>NC_138078.1:102732145-112732145 GCF_964212035.1 Myotis nattereri | reverse complement strand
TTTTTAAATCGAATTGTTTGTGTTTTTGACACTGAGTTGTATGAGTTCCTTACATATTTTGGATATTAACCTCTTATAAGCTATATCATTTGAAAATATCTTCTCCAACTCAGTGTATTGCCTTTTCACTTTGCTAATGGTTTCCTTTGCTGTGCAGAATCTTTTTAGTTTGACATAGTCTCATTTGTTTATTTTTGCTTTTATTTCCTTGCCCAAGGAGACATATCTAAAAACATATTGGTAAAACCAATGTCAAAGAATTTACTGTCTATGTTTTCTTCTAGGAGTTTTATATGGTCAGTTGATTTATGACAAAGGAAGCAAGAACATACAATGTGGAAATAACAGCTTCAATAACTGGTATTGGAAAAACTGGACAGATACATGAATAAAATGAAACTGGACTACTTTATCACACCATATGAAAAAACAAATTAAAAATGGATAAATACTTAAATGTAAGATGAAACCATGTATGCATTTTTTAAAGCATGCATTAAAAATATTGATGTCTTGCCATGTCAAAACCACCCTGAGTACTATTATTTAAATTCAAGGCAAAACCTCTCAACCTCCATATCAAGTGACTTTCTCATTAAAATAGCTGAAGGCACTGTAGAGTAAGGCTCCTGAAACAAGTTAATTTTTTAAATAGCTCTTAAGGAAGTCTGACCACTAGAGATCTCATCTTCATTTATAAATAGCCTCCCCTTTGGTCTTTCTTTAGAAAGAGTACCATAGAAAACAGTGTTTATGTGGCTCCAAAAACTGTTTTTGCTGAACATGGATACTAGTGAAATATGCTCAATAAGACAGAAGTCATAGGTCTGGTAATCTGGCAGACCAAACCACCTTTGGAGGTTAGAAATAGGGTAGAACAGGGGTGAGGGATAGGGATTTTCTTCCACCTCCCTTTCTGCTTACAGAAAGTGAAAAGGCAAGTCAACACATGAAGGCATCTGCCTAAGCACAGTATTTAGAATAGAATTATGATCTTTCCGGGAGAAATACGAAGATCATAGTTTCCAGCCTCATTATTTTTCAGGTGGGTAGACTAAGATCTATAGAGAAATCCTAGCTATGGTTCTGATGCTAACTACCTGGGCAATCTATCCAAGGTTGCCCAGGTAGTTAGCATCAGAACCATAGCTAGGATTTAAGTCTCTGCACATCCCTTTAAAGCTCTTAGCCTTGTCTATAGCCTTTGGATTGTATAAATGAGACTATCTTGCCTAGGTAACAATTCAGCTCCTGGGAGTGAAAACATGCTCAACCATTCAAAAATAAACATCGCCTTTCTTCTGCTGGTGTTTGCATTCTTCAACGTTTTAGGCCACTAAAGCCATACCTTGGGTCTCAAAGGTGAAGCCATTAAGGCACATCTGTTTTCTGTTGAAAGGCCTCCTCAAGTGTCAATAATTCTGGAATGGTTGTTGGGATAGGCAACATATGCTTCTGATGGTGTGTAAAGTATGAAAAATCAGATTAACTGCTTATGGGATAAATCCATTTGTCTGCTCAGAGAGCAAAATAGACATTCATCCTTACAAAGGATGTGTTATAAAGTGGCAAGTAAAAAAGTTTTCCCTAAGTTGCTGTCACAGTCCCTGAACACTCAAAATAAGTACTTTAAATACAGCAATAATATGGCACTATTGTACAGTAAAAATCATCTTAGTAGAAGATGCAAGCCCTATTTTAAAATACACCCTAAATAGTCCATTTACTCCAACAAATGGCAGCTGATTGGGCTGTGCTGTAATTGGGTACAGCATTGAAGAGCTGCTTTGCCTATTATTTAAATTTCCAGTGAAGAAATAGCTAGTTCCTTCATCTTTACTCCACTCATTTTTCTTTCAGGACCACAGATGGATCTTGGCCATAGCACAGTTTTAGAGAAGGAAACAAGTGAGGGAGTTTCTGCCACAGCACAGTTTGCAGTCATGACAACCAAGAGACCTTTGCAAATGGCATAGGCACACCTTCTCTCCAGGCATCTGCTTAGTAGCTTAAGGAATTTAGCTGACAGCAGGGATAATTTGCAGGCTATAATCCTGCTCTATCTGGCTAGATGAACACCCCCATCTTTCCCATTCTCCTTGCCCAGGTGGCTGTGGCTGTGGTGGGTGGCCTGAGGTAGGGTGTATGCAAATAAAATCAAGTCAATAAGTATATTTGAGCACCTGTTCAGTGTCTGACTTTGTATTGGATTTTGTGGGAAACTATAATCCTGTAATTCCATGAGGAAATGTTAGAAAGGAAGAATTGTAATACAATTCAAAAAGCATGTAACTTTTTTCTATGTTATATTTCACAGTCATCATAGATTCAATATTTTCAAGATGATCGTCCTACCTAAACCTGCTCCTCTCCTTGTGATCTTCAAGTGTAGAGAAAAGGCTCTGCCATCTACCTACTTCCCCAAACAAGAAGCCCACAAGGAACATTTGACTTGTCCTCTTTTCTCATTTATCACATCCAACCTCCTTACATAGAGTTTCAACTGATTCCATATCCTAAATATCACTTAAATCTATCCCCTCTCCTCTGGTATCTACTAGCATAATTTCAGGTATTAATCATTTTTTCAACAAAAATATAGGAATGACCTCCAAATTACTCTCCCAGCTACCTGTACTTTCTTCTCCAATCCACTCTTCTCACTGCTCCCCAATTGAGCTTTATAAAAAACATAATCTAAAATTTGATCTCATTAACTTCTCTACTTAAAACCTATCAATGATGGTCTGTAACTTTCAGGAAAAATATAAAGCTTTAGCATGGCATAGAATTCACATTGTAATTTGGCTCCTGTCTCCCTCATTAAACAGACAATGTGTGATGTGTTATTATAAGTAATTCTTACCTATCAGAAGAGGTATCTAATCAAGTTATTGAAACTAAAGGTAACAAAATATATATTTGAGTATAGTCTGTAATTTGGGTTTTTTAGTGATACAGATAGACCTTCCTTTCTGAGTTACTAAATTGTATTTATTTCCTGAATTGGCATAAGTGGTGAGACTCAATTCTGTAATTAATGTTCACCAGGGAATTTATTGACCTGTGTTCCAGGACCCTTTAGGCTATTGAAATCTTGTTTTAATAGACACAGGCCTACATCCTCAGCTGTGTGTGTGGTTTATAAATGCTGTTTACTGAGCTTTTGTTCTTGCTAAGAGTCACTGTGGCTGAGAAGAATCAGGGAGGATTAGAGGAGAAATAAATGTTATAATAAAATATTAATTAGATAAGTTTTAATAATGTCTTCTTGTAAATATTCAGTTGTGCATCTTGGCTTGAATTAACTAGAAGTAACAAAGTCTAGCAGGCCTGGAACATTACTAGCACCCATGGGTGTTGTTGAATAAAATTTGTCTTCCCAGAGGACAGAATTCTGGAAGCTCAGCTAGATGACTTCACAGAAGTTAGTTGCCTGGACCTTCTCCTCCTCTCTCCCTTGCCTCCTGGCTTCAGCATGGTACATTTTTCTTGTGGTATACTGAATATATTGGTAATGTATTTACTGCAAAAAATATGTATTAAAGACCTGATCTGTTCTAGGCTGTGTGCTTAAACTTGTAGATAATGTTGAACCAGGAAGTCATGCTAATTATATTCTAGTGTGTGTGGAGTAGAGGTAGGGGATATATATTAATCAAATTATCACAGAAGTGAATGTGAATTTTTAATACTGATATGTGGCATGTGCTTCAAAATAAATTATTAATGGCAGAGAATGCTACCTGAATAAAGTGGTCAGGAAAGTCTCTGAGAATATGTCATGTAAACTGAAACCAGATAGAATTAAAAGAACTAATAATGCAAAGGACTGAGAGATAAACATGCCAGTCAAATAGGAGGGAATATACATTGGATGTTTTCTGTTCTAAGAGCAGAGGCAATTTTAATATTGCTAGTGGGATGGTGATAGTCTGAGTCTGGGTAATAAGTGTGAGAAGTGAGATTAATTTTCAGAGGTAGATAGGCAAAACATATAGGGCCCTGAAGATTAAGATAAGTGGTTTAAGCTTCATTGTAATGCCAATGATTAGTCTTTAAATGTTGTTTGTTTGTTTTTTAATCCTTATCCAAGGACATTCTTCCATTGTTAGAGAAAGTGTAAGGGAGAGGAGAGACAGAGAGAGAGAAACATTAACATGAGAGAAACACATTGACTGGATGCCTCCTGCAGAAGCCTCTACCTACTGGGGCTAAGGATGGAGCCTGTAAGCAAGGTATATGCCCTTGGCCAGAATCAAACCCACAATAGCATCTCAGTATTGGTAAAGCCCTACCCACTTATCCAGTCAAACCTTCCATCAGATACCATCATTTAGGAATCCATTAATTCTTATCTAAAAACAAATAATGTATATCTCTAGAAAAATATAATATTCAAGATGAATCAAGCTGGTGAGAAAAGTAGCATCCAGGGGAAAAAATGTTCAATAAAACCTACACTTACAGCAAATTCCAAGGAAGCAGTTAAGTCAGAAATATTTCTGCATTGACATTTGTAAGGCTTAAGTAAAAAATACTTGTTGTGTGTTACTGTATGATGCAATATCCCCTTCTTGAAGAGTGGATTGGAATCCATCTCCCAGAACTGGGAAATTAGAACTTTTCTAATTTATCATTCTTCCTTCAGATCCCTAATTATAAAAAGAAAGGATCATCAAGAATTTGGAATAAACGTATAAAAGATAATAAATCTCAGCTCCAAGCAACTTTAAGAAATCATCAGGTTCAGCTTGCTTAGGTAGGTAGACAAGCACAGAGGCAGTCTGGTGATGTGAAAGGACTAAGTACTTTGGAGTTTAACAGACGTAGGTATAATCCTGAATGCATCACTTATTAGCTATTCTTAAGTGAGTTACTTAATGTTTCTAAACCTCAGTTTCTTTGTCTGTGAAATTGTGTCTATAAGCCCTATAAACCCATACAATTTGGTTATGAGAGTTGCATTAAAAGATTTAGCATATGCAAAGCACTTCATATATGATAAATTCTCAATAAATTGTGGCTATGATGTTCATAGAATAGATTTTTAAATAATAGCCTTATTGAGATATAACTCAAGTGTTATGTAATTCAATTTTGAAGTATAAAATTGAATGGTTTCTAATAACTCAATAGGATAGATATTCAGTAATTAGCAGGAAAAATTTGAACTAGACAAATATTTTTGAATGAATGAATGAATGAATGAATGATCAATCCTTTATTGGGTACAAAAAGGCACTCAAATACTAGTGAATAAAATTAGGTTCACCTGAAATCTCTGTGACCATGCAAGTGTTCATTTAATTTTTAATTTTTATCAAAAGTGTCACCTGCATCTGTCCATGCAGAAGTAATATATTCAAAAGGAATATGAGGATATAAATGATATAGTAGAATTGGTAGACGGTTTTATGGCATCACTTCTCTGAATCTACACCCATAAATATGAGAGCTGGTGGACTCTTTCACACACACACACACACACACACACACACACACACACACACTATACACAGAACCTGGCTTTCTTTTTATGTTGTATATTCCCTCTTATTCTTACAATGACTTTGAAGCTTACTAAGGGCATGGCCTGAAGAAAAATGAAACTGGTTAATCTTTTCCCTTAATCCTTATGCAAACTACCACTTTGGGATAAAAATGAAAGCACTATGAGGAGGAAAAAAAAAGTAAAGGGAGGAAAATAGGGGGAAAAGTACTAACATATTAGATCAGTTGCTAACTGCTAAGAAAAATGTGACCCAGTTGTTTTCCAAGAGAAACTAGACTATGTGGAGATATAAGCATATTTGAGAATTTTCCAAGGCCAACTTCTTAATCTAATGGCAGATATTTTTAGATCATTATATGATTTTTTAATTTTATTTTATGCGTTGATTTTGCAGGTGAACTGTGTGTGTTCGTGTATGTATGTGTGCTTTATGAAAAACATCTTGCCTGACCTTTTTGTCAAGTCATTTTTCCAGACCACTCATTGGCTATTTTGTCACCAACTAGACTATACTTTGATAGGACAGGTCTTGAAAAGGCAAGTTAGTGCATTTTGAGTGGATAATGTTGCCTTTCCACAGTTTTCTCATTAGTCTAAATGCCAATTGTGAAACATCTCATCAAGCCTTTGGACTTTAACAGTCCAATTTTAGTGATTATTCACACTTCAGTACCCAAGTGTCACCAGTAACATTACATTGAGTGTTTATTAAACTATCCTTTACATTACATTCAATTATTTTCTTATGGAAACTTTCTCTAAATATTTCTAAATCTTTGATTTAAGCTTCAGAGTTTTGACTAATAGATGAGCAATAATCTCTTTTTTATATTTATAAGAATTAAAATATCAGATATGGCAGGACACATTAACAAGCAGGAGACTCTATTAGTGATCATTGTATACATTATCTTCTCATATGTTTTATTTCATTACATATATATTATTTCATTACTAGAGGCCTGGTGCATGAAATTCATGCAAGGGGGTGTGTCCCTCAGGCCAGCCTGCACCCTTTCCAATCTGGGACCCGTTGAGGGATGTCTGACATCCCTCTCACAATCCAGGACTGCTGGCTCCCAACCACTCACCTGCATGCCTTCCTGCCTGCCTGATTGCCCCTAACCCAGCCGTGGGCAAACTACGGCCTGCGGGCCGGATCCGGCCTGTTTGAAATGAATAAAACTAAAAAAAAAAAAAAGACCGTACCCTTTTATGTAATGATGTTTACTTTGAATTTATATTAGTTCACACAAACACTCCATCCATGCTTTTGTTCCGGCCCTCCGGTCCAGTTTAAGAACCCACTGTGGCCCTCGAGTCAAAAAGTTTGCCCACCCCTGCCCTAACCGCTTCTGCCTGCCAGCCTGATCACCTCCTAACTACTCCTCTGCCAGCCCAATTGCCTCCAATTTCAACCCCTTGCAGACCTAGTCCTCCCCTAACTGCCCTCCCCTGCAGGCCTGGGTTCCCCCCAACTGCCCTCCCCTGCAGGCCTGGGTTCCCCCCAACTTCCCTCCCCTTCAGGCCTGTTCACCCCTAACTGCCCACACCTGCAGGCCTGATTGCCCTCAACTACCCTCCCCTGCAGGCCTGGTACCTCCTAACTGCCCTCCCCTGCAGGCCTGATCGCCCCCAACTGCCCTCCCCTGCTGGCCATCTTGTGGCGGCCATCTTGTGTCCACATGGGGGCAGCCATCTTGTGTGTTGGAATCACAGTCAATTTGCATATTACCTCTTTATTAGATAGGATAAGTATATCATATATGTTTCATTATATAGCACATGTATCAATTTTATTTTTGAAGTTGTCAGCTGTGTTCTTCATCCATATAAACACTGTAAAGTACTCAGTTAGATAGCCAGATATTTTGCTTGTCTGGCCTCTAATACCTAAGTCTGTAGAAATGTCAGTTACCAGGAAAACCTCAGTTAAACGGACTGCATGAAAAGGGTAGTTCTGATTAATTAAATAATTTGATGACCTGAAGGTTAGAGATAACAAAAATGTTGTTTTACTCTTTTGATGGTGGATATTTTTCTCAAGTGTCAAAGGCTATATTATCCCCTTAGTAAGTTAAGTCTAGTAATAACTACATTTTTGTTTTTTGGCTAAGGATCTTGCAGGACAAGAAACTAATTTTCTGGAAATGTTTGATTAAATAAAGCCTATAACATGAGCTTTGTTTTACAATGTGCTTCTTTATTCTTAAAGAAGAGACATTTTATCTAAGAGCTTCAGTTAGTAGTGCTCTGATTAATTGAAATCTTATTGTAATGAAATATATTATTTAACTATAGTGGTTAAGAGTGTAGATTTTTAACCTGGCTTAATTCCTTGCCCTGATTCATCCTAGTAATGTGATGTTGAATATCTATTTTAACCTTTGTGATCCTCAGTTTCCAATTTCTCTTCCATTAAATGAGAATGATAACAGCAGGTTGCTTTAGTGAAAAATTGGTCATTGCATGTAAAGTGCTTAGGATAGTAGTGGTATGTAGTTAATAGTCAATTAATTTCAATTGTTATTATTGTTCCTGATGTTTGCTATGGTATGAATTTGAACATAATATAAGAATTGGGTGAGTGGTTGAAGGATCCTTTTATCTACTCATTTTTTTTCTATTTTAAAAAGTCTTTATGACTTTTCATAGTACTCTATATGGATCTCCTAAACTTTCTGGTGAATAGAAAACAATATCTTTCTTCTTCCCTTTATTCTCCCACATAAAGGACAAACTCTTAACAACTAGAACACCTGTGTGTGTCAAGAAATTCAACATTAGGCTCAGGAAAAGTAATTTCTTTATAATAGAAATATTATAGCAAACAAATTTTTATTCAAGCAGAATAATGTTCAGACTTGGGATGTACTAACAGGAGAAAATGAGGTGTTTGGTGTTGTGGGGGTTTAGGGCAAGGAGAGGAACCTTGAGCATGAGACGTGTGCGGAGATCAAAGCCAGTTTTGAGCATAGGTACAACAAACATCTCTTTATTTAGAGTAAGTTTAAAGTAGAAATAAAATGTTCTCATTTTTGTCCTCCACCCCTTTATCCCTATATACCAAAGCCCAAAAATTGTTTTATTTTCCCACTCTATAATTTTAAATAAATACTCCATTCTCTGGGAAAAGTTATTTAAATATTAGAGACTTGTTAAGAGATAAAGCACTTTTTATCTGGGAAAATTTTAATGAAGAAGCTATGTAGAATGGGACCCAGAAGAAAGAAAATTAGAACTAGTTCACTGTTTACTATGTCTCAAGTACTCTATGGGCCTCAACTCTTGAGCTTCACACAAAACACTAAAAATAGGTATTATTATCTTCAAATTAAAATAAAGAAATGGACAGTCAGAGAAATAAATTGCCCAAGACCACATTGACATAAGTGTCAGAGAAAAGAGTTTAACCTAAGATAGTATGAGATTTTTCCATGTCTAAATTAGGAGGAAGTGTGTAAGAACATTACAGGTGGGGAAATGAGGAAATAATGGAGTGTAGATAACGTCCAAGAGGAAAGGATGTCTTCCAGTTTTACATCCATAGCTTCAATTAGAAAGAGTTTACAGATGTCATTCAATGTGGCATATAGAAGACCTAGAGGAGACAGGCCATCAGAGAGTCTAGTGCATAAGTAACATTCACTGACATGTCTATTATGTGTCAGGCACTGTACTTGGAACTAAGAACAAAGAGATAAAACAAACCCAGTCTCTGCCTTCAAGTAGGTCACTTCCTAATATGACAGACTATTGCTTTGTGAGAAGATGGTTCTCAAACCGGATGCATGCAGCAACATTACAAAGGGAACATAAAATCAAAGGCTAAATGTAGGAAGTATTTTGAATATAAATTTTACCCAAGTGGCAAATAATTTAAAATAATATATTAATTCTTTAATGAACTGAAAATGGAATAGTATACACCATTTGCATAATATTTTCAATCCTTATTGAAGTAAACTGTACATATTAAAAGTACACAATTAAGTAAGTTTTGATGCATGTATACACCAATTAAACTAATACCACAATCAAGATAATGAGTAAATTCATCACTCTAAAAGTTTGGACGTTTTCTATCCCTCACTTCCCTCCCCAGACAAAAAATGAACTTTTTTCTGTTATAAATTTGTTTGCATTTTCTAGAATTTCACATAAATGAAATCACAGAATATGTACATTTTTAGTGTGGCTTTTTAACTCAGCAAATTTATTTTGAGATTCATCAATGTTATTGTGTGTATCAAAAATTCACTTTTTATTGATGAGGGGTATTCCATTGATGAATGGATATACCAAAAATTTATCTAGTCACCTGTTGATGGACATGTAGGGCTGTTTCCAGTCTTTGGTGGCTATTACACTTAAAGCTACTATGGACATTTGTGTACTAGTGCTTACATGAACACATACTTTAATTTCTCTTGAGTAAATAAAAGAAGTAAAATGGTTGAATCATATAAGTTTATGTTTAACTTTTCAAGAGTTTTAAATTTATAGAAATCTACCAAATAAAGTGGATGTACCATTTTGCATTCTTATCAGCATTAGATGAGAGTTCTGGCTCTTCCACATCCTCACCAACACTTGATATAGGTACCCATTTTTATTTTTTCTAATATAAAAGGTGAGTATTAGAATCTCACTGTGGTTTTTATTTCAATACTAGAGGCCCGGTACACAAAAATTTGTGCACTCAGGGGGGGAGGGGGGTCCCTCAGCCCGGCCTGTGCCCTCTTGCAGTCTGGGACCCCTCGGGAGATAACGACCTGCTGGCTTAGGCCTGCTCCCAGGTGGCAGAGGGCAGGACCAATCCCTAGGTGCAGCCCCTGGTCGGGCTCAGAACAGGGCCTATTGGGGAGTTGGGGCACCGCCCCCTGTCATGCACAGAGCAGGGAGATTGGGAGGTTGTGATGCCACCCTCAGTCACGCTCAGGGTAGGGCCGACTGGGGTGTTGGGGTACCGTCCCCTGTCACACTCAAGGCAGGGTCGATGGGGAGGTTGCGGCGCCACCCCCTGTCACGCACAGAGCAGGGCCGATCAGGGGGTTGGGGCGCCACCCCCTGTCATGCACAGAGCAGGACCAATCAGGGGGTTGGGGTGCCGCCACTATCACACTCAGGGCAGGGCTGATGGGGAGGTTATGGCTCTACCCCATCACACACAGAGCAGGGCCCGTGGGGGGGTGCGGTTGGGGAGCTCCCCCCTATCAGGCATAGAGCAGGGCTGCTCAGGGGGTTGGGGCCCCACCCCCTGTCACACACAGAGCCGCAGGGCGATCAGGGGGTTTGGGCGCTGCCCTCTCTCACGCTGATTCCGGTGCCGGGAGGCATATTACCCTTTTACTATATAGGGTAGAGGCCTGGTGCATGGGTGGGGCCAGCTGGTTTGCCCTGAAGGGTGTCCTGGATCAGGGTGGGGGTCCCCACTGAGGTGCCTGGCCAGCCTGGGTGAGGGGATGATGGCTGTTTGCAGCTGGTCACACACCCTTCAGGGTGGGGGTCCCCACTAGGATGCCTGGCCAGCCTGGGTGAGGGGCTGAGGGCTGTTTTCAGGCTGGGAGTGACTGAACTTCCCAACAGCTCCTTTTTTTCTTTTTTTCTTTTTATTCTGGGCCAGCTTTACCTTGAGGCTTGGCTCCAGCTTTTAGGCCTCCGCGAAGCTGAAAGTAGGTTTCTGGCCTTTGCTTACAATGTTGCGAATCTGCTGGCTGAAGTCCGGCGGTATTTGTTACAATGTTTCTTATACTGCCTGCTCAGAGGCCTGCAGCCGCAGGCGGGGAACATTGGTTTCCTCCAACAATCCTCCGTCACTGAGGCAAGCAAGCCTCATGTTAGTTTCAAGCTGCCTGGCTGCCGGCCGCCATCTTGGCTGACAGTTAATTTGCATATCTCGCTGATTAGCCAATGAAAAGGGTAGCAGTCATACGACAATTACCATGTTTCTCTTTTATTAGTGTAGATCTTCAGTTGCTAATAATGCTGAACATCTTCTTAGGTGCTTATTACATCTTCTTTGGTGACACATCTGTTCAAATTTTTGTTTATTATTTATTAGATTGTTTATTTTCTTATTGTATTTTGGGAAATCTTTACATATTTTAGTTGCATGTTGTTTATCAGTTGAATGAATTAAAAATGTTTTCTCCCATTCAGTCGCTTGTCATTTCTTTCTCTTACTTCAGTCTTTCAAAGAACATAAGTTCATAATTTTGATAAAGTCCAATTTATCAACTTTATAACTAGTTATTTTTCTGTTGTATTTAAGGAACTATTATATAGACCAAGATCATAATGGTTTATTCCTATGTTTTCTTTTAAAATTTATAATTTTAGCACTTATATTAGGTCTAAGATCCTTTTTATTTAATTTTTGTATATAGTGTGTGGTATTGATTGAGGCCTTCCCTCTCTCTTTCATATAGATAGCCAATTGTTGCAGTAAATTTTTTAAAAAGACTATTCGTTCTCCACTTGCCTTCCTTTAAATCTCTGTCAAAAATCTATTTACCTTTCATTGAATTTATACACAATTTGAGTGGAATTGATATTTTTAAAATGTTAAGTCTTCCAATCAATAAACATGTATCTCTTTCTACACATTCAGGACTTTTATAGTTTATCTCAGCAATTTTTTGCACTTTTAAGTGTACAAGAATTACACATTGTCAAAACTATGCCAAATTATTTCACATATTTAAATACTACAAATGGTATATTTTAAATATCCTATTTTCTTGTTACTATTTTATAGAAATAAAGTTGTTTTATATGTAGATATTGTATCTGGAAAACATGCTAAACTCAATACTTTATATGTAGATATTTTATCCTGAAAACATGCTAAACTCAATACTTCTAGAAACTTTTTTGTAGAACATGTAGGTTGTGTACATTGATTATCATATAATTTGAGAATAAGGATAATTTTACTTCTTTCTTTCTAATCTAAATGCTTTTAGTTTCTTTTTCTTATTTCATTGCACTGGCTAAAACATTCAGTACAATGTTGAATAGAAGTGTTATAAACAGACATATTTGCTTTATTTCTGGTCTTAGAGGAAAAGCATTCAGTCTTTTACCAATAAGTATGATAGATGTTAGTTACAGAATTTTCATAGGTGATCTTTATCAGGTTGAGGAAGTTTTCTTTTATTCCTGGTTTTATTGAGAGATTTTTATTAGGAATAGATGTTGGTTTTTTACAAAGTCTATTTATGCGTATGTTGAGATTATTTTTTTCTTCTGTTAATATAGTGATTTATATTGACTGGTTTTAAGTGTCAAACCAACCTGGCCTTGCTAGACTAAACTCCACTAAACTAGGACATATTATTTTAAAATAATATTTCATGCAATTTACTAAATTTTCTAGGAACTACTCTTTCATCTAAGCTTTTTAATTAGTTACAGAGGTAGGGCTAACAAATATAGAACACAGATCAGGAATAGTGAGTGATCCACAAGATAAAGTAATATACATGAGGATCATTAGTTTGTAGTTTTCCTGTGATGTTTGGTTTAGGTATTATTACCTCATAGAATGAGTTGTGAAATATTTTCTCTTCTTCAATTTTCTGGAAGAGTTTTCACAAAATTAGTATTATATCTTTCAAAATAATGGTAGAACCAGCAAAGCCATATGGGGCTTGAAAATTTCTTTGTCAGAAGAGATTTAACTATAAATTCAATTCAAAGGGTGATAATATGATATGTGTATTGGAGGATTAATAGGAGTTCACAGCATGGAGGCTAAGTGATGGAAGTGGTGGTAATATAAACATGCACTCTGTTGGAAAAGTATTCAGATCATTTTTTAAATCACATTGGGAAATCAATGAAATCTTAGGGGGAATTTGAGCTTATAGAACTAATGTAGATTAAAGCCAATGAAACAGAATAATCCCTATCCTAAGCATAGGAATATAAACCATATAACAGAACCCACAGGAAGAAATGTGGTAAGTTTATGCTTAAATAATTCATTGTTGAAATCCTTTACTTAATCTTGTGCCTCAGGACTTATATATATGTCCTTATTTGGGAAGCAAAACATTGTATCTAATTTTTTGGTTAGTGCTGAACTTGACTAAAATTATCCTCACTATAAACAGATCAGAATTTGAAAAGATAAGCAGAAAAAAAAGATAAACAGAATTATAAATGCTACATCTGTACTTTAACAGAAAACACTGATATCCATTCAAATAGTTAAGTGTATTGTATATTTTTAAAAAGGTTATATACCTGAAACCTATATAATTTTATTAACCAATGTCACACCAATAAATTCAATAAAAATATTCTCTGAGTTTTCCCTCATAAAATCCAGAAAATCAGCACTTATATGTGCTAACACACAAGTGCATTTGTAAAGGTAGGTGACTGACAAAAATTTGGACTGGCATTACCATACTTTAATCTTAAACTAGGATAAGAATAATGATAAAAGTAAAACCTTGTAATATATGGCAACTTTTTTATAGAGACAAAGCATTTAGGCTAAGCTTTTTAATTAGTTACAGAGGTAGGGCTAACAAATATAGAACACAGATGAGGAATAGCGAGTGATCCACCAGACTGTCTCATACATTTTTTTCCCTTTGGTTTCACAAATCAGATTCATGGAAAATGGAAGAGATCTAATCCTTTTACCCCAAAGCTTTACTAGCAAATTTAGCTATTGGAACTTGATGCAATAGGTGCCATTTTAAAGTATTATGATCTAGAAATTCCATAGTTTCAGCAACTATATAAAATGACATGTTTAATAGTAAAGGTTTTCTTTTCCTTTTTATTTTTTTTTTCCTAGTGGTTGCATCCTGAAAGAACTTTTGGCTTTTCTGCAGTTCCTCAGCCTTGGTCTGCTAGCATTAGGTACTGCTTTGTCAGCATAGCTTTGAGCTTTCTTCATGAGGTCTACATTGAGACCTATATTAAAATCTTTATGCATTGTAAATTATTCAGCAATGTCAAGAAGTGACACTGTTGTGATGCCTATTCTAGAATATGTGTTACTCTAGTTATTGTGGCAGAGAATCCTATATGAAAAAAATATATATTTTAATAGGTGATGGTTTTGAGAAACTCAATGACAAACTCCTATTGTTCTTCAAATGACCTTTGACCTGCTTAGTAACAATTTGCTTCCTATGTTGCTGGACCCTGAGATCTTCAGCTCTATACTCTTACTGGACTAAAAGCAAAGACAGAAATTAAATATAAAGAGACAAACATACAATTTTTTAGGTAAGTAGGAAAGTCTATATAATAGCCAATATAGAAGACTTTTCTGGTTCTAGATAAAATATTGTCATTTGAGTTTGTCACTCTCGGTTTTCTCTAGTTTTTTATCCAGAATTGTGAGAAATGGGAATACAAGTTGATGATCAATAATTTTTCTGTGGACTTTAAGCCATATCTGAGGAATTCTTTTTATGTAAATATTTACTGGAGTTAAGTTTCAAAGATAACCAGATTCCTTTCTCTGTTAATATGCTTATGTTTACTTTGTGTTTTGCTTTGTTATTTTGAAATGAAAATGTCCTATTGTACTATAGAGTATCTTTTATTGTGCCCATTTCTGAAGTTTGAAGAAAGGTTTATTGTTTTTTTCTACAGAACAGTAAAACTATACTAGCTTGTTTCTACCTGCAAAATAGCAACACAAAAACTACTACACATACACATTCAGGCTATGAAAGTCAGCCAGACCTTAACAAGAAATTTATGGCTATCAGGAAAATCTATTGTTGTTGTTGTTTTTTGTTTTTGTTTTTGTTTTGTTTTGTTTTGTTGTTTAGACAAAGAGATTCACCCACTCTCAACTTCTTTTGAAGGGGGAAAATAAAATAATTTACCCCATCAGTTTTGCACATACAAGAAAAAACTTTCTGCTAACCCAAACACTTTATCATGAGAAATGACTCTTGTTACCTATGGATGACAAATGCCAAATTCAGAAGAAATTAAAGAGAACACTAAGGTACCTGAGACTGACATTTTAGGGAAATGCACAGGTCTAGGGGTAAAAGGAAGAGGGATAAAAGAAAAACACAGAATAAACAATAGGAGAATATACATGAAAGGTCATGTAGAAGAGTTTACTAAAAGCAAAGAGACACAAAATAGACTAATGGTTGTCATGGGGGTAGGTTAGGAGTTTCAGAAATTTCCATCACCGTGGATGCATAGACATTGGTTTAATGATCTATTAAAAATTACTTGTATTTGAATAAAACATACATAATAAATAATATAGCAATAATTTAAAGACTTCTCTTCTATGAATAGCGGTGATCTCTTCTTTTTTTTCCATATTTGATTCAGGTAAAGAAAACTGAATTCAGTCAGACAATAAGAGATAATTTTGATGAGTTCCTAGAAATTTAAAACTGTCTTGCAGACAGCCTTTGAGAGCAACATGGAGCAGTGAAAATAGAAAAAAAATAGAAAAAATAAAATCCAAATTATAATTTCCTTTTTGCCACTAACTAGAAAACCAACCATCACTTAGCATACTGTCCCAGTATCATTTTGCACATCTGTGAAAAGATAACTTCTAAGGTTCTTTCTAAATTCCCTTTCTGTTGTTACATTTTACTGCTCTCTACAAATATTTATTGAACACCTGCTAATCATGAAGCCAGATTGCCTGAGTTTGAATCCTGCTTGCCACCCAAGTTATGTGACATTGGGTCAAGCCTAAACTCCCTTTGCTTTGGTTTTCTCACCTATAATAACAGTAATAACATGATAGAGTTGTTATGAAGATTAAATAATTTGATACATTTAAAGTGCTTATAATAGTTTTTAGCATATAGTATACTTTATAAAATACTAGTTGTTGATATTATTAATATATCAAAAACTTTGTTAATTGTTGGGAATTAAGGATAGATAACAGATAAATTCTACCTTCAAGGAATTTGGAGACCATGAGAGGAAGTCAGAAAGACAAATAAAGCAGGTTGGGACCTACCTGAAGGTTCAGGGAAGGTTTCTCAGAGGAGATAACATTTCAAAATAAACTTTAAAGGTTTATGATTTTATCCCTGGGAAGAAAATTTAAAAGTGTTCCAAGTTGAGGGGACAGAATGAGAAGAAGCACACAGGCATGCGGGTGAATGCTTAGAAGTTTTAAGGTATATAGCTTATGTTCAAACCACCAAAAAGAGAATATTTGTTTATCTGACTGACTCATTAGTCATTGTCCAATATAGAATGCCTGTATTGAAAGTTTTGTGCCCATAAGGTCTGGTAACTCTATATTTTGTCCAGGGATGCAATGCTTTCTGATCTGTTGGTTCAGTGTGTAAGTTCAGAAGACAAAAATCCTAGCAACGTCTATGCAAAAAGTCACTTTCTATATTGTGTCACTTTGGGTATGGTAAGTATTTAGTTATGCCCTATCCATTATACAGACCCTTAAGATACAGACTCTGAAACAACTTAACTTTTAGAATACGTTTAAACCATGTTTAAAGTGAAGTACCTAAGAATCTAGAGATTAAAGTCAACAATTTTTTGATATTATTTCTTTGAGTCAGCATTGATGGATCAATATTCTTACACAAATAACCTATTAGAATAAAACAGGTTAAAGGGGGAAGACTTTGACATCTGCACTTAATTCTAGGTAACTGGATAAGAAAAGTTCCATTTAATCTCATTTATGCAGATTCAATTTTTACTTTAAGATGTAATCTTCAATCTCACATCCTCTTCCCACCACAATTCACGTGTTCTCTAGTCTCATTTTTAAAATATAGTTTATTTACTTTTAGAAAGGAAGGGAGAGGGATAGAGAGATACAAACATCAATGATAACAGGGAATCATAGATCGGCTGCCTCCTGCACACCCCCCTACTGGGCATCGAACCCACAACCCAGGCATGTGCACTTGGCTGGAATCAAACCTGGGACCCTTCAGTCCGCAGGCCGACACTCTATCTTTTGAACCAAACCAGCTAGGGCATCTAGTCTCATTTTTTTTCTTTTCCACCTCAAACTCTGTGCTGTAGACTGTTTTCTCTGTCAGTTTCTTGGACACATTATACTCACTTGTGCCTCAGGGGCTTCCCTGGTCTCAAAACTTGGTTATAACCACCATTGCACCACGACATCTTATTTGTAAAATTTTTCATATGTATTTTATTCAGTGTTTATCTTCTCTACTAAACTAAGATCTTTTAGGGCAGAACTTACATTTGGCATGCCCATTGATGTATCCTTAGTGCTTAGTATAGATATTAAATTTCTGGTAGAGCTTCCAAGAAGCCCTTCTACGTTAACCTCTTTAGACACATCATTTGTAGCAATGCTTTCTCTAGGAGTTACATGTGGTAGGCATTATATGAATTTCCATTTGCTTGTAATTGGCCCTGTAGATGCCAAATTTTGCCATAGGAATTCTTTTTATCTTCCCAACTAGACTTGAGGATCAGTGATATGTAGAATAAAGTTTACTTCCATAATGTCACTCATATTGGCTAGCATTATGCTCTGACTCAGTTGAAAAATAAATGATGTGCCCTAACCGGTTTGGCTCAGTGGATAGAGCGTTGTCCTGTGGACTGAAGGGTCCCAGGTTCGATTCCAGTCAAGGGTATGTACCTTGGTTGCGGGCACATACCCAGTAAGGAGTGTGCAGGAGGCAGTTGATCGATGTTTCTCTCTCATCAATGTTTCTAACTCTCTATCCCTCTCCCTTCCTCTCTGCAAAAATCAATAAAATATATTTTTAAAAAAGAAAAATAAATGATGCTGTATAAAGATACCCATAAACAAGGATATATCCAAATATTTAGTCATCTTATTTTCTTGTCTAAGCTGTGTTGAGTTTATTCTAGAATAAAATAGGCTTGATTATTTTTCCTGCATCATGTACATCAAGCATTTGAATTATAAGGCAGGGTAAATATGTTTAATTTTGAGAAACTAACTATAATTTCATTCATAACAGATATATGTAGGCACAAGTTAACTTCTTTTAAAATTCTTGCTGCTCATAAACACTGGAAATGAGAAAATGTAAGTTGGCTTTACATCTGTTGCCTCACAACCATATAGAATGTTGTAATAATTGGATTTAATTTATTCTGAAGTATCAGAAATCAGACTTATGCAAACCCCACAGGGTGAGGTTTAAAATGCATTAGGTATCTTATTAAGATTCTGGCATCTGTTAACTTTACTTTGCTACACACACACACACACACACACACACACACACACGTGTACGTGCACACACATGTACACACAGAGATGCACTCAGATATTTATCTTGTCTATCTTGGTCCTGCTGGAATAACAAATCCTGAAAAAAATAAGAAGAAGAATATAGAGTAAATAGAGAAATGTTTTAGCCTGATGGTAAAACATGAGCCCTTTCTCACTAACACCTCCTTAGGACCCACTACTCAGCCTAGAACTACAGTGCCAAACTTGGCACTTTTTATATAGTGGGTACCTAACACAGTTTTATTTAATTTATGAAGCTAGTGATGCTGTACTGGCCATGAACATTTGTCTATAATTGTAGCATAGTATCCTGGGTCTGGAATTTTTATGTTTGTTTGCTTAGTAATGAATTGGATTAACTGTTTAGAGATGTTATGTGTTTGCTTTAGCTAAACATGCTTTGGCACTGCCACAATTTCTCCCATTCTCTACTGGTTATTTGGTTAGTGCTGTAAATTAATTTGCATTTCAAAATAATAAATAGTTTTGAGTCATGGTCAGATTACTATAATTTATTAGCTATCTAAGGAATTATACTTTTCTATTGTCATTCTCATCTTCCCTAGATCAAGAAGATTGCTCTGTGAAGAGCAAGCTTTCACTACAGTAGTAGCTCTTAAACTTCACTGTGCATGAGAATCATCTTGAGCATGGTTCAAGAATCTTGCATTTTATCAATTCCCTCTCTCAGGTGATTTTGATGTAGATGTCCCACAGGAATACCTTTTAATAAATGTTACAATAGGCCTTGAATGGATAGCTCCGTTGATAAGAACATCCTCCAGATATGGGAGGTTGCATGTTCGATCTCTGGTCAGGGTACTCACAGGAAGCAACCAATGAATGCACAAATAAATGGAACAACAAATTGATGTCTCTCTCTCTCTCTCTCTCTCTCTCTCTCTCTCTCTCTCTCTCTTCATCTCTCTCTCTAATCAATAAAAAATATAATAAAACTTGCTTCTTATTAAAAGAGGATGCCAATTTGACAACAGCATAGCAAAAACAAAATATTTAGGGTTTTTATAAATAACAAATTAAGGAGTGTTGAATGGTACAAAAATCCATTCTAGTGAAGACTAGCAGAATCAAAGAGAAAAGAGGAGGTTTGAGGACTTATTCTGCTGTCAACTTATATTCCCCAATGACAGCACAATTATCAGGTACTGATACTTCAGCAATGGTGATATACAAAAGATAGGAAAAAAATCCTTTAAAACATTCAGTAGTCCTTGCTTTTATCCTAGAGCAAAGCACTGTGAGATAAATCAAAACCCACTAAAGAGACACTTTCTCTAAACTTATGGTCTGAACTTATTTGCTCTAGAAAACTTAACAAAGTTTATGGGCTAAGGAAGATGCCCAAGAGCTGTGTTTGGGAGGTTTGCAAAGTTTTAACTTGGTTTTAAAAGTGGTAGCCATGGTGAGGAGGGAAGAGTACTCTGATTGACATCAAGTCTTCATGTGTATAATGTACTAATTCCAAGATCTGCTTTTGCATTGGTTATAGAAGTATGCATTCATTTGCTTTGAATTATATTTGAACAGGAAAGAAACAAACCTGTAAAACATATTTTTAAGAACTTAACCACTTTAACAATGGGATATGGTATCTATGATATACTGGGTGGAATTTTGGGGCAAAATTTAGACACTGAAAAGTGATGGGGCAATACAAACATTTGTCCAATGACATAAAATAACACCAGTAATTTGTTTATATAAATTATTTCAAGGTGACATTAGAACAATTTGTGTTAGTAGGCAAGGGTACTCTATAATTGAACTGCGATTCTGTAGTGCCCAAACCAGCAACTGAAAATCATAATATATTTATTTGAACTCTGTTATATTGGTAACTTCTAAGAACTGTCCTTCTTACCCCAACCTCTCCCCTCCCTGCTCTGGGGTGGGGGGGGGGGAAGTGCATGGGATATATAGGGTCACTCTTATTTCAATATATGAAATAACTGGTCATAGATCCTCTGGTGAAGAACTCACGAGGCCTGTGTTCTCATCAAGGCTCTTCTACTTTTAGATCAGTGTGGCCTGTCACTTCACTTTCTAGGCTTCATTTTTCCTCCTTTAACAAACGTGGATAATCCCTACTTTACCTGTTTACAAAGCTGTATTTAAAATTATTCTCTATTAATTATTTCTATATATGTTCACAACAAGTCCGGTAGGTAGATCAGGTAAGAGTCTATACTATAGAAAAGATATATTGCAAGGAAAGGGAGAGCAGGCTTAATCTAACTTGCATGAATTCAGGCATGAATCTACATCAAACCAACCATGCAACTACAGTTTAGATCATTGGCATTGAAATAGATGAACAATTGTCAGAGAGGAAAACATCTTATTTAAGATATTGCAGTAACTTAGAGTTAACGTTAGGGATTTTTTGTCACCATAAAATATTTCAGGAAAAGCAGTGTTCCTTCTTCAGGATCAGTTTATTGACATAAAACAGGGAGGGACTATCTGGACTAAATGAAAAAAAAAAAAAGTTGTTGCTATGAGGGTCCATAGCTGTTCTGTTTAATATGGTAGCCACCCAGCCGTGGGCAAACTACGGCCTGCGGACTGGATCCGGCCCGTTTGAAATGAATAAAACTAAAAAAAAAAAAAAAAAAGACCGTACTCTTTTATGTAATGATGTTTACTTTGAATTTATATTAGTTCACACAAACACTCCATCCATGCTTTTGTTCCGGCCCTCCGGTCCAGTTTAAGAACCCATTGTGGCCCTCGAGTCAAAAAGTTTGCCCGTCCCTGCCCTAGCCACATGTGACTATTTAAATTACTTAAATAAACAATTCAGTCTCTCACTCTCACAAGCATTTTTTCAAGTGCTCAATAATCACATGTGGCTAGTGGCTACCATACTGGACAACACAGAAATAGAATGGTTCTATAATTACACAAAATGCTATTGGACAGCACTGCTCTGGAGTAATAGCTAACCAAGAAAAGTGATTGGAAGAAAATCTTTATCCTAATAATTTTTTGTTTTCCTTTGGTAAACATGAACTCTCAAAGTTTATTTCTTTAAATATTCTTTCTTCTCCTTTCCCCCATCTCATCAACATCTGACTTCACACTAACCTTTTACCATCTTGTCCTAGGCCTTAGATAAGATGAGCAAATGTTTCAGATACAGAATCATTTGTATTCCTGACAGAGAAGGAAACCTAAAATATTTATTATGCTCCTTTAATTCCCAACAAAAAATGCTGTGGGAAGATCATTGTTTCAATGTTTCTTGAATTTAGAGGAATTAACTGGAAAAATGGAAGAGTGGATTTTTCCATCTTGTTCTCTCTGTCTCCTCATCTATCAAATGACTGTGTTAAATTAGATAACCTCTAAAAGTACTTGCTGCTATAAATCTTAACAAATGAAGCACAGTGACTGTCATATAGGAATGGTAAAGAAGTATTCTTTATCGAGTAAGAGATTGAACTAATGGTTTCTGAGGATTCTCCAAACTCTAAGATTTTAATAGGGACTCTTCCCCTTAAATTCCAATTTGGAACTTATGTGTTCATTAAATCTAACTTTTTCTCTAACCTACAAATTAAAGGTAAAATAAGTTCAAGTTCCAATTTTAGGAATCTGGCCAAACCATTTCTGAAGCCTGTTCTTCAAAGAATGAATGAAGATGAATTTCATAGCCACAGATTTTTAACTTAAACAATAAAAAAAAAATAGAAGAAACTGCTCTGGCCAGGTGGTTCCGTTTGTTGGAGCATCATCCCATAAGCTAAAAGGTTGCAGGTTCAATTGATAGTCAAGGCAGATACCTAGGTTGTGGGTTTGATTCCCAGTCAGAATGCATGGATGCATGTGGGAGGCAACTGATAGATGTTTATCTCTCACCTCTTTCTCCTTCTTCCTCTTCCGCTCACTCACCCTCTCCCTGCCCATCTTTCTTCCTCTCTAAAATCAATAAACATATCCTCAGATGAGAATTAAAAATAGAAAGAACTGTTAGAGAAAGGGTGGGAGCAGGAGAAAGAAAAACAAAGTGTTTATATGACAATTAATAAGAAATGCATGTTAAAAGTAAGTCTGTGTATTTATAAACACAATTGTTTATTGGAAATTGTAAGGGCAGGGGTAGGAAATGGGGAGGATAAAACCAATGATTATGAGTGTGAGGTTGAAAGCTTTAAAAATAGTCTTTGGCCAGAACATCCTCCTGAAAATAGTAACATTTAGCTTCCACTTAGGATGAGATGCACATGACATAATTACATCTCTCATGACAAGGAATAATAAAAATGATATAACATTTAAAGAATTCACAAATATTGCCGGAACCGGTTTGGCTCAGTGGATAGAGCGTCGGCCTGCGGACTGGGGGGTCCCGGGTTCGATTCCGGTCAGGGGCATGTACCTGGGTTGCGGGCACATCCCCAGTGGGAGATGTGCAGGAGGCAGCTGATCGATGTTTCTCTCTCATCGATGTTTCTAGCTCTCTATCTCTCTCCCTTCTTCTCTGTAAGAAATCAATAAAATATATTTAAAAAAAAAATAAAGAATTCACAAATATTAATGTAGAGGTTAAATTCATGAGTCTGGAAACTCATGAAGAGTGCTTAGAACATTTTTCTGGTGCTACTATTTCCACAAGTATCTCCAATAGGGTGAAAATAGGACTAACTATGGGTCAAGAAACTTAGGTTCAATACACATGGCTTTGTAAAATAGTGGTTTTCAATTCACAGACCAGATGATGTCTAAAGTTTCTTCCCCCATTATCATTCTTTAATTTGTTTTGGAACACCATGACAATAATGGTGATAGCTGCCATCTGTAGCATGCTTACTATGTATTATGTGCTGTTCAAAATGGCTTACATAAATTTAGTGCTCACAACACAGTGAGATAAGAACTTTAATAGCCACAATTATTTTAGGCAAAATTCAGAGTGTTCAGAGATATTAGATAACTTGTCCAATTTTTACCAGCTGAAAGAGCCAGGATTTAAATTGAAATCTGTATGATTTCAGAGATCACATTTTTTGTTGTTAATCTTCACACAAGGATATCTTTTACATTGACTTTTAGATAGAGTAGAAGGGAGGAAGGGAAGAAGGGGTAAGAGAGAGAGATCAATGTGAGAGACACACATTGATTGGTTGCTTCCTGCACACGCCCAAACAGGGCCAGGGATCCAACCTGCAATCCAGATACTTCCCTTAACCAGGAATCCAACCTGTGACCCTTCAGTGTCAGGCCAACGCTCTAACCATTGAGCAACACCAGAAAGTGTGAGATCACGTTCTTAAGCATTACATTGGCTTTCCCACTGAATATGTGCTGGTAATATAAATTCCAGTACATATTGAATTCATAAGGAAAATACCATTTGTGTCTATTTTCTCCTCCTTTATGGAGTCTGTCCAAAACCTTTCAAACCTTCAAGCGTCTTCAATATCATAATTAGTATTTACTAATTGCTTTCTTGTTGAAGGCCCTATGGTAGAAGCTTAGCATTAATTAATTTTCAGACAGCTCTATGAAATTGGGACTATTATTATCCCTCTTTTATAGATGAAAAAAACTGAGGCATCATAGTTGGTAATCTAATTAAGGTCATACAAATGAGGATTGATAGATAAATTCAAACCCAGCTTTGCTTTACTTCAAACAAAACCCTTTTTTTTATTGCTTTCAGATTTTATATTCTCAGATGTGAATGTAGGGAATGATAGACAAGAATCTCTCCCACATGTGGGCACAAGCACCTCCCCCTCAATATATGCCTCAATTACTCATAAAGCTATTTGGAGGATGTCAAGATGCTTGAAATTCTAAAGCATCTGGCACTGAAGCCAACAGGAAATGAATATGGATGGGAAAAAACACATTTTGGATCATTGAGTGGGTTTGTGTTGCCTCCACAGCACTGTGTACTCTTTAATTTGTTCAACTGTTATTCTATTTGCAAAGTTATAGAAGAGTTGGTGCATATTTGCCTAACTTTAGCTTCTCATGAAGAATTAATCATTTCTGCCATTGTCTATCAATTGAAACCAAGTCTTGTTCCCACCTAGTAGGGGAACCTAGCACATCAAACATGTAGGAACATAAACAAAAAAAATGTATAAGGAAATCTCAAATACCTTTATTTTATATTGGGAACAAAATAGTTTTCTAGTAAGAAATGAGACACATTAGTACAACAAGTAAGTCCTAGTAAGAATAGAGTCCTAAAAATAGAGTCTTAGTAAGAAATGAGGGATCCAACAATTTCCCCACAAAGGAACTATATATTCTTAATATGCTGCTGAACTCTTAAATTTTTTTTGAAATAAATTTATCTACTTTAGAGAGAGTAGAGGTACTCTGGTAATGAGTGCTTCATTAAAAGAATTTCTGTTAATTGAATCCTATTTTTGCACAAATATCTATATAAAACTATTTGTTTACTTGAGGGCAATATCGGAATATGAATATATATATATATAGCTCCCTTAATAAACTGAGTAAAAATAGATCTTGGTTTAAGGAAGTAAATACATTTTTCATCAAGATTTTGTTACTCCTGAGATTTTATATTGCATTTTAACAATTATAAACATTTGATCAACCTAAGTACCCTCACCTGCTTTCCCCAAATGGCTGGAAATCCTTCATTGTGTGACATCACATGTAGTTTGGAGAGGTATACACAATGTCTCCTAAAGTCCAATGACTGCATTCACCTTTACATGTAGAAACTACTCATCTCTCTTATGACCATTGTTTTGTCACAGAGTCTATAATGATGTTTAATAACCAAGTATATTTCTTTATCATGGTTGCAAGTCCAAACTGAAACTATGTTTACTTTCACTAAAGGATACCATATATTCCAGCTCTGTCTTTAAAATTAGGTTACATTAAGATAATATTAGCATAAGAGATATAAATGCAAATATGGTCTTTTTTTGAAGCTTGCTCCCCTATAAAGGGCCTTTGTATGACCTAAGAGCATCTTGTGCTGTGAAGGCAGGTACCTACCCCTTGGATATGCAATGCTGGCTGGATCAGTAGCTAAATCATTTTGCAAAATAAATTATGCTTGGTTTGAAAGTTAGTGAGGGAAAGAGAGACAGACATTTTAAATCCACGTCTAAATCCTACCAGATAACAGTATTACATGGTGAAAAATTAGTTGGGTTCATAGACCCTTAAAGCTGAAAGGGACATTTAGAATCAGTTTTTTGTTTTTTATTTTTTCATTTATAGGTGAAGAAAATAAAGGTTATAAAAAAGAAATGACCCGACCAAGGCCACAGAGCTAATTAGTGGTAAAACTAGGATTTAAATGAGGTTGACATTGTATAGACCAGACAGCTCACTGATAGACTAAATTTCAAACTACAATTGAAGCATCAAGTATACTTGCAGATTGGGGATATGTTCCAACCACAGAAATTTCATTCATATTGTTTGCTTTATTTAACAAACATTCCGTGGGCCAGAGGGCACTGAAACTTAGTTCTGTATTGTGTTCAGGGAGATCAAATTAGGTTGCAGTAGAAGTGATTTAAGTGGTAGGTTTTCATTTCACAGTTGATCACAGCAAATACAGAGACCATTTGGTGCCTTTTTTAATGTCTGCCAAAAAGTTACTTTGTGACTCAAATACTGATTGTTTCATTGATGTGCAAAAAGAGCTGAGTCCCCAAGGAAGCCCTTTGAGTTGTTTGAATGCCAGAATTGGTTTATTTCTTTGGTGAACTGTTGTTATATTTTAATACTATTTGATTTCATTTTTTAAAATATCAGGGTTTTTTTCCTAATGGATAAATTCATCTCTTGGTTTTAATTTAATGTTTGTTCTATAATCTACCCAGCCCTTTTCTAATATGCATATAAATATTTAATTCCTAAGTACTGGTTTAAAATAGCCTAAAATTAGTGAACTGAGATTTCTAGATGGGATAGGACAGAAGAAAAATAGTTTTGTTTTTTTAAAATTTTGTTTTATTGCTTAAAGTATTACAAAGAGTATTACATATGTCTCCTTTCCCCCCCCCCCTTGTCATTCCCCCAGCCTCCCCTACCCCCAGTGTCTTATGTCCATTGGTTATGCTTATATGCATGCATACAAGTCCTTTTGTTGATCTCTTACCCCCTCTCCCGCCCCTCAATCCTCCCCGGCCTTCCCGCTGTAGTTTGACAGTCTGTTCGATGCTGCTCTGCCTCTGAAGAAAAATAGTTTTATGAAACGAGTTGCCCTTTGATTTCACTCTTTTCTAATCTCAAACATAAAAACATCAATAAAAAATCACTCTGGAGAAAATATCCATTAAAATCTTAGACCTCAGCTCTCTCTTTTCACACAACAACTAGGGATATTAAAACAAACAGGTCATTCATCTTGAGAGTATGACCATTCAGTTGTATTTTAGACATTGAATTTTTGAGACCTTTTTTACATAAACATGTTGATTCTCCAAATTCATTTTTAAATCTTCTCACAATTAGAAACTTGAATCAAATAAAATGGCAGCTCTCTTTAGGAAACCCATAGATAGTTCAGTCTTATTTTGGTTCAGGGAACATCAATAATATATAGGCTTTTGCTTTAATTTAAACAATTCCATCTAATATAAAATAAAATAATTCACAATTTCATACTTCATTAAAAAAAGAAACAAAAACAGACCTGACATGAATATAGCAAATCATCTATATAGTTCATACTGGGTTGGGCTTTAGAGTTGGTTCAAAATCCCATTTTTCTATAATTAGCATATCATGTATATATTTAAGGGTTTCAGAACAGAACAGTGCTCACATGCATAGGGTAGACTTTATATTCCTATCATCCCTATGCAGTTGCTTGATACCTGGTCCCCATTCCCAAAAAGTTGATGGGCAGCCCAGGAACTATCAAGTCTGTACATTAGCAAACTACAAAAGTGGCCATGCAGAAACATGGAGACCAACTTCACATTCAAGGGGGCACAGATATGAGTTAGTCTAAAAGGAGAAATTAGGTTAAACAAAACTAATAAGATTGCATTGAACTTAAATCTAGAACAATGCCACCCATTGTTCTTGCTCAACCTCTGTTTCATACTGCAGCATTTGGTTAACTACAGAACCGTATATCATTTGGGAATATAGACTTGAGAACACTTTCACTCTATTCAACCTTGTAAAGTAATGAAGAGAATTCAAGCAATAATCTAGATTATTTATGACATAAAATAGACCTGTTTATACTTTAAATATCAAATTAGTCAAGGTCAATGCCATTCACCTGATTTTTCTGAAGAAATTGCTTACACAGAAATACAATCTTGTTGAGGGTTTATAAAACCCTTAAGAAAGGATTAATCAAAAGCTTTTAAGACTTATTCAAGCCAAACCTCAGAGGGAAGGCAGGGGGAGTGTGTCTATGGGGGTGGTAAGAGATCAACCAAAGGACTTGTATGCATGCATATAAGCATAACCAATGGACACAGACAGTAGGAAGGTGAGGGCATGTGATGGGTGGGGGTGGGAGCAGCCGGGGAAAAGTCAAAGGGGGGAAAAGGAGACATATGTAATATTTTCAATAATAAAGAATTTAAATTTAAAAATAGATGTAAACCAGTCCTGACATTTAAAAAAAGAATTATTTAAGCCAATTTTAAATAATATCCTTCTTATAGGAACACCTGCAATGCACTTTGGAGATTTTTAATGTTGGAAAGTAGAGATTTAAGGAAATCTCAGCTATGAGAGACTAGGAATTTAATTGTTGCATTTAAGTCAAATATGTTGATTTGAGGTGTTTCAGCAAAGTAAAGTAGAAAACCTAGGATATTTTAAAAGGGGCATTGATGCCATAGATGACTACATTTAAGACTGCAATTACAGAACACATCCATTTAAGGATAATTTTAACTCAAATTTATATTTATGAGCTTTGAACTTATTGAATCTCAAATCAGTTTGCTTTTTTATTTACCACTATATGGTAAACATTCAAGAAATGTCCGTTTACTGATAATTGCCAGAGGGGAGGGGTGCTGGGGGGCTAGATGAAAAGGGTACAGAGACTAAGAAGTATATATTGGTAGTTACAAAATAGTCATAGAAATGTAAATTATAGCATAAGGAATATAGTTAATATTATTGTAATGATTATTTATAGTGCTAGGTGGATACTTGGGATATTGGGGGGATCACTTTGTAAAGTATACTAGTATGATTGTCTAATCACTATGCTGTATACCTGAAATAATCCAAAATAATATTGAGTATAAACTGTAATTGAGAAAAAAATAAATGTCTATTGAACTAAAGTGCAGTTTAAGAAAAATTGAAATAATTTTGTATGTGAAACAAATGAGAGACTTTAGGAATTTAATTGTTGCATTTACGTCAAATATGTTGATGCATTTATATCTGCCCAGCAATTGCAAATAACTATCCAATCCAACAAATAAAAATTAACCAGAAAGGCCTTGACAACTCCAAAGATATGGGCATCAATAATATGCTTCAGCATATTGGAAGCACTAAAACATTTTTAAGACAGTTTGATCTAAATTGGAAGAAAAACAATTTAAGGTGTTCATAAGTACTGTAGAAGGGTACGCTTTGATTTAAGATCTACAGGAACAAAGACAGCCTTTCATGCAGAGCAGATAGCTAACTATGACTAAAATAATCCACAGAGCTATATTTGTACCACTAAGATATGAGTAATTGTTGTCAGAAAAAGTTTTGACAGGAAATAGACATACATAAGGTTACTTAGTGCCTGTAGGTTGAAATGGTTGAGAGGGAGAAATAACACATGAGCATAGCTGTTTTAATATAGAATAAGGCTGGCCACATATAGCAGAGACCTAAAACAGAGTAGCTTAAATATGACAAAGATTTGTTTCTCTATCATCCTATGTAATAAAGAGGGAATATGCTAATTGACCCTCACACCATCACAAAGGTGTGGCGCCCACAGCCAATGAGGAAGAAATATGCTAATTGACTGCCATGCCCTCAAAGATGGTGGTGCCAACCACCAGTCAGGAGGGAATATGCTAATTGACTTCCCTGCCCTCAAAGATGTCAGTGCCAAGAGCCAATAAAAAGGGAATATGCTAATTGACTACCCCATCCTCAAGATGGCGGCACTAACCACCAATAAGGAGGGAATATGCTAGTTAACTGCCCCACCCTCAAAGATGGAGGCACCAACCACCAATAAGGAGGTAATATGTTAATTGACTGCCATGCCCTCAAAGATGGTGGCGCCTACAGCCACAAGATGGCTGGCAGGAAGGGCAGTTGGGGGCAACCAGGCCTGCAGGGGAGGGCAGTTAGGTGTGACCAGGCTGGCAGGGGAAGGCAGTTGTGGGTGACCAGGCCTGCAGGGGAGGGCAGTTGGGGGCGACCAGGCTGGCAGGCAGAAGTGGTTATGGGCAATCAGGCAGGCAGGCAGGTGAGAGGTTAAGAGCCAGCGGTCCTGGATTGTGAAAGAGATGTCTGACTGCCGGTTTAGTCCTGACACTCCCTGAGGAATCCCTGATTGGAGAGGGTGCAGGCTGGGCTGAGGAACACCCCCCCCCCCAGTGCACGAATTTTGTGCACCAAGCCTCTAGTGTAAAATAAGTGCTAAGGTTGACAATTCAGGACTGGTATAGCAGCTCCATGGTTATCCAGGTATTTGCTGTTTGATGATTACGATGTAGTCTTCATCATTATGGTTTATGGTGGCTACTGGTACTCCAGTCATCATCTTTAGGTTTCAGGGAGCAGGAAGAAGGAAGAAAGCAAGCAAGCCATGTTTCCCACATGGAGAACCTCCCCAAGTCCCACATACTCTTTATTGGTACCTTTGACATATGCTGCCCTCATGTAAGAGGAATCCTGGGAAATATAGTTTTTTAAGTGGGTGTCAGTGTGTCCCTCTAAAAATCATAATTATGTTAAATTCAATGGAAGAAGATGATATATAATTAATTGATAGCTAATTATTTATCTCTAGGATTCCTACTTTGGGGCCAATAAACAAGTTAAAGAACAATGAATGAGTTAAAGTTCTCAAGTGGGAACTTTTTAGTTCCTTTTTTGGTATCCCTCAGAATTTCAAAAATTTTCATATTTAGGCATCTGTCACTGATTAAAAGTACCATGTGTATATCCTATTGACAATATATCCATTAATGGTTTTTCTGTTTTCAGGAGAGTGAAACATTATATTGCTTAGGGAGAGTTGAATGTATGTTACTCTTTCCTGTATGGAAGAGTTCTGAATAAAGTAGGGTAGTGTCTTGACTCCTGATATCACCATAAGTCTTTCTTAGACAATTTTATATATTGGACCACCTATAGCATGGTTCCTGAGAATAATATAGCTTATTTCCAGAATAGTTTCTATTAGATCATTTACATATATAAGTTATTGGAAAAATAAGCACATTTTTGAGTGAGATAAATGATTATTCTAGCCAGAGGAGGGAAATTTTGAGAAAATAGTGAGTATAAAACAGGGAGAACTTTTTCAAATAGCTGCCTTCTATTTCTCTTCACATTTTACTCCTCTGCTTTCTTTGTCACAGCCACTTTTTCCAGGTTTCTGCATGGCTTGGTCTTTTTTTGTAATTTTAATGCTAAAAGAAGCAATAGCAGTAGAATATGGATACATGGCATATTTGGAAAGATGGTAAATATTTAATAGATTATATGGTAAATAATGTATATAATTTAGGAAGAAACAATGTAAATATTTCATAGACTGCAGTGGAGCTGTTAGGTTTGAATTAAATCTGTATGAGTCTGGAGAAAAGCTGCAATTCAAAACGCCTTCTTCTGATAAGAGTACTTTGTTGCTCATAATCCATAACATGGAAAGAGTACTTGGCACTTAAGGTATAGCCATGGCTTTGGTACTCCAAAATAGTGACAGGGAGGGGTGATGTCGTTAATTTAAAATAGAACCTCAGAGGGAAGGCAGGAGAGTTTGTGGGTGGGAAGAGATTTACTAAAGAAATTGTATACATATATACATAACTCACCAGGGGCAGGCTAGAAGAGGTCAATGGTGGGGGGGGGGGGAAAGAGGAACATATGTAATACTTTCTTTATCTTTTATTGATTTTTACAGAGAGGAAGGGAGAGAGATAGAGAGTTAGAAACATCGATGAGAGAGAAACATCGATTAGCTGCCTCCTATACATCTCCCACTGGCGATGTGCCCGCAACCCAGGTACATGCCCTTGACCGGAATCGAACCTGGGACCCTTCAGTCCACAGGCCGACGCTCCATCCACTGAGCCAAACCGGTTTCGGCCATATGTAATACTTTCAACAATAGATATTTAAAAACAAAACAAAAACAAAATAGTCCAAAATACAAATACCAATTAGACTTTGGAGTGAAATTTATTGTTATTCTTAGGATGATGTTAAAAAATGTTTTTATTCTTCCATGTGCTAATGGACTAGGAAAAGCTGTCCCAGGATAAAGAATTTGCCAGATATAATCCACTGTTAAAAAATTCAAGGATGGCCCTAACTGGTTTGGCTCAGTGGATAGAGCATCGGCCTGTGGACTGAAGGGTCCTAGGTTCAATTCTGGTCAAGGGCATGTACCTTGGTTGTGGGCACATCCCCAGTAGGGGGTGTGCAGGAGTCAGCTGATCAATGTTTCTTTCTCATCGATGTTTCTAACTCTCTATCCCTCTCCCTTCCTCTCTGTAAAAAATCAATAAAATATATTTAAAGAAAAAAGAAAAGTCAAGGGTGGCTGTATAGTCCTTCCTTCTCCCCGAACTCCTTTGGGAATTAAGCAATTCCTATAAAGAAAATCATGCTTTTCTCTGATCTTCTTGGAAAATGGTGACAGAACTAAGCAAAATCTAAGAGTAAGACTATAGCAATGTCCAAGTTGAAAATATAGTTTCCATGCTTTTGGTGTTCAGCTGATTTGTGTTATGTCTCCAGCACTGTCATAAGTGTGATAAAAAATATAAATGTTAGGTAAGAAATGCTATTTTGCCTAAGAAAGTTACAATTGGAGATACAAAGTTAATGCATAATAAAATATGTCTAGATTAATTAACAAACTGTTTTTATAATAACTCTAATATTACTATAAAATGAATCTACTACAAAATCATGTTACTTGACTTAAGTAGTCACTTTCTGTTGCTCTGCAGACATTTTTATTCATATCTTGTTTCTATATTTCATTTCTCCAGAAGTGGTAATTCTACCATCATCCAAATCTTCCTAACTTTAACGAGGACCTTTTCCACTAACCCAGGGGTGGGCAAAGTTTTTGACTCGAGGGCCACAATGGGTTCTTAAACTGGACTGGAGGGCCGGAACAAAAGCATGGATGGAGTGTTTGTGTGAACTAATATAAATTCAAAGTAAACATCATTACATAAAAGGGCACGGTCTTTTTTTTTTTTTTTTAGTTTTATTCATTTCAAACGGGCCGGATCCGGCCCGCGGGCCGTAGTTTGCCCACGGCTGCACTAACCCATCCTCTCAATGGGTGATTTCACCTTATATTTTTCTGAGGCAACCGAAGGTAATTTCTTTTCAATCCTAAAATGTCTATGTATTTCTTCAATATTTTTTTCCTCCCAACTGTTTTCTTAGAAGCAAAAGTAGCAATCTTGTTTTCCAATGTAAAAATTAATTATACATGGATTGGCAAAAGAAGGTTTATAGTTGTAATACAAATAAATAATCCTATCTAATAAAGAGGGAATATACTAATTGACCCTCATACCATCACAAAGATGGAGTCACCCACAGCCTATAAGGAGGGAATATGCTAATTGACTGTCAGGCCCTCAAAGATGGAGGTGCCCAAAGCCACAAGATGGTGGCGCCAAGTCCCCTCAGCTCCACCAGGGTGGTAGGCACATGGCAAGGCTGGGCCCGCCCCTAGTCGGGCCCAGCTGCTCCACGTGCCTGCCTCTGGAGACCTCCCAGTCCCCTCAGCCCCCTAGCCGCTCAAGGCTGGCCCGATGCACTGGAAGCCTCAGATGACAGCTGCCCAGCCACCCAGGGCCAGCCTGAGGTATAGGCAAGCCTCAGATAGCGGCTGCCCAGCTTCCCAGAGCCGCCTGAGACTCAGGTAACCAGGGTTGGCGGAGGCTTGCGCTGCTGGCAGTGGCAGCAGCAGAGGTATGATGGGACATTACCTTCCCCTGATCACCAGGTCGCCTCCTGCCCCTGAGGGCTTCTGGACTGTGAGAGGGGGCAGGCTGGGCTGAGGGACCCCCCCATCCAATGCATGAATTTTCATGCACCGGGCCTCTAGTACAATAATAAATAAATAATAATACAAGAATAAATGCTGTTTCATGGACTCACAACTGTAAACCGATTTTGCCCACCTCTGTAGAGGGAAAGCTTTGTACTCTATCAGAAATTCGGCCCCTCAATTATTCCCTCTTTGATCTTGTCCTCATTCTCTTGATTTCATTTGTTTAATGTTTCTTGGTGCTTGCAGTCGGATTTCCTTGTTATGATGCTAAAATGAGATGATGGTGACAACAGTGATATTATAATTTATTAAATATCCAGGTCTAAGCATTAGGCTCTAGACCGAGCCTCAGCTTTCTTTCTTATTTTTTCTTTATTTTTGCCTTTTTAAAAATTGAATTTATTAGGATAACATTGGTTAATAAAATTACATAGATTTCAGGTGCACAATTTTATAATATATCATCTGCATATTGTATTGTGTATTCGGTACCCCAAGTCATGTATCTTTCCATCACCATTTATCCCCCCCCTTTACCCTTTCCTGCTCTCCCCACCCCTATTTTCCTCTGCTAATGATTATATTATTATCTGTCTATGAGGGTTTTTGCTTAGTCCCTTCACCTTTTTGGTACTTGGTGTGCTCACTGGTACTGGGTATCCTTGCTTCCAGGCCCTCTTGGTGGACAGAGCTGAGGAATATAAGTATGTCTATATATATATATATATATACACACACAAGGGGTCAATGGAAGGGAAAAAGGTGCATATGTAATACTTTCAACAATAAAGATTTTTTTAAAAAATAAAAATAATAAAAATAAATAATTAAACCACCAAGTGCATACTGACTCCAATCCTATACCAAAGAGTTCAATCTAGCCATCCTGACTTCCTCAATGCAATCTGTTCAATGATACTGAGAAAACTGGTTTTCGTTATCTACAATATATTTACTAATTTGCTCAATCCTAGAATGTATATGTAAAATAGTTTCAGAATTGCTAACTCCTGATTCTATGAAAAACCAATCTACTTATTAGAGTACAATATTTATAGTTCTATATGTCTTTAACTTGAGATAATATAGTAACAATAATGTATTCAATAATTATTGGGCTAAATTACCATCCTTCTATCTGCTTTCATTGTAAAATATACTATGTTAATAATTTGACAAGCAGATGGCTTCCTTTGTTTTCATTTTTTATTTAATTTCTGAGTCCCCTCTATCGTTGTTAAATGTATGTATATATGAGTAAATGCATGTATTTTTAATTGATTTTAAGTAAAACATCAATGTGGTTCCAAAAGTTAAAACTACTCAGAAACATACACATAGAGAAGTCTGAATCCTCTCCCAGTCCCTTTTAAATTGTTCCTATCCTTTCTATCTTTCTCCTATTCACCGTTGTAGGTAACCAATCCCTTAAGTTTTTGGTTTACCTTCACTGGGTTTCTTTTTGCAAAGATTAGCATATATGTGTATGTTCTGTTATTTCTCCATCTTACTGCACCAAAGTAGCATATGATATACAATCTTTGTTCTTTTAATTGTTTATTTAACAATATGTCCTGGAAGTCACTCCATGTCAGTTCATTCATTCTTTCTCATTCTTTTTTGCAATTGTATAATATCCTGCCATATGGATGCACCATAGTTTGTTCAACCATTCTCTTAAGTAAGAACATTTGGGATCTTTACAAAATTAGAAAATTTCCAAAATAATTCTGAAGCAAATAACCTTGAGTATACATATTTCTTTGTTGTTGAAGATAGATTTTTATGGTAAAGTCCTAGAATTTGGATTGATGATTTGAATGATAAACAGGTGTAAATTTTTTATAGATATGGCCCAATTTCATTTTATAAGGGTTGAAACTATTTGTATTCCCACCAGAACATGGAGGCATATGTATGAGGTTATAGTCCCCTACAGCATCGCTAATAGAATGGATTGTCACACATTCATTTTTTTTTATTTTAGAAGAGTTTTAAATTTACAGAAAAAATGTGAAAAGAGTATACAGAATTCCCATGTACCCCATATCGAGTTCTCTCTATTATTAATATCTCACATGGTAATCCATTTCTTACAATTAATGAACAAATATTGACACATTATCTATAATAATAAAAGCATAATATGCTAATTAGACTGGAAAGCCAAACGACCTTCCAGACATCCTTCCAGATGACCTTCAGCAGTGTCCAAGGCAGAGGCAGTTAGGGGCAATCAGGCAGGGAAGCAGAGTGGTTAGGGGTAATCAAGCAGGCAGGCGAGTGGTTAGGGGTGAGCAGGCAGGCAGGCAAGTGGTTAAGGTTGATCAGGCAGGCAGACAGAGTAATTAGGCATGATCAGGCAGGCAAGCGGTTAGGAGCCAGCGGTCCTGGATTGCGAGAGGGATGTCCGACTGTTGGACATCCCCTGAGGTGTCCTGGATTGTGACAGGGTGCAGGCCAGGCTGAGGGACTCTTCCTCCATGCACGAATTTCGTCCACCAGGTCTCTAGTTATTAATAAATGTCCATGTTTTATTCAAATATTACTAGTTTTTACTGAATATCTTTTTTTTATTCTAGAATCCCATCTATGATAAGACTTTACACTTATTTATCATGTCTCCTTTGGTTCCTCTAGACTGTGACAATTTCTCAAACTTTGCTTGCTTTTGATGATCTTGATAGTTTTGAAGGGTACTGGTCAGATATTTTGTATAACATCCCTCTATTGAGATTAATCTGATATGTTTCTCATGGTTATATGGGGTTATAAGATTTGGAGAGGAAGACCACACAGGGAAAGTACTATTTCCATCACATCATATCAATAGGACATATTAGAAACATGATTTGTGGCTGTTGACATTGACCTTGATCACCTGGCTAAAGTAGTATTTGTCAAGTTTCTCCACTATAAAGTTAACTATTTCCTCCTTTTTCCATACCGTATTATGTGAAAGCTGTTACTATGTATAGTCACACTTAAGAAGTGGGGAATTATGTTTCACTTGTTTTTTAAATATACATTTTAATTGATTTCAGAGAGGGAGAGAGATAGAAACATCAATGATGAGAATCATGGATCAACTGCCTCCTGCATACCCTCTATTGGACATCGAGCCTACAACCCAGGCATGTGCCCTGACCTAGAATCGAAATGTTACTTCCTGTTTCATTGGTCAATGCTCAACCAACGGCCAGGCATGTTTCACTTCTTTAAGAACAAAGTATCTACACAAATTACTTGGCATTCTTCTGCATGTAATATTTTTCTATTTCCCTCCATTTATTTACTCTATATTTATAATGACATATATCAGTGGATAGTTACTCTGTACACTATTTTATTGCTCAGTTTTTTCCATTTTTGGCTATGGGAAGCTCTTGAAATTTGCTCCTGAGTCTCTGGCATAGTCTCATCATTATAGGGGTTTTAGTCATTTATTTCTTTAACATTTCCTTACTTTCTGGAAATTGTTTTCCATGTTCATCTGTTCTCTTTATTGTCCTAGAATGTGCCAATTCTTTAAGGGACCATGCTTCCTATTATTAAACCACTAGAGGCCCAGTGCACAAAAATTTGTGCACTCGGCGGGGAGGGGGGTCCTTCATCCCGGCCTGTGCCCTCTCGCAAACTGGGACCCCTCAGGAGATATCGACCTGCTGGCTTAGGCCTGCTCCCAGGTGGCAGAGGGCAGGCCCAATCCCTAGGTCCAGCCCCTGGTCGGGCTCAGAGCTGGGCCGATTGGGGAGTTAGGGCACCGCCCCCTGTCATGCACAGAGCAGGGAAGATTGGGAGGGTGCGATGCCACCCTCAGTCATGCTCAGGGTAGGGCCGATTGGGGGGTTGGGGCACCGCCCGCTGTCACACTCAAGGCAGGGTCGATGGGGAGGTTGCGGCGCCACCCCCTGTCATGCACAGAGCAGGGCCAATCAGGGGGTTGGGACGCTGCCCCCTGTCACTACAGAGCAGGGCCCATCAGGGGGTTTGGGGCTCCATTCCCTGTCACACACAGAGCAGGGTCAATCAGGGGGTTGGGGAGCTCCCCCCTATCATGCACAGAGCAGGGCAGATCAGGGGGTTGAGGAGCTCCCCCTGTCACTCACAGAGTAGGGCCGATAGGGGAGTTGGGGCGTCGCCCTCTATCACCCACAGAGCACGGCCGATCAGGGGGTTGGGGCGCCGCCACTGTCACACTCAGGGCAGGGCCGATGGGGAGGTTATGGCTCTACCCCGTCACACACAGAGCAGGGCCCATGGGGGGGGGGGTTGGGGCGCCACACCCTGTCACACACAGAGCAGGGCTGATCAGGGGGTTGGGGCACTGCAGCCTGTCACACACAGATCCGCAGTGAGATCAGGGGGTTGGGGAGCTCCCCCTTATCAGGCACAGAGCAGGGCTGATCAGGGGGTTGGGGCGCCTTCCCCTGTCACAAACAGAGCAGGACAGATAGGGAGGTTGTGGGCCCGTCCCCTGTCACACACAGAGCTGCAGGGTGATCAGTGGGTTTGGGTGCTGCCCCCTGTCACGCTGATCCCAGTCCTGGGAGGCATATTACCATTTTACTATATAGGATGGAGGCCTGGTGTATGGGTGGGGGCCAGCTGGTTTGCCGTGAAGGATGTCCTGGATCAGGGTGGGTGTCGCCACTGGGGTGCCTGGCCAGCCTGGGTGAGGGGATGATGGCTGTTTGCAGCTGGTCACACACCCTTCAGGGTGGGGGTTCCCACTGGGGTGCCTGGCCAGTCTGGGTGAGGGGCTGAGGGCTGTTTTCAGGCTGGCGGGTGACTGAAGCTCCCTACCGCTCATTTTTTTTTCTCTTTTTTTTTATTATTCTGGGCCAGCTTTAGCTCTGAGGCTTGGTTCCAGTTCTTAGGCCTCGGCTGCTGAAAGCAGGTATCTGGTTTGTTTGGGTTCTATAATCGAAACACTGTTTCAACTCCAACTCTGAGATCCCGGCTGGCTGAAAGCAGGTTTCTGGGGTTTTGTTTAGCTTCTATATTTGTAACAATGTTTCAAACTGAAAGCTCAGAGGCCGGCAGCAGCAGGCGGGGAACGTTGAAGTCCTCTGTCACTGAAGTAAGCAAGCCTCATGTTCACTTCAAGCTGCCTGGCTGCCGGCCGCCATCTTGGCTGGCAGTTAATTTGAATATCTCTCTGATTAGCCAATGGGAAGGGTAGCGGACTTATGGCTAATTACCATGTTTCTCTTATATTTGATAGGATAGCATTAGAAACCAAGATCTGGGTTCTAAGTGTGATCTTTGGTACTAGACTCTCTTAGTGGACAGAACTAGAAAATACATGTGTGTATACTAATACATATACAACTTTCAACCTATCTATTATGAACTATCTACCCATCTACATTTATATTAAGCTAAACATGAGTTCATATCCATGGGCCAACTCTAATTCATCACCATGTAGATCATGGCTCCTCCCCTTGCTTATCTGTAGTCTTCCACTGCAGCAGTGAGAAATTTAATTTTCTCTATTCAACATCCATTTAGTTAATTGTTCAGTTACAGTACATGAATATCAGTATGAGAATTGTTAACCTGTACCTCCATGGAAAACAACTTTAGCAACTAGAATATAGTTTTTGTGTAGCAGTTTTTTTGTACAGTTTATTTTTCTTTTAGTCTTACCTGAAGTACATTCTAATTGGTCATGGTATATAAATACTTTTATTAACTATTACATTTGATTGGCTAATTTGATTTTGTTGATTCTTGTATCTCTGATCATAGGAAATGTTGACCTCTAGTTTCCCTTTCTCATTGTCTTTAGTTTGGTTTTGGATTAAGGCAATACTGGCCTCACAGAATGAATTAGGAAGTCTTGTCATTGATTCTGTCTTTTAGAAGATATTGTAAAGAATTGATATTTCCTCCTATGTATCTCGTAGTACTCACCTGTGAAACCATCTGGGCCTAGTGCTTTCTTCTGTAGGAAGTTATTAATCATGGCTTTAATATATTTAATAGATATAATCTTTATAGATCATCTATTTCTACTTATGTGAGTTTTGGTACTTTGTATCTATTTAAGGAATTGGCCCATTTCATCTAAATCAGTGATTCTCAACCTTGGCTGCACATTAGAATCACCTGGGAATCTTTTTTAAAATCCTGATTTCTGGGCCTCATCCTCCGGAAATTCTGTTTCTTTTTTACTAATGTTGTGGCCCCACCCCATAACAAAGAAACAGAATTTCCGGAGGATGAGGCCCAGAAATCAGGATTTTAAAAAGATTCCCAGGTGGTTCTAATGTGCAGCCAAGGTTGAGAACCACTGATCTAAATGATCAAATTTGTGGTCACATACCTATTAATAGAATTTCTTTATTATCTTTTTTTAAAATATTCATGAGATCAGTAGTGATATCCTCTCATTCATTTTTTTAAACTGGTAATTGCATCAACTCTTTTTTAAAATTCTTGGTTAGCTTGGCTAGAGTTTTACCAATTTTATTGATATTTTTAAAAACAGTATGGTATTGGCAGACAAAAACACACAGAGACCAATGGGAGAAAATTGAGAGCCCAGAAATAAACCCACATATATGTGGTCAAATAATTTTCAACAAAGGAGACAAAAATGCACAGTGAAGAAAACAAAGCCTCTTCAATAAATGGTGCTTGGAAAATTGCAAAGCCACATGCAAAAGACTGAAGCTAGTATGCTATTTGTCAAGATACAAAAATTAACTCAAAATGGATCAAAGACCTAAATTTAAGACCTGAAACCATAAAATGCATAAAAAAACCACATAGGTACCAAACTCATGGACCTTGGTTTTAGAGTGAATTTTATGAATTTGGCCTCAAAGGCAAAGGAAGTAAAAGCAAAATAATAATAATAATAATAATAATAATAATAATAATTAATAATTAATAATAATAATAATATATAAAGAACCAGGATTTGTCACAACCTAAAAGTCTGGACAGATGAACGAACACCAGGCTAGGGTGCCAGTCAGCACGGTGCAGTGGTGGGAGGGAGCTGTGGGAACAGAGCCATGCTGCCACCAGACTGGCCTCTGGGTCCCTCCCCTTGCCCACAAGCTCCGGAGAACCAGAGCCATGCTGCAATCTGGGAATCTTGGTCCCTCCCCCTGCCCACAAGCTCCAGGGATCCGGAGCCATGTTGTGATCGGACTGGCATCTTAGTCCCTCCCCCCCAGCCTGCAGGCCCAGGGAACCAGAGCCATGTTGCAATGGGACTGGATCCTACCCGAGGGGTCCCGGATTGTGAGAGTGTGCAGGCTGGGCTGAGAGACACCCCACCCCCACCCCCAGTGCACAAATGTTCATGCACTGGGCCTCTAGTAATAATAATATGCAAAACTAAAAAGCTTCTGCACAGGAAAATTGACCAACAAATCAAAAAGGGAACCAACTGAATGTGAAAAGAAATTTGCAAACACTTCCAATAAGGGGCTAATATTTAAAATATATAAAGAACTCTCAGAACTCAATGACAGCAATAAAAAAAAAACAACAACAACAACACACAATCAAATTTAAAAATTGGCGGAGGACCTGAACAAACACGTATCCCAAGAAGACATACAATTGGCCAACAGATATATACAGAGATACTCTGTCTATTAAGGAAATAAAAATCAAAGCTACAATTAGATGCCACCACGCACCTGCTCTTATCAACAAGACTAATAATAAGTGTTGGAGAGGTCATGGAGAAAAAGGAACACCAATTCACTGCTGGTGGGAATGTAAAGTGGTATAGCCACTATGGAAATCAGTATAGAGGTTCCTCCAAAAAATTAAGAATAGAGTTGCCCCTATTCTTGGTATCTACCCCAAAGTGGAAAACATTTATTCTCAAAGATGTATGCACCCCTATGTTCATTGCAGCATTATTCACTATGGCCAAGACAGGGAAACAACTGAAGTGTCCCTTGACAGATGATTGGATAAAGAAGATGTGGTACATATATACAATGGAATACTATTGAGCCATAAGAAAAGATGAAATACTGCCATTTGCAGCAACATGAATAGATCTTGAGAATATCATGCTACATGAAATAAGACAGATGGAAAAAGTCAAGCACCATATGTTTTTACTCACATGTGGAATATAAAATTGAAAGCAACAAAAAAACTCACAGACACAAACAATGGTATGGTGGTTACCAGAGGAAAAGGGGTGGGAGTAGGTAGAAAAGGGTAAAGCTGCTCAAATATATGGCGACGGAAGAAGACTTGACTTTTGGTGGTAGAATTATACACTTGAAACATATTATTTTATTAACCAACTAGAAGCCTGGTGCACAATTTCATGCACAGGCAGGATCCCTCTGCCTGGATGGTGATTGGGGTGATCAGGGTGGATCAGGGTGACCGGCTGGGGGGAGGGACTGTGGGAGGTTGGCCATTCACGGGAGGTTGGCTGTGGGAGTGCACTGACCACCAGGGAGCAGCTCCTGTGCTTAGTGTCTGCCCTCTGGTGGTCAGTGTGCATCATAGCTACTGGTTGGCCAGTCGTTCAGTTGTTCGGTTGCTTAGGTTTTTATATATATAGATGTCACCCCAATAAATTTAATAAAACTCAAAAACCATTAGACTTTGGTTGCATCATTTTGTCTATTTTTTCCTGTTTTCAGTTTCATTGATTTATGTTCTAATTTTTATAAATTTATTTTTCTACTTTTTGGGCTTAGAATGCTTTTGTTCTCTAGTTCAGTGTGGTATAATCTTCTGTTATTGAGTTTATGTATTTTTTTCTTTTTTAATATATATTTTTAACACTATAAATTTTCCTCTAAGTCCTGTTGGTGTGGTGATAAGGCGTGAGAGAGAGAAAACTTGTAATCTTTTGGTTCAATCTCAGTGTTTCCCTGGGCAGTTGTCTCTTTACAAGTGTTTCTGAAGTGGTATAACTTCTTCCCACACTGGCTTTTGTTGAGACAGGAAGGTTAGAAGGAATTGGAGTGAGGAATGCCCTTCTACCAGCTTGAATAAGGCTCTCTAAAGTATTTTCCCTAATGCAGCAGACATTTGTTATGGAGAACACTCTGAGAGTATTTAAGGATGATTACTCTTCCTCTCCCTCTGCCAGAGCCAAGAGGGGATCTCTCAGGATCTTCACAGGGAGAACCAGGTGGGTTTCTCAGAGGTAAAACCCATTCATTCGTAGGCTTTCTAAAACCACACCTCTAGGATTTTCTCCCTTTCATACTACTCCTCTTGCAGCCTCTATTGATTGGGTCAAAATTACCATTTATGTGATTCTAACATTTAATGGCTACTGTGGATCCTGCTTTAAGTAAACAGGTATTAACTGTGACTTTCTGGATTCCCTTAACTCTACAGATTTCCCAGATGCTGGCTTTCTCTGCTGCTTCAATTCTCTGATGGGTCCAGGAAAAGTTATTGATTTTCAGTTTATCAGTTTTTTTCTTTTTGTTTTAAGGATGAGCGTGACAATTCCAAGTCTCTTACATGTCAGGATGAAAACTGAAATCTTGCCATATTTTTAAATTGTTTCTGAGCTGACAAATGAGATATAGTATCTCAGTGTACTTTTAATTTACATTTCTTTAATTATATGTGATGAACATCTTTTCATATGTTTAGGGACTGTTTGTATATTTTTTTCACATTCCTTCTAAAATTTTCCTATCTCTGTTGGTGGCACTATTATAATCCCACATTGATCATTGACTCATCACATTCCTCCCATGTAAAATGAATCATCATATACTAACTACTGTTTCCAGTTACTCTTGCTCCATATTCCTTTATTTAACATTCTTGATATCACCACTCTAGTTCAAAACCTGGCATAATATATTAGGTTTCAAAATAAATTTCTTGTATTTGCTTCCTGTTCACTTTAGTCTTATGTTTGTGAGAAGGATGCATTAATCTTCTGAGAGTTTAGGAGGATTATAGAGTATAGTCATTTAGAACTCCAGTTTTGGACTCAAACAGAGCTGGCTGAGTTAAACTTTTGTTTCTCATAGCTATGTGATGCTATAGATGTCATTTTATCTCTCTTAGCTTTTATCTCTTCATATGCTAAATGCTACTAATATTTACTCAGAGATTGTTTTATTGATCAAGAAAGGCAACTTAATCAATGTACTTAGCACAATGTTTAACCTATATGAAACCTTTTACTCAAGAATATTTAATAAATAATTTCCAAACTCCTTATTGTGATATTGCAGATCCTTTTTTTTCCTATTACCTCTCATAGAATCACATTATCCTATATAATAAAAGGCTAATATGCAAATTGTCCCCTTGGGAATTTGACCACTCAATATGACATGTACTGACCCCCAGGGGGCAGTGCAGAACGAATGAAGGCCCGGGCCAGCAGCTGGAAGGCCCAGATCAGCCCTGATCGCTGGTCAAGACTAGGGACCCTACCAGTTCATGAATTTTGTGCACTGGGCCTCTAGTTCTCTAGTAAAATTGAACTATTCACCATTTCCTAAAGGCTTGTGGTCTTCCATCTTTATATCATTTCCATCCATTATATCCTTTGTTCTACCTTGTATATCCTCTACTTCTGATCTCTAGATAATGAAATCCTACCCATTCTTCAAAATCTGGGTCAAATGCCATACTCCCCATTGATATTCCTCTTATTATACTGTTTTGAAATCATATTTTATTATTAAATACCTATAGCATATCCCTTTTTCCTGCTTTCGATTAAATATGAGAGCATTTGATAAATTCCATAAGAAACCAAATGCTTCATTTTTATATGTACTGTTACATGCAAGTAGTAAATGCTCAATAATTATTGTCTCATGGAATAAAATTAAAGTCATCCTAAAATCCACTGACACCTCTTTGAATAGTCTGCAGGGAATCTAAAATTGTTGCTTTTATTATTTTTTATTTATTTTTGGTTTAAGGTATAAAATATGTTAATGAACAATATATTTTTCTCAGAAGAGCTCTAGTAATAGTGAAAACAGGGACACTTTTATAGGGAATATGAAATATCTGAAATATAAGGAACTGAGAGAAAAAGCTTTGAAGGCTATAATGTGAAGTCCTGCACAGCCTGAGTTACCAGGCACCAAAAGGGAAGACTTGAGTGCCAAGCAAAAAATAAGAGTTACAGTGGGATGTAAGTCTTTAAACTTCTGCTGAGGATCACTACCAGATAGAATTAAGTGTTTAAAAGCTCCATTTTTAGTGATAACAGTGACATAACCAGTGAGATTCTAAGTGCCATTAAGTTATACAGATAACTTACATAATATTTTCAGAAATTTTAAATATTCTCCTCCTGATCATAGATGCTTTGGAAGAATCTATTGAGTGAGCACCATTTTATTTCCTTCAATGAGTTCAGGAAGCCTCAATCACTTCCAGGCTCAGTCACAGCTTTCATTGATAAAGTAGTGGCCCGGTGCATATATTCGTGCATGGATGGGGACCTGCTGGCCCGCCCTGAGGGGGGCCCATTGGGCTGGGCCAGTGGGGGGAAGGGGCTATGGATATTTGGCTGGCCAGCCCCGCCCTGATTGGGTGCTGGGGGCCGATCAGGGGTCAGGCTGGTCAGGGCAGGGGAGCCAATCAGGACCCAGATCAGGCTGGTTGGCTGCTGTAGTGCATGTCATAGCCACCAGTCATTCTGGTCATTCTGGTCATTCCGCCATTCCAGTCACTGGGCTTTTATGTACATAGATTTTTTATTTATTCTAGTATTTCCCCCCTTAATGTATATGGAAAATGCTAGCTGCTGTTCACAGGAAGGACCAGTTGAGATACTATATGTAACTCAAATAAGTTCATCTCTTCAATGGGGAAACTGAACTACATATAACACAGCAGCATCATTTTTAGCAACATGGAAAACTTGTCTTAAGTACCTTGTTTCAAGCAGAAAAATAAGGGAGAGGAAATTTGTGAATAACATTATTCCCAAATCACTGGCAGCATCAATACATCTTATTATTCATATTTTGTCCTTACAGAACACACTAATTTTAAAACAACCCAACCTGATTTAGACCAGCTTGACTATAAAATTCAATAGCTGTTACATAGCATAATTCTCAAGAGATCTCAGTACTAAGTTGATTACAAACAGCTGCAACATTCAATTGCCATTGAAATGTTATTCAAAGGATGATTAAATGCAAAGTGTCCATATGTAGATCTTTGTTCTGTATCTCTTGTGCTGCTCACAAGCTGGTACCGACTGACCTTCAAGCCTTGTGTGCCAGGTACCTGAATCACAGTAATCAAAATGTTGGGATGCCATTGACTAAGTTAAGTAACATTAAGTGTTTGTTAGGACCTACTACAGGGATAAGAGTAATTTGAGTTTAGTTCTTACAGATTTCAATTGTGTGGTATGTTTTGTGTGTGTGTGTGTGTGTGTGTGTGTTTGTGTGTGTGTGATATAATAGCAGTTATATAAGCATAGTCGTGAGTCCAAAGAGTATTTTCTCAAACAAAACTTAGTAGATAATGTTGAATGTAGTCATTCATGCTACATTTGTTAATGCAGACACTAATATTCAATGGCTTGAACATTTTTAATGAGAATAGTCTTCTCTGTAGAAACAGTCCTTGAAAAACAGAAATGTAAAGTCCATATACTCTTCTGTCTGTGTGCAAGGAGATACTCCCACCTTCCTGGGAAGTCTCTCACAAAAAGACTTTCCAGGAAAATGGGTATGCTTCACCTCTGGTAATCTGAACACAGTGCTTGCCCATTAGCTTCCTTTTTGTATCTATCTGAATGATATGTGGCACGTCACTAGCCATTTTACTTTTGAACTAGAGGGGGCGTTAGATATTTTATTGTTAGTGATAAATACGAATCTAGCAATAATTAAGTGCAAGCTTGTATTATTTTCTAAATAAATATGCAAACTCAATAGCAATAGTCCCTGATAAGTGCTAGGAAGGAAACAAGAAGTCTTTATGACAGAGAATAATGGGGGGCATTATTTAAAATGGTCAGAAAGGGACTCTGTATAAAGGTGGCATATATACTGAGACCTACATGAAAATAAGTAGTCCTGAAAATTACTTGGTAAAAACCTTGAAGGAAGATTATAGTGCAAGCACTAAAGCCCCGAGACAGTTTTCTCTTATGAACTAAAAGAAGGCCATTGCATTTAGGACATAATAGATGAGGGATTGAATGGTATAAAGTAAAACTGGAGAGTTGGTTGGGTCAGAGTCATTCAAGCTTTGTAGGGTATGGTAAGGAGTTTCAATTTTATTCTTAGTGAATTTAAAACCATTGAAGTTTTACATTGTTATATTTAAAAATCACTCTGGCTACTTTGTGTGAAATGGGTTGTGATGGGCTGGTGGGAATAGGGGAATAGAAATGGGAGACCAATGTGAAGGTTGTCACTGCAAGCCTGATAAGAGATGAGCCTGTGCTAACATGTGACAATAGATATGAAAAAAACAAAACAAAACAAAACAAAAAACCCAAAACACATAGCTTCAGAGATATTTTGGAGGTTGCATCACCAGGATTTTCTGATAGGTTAAATGGATATGCATCTGGGAAAAGGATAAAAACAAAGATGACTCCAAATTTTCTGGCTTGAGTAAGTAATTGAGTGGTGCTATTGGTTTCTGAGATGAGTAAAACTGGGTGAGAAACAGTTTGGGGGAAAATCAAGCCTAGTATTAACATCCCGTTTGAAATATCTGTGAGACATATAAGATATTAAAATAATGTATTTTATGTAAATGTCATGGACAAAGGAGAAGTGTCTAGACTAGAGATATACATTTATGAAATAATCTCCATATAATTAGTAATTGATGTGGACATTACTGAGAATACCGAGAGATAGTGTAGAGATGAGAAGAAAACTAAGTACTTTGTCTTAAGGAATCCAACATGACAGAGGTCTATCAGAGAAAGAGAAGCCGCAAAGAGAGAGAGAGTAGCTAGGGACACAGTAGAAAATAGGCATACATGTGGTGAAAACCAAGAAAGGAGAGTATTATAAGAAGGAGGAATGACAAAATCTGTTGATTCCTACTGAGAGACTACATAAGATGAAGACAGAATAATGTTTGATGTTTGAGTAACATAAAAGCCCTCATGAGGGCATTAATGAGGGCATTAACAATGAAATGATGGGCATGAAAATCAACTGGAAACAGGTTGAAGAGTAAATAGAGAGCATCTTGTTAAAAAGTTTCCACAAGTTTATTCTATGACATACCTTTAACAGACACATAACAAAGATAAAGAGCAAAAATTAAAATTAAAAACAACACAGTTGTTGTTGAACTTGACAGTAAAATAAATATTCTTATGACCACAAATGGAATGGAGATACAAAGAAGAGAGTAAGGCTAAATAAAAAATCCTATGAGAAATAGGCTCCTGTAGGATGATAAAACATGTTCTTTCTATAAATGAAAAATGGGTATCACAGCTAGTCATACTACTTGTAGCCAAGAGCTGAAATGGAGCCCCTCACACTAGAGAAGTCTAGTTTTGATATTCTACCTGGGGATACTGCTTTATAAAAAGCTGTGAGTATAAGGAGTGGATAAAGTCTCAGAAAGTGAACCAAGCTCTCCACTGGTATATTCATGAAATTTAAAATATTTTCAATATCACTACAAGCCTGGGACTTTAAAATATGATTCTGCATTGACGGACTGCATGGTGGGCATGTGGGAAGCATAGGATGTGTACCAAGAGAAAGGAAGATATTAAAAAAAGAAACAAGTAATCTCTCGCTCAAAATGACTGTGTAAACAGAAATCACAAACCATAAGAAATAATCTAATGGAATCAACTTTATTAAATATTCAGAATAAGACAATAGAATGTACTGGTTGCATGCTCAAATAGATAAATATAGTCATAACAGTTGAAAGAGAAAAAGTAATTGAAAATCAAAACAGAAATAAAACTAGAATAGGTAGTAATGAAAAAAAATAGAAATCTTGATAATAAAGAATACAACCATTGAAGTGAAACAAATATAATTTTCAGTTAAACTGTAGACTAGATATAATTGTGAAATCTAATTAGGTGGGGAAACTATAGACTGGATACAGTGATTTGGAATAGAATACTGAGGTATTCATTCAAAATGCTGTTCAAAAAGACAGAGAGGAAAAAATATGAAAAGACAGTTAAAAGACATGGGTTAGATTGAGAAATCTCAACAAAAATCTAAGAGAAGTTCATAAAAATAAAGTGGAAAGCAGTATTAGAAAAAAACAAAGTAAAATTTTCCAGAATTGAAGAAAGATATGATCCTCAAGAAGAGTTTCTTTAAATACTAAGCATCATCATTAAAGAAATATGCAGCAAAATGGATGATTATCAAGTGAAATCTTACAAGTTAACAGAAGGAAAATTTACACTACTTATAAGGACTGTAATTACTTACTTAACTCTGCCATGTGGCTGAGAGTGAGAGATAATAATATTAACTTTTAGCTAAGAATTCCATACTCAGCTAAACTAATATGCAAGCATGATGGTAAAATAAAGACATTTTCAGATATTCAGTCTTATATCACTTAAAATGAACTGCTGAAACAAGACCATTCATAGAGGGTTAATATTAATTCACAGATGAAAAGTATAGTTAATGAATACGAAAACAAAGCTTAAAAAGAAATGCAAATCACAAGAAGTAGAAGACAAGGAAATACACATTAGTAGAAGAGACACTATATTAAAAGGTACAATCAACCACATATTTGGCGATAGATTTTTATTTTTTAATTTTTAATAAGTTTTATTGATTTTTAGAGAGAGAGGAAGGGAGAAGGACAGATAGAAACATTGGTGAGACAGAAACAATTGATTGGCTACCTCCTGTAAGTCCCCTACTGGCGATCGAGCCTGCAACCTGAGCATGTGCCCTGAGTGGGAATTGAACCAGTGACCTCTTCGTTTCTGGGTCGATGCTCAACCACATAGCCACACAGGCCTGGCTGGTGAAGGATTTTTAGATACACACCAAAATCACAAGCAACAACCAAAAAAAAAATACTTATATTAAAGATCAGAATTAAACACTTTTGTACATCAAAGGACATTATCAAGAAGATAGAAAACAACCTATAGGATGGGAGAAAATCTTTGCAAATAAGATATCAGATAAGACTCTCATATCCAGAATATAGAAGAAACTCTTATTATTCAACAACAAAATGTTAAACAACCACAATTTTAAAATGGGCAAAGGACTTTAATAGATTTCTCCAAAGAAGCTATAAAAATATTCAATAAGCACATGAAAAGATACCTAACATAATACAGATATTAGAGAAATATAAATCAAAAACTACAATGAGATCCCACTTCACACCCACTGGGAGGCATAACTAAAAATGGAAATAAGTGTTGGTGAATATATGAAGAAACTGGAATAATCATTCATTGCTTATGAAAATGTAAAGTGGTTTGGCTACTGTGGAAATCAGTGTGACTGTTCCTCTAGTAGTTAAATACAGAGATATTTGGAAGCTCAAAATTGTACTCCTACATAGCCCATAAGTTAAAGAGGAAAACACTTTGAAATGACAGCATATTGAGAAACAAATAACACTGAATGGACTACCTGCCAAGCTTAGTGGGGAGGGCAGTTAGGAGTGACCAGGCTGGCAGGGAGGAGGCAGTTGTGGATGACCAGGCTGGCATTCAGAAGCAGTGAGGAGTGATCAGGCCAGCAGGGAGGGCAGTTAAGGGTGAACAGGCAGGCAGGAAGGTGTGTGATTAGAAGCCAGTGGTCCAGGATTGTGATAGGGATGTCTGACTGCCAGTTTAGGCCCGATCCTGGGGATCGGGCCTAAACCGGCAACCAGACATCTCCTGAGGGGTCCTGGATTGGAGAGGGTGCAGGCTGGGCTGATGGAACCCCCACCATGCATGAATTTCGTGCACTGGGTCTCTAGTAAGAATATAGAATATTTGAACATTAAAATTAGTACACTTGAATTAATGGGTATTTATCGAATCATTCACCCAATAAAGGCAGGATATCAGCCCTAGCTGGGCTTGCTCAGTGTATAGGGTGTCAGCCTGTGGTCTGAAGGGTCCCAGGTTTGATTCCTGTCAAGGGCACATGCCAGGCTGTGGGCTTGATCCCCAGTAGGGGGAATACAGGAGGCAGTTGATCAATGATCCTCTATCATCATTGATGTTTCTATCTCTCCCTCTCCCTTCCTCTCTGAAATCAATATATATGTATTAAAAGGCAGATATCTATTCTTTTTTACTACACAGGGGACATTTATAAAGATTGATGACTTGTTAGTTCACAAAGGAAGTCCCACCAAATTTCCAAAATCAATATAAACACCATCTTCTCTAAAAAAAAAAGACAGTAGAAACTAACTATATAAAGATAGTTAAAATTCAATATATTTAGAAGCTCAAAATTGTACTCCTACATAGCCCATAAGTTAAAGAGGAAAACACTTTGAAATGACAGCATATTGAGAAACAAATGACACTGAATGGACTACCTGCCAAGCTTGTGGGCTTCAGATTAAGGGGCCCTTAGAGGTATATTTACAATTTTTAATGCATTTATTTAAAAAACATGGAAAATGAAAATTAATGAGTTTTTAATTTAAAGATATTCCTTCATTTATTTCATCAAACATCCTAAATATATTTATTTTGAAAGATTCTTTCAGATTGTTTTATTAGTTTTAGTTTTTCTACAATGAATTAATATTAATATTTGTGTGTGACCTCACTTAATTATCTCATAAATTTTAAAATTTTGGATTACAATCTCTCTTTCATGGTATTCTCTCTGTCTTTATCTCACAATACACACAAATACACACACACAGACACCTATCTGTTCCATCCTCATCCTGCTTTATTTAGAAACTAGAAGCCCAGTGCACGAATTCATGCATGGGTGGGGTCCCTTGGGGGAGCTTGCAGGGACTGGGCCCCAGCTCACGCCCTGAGGCTTACAGCCCCAGCCTTGCAGCCCCACAGCCCTGCTTAGGACCCCACCTTGGCCTGGTGCCACCACCTCACCTGCTCCACCACCCCGCCTGTGGGGTGTTTGGTTGGGGCCGGCCTCACACCTGGCTCCCTCAGCACCTGGGAACTGGGTGGTGGCCTCACCCCCCACTGCCACTGCTGGTCACCCTCTGCGGGGCAATCGGTGGGGCAATCAGGCCCCTACTTGCACTGGCCTTGGCCTGGTGCCACCTGCTCACCTGCTCGACCATCCTGTTGTGGTCCTGCTCTCATCAGGGCCCATTGGGGCCAGCAGTGCCTCCACTGTTGCCTGCTGCCAGCATGTTCCCTGCTTCCCCCTGGTGGTCAGTGTACATCATAGCAAGCGGTCGAACTCCTGGTTGAATGACCACCCCAGGGGACAATTTGCATATTAGGCTTTTATTATATAGGATTTTTCAATTGCCTTCATCTGCTTTAAAAAAAATTAAACTTATTGGGGTGACATTGGTTAAGAAAATTATGTAGGTTTCAAGTGTACAATTCTATAATGCATCATCTGTATATTGCACTGTGTGTTTACTACCCAAGTAAAATCTCTTTCTGTCACAATATATTTGACCCACTGTTGTCAGTGTCTGTAAGTTCTTGTTTTACTGCTGATGAGAATGTAAACTGGTACAGCCACTATGGAAAACAGTATGGAAGCTCCTCAAAAAGTTAAGAGTAGAGTACCCTGGCTGGTTTTCCTCATTGGTTAGATGTTGGCCCATGGACCCAGAGGTTGAGGGTTTGATTACCAGTCAAGGGCATATACCTCAATTGCAGGTTTGATCCCTGGCCCCAGTCAGGGCAAATGCAGGTGGCAACCAGTACATGTGTCTCTAACATCTCTCCCTCTCTCTCTCTCTCTCTCTCTCTCTCTCTCTCTCTCTCTCTCTCTCTCTCTCTTTCTCCTCTTCTCCACCTCTCTCCCTTCCACTCTCTCTCTCTAAAGATCAATGGAAAAAAATATCCTTGCGTGAGGATTTTAAAAAAATTAAGAATAGAGTTACCATATGACCCAGTGATTTCTTTTCTGGGTATTTAGCCCACCCAAAAAATTTAAAACATTTATTCATAAAGATTACATATATATATATATATATATATATATATATATATATATATATATATATCCCTATGTTCATTGTAGTATTATTCATGGTGGCCAAGACATGGAAACAACCTAAGTGTTCTTTGATAGATGACTGGATGAAAATATATACAATAAAATACTACTAAGGCATAAGAAAAGATTAAATACGGCCACTTGTGTGCTGCACCAGCACAGCCAAGGGTTCGGTGAGCCTAAGGAGGGGTGGTGAAGGATTAAAGAAAAGACAGACAAGAGAATACAGCTGGGACTCGGCGGATCTCCCTTGCCTGGATGAGGACACAGAAAGACCCAGCCAACAAACTGAGGCTTTATTTTATAGTCAGAGAAAAACAAGGTAGTGGTCAACATAGTTACAATGTAATGTTCTTGTGAGTTTCACTTGTTTTGGCAGCACTTACTGCACCTCCCAGAGTCTATTAGATACCTAGGAAGGATCCAGGCATCGGCCATAAGGTCAAGCTTAAGTATGCTAAGAGGGCTCTTCCCTCTAAGCTGGGACTTGTTTGTGGTTCTGCCACAGGTCAATCTGAGGCTCAACTCTAGAGCCACTCCCTACACATTTGTGATAACAACAACAACAAAAAAGCACAACACACCACCAAGCCTTCATATGCTTTTTATGAACTCCAGTCCAGTACCAGATAATGTATTGTCAGTACAGGGCTCCTGCCCTAAAATGATTTTGGGCTATCACCAAGGGAAGTCAAAAATTTATATGTGTGTTTTTCCCATCCTTAAGCACTCAACCTTTAATAAATTATAGTCCTATGCATGAGTCCACAGAGCATTTTTTAACTTATATTAAAAAGCTGGACAGCCCCAAAATGACCCAGATTTTCAAGCTGGTAGTTGATTTCCATCTTAACTTAATCTCAGACACTTCTTCTATGATAGTCACAAGAGCCTAGCAACTGTCCTACCTGCTTTTGAACCCAAAGCCCAGAAGTCCTGTAGCTTCAGTTTGACACCAATTTGCATTTCTATTTCATTTATTGTCCACAGAAAGATTTATTGTTTGTGACATCAACTATGTAGTTGATTTCCCTCCTGTTATATTTTAATTATCAATGCTCTGGGTTCAACTAGAGAGGGACTGTCCATAGTGTGAAACTTCTAGGGCTATCTTGATTGTAATTCAATCCATTTTTTACATATATGGAATATACAACAAATGAGCAATGGCAAAGAACTTAATTTTTCTTTTTGCAAGTGGGGAGACAGGTAATGCAATTTGAAAAACTCTATTATTCTAGATTCATATGCATTATATACTTATTGAACCCTTATAATGCACCAAGTGCTGCATTAGATGTTATAGAAAGCAGATTAATATTACTGGCATGACTATACCCTAAAAGAATTTACAGTTAGTTGAACAAACTCTGTGACAGGACTAAATATATCACTATTTCTACCCTCTTGGTTACAAACTGTATGGTTATTGTCCATAGGGGGCCAAAGGAAAGAGGGATCTAGTACATCTACTTCATATAATTCACCTGTAAAACAAAAAAGGTCTCCTTGGCAATTGCCCCTGTGAAGATTTGATCAGAAGTAGGTAATTTCAATTATTTAAATATTATTTAGTTGTAACAAGTAACATTATCACAGCTTAAAGTATATTTTAGTTATATCAAGGCTGAGATGACAGTTTCCAAATTCATTAAGTGTAAACACTTAAGATACATGTTGGGCACTTGTCTGAAGCCATCAATGGGTCTTGTGTTACTTGTACCAGTATATGAAACTTTTGAAAGTTTGAAAGGTAAAAATATTATGACTGTGACAGACTAAACTAAGTAGAATCTGGGACTAAAACTACAGTTGGTATCTTCATTTGAAAAATATTTTGGAGCTAGAAATGGCTTTATCTTCTCCTGTTTATAGAACACAAATACCAATTATTTCACAACCTTTCAGAGCAAAATATAAGGTTGTCATATTATTGTTTCCAATAGTTAGTAGACCAACACTTTAATACCATTATTTTTTTAAAAAACAAAGGTTTTCTCTGATGCACCACACACAAACTTTGACTCTTTTCTTCGGAATCAGATTACTTAGGTTCAAATAATCTTGTGAAAGTTACTTAACCCATTTAGGTTTATTTTTCCTCATCTATAAAAGAGGAATAATCAGAGTACCTTTTCAAATAGTCGTTGTGAAGGTGAAATGTTAAGTGCTTAGAACAGTGCCTTGAATATACGGACAAGTTTATTGCAGCATTATTTACAATAGCCAAACTATGGAAGTAACCCAAGATACCATCAATAGATGAGTGGATAAAAAAGCAGTGGTACATAAAATGGAATATTACTCAGCCATAAAAAAATAATGAAATATCTGCAACAACATGGCTAGACCTTGAGGGTATTGTGCTGAGTGAAAGAAGTCAGACAGAGAAAGACAAATAACATATGATTTTACTCATATGTGGAATCTAATGAACAAAATAAATAAACAAGCAAAACAGAAGCAGACTCATAGATAGATACAGAGAACAAACTGATGGTTGCCAGAAGGGAGGGGATAGGGACTGGGTGAAAAAAAGATTAAGAAGTACAAATTGATAGTTACAAAATAGTCATGGGGATATAAAGTACAGCATAGGGAATAAATGATATTGTAATATCTATGTATGGTGTCAGGTGGGTACTGGACTTATTGGGGGCATCACTTTGTAAAGTATATGATTACCTAACCACTATGCTATACACCTGAAACTAATACAAAATAATGTTAAATATCAACTGTAATTAAAAGATAAACAAAAGAAATTATTGAAGCATATTAACACCAAACATTTGCCTTTTTGTACTCAGGGCACTGTCTTGTGTTACTTTAATGTCACCAAATATTCAAATCATTTAACTAACTACATAGTCTTAATCAGGCTTCTGATTATATTTTTTCACTCCCTTACTAGTGTGTCTCTAGAAAGATGATTCATTGATCATGCTTAGTTTCATATAAACATCTGGTTCCATAACAATTCTGGGTATAAGATAATTATGCCAATTTCTTAAGTTGCCATCAATCTCTTGAGAACTTCATTGTATCAGTATGTAAATGTCATGGGCAATTGCTGGGGTCCAACCCCAGCAGGTCCAGGGGTCCCCAAAGGTGTGGACAGAGTCGGCGAAGAAGGAATGCTTTTCCTTCCTCTTCTGGTCTGGATCTCCAGCCAAGTTCTGGTTAGGATCTTCAGCCAGGTTCTGTGTCCATGTTCTCTTGCTAGGTTCTCCAGCCAGGTTCTCCAGGTTCTCCAGCCAGGTTCTGTAGCCATGTTCCCTCGCTAGGTTCTCCAGCCAGGTTCTGTCCAGGTTCTCCAGCCAGGTTCAGTCACCAGGTTCTAGTCAGGTTCTCTTGCCATGTTCTATCCAGGTTCTGTAGCCAGGTTCTGTCTCTAGGTTCTTCAGCCAGGTTCTGTCTCTAGGTTCTGTGGGCAGTTTCTGTCCAGGATCTTTTGCCATGTTCTCTCCAGTGAAGTTCTTCTGTCTCTAGGTTCTGTGTAGGTTCTGTGTCTAGGTTCTGTGTCCTGTTGTCTTGTTACATCTGTTTTTATACCAGTTGATTCCAATCCTATCAATCTCTATTCCAAAGGTTAGGGCATTTCTTATCTCCATTCCAGGGAGTAAAGATTATGTAGCTTAAGCATGATTGTTCATAGTTAAAGTGATTAATTACCCACCTGGCACTTAGTTAAGGGGTTTTATTCCCTCCCTAACTTCAGGGGAAAATCCCTACCTGGGGAAACAACCTTTCTCAGAGAGGTGACCTTGGTTAAAACACATAGTGCTAAGAAGGTGAGCAAACATATTAAGAACAGTATGCCATATATGCCAGGTCCCTTGAAACAGCAAGGATGGACCGGCTCCCGGCAGGCAATGAGTATATTTTTATTGTTTTCTTCTGAAGTTTCATTCTGGTGATTCCTTTAACTTTTCATATTCTTTTCCCTTCCAATATCTATAATATTCATGTAATAAAATTGTGATCCAAAGAGCTTTTGATTTTCAGGAACCCATATATAATTGATTGTATAGCTAAATTTAGAACCCACTTGACTTGGTTATTTAAAGGATGGATCAAAGGGGAATGATAAATATATATTTTATTTGGCTGTCCATGTCTATTCATATACATATATATATAAAACCCTAATATGCAAATAGACCAAAGAGCGGAACAACTGAAAACCAAACAACCGGTCACTATGATGTGCACTGACCACCAGGGGGCGCGTGCAGAACATGGCAGGTGTCAGCAGCAGGCGGCAGAGCGCAAAACATGGTGGGCATCAGCTGCGATGGGATAGTGGAGCAGGTGAGCAGGGGTGCCAGACCAAGGCAGGGTGCCGGTCACTGTCATTGGGGTAAGCCTCTGGTGGATCTGCAACAACATGGATAGACCTTGAGGGTATTGTGCTGAGTGAAAGAAGTCACACAGAGAAAGACTCCTACTACTGAGGGGCAATCAGGGCCAGCAGCCACCTCTCGCACCCACCACCAGTGATGGCCCCCCCTCACACCTGCTGCTGGCGCTGAAGCTGCCACTTGTACCAGCTGCTGGCGTCAGCCCTGCTCGCACCCACAGCTGGTGCCAGAGCCACCGCTTGCACCTGCTGCTGGTACCCAACGCTGGTCCTGATCACTCCTGAGGGCTTCTCCAACTCCCCCTGCTCCTGAGGGGAGATCAGGGCAGCAGCTGCCACGTGCACCTGCTGACTGCGCTGGCCCCGCTCACACCCACTGCTGATGCTGCCTCCCATCACTCCGTGCTATCAGTGGGCCAGAGCAGGACTGGCTCAGCAACAGGTAGCGGGAGTTAGGGGACCGGGGGATCGCTGCAGGAGGGGCCAGATGGGGGTGCAGGGTATGGGCCAAAAAATGCCCCTATGCCCACCATAGCCTTGCAGCCCACAGTTCATTCCAAGGTGCACGAATTTGTGCACCAGGTCCCTAGTATATAATAAAATACTAATATGCAAATTGTCCCCATGGGTGGGAGTTCAACCAACCTAGAGTTAGACATGCGCTGACAGCCAGGGGGTGGCATGGACCGTGGCAGGTGTCGGTGATGTAGTGCTAGCAACAGGTGACAGTGAAGGCTCTACTGGCTCTGATTGGCTCTGAAAGAGTGGGACCATGGCAGGATGGTAGAGCAGGTGATGGCAGATGTGCGGGGCCGGTAGCAGGCAGCACCAGGCCAAGGCAGGTGGGAGCATAGGCCCCGATCGCCCCACCAGTCACCCCACAGATCGACTCTGATTGCCGCCCAGGCCTAGAGAGTCTACCTGTGCACAAATTTTGTGCACCGTGCGTCTAGTTTATATATAAAAGTGTAGGGTTTTAGTGCCCAATTTTACAGATTATTCTGACAAATCCTAAATCCCTTCAACCTTTCAAATTATATCCTATCTAATAATAGAGAAACATGGTAATTAACCGTAACTTCGCTACCCTTCCCATTGGCTAATCAGCGAGATATGCAAATTAACTGCCAACCAAGATGGTGGCCGGCAGCCAGGCAGCTGAAGCGAACAGGAGACTTGCTTGCTCCAGTGATGGAGGAAGCTAAGGTTCCCCGCCTGCTACTGCCGGCCTCTGAGCTTCACTGTAAGAAACAATATTGCAATTATAGAAGCTAAACAAACCCCAGAAACCTCCTTTCAGCCAGCCAGGCCTCAGAGCTGGAGCTGCAACAGTGTTTTAATTATAAAAGGCAAACAAACCCAGATACCTGCTTTCAGCAGCCGAAGTCTCCAGCCAAAGCTGGATCTGAGCCTCAGAGCTAAAGCTGGCTCTCAGTTTCAGTGACAGCCATAGAAGGTAAATAAATCCCAGAATAAAAAAAAAGAAAAAAAGGAGAGGTTGGGTGCTTCAGTCACCCGCCAGCCTGAAAATGGCCCTCAGCCCCTCACCCAGACTCGCCAGGCACCCCAGTGGGGACCCCCACCCTGAAGGGGGTGTGACCAGCCTGCAAACAGCCATAATCCCCTCATCCAGGCTGGCCAGGCACCCAAGCGGGACCCCCACCCTGATCTGGGACACCCTTCAGGGAAAATCAGCCTGCCCCTACCCATGCACCAGGCCTCTATCATATATATTAAAAGGGTAATATGCAAACTGACCCTAACTGCAGAAGGACTGGGAATGACTGGTCACTATGACACACACTGACCACCAGGGGACAGACGCTCAATGAAGGAGTTGCCCTCTGGTGGTCAGGGTGCTCTCACATGGGAGGAGTTCTGCTCAGCCACAAGCCAGGCTGATGGCTGCCAGTATAGCAGTGGTGGTGGGAGCCTCTCATGCCTCCTCAGCAGCACTAAGGATGTCCGACTGCAGTTTAGGCTTGCTCCCCGCTGGCAAGTGGACATCCCCCGAGGGCTGCCGGGCTGGGAGGGATGTCTGATTGCCATCTTAGGCCCAATCCCCTGGGGAGCGGGCCTAAGCCAGCAGGTGGTCATCCCCTGAGGGGTCCCAGACTATGAGAGGGCACAGGCCGGGCTGAGTGACCCCCCTCCCCCCCGAGTGCACAAATTTTTGTGCACCGGGCCTCTAGTGTGTATATATATATATATATATATATATATATATATATATATAGCTGTTAATTAATCCAATTTGAATTGGTAAAGAGATTTGGCCAACTACACACAGCATTAATAGCAGTTTGGGAATTAGAATCTAGGCCACCAGACTCACACCTTGAACACTTTATGTACACCATGACTACAGGCCTGGTGCACAAAATTCATGCACTGGGGGTTGTGTCCGTCAGCCCAGCCTGCACCCTCTCCAATCTGGGACCCCTCGGGGGGTGTCCGACTGCCGGTTTAGGCCCAATCCCTAAACTGGCAGTCCGACATCCCTCTCACTATCCAGGACTGCTAGCTCCTAACCGCTCACCTGCCTGCCTATGTAATTGCTTCTAACCATTTCTGCCTGCCATCCTGATAACCCCCTTACTGCTCCCCTGCTGGCCCAATTGCACCCAACTGCCCTCCTCTGCAGGCCTGGTTCCCCCCAACTACCCTCCCTTGCAGGCCTGGTCACCCCCAACTGCCCTCCCCTGCTGGCCATCTTGTGACGATGTGGGGGAAGCTATCTTGTGACGATGTGGGGGAAGCTATCTTGTGATGATGTGGGGATGTCCATCTTGTGACATGAGGGCATGAGGGTCACTTTGCTTATTACCTCTTTATTATATAGGACTAGAGGCCCAGTGCACTCGGGGGGGAAAGGAGGGTTCCTCAGCCCGGCCTGTGCCCTTACGCACTCTGGGTTTCAGTGTTTCTGTATTGACATCTGGTGCTAAATTGCCCCTCTCCTACCCAGTTATTACTTTCCTGGAGCACTTAATACTGGGTTGGGAGGATAGACTGCCCTAGAGCTGAACCCCAGGTTCCACAAAAACAGCTTTCCCCTGCAGTCTCGGTGAGTGTTTTATAATTGGAAGATCCTATGTACTGGACTTAGCAATAAAAAGCAGGATTTAAAAAGAAAAAGAAGAGAGAAAAAAAGCCACAGGAAGTGCGCAGACTCGCGTCTTTTTCCCCTGGCATTGTGCAGCCGGTATACTGGTAGAACTTCAGGCTGCTTTTCTGGGCCCAACCCTGCTGTGGGTTAATTTGTATAGTCTGTCTCTGCCAGTATCCCTGTGGACCCTTTTCCACCTTCCAGGGCTACACGGACCCCAGCAGCCGTGGATTTTGTGGGGCTTAGTCTTCCTCTGAGACTTTAGTTCCCACTGCGCGGGTTTCACATGCATTTCTCCCTCCAGCCTGGATCCCAGATCTCACCTTCCCTAGGCAATATCTGACCTGTGTTTAATTCGCCAATTCCAGGTGGATATTAATCGATTCAGCTGTTCCTTCTCTGTACTCTGTGAGAAAGCGCAGGGCTTGTCCACATATTCGCACTGCTTTGTCTGCTTCTGGACAGAGTTTCTAGGCACCCATCGTTGGAGAGGCTGGAGTTTTGGTTCGTAGCTGAGGCAGCTTGACCATGGGGGCTGTGGTTGTAGGGTCCCGGGAGGTATCTGAGGTCCCCAGTTGAAGGTAAGGCTGGGCTTCAGATCACTGCCTGCACTAAACTTTCTTAAACCAGGATTGATAAATAGGCTTCAAGAAGTACATGAACCCCTTGAAATGGAGAAAATTATTTTAAGTCTGTGTGCATATGCCGTTCTGGAAATAAGGTCTATAGCCTTCATAAGATTCCCAGAGAACTCCCATTTATTCTTCATTCTAGTGCAATCAGGTTTTTGCTTGCAATCAGGAGTCTGCTCCTCTCAATCCACTGAAACTTTGATTACAAAGGTCACTAGTGACCCTTAATTGACTTACTAGTACTCCTTTCAATGTTTAACATACTTTAGCTCCTGGTAGCATTTTACTCTATTCAACACTTTCTTGTTTTGAAACACTATCCACTTTTATTTTTAAATGAACTCGCTCCTGTTTCACCTGATATTATCACAATTCCTCCTCACTTTGTTTTGCAAGTTCAAGTTTTTGATGCTTATGTATAGCTGACACTTCCTGGGTTACCTATATGACCCATGCCATTTTCCTGATTCTTTCCTCTCACTCATACGCCACCTACACACCCTTCTCAAAGGGTGTCATCCCAGGGCCCCTGATGAATGAGGTGCAGACTATATGAACTCAATACAGTGATCTCCACTGACTGAATCAGGGTTGACAAATGAGTACATTTAGACCAATTAGAACATCTTTTCTTGAGAATCCTAAGTGTCCATTTGATTAATTTTCACATTCATGTAACAGAACATTGGCAACAACTTAGAAGCTGCCTTAATACCCATTTGCCAAGTCACTATTCCTTGCCACCTATACAAAGATAAATTACATTTTAACTTCTAACATTAGAGGTTAGTTTTGTCTATTTTTGAATTTTATATAACTAAATGGATAATATATACTTTTTGGTATGTGCCCTTTTCACTTAATATACATTTGTGAGATCACATGTTGTTCTGTGTAGCTTAACTTTTAAAAAAATTATCGATGTATAGTACATATATGTGATAATGATAATTGACTATCTTACAGGTTTATGTATTTACTACATTTTAATCATTATTTTAGAGTATACTCTTTCTACTTATAAAAAGTTTTCTGTAAAACAGTATTCTGTGCTATGCTGACATCAGCCTTATACATATCATGTTTACTGCATCTCTTGATTGTATAATTTTATCTTGTGCTTGATTTAATCTCTTGTTTTTCTGTACAGTATATGCTGTCCAGACTTGTAACCTATATCATATAGGTTAGATGTATAGCAGGTTCTACCACCTAGGTTTGTGCAAGTTCACTCTATGATATCCAAATAACTAGATTTCCTAAGAACTCATTTCTCAGAACATATCATTGTCATTAACCAGCACATGACTGTATACACAATTTATATATATATATATATATATATATATATATATATATATATATATATGTAATTATGGAGCTATAGGATAACTCTATGCTCAGTTTTAATAGACGTTGCTGAAGAGTTTTCCAGAGTGGATGTTCCACTTTGTGTCCCAACCAGAAATATAGGAGAGTTTTGGTTGCTTCCAAACATTGCTAACACTTCTATTGTTGTTTGCATTTTAGCCATTCCTCTGTACGCTTAATAATACATCATTGTAGTTTTAAATTTCCTTGATTACAAAATAAATTAAACTCCTTTTCACATGGTTATCATATTTTGCATGCCATTTGCTCAGTTTTCTATTGACTCGCTTATCTTTTTCATAATTATTTGTAGGAATTATTTTAATATTATGGATACAAATTCTTTGTTGATTATATATATTGCAAGTATCTTCTCCCATTCTTTGGTTTCACTTTTCCCTTTCTTTACAGTGCATTTTGTTTAATATAAGTCCTAATTTTAATGTAATCCAATTTTCATTTATTTTAGAGATATTTGTATCCCTTTTATGAGACCTTTGCTTATTCCAAAGTCATGAAGATATTCTTTTGTGACGATTTCTAGAAATTCAACAATTTTACTTTAACATTTTGGATCTTCAATCAACCTGGGATTGACATTTATATGTAATATGATGTCATGGTCATTTCATTTTTTTCCACATGGCTATCCAATTGATCTAGTCCATTTATTCCAAAGATCATCATTTTCCTGTGGTCTTTTATGCCACTTTTGTCATCAAACAAGTGCCCCTATATGTGAGAGATTGTTTCTGGAATGTCTCTCCTGTTACATTTGACTATTTAATATCCTCATACTAATACCACAGTGTCTAATTTATTATAAGCTTACAATAAGCCCAAACATTGGGTAATGTGATTCCATCATTTTTTTTCTTTATGATTGTCTCACTTATTTTTTGGCCTTACAGTTCTGTAAGTTATTTAAAATTAGAGTGTCAAATTTCATAATAATTCTACTGGAATTTTTATAAGGCAAACATTGAAGCTCTATATAAATTTTTGGATAATTAACATTGTGAAAATACTGACTTTTCAAATCCATGAATATGATTTGTCCCTCCATTTATGTTTGATTTAAAATTTTTCTTTCAATGTTTTAGAGTTGGTTTTTTTTGTGTGTTGAGGTCTTTCTAATTTTTATTAAACTTATTCCTAGTTTTTGATGCTTTTGATACTATAATAAATTATTACCTGTTACTATTGTATAGAAATACATTGATTTTTCTTGTATTGATATTGTATCTTAAAACCTTCTCAAAGTCACCTATTAAATCTAATATTTATTTGTAGATTTCTTTGGATTTTTAGGTATGTATGCATGTTCCCTGAAAATAATATTAGTTGCATTTCTTCCCATTTCAGTCTCAACAGCTCTTAATTTTCCATGTTTTACTTCACTGGTTAGGAAATTCAATGCAATTTTAAATGAAGGTGCTTATAGGGTGTGTGTTTTTCATCACTCCTGATCTCAAGGGGGAAAATTTTGAATATTTTACATTTACGTGTGATACTTAAAGTTTATGTAAATATTGTTTGTCAGATTAAGGTAGTTTCCTGCTATTACCACTTTGCTAATAGACATTGGATTTTATTGATTGCCTTTATTCTGCCTCTTTTGAAATATATGCATATATATTTGAGAGAGAGAGAGAAACATTGATGAAAGAGAAACATTGATCAGCTTTCTCCCCTCCTGGGGATCAAGCCCACAATCCAGGCATGTGCTCTAACCAGGAATAAAATGTGCAGTCTCTTAGTGCATAGACTGATGCCCAACCAATTGAGCCACAGTGGCCAGGGCTTGAAATATATTTTTTCTTTATTCAGCTTATGTGTGAAATGACTGATTAATTTTGGATGTTAAACCAACCTTCTTTTCCTGTAATAGATTCAAATTTTCATTATATATTACAGTATTTATTTATTTATTTTTATTATTTTTTATAAATAATAACATTTTAATTGACTGCCCTTCAAATTCAGGCTATCCTATCCTATCTAATAAAAGAGAAACACAGTAATTAGCTGTAACTTCGCTACCCTTCCCATTGGCTAATCAGGGCGATATGCAAATTAACTACCAACCAACATGGCGGCCGGCAGCCAGGCAACTGACACGAACAAGAGGCTTGCTTGCTCCAGTGACTGAGGAAGCCAAGGTTCCCCACCTGCCACTGGCGGCCTGTAAGCTGCTCTCTAAGAAACATTGTTGCAAATATAGACACTAAACAAAACTCAGAAACCTGCTTTCAGCCTGCCGGGATCTCAGAATGGAGTCGCAACAAAGTTTTAAATACAGAAGGTAAGCAAAGCCCAGAAACCTGCTTTCAGCAGCCGAGGTGTCACAGCTAAGGCCGACTCTCAGCTCCAGTGACAGCCATAGTAGGTAAATAAATCCCAGAATTAAAAAAAAAAAAAAGGAAAAAGGAGAGGTTGGTAGCTTCAGTCAACCGCCAGCCTGAAAACGGCCCTCAGCCCCTCACCCACACTGGCCAGGCACCCCAGTGGGGACCCCGACCCTGAAGGGGGTGTGACCCACTGCAAACAGCCATCATCCCCTCATCCATGCTGGCCAGGTACCCCAGTGGGGACCCCCACCCTGATCCAGGACACCCTTCAGGGCAAACCAGCCAGCCCCCACCCGTGCACCAAGCCTCTATCCTATATAGTAAAAGGATAATATGCCTCCCAGCACCGTGATCAGCGGAGCCGTGAGACCTCCCAGCACCAGGATCAGCAGAGCAGCACAGCCTCCTGGCACCGGGATCAGCGGAGCCACGAGGCCTCCCGGCCTGGGATCAGCAGAGCTGCGAGCCCTCCTAGCACCAGGATCAGCAGAGCAGCAAGGCCTCACTGCCCCTGTGTCAAGCAGAGCCGCGAGGCCTCCCAGCACCTGGATCAGCGGAGCCACGAGGCCTCCAGGCCTGGGATCAACGGATCCACAAGGCCTCCCAAATCCAGGATCAGCGGAGCCGTGAGGCCTCCCAGCACCGAGATCAGTGGAGCAGCGAGGCCTCCTAGCACTGGGATCAGCGGAGCCATGAGGCCTCCTGGCCCCTGTAGCAGCATGACAGAGGGCAGTGCCCAAACCCCATGATCGCCCTGCCGCTCTGTGTGTGACAGGGGGTGGGTCCACAACCTCCCTATCCGCTCTGCTCTGTTTGTGATAGGGGAAGGCAACCAACCCCCTGATCAGCACTGCTCTGTGCCTGATAGGGGGGAGCTCCCCAACCCCCTGATCATCCCTGCTCTGTGTGTGACAGGGTGTGGTGCCCCAACCCCCCCCCCCCACCATGGGCCCTGCTCTGTGAATGACAGGGTGGAGCTGCAACCTCCCCATTGTCCCTGCCCTGAGTGTAACAGAGGGGAGTGCCCCAACCCCCTGATTGGCCCTGCTCTGTGGGTGACAGGGGGCGGTGCCCCAGACCCCCAATCGGCCCTACCCTGAGCGTGACTGAGGGTGGCATCACAACCTCCTGATCGCCCTGCTCTGTGCATGACAGGGGGCAGTGCCCCAACTCCCCAATCGTCCCTGCTCTGAGTCCGACCAGGAGCTGCGGGGCAGGCACCTAGGGATTGGGCCTGCCCTCTGCCACCCAGGAAGGGGCCTAAGCCAGCAGGTTGTTATCTCCCAAGGGGTCCCAGACTGTGAGAGGGCACAAGTGTGGCTGAGGGACACCCCCTGCCCCCAGTCAGTGCACACATTTTTGTGCACCAGGCCTCTAGTATAATAATAGACAAACATGGTAATTGATCATAACTTCGCGACGCCTCCCATGGGCTAATCAGCATGATATGCAAAATAACTGCCAACAAAGATGGCGGCTAATTTGCATACTGCAGGCAGGGTGGGTCAGTGCCATCCCGCCTGCCCTGCTGCCATCTGGGCCTGCTATTTCCCACCCGGGGCAGTGGGGCGGGATAGCTCTGTCCCACCTGCCCTGCTGACATCCAGGCCTGCTACCTGTGACTCGGGGCAGCGGCATCCCATGTGCGAACTGACCCGGGGCGGCGAGGCAAGGCAGCAACGATCTGCTGGCCCGCCCGGGCATCCCGTGTGTAACCCGACCTGGGGCGGCTGGGCGGGGCAGCAGCGATCGGCCGGCCCGCCCAGGCGTCCATTATGCAACCCAACCCAGGACAGTGGGCCAGGACAGTGTGGCTCCTCTGTCACCCTAGCTTCCTCATCACAGCTCCTTTGGGGCCTAAACCTTTAGTCGGACATCCCCCAAGGGCTCCCTGGCTGCCAGAAGGATGTCTGACTGCAAGCTTAGGCCTGATCCCCCAGGGAGTGGGCCTAAGTCGACAGGTGGACATCCTCCATGGGTCTTGGACTGCAAATGGGCGCAGGCTGGGCTGACAGACCCCCCCCCCCCGAGTGCACAAAATTTTATGCACCGAGTCTCTAGTCCTATATAATAATCTACACTAATAAAAGAGAAAAATGGTAATTGGTGTACGGCACTAGCCTTTTCATTGGCTAATCAGGGCTATATGCAAATTAACTGGCAATTAAGATGGCAGTTAACTGCCAACAAACATGGCGGCGAAATTGAATATGTAGGCACAATGCAGGGAGCCGAAAGGGAAAGCCGGAAGAAGCCCCCTGCCACTGACAATGATCGGAAACCCAGGGGGGAGCTAAGAGGTGGGGGGCAGGGCAAAGGCGGCCCTGGGGCCGCCTTTGCCCTGCCCCCCAGCCATGATCAGAGAATCAGGGGCCTTTGCCGCCCTGGCCAGTGATAGCAGGATGTAGGGGTGGAGCCAGCGATGGGAGCTGGGCATGGTCGAAGCTGGCAGTCCTGGGAGCTAGGGGTCCCTTGCCTGAGCCTAAAGCAGAGCCCACGATCACGGGTCCACTGCAGCTGCAGGTCCCCGCTGCCCGGGCCGGACGCCTCAGCCAGAGACATCCGGCATGGGCAGGGGCGGAGCCCGCATGATCGTGGCGCCCCCGCTGCCACTGCGGGTCCCCACTGCCCAGGCCGGACGCCTCGGCCAGAGGCATTAGGCCTGGGCAGGGGTGGAGCCTGCAACCGCAGGGAGCTGGGGGTCCCCTGCCCAGGCCTAATGCCTCAGCCAGAGGTGTTAGGCCTGGGCAGGGGCAGAGCGGGAGATTGCAGGGAGCTGGGCAGGGACAGAGCCTGCAACTGCGGGGAGCTGGGGATCCCCTGCCCAGGCCTGACACCTCTGCCGGAGGCCTCAGGCCTGGTCAAAGGGCCGTTCCGGTGATTGGTGATCGGAGGGTGATGAGGGTCAACTCCTCTGGCTGAGGCATCAGGCCTGGGCCAGGGGCTGAGGGTCCCCTGCCCAGGCCTGATGCCTGGGCTAGAGGCATCAGGCCTGGGTGGGGGGCAGAGCTGGGGATTGGAGGGATATGATGGTCCCCTTGCCCAGGCCTGAAGCCTGGGTCAGAGGCATCAGGCTTGGGCGGGGGGTGGGGCAAGCGATCAGAGGCAGATGGGGGTCCCCTGCCCAGGCATGATTCCTGGGCCAGAGGCCTCAGGACTGGGTGGGGGCCAGAGCCAGTGATCGGGGGGAGATTGGGGTCCCCTGTCCAAGCCTGACACCTCTGGTGGAGGCGTCAGGCCTGGGCAAGTGGCCAATCAGGTGATCGGAGAGTGATGGGGGTCTACGCCTCTGGCCGAGGCATCAGGCCTGGGCAAGGGGCAGAGCCAGCAATTGGAGGGGTCTGGGGGTCCCCTGCCCTGGCCTGACGCCTAGGCCAGAGGCATCAGGCCTGGGCTGGGGGCAGAACCAGTGATGGGGGGAAATGAGGGTCCCCTGCCCAGGCCTGACACCTCTGTCAGAGGCGTCAGGCCTGGGCAAGGGGCCGATCCTGCATTTGGAGGGTGATGGGGGTCAATGCCTGAGGGCTCCCAATATGTGAGAGGGGGCAGGTTGGGCTGAGGGACACTCCCCCCCCCCCACACACACACACCCAGTGCACGAATTTCATGCACCGGGCCCCTAGTCCTATATAATAAATGGATATATGCAAATCAACTGAACAGCAGAATGACTAGTCACTATGATGCACACTGACCACCAGGCAGCAGATGCTCAATGCAGGAGCTGTCCCCTGGTGGTCAGTGCACTCTCACAGGGCTCATGGCTGGCGAGCTCAGAGGTGGTGGTGGGAGCTTCTCCAGCCTCCTCAGCAGGGCTAAGGATGTCCAACTGCCAGGTTAGGCCTGCTCCCCAAGGGCTCCCAGACTGGGAGAGGGCACGGGCCAGGCTGAGGGAACCTTCCTCCCCCCCAGAGCGTGAATCTCGTGCACTGGGCCTCTAGTTTTTTAAAAAAAAATATTGTTGAAACTATTACATATGTCCCATTTTTCCCCCATTGATGTCTCCCAGTGTGCCCCACCCCCACTCCAGGCCTTCAGCACCCTATTGTCTGTGTCCATGGGTTATGCATATATGCATACAAGTTCTTTGGTTGATCTCTTCCCACCTACAACCCTTCCCTGCCTTCTCTCTAAGGTTTGACAAATGAACAGACTGTCATACCATGTTTTTTAATTCACAAATGTAGTTCGCTAACCAAACATTTTGTTTTTGCACTCATTCACATGAGAAAGATTGGCTTAAAATTTTATTTTCTTGTTGTATCACTTTCATATTCTAGTAGAAAGTTAAACTGGCCACCTAATAAGAAGTGGGTAGTATTACCTCTTTTTCTCTTAAAAATTTGTATACTATTGGTTTTAATTTTATCTTTAAATGTTTAATAGAACTCATTAGTGAAATACTCTGAGCTTAGAAGTGTTTTCATAAGATTTAAAATTCTGGATCCAATTTCTTTTTTTTTAGGTGTATGTCTATTCAGAGTAACATCTATTTAGTCTTGTGTTGGGTTCTTTAAGTGATGTTTTTTCCCAAAGAAATTGTTTCTTTCATTTATGCTTACCAATTTTAGCTTTAGTCTAGGTCAGTTACTTTAAGGAAAATGGGAAACTAAGGCAAGGAAAAATATAAAGCAATTCTATAAAATGTGTTATGATGCTGGCCATCACTTCTAAACGAACCATATACAAGAATAAACTCAAAATGGATTAAAGACTTAAATGTAAGTGGCAAAACCATTAAAATCCTATAAGGAAACAATGGCAGTCATTTCAGTCATTTCTCTTAACAAAATTTTTGCTGATATATCTCCTTAGGCAAGGGAAACAAAGGAAAAAATAAACAAACGAGACTACATTAAATTAAAAGGAATTAGCACAGCAAAAGAAATTATCAACAAAAATGAGAAGTGAACCCACAAAATGGAAGAAATATTTGCCAATGGCACATCTGATATGAGGTTAATTTTCAAAAGATATAAAGAACTCATACAACTTAAGAAAAGGAAGACAAATAATCCAATTTAAAAAAAAATGGGCAACGAACCTACATAGACACTTCTCCAAAGAGGACATGCAGATGGCCAAAGAGACACATGAAAAAAATGTTTAATGTCATTAGTCATCAGAGAGATGAAAATTCAAAGTATAATGAAATATCACCTCATACCTTTTAGATTGGCTACCATCAATAAATCAACAAACGACAAGTGCTGGCGAGGATGTGGAGAAAAGGGAACCCTAGCACACTGCTGGTGGGAATGTACACTTGTGCAGCCAGCCACTGTGGAAAAAGAGTATGGAGTTTCATAAAAAAAATTAAAAATGAAGCTGCCTTTTGAGCCAATGATCCCATTTCTGGGTATATATCCAAAGAACACAGGAACACTAATTCAAAAGAATATATGCACCCCAATGTTCATTGTAGTGCTATTTATTATAGCTAAGATGTGGAAATGGCCCTAGTGGCCATAACTAGATGAGTGGATAAAAAAAATCTGTGGTAAAATTATATTGTGATTATCCTATCTAATAAAAGGTTAATATGCAAATTAACCATCACTCTGTCACAAAATGATGGTGCCCATAGCCACAAGATGGTGGTGCCCAGTCATCTCAGGCCCGCTGGAGTCCCCCAATCCCAGGGCGGGGCGGACGCCACTGAGAGCAGGCAGTGTGAGCGGCCTGGCAGAATGTTTGCTTAAGAAGAGAAGGAACCAGTTGAGTGGCCCCTGACTCCCAGGCAAGTTCAAGTCCAGGAAGCTAGAGGGTGGAGGGGGTGGAGGATAGTGTGACAGGAGGGGCTGGTGGCAGAGGCACAGAGGTGAAAGCTGGCCGAGAAAGAGGAAGGAAGCCCTTTATCAGAGTTCCTGAGAATAGGGAGGGAAGTCGTTTGCATTTCCCAGCCGCAGATGGGCCTCTGGCCAGGCCAGAGCTCAGAACACTTGCACCGCTCCAGTGATGAAGCAAGCGTTCTGTGCCTGGCTGCGGATGGGCCTCTGGGCCATGAAGAGCCTCTGGGCAGCGGGTGCGGAGCAGCCAGGTCCCCGCAGAGAGTTACTGGTGCATGGATTCATGCACAGGGCTACTAGTGGTTATATAATTCTGTAAATATATTAAATCACTGAATTGTACACTTATAATGGACGAACTGTATGCTATATAAATTCTACCCAGTAATGCTGTTTTTTGTTTGTTTTTTTTTAAAAGCTGTGGTCCATTTACAAAATGGAATGTGTACTACACATCTATAAAAAAAGAAGGAACTCTTACCCTTTGTGACAGCATGAATGGACCTGGAGAATATTAGGCTAAGATCAGTGGTTGGCAAACTGCAGCTCGCGAGCCACATGTGGCTCTTTGGCCCCTTGAGTGTGGCTTTTCCACAAAATACCACATGCGGGTGCACATGTACAGTGCGATTGAAACTTCGTTGCCCATGCACAGAAGTCGGTATTTTGTGAAAGAGCCACACTCAAGAGGCCAAAGAGCCACATGTGGCTCATGAGCCACAGTTTGCCGACCACTGGGCTAAGTGAAATAAGCCTGTCAGAGAAAGACAAGTATATTATCTCATTTAATGTGGAATCTAATGAACAAAATAAATTGACAAACAAAATAGAAACAGGCATGGATACATGAACAGACTTACAGCTGTCAGAGGAGAGTTGATTGAGGGGCTGGATGAAAGAAGATGAAGGACTTAAACAAAAATCCCATATATATAAAACACATAGACACAGGCAACCATGTGGTGATAGCCAAAGGGAAAGGAGGATGGAGGGTAGGTGGAAGTGGGCAAAGTGAGGGGAAATGGGGATGGAAAGAGACTGCTTGGGGAGATGGGTACACAATGCAGTGTACAAATGATGTTTTATTAAGTTGTACACTTGAAACCTGTATGTTTTTGTGAACCAATGTCTCTACAATAAATTCTATAAATAAATACATAAATACATAAATAAGTAAATAAATAAATGAAAAAAAAAACACAGAAAATTGTTCAACAAGCTTGTTCACTTATGTAAGATATTTATATCAGTGTTTCAAGGAGAAAGTACAACTTAAAGTAGTGTATGGAGAGGGAGGAGGTAAATAATCTACCTGCTTAAAACCTCTCAATTCCCATTGTTCCAGGGTTTTGTATGGAAAGGCACTTTGAAATTACATCATATGATTCCTGTGCAGTAAGCCTTATCTTCTGTCAAAAACCATGATATTCCACCCAGAATATGAAAGTGGAGAATGTTTCAATACCGGCAGCACTCAAACTGAGAGGGACACAAAATTACGTCATTGAGAGATTGGTAAGGAGCCCATGGTTTGTGCTCAACACTTTGATTTATTCTGATAACATTTGCCTTTTAATTAGAGTATTTAGTTCATTTAATTTAATTACTAATATATTTGTGTTTATTTACCTTCTTAGTGTTAGTTTTCTAATGGTAAAATAATTAGTTTGCATTAATAATTTTATTGTTTCATTGTATTCCTTTATTAGTTTGAAGGTTATAAAGTTTTTTTTCCTATTCTTCTAGAGATTTCTATACATCTTTTAACACACCTTCCAAGTATAGAAAGCAAAATAAAATGATAGAAATACAAAAATAACTTAACAAATCCAAATTCAAAATATAAGAGGGTATAGAAGACTGTATAATATCATAACTAAAAAGCTTTTTATAATATATAAACTGTATACTCAACTGAAAAACAAATATTCTTTTAAAGTGTTTGATATGTTGACAAAGCTTCTTCATGTAAATTGACCACAAACAAATTTGTAACTTTTTCTTTTTTTTACCCCAAAGCAGAAATTACACAGGGCATATTTGTGGATCACAATGCAATAAAATTAGAAATTCATCTTATTTTTTTAAATCTACATTCTCATTTAAAAATGAGCTTTATGTTAAAAAAATAAAAATGAGCTTTATGTTAAAAAAATATATAAACTAAATTTACAAAATATATAGAAGAAAGTAGTGAAAACAAAACCTGTGGAGAAATGTCAGCTCTCCTGATTGCACTCACTGAAGTGCACCAACAAGTTACTTTATTGAAAACCCTCCTATTTATGGCATCTTCCTACTTTAGGTTTGGAGTTTCCCCGGACCTATGACATATTCTCTTCTTATTCTCTGATTGGGCTCTTGCAGTCAATGTAGTCAGTTTGAAGTTAACTTACAGTATTTCTTTTGAGCATTCAGCTATTTTTTATTGATTTGAGAGACAAAGACGAGAAAGAGAGAGAGAGAGAGAGAGAGAGAGAGAGAGAGAGAGAACAGAGAAACATCAATTTGTTGTTCCACTTATGCATTCATTGGTTGATTCTTTTTTTTATTATTATTATTAGTTAAGGTATTACAAATGTGTCCTCATCCCCCCCTTTAGCCCCCAACCTCCCCCCCACACACGAACTCATGCTCCCATCCCCCCATTGTCCATGTCCATTGGTTTGGCTTATATACATGTATACAAGTCCTTCTGTTGATCTCTTCCCCTTAACCCCGCCCTCCCCTACTTTCCTTCTGGGGATTGATAGCCTGATCGCGGTTTCTCAGTCTTTGGGTCTGTCCTTTTTCATCAGTCTATGTTGTTCTCTATAATCCACAAATGAGTGAGATCATGTGGTATTTATCTTTCTCTGACTGGCTTATTTCACTTAGCATAATGCTCTCCAGTTCCATCCATGCTGTTGCAAAAGGCAAGAGTTCCTTTTTTTTTTACCGCAGCATAGTATTCCATTGTGTATATGTACCACAGCTTTCTAATCCACTCATCTGCTGATGGGCACTTAGGCTGTTTCCAAATCTTAGCTATGGTGAATTGTGCTGCTATGAACATAGGGGTGCATGTATCCTTTCTAATTGGCGTTTCTGGTTTCTTGGGATATATTCCTAGGAGTGGGATCACAGGGTCAAATGGGAGTTCCATTTTTAGTCTTCTGAGGTAGCTCCATACTGTTCTCCACAGTGGCTGCACCAGTCTGCATTCCCACCAGCAGTGCAGAAGGGTTCCTTTTTCTCCACATCCTCTCCAACACTTGTTGTTTGTTGATTTGTTGATGATAGCCATTCTGACAGGTGTGAGATGATAACGCATTGTCGTTTTGATTTGCATCTCTCATATAATTAGTGACTTTGAGCAGGTTTTCATATGTCTTTCTGCCTTCTGTATGTCCTCTTTCGAAAAGTGTCTATCTAGGTCCGTTGCCCATTTTTTTATTGGATTGTTTATCTTCCTTTTGTTAAGTTTCATGAGATCCCTGTATATGTTGGAAATTAAACCCTTATCGATGGTATCATTGGTAAATATGTTCTCCCATGTAGTGGGACTTCTTGTTGTTTTTTTTATGGTTTCCTTTGCTGTGCAAACCTTTTTATTTTGATGTAGTCCCATTTGTTTATTTTCTCTTTAGTTTCCATTGCCCTAGGAGCATTATCAGAGAAGAAATTTCTTCGGCATATGTTTGCGATTTCGCTGCCTGTGGATTCCTCTAGTATTTTTATGGTTTCCCGTCTTACGTTTAAGTCTTTTATCCATTTTGAGTTTATTTTTGTGTATGGTATGAGTTGGTGATCTAGTTTCATCCTTTTTCATGTATCTGTCCAATTTTCCCAACACCATTTATTGAAAAGACTGTCTTGACTCCATTGAATGCTCTTGCCTCCTTTGTCAAATATTAATTGGGCATAGTGTTTTGGGTCGATTTCTGGGGTCTCTATTCTATTCCATTGATCTATATGTCTGTTCTTGTGCCAGTACCAAGCTGTTTTAAGAACAGTGGCTTTGTAATACAGTTTGATATCTGGTATTGAGATCCCACCTACTTTGTGTTTTCTCAGGATTGCTGCAGCTATTCGGGGTCTTTTTTTTATTCCAGCTGAATTTTTGGAACGTTCGTTCTAGATTTGTGAAATATGCCGTTGGTAATTTAATGGGGATTGCATTGAATCTATAAATTGCTTTGGGTAGTATGGACATTTTGATGATGTTGATTCTACCAATCCATGAACACGGTATATTCTTCCATCTGTTTATGTCTTCCTCTATCTCTTTTTTCAGTGTCCTGTGGTTTTCAGCATATAAGTCTTTTACCTCTTTAGTTAAGTTTATTCCTAGGTATTTTAATTTTTTTGGTGCAATGGTAAATGGGATTGCTTCTGTAGTTTCACTTTCTGTAAGTTCACTATTGGTGTAAAGAAATGCCATGGATTTCTTAGCATTAATTTTGTATCCTGCTACATTGCCGAATTCATTTATTAAGTCTAATAATTTTTTGATGGAGTCTTTAGGGTTCTGTATGTACAGTATCATGTCATCTGCAAATAAGGACAGTTTTACTTCTTCTTTTCCAATCTGGATGCCTTTTATTTCTTCTTCGTGTCTGATCGCAATGGCTAGTACTTCCAGTACTATTCCAGTACTATGTTGAACAGGAGTGGTGAGAGGGGGCATCCTTTTTAAAGATTTTGTATTGATTAAGTTATTACATATGTGTCCTTATCCCCACATTACCCCCTATCCCCCCCACTCATGCCCTCACCCCCCTGTTGTCTGTGTCCATTGGTTCATTGGTTGATTTTTTTTAATTGATTTTCTATAGAGAGATAGGTAGAGGGATAGAGAGAAACATTGATGAGAGAGAAACATCAATTCAGCTGCCTCCTGCACACTCCCTACTGGGGATGTGTCCGCAACCAAGGTACATGCCCTTGACCAGAATCAAACCTGGGACCCTTCAGTCCTCAGGCCGATGCTCTATCCACTGAGCCAAACTGTTTAGGGCTGGTTGATCCTTGTATGTGCCCTTGACAGGGGATTGAAGTCACAACCTTGGTGTATTGGGGCAACACTCTAACCAACTGAGCTACCCAGCCAAGGCCTGAGCTATCATTCTAATTGTTGAACCTTTAGATAAAATATGACTGCTTTTTAGCAGTTTTTAAGATTTTATCTTTGTCTTTTATTTTTGGCAGTTTTACTAAGATCTCAAGTGTGGGTTCTAAATGCTTATCTTGTATTGATTTTTTAATATTTATGAATGTATACTTTGATATCTTTTAATGGTTTGGGAAATTTTTCAGCCATTATTACTTCAAATATTACTTGTATTTCATCAATCTGGAATTTTTCTTTGATTTCAGTTATATGAATGATTCATTGTTTCACTTTTTAATATGCATTTAAGCTCTTTTCTGTTTTACATACTTTTGTTCTCCATGTTTAAGTTTATGCATTTTCTTATGTTCTATATTCAAGTTCATATAATTATATTTTAGCTATGTTGAATCTATTAAACCCATCTCTTGAGATTTAATTTTAGTTTTTCTATTTTTTTCAGTTTAAAATTTTATATTCTAGTAATTTTTATGTTTGCAGTTCTCTGTCAATAATCTCAATTATTTTATTTAATTTCTTGGATATATTAATAACAATTAAAGAAGTGGTTGGCAAACTTTTAAGGTACATAACCACACACTAAATATTTTTATCTTTAACAAACATATGGTCTTGGCTGATATTACTTAACTCTGCTTATGTTAGCATGAAAATAGCTATAAACATTACGTAAACAAATTAGCATAGTTATTTCGCAAGCAAATGTGTTTACCAAATCAGGCAGCAGGCTGGACTTGCCCTATAGTCCATAGTGTGCAGAGGTTCACCAAGGTTCTGTTTTTTTAATTTAAGAGAGAGAGAGATATAAACCTCGATGTGGGAGAAAACATCAATTGATTGTCTCCCGTACCTGCCCCAACCAGAAATCAAACCATCAATCTAGGTATGTGCCCTGACCAAGAATTGAACTTGCCACCTTTTTGTGTAGGCGAGGACTCTTCAACCAACTGAGCCTCTGGGCCAGGGCAGACACATATTTTAAAAAGTCTGTCCCTGATAACTTCAATATCATATTTGGGTCACCTACCAATCTGTTTCTTTTGTATGTTTTTTAATTTGTTCATTTGGTCATTTATTGCTATTTTTAGACCTTGTTATTTTTGATGGACTATGTAACACTGTACATAATAAGTTGTGGAGATACTTTCTGGTTTTACTTGATATTATCTTCCATGAGCAGTAATGATTTACTCTTGTTTTTGTCAGGCAGTTGAAGGTAGAGCACCTTAATCCAACAAGGGTGGAGGTGATGAAAAAGTTAGCTTCTAATCTTTGGTCTTTGTTGTGGATTATCCTTTTCACCAAAGGTGTGGTCCCATTGAAAACCTGCAATGTTTTCTATGGTTCCCTCCCCTTCAGTGACCCCTGGATTCCAATGCTTATCCTGCACCACAAGATATTCCTGAAATGGCTGTCAGCTTCTCAATTGCTTAGCTGCCAATTTCAAATCAGCAAATCAGTAGAAAAGCAAATGCAAATGTTGAACTCTCCTCCATGGACTATTTTTCTCTCTAGAAGTTTAGATCCACAAGTTATTGATGTCTTTCCAGTGTGCTCAAATATTTTTATATGCAAGTATTTGTGTATGTGTGTTTCATATGTCAATCCCTACAAGTGGTTTGATCTTAAAAAAGCCAATGAGCCACTGCTTTAAGTTTAAACTTGATACTGAATTCATTTTGTTAGAAACTTGAAGTGGAAAGTGGTCCAGAATTGGTGTATTATATATGTTCAATGTGTATGTTGAAACAAAAAAATTAAAGAGATAACAATGAAGCCAACATTTAGAAAAATGGGACACTGTAGAAACCTTAGTACCCGATAAGGGCCTAATTTTCAGTCTTATGTTCTTTATTATCACTGTATCCTTATAACGAATACTCTCTTGTTAACTTTGGGAGGATCCTGTCCTTGCTACCAAATTGTCACTAATGTTTTACCTTAAATGCTGGATTTTGGAAGCTTACTTCTTACCCCATTTTTTTTCTTTATTGAAATATGCTTCCTGGGTATCCATCCTCTCCCATTGCTTTATTTACCATGTATGATTATGACTGTTAAGTCTCTATATTTAGCCAAGACATATCCTTAGCTTCAACTGCTTATTATTTTCCCCCTCGATGCTCCAGTTACCTCAAACTCATCATATCTAAAGTCTCATCATTCTTTCCCCCCTCTATCTGTGCTGAACAACTCACAGATGATTGAAAGAGCCTGCATGACATGCTCTTTCAATAACCTCTTCCTTTACTCATGATGCTTCATCTACCTAGAATATGCTACCTTTCACTATGCTTCATGTTCTAGTGAAATCATTCAACAGGCATCTTCCAGATCACTTCCTCTATGTTCATTTTGTTGTACATAATCCTTCATCATTGAATTTACATTATCTCCATTCCATTTTGTTTTATATCAAGCTATTTTAGCGTACAGTTACACTTATATGTTTGTATTTATTGAAGGTGTCATTGATTGGCTGAAGTGAAATATGAATGTGTCATGTATGTGAAGTTAAAGGACACATTAATGCTTTTATTTACATTTGTAATAATGCATGAACCATATCTGGCTGTTCAGACATATATGGACATGTTAAATTGAATATGAATTGAGATGAGTGGAGTCACAGTAGTACAATTTCAGAAAGAAAACTGACCTTAATTGATAGAGTCTCACATGAGTCAAAAACAGACTCTGATTTTCAAAGGTAAGTAGTGGTTCTGGACACAATTGAGGCATTTTACCTAAACCTACCAGAAAGAGAATTATGACTTTTACCTCAAACTACTACCCTGACATTCGGTGTGTATATACCTTGGAATAAATGGGTATTTAAAAATTTTTTAAACCCCAAATCTCTGAACCCAAGAAATTATGCTATAATATCTACTATTAGTATAACATTGAAGGAAATTGGGTGAGGATATCTTTGTACATAATTTTAGTGGAAGACTAGAAGACCTGTGAAAGATAGGGACATTAGCTTGAATAACGTTAGTGAGTATTTAACTTAATGTAAGGAGCAATGGTTCATACAGTAGACCAAAAGGATTATTGTGACCATAACTTAGAGAAAATTATCAGCTTTGAAGTAGTCTGAGTACTAGGATTTATAATTTATAATAGAATGGTGGCAAGAGCACAAGTATTGACTAGAGCTGGCTTGGATGCACAAACAGACCCTCCCTTGAATTTTTCTGAGATACTAGAAAATGGAAGAAATGTAAGAGTAGTAAATAATTAAACAGGAATGAGGTAATAAAATAACATATTGCATTGATTTTGTTGGCCTTTTTATTCAAGAGCTGATGAAATCTTGGGTATTTGAGCTTATAAATATAATCCTCTTCTAAACAGTCATTGTCTTGAGAGTATGGAGCATATCTTATTCAATTTTCCATTATCCATGTGTAATATTCTGTCTTATAATAGATGGGGCTAACAATGATTTAATGAAAATGAATGAATGAATGAATGTGGGAATGTTGGATGAATTCTAGGATGGCTAAAACAAGGTGCTATTAAAAGAAGTATATTCACTACAGGTAGGAATATTAACTCATCCTGTTCTCACATCATAGTCTTCCCTAAAGAAATCACGGAAACATGAAATGTCTATAAACAATTTCAGAGTGAGGAATGAGTTTTTAGTGAGAGCGACCTAGGATATGTTATCTTGCACCCTTCTGCATGCCAGAGAAGGAAAGAAAAAATGACACTGGATTAACTATGTTCAGACACTGACAACTGTCAAAGATACAACTTGAACTATTTGCGAATTAAATCCTATAGTTACTGATGACAGTTGTTTATCTCTGTTGGTTAAAAATACCATTTCAAAATCTACCATGTCTTCATTGTGCCTGAAGGTGCCATATTGTTAATTACGGTGACTTTCTCTTCTCTCTCCTACAAGTTATATCTAATTTTACAGTTTTAAAAATCTTAAACTAAAACAGATTTAAATCAAATACATCAATTTTTTAAATTTTATTTTATTTTATTGTTTAAGGTATTAAAAATAGTAGTACATATGTCTCCTTTTTTTCACCACTGACCTCCCCTGGCCTCCCTATCCCCTGACATTTGCCATCATCCCCCCTCTCCCAGTGTCTTATGTCTGTTGGTTGTGCTTACATGCATGCATACAAGTCCTTCAGTTGATCCCTTGCCCCCCATAACTCTACCCTACCTTCCTGCTGTAGGTTGACAGGCTGGTTGATGTTCCTTTACCTCTGTCTATTTTCATTCAACAGTTTGTAATGTTCTTTATTATCCATAAATGAGTGAAATCATGTGGTATTTATCTTTCACTGACTAGCTTATTTCACCTAGCATAATGCTTTCCAGTTCCATCCATGCTGTTGCAAATGCTAAGAATTCCTTCTTTTTTACAACAGCGTAGTATTCCATTGTGTAAATATGCCATAGTTTTCTTATCCATTCATCTGCTGATGGCCACTTAGGCTGTTTCCAAATCTTAGCTATGATAAATTGTGCTGCTATGAATATAAGGGTGCATATATCCTTTCTGATTGGTGTTTCTGTTTTCTTGGGCTATATTCCTAGAAGTGATATTACTGGGTCAAATGGCAGTTCCATTTTTAATTTTTTGAAGAAACGCCATACTGTTTTCCATAGTGGCTGCATCAGTCTGCATTCCCTCCATCAGTGAAGAAGGGTTCCTTTTTCTCCGCATCTTCTCCAACACTTATCATTTGTTGATGATAGCCATTCTGACTGGTATGAGATGGTGCCTCATTGTTGTTTTGATTTGCATCTCTCAGATAATTAGTGACTTTGAGCATGTTTTCATATGTCTCTTGGCTTTCTGAATGTCCTCTTTTGAAAAGTGTTTATTTAGGTCCTTTGCCCATTTTTTTGATTGGATTGTTTATCTTCCTTTTGTTAAGTTGTATGAGTTCCTTGTAAATGTTGTAGATTAAACCCGTATCTGAGATAACATTGACAAATATGTTCGTTCTCCCATGCAGTGGGCTTTCTTGTTGTCAAATACATTAATTCTTAATACAGCTATTTCAAGTACTTAACCGTGCTAGTAAATGATATAGCTTGATTCTGCAAAAAGAGTTTTATTTCAATAAAAAAGCATATTTGCATGTCTCAAAGGGTGGTAAAGATATAAATATGCTTCTTCTATCATACTTATTTTTTTAAAATATATTTTTATTGATTTCAGAGAGGAAGGGAGAGGGAGAGAGAGATAGAAATATCATTGATGAGAGAAAATCATTGATCAGCTGTCTCCTGCACCCCTATGCTGGGGATCAAACCCACAAGCCAGGCATGTGCCCTTGATTGGAATTGAACCCAGGACCCTTCAGTCTGCAGGCCAATGCTCTATCCACTGAGCCAAACCAGCTAGGGCCACACTGATTTTTATGCTTCTAGATTCCCATAGAAGATTAATATCAAGTCCCTTTATACCAAAAAAATTAGTATTTCAGCTGGCATGTTGGGTCACTTATTTTGTACTGTTCACTCATAGCATATCCTTTGGCTCTGCCACCTAAACTCCAAAGCACACATATGAAAGAAGCTTTAATTGAAACTGTTGCATCTGTGCATCTGTTTAATTCTTGTACAAGACTGTGAGCAAAGTGAGGGCAGAATTATCTTATTGGACTATGCCATGATGCTGAGCATAGTGACTAATATACTATGAGTGTTCAAAAACGTTTTTAAAAAGTGTCTTATATTTGGGAAACAGCTGAAGGAGCTTGTGTTTTGGAGCAACATAGTCCTGGATTCTAATCCTAAATTTACTACTCTCTGCATAATTGATTTGAGGTGCGTCATTAAAATTTAGGGGCCTTATATTCTTCTTATTGAAATAAGGAAAGGCATTTCACATTTTCCCAACTCTGAAAAATATATAGTAATAATGTAAAGCGAAAAAATGTGTATTTAACAATTGATGTGCTTATCAATTCATGATGGATTAAGAAAACTATGAAAGCATTGGTTCTTGCACCAAAGAAATTACAAGTTTGTGCAATTAACACATAAAACGATTAAATAACAAAATGAGACAATATATGATTAAATGTGAAAACTGGTAGTTAAAACAAGAAATTGAGAAAAGACAAGGTCAGAGAATGGGCTAGTGTAATAAGGAAAATTCTTTATATGTGGTGGATGTGGACCATAATTGTAGAGTAAATTTAAAAGGAAAGATGAAAAAAGAATGGTAGTGTGTGTTCTAGGCAGGAGGAACAATAATAAATAAAAGAAAAACTTCTTTAATTTGTAGAAAATATTCTTGGGCCACTGATGGCAAATTATTTTCCTAAAAACACTATATTCAGATTGAGAAATAATAGAAGATATAGTTGGATAAGTATAATGATGCTTTCCTATAAACTCAATTAAGGATATAAATGTCTAATGAATTCTGATGTAGTTTAGAGAGAGCTAAAAAGAGAAAAAAGGAACCAATTAGGATCAATAGTAGAAAGCAGAAAGTCCTGAGATAGTGATCAGACAAAGGCATGGATAGAAAGAAAAGTAACATAATGGATTGTGGATGTGGGAACAGGTTCACTGAGAAAGAATTAGAATAAAATAATGGCAAAGTTAATTCCATGAGAGTTTAAATATACTATAATGATAGAGGCCTGGTGCACAATATTTGTGAAAGGCCTTGGCCCAAGCCCCCACCTGCTGCCGCTGTGGCCGGGGGCTCTGCCGCCTCTGCCATGGCTCCCACTTACTGCGGCTTTGTCCGGAAGGAAGGACGTCCAGAAGGACTTCCAGTCTAATTAGCATATTATGATTTTATTATTATAGATTAGAGGCCCGGTGCATGAAATTTGTGCACAGGGAAGGGGTGTCCCTTACCCAGCCTGCAGACTCTCCAATCTGTGGGCAGTCAGACATCCCTCTCACAATCCGGCACTGCTGGCTCCTAACCGCTCGCCTTCCTGCCTGCCTGATTTCCCCTAACCACTTCTGCCTGCTAGCCTGATCACCCCTTAACCACTCCCCTGCCAACCTGTTTAACACCTAACTGCTCCCCTGCCATCCCAATCGCCCCCAGCTTCCCTCCTCTGCTGGCCAATTTGGTTCTGATTGGTTGGTTTCTATGCCAGTCAGTGTCAAAAGCTCCGCCTCCTAGGAAACCATTGGTTCGTCATAGTTAACCCAGATTTAGTTCTGATTGGTCAGTTTCTATGCCAGTCAGTGTCTCTGGGCCTATCAATGGGGCCTGATCAAAAAGGCAGGGCTGATCAGCAGCCCTAGTGGAGGCCTGGAGAGAAATGTAGGCACAGCTGCTGGAGAGAAAGAGAAAGGCAAGTGCTGATCAACAGCTGCCACAGAGGCTACGGATCAGACCCTGCTTCTCTCTTCAGGCCTCTCTCCCGGCCTGATTTGCAGCCCCCTCAGCAGTCAGTGCTGGGTTGGTTGAGCCTCCTGTCATGACAGACCCAGGGTTTTTATATATTAGGATTGGTTGAAATTTAAAACAATTGAATAAATCTAAGAGTTAAAAAACAAAGGTTATAAAAGATTTATTTCTGATTGTGATGAAAATAAAATCTCCTTGGTAGTTTTGTGGAATTCTTTGGACTTAACTGATACCTGTGTCAAATATTTCTTATAATCAACTTTTAGAACACTAAGTCTGTAAATCTTACTTTCTAAGATTTCTGTTTCCTTTACCTTTTTCAATTTTTATTCACTCTTAAATATCCCCCTTGGCATTCACATTCATTCACATAGTTACAATTCTCCAGTATGTATCAATCTTTAAGTAGTTTTGGGTCCCAAATTTGGTCTCCAGCATTAAAATCTCTCTTGAGTCACCAGCCTAGCTTTCCAATTGCCTGTCGAACATTTCCATTTAGTAGTCACTGAAAGCCAATTTAACATGTAAAAACTGACTTCATAATTTTCCCTCCCAAATGTCTTCAGTTTCTTTTCTATCTGGATAGCACTGGTATTTGCATCTTTTTCTTACAGTTGGATTATTAGAGAAGCCTGATCATTTGAGGTAAGAATATCCCCTTCATCTTTTCCAGATTCATTTCAGCAAGGAAAGACCTTCACCAGTCAGCACATCCTGGGATTCTGGTCTAGTAGACCAGCTGGTAGCAACTGTGAGCAGGTAGGGTTTGCTGTTGGTTGCTTGAGCCCTGCCCCTTTCTTTGTTTCGATATGATCCCTCCCAATCTAGCCCTGCTAACTCTCCCAGAGTTCCCCATGAAGTTAGAAAGAAATGGCTTCCCAAGAAAGCTGGAGAAACTGGATGTCTGACTCAAGTTCTTTTTACCACTATGGAGAAATCATTGGCCCAGGGGAATCCTCTTAGTGTGACACTGTGTGGCCTGGGGGAAGAGTCATGTGGTTAATAAAACTGCTAAACTGCTCTTATTACCCTTGTAATAATACTTTTCTATTTTTTGTGTGTATGTTTGAGCTTCACCCTTGGGTTTTGGTATTTTCACAGGGTGTTCTTGTTCTGTGAATAGTTTGTTGGTCCTTCTGTGATAGGTAATAAAGTCAAGTACCTCCTATTCTGTCATCTTGCTGATGTCACTCCAGATGTATTTTTTTAGATATTGAAAACTAGATACCAATAATTAATGAGAAATAAAAATAACTTGAAATAGCAAAAATAATTCTGAAAAATAATAAAGTTGGAGTACTCCCTGATTGTTTTCACAAAGTTACTCTAAAGCTGCTAAAGTAATTAAGATAATGTGGAATTGGTATTAGAATAGATGTATAGCATAATGGAAAAAAATAGAGTTCCAAAATAGACCTACACATGTTTGGCTAATTGATTTGCAACAAAGGTAATTGAATGGGGTGGGATAGTCTTTTCAACAAATAGTGTTGGAATATTTGGATATACATTTTCATAATCATGAACCTTGACCCTTTCTTCAGACCATATACAAAGATTAACACAGAATAAATCATGTGAGAGCAAACTGTATAAGGCTTCTTGGAGAAAACATAGGAAAATTAATTATGTGTTGAGACTAAGAAAAGATTTCTGAGATAGGACACAAAAAGTATATTAGAAAAGAAAATGGTTATTAATTGGACTTCATAAAAAAATCTTCTGTTCTTTGAAAGATATGAAGAAAATGAAAACACAAGCCACTGGGAGAAAATCTGCAAAAGAAACTGATAAAAGATTGAATTTAGAAGATATGACACTTTTATTTTATATAAAACACACATGCTGATTTTTTTAAGTGGCAAAATATTTGGACACTTCATGAAAGAAGATATAAGGATATCAAATACACACATAAAAATGTGCTTCCTTTGATTAGTCATTAAGAAAATCCAAATTGAAATGACAATGAGATACCTCTACACTTATTGTGTTTTCATATAGTATCTTCTTTTGTGAACTGTCTGTTCAAGACTGTTGTTCATTTGTCAATTCTCTTTTTATTATTGAACTAGTGGCCCAGTGCATGAAATTCATGAATTGGGGGGAGGGGGTCTCTCAGCCCGGCCTGCACTCTCTCACAATCTGGGACACCTTGGGGAATCAGGCCTAAACCAGCAGTAGAACATCCTCTCGCAATCCAGGACTACTGGATCCTAACTGCTTGCCTGCCTGCCTGCCTGCCTGATTGCCCCTAACCACCTCTGCCTGACTGCCTGATGCCCCTAACTGCTCACCTGCCTGCCTAATCACCCCTAACCACTCACCTGCCTGCCTGATCACCTCTAACTGCCTCTGCCTCGGCCCCTGCACCCGGGACCCAGGCTTCCCTCCCTCTGGCCGCCAACAGGCACCTGGGATCTGGGCTTCCCTCCCTCTGGCTGGCTGCAGGCATTTGGAACTCAGGCCAGCTTCGCCTGGGCTGGCTGCAGGCACCTGAGACCCAGGCCAGCTGCACCTGGGCAGGCACCCAGGACCCTGGACGGCTTTGCCCAGGCTCCAGCTTTGTCAGGAAGGATGTCAGGAATGACGTCTAGAAGACATGCAGTCTATCTGGTCTAATTAGCATATTACCCTTTTATTAGTATAGATTGGAGGACTTTTCATATATTCTGGATAAAGACTTTGTCAGATACTTGAAATATATTTTAACTGTGTCATGGCTATTCACATGCATAACATCATTGTTATAAGCACACTTTTTAATCAAGTCCAATTTATCCTGTCCTTTATGGTTAATCCATTTTGCTAACCCCAAGGCAATAAATGTATTCTCCTATGTTATCTCCTAAAAACTTTATATTTTTAATTTTATATTTAGATTTATAAACTATAATTCAATTTTATTTATAATAATAAAAGTGTAATATGCTAATTAGACCAGACAGTAAATGACCTTCCAGACATCCTTTCGGACAACCTTCTGGATGAAGCCGGGGCTGAGAGGGCCAAGCCCATTGCATGAATTTCGTGCATTGGGCCTCTAGTATATAGTATGAAAAGGGGTCAGTGTTTCACATATACAGTTGTTTCAGTGCCATATATTGTTCTGTTTTATTAATCTAGTTGTTTATCCTTATATACTTTTAGGTCTGAGTCCCTCTGCCAGGGGTTGGACCTCCTTGTTCACCGGGTATTGGACAGAGAAGACAATATGAGAAGTCATAGGCATATGAGAGAGTCTTTATTATAGCCCAAGTAGCCATTGCTACTAAGGACCCATCAGATAAAGCAGTCTTGTCCTATCTAAAAGCAGTCTCTGCTAATACAGTAACAAACACATGCACCATCCTAGTAAAATTAGCCAACACTGGCTGGTCAGTAATACATCTTACCCACAATGCATCCCTGCACTGACTGCTCAGTAACATACTTTGTACTAACTTAGACAAAAGAGGCTTCTTGCCAAAATAGTGACATCAGCCTTTTGGGTTATAGAAGGGCACACTTGCACAGTACATACAGTGAAACTGCTGTGTCCTTGCACCTGAAGAAGGTAAATTAGCCTTAAACACTCTGGACATGGCCCCCACACTCCAATTGGCCTTGAACATCTGGGTACTCTGATCAGGGTTCCCAAATATACCAATATTACTTATCTTGATTACTATATTTTATGTTTTGAAGTTCCAAGTGTGAGTAATCCAACATTTTAAAAAAGAATTTTAGCAATGCTATGTGTTTTGCATTTCCATATACATTTTAGAACCAGTTTGTCAATTTTTAAAATAAGGTTGCTAGCATTATGATGTACATTTGTTTTTGAATCTACATATTGATTTATGGATAATGACAGCTTAAAACTATGAAAGCTTCCAATTCATGAGCATGATTTACCTTTTGATTTATATTCTTTTTTATAATTTGCCTCAGCAGTGTTTTTCACTTTTCAGAACAGAGGCCTTGCATTCCTTTCAGTTAATTTAGTCCTAAATGCTTTTGATTATACTGAAAATTGTATTTTTTATTATTTCATTTTCTAATTATTTGGAATATTTCCAATATTTCTCTTTTTTTATTATATTACTTGCGCTGTTATTGCAAAAGTACATTCATAATTCTTTTATAAATGGTAAGTGAATAAAAAATTTTATGAGTAGTTAAATATCTGAAAATAGCTTTATTAATTTCTCATGGTTGATTTATGATTCAGTGTAAATTTGCTAAAAATGTTGAAGGCATGCTATAATTTATGCTGCAATCCATTTTTATTCATAGAGAAATCATATGCTAATTTAATTATTGTTTCCTTTTAGTTGAACATTTTTCCTGCTTAAGCAAATTTTAGGAACTCTTTTTTTTTGTATTAGTCTACTGTAATTTCACCATATAGTGTTTAAGTATTTTTTTATTTTTCATGCATCCTTTATGGCATTCAGTGAGCCTTTTTAATTTGAAGGCACATCTTTTTTCAGGTCAGGCAATTTTTCTGAATTATTTCTTTAGAATTTTGTCCTATGTTATTGAACTTCTGTGACACTCTTATTAGATATTGGACCTCCTGACTTGATTCAATCTATTTACTATCTCTATTTTTATAGTCCCTATCTTATTGAATATTTGATTTTTATTTTGGGAAATTGCCCTTGACTCCATCTTTTATACCCTCTCTTTTTAAAAATATTTTTTTTATTATTATTGATAGTACTAGAGGCCTGGTGCACAAAATTTGTGCACTGGGGGGTGGGGGTCCCTCAGCCCAGCCTAACCACTCTCACAGTCCGGGAGACCCCAGGGGATGTCTTACTGATGTATTAGGACCACTCCCCATAGGGGAGTGGGCCTAAACCGCAGTCTGGCCACGGAGGCTTGAGGCAGGCACCCCGTGTGTGTGTGTGTGTGTGTGTGTGTGGGTGTGTGTGTGTGTATCTGCTGGGGGTCTGTCCCCAGCTGTGCTGCAGAAGCTCAGAGCAGGCGCCCCTCTGTGTTGATCTCTCCGGCTCAGGCCATGCCTGCATGTTGTTCTCTCAGGCTCAGGGTGAGCCCGGCCCCTCCTCCTGAGCTGGTTGTGACCAAGATGGAGTCTCAACCTCATTTGCATATTACTTCTTTTATATATATATATATATATATATATATATATATATATATATATACAAGTAGCCCAGTGCATGAAATCTATGCACATTAAAGGGAATTAATTGCCCTAACTGGTTTGGCTCAGTGGATATAACATCGGCCTGCGGACTCAAGGGTCCCAGATTTGATTCCGGTCAAGGGCATGTACCTTGGTTGCAGGCACATCCCCAGTGGGTGGTGTGCAGGAGGCAGCTGATTGGTGTTTCTCTCTCATAGATGTTTCTAACTCTCTATCCCTCTCCTTTCCTCTCTGTAAAAAATCAATGAAATATATATATATATTTTTTTTAAAAAAGGAATTGATTAGTGGAGATATTGTAATATTGCTATTTGCCCTTTCTCTATAATAGAAGTGTGAGAGATGAAAGGAAATTAGTAAAATGTATATGAAAATAATATATAAATTTATTAATAAATAAAGAGTAACAAAAGGATTTAACAACAGAGGCATGATATAAAAACGACAAAAACATGATATGAAAACAACAATAAGATGATATTAAACCAACAGTGATGCAAACAATGACTGATAAAGTGATTAAACTTATTCTAATATCCCCCTGTATACCACATTAAGAGTGAAAACACTTTCAGAGTGCTTGACTAATTTCCCTTGTGGTGAAGTACTTAGAACTTTAACTGTAACATCACATGCTCTTCAAACTCGAGAGAAAGCAACATAAAACTGACCATGTGCAAAAACAGGTTCAGGTAGGAGTATGCCTACTTTGTCTAGAGTTTTTCCTTGTGATTTATTAATAGTCATCACAAATGCTGGCATCACGGGAAACCGTCGTCGAATCAATTTGAATGGGAGGCCAGTGTCAGATGGGGACAAATTAATTCTTGGAATCAGAGCAGCCTCTCCCTCTGCAGATCCTGTTAATACTTCAGCTTTGATAATGTTAGGTCATAATCTTTTGATAATAAATCTGGTACCATTACAAAGACCCCACTTATTATTGAGATTTCGCAATAGCATGATGATTGCACCCACTTTCAATTTTAGTTTATGACACGGCATTCCCGAAGGAGTAATACTATTAAGAAATTTAATGGGAAAATTTTCCTTTTCAGCATCATCTGTGTAATCAATGGAATCATCACTCAAATATGTGTGAAAATCTCCATCGAGTATATCCAAATTTTCTTCACTTAATTTTTGAACATGCTCATTTTTTGGACAAAGAATTACACATTTAGATATATTTTTAATATTATCTATAGCAGTGGTTCTCAACCTTGTCTGCACATTAGAATCACCTGGGAATCTTTTAAATATCCTGATTCCTGGGCCTCATCCTCCGGAAATTATTTCTTCATTATGGGGCAGGGCCACAACATTAGTAACAAAGAAACAGAATTAAAACTTTATTGTGGGGAGCCACTATAGTGTTTTGGACAGGTTCAAGCCTTGGACTAATGAGAGGGCACAGTCCTCTCATTGCCATGTGCAAGTCCCAGCTTGGAGGGCAGGGCCGTCCCAGCACAATTATAGCCAACAGCTGTAGTTGTAAGCTTGAACCTATGGTCCGAACACGTGGCCCCACATGCCTGAGGGATGTAGGCTTGATAGAGTTCAGGTGCATGTAGTTGAGTAGGATTGAAACCCAGGAGAATGTTGTAAACATCTTGGTCATGCCCTTACTTTGCCTCGTAGCTTCTGCTTTATAAAATAAAGGCATGTCTGTGGGCATGGTCACTGTGTCTCAGAGAAGCAGTGTCCCACCGAGACCTGGCTTTCATTCTCTTGTCTGTCTTTTCTAAGCCTTTCAGCTGCCCCCACTCAGGTTCACCCTTGGCTGTGCTGGCACGGCACACCTTATAAAGAGATGCCTCCATGCTCCCAGGGCGGGTTCCTGCCTCAAACCCCGCCCTTACAGGAAACAGCTCCAGGAAGCAGCTCGGGGGAGGGCGCAGCTGTTGTCAAGACAACCCCCTGCAGGACTGACTTCCTTTTGCTTGATCGCAGTTCTGATGGTCCTGATGAACACCACCCAGGGTTTTTATATAAGTATATATATTACAGATATATTCCATTTTCCCTCTCTTTACCCCACTCCTCCCAGCCTCTACCTCCCCTCCAGTTCTTCACTACCCTATTTATGTCCATGGGCTATGCATCTAAGTATATAAGGAATTTTGAATTATTTGGAATTATTAACCTTGCACAAAATATTTTATATGTTATGGTACAGGGCAGTTGATGTAGCTTACATAGAAGATCCATACAAAATTGAACACTGCATTTAAAGGTATGTGGGGAAAACAATTTACAAAAACATTCAATATCTCTTTCTTGGAAAATATCAAATGTGGTTTTTTTTAAATGTGTTTTGTGTACAACTTTTACCTATTATGGATAGTACTGCAAGAGAAAGAACAGGTTTCAGATTCTTCAGAGATACATTTTCCTTTGAAGTTCCCCAAATTATGAATCAAATGTTGATCAACTGAAGAATAAGTATCATTTCACCTTCAGCTTTCCTCAAGATGTTTATGAATTACTCTTCATTTTTTTTTAAGTGAATGCATTATTTCATGGAATCTAAAGGTCTGTGTGTTTGGATTTATGTCAGAGATATTTTGCAAGCTGATGGCTCATTGTGACAGAGATACTGAAATTTTGATGCCAGATTATTTTTAAGTTAAAATGCTTAAATGTTCCAAGGCTTGAATCTGTGTGTCATATTTAGTGGCCAAGTATAAATTCCTATGTGCATTTTTTAGTTATAATTTATTTAGGAATTTTTGTGGGCTGAATTGTGTGCCCTCCAAATTCATATGTTGAAGTTATAACCCCTAGTGCCTCAGAATATGACTTTATTTTGAGACAGAAACTTCAAAGAGGTAATTTAGGTTAAATTAGGTCATTAGTGTGGGCCCTAATTTATTACAATTGGTTTTCTTATAAGAAGGGGAAATTAGGACACAGACATACACAGAGGTAAGACCATGTGATGACAAAGGAGAACATGGCTATCTACAAATCAAGAAGAGAGGCCTCAGGATGAAACAAAAAGTGCTGACACATAGATCTTGTACTTCAGCCTCCAGAACTGTGAGAAGATAAATTTAAATTTATGTTGTTTAAGATACCTAGGCTATGGTACTTTGTTATGGAAGCCCTAGCAAACGAATATGGAGAGATTGATTCTAACTAAAGTCTAAATCAGAAAGAGTTGAATGTTTTCACTACGTTTTGATGCAGACAGACCTATTGGAGACATGGTAGTAACTGATATATCGGTTCTTTGGGAGGATAGAATCTTAACTGTTTTTTGCTGCTTCAGTTCCCAGTTATACTAACTCATGGTAATTAAATGGTCCTGAGAATTTGTGACAATGAATGGCAAATTTTAGCATACATCAGAATTACCTGGAGAGAAGTTAAAATTATGGATTCTAAGGCACACTTCTAAGTCTGGGATGGAACCCAGATCCTACATTATAAAAACTTCCCAGTTTTATGATGGTCATCTAAGGATCATATCATGGTTAGAGAAACACTGACCTAAGATTTTACTAAAATAAAATAAATAAAAAGATAAGCAAGTTGAAAAACATGTAATAATTTATGAGGTTGTCTCAAAGTAACCATAGGGAGAGCCAATTGTTACTTCTCAATTTTCAGTGATGTCATACTGGTAGCTTGAAATTCTACACATCTATACTAATAAAAGGGTAATATGTTCATTAGAATGGGAGACTTTCCGGACATCCTTCGGACAAAGCCCTGGTGGTGGGGCCAAGGCAGAGGCAGTTAGGGGCGATCAGGCCAGGAGGAGAGGGCAGTTGGGGGTGATCAGGCTGGCAGGGGAGGGCAGATGGGGGCCATGGGACTGGCTGGGGAGGACAGTTGGGGGCTATAAGGCCAGCCAGGGAGGGCAGTTGGAGGCCATGAGGCCGGCAGAGGAGGGAAGTTGGGGGCCATCAGGCTAGCGGGAGAGGGCAGTTGGGGGCCATGAGGCCGGCCAGGGAGGGCAGTTTGGGGCCATGAGCCTGGCCAGGGAGGGATGACCATCTCACCCCAGTTGGGGGTGAGAAGGCTGGCAGGCAGAGTGGTTAGGAGTGATCAGGAGGCAGGCAAGTGAGAAGTTAAGAGCCAGTGGTCCCAGATTGCAAAGGGATGTCCAACTACCAGCAGTTGGACATTCCTGGAGGGGTCCCAGATTGGAGAGGGGGCAGGATGGGCTGAGGAACACCCCACCCCTTGCACAAATTTCATGCTTTGTGCCACTAGTATATACAATAAAATAGGAAATTGCTATCAGTCAGGGCTCTTATTGAAAATAGGTAATAGCTATCTTTTGAGGCATTATTCCTTGGTTTTGTTTCTAACTTCTATGTGCCCAAGGTCTTTTAAGTTATTTGAAGTTATTTGGCCTGCTCCCTTAATAAAGGGGATGGAGGATGTTATGGAAATTGGTATGAATTTTGTGAAGCTATGGAGAGAATTACTGGGGCCACCTGGTTAGTAGCAATAAGGTAAATAGCCAGGAGTCAGATTATCTAATGGAAGAGAAAGGCAAAAATAGCAACCCAGTATTCTAAGCAAGTGAAGCTGATATGAGGAAACTTTTAAGCCAGTGGAAGCCAGTGCTGATTCCATGAAATTAAGCACATGATACTCCTTAAGATTTTTATCCAAGAAAAAAATAGAATGAACTAAAGAATGGTTGTTAAATGACAAGTACCTACACCATTTAAGTACTTAGTAACAATTATACCCCATCTGAAAGCTATCGATAGAAGTCCTACAGGTTCCAGACTTTTCTTCTTAGTTCTGGAAAGATGGACTTGGTTATCTTCTGACTGACAATGGATGATGATTTTAATAAAACCAAAGCACCAACAGAAAAAATAAAATTAGAGAACTTCCTACTTTTCCTAAGGAATATATTTGTAGACAGTTCTTAAGATGATACCCAGAAATTAACCCAAGCCATTATGCTCAATTAATATTTGACAAAGAAGGCAAGAGCATGCAATGGAGTCAAGACAGTTTCTTCAATAAATGGTGTTGGGAAAACTGGACAGATGCATACAAAAAAAGGAAACTAGAAAACCAACTGACACCATACACAAAAATAAACTCAAAATGGATAAAGGACTTCAATGTAAGATGGGAAACCATAAAAACCTTAGAAGATGCCATAGGCAGAAAATATCAGATATATGTTGCAGCAATATCTTTACAGATACAGCTCCTCGGGCAATGGAAACTAAGGAGAAAATAAACAAATGGGAATACATCAAAATAAAAAGCTCTGCACAGCAAAAGAAACCATCAACAAAACAACAAGAAAGCCCACTGCATGGGAGAACATATTTGCCAATGTTATCTCCGATAAGGGCCTGATCTCCAAAATTTATATGGAACACATACATCTTATCAAAAGGAAGATAAACAATCCAATCAAAAAATGCTCAAAGGACTTAAATAGACACTTTTTGAAAGTGGACATACAGAACACCAAGATACATATGAAAACATGCTCAAAGTCACTAATCATTTGAGAGATGCAAATCAAAACAACAATGCGGTACCATCTCACACTTGTCAGAATGGCTATCATCAACAAATCAATACATGACAAGTGCTGGGAGGATGTGAAGTAAAAGGAACCCTCTTGCACTGCTGGTGGAAATGTAGACTGGTGCAGCCACTATGGAAAACAGTATGGAGTTTCCTCAAAAAATTAAAAGTGAAACTCCCATTTGACCCCATGATCCCACTTCTAGGAATATATCCCAAGAATTCAGAAACACCAATCAGAAAGGATATATGCACCCCTGTGTTCATAGAAGCACAATTTACAATAGCTAAGATTTGGAAACAGCCTAAATGCCCATCAGCAGATGAGTGGATTAGCAATGGTGGTACATCTACTCAGTGGAATACTATGCTGCTGTAAAAAATAAGGAACTCTTACCATTTGCAACAGCATGGGTGGACATGGAGAGCATTATGTTAAGTGAAATAAGCTAGTCAGAGAAAGATAAATATCACATGATCTCACTCATTTGTGTAATATAATGAACAACATAAACTAATGAATAAATATAGATCCAGAGACAGAAAAGCATTGAACAAGCCGTCAAACCTCAGAGGGAAAGCACGAGAGCGTGTGGTGGGCGGGGGGGGGGGGGTAAGCGATCAACCAAAGGGCTTGTATGTATGCATATAAGCATAACCAATTGACATAGACACTAGGGGGTTGATGTCATGTGCTGGGGGGTGGGGGTGGCCGGGAAGAGGTCAATGGGGGAGAAAGGAGATATATGTAATACTATATGTAATATTTTAAACAATAAATAATTTTAAAAAATAAAACTAAGATCATTCTCACGAAGAAAAAAAAGATGATATGCTAACAGTGAAAATTTTAAGCACCATCAGATCATGGAGGAGGGATATATTTGAATGTCATTGCTTATTTCTAGGGTTGGGCCAAATAATCTGATCAGACATTTAACACCTTTAAAGATAACTTTGCAAAAATGTTAGAGAAAAACACTAACCAACTGTGTCCATAATGGAAAATTAACTGTATTACATGAAGATTGGTAGCTATAAAGGCTTCAAACTATTCTTTTTACTTAAATAAAAATCTTAATATTTTTCTAATTATAAAAGTAATTTATTATCATTATTGAAAAATCAGAAGAAATAGCAAAACAATCAGAGTGAAATTATAGTTCCTTTAATGCCACAAGCAAGACATAATTGAAATTTGTATTTTGGTATTTAGCTTTATGACTTTTTTGTGTGAATTCTCACAAGTATATGGATGTGCATTCACATCATAGTGTAGTAACTTTGTGTATGTTATTAGAATTATATAATGAAAACTATTACATAAAGTTTTTGTACTTATCACATAAATACTTCTACATGTTGTTAAATAACATACTATAAAATAATTATGAATGGTATTCCATCATTTTGATATGCCATATTTTACTTAATCATTTATTTAATTATTTTATTGCATTTATTGTAGTGAAATTGGTTAATAAAATCACATAGGCTTCAGGTGTACATTTCTATAATACATCCTCTAAATAATGTATTGTGTGTTCACCACCCCAAGTCAAGTCTTCTTCCATCACCATTTATCCCCCTTTGCCCTCTTCCACCTCCACCCACACCTCTTTCCCTCTGATAATCTCCATATTGTTGTCTGTGTGTATGAGTTTCCTTTCTCTGCTTAATATCTTCACCTTTTCATCCAGCCTCCCAAACCCTTTCCCCTCTATCACCTATCAGTATGTTCGATGTATCTATGAGTCTGTTTCTATTTTGTTTGTTAGTTTATTTTGTTCATTAAATTCCACATATAAGTTAAATCATATAGTACTTCTCTTTCTCTGACTGGTTTATTTCACTTAGGATAACATGCTCCAGGTCCATGCATGCTGCCTCAAAAGGTAAGATTTCCTTCTTTTTATGGCCAAGTAATATTCCATTGTTTAAATATACAATGAAATTTTTTATCCACTTATTTACTGATGGTCATTTGGGCTGCTTCCATATCTTGGCTATCTACACTAATAAAAGAGAAAGATGCAAATTGACCATACATTTGCAATGCCCAATAGCCAATCAGGAGTGAGTATGCAAATTAACCCAACAAAGATGGTGGGTTAATTTGCATACACAGGCACCAAGCAGGTGTCCCACAGCTCCCCAGCTGCTCCGGGCCACTGGGCAGCATGGGAAGGCAGAAAGGTGGCTCTGGGCCAGAGTGAAGTTTGAAAGGCAGCTCCAGCTGGAGCAAAGGCAGTGCCAGCAGCTAGGGGAAGGAAGGCCCATTCTTGCATGAATCTTCATGCATCAGGCCTCTAGTTGTAAATAATGCTGAAATGAAAATAGGAGTACATACATTCTTTTAAATTAGCATTGCAGGTTTCTTAGGATTAATTCCTAGAAATAGAATTGCTGGTTCCATTTTTAATTTCATGAGGTAACTTCATATTGCTTTCCACAGTGGCTGAACCAATCTTCATTCCCACCAACAATGTACAAATGTTCCCTTTGTCCACATCCTCAACAACACTTGTTGTTTATTGATTTATTGATGATAGCCATTCTGACAGGGATAGGTGATATCTCATTGTGGTTTTAATTCTCATCTCTCTGATGATTAGTGACATTGAGCATCTATTCATATGTCTATTGGCCCACTTAGCATAATGTTTTCAAAGTTCATCCATATTGTATTATATATCAGTATTTCAGTCCTTTGCATGATTTAATAATATTCCATTGTATATATAAATCATATTTATTTACTCATTCATTAGTTGAACTTTTGAATATTAGTTGAACTGTTAGCAATTATAAATAATACTGCTATGAACATTCATGTAAAAGTATTCATTTGAATATCTGTTTTCAATTCTTTTGGCTATATAATAATAGACTATATAATAAAAGACTAATATGCTAAGTCAGTGGTCGGCAAACTGCGGCTCGCAAGCCACATGCGGCTCTTTGGCCCCTTGAGTGTGGCTCTTCCACAAAATACCACGTGCGGGCATGCATGTACAGTGCAACTCAAACTTCATGGCTCATGTGCAGAAGTCGGTATTTTGTGGAAAAGCCACACTCAAAGGGCCAAAGAGCCACATGTGGCTCATGAGCTGCAGTTTGCCGACCACTGTGCTAAGTGTCTGGTTGTCAGTTCAACCAATCAAAGCATAATATGATAATGATATGCAAAGGACGCTCAGCCACTCACTATGATGTGCACTGACCACCAGGGAGCAAATGCTCTGACCGGTAGGTTAGCTTGCTGCTGGGGTCCGGCTGATCAGGACTGAGCGAGATGGGCTGGACATGCCCTGGGGCCCTCCCAGCTAGCCAACCTCTCGCGTCCCTCCCTGGCCCAAATCATGCACTGGTGGGGTCCCCCGGCCTGGCGTGTACTCTCTCACAATCCGGGACCCCTCAGGGGATGTCAGATACCTGGTTTGGGCCCAATCCTGCAGGTCAGGTCAGGGGACTCCACTGATGCATGAATTTGTATATATTTGTAGAATTTCTGTGTTAAGTGGAATTCCTGTATTCAGCTTTTTTGAGAACCACCGAACTTTTTCCCACAATGCTGCATCAGTTTATATTTACATTGGAAATATATAACTATTTCAATTTCTCCACATCTTCTCCAACACCTGTTATTTTTAAATTTTTAATTATTCTTACAGCCAACCTATTGAATGTGAAGTAGTATAACATTGTAGTTTTGATTTGTTTTTCCCCAATGACTAATGACGTTGAACATCTTTTCATGTGCTTGTTGGATACACCTATCTTGCTATACCCCACCTAGTAGCTTTAGGACTGAATTGATAATGGAAAGAAAGGGAAAGAAGTAGAGGGAAGGGAAGAGAAAGAAAGGGAAGACAAGAGAATAAATCAAAGTAAACAGAAAAGGAAGAAACAAGGGGACTTTCAGTATTATTCAATGAGTTGGTAATTGAAATTTTGATTTATGTTTTGATCAAAAAATTATTTATGTTATTGAGTAAATTGTGTTTTAGACTTGGAGTCATTTTAGTATTATTTGTAGATGGATGAGGACTGTATAATTTCTGCTTTTTAAAATTTATGATTAATATATAAATATCTCTATGTACTTGAAAATAATATTTACTCTCGGGCAAAAATTTTACATGTACAATGTGAATAATTATATTTCAACCCCTCTACATTTTTCATTCTTAATGTTATACTTGAACTTTAAACTGTGTATTTAAATCAAATAAAATTGAAACAGGCTCATAAATACAGAGAAAAAATGATGTTTGCCAGAATGAAGGGGGATTGGGGAACTGGGTGAAAAAGTTGAAGGGATTAAGAAGTACAGATTGGTAGTTACAAAATACTCACAGAGATATAGAGTAGAGCATAGGAAATGTAGTCAATACTCTTTTAATAAATATGTATGGTGTCAGGTTGGTACTAGAAAGGTCGGGGGAACACTTTATAAAGTATATGATTGTTTAACCATTATGCTACAATACAAAACAATATTAAATGTAAAGTGAAATTGAAAGATAATATATTTTTTTTATTTTTTATTTTTTAAAAATATATTTTATTGATTTTTTACAGAGAGGAAGGGAGAGAGATAGAGAGTTAGAAACATCGATGAGAGAGAAACATCGATCAGCTGCCTTCTGCACATCCCCCACTGGGGATGTGCCCGCAACCCAGGTACATGCCCTTGACCGGAATCGAACCTGGGACCTTTCAGTCCGCAAGCCGACGCTCTATCCACTGAGCCAAACCGGTTTCGGCAAAAGATAATATATTTTTAAAAAATCTGCTTTTTAATCTTCACCAGAGGATATATTTTCCATTGATTTTTAGAGAGAGTGGAAAGGAGGGAGGGAGGGAGGGAGGGAGAGAGAGAGAGAGAGAGAGAGAGAGAGAGAGAGAGAGAGAGAAGAGAGAGAAACATCAATGTGAGAGAAACACATTGATTGGTTGCCCCCATAAGGGCCACGGATCGAGCCTGCAACCCTTGACCAGAATTGGACCTATGACCCTCAAGTCCACAGAACCATGGTCTACCTACTGAGAAAAACCAGATAGGGCTGCTTTTCTAATTTTTTGAGGTAACTCCATACTGCTTTCCACAGTGGCTACAGCAATCTGCATTCCCACCAACATTGCATGAGGGTTCCCCTTTCTCTACATCCTCACCAATACTTGTTTGTTGATTTATTGATGATAGCCATTCTGACAGGTGTGAGGTGATATCTTCTTGGGAGTTTAATTTGCATTTCTCTGATAATTAATGAAATTGAGCATCTTTTTATATGTCTATTGGCCATCTGTATGTGCTCTTTGGAGAAGTATCTATTCGGGCCCTTTGCCCATTTTTTAATGTGATTGTTGGTGGTTTTTTGGTGTTGAGTTTTATAAGTTCTTTATAAATTTTGGATAAGATATCCTTATCAGATATATTGGCAAATAGGTTCTTCCCTTCAATGGATTGTCTTTTCATTTTTTCAATCTCCCCCCCCCCCAATTCCACTTTGGGAATTTATCAGAATTCTAAAACACTAATTTGAAAGAATATATACACCCCTATTTTTATTGCAGCATTTTTTTTTGTAGCCAAGATTTGGAATCAGCCCAAATGTCCATTGTGGATGAGTGGATAAACATCTATGGTACATTTACATAATGGAATTCTACTCAGCCATTGTCAAAAAGAAAATGTTACCCTTTTCTACAACATGGATGGGCCTGGAGAACATTATACTAAGTGAAATAAGCCAATCAGAGAAAGACAAGTACCATGTCATTTCAGTTATATGTAGAATCTAATGAACAAACTGAACTAACAAGCAAAATAGAGACAGATTAATAGATAGAGAGCAGGCTGACAGCACTCAGGGAGGTAGGGAGGCAGGCAGCATGGAGGGATTGAGCAACAATGGAAAAAAAAGAGAAAGAACTCATGGACACAGACAACAGTGTGGTGATTCTAGGGGGAAGGGGGAAGTAGTCGCGGAAGAGGTTATAGAGGAGATAAATATAATGGCACCAATAAAATAAAATTTAAAAAATTATTCCCTATTACTGCTTTTTTGTCATTTTATCTTTGTATTTTTATCATTTATGTTTAAAATGTATCTGAATAAAATTTATTTGTTAATAAAGTGATATATGTTTTAGTGTAAAATTCTATAATTCATCATCTGTATATTTCATTGTGTGTTTATCCACTCAAAGCCAAATCTCCTTCCATCACCATATATTTGACCTACTTTTGTTTATTTTTAAGTGTTTTAATGATTCTGTTTTGATATCTCATTAGTAAACAATGACCCTCTGTCATATTTAATGCTTCTTATAATAAACCCCACTTTCTATGACATTAATATTATGATGCCCTGGTTCTACTTTGTTTAGTTGTAGTAAATTTTTGCCATACTGAGTCACTTTGTTTTAGGTACTATTTTGTGGAGTAAATTTTTAAAACTCCTACTTGAGTGTTTATATTTTAATAGGGACATTCAACTATTTGCAATCAATGTCACAAATTATATTTTCAAATTTCCTTTATCCATTTTGATTTTTAATTTAGTTAAATATATTTTCTGCTCTTTCATTTCTCTGTTAGTATGCTGACAATGTATTTGTTGTTTTTCTTATTGCATGTTTAATTATGTGAAAAAATATATTCTGCTTTAATTGAACATAGGGTGCTTGAGTTCAATTATTCTACTTGTTCTTTTGAGATAAATATAAGTTCATATAAGCTTTCAAAATCTTAATTATCAACATCAGAAATAAAACAGTATCTATACACTTCTATTTCATAAGAAAAGAAAATTAGCATTTATATTTTTCTTTTCCCACATTTCACCTACTATTGTTAAATTATTTCCACAGTGTTTCTCAATAATTTTGGTCATGTAAATATAGTTTACTAATTATACTGACAGCTTTTGTTTTGATACAATTCTTCAGCTTTAAACTTTTTTTACTACTAAAGTTTTCATAATGATTCCTTTTTTGTTTCCACTTTATTGAGATATAATTGATATATCACATTCTGTAAATTTAAGGTATATACAGGTTTTAATGCAGGTATGTATTGGCACAGGTGTGTAAACAGGATTTGATACAGGTATGCACTGCAAAATGCTTATCAAAATAAATTCTTCAATTCACATAATTGCCATGTACAGTTATGGTAAGAACATTAAAGCTCTACTTTCATAACAACTATCAAATATATAATGCATTATTATTAACTACTAGAGGCCTGTTGCAGGAAGATTCCTGCAAGAATACGGCTTCCTTGCGCCTATTCCTGTAAGAGTAGGGTTTCTAGAGACCAGAGCAAAGCACTGCTGCCTCATTCCCTCCCTTCCCCACCACCTCAGCTCCCTCCCATGTCCTCTGCTTCACCTCCCTTCCTTCCCCACTGCCTCAGCTCCCTCCTGTGTCCTCTGGTTCACCTCCCTCCCATGTCCGCTGCCTCAGCTCCGCTCCCGTCTCTGCTACCTCTGATTCGTTCCCTTCTCCACCAATTGGCTCCCTTCTGCAGTGCTTGGCTTCCTTCTACACTGTCTTCAGTCTTCACTGGGCGCCTGTGTATGCAAATTAACCGCCATATTTGTTGGGTCAATTTGCATACTCTTCTGATTGGCTGGTGGACATAGTGGATGTATGGTCAATTAGCATATTTGTCTTTTCTTAGTGTAGACTAGTGGCCCGGTGCATGAAATTTGTGTGCAGGGGCTTATCCCTCAGCCCGACCTGCACCCTCTTCAATCTGGGACCCCTCAGGGGATGCCCTTTGGGATTGGACCTAAACTGGCAGACGGACATCCCTCTCACAATCTGGGACTGCTGGCTCCCAACTGCTCACCTGCCTACCTGCCTGATTGCCCCTAACCGCTTCTGCCTGCCAGCCTTATCAACACCTAACTGCTCCCCTGCCAACCTGATCACCCTCAACTGCCCTCCCCCGCTGGCCTGGTCACCCCCAACTGCCTTCCCCTGCCTGCCCACTTGCCCCCAATTACCCTCCTCTGCCATCCTAGTTGCCCCTAACTGCCCTCCCCTGCTGGCCTTGTGGCCCCCAACTACCCTCCCCTCCTGGCCTGATTGCCCCTAACCACCTCTGCCTTGGCCCTGCCTCCAGGGCTGAAACCGGCAGACATCCATCTCACAATCCGGGACCTCTGGCTACTAACCACTCACCTGCCTGCCTTCCTGATCACCCCAAACTACCCCCCTTGCTGGCCTGATTGCCCCCAACTTCCCCCACTGCCAGCCTGCTCGCCCTCAACTGAACCCCTTGTCAGTCTGTTTGCTCCCAACCGCTCCCCCCTGCCAACCTGCTCTCCCTCAACTGTCCCCCCACCACCAGCCTGATCACCCCCATCTGCCCTCCCCTCCTGGTCACCCCTAACCACCTCTGCCTCGGCCCCGCCTGCCTCCATGGCTTTGTCCAGAAGGGCTCCCGGTCTAATTAGCATATTACCCTTTTATTAGTATGGATAGGCACCATTATTTACATTAAATCCATGGAACTAATTCATCTTATCACTGAAAGTTTGTACTTTTTTTTACCAATACCTCCCAATTTTCCCCACCCATCAGCCCCTGGCAACCAACATTTCAATGTCTGTTTTTATGGATTTGATGGTTTTAGATTCTACATATAAGTAAGATAATACATATTTTTTCCTTGTCTCAGTTATTTCAATTAGCATTGCTAGTATGCTTTCAAGGTCCATCCATGTTTGTCACAAAAGATTTCCTTCTTTTTTGTGGCTGAATAATAATTCATTGTATACACATATCACATTTTGTTTACCTATTCATCTTTTGATGGACACTCAGATTGTTTCCATACATTAGTTATTGTGACTAATGCTGCAATGAACATTGGAGTGCAGCTATCACAGTAATTTTGTCTTCTTTGGATATATACTCATAAGTGGGATGGCTGGATTATATGTAGTTCTATTATTAATTTTTGAGGAATCTCCATACTGTTTTTCACAGTGGCTATACCAATTTACATTCCCACAAACATACACCAGGATTTCATTTTTTCCACATCCTTACCAGCATTTGTAATATCTTGTCATTTTGATAACAGCCATTCTAGCAGGCATGAGGTGAGATCTTGTGGTTTTGATTTGCATTTCCCTGCTGATTAATGATATCAGGTACCTTTTTATGTACTTGTTGGCCATTTTTATGTTTTTGGAAGCATGTATATTCAGTTCATTGGCCCCCTTTTTATTATTTATTGATTAAGGTATTACATATGTGTCCTTTTCCCCCCATTGCCACCCCCCACTTGTGCCCTCACCCCCCTGGTGTCTGTGTCCATTGGTTAGGCTTATATGCATGCATATAAGTCCTTTGGTTGATCTCTCCCCCTTCCCCCACCCTCCCCTGCCTTCTCTCTGAGGTTTGATAGTCTGATTGGTGCTTCTCTATCTCTGGATCTGTTTTTGTTCACCAGTTTATGTTGTTCATTATATTTCACAAATGAGTGAGATCATGTGATATTTATCTTTCTCTGTCTGACTTACTTCGCTTAGCATAATGCTCTCCCCTTTTAATTGGCATTTGTTTCTTTGCAATTCAGTTGTATCTGTTCCTTATATATTTTGGATGTTAACCCTTTATCTGATATGTGGTTAGCAAATATATTCTCCTGTTCCATATGCTTCATTTTGCCTTTTTTATTTTTGCTGTACAGAAAATTTTAGTTTGATGTTGACTTTGCTTTTGGTATCATACCCCCCCCAAAAAAAAAATCATTGTCAAGACCAAGGTCACGAAGCTTTTTTCCCTATGTTTTCTTCTAGGAATTTTGTTTTACATTTAAATGATTAGTCCAAGTTAATTTTTGTAAGTGGTGTAAGATAGGGAAGATTTATTCTATTTTTTATGTGGGTATTGAGTTTTCCCATGCCATTTATTGAAGAGACTATCCTTTTTCCATGAGTACTCTTTGCTCCCTTGTCAAATATTAATTGACGATACATGTGGGGGTTTATTTCTGGACTCTCAATTCTGTACCATTCCTGCTTTTATGTTGGTAGCATACAGTTTTAATTACTATAGCTTTGTAATGCAGTTTGAAATCAGGAAGTATAATGCCTCAAGCTTTATTCTTTCTCAAGACTTCTTTGCCTATTTGGAGTCTTTTATGGTTCCATAAAAATTTTAGAATTGTTTTTCTATTTCTGTGCAAAATTCCATTAGAATTTTAATAGGGATTGCACTGAATCTACACATGTCTTTGGGAAGTATGGACATTTTAACAATATTAACTTTTCTGATTTATGATCACTGGATATCTTTCAATTTATTTCTGTCTTCTTTGAGTTATTTCAGTCTCTTATAGGTTTTCATTGTATATAAGTTTTACTTATTTGATTAAATTTATTCCTCAGTATTTTATTGTTTTTTTATGCTATTATAAATGGGATTTTGTGTTTTACTTTTTCATATAGTTCATTTTATGTGGAAATGCAAATCGTTTTTGTATACTGATGTTGTATCTTTCCTAAATTAGTTTATTAGGTTTAGTAGGTTTTTGGTGGAGTCCTTAGGATATTCTGTATACAAGATCATGTCATCAGCAAACAGAGATAAGTTTACTTCTTCCTTCCCAATATGGATGACTTTTATTCCTTTTTCTTGCCTAATTTTTCTGGCTAAGACTTTCACTACTCTGTTTAATAGAAGTGGTGAGAGTGAGCATATTTTCCTTCTTCATGATCTTGGAAAGATTTCAACCTTTCACCATTGAGTATGATGTTAGCTGCCAATTTGCCATACATGGCCTTTACTATGTTGTGGTATGTTCCTTCTATGCCCAATTTGTTGAGAGATTTTATCATGAAGAAATATTGAATTTTGTCAAATACTTTATTTTATATATCTCTTGTTTTTCAGGGAATGGTAGGTTAAAAATTGTTTAATGTATTAAATTAGTAAAAATAGCAACTTTAACCACTTGATGGGTTATACAATCCTGTAGTTGTAAACTTATTTTCTCAAAACTTTTATTCTTACTTTAGTCTATTGTTGCATTTAATATCATCAAAAACATTTGAGATTAACCTTAGTTTCTTTATTATAATTAATTATATTTATTTTTTGCTTGGATATTTGTATTTTCTCCATCAAATAATTTTTACAAAATTATAGGTGTGCATCATTATTAATTTTGCTTGAAATTTAATGATTTCCATCAGTTTATAGGGGCACATATTTTTCAAACCAGTATAATTTTTTATCTTCTATCATATTAATTTCTTTCTTATTGTCTTTTCTTTATGACTTTTCATAACTTGCAACTCTTTCCCCTTTCTTCTATATTTACTTTTTGTTAACATTTTCATTTTCTTTACCTTTTCATTTGAGTTCTGAGAGAGGCTCATATTAGTCCTCTATGTCACTGATTCTTTTTCTGCAATGTTGATACTATTTATTTATTTTAATACCATTTTGAATTCTGCTATGGTATTATTAGTTTCTTATCTCCATTGTTTCTGCAGCCAAATTTTATAATTTATATATTAGTATTAAATAATATGTCATATTTCACCACTTGGTGTACATTCAGTTAATTTTTTTCTGGTGTTTTATTGATGTCAAGAAACTGATATTGTCCAAAGAATGTTTCTTTTTCAAATTGCATTTTTCTTTCCTGGAGAATTCTCTTTCTTTATAGAATTCTATATCATCTGCCCTTATATTCCAGAATTATTTGACTCCATGATTTATCAGTTAGCCAGACTTGTACAAATTCTTCCTTATTAAACAATGAGTATTAAGATATTTTGCGTAGATTTTCCCTAATGCCTGTCTAATGCTATTTTAATCATCTGAGGTCTTATTCCCAAGGACATGTGATATAAATTCATCCCATCGTCAAAGTAATCTGAGGGGACTGATGTAGTTATGACTGAATGTACAGAGTTACTCTGCACAGTTCTTCATTATGCTTTTTTTCTGAAATTGAGGCAATCTCTCTAAAGGTCAGGTTTACATATCTAGGTTTTCTACTTTGTCAAGTCTTTATTCTATATAAATGTTATAAAGCCTTTCTGATCGCCTTCTTGGTGTTAACACAGGCAAAGAAGAAACTTACCATGACTGTGAGAAGCCCTTATGGATTTAAGTTTGATGTGGCTATCCTTGAATTGCTGCTTTCAAATAGTATTGTTGTACAAGGGAGTTCAAAGTGGAATGACTACAGATTTTTTGTTTAAATTCATGTGTTAGTGATATTATTTTAAAATATCTTCTACATACCTTAATTTATATCACATCATTTTCACAGGAAAGGTAAATGTGACATAGTCCTATGTGAATGATCTGAAAAACTTGGTGAATCTATATTTTCCTTATTCAATTCATGATATTGCATATTATGAAGGGATAAAAGATATACTTAAAATGCAGGATAGATTTTAAATTAACAAAGTAAAAACAATTCATTGATTTTTTTCTCAAAACAATTGCTTTCATGAGAAACTTTAAAACTCGGAGTGTTCATGCTCATTTACAATTTATTTAAATAATCTCTCCCAATTCTCAATTAAGAAACTTTGAGATTCGCATTGCTATTAACCTTTAATAAAATATCACTTTTTGGCTTTTAGTGTAGTATCAAACAATATAATAATTATCTGAAAGGACTAATACAATTCTCTTCTCTTTTCCAACTATGTATCTTCATGAGAATGTATTCTTTTCAAATATTTCATCCAAAACAAACAATTGCAATAGACCAAATGAAAATTCAGCTGTTTTCTATCAACACCGACGACATAAAGATATTTGCAAAAATGTTAAAGTGACATATTTCTCATTAGTTTTTGCTTTTTGGGGAAAGTTATTTCTTATAAGAATATGTTAATTATGTAATATAAGATTTTATTATATTTTGAATGAATTAATGTTTTAAAATGTCTACTTTATTCAAAAGTAGCAAATATCAATAGATATATAAACCAAAGCTTTTGAAGTTCTCAATACTTTTAACAATATAAAGTGATTCTGAGACCAAAATACATGAGAACTGCTGTTCTTGCATGAAGTTGAGGGACAGGTAACTTTAATATAATCTGAGACTGAATTGACTCAGTGCTAGTTTGCAGTGTTTGTAAGGCTTAGTCTACCTGCATTTTGTACCTACTCCTTAGGTTTAACCTTCCAGGAGTCCCAACTGACAATTCCTTCTCCCTCTTTGGGGTACCTCCTCCTTAGTGTGTCTTGATTTTGATGTTTTTCTACTTGTCACAGAAAGACTTCAAAATCTTTGCTTTTCTTTCTCAGAGCTTTTTGCTTATCTTCTGCTTCTGCCCCAATAACTTAATTAGAAAATACTTCAAAGGGAAAACTGGTGCTAATTGCTGGTCTCATTTATGCTGACCTCAAGCATCTTGACTTTTCAAGCCCTAGTTTCCTTATCAGTCCTGGATTCTAATATTTTTCTTCCTGGGACTGTGAGATCTGGCTACTCTGCCTCTTAGCTGCCACCTCTACCCTACTACCCAGTCTCTTTATACATGTGATGATTTGGCAAATGAACAGAAGGAAGAGCAGTGTGTAAAAAGTTCTATTCAACACATTCAAATTTCCATCTTCCTGTCTGGCCCCTCATCTCCTTTTTGCCTCAACAAATCTCTAGCATATTCAAACAAATAGTGTTTGTTTGTTTCTTATTCAGATATTCAACTTTTACCCAGCAAGACTTTACTTCTTACGTGCAATGCTTGATCAAGTCTCTTGTCAATTTTTCTCACGCGTTATCTGCCATGTTATTATTGATTTCTAAGTGTTATTTCTACATGTTTGGTATTGAGATGTGTATTTCAAATCTTTTCTTCCACTCTGGGGCTTTCTCTTTCATTAATTAATGGAATAATTACATGAAGTTTCAATTTTATTTGTAAAATGTAATGTTACCTAATTTAACATATTTTTGAGCTAGCCAATTCTATGTGAACAAAAGGAAAAGCAGCAAGGTTATACTTCATAAAGGGGAAAAGGAGACATATGTAATACTTTCAACAATAAATATATTTTTTTAAAAAAAATAAGAAATGTGTTAGCATTTCAGTTTTCACTTCTATCTTTGTGTTGGTAAATGTGGATCTTAAAGGGGAGAGAGGACCATTTTAATACATGGATCTGTGTACAGCATCTCATTATCCTTTCCTCTTATTATACATTTTTCAGAAAACAAATTCTTTTGAGTATAGAGTCTGTCTTTTGTATGGCTTTGCTTTGCAAACTCTCACAGTGCTGGCCACAGAAGAGGTCATCAAAATATTTGTTAAATAATTACTCTTGTTTACTTTGGAATTTTCTAATAGCCTAAGATCTGATTATATACTCCTAATATACTAAAAAACATTCAAGAGTGGAAATACGTTTCAATTCATACAACATCTTCAAATTGATTGAGAGCTCTGTAGTGCTGTATTAAGGATTCTGAAACCTTATCTGAGTTCAGTCAAAAAGAATAGCATGATAAATTCATGATGCTGCCATAAGTACTGGAAGTACCTTATTTCCAACTCAACTCACTACAAAATTTGGGTAAGATTTTTCATTACCAGTAAAAATATACTTGAAGGTCAGATTGCCTCAATCTTCCGTTTCTTCTGATTTCTATCTGGATTCTTATTGTGCTTTATCTTTCCTGCTAAAAAGTGGAAGGTCTAATTGAACCCCACACTGACATCACTTCTCCTTTCCCAGGTCAAGAGTATCTCCCCATCCCCATTGTTGTCTTTTATCTTATTCATTTAACATATATTTGAGTGTCATATAGCAAACGTTAGGTTAACTTGTAGGTAATGGAGACACAGTATAAAAAAAAATTGTGCCTTTCAGGAACTTATATTTTAATGGCTGTAGGAATACAATTCACAAGTTAAATAAGTAAAAATAATATTTTAGAGAGTGTTAAGCACTAAGCAGGAAAAATTAATCCTAATTTTTATAAGGGTAATTGAAGTGTCACATGGGTTCCAAAGTATAGATAGAGAAATGACAGTGGTCCTCATTGAGAAAGTGACTTTGGAGTAAAACTCTGGAAGAAATATGGGGGCTAGTCATGTATATGCAGGGTGAAGCAAAAGTAGGTTTACAGTTGTGAATACATAATACACAGAGTTTATGCTTGTATTATTATTTATTGTATTTTTTCCATACAAAAAACTGTAAACTTGGGAGACCGCGCCATCTTGAAGAGGAGAGTGGCTGTTATCGGAAGTGTATACATCCATGGACCTGCAACCACGGCACCCAGGGACCAGCTATGAACCCAGGAACCTGGGATCTCAAGCAGTGAAAATATGTATACTCAGACGAGCTCTGCTCCTCCTCGTGGAAAGGTCAGATGTCACCTAGACAAAGGAGAGAGAGAGCTACATAACCAGACACCTGGAGAAGAGAGATCATGGAGAGACAAAGAAACAGCCCACAAACGAAAGAAAAGGAGGCATCACCAGAAAAGGAAGTAAACAAAAAGGAGGCAAGCAATATGTCAGAGAAATAATTCAGAGAAATGGTCATAAGGTGGCTGAAAAGAATGGAAAACAGATTCAACAGTATGTGTAAGAACCAAGAGGAAAAGAAGAAGAACCAAGAAGAAATGAAAAATGCTCTACAGGCCTACTTCAAAAAATAGGAAACAATGGTAATAAATACATAAAAACAAATACATAAAAAAACTTTTGGAGGATATCAAGGGAGAGATTGATAGCAATACATCACTGCTATAAAGAACTCAATAGAAAGCATCAACAGTAGATTAGAAGAAGCATAGGACCACATCAGCGAGCTAGAAGACAAGGTAGGAAAAAATACACAAGCAGAGCAGCATCTAGAAAAAAAAGACAAACTTAAAAAATAGGGAGAGAGCATAAGGGAACTTTGAGACAACATGAAACGAAACAACATCCACATAATAGAGGTGCCAGAAGAAGAAGAAACTTAGCAAAGAATAGAAAACATTTTGAAGAAATAATGACAGAAAACTTCCTGATATAGGGAAGAAAAAACTCACACAAATCCAAGACACTCACAGAGTCCCAAACAAAATGAACCCCAAAGGACCGACGCCAAGGCACATTATAATTAAATTGGCAAACACCAATGACAAAGTAAGAATCTTAAAAGCGGCCAGAGAGAGACAGAAAGTTACTTACAAAGTATCCCACATCAGACTAGCAACTGATTTTTCAAAAAAAACACTTCAGGCAAGAAGGGATGGAATGAAATATATAGAGTCATGCAAAGGAAGGGTCTGAATCTGAGAATACTGTACCCAGCAAGGCTATCACTCAAAATTGAGGGTGAAATCAGGAGTTTCACAGACAAAAAAAGGACTAAGAAAGTTTATTACCAGCACACCTGCACTGCAAGAAATGCTAAAACGTGTGATGTAAAAAGAAGAAATAAGAAACAAAGAAGGAATACCGGCATAAAGAATAAAAATGGCAACAAACCAGTAACTATCAATAATAACTTTAAATGTTAATGGATTAAATGCCCCAATCAAAAGACATAGGGTAGCTGAGTGGATAAGAAAACATGGCCGATATACCTGCTGTCTACAGGAAACCCACATCAGAAAAAAGGACTCACACAGACTGATGGTGAAGGGATGGAAAAAGATTTTTCAGGTGAATGGAAATGAAAAAAATGCTGGGGTAGCAATACTTATATCTGACAAATTAGATCTCAAAGTGAAGGACATAACAAGAGATAAGGAAGGCCACTTCATAGTACTAAAGGGAGCAATCCAACAAGAAGAAATAACTCTGGTAAACATATACACACCCAATACAGGAGCACACAAATACATAAAAATCTTTTGGAGGATATCAAGGGAGAGATTGATAGCAATACAGTCATTGTAGGGAACTTTAATACCCCACTATCACCATTGGACAAATCCTCTAAACAAAATATTAGCAAAGAAACATCAATCATAAATGACTCACTAGATCATATGGAATTAATTGACATCTTAAGAACATTTCACCCCAAAGCCACAGAATATACATTCTTCTCAAGTGCACCTGAGTCATTTTCAAAGATAGACCATATATTGGGTCACAGGCAAAGTCTCTTCAAACTCAAGAAGATAGAAATCATATTAAGCACCATCTCAGAACACAATGGCATAAAACTAGAAATCAACTACAATAAAAAAAGAAAAATCAAACACCTGGAGGCTAAACAGCATGCTATTAAACAATGACTGGGTTATCAGAGAGATCAAAGAAGAAATAAAAAACATCATGGCAACAAATGACAATGAAAACACAACAATCCAAAATCTATGGGACACAGTGAAAGCAGTCTTGAGAGGGAAGTTCATAGCTCTACAGGCCTACCTCAAAAAATAGGAAACAATGGTAGTAAATTATCTAACCCTACAACTCAAAGGGTTAGAGAGCAACAAGAAAAGCACAGTGTACGCAGAAAGAAGGAAATAATAAAGAGAAGAGCAGAGATAAACAACATAGAGACCAAAAAAAAAAACAAAAACCAAAAAACAAACAAACAAACAAACAAAAAAAACAACAAAAAACACAATACAAAAGATCGACAAAACCAAGAGCTGGTTCTTTGAAAGCATATACAAGATTGATGAGCCTCTAGCCAGGCTCACCAAGAAGCAAAGAGAGTGGACCCAAATAAACAAGACCAGAAATGAAAGAAGTGAAATAACAACCAACTCCACAGAAATACAAATGATTATGAAAAAATACTATGAACAACTCTATTCCAACAAAATGGACAACCTACATGAAATGGACATATTCTTAGAAAAATACAAGCTCCGAAAACTCAACCAAGAAGAGTCAAAAACCCTGAATAGGTCAATAACTACTGAAGAAATTGAAACAGCGATCAAAAACCTTCCAGCAAACAAAAGCCCTGGTCTGGATGGCTTTACAGGGGAGTTCTACCAAGCATTCAAAAAAGAACAAAAACCTATCCTCCTCAGACTATTGCAAAAAATTCAAGAGTAAGGCACACTTCCAAGCTCTTTCTATGAAGCCAGCATTACCCTAATCCCAAAATCAGATAAAGACACCCCAAAAAAGAGAACTAGATGCCAATAACCTTGTAGAACATAGATGCTAAAGTCCTCAACAAAATCCTAGCAAATTGGATTCAGCAATACATTACAAAGATCATACACCATGACCAAGTGCGATTTATTCCAGGGATGCAAGGATGGTTCAATATCCACAAATCAATAAATGTCATACATCACATTAACAAACTGAGAGACAAAAATCACATAATCATATCAATTGATGCAGAAAAAGCATTTGACAAAATCCAACACCCTTTCTTGATAAAAACTCTCAGCAAAGTGGGAATAGAGGGATCATACCTTAACATAATAAAAGCCCTAAATGACAAACCTACAGCCAACATCATACTCAATGGCCAAAAACTAAATCCATTTCCCCTAAGAACAGGAACAAGAGAAGGATTCCCACTTTCCCCACTCCTGTTTGACATAGTACTAGAAGTAATAGCCATAGAGTTCAGACAAGAAGAAGAAATAAAAGGCATCCAAATTGGAAAAGAAGAAATAAAACTGTCCTCATTTGCAAACATGATATTATACATAGAAAACCCCAAAGAATCCATCAAAAACTACTAGACCTAATAAATGAATTTGCCAATGTAGCAGGATACAAAATTAACACCCAGAAATCTATGGCCTTTTTATACACCAATAATGAACTCACAGAAAGAGAAATGAAAAAAAAAATCCCATTTACCATTGCCTCCCCCCAAAAAATTAAGATACCTAGGAATAAACTTAACCAAGGATGTAAAAGACCTTTACTCAGAAAATTATAGGACATTGAAAAAAAGAGGTAGAGGAGGACATAAACAAATGGAAGAACATACCATGTTCATGGACTGGTAGAATCATTATCATTAAAATGTCCATACTACCTAAAGCAATCTATAGATTCAATGCAATACCTATTAAAATACCAATGGCATATTTCAAAGATCTAGAACAAAATCTCCAAAAATTCATGTGGAATTCAAAAAGACCCTGAATAGCCACAGCTATCCTGAGAAGGAAGAACAAAGTAGGAGGGATCATGTTACCAGACATTAAGCTATATTACCAAGCCACGGTTCTCAAAACTGCCTGGTACTGGCATAAGAACAAACATATAGACCAATGGAATAGAATAGAAGACCCAGAAATTTACCCAAGCCATTATACTCAATTAATATTCAACAAAGGTGGCAAGAGCATACAATGGAGTCAAAACAGGCTCTTTAATAAGTGGTGCTGGGAAATTTGGTCAGATACATGCAAAAAAAAAAATGAAACTAGATCACCAACTTACACCATACACAAAAACAAACTCAAAATGCCTTAAGGAATTGAATGTAAGATAGGAAACCATAAAAATCCTACAAGACTCTATAGGCAGCAAAACTTCAGACATATGTCATAGCACTGTCTTTACAGACACAGATCCTAGGGCAAGAGAGACTAAGGAGAAAATAAATAGGATTACATCAAAATAAAAAGCTTCTGCCCAGCAAAAGAAACCATCAATAAAACAACAAGAAAGCCCACTGCATGGGAGAACATATTTGCCAATATTATCTCTAATAAGGGTTTAACCTCAAGCGTTTACAGGGACCTCATACAACTCAACAAAAAGAAAATAAACAATCCAATAAAAAAAATGGGCAAAGGACCTAAATAGAATCTTTTCAAAAGAGGACACTAAGAAAGCCAAGACACAGATTAAAATATGCTCAAAGTCACTAATCATCTGAGAGATGCAAATCAAAAAGTCAATAAGGTACCACCTCACACCTTTCAGAATGGCTATTATCAACAAATCAACAAATGACAAGTGCTGGAGAGGATGCAGAGAAAAAGGAACCCTCCTTCACTGTTGGTGGTAATGCAGACTGGTGCAGCCATTGTGTAAAACATTGTGGCTTTTCATCAAAAATTTAAAAATGGAACTGCCATTTGGCCCAGTAATACCACTTCTGGGAATATATCCCAAGAAAACAGAAGCACCAATCAGAAAGGATATATGCACTCATATGTTCATAGCAGCACAATTTACAATAGCCAAGATTTGGAAACAGCCTAAATGCCCATGAACAGGTGAGTGGATTAGAAAACTATGGTATATCTACACAATGGAATACTATGCTGCTGTAAAAAAGAAGGGATTTTTACCATTTGCAACAGCATGGATGGAACTGGAGAGCATTATGCTAAGTGAAATAAGCCAGGAAGTGAAATAAAAACACCACATTATCTCACTCATTTATGGATAATAAAGAACATTATAACCTGATGAACAAAAAGATAGATACAGAGGCAGAGAAGCATGTAACAGACTGTCAAATTACAGTGTGAAGGCTGGGGAGTGTTTGGGTGGGTAGGTAAGAGATCAACCAAAGGACTTGTATGCATACATATAAGCATAACCAATGGACACAAGACACTGGGGGGGTGGGGTGAGGACATGTGCTGGGGCGTAGGGGAGGTTGGGGAAGGTCAATGGGGAACAAAAAGGAGACATATGTACTACTATCTGTAATACTTTAAACAATAAAATAAAATTTAAAATTAAACAATAAAAATAAAAATAAATAAATTTTTAAAAAGAATATTATTTAAAGTTTATAAAACAACAACAACAAAACAACTGTAAACTTACTTTTCTCCCAGTCTGATTTTGGGGGAAAAACATTCTAGTAGAAAGAATAGCAAGTGCAAAAGCTATGAGATGAGAGCATGCCTGGGGTATTTTTGGCACAGCAAGGATCACAATATGACTGAATATGAATAAGAAGAAAGTAGTAATAAACAAAATCAGAGAGATAATAGAGCCAGATCATGTAAGCCTTTATAAATCTTAATACGGACTCTGACTTTCACTCTGAATGACATGGGTGAGATGGAATACACTGAATAGTTTTAAGCAGAGAAGTATCATGATCTTATGTTTTAACAAGATTATTTTGTTGTTGTTTTTGTGTTGAGAATAGATGGTAAGAGGTCAAGTTAGAAGCAGGACTATTACTTAGGAGACAATTATAATACTAGTGGCCCAGTGCACAGATTCGTGCACTGGTGTGATCCCTTGGCCTGGCCTGTAGGGATCGGGCTGAAACCGGCTCTCTGACATCTCCTGAGGGGTTCTGGATTGCAAGAGGGCTTAGACCAGGCCAAGGGACCCCAATGGTGCATGATCGGGTTTGGGGAGGGACTGTGGGAGAGTTCCAGGGTGTGTCTGGCTCATCTCGCCCAGTCCTGAATAGTCAGACCCCAGCAGCAAGCTAACCTACAGGTCAGAGCATCTGCCCCCTAATGGTCAGTACGTGTCATAGTGACTGGTCGAATACTTGAACAGTCAGACACTTAACATATTAGGCTTTTATTATATAGGATAACCCAAGTGACTGATGATGGCTGCTTGAATCAAGGTTACGGCTCTGTCAGTGGCAAGAAATTAAATTCTAAATCTATTTTTAAGATAGAACTGACAGGATTTGCTGCCACTTTGGATATGTAGTGTGGGAGAAAAAGAAAAGGAAGATACTAAGAGTTTGATCTGAAAAAATTAACAATAGAACAATCATTAATATATTACATTTTAACTTTCTGGATTGTTACTGTCAAAATAACAAGTATTTGTTACCTACATTTTGGGAAGAGGGCAGAAATAGCTGGTTTGTAATTGAGAAGAAATAATAGAGACTCAGTTTAAGACAATTTGAGGTTTTAGCTACCCAGCCGTGAGTGGATGTCAGGAAGGAGCAGAGATCAGAAGCAAAATTCATATTTTCCTTACCTCTTCTGCTTCCAGGAAAATCTCTAGTAATTCTTTTTTTCACTAACACAATATGAATTGTGTGTTGCTTGGGTGGTCTCAATATCAATATACATATTTTGTGTCATAATTTCCAATGAATATCAATAAGTAAATATATGTGTCTTTATGTGTGCTTTCTAAATATCTGGACTACTGCATCAAAAGCACAAATATTTGCTACTTAGAAACATTAAAAACATAATAAGAATGGAAGATTAAGGAAGTGGTGCAGAAACATAGCAACACCCAAATGTATACATAGAAATAATATAAAAAGCAGTAGAAAAGTTATATCCCTGAAATCCCATCATCACATATATATTGTTTCTAAGATTTTAACCTACCCATTTATGTGTTGGTTAGCACATGACTGCCCTAATATAATTCAAGCCTCCATCAATAAAGTAAAATAAAGTGCAGTGGTTCTCAACCTTCCTAATGCCACGACCCTTTAATACAGTTCCTCATGTTGTGGTGACCCCCAACCATAAAATTATTTTCGTTGCTACTTCATAACTGTAATTTCACTACTGTTATGAATCGTAATGTAAATATCTGATATGCCGGATATATTTTCATTGTTTGCAACCCACAGGTTGAGAACCGCTGCTAGAGGATAAAGATCAAACCCAATAGCCACCTTAATTAATATTACTGCCTTTTACATCCAGAATTCTTTTTTTTAATGTATCTTTATTGTTGAAAGTATTACAGATGTTCTCTTTGTGTTTTTTGTTGTTGTTTTTTTTTGCTTTTCCCCCCATTAACTCCCTTCTCCCAAGTCTTAGCCTCACTATTGTCTGTGTCCATGGACTATGCATATATGCATATAAGTTCCCCAGTTACTCTCTCTATTCCCCATACCCTCCACACCTTACTTCTGATCCTTCAGTCTGTTACATGTTTCTATGACTCTAGATATATTTTGTTCATCAATTTATTTTGTTCATTAAATTTCACATATGAGTGAGATCATGTGATACTTATCTTTCTCTGACTGGCTTATTTCACTTAGCATAATACTCTCCAGGTCCATCCATGCTGTTGAAAGTGGTAAGAGTTCCTTCTTTTTATCTCTGCATAGTATTCCATTGTGTGAATGTACCACAGCTTTATTATCCACTCATCTGCTGATGGGTAGTTGGGCTGTTTCCAAATCGTAGCTATTGTAAATTGTGCTGCTCTGAACACAGTAGTGCATATATCCTTTCTGATTGATGTTTCAGGTTTCTAAGGATATATTCCAAGAAGTGGTATCACTGGGTCAAATGGGAGTTCCATTTTAATTTTTTTGAGGAAACTCCATACTGTTTTCTATGGTGGCTGCACCAGTCTGCATTCCCACCAGCAGTGCACAAGGGTTCCCTTTTCTCCACAGCCTCACCAGCACTTGTCATTTGTTGATTTTTTATTGATTTTTTTATGATAGCCATTCTGACAGGTGTGAAGTGATACCTCATTGTCATTTTAATTTGTATCTCTCAGATGATTAGTGACTTTGAGCATGTTTTCATATGTCTCTTGGCCTTCTGTATGTCTGCTTTGGAGAGGTGTCTATTTAGGTCCTTTCCCCATTTTTTAATTGGATTGTTTGTCTTCCTTTTGTTAAGTTGTATGAGTTCCTTATCTATTTTGGAAAATAACCCCTTATCGGATATAACATTGGCAAATATGTTCTCCCATGCAGTGGGCTCTCTTCTCACTTTGTTGATTATTTCTTTTGCTGTGTGGAAACCTTTTATTTTGATATAGTCCCATTTGTTTATTTTATCCTTAGTTTCCTTTACTCTAGAGCAGGGGTGGGCAAACTTTTTGACTCCAGGGCCACAATGGGTTCTTAAACTGGACCGGAGGGCCGGAACAAAAGCATGGAAGGAGTGTTTGTGTGAACTAATATAAATGCAAAGTAAACATCATTACATAAAAGGGTACGGTCATTTTTTTTTTTTTTTAGTTTTATTCATTGCAAACGGGCTGGATCCGGCCTGCGGGCCGTAGTTTGCCCACGGCTGCTCTAGAGTCTAGGAGATGTATCAGTAAACATATTGCTATATGAGATGCCCGAGATTTTGTTGCCTTTGGTTTCCTCTAAGATTTCTTAGGGATTTCCTAAGAACTGCTCTGCAACCTCAGATAATTTCCCAGAACAATTCCTACAGAACTGTAGCTAATCTCATTTCTCAAATGTATCAGATTCCAGGACATCCATACATATTGATATACATATTCACACTCCTATTTAAGACCTCTGGATAGTACAAGTAACATCAATATTTTCTTTGAAAAGAATGTGCCACATTATTTTAAAGAGGGTTTATTTAAGCATAAGGGAAAAAAAACACACACAAATATGAATCATTAGAAGAACAAGACAGCCTTGGCCGGGTACCTCAGTTGGTTAGAGTGTCATCCCGACACTTCAGGGTTGCGAGTTCAATCCCTAGTGAGAGCACGTACAAGAGATCAACAAATAAATGGAACAACAAATCAATGTTTTTCTCTCCCTTCCTTTCTCTCTTTAAAATAAGTCAATAAATAAAAAAGAAAACAAGACAAGGCAGGATGTAGTCAAGTGTTAACAAGTTTGTTACAAATAATAAAGTCTGTGGAAGGTAAAGCAGAGAACTTAGTGTGGGCCAACATCCTAACTCTCTTGAAGAGCAAAGGTTGTAGCTGTTGTAATGGAAATAGGAAATATGGATATTGAGAAATGGAAGAGATCACTTTTATAAAGCTTTGTGCTGATTAAACAGCCTGGAACCAAAAAGTGGACTAAAGCTCAATTACTCCTCATTTGTTAATAGAAAGGAAAAGTGACACATTTCAATTGCCCCTATTTGAAATATTTCTTAACTTTCATTACTTTCTATTCTGTGTATGTCCAAATGTAAAATCCTGTTTGCCTTATCTTCTTTAAAGTTATTTTTATTATTTTAAAGTTACATTCTAATAAAAAATCAATAATTCAGCTTAGTAGCCTAAACTCTGATATGCCAGAACAAACCAGCACAGATCATCAGTTTTCCCTTGCTACTTTAAAGTACTTTATTTATTATTCAAGGTGATTTGCACTGCTCCTTACCAAGATTTGAATTGTGAAAATTCCATGTATGTTAAATCCATGCCCCCCCAAATCAGTAGGTACTAGGTTAAATTAATTTTAAACAGGTTTTTCCTATATGAGTAAATGAGTATCATTGGAAATCATGCAGATTATAAAGCAATTCTTTGCTGTCTATTCCACACATTGCAAGGCATCTAGACTTCCTAACCTCAAAACACTAAATGCAACATGAAACCCCCATCATTGTAACAACCAAAATATGCTCCTTACATATTTCCTAAAAGCCCACTAAGAGGTAATATAGCCCTTATTAAGAATCACTGTTGGCCCTGGCCTATGTGGCTCAGTTGGTTGGGCATTGTCCCATGCACCAAAAGTTTGCTGGCTTGATTCCGAGTTGAAAGAACATGCCCAGGTTTTGGGTGCATGCAGGAGGCAGCCAATTGATGTTTTGCTCTCACATCAATATTTCACTCTTTCTCTCACTCTCCTCATTCTGTACACAATTTATAGTTAAACAAATTTGTTTTACTACTTAGAAAGGGAGCCAGACCTTTTTTGTGATCATTATCAGGTGTCAAGAATCATCATGTTTAAAACATTTTAAAGGCTTGGTTGAAGATGGCCCTAGATGCCAAATGACATTTAATTTCTGATTTTAGAATTATTTATTATTTTATATTTAAGCAATTCCAGGGAATTAATACAACCTCCACCAATACTTGTGGTCTGATGCTTGTAATTTCCTGTTCTGGGAGAGGAGTTACCAATAGCAACTTTTATGATGTGTAATTGAGTGGCACAACTACTTGGGAATTTTTATGTAAGGAGTAATTTGTCAATCTGACAACTAAAAAGCAGAAGGAACCAAAGAGTATGATTTCTTTTTTCCCATTTCCACACAAATAGGAGATATTTCTGAAATAATAGAAAACATGGTAGAGAAAAGCAAGTTGTAAACAAAGTGTCAGGGAACTACTTATTGGTAGATCTAAGTCTAACTTCTCAGAAAAAAAACAAAACAAAGTAAAAGTAGTAGAAAAACTGTGATTTTTCTTTGTAAAATGTACATAGAAAAATGGTCAGGCAATACTTTCACATAGGAGCTCAGAAAAGTATGGCCTCAGACACAATTGTTGGCAAAAGTCAAAGCTATTTAGAGTTCAAGGTTCTTACTTTGGGTGAATTGGCTCACAATACAGTGTGCAGATGATTTGTTGAGCTGTCCACTTGAACCTTGTATGTTGTTGTTAATCAATGTCACCCCAATAAACTCAACAAAAAAGGCTCTCTGTCATAGAGAGGTAAATCAGTTAAAGGTAAAACAGATGACTGCAGATGAGGAATTTAAACTAAGAGCTAGTATTTGATACCAGTAGGCCAGTCAGATAGAATATAAACTAGCAGCCCTGACAGTGAAAATTGTCATGATAATTTAGACATACATTTAGATGCGCTAAATTAGATTCAGATGAGGACTCCTATTTCTGCCAATCAATATTATCCATTCATTTGTCAAAGATTTAATGAATGACAAACATACATCTCATACTGGCTAGGAACTGATTATATCCTAAACTGGCCCCTATTAGCAAAAATTCATCTAGGCAAAGGTATAACAAGAAATCCCTTTTTTACCCTAGCCAGTGTGGTTCAGTAGGTTGGGTGTCTTCCCATGTACCAGGAATGTACTGGTTCTATTCCCTGGCAAGGGCACATGCCATGGTTGATGGAGGCAACCAATTGATGTTGCAGTTTCAAGTTAATGTTTCTCTCTCTCTCCCTTCCCCTCTCTCTGAAAATCAATAAACTATTCTTTAAAAAAAAAGAAAACCCATTTTAATAAATCCATCCATTTATTCATTCAGTAAACACCTGCTAATCATGTATTATATATTAGACACTGTCTCATGTATTTGGCCTATATCAGTAAAGAAAACAAAGAGCTCTTCCCTTGTAGAGCTTAAATTACAGTAGACAGAGAGGAAGAGTGGTAAAATATAATTTAAAAAAGCCATGTAACTATTTTATGAGATTATAAGTAATGTAGAAAAGGTAAAATTAAAAATGAGAATAGAGGCAGAAGATCAGAAGTGCTGGAAATGAGGAAGTACATTTCAATAGTAAATATTTGTGAAGAAAACAAGCGAGAATCATGAGGAAGAATACATTTTGGTTTGAGATGCTCTAATATAGGATTCATATACAGAAGGCTTTACCCTACATTTTGAACTCCTATTGTCTCCATAGACATCTTTCCATTTAGGTATAGCATAGATATAAAAAAAATAATACCACTTTAATCTCTCTCTTTTCTAAAGCAATTTTTGCATGTGCCTCTCCAGAAAGGTCTAATTCTGAGCCCAGGAAGCAAGTCAGAAAATTTATCTCAGTGCTTTATTTGTTTCTAATATTGGGAATGCATATGACTTCACTCAGGAATTCACTAGTTAGTATTTAATTTTACTTATTTATGATACACTCTCACATAAAACAAAAAGTCACAATGTGATCAGGTAAATGCATGAGACAGTGTCTAATATAGTATAATGAATGCTTACCAAGTATTTACTGATCATTAGTCAAAAATAACATTTATGTGTGTGGGGTAAGAAAGTCACCTTTATTTTTTAGAATATATTACTATTGTTTCTGTTTTTATTTAACTGTTGTTGGTATGTACTCTTATATTGGTTATATTAATTTCAGGTTTACCATATAGTTTTTCAACATTTTTATACCATACAGTGTGATCACACCACTAATTCTAGTAATCATCTGTCATCGTGAAAAGTTATCCCAGTATTATTGACTATATTCCCATTCCCCCTTTTACCCATCCCCTACCTCCTCCATTCTGGTACCATTCCTTGGTCTTGTTTTCATGAGCCTATTTTTGTTTTGTTTGTTTGCTAGTTACTTTTGTTTCTAGAGTCTACACGTAAGTTAAAATTTATGGTATATGTATTTCTCTGCTTGACTTATTTCACTTAGCATAATACCTCTAATCCATTCATGTGGACAAAAATAGCAAGATTAAATTCTTTTTATTCCTGCATAATATTTCTTATTTCTGCATAATATCTTTATTGCTGTCAATGGACACCTAGCTTGCTTCCATGTCTTGCCTATTGTAAATAATGCTGTAACAGATTTTGGGAACCCCTCTAGAAGGTCATGTGTATGATAAGGGAAGTGCATGAGGCCAAGAAAAATCTGAGGAGGTCCTAATCTCTCACCTCAGACTGACCTTGAGGCTCTACACAAGCAGGAAGTACACATTAAAGCAATGTTCTAAATTGTGTGCCAGATCATTTAAGGTTTGCTCCCACATACTCACAGAGCCCATTGGCAAAGATTGAAAAACCTATTGATTCAAGACACATAAAGAAATCTCTGCCCAATTGTTAGTTAAAAGACTGCAGCAGCCACAAATCACAAAGAAAAAGGTGTTTGTATAATTAGTCAAAGAAACACTAAATAATCAGTAATAAAAGTAACAAAAATTAGAAACAAACAAAAACCCATGTGGGGGAATTTGATTTCCACCAATGGCTCTATTATAGTACATGAAATTTCTATTTTAAAAGTGTATGAGATACATGAAGAAATAGGAAAATATGGTTTATACAGAGGGAACAAGTAAGAAATAGTAATAAATAAAAAGTAATAAATAGAAACGGTCCCTAAGAAAGTCCACTAGACAAAAACATTAAATCAATTATTACATATATATTCAAATAACTAAATTAAAACTTACAAGAAAGTATAAAAATTATGTGTCACCAAATAGAAAATATTGATAGAAAATTGAAAGAATCAAATAGAAATTCTGATGTTAAAACAAAAATAACTGAAATTAAATATTCATGAGAGGAGCTTCATAGCAGATTTAAGCAGGCTGAAGATTTGGTAAATTTGAATATAGGTTGATTGACTTTACCTAGTCTGTGAAACAGAAAAAGAATGAAAAAAAAAAGAACAAAACCTTAGAAATATGTGGGAAAAATTCAAGAATTTATGGGACAAATTCACAGAATACACTTAATAGAAATCCCCATGATGATAGAGAAAGGGACATGTTATAGGATGGGTTGTGTTACTCTAAAAAAAGATATGGTGAAATCCTAATCCCAAGTACCTCAGAATAAGTAAACTTATTTAGAGATAGGAGATTTACTCATGTAATCAAATTAAAATTAGGCTATTAGTGTGGGCTCTAATCCTATATAACTGACATCCTTATAAAATGGGGAAATTTGGACCCAGAGATACAGGGAAGATGAAAAAACAAAGATGGAGTGCCTTTTGAAGACAGAGGAAAAAATTGGCATCATGCTTCCATAAGCCATGACATGTTTGACGTTATTAGAGACTGGAAGAGGTATGGAAGGATCATTCTCATATAGGTTTCCTACTTAACTAGCATGACTCTGCTGACACCTTGATTTCAGACTTTTAGCCTCCAGAACTGTGAGGCACTAAATTTCTGTTGCTATAAGCCACCCAATTTGTGGTACTTTGTTACTACAATCCTAGAAAACAAATGCAGAGGACAAATAATATTTGAAAAATTAATCTCCAAAATCTCTTAAATGTGATGAGAGACATGAATCTCTATGTATGTATATCAAAGAAACTCTATAAATGCTAAAAAGGAAAGACCCACACACAGACATATCATAACTAAAGTTTAAAAAGCCAAAAACAAAAAGAGAATATTGAAAGCATATCAAAAGAAGTGATTCATCAAGTATAGGGGACCCTCAACAAAATTAACAACTGACATTTCATTAGAAAACAGAGAGGCCAGAAGACAGTGGTATGACATTTTAAAACTACTGAAAAAAATATAATAAACCAAGAATTCTATATCCAAATAAATATCCTTCAAAAATGGAGAAAATATGATATGTAGGAAAAATACTTTTTTTCTCACTCTATAATAAACCAAGAATTCTATATCCAAATAAATATCCTTTAAAAATGGAGAAAATATAATATTCTCAGATAAAAAAAGACTGAGAGAATTTGTTTTTAGCAGAACTGCCCTACAAGAATTATTAAATGGAGTCCTTCAGACTGAAAAGAAAGGACACTAGAAATAACTCAAATCCACTCAAAGAAATAAAGACCACTGGCAAAGATAACTACATAGGTGAATATAAAGTATATTATTATTTATATTTTTCTTCTATTTGATGTTAAAGACAACTGTGTAAAGCAAAAAATACATATAAAACTGTTTGATGAGCTTATAATATAAAATATGTCATTAATATGACTATAATAGCACAAGGTTGGGGAAGGAGAGTTGCTATATTGGATCCAATTTTTTATACACAATTTAAATAAAATCAGTAAAAATCTGATATTAATATGTTAATTGTAATTCTTAGCGAAACCAGTAATAAAATGATTTGGAAAACAATAAAGGGTATAAGAAAGAAATTAAAATGGTATCGAAAAATATATGCTTAACACTATAGATAGTAATAGAGTAAAAGAAGAACAAATAAGTGTAAGATGTATATAAAAGAAATAAATAGCAGATATAAATGCTAGCATAGTAGTTACTAAATTAAATCTCTCCGTTCCTCCCTCTCGTATTCACACATGCACATACACACACAAGCAGATCTGTATACAGATACTAAACGTGTCATTATTTGATTTATCTTGAAGTAGGTATATGAAAAAAACAATGCATGAAGCTAAGTTAGAAGGTTAAAATTGGTGATACTGGTAGTGAAAAAAGACTTTATTTAAGACTATCTCCAATTCTTTTGAGTCATAGAAATAATCTTAATTTACTTAAAAAGACCTGATTTAAGCTCCATAAAATACCAAACCAAAGAGGTTCCCAGAGGAGCAGTTTCTGAATGTAGAGAGTTTACAATTTACTTAAAATTCACCTACATCACAAAACTCAGCTACAAGGTGTAGTCAGAGCTTACTAAATTTAATTTGGGGTGTGGATGAATTTTCTGTAGTGGAATTATGGCTTCTCAGATTACCACCCATTCTAATGAATCTCCCAGTTCAGTTCAGTGTTGCTCTTCATGGCTAATGAAGTGTAAAGCTAAGTACTATCTGTGTCAGGATAGCATTACCCATTTGTTATCTCAGGGGGAGAAAAGTCATTTCTTTTATAATCCTGAAAATGTTTCCTCATGAACTGACAGCAATCAGGAATATTTTTGGACATTGCAATAAGCAAGAAAACTAATCCATAAAACTAGATATGAGCATGTAGGTCAATCTTTCCACTTGATTTAGATTAACACCGTCATCAAAGACAGAATTCACACTTTACATCAAAGTCATGGTTACTCTGGGCCACTCAAATTCTATTGCATGAAAGAGACCTTTTTGTGTGATTTAATTGTGGATTTAGGAGAACCCAAAAGGGCTACTTCTGAGATATCACCACAATTGATTAGATTTTGCTCTGGAATAGAACATGAATGTTTCCTCAGAACTTAAAATCACATAATAATGTTCTCTCAGTCATGTGTCAACAACAGTCTGGTCATATGGAATTCTATCAATGAGTTCATAAATGTTCAGGCCTGAAGATCAAGTCGTCTTAATTATTTTCGTGATATTATTATTAACACCATTATCACCATGCAAGGAATATAACTTCTGCCTATTTCCTAGAAACATGTAATACCAAACTTTATGTCTGAGTGAGAGTCAGTTTGTGGGAGAGACTGGGAACACTTGTCAAAGTGAGCTGCAGTTTAAGAATCCTAAGTTTGTTAGATGTCAAGAGAGAGCAGGTTCTGTAAACCAACTGGTTCAGGAATAGAATAGAATATCACTTATTCTTAGCCAGACAAGTAAGTGAGGGTTCTGAAAGCCTAAAAAACAAGTAAGTGGATTCCTATGATGATTCAGTGGTGACTTGAAGGTGGGACAGAAAGGGATAAGTTAACAAAATCAAATTAAATCATGAGTTAAAGTACACTGCAAAAGTTGTATACGAAGTGGTGTGGCCACTGATTCAAGTATGCAGTAGTCCCTTCTGATTCATAGGGCGAGCTGGGAATTTCAGTATGATACTTAAAAGAGGGGTGAGAGAGACATTCTTGCCTTTTTCCTGACCTTAGTGGGGGGGAAAAGTGGAGTTTCTCACCATTGTGTTCTGAGAGGAAACATTATATGATTTACACATTTTTAAAACTTTGTTAATGTGTGTTTTATAGCCCAGAATGTGTTCTAATTTCTTGGTGAACATTCCATTGAGTTTGAGAAGAACATTGTTTAAAAAAGTAATATATATATTAATTAGCTCCAGTTGATTGATAGTGCTATTGCATTTAACTACATCCGTACTGATTTTCTGCCTGTTGGATCTGCCCATTTCTGAATGGGAGGTATTGAATTCTCCAAATGTAATAGTAGATTCATTTATTTTTTCCTGTAGTTCTATCAGTGTTTGTTTCCTATATTTCAATTCTCTTTTTAAAAGTGCATATATGTTAAAGATTATTTAGTCTTCTAGATGAATTGACCTCTTTATCATTATGCAATGCCTCTACCACCTATAATTTTCCTTGTTCTGAAGTCTGTTCTGCCTGAAATAAATACAGCTACTTCTATTTTCTGTTGATTAATGTTAGCATGGTATATGTTTCCCCACCTAATTAATTGTTTTATATATTTTGTTGATTTTAGAGAGAAAGGAAGAAGGAGAGAGATATAGAAACATTAATGATGACAGAGAATCATTGATTGGCTGCCTCCTGCATGCCCCTTACTGGGGATCAAGCCTGCAACCCAGGCATGTGCCCTTGGCCAGAATCAAATCTGGGACCCTTCAGTCCGCACGCCAATGCTCTGTCCATTGAGCCAAACCAGCTAGGGCCAGCTACTTAATTTTAATCTATATGTGTGTTTATATTCAAAACTAGAGGCCTGGTGCATGGAAATTCATGCACTCAGGGTGGTCTCTCAGCCTGGTGTGCACCCTCTCGCAGTCCAGGACCCCTCAGGGGATGTCTACCTGCCAGTTTAGGCCTGCTCCCCAGGGGTTTGGGCCTAAGCTGGCAGTTAGACATCCCTCTGGTAGCCTGGATGCTCTTGAGGGATGTCTAATGGCTTAGGTCTGCTCCCTTAGTGCTGCTGCGGAGGTGGGAGAGGCTCCCACCACCACTGCTGTGCTGGCCAGCCATGAGCCAGCTTCTGGCTGAGCATCACTCCCCCTGTAAAAGTGCACTGACAACCAGGAGGCAGACGCTCAATGCTGGAGCTGCCTCCAGTGGTCAGTGTACATCATAGTGACAGGTCATTCTGGTTGTTCTGCCCTTAGGGTCAATTTGCATATTATCCTTTTATTATATAGGATGGGTTTCTTATAGACATAATATAGTTAGGTCTTTTTTTTTTTTTATTGACTAGCAATTAATATATACCATAATTGTTACTGTTCACTGTTTGTTGACCTTCTTCTTTGTTCCTACTTTTGTCTTTCTTGGGATTTTTATTGAGATTGGTATTGATATTATACCTAGAGTTTAATTTTGGTATATGGTATAACATTAATTTATCTACATTTTTTTTAATACTTCTAAATAACATTTTCTAATTTTATCAATGAAAATTCTTACATAACCTTTAAGGCATTTATTCCTAGATACTTGATATGTTTATGTTTCTGTAAATTTTATCTTTTAAAATTTTAATTTTTCTAATGATTTTTGCATGATTTATAAAGAGTTGATTTTAAAAATTGATTTAAAATCAAGAAGAAATCTTGCTAAGCCTTAATTCTTATATTTTATCTCCAGACTGTTTAATAGCTTTTATGTAAGCAATTATCTGCAAATAATAACAGTTTTACTTATTTCTTTTATCAATTTGTACCATTTTATTTTTCTTGCCGTATTCTGCTGGCTAGGACTAGCAGTAATATGCAGAATAGAAAGGTGTATATTTGGACTTTATATAAGTACTAGAAGCCTGGTGCACAAACTTGTGCACCAGTGGGGTCCCTCGGCCTGGCCCGTGGGATCGGGCCAAAACCAGCTCTCCCACATCCCCCAAGGGGTCCCAGATTGCATGCCAGGCCAAGGGACCTTACTGGTACATGATTGGGGCTGGTGAGGGACGCAGCGGGTTGGCCAGCCAGGGAGGGACTGTGGGAGGCCTCCAGGGCAAGTCCAGCCCGTATTGCTCAGTCTCAATCAGCCAGACCCCAGCAGCAAGCTAACCTATCAGTCAGAACATCTTCCCCCTGGTGGTCAGTGCATGTCATAGCAAGTGGCCTTAGCATATAATTAGCATATTATGCTTTGATTGGTTGAATGGCTGACAAGATGACTGGACACTTAGCATATTAGGCTTTTATTTTATAGGATAGCTAAAATAGAGAAAGTGGGTTTTTTTCAATTTTGAGAAATTATCATCTGTAGTCACAGAAAAAAATACACACCACACATGTATTTTCTTCTGCTTGGCAAACCTAGCTTCATATGACAGCTGCTACTGTCTGTCCAGTGGTAATAAAATCTGTTGTATATCCCTTCTCCTGCCATCTATTTTTGTGCTCCTTTGGGTATGTTAGGGAAGGAGAAAGCAGCTTTGCAAGAGAACATATGTTCACTAAGCTGTGGCCAATCAATTTGGATAATCTCTAGTGTGAATTTTCACCTTAGGCAGACAAGTTTTCCACTACTAAGCAAGCTCTCCTTCCTGTATAAATAATCCAGCAGGCTCATAGTTCACAAAAGTCTAGTACACATTTATAATTTTTAATCATACAAGATTAGTTTATTGATATAGACAATACTGCACATAAATGAAAGTACATGTTATAAAGAGGTTTTTTATATATATATATATTTATATATATATATATATATATATATATATATATATATATATATATATATAAACTGGTTAAAAAATACAAAATTTAACCACTAAGCCATTTTTCTAGTCAATGACAAAGCATAGTTTTTTTTTCCTAAGTAGTTTATTTTTTAAAGAATTTTTTAAAGTATGGTAAATCTGTTCAGCTGAAGTAATTAGAAAGAAGCAGGGTTAAATTTGGAGGAGGTATGGAAAATAATTTTTTTGTGTTTTTAAATTGTTGACTTTCTTACTTCTCTTTGCCTTCCCCTCTTGATTGTTCCCTTGTTTTCCTAATGGTTCCCCTGTTTTTCCAACAAGAAACCTTGAAGTGGGAACATGTTTACTATTGCAGGGGTGGCAAATTACCTGCAAAGTTAAGTTTGCTAACCCTTCATGTATCCTTATCAAATGCAAATTAATCATGATAGTCTTTCCTGATGAGCAGTGACATAAGAAGTTATTTTTCAGTGTGGCACTCCAGATGGTCAATCAATCAAAACTGGCTTGGAGATGGAGCCTATATATGACATTATAAAACAGAACATAACTCTCAGAGTTGAGGACTTGCAGTTTTTTCCACACAGTTCTGGCCTATTGCCTCTAAACTATTATGCCTAAAGAACAGATTATTAATTTTGAATCAGTAGAACCCCAATATCAGTAAATTCAAGTTGTATTAATGATCATGTAGAGTTGACTGCATTACTATTGCACATTGGAAATAGTGAAACAAACAAAAAAAAACTTTCTAAATTTTGAGGGAAAACTAATGTAATTCTGGTGTGCATTGGTTTTAATAACATTGTTTTTTTAGATTGTTCAACAATTATCAGTGACATATTTCCAGTTGATATGAGAATAATAAGTCAACAAAATTTTCTATGAATTCATCTTCCATGCAGCTAGAAGCAGGTCTCTCATTGTATGATTCAACGCAAAGAGGGGAAAGAGGAGGGATTGGAAATAACTTTAGTTCTTGGGCTTCAAATTTCTAGGAGCTGTATATAGAAAGCCATAATTATTTCTGAATACCGTTTCTTTAAGATGATGTTTAGGTAAATAATTATCTTGTAATAGCCTTTATAATTTCTGGCATCTGTTACCTCAATTTGCTGATTTTATTTTTTTAATAGCAAAAAAAATATTCTTGAAACATAACAAAATGAAATGCAGATATATTCCAAGTACTGAGTTGGAAAGAGACTTATCTTTTCCCCCCTGTATTTTAAAATGTAATAATCTATCATAATCAGGTAAAGGAACCAATCTGGAATATGTAGAGGTTAGCAACTGACTATAAAATATCTTATTTTTTCTCATTGCATTTCATATTTGACAGAGCAAACATAACACGGTGCCTGCCAGAGATTGTGGAAAGAAAAGTTATCATATCAGAGAGTCTCTCAATTGTTAGAACTTAGCTACCAAGTTACTTAATTAATAATTAAACACATGCTTTATATCAATAGAAAGCAAATATGAATTTTTAATTTTTAATTTGAGAGTCTAGAAAGTCTTTTAATTAACCATACTTTATTGAATAAAGCTTAAGAATAAAATTTACATAGGAATTATCATGAAGTTTAGTAACTGGTCACCTACAGTTCTTAAAGCAAGCTTTTGCAAAAGATTGGCTGCTGTGCATTTTAATTGTGAACAAGTGCATTAAACATAATATTGGTTCAGTACATCCTTGTTGTGTTTTATATTTATCATTTAGTTCACGTATCTTGAAATAAATAAATGGAATGACTGTCATTCCTTGTGTATGTTGTAAGAAAACTTTTATAATTCATAGTTTTGGAATATTCTTAGTTTATATGATACTACTGTGGTCTCCATATGGGGATAGTGATGTTATGTTAATCCTCAGAATGACTGGGCTTGCATCTTAGCTCACAATTTCAATAGTCCCCTTTATTCAACAATGGGAGTTTGGGTTCAGTTATCACTGTGTATTTTTAGTAGTTGACATTCTAAAATCCATACAGGCACTTTTAAATTTCTCCATAAACCCTTTCTATAGCTCACATGTTACCAACACCCTGAGCTACCTCAAATGTTCATGTATATGTATATACTCTAGATATATAGAGTTAGGTAATCATGTGTTCTATAGAAAATGCCATAGTTCCCAGATGTGAATTTCTTCATTTAAAAGGTAATATATTAAATCAATGTTTTGCAAAGGGTATTCTCAACAACATAAATCTTGAGAAATGTTCAATGAAAAACAAGTAAGCAAACAAATAAAAATACAAACAAAACAAATGAAAACAATTTGGTCATGAAAATTTGGGATGAGATGCATACTGTATCAATCTTTAAAAATTCAGTATTGTGCATTATCATATTAAGACTGAGGTAATCAATAGTTTTTTTAAAAAAAATATCTAAGTGATACATCCCATAAAGGGGTTAATTTCCAAAAATATATAAGGAATTCATACAACTTAACGAAAGAAGACAAACAATCCATTAAAAAAATGGGAAAAGTACCTAAACAGGCAGTTCTCCAATGGACATAGAGAAAGCCAAGAGATATATGGAAAAATGCACAGTCCCTAATCATCCGAGATATGCAAATTGAAAGGACAATGAAGTATCACCTCACACCTGTCAGAATAGCTATCATCAACAAATCAACAAATGACAAGTGTTGGCGAGGATGTGGAGAAAAGGGAACCCTAGTACACTGCTGGTGGGAATGCAGACTAGTGCAGCCACTATGGAAAACAATATGGAGTTTCTTCAAAAAATTAAAAATGGAATTCCCATTTGACCCAGTGATTCCACTTCGATGAATATATCCTAAGAAACCTAAAATTACAATCAGAAAGAATGTATGCACCCCTATGCTCATAGCAGCACAATTTACAATAGCTAAGATTTGGAAAGAGCCTAAGTGTCCATCAGCAGATCAGTGGATAAAAAAGCTGTGGTACATTTACAAAATGGAATACTACCTGTCATTAAAAAAGAAGGAATTCTTACCATTTGCAACAGCATGGATGGGCCTGGAGTATATTATGCTAAGCAAAATAAGCCAGAGAAAGATAAGCATCACATGATCTCACTCATATGTGGAATCTAATGAACAAAATATACTGATGAACAAAATAGATCCAGAGACTGAAAAGCCTGGAACAGACTTAGGAATTTCAGAGGGAAGGTGGAGGTAGGTGTGTGGAGAGTGATTAACTGTGAAACTTATATGCATATATGCATAACCTATAGGCACAGACAATAGAGTGGTGAAGTCCTGGGAGGGGCTGGTGTGGGGATGGGGTGTAGAATGAGGGGGGTCAATGGGAAAAATAGGGGCAAATCTGCAATACTCTCAATATGAAGATTTTTTAAAAATCTCTAGAATTTTTTTTTATATATTTTATTGATTTTTCACAGAGAGGAAGGGAGAGAGATAGAGTTAGAAACATCGATGAGAGAGAAACATCGATCAGCTGCCTCTTGCACATCCCCCACCGGAGATGTGCCCGCAACCCAGGTACATGCCCTTGACCAGAATCGAACCCGGGACCTCTCAGTCTGCAGGCTGAAGCTCTATCCACTGAGCCAAACCAGTTTTGGCAAATCTCTAGAATTTTTTAAACCTAGAATTTCCCAAACTGATTTGACTACGAAACCGCGCGTGAGTGCGTGTGCGTGTGTGTGTGTGTGTGTGTGTGTGTGTGTGTGTGTTAAAGATCTATATCAAAGTTATTCTTCTGGTAATCATTTATTTTTGTCAAAAGTCTTTATTTTCATTTAATAATGATCTTTATTTTCTAGTACATGCTAAATTCTACTTACAGAGTTGGAAATTTATTTAATTTGAATCTAGCTTTATTATTGGTGAGTAAAAAGCATGTTTTTCTGATTTTAAGGGAATATTCTTAGAAATAATTTGAATTGTTTTCATCTGTATGACACTTTACCTACTATGTCAACTAATAATACATTGATCAAAATAACAAAGCTTTTACAGAATTTTGGAATGGTAGCATTGCTATGATTTCAGGGAAACTTTTTCCCAGGGATGAATCTATTAGACTGATCAAATTTAGCAAAGACAAAATTTTAAAATCTCTGGAGCTTGATTAAAGGGCCTACAATCAATTGAGAAGCACTTTTAAAAAGTCTACAGAAACTTGATAAGACAAGTGGGAAGTGGTGGCATTTAAGCTAGGGACCACACCCATGCCCCCAAAACTCTACATTGTGAAAAACTGTTTCAGAAGGCTTGTCAAATGCATAGTTTGTCCCCAGATCCCTGGAGCAAAAGAGCTATTCTCAGTTACTTCAGCAGCTGGTGAACATCAGCAGATCACATTTTTCCCAACTCTGTTCTATAGAAAGCATCTATCTATTGGGTGGGAGCAATTAAGCAGCTCCTCTTATCCCACCCTAAACTCCTGATACACAGGGAGTGTCTGGACAGGGCATCTGGTAATGTATGTAGTCCTCCTTTCCTACACAGCATAGTGTTGTGGGAGACATGCTCTAGTGGACTTGGCACTGGAGTGGAAGCTCTCATCTCTTCTAGGTTCCTGGAGTGTAAGAACTAATTTATCTTTTTTATTATTATAAGAGCACTAATGCCATCATAAAAAATTCCTCATGACTTCATCTAAATCTAATTCTTCCCAAAGACTCCACCTTCAAATACCATCACATTGGGGGTTAGAACTTTAACATATGAATTTTGGGACTAAACAATTCAGTCTATAGCAAACAAATATTGAGATAATTTATTGTCTGTAAACCTATACTACAGGAAACACTAAAAGGAGTTATTCAGGCTGAAAGTAAATGACAACACATAGCTATTCAAATCTATATAAAACATACTATAATAAGTAATTATGTAGAAAAGATAAGAGTGTAAAATGTCATGTTTATTCTCCTTTCTTAAAAATCAATTGTATAAACAGTAGTTATAGAATTGTATTGTGGAGTCTGTAACATATGGAAATGTTATTTAGAAAAGTAATTTGATAAACAACATTAAAGATGAAGATGAGACCAAAGCTATATTGAAGTAAGGCAATAACATCACATGATAATGTGAATCCATAGGAAGAAATGAAGAAAACTAGAAATGATAAATGAGATGCTAAATATAAAAACTCTAAAATATAACTTATTCTTTTTTATTTTCTCAGCTTTTAAAAACTATATACATTGTATCAATCAATAATTATAATATCTTTTGGGGTAGGTAACTTACATAGATTATATATATATTATATATATGTTATATATATTATATATATCGATTTTATATATATATTATATATATATATGTGTGTATATATATATATATATACATATATATATATATATAACATTAACAGCAGAAAAAAGAAGAGGCAGAGCTATATAGGAGTAAAGTCCTCATATCTCACCATAATTAAGTAAGTATAGATCTGAATTAGATTTTGAAAAGTTAAGATGCACACTATAAACCTTATAGCAACCACTAAGAAAATGACTAAAAAATATACTAAAAACATTAACATAATTTAAATGCTACCTTAGAAATTATTCACTTAATAAAAAAGAAGACATCAGAGAAAGAACAGAGGAACAAATATCATGAGGAATATGGAATATGAAAGTAAATTGGCAGGCCTAAATCCAACCATATCAATAATAATTTTCAATGTGAATGGACTAAAATTTTTAATTAAACATTGGCTGTAAGCCTGGATACAGAAAAAAAATCTAACTATATAAAATCTGCAGGAGATACACTTCAGATTTAAAAATACAAACGGATTGAAAGCAAAAGAATGGGAAAGATTTAACCATGCAAGCAGTAACTATAACAGAGCCCGAATAGCTACACTACAGAAAACAAAGTACATTAATTTGGGGCATAGGATACACATAAAGCATTGTTAAGGAACTCAACTACCCTATAATACATATAAGATTTAATGCAATTTCTATTTAGAAACAAGATCAAGGGAGAAGACATGAGATTTGGTTAATTCCCTATTTTACTTTCTCACCACTATTATGATTTAATCTAAAACATTTCTATTCATTCTAAAAATTGGCACCATCACTGGCTTTTCATCCCTCTGTATGGACAGCCAAATTGGTTCTACATGATTTTCAGTAAAGTAAATCTCTCTTAGCAAATACATAACTCTTTCTTGCATGTTACAAAAATAAATAAATTGGACTACATCAAAATAAAAAAAAAATATTTGTGATGTAAACAGTAGTACTGAAAAGCGCTCTCAGACTACCTTCATTTTTTCAGGTGTTATCCTGCTAGGAGATGAACAAGAATGCCATTGATTTCTTTGTCCTCTGATTCTGGGTTTCTCCAGCCATCTAATTGTGTGATAGAACTTGACTTTCTGAGGTTTCTAATGTTCCTGAAATTCTGTAGCTGAAATCCTTCCATTTTCATGTCCAGTAGTTTTATTTTTAAGTATAATTCCAGGCTCTATAATAGACCCACTTAATCAGCATCTGTAGTAGTAGAGCTCAATACATATAACTCTGATGTTTATCAATATTTAAAAAGAATGGATTTAGCTTAGTTTAAATATGCTGTTTGGGGTTTCTCTTGGGATGTATTCAAGAGAAATTGCATAAGACCTTTCTTCTAGCTAGTTTGGAATCATTGATAGACCTCTCCAGTAATTTGCAAGTTACTTTTATATGGGACCAGAAATATCATCCTTCCCCCTGTTAACAATTCTAATACATGATGTTTTATAAATTTATGGCTCCTAGTTTGTTAGTGAATTTCCTTTTTTTTTTTTACTCCAAAGACACATTTTTCCATTGTTCTCTGTTTAACATATTGTAATATTGTCACATTAGTCTCTGAAAGTTTCCCTTCTTTATAATAAATTGTAATCTTTTTGTATGTTTCTTATTTTCAACATACTAATTTAATCAGCCATTTTCAATATACAAGAATATGTTTCAATTGTTTTTGAAACGTTGGCTTTGTTTGTATTTTCTCAATAGTGAGAAATCTCTCTAAGTTTTAGCAACTGGAAACAAGTTGAAATTTTGTATTAACATTAACATAAGAATATAGTATAGTAAATGTAAACTTATATGTATAAATAAAGCTATGTATACAATTGGGCATCTTTTTATAGCTATACATATAGTGCCATTTTCTATATGTCAAACTTTATGTTAAAATTTAACATTTTTTAATCCTGTATGGCTGGTGTGGCTCAGTGGTTGAGCGTTGATTGATGAACCAGGAGATCATGGTTTGATTTCTGGGTTGTGGGCATGGTCCTCAGTAGGGGGTATGCAAGAGACAGCCAATCAATGATTCTCGTTTATTATTGACTAGAGACCCGGTGAACAAAAATTTGTGCACTCAGGGGGGAAGGGGGGTCCCTCAGCCCGGCCTGTGCACTCTTGCAGTCTGGGACCCCTCGGGAGATAACGACCTGCTGCCTTAGGCCTGCTTCTGGGTGGCAGAGGGCAGGCCCAATCACTAGGTGCAGCCCCTGGTCGGGCTCAGAGCAGGGCCAATTGGTGAGTTGGGGCGCTGCCCCCTGTCATGCACAGAGCAGGGCGGATCGGGAGGTTGCTATGCCACCCTCAGTCATGCTTGGGGTAGGGCCGATTGGGGGTTGGGGCACCACCCCCTGTCACGCTCAAGGCAGGGTCAATGGGGATGGGGAGGTTGCGGCGCCACCCCCTGTCACGCATGGAGCAGGGCCAATCAGGGGGTTGGGGCGCTGCCCCCTGTCATGCACAGAGCAGGGCCCATCAGGGGGTTGGGGAGCTCCCCCTTGTCACACACAGAGCAGGGCAGATCAGGGGATTTGGGCGCTGCCCTCTATCACCCACAGAGCAGGGCTGATCAGGGGGTTGGGGCGCAGCCACTCTCACAGTCAGGGCAGGGCCAATGGGGAGGTTATGGCTCTACCCCAGGGGTGGGCAAACTTTTTGATTCAAGGGCCACAATAGGTTCTTAAACTGGACCGGAGGGCCTGAACAAAAGCATGGATGGAGTGTTTGTGTGAACTAATATAAATTCAAAGTAAACATCATTACATAAAAGGGTACGGTCTTTTTTTTTCAATAGTTTTATTCATTTCAAACGGGCCGGATCTGGCCCGCGGGCCGTAGTTTACCCATGGCTGCTCTACCCCATCACACACAGAGCAGGGCTGATCAGGGGGTTGGGGCGCCGCACCCTGTCACACACAGAGCCTCAGGGCGATCAGGGGGTTGGGGAGCTCCCCCCATCAGGCACAGAGCAGGGCTGATCAGGGGGTTGGGGCGCCTTCCCCTGTCATGAACAGAGCAGGGCGGATAGGGAGGTTGTGGCCCCACCCCCTGTCACACACAGAGCCTCAGGGCGATCAGGGGGTTTGGGCGCTGCCCCCTGTCACACTGATCCCGGTGCCGGGAGGCCTCTAGGCTCTGCTGATCCTGGTGCTGGGAGGCATATTAATTACCCTTTTACTATATAGGATAGAGGCCTGGTGCAGGGTTTGGGGCCAGCTGGTTTGCCCTGAAGGGTGTCCTGGATCAGGGTGGGGGTCCCCACTGGGGTGCCTGGCCAGCCTGGGTGAGGGGATGATGGCTGTTTGCAGTTGGTCACACACCCTTCCGGGTGGGGGTCCCCACTGGGGTGCCTGTCCAGTCTGGGTGAGGGGCTGAGGGCTGTTTTCAGGCTCGCGGATGACTGAAGCTCCCAACCGCTCCTTTTTTTCTTTTCTTTTTTATTCTGGGCCAGCTTTAGCTCTCAGGCTTGGCTCCAGCTCTTAGGCCTCCACTGCTGAAAGCAGGTTTCTGGCCTTTGTTTACCTTCTGTATTTGAAACAATGTTGTGATCCTGCTGGCTGAATCCTGGCGGACTAAAGCAGGTTTCTGGGGTTTTGTTTAGCTTCTATATTTGTAACATAGTTTCTTAGAGTTGCAGCTCAGAGGCCTGTAGCTGCAGCCGGGGAACGTTGGAGTCCTCCTTCACTGAAGCAAGCAAGCCTCATGTTTGCTTTAAGCTGCCTGGCTGCCGGCCGCCATCTTGGTTAGCAGTTAATTTGCATATTGCCCTGATTAGCCAATGGGAAGGGTAGCGGTCATATGCTAATTACCCTGTTTCTCTTTTATTAGATAGGATGTTTCTATTTCTCTCTCCCTTTCCCTTCCTCTCTGAAATAAATTTTAAAAATGTAATCCTTTTGTACAAATTACAGAGGGTCATCTATACTAATTAAAGAGTAATATGCTAATTAGACCGGACATCTTCTGGACGTCCTTCCGGAGGTCCTTCCAGACAAAGCCACAGTGGCCGCAAGGGCCAAGGGCTGGCAGCTGAGGCAGCTGTGAGGGCAGAGGGTCAGCAGCGCAGGAGAGGTGGCGGCACGGGATAGGTGGTGGCACGGGATGAGAAGGCTCTCACGGGGCCATGTGAGAAGGTGGCACTGTGGCTCCTTTTGCAGAGGTGGTGTGGGATAGGCCTTGGTGTGGGCCAGTCCAGTGCCAAGGTCCCTTCTACACAGGTAGGAGGAGAGGGGGCTGTGTGTTCCCAGCCCCAGTGCTGCCCCTTCTGCAGAGGCAGTCACAGAGGCAGCAGTGTGGGCTTGTCCTGGTGCCACACCTCCACATAGGCTGGACAGGGTGTGACCTGCTGTGCCTCAACCTCCCACAGCCCCTCCCCCAGATGGCCTGGCCCCAGATCATCCTCCACCCTCCAGGAGTAGGGGGGGGGAGTGCTAAGTGAGGGCTGAGGGCCAGCAGCTGCGGCAGCCAGCAGTGGCAGCAGCAGCAGGGTGATAGGGGTGGTGCCTTTCCCAATCAGCCCGGTCGCCTTCTGCAGAGAAGGACATCCCCTGAGGGCTCCTGGACTGTGAGAAGGGGCAGGCTGGGCTGAGGGACACCCCCCCAGGGCACAAATTTTTGTGCACCTAGCCTCTAGTTTAAATAATAAAACATATGAACTAAGTTCATTTTTGATGTATCTAAGAAATTATATGACTAATAGAAGCCCAGTACACGAAATTTGTGCATGGTGGGGGAGGGTCCCTCAGCCTGGCCTGCACCCTCTCGCAATCTGGGACCCCTCTGGAGATGTCCGACTGCCAGTTTAGGCCTGATCACCCCTGTGGGATCATCAGGTGAAAATTATCTTGTTGCTCTTGCCATATCAATCAGAGTTTAATAGGGAAACATGATTGTGTAACACTGCAGTAACATGCTCTTAGCTTCTCTGAACTACTCCAGACCTTGGAGGGAATGTGAGTCTTCTCCCACTCTCCACATGTTTTCTCAAGAGAGAATTATCAAGTCTCTCTAAAGATTATTTTCTGAGATACATCAAATAAGAGCTGTCTCCCTGCAGTTGTTATGTCCAGATAGTTTAGCAAGCTATCCAATTTATTCTCAGAAAGAACCCCATCTTCCATATTATACATTAATACAAAGGCAAATTTTAATCCTGAAAAAAATCATGAATCTTACAAAAACGTTATTTAACAGCTCCAATGAGCTAAATGAGCAATGGCACTGCTAATTAAGCAGCTCTGGGTCTTTCACTATCTCTTGGAATTTTTTTTCATATACACCAACGTATATTTTTGGTTTTCAAATCCAGGCAACAGTATATTTACCCCTTATATATTAAACCTCAATTATATAGGAAAAAGCCAACTAGAATTTTAATTTACTCATAAATGTTTTTTGAAATTTTATAAGAACATGTCCTGTACTTGTGTTCTTATTATGTGGCTGAGTTAAAAACAAGCAAAACAATGAAAACAAAGAATCAACAACAAAAGGAACTTTCAGAGTCAGTATTTTGTTTGGGAATTAACAACGTCTTTAAATCTAATCCTAGAAAATTACTATTGATATTAATATGATGCCTTCAATTATTGAGTCAGCATTAAATTATATTCATTAGAATATATTTACCAAGGGGAAAATTTGTTTAACTAATTTAGAAACAAAGAGTGAAGCATAAAGAATTATGGTTAAACCCACAAATTCTGTTAACCAGAACAATCCAATCATTAACATTTGCATTTCTTGAAATATCACTCTATCTCTTAAAAATCAGACATCACTTCATCTTATTAATGGGAAGCATTAGACTTTTCTTTAAATTTTGTGAGATATCTTATTTCTACAGTAATAAACAGGAAGAAGTATACTGTGAGTGAAAGGACAGGTGACCCAAGAAAGATACAAGCCAAAATAGCTTGAGAAGTACACCTCTATTTATCGGGGGGGTGAGGGGGGGCAGACATTTATCTAGTTCAGCTGAGAAATTTCTTAAATGAAGTAGCAAAATTTCATAATTTTAACTTTGCTTTATATAGAACATGTTTCCTGTTTCTATAGATTCCCCTGTAAAAAAAAGTGAATTCATTTCAGTTGAATAGACAGTTGAAATGTTCTATTTCTTTGACCTTTAAAATATTTTCAACTGTGAACAGCTGGCCACTCTGCCCCTTTCCCAGAGGCTGCTTAGGCTGTAAACAGGAGGCAAAGTAGGAATGCAGCCAATCTAATTACGGAATATTGAAAAGGTCAAAGCATTGCCCTTGGCTAAAAAATAGTAAGATCTTCATTTAAAAGAATGCCAAATGCCCTAGCTAGTAAATGGAAGAGCAGCAACTTAAACTAGTATATCTTACGGAATTTGTATTTGCAAGCTACCTCCCATACATACATACATTTCTGATTTACCAAACATGCTAGAATGTTATTCAAAATTGTCCAAAAAACCCATAGTAATATGTATTGTGTTAGTATCTTCTCACATTAAAGAAAATGTATCTTATATGTAGCATACTGTGTCAGTTAGGTTTTAATCAGAGATGCAGAATCATTGAGTATTAGAAAATAAGGGATTTACTATAGATGTTAGTTCTTAATTGTATAAACTTATAAAAGTATCTATGAAAGGCTGTTGCTTCTGTATCTGGTGTTATGCCTGAAGTTACTGTAATCAGTAGGGCCAAGAGTTGGGAAGAAAGCCTGGATGTCAAGAGGGGAGAGTATGATCAAATTGGGATCCAGGATCCTTATCACCCGTGTTCCCAATAACATAGGTAAGATAAAGAATAAGTTCATGCCCTTGCCATGGAGCTACATACATTCCTGGATCAGGACTTGGAGAATTTGAAGGTGAAGACTAGTAGACATTGGAGAGCTATGGAACCATCTGCAGCCTGGTACCACCTAAGTAACCCATTCCTACCCTCCACATTACTTCTTTGCAAACTCAAATCCAGAACTATATTTAGATTATTAATAAGGGTGACACACTACAAAACCACCCTATCCCATCAGTAGAAGCATCTTATAAGGGGGCTGAGAGGTGTAAAAGAACTAAGTGCTATGTTGTGCAATATGAGAGATTTGGGAGTTTATATGGATGTCTCTGGAATTATCTAAATTCTATCCTCTCATATGTAGGACAATTAAGAGCTAGATACATTCTATTTGGAAGAAAAATTTAAAATGTTTTCTATAGGGAAGTTAAGCAATTAAGCTGATGTGAAAAGGTTTCTCTCTATTCTGAAGAGAGGTTTAAAAAAACAAATTCAAAGATGGGTTAAATCTACTAATTTTGCCTGCTGCAACTTTTAAGAAACCCCATGGTAAATTTCATGCTAATAAATAATCATGGGATTTGCATGTGGTGAGAAACACACTTACCAGAAGAAAACAGACATATTTAGAGCAGATTCTCTAAGCTGCAAAATTAGAAATCTCTAGTGACCAATCAAGTTGTCATTCAGCTGAATATCTGAACAGATTTTGTTTTTTGGATTAGACCTAAAGTGGTCTTTTAAAATTTATATGGTATAATGTTTTAATTTCAGAAAATTGTTAACATTTTAAATCTAACTGAGGAGATTTTTTTAGGATTGGTTCAGTTGTCTTATCCCATAAATGATATTTGAGTCCAATTTAGTAATTAGCATGTGACTTCTAAAGATATCAGAGATTTCATAAAAAGCTCACGTGAATTTTATTTGCTATATTAGCTCCAGGAATAATATGGTCCCTTTGTGTTAAGTACCATGGGTATAGGTTAGAAATTATTGTTCTGTCTTGTTTCCCTTGAGCCATTTTCATGTGAATTTGAACTTTACAGCAATGTTCATAAAAAATAGAGCATAGCCCATAGCAACACAGTGGGTGATCAATTCATTAAAATTAATTACATTTGACTGCATAGGAACTTAAAGAAAGTAGGCTGTAGTTCCTTTGATTTCAATGCCTCCCCAAACCCTCCAATAACCACTGTAATAAGTAAGTACAGACTTCTCCAGGAAACTCCAGAGTTCCCTTCTATGTTGCATCAATTCTTTAGCCCAAGACACTGGCATCACCTATAGATTTATTTCTATTTAAGAAATTAATTCTCTTTGTCTATTATTTGCTATCTTTACTCCAAAATATTTAATGCAGATTAATGGACATGTGACAGGCTTGTCCTTAATGCTTAGCATCTTATGACAGGCTATACAAACTTTAGTCTGCACCATATTATTATTGCATAAAATAAATAAAATGATGGCATATTTCACAAAACTAGAATAAATATTCCAAAAAAATATGGAACCAAAAAGACCCCAAATAGCAACAGTGATCTTAAGAAGGAAAAAGTTGGAGGAATCATGTTAGCAGATATTAAACTATACTACAAGGCAATAGTAATCAAAATAGCATGGTACTGGCATAAAAACAAACATATAGACCAATGGAACAAAATAGAGAATCCAGAAATAAATCTACACTTTTATGGTCAATTAATATTTGACAAAGTAGATAAGAATACAATGAGGTAAGATAGCATATTCAATAAATGTTACTGGGAAAATTGGACAGATATGTGTAAAAACTGAGACTAGATCACTTTCTTACACCATACATAAGAATAAGCACAAAATGGATTAAAGACTTAAACATGAGACTGGAAACTATAAAATCCTAGAAGAGAACATAGGCAGTAAAATCTGAGACATTTCTCTTAGCAATATTTTGTTTGATATATATCCTTGGGCAAGTGAAACCAAAGAAAAATAAATGAATGGGACAAATCAAATTAAAATGCTATTACACAGCAAAGATAAGCATCAATAACATAAAAAGAAAACCTACTGAATGGGAGAACATATTTGCCAATACATCTGATTCTGGGTTAATATCCAAAATTTATAAAGACATTATACAATTCAACACCAAAAAAAAAAAATAAAATAAAACATTGTTAAAATGGACAAAGGACCTAAATAGACACTTCTCCAAAGAGGACATACAGATGACAAATAGACATGAAAATATGCTCGCCCTAGCTGGTTTGGCTCAGTGGATAGAGCATCAGCCTGTGGTCTGAATGGTCCCAGGTTTGATTCAGGGCAAGGACACACGCCCAGGTTGCTGGTTCAATCCCCAGTGGGGGGGAGGGGGCATGCAGGAGGCAGCCAATCAATGATCTTTCTCATCATTGATGTTTCTCTCTCTCTGCCTCTCCCTTTCTCTCTGCAATCAATTAAAATATATTTAAAATATGCTCAAAGTCACTAATCTTCAGAGAAATGCAAATTAAAATCACAATGAGATATCAACTCACACCTGTCAGAATGGCTATCATCAAAAATTCAACAAATAAGTGTTGGCAAGGATGTGGAGAAAAGGGAACCCTTGCGCACTGTTGGTGAGAATGCAGATTGGTTCAGCCACTGTGGAAAGCAGTATGGAGTTACCTCAAAAAAATAAAATAAAATAAATGGAACTGCCTTATGATCCAGCATTTCAACTTCTGGTAATTTATCAGAAGAAACCCAAAAGACTGATTCAAAAGAATATATGCACCCTTATGTTCATTGCAGTGTTATTTATAATAGCCATTATTGGGAAGCAGTTCAAGTACCCATCAGCAGATGAGTGGATTAAAAAGCTGTGATACATTTACACAATGGAATACTACTCAGACATAAAAAGAAGAAAAAAGGAGATTTTACCCTTTGAAACAGCATGGATGAACTTGGAGAGCATATGCTAAGTGAAATAAGCCAGTCAGGAAGACAAATACCATATGATTTCACTCATATGTAGAATCTAATGAACACAATTAACTAACAAGCAAAATAGAGACAGACCCTTAGAAAGACAGCAGGCTGACAGCTCTGGGGGGTGGGTTAGGTCGGGGGTGGAGAGATAAAGTCAAAAAGAAAAAGAAGAGAAAACTAATGGACACAAACAACAGTGTGGCTATTGTAGGGTGGATGGGGTTTGGGGAGGTGGAGGATGGTCAGGATAGATAAATGGTGATGGATAGAGAATACACTTGGGGTGGTACACACAATACAGTGTACAGATGATATGTTGTAGAACTGTGCACCTGAAACCTATATCATTTTGTTAATAAGTGTCACCCCTGTAAATTCAATAAAATTGAATGGGAAAAATGAAATGATTTTATTCTGATGCAGGTGCTAAAATTGTTTATGGCTTAAACATGTACACATAAATTCTCTAATGAAATATGAGTAGCCTTAACTATGTTGTATAATAAGAGATAATAAATACAACCCATCCAAGATATGGGTTATCTTTAGAAATTATATATATTCTAATAAAAGAGAACCATGCAAATTGACCTTACCTTCACTATGCCCCAAGCCACACCCACCCGCCAATCAGAGCGACTATATGCAAATTAACTCAACAAAGATGGTGGCTGGCAGCCACAGAGCTTGAGCAAGCAGGAGGCTTGGTTGCCTGGGCGATGGAGGAAGCCAAGCTTCCCACCTGCCCTGGCCAGCTCTGGCCTCCACTGAAGGCAACAAAGTTTCAATTATAGAAGATAAATAAACCCCAGATACCTGCTTAAAGCCAGCCTCCACTGGGAGCTTGGCTGGCTGGGGGCCATGGCCAGCCTGAAAACAGTCATCAGACCCTTACCCAGACTGGCCAGGCACCCCAGCAGGACCTCCCACCCTGAAGGGACCTCACCCTGAAAACGGCCCTCAGCCCCTCAGTCCCCAGTGGGGACCCCCATCCTGAAGGGGCTGTGGCCAGCAGGACACCCCACCCTGAAGGGACCCCACCCTGAAAACGGCCCTCAGCCCCTCACCAAGACTAGCCAGGCACCCAAGTGGGGACCCCCATCCTGAAGGGGCTGTGGCCAGCCTGCAAACAGCCATCAGCCCCTCACCCAGGCTGGCCAGGCACCCTAGCAGTACCCGCCCCCAACCCTGAAGGGGCTGTGGCCAGCCTGAAAATGGCCCTCAGCTCCTCACCCAGGCTGGCTAGGCACTCCAGCAGGGACCCCCACCCTGAAGGGGTTGTGACCAGTCTGAAAATGGCCCTCAGACCTTTACCCATGCTGGCCAGGAACCCCAGCGGGACCCCCACCCTGATCCGAGACACCCTTCAGGGCAAACCAGCTGGCCCCCACCAATGCACCAGGCCTCTATCCTATATAATAAAAGGGTAATATGCAAATTGACCCTAACAGCAGAATGACTGGGAATGACTGGTCACTATGACACACACTGACCACCAGGGGGCAGACACTCAATGCAGGAGCTGCCTACTGGTGGTCAGTGCACTTCCACAGGGGGAGCTCTGCTTAGTCACAAGCCAGGCTGACAGCTGTCAGTACAGCGGTGGGGGTGGGAGCCTCTCCCGCCTCCTCAGTAGCACTAAGGATTTCCGACTACAGCTTAGGCCTGCTCCCTGCTGGCAAGTGGGCATCCCCCGAGGGCTCCTGGGCTGCCAGAGGGATGTCTGACTGCCAGATTAAGCCCATACCCCAGGAAGTGGGGTCTAAGCCAGCAGGTGTTTATCCCCCAAGTGGTCCCAGAATGTAAGAGGGCACAGGCAGGGCTGAGGGACTGCCCCCCTCCCTGAGTGTACAAATTTTTGTGCACCGGGTCTCTAATATATATATATATATATATATATATATATATATATATATATATATATAGATATATAGATACATAGATATATATATAGATATATATGTATATATATGTATGTATATGTATTATTAGAGCATATTCTCTAATAATAACATGTTATTATTATTAGAAGACTCCTTTCAATTTACCCAAGAACTATCTTGACACTAACATGCAGTTTTTAGGGTTTTACCTCTTCACATTAAAATTAAGTATGTGTTTATGTCTGTGTGTATACTTGCATGCTTTTTGACATTCTGTGAAAAAACTTGAAAGAGCCCTTATTTATTTTTATAGTTTTAATAAATTACTTCTTGGATCAATTGTACTCAATTATTTTATGCAGAGTATTTTAGTAAGTTCTCTATTCATACAACTATAAATGGAATTCCTTAGACAAGGCTAAACTTTGTTTCATGTTCACTGTCTGCAAACACAAAACATAAAAAATTAAGAAAACAAAAATAAAATAAGTATTATAAATATAAGTTGATACCAACTTCTGTTAGTCTTACATTTTCTAGCATCCATTTCTGTGCTTTTGATTTTACTATTTTTTCTCAGTGGTTCAATGACTCTCCACTTTCCTAGCACCTAAATTTGCTTGAATGGACACAGTAGCTAGTGCCCTTTTTATATTTATTCCTTCACTTACTCACTAATTGATAGGTATGTACTTTTTGTTTTTTTAAAAGTGATTTATTAAAAATGAACTTTTCACAACTCAAAAGAGTAGTGATAATTTCAGGTATAGAAGTGGAAAAACTCTGGAGACTATCAATATACTGTGAGTTAATCTTTTAACTTATTTACCTAAGAGATATAACCAATAGAATACTATTTGGTCATTTAGGCTGAGAGCAGGAAATTAATAGAGCAGCGGACTATAAACCACTTGAATAGTCTTAAAGAAAATTTAGAGAAAAATGGCAGACAAGGAAGTTCCAAGCCTTTTCCTCCATGGAAATAACAAAAAAACAATCAGAAACTGTTTGACCTAACTTTATAAGAGCTCCGAAAAAGAGTTAAAAGTCTACAGCAACCAAAACCAAGCAAATGCCCAATTTTTAAAGGTCATATTCAAAACAGTAGGAAATTTCATGGCATTTTAAATTGCTTTTGCCCCACTTCCTTTCTGGCACAGGTGTTTTTTTTTTTTTTTTTTTTTTTTTTTTGTCTGAAGGAGGCAGCAGTCCAGTTCCAAATTTCCCTCCTGGCAGACATTACTTTCAATTTTCTAAGCTCTCTGAAATAAAGGACTCTGCCTGAAGGACTGATTTCTGTCTTTCCTAACTCATCTCTTAGGTCGGGAAAAGTAGTGGCCACTGCTCATAAAAATGGCAAGGGGTATAAAGAACCACAGATACCTGGGACAAGATTTTATCGTGGAATCATAAAATAAACCTGTAAAGGTCCTGACAAGAAGCTGGAGTGAGATTTTTGGAAATTCATTTTTAACTGATTCATTCAAAAGCAGCCATGTATATAGGGGAATGGAGAAAAACAAATGCAGACCAGAGCATGCTTCATGCTAAAAATATAGCTAAAAAGAACTTAAGCTTTTACCTCAGGCTCATCCTTAGGCTCAGAGGAAGCTCAGCTAATCACCACAGAGACTATCTGCAAAGACTAAGAGGGGTGGCTGTTTTTTCAAATATCCAATTTTTAACAAAACGCTAGATATAAAAAGAAACAGGAAATAATAGTCCATTTAAAAGGGGGGAAATGGCAGAAACTGTACATGAGGAAGCACTGACATTAGACTTAGTAGATAAATACTTTAAAATAGCTTTCTTAAACATGCTCAAAGAGCTAATGAAATCAAGGGGAAAGAATTAAAAGAAATCAGAGAAATTATATATAAAAATGAGAATCTACATAAAAGGATAGATATTATTAAAAGGAACCAAACAGAAATTATGGAGATAAAAGTAAAATAACTGAATTGAAAAATTCAATACGTGGGTTTAACAGTAGATTTTAGTAAACAGAACACAGAATTGGTAAACTTAACACAAGGTAATTAAAATTATCATGTCTGAGGAGAAGATGATAAAGAGTAAAGAAAAATGACAGAGCCTAAGGACCAATATATACATTAAGGCAGTCCCAGAAGAAGAAAAACAGAAAGGCACAGAGAGGTGATTTGAAGAACTATTGTCAAAAATTTCCCATATTTGAGGAAAGCTATGAATCAACAAATCCAAGAAGTTAAATTATCTATAAGCAGAATAATTCCAAAGATAATCACACCAAGACACATTATAATGAAACTGTCAAAAGCCAAGACAAAGGGAGAATCTTAATAATGGAAGAAAAAAATGATTTGTCACATACAAATCCTCAATAAAATTACTTGTTGATTTATCAGCAAAAACCTGGAAGGCCAGAAGGCAATAGGATAATATACTTAAAGAGTGTGTGGGTGGGTGGGGGACTGTCAACAGAGAATTCTTCATCTGACAAAACTGTCCTTCATAAATGAAAGAGAAATTAAGACATTCCCAGATATACAAAATGCAAGGGAAAAGATTACTACTAGTCTTGCCCTAAAATAAGTGATTAAGGGAGTCTTTCAAATTGAAATGAACACTAGACATACAAATTAGACAAATCAGAAAAATTATATATAAAATGAGAATATATATAAAATGATAGATTAAAGCCATATAGAAATACAATTCTCTGTGGTAAAACTAAATACATGGGAAAATATAAAAGTTGGTATGATTGTACTTTAGTTTGTAACTTTACTTTTGATTTTCTACAGGATATGAGACAAAGATATAAACATAATTATAAAACTACTAGAGGCCCAGTGCACAAAAATTTGTGCACTCGGGGGGAACGGGGGTTCCTCAGCCTGGCCTGTGCCCTCTCGCAGTCTGGGACCCCTCCGGAGATAACGACCCACTGGCTTAGGCCTGCTCCCGGGTGGCAGAGGGCAGGCCCAATCCCTAGGTGCAGCCCCTGGTCAGGCTCAGAGCAGGGCAGATTGGGAGGTTGCGATGCCACCCTCAGTCATGCTCAGGGTAGGGCCGATTGGGGGGTTGGGGCACCGCCCCCTGTCACACTCAAGGCAGGGTCGATGGGGAGGTTGCGGCACCACCTCCTGTCACGCACAGAGCAGGGCCAATCAGGGGGTTGGGGTGCTGCCCCCTGTCACGCACAGAGCAGGGCCCATCAGGGGGGTTGGGGCTCCTTACCCTGTCACACACAGAGCAGGGGCCATCAGGGGAGTTGGGGCGCTCTCCCCTGTCACGCACAGAGCAGGGACCATCAGGGGTGTTGGGGAGCTCCCCCCTGTCATGCACAGAGCAGGGCCCATTAGGGGGTTGAGGAGCTCCTGCCTGTCACTCACAGAGTAGGGCTGATAGGGGAGTTGGGGCACCACCCCCTGTCACACACAGAGCAGGGCAGATCAGTGGGTTGGGGCGCCGCCCTCTATCACCCACAGAGCAGGGCTGATCAGGGGCTTGGGGCGCCGCCACTGTCACACTCAGGGCAGGGCCCATGGGGAGGTTATGGCTCTACCCCATCACACACAGAGCAGGGCCTGTGTGTGTGTGTGTGGGGGGGGGGGGGTTGGGGCGCCGCCATCTATCACCCACAGTGCAGGGCTGATCAGGGGGTTGGGGCACCGCACCCTGTCACACACAGAGCCTCAGGGCGATCAGGGGGTTTGGGCGCTGCCCCCTGTCACGCTGATCCCGGTACCGTGAGACCTCTCGGCAACTCGGATCCCGGTGCTGGGAGGCATATTACCCTTTTACTATATAGGATAGAGGCCTGGTGCATGGGTGGGGCTGGCTGGTTTGCCCTGAAGGGTGTCCTGGATCAGGGTGGGGGTCCCAACTAGGGTGTCTGGCCAGCCTGGGTGAGGGGATGATGGCTGTTTGCAGCTGGTCACACACCCTTCAGGGTGAGGGTCCCCAGTGGGGTGCCTGTCCAGTCTGGGTGAGGGGCTGAGGGCTGAAGCTCCCAACTGTTCCTTTTTTTCTTTTTTTATTCTGAGCCAGCTTTAGCTCTGGCTCCAGCTCTGAGGCCTCTGCTGCTGAAAGCAGGTATCTGGTTTGTTTGGGTTCTATAATCAAAACAATGTATAACTCCAACTCTGAGATCCCGGCTAGCTGAAAGCAGGTTTCTGGGGTTTTGTTTAGCTTTTATATTTGTTACAATGTTTCAAACTGCAGGCTCAGAGGCCGGCAAGGCAGGCGGGGAACGTTGGTTTCCTCCGTCACTGAAGCAAGCAAGCCTCATGTTAGTTTCAAGCTGCCTGGCTGCCGGCTGCCATCTTGGCTGGCAGTTAATTTGCATATCGCCCTGATTAGCCAATGGGAAGGGTAGTGGTCGTACACTAATTACCATGTTTCTCTTTTATTAGATAGGATGAAAATAATAACACAAAATGTAAAGATGCAATGTGTCACATCAATGACAAAGTGATGAGGAAAGCTGTACATGAATAGAGATTTTGTATGTAACTGACATTAAGTTGGTATCAATTCCAATTTTTTGTTGTAACTTTGTTATTTGTAATCTCAATGGTAACCATAAAAAATTTATGTACAGAATGTACACATAAAAATAAGAAGAGAATCTAAATGTCTAACTACAAAATCAATAAACACTTGAATAGGTGGTAATAGGAGAAATGAAGGGCAAAGAAACTAAGACATATAGAAAACAAATGACAAAAGTAAGCCCTTCTTTATCAGAATTTTATTTTCTTTAAATGCAAGTGGATTAAGTGTGAATGAAAAGACATAGATTGGCAATGGATAAAAAAAAAAATCATGAGCCAATTATATGTGGTTCACAAGAGAATTACTTTAAATTTAAAGATACAAATAGGTTGAGTAAAAGTATAGAAGAAGTTAGAAGAAGTTATCCTATGCAAATAGTAGCCAAATGAAGGTGGGGATGGGTACTAATATCAAACAATATAGACTGCTTATCAAAAACTGTAACAAGGAAAGAAGAAAATAAATATTTGAGTGAAGATAGAGAATAGAAAAGCAATAGAGAAAAGTCAATGAAACCAAAAGTTGTTTGTTTGTAAAGATCAACAAAACTGACAAACCTTTAACTAAGTTAACTAAGAGAAAAAGAGGAGACTCAAATAACTAAAATAAGAAATGAAATTGGGAATAAAATGACCCCTTTTTTAAGAATCAAAAGGATTGTCATAGAACAGTATGCATGCTCATATGCCAACAAATTGGGTAAACTAGATAAAATGGACACATTCTTAGAAATACACCATCTACTAAGACAGGATCATTAAGAAATACTAATTCTGAGGAGTCTGTTGGTTTGATTTATATTCTCTGATTGCAAGAGTGATAGCACAAAAGCCTTTTTTAGCTAGTGAATTTAATGCTTACCAAGCAAATGCAGCTCTCCCTCCCCTCATCTTCTCTGTTCCCTGTCAGATATCTCTCCCCTCCTCTCTCTTGTGTGCTTGTTCTTTTCTCTTTTTCCAGATCTCCTGCTAACTGGACCCAGCTCTTCCTCAGTAGCACTATTTAAGAAACCTTTCTGCTGTCATAGGAGCAGAGTGCTGGCTATTGCTGGTCATGTCACCTTGTTTTCTCTAATGGAGTTTATCCCCCAAGGCCCTATATCCCCAACTTTGGAAACAGATGGACTCTTCCTGGAAGGAAATTCTCTGCAAAGTCCCAAAGGCAAGATGAACCAGGACTAAGCAGCAGAGACCTATTTTAAAGAACTGAATTCTTCTGAGAGGACTCCTGTGCACATCCAGACATCAATGGATGTCTCCTGCCCAGATCATAGCTCTGGATCTGTCATGTGAGCAATGTCTCTAAGCTGTTTCTCAGACCAGTGCTCCCACCTGACATATCCATCTTCCTTCCAACTCTGTATTCCCTCTCTGCCCATATCCTGAATAAAACCTTTGAACTCCTGTACCCCATAATCATCTTAGGCCTCTCTAAGGCAACTGGTGGGCCCAAAAAGGTGAGGTGGATAACCTGAGTTTGAGTAGCAGACCCAGTCCTGGTCTTGGCTTGACAATTCATTGTGTTACCTTGGGCAAAATTTTAAGCTCTCAAATTTGGGGTTACTCATGTTTGGGAGATAATCATGATATTTTACTCATAGGGTGGCTGTGAAGATTTAATGAGGTAATGGAAGTGTCATGCTTACATCATGCCTATCAGATAGTAAGTGCTTAAAAAAATATTAACCATTAAGAAAAGAAATAGAGCCTGGGTGGTGTGTCTCAGTGGTTGAGCATACCAGGGGTGGGCAAACTTTTTGACCCAAGGGCCACAGTGGGTTCTTAAACTGGACCGGAGGGCCAGAACAAAAGCATGGATGGAGTGTTTGTGTGAACTAATATAAATTCAAAGTAAACATCATTACATAAAAGGGTACGGTCTTTTTTTTTTTTTTAGTTTTATTCATTTCAAACGGGCCGGATCTGGCCCGCAGGCCATAGTTTGCCCACGGCTGGCATAGACCCATGAATCAGGAAGTTATGGTTTGATTCCTGGTCAGGGACCATGCCCCAGTTGCAGGCTCAATCCCCAGTAGGGAGTGTATAGGAGGCAGCCAATCAATGATTCTCTCTCATCATTGATGTTTCTCTCTCTCCCTCCCCCTTTCTCTTTCTGGAATCAATTAAAAAAAGAATATAAATCAAAAGAAACAGAAAGTCTGAATAGACATAAATTAGGAGGAAATTTAATAAATAATTTAAAAATTCTCTCAATGAAGATAATCCTTGGACTGCATGACTTCCTTGGTCAATTCTACCAAATATTTAAAGAAGATAAAACAACAAATCCTTCTCAAACACTTCCAAGAAATTGAGGAGAAGAGGAACGTCTGAACTTAATCGATGAGGTCAGCAGTACCCTTTACCAATGCCTGACAAAGATACCCCAAGGACACTAAAGACCAATATCCTTTATGAATACTGATGCAAAAATAATCTACATAAATCTAGTAAACTAAATTGAGCAGTATATTAAACTAGAGGCCCGGTGCACAAAATTCGTGCATGGGGGGTGTGTCCCTCAGCGCAGCCTGCACCATCTCCAATCTGGGACCCCTTGAGGGATGTCTGACTGCCCGTTTAGGCCCGATCCTGGTGGTAGTGATTGGAATCGGGCCTAAACGGGCAGTGGACATCCCTCTCACAATCCAGGACTGCTGGCTTCCAACTGCTCACTGGCCTGCCTGCCTGATCACCCGTAACTGCTTCTGCCTGCCAACTTGATCACTCCCTAACCACTCCCCTGTCAGCCTAATCAACATGTAACTGCTCCTTTGCCAGCCCGATTGCCCCTAACTGCCCTCCCCTGCAGACCTGGTTGCCCCCAACTGCCCTCCCCTGCTGGCCCAGTCACCTCTAACTGCCCTACCTTGCCAGCCTGTAAAATTAGTGTACAGAATCTTTTAAATTATATTTTTAATATTTATATTAAGAACTCAGCCCTGGCTATATAAGCATAGGAGAAGTTCATTTGTTTTTAGGTTAATGGTTTTAAGTACCAGTGCTGTACTTCATCTTATCTTTCATAAATAAAAGTGTCTCATTGGAAATAGCCCTTTCCCAATAAACATCCTGAATTGTTCAATATCTACAAAGCAACTTTTCATTGTTTCTCTTCCCTCATTAATAAATATGTGGTTCAAACATTCAACAGGTAGTAAAATAGAATTATTCTCTCCCATATTAATGTCCACATAGGTAATTTGAACAGTACAAAATGGTGCTGGCTTTACTCTTAGCCTCACAAAAATCAAGCAGAAAATAAATTGAGATGAAACAATAGCTATTGGTCTTTTATGTTTCTACTAGTGACCCAGTGCACAGATTCATGCACATTGAAAGAAAATTAATTAGAAGAAATATTTTAGTATCGCTATCTGCTCTTTCTCTATAATAGAAGATTCAACCAAATTCACGATCGACAATGACAGATCAAAACACATGTGTGCGATTGGTGTCAGTGAGAGGTTTATGTAGAGAGATAAACTTGCTTAATTAGATCTCCTTTCTGATTTAGCTAAACTTTTTCCAGCCAAGTGAAGCACCCCAACTTCTCTTTCAGGTAATTATCTGCAACACAATGGCAAATATCAACACGAAGCAGATTATTATTGTAGATCACACAGGGAGAACAAAGGGTAAAATATCTAACTGCAGAAGCATTTGACTATATTCTGTGCAGTGAGAAAACCTGAAGTGATTTTCAAGGTCCAACATTTCTTACTTCTTTTCAATTGGGTCAAGTTTCTATGCTTTCTAAATTTCTGTTTTCTGACTAATGAAAAGAAAATAGGATTCCATCAAGTCTCCTATCTAACTTCTGGAGTAGGTAAATAGGAGGCATGGGAAAATGCTTCACAGACATTTGGTTAAAGTGTAAAATGTTTGCACCTGGCTATAAAGCAAGTCATGTTCCTGGGTTGAAGAAACTATAAGGAGGCTAGTTGCTAGAGAGAGGAAGCCAGGCATTGCTATGTGATGTCATCACCCGGTGCCCACAGCCACCATTTCTGGGCTGTGCTGGGTTGTGGGCTGCATTTTGCTCCATGGGGTCTTAGCTGTGATTCGGTGGGCTGTCACTCTGGGATAGTGGCAGAGCCTGTGTACCACTTGGGGGAAGCTGAGTGTTGCTTTGTCTGTTGCTTTGTTGTTGACAGGTCCATGGTGCCATTTCTCTGTAAATGGCCTGTGTACATCATGGCAGCTCCTGCATTGAGCATCTTCCCCCAGTGGTCAGTGTGCATCATAGGGACCAATTGGATGGTTGGGCACCTAGCATATTAGCCTTTTATATATATGGTTATAGTGTCACCACAAATATGACAGCTAAAAATGCATACAGATTCAGGAATTCTCAATTGGGAATTCAAATACCATGTAATTTTCTGAATAATGGGAAGGTCTTAAAAAGTTCTAAACAAACCAATGTACATTATTCCTTCAATCATTCCTTAATTTATATGCTAGCAGTATTGTTTTAAACATGTCTTTATTAAAATGAATCAAAATAACTTTGTAGGTATCATGGAATTGGGTTCTAGGCCTACATAGTTTTCTAGTCTCAAGTATTAATTTAGTGCACATAATATCATTTACATGAATATTTGACAGGACACAGAGCCATCTTCTGTGGTTCTTGATCATTGCATCTCTGGCTCCTGCTCATTAAATGCCAATAGAGTTCACTACTGACAATTGTCATAGGGACAAAATTGCCCTATCAAATTTCCAAAATGATCTCTAGGGGTATCAGTTCTTTTGAGAACCACTCATCTGAAATGTGCTCTCCCTCTGTACTCTCTCCTGTGAACGAATCATCGATGGTATTACAGCTAAAAAGATATTATCTCTCAGCCAATCAAATGTTCTAATAAAAAATTCCATTAGCATGATCATAAAATAAATTCAAAATAAAATTTTGAAATAAAACTTTTATGGTTTATAGGTCATAATGTGAAGATCAGACCTTTTTCCCTAGCTGAAGGCACCAAAAACAAGTCTCACTAGGATATTTCATGAATGTATTTATTTGCCATCACAGAGCCAGCCTAGGTTAAAAGCCAAATACACTATTAATGTAGAGCAAAATTATTGGATTTTTCTAAGGATTTATAAATTATTAGAGGCCCGGTGCACAAAATTCATGCACGGGGGTGGTCCCCTCAGCCCAGCCTGCACCCTCTCCAATCTGAAATCCCTCAGGAGATGTCCAACTGCCAGGATTGGGCCTAAACCAGCAGTAGGACATCCCTCTCACAATCCAGGACCACTGGCTCCTAAATGCTCACCTGCCTGCCTGCCTGATTGCCGCTAACTGCCCCCCCTGCCAGCCTGATCACCTCTAACCGCTTCTGCCTGCTGGCCTGGTCACCCCCAACTGCCCTCCGCCCACCTGGTCGCCCCCAATTGCCCCCCGCCCTGCCGGCCTGGTCACCCCACGCAGCCTGCTAACATCATAAAGACTTGTAGAATCATTTAACATGCTAAGTTAAAATCTTTTAAGTTTGCTTATACTCATAGTTATCAATTTTTAATGAGTTAGAAACAATATAGATACTTCTTCAAAGTGCCTATCTTAAGGATTGATTATATTAAGATGATTATCTTAAAAAAAAAAAAGTTATTCCAAAGGAAGACTTACTTTTTAAAAGCAGTCCTTATCTCTTTTTTCTTCATATTATCTTGGATTGACACACTCAAATGTTCTACTTTATGTAAGTGCCAGGATTTAGATAGATTACTATTTGAGACATATTTCTAAGAGGTGCCACTTTCAGTGTATTAAATACTGATATATCAATAGCAAATCAGATGACATTTGATCTAGTCAACCAATCTATTATTTTTCTGCCTCAAGCTAGAAACTTTATGGCCATGATCCTCACTCCTCCCCTTGTATCTTGACCTTATTTTATGAAATTTTAAAGGCATACTAAGTTATCATCTGTCCTTCAGGATGACCTTTGAATGACTAGCATGGAAATCTCATGAATAGAACTATGGGATTGATAAGTGGGGGCTTATTTGGGTTAAAGAAAAGGCATTTTCTTTTACAAAAAATGTGCAACACTGAAATAGTCAAACAATGCTATTCAATACACAGTGGGAGCTACAAAACTAATGGTTGTAAGGAAGATCAAAGCTAGAAGACAAAAGCACAGATATGATAGTTAAGACTACAGATATAACAAGGATGCTGAAAGAGAGGGTATTATAGCTAAAAATATATTATCTCTTTAGAATACAATAAAAAGAATAAAATAAATGACAGCAGGAAGACTTGGAGGGGTAGGGGGCGGGGGAAGGTAGATCAACGGAACGACTTGTATGCATGCATATAAGCATAACCAATGGACACAAGACACTGGGAGGGGGGTGAGGGCATGTGCCAGGGTGTAAGGGAGGCTAGGGGAAGGTCAATTGGGAAAAAAAGGAGACATATGTACTACTACTTATAATACTTTAAACAATAAAAAAGAAGAAAACAAAAGAAAAAAAGAAAGTTATTAATAGGATAAACCATGAAGAAAAAGAATGCTAAAACTTTTGAAAAATAAACATTTTTTTTATAAAAGAAAATTTGAGTTTTATATCTCTACAAGTTTTCTTTTAGACTGACTTTCCCCCACTTATTATTTTTCTTTTCTTTTTCAACACAGGAAGGAATCCTCAATAAACGTTAAAATTCAAAAAAAAAAAAAGAACAAGAATAGTTGGTGTAGTTTGGGCTCATCTAATTTTTAAGAAGATAGAAATTATATGGGAAATTATTTGGGGTTAGTAAAACAAATATTTAAAAAATAGAGTTAAGTCCTCTGAGGAAATTTAATATAGAAACTGAATTGTTTTGTTCTAGAGAAGAGGTGGCATTCCATTTCAATCAAATTGAATAGTTATTATGAGAACGAAGTTGATCAATTTTTTGTATATTATTCATGTTCAAAGATACCTGAAAAATATGAATGAGCTAAAACTGAAATTATTTAGACACAAGCCTCAAACATCACTATGATAAAATATGACAAACAATAACAGAGTCCATGAAATCTGTTTCTTAAAGAGCATCATAAAAAAAAATATAACGATCTGTTCTGAGTGGTTGAAATCAAGTCCTCATTACCAATTATGGTCCATTCTATCTCTAATGTACCATCATTCTTTCGCCTCCCTTCCTCTCTCTAATTACACCCTCGCTATTTATTTACTGTATTTTATTGATTTCAGAGAGGAAAGGAGAGGGCTAGAGAGATGGAAACATCAATGATGAGAGAGAATCATTGATCAGCTGCCTCTGCATATCCCCTACTGGGGATAAAGTATGTGACCTGCTGTTTCATAGGTTGATGCTCAACCACTGAGTCATACCAGTTAGGCTACTTCATCACTATTTTTGACAATAAGAGTATTTCCATATACAAAAAAATTGTCTTCACATAAGGTTTTATTTAGTGTGCATATCACACTTTTATAGGATTCTGATATAGAATTCAAAATCTGTCTGCTTTATCATGCTAGATTAAAAACAAAAGACGGGTTAACAAGAAAATTATTACTCTTTCATCTACTAGTTATGCAACTGTTCAGTTAATGAAGAGTAACTTAAAAATAAATATGTTTGAATATACAAAAGTTTATTTTTTAGGGGTCAGTGTTTCCATGATGGTTTATCAAAGTCTAATGCTTTGTCCTAATACACTTAAATATGTTTCTTGAATACCTGACTTGAATATTCAGTTTAGATTAGGCAGTTGATTACTACACATGAAATAGGTACCTACAGAATAGATGTGTACTGGAAACCTAGCAAGAGTAGAAGATTTGGATAAGCCATTTCCATATAGAGCTGCTTTTTTTTTTTTAACAAAAAGCATAATAAAACTTCACAAACTGGCCTAGTTTAGCTTGGCCAGCTTATAACCTTTAGGTCACCTTTCAGTTACCTGTAAGACAACACCAATCCTGCTTTGCTATGCACAGATTCAATGACAGATAATGTAGCAGAATTCTATTTTTATTTCCAAATATGCAATAGAAAATTTGCTTCTGACTTCAGCAATAATTAAATAAATATTTAACTCTAATTTGCTGCTTTTTCTCTACAATAAAGAAGACAAGACCACTTTTTTTGCTACCTTGTTCTTTTTTTCCTTACAGCATGAATTCCCAGCAATTAATTAACATGAATTAGTAAATTATTCTTGAGCTTACTAAAATATGTTCATACCTCAAAAAGATAATTAAAGCCCTGACCAGTGTGGCTCAGTTGGTTGAGTATCATCCCATGCACCAAAAGGTCTCCAGTTCAATTTCCAAGTCAGGGCATATACCCAGGTTTCAGGTTCCATTCCTGGTCTGGGTTCATATAGGAGTCAACCAATAAATGTTTCTCACATCAATGTGTATCTTTCACATCAATGTTTCTCTCTCTCTCTCTCTCTCTCTCTCTCTCTCTCTCTCTCTCTCTCTCCCTCCCTCCCTTCCTCTGTATCTACATTTTAAAAATGATAATTAAATTCCAAGCTAAAAATAAACCTTATTGAAAAGTGAACTTCAAGCTTGAAATGCGCATCCTTTAAAAATGTCTTAAAACTGTTTTTGGGGTGGAGGGGCAGGGGTGGGCTGGAGGGGGTCAATGGTGGAAAAAGGCGGACATATGTAATACTTTCAACAATAAATATTTTTTAAAAACTGTCTTTGGGATATGTACTGGAAATTCATGTGAAGCTTTCTAAGATCTGTTTGTTTTATTAAAAAAGATAAACCAAAATCTACTCAATTTGAATGAAAAAGTTGACTTTTTCTTTGAAATGAGTTTTGCCATATTAACATTCTAAGCTGCATCTTATGACATAATGAGGATATTGTTTTCCCTCAAAGAATAGATCTATCTCAATACCCAACCAAAAGTCATTTGAACATGACTTTTGTGATTATAGCCATAAACAAAATTAATCTCAGAATATTTAACAATGTATAAATGAATAATAGCCCGAGCTTATAAAGTGTTTAATATACTATCTAGAGTACCTTAAAAAAATAAGCCCAACTGAGAAGATCATTTACTAAATGCAGGCATGCCTATAACCTGCAAAGGAATTACTGAGGTTTGTGGGAGGTGACATTTTATGGGGAGGATGCATTTGGGAATATATTTGTACTAAAAAATACAGTGCTAGTGCAATTTAATTCATATATTTCAGTTAAATCAATAAAATTGTATCCAACTGAAAAGGCTTGAGAGATTACTCCCTGTAAACACTAAGGTAAATTGAAAGTAAATGACGTCATTTTTTTACTGCTAATGACACAGAAAGTCTGAAAATGCGGATATTGACAGTCCCATTTTATTGAAACTGCACTTTTAGTGAATCCCAATTATACTGTAAAATAATAATTTGTGCTGAGATGATATTGATAGCATTTATGTTCTTGGTCCATATATCCAGTGAAGAATAGTGAAATAAATTCATTTTTTGATAGTTCAAACTGCTCTCTTTAACTATATAGATTGACTCAATAGCTGGTTATGAATATTTTAAAATTTTCCTCAACATAAGGATTATAAAACTTACATGCATATAAAGTCCATGTCACTGTGTGCAAGTTATTTAGGTCATAAGACAATAATCCTTCTGTATGGATTCTGCTTTCACATATAGTAGAAACTCTATGGATGAAATATTGGTGCTAATACCTATTAAAATTTTGAAAGGAAAAGAATAGGACATTTTCTTCTAAAAATGCTAGAGTGTAGAAGATTTGAAAAATGGAGAACAGAGAAAAATAGCATTAATCTGCAAATAAAGTTCAACCCCAAACTTAGTGGAAAAGTTGGTATGTATGCCAGGGGTATTAATGTAATGCACATGGACATCTAGGAAGACCATGGATAATAAATGTATTTTTTCTCAAAACTGTTCCCATACAGTATATGTACTTTCACACATATTTACATATTTCAGGTATTTTTAATCAAAACAATAGGAGTACACTCTTATTATACATTGTTACATAACTAAACTTTTCACAGATGTTTTAGGCATCTTTCTATGGTAATATATACAGGGTACCCCCCCAAAATGTACACACTTTAAAAGCTGACAGATCAATTGATGTTTCTTTTCCAATTTATCCCATTGGAACTAATAATTATTAAAAGTATGTATACATTTTGGGGGACACCCTATATATGTAAATAGCCATTATAGTTTTTAATGGTCAAATGGCATTCAATTAAATGGATGTACTATAAGATATCAGGGGAGGGATCGACAACAATACAATCATAGTAGGGGACTTTAATACACTACTGACATCACTGGATAAATCCGCTAGACAAAAACTCAGCAAAGAAACAGCAATCCTAAATGACTCACTAGATCAGATGAACTTAATTGACATCTTCAGAGCACTTCACCCGAAAGCCACAAAATATACGTTCTTCTCAAGTGCTCATGGGACATCTTCAAAAATAGACCACATATTGGGTCACAAACAAAGTCTCCTCAAATTCAAGAAGATTGAAATCATACCAAGCATCTTCTCAGACCACAAGGCCATAATATTAGAAATAAACTACAATAAAAAAAACTCAAAATACTCAAACACTTGGAAGCTGAATAGCACGTTATTAAATATTGATTGGGTTACCAATGAGATCAAAGAAGAAATTAAAAACATCCTGGAAACTAATGACAATGAAAACACAACAATCCAAAACCTTTGGGACGCAATGAAAGCAGTCCTGAGAGGGAAGTTTATAGCTCTACAGGCCTATCTCAACAAACAAGAAAAAATGGTAGTAAATCATCTAAATCTACAGCTCCAAGAATTAGAAAGAGAGCAACAAGAAAAGCCCAGAGTGAGCAGAAGGAAGAAGATAATAAAGATTAGAGCAGAAATAAATGACATAGAGTCCAAAAAAAACAATACAGAAAATCAATGAAACAAAGAGCTGGTTCTTTGAAAGGATAAATAAGATTGACAAACCTCTAGCCAGGCTCACCAAGAAGCAAAGAGAAAGGACCCAAATCAACAAAATCAGAAATGATAGAGGCGAAATAACAACAGATCCTACAGAAATACAAATGATTGTTAAAAAATACTATGGACAACTCTACTCCAACAAACTAGACAACCTGGAGGAAATGGACATATTCCTAGAAAAATACAACATTCCAAAACTTAATCAGGAAGAATCTAAAAATCTCAATAGGCCAATAACTATGGAAGAAATGGAAGCAGTCATCAAAAAGCTTCCATCAAACAAAAGCCCAGGACCAGACGGCTTCACAGGGGAGTTTTACCAAACATTCAGGAAGAACTAAAACCTATCCTCCTCAGACTACTACAAAAAATCCAAGAGGAAGGAACACTTCCAAGCTCATACTATGAAGCCAGCATCACCCTAATAGCAAAATCAGGTAAAGACAACACAATGAAAGAGAATTACAGGACAATATCCCTCATGAACATAGATGCCAAAATCCTTAACAAAATCTTAGCAAATCGGATCCAGCAGTACATCAGAAAGATCATACACCACGACCAAGTAGGATTTATCCCAGGGATGAAAGGATGGTACAATATCCGCAAATCAATAAACGTGATACATCACATAAACAAGTTGAAAGAAAAAAACCACATGGTCATATCAATTGATGCAGAAAAAGCATTTGACAAAATTCAACACCCATTTTTGATAAAAACTCTCAGCAAGGTGGGAATTGAAGGATCATACCTCAACATAATAAAAGTCATATATGACAAACCCACAGCCAACATCATACTCAATGGACAAAAACTAACACCATTTGCCCTAAGAACAGGAACAAGACAGGGATGCCCACTCTCACCACTAATGTTTGACATAGTACTGGAAGTATTAGCCATTGCAATTAGACAAGAAGAAGAAATAAAAGGCATCCAAATTGGAAAAGAAGAAGTAAAACTGTCCTTATTTGTAGATGACATGATATTATACTTAAAAAACCCTAAAGACTCCATCATAAAACTATTAGACTTAATAAAAGAATTTGGCAATGTAGCAGGATACAAAATTAACGCCAAGAAATCTATGGCATTTCTATACACCAATAGTAAATGTGCAGAAAGAGAGACTAAAAAAGCAATCCCATTTTCCATCGCACAAAAAAAATTAAGATACCTAGGAATAAACTTAACTAAAGAGGTAAAAGACCTCTACTCAGAAAACTACAGGATGCTGAAAAAAGAGATAGAGGAAGACATAAAGAGATGGAAGAACATACCATGTTCTTGGATTGGTAGAATCAACATCATTAAAAAGTCCATACTGCCCAAAGCAATCTATAAATTCAACACACTTCCCATTAAAATACCAATGGCATATTTCACAGACCTAGAACAAACTCTCCAAAAGTTCATCTGGGATAAAAAACGACCCCGAATAGCTGCAGTGATCCTAAGAAAGAACAAAGTAGTTGGGATCTCAATACCAGATATCAAGCTGTATTACAAAGCCACTGTTCTCAAAACTGCCTGGTACTGGCACAAGAACAGGCATATAGATCAATGGAATAGAACAGAGAACCCAGAAATAGACCCGAACCAATATGCTCAATTAATATTTGACAAAGGAGGCAAGAACATACTATGGAGTCAAGATAGTCTCTTCAATAAATGGTGTTGGGAAAATTGGACAGATACATGCAAGAAAATGAAACTAGACCACCAACTTACACCATACACAAAAATAAACTCAAAATGGATAAAGGACTTAAATATACGATGGGAAACCATAAAAATACTAGAAGAATCCAAAGGCAACAAAATCTCAGACATATGCTGAAGCAATTTCTTCACTGATACAGCTCCTAGGGCATTGGAAACTAAAGAGAAAATAAACAAATGGGACTACATCAAAATAAAAAGCTTCTGCACAGCAAAAGAACCCATCAACAAAACAACAAGAAAACCCAGTGCGTGGGAAAACATATTTGCCAATGTCATATCTGATAAGGGCCTAATCTCCAAAATTTATAGGGAACTCATACAACTTAACAATATGAAGATAAACATTCCAATCAAAAAATGGGCAAAGGATCTAAATAGACACCTTTCAAAAGAGGACATTCAGAAAGCCAAGAGACATAGGAAAACATGCTCAAAGTCACTAATCATCTGAGAGATGCAAATCAAAACAACAATGAGGTACCATCTCACACCTGTCAGACTTGCTATCATCAACAAACGACAAGTGCTGGAGAGGATGTGGAGAAAAAGGAACACTTGTGCACTGCTGGTGGGAATGCAGACTGGTGCAGCCACTATGGAAGACAGTATGGAGTTTCCTCAAAAAACTGAAAATGGAACTCCCATTTGACCCTGTGATCCCACTTCTAGGAATATATCCCAAGAAGCCAGAAACACCAATCAGAAAGGATATATGCACCCCTATGTTCATAGCAGCACAATTCACCATAGCTAAGATCTGGAAACAGCCTAAGTGCCCATCAGTAGATGAATGGATTAGAAAACTGTGGTACATCTATACGATGGAATACTATGCTGCTGTAATAAAGAAGGAACTCTTACCATTTGCAACAGCATGGATGGAACTGGAGAGCATTATGCTAAGTGAAATAAGCCAGTCAATGAAGGAAAAATACCACATGATCTCACTCATTTCTGGATAATAAAGACCATTATAACCTTATGAACAAAAATAGATACAGAGGCAGAGCTTCCTCGAACAGACTGTCAAACTACAGCAGGAAGGCCGGGGAGGGTGGAGGGCAGGAGGGGGGTGGGTAAGAGATCAACTGAAGGACTTGTATGCATGCATATAAGCATAACCAATGGACATAAGACACTGGGGGGTAGGGGAGGCCAGGGTATTGTCATGGGCGGGGCAAATAAAAGGAGACATATGTAATACTCTTTGTAATACTTTAAGCAATAAAAAATAAAATAAAATAAAATAAAAAAATAAATGGATGTACCATAATTTGTTTAACTCACTAATGATGAGCATATAGTTCATTTCTGTTTTTTCACAATGATAGACATTACACTAAATATCTATAACTATACCTATACAGGGTGTCTTAAAAATGTACACACACTTTAACAGCTGATAGCTCAATTTAGAAAATGAAATGTATTTTAATAAACTCTGCCTTTATAATTATTCAAAGTGTATGTACAGTTTTTTGGGGACAGCCTATATTTATAATTCCAGTATAAAAATTTCCTACATGTGGGTAGAAGCCAGGGATACTGCTAAACATCTTATAATAGATAGTAGAGTCTTCCCCCAAACAAAGAATTATCTATCCAAAAATGTTAATAGTGCTGAGGTTGAGAAACCCTGCTTTAGTCCCTCTATCCTTACTTTAAATGAATACTCATATCCAGAAACATGAACTTTACCTTCATCCTTTTCCAAATTTTAGTAGCAATTCAGCATTTTCATGACTATACTTGCAGAAGTCTTCAATAAAATGTTCCAGACTTTTCTGTCCAATATAGGAATCACTGGACATATACGGCTATCAAACACTTGAAATATAGTTGATTCAAACTGATATGTACTATAAGTGAAAAATAATCAGATTTCAAAAATTTAATATTAAAAAGAATGTAAACCATATCACTAATAATTTTAAGTGCTTATTGCATGTTAAAATTATAATATTTGGATATAGTGATGTAAACTAAATATATATTAAATTAACTTTATCCATTTATTTTCACTTTTTAAGTGTATCTACTCAGAAATACAAAATTACATATAAGGCTTGCATTACATTTCAATTGGACAATGCTGATCTCTATAACTGCTCATCTTTATCATTCACTTTCCATATGGTCTCCTAACTGATTCAGATCCTCATGCCAATCAAGTAGCACACTTAGGATCTACTGGGAACCTTGTTCTGTTCAGTCCCCTACAGTCGCTGTTTTAAAATCTCAGCCTACTGATTAGCTGAAGAATATGACAATGGGTTATACAACTTTTCTTTTCTATCCAGAATTGTCCACATCCTATCCTAATCATCAGAACAGACTACCAATGTCTCAATGATGAACTACTGTTTCCAGAGTACTCTTTTCACAAACACAATAAAGAAATTGCTATAGGAGTTTCTCTCTGAAGAAAGTTGTGGTTCTACCTTAGCAGGAGAAGCATAAAACTCTAGATGTTATTGATAGTGACATAAAGCCATGATTTAAGAGACATGAGGAAATATGAAGATTAATGAAGCAAAGATCAAAAGAGTAAGTCTTTCTAAAGAAGTGATTTCAAGGTTATGACCTTACTTTGCTCTGAGAAAAGAGATGCTTGACTTGATAAAATGGAAGCAGCACTGGACTGAGAGTTAGATGCCTGAATTCCAGTGTTGTGCTTGCTATGTACTAACTGTGTGACCTTGGGCGAACCATTTAACTTCCCTGTGCATAAATTAATAAACCTGTAAAATAAGAAAAAACTCAAAGATTTTTGTTTGGACCATATGAGAAGGTATAGATCCAGAGACAGATAAGTATCAATCAGACTGTCAAGCCTAAGAGGGAAGGTAGGGGAGGGTGGGGGTAAGGGGGAGAGATCAATCAAAGGACTTGTATGCATGCATATAAGCCTAACCAATGGACACAGACACCAGGGGGGTGAAGGCATGAGTGGGGGCGTTGGGGGGGATAATAGGGGGATGAGGACACATATGTAATACCTTAATCAATAAAGAAAATATTTTAAAATATAAAGTTATATACATATAAACATAAAGGTTATTATATACTATATTTTCTAAATACATTGAATATGCATAGTGTATTTGAAAACATGTATGCCAAAGGTAATGAGTAGTTCTGAAATTTTACAATGACTCACATAACTCCAATTGCTCTCTGAGTGATAGATATTAAGAACAATATGATACAATGTAATAAGTAAATGCCTATCAGAAGAATATGGATAGGCAAGGAGAAGTATACTCTCAGAGCAGAAGTTGATCTCAAGCATTCATGCTTCCTGTGTACTAATATGTCAGGTAAACATAATCACCAATATCTTTATGCAACTAAGACACAGGAATGGGAGAAGAACAGTCCTACATAAAAGGAAGTCAAAGAGAATGAAAAATTTCTTTATAAACATGCAATGGGAAAGAAATAACAGAGTAGTTATAGATTCATTGTTTCACTCATTTATTCATTGAACAAACATTCAATTAATGAATTGACTTAACAGCAGTTAGCTATCAATGAAATAATGGTTATAAACTTGTTGTTTTTAAAATAAGTAGCTGTTAGTTTTGAAAAGTATTTTGAAATTATGAAAAATAACATTTATACCTAAGTATTTGGCTCTCAACTAGGGTCACTTCTTACCATGTTGACAGTATTACAATAGTTGCCTTGTATTTGGAAAAACTACACTCCATGGTTCTGGTTAAAGGAGTCATGCTTTTATACTCAAAATATTTCAGAACAAAAAGGAGTCCTTATTTAACAGTTCAGCATATTTACTTTTTAAAGAACAATAATTAAATAGAAAATAAACTATAGCAGAATTTAAAGACAAAGATTGTGTATTTTGGTAAGCCATTGAGAAGAGTTAAAGGTTTATCATTATTTAATCTTTCCTTGGGATCAAAAAATAGCTCATTTTAAGTATTTAAACTTAGACTTCCTTGATCTTATAAGAATCAACCATGATAACTTGAGAGTCAGTCATCAGAGGGGCTTTCACTTATTTTTTTTTCTTGGTGGTGGTGGTGGTAGTGGCTTATCTCTCTCAAAACCAGATAGCTAATTTTATCTGCTTGGCTATCTATTTGCATAAGTTGAGAGGACATGCCCTTATCTCTGAACCTTCTAGTGTTATCTTTTTGACTCATTCAAAATTGCCTGCAGTTTTCCTTAAAGGTAAAAGTGGCTTTACTAAGTGAAAGGCACAAGTGAACAACAAATGTTTGTTCAATGAATAAATGAGTGAAACAATGAATCTATAACTACTCTGTTATTTCTTTCCCATTGCATGTTTAAAAAGAAATTTTTCATTCTCTTTGACTTCCTTTTATTTAGGACTGTACTTTGCCCGTTCCTGTGTCTTAGTTGCATAAAGATATTGGTGATTATGTTCACCTGACATAGGGACCTCAGAAGCATGAATGCTTGAGAACAACTTCTGCTCTGAGAGCATATTTCTCCTTGCTTATCGATATTCTTCTGATAGGTGTTTACTGATTACATTGTATCATATTATTCTTAATATCTATCACTCAGAGAGCAAAAGTTTTTGATACCCTGAGACCTACTGCTCAATGTTAAAGAAATTGCAGCTACAAATTCATGCTGTACCAGGACATTTACAAACAATTTTTAAGAAAATACATGATTTTCACAGAGTTACTTCTCAATGGTTGGCATCTTTGTCTGCTTGGGATATCATAACAAAATATCATAGACTGGGCAGTTTAAACAACAGAAATTTATTTTCTCACATTGCTGGAGGCTGGAAGTCCAAGACCCAAGCACCAACATTGTTGTTTTTCTGGTGAGGGTTCTCTTCCTGCCTTATAGACTAGTGTTTTCTCACTGCATCCTCACATGGTAGGGATTCTCTTTTTATAAGGCCACTAATCCCATCATGAGGGTCCTTCTCTCATGACCTCATCTAAATCTAATTACTTCACAAAGCACCATAAAATGGGGGGTTAGGGTTTCAATATATGAATTTGGCGAGGGACACAATTCAGTCCATAGCAGTTGCTAAAAACTAAAGCTTCCCCTGATACTTTGAAATTGTAGTAGAACTGCAGCAAAATATACAAACCTGGTGCTGTTTTAGAAGACAGTTACTTCAAATTTCCTGTTGCTTATAGCATAGAATTTTAATTTCTGATCTTCAACACACATATTCCCAGTCTGGTATTCTCTTCATCTCCTTAATATGCTCTTCCAACCAAGGAAGAGGTTTCTCTTGAGTGACCCCTAAATACACTTCATAATCTTTCTTGTAGCCCATGCATTTATCATTCAACTCTGTTGCTTAAAATGATCTTCCTAATCCTTTTCCCATGTAATAATCATTATCAAGAATTTTGATATTAAGTAATTGCATTGAGTAAGTGGTATGTATGCACAGTGATAACTTTAGTTAAGTACTTAACGTGGATTATCTCCTTTAATCTTTGCAACAACCCAATGAGGCAGATACTCTTATGATTTGTATTTCACAGATAAGAAGCCTGAGACTAAAAAGATTAAATAACTTGTTCATTGCCCTGATTGATATGGTTATGTGATAATTATCTCTCAGTTTGTTTATGTGCCATATCACGTTTATTGATTTGCAGATATTGAACCATCCTTGCATCCCTGAAATAAATCCTACTTGGTGATGGTGTATGATCTTTGTAATGTATTGCTGAACCCGATTTACTAGGATTTTGTTGAGGATTTTAGAATCTATATTCATCAAGGATATTGACCTGTAGTTCCCTTTTTTGTGGTGTCTTCATCTGGTTTTGGGATTAGGGTAATGCTTGCTTCATAGAAAGAGCTTGGAAGTGTGCCTTCCTCTTGAATTTTTTGGAATAGTCTGAGGAGGATAGGTTTTAGTTCTTTGAATACTTGGTAGAACTCTCCTGTAAAGCCGTCCGGACCAGGGCTTTTGTTTGCTGGAAGGTTTTTGATCGCTGTTTCAATTTCTTTGGTAATTATTGGCCGATTCAGGGTTGTTGTTGTTGTTGTTGTTTGTTTGTTTTTTGACTCTTCTTGGTTGAGTTTTGGAAGCTTGTATTTTTTTAAGAATATTTCCATTTCATCTAGGTTGTCCATTTTGTTGGAATAGAGCTTTCATAGTATTTTTACATAATCAGTTTTTATTTCTCTGGGATCGGTTGTTATTTCACCTCTTTCATTTCTGATTTTGTTTATTTATGTCCTTTCTCTTTGATTCTTGGTGAGCCTGGCTAGAGCTTCATCAATCTTTTTTATCCTTTCAAAGAACCAGCTCTTGGTTTTGTTGATTATTTGCATTTTTTTTTTTTTTACTACAAGTCATTTATCTGTGCTCTGCTCTTTATTATTTCCTTTCTTCTGCTTATGCTGGGCTTTTCTGGTTGCTCTCTTTCTAACTCTTTGAGTTGTAGAGTTAGATAATTTATTACCATTGTTTCTTGTTTTTTGAGGCAGGCATGTGGAGCTATTAACGTCCCTCTCAAGACTGCTTTCACTGTGTCCCATAGATTTTGGATTGTTGTATTTTCATTGTCGTTTGTTGCCATGATGCTTTTTATTTCTTCTTTGATCTCTCTGGTAACCCAGTCATTGTTTAATAGCATGGTATTTAGCCTCCAGGTGTTTGATTTTTTTATTGTTTTTATTGTAGTTGATTTCTAGTTTTATACCATTGTGGTCTGAGATGGTACTTGATATGATTTCTGTCTTCTTGAGTTTGAAGAGACTTTTCCTGTGATCCAATATATGCTCTATTTTTGAAAATGACCCATGTGCACTTGAGAAGAATGTATATTCTCTGGCTTTGGGGTAAAATGTTCTGAAGATGTCAATTAATTCCATCTGATCTAGTGAGTCATTTAGGATTGCTTTTTCTTTTCTGCTTTTTGTTTAGAGGATTTATCCAATGTTGATAGTGGGGCATTAAAGTCCCCTACAATGACTGTATTGCTATCAATGTCTCCCTTGATATCCTCCAAACATTTTCTGTTTATGTATTTGGGTGCTCCTGTATTGGGTGCACATATGTTTACCAGAGTTATATTTTCTTGTTGGATTTCTCCTTTTAGTATTATGAAGTGTCCTTCCTTATCTCTTGTTATGTCCTTCACTTTGAGGTCTAATTTGTCTGATATAAGTATTGCTACCCCAGCATTTTTTTTTTTCGTTTCCATTCACCTGAAAAATCTTTTTCCATCCCTTCACCATCAGTCTGTGTGAGTCCTTTTTTTCTGAGGTGGGTTTCCTGTAGACAGCAGATATATGGGCCATGTTTTCTTTTCCACTCAGCTACTCTATGTCTTTTGATTGGGGCATTTAATCCATTTGCACTTAAAGTTATTATTAATAGGTATTTGTTCGTCACCATTTTTACTCCTTATGCCTGTGTTCCTTCTTCGCTTCCTATTTTTTCTTTTTACAGCAGACCCTTTAGCAAATACATGAAAAAAATTCTGGAGAATAACAAGGTAGATACTGACAGCAATACAGTCATAATAGGGGACTTTAATACCCAATAACACCAGTGGACACATCCTCTAAACAAAAAATCAGCAAAGAAAAAGCAATCCTACATTACTCACTAGATCAGATGGAATTAATTGAAATCTTCAGAACATTTCACCCCAAAGCCACAGAATATACATTCTTCTCAAGTGCACATGGGTCATTCTCAAAGATATAGCACATATTGGGACAAGGGCAAAGTCTCTTCAAATTCAAGAAGATAGAAATCATATCAAACAACTTCTCAGATGACAATGGCATAAATCTAATAACCACAATAAAAAGAATCTAAAAAAACAAACACCTGGAAGCTAAATAGCACGCTATTAAACAATTATTGGGTTACCAAAGAAACCAAAGAAGAAAAAAAAGCACCATGGCAACAAATGACAATGAAAACACAACAATCCAAAATATATGGGGCACAGTGAAAGCAGTCTTGAGAGGGACATTCATAGCTCTACAGGCCTGCCTCAAAAAACAAGAAATAATGTAATGAATTATCTAACCCTACAACTCAAAGAGTTAGAAAGAGAACAACAAGAAAGGCCCAGGGTAAGCAGAAGGACTGAAACAATAAGGAGCAGAGCACAGATAAATATCATATAGACCAAAAAACAATACAAAAGATCAACAAAACTAAGAGCTGGTTCTTTGAAAGAATAAACAAGATTGATGAACCTCTAGCCAGGCTCACCAAGAAGCAAAGAGAGAGGACCCAAATAAACAAAATCAGAAATGAAAAAGTTAAAGTAACAACTGATCCCACAGAAATACAAACGATTATTAAAAAATACTATGAACAACTCTATTCCAACAAAATGGACAACCTAGATGAAATGGACATATTCTTAGAGAAATGCAAGCTCCCAAAACTCAACCAAGAAGAGTCAAATAACCTGAACAGGCAGATAACTACCAAAAAAATTGAAGCAGTGATCAAAAATCTTCTAGCAAACAAAATCCCTGATCAGGATGGCTTTATAGGGGAGTTCTAACAAGCATTCAAAGAAGAACTAGTACCTATCCCCTCAGACTATTCTAAAAAATTCAAGAGGAAGGCACCCTTCCAAGCTCTTTCTATGAAGCCAGCATTACCCTAATCCCAAAACCAGATAAAGACACCACAAAAAAGATAACTACAGGCCAATATCCTTGATGAACATAAATGCTAAAATTGTCAACAAAATTCTGGCAAATCATATTAAGCATTACATTAGAAAGATAATACACCATTACCAAGTGGGATTTATTCCATGATACAAGGATGGTACAATATCAGAAAATCAATTAATGTCATACATAACATAAACAAAGTGAGAGACAAAAATCACATATTCATATCAATCGATGCAGAAAAAGCATTTGAAAAAATCCAACACCCTTTATTGATAAAATCTCTCAGCAAAAATGGGAATAGAAGGATCAGACCTCAACGTAATAAACACCTTATATGACAAACCAACAGCCAACGTCATGCTCAATGGCCAAAAACTACACTCATTTCCCCTAAGAACAGGAACAAGACAAGGATGGCCAGTTTCACCACCCCTGTTCGATATAGTACTGGCACTGCTCGCCATAGTAATCAGATAAGAAGAAGATATAAAAGGCATCCAAATTGGAAACGAAGAGGTAAAACTGTCCTTATTTGCAGATGACATGATAGTATACATAGAAAACCCCAAAGACTCCATCAAAAAACTACTAGACCAAATAAATGAATTTGGAAATGGAGCAGGATACAAAACTAAAACCCAGAAATCTATGGCCTTTTTATACACCAATAATGAACCGACAGAAAGAGAAACAAAAATAACAATCCAATTTACCATAGCACCAAAAAATTAAGATACCTAGGAATAATCTTAACCAAGCACATAAAAGACCTGAACTCAGAAAACTTCAGGACATTGAAAAAAGAGATAGAGAAAGTCATAAATAAATGGAAGAACATAACATGTTCACGGATTGGTAGAATCAACACCATTAAAATGTCCATACTACCCAAAGCAATCTACAGGTTCAATGCAATCCCCATTAAAATACCAACAGTATATTTTGCCGGAACTGGTTTGGCTCAGTGGATAGAGCGTCGGCCTGTGGACTGAAGGGTCCCGGGTTCGATTCTGGTCAAGGGCATGTACCTGGGTTGCAGGCACATCCCCAGTGGGGGGAGTGCAAGAGGCAGCTGATCGATGTTTCTCTCTCATCGATGTTTCTAACTCTCTATCTCTCTCCCTTCCTCTCTGTAAAAAATCAATAAAATAGCCGAAACCGGTTTGACTCAGTGGATAGAGCGTCAGCCTGCGGACTGAAAGGTCCCAGGTTCGATTCCGGTCAAGGGCATGTACCTGGGTTGCGGGCACATCCCCAGTAGGAGATGTGCAGGAGGCAGCTGATCGATGTTTCTCTTTCATCGATGTTTCTAACTCTCTATCTCTCTCCCTTCCTCTCTGTAAAAAATCAATAAAATATATTTTTAAAAAAATCAATAAAATATATTTAAAAAAAAATACCAACAGTATATTTCAAAGATCTAGAACAAACTCTCCAAAAATTCATCTGGAATAAAAAAGACCCCGAATAGCCACAGCAATCCTGAGAAAGATGAACAAAGTTGGAGGGATCACAATACCAGATATCAAGCTATATCATCAAGCCAGGGTTCTCAAGACTGCCTGGTACTGGCACAAGAACAGACAAATAGACCAATGGAACAGAACAGAGAACCCAGAAATGGAGACAAACCACTATGCTCACTTAATATTTGACAAAGGAGGCAAGAGCATACAATGGAATAAAAATCATCTCTTTAATAAATGGTGCTGGAAATTTGGACAGAAACATGCAAAAAAAATGAAACTAGATAACCAACTTACACCATACCAAAAAATAAACTGAAAATGGATAAATGACTTGAATATAAGATGGGAAACCATAAAAATCTTACAAGATTCCATAGGCAAGAAAATTGCAGACATATGTCATAGCAATATTTTTACAAACACAGCCCTTAGGGCAATGGAGACTAAGGATAAAATAAACAAATGGGACTAAATCAAAATAAAAAGCTTCTGCACAGCAAAAGAAATCATCAACAAAACAATAAGAAAGCCCACTGAATGGGAGAATGTATTTGTCAATGATATTTCTGATAAGGGTTTAATCTCCAAAATTTACAGAGAACTCATACAACTTAACAAAAGGAAGATAAATGACCCAGTCAAAAAATGGTCAAATGATCTATATAGAAACTTTTTGAAAGAGGACATGCAGAAGGCCCAGAGACATATGAAAACATGCTCAAAGTCACTAATCATCGGAGAGATGCCTGCCGTTCAAAACAACAATGAGGTACCATCTCACACCTGTCAGAATGCCTATCATCAACAAATCAACAAACAACAAGTGCCGTTGAGAATGTGGCGAAAAAGGAACCCTGCTGCACTGCGGGTGGGAATGCAGACTGGTGCAGCCACTGTGGAGAACAGTATGGAGTTTCCTCAAAAAGTTAAAAATGGAACTCTCATTTGACCCAGTGATCCCACTCCTAGGAATATATCCCAAGAAACCAGAAACACCAATTAGAAAGGATATATGCACCCCTGTGTTCATAGCAGCACAATTTACAATAGCTAAGATTTGGAAACAGCCTAAGTGCCCGTCAGCAGATGAGTGGATTAAAAAACTGTGGTACATCTACACAAAGAATACTATGCCGCTATTAAAAAGAAAGAACTCTTACCATTTACAATAGCATGGATGGAACTGGAGAGCATTATGCTAAGCAAAACAAGCCATTCGGAGAAAGATATATATCACATGATCTCACTCATGTGTGGGATATAATGATCAACTTAATTTGATGAACAAGAATAGATTGATCTAAAGACAAATGGTAAGGAAGAGGGGTAGAGAGCAACCAAAGGACTTATATGCATGTATATTAGCATATCCAATGGACACAGGCACTGGGGCAGCAGGGGCTTGCCCAGGCTGGGAAGGGTTGGGAGAGGGGGTCAATTGTGGAAAAAGGAGACATATGTAATACTTTAGACAATAAAAATAAAATAAAATAATATAAAAAAGTGGTGAAAGCAGACATCTCTGTCTTGTTTCTGATCTTAAGGGAGATACTTTTAGTATTTGCCCATTGAGTATGATGTTAGCTGTGGGTTTGTCATATGTGGCCTTTATTATGTTGAAGTTGTTTCCTGTATTCTCACTTTGTTGAGAGTTTTTATCATAAATAGGTGCTGGATTTTATCAAATTTTTTTCTGCATATATTGATATGATCATGTGGTTTTTATCTATCATTTTGTTTAGTGGTATATCATTTTTATTTCTTTGTGGATATTATACCAACCTTGAATCTCCTGAATAAATCCCACTTGATCATGGTGCATGATATTTTCAATGTATTTTTTATCTGAATTGCTAATACTTTGTTGAGGATTTTAGCATTTATGTTCATCATCAATATTGGCTTTTAATTTTCTTTCTTTGTAGTGTCTTTTTCACTACAAACCATCATGTATTGGTAGAGCAGAGATTACTTTAGATTCCATCTTTGTCTAACTTCAAATCCTATGCTATTTCTACCACATGAGGCATCTTCCTGGAGAATCGTTAGTTGCCAGTTGTTGAGAGCTACTGAAGATATATGATTCTGATGATAACATAGTGAAAGCACTGTCTTATGAAGATGGCTCCATGTGTTGAAGGGAAAGAAGTGAGTCAAGACTAGAGGAGATTTCTGTGTTGTGAGACCAGAACCATATATAGGATTTTAGGCATGGACACAAGCATCTTCTAGTACCAGTGAACACAGCTAAATATTTAGGACTCTACACATAGCTACTTTCTTCCTTCACAGCAGGAAAAGTCTTAGTATAGTTCTACAATGAATAATTTTCTATTTACAGCTGCTTGATGTGGGCGGGTTTAGAAAATCGAGTTCTTAACTTTCTCAAGTCCTTGTGTTGCCATAAAATAAAACCCACCTTAAATAATAAAAATTAGCACTTATTTAAAAAGATTTTTATTTTTAGGTATTCAACCGATTTCAAAATATGCTTAATAAGAAATGTTTACTACATCTCCTCTTTGAAATTGAACAAAATGTCAATTTCTTCCAGTGAACAAAGAAAGGTGTCCTATCACAGAATATACTTATATAAGAAGATATAAGTTTAATATCAGATTGTCCTCGGAAGACCCCTATTCACAAATGAGCACACATTGCTTATTTCATCTCAGTACTTGGTTCTGAATATATCATGAAGTGTATATATCTCATAATGCCATAAAAAAAGTAGTTAATTCCCTAGTGAATTGAATTTTCAAAAGGATTTGTGGAAAATAGCAATCAATTTTTATTTCCTTCTGTTTCCCCTGTGTACCCAACTTTTCCTATTTCAGGGAATATTTTGTCTCTTTTTTGTTATCAGTTTCTTTCCTGCTCTGGTGCTTTGAGGTAATGTCTCATCTCCTACCACTGTGAACCACACATACTCTAATTGTTAAACACATACATAACTTAAAAAAGTTTTAATTCATTTTATTTTCAGAGGAGCTAACCTCAGTCTCCATCCAACATATCTCAGAGAATTATCTAGTCAAGACTAGAAAATACAAAGCACTATAGAAGTAGGATCTCAAGTTTAGTTCTTATTCTACAACTTCTTAATTATGTGGCCTTGAGGAAGATACCATAGTTTAGGGCTTTATGTATCTGTTAAATGGAAATAATAATAATAGTAATAAAAATAATAATACAGAATTGAGGACTTCGAAGTTTCCTAATCAGCATTTCAACTCGGGTTTCAAAGCACAACACGTAGGTAAAAATACAATAAGCAAATTGTGGTGTTTGTGTCAATGTGATAAAATCTATCAGATTTGGAGCTACTGTTATCTTCCAAAATATCCATAAGGCCACTCGTACCAGGAGCTGTCCCTGAGGAAGTCATTGGCCCCCAACTTTTCACAGTGATTCTGAGGGTTAAATAAAAGTTGCCACACAGGGTGAGGGGTATAGGCGAACTCTCTATACTTTCCCTGCAACTTTTCTGTAAATCAAAAATTATTCCAAAACATAAGGAAAAAAATAATAATACAACCTATAAAGGCTAAACTGGATATCTCAAAGAAAAAGATATATTTTGAGTCATTTAACTCCATCAAGACCATCAATAAGAAACCAAATCAGTTTCCCATGAAATAGTATTGTCAATAGTATCAAACTCAGCTTTAGGAGAGGGTGTCTCTTGAATAATGAAGGTACATGATTTCAGAGATGAATATACTATAACAAGAAAATGCAACTTCTATTCTCTCTAGGGTCAGGGAAGCCAAGGACGCTGAAGAAACATATTTTAAAAAGAAGTGATTAGCATTTTGGCACTTGATCTCATAGTATGCCAATTGCTAAAACAATCAGTTATGTTAGGAAGATGCTCATGGTTGGGATACTTAGGAACTGGCTTCTAGTCCTATCTAGATGATTTTGGGTGAATTTCTTCCTTCTTTGAGGCTTACTAAGTTTTATTATCTGTGAAGTTAGAAGCCAACATTTTTTGTATGCATGTAATTTACTAAGAAGGATATTGCCTTGTCATTGCAAAAGAATCGGTAGCCTAATTATACCCCTTCAAGGTAAATTAGTTTTAAGCTTTCTCTTAAAGGGTGTCTCATGGTCAATGTGCAAGTAATATTATTATAGTGTCAGCTCTCAGTAAAATTACAAAGTGGTTGATTTTTAAACTTTGTCATTTTTATCTTCTCTTCAAGTATCCTAACACAAACATGATCTTCTTCCTCTAGGCACCATCCCAAATTACCTGTATACATGGCCTGTCCATTCTTTCCAGGGCACATATGGGTATTTTACCCCATCTCAGAGCCTTTTAAGGCAGTCACTGATTCCACTCATTCCAGAGCTACATAGCACCATATATGGTTTAGTTCTTCAAATTACATGTCCTCAAAAAGGCAGGGATAGAAAAATGATCTCATAGTGAAGACTCTACCTTGGAAGAAAAACTTACCTACAATATGCCCTGTCCCTAATCCTAAATGTTGACAAAAAGTGTTGGATATAAAATACATATGAAAATACTAATGAATGAGTAATTGAATAGTATTCATCTTTACCATGGTCTTGAGCGCAGTAAAATATTATTACTTTTTATAGTCAATAATTAACTAAAATGCTAAATAATTATGATGATAAAAGTGTTGATGATAATGATGACATGATGATGATGATGATGATGATGATGATGAACTGTCATATTTAGAAATTAAGTCCATCTGAAGTATTGGGTGTTTCAGATTTTCTGAAACCCAAATTCTTTATTTCCACTATAAAAAGTAAATCCATAACATTTTGTTAAACAGCTTTGACTGGTAAAACTTAACACAGCGTGATGATGATATGTGCCTTGGTTTGAAATGTTCATTTTATTCTTACTTTTTACTCATCAACAACCAAACTGAATCTCCTGCCTTCAGAGCATAAGACTTCTGGTAAGCTATGAGTTTTCTAGAAAATTGATTTTCCTGGGCACATTGCTGCTAGTGTCTCATGCTGATGAATGACCCTGCCAGTGAAACACAATTTCTACTAAATCAACAAATAGTTATAAATGCTCTAAGTCTTACTCTATTCTTACCACATTAGCTTCTATCTCCTGCTAATTAATCCTTATATGTGAGATTCAAATGATGGGGAATATTACAGTAAACCCTCTTCTTTTCTTATCTATTTTCTAGTTATTTTCTAAAATTTCTGAGGAGAGGGCTCAAATTTGAGGAAAGAATGATAAGACTTAATGTGAGTCAGGATATTTCAAGTGCCAATGGAAATATCCTCCTATTAGGATAATATCATCTACAAACTTGTTAAATTTTGTTTCATGAAGCAAGGGAGAAAAGAAATAGGGGAGAGAAGGAGGGAGGAAAAATGGAGGGAGATTAATGCTCAGGGAGCATCTAATGATTGTTAGATTTGGATCTGCATAAGATGAATAATTCTTTTAAATTTGGAAAAGTATTTATTTTTTTTAAATATATATTTTATTGATTTTTTACAGAGAGGAAGGGAGAGAGATAGAGAGTTAGAAACATCGATGAAAGAGAAACATCGATCATCTGCCTCCTGCACATCTCCCACTGGGTATGTGCCCGCAACCCAGGTACATGCCCTTGACTGGAATCGAACCTGGGACCTTTCAGTCCGCAGGCCGATGCTCTATCCACTGAGCCAAACTGGTTTCAGCAAAAAGTATTTCTTTATAATGTGTTCTTAGTTGTGGCCATACCAGTTTTTCACTGTTTTGAGGTTTTATTAAAGGAGAAGAATAATGATCATCATAAACATCCTATCTAATAAAAGAGAAACATGGAAATTGGCGTACGACTGCTACCCTTCCCATTGGCTAATCAGCGAGATATTCAAATTAACTGCCAGCCAAGATGGCGGCCGGCAGCCAGGCAGCTTGAAACTAACATGAGGCTTGCTTGCTTCAGTGATGGAGGACTGCATTGTTCCCCGCCTGCCTTACCGGCCTCTGAGCCTGCAGTTTCAAACATTGTAACAAATATAGACACTAAACAAACCCCAGAAACCAGCTTTCAGCCAGCTGGGATTTCAGAGCTGGAGTTGATACAGAGTTTCAATTATAGAATCGAAACAAACCAGATACCTGCTTTCAGGAGCGGAGGCCTAAGAGCTAGAGCCTCAGAGCTAAAGCTGGCCCAGAATAAAAAAAAAAAGAAGTGGTTGGGAGCTTCAGTACCAGCCTTAAAACAGCCCTCAGCCCCTCACCCAGACTGGCCAGGCACCCCAGTGGGGACCCCCACCCGGAAGGGTGTGTGACCAGCTGCAAACAGCCATCATGCCTTCATCCAGGCTGGCCAGGCACCCCAGTGGGGACCCTCACCCTGAAGGGTGTGTGACCTGCTGCAAACAGCCATCATCCCCTATCCAGGCTGGCCAGGCACCCCAGTGGGGACCCCCACCCTGATCCAGGACACCCTTCAGGGCAAACCAGCGAGCCCCCACCCATGCACCAGGCCTCTATTCTATATAGTAAAAGGGTAATATGCCTCCCAGCACTGGGATCAGTGGAGCCGAGAGGCTTCCCGGTACCAGGATCAGCGTGACAGGGGGCAGCGCCCAAACCCCCTGATCACCCTGCATCTCTGTGTGTGACAGGGGCGGGGCTACAACCGCCCTATCGGCCCTGCTCTGTTCGTGACAGGGGAAGGTGCCCCAACCCCCTGATCAGCCCTGCTCTGTGCCTGATATGGGGGATCTCCCCAACCCCCTGATCACCCTGTGGCTCTGTGTGAGACAGGGTGCGGCACCCCAACCCCCTCACCCTACGGGCCCTGCTCTGTGTGTGACGGGGTAGAGCCATAACCTCCCCATGGGCCATTGCCCTGAGTGTGAGAGTGGTGGCACCCCAACCCCCTGATTGGCCCTGCTCTGTAGGTGATAGAGTGCGGTGCCCCAACCCCCCCCCCCCCACAGGCCCTGCTCTGTGTGTGATGAGGTAGAGCCATAACCTCCCCATCGGCCCTGCCCTGAGTGTGAGAGTGGCGGTGCCCTAACCCCCTGATCGGCCCTGCTCTGTAGGTGATAGAGGGTGGTGCCCCAACCCCCTGATGGGCACTGCTCTGTGCGTGACAGGGGGTGGCGCCGCAACCTCCCCATCAACCCTGCCTTTAGTGTGACAGGGGACGGTGCCCCAACCCCCCAATCGGCCCTACCCTGAACTTGACTGAGGGTGGCATCACAACCTCCTGATAGCCCTGCTCTGTGCATGACAGGGGGCGGCGCCCCAACTCCCCAATTGGCCCTGCTCTGAGCCCAACCAGGGTTTGCACCTAGGGATTGGTCCTGCCCTCTGCCACCTGGGAGCAGGCCTAAGCCAGCAGGTCATTATCTTCCGAGCGGTCCCAGACTGCGAGAGGGCACAGGCCGGGCTGAGGGACCCCCCCCCCCGAGTGCTCAAATTTTTGTGCACCGGGCCTCTAGTCCTATATAATAAAAGAGAAACATGTAAAGTGACCGCCCCTCTGCTATGCTCACCAGCCAATCAGGAGTGAGTATGGAAATTAACCCAACAAAATGGCAGGGAACATCCTCAGGACCCAGGCTGCTCCTAGCCTGTAGGCCCATGCGTAGGCCCTGAGCAGCCAGGGTCCCAAAATGCCTCCGGACACTCTGGGCCTACGGGCGCAAGTGCCAATTGGATGTTACCACCCCGTGGCCACTTGCGCGTGCACCGGTGCCAAGCAGCGGCCTGGGTCTATGCCCCCCAGCCCAGCGCCCACAACATGGGGCTGCCGGTCTGGGAGGTGTGCCCCCAGCGGCGGCCGCCACACGCATGGCCCAGGGTCTCCACATGGCCCCCAGCCTAGTGCCCACAATGCGTGGGGCTGGCTGCCAGCCTCGGGAGCATGCTCCCCACCCTGGGTGACGGGGACATACCTCTAGCCCAGTGAACACAACACAGGGGATCCTCTGTGCATGAGCTGCAAAGGAAACACCTTTTCTTTTCTTTTTTAAAAAATATATTTTATTGATTTTTTTAAAGAGAAGAGGGGAGAGGGATAGACAGTCAGAAACATCGATGAGAGAGAAATATCGATCAGCTGCCTCCTGCACACTCCACACTGGGGATATGCCCCCAACCAAGGTACATGCCCTTAATAGGAATCAAACCTGAAACCCTTCAGTCTGCAGTCCAATGCTCTATCCACTGAGTCAAATCGGTTCGAGCATATATTGACCACTCATTGGCTAAGCTCCCTGTATGCTGCCATTTTCAGTGTTCTTGGTAACTTGGGTTATAAGAATCCAAGAAGGTGATCTAGGGTTTTTCCACCTCACTCCTGGAGGAAAAAATGAAGGTCCGCTGCTGGAGGGGCTAAGAAATGTCATATCCTGCCCTAGCCAGTTTGGCCCAGTGGATAGAGCCTCGGCCTGCCGATCGCAGGGTCCGGTTTTGATTATGATCAAGGGCATGCACCTAGGTTTCAGGCTCCTCCCTGGCTGGGGCCCAGGTCAAGGCTCATGCAGGAGGCAACCAATCAAAGCGTCCCTCTCACATTGATGTTTCTCTCTGTCTCTCCCTCTCTTTTTCACTCTCCTGTGAAACAAAAAATAATAAATAAATAAATAAATAAATAAATAAATAAATAAAAACTATTCTTAGTTGATTATGAATCACTCTTATTTTGTGCTCTCATTCACAAAAATAACCAATCAAAGACAGAGGGAAATTGATCTTATCATTATCTGAAACAGTAACTAATGAATAATCTTTCTATTGAATAGGTGCTGTACAAAGATAATACCTCAAGGTTTAGTGATCAACATCAACCATCAAAGTACTAAAGTACACTAATCATAAAGGACATATGCACCCCCATGTTGAAGTATCACAATTTATAATAGCTAAGATTTGGAAACAGCCTAAGTGCCCATCAGCAGATGAGTCGATTAAAAAACTGTGGTACATCTATACAATGGAATACTACGCTGCTATAAAAAGTAGGAACTTTTACCATTTGAAACAGCATGGATAGACCTGGAGAGCATTATGCTAAGCAAAATAAACCAGTTGAAGAAACATAAATATCACATGACCTCACTCATATATGAGATATAATGAACACCATAAACTGATCACTAAAAATAGATCCAGAGACAAAGAAACACTGAACAGACTGTCCAACCTCAGGGAAAAGGCAGGGGAGGGGAGTAAGAGATCAACCAAAGGACTTGTATGCATGCATATTAGCATAACCAATGGACATGGACACTGGGGCGGTGGGGGCTTGTCCTGGGGGCAGGAGTGGTGGGGGGGTCAATCGGGGGAAAAGGAGACATATGTAAAACTTTAAACAATAAAAAAAGAAAAAAGAAGTGTTAACTGATATTCAAAAGTATATACAGAGTGTAATCTATGAAAACTCTAGAATTTTATGCATGGTATGGTTTGCTAAAGTTGCCATATTTTTTATTTTTTAAAAAAATCTACCTTCGAGCTAAGTACAGAGACAAATATTTTTCCTTTTGGCACAAAATGATAGGTACAGGTAAATATATATATATATATATATATATATATATATATATATATACATTTATACACATTTATACACATGCACACACATACACACACACACAAGGAAAGGGGGAGAGAAAGAGTGTATGTGTGTGATAAAGAGATACAAAAACATTGAAAATGAATGAGATATTTTCAGTGCATCAGAAACTGTGAACCTGGAAAGTTCACATCAAGCCTCAGAAGGAACACAGTCTCAGAAAGAACCTGCTCTCAAGGTTAACTGTGAGAACATATGCTACCAGAAAGGGAGAGTCAGGACCAAAATATTCTACATCTGAAGACAGAAGTCAGAAGCAGGCAGGGACTTAGAGAAAATAACCAGGTAATTATATGGTTATCTCTGCACCCTTATCTAAACAATGCAATTTCTGTGCTGTAGACACCTGCTTCCTCTTTTAGGCCAAATAACAGAAACAATTAGAGATTATGGAAAAGTGTTCAAATTAAAAAGACAAAGTGTCTTAGTCCATTCAGGCTCCTCTACCAAACTAATTGGCAGCTTATAAACAACAAAAATTATTTTTCATAGTTTTAGGCTGGAAGTCTGAGTTCAGGGTGCCAGCATGGTCAAATTCTATGAGGGCTCTTCCTATTTGCAGACTCCTGACTTCATTTTGTAGCCTCACATGGCAGAGAGCAAAGAAGGGGAGGAAGCTTTTATGACTTTTATAAGGGCACTAGTCCATCCCAGTCATCAGGGCTCCATCCTCATGACCTCATCTAATCCTAATTACCTCCCAAAGGTCCCTACCTACTAACACCTTCATATTGGGAGACAAGGTTTCATCATGAATTTTATGGAAACACATTCAGTGTATAACACCCCACTGTGCCTCTCCCCAAAATTCATGTCCCTTTCATATGCAAAATACATTCATTCATCCCAATATCCCCCGAATTTTTAACTAGGTCAAGCATCAGCTAAAGTCTCATCTAAATATCATCTAAATCAGATATAATGGGACTTAAGGTACAATTCATCCTGAGGCAAAATTCTTCCCCAGCTGAGAACCCGTGAAACAAAAAAGTTATGTGCTTCCAAAATACAATGGTGGGACAGGCATAGAATAAACGTTTCCATTCCAAGAGGGAAAGAGTGGCAGGTTCCAAGCAAGTCCAAAACCTAGCTAGGCATACTTCACGAGATCTTTAGCTTCAAGTATTACCTTCATTGGCTCCGTACTCTGAACTCCAGGCCCAATGGGGAAGCAGTCTGCCTTCTGGACCCAATGGGTAGCATTCCTGCCCCTGAAAATTTGCCAGTGGTTGTGGTCCTGAGGCTCTGCTGAATGACCTCGCTCCCATAGTTTTGGACAGCTCTGCCCCAACCTCAAGGCTTTGGACAGAGAGCCATAGCCTGTTGAAAGCAAAGTGATGATCCTCCCTTTTTGAAACTAAGGAGGCAGCCCTGGTTATCTCTGAATCACCTTTGGTGTCGTCATTCCTTTGTCTTAAAGAATACTTTCACAGCCAGATAGCTCTATGGTCTTATCTTATAAAATTCAAGCCGAACAGCCTTTCCTCCTCCCTTCCTATCTACTCCCACTTTAGATAAACTTGCAATTTTCTTACTGGAGTGTCAAATTAATTCTATGGTTCACACTCATACTAATTTCCTTTTCAAAGAGTCCTTTGACAACACCCTTAGTGTCCTCATCTGAACATGATTTCTCATTTTTTTGCAATATGGATAGGCTGAGAATTTTCCAATTCTTTAAGTTCTAGTTTCTTTTAGCTTAACAATTCAACTTTTAAATCATTTCTCTCTTCTCAAATTTTATTACAAGCATTCAAGCATAGCCAAGCCACATCCTTAACACTTTGCTTAGAAATCTTTCCAGTTAAATATCCAATCTTATTGCTCACAAGTTCTACCTTCCACAAAACACTAGAAAATAATAATTCAGCCACTTTCTTTACCACTTTGTAACAAGGATCAGTTTTCTTCCAAGTTTCCAGTAACATGTTTCACATTTCCATTTGAGACCTCATCATAATGGCCTTTACTATCCATATTTCTACTAACATCTGCTCAAGATTACTTACATCTTCACTAAGAAGATGGAAGTTTTCTTTATAGTTCTCTTTTCATTATGTGTTCTCACCAAAGTCGCCATTCAAATTTTCTTTATGGCTATATTGACTTCTTCTAGCATACACCCCCAAGTTCTACCAGTCTCTACCTATTACTCAGTTCCAAAATAACTTTCACATTTTTATGTATTTGTTACAGTAGCACCCCTATTTCTCTGTATCCTATTTGTATCTTAATTCTTTCCAGCTTCTATAACAAAGTTCCATAGACTGATGACATATGAACAACAGAAAATTATTTTTCACAACTCTGGAGGCTGGAAGTCTGAGATTCAAGTGCCAACATAAGTGAATTCTGACAGGGACCCTTTTCTTAGTTGTAAAATGCTATATCCTCACATGGTGACGAGCAGAGAGGGTGAGTAAGCTCTCATGAGACTCTTAAAAGGGCACTAAACCCATTCATGAAGACTCTACCCTCATGTTCTCATTATATCCTAATTACCTCACAAAGAACCCACCTCCTAATATCATCATATTTGGGGGTAGGGTTTTACCATATGAATTTGGGGGGTATACATTTAATCCATAAAACAAAGCCACCATCATGTCTTATTAAAGCTAATGCCACTTAATTGATCTTCTTGCTCCCATCCTTGTCCCCCTAAAACTTATTCTTACCAGGGCAGCATGAGAGATAATTTTATAAGTCAGATTATGCCCCTGTTCAAAGAACTCCATTTGGTGAGTGTCACACATAAATAAAATCAAAAGTCCTCCTGATGACGTTTAGTGTTCTGTATAATTTTCCCAATTTCACCTCCTTATCCCTATCTCTCTCTTTTCTTTCAACTTTATTTTTATTGTTGACACAATTACAGATGCCCACACCTCCCCGGCTCCCTTTGCTCATGTCCACCCAGCCCTGTCACCCTTTCCTTCTGGCCATCACCACATTGCTGTCTGTGTCTATGGGTTATACATATACAGTCTTTGGCTAATCCCTAAATCTTTTCTCATCAAGTCCCCCCTCCACTCTGACAGCTGTCAGTCTGTTCTATGTATCCATGCTTCTTTTCCATTTTGTTCCTTGCTAATATTTTTTGAGTATTTTATCATCTAAGTTCATCAGGAATATTGGTATATATATATACATATATTAGAGGCCAGGTACACAAAATATGTGCACGGGGGTGGGACCCTCAGCCCAGCCTGCACCCTCTCCAATCCAGGACCCCTTGGGGCATGTCTGACTGCCTGTTTAGGCCCAATCCCTATCCCTAGGATTGGGCCTAAACAGGCAGTTGGACATCCCTCTCACAATCCAGGACCACTGGCTCCTAACTGCTCACCTGCCTGCCTGCCTGATATCCCCTAACTGCACCCCCTGCCAGCCTGATCACTCCTAACTGCCTCTGCATGCCGGTCTGATTGCCCTTAACTGCACCCCCTGCTGGCCTGGTTGCCCCCAACTGCCCACCCCTGCCAGCCTGGTCACCCCTCACTGCCCCCCCTGCCAGCCTGGTCACCCCCAAATTCCCCCCTGCTGGCCTGGTCACCCCCAACTGCTCCCCCTGCTGGCCTGGTCACCCCCAACTGCCCCCCTGCTGGCCTAGTTGCCCCCAAATGCCCCCCTGATGGCCTAGTTGCCCCCAAATGCACTCCCTGCTGGCCTGGACACCCCACACAGCCTGCTGTTCAGTCATTTGGTCGACCCTCACTAACGCCCCTGCCGGCCTGGTCGCCCCATGCATTTTGCTGTTCAGTCATTTGGTCGTCCCTCACTAACTTCCCTGCTGGCCTTGTTGCCCCACGCTGCCTGCTGTTCGGTTGTTACTGTTACTGTGACGGCATCCTGGACAATTTGAAAATTCCTCTAATATATATTCTTTATTTTGTTTTGGAATTAGGACAACGCTAGCCTCATAAAATGAGCATAGCAGTCTTCTTTCCTCTTGAATTTTTGGAAAAGTTTGAGAAGGATAGCTGTTAATTTTTCTTTGAATTTTTGGTAAAATTCACCTGTGAAGTCATCCAGTCCAGGACTTTAATTTGTTGGGAGTTTGGGTTTTTTATTACTACTTCAATTTTAGTAGTTATAATCTGTCTATTCAGATCCTCTCACTTTTCCTGATCCCATTTTGGAAGATTGTATGTTTCTAGAAATTTATCCATTTCTTCCAGATTGTCCAATTTGTTGGCATATAGTTATCCATAATATTTTCTTGTAATATTTTGTATTTCTTTGGTGTCAGTTGGTACTTCTCTTTTAATTTTTTTTAAAATATATTTTTATTGATTTCAGAAAGGAACAGAGAGGGAGAGAGAGAGAGAAATATCAATGATGAGAGAGAATCATTGATTGGCTGCCTCCTGCATGCCCCACACTGGGGATCGAGCCTGCAACCAGGGCATGTGCCCTGACTGGGAAGTGAGGCATGACTTTCTCATTCATAGGTCGACGTTCCACCAGCCATGCTGGCCAGGCTCCTATTTAATTTTTTATTTCATTTATTTGGTCCTCTCTCTTTTTTCTTGATGAGTCTGGCTAAAGAGTTGTCAATCTTATTTATCTTTCCAAATAACTAATTCTTGGTTTCATTGATCCTTTGTATTATTAATTTAGACTCTATTTTATTTATTTCTGCTCTGATCTTTATTATTTCCTTCCTTATACTCACATTGAGCTTTTTTTGTATTTCTTTTTTTTTTTTTTTTGGTTCCTTTAAGTGTAAAGTTAGATTGTTTATTTGATATTTTTCTTGTTTCTTGAAATAGGCCTGTGTTGCTATTGATTTCCCTCTTAGGACTGCTTTCGCTGTGTCCCATAGATATTGGGTTGTTGTGCTCTCATTTTCATTTGTTTCCAAGTAACTTTTCATTTCTTCATTGATCTTGTTAATCCATTCATTGTTTAGTAACATGTTATTTAGCCTCCAAGACTTTATGTGTTTTTCAGGGCTTTCTGTTTTGTTTTGTTTTTGTTTTTTCTTGTGGTTGATTTCTATTTTTATACCATTATGGTCAGAGAAGATGCTTGATATGATTTCAATCTTCTTAAACTTATTGAGACTTGCTTTGTGTCCTAATATGTTGTCTATTCTAGAAAATGTTCCATGTGCACTTGAAAAGACTGCATATTCTGCTGCTTTGGGGTGACATGCTCTGAAGATGTCAATTAAATTCATCGTATCTAGTGTGTCATTTAAGGCCACCCTTTCCTTTCATTGAAGTCAATGTTCTGTTAAAATCTTCTACTAGGATTGCATTACTGCCAATCTCTTCCTTTATATCCATCAAGATTTGCTTTACATATTTAGGTGCTCCTATGTTGGGTTCATAAATGTTTACCATAGTTATATCCTCTTGTTGGATTGTTCCTTTTAACATTATGTAGTGTCCTTCCTTGTCTCTTACTATAGCCTTTGTTTTACAGTCTATTTTGTCAGATATAAGTACTGTTACACCAGTTTTATTTTTCATTTTTATTTGCATGAATATCCCTATCTCTTTTCATTCTCTTCTTCCTCATTTGACTCTAGTCACAATGACTTCCTTGTTGTTTCACATTTTCCCTCAGTGCATTCGCACCTAATCTTTTCTCAGGTAACTGCATCATCCACATTCTCATTTGATTCCAACATCTGTTCAGTTGTCACTTTCTTCAAGATGACTTTCTGATTACTCTTTCTAAAGTAATACATTCCTTAATCTCCATTCAGTAAATATCCTTTTGTCTTTATTCTATCAGGATACAAATACTTGGGCACACCTACCTCAATTATATGTGTCATTAATATATAATAGACACATATAACATAACTTGCATAACAATATCCATTCAATGCAGTTTTTGAGTATTGATTAGATGAGTGGATAGTAAAAATAATAGTACAAGAAATAAAAAAGAAGAGTAAATTTTTGAACTGGAGAGCAAAACTACAGAATTTATCCACAAGAGAGTAGAAAGATATAAAGAGATGCCATATCAAAAACAAATAAAGAAAAGTGTAAAATAAATCTATAGATTCCAATATCTTTCAAATCAAAGTTCTAGGTAAAGTGAATAGAAAGAGGTGAGTGAGATAATATTTTAGGAAAAATAATGATATAACTAGAATTTTCCACAAATGGAAAAAAAGGCTTGAAAAACATGCTAAATATCCTCCAGGGTATATAAATAATAACAACAATAGAAATCATAATAATTCCAAACAGAGGCACATTGTGGTTTTATTTCAGAAATATTAAATACCTAGGAATAAATCTGAGCAGAAAATGCCAAATATTTATTTTAAAAAATTATAGAACTTTACTAAATAATATCAATGGAGACCTACATAAATTGAGAGCTATACCATGGCCTAGGAAAGAAAATTTCCAATTTATTTATTTTTGTCTGCCCAATTTGTATTTAATTGTCTCTGCTTTTTTAGTTTCCTAAATAGAAGCTTAGATGTACCGAGCCAGTTCAGCCAAGGGTTCGAAAGCCTGAGTGAGGGAGGTGAATGGATGAAGAAATGACAGACAAAGAGAATAAGTTGGGTAGGTGGATCTTCCCGTGCCTGGCTGAGGCCACAGAAAGAGATCCAGAGGCAAGCTGAGCCTTTATTTTATAGCCAGAGGTAAATAAGGTAGTGGTCACCATAGTTACAATGTTCTTGTGAGTTTCACTTGTTTTGGCAGTACTTGCTGTACCTCCCACAGCCCAGTAGCTACATAGGAAGGATCTAGGGAGTGTCATAAAGTCAAGCCTAATTATGCTAAGAGGACTGTGCCCTCTAAGCTGGGAATTTTTTGAGGCTTTGCTAACAGGTCAGTCCGAGGCTTAACCTTATAGATGCGCCCTACACTTTGATATCAAATCTTTCATCTTACCTAATATATGCATTTAACGCTATAAATTTTCCTGTAAGCACTACTTTTGCTGCACCTCATAAACTTTGAAAACTTGTATTTTCATTTAGTTCAAAATATTGTTTAATTTATCTTGAGACTTCTTTGATCCAAGTGTTATTTAGAAGCTTATTTAATCTGCAAATATTTTGGAGTTTCCCAGCTATATTAATGCTAATTATTTCCAGTTTAATTCCATGTGATTTTAGAGCATAGATTATATGATTTCTGTTCTTTTAAATATGTTAAGGTGTGCTCTAGGGCACATGATGTTTTATATCTTGGTAAGTGTTCCATATAAGCTAGAGAATAATGTGTTTTTTGCTGGTGTTGAATGAATTAGTCTATAGATTCCCATTATAACCAGCTGATTGATGGTTCAACTCAACAGCACCATAAATCATCCTTAATTTTTTGCTAGTTGAATCTGTCAATTACTGATAGAGAGGTGTCAACATATCAAGCTATAATAGTGAATTCATCTATCTCTCCTTATAGTTCTACTAGAGGCCCGATGCACAAAATTCATGCAAGGGGTTTTCCCCTGCCACCACAGCGGCTGCCTTTGCATTGGCCCCCATCTGCCACGGCTGCTGCCTCGGCCTCAGCTTTGTCCAGAAGGTCATCCAGAAGGAGGTCCAGTCTAATTATCATATTATACTTTCATTATTATGGATTAGTCTTTGTCTAACATATTTTTCATATCCCTGATAATTTTATTTTCAGCTTTATTAAAATATAATTGATATATAACATCGTGTAATTTCAAGGTATACAATGTGTTAATATGATACACTTATATATTGTAATATGACTACTGCCATACCATTAGCTAACACATCCACCACCTGTCATAATTACCATTTCATTTTTGTAGTGAGATTACTTAAGATCTATTCTCTTAGGAAATTTCAAGTATACATAGATTATTGTTAACTATAATCACACATTGTGCATTAGATCCCCAGAAGTTATTCATCTCTAAACTGGAAGTTTGTAGCCTTTGACCAACATTTCCTCAATTCCACACTCCACAGTTCCTGGTAACCATCATTCTACTGTATGTTTCTATGAGTTTGGCTTTTTAAAATTTCACATATAAGAGATATTATACATTATTTTTCTTTCTCTGTCTGACTTATTCTACTCAGCATAATGCCCTCAAGGTTGATCCATGTTTTTGTAAATGTGGGATTTCCTTCCTTCTCATGGTTAAATAATATTTCATTGTATATATATTAAGCACATTTTCTTTATCAATTATCTGTTGACAGAGTCTTAGATTATTTTCATATCTTGGCCATTTTAAATAATACTGTCATAACCATGGGAATACAGATATCTTTTCTTTTCAAGATCCTGATTTCATTTCTTTTGGATGTGTACCCAGAATTTGGGTTGCTGAATCACAGTAGCTCCATTTTTAATTTTTTGAGAAAACTCCATACTGCTTTCTACAGTGTCTCTACCAATTTGCATTCCTACCAACAATTCACAAGGGTTTCCTTTTCTGCAATTCTTACCCAAGGCTTGTTGCTTGTTACCACTTGTCTTCTTGATAATAGCCATTCTGACATATGTGAGATGATATCGCATTGTGGTTTTGATTTGCATTTCCCTGATGCTTATTGATGCTAAACATCTTTTCATGTACATGTTGGCCATCTGTATGCCTTGTAAAAATGTTTATTCAGTTATTCAACCCATTTTTAATCAGATTTTGTGCTATTGTGTTGTATGAGTCATATATATATATATATATATATATATATATATATATATATATAGGATGTTAATTCTTTATAAGTTCTATAGTTTGCAATTATTTTCTTCCAGTCCATAGGTGTTTTAAATTTCTTATTATTTAAGTAGGTTTTAAATTATGTCTTCCTTTGCTTGTCACATAAATTATACTAAATGATAGATGTGGAAATAAGAAAAGTATTTCTCTTCCATTGGAGGATTTGGGGGATTGAGAATGTACATTATTTAAGGGCCTATGATCATGCATATGGGATGTAAGAAAGTGTTTGACTTAATGGTCTATACTACCATATTCAAATCCCGGTTCTATTACACTAGTGTTCCTTTGTATACTACCCTATTTATTTAAAGCATTGAGTACATGAGTGCTGTGATGATAGATGTGCACATGTCACATAGTGGAATTTTACCCATTAAGCATATAATTAACTAGATGCCCGGTGCATGAAATTCATGAATTCATGCACAGGGGTGGGGGGTGTCCCTGAGCCCGGCCTGCCCCTTGTCACAGCCTGGGAGCTCTCACAGGATATCCTACTGATGGTTTAGGGCCACTCCCCATGGGGAGTGGGCTTAAGCCGCAGTCTAGCCTCCCTCTGCAGGAGGCAACCAGCCAATCAGGTATATAGATACTTTCTGGAGGCAGCATGGATTCCTTTCTTATTTCTTTCCTCTGTGGTTAGAGAACAGGGGACTAAAAGGTGGAGACAGAACTATGTCCAGGCCTGGGGCTTTTGTATGCAGCGGAAAGAAGGAGAGAGCTGGGGAAAGTCAAGTCCTTCGATTGTCCTCCCTTCCTCCAGGTCCTTCCCTCTGATTTTTTTCTTCTTGTGTTGGATGCTTGGGCCTTAGACAGACCAGAGCCCAGCGACAGTGGTGTTCAGCCCCTCACTTCTCAGCTGAATGTACAGTTTCCCCACATTCCAAGAGGGGCTGCTTTCAAGTGACTAAAGTGCTGGGAATCCAGAGCTCCCAGCCTCTCCCCTCTCAGTTTCCTCCTTAGGTCAGTTGCAAAGTTCACCGAGACACAGAAGCAGCTTTGCCCTGGTAGTTCTGCACTGGCCCCCGCCCAGGCCCTGCTGGGCACTCTTCCTTAAATCTCCAGGCCCCCAGTCTGTGCTCGGGGAGGTTGCCCAGGGCCCATTCCTCCAGGCAGGTGGGGCAGGGGGGCTAGCTTTGAGAGCTGGAAGAGTAGCAGTTGGTATGAACCAGCACCTGCTCAGCCAGACTTCTTAAGCTCCCCACTGGGCCCAGGCCGGGCCCGTTCCCAGCACTTGGAGGACCCCAGCTGAGGTCACCTCCCTGCACCCAGTGCCCTCATTCCCATTCCACTACCGGGGGTGGGAGCAGCTCACCTGCAATGCTCTGGTCCCTGCCAGCCAAGCAGGCGGTAGCACAGGCAGTGCAGCCTAGGGCGCTGGTGGGCAGGAGCCTCCTGCCACTACCTGAAGTGCAGGCACCAGGCCAGGGCAGGGTGGGGCATGTGGCACTAGCAGGCTCTGCAGTCTGTGCATGCTCACTCCAGCTCCAGGTCACCGGGCTCCCACCAACCAGAAGCAGCAGCGGTGCAGCCCGCAGCAAGGCCCCACTTCCTTCGCAGCCAACCCCGGGCACCATGCATGGAGATACCACCTGCCACTGAGCCACCATCTGGCCCGGGACCTGTGGGAGCTGGGGTAGCCTCGGGCTCCTGCTGGCCCTGCCAAAGCCAGACTTGGGCTTGGTGGGTAGCCCCTGTCTCCGCCCACCAGTCGGGAGTAGCCTCCGCCTCAAAGGCAGGTGACTTTAATGCTGGGCAGGCCTGCGCATGCCTGTGCTGGGGCCAGAAGTCCCTGCTTCCGTCCCTGCCCGCACACCAGCTTCTGCCTGGGCGTGACTTGGACACCATTAGGACCAATTAGTATATTACCTCTTTATATATAAAGACTAGAGGCCCGGTGCATGAAATTCGTGCGGGGTGGGGGTCCCTCAGCCCAAACTGCACCCTCTACAATCTGGGAGCCTTCAGGGGATGTCCTACTGAAGGCTTGGGCCCACTCCCCCTGGTTCTCTGCTCTCTGCAGGCCATGCTTGCCTGCTTGCAGGTCACCATAGCAATGCCCGCTGGGCTCACATTGCTGGGGTGACGCCACCAGCGTCCTGCCCTGGCCGCTATGGGCACCACCATCTTTGTTGTGGAGTGATGGTTAATTTGCATATTACTCTTTTATTAGATAGGATTCCCTTCCTGGAGTTTTGTAGTGTGGTCTGGAGTTTGATATATACCAGCATTTCTCATTCTATAAGACTGAATGCTCAATTTCACTTCAGATATGTAATAGCTCCCTCCTTTACTATCCTGAAATTAAATTCACAGAAAATCTAACCTACCTACACACATATTTAAAAATAGATATATTGCCTCAACTTTAATAAAAACATTAAATATAAGAAAATGAATTCATAATGAGATAATGTGTACTTCAGGATACAAATACTTGGGCTCACCTACCCCAGAAGCTATAATAAAGTTACAGCAACATTTGTAACTGTAATTATGACTGTTAAAGCTACAAATGTTGATTGAAATAGGTGTGTTGTACTATTGAATCAAATACCACAGATGGAATTGTCTCTGGTAACATCATTTTCCAGAGTGGTGAACAAGGTTTGGTAAATTTCTAAACCAAACAAAGTATAGTCTTCTCTTAATTTACTTTGTAGTCTTATTCTTCAAAAATCAATGCATATTAAATATACAAAACAATTAAATTCTAGATTTAGATTATTAGTTTTCTTGTTTTATGCAGCACAAATATGCAGTGGTAAATTCAAAAGTTATGTGTGATGTTGGACTGATCATTTGAGATTGCCCCATGTTTTTCAGAGTATCCAGTATTTTTGACTTCTGTTCCTGAGTGATTATGAAAATATTGGCTATGAAACTCAGAGTAATTAAAGGAGTAAGGGTTGTTTAGAAGAGACTGGAGGAAACACATTCTTGAACTCTTCTACACCTAGAAACTTAGGGTGAGTTGAATGATACAATCAAAATCTATAGTAAAGAACAGTTTTTGGTAGTTGTCTCTGGATGCTATGTGAGGTACTAAGCCACTAGCAGTAAACCTTTCTAATAGTGTAATGTATTATTCTCCTTTCAATTTTGAGGGTTTGAGAAGTTGCACACATCTTCCCACTGATTTTATATAATACTTACTAGAGGCCCGTGGCACGAAGATTTGTGCAATAGGCCTTTCTTCCCTTGACTGCCTGCACTGGTTTTCCTCCAGCACCCAGGACCCAGGCCTTTGGTCTGGCCTTGAGGCTTGGCTTCTTCACTGTGGCCGCAGCAGCGAGGCTTGGCTTCTCCTCTGCGGCCACAGCAAGGCTTGGCTTCTCTGTTGCAGCCACAGCAGCGAGGTTTGCCTTCTCTGCTCAGGCCGCAGTGAGGCTTGGCTTTTCTGCTCTAGCTGCAGAGGAGAAGCCAAGCCTCTTCAGTCTTCAGTCATCTTCAGTCTTAGCTCCATGCCTGCATATGCAAATTAACAGCTATTTTTGTTGGGTTAATTTGCATACTCATCCTGTTTGGCTGGTGGGCATAGCAGAGTGACACTAATTTGCATGTTTCTTTTTTATTAGTGTAGATTATTTAGGTTAATTATTTTTTCTGCATTGTACATTGTATTACTCAACTACATAAAGTGTAGTCATAGAGTGCTAATTGCAACCAAACCAAGGTGGAGGAGGGCTCTAGAATATGAATAAAATAAGCTTTTAAGAGCCTGTGTGTATATATTTGTGACAGGAAGATCAATACAAATATTTTCACTTCAAATTTAAATGTAACTTAAGTTGTGGAAAATCAGCTGCCCATTGGTATTTTTATACATCTACATTTAGTGTAGCATTTGGAAGCTCATCTTGTAAAATAATGAATAAATGACTAATGGTGGCTATCTCAATAGAAAGAAGCTGAAGGAAGTTAAAAATCGAGTGATCAGCCATTTACCAAAGTAGTAAGTTCATATCATAGCATATAATATATCATGTATATATCATGTATATAATCCTATATAAAAAAAGCCTAAGTAGTGTCACGCCCTCACGCACATTGTCACAAGATGGCCATCAGAAGATCCCACACACACAGAGGAGGCAGGGCCTGGCGGCCGCTCCGCACCATGAGGCCTAGGGGTCCCGCGGCTCCACGCGGTGCAGAGGAAGCTGGTTCCAGCGTATTTGCCACCTTGTGTGAAGGAGACGGGTTCTGGCAGAGGAGGCAGGTCGTGGCAGGGGAAGGCAGTTGTGAGTGATCAGGCTGGCATGGGAGGTCAGTTAGGGGTGATCTGGCAAGCAGGAGAGGGGAGTGGGGGGCAATTGGGTTGGCAGGGGAGGGCAGTTAGGGGCAATCAGGCCATCAGGGGAGGGGAGTTGGGGGTGATCTGGCCAGCAGGGAAGCGGTTAGGGGGTGATCAGGCTGTCAGGAAGAAGCGGTTAGGGGCAATCAGACAGGCAGGCAGGTGAGGGGTTAGGAGCCAGTGGTCTAGGATTGTGAGAGGGATGTCCAACTCCCAGATTGGAGAGGGTGCAGGCCAGGTTGAGGGAAACCCCAACACCGCATGCATGAATTTTGTGCACCGGGCCTATAGTATAATATAATAAAATATAATATAATATAATATAATATAATATAATATAATATAATATAACCCTAATATGCAAATAGACCAAATGGCAAAACAACTGAACAACCAATCTCTATGAAGTGCACTGACCACCAGGGGGCATGTGTGGAAAATGGTGGGTGTTGGCAGCAGGCAGCAGAGGGCGGAACATGGTGGGCATCAGCCATGGGGGGATGGATGAGTGGGGGCACTAGACCAAGGTGGGGCACTGGTCGCTGTTATCAGGGCAAGCCTCTGGAGGTTACTAAAAATTCTTTGCTCTTATGTGCTGTGGTCCCACCCAGCATTTGCACCTGCTGCCGATTCTGGCCCTGCTCACACCTGCAGCCAGCACCAGAGCTGCCACTTTCACCCACTGCTGGTGCCTGGCACTGATCCTGATCACTCGATGCCATCAGCGGGTGTGAGTGGCAACTACTGGCCTTGATTGCCACTGAGGGCTCCTCCACTTTCCCTTGCTCCTGAGGGGCAATCGGGGCAGTAGCCACTGCTCACACCAAATGATGGCACTGGCTCCAATTTCTCTGCACTGCCAGCAGGAGCAAGTGTGGCCAGCACCATCGGCATGTGGGAGCAGTGGCGGGAGCAGGGCTGCTGACAGAAAGGGTACCAAGCAATGGTGGGAGGGGCCAGGCAGGGGTGCAGAAGTTAGGCCGAGACATGACCTTGTGCCCACCACAGCCTCAGAGCCCACAATTCCTTTCAAGGTGCACGAATTTCTGCACTGGTGCCCTAGTAAAATAATATAATAATGTAATATATACAAAGATGCTAATTGACCGTACCTTTGCAACGCCTAGGCCATGTCCATCAGGCAATCAGAGTGACTGTATGCAAATTAACCCAACCAAGATGGTGGCCGGCAGCCACAGAGCTAGAGCAAGCCAGAGGATTGGTTGCCCCGGCGATGGAGGAAGCCAAGCTTCCCGCCAGCCCTGGCCGGCTGTGGCCTCTGCAAAAGGCAACAACGTTTCAATTATAGAAGCTAAATAAATCCCCGATACCTGCTTCCAGCCACCCTCCATTGGGAGCTTGTGTCGCTGGGGGCTTTGGCCAGCCTGAAAACAGCCATCAGCCCCTCACCCAGACTGGCCAGGAACACCATCAGGAGCCTCCACCCTGAAGCGGGTGTTGTAAGCCTCAAAACGGCCATCAGCCCCTCACCCAGGATTGCCACACCCTCATGGGGTGAGGCTGGGGGAATTGGCCAGTCTGCAAACAGCCATAATCCCCTTACCCAGGCTGGCCAGGCACCCCAGTGGGGACCCCAACCCTGAAGGGGCTGTAGCCAGCCTGCAAATAGCCATCAGCCCCTCACCCAGTCTGGCCAGGCACCCCAGTGGGGACTCCCACCCTGAAGGGGGTGTGGCCAGTCTGAAAATGGCCGTCAGCCCCTCACCCAAGCTGGCCAGGCACCCCAGTGGGACCTCCACCCTGATCTGGGACACCCTTCAGAGCAAACCAGCCGGCACCCACCCATGCACCAGGCCTCTATCCCATATAATAAAAGGGTAATATGCAAATTGTCCCTATCAGCAGAGTGACTGGGAATCTGGTCACTATGATACACACTGACCACCAGGGGGCAGATGCTCAATGCAGGAGCTGCACCCTGGTGGTCAGTGTGCTCCCACAGGGGTAGCTCTGCTCAGACACAAGCCAGGCTGACGGCTGCTAGTACAGCGGTGGTGGTGGGAGCCTCTCGTGCCCCCTCAGCAGTGCTAAGGATGTCCGACTGCAGCTAGGCCTGCTCCCTACTGGCAAGTGGACATCCCCCTAGGGCTCCCGGGCTGCCAGAGGGGTGTCTGACTGCCAGATTAGGCCCAATCCCCTGGGTAGTCATCCGCTGAGGGGTCCAAGACTGTGAGAGGACACAGGCTGGGCTGAGGGATCCTCCCGAGTGCACAAATTTCTGTGCACCGGGCCTCTAGTATAATATAATATGATATGATATGATATGATATGATATGATATGATATGATATAATATAATATAATATGATATAATAATATAACATAACATAATATAATATAATAATACTAGAGGCTCGGTGCACAAAAATTTGTGAACTGGTTGGGGGGGTGTCCCTCAGCCTGGCCTGTGCCCTCTCACAGTCTGGGACCCTTTGGGAGATAAAGACCTGCTGGCTTAGGCCCACTCCCGGGTGGCAGAGGGCAGGCCCAATACCTAGGTGCCTGCCCCGCAGATCCTGGTCAGGCTCAGAGCAGGGCCGATTGGGGAGTTGGGGTGCCGCTCCCTGTCATGCACAGAGCAGGGAAGATCAGGAGGTTGCGATGCCACCATCAGTCACGCTCAGGGTAGGGCCGATTGAGGTGTTGGGGCGCTGCCCCCTGTCAAGGCAGGGTCGATGGTGAGGTTGGGGCACCGCCCCCTGTCGCCCACAGAGCAGGGCCAATCAGGGGGTTGGGCACTCCCCCCTGTCACACTCAGGGCAGGGCTGATGGGGAGGTTGAGGCTCCACCCCGTCACACACAAAGCAGGGCCTATGGGGGTGTTGGGGCACCGCACCCTGTCACACACAGAGCAGGGCCAATCAGGGGGTTGGGGAGCTCCCCCCTATCAGGCACAGTGCAGGGCCGATCAGGGGGTTGGGGCGCCTTCCCCTTTCACAAACAGAGCAGAGCGGATAGGGAGGTTGTGGCCCCGCCCCCTGTCACACACAGAGCCACAGGGCAATCAGGGGGTTTGGGTGCTGCCTCCCCTTCACGCTGCTCCAGGGGCCAGGAGGCCTCGTGGCTCCGCTGATCCCAGTGCTAGGAGGCCTCGCTGCTCCGCTGATCCCGGTGCTGGGAGGCCTCACTGCTCAGCTGCTCCGCTGATCCCGGTGCTGGGAGGCCTCGCGGCTCCACTTGACACAGGGGCAGTGAGGCCTCGCTGCTCTGCTGATCCCGGTGCCAGGAAGCCTCGCGGCTCCGCTGATCCCGGTGCTGGGAGGCATATTACCATTTTACTATAGAGGATATAAGCCTAGTTCACGGGTGGGGGCTGGCTGGTTTCCCCTGAAGGGTGTCCTGGATCAGGGTGGGGGTCCCCACTGGGGTGCCTGGCCAGCCTGGGTGAGGGGATGATGGCTGTTTGCAGCTGGTCACACCCCCTTCAGGGTGTGGGTCCCCACTGGGGTGCCTGGCCAGTCTGGGTGAGGGGCTGAGGGCTGTTTTCAGGCTGGCGGGTGACTGAAGCTCCCAGCCTCTCCTTTGTTCTTTTTTTTTATTCTTGGATTTATTTACTTCTATGGCTGTCACTGGAGCTGAGAGCGACTTTAGCTCAGACCTCGGCTGCTGAAAGCAGGTTCCTGGACTTTGTTTACCTTTTGTATTTGAAACTTTGTTGGGACTCCAGCTCTGAGATCCCAGCCAGCTGAAAGCAGGTTTCTGGGGTTTTGTTTAGCTTCTATATTTGTAACAATGTTTCTTAGAGAGCAGCTCAGAGCTCAGCAGCGGCAGGCGGGGAATGTTGGCTTCCTCCGTCACTGGAGTAAGAAAGCCTCCTATTCGCGTCAGTTGCCTGGTTGCCGGCCACCATCTTGGTTGGCAGCTAATTTGCATATCTCCCTGATTAGCCAATGTGAAGGGTAGCGAAGGTATGGCTAATTACCATGTTTCTCTTTTATTAGATAGGATAATCTATCCTATGTAATAAAGACATAATATGCAAATTAAACCTCACACCCTCACAAGATGGCTGCCTATGACCAGGCCAGCAGTAGGGGTTAGTGAGAGATGACCAAGTGACTGAACAAGCAGGCTGTGTGGGGCGACCAGGCTGGCAGTGGTGTTAGTTAGGAACAACCAAACAACTGAATGAGCAGGCTGCGTGGGGCAACCAGGCCGGCAGGGGGGTTAGTGAGAGACGACCAAATGCCTGAACAGCAGGCTGTGTGGGGTGACCAGGTTGGGTGGGGGCCATGAGGGTGACCAGGCTGCCAGGGGTGCAGTTAGGGGCGACCAGGCCCTCAGGGGAGCAGTTAGGGGCCACCAGACTGGTGGAGGGGGGCAGTTGTGGGTGACATGGCCAGTAGCAGGGGGCAGTTAGGGGCACCCAGGCCAGCACACAGAGGCAGTGCAGGGTGATCAGGATGGCAGGAGGGGCAGTTAGGGGCAACCAGACAGGGGGTGCAGTTAGGGGTGAGTAGGAAGGCAGGCAGGTGAGTGATTAGGAGGCAGCATTCTAGGATTTTGAGAGGGATGTCACACTGCTGGTTTAGGCTCGATCAGGATTGGGCCTAAACTGGCAGTCGGACATCCCCCAAGGGGTCCTGGATAGGAGAGGGTGCAGGCTGGGCTGAAGGGGACGCCACCCCATTTACAAATTTGTGCACCAAGCTTCTAATAGCCTATTTAATAAAAGAGAAACATGATAATTGGCGTATGACCGCTACCCTTCCCATTAGCTAATCAGCAAGATATGCAAATTAACTGTCAGCCAAGACGTCGGCCAGCAGCCAGGCAGCTTGAAACTAACATGAGGCTTGCTTGCTTCAGTGACAGAGGACTCCAACGTTCCCCACCTTCCGCTGCAGGCCTCTGAGCTGCAAGCAACTATGTAACAAACATAGAAGCTAAACAAAACCCCAGAAACCTGCCAGGCTTCAGCCAGCCATTTCGCAACATTGTAAGCAAAGGCCAGAAACCTACTTTGAGCAGCAGAGGCCTAAGAGCTGGAGCCAAGCCTCAAAGCTAAAGCTGGCCCAGAATAAAAAAAGAAAAAAAGAGAAAAAGGAGCAGTTGGGAGCTTCAGTCACCCCCAGCCTGAAAACAGCCCTCAGCCCCTCACCCAGACTGGCCAGGCACCCCAGTGGGGACCCCCACCCTGAAGGATGTGTGACCAGCTGCAAACAGCCATCATCCCCTCACCCAGGCTGGCCAGGCACCCCAGTGGGGACCCCCACCCTGATCCAGGACACCCTTCAGGGCAAACCAGCTGGCACCCACCCGTGCACCAGGCCTCTACCCTATATAGTAAAAGGGTAATATGCCTCCCAGCACCGGGATCAGTGGAGCTGCCAGGCCTCCCGGCACCGGGATCAGCGTGACAGGGGGCAGTGCCCAAACCCCCTGATCGCCCTGCGGCTCTGTGTGTGACAGGGTGTGGCACCCCAACCCCCTGATCGGCCCTGCTCTGTGTGTGACAGGGTGTGGTGCCCTAACCCCCCCCCCACGGGCCCTGCTCTGTGTGTGATGGGGTAGAGCCATAACCTCCCCATTGGCCCTGCCCTGAGTGTGAGAGTGGCGGCACCCCAACCCCCTGATCGGCCCTGCTCTGTGGGTGATAGAGGGAGGTGCCCCAACCCCATGATGGGCCCTGCTCTGTGCGTGACAGGGGGCTGCACCCCAACCCCTTGATCGGACCTGCTCTGTGCGTGACAGGGTACAGAGCCCCAACCCCCTGATTGGCCCTGCTCTGTGTATGACAGGAGGTGGCACCTCAACCTCCCCATCGACCCTGCCTTGAGTGTGACAGGGGATGGTGCCCCAACCCCCCAATCGGCCCTACCCTGAGCATGACTGAGGCTGGAATTACAAGCTCCCGATCGCCCTGCTCTGTGTATAACAGGGGGCGGCACCCCAACTCCCCAATCAGCCCTGCTCTGAGCCCAACCAGAACCTGCACCTAGGGATTGGGCCTGCCCTCTGCCACCTGGGAGCAGGCCTAAGCCAGCAGATCGTTATCTCCCGAGGGGTCCCAGACTGCGAGAGGGCACAGGCCGGGCTGAGGGGCCCCCTCCCCCCGCCCGAGTGCACAAATTTTTGTGCACCGGGCCTCTAGTATATATATAAAATGCTTTGTCTAAACATCCAACCAGTCGCTATGATGTATACTGACCACCAGGGGGCAGATGCTCAATACAGCGGTAATTCTTGGGTGATGCACCTTGAATCCAGAGAGGAAGGATTCCAATTCCTCATGGGGCCACACGATTCTACCTTCAGCTGTGGGTTATGTTGTTGCTGGGGCATTGTCGGCCCTGAATCTGGTTTACTGCACACTTGCATTTTCATTCCACACCCTGTAGGTCAGCAATTTTGCAGAGTGCCTTCTCGCACCCCAGGAACCCTTGGGGGATGTCAAAGAACTGGTTTCAGCCCGATCCCTGCAGGCCAGGCCAAGGGACCCCACCTACCGGAGGGACCCTGCTCACTCCGCAGACCCTAAGGAGGCGTCACAGGAAGTTGGCTCCAGGGCGTGTCTGGCCAGTCTTGCCAAGACCTGTCCCACTGGCCACCTTCTAATTAATTTCCTTTCAATGTGCATAAATCCGTGCACCAGGTTACTAGTATAATCTAATCTAATCTGGAAGTCTTTCGTATTTGGACATTCAGGAACATGTGCATCCTCTTTCCAGATGGAAGTTGGAATTTTTATAGTCAAATATTTTCCTGTTACTATTGAGTAGCTAAGAACTAACTGGCATCTAACCATCTGTTTTGGCTTTATTTGAACAGTATTATTCTTTTCATATCATGATTTATTAATGTTTCCACTGAATTATGAAAACTTATTTGTCAAATTATTATAGCAACAATTATGAACATTCTATCTTCTCCAAACACACACTCAAAAGGATGGGGAAAATGTTGATTATGAAGAGGCAATCAGTTGCTCATTGGTGTCTTTGTACATCTACATTTAGTGTAGCTTTATTTTTAAAATATACAGTGATTTTTTTTTTCAATGAGAAATGAAAAAAATTATTTCATGAAGGCAAAAATTTTGCTGTTAGTATTTTTTTTTGTATTAAGATCTTAAGGAAGTCTTAGATAATGCCCCCTGGACCATGATTAATTTGGAGGTAGTGGAACAATCATTGCACCACATGCCACATGTCCTCTTAGTACTGCTCCTTTCAACAATTGTGACTACTAGACTGAAATTTCATCTTGGAAATGCCAGTGTTTATGCCTAAATATCACCATCCACCCTGATTTCTTACCTTATGTCCTGGCTTCTAACATAGCACTAGAGAAGTCCGAAGAAATACCATGTTACCAAAGGTTTTCTTATAAACAGTCTGGTTATCCCAAAGTTTTCTGTGAATAAGTAGACATTTTTGAAAGCTGTATTAATAACTTCAGATAAAATTTTAACAACTAGATATTACTATAAGATGAATGAATACAGGGATCAGCAGAATTTTATACCAAGAGTGAGCTGATTAACCAGTATAAGATTTCAGCTTCAAAGTGAAAATTCGGTTAGTTCCATTATTTAACACAATGGTGTGGACCATTTCTTTGTGACATTCATTTCACAAACTAGAACTCTAGAGATGTCAGTCTAACCAATTACCCCCATGAAAATCAGGGCAGGAGAGAGACACACCATCAACAATTAAATTTATTGGTAAGGAGAAATAACACATGAATTTTTTTTTCTTTCACTCAGCACAGAAGCATTTGGATCAAAGAAAAACATACACTGTAAACATGGGAGAGGAAACATATTAAGTATCAATGAATGGAAAGTAGAAACATCATTCCAAAGCAAGGAAGGGAATAACTGCAAATTTGTAGCATGTACTGATTTCTGTTTTCAAGCTATTAACATGATGTCACTGAACAAGAAGTTGGGAAGAGATGCACAGAAGCACACATTACATAGCATTTCCACTGCACAGATGCACAAGAAACATATAAGATCATAGGCCAGGCACCCCAGCAGGGACAAGATCATAGGCAAAGTAAATATATTGCAGAACAACTGGGAAGTTCTGAGTTTTGAGTATTTTCTTTGTTTTTAATATATTTATTTCATAATAAATTTACATAATTTATATTTTAAAATAATGAATATGTTTTATTTTTGGCTTGCAAAATTAATGAAAATTTAATAATAGACTCTATCAAACCCATTTAAGAGAGCACTAGCAAATCTCTCTTTACATTAAATAGATCACGGTTAGTGAAATTAAATAAATATACTATGTATTATATTTGGGTATTAAGTACAAAAATAATCTTCCTTAGCAAGACGATTTCCTTCATTCTCAATATTGGGTAGCCATTATAAATTTTGGAAGGAGAACTTCAGGGAAAATAGTAAGATAAGAATTAGGCTGCCCAAATGAGAAGTCTGTTTTGATACACCATTTGGGAATGGGTAACTCAAAGTTTTCTTAGAGATTAATATTATTTTAAAATCTTTATTGTTGAAAGTATTACATATATCCTTTTTCCCCCATATTGATGCCTTCTAGCACCCCCCCCCAAACCCCCACCCTAGGCTTTCACCAACCTATTGTCTGTGTCCATGTGTTATGAAAATATGCATACAAGTTTTTGGTTGATCTCTTTCCACCTATATACCCACTCCCACCTTCCCTCTTACATTCAACAGTCTGTTCTATGCTTCTATGTCTCTGGATCTATTTAGTTCATCAGTTTATCTTGTTCATTAAATTACACATATGAGTGAGATCATATGATACTTGCCTTTCATTGATTGGCTTACTTTACTTAGCATAATACTCTCCAATTCCCTCCATGCTGTCTCAAAGGGTAAGAGATCCTTTTCTCTGCTGCACAGTATTCCATGGTGCAAATGTACCACAGCTTTTTTATCCACTCATCTACTGATGGGCACTTTCACTGTTTGCAGATCTTAGCTATTTTATATTGTACTGCTATGAACATAGGGGTGCACATATTCTTTCTCATTGGTGTTTCAAGTTTCTTAGGATATATTCATAGAAATGGGATCACTGGGTAGAATGGCAGTTCCATATTTAAATTTTTGAGGAAACTCCATACTGTTTCCCACAGTGGCTACACACTAGTCTGCATTCCCACCACCAGTTACTAGGGTTCCCATTTTTCCACATCCTCGACAGCACTTGTCATTTGTTCACAGTAGCCATTCTGACAGGTGTGAGGAGATACTTCATTGTCATTTTAATTTGAAGCTCTCTGATGATTGGTGACTTTGAGCATCCTATCTAATAAAAGAGAAACATGGTAATTGGCGTACGACCGCTACCCTTCCAATTGGCTAATGAGCGAGATATGCAAATGAACTGCCAGTCAAGATGGCGGCCGGCAGCCAGGCAGCTTGAAGCAAACACGAGGCTTGCTTGCTTCAGTGACGGAGGACTCCAACATTCCCCACCTGCCGCTGCCAGCCTCTGAGCTGGCAGTTTGAAACATTGTTACAAATATAGAAGCTAAACAAAACCCCAGAAACCTGCTTTCAGCCAGCCGGGATCTCAGAGCTGGAGTTGAAACAGTGTTTCGATTATAGAACCCAAACAAACCAGATACCTGCTTTCAGCAGCCGAGGCCTAAGAGCTGGAGCCAAGCCTCAGAGCTAAAGCTGGCCCAGAATTAAAAGAAAAAGAAAAAAAGGAGCGGTTGGGAGCTTCAGTCACCCGCCAGCCTGAAAACAGCCCTCAGCCCCTCACTCAGACTGGCCAGGCACCCGAGTGGGGACCCCCACCCTGAAGGGTGTGTGACCAGCTGCAAACAGCCATCATCCCCTCACCCAAGCTGGCCAGGCACCCAAGCGGGACCCCCACCCTGATCCAGGACACCCTTCAGGGCAAACCAGCTGGCCCCCACCCGTGCACCAGGCCTCTATCCTATATAGTAAAAGTGTAATATGCCTCCCATCACCGGGATCAGCGGAGCCACGAGCCCTCCCGGCACTGGGATCAGCATGATAGGGGGCAGTGCCCAAACCCTCTGATAGCCCTGTGGCTCTGTGTGTGACAGGGGGCGGGGCCACAACCTCCCTATCAGCCCTGCTCTGTTCGTGACAGGGAAAGGCACCCCAAACCCCTGATCAGCCTTGCTCTGTGCCTGATAGCGGGGAGCTCCCCAACCCCCTGATCGTCCTGTGGCTCTGTGTGTGACAGGGGCAGTGCCCCAACCCCCTGATCGTCCCTGCTCTGTGTGTGACAGGGTGCGGCGCCCCAACAACCCCACCCCCCCACGGGCCCTGCTCTGTGTGTGACAGGGTAGAGCCATAACCTCCCCATAAGCCTTGCCCTGAGTGTGACAGTGGCGGCGCCCCAACCCCCAAATTGGCCCTGCTCTGTGGGTGATACAGGGTGGCGCCCCAACCCCCTCCATGGGCCCTGCTGTGTGTGACGGGGCAGAGCCATAACCTCCCCATCGGCCCTGCCCTGAGTGTGATAGGGTGCGGCGCCCCAACCCCCTGATCCGCCCTGCTCTGTGTGTGACAGGGGACAGTGCCCCAACTCCCCTATTGGCCCTACTCTGTGAGTGACAGGGGGGAGCTCCCTAACCCCCTGATTGACCCTGCTCTGTGCATGACAGGGTATGGATCCCCAACCCCCCTGATGGGCCCTGCTCTGTGAGTGACAGGGGGCAGCGTCCCAACCCCCTGATTGGCCCTGCTCTGTGCATGACAGGGGGGAGCTCCCCAACCCCCTAATGGGCCCTGCTCTGTGTGTGACAGGGTATGGAGCCCCAACTCCCCTGATGGGCCCTGCTCTGTGCGTGACAGGTGGTGGTGCCGCAACCTCCCCATCGACCCTGCCTTGAGTTTGACAGGGGGCTGCGCCCCAACTCCCCAATCAGCCCTGCTCTGAGCCCAACCAGAACCTGCACCTAGGGATTGGGCCTGCCCTCTGCCACCCGGGAGCAGGCCTAAGCCAGCAGGTCGTTATCTCCCGAGGGGTCCAGACTGCGAGAGGGCACAGGCCGGGCTGAGGGACCCCCCTCTTCCCCCAGAGTGCACAAATTTTTGTGCACTGGGACTCTAGTTTTTTCATATGTCACTTGGCCATCAGTATGTCCATGTTGGAGAAATGTCTATTTATGTCCTTTGCCCATTTTTTAATTGGATTGTTTGTCTTTCTTTTGTTAAGTTGTATGAGTTCCTTATATGTTTTAGATATTAAGCCTTTATCAGATGTATCATTGCCAAATATGTTCTCCCATAATTTTGGGCTGCTTTTTCATTTTGTTGATGGTTTCTTTTGCAGTACAGAAGCATTATATTTTGATGTAGTCCCATTTTTTCATTTTCTTCTTAGTTTCCATTGCCCTAAATGCTGTATCCATAAACATATTGCTATGAAAGATGTCTAAGATGTTGCTGCCTATGATGTCTTCTAGGATTTTTTATGGTTTCACAGTTTATATTTAAGTATTTTATCCATTTTGAGTTTATTCTTATGTAAGGTGCAAGTTGGTGGTCTAGTTTCATTTTTTTGCATGTATCTATCCAATTTCCCCAACACCATTTATTGAAGAGACTGTCTTGACTCTTTTGTATGCTCTTGCCTCCTTTGTCAAATATTAATTGAGTGCAGTGGTCTGGGTCCATTTCTGGAGTCTCTGTTTTGTTCCATTGATTTATATGCCTGTTCTTGTGCCAATACCAGGCTGTTTTTATTATAGTGTTTTTGTAGTATAACTTGATATATGGTATTGTGATTCCCACCAACTTTGTTCTTCTTTCTCAACATTGCTGTGGCTATTCTGGGTCTTTTTTGGTTCCATATGAATTTTTGGAATATTTGTTCTAGTTCTGTGAAATAAACCATTGGTATTTTAAGAGGGATTATTAAATCTATATATTATTAAATTTATATACTATTAAATCTATATATTGCATTGAATATATAGATTTCTTTAGGTAGTATGGACATTTTAATGATGTTAATGCTACCAATCCATGAACACAGTATATTCTTCTACTTGTTTATATTTTTCTCTATCTCTTTATTCAACATCCTGTAGTTTTCTGAGTACAACTCTTTTACCTCCTTGGTTAAGTTTATTCCTAAATATCTTAATTATTTGTTGCAATGGTAAATGGGATTGTTCTTTTAGTTTCTTTTTCTGAGCATTCATTATCTAGATATATAAAAGCCAAGTGACCAGAACAACTGGGATGACTGGAATGATAGGAATGACCAGTCGTTATTATGCGCACTGCATCTGGCCAACAGGCCCAATGGGCCCGGGGCCAGCCAGCAAACTTCCCGTGGTCCCTTGCCCTGGTTGGCCCGGCCTGCAATCAGCCCCCCCCCCGACTTTGATCGGTGGTGGGGTCAGTGGCCAACTTTCTGCGGCCCCTCCCCCTGGCCATCCCTGTCCCCGATTGCCCCCCCCCAACCTCGACTGGGGCTGGGGCCAGCTGGCCAACCTCCTGCAGCCCCTCCCCAGGGGCAGCCCCACTTCCCACCGGCCCCCCTACCTCGATTGGGGGTGGGGAGGGTCAATCAGACCCCACCCATGCACAAATTTGTTCATCAGGCCTCTAGTTGGTGTATAAAAATGCCAATGATTTCTGGATTTTAATTTTGTATCCTGCTACATTGCTGAATTCATTTATTAAATCTAGCAGTTTTTTGGTGGAGTCTTTATGGTTTTTATGAACAATATTATATCATCTGTGAATAATGATAGTTTTACTTCCCCCTTTCCAATTTGGATACCTATTATTTTTCTTCTTGTCTGATCACTGTGACTAACTCTTCCAGTTCTATGTTGTATAAGAGTTGTGAAAGTGGACATCCCTGTCTTGGTCCTATTATTAGGATAAATGGTTTTAGTTTTTGCCTATTGAGCATGATGTTAGCTGTATGTTTGTCATAGAAGACCTTAATTATGTTAAGGTATGCTTCCTCCATTCCCAATTTGCTAAGGGTTTTTATCAAAATTGGGTGTTGGATTTTGTCAAATGCTTTTTATGTGTCAATTGAAACGATAGTGTGATATTTGAAAGCTTCACAGGAGAGTTTTACCAAACATTCAAAGAACTAACACCTATCCTCCTCAAACTATTTCAGAAAATCTAAGAGGAAGGGACACTTACAAACTCTTTTTATGAGGCCAGCATTATCCTATTCCAAAACCAGATAAAGACACTACAAAAAAGAACTGCAGGGCATAGATGCTAAAATCCTCAACAAAATGTTATAAAATCTTATCCAGTAACATGTTAAAGAGATCATACACCATGGCCAAGTGGGATTTATTCCAGGGATGGAAGACTAATATAATATTTGCAAATCAATAAGTGTGATAGATCACATAGAAATTAATATCTAAAATATTAATCTCATAAAAGGTTGAAGAAATCCAAAGATCTGTCCTGGAGCATAATTCACAAAACATCAGAAAACAAACTATAATCTAAATCAGTGGTTTGATTTTTGATTATTTTTTTAAACAAATTATACTGCTAAAGGAACAAAAACAATGTGGTTGTAAACTTCATTTCTTTATCTTTTAAGTTTCAAAACACATCCATAGGCATAGGTGAGAAGTATGAAACCTTACCTATCAGCCCCTGTGGTAGCCTTGAGACACCTTCATAGAATCCCAAACCTCCACAGAACTACTCGAATAGTTGTATAATAAAGTTTAACGGACACAGAGAAAGTCAAGAGACATATGTAAAAATGCTCAGTAACTAATCATCTGAGAGATACAAATTAAAACAACAATGAGATATTACCTTACACCAGCCAGAATGGCTACCATCAACAAATCAATAAATGGCAAGTGCTGGCAAGGATGTGGAGAAAAGAGAACCTTAGTACTCTGCTGGTGATAATGCAGACTGATGCAGCCACTGTAGGAAACAATATGGCATTTCCTCAAAAAATTTAGAATGGAACTCCCATTTGACCTGTGATACCACTTCTAGGAATATATCCTAAGAAATCCAAAACATCAATCAGAAAGAATGTATGCACCCCTATGTCCAAGATTTGAAAACAGCCCAAGTGCTCATCAACAGATGAGTGGATAAAAATGCTGTGGTACATTTACACCATGAACTATAACACGGTTATAAAAATCAGGAACTCACCATTTGCAACAGCATGGGTGGACCTGGAGAGTATTATGCTGAGTGAAATAAGCCAGTCAGAGGAAGATAAGTATCACATGATTTCACTCATATGTGGAATCTAAAGAACAAAATGAACTGATGAATTAAAAAGATCCAGAGACATAGAAGCATGGAACAGACAAGGATTTCAGAGGGAAGGCAAGGGTGGGTGGGTGGAGAGAGATTAATGGGGGAATTTACGTGCATATATGCATAGTCCATGGACACAGAGAATAGTTTGGTGAATGCCTGGGAGGGGCAGGGGATGGGTGGAGGTGGTCAATGGGGGAAAAAACAAAGGGGACATTTGTAATACTTTCAACAGCAAAAATTTAAAAAAGAAAGTTTAAAAACTGTGTAAGGAGGTTTCTTAAACCTTGCTTAGCATACCCTGTGGCTGAAAGGTGTCAAACACCACACATTAAGTATTAAAGACATAATTATAGCTCATCATTTATTATCCACATGCACATAAACATATTGCTCTTGTCACAGAACATTTACCTGCAGTAAGTCTAACAGTAGAAAAGAGATAACTCTTGCTTAATCAGTAGGCTGATGTTTTACAGACATAAACTGCTCCATAATTCTAACAGCAGTTTCCCACTTATATGTAGTTCTGTGCGTATATATCCCCCCAATATACAGTACTTGCAATAACTAGATCATAGACTTAAAATCATTAGACTATACTATCCCTCTCCACATAATCAATCAAAAAAATATTTCCCAGTTACTTCAAGACCATTCCAGGATGTTTCTCAGCACAGTCTTTCAGGTAGCAAGAAACAATAGGAGTTGGCATCCCAATTGAAGCCCATGTATTATTTCTCATGGACCAGAAAATCTTTTAGGCCATATCCAGCTATAATGTCTTAGGCTCAACAAAAATGTCAACCTCACCTTCTCAATTCTTGCTGCTATTATTTTATTGTCTCTAATTAAAAAATAAGCAAACAAACTCCAATATCTAAATCTTAAAATATTTATAGAGGAAAAAAAAGGATACTAAATGTATTACCTTCCCTACCAAAACATATAGACACACCGTTTTATATGATGCTAAGGCCTATTCGAGATTAACACTACATTTGAAAAAAATTGAGAATATTTTCCTCTACTGTCTTTCTCTATTCTGCAAAATAAAATAATAATAATAATAGGATACACCTATTTCACTCATGGTGATAGAGTTCCTAAAATGAATAATCACAGAAGACCATGTTCCAAGGACTCATGGCATGCTTATTACAAAAATTTTTAGGAATGCCTGTGCATGAGTGATTATAAATTGGCTATGGGACTTAATTAAGAGTTTTTCATATCATGATCTAAACAACTGGGCTTTGGGATTAGCAGATGTTGTCTGTTCACATCAGTAACTGGCAGTGATTCTTCTCATCATAAGAAGACATATTAACATATTGTGATGTTCCCAATAAAAAGTGACAAAAGGTTTTTGAACTCAGCATCTGTCAGCCAGGATGCATGGATATCCAGAATGCATATCCAACTTACTTATAAAACATCCTAATTCCCAGGAGACTTTATTTATTTTTTTTGAGAAGTTACTGAAGTAAAAAACAAACAACCAAGCAAACTTATTTTCTCAATATCCCAAAGGAATTTTGGAAAACAATCACTCTTTAATAATTATACAATATTTTTAGTACATAGTTTATGTCCACATAACAACTGAAGAATGTTCTAGAGACAGAATAAAAATTATAGAATCAGTATTTAGCTGAAGTAGTTCATTTAGGCACGATTCTCATCTACTAACTTTTCTATGAAAATTTTCTGTTTTCTATTGTTACATCTTGATATTTTCTGGCATCAATGTGTTACCAATACACATTTTACCAAAATGTTAGTACTGCTTTACAGATGTGGTTAAATATATATGTGTGTGTGTGTGTGTGTGTGTGTGTGTGTGTGTGTGTGTGTGTGTGTGTGTGTTTTCCATGGAACATCACTTTCTAAAATGGGCATTCATTCATTTTACAAATACATAAAGTGTCTAATAGGTGCCAGACAAGGCACTGTATATGGGGATGTAGCAATGAACAACAGACATAAACTCAGCTCTTACAGAAGTTTCAAGCTTATGTAGAGTACAGATCACGTATAATACAGACATCATCTGCAGATCTAGAGTTCATATTGAAGCCTCTAAGAAGTTCTACAATAAACAAGTAAATAACAAGAACAACTAAAATAATGAAGAAACCTGTTGCTAACAGGATGTTTCCAAGACCACTTCAAATGAAACAAGTATTCCTAAGAACTCACATTGGAACAACTGCATGAAAAAAAAATGGAACTAGTTAAAAGGACCAAGAAATTCAATCTAATTTTAGTGCTTAGTAAACTTTATTCTTTAACAATTATAATATGAGATTCCAAATGCTATAATAATCAGAATGTCTGAAATTATGAAAAGAAGAAAGAGCTACTATCAGCTATCAGCCATGAGCTCCGGGAGCTCTTAGGGCCCTACCATGCTGTATATCAATACAAATTCTATGTAAAAGCTTTTAGCTGAACTATCCTCGCTGGAGGGCTTGATAAATCCCCTCACACAACCGGTACTAAAACACACTCTTATTGCTCATTTATTTCAGTAGTTAATTATATTTTGAACTCTCAACTATAAATAAGCAAAGGGTAGTGAGATATATCTTTATCACTCACAAATGCTCTAATGCCCAGGCTGGAAATCAATAATATAAAATGAATGTCCCCAGGCATCATGAGCATAATGGCAAATAAAGTCACATTGGCATTATGCCTAAATTAGACTCATTACTTCCACTTGTCTGTGTGACCCATCCTACGGAGGGATTCTTGAGGTTTCTTGTATAGCAGTGAGACTCATGTTTTTCCAAATCAGTCAGGGCCAGTGTTCACTCCACAAATGCTGACATTGCTAGCTTACCCAGCTCAGAGAGCTACTTTAGCATACCCATGCCTCACTGCTGTCTGCCGCCACTGCTGTCTCAATCTCCAGCCAAAGTGAACTTCTTTCAATTCCAGGAATGTGCTATTCTTCCCTCCACTTTAGGGCTTATCACTGTACTGTTTCCTCAATCTGAAATATTTTGTTCAACTTTCAAGTTAATGTAGCTTATTCCTGGAAGCATTACTTGACTATAAATGAGAGTTACATGCCCCTTCTATGTGTTCATATAACACATTGTACTTATTCATATTGTAGAACTTATCACATTATTTTAATAGTCGTGTGGGAGAGAAATAGGTACACAGATAGCAAGATCCTTATAGAGAAAGAGTATTTATTTTCATCTGTGTGCCTTGAGCATTTGACATAGTGCCTGGAACATAATAAAACTTTTTATAGGACGGTTTGCATTTGCTTTACCATTTACCAGATATTCATTCTAGTTATAACTTAAACTGTGATGAGCCAATCTTGATTACCAGTTTTCAAACTGAAGTTAAACATACCAACTCTCTTTTCATATTCTTCATATTTAAAACATAACTGTATAACCTAGCAGGAAATTTTATGATAGAGAATTATCTATTGACTTATTCTATTCCTTCAGGTACTCAGAGTCCTCATTCTGAGCTTCGACTGCCTGAAGCTTTCTATATTTTTACCAGGCCATCTTAGGCATTGCTTTATGCTCTGGATTTTCTTTTCCTATCAAATTTTCTCTGTTCTAGGTCTTATTTCCTTAGACTACTGCTCACTGTTAGGTTGTTAATGACTCAATCAGAGTCTTTATAAAATCACATTTTAATTAAGTTATAGGGGAAAAAAAGTTAAGATTAATGATTAAAAAGGGAATATACCCAGACCCCCACCCCCCACTTTTTACAGATGGTGAAAAGAAGTGATCAGACTATGGCAATAGTCTGTAATAGGCCTTTCATCAGTAAAAATGTTATCATATACAGTAACTGGCTACACCACTATAAAGTCAAATAACTCTCATGCCCCTGGAGCAAATGATAAGATACTCAGACTAAGGCATATATGTGCGATATGTATATGTCTCTAGAAACCAAGCCTCTTTGGCTCTAGCCTGACTCCAATTATGCTCTTTACTTCTCCTATGTACAGCATTACTAGGAATCAAAGAGTTAGGCTCTCTGCATCATTTAAAGTGAATGAAGTTTCTGATTGTGAACTACTCAGCTATTGCTAGTCTGAGATGACTGCTCCTCTGATTCAATGACTACCTTACTAAATGTACTTGATTAAGAATACAGGGTGAGAAAGGAAAGGAAACAGCAGGTGAAAGAATCGTTGGCAGAAAATTAGCTAGTCCAACTAAATAAATATCATGCCACAGCACAGGAGTAATATTAGGCACTAGAGCTAAGAGTAATAATACAGGCAGGGGGTGAGGAAATAAGGAAGAAGAGAGAGTGTGCATGTGTGTGTGTGTGAGAGAGAGAGAGAGAGAGAGAGAGAGAGAGAGAGAGAGAGAGAGATTAAAATCCATATAGTTAGGAATTATCCAAAAATTAAGGGCTGGCATTATGTCAAGATCAGTAACTCTGTATAGAATAGCCAAAAGGTCTTCTAACAATAGCCTATGAACCAAATATGGCCAGTTGACTGTTTTCACAAGTAACATTTTATTGGAACACAGCCACACATTTACATATTGTCTATGGCTGCTTCAGTGTAAAGTTCAGTAATGGTGACAATGGTCTTAAAGACCACAGAGTTTAAAGTAGTTACATCCTCATGCTTTAAGAAAATGTCTGCTGAACTCAGAAATATACAATTAGAAAAATAATACATTTTCTCTAGTGATGTGGATTGAGCCCCAGCAGCAGGTCTATGGTCTCCACTTTGGCCACTTCTCAATCTAGAAGTGAGAACCAATGTCCCACAGCTTGAAAAAAAAAGGGGGGGGGTGAGTCTTAAGCCAGTTTAAGCCACTTAGCAGCTACCTTAAGTAAATAGTTTGCAAATATGTGCTAAATTGTTTATGCTGGCAGCTCAGATGCTGGTGAGTCTTTTTCTGATGAAGCCCCAGTGTAATCCCGGAGTCTCACAGGAAACCAGGCTACTTGCAGCTATTCTCTTTATTTGACCATGTATGATATTTAGAAAGAAGTGTGAGGTTCATGAAAATGGACAAGTAACTGTTCAAAGGTCTCTGACCTTTCCTGAGTACCAGAGACTGAATGCATTACATCTGGTTTGAAACATTCCTCAATTTGGTAACCATGGCAATTCAGATACGTTGGAAGACACTGAGAATTTTACATAATACAGTACATGAAGAATCCAAAGCCATGTAACTTCACCAAAGACTAAAAATGTATGTAAATCCAGTGAAATTTCAGCTAAGTAATATGCTCAGAGATTAGATATTCTGGTACTCTATTATTACTCATAATAGTGATTTTCATGGTTTTTGATCATGGAAATTTTTTAGAAGTCCAAAATACAAAATTATTAAAGCAGACCTGATCTGGTTGAAGTAGCAGCAGATACACAATTTTCTGTTCTCAGGATCCAACTTTTTCTCCTCATCATTTTGTCTACTTCTGCATTGCATTTAGCAGAGTTTCTGGTACATAGCAGACATTAAAAAATAATGTGTACAGGAGAAACCAAGATGGCGGCATAGGTAAACACTGGAAATTGCTGCCTCCCACAACAAATTCAAAAATACAACTAAAAGACAAAATGGACATCATCCAGAACCACAGGAAGGCTGGCTGAGTGGAAATTCTACAACTAGAAGGAAAGAGAAAAGCACACTGAGACTCAGAGGAGGTGCAGAAGTAAAGTGCAGAGGTACGGAGGCACACACAGAAAGGGCTGGCAGCTGAGGACGTGGCACACGTGGAAAGGGCTGGCAGCTAAGGACACGGTTGTCTTTTTCAATTGGGAGGGAGTCTCAAGCTCCCAACTGCTCTAAACTCCAGTTCCGGGTGAGTCTCTAGGGACCCAGACTCATACGGTGAGAAACTGGACTGTCTGGCATCGGGCAGAACTCGAGGGTGGCTTTCTCTCAGAGGTGCTTGCAGCGATTACCAGGACACTGAGATCCGGGGCCTCTTAGGGTAGGACTGAGGATCAGCCATAGCTGCTTGCTCCACCCTGCTGATCCCCAGAGACCCCACCCCACCCAAGCTGTGCGCAGAGGCTCTTGCATATGAAAGGTGGCCCTTTTCAATCTGAAAATTACCTAACAAACTGCAGCTGGGTCAGAGAAAGCCAGAACTTCCAAAAGAAGATCCAAGGCCCCACAGCAGCTTGCATTGCTTCACAGCTGGGCTCCTTCTGGGTAGCCTCAGGCAGAGGCTAAATTAGCACCTCCTTAGAGATCCAAGAGCCAGTGTACCCAGTGGTCAGAGTGGGACCATCCAGATTACAACTCCTCAGATCCATACGGGACACAACCAGGGGGCAGACTCAGTGAGCACCAAAGCCCCACTGAAGCAAGTCTTGCCCCAGAAGGGTGTCTCCAGCACAGAAGTTCTCCCACTGCAGACACAGCTGATTCTCACAGACAATTGGCCTGGAGGTCAATTCATCCCAGTGATACCTACAACAATCAAGGCTGTGCACAAAGCCCACAAAGGGGTGCACCAAGAGTGTCCACCTCAGGTAATTGGGGAAGCTGAGCCACTGGGCCCTATAGGACACCTAGCACAGAAAGCCACTCTATCAACACAGGGAAGCATAAAAAATGTGGAGACAAAGAAACAGGTCACAAATGACAGAAATGGAGGAAAGCAAACTACTGGATATAGAGTTCAAAACCACACTTTTAAGATTTTTCAAGAATTCTCTAGAAACCAACAATAAACTTAATGAGACCCTTAAGAAATCTAGTGAGACCCTCAAGGTTATGAAAAAGGACCAACTAGAAATTAAGCATACACTGACTGAAATAAAGAATATTATACAGAGTTACAGCAGCAGACTAGAAGAACGCAAGGATCAAGTCAAACATTTGAAATACGAAGAAGCAAAAAACACCCAACCAGAAAAACAAAAAGAAAAAATATTCAAAAAATGTGAAGATAGTGTAAGGAGCCTCTGGGACAACTTCAAGCTTACCAACATCTGAATTATGGGGGTGCCAGAAGAAGAGAGAGAGCAAGATATTGAAAACCTATTTGAAGAAAGAATGACAGAAAACTTCCCCTACCTGGTGAAAGTAATAGACTTACAAGTCCAGGAAGTGCAGAGAACCCCAAACAAAAGGAATCCAAAGAGGACCACACCAAGATACATCATAATTAAAATGCCAAGAGCAAAAGACAAAGAGAAAATCTTAAAAGCAGCAAGAGAAAAAAAGTCAGTGACCTACAAGGGAGTACCCATACGACTGTCAGCTGATTTCTCAACAGAAACTATGCAGGCCAGAAGGGAGTGGCAAGAAATATTCAAAGTGTTGAAATGCCAGAACCTACAACCATGATTACTTTACCCAGAAAAGCTATCATTCAGAATTGAAGGTCAGATAAAGAGCTTCACAGATAAGAAAAAGCTAAAGGAGTTCATCACCACCAAACCAGTATTATGCTGAAAGGTATCCTTTAAGAAGAGGAAGATGAAGAAAAAAGTAAAGATATAAATTATGAACAACAAATACACATCTATCAACAAGTGATTCTAAAAATCAAGTGAATAAATAATCTGATGAACAGAATAAACTGGTGAATATAATAGAATCAAGGGCATAGAAAGGGAGTGGACTGACTAATCTCAGGGGGGAAAGGAGTGTTGAGGGTGCAGGAAGAGACTAGACAAAAATCGTACAGCTATGGATGAGGACAGTGAGGGGAGGTAAGGGCAGAGGGTGGGGTGGGAACCAGGTGGAGGGGAGTTATGGGGGGAAAAAGGAGGAACAACTGTAATAATCTGAAGAATAAAGATTTAATTAAAAAAATAATGTGTACAGGTTAATAATGCAGATTTTTTTAATAGATGGAGTTATACATATGTTGATATATATGCAATTTGATATATATGCTATTTTTTTGTATTGACAGCAAGCTTCAAAACTTCATATGTCAAATTTTCTGAAGGTGTTAACATCATAGATATTTTATGCTTAACGTGTGGAATTTCATGCCAAAAAAAGAGCATTTTGGGAAGTTTTAATTCATTTATTTTGAAGAAAAGTGCTATTGAAAGTTATCATATACTTCGGGAAGCTTATGGTGAACATGCGCCATCTCAAGATACTTGTGAATGCTGGTTTAAATGCTTTAAACGTGATGATTTCTATGTGAAAGACAAAGAGCGTCCAGGTCAACCGAAAAAGTTTGAAGACCAACAATTACAAGCATTATTGGATGAAGATGTGTGTCAAACTCAAAAACAACTTGCAGAAAGATTAAACGTTGCTCAGCAAACAATTTCTGATTGTTTACAAGCAATAGGGAATATTTTAAAGGAAGGGAAATGGGTGCCACATCAACTGAATGAAAGACAAATGGAAAACTGAAAAGTCATCAGTAAAATGTTGCTTCAATGGCACGAAAGTACTTTTTGCACTGAATTCTGACTGGCGATGAAAAGTGGATTTATTTTGAGAATCCCAAATGCACAAATACATGGGTTGATCCTGGTCCACCATCAACATCGACTGCAGGGCCAAAGCACTTTGGAAAGAAGACAATGCTCTGTGTTTGGTGGGATCAGGAAGGTGTGGTGTATTATGAGCTTCTAAAACCAGGTGAAATCGTTAATACTGATCGCTATCAACAACAAATAATCAATTTGAACCACACTTTGATCATAAAATGACCAGAATGGGCCAGAAGACATGGCAAAGTAATTTTGCATCATGATAACGCCCCATCACAAACTTCAAAACCAGTTAAAGACACGTTAAAAGATCTTGCCTGGGAAGTATTAACCCACCCGTCATATTCACCAGACCTTGCTCCTTCAGATTACCACTTGTTCCAATTGATGGCACACGCACTTTCTGAGCAGCACTTCCAACCATACGATGAATTGGAAAATTGGGTCTCTGAATGGTTTGCCTCAAAACAAGAAAAGTTCTATTGGACAGTACCCACAAATTACCTGAAAGATGGGGAAAATGTGTAGCTAGCGATGGACATTACTTTGAATAAAAACACTTTTGATGTTTCTCTTGAAATTATCATGTTTTCTTGGATTACAAAATCCGCATTATTAACCGGTACACCTGGGATTCTTGAGCCCAGCCAGTGTTGCTCAGTGATGGGACACCGACCTATGATTCTCTCTCTCCCTCTCCCTTTCTCTCTGAAATCATCATGAATATGAGAAAATAAATGGGCAAATGAAATACCTATGAGGAATTACTAGGGATTTGTGAAGCAGTTTTTAAATCTGCTGTGTAACTCATTAGTTTTAAGGATGAGAAAATTCTGGAAGACATGAGAAACACTAAATATAGACCAAACAGCATTTCATGTTCCTTTGAGGATACAGAAAGCCCTCTAATTCCTAGCAGAATCTTAATACCAAGCATCACTATTTTGCTGCTGGAATACCCTAAAAGAGATTTCTTATATTTTGGTTGTACAAAATGCATTTTATTACAATGTTTACTACAAGTGCATTTTATTACAACACTCCTGAGTATGAATTATATTTCCAGGAATATGATAAAAGTCATACCTTCATGATATCACACACAGAGGCAAAACACAATTCAAATCACAAATTCCCTACTTAGCTTCATATAATAAAAGTCTAAAAGCCTTTGAAAATGATAGTTCATTTCACTTAAAAACAAACCGCTTTTAAAATAAAAGATTATGAGTAATTCTTCTGATTTACTGGGACATGTGGAAACACCCTGATGAAACTGGATACAATGAGCCTCTAAATTCTGATGAATTTTCTTTGTCAGTGGAAGAAATCTCCCCATGCCCACGGAAGCAGCCTCCCCACTCCCAGCAGAAACAGCTTTCAAAACCACAGTGGTATCAGCCTCTCTGTTCCCAGTATTATTGGCCTTTCCTGCCCTATGTCATAAGTTAGTTTTCAGGGATGTTAATCACCTTTCTTTCCCAAAAGATATTATACAGGTCTGTTGTATTGGTGACATTATGCTGATTTGACCTAGTGAGTGAAGAGTAGCAACTTCTCTATACTTATTGGTAAAAAAAAAAAAAAATTGTGTGTCAGAGGGTAGAAAAATAAACTCAGCAAAAGTTCAGGGGCTTTCTAACTGTGAATTTTCCAGGGGCAGCCAGTGGTGTGGGGCATGTTGAGATATCCTTTCCAAGGTGAAGAATAATTTATCATATCTGGCCCTTCCTATAACCAAAAAGGAGGCACAACACCTAGTGAACTGCTATGGAGTTTGGAGGCAACATATTACTCATTTGGGTGTGTTACTCTGGACCATTTTCCAAGTGACCTGAAATGCTGCTAGTTTTGAATGGGACCCAGAACAAGAGAAGACTCTGCAGTAGTTCAAGGTTGCCATGCAAACTGGTCTGCTGTTTGAATCATATGATCCAGCCAATCCAATGGTGCTGAAAGCATCAGTTACAGTAGGAATGCTATTTGGAACTATTAGCAGGTCCCTATAGTTGAAGTACAGCACAGGCTCTTAGGATTTTAGAGCAAGATCCTGCCATCCTCCGCAAATACCAACTCTCCTTTTGGGAAACAGCTCTTGTCCTGCTACTGGGCCTTAGAAGAGACTGAATATTTAAACATAAGCCATCAAGTTGCCATGCAATATGAGCTACACATCATGAATTCCATGTTACCTAGTTTATTAAGCCATTAAGTTTGACATGCAAAACAGCACTCCATCATCAAATGAAAGTGGAATATACATGATCAATCCAAGCAGGCCATGAAGGCACAAGTAACATGAAGAATTATCCCAAATGTCCATGGTGCCCACTCTTCTTACACTGTTTTTGCTCTCCCAGCCTGTACCTATGGTCTCAAGGGAGTTCCCTATGATCCAGTGACAGAGGAAGAGAAGTCTTGGGCACTAAAGGCCCTTTCTGGGACATCCCTAAACGACAGTGGGGAAGAATTTCACCCAGTGGGCATAATTTTAAGCAGCACATCTTGTTTTATACTTTGCTTGGAAGGAGAAATGGCCAGACATGGAATTATGTATCAATTCATGGGAGGTGGCCAATTGTTTTACTCAAGATTCATGGACTTGGAAAGAACAAGATTAGAAAATTGATGACAAAGAAATTTGGGGAAGATATTTGCAGGTAGACATATGTGAATTGGCAAAAAACACACAGCTTGATATTTGTGTTTAATGTGTTCACCAAAGAGTGACCTCATTAAAGATTTTTAATAGTCAAGAGTATAAAATAATCCATTTTATACATGCCAGTCAGTCTTTTACTCAAGTCACCCTGTCATTGTCCAATGGTCTCATGAACGAAGTGTCCATGGTGGCAGGAATGAGGTTTTACATAGGCTCAGCAACATGCACTTTTTGTTGTTGTTGTTAATGCTCATCAGAGGATACTTTTTTCCATTGAATTTTAGAGAGATTGTAAGGGAGGGGGAGGAGGAGAGAGAGACAAAAAACATCTATGTGAGAGAGAAATATCCACTGGCTGCCTCCGGCATTCGCTCCTCTTGGGGCAAGGGATTGAACCTGCAACCCAGGTAAGTGTCCAGGAAATGAACCTGTGACCCAACCCTTCAGTTTGTGGGCCAATGCTCTAACCACTGAGATAAACTGACCAGGGCAACAGCATGCACTTTTAATCACCAAAGCCAACCTGCCTATAGTTACCACTGAGTACTCAATTTGCCCGAAGCAGAGATCAACACTGAGTTCCTGGTAAGTCACCATTCCTTGGGGTGATCTGATGTCAGATTGATTACATTAGACAGCTTCTATCATGGAAGGGACAGTATTTTATTCTTACTGCAATATATTAGTACACTTACTGTGGATAGGGATTTGCCTTCCTTTGAATGCAATACTTCTGACAAAACTACATCCATGGTATTTAGCAAATCACTGCTTCTGATTAAGGAAATCACCTCACATTTAAAAAAGTACAGCAACAAACCCATACTCAAAGTATCACTGGTCCTTACTATATTGCTCACCGTTCTGAAGCCATTGGCTTGACAGAATTGTGGAATGACTTTTTAAAGACTGAGTTACCGTGCCAGATATGTGGCAGTATCTTGGAGGTCTAGGACAAGGTTCTCCAGAAGGCTCTATATGCTCTGAATAAATGGCCAATATATGGTGCTCTTTCTCTAATAGTATTCACAAATCCAGAAATGAAGGGGGTAAAAATGGGATGGTACCACTCACTATTACCCCTAGCAAATTATTTGTTTTATGTTTCTGAGACCTTATGGTCTGCTGGGCTAGAAGTGTTAGTTCTAAAAAACAGAAATGCTTCCACCAAGTGACATAACACTAATTCTATTAAATTGGAAGTGAAGATTGTCCAACCTGGCCTTTTTGGGGTCAGCATGCCTCTCAATCAACAAATAATGAAATTACTGAGCCAGCTGGTGTGATTGATCCTATCAAGGGGAAATTGGATTATTACTCCACAATGGAGGTAAGGAAGAGTATGTCTGGATTATAGAAGATCCTTTAGGGTGTCTCTTAATACTACCATGCCTTGTGATAAAGGTCAATGGAAGACTATAACAAACTCAGTCTAGGCAAAACCACTAATGCTCCAGAGTCTTCAGGAATGAAGAAGACTATCATTTACCTTCAGGTAAAGAACACATACAGCTAAGGTACTTCCTGAAGCCAAAGGGAACACAAAATGGGTAGTGGAAGACAGTAGTATAAATACCAACTATGATCATATGACATGTTATGGAAACAAGGACTATGATTATAAGGAGTATTTCTTCCTTATTTAATTTTATTTTTTATTTTTTATTGCTTAAAGCATTACAAGGAATATTACATATGCCTCTTCCCCCCCCCCCCCGCCCTTAACAATCGCCTGGCCTCCCCTGCCCCCCAGTGTCTTATGTCCATTGGTTATACTTATATGTATGGATACAAGTCCTTCCGTTGATCTCTTTCCTCCCCCCCTCCTACTCCCCTACCCTCCCGGGCCTTCCCGCTCCAGTTTGACAATCTGTTCCAGGCAGCTATGCCTCTGTATCTATTTTTGTTCATAAGGTTATAACGGTCTTGATTATCCATAAATGAGTGAGATCATGTGGTATTTTTCCTTCATTGACTGGCTTATTTCACTAGCATAATGCTCTCCAGTTCCATCCATGCTGTTGCAAATGGTAAGAGTTCCTTCTTTTTTAAGCACCATAGTATTCCATCGAGTTGATGTACTACAGTTTTCTAATCCATTCATCTACTGATGGGCACTTAGGCTGCTTCCAAATATTAGATATTGTAAATTGTGCTGCTATGAACACAGGGGTGCATATATCCTTTCTGATTGGTGTTTCTGGTTTCTTGGGATATATTCCTAGAAGTTAGATCACAGTGTCAAATGGGAGTTCCATTTTTAGTTTTTTGAGGAAACTCCATACTGTCTTCCATAGTGGCTGCACCAGTCTGCATTTCCACCAGCAGTGCACAACTGTTCCTTTTTCTCCACATCCTCTCCAGCACTTGTCATTTGTGGATTTGTTGATGATAGCCATTCTGACAGGTGTGAGATGGTACCTCATTGTTGTTTTGATTTGCATCTCTCAGATGATTAGTGACTTTGAGCATGTTTTCATATGTCTCTTGGTTTTCTGAATATCCTCTTTTGAATGGTGTCTATTTAGGTCCTTTGCCCATTTTTTGATTGGATTGTTTATCTTCCTTTTGTTAAGTTGTATGAGTTCCCTATAAATGTTGGAGATTAAACCCTTATTGGTGATAACATTGGCAAATATGTTCTGCCATGCCATGGGCTTTCTGGTTGTTTTGTTGATGGTTTCTTTTGTTGTGCAGCTTTTTATTTTGATGTAGTCCCATTTGTTTATATTCTCTTTAGTTTCCATTGCCCTAGGAGCTGTATCAGTGAAGAAATTGCTTCGGCATATGTCTGAGATTTTGTTGCCTTTGGATTCTTCTAGTATTTGTATGGTTTCCCGTCGTATATTTAAGTCCTTTATCCATTTTGAGTTTATTTTTGTGTATGGTGTAAGTTGGTGGTCTAGTTTCATTTTCTTGCATGTATTTGTCCAATTTTCCCAACACCATTTATTGAAGAGACTATCTTGACTCCATTGTATGTTCTTGCCTCCTTTGTCAAATATTAATTGAGCATATTGGTTCAGGCCGATTTCTGGGCTCTCTATTCTATTCCATTGATCTATATGTCTGTTCTTGTGCCAGTACCAGGCAGTTTTGAGAACAGTAACTTTGTAATGCAGCTTGATATCTGGTATTGAGATCCCACCTACTTTGTTCTTTCTCAGGATAGCTGAAGCTATTCGGGGTCATTTTTTATCCCAGATGAACTTTTGGAGAGTTTGTTCTAGGTCTGTGAAATATGCTCTTGGTATTTTAATGGGAAGTGTGTTGAATTTATAGATTGCTTTGGGTAGTATGGACATTTTAATGATGTTGATTATACCAATCCATGAACACGGTATGTTCTTCCATCTGTTTATTTCTTCCTCTATCTCTCTTTTCAACATCCTGTAGTTTTCTGAGTAGAGGTCTTTTACCTCTTTAGTTAAGTTTATTCCTCAGTATCTTAATTTTTTTTGTGTGATGGTAAATGGGATTTTTTTTTAGTCTCTCTTTCTGAAAGTTCACTATTGGTGTATAGAAATGTCATAGGTTTCTTGGCGTTAATTTTGTATCCTGCTACATTGCCAAATTCTTTTATTAAGTCTAATAGTTTTGTGATGGAGTTCTTAAGGTTTTTTATGTATAATATCATGTTTTCTGCAAATAAAGACAGTTTTACCTCTTTTCCAATTTGGATACCTTTTATTTCTTCTTTTTGTCTAATTGCAATGGCTAATACTTCCAGTACTATGTCAAACAGGAGTGGTGAGAGTGGGCATCCCTGTCTTGTTCCTGTTATTAGGACAAATGGTGTTAGTTTTTATACATTGAGTATGATGTTGGCTGTGGGTTTGTCATATATGGCTTTTATTATGTTGAGGTATGATCCTTCTATTCCCAACTTGCTGAGAGTTTTTGTCAAAATTGGGTGTTGAATTTTGTCAAACACTTTTCTGCATAAATTGATATGACTATGTGATTTTTTTCTTTCAATTTGTTTATGTGAAGTATCACGTTTATTGATTTGTGGATATCGTACCATCCTTGCATCCCTGGGATAAATCCTACGAGGTCATGGTGTATGATCTTTCTGATGTACTGCTGGATCTGATTTGCTAAGACTTTGTTGAGGATTTTGGCATCTATGTTCATGAGGGATATTGGCCTGTAATTCTCTTTCATTGTGTTGTCTTTACCTGGTTTTGGTATTAAGGTGATACTGGCTTCATAGAATGAGCTTGGAAGTGTTCCTTCTTCTTGAATTTTTTGTAGTAGTCTGAGGAGGATAGGTTTTAGTTCTTCCTGAATGTTTGGTAAAACTCCCCTGTGAAGCCATCTGGTCCTGGGCTTTTGTTTTCTGGAAGCTTTTTGATGACTGCTTCAATTTCTTCCATAGTTATTGGCCTGTTGAGATTTTTAGATTCTTCCTGATTGAGTTTTGGAATGTTGTATTTTTCTAGGAATTTGTCCATTTCCTCTAGGTTGTCTAGTTTCTTGGAGTAGAGCTGTCCATAGTATTTTTTAACAATCATTTGCATTTCTGTGGGGTCTGTTGTTATTTCGCCTCTATCATTTCTTACTTTGTTTATTTGGGTCTCTCTTTGCTTCTTGGTGAGTCTGGCTAGAGGTTTGTCAATCTTATTTATCCTTTCAAAGAACCAGCTCTTGGTTTCATTGATTTTCTGTATTGTTTTTTTTGGTCTCTATGTCATTTATTTCTGCTCTAATCTTTATTCTCTCCTTCCTTCTGCTCACTCTGGACATTTCTTGTTGCTCTCTTTTTAAATCTTTGAGATGTAGATTTAGATGATTTACTACCATTTTTTCTTGTTTGTTGATATAGGCCTGTAGAGCTATAAACTTCCCTCTCAGGACTGCTTTCATTGTGTCCCAAAGGTTTTGGATTGTTGTGTTTTCATTGTCATTAGTTTCCAGGATGTTTTTAATTTCTTCTTTGATCTCATTGGTAACCCAAGCAATATTTAATAATGTGCTATTCAGCTTCCAAGTGTTTGAGTATTTTGAGTTGTTTTTATTGTAGTTTATTTCTAATATTATGCCCTTGTGGTCTGATAAGATAGGTATGATTTCAATCTTCTTGAATTTGGGGAGACTTTGCTTGTGACCCAATATATGGTCTATTTTTGAAGATGTCCCATGAGCATTTAAGAAGAACGTATATTTTGTGGCTTTGGGGTGAAGTGTTCTCAAGATGTCAATTAAGTCCATCTGATCTAGTGAGTCATTTAGGATTGCTGTTTCTTTGCTGAGTTTTTGTCTAGCGGATTTATCCAGTGATGTCAGTGGTGTATTAAAGTCCCCTACTATGATTATATTGTTGTCGATCTCTCCCTTGATATCTTCCAGGAGTTTTCTTATGTATGTGGGTGCTCCTGCATTGGGTGCATATATGTTTATCAGGGTTATATCCTCATGTTGTATCGACCCCTTTAGTTTTATGAAGTGGCTTTCTTTATCTCTTGTTATGGCCTTCACTTTGAGGTCTATTTTGTCCGACATAAGTATTGCTACCCCAGCTTTTTTTCATTTCCATTTGCCTGAAAGTTATTTTTCCATCCCTTCACTTTCAGTCTGTGTGAGTCCCTTATTCTGAGGTGCGTCTCTTGTAGACAGCAAATATATGGGTTATGTTTTTTTATCCATTCAGCCACTCTATGTCTTTTGATTGGCGCATTTAGTCCATTTACGTTTAAAGTTATTATTGAAAGGTACTTGTTTGTAGCCATTTTTATTTTTGTGCCTATTTTCCTTCTTAGTTTTTTATTTCTTCTTTTTACACCAGTCCCTTTAGCATTTCTTGCATTGCTGGCTTGGTGGTGATAAACTCCCTTAGCCCTTTTTTTAATCTGTGAAGCTTCTTATTTCCCCTTCAAGTTTGAATGACAGCCTTGCTGGATAGAGTATTCTTGGATTCAGTCCTTTGCTTTGCATCACTTTGTAAATTTCCATCCATTCTTTTCTGGCCTGTTGTGTTTCTGTTGAGAAATCATTTGATAATCTAATGGGAGATCCCTTGTATGTAACTTTCCGTCTCTCTCTTGCAGCCTTTAAGATTCTCTCTTTGTCCTGAACATTTGCCATGGTAATTATGATGTGTCTTGGTGTTGGTCTTTTCGGGTTCACCTTGTTTGGGACTCTCTGTGCTTGTGTGACTTTTTTCTTCCCCACCTCAGGGAAGTTTTCTGATATTATTTCTTCAAATAGGTTTTCTAAGTCTTGTTCCTCTTTCTGTTGTTCTGGCACCCCTATTAATCATATGTTGTTTCGTTTCATGTTGTCCCATAGCTCCCTTAGGCTCTCCTCCTGTCTTTTAATTTTTTTCTCCAACTGCTGTTCAGTTTGGATGTGTTTTGTTTCCCTGTCTTCTAATTTGCTAATTCAGTCCTCCGCTTCTCCTAGTCTGCTGTTGAAACTGTCAATGGTGTTTTTTATTGCAGCTATATCATTCTTCATTTCTTCTTGGTTCTTACATAACTTATTGATTTTTTCATCTGTTTCTTCTTGCTTCTTGCATAAGTTGTTGATTTTTTCCTCCATCTGGTTTATGCATTCTAGGATTCTTAATCTGAATTCTTTTTCTGTCATGCTGCATGCCTCGGTTTTACTTAGCTGCTTTTCTGGCGAGTCCTCCTTTCCTTTCCTTTGGGGGTTTCTTTGTCTACCCATGTTTGATCGTACCGCCATATCTAGATGTTGAGTCGTTCAGTGGCTGCTCCCTGGGTGGCAGTGGCTTCTCGGGCTGAGGTTGCTCCTCGGGCAGTTGTGGTAGCAGCTGCTCCTCAGTTGGAAGCAGCTCCTGTGGTGTGTGCTGTTCACTGCTATAGTGGCTCCTCTGGCTGGTGGGGAGAGGCTTCACACACAGCTGCTTTTCCTCAGACCGATGGTGTGGTGAACAGGAGACTGCTGTTCCTTGGATGGGGGCAGGCTACATAAGCAGCTGTTACTCTTTCAAATTGTTACTTTTAATCTCTTAAGTGGCCTCAGGGCAAGGTGTTTTCTAATAGGGTGTGTCAACTCTCTTCCCCCCAGGCGAGGCAGATGTATGTGGCTGTGTGAGGGAATGACTGAGCTGAGGAAACTTGGGTTGTCTGCCTTCTGAGCTCTATCCCCCGAGTCCGCAGTGCTGGTCTTTGTTCTCACAGCTCCAGTCCTCTTCGCCCTCACTCTGCCAGAGCACAAGGTGGGTGGCTCCACAGGGAATGTTTGTGCCTTGGCCCTTTAAGAGGGTGCCTGAACTCCCAGCTGTCACTCCTTGGCCGACAGCACCTCACTGCTTTCCGCAGCTTGATGCTATGTGGATACCTTCCTCAGCTTTGGTGCTCTCTGCCAGGGAGCCCAGCTCCAGGATTAGATCCCAGAATTCTCAGTGTCACCTCCCCCCCTCCACCACCAGCTGAGATAACTCTCTGGGACTTCAGTTCCCCTCTGTGGGTCACGTCTCTGCTCCTGCTACCAGTCTCTATGCCAGCTCCAACTTCAGTCCTTGGGTATCAGGGTTCTCGCCTGTGAGTTTTCTGTTGATTATTCAGAAAGCCTTATCGTATTTCAGTTGTAATTCCAGCTTGTTCCTGGGAGCATGGCCATGCAGCATCCTCCTACTCTGCCGCCATTTTTTTCTCCTTATTTAATTTTGTTGTAAATATATTTGTGTGTATAACAAACATCTTTGTTTTATTTTCCTCTTATTCCCTTATTATGTAACATAAAATATATATTATTGACTTTATATCATAGCATTTAAGTTGTTAATTTTACATCATAATATTTAAGTTATGGGATATCAATGAGAAGAGTGGCATCACTTAAGAACTTTACCTTCAAGAGATGAAAGATGGCTGCCGATGGGAAGGCAGACTGCAAGATAATGTGTGAGTGAGAGAATGAAAGGCGAGCATGTGGACATATGGGGAGTGTCTGTTTGTGAGTGAGGAACAGCTATATTCCAAGGGACTGTTGGGGACTGTCCGACCCGGCTCCCCTGACCGGGCAGCCTCCACTGATGCTGAAACCTATCCTGGAGCAACCCACTCTGCTGCAGAGACCTCACCACCTTGTAGGGGAGAGTGGCTGTAATCAGATGCCTAGACTTACCTTCAAGTAGGAAGAATCAGATACCTCCTGGGACCCTACAACCACAAAACCTAGGGACCAGTTGTGAACCCACAAAAAAACGTGTCTCAAGCAGCGCAAATATGTGGACTTGGACAAGCCTGCACCTTCTCACAAGAGGCCAGATTTCGGCCAGAGACAGGTGAGGTCTGTGATCCAGACTGGAGGGAGAAATGCGCTAAGTGGGATCTAGAGGTTCGCAGGAAGTCTGAGCCCCACAAAATCCGCATAGTCTGTGAATGTGTAAGGGGGTCCACAGAGCTGCTGACAGAAGGGAACTCTAGAAATCAACCCATAGCTAGGCTGGGCACAAAATGGCAGCCTGAAGCTTTACCAGGAAACCAGCTGTGCTGTGTCAGGGGAAAAAGATATGCACAGAGACATAAGCAGAATCAAGCACAGAGTGAGGTGAAAAAGTTGCGAGTTTGCGCACTTACTCTGGCTCTTTTTCTCTTTAAATCCTTGCTTTTGAATACTAAGCCCAATACATAGGATCACACAATTAAAAACACTCTCAGAGACTACAGGGAAAAGTTGTTTTTGTGGAACCTGGGGATAAGAGTGGGGAGAAACGATCAGAAAAACAGCTCTGGGGCAGTCCATACGCTCAACTAGTATTAAGTGCAGCAGGGAAAACAAATTCTAAATACTGGGTAGAGAGGACTTATAGCCCCGGATGTCAATACAGAAACACTGCCACCAAGGGGTTGAATCACAAATTGGCTCTTATGTAAATACAACCACAGGCAGGCTGAGAAACAAAGAAATACAGCCTGTTTGAAACAGGATTGTGGCTTATGACACAGAGGAGCTGTGGAACACAGGGAACTTCAATACTGTCCTGACTACCTGACAGGAAACAAATGTGCCCAACAGTACAGTAGAGGAGGTGAATGACCTTCACTACTGCACATTTTTATTTTTTATCTTTTATTTAAGAAACTATTTTTTTTTCTTTTTTCCTCACTTGATTTTACCTTTTTAATTATTATATTTTTATTTTTAATCAGTATTATTACTACTATTATTTTACTTTTTTAAGCTTCCATTTTATTTTCTCTTTATTTTATTTAGAGATTAGTGTTCTACATTCTATTTTCAATTTTCCTTTAGCATAATTTTACTCTATCTCAACTTTACCTTTATGCCAACACTCTCTTCCTCACTTTTCCCCTATTGTTATCCTGTTCCTCTTACCCTATTCCTGATTTAGATTTTCCCTATTCCTTCTTTTTATCCTGTTAAAAATCCATCCTACTTATATATCTAATTTCTGATTCCCTGCTCAAAGTCCATACACACTTCTCTCTTCTCTTTCTTCACTATCCAATTTTTTGTGTATCTTCCCTTTTTCTGTGGTTGTTTTTTATTTATGTTTTTTGTTTTATTTTGTTTTGTTTTACCTTTCTTTCTCTCTGTCCTATTCTTGTTGTTAGTTTGATTGTTGATTAGATTGGGTTTTTTGTTTGTGTGATTCTCTCTCTCTCTCTCTCTCTCTCTCTCTCTCTCTCTCTCTCTCTCTCTCTTTTGCTTCTGTATTTCCTCTCCTCACTTGTTATTAGTTGTTGTTTGTAGTTTGCATTCACAGCTTGGTGTTAGATGTTTTCATTTTTTTGGATTAGTTGTTGTTCTATTGGAGTTTTCTCTCCATATAAATAGTTTTACCCCTTTCTTTTTTATTCTCTTCCTTTTCTTTCTTACTTTTTTCTTTTTCTCAATATCATTTTTGCACTCTTTTTTATCCTCTAATTCTCTTTTCTCTGGTGATCACCTTTATTTGGGATTATTAGTATCATGAACACATTTGTGTCCAGTGCCTGGTACATTGTGCCTTGTTGTGATGTATTTTGTTCCTTTAAGTCAATGCAGGAGAGAGAGAGCTACATAACCAGAAACCCGAAGAGGAGAGATCATGGAGAGACAAAAAAACAGCCCACATACAAAAGAAAAAGAGGCATCACCAGAAAAGGAAGTAAACAAAATGGAGGCAAGCAATATTTCAGAGAAAGAATTCAGAGCAATGGTCATAAGGTCACAGAAAAGGTTGGAAGACAAGTACAACAATATGTGTAAGAACTAAGAGGAAATGATGAATAACCAAGAAAAAAATGAAAAATGATACCTCTGCAATAAAGAACTCAATAGAAAACATAAACAATAGACTAGTAGAAGCAGAGGACCACATAAGTGAGTTAGAAGACAAGGTAGGAAAAAATACCCAAGCAGAGAAGCATATAGAAAAAAACTTCAAAAACAGGAAGAAAGCCTAAGGGAACTTTGGGACAACACTAAAGGAAACAACAACCGCATAATAGGGGTTCCAGAAGGAGAGGAAACTGAACAAGGAATAGAAAACCTGTTTGAAGAAATAATGACAGAAATCTTCCCTGATAGAGTGAAGAAACAACCTCACACAAGTCCAAGAAGCTCACAGAGTCCCAAACAAGATGAACCGCAAAAGACAGATGCCAAGGCACATTATAATTGAATTGGCAAACACCAATGACAAAGTAAGAATCTTGAAAGTTGCCAGAGAGAGACAGAAAGTTACCTATGAAGGATCCCGCATAAGACTAGAAAGCGATTTCTCAACAGATACACATCAGGCCAGTGAGCATGGAATGAAATATACAAAGTCATGCAAAGGAAAGTTCTTAATCCAAGAATACTGTACCCAGCAAGGCTATCAATCAAAATTGAGGGTGAAATCAGGAGATTCACAGATAAAAAAGGACTAAGGGAGTTTATTACCACCAAACCAGCAATGCAAGAAATGCTAAAGGGTCTACTGTAAAAAGAAGAAATAGAAAGCAAAGAAGGAACACAGGCATAAAAAAATAAATAAAAATGGTGACAAACAAGTACTTATCAATAATAACTTTAAATTTAAATGGATTAAATGCCCCAAGCAAAAGACATAGTGTAGCTGAGTGGATAAGAAAACATGACCCATGTATCTGTTGTCTACAGGAAACCCACCTCAGAAGAAAGGACTCACACAAACTGATGAAGTGATGGAAAAAAATGTATTTCAGGTGAATGGAAATGAACAAAAAAGCTGGGGTAGCAATACTTATATCTGACAAATTAGATCTCAAAGTGAAGGACATAAAGAGCGATAAGTAAGGCCACTTAATAATACTAAAGAGAACAATCCAACAAGAAGATATAACTCTGGCAAACATATATGCTCCTAATAGAGAAGCACCCAAATACATTAAAAAAAAAAAAAAACTTCTGGAGGACAGCAATACAGTCATAATAGGGAACTTTAATGCCCAATAACCCCACTGGACAAATCCTGTAAACAAAAAATCAGCAAAGAAATATCAATCCAAAATGACACACTGGATCAGATGGAATTAATTGACATCTTCAGAACATTTCACTCCAAAGACACAGAATATACATTCTCCTCAAGTGCACGTGGGTCATTTTCAAAGCTAGACCATATATTGGGTCACAGGCAAAGCCTCTTCAAATTCAAGAAGATAGAAATCATATCAAGCATCTTCTCAGATTATAATGGCATGAAACCAGAAATGAACTACACTAAAAATAATAAAAAATACAAACACCTAGAAGCTAAATAGCATGCTATTAAACAATGACTGGGTTACCAGAGAAATCAAAGAAGAAATAAAAAGCATCATGGCAACAAAGGACAATGAAAACAAAACAATCCAAAATTTATTACACAGTGAAAGCAGTCTTGAGAACGAAGTTCATAGCTCTACAGGCCTGCCTCAAAAAACAAACAAAAAAACCCCAATGTTAATAAATTATCTAACCCTAAAATTCAGAGTTAAAAAGAGAGCAACAAGAAAAGCCCAGCTTAAGAAGAAAGAAGGAAATAATTAAGATCAGAGCAGAGATAAATGCCATAGAGATAAATAAATAAATAAATAAATAAATAAATAAATAAATAAATAAAACAAAAGATCAACAAAACCAAGAGCTGGCTCTTTGAAAGGATAAACAAGATTGATGAACCTCTAGCCAGGATCACCAAGAAGCAAAGATAGAGGACCCAAGTAAACAAAATCAGAACTGAAAGGGGTGAAGTAACAACTGATCCCACAGAAATACAAATGATTATGAAAAAATACTATGAACAACTCTATTCCAACAAAATGGACAACCCAGATGAAATGGAAAACCTACATGAAATTCTTAGAAAAATACAAGCTCTCAAAAACTCAAAGAAGAAGAGTGAAAAAAACCTAAATAGGTTGATAACTACCGAAGTAATTGAAACAGTGATCAAAAATTTTCTAGCAAACAAAAGCCCTGGTCTGGAAAGCTTTACAGGGGAGTTCTACCAAGCATTCAAAGAAGAACTAAAATCTACCCTCCTCAGACTATTCCACAGTATTCAAGAGGAAGGCACACTTCCAAGCTCTCTCTATGAAGCCAGCATTATTCTAATCCCAAAACCAGGTAAAGACACCACAAAAATAGAGAACTACAGGCCAATATTCTTGATGAACATAGATGCTTAAATCCTAAACAAAATTCTAGCCAATCAGATTAAGCATTGTGTTAGAAAGATCGTACACCATGACCAAGTGGGATTTATTCTGGGGATGCAAGGATGGTACAATATCTGAAAATCAATAAACATGATACATCACATAAACAAACTGAGACAAAAATCACATCGTCATATCAATTGATGCAGAAAGAGCATTTGACAAAATCCAACACCCTTTCTTGATAAAAACTCTTAGCAAAGTGGGAATAGAGGGTTCATATCTCAACATAATAAAAGCCCTATATGACAAACCTACAGCCAACATCATACTCAATGGGCAAAAACTAAACCCATTTCCCCTAAGAACAGGAAAAAGACAAGGATGCCCAGTTTCACCACTCCTGTTTGACATAGTACTAGAAGTATTTAGCCATAGTGATCAGAAAAGAAGAAATTAAAGGCATCCAAATTGGAAAAGAAGAAGTAAAGCTGTCCTTATTCGCATATGACATGATACTATACATAGAAAACTCCAATTATCCCATCAAAAACTACTAGACCTAATGAATGAATTTGTCAATGTAGCAGGATACAAACTTAACACCCAGAAATCCATAGCTTTTTCTTTTTTTTAACAATTTTTAAAATATATTTTATTGATTTTTTACAGAGAGAAAGGGAGAGGGACAGAGAGTTAGAAACATTGATGAGAGAGAAACATCAATTCAGCTGCCTCCTGCACACTCCCCGCTGGGGATGTGCCCACAACGAAGGTATGTGTCCTTGACCGGAATTGAACCTGGGACCCTTCAGTCCGCAGGCTGAAGCTCTATCCACTGAGCCAAACCAGTCAGGGCTCTATAGCTTTTTTATACACCAATAATGAACTCACAGAAGGAGAAATGAAAAAAAAAATCCCATTTACCATTGCACCAAAAAAAAATTAAGATACCTAGGAATAAACTTAACTAAGGATGTAAAAGACCTGTACTTGGAAAACTACAGGACATTGAAAAAAGTGATAGAGGAGGACATAAAAAAAATGGAAGAACATACCATGTTCATGGATTGGTAGAATCAACATCATTAAAATGTCCATACTACCCAAAGCAATCTACAGATTTAATGCAATCGCCATTCAAATACCAATGCCATATTTCATAGATCTAGAACAAACTCTCCAAAAACTCATCTAGAATAAACAAAGAAAGACCCCGAATAGCCACAACAATCCTGAGAAAGAACAAAGTTGGAGGGAGCACAATACCAGACAACAAGCTATGTTACCAAGCCATGGTTCTCAAAACTGCCTGGTACTGTGATTTACATATAGACCAATGGAATAGAATAGAGAACCCAGGAATTGACCCAAGCCACTATACTCAATTAATATTCGAAAAAGGAGGCAAAACAGTCTTTGGAGTCAAAACAGTCTTTTTAATAAATGGTTCTGGGAAATTTGATCAGATATATGGAAAAAATGAAACTAGATCACCAACTTACACAATACACAAAACAAACTCAAAATGGCTAAAGGATTTGAATGTAAGACAGGAAACCATAAAAACCCTATAAGACCCCATAGGCAGCGAAATTGCAGACATATGTTGTAGCAATATCTTTACCGATACAGCTCCTAGAACAATGGAGACTATAGAGAAAATAAACAAATGGGACTACATCAAAATAAAAAGCTTCTGCACAGCAAAAGAAACCATCAACAAAACAAGAAAGCCCACTGCATGGGAGAACATATTTGCCAATGTTATCTCTGATAAAGGTTTAATCTCCAACATTTACAGGGAACTCATACAACTTGAAAAAAGGAAGATGAATAATCCTATCAAAAATGGGCAAAGGATCTAAATATACACTTTTTGAAAGAGGACATTCAGAAAGCCAAGAGACATATGAAAACATGCTCAAAGTCACTAATCATCTGAGAGATGCAAATCAAAACAACAATGAGATACCACCTCACACCTGTCAGAATGGCTATCATCAACAAATCAGCAAACGGCAAGTGCTGGAGAGGATGTGGAGAAAAAGGAACCCTCCTTCACTGTAGGTGGGAATGCAGACTGGTGCAGCTATTATGGAAAACAGTGTGGCGTTTCCTCAAAAAACTAAAAATGGAACTTCCATTTGACCCAGTAAAATCAGTTCTAGGAACATATCCTAAGAAAACAGATACACCAATCAGAAAGGATATATGCACCCCTATGTTCATAGCAGTGCAATTTACAATAGCTTAGTTTTTGAAACAGCCTAAATGCCTATCAACAGATGAGTGGATTAGAAAACTATGGTACATCCACAATGGAATACTATGCTGCTATAAAAAAGAAGGAATTCGCCGAAACCGGTTTGGCTCAGTGGATAGAGCGTCGGCCTGCGGACTGAAGGGTCCCAGGTTCGATTCCGGTCAAGGGCTTGTACCTGGGTTGCAGGCATATCCCCAGTGGGAGATGTGCAGGAGGCAGCTGATCGATGTTTCTCTCATCGATGTTTCTAACTCTCTATCTCTCTCCCTTTCTCTCTGTAAAAAATCAATAAAATATTTTTTTTTTAAAAAAAGAAGGAATTCTTACCATTATCAGCAGAATGGATGGAACTGGAGAGCATTATGCTAAGTGAAATAAGCCAGTCAGTGAAAGAAAAATACCACATGATCTCACTTATTTATGGATAATAAAGAACATTATAACCTGATGAACAAAAAGATACAGAGGCAGAGAAGCATCAGACTGTCAAATTACAGCAGGAATGCCGTGGAGGGGTGGGTGGGAGAAGGTAAGAGATCAACCGAAGGACTTTTATGCATGCATGTAAGCATAACCAATGGACGCACGACACTGGGGGGGGCGTTGGGTGAGGGCATGTGCCCGGGTTAGGGGAGGCCGGGGGAAGGTCAATGGGGGTAAAAAGGAGACATATGTACTACTATTTGTAATACTTTAAACAATAAATTTTTTTAAAAAAATAATAAAATAAAATTATATCCCCAACCATGAAAAAAAAAAAAGGAACTTTATCTCCTGTTTTGGGAAAGTGGTTAGTGCATTATTGGTTGTATTAAGAATAGTTATATCATGTCAGGAAGAATTATGACCTTGTTATTGCCTTTATTCGGAGATTAAGTATATTTTAAGGAGATGCACATGAATGCCAAAGTTACAAGGGGTGGAATTCTGATGGGTAATTTTTTTGTGTCAACTTGACTAGGCCAAGCATTGTTCCCATTTCTGGTTTAACATTAATTTTGGGTGTGTCTGTAGGGTATTTTTAGGAGATTAGCATTTGAATCTGTGGACTGAGTAAAGCACATTGCGTTTTGCAATGTGGGTGGGCATTATCCACTTCACTAAGGACCTCAAAAGAACAAAAAAGTGAAGGAAGGTTGAATTTTCTGTCTCTCTACCTGACCGTTGAGCTGAAACACTGGTCATCTGACCTTGGAGTGGGATTTATACCATCAGCACTCTTGGTCCTCAGACCTTAGGACTCGAACTAGAATTTATAGCACTGATTTCCTGGGTTTACAGCTTATAGACAGCAGATCATGGGACTTTTCTCAGCCTCCACAATCTCATGAACTAATTGTCCGTAATAAATATTATTTTATATTTGCATTTTATATCTCACAAATATACAAATATTCATGTATATATGCAAATATAGCAGGTGCATTATGATATATAAAATACATACATAAATATATAATATATAGTGTTTATAAATTTATTTTTTATATATATATATATATATATATATATATATATATATGAAAATTATTTTATTTGTTCTGTTCCTCTGGAGAACCCTGACTAATATAATGACTGAATCTGCATTTATTTTATATCTGAGAAAACAGAAGAGAGATATACAAAGTGAGAGGACTCAATACAATTTCAAGCTAGAAAGTCATTTAGAGATTATTCAGATTAACCTCTCAATTTGACAGATAAGAATACTGAATTCTATATAGGTGAAGGGACTATCTCAAAGAAGACAAAGCTGGGAGTAGAATACAAGCATTCTGGCATGCAGTTCAATATTCTATTACAATACATCATTTGACAAGAAAAATAATGATGGCAATGATGATGTTATAAATTAGAAAATATGTAGTATCTTTAAAGTGTTTTTGCTTCTATTACCTTCTTTAAAGGAACAGAAGAAAATTGAATCCAAATTACACGTTTTGAAAATTATCTCTAAGGTGTCTAATGTTATGGGTGCTGAATAATATGTTACATTATGACTGTGATCGATAGAACATAAGACTGTATGATTCCAATTCATATTGAAGCCATGTTGTCTGAATGAGTTTTAATTGGAGTTGGATGAGTTTCTTATTTCCAAATCTATTGGTGAGAGAATTGGATGCTAACTCCAGTCAATTTAATTTGTTGTTTTCATGCTACATGGCTATGTGAATGACAGGAAAGATTGGTGCCCTGGAGTCTCAATAAATTAGACTAATTTGAGAGAAAAAGCCTCTGATTTAGTGAAAGAGTATGTTCTTCAAAATAAGTGTAATTTAAGGCACAAATAGTACTTCCAAGTACACTAATAATGTACTGTCACACCTCCATCCTCTAACCGAATTCTGTTTTAAGGAGTCATGTTTATATATAAAATTTTAATATATGTTTATTGATTATAGAGAGAAAGGGAGAGGGAGAGGGAGATAGAAATATCAATGATGAGAAAGAATAATTGATTGGCTGCCTTTCCCACACTGGGGATCGAGCCCAAAACTCGGGTATGTGCCCTGACTGGGGATCAAACCGTCTCTTCCTGGTTCATAGGTCGATGCTCAACCACTGAGCAATGCTGGCCAGGCTATTCAATTTTTAATAGACCACTTGCTCTATTCCATCTTTTTTCTATTTATTTTTTTTTAACTTAACCAGAACCTGGTTCTCCTCCTTCATGGATACTGATTTCCACTATGGCACTATCAACTGACATTTTCTCATTCTCCCACATTGTCAGGAAATTGGGTTGCAATACTCCTGTATCCCCTTTACTATTTTTTAGACTTGATTTCATCATCTTTGTTTACTATCCCTTAGTCTTTTAAAGTCTATAAAATTACCCCGCTCCTGCCCAATTTCAATCATGTTTATGTCATTCTTTTACAATCTTTGAAGATGTTGGCATTAGTTTTAGTTATATATATTCTTCATCTCCATGATAATCCCAAGATATTCCAACTAAACAATAGATGGAACATCAAGCATCCTAACTCCCTTTTATTTCATTGACTGTCTTCCACATTCTATTTGTATAATTCACTCACAATGAAAATCAGTAGAAATTGTCATCAACCCAACTATTCTACCTCTGTAATCTTTAACAGTGAAACTTCTCACACATCATATTCTTCTATCCTTTAGCCTCTCTTACTCTTGCAACCTAAATATCCTAGTTTTTGTTTAAATTTCATCAACACTTTAATTTGCTGTTATTCCTCCTTGCCATAACTTCCTATATTGCCTAAATACTCATTACAAGTTTCTTAAAGTGTACTCTCACCAGCAATCTGAATTATTTTTCTCACACTGTATCTGTCTAGTAAGTTGATTAATTCTAAAACCCCGAGTCAACCTATCTGTTTCCTCTGCAACTACTTCTGAGCTTCTGAACATTGCAGGGAATACCACACAACACATGATTATTGGCTCCATTGAAAATGTAGCATTTCCAATATTTCAGCTAGAACTTCTGCACTATTAAATAATTATTTTACTCATTCTTACTGTTTCCTTTTCTTAAAAAATACTCTTTTTGTTTTAAGATAGTTCAAATTAAGTTTAAGGAATACAGGATGGAAAGAGCATTAATAAAGTACAGATATCTCATGGAAATTAATATACCCAGAGTCAAATTGAGTCAGAATTGGTAACTGGATGCCATTAGTTACTGTGTTACCAACTTTCTCTTTCTTTTATATTATCTATGTCTCTGATTATCACTTAGGCCACATGATATTTTTTTCTGTGCTTCTCTTTGTTTATTTACATTATTATCCTCTCAGAGTCCCACAACTACCTGGAATAGTTTCTCAGTATCCCAAGTCTAAATTCCTAGAGAAGAGAAAGCCCATTTGATTAGCTTGGCTGAGTAGTTGATCACCAAATAATATTATGAACATGTCCATATAAGCAACTGCATCAATAGAGGATTTTGGTAGTGTGAGTTATGAGAAAATGGAGCTGCTGGCAGAAAAGTATCATAAAAATGTTTTCCCTAAAGTAATTCTTCCAAATTCACTGCTATCCTCAAGTCCTCCGTTGTACTATTTTCAGCACTTTTAACCTTTATTTTCAAGGAAAGTAGAAGACAATGTTTTCTATAATGTATGAGCTTGATTTATGCTTTTCCTCTTTACCTCAATACTTCCTTAACTGTTTTTAACCTGTTTCAAAAAATGAATGCACAAATTCTTACCAAAATGAAACTATACAGAATTATCCATATGGACTAGTAGACCAAGATCCTAGAAAAGAGAAAATGGGTGGGGCCAACAATAATTTCCTTTCTCTTTTCATTTCTTTAATTCTTTCCTTAGCAATTGATATTGTCCTCTCAGCTAACCATAATGATTATCTTCATCATTTTAAAAGAGCATTACTTTGTGATGCTTTCAAGAGACCCTTTCACCTTTTTTTTTCTTGTACAGCCAAATATGGAGAAAGTAGTCTAAAATGAATTCTCTTATTTCCTTTCAATTTCTCAACAAATTACTATCTTTTAAGAGATATTTTTTTCTCTACCTGGCTAAGCTATATTCATTTTCACTATTACTTAGACAAATAAGACCAAAACTCAGTTACAACTTTCTTTTGCATTATAATAATATACTTTTATATGTGTAGTTGGGAGGAAATGCTTCTTCATTCCTGATGTTTCCATTTATGTAAAGAGACATCTATTTGCATAACATCCCTGGCCTATTTTCAACTCTTTACTCATGTGTTTTAGGGGATCAAAAATGATTTATATCCTATATAATAGAGAGGTAATATGCAAATCGATCATCACTCCAACACACAAGATGGCCGCCTCCATGTGGTCAAAGATGGCAGCCCCCGTGTGGACACAAGATGGCCACCACAAGATGGCCTGCAGGGGAGGGCAGTTGGGGTGACCAGGCCTGCAGGGGAGGGCAGTTGGGGGGACCAGGACTGCAGGGGAGGGCAGTTGGGAGGGACCAGGCCTGCAGGGGATGGCAGTTAGGGGTGACCAGGCAAGCAGGGGAGGGCAGTTGGGGGGACCCAGGCCTGCAGGGGACAGCAGTTAGGGGTGACCAGGCCAGCAGGGGAGGGCAGTTGGGGGGACCCAGGCCTGCAGGAGAGCGCAGTTGAGGGTGACCCAGCTGGCAGGGGAGGACAGTTAGGGGCAATTGGGCCAGCAGGGGAGCAGTTAGTCATCGATCAGGCTGGCAAGGGAGTGGTTAGGGGGTGATCAGGCTGGCGGGCAGAAGCGGTTAGGGGCCAAAACAGGCAGTTGGACATCCCTTGAGGGGTCCCAGATTGGAGAGGGTGCAGGCTGGGCTGAGGGACACACCCCAAACCCCCTCCCCTATGAACGAATTTTGTGTACTGGGCCTCTAGTGATTAGTGACTTGGGAAAGAAGAACATTCTTATGACTACAGAGTTTTCTTCTTTTTATCTCTTGGGAAATAAGTTGTCTACAAGAAGCACTTCTTTTCTTCTGCTCCTGTAAGGGTTAGCTTATCACAACTTGTATATCAGTATTAGGGCATCAGAAACTCCCCCAACTCTATAATCTTTAGCACTGAAACTCCCCTCCCTAATCAGAAACATTTGCCATTGCATTGTAGTGGAATGTAATATTAGGAACCCCACTTACTCATAGATATAAGCCATATGCTCCAACATTGATTTTCAGTAATAAAGGTTATATTTTGATCCCAATCTTCTTTGTTTTTTTGTCTTATTTCTCACTTGGTTCAGCCAGAAATATTGATAAATAGACCTTTGGGGCCCAATAATTCCTGGAGTTTAAGGCTTGTCACATACTCTTATGGATGACCTTAAGTTCTGTTGGAATTACAATATGTGCAGGACACATGGATGTTTTATCTTGACAGTTACAGTGGCTTATATTGTGCAGAATGGCTGCTTTTTACATTTGTGAAGATAGCTTTTTAAGTGCTATGACCTTAGGCTATGTTATGTTTTAAGTTTGACAGGTGAATATAGCTTATGCAACATTTTCATAATGTGTCTTTAGAGGCACTGCATGTACCAGGCCTTGAGTAAATGCATAAACCAAAGGTTTCAGGTTTCATCAAAGGTGTAAGTGAAAATTTTTAGAGCTTCAGACCTAGCAACTAAAAAGGCTGCAAAGGCTGCCACTATGGACTAGTCTGGGAAAATGTTACCCACATGGGGCTTTGCAAATAAATGCTAGCCATATTGGTTTCAGCAAAGGTGTGGGCTTCAGAGAACTCTCATACTTAGTAAACAGCCTTAACCAAATATTGGGGAATTAGGGTACAGACTACAACTTGAATGTAAACTATATAGAGGCACCATCCTTAGCACATGTGTGTGGAGTTGAAGAAGCCTCAGCAGACATTCTGGGTCACTGAGGCCTTTGTAATTTGGTACAATTGAGGCAAAGATTCAAATTTAAGAAATATAATCTTTCCATATATAACCCTTTTAGTTATTTATAGAACAAAATTTGTTGCTTTTAAATTAAAAGAAAGTGGAATTTCTCAGACATTATGAATCTCTAGAGTTTTCCTATAATAATTGTTGCAGCTTTATGAAGGCATCCCTATATCTGCTGCATTTAGTGCCAAAGAAGCAATGGCAAAGCACACAAATTTGGATTCATATAAGTTGTCTACAGGCTCAAGAGTCACTTCCAAACATGTAGTCTCAGCATGAATCTGAATTCATTGATTACAGAGAAGGGGAAAAAGTTTTATTTAGAAGACATGTTTCAGAAAACTAAGCTATATCATACAAACAGCAGTGGAAGTTACCACTGGGTCCTCAGACTGAAAAGTTCCATTTACAAAACAATGTACACATTACTTTCTAAGAAAGAGTCCAATTCAGGAAAGAAATGCAGGCTCAAAAAATAGAGGTGAATGAAGATATTTTGATTAAGCAATAAAATACTCTCAAATAAGAAATGCTGAATAAGATTGTCAACTTTGCAGAGTTACAAACTTCTTTAAAAGGTTATAATGTAAGCATGAAAAGGCTGAAGGAGCTATATTAATATCAAATAAAACTTCAAGACAAAGTGAGGAACTTCATAACAATAGAAAAATTAATTCATCAGGAAGACACAAAAATCATTAATGTGCATGCATCCTATAATAGAGCTTCAAAGTACATAAAGCAAATTTGTCCAAATTAAAGGGAAAAACAGTTAATCCCATAATCATAGATAGGGATTCTAACTCCTACCTTTCAGCAACTGGTAGAACTAGATAAAAATCAATAAAAACATAGATTACCTGCACACTATTTTTAAATATATTATTATTGATAGTATTACAGATATCTCACATTTCCCCCCTTTGCCCCCCTCCTCCCAGCCTCTGCCCCCCTCCAAGATATTTGCTACCCTATTGCCAGTGTCCATGGGCTATGCAAATAAGTATGTAAGTTCTTTGGTTTATCTCTTCTTATCTCCTTAACCCCACACCAAGGTAGGTCAGTCTGTTCCATGCCTCCATGCTTCAGGTCTTATTTTTTTGGTCAATTCATTTTGTTCATTATATTCCACCAAGAAAGTGAGATCATGTGATAGTTGTCTTTCTCAGATTGGCTTATTTCACTTAGCATAATGTTTTTCAGGTCCATTTATGCTGTCCCAAAGGTAAAAGATCAACATTATTGATAACATGATCAAATTGAATCTGTGAACACTATACCCTAACACTATAGAATATAATTATTTTCAAATGGATATGAAACTTCTCAATATTTCAAAATATTGAAATACAGAGCATGCTATCTTGAAAGAATGAAATGAAATTAAAATAAATGTATAAGGAACTCATATGACTCAATAACAAAAGCAGTTTGATTTAAAAATTGGCTGAGAGCCTGATAAACATTTCTCTAGAGAGTACATAAAGATAGCCAACAGACATGTGAAAAGATGCTCAACATCACTAATTCTCAGAGAAATACGAACTACCGTATGACCCAGCAATGCCACTTTTGAATATTTATCTGAAAAAAACAAAAACACTCATTTGAAAAGTTATACGCATGCCTATGATCATTGCATCTAGCTATATAAAACCCTAATAGGCAAATCTACTGAACTGCAGAATGACCAGTCACTATGATGCACAATGACCACCAGGGAGCAGATGCACATGTAGGAGCTTCCCCCAGCCTACAGGCCCAGTGGTGGCAGTGTGGGGTGGGGCCAGAGAGCGGGTGGCACCAAGCCAGCCACGATGAGTGTGAGTGGGGGCCCCCAATCACCCTGCCGGTCACCCTGCAGAGGGAGGTGACCAGCCGTGGTGGCAGGGGGTGGAACCAGGGAGTGGGTGGCGCAAGGCCAGCCAAGTCAGGTGCTAGCAGGGACCCCTGATTTCCCCGCCAGTTGCCCCACAGATTGGCCCTGATCGCTGGCTAGGCTTAGGGACCCTACCCATGCACTAATTTCATGCACGAGGCCTCTAGTTATTTATAATAGCCAAAAGTTTATTCATTAATTCCCATGTTCTGTTTAATGACTTAAAATATTTTACATAAATATTCTTCACATGCTAAGTGTTCAAATCTAACTTTTTGAGAAGTTTATTTTTCACATACTTTTGTTTACTATGACCTTTTCCTTAATTCCTCCCATTTTCTCTCCTGATATTGGTTTCTATCTTGCTGTAGGTTGTCTCAAAATAATATATTTTCATATCAGCTGTAGGTAACAATTCTCTATTAAATTTTGTCATTTCCTCCTTTGGAATAAATAAGTTATTCTGTAGGAGGGGAACACAACTCACAGTAAATCTGCAGATGTCACAGATTCCCGATGACACTTATCAGGGACAAGAGTTTGAAGGAAATAAACATGCTATATCCATAGAGATACTTAACTTCATCAGTCCTTTTTATCCCACTACCTTTCTGTATGGACCTAAATTTTTATGGGAATAGACTCCATTTTCCTTCAAGCAATTTCATAGCCATAGTCCATTTCTTATAAATTAAAGAATCATTAACTATTTGTTTCAAGATCAATAATTTAGTTTAGAGGAATCATTTTTGTGACACCTATAGAATATATATTGTCTTTTCAATTTGGTCCAAATTTTACTCTCTCTCTCTCACATTTTCTTCATATCTCTGGTTTCAGGTTTTAAGTGTTATATAATTTCATTAAAGAGTTCTCTATTTTCCATTCTTTGCTAATTTTGGCATGCTTTAGGGAGAGGAATAAACAGGTGTGTGTGTGTGTGTGTGTGTGTGTGTGTGTGTGTGTGTGTGATATAATTTACATAAAATGTACAAACTTAATGAGTGTACAGTTTAATGAGTTTTAGTAAATTCATACACCCATGTAAACACTACCACAATCAAGACAGAACATTTTCACCACCCTTAAAAGTTTCCATTGTGTCCCTCCCAGTCAAACCTTATTCTCAGCCCTTATCTCAGGGAAACTATTCTTCTCCCTGTCACTATAGATTAGATATAGCCCACTGATAATTTCCTACAAGTGGAACCATACAGTATGTATTCCTTTGCATCTCGCTTCTTTCATACACAGGTGTTTTTTGAGATTTAGTCATATTGCTACATATATCAATATTATGTTCCTTTTTATTTCTGAGTAGTATTCCATTTTGAAGATTTGCCACAATTTATCACATCTGTTGATGATCATTTATTTTATTTCTAGTTTTTTTACTATTATGAATAAATATGATATGAACATCTGTAGACATATCAGTGTAAACATATACTTTCATTTCTTTTAGGTAAATACCTAGGAGTGAAATTCTGTGTCATATAAGTATACTTAATTCTAAAGAAACTGCCCAACTGTTTTCAAAATTTGTTGTATTCTTCTATGTTTCTACAAGTAATGCATGAGAGCTCCAGTTGTTCCACATCCTTGTCAACACTTGATATTTTGGGTCCCTTAAATGTTAACCATTTGAATGGGAGTGCATTGGTATATTGTAATATTAATTTGCATTTACCTAATTATGAATGATAGTGATCATCTTCAAATATGCTTATTTACCATTTTTATAGCTTCTTTGCGAAATGCCTATTCAAACTCTCTGCCAATTTTTAATTGGGCTGTTTACCCCCTTAATTATTTATAGAAGTTTTTCATATTCTGGATCTGAAACTTCTGCCAAATATATTAATTCCTGGAGTAACCTTTTTTCTAAAGTATATTTTCATATACTATTGTTTACTATGTTCTTTTTTTTTTTACATCATTCATTTCCTGCTCTGATTATTACTCAAGATAAAAATGGGAAAGAGTAAAAGCAGTGAACAAGGCTAACCAGAACATAAATATGAATATGTTGTCATAGATTTTTGTCTGTTGTCTTGTGTTTAATTGTGTACCCACCTCTTTCACTAAATTGAGTTTTTTTGTGAGCAAGTATGATACATTTTTTTAAAAAAATGTCTTCAGCCGAAACCGGTTTGGCTCAGTGGATAGAGCGTCGGCTTGCGGACTGAAAGGTCCCAGGTTCGATTCCGGTCAAGGGCATGTACTTGGGTTGCGGGCACATCCCCAGTGGGAAATGCGCAGGAGGCAGCTGATCGATGTTTCTCTCTCATCGATGTTTCTAACTCTCTATCTCTCTCCCTTCCTCTCTGCAAAAAAATCAATGAAAATATATTTTAAAAAAAATTCACAATCTTATAAAAAAAATGTCTTCAGACAGACCTTCTTCTGACATCCATTTCTTGTCAGTCGGTGGAAGAAAGCAGTTCACTCAATAGGAGACATTAGCAAATGCGACTTGCCACAGCTTAATAAGGCTCCTCCCTTGAAGGAAATTCTACCTGTAGAATTTATCATGCATTAGACTATAGTATTCACAAAAATGTTGGGTTACAGAAATTGCCTAAAAAATCTATATTTTCCAAGTAGATCCTTGGACTATCTATTAAGGGAATCCTCTAACATATATTATTGTGAATTTTTTAAAAAAATACTTTTAGCTTTTTGCATATCACTAAACAAGATATTTCAATCTGATATTATACTCAAAGAATCTAAAAATATTTTAATAAATAATGATGATGGTGACAATAAGTATTACCAATTGAACCCTTTATATGATGTGATTACAGCAAGTGTTTCTAGAACTCAAGTGGATATGTTAAACTTGATAAATTGCTGTCAATTGTCCTTTCCTTTCAGTCTAAAGGAATCCTTTTAGCATTCCTTATAGTATAGGTCTTCTGGCAACTAACTTCCAAAACTTTCTTTTTTTATTGTTTAAAGTTTTACATATGTCTCCTTTTTCCCCATTTGATCCCCTCTCCCCCAGCGATTCCAACCCTGAGCAAGCCCCCACTGCCCTACTGTCTGTGTCTATTGGTTATGCTAATATGCATGCATACAAGTCATTTGGTTGCTCTCTAACCCCACCTACCCTACCATTTGTCTCTGGATCTATTCTTGTTCATCAAATTATGTTGATCATTATATCCCACATATGAGTGAGATCACGTGGTATTTATCTTTCTCTGACTGGCTTATTTTCCTTAGCATAATGCTCTCCAGTTCCATCCATGCTGAGGTGAATGGTAAAAGTTCCTTCTTTTTTATAGTAGCATAGTATTCCTTTGTGTAGATGTATTACCGTTTTTTAATCCACTCATCTACAGATGGGCATTTAGGCTGTTTCCAAATCTTAGCTATTGTAAATTGTGCTGCTATGAACATAGGGGTGCATATATCATTTCTGATTGGTGTTTCTGTTTTCTTGGGATATAGTCCTAGAAGTGGGATTACTGGGTTAAATAGGAGTTCTATTTTTAACTTTTTGAGGAAACTCCATACTGTCTTCCACAGTGGGTGCACCAGTCTGCAGTCCCTCCAGCAGTGCAAGAGGGTTCCTTTTTCTCCACATGCTCTCCAGCACTTGTCATTTGTTGATTTGTTGATGATAACCATTCTGACAGGTGTAAGATGGTATCTCATTGTTGCTTTGATTTACATCTCTCGGATGATTGGTGACTTTGAGCATGTTTTCATGTCTCTGGGCCTTCTGTATGTCCTCTTTTGAAAATTGTCTATTTAGATCCTTTGCCCATTTTATGACTGGATCATTTATTTTCCTTTTATTGAGTTGTATGAGTTCTCTGTAAATTTTGGAGATTACACCTTTATCTGAAATAACATTGGCAAATATGTTCTCCCATGCAGTGGGCTTTCTTGTTGTTTTGTTGATGGTTTCTTTTGCTGTGCATAAGCTTTTTATGTTGATGTAGTCCCATTCGTTTATTTTCTCCTTAGTCTCCATTACCTTAAGAGCTGTGTCTGTAAAGATATTGCTAGGACATATGACTGCTACTTTACTGCCTATGGAATCTTATAGGATTTTTATGGTTTCCCATCTTACATTTAAGCCCTTTAGCCATTTTGAGTTTTTTTTGTGTGTATGGTGTAAGTTGGTGATCTAGTTTCATTTTTTTGCATGTATCTGACCAAATTTCCTAGAACCATTTATTAAAGAGAGTGTTTGACTCCATTGTATGCTCTTGCCTCCCTTGTCAAATATTAATTGAGCATAATGGCTTGGGTTGTTTCCTGGATTCTCTTTTCTGTTACATTAGTCTATATGTCTGTTCTTGTGTCAGTACCAGGCAGTTTTGAGAACCGTGGCTTGGTAATATTGCTTGATATTTGGTATTGTGCTTCCTCCAACTTTGTTCTTTCTCAGGATTGTTGTGGATATTCGGGGTCTTTTTTTATTCCTGATGAGTTTTTGGAGAGTTTGTTCTAGATCTATGAAATATGCCATTGATATTTTAATGGAGATTGAATTGAATCTGTAGATTGCTTTAGGTAGTATGGACATTTTAATGATGTTGATTCTACCAATCCATGAACATGGTATGTTCTTCCATTGTTTTATGTCTTCCTCTATCTCTTTTTTCAATGTCCTGTAGTTTTCCAAGTACAGGTCTTTTACATCCTTAGTTAAGTTTATTCCTTGGTATCTTAATTTTTTTGTGTGCAATGATAAATGGGATTTTTTTTCATTTCTCTTTCTGTGAGTTCATTATCAGTGTATAAAAAGGCCATAGATTTCTGGGTCTTAATTTTGTATCCTGCCACTTTGCCAAATTCATTTATAAGATCTAGTAGTTTTTGGTGGAGTATTTGGGGTTTTATATGTGTAGCATCATGTCATTTGCGAATAAGGACAGTTTTCTTATTTTCCAATTTGGATGCTTCAATTTCTTCTTCTTGTCTGATCGCTATGGCTAGTATTTCTAATACTATGTCAAAGAGGAGTGGTGAAAGTGAACATGCTTGTGTTTTTCCTGTTCTTAGGGGAAATGAGCTTAGTTTTTTCCCATTGAGTATGATGTTGGCTTTAGATTTGTCATATAGGGCTTTTATTATGTTGAGGTATGATCCCTCTATTCCCACCTTGCTGAGATTTTTTTTTATCAATAAAGGCTGTTGGATTTTGTCAAATGCTTTTTCTGCATTGATTGATATGATTATGTGATTTTTGTCTCTCAGTTTGTTTATGTGATATATCACATTTATTGATTTGTGGTTATTGTACCATCTTTGCATCCCTGGAATAAATCCTCTTGGTCATGGTGTATGATCTTTCTAATGTATTGCTGAATCTGATTTGTTAGAATTTTGTTGAGGGTTTTAGAATCTATGTTCATCAAGGAAATTGGCCTGTAGTTCTCTTTTTTTTGTTGTTGTTGTGTCTTTATCTGGTTTTGGGATTAGGGTAATGCTTGCTTCATAGAAAGAGCTTGGAAGTGTGCCTACCTCTTGAATTTTTTTGGAATAGTCTGAGAAGGATCGGTTTTAGTTCTTTGAATACTTGGTAGACCTCTCCTGTAAAGCCGTCTGGACCAGGGCTTTTGTTTGCTGGAAGGTTTTTGATCGTTCTTTCAATTTCTTTGCTATCTATCAACCTGTTCAGGATTTTTGATTCTTCTTGGTTGAGTTTTGGGAGCTTGTATTTTTCTAAGAATATGTCCATTTCATCTAGGTTGTTCATTTTGTTGAAACAGAGTTGTGCATAGTATTTTTTCATAATTGTTTGTATTTCTGTAGAATCGGTTGTTATTTCACCGCTTTCATTTCTGATTTTGTTTATTTGGGTCCTCTCTGCTTCTTGGTGAGCCTTGCTAGAGGTTCATCAATCTTATTTATCCTTTCAAATAACCACCTCTTGGTTTTGTGGATCTTTTGTATTTTTTTTTTTGTCTCTATGTCATTTATCTGTGCTCTGCTCTTTATTATTTCCTTTCTTCTGCTTATGCTGGGCTTTTATTGTTGCTCTCTTTCTAGCTCTTTGAGTTTAGGGTTAGATAATTTATTACCATTGTTTCTTGTTTTTTGAGGCAGGCCTGTAGAGCTATGAACTTCCCTCTCAAGACTGCTTTCACTGTGTCCCATAGATTTTGGATTGTTTTGTTTTCATTTTTTTTTGTTGCCATGATGCTTTTTATTTCTTCTTTGATCTCTCTGGTAACCTAGTCATTGTTTAGTAGCATGGTATTTAGCCTCCAGGTGCTTGATTTTTTATTGTTTTTATTGTAGTTGATTTCTAGTTATATGCCATTGTGATCTCAGAAGATGCTTGATATGATTTCTACCTTCTTGTATTTGAAGAGACTTTGCCTGTGTCCTAATATATGGTCTGTCTATGAAAATGACCCATGTGCACTTGAGAATAATGTATATTCTTTGGCTTTGGGTAAAATATTCTGAAGATGTCAATTAATACCACCTGATCTAGTGATCTGATCTAGTGAGTCATTTAGGATTGATGTTTCTTTTCTGATTTTTTTGTTTAGAGGATTTTTCCACTGGTGTTTGGGTGTATTAAAGTCCCCTAATATGACTGTATTGCTGTCAATATCTCCCTTGATATCCTCCAGAAGTTTTTTGGTTTTTTTTATGTATTTGGGTGCTCCTGTATTGGGTGCATATATGTTTACCAGAGGTATACCTTTTGGTTGAATTTCTCCCTTTAGCATTATTAAGTTGCCTTCCTTATCTCTTGTTATGACCTTCACTTTGAGATCTAATTTGTCAGATATAAGTATTGCTACCACAGCTTTTTTTTTTTTCCATTTCCATTTGTCTGAAAAACCTTTTCCCATCTGTTCACCATCAGTCTGTGTGAGTCCTTTGTTCTGAGGTGGCTTTCCTGTAGACAGCTGATATATGGGTCGTGTTTTCTTATCCACTCAGCTACTCCATGTCATTTGATTGGGGCATTCAATTCAGTTACATTTAAAGTTATAATCGATAGGCACTTGTTTGTCACCATTTTTATTCTTTATGCCTGTGTTCCTTCTTCCCTTTATTTTTCTTCTGTTTACAGTAGACCCGTTAGCATTTCTTGCATTGCTGGTTTGGTGGTAATGAACTCTCTTATTCCTTTTTTTTTTTTTTTGTCAGTGAAGCTCTGATTTCACCCTCAGTTTTGAATGATAGCCTTTCTGGGTTCAGTATTCTTGGATTCAGACCCTTGCTTTGCATGACTTTGCATATCATTCCCTCCTGGCCTGATGTGTTTCTGATGAGAAATCAGGAGCTAGTCTGATTGGGGATCCTTTGTAGGTAACTTTCTGTCTCTCTTTGGCAGGCTTTAAGATTCTTACTTTGTCATTGGTGTTAGCCAATTTAAGTATAATGTGTCTTGGTGTTAGTCTTTTGGGGTTCATCTTATTTGGGACTCTGTGAGCTTCCTGCACTTTCTTTAGTTTTTCCTTCCCGATATCTGCAAATTTTTCTGTCATTATTTCTCCAAACAGGTTTTCTATTCCTTGCTCAGTTTCCTCACCTTCCGGCCCTCACGATTATGCAGATGTTGTTTCCTTTCGTGTTGTCCCAAAGTTCCCTTAGGCTCTCCTCCTTGTTTTTATTTTTTGTTTTTTCTAGATGCTGCTCTGCTTGGGTATTTTTTCCTACCTTGTCTTCTAGCTCACTGATGTGGTCCTCCTCTTCTTCTAGTCTACTGTTGATGCTTTCTATTGAGTTCTTTATTGCAGTGATGTCATTTTTCATTTCTTCTTGGTTCTTTTTCATTTTCTCTTGGTTCTTACACATATTGTTGTACTTGTCTTCCAACCTTTTCTGTGACCTTATGACCATTGCTCTGAATTCTTTCTCTGACATATTGCTTGCCTCCATTTTGTTTACTTTCTTTTGGGCAATTCTTCCTTTTCTTTTGTATGCAGGCTGTTTCTTTTTCTCCCCATGATTGCTCCTCTCTAGATGTCTGTTTATGTAGCTCTCTCTCTCTCCTGCATTGACTTAAAGGCACAGAATACTAAACAACAAGACTCAATGCACAGGGCACCAAACACAAATGTTTTCACCATGCTAATAACACCAAATAAAGGTGACCACCAGAGAAAAGAGAATTAGGGGATAGAAAAGAATGCAAAAATGACATTAAAGGAAATGACAGTAAAGGAAAAAAATATAAGAGAGAAAATAAAGAGAAGAAAAAAAGAAGGGGAAATATATATAAATATATATACATATATATATATTTATATATACATATGTATTTATATATATAAATATATATATATTTCTCTCTCTCTCTCTCTCTCTCTATATATATATATATATATATATATATATATGGAGAGAGATAGAGAGAGAGAACTCCAATAAAACAATAACTAATCCAAAAAATGCAAACAACAAACACTGAGAGATGAATGCAAACTTCAAACAACAACTAATCCAAAAAACGCAAACAACAATCACCAAAACAACATACACCCAGATGAATCTGAGGAGGCAGTTTTCTCTAGGCAATATCTGACCTTTCCATCCACTGTTGCCTCACCAGCTGTGTTTCATTCACCAATTTCTGGTTGGTGTTGATCAATTCAGCTGTCCCTTCTATCTGCTCTGTGAGAATGCGCAGAGCTCATCTGCGTATTTGGTACTGTTTTGTCTCCCCCTAGACAGACATTTTAGGTGCCCGCGGTCAGGGAGGCTGGAGTCCTGGTGTTTGCGGGTTCACTGCTGAGGTAGCTGTTCCCTGGGCATTGTGGTTGTAGGGTCCTGGGAGGTATCTGAGGTTTCCCGGTTGAAGGTAAGGCTGGGCTTCTGATCACAGCAGGTCTCCCCTTCGAGATGGTGCAGTCTCTGCGTTGGAACCAGTGCTCCAGAAGAGATTTCAGCAGTAGTAGAGGCTGCCTGGCTAGGGGAGCCTGGTCTACCTGTCCCCAACAGTCCTATGGAATATAGCTGTCCCTCACTCACAAATACAGACACTCCCTGCATGTCCACACTCTTTACTTTCATTCTCTCACTCACACTATCTTGCAGCCTGCTGTCCCATCAGCAGCCATCTTCTTCTCTGAACCAAAACTTTCTTTTTAATATGAAAATGACTTAAGGATAACTTTCCTGAATATATCATTCTTGGTTGGTAGCAATGTTTCCCAACACTTTAAATATGTTATTTTACTGCCTTCTGGCCTCAGTGTTCTGATGAGAAATTAGCTGTTAATCTTATTGAGGATCCTTTGTGTATGAGATGATGCCTTTTTTAAAAAACTGCTTTTAGGCTTTCCTCTTTGTCTTTGTCTTTCAATAGTTGGATTATAGTGTGTCTATGTAGATTACTTTTGAGATTTTGTTGAATTTCATGTACTTCTTGTATATGTATATCTTTGTACTTTACCAAATTTGTAGATTTACATATTTTATTAAATTTATCAAACTTTTAAAAAATTTGGCCACTATTACTTTAAAAATATTTCTGGCCCTGGCTGGTGTGGCTCAGTTGTTTGCAGCATCATCCTATACACCAAAAGGTGGTAGGTTCGATTGTTGGTCAAGATACATACCCAGGTTGCGGATTTGATCCACACAGTCAGGGCACATGCACCAGGCAACCAATCCATATTTCTCTCTCACATCAATATTTCTCTCTCCCCCCTTTTTTCTCTTTAAAAATAATAAAATACTTTAAAAAATATTTCTTCTCCTTGCTTTCTCATTGCTCCTCCTCAGACTCCCATAATTTGAATATAGATAAGTTTGATGGTGTCCTGCATAGAATGGCCTCATAGAATGTTACATATGTTACAATGGATGAGTCTCCATGGAAACATGATAATCACCCAAAGTTGATAGTTTATATTAGGGTTCACCCTCCGTATTGTACATTCTATGGGTTTAGACCAGGGGTCCTCAAACTACGGCCCGCGGGCCACATGCAAATACAAATATTGTATTTGTTCCCGTTTTGTTTTTTTTTACTTCAAAATAAGATATGTGCAGTGTGCATAGCAATTTGTTCATTGTTTTGTTTTGTTTTTAAACTATAGTCTGGCCCTCCAACGGTCTGAGGGACAGTGAACTGGCCCCCTGTTTAAAAAGTTTGAGGACCCCTGGTTTAGACAAATGTTTAATGACATGTATCCACCATTACAGTATTATAAATAGTACTTTCACTGTCCTAAGAATCCTCTGTGCTTTACCTTCAATCCCTTACAAACCCCTAAAACAAGGCAACAATAAATCTGCTTACTGGTTCCAGGATTTTGTCTTTTCCAGAGGTCATGATATAGTTCAAATAATATCATATGTATACTTCAGATTTTCTTTCATTTAGTATTATGCAATAAAGTGTCCTCCATGTCTTTTCATGGCCTAATAGCTCATTTCTTTTTAGTGCTAAATATGTCACATTGTCTGAATGTACAACAATTTATGTATTCATTCAGCTATTAAAGGATTTCTTGTTTGCACCCATGTTTTGTCAATTAGGAAAAAAGCTTCTATTAACATCATATGCAGGTGTCATTTTTTTGTTTTTTTTTAGTGGACTTGTTTTCAACTCTCTTGGGTGAATACCAATGTATATGATTTCTGATTGTATGGTAAAGTATGCTTAGCTTTGTAAGTAACCACTAAAATTTATTTTAAAGTGGCTGTAAAATTTTGCATTCCTACTAGTAATAAATGAGAGTTCCTGTTATTCCACATTTGTGCCAGCATCTGGTATGAATCTTCTGGATTTTGACTATTCTTATAGGTAGATACTGGTATCATATTGTTGTTTTAATTTGTATTACCCTGATGACATATGATATGGAGACTATATTCATATGCTTACTTGCCATTTGTATATCTCCTTTGGTGAAGTATCTGTTAAAAATTTTATTTGTTTTCTTATTGTTTAGTTTACAGAGGTTTTTTTGTATATTTTGAATAACAATCCTTTATCAAGTGTATCTTTTGAAAATATTTTCTCCTAGTCTGTGGCCTGTTTTCTCATTCTTTGACATTGTCTTTCACAGGAAAAAAGTTTATAATTTTAATGAAGTTCAGCTGATAAATCATTTATTTCATAAACTGTGCCTTGGGTATTATACTAAAAAGTCATCACCAAATTCAAGGTCATTTAGATTTTCTCTTACTTTTTAAATAAGCTTTAAAGTTTTCTGTTTTGTATTTAGTTTTATGATCCAGTTTTATTTAATTTCAATAAAGGGTATAACATTAGGTTATATGTTTTATCTGTGGATATACAGTTGTTCCAGCACCATTTGTTGAAAAGGATACCTTTATTTCATTGTATGACTTTGTTCCTTCATCAAAAATCAACTGAGTATATGTACATGGATCTATTTCTGAACATTCCATCCTGTTTCATTTATCTACTTGTCTATTATTTCAGCAATACCACACTGTCCTGATTATGGTAGCTTTCTAGTAAATCTTCAGGCCCGGTAGTTTCAGTCTTCTACCTTGTATCTTTTCCTTCAATATTGTGTAGGATATTCATGTCTTTTGAATTTCCATATAAAGTTTGGAATGAGTTTATAGATGTCCACAAAATAAAATGCTGTGATTTTTATTGTGATTGCCATTAATAGATAGATCAAGTTAGGAATAAATGATATCTTGCCAATATTGAATCTTCCATTCCCCCCAAGATGAGTATCTCTTCATTTATTTAGTATTTTGATTTTGTTCATTTGAGTTTTTTAGTTTGCCTCACATAGATATTGTACATGTTTTTGTTAGATTTATAACTGTTTCATTTTGGGGAGTGTTAACATAAATAGTATTCTGTTTTAATTTTAAATTCTACTTGTTTACTTCTGGTATATAGAAAAACAATTAACTCTTGTATATTAACCTTACATTCTGCCACCCTGAAATAATTATTTATTTCAGGAGTTTTTGGTGATTCTTTTTAATTTTCTACAAACCCATGATTTTTAAAGTTTTCCTTTGTTCATATTTGCACATTTTCTCTGCCATGTGATCTGATTAATTCCCTAATACAAGTTTCCAATGAATGTGCGTTTTGTTTTTTTCACTTTTGATGAGTTTACAGTCAGTTCCATTTATTATTTTTTACTTTAAAGGACTATTTATTTGTTTTATTGAGTTTCCAACTATTTATTTGTCATGGCATCCACAGTTATATCCCTTTATTTCATAACTTAATTTTATTGTTTTTGTATTTTATTCTGTCCTTTATGTCTTAGATCTAAGATCAGCAAACTTATTCTGTAAAAGACCAAACAGTAAATATGTGAGTCATTTTATTCTCTGCTGTATCTATTCAACTATACTTTTATAATGTGAAAGAAATCATATGTAATATGTAAAAATTGTGGCTATGTTTAAACAAAATTTTATAGATACTGACATTTGACTGTCATATAAATTTCATGTATAGCAAAATATTATTTTGCTCTTTTAAACATTTGAAAATGTATAAATTATTTTTAGTTTGATGGCTGTATAAAACATGTAGCAAGTTATAGTTTTAGTCATCTTAGATGATATTAAATATACTAGAGGCCCAGCGCACAGTTGAAATCTCACGAGGAGGCGTCTTGCCTCCTGCCATAAGAGAAAGCACCCCGTGGGCCACCGCGGAAGTCAGGCCAGACCAACACCGTGGGCGGCCGGGACCCATGCCTGACTCTCGAAGCACTGGGCTGCTGGCAGCACTGGCCACTGCAGGAGTCAGGCCTTACTGGCGCCCCAGGTGACCAGGACCGGTGCCTGACTTTTGCCCCAGACAACCCCTGCACCCTTGCCTGTGTCTGCTCCAGCCAAGCTGCTGTGCCAGCTCAGGCAGGCTACCCTGTGTCTATCTCCATCTCTGCTCCGGGCCTCACCTGCATGCACAGCCTCCTCCTGTCTGGTCATGACCCATTATGGCTTCCCAGCCTAATTTGCATATATATATACTAGAGGCCCGGTGCACAAAAATTTGTGCACTGGCGGAGGGGCGGGTACCTCAACCCCACTTGTGCGCTCTCACAGTCTGGGACCCCTGGGAGATAACGACCTGCTGGCTTAGGCCCTCTCCCAGGTGGCAGAGGGCAGGCCCAATCCCTAGGTGCAGCCCTGGTCAGACTCAGAGCAGGGCCGATTGGGGAGTTGGGGCGCCGCCCCCTGTCATGCACAGAGCAGGGCAGATCAGGAAGTTGTGATGCCACCCTCAGTCACGCTCAGGGTAGGGCCGATTGGGGGGTTGGGGCACCACCCCTGTCACACTTAAGGCAGGGTCGATGGGGAGGTTGCAGCTCCACCCGGTCACACACAGAGCAGGGCCCATGGGGGGTTGGGGCACCACATCCTGTCAAACACAGAGTAGGGTCGATCAGGGGGTTAGGGAGCTTCCCCCTATCAGGCACAGAGCAGGGCCGATCAGGGGGTTCAGGCGCCTTCCCCTGTCACGAACAGAGCAGGGCGGATAGGGAGGTTGTGACCCTGCCCCCTGTCACACACAGAGCCACAGGGCGATCAGGGGGTTTGGGCGCTGCCCCGTCATGTCATGCTGCTCCAGGGGCCAGGAGGCCTCACGACTCCCCTGATCCCAGTGCTGGGAGGCCTCACGACTCAGCTGATCCTGGGTTCGGGAGGCCTTGTGGCTCCGATGATCCCAGTGCTGGGAGGCCTCGCTGCTCCGCTGATCCCAGGCCCTGAGGCCTTGCGGCTCCGCTGATCCCCGTGCTGGGAGGCCTCATGGCTCCATTGATCCTAGGTCAGGAGGCCTTGTGGCTCTGCTGATTCCGGTGCTGGGAGGCATATTACCCTTTTACTATATAAGATAGAGGTGCACGGGTGGGGGCCGGCTGGTTTGCCCTGAAGGGTGTCCTGGATCAGGGTGGGGGTCCCGCTTGGGTGCCTGGCCAGTCTGGATGAGGGGATGATGGCTGTTTGCATCTGGTCACACCCCCTTTGGGGTGGGGGTCCCCACTGGGGTGCCTGTCCAGTCTGGGTGAAGGGCTGAGGGCCGTTTTCAGGCTGGCAGGTGACTGAAGCTCCCAACCACTCTTTTATTTCTTTTTTCTTTTTTATTCTTGGATTTATTTACCTTTTCTGGCTGTCACTGGAGCTGAGAGCCATCTTTAGCTCTAAGGCTCGGCTCCAGCTCTGAGACCTCGGCTGCTGAAAACAGGTTTCTGGGCTTTATTTACTTTCTGTATTTGAAACTTTGTTGTGGCTCCAGCTCTGAGATCCCTGCTGGCTGAAAGCAGGTTTCTGTGGTTCTGTTTAGCTTGTATATTTGTAACAATGTTTCTTAGAGCGCAGCTCAGAGCCCAGCAGGCAGGCGGGGAACCTGGCTTCCTCAGTCACTGGAGCAAGCAAGCCTCCATGTTCGCATCAGCTGCCTGGCTGCCCGCCGCCATCTTGGTTGGCAGTTAATGTGCATATCTCACTGATTAGCCAATGGGAAGGGTAGTGAAGTTACAGCTAATTACCATGTTTCTCTTTTATTAGATAGGATATATATAAAATTTGGTATAATTTCAGTTTGTACTTTAGTCTGAGTAAAATTATTCATTTTTCAACTTTTGAGTAGCTGTATTTCTTTTCTAATGTCATTTCTTCTTCTATACTTTGAATCTTTTTAAAGAAGGTTCATCTTGAGTAGGAATTTTTTTCTCCCTCAGAGTGATATCTTCTATTAATGACCTGGGGCACATAAAGGCCTGCTTTGGGAAAATAAACTACTCTTTTGATCTACTACCACTTTCAAATCAAGTTTTCCCACTAGATTAAGGATGAGGAGGGTAAATTTCAATGTTCCATTATAAAAGTAATCTAAATAGTCACATAGTTTTACTGTTTTAACAAGTGACTTGCAAAATCTTTAGCTAAACTTCTTTTAAAACCAGATCCTTTTTGTTGCATAGAGTGTACCATAGAAAAACATATATTTCTGTAACCAAGGAATAGCAGACATTTTAAAAGGCCATATATTATTCTGATTCACATAATTCCCCACAGAATATAATCCTGTGAAACTTCAAAACACAAGGAACTGTAGAAAATGATTCCTGGAGAAGGGTAGGGGAAGAAAGAAAAGAGCTAATTGCTGAGGGCACTGAAGCAGGTGTTATCCCTCAAGGACAAAGCTCATACACTCAGAGATAGCCTCATGTGCTCTTTGGCAAACTTATACAGATTTCTTCCTGTAAACAAGTCAAGTGTGTACACCTGAAACAAACAAATCCATGCTTTAAAGGGTGCTTCACAGACTAAGAGCCCAAGTAACAAAGCTAAAATAAAAGTTTATAAAGTTGTTTTGTGCCAAGTAGGCTTAAAATCTCAGGTGCAGCCCTGACCGGTTTGGCTCAGAGGATAGAGCAGCCGTGGGCAAACTACGGCCCGCGGGCTGGATCCGGCCCTTTTGAAATGAATAAAACTAAAAAAAAAAAAGACAGTACCCTTTTATGTAATGATGTTTACTTTGAATTTATATTAGTTCACACAAACACTGCATCCATGCTTTTGTTCTGGCCCTGCGGTCCAGTTTAAGAACCCACTGTGGCCCTCGAGTCAAAAAGTTTGCCCACCCCTGGGATAGAGCATCAGCCTGCTGACTGAAGAGTCCCAGGTTTGATTCCGGTCAAGGGCATGTACCTTGGTTGCAGGCACATCCCCAGTAGGGGGTGTGCAGGAGGCAGCTGATCGATGTTTCTCTCTCATCGATGTTTCTAACTCTCTATCCCTCTCCCTTCCTCTCTGTAAAAAATCAATAAAATATATTTAAAAAATCTCAGGTGCTGTCAGATATCAGAAAAGATGAAAAGCAGTCAGAGGCAATAAAGAGGAATCTTGGCAGCTACTGAGTTATATAAAGAAATACTGAGAAATACGTTTGATGCTTGAATACTAATCACTGCATAGTTGTGCTCTGGCAGGGTCAGAAAGTGTAAACTGCCAGCCCAGGGAATCACAACACGTGCTTTGGCCATCTGCTAACAGTTTCTGAGAAAATGGATATACTCCATATCTTCCCTTCTTCCTTAGAGAAGATTTTTTTCAGTATCTAAGACGAAAGCATGGAAAGGATTAGTATTTAAAAGAAGTGGATTTTTTTTCTTCATTTTGATAGGGCTTCATTCACTCACAATTTCTTTTTCTCACAAATAACTTCAACAGACAGAAGTAAATCCTTTGAGTTCTCTTGGAACTACTTGCCATGACACTGTAAGAAAGAGGCAAATCCCAAAAAGTAAACATTAGAGTCGTGGAGTCTTCATTTACAACTGTTATTTCTTGGCCAGAGGCTATGTTTGTGTTTAAAATATCCTCAAAATATTATAGAAATGTTCAACCAAAGTTTACAGGATAAGGACATTGATTAGGGGATTGATTCAGTCAGTTGGCAAACTGTAAGTAAATTCTGTGCTATGTGACATGTGAGAAATAAAAAAAAAGCAACCTTGGTTCTCAATGTAGATACTTTGAGGCTAGGAAAAAACGACAATAGATATTATAAGTATTTATCCTATATAATAAAAGCCTAATATGCAAATCAACTGAATGGCCGACCGTTCGCTATGATATGCACTGACCATCAGGGGGCAGATGCTCAACACAGGAGCTGCCCCCAGCCCACAGACCCCAGGCAAGCCAAGGTGGGCTGATCGTCCTGCCAGTCACCCTGCAGAGGGAGGCTACTAGCGGCAGCGGCAGATGTGGGGCTGGCGAGCGGGCAGCACCAGGCCAGCCAAGGTGGGTGCCAGTGGGGGCCCCCTGATCGCCCCATTGTTCACCCCACAGATTGGCCTTGATTGCCAGCCAGGCCTTGGTACCCTACCCATACACAAATTTCATGCACCAGGCCTTTAGTCATTCATAATGTTGTAGCGTTTATTGGGGACATTACATATACAATCACATTTAATAATTAAAGTGATCCTAGAAGACAGGTTATTATCATGTCCTTTTTGCAAATATTGAATTTGAAATTCACAATGAATCATTGATTTACCCAAGGTCATATAGTTAGTAAATGACAGAGCTCAATTTAAACCTACATTTATTTGACTACATAACTCAATGGATAGCTGCCCATTTGCTTTTGGAGAGGGAATGAGTGCTGGAATCTATTTTGTTATGTTGATGATGTCTCTCCAGAGTGACTATTTTTTAAGTATTCTCTAACAAGCTAAAATAGAACTATGTACTCAAACAGAAAGAAACATCTTTAGTCCTTTGTGGAACAACTTATTTAAACATTCTGGATTTAGAACATAGTGATCTTCTGATTTTCATCTTAGTGGGAAAATCTTCCTGATATAAAGAAGCAAATTGAGGATAATGTAGTTGGATAATTGGATCATTTCTTTGACAATATTCTCATTGCAGATCCAATGATTTGTGGAATTAAAAACAAATGTTCTTGCCCCAGCCAGTTTGCTAATTGGTTACTAACCCCGTGGTCGGCAAACTCATTAGTCAACAGAGCCAAATATCAACAGTACAATGATTGAAATTTCTTTTGAGAGCCAAATTTTTTAAACTTAAACTATATAGGTAGGTACATTGTTATTAACTTCATTAGGGTCCTCCTAAGGCTTAGGAAGAGCCACACTCAATGGGCCAAAGAGCCGCATGTGGCTCGCGAGCCGCAGTTTGCTGACCCCAAGGTTAGAGCATTGGCCTGAACACCAAAGGGTCTTGGGTTCAATTCCCGGTCAAGGGCATTTACCTGGGTTACAGTTTCCATTCTTGGCCCAGGTCAGGGTTCATGCTGGATGCAACCAATCTCTCTCCCTACCTCCCTCCCTTCCACTCTTTCTGAAAGTCAATGCAAAAAATATCCTCAGGTGAGAAAAAAATAACTGTTATTGGCTTACAAGTAGTCTAAAATAATAGAAATGTAGTTTTAGAAACAACTCAAAGCCTAGCTATCCTTACACCCCCCCAAAACTCCCCCATTAATCTCAAAATTCTTGCAGATATTACAAAAACAAGCACATTGCAAACAAATATACTGCAATTAAGAAAAAAATTTAATTACTCTAGATTTCTGATAAGAGGAAAATATGCCCCAAACTCCTTCTTGGAGAAAAGTTATATCCTTTCTCTGTGCCTTAGAGTTGTAAATTTTCTACCTCTATTCCCTGAGGTACCAAGAGCCATCTCTTTGAAATGCAAATTTAAGGTATGACTCACCTCAAAGAAAATATGGGAGCTATTTGGAAACAAATTGGTCATACAATTTAAAAATGGGCAAAGGACCTAAATAGACACTTCTCTAAAGAGGGCATACAGATGGTCAAAAGACATATGAAAACATGCTCAAAATCATTAATCATCAGAGATATGCACATTAAAACAAAAATGAGGTACCACCTTACACCATCAACAAATGAATAAATGAGAAGTGCTAGTGAGGATGTGGAGAAAAGGGAATCCTATACACTGCTAGTGGGAATGCAGACTGGTGCAGCCATTGTGGAAAACAATATGGAGTTTTCTCAAAAAATTAAATATGGAACTCTCATTTGATCCAGTGATCCCTTATCAAGGAATATATCCTAAGAAACCCGAAACACCAATCAGAAATAATATACTAGTATGTACCCCTATGCTCATAGAAGCAAAATTTACAATAGCTAAGCTTTGGAAACAGCCGAAGTTCCCATCAGCAGATGAGTGAATAAAATAGCTGTAGTACGATTCTACACAATGGAATACTATGCAGCTCTAATACAGAAAGAACTCTTTTTTCCTTGCTTTTTATTATGATACTAGAGGCCTGGTGCATGAATTTTTGCACCAGTAGGTCCCTTGGCCTGGCCTGTGGGATTAATCCAAAACTGGCTCTCCAACCTCCCCTGAGGTGTCCCGGATTGTGATAGGGTGCAGGCCAGGCTGAGGGACCCCACCAGTGCAAAATAGGGGCCGGGGAGGGATATGGGAGGTTGGCTACCTAGAGAGGGACCGCAGGAGGGCTCCAGGATGTGTCTGGCCCATCTTGCTCAGTCCCAATCAGCCGGACCCCAGCAGCAAGCTAACCTAACCAGTCGGAGCATCTGCCCCCTGGTGGTCAGTGCACATCATAGTGAGAGGTTGAGTGTCCTTAGCATATCATTAGCATATTACGCTTTGATTGGCTGAATGGACAACCAGACGACCGGACACCTAGTATATTAGGCTTTTATTATATAGAACTAGAGGTCTGGGGAATGGGCCTAAGACGTCAGTCGGACATCCTTAGTGCCACTGCCGCTGTGCCCGCCAGCCATGAGCCTGGCTCAGGGCTTCTGGCTGAGCAGCACTCCCCCTGTGGGAGTGCACTGACCACCAGGGGACAGCTCCTGCATTGAGCATATGCCCCCTGGTGGTCAGTGCGTGTCATAGCGGCCAGTCGTTTTACTGTTTGGTTGATTTGCATATTACCCTTTTATTAGGTAGGATTTTAAATCTTACAAATAAGCACAGCAAGAGCACTATAAAAAACACCTAAGCCCTAGAGCCCACTATGTCATAATTTTTCCTTTTTTAAATTAAATTTTTATCTATTTATTTATTTACTCATTTAAAAATTTTTATTGTTGATAGTATTACAGATATCCCCTTTTTCCCTTCCATTCTCCCCCTCCACCTGGTTCCTGCTCCACTCCAGGCCTTTACCACCCTATTGTCTATGTCCATAGGTAATGCATATCTTACCTAATAATAGACAAACATGTAAATTAACCATCCCTCCGCTACACTCAACAGCCAATCAGGAGAGTATGCAAATTAACCCAACAAAGATGGCAGTTAATTTGCATACATAGGCGCTCCGTCTGGAGCTGCAAAGACTGAAGGCTCCGGCCAGAGCGAAGGTCTGGGTCCCAGGTGCTGGAGGAAAACCAGTGCCTGCAGCCAGGGGAAGGGAAGACCTATTGCATGAATCTCTTCATGCTGCGGGCCTCTAGTGCACAAATAAGTTCTTTGGTTAATCTCTTCCCACCCCACACCCCCTTCCCTCTGAGATTCATCAGTCTATTCCATGTTTCTATGCCTCTGGTTTTATTTTACTCATCAGTTTATTTTGTTCATTAGATTCCTTGTTTGTTTATTTTGATTTTTATATTCAATTGTTGATAATATGTATTTATTGCTTCTATACCTCCTCCTCTTGCTCCTCCTCCTCTTCTTCCTCCGCCTAGAATACCCTTCAAAATTTTATGTAATACTGGTTTGGGGGTGATGAAATCCTTTAGATTTTTGTTTTCCATGAAGCTCTTTATATGACCTTCAATTCTAAATGATAGCTTTGCTTGGTAGAGTAATCTTGGTTGTAGGTTCTTGCTATTCATCATTATGAATACTTTGTGCCACTCCCTTCTGTCCTGCATAGTTTCTGTTGAGAAATCAGCTGACAATTATATGAGTACTCCCTTGTAGATAACTAACTGCTTTTAAGATTCTCTCTTTGGCCCTAACTAGTTTGGCTCAGTGGATGGGGCGTCATCCTGTGGATTGAAAGGTCCCAGGTTCAATTCTGGTCAATGGCATGTACCTGGGTTGTGGGCACATCCCCAGCAGGAGGTGTGCAGGAGGCAGCTGATCAATGTTTCTCTCTCATCGATGTTTCTACCTCTCTATCCCTCTCCCTTCCTCTCTATAAAAAAATCAATAAAATATATTTTAAAAAAAGATTTTCTCTTTGTCTTTAACCTTTGGCATTTTAATTATGATGTACCTTGGTGTCAGCCTCTGTGGGTTCATCTTGTTTGGGACTCTGCACTTCCTGGACTTGTAAGTCTATTTCTTTCACCGGGTAGGGGAAGTTTTCTATAACTATCTCTTCAAATCGGTTTTCAATACCTTGCTCTCTCTCTTTCTGGCACCCCCATGATGTGAATGTTGGTACGCTTGAAGTTATCCCAGAGGCTCCTTACACTATCTTCAAATTTTTGTATTCTTTTTTGTTTTTGCTCTTCTGATTGGGTGTTTTTTGCCTCCTCATATTCCAAATCACTGATGTGGTTCTCACCATCTTCTGAACTCTTACTATGACAACAGCATGGATAAACCTGGAGGGTATTATGCTAAGCAAAATAAGCCCATCAGAAAAGACAATTATCACATGATCTCACTCATATGTGGAATCTAATGAACAAAATAAACTGTTGAATAAAATAGATCCAGAGACATAGGAGCATGGAACATACTGTAGAATCTCAGAGGGAAGGTAGGAGTGGGTAGATGGGTGGGAAGAGATTAACCAAAGAACTGACATGCATATATGCATACTCTATGGACACAGATAATAGTGTGATAACAACTGGGACTGTGGTGGGTGTTGGGTGGGGGGGGGCAAATGGGGTAAATGGGGCACATCTGTAATACTGTCAGCAAATAAATAAATAAATAAAAATTTAAAATAAACAAATAAAAAACTTTAGCCATCTGAGTGAGTAGCTTTAATGTATTGTATATGCCAGATACACAATTTTGCATTATTATACCTGACACATAGCTAAATTTTTAAAATGAAATTTAAGACTGTCTTTTTTGTGTCTCTGTAGATTTACATATGCATGTATGTATGTATGTATGTATGTATGTATGCAATGCATATGTGGTATTTTTTCTACCTCATAAAGTTATTGCCAAAGTTTACTTGTAAAAGAGCTCTATTTAATTGGCTTAAAGACAAATAAGCACTTAAATTAAATATTCTCTCAGAAAAGTAAGAACCAAAATGCTTTTCAAGTTTGCATAGTTTTGTTCATCTTTGGCAAATAAGAATACTGTTGGTTTAGCAAAACAAAACAATAAGTATACCATTAGATTTTTCATCATTAAGCATAATGCAGACAAACAATTATTGATCTATCCACATTTACTAGACAAATAAATTTATGTTATCTGTATTTTATAAAGTTTTTCAGCAAGCAAAACAACTTAAGATGATGACTAGCTGTTTAATGTGTCATGAAATTTTTTTATGACTAATCCAAGCAAAATTGTTTTAAAAAAAACAACTGAACATAAGTTTATCTACTTTTTACTTCTTAATTTATACAGAGAGACTCAAGATAGTTGGGTCAATTAGATATTTGGGCCTGTTGGTAAATATGTTCTGTGCCAAAGTGAATGTTTACACTTGAGGAAGCATATACTTCGAGAAATTGTGAAATGATTTATTCGTGTATTTGCTAATATACTCAATGCTGGTGTGCCAGACAGTTCACAGTTGCTACCCATGCTCTGTGTCTCTAAAGAGCTGTTATTCTGAAAAACACAAAGAATAGACTAGACAGCTTTCTCCTGTTATGATCTTCTGTTTGTCAATCACATAGAAGTTAGAAAGACTATGCCTTTGCCTCCTGCTCTTATTATGTTTTCCTTTTAAGAAACAGCTTGTTCTTTCCTTATGTTTTCCTCTAAGCTATTGCTGGGTGTGTCAGGGGAGGAAAAGTCAGTGAGGTGATATAAAATTCAACCATTTCTGTACATTGATGAGCTGACAGATGAATACACCTGGGCATTCTTTCTTCAAATCTCACCCTAGGGACATCCTCCTTGAGTTAGACTTCTGGAAATGGAGAGTGTAAATCTTAGGGCAGGCCAAATATTAGGCCAATAGCACTATGGTGGTGCTCCAGAGCAAGGTTTGGATTTGGATTCTGGCTCATTATGCACTCTTATTAGCTGGCATCTTCTCTTAAGCTGTAATTTCTTGATCATTTTATTTTAATTCCCTGACATTGTCACTAGTCTAATAACAGGGACCCATTACAAGCTAAGTAAATTTTCTGATGAAATAAATGGTAAATCATTTAGATCACAAATTTTAGGAGTGAGAAATAATTCTCATTATTTGTCATATGTCTTATAAAAGGAAAACAAGCTGACATATCTCAAACAAAATGAAAGCCTGGGGAACAGAAAGACCTCCATAGCTGGCAATGAAGCAATGAGTTTGCTTTCTAAAGAGGAAAAGCTACATCATGAAACAAATGGAGGGAGAAGGTAAAACTTTACCCTCCCTCATAGCTCAAAGGATTTCTATTAATACAATGAGAAACAGGAAATTTTTTATTTTCTAAGAAAAATTCTCAATGCCAAAAAGTTACTGTTGGTGAAGATCTGCACAAAGAACTTCCATATGGAATAGACAAGGATATACAAATCACATAATTATAGACAGCTTAAGCTATAGATAGTGCATCTGATCAAATTCACCTACCACTCTTCACATAGAAGAACAATTGTCTCCAAAAAGTTGAAGGGACTTGTCCTGAATTTTACAGACTCTAAGTGGTAAATTCAGGCCAGAAATCCTAAGAGTGATTTCTACTTTAGTGTTCTTTCCACTGTACCACAATGCTGAGTTTTCCCTACTGAAAGGTATGAAAAGGGGGTGGGGGAATTATGTGTTTCCTTGTTGATGTTGCTATGTTTGGTTTTATTCCTCTTAGAACAAGTGATCCAATTTAATTCCATTATGTTGCAAAGATGGTGAAAGGAGATCACAAAAGATTTAATTGCTGAATGTGATTTGTTTCATACTGAAGTATATGTCTTAGTCAAAGGACTATATGCTCCTTGTGGCAGTCACTGTTGTGGTTTCTTACACTCATTGATACTTTTACTATATTAGCATGAAACATTTGAGTACAACAAATTTACATAAATGAGAAAATTAATTTGTATCCTACATATCATGTTGTAGACATATATTTTACAAATGTAAAATATGTGTGATTTTCAGAGAAATACTACTACAGTCTTAGCAATTCTTGCATTCTTAAAGGTTATAAATGTTTTAAAATTATACAGAAATTATTGTTTTAGCTAATTGACTTAAATGGTTCAGTTCATATAAACTAAGTTATTCAAATAATTTCTTACTATTTTCCTTTATTACATTTTCCTTTTCAATTCTTATTATATTTTTTATCTTTTTAAAATTCGCATTAACATTATTGGAGTGACATTGGTTAATAAAATTATATAGGTTTCAGGGATACAATTCTATAATACATCATTTGCATATTGTATTATGTGTTTACCACCATAAGTCAAGTCTCCTTCCATCATCATTTATCCCCCTTTTACCCTCTTAAAACTCCCCTCACACCCTTTCCCTCCGGTAATCACCATACTGTTATCTGTGTCTATGAGGACTTTTTCTTTGCTTACTCTCTTCACCCTTTTCACCCAGCCCCCCAAGCCCCCTTCCTGCTGACAGTTGTTAAACTGTTCTCTGTATTTATGAATCTGTTTCTATTTTGCTTGTTAGATTGGTTTGTTCATTAGATTCCACATATAAGTGTTATATGCCATTTGTATTTCTCTGACTGGCATATTTCCTTTAGCATAATACTCTCCAGGTCCATCCATCCTGTCTCAAAGGGTAACATTTCCTTATTATTTATGTCTGAGTAATACTCCATTGTGCAAATGCATCACAGATTTTGTATCTCCTTATCTACTAATGGGTGCTTAGGCTTCTTCCAAATCTTGGCTATTGTAAACAACACTGCAATGAACATAGGGTTGCATATATTTTCTGAATTAGTGTTTCAGGTTTCTTCAACTATATTCCCAGAAGTTAAAACATTGGTCATAAGGCAATTCTACTTTTAATTTTTTGGGGCAACTGCATACTGCTTTCCACAGTGGCTGCACCAATCTGCATTTCCACCAGTATTGTACTAGGGTTTCCTTTTCTCCACATTCTCACCAGCAATTGTTGTTTGCTGATTTATTGATGGCAGCCATTCTAACAGGTGTGAGGTGATATCTCATTGTGGTTTTAATTTGCAGTTTTGGATAATCAGTGATGCTGAGAATCTTTTCATATATCTATTAGCCATCGGTGCGCTAGCCAATACTCCAACCACTGAACACCACCGGCCAAGTGGATTAATGGTGCAAAACTTGAACATCAAACATGAAAGTGATGGTAATGATATAAATACCTTAGAACACAGTCATAAATGTGAGTCATGATTATATATATATATATATATATATATATATATATATATAGAGAGAGAGAGAGAGAGAGAGAGAGAGAGAGAAAGAGAGAGAGAGAAAGGGAGAGAGAGAGCGAGAGGGGGAGAGAGAGAGAAAAAGAGATTATATGATGTGATGGTAGTACATATGATTTTGCAAGTGTAATGATACTAAGGAAACAGACAAAAATACAGGATTGATTGAAGATGTACTTACATAATTTTAAATAACTTTCTCAATTTTCATACCTCAACAGTCACCCATTATCATGAATTTTTTATAGAACCTATCATTTAGGGGATAATATAGCTTGACTATTTTTATATTGAAGATAAGATAACAGAATTGTATAAAAAGTTTGAACAGTGATGCAAACAGTTTGACTCTTCTGAAACACTTGGAAATGTTATTTACTTATTCAGTCACATCATCAGGCCCAGAATCTAGTATCTCATGATCTATGATCAGGTACTAATGTTGCTCCTTAGATGGGGATCCAAAAATGAATGAAATAAAATGATAATTTATTGACCATCCATATATGATGATGGAGGGATTTGGTAATTACAAAAACATTCTTTATAAGAAATGGAAAAAGTAGGTAATGCCTAGTCCTTTTATACATACACTAGAGGCCCAGTGCACAAATTTGTGCACCAGTGGGGTTCCTTGGTCTGGCCTGCAGGATCGAGCCAAAACTGCCTCTCCAACATCCCCCAAGGTGTCCTGGATTGCAAGAGGGTGCAGATCAGGCTCAGGGACACCACCTGTGCATGATCAGGGCCAGGGAGATATGCAGGATGTTGGCCAGCAGGGGAGAGACTGCAGGAGGACTCCAGGGTGTGTCCAGCCCATCTCACTCAGTCCAGATCGGCCAGATCCCAGCAGCAAGCTAACCTACCAGTTGGAGCATCTGCTCCCTGGTGGTCATTGCACATCAAAATGGACAGTTGAGCAGTCTTAGCATATCATTAGCATATTATGTTTTGATTGGTTGAATGGTCAACCGGTAGACCAGACACTTAGCATATTAGGCTTTTATTATATAGGACTAGTAGCCCGGTGCATGAAATTCGTGCACTGGGGTAGTGGGGGGAAAGGGGCCCCTCAGTCTGGCCATCACCCTCTCCAATCTGAGACCCCTCAGGGAATGTCCAACTACTTGTTTGTGCCCACACTTTTAACAGATAACAGCTCCATTGTTGTTTCTTTCTTATGCTTAAAACCATTGGAATTAGTAGGTATTCAAAGTATGTATACATTTTGGGGGGACACCCTGTATATCTCTAGTCAGCAGTGAAAGAAACCAACAGCAGATTTGGAACCCCCAGACAGGGAACCTCGCTCACTTCCCACATGTCTCCCCACTTCACTTTCCACCTTCATGGGCAGCAGGAGAATCAATGTTTTCTCTCATTAATTCGGAAAAGCACGTCCTGTCACCCGCTGCCCGGCAGGAGTGCACTAGGCCCCAAGCAAGCGAGGCTCAGTCAGGACAGCCTTCGATCATGGGTGCTGGCACCCAAAGTGCACATTCCTCCTCTACAGTCGCCCCGACTATCCCACTGTTTCACTGAGAGGACGGAATTCCTCTCCGCCTCTGGGTTCTTGATCTTGAACGCTGACCGAAGGCACCTCAGTGAGGGCCGCCCGTGCCCACCAGGTGTGTCTGTCTGCACCTGCTCCCGCCTCAGCATCTGCATTAACCCCCCAGAGGAGATCACATAGCTGCACTGGCCTCCCTGGGAACAAGGCATCACCACTCCGCCCTCTCACTGTCATCTCACAGGCGCCCACCCTCAGCACCCAGAACACCCAGACACTCTCCAAAGGATGTGAACGCATCAGAGGGGATGTGTGCACATCCTGTGGGGGTGGTAGGCATGCTGGGTTGATGGAAGTGCGGTGGAGAGGCGGGAGGAACTTGTGCACGCCTTGGTTTGCAACTGTTGCAGGCGTGGGAGGGTGACAGTGTGTTGGGGGATGTTCCCATGCCAGGGGGGGATGGGCACACCAGAGGCCTCTGGCTTTGCAGATCCGCAAACCCCCGTGGTGCAGCCAGGAGGATGTCAGTCTGTCCTGCCAAGGTGGCTGTCCCTGTGATCCTGCACCTTCTGGGCCAGGAGGCGGATCTTGCGCAGCCACTCCTGGGCGCTGATGGCCTGTAGGCACTACTTCAGTTCAGCTGCAGGCTCCACTTGGAGCTCTCACAGCTGTCACCACCGCCATATGGGGAGTACAGGCCACCCTCTGCTGGCCTGCCTCCCCTGTCCAGAGGCTCTCTGCGCTACTCACCTGCCCAGAGTGACTGGGGCTGGGTGGAAGCCAGGTGTCCTGCCCTTCCCAAACCCAGCTGATCCACCCCTGTGCGAGCTGCCACCCCGCCGGGAAGGGTCATGGATCCAGGTCCTGGGACCGCGGACAGCCTCAAGTGCTGCCCCCCACCAGCAGGGTACAGATCCGTGTCTTGGTCCCATGGACAGCCTCAAGCACTGCCTCCCCACCGGCCAGGTCATGGATCCGGGTCCCAGACTGCGGACAGCCTCAAGCACTGCCCCCCGCCTGGCAGGGTCACAGATCCGGTCTTGGACCGCGGATAGCCTCAAGCACTTCCCCCTGCCCGGCAGTGTCACAGATCCAGGTACCGGGACCGTGGACAGCCTCCCGCGCTGCCCTCTGCCCAGCAGGGTCACAGATCCGTGTCTTGGTCCTGTGGACAGCCTTAAGCGCTGCCCCCTGCCCGCCAGGACATGGATCCAGGTCCAGACCGCAGACAGCCTCAAGCACTGCCCCCTACCTGGCAGGGTCACAGATTCGGGTCCAGACCGAGGACAGCCTTGCCCACTGCCGCCCACCTTCAGTATGCAAATTAGCCACCATCTTGTTGCTTCAGGGTGGGGGTCCCCACTGGGGTGCCTGGCCAGTCTGGATGAGGGGATGATGGCTGTTTGCAGCTGGTCACACCTCCTTCAGGGTGGGGGTCCCCACTGGGGTGTCTGGCCAATCTGGGTGAGGGGCTGAGGGCCGTTTTCAGGCTGGCAGGTGACTGAAGCTCCCAGTCTCTCCTTTTTTTCTTTTTTTTTATTCTGGGATTTATTTACCCTCTATGGCTGTCACTGGAGCTGAGAGCCAGCTTTAGCTCTGAGGCTTGGCTCCAGCTCTGAGACCTTGGCTGCTGAAAGCAGGTACTGGGTTTGTTTGGGTTCTATAATTGAATCACTATTGCGGTCCTGCTGGCTTAAGCCTGGGTGGCTGAAAGCAGGTTTCTGGAGTTTGTTTAGGTTCTATAGTTGCAACATAGTTACTTAGACTGCAGCTCAGAGGCCAGCAGCGGCAGGCTGGGAACCTTGGCTTCCTCCATCACTGGAGCAAGCAAGCCTCCTGTTTGCTTCAGCTGCCTGGCTGCTGGCTGCCGGCCGCCACCTTGGTTGGCAGTTAATTTGAATATCCTGCTGATTAGCCAATGGGAAGGGTGTCCGGGTTATGGTCAATTTGCATGTTTCTCTTTTATTAGATAGAATACCAATTCCCACTGGACAAATATGGCCAGAATCATACAAAGAAGGAGTGGGGAATGTTTCTTAATTATATCCCATTATGCTTCCGGATAGTGGCTCAATATTCCATTGTTCTTCATGGCTCATAACTGTACTCTCTAAAATATTATTCTCTTTGTTATTATGCTTGGTCATTTCTGAAGAGGGCATTGGAAAATATTATTTATGAGCAACTTTTTAGCCTGAAGCCTGCTTAAAGAATATTGAAGGCCCAGTGCTTTTCTGAGTTTTATACAATCTCATTTTCTTTTAATCCAGACTTGTAGTACCATAAAACTTCCTTAAAACTATTTTGCTTGAAGCTCTTTTTATGAGGCCAGCATTACCCTAATCCCAAAACCAAATAAAGACACTAAAATGAAAGAGAATTACAGATCAACATCCCTGATAAACATAGATGCTAAAATCCTCAACAAAATATTAGCAAATTGGATCCAGCATTATATTAGAAAGGTCATACACCATGATCCAGTGGGATTTATTTCAGGAGGAAAGGTTGGCACAATATTTACAAATAAATAAACATGATATACTTTGTAAACAAACTGAAAAACCAAAATCACATGACCATATCAATAGACGTAGAAAAAGCATTCAACAAAATCCAACACTCATTTTTTGATAAAGACTCTGAGCAAAGTAGGAATAGAGGGATCATATCTCAACATAATAAAGACCATATATGACAAACCTGCAGTCAGCATCATAGTTAATGGGCAACAAATAAAACCATTTCCCCTAAAAATAGGAATAAGACAAAGATGTACACTTTCACCACGCTTATTCAACATAGCACTGGAAGTCCTAACCACAGTGATCAGACAAAAGTAAACAATAAAAGGCAAACAGCCCAGTCTGTGTGGCTCAGTTGTTGAGGGTCGACCTATGAACCCGCATGTCATGATTTGATTCCTGGTCAGGGAACATGCCTGGGTTGCGGGCTCAATCTGAAGTCGGGGGTGTGCAGGAGGCAGCTGGTCAATGATTCTCTCTCATATTTAATGTTTCTTTCTCTCCCTTCCTTTCCTCTCTGAAATCAATAAAAATATATTTTTTAAAACAAAACAAAAAGTGACAAACAAACGTACAGGCTTTAGTAGCTATCTCATACTTTGGTATGCTGAAGAAAGATACTTTACAAATCAGTGAGATTTGTTGGACTTGAACTAAAAGATAGTAATGTTCTTTTGGCAATCCTTTGGACATGTGTCTCAGATAATACTAACTTTTGTTCCATTTGTTCCATTTTAATGAGGTAAGTATGATTAGTTTTAATAAAAAATGATAATCCCCTTTTCATTTCCAGAATTTGGTTTAGAGTGGTGGTAGGTCCAAATTCTAGACACATAAACTGAGGAGATGTCTAACAGGTTATTTCTGGAAAAAGTTTCCTCAAAGATTCAAGCAATCATGCAGGATGAAGTGAAATTGTCTGTGGAACATTTTCTTATCTGGATATGATGCCTGGTTATGTTGTTCAACAATGAATTATAATTTAGCATGGCAGAGCAGAAAGATTAGAAGAACCTGTGACTTGGACAATGTTATTGAGCTACTGAACCAAACAGCTGTCACTCTACCTCTGGACTCTTTTTTTTTTGTGAAAGAGACTAAATTTATTTTTAAGACAGTTGATCTGAGTTACTTAATGATAACAGAAGATAAAAAGCTATGCATTTGTAGTAGTTATGCAATTGAAAGGTGAATTTTAGGTAAATCATTTATTTTGAGGTGTTGATCTATAGATTTATATTATTTTCTGTAGATTTTGATATAAATAGTTGGAACATTAGAAATCAGCTTGAAACAATTAAGTGTGATATTTCCTTGAACTGTTATATCATTGACCTAAGGACCTTTGGAACCTAATATAATGTCAGGTATACCTTCCTTTTTATAATGCATGATATAAATTTTGTTTAGGTTAATTTATATTATTCATGGATCATTGTTATAATGTTAGTTGACAATATATGATATGAGGTAAGGCTCTACTTTCATTTGTTTTCCAATAATTATCCTGATAACCTAAATTATTTGAATAATTTACCCCTTACCACTGGAGATGAAATGACATATTTTTTAACACTGTTTCTCCATATTCTTCTAGATAGTTGTGAGTATGCTACATAACAGGAATTAAGAGTCTGGTAGATTACATAATTATAACCACTAAGATTCCCTATGTTAGTGTGTTACTATAGCTTAAATACATAGTATGCATTCTAAGTTAAATATTTTGAAAATTTTAAATGGTTTACCGTATTCTTTTTCTCTTACAGAATGCCTGCACATAAAAAGACCTGATGTATATATGTAGTCTTAAACTGCCTCTTTGATAATGTAGTGATATAATTTGTTCATAGTTTCCAAGATGTCAACATTTTCATATTATTACGTCTCTAAATTAGGATCATAGCATGTCCTAATTTAGTTTGCATTGCTTTTCTTCTTTCTTAAAGATACTTAAAATAATACTTTGCCTTAGATTTTATGGAATACAATATTTGAAATTTTTTAACTATTTTTGGCAAGTGTTTAAGACACACAGGCCTAAGTTAGTGAAAGAAAGCCCTATAGGGGACTGGTTGTGTTCACCTATCCTGCCTAAGAACTGAAAATGGAATTGGAAAGAACATGAGTACTTGTGGGAAGCCGCCCATTGTCTTCATTAGCAGAGAGGTGTGGACAAGGAGCCCAGAATGCTGGTGAACCTTGAGCTCTGGCAAAGGTCAGAGCTATGCACCCACTGTTTAGTCCAGACAATGGTAGCTGAAGCAACTTCCCACCAGATAGTCATGTAAATCTTCACTGGTAAGATAGTCTGTCTGTTACTGGAAATTGCCTGCCTAAGAGCTATAGGTGTATCCCAAACTGAATAAAAGGGTGGCAAGGCCTGAGCAGAAGCAGAATCCTCCTGGGCTCCCACCTGCCTCCCTCCACCCCGCAATTTCCAAATTATTATTTCTTGTCTCATCTCTGTCATTTGTGGCCCTTATTCCAGAGCCTGAACCCTGAACCATGCGGGACGTGGGTTTTCACAAGTACTTACTTTTTATACATAATCACCTCATAATGTGGGGTGTGAGATTAGGAACTCTGACCAGGGATTTTCAAGGGCACAGTAGGAAATGTATCCTTCCTGGCAGGTGAAGGTGGAATTCCCTCCATTAAAAAAAATCACCTTAGGGTTAGTGGTAGTTCAGTTGTTGCTTCCTTGGCCTCTCAAATAAGTCAAAACAAAGACATGATGTTAACACCAATGCCATATCCTAGTTGAAGCTTCAGAGTCGCCTTCTCTTCTTTATTCCATCTCAATATGCCTGGCTGGGCTGTCTAGTCAAGCTCCCAAAAGAAGGTTGTATAATAAGCCACATGATTGCAGTCCAAATAACTGCCAGCATTATAGAATGCCTCCAATTAAACAAAACAAGAACATACATTTAAAAAATTATGTTGCTTTTTTTTCTCATCACAGAGACAACTACATTACAAATAAATTGCTTTTCCCTTCTTTGAAAAAAAAATTATTCTGTGGTGAGATGCATTATGTCTACTTCTGAGCATTGCATTAGAAAAGAATAGCACTACATTAGATTATGTTCAGAGTGACTAGGGTAGAGAGAAAACTAAAGTGACCCATGTCCCCGTTTGCTGGAAATGGAGGGAGTTTCCAGGATGTGGGACTTTCAGTGCGAAAACGAGGAAAACCAACTAAGACAGGTTGGTCATCCTGGAAAAATCCAAATCTTTGTTGTTCAAAGAAATGCTAAAGGGTTTCAGCACATTTAATCTGGTTAAGATTTTGGAGGAGGCATTATAAATTCATATATATATATATATATATATATATATATATATATATATATATACTGCTGTCATTTTCTTTCGTATAGCCCCAAGAGGTTACAAGGATCCATAGGCAAAGTTACATATTTTGGTTCAGTGTAAATAAAAACTAGTCACAATAGTACTAGCCTAAAGATGAAATGGGATATATCAAGAAGTAAACTTTGATGAAAATCCTTAAGTAATTGGAAGTATTCAGTGTAAAGACATATCAGGAAAGTTATAGAGGAATTCATATTTTTGAAAGAGTGGGGTTTTGGATTATATGGCCTTTAGTAACCCTTCCAATTTTGTTTTTAAAGTCTGTGTTTCTATTAGGATCACAGGATATTTTGATTTAAGTAAGAAACCAATATAAGTTTGAAAATCTCCCAGTCATTATCAAAAAAGTAATAGAAGAATTTTTAAATAGCAAAATAAGGAGAACCATATGGCAGAAGAGAAACCTAAATTAATCTGAGGGTAGTGTAACAAGTGATGTAAGCTGTAAAGTCACTTTTAAAGCAGCCTTGGATAAGAGATCAGCCATGGATGAAGAAAGACCATTTTAGGAGAGAATGAGAAATAGTCACTGAGGATGGTAAAGTAATTCAAGCATTAAATTAATTCTTACATGTTTACCAAAGGGATGTCAAAAAACATGCCTACTCTTCTGTCTCAAGAAAAGCATTTAAATCACCACGGTGGCTGAAATGCCAAGTATCCAAATAAGAACAGTGCCAAATATTAACCTTAAGTTTGCCTGAACCAAATTTTTATATTACCCAAGAGAGAAACTTTAAGCCTGTCCTTGGCTCCTTGAATTTGGGTTAAATAGCACCAGGGACCAGCAAAAATGGAAGTCATGCCCAAAGTACTTCCATCTGTCTGGGACCAAACAGTTTTAGTGCCCACAGGGCAGAACAGCCCTTCACAAGATTGAATGAAAAAGAGCTGGTCCAACTCCAGATCCTGAGACACTAATACAAATCTGAATTTCATTTTCAAAAACTTGTTTTCATAACACATTAATTATCAAAAAAGTAATAGAAGAAAGTTTTCTAATTTGCTAATATATATATATATATATATATATATATATATATATATATATTGACTTTAAAATAATTGAGGCATGAAAATAAATTGCAGTCTGCTCCAAATAAAGTTACAAAGACAGAATAAAAGTTACACTTTCTGTATTTCTTTTAAATGCATAGTCATGTACTAATTATTGTGGGGCTACAAAGAAAAAAAAATAGGTGCATTCCCTAATTTCAATAAGCTTACAGTTCCTGAAGCAAAACAAAACAAAAAAGTTTCAGTTTGACAAACACTAATTGAGCACTCTTTAATGGCTTAGGTACTTTCACACAGTTGTCTTAAATTGCATAGTGTCTACATTTTACAGGCAAAGCGATGTGAATTGCCTACATGGTAACCACATGTGTCTTTTTGCTCTGGCCAGTCCAAGTTTACATATGTTGCCTTGGTGTAATTTTTAACAGTATCCTTTTCACTTTCTAAGTTCCTCAGTTTTAATTATAAATTATATGGTCACCTCAATTATCACAGTAGTAGATGGCACACCTGAGATTAAAATAATGGTCTTCTGGTTTCTTATGCTCTTTTGAACATGGTCTTAAACTGGATATCCCATACTAAGAATATGGCAGAAATCAATTGTTATCTTATTAAAGTCCAATGCTAATACTACCACTTCCAGATAATTATTCATTTATCTTCATGTGAACATCCTTGTCCTTTTGTGGCCTATGATACCTACTCAGTCATCTCATCTAATCTTTCCTACCTGTATCACAGCCACTACCACACATTTCAATTTACGACTGTAGGACATCAATATTTGCATTGTTCATGCATATAAAACCCTAGCCTCAGGCTTTCTTGACTCTAAAACCACAATCAATCCAGATGGGACATTCATGTCCATGACCATTTTTTGAATACCAAATGATTAACTATTCCACCTCTTAAAAACTAAAACCCCAATACCTCTTATATACTAAAAAAAAAAAACAACAAAAAACAAAAAAAAAAACTTTAATTCCATTGTGCCTGCTGTTATTCCTTCCCAACCAATTTCTTTCCATCTCAGTCATAGTTACTTTTTATTGGTTGATGCCCAGTTTTCTGCCAGATAATTAAACTATTTCTGCCCTCATTATCTTTTCTATTCAACCTGGATTTATCTATGAAAATCTCATCTGTTTCTATGATATTTTTATATATTAAATAACATGAAAATAGAGTCATATGTTTTAGCTATAGCACCTCGCATAAAAACCTGAGTTATACTGTGTACTTAATACGTACATGTTGAATAAGGGAATTATGACAAGGGGATTGTCTTTTACAGATTAAATTTTCCGCTTCTAGTTCTCATAATGGAGTTATATATAGCATATCTGAAGGGCTAACTGCCATAGCACGGGTCTAATGAGGTTGTAGTAATTAGTCAATTCCTCAGGTGAACCCACTTGATTCAAACTACAATATGAAAACAAAACAATATCCTAATATTTGATCAGCTATGCCACTTACTATTACTTTTATGATTGCCTTTTATAATATTAGTGCTTGTAAATTTGTTTATTCCCTCCTAGGTACTTAGCAAAGTATTTTAATTATCAGCCAGTAGGTATGCTGGGCTCCTGGCCTTTGGGCTCATACCCGAAACAGCAGGATGTCCTATAGGAATAGTTTATTGCCACAGTTAACATTATATGTTGCATATAAGAGGTGCGCCATAATTTAGTGATGGATACACATATTTTCTCATGCACACATACACAGAAAACATAAAAATGTAAATATATAAAAAGAGCCCAATAGGAACATTTTAAAAATTGTGTTTTTGTTAAAATACGTACCGTTAATCAACCAATATTTTCAAACTATAAATACCTTTATATAATGAATTACCTTATTTATAAATATTTGATTATTTTAAATAGTTCTATAATATATAAGTAGGCCTTTGTGAAATTTATTTTTTTTACTCACCCTGAAATTTTCTTGAAGTCCAGGTTTCTTTATAAGTTCTGCAACCTCTATCCAGCTTTACTTCAATAGTTCTTGGTAGGCTTATGTTTCTGAGAATGGTAGACTAGATATTTTCAGATCAATCCATCTATTGAAGATACTAAGATCTGGATAAAACATAAAAATAACACTTTGACATAAAATAATGTAATATAAATTATACACACAAAGTATATAATTTATATATTATATGTGTGTATAGTAAGTCCTCAATTAGCATCATCGATAGGTTTTCAGAACTAAATACAACATAAAATGAAACAACATAAAACAAAACCAATTTTACAATATGTTAATTAATATAAACAAGAGTTAAGTTTCTATGGCATCTCACCAATCTATATATTTAAAAGTCTAAGTGACCAAATGACCGCTCGACCAGTCACTATGATGTGCACTGACCACCAGGGGGCAGACGCTCAATGAAGGAGCTGCCCTCTGGTGGTCAGTGAGCTCCCACAGTGGGAGTGCTGCTCAGCTGACCAACCCATCCCTGTGGCCCACTAGCCTGGTGGCAGCCACTCACTCCCTCAGTAGTCCTGTAGGTCTAATCTCCAGAGAATGGGCAGGCACCAACAGACCAGCGTCACTGGCTCGATTCTGACAGCGCCACCAACCTCCTGGAAGTCGGCCTTGGGCACCGCCACTTCCCCTCCCTAGAAACTCTGAAAGGAAGAAACAATATAAAAGTGGCCGCCAGGTGGCTCCTGACAACCAGTGTGAACCTCAGTGGGATTAATCCAGATCCCAGGCCGGCAAGGTCATTCCACTGCCCACCTGGAGGGCCAATCCTGTCCCAGGTCCCCCACCTGCCTCAGGACAGGCACCAGATGCAGAGCTCACAGCTGTCTAGTGCTGCTGGGGCTGTGTAAGCCTTTCCTGATCAGGGCTGACAGGGTGCAAGCCTGTGGCAGGCGCAGTGGGGCTGGGAGGAGCAGGAGTGGCAGGCAGGAGCAGCAGGTGGTGTTGGGCTGCTGGTTTTGGCCCAATCCCTGCAGGCCACCCTGAGGGACCTCACCCATGCACGAATTTGTTCACCGGGCCTATAGTGTTATAATAAAATGGCATTGAATTAAACAATATTATTTGAAGACCTGCTATGTGTATGTATGTAGTTACAGGTTTATAAAAGAAGAGAATTTCTATTAATTGTCTAGGGTTTTCAGTTGGAAATGTAAAGTGCTACACTCCAGAGTAAGGGCAGGAAACCCTCACAAAGCCACTCATGGATTAAGGAAATCTGGGGTTGCTAACACTTTTACCTAGCTATTTGCCAGAATGAAAATTAAAACATCTCTTGAGAAAGATAACATCACCTAGAACCTCAAATTTATCTACAATTTTGTGCACAGTTATTTGGATTTAAATAAAATGTAGCCAACTACACACAAATAAAGGATTTGACACATTAAAGAAAAATATATATGTATACCCCATGGACACAGACAATAGTGTGGTGAAGGCCTGGAGGTGTGGGTATGGGGTGGAGTGGGTCAATGGGGGGGAAAGGGGGACATCTGTAATACTTTCAATAATAAAGATAAATTTAAATATATATATATATATATATATATATATATCACAAATAGACTAATAGAAGACATATATTGGAGTTATCAAATAATAACATTAGAATAATTATGACTAACTATAGTTAAAGAATTAAAGAAAATTTGATAGAAAGCTAGAAACTAAAAATTACTTATAGATATAACAGTATGATGATTACCGGAGGGAAAGGGAGCTGGGGGATGTAGAAGAGGGTAAAGGAGGGATAAATGGTGATGGAAGAAGACTTGACTTGGGGTTGTGACCACGCAATACAGTACACAGATGATGTATTATAGAATTGTTAACTTGAAACCAATATACTTTTATTAACCAGTTTCACCCCAATTTAAAAGTAAAGAAAAATGAATCATATGCAAATTCTAGAATTTAGAAATTTACTATTTGAAAGTACGAACTAAAAAAATAGGTACAGCTCTAGCCAGATAACTCAGTTGGTTAGAGCTTACTTCAGATAAACCAAGGTTTCAGGTTCGATCTCTGATCTGGGCACATGCAAGAAACAACCAATGAATGCATAAATAAGTGGAACAACAAGTCGATGTTTCTTCTCTCTCCCTCTCTTTTTCTCCTCTCTTCCTCTTTCCCTCTCTCCCTCTCTCCCTCTCTTTCTGTCTCAAAATCAATTTAAAAATTATAAAAAATAAGTAAAACTTTTGAAAATCAAAGATAAAAGATGATGTTGAAATCAAAGGCAGTTTTTAAAAAGTCCCATTACCTTCCAAAGAGCACCAATAAGATTAATAGCTGATTTTAAAAAATATATTTTATTGATTTCAGAGAGAGGAAAGGAGAGGGATAGAAACAGCAGTGATGAGAGAAATCATTGATTGGCTGCCTCCTGCACGCCCCACACTGGGGATCTAGCCTGAAACCCTGACATGTGCTCTGACCAGGAATCAAACCATGATCTCCTGGTTCATGGATTGACACTGGACTACTGAGCAACACCAGCCAGGCTAATAGCTGATTTTGTTTTTTTTAAAAAGAAAAGACTAAAGGGAGAATAAAACAGGAGTTCTTTTGAGTACTGAGAGCAAAAATCTTCAAGCACAGCATATAATTTACAGTGGGGGAAAAGAGAACATATGTAATACTTTCAATAATAAAGAATTAAAAACAACAACGACAAAAGAAAATATCTTAATACAGGAAAAATAAAACATCTTCAGATTTTAAAAAAAAAAAGCTGAAGGCCTTAATTACTGGCAGATCCGCACTAAAAACACTAAAAAATAAATATTTATGAAAGGGAAATGACCCAAGGTAGAGGTACAGTAAGATAGAATAATGAACTCCTTAAAGAGTAAACTTAAATAGATATTGACAGCTTAAATGAATAATGATCCTAAATTGTGTGGCTTTAAATATGTATAGAATCAAAACACTGGGCAATAATGTCACAAAATATAAGGGGAACTTGAATAGAGGTAAGGTAGTAATCGGTTCTGCATGTTTGGGAAGTAATAAAAGCACTAACTTATATTAAAGTTTAATGGGATAAGGATGCATGTTGTAATCTCTAGGTTAAACATTAAACAATATAAAATGATTAATTACTAACACGTTAATAAAATAAATAACAGAATAGAAAGGAAATAATAGAAAAAACTAACTTGGTCAATTAAAAAAACAAACAAACAAAAAAACCCAAAAACAAAAAACTAAGGAAGGAGAAAGAAGAACATAGCCAAGATCAGCCAAAAAGAAAAAACATATTCACCACCAAACCAGTGTTACAAGAAATGTTAAATGGTCTTCATTAAGAAGAAGAAAAGATTTAAAATATGAATAATAAAATGGAAATATATATGTGTGTGTGTATATATATATATATGAACAATTATCTTAAATGCAAATTAATTAAATGCTCTAATCAAAAGACATATGGCAGCTGAATGGATTATAATACTAGTCCCATACATAAGCTGTCTACAAGAGACTCACCACATGGAAAGACACACACAGACTGAAAGTAAAGGGATGGAAAAATATATTTCCTGAAAATAGAAATAAACAGGATCTCTTACCGTTTGAGACAGCATGGAGAGACCTGGAGAGTATTATGCTAAGTGAAATAAGCCACTCAGAGAAGGACAAATATGTGGAATTTAATGAACAAAATAAACTGATGAATAAAATAGAACCAGAGGCATAGAAACATGGAACAGGCTGATGAATCTCTGGGAGAAGTGGGGAGAGGTGGCAGGAAGAGATTAACCAAAGAACTTATAGGCATACTAGAGGTTTGGTGCACGAATTCATGCACCAGTAGAGTGCCTCGGCCTGACCTGAGGGATTGGGCCAAAACCAGCTCTCCAACATCCCCTGAGGGGTCCTGGATTGCTAGAGAGTGCAGGCCAGGCTGAGGGACCCCACCAGTGCATAATTGGGGCCAGAGAGGGACACGGAAGGTTGGCCAGTCGGGGAGGGACTGTGGGAGGACTCCAGGGCATGTCTGGCCTGTTTTGCCCAGCAGCAAGCTAATTGGAGTGTCTGCCCCCTGATGGTCAGTGCACATCATAGCAAGCAGTTGAGCGGCCTTGGCATATCATAAGCATATTATGCTTTGATTGGTTGAATGGATAACCAGACTACTAGAGACTTAGCATATTAGGCTTTTATTATATAGGACTAGAGGCCCGATGCATGAAATTTGTGCACGAGGGGGTCCTCTCAGCCCAGCCTGCAACTGCTTTAATCCGGGACTCCTTGGGGGCAGTCGGACATCCCTCTCACAATCCGAGACCACTGGCTCCTAACTGCTCACCTGCCTACCTGCCTGATCACCACTAACTGTCCCCTCTGCTGGCCTGGTCACCCCCAACTGCCTCCCACCGCCATCCTGGTTGCCCTGAACTAACCCTCCTTGCTGGCCTGGTCGCTCCTTGCTGGCCCTCGTGTGAGACTGGTCACCCCCAACAGCCCCCCACACCAGCCTGGTCACCCCTAACTGCCCTCCCACCAACCTGGTTGTCCCATACTGCCTCCATGCTGGCCTGGTCACCCCCAACTGCCCCGCCTGCCGGCCTGGTCACCCCTGACTGCCCCCCCCCCGCCAGCCTGGTCACTCCCAACTGCCCCCCCATGGTCACCACACACAGTCTGTTGCTCGGTTATTTGGTCACCCCTCACTAACCCCCCACCCCTGCTTGCCTGGTTGCCCCATGCATCCTGCTGCTCAGTCATTTGGCCGCCCCTCACTAATCCCCTGCTGGCCTAGTCACCTCATGCAGTCTGTTCGGTTGTCTGTTCAGTTGTGATGGTCACTTAGGCTTTTATATATATATAAACTAGAGGTCCAGTGCACAAAACTTTGTGCACTTGGGAGGGTCCCTCAGCCCGGCCTGTACCCTCTCGCAGTCTGGGACCCCTTGGGGGATGTCCACCTGCTGGCTTAGGACCACTTCCCGGGGGATTGGGACTAAGCTGGCAGTCAGACATCCTTCTGCCAGCCCGGGAGCCCTCAGGGGATGTCCACTTGCCACTGGGGAGCAAACCTAAGCTGCAGTTGGACACCTTTAGTGCTGCTGAGGAGGCACGAGAGGCTCCCACCACCACCGCTGTGCTGGCAGCCATTAGCCTGGATTGTGGCTGAGCAGAGCTCCCCCGGTGGAAGTGCATTGACCACCAGGGGCCAGCTCCTGCATTGAGCGCCTGCCACCTGGTGGTCAGTGTGTGTCAGAGTGACCAGTCTTTCCCAGTTGTTCTGCTTTTAGGGTCAATTTGCATATTACCCTTTTATTATATAGGATAGCAGCCCGATGCACGGGTCGGGGCCAGCTGGTTTTCCCTGAAGGGTGTCCTGGATCAGGGTGGCACTGGGGTGCCGGGCCAGCCTGGGTGAAGGTCTGAGGGCTGTTTTCAGGCTGGCCACACCCCCTTCAGGTTGGAGGTCACTGCTGGGGTGCCTGGACAGCCTGGGTGAGGTTCAGATGGCTGTTTTCAGGCTGGCCACACCCCCTTCATGGTGGGGGTCCCCACTGGGGTACCTAGCCAGTCTGGGTGAGGGGCTGATGGCCGTTTTCAGGATGACCACACCCCCCAGCGACCCAAGCTCCCAGCCTCTCTTATTTTTTTTCACCCTGGTATTTCCTTGAGCGGTAGCCACGGCAAGCTGGAAGCAGTTGTCTAGGATTTATTTATCTTCAATAATTGAAACTTTGTAGCCTTGAGCAGAGTTGAGGACCAGCCAAGGCAGGTGGGAAACTTGGATTCTTCCATCGCCGGGGTGAACCCAAGCCTCTTTCTTGCTCCAGCTCTGCAGCCACTACCATCTTAGTTGGGTTAATTTGCATACTTGCTCCAGATTGGCTTGTGGGTGTGGCTTGCGGGTGTGGCTTGAATGTAGTGGGGGATGGTTCATTTGCACGTTTCTCTTTTATTATATAGGACTAGAGGCCCGGTGCACAAAAATTTGTGCACTCGGGGGGGGGGAGTCCCTCAGCCCGGTCTATGCCCTCTTGCAGTCTGGAACCCTCGGGAGATAACGACCTGCTGGCTTAGGCCTGCTCCCAGGTGGCAGAGGGCAGGTGTAATCCCTAGGTGCAGACCCTGGTCGGGCTCAGAGCAGGGCCGATTGGGAAGTTGGGGCACCGCCCCCTGTCATGCACAGAGAAGGTCAGATCGGGAGGTTGCGATACCACCCTCAGTCACGATCAAGGTAGGGCCAATTGGGGGGTTGGGGCCACACCCCTTGTCACACTCAAGGAAGGGTCGATGGGGAGGTTGCGGGACCACCCACTGTCACACACAGAGCCGGGCCACTCAGGGGGTTGGGGTGCTGCCCCCTGTCACTCACAGAGCAGGGACCATCAGGGGGGTTGGGGCTCCGTACCCTGTCACGCACAGAGCAGGGCCAATCAGGGGTTTGGGGCACTGCCCCCTGTCACGCACAGAGCAGGGCCCATCAGAAGGTTGGGGCGCTGCCACTGTCACACTCAGGGCAGGGCCGATGGGGAGGTTATGGCTCTACCCAGTCACACAAAGAGCAGGGCTGATCAGGGGGTTGGGGTGCCACACCCTGTCACACACAGAGCTGCAGGGAGATCAGGGGGTTGGGGAGCTCCCCCCTATCAGGCAGAGAGCAGGGCTGACCAGGTAGTTGGGGTGCCTTCCCCTGTCACGAACAGAGCAGGGCAGATAGGGAGGTTGTGACCCTGCCCCCTGTCACACACAGAGCTGCAGGGCGATCAGGGGGTTTGGGCGCTACCCCCTGTCACACTGATCCTGGTGCCAGGAGGCCTCTCAACTCTGCTGATCCACTGCTGGGAGGCCTCACGGCTCTGCTGATCCTGGTGCTGGGAGGCATATTTCCCTTTTACTATATAGGATAGAGGCCTGGTGGACAGGTCAGGGCCGGCTGGTTTGCCCTTAAGGGTGTCCTGGATCAGGGTGGGGGTCCCCACTGGGGTGTCTGGCCATCCTGGGTGAGGGGATGATGGCTGTTTGCAGCTGGTCACACACCCTTCAGGGTGGGAGTCCCAACTGGGGTGCCTGGCCAGTCTGGGTGGGGGGCTAAGGGCTGTTTTCAGGCTGGGGGGCGACTGAAGCTCCCAACTTCTCCTTTTTTTCTTTTTCTTTTTTTTTTTACTCTGGACCAGCTTTAGCTCTGGCTCCAGCTCTGAGGCCTCTGCTGTTGAAAGCAGGATATCTGGTTTGTTTGGGTTCTATAATCGAAACTCTGTATCAACTCCAGGTCTGAGATCCCGGCTCACTGAAAGCAGGTTTCTGGGGTTTTGTTTAGCTTCTATATTTGTAACAATGTCTCAAACTGCAAGCTCAGAGGCTGGCAAGGCAGGTGGGGAAGGTTAGTTTCCTCCGTCACTGAAGCAAGCAAGCCTCATGTTACTTTCAAGCTGCCTGGCTGCCATCCGCCATCTTGGCTGGCAGTTACTTTGCATATCTCGCTGATTAGCTAATGGGAAGTGTAGTGAACCTACGATAATTACCATGTTTCTCTTTTATTAGATAGGACTAGAGGCCCGGTGCACAAAAATTTGTGCACTCGGTGGGGAGTGGGGGTCCCTCAGCCTGGTCTGAGCCCTCTCACACTCTGGAACCCCTTGGGAGATAACAACCTGCTGGCTTAGGCCTGCTCCCGGGTGGCAGAGGGCAGGCCCAATCCCTAGATGCAGCCCCTGGTCAAACTCAGAGCAGGGCCGACTGGGGAGTTGGGGCGCTGCCCCCTGTCATGCACAGAGCAGGGTGGATTGGGAGGTTGCGATGCCACCCTCTGTCACGCTCAGGGTAGGGCTGATTGGGGGGTTGGGGCACCGCCCCCTGTTACACTCAAGGCAGGGTCGATGGGGAGGTTGCAGTGCCACCCCCTGTCATGCACAGTGCAGGGCCAATCGGGGTTGGGTGCTGCCCCCTGTCACTCACAGAGCAGGGCCCATCAGGGGGGTTGGGGCTCCGTACCCTGTCATGCATAGAGCTGGGTCGATCAGGGGGTTGGGGAGCTCCCCCTGTCACGCACAGAGCAGGGCCCATCAGAGGGTTGGGGAGCTCCCCCCTGTCACACACAGAGCAGGGCGGATCAGGGGGTTGTGGCGCCACACCCTGTCACACTCAGGGCACGGCTGATGGGGAGATTATGGCTCTACCCCATCACACACAGAGCAGGGCCCATAGGGGCGGGGGGTTGGGGCACCGCACCCTGTCACACACAGAGCAGGTCCGATCAGGGGGTTGGGGCACTGCAGCCTGTCACACACAGAGCCGCAGGGCAATCAGGGCGTTGGGGAGCTTCCCCATATCAGGCACAGAGCAGGGCTGCTCAGGCGGTTGGGGCGCCTTCCCCTGTCACAAACAGAGCAGGGCGGATAGGGAGGTTGTGGCCCACCCCCTGTCACACACAGAGCCACAGGGCGATCAGGGGGTTTGGGCGCTGCCCCCTATCATGCTGATCCTGGTGCTGGGGGGCATATTACCCTTTTACTATATAGAGGACTGGTGCATGGGTGGGTGCCGGCTGGTTTGCTCTGAAGGGTATCCTGGATCAAGGTGGGGGTCCCCACTGGGGTGCCTGGCCAGCCTGGATGAGGGGATGATGGCTATGTGCAGCTGGTCACACACCCTTCATGGTGGGGGTCCCCACTGGGGTGCCTGGCCAGTCTGGGTGAGGGGCTGAGGGCTGTTTTCGGGCTGGTGTGTGACTGAAGCTCCCAACCGCTCCTTTTTTTCTTTTTTTTTATTCTGGGCCAGCTTTAGCTCTGAGGCTCCAGCTCTTAGGCCTCCGCTCCTGAAAGCAGGTTTCTGGCCTTTTTTTTACCTTTTGTATTTTAAGCAATGTTGCGATCCTGCTGGCTGAAGCCCGGCCGACTAAAGCAGGTTTCTGGGGTTTTGTTTAGCTTCTATATTTGTAACATTGTTGCTTAGAGTTGCAGCTCAGAGGCCAGCGGCAGGCGGGGAACGTTGGAGTCCTCCGTCACTGAAGCAGGCAAGCCTCATGTTAGTTGCAAGCTGCCTGACTGCCAGTCGCCATCTTGGCTGGCAGTTACTTTGCATATCACCCTGATTAGCCAATGGGAAGGGTAGCGGTCATACGCTAATTACCATGTTTCTCTTTTATTAGATAGGATATGCATTGTTTATGGACACAGATAATGGGTGTTGAAGACCAGAGGCAGGCCAGGAACTGGGTTGAGGGTTGCAATGGAGGATTAAAAGGGGGGACACCTGTAATATTCTCAAAAATAAAGATAGAAAAAGAACATGGAAAAAAACAAACAAACAAAAGCTGGGCAAGCTTTACTTACACCAGACAAAATAGATCTAAAAAATGAAATAAACAAACAAGTAGAACAGAAGTAGACTCATAGATACAGAGAACAGTTTGATGGTTGCCAGATGAGGAGGGCATTGGAGGATGGGTGACAAAGGTGAAGGGATTAAGTACAAATTGGTAGTTACAGCATAGGAAATACAGTCAATAATATTATAATATCTATGTCTGGTGTCAGATGGGTACTAAATTTATTGAGGTGGTCACTTAGTAAGTAATATAATGTCTAATCACTGGGTTGTACACCTGAAACTAATATAATATTGTATGACAAATGTAATTGAAAAATAAAAAATATTTAGAGTAAAAAAAAGGAAGTACATAGAAAATTCATAGATATGAATCCACATACACCAGTAACTACATTTAAAATGAGTGTAGACTAAAAATACAAGAAAAATATTTTCAGACTCAAATTGAAAATAAAACCCAAACATATGCTTTTCACCAGAGACATACCTTAAATATCTATATTAATAATAGGGTAATATGCTAATTAGGGTGGATGTCTTCCTAACATCCGTATGGACAAAGCCACAGTGTCTATGAGGCCCAAGGCTCATGGCAACTGTGAGCCCTGGCAGCTGCAAGGCCCAGGGCTCAGGCCTCACAGCCGCCATAGCTGACAGTGGCAGCAGCAGCAGGTGATGGGGGCTGAGCTTTCCCCTGATTAACTCAGTTGCCTCCCCCAGAGGACATCCCTGAGGGCTCCTGGAATGTGAGAGGGGGCAGACCGGGCTGAGGGACCCTCCCCCAGTGCACAAATTTTCGTGCATCGGGCCTCTAGTAAGAAAATATAATACCTGAAAGTAAAGGGTGAAAAATTAGATCATGCATACAACTAACCCAAAGGAAGCTACTGTAACTATATTAATATTAAAAATTTTAAGGTAGAAAATAGAGAGGGGAGGAGATGAAGAGGCAAATCCTATCTAATAAAAGAGAAACATGGTAATTGGCATACGACCGCTACCCTTCCCATTGGCTAATCAGGGCGACATGCAAATTAACTGGCAGCCAAGATGGCGGCCAGCAGCCAGGCAGCTTGAAACTAACATGAGGCTTGCTTGCTTCAGTGATGGAGGACTGCAACGTTCCCTGCCTGCTGCTGCAGGCCTCTGAGGTGGCAGTTTGAAACACAGTTACAAAAACAGAAGCTAAACAAAGCCCCAGAAACCAGATTTCAGCTAGCCGGGATCTCAGACCTGGAGTTGATACAGAGTTTCGATTGTAGAACCTAAACAAACCAGATACCTGCTTTCAGGAGCGGAGGCCTAAGAGCTGGAGCCTCAGAGCTAAAGCTGGCTCAGATTAAAAAAAAAAAAAAAGGAGCAGTTGGGAACTTCAGTCACCCGCCAGCCTGAAAACAGCCCTCAGCCCCTCACCAAGATTGGCCAGGCACCCCAGTGGGGACCCCCACCTGAAGGGTGTGTGACCAGCTGCAAACAACCATTATCCCCTCACCCAGGCTGGCCAGGAAACCCAGTGGGGACCCCCACCCTGATCTGGGACACCCTTCAGGGCAAACCAGCCAACCCCCACCCATGCACCAGGCCTCTATCCTCTATAGTAAAAGGGTAATATGTCTCCCAGCACCGGGATCAGCGGAGCCATGAGGTCTCCCGGCACTGGGATCAGCATGACAGGGGGCAGCGCCCAAAACCCCTGATCGCCCTGTGGCTCTGTGTGTGACAAGGGGCAGGGCCACAACCTCCCTATCTGCCCTGCTCTGTTCCTGACAGGGGAAGGCACCCCAACCCCCTGATTGGCCCTGTTCTGTGCCTGATAGGGGGGAGCTCCCCAAACCCCTGATCGCCCTGCAGCTCTGTGTGTGACAGGGTGCAGCGCCCCAACCTCCTCACCCCACGGGCCCTGCTCTGTGTGTGATGGGATAGAGCCATAACCTCCCCATCAGCCCTGGCCTGAGTGTGAGAGTGGCAGCGCCCCAACCCCCTGATCCGGCCTGCTCTGTGTGTGACAGGGGGCGGTGCGCCAACTCCCCTATTGGCCCTACTCTGTGAGTAACAGGTGGGAGCTCCTCAACCCCCTGATCGGCCCTGCTCTGTGCATGACAGGGGGTGGCGCCACAACCTCCCCATCGACCCTGCCTTGAGTGTGACAGGGGGCGGTGCCCCAACCCCCCAATTTGCCCTACCCTGAGCATGACTGAGGGTGGCATCGCAACCTCCCAATCCACCCTGCTCTGTGCATGACAGGGCGCGGCGCTCCAACTCTCCAATCGGCCCTGCTCTGAGCCCAACCAGGGGCTGCACCTAGGGATTGGGCCTGCCCTCTGCCACCCGGGAGCAGGCCTAAGCCAGCAGGTCGTTATCTCCCAAGGGGTCCCAGACTGTGAGAGGGCACACGCAGGGCTGAGGGACCCCCCCCCCCGAGTGCACAAATTCTTGTGCACCGGGCCTCTAGCTTTATAATAATAAAAGGGCAACTCAACAGGAAAGAATAATTCCAAATCTTCATGTACCCAATGATATAGTTTAAAACTATAAAAAGCACACATTAACAAAGGGAAAAATGTACAAACCCACAATCAGATTAACACACCTCTCTTGCTAAGTGACAAAGCAACCAGATTAAAAAAAATTGTGAGGAAATTGAAGATATTAAAAACTGGGCTTAGTTTGGGCTTCCCCAGAAGCAAATCTGGAGACAAAGATTTAAGTGCTAGTAATGGATTGGGATGGTCCAGGAAATATTGGTAGTAGACAAGGGAATTGTTGAAGAAAAGGAAAGCCGGCTACTGCTGAGGATAATGGAGCTTATTCTTCTGAGTTATCTCTGGGAAAAAGTGTTAAAAAAAAGCTTTCTTCAGTATTTTCCCAAACAAGGGGTAATAGACCTGGATTATTTATGCACTTACTCCCCAAGATTCTTCAGTGAATGGGTACTGTCTGGGGGTATAAATTTTCGAGCACTTCTGATCTACAACATGCCCATGGCAGCATGAACTTCCACTTTTCTGGAAAAAGCACTTGGTCACGGAGTAGTAAGTACCTGGCACTTTGAAGTAAGCCAGAGCACATGGTAGTGTCCTAAGGATATGAGTGAGGCACTGACAGCATCTGTTATAACAATTAACAAAAATGACCTAATTGACATTTATAGAATACTGAACTGAAAACTGCAGCATACACATTATTTACAAGTGCACATGGAACACTTATCTAAATAGACCATATGCTGGGCCATAAAGAAAGTCTCAACAAATTTTAAATGATTAAAATCATACTGAATATGATCAATGACTACAGTAAAATTAAACTAGAATTCAATAACAGAATGATAGCTGGAGAAATCCACAAATGTTTGTATATTCAATATTATATTCTAAATAATCCATAGCTCCACTTTTAAGAAAAAACTGATGTTGTTCATTGGGGCAGAAAAGGCCTTCCTGAGATAGAAAATGTATGCCAAGATATAAAAATTAGTCAGAGAGGAAGGGCAGTAAAAAACTATGTTCCATCTAGAGGGAATAATACTAGTATATGTAAAGGCTAGAGAAGTCAGGGAAGGCTTCTTGGACAAAGCATCTTGAAATAGGCCTTAAAAGATTACTAAGCTTTGACTGGGCAGAAGGAAAGAAATAAAGGATACTACAGGCAGAAAGATCAATATAAATAAAAATAGGAGTAAGCACAACATGGTGGTGTGAATGAACATTAATGAAATCTAGATTCATCATTGGGTAGCCATGGGGAATTAAATTGGAGAAGTAGGGTCGGATCAAATAATGGAATGTAGGGCTAAGATTTTATTTATGATCCAATACATAATAGGTTCTTGTGTATGTACTTATGGAGGAAGCTTCTTTTTATAAGGGAAGCTTCAGTAGAACATTAAAAAACTAAATTTACCCACAGAGATATTAAAAGCCACTGAGTAAATATATCCTTTTAATAGCACATGTAAAAGTGTTCCACCTTCTGTTCCAGGGAAGGAATTCTTATGTTTAGTATGTATTGTAACAGCAGGTTTCTATCAAGACCAATATGATTTAGTAACAGATTGTTACAGTAGAACAATCTAAGTCAGCCCATTCTTGGTCTTTCAGCAGTCCAGCAGTTTTGGTTATTTGAATATTTTGTACATTTGCCACACAAACACAAAAGGTTTAGCAACATTTACAAAATTTGAGCATAACTCAAGTCACTTAATGCAGATTAAGAATTCAAAATGTATGTGCTTAAATTCTCTTTCAGTTCCTATCAGATTATTTTTCTTTTCTTTTCTTTTTTTTAATATATATTTTATTGATTTTTTACAGAGACAAAGGGAGAGGGATAGAGAGTTAGAAACATCGATGAGAGAGAAACACCGATCAGCTGCCTCCTGCACACTCCCCACTGGGGATGTGCCCACAACCAAGGTACATGCCCTTGACCGGAATCGAACCTTGGGACCCTTGAGTCCGCAGGCTGACGCTCTATCCGCAGAGCCAAACCAGTTAGGGCCAGATTATTTTTCTTTGATGATTCAGAAAAGTTCTTTAGGCTGTTACAGGTAGGGCCTCAGAGTCACCTATGAAAACACTAGATTGTTTTCAGAAATGCCAAGACTAGAAGTACCCAGTCAGGGGTTGCTGAAGAAAATAATATTTTATACTCTAAACCACTAAGGGAAAAGAGTATTGGGGTATTGGGAAAACCTTGAAGAAAATCTTGTCAAGAGTTGTACAGGTTTGGAAAAGGAGAATATCTCCTGTGATGGCCATGAGGGATATAGGACTGTGTATTCCCCCATTATAATCCCCACAGAAGATACTGTTTCAGTCCTAAATTATAGTGGATACATTCTATAGCTCTGTTTATTTACAATGATTCCCTTCTATGTCCTTAGTCTAGCCTCTAATTTCAATATGAGTGGATCACCATCCTTAGATTCTGTTCCCTTAAGTTCCAGGTCTCCAGAGTTCTGTAATGCAGACACTGTAAATAGAGAAATTAAGGTAGGGCATTAAAGTAGAAATCCACAGGGACAAGGAGGCATTGTAATATGTGCAGGATGAATTAGAGAACTCATAAAAGAAGAAAATATATTCTACCATTTAAATTTCTTTGAGGTCCAAATAATGGTTTGGAGAGAATTATCATTTAGTAAGACTGAATATTCACAACAATTATTATTATTTTTATTTATAATGTATTATATTTATGAAATTATGCCCATTTTTCAGACAAGGAAACTGAATTTCAGTGATATTAACTCAACTAACATATGTAATGTAACCTAATACTCATACAGCTAATAAGTTTTTGAATCAGTATTTAAACTCATTTGTCTGATTCCCTCACTGTTATTTTTAAATTCCCAATACTCTCACATTCATTTTGGCAATAGCACAGAAAGGTAAAGAGGAAAATAATAATAGTTCTTATGGTGAGTGCTATTTGTGAGCACTTTTCACAGGTTATCTTATCTTTAAAAGTTTGAGAAATCAAGGTCCAGAGAACTTAAATAACCTATCCAAAGTCATATAGTAAGTGGGGGAACCAGGATTTAAACCTTGGCTCTGAGATTTCAGATTCTACTTTGTTAAGCACTGTTATATTTGATAAGAAGTGATACTAGGCTGATCTCTGGCACTCAAAATCAGGATTTCCAGATTTCTTCATCCAACTAGGATATAAATACCCAATTAGGAAGTTGTAGCGATGTTTTAAATTTGTTGCATTGTTTTGCTCCTAATATTCCATGAGAAGATACTGCAGTGCTTAACAAAGAGGAGTAGAGAGGGTTTTATTTATGGATAATGCTACTTGGCAAAAGGCTTTCTCCTGAAGCATCCAGTGCCTATTTTGAAAGGGAAACAACTATCTCTGAGCCCAAGTGATATTGTGGACTCAAATATATCAACTTATGTCACATGACCCCAGATAAACTAGCCAGATTCTTCTAAACTGGTTGTTGTTCTTTAATCTTCCCTAGCTTACTCTTTCATTCCTCATAGAGCTCCCTCATAGTTAAACAATTTCATATCCTTTCTTCTCATCTTGGATTCTTCAGGAAAGAAATGCAGTATTAAATTGCATATATTTGTTCTCAAACTTGTGATATGCCTGAGGGATTTAAGTACTGTTTGGTGCTGTATGAATCCAATTCACACAAAATAGATATAGAAAAGATCACATCCCTTGCTATATTAATGGAGTACCATTTTACCATAAGTACATGAGCTGTAGAAAAGTCAGGGTTTGAAATGATACAAATAGATTAAGCGCTCCTCCTACTCATACATTATTCATTTATAATAGTGGTATCATAAGAGAAGAAAGAACTGACAGCTGTGTTCTACGTGTCCTTTGTTACATCAGAACTTTCCACTGAGGAATTTTTCCACCAGGAATACTCTCTTATCTGAGGAGTATCCAAATCAGGTACCAAGTGATGAGGGAAGGCCACTTCTTCCAGTTAAAAGCCCTCTGGATGCAGAAGTGGATAAACTACAGCCTGTGGGTCTGTTTTCATAAATAAAGTTTTATTGGAACACAGACACACCTACTTATTTAGCTATTAGCATGACTGCTTTGCTATTACAAAAGTAGAATTGAACAAACAACCCAATTAAAAAATGGACAGAGGATCTGACCAGACATTTCTCCCAAGAAGACACACAAACAGCCAACAGATATATGAAAAGACATCAACTTCTCATTGCAGGTGAGAATGTAGACAGGTACAGCCACTATGAAAAACAGTCTGAAGATTCCTCAAAAAATTAAGAATAGAGCTACCATATGACCCAGAAATACCTATCCTGGGTATATACCTGAAAAATTAAAAGAACAAAAACCAAAAAACATGTATTCACAAAGATATATGCACCCCTAGGTTCATTGCACATTATAAAGGGTGGCCATGACATGGAGACAACTAAAGTGACCTTCAATAGAGAATTGGATAAAGAAGATATGGTACATGTATACCATGGAATACTAGTAACACAAAATACTGCCATTGGAGACATGGATGGACCTTGAGAATATTATGCTAAGTGAAATAAGCCAGGCAGTAAAATCTAAGAACATAAGAAGTCATCCATATGTGAGATATAAAACTGAAACTCATGGACACAAACAGCAGTGTGGTATTTGCCAAAGGAAAGGGGTAGGGATGGGCGGTGAAAAGAGCCTAATATATGGTGATGAAAGATTATTTGATTTTGGGTGGTGGACACACAGTGCAATATACAGAATTTTTATCATAGAATCTACCCCTGAAACCTAAAAGATCCTATTATCCAATGCCAACCCAATAGATTTAGTAAAAACATTTTTTTAAAAAAGTAGAATTGAGTAGTTGTACCAGAGAATGCATAGCCCACCATGGTCAAAATGCTTACTATCTGGGTCTTTACAGAAATATTTTTCAACCCATGGTCAATGTTAATACTTGACATATGTTAATACTTGAAAACTACTGATGAACACAAAATCAACACATACAAACAAATTCCCCTCAGGTATCTTCTGTTCCCCCTCTACCCTCCTATTTTGCTCTCTCCATCTTCAGTGGGGATTCCCAGAAAAGGAAGTCTTAGACAAACTAATGAGCTTTTTAAGGACCTTATGATATCAGTAAGTAGAGAAAAAAGAGAACAGAATGAAAAAAATTCAGAATATAGAACACTTAAATGGTAGTGTTTAACTGCAAACAAGGCAAATTTAGGAGGGTTTAAGTTAGCATGAGGGTACTTAGGACATTGAGAGGGCTTTTTTGGAGTACGACAGGCTTCCTTGTGCCTAATTATTTGAAAAATTTTATTAGAAACTTCCTGACTCATACACAGAAAACAGGAAGTAAATAACTCTTCTCAAGTCCCTATATTAATTCATTCATTATAAGTTTTTGAGGTACTAGAATAGATTCTGAGCATGCAATGGTGAATTATCAGAGCTTGGCTAATCTTCTCATACAGCCCACAGGGTAGTAGGGAAAACAGGAATTAAAGGCACTCACAAGAAGTTATAATTCTGAGTACCACAAAAGAAAACTGCAGGATTCTCTATCCTATATAATAAAAGGCTAATATGCAAATAGACTGAAAGGTGGAACAATGGGGACAAGTGAACAGCCAAACAACTGGTCGCTATCATGTGTGCCAACCACCAGGGGGCATGTGTGAAACATGGCGAGCTTCAGGCCGCAGCGGATGGTGGAGCAGGTGAGCGGGGCACCAGGCAAAGTTGGGGTGCTGGTCACTGTCATCGGGGAAAGCCCCTGCTGGTTACTGAAAATTCTTTGCTCCCACATGCTGCAGTCTACCTGGCCAGTGCTGGCCCCACTCGCACCCACTGCTGGTGCCGGAGCCACTGCTCACACCCACTGCCAGTGCCTGATGTTGGCTCCAATCTTTTGGCACCATCAGCAGGTGTGAGCGGTGGCTACTGGCCCCAATCACCCCTCAGGGCTTCTCCATCTCCCCCTGCTCCTGAGGGGTGATCAGGGCAGCAGTTTCTGCCCATACCCACTGAGGGTGCCACCCTGCTCATACCCACTGCTGGTGCTGGCCCAAATCGCTCTACACTTTTAGCAGGTGGGAGGGGGGATGGCACCGTCAGCATGTGGGAGCGAGGCTCCTGCTGCTGGCAAACAGGGGACTGGGGGCCATGGTGGGAGGGGGCAGGCAGGGAAGCGGAGGATGGGCTGAGACCCACCCCTGTGCCTACCAGCAGCCTCACGGCCCACAGTTCCTTGAAAGGTGCATGAATTTGTGCACTGGTCCCCTAGTCCAGTGGTCGGCAAACTCATTAGTCAACAGAGCCAAATATCAACAGTACAACGATTGAAATTTCTGTTGAGAGCCAAATTTTTTAAACTTAAACTATATAGGTAGGTACATTGTTATTAACTTAATTAGGGTACTCCTGAGCTGGCCTTTGCTAAAAATGTCCTCAATCTGATTGAGGTACATTTGCTGAGGTCGACCCCTTCCAACTCTCCCATCCACACTCGTCTTGTATACTTGTTTCAGATAGATGAGTGTGAATGGGAGAGTTGGAAGGGGTCGACCTCAGCGAACCTACCTCAAAACAATGTACCTCCCCCACGCTGCGAATCCCGGGGCACAGGGCCGTGTCTCCTGCGTTCCCCATCGCCTGGCCGAGCTACACCCCCCACTTCTTCTAAGGCCACTTCTTCAAAATAGACTCGCCCAGGCCGAAAACCGACTTCTGTGCATGGGCCAGGAAGTTTCAATCGCACTATACATGCGCACCCTCACGTGGTATTTTGTGGAAGAGCCACATTCAAGGGGCCACTGTCCTAGTGTGTATATAATAAGTCCTATTCTAGATTGGAATGGTCAGGAGTAGAGGATCAATAATGGCAACACTGATAAAGAACATTTAAGCTATCATCTGAAGAGTGGATAACAATTTGTATGAATACCTCTTTTTTCCCATTCCTAATTTTGCCTGGAGTAGGAACTTGACTTTGCCTTTCTCTCTTCTATGCTAAATGGCCCACTGCTCTTGGATTTCAGCTCTCAAGCTTATACTATTAGTTTTACTACTTAGCAATCAAATCCATTCTTGTGGACTGGCCTGAAAAGCCAGACACCACTTAAAATGTTGGAATATAGGCTGTGTTCCAGGTGGAGGTATGTCTGTAAAGGCAAATGCCTTGTGCTTGGAAGTTAGAAAACATTTGTACTATAGGTCTTGGCTCAGTGTATGCCCAAAGATTATTTACTGATAGATTACAGTGAACTCTGTATAGACATACAAATGGAATAATAGCATATAAGTCAAGAGATGAAAATTGTACATGAGCATGTGTGTTTGTGCACATGCACACCCTAGGCCATGGTCTTCTTCCTAAATAACTTGTAATAGTCAATCCCTTTTCTGTGACTGAACACCCACACCCTGGGTTCTCTGACTCTCACCTCCCCTACTTCTTTTCTTTCTTCCTTGTTAATTCATTTCATAGAGTGTATCTCATTAAGGAAGATGTTTTATCTCCAGCTAAAGGATTGTTTCATGAGCAGGCAAATGGAAAAAACATATTTTGGTACAAGTGTCTTTCCAAGCACAGCTGCAAGGTTACCATATTTGTAACTGACTACTTAGGCTACATGGAAATCTGACCTATTGCAGACTAAAAGACCAGAGCCTACTGTGATTCAATTATAGTTGCCCATATAACCCATACGTCAATGCTGCCCATCACCATAAAGTGTAGCTATTAGAGCTCTTGTGTCACCGTAACCACAGCTTGACTAATATTGTGGTAGAAATGTCTTTTTTTAGTCTTACCTGAGGATATGCTTATTTATTTTAGAGGGAGAGGAAGGAGGGAGGGATAGAGAGAGGGGGAGAAAGGGGGAGAGGGAGAGGGGGAGGGGGAGGGAGAGAGAGAGGAAGAGGAGGGAGAGGGAGGGGGGAGGGGAAGGGGGAGGGGGAGGGAGAGGGAGAAAAATCAACGTGAGAGAGAAACATCCATCCATTGTTTCACATATGTGTCCTGACCAGGAATCAAATTGTACCCACAACCTATTTGTGTACAAGATGATGTTCCAAGCAACTGAGCCAGAGTTGGAAATTTCTTTTTAACAAAGATTTCCAAGCCTTGAGTGATGGCCCACTATTTAAAGCAATTTATATTTATATAACTCATTTTCTGCCACCTAGAAACCAAAAGCCAGGGTATGAGGACTTATCTATCCATATTTCTGGCCTGGTATTTCTTACGTTATCAGACCTTCTTCCTCTTCTTTGCTCTGATGTCTGGTGATAAGCCCCATTGTGACAGTGAGAAGGAAATGAATATACAACCACAGAACAGCCTCTTCCTTGTCCTGGAGTTTCTGAGGGATATACAGTTGAGGTAGTCAAATTTCAGTTGACATACCTAGGTGCCCCTCAAGGAAGCAGAGCCTGCACTTGCTCTGGGTAACTTTATATAGCTCTGTCCTTATCCTGCCTGTGTTCTGGTCTAGCTTGGACCTGGAGCTGATGATAATTCTACTTCTATAACCATGGCACTGCAGTTACCACTTTCAGAAATGAAGCCTACACTACTCTTCTCTGGTGTTGCTTCTCAATTTGTTTTGTTCCAGCTTCTTTCTCCATTACAGTGGGGCCTTGACTTATGATTGTCCCGACTAAAGAGTTTTTCGAGATACGAGCTGTCTCTCGGCTGATTTTTTGCTTTGAGTTGTGAGCTAAAATTCGGGTTACAAGCCAGCTTCAGATACCCCACCACTAGTTGGCACAGCAAATGTCACAGTGAATGCCACAACATCAGCCCAGCATCACGTGTCTCACTCGTTCACTTTTGATTTGACATAAGAGTAATTTGAGTTACGAGCTCTGTCACGGAACGAATTAAACTCGTAAGTCAAGGCCCCACTGTATTACTTTACTTCAGGTATTGCTTATTTTATTAATCAGTCTCTTGCCCTTTTACTCTTCCATAGATTCAGTTTATTCCATTGAAGATCGGTGTCTCCTTAAAGGTTAAGACAACCTATCATAGGCATTGAGAACAGTGCTTATCAAACTTTAATGTGCATAAGTATCACCTGGGAACCTTCTTAGTATGCAGATTCTAATACAATACATCTGGGTTGGGGGATGAGCGTCTGCATTTCTAATATACTCCTAGATAATGCTGATGATCTTGGCCCACAGGCAGATTAATACATAACATATAGGACTGTATATAAAATAAACCCACCAAGTAAAAGTGTCTGGCAAGAAAATGAAGAGAATCAACACATTTTTGAGTCCTTACTTTGGGAACTGCTATGAGATTTCCATATATGATCTAATTTAAACCTCATAAGAACATTATTAGGAAGCTACTATTAGCTACTATAAGCACCATTTTCATGATACAGACAAAAAATTAATAGAGTATAGGTCAGGGTCCTCAAACTTTTTAAACAGGGGGCCAGTTCACTGTCCCTCAGATCGTTGGAGGGCCGGTCTATAGTTAAAAAAAAATATGAACAAATTCCTATGCACACCGCACATATCTTATTTTGAAGTAAAAAAACAAAACGGGAACAAATACAATATTTGTATTTGCATGTGGCCCGAGGGCCGTAGTTTGAGGACCCCTGGTATAGGTAATCTGTCTAAGGTTCCAAAGTTAGAAATGTGTCTAATACAATATTTAGGTTCTTAAACCTTACATTATACTACACCTACATTTATTAAGAAAGCAGGCCAAAGGAAGAAATACCTGGCAAGGTAAAACTAATCATTTAGATCAGCGGTTCTCAACCTGTGGGTCGCAACCCCTTTGGGGGTCAAAGGACCCTTTCACAGGGGTCGCCTAAGACCATCAGAAAACACATATATAATTACATATTGTTTTTGTGATTAATCACTATGCTTTAATTATGTTCAATTTGTAACAATGAAATTGGGGGTCACCACAACATGAGGAACTGTATTAAAGGGTCGCAGCACTAGGAAGGTTGAGAACCACTGATTTAGGTCCAAGATATAGCAAATAATTAACATGTTCAAAGGTGGCTAGATAGTAACTTGTGTATGGTGTACAGACACTTGAGTATTAAATAACTAGAGGCCCGATGCATGAAATTCCTGCCAGGGGCTTGGTCCTCACAGCCCAGCCCATGTCCCTGCCCACTGGTCGTTCTGGAAGGTCATTCCAGAAGGTCATTCTAGAAGGTCATTCTGCCATCTGGTCTAATTAGCATATTAGTTCTTTATTATATAGGATTGGATTGATAAGACAAGAATAAGGATGCTTCTCAATAACTAAAACTTGATGATGCCATATTAGATAATGGTGACATTTCAGATGACAAAATATTTATTATTCTTCTGGATTGAGAATGGGTGCAAGAAGCCAAATGGGATTCAAATAGTCAGCTTTATCTATGGTAAATCTAGACTTGAAAACTGGATTCAGTTCTAAAGCTAAAATTGGGCTTCCCACTCTCTTAACACCTCCAATTTTAAGATAATGGACCCCAATTAATGGCAGGCATGATTTAGCAATCCAGGTGAATAAATTAGAAAAAAGGGAGCAAAACAGTGGTTGGTAGCCACTAAAACTGTCTGTACATCCCATAAAGCAGTGGTTCTCAACCCTCCTAATGCGGTGACCCTTTAATACAGTTCCTCATGTTGTGGTGACCCCCGATTTCATTGTTACAAATTGAACATAATTAAAGCATAGTGATTAATCACAAAAGCAATATGTAATTATATATGTGTTTTCCGATGGTTAGGCGACCATCACAGGGTTAGGCGACCCCTGTGAAAGGGTCGTTCGACCCCCAAAGGGGTCGCGACCCACAGGTTGAGAACCTCTGCCATAAATACATGTAAATGGTTTAAACTCCCATCAAAAGATAAATATTAGGAAAATGAAAAAAAAATGATCCAATCATATACTGTTTATAAGAGATCCAAAGACATAAATATCTTAAAAGTGAAAGTGAAAAATGACAAAATACTTTCCATGTAAATAGTAACCAAAGGAGAGCAAGGGTGCTACACTAATATCAGACAAATAGCTTCATGTCCAAAATTGTTACAATAGACAACGGACATTATACATTTATAAAAGGATCAATTAATCTAGAATATATAACAATTATAACCATGTATATACCAAACAAAACCCTTCAAATATATGAAGCAAACATTGATAGATTAAAGAGAGAAATAGTTCTACAATAAAATTTTAAGACTTCAATATACAACATACAATAATGGATAGAATGACTACACAGAGATCATTAAGGAAAGAGAGGAAATTCAATGAGGTATTACCTCACACATGTCAATGAGGTATTACTTCACACCTGTCAGTATGGCTATCATCAACAAATCAACAAACAACACATGTTGGCCAAGATGTGGAGAAAAGGGAATCCTAGTGCACTGCTGGTGGGAATGCAGACTGGTGCAACCACTGTGGAAAACAGTATGGAGTTTCCTCAAAAAAATTAAAAATGGAACTCCCATTTGACCCAGTGATCCCACTTCTAGGAATCAGAAACACCGACCAGAAAGAATATATGCACCGCTATGTTCATAGCTACACAATTTACAATAGCTAAGATTTGGAAACAGTCCAAGTGCGCATCAGCAAATGAGTGGATATAAAATCTGTAGCATTTTTACACCATGGAATACTATGCAACAGTAAAAAAGAAGGATCTCTTACCCTTTGAGACAGCATGGGTGGACCTGGAGAGTATTATGCTAAGTGAAATAAGCCAGTCAGAGAAAGACAAGTATCACATGATGTCGCTCATATGTGGAATCTAAAGAACAAAATAAACTGAAGAAAAAAATAGACCCAGAGACATAGAAGTATGGAATAGTCTGATGAATCGCAGAGGAAAGTTGGGGGCTGGTGAGAAGAGATTAACCAAAGAACTTATATGCATATATGCTAAAGCCATGGATACAAATAATAGTGTGGTGAATGCCTGGGGTAGAGGGTAGGGGCAGGCTAGAAAGGGTCAATGGAGAAAAAATTGGACATCTGTAATACTTCAACAATAAAGATAAATTTTTTAAAAAGGACAATCTCAATAGGTAAACTAACTTTATACCTTAAGAAACTAACTGACTAACTAACTAACTAAATAAAACCCCACAAAGTAATTTAAAACTGTAAAGCTAGCAGAAGAAAGGGAATAATAAAAATCAGAGCAGATATAAGATAGGTAATATAGTGGTGGTTGGAGGTAGAGGGGGTCCTAATATAAGGTGACAAGAGAAGAATTGATTTTGGGTGGTGGGCAAACAGTGCAATATACAGATCTTGTAACATAGAAACCCACACCTGAAACCTATATGATAATGTTGACCAATCTCAACCCAATAAATTTAATTTTAAAATAATGCAAGTTGAAAGGGGGGCTGAAGTAGAAATAGGAGAATTACCTGACAAAATAAAAGTTAACCAACTTAAACACACACACACACACACACACACAAAAAAAAAAAAAAAAAAAAAAAAAAACTTATTCAGCTTTACCTAAAGATTGCATCTGGATACTATGTGGTCGTAAATTTGAAATTTTTTCTGACAGGTTTTCATTATTATTTGAAAGAGGGTTAAAATGAAAACATACTGTTACTCAATCACTTTATACTAATTTGTTTCACTTCCCAATAAATTTTTTTGTTAAAAATAATAAATAAATAAAATAAGAAAACATCAGTTGGTTCTTTGAAAGATCAATTAAATTTACATACAAAGAGAAAAGAGAGATGACACAAATAATTGAAATCAGAAATGAAAATAAATGGAATATTATTTCCAACCATACAAAATAAAAATAATTGTAAGAGAATGCTATGAACATTGTACACTAAAATAAAATATCCTGGATGAAATGGATAAATATCTAAAAACACAAAAATTACCTAAGCTAATTCAAGAAGAAATAGAAAAATCAACAGTTCTTTAATAAGAGATTAAATCAGTATTCAAACATCTCCCAACAAAGAAAATAACTGGACCACATGGCCTATAGGTAATTTCCGCCAAATAAAGAAGAAATAACCCAAATTCTCCTCAAACCCTTCCAAAATAGAAAATAGAAGGGACCACTTGCTGGTTCATTTTATGATGCCAAAGCCAGAAAAAAAAATCACACTAAAAAAAATTAGACCTTAGATTCCATATATGAGTGTGATCACATGATACTTGTCTTTCTATGACAAACAAAATAAACTGATGAACAAAATTGATCCAGAGACATAGAAGCATGGAACAGACTGTTGAATCTCAGAGGGAAGTCAGGGGGTGGATGGGTGGGTGGGAAAAGATCAACCAAAGAACTTGTATGCATATATGCATAACCCATGGACACAGACAATAGGGTGGTGAAGACCTGAGGCTGCGGGGGGGTGTAGCAGGGAGGGAGGGGAGAAGGCTAGAAGAGTCAATGGGGGAAAAAAGGGGACATATGTAATACTTTCAACAATAAAGATTTTAAAAAAATTTAAAGTTACAGATCAATCTTCTTTATGAGTATAGATGCATAAATCCTCAACAAAATTTTAGCAAACTGATTGCAACAGCATATTGAAAATATTACACACCTTTAGCAAATAGATTTCTCACAGGACTACAAGAATGGTTTAACATTAGAAAATCAAGGTAATATACTACATTATATAACAAACAAACCATAATTTTCTGAATTGATGATAAAAAGGCTTTTGACACAATTCAAAACTATCATGATAAAAATCCACATAAAACTAGAACATGGATAGTGGTGTTTGTTACAAAGTATTGTGAATATAATGCCACTGTACACTAAAAATACTTAAAATTCTAAATCTTATGCGATGTACAAATGTTAATTAAAATTTCAAAAATATGACAATGGCTTAAAATCTATTAAATATGTTAAATACTTGAGTACATAATGATCTTAAAAATAAATGAATTATTCACATTTGGAGATTTACTTTTCTTTATAAACAGGTAAATAGAATGAAAGATGAAGCACTTATTCCTTCTCCTTCTAGGTGAATTTTACCCCTCACTAATAAATTGGTAAATGAGAAGATACATCTATTTATAAGGAACTATCTATAGAATAGTTCTATATAGAACTAAAATTTTTACCATTTTCAGTCCCTAATTAGTCACTTGATCTAGGCAGTGAACATTAACAGCTACTAACACCACAAAGGAGTATATTGAACAAACATTTGTGTGCCCCATAATTAAAGAACACTGCCTATAGTTTTACTAAAGAGAACAAACTTTGGTCTTATGTAGGCTTCAGGTGCAAGTGCCAATTCCCAGAAAATAGTAAGGAGAGGGGAACACGCATTACACTATGCCTGTACAACATATTCTTTGGATTCTTTGTTGAGTAAATCTTAATAAAATAATGGGTAGGATGGGAAATCTGTAGATAAAAAGAAATTTAAAAAACAACAAATTTCATAAAAGTGGACAGAACTGAAAATAAACACAAATAAGTGATTACTATAAAACTAAGATAGAAGTTATTTTAGAGGGGAAGAGGAGAGGTTTTTGACTAGCCAGGGAAAATGGAAGGGCTTCTGGAGTCGCTGGTGAAATATAATAACAACATTTTTTAAATGACAATAAAGTAGTACCATCTTAAGTAGGAGATTTTAAGAGTTAAGTGAAAGGTAGATGTAAAGCACTTAAGTATGCCTGGCATGTCTTTAGTTATATTATTATTTTTATTATTATTGGAGATTTTTTATTTTTGGTTCTAAAACTAGTTTTTTAAATCTACATAGATATAATACCAATTTAAACACATTTGTTATCATTATCACAATCATAGCTAGAGGTGATGTATTCATTCTTTGAGGGATGCAACTTGCCTTTGCTCTAATAAGTAGGGGTTAAAGTATCTGTTTTGCAATAATGATGGTGAGTTGCAAAATTAATTTAATCATGAAGCAATTGAATTTGAATAAGGTACAGATTGCCATTTACAAGCTGTGCTAAATTTTGTGTGCAAGAAATGCTACTACACTACTGCCTGGCCAGGGTGGCTCAGTTGGTTGAGCATTGTCCTGTGAACCCAAAAGTTGACAGTTCAATTCTGGGTCAGGGCACATACATGGGTTGAAGGTTTGATCCCCAGTCCTAGGGTAAGGATTAAAAAAAATACACTCCTGTTAAGTCTTGAGCTTTGGGGATACTTATTAATATTATAGCAGCTAGAATTGTCTTAATTAAGGCATTTGGGCACATTAGTTAACATCAGTTTACTCTGTAAAACCTCATAGGGTTCTTGTGAGGATTAAAAAAATCATTTTGATGAGTTTTGAACAATGCCTGGAATATAAGATTCTTACTAATATTAATGATTTTCTGGATGCTTCCGTCAGAACTGACTCAAGGACTAGGAACTGCTGATCCTGTTGGTGGTGGAAAATTCTCAGGACTGCAGTTGACAGGGATAGGGGCAGGCAAATACTGCTACATATGGGCCTTTGGCTATCTTTTTTATTCCTTAATTTATCTCTGTGCTGACCACACATTCAGAACACTTCAAACCTTTTCTTTCCCAGCTCCGCTCTTTAATCATGTGTGCTGCTTGGTAATTTATTGGTTTCTCTTTCCACTTAACCACAGGGGTCTTGTCATGTACAAAGTAGCTCCTCCTAGCAGCAATTCAGAAGTTAATAATTCCAATAATATTAACCTGAGAGAGCACACTGTTTGACTGAGGCTGCGTGGCTATTCCCTTAAGTGTCACTTGCTGCTTGCAATATGCTGGGAACAATGCCTTGTTATAACTTGGCCTGCTTTCTACTCTTTCTTTGTGGTCCCTCTGGTGATATAGGTAATACTCTCAAAGTAATTAATTATGGCTAAAATGAAGAGCTGTATTTTCCCAGCCTAAACTCCTAGAGAATGGGAATATGAGGACATTGTCCTCCCTGGATGAATTTGCTTATGTTTACACATTTTTAAAACTGCTTATCCCTGAAGAAGAGAAATTAAGTCTCACAGTTATGTATTAGAGAGTCATGAGGCATTTCTATTTTGAAAATAAACAAAGGTTAAGAAGAGTGGCTAGCAATAAATGCCCCAAATTATCTTACCACCGCAGTTTTCAGAGGACATGACTGATATTCACTTAAATAGCCATCTAGGGTTAAGCAGGCTTTTGCTTTATAGCATAATGTTCTAGGGATTCAAAATTTGACTTTTATGTGCTGCTAGAAACATAGGTTGCAGGCATAAAATGAGGATTCTAATCCAGTCTTCTCCATTACTACCTATGTATTCTTGAGGATGTCACTTACAATTCTCAGTATAAAATTGCTGCACAAACATGTATTGAACACCATGTGTTCAAGTGACAAAGATTAAGACACAGTCCTTTTTTTCTTATTGCACAAACTAGAGGCCCAGTGCATGAGATTCGTGCATTTGGGGGGGGGTCCCCTCAGCCTGGCCTGCGCCCTCTCACAGTCCAGGAGCCCTCAGGGGATGTCAGTTGGACATCCTTAGCACTGCTGTGGAGGCGAGAGAGGCTCCTGACACAGCTGCTATGCTCACCAGGCCAGCCATGAGCCTGGCTTCTAGCTGAGTGGTGCTCCCCCTGTGGGAGCGCACTGGCCACTAGGGGACAGCTTCTGTGTTGAGCACCTGCTCCCTGGTGGTCAGTGCGTGTCATAGCGACTGGTCATTCTGCCATTCAGTTGATTTGCACATTAGCCTTTTATTATACAGGACAGTGGTTCTCAACCTTGGCTGCACATTAGAATCACCTGGGAATCTTTTTAAAATCCTGATTTCTGGGCCTCATCCTCAGGAAATTCTGTTTCTTTGTTACTAATGTTGTGGCCCCACCCCATAACAAAGAAACAGAATTTCCAGAGGATGAAGCCCAGAAATCAGGATTTTAAAAAGATTCCCAGGTGATTCTAATGTGCAGCTAAGGTTGAGAACCACTGTCATAGGATAAAGAAACTGGAGCCATTGTACTATGTGATCTCTAGGGGTCTCTTCAAAATAGAAAATCTTTATTCAACCAGGCCCTATGTTTCATATATTTTAATTATTATATGTTTCAAAGGTATTGGTGTTGCAACAGTTTGGACCAGTTTTCCTATGATTGCCAATGATCTGTCACTTCTTAAATGTAATGGGAAAGGCAGCAGAGTTAGCCTTTTCCCAAATTTCAGCTCCTGTAGGCACCTCCCCAGTGCTGTACTATTTCAGCTGAGATACAGTATGAATAGTTTACCTCAGTTCCAAATCTGAAAGATCATCTTCTACCTTACTATGAGCATTGATGTTAGTAGGGTTCAACTACCTCCTTAAAAGCCATGAGAATTATCTAAGGAAGGGCTAATTGCTAAGATGACAGTTTGAGATGTGCCGGGTAGAAAAACAAGTTACTATACAGTGAAATATACCTTAACCTAGGTGCTTCAATGTGCAAAGATGTATGCTACACCAGCTGCACAGAAAAACAGGAGAGGGCATCTTTTATATGCTCTACACTCTTGAAAGGAGAAAGAGGAAAGATAAATGGGCAGGTTCTATTCTATGTCACTAAAGTAGGATGTGGATGTTACTTTTGAGAACACTTGATGGGAATCAAATAGTACTTGTGAAAGGCAATAAGATAAGGTTTCCTAATGACTAGATTTACCCCATTTCTTTTGACTGGTAGGCCTCTTTACCAGGAAGACCCCAATGGGCATCTTTTTAAATATATATATATATATTTTCAGAGAGGAAGGATGAGGAGAGATAGAAACATCAATGATGAGAGAGAATCATTGATCAGCTGCCTCCTGCACGCTCCCTACTTGGGATCAAGTCAGTAACCCAGGAATGTGCCCTTGACTGAAATTGAACCTGGGATCCTTCAGTATGCAGGCCAATGCTCTATCCACCTATCCACTGAGGCAAACCAGCTAAGGTAAACCCCAAAGAGCATCTTAAACAAGAATTACTATTACAGTAACTGAAGTATGAAGAAGACAGAAAAGAACCTCACTCAAAGATAAAAACAAAGATGCAATGATGTTTGTTCATCTCTTAAATGAAAAGTCATCATAATAGTATCTACTTCATGGAATTGATGTGAGGATTAAATGAGATCATTTATGAAAGTGTGCCTGGTACACAATAAGCAATGCAATTCTTTGTGCACACACACAAAAAAAGGTATCCCACCAGTTGACTGAATTAGACCTTTTTTAAAAAAAATATATTTTATTGATTTTTTACAGAGAGGAAGGGAGAGGGATAGAGAGTTAGAAACATCAATGAGAGAGAAACATCAATCAGCTGCCTCCTGCACACCCCCTACTGGGGATGTGCCCGCAACCAAGGTACATGCCCTTAACTGGAATTGAACCTGGGACCCTTCAGTCCACAGGCCGACTCTCTATCCACTGAGCCAAACCAGTCAGGGCTAGACCTTTTTTTTTTAATGATTTTAGAGAGAGGAAGGGAAAGAGAGGGGCTGAGAGAGAAATATTGATCATTTGTCTCTTGCATGTGTCCCGATAGGGGATCAAACCCACAACCTTTTGGTGTGTGAAATGACACTCCTACCAACTGAGTCATATCGGCCAGGTTTAAATTAGACTTTTTAAAATGAGTTTTCTTCTCAGAAGTGATTTCAAATATATTTGTCACACACACTTACCTATGCACGTATACATGCAGACTTTTTAGTATGGCTGAGTTGATGAGAGGGTAGGTGCACATGTGTATAAATGAGAAAGGAGGGAGCTAATGTATAAATATATGTATAAAAGGGAGTATGTGGGTATTTGGAACAAAGTCATGTTGTACTTGGCATAATTGAATATTACAATGCATAGTTTTCCTTAACATTCTCACTCCAATAAAACTCTATTTTTTGTTTATTTTGTTTTGTTTTGCATTTTCTTTACCTGCACATCCACCTGAATCTATTCCAACACCTTAATTATTCCTAATACCCTTCCCAATATACTAATATCCTTATCATTTTCTGTAACTCTAAAGTATTTGCTAGAAAGAGACTGCCCTATTCCCTTTATATTCAATTTTATTTTATTTTAAATATAATTTTATTGATTTCATAGAGGAAGAGAGGGAGAGATAGAAATATCAATGATGAGAGAGAATCATTGATGGGCTGCCTCCTGCACTCCCCCTGACCAGGAATTGAACCATGACTTCCTGGTTCATAGATGCTAAACCACTGAGCCATGCCGGCTGGGGAGTCTATGTACTAAATTTTAAAACTTTCTAAAAGTTGCTGGCTTCCTGGTTGATTTTTCTCACTAGCACAATGTCCTCTTTCTACTATTCTGGCTGACACATAGCAAATAGGGACTTATAATAACTTCTTTTGACTGCTAATCTGGTTCTCCAACAGACTTAAAGTTACTTTCTCTGTCAGGATGTCAAATAGTATCAAGATAAAAATTTAATAAGCATTTATACAATCTTAAAATTTATATATAACAATGAATCCCAAGTCAAAATGAAAATCAAGGCAGCCATGATAATTATGTAAGGGTTAAATTCCTTACCCTCCTTATCAAGTCTCCATCTGTGCAAAGATATGTCAGAGTTCCACCACCCAACTAAAGTTTCCCCATATTCTTTCAGATCATTTTTAGTAAACTGAAAATAAGGAACAATATTTTAGCTTGTTCATTACTCATTGATTACATCTTCATGCTTCAGTTTCTAAATAATGCAGCTATACTGTAACAGAGGGCTTTGATGTTTTTGTGTTTGCTTGTTCATTTGTTTGTATGATTCTTTTTATAACATCAGAGTAATCCCTTAAAGGTCCATAGCGATGATGGGATGTTAAGGCCCATCTTACAATGCCCTCCTGTCATTACATTTAGGATTAGATGTGTTTAGGTAGAATGATGGCAATATGATTCAGTGTTAGGACCCCAACAGTGAGTGTGAGGCATTTCAAGAGAGTTTTTTATTAACACAAAGTCCTGTCATTCAAAGAAAAATACAACTCTGCATACAAAATATTGAGATAAGTTTAGATTAAAAATCTTATATGAATAATTCCAATAAATTTATAAAATGTATATATGCATAATATACATATATACATTTTATAAATATGTACAGTGTGTCAACCAAGACACACTGCACTCAATTAATATTAAACATCACAATTGGCAAAAATAATATGAATCACTCTCCTATATATTTCTCTTTTCCTCCTCTCCTTTCTTCCTCCTTTCATTAAACATTTACTATGCCCTAGCACCTTTGGCTCAGTGAATAGAGCATAGGCCCACAAACTGAAGGGTCCCAGGTTCAATTCTGATACCATGGTTACAGGCTCGATCCCTGGCCTTCGTCGGGGTGTATGCAGGAAGCAAACAGTTAATGTGTCTCTCTCACATTGATATTTCTCTCTCTGTACCTCTCCCCCTCCCTTCCACTCTCTTTTTAAAAAACAAATCAATGGAAAAATATCCTTGGGTGAGGATTAACAAAAAACAAACAAAACAACAATAATAACAACAAAAAAAACCATTTACTGAGCACTTTGCTATGTGCCAGACACTGTACTAGCTGCTATCTATGGGGTGACAATGAGTAGTAACTTGTAATCCCTGCACTCAAAGAGTTCACAGTCTACTGTCCATGCACCTCCTCACCATCCCTATTAACTGATTGTTAGGCGAGTCTATTATAGCAGTAAGCATTGATTGGTAAGAGGGCACAGATAAGTGACAAACCAAATTAATGACAACTGAAAAAGCACAGAACTGTAATATTTTTTGTCTCTCTGTAAGGTTAAGCTATCACTCATAACTCATAGTACTGATTTCAGCTCAATATAGTCAAGAATTTTATCCTGCTTAGTCTTCTGAAAATAGAGTGGGTTAACTTGTAGAACTGTAATTCTCTATCACTTTGAATAATAATTTTATACACACACACACACACACACACACACACAGTGGGGCCTTGACTTACAAGTGTCCCGACTAACGAGTTTTTTTGAGATACCAGCTGTCTATCTGCAGATTTTTTGCATTGAGTTGACAGAGTAATTTGAGTTAAGGAGCTCCTTAACGAGCTCCTTAACGAGCTTGGTCTCAGAATGAATTAAACTTGTAAGTCAAGGCCCCACTGTATATTCTATATATATGCGAATTAACCAGGATGCCATAATGGAGGTTGCCCTTGCAGCCTCAGGGCTGGGCGGCATGCCTGAACTGGGGGAGGGCCAGATAGGCAGTGGCCCCAGCTGCTTCAAGGGCCTGAGAGGGAGGCAGAGCCAGACAGGAGGGTGGGCGGCGCAGCGTGATTTTGAATCACGCGCTGGTCTCCTAGTCAAATATAACTTTGCGTATGTTTGCTTAGGACATATACAATGTAGAGATTGAAATACATGATGTCTAGTGCCTCTTCAAACTCTAAATAATGATTATATTTAAATAAAATAACACAGAGCCCATTCTATCTCTTCCTCCCTCCTCCAGTTCAAGCACTGCATACCATTTTGGGTTAGGGCCCAGTGAACAAAGAGCAGCATCAAACTCCATATCAAGAAGCTGCAGTGCTATAAAGCTGTTTTTCCTCCAATGTGTTTAGTCCCAAAGCTTAGAGTAAATAAAATCTGTCTGTGATTTTTTTTTAAGGGGGAGGTTTATATACCCTGAATTTGATATATGTCAGGGATTCTGGGGATTGGAAATATAATTAAACTGTGATGAAAATGAATAAGAATCAAACCAAAATCACTTTAGTTTCTTATCTTAGTCCCTGGTAAGAACCACTTAGGGAAAATAAACCTCTTGATATAACACTACTATTGCATTTGCTTCATTTGAAATGCAGAAAAAAAATTTCAGTTGAATCAAAACTACATTTTTCTGCTGAGGCAAGCATACACATATATTTTTATTTGCTATGGTTTGTTGTTTGTTTTTGGCAGCCTCTTCTGAATGTAACATCCAGTCAAGTGAATTCTTTTCCTGCAGACATTATGCCATTATTTACAAAAGAATAATAAAATTTAAAAAATAAGTAAACTTTTATACTCACTAAGAAAATGCATATATAAGCTTTCAGCTGCAGATACCACAAAATACACACACATAGACATGCATATGCATGCATGCACATATATGCACAGAGATAAAAAGTTAACATATGTTCTGATCTCATCCACTTTTACCATTTCAACCATTACTCTTAGTAACTAAAGCTGTAATTTTTACCTCTATACCTTCTTAAACAAATCATCTCCACCTGACTTTTGCACATCACCCTAAAATATCAAATAGCATATCAAACATAAACTAAAATGTGACTCCTCCTTCTCCTCTCTGTCTTTGTGATTTATATTACTGTAAAGAAAAAATTATTTTTCTAATCACTTGAATTGTAAACATTTCATCTGACTCTTGCCCTTCATTTTGTCTGTTCACATGTAGTCTATCATCACATTATGTTGACTCCTCCTTCACAGTGGCTATCACCTTTCTTCTTTGCCCATGGTTTCTATCCTATTTTAGAGATTTTTATCATCATTAGTCTTAAGTATGGCAATAATTTTCTACATGGGTTATATTCGGTCTTAACCTTTCCAATCTACTTCACAAAACCCTACCAAACAAAACCTTCTTGAAAACAACATTTGTACACATCATCTTTTCTAAAAACTTTCAGTGGTACTCCCAGTTATTTAAAGGACAATGTCTGAAATATGTAGCCCAGAATTCAAGTTCCCACATATTCAGGCTGAGCTATAATTCTTTTATATTATTATTTTACATTAATCAAAGAGGCATGTTGTTTACCCTTGCCATATTATAAAAGGGGCCTGAACTAGGAGAAATACTGTGCAATAAAGAAGAATATAGGGTTTTAGGTGAGGTCTATGCTTCTCTGCCTGTCTTTGCTTATACCAGTGGTTCTCAACCTTCTGGCCCTTTAAATACAGTTCCTCATGTTGTGACCCAACCGTAAAATTATTTTCGTTGCTACTTCATAACTGTAATGTTGCTACTGTTATGAATCATAATGTAAATACCTGATATGCAGGATGGTTTTAGACGACCCCTGTGAAAGGGTCCTTCGACCGCCAAAGGGGTCGCGACCCACAGGTTGAGAACCGCTGCTCTATGGAGTATTTCAGTCCCCAATTAGATTGTCAGCTAACTAAGGTGTAGACAAGGCCTGGTACTTCTTTTGTAGCTCTCTTGAGTACTAGCCAAGTGCTCAACACATGCTGGTGATTGATTATTGAGTATTTACTAAAATTTTGCCTTTGTTCAGTTTAGGGTAAAAATACTTGACTAGATTCAATTCTATATTTTATTGATGTCAGTTTGTGTCTGTGTGTAGACCTAGCTGAAATTAGCCTGCTTTTCCTATAAACTGTAACCTGCAGAGCCATACCTAGCATCTCTATGCAGCTTATTTCAAACTGTGACTGTCTCTTTTAAGCACATCAGCCAAAATTTTGATTCAAAGTTATTTAAAGTGGTTTGTATTTTATGATCCTATGAAGGATTCACATTGCAACTGCTGAGCTTTAAAAACAAAGAAACTAGAAAGAGGGTACAAGGAACTGCCATCTGTCCCTATAAACAATTATCGGCCAGCCATCTGCCCATATACTGGGTAATGATTTTAATGCTGGTGATATCTGACTGTAATACTCTTTCTCCATAGAGCCAAAGAAGGGAACCCATTAAAAAGTGCTGATCCTTCTAGTTGTTGACTGTGATTGTTTTCTCCCATACAAGAACCTTTCATTTCATTTGTATCTCTTTACTTTTCACTATGTATTTAAATTATTCTTTATGCCCTATTTGCAGATACCCAAATATTTGCAAATAGCTACCTCTATCTACAAATTACCAAAAGGAGTTAGTGCAAATGTGGAATATCATTTAGACACATTCAAAATTAACCAAAGTGTCCAATACGTTATAAAAGAGAGCTAATTGTAAAGGGATTAACAATTAACCTCAGGCTCAAGCCAAGCAGAGTACAGGAACCCACAGCCAAATGAAAACCAGTTCACCTGCCTTTTAAAATCAACTCCACGTGTTTCACAATCCTCCTAATGCATTCATCACTTTATTTTCTGCTATCAAAACTGAGGTAAATTAGCATTTGAGTGACACTGAGTTATTCTTTGAATTTGGGCAGACTCCATCTAGTCATTTAAAGCAGGGCATGGCTATTGGACAATGCATATATTTTTATGTGTGATTTAATGTAGGAAATCAAGGCCTGGCTTATGATATTAAGTCTGAGTCATAGTTCATTTGGTCCATATTCCTTTTTATACACAGCTGTTCCAAAAGATATGATGTGTTGTTCATTCGTAGCCTTTATCAGTAACATAAATCTAAATATTGGAAATATTAACAAAATGGGCTATGTGGATTTTCAGCCAGTGCCATTTCTTGAGAGCCTTGTATTAACTAAGTTTCAAATCATAATGCTCTATACTGACTTATTTGTCCTGAAATAATTTATCATTCAAGTATAGATTCATTTAAAAAATAGGTTTCAGTATATTTGCTGTTCTATAAATTTCATAAGATAGAGATCTTGCCAACATGTTTCACATTTAAACTAGTTCCAACAATTTATACATTAAAAATTCAGTTATGTTTACCTAAACATTTTTTGTTTGCCTTTAGTTACCTATATTATTTTGTTTGTTTTTAATTGAATTTATTGGGGCAACATTGGTTAATAAAATTATATAGGTTCCAGGTGAATAATATATCAACTCTATATTGCACTCTGTATTCACTACCCCAAATCAAGTCTCCTTCCATCACCATTCATCTTTGCTTTACCCTCTTCTACTTCCCCGCATCCTCTCTTCCCTTCTGGTAATCATGGTACTGTTGTCTGTGATTTTTTTTTCTTTGCTTAATCCCTTCACCTTTTTCACCTTCCTGCACTGTTGATGTGAATGCAGATGGCTGATGGGAAGCAGTATGGAGTTTACCTCAAAAGTTAAAAAATGGAATTGAGTTATACCCAGCTATTCCACTTCTGGGAATATACCTGAAGAAATCTGAAGCACTAATTTGAAAGAATATATACATCCTTATATTCATTGCAGCATTATTTACAATAGCAAAAGTGTGGAAGCAGCCCAAGTGCCAATCAGTGAATGAGTGCATACAAAAGCTATAGTATATTTCCTCAATGGAACACTACTGGGCTGTGAAAAAGAAAGAAATCTTACTTTTTGAGACAATAGGGTTGGACCTGGAGAGTATTATGGTAAGTGAAAAAAGCCAGTTATTTATCTGATTTTCCTTTGTTTTTCTACACAGCATAGCTTCACAGATATCTTGTTTAAGTAATGGGCTCCTAGAATATAGCCCACTAAAACTACCTTGGAAATTTTCAGATTGCTGATAAAAGATAACAAAAAAAACTATTTCTCAGACATTCTGCATAATATGAACATTGGTTATTCTAGGATGTAAGAACTGATGCTGCAAATTTTGGATCTATAAATAAGCATCATCCCCATAGAAACTTCAGGGGCTGGCGTTTCAATGGCTGTTAAAACCCAAAAAAGAATGCATGTTCATATATAAAAAGGCCAGCTTCTTTGACTTGGCAAGTGATGTTAAATGATGTATAAAATAAAAATACAATTTAGAGCTAATATCTATTCCTGAAGCAAAATTTTATTAATAATTTTAATTAAATAAATTTATAAGTTCAATGTCTTACAGAAAAAAAAATTTAAATGAGAGATATTTTTATTAGTGTTGCTTTAAAACATATATAAGAATTTTTTCCTGCACCTGTCAATTTTAAATACATTGGTAGTGCTACTTATGTTGTAATAATCATATTACTATTGTTTAAGATTAAAAGTATAAAATCTCCATGTCATTCAGACATTCATTTGAAATCTTTGCTTTCTATTTTTCCTACATTTTTTCTGGGAATAACAGAAATTTATTTGTGATGATCTTGACACTTCAGGTGTGAAAAAACATTAATAAAGCAGATATGCCTGTCACTGCACCATTATGGTTATGAAAAGATAATGAGTGAATCTACTAAAAAGGAAAAAAAAGGAAAAGATAAAAGAAAATCTATCTGTGCCAATTACTTTTTACACCAACGTCTATTGATGAGTCATTCCCACTAGCTAATTCTGTAGCCTGCCAAAGAACTTTGCTGGAGAAAGGACTCTTTCTGGGCTCTGTTACTGTAGTAGTTTTTTGCTTGCTGGTGTTAGACTTCCGCAGCTGTTGCTCTTTCATACAGAGTGGCCCCCTCTATAAAAGCTCAAATGCTACTGAAATAGCAATATGTATTGGATATTCAGAAAGTCCTTGGTCAATCAGTGAAGAAAGTGCAGTAAATGCTTGAGAGTCAAAGAGACCTGCATTCTTGTACTATATTTTTGTAAATTAGATGTTTGAGCCATGTCTGTTAATAGTTTATATACCTAAAAAAATGCCCAATGGAGTTGATAGATATTATCACTAAGATTAAGTTAAGGAAACCACTCCATGTCATCCATCATGAATTCTAAATATCAGCAATTTACATTCATTAAAATGGAGGATTCCTCTTAAGATATGTAAAGATGTCTACCTACTTTTTTCTTGGGCTCAGGTACTCTGCTTAATAACTTGTGGCTGAAGTCTTTAACATACTAGTATACGCATACCAATATAAATACTATGCTGACTCCAGTCCTTTCTTCAAAAATAGAAACAATGGGCCCTAGCCAGTGTTTCTCAGTGGTTAGAGTGTTGCCCCCTCTTCACCAAAGGGTCTTGGGTTTGATTCCAGTCAAGAGCACATACCGGGGTTGCAGATTCCATCCCTGGCTCAGGTCATGGTGCATGTGGGAGGCAATGAATTAATGTTTCTCCCTCACATCTCTCTCTCTCTCTCTCTCTCTCTCTCTCTCTCTCTCTCTCTCTCTCTCCCTCCCTCCCTCCCTCCCTCCCTCCCTTCCACTCTCTCTAAAACCTATGGGGAGATATATCCTCGGGTGAAGATTAACAAAACAAAACAAAAATTAAAACCAATGGCTACACAAAACATCTGAAAATATAACAACTTGCAATCACATGCACTACTAGTTATCCTATTGTTTGCCTACTCAGTAACCATTCTCTCCTAATTCCTTGCTACCCATATCCTAATTTTTTCAGCTATTTATTGTCTGATCCAATGCTTCAGGGATCTGCTCTCTCCAGTCTCATGGAACACACAGTGATTAGTCTAAGCCAATCAAGGCAATCCCATTTTTCTTCCCAGAGAAATGTGAGAGTAGACTTTGTGTATAGTTTTACTTTCTCACACAAAAAAAGGATTTGTGAAAATAAATATATAAAAATGTGATGCCTGGCTCACAAAATTTTGCAACCATTTTGCAAACACAAGTAACCAAATTGCTAAGACTGGCAGAATAGAAGAAACCAACTTGGATCCTTGATGACATTATACAATCTCTTAATTAACCAACCCTTGGCATTTAAAACTTTTTTCTTTATTTTTTCCATCACAATTGACCCCCCCATATCCACTTCCACCTTCACCTAACCCTCTTGTGCCCCTACAATCACCAAACTGTTGTCAATGTCCATGAGCCCTCTCTCTCTTTTTTTCTCAACCCCTCCATCCTCCAACACCCCCCACACGAGTTATCTGTTTTCTCTCTATCTAGAAATCTGTCTCTATTTAGCTTGTTAGTTCAGTGTGTTCATTAAATTCCACATATTAGTGAGATCATATGTTATTTATCTTTCTCTGACTGGATCATTTCACTTAACATAATATTCTCTTGGTTCTCAACCTTCCTAATGCTGCAACCATTTAATACAGTTCCTCATGTTGTGGTGACCCCCAACCATAAAATTATTTTCATTGCTACTTCATAACTGTAATTTTGCTACTGTTTTGAATCATAATGTAAATATCTGATGTGCAGGATGTATTTTCATTGTTACAAATTGAACATAATTAAAGCATAGTGATTAATCACAAAAAAATATGTAATTATATTGTGTTTTCTGATGGTCTTAGGCGACCCCTGTGAAAGGGTCTTTTGACCCTCAAAGGCATCGCGACCCACAGGTTGAGAACTGCTGCTCTAGATCCATCCATGCTGTTACAAAGGGTACAATTGTCTTCCTTTTTAAGGCTTAGTAGTAATCCATAGTGTAAATGTACCACAGATGTTTTATCTACTCATCTACTGATGGACACGTGGGCTGCTTCCAAATCCTGGCTATTGTAAATAATGCTACATTGAACATAGGGATGCATATAATCTTTTGAATTAGTGTTCTAGGGTTCTTCAGATTTATTCCCCAAAGTGGAATTGCTGGGTAATAAGGCAGTTCAATTTTTAAATTTTTGAGGTAACTAAATACTGTTTTCCTCAGTTATTGCACCAATCTGTATTCCTACCAACAGTGCACAAGGGTTCCCTCTTCTCCATATCCTTGTCAACATGTGTTGTTTGTTGATTTATTGATGATAGCCATTCTATCACATATGAGGTGATATCACATTGTGGTTTTAATTTGCATTTCTCTGATTATTAGTGACTTGGAGCATCTAATCATATGTCTATTGGCCATCTATATGTCCTCTTTGGAGAAGTGCCTATTCAGGTCCTTTGCCCATTTTTAAATTGGAGTGTTAATTTTTTGGGTGTTGAGTTTTATAAGTTCTTTATAATTTTTAGATATTAACCCTTTATCAGATGTGTCATTGAATATGTTCTCCCATTCAGTGGGTTGTCTTTTCATTTTGTTGATGGTTTCCTTTGCTGTGCAAAAACTTTTTAGTTTGATGTAGTTCCATTTGTTTATTTTTTCTTTTCTTTCCTTTGCCCAAGGAGATGAATTAGAAAAAATAAAAGTATTGCTACAAGAAATATCTGAGACTTTACTGCCTATGTGTTGAGAAGCATGAGACTTGGTTGGAAAGTTTGTAAGGAAGAAATTCTGAGAAAAGGGAAGTGTGTGGAAGGCCACCCACCCCGTTTATCAAAATTCCAACTTAGGGGAGTGCCAAAGGTGGAGCCCCTAATTATTTCTTGACCTTTCCAAATAAGTCTGTGCACGTGCAGACCCCTGGGTGTTTACTGGAATCCTTATGCTTAATTTTTGGGTGCCCTTGCTTAAAGGACTTTACAAACACATGTGTCCTCCCAATATTACTTACCCTACTGATTGTATCTAAAAGATAAACTTTATCTCAAACTGCTACTACAATAAAAGCCTAATGAAGCAGGCAATCGAAGCTGTCTGGTTCCTTTAGCCAGGGAGTCTCTTAGTCCTCTCTTTCACAGCAAATGTTGTGTTGGAGTAACCCATTCGTCCATCGCTCAGGGTCTGCTGGTCAGCCCCGGCACCTATGTTTTCTTTTAAGATTTTTATGGTTTAGAGTCTAACATTTAAGTCTTTAACCCATTTTAAGTTTATTCTTATTTGTGTATCTGTCCAATTTTCCCAACACCATTTATTGAATAGACTATCTTTACCCCATTGTATGCTTTTGCCTCCTTTGTCAAATAGAAATTGTCAATAAAGGCATGGGTTTATTTCTGGGCTCTCTATTCTGTTCCATTGATCTATATGTCTTTTTTTATGCTAGTACCATGCTGTCTTGATTATGATGACCTTGTAGTATAATTTGATATCAGGTACAATGATTCATCCAAATTTGTTCTTCTTTCTCAATATTGTTGTGCTTTTTCAGGGTCTTTCGTAGTTCCATATAAACTTTGAAATATTTGTTCTAGTTCTGTGAAATACACAGTTGGTAACTTGATTGGAATTGTGTTGGATCTGTAGATTGCTTTGGGTAGTATGTACATTTTAATGATGTTAATTCTTCCTATCCATATACACAGTATATGTTTCCACTTACTTATATTTTCTTTAATTTCTTTCTTCAGTGTCTTATAATTTTCTGAATACAGGTCTTTTACATCCTTGTTTAAATTTATTCCTAAGTATTTTACACTTTTTGAAGCAATTGTGAATGTTTTTTGGTGTTTTTGTTGTTGTTGTTGTTTCCCTTTCTGATGGTTCATTATTGGTATATAAAAATGCAACTGATTTCTGGGTATTTATTTTATATCCTGCTACTTTACTGAATATAATTATCAGTTCCAGTAGTTTTTTGGTATAATCTTTAGGGTTTTCTATACACACTATCATGTCTTCTGTAAATAATGAGTTTTACTTCACCCTTTCCAATTTGGATGACTTTTACTTCTTCTGATTTCCTGATTGTTATGACTAGAACTTTCAGTACTATGTTGAATACTAGTGGTGAAAGCAAACATCCTGTCTTACTCCCAATCTTAAGGGGAATGCTTGTAGATTTTTGAGTATGATGTTGGGTGTAGGTTTGTCATATATGGCCTTTATTACATTGAGGTATAGTTTCTCTATTCCCACTTTGCTGAGAGCTTTTATCATAAATAGGTGCTGGACTTTATCAAATGCTTTTTCTGTATCTTTTATATTATCTCTAGAGGCCCAGTGCACAAATTCATGCATGGATGGGGTCCCTTGGCCTGGCCGGCTATTGGGGCAGATCGGGCCGGCTGGCCAGGAGGAGGGACTACAAGAGGTTGGCTGTGGGAGTACACTGACCACCAGGGGGAAGCTCCTGCATTAAGTGTCTGCCTCCTGGTGGTCAGTACGCATCATAGCTACTGGTTGGTTTCCTGGTTGTCCGGTCATCTGGTCGTAACAGTCACTTAGGCATATATATATATACTAGAGGCCCGGTGCACAGAAATTTATGCACTCGGGGGGAGGAGGGGTCCCTCAGCCCGGCCTGTGCCCTCTCGCAGTCTGGGACCCCTTTGGAGATAATGACCTGCTGGCTTAGGCCTGCTCCCGGATGGCAGAGGGCAGGCCCAATCCCTAGGTGCAGCCCCTTGTCGGGCTCAGAGCAGGGCCTATTGGGGAGTTGGGGCGCCGCCCCCTGTAATGCACAGAGCAGGGTGGATTGGGAGGTTGCGATGCCACCCTCAGTCATGCTCAGGGTAGGGCCGATTGGGGGGTTGGGGCACCGCCCCCTGTCACACTCAAGGCAGGGTCGATGGGGAGGTTGCGGTGCCACCCCCTGTCACGCACAGAGCAGGGCCAATCAGGGGGTTGGGACACTGCCCCCTGTCGCACAAAGAGCAGGGACCATCAAGGGGATTGGGGCTCCATACACTGTCATGCACAGAGCAGGGCCAATCAGGGGGTGGGAGCGCTCCCCCTGTCACACACAGAGCAGGGCCCATCAGGGGTTTGGGGCTCCGTACCCTGTCACGCACAGAGCAGGGCCCATCAGGGGGTTGGGGAGCTCCCCCCTGTCACGCACCGAGCAGGGCCGATCAGGAGGTTAAGGAGCTCCCCCCTGTCACTCACAGAGCAGGGCCAATAGGGGAGTTGGGGCACCGCCCGCTGTCACACACAGAGCAGGGCTGATCAGGGGGTTGGGACTCCGCCACTCTCACACTCAGGGCAGGGCTGTTGGGGAGGTTATGGCTCTACCCTGTCACACACAGAGCAGGGCCAGTGGGTGGGGGGGTTGGGGTGCTGCACTCTGTCACACACAGAGCAGGGCCGATCAGGGGGTTGGGGCACTGGACCCTGTCACACACAGAGCAGGGCCGATCAGGGGTTTGGGGCACCGTCCCCTGTCACACACAGAGCCACAGGACGATCAGGGGGTTTGGGCGCTGCCCCCTGTCACGCTGATCCTGGTGCTGGGAGGCCTCGTGGCTCCGCTGATCCTGGTGCTGGGAGGCATATTACCCTTTTACTATATAGGATAGAGGCCTGGGTCATGGGTGGGGGCTGGCTGGTTTGCCCTGAAGGGTGTCCCGGATCAGGGTGGGGGTCCCCATTGGGGTGCCTGGCCAGCCTGGGTGAGAGGCTGATGGCTGTTTGCAGCTGTTCACATACCCTTCAGGGTGGGGGTCCTCACTGGGTTTCCTGAACAGTCTGGGTGAGGGGCTGAGGGCTGTTTTCAGGCTGGCGGGTGACTGAAGCTCCCAACCGCTCCTTTTTTTATTTTTATTTTTATTTTGAGCCAGCTTTAGCCTAAGGCTCCAGCTCTTAGGCCTCTGCTGAAAGCAGGTTTCTGGCCTTTGTTTACCTTCTGTATTTGAAACAATGTTGCGATCCTGCTGGCTGAAGCCCGGCCGACTAAAGCAGGTTTCTGGGGTTTTGTTTAGCTTCTGTATTTGTAACATAGTTGCTTAGAGTTGCAGCTCAGAGGCTTGCCGTGGCAGGCGGGGAATGTTGGAGTCCTCTGTCACTGAAGCAAGCAAGCCTCATGTTTGTTTTAAGCTGCCTGGCTGCCGGCCGCCATCTTGGCTGGCAGTTAATTTGCATATTGACCTGAGTAGCCAATGGGAAGGGTAGCGGTCGTATGCTAATTATCATGTTTCTCTTTTATTAGATAGGAGATATATATATATATATCTTTAATTGTTCATTTTGTTTGACATCTCAGAGTTTCATATAGCTGGCATACATTATGTTAGTTTCAGTTGTACAACATAGTGATTTGACATTTTTGTATCTTATGATGTGATCACCACAATAAGTCTAGTAGTCATCTGTCATTGTGCAACATTATTACAATATTATTGACTATATTCCTGTGCTGTATAATACATCTTCTTAGCTTATTCATGAAGTTTGTACCTCTATTTTCCTTTCCCCTTTCATTCATCCAAAGTGGAATTGCTGGGTTGCATGGTAGTTCTGTTTTTAATTTTTTAAAGAATCTCTATACTGTTTTCCATAGTGGCTGTACCAATATATGGTATAATTCCAATGACAGTGCATGAGAGTTCTTCACATCCTTGCCAACACTTGTTATTTGTTGACTTTTTGATAATAGCCATTCTAACAAGTATGAAGTGATATCTCACTGTGATTTTACTTGCATTTCCCTTATGATTAGTGATGTTGAGCATCTTTTCATATATTTGTTGGCCATCTGAATATCTTCTCTGGATAAATGTCAAGTGATGTACTCTGCCCATTTTTAATTGGGTTGTTTTGTTTTTGTTTTTTTTGATGCTGAGTTGCACACGTTTTTCTTATATTTTAGATATTAAGTTTCATATTTCTTAAGTGAGATAGTAAAATGTCCTAACTGTTCTAACAACTTAGAATATTTTTTTGCATTTGCAGCTACAAAAATATAAGATATATAAATGTTTATAAGCATATTTAATTAAGTAAAATAAAAGACGATATCAGAGACACAAATTGAGTATTATATAGATTCTACCATTAAAAATATGTTCCACTTGAAAGTTTGGGAATCTTATTTTCTTTCCTATTATAGCACAAAAAGGACACTAAACTTTCTCATTTGCTTATTTATGTGAATAGTTCCACATAGAGACATCTGCATTGTGTTTAATGCTGTAGCACCTGTTAATTTTTAACCAAATTTTAATGATCTGCTTGAATGTTTGGTCTATCCCATCCTACATATTCCACATTATTGAATTTTATGTGCAATTTATTAAAATAACCAGCTAATTTGAAGTTCTGTATATATTATCATAGAGACACAGCTCTAAACTACTTTATATAATCTTATATTTGTTTTACAGAAACAAAAAACAGTAATGTATTATGTTAGTATATGAGAATATCAAGAGTTATGAAGAGAGTGCCAGGTTCCCCAAATGACAGCTCAATATGATAACCTAATTTTTTTCATGGGGGTTAGTTGTGGGTGTCACTCTCAACCAAGGACCACAGTTAGATCATTTTATATTCCCTAGTAGGAGGCATCCTCAGAAACGAGACCCAATTGCCAACTGAATCAAAGTCATTCTGGCTTAAAACTTTTTAATCCTCTCTTCACCTCTTCATTGGACAAGTCTCAAATCAAATAAGTCCTCAAGTTCATTTTTGCATAGATTATTTTCTGAACACTGTACTGGGTACTGGGTTTTGGTAGTGAAATGCACAAAATCCTGGTCTGAAGTTTATAGTCTAGTGTTATCATTCTGTCTCTGATGTCTTACTCTCTACCATCATTCTAGTCCAGATGTTTCTGTGCCCTCCATGCAGTCTCTCACTTATTTATACAATATATTTGGAAGATATGCACAGTTGTTCCCTGTTGTTTACAGAAATCTGAAGAATGTTTTTGACTGACAAGTAAAGTTTGGATTTTTGTTTAGAAGATGAATTCATGAGCAAATCTCTTGGTCTAAGCTTTATGACTCTCCAAAATTTCACCCAATTATATATGTCCAGTTTTTTTTTTCTAACACTGCCTTACAGAAAACATGACACTAGTCTGGCTGAGCTATTTGTTATCCTCAGAATTGGCCACAAGCATTTATGATATCCTAAATTGCAATGTAGACTGGCTTTACCCATAGAAATAAATCACACTAACCTTTAGATATTGTTGAAATATTGCTATAAATAGAAATTGCTATAAGTATATTGTTGGTTACAGCTTAGAAACCTAAGCATCAAACAATTATAACATTGGAACCAAAACCCAAAACTCATTTTGCCATAGAAACTAACTATTGTACTACAAACACATTTTTGGAACACAAGTCATTTGGAGGTTCAGTATTAAATGATTACTTATATAAAATATCACAGTTTTGATTTTTCAAAATATTAAATATCTCTATTTCTATTTTGACTAGTTTTGCAAAAGTGCATGTTAGCAGTAAGCCTAGGAAAATGCTCAGTAGTGTTCAGAAACTATCTATAATGAGCTTTTTTATATGCTTTGCCTTCTCTCTTGGTTAACTAGAAAGTCCTATTAATTGCTCTCTGGATATTTCAAAACTTACTATCTTTGCAAGGCCAAACTAAAATGACTTATTCAGAAGGAAAATTGTGTTGCTATCAATGTAATGTATAATCATTTCTTACCCAGCTATTTTGATAAAATGTTTCCATATTGGTTCATTTATGCTGCATTTATTTGCTTAGTTTAATTTCTGACCAGAGAATAGTTGAGGATATTTGAAGAAAGAAGAAGCACTGACTCTTAGCTGATAGAAAAGGGGAAATAGTTTTTAAGCCCTTCCTAACCTTAATAAAATTCAAAGCCAAGGAAAACTCCAAAGGATATCAAACACAATTCAATATTCAATTTTAATCTTTAAATATGAAAGTTATTAAATGGAAAAGTAGGAATCTTCTTAGCCATCTCTACTCACTAATCCCCCCAGAAAGACATACAAAATCTCCAACCTGGTTTTGTTTGATAAAAATAGCAGATTCATTCATACTAAGTAGTCCCATCTGGAAACTACCTTTGCCTCAGTCCTAATCCTTCTGCTAGCCTCATGCAGACTAGCTTCTAACTCTCATGCACTTGGAGTTTGTCCTTAAATTCCCACCCTTCTCCAAGTAAAGACTCAAATAAGCACCAGGAAGCACTTATGTAAATAGCATCTCATCAGATTCCATCTTGAGACAGAATTTTTATGAGTCCAAATCCATTCTCCTGCCCACCTTCTAACATATGTCTTTAAATTCACTTATCTGAGAGCACCATGAGTAAGCATGCGGTTTCACAGATAAACTTGCATAAGAGGATTAGGAAATCTTCACATTTTGTCTCACAGTATTTAAAAGTCACAGGGACGATTTGAGTCACGTTTTCAAATAAATTTACTCTTTTTGCTCTTTTATCAATTTATTTCAACAATGGTTAAGTACTTGTTTATTTTTAAAAGATTTTTTTAAAATTGATTTTTAGAGAGAGAGAGGAAGGCAAAGGGAGAGACAGAAACATTGATGTCAGAGGAAAACATTGACCGGCTGCCTCCTGCACGCCCTCTACCAGGGATTGAGGCTGAAATCCAGGCATGTGCCCTGACCTGGAATTGAACTAGCAACCTCTCAGTACCTGGGATGATGCCCAACCAACTCAGCCACACTGGGCAGGGCTAAATATTTATTTTATTTATATTTATTTAAACCTTATTTGTACTCATAATGTTCTTAATGTATAGGTCAGAATAAGGAAATTTTACTAAGTTCAGTCTCATTCCTTAAAGCAGAGCCTGATTATACATTTCTAATTTCTTCCTGCACCAAAAACATTTGTTAAAGTCAGAGATGTGATACCACTTCAATTGGCCAAAAACAGAAAAAAATCAGTAAATTCAGTGATTATTTTATATATTCAATGCCATTATTTTCTATCTATTCATTAGTAAATAATGAGTGACAGAATCTCTGTGTTTTAGGAAACAAATATGTGAGAAATCTGAGATGACTAATTGGAAACAGTTGAAATGTTACAAAAATGGTTTGAATAAAGCAAAAGAAATACCTTCTTTTCCAACCAATTAGCTTAGTTACTGATTCTTTAAAACAACAATAACAAAACGCACACACACACACACAAAAAACTATTGAATTATAGTAAGGACACTTAACATTTGATCTACCCTCTTAACAGATGTTTTAGTTTACAGTATAGTATTATTATCTAAGTGGGATTCTTAATTGGAGAAACAGTATAGTGACTGAGGAGAACTGTGAACACATCATCCATCTATGTCACAAGATGGAGTGGGTATTTAATCTACACAGAGACTTTTGAAATTGTCTAATAGTTGTGGTAGGTCATTGTCTAAATGATGAAAATTTCTGTTTTTTCAAAAGATAAAATAGCTTTATTGTTTCCTCTAACTGTAAACAGTTATAAATGCTTCTATTAATAACAATTAAACAATCAAAATATTACAAAGAGAAACAAATTCCCCAAATCTCTCAACCCAAAGATATTTGTGATTAATATTTTGAAAATTTCCTTCAAAACATTATCTAATTATCTATGCAAATATGTGTACATAAAAATTCTAGAAATGTGACCATGCTATAATACAGATTAATACCAAATTTTTTCATTCCACAGTAGAAAATATATTCTTAAACTGTATTATGTCTCAACTATCACTGGAGTCAAAAGCGTTGGATTTTAGTTACAGATTTGCTAGTAGCTAAAAAATTATGTATTACTTGTTAGAGTTGTAAGAAAAATATTTAATAGTAAATTCAATATTCATAATAAAAAGTGTTTGTGTAAGAACATTATATTAATCTGACCATCAACACAGTTTCATTTTATGTTCATTATTATGTTATCTCACCAATTAAACTAAAATCAATAAGAATGTAATAAGTTCCTATTATGTACAAATATATACTGAGTACTGAGAGTGAGTGAAACAAAAGGAACAGAGATGGTAAAAGAGCTCCTGTTTTCCAAAAGCTCATAGTCTATTGGAAGAGATAATCAACTCATTATGATAAGAAGCAGAATTAAAGAAAAGCTATAAAAGAAAAAAAAAACATGACATGGGATTAACTTCTCTTGTGGTAGAGTCCTTTATGTACATCTTATTTATCCCACACAGAATTATAGTTTACACCCTTCATGGGTATTGTACTTATTTTGGATTTTCTTTTTTTTAATATATTTTGTTGATTTTTTACAGAGAGGAAGGGAGAGGGATAGAGAGTGAGAAACATCGATGAGAGAGATACATCGATCAGCTGCCACCTGCACACCCCCTACTGAGGATATGCCCGCAACCAAGGTACATGCCCTTGACCGGAATTGAACCCGGGACCCTTTAGTCCACAGGCCGACACTCTATCCACAGAGCCAAACTGGTCAGGGCTTATTTTGGATTTTCAACAGTCCTTTTCACATAGCTGGTTGCTAATAAATATTTATTGGATTATAAACTGCACTCTAATTGTGTGCTCATAAGAGAAGTTCATGGAAGGCTGTTTTGCTCTTTAAAATGATACGAGTAACTGTGGTGTAGCCTGAATTTTCTGAGTTTATTTGAATGTGCAAAAAAACCTAAACAATTAAATATATTACCTTTTCCAATTTTTTTAAAAAAATAATTAGGAATAAAATCAATAGTAAAGTCAACTACTACCATCCAATTTTGAGCCAGTCATTTTCCCTACCTTGACCTCAGTTGGTACACGTGGGTCTATCTGGTTCAAGCATCCTGTGATCCTTTCTTTGACTGCAAGTTCTCCTCCAGGTAGTTCCACATTTCCCTGCAATTTTCCAAAACCAGGTTAATATTCCCTATTTTCATAAAATTGTAGCTAATATCACTTAACTCCCAGTCTTTCACTAACCCACTTCCATTGAGGTTTTCTTCCCACCACTCCACTGATTCTACTCTTGTCAAGATCAACAATGACTTTCATATTATTAAATCTAATGGCTACCTCTCTATCCTCATCTTCTAAAGCATTAAAAAGTTGATCAAAATTCAGTCAGTTGTTCCCCATGACACTGTGCCCTTTGGCTTTCTTCCTGGTTTTCTGGCTTCTCCTCCCCAGATTCCTTGCCCTGCCTCCTCTGAGTGCCCTGTATGCATTCCTAGAATACCTGCTCATGAATGTCTATCCTATATTATAAAAATCTAATATGCTAAGTGTCTGGTCATCCAGTGGGCCATTCAACCAATCAAAGCATAATATGCTAATGATATGCTAAGGCCACTCAACTGCTCACTATGACATGCACTGACCACCAGGGGGCAGACAGTCGACCAGTCAACCAGTCACTATTATTTGCACTGACCACCAGGGGGCAGATGCTCCAACCTGTAGGTTAGCTTGCTGCTGGGGTCTAGCTGATAGGGACTGAGTGAGATGGGCCAGACATGCCCTGGAGCCCTCCCGCAGTTCCTCCCCAGCTGGCCAACCTCCTGTGTCCCTCCCAGGTCCTGATCCTGCACTGGCGGGGTCCCTTGGCCTGGCCTGTGCCCTCTCAGAATCTGGGCTGAGGACCGCCCCCCCCCCCGCATGAATTTTGTGCACTGGGCCTCTAGTACTTACATAACATGTGAGATCATCAAATCCAATGGCTCTAAATACCACTATATACCAAAGACACTTCCTTTTATATCTTTATCCCTGAACACCATAGGTTTACATGAAATTTCATGCTTGACATCTCTAGTCCAATGCTTAATAGACCACTATAAGTTAATTTGTCTAAAACTGAAGCCTAATGTAAAGCAATTCTCTCAAATCTGCCTTATCTTTCTTCTCACTGTTCACCTCCACCATGTTGATGGGTAAATAACTATAGTGTTCTTCTATAAACACTGAAAATTTTGAAAATGGGATTTACAAGAAATTATTTTTTCTAAGGATGCTGCCAAGAAACTCATTTTCATTGTAGTAAGTAGCAGATCTGTTTTCAGCTGTGAAATTTCTAATTTTTCATAGTTTATATTTCTTTGATGAGAACTACTCTCTTTCCATTCACTCAAAGAGTATTCACTTTTACCTCATTGATCATGGTTATAATAGCTTCTCTCAAGGCTTTATAATTCTATCATCTGGGTCACTTTAGGGTTAGCATCTGTTGATTTTATTTTCCTTTGAGAACTCAACACATTTTCCTGGCTCTTTGAAAAAATATTTGAACTATGTCTTGGGTTTTGAATCTTATTTTGTAAGATTCTGTGTCCTTTTACTAGTAAAATTCATGGCAGAATATTGATTTTTCTTTTGTTTTAGCAAGCAATCAACCTGGCTATGTTAAGACTTCAAGTTGTTTCTCACTTTATGTATGCAATGATTTCAATGTCTGTTCAGTTTTCAAAGCCTTGCTATACTCTTCAGATCTATCCTGCACATGAATCTCTCAGCGGTCAGTCTGGGATTTCAGTGGCATTGTGTACTTCAGTTCCATTCCTTTTAAAATTAATTAATTAACCCAGCCAGTATTGCTCAGTGGTTGAGCATTGACCCATGAACCAAGAGGTCACTGGTTAGATTCTAGGTCAGGGCACATGCCTGGGTTGCAGGCTCTATCTCCAGTAGGGGGCATGCAGGAGACAGCCAATTGATGTAGCTCTCTCACTGATGTTTCTATCTCTCTATCCCTCAATCTCTAAAATCAATAAAAACATTAAAGTTAATTAATTAGTTTTATTAAATGTATTTGGATAACATTGGTTAATATGATTATGTAAGTTTCAAGTTTACAATATTATAACGCATCAATTGTTTATTTCATTGTTTGTTCATCACCCAAAGTTCCGTTTCCTGCCATCACTATATATTCCCTTTTACCCTCTTGCAGTTAATTTTTAAAGCCTGTGTTATGTTTCTTTGGTTCTGTTCTATGTAGGCATAGTTTAAGGATAAGCCTGGGGCTTAATTGATTCATATACAGTATTAGGAGAGCACTTATTTAGTTCCATCTTCTATCCATACCCCCTCCTACTTCTTTAGATCACAGGGGCTCCTTTTCCAGTTTCCTTTAGTCAGAGACAGGTTTTCTCTCAGGACTGTAGGTGTCCATATTGCCTCCTCTACTGTCACAGCAGCTATGTCACTTCTTGTTTGGAACTTATCTCAGGGCAAGGCCAAGGGAGAAATAAGAGGGGAAAATGGAAAGAAAATCAACTCAGGGATTCTTCACAGACTGACTTACAGGGTCCCCTTTTATTAGTTATCTTGCTAGAAAGTGATGGTTTCTCTCAGAGGTTTTGCTCTCTGTACTTAAAGTGCAGTTCTGTGCCTTGGTTCATGCTTGGATGGAAACCAGGCAATAAAGAAGAAAATTTATTTTAAAAAGAAAACAGTAAAAAACAAAACAAAAACAAAACAAAAAACCCCCCACAAAACCTTACTGCCATTGTTTTACTTTTCAGTATCTTTAGGCAGTTGATTTTTGTATTCTGCCCAGTAGTTTTAGCAGTAATCAATTGGGGAAATAAACTGTAGTGAATTAATCTTAGCCAGCACCAGAAGTCTTACTATCTTCTTTAATCATTCAGTTTTACTTATTTCTTATCTTCTCCTATTAAAATGGAATTTTCATGTGTATGCTCATATTTATTGCTGAATTTCCAATGCCAAGAACAGTGCTTAGCAAATAGTGAATTATCATTATATATTTGCCGAATTCATTAATTAGCTAATTAATACCTATTTTTACTTCTATTGACTTTCCTTTAAAAAGATTCCAATTATGGGAATATCATTTTATATCATCTTAAGAACTTGGCTCATTTCATTATGCTATTTCCCTTTTCATGACACTGAAAAGTAATCCCTCCATGTATGATGGAGGTTGCATTAGGGTCACTTGAAAAAACTCTTTATGGAAGGAGTACATTTTTGTAAGAAAACTGAGCTATCTTTACTAGGCCTTAAATCTTCTATTAACATTGCCATATATCAAAAATATCTGACAGTAACTCAACATCCCTAGAGAATTTCAAAAATTCTAAACATTTTTAAATCAGTTCTCAGCAGCCAGCATCTTAGTAAAATATTCCTTAACAATTTAAACATTATGTAAGTGGCTGTTTACCACTTCTGAACTTTCTTCCTTTCTGGAGATAAGGTATTAAAATGTCCTATAATTTAAAGAAAAGAACACTGTGCCTATCTTTGCCCTTGTTATGCACTGAGGCAATTGAATTGACTTTCAACAGGCACACACTGATCATTATGATAGCAGTAGAGCAAGAACAAAATGAACTACACTTAATGAGTAGCTGGGCATTTGAAAAATGCAGCACATTGAATAGCACGAATCAGAGATACAGTATCAACAAATCTTTTCCTGTATCTGATGAATAATTATTGAAGCAGACCTAATATTGTTTGAGTCCAGAGGCTGAAAGGATCCCAGAGAACCTACATGGAAAAACAATATAGGGGTTTCTACCTCTCCCTCTTTAGCTGTCTGTTTTAGAGTTTGTCTAATTTATGTGAACTATTTCTGGAGTTCTATTGGAGAACTTTAAGATATAGAACTAAAGGAGTGCTGACCATTATATAAAGTGACCATATAGTTCAAATAAGGATATATTTAAGAAAAATGAAGGTGCTATAGATAATAAAGGTTGAAAAACTAAAATTTTCCTAGATAAGCCAGGTTGTATGCTTTTATGTATGATATAATATAGACATTATGGTATACCATCTGTAATATCCAATGCAGTTAAATACACTGAGCATATTAAAACTCATTAAGAGTAAAAAAATTATATTGTATATATTTAAAAGAAATCATAATCTTAATGATACTCAAAAAAGGGAAATAAATTATCATTGCAGGGTAGGGGTCTAAAACTTTATTTTGAGATAAACAATAAAAAAAATTCAGACATTACAGTATAAACTGTCTTTCAAGTCAACTAAATAGCCCCCATTTATGAGTAAAAGTTTTTCTCACTAGATTTCTGGCTAATATGTGGAAGAAATGATAGAATTAGAAAAATCATTACGTTGCAATTCCCAATGAATTAATTTATTCAAGCAATAATAATAAATGAATGAAATCATTAGATGAAAAATTTGGGGGGGGGGGGACCAAGATGGCGGCATAGGTAAACACCGGAGTTTGCTGCCTCGAACAACCACTTCAAAAATACAACTAAAAGACGTAACGGACATCATCCAGAACAACAGGAAGGCTGGCAGAGTGGAAATTCTACAACTAGAAGGAAAGAGAAAAGCATACCGAGACTCAGAGGAGGCACAATGCGGAAGTAAAATACTAAGGTACAGAGGCACACACAGAGTGGGCTGGTGGCTGAGGGCGCAGTTCTTGTTTTCAATCGGGAGGGAGTCTCAGGCTCTGAGCTCTAGTTTCGGGCGAGTCTCTAGGGACCTAGATTTATACGGGAGAAGCGGGACTGTCTGGCATCGGTCGGAACTCGAGGGCAGCTTTCTCTCAGAGGGGCGTGCAGTGAATACTGGGACACTGAGAAGCAGAGCCTCTGAGGGTAGGACTGAGGGCAGGCATAACTGCTAACTCCGCCTTGTTGATCCCATGAGACCTGCTCAGCCCAAGCCCTGCAGGGAGGCTTTTGCTGGATAGCCTAAGCAGAGGCTAGATTAGCACCTCCCTAGAGATCCAGGAGCCAGTGTACCCAGAGGTCAGAGTGGGACCATCCAGTTTGCAGCTTCGTGGAACCATAAAGGACACACTCAGGGGGAAAACTCAGTGAGCACCAAAGCCCCATTGAAGCAAGTCTTGCCCTGGAGGGGTGTCTCCAGCACAGAAGTTCTCCCACTGTAGACACAGTTGATTCTCATAGCCAATTGGCCTGGAGGTCAATTCCTCCCAGTGATACCTACAACAATCAAGGCTTTACTACAACAAGACTGTGCACAAAGACCACAAGGGGGTGCACCAAGAGTGTCCTCCTCAGGTAATTGGGGAGGCTGAACCACTGGGACCTAGAGTACACATAGCACAGAAAACCACTTTATCAACACAGGGAAGTATAAAAAATGCGGAGACAAAGAAACAGGTCACAAATGACAGAAATGGAGGAAAGCAAACTACTGGATATAGAGTTCAAAACCACACTTTTAAGGTTTTTCAAGAATTTTCTAGAAACTGCTGATAAACTTAATGAGTGCTACGAGAAATCTCATGAGACCCTCGAGGTTGTGATAAAGGAACAACTAGAAATTAAGCATACACTGACTGAAATAAAGAATATTATACAGAATCCCAACAGCAGACTAGAAGATCGCAAGGATCAAGTCAATGATTTGAAATACAAAGAAGCAAAAAACACCCAACCGGAAAAGCAAAATGAAAAAAGAATCCAAAAATAGGAAGATAGTGTAAGGAGCCTCTGGGATGGCTTTAAGCATACCAACATCAGAATTATAGGGGTGCCAGAAGAAGAGAGAGAGCAAGATATTGAAAACCTATTTGAAGAAATAATGACAGAAAACTTCCCCTACCTGGTGAAAGAAATAGACTTACAAGTCCAGGAAGCGCAGAGAACCCCAAACAAAAGGAATCCAAAGAGGACCACACCAAGACACATCATAATCAAAATGCCAAGAGCAAAAGACAAAGAGAGAATCTTAAAAACAGCAAGAGAAAAACAGTCAGTTACCTACAAGGGAGTACCCATACCTCTGTCAGCTGATTTCTCAATGGAAAATTTGTAGGCCAGAAGGGAGTGGCAAGAAATATTCAAATTGATGAATGCCGCCAAGAACCTACAACCAAGACTACTTTATCCAGCAAAGCTATCATTCAGAACTGAAGGTCAGATAAAGAGCTTCACAGATAAGGAAAAGCTAAAGGAGTTCATCACCACCAAACCAGTATTATATGAAATTCTGAAAGGTATCCTTTAAGAGGAAGAAGAAGAAAAAGGTAAAGATACAAATTATGAACAAGAAATACACATCTATCAACAAGTGAATCATCTGATGAACAGAATTAACTCGTGTTTATAATAGAATCAGGTGCATAGAAAGGGAGTGGACTGACTATTCTTGGGGGGAGAGGGGTGAGGGGGATGCGGGAAGAGACTGGACAAAAATCATGCACCTTTGGATGAGGACAGTGGGTGGGGAGTGAGGGAGGAGGGTGGGGTGGGAGCTGGGTTGAGGGGAGTTATGGGGGGAAAAAGAGGAACAACTGTATTAATCTGAACAATAAAGATATAATTAATAAAAAAAAAAATTGGGGAGGGAATCCAAAATAGAGGAATTGTATTGATTGATATCTTTATCATCTAAATCTAGTAAACAGGATATCTTTAAGTGTAGGAAAACAACATATAATGTGTCTCTTGATGTGATGCAATACGAATTGTAAACCACCCCCTGTGACATATTCTTACCAAAATAAGTTGAATCTAGAGCTAATCAATCCTTAATAGATGATTTATTATTTATAGAAAATTACAGGGCAGAGGTAAAAGTTTAAAAATATCACGTGGTTATTTCACTTAGCATAATAGTCTCCAGTTCCATCCATGCTGTTGCAAATGGTAAGAATTCGTTCTTTTTTTTATAGCAGCGTAGTATTCCATTGTGTAGATGTACCACGGTTTTTTTGTTTTTGTTTTTGCTTTCTCCCCATTTTTTTTTATTGCTTAAAGTATTACAAAGGGTATTACATACGTGTCCATTTTATCCCCCCGCCCTAGACAGTCCCCCAGCCTCCCCCATCCCCCAGTGTCACATGTCCATTGGTTATGCTTATATGCATGCATACAAGTCCTTTAGTTGATCTCTTACCCCCCTACCTCCTGCCCCCCAACCCTCCCCGGCCTTCCCGGTGCAGTTTGACAATCTGTTTGAGGCAGCTCTGCCTCTGTATCTATTATTGTTCAAAAGTTTATAATGGTCTCTATTATCCATGAATGAGTGAGATCATGTGGTATTTTTCCTTCATAGACTGGCTTATTTCACTTAGCATAATGCTCTACAGTTCCATCCATGACGTTGCAAATTGTAAGAGTTCCTTCCTTTTTAGAGCAGCATAGTATTCCATCGTGTAGATGTACCACCGTTTTCTAATCCATTCATCTACTGATGGACACTTAGGCTGTTTCCAGATCTTAGCTATGGTGAATTGTGCTGCTATGAACATAAGGGTGCATATATCCTTTCTGATTGGTGTTTCTGGTTTCTTGGGATATATTCCTAGAAGTGGAATCACAGGGTCAAATGGGAGTTCCATTTTCAGTTTTTTAAGGAAACTCCATACTGTCTTCCATAGTGGCTGCACCAGTCTGCATTCCCACCAGCAGTGCACGAGTGTTCCTTTTTCTCCACATCCTCTCCAGCACTTGTCGTTTGTTGATTTGTTGATGATAGCCAGTCTGACAGGTGTGAGATGGTACCTCATTGTTGTTTTGATTTGCATCTCTCAGATGATTAGTGACTTTGAGCATGTTTTCATATGTCTCTTGACTTTCTGAATGTCCTCTTTTGAAAGGTGTCTATTTAGATCCTTTGCCCATTTTTTGATTGGATTGTTTATCTTCCTTTTGTTAAGTTGTATGAGTTCCCTATAAATTTTGGAGATTAGGCCCTTATCAGATATGACATTGGCAAATATGTTTTCCCACACAGTGGGTTTTCTCGTTGTTTTGTTGATGGTTTCTTTTGCTGTGCAGAAGCTTTTTATTTTGATGTAGTCCCATTTGTTCATTTTCTCTTTAGTTTCAAGTGCCCTAGGAGCTGTATCAGTGAAGAAATTGCTTCGGCATATGTCTGAGATTTTGTTGCCTTTGGATTCTTCTAGAATTTTTATGGTTTCCTGTCGTATATTTAAGTCCTTTATCCATTTTGAGTTTATTTTTGTGTATGGTGTAAGTTGGTGGTCTAGTTTCATTTTCTTGCATATATCTGTCCAATTTTCCCAACACCATTTATTGAAGAGACTATCTTGGCTCCATTGTATGTTCTTGCCTCCTTTGTCAAATATTAATTGAGCATATTGGTTCGGGCCAATTTCTGGGCTCTCTATTCTATTCCATTGATCTATATGCCTATTCTTGTGCCAGTACCAGGCAGTTTTGAGAACAGTGGCTTTGTAATACAACTTGATATCTGGTATTGAGATCCCACCTACTTTGTTCTTTTTCAGGATTGCTGCAGCTATTCGTGGTATTTTTTTATTCCAGATGAATTTTTGGAGAGTTCGTTCTATATCTCTGTAGTATGCCGTTGGTATTTTAATGGGAAGTGCGTTGAATTTATAGATTGCTTTGGGTAGTATGGACATTTTAATGATGTTGATTCTACCAATCCATGAACACGGCATGTTCTTCCATCTGTTTATGTCTTCCTCTATATCTTTTTTCAACGTCCTGTAGTTTTCTGAGTAGAGGTCTTTTACCTCTTTAGTTAAGTTTATTCTTAGGTAGCTTAATTTTTTTGGTGCGATGGTAAACGGGATTGTTTTTATAATCTCTCTTTCTGAAAGTTCACTATTGGTGTATAGAAATGCCTCAGATTTCTTGGGGTTAATTTTGTATCCTGCTACATTGCCAAATTTATGTATTAAGTCTAGTAGCTTTTTGATGGAGTCTCTAGGGTTTTGTATGTATAATATCATGTCGTCTGCAAATAAGGACAGTTTTACTTCCTCTTTTCCAATTTGGATGCCTTTTATTCTTCTTCTTGCCAAATTGCAATGGCTAACACGTCCAGTACTATGTTGAACAGGAGTGGTGAGAGGGGGCATCCCTGTCTTGTTCCTGTTCTTAGGGGAAATGGTGTTAGTTTTTGTCCATTGAGTATGATGTTGGCTGTGGGCCTGTAATATATGGCTTTTATTATGTTGAAGTATGATCCTTGTACTCCCACCTTGCTGAGAGTTTTTATCAAAAATGGGTGTTGAATTTTGTCAAATGCTTTTTCTGCATCAATTGATATGACCATGTGGTTTTTTTCTTTCAACTTGTTTATGTGATGTATCACGTTTATTGATTTGCGGATATTGTACCATCCTTTCATCCCTGGGATAAATCCTACTTGGTCGTGGTGTATGATCTTTCTGATGTACTGCTGGATCTGATTTGCTAAGATTTTGTTGAGGATTTTGGCATCTATGTTCATGAGGGATATTGGCCTGTAATTCTCTTTCATTGTGTTGTCTTTACCTCGTTTTGGTATTAGGGTGATGCTGGCTTCATAGAATGAGCTTGGAAGTGTTCCTTCCTCTTGAATTTTTTGTAGTAGTCTGAGGAGGATAGGTTTTAGTTCTTCCTTGAATGTTTGGTAAAACTCCCCTGTGAAGCCGTCTGGTCCTGGGCTTTTGTGTGCTGGAAGCTTTTTGATGACTGCTTCAATTTCTTCCATAGTTATTGGCCTGTTGAAATTTTTAGATTCTTCCTGATTGAGTTTTGGAATGTTGTATTTTTCTAGGAATTTGTCCATTTCCTCCCGGTTGTCTAGTTTGTTGGAGTCGAGCTGTCCATAGTATTTTTTAACAATCATTTGTATTTCTGTGGGGTCTGTTGTTATTTCGCCTCTATCGTTTCTGATTTTTTTTATTTGGTTCCTCTCTCTTTGCTTTTTGGTGAGTCTGGCTAGAGGTTTGTCAATCTTGTTTATCCTTTCAAAGAACCAGCTCTTGGTTTCATTTATTTTCTGTATTGTTTTTTTGGTCTCTATGTCATTTATTTCTGCTCTGATCTTTATTATCTCCTTCCTTCTGCTCACTCTGGGGTTTTCTTGTTGCTCTCTTTCTAATTCTTTGAGTTGTAGAGTTAGCTGATTTACTACCATTTTTTCTTGTTTTTTGAGATAGGCCTGTAGAGCTATAAACTTCCCTCTCAGGACTGCTTTCATTGTGTCCCATAGGTTTTGGATTGTTGTGTTTTCATTGTCATTAGTTTCCAGGATGTTTTTAATTTCTTCTTTGATTTCATTGGTAACCCAATCAATATTTAATAGCATGCTATTCAGCTTCCAGGTGTTTGAGTATTTTGGGTTGTTTTTATTGTAGTTTATGTCTAATATTATGCCATCGTGGTCTGCGAAGATGCCTTTTATGATTTCAATCTTCTTGAATTTGGGGATACTTTGCTTGTGACCCAATATATGTTCTATTTTTGAATATGTGTCATGAGCACTTGAGTAGAATGTATATTCCGTGGCACTGGGGTGAAGTGTTCTGAAGATGTCTATTAAGTCCATCTGATCTATTGAGTCATTTAGGATTGCTGTATCTTTGCTGATTGTTTGTCTAGAGGACTTATCCAGTGCTGTCAGTGGTGTATTAAAGTTCCCTACTATGATTGTAATGTTGTAGATCTCTCCTTTGATATCTTCCAAGAGTTTTTTTTATGAATTTGGGTGCTCCTGCATTGGGTGCATATATGTTTACCAGGGTTATATCTTCTTGTTGTTTTGATCCCTTTAGTATTATGAAGTGGCCTTCCTTATCTCTTGTTATGGCCTTCACTTTGAGGTCTATTTTGTCCGATATAAATATTGCTACCCCAGCTTTCTTTTCCTTTCCATTTGCCTGAAAGATATTTTTCCACCCTTTCACTTTCAGTCTGTGTGAGTCCCTTCTAATGAGGTGGGTTTCTTGTAGACAGCAGATGTATGGGTCATGTTTTTTTATCCATTCAGCCACTCGATGTCTTTTGTTTGGAGCATTTAGTCCATTTACGTTTAAAGTTATTATTGAAAGGTACTTGTTTGTAGCCATTTATTTTTTTGTGTGTGGCTGTTTTCTTTCTGAGCTTTTTATTATTTTTATACCAGACCCTTTAGCATTCCTTGCATTGCTGGCTTGGTGGTGATAAACTCCCTTAGCCTTTTTTTGTCTGTGAAGCTTCTTATTTCCCCTTCAAGTTTGAATGATAGCCTTGCTGGATAGAGTATTCTTGGGTTCAGTCCTTTGCTTTGCATCACTTTGTAAATTTCCGTCCATTCTTTTCTGGCCTGATGTGTTTCTGTTGAGAAATCATTTGACAATCTAATGGGAGATCCCTTGTATGTAACTTTCCGTCTCTCTCTTGCAGCCTGTAAGATTCTCTCTTTGTCCTGAACATTTGCCATGGTAATTATGATGTGTCTTGGTGTGGGTCTTTTCGGGTTCACCTTGTTTGGGACTCTCTGTGCTTGTGTGACTTTTTTCTTCCCCACCTCAGGGAAGTTTTCTGATATTATTTCTTCTAATAGGTTTTCTAATCCTTGTTCATCCTTCTGTTGTTCTGGTACCCTTATTATTCGTATGTTGTTTCGTTTCATGTTGTCCCAAAGCTCCCTTAGGCTCTCCTCCTTTCTTTTATTTTTTTTCTCCAATTGCAGTACATTTTGGGTGTGTTTTGCTTCCTTGTCTTCTAATTCACTAATTCGGTCCTCCGCTTCTCCTAGTCTACTGTTGATACTTTCAATGGAGTTTTTCATTGCAGCTATATCACTCTTCATTTCTTCTTGGGTCTTACTTAAGTTGTTGATTTTTTCATCTGTTTCTTCTAGCTTCTTCCATATGTTATCGATTTTTTCATCTCTTTCTTCTTGCTTCTTGCAGAGGTTGTCGATTTTTTCTTCCATCCGGTTTATGAACTCTAGGACACTTATTCTGAATTCTTTTTCTGTCATGTTGCATGCCTCTGTATTACTTAGCTGCTTTTCTGGAGAGTCCTCCTTCTCTTTCCTTTGGGGGTTTCTTTGTCTACCCATGTTTGATCTCACTGACATATCTAGATGTTGAGTTGTTCAGTGGTTGCTCCCTTGGTGGCAGTGACTCCTTGGTCTGTGGTTGCTCTTCGGGCGGTTGCGGTAGCAGCTGCTCTTCAGTGGGCAGCAGCTCCTCTGGTGGGTGCTGTTCACAGCTGAGGTGGCTCTGCTGGCTGGTGGGGCGAGGTTTCACGTACAGCTGCTGTTCCTCAGCAGAGGGTGTGGTGCTCTGGAGGTTGCTGTAGCTTTGATCTGCTGCGTTGATTTAAAGGCACAAAATACAACACAACAAGGCACCATGTACCAGGCACTAAACACAAATATATTCATGATATTAATAACCCCAAATAAAGGTGACCACCCGAATTAAGATAATTAGGGTATAAGGAGGAAGGAAGGGAAAAAGATAAAAGAGAAAAAAGAAAAGAAAAGTAGGGACCAAAAAAAGGAGTACAAAAATGAAATTGGGAAAAAGGAGGGGGAAAATAAAAGCGAGAAAAGAAAAGAAAAGAAAAGAAAGAGAAAAAAGAAAGAAAAAAGAGCGAAAAGAGAGAATTAAGTGGAAGAGGGGAAGAGACTTTTAATACGAGGAGAATACTCCTATAGAACAGCCATTAATACCAACAGATTCCAGCAACAGCTCCCTGGAGTTGAATGCAAACTAGAAACAACCAATAATATAACGATGAAAATAGAATGGAGAACACTAATCCCAAAATAAAATTAAGAGAAAATAAAATGGCACTTTAAAAAATGGTAAAATGGTAGCAGTAATAATACTGGTTAAAAATAAGAAGGTAGTAATTAAAAGGGTAAAATCAGGTGATGGAAAAAGAAGGAAAAAAAAGAAAAGAAAAAAAAGAAGAAGAAGAAAAAATTGGTTCCTTAGTTAAAAGGTGAAAAAAGAAAAAAAAATATTGCAGTAGTGAAGGTCCTTCGGTTCTTCTATTCTTCAGTGTGGCTTGCCTTAGACCTGCCAGGTATTCAGGAGAGTGTTGGGTTTCCCTGCGATACACAGTTCCTCTGTGTTGTAAACCACAGTCCTTATTTTAAAGCAGGCCGCATTTTTTCCCAGACTGCCTTATTTTGTGTTTAGCAAAGAGTCAGTTTGTGGGTCAGCCTCTTGGTGGCAGTGTTCTGGGGTTGGCCTCTGAGGCTATAGGGCCTCTCTCTCCAGTGGAAGCTCACTGCCCAGATCTGGCTGCGTAATAGTTAGTTACAGGCGCTGTGTTGTTGCTGGGATTGAAAATCCCTCTATAGGCCTGACCCTGTTAACTCCCAGGGACTGATCAGGTTATTTTAATCCTTGATCTCCTTCAGGATGGAATCTGGGTGTGGCTGTGCTCCTTGCCTGGGGGCTGGGGGGAGGAGTCTCACTCTCCTGAGAGAATGGCTGCCCCAGTCCTGGGCTCAGGGGTGTCTCAGCACTCAATTCGCTGCCACCTCTCCAGGCCCCCCTTCTCTCCTCAGCCTCTCCCCAGATTCCACTCCTCCGCACACTCTCCCTCTCTTCAGCACAGGTGAGTGTCTGTATCAGAAATGTCCCATGAACATGATTCAGTGAAAACAAACAAACAAACGCAGGCCGTGGAAACAGGAAAGGCTTGGTTTCTGTAAGCTTCTTCTCTTACCGGGACTGCATGGTCTGGTCAGCTCTTCAGGCTGCCCCCTTTAGGCTCAGTCCTCTGTGATCACAGAACCCAGCTCTCAATTCCCCCTGTGGCGGCGCCAGGAATCCCGCGGTTCTCCTTTCCCCTGTCAGGGGCTGTGCCTGTCCCAAGGGATGCGGCTGTCTGCCACGCGGTCTCCCTCCGACTCTCTGGGCTCAGAGGTCTGGCAAACTTTCCTGCCCAAAACCCTGGTTTTTTTACCTTTCCAGGGGAGTTCTGCTCTTCCCGGATGCAAACCGTCTCACCAGCTGCACAATTTCGCCAATTCGGGGTGGATGCTATTAGTTTCAGCTGCTCACTCCATTTGCTCCGGGACAGGACCTGGGACGCGTCTGCCTATATCGCCGCCATCTTCCCTTCCGGTTTTCTATTCCACTCATCTGCTGATGGGAAATTAGGCTGTTTCCAAATCTTAGTTAATGTAAATTGTGCTTCTAGGAACATAGGAGTGCATATATTCTTTCTGACTGGTGTTTATGTTTTCTTGGGATATATTCCTAGAAGTGAGATTACTTGTTCAAGTGGGAGTTCCATTTTTAATTTTGTTTCCTTTATTGATTAAGGTATTACAAATGTGTCCTTATCCCCTGATTGTCCCCTCATCCCCCCACTCATGCCCTCACCCCCTGGTGTCTGTATCCATTGGTTATGCTTATATGTATGCATACAAGTCCTTTGGTTGATCTCTCCCCTTTAGACCCACCCTCCCCTGCCTTTCCACTGAGGTTTGAGCATCTGATCAATGCTTCTCTGTCTCTAGATCTATTTTTGTTTATCGGTTTATGTTGTTCATTATAATCCACAAATAAGTGAGATCATGTGATATTTATCTTTCTCTGACTGACTTATTTCACTTAGCATAATGCTCTCCAGCTCCATCCATGCTGTTGCAAATGGTAGGAGTTCCTTCCTTTTTACAGCAGCATAGTAATCCATTGTGTAGATGTGCCAAAGTTTTTGTTTGTTTGTTTGTTTTTATTTTTTTTAACTTTTTGTTTGTTTTATTGCTTAAAACAGTGGCTCTCAACCTTCTGGTCCTTTAAATACAGTTCCTCATGTTGTGACCCAACCATAAGATTATTTTCATTGCTACTTCATAACTGTAATGTTGCTACTGTAATGAATTGTAATGTAAATATCTGATATGCAGGATGGTCTTAGGTGACCCCTGTGAAAGGGTGGTTCGACTGCCAAAGGGGTTGCAACCCACAGGTTGAGAACCTCTGGCTTAAAATATTACAGAGTGGTGCATATGTCTCCTTTCCCCCGGCCCCTTGACCTTCCCCTGGCCTCCCCTACCACCAGTGTCTTTTATCCATCGGTTATGCTTATATGCATGCATACAAGTCCTTTGGTTGATCTCTTACCACCCCCGCAACCCTCTCGGGCCTTCCTGCTGTAGTTTGAGAGTCTGTTCGAGGTTGCTCTGCCTCTGTATCTATTTTTGTTCATTAGTTTATAATGGTCTTTATTATCCATAAATGAGTGAGATTATGTGGTATTTTTCTTTCATTGACTGGCTTATTTCACTTAGCATAATACTCTCCAGTTCCATCCATGCTGTTGCAAATGGTAATAATTCCTTCTTTTCTTACAGCAGCATAGTATTCCATTGTGTAGATGTACCACAGTTTTCTAATCCATTTATTTGCTGATGGACACTTAGGCTGTTTCCAAATCTTAGCTATGGTAAATTGTGCTGCTATGAACATAAGGATAGATATATCCTTTCTGATTGATGTTTCTGATTTCTTGGGATATATTCCTAGAATTGGGATTATTGGGTCAAATGGAATTTCCATTATTAGTTTTTTGAGGAAACTCCATACTGTTCTCCACAGTGGCTGCACCAGTCTGCAATCCCAACAGCAGTGCACAAGGGTTCCTTTTTCTCTGCATCCTCTCTAGCATTTGTCATGTATTGATTTGTTGATGATAGCCATTCTGACAGGTGTGAGATGGTACTGCATTGTCATTTTGATTTGCATATCTCGGATGATTAGTGACTTTGAGCATGTTTTCATATGTTTCTTGGCCTTTCTTATGTCTTCTTTCGGAAAGTGTCTATTAGGTCAATTGCCCATTTTTTGATTGGATTGTTTGTCTTTCTTTTGTTAAGTTGTATGAGTTCCCTGTAAATGTTGGAGATTAAACCCTTATCTGTGATAACATTGGCAAATAGGTTCTCCCATGCAGTGGGTTTTCTTGGTGGTTTCTTTTGCTATGCAGAAGCTTTTAATTTTGATGTAGTCCCATTTGTTTATTTTCGTTTAGTTTTCATTGCCTTAGGAGTGGTATTGGTGAAGGAATTGCTTCGGCATATGTATGAAATTTTGCTGCCTTTGGATTCCCCTAATATTTTTATGGTTTCCTGTCTTACGTTTAAGTCCTTTATCCATTTTAAGTTTATTTTTCTGTATGGTGTAAGTTGGTGGTCTAGTTTCATATTTTTGCATGTGTCTGACCAAATTTCTCAGCACCATTTATTGCAGAGACTGTCTTGACTCCATTGTATGTTCTTGACTCCTTTGTCAAATATTTATTGAGCATAGTTTGAGTTGATTTCTGGGTTCACTATTCAATTTCATTGATCTATATGTCTGTTCTTGTGCCATTACCATTCAGTTCTGAGAACAGTGGCTTTGTAATACATCTTGATATCTGGTATTGACTACCCTCCAACTTTGTTCGTTCTCATGATTGCTGCAGCTATTCAGGTTTTTTGTTTGTTTGTTTGTTTTTCTATTTAAATTTTTGGAGTGTTCTTTCTAGATCTGTGAATTATGCTGTTGGTATTTTAATGGGGAGTGCATTGAATCTTTGAGTAGTATGGCCATTTGAATGATTTTGATTCTGCCAATCCATGAACATGGTATGTTCTGACATGTGTTTATGTTTTCCTCTATCTCTTTTTTCAATATCCTATAGTTCTCTGAGTAGAGATCGTTTACCTCCTCAGTTAAGCTTATTCCTAGGTATCTTAATTTTTTTTGGTATGACGGTAAATGGGATTGCTTTTTTAGTATCTCTTTCTGTAAATTCACAATTGGTGTATAGAAATGCCCTAGATTTCTTGGCATTAATTTTGTATCCTGCTACATTGCCAAATTCATTTATTAAGTCTAATAATTTTTTGATGGGTTTTCTATGTACAGTATCATGTCATCTGCGAATAAGGACAGTTTTACTTCTTTTCCAATTTGGATGCCTTTTATTTCTTCTTCTTGTCTGATTGCAATGGCTAGTACCTCCAGTACTATATCAAACAGGAGTGGTGAGAGTAGGCATCCCTATCTTGTTCCTATTCTTAGGGGAAATGGTTTTAGTTTTTGCCCATTGAGTACGATGTTGGCTATGGGTTTGTCATATACGGCTCTTATTATGTTGAGGTATGATATTTCTATTCCCACCTTGCTGAGAGTTTTTATCAAGAAAGGGTGCTAGATTTTGTTGAATGCTTTTTCTCCATTAATATATATGACTATGTGATTTTTATCTCTCAATTTGTTTGTGATGTATCATGCTTATTGATTTGTGGATATTGTACCATCCTTGCATCCCTGGGATAAAACCTACTTGGTCATGGTGTATGATCTTTCTGATGTACTTCTGAATCTGATTTCCTAAAATTTTGGTGAGGATTTTGTCATCTATGTTCATGAGGGATATTGGCCTGCAATTCTTTCTCATTGTGTTGCCTTCATCTGGTTTTGTTATTACGGTGATGCTGGCTTCATACAATGAGCTTAGACGTGTTCCTCTTGAATTTTTGGAATAGTCTGAGGAGAATAGGTTTTAGTTCTTCCTTGAATGTTTGTTAAAATTCCCCTGTGAAGCCGTCTGTCCCTGGGTTTTTGTTTCCTGGAAGCTTTTTGATGACTGCTTCAATTTCTTCCATAGTTATTGGCCTATTCAGGTTTTTAGAATATTACTGATCGAGTTTTGGAAGGTTCTATTTTTCTCGGAATATGTCCATTTCCTTCAGGTTGTCTAGTTTGTGGGAATAGAGTTGTTCACAGTATTTTTAACAATCCTTTGTATTTCTGTGAGGTCTGTTGTTATTTTCCCTCTTTCATTTCTGATTTTGTTTACTTGGGTCCTCTCTGTTTGCTTCTTGGTGAGCCTGGCTAGAGGTTCATCAATCTTGTTTATCCTTTCATAGAACCAGCTCTTGGTTTCATTGATCTTTTGTATTATCTTTTTGGTCTCTATGTCATCTATTTCTGCTCTGATCTTTATTATTTCCTTCCTTATAGATACTGCGGGCTTTTATTGTTCCTCTCTTTCTAATTCTTTAAGTTGCAAGGTTAGATAATTTATTACTAGTTTTCTTGTTTGTCTGAGGTAGGCCTGTAGAGCTATGAATTTCCCTCTCAGGACTTCTTTCATTGTGTCCCATAGATTTGGGATTTTTGTGTTTTCATTGTCATTTGTTTCCAGGGTTCTTTTTATTTCTTCTTTAATCTCTTTGGTAACCCAATCATTGCTTAATAGATGCTATTTAGCTTCCAAGTGTTTGATTTTTTTCATTGTTTTTATTGTAGTTGATTTCTAGTTTTATGCCATTGTGATCTGAGAAGATGCTTGTTATGATTTCTAGCCTCTTGTATTTGAATAGACTTTGCCTGTGTCCTAATATGTGGTCTATCTTTGTAAATGTCCCGTGTGCACTGGAGAAGAATGTATATTCTGTAGCTTTGGGGTGAAATATTCTGTAGATGTTGATTAAGTCCACCTGATCTACTGAGGCATTTAGGATTGCTGTTTCTTTGCTGGTTTTTTGTTTAGATGATTTATCCAGTGGTGTCAGTGGGGTATTAAAGTACCCTAATATGACTGTATTGCTATCAATCTGTCCCTTGATATCTTCCAGAAGTTTTTTTATGTATTTGGATGCTCCTGTTTTGGGTGCATATATGTTTACCAAAGTTTTATCTTCTTGTTGAATTGCTCCCTTTAGTATTATGTAGTGGCCTTCCTTACCTCTTGTTATGGCCTTTACTTTGAGGTCTAAGTATTGCAACCCCAGCTTTTTTCTCATTTGAATTTGCCTGAAAATTTTTTTTCCATTCCTTCACTCTCAGTCTTTGTGAATCCTTTGTTCTGAGGTGGGTCTCTTGCAGACAGCAAATATATGGTTCATGTTTTCTTATCCATTCATCTACTCTATGCCTTTTGATTGGAACATTTAATCCATTTATGTTTAATGTTATTATTGATAAATACTTGGTTGTCATCATTTTTATTCTTAATGTTTGTGTTTCTTCTTGCCTTTCTGTTTCTTCTTTTAACATCAGTCCCTTTAGCATTTCTTGCATTGTTGGCTTGGTGGTAATAAATCCTTTTAGCCCTTTTTTTTGTCTGTGAAACTCCTGATTCCACCTTCAGTTTTGAATGATAGTCTTGCTGGGTATGGTATTCTTGGGTTCAGTCCCTTGCTTTGCATCACTTTGTATATTTCATTCCATTCCCTTTTGGCCAGGTGTGTTTCTTTTGAGAAATCAGCTGATATTCTAATGGGAGATCCCTTGTATGTAACTTTCTGTCTCTCTCTGGCAGCCTTTAAGATTCTTACTTTGAAGTTGGTGTTTGCCACTTTAATTATGATGTGTCTTGGTTTTGGTCTTTTTGGGTTCATCTTGTTTGGCACTCTATGTGCTTCTTGGACTTGTGTAGTTTTTTTCTTGCCAGTATCAGGGAAGTTTTCTGTCATTATTTCTTCAAACAGGTTTTCTATTCCTTGCTTCTGCTCCTCCTCTTCTGGTACCCCTATTAAGTGAATGTTGTTTTGTTTTGCATTGTCCCAAAGCTCCCTTAGGCTCTCCTCTTGCTTTTTAAGTTTTTTTTTCCCAGTTGCTCCTGTGTTTGTTTTTTCCTACCTTGTCTTCTAAATCGCTGATGCGGTCCTCAGCCTCTTCTAGTCTGCTGTTTAAGCCTTCCATTGTGTTCTTTATTGAAGCTATTTTGTTCTTCATTTCCTCTTGGTTCCTTTTCATGTTGGTGACATTCTCATTCAGCTCCTTATAATTCTCATTGAGTTGTATTTGTCATCCAGCTGTTTGAGCATCTTTATAACCATTACTCTAAATTCTTTCTCTGATAAGTTAGTAGCCTCAATTTTATTTAATTCCCTTTCTGGTGATCCTCTTTTTCTTTCCTTCGGGGATTGCTTTTTTGTCTTCCCATGTTTTGCTGCAATGTTTTAATTGTAGATCCGTTTGCTTTTTTACCCAGGTTCTTTTGGGGATGGTGCTACTTGTGTGATCTCTCAAGTCTCCTGGGCTTGGTAATGTAGTGTAACTCCCTACTTGTGCTATTTGGGTTCTCTCAATGTAGGCTTGCAAGCTGGAAAGGCGAAACTGCGGTGTCTAGAAGTCAGCAGCCATGGAGGGGGGTGTCCGAATTTTTGCTGTCTTATGCCCTTGGTTGAAATCACGTGTGCCCAGCGGGGATTCATAGTGGCACCCAGGAACCGTCTGTTGGGGTGGTGGGGCTAAGGAGGCCTGCCCTCTGGAAAGGCGTGACTGTGGTGTCCAGAGTTCTGTAGTTTTGGGGTGTTCAGACTCAGCTTTTGCTGCTGCCTTTAGTGGTTGGATATACGCTCCCCCAGTGGTGGCTCACAGGGGCACCCAAGGTGCCTTTGCCAGCAGGGTGTACTGACGCACTCTGAAGGGCCCTGGCACTGAAGCCACGGGATTGCAGTGTCTTTGGGCAGGTATCTCAGAAGAGGTAATTCAGCGTTTCTACAGCCCAGCAGTGCGTCCCTGTTTATATAAGTGCATGCCCAGCAGGGACTCACAGAGGCGCCCAAGGGCTGCCTGTGGAGGGGTGGGCTTGGGAGACCTGTGTGCCAGAAAAGCATGTGCCTGTAGTGTCCAGAGTTCTGCAGCTGTGGTGTGGGAAGACTCAGTTTTTGCTGCCGCACCTGTGGTAGATAGGTGCGCGTTCCCAGTGGTGGCTCACAGGGGCACCCACTGTGCCTTTGCCAGTGCAGTGGTGCACTGAAGCACTCTGAAGGGCCCTGGCACTGAAGCCGCGCAATCAAGGCCTCTGTGGGCAGGTGTCCAGGATGAGTGAATTCAGAATTTCTACTGCCAGGGTAGTGCATCCCTCTTTGTCTAAGATCACACCCAGCCTGGGCTCACAGCGGCTCCCTAGAGTGCCCTGTAGACAGATCGGCTCAGGGTACTTGCTCATTGTAAATGTGCGACTGTGGCAGTGCCTTTGCTGGTGCAGAGCTCTGATTCACTCTGAGGGGCCCAGGCGCTGTAGTTGTGCTGCTGGGTTGTCTGTGGGCAGTTATTTAGGAAGAGGGAATTCAGAATTTCGACTGTGGGGCAGCACACCCCTGTCTGTACAAAATCACACCAAGCAGGGGCTCACAGTAACTCCCAAAAGTTGCCTATGGAGTGGTGTGTGCCCTGGAAGTCTGCACACTGGAAACGCGCAAATGTTGGAAATGTGGGAATGTGGCCTATGGAGGTCTGCCGCTGGGGAGGGGGGAAGTTGCATTTACTGCTATGGGAGCGGTGCACCTTTGGAGGTGGAGGTCCCAGGGTCCATGAGTGGGCAGCAGGATTTTGGCTGGAGTGGCTACTGGTCGCGGCAGTGTCCAAAGCCTGTCTGGGTGGTGGTGCTGCTGAGTTCCTAGAAGAGGCCGCTCTCCCCTTCAAGATGGCATGGGCTCTGAACATTTTTAATATTTTGAGGAAACTCTATACTGTTTTTCACAGTGGCTGTACCAGTGTGCATGCCAGGGAGAAGTCACTGGGGGGGGGGGGGGAGAATTATGTAATACATTAAAAATTAAAGAACTTAAAAATATATCACAGGGAAGCAAACCATCTAGATTATGAAATCTATTACAAGACCACTGAACTTGATTCTTCAAGTAACTAGGAAGAAGAAAGAAAGATGGGACTACATCAAAATAAAAAGCTTCTGCACAGCAAAAGAAACCATCAACAAAACAACAAGAAAACCCACTGTGTGGGAAAACATATTTGCCAATGTCATATCTGATAAGGGCCTAATCTCCAAAAATAATAGGGAACTCATACAACTTAACAAAAGGAAGATAAACAATTCAATAAAAAAATGGGCAAAGGACCTAGATAGACACCTTTCAAAAGAGGACATTCAGAAAGCCAAGAGACATATGAAAACATGCTCAAAGTCACTAATCATCTGAGAGATGCAAATCAAAACAACAATGAGGTGCCATCTCACACCTGTCAGACTGGCTATCATCAACAAATCAACAAACGGCAAGTGCTGGAGAGGATGTGGAGAAAAAGGAACACTCGTGCACTACTGGTGGGAATGAAGACTGTGAAAGACAGTATGGAGTTTCCTCAAAAAACTAAAAATGGAACTCCCATTTGACCCTGTGATCCCACTTCTAGGAATATATCCCAAGAAACCAGAAACACTAATCAGAAAGGATATATGCACCCGTATATTCATGGCAGCACAATTCACCATAGCTAAGATCTGGAAACAGCCTAAGTGTCCATCAGTAGAAGAATGGATTAGAAAACGGTGGTACATCTACACGATGGAATACTATGCTGCTGTAAAAAGGAAGGAACTCTTACTATTTGCAACGTCATGGATGGAACTGGAGAGCATTATGCTAAGTGAAATAAGCCAGTCAATGAAGGAAAAATACCACATGACCTCACTCACTCATGGACAATAAAGACCATTATAACCTTATGAACAATAATAGATACAGAGGCAGAGCTGCCTCAAACAGATTGTCAAACTGCAGCAGGAAGGCCGGGGAGGGTTGGAGGGCAGAAAGGAGGCGGGTAAGAGATCAACCGAAGGACTTGTATGTATGCATATAAGCATAACCAATGGACATAAGACACTGGGGGGTAGGGGAGGCCAGGGGATTGTCAAGAGCAGGGGAAAAAAGAAAGGACACATATGTAATACCCTTTGTAATACTTTAAGCAATAAAAAAAAAAAACAAATGAGAAGAATGTTCTGCCTTAAAAATGAAAAAGACAATCAATCAAATATAATGTGTGGGGTTTTGATTCAACAAAACAAATTCAAATAGGTATTATTTTAGGCAGTCAGCTATATTTGAGTAATGTAAAGTGAATACAATTAGGCTGATTTATTTTATTTACCTCTCCTAATCCAGTCTTTATTCATTCTCTGACCTGGAGCTTGACCTCTGTGGCTTACATAAAAGGGCAACATTGTTCTCAGATTCCACTTTGGATTGTCCAGTGGAATGTGATAACAGGAGACCTGAGGATTGGCCATGTTGGTTGCATCCATCAAAAATAGCTTCTATTTGGTGAACCCAGGAGGAAAAGACCATTTCAGTTTCCCTAAAACTTTCCTAGTTTTAACACTGAGTCCCACATGCCAAGAAACTCCTCAGTCCTAGAAAAATAAAGATTTAGCTAGATTCTCAAGATTATGAAAATTGCTTCTCTTTCCTTGGTCATTTACGGATAGCATTGGCAATGGGTCCCTCAGGATGTCAGCCCCAGAGTACTGCTCTATTCCTTGCTGGTTTTCCTAATTTTTCCCACACTTTCATAAACAGTCATTCTATTACAGTTTGCTTAAGCCTTTTGAAGTTGCAATTTGTTTTCTGCCAGTACCCTGGGTATGAAATAAGGAAGTTTGTCAGTCTTAAAATGTGTGATAGCATTGTGCTTTTGTAAAAATAAATAAATAAATAAAAATCCATGGTTTTAAAGATGTATACTAAAGTATATTGGAGTGAAATTACAAGATACCTGAAATTTTCTTTAAAATAATTCTCTAAAATAAGGCGCGGGGGGGGGGTGGTTATAGCTAAAGCATGAGTATCAAAATTTGATAATTCTATAATGTGGATGTTGGGTATCTGGAGGCGCATTTTAGTGGCCTTTATATTTATGTATGTTTGAAATCTCTTTAAATTTAAAAAGAAGTATTTTATGTAATGTGCAATTCATGAGAACAGTTACTAAATAAGCATATAGTCTTACATTAAGAAAAATATGTCTAAAGTGATCATCAACATGTGAATTGTTTTCTTTTTTTTTTTTGAAGTTATATCTAAACTTAAAAAAAAGATTATGCTGAATCAATCAAATTTTCTCCAAGTATTCCTGATTACCAGTGAAAATCATGTGCAGAAATGTTAGTCAGGAATAGAAATTTAGAACTGAATAGAATGAAAGTCTATAGGCCATATAGCAATGCCAAGTAATGAGTCTGATTGGACCTGCTTGTGTAATGTATTCCTTAAACCAATCAGTGTTGCCAAGGGGATGAGTGCCTTTTATATTTTGGTCCCTGTTCTTAAAAACAGAAATAATAGATATTGAGTCATAGATATTTTTTGTATAAATCAGGGGGGGAAACCATTTAAAAGTAATGGATGTTCATTGTTAAAAATTTGGAAATTACAAAGTACTATAGGCAAAAATACACCCCCCCCCAAGTCTGTTGCTATTAATTTCTGTGTATTGCCATTTAGTCTTGTTTAAGTTTTGTATGTGGATATATACAACACCCACATATATATTAAACTTACACAAGGTATCATAGTGTAGATACAGTTTTACTTTCAAAGTCCAATTTTTCATGCAATATGGATAAATTAAAAATGATTAAATACAAATACTTTCAAATTGCATTTTTCAATTACAGTTTAAATTGTAAATCTATTTAATGATATATTCTACTAGAGGTCCAGTGCATGAATTTGTGCACAGGTGGGGTCCTTTGGCCTGGCCGGTGATCAAGGCTTATCAGGGGGCCAGCTGGCTGGGGGAAAGGATCCCGGGAGGTTGGCTGGCCAGTCCCCCATCAAGGCCAATTGGGGGGGCCAGGTGGGCAGGGGGGAGGGGCCATGGAAGGTTGATTGTGGGAGCACCCTGACCACCAGGGGGCCGTTCCTGTGTTGAGTGTCTTCCCCCTGGTGGTCAGTGTGCGTCATAGTGACTAGTCAACTGGTTGTTGCAGTCGTTCTGGTCGTTTGGTCATGACGGTTGGTTAGGCTTTTATATATATAGATTCCATACCTTATTTAGACATTGTCCTAATCTTAGGCAATAAGATTGCTAACAATTTTTCTTTGTTAGCTGTTATACTGTACTAAACATACTTTTACAAAAACCTTTGTTTACCTGTCTGATTATTTCTTTAAGATGAATAACCAGAAATATAATTTCTAGGTCATAAATATAAACACATAAGGTTCTTGATACTTATTGAAAAATTGCTTTCCAGAAAGGTTATAACTTAATTATCTCCCAGTAATGGGTAAGCATATTCATCTTACTCTGATGTAGTACATTTGAAAAACTATTGTTTTGTTTTGTTTTGTTTTTTTTCTGTTATGTTATTTACTCCATACTATTTCCTATCCCACTTCTTGTCATTAGGTCAGGCCAAACATTTCATTTTTAGGAACAATTGGTTCAAATAATGCTTACATGTCTTACAAAGGCAAATCAGAATCCTTCCTATGGTTGATATAAATACACTGGGTGAAAATAGGTTTCTATTTTTTTAAATATATTTTATTGATTTTTTACAGAGAGGAAGGGAGAGAGATAGAGAGTTAGAAACATCGATGAGAGAGAAACATCGATCAGCTGCCCCCTGCACACTCCCTGCTGGGGATGTGCCCACAACCAAGGTACATGCCCTTGACCGGAATCGAACCCGGGACCACTCAGTCCGCAGGCCAACGCTCTATCCACTGAGCCAAACCGGTTTTGGCGGGTTTCTATTTTAATTGGAGTTACTAAGTTAGAGTTTCTGGCATTCATAATTAATACAGCATCAAGAAGTCCCATGTATGGTATGAAAAAATGTGATAAGTACACAAAGCAAAGCAGAGCTATCACCTGTAACTGTGAAGACAATAAGAAATAAAAATGCAAGAAACAAAGAAAAAAGAATCAATATCATGAGGACAGAGGCCTTAGTTCCTGCAGTTCTCAAAATAATCAAACTTTATGCAAGTTTTTGTTCTACAAAAAACTTTAATGATAGTTAAAGAAATGCAATAATATTCAGCATGCAATAAGCTGAGAGTCACAGTGTCTGGCATCCAATATTACAATGTATTAAAAAAAGCCAGAAAATATGGCATATAATAACGGAAAAATTAATCAACCTATTAAAATAAACATAGAAAGGAAAAAGATGAAATAATAGTAATTAGGGACATTAAACCAACTATTATAATTGTATTCCTATGTTTAAGAATTCAGAGAGAACACAAAAAGGTAAAGTTATAGAAATTATATTGCAAAAACCTCAACTGAATTTTTAGACATGAAAAGTATAAAATATGAGAAGAAAAATTATTAAAATGGGATTAATACCTGATTATATACTTCAGAATAAAAAATACTGAAATTTAAGGTAAGGTAATAGAAATGATTAAAAACAAAACAATATAAAAACAGGTGAAAAAAATGATCTGAGCATCAGTGACCTATGGAACAATTTCAAGTGACCAAATGTATATGTCAGTGAAGCTACTGAATGAGAATAGAGAAATAATAGAAATAAAAAATTAAGTAAAAATAACATTTGGATCAATAAACAATAAATGTATCAAATTTAATTATAGTTATAAACCCATAGATCAAACAAGTTTAAAGAATCCAAGCAACACAAATTTGAACAAAACTACACCAAGTCAAATAAAAAAATTGTTTATGTGATAAAAAAAAAAAATCTTGCCCTAACCGGTTTGGCTCAGTGGATAGAGTAGCATTGGCCTGTGGACTGAAGGGTCCCAGGTTCGATTCTGGTCAGGGGCATGTACCTTGATTGCGGGCACATCCCCAGTAGGGAGTGTGCAGGAGGCAGCTGATCAATGTTTCTTTCTCATCGATGTTTCTAACTCTCTGTCCCTCCCACTTCTGTTCTGTAAAAAACCAACAAAATATATTAAAAAAAGAAAAAAAATCTTAAAAGCAGGCAGTGAAAAACACATATATATTTACACAATAGATTACTATGTGGCTGTATAAAAGAAGGAATTTTTATCCTTTGCAACAGTATGGATGGACCTGGAGAGTATTACACTAAGTGAAATAAGTCAATCAAAGGGAGATAGATACCATATAATCGCACTAATATGTAGAATCTAATGAACAAATTTAACTGATGGGCAAAATTGAACCAGGATAAGGGATCCCACTCTATAGGAGAAGATATTTGCCAATGACACATCTGATAAGGGGTTAATTTCCAAAATACATAAAGAACTTGTACAACTTAACGAAAGGAAGACAAACAATTCCATCTGAAAAATGGGCAAAGTGTGTAATAGAAACTTTTCTAAGAGAACATATAGTTGGCCAAGAGACATATGAAAAAAAATATGCTCAAAGTCATTAATCATCAGGGAGATGCAAATGAAAATGAAAATGAGGTATTGTCTCACACCTCCCAGAATGGCTACTATTAGCAAGTCAATAAATGACAAGTGCTTGTGAGGATGTGGAGAAAAGGAAACCCTAGTGCACTGCTGGTGGGAATGCAGACTGGTACAGCCACTATGGAAACAGTGTGGAGTTTCCTTGAAAAATTAAAAAATGGAATTCCCATTTGATCCAGTGTTGTCACGTCTAGGAATATATCCTAAGAATTCAAAAACACCAATCAGAAAGAATATATGCACTCTTATGTTCATAGTGGCACTATTTTCAATAGCTAAGATCTGGAAACAGGCCAAGTGCCCATCAGTACATGAGTGGATAAAAAGATGTGGTACATTTACATGATGGAATAGTATGAAGCTATAAAAATGAAGGATGACCCTAGCTGGTTTGGCTCAGTGGGTAGAGCATCAGCCTGTGGACTGAAGGATCTTAGGTTTGATTCAGGTCAAGGGCACATGCTCGGGTTGCGGGTTTGATCCCCAGTGTGGGTTGTGCAGGAGGCAGTTAATCAATGATTCTCTCTCATCATTGATGTTTCTATATCCCCCTCTCTCTCCTTTCCTCTTTGAAATAAAAAAATATATATTTTTTAAAAAGAGGAGGATCTATTACCCTTTGAGACGGCATGGAGGACCTGGAAAGTATTATGCTAAGTGAAATAAGGCAGTCAGAGAAATATGAATATCACATGATCTCACCTATACGTGGAATCTAATAAACAAAATAAACTGATGAACAAAATAGAACCAAAGAAGTGGAAGCACAGAGCAGGGAAGGTGGGGGAATAAATTTGTATTCATATATGCATAACCCATGGACAGACAATAGTATGGTGAAGGCCTGTGGAAGGGTCAGGAGTAGAGCAGAGGATGTCAATGGTGCAAAATAAAGAGACATATTTAATACTTTTAACAATAAAGGTTTTTTTTTTTATAATGGAGCCATAAGCATGGATACATGGGACAGACTGGACAGTGCCCAGGGGGGTAGGGGTGTGAGTGACTGGATAAAGAAGGTGAAGGGATTAGCTAAAGAACATATATGCATACCCCATGGACAGGGACTATAGTTTGTTGAAGGACAAGGGAAGGGGAGGCAGGAGTGAGGGGAGGAGGGCAAAGGGCGGGAAAAAGGAGATACCTGCAATCATGTTACCTAACCATAACAAATTTACATTGGAAACCTATATCCAAATATCCAGAAAATTCCTAAATACTTAGAGACCAAGAAGACACTTCTAAATAACATTTCTAAGTGATCTATGAGCCAAAGAAGTAATCACAAAGAGGTTTAAAATACATTTTTAATAGAATGAAAATGAAAACATAGCATATCGAATTTATGCAATGCAGCTAAAACATTGTTGAAAAGAAAGATTATAGTACTACTATGTACAGGTACTCCCCACTTTTTTGAAAGTTTGTGTACCATCCCTTCACTTTTAGGAAAGACCTACATTAGTATCCATTTTTGCTAACTGAAGGAAATCTAAAGAGGATTTTCACTTTTACAAAAAAAAAAAGGCAAAAAGTGACATTAGCATTCAACATATATTTCGCAGCAAGCTGTTACACAGGCAGTATGCTCCCTAATCAGTGACAGGGGCACTGCCAAGTTCCTTCCCTGGGACTACACTCATGAGGCATCAGGCCACCATCGCTTTGAATTGTGTCTGTCAGCATCCAGTACTTATCTCGATTTATTTTCTGAATTTCTGATTTTAGTATATATTAACGTTATTTTATGTTTTATGTGTTAGTATGATTCGGTAGGTTGCTTTGGGGGTTTGGAAACATTCAAAGTCTTTTCATATAAATAGTAATTGTTTCTTTGTTTTACACCACTTTGGCTTACAAAAGGTTTCATAGGAATGCTCTTCTTTTGGATAGTGGGCAAAACCTGTACCTATATTAGTAGGAAAGTAAGTTTTCAAAACTAGAAATAAAAAAAACTAAAATAGAAAAGCAAATGAAACTCAAAAGGATATAGCAAAGATAAGATTGAAAATCAGTAAAATAGAAAACACAAAACCAATAGATGAAATCAAGAAAACCAACAACTAGTTATTTGAGAAGATCAATAAAATTGATAAAGCCTTTCTAGGCTAATTAGTTAAAAAAAATCACAAATTATCAATATCAACAATGAGAAAGGGGATATCACTATAGATTCTAAATACAAATGTTATAAGTGAATATAATATCAAGTTTATGATAAAAATATTGTAAAAAGTATGCAATTGTAGTTAAATAAGGTAAAATTGACATTCTTTAAAAAGCAAAAGCAATCAAATAACATGCATTATACTATATCTATCGAAAAATTCAATTTTTGGTTTAAAATTAACACACACACACCTCAAAGTCAAGATGGTTTCATGTGGAGTTCTATCACTCATCAAAAAAATTCTATGAATTCTCAAAATTGAAGAAGCTACTCTCCCAAACTCCAGTGAAGCCAGTATTAGCAATCAAATGCATTACAAGAAAATATAACTACAGATCATTATTCCCCCATAAACATTAATGCAAATATTTAAAATAATATTTTAGCATATGTAATCCAACAGTATATAAAATCAATAATACATCATGATCAATAGGGGGTTTCCTATGAATGCAAGGCACCCTTGACACTTCAGAAATCAATCAATGTAATTTACCATATCAATAGGCTAGAGAAGAAAAAAATGCAATTGTCTTAAAGAGAGGAGAAAAAACATCGCACAAAATTCAACATGCATTCATATTAAAAATTCTCAGCATATCAGAAATAGAAAAGGCCCTAGCTGGTTTGGCTCAGTGGATAGAGGGTCCCTGGTTCAATTCCTGTCAAGGGCAGATGCCCAGGCTGTGGGCTTGATCCACAGTAGCAGGTGGGCAGGAGGCAGCCGATCAATGGTTCTTTCTCATTATTGATGTTCTATCTTTCTCTCTCACTTCCTCTCTGAAGTCAATAAAAACATATTAAAATAAATAGAAGGGGAGTTCAACTTGATAAAGTAATTTGTAATAAAACAGTTTACATCACACTTAATAGTGAAAGACTGACTGCCTTTTTTCTAATATTATAAAACAGGTAATGTCTGCTGTCTCTACCCAGTTCAACATTATACTAAAGGTCCTACCCAGTGCCATAATGGAGGAAAAAGAAATAAAAAGATACACGTTTTAGACACAAAATAAAAACAAAGAAAATATTCATGTAGCTCACGCTCCTAAATAAAACCGTAAAAAATGATTGTATTGGAAATCCACAAACCATAAGGTTAGAATTTCTCTTCTCAGGTGATGTACTAAGATTGCTGGTAGAGGAAAGCATCTATCCAAATACCAATGGCCTCTTCAACATAAAGGACAACAAGGCACTTAATAGTCTTCTCACATAGTCTGGGCAGGTAATCAGGAAAAACACACTCTTGACAGAAACATAAATTAAATGAGTCATTTTGCACTGATTTGCATTTCAACAAAGGTGAAGTTACAAAGTACATCTTGGTTTAGAATACTTATAAGAATTCCAATGTTTAATACTTTTTAGACTAGAACAAAGAAGTGACTGAAAGGCCAGCATAACATGGAAAGGAATATGGCAAGTATCTGTGTAGAATAGGGTAATTTCACCATCTTGCAGTCAATATTCAGAATGGGTACACAGTCTGTAGAGGTTTTCTTATTTGTCATGTCATCTTCTCAAAATAAAATATATTGGCCAATTTACCAATGATACCACCGATAAGGGTTTAATTTCCAACATATACAGGGATCTCATGAAACTTAACAAAAGGAAGATAAACAATCCAATAAAAAAATGGGCAACGGACCTAGATAGACACTTTTCGAAAGAGGACATACAGAAGGCAGAAAGACATATGAAAACCTGCTCAAAGTCACTAATTATACGAGAGATGCAAATCAAAACGACAATGTGTTATCATCTCACACCTGTCAGAATGGCTATCATCAACAAATCAACAAACAACAAGTGTTGGAGAGGGTGTGGAGAAAAAGGAACCCTTCTGCACTGCTGGTGGGAATGCAGACTGGTGCAGCCACTGTGGAGAACAGTATGGAGCTACCTCAGAAGACTAAAAATGGAACTCCCATTTGACCCTGTGATCCCACTCCTAGGAATATATCCCAAGAAACCAGAAACGCCAATTAGAAAGGATATATGCACCCCTATGTTCATAGCAGCACAATTCACCATAGCTAAGATTTGGAAACAGCCTAAGTGCCCATCAGCAGATGAGTGGATTAGAAAACTGTGGTACATATACACAATGGAATACTATGCTGCGGTAAAAAAAAAAAGGAACTCTTGCCTTTTGCAACAGCATGGATGGAACTGGAGAGCATTATGCTAAGTGAAATAAGCCAGTCAGAGAAAGATAAATACCACATGATCTCACTCATTTGTGGATTATAGAGAACAACATAGACTGATGAAAAAGGACAGACCCAAAGACTGAGAAACAGCAATCAGGCTATCAATCCCCAGAAGGAAAGTAGGGGAGGGCGGGGGTAAGGGGAAGAGATCAACAGAAGGACTTGTATACATGTATATAAGCCAAACCAATGGACATAGACAACGGGGGGATGGGAGCATGAGTTTGTGTGTAGGGGGGAGGTTGGGGGTTAAAGGGGGGGATGAGGACACATTTGTAATACCTTAACTAATAATAATAATAATAATAATAATAAAATATATATTGTCCAAAAAAGAAGTGAAGTAAATGCATGCATATAAGCCTGACCAATGGACACAGATGACAGGGGGGTGAGGGCATGAGTGGGGGGTGAGGGGGGCAATACACATATGTAATACGTTAATCAATAAAGAAATAAAAAAAATGGTACCAAAAAAGGCTATTAAATTCGACTCAATTCTTGGCTGTACTACCAAATAACTGTATGTCTTAGGCAAGTAATTTTCTTTCTCTGGGCCTTGATTCCCTCATCTCCAAAATGAAGGTGTACGAATTCTTAACCTCTAAATTTCTTCCCATATCTAATAACATTCTACAATCTGATTAAGGAAAAGGACTTACGTGTGTGTTACTAATTCTCTCTATCTAGCTATCTCCAAACAAATACAAATTTGTCAAGAACCAAAGCCTGACTATAAAAGAATCTTCTGCATGTGTTAAATGGGCAATTACTCTTAGCTTCTGTCTAAGGGAAAACAGCTCACTGTGGACAAAACCATAGATCAAATTTTGTGCTGTTATCACAGCTCAGAGCCAATCATATATAAGTGTTTGATGAGTAGCCAACCCTGATTCCTGCTATTTTCCTCCCTATATTCATTCAATATTCCAAAAATCTGCTACAGGAAGGAGAAATGTATGTTTGACAGTTCAAAAATATATCTGTACAAAATACAAATCTTCAGGGCTTTTGTTCAAGTTTTCTCTCAGCCCAGACCCACCTCAATATGATCTGATGGTCGAAGAGGCCTTTGGCAATCTTTAAAGTGCCAATCATTCTGGTCAATTCTTCACAAATGATGTTTTAACCAACTTTTAATTTGTCTAAATTTTCCATAAAATTGGGAAATAGAAAAGCTATATCACTTTCACTTAGATAACATATTATTCTTCTTTAAAAGCAGCAATTTTTTCCTTACCCCCCCAAAAAAAACAAAGAAAAAAAACAACAACTTACATGCAAGGAGAAGATACTTCTAAATTCTTTTTTTAAATGTATCTTTATTGTTGAAATTATTACAAATATCCCCTTCCCCCCACCTTGCCCCCCTCCACCCTACTCAGGTACCCTCCCAGTCCTTCACAGCACTACTGTCTGTGTCCATGGGTTATGCATATATGCATATAAGTTCTTTGGTCAATAAAGATGTTTAGAAATACTGTTAGCTTGAAACACAGCTAAATGATAAGGAGAACAAAGCCAGTAATCTGAATCTCTTTACCAGGGTACCAGACAACTAAATACATAAGAAAGTTGCCGAAGCCGGTTTGGCTCAGTGGATGGAGCATCGGCCTGTGGACTGAAGGGTCCCAGGTTCGATTCCGGTCAAGGGCATGTACCTGGGTGGCAGGCACATCCCCAGTGGGAGATGTGCAGGAGGCAGCTGATCAATGTTTCTCTCTCATCGATGTTTCTAACTCTCTATCTCTCTCCCTTCCTCTCTGTAAAAAATCAATAAAATATATTTTTAAAAAAAGAAAGTCAAAGAGATTATACTTACTTTAGTGAAGTTACTTTCCACACTGAGGAAACATCATTGATTCAAGTGCTGCTAACAACAGGGAAAATAATTATAGTGTCAGATTTGACACGATGGTATTCACCTATATAGTTTTCTCCAATGGGATGATGGGGCAAACACACTGGTTTTTAAATCAACTCTTTTGATTTGAGCGTACTGGAGATATTGTTTATTTTTTATAAACGCAATATTGTCTACCATGGAAACTATATAATCAGCTCATTGTTAGAAGCTCTACTAAATTACATATATGTTTCATCACAGAATTACTAACATGTTTGACATAAAATCTCTTCATAAAACTCCAATCATGCTTTGAATTATAAGCTTTGGTGCTTCTGTTTATTTTAATTGAGGGACTCAGATTTGCTATTGGTTATTCCTATGCAATAAGTATCAAGTTTCATTCCTAGGAATAAGGAGGGGAAGGATGGAGTGTAGAAATTGATACTCATCTATAAATAGTCCAAAGAAGAATACTAGCTCCTACATATGACTAACTAGTTCCTATGGTAATCATACCCCTATGTTTTTACATCTCAAATTTTATATATATTATGAAATATATTTATTTTAGAGAGGAGGAGAGAGGAAGAAAGAGATAGAAACATCAATGGTGAGTGGGAATCATTGATTGGCCGCTTCCTGCATGTAGCCCACAACCCAGGCATGCAATTTCCCTTGACCAGAATTTAACCCAGGACCCTTCAGTCCGCAGGCCAACACTCTATCCACTGAGCCAAACCGGCTAGGGCTAGATCTTAAATTTTAAAATATATTTTATTTATTTACATGAAGGAGAGGGAGAAAGAGATAGAAACATCAATGATGAGAGAGAATCATTGGTCAGCTGCCTCCTGCATACCCCTGACTAGGGATTGAGCCCAAAACCTGACCATGTGCCCTGACCAGGAATCAAACTGTGACTTCTTGGTTCATAGGTCAATGCTCAACCATTGAGCCACACCAGCTGGGCTAGATCTCAATTTTAACTGGATTTTTTAAGGCACATGGAGAGTCACTAGAGTACCAACTCAAAGAGAAATTTCTCTAAACTAATTTCAATTTTTTCTGCTCTCTTCAAGAAAGGACTAGGAAGAGTGGCCCAGAGAAATTTGAACAAAGGTGCCTTCAGTTGGAATGAACAGACCAGAAGGATACAGTGCTTGAAAATAGATCTATTTCTTGAGACATGCAGGACACTGAATAGTGTGGTCTGAGAGGATAGAATGGACACAGATTAAGTGTATGGGAAGAAGCCTAATTCTACAGGAAGAACTCATTTTAATGTTAGTTTAAAATGCAGATGGTGTCCCAGACAAGCAGTGAGCATGGTAAGAGGGAAACGAACATAAGTTGATGAGGTGCCCTGCATATGGCAGGGACAATACAGTTAGTAATGGAATAGATAATACTTATAAGTTATAGCAGGCAAACCAGCATACAGACAGACATAAGGGGAAATCTCTTTTTGGGCTGCCGTATCCCAGCCACTATGCTAGCTTAAGCTAAGACTAAAATACCACCCTCATGTCAGAGATAAATGGTGATGGAAGGAGCTTGACTTGAGGTTATGAACACACAATATAGTGTACAGATGATGTGTTGTGAATTGTTCACCTGAAACGTGTATAAATTTGTTAACCACTGTCACCCCAATAAATTCCATGGAGAAAAAGACTTAAGTACAGAGAATGTAAACTGGAAAAGCAAAGCATGAGTACGATCCTAGGGCAGGGGTCTGCAAACATCCTATATAATAAAAGGCTAATATGCAAATTATCCCCTTGACCCAGAGTTCAACTGGGAGTTTGATCAGGGGGTGGGGCCAGCCAGCCAACTGCCCGTGACCCCACCTCCTGGCCGGCCCCATCCCTGATCAGCTCCCCCACCCCGATCGGGGGCGGGGCTGGTTGGCCAACCTCCTGCATCCCCTCCCCCTGGCTGGCCTGGCCCCATCAGCTGTGATCGACCCTGATTGGGGTGGCCCAGTCAGACCCCACCCATGCACGAATTCATGCACCAGGCCTCTAGTTTTCTATAAAGGGTGAGACAGTAAATACTTTAAGCTCTCTAGGTCATGTTTTCTGTTGCAACTACTCAAATCTGCTTTTGTGCCACAAAAGCAGTTATAGGCAATACATAAACAACAGGCATAGCTATATTCCCAAAAACTTTATTCATGAAAGTAAGCTACCTATTGTCCTAGAGGTATTAATAATGCATGACAACTTACACAACAGTAACTTAAAAATAAGAGGATAAGGATGTGGTAATCTAAACTGGAGAATGATGGGAGTAGCTGAGTCTGAGGAATAAGGCCCAGTTATCATAAATGTGGCATGAGATAAAGGCTGACACAGCAACAAGGGCAACATGATAGTCCCAAAATGTTGGTCTGTAGCTATGGAAACGCCTTTGTCCTGTCATCAGATAGATTCCAGAGTTTGGGGCAATGCTGAGCTTGCAGTTTTTCAAAGTCAGGACTCACAGCAGTTGGAGGGAGGAAGCAAACACTTTGAACCAGACAAGTTCTACTAGAAAGAGCTATCATAGCTATCTGGATTCTTAAATTTATTTTTTGTCCAGATTTTGCTTAGTGCCAGTATAGCCACATATATAAATTTGTTCTTTAGGAAAGTATAGTGTAACTGCTGGAAATGCTAAAGAGAAAAAAAATCATAGAAATACTGATTTCAAAACTTTTATCTTTAAAAATCACTATGCTGCACTCTAAATTGAGGATAATAGTAATCTCTGAGCCCAATCTATACTAATAAAAGGGTAATATGCTAATTAGACCGGATAGACCAGACATCTTCCAGACATCCTTTCAGATGTACTTCTGGACAAAGCCACAGTGGTGGGGGCCGAGGTGGTTAGGGATAATCAGGCCAGCAGGGGAGAGAGGTTAGGGGTGATCAGGCTGGCAGGGAAGAGTGGTTAAGGGCAATCAGACCAGCAGAGGAGCAGTTAAGGGTGATCATGCAGGCAGGCAGAGGAATTAGGGGTGATCAGGCAGGCAGGCAGAGGGGTTAGGGGCAATCAGGCAGGCAGGAAGGTGAGCAGTTAGGAGCCAGTGGTCCTAGATTGCGAGAGGGATGTCTGACTGCCTAAACTGGGATCGAGCCTAAACTGGCAGTCAGACATCCCTCAAGGGGTCCTGAATTGGAAAGCATGCAGGCCAGGCTGAGGGACCCCTGCCCCCCATGCACGAATTTCGTGCACCGGGCCTCCAGTCTTTCTTATAATGTTCTTATGAGAATTCAATAAAATAATAGATGTGTACAGTCTTTGTAAGCTAGAAAGTACTCTTCATAGCCTGGTTATGATTATCAAATTTATGGTAAGCAATGGTTTAGTCATGAATTTCTTTCATGGCCACACTCTTCTTAAATACAAAAAAAAAAAAAGTTTAATCTGTTGCAAAGCTAAATGTTATCACCCAATTAGACAGCAAGAAGGTAGTTTAATAAATTCCCCTGAAAAAATATCCCTCTTAACTATTCTGATCACTTTAGTACAAACTGAGGGATTGGAAGTATACTGTTCAATATTACACTGGTTATAGTCAATTGTTCACTTTTCTGGCATCTTTGTGTGTAGCAATGAGTATGTGTAGCAATAAATAATGTAACACAAGTAAGTAAAATTAATTAATAAAGGGAAATGAGAAGAAAGAATTTAAACTAGTCACAGAATAGTAAAAGATTATATATATATATATATATATATATATATATATATATATATATATGATTTCTTTCAAGGAGATATCCCGAAGTAAATATATAAACAAATTAATTTTTTTCCTAAATTTAAATTTGGAAAAGAGTTATCTATATTTTCTGTTTGATGTCATTCTTGTGACAAGGAGGTAAAACCTATTTCATCCTGAGCTTGAAATGATAACACATGGGAGACTATGGATGTTGTGATATAACATTAAGACAATCTAATGCTCTGCCAGCCCCTAGCATTGTGAAAATCATGAGAAATATCCCTTTCTATATCTCCATCTTGGCACCAATTTCCATGCACTCGGATTGTTGAAGCAGGTGTTGAAACACAGAGGCAGTGATTGCTGCCTTGGGTGGCCAGCTCTTTCCAGGACCTGAGCAATTGTAAAGGCAGTCTGGAACTAGCGAATTAAAGCCATCCATCAGGCTTGTTGCACCACACTGAGCAACTGCTTCTGCTGACAACAGTGAGAATTGAGCTCTCCCAAAGGGAATGGAAATGCAAGAATTGGAGATTTCAAATTAGGAACCATTTCAGGAAACAGACTGGTAAGATGGTGAACCATTATTCTATCAGATTTTAAAGCCACACTCAGGTTCTATCTAGAGACACAGTCTCATTTATCAGGACCTATACGATTAAGGGAGAAAAAAAGTTAAGAGCTTTTAATGTTTTAGGAAAACATGAAAGAACTAAGCAGGCCATCTTTGTTACCTCCCAGTACTAAGCAGACCAGCTTTAATTACCAAAAGCAGTTACCTTGTCTACATACTTGCTGTGCTGCTTCATCTAAGTCCCAGGTGTCTCAGACTCTCCATTTGTCAGCCTGTTCTACTTTTATGGAGAGGCAAAAGATCTCACTGTGACTAAGCTTGTGATCACTCTATTTCCCAACTCAGTTGGTCTCTGTACATTTATTATTTCATAATGAGAATCAAAATGATCATCCTGAGAAATTAATTAACAAAAAGCAATGTGGATGCTTAGCCACAATGGATTGGATAATGCCTTCCCTCCTCTAGAAGCTAAATCAGTTGCACTTCTTCACTTCTGTACTTGTCTGTCAGACTTCCAGAAAAGCTTCATCTCTAGTATGACTCCACTCAAACCTAATTATGAAGGCACTTCAGAAAAGAAATCTTTGGTATAAGAATTTGTTCATGAAATATGTTGATATTTGAGAACAGACTTAACAGACTACCTTAATCAAAAATATCTCATGTCATGCCCCTGGTAGTGTCCTACTAGGATGTTGCTTTGATACTTCATTCATTCATTCACAAAACTTAACTAATCAACTTCTCTGTAAGTTCCTTTGTGTAACTCATTGTGTTAGATGCTGGAGATACAATATATGGATGAGAAAGACAAGGAAATCAATGTATCAACTGTGTCATAAGTGCTCCAATAGAGATAGGCACAAAATGCTGTAGAGGGACATGTAGCATGAGAGAATGAGTAAAAAATGAGCACTGAATTGGCAGAAAGTGTAGGCAAAGACACTAAATACCAGATTCTCCTGCGTCAGAATTCCATGATGGCCAGTACTGGCAGAAACTGTGCTATCCATAATAACTCATTTCAGGCTGCAACATTCCTGCATTGGATGTATAGCCTAGATCAGTATTTCCCAACAGAACTGTCTCCAAATACAGAAATAGTTACCATCTGCACTGTCCAATATGGTAGCCACTTGCCACATGTGGATATCCGAGCACTTGAAATATGCCTAGTGCCATTGAGGAACAGAATTTCTAATTTTCTTAATTTTAACTTAAATGTAAATTGTCACATGTGGCTACTAGTTACCATATTACATAGCATAGGTCTAGATAGTGTGTGTGCCAAGATGGGGAAATTGAATGTTATATGAACCTCTCAATTGGCAATTATTACAAAAGCTAAAGCTAAACCATTCTTTCCTTGTCTACAGCCACAATAAAAGTTGGGGCCCTTACCATGTTAACACCTAAACTTCTGAGTTTATTGAATTGGTCATTCTGTCATCATTTTCTTCTTTCCCCAGTTATCATAACACTACTAGATTGATTTATAAAATGGGAAGTTACATAGAAAAAGGGAGACCACTGGATGGCTATGAATGGATAAATGGAATGGTCAAAATCCAAAATATTTATTGGACTCAAAGTCTTTTTAATTTTATTCCAACCTAATATTTCAACATTATTTCTCATTATATCACTCATATGTCCTAACCTCAAACCTAATGGAATCTCTCAGCATACTTTAAACATGCCTGGCATTTTACTGTTCCTATGCATTTAAGTCATCTACTTTTGATGGAATGCTCTTTCTTTATCATCTGTGACTTTTGAAATCATCAAAGACAAACATAAATGTTACCTTCTATAACTAGGCGTTCCAATATAGTTCTCATCCAGCTGAAATTAATTTCCAACTAATCTGTTTTATATACTCTACTAGAGGCCAAGTGCACAAAAATTTGTGCACTTGGGGGGGTGCCTCAGCCCGGCCTGTGCCCTCTTGCAGTCTGGGGCGCCTCGGGGGATGACCACCTGCTGGCTTAGGCCTGCTCCCTGGGGGATTGGGCCTAAGCTGGCAATCAGACATCCCTCTGGCAGCCCAGCAGCCCTCAGGGGATGTCCACTTGCCAGCAGGGAGCAGACCTAAGCTGCAGTCTGACATCCTTAGTGATGCTGAGGAGGAGGGAGAGGCTCCCACCTCCACCGCTGTACTGGCAGCCATCAGCTGAACTTGTGGCTGAGCAGAGTTCCCCCATGTGGGAGTGCACTGACCACCAGAGGGCAGCTCCTGCATTGAGCGTCTTCCCCCTGGTGGTCAGTGTGTGTCATAGTGACCAGTCATTCCCAGTCTTTCTGCTGTTAGGGTCAGTTTGCATATTACCCTTTTACTCTACAGAATAGAGGCCTGGTGCACGGGTGGGGGCCGGCTGGTTTTCCCCGAAGGGTGTCCCGGATCAGGGTGGGGGGTCCCGCTTGGGTGCCTGGCCAGCCTGGATGAGGGGCTGATGGCTGTTTGCAGCTGGTCACACCCCCTTCAGGGTGTGGGTCCCCACTGGGGTGCCTGGACAGCCTGGGTGAGGGGCTGAAGGCCATTTTTCAGGCTGGCCAGGGACTGAAGCTCCCAGTCTCTCCTTTTTTTCTTTCTTTTTTTCATTCTGGGATTTATTTACCTTCTATAATTGAAACTTTGTTGCCACTGGAGCTCTGAGGCCACGGCCTGCTGAAAGCAGGTATCTGGGGTTTGTTTAGCTTCTATAATTGAAACTTTGTTGCTTTCAGAGCTCAGAGCCAGGCCGCGGGAGGCGGGGGACCTTGGCTTCCTCCATCACTGGAGCAAGCAAGCCTCCTTCTCACCTCAGCTGCGTGGCTGCCAGCTGCCATCTTTGTTGGCAGTTAATTTGCATATCGCCCTGATTAGCCAATGGGAAGCGTAGGGAAGGTATGGTTAATTACCCTTTTTGTCTTTGATTAGATAGGATTGGAGTACAAACACACACAAAAAAATAATGACCAATAATTCAAGTTTCAGTAAAGAAATATAGATATGAACATTGATCCCCTGAAGCCTATGCATGGACTTTGCACTATAACTGTCTAAACTAAGCTTTTTTAGTTCAGATATTGAATTTCATTTGCTTTTAGAACATTTTGGCCCTAATCGGTTTGGCTCATTGGATAGAGCATCAGCCTGCGGACTCAAGGGTCCTAGGTTCGATTCTGGTCAAGGGCATGTACCTTGGTTGCGGGCACATCCCCAGCAGGGAGTGTGCAGGGGGCAGCTGATCGACGTTTCTCTCTCATCGATGTTTCTAACTCTCTATCCCTCTCCCTTCCTCTCTGTAAAAAATCAATAAAATATATTTTAAAAAACATTTTGGAGGTCTATTCCATTAATGCATCATGTATATAAAAAAGTAAAATAAATTTAAGCAACCTTTCATGGAAAAAAAAATCCCTCTGAAAGTCCCAATGTGTAGAATTACAGGACTTCTCAGAACTTGAACAAATTAATGGGATCAATTTAACCTTGACATTCTAAAACTTGAGTAACCATGGAGCTTTATTTTTTGTAATCTATTAAGATTTTATGGCACAATATATTATTATGGAATGCAGTTTAGAAAACAGTCATTTACAAATGGAGATTTATTTGCAAATATTTTTTAAAGATAATTGACATTTAGGCTTAGAATTACTATTTTAAGCATTGCCATATTTTATTAAGTGATGGAAACACTTGAAAGGTGAAGCAATTATTGTGTATGTACTCTAGCCCATGTTCTGTGCTAAAAGTTAGGGGAGGGGTGGAATAGGAGGAGTTGGGAACACATAGAAAAATAAGATATGGCCGAAGCCTGCCAAAATCTTATCACTCTAGATTCTGGATGTTTAGTTCTGTGAAAACGAAAAGGTATAGTGAAATAACATGAAGAAGAGCAGGAATGAGATAATCATACCTCTGAGAATTATGAAGCCTCAGTGTGTATAAAGCATCTAATGCCCTGAAATGTGATTATCTCCTGGTAACCACACCACCTGGAATTTTCTAATTGCTATTCTCCAAGTATCAAAGAAAAAAAATTGTATATGCAAAGACAAATAAGTTGGCTGGGCTGTTTGGAAAGCATGATGGTTCTGCTTGAACAGCAGTCAGAGCTGAGCCATGCAATTTGGAAAGGAAGCTTCATTGTTGAATAAACACACAGTTTATTTATTGTTTCAATGTTTCATAAATATTATTTATTTTGGAAGGGGAGCATAATGGCAGAGTAATAGGGAGCAATTAGCACTGCTAGCAAAATAAAATGGAGCTTTCCTGAGAATGGCTAGTAAGGATGAATATGGCTACATTCCTTTGTAGCATATAATTATAAATTTCTGTCAAAGGAAATGGGGAATCAGTTGGGTGAGAGAAACTCATCAGTGATGTCCAGCCACCTCTTGGACACTACACATTTTAAAAGATAAGAAGACTTTATGTTTCCAGAAATTTTCCTTTGGTACAAATTTCACTAACTATGAAATACAAATCTTCCATGCAGAAGTAGCAACAAAAGCAGATGTTTCTACAGAAATGAGTAGGGATTAAAACTATTTTAGACAAAGCTAATGGCTCAAAAATGCTTTATTGATGGCAACTTATTTTAGAAACACAATATTTTACCTTTTCTCCCTCAATGTATAAGTTAGCTAAGCAAATGGGTACCATAAAACTAGGACTGCACTTATATCACTAAAAATGGAGTATCTGGTCTTTGAACAAACAACTATGTATTATAATTTGCTAGAGACTGTCACTTAGTTTATCAGCCCACCAATTTGTTTAATTTCCAAAATTATGGGGGGGATTTTCATGTAGCAATTTGTGAAATTGAGCAGGCTGTCCTCCCTGGGACAGAGAGTTATTTGATGAGTGTTGAGACTGAAGAATAACTGTCAAAGTGAAGATGAAAGAAATGTTGCATGATGAAAGAAGCTAAACTACCCTATGGATTTGGCATATTAAAAGTTGGTAATGCCTAAAGAAAATATACACATTTTGAGGGAGAAGAAACTATTCTAGTTACAAGGACTGATAGCTTTCTTATATACACATTTACTTATATCTCTATGTATATAAATTGAACGTAATGAGATCCCATAATATTATCATACTAGAGGCCCAGTGCATGACGGTGGTGTCCCTCAGCCCGGCCTGCACCCTCTCACAGTCCAGGACCCCTCAGGGGATGTCCGCCTGCTGGCTTAGGCCTGCAGGACCCCTCGCTCCTTACCGCCTACCTGCAGTGGAGGTGGAAAAGGCTCCCACCACCGCCGCTGCATTTGCCAGCTGTGAGCCCGGCTTCTGGCTGAGTGGCACTCCCCCTGTGGGAGCACACTGACCTCCAGGGGCAGCTCCTGCATTGAGTGCCTGCCCCCTAGTGGTCAGTGCGCATCATAGCAACCAGTCGTTCTGCCATTCAGTCAATTTGCACATTAGGGTTTTATTATAAAGGATATAGATTAAAAATTGAGAGTTTTTAAGGTTAAATCAAGATTATAAGGTCTGTATAATAACAAACTAAATGTAGCACCATTTTAATATTACCATTGAGATTATATCAGGAACTCTAAAGCCATTTTTACAGATTTCTCTTCAAATCTCACCTTTAAAGAAAACTTTAGCAATGTCATAATTGTTGACCAAAACTATACTTAAAAACTTACAAGAACATGGCTATATCTACTCTTTCTCAAAAGGAGCTTAGATTTTGTCACAATAACAAGGTAATATAATTAAATTGATCTTAAGTTTTAAAAAATATATAATTACACAGGACTAGTTTAGCTTAAAACTTCAGCAGTAGACTACAGCAATAAAATATGACTGACTTCCTAGATTCCATGGAAATAACATCAAAGAAAATAAATTTGGCTATTTTAATAGACTTCTGATTCTAGCAGGCTATTGAAAACTATAAAACTAGATAATAAATTTAATGACCAAAGAGGAAAAATTGTATTGCTTTCTCTAGAGTAGCAGTTTCCAGAAGAAAGGGGTTATTTTATGAACTCCCTATAAGGACATTTAACACAGTCTGGAGACATTTTTGGTTGTCACAACTAGGGATGGGTAGGATTTGCCAATGGCATATAAAAGTTAGAACCAGGGATACTGCTTAACATATTATCATACATAAGATAGTCCTAATCTAATGATGTCCCCACAAATTATTCAGCCAAAATATCAAGAGTTATTAGGTCGAGAAACCCTGGTTTAGAGCTTTCTGTAGTCTGTTTACTTGTTCATAATTAATGGTACATTTAAAATACTGTAATTTGGTTGGGATGGATTTTTATAATGAATAAAATAGTGGCAAATATTCATACTTAAAAATTCAAATAATAGGTTCACATAATTGTTTTGCCTTGTACTAGATATATGACTTTAATTAGGTTATAGAACTGCTGTATGTCTTAGTTACCACTTTAAAAAAAAAAAGAGCTTTGTGAGAATTAGGAAATGATGAATGTGAAAGGATTTAGAAAGTGCTTGACAAATATAAAACATTCAGTGCATATTATAAATAACTGAAATAAATATTTATTAATTTCTTTCTAAAACAAACACTATTCTACTTAAAGGTTATGTCATAGAAGCTGAGAAATAAAGCATCTTAGTCAATTTAATGCTAATGTCTTTGACGCCCTTAGAAGGGACTTTTGAAGATATATAATAAGGATCTAGCAAAGGTCAAATGCTTTCAATGCTTTCTAAATAGTCATCATTTGTATGAACTGTGACATTTCTTATAACAGTGAAGAAAATGCCTCCTTTCAGAGTAAGAAGTGGTCTATATACAGACCACAATTCAAACAAAGGAATTCAAACAAAATTTTGCCTCCATCTATAATGTAACAAGAAAGGTAAGTGAAAGAACAACACATAATTTGATAAATGGGTTCATTTGTGGTTTGAAAACTAGTTGTTTAAGATCAAAGCACAAATGGAACATTCTCAGGCAGAGATGCTTTTTTCTTATTATTAGTCAGGTTTCAGGTGTATAATTAAATAATACATCATCTGTATATTGTGTTATGTGTTCACCACCCCAAACCAAATCACCTTCCATCACCATTTATACCCCCTTTACCCTCTTCTAATCCTCTAACTCCCTTTCCCTCTGGTAATCACCATACTGTTGTCTGTGTCTATCAGGTGGGTTTTTTTCTTTGCTTAATTCTTTCACCTTTTTCAGGCAGAAATGCTTTTAGTTACATAAAAAGTGCCTGAGATTTGTCATCATAATCCCATAATTCATTGATTTTAGAGTATAGCAGAAAGTGATCACCAGCTGTGGGCAAATTCATTGTGGTAGCATCTCTTAACAGAAGATCAAACTCTTTTTACAGTTGCATTGCCTATCATTTGTATTGCCTTTGTGACATAGAACCCTTAATCTTCAGTTAAAGTGTTTTTGGCTTCCTGTCCATCACCAAAGTACAAATTCCATCAAGATTTCAATTGCAAAGTATTTTCCCACTATCATGTAAACAATGCTTTGGGTAATTGTGACCCATGTCTTCTAGCTTGTTTTGAGTAATATCACTAATATACCTTAACAAGTAATAGAAAAAAAAAACTAAATCAGCCAGGCAATCTGATCATTTTTATACAACAGAGTGATATTTATAATTTTATTACTTGAGGGAAATGGTTATGTTTTACTTTGAGCCTAGCTGAAAAGGACATATGCTGTTCCAGCTTAGTTAGAGGGTGATATAATGACACTAACAAACTGTTCTATAAAGTATCTTCAGAGAAAATTATTTTCTATCCCCAATCTGCCCTCCTTTATTTGAAGACATCTATGAGGTAAATAACTCCAAAACATATTGGGAGATAAAGAAAAGCAATGTCAATAATTCTTTGGTCATTGAAACAGAATATGCTTTAATAAAATCTTCATTTACACAGGGTAAAAAGTCACTGCTCATATATTTACTCCTTTGTTTAAACTCTTATGATTATAACATAATTGGTTACCTGGAATTAACAGAAACTGCACTAGATCGACTTTGTGCCATAGAAATTGATTGCTATGCATATTTTATGGTTAAACTTGATCATCTCTATAATTCTACAAAACTTTAGACCACAGAGTGAAAGGATCATTACATTGGCAACTCCAACCTTGAAAAAAAGAATTTGGGGGGGGAGACTTCTTAATAGTAGCAATTATATTTAACTAAAGCATTGGAGCAAGTAATCAAGCTTCACTGACACAAAATATTCTTTCTGTTTGTTTTTACAACTACCTGATACTATAAACCCTTTATATTTTCCAATGCATTTTAAGGTGATACTGTAGATTTGGATATATTGGTCTATGGTCATTTTGTGATCAATATCTTGTTAGTTTTAAGTTATATAGATAGGATTTTTAAGAGATTTCAGAATAAATAATAGAATATTTTTCTAGCACTCTCTAATCAAGCCATATGCTTTCTCATGTTTAAGAGCAAATTGCTTTACACCAAAGCACTGCCTGCAATTACAGCTTAGAAAATGATTGCATTGTATGCTCCTTTGACATGCTGCTAAAGTACCATGTATTATTATTTTTAAATCAGTGAATAAATGGAAAATTTCTATGCATCAATAATTTTTAGTTGAGAGAGAATACACTTAAAAATAAAGCTTGTGCCAATGGGTAAATTTTGGAAAACTCTGAATCAAAAGAATGATGACAGTAGTGATTAGATAATGGAAGGGAATAATTAAAGTTATTTTTAGGCATATGTGTATTTTGCATGTATTATATATATTATATAAGTCAATTTATATTGTATAAACTTCCAAATCAAGATTAAAAACCTAAACTAGGCCCTATAGTAAGTATCTATGCTTGTATGTTATCTTTTTTTTTCTATTGTAATGTCTAATTACCTGGGAAACTAAAAATAGTACATAACCAAGCTTTACATATTCAATGGATGATCGATCACATCTGATTCAAATCCAGCTCAGAAGTCATTTCCTCCTGTTATTTATAGGAAGACTGTGAATACTATAGGAGGGAGAACTTTGCTTTTTCCTGTAAGTTGTTGAGAAATTCATATAACAGATGGGAAGTGTCTATTTTTAAAATCAAACAATCTTGTATTTCAACCAACAATATATAAATTAACCTTGTAAACCCCCCACTATGAGCAATTAGTATTTTGGCATGATCAGACACAAATTCTTAAAATATATAGCAAACTTTATTAAACCTTCTTGTTCATTGAAAATTACACTGGGATATACTTTTAGTTATTTAAGAATGATTAATATGAGAGGTGATATAATACCAGTGCTATTGGATTCCAGTAATGATACAAAAATTGTGAAAAAGGTCACTCCTATGTTAAGAAAGATTGTGTAATTTGACCAGAAGATTAACCCCATTTAGTTAAGTTGCAGAACCCAGGAACCATTTAAAGTCTTAGAAAGGAGAGACAAAGCCATGATTAGGAAGAAATGACAGAACCATCACAAACACACACACACACACACACACACACACACACAAAATAAATAAATAAATAAAAACTAAAAATATAAAGATGGGATCATGTATCAGTGCCCTATCTGAAGTAACTTTCTTTAGAATGGAAATGCTGAGGTCAAGGGTCACAGTTTTGCTTGGATAGCATGATGTAATTCAAAGTTTATATAATGAACCTTTAAATGGGTTTAAACTCAGAGGTATGCTACAACTAGTTCAAATTAGTTAATGAGAACTGAAGGGTAAATTTTCAGGAAACTTGTGAACATGTTCTCGTAATTTCTTAATTATGTAGGAGTGACATAAGCAAAATGGCAGAGTAGACAGCCAACCAGCTCCAAACTCTCATCCCCCTACAAGCAACTCCAAAAAATAAGCACTTCCAGAACCAACTGTGCTGTTCACAAAACAGTCAAAGGTTCACAGCAACCAAACAGTGAATCAAAAAAGGCAACTTAAGTCCTGGCTGGGTGACTCAATTTGTTGGAGTGTCGCTCCTTATACCAAAAAAGGCTGTGGGTTCAACTCCTTGTCAGAGCACATACCTGGGTTGGGGATTTTATCCCCTTTGGATGAGTTTGGGAGGTAACAGACCAATGTTTCTCTCTCAATTGATGTATCTCTCTCTCAAATATCCTGGGGTGAGGAATAAAAAAAGAAGAAAGAAAAGGCAAAACAGAACTGGAAGCATCACACTTATTGTGTTTTTCCTGACTTGGGATAAATTATTAATATTTTGCTGTGAATTATGATTTTTGTTTTGGGTTTATAATTTTGATATATTATCAAATCAATGATGTTCTATCTTAATTTGTTATGAATTTTAATATTCATAAGGATATATACTGGATATGAATTTTAATAGCATGGTAAATTTGGATTACAATGAGAAAATATTTTAATTTTTAATTACTATACAAAATAATAAAAAGGGAAGCTGGTACAGATCTACTAGTTGATAGATCTAAAATATTTTTATTAAACTGAAAATTCTAGTCATAAGACAGCTAAAATTATTTGATATCATACAATATGTTACACTCCAATCCAGACCTTTTATTTGCTATTTACAAAAGTATAGGCTGAAATTAACTGAAAGATATACAGCACTCTGTCAAGAAAATCTAGAGTTTGCAAATTCAGAATTTATTAATTTTAAGCAATTATGCATAAGAAACTCTAAGTTGTAGCCACATCATTTCAGCACCCTGAATCCATGTAAACTACTGTTTCTACTTTGTATACAGTTTTCCACAATATTCTTCCCCAATATACACTGAGTGTTCAAACTGTTATGACCACCTGACATTTGTCAGTAAATTAGCTATAATTTAGCACTGAAGTTGCTAGAGGGCCAGACCATTATAAATAGTGAAGCAGGTTGTTTACCATGACAGTATAAGTGATTTTTTTCTGAAGATATGGGTAAACAACACAATTTAACAGCCTTTGAACGTGGGATATATATATATATATATTGAGTGGCCAGATTATTATGACCACCCCATCAGTACTTCCTTGGGCTGCCTTTTTTTGCCTTCAGTACTGCGGTGATTCTTGGCATTGAATCCATGAGATGATGAAAGGTGATGCGAGAACTGACACCATGCCTGGTGAATAGCACTGTCCAGTTCCATGAGATTTGATGGTTGTGGAACCAGCTGCCTGGTGGCTCTTTTTTCGTCCCACAAATGCTCAATTGGATTGAGCTCTGGTGATTGTGGGGGCCACCTAAGCAAGGTAAAGTCTCCCTCAAGTTCTTAAAAGCACTCCTGCACAATACGAGCACCGTGGCATGGTGCATTGTCTTGTTGGAAGAAGCCATCTCCATTGGGATATTCCATCAACATGATAGGATGAAATTGATCAGCAATGATACTTAGGTATGTTGTGCTATTCAGACATTGTTCCATATGAATTAAAGGGCCCAAATCATGCCAGGAAAACATGCCCCAAACCATAACTTCCCCCACCAGCTTGAAGGGTTGTACTCATGCATGTGGGGTGCATGCTATCATGCTGTTTCTGCCAAATTCTCACCTGTCATCTGCATGATGCAACTAGAAATGTGATTCATCGGACCACATGACTTTTTTCCAAAGCTCGACTGTCCAATCCTTGTGTTCCTGTGCGAATTGGAGACGTTTTATCTTGGTAACTGCAGACAGCAAAGGTGTTCGAACAGGCCTTCGGCTTCCATATCCAATATGATGCAGTGTACGGCTAATTTTCCTACAAATGTCAGGGGGTCATAATAATCTGGCCACTCACGTTCAAATATATCCCACGTTCAAAGGCTGTTAAATCGCATTGTTTACCCATATGTTCAGAAAAAAATCACCGTCGTGGTAAACAACCTGCTTCCCTATTTATAATGGTCTGGCCCTCTAGCAACTTCAGTGCGAAATTATAGCTAATTTGCCTACAAACGTCAAGTGGTCATAATAATCTGGCCACTCAGTGTATATGTCTCATGATGTCTAGAAAGTTGTTTGTCTTATCTGCTAATTAAATATGTAATTTTTAAGTAATAAAAAAGGTAAGTAAATTCCCCCTCAGCCCCTGATTTGGGAAGAGAAAGTCCAGAAACAGATTAGGCAGGAAATCAGAATCAGCTTTACTACCAGTGATTCTCATAATCTTTAAAAGGCATTTGCATTTTTTTATTTTCCATACATATTTCCTTTTTAAAAAAATATGTTTATTGATTTCAAAGAGGAAGGAGAGGGAGAGAGAGAATCATTGACCCACTGCCTCATGCACGCCCCCTACTGGGGACAGAGCCAGCAACCCTGTCATGTGCCCTGACCAGGAATCAAACTGTGATGTCCTGGTTCATAGGTTGATGCTCAACCACTGAGCAACACTGGCCAGGCATATTTCCTTTTTCTTTTTTTTGGTTAAAGAGTAAATGGTTGTTGACTATGCAGTTTATGCAGAACTTCAGCTAAATGTTACTACATCAGGAAGACTGTGCATCAAAGAGGCCTACTAAGTTATCAGAAATGATGATATTTACATAGGTAGTTTATGTAAAAGTGTAGAAAGCATGAGTGAAAGTAAAATTTTAAGAGAACCTTCTGAAAGAAAAATTAGAACAATTTATGATGTCAATTTTCTTTTCAAGGTTTGTCATAAAGTCTAAATTTATATTTGCTGCATGTTCCCTTCAAGAAGATGAATAAGTTATGCAAAACAAAGTACGCCAATATTTAACTTACATAGAAAAGCTTAGGTTTGAAAATAATTTGACAGTGAGATAAGCAGGAGGATCCAATTCAGCAAACCCTTGAGCATATTACTATTTCTTTTACCAACTCCTTTTTTTCATAATCTATAGAAAAAATCCTTGACCAGATAGATGTTTCTTAGTCTTTTAATTAAAAAAGCAATATTTATTAACAACACTCTATAGCTAAAAATTTTAATGCTCCTATCAAACTCAGGCAAGAAATTATTAAATTCATAAAAGTACTTTCATTGCATTTTAATGGAAATAAAATTAGATCTGTTTTATCAGAAGTGGGACTAGTCAACATTAAAAGAAGCAGAAGTACTGCAAAATAGTCAATTTACATAAATAAATTTGCCTCCTTTTCAAATCAGGAAGGCTTTTCAAGAGAGCCTAAAAGGCAACATCACTCCCCAAGCTGACTTTGAATTGATGGACTAGTGGCGAGTGTGATAAGATTTAACTAAAACCTTTCTTCTTTTTCTCTCCACACAAGGTAAATTTTAAGCTATGCCTTTCCCATGATACCTATCTAAATGTTAATATTCCACATCCTTTCCATACTATTATTGCATTCCTAGGGAAGAAATGCATATCCTGTACACAGCAATTCTGTTCAATCTAAAATAATAGATATTTTGAAATACTTATTGCTGAATATTTCATTTATACAGCCTACAAAATGATGATTGCAAAGCTGACTTAAAGGATTTTACTAACTTTCATTGAAAGATACAAATAAAATGACTAGATGATGTAGCAAATCTTATTGTCTGGCAATGTACACTAAGGGGACCACTGTTTTGTTGTTTTGGTTATTTTTTGGTAGTAGAAATACTAACTCTCTCTGAATCATACAAAGAATTGTTCTTCAAGTTAGTATACATTTTTGAAGGTCACCTTGACCAAATTCCCACCAGATTAAAAATAACAAATTTCTTCTATAGCATACCTAACAAGAAGCTATTTATTATCTACTGGAATGCCTCTAATAACAGAGTACTACATATCCCTATGTGGTGTTGGATCCTGATTAGCTGTTCATAATTGCCCACTTCTGTACCCTCTGCTTTGTCTGAGTCAGGTTTCTTTCTTCCCTAAAGGTCCCTGAACTCTGCTTGCCCTCATACCTGAGCAAGCACTGAAAAGCCCGTATCAGCTTATCCTGAGAATCAGCTGACTACAGTGAGACACATATTCGATCAGACCCCTCTGATCATTTTCTCTCATTTGCCTGACTTCCCCATACTTACTGTTTTTCCCTCCCTATTTTTTTAAAAGGCTGTTTTGTTTGCTTTTGAGACACTTGCAGATTTCTGAGATGAGAGCACACTCCATATTGCAATAGTCTTTCTTCTCTATAAAGCCTCTCCTTATCTAAGTCTGGATTTGTTTTTATATGACACTCCCATTATCTGAAAGCCCAAAACTCGGTACTTTAGTTTATATGCCTCTGAACTGGTTTTCTTTCCCTGTGCTATCTCTACTTTCTTTCTACTTTCTCTCCTCCTTATCCCTATTTCCGTCCCATTATACAAAGTCATGGACTTAAACTGTAATATTATTAGATATAAAATTCTAATTCACTGATCCCCTGGGCCAACCTCATGGCTATGTGTGACATTTCCACCTGAAATATCGCTTTCCACATCTTTGCCATTATGTGTACTTCTAAAAGAATTAGTTTCCTAAAGTATGTTTCATCCAGCAGCATTACTCTGCTGAGTAGTCACTAATATCTATTCATTGTCTACTGTGTGCCTATATTCTTTAACCTGAAATTTAAGTTCTTCCACAGCGGAAATATGCAGGGACACTTTAGATGTGTTTATATGCAAAGATAAAGTTCTTTAAGAACAAAACAATTATGATTTTGTTAGCTTGAATCAACCATAAAAGTAAGTTAAGTTATGTCTCTGCGATGTAGGTTAAGTAGAACTGATGATATTAGTTCAAACACTTTGCCATAATGACTTTATAGCTATGACTATAGAAAGTAGTTCAGTTAAATACCATCTAGTAATTATTTATTGCTTTCTTACCACATATTCAGTTCCATACTAGGCATAATGGGGAAGAAAAAGAGAATTCTGGAACCTAGATTTTAAACAGTAATATAATATCTATGATCTCAGAGTCAGAAAGAGTCCTAATGTAAATACAGGATGGGGTAAAAGTCGGCTTACAGTTGCTCATATAAAAAATAATACAATCCTATCTAATAAAAGAGAAACATGGTAATTATCGTACGACTGCTACCCTTCCCATTGGCTAATCAGGGCGATATGCAAATTAACTGCCAGCCAAGATGGCGGCCGGCAACCAGGCAGCTTGAAACTAACATGAGGCTTGCTTGCTTCAGTGAAGGAGGACTCCAACGTTCCCCGCCTGCCTTGCCGGCCTCTGAGCTGGCAGTTTGAAACATAGTTACGAAAAAAGAAGCTAAACAAAACCCCAGAAACCAGCTTTCAGCTAGCTGGGATCTCAGACCTGGAGTTGATACAGAGTTTTGATTGTAGAACCTAAACAAACCAGATACCTGCTTTCAGGAGCAGAGGCCTAAGAGCTGGAGCCTCAGAGCTAAAGCTGGCTCAGAATAAAAAAAAAAAAAAGAAACAAAGGAGCAGTTGGGAGCTTCAGTCACCCGACAGCCTGAAAACAGCCCTCAGCCCCTCACCCAGACTGGCCAGACACCCCAGTGGGGACTCCCACCCTGAAGGGTGTGTGACCAGCTACAAACAGCCATCATCCCCTCATCGAGGCTGGCCAGGCACCCCAGTGGGGACCCCCACTCTGATCCGGGACACACTTCAGGGCAAACCAGCAAGCCCCCACCCGTGCACCAGGCCTCTATTCTATATAGTAAAAGAGTAATATGCCTCCCAGCACCGAGATCAGGGGAGCCGTGAGGCCTCCCAGCACCGGGATCAGCGTGACAGGGGGCAGCGCCCAAAACCCCTGATTGCCCTGTGGCTTTGTGTGTGACAGGGGGTGGGGCCACAACCTCCCTATCGGCCCTGCTCTGTTCCTGACAGGGGAAGGCACCCCAACCCCCTGATTGCCCTATTCTGTGCCTGATAGGGGGGAGCTCCCCAACCTCCTGATCTCCCTGCAGCACTGTGTGTGACAGGGTGTGGTACCCCAACCGCCTCACCCCATAGGCCCTGCCCTGAGTGTGAGAGTGGCGGTGCCCCAACTCGCTGATCGGCCCTGCTCTGTGCGTGACAGGGGGGAGCTTCCCAACCCTCTGATCGGCCCTGCTCTGTTCGTGACTGCGGGGAGCTCCCCAACCCCTTGTTCGGCCCTGCTCTGTGCGTGACAGTGGGGAGCTCCCCAACCCCCTGATCGGCTCTGCTCTGTGCATGACAGGGGGGAGCTCCCCAACCCGCGATGGGCCCTGCTCTGTGCATGACAGGCTGGAGCTTCCCAACCCCCTGATTGACCCGGCTCTGTGCGTGACAGGGTACGGAGCCGCAACCCCCCTGATGGACCCTGCTATGTGTGTGACAGGGGGTGGCGCCGCAACCTCCCCACCGACCCTGCCTTGAGTGTGACAGCGGGCAGTGCCCCAACCCCCCAATCGGCCCTAACATGAGCGTGACTGAGGGTGGCATTGCAACCTCCCAATCCGCCCTGCTCTGTGCATGACAGGGGGCAGCGCCCCAACTCCCCAATCGGCCCTGCTCTGAGCCCGACCAGGGGCTGCACCTAGGGATTGGGCCTGCCCTCTGCCACCAGGGAGCAGGTCGTTATCTCTTGAGGGGTCCCAGACTGCGAGAGGGCACAGGCCGGGCTGAGGGACACCCCTTTACCCCCCCCCCCCGAATGCACAAATTTTTGTGCACCAGGCCACTAGTCCTATCTAATAAAAGAGAAACATGGTAATTAGCGTACGACCGCTACCCTTCCCAGGCAGCTGGAAATTAACATGAGGCTTGCTTGCTTCAGTGATGGAGGAAACCAACGTTCCCCGTTCCTCCCCCTGCCTTGCCGGCCTCTGAGCCTGCTGTTTGAAACATTGTAACAAATATAGAAGCTAAACAAAACCCCAGAAAGCTGCTTTCAGTGAGCCGGGATATCAGAGCTGGAGTTATACATTGTTTCGATTTTAGAACTGAAACAAACCGGATACCTGCTTTCAGGAGCGGAGGCCTAAGAGCTGGAGCCTCAGAGCTAAAGCTGGCCCAGAATAAAAAAACTAAAGAAAAAAAGGAGCGGTTGGGAGCTTCCGTCACCCGCCAGTCTGAAAACAGCCCTCAGCCCTTCAGCCAGAATGGCCAGGCACCCCAGTGGGGACCCCCACCCTGATCCAGTACACCCTTCAGGGCAAACCAGCAAGCCCCCACCCGTGCACCAGGCCTCTATCCTATATAGTAAAAGGGTAATATGCCACACAGCACCGGGATCAGCGGAGCCGCGATGCCTCCCAGCACCGGGACCAGCGTGACAGAGGGCAGCGCCCAAACCCCCTGATCGCCCTGCAGCTCTTTGTGTGACAGGGCATGGGGACACAACCTCCCTATTGGCACTGCTCTGTTCCTGACAGGGGAAGGCGCCCCAACCCCCTGATCATCCCTGCTCTGTGCCTGATGGGGGGAGCTCCCCAACCCCCGATCGCCCTGCGGCTCTGTGTGTGACAGGGTGCGGCGCCCCAACCCACCCCCCCAACGGGTGTTGCTCTGTGTGTGACTGGGTAGAGCCATAACCTCCCCTTCGGCCCTTCCCTGAGTGTGAGAGTGGCGGCGCCCCAACACCCTGATCGGCCCAGCTTTGTGGGTGATAGAGGGGGAAGGCCCAACCGCCCGGCACAGGCCCTGCTCTGTCTGTGACGGGGTAGAGCCATAACCTCCCCATCGACCCTGCCCTGAGTGTGTCAGTGGCGGTGCCCCAACCCTATGATTGGCCCTGCTCTATGGGTGAGAGAGGGTGGCGCCCCAACCCCACCTCCACGGGCCCTGCTCTGTGTGTGATGGGGTAAAGCCATAACCTCCCCATCAGCCCTGCCCTGAGTGTGTCAGTGGCAGTGCCCCAACACCCTGATCTGCCCAGCTCTGTGTGTGACAGGGGGGAGCTCCCCAACCCGCTGATCGGCCCCGCTCTGACAGGGTACAGAGCCCCAACCCCTCTGATGGGCCCTGCTCTGTGCATGACAGGGGGCAGCACCCCAACCCCCTGATAGGCGCTGCTCTGTGCGTGACAGGGGGTGGTGCCACAACCTCCCCATTGACCCTGCCTTAAGTGTGACAGGGGGTGGTGCCCCAACCCCCCAATCAGCCCTACCCTGAGCGTGACTGAGGATGGCATCGCAACCTCCCAATCTTCCCTGCTCTGTGCATGATGGGGGCGGCGCCCCAACTCCCCAATAGGCCCTGCTCTGAGCCTGACCAGAGGCTGCACCTAGGGATTGGGCCTGCCCTCTGCCACCAGGGAGCAGGCCTAAGCCATCAGGTTGTTATCTCCCGAGGGGTCCCAGACTGCAAGAGGGCACAGGCCAGGATTTTTGTGCACCAGGCCTCTAGTCCTATCTAATAAAAGAGAAACATGGTAATTAGCATATGACTGCTACCCTTCCCATTGGCTAATCAGGGAGATATGCAAATTAACTGCCAGCCAAAATGGTGACCGGCAGCCAGGCAGCTGGAAGCTAACATGAGGTTTGCTTGTTTCAGTGATGGAGGGCTCCAACGTTCCCCGCCTGCCTTGCCGGCCTCTGAGCTTGCATTTTGAAACATTGTAACAAATATAGAAGCTGAACAAAACCCCAGAAACCTGCTTTCAGCCCGCCAGGATCTCAGAGCTGGAGTTATACATTGTTTAGATTATAGAACCCAAACAAACCAGATACCTGCTTTCAGCAGCAGAGGCCTCAGAGCTGGAGCCAGAGCTAAAGCTGGCCCAGAATAAAAAAAAAAGAAAAAAAGGAGCAGTTGGGAGCTTCAGTCACCCAACAGCCTGAAAACAGCCCTCATCCCCTCACCCACATTGGCCAGGCACCCCAGTGGGGACCCCCACCCTGAAGGGTATGTGACCAGCTACAAACAGCCATTTTCTCCTCACCCAGGCTGGCCAGGCACCCCAGTGGGGACCCCCACCCTGATCCAGGACACCCTTCAGGGCAAACCAGCCAGCCCCACCCATGCACCAGGCCTCTATCTTATATAGTAAAAGGGTAATATGCCTCCCAGCACCAGGATCAGTAGAGCTGAGAGGCCTCCCAGCACCAGAATCAGCGTGACAGGGGGCAGCACCCAAACCCCCTGAGCACGCTGCAGCTCTGTGTGTGACAGGGGGCGGGGCCACAACCTCCCTATCCACCGTGCTCTGTGCCTGATACTGGGGAGCTCCCCAACCCCCAGATCGCCCTGCGGCTCTGTGAGTGACAGGGCGCGGTGCTCCAACCCCTTGATCGGCCCTGCTCTGTGTGTGACAGGGTGCGGCACCCCAACCACCACCCCCCTCCATGGGCCCTGCTTTGTGTGTGATGGGGTAGAGACATAACCTCCCCATCGGCCCTGCCCTGAGTGTGACAGTGGCGGCGCCCCAGTGCCATGATCGGCCCTGTTCTATGGGTGATAGTGGGCGGCGCCCCAACCCCCTGATCCACCCTGCTCTGTGTGTGACAGGGTGCGGTGCCCCAACTCCCCTATGGGCTCTACTCTGTGAGTGACAGGGGGGAGCTCCCCAACCCCCTGATGGGCCCTGCTCTGTGAGTGATGGGGGAAGCTCCCCAACCCCCTGATTGACCCTGCTCTGTGCATGACAGGGTGCAGTGCCCCAACCCCCTGATCCGCCCTGCTCTGTGGGTGACATGGGTTGGTGCCACAACCTCTCTATGGACCCTGCCTTGAGTGTGACAGGGGGCGTTGCCCCAACATCCTAATCGGCCCTACCCTGAGCGTGACTGAGGGTGGCATCACAACCTCCCAATCTGCCCTGCTCTGTGCATGACAAGGGGCGGCACCCCAACTCCCCAATCGGCCCTTCTCTGAGCCTGAGCAGGGGCTGCACCTAGGGATTGGGCCTGCCCTCTGCCACCCGGGAGCAGGCCTAAGCCAGCAGGGCGTTATCTCCCGAGGGGTCCCAGACTGCGAGAGTGCACAGGCGGGGCAAGGGAGCCCCCCTTCCCCCCCGAGTGCACAAATGTTTGTGCACCCGGCCTCTAGTAATTAATAAATAACAATAGAAGTATAAACTCTGTGTTTCACATACTCACAATTGTAAACCTATTTCCCCCCACTCTCTATAAAAATAAATATTACAAAGCTAATTTTAGGACATCTGCTTCCGGCCATGATAGAATAACTGGGGTATACCAATCTTACTTGCAGGAATTGATAGGAAAGCTGGATAGTCCTAGCCAGTGTGGATCAGTTGTTTCAAGCATCCTTCCTACACCTAAACGTGGTTGGTTCCATTCCAAGTCAGGGCATATTCTCAGATTTTAGATTCGATCCCCAGTTGGGGTGTGTATGGGAGGCACCCGATCAATGTTTTTCTCTTCTCTCTCTCCCTTTCTCTCTCTCTCCCTCTCTCTCCTTCCCCCTTCCTCTTTTTAAAATCAATAATAGAAAAATATCTCCTTGGGTGAGGATAAAAAGAAAGAAAAGCTGGACATAATATTTTAAGAATATTGTTTTAAATATGAATGCTATATCTTGATTGCAGTGATAATTACAAGCATCTACATTTGTGATAAAATGGCACAGAAGTATGCACAAAAATAGATGAAATAAGGGGAAAAAACACAGTCATTTTCAAGACTCTACCCTCAAGCTAAAGATGGAAAAACTGCAATGGAATCAACTTCACTTAGTAGGGTTTCTTTTGATAGTGGTAAGGTGAAAGCAATTTTCTACTTTTTTGAGAGGGAGCAGGGTTTGATTGGAAAAGAAGGACATGGGTTTTTTGGATTAATTCACATTCAATGTTATTTTATAGTAGTTTCATGTTTACAGCAAAGTGGTTAGATAATCGTATACTTTGTAAAGTATTCCCCTTGATATTTCCAATATTCCCTGGCACCATACATAGTTATTATAATATCATTAACTATATTTCCTATGCTTTACTTTACATCCCCAAGACTATGTTGTAACTACAAATCTGTACTTCTCAATCCCTTCATTTTTTTTTATCAGTACCCCAATCCAACTCCACTCTGGCAACCATCAATCTGTTCGCTGTATCTATGAATCGGTTTCAGTTTTTTTTGTTTATATTGTTCTTTAGATTTCACATATAAGTGAAATTGTATGGTATTTGTCTTTATCTAACTTATTTCACTTAGCATAATACCCTCTAGGACAGGGGTGGGCAAACTTTTTGACTCAAGGGCCACAATGGGTTCTTAAACTGGACCGGAGGGCCGGAACAAAAGCATGGATGGAGTGTTTGTGTGAACTAATATAAATTCAAAGTAAACATCATTACATAAAAGGGTATAGTCTCTTTTTTTTTTTTTTTTAGTTTTATTCATTTCAAACGGGCCAGAACCGGCCTGCGGACCGTAGTTCGCCCACGGCTGCTCTAGGACCATCCATGCTGCCACAAATAGTAAGATTTTGTACTTTGTACTTTTTAATGGCTCAGTAGTATTCCATTGTGTATATTTGTGTGTGTGTGTGTGTGTGTGTGTGTGTATAAACAGTTTATATCTGGTTTTTATCCTCTCATCTATTGATGGGCTACTGGGCTGCTTCCATATCTTGGTTATCTAATCTAATAAAAGAGGAACATACAAATTGACCATACCTTTGCTATGCTCCAAGCCATGCCCACCAGCCAATCAGAGCGACTATATGCAAATTAACCCAACCAAGATGGCAGCCGGCAGCCACGGAGCTGGAACATACAGGAGGCTTGGTTGCCCCAGCGATGGAGGAAGCCAAGCTTCTCGTCTTCCCTGGCTGGCTGTGGCCTCTGCTAAAGGCAACAAAGTTTCAATTATAGAAGACAAATAAATCCCAGATACCTGCTTCCAGCCATCCTCCGCTGGGAGCTTGGGTGGCTGGGGGCCATGGCCAGCTTGCAAACAGCCATCAGCCCCTCACCCAGGCTGGCCAAGCACTCCAGCAGGGACCCCCACCCTGAAGGGGGTGTGGCCAGTCTGAAAACAGCCCTCAGCCCCTCACCCAGGCTAGCCAGGCACCCCAGCGGGACCCCCACCCTGATCTGGGACACCCTTCAGGGCAAACCAGCTAGCCCCCACCCATGCACCAGGCATATAATAAAAGGGTACTATGCAAATTGACCCTAACAGGAGAATGACTGGGAATGACTGGCCACTATAACACACACTGACCACCAGGGGGCAGACACTCAATGCAGTAGCTGTCCCCTGGTGATCAGTGCGCTCCCACAGGGGGAGCTCTGCTCAGCCACAAGCCAGGCTGATGGCTGCCAGCACAGCAGTGATGGCGGGAGCCTTCCCTGCCTCCTCAGCAGTGCTAAGGATGTCCGGCTGCAGCTTAGGCCTGGTCCCCACTGGCAAGTGGACATCCCTCGAGGGCTCCTGGGCTGCCAGAGGGATGTCTGACTGCCAGCTTAAGTCCGATCCCCCTGGGAGCGGGCCTAAGCCAGCAGGTGGACATCCCCCAAGGGGTTTCAGACTGCGAGAGGGCACAGGCCGGGCTGAGCAACCTCCCGAGTGCACAAATTTTTGTGCACCAGGCCTCTAGTTGTAAATAATGCTGCAATGAACATAGAGGTGCATATATTCTTTCAAAGTAATGCTTCAGTTTTTTTGTTTTTTGTTTCAAATATATACCCATATGTGCCTGATTAGGTCCTTTGCCCATTTTTAACTTGGATTGTTTGTGTTTTTAGTTTTAAGTTGTATGAGTTACTTATAAATGTTGGATATTAACCCATCATATGATGTATCATTAGGGGATTTGTTCTTCCATTCAGTGGGTTGTTTTTTCATTTCGTTGATGATTTATGTTGCTGTGTAAAAACTTTTTAGTTTGATGTAGTACCATTTGTTTATTTTTTCTTTTGTTTCCCTTGCCCAAGGAGATATATCAGAAACAGTATTTCTAAAAGAAATGTCTTAGATTTTACTACCTATGTTTTCTTCTAGGAGTTTTACATTTAAGTCTTTAATTAATTTTGAATTTATTGTTGTATATGGTGTGAAAAGATGGTCTAGTTTCATTTTTTGCATGTAGTCATCCAATTTTTCCAGCACTATTTATTGAATAGAGTGTCTTTACCTCATTGTATGTTCTTGCCTCCTTTGTCAAACATTAATTCACCATATACATGTGGGTTTATTTCTCATTTCTCCTCTGTTCCATTGACCATTATGTCTTTTTTTCTATGCAAGTACCATGCTGTTTTGATTACTATGGCCTTGTGGTAAATTTTGATATTAGATAGTGTGATTTCTCCAACTTTGTTCTTCTTTCTCAAGTTTGTGTTTCTTCTAGTTCTGTGAAATATGTCATTGGTATTTTGGTAGGAGTTGTATTGCATCTATAGATTGCTTTGGGTCTTATGGACATTTTCATGATGTTAATTCTTTCTATCCATGAGCAAAGTACATGCTTCCATTTATTTGTATCTTTTTCAATTTCTTTCTTCAGTGCTTTAATCTGAGTATATGGAAAGACACAAATAAATATAATAAAAACAAAAATTAAAAATGCCAGTAATGGATTATAATGTACCTAAAAAATTCAGGAATCTATACATTGAAAAATCTAAATAATAAACAGACAAATGAAGAAGGGTGAGATGCAGAGAAACAAAGAGAGAAAGAGAGGGACAGAAATCAGATACAGAGAAAAACAGAAAGAGATTAAGACCAGAATGGGAAAAAAAGAAGGAATGGAGAAAATGAAATGATAAGAGGAGGCTAATTTTTTGTTTGCTATAGAAGAAAACTAATAAATATGCAAGATATAGCTAGAAAATCATCATTTTGCAATCATGGTAATAACTGATCAATGCTATAGTTATCAATGGATAATAAAACTATTGAGTGAAAATTTGTTGGTTAACAAGATATTTACACCGTTCTCAAGTATCTCCAGAATATTTACTGATTAAAAGGGGAATAACTTTTGAATAGAGAAATATGGATGGCATCACCTTAACTAAGTGATCCAAATTAACACTACCAATCATAGGAAAGCCTAATATTATGACATCATGATGGGAGGCACTGAGAAACACCAGCATCATTCATCTAGTATTTCTTCTAAAATATAACTGAAACTAGAAATGAGGACACAATCAGACAAACTGATTCAGGGACATTCTGCAAACAAACAAAGAAATGAACAAACAAAAAACACACACAAAAACCAAAACAAAACCCTTTATTCTTAAAATAAAAATGTTTTTAAAAACAAAAGCTGAGATCCTATTTTATATTCACATAGCCTAAAGGGATGTAAGTGCAATGTGATTCTGGTTTGGATCTTGGATTGAAGAAAAATAAATTCAGTGAGTCATAATATTGAGGCAAATGGAAAAAAATAGATAAGGCCTGTATATTATATAATAGCATTATATCAAAGCTAAATGATCACTGTATAGCACATCTAAAAGAATATCCTTGTTCTTATGATACACATGGTGAAATATTTAGAGGTTGTTGTGTGAGTTTGCTAGAGCTGCTACAACAAATTCATAAAACTTTGGTGGCTTAGAACAACAGAAATGTATTCTCTCACACTTCTAGACACCAGAGGCCTGAAATCAAGTTGCCAGCATGGTCATGATCCTTCCAAAGGCTCTATGGGAGAACCTTTCCTTGCTCCTTCTACCTTCTGGCAACTCGTGGTGTTCCTTAGTTGCAGCATAACTTATACATCTTTACATGGCCTTTACCCCAGTGTCTCTTGTGTTTTCTCTTTTTCTATGTCTTATAAGTATATCCTTCATTGAATTTAGGGACCATTCTAATCAAGGATAATTTTATTTCAAGATTTTTGTCTTAATTGTATCTGCAAAGATATTTATTCTAAATAAAGTAATAATGTAGCAATGAGCAAATGTAGCAATGTATGAAATGACAAGTCTATGCAAAGGATATAAGAATATTTAGTGTAATATTCTTGTGATTTCCTATATTTTGGATTTTTATAGTACAACATCAATTAAATATCTGATCTAATGTATTTAAAAATATGAAGAATTTAAACACAAAATTTCAATACATGAAAAAGCAAATACAATTATAGAATTAAAGAAGAAACAACTCAATAAAAACTCCATAGATGTGTAAAACAGCTGAAGCAAGGATTATTAAAGTGATAAATTAGTAAAATACAGCATCACTAAGGGACAAAGAGGACAAAATGCATGAAAAATGTAGAAAATAGTATTGGAAAAATATTTCCAACATATATGTAATTGGCAAACAAAAAATGACAGGTGAGAGAAGAAAGAGCAGAAGCAATATTTATTTTTTATTAAACTGATTGGGGCAAAATTGGTCAATATGAACATAAAGGTTTCAGTGTGGGTTTCTATTTTATAAGATCTGTATGTTGTACTATATGCTCATCACCCAAAGTCAAATCTTATCCTGTCAGCTTATATTAGGACCCTCTTCTCCCCCCTCCCCCTTCCCTCTGGCAATCATCACATTACAAAACTTCTAGAAGAAAACGAAGTAGAATACCATCATGACTGGGATAAAAAATAATGGTTTCTAAAAAAAGGACACAAAGAATAATAATAATTAAAGCAAAATTTAAAACACTGTGCCTTATCAAAATTGAAACCTTCTGCTCTGTGGAAGGCATTATTATGAAGATAAAATGCAATGGACTGGGAGATAAAATTCATAATACATAAACTTGACAAAGAAGTTGTATTCATAATAAAGAATGCCTACAATTAATCAATTAAAAGACTTTTATTTAAAAGTAGGCAATACTTCTTATTAGAAATTCAACAGAAGATAGAGCAATGAACAAATAAATCATGAAAAGTTGCTCTGCATTATTAGTCATTAGGGAATTGCAAATTAATCCACAAAAAAGTAATACTTTGCACTCATTAGAATAGCAAACATTTAAAAGAATAGCAATTTCTAGTGTGTGTAAAGATGCAAAATAGCTTGAGGTCTTGTACAGTGCTTGTGATTAATGTAAAATGCTATAAATCACTTTGGAGGAAAAAAAATTGCAATTTTTTAATCCAAGTTAAACATATACCTAACCTAATAGCCAGTAATTCCATCCTTAATTTTTCCCTATGAGAAATAAAAACCTATGTCCACAGAAAAATGTATGTAGGAATTTCATAGCTTCTCTATTTAGAAGTTCTCTATTTAGAACTAAAATCTGAAAAAAAATAGAGGTATCCATCAAGAAGAGAATATATGAACTCTGATATATCCATACAATGGAAGACTACATGCTAATGAAAATTATAAACGATTTGAACATGTAACTGCATGGATGATAACAAGAGAATATTTTGAGAATATTTTGTGCTAAAGAAGCCAGACACAAAAGAGTGCTTACTGCATGGTTCCATGATATGAATTTCTACAATAGACAAAATTAAGCTGCAATGATACATATCAGCATAGTGGTTAATTTGGCAGTGAGGTAGGGAGGTTACTGCAAAGGAGCATGAACTCACTTCCTTGAGTGATGGAAATGTTCTACATATTGACTGACTAGTGGTCACATGAGTATATATATTTGTTAAAGACCATCAACTATGCATTGATTTTTTTTGCATTTTATTATATGTCAACTATTCTTAAAATGATCATTTCTAAAATGAGGTATAAACAACTTTCTAAGATAAAAATTTGAAAAAATTCATTAAAAGGAATATTAATGGAGAAGTTTCCCCAGGATAAAACTGATCTCTGATGAAAACAAGAAATTGCAGGAAAACATGAACAAGAAAAAGAGTAAATATGAAGTTAAAATTTTGCTTCATATCAGATACATGAAAAAACAAAAATGATAATCTAAAGGGTATAAAATATTTGTAGATTACACAGAATGGGAATAAAGCAAAGATAGCAAAAAATGCAAGAAGGTGCTAAATGGAGTAAACCTATTAAAGTTTTTTATTGTCCAGAAAATGAAAATATTCTAATTTATTTTAGGCTTATTAAACTAAGGATGCATTTTGTAATATTTAGAGTAGCACTTATGTGGGGTAGAATAATTGTTCCTCATGGTCTAGTGACAGAAACTACAAGACAAATCATCTGTTCACTACCACCACCCCAGTTGCATATCCCACACACCAACATGATGCTGGACAGTGGTGAGAAAACCATAATGTTCCCATATGGAAAGGGAAGATGAGGATGATTAAAAAGTTCTAGAGATTGATAATGTCATTGGTTATACAACAATGTGTATGTACTTAATGTTACTGACTTGTAAACATAAAAATGGTTAAAATGGAAAGTTTTATGTTATGCTTATTTTACCACAAATGAAAACTTCAATCCATGTAATAATGTAATTTTTCACATTAATAGAACAAAGAGAAAGTCATATGATCCTTCAATTGGATGCAGCAAATATTTAATAAAATCTGACATCCCCACATGATAATAATAAAAACTGTTAGGAAACTAGAAAAAAAGGTATATTGCTAAATTTGACAGTTTATTTCTAGAAAAAAGTAGTACTGGAGAGCAGTAGAAAATTAAAAATAAATGGTGCTAATTCACTTGGATATCCATATGTTTTTGTTTGTTGTAAACATATTTTATTGATTTTTTACAGAGAGGAAGGGAGAGGGATAGAGAGTTAGAAACATTGATGAGAGAAAAGCATCGATCAGCTGCCTCCTGCACACCCCCTACTGGGGATGTGCCCGCAACCAAGGTACATGCCTGTGACTGGAATCGAACCTGGGACTCTTCAGTCCCCAGGCCGACGCTCTATCCACTGAGCAAAACCGGCTAGGGCCATAAGTTCTTAAAAAATAATCTTGACTTAGACCTCACATAACACTGAAAATCAGATTCCAAGTGGACTACAGATATAAACATAAAGATGTAAAACAATAAGCCTCCTAAAAGAGAAATTTTTCTTCCAAAATATAATTATAAAAATATCTTCATGATCTTGAGGTTAAGCAAAGATGTCATAAGCACAAACCCTAAAGAACACAACTGACAAATTGAGAATAAAAATTTTTCAACAACTTCATAACACAATCTCCACGAAAAAAAAAAAAGTGAAAAGGCAAGCTTTTTTAGAGTTGGAAGAGAATATTTTCAACCATTATAGGTAACAATGTGCATTAATTTAAAATATAATATTAAACAAATGAAATCATGTAGAAAAGAATATATTATGTGATACCATTTATATCAAACTAGAGGCCTGGTGCATGAAATTCATGCATGAGGGGGAGGGTGTCCCTCAGCCTAGCCTGCACCCTCTCCAATCTGGGACCTCTCAGGGGATCAGGCCTAAACCGGCAGTCGGACATCCCTCTCACAATCCGGGACTGCTGGCTCCCAACCATTCACCTGCCTGCCTGCCTGATCACCCCCTAACCACTCCCCTGCCAGCCCGATCGCTCCCAACTGCCCTCCCCTGCCAGCCCGATCACCCCCAACTGCCCTCCCTTGATGGCCCAATCGTCCCCAACTGCCCTCCCTTGCCGGCTCGATCACCTAACTGCCCTCCCTTGATGGCCCAATCACTCCCAATTGCCCTCCCCTGATGGCCTGGTCGCTCTCAACTGCCCTCCCCTGCAGGCCTGGGCCCCACCCAACTGCCCTTCCCTGCCAGGCTGGTTACCCCTAACTGCCATCCCCTGCTGGCCATCTTGTGGTGGCCATCTTTGGCCACATGGGGGCGGCCATCTTGTGCAAGGGTGTGAGGGTCAATTTGCATATTATCTCTTTATTATATAGGACTTAAAAACATAAAAATCTTAAGGTTTTAAAAGTCTGGTTCAACATTTAAAAATTGATCAATATGATATACCATATCAAGAGGTTAAAAAAGACTACCAAATAGAATGAGGGCAAAGGTAAAGAAGATAGAAATTATCTTTCAAATGACAGGGAAGAAACAGAAATATTGAAGAATGGAAAACCACTATTTTAGCTTTGACATTTTTGAGTGAAAATATTTTGCATTTTTTTATCCTGCTGATTTATTTTTAATATATACTACTCAATGACTATGAAAAAAGTAATGACCATATTTAAATACCTAGAATAAACAGTTTTCAAAGGTTCAGAATTTACCTTTCAAAGAATAAATGTTGACTTTCACACATTTGTATTTCCTAGTTTACTTGCTCCTGAGGAAAGATAATAAATTGAATGAAAGTAGTGCCTGCTGATTCTAGTAAATAGATTTACTTGTTTTCCCACTAACTCCAAAGTTACTTGCATATTTGGACTTGAACTGTGTTTACATAAATCTCACTCTTTTATATGTTTGTGTGTGTTTGTGTATGTATACATATACTGAAATATAGGGTGTTCCAAAAATAATTATAAAGGCAGTGTTTATTAAAATACATTTTATTTTCAAAATTGAGTTATCATCTACTAAAGTATGTATACATTTTTTGGGATAATATATATACCCTATATAATAAAGACCTAATATGCAAATGGTCATCATGCCATTATGCCGTCATGCAATAATGGCTTATACACTCAACACTGGGGAGAGAGGAATGGGGTCCAGCCAGGCACAAATGAACTCACGAGAGAGGAATGGGGACCAGCCAGGCTGTGGCCCAGGAGAGGGACAAGCCATCTGCCCTGTGGTCCCAGGCGTCAGCAGAAGCACCTGCAGCCCGGAAGAGGGTCAAGCTGCCTGCTCCGCAGTCCTGGGTGCCAGTGGCTGTGCCTGCACCTGCAGCCCGGGAGAAGGACAAGTCACCCACCCCATGGTCCCAGGCACCAGTGGCTGCACCTGTGGCCCAAGCAAAGCTGCCCACCCATGGTCCCCTGTGGCTGCAGCCTGCCTGGGTGAAGCTGGCCTGGGTCTTAGGTGCCTGCGACAAGCCAGAGGGAGGGAAGTGTGGGTCCCAGGTGCCTGCACCCACCTGGAGGAGGGAATCTTGGGTCCTGGGTGCAGGGTGAAGCAGAGGTGGTTAGGGGCGATCAGGCAGGAAGGCAGAGGTGGTTAGGGGCAATCAGGCAGGCAGGCAGGCGAGCGCTTAGGAGCCAGCGGTCCTGGATTGTGAGAGATAGTCAGACATCCCCTGAAGGGTCCTGGATTGGAGAGGATGCAGGCTGGGCCTCTAGTGTATATATACTTGTTATGCATAAAGAATTTATGAAAAGGAATTATAACCAGATAATATAATAGCAGATTTTTCTGGGAGGTGGTGTTGACTATAATATTCATTGATAAATTTTCTTTAACATTCATCTAATAACTAGAGGCCCAGTGCATGAAATTTGTGGACTGGAGGGGCAGGTCCCTCAGCCTGGCCTGTGCCCTCTCACAGTCTGGGATCCCTCAGGGGATGTCCACCTGCTGGCTTAGGCCCGACAGTTGGACATCCCTCTCGCAATCACTGAGCCTGGCTGCTGGCTGACTGGCCGCTCCCCCTGTGGAGCATGCTGACCATCAGGGGAAAGCTCCTGTGTGGAGATGATGTTGGTTAATAAAATTATATAGGTTTTAAGTATACAATTCTACAAAACATCATGTGTATATTCCATTGTGTCTTTGCCACAGCAAGTCACTCCTGATTTAATGTTTACTTGTATGACTACAATATGAATCCTTGACCTAAAATCCAATATTAATGATTAGTTTTATCAAATCCCAAATGATGCAAATACTTTAGGCTATCTTAATCTCACTTACCATCTTAGATTTGTATGTTTTAAGTTATACATATCTAAGGAAATATAATTGTTGTTGATGATGCTCTGTGGTTTTATATTGAAAACACTCATTTAGATTTACCTTTTTCTATCTTGCATCTCTAAGCTGCAATCTGGAATAATTTCCTAACAGCCTAAATACCAATTTTAAATTTAGTGCAGGTCTGGTGATGATAAATTCTCATATTTTAGTTTAAAAAATGTATTTAAATCATATAAATACATGAAGGGTAAGTTTGAAATATTATAGCTTTTAAATTTACAGTTATTTAATTTTATTCTCTTATTTCATACTTCTTTTTGTTGTTGAGAGGTAAGTTGTCAGTCATATATTGTTCTTTTTTTATATGTTTTTTTATTGAATTTTAGAGAGAGAGAAAGGGAGAGGGATAGAAGAATAGAAACATTGTTCAGAGAGGAACATCATTGATTGGCTGCCTTCTGAAAACCCCCTAATGAGGATCAAGCATGAAACCCAGGCATGTGCCTCGACTGGAATCAAATTGGCAACCTCTTGTTTCTTGGGTCAACCAAAACTCAACCATTGAGCCACACTGGCTGGGCATATTGTTCTTAATTATATTGTGTCATTTTCTTTTTGAGCTCCTTTAAAGATTTTCTCCTTTCAATTTTAGCAGTCTTACTGTGATGTGCCTTGGTTTGAATTTATTTTTATTTATCCTTCTTGGGATTTATAGTGTTTTTTGATGTTTATGGATTAAGGCCCCTTGATAGTTTTGGAAAATAATCAACATCAATCATTCTTTGTAGATTTCTTCTGCCTCATAATTTCAGGTGTTTTCTTATGAGACATCAATTACACTTGGAAGAAAATAGTGTAAAAAGAATACATATATATATGAAAGGCTAATTGCTAAGTGTCCGACCATCCGACCAGTCACTATGATGTGCACTGACCACCAGGGGGCAGATGCTCAACGCAGGAGCTGCCGTGATGCGCACTCGCCATTTACAGAGAAACAGCACTGTGGAACTGGCACCCACAAAGCAACACTCAGCTTCCCCCAAGTGGGACACAGGCCCTGCCACCACCCGGGGCAACAGTCCACCAAATCACAGCCAACGCTGCCAAGACACCAGGGTGCAAAATGCAGCCCACAGCCCAGCCCTCCCCAGAAATGGTGGCTGTGGGTGCCAGGTAACGACATCATGTATCAACGCCCAGTTTCCTCTCTCTAGCAACTAGCCTCCTTGGAGTTTCTTCAGCCCAAGAACACAACTTGCTTTATAGCCAGGTGTAAACATTATACAATTTAACCAAATATCTATGAAGCGTTTTCCCATGCCTCATGTCATTTGATCTTCATAGAAGTCCTGGAGTAGGTAGATAGGAGACTTGGTGGAATCCTATTTCCTTTTAATTAGCTGGAAAACGGAAATTTCAAAAGCTTAGGAACTTGACCCGACTGAACAAAAGAAATGGTGGACCTTGAAAATGATTTCAGGTTTTCTCACTGCGTAGAGTACAAACACTGCTGCAGATAAATATTTTACCCTTTGTTCTCCCTGCGTGACCTACAATAATAATCTGCTTTGTGTTGATATTTACTGCTGTGTTGCTGACAATTACCTGAAAGAGAAGTTGGGGTGCTTCACTGGTCTGGAAAAAGTTTAGCTAAATCAGAAAGCAGGTCTAATTAAGCAAGTTTATTCTATATCTATAAAAGGCTAAGTTGCACAATACATATAAAGCTCTCGCTGGCACCAATCACACACGTGTGTTTCCAACTGTCATTGTCAATCGTGAATTTTGTTGACACTTCTATTATAGAGAAAGGGTGAATAGTAATATTAAAATATTTCTTCTAATTAATTTCCTTTCAATGTGTACAAATTTGTGCACCAGGCCATTAGTTTTATTTATAATAGAAACAATACCTCAGTCAGTTATTCCAGGTAGGTAGGAACTCTTGATTTTTGTTCCTCTGCCGAGACTTCTATTTTTATTTTGTAAAATATATTTTTATTGATTTTAGAGAGAGGGAAGGAGAGAGATAGAGAGATGGAAACACTGATGAGAAAAAAAACATCTATTGGCTGCCTCCTGTATGCCCCCTACTGGGGATTGATCCCACAACCCTGAAACGTGCCCAGACTGGGAACTGAACCAAGACCTGATTCATTGGTTGACAATCACTGAGGCATACTTTCTGGGTAACACTTTTATTAGTTCTAAAAATCTACATGTTGATTTCATAGTGGTGCCGATATAAAAACAATAACATCATATGTATAAAATAAAAGTTATTTTTCTTTTCTTCTAATCCATGTACTTCTTATTTATTTTTCATATTGTAATATTTGTGGAATGATTACATGACTATGTTAACCAGTATTGGCAATAACAAGCATTTTGCCTTGTACCTGATCTTAAAGGAAAAGTATATAAATTCTCCTCCATTAAATTTGACATTTGCCTTAGGCTTTTGGTAGATAATCTTTATCAAATAATGTTCTCATTCTACTTATATTTGCATGCATATTTTAATAATAAACATTTATTGAACTTTCTGAAAAAAATGTTATCTGCTTATACAGAGAAAATGTAATCTTTTATCCTTTACTCAAAATATGAATCATATTGTTAATTTTTAATATTAAGTTATACTTGCATTATTGGGATGAAAATTTTAGCCAATAAAGTAACCAGGTATCAGAATAACAAACTAAAATTGTGTACCATATGATCCAGGTATTCCACTTCTGGGAATCTAGAACATGAGAACACTAATTCAAAAAGATACATGCATCCCTATGTTTATCACATTATTTAAAATAGCCTTAAAAATGAACTTTTGTCATTTGCAATAACATGGATGAACTTTTAAAATATTATGCTACATGAACTAAGTCAGTCAGAGAAAGATGAAATACCATATGATTTCACCAATATGTGAATCTAAAAGAAGCAAAACAAAATTAAAACTCATAAAGAACAGATTACTGGTTACCAAAGGGGAAGAGGGTTGGAGGGTAGGTGAAATGGGTTGAAAGAGGTCAACTGTATAGTGATGAATGGTAACTAGATTTGTAATGGCTATCACTCAATCATATATACAGATGTTGAATTATAATGCTGCATACCTGAGACTTATACAATAAAAGACTTTAAGTAATATATATATATATATATATATATATATATATATATATATATCTCCCTAATATGCAAATAGACCCAACAGTGGAACAACCGGTCGCTACAACGTGCACTGACCATCAGGGGGCATGTGCAGAACATGGCAGGCGTAGGCTGTGGCAGGATGGTGGAGCAGGTGAACAGGGGTGCCAGACCAAGGTGGTGGTGCACTGGTCGCTGTCATCTAGGCGAGCCTCTGGTGGTTACTGAGAATTCTTTGCTCCCACTCACCACAGTTCCGCCTGGTGCTCACACCTGCTGCTGATGCTAGAGCTGCCGCTCACACCTACAGCCAGTGCCAGCTCCGCTTGCACCCACTGCCGGTGCCTGGTGCAGGACCCGATCGCTCTACACCGTCAGTGGGTGCAAGCAGTTGCTGATGGTCCCAACCACCCCTGAGGGCTTCTCCACCTTCCCCTGCTTCTGACGGCGATCAGGGCAGCAGCCGCTGCTCACACCTGCTGATGGCACCAGCCCCACTCACACCCGCTGCTGGCACTGGTCCCAATTGCTCCTTGCCATCAGTGCCTGGGAGTGGTGGTGGTGGGAGTGGGGCTGCCAGCAGACAAAGGACTGGGGACCACAGTGGGAGTGACCAGGCCGGGCATGGTGGATGGGCCAAGACCCGCCCCTGTGCCCACCGCAGCCTCGCAGCCTACAGTTCCTTTCAAGGTGCACAAATTCATGCACTGGGCCCCTAGTAGAAAAATAAAATTGTGTGCCTGGGTGAATGTGTGTATGTGATTAAGAAAGAGTAACAAAGGAGGGAGATTACTGGTTCTTCATGTGCAACCTTATGCATTTTCTGATCATTTAAAATATAACAACTTTTATTTCCCCATTACATAAAATCAACTAAACATATTTTCTAGAGTAATCCACAGAGTGCTATATTGCCTTTCAGAGAGCTATATGAATGCCATTTTCAGACTTTTTCCACTTGTGATGGAGTTGTTAAATAGATGTGCCTTTTAGCTAGTTGTTAGGAAAAATAAAGTCCCTGTAGCATTCAGATGAAGTGTGAAGAGTCACGGGATATGTACATCCCAAAACAGGGAAGTCTCTGTTAGTTGAAAGCATATTTATACTTGAAAATGTTTCCCTTCTGAAAATAACACTAGCAAAATATTTTCTTTGCATTAAAAAGGACATTTCTTCTATTTATTTCTTGTCTTTCTACCTTTGTTCCATTTTTCTCAATCACTCTGCATTTTAATAGTCCAAGACGTCTTAGATTATATTCAAGAAATAAAGATTGTACAGTGTTACCACTATGCCCTACAGGTATTACAAACTACAAAAATTCCAGCAGAAATAATTGTGAGTGGTCCCACAATCATATTGCTTAATCTCATGGTAAAGTAGTGTATCAAATTGTATCTAGCTTAGTTCATAACAGGGACATTTAGGGCTTCTAATAACTGAACTAAATAAGAATACCTCTTTAAAAGGGCAGAAGATAGAAAGACAACACTAGAAAGAAAACAGGTGAAAGCATGAAAAATGCCCAATATTTAATAGGATTGCAGTAAGGAGAAAAAGAGTAATTGAGACTTTCTGATATATAATGAAGCTGAAGAGGCAGCCACCTACAGGAGAAAAAATTAAGAATAGTTTCACGGACTTGTCTGCCTCCAAATTTTGGATAGAATGATCTGTTAAAATGTTTAAAACCTATAATGGTAATGTTACACACTTTAAGACACTTACTTTCAAAAAAGGCTTAAGAGAATATATATTTCTTTGTAGAATGGATCAACTTGTTGGCACAGATTCATGCTTCAGGTCAACTATCTGTTACCAACTAAGTAGAGTTGATACTTGGTAAACTTAGAATTGAGTTACAAAAATTCCTTTTATGTACTGTTTTGACCCTTCTGTGCTGTGTGATCACAAGCAGTTTTCTCACCCTCAGCTCATAAAAGCTGGCAACCTTTCTTGTAGTCAAATATTGATAGACCATGCCCTATTTAAAGATTACCTGTTAGCCTGGCTGGCATGACTCAGTGGTTGAACATGGACCTATGAACCAAGAGGTCATTGTTCGATTCCCTATTGGGGCACATGCCCAGGTTGTAGTCCTGGATCCCCAGTGTGGGGCATGCAGGAGGCAGCTAATCAATTATTCTCTCTCATCACTGATGTTTCTCTCCCTTTCTCTTCCTCTTTGAAATAACAAGTATATATATGAATATATTTAAATAAAACTATAGACCTTATTAGATTTCATCATTTTTTCCCAGTCATATCCTTTTTCTGTCCCAGGATACAAACCAGGATTTTACATGGCATTTGTATAATTTCTCCTTAGTATCTTTCAATTTGTAACAAGACCTCAGTGTTTCCTTGTTTTTAATGACTTGAGAGTATTGAAAATCACTAATTAGTTACTTTATAGAAAGCTATCAATTTGGATTTGTCTGGCATTTTCCCATGATTGGAGTGAATTTACAGATTCCAGGAGAAAAAAATACACAGAAATGATATATCCTTTTCAGTGTGTTGTATCAACAATACCAGCCACTAATTATTCTGCAGGGTTGGCTGTTTAACTCAATAGAAGACCCATAATCCAATAGAGGAGATAAAGCCTTTAAATTTGAATCATCACACAGATACATGCTCTTCCTTATCTTGTTCTTTTTATATTGGTTTGAAAAATTACTATTTGTATTTTTAATAACTCTAATTCTGCCCCATATGATTGATTATACTTGGGCCTCTCAGGTAAGTCAAAACAGTCTCCCTATTACAAGGTTAATTGATTGGTACCCTTAATTACATCTCCAAATTGCTTTTGTCATGAAATGTAATATATTCATAGGAGTAACACCAGGGGAAACAGATCATAAGGACCACAATCCTGTTTACAATGGACAACTCAATATTTTATGGTGTCAACTCTCCCCAATTGATTTGAGATCTAATATAACCCTAAGTAAAATCCTTGAAGGCTTACTTTTTTAAGAAATTGACAAGCTGATTTTAAACTTTACTTGGTAATACAAAGGACCTAGAATAGCTCTTATAATTTTGAAATAGGAAAAAAAAATCAAACAGTTACAGTACCTGACTTCAAGACTTAACTATAAAGCTACACTAACTAGAAAGTGAGGCACTGGCATAAGACTAGACATAGATTTACAGAAAAAAATTAGAATTCAAAAATAAGTACACACACAAAACCCCTTCCCAACCCAACTAGATTAGCCTGAATACTTAAAATTCCATTAAAACCAATTCCTGGATTTGGTTGGAGAGGTTGGGGAATGCATTGCAGCCCCTCTCCCACCCCAGAAATAAGGCATGTAATGTGCTGACACCATTGGGAATATTAAAGAAGTGCTGGCTGTGGTGTGAATTTGTTCAGTAACACCAGCAGCAATCAAAGTACAGACATTTCCTATCTCCCCTCTAATGGCTAAATCTATGAGACCCCACAAGTGTGGCTCTCAGATTGAGAATTCTCCATATTTACCAGAAACTTCCACTTTGAGACTTATCCATAATAATCATTCCTCTGTAAAAAAGATAGTATTCTAAAAAATAAAAAGTACACAGAGACCTAGTTCAGTTGTTTGAACATCATCCCCTATTTCGTCCCCTATATGGAAAGGTTGCAGGTTTGATTCAACATCAGGGCATATACCTGGGTTGTGGGCTTGATCCCTGGTCAGGATGTGTGTGTGAGGCAGCCAGCCATATCTCTCTCTCTCTCTCTCCAATAAAAACATATTTAAAAAATATTAAAAATAGTCCGGCTAGCATGGCTCAGTGGTTTGAGTGTCTACCTATGAACCAGGAGGTCATAGTTCAATTCCCGGTCAGGGCATATGCCCAGGTTGTAGGCTCAATCACCAGTGTGAGCGAGGCAGCCAATCAATGATTCTCTCTAATCATTGATGTTTATATCTCTCCCTCCCTCTTCCTTCCTCTCTGAAATCAATAAATTACATATTAAAAATAAACAAATAATGAATGAATACACAGATATATGGTCAACTAATTTTTAAAAAAGATGATCAGGTGATTCATGGGGAAATAAAGATTTTTCCAACAAATGGTGCTTTAAAAATGGATATCCATATGTAAACAATGAAAATAAAATAACCATATTCTACACTACACAAAAATTGATCTGAAATGGAACATAGACCTCAGGAATGGGGGGGATAGGAGGTAATGTGGGGATAAGAACACATATGTAATAACTTAATCAATAAAGAAATTTTTAAAAATAAAGGTAAAGCTAATATAAAAATCCTAAAGAAAACAGAAAATTTGTGTGGCCTTAGGCTAAGCAAAAATTGTAAAACAAATAATATATAAATTGGAACATATAAAAATTACAAACTTCTGATCTTTAAAAGCTTTCAAGAATAAAAAGGTAAACAGCAGATTAAGAAAAAATGTGAATTGGGTCCAAGATGGTGGAGTAGGAGGAAGCTGCATGCAATACCTTCCATGACCACATTAAAATTACAAATAAATGATAGAACAGTCAACCTGGATAACCCTAGGGGCAGTATTTGAAACTTGATGATTAGGCTTACTCTTTATCAGGACATTTCTCAGTTTTCCAAATACACTACCTAGGAGCTTGAGATGTTTCCACAGATGGAAAACTGAAAATGTACATAGAGATCATTTCTATTTAGCCTAAGTACAGAAATAAGTAATATGAATTACAGATGGTTCTCATTTGGCAAGGGAAAATATCAAAGCTATCCAAGAGACGAGTATGTGACTGAGAAATAATAGCAATCTCTTACATGTTTGCTGTACTTAAAGTGTACAAAGTTATTTCCTTAATTTGATCTTGTTTCATAATCTGAATGACTGTACAGTGAAGAAATTAAAGCTAAAAGTGACATTCACAGGTTTAAATACTTTGCAAATGGCAGAGTTTTTTTTCCACCTCTTTAGCTGTTCAAATTAAATAGAATTTGGACTTTAAGAGTTGTTCCATAAAAATTTTAAGTGCTTTGGTCTTTTTTTTTCTCTATTAGAAAGTCCAATTTATTCCTTCATCACATTATTTCTTTAATTTAAATTATTTTTATTTAAATTATTGTTTAATGTATCACATAAGTCTCCTTTCCCCCCCATTGACCTCTCTCACCAGCCACTTGCACCCTCCAACACATGCCCTCACCCCCCAAACTGTCTGTGTCCATTGGTTATTCTCATATGCATGCACACAAGTCATTTGGTTGATCTCTTATCCCCCTTCCACCCCCTACTCCACCTTCCCTCTTAGGTTGGATGGTCTGGTCGATGCTTCTATGACTCTACCTCTATTTTTGTTCATTATTTTATGTTGTTCATTATATTCCACAAATTAGTGAGATCATGTGATATTTATCTTTCTCTGACTGGCTTATTTCGCTTAGCATAATGCTCTCTATGACCATACATGCTGTTGCAAATGGTGAGTTCCTTCTTTTTTACATCCATCGTTTACATGTACCACTGGTTTTTGATCCACTCATCTGCAGATGGGCACTTAGGTTGTTTTTGAATCTTAGCTATTGTACATTGTGCTGCTATGAACATAGGGGTGCAGATGTCCTTTCCGATTGGTGTTTCTGGTTTCTTGGGATATATTCCTAGAAGTGGGATTACTGGGTCAAATGGAAGTTCCATTTTTAATTTTTGGAGGAAACTCCATAACGTTTCCCACAGTGGCTGCACCAGTCTGCATTCCCAGCAGCAGTGCACGAGGGTTATTTTTTCTACACATCCTTGACAGCACTTGTCATTTGTTGATGATAGCCATTCTGACAGGTGTGAGATGGTACCTCATTGTCATTTTGATTTGCATCTCTCTGATGATTTGTGACTTTGAGCATGTTTTCATGTTTCTTGGCCTTATGTAGGTCCTCTTTCAAAAAATATCTAATTAGGTGTTTTGCCCATTTTTTAATTGGATTGTCTATCTTCCTTTTGTGAAGTTGTATGAGTTCCCTCTAAATTTTGAAGATTAAACCCTTATCAAAGATAACATTGGTAAACATGTTCTCACATGCAGTAGGCTTTCTTGTAGATGGTTCTCACATGCATATGGTTTCTTTTGCTGTGCAGAAGCTTTTTATTTTGATGTAATCCCATTTGTTTATTTTCTGCTTAGTTTACATTGTCCTAGGAGCTGTATCGGTAAAGATATTGCTAGGACATATGTTTGATATTTTCCTGCCTATGAAGTCTTCTAAGATTTTTATATTCTAAAATATAAGAGAGAAGGCTGAAAACTCCTTTTAGATGGTTAGCAGCATAATCTTCAAACTGAAACTGAAGAAGAAGTGCAATAGATAGAATTATTATTATTTTAATCCTCACTTGAGGACATATTTAGAGAGAGAGAGAGAGAGAGAGAGAGAGAGAGAGAGAGATATCAATGTCAGAAACATCAAACATCAATCTGTTGCCTTCTATACACACCCCAACTGGGAATCAAACCTGCAGCCCTGGCATGTGCCCTGACCAGGAATCAAACTGGCAACACTGCAGTACACAGGACAATGCTCAACCAACTGAACCACTCCAGTTGAGTGATACAATTATTAGTCAAACTCATATATAAGCAAAAACAAAATCCTAAACAAAATATTAGCAAATTGAATTCAAGAAGTTTTTAAAATAATAACAAATCACCCAGCCTGCATGTTTGATCATTCACCTATGAACCAGAAGGTCACAGTTTGATTCCTGGTCAGGGCACATACATGGGTTGTGGGTTCTATCCCCAGTGTGTGGTATACAGAAGGCAGCAGATCAATGATTCTCATCATTGATGTTTCTATCTCTCCCTTCCTCTCTGAAATCAGTAAACATATATTTAAAAATATTAATAAAGTCAGTGTATCATAGAATGGCAAATATATTTGATAATCTATCTCTGTAGTTCACTTATTTAATAGATTAGGAGGAAAATATTATCATATCACTGATATAAAAAGGACCTGATAGAAAGAACCTGAAGAAATTCAATGCATCATCATTATAAAAATGTTCAGCAAACTATAGATAAAAGTTTCTTAGTTTAATTAAGGGTAACTACAAAAGTTATTATATTTGTGGTAAAACTTTGAAAGTATTTTAAATAAATTTATGAATAAATTAATGATATTATTACTGCTACTAATAAGCATTTCAATAATGGTCCTAGCCCAGCCGTGGGCAAACTACAGCCCGCGGGCCGGATCCGGCCCGTTTGAAATGAATAAAACTAAAAAAAAAAAAAGACCGTACCCTTTTATGTAATGATGTTTACTTTGAATTTATATTCACACAAACACTCCATCCATGCTTTTGTTCTGGCCCTCCGGTCCAGTTTAAGAACCCATTGTGGCCCTCGAGTCAAAAAGTTTGCCCACCCCTGTCCTAGCCAATACAAAAAGTAAACAGAAATAAATAGGAAATACAATGATTGGAAAAGAATAGATAAAATCTCTCAACCTGAAAAAATATATATTTTTATTTTTCTGGGAAAACATGTTATTACAAATAAGGTGTGGCCAAATAACAGAAATAAAGCCTTAGTAAATAGGTTCAATAACAGGGTGAGGATGACAGATGATAAAATCAGTGAAGTTGAGTACAGATCAATGAAATTCACTCAATCCAAAATAATAGAGAGGAAAATATGATGAAAATAAAATGAACATAACCTCAGTGACCTGTGGAACAAAGATCTGTATCATCAGAGTGCCAAAAGGAGAAAGAGAATGGGGCTAAAGGAGCATTCAAATATATAACAGCTGAAAACTTTCCAATAGAAGACACAAACTTACATGTTCATAAAATTGGGATATTAAATACGATACATCCAATGAAATTCATGCCAAGACACATCATAATTAGAATTCAGAAAACTAAAATAAAGATTGGAAAGCAGCCAGAGAGAAACAATACATTAACTATAGGAAAACATGAATTCAAATGACACCACATTTCTCATATGAGATCATGGAGGCCAGAAGAAAGCTACAAAAATGTTTTAACTGCTGATAGAAAATAACTATCCACCACCTTTAGGAAAGAAGGGAATATAAAAAGCATTCCCACATAAAGGAAAACAAAAAGATTTTGTTACTAGTAGATCTACCTTTTCAAATTACTTGCTTTATTAAGATACTAGAGGCCCAGTGCATGAAATTCATGCATGGGCAGGTGGTCCCTTAGCCCAGCCTGCACCCTCTCCAATCCAGGCCCCTCAGGGGATGTCTGACTGTCTCTCGCAATCTGGGACTGCTGGCTCCTAACTGCTTACTTGCCTGCCTGCTGATCACCCCTAACCCCTCTGCCTGCCTGCCTGATTGGCCCTAACTGCTCCTCTGCTGGCCTGATTTCCCCTAACTGCCTCTGCCTCGCCCCACACCCTGGACTCAGGATTCCCTCTTCTGGCCGTTCGCAGGCACCTAGGACCCATGCTTCCTTCCTTTTGGCCAGCCGCAGGCACCCAGCACCTGGGTCAGCTTTGCCTAGGCCGGCTGCAGCCACAGGGGACCAAGAGTGGGCGGCTTTGTCTGGACCACAACTGCAGGCACCCAGGACCTCAGGATGGGTGGCTTCTCCATCTCTTGGGCCGCAGCCCCAAGCACTGGTGCCCAAGACTGCAGGGTGGGAGGCTTGTCCCTTTCCCAGGCTACAGGCGCAGCTGCTGGCGCCTGGGACCACAGGGCAGGTGGCTTGTCCCTCTTCCGGGATGCAACCTGGCTGGTGCCCATTCCTTTCTCAAGAACTCATTTGTATATGGCTAGTCCCCATTCCTTTCTCATGAACTCATTTGTGCCTGGCTGGTCCTCATTCCTCTCTTGCAAGCTCATTTGTGCCTGGCTGGGCCCCATTTCTCTCTTGAAAGCTCATTTGTGGCTGGCTGGTCCCCATTCTTCTCTCCCCAGTGTTGAGTGTCTGAGCAGTTATGACATGATGGCATGAGGGCATGATGATGTGAGGGCATGACGACTATTTGCATATAAGCTCTTTAATATATAGGATAATCCTATCTAATAAAAGAGAAACATGGTAATTGGCGTACGACCGCTACCCTTCCCATTGGCTAATCAAGGAAATATGCAAATTAACTGCCAGCCAAGATGGTGGCCGACAGCCAGGCAGCTTGAAACTAACGTGGCTTGCTTGCTTCAGTGACGGAGGACTCCAACGTTCCCCGCCTGCCGCTGCAGGCCTCTGAACTGCAACTCTAAGCAACTATGTAAAAAATATAGAAGCTAAACAAAACCCCAGAAACCTGCTTTAGTCCACCGGGCTTCAGCCAGCAGGATCGCAACACTGTAAGCAAAGGCCAGAAATCTACTTTCAGCAATGGAGGCCTAAGAGCTGGAGCCAAGCCTCAAAGCTAAAGCTGGCCCAGAATAAAAAAAAAACAAAAAAGAAAAAAAGGAGCAGTTGGGAGCTTCAGTCACCCGCCAGCCTGAAAACAGCCCTCAGCCCCTCACCCAGGCTGGCCAGGCACCCCAGTGGGGACCCCCACCCTAAAGGATGTGTGACCAGCTGCAAACAGCCATCATCCCCTCACCCAGGCTGGCCAGGCACCCCAGTGGGGACCCCCACCCTGATCCAGGACACCCTTCAGGGCAAACCAGCCGGCACCCAGCCGTGCACCAGGCCTCTACCCTATATAGTAAAAGGGTAATATGCCTCCCAGCACCGGGATCAGCGGAGCCGTGAGGCCTCCCGGCACCGGGATCAGCGAGACAGGGGGCAGTGCCCAAACCCCCTGATCGCCCTGTGGTTCTGTGTGTGACAGGGGGTGGGGCCACTACCTCCCTATCCACCCTGCTCTGTTCGTGACAGGGGGAGGCGCCCCAACCCTCTGATCAGCCCTGCTCTGTGCCTGATAGGGGGGAGCTCCCTAACCCCCTGATCACCCTGTGGCTCTGTTTGTGACAGGGTGTGGTGCCCCAACCCCCCCCGCCTCATGGGCCCTGCTCTGTGTGTGACGGGGTAGAGCCATAACCTCCCCATCGGCCCTGCCCTGAGTGTGAGAGTGGCGGCGCCCCAACCCCCTGATCAGCCCTGCTCTGTGGGTGATAGAGGGCGGCACCCCAACCCCCTGATTGGCCCTGCTCTGTGCATGACAGGGGGTGGCGCCGCCACCTCCCCATCGACCCTGCCTTGAGTGTGACAGGGGACGGTGCCCCAACCCCCCAATCGGCCCTACCCTGAGCGTGACTGAGGGTGGCATCACAACTTCCAGATTTCCCTGCTCTGTGCATGACAGAGGGCGGCGCCCCAACTCCCCAATCGGCCCTGCTGTGACCCCGACCAGGGGCTGCACCTAGGGATTGGGCCTGCCCTCTGCCACCCGGGAGCAGGCCTAAGCCAGCAGGTCGTTATCTCCCTAAGGGTCTCAGACTTTGAGAGGGCACAGGCCGGGCTGAGGGACACCCCCTTCCCCCTGAGTGCACAAATTTTTGTGCACCGGGCCTCTAGTCCTATATAATAAAACCCTAATATGCAAATCAACTGAATGGTAGAATGGCTGGTCGCTATGATGCACACTGACCACCAGGGGCCAGATGCTCAACGCAGGAGTTTCCCCCTGATGGTCAGTGTGCTCCCATGGGGGAGCACTGCTCAGCCAGAAGCTGGGCTCACGGTTGGTTAGCACAGTGGCAGTGGCAGGAGCCTCTCATGCCTCCACAGCACTAAGGACCTCTCTAGGGATGTCTGGGGGGAGCAGGCCTAAGCTGACAGGCAGACATCCCCCGAGGGTTCCCGGACTGTGAGAGCACACACCGGGGTGAGGGAACCCCCTGCCCAGTGCACTAATGTCATGCACTGGGCATTTAGTTGAGAAATCAAATTGTATATATTTAAAGTACACAACGTGATAATTTGACATACACATACTTTGTGAAATGTTTACTATAATCAGGTGTTGATGTTTACTGTAGAAAAATTTTGTATGAATTTATTTGAAACAAGTTCTCAACAGACTGAGAAACACTCTGGAGAATGAAAGTTAGCCATTTCCTTTATGCATTTAAAATTAAGAAGGGAATTTAAGGAAGATTACTAGGAGGTGGGTGAAAGCAAGGCAGGATAAGATTAAAGAATAGTTAACAATATTATGTGCTCTCTGGTGGGTGATTACTTCACAGGTGTCTGTTAAAGAGGATTATTCTAGCATTTCAAAGGTGTGTTAACCTAGATGCACAAGAACAATGGACAGAGCTTGCCTGGGCTGTGACTAAGCCCCAGCTTAGTTAGAAATTTATGATCAGATCACCATATGAGATTATTTTTGGTCACTGGACATGTCAGAATTTTTAATTTGTATTTATTGGGATGACATTTGGTAATAAAATTATATAGGTTTCAGGTATACAATTCTATAATGCACCAGCTGTATATTGTATTGTGTGGTCACCATGCCAAGTCAAGTCTCCTTCTATCACCATTTATTCCCCCTACACCCTCCTCTACTTCTCCCCACTCCCCTAACACTCTGGCAATCACCATACTGTTGTTTTCTGTGTACATGAGTCTTTCTTTCTTTTTCTTTTTTTTCTTTTCTTTGCTTAATCCCTTCACCCTTGTCACCTGGCCCTCAACCCCCACCCATCTGACAGCTGTTAGTCTGTTCTCTATATCCATGAGTCTGTCTCCACTTTGTTAGTTTAGTTTTTCATTAGATTCCATATATAATGCAACCATATGGTACATATCTTTATCTGACTGGCTTATTTCACTTAGCAAGTCCACTGTGCTTATCAGATTTATTACAGCATCCCGTTTTCATCCACACAGGTTAATTAAGACATCCATCACCTTACATAGTTATCACTTATGGGTGTGTGTAGTGCAAATACATAATGTCTATCTACTCTCTTAGCAAATTTGAATACACAACACAGTATTAACTATAGTCATCATGTTGTACATTATATCCACAGAACTTATTTATCTTTTATCTGAAGGCTTGTAACCTTTGACTAGCATCTGCCCATTCTCCTCACTCCCCTAGTAGCCACCATTCTACTCTCTGTTTAATAGATATATCATTAGAGAGATGGCTAAAGGAAGTTCTTTAAAAAAAAAAACATAATGATAAAAGAAAGACATCTGGAGCATCAGGAAAAAAAAGAAGGAACAACAGAAAGAGTAGAAATATGAATACATGTAATAGATTTTCTTTTTTATCATGAGCCTTATAAACTATATTTGATAATTAAAAATATATATAACATCATCTGATACTCAAGAAAATATTATTTTTAAAATAGAGAAGGCTAAGCAACCTAAATGAAAGTGAATATTTTACCTTCACTTGATACCAGAAGTCTATGATAATATAGATGTATATTATAATACCCAGAGCAATTATTACAGAAAGTATACAAAGAGATATTTAAAATACCATAAATAAATTAGCATGGAATTTAAAAGTGTCCAAGTAACCCACTCAAGGGCAAGAAAAGAGAAATGGAAGTATGAGAAAGAGAGGAATACTGAAATAACAAAATGACAGACTTAAACACTAGCCTATCAATAATTACCTTAAATGCAAATGGTCTAAATGAATCCATCAAAAACCATAGTTTGGTAGAATTGGTCAATACAACATGACCAGACTTTATGCCATTCACAAGAAAATCATTCCAATTAAAACACTACAGGCAGATGAACAGCAATAGAATGATAAAATACATAGCATGCAAACATTAATTTTAAAAAAGCAGAAGTAACTATATTAACATTCTGATAAAAGACTTCAAAGAAAATTATTACAGCCAAAGAGTGATTTTACATAATGATAAAAAGAATCAATCCCCTCTTACCACTCTTATTCAGCATAATACTAGAACATTTAGCTATTGTAATAGAAAGGAAAAAATATAGCTATACATATTGGAAAGGAAAAACATAAAACTGTCTCTATTTGTATATGACATAATTGGGTACAAGTAAAAATCCCAAGAAATTTACCAAAAAATATCCTAGAATGAATAAATGAGTTCAGCAAAAACCAGGACACAAGATCAATATGCAAAAATCAAATGCATTTATATAGACTATCAGTATGTATCACACTAATGTAAGATGCTAATAATAGGGAATATTGTGGGGGTTTTTGTAGGGGCTATGTCGGAACTCTGTACTTTTTACTCAATTTCTCTCTAAACTAAACATTCTCAAAAATTAAAGTACAGCCCTAACTAGTTTGGCTCAGTGGATAGAGCATTGGCCCAAGGACTGAAGGGTTCCAGGTTTGATTCTGTTCAAGGGCATGTACATTGGTGGTGGGCTCAATCCCCAGTGTGGGGGGGTGGCATGCAGGAAGCAGATGATTGGTGGTTCTCTCTCTCATCGATGCTTCTAATTCTCTATCCCTCTCCCTTCCTCTCTGTAAAATGAATAAAATATATTTTAAAATAAAAAATAGAGTACATTAATTTAAAAAAACAAATCAATGTATATATCTAGAACAAAGATAAAATAAACCGAAGTATTATAACAATGTATGATGAACTATTGTATTAAAGGAAATAAAATACACAAAGAATATAATTTAGTCTAAGAATCAGGTAAGAATTTCTCAAAGAGCAGTGAAGTGGCAATTATCAGGATAGTAGATTATGTAATACTATGTAATTAGTTAATTTAAAAGGAAGATATTTACTATGTAATAACTTAAAAAACTCTAGAGTAAATATGACAAGAAATGAGACTGGAAAGAAAAGCAGCATTTGCTTAACAGTTGAGGTATTTGTGAGCAATGTGGATTAGTCAGGTGCCTCCAAAAAACAGAACTAGTATGCAAATTAACCCTCATGCTCTCACAAGATGGCTGCCTATGACCAGGCTGGCAGGGGGATTAGTGAGGGATGACCAAATGACTGAACAAGCAGTCTGCATGGGGTGACCAGGCCAACAGGGGGGTGTGAGGGGCAACCAGGCTGGAAGGGGGGCAGTTTGGGGTGACCAGGCCAGCGGGGGGGGGGAGTAAGATGCAATCAGGCCAGTGGGGATGGCAGTAAGAGGCAATCAGGCTGGTAGGGGGTGCAGTTGAGGGCAACCAGGCCAGCAGGGGGGGCAGTTAGGGGCAACCAGGCAGGCAGGCAGGTGAGTGATTAGGAGCCAGTGGTCCAGGATTGTGAGAAGGATGTCTGAGGGATCCTGGTTTGGAGAGTGCCGGGGTCCAACCCCAGCAGGTCCAGGGGTCCCCAAAGGTGTGGACAGAGTCGGCGAAGAAGGAATGGCACGGAGACAGCATTCAGTTGATCAGCAGCCTAGCCAGGATCTCCAGCCAGGATCCCCAGCCAAGTTCTGGTCTGGATCTCCAGAGAGGTTCTGCTCTGGATCTCCAGCCAGGTTCTGTGTCCATGTTGTCTTGCTAGGTTCTCCAGCCAGGTTCTCCAGGTTCTCCAGCCAGGTTCTGTAGCCAAGTTCCCTCGCTAGGTTCTCCAGCCAGGTTCTGTCCAGGTTCTCCAGCCAGGTTCAGTCACCAGGTTCTAGTCAGGTTCTCTTGCCAATTTCTGTAGTCAGGTTCAGTCCAGGATCTTTTGCCATGTTCTCTCGCTAGGTTCTGTCTCTAGGTTCTGAGGCCAGTTTCTGTCCAGGATCTTTTGCCATGTTCTCTCCAGCGAAGTTCTTCTGTCTCTAGAGAACGTTCTGTGTAGGTTCTGTGCCTAGGTTCTGTCTCTCTCCATTCTGTCTTGTTACATCTGTATTTATACCAGTTGATTCAATCCTATCAATCTCTATTCCAAAGGTTAGGGCGTTTCTTATCTCCATTCCAGGGAGTAAAGATTATGTAGCTTAAGCATGATTGTTGGTAGTTAAAGTGATTAATTACCCGCCTGGCACTTAGTTAAGAGGTTTTATTCCCTCCCTAACTTCAGGGGAAAATCCCTACCTGGGGAAACAACCTTTCTCAGAGACCTTGGTTAAAACACATAGTGCCAAGAAGGTGAGCAAACATATTAAAAACAGTATGCCATATATGCCAGGTCCCTTGAAACAGCAAGCATGGACCGGCTCCCGGCAGGAGAGGATGCAGGCTGGGCTGAGGAGACCCCCCCACACACACTCTGTGCATGAATTTCATGCACCAGACCTCTGGTATGGAGATAAAGATAGAGGTAGAGGTGGAGATAGAGAAGAGGTAGAGAGAGAAGAGAGAGGAAGAGAGAGAGAGGAAAATAGAGAGAGTTATTTTGAGGAAATGGCTCATGTGATTATGAAGTCTAAGAAATACCATAATCTAACATCTGCAAACTAGAGAACCAGAAAAGCTGGTGGTTAATTCAGTCTGAATCTGAAGGCCTGAGAACCAAGATATAATGGTTTAAATCCCAATCTGAAAACTAGAGAAGTTAAGATGAGTTGTCCCCACTCAGGCAAGCAAGCAGGAAATGAAAAGGGGTGAATTCTTTTTTCCCCCTGCCTTTTATTCTATTCAGGCTCCCAGTGGATTGGATAAAATCCAGCCACATTAGGAAAGGCAATCTCTGTCTGTTACTAAATCCACTGATTCAAATGGTAATCTCATCTGGGAAAACCCTCACAGAAATCCTGTTTAATCTAGGTACCCCTTGGACAGTTAAGTTGACAAATAATATTAACCATCACACAATGTTTAGGGTTTCACACTTTATCCTAAGGGTAATAAGAAGGAAATGAAAGATTTTTTAAGTATTTTGATTATACTTTATTTATTTATTAAAATTCTTTTAAATCCCTGAAATGTTTTATATAGAGAAGTGCCATAAACATATTTGCATTTATAAAGAACTACAGTGTGGAAAAATGGATTGGAAGGGAGCAAAAGTAGATACTGGGAAACAGGTCAGTAGGCTAAGGCAAAAGTCAAGTTCTTTTTCCTGGAATAAACCCTACTCCTTGTGGCTGATGTCATATACAGTTGTAAATTCTCATACTGACTCAGAGACCTGAAAAGCCATCAGGTCTATCTGATAACATGTTGGGTTTTCTCCTTTTTTGTGTGTGTAAATATCTTGGTAAGCTTCTGCACCCTTTGTCTTTAAATGTACTCTATACCTTTAATATCTGTTAACATTTTTTCTCCGATCATATCACTCACACTGAAAGCTAGCTATGTAATGGAAATCTAAATAAATCCTTTCACAAGCAAAATTCATACATGCTATATTATTCAACTACAATGCAATAAAATTTTGGAAGTGGGAGTTATTTTAAATTTTAAAAATGAATAGGAAATAGGACTAAATAATTTATTATTATGTTAATTTCTTTTTTATATTAATAGCTGTTTAAAAAGTAAAAAAAGGAATTCTTGTTTTCTGTTCCCCCATCTAAGAACTTAGTCAGGCCTGAGCTGCCTTAACTCAGACATGTTTGAAAAATCCCACTTAAAGACAACTTAGAGTTATTCAGAATAATTTTCTAAATGTTCCTTAGGAGGAGAGAGAGGTAAAAAGATATGGCAAGTGCTATGGAGTGTGACAATATTCCTAGATGCTGTGGATGAAAAGTGGCCACATACTAACCTGACAACCTCAGGAGTAGCCTACTTTATGGACTTGCAAACTCAGAGACCTAAAGTAACCACAAAGGATGATCTGAAATTAAAATGTTTCAACTAAAAGCAATTTATGGTGGGTAGTCATGTACTAGGCCAGTATCTTCCTTGACAAAGGTCAATCTTTACCTTAACTGAGCCTATTGTCTTTTTGCATCTATAACATATCTTTGGAATGTCAAAGTAATTTTCCTTTTTCTGGACCTCTCAAAGCACAGACACTGCTCTTCAGAGATCACAAATCCCCTCGTTATTGAGTTAATTGTTGACTGTTAACTATCCTGCACCCACCTAAGTAAAAGAAGTGTGTGTCTATCAATTTACTTTTATCTAATCCCAGAGGTTTTTGCTCCCTACCTCACCCCCACTTTGCTTTCTCCCCGCCCCCCCTCCCTGATCTCTCACTAGTGGACTTCATGTAACCCACTTACATCTCCTCTTTTGATTGCAATGTATAAAACAAGGTGAAAAACTGCCCTTCTCCTGAGCATTATCTCAATCCTTTGAGATTCTGCTTCCTGGTATTTGTTGGCAGGTTAGCTCAAATAAACTCACACAAAAATTCTTCATAGATTTGAATGTTTCTTATATTAACAATGCAGAAGAATTAAGAAGTTTGTGGTTTTTACAAATAAAAGGCAAACATAAAGATTGCAAAATCTCTAAAGAATTTGTTTTAACTTTTGGAAAATAATCCTGTTTTTAAAAGAGCACTGAATCAAGAAAGCAACCAGATGTAATGGAATCATAGAGATTTAAACAATTAAGCTGTAAGTGTGGGCTAAAGTCTAGAGGGCCTTTTACAAATATTTTATTTGATATATCTCTGGCACCTTTGTATAACTTGGGGTATATTTGAGAGCTTTAACCCTGAGAATGGCTGAAAATTTAATCTCTCTTAAATTCAATAAAATGGAAGCTATAATTTTACACTAGTTTTTCAGGGCTGTTATAATAGGGTACTAGAGGCTGGTTGCACAAAGATTCGTGCAATAGGCCTTCTTTCCCCTGGATGCCAGCACCAGTTTTCCTCTGGCACCTGGAAGGTCTGGCAGGACTTCACTCTGGCCACCGCCTTCCATCTTCGCTCTGGACACAGTCTTTGCTGTGGCTGGAGCCTTCAGTCTTTGTTCCTCGCTCCAGCAGGAGTCTTCAGTCTCCGGCCAGAGCTGCTCCTGTAGCTCCTTCTGCCCCCCACCCTCCCCCTCATAGTTTGATCGCTGCTTTGCCTGAAGATCTCACCACAGGGCTCCTGGGTTCCAGGGGGCAGGCTTGCCCGCGGCCCGGCTTTCCCATCATGATCATGATCACAGGCCGCAGGCAAGGCAGCTCCTGGGGTTGAACACGGGGGCCTGGATGGTGGCTCCCAGTGTCCCACCCTGCCTGCAGTATGCAAATTAGACACAGTCTTTGTTGGCGGTTAATTTGCATATCATGCTGATTAGCCAATGGGAGGAGTAGTGAAGGTATGGTCAATTACCATGTTTGTCTATTATTAGATAGGATCACAAACTTGGTGACTTAAAACAACATAAATTCAGTCTTTCATGTTTCTAGAGTCCAGAAATCTGAAATCAAGATATTAATAAGGCCATATTCTTTCCACAGGCTCTAGGGAACATTCCTTCCTTGCTTGTTCTAGCTTCTGGTAGTTACTAGCAATACTTGGCTTGTGGTAGCATAACTCCAGTCTCTGCCTCTGTCTTCCCACAGCAACTTTGCTGCATCTCAATGAATAAATCTCCCTCTCTTTTATCTTATAACTAGAGGCCCAATACATTAAATTCTTGCACTCAGGAGGGGGGATGAGTCGGTCCTTCATACTGGCTTGCACCCTCTTGCAGTCTGGGAGCCCTTGAGGGCCTAAGCCGTCAGTCAGAAATCCTTAGTGCTGCCACAGAGGCTTCTGGCTGAGCGGTGCTCCCATCGTGGGAGCACACTGACCACCAGGGGGCAGCTCCTTCATTGAGCACCTGCCCCCTAATGGTCAGTGCGCATCCTAGCAACTGGTCGTTCTGCTATTGGGCCGATGCTGGCTCTCTGACACCCCCTGAGGGGTGCCAGATTGTGAGAGGATGCAGGCCAGGCCGAGGGATCCCACCAGTGCACACTTGGGGCCAGGGAGGGAAATGGGAGTTTGGCCAGCTGGGGAGGGACAGTGGGATGGCTCCAGGGTGTGTCCAGCACATCTCCCTCAGTCCCAAATGGCCTGACCCCAGCAGAAAACTAACCTACTAGTTGGAGCATCTGCCCTCTGGTGGTCAATGCACATCATAGCTACTGGTTGACCGGTCGACTGCCTGCCCCCTGGTGGTCAGTGCATGTCATAGTGAGCAGTTGAGTGGCCTTAGCATATCATTATCATATTATGCTTTGATTGGTTGAACAGCTGACCAGATGACTGGATGACCGGACGACCAGACACTTAGCATGTTAGGCTTTTATTATATAGGATGATACATATCACTGTAAGAGTCCCCACTCTAATTTACTGTGGTTTCATTTTAATTTCATTATATCTGCAAAGATCCTATATATGATAAGGTCAAATTCACACATATTATGGGCTTGGAATTCATAATATCAGTTTGGGGGACACAATTCAATCCACAAAAACTTTGGATATAAATTTTTTAATGGAAATTACGTGACATTTTCAAAAACACCTGTGTTTGTATAATAAGACATATCATAGGAATTAAAAGTTATGCGAAGTAACTCTCATGTAAAATAGGAAATCAAAATTATGAGTATTTAGAAAAATTAGACCATTAAATATCAAAACTTAAGGGGTTTGGATACAGTTATCATGGAGTAAAATCCATAGCCTCAAATATACTTATTAAATAAATAAGAATAACCTGGCCAGTGTGGTTCAGTGATTGAGCACCAACCTATGAACTGGTCATGGTTGAATTCCCAGTCAGAGCACATGCCCAGGTTACGGTCTCTATCCCCAGTAGGGGAATGCAAGAGGTAGCCAATCAATGATACTCTCTCATCATTGATGTTTCCATCTCTCACTTTCCCTTCTTCTCTGAAATCAATAAAAATAAATAAACAAAGAGTGAAAATAATTAAACAAAACAGTCAATTGGAGAATTTAGGAAGAGCACAAGAAAAAGTATAAGGAAAACAGGAGAAAGAAAATTATAGAAAGAAAAACAGAAATTGATGAATTAAAAAACAAAAAGAATTCTCTGAATTATATACTTGAAAAGACCAATGCAATCAGTTCTGGCTTAATGGTCTGTGTGACCTTGTTCTCAAAATAACTCCACTTTTGGTTGAAAGTTCTGATGTAAATATAGACATAGACATACACCCTTCCCTATGATTAAGTCGCCCTTCACAGCAGCAAAACAAAACAAAAACATAGAAAGCCAAATCTTCACAAAAAATAAGTTCTGATGCTGCTGTGTTAAAGTTTTTAATAATTATGTATTTGAACTTGGTTTCTATAAGTGAAACCCCATGGGACAATGGAGCATGTGCATGAGCAGAAAAGATAGATACAATATGCATGTTCCCTGCTCTTCCTTGCCACACCATCTGCATATAGCATTTGTGGGTGATCCATGAGCATTGAATTCTAGTGGTCTCATAAGATGAGACAATTTAGCAAGACTCCCAGTGAGCACAGGGTAAGCATATTACACCTGTACCTAAGTATGGGAGCTGAAAGCACTGAAAATCTATGCTTCTGTTTGAACCAAAATTTACTTCAAATGTAGAAAAAATGACAATGGCATTATAAGAAAAAGAGAAACCAATAAATACTACTTTATGCTTTCTTACTCATGTTATTTTCCTACATTAGCCAACTAGTTACATTGAAAATGATTTTTTTAAAGTAAGTGGAAAGATAAAAGCAACCATAATTTCTTTTCCATTTAGTCCTTCCCACTTATCAGTAAATCTTAGATAGAAAATATCTATAGACTGTGTATATATCAATAAGTGAAACAAAAAGAGTTTTGTTAGTTCTATGCAGCATTTTCAGTATTGTGGTAAGTATAAAATACATGTGCATGCCTGAACTACAAAAGGCAAATTGTGTAATTTCAGGTATTTCATATATGATTTGAATACTATAATAGTTGCATTTAAAACTGGCATTGCACAATACAAAAATGAACAGTAAAAATCATGCTAGTAGTTTAAAATTTTAATTATCTACACAGAATGACATAAAATTACAAATTCAGAACATTATGACAAGTGAGAAAGAGACTTAGCTCTCCATGTATGCATGATCAGGCAGAAGAGAGGGTGGATGAAATACAAAGTTCCACATGTAACAAATAAATGAAAATATGCATACTGACCTTGGCTGGTGTTGCCCAGTGGTTAAGTGTCGATCCATGAACCAGGAGGCCACAGTTCAATTCCAGATCAGGGCACATACCTGGTTGTGGGCTCGACCCCCCATAGGGGGCATGCAGGAAGCAGCCCATCAGTGATTCTCTCTAATTATTGATGTTTCTATCCCTCTATCCCTCTTCCCCCTCATATATATATATATATATATATATATATATATATATATATATATATATATCTCATACTGAACCTTATGAATTATAGACTCCTTTTGTTATCTTGCTTCTAGAATTTCTGCAGCCAGGCTGATACATGCTAGTAAGGTAATTAGATAATTTATCTACAAAAAATGGAAAGATTCTATAGAAAAGTCATTTGAGAGTTTTCCTAATGAAAGATTACTGTACAACCACTGTAATTTAAACTTTGCTGTTTAAAATCCCTGTTCAGTCACACACACACACACACACACACATACACACACAGTTTGTAAGTAGTTCTTTAATGTTTCATTCCTAAGTGTAAACCAACAGTGAAAGATAGTGAGATGTTCAGGAAGTTTTCCAATATGAACTGCCTCCCTGCCCGCCCCCCCCCCCCACCCCATGGAAGCAAGGTGAAAATATAAAATACAAGAAACAGATAAAACTTCAAAAACATTAATAATTAATGTCTTCAAATAATATACTTTACCATTTAAATAATAACAAAATGTTACAAAAAAGGGGAAGAATTGGGAAAAAGGAAGTTATTGGAATTTAAAAATAAGCTCACGATTTTTAAAAGTAGAGACAGTGGAAGTTAAAAAAAATCAAGGAAATTTCCTAGAAATTTCAATAACACTTATAAAAGTGACATAAATTGAATAATGAGAGAGGTTATTTTAATTGAAGGGTTGTTTCAAAAAGTACAACAGTTTTTTAGTAAGTAACATAAAATTAAAAACTAAGTAAATAGGATAAAATTATCAACAAAATAAAGTGGAAAATTCCACAGACTTAAGGTATGAGTCTCTTAATGGGAAGAACCAACGACATTTCAACAAAATGATAGTAAAAACAAACAAAAGAAACCTACACCTACAATATTGTGTAATTCCAGAACATTAGATATGAAATAAATGATCCTAAAAGGATTGGGAAACAGAACAGGATCAAAATTCTCAAGTGTAACTAGAAGCCAGAAGAAAATGAAACCATGCCTTTTAAAATTCTGAGCAGTCACAGAGGGAAGGGAGGAAGGGGAATGGGAAGAAATTAACCAAAGAACTTATATACTTACTAGAGGCCCGGTGCACAAAAATTCGTGCACTTGGGGGGGGGGTCCCTCAGCCTGGCCTGTGCCCTCTTGCAGTTTGAGACCCCTTGGGGGATGTCTACCTGCCGTCTTAGGCCTGCTCCCCTGCTGATCAGGCCTAAGATGGCAGTCAGACATCCCTCTGGCAGCCCGGGAGCCCTCGGGGGATGTCCACCTGCCAGCTTAGGCCCACAGTCAGACATCCTTAGCACTGCTGAGGAGGTGAGAGAAGTTCCTGCTACTGCTGCTGCACTCGTAGCTGTCAGCCTGGCTTGTGGCTGAGCGGGACTCCCCCTGTAGGCTCCTGCATTGAATGTCTGCCCCTTGGTGGTCAGTGCATGTCATAGCAACTGGTCATTCCTGGTCATTCTGCTGTTAGGGTTAATATGCATATTACCTTTTTTTTATATATAGGATATGCCTATATGTATAACCCATGGACATAGACAATAGTCCTATGAAGGCCTGGGGAGGGGGACAGGAACTGGTTGGAGGAGGTTAATGAGGGAAGAAAAGGCAGACATATGGAATACTTTCAACAATAAAGATAAATTTAAAAATAATAAAAAAAATTCTGAGCAAATATTTTCCCTCTAAATCAAGTTTCTAAATAATATGATTTTCAAACATGCAATGGCTCAAAACTTTACCTTCCCCATGTTTTTTTTCACAGATAGCTACTGGTAAATTTTCTCTAACAAAATGGGTGAGTAAACAGGATACTCATGAGACTCAGAAAACTTGCAGTACAACATAGGGGATAAACAAGAGTACTTCTAGGATAACAAATCTTCAGTATACCGAGAAAGAAAGCAATCATTGTGGGATGGAGACGAATGGAAGGATTAAGCGGAAAAGTTCACCAAGGAAACAATAGAAATGCTAGATTCAACAATGTTTTTGGTTGTTTAGAAAATAATATTGATGGGCATTTCACATATGTGTTGGAACACTTAGTAAGAATTAGCTAATGAGAAAACAAAATAATTAACTGTATGAAAATTCAAAAGGATAATAAAAGAATATTCATAGTACACTGGCTGGCTTAGCAGTTAATGTTAAGGTCAGCAATAATATAAACACTGAAATTTTATTAAAATTAAAACTAAATTTGGAAGATGAAAATATTTGAGTTGTATTATAGAGTTAAATGTTTCTATGCTGTAACTAGAAATAAATACATAATTTATAGAATCATTGAAAATATAAAGGCATGAGAATATTCCTTTGAAATATGGAGGCCATAATATGAGAAATAGCATAAATAGTTTAAAATTATTCTATCTGGGGACTAGGGTTAAGAAATGGGGACATTTTTGTCAGAATACTGTTTTTACTTCACTAAAAGCCATTAGTACAATGTGACTTTAAAGACTTACATGCATGGATTATCCTGATCAAATAAATGTTAATTCAAAAAAATAAAAAGAATAAAAATTATCAACACTTTTAAAAAATAAAAATTGATATAATGCACTATTTTATCAGGAAATATATGACCAAGTTAACAACAGAAAATGTACAAAAATATATCAATAGCCATGAAAAAAGTTGAAAGGTTCTCAAAGAATGTCCCCCAAGAGTGACAATAGATTCCATTGGTGTTATTATGCAGCCTCTTCAAACTTCAACGTAAGGACAAAAAAAGATAGAAAGCTCAGAATTATTTTTATGAAGCTGTTATTTCTGATATACATACTATCACAAAAAGAATGAAAATACTAATACTTTTCACTAATAAATATAACATGAAAATCCCTAATATCTAACAAATAAATCAAGTCAAATGTTAATAAAAAATAATATATCACGACTGAACTCATTTTATCACATGAAATGACAGATGCTTTATAATTAGAAATTATTTTTTAAATTTATCTCTCTAGTTTAACCTAGTTTGTATATTGTTTTATTCTAATACTAAAGAACCATATGATTTTTGACAGTTGCTAGACAGCATTAATTGGATAAATTTCAACACCAATTTCTGATTAAAACACATTTTTAGTTAAGTGAAATTGGAGATAACTTCTTTAACTTGTTAAGAATGTATAAGTGATGCTCTGGCTGAGTAGCTTAGTTGGTTAGGGCATCATTCTGATATGTCAAGGTTGAGGGTCTGATCTCTGGTCAGGGCACATAGAAGAAGAAACCAATGAATGCATAAATACATGGAATAACAAATTGATGTTTCTCTCTCCCCTTTCCATCTATCTCTAAAATCAATTTAAAAATGTATAAGTTGTATTAGTAGATATGTGTCATTCTTAATGACGACATAGAAGAGCAGGTGTGTAAAATTAAGACATGTGTAGCCATTCCCTATTTCACATTAATGAAATAAATTCAGCTATAAAAATCCTCTTTACACCTGAGTCACAATGGACTTACAATTCTTCCTAAATCCAGTATTCCAGGTAGACATAAACAGTATATAACATTTGCCACAAAAGATAAATTTATTTAATCTATTAGAGCACTAAGAGCATTCCTATCAATGTCTAGGACTAAAAATGGTACCTGTATACCACAAGACTTATTTAACTTACTTAATGATTTACTCTATACAAAATAATAATCCTATATAATAAAAACCTAATATGCTAAGTGTCTGGTCATCTGGTCCTCCATTCAACCAGTCAAAGTGTAATATGCTAATAATATGCTAAGGCTGCTCAACTGCTCACTATGATGTGCACTGACCATCAGGTGGCAGATGCTCTGACCGGTAGGTTAGCTTACTGCTGGGGTCCAGCCAATCAGAACTGAGTAAGATGGGCCAGACATGCCCTGGAGCCCTCCTGTGGTCCCTCCCCAGCTGGCCAACCTCCCACATCTCTCCCCGGCCCCAATTGTGCACCGGTGGAGTCCCACGGCCTGGCCTGTGCCCTCTTGCAATACAGGACCCCTTGGGGGATGTCAGAGAGCCGGATTCAGCCATTCCTGCAGGCCAGGCCTAGGGACCCTACTGGTGCACGAATTCATGCACTGGGCCTCTAGTCAAATATAATATTCTCAGTTAATCAGAACTAATATTCCAGTTTAATATAAATAAATGGATAGAAATTGCATACATGTACAAACTTTCTTCAAAAGTAAACTCAATATTGCAAAAATTACATATTATATATTATTGAGATTTTCAAAAGGATTGCAGGGAGTTCAAGAAGCCTGTCAAAATAATTTTAATATCCATCTATAGTAGATAAGCAAGTACAGCAAAAAATATTTAAAACAACAGTGAGAACATAAGACTTACATTGATCAACATTACCTATAAAAGTGAAATAATTAAAAGAAAATAGAACTCTTGCTAGAACAGAGAGCTATTGAGCACAAAAGGTAATTTATGGTTCAAGAACATGAATCTGTATTTGATTAAAATTAAACTGGCATTTTATTTTTTTAATTTAAATTATTTGTTACTTAAAGTATTATATATATATATATATATATATATATATATATATATATTTCTCTTTTTTTCCCCTATTGACCTCTCCCCAGCCACTCCTACCCTCCAGCACATGCCCTCATCTCCCTACTATCTGTGTCCATTGGTTTTGCTTATATGCATGCATACAAATCATTTGGTTGATCTCTTATCCCCTCTCCCATCCTCCCCTGGTTTCCCTCTGAGCTTTGACAGTCTGTTTCATGCTTCTGTGTCTCTGGATCTATTTTTGTTCACTATAGTCCACAAATGAGTGAGATCATGTGATATTTATCTTTCTCTGACTGGCTTATTTCACTTAACATAATGCTCTCCAGCTCCATCCATGCTGTTGCGAATGGTAAGAGTCCCTTCTTTTTTACAGCAGCATAGTATTCCATTATAGATGCACCACTGTTTTTTGAACCTACTCATTTTCTGATGGACATTTAAGCTGTTTCCTAACCCTAGTTATTGTAACTTGTGTTGCAATATTCTTGGGGTGCATATATTCTTTCTGATTGGTGTTTCTGACTTCTTGGGATATATTCGTAGAAGTGGGATTGTTGGGTCAAATAGGAACTCCACTTTTAGTTTTTTGAGGAAATGCCATACTGTTTTCCACAGTGGCTGAACCAGTCTGCATTCTTTTTTTCTTCACATCCTTGCCAGCACTTGTCATTTGTTGATTTGTTGATGATAGCCATTCTGACAGTTATGAGATGGTACCTCATTGTCGTTTTGATTTGAATCTCTCTGATGATTAAAATGGCTTTTTAATTCATTGGGAAAACAACAATATTTTACATTTAGGGTCAATTCAGTTATTATTGTACCTACTCAACTCTGCCATTGTGGAGAAAAATTAGCCATAGATAATACATCCACAAAATGAGTGGGCAATATTCTCATAAAGCTTTATTCATAAAAACAGTCAACGGAGACCAGGAGTGGAAATGTCAGAGTAGGGAATTTCAGGGATCCATTACTCCAAATAAATATTGAAAAATCTGCCTGCCGAAACCGGTTTGGCTCGGTGGATAGAGCGTCGGCCTGCGGACTGAAAGGTCCCAGGTTCGATTCCGGTCAAGGGCATGTACCTTGGTTGTGGGCACATCCCCAGTAGGAGATGTGCAAGAGGCAGCTGGTCGATGTTTCTCTCTCATCGATGTTTCTAACTCTCTATCTCTCTCTCTTCCTCTCTGTGAAAAATCAATAAAATATATTTTTAAAAAAAGAAAAATCTGCCAAAACTGTTTGAATCACCTTTGTTGAAACTCTGAAAAATAGTCGAAGGCCTGACCAGTTTGGCTCAGTGGCTAGAGCATCGGCCTGGGGACTGAAGAGTCCCAGGTTCGATTCCAGTCAAGGGCATGTACCTTGGTTGTGGGCACATCCCCAGTAGGGGGTGTGCAGGAGGCAGCTGATCGATGTTTCTCTCTCATGGATGTTTCTAACTCTCTACCCCTCTACCTTCCTCTCTGTAAAAAATCAATAAAATATATTAAAAAAAATAGGCAAAGGTTTATAGCAACAAAGTAAATGGTGAATCAAGAAAAAGTCAATTGAAACACAGTAGGAGAGCTTTATACTGTTTTAACTTGCCTTGCCTCACTTCTGTCCCTATATTTCACTATCTTAAAGAAACAGCTAATGTTTCCAGTATGAGTTCATGGTTCTGGAACAAGGTAGATCTTGTTCTCAAAATTAAATTGGTTAGTTTTGGCTTGCTGAGGGCTACTTGGGGGAAGGGGTCTAATTAAATGCACCAAAAAGCTATAATGAAATAATTTTTAAAATAGGTATAATACAGAAAAATACAGAAGCAAAATGGCAGAAATAAAACTAAATGTAGTTACTCTAATCAAAAGTCATAGGTTGGCAGAATAGAATAAAAATATGATAAAAAATATGATCAATCTATATGCTGTTTACAAGAGGATCATTTTAGATCCAAACAAATAGTTTTAATGAAAGGATGGTTAAAGGTATGACATAAAAATTATAACCAAAAAAGAGCTTGGGTGGCTATACTAAATTATTACAATGGCCAAAGAAAGAGATTATATATTGATAAAAGGATCAATCCTTGAAAGAGATATAACTTTATAAACTTAAACATACCTAACCTAGACCCTTGTAATATATGAAGCAAAGATTGTCAGAATTGAATAGAGAAATAGACAATTCCACAACAACAGTTGGAGATTTCAATAACTCACTTTCAATACAGGATGAAACAACGAAAAAAAGATCAATGAGGAAACAGACTTGACAACACTATAAATCAACTAGACCTATGAGATAATACATTTCACCCAACAACAGTAGAAAACACATTCTTTTAAAGTACACATAGAACAGTCTTCAGGATAAACCATATGTTAGGCCATAAAACAGGCCTCAATATATTTACAAAGACTAAAATCACACAAAATATTTTTGTCAACAATGTAATGAAACTAGAAATCAACAACAAAAGGGAAACGGAATTTCACAAACGTGTGTAAATGTGTGTAAATAAGCAGGATACTCTCAAACAATTAATAGACCAAAGGAGATATAACCAAGGAAATTAGAAAATGCATTTTGATTAATGAAAATGAGAAAAGAACATATATAACCATATGGAATGCAGCTAAAGCAGTGTGCAGAGAAATATTTTAACTGCAAGTGGCTATATTAAAAAATGTCAAATCAATAACTTAACTTTATACCTTAAACCAGAGAAAGAAAAGCAAACTAAAGCAAAGCTATTAGCCAAAAAGTAATAAGGACTAGAGTGGAGAATAATGACACAGAAAAGAAAATCAATAAGAAAAAGAACAAAAATAAAATTTGGCTCTTTGATAAGACCAACAAAATTGACATACCTTTATTTTTACTGAACAAAAAGAAAGGTAAGACACCTAGATTAAAATGAGTAATGAAATTTTGGTCATTACAGAAACAAAACTGTTTTAAAATGTTAAAATTATAAATTTTGTTATGTGTATTTTACCACAATAAAAGTATCTTATAACATGTCAAGAGTAAATACCAGCTATTACTGTCCATAGGATGAGCACTTTTCAATGGAAATAAATTTTAAAAATGGGTTTTTGAAATTATAGGTGTTTGCTTTTCCTGCATTTTAAGCATATAAAATTATGTGATTAGATTTTAATCAAATGCTTAGAGATATTTTAATGTTTTAATCAATTAATGCTTTTGTACATTTAACTTGATAAATACATATATTAATAAAAATAGGCAGAGGTCAGATTTAGCCTGTGAATCATGCTAAGTTAAACCCTGATTAACAAGATAAATGCATGATTTATGGAAAGAAAAGAATAAAACTTTATTGAAAAACAAGAACTATGTAAACTGTTAATATAGTCAAGTACACGAAGGTTTATAATTTTAAATTTTAAATTTCCTACCCAAAGGAAATGACTTAGTATAGGCCACTAAGCTAGAAAGGTGTAGAACTAAGACCACACCTACCCAAACTGACAAATGCATAAATGTTATTTTATTTTTTAAGAAAACACTATAAAATGGTTTGGCCAGTTATGATTATCTTAAACCAGAAAAAGAAAAGCAAACTAAAGCAAAGTTACTAGCCAAAGCTAATAAGCTATAACATTAATAGAAAACTTCAGTCTTAAACATTATGAAAACCAAGAATTCTAGCATTAAAAGAAAATTCTGAACAAAATGTTGCAGAGGTTTATATTAAAATAGCTGAAATTACAAAGAAGTAAACATACTTTTGAATGGACAAAACGAAAGAGGAATAAGAAAAGCTGATGAAAAAAGATTTTCAATTGAGTAAATCCCAGGCAGTAGGAATTATAAAATTAAAATACCACCATTTTACAACCCCTAATGAAAAACAAATTTGGGCAATAATCATCATTGGGAAGTTTACAATGAGAGAATTAGACTTTCATCACCTGAATTTATGAATAAATTTTAGTACCACTAAAAGTGATATATTCTGAGATTATGTGCTTCCTGCAATGATGCAATATATACCCTATTTTTCTGTGTATAAGGCACTATTTTTTTTCTAAAATCATTAGACTGAAAATCAAGGGGCATCTCACACATGGAAGTCAGCCAAGGAGGGAACCTCATGGGTGATAGCTGCCCATACCTTGTCAAACAGGCTTCCTCCAATCATGAGCCTTATTGTTACTGATGTCAGCTGATGCCGTAATTGGAGGTTGAGGTGGAGAATGTGCAGATGCAACAGGGACTGGAGCATTCTGAGGCCATAAAGATGTCAAAAAAATAAAAAGATAAATACCTAAATACCGGTAAGCGATTGTCTTACTCTGTAAAATTCAAACTGAATGTAATCAGCTCTGCAAAGGAGAATGGAAATAGAGCAGCAGAGAGACAATCTGGACCTCCTCCCACTGAGTGTATGATCAGACAATGGAAAAAACTGGAAGAACAACTCCTTAAGTTGCCAAAAAAGAAGAAGGCCTTAAGAGGAAAACCAGCAAAAATGTTTAAAATATTGATTTCTTAATTTTGGGTTGTAAAAGTGGTGGGCGTCATATACCTGGGGAAGTCTTATACAAGAAAAATAGGTAAGTATTGAATCAAATATAGAATATGGACCATTCTACAGGATAATCTGATTTCATAAATAAATAAATAGCAAAAAATTCGGATGAGTATCTGACTTGGTCCAATTTAAGGGAGACTTAAAGAGATGTAAGCCAATAAAAATTATCTTCAATGAATAGGCATTGCATGAATCCTGATGAAAACATAGCAACTGTAAAACAACAACAATGCAGTCAAGAAAATTTCAATAAGAACATGGGTTTAAATAGTATGAAGAAATTAGTGTTAATTTTGTTATCATTTTGGCTATGTAAAAGAAAAAAATCTACCCTTTTGGTTTTGTTTTAATTACAGATACATACTCAAGTACTTGAGTGGGGGGATCAATGACATCTCAGATTTGCTTTACAATACTCCAGCAAAAAAAAAAAAATGACAAAAGGGGGGTAGATAGGGAAAGTATAGCAAAATGTTGGTTGTTGAAATTGTGCGGTGTTACCTAAGAATTTTTATAACTCCACATTTGCATTTATGTAAAAAATGTTCTCATAAAAATTATATAAAATACATTAAAGAAGAAAATTAAAACATGAAATAAGACACTTTATTTTAAAAATACTAGGCAGATTCAAAATAAAATATAAGGAGGCACTGGTATTGAGAGAGATATGGGAGACTGAGATGATAAAATAATAGTCATTTTGGACATCAGGAGATTTATAGTTAAGATAGCAGGATAGCTAAATGAGGTGCTTGCCTCCTCCCACAACCACGTCAAAATTACAACTAAACTATAGAGCAACCATCATTCATAACCACCTAAAATTGAGCTGAATGGAAGTCTTACAACTATAGAACTAAAGAAGCTACATTGAGACTGGTAGGAGAGGTGGAGATGCAGAATGGGCTGGTCCCACACCCACAGGTATGTGGCATGTGGTGGATAAAAATTGAGAGAGATTCCTCAGCTGTAGAGGTTCCCTGAGGAGTGAGAGGTCCCAGTCCCACACCAGCCCCCCAGCCCAGTGTTCCACTCCAAGAAGAGAAATCTGCTTAACTTCTGTCTGTAACAACCAGCAGGAATTGAGGCCGAAGAACCCTGAGAGCTGCTGGAATCCAAGGAAGTTCCCCTTAAAGGGCCTGTGCACAGACTTACTCAGAGTCCCTCCCTCTTAGCTCCAGTTTTGGGGTAGGAGCTTGAAAGTCACCAGAGACATACAGAGATGAAATGAATTGTTTAGTATCAGGGTGAGAGCTGGAGGGGCAGAAGTACTATTGTTCCTTTGATGAGCCCTCCCCACCGCAGAGCAAAGAGAAAGGCACCATATCTGAGACTCCATCAACTTGGCTCACACTCCTCACCTTGGTATTTCCCTGAGGCCCTTCCCCACCCAACTTTTGGGCCCACCTAAGCTATTTCCAGTAGCTTTCCCATAGGAATGGCCAGTCTTGGCTCATGCTTCAGATTTTCCTAAATTCTCTCAAACAAGCAGCATCTGGCCTCAGTGTGTCCCATATGTCATGCTCAGTGGTCCTAGGGCACTAGCAGCAGCCGGCCTTGGTTCACAGCTTGGCCTCACCTGGGTACCTTCAAGTCCAGCTCAAGAAGCAGCCATCTGCAGATCGCTTTTTAGTTTATGCCTGGTGGCTCCAGGAAGAACACAGGCAGTGGCTGACCTTGACCTGCATCTCCTGGGATGCTCCAGAGCCAGCATATCCAGTAGACAGCTTCAAACCATATCAAAGCACCACCATCCAATCACCTCTGTACGCGACACACTGAAGGATGAACTCAGTGGGTACCAGAGCCCTGCTAAGGTAAGCTCTGCTCTGTGCAGTGGGTCCCTCCACAGCTGATTCTCCAAGGTTGTTGGAGGTCAGTGGTCAGTGTTCACATCCAGTCCTTGCAGCTGATAGGCCTGGGTAAATCCTCCCCATTGATACACCAACAGCCAATAGCAATCAAGACTCAACTACAACAGGAGGGTATACAGGCCACATGAGGGGAACACCTCGAGGGCCCAGCTGGGGTGGTGGGGAAGGCTGTACTACTACTGGACCCTCAAGACACCTACTACATTAGACCACACTATCAAGCCTGGGAGATGTAGCAGCTCTACCTAATACAAACACAGGGAGGCAGCCAAAATGAGGAGACAAAGTGATATGGCCCAAATGAAACAATAGAACAAAACTCCAGAAAAAAAATAAACAAAATGGAGATAGGAAATCTACTAGATGCAGAGTTAAAAACACTGTTAAGAATGATCAAGGAGCCGAAACCGGTTTGGCTCAGTGGATAGAGCGTTGGCCTGCGGACTGAAAGGTCCCAGGTTCGATTCCGGTCAAGGGCATGTACCTGGGTTGTGGGCACATCCCCAGTAGGAGATGTGCAGAAGGCAGCTGATCGATGTATCTCTCTCATCGATGTTTCTAACTCTCTATCTCTCTCCCTTCCTCTCTGTAAAAAATCAATAAAATGTATATTTTTTTTTAAAAAAGAATGATCAAGGAACTTAATGAGGACCTTAATAGCATAAAAAGAGCCAGTTAGAAATGAAGGCTACACTGATTGACATAAAGAATAATTTATAGGGAATCAACAGTATAGTAGATGAAGCTTAGAATCAAATCAGTGATTTGGAATATAAGGAAGCAAAAAATCAACCAATTAGAACAGCAGAAAGAAAAAAATAATACAAAAAAAAAGATGAAGATAGTGTAAGGAGCCTCTGGGACAACTTCAAACATACCAACATTTGCATCATAGGGGTTCCAGAAGGAGAAGAGAGAGCTCAAGAAATTGAAAATATTTGAAAAAATAATGACAGAAAATTTCCCTAATTTGGTGCAGGAAACAGGCATACAAGTGCAGGAAGCACAAATAGTTCCAAATAAGATGAATACAAATAGACTCACGCCAAGAAACATCCTAATTAAAATGCCAAACATTAAAGACAAACAGAGAATCTTAAAAGCAGCAAGAGAAAAGCAGTTAGTTACCTACTGGGCCCTTGAGATGTGCCCCTATATGGGCTGTAACCCTCCTTTTGTAGTTTAGTCTTTATTGCTGTTGGCATATCAATGGGAGGGATTTACTCAGGCCTTTCAGTTATAAGGACTGGATGTGAACACTGACCACTGACCTCCAACCACCTTGGAGAATCAGCTGTGCAGGGACCCACCACACAAAGCAGGACTCTAAGACTGTCAGCTGTTTTCTCAACAGAAACTTAACAGGCCAGAAGGGATTGGCAATATATATTCAAAGTAATGAAAAGCAAGAACCTACAACCAATACTACTCTATCCTGCAAAACTTTCATTTAGAATCTAAGAACAGATGAAGAGCTTCCCAGACAAGATAAAGCTAAAGGAGGTGTTTATCACCACAAAACCAGTATTATATGAAATGTTAAAGGGTCTTATTTAAGAAGAAGGAAAGAAGATAAAAATATGAACAATAAAATAGCAATAAATACATATCTATCAACAATTGACTCTGCAAAAAAAAATGAACAAGTAGGACAGTATCAGACTCGTAGATACAGAGAACTTTTTGTTGGTTGCCAGATGGGAGAGGGGGAGGGGTGAAGAAGGGATTAAGACATACAAATTGGTTGTTACAGAAGAGTTATGGGGACGTAAAGTACAGCATAGGGAATATAATCAATAATATCCTAATAATTAGGCATGGTGCTGGATGGGTGCTGAATTTATTGGGATGGACATGTATTAAGTTATATAATGTTCTATCTTCACTGTTTTGGTATCAGTATTATATTGGCCTCCTAGAATCTATTAGGAAGTATTGCCTCTACCATTTTTTGGAGAGTTTGACAAGGATAGGTTTTAAATCTTTGAACATTTGGTAGAATTCACTGGTGAATCCATCTATCTGGTCCTGAACTTTTATTTTTGGGGAGGTTTTTGTTGGCTGTTTCAGTTTCCTCAATACTGATTGGTCTATTTAGATTTTTCAATTCTTCATGATTTATTCTAGGAAGGTTATATAATTCTATGAACATATCTATTTCTTCTAGATTATTGAATTTGGTGATATATAGTCTCTCATAGTATTCTAGTATGATCCTTTGTATATCTATGATGTCTGTGGTGAATTCTCTCTCATTTCTGATTTTGTTTATATGGGTCTTTTCCTTTTTATCCTTAGTGAGTATAGCCAGGGATTTGTCAATTTTATTAATCTTTTCAAGGGACCAGCTCTTTGTTTTGTTCATTTTTTGAAGTCATTTTGTTCCCTATTCCATTCAGTTCTGCTCTAATTTTTTATAATGTACTTTCTTATGCTGACTTTGAGTTGCTTTTTTTCTTCTTTCTTTTGTTCTTTAAGATGTAATGTTAGGTTTTTACGTGGGGTTTCTCTTGTTTCTTGAGATAGGCCTGTAATGATATAGACTTCCCTCTTATTACAGCTTTTGCTGCATCCAAGAGGTTTTGATATGTTTTATTATCATTCTAATTTGTCTCTATATATCTCTTGACCTCATCTTTTATTTCTTCTTTGACCAAGTCATTTTATAGTAGTATATGTTTTTTAATCTCCACCTATTTGTGGGTGTCTTTACTTCCTTTTTGCAGTTGATTTCTAATTTCAAGGAATCATGGTTAGAGAATATGCTTGGTATAATTTCAATTTTCTTGAATTTGTTGATGCTAGTTTTGTCACCCAACATATGGTCTATATTTGATAATGTTCCATGTACACTGGAGAAGAATGTATAATCTGATATCTTGGGATAAAAGGTTCTGTAAATGTCAATTATGTCCATTTGATCTAGTGTTTCATTTACGGCTGATATTTCTTGAATTTCTGTTTGTTTGATCTGCCTAGAGCTGTCAATGGAGTATTAAGGTCCCCAACTATGATTGTGTTTTGCTATGTTTCTGCTTTTAGATCTGTGAGTAGTTATTATACATACACTGAGTGCCCAGATTCTTATGACCACCCCATTAGTACTTCGTTGGGCCACCTTTTGCCTTCAATACTGCAGTGATTCTTCTTGGCATTGACTCCATGAGATGTTGAAAGGTGATGTGAGGACTCTGACACCATGCCTGATGAATAGCACTGTCCAGTTCCATGAGATTCGATGGTTGTAGAACCATCTTCCTGATGGCTCTTTTAACTTTGTCCCACAAATGCTCAATTGGATTGAGATCTGGTGATTGTGGGGGCCACCTAAGCAAGGTAAATTCTCCCTCATGTTCTTGAAACCACTCTTGCACAATACGAGCACCATGGCATGGCGCATTGTCTTGTTGGAAGAAGCCATCTCCATTGGGATAGGCCATCAAAATGATAGGATGAAATTGATCAGCAATGATACTTAGGTATGTTGTGCTAGTCAGACGTTGTTCCACATGAATTAAAGGGTCCAAATCATGCCAGGAAAACATGCCCCAAACCATAGCACTGCCCCCAGCAGCTTGAAGGGTTGTACTCATGCATGTGGGGTGCATGCTTTCATGCTGTTTCCGCCAAATTCTCACCCTGTCATCTGCATGATGCAACTAGAAACGTGATTCATCGGACCACATGACTTTTTTCCAATGCTCAACTGTCCAATCCTTGTGTTCCTGTGCGAATTGGAGACGTTTTATCTTGGTAACTGCAGACAGAAAAGGTGTTCAAACAGGCCTCCGCTGCTTTGCTGATACTCGCTCCATGGCTCGAGTGTCAACAATCATTCCACGTTCAAAGGCTGTTAAATCGCATTGTTTACCCATATCTTCAGAAAAAAAATCACTTCTACTGTCATGGTAAACAACCTGCTTCCCTATTTATAATGGCCTGGCCCTCTAGCAACTTCAGCGTGAAATTATAGCTAATTTGCCTACAAACATCAGGTGGTCATAATATTCTGGCCACTCAGTCTATATATAAAGAAGTGTTATGTTTTTAATAAATGATGCTGGGAAAACTGGAAAGTCACATGCAAATGAATAATACTGGATTACAGTTTGTCCCCATGTTCAAAAATTAATTCAAAATTTTACAAAGACCTAAATATAAGACCTGAAATAATAAGTTATGTAAAAGAATATATAGGCACCAAACTTGTAAACCTTGGTCATAGAGATCATTTTATATATGAACTTGACCCCAAAGGAAAGGGAAGTAAAGACAAAAATAAATGAATGGGACTATATCCATCTAAAAAGCTTCTGCACAGCAAAAGAAACTGACAACAAAATAAAAAGGCACCCAACCAGATGGGAAGATGATAGTTGCAATAGCTCTGACAAAGGCGTAATTTCCAAAATTATAAAGAATTCATAAATCTCAACATCAAACAAACAACCCCATCAAAAAGTGGGCAGAGGTCCTGAAAATGCACCTCTCCCAAGAAGACATGTGAACAGCCAATAGATATATGAAAATATATTTAACCTCACTGTCAATTAGGAAATGCAAATCAAAACTATAATGAGATATCACCTCATACTAGTTAGAGTGGCCATTATAAACAAGATAAGTCTAAAGAGTGTTGTAAAGGTCGTAGCAAAAGGAACCTTCGCTCGTTGCTGGTGGGAATGCAGACTGGTACAACTACTATGGAAAGCAATCTGTCAATTCCCCCCAAAATTGACAATAGAACTACCATAAGACCTAGCAATCACTCAGTGGGGTATATACCTGAAAACATTGAAATCAGCTATTTGCAACGATATATGCACCCCTTTGATCACGGTAGGATTATTGATGGTGACCAAGACATGGAAACAACCAAAGTGTCTTTCAATAGAGGACTGGATAAAGAAGTACTACATAGACACAATGGAATACTACTCAGCCATAAGAAAGGATGAAATAGCATCATTTGCAACAACATGGATGGACCTTCAGAACATTATGCTAAGTGAAATTAGTCAGTTAGAAAACTCTAAGAACTATATGATTTCACTCATATGTAGGATATAAAACTGAAACTCATGAATACATTCAGCAGAGTGATGGTTACCAGAGGGAAGGGGATGAAGGTAGAATGAGTTCTAATATAGGGTGACAGGATTTGATTTGACTTTGGTGGTGGGCAAATGGTACAATATATAGATCTTGTAACATAGAAACCCACACTGAAACCTATATGTTCATGTTGACCAATGTCACCCCAACAAATTTAATTTTAAAAAAGTTATGTAATGTCTGGTGACTAAGATGTACAAAAATATATATAAGAAAAAAATAAATTGTTTTTTTAAATAGACATTGTGAAAAGCAATAAAGAAAATGAGGGAAAGAAAATAAAAAAGTAGCATTGTTTGAGAATTATTGAAAATTAGTACAAGACTTATATACTCAGATATATTTATCAAAATGATACCAGCTGCAAGGATATATTAGTACATAGTACATAACACATAGCTGCCACAACACTCTAGGGTAGTAACTACTGCCCTAGTATCTTACTTTTATAGTCATTACAACATTGTCAATTGGTGGCACACAATCATACTCAATACACATTGATTAAATCTGTGAATAAATAGACATATTTAGATAAATAGTGACCCAAATCCAAATTTTAAAGAGTTTTATTATCTTTTCAAAAATCCTATTTTCTGTATTTCCCCTGACTAATAAATTATAAATATTATTGTTCTTGTTAAAACAATGAGAATAACGTATTAGCTATAAAAACTAGTAATATATTTTCAAAAATATGTTTTTATTGATTTTATGGGAGAAAGAGGAAGACGGAGAGGAGAGGGAGAGGGAGAAAGATCAATGTGAGAGAAAAAGATTGATCAATTTCCTTTCATGCGCACCTGGACCTGAGACTGACTCACAACCTGTGTAAATGCCCTGACTAGGAATCTAACTAGTGACCTTTTGTTGAACAGGATAATGCTCAACCAACTGAGCCACATTGGCCAGGGAAGAAACTAATAATATTGAAACTGTTTATGATTCATTGTATTTATATCAAATTATGAGTTGTTATAATCATCATAAATAAAATAAGCTTAAGCTAATAAAAAAGAGACAGAGAGCAAGATGGTATCCAGCAGGACAGCAGTGAGGGAGAGAGTGTGAGAGGATGAGAGAGTGAAAGGGGAGTGTGTGGACCTGTGTGGTGTGTGTGTGGTTGTGTATGTGTGTGTGTCTGTATGTGTGTGTGTATGAGTGAGGAACAGTTAGATCCTGCAGAATTTTCGGGGGCTGGCAGACCAGGCTCTCTTAGATGGGGAGTCCCCACTACCACTGTAAGCACTCCTGGGTGGCTGGGATTGCACAGAAACCACACTATCTTGAAAGGAAAAGCTGCTGGGACAAGGAGCCCAGCCTCACCACCACCTAGACTGGCCTCAGATGCAAACTGGGACCCTAAAGCCACTCTGGACAAAGACATACTACCACATATGCAGACCCATGGACAACAGGACTCCAGCCATCCCAGCTTCACACTCCTGTGAGAACCGGAGCATGTTCTCCACCCACCAACCAGCTGCAGCAGCACAAATCCCACGCATCCTGGGCTAGCCCATGACTCTCAGCAAACACAGGGCTCCTGCTGACCCACTGCATCTGTGCCCCAGCTGCACAGCTCACTCTTGACTCTCAGTGCAGGCGGGATTCCTGGACCCATTGTGGCCATGCATCTTGATGCCCAAGTTCTCCTGTGACTCTCAAGGTGTACGATGCTCCTGCCAAGCCCACCATCATGGCTCAGGAACTACACAATGCAGTACCTTGGTCCTTTACTGATAGCAAAAATGGGGAGACAAAGAAACAACCCCCAAAGGGAAGAAGAGGGGAAATCCTGCCCAAAAAGGAACTAAATGAAACAGATGCCTGGAATATATCAGAAAAAGAATTAAGTGTGATGATCATACAGTTCATAAACCTGATGGATGAGACAATCAACAACCTACATAAGAATCAAGAAGAAATCAAAAGTGATATAGCTGAAAAAAAAAAAAAAACACTACAGAAGGTTTCAACAGTAGACTAGCAGAAGAGGAGCACCGAATTAGTGAGTTAGAAGATAGGGCAGAGAAACAAGCCCAATATGAACAGCAGTTGGAGAAAAAAAATAAGAAGCAGGAGTAGAGCCTAAGGGAGCTTTGGGACAACATTAAATGAAGTAAAATACATATAATAGGGGTACCAGAAGGATAAGAAGATCAGCAAGGATTAGAAAACCTACTCAAAGAAATAATGTCAGAAAACTTCCTTGATATGGGGAAGAAATAAGACACTCAAGCACGGAAAGTCCCAAACAAGATGAACCCAAAATGACCCACACCAAGACAAATAGTCATTATAAAGGTAAACGTTAATGACAAAGAGAGAATCTTAAAGGCTGCAAGGGAGAGACAGTTACCTACAAAGGATTTCCCATTAGATTATCAAATGTATTCTCAACAGAAACACATCAGGCCAGAAGGGAATGGAATGAAGTATACAAGGTGATGCAAAGCAAGGGGCTGAGTCCAAGAATACTCTATCCAACAAGGCTATAATTCAAAATTTAAGGGGAATTCAGGAGCTACACAGAAAAAAAAAGGCTAAGGGAGTTTATCACTACCAAGCCAGAAAGCCAGAAATGCAAGAAATGATAAAGGTACTGTTTTAAAAAAAAAAATAGAAAGGGAGGAAAGAACACACACCTAAAGAATAAAAATGGCTACAAACAAGTACCTATCAATAATAACCTTATACGTAAATGGACTAAATGCTACAATAAAAAGATATAGAGTGGATTAATGGATAACAAAACATGACACATATGAATGCTCTTTGTAAGAGATCCATCTCAGAAAAAGAGACTCACACAGACTGAAAGTGAAGGTATGTAAAAATATCTTTCAGGCAAATGGAAATGTGAAAAAAGCTGGCGTAGTAATATTTAGTATATCTGACAAAAGAGACCACAAGTGAAGGTCATAATAAAAACTTCATAACACTAAAGGGATCAATACAATGAGAGTATATAACTCTGGTAAACATATATGCAACCAATGTAGGAGCACCCAAATATATATACAAAAACAAAACTTCTGGAAGCTATCAAGGGAGAGATTGAAAGCAATACAGTCATAGTAGGGGAGTTTAATACCCCATTGACATCACTGGATAAATCCTCTAGACAAAAAAAATCAGCCAAGAAACAGCAATCCTAAATGACTCATTAGATCAGACGGACATAACTGACATTTGCAGAACATTCCACCCCAATGCTATAGAATACACATTCTTCTCAAGTGCACATGGAATATTTTCAAAGATAGACCACATATTGGGACACTAGAAAAGTCGCTCCAAATTCAAGAAGATTGAAATCATATCAAGCATCTTCTCAGATCACAATGGCATAATATTAGAAATAAACTAAAACGAAAACAATCCAAAAAATTCAAACACTTGGAGGCTAAGTAGCATGTTATTAAATAATGATTGGGTTAGCAAAAAGATCAAAAAAGAAATAAAAAACATCTTGGAAACAAAAGACAATGAAAACACAACAATCCAAAACCTATTGGACACTGTGAAAGCAGTCCTGAGAGGGAAGTTCATAGCATTACAGGCCTACATCAAAACAAACAAACAAACAAACAAAAAACAGATAATAAATGATCTAACTCTACAATTTAAAGAATTAGAAAGAGGGCAACAAGAAAAGAACAGAGTGAGCAAAAACATTGAAATAATAAAGATCAGAGTGGAAATAAATGATATAGAGACAAAAACAACAACAACAACAACAATGCAATAGATCAACGAAACCAAGATCTGGTTCTTTGAAAGGATAAACAAGATTGATGAAGCTCTAGCAAAGCTCACCAAAAAGCAAAGAGAGAGGACCCAAATAAACAAAATCAGAAATAAAAGAGTTTAAATAAAACCAGACCCCACAGAAATACAAAGAACTGTGAAAAATACTATGAACAACTCTATTCCAAAAAAACTGGTCAACCTAGAAGAAATGGACATATTCCTAGAAAAATACAACCTTCCAAAATTCAATTAGGAAGAATAAAAAAATCTGAATAGTCTGTTAACTATAGAAGAAATTGAAGCCAAAATAAAAAAACTTACAGCAATCAAAGCCCTGGACCAGAGCACTTCATGGGGGAGTTTTTCAAATATTCAAAGAAGAATTAAAACCTATCCTCCTCAGACTATTCCAAAGAATTCAAGAGAAAGGAACACTTCAAAGTTCTTTCCATGAAGCCAGCATTACCCTAAAACCAAAACCAGATAAAGAATTGCAGGCCAATATCTCTGATGAACATAGATTCTAAAATTCTAGCAAATCGGATATAGTATTACATTAGAAAGATCATACACCATGACCAAGTGAGATTTATTGTGGGGATTCAAGGATGGTACAAGATCTGCAAATCCATAAACATTATACATCACATAAACAAATTAAGAGATAAAAATCACATAATCATATCAGTTGATGTAGAAAATCATTTGACAAAATCCAACACTCTTTCTTGATAAAGACTCTCAGCAAGGTGGGAACCGAGGATCATACCTCAACATAATAAAAACCTTATATGAAACCCTACAGCCAACATCATATTCAATGGGCAAAAACCATGTCCTCTAAGAACAGGAACAAGATGGGGATGCCCACTCGCACCACTCCTGTTCGACATAGTATTGGAAGTGCTTGCCATAGTGATCAGAGAAGAGAAAGAAATAAAAGTCATCCAAAATGAAAAGAAGTAAAACTGTCATTATTCACAGATGACATGATATTTTACATAGAAAACCCTAAAGACTCTATAAGAAAACTACTAGATTTAATAAATGAATTTGGCAATGTAGCAGGATACAAAATTAACACCCAGAAATCTATGGCTCTTTTATATATAAACTAGAGGCCCAATGTACAATATTCATGCATGGAGGGGGGGAGTTCCCTCAGCCCAGCCTCCACCCACTCCAATCGGATATTCCTCTCACAATCTGGTACCACTGGTTCCTAACCACTCACCTGCCTGCCTGATTACCCCTAACCTCTCTGCTTGCCTGCCTGCCTGATCACCCTTAACTGCCCTCCCCTGCCAGTCTGATCGAGCCCCCAACTGCTTTCCCTTGCTGGCCTGATCTCACCCCTAAATGCCTCTGCCTCCCTGATCACCCCTAACTACCCTCCCCTGCTGGCGAATTTGGTTCTGGTTGGTTAGTTTCTATGCCAGTCAGCATCAAAAGGTCCGCCTCCTAGGCAGCCATTGGCTCCTTACATTCACCCAGATTTGATTCTGACTGGTTAGTTTCTATGTCAGTCAGCATCTCTGGGCCTATTAACAGAGCATGATCAGAAAGGCAGGGCTGATCAGCAGCCCCAGTGGTATACTGGAGAGAAATGGAGGCCTGGCTGTTGGCAAGACTGGGAGAAAAAGAGAGGCAAGTTCTGATCAACGGCTGCCACAGAGGCTATGGACCAGACCCTGCCTCTCTCTCTGCAAGCCTCTCTCTGGGGCAGATCCACAGCCCCCATAGGCAGTCAGTGCTGGGTCGCCAGGAAACCCAGCACTGGCTTCCAGTCTGGTCGAGCCTTAGGTTGTAACAGTCCTTACGATCCTGGCTCTTTATTATATAGATAATGAACTCACAGAAAGAGAAACTAAAAAAACAAAACAAACAAACAAAACAAAACACCACAATTTACCATTGCACCAAAAAAATTAAGATACCTAGGGATAAATTTAACTAAGGAAGTAAAAGACCTGTACTCAGAAAACTACAGGAAATTGAAAAAAGAGATAGAGGAAGACATAAACAAATTAAAGAATAGATCATGTTCATGGATTGGAAGACTCAACTTCATTAAAATATTCATTCTACCCAAAGCAATCTATAGATTCAATGCAATTCCTGTTAAGATACCAACAGCATATTTCACAGATCTAAAACAAACTCTCCAAAAATTAATCTGGAATAAAAAGAGATCCGAAATAGCCATAGCAATCCTGAGAAAGAAGAACAATTTCAGAGGGATCACAATATCAGATATCAAGCTATATTACAATGCCACTATACTCAAAACTGCCTTGTACTGGCATGATAACAGACATATAGACCAATGGAACAGAACAGAGAACCCAGAAATTCACCCAAGCTATTATGCTCAATTAATATTTGACAAAGGAGGCAAGAGCATATAATGGAGTCAAGACAGTCTCTTCAATAAATGTTGCTGGGAAAATTGGTCAGATACATGCAAAAAAATGAAAATAGACCACCAACTTACACCATACACAAAAATAAACTCAAAATGGATAAAGGACTTAAAGGTACCATGGGAAACCATAAAAATCCTAGAAGAATCCATAGGCAACAAAATAGTAGACATATGACATAGCAATATCTTTACCAATACAGATCCTAGAGCAATGGAAACTAAGGAGAAAATAAGTAAATGGGACTACATCAAAATAAAAACTTAAGCACTGCAAAAGAAATCATCAACAAAAAAACAAGAAAGCCCACTGTATGGGAGAACATATTTGCCAATGTTATATCCGATAAGGGCCTAATCTCCAAAATTTATAGGGAACTCATACATTTTAATAAAAAGAAGATAATCCAATAAAAATGGGGATAGGACTTAAATAGACACCTTTTGAAAAGTGGACATACAGAAGGCTAAGAGATATATGAAGATACTCAAAGTCACTAATCATCCAAGAAATGAAAATCTAAACGATAGTGTGATACCATCTCACACCTGTCACAATGGCTATCGTCAACAAAACGACAAATGCTGGAAAGGATGTGGAGTAAAAAGAACCCTCATGCACTGCTGGTGGGAATGCAGACTGGTGCAGCCACTGTGGCAAACAGTATAGAGTTTCCTCAAAAAATTAAAAAGGGAACTCCCAGAAACACCAATCAGAAAGGACATATGCATCCCTATGTTCATAGCAGCACAATGTACTATAGCTAATATTTGGAAGCAACCCAAGTGCCCATCAGTAGATGAGTGGGTTAAATAATAGTGGTATATCTACACAATGGAATACTACACTGCTGTTAAAAAGAAAGAACTCTTACCATTTGCAACAGCATGGATGAACCTGGAGAGCATTATGCTAAGCAAAATAAGCCAGTCAGAGCAAGATAAATATCACATGATCTCACTCATTTGTGGAATATACTAAACAACATAAACTGATGAACACAAATAGATCCAGAGACAGAGAAGCATCAGACTGTCAAACCTCAGAGGGAAGACAGGGGAGGCGGGTAAGAGATCAACCAATGGCCTTATATGCATGCATACAAGCATAATCAATGGACACAGACTCTAGGGGTGTGAGGGTATGTGCTGGGGAGTGGGGGTGCCTGGGTGAAGTCAATGGGGGAAAAATGAGAGACATATATAATATTTTGAACAATAAAAATGAATAAAGGAGCAATGGGGTGATAAGGACACATATGTAATACCTTAATCAATAAAGAAAAAAAAGCTCAAGGATATGTTCCAATAAAACTTTATACATAGACAATAAATAAATAATAAAACATAAAAACTACAGTTTTAAAAAATTCATTGAATTTATTGGGGTGGCATTGCTTAATAACATTATATAGGTTTCAGTTGTACAAGTCTATAATACATCATCTGTATATTGTATTGTGTTCACCACCCTAAATCAAGTACCCTTCCATTACCATTTAAACCCCCTCTACTCTCTTCTACCTCCTTCCACTTGCCTTTTCCTTTGGGTAATCACCATAATGTTCAAAAAAAAAAAAAACATCTGGATCCCACTAGCCACCCTGCCTGCAGACCTAGATGGCCATCTGGCCAACTGGAATGCCAGCAATAGCTGAGGCACTTGCAGATCCTCTCAGCTGACTCTCCCATAAATCATGACTGCAGGCCCATGCACACCACTACAACTTTATACTTTTATAAAGTCTTAAAGACTCCAATAATTGTTGGAATTAATTTACATATTCAATAAAGTTGTAAGATATCAAATCAACATCCAGAACTCAGCTACATTTCTCTACACTAACAATGAAATATCTAAAAAATAAATAAGGAAAACTATCCAATTCACAATAGCAAAACAACCCACAAAAATTTAGGAATAAGCTTTACCAAGGAAGTGAAAGACCTCTACACTGAAAATTATACAACCATGAGGAAAGAAATTAAAGAAGCAGCAAACAAATGAAAAGCAAACATGTGGATCAAAAAATTAATATTATTTAAATGTCCACAATTACCCAAAGCCATTTATAGATTCAATTATAACTCTATAAAAATTCAAAGGCAATTTGTCACTGAAATAGAAAAATGAATATTAAAATTTGTATGGAACCACAAAAGACCTTGAATAGCCAAATTAATTCTGAGAAAGAACAAAGCTGGAGGCACCACACTTCCTTATATCAGACTACATTACAAAGTAATTAAAACAGCGTGGTGCTAGCATAACACAGGCACATTGAACAATGGAAAAAACTATATATATATATATATATATAATATATATAAATAATATATATATAAATATATATATTATATATAAATATATAAATATATATAAATATATAAATATATATAAATAATATATATATAAATAATATTTAACAAGGGAGTCATGGATACTTAATAGGGATAGCATACCCTATCTAATAAATGATGCTGGGAAAAGTAGATAACTATATGTCAAAGATTTAATTGGACACTATATTATACCACTCACAAAAATTAACACAAAGTGAATTAAAATGTAAATATAAGACTTAAAACCATAAAACTTCTATAAGAAAAGATGGGGAAAGAGGTCCTTGACATTGGCCTTAGCAACAATTTTATAGACATGACACCAAAAGCACAAGGAAAAAAAAACACACAAAAAACAGCAAGTTGGATTATATCAAACTAAGAAATTTCTCCACTTCAAAGAAAATCATTGACAAAATAAAAAGGCAACCAAAAGAATGGAAGAAAATATTTGCAAACCATACATCTGATAAAAGGTTAATATCCAACATATATAAAGAACTCATACAACTCAACAACAAAAAGCAAATAATTCAATTTAAAAAAAATGGGCTGAGGAACTGATTAGACATTTTTCCAAAGAAGACATAAATGGCCAACAGGTACATAAAAAGATGCCCAACATCATGAATCATCAGGGAAATGCAAGTCAACACCACAATGAGATATTACCTCATACCTGTTTGAATGGCAATATTATAAAAGAAAAGAGATAAAAGTATTGTGAGGATATAGAGAAATGAGAACCCTTTTGCACTATTGGTGGGGATGTAAATTGTTTTAGCAACTATGAAAACCAGTATGGAAAACGGTTCCTTAAAAAATGCAAAATATAACTACCATATAATCTGGCAATCCCACTTCTGAAAATATACCCTAATAAAATGAAGACAGGATATAAAAAAAGATATCTGTACTGCCCTGTTTATTATAGCATTATTCATGATAGTCAAGATATGAAAACAACCTAAGAGGCCATCAACAAATGAATAAATAAATAAAATGTGATATGTTTATATACGATGGAATATTCTTTAGCCATGAGAAAGAAGGAAATCCTGCCATTTGCAAGAACGTAGATGGCCCTTTAGGGCATTATGATAAGACAATTTGGAAAGAGAAAGACAAATCTTGTATACTATTGCTTCTACATGGAATCTAAATTAACCAAACTCATAGAAATAAAAACTCATAGAATAAAATAGAAGTTACCAGAGGTTGTGGTTTGGAGAAACTGGAGAGATGTTTTTCAGAGTACAAACTTACAGTAAGAAAACAAATATGTTCTGTGGATCTAATAAACAGTATTCCTTAAATTTTCCAATTGCAGTTGACATCCAATATTATATTAGTTTCAGATGTAGATCATAGTTTTTAGACATTTAGATAACATACAAAGTGATTCCATAGCACTTTTTTGACAATCTATTTATTTTTATTTTTTTAAATTTTTATTGATTAAGTTATTACATATTTGTCCTTATTCCCCCATTACCACCCTCCCCCCGCTAATGCACTCACCCCCCTACTGTCTGTGTCCATTGGTTAGGCTTATATGCATGCATATAAATCCTTTGATTGATCTCTCACCCTTACCCCCACCCTTCCCTACCTTCCCTCTGAGGTTTGAAGGTCTGATTGATGCTACTCTGTCTCTGGATCTGTTTTTGTTCATCAGTTTATGTAGGTTATTATATTCCAAAAATGAGTGAGATCATGTGATATTTATCTTTCTATGACTGGCTTATTTCACTTAGCATAGTGCTCTCCAGTTCCATCCATGCTGTTGCAAATGGTAGAAGTCCCTTCCTTTTTACAGCAGTATAGTATTCCATTGTGTAGATGTACCACGGTTTTTTAATCCACTCATCTGCTGATGGGCACTTAGACTGTTTCCAAATCTTAGCTATGGTGAATTGTGCTGCTATGAACATAAGGGTGCATATGTCCTTTCTGACTGGTGTCTCTAGTTTCTTGGCATATATTCCTAGGAGTGGGATCACTGGGTCAAATGGGAGTTCCATTTTTCTAGGGCCATGGTCAGCAAACTGCGGTTCGCGAACCACATGCGGCTCTTTGGCTCCTTGAGTGTGGCTCTTCCAAAGCCTTAGGAGTATCCCAATTAAGTTAATAACAATGTACCTACCTATATAGTTTAAGATTAAAAAATTTGGCTCTCTTGCCATAACCGGTTCGGCTCAGTGGATAGAGCATCAGCCTGTGGACTGAAAGGTCTCAGGTTCGATTCCCGTCAAGGGCATGTACCTTGGTTGTGGGCACATCCCCAGTCGGGGGTGTGCAGGAGGCAGCTGATTGATGTTTCTCTCTCATTGATGTTTCTAACTCTCTATCGCTCTCCCTTCCTCTCTGTAAAAAATCAATAAAATATATTTAAAAAAAAATTTGGCTCTCAAAAGAGATTTCAGTTGTTGTACTGTTGATATTTGGCTCTGTTGACTAATGAGTTTGCCGTCCACTGTTCTAGGGCAATGGAAGCTAAAGAGAAAATAAACAAATGGGACTACATCAAAAAAAAAGCTTTTGCACAGCAAAGAAAACCATCAATAAAACAATAAGAAACCCCACTGCATGGTAGAACATATTTGCAAATGTTATCACTGATAAGCTTTTAATTTACAACATTTACAGGGAACTCATACAACTTAACAAAAGGAAGATAAACAACCCAATCAAAAAATGAGCTATAGATCTAAATAGATACTTTCTGAAAGAAGACAGAAGAAAGGCCAAAAGATATATGAAAACACTAGAGGCCCATTGCACAAAAATTTGTGCACTTGGGGAGGTACCTCAGCCCAGCCTGTGACCTCTCACAGTCTGGGACTCCTCGGGTGCTGTCCACCTGCTGGCTTAGGCCTGCTCCCCGGGGGAATGGGCCTAAGCTGGCAGTCAGACATCCCTCTGGCAGCCCAGGAGCCCTTGGTAGATGTCTACTTGCCAGCGGAGACCAGGCCTAAGCTGCAGTCGGACATCCTTAGTGCTGCTGAGGAGGCGAGAGAGCCTCCTGCCACCACTGCTGTGCTGGCAGCTGGCAGCCCGGCTGTGGCTGAGCAGAGCTCCCCCTGTGGCAGCACACTGACCACCAGGAGGCATCTTCTGCATTGAGCATCTGCCCCCTGGTGGTCAGTGTGTGTCATAGTGACCAGTCATTCCCAGTCGTTCTGCTGTTAGGTTCAATTTTCATATTACTCTTTTATTATATAGGATAGAGGCCTGGTGCACAGGTGGGGGTCAGCTGGTTTGCCCTGAAGGGTGTCCCGGATCAGGGTGGGGGTCCCGCTGGGGTGCCTGGCCAGCTTGGGTGAGGGGCTGATGGCTGTTTGCAGGCTGGCCACAGCCCCTTCTGGGTGTGTGGGGGGTTCCTGCTGGGGTGCCTGGCCAGCCTGGGTGAGGGGCTGATGGCCATTTTCAGGCTGGCCACTCTGGGGGCTGGAAGCAGGTATCGGATTTATTTACCTTCTATAATTTAAACTTTGTAGCCTTAAGTGGAGCCCAGGTTGGGTTGCCCCTGGCAACCGAGGCTCTTAGCCCCTCCTTGAGCGGAGACCACGTCGGCTGGAAGCAGGTATCTGGGATTTATTCATCTTCTATAATTGAAACTTTTAAGCCTTGAACAGAGCTCAGTGCCAGCCAGGGAAGGTGGGAAGTTTGGCTTCCTCCATTGCTGGGGGCAATGCAAGCCTCCTGCTCACTCCAGTTCCGTGGCCGCAGCCATCTTTGTGATGGACTGACATAGTGAGAAGTGATGGTTAATTTGCATATTGATCTTTTATTAGATAGGATGTTCAAAGTCACTAATCATCTGAGAGATGCAAATCAAAACAACAATGCGGTACCATCTCACACCTGTCAGAATGGCTATCATCAACAAATCAACAAATGACATGTGCTGGCGAGGATGTGGAGAAAAAGGAACCCTCATGCACTGCTGGTGGGAATGCAGACTGGTGCAGCCACTGTGGAGAACAGTATGGAGTTTCCTCAAAAACTAAAAATGGAACTCCCTTTTTTGACAATTCATTTATTTTTAAAATCTTTATTGTTGAAAGTATTACATATGCTCCCTTTTTTCCCCCATTAACCCCATCTAGTCTACCCCCACGCTGACCGCAGGCCTTCAACACACCATTGTCTGTGTCCATAGGTTATGATATACATACATACAAGTTTTTTGGGTGATTCCCCCCTCACTCCTTCACCCCCGCACATCCACCTTCCCTTGGAGATTCAACAGTCTGTTACATGCTTCTATGTCTCTGGATAAATTTTGTTCATCAGCTTATTTTGTCTTTTCTTAATTTTTAAATTTTATTTTTAATCTTTATTGTTGAAAGTATTGCATCAGCTTATTTTGTTTTCTAGATTACACATATGAGTAAAATGTGATACTTGTCTTTCTCTGACTGACTTATTTTACTTAGCATAATACTCTCTAGGTCCCTCCATGAATGTGAGGAAATGAGATGGCTGTATTCTGGAGCAGAAAGTTATTCATATTTCTATGACAAGATAAATCAGAAAAGTGACAGCTACCTCTGCATGCATCCACAAGGGTACAATGAAAGAAGCCCTACTATATTGAAAACTTGGGGTAAACTGATAGGAATTGACTAGTTTTAGGCCTGATACCTCCACATAGCCCCTTCTAAATCCACTAGGTTGGTAGATTAAAATATAGAGCAGAGCTTCTAAAGCTTTAGTATGTGTCAGAATCACCTTGAATTTGGCTTGAGTGAGCTACAGGGACCTCTCAGCCGCAAAGAGATCATACTTTTAAACCTACTTTTAAAGTTAAGCACCAATTTTTGATTCAGGCTAGAAGAAAATACAATGTACCGTTACAAAGTATCCTCCAAATCATTCAAAAATCCAAAAAGACTTCTACTTCCCAGCTCCCAAATAAACTTATCAATGAATTCATCAAAACCTGGTTTGTATTAAAAGTTTTAAAACAATTCCCTCTCCACTTAGGGAGATTTCTGCATTCCTCTGTTCTGCTGACTAAATCCATTCCATTCTGTTGTTTAATTTTGCCTTTCTTTGCCAAGTCTGGACATACTTTGGGCCACCCTACTATGCAGTTATAGTTAAATATTATCTGAGTTATTTTCTACACCTGACATCATGTTTATGTGATTATATCCCCATGGTTTTATTTTTTTTAAACTGACAATCAACTAGTTCGTTATACTATAATTTAAATTAAGAAATCCTTCCAACTTGAATTTATAAAGATTTCTATGAGCTCAGATAACACTATTTTGCCAGCATATTACCTCACTTCATTTTCTTAGTGCCTCACCTATCTGTCACAGTACTGAGATACAATATAGATATAAAATGTGCTTTTGTTATAAACAAATGAGAGTCATAAAATCTTCCATAGTCTTACTATGCATATTATCTCTCATCATAATATTAGCAATTCCCTGAAAGAAATGACATAAAATCACAGATTGTACCTCAAATAAAACTTATAAGTCTTTTATAATAGTCTGTTCATATTCCAGTTGAGGAAATTGTGACCTAAGGAAGGAGCATGTCTTGCTAAAGGACTTGAAGCTAAACAGTGTAAATTCAGGACTGACACTCCCAAACCAGTGCTCTTTTCATTTATCAACTCTCTTTTATGTATAAGAATGTTTTAAATATAGGAAACAATGTTTTAAATATAGAAAATAGGAGGTTGTATTTATTGTTTTATGCATTGGTATATGGTCTAATTATTTTCATACAGATGGAAAATGAAAATTTTAATTAAGAAACATGTCAATGATAATATAGCAAAAGAATTTATGAAATCAAGTTGCCATTGAACTAGATCAATATTTTTATGTGTAGATAGCAACCCATTAGTAGGTTTTAAAATCAATTGTGTGGGTCACAAGGAGATTTTTAATAGAATAGGAAAGAATAGAAAATATTAGAAAGCCTCACATTTAGTGTTTTTTGGAAAATTTCAGTTACATATATGTTTATATATGTATGTACTGTTGTAATGTAAACTGCATTACTCACCATGCAACAGATAAAAACCACTGGACTACATGGTATCAAAAGCCCCAGAGGTTCTCCAGTTCTATACAGCAAAAGAGGAGAAATTATTATGAAAGTCAAGAAAAAACTTTCAGGCTGCAGTTGTCACCATGGTGGCCTTTTTTTCTTAAACTAGCCTCTATTGAAGGATTAAGTTGGGTCTTTATCTGCACTTCTTTGGTACAGCTATAAGTTTTCAAATAATGTTCAGCCATCCTCCACTTCCCAAACCCAGACTAGGGGCTCTTGCAAGTATACAGAATGACACCATCACTGCTTTAATAAGCAGCTCAGCTCCACTTGACAAGTCTCAAGGAAAGAACTGACAATAGCAAGATGCCTTACCCAGCTGCTAGGAAGAAGCAGCACTCAAACAAGTGAGGTAAACATTGTAATGAGCAAGGCTTATCTGGCATAGCCTTCTGGTGATGGCAAAGAACATTAGAGGCGACCCACTCAGAAGAGAACTGACATCCCATGGAGCACAAGAAAGCCCCAAGGGAACAAGGCGGAGTTGCCATCTACTTGTTTCAATCCTGCTACAGTGACTTATGGGGATATTTTCAGTTTTTCCCCACTGAATATATGAGTGATTTTCACTCTACCAACCCCTCCCCCACCATTTTAACTGCAAAATTTCTGCACAAGACTAGAGGTATGGATAAAAAGAAAAGAAAAGAAAGCAGACAGACTGTGCATATACATATGACTCAGTCACAGTTTTTAGCAGATGCAAATTTGATAGACTAACTTTGAGAAATTTTTTACTATGAGCTGCTAAAAACTTTTATATCAATCATACAGAGATATTTTGTATGAGAGACTTTCAAACAGTTGCATCTGACATCAGAAATTACTGAACTCAAATAGCCCACCTTTTTTGAAAATATGTTTTTTTATTGATTTTAAAAAGAGAGGAAAGGAAAGGGAGAGAGAAACATTGATTGGCTACCTCCTACATGCCCCCTAGTGGGGATCAAGCCAGCAACCCTGGCATGTGCCTGGGAATCAAAAGGTGACCTTTTGTTGTATCTGATGATGCTTGACTAACAGAGTCAAAACGAATATACAAATTAAAACAGACAGTGGACATTCAAATGTCCCAAATCAACTGTCACTCTTTGTCCCAATAGCAGCAATGCTTATGTGAGAATATAGTTTAACAAACATACAAAACAAGTCACATGATAAGAGAGGTTTGGCTTCTAAAGTAAATTGAATATGTTCTTTAAAAATTCTCATGTCCTCCCCTCTGACTATAATTCTTAATTTTCCAATCAGAAAATTACCCCAGGCGATCCAGTGACATGTAGAACTCCAGTAACCTAACTTATTTAAAAAAAAAATCCCAACAATTTTTAAAATATTTAAATTGATATTTTAGGGTTAAAATTATAGAAGATATTTAGATCCAAATATATTTGCTGAATAAAAAATGTTTCATTTTTTGATTTAAAAAAATAAACATAAAAATATATATAAGTGACACATTTTCCCAAGGAACTCTGAATTAGTACCTTTCCCTCTAACTTTCTTCAAATTAAGAGAATCTATGGAGTTCCCTATACTGCACAAGTTTTAATGAAAGAAAATAAGACTTTCTAAGAGCATCAAATACATGTTTTCTTATTTACAAACACATATACTCTTCTCTCTCTCTCTCTCTCTCTCTCTCTCTCTCTTCTCTCTCTCTCTTTAAAATATAGTCTTACTGATTCAGAGAGAAAGAGAGAGGGAGAGAGATGGAAACATCAATGATGAGAGAGAATCATTGATCGGCTGCCTCCTACACGCCCTGTACTGGGGATCAAGCCCACAACCCGGGCATGTGGCCTGACCTGGAATCAAACTGTGACTTCCTAGTTCATAGGTCGATGCTAAACCACTGAGTCACACTGGCCGGGCTTAATTCTTATTTATAAATTCATTCCAAGGACATATACAGCTTGAAAAGCTTTGGAAGTAGTTTCAAAAAAACTAGCTTTTAAGTAACAAGAAAACAGTTATAGAAGAAAGTTTAAAAGAAAAAATTGTTTTGATTTATTCAAGAGTGAGAACATCCTCCATGAAAATGTGTACCTTGACTGTGGATGGCTGGGTGGCCTTATCACACCTTAGGAATTCAAATGCTTTTTACAATGACAAGAAAGAGAGTTTCATCTCATTTCTCTCCCAGGGTAGATGTCTGTCAATAGAAGGTGGACATCAATAAAAGGAGGGGCTTGCACAATCAATCCAGAAAGTCAGCAATCTATGAATAATACAGAACCGAGTATTTATCTCCTCTGCCTCACACCCTCCCTCCCAGCCAGTGAGCAAGATAATTACTCTCAAGTCAAGCTAAGTGCCCCCCAGTCACAGTGGCCCAATGCTGACATACAAATAATTCTCACTCTGGCATAAAAGTGACAACTTTCTTGGAAGAAAAGCAGATACTGTAAATTTCCCAAAGTCTTCCTGAAACAGTTTTTAAAGTAATTTTTACTTCTTTAGATAAAATGAATACATGGCAAACCATCTGTAATAAAAGGCCCATTCTATAACATTTTACCTGGTCCTACTCATATCTGCAATCATAACCATATTTACAGACAAATATATCTATATTAATAAAAGAGTAATATGCTAGTTAGACTGGGAGACCTTCCAGGAAACCTTCCAGATGTTCTTCTGGACAAAGCCATGGTGGTGGGGCCGAGGTAAAGGCAGATAGAAGCCAAGAGGGGAGGGCAGTTGTGGGTGATCAGGCTGGTGGGGGGCGGGGTGCTGGGGGTAAGCAGACCAGCAGGGGGGCCAGTTGGGGGCAAGCAGGCCATCAATGGGGGTCAGTGGAGGTGATCAGGACAGTGGGGGGGGGGAGTTTGGAGTGAGCAGGCCAGCAGGGGGACAGTTGGGGATGAGCAGGCCAGTGGGGAGGGAAGGTAGGGGTGAGCAGGCCAGCAGGGGGGGAGCAGTTTGGGGTGATCAGGCTGGTGGGGGGGGCATTTGGGGGCAAGCAGGCCGGCAGGCAGAATAGTTAGAGGCAATCAGGCAGGCAGGCAGGCAGGTGAGCCATTAGGAGCCAGCAGCCCCGGATTGCAAGAGGGATGTCCAACTGCTGGTTTAGGCCCGATCCCTGTAAACTGGCAGTAGGACATCCTTTGAGGGGTCCCAAATTGGAGACGGTGTAGGCCAGACTGAGGAACACACCCTCACCCATGCACAAATTTCGTGCACCAGGCCACTAGTACCAAAATAAGCTAAAATTTGATGCCTCATCAGGACTGTCTTCTCCAGTTTCTTAAGCCTGCTGATATTTAAATCCCCTTATTTAGAGACTTTAAAATATTCAAAATAATTCTGAGGAATTGCAAATGCAGAACATGTTCTACTCTCAAAGATGTTCAATACTTTGTTTAGGCGGGGGGTGGGGGGTGAAGGCATGTGCCGGGGGCTAGGGGAGGCAGGGGGAAGGTCAATGGGGGAAAAAAGGGAGACATATGTACTACTATTTGTAATACTGTAAACCAGTTGTTCTCAAACTTCTGGCCCTTTAAATACAGTTCCTCATGTTGTGACCCAACCATAAAATTATTTTCGTTGCTACTTCATAACTGTAATGTTGCTACTGTTATGAATCGTAATGTAACTGTCTGATATGCAGGATGGTCTTAGGCGACCCCTGTGAAAGGGTCGTTTGACCGCCAAAGGGGTCGCAACCCACAGGCTGAGAACAGCTGCTTTAAACAATAAAAAAATACTATGCTGGATGAAAGAAGCTACAGCATTTAAAAAGAGCATATGCTAAAAAAAATAAAAACAACAGAAAATAAGGTCCCTTTTGTTGTACATTTTAGACTCTGAACTAAAACCAGCTTTAAAAATGGAGAGATTATTAGCTCACTGATTCAAGGAAGAATTGAGTAAGAAAGCTGTTTAAATGACAGGTGAACAACTTTGCCTTGGGAACAACTGGACCAGATATTCAAATGCTGTATCTCCGATCTATTTTTCTCTGAATATCTGTTTCATTATCTTTCACTACAAATCAGCTCTTGCCTTGTGGTACTATTTGCAGCTGCCAACAGCTTCAAGGCTTTTAACTTACACTTTTAGCCATAAGAGAGACAATGTTCTCTTGGATAATAATTCAAAACCCCTAGAGAAGGAAATGATTAGGCAAGCTTGAAGTCAAGTGCTAATACCTTTGGTAATAAGGTGGCTGGAGAATGGGTAGGATTAGTTCCCAGAAGAAGGGGTGAGGGATATTGGACAGGATAATAAGAGCTGACTGTTAAAAGTGTAAGCATTGTAAATAACTCTGATGTCTCAAAATTCTTGTTTTGCTAAATAGAAAGGATACATATACTCAATGGAATCTAACACCATTAAAAGTAATGTTATGCTTACATGGACACAGAGTGGTGAAGGCCTGGGAAGGGCAGGTGCTGGGTGGAGGAGGTCAGTGAGAAAACAAACAAACCAATGAAGGAGACATCTGTAACACTTTCGACAATAAAGAAAATAACAGTAATATATAAAAATAATTTTTAACAATGTGAATAAATTCCATTTTCAAAGCTTTAAAAAATCAAGTAATAGGACACAGAAAAGCATATAAAAGATTATCTTATTTATATAAAACAACTCATAGGAAAATTTGCAAGAATATGTAAAATACTAACAGATATTTATTTCTGGTGGGTTTTTTTTTTTTTTTGGTGCCTTTCCACTTGTCTAAAACTTCCTAGAATTTATTATGTTTATAAAACAAATCCAAACCAAAATATGCTACTAAATAAACCCTCTTACACTTGACATTATCCATCTCCATAAGTTTCTTTTTAAGTAATAAATCCTCACTTTGAGATTTAACTTCACACACAATTTGATAACAATTGTTACTCAAAATAACCGTCATTCGTTTTTAAAACTTGTCATGGAGCAATATGCATTTCTAGTTATCACAGCTGACAACTCAGCATGGAATGGATGACTTAAAACACTGCTGTTGTATGATGAAATCTGTCACAGTAAATACCTGAAATAAGTAAACACATTATTCCTTTCTCCACAAGTCCCAAATTAAATTTGATAACAGTGGGTTATTCATCTTTTGTGTCTTATTTATTTTTAAAATTTTCTGTAAATATTGGTGTTTTGATATATATTTCTATGCTGCTTACATTGAACCTTAATAACAAACAGATTTACTTATAATAAAAACCATGTTCCTAAAATGAACAACAGCAGGACAATAAGGGTAAAGGAATAAGTAAATGAGACAGTGGCCTTCCAGTTTAAAATATGGTTCATTATAGCATTCCATTAAGTTATTATCTTCTCTAATACATTTAAATGATTTAATTTAGGAAAAATGCACATTTTATAAGCATATAAATTTTATAAAATGAGGTCCACCAGTACAGTAAGAAAGATATCAAGAATTACAGTGTTATTAGCCTATAAATTAGAAGTTAAAATAGGCCTATTATGTTATTAGTTAGATCTCAACTATGTAAGCAGGAGGTTGAGAAAAGAGATGATTTGAAACATGTTCAGGGCCAAAAAGGTACTATGACTGACTCTTAATTTAATTTTCACAGTTGTTCTATGAAATAAATACTACTGTACTGATTAAAAACAAAACTCAGAAAAGTTAAGTAATTTTCTTGACTTCAAGAAGCTAGAAAATGGCAGATCTGGGATTCAAGTTTATAAATCATTAATTCAATGCCAATAAGATTTCTATTATATCATCTTTTTAGATGTATAAACCAAAAATAAGATGTGGGCAACAATTCTTAGAAGTTAATAACAGTAGTAACACAATACTATATTCATAATTTTGATTTAGAGTTTTCCAGGGCTTATGAATCCATAATTTCACATGGCTTCCATTTGCCTAGGTATGGTGAACACAGAGTCCTCACCCCACCTTAAAAATAAGCAATCCAAAGGAGACTTCTATTTTCCTTCTATTAACCCTGACCCATGCAAAGCTGCTCCCTACTCAGTAATGGCACCACCCATTTACCAAGGTGCCCAAGCCAAAATCATATGTGTAATCTGATTTTCAACAATTCCTTCACCCATATAAATTCCCAAAAACTTATGTCTCTTGAATTTGTCCTTTTAGTTCCACTTCCACTGACACAACATTAGTCGAAGGCACTAATAATCATTGCTCTCCAAGGCTATTTCACCAAGTTCCTTAGAGGTCTCCCACCTTCCTGTCTCACCTCCACCTCCAATCTATCCCTGACTCAGCACAGAGGATATTTTTTAAATATCAATGATTTTTATAAATTTATTTTGAGGAAAGTCTTGAAAAAATAAGAAATTTACAATCATCATAACTGTGGTGACATAGCAATACAAAATTGTTGATTATTCCCATATCAATCATATTATAATGCAATCATAATAAAATTCTAACTATATTTTATTAGAAAGCTGCTAAGCTAATCTAAAACTTGTGTGAAATAAGACAAGTCTACAAGCACATAAGAACACTTATAAAAAGAATACCTACAAGTGGGCTGATACGTTTGCTCTGATATATATTAAGAAATTATTACAAGCCAATGTAATGAAAATGATATTTTAGTTGTTTTACAAACTGACAGAACAACAGAAAAGAAGTGGCATAATAAATCAGTGAGAAAAACACCAAATTACTTAGTATATGGCTTGGTAAATGTGGTTTACTCTATGGAGGACAAAGGTTGAACTCTACATCACAAGGTAAAATATATATATATATATATATATATATATATATATATATATATATATATATATATATAATATACTAGAGGCCCAGTGCACGAAATTCATGCACTGGGGGGTGGGGTTCCCTCAGCCCAGCCTGCCCCTTTCACAGTCCGGAAGCCCTCAGTGGATGTCCTACTGATGGCTACAGTCTGGCAGCAGAGGCTCAGAGGAGGCATCCTGTGTGTGTGTGTGTGTGTGAGTGTGTGTGTGTGTGTGTGTCTGTGTCTGCTGGGGGCCTGCCACCAGCCACACTGTGGAGTCTTGGAGCAGGCGCCCCTCTGTGTTGATCTCTCAGGCTCCTGGCCTCCACTGCGTGTTTTTCTCTCCCTTGAGCTGTGGCCAGGGTGGGGTGCTGCCTGCAGGCTGTGATTTCCTGCTAATGGATCACCGGATCACTGCAGAGACCAGGGGCAGGCCCTGCTGGGAGCTGCCTGTGGGGAATTTTCCTGCTCTGGGACCGCCATGGCGATCCTAGGAGCAGGCCCAGCTGGGGGTTGCCTGCTCTCGCACTTGCCTGCTCTGGGATTGCCATGGCTTAGGTGGGACATGGGGGTCCCGGCTGGGGGCGGGGATTAGGCAGCGTGGGGCTTATGTGGCACACAGGGGTCCCGGCTGGGGCTGGGGCTTAGGTGGCACATGGGGGTCCCGGCTGGGGCGGGGCTTAGATGACGCAATCGCACCACCTAAGCCCAGCCTCCCAGGGCCGCACCTGGCCGGGATGGCATCTGGCGCTGGCCAGCCCTGCCTGCAGTATGCAAATTATGTTAATTTGCATATGGTGCTGATTAGCCAATAGGAAGCATAGCAGAGGTATGGTTAATTACCCTTTTGTCTTTTATTAGATAGGATATATATAATATATATCTGAATGGATTAAATAACTACATGAGGAAAGGATACAACTATAAATCTAATAAGAAAAATTATAGGAGCATATCCCTGTGAGATTGAAACTGAGAAAAAAAACACCTTCTTAAACAAGCATAAACAATAATGAGAAAATGAGGAAAGTGAGTACCCCTACCTCCCAAAAGGATTTCAGTTCAAAGAAAGAAAAATTAAAACCATACAAAATTAAAAGGTAGGTGACAGACTGGAACAAAACATATGAAACATCTAAAACCCAAAAGGAATTTATATCTATAATATACAAGGAATTCCCACAAAAAACCATAGAAAATCCAATAAAAAATGGTCAAGATGTATGAATAGATAATTTTTAGAATGAGAAAACAAATGGTTTTTAAACCATCTTTAAAACATTAAGAAATCCTTACCCTTTTTAATAATCAGAGCAATGTATACTAACATACCTCCATTGTACCACTTTACATCCATCAGTATGACAAATTTAGAAAGTCAGATAATATTAAGAGCTGATAGGAATGTAGGAACTCTCACGTACTGCTATAGTCATCTACACCAATGATGTCATTTTGTAGAGAAATCTGGAATTATTCCGTGACAATAGCTATGTGTATGTTCTGTGGGCTAGAAATTCCAAAGAAACTCAAAAAAGGTCCATAGGACAACATGTCCAGAGATTTCATCACATCACAGTGTTGTATGGAAATAACATCTTGGAAGAAACTTAAGTGTCCATCACCAGGGAAATGGCTATGCAAAATGTAATAGCAATACAATAAAATGCTAACAATACTATATAATTTTAAAGATACACACACACATCCAAATAATGATATAGAAGCATTTAGAATAGACTCCCCTTTTCCATGGGGATATATTCCAAACCCCCACTGAATGCTTGAAACTGTGGATAGTACTAAACCCTTTATATATATTATGTTTTTTCCTATATATACATATTTATGATAAAGTTTAATTTATAAGTTAGGCACAGTAAAAGATTATCAACTAGCCCTAGCCAGTTTGGCTCGGTGGATAGAGCATCAGCCTGCGGACTGAAGGGTCTCAGGTTCGATTCCAGTTAGGGCATATGCCTAGGTTGCGGGCTCAATCCCCAGTGGGGGGCGTGCAGGAGGAAGCCATTGAATGGTTCTCATCATTGATGCTTCTAACTCTCTCTCCCTCTTCCTTTCTCTCTGAAATCAATAAAAATATATTTAAAAGATTATCAGCTAATAAAATAGAACAATTATAAAAATATACTGTAATAGATGTTATGTGAATGTGATCTCTCTCTTTTCATGTGTTCCACCCACAAATTTAATTCCTTTTTCATCTTAATTAAACACCACATACTGTGCCCATAACATTTGTGGTTTGGGGTTCAATAGCAAAACTAGCATAAATTTCTTTTTCCTTCTTCACAATTTCATAGATGGAAGATTCATTCTTAATGTAGGTCGTAGCAACATCAGCAGAGGAGTTTTGTCTTTCCTGATTAGGTTAAGAACTTCCACCTTTTTACATAAAGGAAGCACGTTAAGGCTTATCTTTGACATATCCAAATTGCCAGCATTATTACTGTTGTACTTTGGGAATATTATTAAGTTAAATAAGGGTTACTTGAACACAAGCATTGTGATAACAAGATAGTTGATCTGATAACCAAGACAGCTACAAAGTTACTGCCTACAGCTTCAGTGTTGATTGAAACTATGTAAAGTTTTCCTTGCAGTAGTTAACACAGAGTATATGGCCTGCAATTCATTTATATTTCATATCTAATTAGTAACTGGCAAGTAAAACAAATTAGGTGCTTTATAAACATGCTCAATTATATTATTGAAGCAGTTGTATTTATGCTCAAAAGAAGGGGCAGTTTTATGAATGTATAATCAAGAATGTAAAATTGAAAAAACAACAGAATTAAGCAGTTAATTTGGTGGTGGCAACAAATTCACTCATTGCAAATCCCCCCTCCACCTCCATGTGGTGCATGTACTGCCCTGATAATGTTGCTTTTGGCAAAGTATCACACAAAAATGAGCCTGGAGATATATCTTCTTTTGTTGTCATCCTTTATTACTCCTCTGAGGAATTAGTGGCTATAAAATAAAGATCTGTACCAGCACAGATAAAAGACTTCATTTCCTACCCCACCTGCTTAAAGATATATGAGAGAATATGTTTCCAAAACTTGTCATTTCCTTATAAATTGGCACACAGGTATAACATAGAACTTGTGGTCATTCATTAGAAGACTCAAAAGCTGTTTCAGACTTAATAGGCAATATGCTCATTGAAGATATGGCATTAGGCATGGCCCCAAAATATTGTGGTTTAGACCCTGCAAAGCAATAGTATAAACAAGTCTGTGCTTGAAAAAATTAGTGAAGCAGGTGTTGTTTGTTTTCATTGTCAATCCACAAACTTGAATTAAGCACTGGCTATTTGGCCAGTGCTGTTCTAGGGACTATGGATATAGTAGTGAATACAAGAGACAATTCTTAACTTCACATAAGCTTATATTCTAGTGAATTGCAATAGAAAATAAATAAAATTGGGAAAACAAATGAGTATCAGAGGGGCAAATGAATTACAATTATTTTCTTTTTAAAAGCTAGCTCAGTAGATTATATATATATATATATATATATATATATATATATATATATATATATAATTTTATATATAATATATTTTTTATTTATTTTGAGAGAGAGAGAGGAAGGGAGAGGCATAGGTAGAAATATCAATGTGCAAGAGAAACATGGATTGGTTGTCTCCTGTGTGCCCCCTACTGGGGCTTGAGCCAGGAACCCCTTGGTTCATGGGTCTTGGCTCAATCACTGAGAAACATTAACTGGCTGTGATTTTAAATAAAGTGGCTGAGTAGGTTTCATGGGGAATGAGACTTTGAAAAAAAAAAGAAACATACGAGGGGGCAAACAACATATATATTGGCAGAAAGAGCACACCAAGCAGAGGGAACAGAAAGTGAAAAGTCTCTCAGATGGAGACATGTCTGATATGTTTGAAGAACCAAAAAGGGGTCAGTACTACTGGAGGCAAATGAATGACAGGGGAATAGTAGGAGATATGATTAGAGAATCAATGGGATCTTTATTTGGAGGTATGAGGCAGCCAGATAGGGTAGGATCTTATAAGGACAATTGAAAGGACTCTGGATTTTACTCTGAGTGACATATAAAGTCATTGGAGGAACTGAGTACAAAAGTGACATGATTTAACTTATTTTTTTAAATGATCACTCTGACAGCTTGGGTGAGTAAATGCAAATAAAGACAGAAGAAGGGAGGTCTTTTGTAAAACAATGGTTAATCCAAATTAAGAATTGTGGTAACCTGAACCAGGGTGTCCTTAGTGACCATTGTGGATCCGAGGTGAGCAGAGGTGTATTGGGCTATAGTGGGGTGAGTGCTGGTATGTCAAGGGAGATTCTAATGGGGCTAGTGTGACCATGTGTCCTAGCTATCCAGGCATTCTCTTTTAAGATCTGTTCTAGGTGTAATTATAAAGTGCCCTATTTCCCTCTCAAAAGTGCCCTGGATTGGATGATAAATTATATAGTGATCCTAGTCAGAGCTGAAGAATGTGGAAATAAATTTTGCTGAATCCTAGGACTTGGCCTTAGATGTGTTTGCATGGTGAGCTGTGGAGGCGATCTATCTTATTTGCCCCAATGGCAAACATATATTACATGTAATAAGTTTTTGCTTTTCATAAGAATAAATTTATATATATATATATATATTCATGTTCTAAATTATTAAAGTCATAAAATAAATTGTCATAATTCTATTCTCAGTGTAAGTCATTCACTGATAAATATAATATACTTATAAACTAGATTTACCTGCATATTACTTCTTTTAAAATACCATGTCCTAGTAAGATATCCATATAAATCTTATCACTCTACAATAGCAGTTAACATTTATTGAATGGTTACTTTGTAACAGGGGATATTCTAAACATTAAATATATATTATTAATTAATATAATCCTCATAACCACTTTATTTGGCAGGCATTATTATTACCCTATTTTATTAATGAGAGAACCGGATCACTAACTTACTTATTAAACTTGCCAAAGATCATATGTACTGAAAATAGTGAAGTTAAGATTCAAACCCATCCTATCTAATAAAGAGGGAATATGCTAATTAACCCTCACATCATTGCAAAGATGGCGTTGCCCACAGCCAATAAGGAGGGAATATGCTAATTGACTGCCACACCCTCAAAGATGGTGGTGCCCACAACCACCAGATGGCGGCCCCCAGTTCCCTCAGCCCCGCTGGTGCAGCAGGTGTGCCGCAAGGCCGGGCCTACCCCCAGGCAGGCCTGGCTGCTCCATGTGCCTGCCTCCAGAGACCCCTAGTTCCCTCAGCCCCCCAGCTGCCCAGGGCTGGCCCGAGGCACAGGCAAGCCTCGGATGGTGGTGCCTAGCCACCCAGGGCCCCCCGAGGCTCAGGTAACCAGGGTCAGCTGAGGCTTGTGCTGCAGGCAGTGGCAGCAGCAGAGGTATGAGGGGTGTCGCCTTCCCCTGAGCGCTGGGTCACCTCCCACCCCTGAGGACTCCTGGACTGTGAGAGGGGGCAGGCCGGGTTGAGGGACCCCCTTCCAGTGCATGAATTTTCATTCACTCGGCCTCTAGTGTAGTTATAATACAGGCCCTATATTCTTAACAGCTATTCTCTACTGGCTCTAAGAGGAAGCAACCACCCCATCCAGTGGTAACTAGTTTGGTGTGTATTCACCCCACTAACATGCCTTTCTCTATAATCACATAAGAAATCACATTTTTAACCTCTTTAAAAGATGCTGACATCTTAGTTGATTTGCTTAAAAAAGCAAACACCATTTTGTTGTATTTTTCTATCTCTTTTAATAATTTTTTTGTAATTTTCCATGTATAGGTCTTTCATGTTCTTTGTTAAGTTTATTCCTAGGTATTTTATTATTTTGGTTATACTTGCAAAATAATTTTTTTCCATTTGTTTTTCTAAAGTTTTGTTGTTAGTAACAGGAAGGCAATGGATTTTTGCACATTGATTTTGTATCCTGCAATTTGACTTTACTAGTATTTGTTTCTAGTAGTTTTTGGTGGAGTCTTTAAGGTTTTCTATATACAGAATTATGTTTTCTGCAAAAAATGACAGTTTTAATTCTTCCTTTCCTATTTGGATGTTTTTTATTTCTTTCTCTTGCCTTATTGCTCTGGTTAGGATTTCAGTACTATGTAGAATAAGAGTGGTGAGAGTGGACATCCTTGTCTTGTTCCTGATCTACAGAAAAAAACTTTTAGTTTTTCACCATTGAGTATGATATTAGCTGAGGGCTTAACATATATGGCCTTTATTATGTTGAGGTACTTTACTTCTATTTCTATTTTATTGAGTGTTTTAATCACAAATGGATGTTGTATCTTATCAAATGATTTTTCTGCATCCATTGATAAGATCAAATGATTTTTATCTTCTCATTAATGTGGTGTAATGCCATATGTTGATTTGCATTTAGTTTCATTGATTTGCATATGTTGAACAATCCTTGTGCTCCCAGATTGAATCCCACTTGATCATGATGCATTATTTTTTGGATATACTGTTGTATTCCATTGGCTAGTATTTTGTTTAGGACTTTTGAATCTGTATTCATCAGAGATACTGATTTGTAGTTTTCTTTATTGTGTGTTATCTTTGCCAGGTTTTGGTATCAGGGTTATATTGTCCTTATAAAATATGTTAGGAGGTAATGCCTCTTCTTCAAGTTTGTGGAAGTGTTTGAGGATAGGTTTTAAATCATTTTTGCTGTGTTCATGGATTAGAACAATCAACGTAGCTAAAATACCCAAAGCAATGTACAGGTTTAATATAATCCCCCCTTGAAATCCCAATTTAAATTTATTTTTATTTTATTTTGAAATCCCAATTTAGTTTTTTAAAGAAATAGAATGAAAAATCATCAGATTTGTATGGAACCACAAAAGACCCTGAATAGCCAAAGTAACCCTGAGAAAAAAGAACGAAGCTGGAGATATAATGCTATCTTACTTCAAATTATACTACAGAGTTATGATATTCAAAACATCATGGTATTGGCAGAGAAACAGACATACAGATCAATGGAAAATAATAGAGAGCTCAGCTCTAAAACCACATGTATATGAACAGATAATTTTTGACAAAGGAATTAGAAACACACAATGGAGTAAAGATAGTCTCTTCAATAAGTGGTGCTGGGAAAACTGGAAAGCCACATGCAAACAAAACTGGATTATAGCTTATCCCAATGTACAAAAATGAATTTAAAATGGATCAAAGACCTAAATATAAGACCCAAAATAATAAGTTATGTAGAAGAATATACAGGCACCAAATTTGTGGACCTTGGTCATAGAGAACATTTTATGAACTTGACCCCAAAGGCAACGGAAGTATAGTAAAAAAATAAATGAATGGAACTATATCAAACTAAAAAACTTCTGCATAGCAAAAGAAACTGACAACAAAACAAAGAGTCATCCAACCAGATGGGAGATGACATTTGCAAACAGTGGCTCTGACAAAGGTTTAATTTCCAAAATATATAAAGAATTCGTAAAACTCAACACCAAACAAACAATCCAATCAAAAAGTGGGCAGAGAACCTGAAAATACACCTCTCCCATGAAGACATATGGACAGCCAATAGATATATGAAAAGATGTTCAACCTCACTAGCAGTTAGAAAAATGCAAATCAAAGCTACAGTGAAATACACCTCACACCTGTTAGAGTGGCCATTATCAACAAGACAAGCAATAACAAGTGTTGGAGAGGATGTGGAAAAAGGGAACCCTCATTCACTGCTGGTGGGAATGTAGACAACCACTATGGAAAGCAGTCTGGTGATTCCTCAAAAAATTAAGAACAAAACTACCATACAACACAGCAATCCCTCTTCTAAATATATACCTCAAAACTCAAAATCATGTATTTGTAAAGATATATGCACCCTTATGTTTATTGCAGCATTATTCACAGTGGCCAAGACATGGAAACAATGTTTCCTGCAACAGAGGACTGAATAAAGAATGAATAAAGAAGATGTGATACATATACAGAGTGGATGAAAGAAAGGATGAAATAGCGTCATTTGTAACAACATGGAAGGACCTTGAGAACATTATGCTAAGTGAAATAAGTCAGTCAGAAAAAGCTAAGAACCATATGATTTCACTCTTATGTGGGATATAAAACTGAAATTCGTGAGCACAGACAGCAGTGTGGTTGTTGCCAGAGGGAAGCGGTAATGGGGAAAGGGGTCCTAATATATGGTGACAGGAGAAGATTAGACTTTGGGTGGTGGATACACAGTGCAATATACATATTTTGTAACATAGAAACCCACACCTGAAATCTATATGATCATGTGGACCAATATAAGCCCAATCAAATTAACTAGATTTTAAAAAAAAAGAAAAGCCATCCAGTGGTAACCATTCATACTCTCATGCTTTCCTCTGTAATATCACAAAGATGCACTAAAAAAATAACTTTAGGTCCTCTATTCTTTATATGTATAAGTAATCATTTTATATTCATTGTTCTTCAACATTTTTTCCCACAGAATATATTATGGAGACTTTTCCAGGTCAATAGACATAGATATAAAGTTTTCTCTTTAAAACCTAGAATGACTACACCATAATTTAGTCATCTATCTTCTTACAAAAGGGAAATATTGATAGTTCATTTAATTAAAATGATGATGCAGTATGCATCTTACATACATTTTATTTATGAAGGACAGATTTCTAATAAAAATGTTTCTTTTAACATTAAGGTACAAAAATTACCTTACCAAAAGATTTTAGAAATCTACAACCAGAGCAACCTGCTTGATACTGCCTGTCTCCTGAGAACTTGTTAAAACTAGATGTTATTCTTTTTTTTTTCTTTTTTGATTAAGGTATTACACATGTGTCCTTATCCCCTCATTGCCCCCAAACCCCACTCCTGATCATGCCCTCACCACCCTGGTGTCTCTGTCCATTAGTTATGCTTATATTCATGCATATAAGCCCTTTGGTTGATCTCTCCCCCTTACCCTCCCTCTCCCCTACCTTCCCTCTGAGGTTTGAGCATCTGATTGATGCTTCTCTGTCTCTGGATCTGTTTTTGTTCATCAGTTTATGTTGTTCATTATAATCCACGAATGAGTAAGATCATGTGCTGTTTATCTTTCTCCGACTGACTTATTTTGTTTAGCATAATGCTCTCCAGCTCCATCCATGTTGTTGCAAATGGTAGGAGTTCCCTCCTTTTTACAGCAGCATAGTATTCCATTGTGTAGATGTGCCAAAGTCTTTTAACCCACTCATCTGCTGATGGGCACTGAGGCTGTTTCCAAATCTTAGCTATGGTAAATTGTGCTGCTATGAACATAGGGGTGCATATGTCCATTCTGATTGGTGTTTCTAGTTTCTTGGGATGTATTCTTAAAAGTGGAAACACTGGGTCAAATGGCAGTACCATTTTTGTTTTTTTGAGGACACTCCATACTGTTCTCCACATTGGCTGCACCCGTCTGCATTCCCACCAGCAGTGCACGAGGATTCTTTCTTTTTTAGAATCCTCACCAGCACTTGTAATTTGTTGATTTGTTGATGATAGCCATTCTGACAGGTGTGAGGTGGTACCTCATTATCGTTTTAATTTGCATTTCTCAGATGATTAGTGACTTTGAGCATGTTTTCATGTCTCTTGGCCTTCCGAATGTCCTCTTTCGAAAAGCATCTATTTCGGTCCATTACCCATTTTTTGATTGGATTGTTTATCTTCCTTTTGTTAAGTTGTATGAGTTTCCTGTAAATGTTGGAGATTAAGCCCTTATCGGTGATAACATTGGCAACTATGTTCTCCCATGCAGTGGGCTTTCTTGTTGTTTTGTGGATGGTTTCTTTTGCTGTGCAGAAGCTTTTCGTTTTCATATAGTCCCATTTGTTTATTTTCTCTTTAGTTTCCATTGCCCTAGGAGCTGTATTAGGGAAGATATTGCTTCAACATACATCTGAGATTTTGTTGCCTGTGGATTCCTCTAATATTTTTATGGCTTCATGTATTATGTTTAAGTCCTTTATCCATTTTGAGTTTATTTTTGTGTATGGTGTAAGTTGGTGGTCTAGTTTTTTTTTTTTTTTGCATGTATCTGTCCAATTTTCCCAACAGAATTTATTAAAGTGACTGTCTTGACTCCATTGTATGTTCTTGCCTTGCCTCCTTTGTTAAATATTAATTGAGCATAGCAGTTTGGGTCAATTTCTGGGTTCTCTATTCTATTCCATTGGTCTATATGTATGTTCTTGTGCCAGTACCAGGCAGTTTGAGAACAGTGGTTTTGTAATATAGCTTTATATCTGGTATTGAGATCCCTCCTACTTTGTTCTTCTTTCTACGGATTGCTGCAACAATCCGGGGTCTTTTTTTATTCCAGGTGAATTTTTGGAGAGTTTGTTCTAGGTCTATGAAATATGCCGTTAGTATTTTAATAGGGAGTGCATTGAATCTATAGATTGCTTTGGGTAGTATGGACATTTTAATGATGTTGATTCTACCAATCCATGAACATGGTATGTTCTTCCATCTGTTTATGTCTACCTCTATCTCTTTTTTCAAGTCCTGTAGTTTTCCGCATACAGGTCTTTTACCTCCTTAGTTAAGTTTATTCCTAATTTTTTTGGTGCGATGGTAAATGGGATTTTTTTTAAATCTCTCTTTCTGTAAGTTCACTATTGGTGTATAAAAATGCCATAGATTTATTGGCATTAATTTTGTATCCTGCTACATTGCTGAATTCATTTATTAAGTCTAATAATTTTTTGATGGAGTTTTTAGGGTTTTCTATGTACAGTATCATGTCACTGTGAATAAGGACAATTTTACTTCTTCTTTTCCAATTTGGATGCCATTTATTTCTTCTTCTTGTCTGATGTATGTGACTAGCACTTCCAGTACTATGTTGAACAGGATTGGTGACATTGAGAATCCCTGTCTTCTGTCTTCTTGTTGTTCTTAGGGGAAATGGTTTTAGTTTTTGCCCATTGAGTATGATGTTGGCTGTAGGTTTGTCATATAAGGCTTTTATTATGTTGAGGTATGGTCCCTCTATTGCCACTTTGCTAAGTGTTTTTATCAGGAAACAGTGTTAGACTTTGTCAAATGCCTTTTCTGCATCAATTGATATGATTGTGATTTTTGTCTCTCAATTTGTTTATGTTATATATAATGTTTATTGATTTGCAGATATTGTACCAGCCTTGCATCCTTGGAATAAATCCCACTTGGTTATGATGTATGATCTTTCTAATGTAATGCTGGTTCCAGTTTGCTAAAATTTTGTTGAGGATTTTCGCATCTATGTTCATCAGGGATATTGGCCTGTAATTCTCTTTTTTTGTGGTGTCTTTACCTGGTTTTGGGATTAGGGTAATGCTGGCTTCATAGAATGACCTTGGGAGTGTGCATTCCTCTTGAATTTTTTGGGATAGTCTGAGGATTGGTTTTAGTTCTTTGAATGTTTGGTAAAACTCTCCTGTGAAGCCATCTGCTCCAGGGCTTTTGTTTGCTGGAAGCTTTTGGATTACTGTTTCAATTTCATCAGTAGTTATCGGCCTAGTCAGGCTTTTTGATTCTTCCTGGTTGAGTTTTGGAAGCTTGTATTTTTCTAGGAATGTGACCATTTCGTTAAGATTGTCCTGTTTGTTGGAGTAGAATTGTTCGTAGTATTTTTAACTGGCTCAGTAGGCCTATGTGCTGGAAAGGCACAACTGCAGTGTCCAGAGGTCAGCAGCCAGAGAAGGGGATGTTCCAATTTTTGCTGCCTTGTGTCCTTGGTTTAAATTACGCATGCCCAGTGGGGACTCACAGTGGCACCCAGGATCCATCTGTTGGGGTGGTGGAGCTCAGTAGGCTTTCTCATTAGAAAGGTGCAACTTTTGTGTCCAGAGGTTGGCACCTGTGGAGTGGGAAGACACAGTTTTTGCTGCCTGGGCCTTGCGCCCTGGTTGGATTTGGGCATGCCCGGCGGTGGCTCACAGAGGTACCTGGGAGCCTTTTGCCAGGGTAGCATACTCAGAGAGGCCCTTAGGCTGAAGCTGCGTGACCAAGGTGTCTGTGGGCAGGCAGCCAGTAGTGGGGTAAGTCTGAATTTCCATTGCTGGATCTGTGCACCCTTGTTTGGATATGAGTGCACCCAGCGAGGACTCACAGGGGCACCCAAGAGCCGCCTTTGGGGTGGTGGTCGCAGGAGGCCTGGTGCTGGAAAAGCACAACTGTTGTGTCTGGAGGTGCACTCAGAGGGTCCCTTGCATTGAAGCTGAATGACCAAGGTGTCTGTGGGCAGGCAGCCAGGAGTGGGAGAAGTCCGAATTTCTATTACCAGGGCTGTGTGCCCATGTTTGATATGAGCACACCCAGTGGAGGCTCACAGAGGCACCCAAGAGCCGCCTTTGGGGTGGTGGGCTCAGGAGGCCTGTGCACTGGAAAAGCATGACTGTGTGTCTGGAGGTCAGCAGCTGTTGAGTGGGAAGACTCAGTTTTTTGCTGCCCGAGCCTTGCACCCTTGGTTGGATTTGTGCGCACCCAGTGGCAGCTGGCAGTGGTACCCTGAGGCCGTTTGTCAGCGTCATGCACTCAGAGAGATCCTCACGCTGAAGCCGTAGGACCGAGGTGACTATGGGCAGATAGCCTGGAATGGGGGAAGTCTGAATTTCTAATGTTGGGAACCTTGAACCCTTGGTTGGATTTCCACATGCCCAGTGATAGCTCACAGAGGCACCCATGGTCCGTTTGCCAGGGTGGTACACTCATGCACTCAGAGGGGCCCTGGCGCTGAAGCCACATGACCAAGGTGTCTGTGGGAAGGTATCTGGGAGAGGAGAATTCAGAATTTCTATTGGTGGGGCAGTGCTCCCTTGTTTGCATAAGAGCGTGCCCAGCGGGGGTTCAGAGATACACCCAAGAGCCTTCTTTGTGGCATTGGGTTCAGGAGGCCTGTGTGCTGGAAAAACGTGACTGTGGTGTCCAGAGGCCCGCAGCTGTGGTGAGGGAAGACTCAGTTTTTGCTGCTGTGCCCTTGGTTCAATTCCTGTGTGCCCAGTGGTAGCTTACAGAGAGAGGTACCTGGGGCCGTTGGTCAGGGTGGCGCATTCATGTACTCAGAGGGGCCCTGGCACTGAAGCTGTGTGACCGAGGTGTCTGTGGGCAGGTATCCAGGAAGGGGGAATTCAGAATTTCTACTGCCAGGGCAGTGCGCCCTTGTTTGAATAAGAGCATGCCCAGTGGGCGCTTACAACGGCACCCAAGAGTGGCCTGTGGAGTGGTGGGCTCAGGAGGCCTGCGCTCTGGAAAAGCATGACTGCAGCATCTGGAGGTCAGCACCTGGGGAGGGGGAAGTCGCATTTACTGCTGCAGGAGCCATGTATCCTTAGAGGTGGAGGTCTTAGGGTCTGCGGGTGCAGCAGCAGGATTTTGGCTGGAATGGCTGCAGGGTCACAGGCAGTGTCCAAGGCCTGTCTGGGTGGTGGTGCTGATGAGTTCCTAGAAGAGGCCGCTCTCCCCTTCAAGATGGTATGGGCTCTGTGCCCGAGTCCTGCAGCCAGGGGAGTGCCCGCAGCAGTGGTTGTCTCTCTCTGTCTAAGAGAGCCTGGTCTGCCATCCCCTACTACTCCTGCCAGATTTAACTGTCCCTCACTCACTCACACACATACCACACACATCCACACACTCTCTTTTCACCCCCTCACTCACTCACTCACACCCTCTCCCTCACCTCCGTCCTGCCAGTCGCCATCTTCTGGTCTGATATTATTCTTTTACAATAAATATTTTCCAATTTCAATGGTGAAAGTCATACTGTAACATTTAATTTAAGATTATCTGAAGTTCAGGTGTTTGTGGACTGACTATAATGTCTAATACTTATTATCTGGTTGATTGGCATATCATGTTTGCATATGCCAGTTTGTAAATCTTGAATTCACATAGTTACTCATTTGTCAATTATCCTATAGAAAAAAGAGGTAATATGAAAATTGACCATCACACACTCACACAAGGTGGCCGCCCCCATGTGGTGGCGCGACCACAAGATGGCCAGCAGAGTAGGGCAGTTGTGGGTGATCAGGCCATCAGGGGAGGGCAGTTAGGGGCAACCAGGCTGGCAGGGGAGGGCAGTGGGAGCAATCGGGCCAGGAGGGGAGGGCAGTTGGGGGTGATTGGGCTAGCAGGGGAGGGCTGTTGGGAGCGATTGGGCTGGCAGGGAAGCAGTTAGGCATAGATCAGGCTGGCAAGGGAGTGGTTAGGGGGTGATCAAGCTGGCAGGCAGAAGTGGTTAGGGGCAATCAGGCAGGCACGCAGGCGAGTGGTTGGGGGCCAGCAGTCCCGGATTGTGAGAGAGATGTCCGGCTGCCGGTTTAGGCCTAAACCAGCAGTAAGACATCCCCCAAGGGGTCCCATATTGAAGAGGGTACAGATTGAGCTGAGGGACACCCCCCCCCAGTGCACGAATTTCATGCACTGGGCCTCTAGTTTTTAATAATAAAGAAACAAATAGTTCCTTGAATTGAAAAAGACCTAGCATCAGTGGCTTTAAATTAAGCCTAAACTGGCAGTCAGACATCCCCCAAAGGGTCCCAGATTGGAGAGGGTGCAGGCTGGGCTGAGGGACACCTCCCAGTGCACGAATTTCATGCACCCAGCCTCTAGTTAGTAGATAAGCGGGAAGAGGGTTTGTGTAGGAGAAAGAGAAACTATGTATAAGGCTATACCTGTAATCCAGGAGAAAAGTGTTTGGACAAATAAAGTGTGGATGAAGAAAAGGTAGCATCAAAAGGAGTGATCCAGGAGACAGAACGTATAAGTTACTGAGGAACTGTTGGTACTGTTATAGAGTATACCATGGAAAATTATGGCAACCCAAATGAAAGAATTTTAACTGGCCCAAGAGCTTTGACTGGGCTGTCTCCAAAACTTATAAGACATTGTATGCCACTGTTGTATTTAGGTGGTAAACATCTCTTTGTTTCCTTTCAGTAGGAAAAATTAAGAGGTAAACAAATAATTTCAATATAATGACAAGATTGTTAAATATTATATTGTTAAAAATGATAAAAAGGTACAATTCAAAAGAATTAAAATGATTATTCTATATAAGTGTGATTTTCTTTTGAATAGCACTTAAACTGTGGCTGAGGAAGACACAAGAATCCTTAGAACTGTAAATACAATTAATGAAAAAAAAACCACATATATCTAATGCAAGCTGATGCCTAAAATTCAGTCCAGTGTATGACATGCTCTCAATGAATTCTCATACTTACAAATGTAATACAGTTTGCTTTATTTTTTAAATCATGTGTGTATCATTTTTAAAACCCTGATTTTTCTATGAAAAATAGCTTGATTAATATGAAATGCTAAAATTGCATGAGCCTCTGCACTGAGCAGAACACTTCTGGTTTGGGCATTTCTCAGAGATGTCTAAGCTGACCTTGCTCATAGCAGGTAAATTACCAGAGGGAGAAACAAGTGTTAGCTCAAAGGAAGACCCTGTTGTATGATTTTTTTTAACTTATTTTTGAATTCACATCTAATAAAATTTACTTTTTTGATGTACAGTTCTGCAAGTTTGACATTTACATAGAGTCATGTAAACATGCCCATGATCAGGATTCAAGACAGGACCTTATCCCAAAGTATTCCTTTGTGCAACACTTATGTAGTAAAAACTTACCCTTACCCTAAATCTTAGCAATAATCTTCATTCCTATAGTTTTGTCTTTCCCAGAATGACATGGAAATGGAATCATACAATATTTAGTGCATATTTAACAAACTGCCAATATGTCCTCCAGACTGGCTGTGCTACCATTTTGTATTCTTACCAGCAATATAGGAGATTTCCAGTAGCATTGAGTCCTTGCCAACACTTACAATAACAGTTTTGTTTGTTTATTTTTAATCGTTTCACATCTAGGATATAAGATGTCATATCTTTTTTTGATAATATGTGTTATCAGACTAGAACCATGTTCTTAAATGTATGATATGACCTTGAACACTAAAAGCCAATATAAAAATTTGCTCCAAAAAGTCTCTTTCAAGATAAAACATATGGGAAAATATGATAACAAGTAGTTGGAAATGGTAGGATCAATGTAGATCAAGTGCAGTCATTTGTTTAACCATTCCCTCAGTCCACTATCCATTAAATCATGAGTAATTTAACATTATCTGCTATAATTATTAGTATTTATATTTCTAGTACTTCTCCCAAGAACATCATTCAAAGAATACAAAAAATAAAAGTTCTAAATATTTTAGGAATAAAGAAGCAGAATTATAATTATTTTCACAAGAAATGATTATCTATTCAAAAAATTCAATAAATTCACAGGTAAATATATTAGAGAAAACAAGTGTTCTATGTAGTAAGCTGTTTGGAAAAATAATTTAAAAGTTATTAGCTTTCCTATATTCTGACAGTAACCAAATGGAAAATATTGTGGAACAAAATGATAACCCACAATAATATCAAAAAGCTAATAAAATAAATAACAACAAAAAAAACGTAAACCATGTAGCCTCTAAATAGAAATGCTAAAACTATATTTTGGAAATTATATAATCTTAGGAAAATGAAAGGCAATATTTATCCTTGGATGTAGGCACTCAAGTAGTAAATTTCATATTCATATATTTGTCTATTAAAATCTCTATGGAATATAACTTGAAATTTATACCCTTTTGTATTATACTAGAGGCCCAGTGCATGAAATTCATGCATTCTGGGGGGTCCCTCAGCCCAGCCTGCCTGTGCCCTCTCACAGTTTAGGAGCCTGCTTAGGGAGTGGGACTAAGATGGCAGTTGGACATCCTTAGAACTGCTGTGGAGGCAGAAGAGGCTCCTGCCACCACCGCTGAGCTCAAAAGCCATGAGACCAGCTTCTGGCTGAGCAATGCTACCTTGTGGGAGTGCACTAACAACCAGGGGGCAGCTCCTGCATTGAGCGTCTGCCCCTGATGGTCAGTGTGCAACATAGCAAGCAGTCATTCTGCCGTCTGGCCGAAACCAGCTCTCTGACATCCCCCGAGGGGTCCCGGATTGCAAGAGGGCACAGGCCAGGCCGAGGGCCCCACCAGTGCACGATCAGGGCCAGGGAGCAATGTGGGAGGTTGGCCAGCTGGATTAGGACTGCGGAAGGCTCCAGGGCATGTCTGGCCATTCTTGCTTAGTCCCAATTGGCCGGACCCCAGCAGCAAGCTAACCTACCAGTAGGAGTGTCTGCTCCCTGATGTGCACGTCATAGTGACTGGTCTACTGGTTGACTGTGTGTCTCCTGGTGGTCATTGCACATCATAGCAAGCGGTTGAGTAGCCTTAGCATGTCATTAGCACATTACGCTTTGATTGGTTGAATGGCCAACCAGATGACTGGACACTTAGCATATTAGGCTTCTATTATATAGGAGTAGAGGCCTGTTGCATGAAGAGATTCTTGCAATAGGCCTTCCTTTCCCCTGGCTGCTGGCACCGGTTTGCCTCCGGCACCCGGGGCCCAGGCCTTCGCTCTGGCTGAGTTCTGGCCAGAGCTGGCCCTAGAAATGTCAGGCTTTGCTGCTCCGTTGGCCCTGGAAATGTCAGGCATCCCTGCTCCACCGGCCCTGGGCCGTCAGGCTTCGCTCCACTGCTTGGAGCCTACATATGCAAATTAACCTCCATCTTTGTTGGTGGTTAATTTGCATATCGTGCTGATTAGCCAATGGGAGGCATAGCAAAGGTACAGTCAATTACTATGTTTGTCTATTATTAGATAGGACTAGAGGCCTAGTGCATGAATATTGTGCACTCGGGAGGGGGGCAGGTCCCTCAGCCCTACAGAGAGTGGGTCTAAGCCATAGTCTGGCCTGCTTCTGCAGGAGGTGATGAGGCAGGCCAATCAGGGGACAGCGCTGATGAACAGTTGTTCCTGCCCCCCATCACACTGCCAGTGGCCTCCCTCTGTGGGAGGTGGACGGGTGGGCCAATCAGGTGATGGCAAGCTGCCGACCAAGCCCCAAATCACCCCACTGCCATCACTGGTGGCCTCCCTGGTGGGCTGATCTGCCAACAATGCTGGCTGGTCCACTCCAAATTGCCCCACCACTGCTGCCACCAGTGTCCTCCCTCTGCAGGAGGCAACTGGGCAGGCCGATCAGGGGATGGTGCCAGCTGGCCACCAAGTGGCCGGCCCCACCCCCTCAATTGCCCCTCCGGCACTGCTGGTCACTGCTGCCCCAACATTCCTGTCCCCTCCCTCTGCCCACTGGCATGCGCCTTGGCTGGCCTGGCACTGGCTGCTTGCTAGTCCCACCCCCTGCTGACTAGTTACTCTGCTGTTCAGTCGATTTGCACATTACACTTTTATTATAAAGGACTAGAGGCCTGGTGTACAATCAGGCCGGGTTGGCCAGGGGGAGGGGCTGCGGGCAGTTGGCTAGCCAGCTCCACCTCCAATAAGGATGGGGGGGCCGATCCAGGGCAGGACTGGCCAGGGAGAGGGGCTGCAGGTGGTTGGCTGGCTGGCCCCACAACCTGGTCAAACACCTGGTTGAACTCCCGGTTGAACTCCTGGTCAAACTCCCAGTCAAGGGGACAATTTGCATATTAGCCTTTTATTACATAAGATAATTTATAGTATCTACTAGGAAAATACTCCTTTTTATTGTTGTACTTGAAAGAATATACCTATCTATTCTTTTTAAAAAAAAGACAACTGATAAGGAAAGTAGAAAATGATTTGTCCTGCCAGATATCAAAATTTATTACCATGTGGCTTTATTTAAAAAAAAAAAAATGATATAGTGTTGAGAACAGACAAATCACTAGAACAGAATAAACTCTTTAAATAAATCTAAGGATATATGGTATTTTATACATGCTAAATGTGGCATTTCAAATCAACAAAGAAAATATTTAAGAAATGGCATTAAGGGGGAGAACGCAGTCATCTAGTAACAAACAAAAACAAAAGAATGCTTCTATTATAACAGTTAAAACAACCTATAAGTGGTTTGAAGTTTTAAATATAAGACAAATCATAAGAGCATTAGTCAAATTTTAGATTACCATTTTTATAGATTTGATTTCAGAGACTCAATTCTGAATATGAAAAATATTAAAATCAAAAATTAAATGGTAATAATTTAAAAATTAGACAATAGAAATGTTAAAATAGGTAGGTAAAATAACAACAATGAAATAATATACACACACCCATATACACAAAATATGACTAACAAGTTAGAAAAACTTGCAATGTATATGTCACATAACAAGACCTGATCATTAAGACAAATATAAACATCATTATTTTAGCAAATATGGCAATTTTTAAAACAAACACACATGGTGAATAAACATATTAAGCATATTAAAAAGTATGTGACATCAGTTTATAGAGATCAGCTAAGTGCCTATCATTCCTTTGTTGAGGATACATTTTATTTAAATAAATGTTTTTATGGAGAGTCTAAAAACTGAATGAGAAACCAAAGACTCAGAGTTCACACTAGAAATCTCCAATGTGTCTTAGAGTCATGGTACTTTTATTCCAAGCACAAGTGGTATTTTATTTGTAAATAAAATACTGCATCCTACATAATTTCTTAGTGCTTAAGAAGAAACTTGGGGTCAATTAACAAAATCAAAATACATGTCCTTAACATTTTCATCCATGTCATTCCTTTCCTTAATTATTTTTCAGGAAAAAGTGAAGCAGGCCATACAGCTGAAAGTATACTAATAGGTATTTTAGCATCTCAGGATAGTAAAAGAGGTAACTGCTTTTTCTTAAGAAGAAAATTTTAAATGTATATTGTCCTTGCTTAGATAAAATTAAAAGAACAGATTCATTATGTGCCATTTTCTGGTACTACTCTGGACTCAAGTCAAATTAAACAGTAGTAAGCTAACAAGTAACAGGGTAGGTGTTTTAAAATTATTTTCCATGTGAAATAACAATGAGGGTTATAAGTGCCAAAGATAAAAATTGACTCAGACAGTACTGGATGTTAATTTTTAATAATTAACCAATGGGAACCATTATAATCAGTGTACTGGAATTAGAAAGGTATCTCTCATCAATGGGTTCAAGGTTAAAAGGGAAACTAAATTATATGTAAAGAACTGACCCCTCTTTGCCTGATCTTCCAGCAACCCTGCTATGAACCCTATTCCAGCATTTTTTGAACAGACCCACTTTCAAACTTCTATAATCTTTGCACATGCTGTTTCCTACACCTGAAGATCTTTGCCTGAGGTCTCACCCTGCCTGCTCAACCTAACACACTTTTCCTCATTCTTTTATCCAAAGTTAAAATGTAAAAAAACAACAACTATAAAATAAAAAGTATGTAACATCAGTCATAATTAAAACTAAAACCACTTATGACTATCAGAACGACAGGGATTTAAAAGAATTACAAAACTCTAGGTAGGGATAAGTGACTAAAAAGGACACTTACTTTTGGCAAATTAAAAAATTTGTATCCCTTTTGACCAACCAATTTTATATAGGGCTTTAATATACAGGCTTAAATAAATAATAGGGCTTTAATAATATTAATTAAATAACAGGGTTTTAATAATAATTAAATCCCTATAGGGCTTTAATAAATAATAAAATTTATTTATTATTTAATTCAATAAATTTATTTATTTAAAATTTTATTCATAGAGCATAAAAATAATGGTCAGGATAATACCTGGAATATTAGTCTGTCTTTACCTAAGGAACATTATCTTGACCATTATTTTCTTTTCTTTTTTTTTTTGTAGAATACAAGGTACATTATGATTACTGTACATAATAAAGTTGGGTCAAAGTCATTGTGCCACTTTCATATGACATGTGCATTTCTGAAATTAGTGACAAGTAATAAGAAATTAAAATGTACTGGATCAAGGCTCTTTCTTGAAAAATCCTGCCTCTCTTGATTTCTTAGAAGAAAGTCTGCTTTTGTACCCAAATAAAGCAAGCAGAATTTACAATGGGGGAAAAAAAACCTAAGGAGATGGACATTGTAATTAAATATCACCATAGTCTCACAAGCTCTGATTTGGAGAAAGTATAAATAAATAACCAGATTCAGAATAAATGTCTCCCCGCCTCATTTCTGGAAGAACAATCTATTCAAACCTGAAGAGATTATTCTAGTTAAGTGTTGAGAATAAAGATTAGGTGAAAGCATTTGGCTATTCCCTGCATTTTGTGATCTAAAATCCTCATTTTATTCTAGCTAAAAAAATTCTGTGTCCACAGAGTTAGCCTCATCTAATCACCCATCGATTTTTTAAGCTCTCAAAATTCAAATAAACTTTCTACATGGCCTGTAAAATTCCCAGTAATAGAGTTTATCTACTTAAGATAAATTCTCATAACTAAATAGTGATTTAAATGGGACATTAGACCGGCCATGTGGGTTAGTGTTGGAGCCTCTACCTCTGAACAAGAGGTCACAGTTAGATTCCAGGTCAGGGTGCCTATGTTGGGGCTCAGACCCCAGTGGGGGGCATATTGGGGGTAGCTAATCGATGATTCTTTCTCACCATTGATGTTTCTATTCCTCTCTGCCTCTCGCTTCTTCTCTGAAATCAACAAAAATATATTTTTTAAAGAGCAAAGGGGACATTAATTTTTGAACTATACTTATAAAGAAAGCAACATTGTCAAGTGTTTAGGGTAATAAAACATTTTAACTATATAGGAATAAAAAAGTCAGGCTGTCCTCAATACTAATATATATATATATATATATATATATATATATATATATATATATATATTTAATTTCAGATGGAGGGTGGGGGCAAGGGGAGTGGGGAGAGATTAACCAGGGAATTTATATGCATACTAGAGGCCTGGTGCACAAAATTCATGCACGGGGTGGGGGTCCCTCAGCCCAGCCTGACCCCCTCCAATCTGGGACCCCTCGTGAGACATCCTCTCACAATCCGGGACCACTGGCTCCTAACTGCTCACCTGCCTGCCAACCTGATTGCCCCTAACTGCTCTCCCCTGCCAGCTTGGTCACCCCAAACTGCCCTACCCTGCGGCCTGGTCACCCCTAACCGCCTATGCCTCGGCACCTGTCACCATGGCTTTGTGCAGAGGGACGTCTGGATGGATGTCCGGTCTAATTAGTATATTACCCTTTTATTAGTATAGATTATACACCATAAGCTTTAAGGTAGAATTGCATTAGTAGAAATGAAGAGACATTTCATTTAAAATGTATATTGGCTTGATATGATTCAAATCCACTTGTTTATGACAAAAAATCAAGTATTTAAGAAAAGGATTGCTTGCTCTAGCTGGTTTTGCTCAGTGGCTAGAGCTTCAGCCTGGGGACTGAACAGTCCCTGGTTCAATTCTGGTCAAGGGCACATGCCTGGGTTTGCAGGCTTGATCCCCAGTAGGGTGTGTGCAGGAGGCAGCCGATCAATGATTCTCTCTCATCATTGATGTTTCTATCTCTCTCCCTCTCCCTTCCTCTCTGAAATCAATAAAAATCTATTTAAAAAAATAAAAGAATAAGATTGCTCTGCTATCAAAGCCAAGTAACATGTGTCATTTGTTGTCCCTGATGAAGTCTGAGCAGCTCAGTTGCTAAGCGACTTTGCTGGGTTCTTATCAAATAAAATCCATGGAGAAGCAACTACGCCCACCATGCATTTAGGCTATAAAGACCAAAAGTTGGGGAGGACAGAGTGCTTCTGGGTAGGAGACAGTGAGGGTCAGCGGCTGGAAGCACTGGAGGGTCTGGGATGTGCAAATCTGCTGGGTTCAGGGTCTGGCCCTGAGCTCCAAGAGGTTAGGTCCAGAGGGAGGGCAGGGGTGAGGTTCCTGGGATCCTCTTCCTGTGAGGCTCCTCCTCCTCCCCGTAACCCCCTAACCTGTCCATTTGGATTAAGGGGATGGGAAGTGGGTATGCAATGCCTGGGCAGGATGCCCCTCAGTCCCAGATCTCTCCCAAGGCAGGGGAGGGGTGTTTGTATTGTTTTATTTGATTCTTCTTACGTGTTGGAGGGGGTGACAGGGGAGTGTCTGCCAGACATGGCTTCCTTCTGTTTGCTTGCCAGAGATGCCCCACATGATGCCTTTTCCCTTCCTTCCCCACTGCCCTGAGCTAACTTGCATGAGATCACCAGGGACGAAACTGGGGGCCCCATTGTATTGCGTGGAGATTGCACTCCACAGGAACCTGCCTGATCCAGGGAGGGTTGGGGTCACTCACTGCAGGAAAGGCTCGATTTAAACGAAGCTGCCTCTTAGATAGGTGCAGGATGAGCCTTTTGCAGAGGGTTTGTCATCTCTTCTAGCTGTTTCCTTGGAAACCACAAACTCAAGATAGCAGATTCAGGGGCCGGGCTGCATAGCGGACGTCTATTATTATAGAGGATATGCATAGCCCATGTAAACAGACAATATGTGGTGAAGGCCTAGGAATGGCAGGTATAGGGAGCATGGAGGGGGACAATGGGGAAAAAACTAAGGGGGATATGTTATACTTTCAGCAATAAAGATAAGTTTAAAAATAAAATTGTGGCAGAGATGTTGGCAATTAAAAAAAAAAGAAATGTTTGAATGTATATTGCAACTGACAAAGAGATTAGCAAAATAAAGAGTCCAAGAATAGTATAGGCAGGATAAAAATTAAGAAGGGTGAGCACTGAAATCAATTGAAATAAAGACAATCCTAAATAACTTTTACAAATATAATAATATTAAATGTAAATTTAAAAATATTCTTTAAAATGAAGATGCAGATATAGATATGATAGATATTTGGAATAGTAAATGTTTAAATAGAAATGTTGATTATAGAAATAACAAGAGGTTGAAAAGAGAAACTGAATTAAAAGTTTTCTAAATATTCTCTCTCAAATATAGGTCATTCTCATTAAATTTTTATTTCTGACTCAGTAATTTAAAGAACTGTAAGTTAAAGAATGCTTTTGAACAGCACAAAAGTTGCCATTATGAAAATACAAAACATAATCCTCTAAATCACTGGAAAGCATAAAATGAAGCCTTTCTACTGAAAATCAGGAAACCATTGGAAATAATGCCAAGGAAATTATAAACAAATTGGTAGAAATCAATCATATCAGCTATTAAAACAAATGTGAATAAGTTAGCCTCCTATATTGAGACTAGATCAGTGGTTCTCAACCTTCCTAATTCCACGACCATTTAATACAGTTCCTCATGTTGTGGAGACCCTCAACCATAAAATTATTTTCGTTGCTACTTAATAACTGTAATTTTGCTACTGTTATGGATCGTAATGTAAATATCTGATATGTAGGATGTATTTTCATTGTTACAAATTGAACATAATTAAAGCATAGTGATTAATCACAAAAACAATATGTAATTATATATGTGTTTTCTGATGGTCTTAGGCAACCCCTGTGAAAGGGTCATTCGACCCCCAAAGGGATCGCAAACCATAGGTTGGCGACCCACAGGTTGAGAACCACTGGACTAGATAGTAGATGGTTGTGTGTATATGTGTTACTTTGAGTAAAAAAACAATTTGTGAAAGAAAACTTTTTAAAAAGATAAAATATGCAAAGTAAATGTAAACAAAAGAAAAGCTGGGGCTGTGAAATACCAAATAAAGTAAAATTCAAGACACAAGGCATTAAATGGAACAAAGAACTAGCTTTATATTGATAAAACATAAGATTCTTAATGTGTTAAATATAATTTAATTAATTTATTAATTATTAAATAATTATCTGAGAAAATATACATAAATGGTTTAATGAACCCTCTGAACTTTGAGAGATGTATGAATAACAAATTGATTTATTACTTTTTTCTAAAAACTACCTTCATTCATAACCTGTTGAACTGTTGGTGGGAATGAAGTAGGTTCAGTCACTATGGAAAACAGTATAGAGTTTCCTAGAAAAATTAAAAATAGAACTGCTTTATGACCTAGAAGTTCCACTTCTGGGAACATATCCGAAGAAACCCAAAACACTAATTTGAAAGAATTTGTGGATTGCTATATTCATTACAGCATTATTTACAGTAGCCAAGATTTGGAAGCAGCCCAAGTGCCCATCAGTAGATGAGTGTATAAAAAAGCAGGGGTACTTTTACACAATGGAATACTACTTGTCTGTAAAAAAAAGAATGAAATATCTTTTGGGACAGCATGGATATACCTGGCGAGTATTATGCTAAGTGAAATTAGACAGTCAGAGAAAAAAAGTACCATATGATTTAACTTATATGTGGAATCTAATGAACAAAATAAACTGACAAACAAAAACAGACTCATAGAACAGACTAACAGATGTCAGAGAGAAGAGGCATTAGGGGGCTGAGTGAAAAAGTTGAAGGGATTAAGCAAAAAGCAAAATAAAAACTAATAGACACCTACAAATATATTGTGATTATCAGATGAAAAGGGGAGTGGGGGTGGTATAAGACAGTAAAGGGGAAATATATAGTGATAGAAGGAGACTTCACTTGGTGTGGTAAACACACAATACAATATGCAGATGATGTATTATAAAATTGTACACCTGAAGCCTATAGAATTTTATTAACCAACTAGAGGCCCAATGCACAAAAATTTGTGCACTTGTGGGGGCGGGGGGAATCCCTCAGCCTGGCCTGTGCCCTCTCGCAGTCTGGGACCCCTCAGGGGATGACCACCTGCTGGCTTAGGCCCGCTTCCCAGGGGATTGGGCCTAAGCTGGCAATCAGACATCCCTCTGGCAGCCCAGGAGCCCTCGAGGGATGTCCACTTGCCAGCGGGGAGCAGGCCTAAGCTGCAGTCAGACATCCTTAGTGCTGCTGAGGAGGCAGGAGAGGCTCCCACCACCACCGCTGTACTGGCAGCCATCAGCCTGGCTTGTGGCTGCGCAGAGATCCCCCTGTGGGAGCACACTGACCACCGGGGGCAGCTCCTGCATTGAGTGTCTGGTCCCTGTTGGTCAGTGTGTGTCATAGTGACCAGTCATTCCCAGTCTTTCTGCTGTTAGGGTCAGTTTGCATATTACCTTTTTATTATATAGGATAGAGGCCTGGTGCACGGGTGGGGGCCAGGTGGTTTGCCCTGAAGGGTGTCCTGGATCAGGGTGGGGGTCCCGCTGGGGTGCCTGGCCAGTCTGGGTGAGGAGCTGATGGGTGTTTGCAGGCTGATCACACCCCCTTCAGGGTGGGGGTCCCCACTGGGGTGCCTGGCCAGCCTGGCTGAGGGGCTGATGGCTGTTTTCAGGCCTGCCACACCCCCCAGTGACAGAAGCTCCCAGCCTCTCCTTTTTTTCTTTTTCTTTTTTTTATTCTGGGATTTATTTACCTTCTATAATTGAAACTTTGTTGCCTTCAGTGGAGGTCAGAGCCGGGCAGTTCGGGGCGGGAAGCTTGGCTTCCTCCATCACTGGAGCAACCAAGCCTCCGGCTCACTCCAGCTCTGTGGCTGCAGGCCGCCATCTTGGTTGAGTTAATTTGCATATAGTTACTCTGGTTGGTTGGTGGGCGTGGCTTAAGGCATAGCAAAGGTATGGTCAATTTGCATGTTTGTCTTTTATTAGATTAGATGTCTCCCCAATAAATTCAATAAAAAAGACAAATTCTTTGCCCTTAATCTTGGGAATTAGGCAATAATATCTACTCTGTTCTATATCTCAATAGTGGCAGAAGTTTTCACCTCCAAATAAGCAGGTAAAGGATATAAATCCATACAAGTGAGAAAGAAAGAAAACTTTCCCCATTTGTAGATGACATGATAGAAATTCCTAGTATCTACAAAAAACAATACAGCTCCTAGAATTAATAAGTATGTTCAGCATGGTCATAGGATATATGATAAACATTAAAACATCAAATCTATTTCTATATACAAGCAATGAACACTGACATAAAAGTGCAATATAATCATAATTGCTCAAAAAAGAAATACTTAAGTGTAAATAAAAAATATGCCCATGATTTGTTTGCTTAAAACTGTAAAATGCTGAAGAAATAAGTCAAATAACATTAAAAATTAATAGACACAGTATTCACAGATTGGAAGTCATATAATAGTTAAGATATCAATTCTCTACAAATTAATCTATAGGTTTAACACAATTCCTATCAAAATCCCAATTAGATTTTTATAGACACAGATAAGATTACTATAAAATTTGTATGGGAAGGCTCAGGCCTTAGAATAAGCAAAGTAATCTCAAAAAGTAGAATTATGTTGGAGGAATCCCTTTACTTGATATTAAGGCATACTATATATAGCCACGGCAATCATGACAGGCTGCTACTGGCACAGAGCTCAATGGAACAGAATAGAGAACCCAGAAATTGACCCACACAAATACTCCCATCTATTTTTCACAAAAGTGTAAAAGCTGTTTAATGGAGGAAAAATAGCCTTTTCAATAAATTGTCCTGGAGTCTTTATACAAAAAACCCCCCAAAACAAACAAACAAAAAAACAAGTAAATCTCACAACTTATACAACATTTAACTGAAAATGAATCATGGAATTTAATATACAATATAAAACTTTTAAAGAGTAGCAAAGGAGAAAAAAAATCTTTGGTCAAGGCAAATAGTTCCTAGACTTTTCATCAAAACATTATCACTAAAAGAAAATTCAATAAATTGTACTTCATTAAAATTAAAGGCATTTTCTTTTTAAAAGACCCTGATAAAAGCATGAAGGGGATATTTACATAGTGGGAGAAAATATTTATAAACCACATATCCAACAATGAACTAGTATCTCTCATATTCACAAAAATATATATATTTTATTTATTTTTTACATAGAGGAAGGGAGAAGGATAGAGAGTTAGAAACATCGATCAGCTGCCTCCTGCACACCCACTACTAGGGATGTGCCCGTAACCAAGGTACATGCCCTTGACTGGAATTAAACCTGGGACCCTTCAGTCTGCAGGCCGACACTCTATCCACTGAGCCAAACTGGTTAGGGCTTATAATTTAAAAGTAAAATTGCAACAACTAGAAATGGACAAAGATATTTCACTAAAGAAGATATACAGATGGCAAATGAACACATGAAAATATAGTCAGTATCAGGATGGCTAAAATAAGTAAAGTGACAATATGAAATGCTGTAGAGGAGTGGAGAAACAATTTCAGACTGCTCATAGTACTGCAAAATGAATGGTACGGGCACTATGGAAGCAGTTTCTTAAAAAAGTAAACATGCTGCTACCATACAACTTAGCAGTTATACTCCTGAGTATTATTCTAAAGAAATAAAAATTTATGTTCAGTTGTACCTGAATTCTTATAGCAGCTTTATTTATAACAGCTAAATATTAGAAATATCAGAAAACCTAATAGGCTGATAACAACTGATAAAATTGAAGTAGTAACCAATTTTCTTGGAATACTACACAGAACTTGGATGGATCTCAAGTGAAGCATGTTGAGTAGAAAAAAGCTAATCTCAAAAGCTTGCATAGTATAAGATTCAAATTACATATTATTGAAATGATATAATCATAGAAATAGAAAACAAATTAGTAATTGTCAGTGGTGAAGGTAAGGGTGGGAAGGGAGGTTGGCTATAACAGGACAATATAAGGGACTCTTGAGGTGATGGAAATGTTCTATATTATGACTATATTAATGCCAGTGTCCTGATTAGGATATTATACTCAAATTTTTCAAGATTTTACCATGAAGAACCTGGTTAAAAGGTAGACAAGGTCTGTCTATTAATTCTTATTGCTGCATGAGAATCTATAATTTTATTACAATAAAAATGTTTAATTTAAGGGAGAACTTCTCTGTGATAAAAACAAAAGGCTTATCATTCAAGTTTCACAAAATAAGTGTGATGGTGCAATGAGATTTCTTAAAATTAAAGGTTGCCTTAGTAATAGCAAGCCCTGCTTGTTTTCAGTTTCAGAGACTGCCTATTTTTTTTATAGGTCATATCTTGACAAACCCCACTGATGTCACTGAGGCTCCCAACAGATGGAAAGTTGAGAACCAAGAAACTTAAGGCTGGGAAGTGTAGAGAATAGAAGTCAGATACATGCTTAAGATCATTTTTTGAAGCATCAAGAACAAATATTTTATGGCATTCTGATCATAAGTAAAAATTTAACTTCAAAAAGGGTTTAATTTTAAAAATGGATAAAAAGTAAAATGAAAAGTGGATAATACTATTTATTTTGTATGTTGTATAAGAGAGTAAATGGTATAATATTAATTACTAGAGGCCCAGTGCATGAAATTCATGCACAGGTAGGGTCCCTGTCATGAGTTCCTCTATTATGCATGAGTTCCTCTTGCAATTCCTATGTAGCTGTCGGGGTCCAACCCCAGCGGGTCCAGGGGTCCCCAAAGGTGTGGACGGAGTTGGCGAAGAAGGAATGACACGGAGACAGCGTTCAGTTGATCAGCAGCCTAGCCAGGATCTCCAGCCAGGATCCCCAGCCAAGTTCTGATCTGGATCTCCAGAGAGGTTCTGGTTAGGATCTCCAGCCAGGTTCTGTGTCCATGTTGTCTTGCTAGGTTCTCCAGCCAGGTTCTCCAGGTTCTCCAGCCAGGTTCTGTAGCCAAGTTCCCTCGCTAGGTTCTCCAGCCAGGTTCTGTCCAGGTTCTCCAGCCAGGTTCAGTCACCAGGTTCTAGTCAGGTTCTCTTGCCAATTTCTGTAGTCAGGTTCAGTCCAGGATCTTTTGCCATGTTCTCTCGCTAGGTTCTGTCTCTAGGTTCTGAGGCCAGTTTCTGTCCAGGATCTTTTGCCATGTTCTCTCCAGCGAAGTTCTTCTGTCTCTAGAGAACGTTCTGTGTAGGTTCTGTGCCAATTTCTGTCTCTCTTGGTTCCGTCTTCTTAGTTCTGTCTCCTGCTGTCTTGTTACATCTGTATTTATACCAGTTGATTCCACTCCTACCAATCTCTATTCCAAAGGTTAGGGCGTTTCTTATCTCCATTCCAGGGAGTAAAGATTATGTAGCTTAGGCATGATTGTTCATAGTTAAAGTGATTAATTACCCGCCTGGCACTTAGTTGAGGGGTTTTATTCCCTCCCTAACTTCAGGGGAAAATCCCTACCTGGGGAAACAATCTTTCTCAGAGAGGAGACCTTGGTTAAAACACATAGTGCCAAGAAGGTGAGCAAACATATTAAGAACAGTATGCCATATATGCCAGGTCCCTTGAAACAGCAAGCATGGACCGGCTCCCGGCATGTAGCCTTCATTATCGTGGCTTCCACAGATTCCTAGGATTCTACTTCCTCAATTAGAGTATCCACTCCTGCATCCCACCACCAATAAAATTTAATTGATGCTTCTCTAACTTCTCTGATTTTCTTTCCCCCTCCTCTTTCCTCTTTCCCTTTTTCTAATCTCTTTTCCTCTCCAATTAGATTAAAAATAAAAATTTCTGTAGTTCTCTCATGTAATACACAGACACAGATACAGACACACACACAACACACACACACACACACACATAGACACACACACACACAATTATTTTTTCTTATGAGATCTTGGTATTCTCCAACACAGTTCCTTATCTAAGAGTAAGCTTAGTGTCTGCTGATAAGCTAAAACTTTTTTAAAAGCTCAGCATAGAAATAGTGGAAACTTAGAATAATGGCTCAAATATCTGCCAATATGGTTCCATCTAGGACCATTGGAGGCCACTGGAGACAAAGTATTGCTTAATAAATAAACAACATTTTTTACTTCACTAGAGCATACCAAACTTTGATCAAATAGAAGCCTTTCTTTAAGTCCTGCCTATGTGCATATGTTCATATTATACTCATTGTATCTTGCCTTCACTTATAACTGCCAAACTCAAGCCTCATTTCTTGCAAAAAATATTAAGAATTAATACCTTCTTGATCTTTCCTTTCACTATTGTCCTATTTTCATTTTATTTTAGTTCCTCTTTAAGTGTTTTCACAGACTACACTATAATCTTTTGTGCTCTTCACATTTTCATAGAGATACAAAAGTTGGACATGTTTAATGAAGTAGGGATAGAGATAGAGAACACATTGCTTGGCATGCCCTACCTACTCAAGGGATACACTTGAAAACCTCTACAAGTTTACTAGATTGCTTATCAGGAATCCCTCATTCTAGTTACATATAAAATGCATTTTCCTGAATTAATTATTTCTTTTAAAAATAATTTTTAAAATATATTTTATTGATTTTTTACAGAGAGGAAGGGAGAGGGATAGAGAGTTAGAAACATTGACGAGAGAGAGACAACGACCAGCTGTCTCCTGCACACCCCCTACTGAGGATGTGCCCGCAACCAAGGTACATGCCCTTGACCGGAATCGAACCTTGGACCCTTCAGTCTGCAGGCCGACGCTCTATCCACTGAGCCAAACCAGTTAGGGATGTTTATTTCTTTATCACAAAGATAAAACTGTGGAGAAAATAAGTATTTTTAAACAGCAGACATTATAGGTTTTGGTGTAAGACAGACTTGGGAATAAAACTCAACCACCACCAATTAGTTATTAGTTTTCTCTGTATCTATTTTTGTTCATCAGTTTTTGATGTTCATTATATTCTGCAAATGAATGAGATCATGTGATGTTTATCTTTCTCTGACTGGCTTATTTCGCTTAGCATAATGCTCTCCAGTTCCATCCATGCTGTTGCAAATGGTAAAAATTCCTTCTTTTTTTACAGCAGCATAGTATTCCATGGTGTAGATGTACCAGTTTTCTAATCCACTCATCTGCTGATGGGCACTTAGGCTGTTTCCAAATCTTAGCTATTGTAAATTGTACTGCTATGAACATAGGGGTGCATATATCTTTTCTGATTGATGCTTCTGTTTTCTTGGGATATATTCCTAGAAGTGGCTATCATCAACAAATCAACAAATGACAAGTATGGAAAGGATTCAGAGAAAAGGGAACTCTCTTGTTCTGCTGGTGGGGAGGCAGACTGGTACAGCCACTGTGGAAAACAGTATGGAGTTTCCTCAAAAAATTAAAAATGGAACTTTCATCTGAATATTTTGAGTGCATAATTTCAACTTAACTTTTATACTTTGATCTTCAAATTCAATGCATTGTCTAATTCTACCAAAAAAAGTGTATGAAGTCTACCTATTATACTTATTCATGTTACTGACAATTTTGAATTGAACAGGTCAATAGGGGGAAAAGGAGACATATGTTCTACTATTTGTAATACTTTAAACAATAAAAAATATTCAGATGATATTCAACAATCATCTGAATATCAGATGACACGGCACTACCTCTAAGTCGAAGCTTAATTAATAGAAAATACTTTTGTAGCATATTTGTGCATCTGCAAATCCTTCCAAATCCAGAATTTATCTCAATATCTATCATAACACATATCATGACACCATGTGTGTAAAAGAACTCACAAAATTTACTGAATAAATGTATAAATATTAGAAAATTAATAAATTTAATTTTGAATCACAGCACATTATTCCAATAAACTGTGTAATTGTTAAATAAATGGCATAGACAATAAATCTAAAGGTGTATGGAAAAAGAAAAATCAGGGGGTTCAGGGATACTTTTACAAAGAAAGGATTTTAGTTGAGAATTTTCTGGTAGAATGTAGCACTAAAAATTTTGTTGTTGTAGATAGCAAGGAATATTAAATGCCTACTTTATATTTTATTTAAAGTATAAAATATAAACTTTATATTTTAAACAATGGAGAGGCAGTGAAGGTTTTTGAGAAGGGGAAATCAGATAGCCAATTTTATGCCTTAAGAAGATAACATCAATGGGCATCATGAATTAACAATGTTTTTAAAACACTTATCAGGCACTTTCACATGCATTATACCATTTAATTCTAACAAAGTCATTGTAAGATAGGAATTATTATTTTCATTTTACAAATAAGAAAAAAGTCTAAATGAGTATATATAATTTACCCAAGGTCACGAAACTAGTGCTAGTATAATTTTTCCTGTATCTTTACTGCCTAGTACACATTCTAGTATATTATAGGCTGATAATATTGGTTGAATAATTAATTACTCATATAAGCCTCCATCCCAAAACAAATTCTTGTTTTCAACCTATTAGGTTGGAATTGTTAAGTATGGTCTTAGATGATAATGAAGTCAGGTATTTTCAGTAGCATTACTTGTATAGCAATTTTAGTTTTCAAAGTTTTCTATGATCTACTTTCATCTTCAAAAAGTGTCCCATGAGCACAGGTATCATTATTTCTATTTTATAAATGGATAAACTGAAATCCAAGTCATTTGTGATAGGACTCATGCCTTGCTTTATGGTATAGCTGTGACTATCGATAAACACTAGTGGGACTGAGTCTTGTTGAATCAAAATACTTTGGCAAGCTGGAACTATTCTTCAAACTTTGAAACTGGAAGACAAACTAGAGCCAGTATTACACTCCCTATTATGTCCTGTATGAGTCAATAAGTGTTCCATTTTGTCATTATTTGAGGAAATCAGAAAGAACTCAAAACATAAGTGCAGTTCCGAATCTAGAGCACTACATAAACATGATGGCATAATGGGTATTGCTATCCCTTGAGCCACTTGTAGAGAAAATGCCAGAGATTCTAAGATGTAAAGCATGCCTTAAGAGTCATAATGTAAACCAGGGGTGGGCAACCTTTTTGTGAGTGCGTGCCAAAACCAGCAAAATCTCTGACTCAAAATTCTTCTGCGTGCCAACCCTAATTTTTGGAGAACATGTTACGCCTACTTGATATCTCTTAAGATGTATGTATGTGAAGAACCTTAAAGAAATAATAAAATTCATTCGAGCGACAAAAACAGTATATGATGATGAAAAATGCATTTATTTTCTAATGTATACATGTACACTGATAGTCTGACAGAAAACTTCATGACTCCATTTGATATTATCAGTGGGACTTTTGCTGCTGCATCACTGGTGACAGAGATTTTACATCAGGTTTATATTCCGTGACCTTCAGAGATACGCACAAGCTACTACTTTCATCCGTCAGGCTAATCCTATTACGAGACTTAACAAAATTCATCACTGAGAACAAAGATTCACAAGCGTATGTGGGTGAAAACATGGAGAATAATGCTGTTGCAAAATTTTTAAGCAGAAAAACATTTTCTGGAATGGCGTTCCAAGTCCTCAATAGTTCGTTTTCGACACTTCTCTCTGGTACTCCTGTCTCTAATCGCTTTTTTTCCCCAAAGTTTTCCAAGTCAATAAATTTCTGCTTCCAAATTGAGCTACTCTGAAATTCAATCAACTGCATTTCAAAGTCAGCCATGTCTATCCATGAAAACATTTGTAAGTTTAGTTCCTCCAGTTTCATGCTGTCTGGAAACCTCATGAATTTTGCTGTCTCTTCCAGTTCTCTGAATTTCGCAAATCTTGAGAAGAACTGCTCAATAGTTGACTCGATGATGTTTAAAAACAGCTTTTAAAGGCTTTGATAGTCTGTTCTGTCATCTTTTGGGAGGTCTTTGATGTGCCTCTTGAGGTTTGGGAAATATCTAAATCTCTCACCATCCACATCCCTCTTAAAGACTTCCAGTTTCTTTTCAAAAGCCTTTATGTAACCAAACATAACATCAAGTGTCTTGCCAGTTCCTTGTAATTTAACATTTAAGTCATTCAAATGTTCACAAAAATTGTAAATGGAAGATTATAAGAGAGGGTTTTGCGTGCCAGCAAAAGTTACTGGCATGCCATTTTTGGCACGCGTGCCAGGGGTTGCCCACCCCTGATCTAAACAATCTTCTGTATGAACACATTAGTACTGCTTCATTAGGACAGCTTTTTGGCTCCTAAATTATCTTTGTTGCTGCTATTCCATTTTTTTTTTTAGTTTATCTTTATGTACAAAGTATTACAGGTGTTCCCTTTTCCCCCATTGACCCCCTTCCTCTCCACTCTGGTCCCCTCCCCAGGCCTTCACCCAAATATTGTCTGTGTCCATGGATTATGCATATATGCATATAAATTATTTGGATGATCTCTTCCTCCTTCCCTTTCTCTCTGCTATCTCCTTTTTAAAGTCAGTCATCATAAAATTAGATAACTCTAAATGTATGAAGGTTTTGTTTTCTGTAAATCTATCTGACAAGAGTTAATTTAAAAAGTGTCCTAAAATTAAACAATAATAAAGTTTATAAAAATATATACAGTGGGTATATGTTATTTAGACTTTTTCAAGCCAAAATTATACTTCTGTGTCTGCCACGGCTAAAAAGCATAATTATCATATTATAACACTAGATTTTCTTTTCTATGCAAGCCACTTATGTATCAATAAATATTATATCACCCAGATCAAATCTTTTTATAAAGAATTACAAAGGACTATTGAAAATACTTTGGTTGGGATGTTATCTGTTTACTTAGTCCTTACTTTTGTTTTTTGGGGGAGTTTTTAATTTTATTTTTTCAATCTTTATTGTTGAAAGTTTTACAGATGTCCCTCTTTCCCTCTCCTCATTGCCCTGTTCCTCACCTCAGGCCTACACCTCTGTGTCCATGGGTTATGCATATATACATACAAGTTCTTTGGTTACTCTCTTCCCACCCCCACCTCCACTTCCCTCTGAGGTTCGTCATTCTGTTCCATGCTTCTATGTCTCTAGATCTACTTTGTTTGTCAGTTAATATTGTTCATTAGGTTCCACATATAAGTGAGATCATGTGATATTTGTCTTTCTCTGACTGGCTTACTTCACTTAGAATAATAGTCCTTACTTTTTATATAACTGGGCCAGTTTATAAAGTACGAGAATAATTTAGATAAAATTGGCTTAATGGACTTTGATAATGATTTAGGAATGAGTACAACTAGCCTTACAATGAAGTCACTCTGCTTTATGATATACTCCTAACAGCTGATATTGGATATACATTCTATAGGTTATAAAATTCACAGCCATAATATATGTAGGTCAAGACTCTGGTTCTTCTTCCAAAGGTCCAATGCTTGCCCCTAGAATCATCGCTGAAAACCAGTATTGGTGAAACATAACAAGTTTCATATGACTCTAAATAGTCTAAATTTAAAATGTATATATGGTATTTTTTCTATGATGTGTAACTCTTCTGTATATTTTCTTCTATAAAATTCAAGTTTCTATGATTTGCACACATTTCAATTACAAGGAACTTTATCAATTTTTGCTGTTCTTGGTAAACTTCACTCAATTTGTCTTTCACAACCAACTCTCCCTCTAGTGCTATCCAGTTTTACTACAGCACAAAGCCAAGGCATAATTCAAGCACTTCATAATGTGTAAACCTCCCAGTAGATTATTTTCACAAATATATCATAAAGTGAAGTTGAATATCTGGAAAATAATAAAAGGAAAGATATATAACCAAAGGCATAAAATCCTAATCTATTTCTCCTTAATCACACCTTTCTCATAGTTCTGAGAAACTTCTCTGTTCACATGGTAACCTATAATCTAGCATCTCTTAGTGACAAATGGAGATGCTGTTTCACTGGTAATAAGTAGTAAATTATAATTAGTCAACTTTCTAGAAAACTTGAGGATACTTATAGTATCCTTTCAAGAACAAAAATTATTTCACTACAAACATGTTCTAAAATACAAGTTACATGTGCACCAAATTCATGCCCAATACCTTTCAAAATTTGGAAGCAAAGCTTAGTCCATGTGTCAGTTAGCAAAGCATTAAAACAGCTAAGTGTATTTGAAAGAGATAATTTTTATTCAAATATTGATTGATTTCTAGTAGAGTGATTTTTGATGTGTCAATTTAATTCAATTGATTTTTGGAATCAACTGATTAATAGTCAATAGTCTCCAATTAATCAAACACTAACTAGATGTTACTATGAAGGTATTTTGCAGGTGTTATTATGAAGGTATTTCTTAGAGTCAGCTGGTAAGTTCTTAACCATCTAACTATAAGGAAAGTTATCCTAGATAATTTGGGTGGGTCTTATTGAGTGTTTTGGAAGGAAGGACTTAAAAGCAGGACTGATGTTTCACTGGAAAGAAAAGAAATGACACCTGTAACTACAGCTTAAGCCATGCCCATGGATCAAGTCTTTCCATAATCCTCCCTTCATGACTACTTGTCCTAAGGATTAAGGACTTACTTGTCAGTTCCTATGAAAGTGTAAGGCAATTTTTTTCTATAATCTCTCTCTTTCCATGTGATGGCTAATTGTATGTGTCAACTTGGCTAGGCTGTAGAACCCACTGATCTAAGTGTTGTGAAAGTCTTATATATGTGGTTAATATCTACAATCAGTTGATTTTAAGTAAAGGAGATAACCCTTGATAATGTGAGTGAGCCTCATATGATCACCTGAAGTACTTCAAGGCAAAAACAAGGTTTCCCAAAAAAGAAAGTAACAAATGTGTGTGAGATATATATAGATACAGATCTCACATACACTTAATTTCCTATTATTATATAATACATAGTTATATATTATATATGTTATGTATAACATATAGTTTTACATATAATGATAGTTCATGTAATATGTATTATATATAAAACATTAGTATAACACCTATCAGATCAGTTACAAATAGATTCAAAACACTGTATGCCTGGCCGGTGTCGCACAGTGGTTGAGTATGGACCCATGAACCAGGAGGTCACGGTTCAGTTCCTGGTCAGATCACATGCCAGGATTGTGTGCTTGATCCCAGTGGGGGCCGTGCAAGAGGCAGCATATCTATGATGTTTCTCTCTCATCGATGTTTCTATCTCTCTATCCCTCTCTCTTCCTCTCTCTCTAAAGATAAATACAATCATTTTTGAAAAAGACATTGTATTATGTTCTCTAGGAGATACAGACAGACAGGGAGCTCACCACCTGGTGGAAAACATAAAACGAAGAAAGAACGAATATTCAATAAAAATTATAATAAAACTATGAAAGAGGTAAATTTAATGTATTTTGGAAGTTCAAAAGAGGAAGTTATAGATAATTGGATAAACCTAGGAAAGGTTAAACTTAATGATTTATCAATTTATATCTGATTTTATTTAAATACAAAATATATAAAAGTTGCAGTTTTATTCCAGATCCAAACTTACTCAAAGTATATTACTTCCATTTAAAAATCCTTTTCACTGTGAACTCTTGAAAAATTAGCTGTACTTCATGGTTTCATAGATAGATATATTGATATACAATAAACATAGCTAACAGACGATAGATTGATTAATTACGATTCAGCAAATTACTATGACACTTCTGGGTGTTTAATTAATGACACAGTTTAGCTTAATACTTGGCTTAGAAATCTATTGTCCTGTAGGCAAAATATACATTATAAATCTTTGATATCATGTAAAAACAATTTAGAGTAAGAAGAAGGATAATTTGATTAGAATATCTCTAAAGGCAAGGAATCATTTCTTTAATTTAATATTTTACTATGCCACATACAATAACCTGCATGCACAGAGACCCTTAGTAAAGATAAGTAAAATGTCTACGGTAATTACTATTCATTTCTGGAAAAAATAAAACTTTGCATTTAGCACAGAGTTGATATCATTAATGTGCTAGTGGTCAATCTTATTTCATAGAACAAATATGTTCTAATCATAATCCAATATATATCCTCTCAAAATAAATAAATATATATCTTGGTCACAGTTCCCCATTTTTTTTTCTCTAGTTCTCCATCTCATAATTTTTCTGTTCTTGTTTATTTCCTTTCATTTTTGCTTTAAATATAGATAGCTGATAAAGCATGTTGTGTTTTTTGTTTTTGTTTTTGTTTTTTTTTTTTTTTTTTTACTTATGAAGCTAAAAGAACCAAGGCACAGAACTCTATGAATCTCATAGTATCTTGAAAATGAGAAAATCACTCTATTAAATTGAATAGAGAGCATTTCCCACCTAATCAAAAATTTAATACCAATCAGGCTCCTAGATAAAGAAACAAAATTAGGATTTTAGATGAGAAATAAAAAGAACTCTCTCCATGCAGTATGAACACAAGGTTAATATTGGCTGTCTTGGTGTGGGAAACCACATGGCAATAATGCAACATATACACATAATAAGTTTAGGTTGAGTAAATTGCACCAAATGTCTCCCTGTTAGCATTTGTTCATATCTATTTTAAAATGTATTATGTTATCTCTCAGATGAAATAAAGAAGAAGCTCCAAGTGCAGGGTTATAAGTTCTCTTCTACCCACTGCAACGCTCTCTCAGCAGGGCACACTGTTCCTGAGAAGCAGGTACCATGACATTTTTAATTAGAGTTCTACTAATTAATCTCCCTGGAATGCTAATCTGAGAGAAGCAAATGCATTCTTTCATTAAAATCCAAGTCCTTTTCCATAAAAAACTAGTAATTTTCATTAACAGAAAAGGAAGCAAAACTTCAGAAAATTTGCTCCTAGTCTGGTAGTCAGGGAAAAAATGTGAGGGTCTAAAACAACAGAAACCTCAATCAAATGATGAACAGTTTGCAATTGACAAGTATAGTGGTAGAATGTTATTTCTTAATAAATTCTACCCAAATAAATATTCAATTAAAGTGAGATAAGTCACTGAGTTAATAGTTTAACTGCATCAGCATAAAGTTTAATAATATTACTTCTAAGTATCAAATCTTAACAAGGGAACAAGTATAGAGACCACCTTTCACTACCAATGGTAACTAATGTTATCTTTGCATGCCCTGGTTGTAATAACAGAAAATGTGTGACTTATTGCTCTTGGATTAAGGACCTGTTACCAACACAATTTGATTATGCAGTAAGTATCAAATTTATACAACAATAACATGGTTATAAAAAATACTATATGATAAAGTATAAAAATATATAGTTGAAAATATCTCAAACTATGAGAATCATCCTGGAGTAGAAAGTAAGGAAGGGTGCCCTTAATGCAAATTACTTCCAAATCCCATCTCCAAATTTCCCTATGAATGAGCCTCCAATGTAAACATTTTCCCTCAAGATTATTTCAGGTAATGAAATAATTTATCTATATAGACTCAACTTTAAGCTTGTTGGAATTCAGTGAATAGCCTACACTTGTAAAGTTATAGTATAGCAACCCAACTAAGGCATAGAGATTGTGACATCTGAAATAAAGTCAGGTACTGAGAGGGAAAATGTAAAATCTATTGTTTGGACTCTTATAGACAAAGTGCTTCCATGAATTGTAGATTGTTATAAAGCTATTCAAAGTGTTTATTTTACAAGACAAAAGATCAATGAAACCAAGATCTGGTTTTTTGAAAGGATAAACAAGATTGACAAACCTCTAGCCAGGCTCACCAAGAAGCAAAGAGAAAGGAACCAAATAAACAAAATCAGAAATGAAACAGGCAAAATAACAACAGACCCCACATAAAAAAAAAGGATTGTTTAAAAATACTATGAACAATTCTATTCCAACCAACTAGACAACATTGAGAAAATGGATATATTCCTAGAAAAATACAACTTTCCAAAACTCAATCAGGAAGAATCTAAAAATCTCAATAGGCCAATAACTATGGAAGAAATTGAAGCAGTAATCAAAAAACTTGCAGCAAACAAAAGCCTGGGGCCAGATGGCTTCACAGGGGAGTTTTACCAAACATTCAAGGAAGAACTAAAACCTATCCTCCCAGACTATTCAAAAAAAATCATTAGGAAGGAACACTTCCAAGCTCATTCTATGAAGCCAGCATCACCCTAATACCAAAACCAGATAAAGACAACACAAAGAAAAAGAATTACAGGCCAATATCACTCATGAACATAGACGCCAAAATTCTCAACAAAATTCTAGCAAATCAGATCCAGCAGTACATCAGAAAGATCATACACCATGACCAAGTAGGATTTATCCTGAGGATGCAAGGATGGTACAATATCTGCAAATCAATAAATGTGATATATCACATAAACAAATTGAGAGTTAAAAATCACATAGTCATATCAATTGATGCAGAAAAAGCATTTGACAAAATCCAACGCCCTTTCTTGATAAAAACTCTCAGCAAGGTGGGAATAGAAGGATCATACATCAACATAATAAAAGCCATATATGACAAACCCACAGCCAACATCATACATAATGGACAAAAACTACAACCTTTTCCCCTAAGAACAAGAACAAGACAGGGATGTCCACTCTCACCACTCTTGTTCGACATAGTACTGGAAGTATTAGCCATTGCTATTAGACAAGAAGAAGAAATAAAAGGCATCCAAATTGGAAAAGAAGAAGTAAAACTGTCCTTATTTGCAGATGACATGATACTGTACATAGAAACCCTAAATAATCCATCAAAATTATTTGACTTAATAAATGAATTTGAAAATGTAGCAGGATACAAAATTAACACCAAGAAATATATGGCTTTTCTATACACTAATAGTGAACTTAAAGAAAAAGAGATTAAAAAAGCAATCCCATTTACCATTGCACCAAAAAAATTAAGATACCTAGGAATAAACTTAACTAAGGAGGTAAAAGAAATATACGCAGAAAATTATAGGACACTGAAAAAAGAGATAGAAGAAGACATAAACAGATGAAAGAACATACCATGTTCCTGGATTAGTAGAATCAACATCATTAAAATGTCCATATAACCAATAACAATCTACAGATTTAATGCACTCCCCATTAAAATACCAACGGTATATTTCACACACGTACAATGAACTTTCCAAAAATTCATCTGGAAATAAAAAAAGACCCCAAATAGCTGCAGCAATCCTGGAAAGAAGAACAAAGTAGGCAGGATCTCAATACCAGATATCAAGCTGTATTACAAAGCCACTGTTCTCAAAACACCTCAAGAGGAAGTAACACTTCCAAGCTCATTCTATAAAGCCAGCATCCCCCTATATGTCTATTCTTGGTACTGGCACAAGAACAGACATATAGATCAATGGAATAGAATAGAGAACCCAGAAATTGACCCAAACTACTATGCTTAATTAATATTTGATAAGACACATATGTAATAATGTAATCAATAAATTTAAAAAATAGAAAAAAATAATATTTGACAAAGGATGCATGAACATACAATGGAGTCAAGACAGTCTTTTCAATAAATGGTGTTGGGAAAATTGGACAGATATATGCAAGAAAATGAAACTAGACCACCAACTTACACCATACACAAAAATAAACTCAAAATGGATAAAGGACTTAAACGTAAGATAGGAAACCATAAAAATCTTAGAAGAATCCATAGGCAGCAACATATCAGATATATGTCGTAGCAATATCTTTACAGATACAGCTCCTAGAATAATGGATACTAAAGACAAAATAAACAAATAGGACCATATCAAAATAAAAAGCTTCTCCACAGTAAAAGAAACCATCCACAAAACAACAAGAAAGCCCACTGCATGGGAGAACATATTTGCCAATATTATCACCAATAAGGGTTTAATCTCCAACATTTACAGGGAACTCATACAACTTAACAAAAGGAAGATAGAAAACCCGATCAAAAAATGGGCAATGGACCTAAATAGATACTTTTTGAAAGAAGACAGAAGGAAGGCCAAAAGACATATGAAAACATGCTCAAAGTCACTAATTATCTGAGAGATGCAAATCAAAACAACAATGTGGTATCACTTCACACCTGTCAGAATGGCTATCATCAACAAATCAAAAAACAAAAAGTGCTGGCTAGGATGCAGAGGAAAAGGAACCCTCGTGCACTGCTGATGGGAATGGAGACTGGTACAGCCACTGTGGAGAACAGTAAGGGGTTTCCTCAAAAACCTAAAAATGGAACTCCCATTTGACCCAGAGATCCCGCTTCTAGAAATATATCCCAAGAAACTAGAAACATCAATCAGAATGGACATATGCACCCCTATGTTCATAGTGGCACAATTCATCATAGCTAAGATTTGGAAACAGCCTCAGTGCCCATCAGCAGATGAGTGGATTAGAAAACTGTGGTACATCTACACAATATAATATTAGCTGTGGTAAAAAAGAAGGAATTCTTACCATTTGCAACAGCATGGATGGAACTGGAGAGCATTATGCTAAGTGAATAAGCCAGTCAGAAAAAGATAAATATCACATGATCTCACTCATTTGTGGAATATAATGAACAACATAAACTGATGAAAAACAGATTCAGAGACAGAGAAGCATTGATCAGATGCTCAATCCTCAGAGGGAAGGTAGGGGAGAGTGGGGGTAAGGGGGAGAGACCAACCAAAGGACTTGTATGCATGCATATAAACCTAACCAATGGACACAGACAATTTTTTAAAATTTTTGTTGCAACTGTGAATGGGATTGTTTTTTAGTTTTTCTTTCTGTGAGTTCATTATTGCTATATAAAAAAAAGCCATAGATTTCTGGGTGTTAATTTTATATGCTGTACATTGACAAATTAACTTATTAAATTTAGTAGTTTTTGATGGAGTCTTTAGGATTTTCTATGTATAATATCATGTAATATGCAAATAATGAGAGTTTTACTTCCTCCTTTCCAATTTGGATGCCTTTTATTTCTTCTTCTTATCTGATCACTATGGCTAGGACTTCCAGTACTATGTTGAATAAGAGTAGTGAAAGCGGACATCCATGTCTTGTTCCTGTTCTTTGGGGAAATGGTTTTAGTTTTGCCCATTGAGTATGATGTTCACTGTAGGTTTATCTTATGTGGCCTTTGTCATGTTGACATATGCTCCCTCTATTCCCACTTTGATGGGTTTTTATCAAAAATGGGTATTGGATTTTGTCTAATGCTTTTTCTGTGTCTGTTGATATGATCAAGTGATTTTTGTCTTTCAATTTGTTTATGTGATGTATCATGTTTATTGATTTGCAAGTATTGTACCAGCCTTGCATCCCTGGAATAAATCCCATTTGGTCATGGTGTATGATCTTTTTAATATATTGCTGGATGCAATTTGCTAATATTTTGTTGAGGCTTTTAGCACCTATGTTCATCAGGGATATTGGCTTATAATTCTTTCTTTGTAGTGTCTTTACCTGTTTTGGAATTAGGATAATACTGGTCCCATAAAAAGTGTTTGGAAGTGTTCCTTCCTCTTGGATTTCCTGAAATAGTTTGAGTATAGGTGTTAGTTTTTCTTTGAATGTTGTATAAAATTCCCCTGTGAAGCTTTCCGGACCTGGGCTTTTGTTTTCTGGAAGTTTTTTGATTACTGCTTCTATTTCATCAGTTGTTATTGGCTTATTCAGGTTTTCTGATTCCTCCTGATTCAGTTTTGGGAGATTGTATTTTTCTAGAAATTTTTCCATTTCATCCACATTGTCCAGCTTGTTGGCATATAGTTGTTCATAGTATTTTCTTATAATCCTTTGTATTTCTGTGGTGTCAGTGGTTACTATTCCACTTTCATTTCTGATTTTATTTATTTGGGTCCTCTTTCTTTGTGTGTGTGTGTGTGTGTGTGTGTGTGTGTGTGTGTGTGTGTTTCTTTTTTTATGAGTCCGGCTAATGGTTTATCAATTTTGTGTATCCTTTCAAAGAATCAGCTCTTGGTTTCATTGACTTTTTGTATTTTTTTTTAAGTCTATGTTATTTATTTCTGCTCTAATCTTTATTATGCCCTTCCTTTCAATTACTATGGGTTTTTCTTGTTGTTCTCTTTCTAGTTCTTAAAGTGGTAGGGTAAAATAGTTTACTGCTGATTTTTCTTGTTTATTGAGTTATGTCTGTAATGCTATGAATTTCCCTCTCAGGACTGATTTTGGATTGTTGTATGTTCATTTTCATTTGTTTCCAAGAATTTTTAAAATTTTTTTTTTCTTGATCTTGTTGGTAACCCATTCATTGTTTAATAACATGTTATTTAGCCTCCATTTGTTTGAATGTTTTGGGTGATTTTACTGAAGTTGATTTCTAATTTCATTCCACTACGATCTGAGAAGATCCTTGATATGATTTAAGTCTTCTTGAACTTGTAGAGACTTGTTTTGTGTGCTAATATATAGTCTATCTTTGTGAATGATCCATGTGCACTTGAGAAGGATGTATGTTCTGCTGCTATGGGGTGAAATGTTCTATAAATATCAATTAAATCTATATGATCATTTAGAGTCACTGTTTCCTCGTTAAGTTTTTATTTGGAAGATCTATCCAGTGAAGTCAGTGGGGTGTGAAAGTCCTCTATTATGACTGTATTGTTGTCAATCTCCTATATTGGTTGAATATATGTTTACCAGGGTTATATTCCCTTGTTGGATTGATCCCTTTAGTATTATGTAGTGACCTTTGCTGTCACTTGTGATAGTCTTCATTTTAAAGTCTATTTTGTCAGATATCAGTATTGCTACTCTAGTTTTTATTCTTTGCCATTTGCATGGATTTTTTTTTCCCCATCCCTTCACTCTTATCCTGTGTGTGTCTTTTGTTCTGAGGTAGGTCTCTTGAAGACAGCATACAGTTGGATTATGTTTTTGTATTCATTCAGCTATCCTATGTCTTTTGATTGGAACATTTAATCCATTTACATTTAGGGTTATTATTGATAGGTACTTATTTATTGCCATTTTAATTCTATATGCCTAGGTTTCTCTCTCTGTTTCTTCTTCTCATTGCAGCAGTTCCTTTAGCATTTCTTGTAATGCTGGCTTGGTGGTGATGTACTATTTTAGTTTTTTTGTTTTGTTTTTTTGACTGGGATGCTCTTTATTTGACCATCTATTTTGAATGATAGCCTTGTTGGATATAAAAATCTTAGTTTCAGATCCTTTATTTCCTTACCTGAGTACTTCATGCTATTCCCTTCTGGCCTGTAATGTTTCTGATGAGAAATCAGGTTTTAGCCTTATAAGAGCTCCTTTGTAGGTAAAAGTTTGCTTTTCTCTTGCTGCCTTTAAGATACTCTCTTTGCCTTTAGCTTTTGGCATTTTAATTATGATGTGTCTGGGTGTGGGCCTGTTTGGGTTCTTCTTGTTTGGAATTCTCTGTGCCTCTTGAACTTGTGTGACATCTCCCTTTCTCAGGTTAGGGAAGTTTTTTTGCCATTAGTTCTTCAAACATGTTCTCTATCCCTTTCTCCTTTTCTGCCTCTTTTGGCACATCAGCAATTGTGATATTGTTATGTTACACGTTGTCCCACAGCTCCCTTAAGCTGTCCTAGTGTTTTTTAATTGTTTTCTTTTTCTTTTTGGTTCTCTGATTGAGTGATATTTTCAATTCTGTCTTCTAATTCACTGATTCAATCCTCAGCTTCCCCTAATCTGCTATGTATTCCTTCCAATGTGTTATTTGTGTTATGTCATTTTTTTATCTCAGATTTTTCTGTCTTCATAGTTACTATATCTTTTTTTTAATGCTGTTGAGCCCCTTTACCATCATTACTCTGAAATCTCTTTCAGATAAATTGTTTTTATCTCTGCTTCATTTATCTTTTCTTTAGGAGAATTCTCTTGTTCTTTCATTTGGGGGTTGTTTCTTTGTCTCCTCATTTTGAGTGTCTGGGTTTGTGACTATATATTAGGTAGATCCTCTACGCCCTTCACTCTTTAGTGCTGGACAGTGACAAACACTGTTTCTGACTAATTAGATCAGACAAAGACTCAAAGCCTGAGACTACCTCTGCCTATAGACTGATAGGATTCCAACTTGAATTCACCCTAGGCAATCATCGTCAGGTGTGGCCAGAGTTTTTTTCAACAGGGTAGGGCAGTTGCTTCTGCCTCGAGGCTAATTGTTATTTTTAGTCTCTTAAATGGGCTCAGGGAAAGTTGTTTTCCAACAGAGTAGGTCAACTGTATTCCCCCAGGTGAGGCAAGTGTCTGTGTGGGAAAGATATCCTCTGCTGGGTGAGGGAATGACTCAGCACAGGAAACTCACAGGGTGTCTGCTTTCTGAGCTCCAACCCCTGAATCCCCAATCCTGGCTTCTGCTCACACAGCTTCAGTCCACTCTGCCCTCCCTCTGCCAGAGCACAAGGTGGGTGGCTCCACAGGGAATTTTGTGCATTTGCCCTTTAAGATGGTGCCTGATTTTTCACCTGTCATTCCCTGGCAGACAGGAACCCTGCTGCTTTTCACAGCCAGATATCATCTGGGTACCCTTCTCAATTGTGGTACTCTCTGCTGGGGGCCCCATCTTGAGGATTAGAACCCAGAGTTCTCACTGGAAATCCCCCGCAGCTGAGATATCTCTCCTGAACTTCAGCTGCTATCTGAGGTCACCTGGCCAGCCCTTTCACACCTCTGCCCCTCCTACTAGTCTCTATGCAGTCTACACTTTAAGTCCTTAGGTATCAGGGTTCTCTCTTACAAGTCTTTCATTGATTATTCAGGAAGTTTTTCTGTATTTCAGTTGGAACCCCAGTCTGTTCCTGAGAGTATGTCCATGCAGTATGCATTTACAGTGTCGCCATTTTTAATCTCTTCAAGAAAGTCATAATTTTATATTTAGTAAAACAATAATCAATTTCTCCTTTCAAATAATTGTTACAATTTCATAGTGTTGCTGGATCAAATGTACTGTATTTTATTCTGAAAATATTTTATAGACAAAGATTCTGTCTATAAAATATTGTATACATGTATGAACAAAGTAGACCATAGGTGACAAGTGAATGAGAAAAACTTATGCATATAATTATATATACAAATTATACACATATATGTATATTTAAAACAGATAAAATAGATCCAGAGTTATATCTACATTAATCTAAGCATGAAGGTTACTAAAAATATGTACCCAACTCAATCTCATTGTAACTTTCTTCCCTCTCAGTGTTAACATTGACTATACCTAATACCTAGGTGTAACCATCTCTAATTGAAGCCCAATTTTTCCTCACTGTCTTTCTGCAAATTCCAGTGGTGAACAGCTGCAATAGAAGCCAAAGGACAACACAGGATCTATTGCACTGCCTACTGTAGCTTAAAAAAACCCACCAAATACACTATGCCCCTATTTAAACCTTCATATTAGACAGTCATTGCACAATCATTTAAACCAGTCTAATGCTTCATTGTGGAAGAATAGTTTATGAATTGATTATTCATTGAAGCACCTAGCCAATGACTTCATAGGAATCTCTGTAAGAGTTCTTTGCTTAAAAGTACTGCTGTTCAAAAAAAAATTATTTGGAAAGAAATCCCAACCCAGTTATATTCCAGAATGCCATTATGGTTTATTTAAAGTCTTTTGGAAAATTGAAGACTTCTTTATCAGAACTCTTTGAAAGGCATAAAAGTGGACTACTATTCCTAACAGAGTTCAGAACAGGGAAGAACAATGTAGAAAATATAGTAAGGTCTTCCCTCTTCTTGAATTTTTTTGGAATAGTTTGAGAAAGACAAGTGTTAGTTCTTCTTTGAATGTTTGATAAAATTTTCCTGTGAAGCCACCTGGTCCAGGACATTTGTTTGTTGGGAGGGTTTTCTGTTGTTGTTTTGTTTTTTAATTACTGCTGCAACTATACTAGTTATAATCTGTCAATTCAGATACTCTGATTCTTCCTTATTCAATTTTGAAAGATTGTATGTTTATAAGAATTTAACCATTCCATCCAGATTGTCCAATCTTACAATCCTTTGTATTTCTTTGGTGTTAATTATTCTCCTCATTCATCTGATTGTATTTATTCTTGTCTTCTTGCTTAATTTTATTAACCAAGGTCACACTAATAAATTCAATAAGAATAGTAAAAAAATTGAAAATAAAAAATTAATTTACATAGACATAAGTAAATAAATTTTAAATAAAGGTAATATCTTCTCAAAAAAAAGAGAAAATATGTTAAGTACCTTTTGTTTACACCTCAAATGCATATGTTTATCTACTCACTTAGCTTGTAGGTTGTGCTTTGTTTAGAAAATATTAAGGGCTGGAGAAAACAAGATGGCGGCATAGGTAAACACTGGAAATTGCTGCCTCGCACAACCACTTCAAAAAAACAAATAAAAGACAAAACAGACATCATCGAGAACCACAGGAAGGCTGGCTGAGTGGAAATTCTACAACTAGAAGGAAAGAGGAAAGCACACTGAGACTCAGAGGAGGTGCGGAAGAAAAGTGCAGCGGTACGGAGGCACACATGGAAAAGGCTGGCAACTGAGGACACAGTTGTCTTTTTCAATCGGGAGGTAGTCTCAAGCTCCCGACTGCTCTGAAATCCAGTTCTGGGCGAGTCTCTGGGGACCCAGACTCATACTGGGAGAAACTGGACTGTCTGGCATCGGTGGGAACTCGAGGGTGGCTTTCTCTCAGATGTGCTTGCAGCGATTACTGGGACACCGAGACACAGGGCCTCTATGGTAGAACTGAGGAGCAGCTATAGCTGCTTGTTCCACCGTGTTGATCCCCTGAGACCCTGCCCCACCCAAGCTGTGCACAGAGGCTTTTGCATATGAAAGGCCTGGCCCTTTGCAATCTGAAAATTACCTAAAAAACTGCAGCTGGTTCAGAGAGACCCAGAACTTTAAAAAGAAGGCCCAAGGTCCCACAGTAGTTTGCATTGCTTCACAGTTGGGCCTCATCTGGGCACCTCCAAACCCCAAACAAAGAAGAAGAATCTGAAGATCTCTCCATAGCTCCTGCTGGGTAGCCTCAGGCAGAGGCTAAATTAGCACCTCCTTAGAGATCCAAGAGCCAGTGTACCCAGTGGTCAGAGTGGGACCATCCATAATACAACTCCTCAGATCCATAAGGGACACACTCAGGGGGAAGACTCAGTGAGCACCAAAGCCCCACTGAAGCAAGTCTTGCCCCAGAAGGGTGTTTCCAGCACAGAAGTTCTCCCAGTGCAGACACAGCTGATTCTCACAGCCAATTGTCCTGGAGGTCAATTCCTCCCAGTGATATCTATACCAATCAAGGCTTAACTACAACAAGGCTGTGCACACAGCCCACAAAGGGGTGCACCAAGAGTGTCCACCTCAGGTAATTGGGGAGGCTGAGCCACTGGGCCCTATAGGACACCTAGCACAGAAAGCCACTCTATCAACACAGGGAAGCATAAAAAATGCAGAGACAAAGAAACAGGTCAAAATGACAGAAATGGAGGGAAGCAAACGACTGGATATAGAGTTCAAAACCACACTTATAAGGTTTTTCAACAATTTTCTAGAAACCACAGATAAATTTAGTGAGAGCCTCAGGAAATCTAGTGAGACCCTCAAGGTTATGAAAAAAGACTACTTGAAATTAAGCATACACTGACTGAAATAAAGAATATTATACAGAGTTCCAACAGCAGACTAGAGGATCACAAGAATCAAGTAAAAGATTTGAAATATGAAGAAGCAAAAAACACCCAACCGGGAAAAAAAAAAAGAATCCTAAAATATGAAGGTAGTGTAAGGAGCCTCTGGGACAACTTCAAGCATACCAACATCCGAATTATGGGGGTGCCAGAAGAAGAGAGAGAGCAAGATATTGAAAACCTATTTGAAGAAATAATGACAGAAAACTTCCCCTTCCTGGTGAAAGAAATAGACTTACAAATCCAGGAAACGCAGAGAACCCCAAACAAAAGGAATCCAAAGAGGACCACACCAAGACACATCATAATTAAAATGCCAAGAGCAAAAGACAAAGAGAGAATCTTAAAAGCAGCAAGAGAAAGACAGTCAGTTACCTACAAGGGAGTACCCATACTACTCTCAGCTGATTTCTCAACAGAAACTATGCAGGCCAGAAGGGAGTAGCAAGAAATATTCAAAGTGCTGAATAGCCAGAACCTACAATCAAGATTACTTTACTCAGCAAAGCTGTCATTCAGAATTGAAGGTCAGATAAAGAGCTTCACAGATAAGAAAAAGCTAAAGGAGTTCATCACCACCAAACCGGTATTATATGAAATGCTGAAAGGTATCCTTTAAGAAGAGGAAGAAGAAGAGAAAGGTAAAGATACAAATTATGAACAACAAATACACATCAACAAGTGAATCTAAAAATCAAGTGAATAAATAATCTGATGAACAGAATAAACTGGTGAATATAATAGAATCAGAGGCATAGAAAGGGAGTGGACTGACTATTCTTGAGGCAGGGGAAAGGAGTGTAGGGGGTGCAGGAAGAGACTGAACAAAAATCGTACATCTATGGATGAGAACAGTGCGGGGGTAAGGGTAGAGGGTGTGGTGGGAACCGGGTAGAGGGGAGCTATGGGGGGGGGGGAGAGAAACAACTGTAATTTGAACAATAAAGTTTTAATTCAAAAAGAGAAAATATTAAGGGCTTTAAATAATAAAAATATATTTAAAATGCATTACAGGTTTAATTTTTTGTCGTTTTTATTTTTTATGTACTTATTTATTGCCTAAAGTTTTACATATGTCTCCTTTTTCCCTGATTGACCCCACCCCCATCCATTCCCACCGGGGGCAAGACCCAGTCGCCCCAGTGTCTGTGTCCATTGGTTATGCTAATAGGAATGCAGGTTTAAATTTTAAAAAATATCTTCAGAGTTAACCCCAGGGAGCCAAGCTAAATCAACTTTTTTCATAGAAAAGGCCTCTGATTAGGCTCAAAAAGTGATTTAGATTAACATGTTGCTTTTGAAACTAAATGGGGAAATATTTTTTTTTTACTTGTTACATGTTATTCCTTACTTCCAAAATGATACCATATCCATCTTTAGCTCTAAGAAAATCAGAAAAATATACCAAATTAAAAGAACATACTTCATAGCAAAGTTGATACAAGATCTAACTAAATCCATATTTGGAATATATATATGTGGTTAGATGGTTTCTTTCTGCCAAAGACATTAGAGAAGTTTTGTTTAGCCCCAATATTAGAAATTATAGATTTTTTCTACCATATTCTCACTAAGAATATTTCCATAGCTATGGACCCAAAGCAATGCAAATTATAGCCAGTATTTTTAAAACATTTAAAGACCTTTTATCTGCAAGAAGGCTGGGAAGTATGGTTGGGGAAAATGGTCGAGTATACAGTCCCATGGTATGGTTTTCAATATTCATGTATTTACAGTGCAATAAGTCTTGTTCCAGTCCCTTGGTTGTGATTAAGGAGCAGTTATATGACATCAATCTATTTTAAACTTTTCTCTTGAATAATCACTAGCAGTCTACTTTGGTCTTTGAGTCAGGAAGTGATACAGTTGGTATAATAAAGAAAAATACAAAATATAAAGAAGTCATAATAATCTTTGAGAAAGTATGCTTAAAATTCATTTGTGTACCTGAAAGGGTATTTATATTTTGAGTAGGTAAAGGAAAGTTAATTGCCTTGCTGAACAAAAAAAGCATTCTGGTGCTGCTTCATAACAGTCCTACTTATTGAATATACCTATTGAGGCTGAAAAAGTTTTAACTTATATGCCAACCAGCTTGGTAGCTTCTCTAGTTAAGCTTAACCTACTCAGATCACTCCTTTGCTCTGTGTGGATACACAACTAATTTTTATACTATATTCACTTATACTCACTTGTTGAGTAGGAACAACACCTTCTGTTTACTCACAACCCGCTTATTCCATAATGCCTAGTAAATGTTCTCTGTACCTTTAAGCATGATCTGCACAGATACTCAATAAATTTTTGTGCTTAATAACATAATTAACATAAACAAAATGAGCAGGCAATAAATATTATTGATTGACTGGTATTATTCTAATTTTTTTTCCTAAATATCATTTAGGAGAGTTATTTCTTAAATCAAAGTCATTTATTTAGTATCATTGATCATCTACATTATAAAAGGCCAGTGCTCGCTTCGGCAGCACATATACTAAAATGGGAATGATACAGAGAAGGTTAGCATGGCCCCTGCGCAAGGATGACATGCAAATTCGTGAAGCGTTCCATATTAAAAAAAAAAAAAAGGCCAGGAACCATCACGACCTAAATGACCAGATGGATGACTGGTCACCAGGAAGTGCATGGAGCACCTCTTAGTCCCTCCCCTGTGGCCCACGGGCTCCTATCAGAGCAACGCTGGTGGCCAGTGGGCGGGTGGGGCAGCAGGGGTTGGGCGGGGTGAGGCGGGCATGGCAAGGTCATTAGCCTCCAACTTGGGGCTGGGCTTGAGGCCTAACCTGGCTGTTGTAGATCAGGTGTGGAGAGAGGCCCAGAGAGAAAGGCAGGGCCTGATCCACAGCCACTGCAGCTGCCAAGGCTGCTGGCGAGGCCCAGAGAGAGAGGCAGGGCCTGCTGTGGCGGCTGTGGATCAGGCCCAGAGACAGGCCCAGAGATAGTCCTGGAGATGCTGACTGGCATAGAAATTGATCAATCAGAACCAAATCTGGGTGAACTGTGAGTAGCCAATGGCTGCCTAGGAGGCGGAGCTTTTGAAGCTGAGCTTTTGACATAGAAACTGACCTATTAGAACCTAATCTGGGTGAACTGTGAAGGCAGAACCTAAGGTGGGGGCTGAGGAGGGGTTTTCAGGGCAACAGCTGTTTGGTGTAAGGTGTAAGAAAGGTGTAATGACCAGTTTGGCAGTGTAGTGCATATGGCTGGCTATCAGTCCAGATATAGGGATTATGTATTTTCGTCTGCCAAGAGTATCTCCTCCTGCTGAAAAAGACCCCCCCCCCATTTAAGCAATTCTATCCTATATAATCTATCTATACTAATAAAAGGGTAATATGCTAATTAGACTGGGTCATCTGGCCATCTTCCTGACGTCCTACTTCCTTCTGGACAAAGCCATGGTGGTGGTGCCTGAAGCAGAGGCAGTTAGAGGTAATCAGGCCAGCAAGGGAGGGCAGTTGGAGGTGAGATCAGGCCAGCAGGGGGTTAGGGGCTATCAGGCTGGCAGGGAAAGGCAGTTGGGGATGACCAGGCAGGCAGGGGAGGGCAATTGGGGACAAAATCAGGCCTGCAGGGGAGGGCACTTGGGGGTGTCCAGGCCAGCAGGGGAAAGCCATTGGAGGTGACCAGGCTGGCAAGGGAGAGCAGTTTGGATGATGAGGCCAGCAGGGGAAGGAAGTTGGAGGTGACCAGGCCAGAAGGGGAGGGCCATTGGGGATGAACTGGCCTGCAGGGAGAGGCAGTTGGGGGCAATATCAGGCCTGCAGGGGAGGGCAGTTGGGGGCAAGATCAGGCCTGCAGGGGAGGGCCATTGGTTGTGACCAGGCTGGCAGGGGGAGACCATTGGGGGTGACCAGGCAGGCAGGGGGAATCAGTTAGGGGTGATCAGGCTGGCAGGGGAGGTGGTTAGGGGCAATCAGGCTGGCAGGCAGAGGCAGTTAGGGGTGATCAGGCAAATAGGCAGGTGAGAGGTTAGGAGCCAGCTGTCCCCGATTGGAAAGGGTGCAGACTGGGCTGAGGGAACCCCTCCATACACGAATTTCATGCACCAGGCCTTTAGTATTTAAATAATAGAAAGTAGAACTACATATTAATTTATTTTGAAATAGCCTCTCAGCTTACCACATTCAAGAATCTCTCCTAAATTATTGTTGCTAACCCTAGTATCAGTTAGCATAATTTTAATATAACTCCATATTGTCGAAATTCACTGAATACTCTCCTTTCAAGTCTCATAGTCTTCTAAATTTTGTTATGAGATGAACTCGTTTAACTCCCCACTGTGCACAAGCAGCACTGTGTGTAAAGTGTTTCATGTCCTGAATAACAGAGGTGTTTTTTTAAAATATATTTTATTGATTTTTTACAGAGAGGAAGGGAGAGAGATAGAGAGAGTTAGAAACATCGATGAGAGAGAAACATCGATCAGCTGCCTCCTGCACATCTCCTATTGGGGATGTGCCCGCAACCCAGGTACATGCCCTTGACCGGAATCGAACCTGGGACCTTTCAGTCCGCAGGCCGACGCTCTATCCACTGAGCCAAACCGGTTTTGGCAAACAGAGTTTTAATATGATAAATGAATTCCTGTGAGAGAAAAAAAAAATTCTATGTAATGAAGGACAATTTTAATTTAGAAGGAATATACCTTGAAATTAGTTAAATAAAAATAGTGTTAATTGAGATAAATAATTTGATATTGGTTCATACAACTGTCACTAGTCTATTGCAATATTCTGAATGAATAACTTAATAGAAAGTATACCTAAACTGAAAAAGTCATGCCTAATAGAACAAATTTTACAAAATTGTAACAAAATATCATCTATTTACTTCTGAGATACTCTCTCCTTAGAAATTGGTATCATCAATCTCTGACACCAATCCCAGCTGTCACTATACTATCAGAATATGGAGTAGCTTAAGTGTTTGTTGTGCACTAAAACACCATAGTGGTTCTCTCAGTAAATTCCCATTTTGATTGATTTTAAAGTGTATTCTCTCTAAATTAAGGTTGGCCTATTTTATCTAGGAATATTATATTCTTCACAGAAACTGCCATTTCTCTCATAAAGCCACTGTCAATCTTCTAATTCTTCCACAGCCTCCCTCAGACTGCCGCCTGCAGCTAAAAAAGTCAATGAGCATTCTTAAGTGGTAAGACTGTCCAGTGATTTTACTTATAGCACAAAACAATGTATTCAAAAAGACACATTAAAATTTTACAGGATATTAAACAAATGTGGGTTCTGAAAACAGTCCTTTATTACCAAGACACTTACAAAATACAAATCCCAAGATCCCCAGGAGCCTTCTTTAAAACTAGGCCTACATTCTGAAGTAACCGTGCTTCTATTGGAGCTTGTTCCCTGAGAGAACTCATATGGCATGTGATCTATCAATAGTCAATACAGTAAAAAGCACCTGGTAATCATCCTACTCCAGGATAAGGTGCAGAAAACATACGTGAATATCTCCTTATGAATTTAAATTGCACTTCTAAGAGGATTTTCCTTTTGTGCTTCCACATTTTCCTAATTATTTTAATTGCCTGAGCAATTATCATTTGTCAGTTCAGAAATTAAAGGGAAACAATGATAAATACTAGACTTTGAGTATTTATTCTTGTCACTAATAACTTTTTGCTTATTACCTCAATTTGAATGGCAATATTTTACTTTGGGTGAGAGTTATTTTTATTTCAACAAGTAGCTAAAAGTCTTTGTGCTTTCCCTAAAATGATGCCTCTAAAGTGAGGCGAATTACATGTAGAAAAATCACATCAAAAATTTTCTTTTCATATAAAAGCATAAAGTCATATGTGCATATTTCTTTTTAGAATTTTCATGGGAAGTAGATGCAGTAGAGGAAAAATATGTAAACTAAAAAACAAAATATAGTACTATATGGGAGGCTTACTCTTTGGTTATGCTTTAGGAAGTCACAAGAGTATATATTTCTCACTGTAAATATGAACTGATATAAAGTAGATCAGCAACAAATTCCAGAGCCACAAAATCTTCCCTGATATGAGGAAAATTAGATAAGAATTCAGGAAGACTGGGACATCAAAAATTTGGGGGGGGAATACCAAATAAAATTAAAAACCAGGAAAAGAACTCTAGAAATCTGTATAGCGGTTCACTTGCATCTTTATAGAATACTAAGCTGAATGACCATTGGATGAAACTTCATAAGGTCAGGCAAAGAGCAAATATCAGGTCAAGAATAACTACTGGGGGGGGGGGAGTAAAACAAACAAACAAACAAACAAACAAAAACAACTACCATTATTCACACAAAACTAAGAGATGTTTGATTTCTCAGCAATTAGAGGAGAGAGACCTCATTGAACACCAAAGGTATTCAGTATGAACACAAGGAAGTTCACAAACTAAATTGGTACTGGTAAATACATTTCTAGAAGTACACTAAGAAACCTTTTAAAAAGATGCAAAAGGATTTAACAAACATACAATTATCTTCACTGCTTGTCAGAACCAAATTCATTACTGTTTATAGAAAAACATGTATAAATAGACACATGAAAATAATATTCACAATATGCAAAATACAGTAACATTCAATAGAAATTGAATTGTGAAAAAGCAGAAAATTGGTTGCCAGGGATCTAGAGGGAGAAGGAAATGAGGAATTCTTGCTCAACAAATATAAACTTTCAGTTAATGCAACACAAATAATTTCCAGAGGTCTGCTGAACAACTTAGTAACTATAGTTGATAATATAGTACTATGAACTTTAAAATATGTTAAGAGCATAGATATCATGTTAAGTGTTCTTACTACACACAAAATACACACGGTAATTCAAGAGGACGTTCAGAAAGCCAAGAGACATATGAAAACATGCTCAAAGTCACTAATCATCCGAGAGATGCAAATCAAAACAACAATGAGGTAGCATCTCACACCTGTCAGACTGGCTATCATCAACAAATCAACAAACGACAAGTGCTGGAGAGGATGTGGAGAAAAAGAAACACTTGTGCACTGCTGGTGGGAATGCAGACTGGTGCAGCCACTATGGAAGACAGTATGGAGTTTCCTCAAAAAACTACAAATGGAACTACCATTTGACCCTGTGATCCCACTTCTAGGAATATATCCCAGGAAACCAGAAACACCAATCAGAAAGGATATATGCACCCATATGTTCATAGCAGCACAATTCACCATAGCTAAGATCTGGAAACAGCCTAAGTGCCCATCAGTAGATGAATGGATTAGAAAACTGTGGTACATCTACACAATGGAATACTATGCTGCTGTAAAAAAGAAGGAACTCCTACCATTTGCAACGGCATGGGTGGAACTGGAGAGCATTATGCTAAGTGAAATAAGCCAGTCAATGAAGGAAAAATACCACATGATCTCACTCATTCATGGATAATAGAGACCATTATAAACTTTTGAACAGTAATAGATACAGAGGCAGAGCTGCCTCAAACAGATTGTCAAACTGCAGCGGGAAGGCCGGGGAAAGTTGGGGGGCAGGAGGGAGGGGTATAAGAGATCAACCGAAGGACTTGTATGCATGCATATATGCATAACCAATGGACATGGGACACTGGGGTGTGGGGGAGGCCAGGGGATAGTCAAGGGAGGGGAAAAAAAGACACATATGTAATACCCTTTGTAATATTTTAAGCAATTAAAAATAAAAATAAAAAAAAGAAAATTTCTGGAGATGATGGATATGTTTAGTACCTTGATTGTGGTGATGACATCACTGGTATATGCATATGTTCAAACTCATCAAGATGTATACATTGAATGTATGCAATATTATGTATCATTTATATCTCAATAAAGCTTAATAAATAGTATGCTAAAGGTCCCAGCAATTCCACTTCTGGAGATATATCTAAACAAACCCAAAACACTAATTCAAAAGAATAGATGCACCCCTATGTTCATTGCAGCATTACCTTCAATAGCCAAAATTTGGAAGCAGCCCAAGTGCCCATAAGTAGATTAGTTGATATAAAAACTATGGCACATTTACACAATTGAATACTACTAGTAATTGGTCGTAAAATAGAAGGAAATCTTGCCTTTTGCAATATCATGGATGGACCTGGAGAGTATTATGCTAAGTGAAATAAGCTATTCAGAGAAAAATAAATAGCATATTATTTCACTTATATGTGGAATCTAATGAACAAAATAAACTAACAAACACAACAGAGACTCATATATAGAGAGAACAGACTGGTAGCTGTCAGAGGGGAGGGGAGTTGGGAGATTGGATGAAAAATGTGAAGGGATTAAGCAAAAACTCATACACAGACAACAGTATGGTGAATATCAGAGGAAAAGGCTGTTAGGGAAGGTAAAGGAGCATAAGGGGTTATGATTTCTGAAAAAAAGAGAGCTGACTTGGAGTGGTGATCACAACATAGAATACAATATACAGATGATGTATTGTAGAATTACTAAAGGTCCAGTGCATGAAATTCATGAAACGGGTAGGGTGCCCAGGCCTGGTGATCAGGGCCAATCACCCGACTCCCACCTCCTCCTTCCCTCACTCCCTCATAGCCCTGCCACCACCACTAGTTACCTGCCATGTTCTGTGCCACCCCCTGGTAGTCAGCACATGTCATAGCAAGTGATCAAACTCCTGATCTCATGGTCAAACTCCTGAGGGGACACTTTGCATATTAGCATTTTATATATATACTAGTAGCCCAGTGCACGAAATTCGTGCACTGGGGTAGAGGGTGGAGGAAGGGCCCCTCAGTCTGGCCTTCACCCTCTCCAATCTGAGACCCCTCAGGGAATGTCCAACTACCTGTTTGTGCCCACACTTTTAACAGGTAACAGCTCCATTGTTGTTTCTTTCTTATGCTTAAAACCATTGGAATTAGTAGGCATTCAAAGTGTGTATACATTTTGGGGGGACACCCTGTATATCTCTAGTCAGCAGTGAAAGAAACCAACAGCATATTTGGAACCCCCAGACAGGGAACCTCGCTCACTCCCCACATGTCTCCCCACTTCACTTTCCACCTTCGTGGGCAGCAGGAGAATCAACGTTTTCTCTCATTAATTTGGAAAAGCACGTCCTGTCACCCGCTGCCTAGCAGGAGTGTGCTAGGTCCCAAGCAAGTGAGGCTCAGTCAGGGCAGCCTTCGCTCATGGGTGCTGGCACCCAAAGTGCACATTCCTCCTCTACAGTCGCCCCAACTATCCCACTGTTTCACTGAGAGGACGGAATTCCTCTCCACCTCTGGGTTCTTGATCTTGAACGCTGACCGAAGGCACCTCAGCAAGGGCCGCCCGCGCCCACCAGGTGTGTCTGTCTGCATCTTCTCCCACCTCAGCACCTGCATTAACCCCCTAAAGGGGATCTTATAGCTGCACTGGCCTCCTTGGGAACAGGGCATCACCACTCCGCCCTCTCACTGTCATCTCACAGTCGCCCACCCTCAGCACCCAGAACACTCAGACACTCTCCGAAGGATGTGAGCACATCAGAGAGGATGTGTACACATCCTGTGGGGGTGTTAGGCATGCTGGATTGATGGAAGTGAAGTGGAGAGGCAGGGGGAACTTGTGCACGCCTTGGTTTGCAACTGTTGCAGGCGCGGGAGGGTGACAGTGTGCTGGGCGATGTTCACACGCCAGGGGGGGATGTGCACACCAGAGGCCTCTGGCTTTGCAGATCCGCAAACCCCCGTGGTGCAGCCAGGAGGACATCAGTCTGGCCCACCATGGTGGCTGTCCCTGCGATCCTGCACCTTCTGGGCCAGGAGGCAGATCTTGCGCAGCCACTCCTGGGCGCTGAAGGCCTGCAGGTGCTACTTCAGCTCAGCCTGCAGGCTCCACTTGGCGCACTCACAGCTGTCACCACTGCCATGTGGGGAGTACAGGCAGCCCTCTGCCGGGCTGCCTCCCCTGTCCAGAGGCTCTCTGCGCTGCTCACATGCCCAGAGTAACTGGGGCTGGGTGGAAGCCAGGTGTCCTGCCCTGCCCAACCCCAGCCGATCCGCCCCTGTGCGACCTGCCACCCTGCCGGGAAGAGTCACGGATCCTGGTCCCGGGACCATGGACAGCCTCAAGCACTGCCCCCAACCTGGCAGGGTCACGGATCAGGGTCCTGGGGCCACGGATAGCCTCAAGCACTGCCCCCCGCCCGGCAGGGTCACAGATCTGGGTCCCTGGACCGTGGACAGCCTCAAGCACTGCCCCCCGCCTGGCAGGGTCACAGATCCGGGTCCCAGACCATGGACAGCCTCAAGCACTGCCCCCCACCTCCCAGGTCATAGATCCAGGTCCCAGACCACGGACAGCCTCAAGCGCTGCCCACCGCCTGCCAGGTCATGGATCCGGGTCCCAGACCACAGACAGCCTCAAGCACTGCCCCCCGCCCGGCAGGGTCACAGATCCAGTCCCAGACCCTGGACAGCCTTGCTCGCTGCCGCCCGCCTTCAGTATGCAAATTAGCCGCCATCTTGTTGCTTCAGGGTGGGGGTCCCCACTGGGGTGCCTGGCCAATCTGGGTGAGGGGCTGAGGGCCATTTTTAGGCTGCCCACACCCCCTTCAGGGTGGGGGTCCCCACTGGGATGCCTGGCCAGCCTGGATGAGGGGATGATGGCTGTTTGAAGCTGGTCACACCCCCTTCAGGGTGGGGGTCGCCACTGGGGTGCCTGGCCAGTCTGGGTGAGGGGCTGAGGGCCGATTTCAGGCTGGCAGGCGACTGAAGCTCCCAACTTCTTTTTTTTTTTTAATTCTGGGATTTATTTACCTTCTATGGCTATCAGTGGAGCTGAGAGCCAGCTTTAGCTCTGAGGCCCGACTCCAGCTCTGAGATCTGAGCTGCTGAAAGCAGGGATATGGGTTTGTTTGGATTCTATAATTGAAACACTGTTGCGATCCTGCTGGCTGAAGCCCGGCTGGCTGAAAGCAGGTTTCTGGGTTTTGTTTAACTTTTATAATTGCAACATTGTTTCTTAGAGTGCAAGCTCAGAGGCTGGCAGCAGCAGGCAGGGAACCTTGGCTTCCTCCATCGCTGGAGCAAGCAAGCCTCCTGTTCGCTTCAGCTGCCTGGCTGCTGGCCGCCATCTTGGTTGGCAGTTAATTTGCATATCGCCCTGATTAGACAATGGGAAGCGTGTCAGAGCTATGGTTAATTACCTTGTTTGTCTATTATTATAGAGGATAGATACACCTGAAACATGTAATTTCATTAACCAATGTTACCCCAGTAAATTTAATAACTCAAAAAGACTAAAATGAAAATAAACTAAAAAATAGAAAAATAATATAGAAAAGCATTTTAAGTTAATTATTTTTTAAAAAATATATTTTTATTGATTTCAGAGAGGGAGGGAGAGGGAGAGAGAGATAGAAACATCAATGATGAAAGAGAATCATTAATTGGCTGCCTCCTACACACCTCCTATTGGGAACTGAGCCCGCAACCAGAGCAAGTACTCTGATCAGAATCGAACTCGGGATCTTCCAGTCCACAGTCTAATGCTCTATCCATTGAGCCAAACCAGCTAGTGCTGGGGTCCAACCCCAGCAGGTCCAGGGGTCCCCAAAGGTGTGGACAGAGTCAGCGAAGAAGGAATGAATGGCACAGAGGCAGCGTTCAGTTCATCAGCATAGTTGGGTTCTCTCACCTGGTTCTATCCAGGATCTCCAGGCAGGTTCTGTCCATGTTCTCCAGCCAGGTTCGGTCGCCAGGTTCTGTCCAGGTTCTGTTGCCATGTTCTCTCACTAGGTTTTCCAGCCAGGTTCTGTTGCCAGGTTCTGTCCAGGTTCTCCTGCCAGGATCTCCAGCCAAGTTCTCCAACCAAGATCTGTCTAGGATCTCCAGCCAAGTTCTGTTGCCAGGTTCTATAGCCATGTTCTCTCGCTAGGTTCTCCAGCCAGGTTCTCTAGGTTTTCCAGCCAGGTTCGGTCATCAGGTTCTGTTGCCAGGTTCTTCAGCCAGGTTCTATCCAGTATCTTTTGCCATGTTCTCTCGCTAGGTTCTGTCTCTAGGTTCTGTGTCCTGTTGTCTTGTTACATCTGTATTTATACCAGTTGATTCCACTCCTACCAATCTCTATTCCAAAGGTTAGGGCATTTCTTATCTCCATTCCTGGGAGTAAAGATTATGTAGCTTAAGCGTGATTGTTCATAGTTAAAGTGATTAACTACCTGCATGGCACTTAGTTAAGGGGTTTTATTCCCTCCCTAACTTCAGGGAAAAATCCCTACCTGGGAAACAACCTTTCTCAGAGAGGAGACCTTGGTTAAAACACATAGTGCCAAGAAGGTGAGCAAACATATTAAGAACAGTATGCCATATACGCCAGGTCCCTTGAAACATATGCTGTGCAGAAGTTTCTTCCATGCAGCAACTGTGTCAAGCAGCAAGGATGGGCCGGCTCCTGGCAAGCTAGGGCTTAAGTTGATTCTGTAAAAAGGTCAACATTATCAACAAACTTTCAGCTAGAAGAACCCAGAAAAAAACGAGCAGATTTAAATTACTAAAACCAGGAATGAAAGAGGGTATACTGCTACTAATCTTACAGAAATTTAAAAAATGTGTCAGAAAGGATATATGCACCCCTATGTTCATAGCAGCACAATTTACAATAGCTAAGATTTGGAAACAACCTAAGTGCCCATCAGCAGATGAGGGATTAAAAAGTTGTGGTACATCTACACAATAGAATACTATGCTGCTATAAAAAAAGAAGGAACTTTTACCATTTGCAACAGCATGGATGGAACTGGAGAGCATTATGCTAAGCGAAATAAGCCAGTGGGAGAAGGATAAATATCACATGATGTCACTCATACGTGGAATATAATGATCAACATAATTTGATGAACAGAATAGACCTAGAGACAAATGGTAAAGGAGGGGGGATGTTAGAGAGCAACCAAAGGACTTGTATGCATGCATATTAGCATAACCCATGGACACAGACACTGGGGTGGTGGAGGTTTGTCCAGGAGGGAATAACTGGTGGGGAGAGAGTCAATTGGGGAAAAAGGAGACATATGTAAAACTTTAGACAATAAATAAAAAATGTATATACATATATAGATATAGGTATATAGATATTAAGAAAGAATTGTATTTCAATAGATTAGATAACCTAGATGAAATAAATTTCTAGAAAAATAAAACCTATCAATCCTGACTGAAGAATAAATACAATAGAGAATCTCATATGGCAGCAGAGTAGATAGAAGTTAAATTCACCTCCTCTTACTACCAAATTGGAATTATAACTAAAATATAGAAAAGTAGTAATCCCAGCAACAACACAGAGCGGGTACCTACTAAGGAACCAGCTCTGGATAGTTGACCTCTCCAAATCACTTTTAAGTGCGATAGAGATGCCGTATAGCCTCAGAGGCCAACCCCAGAACACTGCCACCCAGAGGCTGAGCCACAAACTGACTCTTTGCTAAATACAAAATAAGGCAGTCTGGGAAACAAATACGGCCTGCTTTAAAATAAGGACTGTGGTTTACAACACAGAGCAACAGTGTATCGCAGGGAAACTCAACACTCTCCTGAATACCTGGCAGGTCTAAGGCGAGCCACACTGAAGAATAGAAGAACCAAAGGACCTTCACTACTGCAATTTTTTTTTCTTTTTTTACCTTTTAACTAAGAAACCAATTTTTCCCCTTTTTTTTCTTCTTTTTTTTCTTTCTTTCTTCTTCTTTTTCCATCACCTGATATTACCCTTTTAATTACTACCTTCTTAATTTTAACCAGTATTATTACTGCTACGATTTTACCATTTTTTAAAGTGCCATTTTATTTTCTCTTTATTTTATTTTGGGATTAGTGTTCTCCATTCTATTTTCATCATTATATTATTGGTTGTTTCTAGTTTGCATCCATCTCCAGGGAGCTGTTGATGGAATTTGTTGGGATTAGTGGCTGTTCTATAGGAGTATTCTCCTCATATAAAAAGTCTCTTCCCCTCTTCCACTTCATTCTCTCTTTTCGCTCTTTTTTTTCTTTTCTTTTGTTGCTTTTATTCCCCCCCCCTCCTTTTTCCCAATTTCATGTTTGCACTCCTTTTCTTGGTCCCTACTTTTCTTTTCTTTTTTCTCTTTTATCTTCCTTCTTCCTTATCCCCTAATTCTCTTAATTCGGGCAGTCAACTTTATTTGGGGTTATTAATAGCGTGAATATATTTGTGTTTAGTGCCTGGTACATGGTGCCTTGTTGTGTTGTATTTTGTGCCTTTAAAACAACGCAGAAGATCCAAGCAACAGCAGCCTCCTGAGCACCACAACCTCTGCTGAGGAACAGCAGCTGTATGTGAAACCTCCCCCACCAGCCAGAAGAGCCACCACAGCTGTGAACAGCACCCACCAGAGGAGCTGCTGCCAACTGAAGAGCAGCAGCTACCGCAACCGCCCGAAGAGCAAACACAGACCAAGGAGTCACTGCCACCAGGGGAGCAGCCACTGAATGACTCAACGTCTAGATATGTCAGTGAGATCAAACATGGGTAGACAAAGAAACCCCCAAAGGAAAGAGAAGGAGGACTCTCCAGAAAAGAAGCTAAGTAATACAGAGGCATGCAACATGACAGTAAAGAATTCAGAATAAGGGTCCTAGAGTGCATAAACCGGATGGAGGAAAAAATTGACAACCTCTGCAAGAAGCAAGAGGAAACAGATGAAAAAATCGATAACATATGGAAGAAGCTAGAAAAAACAGATGAAAAAATCAACAACTTAAGTAAGACCCAAGAAGAAATGAAGAGTGATATAGCTGCAATGAAAAACACCATTGAAAGTATCAACAGTAGACTAGGAGAAGCGGAGGACCGAATTAGTGAATTAGAAGACAAGGAAGCAAAACACACCCAAAATGTACTGCAATTGGAGAAAAAAATTAAAAGACAGGAGGAGAGCCCAAGGGAGCTTTGGGACAACATGAAACGAAACAACATACGAATAATGGGGGTGCCAGAACAACAGAAAGATGAACAAGGATTAGAAAACCTATTAGAAGAAATAATATCAGAAAACTTCCCTGAGGTGGGGAAGAAAAAAGTCACACAAGCCCAGAGAGTCCCAAACAAGGTGAACCTGAAAAGACCCACACCAAGACACATCATAATTACCATGGCAAATGTTCAGGACAAAGAGAGAATCTTATAGGCTGCAAGAGAGAGTCGGAAAGTTACATACAAGGGATCTCCCATTAGATTATCAAATGATTTCTCAACAGAAACACATCAGGCCAGAAAAGAATGGACGGAAATTTACAAATTGATGCAAAGCAAAGGACTGAATCCAAGAATACTCTATCCAGCAAGGCTATCATTCAAACTTGAAGGGGAAATAAGAAGCTTCACAGACAAAAAAAGGCTAAGGGAGTTTATCACCACCAAGCCAGCAATGCAAGGAATGCTAAAGCGTCTGGTATAAAAAGAAGAAATAAAAAGCTCAGAAAGAAAACAGCCACACAAAAAAAGAAATGGCTACAAACAAGTACCTTTCAATAATAACTTTAAACGTAAACGGACTAAATGCTCCAAACAAAAGACATCGAGTAGCTGAATGGATAAAAAACATGACCCATACATCTGCTGTCTACAAGAAATCCACCTCATTAGAAGGGACTCACATAGACTGAAAGTGAAAGGATGGAAAAATATCTTTCAGGCAAATGGAAAGGAAAAGCAAGCTGGGGTAGCAATACTTATATCGGACAAAATAGACGTCAAAATGAAGGCCATAACAAGAGATAAGGAAGGCCACTTCATAATACTGAAGGGATCAATACAACAAGAAGATATAACCCTGGTAAACATATATGCACCCAATGCAGGAGCACACAAATTCATAAAAAAACTCCTGGAAGATATCTAAGGAGAGATCGACAACAATACAATCATAGTAGGGGACTTTAATACACCACTGACAGCACTGGATTAGCCCTCCAGACAAACAATCAGCAAAGATAAAGCAATCCTAAATGACTCACTAGATCAGATGGACTTAATAGACATCTTCAGAACACTTCACCCCAAAGCCAGGGAATATACATTCTACTCAAATGCTCATAAGACATATTCAAAAATAGACCATATATTGGGTCACAAGCAATGTATCCCCAAATTCAAGAAGATTGAAATCATAAAAAGCATCTTCGCAGACCACGATGGCATAATATTAGAAATAAACTACAATAAAAACAACCCAAAATACTCTAACACCTGGAAGCTGAATAGCATGCTATTAAATATTGATTGGGTTACCAATGAGATCAAAGAAGAAATTTAAAACATCCTGGAAACTAATGACAATAAAAAGACAACAATCCAAAACCTATGGGACACAATGAAAGCAGTCCTGAGAGGGAAGTTTATAGCTCTACAGGCCTATCTCAAAAAAACAAGAAAAAATGGTAGTAAATCAGCTAACTCTACAACTCAAAGAATTAGAAAGAGAGCAACAAGAAAACCCCAGAGTGAGCAGAAGGAAGGAGATAATAAAGATTAGAGCAGAAATAAATGACAGAGACCAAAAAAAACAATACAGAAAATCAATGAAACCAAGAGCTGGTTCTTTGAAAGGATAAACAAGATTGACAAACCTCTAGCCAGACTCACCAAAAAGCAAAGAGAGAGGACCCAAATAAAGAAAATCAGAAACGATAGAGGCGAAATAACAACAGACCCCACAGAAATACAAATGATTGTTAAAAAATACTATGGACAGCTCTACTCCAACAAACTAGACAACCTGGAGGAAATGGACATATTCCTAGAAAAATACAACATTCCAAAACTCAATCAGGAAGAATCTAAAAATCTCAACAGGCCAATAACTATGGAAGAAATTGAAGCAGTCATCAAAAAGCTTCCAGCAAACAAAAGCCCAGGACCAGACGGCTTCACAGGGGAGTTTTACCAAACATTCAAGGAAGAGCTAAAACCTATCCTCCTCAGACTACTACAAAAAATTCAAGAGGAAGGAACCCTTCCAAGCTCATTCTATGAAGCCAGCATCACCCTAATACCAAAACCAGGTAAAGACAACACAATGAAAGAGTATTATAGGCCAATATCCCTCATGAACATAGATGCCAAAATCCTCAACAAAATCTTAGCAAATCGGATCCAGCAGTACATCAGAAAGATCATACACCATGACCAAGTAGGATTTATCCCAGGGATGCAAGGATGGTACAATATCCGCAAAACAATAAACGTGATACATCACATAAACAAATTGAAAGAAAAAAACACATGGTCATATCAATTGATGCAGAAAAAGCATTTGACAAAATTCAACACCCATTTAAAAAAAAAAACGAAAAAGAAAAAGAAAAGTAAACCTGAATTACCAACTGAAAACTAGCTGAACAAAAGTCGTATAGCCAAGGATTTATAGAAGAAGCCACATTGAGACTGTTACAATGGGCAGAGACTCGAAAAGGGCTGGCCCTGTTCCCATGGAAAGCAGCTGAGATTCTGGAGGGATATCTCAGCTGCAAAGGTTCCTCCTGAGGAGCATGAAATCTCACCCCCAAGCCAGGTTTCACATTCCAGCAAACAAGAGCCAGGAAGAGGCACCAACATAACATCTGGCTGTGAAAGTTGGTGGGCATTCTGTCTGCCAGGAAGAGACAGAGTGCTAGAGACACAGGTGTCCTCTAAAAGAACCAATCTATAAAATCTAGTTTACAGCCACTCACTCTTGTGTGAGTCAAGACTGAGTTGTGGGGCTCCAGGGAGAGAGCTGAAGGGACAATTGTTAGGGTCCCTGTGCTGAGTCCCTCTCCCACACCACAAATACCATTTTTCTTGGGTGGAGCACTCCCATCTATATTGCATCAGCCTGGGAATTCTCACCCTACTGATTCCCTATGACCCCACACTACAGAGATCATGCTCTATAGAGAAGTCATCTGGCTGGACAAGGGGTATAAAGGTCTGGAAAGACTCAGGGTATGTCAGAGATGGAGTTCTGTGATTTGGGGGTAGGTGCCGTTTCCCAAGTTCCCATGAACCTGACTGTCACTGTACCCCACCAAGAGAGATCTATTAGCCCCACCCTCCTGATTCACAGCAGCCCCACTCTTCTGATCTTGGGCTCTCTGGGAGATCCAGACAGAATCGGGGACCAACTGAGTTGCATGGCTCTAAGGCAGGGGCAATTTTTCCTTCACCTGCCTGACTGCACACAGCAAAATATTGGTCTGTTTGGGTCTGATAACTCTGCCCTCACTCTGATGACTCTCTGGGTCTCATCCCACCACAAAAGTCCATGCAGACCTCACAGGAGGTGGCTGGCCTTCGTGTATCCTATGACTTTTTCTGAGTAGCTCAGACCCAAGACTGACACCAAGTTTGAACCTGCATCAATCTGGGGAACACCATTCATCCCTACCTGGTGACTCACTAAGAACTTACTTCCCATAAACTTCCATTCTACCAAAGGTTCTTTAAGTGACTGAGTCTAAAAGGCAGCTGGTAGGTGGAGGCAGATGGAAGAGGATCTCAGGGTGCCTTGGGCTTTTTGTTGATGTGCCTTGAACTTGGTACTGGGGATAGTGGTATTGGTGCACCCTTTTTGGCTCTTCCTATGCACACTCAGGCCTAGTAGAGGCAGCCACAAACTATGAATTACTTTTAAATACAAACGGGTAGCTTAAAACTGGTCACAGGCAGCATCTGATATCTGTACTGAAGTCCCTGCCAAGAAGCCCGTGAACCAACACATCCCAGTGGTAGGCTTCAGGCCACATCAGACTAGGACCAAATTAGTTCCAAAAACAGGATATCCAATGTGAGATACTGGCAGGCACCAACCCCTACTTAAGTGAATTCTTTTCCTGTAGTCAGCACTTTCACAGCAACTTCTACACTACGTTTGCTGTTGATCTTCGCAATCAGTAAGCCTTAGGGTCAACCCAAAGCATGCAGGGGCCAACAGCAATCAGGACTCAACTACAATAGGAGGGCTCATATAAACCACACAATGGACATTCTTGGAGCACCTTGATTGGGTGATCAGGGAGACTGTGCTACTTAACCCCACAGGACACCTACTACATAAGGCCACCTTACCAAGACTGGGAGACATAACAGATCTACCTAATACGTAGAGGAAAATACAGAGAAGCAGAAAAATAAGAAACAAAGAAGCATGTTCTAAATAATAGAAAAGGAGAAATCACCACAAAGAGAACTTAGTGAAATGGAGGCAAGCCATCTACCAAATTCAAAGTTCAAAACAATGGTTAAAAGGATGCTCAAGAATCTTTTTTTAAATATATTTTATTGATTTTTTACAGAGAGGAAGGGAGAGAGATAGAGAGTTAGAAACATCGATGAGAGAGAAACATCGATCAGCTGCCTCCTGCACATCTCCTACTAGGGATGTGCCCGCAACCAAGGTATATGCCCTTGACCGGAATCGAACCTGGGACCTTTCAGTCCGCAGGCCAACGCTCTATCCACTGAGCCAAACCGGTCTCGGCGATGCTCAAGAATCTTAATGGAAGAATTAACTCAGTGAGATCTTATACAAAGAGATAGCAATAATAAAATAGGCCTGGAAACCATAAAAAACTAGTCAGAAATAAATAATACAATAACTAAAATGAAGAATATATTAGAAGGTATCAACAGTAGGTTATTTGAAGCAGAGGATAAAATCAGTGATTTGGATGACAAGGTAGCAGAAAACACACAATCAGCACAGCAAAAAGAAAAAAAAGAATTAAAAAAAAATGAGGATAGTTTAAGGGACCTCAGGGACAATAGGTGGCATAAAAAAAGCCATATCATAGGGGTACCAGAAGGAGAACAGAGAGAACAAGGGATTGAGAACCTAAGAAATAATGACTGAATTTTCCCAATGTGGTGAAGGGAAAGTACACACAAGTCCAGGAAGCCCAGAGAGTCCCAAACTAGATGGACCAAAAGAGGCCCACACACATCATAATTAAAATGGAAAAGATTAAGGACAAAGAGAGGATCTTAAAAGCAGCAGGAGAAAGACTGTTACCTACAAGAAAGCTCACATAAGACTTGTCAGCTATTTTCTCGACAGAAACTTTTCAGGCCAGAAGGGATTGATGCAAAATATTTAAAATTATGAAAAGCAAGGACCTATAACCAACAATACTCTACACAGCTAGGCTATTATTTAAAATTAAAGGACAAATAAAGAGTTTTACCATAGAGAAAAAGCATTATGAGAAGTGTTAAAGGAACTTTTTGAAGAAAAAGAAGAAGATAGAAAAAAAAAGAGGAACACAATTATAAAGAATAAAATGGCAATAAATATTTACCTATCAATAATCACTTTAAATGTAAATGGCTTAAATGCTCCAATTAAATGACAGGATAGCTGAATGGATAATAAAATAAGACCCATGTAGATGTTGTCTAGAGGAGCCCACCTCAGGATGAAAGACACACACAGACTGAAAGTAAAGGTATAGAAAAAGATATTTCATGCAACTGAATAAAAAGAGGGGAAGCAATACTTATATCAAACAAAACACACTTTAAACAAAGGCTATAGCCTGGCCTGTTTTGCTCAGTGGTTAAGTGTCAGCCTTGGGACCGAAGGGTCAAAAATTCAATCCCCAGTTAAGAGTATGTACCTGGGTTGCAGGTCCAATTCCTGGCTCTGTTCAAGGTGAGGGAGGCAACCAATTGATGTGTCTATCTCACATAGGTGTTTATCTCTCTATCTCTATCTCTATCTCTATCTCTATCTCTCTCTATCTCTATCTCTATCTTTATCATCTTTATCTCTATCTGTATCTCTTTCTCTTTCACTATCTCTATCTCTATTTCTCCCCCTTCTCCCTCCCTTTCACAGTCTCCAAAAATCAATGGAAAAAATAACTTCAGGTGAGGATTAATTAAAAAAAAGGCTAGAAATAGGAAACAAAGAAGGACATTATGTAATGATAAAGAGATGAATACAACAGGAGGATTTAACTTTGTAAACATTTGTACACCCAACATAGGAGCACCTAAATATATAAATGAAGTATTTATGGACAAGGGAGAGATTTTTCAGTAATACAGTCATAGTAAGGGATTTAACACCCCTTTGGCATCAATGTCTTGATCTTCCAGACTGAAAATCAACAGAAAAAAAAGCCATAATGACACAATAGATCAGACAGGTTTACTTTATATTTTCAGAGTATTTCATCCCAAAGCAGCAGAATATACATTATTTTTGAGTGTACATGGAACATTTTCTAGGATAGACCATATGTTAAATCAGAAAACAAGTCTCAGTAAGTTTAAGACAATTAAAATCATATCAAGCATCTTCTCTGACCACAATGGTAATGAACTAGAAGTCAATTATAAGAAAAAAAACTGAAAAACACAAAAACACATGGAAGCTAAATAGCATGTTACTAGACAATTAATGGGTTGACAATGAAATAAAGGAAGAAATAAAAAAATACCTTGAAAAATAAAAATGGGAACAAAACCACCCCAAATTTATGCAACGTAGCAGAAGCAGTCCTGAGATGAACATTCATAGCATTATAGGCCTAACTCAAGAAATAAGAAAAATCTTAAATAAACAATCTAATGTTACACCAAAAGGAACTAGAAAAAGAACAACAAAGTCCAAAATGAGTTGGATGAAGGTAATTATAAAGATCAGATCATACATAAATGAAATAATCTAAAAGGAACAATACAAAAGATCAATGAAACCATGAGCTGTTTTTTGAAACAATAAACAAGATTGATAAATCTTTAACCAGATTTATCAAGAAAAAAAGGGAGAGAAACCAAATCAATAAAATCATAAATGAAAGAGGAGACATAACAACTGACACCATAGAAACACAAAGAATTATAAGAAAATATTATGAACAACTAAATGTCAATTAATTAAGCCATCTGGAAGAAATGGCTAAATTTCTAAAAACATACTACCTTCCAAAACTGGATAAAATAGAAACAGAAAATCTGAACAGGCTGATTACAACTAATGAAATTGAAGCATGTGCATAAAAAAAATCCCAACAAACAAAATTTCTGGAGCATATTAATTCATAAGTGAATTTTAGCAAATATTCAAAGAAGAATTAATACCTATCCTTCCCAAACTATTCCAGAAATTTTAGGAGGAGGAAAGACTCCCAAGCTCATTTTATGAGGCCAGCGTTATTCTAATTCTAACACCAGATAAAGTCATAACAAAGAAAGAAAATTATAAGCCAATATCCCTGATGAACATAGATACTAAAATCCTCAATAAAATGTTAACAAACTGGATCCAGCAATGCATTTAAAAGATCATACAGCATGACCAAATGTGATTTATTCCAGAGATGCAAGGTTGGTATAATATCCTCAAATCAAATTACATAATACAACACATAAACAAAATGAAGGATAAATCATATGATTTTATCAATAGATGCAGAACATTCATTAAAAAGCAGCACCTATTTATTATAAAATTCTCACAAAGTAGAAATAGAAGGAACATCCCTCAACATAATAAAAGCCATATATGGCAAACCCACAGCTAAAGCTAACATCATAACCAATGAAGAAACCTAAAAGCATTTTTCTTAAGATCAGGAACAAGACAGGGTTGTACACTTTCACCATTCTTATCCAACATAGTACTGGAAGTCCTAGCCATAGCAATCAAACAAGAAAAAGAAATCAAAGGCATCCAAATTGAAAAGGGAGAAACAAAACTGTCATTATTTGCAGATGGCATGATATTATATATGGAGAACTCTAAAGATTCCACCAAAAACTACTAAAACTGATAAATTCAGTAATGTTGCATGATACAAAATTAATAATCAGAAATTTGTTGCATTTTATACAGCAATAATGAATGATCAGAAACAAAAAAAATAGGAAAAGAATCTCATTTACAATTGCATCAAAAATACGTAGGAATAAATGTATCCAAGGAGGCAAAATACATGTAGTCGAAAAATTAGAATACACTGAAGAAGATAGAAATAAATGGAAGTATATGCTGTGCTCATAGATAGAAAGAATCAATATCATAAAAATTTCCATACAATCCAAAGCAATCTATAAATTCAATGAAATTCCTATCAAAATATCAATGGTATAGTTCACAAAAGGAGAATTAATATTAAAAAATTTATATGGGTCCATAAAAGACCCCCAAAAGCCACAGCAATCTTGAGCAACAGAAACAAATTTTTACATGGATTGACCTAGTGGGTATTATGCTAAGTGTAATAAGTCAGTCAGTGAAAGACAAATGCCAAATGATTTCATTTATCTTTGGAATCTAAAGGACCATATAAAGAAAAAAATAAAACAGAAAGAGACACACAGATACAGAGAAAAGACTGAGGGTTGCTCAGGGGCAGGCCATTGGCAAACTAAGTGGAAAAGGTGAAGGAAGAGATTCAGAAGTACAGATTAATACTTACAAAATTGTAATGGGAATTTATAGTAAAGCATAGGGAATACAGTCAATAACAAAAAAATAAGTAGAAGACCTGAATAGACCTTTAAAAAATAAAATTATTAATTTAAAAACTTTCTACAAAAAAGCCTAGGCCTAGATGGCTTTAATGATGAATTCCATTGAATGTTTAATGAAGGATTAAAAACATTATTAGCAAACTCTTTATAAAAACAGAAGAGGAGGAAACACTCACTCACTCATTGAGGCCAGTAGTATGCTCATACTAAAATCAGACAAAGGAACCACCAGAAAAGAAAAATATAAACCATTATCTCTTGTAAATATAAATATAAAAGTTATCAATCAAAATACTAGAAAGCCTGAATCAGAAGATATCATTAGGATTATACAACATAACAAACTGGGATTAATCCCAGGATTGGTAGTTTATCATCTATCTATGTCAATGTAATACAGTGAATTAATAGAAAAAGTGACAGGGAATTGCATGCTTATCTCAATAGATGAAGAAAAAAATGTTTGACAAATCAAACTCCTCATGAAAAAGAAACACTAAATAAAATGGGAATATAAATGATTTCTCTCCCGTACAAATTGTCTATAAAATAACACAGGTAACATCAGATTACATTGAGAAGCCTGTGTGCTTTCCTGCTAATTCAAGGCACAAGTCAAAGATGTTTATTTTTGCTGGTTATATTCAACACTAGAGGCCCAGTGCACAAAAATTTGTGCACTCGGGGGGGTCCTTCAGCCCGGCCTGTGCCCTCTCGCAGGCTGGGACCCCTTGGGGGATGACCACCGGCTGAGTTAGGCCTGCTCCCCAGGGGATTTGGCCTAAGCTGGCAGTCAGACATCTCTCTGGCAGCCCAGGAGCCCTCAGGGGATGTCCACTTGCCAGCGGGAAGCAGGCCTAAGCTGAAGTTGGATATCCTTGGTGCTGCTGAGGAGATGGGAGAGGCTCCCACCACCATCGCTGTACTGGCAGCTGGCAGCCTGGCTTGTGGCTGAGCAGAGATCCCCCTGTGGTAGTGCATGACCACCAGGGGGCAGCTCCTGCATTGAGCATCTGGCCCCTGGAGGTCAGTGTGTATCATAGTGACCAGTCATTCCCAGTCCTTCTGCTGTTAGGGTCAATTTGCATATTACCCTTTTATTATATAGGATAGAGGCCTGGTGCATGGGTGGGGGTTGGCTGGTTTGCCCTGAAGGGTGTCCCGGATCAGGGTGGGGTCCCACTGGGTTGCCCAGCCAGCCTGGGTGAGGGGATGATGGGTGTTTGCAGCTGGTTACACCCCCTTCAGGGTGGGGGTCCCCACTGGGGTGCCTGGCTAGCCTGGGTGAGGGCTGATGGCTGTTTGCAGGCTGGTCAAGTCCCCCCCAGTGGGGACCCTCACCCCATGGAGGTTTGATCAGCCTGGGTGAGGGTCTGAGTGCTGTTTTCAGGCTGGCCACACCCCCTTCAGGGTGGGGGGTCCCCACAGGGGTGCCTGGCAAGTCTGGGTGAGGGGCTGAGGGCCATTCTCAGGCTGGCCAAGCCCCCCCAGCAATGGAAGCTCACAGCTTCTCCTTTTTTTTCTTTTTTTTGTTCTGGAATTTATTTACCTTCTATAATTGAAACTTTGTAGCCTTGAGAGAAGCTCAGAGCCTACCAGGGTGGGCAGGAGTGAAGCTTGGCTTCCTCCAAGCCTCCTGCTCGCTCCAGCTCCATGGCTACGGCCGGCTGAAAGCAGGTGTCTGGGGTTTATTTACCTTCTATAATTGAAACTTTGTTGCTTTGAGTGGAGCTCAGAGCTGGGCCACGGCAGTCGGGAAGGTTGGCTTCCTCCATCATTGGGGCAACCAAGCCTCCTGCTTGCTCCAGCTCCATGGCTGCCGGCTGCCATCTTGGTTGGGTTAATTTGCATATAGTCGCTCTGATTGGCTGATGGGCATGACTTAAGGCATAGCAAAGGTATGGTCAATTTGCATGTTTGTCTTTTATTAGTGTAGATTGAAGTGGAGGTTTCAACCAGGATGACACAAAGTCTTGAAGCATTCCATATTATTTTTAAGAAATGGCTAAGTACTTGAGTGGACATTATTCCAAATGTGATAGGAATGCCCAATAAGTATATGAGAAGAACCTCAACATTATTAGTCATTTGGGAAATTCAAATCAATACCACAATGAAATACTATTTCGCTCTCACTAGCAAGGCTGTAACAAGAACAACAACAACAAAAAGAAAAAAAAAAACTATTGGAGAGGATGTGGAAAATTTAAACTCTTATATATTGCTTGTTGGAATATCAAATGGTGCAGCATCTGTGGAAAACAATTTGGGTTTCAATATAAGTTTCAAAATATTGTTCAATAAGATTGTTTTTAATTATCTGAATAAATATGGGTAAAGAGAAAACAAAAGTTGCATAATAAGACATCCAGTGTTAAGTTTAATATACAAGGTGCATGCATGAAGTCTTGTATACTTACTAGAAGTCAACCATTCAAGTGGGCTTTGGTTCTTCCTTTCTAACAACCAATGTAAAAAGCAAAATATCAGCTCTTATCTAATCTTAAGAAAAAACTTGACCTGAAAAATTTCCTTTCTGTGTCCTCATAGAGGTGACATTACAATTGACACACACACAAAAAAAAACAGGGTTACACATATATAATGCCTTATAAAGAAAAAGATTAATTAAAAAAAGAAATGGTGGACCTTGAACAAAACAACAACCAGGGTTAAGAAAACAACTACCTTTATAGGGAAGAGTCTTGTCACATATGTTTGTAAAATCATGATAAAGTTTAATTCAGTAAAACTAGTTCTATCAGCAGCTTAAATAATGTAGGTTAGGTATATAGTTTTCTGATGGCCCACCTTTTACTTTGAGACATTTCGGAGTAGTTACAAAATGAAAGAATTGCATCCTTTGCATCCTTTAAAAGATTTTCCATCAAAATTATTTTTTCAACCATGTTTTAGATATGTATTAAAAGAATGGCAAATGCAGATCTCTACAAGGGCCAGGAGAATAAAATAAATGAGAGAAGTGGGATTTTTAAAAATTAAAAACAAATTACAAATACATGGAAAAATGGTATGTAACATATGACCACCTCCATTTGAGGGATTGAAGGCTAGGTAAACTGGAGGCTACTCTTTCCAATCAACCTATTTTTATCATAACTAAAATATGGTCAAGTATTGCTAGTTATCTTAGTTTTCCTTGCGTATTACTCAGAGGTCAGTTACAGAAAATAGAAACCACTAAGACTATTTTAAATATAGATTAAAGGGCATCAACATGGAAAACTGAGTGTTTGCAATTTATTGAGGGTGGATTTTTAGGAATGATTACAAAGAGAACTATGAAGAATCAGACCTCAAGTAAGCTACCAACTTCAATCAGGAAAGTTGGAAATCCTGAATATTTCAGTTGAACTGGGGACTCCAAGAACAATACAATTAGGAAGCTACTGCTGCTGTAAATGGTTAGTCCCAGGGACATGCCTTTCCAATTAGGTCCACACTGGAAACAAACATAATAGCAACAACAACTAAAGGATGAATCTTCTGGCACTGCTCCTTGATTCCCACAAAATGGTAACAGGAAAACCACTACAGATAAACCGTAACCTCCACGATCATTCTTGACACCAGAAGCAGTTCAAAACTGTTTTTAAAATCTCACTTAAGTAAACCTGATTGGTGAAAGCGAAAACTAAATAATATCTGGAAGCTCACTGAGAAGTGTAATTTTTAACATTTTAGTTAAAAACGTGTGTATGTGAAGTATGCAGAGTAACAATCTAGTCTATCTACCATACACAGGGTATCCCCCAAAATGTATGCACAGCTGATAGCTCAATTTTGAAAATGAAATGTATTTTAAGAAATACTGCCTTTATACTTATTCAAAGTGTTTATATACATTTTGGGGGAAATACTCTATACTTTTATGTGAAAAAAATCACCTAATTTTTAAAGTGCTGGCAATTAATTCAATTTTTTAAAAAAACATATTTAATGGGCAGGCCAACAGTATGGGAATTGATGAAGTACATCCGTGAACTTCATGAGAAATAACTGGATGGTAGCTTGTGGCCCACTTCAACATGAAAAAATAGAAAATCATGACCTGCACTCCAGTCTATGAAGAAATACCATTTTATATACAGTGTTTTCCTCTATAAAACACACTTAAATTTGTATTTACTTTACCAAAGTAGAAATGCTTGTTAAAGTAATAGTCCAACAATATTCATGTTTCTACAGTAAAACTGAAAAATTCTCCCTCTCACCTACCCCCACCACTTCCCATTTGAAACCTTTATTAGTATTGTTAGATAAATCATACTTCACTATGAATTAAATATGAAAAAGAAGTAAATGTATCCAATAATGAAGAGAAAATAAATTAAAATACAACCTAATCATCATATAGCCCAGATGTAAAGTTTAACTTCTAAAAACTGAGCAATTAAAAACAGAAAAAACAAAATTACTTACAATTATGTGGGTTGACTGGGTGATTCTTCCACTGCAAATTGTGCCAGTTTGAGTCATGCATATATCTTCATTCATTTAGCTGGAGTGCCTTGATTCTCATCTATGTGGAGTCTCTTTTAATATTGTCTTATCCTCCAGGACCTCCTACATTTTGATTTGATCTTGACCTTGAGACATTCTCAGACTTTAATCAATTCCATGAGGCCATTTCTTACTTTGAGAACCTTTTTTTTTCCAGCTGAAAGGCTGCAAATGAGAAAAAAAAAAAGAAGTTTTATTCTCCAAACAAGTAAGTCTTATATTGGAACTATTTACTCCACATTATTCTTGAAAACCGAACTTTAGCTCATCTCTCTCATCTCATACTTTATCACAGATAGCTTAAAGAAACCAATTGACACTTTTGAATTTTTGAAAATTTGATTTCCTGGCTATCACCTTAACAAGTTGTGTTTGCTAGGTATTTTGTCTACCTTTCAAGATATCACAGGTAACAATCTTGTCTATGTAACACCAATACATAATACATAACCCCCTTTTCTAGGCCTTAATAGCAGTTTCCTCACTGCTTTATTAGCCTTTAATAAGTAACAATGTCCTCAGCACTCTTCCAGTCACCTAGTCTCAAAGACAACTATGTTACATTTTTGTTACAGAAACACCTCACTTCTATTTTAGTTATCTATTGTTGCTTAATAAGCAATACAAAACCCAGTAATTTAAAACAACGATTTGTTATTTCTTGCAAGTCTATAGATTGACTCCACAGTTATTCTTCTCCACATAGTATCAGATGGAATCACTCACTGACTGCATTAAACTGGGTCATTTCAGTCTCCTTCACTGCGCTTTCTCACCATAGGGTGTCTAATCTCCCAGTGATTCTCTATATGGCCTCTATAAGAGAAGGATAGCATAGACTTCCTTAAAAAATAATGGCTGGTTTCTAAAAGAGAGAAAAAAAAAAGGAATTCCACAAGCCCTGACTGCTGATTCCCAGAAGTAGCAAAGCATCATTTCCACTTCATTCTATTGTTCAAAAACTTACAAAGACAACCAAGATTCAAGAAGAGTGAAAACAGACACTTATTTATGAGAAGAGTACAAGTTGAAAACTAACCTATCAAACTCAGCAAGCTACAGAACCAAAAAACTCAGCAACCCCCAAATAAGATACATACAAAGAAACTCCAGCTAGGCCCATATAGAAAAAATAATAATACTACATAGATTGGAACAATACTAAGAATGACAGCTGCCTTCTTATAACAAATGTAAATGGAGTATATACATATTTAAAGTGTTAAAAAAACACCTGTCAAATTAGAATCCTATACACTACAAAAATATCTTTCAAAAATAGACTAAATGAAGAAAATTCCAGACATACAATAGCCACAGAATTTGTCTCTAATAGACCTATACTACAACAAAGTAAAAAATAAATAGTTCTCAGACAAAATGATGTAACACCGGCTAGAAAACTAGATTTTCAGGAAAAAAATAAAGAGCATCAGAAAGGATAAGTATGTAGGTAACTATAAGAACATACCAAATAAAAATAAAACATTACATTCTTGTATATAGCAATTTATTATGGTGTTTATAATATATGCATTAGTAACATATATCATAGTAAAGTATGTATATTGGAAAGAAAATACGGTATTATACTAATGTAATATTCTTATGCTGTGTTAAAAATAGTGAAATATTATGTGAAATTAGGATACAATTAGTTAAGGATGCATTCTATAATTTTTAGAGAAACCACTAAAAATAACATAAAAGGTCAACAGAGGGAATAAAAACAAATACTAAAATATACATAATTAGCACAAAAGAGGAAGGAAAAAAGAGAAGAAAAAGGAAAAGACAACATAAACAGAAAACAAATAGCAAGATGACAGACTTACCAAAGCAAAATTAATTTAAATATAAATGAGCCAAATATTATAATTAAAGAATAAAAATTTTCAGAGAGGAGAATAAAGCAAAATCAAATTCTGTATTTTATAATAATTGTAATTTAAATATATGAACATAGTTTGAAATTAAAAGAAGAAAAATATTTATGACAATATTAATATCAGCAAATATAGACTATATAGAAAAGAGTAATGCTACAAAGAGAGTAATTTCATAATAATAAAAGGGTAAATTAATCAGGAAGACATAATAATCCAAAATGTGCATATACCTAGGAAGAGAGCTTCAGAATGCCAAATAAAAATAGACAAAATTTAATATATATAAATGTACAATCATTATTAAATATTTTAATACCTCTCTCAGAAAGAGAACGAATAGGTAGATAAGAAATCAGTAAAAATATAGAAGATTTGATCAATAACAAGTCATCTTTACCTAAAGGACATTTATAGATTTCTATACTGAACAAATATAGTAAACATATTGTATTTGAATGTCTTGGTAATTAATTAAACATTCAAATACATTTACCAAGATACTCCAAATGTGGAGCTATGGAGGAAATTTCCATAAATTTCAAAGGAGCGAAATCATATAAAGTATGGAATTACATTAGAAATCAATAATAATTAGATATCTATAATATCTAGACATACTTGGAAATTTTTCATCAAATTTATAAATTAACAATTATTCAAAGAAAAATTAGAAACTACTTTAAGCTAACTTATAATGAATGTACAGTATATCAAAAATTGTGGGATAAAGCTAACATTTTGCTTAGAGGCAAACATATACCTTGAAATGCTTAAATAAAAAATAAATGTTTAAAATTAATGACCTCTGCTTTTTCTTAACAAGCTACAAAAAGAACAAATTAAACCCACAGTAAGTAGAAAAGAAGAACTAAAATTAATAAAATAGAAATAGGATTAGTTATAGAGAAAATCTACAAAGCCCAATATTTTTCTTTTACAAAATTGAAATTGGTAATTCACTAGTACTACTAATAATGACAAAAAAAGAAAGATAGAAACAAATCACCTATATTAAAAATGACTGAGGGAACAGCACTATTGTTCTCACAGACATTGAAAACATAAAAGGGAATATTATGAACAATTTTAAAGTAATAAATATTACAACTTGAAAAAAATTATCTAAGTCTTTGGAAGGCACAAACTACCAAAACTCAAGCAAGGAAAAAGAAAATGTAAATAACCTTGTATCTATTAAGGAAAACGAATAATAATAATAAAAAAAAAAACCTAGCCAAAAAGAAAACGTTAGACCCACATGGTTTCCTTGGTGAATTGCATTAAACATTTGAGGAAGAAATAACACCAGTCCTAATCTTAAACTTGTAGGAAGGGAGAACACATCCCACCTCATTTTATGAGATGAGCATAACACTATTGATAAGACCTGATAAAGAATGACAAGAAAAGTAGAGATGGATATTTCTTGTGAATATAGAATCAAAATTCCTTAGTAAAAGAGTAGAAATAAATATCAGTAACATATTAAAATGATATGACTAAGCAGGACTTATCTTAGCAATGCAAAGTTGAGTTAGCGTTTTTAATTTATTTACTTTTTTATTTGTTTTAGAGAAGAAGGGAGAGGGAGATAGAGAGATAGAAACATCCATGATGAGAAAGAATCATCGATCGATCGGCTGCCTCCTGCCCGGCCCTTACTGGGGATCGAGCCCGCAACCCAGGCATGAGCTCTTGACTAGAATTGAACCTGGGACCCTTCAGTCTGAAGGCCGACACTCTATCCACTCAGCCAAACCAGCTAGGGCTTGAGTTATCATTTTAAAAGCAATTGTTGAAATTCACCATTATTACAGACTAAAATTAAATCCATATTATCTATTCAATATATGCAGAAAAACATTTCACATACTTCAAGACCAATTCATAAAAAAATAAAAACTTTCAGCATATTAGGGCTAGAAGGAAGTTTCCTCAGCCAAACAAATGGCATCTATGAAAAATGTACTATTTTAGCCCAGATTTGTAAAATAGAAATATTTGGTTGACCTTCACTAGAATTGAAGTTAAGGGCACAAAGAGAAAACCAATTATCCAGCACAAACTAAACAAATTTCCAACTTGACTTTAGGCTCCAATCAGAACAAGGTGCAAGCATGCACAAAGATACACACATACACATATGACAAGCATATGTTCACAGATATGTAATAAACATTATTGGAAATGTTTATCCTTTTCAAAATATCATAACTTCAATGGATACTGAGGCAGGTTTGCCATGTACAGCTAAGCAAAGTGTACACTGCACAACTAAAGGGGCATCATTCATACAGGCAACAATGTCAATGGCATTCCCTGGACTTGTAAAATAAAATGGCCTATTATAAGGCATTTTCCTCTAGCAAAGTTATTCAAGAAGTATGAATTATACCTACCAAATTGCTTATAAAACTCACACTGCAATACTACATGAAGAAACCAGGTTACCAGTTAGCAATAAATTTTCATATCTTTTCCAAAGTTTGTATTCAGTGTTCTGCAAAAGTAGTATTGAATTCTCATCCAAGTTACCAAAAGAAGCACCACTCTTGCCCTTTCAGAGTAATTTTCTGATGCAATATATCTATCACATTTTCCTTCTTCAAAATGAACCTGTCTTGATTTATATGTTCTCAGAAGGCAATCTGAAGAATTGTTGTTGAAGGAATAAGAGTTGATAATTTATATTATCCTCTATTATTTATATTGATTAACATGGTTGGCAATATCCTCCACAGTGATTTTTTTCCAGAATATAAAAGGTTTTTCAAACAACTGTTTCTTTTTTAAAAAAATCTTTATTGTTTAAAGTATTACATATGTGTTCTTTTTCCCCCATTGACCTCTCCCCAGCCATTCCCACCCCCCTACACATGCCCTCACCCGCTACTGTCTGTGTCCATGGGTTATGCTTCTATGCATACAAGTCCTTTGGTTGATCTCTTATGCCCACGCCCATCCCCACCCCACCCCTGCCTTCCCTCTGAGGTTGGCCCGTCTATTCCATGCTCCTATGTCTCTGGATCTATTTTTTTCATCAATTTATGTTGCTCATTGTATTCCACAAATGAATGAGATCATGCGATATTTATTCAAACAGCTGTTTCTTATTAGACCACTCATAAAAGCCAAGGTCAACCCATTAAATTGTAACTCAAGTGAAAGTGTTTCCACTGGGAACTCAGCTAACAGAGCCCAGTCTATTGCATTCTGTGATCTAACTTGGCATAAGAATATAACTACAAGAATCTGAAATAATTGATAGTTAACTAGCACAGTAATTCAATCTCAAATACCAGTTGTCTCAATTGCACTTCTGTCAGCAGCTGGATAGCAGTTAATTCAAGTCTGATCTCTCAGAAGTGTTTCTAGAATCCTGATATCCCAAGTTATTAATTAAAGTGAAAGTCATATACTTTAGATATTTGATAAGCTAAAGACTAAGCTAATGTTATATGACAATTCAGAGGCCCAACCTGCATTCTTGCTGAGGCAGAGTTAGCCCACCTATACATAGAACTGCCTGCAGGATTGCCTTTAGGCATAGCCAAATGTTTACTTAAAAAAAGAAAATTTGAATCTATTCTAGTGCTTAAACAGAAATCCTGTTGCATTTGCAAAGTTCTGAATCCTAGGGCATGAGAGAGATCATCTTGACCTAGAAAAAGTTAAGAAAAACCTTATCATGAATCTAAATCATCTTGACTCATAATCTTGTAGAACATCTGATTTGAAATTACACTTTATTGAAATGGGCCTGTCAGGTTGAGTATCCCCAAGTAGTTGAACAAATTAACATGCTGGGTAAAATTACTGGTATTCTTTACTTGAACAATTTAAAATATAGCAATAGGGATGGATCACTTTTTCTATGACAGACTGATATTTTCATAATGATGAAGTGGAAATGTCTGGTCACTAAAATATAGATATTTAAAAGAAAATCACCTAAAGCTTTATTTCCTATCCAACAAAATACTCAAACACTATTCAGATAATATCAACAATGCATTTAGCTCACTGCACAAATAGTCAGTGGTAATATAAGCCAAGAATTTATGCTACTCCATTATTGATTGTGGTATAGACAAAAGTTATTTTACCTACAGTCAACAACAGGGCTATTATACTACAGAGTGAGCATTCAAAAAAAAGGAACTAGATAATCTAAAACATTTATTCATTTCTATGGGTAGATACTGCTGACTTAAGGTGAAATCAAATTACAACCTGTCTATGAGTTAATTGGGATTCAAAGGGGAAAATGTTCCTTCATAAAATATTTATAACAAAAAAGAATGAAAATACAATATCCCAAACTAAAGAGGTATCATTCTCCCTCACTATAGATCTGTAAAGTCCAGAGAGGCTTTGGCACATCTGGCTTAGGGCCAACGTAAAAAAACTATTAGTCTCATCTGTTCTCTGGGCAAAGAAAAATATAATCATCAAAGTGTGGTCCATCAGAAAATTAAGTAATATAATATACCAATATCATTAACATAAAGAACAAAAAATACACTATCATATCAATAAGATAGAAAAAACATTTGACACAACCCAATTTCCCTTTAGAAATAGAAATAAATTTACTGGAGTTGATGAGGACATCTATGAAAAACACACAGCTAGCTATAAGATACCTAGGAATAAACTTAACCAAGGATGTCAAAGACCTATACTCAGAAAACTATAAGACATTTAAAAAAGAAATAGAGGAAAATGCAAATATGTGGAAGAACATACCATTTTCATGGATTGGAAGAATTAACATAATTAAAATGTCCATACTACCCAAAGCAATCTATAGGTTCAAAGAAATCTCTTTTAAAATACCAATAGCATACTTCACAGATCTAGAACATGTTTCAAAAATTTATATGGAACCAAAGAAAAAAAGACCTCAAATAGCCACAAGAATCTTGAGAAAGAACTAAGTTGGACGGATCACTCTACATGATATCAAAATATACTACAAAGCTATAGTAATAAAAACAGCTTAGTACTGGCACAAGAACAGGCATATAGATCAATGGAACAGGACAGAAACCCCAGAAAATGAACCATACCATTATGGTCAATAAATATTTAACAAAGAAATCAAGTACATACAATGGAGTAAAAACAGTCTCTTCAACAAATGATATTGGGAAAAATGAGCAGGCACATGAAAAAAGATGAAACTAGACCACCAACTTATACCATACATAAGAATAAACTCAAAATGGATAGAAGACTTAAATATAAGTTATTAAACCTTGAAGAAAACATAGGCAGCAAATTCTCAGACATTTTCACCAATACATCACCTAGGGCTGTGGTCGGCAAACTGCTTCTCTTGAGTCACATGCGGCTCTTTGGCCCCTTGAGTGTGGCTCTTCCTAAGCCTTAGGAGTAGCCTAATTAAGTTAATAACAATGTACCTACCTATATAGTTTAAGTTTAAAAAAAATTGTCTCTCAAAAGAAATTTCAATCATTGTACTGCTGTTATTTGGCTTTGTTGACTAATGAGTTTGCCAACCACTGACCTAGAGCAAGAGAAACAAAGAAAAAAATAAACATTTGGGTCTACATCAAACTAAAAAGCTTCTGCACTGCAAAAGAAACCATAATCAAAATGAAAAGGGAACCCACTGTATGGGAAAACATATTTGGCAAAGATAAATCTGATAAGGGGTTAATTTCTAAAATATAGAAATAACTCATACAACTCAACCAAAGGAAGAAAACCAATCCAATAAAAAAAAATGGGCTAATTATCTAAATAGACACTTCTCCAAAGAGGACATAAAGATAGCCAAGAGACATATGAGAAAATGTTCAATGTCATTAATTAGAGAAATGCAAATTAAAACCACAATGAGAGCCCTAACTGGTTTGGCTCCGTGGATAGAGTGTCAGCTGTGGACTGAAGAATCCCAGTTTTGATTCAGGTCAAGGGAACGTACCTCGGTTGCATGCTTCTCCCTGGCCCTGGCCCTGATCAGGGTTCCTGCAGGAGGCAACCAATCGATATGTTTCTCTCACATCGATATTTCTGGCTTTCCTTCTCTCTTGCACTCTCTAAAAACCAATGTAAAAATATCCTCGGGTGAGGATTTAAAAAACCAAAAAATCCACAATCAGATATCACCTCACACCTGTCAGAATGGCTATCATCACTAAATCAACAAACAGCAAGTGCTGGCAAGGATGTGGGAAAAGGGAACACTATTACACTGCTGGTGGGAATACAGACTGGTGCAGCCACTATGGAAAACAGTATGGGGTTTTCTCAAAAAATTAAAACTTTGAACTGCCTTTTGACCTAGCAACCAAACTTCTAGGTATATATCCTAAATACCCCAAAACACCCATCAGAAAGAATATATGCACCCCTATGCTCATAGAAGCATTATTTATAATATCTACGATTTATAAATAGCCCAAGTGCCCATCAGTAGATGAAAGGATTTAAGAAAAAGTTGTAGTACATTTGCACAATGGAATATTATGCAGCAGTACAAAAAGAGGGCTCTCCTACCCTTTGAGACAGCTTGGATGGACCTAGAGATTATTATGGTAAGTGAAATAAACCAGTCAGAGAAAGACAAATATCACATGATCTCATTTATTTGTGGAATCTAATGAACAAAATTAGCTAACCAAAAAACATTAGTCCAGAGGCATGGAAAAGATTGCGGAATCTCAGTGGAAGGGGGGAAGGAAGAGATAAGCAAAATAATTTATATGCCTATATGCATAGCATATGGATACAGACAATAGTGTGGTGAAGGCCTAGGGGAGAAGGGGCAGGGAAGAGACATAAAAGGGGGTAAAGTGGGGGCTATCTATAATAATGTCAACAATAAAAATATTAAAATAATAACATAGCTAACATTATACTTAATGGTGAAAGACTGAGTGCTTTAACCCTCAAGATCAAGACATGGAAGCATGCAACAAACTGATGATTCTCAGAGGGAAGGGGGTTTGGGAAGAGATTACTCAAAGAACTTATATGCATACTAGAGGCCTGGTGCACAAAATTTGTGCACTGCTGGGGTGGGGTGGGGAGTCCCTCAGCCTGGCCTGCACTCTCTCACAGTCCAGAACCCCTCGCTCCTTACCATCCACCTGCTCGCTGGTCCTTACCACTGCTGAGAAACTTGTACTCCTTCCTCTGCAGTCACACAACTGTCACATGCCAGGCAGTCACTCAGAAATAGCTTGACATTGGCCAACTTATGGAATTCTCCCTTCTCTCCATTCTCCTGAGCAGCATTCTTTTGGTCATCGATATTTTTTTTTCAAAAACCTTACAAAATTTATATGATATACAAAGATGCAGCCTCCTTTGTAGGAACAGGAAGGAAGGGGTGGTTAAGTAAGGCACATGGAGCTGCAGCAAGCACCAGCTGTGGGGAGGGCCAAAGGGGAGAGGAGGTTGGCTCTGAGGCTGAGGCCCTAGAGCCATTGCTGGGGAAGTAGGGATCCCCTCTGAGTGCCACGTTCTGAGGCTGAACTAATTGGTCAAGCTGAGGCAGAGGTGGGTGGGTATATCAGCCATCTTTGGTGCTGTTTACCCTTTCCCACCCAAGCTGTTGTAAAACCCCAGAGCCCTGGATTTCAAAGGCCCCATCCAGAGCAGAGGCCCTGGAAGGGGGTGAGAGGGAGTGCGTAGGGCAAGTTTGAAAGCTGATATGCCTGTGTGCTGAGGGATGGCCAGAGACAGTGGTGAGAGGTAGCAGGGGAAGGGCTCTCATACCTACCCTTCTGTGGGGGCCACAGGTGAAGGAGGCCAGGGGAGTAGGGTAGGGATGGGGCACCATAGTCCCAGCCTCATATGCATCCCTGTATGTCCTCTGCAGTTACATGGAGAAAAGGGATGCCTCTGAGGAGGGGCCAGGCCAGGCGACCATCTTGAGTTCTGGCTGAGGTGATGGTCCTCACCCTGAGATGCCATCTAACTGGTGATGGCAGAGGTCCTAGTGACTCCTCGCTTCTCAAAGAACATGTAGTCCATGAGAATGTGTCTCCCAGCAGTACAGCCTTCACTCTCACATCCAGATCCAGCGGGAACTGCAAGCCAAAGTCATCTGCATCTGTGAGGGCTTCTTTGAGCAGCCCTCCCCCTGCACACACACACACTGCTTGCTCATCCGGCCCACACTGTGGGACTCATTCAGAGTCTTAACCTCAAAGTTGGTGTCTGTGACACAGCCACAGGTCTAGCAGGGCCCTACCACTCGCAGGATCATATGGCGATTGGCATCTTGAATGGAGAACTTGGGGAGGAAGGGATGCCAGGTCTGCAGCACATGGCCAATGGTGGTGCCTGGTGGCGACTGTACTTCCATCTCTCAGTCCCTGGAGTCCACCAGAGGGATGCAAAGGGGCCGGCGGCCCTGCAGCAGGGACGTGCACAGCAGTTGCTCTCTTCAGCCACCTGACCCGGGGGCTGTCCAGCCCCTGAGCGCAGTTCATACCAGTTACTTGTCTCCCAGCCTAGGAGCATTTCCACTCACGCAGCCCAATGGTGAATCAGGATCTGATCAATCGGCACCAAGAATTCGAGGCCAGAAGGCACCCTGGCAGTGGCAAGAGGAGGGCAGCAGGCCCCAGGGCACTGAGGCTGGGCGAGGGGAAGAGAGGGAAGCCGGGCACAGGGGCAAGCACGGGTGGGCACTGGCGCCGGTCCGGGCCCAGGATGCTGTACCTGCTCCAGGTACCCAGTGGTCACAGCATAGGGAGGAGGGAGCAAAGGGGTGTAGCCTGTGGGGGCAAGTATCCTGCCATAGGAAAGGGATGAGGGTTCGCGGGTTGTCGCTATACCAGAAGCTTAGTTCTAGAAGTGCAGGCAAGCTTAGGGACAGCCTGACAGACACAGAGATAGACACAAAGACGAACAGGCAAATGAAGAGAGGTGGCTGCACCAGTGGCCGCCCAGGGTCTCTCGGCTGGTGCCTCTGACTCAGGGAGAAACCAAAAGTGTCAGCAGGCAGGGCAGAGTACCTAGGGCCCTGGATTCCCTCTATGGTTTGCAGAACTGCCCCCTCCCTTTGTTCTCCCATTCTCCTCAGAGGAGGCTGTTGGCAGACAGCTGTTGGCAGATGGCAGGATGGATGGATCCATGATCAGACCCACAGCCCGACCTCCAGGGAGGTTTCCTGACCCTTATGTGTCCCCTGGTCACCTGAAGCCCCTAAAATAGTCGGGGTGCCCAGAAATCAGAGGTTCCCAAGAGCTCATGGAGGCGGGCTCTTGGTCATCGTTTTTTATTTTTTTACTACATTTCTTCCGTGTGCAGTGATCACACTTCATCTGGAGCAGGGAGGGCTCGAGTGACCTGGAGGAAGCATGGGAAGAGCAGTCAGCGCTGGTTGCCCCTGGCGCTGCTGGCGGTATCCTTTATTCTTTGTGGAGTATCTAGGGAGGTGAAGTGGCCACAGTGCCTGAGGGCAAGTTCCAGGAGGCTGGCAGCACTGTCCAGATCGAGCCAGTAGTGCTGGTCCGTTGGTGCCTGGCCTGTCCTCTGGAGATTGAACCTGCGGGACTACTAAGGGAGCCAGTCCACAGTTCTGCCTGGCCTCAGCCACTGATTGATTGGAGTCTGAGGGCTGGGAGGAAGGACCAAGAGGTCTGCCTTTCAACCACTCCCCAGTCACTGCTGCCACTGATTGATCCGTTCCTGCTCCCTCAGCTCCCTAGCCTGGCATTCAGTAGAGCCTTTGGTTGTTTTGGATGTTACGGACCCTCGGTTTTTATATATTAGGATGTGCATAACCCATGGACACAGACAATAGTGTGGTGAAGACCTGGGGAAGGAGCAAAAGGGGGAGGAGGGCATCAGTGGGGTAAAAAGAGGGGGGGCATCTGTAATACTTTCAACAATAAAGATAATTTTTTTTTAAAAAGGATGTCCCATCTCACTACTCCTTTTCAACACTCTACTGGAATTTCAAGCCAGAGTGGCCATGAAAGAAAATGAAGCATAAAAGTTATAGTAGAAATAAACAAGTTAAATATCTCTATCTGCAAATGACCTGATCATGTATGTACTAAATATTAAGGAATTCACAAAAAATTATTAGAATTAATAAATGAGTTCAACCAGTCTATATGCTACAAAATCAATATAAACTAATCAATTTTATTTCCCACACTAAGCAATGAATAATCAAAAAATGAAATTGAGAAAAAATTCATTTTATACTACTTAAAAAAGAATAAAATACCTAGGAATAAACTCTAAAAACTATTAAAATGCTGATTGAAATTAAAGAGAACTGAAATACATGGAAAGACTAACCATGTTCATGAAGATTTAATATTGTTAAGATGACAATACTCCTCAAAATTAATCTATAGATGCACTACAATTTATCTCAAAATGCAAGTTGCATTTTTGCAGACATTGACAAGCTGATCCTAAAATTCATATGGAAATTAAATCTTAAATATGACAGCAAAAGAATAGGAGACAAAATTTTTTAAAAAATAAGTATATTGGAATTAAATTGAAACATTTTGATTCAATGGACGACATCAGGAGGTTTAAAATATACCCTAGCCCTGGCCAATTTGCTTAGTGGTTAGAGCATCTTCCTGCAGACATAAGGATCACAGGTTCGATTCCTGGGATCAAGGGCATATACCTTGGTTTCAAGTTCTCCAGCCTCAGTAGGGGCTCATACAGCAGGCAACCAATCTATGTTTCTCTCTCTCTTTTTCCGCCCCTCCTCCCTCTCTTCCACTCTTTCTAAATATCAATGGAAAAAAACCCTCAGGTGTGGATTTAATAAAAGATACCATACTAATTTTCTCGCTTAAGGGGTATTACATAAAACAATTAAAAGGATGGATGGTATCTAAAATATGCAATTTATAATATTCTCTTTAACATGTTTGGTATAGAAATATCCTTATTCAGAGTGGCATCACCAAAATGGCAGAGTAAAGAGTTCCAAGGGTCTGTCTCTCCACCGAAGCAATAATAAGCTGACAAAAACTGTCAGAATTGAGTTTTTCAAAACTCTAGAACAGCAGTTCTCAACTTGTGGGTCGCGACCCCTTTGGGGTTCGAACGAACCTTTCACAGGGGTCGCCTAAATACATCCTGCATATCAGATATTTACATTATGATTCATAACAGTAGCAAAATTACAGTTATGAAGTAGCAACGGAAATAATTTCATGGTTGGGGGTCACCACAACATGAGGAACTATATTAAAGGGTCGCGGCATTAGGAAGGTTGAGAACCACTGCTCTAGAATCTAATGAAAAGAAAACTAACTATTGTCTGATACAAGGACTAATGCACAGGTTAACAAAAGCCTGATTGAAAGCCAAGGAAAGTAGAAGCTAGGTGTGATGGTTATTTTTAAGTGACAATTTATTAGGACTACAGGGTGCTCAGAGATTTGGTTAAAAATTATTTCTGAATGTGTCTGTGAGGGTGTTTCTTCATAAGATTAACATTTGAATTAGTAGTCTAAGTCAGTGGTTGGCAAACTGCGGCTTGCGAGCCACATGCGGCTCTTTGGCCCCTTGAGTGTGGCTCTTTCACAAAATACCACGTGCAGGCACGCATGTACAGTGCGATTGAAACTTCGTGGCCCATGTGAAGAAGTTGGTATTTTGTGGAAGAGCCATACTCAAGGGGCCAAAGAGCTGCATGTGGCTCATGAGCCGCAGTTTGCCGACCACTGGCTAAGTAAAGCATATTGGCCTCCCAATGTGGGTGGTCATCATTTAGGCCATCAAGGGCCTAACTAGAATAACAGGTAGAGAAAGGGACAATTTCATCTCTCTGCCTCAATGTGTGAGTGGGGTCATTGGTCTTCTCCTAGCTTTGGACTGAGACGTGTACCATCTGTTCTCCTTATCCTCAGGCCATTGGCTTTACCCATTATCAGTCCTTCAGTCTTAGATTGTAACTATACCACCACCACTGGCTTTCCTTGTTCTCAAAAATACATAATAGAAGGAAGATGGTGGCTGGCAGATAGAGGTGAGGGAGAGGGTGTGAATGAGTGAGGGGGTAAAAAGGGAGTGTGTGGATGTGTATGGTTTGTGTGTGTGTGTGTGTGAGGGACAGTTAAATCCAGCAGAAGTATCAGGGGCTGGCAGACCAGGCTCTCCTGGAAAGGGAGCCCCTGCCACCGCTGAGGGCACTCCCTGGGCTGTGGGGCTTGGGCACGGAGCGCACACCATCTTGAAGGGGAGAGCGGCCTCTTCTAGGAACTCATCAGCACCACCACCCAGACAGGCCTTGGACATTGCCTGGGACCCTGTAGCCACACCAGCCAAAGTTATGCTGCCCCACCCGCAGACCTGCAGACTCCAGATGTCCATTTCCAAGGGCAAATGGCTCACACAGCAGAAACCAGGACTTCACCCTCCCCGGCTGCTGACCTCCAGACACTGCAGTCATACCGCTCCAGTGTGTGGAGCCCCTGAACCCACAGCCCTGGCCAGCAACTCCTGGGTGCTTCTGTGAGCTGCCACTGGGCACACACGTACATAACCAATAGCCCACAGGTCCTGCAACAGGAACTGGTACTGCCCCCACCCCAGCTGCTGACCTCTGGACACTGTGGTCATGGGATTACATCAAAATAAAGAGCTTCGGCACAGCAAAAGAAACCATCAACATAACAACAAGAAAGCCCACTCCATGGGAGAACATATTTACTAATGTCATCTCCAATAAGGGTTTAATCTCCAACATTTACAGGGAACTCATACAACTTAACAAAAGGAAGATAAACAATCCAATAAAAAATTGGGCAACAAACTGAAATAGATACTTTTCTAAAGAGAACATAAGGAAGGCCAAGAGACATATGAAAACATGCTCAAAGTCACTAATAATCCGAGAGATGCAGATCAAAATAATAATGCGGTACCATCTCACACCTGTCAGAATGGCTATCATCAACAAATCAACAAATTACAAGTGCTGGAGAGGATATGGAGAAAAACGAACCCTCTTGCACTGCTGGTGGGAATGAAGACTGGTGCAGCCACTATGGAGAACAGTATGGAGTTTCCTCAAAAAACTAAAAATGGAACTGCCGTTTGACCCAGTAATCCCACTTCTAGGAATACATCCCAAGTAAAAGAAACACCAATCAGAAAGGATATATGCATCCCTATGTTCACAGCAACACAATTTACCATAGCTAAGATTTGGAAACAGCTTAAATGCCCATCATCAGATGTGTGGATTAGAAAACCATGGTACATCTTCACAATGGAATACTATGCTGCTGTAAAAAATAAGGAATTCTTACCATTTCAATAGCATGGATGGAACTGGAGAGCATTATGCTAAGTGAAATAAGCCAGTCATGAAAGATAAATACCATTTGATCTCACTCATTTGTGGAATATAAAGAATATTATAAACTTGAAAAAAATATGGGCAAAGAAGCATCTAGGAGGATTGGGAGGGTAAGAGATCAACTGAAGGACTTGTATGCATGCATATTAGCACAACCAATAGACACAAGACACTGGGGGGGATGATGAGGGCAAGTGCCTATGGGTAGGGGAGGTTGGGAGAAGGTCAATGGGGAAAAAAAGGAGACATATGTAATACCTTAAACAATAGAAGACATTTAAGGATTTGTTTTCTGTAGACTAAATTGGTCTGGGTTTCTGAAATTTCACTTTCTAATTTGATAAGATTTAAAGATGAATGTCTCTATTTCCAGTAGTAAAGGAAGCACTGATATTTTATAAGGATCTAGGTGATTGTGGATTTGAAGAAAGAAAATAATCAAACCTTTGGGGAACTTTTCATCAACCAAAATCAATCACTTTCCTAGATAATAGCATTGAAAAGTGAAATTTGAAATAAAAGTACAATACCATGACAAACATGTGCAAGGTCTATTTGAGAACTACAAAACTCTGCTGAACAAAATCAAAGAACTAAATAAAAATGTTGTGTTCATGGATAGAAAAAAATCAATATTGTCAAAATGTCAGGTCTTCCAATCTTGATCTATGAATTTGATACAATTCCATTCAAAATGCCATGAAGTTATTTCATGGTTATCAACAACTTGATTGTAAAGTTTATATCGAAAGACTAATGACCCAGAGTAGCCAAAACAATATTGAAGAAAAAGAACAAAGTTGGAAAACTGAAATCACCCAACTTTAAGACTTAATATAATACTACAGTAATTAAGACCATATTCTATTGATGAGATAATAGACAAATAGCTCAATGTAATAATACATAGCTCAGAAATAGAGCCACATAAATATTGTCACTGATCTTTGACAAAGGACTAAGAGCAATACTATGGAGGAAAGATAGATTTTTTAAGTGCTGAAACAACTAAACATGAACATATAGTACTTCCAGTGTGCTATGTCAGTCTTCATTTCTAGCTGGTCTTTTTTCTGTATCTTTTCTTATACTGTTGAGCATCCTTGCAATCATTATTCTGAATATCCCATAAATTTCTTTTCTTCATTTTATTTAGCTCTTCTTCTGGAGAATTTTCTTGTTTTTTGTTTGTTTTTTTTCATTTGGGTCTTGTTTTTTTGTTTTCCTATTTTGGCTGCCTCTTTGGATTTGTGTCTATGTATTAGGTAGATCTGCTAAAAATCCCAGTCTCTAGCACAGGACAATGTCAGACACTGTTTGTAACTGACCCTGAGCACCTTGTTTGGAGCTATCAGCAATCCACAGCTTGTGTCTCCCTCTGCTGTGGTTGGGTGCCTTTGGAAAGGACCAAGATGTGTATCAGGGCCTGCTTATCCTAGCCTGGGGCCCAGAGGAGATCAGGCAAAGTCTCAAAGCCTCCAGAGATCTGCCTCTCCTTGCAGTCTGATTGTTATTCAGTCTTGATTAGCCCCAGGCTATCAACCATGGTATATATTCCACAGGCTGGGGCAAGAGATTTTCCAACAGGGTAGGGCAATTGCTTACCCCCAATCCTTGGCAAAAGCTGCCTATATGATAAAGGTCTACTGGAGAAAGATGACCTCCACAGCTTGAGGGAGGGAAACCAGGGTAGCTGCCTTCCAAGCTTTAACCTCAGAGCCCACAACCCTGGATTCTCCTCACACAGCTCCAGTCCACTGTGCCCTCCCTTTGCTGGAGTCCAAGGTGAATGGCTGCACAGGAAATTTTGTGTGTTAGCCCTGTAAGAAGGAGCCTGAATTTCCAGCTGTCTCTCCCTGGCAGACAGCAAACCTGATTCTTTTCACAGCCAAATGTTATATGGGCACCTTTCTCAGTTTTGATTCTCTGGGCAGGGGAGCCCAGCTTGTGGTTTACACAACAGGATTTTCAATGGGACTCCCCCACAACTTAGATATCCCTCCAAAACTTGAGGTGCTGTCTGTGGGAGCCTGGCCAGCCCTTCATGCCTCTGCACTTCCTACCAGTCTCTATGCAGTCTCCACTTTCCGTCCTTGGTTATCAGGGTTCTCTCTTGCTAATCTTCAGTTGATTATTCAGGATGGTGTTTCTGTATTTTAGTTGTAATTCCAATTTAGTCCCGGAGAGTGTCAATATAGCTTCCACTTACTCTGCCACCATTTTGGATCTCCCCTTATTAAAGTTCTTTAGCAGTATTTCTGACAGGTGAAATTGTAGTAAGAATAAAGTGATCTAGAGTTCTCTAGTATGTTTTCTCATTTTCCTGCTTAACTTCTCTTGCTATGTGTACTATTCTCAAAGTCCAGTCCAGTTTTTATTTTTTATTCCTCAAGTCATGGCTCTAATGAATTAATGTATAGATTTTCTAAACGTTACCCTCTTGGTTTATATATTGTAATCCATTCATATGCATTGCATCTTTTCCATAACCATTGTCAGTTACCCTATTCTTTCAAATAGCTCAGAGACAGCATAATACAATGAGCTGAAGAAGACAGAAATAACACAGTTCTTTCTATCATTTGTACCATATAATCAGAGACCACATAATTTGAAAAGCATCTGAAACAGATTTTCCTAGCAAACTAGTCTCATTTCAAGGTGAAACTAAGAAGATTCAGGGCAAATTAATTCTTAACTAACATTCTTTACATTTATGATCTCCACAAAAGTAAAAAAAAAATAGAAATTACTCAAATCCTTCATTTAGCACTGACAGAATTTGTATAAGAGACCTTTGGGGGCTTTAGAGTTGCTGCGTAAGCAAGAACTAGCTGAAGCAATATTTTAAACAAGGAGCATGAAGGAACTTATTAGCTAAACGAAGGATTTGCAGCAAATTGGGCCTGTTTAATTTATGAAGGCTGCAAACTCTAAGAGAAAAGAGAGTCTTTGTTTAATGACTGAACTCCTGGAGGAATAGTATGGAGCATCTGCACACCTACAGACACCAAAAGCTGGAAAGCAGCAGCAGCTCAAAAATAGTTGAATAGCATTATTTAGCCCCTTGATAAATAACAGAGGTTGATAGTGAAATTGGAAGGCTGAAAATTGCTGCTGTGTGGGTGCTGAGTCACTAGGACCAAGTTGAGATTTATAATTGTAAGTCATTTTATACCCCCACTTTCTATAAAATTTCTGCAAAGAAATTTCTTTCCATGTTTGTTGGATTTTAATAAGAGAGGACACCTCTGAAAGAGATGGGGAAATTTCTTCTGTTTCAAGCCATACATTTATTTTTTTTAATCATTCAATTCTACATTTTTATTGAATTTATTGGGGTGACATTGGTCAATAAAATTACACAGGTTTAAGGTATAAAATTCTACAATACATAATCTGTATATTGCATTGTGTGTTTACCACTCCAAGTCAACTTCCCTTACATCACCATTTATCCCTCCTTTACTTTCTTCTACCTCCCCTTGTCCCCACTTTTTCCCTATGGCAATCACTATACAGTTGTCTGTGTCCACGAGTCTTTCTTTTTTCTTAGCTTATTCCCTCCACCCTTCTTACCCAGCTTTCCAACCCAGCCCCTCTGACAGCTATAAGTCCTTTCTCTATATCTGTGAGTCTATCTCCACTTTGGTTGTTAGTTTATTTTTAAAGCCATACAGTTAAAGAACACAAATGGAAGATATCCTAGTAGACATCTTTTATGAATTTGATAGAGCACTGAGAGATAGGGTGAGCATATAAATTTCATCAGTTCACTAACCTCAGCCATAGAAAGTCTCAAGGCAAATAAAATTCAGTAGTTACTTCCTCTGAAGGAATTTTGTTCAACATCTGTGTTCTGACTCTAAACACATGCACCTTTAAACTATTAACTTTTTGTTTTCAGAGTCCTATAAATCGCATTAACAAACCTAAAGAAGATGCACAGCTTAATTTTTCTGTTGAAGCTAGGTAAACTAGTCTTAACACATTATTTATAAAGAATTGCAAGTCCACAGCAGGATGTTATCACTCTCCTGTATTCACATCACAAAGGAATTTTGTTAGAAAAGCATAAAATAAAATAGAAATGACTTCTTTCCATTTTCTACACTTAGAACTATTACTTTATTCTTCTCCTACTTGGTGGTTACTTTTGTATTTGAAGAAAAGGGAATAGGGGAAAAGTTCTGGTGAAGAAAAGGATTTCAAAAAGGAGAGGGTAGAAGATGTGTCATTGGGGCACATCTGTAGCCATGGTCCATAGCCACTGGCATAGTCTGTAGCTACTGAGCCATTAGAAAATAGAAAGTTCAATCTCACTCTCCCAGTACACTCAGAACTCTACCAAGTGCTACCACACTGTCTACTACACAATGACCATAAAAGACAAAATATCATCCTAGAAGATATGTACATTTAACATTCAATATGTAAAAATGATTAAATAAATTATGATAAGTAATATAAATCAATAAGCAGTATAATATTATAAAGCACAATAAAGATGGGCTAGTTTAGCTTTGAGTGTTCAGAGAAATATTTTCTGGGGATATGACATGAAGATAAATAATTAGTCATGATGGTGATAGAGACAGTGGTGGAGTAGCTGTGTACTGTGAATAACATTAAGGATACACTAAAGTTATCTTTCCATGCAATATAATAATGTCATTGTGCATAAACTTACTGCCTAGCTAACTTTAATCTTACTAGTATGCTGGAGGCTAAAGCAGACAGTAGTTGGCATATTAATGCAAAAAGACCCATTGGAAGGCCAATGGACTTTGATATTCAGCAGGGCTAAAAATCAACATAATATTGCCCTGCTGTGGGCTCAATGGCTCAAGGCAATTTCTTAACCTCATAATCCTTATGCTGTTTACCAAACTTTACCTTTAATATGCCTGTATGCATTGCTAAAGGGCAAATGTGTATTCAAATAAATAAATAGCAGGCCAGGCCAGAAGTTGGTGTGTTTATTCAAGAAAGAGTCTCCTCCACCTGGCCCCCAATGCCTTCTAAATTCATATTTCTTGTATAGCATTTTCATTTGTGCATTGGCCCCTCCTTCAGATCCTGAACCTCGCCACAAATGTCGTGGCACTAGCAGTCATGGATTGTTTAATGCCATTTAATCGATGAGATGAATGAGAGTCAAAGAGATTGCTTACTTATAGTTACATATCTAATAAGGAATGGAGTTAGGCCCTTAGTCTAGGGCCATTCCTGTGTATTATTCTATCTCAATAAAATGAGAAGGAGACAACGTTATAAAGGGAAGGGATATCATTTATTTGGGGTCAAACTATTACTTATCACTCATAAAGCTCATAGCAGAAACTTTGTACTTTCAGCATGAATTGGCAGGTAATATAGTTGAAAAAAATTAGGTTGTTTGAACACATTGAACCAATAATAGAAGAGATCAATAAATCAGAAATACCGAAGGAAAGAGAGCTACGATAGCAAGGTATTCATTCCATAACGCCAATGTACAAAGGACCTCAGGATATAATTGTTTAAGCATTCTTCCTTTGCAAAAGATCACTATTGAGCCCTAACCAGTTTGGCTCAGTGGATAGAGCATTGGCTTGTGGACTGAAGGGTCCCAGGTTTGATTCCGGTCAAGGGCATGTACCTTGGTTGCGGGCACATCCCCAGTAGGGCGTGTGCAGGAGGCAGCTGATCGATGTTTCTCTCTCATTGATGTTCCTAACTCTCTATCCCTCTCCTTTCCTCTCTGTAAAAGATCAATAAAATATATTTTTTAAAAAGATCACTATTGATAATAATAAATGCATACTTATGATGTGCCAGACACTTTTATAAGTGCTTTACATGTATTAACTCATTTAAACCTTACAACAACCATATGAGATTATTATTAACCTTGTTTTACAGGATTCAACAGCAGACTTGTTCAGGCCAAAAAAAAAAAAAGAAAAATAAAAGAATCAGTGAACATGAAGACAGGTGAAATCATTGAGTAAGAGTATCAAAAAGAAAAAAAAAAAGAACAAAGCAAAATGAAGAAAGCCAAAAGAACTTATGGGACATTACCAAGACGACCAATATATGAACTATGGAAATCTCAGAAGGAGAAAGATAAAAAAGCAGGGAGCTTATTTGAAGAATTAATGATCAAAACTTCCCAAATCTGAGGAAATGGTTATACAAATTCAAAAAGCTTAAAGGAGTCCTACTAGAATAAATCCAAAGGGGACCATGAGACATATAATAACACTGACTAAAATCAAAGACAATGAGTATCTTGAAATAGACAGGGGCAAAGTAATTTGTCACATAAAAGGAAGCTTCCATAAGAGACTAGCAGGTTTCTCAGTAAAAAATATTGCTGGTCACAAGCAGTTGGATAATATATTAAAAGTTCTGAAAGAAAATAAAATTGCCAACCAAAAATATTGTATCTGACAAAAGTGTCCTTCAAAAATGAAGGGGAAATTAAGACCTTATAAGATAAACTACAGCTGAAGGAGTTCATTACCACTAGACCTGCTTTGCAAGCAATACTACAGGGAATCTAAGTTGAAACATAAGGATGGTGGATAGCAACTCCAAGCTGTACAAAAATAAAAGGTTATTTGGTAAGTTAAATACATGGAAAATGAAGCAACCTGTACTATAGCAATTTCGGTCCATATATTTGCATGAAAAAAACATAAAAAGATCCCTACAAATCTATGTTAAAGATTATACTATATATAAAGATGTGATTTATGAAAACAATAATAAAATGGAAGAAGTTGAGCTGTAAAGATTTGAGTTTTTGTATATGATATAAGTTAAGTTGTTATCTGTTTACAATAGAATGCTACAATTTTAAGATGTCTTCTGTAATTGCAGTAGGACCACAAAAATATCTACAGAACATAAACTAAAGGTGTGGAGAAGGGAATCATAGCATATCACAACATAAAATGAATGAAATACAAAGGAAGGCAATAAAAGATGACAGAAAAGCAACAAGACATACAGGAAACAACTGAACAAAGTGGCAAAAGTAAGATCATACCTATCAGTAATTTAAATATAGATGGATTAAATTCCCCAGTCAAAAGACATGCATTGTCTGAATAAATTTTAAAAAGAATAAACCCAGGGTCCAACTATATGGTGTTTACACAAGATTTATTTAGATCTAAGGGCACACAGAGGAAAAAGATATTCCATGTAAATGGTAACCCAAAGAAAGCAAGAATCTTGATTTGGGGTATATATCTACAATGATTTAAAGCAAGGTCTCTAAGACATATTTAGACATTATATAAAAATAGTGTTCAAAGCAACACTATTTTTCATAGCCAATAGGTAGAAGCAACCAAAGTTTCCATCAACTGATGAATAAACAAAATATGGTATATGCATAAAATGAAAAATTATTTTGTCTTAAAAAAGAAGGAAATCCTGTCACATCTACAATGAAGACATTATGTTAAGTGAAATAAGCCAGCCACAAAAAGACAAATACCATCTGATTTCAACTGAATAGATATCTAAAGTAGTTAAAATTCCTAGAAACAAAAAGCAGAATGGTAATTATCAGAGGGTGGTGAGAGGGGTAAAAAGAAGGTGTTGATAAACTCATTCAGAGTTTCAGGTGTGCAAGATGAAAAAGTTCAGAAGATACGTTTCACAACAATGTAAATATACTTGATGCTACTTAACTGAATGTTTAAAAGTGATTGAGCATAAATTTTGTTATGTGACTTTTATCAAAATGAAAATAGAAAAAGAACACTCCAGCAACTCTGACCCAACAGAGATCCTACAACTCCATGAATTAGTCACAAACACTATCCACTGGTGCTACTTGTGTTTCTTTGACCACCAGGACTCTAAAAACTCTGAGGTTAGCGCTGCAATAACAAATTATATGATCCTAATCAGGCCTGGTCTGTTGTGGACCACAACTTAAGATAATAAGTAGATGAGTTAAATATTCCCATTTTGAAAAGCTGAGCAATGCTCTTGGACCACTGTTTTTATCCTCACAAAGAGTGTCTCCTGAAAAAAGCTCATGTAAACCTGGAAAGAAAAATAAACAGACTTTCAAAGTCTTTGAAAGCTCTTTCTTTAATGAGCATCTTTTTTTTTTAATTTTATGCCAAGAGGAGCTCATTTAAAAATTAAAATCCTTGGAATAACATAAAAGAAAAAAGTTATAATTACCCCAAAACCTCTAATATCATCAACCCTATAGAAATTCATTCTGCCATCAGAAATATTAACAATAAATATAAAAATACAAATAAAGAAAAAGTTGTAAAACCATTTGGGTATGTTTATTTTTACATTTAGTTTCCTATCAGAGACTACTAGGGAGAAGCTTTCCTGTTTGTCTTTGATTTCTCCTCTCCTTTCTGACTTATCTCATTATTAATTGTCCTGTTTTATGGTGCTTACATTGCTTTTCAACCATGGAGTATTCTTTTTAGGCACTAAAAAGAGGTCTGAAGATGGATATTTGTATTTCTAAACTATCATAAAAATCAGTAAAATCTCATGTAAATTCAGGACTTAATATATTTTCATTCTTATGATTTTTTTGGCACCGCTACGAAGCACTGAAAACACCAATGAAGATAATAAACTTTCCTATCCCCTTGATAATGATGTAAGTTGATATTCAGTCATTTGCCTCTACTGTATAAGGCTCCAATATAATATGGGACATTCATAACATCCTCTCATAGTGAACTCGAAAGTGAAAATGTTTTTTCAAGTTTACTAAATTGGCAAATTAATTCTTTAAGAAATATATCATTAAATTGATTTGAGATGCCATGATATTAATGTTCAAGTATTTTTGCATGTCATTCTCCTAGAGATATACGTTTTAAAAACTGGCATAAGTCAAATAACTTTAACTCCGACTTAGTTTCTTCCTTTTTTAAAAAATATATTTTATTGATTTTTCACAGAGAGGAAGGAAGAGGGACAGAGAGCCAGAAACATCGATGAAAGAGAAACATCGACCAGCTGCCGCCTGCACACTCCCCAAAGGCACACGCCCCCGACCTGAATCGAACCCGGGACCCTTGAGTCCGCAGGCCGATGCTCTATCCACTGAGCAAAACCAGTCAGGGCTCCAACTCAGTTTCTTTGGGGAAAGTAGCAAGTTTGGAGAATAGTTATTCAAGGGTAATAGTACTCTTCTACAAATATGATCCACTTCTTCAAAGTTAGTTCAATACAGGTAGGTGCCTAGCTCAGATAGCTCTAGCTTTAAGAGAGAAACAGGTAGGTGTCACTTTCTATGGATACTAGAACTAAAAACATTCATCACTATTATGAGGGAAAGAAAATAAGTACAAAGTTCTGTTTTGCACACACCTCTGGATGGTGCTACTTTGGCTTCTCTGAACCTGACAAATGAACACAGTCCACAGAGTTATTTAACCTAGTTGCCATACTGATTTTGCTTCCTGCCGTGGTAGGGGTAAACAGCAGAAGTGAAGAAAAAGGCTTTAAAACTAGACAAGTTACTAGTTATCAGCAAGGCTAAGGTCTTAACTTCACCTTTTCTGAACTCAATCCCAACACTTAAATAACCCAAAGGTATTTTCTGAATGCTTAATCAATACAGAAAGGAGCCCTAACCGGTTTGGCTCAGTGGATAGAGCTCTGGCCTGCGGACTGAAGGGTCCCAGGTTCAATTCCGGTCAAGGGCATGTACCTTGGTTGCAGGCACATCCCCAGTGGGGGATGTACAGGAGGCAGCTGATTGATGTTTCTCTCTCATCTGATGTTTCTAACTCTATCCCTCTCCCTTCGTCTCTGTAAAAAATCAATAAAATATATTTTAAAAAATACAGAAAGGAATTGACCTCAGCACATTCTAAACTGGAGGAACAATGTGAAGTGGCATGATGTGGAATAAAAGATAATATTTTCCAGCCTTCCTTATCATGTAACTATCCCATGGTCTCTGGAATATAAGAAGAAGAAACACACACACACACACACACACACACACACACACACACACAAAACAACAACAAAACAAAAACAAAAACAAAAAACAAACAAAAAAAACAAGTGTTTTACTTATTTTCTTCTCTAAAATTAAATTTCTGGTTGAATGCTCTTTCTAACATCTGACCCCAAACAGCTTCTTTTCATGGCAAACTACTGCTATGATTACAAATATAATAAATTATTGATTAAATTTTAAGTTCAAGAGTCTAACTCTTCACTGATCCTGTCAATGTTTTAACTTACCTGACTCTTGTTTCCTCAGCAACAGTCTAAGGTTAAAGCTTTCTCATAATTTCCATATACCATCAGGATTTGAAAATGAAAATCATATATCTCTTATTCTCCAATGTCACTTTCAATCACCTCCATGTAAAAACACATCTTCCTCCAAGACAGATGCTATCTGGAAGAACCAAGTTTTCTTTCAATTTTCAAACATTTTTGCATCTGTCTTATAATCACTCCTTTTCAGCACAATTCCTCCCATTATTTTAGGTGACTTCAACAACTCCATGATGACCATGCCAAATCCTTGCAACCTTGAACTCTTCATCTCCAGCGTCCTCATTTACGTTGTCCCTGGTCTTTGTCATAGCTGGAACTGATAAAGCTTTTAAGTCTAAAATTCACATATTCTACTTTCAAAGCATTATTTCATCCTTCTAGCCTTCTCACCCCATCATCTCCGGACACTTGCCCTTTCTTCCTTCTTGATGAGGAGGTGATATTGCACAGTAGTTTTTTGATTTAAATTCATTAATACCTGTAGAATGATTAAAGTTGTCTACTTCTTCATGAGTCAGTTGGGTAATTTATATTTTACTAGATTTTTGTCCATTTGGTCTGTCTTTACATATACAATGCATAAATTTGACCATAATGGCCTCAAAATTTTTATGTTCCCTTCTACATTTGTATTTATGATCCAGTTTTCATTCCTAATAATGATTATCTTATCTTTCTTGGTTTTCTTTGATCAATCTTGCCAAAGGGTTGTCTATTTTATTTATAATTTCTCTTGGGCTTTTTGTCATCCTCTCTATTGTATTTTTGTCTATTTTGTTACTTGTCCACTCTTTAGTTAGGTATTTTTATGTTACTCTTTTAAAAAATTCTCATTTTGTATGCTTGACTCACTAATTTATACTATAACTGCTCCCTAAATACCACCTTAGCTGCATTCCAGAAGGTTAATATAAAGTATTTAAATCTTCAGTTAAAATATTTAATTTTCACTATGCTTTCTTCTTTGATCACGAGTTATTTACAAGTGTGCCTCTCTCTCTCTCTTTCTCTCTCTCTCTCTCTCTCTCTCTCTCTCTCTCTATATATATATATATATATATATATATATATATATATATGTGTGTGTGTGTGTGTGTGTGTGTGTGTGTCTCTGTGTGTGTGTGTTTACATACTTTTATGTTATTGAGTTCTAATCTAATTGTGTTTTGGTCATAAATGTAGTCTTCATTATACTTTGAAATTTGTATAAGCTTGCTTTGTAAGAAAAGCATCATGATTTTTCAAATATGTTTCATGAAGACTTGAAAATAATGAATATCTTGTAGTTATTATATAAAGGGTGTCCCAAAAATGTATATACACTTTAACAGCTATATAATATAACATATTTTATTACATTTTAAAAATGAAATGTATTTTAAAAAATACTGCATTCAAAATGTGTATATTTTGGGGATATCCTGTAAATGCAGTTTTTCACACTCTCACACATGAATCACATCAATTTAATTAAGCTTGTTTGTTTTATGTTCAATAAATATAGGGATACAGAAAATCTATAATTTAATCACTATTTTAAAATAGCTTTGAACTATAAAATAATAAGAGAAGTATGTCAAAAATCATCCTCTATTTTGGTGAATTTTCCACTTCTTTCCATTTTATTATATTTTATATTGAATTGTGTTGTTAGGTGCATTCAACTTTAGAATGGCTCAATCTCCCTAAAGAAATTTCCCTTTATTCTTGTGCAATGACTTTCTTTATTTTTAGTAATTTATTTTAATAAAGTCTATTTTAACTGATATTAATATATTCAGTATAGCATTACTTTGGCTACTATCTTACTTGAATTATATATAAAGTTTCAACATTTTTGTGTTCTTAAATTTTAACAGTGCTCTGAGAAATACCATATAGTTGGGGTTTTATTTTTTAAAATATTTTTATTGATTTCAGAGAGAAGAAGGGAGAGGGAGAGAGAGATAGAAACATTAGTGATGAGAGAGAATCATTGATCGGCTGCCTCCTGCATGGTCCACAATAGGGACTGAGCCCACAACCTGGTCATGTGCCCTGACCAGGAATCAGGTCAACACTCAACCACTGAGATACACCAGCAGGGCTATAGTTGGCCTTTTCAAAACTTGTTCTCTCAAAATTTATCTTTTAACTAGAACGTTTACTCCATTTATGTTTACTGTGATCCTGCTCTATTTAGATTTAGTTATACCATATTATTTTTTTATCTTCTATTTGTTTCTTTTTCCACGCTTCTGTTTTCCCTATCCTTTCGTATTCTCTTGTATTTTTTCTCCCTTAATTCACTTTTCCTTCTCACAATTTTAAGTTACACTCTTTTTTATTATTCTCTTAGTGCTCTCCAAGTAAATTTTAGAAAGCAAATTTAACACTAAAGTTTTAATACTACAAATCAGATCTTTTGTGGCAACCTGGAAACATAATTTGTTTGCTATAGGAAGTAATGAGCCATCAAAAATAGAAAAAAGTAACAAACTGAGGCTGAGATCCATCTTCCAATAATCTACAAGCCATAATTAGAAAGCCTAATAGCCATAATCAATTTTGAATTTAAAAACTATTCCTCTTCCAGACTTAGCCTTTTAGCTCCTTGGGTTACACAAGTAGGTAGTTGCCTCAGAAGGATCCTAACGATATATAAAACCTAATAAGATCATAGTAGAGGACGTTTTTACAGATAAAACATATCTTTATTAATATCAATATTACTGAAAAATGAGAAAAACTATTTTAGTGTGCTTTCATTTTCAAGTGTCATTAGGCCCAAATCTCATTGGAATTGTATCTGACATTTGTAGTATATTAAATTTAGTAAAATAAGCTTGAAATTTAAGGTCTAAGCTATCTTGTTTAATCCTCCCAGAGCAATCCATGAGCAGGTACTAGGTTTAATATTCCAAGAGAAGCATATCGGGGCCAATGCAACCCTGTAAGAGGTTTTTATTCCTTCATGAATAAAAAAGTCAAACTTCAAAATTATAGTCAGCAGATAAATTTTATGCACATTTGAACAAATATTTAAGGTAATTGTTGGTGAAGCACCACCAATGAACATACAGGTATAACTTATGTTAGTGGAAGTGTCACTCAATCCTACAAAAAAGAACAATGGGCCAGGGGTCTTTAAATATGGATATAGCTTCTATTTTATTTATTTATTTATTTATTTATTTATTTATTTATTTATTTATTTTTAGATTTTATTTATTTATTTTTTTTTAATTTTTCTATTGCTTAAAGTATTACAAAGGGTATTACATATGTGTCCATTTTATCCCCCCGCCCTAGACAGTCCCCTAGCCTCCCCTATCCCCCAGTGTCTTGTGTCCATTGGTTATGCTTATATGCATGCATACAAGTCCTTTGGTTGACCTCTTACCCCCCTACCTCCTGTCCCCCAACCCTCCCCGGCCTTCCCGCTGCAGTTTGACAATCTGTTTGAGGCAGCTCTGCCTCTGTATCTATTATTGTTCAAAAGTTTATAATGGTCTCTATTATCCATGAATGAGTGAGATCATGTGGTATTTTTCCTTCATTGACTGGCTTATTTCACTTAGCATAATGCTCTCCAGTTCCATCCATGCCTGGATATAGCTTCTATTTTAATAAGTGAAAATACTTTTTGTAGACAGCAAGTCACCTGCTTATGATAAATAAAAACAATTTCAAATTATGGCATTGATAAATAAGGACAATGTTACCAGTTCAGGTTAGAAGGAGAGTTAAACAGCATAAGACCCCCTTATACAGAAACAACTTTTGCCTCAGGAGAGAACTGTGAGAATAGCAGGCATTTATAGGATGCTGAAGACAGACCTCTTCCCTTCTCTAATAAATAATACCTATGATTAGGGGACATCTAGTAAAAGCCAGACTTAGATCTAGGGATTTTACATATATTAAGTCACTTAATCTTCATAACAATCATATGAACTAGAAACAATTTGTTTCCATTTTTTTACAGATAAGGAAACTGAGGTACCAAGTAGTTAATAGATATGTCCACAGTCAGACAAATTAAAAAAATTTTAAGCTAGGGCTTGAAATCCCGTGTCTCTGAACACTTAGAGTACTAACTTTCTCTGCCACTTATTTTATTCATAAAGGTAAAATAGTTTGTAACATAAGTTACTTTGTACATAAAGATGAAATAGTTTATAACAAGAAATCTCCCAAAGACAGTAAATAAAAATCATGCCTCAAGTAACCACACATCTAATACAGAACTAAGTGTGCAGAAGATATCCAATAAATGTTCTTTGTGAAATAAGTTGACCAGTTACATTGAGCTTCCATGGCTTTTAATATCCAGACTCATTCAATGCTAAGTCTTTAGCAAATGTTCTCTAATGATTTCCTAGAAATGGTTTAGAGAAACACAGGCTAGCACTATCTTCATGTTTAGTTTATCAGGAACAATTTGTTGAAATGTAACAGGGCTAGCCCAGCCAGTGTGGCTCAGTGGTTGATCATAACCCATGAACCAGGAGGTCACAGTTCAATTCCTGGTCAGCACACATGCCCGGGTTGCAGGCTTGATTCCCAGTGAGGGGCATGCAGGAGGCAACTGATCAATGCTTCTCTCTCATCATTGATGTTTCTATCTGTCTCTCCCTTCCTCTCTGAAATAACAACAACTATATATAATATATAAACATTAGTGATGAGAGAGAATCATTGATTGGCTGCCTCCCGTATACCCCACACTAGGGATATATATTCTAGCAGCCCAGTGCATGAAATTTGTGCACTGGAGGGGGGGCCCTCAACCCAGCCTGTTCCCTCTCACATTCCAGGACCCCCAGGGGATTGGGCCTAAACTGGAACTCAGACATACTCAGACATCCCTCTCGCAGTCCAGGACCCCTTGCTCCTTACTGCCTGCCTGCTGTGGAGGTGGGAGAAGCTCATGCCATCTCTGTTGTGCTCGCCAGCCATAAGCCCAGCTTCTGGCTGATCAGGGGTGAGGGGGGGCAGGGAGTGTGGCTAAACCGGAAACTGGGCTTGCTGCTTCTTAGTGCTGACCCCACACCCACCCACTTCTGTGTGTGTGTGTGTGGGGGGGGGCTGTCTGAGGCCAGGCCGGTTGCGGGAGGGGCTGGGGGAGGTTGATGAACCAGGCTCGCACCCCATCCAGCCTCTGAGGAGGCTCCGGGACCACGCTGCCCCGTTCCCCACTGCCTCTGTGTATTCATGGCACCAGGACTGGGCCTGTGTCACTGCCTCTGTGGCTGCCTCTGTGTAAGGGGCAGAACCACGCTGTGCCCTCTCCCACTGCCTCTGCAGAAGGGGCTGCAGCACTGGAATCTCTGGGACCGCGCCGCCCCCTCTCCTGCTGCCTCTGCAGAAGGGGCTGTGGTGCTGGGACCTCTGGGCAGCTTTGCCTGGGCTGGCTGCAGGCACCGGGGACTCCGGGCAGCTTCGCCCGAGCCCAGGCTTTGTCAGGAAGAACGTCCAGAATGATGTCTGGAAGACATCTGGTCTATCGGTCTAATTAGCATATTATCCTTTTATTAATATAGATATCTATATATATAAAAGCCAAGCGACCGGAACGACCAGTCACTATGATGCATACTGTAGTGGATAACTAGCTCAATTGGGTCCCTGATCAGCCCCCCTTCCCCTAAACCTCCCGCAGGGCCAGCCGGCCAACCTCCTGTGTCTCCCTCCCCACCACCACCACCCACCAGCCTGTGTCGATCGGCCCCCATCAGGGTGGGCCAGCTGGACCCCACCATGCATGAATTCGTGCACTGGGCCTCTAGTATATATATATATATTAAAGATATGTAATATTTCATTAGTAGCCCACTGTTTCCTGCTAGATGCATGCTCAGGACACTCACAATTGGAAAAGAGAAAGTACAATCTCTAAATAATAAGCTCAAGACTGAATTTGTTAAATGGACATCAAGCAGATCTTTTCAAAATAAAGAGAATAAGAAAATGAATTCATTGAATAATTTAAATTGAAACCTGCATTTTAAGGGGGTTGTTATCTATTTGTAAATATTAATGTGTTACAATGAGCTCTCCAAGATTTGTGTTCAAGGTAAGAGAAAGACACAAAAGATGGGTGTCTTGCCTTAGCCAGTTTGGCTTGCTGGATAGAGCGTCAGCCTGGAGACTGAAGGGTCCGGGTTCGATTCCGGCCAAGGGCACATGCCCGGGTTGTGGGCTCGATCCTCAGTGGGGGGCATGCAGTAGGCAGCCAATCAATGATTCTATCTCATCATTGATGTTTCTATCTCTCTCTCCCCCTCTTCCTTCCTCTCTGAAATCAATAAAAATATATTTTAAAAAAAGATGGGTGTCTCAGGGTGAGAGATTGAATGAAGTGACTTGTGATGAGGGTATACAGGTAGAAAATGAGTAAAAGTCACCTCAGTTTTCTCTTGGAGTTAACATTACTAACTTACCTCCTTAGTAGGCTATGTTATTTTTAAAAAATCTTTCAAATTATAAAATTAATAGGATTTTGTGCAACAGTGCTGAGAGGAAAATATTAAAAGAAATTCAGCCAAGGCCGGTTTGGCTCAGCGGATAGAGCGTCGGCCTGCGGACTGAAGGGCCCCAGGTTCGATTCCAGTCAAGGGCATGTGCCTGGGTTGCGGACACTTCCCCAGTGGGGGATGTGCAGGAGGCAGCTGATCGATGTTTCTCTCTCATCGATGTTTCTAACTCTCTATCTCTCTCCCTTCGTCTCTGTAAAAAATCAATAAAATATGTTTTACAAAAAAGAAATTCAAAACATTTATAATCTCACTACCCAGAGATCATCAGGATTAATTTTTTTAATATATTTTATTGATTTTTTACAGAGAGGAAGGGAGAGAGATAGAGAGTTAGAAACATCGATGAGAGAAAAACATCGATCAGCTGCCTCCTGCACATCCCCTGCTGGGGATATGCCCGCAACCAAGGTACATGCCTTTGACCAGAAACGAACCAGGGACCTTTCAGTCCGCAGGCCGACGCTCTATCCACTGAGCCAAACCGGTTTCGGCAGGATTAAAATTTTGATGATTTCCCTTAATCTCTATTTTTGAATTTCAGTTCTTTTTCCCTGATGCAGTGAGTGGTAACCATGATGCTGCCCAGTGACTCTCTTCTGAAAAGTTTGACTATTCTAAGGAGAGCAGCCTATGGTTAGATGGTGGAGGAAAAAAAAAAAAAAAAAGGAAAAAAGAAAAAAAATCAAGATTATGGCCAAAGCTATGATCTAGTTTGGATTAACATGGTACTCTAATCCACTGGTTCTCAAAGTGTGGTCCCTGGACCAGCAGCATAGTAAAGCTTGTTAGAAATCCAAAGCTTTAGGCCCACCCAACCAATATAGAATTAGTAACCCTAGATGTGGAGTCCAGTAACCTGTGATTTAACAAACTCTTAAGGAGATACCAATACATGGTTAAGTTTTAGAACCACTACTGTAAGAAAATTTGATACCTATAAATGCACAGAGTGAGAATAATAGTACTTAACTATGTTCCAAGTATTATATTAAACACTTAAAATAATGTCATTTATTCTTACACATACATATGAGGTAAGTACTATTATTTCCGTTTTACAAATGACAAACTAAAGCCCTAGCCAGTTTGGCTCAGTGGATAGAGTGTTGGCCTACAGACCAAAGGGTCCCGGGTTTGATTCCAGTCAAGGCATATACCTTGGTTTCAGGCTCCTCCCTGGCCCAGGCCCTGGTCAGGGCTGGAGCAGGAGGCAACCAATTGATGTGTTCCTCTCACATCAATGTTTCTCTCTGTCTTTCCCTCTCTCTTCCACTCTCTCTAAAAATCAATGGAAAATTATCCTTGGGTGAGGATTAACAACAACAACAAAAACACAACAAAACAACAACAAAAATTATAAACTAAAGTAACTTGCCCAAGGTTACACAGATAATAAATGGTAGGGTCATGTTAAAAAAAGTTTGTTTTCAGAGACCCTTTTTTTAACCACCAAAATATATTACTTTCTATCTTAGAATACTAAGGCAAAAATAACTCAAGCATTAATATTTACAACATTATGTAAAAATAAATACACTGATCTCAAAAATAATTCTCTCACCACATGGTATCCTCCATAATGAAAACTGGGGGGGGGGGGGCATTGTTTATTCTTTTGTTCTCTGATTAATCAAGACATCTCCTATCTCTTTTACCTCAAACTTACTGAACACAATAAAAATAAATTTCACTATAGTAGTTAAACTTTGGAGCCAGTGGCTCTGCAATTCTTTGTTAAATTATTTATTTTCAGTAAATCCTCATTAAAATTGGATAATAATGGTATCTAGTTATAAATAAATTGGTTATGAGGATTAAATTATGCTGTGTAGTGTGTGTATGAGAGAGAGAGAGAAAGAGAGAGAGAGAGAGAGAGAGAGAGAGAGAGAGAGAGAGAGAGGAGTGAAAGTATGTGCAGTTGTTATGGCATTTAGATCTTAAGGAATGTCTAAATTTTGCTCTGCTTATGAAGAAGCTCATCGGTGTTCTCTATGTGGAAGATGTTTGGAAGAATTTGGAAATATGAACACAGCCTATTGAAATTCAGTCTCTAGCCATCCAAGTCTAGTACTTCATATTTAACTGAAAATAAAGATTGTTGCATTTTCTTAATTGGGTTATTAAAATCATTTTTATTATTTTCTTAGAAAATTACACAAGTCAGCTAACTATAGAAGAATTTCATTATGAGATGATTAACAGGAAGGTTATAGTGCAGGGAAATTCTAATATCTAGGCAAAGGTTTACCTTAATTTTTAAGTTCATGAGTGCTTCTGCAAAGCCCTCCTCACCCTTCCAAGAATTTCTAATTCCTGAGCAGTGAGATTCTAACAGTCTGGTACTTTTTTTATATCCTCATTTATATTGATTATATATGTTAGATTTAACTTTTCAAACACATTAAACAACTTTAGAGAGGATGGACCTTTTCATATGTAGCACAGTATTAAACATATTTTCATAAATAGTCATCATTAAGCCCAGATTATATATATACTAGAGGCCCGGTGCACAAAAATTTGTGCACTCGGGGGGGAGGGGGGGTCCCTCAGCCCGGCCTGTGCCCTCTCGCAGTCTGGGACCCCTCGGGAGATAACGACCTGCTGGCTTAGGCCTGCTCCCGGGTGGCAGAGGGCAGGCCCAATCCCTAGGTGCAGCCCCTGGTCGGGCTCAGAGCAGGGCCAATTGGGGAGTTGGGGCGCCGCCCCTTCATGCACAGAGCAGGGCAGATTGGGAGGTTGTGATGCCACCCTCAGTCACTCTCAGGGTAGGGCCAATTGGGGGGTTGGGGCACCGTCCCGTCACACTCAAGGCAGGGTCGATGGGGAGGTTGCGGCGCCACCCCCTGTCACGCACAGAGCAGGTCCAATCAGGGGATTGGGGCGTTGCTCCCGTCACCCACAGAGCAGGGCCGATCAGGGGGTTGGTGCCGCCATTCTCACACTCAGGGCAGGGCCGATGGGGAGGTTATGGCTCTACCCCATCACACATAGAGCAGGGCCCATGGGGGGGGGGTTGGGGAGCTCCCCCCTATCAGGCACAGAGCAGGGCTGCTCAGGGGGTTGGGGCCCCACCCCCTGTCACACACAGAGCCGCAGGGCGATCAGGGGGTTTGGGCGCTGCCCCCTGTCACGCTGATCCCGGTGCTGGCAGGCATATTACCCTTTTACTATATAGGGTAGAGGCCTGGTGCATGGGTGGGGCTGGCTGGTTTGCCCTGAAGGGTGTCCTGGATCAGGGTGGGGGTCCCCACTGTGGTGCCTGGCCAGTCTGGGTGAGGGGCTGAGGGCTGTTTTCAGGCTGGGAGTGACTGAAGTTCCCAACCGCTCCTTTTTTTCTTTTTTTTTTTTTATTCTGCGCCAGCTTTACCTTGAGGCTTGGCTCCAGCTCTTAGGCCTCCGCGGCTGAAAGTAGGTTTCTGGCCTTTGCTTACAATGCTGCGAATCTGCTGGCTGAAGTCCGGCGGTATTTGTTACAATGTTTCTTAAACTGCCTGCTCAGAGGCCTGCAGCCACAGGCGGGGAACGTTGGTTTTCTCCAACGATCCTCTGTCACTGAGGCAATCAAGCCTCATGTTAGTTTCAAGCTGCCTGGCTGCCGGCCGTCATCTTGGCTGACAGTTAATTTGCATATCTCGCTGATTAGCCAATGAAAAGGGTAGTGGTCGTACGCCAATTACCATGTTTTTCTTTTATTAGTGTAGATAATTACTATATATATATATATATATATATATATATATATATATAGAGAGAGAGAGAGAGAGAGAGAGAGAGAGAGAGAGACATATTCACTACAGTGATGTTTGTAAACGCAAAATATAGGATTAAGTCTAAATGTCCATCAATAGGATAATAGGATAGATTTGTCTAAGATCTATTATGTAGTCTTATCTATAGTATAGATTAAATGCCATGGAGACTGGCTATGTTTATCAGCCTGGTACAGTGTTTGGATAAGCAATGTCACTTTATGTCTCTATGACACTGATGGCAAACCTATGACACGCGTGTGAGAGGTGACACGCGAACTCTTTGTTTTGGTTGATTTTTCTTTGTTAAATGGCATTTAAATATATAAAATAAATATCAAAAATATAAGTCTTTGTTTTACTAGGGTTGAAAATATCGAAACATTTCTATATGTGATATGGCACCAGAGTTAAGTTAGGGTTTTTCAAAATGCTGACACACTGAGCTCAAAAGGCTCGCCATCACTGCTCTATGACTATTTCCCAGGCTTTTGTACCTGACTAACTGCTCCTTTTGATTGATGCAGCCATTCTTTTAACTTATAGCAATACTTTCATTTGGATTATATATCAAGTCCTGCTGCTACAGAAGCCATTCATTTTCTTTAAAGGTGATATTGCATCTCTTTTGTACTTCCTGTATGCTAACTTCACATTTAAACTCCCAGTGACTTCTAATTTCTTAGGGGTGCACTTCATTGTTTCCCCCCACACACACATACTGACTGTTTATACATGAAGGTATCATAGTATGTAGATTTTTATAACTACACATGGGTATTTTCAAATTTGGCTCACCTGCAAACATTTGCAGTCACCCCAATATTTTTCTGTATATAAAGCCTTTGTTATCAATTTCCTTATATAGGGGTAAAAGGAACATTCTTCACCAACTATTTCTGGAGTCAAGCATAAATAAATGAGAATCAATTCCTGCCCTGACTGGTTTGGCTCAGTGGATAGAGCGTCGGCCTGAGGACTGAAGGGTCCCAGGTTTGATTCCAGTCAAGGGCATGTACCTTGGTTGCGGGCACATCCCCAGTGGGGGGTGTGCAGGAGGCAGCTGATCGATGTTTCTCTCTATCAATGTTTCTAACTCTCTATCCCTCTCCCTTCCTCTCTGTAAAAAATCAAAATATATTTTTTAAAAAAGAGAGAATCAATTCCTTTTGTTTGCCACTATATTACAAATTATCTACATATGTAAAATAACTACTATATGTCACTATGCTTTATACTTAAGCAAATCATTATGCTGCGAAGTGAACATATTATTCCCATTATGAATATGAGGCTTAGATAGAGATAAATATTGAGGTTTGGACAGATTCAGTAACTTTCCTAGAGTGATACACTAGACTACAACTGGCAAAGGCAGGGGTAAACCCAGTTGGGCTGATTCTATGTTCTTTTCAGTATAACATATAGCATTTGTATTCATGCTCTTATTTCCACTTACACAAGAAAGTTATTGATAGTATCATTAAATCAGCATTTGGAGTTAAATCAGACTTGAATTTAGGTATCAATTTTTCCAACATTAGAAGGGATATAATAATAGTATCTATCTCTAGTATTGTCGTGGGAATTAAGTGAGGTAACTAATATATATATATAGTTCAGTGCCTGAAATACAGGCGTTCATTTGTTTTATTTTTAAAAAAATATATATATTTTATTGACTTTTAGAGAGAGAGGAAAGGAGAGGGAGAGAGAGAAACATGGATGTGAGAGCAATGCATTCATTGGCTGCCTCCTGCACGCCCCCTACTGGGTATCAAGCCTGAAATCTGGGTATGTGCCCTGATCTACAATTGAACCAGAAACCTTTCAGTGCTCAGGACAGTGCACAACAGCCAGAGTGGGCATTATTTAAAGGCTTTATATATTAACTAGAGGCCTGGTGCACAGATTCATGCACAGGGGAAGAGGGTGTCCCTCAGCCTGGCCTGCACCCTCTCACAATCCAATACCCCTCAGGGGGATATAGAAGTGTGCCAAGTGGCAGGCAGCCAGGGAGTAGCCTGAGCTGGGGCTGGGCACCATGCCACTCATGCTCATCCCAGCAGAGTCAGAGTTGGGAGAGGCTTCCGCCGCCACAGCTGCACTCACCAGCCATGAGCCTGGCTTCTGGCTGAGAGGCACTCCTCCTTATGGGAGCTCACTCACCACCAGGGGATAGCTCCTGCATTGAGCATCTGCCCCAGGGTGGTCAATGCACATCATAGCAACTAGTCGACCAGTTTTTCTGGTCATTCTGGTCGTTCAGTTGTAATGGTCGCTTAGACTTTTATATATATAGATTTGTCATTCCCCCCTTTTAATCAAAAAGAGAAAAAGTAGTACAATCTCTTTACATTATTCATTTAGTTGGATTGCTGGGTTGATCACTTTTCTCCTTTGGATGTTACTGTGTATTATTTTCTTTTCTCATGCCTTGATGAAATCACATTGGAATTTTCTATTTCTAAAATAATCACTGTTTTAGCAAGTAAGTAATAATCAGTCTTCTACTCCATATACTCAATGTCTATATCCTACTTAGAATAGGCACTTATCACACACTAAAGTACCTTCTATTGAAATAACCTGTGTTTGTTTCATTTCTCCTGTAATTGACTCAAGGCCAGGGACTCACCTTTTTTTGTCCCAAAGTATCTAAAAAAGTGCCCAAGTAATTAATATTAATTTTAAATATATACTAAATAGACTAATAGAATGCAAATCTGGGTGACCTCAAATTCACTTTGAATAAATTTTAGAATTTGGCAAGATATTTAGGTCTGTTTTCTTGCAAAACATTGTTCAAAATGTGTAGGTATATACAATTTAACTGATTCAAATAAAGGTATTTATTGCTTATCTATATAAATTAAATTATTTGTTTTATGGTGTGTACAGTCTTAAACCCTATGGAACAAACTGTTACACCACTGTGAAAGATTTTTCCAAAGTGAGTAATAAAAGATAAAAATATATGTAAGTGTGAGGACATAACATTAAAGGTAAGTATCCATTCCTAGGGCTCTGCATCCAATTTCTAAATGATCAAGACTGTATCTTTCCCTGTTTCTCAATGAGATAAAATAATACTGATTTTAGAGTCAGAAAACATGGTTTAAATTCAAGTATGGCTTTGCTTCAGCCACATTACTTCAATGCACCTCAGTTTCCCTGTGGTACTATCTAGTTTGCAGATGGTTGTAAGACTTGAGATAATGCAGGTATTTAGCCTTGTATAAATGAAGCAACCATTAAATTATAAAAATTATTGTTACTAGGATATTCATATGTAAACTAGATAGTAAAGAGTTTAAATTCAAACCATTTGTCTTATGTGTGAGCTGTTTTGGTAAATTATTTGAAGGCAGGACAAATTGAAACTAAGGATTAAATGAGAAGGATTATATATGGATTCCAATTATCCTTATCTTTTGGTTCTTCCATAATCCTTCCCCATTATTTTCAGTTAATTGGGCTTTCCTCTATCCCCAAATTTCCCAAGAAATAGGTGGTTTCATGAATAAATGTGAAATCTTCTTCAATAATATTATAAAATGCAGTTTTTACCAAACACAGTAGCAGTTTTCATGGGTAAAATAGAATCATTTTCTCATTTAAAATATGTAGAATTATACATTGGAGTTGGAGTTAAACTTTGATCTATATTTTTCATTTTATATTTACTGTTCTCTTTGAAATAGCAGAGATGGTAGAAAAATGTACTGCATGAATAACCAAATAATATATGGAGAGCTGCTTTTGTTTCTAAAATGACTGAGTCATTGCTACAATTTCAGACTTGATGTCCAAATCAGGCCTTTTATTTTTTATTCCATACCATTGCAATGAATTGTAATGGTTATTTGCTCACAATTGCATGTGTACCCTCTACTCATATATATTTATCATTCCTAATGTAAATTCACCACTAGGGCTATAGATTATGGCTTTGTGCTATGCACTTACAGAAAAACTAATGAAAAGGGATAAATTATAGAGGAAGAAACTACCAGCTACTAATATGATTCCCAATACCAGGGTCCCTGAAATTCTTTAACATGTATCAAAACTACTTCTCGTGGTTACAGCATCAGCAGGAAAAATGAAAAAAAGTAATGAACATGAATTGAAAAGAAACTTACTTTTGCTTTTTTTCATATAATAACGTGGTAATACAGAGAAATATATGAAATAGGTAAATTGCTAGTTTGTTGTAAACACAAGGTTATATATTGCTATATTGTTGTACTGAATAGAATGGAGTAGAAAGCTTTACCACTCTAGGGTATTGGGAGAGATGTAGTTATATGAAGCACAAAGATATCTGCAGAGACTTCTCCCTTGAAAGAACTTCCTTTCTCCTAAGTGCCCAGAATCTACAAATATTAAGTTGTCTTTATATAATTTGATGGCATCAGAAGTCTTCTGCCCCAGATATTTATTTCCCTTTTAAGAATCAGGAATCTTCACATTACTCACCCCTTTGGATAGACTTTATAAAAAGTTCTGGTGACCATAATTTCATCATCTGAATGGGTGATAGATTAAGCATAATGGCCTATGAACTACATAAGCCCTACAGATGGTATTTTCATTGACCAGAAAGCAATTAAACATCTACATTTAAACATGTAGAGCTTTCAATAAGCATATATATTCTTTTGAAAATTCGTGAAATCCAACACAACTAAACTCAAACTTTCCTATACAGAGAACAATGACTCTAACTCATTGTATCTCTGAATTTTAGTTTCCTCATCTGAAAAATGAAGATAATGACATCTGGGTCAGAAAAGTGTTCTTAGGATTAAATGAGATAAACATAGAGCTTAATACATATTAAGCACTTGATAAATGATAATAATTATGAGTATCATTGATTAGTGGCTATTCCCTATAGATAGGACATATTCCGTGCAATTTGGCACCAACCCTTTGGCACCAGATTTTTCTACCAATACAAATGATGAACATTAGTTGCCATTTTATCACCACATTTGCACTTCTTTCTTCCTTATAATATTTCTGTTTTTCAAAATGAGTGAAAAACTGAGAGGACTTGCATATTTCAAGAAAAAGAGGAAAAAACACACAAAAAAATTACATCTTTCAATTCTTCAAATACTGCCTGATTTCTAAGCAAGGTGGATCTTGTCTACCATTAAAAGTGAAAAATTTAACTAAAGTCCCCCCACCCCCAGTTTGGAAGTATGCTTTCTTTCAAAATCAGTGTTTCAAACTGGTCTTTCTTAGTTTCAATTTTCAAGACTTCAAAAAGCTTCCAAGATATCTGAGTAGTGCATTTAAAACAAAGTTGACATACTTTCATTTCAAAAATATGGAGTCAAGATGTGTTTTGATAATCACTAATTTTTGGTAATCACTAAACATACATTATATGTCAGTCTAAGAAATAGCCTTAAATGCCTACTTTATGCAAGATGTACTCAGAACTGTGGATGAAATGACAGTGAATAATAATGGTGTCTGAATATTCTGGTTAATTGAGAATAACTTTGTTTTCTTTTTGTTTTGTTTAGTTGTTGTTGTTTTTTATTTATTGCTTAAAGTATTACAAAGGGTATTACATATGTGTCCATTTTATCCCCCCGCCCTAGACAGTCCCTTAGCCTCCCCTATCCCCCAGTGTCTTATGTCCATTGGTTATGCTTATATGCATGCATACAAGTCCTTTAGTTGATCTCTTACCCCCCTACCTCCTGCCACCCAACCCTCCCCGGCCTTCCCGCTGCAGTTTGACAATCTGTTTGATGCAGCTCTGCCTCTGTATCTATTATTGTTCAAAAGTTTATAATGGTCTCTATTATCCATGAATGAGTGAGATCATGTGGTATTTTTCCTTCATTGACTGGCTTATTTCACTTAGCATAATGCTCTCCAGTTCCATCTATGACACTGCAAATGAAAAGAGTTCCTTCCTTTTTAGAGCAGCATAGTATCCCATTGTGTAGATGTACCACAGTTTTCTAATCCATTCATCTACTGATGGGCACTTAGGCTGTTTCCAGATCTTAGCTATGGTGAATTGTGCTGCTATGAACATAGGGGTGCATATATCCTTTCTGATTGGTGTTTCTGGTTTCTTGGGATATATTCCTAGAAGTGGGATCACAGGGTCAAATGGGAGTTCCATTTTCAATTTTTTGAGGAAACTCCATACTGTCTTCCATAGTGGCTGCAGCAGTCTGCATTCCCACCAGCAGTGCACAAGTGTTCCTTTTTCTCCACATCCTCTCCAGCACTTGTCGTTTGTTGATTTGTTGATGATAGCCAGTCTGACAGGTGTGAGATGGTACCTCATTGTTGTTTTGATTTGCATCTCTCGGATGATTAGTGACTTTGAGCATGTTTTCATATGTCTCTTGGCTTTCTGAATGTCCTCTTTTGAAAGGTGTCTATTTAGGTCATTTGCCCATTTTTTGATTGGATCGTTTATCTTCCTTTTGTTAAGTTGTATGAGTTCCCAATAAATTTTGGAGATAAGGCCCTTATCATATATGACATTGGCAAATATGTTTTCCCACTTAGTGGGTTTTCTCGTTGTTTTGTTGATGGTTTCTTTTGCTGTGCAAAAGCTTTTTATTTTGATGTAGTCCCATTTGTTCATTTTCTCCTTAGTTTCAAGTGCCCTAGGAGCTGTATCAGTGAAGAAATTACTTCGGCATATGTCTGAGATTTTGTTGCCTTTGGATTCTTCTAGAATTTTTATGGTTTCCTGTCGTACATTTAAGTCCTTTATCCATTTTGAGTTTATTTTTGTGTATGGTGTAAGTTGGTGGTCTAGTTTCATTTTCTTGCATATATCTGTCCAATTTTCCCAACACCATTTATTGAAGAGACTATCTTGGCTCCATTGTATGTTCTTGCCTCCTTTGTCAAATATTAATTGAGCATATTGGTTCGGGCCGATTTCTGGGCTCTCTATTCTATTCCATTGATCTATATGCCTATTCTTGTGCCAGTACCAGGCAGTTTTGAGAACAGTGGCTTTGTAATACAACTTTATTTCTGGTATTGAGATCCCACCTACTTTGTTCTTTTTCAGGATTGCTGCAGCTATTCGGGGTCTTTTTTTATTCCAGATGAATTTTTGGAGAGTTCGTTCTAGATCTCTGAAGTATGCCGTTGGTATTTTAATGGGAAGTGCGTTGCATTTATAGATTGCTTTGGGTAGTATGGACATTTTAATGATGTTGATTCTACCAATCCATGAACACGGTATGTTCTTCCATCTGTTTATGTCTTCCTCTATATTTTTTTCAACGTCCTGTAGTTTTCTGAGTAGAGGTCTTTTACCTCTTTAGTTAAGTTGATTCCAAGGTAGCTTAATTTCTTTGGTGCGATGGTAAACGGGATTGTTTTTATAATCTCTCTTTCTGAAAGTTCAATATTGGTGTATAGAAATGCCTCAGATTTCTTGGGGTTAATTTTGAATCCTGCTACATTGCCAAATTCATGTACTAAGTCTAGTAGCTTTTTGATGGAGTCTCTAGGGTTTTGTATGTATAATATCATGTCGTCTGCAAATAAGGACAGTTTTACTACCTCTTTTCCAATTTGGATGCCTTTTATTTCTTCTTCTTGCCAAATTGCAATGGCTAACACTTCCAGTACTATGTTGAACAGGAGTGCTGAGAGGGGGAATCCCGTCTTGTTCCTGTTCTTAGGGGAAATAGTGTTAGTTTTTGTCCATTGAGTATGATGCTGGCTGTGGGCCTGTCATATATGGCTTTTATTATGTTGAGGTATGATCCTTCTACTCACACTTTGCTGAGAGTTTTTATCAAAAATGGGTGTTGAATTTTGTCAAATGCTTTTTCTGCATTGATTGATATGATTATGTGATTTTTGTCTCTCAGTATGTTTATGTGATGTATCACATTTATTGATTTGCGGATATTGTACCATCCTTGCATCCCTGGGATAAATCCTACTTGGTCATGGTGTATGATCTTTCTGATGTACTGCTGGATCCGATTTGCTAAGATTTTGTTGAGGATTTTGGCATCTATGTTCATGAGGGATATTGGCCTGTAATTCTCTTTCATTGTGTAGTCTTTACCTGGTTTTGGTATTAGTGTGATGCTGGCTTCATAGAATGAGCTTGGAAGTGTTCCTTCCTCTTGAATTTTTTGTCGTAGTCTGAGGAGGATAGGTTTTAGCTCTTCCTTGAATGTTTGGTAAAACTCCCCTGTGAAGCCGTCTGGTCCTGGGCTTTTGTTTGATGGAAGCTTTTTGATGACTGCTTCAATTTCTTCCATAGTTATTGGCCTGTTGAGATTTTTAGATTCTTCCTGATTGAGTTTTGGAATGTTGTATTTTTCTAGGAATTTGTCCATTTCCTCTAGGTTGTCTAGTTTGTTGGAGTAGAGCTGTCCATAGTATTTTTTAACAATCATTTGTATTTCTGTGGGGTCTGTTGTTATTTCGCCTCTATCGTTTCTGATTTTGTTGATTTGGGTCCTCTCTCTTTGCTTCTTGGTGAGTCTGGCTAGAGGTTTGTCAATCTTGTTTATCCTTTCAAAGAACCAGCTCTTGGTTTCATTGATTTTCTGTATTGTTTTTTTGGTCTCTATGTCATTTATTTCTGCTCTAAGCTTTATTTTCTCCTTCCTTCTGCTTACTCTGGGATTTTCTTGTTGCTCTCTTTCTAATTCTTTGAGTTGTAGAGTTAGATGATTTACTACCATTTTTTCTTGTTTTTTGAGATAGGCCTGTAGAGCTATAAACTTCCCTCTCAGGACTGCTTTCATTGTGTCCCATAGGTTTTGGATTGTTGTGTTTTCATTGTTATTAGTTTCCAGGATGTTTTTAATTTCTTCTTTGATTTCATTGGTAACCCAATCAATATTTAATAGCATGCTATTCAGCTTCCAGGTGTTTGAGTATTTTGGGTTGTTTTTATTGTAGTTTATTTCTAATATTATGCCATCGTGGTCTGCGAAGATGCTTTTTATTTTGAGAATAACTTTGAAGGTCATTAAACATTTACTCCCTTTACTATGCTGAATACAATGGATTTTGCTCTACATGATCAATTATATTAAAAAAAAAGTGTAAAAATTACTAGGTTTCCCTTTACTATTTTAACATTCTTGCCAATTTCTAAATTCTCTTACCTTAGTTGTTACGTTTATAACAATCAGCAGAATCTTAGCTATGGCTACTTTGGCTAAATATTTGTATTTCTTATCATTGATTTGATAATGTGTCCTACTTCAGGCTGTTTTTTGGTATCCGTGGTGGTGACAAAAATTCATCTCTCTCAAAGATAATGCATTTAAATCAGTTTGGTTTTGAGTTGATAAAGGATAAACTGCTCAAAATTTTAATACCAAGTAGGATGCATTTACTTGTGGTCTCTTGGATGAAAGATAATTTGAATATGAGACCTCACCCCCTGCTCCTTGGGAACATGGAAAGCCCATCCTATTGGTAGCTATAATTTCTGTTTTATATACACGTGCACAACTCAAGGAACATGCCAAAATTATTCAATTTTTTAAAAGCAGAATCTTCAACAATGGGATTTTGGTTAATCCCTTCCCCTTTTTTACCCTGCAAAAATAAAAATAAAAAGGGATTTGGAAAAGAATGTGCCAGTGGGCACTGAAATTTCTCCCTCTGCTTCACCTGCTACATCTAATCAACACCAGTGTTTTATGAATTGTACCTCCTAAATACCCTTGGAATACATTATGCATCCAGTCTTTCCCCACTCAAAACTACATTTCAACTGCAGCGGGAAGGCCGAAGAGGGTTGGGGGGCAGGAGGGAGGGGGGTAAGAGATCAACCGAAGGACTTGTATGCATGCATATAAGCATAACCAATGGACATAAGACACTGGGGGGTAGGGGAGGTCCAGGGATTGTCAAGGACGGGGGGAAAAAGGACACATATGCAATACCCTTTGTAATACTTTAAGGAATAAATAAATAATAAATAATAAATAAATAAATAAATAAATAAATAAATAAATAAATAAAATAAAAAACTACATTTCATATTGCAGCATCATTGATCTTTCTAAATAAAGCACAATTCTGATTATGCTGCCCTGTACCATGCCTTCAGGCTCACCATTGCCTGCTAAGTTAAGTTCAAATGTTTTAACAAGGCATGCAAGTGCAAGTGTCATCTCTTGTCACTAACCACCCCCTCCTTATGCAGTTATATTTCATATTCTAATTATAGCAAACTACTTACAACTTCATACATATTTATTTCCTTTTATATCCAGAATTTAGCACACACTAGTCCCTCTGCCATGTACATCCTTTAACATCATACCCAGAGTTTTCTAATGTTACTCATTCTTCAGATTTCAGCTAAAACAGCCTTCCTCCAGGAAGCCTACTCTGATTTTCAAAGACTGTGTTAAGTATCCTTCCATCATTTTACCAGAGCACTTTCTTTTAAAAAAAAGTCTTTATTGTTGAAAGTATTACATATGTCTCCTTTTGCCCCCATTAACCTCTCCCAGCCTACTCCCACCCTCCAGAACAAGCCCTCATCCTCCCACTGTCTGTGTCCATCAGAGAACTTTTTAATGCCTTGATCATACTACTTAATTTTAAATGTTTGTTTATTTGTCTAGTTTTTACCTGGACTGTAAGCTCCATGAAAAATTTTACCTTCCTGATTATTATATTCTCAATCCCTAGCATAATGGTTCCAAATAACTTTTTTAAGTAAACAGGCCTCCTATCCTATAGCCACAGATTTTTTTTTTTTTACTTCAGAGAATCAATGGCTAGGTAATCAGCCTAAAAATGGGCGAGTTTTAAAGTTTGGAAGAAGGGGACTGACACTTGGGTTGCCTATTATAATTAGAAACTAAATCTATAAAGTGATATGCTATATAAAGTGTTCTCTCTTCTGAGATTTTCTTATGTTAGCAGTACAGGGCACTCACAGAAGCTTTAAAATTTCAGTGGTTCCTCCTCCACTTTATTACTAATTAAAATCATCCTGCCAAAGCAGAGAATCATCTTTATGAAATATAGAAAAGAAAGAAAAAGTTATATTAATGAATAATCACTAAACCAGATTACAATCTTCATCATATTCAATCTGCTAGGAGATTACAAAGACAGAAAGAAATTCCACCCTACATATCACCAAGCAGTTTCCATTCATGACATACATATTCTCAAGATTAATTATAACTTGTCCTCCCATAAGAGAACTTTAAAACACTATTTGTTATGCATTTTTCATAGTCCATCACAAATTCACCTGACATTGATGTAGCCATTTGTGCTAGCCAATTGTCTGTGTTTGAAGGAAAAATAAAACTTTTATCCCAAGGACAAGCATTTGGTTATGGCTCAGGGCAAGGCATTCCCACAGTGACAGGAACATAGAGGCACCATATTCCTTGATGTTTATATTTCAAAGAGATGGCCCTCATACCCTTAAGAAAAACTCTTGGCTGTGTTTACCAGAGGAAATGAGGGGTGGGGGAGATGGGAGAGAGTAAAGGGGGGGGGTAAATGGTGATGGAAGGAGACTCAACGTGTGGTGGTGAACACACAATATAATGCACAGCCATCCCAGGAGCAGCAGCCATGTGAACAGCCCACCCCCATTTTAGGAGAAGTAGCCAGTGAGCAGCCCACCCCTGTCTTAGGAGCGGTAACCACATGAACAGCCTGCCCCGTCAGAGGAGCAGCCCACCCCTGTACAAGGAGTAGCAGCCCTGCGAGCAATCTGCTCTCATCTGAGGAGCAGCAGCTGCACAAGCAGCACACCCCTGTATGAGGAGGGGCAGCCTGCCCCCACCAGCCAGAGGAGCCACCACTGCTGTGAGAAGCACCCACCCACCAGAGGAGCTGCTGCCAACTGAGGAGCAGCTGCTTCCACAACTACCTGAGGTGCAGCTGCCACCCGAGGAGCTGCTGCCACCCAAGTAGCAGCCCCTGCATGACTCGGCACCTAGATCCTGTGGTGAGAGCTAAAATGGGGAGACAAAGAAACCCCCAAAGGAAAGAAAAGGAGAAATCACCAGAAAGCAGCTAAGTGAAACAGAGGCAGGCAATATGTCAGGGGAAAAAAAGAATTCAGAATAAGGGTTATACAGTTTATAAACCCGATGGAAGAAAAACTCAACAACTTATGTAAGAATCAAGAAGAAAAAAAAAAGTGATATAGCAGCAATAAAAAATACTATGGAAAGTTTCAATAGTAGACTAGGAGAAGTGGAGGACCAAATTAGTGAATTAGAAGACAGGGAAGCAAAACACACCCAAAATGAACAGCAATTGGAAAAAAAATAAAATAAAAGATAGGAGGAGAGCCTAAGGGAGCTTTGGGACAACGTGAAATGAAGCAACATATGAATAATAGGGGTGCAAGAACGACAGAAAGAGGAACAAGGATTAGAAAATCTATTTGAAGAAATAATGTCAGAAAACTTCCCTGAGGTGGGAGAAAATAGTCACACAAGCACAGAGAGTTACAAACAAGATAAATCCAAAAAGACCCACACCAAGACACATAATTACAATGGACAATGTTCAGAACAAAGAGAAAATCCTAAAGGCTGCAAGAGAGAGATTGAATGTTACATACAAGGGATCTCCCATTAGATTATCAAATGTTTTCTCAACAGAAACACATCAGGCCAGAAAGGAACGGAATGAAACATATAAAGTCATGCAAAGCAAGGGACTGAATCCATGAATACTATACCCAGCAAGGCTATTAATGATCAATAATAACTTTATATGTAAATGGACTAAATGCTCCATTCAAAAGAAATCGAGCGCCTGAATGGATAAAAAATCATGAGCCATATAAATGATGTCTACAAGACAACCACCTCAGGAAAAGGGACTCACACAGACTGAAAGGGAAGGATTGGAAAAATATCTTTCAGGCAAATGGAAATGAAAAAAAGCTGGGGTAGCAATACTTATATCTGACAAAATAGACCTCAAAGTAAAGGTCATAACAAGAGATAATGCCACTTCATAATACTAAAGGGATCAATACAACAAGAGGATAAAACCTTGGTAAACATATTTTCACCCAATGCAGGAGCATCCAAATACATTAAAAAACTCCTGGATGATATCAGGGGAGAAATTGACAACAATACAATCATAGTAGGGAACTTTAATACTGCCACTGACATCACTGGATAAACACTCTAGGCCAGCCCTGGGCAAACTATGGCCCGCGGGCCGGATCCGGCCCGTTTGAAATGAATAAAACTAAAAAAAAAAAAAAGACCGTACCCTTTTATGTAATGATGTTTACTTTTAATTTATATTAGTTCACACAAACACTCCATCCATGCTTTTGTTCCAGCCCTCTGGTCCAGTTTAAGAACCCATTGTGGCCCTCAAGTCAAAAAGTTTGCCCACCCCTGCTCTAGACAAAAAAAATCAGCAAAGGAAAAGGAATACTAAATGACTCACTAGATCAGATAGACTTAAAAGACACCTTCAGAACATTTCACCCCAAAGTTACAGAATATACATTCTCCTCAAGTGAACATGGGACATTTTCAAAGATAGAGCACATATTGGGACACAGTCAATGTCTTTCCAAATTCAAGAAGACTGAAATCATATCACACATCTTCTCAGATCACAATGGCATACATAATATTAGAAATAAACTACAGTAAAAACAATAAAAAAAATTCAAACACTTGGAATCTGGATAGAATGCTATTTAACAATAATTGGGCTACAAAAGAGATCAAAGAAGAAATTAAAAACATCATGGGAACAAATGATAATGAAAACACAACAATCCAAAATCTATTGGACATAGTGAAAGCAATCCTGAGAGGAAAGTTTATAGCTCTACAGGCCTACCTCAAAAACAAGAAAAAATGATAAAAAAAATCATCTAACTCTACAACTTAAAGAATTAGAAAGAGAGCAACAAGAAAAGTCCAGATTGAGCAGAAGGAAGGGGATAATAAAAATCAGAGCAGAAATAAATGACATAGAGACCAAAAAACAATACAAAAGATCAATGAAATCAGATCTGGCTTTTTGAAAGGATAAACAAGATGGATGAAGCTCTAGTCAGGCTCACCAAGAAGCAAAGAGAGAGGACCCAAATAAAATCAGAAATGAAAGAGGTGAAATAACAACAGACTCCACAGAACTACAAAAGATTTATTTTAAAAAATACTATGAACAACTCTATTCCAACAAACTAGACAACCTAGAGGAAATGGACATATTCCTAGAAATATACAACCTTCCAAAACTCAATCAGGAAGAATCTAAAAATATTAAAAGGCTAATAGCTAGAGAAAATTGAAGCAGTCATCAAAAAGCTTCCAGAAAGCAAAAGCCTGGGGCCAGACAGCTTCACAGAGGAGTTTTACCAAACATTCAAGGAAGAACTAAAACCTATCCTTCTTAGACTATTCCAAAAACTTAAAGAGGAAGGAACACTTCTAAGTTCATTCTAGGAAGCCAGCATCACCCTAATACCAAAACCAGATTCAGTGAACTCCCCATCAAAATAGCAATGGTATATTTCACAGACTTAGAAAGAACTCTCCAAAAATTCATGTCGAATAAAAAAGACCCTGAATAGCTGCAGCAATCCTGAGAAAGAAGAACAAAGTTGGAGGGATCTCAATACCAGATATCAAGCTGAATTTCAAAGCCACTTTTCTCAAAACTGCCTGGTACTGTCACAAGAACAGACATATAGACCAATGGAATAGAATAGAGAACCCAGAAATCACCCCAAACCACTATGCTCAATTAATATTTGACAAAGGAGGCAAGAGCATACACTGGAGTCAAGACAGTCTCTTCAATAAATGGTGTTGGGAAAATTGGACAGATACATGTAAAAAAGTGAAACTAGACCACCAACTTACACCATACACAAAAATAAACTCAAAATGGATAAAAGACTTAAACAAAAGATGGGAAACCATAAAAATACTAGAGGAATCCACAGGCAGAAAAATCTCAGACATATGCCGAAGCAATTTCTTCACTGATACAGATCCTAGAACAATGGAAACTAAAGAGAAAATAAACAAATGGGACTACATCAAAATAAATTGCTTCTGTACATCAAAAGATACCATCAACAAAGCAACAAGAGAAGCCCACTGCATGGGAGAACATATTTGCCAATGTTATCACACATAAATATTTAATCTCCAACATTTACAGGGAACTCATACAAGTGAACTAAAGGAAGATAAACAACCCAATCAAAAAATGGGCAACGGACCTAAATAGACACTTTTCTAAAGAGGACATAAGGAAGGACAAGAGACATATGAAAACATGATCAAAGTCACTAATCATCTGAGAGGTGCAAATCAAAACGACAATCTGGTACCATCTCTCACCTGTCAGAATGGCTATCAACAACAAATAAACAAATAAGTGCTGGTGAGGATGCAGAGAAAAAGGAACCCTCATGCACTGCTGGTGAGAATGCAGACTGGTACGACCACTGTGGAGAACAGTATGGATTTTTCTCAAAAAACTAAAAATGGAACTCCCATTTGACCCAGTGATTACACTTCTAGAAATATATCCCAAGAAATCAGAAATACTAATCAGAAAGAATACATACACCCTTATGTTAATAGCAGTACAATTTACCATAGCTAAGATTTGTAAACAGCCTAAGTGCCCATAAGCAGATGAATGGATTAGAAAACTATGGTACATCTACACAATGGAATACTACATTGTGGTAAAAAAGAAGGAATTCTTCCTATTTGCAACAGCATGGATGGAACTGGAGAACATTATGCTAAGTCAGGGAAAGATAAATATTAGATGAGGTTACTCATTTGTGGAATATAATGAATAACATAAACTGATGAACAAAAACAGATCCAGAGACAGAGAAGCATCACTCAGACCATCAAACCTCAGAGGGTAGGTAGGGGAGGGTGGGGGTAAGGGAGAGAGATCAACCAAAGGACTTTTATGCATATATACTAGAGGCCCAGTGCACGAAATTTGTGCACCAGGGGGTGGTTATCCCTCAGCCCGACCTGCACCCTCTCCGATCCAGGAGCCCTCAGGGGATGTCCTACTGATGGCATAGGCCCAATCCTGTTGTTCTCTGCTCTCTGTGGGGCCTGCTCCACACCACAGTGATGGGCAAGCAGGCCCTGCTGGGTGCTGTCTCTGCTCTGCTTGCCTGCTTGCATGTCACCAAAGCAATGGCCAAGCAGGGCCTGCTAGGTGCTGCTTGCGGGCTGAGCTTGTCTGCTCTCGGATCACTTTGGTGATGGCCAAGCAGGCCCTGATGGGTACTGCCTGCGGGCCGTGCTTGCCTGCTTGCTCGTCACTGCAGCAACAGCCAAGCAGGCCTTGCTGTGTGCTTCCTGCGGGCTGTGCTTGCCTCCTGGGCTTGCGTTGTTGGGGCGATGCCTCCAGTGGCCCACCCTGGCCACTATGGGAGCCTCCATCTTTGTCTCGAAGTGACAGTTAATTTGCATATTACTATTTTATTAGATAGGATAAGCCTAACCAATGCACAAAGACACCAGGGGGGTGAGGGCATAAGTGGGGTGTGTGGGTGGACAATGGAGGAGATAAGGGCACATATGTAATACCTTAATCAATCAAGAAAAAATAAGAAATACATTACACAGACGATGTATTATAAAATTATATACCTGAAACCTATATAATTTTATTAACCAATGGCACCCCAATAAATTCAATTTAAAAGAAAAACACTCCTGCATTGTAAACCTGGAAAGAGGCTTGCCAAGACTTTAAAAAGATCTCCAGAGATATCAAAGGGTGAGAAGAATGATTCACAGACAGGTTTCTTTCAGAAATGTACTGATAAAAGGAGGGGGGGAAGATCACTTTCCTTCAAATCATCTTTAAAAAATTCATCTTACATCAGTCAGCTCAAATAGACTTTGTACATCCTTGATATGCAGGCCTCCCTAATAGAACACATTTTCTCTTTCACAATCCATGCACCTCACATTATAGAATAAATGTATTGAGAAGCTATATCCATAGCTTTATATATCCCAGATTATCTTGCTGCTAGGGGCCTTTCCCTTGAACTCAAGATGTACAGAAGATGTATTAGAATATTTTAAGATTAGTAATGCCTGAATATTGGCCAATCAGAAGAGATACCAACCTGTAGCCCTTACAGGTATGCTGTATACATGCACCTGTCTATTAAAAATTTCCACTAAATAACTAATAGGCATCTTAATCCTAATGTGTCTGAAAAATTCCATCCCTGAGCTGCTAGTACCATAGTCTCCCCTGTATCAGTAAAAGGTGACTCCATTCTTTCCCTTGTGGTTCGCATTGATACAATTTATGACAGTGACCTTAACCTTAATCTAGAAGGTCTGTGGGAGGAACTAGGGCCTATGGGAGGAGCTATCACATTGTCATTGTGAGAGAACTACAGGAAGACTCTATGTTGTAACATAGTATTATTGTTACAACATAGCTCTATGGTTGTAACCGCCCCTAGCCTTAACTTCCTCTTCCCCTCTATAAAGTATTTCTTCCATCATTGCACAGTTCAGTGTGTGCACATGACTTGCCATGGTCATGGAACACCTAATCAACTTTTCTTTTATGGTCGACAACATCCAGTTTGTCCGGAAAGTTGTTTCCTCAAATTTAAAAGTATGTCCGCAAAACTAAATATTTCTTATGCCCTTGACTTTTAAGACAATTTAAAACTATCACTATGTTTTGCCTGGAATATTGTAAAAGCACACAAACCCATCTCCCTGCCTCCCATTTTGTGCCCTTACATACTCTTCACCATACAAAAGCCAAAATATGTCTTAAAAACCTCGCCAGATAATGTTTTTCTTCTGTTCAAATCTTCAATGACTTTCCATTTCACTAGAGTATAAGTAAAAATCTACACAATGGCTTACAAGGATACTCAAGGCCTCCTGCTACTTCCATCACCTCATTTCCTGGGACTGCCCTTGCTGTTCCACTGCACTACTAGTACATTTGCACATGACGTTCCTAACAAATACTGGCAATGCTCTGGCCTTAAGGTCTTTGAAATGGCTATTTCTTCTGTCTTAAACTTTAATTCCCCAGCAACTTAGCATGGCTTTTCCCTTCATTTCCTTCGCCATTTTTTGGAAGTATTTTAAAAATATATTTTTATTGTATAATATTCACTATATGAAAGTGTACAATTAAATGGTTTTTAAGATATTCACAGAGTTGCACAATCTTATAATTAGAAAATTGTCATGAGCTCAAAAGATACTCTGTACTCATTAAACAGTCACTTCCTCATTACCCCCATCTTTTCAGCCCCTAGCAACCATTAATTTACTTTCTCTCTGTGTAGATTTGGCTTTTCTGGTCATTTCACAAAAATATGCCTGGCTTCTTTTATTTAGCATCATGTTTTTGAGGTTCACCCATGCTGTAGCATGTAAAGTACTTTCTGTTTATGGGTGAAAACATTTTATTGTATGGATACACTATAATTTGTCTATGTATTTGTTAGCTTATTGTTGGAGAGGAACATTAACCTTTAAGTATTAAAAGTATAAATTCAACATGAGTGTATCCACAGTTTTAATTAGTAATGTCACAGGATTATACATGGTGTGAACAATATGCCATGTAGAGATTGTAAATTGTCAGCAAGTGGCTTTTTAATAAAGTTATTCTAGCTCTTGTTTTATTAAATATGCAAACATAGTATTTTCATCAATATTTTACCTCTGAGAACTTGTATTTGGGGTGGGGTAAGCCAGATACCCCCAGGACAATAATGGAGTTTTCAGTCTGTGCCTGAAAGAGTAGCCCACTGCATTTATAACCATAGATCTGATCTGGAATAAGAGAACACCGAACATCACCCTCAGGAATTCAACCATCACAGGAACAGCTGTGCCACAGTATGTTTTTTTTCTGTTCAAGATGCTATTCAGTGAGGCATTCAATCCTATAACAGACTTGTGTGCTATGCTCAAAGATGGCTGGAATATTCTGAGAGATATTTATGACATCATAACTCTCAGGGTTCCACCAACCAGCACAGTACTCAGGGTCTGTGGCCTTTACTGTTGAAGAATGAGCTTCAGCCTGGAAATGGCCCTGGCCTCCTACTGTTTCTTTTCACTTCCAGAGGAAGTCTGGCTGCCTTTAGATCTGAAGTAACCCCACTTGGCCAAATTTGCTTAGACTCTGGCCAAATAAAAATTTGTCTTGTGGTCTTTAAAATTAATCTATTTCACATACTATAAAGGTTACCACTTAAAATATATAGTTTAGTAGATTTTAATAAATTCACTAGGTTGTACAATCATCATCATTATCTACATTCAGAACATTTTCATCATCCCACAAAGAAACCCCATACACAGAAATAGTAATTCCCACTCTCCCTTCTCAGACCCTGACAACCACTAACCAATCTTCTGTCTCTATGGGTTTTCCTATTCTATAAAATTCATATAAATAAAATGCACTCTGTGTCCTTTTGTGTTTTGTTTCCTTCATTTATCATGTCTTTGAAGTTGATTTATCATGTTGTGTTTCAGAATTTATTCATTTCTATGGCTTAACTAGAGGCCCATCGTATGGATTCATGCACCAGTGAGGTCCCTTGCCTGGCCTGTGTCCTCTTGAAATCTGAGACACCTTGGGGGATGTTGGAGAGCAGGTTTCAGCCTGATCCCCACATGCCAGGCTGAAGGACCCCACCAGTACACAAATCCATGCAACGGGCTGGTTTTGGCTAGATCTCCACAGGCCAGGCCAAGGGACTCCACCGGGCCTCTAGTATGCATATAAGATCTTTGGTTAATCTCTTCCAGCCCCCCTGACCCGCTTCCCTCTGAGATTCATCAGTCTGTTCCATGTTTCCATGGTGGTCACTGTGCATCATAGCCCTGGTCGAATGGTCAAACGGTTGAATGGTTGAACAGTTGCTTAGGCATATATATATATATATATATATATATATATATATATATATATCTCCTATCTAATAAAAGAGAAACATGGTAATTGGCGTACGACCGCTACCCTTCCCATTGGCTAATCAGGGCAATATGCAAATTAACTGCCAGCCAAGATGACGGCCGGCAGCCAGGGAGCTTGAAACTAACATGAGGCTTGCTTGTTTCAGTGAGGGAGGACTCCAACGTTCCCCGCCTGCTGCTGCAGGCCCCTGAGTTGCAACTCTAAGCAACTATGTAACAAATATAGAAGGTAAACAAAACCCCAGAAACCAGCTTTAGTCCGCCGGGCTTCAGCCAGCCGTTTCACAACATTGTAAGCAAAGGCCAGAAACCTACTTTCAGCAGCAGAGGCCTAAGAGCTGGAGCCAAGCCTCAAAGCTAAAGCTGGCCCAGAATAAAAAAAGAAAAAAGAAAAAAAGGAGCAGTTGGGAGCTTTAGTCACCCCCAGCCTGAAAACAGCCCTCAGCCCCTCACCCAGACTGGCCAGGCATCCCAGTGGGGACCCCCACCCTGAAGGGTGTGTGACCAGGTGCAAACAGCCATCATCCCCTCATCGAGGCTGGCCAAGCACCCCAGTGGGGACCCCCACCCTGATCCAGGACACCCTTCAGGGCAAACCAGCCGGCACTCACCCATGCACCAGGCCTCTACCCTATATAGTAAAAGGGCAATATGCCACCCAGCACTGGGATGAGCGGAGCCACAAGGCCACCCGGCACCGGGATTAGCGTGACAGGGGGCAGCGCCCAAACCCCCTGATTGCCCTGCAGCTCTGTGTGTGACAGGGGCGGGGCCACAACCTCCCTATCCACCCTGCTCTGTTCCTGACAGGGGAAGGCGCCACAACCCCCTGATCAGCCCTGCTCTGTGCCTGATAGGGGGGAACTCCCCAACCCCCTGATCGCCCTGCAGCTCAGTGTGTGACAGGGTGCGGCGCCCCAACCCCCTGATCGGCCCTGCTCTGTGTGTGACAGGGTGCGGCATCCCAACACCCTTCCTCCACGGGCCCTGCTCTTTGTGTGATGGGGTAGAGCCATAACCTCCCCATCGGCCCTGCCCTGAGTGTGAGAGTGGCAGCGCCCCAACCCCCTGATTGGCCCTGCTCTGTGCGTGACAGGGGGTGGTGCCACAACCTCCCCATTGACCCTGCCTTGAGTGTGACAGGGGGCAGTGCCCCAACCCCCCAATCGGCCCTACCCTGAGTGTGACATCACAACCTCCCGATCGCCCTGCTTTGTGCATGACAGGGGGTGGCGCCCCAACTCCCCAATCGGCCCTGCTCTGAGCCTGACCAGGGGCTGCACCTAGGGATTGGGCCTGCCCTCTGCCACCCTGGAGCAGGCCTAAGCCAGCAGGTAGTTATCTCCCGAGGGGTCCCAGACTGAGAGAGGGCACAGGCCGGGCTGAGGGACCCCCCTCCACCCCGAGTGCACAAATTTTTGTACACTGGGCCTCTAGTGTGTGTGTGTGTGTGTGTGTGTGTGTGTGTTTGTGTGTGTTTGTGTGTGTGTGTATTATCATATAGATATATAACGTTCTGTTTACCCATTCATCCATTGATGAAAATTTGGATTGCTCCAACTTTTTGAATATCATAAATAATACTGCTATGAACAATGTGATACAACTTTTTGTGTAGACATACCCTCATGTTTTTAAAAATCTAATATTCCCTTCTGATCCAGGCTTGCTCTAACTATCCTATTTAACTTGCTAACATCCCTCCTCTGTCATGACATTCTCTATTCCTACTCCCTGGGCTACTTTTCTCCATGATATTTGTAGTAATTCACTCATTGTTCATCTTTCTCCACTGTAATGCAAACTATATGGGGGGAAGAGAATCTTGTCTATTTTATTTCATGCTGCATTCATAGTGCTAGAAAAGGGCCTTATACACAGAAGATATTCAACATGTATTTGCTGACATTTTCTGGGCCTTTTACTAATTCCTTGATATCACTATATTCTCTCCTAAGTAAAACAGAGGATCTAGGAGTAACACTGTGGGAGAGATGGGAGAAGAACACATATTATCAAACTTCTTAAAGAAAAAGGTGTGATAGAACTGTCAAAATTATATGAGTTATATAACATGGAAGTTAAACATATAGACTGCAGAGTCCCTATTCTGCTGCATTTTAGCTGTATGATCTTGAATAAGTTAGTTTCTTTACCCTAGCTTTCTCATGTGTAAAGCAGGCAATAATTATACCTACCTCATGGAGTTGTTTTGATAATATATATGTTAAGTACTGTGAAGAATTTATGATAGTGTCTGGCACCTAGTAATTAATTATTATTATCACCACAACATAAAATTTAAAACAACTCATATCAACTTGATGGCATGGAAATTATAAAATTTCTATCAATGTAAAAATAAAGAAAAATTATTCATACTTTGATATCATCCAACTTACAGGGGCATATCAATAAAATAATATCAATTATATGACAATTATATGAACTAACATTTAATGAGAGGCATCACAATATGTTAACTAGGAAAACAGTCTCTAGAGTCACACTGCCTGAACTCAAATCCTTATTATACTGCTTAGTTGCTGTGTGACCTTGGGCAAGTTACTTAACCTCTCTGTACCTCATTTTCTATACAATGGGTATAATAATAGTACCTAGTGCATTAAATTGCTGTTGAAAATTAAGGATGATTATATAAGTAATGAGCATAGTTCAGTGCCTGACCACCAGTAAGTGCTCTCTATAATTTATCACTACTGGGCACTATGTGTCATGCACTATGCATGGCGACCTCCACCAAACTACATCCAAGTAAACCAAATCACTCCCAACCACTTTATCTATGTTGTGCCTATAATAGAGAGTTTTATGTCACAGTGAATTTTTGTCTATCTTCTTTATTCAACTGGGTCTCATTAAAGGCCGATAATTCTTTAATTTCTATATCTCAAGTATCTAGGAATTGTCTAGATTATAATATTGATTGTACCTAGGATTTGGTAAATAATTGATAAATGCTTGTGGATGGAAGAAAAGGAGTACAGAAGTTGAGAGGCCTCAATCAACCAAACTGATGTTGTCCTTCTATCCCAGAGCCTATAATTTCTCAATTTATTTTTTTATTTTATAATTTATTAGTTTATACTTATTGTGGTTACATTGTTCAATAAAATTATATAGATTTCAAGTGTAAAATTCTACAATACATAATGTGCACATTGCATAGTATGCTCACCATTCAAAGTCTAGTCTCCTTCTGTAACCATTTATACCCCGTTTACCTTCTTCCACCTTCCCCCATGCCCCCTTCCACCTGATAATCATGATATTGCTGTCTGTGTCCATGAGGATTTTTTTTTGCTTAATCCCTTCACCTATTTCACCCAGCCATCCAGCCCTATTTCTCTCTGACAGCTGTCAGTCTGTTCTCTATATCTATAAGTCTGTTTCTATTTTATTAGTTTATTTTGTTCATTAGATTCCACATATAAGTTAAATGATATGGTATTTGTCTTTCTCTTACTGGATTATTTCACTTAGAATAATATTCTCTAGGACCTAGGTCCATCCAAAACATGCTGTCCCAAAAGGTATGATTCCCTTTTTATGGATAAGTAGTATTCCATCATGTAGATGTACCACAGCTTCTTTATTCACTCATCTACTGATGGGCACTTGGTCTATTTTCAGATCTTGGCTATTGTAAATAATGCTGCAATGAACATAGGGATGCATATATTATTTCAAATTAGTGTTTTGGGTTTTATCGGATAAATTCTCAGAAGTGGAATCACTGGGTCATAAGGCAGTTCCATTTTTAATTATTTGAGGGAACTCCAAACTGTTTTCCCACAGTAGCTACACCATTGTGCATTCCCACTAACACTTGTCATTGGTGGATTTATTGATGATAGCCATTCTGACAGGAGGGAGGCGATGTTTTTTACATAAGCCTTCTGACTCATGTGACTCTCCATGTTCTGCTGTCTTGAGCTTCTAGGCTTAAAGCCTAACAAAGGAAGCAGAGAAATCTCAGAGGCTCCTATAATTAGCCATATATGTGCCCAGAATGGTTAGCATGTGATGTGTAAGTCTCACATCAATAATTTCATACCTCTAACACTGTTTTTATGAATAGCTTAATAAGCACATCTTCAGTTTTCAGTAAACTCATAAATATCTACACTGATTCTAATAAATTACTTCACTAGGAAATAGGAGGATCTGTCCCTGAAATTTTAATATAGGTTTTAAATTTCCAGGAGACAACTGATTTCTATGATAAAGGAGTAATGAAGTAAAACAGGTTATTTTATAATAAGTATGGCCAACATCAGTCAGAGTCTTTGCAAAACAGCATGATAGGGCAGGCTTAATTTTCACATGATGGACTCAGGACTATCAGAGAGTCCTTTTTTTAATATATTGTATTGATTTTTTTACGGAGAGGAAGGGAGAGGGATAGAGAGTCAGAAACATTGATGGGAGAGAAACATGAATCAGCTGCCTCCTGCACATTTTCTACTGGGTACGTGCCCACACCAAGGTACATGCCCTTGACTGGAATCAAACCTGGGACCTTTCAGTCCACAGGCCGACGCTCTATCCACTGAGTCAAACCAGTTAGGGCTATCAGAGAGTCTTAAATCTTTTATTCATATTTATGATTTTACATTTGAAATGGGCTTTCGTTATCAAAATTGGGTAGTTGTCATTTCCACAGAAAATTGAATATCACAAGTCAGCCAAAGAAAATTTTCATCATCTTCTGAAGTTTCCTTCCCAAATTTGATATAGATTCTAAATAGCTGGTATGTCATCTAAAATTTTAGTTAATACTAAAATACATAATCCAGAGATTTAAGTTTCTCAATTCTCATGAAAAAAAGTTGGCTATGAGGAAATATTAATGATCAGTAAATTATTTAAATTCCAAGACTCCAACTGAACTTTTGTTATTTTGATGGAGTAGGAGAAACAGAAGAAAATGATTCTTTAACTTGATCCCCAGAAATGATATTCACCAATCCCCAAGATTGGTGAAGAAATGCCAGGGCATCTGCCCTTGATATAAAAAGCAAACAAAATGCAAAAACAAAAACATGCATTTTTCCATGTTTGACTATAATTTCCCAAACCTTCAATGAAGTGGAAATAGTGATTCAATAGTTTCAGGATAGCAAATAACAGAGTTTCCGAGTTAGTAGTGTCCAACTACCAATAGGAAGTAATGTATAAACTCACTGGATACCCTCAGAAATGCTGAGAATTAACTATTCCAAAGCTCTATTGAATTTCTGATTTCACCATTATTACCTTTGATTTCTGAGTTCACCATTACCAACCCCTTCCCGATTAAACTTTTTTATTCTATAAGGTCCAACTCAATTGCCACCAATACATGTAATATAAGGTAGAAAGTGTAAGAGGCTGTGAAATGGCACAGGAAACGTATTGTGGAATTCTAAATTCAAAAAAAAGGACAATTGGGTTAAGGTAGTAACTGCTAGGTTTCTCCAGTGTAGTTACATGCCAGAGCTTTCTTTTATTCTTCCATCCAAAGGACTATCTCTTAATGGGTTGACCAGTGGCTGAAGTATAAAAAGCAAAAATGGGTATCTAAACTAAAGCACAGGCTCTCCTCTAATGGAGATAGAGGTTTGGCTATTTTTTAAAAAATTCTTTATTGTTTAAAGTATTACGTATAGCATTATATGTCTCCTTTTTCCCCCATTGACCTCTCCCCAACTGTTCCCACCCCCCAGCACATGCCCTCACCCCTCTACTGTCTGTGTCCATTGGTTATGCTTATATGCATGCAAACAAGTCCTTTGGTTGATCTCTTACTCCCCTCCCCTGCATTCCCTCTGAGGTTTGACAGTCTGTTCTATGCTTCTATATCTCTGAATCTATTTTTGCTCATCAGTTTATGTTGTTCATTGTATTCCACAAATGAGTGAGATCACGTGATATTTATCTTTATCCAACTGCTTATTTCGCTTAGCATAATGTTCTCCAGGGCTATCCATGCTGTTGCAAATGATAAGAATTCCTTCTTTTATACATCAGCTTAGTATTCCATTGTGTAGATGTGCCACCATTTCTAATCCACTCATCTGCTGATGGGCACATAGGCTGTTTCCAAATCTTAGCTATTGTAAATTGTGCTACTATGAACATATATAAAAGGTGAATATATCCTTTCTGATTAGTGTTTCTGATTTCTTGGGATATAGACCTAGAAGTGGGATTATTGAGTCAAATGGGAGTTGCATCTTTAATTTTTTGAGGAAACTCTGTACTGTTTTCCACAGTGGCTGCACCAGTCTGCATACCCACTAGCAGTGCACGAGGGTTCTTTTTTCTCCACATCCTTGGCAGCACTTGTCATTTGTTGAACTGTTGTTGATAGCCATCTGACAGATGTGAGATGGTACTTCATTGTCATTTCAATTTGCATCTCTCTGATGATTAGTGACTTTGAGCATGTTTTCATATGTCTCTTACCCTTCTGTATGTCCTCTTTTGAAAGTGTCTATTTAGGTCCCTTGCCCACTTTTTTATTGGATTGTTCATCTTCATTTTCTTAAGTTGTATGAGTTCCTGATACATTTTGGAGAGTAAACCCTTACCTTAAATACCATTGGCAAATACGTTCTCCCATGCAGTGGACTTTCTTGTTGTTTTCTTGATGGTTTTTTTTGCTGTGCAAAAGCTTTTTATTTTGATGTAGTCCCATTTGTTAATTTTATCCTTAGTCTCCATTGTCCTAGGAGCTGCATCGGTAAAGATATTACTACAACATATGTCTGATATTTTGCTGCCTGTGGATTCTTCTAAGATTTTTATGGGTTCCCGTATTACCTTTAAGTCCTTTATCCATTTTGAGTTTATTTTTGTGTATGGTGTAAGTTGGTGGTCTACTTTCATTATTTTTTATGTATCAGCCCAATTTTCTCAGCATCATTTGTTGAAGAGACTATCTTGACTCCACTGTATGTTCTTGCCTCCTTTGTCAAATAGTAAATTGAACATAATGGCTTGGGTCAATTCTGGGTTCTCTGTTCTGTTTCATTGGTCTATATGCTGTTCTTGTGACAGTACCGGACAGGTTTGAGAACAGAGGCTTTGTAATATACATTGATATCTGGTATTGTGATCCCTCCAACTTTGTTCTTCTTTCTCCGGACTTCTGCAGCTATTTAGGGTCTTTTTTTATTCCATATGAATTTTTAGAAAGTTTGTTCTAGGTCTATGAAATATGCTGTTGGTATTTTAATGGGGATTGCATTAAATCTATAGATTTCTTTGTGTAGTATGGACATTTTAAAGATGTTGCTTCTACCAATCCACGAACAAGGTATTGCTGTTCCATTTATGTCTTCCTCTAACTGTATTTTAAATATCTTGTAGTTTTTCTGAGTAGAGGTCTTTTACCTCGTTAGTTAAGTTTATTCCTAGGTATATTATTTTTTTTTGTTGCAGTAGTAAATGGGTTTGCTTTCTTAGTTTCTCTTTCTGTGAGTTCATTATTGGTGTATAAAAAACATAGATTTCTGGATGTTAATTTTGTATCCTGCTACATGGCCAAATTCATTTATTAAGTTTAGTCATTTTTTTGGAGTCTTTAGGGTTTTCTATGTACAATATGATATCATTTGTGAATATTGAGAGTTTTACTTCTTCTTTTCCAATTTGGATGCCTTTTATTTCTTCTTCTTGTCTTATTGCTCTGGCTAGGACTTCCAGTACTATGTTGAAGAGGAGTGGTGAAAGTGGGCATCCCTCTCTTGTTCCTGCTCTTAGGGTAAATGGTTTCAGTTTTTTCCCATTGAGTATGATGTTGGCTGTAGGTTTGTCATATAGGGCTTTTATTATGTTGAGATTTGATCCCTTTATTCTCAATTTTCTGAGAGTTTTTACCAAGAAAGGATATTGGATTTTGTAAAAAGCTTTTTCTGCATCAATTATTATGATTATGTGATTTTTATCTCTCAACTTGTTTATGTGATGTATAAGGGTTATTGATTTGTGGATATTGTACCAGCCTTGCATCCCTGAAATAAATCCCACTTGGTCATAGGTGTATGATGTTCTAATGTAATGCTGGATCCAGTTTGCTAGAATTTTGTTGAGGATTTTAGCATCTATGTCCATAAGAGATATTGGCCTGTAATTCTATTTCTTTGTAGTATCTTTGTCTGGTTTTGGGATTAGGGTAATGCTGGCTTCATAGAAAGAACTTGGAAGTGTGCCTTACTCTTGAATTTTTTTGAATAGTCTGAAGAAGATAGGTTATAGTTCTTCTTTGAATGTTTGGTAAAACTCCCTGGAGAAGCTTTCTGGGCCAGGGATTTTGTTTGCTGGAAGTTTATTTTATCCTTGCTTCATTTTCTTCCATCGTTATCAGCCTATTCATTTTTTATCCTTTCTGATTGAGTTTTGGAAGATTGTATTTTTCTAGGAATATGTCCATTTCATCTAGGTTGTTCAGACTGTTGGAGTAGAGTTATTCATGGTATTTTTTTTTAAATCCTTTGTATGTTTGTAGGATCAGTTGTTACTTAGCCTCTTTCATTTCTGATTTTGTTTATTTGGGTCCTCTCTCTTTGCTTCTTGGTGAGCCTGGCTAGAAATTCATTAATCTTGATTATCCTTTCAAAGAACCAGCTCTTGATTTTATTGATCTTTTGTATTGTTTTTTTTTTTTCTTCTCCATGTCATTTATTCCTGCTCTAATCTTTATTATGTCCTTCCTTCTGCTTACTCTGGGTTTTTTATTGCTCTAATTCTCAAAGTTTTAGGGTTAGATAATTTATTACCATTTTCTTTTTTGAGGTAGGCCCGTAGAGCTATGAACTTACCTCTCAGGACTGCTTTCATTGTGTCCCATACATTTTGGATTGTTGTGTTTTCATTGTCATTTGTTTCCAGGATTCTTTTTATTTCTTCTTTGATCTCTTTGGTAACCCAATCATTGCTTAATAGCGTGTTATTTAGCCTCCAAGTGTTTAATTTTTCTTTCATTGTTTTTATTATAGCTGATTTCTAATTTTATGCCATTGTGATCTGAGAAGATGCTTGTTATGATTTCTATCTTCTAATATTTGAAGAAACTTTGCCTGTGTTCCAATATGTGGTATACCTTTGTCAATGTCCCATGTGCATTTGAGAAAAATGTATATTCTGTATCTTTGGAGTGAAATGTTCTAAAGATGTCAATTAATTCATCTGATCTAGTGAGTCATTTAGGATTGATGTTTCTTTGCTGATTTTTTGTTTGGAGGATTTATCTAGTGGTGTCAACTGTGTATCAAAGTCCCCTACTATGATTGTATTGCTGTCAGTCTCTCCCTTGATATCTTCCAGTAGTTTTTTTTTTTATGTATTTGGGTGCTCCTGTATTGAGTTCATATATGTTTACCAGAGTTACATCCTCTTGTTAAATTGCTCCCTTTAGTATTATGAAGTGGCCCTCCCTATCTCTTGTTATGGCCTTCACTTTGAGGTCTATTTTGTTCAATATAAGTATCGCTACCCCATCTTTATTTTTCATTTCCACTTGCCTGAATAATTTTTCCAACCCTTCACTATCGGTCTGTGGGAGTCCTTGTTCTGAAGTAGGTCTCTTGTAGACAGCAAATATATGGGTCATGTTTTCTTATCCATTCAGATACCCTATGTCTTTTGATTGGAGCATTTAATCCATTTATGTTTAAGGATATTATTGATAGTTCTTGTTTACCACCATTTTAATTCTTTATGCTTGTATTCCTTCTTACCTTTCTATTTCTTTTTTTACAGCAGTCCGTTTAGCATTTCTTGCATTGCTAACTTGGTTCTGATAAACTCCCTTAGCATTTTTTGTTTGTTTAGCTCCTGATTTCACCTTTAATTTTGAATGATAGCCTTGCTGTGTATAATATTCTTAGATTAAGTCCCTTGCTTTGCATCACTTTGTATATTTCATTCCATTCCCTTCTGGCCTGATGTATTTCTGTTGACAAATCAGTTGATAGTCTAATGGGAGATCCCTTGTTGGTAATTTTCTCTCTCTTTGGCAGCCTTTAAGATTCTTACTTTGTCATTGATGTTTGCCAATTTAATTACCATGTGTCTTGGTGTCAGTCCTTCTGGGTTCATCTTGTTTGGGACTCTGTGTGCTTTTTAGACTTATGTAACTTTTTTCTTCCACAAATCAGGGAAATTTTCTGTAATTATTTCTTCAAACAGGTTTTTTTCCCCTTGCTCAGCTTCCTTTCCTCCTGGCCCCCCTATTATGTGGATGTTGTTTTATTTCATGTTACCCCAAAGCACCCTTAGGATCTCCTCAGGCTATTTAAGTTTTTTTTTTCAGTTGCTATTCTGCTTCAGTGTTGTTTCTACCACGTTTTCTAACTCACTGATGCAGTCCCCAGCATCTTCTAGTCTACTGTTGAATCCTTCCATTGTGTTCTTTATTGCAGCTATGTCATTCTTCATCTCTTCTTGATTCATCTTCATTTCCTCAGGATTCATTTACAAGTTGTTGAATTTGTCTTCCATCCCTTTCAGCATGCTTATAACCATTTCTCTGAGTTCTTTCTCTGACAAATTGCTTGCCTCCAGTTCATTTATTTCCTTTCTTGGTAATTCCTCCTTTTGTTTCATATGGGGTTGTTTCTTTGTCTCCCTATTTTTTGTTCCTTTGTGCTTTTTTCTATGTATTAGATCAAACTGATATGCCTCCCAGATTTTTTGAGTTTGTTTTATATAATAGATGTTTTGTGGGACCCAATGGTGTAATCTCTCAGTTCTCTGGGCTGGGTATTCTATGGATTCCCCCTCCCTGGGATATTTGGCCTCTCTTGCTTTAGTTGGGTCGTGAGTGTTATTGTCCCATTTGTGGAAAGATTCTCCTCTCATGGTGTTTGGTTATGTGGCTTGTTCTCTACCATGTTATCCAAACAGCACAAAATACAACTCGACAAGACACAACACAAAGGGAATATGCTCACAACACTGATAACTCCAATAACAGTGACCACCAGAGAAAATGGAATTAGGAGAGAAAACACGAATATACTCATGACACCGAGTATAATAATAGTGACCACCAGAGAAAATAGAATTCAGAGAGAAAAACAGCAAAAGTGATATTGAGAAAAGAAAAAAAGATAAGAGAGAAAAGAAAAAGGAGAAAAAAAAGAAGAGGAAAACATATATGGGGAGAAAACAAGACAAAACAAAAAACCAAAAAACAAACACCCAGAAAAGGGGGAGATAGAATCTGTAGAGGCAGAGCTTATATACAGAAAGTAAGGTTAAGGAATTGGACAAATAGGGGAAGGACCATGGTTCAATATAGAGGAGGTAGGAAGAGAATGAGTGGATAAGAAGAAAAGGACCAAAATTTTTTTAAAAGATAAAACAAAATATTTTTAATTTATTTATTAATTTATTCATTTATTTTGGCAAAGGTGAATAGAGGAGAGAGCAGCTAGTCTTGAGTTTACTGAATGAAACTAATTAAATAATTAGGAGAAGAAGAGAGCAAGAGAGGAGATGAAAATGAAAAGCATATAAAAATTGACTAGTGAAGAAAGAGAAAAGAGAAAGGTGCATGGACTTGAAGCAGTAGAGAGAAAATTAGGTATATGAGTAAGCCAACAGAGACTACAATAATAATAACACATCAATAAAGCAAATAAAGAAGATCAACTTTAACAAGGGATAAAAAGAAAGGAAAGAGAAAAACTAAAGCATGGATAGAAGAGAAAACAGGATGAAAAAAGGGAAGAAAAAGGTTTAAAAAATAAAAATAAGATATCATAAAATAACAATTAAAAATTTTAAAAAAATAATGAAGAAAAAGTAATACAATTTTTTAAAATAAATAAATAAATAAATAAATGATAAAAAATAAAATAAGTAAGGTGTCGTTTGTTTTGTCTGAGTTTTAATGTCCAGTGGGAGCTGGTGTAAGACCCTAATCTTCAATTCTGTCTGCCACTTTTCAGTTTCCTGTTAGGTAGTCAGCACTGTGTTGAAGTTCCAAGCAATCCACAGCTCCTCTTTTTGTGTCTATCTCCACAGCTTTAGCTGCCAGCAGGCGGGACCAATCTGCCTTCTTTGTCTGCCTGCCTGTTGTCAATCTTAATCACTCAAGCATCTTTTTCTGACAAGGATTTGGGTGGGGTGGTTCTGTATCACTTTCTGGAATGGAATGGCTCCTCTTCAACCCAGTCCCTAAGGGCTCTTTGGGGCTATTCAGAATCTTGTTTCCTTTAGCTCAAGGTGTAGTCTGGGTGTGGCTGTATTAGCTGTCTTGAGGCTGCTGGGAAGGGCTGGTTCTTCCAGAGAAAAATGGCTGCTCAGGTTTGGAGGGTCAGGAATGTTTCAGTATGACATTCCTGGTCACCTTTCCCTGTCCTGCTCTCCTCCACAGCCTCTCCCCAGACTCCACATCTGACACCTCTACCTGATGATCCTTCTATCTGCTCTGGGACAGGGCACAGGACATATCTGCCTATTCAGCAACCATTTTTTCTCTCTATACAGGAATTGAGGTTTGGCTATTTTATGCACACTCAAAGAAACAAGGTTTCCTGATTTGTGTTGCAGCTGTGGTTATAAAATTCAATTCATTTCAACCCAACAACTATTAGTCAAGCATTTAATAAGTAGTCAGCCATGTGTTGGATGCTACTGTGGAGAAAAGAAGCATAAAATACTGCTCCTGCTCTTGAGGAACTCATAATCTCATTGCATTGATTAGATTACACTAGAGTTAAGTAACTGTACCAGGAAATAAAAGATTAAGCACCGAAATGAATACTATAGATTATACCTTATGAAGCGGTTCATAGGATGGAAAGGCCTGATAAATTGGATCAGTCATAGGAGGCTTTGGAGAAGAGATGGAATGCGAGCTGGATAATTAAAATAGAGAAGAATTTGAATTCTGTCCTATTTGATGAAAATTATACACACACACACTAATAAAAGAGAAACATGCAAATTGGTGTCACTCTGCTACGCCCACCAGCCAATCAGAGTGACCATGCAAATTAACCCAACAAAGATGGAGGTTAATTTGCATATGAAGGTGCAGAGTGAAGACTGAAGACTGAAGAGGCTTGGCTTCTCCACTGCAGCCACAGTGGAGAAAACAAGCCTCACTGCAGCTGCAGTGGAGGAGCCAAGCCTCACTGTGGCCAGAGGGGAGAAGCCTAGCCTCAAGGCTTGGCTTCTCCACTGTGGCTGGACCAAAGGCCTGAGTCCCAGGTGCCTGAGGAAAACTGCTGCCAGCAGCCAGGGGAAGGAAGGCTTATTACGTGAATCTTTGTACAATGGGCTTCTAGTACATATATAAATTGGAAGCAGCAGAGTGGTTAAAAAGAATAGTGAACTAATATTTCTGATACTAGTTTTTTAGAATATAACTATAAAGACCTTAGACAAATTGCTTAGATTCTTTGGACCTAAGGTTTTACATTCATAAAATGAAGGTATTTGGGTAGATGTCTTCTAAGGACCCTGGAAGCAATTCAAACTGTGATTCAGTGATTGATTCCATGCTCCAACAAATTACATGCTTGAATGGAACAGCTTGCTTTTAAAAATATATTGCAATTTTTATCTTTTACCAATTCAGCTGAGCTTTACTCATATACCAATCTTTGCAGGAGTCTCAAACACACTTACATGGGTTAAATGGAGTGGGTATCAGTGAAACCTGATGCAATCTTTGGAGATCCTGCCCTTCCTAAATAAGGGAAGATGCTTATTATTATTAGCTCTAGCTTACTATTTATTCCAAGCATACACATGAGGCCACTGTAATAAGATCTTCCAGGTTTAAAGGAAGGTATAAATCTGGATTTTTTAGGTAAAATCTCCAGATTTTCTATTCCTTTTTTCTCTCTATTTCTTTTAAGGGCTACATCACATTGTATTGTTCAAGCAATGTGTGTGTGTGTGTGTGTGTGTGTGTGTGTGTGTGCCTGTCCACGCATGCACACACGCACACGCGTGCACTATAATAAGCCCAAGGATTGCCAGTTTGAAACCTCTCTTATACTACATGCTATTATTCAGGATAAAATTAATTCATGGGTGTATTGACTATTATGGTAGTGTCAATTCACATAGTTAAAGATGAAAACTTTCATTCATTGAAGACATATTTGAGCATCAGGCAGGAAAGAAAATTTAGTCAGCCATAGGGTTGAATTTATCCTAATCCACAATGAATCGCTGCTCTTATTAACTCCCTTTTGACCAATTGAATATACTTAAAAGATGGTTGGCTAAAGCCATTATGGAAGAGCAAGTCTTTTTATCTGTGTAAATTAGTTCATACCATGAGGCAGAAATCAACCCAGCATATGTCATTTTAAATTCTCAAATAGAATAACAATTCCATGTTTCACCTTTGCTCATTTAGAGATCAGCTTTAACCTGCCTGCTGTTCCCAGCAGCTATTTCTAACAGACAGCTAATGAAGAGAGATACTTCCTGCCCAGTTCCTGCTATTCTATGCTTCTAATATCATTAATGGTTGGCTAATTAAAATAAATTGACCCCAATTTTAGGGGAATTTGCTTATCTGTCTTTTATCCTTCAAAATGTAATCTATGCTGAGAAGCATAGAAGTTAACATAGGTGCTTAAAACCAAAATCATAGTTTCATTGACTGGCTATAATCAACAGTTCCCAGGAGGAAAAAAAAGTATAATATAGCTAAATACAGAACAACATATTTCAAGAATTACTTCAGGTTGTAAGTTATATTTACATGATGTGATTGAGAGACAGGAGGATCTACTTTTGTTTTTTCCTAGAAAAGAATGCCTCTTCAACTCACAATCTGCCTTGGTTCCTCCTGAGTCTTCTATTGCCAGGAGGTCAAAAAGAAATATTTCAGCTCTGAGGTTCCCATTGCACTAGCATTTGCAAGAACTGTCACTTGGAACATCCTTTAAGGGATATCCAAGAAACTTAGCTTCATGCTATCAGAGGCTGGGTTATTTGGATTATAAATCTTTGTGACATTATTGTGTTTTCTCTAAAGCTTGCCCCAAACAGTCTAAAACATTGGCTTGGCTCTACAGCTCACTGTTCATTAAAAATTAATCTCACAAAGCACAATGTACAATTGTTATCAGGAAAGGGCAATATTTGAGGTGGAATTGGAAATGATTAAAAATCAAAGAAAAATAAGAGTCTAAATAAAGTAAACGGAGATTTTTAGCTTATTCCCAAAGAAAGATTTATATCTGAGATCTGATTCATTCTCAAACAATATGAGAAATACACTGTTATTTTGTGATAGAACCTGAGCCCATGGGAAGTACATACAATGTTTCTAGAACATTAGTTAAATGTACAGTTAGAAGGCACTATTAAAAGTCATCTAGTATTGTGCAGTACTCCATGACATTGCAACCCTTTTCTTCATGCAAAATTTAACACTTTTATAAAAAGTTATTCTCTCTATGTGGGATACTGTATTCCATTAATTAAGATAACTTAAATCATTGAGCATCTAGTCAGTAAATAGCAATGTGATACTCACTGAGAATTATGAAATAAATAGGGCATGGCCATTTCCCCTAAGAACAGAAGACAGGGATGTTTGATTTCACCACTCTCATTCAACATAGTACTGGAAGTCTTAGCCACAGTGATCAAACAAGAAGGAAACATAAAAGGCATCCAAATTGGAAAAGAGAAAGTAAAACTCTCATTATTCACAGATGACATGATATTGTACATAGAAAAACCTAAAGTCTCTACCAAAAAACTACTAGATTTAAAAAATGAATTTGGCAATGTAGCAGGATATAAAATCAACACGCAAAAAAATGATGGCTTTTTTATACACCGATAATTAATTCTCAGAAAGAAAAACTAAACAAACAATCCCATTTACCATCACTACCAAAAAATTAAGATAATTAGGAAAAAACACAACCAAATAGGTAAAAAACTTGTACTCAGAAAACTACAGGACATTGTAAAAACAAATAGAGGAAGATATAAACAAGTAGAAGAATATACTATGGCCATGGGTTGGTAGAATCAACATCATTAAAATGTCCATACTACCCAAGGCAATCTACAGATTCAATGCAATCCTTATTAAAATACCTATAGCATATTTCACAGATTTAGAAAAAAACACTCCAAAAATTTATATGGACCAAAAAAAGATGCCTACTAGCTGCAGCAATCTTGAGAAAGAAGAACAAAGTTGGAGAAATCATAATACCAGATATCAAGTTATAATACAAAGCTACTGTAATAAAAACAGCCTGGTACTGGCACACAAAAAAAGGCATATGTATCAATGAAACAAAACAGAGAACCCAGAAATAGACCCAGGCCATTACACTCAATTAATATTTGACAAAGGAGTCAAGAGCATACAATAGAAACAAGACAATCTCTTCAATAAACGGTGTTCAGAAATTTGAACAGATACATGCAAAAAAGTGAAAATAGACCACCCAATTACACCATCCACAAGAATAAACTCAAAATTGATAAAGGACTTAAAGGTAATACAGGAAACCAAAAAAAATCTTAGAAGAATCCATAGGCAGCAAAATATCAGACATATGTCGTAGCAATATATTTACCGATACAGCTCCTAGGACAATGGAAACCAAGGAGAAAATAAACAAATAGGACTACATCAAAATAAAAAGCTTCTGCACAGCAAAAGAAACCATCAACAAAACAACAAGCGAGCCCACTGCGTGCGAGAACATATTTGCCAATGTTACATCTGATAAGGGCTTAATTTCCTATATCGATAGGGAATTCATACAACTTAACAAAAGGAACATAAAAAAGCCAATCCAAAAATAGGCAAAGAACCTAAATAGACACTTTTCAAAGTGGACATACAGAAGATAAAGAGACATGAAAACATGCTCAAAATCACTGATCATCCAATAGATGCGAATCAAAAGGACAATGAGATACCATCTCACACCCATCAGAATGGCTAACATCAACAAATCAACAAGTGACAAGTACTCCTGAGGATGTAGAAAAAAAGGCACCCTAGTGCACTGGTGGTGGGAATGCAGACTTGTTTAGCCATTATGGAAAACAGGATGGAGTTTCCTCAAAAACTTAAATAAGGTACTGCCATTTGACCCGGTAATCCCACTTCTGGTAATATATCATAAGAAACTTGAAACACAAATCAGAAAGAAAGTATGGAACCCAATGTTCATAGCAGCACAATTTACAATAGCTAAGATTTGGAAACAGCCCAAGTGCCCATCAATAGATGAGTGGACAAAAAAAAAGCTGTGGTACACTTATACCATGGAATACTATGCAGAAAACAAAAAGGAACCCCTTACCATTTGAAACAGCATGGAGGGACCTGGAGAGCATTATGATAAGTGAAATAATCCAGTCAGGGAAAGACAAGTATCACATGATCTCACTCATATGTGAAATCTAATGAACAAAAGAAACTGATGAACAAAATGGATCCAGAGAAACTGAAGCATGGAGCAGACTGTTGAATCTCAGAGAGAAAGTGGAGGTGGGTGGGTGGGAAGAGATCATCCAAAAATTTGTATGCATATATGCATAACTCATGGACACAGACATTAGGGTGGTGAAGGTCCAGGGTGGGGAGTGGAGGTGGCTAGAAGGAGTTAATGAAGGAGAAAGGGGGACATATGTAATACTTTCAACAATAAATACTTTTTTAAAGATTCAAAAAAAGTAAAAATAATTAAATAAATAGGACATGGCCCTTCCCTAGGGAGACTTCAATCTCATATTGCCTACTGTATCTAACATATCACATATTAATGTATTTAAAAGACTTGGCTTTAGAATCCTCCCAATAAAAAGCTTTGGCCACCAATCTCAATGGCATTTTCACTATTGTGAATGTCACTACCCTTTTTGTTTACCTGCTACTTTGCCTTTATATTGCCTCAGATATTCATGTAGATCTATGCATCTGGATGTTAAGCTCTCCAAAGTGATTGACTAGTCAAAGTATATACATATATACAAAAGACAGGGTGAACAGCATCAAGTGATTAACTTCACAAATTTTATAAAATCAATAACTCTCACGTAATTCTACTTCTAAACTTATATGCAGAATTTCATATTGCATAAAATGGTAATTTACATACATAAAAAGACAGCTGATTCAGAGGGAAGAGCATTATCTATGATGACAGATAATATGTTCAAGGGCTGTCCTAGTTTACTGTGTGACTTGGGGCAAATCATTTCAAATCTCTGAGCTCCAGCCTTAGCCGGTTGGGCTCAGCAGATGGAGCATTGGCCTGCAGACTGAAGAGTCATGGGTTCGATTCAGTCAAGGGCATGTATCTCAGTTTCAGGCTCCTGGCCCTGGTTGGGGGCATGGGGGAGGCAACTAATCGATGCGTCTCTCTCTCAAATCGGTGTTTCCCTCTGTTTCTCCCTCCCCCTTCCACTCTATCTAAAAATCAATGGGGAAAAATATATTCTTGGGTGAGGATTAAGAAAAAAAAATATCTGAGTTCCAATTCCCATCTCTGCAAAATTGGATAATAACATGGTCTTCTCCTCCTCTTATTGGGAGTTGTAAGACTAAAATTAGTAATCAAAGTGTATATAAAATTTTAGTTATTTTTCATGAAACATTGTAACTGTCTTTTAATAAAAATATTACATTTAATTTACAACTTTCCCTCATGGGTTCTCTTCTATTAAATAATATTCTTTATTTATTTGAATTTCTTTGCATTATATCCATGTTCCAAAAAATTCCCAGTAAATCAAGCGATGACATATACCTATATGTTTTATAATTAATGCAGGATTTCACAAATGTTTTTCCCTTATCCTTTAATAAAAAGTTTTTAACAAGCAAAACCAAGCAAGGTATTCCAGGTAATCAATCATGTATTCTCTTCTCTTGATAAAGCTACCATATGTGACACATCTAAGTAATAATTTTCAAATCTATATAATGTGACATATTATTGTACTGATAAAAATTTAATTTTTATGAGTAAGAAAGCCCTTAAGAATTGACAAGTTTATCTTAAAATTCATATGGAAATACAAGGGACTCAGAATAGCCAAAACAATCTTGATAAAGAAAAACAAAGTTGGAAGATTCACACTTCTTTACTTCAAAACATATTAGACGGCTGCAGCTATCATGACAGTGTAGTGTTACATAATGATACATATATAGACCTATGGAATAGAATTGAGAGTCCATAATTAAATCCTTGTTTATTTTCAAAAAGGGTGTGAAGATGATTCAATGGTGTAGGAATAGTCACTTCAACAAATGCTTTTGGGACAAACAGCTATCCACATGCTGAAGAGTCTGGCTCCATTCCAAAATGCTATATATGATCTTTTAGGTCAGACCAAAAGCAATTATAAAGGCTTTATCTGGCAGGCCTCATGGGGGAAAACTGCCTTCCCCAGACCAGATGAGGTGCACAGCCAGTACATTGCAAGCTCAGAAGAGACTTGCAGTGACAGACTCAGATATCTGGTCCCCAACACTAGCCATACTCTTATACATTTCTTTTCTTTCTGAAATTAAATTTATTGGGAATATATATATATATATATATATATATATATATATATATATATTATGCAAATGAGGCCGGGACTCCATAATGGTCACAACCAGCTCAGGAGGAGAGGCCAGGCACGGCCCCGAGCCTGAGAGAACAATACAGAGGGATGCCTGCTCTAAGCCTCTGCGGCATGGTTGGGGGAGGCCCCAGCAGACACACACACACACACACACACACACACACACACACACACACACACACACGGGGCACCTGCTCTGAGTCTCCACAGCCAGACTGTGTCTTAGGCCCACTCCCCAAGAGGAGAGGGCCTAAGCCGTCAGTAGGACATCCCCTGATGGCTCCCAGACTGTGAGAGGGGGCAGGCTGAGCTGAGGGATACCCACCCCCAAGTGCACGAATTTTGTGCACCAGGCCTCTAGTTGGTTAATAAAATTACATAGCTTTCAGTTAAACAATTCTATAATACATCATCTGTAGATTGTATTGTGTGCTTACCACCCCAAGACAAGCCTCCTTCCATCACCATTTATCCTCTCTTTACCCACTTGTACCTCCAACTACTCCCACTTCAGTCTGGCAATCACCATACTGTTGTCTGTGTCCATGAGTGTTTCTTTTTTTCCCTTTGCTAAATAACTTCACCTTTCTTACCCAGCCCCCACCACCTCCCCTTTGACAACTACCAGTACATTCTCTGTATCCATGTGTCTGTATCCATTTTGTTAGTTTATTTTGTTCATTTGATTCCACATGTAAGTGAAATCATATCGTATTTGTCTTTCTCTGAAAGGTTTATTTCACTTAGCATAATACTCTACAGGTCCCTGCATGCTGTCTCAAAGGGTAAAAGATCCTTCTTTTACTGCTGTATAGTACTCCATGGTATAAATGTACCACAGCTTTTTTTATCCACTCATCTACTGATGGGAATTTGGGCTGCTTCCAAATCTTGGCTATCATCATACATAATAAAGAGGGAATATGAAAATTGACTGTCACTATGCCATAAAGATGGCTGCACCCACAACGGAGGTGGGGGTTTCCATAACACAGAATGGCTGCACCCAAAGTGGAGGCTGAGTTCCCGTAATGAGCCTTAATGAGCAATCAACTGGGACCTGAGTCAGTGCCCGCCTTGCCCCTGTGGGGCTTGACAGGGGCCCTCAGGCCACGCCTCCCACCCTGGCACCAGGCAGGGGGACCTCAGGCTGTGCCCCTCAACCGGCAGGGCTTGAGAGGTACCTTGGGCCACACCGCCTGCCCTGGCGCCAGGGCAGTGGAACTCAGGCCACACCCCCTGCTTGGTGCCAGGCCAGGGCACCTCAAGCCGCACCCCCTGCCCAGCAGGGCTTGACAGGGACCCTCAGGCTATGCCCCCCACCCAGTGGGGCTTGACTGGGGACCTCAGGCTGTGCTCCTCACCCAGCAGTGCTTGATGGGGGCCTCAGGCCACGCCCCCCACCTGGCAGGGCTTCTCAGGGGACCTCAGGCCACATCCCCTGGGCCGGCACTGGGTCAGGGGACCTGAGGCCATGCCCCCGCCTGGGGCTTGACAGGGTACCTCAGGCAATGCCCCCTGCCCAACAGGGCTTGGCTGGGGACCTGAGGCTGTGCCCTCCCTCCCAGTGGGGCTTGACAGGGGACCTGAAGCTGTGCCCCCCTCCCGGCGCCAGGCAGGGAGACCTGAGGCTGTGCCCCCCACCTGTCAGAGCTTGACAGGGGACTTCAAAGTGTGCCCCCCACCCAGTGGGGCTTGATGTGGGACCTCAGGCCATGCCCCCCACCCAGTGGGGCTTGATAGGGGATCTTAGTCCATGTACCCCACCTGGCAGGGCTTCACTGGGGACCTCTAGGTGTGCCCTCCACCCTGTCCCAGGCTGGGGTACCTCAGGCCTCACCCCCCACCTTTGTGCTGGACCAGGGGACCTGAGGCTGTGCCCCCCACCTGGCGGGGCTTGACAAGGGTGGGACTGGCTGGGTCTGGATCTACCCCAGTGGGGGGTGGTGGCCGGATATGGGGCTCGCACAATTTTGAGGCACATATGGGTGGGTGGGGACTTGACTCTGGGTCCCGTGGTGCACCCCAGACTCTGACAGGAGGAAGATTTTCATATACATTTTACTAATTTTCTTTCATCTCTGACACTTCTATTGTAGAGAAAGGGCAAATAGCAATATTAAGATGTTTCCTCTAATTAATCCCCTTTTAATGTGCATGAATTCGGTGCACCGGTCCACTAGCTATAAATAATACTGCTATGAACATAGGGGTGCATATATTCTTTCTGATTGGTGTTTCGGGTTGCTTTGGATATATTACCAGAAGTGGAATTGTTGAGTTATAAGGCAGTTCCACTTTTAATTTTTGAGGTAACTCCATCCTTGTCCACAGTGGCTGCCCCAATCTGCATTCCCACCAATAATGCATAAGGATTCCCTTTCCTCCACATACTGGACAACACTTGTTTATTGATTTATTGATGATGGCCATTCTGACAGGTGTATGAGATGACATCTCATTGTATGTTTTTTTTTCTTTATCCTTACCCAAAAATTTTAGAGAGAGAGGAAGGGAGAGGGAGAGAGAGAAACATTGATCAGTCACCTCCTGTCCATACCCTGACTTGGAATCAAACCATAACCTAGGTATATGCCCTGACCTGGAATCAAACTCACAACCTTTCCATGCACAAGAGGACATTCCAACCAACTGAACCACACTGGCCAGGGCTCATTGTTGTCTTAACTTGCATTTATCTGATGATTAGTAACATTGGACATTCCTTCATATGTTTATTGGTCATTTGTACATCCTCTTTGGAGAAGTGACTATTCAGGTTTTTCCCATTTTCTAATTGGATTGTTTGATTTTTTTTGTTGTTGAGTTTTATAAGTTCCTTATAAATTTTGGAAACAACCCCTTATCAGATGTATCAGCACCTATGCATTTCTATCTCATGTGCCTCAATTGAGACCTCATTTACAAGGCCTCATCTTCACTAATTAGTACTTTTCTACTACAAGATATTCCTCCTCTAACTATCCCAGCCCCTGGGTTCCTAAAACAGCAGAAGGCTTTTGTTTGGAAGATCACTCAGTACCCTCCCCACCCTTCCTCTGCTCATCTGGATCCTCCCCTTAAGTTTTTTTTTATTGTTTTATTGCTTAAAGTATTACAAAGGGTATTACATATGTGTCCTTTTTTTCCCCCCACCCTTGACAATCCCCCGGCCTCCCCCAACCCCCAGTGTCCTATGTCCATTGGCTATGAGGGGGAAAATGGAACACTAGCACCTTCTTTCTTGTCTCGCTTATTATATCACAGTAAGTGAGCAAAAGCTTGATTGTTACTTTCACTTTAGCTTGTTGTTTTAATTATCCACCTTAATACCTGACAACTGACTCGTAATACATGCAAATGAATGAAATCAAATCCTTACCCCACATCATACACAATTATTAATTCAAAATGAACCATAGATGTAAATGTAGAAGCTAAAATATAAAATTTTTAGAAAAAAATAAGTGTAATCATCCATACCTTGAGTTAGACAAAACCTTTTCCATATGACACCAAAACCACAAGCAACACAAGAACAAAACTGATAAGTTTGACTTTGTCAAAATTTAAAATGATTGTGTTTCAGAGGAAACTGTGAAGAGAGTGAAAAGTCAACCAACAGAATGAGAGAAAACACTTTCCAATCATCTACCTTATAAGGGATTTGTATCTAGAATACATAAAGAACACTTACAACTCAATAATAAAAAGATAAATTAACCAATTTAAAAATGTTCAAAGCACCCTAACCGATTTGGCTAAGTGGAAAGAGCGTCGGCCTGTGGACTGAAGGGTCCCAGGTTCGATTCCGGTCAAGGGCATGTACCTTGGTTGTGGGCACATCCCCAGTAGGGGGTGTGCAGGAAGCAGCTGATTGATGTTTCTAACTTTCTATCCCTCTCCCTTCCACTCTGTGAAAGGTCAATAAAATATATTTAAAAAAATAAAAATGTTCAAAGAATTTTAATAGGCATTTCTCCAAGGAAGATATACAATAGCCAATAAACACACAAAAAGATGCTCAATGTCATTAGACATCAGGTAAATGCAAAGCAAACCACAATGAGATACTACTTCTTACACACTAAATTGAGTACAAATTTTAAAGTTAGATAATAACAAATGTTGGTGAGGGTGTGGACAAATTGAAACCTCCATGAATTGCTGGTGGTATTGTAAACTGGTTCACTACTTTGTGAAATACTTTGATAGTTTGACGGTAAAAAGGAATGAAGTACACCATACAACATGGATGAACCTTGAAAACATTCATCTAAGTGAGGAAAAAGTCATAAAATACCATATGTTATAGTATTCCATTTATATGAAATCATTACAATAGGTAAATGTATAGAAAGTAGATTAGTCATTACTAGGAGCTGGGTGTGCAGGAGAAACAAGAAGTGAATACAAAGTTTTTTTGGAGGATTATGAAAATGTTCTAAACTTAGATGTGGTTACGGTTGCATAACTCTATGAATGTACTAACAATAACTGAATTTTACAATTTAAAAGAGTGAATTTTATGTTATGTGAATTATCTTGTATGACATTTTGAGATCAATCTTAGGAAAGCCAATGATTATGACATTTAACCAAGCAATAAAACACAGGTTGAGAGAGCTTGACAACTGACAGAATTCTTGACAAATCACTTTCATTGTTTTTTTTTTTAACTCATGTAACACAGAAGCCTTTTCTACATAAACAGAAATCACAACTACTTATTGTTCTGTACCTAAGTAGGATCATCTGGACAGCAGAATAATATAATAATGGGCATCTACTGAAAAGAGCAGGATGCTAGTCCCATTTCTGCTACTTTGTGAATACATACAAGTAATAAACCTCTCTCAACCCAACATCCATCAGAGAAATTGTGAAAAACAGTTTGGAGGTTCCTCAAATACTTAAACATATAATTACCATATAACCCAATAATTCTATTCCTAAGCATATCCCCCCAAACTGAAAACAAGTACTCAAACAAATACATAACAATGTTTATAGCAGTATTATTGTTAAGAGCCAAAAGGCAGAAACAACACAAATATGTACTGTTGACTTCATGAAGAATACACATGCCACAAAGGCCTCCTCATGGTTAATTGGTTTCATATTTAACCAGAGTCTAGCAGCCATTGTTGCAGAGGTCCCTCACACATGCTGCTTTTCGGGGAAAAGGTACAGACTGTGCTGCCAAGCCTTCTACACAATGCTCCTGCTGTCTGGGTCACCTCTTATCAGAGAACTCCTAGAATTGTATTTTAACCAATAGAACTGACACTTTTCCCATCCAATCAAAGCTGCACAGCTATATCCTCATTAGCATCGTCACCCACCAATCAGAGCAGCTCAATTCTGACCAATTAGAAGAGTGCTTTTTGGACCAATCAAATTGAGGATTTAGAGTTCACATTCGCATAGAAATGGACCAATCAAGAACTGGGGTGAGCACATTTCTCTATATAAGTCAGCGTCCCCTATGTCTCAGTGGAGTTCATCAAAGAATGCCTTTCCTTAGTTGGCACCCTCAGTAGGAGCTGCAGCATCAGCTGAGCTGCAATACCAGAATGGACCTATGACACTAGATCCATAACACTGAGGCTGCCTTACCTGGGCTGCCTCCCAGCCACACTATTCAACAGCCAAACCATATCACAATTGAGCTGTTCCACAGCCTTACTATTTCACAATTGAGCTGTTTGCACTGAATAAAATCCCTCTCTCTCCTCACTGCACCCCAGTTGGGGACTCTCATTGGCATTGAATTGGCAACAATGACCTTCAGTTGACACCACGAACAGATGAATGGGTAAACAAATGGTGATGCATACATATAATGGAATATTATTCATTCATAAAATGGGATGAAGTACTGATACATGCTACAATGTGGATGGACCTTGAAAACATTTTGTTAAGTGAAAGAAGTCATAAAAGACCATATGTTGTATGAATCCAATTACATGAAATGATTACAATAGATAAATCTAGAAATAAAATGTAGATTAGTCATTCATTAGTAGGGGCTGGTGTGCAGGAGAAATGGGAAGTGACTGTTAATACAAAGTTTTTGGGGGGCAGTGATAAAAATGTTCTAAACTTAGATATCATTGTTGCATAACTCTATGAATGTACTAACAATCATTGAATATTACAATTCACACATTGTATAATTCTAAATGTCACATATTGTATAATTCTATTTATAGAAACTAATATGGGTAAATTGCACCTTGATTAAAAATAAAAACACCGTGTGAAAAAGCATCTGAGAAGATTATTTTGCCTAGAAGATTATCTTCAAACACATCTTCTGTGAAGATTATCATCAAATACATGAATCCTTAATCTTAGGTACCCTAGGAACAAGGCTGGATGCTGACTGTTTGAAAAACTGATAACCTTGAGTAAGTTCTAAAATTGTTTATATAAAAATATCACCCAAAAAGGGACTGTATGCATTGATAAAGGGTTTGCAAAATTGCAAATAGTCATCTCCTTTCTTGTACCATCTAAATTAGTCTAAAACATGTAGATGGTTGACTCAAGAAATGTTTTCCTTTTACATCTCTAGACATTTTTCTTTTTTGTGAATTCATCTTTTGTAATAAAGCTATCTGCAGATAGTAGCTCTTATGGAAAAATTTAATTCATTTTCATTTAGATCCTTAATTTGTATTTTAATTCATTAATATAATCTCTGTCTCTCTTCCTCTCTAATATCTCATTCTCTCTCCTCCTTATATTCAAAGCAAAATCAGGAGAAAAAGAAATTCCCAGGGCATCTATGAAAAAAATGAAGCCATCAGCTGATCATAGTCAATGTATACTGATCACAAAATTCTTCAATATCCTGGGAAATATCCTCTAGGAAGTTGTATATTTTCAGTTCTTACAGCAATGAAACCTCAGTATTATCATTCAACTGGACAATTAAATATACTGCATCACTCACATGTTTATTTTCACAGTGGTCCATGTAAATAATTTATTGATCCATATAAATAATTCATATAAGGAAATTAACCATTAGTTATTATATTTGTAATGTAATAAAATAATTTATATAATGCTAAGTGTTAATTTTATATACAGTGCCTTGTCATGCCCACTTTCTCTGTAAAAGTTTTCTAGCAATTATAAGAGTAGCTCATAAGCAATATGAATCCCCTAACTGTAGTATAAAATTATTTTTTAAATTTATTTTATTAAATTTATTGAAGTGACATTGGTTAAAAAATTATATAGGTTTCAGGTATACAATTTTATAATATATCATCTGTATATTGATATTAAAAAGTGTGTTGAACCCAGTCCCCTAAATTTGAACCCCTCTTCACTGTGAAAATGATGTTGACAACTTAGATCATGTGAGTTTAACTAATTGAGAGTCATTAAATCTGGTACTAGCCATGACTATGTATGCATATTTTCATTTGTTCATGTATGTATACAATTCCCCACCCCACACCCTTCTAGCTACCTATTTCTTTCAAAATCACCTGGTACTATGTTTGAAAATGGACTAGAATAGGTTCAGCTATGAGATTTTTCTCCCCAGAAATAACCAAAATCTGAAGAATAGCAAGATATATGCCAACTTCTGGGTATGAGCCCAGTTACATAGCACCTTTCTCTACCAAGCTCAGGGAAAGAGTAGGTTTAAGGAGGCATTTTCTCTCTCTCAACAAAGGTAATTGGAGAATAGCCTTTTTCAATAAATAGTCCTGGAATAATTGGATATTTGTATGTACAACATGGTGTATAAAAAGTGATTCAAAATGGATCAAAGACATGAGCATGAACCTTAAACTATAAAACATCTAGAGGAAAACATAGGATGAAAACATCATGCCTTCGATTTAGGGAAACAATTCTTAGATATGACACTGTGGTAGGCAGAATTCTAAGCTGCATTTCCCCTCCCCCCATTATAAACATTTCTGGCCTTGATATAAACATACCTAACCTCAGGTATCCAATCAAACCTCATTTACTTTATAACCTACTCCAGTGTTGTTTCCATACTCTTCATTCTACTGAAACCACTCTTGCCAAGTTGACAGACATCCTTGTTGTTGAATCTAATGAATCTTTTTGTAATACTTATCCTGTTACTGTTAGATAACACTTCCTTTTCAAGAGATTCTTCTCCCTTGCTTTCAATAAAACCACATTCTCCAAATTTTCTCCCTTACAATTTCTTTTGATGACTATTTTTACTATGACCATCCTTTAAATATGTGATCACTCCTCAGGGTTCTGTTCTAATCTCTTTTCACACTACTCTATATACCTATCCTGGATGTTCTCAATTCAAATAGCTTCAATCACCACCCATATGGTGATGACTCTCAAGTTTATATCTTTGTCCCAAATTCTCCTCTACATTCCACACACATATGTCTAACTGTTTTGTAAATAATTCCAAAGGGATGTCTCACTGGAGAAACTAAATTATCATCTCTCCCATTTCATAATCTTTCTCCTATAGTGTTGCCTGTCTTAGAAAGTGGTACATACCATGTTGTCTAAATCAGAAAGCAGGATCCAATATTGAGTCACTGTCTGATCTTTTACTCTCTGCTCTAGCTGATGCATCACTAAGTCTTGTGAATTATAAACCAAAATCTCCTGAATTCATCTTCATTGCCATAACACTAGCCAATGCTTCCATTTATCTTTCACATAGATTGTTGTAAAACCTTCCTAAATGATCATGTGCCTTCCCTTTTCTCCTTCCATTCCACTCTGCCCTGTTATGATGCACAGAGAAATAAGAGTAAAATTTTAAAACATATATCTGATTGTGGGACTTCCCTGCTTAAAGCCATTCTATGATTTCTCATTGCAATTGGTATTGAATCTAACACATGGCTTTAAAGTCTTTATTGTTTAGCTTCTGCTTCCTTCTCAAGCCTTATCTATTACTACTCTCATCTTCAAAATTTCTGCTCTAGACTAAATTTGCAGTTCTTGAGAGTCTTTGCTTGCTTTAACCTACAAACTATTTTATAATCTGTTTCTTACAAAACCACATTCATTCCTCCATTCTTCTCTTGGCTAACTATTACCTAACTTTCATGTCTCATCTATGTTAACTCCCTCTAGGAAGCTTTTCCTGAAAACCAAGCTGACTTAGGTACTTTTCCTCTGTTTACATATAACAGTGGTGTCCCCTTATCCACAGGGGATATGTTCCATGACCCTCAGCAGATACCTGAAACCATATTACCAAACTCTATATACTATGTGTTGTCCTAGACCAGGGGTGGGCAAACTTTTTGACTCGAGGGCCACAATGGGTTCTTAAACTGGACCGGAGGGCCGGAACAAAAGCATGGATGGAGTGTTTGTGTGAACTAATATAAATTCAAAGTAAACATCATTCCATAAAAGGGTACGGTCTTTTTTTTTTTTTTTTTTTAGTTTTATTCATTTCAAACGGGCCGGATCCGGCCCGCGGGCCGTAGTTTGCCCACAGCTGTCCTAGACAAACAGAACTTTTCAAATAAAGGAAGCACTTTGTGGCTTCTCTTTGGCCTATCCAAAGTTCCAGCATCACTAATTTTGCACGTTGGGGCTATTATTAAGTAAAATAAGGTTTACTTGAACACAAGTTCTGTGATACCACAACAGTCCATCAAATAATCAAAACAGTTACTAAGTGGCTAATTGGTGGGGAGTGTATACAGCATGGATACAATGGACAAAGGTATAATTTACATCCCAGGTAGGATGGAGCAGGATGGCAAGAGATTTCATTGTGCTACTCAGAAAGGTGTGTGATTTAAATTTATAAATTATTTCTGTAATTTTCATTTAATATCTTCACACCATCATTTACTGTAGGTAACTGAAACTGCAGAAGGTGAAACCACGAATAAAGGAGGACTACTGTGCTCTGAACTTTAGCACTTATAATACTGTATTTGAATTTATTTACTTTTCTATATTCAACATTATACTAAAAGCTCCAAGATGTCATGAGTCATGCTCTTATTTAACATTAAATCACTATAGCTAAATAAAAATATCTAACACATAGCAGATTAATCATTTTTTTTTGTGTGTGAAGGTTAAAGGAGAGAGAAAAAGAGGGCAAAAAGGAAGGAAAAAAAACTGAAGAGCCAATACAGAAGGGTCTCAACTTTGTTCATTGGGTACAATTGTCTCAGAAGACAAACAGGCGTTTGCTTGAAATAAACATTTCATTTTGTTTTTTAGTTTTTTTCCTGTTGAGGGAAAAATAATAGCGCCCCACTCCAAATTCTTGCCTATGCAGCCTCTAATTCTTTTTTTTTAAATTTTTATTGTTAAAAGTATTACATATGTCCCATTTTCCTCCTATTGACCCCACCCCGTACACTCCCGCCCCCCAGCACACTCCCTCACCCCCCCCTACTGTCTTTGTTCATTGGTTATGCTTATATACATGCATACAAGAACTTTGGTTGATCACTTACCCCCCCCACCCTCCCCTGCTTTAATTCTTAATCAAAAAATAAATTTTCCATAAGCCTGGCATTGTCCAAGTCTGCCAAAAATAACATGTTGTAGGATCCTCAATATAAATTAAAAGTTGCTATTTTCAATGAAGAAAGACAAGCAATATAGTTAATCCTACATAATAAGGTAAATTGCACAGAAGCATGAGGAACATCACTAACTCCTCACATATCATATGTTACTTTTGAGACATTTTAAAAGGCAATTCCAATTTTTCTCAACCAATTTATTGTCCTTTTCAGTTGTTAATCCTTATTGGCCTATTATAAACTATATTTATGAGTATCAAAGATTAATTTTTAGGTTGCTTAGAATATTTTTCATCCGTTTTTGTTTGATTGATTTTTGTTAATCCACAGCCAAGAATATTTTTTATTGATTTTTAGAGAGAGTGGAAGGGAAGGGGAGAAACAGAGAGAGAAACATCAATGTGAGAGAGACCCATTGACTGGTTGCCTCCTCTACTTCACAAACAAGGCAAGGAAATAAGCCTTCAATGGTGGTACGTGCCCTTGACTGGAATTGAACCCAGGACCCTTCAGCCCAGAGCCAGATGCTCTATCCACTGAGCAAAACTGGCTAAGGCTTTTTCATCCATTTTAAATTTCATTTCAAGGTTTCTTTTTTAAAAAAATATATTTTTATTGATTTCAGATAGGAAGGGAGAGGGAGAGAGAGATAGAAACATCAATGATGAGAGAGTATCATTGATCGGCTGCCTCCTGCACGCCCCACACTGGGGATCGAGCCTGCAACCCAGGCATGTGCCCTTGGCCAGAATCAAACCTGGGACCCCTCAGTCCACAGTCTGACGCTCTATCCACTGAGCCAAACCAGCTAGGGCTCAAGGATTCTTATCAAAGGCAATAAGTAGAAAACATGTTTATTCAAATTCATAAACAAATAATAAATTTTCCACTCCTCTCTAAAAATCATTTTCCAGTGTGTATTGCTAAGCTTTTTCATCATAATTCATTCTTTATAGCCTTTCTTCAACTATTTAATTCAGATTATTTGTTTGCTGTCAAGGAATAAAGAGATTTTCATTTTCTTGGAAATGTGTTGATATTACTTTTCATAGTCCAAGCAGGATCATACACATCAGTAACTCCAGGCAGGTGAGGCAACACTGTCAGTAGTATCAGCACACCTCCCCAACTGACACCAGAAAACATATATATTACTGTTTCTCATTATATTTTCTCAAAATCCTACACAGCCTGTACTAAAGACCTGAGAGAAGAATGAGAAAGCAATATTTATTAATTCAGTCTCAGAAGACTAAAGGTATGTCTACAGAAAGCCAACTTAAGTGAAAGGGGAGAATACACTGTTATACCACTATTTTAATTTATTCACAGGCCCCATCTAATCAGTTTCACTGAATTCTATAACTTAATTGACTAATTTCTTATAAAAAGTGCAGGCAATCAGACCATAAGATTTTTTTCAACTACTCTAATTAACTGTTTCTGAATAATGAAGCAATCTCCAGATAGTTGATCTGACTGAGTAATCTTGACAGTCCAACCATATCCACTGTGAACACATTCTTTTAGGCAGCATTTGGCAGATATGATTTAGATATCCTCTTATATCCAACTATCTAATACATATACACATTGGTGGTGTCTAGAGAGCTTTCCACTCTTCAAGAGTCACTGCAAATTTTGCTCCTTCCCATCTCCAAGCTAACAGAGTCGCTGTTTTTCTGTCTGATCTATCTTCTAGTTTACACTTTTAAGTTTCCCCAAATAAGATAATATATTGACTTGGCAATATAATTCATTAAGAGGTGCCAAGTGTTCTTGGAAATACAAATTCTAACTATCATATGAAATTGTAAGAAGACACAGGGTTAGGGGAGGCCAGGGGATTGTCAAGGGCGGAGGGGAAAAAAAAAAGGACACATATGTAATACCCTTTGTAATACTTAAAGCAATAAAAAAATAAAAAAGAATTTATACACAGGTAGAGTGGTGGCAAAGAATAAACACAAGCATTGAAAGTTCTATATAAACTCAAATCTAAAATCAGTAACTTAAAAACTGAAATTTTGAGCAGATTCCTTAGTTTTCCCAAAATTCATAGTCCCCATCTTTAAAATGGAGATAATAATGTTATTGGGTTGCTGTATTACATACAAGCATATGGCATGTGGGCAGTGATCAGTAATTCATGGTTGCCTTCCTGATTTGTAAACTTAATTGAGATTTGGAGTTTTTCAAGAACTTTATAAATTAGCATAAGTCTTTTACATTTCTCTATATGAAATTGTGTTTTCTCACAGAATTTAATTGGTACACTGAGTCCTAACACACTGAAGGATACATCCAATGTAGCTTTATTGTTTGTTGAGATTCCACTACTTAAGCATTTCTCTTGCTTCTTGTGGCTCCTGTCATTTCTTTTCATGTTTGAGTGGTTCTGGCAGCATTGCTATCCTCTTACAGTTCCAATCACCATGAAGGAACAATTTAGAAAGCCTAATAAATAAACAACAATTCAACCATGCTCCCACAGTTCCCATTCCTCTAAATCTAGACAGTGGCAATTATTGAAATCCCCTAAATGCTGGAGCAAGAAATATATGAAAATATTTCTATGGCAACTTAGTCAATCCTATAATTGTATAATCATACGCAAAAATCTCTAGATCTTACAGCAAACTGGTCTCTAAATATAGGCTTTTACTTAATTCAATATTGTGAAAGTGCTCATAAAATTGTAAATCCTATGTAAGTACAAGAATATAGAACACTCATGGGATTTGGCATCCAAGGGCAAGGATAATAGTTCAGAGACAATTGTCCATGGGTTTCTTACAGTTCTGTACATCTGATCAGAAGCATTGAGAGCTTTTATTCCAGACTATGTTTTCCAGGATGTTTGTATTGCCAACAACTTTGAAAAATGGAGATAGTGTTTTCCACAAAGGTAGAGGGCAGAGTTGTTTGCTGTCAAGGAATAAAGAGAATGTCGTCCTCTAGGGCAAATGGTGGAGAGTTTAAAATATTGGCGTTTCCTAAGCTTAGGTCTTCTCAACTATGAAGCACAGCTACTGCATGGGCAACAGCCACTTGAGCCATTTCACACTACTTTCATGCTATTTTATGTACAAAGGATAGAGATATAAATATGATCATGCTGCCTGCTTACCTATGGGTAATACAGTCCTTTGTCTCTGATGTAGAAATTCCATATTTTCTTTCAGCCTCAATGAAACTGGGGAAGCTAATTTGTTAGCTTGCAAGTAGGGTGAAGTCTCAGACTTTCATGTTTTTTGATAATTATGACAGTGCACATCATAGAACTTCTACAGACTTCTTTTACTTGCATAAGATAAATGATAATTATAATACATATATCTACTTTATGAAGCTATTAAGGTTTAAATTATATAAGTTTTGAAAGTTACCTGTAAATTGTAGAGCACTATACATATCCTATCTAATAAAAGAGAAACATGGTAATTAGCCATATGTCTACTACCCTTCCCATTGGCTAATGAGGGCGATATGCAAATTAACTGCCAGCCAAGATGGCGGCCGGCAGCCAGGCTACTGACATGAACAGGAGGCATGCTTGCTTCAGTGATGGAGGACTCCAATGTTCCCTTCCTGCCGCTGCTGGACTCTGAGCTGCTAAGAAACATTGTTACAAATATAGAAGCTAAACAAAACCCCAGAAACCTGTTTTCAGCGAGCTGGGATCTCAGAGCTGGAGTCGCAACAAAGTTTCAAATACAGAAAGTAAACAAAGCCAGAAACCTGCTTTCAGCAGCGAGGTCTCACAGCTAAAGCTGGCTCTCAGCTCCAGTGACAGCCATAAATCCAAGAATAAAAAAAAAGGAAAAAAGGAGCAGTTGGGAGCTTCAGTCACCCGCCAGCCTGAAAACAGCCTTCAGCCCCTCACCCAGACTGGCCAGGCACCCTAGTGGGGACCCCCACCGTGAATGGGGTGTAACCAGATGCAAACAGCCATCATCGCCTCATCCAGGCTGGCCAGGCACACCAGTGGGGACCCCCACCCTGATCCAGGACACCCTTCAGGGCAAACCAGCCGGCCCTTACCCGTGCACCAGGCCTCTATCCTATATAGTAAAAGGATAATATGCCTCCCAGCACCGGGATCAGCGGAGCCGAGAGGCCTCCCAGCACCGGGATCAGAGTGACGGGGCAGCACCCAAACCCCCTGATCACCCTGCAGCTCAGTGTGTGACAGGGGGAGGGGCTACAACCTCCCTATCGGCCTTGCTCTGTTCATGACAGGGGAAGGCACCCCAACCCCCTGATCAGCCCTGCGGTGTGTGTGACAGGGCGCGGCGCCCCAAGCCCCCCTACGGGCCCTGCTCTGTGTGTGACGAGGGGAGCCGCAACCTCCCCATCACCCCTGCCCTGAGTGTGACAGGGGGGAGTGCCCCAACCCCCTGATCAGCCGGCTCTGTATGTGACAGGGGTGGCACCACAACCTCCCCATCGACCCTGCCTTGAGTGTGACAGGGGATGGCGCCACAACCCCCCAATTGGCCCTACCCTGAGCGTGACTGAGGGTGGCATCACAACCTCCTGATCCGCCCTGCTCTGTGCATGACAGGGGGCGGCGCCCCCACTCCCCAATCGTCCCTGCTCTGAGCAGGACCAGGAGCTGCAGGACAGGCACCTAGGGATTGGACCTGCCCTCTGCCACCCGGGAGCAGGCCTAAGCCAGCAGGTCGTTATCTCCCGAGGGGTCCCAGACTGCACCAGGCCTCTAGTTAGGTAATAATCATCATTACCATCTCATTTTTTAAAAATTATTAATTAAAGCTTTATTGTTCCGACTATTACATTTGTTCCTCTTTTTTCCCCCATAACTCCCCTCAACCCAATTCCCACCCCACCCTCCTCCCTCACTCCCCACGCACTGTCCTCATCCATAGTTGCACGATTTTTGTCCAGTCTCTTCCCTCATCACCCTCACCCCTTACCCCCCCCCATGAATAGCCAGTCCACTCCCTTTCTATGCCCCTGATTCTATTATAATCACCAGTTCATTCTCTTCATCAGATTATTCACTTGATTTTCAGGTTCACTTGTTGATAGATGTGTATTTGTTGTTCATAATTTGTATCTTTACCTTCTTCTTCTTCTTCCTCTTCTTAAAGGATACCTTTCAGCATTTCATATAATATAGAAGCTAAACAAAAGGTTCATCACTGGTAGTGATGAACTCCTTTAGCTTTTTCTTATCTGTGAAGCTCTTTATCTGACCTTCAATTCTGAATGATAGCTTTGCTGGATAAAGTAATCTTGGTTGTAGGTTCTTGGCATTCATCACTTTGAATATTTCTTGCCACTCCCTTCTGGCCTGCAAAGTTTCTGTTGAGAAATCAGCTGACAGTAGTATGGGTACTCCCTTGTAGGTAACTGACTTTCTTTCTCTTGCTGCTTTTAAGATTCTCTCTGTCTTTTGCTCTTGGCATTTTAATTATGATGTGTCTTGGTATGGTCCTCTTTGGATTCCTTTTGTTTGGGGTTCTCTGCACTTCCTGAACTTGTAAGTCTATTTCTTTCACCAGGTAGGGGAAGTTTTCTGTCATTATTTCTTCAAATAGGTTTTCAATACCTTGCTCTCTCTCTTCTTCTGGCACCCCTATAATTCGGATGTTGGTACGCTTGAAGCTGTCCCAGAGGCTTCTTACACTACCTTCGTATTTTTGGATTCTTTTTTCATTTTGCTTTTCTGGTTGGGTGTTTTTTTGCTCCTTCATATTTCAAATCGTTGACTTGATTCTTGCAATCCTCTATCCTGCTGTTGGGAGTCTGTATAATATTCTTTATTTCAGTCAGTGTATGCTTAATTTCTAGTTGGTCCTTTATCACAACCTTGAGGGTCTCATTAGATGTCTTGTAGATCTCATTAAGTTTATCGGAAGTTTCTAGAAAATTGTTGAAAAATCTTCTAAGTGTGGTTTTGAACTCTATATCCAGTCATTTACTTTCCTCCATTTCTGTCATTTGTGTCCTTTTTCTTTGTCTCTGCATTTTTTATGCTTCCCTGTGTTGATAAAGTGGTTTTCGGTGCTGAGTGTCCTCTAGGGCCCAGTGGTTCAGCCTCCCCAATTACCTGAGGAGGACACTCTTGGTGCACCCCCTTGTGGTCTATGTGCACAGTCTTATTGTAGTTAAGCCTTGATTGTTGTAGTTATCACTGGGAGGAATTGGCCTCCACGCCAATTGGCTGTGAGAATCAGCTGTTTCTGCAGTGGGAGAACTTCTGTGCTGGAGACACCCCTCTGGGGCAAGACTTGCTTCAATGGGGCTTTGGTACTCACTGATTCTGCCCCCTGAGTGTGTCCTTTATGGTTCCACGGAGCTGCAAACTAGATGGTCCCACTCTGACCTCTGGGTTTCCTGGCTCCTGGATCTCTAGGGAGGTGCTAATCTAGCCTTTTTCTGAGGCTATCCAGCAAAAGCCTCCCTGCAGGACTTGGGCAGGGTGGGTCCCACAGGATCAACAGTGTGGGGCTAGCAGTTATGGCTGCTCTCAGTCCAGCCCTCAGAGGCTCTCCTTCTCAGTGTCCCAGTAATCGCTGCAAGTCACTCCAAGAGAAAGCTGCCCTTGAGTTCCAACCGATGCCAGACAGTCCCACTTCTCCCATTTGAGTCTGGGTCCCTAGAGACTTGCCCGGAACTGGAGCTCAGAGCCTGAGACTCCCTCCCGATTGAAAACGACAACCAAGCCCTCAGCCACTGGCCCACTCTGCATGCACCTCCACACCTTAGTATTTTACTTCCACACTGCACCTCCTCTGAGTCTCGGTATGCTTTTCTCTTTCCTTCTAGTTGTATAATTTCCACTCAGCCAGCCTTCCTGTGGTTCTGGATGATGTCCGTTCTGTCTTTTAGTTGTATTTTTGAAGTGGTTGTTCGAGGCAGCAAACTCCATTGTTTACCTATGCCACCATCTTGGTTTCAGTCTCATTTTTATTAGTATTAAGAAAATTTCAATTTCCTTGGCCCTTGATTCATTTGTCACTCTCCAATAGCCCCTAAGTAACTTACTATGCTACTGGACATTTTTTAAATTTTATTTTTGTTACTCATTGTTAATGTTTTACCTTAATTACTCTAGTAGTTTCCAAAATACTTTTCCCACCTCCATTTTTGAGCCCTCAAATTCATTCTTTAAATTGCTGTCAGATAAGCTTTATAAAACATAATCTGATCATGTCCTTTTCCTGCTTAAACCTTCCATGGTTTCCCAATACCCTTAGGGTAAGGCTCAAACTCCCAAACTGGCTTATACAAAGCTTTTATGACCTGGTCCTTGTTTTTTCCCCCTCCACCCTCACATCTGCTATTCATGCCAGTGGGATGATACAGGTTGGGCAAAAGTAGGTTTACAGTTGTTCATATGGAAAATAATAATTAATAATAATAAGAAGAAACTGTTTACATACTTACAACTATAAACCTACTTTTGCTCTAGCATGTATGTACCTTTGTATTGAATTATTTTCAGTTGCTTGTTTGATTTGTTTGTTTGTTTATTTATTTTTAAATCTATCTTCAGTTGCTTTATTTAAAATATAATGCTCTTTTTAATCTCTGGTCTTGGCCTATGCTGTTTCATGCTCTGTCCTGAACTCATTCCTATTTTCCCAGCCTTTGTTAATTTATTTAACTTCTGGTATGTATTTAGGCTTCAACCTAGAAGGAGAAAAGAGGTCCTATCATGAAGAGAAGTCCTATCAGTGCTGGAGAGTCTACCCTTAAATAAATAACACATATAGATCTCCAAACACACACAACTCCATATAGAACGAATTGCTCTGGATGCATGCCATTTTTTCCTTTCCCTCTGTTAGTGCATTCACCAATAAAAGTTTGCAGATTTTTTTTTTGAGCTCATAGATACAGAGAACATATTGTTGGTTGCCAGAGGTGGGGGTGGGAATGGGTGAAAGGGATGAAGGGGGTCAAAAAATACAAAGTTCCAGTTACAAAATACAGAAATAATGGAAATGTAATATACCTCATGGTTACTACAGTTAATAATATTGTATTGCATGCCGAAACCGGTTTGGCTCAGTGGATAGAGCGTCGGCTTGCGGACTGAAAGGTCGCAGGTTCGATTCCGGTCAAGGGCATGTACCTGAGTTGCGGGCACATCCCCAGTGGGAGATGTGCAGGAGGCAGCTGATCGATGTTCCTCTCTCATCGATGTTTCTAACTCTCTATCTCTCTCCCTTCCTCTCTGTAAAAAATCAATAAAATATATTTTAAAAAAAAACAACAAATAATATTGTATTGCAAATATTTAATCTTTGCTGAGAGAGTAGATCTTAAAAGTTCTTATCACAAGAAAAAATTGAGTAGCTATAAGTGATGACGAATGTTAACTATAATTACTGTGATCATTTCACAATATAAACAAATATCAAATTATTATATTGAACAACTGAAGTTAATATAGTATTGTATGCCAATTATACATCAATAAAAAGTGTCTTTTTCCCCACAGCAGTATTAACGTTGCATCATAGCTATTTAGTAATTTTACTGTGATTGCATACAGCCAAAACTGTTTCAAGGGCATCTAATATAAAATCATGAAATATAACCCCATCCAGGAGTGTTTGTTTCTCTTGGGGAAACAAAGTAAGAAAAGGGTCAATGGGGGGGGGGAGAAGGGGGACATCTATAATATTTTCAATAATAAAGATATACTTTAAAAAAGAAAAGGCTATCTTCCTCTTCAGCACTATTTTTTAAAAAGTAAATGTAACAAGCCTATTAGAATAAGATTTTCCACAACAAGATTTGCTCTTTGCTGACACTTTCTTAGTGTCTTGATACTATTCTAAAGTACATCACCCATGACCTCAGCATTTTCAGAAAACCTTAACAAACCAGATTATCTCTCTAGGAATCTGCCTAAAACAATTCTTTTTTTAAAAAAAATATATATTTTATGGATTTTTTACAGAGAGGAAGGGAGAGGTATAGAGAGTTAGAAACATCGATGAGAAACATCGATGAGAAACATCGATGAGCTGCCTCCTGCACACTCCCTACTAGGGATGTGCCCGCAACCAAGGTACATGCCCTTGACCGGAATTGAACCTGAGACCCTTGAGTCCGCAGGCTGACGCTCTCTCCACTGATCCAAACCAGTTACGGCTAAAACAATTCTTATGTAACTCTTGTTCCAACAGATAAGCTTTATTTTCTTTCCTCTGAGCTTTGTATTTAGACCCCAGTGGTTGAGAAAAGACAGATACACTATTCAAAATCTATTCAGTTGCTGCCAACTCCCCTCCAGCTAAATTCTCATTAAGAGAGGTCCTATCCGTGGGTTCCATCACATAAAATGACCAACATTTCTTCAGTCTGTATTGTGGGCTGAGGTTACAAATTGTTTAATGAGCCTGAAAATTTCGCACACAGCAAGGAGAAAGTTTTGGCTGGAACTCTTTCCCACTGAGGAATAGAAAAATAAACCTTTTTTCCCCTGAGAGTAGCACATTCTCAAATCCTAGAACCACATTTGACAATAAGTGCAGAGAACAAGAATTTATGTAATTTCTAGAAATGGCCACATTTTCATCCAAACCTGTTAAGACTCAAAATAATAACAAAGTGAAAGAAGAGGAAGACTAGAATTTGAGATCATTCCAGGTATCGATTATTTGCACTAATGATGGGGAGCACTGGTGCAGAAAATGAAAACTACAGATAACCCAATAAATATCCTATTTTAAATCTATGCCAAGTTGGAGGTAAATCCTAAGTTAATATTAAAAAAAAAAACTCCAGCATTCAATTATCATTGTATAGAGTTTTATTTTTCTTACACAATGATCACTGATCAGAAAATTGTAGCAAATTAATGATAGGAGAATATAAAAACCTGGAAAATCAGAATGTAATGAACTTCATCTGTTCACCAGCTAATGTAACAAATGCATCCCTGACCACAGAGGGCAGACCTTGTTTTCAGTTCAAATTTTTTGAACTTCAGACCAAATGCCATGCATTCAGCTTGATATGCCATCCTTAAACTTATAATGTTCTAGTTGAACTATTTGGAATCATTCCTATGTCTTAAAATGAAAGGAAGCTCATGTCTATATATTTCTGATTTATTTACACTGATTTATCAAACTGTACTTTTTCCCCATTGTGATACTTTATACACAAAGAATCCTCAGATTACTTTTATGAGTCAATTCATGAGTTAGACTGCAATTGTGCTTACTTATATTCCAATGGCCACGGTTTAAATGGATGGTACAGATTACTATATAAAATTAGTATGTTTTTCTCTTGAGAGGTAAAGAGAGTGCCACCCTTTGGCAAAAGCAAAAGAATACTGATTTTGGGGAGAAAGTGCCATGTGAAGGTGACCAAAAGTCTACCAGTAAAAGGGAAGCAAGTAAGATGACAACTATGAAAAATAGGCCAAAACACTATAAAAATAAATACTTTACACAGTAAGGTAGATGGGTATAGTTCCAATTTTCCAGGTTCCTCTTATTGTGTATAGCTACCTTTTATAAATTTTGAAGAAATTTTGTATATATGCAACAACCAAGGACTCAACTCTTATTCTGATTATTCATATATTCAATTTTGAAATTCCTGTACCCTTTATAATCTCCATTTTCATTAATTTGAATATGTGTGCATGGTCTTCATTTAGCATAAAATACAGAGTTAAATATGAAATAATTTTATCACTCTTAAAGAAATCTTAGCAAAGCTGTCAGAATCCACATGATAATATACTATCTAACGGGTTCAATGCTTTATTAATTCTACTCAGGTCAGAAGTAACTTGACAACTGTATTTTTATTTTTTTTCCTTTGATTGCAAAAGTAAAATAAGCACTTAGTGAAACATAAAAATAACAAAAACACAAATGATTAGAAATTGAAATATCTTTGCAGTTCCACTTAATCCCAATGCCAAAAGATAAACATTTCCTCCAATTTGATAAGGTTCAATATGAATGCTCATGACTGTTTATAAGATGTCATATTTCTACAAGTGCAAAATCCTGCAAACATGAAATGTGATATATATTAAATGTAGTGACTATACAGCATTTTTCTATTGCTTGATAAACAATAAACATAGGTCTATATGTACAGACCATGCATGCATATAAGTAAACAGAAAATGTTTATTTTCCATATATGTACACACATACTCTTATATATACTAATGCATCTGTTTGATATAAATAAGCATTTAAATGAAATCAGATCCTCACTTAATCAGACATTCTCCCAAACTGCTTCTCTCAGGTGTATCATGCTTCTATCCTATATAAATATTCCAAGAAGAAGCAAATTATAACTGGTTTCATGTGTAATTTGTAACAGGGTATCCTATATAATAAAAGCCTAATATGCTAAGTGTTTGGTCGTCTAGTTGGCCATTCAACCAATCAAAGTGTAATATGCTAATGATATGCTAAAGCCACTCAACTGCTTGCTATAATGTGCACTGACCACCAGGGGGACAGAGAGTTGACTGGCCAACCAGTCGCTATGACATGCACTGACCACCAGGGGGCAGATGCTCCAACCGGTAGGTTAGCTTGCTGCTGGGGTTTGGCTGATCAGAACTGAGCAAAATGGGCCAGACATGCCCTAGAGCCCTCCCGTGGTCCCTGCCAGGTTGCCCAACTTCCCACATCCCTCCCCAGCCCTGATTGTGCACTGGTGGGGTCCCTCTGCCTGGCCTACACCCTCTTGCAATCTGGGACCCCTCAGGGCATCTCAGAGATCCAGTTTCAGCCCAATGGTAGAATGACTAATCTCTATGATGTGCACTGACCACCAGGGGGTAGATGCTCAATGCAGGAGCTCCCCCTGGTGGTCAGTGCGCTACCACAGGGGGAGCACCGCTCAGCCAGAAGCTGGTCTCAAGGCTGGTGAGCACAGCAGCGGTGGTGGAAGCCTCTCCTGCCTCTGTGGCAGCACTGAGGATGTCCGACTAATGGCTTAGGCCCATTCCCACAGGCCAGGCTGAGGGACCACCGACCCCAAGTGCACGAATTTCATGCACTGGGCCTCTACTTTAAATATATTAGGTCAAAATTCAAAAACAATACAAAATTCAATAAGTTGTTCCTTATTTTCTGGGACATACAGTTCTCTTATGCAGGAATATTGTGTGTGTGTGTGTGTGTGTGTGTGTGTGTGTGTGTGTGTGTGTGTGTTTGTGTAAGTAAATACATGTGCATCTGTGTGCAAGGCCAATTGTATAAAACATTGAAATGTGGTATACTATTTCTTCCCAAAGTAGTTCTATTAACAGACATATGATACTTTTGGACTATAAATATATGGCACTAATGGATGACAAAGAAAATCTTTCCCCCAGTCTTTACTGCAATATCTTTTGGGATACACTGATTTATAAATGTACTTTGCATATACAGCCTTAGGCCCTATAAATTCTGGACCTCCCTTGTCAGTCTCTATATTGGTTAAATAAATGCTCTCATCAAATTTTCAGTTGCTCACCCTTTGTTTTTTAAATACCAATAATACAGAAATACATACACCACATTTCCTACAGATAAGGAGGATAATGCCTATAGGGAAGATAGGTAGATACATAGACAATATAGCTTAATAAGTATCAGGATAGAGGAAAAAGCAGGGGCTATGGTATCACAAAGATGGTGCATTAACTCAGTTTAGGAATGTAGGGATTCAATGAAGACTTACCAAAGGAGGTATAATGATTGAACTAATTCTTGCATTCCAGACAGAAACATATGTGCAAAAATACAGAGATACAGAAAATATGACACACTAAATGCGTACCTTGCCATAGCTTAGCAAGATCATGACTGAAGCCAGCTCATACAAGGGTTTTTCATATAATGCTAAAGTCATTGGTTTCATCCTGAAGACAGATAAGCTAGGCTCTTCTCTGCATGTTTTCAACACCAAGCAAGCTAGCCTGGGAATTTTTACATGATGGTACCAGATCTCAAGAGAATAAGAATAAAACTGCAAGGCCCTAAGCCAAAGGTTTATAAACCATCTAACATTGCTTCCACCAAAGAAAGTCATAAAGCCAGTGATATTCAATGGATGAGAAAATTGACTCCCACATCTTGATGGGAAAAACTGCAAAGAAATTTTAGCCATTTGTAATCTGCCACAGTGGAGGCAAAAAGGAAAGAAAGAAATCAAATTACTGCTTAGGACTTTATGAATGGGCACTGATACTTTACATTGAGTTACCATGAGAAAAGTGGATTTGGGGCAAAGATAATGCATGTTTTTTAATATATGTTTATTTCAAGAAGTCTACAGAGTTATATATATATAAATCTAGAGCTTGGAAGAGACTTCTGGACTGGAGATATAGATTAGAAAGCATCAAGTTAATAATGGTGGAGGTGTAGTTGAAGCTATGGGAACCAATAAACTTCCCACAGAGAGTGTATAGAATAAGAAGGAAAGAAGTTAAATGTGGGATTTGGATAACACTAGTGTTTTAGGGGTAGGTAGAAGAAGAGGATCCAAATAAGAAGAGAGAGAATAAATGAATAGAAAAGTAAGAAGAAAATCTGGAGTGTGAAATATAGAAGCCAAATGAATAGATATATATATTTTTAAGAAGGCAGGTGTAGATAACAATTTCAAATCCTATAGAGTGGTTAAAATAAAATAAAAACAAAAATGTACTCATTAGTTTAATAACTAGGAAGAGGGAACATGGTTATTCCTGAAGCCATTCCTCACTGTATTCTAGAGATTTCCCAAAGATAGTATGGCCAGTGGTTGGCAAACTGCAGCTCGCGAGCCACATGTTGCTCTTTGGCCCCTTGAGTGTGGCTCTTCCACAAAATACCGCCTTCTGCGCATGGGTCACGAAGTTTCAATCGCACTGTACGTGCGTGCCCACACGTGGTATTTTGTGGAAGAGCCACACTCAAAGGGCCAAAGAGCCGCATGTGGCTCGCGGCCACAGTTTGCTGACCACTGACCTAGCAGAACAACTTGTCCCTAAGCTCCCTCAGGCTCTCCTCCTGTCTTCCTATTGTTTTCTGCAAGTGTAGTTCAGATTGTTTTGCTCCCCTACCTTCTAATTTGCTAATTCGGAACTCCTCTTCTCCTAGACTACTGTTGAAAGCTTCCATAGTTTTTTTTATTATAGGTATATCACTGTTTAGTTCTTGTTTCTTACATACACTGTTGATTTGTTCGTCCATCCTGTTTATGAACTGTATGACCCTTATTCAGAATTCTTTTTATAATACATTACATGCTTCCATTTCATTTAGTCCCTTTTCTGGCAATTCATCCTTTTCTTTACTTTGGTAGTTGTTCTTCTGTCTCCCCATTTTTGCTATCACTGAAGGATCTAGGTGTCGAATTGCATGGGGTCTGAGGCTGCAGCAGAAGGTCTGGTGGCGGGTCACCTGGTCATGGGCTGCAGCTGCTCTTCTTGTGGTCACGGGGAGGCGGCTGCTCCTCTGGCATTCATAGGTGGTGGCTGCTCGTCACGTGTTCGCTGACTGCTTCCCAGGGGTCATGGGGAAGCTTCTGGCTCCCTGTGAGGTTGTGGACAGCAGCTGCTGGCTCCCCTCATGCTCACAGTTGCAGGCGGTGGCTGCTGGCTCCCCGCAAGGTTGTGAGTCTTGTCTGCTGGCTTCCTGTGCTTATGCACGGTCTTGGGCAGTGGCTGCTGGTTCCTTGTGAGGTCATGGACAACAGCTGTTGATCCCCCACATGGTCATGGGGGGCGTCTGCTGGCTCTGTGCGCATGCATATGGTCATAGGCAGTGGCTGCTGGTTCCCTGTGAGGTAGTAGATAGCAGCTGATGGCTTCCTGCGTGTTTGTGTGGTCACAAGCAGCGGTTGCTGGCCCCCCTTGTGCATGGTCATGGGTGGCATCTGCTGGCTCCCTGTGCTTGCACACGGTCTTGGGCAATAGCTGCTGGCTACACTCATGTGTGCAATTGCTAGCAGTGGCTGCTGGCTCTCCCCTTCAAGATGGTGTAGCCTCTGCAGCAGAACCAGAGCTCTGGGAGAGATTGCAGCAGTAACAGAGGCTTCTCAGCTATGCAAGCCTGGTCTGCCAGCCCCTGAAGTTCCTGTGATGTTTAGCTGTCCATCCCTCAGACACTCACACACACACACACACACACACATATACCACATGTCCACACACTCTACTTTCGCTCCCTCACTCACTCACACTCTCCCTCACTGCCATTCCCCCAGCTGCCATCTTCAGGTTCCACCTCTCTCTTTAACATTTTTTTAAAAAACAAGAAAATCTTGCCAATTTTCAAGGCAAAGGCCCATCAAAAGATGGCACTTCAGAGATAAACTAGATGTTTTAATTAATAAATAAAAACCAGCTATTATAATCATATACCAAAAAATATAGTTGAATACTCTTAAAAAATAGGTTTTAAGCAAAAAGTATAATAAAGATACAAATAGAATTTTTTTAAAAAAACTGAAAAATAAAGAATCCAAACTAAAAACTTCAATGGAGGACTCCTTAGCAAAATGAGATTACAGAGAAATATTAAGTGAACTTGAAGATAGATTAAGTAACATTATCTATCTATCTATCTATCTATCTATCTATCTATCTATCTATCTATAGAAGTCTAATCGACCATTACAACTGAATGACCAGAATGACCAAACCGGCGGGTCGCTATGATGTCCACTGACCACCAGGGGGCAGACGCTCAATTCAGGAGCTTCCCCCTGGTGTTCAGTGTGTTCCCACAGCCAACCTCCCCCGTCCAGCCAACCTCCCGCGGTCCTTCCCTGGGCTGGGATGGGGAACCAGGGGTGGGTGGCAGCAGACACAGCCCCTTTCTCAGGGGGGCCAAGAGCCAGCTCCCTCCTCGGGGCCAGTGGCCAACCTCCCATGCCCTGTCCCTCCCCCAGGCCATCAGTCCATGATCAGCCCACTGCCTGCCTGCCATGGTGGCGGCAAAACAGCAAGGGAAGGAGGAGGGGGGAGGTGGGGAACCGCAAGTTGGCAGGGAACCAATGATGGTGGCGTCAGTGTCCTGCATTCATTCCTTTTGTGCCTCCTCTTCCAACCTTGCCAGGGCCTTCAGGCCCCAATTAGGCCTGCCCCAATCAACCTGGCTCCAATCGGCCCTGATTGCTGGCCAGGCCTAGAGACCCTACCCTTGCACAAATTCCATTCACTGGACCTCTAGTATAATCATAATAACAGAGAAACAGAGTTTAACAAAATGAACAGAGCCTCAGGGACCTGTGAGTTGTATCAAAATACCTAATATTGGTATCAATAGAGTTCCTGAATGAGAGAAGGAAAAGGTTGGTATATGAAATATATTTGAATAAAATAATACCTGAAAATTTCTCAAATTTGATGAAAGACATAAAATGATAGAATCAACAAGTACAACATATTATAAAAAGGATAAACTAGAATAAAACCATGAGCAGGTACATAATAAACAGCTAAAAATCAAAGAAGAAAGAAAATAATTTTAAAAACATCCAGAGAAAAATGACATATTATATATAACATAATTTGTATGATTGGTAGATTGCTCATGAGAAACCAAACAGGCCAGACAATATGCAATAGAACAACATCTTTGAAGACTTCAAAGAAAAGAACTGTCAACCTGGAATTCTACATTCAGAAAAGATAAAGACACTTTTAGGTAAAGTAATACTAAGATAATTTGTCACTATGAGATCTGAGTTTATAGAAATGATAAAAGAAGCTATTCAGGCTAGAGGAAAATGATACCAGAGAGAAACATGGAAATTTAAGAATGAAAAAAAAAAAAAGATTTAAATGGCACATATTCTTTCCACTTCAATTCTTTAAATTTTGTATGAGTCTCAAAAGCAATTATAAGATTATCCAAGGGAGGTTTTCTTTTTAATTTTCTTCTTTTTAAAAAATCTTTATTGTTGAAAACACTACATATGTCCCCTTTTCCCCCCATTGACCTTTCCCACCCCTGTCCCTGCCTGCCACCCAAGGCTTTCACAACTCTATTGTCTGTGTCCATGGGTTATGCATATATGCATATGACTTCATTGGTTGATCTCTCCCCAACTACCCACCCACCCTTCCCTGCCTTCCCTCTGAGGTTTGACATTCTGTTCAATGCTTCTGTGTCTCTGGGCATCTTTTTTTTCTTCAGTTTATGTTGTTCATTAGATTCCACATATGAGTGAGATCATGTGATACTATCTTCCTCTGACTGGCTTATATATGTAAAATATTATATATATAATATTTATATATATATAAATATATAATATATAATATATAATATATAATATATAATATATAATATATATAATATATATACTGGCCCGGTGCATGAAATTTGTGCACATTAAAAGGAAATTTATGCCCTAGCCAGTTTGGCTCAGTGGATAGAGCATCGGCCTGCAGATTGAAAGGTCCCAGGTTTGGTTCCGGTCAAGGGCATGTACCTTGGTTGCAGACACATCCCCAGTAGGGGGTGTAGAGGAGGCAGCAGATAGATGTTTCTCTCTCATCAATGTTTCTAACTCTCTATCATCTCTCTCCCTTCCTCTCTGTAAAAAATCAATAAAATATATTAAAAAAAATAAAAGGAAATTTATTAGAGGAAATATTTTAATATTACTATTTGCCCTTTCTCTATAATAGTAATGTCAGAGATGAAAGAAAATTAGTAAAATTATATGAAAATCTTCCTCCTGTCAGAGTCTGGGACACACCATGGGACCTAGAGTCAAGTCCCCGCCCACCCATGCATGCCTTGAAGTCGTGCAAGACCCAGACCCAGCTGGCCCCACCCCCATTAGGTGAGATCCAGACTCGGCCAGCCCCACCTCCATCAAGCTCTGCCAAACAGAGGGTGCAGTCTCAGGTCTCCTGGCCTGGAACTGGGCAGGGGGCACAGCCTCAGGTCCCCTGACCTAGCACCAGGTGGGGGGCACAGCCTCAGGTCCCCTGTCAAGCCCCACCAGGTGGGGACGCAGCATCAGGTCCCATGGTGCACACCAGGTGGGGTGTGCAGCCTCAGGTCTCCTGCCCTGGCCCAGTGCCACGCAGCCTCAGGTACCTGCTGATCACATGTTATAGCTCGTTATGGGAACCCCGCCTCCGCTGTGGGCACAGACATCTAGTGATGGTGTTAGGGTTAATTTGCATATTGCCTCTTCATTATATAGGATGAAATACATATGGCAACTATAACCTAGATGGGGAAAGATAAAGAACCCTCTGTGGTTGTAAGGGTTCTATGTTGTACTTGAAGTGATAAAATATTAACTCTAAATAGACTGTGAAAAGACAGATATGTATACCATAGTATTTTGAGCAACCACTAAAAATTACAACTGTATATAGACAAAAGGAAAGTAGATAAACTAAAATTAAATACTAAACACTATACAAATAATCAAAGTAAGGCAGAAAATGGAGAATAGAGAAACAAAGAAGGGATTAACAGAAAACAAAGAATAAAATTATAGCTCTAATACAGTATAAGCAGTATAAGGGCACAAATGAAAACACAGAGACTGTCAGATTGAATTTTAAAAAACTATGTGCTCTTGTCCAGCTGGAATGGCTCAATGCTTGAGTGTGGACCTATGAACCAGGAGGTCATGGTTTGATTCTGGTTAGGGCACATGCCCAGGTTGTGGGCTCCATTCCCAGGAGGCAGTTGATCAACTATTCTCTCTCATCATTGATGTTTCTATCCCTGTCTCCATTCTTCTCTGAAGTCAATAAAACTATATATTTAAAAACAAAATAAACTCACAAAAAACTATAGACTGAACTAGATGCTCTCAAGAAACTCACTTTAAATAAGAAGATACATATAGGTTAAAAATAAAAGGCTGGAAAAAGAAATACCAGGCAAACCCTAATAAAAAGATAACCGAGTAATCACAGTGATATGAAACAAATCATACCGATATGAGGAAATTTACCAGGGATAAAGAGGGACCTCACATAATGATAAGCGGGTTACTTCGGTAAGAAGAAATAGTCCTGAATGTTCATTCGCTCAACAATAAAGCTATTCAATACATGGTCTGGAACAATTTAACATTCTCATCCAAGAAATAAACTTTAATCCATTGCTTACATCTTATTAAAAATTAACTCAAAAGAAATCATAGATGTAAATGTAAAGTGAGAAAGTATAAAACCTATAGAAGAAAACAAAGGAGCAAAATCTTTGTGTGCTTGTGTCTGGCAGAGTTATTATATATTAACTCTAAAGCAGAAACAATTTAAAGAGAAAAGGTGATAAGTTGGGCTTTATCAAAAGCACAGAAGTTTGCTGTACAATCAAGTCTGTTAAGAGGATGAAAATAAAAGATGCATTCTGAGAAAAAATAATTGAAAATCATATATCTGACAAAGGATTATATCCACAAAATATAAAGAACTCTCAAACATCAAAATAAGGTGGCAACCTAATTTTTTAAATGGATAAAACATATAAGTTACATTTCACCAAAGAAGATATATGTATGACCAATAAGCACATGAATACGTGTTTAGTCTCATTAATCATTAGAGAAATAAACAAAAATCAATATAATGATGAGATACCACCATGCACCCATTAGAATGACAAATGCTGGAGAGGATGCAGAGCAACTAGAACTCTCAAACATTGCAGATGGGAATGAAAAATGGTACAACAATTTTAGAAAATAATTAGGTAGTTTCTGGAAATGTTACATATACACTTCCCATCTGGCCCAGCAGTCCTTCTTCTAAGCATTTATGTCAACAGAGATGAAATGCGATTTTCATACAAAAATCATTATGAGAATATTTATAATAACTTTATTCATAATTACCAAAAATGAAACAATCCAAATGTCCATCAACAGGTGAATGTAAAACAAAACAGTGGTAAATTTGTACAATGGGATACTTACTTAGCAATAAAAAGAAAGGAATCAGAGAGTGTAAATTTGTGGGTGAGCGATAGCTATACCCTAGGGGACTGTTGGAGACTGTCGGATTGGGCTCCCCTAACTGGGCAGCCTCCACTGATGCTGAAATCTCTCCCAGAGCAGTCAGATCTACCAAGGAGACTGTGCCATCTTGAAGGGGAGAGTGGCTGTTATCAGAAGCATATACATCCAGGGACCCTGCAACCACGGCACCCAGGGACCAGCTATGAACCCAGGAACACCAGATCTCAAGCAGCATGAATATGTGGACTCAGAAGAGCTCTGCTACTCCTCACGGAAAGTTCATATTTCACCTAGATAAAGGAGAGAGAGAGCTACATATCCAGACATCCAGAGAAGAGAGATCATGGGGAGACAAAGAAACAGCCCAAAAATGAAAGAAAAGGAGGCATCACCAAAAAAAGGAAGTAAATGAAAAGGATGCAAGCAATATGTCAGAGAAAGAATTCAGAGAAATGGTCCTAAGGTGGCTGAAAAGAATGGAGGACAAACTCAATAATGTGTGTAAGAACTAAGAGGAAATGAAGAAGAACCAAGAAGAAATGAAAAATGACATTGCTGCTATAAAGAACTCAATAGAAAGCATTAACAGTACATGAGAAGAAGCAGAGGACCACATCAGTGAGCTAGAAGACAAGGTAGAAAATATACCCAAGCAGAGCAGCATCTAGAAAAAAAAAATAGAAGGAGAGCCTAAGCCTGGGACTTTGGGACAACATGAAATGAAACAACATCCGCATAATAGGGGTGCAAGAAGGAAAGGAAACTGAGCAAGGAATAGAAAATATGTTTGAAAAAATAATAACAGAAAACTTCCCTGATATAGGGAAGAAAAAACTCAAACAAATCCAAGAAGCTCACAGAGTCCCAAACAAAATTAACACCAAAAGACTGATGCCAAGGCACATTAAAATTAAATTGACAAACACCAATGACAAAGTAAGAATCTTAAAAGTGGCCAGAGAGAGACAGAAAGTTACCTATAAAGGATCCCCCATCAAATTAGCGACTGATTGCACAAGAGAAACATATCAAGCAAGAAGGGAATGGAATGAAATACACAAAGTCATGCAAATGAAGGGTCTGAATCCAAGAATACTGTACCCAGCAAGGTTATCAATCAAAATTGAGGGTGAAATCAGGAGCTTCACAGACAGAAAAGGAATAAGGGAGTATATTACCACTAAACTAGCAATGCAAGGAATGCTAAAGGGTCTACTGTAAAAAGAAGAAATAGGAATGGAAGAAGTAACACAGGCGTAAAGAATAAAAATGGCAACAAACAAGTACCTATCAATAATAACTTTAAATGTTAATGGATTAAATGCCCCATTACAAAGACATAGGGTAGCTGAATGGATAAGAAAACATGACCCGATAGAGGGATTTTCAATCCCAGCAACAACACAGCCCCGGTAACTAACTATTACGCAGCCAGCTCTGGGCAGTGAACCTCCACTGGACAGAGAGGCCCTATAGCCTCAGAAGCCAACCCCAGAACACTGCCACCCAGAGGCTGACCCACAAACTGACTCTTTGCTAAACACAAAATAAGGCAGTCTGGGAAACAAATGCGGCTTGCTTTAAAATAAGGACTGTGGTTTACAACACAGAGGAACAGTGTATCGCAGGGAAACTCAACACTCTCCTGAATACCTGGCAGGTCTAAGGCGAGCCACACTGAAGAATAGAAGAACCGAAGTCCTTCACTACTGCAATTTTTTTTTCTTTTTTCACCTTTTAACTAAGAAACCAATTTTTTTTCTTTAATTTTTTTTTCTTTCTTCTTTTTTCCATTACCTGATTTTACCCTTTCAATTACTACCTTCTTATTTTTAACCAGTATTATTACTGCTAGCATTTTACCATTTTTTTTAAAGTGCCATTTTTTTTTCTCTTTATTTTATTTTGGGATTAGTGTTCTCCATTCTATTTTCATCGTTATATTATTGGTTGTTTCTAGTTTACATTCATCTCCAGGGAGCTGTTGCTGGAATTTGTTGGGATTAATGGCTGTTCTATAGGAGTATTCTCCTCATATAAAAAAGTCCCCTCCCCTCTTCCACTTCATTCTCTCTTTTCGCTCTTTTTTTTCTTTTCTTTTCTTTTCTCGCTTCTATTTTCCCCCCTCCTTTTTTCCAATTTCATTTTTGCACTCCTTTTTTTGGTCCCTACTTTTCTTTTCTTTTTTCTCTTTTATCTTATTCTCTTCCTTATTCCTTATCCCCTAATTCTCTTAATTCAGGTGGTCACCTTTATTTGGGGTTATTAATATCGTGAATATATTTGTGTATAGTGCCTGGTACGTGGTGCCTTGTTGTGCTGTATTTTGTGCTCTTAAATCAACGCAGCAGATCCAAGCAACAGCAACCTCCTGAGCACCAACACCCTCTGCTGAGGAAAAGCAGCTGTACGTGAAACCTCGCCCCACCAGCCAGAAGAGCCACCACAGCTGTGAACAGCACCCACCAGAGGAGCTGCTGCCAACTGAAGAGTAGCTGCTACCGCAACTGCCCGAAGAGCAACCACAGACCAAGGAGTCACTGCCACCAAGGGAGCAACCACTGAACGACTCAACATCTAGATATGTCAGTGAGATCAAACATGGGTAGACAAAGAAACCCCCAAAGGAAAGAGAAGGAGGAATCTCCAGAAAAGCAGCTAAGTAATACAGAGGCATGCAACATGACAGAAAAGGAATTCAGAATAAGGGTCCTAGAGTGCATAAACCGGATGGAGGAAAAAATCGACAACCTCTGCAAGAAGCTAGAAGAAACGGATAAAAAAATCAACAACTTAAGTAAGACCCAAGAAGAAATGAAGAGTGATATAGCTGCAATGAAAAACTCCATTGAAAGTATCAACAGTAGACTAGGAGAAGCGGAGGACCGAATTAGTGAATTAGAAGACAAGGAAGCAAAACACACCCAAACTGAACTGCAATTGGAGAAAAAAATTAAAAGACAGGAGGAGAGCCTAAGGGAGCTTTGGGACAACATGAAACGAAACAACATACGAATAATAGGGGTACCAGAACAACAGAAGGATGAACAAGGATTAGAAAACCTATTAGAAGAAATAATATCAGAAAACTTCCCTGAGGTGGGGAAGAAAAAAGTCGCACAAGCCCAGAGAGTCCCAAACAAGGTGAACCCGAAAAGACCCAAACAAAGACACATCATAATTACCATGGCAAATGTTCAGGACAAAGAGAGAATCTTACAGGCTGCAAGAGAGAGACGGAAAGTTACATACAAGGGATCTCCCATTAGATTCTCAAATGATTTCTCAACAGAAACACATCAGGCCAGAAAAGAATGGACAGAAATCTACAAAGTGATGCAAAGCAAAGGACTGAACCCAAGAATACTCTATCCAGCAAGGCTATCATTCAAACTTGAAGGGGAAATAAGAAGCTTCACAGACAAAAAAAGGCTAAGGGAGTTTATCACCACCAAGCGAGCAATGCAAGGAATGCTAAAGGGACTGGTATAAAAAGAAGAAATAAAAAGCTCAGAAAGAAAACAGCCACACAAAAAAAGAAATGGCTACAAACAAGTACCTTTCAATAATAACTTTAAACATAAACGGACTAAATGCTCCAAACAAAAGACATCCAGTGGCTGAATGGATAAAAAAACATGACCCATACATCTGCTGTCTACAAGAAACCCACCTCATTAGAAGGGACTCACACAGACTGAAAGTGAAAGGATGGAAAAATATCTTTCAGGCAAATGGAAAGGAAAAGAAAGCTGGGGTAGCAATACTTATATCGGACAAAATAGACCTCAAAGTGAAGGCCATAACAAGAGATAAGGAAGGCCACTTCATAATACTAAAGGGATCAATACAACAAGAAGATATAACTCTGGTAAACATATATGCACCCAATGCAGGAGCACCCAAATTCATAAAAAAACTCCTGGAAGATATCAAAGGAGAGATCGACAACAATACAATCATAGTAGGGGACTTTAATACACCACTGACAGCACTGGGTAAGCCCTCTAGACAAACAATCAGCAAAGATACAGCAATCCTAAATGACTCACTAGATCAGATGGACTTAATAGACATCTTCAGAACACTTCACCCCAAAGCCAGGTAATATACATTCTACTGAAATGCTCATAAGACATCTTCAAAAATAGACCATATATTGGGTCACAACCAAAGTATCCACAAATTCAAGAAGATTGAAATCATAAAAAGCGTCTTCGCAGACCACGATGGCATAATATTAGAAATAAACTACAATAAAAACAACCCAAAATACTCAAACACCTGGAAGCTGAATAGCATGCTATTAAATATTGATTGGGTTACCAATGAAATCAAAGAAGCAATTCGAAACATCCTGGAAACTAATGACAATGAAAACAAAACAATCCAAAACCTATGGGACACAATGAAAGCAGTCCTGAGAGGGAAGTTTATAGCTCTACAGGCCTATCTCAAAAAACAAGAAAAAATGGTAGTAAATCAGCTAACTCTACAACTCAAAGAATTAGAAAGAGAGCAACAAGAAAAGCCCAGAGTGAGCAGAAGGAAGGAGATAATAAAGATTAGAGCAGAAATAAATGACATAGAGACCAAAAAAACAATACAGAAAATCAATGAAACCAAGAGCTGGTTCTTTGAAAGGATAAACAAGATTCACAAACCTCTAGTCATGCTCACCAAGAAGCAAAGAGAGAGGACCCAAATAAACAAAATCAGAAACGATAGAGGCGAAATAACAACAGACCCCACCGAAATACAAATGATTGTTAAAAAATACTATGGACAGCTCTACTCCAACAAACTAGACAACATGGAGGAAATGGAAAAATTCCTAGAAAAATACAACATTCCAAAACTCAATCAGGAAGAATCTAAAAATCTCAACAGGCCAATAACTATGGAAGAAATTGAAGCAGTCATCAAAAAGTTTCCAGCAAACAAAAGCCCAGTACCAGACGGCTTCACAGGGGAGTTTTACCAAACATTCAAGGAAGAACTAAAACCTATCCTCCTCAGACTACTACAAAAAATTCAAGAGGAAGGAACACTTCCAAGCTCATTCTATGAAGCCAGCATCACCCTAATACCAAAACCAGGTAAAGACAACACAATGAAAGAGAATTACAGGCCAATATCCCTCATGAACATAGATGCCAAAATCCTCAACAAAATCTTAGCAAATTGGATCCAGCAGTACATCAGAAAAATTATACACCATGACCAAGTAGGATTTATCCCAGGGATGCAAGGATGGTACAATATCCGCAAATCAATAAACGTGATACATCACATAAACAAATTGAAAGAAAAAAACCACATGGTGATATCAATTGATGCAGAAAAAGCATTTGACAAAATTCAACACCCATTTTTGATAAAAACTCTCAGCAAGGTGGGAGTAGAAGGATCATACCTCAACATAATAAAAGCCATATATGACAGGCCCACAGCCAGCATCGTACTCAATGGACAAAAACTAACATCATTTCCCCTAAGAACAGGAACAAGACAGGGATGCCCCCTCTCACCACTCCTGTTCAACATAGTACTGGAAGTGTTAGCCATTGCAATTCGGCAAGAAGAAGAAATAAATGCATCCAAATTGGAAAGAGGAAGTAAAACTGTCCTTATTTGCAGACGACATGATATTATACATACAAAACCCTAGAGACTCCATCAAAAAGCTACTAGACTTAATACATGAATTTGGCAATGTAGCAGGATACAAGATTAACCCCAAGAAATCTGAGGCATTTCTATACACCAATAGTGAACTTTCAGAAAGAGAGATTATAAAAACAATCCCGTTTACCATCGCACCAAAAAAATTAAGCTACATAGGAATAATCTTAACTAAAGAGGTAAAAGACCTCTACTCAGAAAACTACAGGACGGTGAAAAAAGATATAGAGGAAAACATAAACAGATGGAAGAACATACCGTGTTCATGGATTGGTAGAATCAACATCATTAAAACATCCATACTACCCTAAGCAATCTATAAATTCAACGCACTTCCCATTAAAATACCAATGGCATACTTCACAGATCTAGAACGAACTCTCCAAAAATTCATCTGGAATAAAAAAAGACCCCGAATAGCTACAGCAATCCTGAAAAAGACCAAAGTAGGTGAGATCTCAATGCCAGATATCAAGTTGTATTACAAAGCCACTGTTCTCAAAACTGCCTGGTACTGGCACAAGAGTAGGCTTATAGATCAATGGAATAGAATAGAGAGCCCAGAAATCGGCCCGAACCAATATGCTCAATTAATATTTGACAAAGGAGGCAAGAACATACAATGGAGCCAAGATAGTCTCTTCAATAAATGGTGTTGGGAAAATTGGACAGATATATGCAAGAAAATGAAACTAGACCACCAACTTACACCATACACAAAAATAAACTCAAAATGGATAAAGGACTTAAATGTACTACAGGAAACCATAAATATTCTAGAAGAATCCAAAGGCAACAAAATCTCAGACATATGCTGAAGCAATTTCTTCACTGATACAGCTCCTAGGGCACTTGAAACTAAAGAGAAAATGAACAAATGGGACTACATCAAAATAAAAAGCTTCTGCACAGCAAAAGAAATCATCAACAAAACAACGAGAAAATCCACTGTGTGCGAAAACATATTTGCCAATGTCATATCTGATAAGGGCCTAATCTCCAAAATTTATAGGGAACTCATACAACTCAACAAAAGGAAGATAAACAATCCAATCAAAAAATGGGCAAAGGACCTAAATAGACACCTTTCAAAAGAGGACATTCAGAAAGCCAAGAGACATATGAAAACATGCTCAAAGTCACTAATCATCCAAGAGATGCAAATCAAAACAACAATGAGGTACCATCTCACACCTGTCAGACTGGCTATCATCAACAAATCGACAAACGACAAGTGCTGGAGAGGATGTGGAGAAAAAGGAACACTTGTGCACTGCTGGTGGGAATGCAGACTGCTGCAGCCACTATGGAAGACAGTATGGAGTTTCCTCAAAAAATTGAAAATGGAACTCCCATTTGACCGTGTGATCCCACTTCCAGGAATATATCTCAAGAAACCAGAAACACCAATCAGAAAGGATATATGCACCCCTATGTTCATAGCAGCACAATTCACCATAGCTAAGATCTGGAAACAGCCTTAGTGCCCTTCAGCAGATGAGTGGATTAGAAAACTGTGGTACATCTACACGATGGAATACTATGCTGCTCTAAAAAGGAAGGAACTCTTACCATTTGCAACGTCATGGATGGAACTGGAGAGCATTATGCTAAGTGAAATAAGCCAGTCAATGAAGGAAAAATACCACATGATCTCACTCATTCATGGATAATAGAGACCATTATAAACTTTTGAACAATAATAGATACAGAGGCAGAGCTGCCTCAAACAGATTGTCAAACTGCAGTGTGAAGGCCGGGGAGGGTTGGGGGGCAGGAGGTAGGGGGGTAAGAGATCAACTAAAGGACTTGTATGCATGCATATAAGCATAACCAGTGGACATAAGACACTGGGGGATAGGGGAGGCTAGGGGACTGTCTAGGGCGGGGGGATAAAATGGACACATATGTAATACCCTTTGTAATACTTTAAGCAATAAATAAATAAAAAAAGAAGCACACATGACCCATATATCTGCTGTCTAAAGGAAACCCACCTCAGAAAAAATGACTCACACAGATTCATGGTGAAGGGATGGAAAAAGATATTTCAGGCAAATGGAAATGGAAAAAAAAAGCTGGTGTACCAATACTTATATTGGACAAATTAGATCTCAACGTGAAGGACATAACAAGAGATAAGGAAGGTCACTTCATAATACTAAAGGGAGCAATCCAGCAAGAAAATAAAACTCTGGTAAACATATATGCACCCAATACAGGAGCACCCAAATACACACAAAAAAAAACTTTTAGAGGATATCAAGGGAGAGATTGAAAGCAATACAGTCATAGTAGGGGACTTTAATACCCCACTATCACCACTGGACAAACCCTCTACACAAAAAATCAGCAAAGAAACATCAATCCTAAATGATGCACTAGATCAGATGGAATTAATTGACATCTTCAGGACATTTCACCCCAAGGCCACAGAATATATATTCTTATCAAGTGCACATGGGACATTTTCAAAGATAGACCATATAGTGGGTCACAGGAAAAGTCTCTTCAAATTCAAGAAGATAGAAATCATATCAAGCAGTATCTCAGACCACAATGGTATAAAACTAGAAATCAACTACAATAAAAACAACAAAAAAATCAAACACCTGGAGGCTAAATAGCATGCTATCAAAACAATGACTGGGTTACCAGAGAGATCAAAGAAGAAATATAAAGCATAATGGCAACAAACAACAATGAAAACACAACAATCCAAAATCTATGGGACACCGACCCGAACCAATATGCTCAATTAATATTTGACAAAGGAGGCAAGAACATACAATGGAGCCAAGATAGTCTCTTCAATAAATGGTGTTGGGAAAATTGGACAGATATATGCAAGAAAATGAAACTAGACCACCAACTTACACCATACACAAAAATAAACTCAAAATGTATAAAGGACTTAAATGTATGACAGGAAACCATAAATATTCTAGAAGAATCCAAAGGCAACAAAATCTCAGACATATGCCAAAGCAACTTCTTCACTGATACAGCTCCTAGGGCACTTGAAACTAAAGAGAAAATGAACAAATGGGACTACATCAAAATAAAAAGCTTCTGCACAGCAAAAGAAACCATCAACAAAACAACGAGAAAACCCACTGTGTGGGAAAACATATTTGCCAATGTCATATCAGATAAGGGCCTAATCTCCAAAACTTATAGGGAACTCATACAACTTAACAAAAGGAAGATAAACAATTCAATCAAAAAATAGACACCTTTCAAAAGAGGACATTCAGAAAGCCAAGAGACATATGAAAACATGCAAAAAGTCACTAATCATCCAAGAGATGCAAATCAAAACAACAATGAGGTACCATCTCACACCTGTCAGACTGGCTATCATCAACAAATCGACAAACGACAAGTGCTGGAGAGGATGTGGAGAAAAAGGAACACTTGTGCACTGCTGGTGGGAATGCAGACTGCTGCAGCCACTATGGAAGACAGTATGGAGTTTCCTCAAAAAACTAAAAATGGAACTCCCATTTGACCCTGTGATCCCACTTCTAGGAATATATCCCAAGAAACCAGAAACACCAATCAGAAAGGATATATGCACCCCTATGTTCATAGCAGCACAATTCACCATAGCTAAGATCTGGAAACAGCCTAAGTGCCCATCTGTAGATGAATGGATTAGAAAACTGTGGTACATCCACACGATGGAATACTATGTTGCTCTAAAAAGGAAGGAACTCTTACCATTTGCAACATCATGGATGGAACTGGAGAGCATTATGCTAAGTGAAATAAGCCAGTCAATGAAGGAAAAATACCACATGATCTCACTCATTCATGGATAATAGAGACCATTATAAACTTTTGAACAGTAATAGATACAGAGGCAGAGCTGCCTCAAACAGATTGTCAAACTGCAGCGGGAAGGCTGGGGAGGGTTGGGGGGCAGGAGGTAGGGGGGTAAGAGATCAACCAAAGGACTTGTATGCATGCATATAAGCATAACTACTGGACATAAGACATCCAGGATAGGGTGGCTAGGGGACTGTCAAGGGCGGGGGGAAAAAAGGACACATATGTAATACCCTTTGTAATACTTTAAGCAATAAAAACAAAAAAACAAAAAACAAAAAACAAAAAAAATAAATCTATGGGACACAATGAAAGCAGTCCTAAGAGGGAAGTTCATAGCTCTAAAGGCCAAACTCAAGAAACAACAAAAAAAATGGTAATAAATGATCTAACCCCACAACTCAAAGAGTTAGAAAGAGAGCAACAAGAAAAGCCCAGCGTAAGCAGAAGGGTGGAAATAATAAAGATCAGAGCAGAGATAAACGACATAGAGACCTAAAAAAAGATACAAAAGGTCAACAGAACCAAGAGCTGGTTCTTTGAAAGTATAAACAAGATTGATGAACCTCTAGCCAGGCTCACCAAGAAGCAAAGAGAGGGGACCCAAATAAACAAAATGAAAGAGGTGAAATAACAATGGATCCCATAGAAATACAAACGATTATGAAAAAATACTATGAACAACTCTATTCCAACAAAATGGACAACCTAGATGAAATGGACATATTCTTAGAAAAATACAAGCTTCCAAAACTTGACCAAGAAGAGTCAAAAAACCTGAATAGGTCAATAACTACTGAAGAAATTGAAACAGCGATCAAAAACCTTCCAGCAAACAAAAGCCCTGGTCCGGATGGCTTTACAGGGGAGTTCTGCCTAGCATTGAAATAAGGCTACCTATTATATCTCCAGTCCTACTCAGACTATTCCAAAAAATTTAAGAGGAAGGCACACTTCCAAGCTCTTTCTATGAAGCCAGCATTACCCTAATCCCAAAACTAGATAAAGATACCACAAAAAAAGAACTACAGGCCAATATCCTTGATGAATATACATGCTAAAATTCTCAACAAAATCTTAGCAAATAGGATCCAGCAATACATTAGATTGATCATACACCATGACCAAGTGGGATTTATTCCAGGGATGCAAGTATAGTTCAATATCTGCAAGTCAATAAATGTGATACATCACATAAACAAACTGAGATGCAAAAATCACATAATCATATCAATTGATGAAGAAAAAGTATTTGACAAAATACAACACCCTTTCTTGATAAAACTCTCAGCAAAGTGGGAATAGAGGGATCATACCTCAACATAGTAAAAGCCCTATATGACAAACCTACAGCCAACATCATACTCATTGGTCAAAAACTAAATCCATTTCCCCTAAGAACAGGAACAAGACCAGGATGCCCACTTTCACCACTCCTGTTTGACATAGTACATATGGAAGTAGTAGCCATAGCGATCAAATAAGAAGAAAAAAAATGAAAGGCATTCAAATTGGAAAAGAAGAAGTAAAACTGTCCTTATTTGCAGATGACATGATTATTATACATAGAAAATGCAAAGACTCCATCAAAATACTACTAGACCTAATAAATGAATTTGACAATGTAGCAGGATACAAAATTAACACCCAGAATTCTATGGCCTTTTTATACACCAATAATGAACTCACAGAAAGAGAAATGAAAAAAAAATCCCATTTACCATTGCACCAAAAAATTAAGATACCTAGGAATAAACTTAACTAAGGGGGTAAAAGACCTGTACTCGGAAAATTACAGGACAATGAAAAAAGAGATAAAGGAAGACATAAACAAATGGAAGAACATGCCATATTCATGGATTGGTAGAATCAACATCATTAAAATGTCCATACTACCTAAAGCAACCTATAGATTCAATGCAATACTTATTAAAATACCAATGGCATATTTCAAAGATCTAGAACAAACTCTCCAAAAATTCATCTGGAATAAAAAAAAAGACCTTGAATAGCCACAGCTATCTTGAGAAAGAAGAACAAAGTTGGAGGGATACAATACCAGACATCAAACTATATTACCAAGCCACGGTTCTCAAAATTGCCTGGTACTGGCACACGAACAGACATATAGACCAATGGAACAGAATAGAGGACCCAGAAATTGACCCAAGTCATTATGCTCAATTAATATTCAACAAAGGAGGCAAGAGAATACAATGGAGCCAAAACAGCCTCTATAATAAATGGTGCTGGGAAATTTGGTCAGATACATGCAAAAAAATTAAAGTAGACCACCAAATTACACCATACACAAAAACAAACCCAAAATGGCTAAAGGACTTGAACGTACGATGGGAAACCATAAAAATCCTACAAGACTCCAGACAGAATTGCAGACATATGTCGTAGCAATATCTTTACAGACACAGATCCTAGGGAAAGAGACTAAGGAGAAAATAAACAAATGGGATTAGATCAAAATAAAAAGCTTCTGCACAGCAAAAGAAACCATTAACAAAACAATAAGAAAGCCCACTGCATGGGAGAACATATTTGCCAATGTTATCTCCAGTACGGGTTTAATCTCCAACATTTACAGGGAACTCATACAACTCAACAAAAGGAAAATAAACAATCCAATCAAAAATGGGCAAAGGACCTAAATAGAATATTTTTTAATGAGAACACTCAGAAAGCCAAGAGATGCATTAAAACATGCCCAAAGTCACTAATCATCTAAGAGATGCAAATCAAATCAACAATGAGGTACCACCTCACACCTGTCAGAATGGCTATCATTAACAAATCAACAAATGACAAGTGCTGGAGAGGATGCAGAGAAAAAAGAACCCTCCTTCACTGTTGGTGGGAATGCAGACTGGTGCAACCATTGTGGAAAAAAGTTTGGCGTTTCCTCAAAAAATTAAAAATGGAACTGCCATTTGATCTAGTAATACCACTTCTAGGAATATATCCCAAGAAACCAGAAACACCAATCAGAAAGGATATACATATGCACCCCTATGTTCATATCAACACAATTTACAATAGCTAAGATTTGAAAACTGCCTAAATGCCCATCAACAGATGAGTGGATTAGAAAACCATGGTACATCTACACAATGGAATACTATGCTGCTATAAAGAAGGAATTCTTACCATTTGCAGCAACATGGAAGGAACTGGAGAGCATTATGCTAAGTGAAATATGGCAGGAAGTGAAAGAAAAACACCACATGATCTCACTCATTTATGGATAATAAAGAACATTATAACCTGATGAAAAAAATGATAGATGCAGAGGCAGAGAAGCATCGAACAGGCTGTGAAATTATAGTGGGAAGGCTGGGGAGTGTTGGGGGGGAGTGTAAGAGATCAACCAAAGGACTTGTATGCATGCATATAAGCATGACCAATGGACACAAGACACTGCGGGGGTGGGGGGGTGAGGGCATGTGCCTGTGGGTAGGAGAGGCCAGGGGAAGGTCAATGGGGGAAAAAAGGAGATATATGTACTACTATTTGTAATATTTTAAACAATAAAATTAAATTTAAAAATAAATTCAGGTATGGCTTACTTACAAAATAAAAGAAAAAAAGAAAGGAATTAGTGATAAATGTAACATAATGGATGAATTTATAATGCATGACTGGCTTATTTCACTTAGCAATAAGCCAGTCAGGGAAAGGTAAATATCACATGATATCACTCATTTATGGAATATAATGAACATAAACTGATGAACAAAAACAGATCCAGAGACAGAGAGATATTGATCAGACCTTCAAACCTTAGAGGGAAGGTAGGGGAGGGTGGGGGTAAGGGGAAGAGATCAACCAAAGGACATGTATGCATGCATATAAGCCTAACCAATGGACACAGACAATAGGGGGGTGAGGGCATGAGTGGGGGGATGGGGGGTAATAGGGGGGATAAGGACACATATGTAATACCTTAATCAATAAAGAAATTTAGAAAAAGAAACAAAAATATAAAAAATAAAATGCATGATATGCTAAGGTAAAGCAGCCAGTCTCAAAAGGCAATGTACTAGCTAGGTGTGATTATATTTATATGACACTCTGGAAAAGGCAAATCTATAGGCACATAGAATGGATTGTCAGGGGTTAAGAATGGGAGTAAGTTTTGATGACAAAGGGACAGCATGAAGGAGTTTTCTTGGAGTATAGGAACTATTCTGTATCTTTATCTTGGTGATTGTTACATGACTCCATGCATTTGTTAAAACTGACACAACTGTATAGGATAAAGAGCACATGTAAATTTGATGCATGATTTTTTTTTAAATTGGGATAGACAAAAGATGGAATCATAATCATATCCATATTTAGAATCCAGAAGAACAGCATGTCTTGACAACTTTGGGTCAGATATAATTGCATGTTTTTGTTTTATTACTTTTATTTTTATTCTGGATTACTGCTATACTTTCTATGCTGCAAAACCTTAGTGATACTGATCATTAACTGGGCCATTAACTAGGTGTAGGGCCTTTATTTCTGTCCTCCTATGCTGAGTAGATAATACACTTCCTTGTCTGATACAACACAACCACCTTTACTTCAATCTATTAGACAAAACACCTCCCATAAAGAGGGGCACAGAATTTAGAACAGATCTAAATGCTTTCAACTATTTGTGAACAAGTATTAAATAAAGTCAGTAGAGAGTTTATTAAGAATAAAAGAAGCAGTCCTAAACTCACCTGATGATTGGCAGTTTCATCTTTCCCATAATAAAGAATACTTGTCCATTCCAATTTTATTACAAACTCTCAAAATACTTCCCTCTACTGCAATAAATTTCAAATGAGACTTAAGGAGTTTGCTGCTGAAGTACTAAGGCAGACTTTTTCAAGACCTGAGATATTCTCAAATAAAAATTCCTTACATTTGTATATTGCTGAACAATTTTTAAAATGCTCTTACATTTAGTATCATTGGATTATCCTCACACAACCCCAACTGTTAGGCAAGGCCAGTTTTAGCATCCTTTTTTTATATAGATGAAAACTGCAGCTCCAAGAAATTAAGTGATGTGCACAAGATCACATAGTTCAGAACAGCTAGGACCAATATTCAGTTCCTGAGGCCCTTATGGAATTCTCAAAATATTTGAAAAATATATGTTAATATAAATTAGGAACCAATTTTGAATTCACATCTTCTTGGAGATTTGCTTTAAGAAGGTTTGATTTGGGAAGAATAATATACTGAAAATAATTTTAATCATTCTGGAATTATTAAAGACCTTACATGCTTCAGGGCCCCCAATTCTCTATCAACTTTATCACCATCATCATCATCGTCATCATCAGGGGCAAGACAAGAGTTGGAAGCTCAGAAGTTAAAGAAGAGGTCATGAAGGTTGATTCCATGTCTGGGAGAACTTAGGCTTGTCTCTCATCTAACACAGGTGATTGAAAGCTCTTTGGTCTTCCTCGAACTTCTGGTTCAGAGGCCTTTTGCTTAATTACAGCCACATCTTATTCCCTGAACTCTAACTGCCAGCTCTCCAGTTCTTGCATTCTACTCTTCTGGTAGCTCCCCCTCAATTACTTATTAAGGGGCCAAAACCCCTACCTGGTACATTTTCAGTCTAAGGCCCACTTCCTAATAGCTCAGTGTCACACAGATTGCTTTTTCATGGAGGGAAAATTGACATATAGAAATATTTTTAACTCTATTATATCTCCAGTGCCTACTAGAGTGATAGGTATATTATAAAAGTTATAGATTTGTTGAGTAAATAAATTAATGAATCCATGAAGTATAAAAGATTATTCATCTTGAAGGCAGAAACTTGGTACTTAAAGGTGTCTTTATAATTACTTTCTGCTAAGGAGAAGGTAATGATGGCTATGGTCTCAAGGCCATTGAGAAATATTTGTCAGTGGTCAGGTAATTGAGAGCAAACAACTATAACTATAACTGCTCTCTGATACAGGCTAGAGGAGAGGTCACCAATCTAGGATTACAGTTAAGTAGACATTTTTTAATGAATATAAGCCTTGAATAACTGCATTTTTTCTATTTTGGTTTTAAAAAAACAATACTCACATTCTAATTTCCTCTTTAAAATTCTCTTGGAAACTTAAGAAACTCACAAATGTTGTCAATCTAAACAAACATCCCTGATTGAAAATTTCCTTCCTGAACACTCATTGAGGATTATGCATTTAAGAGCTTTTTATAACTTAATCTGCATAACCTTGAAGAGTCTCTTCATTTTTTAGCTGATTAAAACATTTTTCACAGCCCACAAAGCAAGATATGACTCCATGCTATGTGTATTTAATAGAGGAAATATGCTTTATGTGCTCCATTAAGTCGTTAGTGAAATTGCATTAGTGCCATGCCATTGGCATACCTCTTTCAAATACATGTGTGGCCCCCTTTAGACAGGTAAATTAACAGTTTCATCAATCTACTCAGAAATGTGTAATGACCTTCTATTACAAAGAAAAATACCCACCTTGTCCAAAATTACAAAATAAATCAAACATTTTTCAACAGAATACCAGAGAAGTGAATGGGACAAGATAATATACTTCTTGATGGATGATTATGGTATAGCCTAGAAACTTAAATTAAATTAGTATCCACTTATGAGGATAAACAAAGCAAAATATAATAATGGGGCAGATATAGATGATTATAAGAATCATGTTTAAATTATGGCAACTATTTTAAGATGCCAAAAATTATTGGTATAAAAATCACAATATGTTTCTATAACATGAAAACTTAAATTGTAAGCATAGTGTTAAATAATGATAGTATCCACAGAACAAGTGTTACTTTTGAAAAAAACATATAATTGCTAATTCTAATCTTTTGCTATTGTATGAAAGGATAGTATTGTATCAAAATGATATCTTTAACTCTCCTGCTCAATGTTTTTAATATGATTTATCATTTAATCTTTTGGAGGTAGATTTCAGATGGCACTTCCCACTTTCCTCTATGTTTTAGTTGTTTTTTGAACATTTACTGTTAATGTATATAATTTCCATAACAATAAATTATAGCATAGGCAATTTTGTCCAATGTGCCATTGTCTTGAATCATCTAGCATCTCACTATTATAAAAAATAACATCCCTGTCACTTCCTCTTTGTTCACTCTAATCCAAAGAGCCATTCTCCTTCCTCTGAATTAATGTCTATTAAATTTATTTCATAAATGCTTGATTTTCCCAATCCTATGTAATAAAAGCATAATATGCAAAGTGTCCGACTGATCAACAGCTCGACCAGTTGCTATGATGTGCACTGACCAGCAGGGGGCAGTTGCTCTGACCAATAGGTTAGCTTGCTCCTGGGGTCTGGCCCATTGGGACTGGGCAAGAGGGCCAGACACACCCTGGAGCCCTCCCGCAGTCCCTCCCCAGACAACCGTCCAACCTCCTGCTGTCCCTCCCCAGCCCCAATCACTGGCCAGGCCAAGGGACTCCACCTGTGCATGAATTTGTGCACCAGGACTATAATTAGAGTATAAATTATTTATTAGCAGTATGTAAGATGGTTAAAGCTTGGCCTTAGCATCAGACAGTCTTGGGATCACATCCTGGGTTTCCCATTTGATTAGCTGTATGACCTTGAGCAAGTTACTTCATCTCCTCAAATCTCAGTTTCCTCACTTGTGAAATGAGGATGACATGAGTGCCCCTGTGCTCCTTCTCTCTCTCTCTCTCTCTCTCTCTCTCTCTCTCTCTCTCTCTCTCACAATATTTATCATTATGTTGTGTGTGTAGATGAAAAACTATAGAAATTTGTGGATAGTAAAAAAAATTGTCTTACTTCAGTATATTTTTTCAAAATATATTAATAAAAATTTATATACTAGAAAATTTTAACCTCATTTTAAATTCTATAAAATTGAGTTTCTATTTCATCTGCTTCAGACCATTAATGAATCAGAATCCACTAGAAGAAGTATAATAAGAGTTCAAGTTCCAGAACCAGACTACGTGTGCTCAAATTTTACCTCTGGCTACTCACTCTGTAATATGTGATAATCTGCCAAAACTCTTTAAGCCTCAGGTTTCTTCTCTGTAAAATAGGGGTGATGATAATAATATGTACATTATAAGGTCATTGTAAGGATTAAATGAGTTAATCAATCATTTAGAACATCACCTGGCACAAAGCAATTGTTATATTTGTGGCATTGTGCCACTCTTTCATTTATGCTGAATTACCAAATTTGTATCCTTATGAAGTAAAAAAAAATAAATAAATAGTTAGTATATATAGATAAATTATCAGGGAAAATCGCATAGAAGGGGTGAGGATCAAAGAATTCCATCCTCATCTGTAAGTCCAGGAGACTCACTGAGTGGCCAAAGCTTTAAAAGCCTATTTCTAAACTTTGTTTTCAGCTATTTACAATTGGTAATCCATACATTTTCAGAGTGACACCCTGAGAAACATTTTTTATCAATTGCTCTGAAAAGATAAAAATTATCATTCCAAACTATATTTATGGTGCATTGTCTAAGAAGCATATCAAGCCCCACCTTTTACAAGAAACTCCTACATGCCTGCTATAGTCTTTTATGATCTATAGCATGGATTAAAAAAACTAGTCTCTAGCTAAGTACAGCTGCAGGCAGATTTTTGTACAATCTATGAGTTAAGATTCATTTTTATACTTTTAAAGATTTGTAAGCAAAAATAAAGAATATGTGACAGATTATATATGGGCTGAAAAATCTAAAAAATATTTACTATGTGTTCCTTCATACAAAAAAAAAAGTTTACTAATCCCTGATTTATAACCCTCATTAGGCACTTAATTAAATACTGTTTAAAGACATAACCTGTGTTCACGGTTATTGGTAGACAATAACTCTACTAACCATATCATAATTATGATGTGCTTACAGTATTTCAGGCATTGTGTTAAGTATTTAACTAATTATCTTCACTGTAGCCCTATGAGGTAGATAATATGAATTTCCTCATTTCATAGATGATGAAACTGACAGTAGAGTAGTATGTATCATGCCAAGGTCACATGGCTGGTCAGTATTGGAATTTAAATCTATCTTACTTAAAAATTCATGTGTTTTTTTTTTCCTACTGTGGCCACCACTACTGTTTTATTTTCTCTCTTTAATAATTTAAATTATGTTGATGTGTGTTTAAGCCTAGATTATAAACTCCTTAAAGGCAAAGATCATGTGTCTCAGAATGCTACATATGCAATGCTGTTCAATAATTATTTATTAAATGCAAATATAAATAAATGTAGATCAATGTTTAATTTTTACAGGCCCACTGAGCAATATGTTTGTAAAGAACATGATTATGCATTCATAAATTAGGGATGTACCTGAGACTTCATAACTTTTCCTAAATTTTAAATAGATCTTTCTATTTAGAACTTTATTTTCCTATGATAAAATCAAACACTGTTTGAAATAATGTTACCCACAAGTTTACTTTCTTCCTCCCTTTTTCCATCCCTCCTCCCCTCCCTCTTTTTTTCCTTCTTTCTTTCCTCCCTCTCTTCCTCCCTCCCTATCTCCCGCCCTCCCTTCCTTCCTCCCCTCCATTCCTTCTTTCCTCTTTCTCCCCCTTCCTTCTTTCGTTTCTTTTATTCCTTAAGAAAGTATTTAGCATACTGCTGAATATATGTACATTGAAGTGGTGAACAACATAAAAATGGCCAATGCTCTCATGTAAACTAGTTTAGGTTCCTTGGTTCTTGTTTATGTTTATCATAGACGGATCACTTTTAAGTTTTAAAGCATATCATTTAGTTTTCATTAACATCTAGATGTCAACTGCAATTAACTTTGACTAATGATGCAGAAATTTTGGCTTAAAAGGCCAGTTGTCATGTGAGTCTACTATACTATAATATTTCTGCATATACTGGAAATTTAAGCTTTTGCTAATCTTCTATGGCTCTGATTTATGGCTTTTGCTGAATTTTCTTTTCCACTATGCATTCTGTTGCTGCTCCTTTATTGATTGAAGGCCTGGTCTTCAACCAATTATCAGATATCATCTCTTCTCCTTCATCATAATCTAGTTTCCCCTTTCCTCACCTAGCCCAGTGGCATACATGTAAGTCAAGTGAGTGGAATGGACTTTAACTGAAGATCTAAAAGCAGTGGTATTTGAACCTCTAATAAACCAACTAATAAACAAAAAAGGGCTTGCACCCTGATGGATCCCAGCGTCTTTGTAGAGAACACAGATTTATATTGAAATACCACTTGTAAAATTAAAAAATGGTAAAAATAAATTTCTGGCATTTAAGAAATGGTTAGAAAATTATGCTACACCAATACAATGAAATATTAAAGCAGTCATTTAAAAATCATGTCTGTGTTGGTTGGGTGGATGTGTGTATATCATAAAAAATAGCTCATGAGCAATTTTTCTGTATACCTAGAATAGTCTGTTATACACCAAATTGCCATCAGCAGAGATTCATGAGACTATGATTGTGCAGAGTAGAGATAAATAAGAGACTTTCACTTTTCATATCTGCACAGTTCTGTATTTAAATGTTTATAATGAATACAATTTTATAATTAGAACATAAATAAACTGGACCAAAGGGCCACCTGGTTGAAATAAACTGGTTATATAAACACATTTTCATTCATTGGATTTTCGCACAGTGGTTATATTTGTGCACAACAAGGTACTTTTGTGGTTTTGGAATGGTTTTAGGATATTAGAGAAAGTTTCAATCTATCTTCCAAATTTCCTATTGCCTATAAAAATTGCAGAGTTGGAAACTTCTATTAGATATGGCATTTGATGATGGCAAATTAAACCAGAAGTCAAATTCTTAAATTTCAGGAATTATTTGGCTTTAATATAGTTCTCCAAAATCCTCCATATAAGAGACAAAATACTGTGAAAAGTAATAGCATTGAGTTTAAAAAGACATCTCAATTATTCTGTCAACAAAAGATAAGGTACTAATAGTAACCTACCTGTTCTGAAATTACAATATTAGTATGTAGCTCAGCTAATGTTGAGCACAAATAGAAAAAAAGATTATAAATTGTTTAGGTCAATAAATCTTTGTGTCAGTAACAATGTTTTTGAGTTAAGAAAGGTAATGGAGTTTTGCAACACTAGAGTTGATCTCCTGTTGTCCAAGAGAAGTTATTAAAATGAATAATTGCAGAAATAAATGGAAGAGGATATTTTGGGATTATTGCTTGAATTCTAAAATCCTAGCTTACAAACAAATAAGGAAAACATTTCATGAAATATTTTTAGCTCTCTTGGAAAAACGGTTGAAAAGTTAAAGGAAAATCACCAAGCACTAAACAGACTGAAGACCAAAATAACACTAGGATAGTAGTGTCATTGGCGGCAGCTGTATTGTTTTATTTTCCATTTTTAAATAAGAACAAATGGAAAAATTCTAAAGAAACTCAGAAAATCAACAAATGTGCAGAAAAACACACATACACACACATGCACAGTGGTTATATTGCACAGCTAAAGTGGGGCATTGGATGAACAGAAACCCATTAAAATATATTTGAATAGCAATTATCTTTGCATCTATTTAGAACTATGTCTAGACATCTGAGAATGCCTAAAATCCAGAAATTGATCCAAGAATTTCGTGCCTGATGACACCATTCCTCACTTAAGGTAGTCCCTAAGTGCATATTCTAACCTAAGGAGCATATGGAATTTATCATTACTCTATTGCCTTAACTTTCATATATTTTTATTCACTTCAGAGAGGAATGGAGAGGAAAAGAGAGATAGAAACATTGATGATGAGAGAGAATCATAGATTTGCTGCCTCCCACATGCCCCCTATTGAGGATCAAGCCTGCAACCTGGGCATGTAACCTGATCAGGACTTGAACTGGACCTCCTGGTTCTTAGGTTGAAGCTCAACCACTGAATAACACCAGCTGGGCAATAGTCTTAATTTTTTTTATGGTAGAAAGAACAGATGATACAACTTTGGAAATACAAGGTGGAGAGGAGGACATTAAGACAGTATTATGAGTTTATATACATCTTGGAAATATAGGCTAAGTATACTAGTAGTATACATTATAACCCTCTTAACTATATTCTGTCAATCCCTTCAATCAGTGATTCTCAACTAGGTGATCTGACCCTCCTTCACAAAGACAAATTTGACAATGTCTGTGCTATTGGAATCTAGTGGGTAGAGGTCAGGGATGCTATCAAACATCTTATATTGTACAGGGCAGTCCCCACATAATAAAGAATCATCTGGTCCAAAATGACAACAGCACTGAGGTTAAGAAACTCTATTTTAAATTATTCTCATGTCATAAATTACTCTAAACTCATCTACCTTTTACTGCTTTGAATCTCCTCACTTTTCCACTTGTTAGTTCCTGCATTATTTGACTTTTCATGTCAGCTCCCAATTTCTGTAACTCCATTCTGATTTAAGACCTGACTTTAAATCGCTTCTCCTGGTAGGGAAAATGCTAAGATTTTTTTTTGGTACCAATCTTTATGTTCTATATTTTAATCTCCAGTAGGAGATATTCTGCTTTCATATCCCAGACCTCCAGACAAGTCTACCCCTGACAGAGCTATGAACAACAATAGAATCTGGAATATTGTCTGCCAAATAGAAAGACATTATAAACAACTAACATCTCATAGGAACTCAAGAAGTTGCATTTCATTACAGTGGAAAGAAAACAGACAAAATTTGGAAGCAGCCCTAATGTCCATCAATAGGTGAGTAGATAAAAAAGCTGCGGTACATTTATACAATGGAATACTACTCAGCCATAAAAAGAAGGGAATCATATCCTTTGTAACAGCATGGATGGATTCTGAGAGCATGAAGCTAAGTGTAATAAGCCAGTCAGTGAAAGATAAGTACCATATGATTATACTCATATATAAAATCTAATGAACACAATGAACAAACGAGCAATATAGAGATAGACTCATAGAAAGCAGGCTGACAGCTGTCAGAGGGGACGTTTGGGGGGCTGGGCGGAGGAGAGGAGGAATTGAACAAAAAAGAGAAAAAAGAACTCATGAACATCGAATTGACAAGTGATGTGATTGTCATGTGTAGAGGGCTATAGAGATAGAATGAGGGTATGGGGGGATAAATGGTGATGGTTGGAGACTTGATTTAGGGTGGTAAACACAATATAGTGTACAGATAATGTGTTGTGGATTTGTGCACCTGAAACCTATATAATTTTTTTAACCAGTGTTACCCCAATAAATTTAATAAAAAGGAAAAATGCAATAAAATTAATTAAACACAAAAGATTAAAAAAGAAAATAGAGCAAGAGTTAAGGAACATACTTTTAATCAGCATAATTAATCAATCAAATCGATATAAGAGAACTCCCTTATAATGCTCATATTGGGATATAGTAATAACACATACCTGGTGACAAGTTAACTATGTTATATCAGGCTTTTACTATACAAAGTCATCTTATTTTGGGACTAGATCTTGACCTGTGATATATCTAATAGTCTTTAATGACAAGTTGTTAAAATAGATTTTCATTTGATATAGTCCCATTCATTTACTTTTGTCTTTACTTCCCTGTGTAAGGGTCAAATTCATAAAATCTTCTCTAAGACCAAGGTTGATAAGTTTAGTACGTATGTTTTCTTCTATGTATTTATTGTTTCAGGTCTTATATTTAGGACTTTGATTCATTTTGAGTTAATTTTACAATGGAGTACTACTCAGAACTAAGAAAAAATGAAATGTTACTATTTGTGACAACATGTATAGACCTTAAAAATATCATGCTAAGCTCTAACCGGTTTGGCTCAGTGGGTAGAGCATCAGCCTGCGGACTCAAGGGTCCCAGGTTCGATTCCAGTCAAGGGCATGTACCTTGATTGCGGGCACATCCCCAGTAGGGGGTAAGCAAGAGGCAGCTGATCAATGTTTCTCTCTCATCAATGTTTCTAACTCTCTATCCCTCTCCCTTCCTCTCTGTAAGAAATCAATAAAATATATTAAAAAAAGAATATCATGCTAAGTGAAATAAGTCAGAAAAAGTTAAGAACAATACAGGATGGGCAAAGTAGGTTTATAGTTGTGAGTATATGAAAAACAGGGTTTATTCTTGTATTATTATTTATTATATTATTATTAATCTATTTTGCCCACTGCTGTATGATTTAACTCATATGTGGGATGTTAAACTGAAAGCAACAAATGAACAGACAAGAAAAATAAACAAACAAAAACTCATAGACACAGACAACAGTATGGTGGTTACCAGAGGGAAGAGGGGTGGGGGGTTGTAACGAATAAAGGGAGTCTCATATATGGTGATGGAAGATGATTTGATTTTGGATGGTGGGCACACAATGCAATATACAGATTATACATCATCGAAATGTACCCTTGAATCCTACATAACCTTATTAACCAATGTTACCCCAATAAATTTTATAAAAATAGATTTTCATTATATTATTAGAGCACAGGTGCACTATTACTGAAACCCAAATAAAAAATCATGGTCTATATGGATGTCAACAAAATACCACATCAGAGAAGAAAGGCTGAGTCTTTTAGAAAGAGGCAGAAAAAGATCCTAAGTTACTCTACATTGATTACTCTTGTTATTTTTTATAAATGTTTTAAGTTTTGTAGGAAGGTTATTGACAAAGTTGTTCTAAGAAAGATAATATGTACTGTAGTGGGAAAATGTGTCCCTTACAGTCACAATTTTTCTAACTCCTAGTTTGGAATCAAAGCGTAATTGAGTGTTGTTATAGGAAATCTTTATATACAAATGTCAATTCACATTAGACCCAAGAAATGTATTGATCATACCTCTATTATAGAACTTATCACATTGTATTATGAAACTTTGATGTCAGCTTTCGAACACCTTTCAGCTTTCTAAAATTACTTCTCCTGTGTATTTCTAGTGGGAGGCAGGAATTTGTCAAATAGCCACACTTTAGTCTAAACAGATAAAAACTGTTTTGGTTTTGTTTTTTTGCCTGCATTACTGAGATTAGCATCTTTGGCCTCTTTTCATTTGTGTGATCACTTCTTGGAACTCCTAGACCTCTCTCTCCTGATTCAGTGCTTCAATCTCCACAAAGTATCATCAGAGTTGGTATAGGGAAAAATAATACTTCCCTTTAGACCTGCACTAATTCAGTCCAAGCAACTTAAATGCACAAGAATATATGAGCATATCAGACTTTACTGAAGATTTGAAAAGGGATCAGGATTTTATATGGTCCTATATAATAAAGAGGTAATATGCAAATTGACCATCATACCCTTGCACAAGATGGCCACCCCATGTGGTCCAAGATGGCCACCACAAGATGGACGGCAGGAAGGGCAGTTGTGGGTGATCAAGGCAGCAGGGGAGGGCAATTAGGGGCAACCAGGCCTGCAGGGGAGGGAAGTTGGGGGCAACCAGGCCGGCAGGGGAGTGGTTAGGGGCAATCAGGCAGGCAGGCAGGCAAGTGGTCGGGAGCCAGCAGTCCCAGATTGTGAGAGGGATATCCAACTGCCAGTTTAGGCCTCTAGTATAATATAAAATATTATAATAGAGAATATCATTGATTTTTGCTTTTTAAAGTTCTTCAACTACCCTATCACTGATATTGTATCACTGGATATATCCTTCTATAGGCTCTGGCCTAACTTCTTCCTCTTTCCCTCCAATCCTGTCATTTCTCTAAGAACTAATTTTTTTTTTAATGTATATATTTTTTACTTTAAAAAAATTATTGCTGAAAGTATTACATATGTCCCCCCTTTCCACCATTGACTCCTTCTAGCCCACCCCACTCACTTCCAGGCCTTCACCACCCTATTGTCTGTGTTCATGGGGTATGCATATATGCATACAAGTTTTTGGGTGAACTTTTCCCACCCACCCACTCACCTCCACCTTCCCTCTGTGATCTGAAAGTTGGTTCCCTGCTTCTGTTTCTCTGGATCTATTTTGTTCATCAGTTTGTATTGTTCATTAGATTCCACATATGAGTGACATCATGTGCTACTTGTCATTCTCTGACTGGCTTATTTCGTTTAGCATCATACTCTCTAGGTCCCTCCATGCTGTCTCAAAGGGTAAGAGATTCTTCTTTTTATTGCTGCATAGTATTCCACGGTGTAACTATACCATAGCTTTTTTTATCCACTGACCTATTGATGGGCACCTGGACTGTTTCCAGATCTTAGCTATTTTAAATTGTACTGCTATGAACATAGGGGAGCATACATGTTGGTGGAGCATACCTGCAAGGTATTAGGGGGTGGAGGGATTGAGCAAAAAGAGAAAGAACTCATGGACATGGACAATAGTATGGTGACCGTGGGGGAGGAGGGGGAGTTTGGAGGTAAAAGAGTATATAAGGGGATAAGTGGTGATGGAAAAAAATAAAATAAAGAAAAAAAGGAGTTTGTGTCAGAAAAAAAGACAAAAAAGGAAAGTGAGGCAGGAGACTACCAGGTATAACTTTTAAAAAGAAAATGAAATTATAAAAAATGGGCAAAGGACCTGAATAGACACTTTTCTAAAAAGGACATACAGATGGCCAAGAGACATATGAAAAGAAACTCAACATCTTTAACCATCAGAGAGATGCAAATTAAAACCACAATGAGAGCTCACCTCACACCTTTCAGAATAGCTACCATCAACAAATCAACAAGCAACAAGTGTTGGTGAGGATGTGGAGAAAAGGGAACCCTTGTGCACTGTTGGTGGGAATGAAGACTAGTACAGCCACTGTGAAAAACAGTATGGAGGTACCTCAAAAATTAAAAATGGAACTGCCTTATGACCCAGTGAGTCCACTTCTCGAAAATATATGTGAAGTAACCCAAAACACCAATTAGAAAGAATATATGCACCTCTGTGTTCATTGCAGCATTATTCACAATAGCCAAGATTTGGAAATAGCCTAAATGCTTATCAATAGATGAGTAGATTAAAAAACAAAAACAAAAACAAAAAACCATGGTACATTTACACAATGGAATATTACTTGGTCATAAAAAAGAAGGGGATCTTACCTTTTGCTACAGCATGGATGGACCTGGAGAATATTGTGCTAAATGAACTAATCCATTTAAAGAAAGACAAGCACCATATGATTTCACTCTTATGTGAAATCTAAAGAACAAAATAAACTAACAAACAAAATAGTAACAATCACATAGGGTAGACACAGAGAAGAGACTGAATACTATCAGAAGGGATGGGGGTTGAGTGAAAAATATGAAGGGATTAAGAAAAAAAAAACCCTCATAGACACAGGCAACAGTATGGTGATTACCAGTGGGAAAGGGGAGTGGGGAAGGTAGAATCAGGTAAATGAGGGATAAATGGTGATGGAAGGAGATTTAAGTTGTGATGGTGAACCCACAATGCAAAATAGAGATGCTGATATATTATAGAATTGTACAACTGTAACCTACATAATTTTATTAACCAATGTCACCCCAATAATTTCAATGAAACAGGAGAAAAGATCACTTGAGTATTTTTAAATTAAATTTGCTGTATGATGGAAAATATAATTCTTCATCAACCCATGGGACAGCAGTAATATTTAATCATGATAACAGCTGCTAATGTTTACTGATTGCTTACATTGTATCCAGCTCTTAACAAGCATTATGTCATTTGATCTTTACTACAATCCTACAAGATGAATGCTTTTATTATCTCCATTTGACTGTGAGGAAACTGAGGCTTAAAGAGATTAAATAACTTTGCCCAAAGTCTCAGCTAGGAAATCAATGAGTCATGATGCATACTCTAATCTGACTGCTTCCAAAACCTAGGCCACTAGAAAACAACAACACACACAATAATAGAGAGCAGGAAGAGGCAGGAGAGGGTCAATCCCTTCTCCCTTTTCCTATTTCCCCATAGTAAGTCTGTAATTCTGTTAATGAAAACCTTGCTTTGCATTGTACTAAAGATCAATTTGTCTTGCTTTCAACAAAAAACAATTGCTTCAGTGCTCCTTCTCAATCTTCACATCTGGTGAAAACTCTTCACAAATGAAGCAAGTACCTATGAAGAAAAACCATAAAGAAAAGGAAACCAAACTGAAATTCCAAATACACTGGCACTTCTATATATGATGTTTATTAGCACATTTGTTGTTTTGCTACACAAAAGCAACTACCCATTGTGGTCCTCTGGCTTCTGCAGGAGTGATTTGGAAAGCACCAACTATGAAATGGACAAGAAACAAATTGCAGCCCTTCAGAGTCCTTAAGTGTTTACTTATTACAAAGCTGCAAGACTTTGAAACTATCTTAACAGAAAGGAGTCACTATGGAAGTCACAAGAACAAATGAGTACAGTTTACCTAAAGATTGTATTGAAAATAATCATAGACATTTATTTATTAACAAACCGTTCAAATTTTGTAGATTCTGAACTTTAAATTGAATTCTAGTCTTTGATTTCAGGGTTTGTTTACTCTTTGCAAATAACTTAGTTTTTTTAAGTTTATAAAGTTGGTGAGCTCAGACATAGTTCTGATCTAAGAGCATATAAATAATTAGTGTACGTAAGAAATAAATACATTAAATTTCTCTTGAAATGTTTTATTAGTATCAAAGTAGAGAAATGAAAAATATTAACATATTTTCCTCCTCCAAGGACATGGGTAAAATTTATATCCATGAACACTTATTATGAAAAGATATAAAGGATCCAGAAAGCTAAACAGACCACAATGGAAGAGTTGATAAGCAAAGAATCCGGATCATAGATTTTGTAAGGGTTGGACAGGCAGGCATATAGGGTTATTCTAGTCTAACCTCATTATTTAGAGTTGAGGAAACAGTGGTTTAGAGAAGATGATGTTTCTCCAAAGATCACGGATCGAGATAAGGTGGGTGATATGTGAGATATAAGTGGAAAAGTGGCAAGAAGTAGGTATGAAAAATCAGATAAACATGTGGGAGTGGCAAAAGTATCTGAAAAAAAAGAGAAAAAAGTTAGCTCATGCAGGGCTATATAGGCCATATTAAAGAGGTTTTAATATGTTTAATCAGGGAAGAAAAATAATTAAATTTATATTCTACAAACTTGCCCTGGAGGAAGTTAGAAAACATATCTCGAAGGACCTAATCTAAAGAAAAGAAGATTAGTTAAAATATTATAACAATTTGCTGTGTGAAAAAAAGAGAAAGAAAAATACTTGTGAAGAAGAAACCAGGAATGGAAGAGTGGAACAACAGTAGCAGATGGAGAAATGAAAAAAGGGGGACATATTTGCAACATATTAATGAGGTGGAAGTTACCCTCAACATAGTTTGTGACAAAATTAGATGAGGTAGGGTGAAGGTGTCAAAGAGTGAGCATAATCTATGGCATTAAATGGTTTAGTACTTGGCACTAGGTCCAAACAGCCTGAATTAAAATCTCAGAATTTTCTACTCCCTCACAATATAGCCATGGGCAAGTTATTCAACCTCTCTATACTTCAGTTTCCTCATCTGTAAAGTATCCATAATTATAGTACCTATTGCATGGGTTGTACAAGGGTTAATAAATCAATTTAATACAATATATACTAAAAACAGTGTCTGGTACATAGTAAGCACTATATAAGCATTAAGTGAATTTTTGAAAAGACTGATTCTGTGAGTACTCTCATTCACTGAGGTAAAAAGGTAAAAAAAAGTTTTCTTAAAGAAAGAAATATGGGAAAATATTATGTAAAGCATAATAACAAATATAGTAAATATGTTAATTTTTTCCTGTAAGCATTCCTTTCTTGGAGGAGCTATTTCACCCACATTGTAAATGGTTCTAATGGGACTATTAATCATACTGCCTGACCCTTCCCTAAATGTGTTAATGGGCATGTGACCCAAACCCTACCAATCACATCATATTCTCTTATGCTAAGGATAGGCCCATGACTCAAGCATGAGTAATCAGAGTTCTTACAAAAAATTTGCTCTATGCACACTGGGAGTGAGAGAAACTCGTTATGAGTTACAAGTTGTAAAGGTGTAGGCTTAGGGGTGACTGCAGCCATTGTCTTTGCTACATGGAAAGAACTTCTCTGAAAATGATATTAATGCACAGAGAGAAATAGAGACCAGATACAGTAGTAACTGATATCTAACTTTAGGCTTCCAATTTTTATATGACCCAATTATTTTTTTTGTTTAAACTAGCTGTAATTGAGTTATTTATTTTAAAAATATGTTTTTATTGATTTTAAAGAAAGAAGAAGGAAGAGGGAGAAAGAGATAGAAATACCCATGAGAGAGAAACATTGATTGGCTACCTCCTGTATGCCTCCTACTGAAGATCATGCCAGCAGCCCAGGCATGTTCCCTGACCTCTTAGTGCATGGGTTGATGCTCAACCACTGAGCCACACCAGCCGGGTGAGTTATTGTTTCTTTAAGCAGAGTAATGTTAAATACAATATGCGTAAGGTAAATGTTTAGGGGTATTTCTTAAAGGATTCTTGACTTTAATGAGCTTAATTTTACACATGACACAGATATCCATGGCATATAGAGAAGAAAAACATCAAAATAGGACAATCATTTAAAATGTTGTAGTAGCAGAAAAATTAGACATATTTTATAATATGCAAAAGCTATCCGAACTTAGATGAGGAAGACATAGAGGACTTGATGAAGAGAGGGACAGATATTTCCCAAGTGAAAGGAGAAGAAGAAGAAGAAGAAGAAGAAGAAGAAGAAGGAGGAGGAGGAGGAGGAGGAGGAGGAGGAGGAGGAGGAGGAGGAGGAGGAGGAGGAGGAGGAGAAGAAGAAGAAGAAGAAAAAGGAGGAGGAGGAGGAGGAGGAGGAGGAGGAGGAGGAGGAGGAGGAGTTGTTCATGGAAGATGGAATTTAGCAAGTTTCTGAACATATCTTGTCTTAGGGATTTTTGAAAATAATAGTGAGGTAGAGATTTATACATGATTAAACTGTTTTAAAGAACCAGAGTTATCCAAGGCTTAATTGGTACACTTAATGATTCACTGGAACTAAAATAAAAGTGAAATTAAGAGTAGTTGGGACATCATCATAGTATGGCACTAAATTAGACATTATGGAAAAGAACTAAACAATATCTAAGATGGCACATATATGTAATTTTGAGAACATCGGAAATGCCTCCTGGGACCAGAAAAAAGGGGAATCCACCTGAGATTCTCTCTCTAGCAGAGGCACCAAGGGAAAGAGACATGCAAAAACAAGTTGTAGTTGATAAAATATCACCTGCAAAAGGTTACAGATCTGCCAAAACATTTAATGTCTATTTACAAGCCTGCTTTAAATCTAGCACTTGAAAACGGCTTGCTAAGAACCTATTCACTTGAGGGGGGAAAACCTTGAGTAAAGGTTTCAAAATGTTATCTGGCTAACAGATCCTGATTAAACTTCTCACAACTTATTCAGGGGGAAAAACTGACAATACAATGTACCATTATTACTAATCTACAACTATTACTGTGTTTGGGGAGGTATTGCTTGTTAACCATAGATTTAAGGAGACATCAATGGATTGAGAGGACATTATGCTAAGTGAGATATATCAGACAGAGACAGACACATACTATATGATATCACTTACATGAAGAATCCAAAAAAGCCAAATTCATAAAAACAGTAAAATGGTGGTTATCAGGGGTTGGGGGGTAGGGAAATAGGAGAGATGTTTAAGGACACAAACTTGAAAATAAGTGCTGGAGATTTAATGCACAGTATAGTGAATACAGACAACAATACTGTATTATAGACATCAAACCAGCTAAGAGACTAAGATTTTAATTATTCCCACAACAAAGCAGAAATGATAATTTCATGACATGATAGACATGCTAACTATTGCTACAACTGAAATCATATTACAATATATAAATGTACCAAATTGTCACGTTGTACATCTTAAATTTACATAGTTATGTCAGATATATTTCAATTTAAAATGTAAAAAAAAAAAAGACAATTCAAGAGGTAATCAAGTAGAAAAAGAGTAGGGCTAAAGACAGGATTGTCCTAGGCTCCTGCTTGCTCTTCCTCTTTTACTCTCTTGTTTTCTCTCTCTATGGCTCACTACTGATCCCACTATACCATCATTCACTCTAAAGTTGCTAATCAAACTGATTGCCAATGCTTGCTAATCATAAACAACTTCCTGGAGAATCAAGATAGTGGCATAAGTAAATGCCTGTACTCGCTGCCCCCCACAACCACATCAAAATTACAACTAAAATACGTAACAACCATCATTCAGAACCACTGGACAGTTGGCTGAATGGAAGTCCTACAACTAGAGAAGTAAAGAAGAAAGCACACTGAGACTGGTAGCAGGTGTGGAGGCGTGGAACAGGCTGGTCCGGCACCCATGTGGGCGCTTTTTTAAATAAAGAGGGATATCGCCTCTGTGGAGGCAGCCTGGAGGAGCAAGGGGTCCCAGCCCCACACCAGACCCCCAGCCCAGGGTCCCAGAGCTGGGAAAAGAAGCCCCTATGGGCAGTAAGAGCTATGGGCTATAAAAACCAGTGCAGATTGGGGCTGAGTGACACACAAGCTGCTGGAGACCCAGCTGCTCCTCTTAAAAGGCCGGCACCATGAACTGAACTTACAAGCTCCCGCTTCCTCTGAGCTCCAGTGTCAGGCGAGGCTCTGGGGGACCAAGACACATACAAGGAGAAACTGGACTGTCTGGCATTAGGGAAGGAACTTGAGGGTGGATTTCTTCCAGATGGAGGTCCTCACGGTGGTCATTGTTCCCATGCTGGGACCGTTCTGGTTGCAGGGCTGACTAGCAGCCATCTCTGTTTGCTCTGCCCTGGTGATTCCCTGAGACCCCGCCCCTCCCAATTTATCACACCACCCAAGCTCTGGGCAACAGCTTTTGCATATAAATAGTCTGCTTATCTCAGGATAAAAACCTGTCAAATAAGCTGCAGCTGGGTCGGAAGCCCAAAACCTATCAATAAAAGGCCCAAGACCAGGCACCAGCACCAGCCTGCCTTGCTTCACAGCTGGGCCTCATCTGGGCCCTTCCAAACCCCATACAAAGAGGAGGGATCTGCATATATCTCTGTAGCTCCTGCTGGGTGACTCCAGGCAGTGGCTGACTTTGCACCTTCCTGGAGACCCAAGAGCCAGTGTACCCAGTAGTCAGTGTCAGACCATACCAGATTACAATTCTTCACATCCATGAGCGACACACTCAAGGGGCAGATTCAGTGAGTCCCAAAGCCCCACTGAAGCAAGTTATACTCCATAAGGGTGTTTCCTGAACAGCAGCTCTCCTACTGTAGTCACAGCTGGTCCCCACAGCCAATTGTCTTGGAGGTCAATTCCTCCCAGTGACACCAACAGAAATCAAGGCTCAACTACAACAACACTGTGCACACAACCCACAAAGGGTTCACCTAGAGCAGTGATGGCGAACCTATGACATGCATATCAGAGGTGACAGGCGAACTCATTTTTTTGGTTGATTTTTCTTTGTTAAATGGCATTTAAATATATAAAATATATATCAGAAATATAAATCTTTGTTTTACTATGGTTGCAAATATCAGAAAATTTCTATATGTGACACGGCACCAGAGTTAAGTTAGGGTTTTTCAAAATGCTGACACGCCGAGCTCAAAAGATTCGCCATCACTGACCTAGAGTGTCCACCTCAGGTGATTGGGGAGGCTGAGCCACTGGGCCCTAAAGGACACCTACTACACAAGGCCACTCTATCAACTCAAGGAGACTTAGCAGCTACCTAGTACATAAAAACAAACACAGGGAAGCAGCCAACATGCAGAGACAAAGAAACATGTCACAAATGAAAGAAATGGAAGAAAGAAAACTACTGGATATAGAGTTCAAAACCACAGTTATAAGGTTATTCAAGAACCTTCTAGAAATCCCCAAGGGACTTAGTGAGGCATTCAAGAATCTTAGTGAGAATACCAAAAAAGAAAAAGGACTAGTCAGAAAAGAATCATATACTGACTTAAATAAAGAATAACATACAGGGATTCAACAGTAGACTAGAGGATTCTGAGAATCAAATCAATGATTTGAGATATGAGGAAGCAAAGAACACCCAATCCAAAGAGCAAAAAGAAAAAAAATAATCCAAAAATATGAAGACAGTGCAAGACATCTAAATTATGGGGATGCCAGGGGAAGAGAGCAAGATAGTAAAAACCTATTTGAAGAAATGACAGAAAACTTCCCTTACCTGGTGAAAGAAATAGACTTATAAGTCCAGGAAGCACAGAGTCCCAAACAAGAGGAACCCAAAGAAGACCACACCCAGACACATCATAATTATAATGCCAAGGGCAAAAGACAAAGAGAGAATCTTAAAAGCAGCAAGAGAAAAGCAGTTAGTTACCTACGAGGAAATGCTCATATGACTGTCAGCTGATTTCTCAACAGAAACTATGCAGGACAGAAGGAAGTGGCAAAAAATATTCAAAGTGATGAATAGCAAGAACCTACAACCAAGATTACTCTACCCAGCAGCTATCATTTAGAATTGAAGGTCAGATAAAGAGCTTCACAAACAAGAAAAAGCTAAAGGAGTCCATCACCACCAACTCAGTATTATATGAAATTTTAAAGGGATATTCTTTAAGAAGAGGAAGAAAAATCTAAAAATAAAAAAATATGAACAACAATGTGGCAACAAGTACATATCTATCAATAACAGAATCTAAAAATCTAAGTAATAAAAAATCGAATGAACAGAATAAACTGGTAAATGGAATAGAATCAGGGGAATGAAAATGGAACAGACTGATGACTGTCAGAGGGAAGAGGGTATGGGGGGTGCTGGAAAATATTAGACAAAGATCTTATATGCATGTATTCATTACCTATGGACACAGACAATAGGGCGGTAAGGGCCTGGGGCAGGGTGGGAAATGGGTGGAATAGAGCTATGGGGGGGAAAAAGAGGGACATCTGTAATAATCTCAAAAATAAAGAGTAATCTATATATATAAAAGCCTAAGCAGCCATCGTAACTGAACGGATGACCGTTCAGGCTGGGTGGGGCAACTAGGCTGGCAGGGTGGTTAGTAAGGGGCAACCAAACGACTGAGCAGCAGGCTGTGTGGGGCTACCAGGCCTATGGGGGTGTGGGGACAGTTGGGGGCAACAAGGCCAGCATGGGGGGCGATCAGGCAGGCAGGCACGTGAGCAGTTAGGAGCTAGTGGCCCTGGATTGTGAGAGGGATATCCTGGGATCGGGCCTAAACTGTCAGTTGGGCCTAAACCAGCAGTCAGACATCCCCCTGAGGGGTTCAGGATTGGAGAGGGTTCAGGCTTGGCTGAGGGGACCCCTGTCCCTGTTCATGAATTTTGTGCATTGGGCCTCTAGTTTAAAAAATAAAAATAAACAACTTCCTGACAATGTAGCCAAAAAATGTATCCCTGTCTTCAATTAATCAAAGAAATTATCTTTGCACCAAAATATCCATAATATTCCCCCTAATTCATGGGATGTATGACATTGAGAAAGCTGAGTTGTTTGTTTAAAACAATGTGTTGCACATATCAAACACAAAAGGCCGCTGCAACCGGGTTGGCTCAGTGGATAGAGCATTGGCCTGTGGACTGAAAGGTCCTAGGTTCGATTCCGGTTAAGGGCATGTACCTTGGTTGCGGGCACATCCCCAGTAGAGGGTGTGCAGGAGGCAGCTGATCAGTGTTTCTCTCTCATCGATGTTTCTAACTCTCTATCCCTCTCTCTTCCTCTCTGTAAAAAAATCAATAAAATATATTTAAAAAAACACACAAAAGGCCTAGAATCAGGTTTAATCCAATTATCTGTGCTACTATAATAATATTTTACCTACAGAGTCATTATTAGCTAATTGCATTAGCTCTACTTCCAACTTATCCCAAATTTTTCCCATCCTCTTCATCTCTACAGCCATTACCCAAACCCAAACAACCATTTCTTTTTAGCTTGAACATCTATAAAAATCTCTCAATGGTCTGTTTCCTGCCTTTAAATTTTCCTCTTAAAGTTTACTACCCACAAAATAGCCAGAATAAATCTTTCTAAAGGGCAAATCAGATCACACTACTTCTCTGCTTCAAGCTTTTCAATAGCTTACCATTTACCTTGTTAAAGTATTTAAACTCTTTACCATAGCCTACATCTCTGCCTACTCTTCTACTTTATCTTTTGTCACCTCTCTCTACCCCCTGCATATAAACTGTGAAGGGAGTTGGAATATATTTACTAGTAAGAATTATGAAGAAAATACTCTGTGATAAGAATGCCAAACGTCCTGGTATCATTCACAAAGATTTGTACAAAAATAGCACCTAATAAATGCATATTACTTTAGGGGTATTTGAACCTCACATTATATGAAATAGGTAGACCAGGTTTCATTATCCCCATTTTACACTTTGTAAAACTGACACAATGGAGACGAGGCTAGAATTAGTTTTCCTGACTCCCAGCCAAGTCCTACACTCCACTGCATTGCAGGCCCATGGAAATGTGAAAAATGGCACTATCCACACAGTGTCTTCTGTTAACAAATCATATATTCTTTTTTCTTGAGATTTTTCATTGCTATGGAGACCTGTAAAAAATAGAAGCATTATTGCTGAAAAAAAAGCATTTATTCCTCTAAGGACATGAAACTTAAAAATGTCTTTAGCTAGAATTGCATACCAACAGAAGGAATTTTTCCCCACTCACCTCCAAAAAGAAATTTTCTGTGTTATTTTACTATTTTACTTTTGGCAGCAAGAATAAAATACCCATGTCTGATATTCTGGGATTATTCAACACCATATATCCTCACTAAATTATTACCTTCTGCAGGGCAGTTGACAAGTGTTACCCATAGCATCTCTAATACCTAGTACAGTAACTGACAAAAGATGTTCCTAATATATTAGTGTTTAATAAATATAAGCATACACCAGGAGTTCTTTCGGGTTAAATGGCTATTAGTGTAAGAGAGCTAACTCATATTGTCTTGCCTATTCAGTAAAAGTATTTGCCTATATATCATTGCACTCATCAAATTATCAAATGATTTTTTTCTATAGACATTCCCTGAATTTTAACTGAACTACTTTACCTAGGAGTTTCCTCTACTACATTTTAATATGTTATACCATGACCATTAATGCTTCCTAGGTATGACAGAAAATGCTAACTATACACTAATGTGCATTCTGTCCTCCTTCTTCTCTATTTCAGCTGGGAACATAACTACCCAGCTAGAAACTACATTTCCCAGCCTCCCCAAATTTAGGCATGCCCACATTATAAGTTCTGGACAATGGGAAGAAGTACAGTGTGGAGCTCCTGGGTTATAGTGACTTGCCCTGAATAGCCATGGACTATTCTGTGAGAGAGGAAATTACATCTCTTGTATTGGAACCACTGTTTAGGACTCTTTTATTATAAGCACTTTGCCTGTACCTTAACCAATAGACTATATCACTTTAGCTTATGAAAAATATTGCAAAGCCAGAAAGTATCACCTTGTATGAGAATGATTTAAACTTGAAAGCTTCCGTTTTGAATTGGCTTTGAGATACATTAGGAATGACAGCCCAAATGTTTAGTGTTTTAGAATATGAATAGTCAGGGATCAAGAGCCTATTATATAGCACCTAAGAGAAGTACACTTTACTAAATTGTTGGCTGCTTATTTTTTGTGATTGTTTTAAATAGGTTTCCCTAAGAATAGTATTTACTAAATGACTTCCCATAGATTACCAAAATCCCACAAGAAACAAATAGGCATTGTGTATTTGCCAAATACCCATGCATAAATGGGGCGGGACAGTGATATTACTAGTAAGAATGGAGGGTTTTACTGTCACATTTGACAAACTTGGTTAAATAGGTATATCAACTATAGTACTTCTTAGAGCAGTGATAGCGAACCTATGACACGTGTGTCAGAGGTGACACGCAAACTCATTTTTTTGGTTGATTTTTCTTTGTTAAATGGCATTTAAATATATAAAATAAATATCAAAAATATAAGTCTTTGTTTTACTATGGTTGCAAATATCAAAAAATTTCTATATGTGACATGTCACCAGAGTTAAGTTAGGGTTTTTCAAAATGCTGACAAGCCGAGCTCAAAAGGTTCGCCATCACTGTCTTAGAGCCTTTAATATGCTTTAATATTCTACTAGGTTGGCTCTTTATTACATAGTGTAATAAGCTGCCATGTAAGGAGAGGTATGATCTAACATCTATTTTTTAAAGTGTCACAAGCACACTTGAAATTATTTAAAAGTAGGACACACTCTCAAGTTCACTGCAGACCCTACAGTTACTTAAAAAATCGACTTCTAGAGTCTTTACAAATGTGTTACCTTCTTAGTTCTTAAAGGCATTAAAATTTGTAATCTCTGGTTTAAAATAACAATTATAGATTTAAGTCTAGATTTTTGAGCCCCAGATCAACTCACTTCCTAGGAAAGTTTACATTAGACCTTAGGAAACCAGTATGGGTACTCCTCTTTGAATGCTACCTGATAAAATGTGGAAAACTAGCTTTGGGCACTAAATACTCCCTTGGTTGATCATTTTACTTGCAAATAAAAAGGGTATACACTGAATAAAGTTTACTAGCATAGAATAATAATAACTCTACCTTGTTTTTTTTCTTCCAGGCAATAAAATGAAGAGCTTCTTGCTATGGTTTTCCATATCACCAAATTTGCTTCAGATTAATATTGCTTCAAAATCATAAACTTTAGTGAAGCAAGCTAGCTAGAATTTGTTAATTCAGTATAGTTGCCTTTGGGGGAATTATGGAAGGAGGCTGAAGAGAAAAAAAAATGTGCTCAGCCTAGTCTTAAAGAAGCAAGAATCTTAGATATTTGTGACTTCTATCACACGTGGTAAACTTTAAACAAAGATATGATGGTATTGGGTATCATTTATATTAAGCAGGCTAGAAAATTACTTGTTCAATTATTTGCCTCAGAGCAGAGTGATTGTTATGAATCTGTGCTCTTAGCCAATATGCTCAGCAACACAGCAAAAAACACAAGACAATCAAAATATTCCATCAATGAGGCAGTTTACATGAGGCAAAAAAAAATGATACCACTTGTGCCACTCTCTCTACAGTCAATGAGGGTGTTCCTTCTTATTCCTTGCCTTTAATCTCCATATTTTATAAAAATAAAAATGAATTAAGTTTTCAAACTAGTTGAGAGATAAAGCTTTTGGGGTTAGAGTCTGTAGCATATTTTGAATCTCAGTACGCTTGGTAATGAAATGAAAAGGCACTACAGTATATTACATTCAGGATCCACAGCTCTGAACTTCTCAGCATTCAGAGAACCACAGGTTGATTGCTCACCAAACCTACTGATTTGTTCTTTTCAACTAATCTCTACACTTTGGAAACTTCATTTGGTGCAACTTAATAAATGGCTAGCAACTCACTTTTAGGAAATGTGTGGATTTCTCCCCCAGAATGGTTAATTGTAAAAGAACAGTACTTGAAGTATCTGATGCATAAATAATGTGCTTTCTCATGGCAATCCTAACAGTATTCCTATTCACATTCATTTTATTTTTTTTATTTTTTTTTTTAATATATTTTATTGAGTTTTTACAGAGAGGAAAGGAGAGAGATAGAGAGTTAGAAACATCGATGAGAGAGAAACATCGACCAGCTGCCTCCTGCACACTCCCTACTGGGGATGTGCCCGCAACCCAGGTACATGCCCTTGACCGGAATCGAACCCGGGACCTCTCAGTCTGCAGGCCGACGCTCTATCCACCGAGCCAAACCGGTTTCGGCTCATTTTAAAATAATTTCCAAAATGACCAGGTAGACAAAGCCTGAACAATGTTTTCAATCACCAAACAGGATATAAACTACTCACTGTGGTCCACCTTTTTCAGTTAAAAGTTTAAAAAATTATAGAAAGAAACTAGTTTTTTTTTTTTTATTTTTTAGTTTTTATTCTTAGATCCTTTTTACAAACCATTCCTAATAGAGCATATGTATTTGAATTATCAAAGACAGAATTAGTCTAGATTTGAGTCGCTTGTCTGATGGTATAAATGCAAAATAGTCTTCATATTGATGTTAATGCAACATGAAGAATAAATATTGTGAACTACCAAGACTGCATATGTGTATATATGCTTTCAAATGAACAGACTTAAAATTAGAACATTGACAACTAGCTATTCCATGTACCCTTGAGCTTAGCAATTTTTGTCATTCTAACAACTTGACTTTTTCTGAGTGTTTTTTTTTATGTGATGTTTTTTAAAAAGTTACATTTGTAATCATGGGCAATAATATTTAAACAGCAGGTATTAATAGGTGGTCTAAGAAGGCAGAAAATGGAAGTCAGTGAGGTCTGGTAATAAACACTAGGCAAATTTCTAAGACATAGGTGGTGCAAGGTGTTAACAGAAGGCAGAGAGGGAGGGTACTCTGTCAGCACATAATAGATGAAGATCTAGTTAGGGCTGCCTCACTGCACAACTTCAGAGTCTACATTCATACCACAGTCTTCACAATGGTGTTCCCTATAGTTGAGTATATAGCTTGCTTGGCCATATGGGACAGTCCTGAGGTTTAGGCAGATAAACAGGCAGTGTCAGAGAAATCAGGTAGAACTTATCAAAAGTCAAGACATGGAAAATTAAATTACAGGTCTGGATTTTAGTCTCTAGGAATATATAATGATAAAGAAAATGTAAGGGAGATGAGGAGAAGATGGCAGCGATAAAGGCAAACGCGTCCCAGGTCGTGTCCCGGAGCAAATGGAGTGAGCAGCTGAAACTAATAACACACACCCCGAATTGGCGAAATTGCTCAGCTGGTGAGACGGTTTGCAGCCAGGAAGAGCAGAACTCCCCTGGAAAAGTAAAAAAAAAAAACAAAAAAAAAAAAACAGGGATTTGGGCAGGAAAGTTTGCCAGACCTCTGAGCCCAGAGGGTCGGAGGGAGACCATGCGGCAGACAGCTGCATCCCTTGGGACAGGCACAGCCCCTGACTGGGGAAAGGAGAACAGCGGGATTCCTGGCGCCGCCGGGGGATTTGAGAGCTGGGTTCTGTGATCAAGGAGGACTGAGCCAAAAGGGGGCAGCCTGAAGAGCTGACCAGACCATGCAGTGCCGGTAAGAGAAGAGCTTACAGGAACCAAGCCTTCCCCGTCTCCACGACCGGCGTTTGTTTGTTTGTTCTCACTGAATCCTGTTCATAGGACATTTTGGATATACACACTCACCTGTGATGAAGAGAGGGAGAGGGTGCCGAGGAGTGGAATCTGGGGAGAGGCTGAGGAGAGAAGGGGGGCCAGGAGAGGTGGCAGCGAATTGAGTGCTGAGACACCCCTGAGCCCAGGACTGGGGCAGCCATTCTCTCAGGAGAGTGAGACTCCTCCCCCCAGCCCCCAGGCAAGGAGCACAGCCACACCCAGATTCCACCCTGAAGGAGATCAAGGATTAAAATAACCTGATTAGTCCATGGGAGTTAACACGGTCTGGCCTATAGAGGGAATTTCAATCCCAGCAACAACACAGAGCCGGTAACTATTAAGGAACCAGCTCTGGATAGTTGACTTCTCCAAATCACTTTTAAGTGTGATGGAGATGCTGTATAGCCTCAGAGGCCAACCCCAGAACAATGCCACCCAGAGGCTGAGCCACAAACTGACTCTTTGCTAAACACAAAATAAGGCAGTCTGGGAAACAAATACGGCCTGCTTTAAAATAAGGACTGTGGTTTACAACACAGAGGAACAGTGTATCGCAGGGAAACTCAACACTCTCCTGAATACCTGGCAGGACTAAAGGCGAGCCAGACTGAAGAATAGAAGAACCGAAGGACCTTCACTACTGCAATTTTTTTTTTTCTTTTTTCACCTTTTAACTAAGAAACCAATTTTTTTTTCCTTTTTATTTCTCCTTTTTTTTTCTTTTTTTTCTTTTTTTCTTTCTTTCTTCTTTTTCCATCACCTGATTTTACCCTTTTAATTACTACCTTCTTATTTTTAACCAGTATTATTACTGCTACCATTTTACCATTTTTTAAAGTGCCATTTTATTTTCTCTTTATTTTATTTTGGGATTAGTGATCTCCATTCTATTTTAATCGTTATATTATTGGTTGTTTCTAGTTTGCATCCATCTCCAGGGAGCTGTTGCTGGAATTTGTTGGGATTAATGGCTGTTCTATAGGAGTATTCTCCTCATATAAAAAGTCTCTTCCCCTCTTCCAATTCATTCTCTCTTTTTGCTCTGTTTTTCTGTTCTTTTCTCGCTTTTATTTTCCCCCCTCCTTTTTCCCAATTTCATTTTTGCACTCCATTTTTGGTCCCTACTTTTCTTTTCTTTTTTCTCTTTTATCTTCCTTCTTCCTTAAACCCTAATTCTCTTAATTCAGGTGGTCACCTTTATTTGGGGTTATTAATAGCGTGAATATATTTGTGTTTAGTGCCTGGTACATGGTGCCTTGTTGTGTTGTATTTTGTGCCTTTAAATCAACACAGCAGATCCAAGAAACAGCAGCCTCCTGAGCACCACACCCTCTGCTGAGGAACAGCAGCTGTCCGTGAAACCTCGCCCCACCAGCCAGAAGAGCCACCACAGCTGTGAACAGCACCCACCAGAGGAGCTTGCTGCCAACTGAAGAGCAGGTGCTACCACAACAACCCGAAGAGTAACCACAGACCAAGGAGTCACTGCCACCCAGGGAGCAACCACTGAACGACTCAACGTCTAGATATGTCAGTGAGATCAAACATGGGTAGACAAAGAAACCCCCAAAGGAAAGAGAAGGAGGACTCTCCAGAAAAGCAGCTAAGTAATACAGAGACATGCAGCATGACAGAAAAAGGATTCAGAATAAGGGTCCTAGCGTGCATAAACCGGATGGAGGAAAAAATTGACAACCTCTCTATGAAGCAAGAAGAAACAGATGAAAAAATGAATAACATATGGAAGAAGCTAGAAGAAACAGATGATAAAATCAACAACTTAAGTAAGACCCAAGAAGAAATGAAGAGTGATATAGCTGCAATGAAAAACACCATTGAAAGTATCAACAGTAGACTAGGAGAAGCGGAGGACCGAATTAGTGAATTAGAAGACAAGGAAGCAAAACACACCCAAAATGTACTGCAATTGGAAAAAAAAATTAAAAGACAGGAGGAGAGCCTAAGGGAGCTTTGGGAAAACATGAAACGAAACAACATACGAATAATAGGGGTAGCAGAACAACAGAAAGATGAACAAGGATTAGAAAACCTATTAGAAGAAATAATATCAGAAAACTTCCCTGAGGTGGGGAAGAAAAAAGTCACACAAGCCCAGAGAGTCCCAAACAAGGTGAACCCGAAAAGACCCACACCAAGACACATCATAATTACCATGGCAAATGTTCAGGACAAAGAGAGAATCTTACAGGCTGCAAGAGAGAGACGGAAAGTTACATACAAGGGATCTCCCATTAGATTGTCAAATGATTTCTCAACAGAAACACATCAGGCCAGAAAAGAATGGACGGAAATTTACAAAGTGATGCAAAGCAAAGGACTGAATCCAAGAATACTCTATCCAGCAAGGCTATCATTCAAACTTGAAGGGGAAATAAGAAGCTTCACAGACATAAAAAGGATAAGGGAATTTATCACCACCAAGCCAGCAATGCAAGGAATGCTTAAGGGACTGGTATAAAAAGAAGAAATAAAAAGCTCAGAAAGAAAACAGCCACACAAAAAAAGAAATGGCTATAAACAAGTACCTTTCAATAATAACTTTAAACATAAACGGACTAAATGCTCCAAACAAAAGACATCCAGTGGCTGAATGGATAAAAAAACATGACCCATACATCTGCTGTCTACAAGAAACCCACCTCATTAGAAGGGACTCACACAGACTGAAAGTGAAAGGATGGAAAAATATCTTTCAGGCAAATGGAAAGGAAAAGAAAGCTGGGGTAGCAATACTTATATCGGACAAAATAGACCTCAAAGTGAAGGCCATAACAAGAGATAAGGAAGGCCACTTCATAATACTAAAGGGATCAATACAACAAGATATAACCCTGGTAAACATATATGCACCCAACGCAGGAGCACCAAAATTCATAAAAAAACTCCAGGAAGGTATCAAAGGAGAGATCGACAACAATACAATCATAGTAGGGGACTTTAATACACCACTGACAGCACTGGGTAAGCCCTCTAGACAAACAATCAGCAAAGATAAAGCAATCCTAAATGACTCACTAGATCAGATGGACTTAATAGACATCTTCAGAACACTTCACCCCAAAGACAGGGAATATACATTCTACTCAAATGCTCATAAGACATATTCAAAAATAGACCATATATTGGGTCACAAGCAAAGTATCCCCAAATTCAAGAAGACTGAAATCATAAAAAGCATCTTCGCAGACCACGATGGCATAATATTAGAAATAAACTACAATAAAAACAACCCAAAATACTCAAACACCTGGAAGCTGAATAGCATGCTATTAAATATTGATTGGGTTACCAATGAAATCAAAGAAGCAATTCGAAACATCCTGGATACTAATGACAATGAAAACACAACAATCCAAAACCTTTGGGACACAATGAAAGCAGTCCTGAGAGGGAAGTTTATAGCTCTACAGGCCTATCTCAAAAAACAAGAAAAAATGGTAGTAAATCAGCTAACTCTACAACTCAAAGAATTAGAAAGAGGGCAACAAGAAAACCCCAGAGTGAGCAGAAGGAAGGAGATAATAAAAATTAGAGCAGAAATAAATGACATAGAGACCAAAAAAAAACAATACAGAAAATCAATGAAACCAAGAGCTGGTTCTTTGAAAGGATAAACAAGATTCACAAACCTCTAGCCAGACACACCAAGAAGCAAAGAGAGAGGACCCAAATAAACAAAATCAGAAACGATAGAGGCGAAATAACAACAGACCCCACAGAAATACAAATGATTGTTAAAAAATACTATGGACAGCTCTACTCCAACAAACTAGACAACATGGAGGAAATGGACAAATTCCTAGAAAAATACAACATTCCAAAACTCAATGAGGAAGAATCTAAAAATCTCAACAGGCCAATAACTATGGAAGAAATTGAAGCAGTCATCAAAAAGCTTCCAGCAAACAAAAGCCCATGACCAGACGGCTTCACAGGGGAGTTTTACCAAACAATCAAGGAAGAACTAAAACCTATCCTCCTCAGACTACTACAAAAAATTCAAGAGGAAGGAACACTTCCAAGCTCATTCTATGAAGCCAGCATCACCCTAATACCAAAACCAGGTAAAGACAACACAATGAAAGAGAATTACAGGCCAATATCCCTCATGAACATAGATGCCAAAATCTTCAACAAAATCTTAGCAAATCGGATCCAGCAGTACATCAGAAAGATCATACACCATGACCAAGTAGGATTTATCCCAGGGATGCAAGGATGGTACAATATCCGCAAATCAATAAACGTGATACATCACATAAACAAATTGAAAGAAAAAAAACCACATGGTCATATCAATTGATGAAGAAAAAGCATTTGACAAAATTCAACACCCATTTTTGATAAAAGCTCTCAGCAAGGTGAAAGTAGAAGGATCATACCTCAACATAATAAAAGCCATATATGACAGGCCCACAGCCAACATCATACTCAATGGACAAAAACTAACACCATTTCCCCTAAGAACAGGAACAAGACAGGGATGCCCCCTCTCACCACTCCTGTTCAACATAGTACTGGAAGTGTTAGCCATTGCAATTAGGCAAGAAGAAGAAATAAAAGGCATCCAAATTGGAAAAGAGGAAGTAAAACTGTCCTTATTTGCAGACGACATGATATTATACATACAAAACCCTAGAGACTCCATCAAAAAGCTACTAGACTTAATACATGAATTTGGCAATGTAGCAGGATACAAAATTAACCCCAAGAAATCTGAGGCATTTCTATACACCAATAGTGAACTTTCAGAAAGAGAGATTATAAAAACAATCCCGTTTACCATCGCACCAAAAAAATTAAGCTACCTAGGAATAAACTTAACTAAAGAGGTAAAAGACCTCTACTCAGAAAACTACAGGACGGTGAAAAAAGATATAGAGGAAAACATAAACAGATGGAAGAACATACCGTGTTCGTGGATTGGTAGAATCAACATCATTAAAATGTCCATACTACCCAAAGCAATCTATAAATTCAACGCACTTCCCATTAAAATACCAACGGCATACTTCAGAGATCTAGAACGAACTCTCCAAAAATTCATCTGGAATAAAAAAAAGACCCCGAATAACTAAAGCAACGCTGAAAAAGACCAAAGTAGGTGGGATCTCAATACCAGATATCAAGATGTACTACAAAGCCACTGTTCTCAGAACTGCCTGGTACTGGCACAAGAATAGGCTTATAGATCAATGGAATAGAATAGAGAGCCCAGGAATCGGCCCGAACCAATATGCTCAATTAATATTTGACAAAGGAGGCAAGAACATACAATGGAGCCAAGATAGTCTCTTCAATAAATGGTGTTGGGAAAATTGGACAGATATATGCAAGAAAATGAAACTAGACCATCAACTTACACCATACACAAAAATAAACTCAAAATGGATAAAGGACTTAAATGTACAACAGAAAACCATAAAAATTCTAGAAGAATCCAAAGGCAACAAAATCTCAGTCATATGCCGATGCAATTTCTTCACTGATAAAGCTCCTAGGGCACTTGAAACTAAAGAGAAAATGAACAAATGGGACTACATCAAAATAAAAAGCTTCTGCACAGCAAAAGAAACCATCAACAAAACAACGAGAAAACCCACTGTGTGGGAAAACATATTTGCCAATGTCATATCTGATAAGGGCCTAATCTCCAAAATCTATAGGGAACTCATACAACTCAACAAAAGGAAGATAAACAATCCAATCAAAAAATGGGCAAAGGACCTAAACAGACACCTTTCAAAAGAGGACATTCAGAAAGCCAAGAGACATATGAAAATATGCTCAAAGTCACTAATCATCTGAGGGATGCAAATCAAAACAACAATGAGGTACCATCTCACACCTGTCAGACTGGCTATCATCAACAAATCAACAAACGACAAGTGCTGGAGAGGATGTGGAGAAAAAGGAACACTTGTGCACTGCTGGTGGGAATGCAGACTGGTGCAGCCACTATGGAAGACAGTATGGAGTTTCCTCAAAAAATTGAAAATGGAACTCCCATTTGACCCTGTGATCCCACTTCTAGGAATATATCCCATGAAATCAGAAACACCAATCAGAAAGGATATATGCACCTCTACGTTCATAGCAGCACAATTCACCATAGCTAAGATCTGGAAACAGCCTAAGTGCCCATCAGTAGATGAATGGATTAGAAAACTGTGGTACATCTACACGATGGAATACTATGCTGCTCTAAAAAGGAAGGAACTCTTACCATTTGCAACGTCATGGATGGAACTGCAGAGCATTATGCTAAGTGAAATAAGCCAGTCAATGAAGGAAAAATACCACATGATCTCACTCATTCATGGATAATAGAGACCATTATAAACTTTTAAAGAATAATAGATACAGAGTCAGAGCTGCCTCAAACAGATTGTCAAACAGCAGCGGGAAAACCGGGGAGGGTTGGGGGGCAGGAGGTAGGGGGGTAAGAGATCAACCAAAGTACTTGTATGCATGCATATAAGCATAACCAATGGACATAAGACACTGGGGAATAGGGGAGGCTAGGGGACTGTCTAGGGCGGGGGGGAGGGGAAATGGACACATATGTAATACCCTTTGTAATACTTTAAGCAATAAAATAAAAAAAAAAAGAAAATGTAAGAACAGAATTTCAAAAAAACCTAAAATACTTGGCAAAGGATCAAGCACCAAATAAAATAGAGGCTGTTATGAGTATTGATGAAGGTAGGGACCTACCTGATCATAGGAAACAAAGCAAGAAAGGGCTCAGTTATTGTATAAAGTCAGAATGACATCCTTGGCTAGAGTACCTTGATGTTGAGCTATTGGCCAATGATTACTTACATACACTTTACAAGGGAATAGGACTATTGCCAGAATCTGTGGTAATTTTAAAACTACTGATAATAGATAAACGACCTCTCTTTTGGAGTTCAGATGTATTAAAGGGCAGAACTTAGTGAGACTTTTAATGTACTAGCTTTTCTGTTTTATGCCTTGATCTGTAAACAATATTAAAATACAAATGTTGTCTAAGTCTCACAGCAAACATCTACACAAAGATGACTGATCTGCACTACACCAAAGTGCTATGTATTACCAAACATGGAGAGAGCGAGAAAAAAAAAATATCTGAATTGTTTAAAATAATGTTTCCCAAAATAAAAAATAAAATAATTTAAAATTAAAAAAAAATAAATGAAACTGTGTTTCTCATTTGAACTATTTTATGTTTCTTAGCTTTAAAAACCCTCCATCCTCACATTTAACTTGCTATCAAGTTCAGCTCACAGATACTTCAACTTGAAGAACTATTCAATTATATAACTTTTAATCTGGAGAAAGAAGACATTTGAAACCTTTTTCTTCACACAGGCTATTAAAGTGTTTACATATCTGATGAAGGCCTAGGGAATCACTAGAAAAGAATATAGGCAAAGGCAATTTTGCCAGATGCTGCACACTCTGGTTAAGTATTTAAAATTCAATTTTATTTGCAATAAAGCATCAAAATGCATCTATAGTGTTAAGAAGTATGAATTCACATTCACAGATCTGTGTGTATATTGTTAGATCAAAGAAAACACATCCAGCATTAAAAGTTGTGGAGTTTTTGATGAACATTCTCATGCATTGGTAAATCAGAACCCTGGAAATAACTTTGTGTTATCCATGCTTAAAGATGATACCGTTAGGATTTGGGAAAATGGTGATTTCATTAAAGCATTGAAGAACCTTGCTTAGATTTAGGGATAAGGATTTAGGAGTTTAATTTTAGATATGGTGAATTTGAAGTGGCATGGAATACAAAAACAAATTTATAACAACTGGTCAAGCACTTAGAAGTGAAAGTACTTGAGTTCAGATCCTAGCTCCACAATTTACTAATTTATGTGAACTTGGGGAAGTTATACCTCCTCTTCAAACTTGTTACTTCATCTGTATAATGAGGATAATTAAAGTACCTACCTTATGGAGTTGTTCAGAGAGTCAAATAATTAGTACATGCAAAATTTTTGGAATAATGCCTGGCAGTGCTCAATAACTAATATGTCTCATTGTTATTGGTATTACCTCTGCTATTTTTGTCTTTGCTTTTGTTGTTACTATTGTATTTAGGAAAAAAATCCAGCATATATTTACAAAAGCAATCAGATGGACAAAGATATTTGGACCTGGAATTAAATGTTTGATATGTCACTGATGGGTTTATGAGTATAGATTTAGTAGAATGGTAAGAAGAAATATCAGATGAAATGTATTTAAATTAGGGGTTTAGAACGGACTGGGGTGTTGGATACAGAAAGTAAATTCATAAAGAGAAAAGAAAGAAATAATGGAGAATTTAGAAAGGGCAATGGGGTCAAGTGAAGATGATTTTCAGGAAAAAGAAGACCTATGGGAGAAGCCATGACCTGTTAGTCACTATTTCAGTGAGTTCCATCTGCTCTCTTAGCTCAGGTAGCATACTAGTATTTCTCTCTCCTTCCCTTTATTCAGCTTATACAATAAGTCCTAATGACTCAGCAGTTTTCAAACTCAATTATTTTCCTAACTCCTCCTAATTTTGTGTTCCAATATCTACCTTACTTGTTTTGTTAATAAGCTTCTCTCTTCCTCAAACAGTGTAAGGAGGGGCTGTGTAACTTTCACAGAGGGCACAATTGTCCTCAAAGAGAGAACAAACAAAGGCTCTAATTTCCTCTGCATCTGTACTCAGCATGCTCTCTTTGATGACCTACTCTCAGAAGTAAATTTTCCACTGTGACCTCTAATTTTGTGATAAGATTCTTCTCAAGGTTACAATCTGGTTGCAGGTGCAAAAAAATTTCATGAGAAGGAAAATATTCTAAATGGAATCTATGGCTCATCAAGCTGTCTCTGACTTTTCTTATTCACTTAAACACTGAATTTTTTTTCCCCTTTACCAGAGAGAATAGGTAATGTGACAGTATAGCAACAGTAGTCATGACAGGGGCAAAGCTAGCTGAGAGTCTCAGGGTGGCTTTCATGATATCAATATGCTTTAATGGAATCTTTCTTGGTCCAGGGTATGGCCTTCAACCCTGAAGGTTATTTAACTATGATTCACTGAAATCTAAATAACAGGAGAACCATTTATGAATAAATTATGACTATAATATAACAGGTTTATGTTGTGGGGAGAAACTTTCTTCTACCCTCAAGGTTCTTTTATCAGGTGTAATATAAGCCAATAAACATGAGACAAATCAGCATAAATATATATGTATGGGAAATCCACCTTTATGAGAGTCATAGACCCCCACATACATGAGAAGTTCAAAGACAGAAAGAGAAAATGAGGTACAGATGACATTTTGAGCTAAGAATGACCTTGGGACTTCAGAGGGTAGGACAGTCATTGTAGGATAATAATAAGTGTTGAAATTAGAAGTTTGCCTTGTACTATAGAAAATGTTAAAAAGTTATCTCTGATAATCTCTTACTATGGGCAAGAACCCCAATTCACACTCTTCTAGGTAGTTAATGGAGGGGGCTCAGAAGTTTATCTTGAGCCCTCGGGGTTTTGGTTGCCTTTAGCTTAAAACAGTCTGCATAGCACAGAGAGGCACATTTTGGGGGTTACTCATTCTGAATCCCTATAATACTTATTTCCAGTGAAATCAAGGTACCTAGAATATCAAATTTGTAAATTCTGGTGAACATGGATAAAAAAAAAACCCCACATAATTCTTTTCATTTAGAGTTTGATAAAAACTAATAAACTTCCCTTCTCTAAAATCCTAATGAAGAGGGAATATGCTAATTGACCCTTATGCCATCGCAAAAGATGGCAACACCCACAGCCAATAAGGAAGGAATATGCTAATTGGTGCCCCACCCTCAAAAATAGCAGCATCCACAGCCAATAAGGAGGGAGTATGCCAGTTGACTGTCCCGACCTCAAAGATGGTGGCACCCACAGCCAATAAGGAGGGAATATGCTATTTGACTGCCCTGCCCTCAAAGATGGAGGCGCCCACCGCCATAAGATGGCTGGCAGGGGAGGGCAGTTGTGGGCGATCAGGCCAGCAGGGGAGGGCAGTTAAGGGCAACCAGGCCAGCAGGAGAGGGCAGTTGGGGGAGACCAGCCCTGCAGGGGAGCACAGGTGGGGGCAACCAGGGTGGCGGGGGGGGCAGTTGGGGGTGACTGGGCTGGCAGGGGAGGGCAGTTCAGGGCGATCGGGCTGGCAGAGGAACAGTTAGGAGTAGATCAGCCTGGCAAGGGAGTGGTCAGGGGGTGATCAGGCTCGTAGGCAGAAGCGGTTAGGGGCAATCAGGCAGGGAGGTGAGCGGCTGGGAGTCAGCAGTCCCAGATTGTGAGAGGGATGCTGACTGCCAGTTTAGGCCTGATCCCTGTGGGCCTTAATTGGCAGTCAGACATCCCCCAAGGGGTTCCAGATTGGAGAGGGTGCAGGCTGGGCTGAGGGACACCCCCCACCAGTGCACAAATTTCGTGCACCGGGCCTCTAGTCTTAGCTAATAAAGACAGAATATGCAAATTGACTGTCAAACCATAATGGCCAGGATGGCTGCACCCACAGCAGAGGCAGGGATTCCATAACACAAGATGACTGCACCCACAGCAGAGGCAGGGGTTCTGTAACACAAGATGGCTATGCCCACAGTGGAGGCCGAGTTCCTGTAACAAGCCTTAATGATCAATCAGCAGGAACCTGAGGCTGCGTGGAGCTGGGCCAGGTCAGGGGACCTGAGGCTGTGCCACCCCCCCCGGGCACCGGGCTATGGGACCTCAGGCTGTGCCCTCAGGCTGGCAGGGCTTGATGGGGACCTCAGGGCACACCTCCTGCCCCAGAGCTGGGCTGTGGGAACTGAGGCCGTGCCCCTTGCCCAGCAGGGCTTGATAGGGGACCTCAGGGTGTAACCCCTGCCTGGTGGAGCTTGATGGGGGAACTCAGGCGATGCCCCCCGCCCTGGTGCTGGACCAGAGGACCTGAGGCTGCACCACCCACCCAGCAGGACTTGATGAGGGACCTCATGGTGCACCCCCTGCCTGGTGGAGCTTGATGGGGGACCTCAGGCTGCACCCCCCGCCCCAGTGCTGGACCGTAGGACCTGAGCCTGAACCCCCTTCCCTGGGGTCAGGCCAGGGGACCTGAGGCTGAACCCCCCATCATGCAGGGCTTGACAGGGAACCTCAAGGTGCACCCCCTGGCTTGGGCTGGGGGACCTCAGGCTGCACCCCCTCTCCTGGCGCCGGGCCAAGTGACCTGAGGCCATGCCCCCCACCTAGCGGGGCTTGACAGGGGCTAGGGGCCGGCCGGGTCTAGATCTACCAGGGGAACTCAAACTATGGCCCGCGGGCCACATGCAAATACAAATATTGTATTTGTTCCCATTTTGTTTTTTTACTTCAAAATAAGATATGTGCAGTGTGCATAGGAATTTGTTCATAGTTTTTTTTTAAACTATAGTCTGTCCTTCCAACGGTCTGAGGGACAGTGAACTGGCCCCTGTTTAAAAAGTTTGAGGATCCCTGATCTAGCCCAATGGGGGTGGGGCTGGCCAGGTCTGTGTCTCAAGCAATTTTGAGGCACACGTGGGTGGGCGGGGACTTGACTCTGGTTCCCATGGCGTGCCCCAGACTCTGACAGGAGGAAAATTTTCATATACATTTTAATAATTTTATTTCATCTCTGACACTTCTATAGAGAAAAGGCAAATAGCAATATTAAAATATTTCCTCTAATTAATTCCCTTTTACTGTGCACAAATTTTGTGTACTGGGTAACTAATAGTATCATATTAGTACAAAATGGGACACCTGTGTATACTGTTTCAGGGTGTGCAATGCATAACTCTAGGGAGTGCAATTCACATTGTTATCTGTGTGAATGACACTCCATGGAGTTGTGTAGTACCCAAATTGTTAAGTTGAACACAGTAACTCTGATGATGCTATCTATGCCTCTCCTTTCTATGTGTGCATTCAGCTAACACCTGGTAATCTGTGCTCTTATATTCTAAGACATTACAACAAGCCTTCCATATTGAAACACAGTCCCTATTTTGTACATTACTTTCTGTTCATCACATTTTAGTGTGATATCCTAATAACATAAAATGGTGGTTTCCAAAAATTATTACATAAAAAGAAAGAAAAATAACCCTTGTTTAAAATGTAACTTCCATATACCTGCATCCAGGTACTTACTCCTTTTCCATAGGTCTGAATAGATCCCAGAAATCCACATTAAAAAAAAAAAACACAATTCTGGTGGTTCTAAAGTAAGTGGTCCATGAGAAACACTGACTAAAATGCAGATTAATGCCATCATTTACCCTTTTTCAAAGCACTCTCTAAGATGTGATACTACTGATCAGGTTTTCCTTACATAACTAATGTCATCCTACCATAGACATTTTTTACCATTTCAGTAAAATATATGCAACTTTCTCTGATCACATCTATCTCTAAAGGTCGTGACTCTTAGTCCATGGGCTCCACTGATACTTAAACAACACTTCAAAATGTATTATTTTAGAGAGATGTTAGAAATTCAGTGCGAATCTTTTCATTTCTTGCTTGAGAATTTTATTTAGCCTAATTCTATTCTGGTGACTGCCAAATGCTCACAGCATGGCTGATTTCCAGTCAGTATTCTCCTTAGACTAAAATATCTTATTTTTGATTATTTTCACTGCATGATAGGTTAAATCTGGTTTTCTTGTCTGCTTACATCCTTAACCTCTTCTAGAGATATTATTGTTTAGATTCTCAATAATGTTCACAATAATTTCTCCTTTACTATCACTTAAAACTTAATTAACACACAATTTAAATTCTTTTCAAAGTCATTAATGAAGACATTAGCCGAACACAGAAATAACATCATCTCTCTGCAACTAGAAATAATGTCATCTAGCAAACAAGAATCATATTTCAATTGCTTCAGCTCCATTTCAAGGTTTCTACAAATATATAACTACTTATTGGTAACAAATACATATATAGGAAAAAATATTTATTCAAAACAAGACTCCATACGTATGGAGAACACTCAATAATCAGAAAAGTAAAGTTTCAATCAAATACCTAAAATCAAACCAATAATTAAGTTTTGTGGTGATTTCAATGGGATGTGGTATAATAATCCAACATGCTCCCTTCTGAGGGGTCCTACAATTTTCATAATTATTGACATATGAATATAGAGGTTGTCTTCCCCAAGCCCTGAGAAAAATTCTTGTTCTATGTCTTATGAATTTAAGCAGCCCAATTTTAGTCAGTAGATTCAATATGATATGAAGTCATCTTTGTTAAATTCACTCAGATCTCATGCTCCTGTTCAACTAGTCATCTTTTTTTCTTGTGTGATCAAAATTTATAACTGGAATCTGTATGATTTCCACATGTCTCAATGTTCAGAGTGAACCAATTTCACCAAGACTGGGACTTTTCTTAACTGTTCTCCATGGGCAACATTTGAAATCAAACACAAATGAAAAGCCACAGTAACTGCTAGAATATCTGCCTACCATCCTGAAACCCTGATCTCAGACTTTTCAGAATTCTGTTGTTCATTTCACACATTAGTTATATATTAGAATTGACTTAGGCTGCCTTTGTCAGAGAAGGTTTCCCTGACACAGTGACATTTAAGCTAACCTCTGAAGTTAGTTGAAAGAAACAAGGAGGGGAAAGAGCATTTCAGACAGAAGTACATGATAACTAAAGCTTACCCAACATTTTCCTTGCATGTCTAATAGGCATATCATATTTTAAATTAGACAAAATAAGAACCTTTTATTCTTCCCTTCCTATCACCATCATTGCCAACACTGTCTATTCCAAATACTGTTAATACACTATGGTTCAAAAGTTCATCTATTTATCATTTCTTTTTAGATTTTTTTTTAAATTTAATTTTTGGAGATACTTACATTGTCATATATGTTGGATATCTTTTTCCCAATATTGTGGTTTCCCTTCAACTTTGATTATGGTAATTTTCACTACACACATCCTTTTATTTTATACATCAAATGTACCATTTTTTCCTTTATGGTTTCAAAATTTTCCTAGTTATACTAATAAATATCTTCCTCAAAAATGATATTTCTATTCATCTATATCTTTATTCCTATTTTCTTTACTTTTTAACAAGTAAATCCTTGATCCATCTGCAATTTGTTTTGATGCAAGAAGTGAGACAGGGATCTACAAACTACTATTTATTGAGAATCTACTATGTGTCAGGCACATACATTATTTAATTGTGATATAAGTATTACTATGCTATTATACAGATGAGGAAACTAATGTTCAGAGAGCTTGAGTTACAAGCTAGAGGTCACACAGCCAGTAAATGGCAGAGCATGGGAATGAACTTAGGAATGATTCCAAACCCCATGCTTATTCTACCAAACTATTGAGTTGTGATGGTAGTAAATCAACAAACAAGTGTTAGTGAAGACGTGGAGAAAAAGGAACCCTTGTGCACTGTTGGTGGAAATGCAGACTGGCACAGCCACTGTGGAAAGCAGTATGGAGTTTCCTCAAAAAATTAAAAATGGAACTGCCTTATGATCCAATGATTCCACTTCTGGAAATACATCCAAAAAAGCCTGAAACACTAATTAAAAAGAATATGTGCACCTCTATGTTCATTGCAGTGTTAATTACAATAGCTGAGATTTGGAAGCAGCCCAAGTGCCCATCAGTAGATGAGTGCATAAAAAAACAGTGATACATTTATACAAAATAAACTAACAAACAAAATAGAAGCAAATTCACAGATACAGAGAACAGCCTGACAGCTGTCTGAGGGGAGAGGGGTTGAGAAGGCTGGGTGAAAAATGTGAAAAAATTAAGCAAAAAATTTAATCCAAAACTCATAGACAGACAATAGTATGGTGATTATCAGATGGAAAGGGGGTGGGAAAAGTAGGAGAGGGTATAGGAGGGATAAATTGTGATGTCAGGAGACTTGACTTGAGGTGGTGAACACACAATACAATATACAGATGATATATTATAGAATTATACACCAGAAACATATACATTTTTATTAACCAATCCACCCCCAGTAAATTCAAATTTAAAAAGATGAGAGATAAGTATTGTGAGGACGTGAAGTAAAGGAAACACTTGTGCAATATTGGTGGAAATGTAAACTCCTACAGTTACTATGGAATACAGTATGGAGGTTCTTCAAAATATTAAGAATAGAACTGGTAGTTGTCATAGGCAGAGGATGGGGTAGTAAAAAAGGTACAAACCTTCAGTTATAATATATCAATGCCTTTTTATGTAAAAATAGTTACATGTGGGAGATACATAACCATAAAAATCATATGATAAAGAAGTGTTTGATGAATAGGCCTCATATCCGTATAAAACACTATGAAATCAAATATACAATAGATATGTAGTTTGAAACAATCTCTCCACACCATAGTGCCAATTTAAAAATCTCTGACCAGATGATATTTGCAAACAGTAGCTCTGACAAAGGTTTAATTTCCAAAATATATAAAGAATTTGTAAAACTCAACACCAAACAAATAAACAATCCAATCAAAAAATGGGCAGAGGACCTGAAAATACACCTCTCCCAAGAAGATATACAAACAGCCAATAGATATATGAATAGATGTTCAACCTCACTGGCAATCCAGGAAATGCAAATTAATACTATAATGAGATACCACCTTACACCAGTTAGAGTGGCCATTATCAACAAGATAAGCAACAACAATGTGGGAGAGGTTGTGGAAAAAATGAACCATCATTCAGTGCTGGTGGGAATGTAGACTGGTACAACCACTATGGAAAGCAGTCTGGCAATTCCTCAAAAAATTAAAAATTGAGCTACCATACCATTCAACAACCCCACTCCTGGGTATATACCCAAAAAACTTGAAATCATTTATACAGAAAGATATATGCACCCCTATGTTCATTGCAGCATTATTCACAGTGGCCAAGAGTTGGAAACAGCCAAAGTGCCCTACAATAGAGGACTGGATAAAGAAGATGTGGTATAGATATATAATGGAGTACTACACGGTCATAAGGGAGGATGAAATAGCATCATTTAAAACAACATGGATGGACCTTGAGAACATTATGCAAAGTGAAATAAGTCAAGCAGAAAAAGCTAAGAACTATATGATTTAACTCATATGTGGAATATAAAATTGAAACTTATTAATACAAACAGCAGTGTGGTGGTTGCCAAAGGAAGGGGGTGTGGAGGAAGAAAGAGATCCTAATATGAGGTGACAGGAGAAGATTTGACTTTGGGTGGTGGGCACATGGTCCTATATACAGATTTTATAACTTAGCAATTCACACATAAAACCTATATGTTCATGTTGACTAATGTTACCCAAATAAAATAAAAATAAATAAACAAAAAAAATCAATAAATATCTCCCACCAATTAAAAAAAAAAACCTTCAGGGGAGGGATCACATACCATTCATTTTTGAACTGAACAATAGCACCAAAACAAAGCTTGGTATATAGTACTATTTCAATACATTATAAAATTTTGTAACTGAAACTAATTTGGTAAACCATCCTGTTTAGAGATCAAACTGTATGGGAATAAAAACTCTGCCACAGAGGAGAAACTTTTCAATAGACAGAAAATTATGCTTCATATTTAACTCCAGAGACAGTTTTACTCTAAGGCAGACATTTTATAGAAGCCATGTTTGGTATTTTTCCCTTTGATATAAAAAAGGCATTTTTCAAAAGCAACCCATATATCAATTCCACAGCATCTCTTACATTTTCATAGCACATAATGTCATCCAACAATTTTATGTTAATTCAAAGTCTTTTTGAATAAACTAATTTACTCTGCCTAGAAGTATCACTATGGTCTACCTCCATGAAAGGGTGGAATAGTCCTTTGGACGATATTATAAACAAGACGTTTTCTTTTGCCTAAACACATGCCAATTTTATTATTAAATGTATGCTACCCAGGGCATATTAATTATTTTTTAATCAACAGCAAAGATACTGGACCCTCACATATTAATGTGAGAATTCAATCAAGAATTAGACATGTATTTGCCTTTGAAGCTTATTAGATACATTTGAAAAGGCATGTATGGAAATATGTTTAAATTCTATACTATAATTATAGTAGAGGCCTGGTATACAAATTTATGCATGGGTGGGGTCCAACAGGCCTGCCCCATGGGGGCCTATCAGGTGGGATGGCCATGGGGTCTAATGCTGGAAGCTATAGCTTTCCTCCAGCTAGGTCTAATTATACTTTAAGGATGGCCAAAAGAAAATGCACCACAGAACTGTTTTGCATTTCATGTTCCATGAGACAAAGATGTTTATGTGTTGTTTGCAAACGTATATCAAGATGGATGATGGCCCTTTAATGATTTTTGCATTTTTCCCAGTTTCACAATATGATCTTCATGTTTGTTTCTTTAAAGGTTTTTATGTTTTTGAATGTGCCTTCCCTTTGCTGTTAATCCTGGCAGCCTGCAGGTCCTCTTTGCTGCCCCTTTTTAAAGAGAGATTAAAAGCTCACCTAATCTGCAAGGCACCACAATTTCACAAAATCCCTACCCAGCCTCTCTACATTCCTCAGTGAAGGGCAACCATCCCATTAATGCTTAGGTCACCTTATTGACTAATTTGGAAGGTATCGTGGGGCTACGGGCTATGGAGGGAGAATCCCACACCTTGGCTATAGTATTAGCAGAGCCCTCTGGAGACTATGGTTGGGGACAGAAGGGACTGATAATTATTATCTTGTGTTTTCACTAAATGTACATGCACCAGGAAGACAGGTAGTGACTTAGGGGTGTTGGGAGCCACTCTGGGGCTGGACCAGCTGGGGCAAGGGGCCATGGGTGGTTTTCTGGCTGACCCCACCCCCAGTAAGGGTGGGGGGCCTGCTTGGGGGTGGGGCCAGCCAAGGCGAGGGGCTGAGGTCATTCCAGTTGTTCCAGTCATTTTGTCATTGGTCACTGGGCTTTTATTATATAGGATTCTTATTCATACTATTAAATTAATGAGTATTTAATATTAGAACAACAGAAGTCAGGATATATGGATATGCTTAATTAATATATAATTTAATTTATTCAAACAATTAACATTAATTTAGTTCCCACTGTGAGTTCTGTGTTTGAAGATTAAATACATGAACTGATATAAGTGAAATCATATATATATCAGTATAAAGTAAAAAATAATATGTATAATAAGGAAATATCATGATGATTAAAAAAAGAAAAGACTGCATCTTGCTGTGAAAATCAAGAAAAGCTCCAGGAAAAGATGGAAGCTGGCAGGATGGCAGTGAGGTGGAGAGTATGAGAGAGTGAGGGAGTGAAAGGGGAGTGTGTGGACATGTGGTGTGTGTGTGTGTGAGTGAGGGACAGTTAGATCCTGCAGGAATTTTGGGGGCTGGCGGATTGGGCTCTTTTAGATGGGGAGCACCTGCTATTGCTGCAAGCACTCTCAGGGCAGCAGGCTCTGGCACAGAAACCACACCATCTTGAAAGGGAGAGCTGCTGTGACTAGGAGCCCAGACTCACCACCACCCAGACTGGCCTCAGTCAACAACCAGGCCCATACAGCCACTCTGGCCAAAGGCCTACTACTACAGCTAGAGACCTATGGACACCAAGACTCCAGCCTTTCTGGCCCCAGGCTCCTGTGAGTCCTGGAGTGCACAACCCTCTGCCCTGATCCACCACTTCCACACACGTGCTCTGCATCCCAGTGCCTGTGCCTTCCAGTGACTCTAGGGGTGTGTGACCCTCCTGCTGAGTGCTCTGCTTGAGCCAGAGGCCCCATGTGGCTTCACGCCTGGTCCCTTCAGTGACAGCAAAAATGGGGAGACAAAGAAACAACCCCCAAAGGAAAGAAAAGGAGGAATCGCCAGAAAAGGAACTAAATGGAATGGAGGCATGCAACTGTCAGAAAAAGAATTCAGAGAAAGGGTCATACAGTTCATAAACAGGACGGATGAGAAAATCAACAACCTATGTAAGAATCAAGTGAAAATGAAAAATGATATAGCTACAATACAAAACACAATGGAAGGATCCAACAGTAGACCAGAAGAATCAGAGGAATGAATTAGTGAGTTAGAAGACAGGACAGAAAAAAAAATCTGAACAGCAATTGAAGAATAAAATTAGAATGCAGAAGTAGAGCCTATGGGAGCTTTGGGACAACACGAAATGAAGTAACATACATATAATAGGGGTGCCAGAAGGACAAGAAGAGGAACAAGGATTAGAAAACCTATTTGAAGAAATAATGACAGAAAACTTATGTTATTTGGGGAAGAAAAAACTCACACAAGCACAGAGAGTCCAAAACAAGATGAACCCAAAAAATCCACACCAAGACATGTAGTAATTACAATGAAAAATGTCAACAACAAAGAGAGAATTTTAAAGGCTGCAAAAGAGGAATAGAGTTATCTACAAAAGATCTCCATTAGATTATCAAATGATTTATCAACAGAAACACAGCAGGCCAAAAGGGAATGGAATGAAGTATACAAAGTGATGCAAAGTAAGGGACTGAATCCAAGAATATTCTATCCAGCAAGGCTATCATTCAAAATTGAAGGAGAAATCAAGAGCTTCTCAGATAAAAAAAAAATGAATAAGGGAGTTTATCACTACCAAGCCAGCAATGCAAGAAATGCTAAAGGGACTATTGTAAAAGGAATAAATATAAAGGGAAGCAGGAACACAGGCATAATGAAAAAAATGGCTACAAACAAGTATCTATCAATAATAAACATAATGGACTAAATGCTCCAATCAAAAGACATAGAGTGGCTGAATCAATAAGAAACATGGCCCATATATATGCTCTACAAGAGACCCACCTCAAAATAAGGGACTCATATGAACTTAAAGTGAAGGGATAGAAATATATTTTTCAGGCAAATGAAAATTTAAAAAAAAGCTGGGCTAGCAATACTTATATCTGAAAAAATAGACCTCAAAGTGAAGATCATAACAAGAGGTAAGGAAGGCCACTGTATAATACTACAGGGATCACTACAACAAAACGATATAACTCTGGTAAACATATATGTACCCAATACAGGAGCATCCAAATACATAAAAACAACAACAACAACAACAACAACAAAAAACTTCTGGAAGATATCAGGGGAGAGATTGACAGAAATACAATCATAGTAGGAGACTTTAATACCCCATTAACACCACTGGATAAATCCTATAGACAAAAAATCAGCAAAGAAACAACAATCCTAAAAGACTCACCAGATCAGATGGACTTAATCGACATCTTCAGAATATTTTACCCCAAAGCTACAGAATATACATTCTTTTCAAGTGCACATGGACATTTTCAAAGATAGACAACATATTGGGACACTGGCAAATTCAATTCACTTTCACACAGATTGAAATCATATCAAGCATCTTCTCAGATCACAGTGCCATAATATTAGAAATAAACTACAGTAAAAACAACCAAAAAAAATGACTGGTTTACCAAAGAGATCACAGTAGAAATTAAAAATGTCCTGGAAACAAATGACAATGAAAACACAAAAATCCAAAATCTATGGGACACGGTGAAAGCAGTTCTGAGATGGAAGTTCATAGCATTATAGGCCTACCTCAAAAAAACAAGAAGAACTGGTAATTAATTATCTAACTCTACAACTTAAAGAATTAGAAAGACAGCAACAAGAAAAGCCCAGAGTGAGCAGAAGGTAGGAAATAAAAAGATCAGAGCAGACGTAAATAACAGAGAAACAAACAAACAAATAAAAACAATACAAAAGATAAAACCAAGAGCTTGGAAGGATAAACAAGATTGATGAACTTCTAGCCCAGGCACATCAAGAAGCAGAGAGAGAGAGGAACCAAATAAACAAAATCAGAAATGAAAGAGGAGAAATAACAACAAACCTCACAGAAATATGAGAATCATAAAAAAAATACTATGAACAAATCTATTTCAACAAACTGGTTACCCTAGAAGAAATGGGCATATTCCTAGAAAACTCTAACCTTCCAAAACTCAATCAGGAAGAATAAAAAATCGGAATATGCCAATAACTATGAAAGAATTGAAGCAGTAAAAAACAAACAAAAACAAAAAAACCTCCAGCAAAAAAAGAAGCCCTGGAACAGACAGCTTCACAGAGGAGTATTAGCAAACATTCAAGGAAGAACTAAAAACTATCCTCCTCAGACTATTCCAAAAAATTCAAGAGGAAGGAACATTTCCGAGCTCTTTCTATGAAGCCAGCATTACTCTAATTTCAAAACCAGATAAACACACTACAAAGAAAGATAATTACAGGCCAATATCTCTGATGAACATAGATGCTAAAATCCTCAATAAAATCTTAGCAAATCAGAAACAGAATTACATTAGAAAGATCATACACCATGATCAAGTGAGATTTATTCTGGGGATTCAAGGATGGTACATCGGCAAATCAATAAATATGACACATCACATAAACAAATTTAAAGACCAAAATCACATAATCATATCAATTGATGCAGAAAAAGTATTTGACAAAATGGAACACCCTTTCTTGATAAAAACTTTTAGCAAAATGGGAATAGAGTGATCATACTTCAACATAATAAAACCCTAATACGACAAACCTACAGCCAACATCATACTCAATGGGCAAAAACTAAAACCATTTCCACTAAGAACAGGAACAAGACAGGGATGCCCACTCTCACCACTCCTGTTCGAAATAGTACTGGAAGTGCTGGCCATAGCATTCAGACAAGGAGAAGAAATAAAAGGCATCAAAATTGGAAAAGAAGAAGTAAAACTGTCCTTATTCACAGATGACATGATATTGTACATAGAAAACCTTAAAGACTCCATCAAAAAACTACTAAATTTATTAAATGAAATTGGCAATGTAGCAGGAGTCAAAATTAACACCCAGAAATTTATGGCTTTTTTATACACCAATAATGAACTCACAGAAAGAGAAACAAACAAAAATTCCCATTTACCATAGCACTAAAAAATTAAGATACCTAGGAATAAACTTAACTAAGGAGGTAAAAGTTCTATACTCAGAAAATTACAGGACATTGAAAAAAGAGATAGAGGAAGACATAAACAAATGGAAGAATATATCGAGTTCATAGATTGGTAGAATCAACATCATTAAAATATCCATACTACCCACAGCCATCTATAGATTTAATGCAATCCCCATTAAAATACCAATGGCATATTTCACAGATGTAGTACAAACTCTCCAAAAATTCATATGGAATAAAAAAAGACCCCAAATATGCACAGCAATCTTGAGAAAGAGAACAAAGTTGGAAGGATCACAGTACCAGATATCAAGCTCTATTACAAAGCCACTGTTCTTAAAACTGCCTGGTACTGGCACAAGAACAGACATATAGACCAATGGAACCAAACAGAGAACCCAGAAATCAACCCAAGCCATTGTGCTCAATTAATACTTGACAAAGAAGGCAAGAGGATATAATGGAGTCAAGACAGTCTCTTCAGTAAATGGTGCTGAGAAAATAGGACAGATATATGAAAAAAATGAAATTAGAACACCAACTTTCTTCTTCTTATTATTATTATTATTATTATTATTATTTTTATTGCTTAAAGTAATACAAAGGGTATTACATATGTGTCCATTTCCCCCCCCCCACCCTAGACAGTCCCCTAGCCTCCCCTATCCCCCAGTGTCTTATGTCCATTGGTTATGCTTATATGCATGCATACAAGTCCTTTGGTTGATCTCTTACCCCCCTACCTCCTGTCCCCCAACCCTCCCCAGCCTTTCCGCTGCAGTTTGACGATCTGTTTGAGGCAGCTCTGCCTCTGTATCAATTATTGTTCAAAAGTTTATAATGGTCTCTATTATCCATGAATGAGTGAGATCATGTGGTATTTTTCCTTCATTGACTGGCTTATTTCACCTAGCATGATGCTCTCCAGTTCCATCCATGACGTTGCAAATGGTAAGAGTTCCTTCCTTTTTAGAGCAGCATAGTATTCCATCATGTAGATGTACCACATTTTTCTAATCCATTCATCTACTGATGGGCACTTAGGCTGTTTCCAGATCTTAGCTATGGTAGAACACCAACTTTCATCATACACAAAAATAAACTCAAAATGGATAAAGGACTTAAATGTAAGACAGGAATCTATAAAAATCTTAGAAGAATCCATCAGCAGCAAAATATCAGACATGTTGTAGCAATATCTTTACTGATACAGCTCCTAGGACAATGGAAAATAAGGAAGGAGAAAATAAACAAATGGGACTACATCAAAATAAAAAGCTTCTGTACAAAATAAAAAGAAAGCATGAACAAAACAACAAGAAAGCCCCCTGCATGGGAGTACATATTTGCCAATGTTATACCCGATAAGGGCCTAATCTTCTAAATTTATAGGGAACTCATATAACTTAAAAAAGGAAGATAAACAATCCAATAAAAAAATTGGCAAAGCACTTAAATAGACACCATTCAAAAATGTACAGACAGAAGACCAAGAGACATATGAAAACATGCTCAAACTCAGTAATCATCCCAGAGATGCAAATCAAAATGACAATGAGATACCATCTTACACCTGTCAGAATGGCTATCACCAACAAATCAACAAATGACATGTGCTGGTGAGGATGTGGAGAAAAAGAAACTATTGGGCACTGCTGGTGGGAATGAAGACAGTTGCACCCACTGTGGAAAACAGTATGGCTTTTCCTCAAAAAATTAAAAATGGAACTCCCATTTGACCCAGTGATCTCACTTCTAGGAATATATCCCAAGAAAACAGAAACACCAATCAGAAAGGTCATATGCACCCCTATGTTCAAAGCATCACAATTTACAATAGCTAAGATTTGGAAATAGCCTATGTTTCCATCAGCAGATGAGTGGATTCAAAAACAGCGGTACTTCTACGCAATAGAATACTATGCTGCTATAAAATAAAAAAAAGAACTCTTACCATTTGCAACAGCATGTATGGACATGGATATCATTATGCCAAGTGAAATAAGCCAGATGGAGAAAGATAAATATCACATGATCTCACTTATTTGTGAAATATAATGAACATAAACTGATGAACAAAAATACACCCAGAGACAGAGAAGCATGGAACAGATTGTCAAACTTCAGAGAGAAGGCCGGGGAGGGAGGGGGGGAGTAAGAGATCAACCAAAGGACTTGTATTCGTGCATATAAGCATAACCAATTGATGCAGACAGTAGGGGGGTGAGGGCATGTGCTGGGTTGTGGGAGCGGCTGGGGGGAGCTCAATGCGGGAAAAAGGAGACATATGTAATACTATATGTAATACTTTAAACAATAATTTAAATTTTGAAAAAAAAATCAAGGATAGCTCCATGGAGGAGGTAGCATTTTAACTGGTCCTTGATAAACATAGAAAATTTAGATATACTATTATGGGAAATAAGAGCATTCCAAGAGGAAAGAAGAGCAAATATATACATGTGGGGAAGCCCAGGGAATTTATGAGAAAATGTGAATAGTTCAGTTTTGCTGAAGCTTAGAATTTGTGAAACAGGATACTCATAAGACTGAAACCTAGACTCAAGTCTCATGGAGATGATCCATAGATATAAATATCAGGAGTACAGACTTCACTCTACAATCCACTGGGAGACATTGTTGATTTCTAAGCAATGAAGTGGCATTAACATTATTAACCTGACAGAAGAATATAGTAAAAACTAGAAATAAATAGATCTTTATTTAAACGTAAATTTATATTTTTAAGGAAATGAAAAATGAGAGTCAGAACTAGTTTAGTGGCAATGAAATGGGATAAAAAGAATTAAGAGATATCCCAGAAATGTAAACAATAGTATTTGGCAAGGGATATCCTATCTAATAAAAGAGAAACATGGTAATTGGCATACGACCGCTACCCTTCCCATTGGCTAGTCAGGGCAATATGCAAATTAACTGCCAGCAAAGATGGCGGCCGGCAGCCAGGCAGCTTGAAACTAACATGAGGCTTGCTTGCTTCAGTGACAGACGACTCCAACATTCCCAGCCTGCCGCTGCAGGCCTCTGAGCTGCATCTCCAAGCAACTATGTAACAAATACAGAAGCTAAACAAAACCCCAGAAACCTGCTTTACTCCACCAGGCTTCAACAGGATCGCAGCATTGTAAGCAAAGGCCAGAATCCGCCGGGCTTCAGCCAGCAGGATCACAACATTGTAAGCAAAGGCCAGAAACCTACTTTCAGCAGCGGAGGCCTAAGTGTTGGAGCCAAGCCTCAAAGCTAAAGCTGGCCCAGAATAAAAAGGGAAAAAAGAAAAAAAGGAGCAGTGGGGAGCTTCAGTCACCCCCAGCCTGAAAACAGCCCTCAGCCCCTCACCCAGACTGGCCAGGCACCCCAGTGGGGACCCCCACCCTGAAGGGTGTGTGACCAGCTGTAAACAGCCATCATCCCCTCATCGAGGCTGGCCAAGCACCCCAGTGGGGACCCCCACCATGATCCAGGACACCCTTCAGGGCAAACCAGCCGGCACTCACCCAAGCACCAGGCCTCTACCCTATATAGTAAAAGGGTAATATGCCTCTCAGCATCGGGATCAGTGGAGCTGTGAGGCCTCCCGGCACCGGGATCAGCATGACAGGGGGCAGCGCCCAAACCCCCTGATTGCCCTGCAGCTCTGTGTGTGACAGGGGGCGGGGCCACAACCTCCCTATCCACCCTGCTCTGTTCGTGACAGGGGAAGGCGCCCCAACCCCCTGATCAGCCCTGCTCTGTGCCTGATATAGGGGAGCTCCCCAACCCCCTGCTCGCCCTGTGGCTCTGTGTGTGACAGGGTGCAGCGCCCCAAACCCCTGATCAGCCCTGCTATGTGTATGACAGGGTGCGGCACCCCAACCCCCCCTCCCCCCCCCGCTGTGGGCCCTGCTCTTTGTGTGATAGGGTAGAGCCATAACATCCCCATTGGCCCTGCCCTGAGTGTGAGAGTGGCGGCGCCCCAACCCCCTGATGGGCCCTGCTCTGTGCATGACAGGGTACAGAGCCCCAACCCCCCTGATGGGCCCTGCTCTGTGAGTGACAGGGGGCAGTGCCCCAACCCCCTGATTGGCCCTGCTCTGTGCATGACAGGGGGTGGCGCCGCAACCTCCCCATCGACCCTGCCTTGAGTGTGACAGGGGGCGGTGCCCCAACCCCCCAATCAGCCCTACCCTGAGCGTGACTGAGGGTGGCATCACAACCTCAGGATCGCCCTGCTCTGTGCATGACAGGGGGCGGCACCCCAACTCCCCAGTCGGCCCTGCTCTGTGCTGACCAGGGGCTGCACCTAGGGATTGGGCCTGCCCTCTGCCACCCGGGAGCAGGCCTAAGCCAGCAGGGCGTTATCTCCCGAGGGGTCCCAGACTGTGAGAGGGCACAGGCTGGGCTGAGGGACTCCCCCTCCCTCCCGAGTGCACAAATTTTTGTGCACCAGGCCTCTAGTTATATTATAAACCAAATACAGGAAACAATTAATTAATATGATTCAGTTTTAAGCCTGACTAACTGGAACAAAACTGGAAACTTTGAACAACAGGGCGTTCAAAAGATAGAAAAGTTTGGGAGAGAGAAAGATGGGTCCCATAATTATCTGATCTTGTTTCTTATTTTTCATTGTTATCTGAACAATATCATATTAATTGTTACAATATTATATATTGAATGCCTATCATTGCCAAACTAAGTGCTTTGCAAATATGATATATTACTTCATTTGGTCCTCACAACAACCCTTTGAAGAAGAAAATGTTTGTTGCCAGTGTGGTGGTGCTGAAGTGAGCCTCCTCCCACCAAGAACTAAAAAATGGGGGAAATAAAATTGCCCTATGATAATCAAACAAAAGGATATATAACTAATGGATCAGAGAGAATGTACACAGTTTCTTATGGAGACAGAAGATCCAAGCCAGCAAGAGTTTATAAATTGCTGGAATGTATTAATATAGCTAATGGAAAATTGTCAGTTAAAAGCGAGTTTAGCAAGTTGGAAGTATAGAAAACATATAGTGATAGAAGGATACATTAGCTTTCTAGGGAAGAAGAAACTTTGGTTAGTGATATTTGAAAAATCCCATCCAATAGGCAAGAATATTACTGCAATAAAATGAATAATTTAAAGTATCCCTTCTTGATATATTGGATATTTCAGTTCAACTAAAGTTTCTCCTCATCATTCCATGCTAACCAACCAATCTTGTGAATATGACTTCATTGTAATTGATATCTAACAGCCTTTTTTCACTGTTCTGCATCTCTAACTTTTGGTAAAGCATCTTCTCACCCACATTACTGCATCCCACCCCACATTACTCTACCTTGTCATTCACAGTCCATGTAGTTTAGAGGGACTGATACTAGCCTCTTCTTCCATGGATGGATACAGCTCATGCCTGGCTAATGAAAGCATTCCCCTACACTGGCTTCAGTGACTGGTTCAGTGATGGGCACATAATATAAGGTTGAACAACAAAGCCATATTCAGGACATTGGCTGGAATCATAGAGTAATAAGTGGATGTGAACCTAAAGTTGCCAGTGGCCAGCTTTGCCTGAGAATAAAGCCAATTCAGAAGGAGAGAGGACTGAGTGCTGAGGATATTCTTTGAGGCCCTGGATCCAACCCTAAAGTTTAAAAAATATGTTTTTGTTTTTTTATTGATTTTATAGAGAAAGGAATGAAGAGGGAGAGAGAGAAACATCAATGTGAGAGAGAAACATCAATTGGTTGCCTCCTATATGCACTCCAACTAGGGACCAAACCATAACCTGGGTATGTGTCCTGACTGGGAATCAAACCAGTGACCTTTCGGTGCACTGGACAATTCTCAACTAACTGAGCCATACTGGTGAGGGCTCTACCCCTGAACTTTTAATTCATGTTGAGAAATACATTCTCCATGTTAGAAAATAATAATACCACACCTAGATCTAATTATATATGGATATATCTTTTAATTCCTAGATAATTATTCCTAACTTGCAGATAAGAAAAAACTAAAATTAAAAAAATGTATCGATATATTTTACAATCTTTTTTGAAGAGATTGTCCATTGTGTAATGTTACCATCATATATATATATATATATATATATATATATATATATATTCAGGCAGTGAAATCTTTGTACAATTTTAATTTTAGGGTTAAGGAAGTTTATTTCTAAAGACACATTTTGTATTTCATTCCATGCAATAATGAGATAAATATAACCCAATATATTTCACTTTTCCCTTGGCTTCCAGGATACTCAGAACCAAATTTCATATTCAAAACTTGAATGAGGTACTAACTTATTTAAGATTTCTAAAACATGTATCTCTCTTTCTTCTGATGGTTTCTATGCTTTCCTTGTTAACATTTTAATTGTCCTATTTTAAAGATATTGTAATATTCAAACTACTTTGTATATTTTTTAGATTAATGAAATGTGATATATTTATTAAAGTTAAACTCTAGGTTTCTTTTTAGCTCCGAGATTATCAATAATATCTTGTAAATGCACACAGAATCTCATTTTGATCCATAATTTCTTTGACTAAGAGAAAACTATAGAAAGAAACTTTAGAGGTCATCTGTTATACGTAAATGCCTTTATTTTGCACATAAAGATTAAAATTTTGCTCAAGGTTATATAGCTAGTTATAATCAATCAGAGACTAGCACCCAGATTACCCAAATCCTAATTTCCAATCCACTATTCTTTTTATCTACTCTATCATATCCAAAATAAAAAATAATTTGAATAACCAATTCCAGCCAAGGAACATATCTTCTCTCTTGGATCCCTATCGGTAAGTACTGGTCTTCCTAGAAATGAAGCTCTATTTCATTTCCAAATTAACTATAACTATAGCTATAACTATAACAACTATATATATATATATATTTTAATTAATTATAAACAAAAATTCAATAGTTTGGACCATCATATTGCACCAGTCTCCTTTTTCAATAATGGGATCCTTATTTTTGTTTAGGTAGATCCCTTCACCTCCAATGGCTAAAATTAATACATGATTTTTTCTACTGCCCTTATCTTTCTATTGCAAGCCTGCACTGAAACAGAGAATCTTGTCAAATGTATTAGTATGCCCTTACCTCAGAGAATTCTGATGTCTGCCCAGCATAATGAGGAGTGGGGTGTCTAGTTCTTGAGAGTTAATTGGAGTTGGCTGACCTAAATTTTGAAGCTTTATGTCTTGACCTTTTCTTAAATGAACACACATCTCAAGCTTACAGAGGAAAGGTGGGGGTTGGGGGAACTGAGTGCAACAACCTGCTGCTGAGCTGTTGGCTGTTCTCGCTTATAATTCCACCATGCCTTCAGCTTGTACAGAACTTTCAAGGCTCAGATGGTTATTTTATCCTTCCTAGGTTCTATAAACATAAGTTGAAATAAAATGCCCCACATTTTGATGATAAAGCAACTGAGACCCAGAGTTCAGAGAGAAGGCAATAGGCAGGAAAAGGCAAGAGGCTTTTGAGTCTGTCTTTTATAAACAACTCTTCCTCTAGCCATTAACAATAGCTGAAAGGCAGGATCAGCCCTCAGTAATGTCACAATCACTTATCTCTGGGCTGGTTACTCCAAGCCCTTTCAGCAAATCCTGCAATGTTCTCAGCCTTCCTTTCATAGAAAGAAAGAAAATACTACCTTTTATTCAGCCGTAACTATAGAGACACTCTGATAGGCACTTTAATATACATAATTTTATTACTTCTCTCATTAAGTTTATCTAGTAGGCATGATCAAACTTTTTCTCAAAAACAGAAAAACATCCCTAGCCCATTTGACTCAGTGGATAGTGTGTCAACCTGCGGACTGAAGGGTCTCGAGTTTGATTCCAGCCAAGGGCACATGTTCTGGTTGCTCTGGTTGCAGGCTCAATTCTCAGTAGCGGGCGTGTAGGAGGCAGCCAATCAATGATTCTCATCATTGATAATTCTCTCTCTCTCTTTCCCTCTTCCTTCCTCTCTGAAATAAATTAAAAATATATATATTTTTTAAAATGGAAAAACAGACTTTTCCCAGAGAGAATAAGTTGCCTAAGACTACACAATAGATGACATTGCTAATGTCCAAAATCCTAGTTAGTCTGAACTTAAGTCTCTTACTCTTTTCACTTTATCATGTTACTTCTCTTAATTCATTAGACAAATTAAGTCATATAACAGAATTAAGTGTCATTATCCCAAAGAAAATTGATGGGAAAATAAGGAATAGCTAAAGTTGAATTATAAGGTACTACAATACTTTGGTGAAACAGATTACTTTGGAAAAGGGACTATTCTTCCCCTCTTAAAATCACACAACCAATTCTTCAAATCACATAACCAATTAAATTACTCTGCTTATGCATAAGAAGAAAGCATCTTGATGAGGATTTGAAATAGCAAAAAGTAGCCAAGAATACAATACATTACTGGGATTTGTACTCTTATTGGATCTTGAATAATAAAATACACACACACACACACACACACACACAAGTTCCATGACTTGAATATTTGTTAATTGTTAGGAAATCAGATTTTAATGCTAGCACACAGGCTAGTCAGAGGCTTGGCTCTAATTGATGTGTCAAGATGAATTGAAAGTTGTGGACAGTGAAGGCAAGTGTGTGCTGCATATGCTGCCAAGAAAATACCAAGCTGCTGACATTCTGACATGTTTTTCCTAACCCCTATCCTCCACCTCTACTTTCAATTGCCTGATTAGCTGATTCTTTTTTAAATATATGTTTTTTATTGATTTCAGAGAGAGGAAGGGAGAGGAAGAGATAGAAAAATCAATGATGAAAGAGAATCATAGATCAGCTGCCTGCTGCACACCCCCTATTGGGGTTCAAGCCCACAACCCAGGCATGTGCCCTGACCAGGAATCAAACCATGACCTCCTGATTCAAGGGTCGACACTCAACAGCTGAGCCACACTGGCCAAGCATAGTTTATTCTTAATATATTCACATACATTCCAATAAATCTAAACCTAATCAGTTCCACAGGTGCAATTAAGAAGGGAGACATTACAGACTTGAATACATGACCCACACAAACAAGGCTTAAGTAACCATTTCTGTTCCATTATCCTGTAATGGTTGTTATACCCATTAAGCCCACTTGCTTGTCAGACATGCACAGAAATAAACTGCTCCTTGAGAGCAAGACTTTTACATACTAGTATTTTTATCTCTAGATTTCAGACTATTGCAAGGTATATAGAACATAATAGGAGGTAAATTAATATTTGTACTAGTACAAAGATAATATATTGGGAAATCATTAGAAAACATGTAGAATGAAATTGTTGCTTGTGGAATAGTTTGATATCAATAGTATCATGGTTACAGAACACAAGATTGGGAATTCTGTAACATGCCTCTAGTGTCCCATGTCATAGCCTCTTGGAACACCTCTCATTTCAGGGGCTATTGTGGTAGACAGTTCCAGAGGAGTTCCAACAACTTCCTGCTGACAAATGTTTCACTTCAAGCCTGCTGAATTGAAGTCTTTCTACTTTCTACCAAAAGGCTTGTTTTATACCTCTTGGTCTTAGAACAAATGGAGCTCAGAAGTGGTGTTGAATTAACACTCTCAGGGACAACCTTAAACCATTGGAGGATGGGAGTAAGTGAATAAGCCCTCCAGCTATCTTTTCATAGATTATTCTATGAGGTATTTTGTATACTTCTCAGGAGGTCCCAGTAAAAATGAGCCCCTGTGGCCCACAGTAGTGACTTAAAAATGCACTCTTTTCTTGGATTTACCTTCTTTCCTGTCTTAGTCTCCCTATTCTCACTTTGTTTTCTGGGATCACATCCCAAATAAACATTGAGTCAAGTCTTTGTCACAGGCTCTTTCAGAAGAACTTAAATTAAGACAAGTTCATACAGATCACAACTAAAATTATGGTTCTACCACTTATTAGCTGTGTGGCCTTGGACAATTTATTATTCTCTCAGTATCAGTTTCTGTGTAAATGTGTATAATAATAGCATCTACCTCACATTGATTGTTAAAAAATATTAGATACAATAATGCATGTAAAATGCCTAACACAGTGCCTCACCTATGGTAAGTGATCAATAAAATTATTATAAATACCACTATGCATTTGACTAAGTTCATATATAGAGTGAATTTGTGATAGTCTTGTGCACTCCTAACCAGCTGCTAAATATCCTAGACTGGATTATACTCTCACTAGAGGCCCAGTGCACAAAATTTGTGCACAGAGGGGGGGTTCTCTTAGCCCAGTCTGCACCCACTCCAATTGGACACCCCTCTCACAATCTGGGACCACTGGCTCCTAACCACTCACCTGCCTGCCTGCCTGATTGCCCCTAACCTCTCTGCCTGCCTGCCTGATCACCCCTAACCTGTCTGCCTGATCACCCCTAATTGCCTCTGCCTGCCTGCCTGATCACCCCTAAGTACTTTCCCCTGCAAGCCTGATCGAGCCCCCAACTGCTCTCCCCTGCTGGCCTGATCTCAAACCCAACTGCCTCTGCCTGCCTGATCACCCCCAACTGCCCTCCCCTGCCATCCTGATCTCACCCCCAACTGCCCTCCCCTGCCAGCCAGATTGCCCCCAACTGCCCTTCTCTACTGGCCTGATCTCGCCTGCAACAGTCCTCCCTTGCCAGCCTGATCTCACCCCTAACTGCTCTCCCCTGCTGGCCTGATTGCCCCTAACAGCCTCTGTCTTCCTGCCTGATCGCTCCTAACTGCCCTCCCCTGCCGATCTGATCTCGCTCTCAACTGCCCTTCCCTGTTGGCCTGATCGCACCTAACTGCCTCTGCCTGCCTGATCACCTCTAAATGCCCTCCCCTGCTGCCCTGATCTCACCCCCAACTGCCCTCCTCTGCCAGCCAATTTGGTTCTAATTGGTCAGTTTCTATGCCAGTCAGTGTCAAAAGCTCCGCCTCCTAGGCAGCCATTGGCTCCTCACAGTTGACCCAGATTTTGTTCTGATTGGTCAGTTTCTATGCCAGTCAGCGTCTCTGAGCCTATCAACAGGGCCTGGTCAGAAAGGAGGGGCTGATCAGCAGCCCGGGTGGAGGCCTGGAGAGAAATGGAGGAGGGCTGTTGGCCAGGCTGGGAGAGAAAGAGAGCCAAGTTCTGATCAACAGCTGCCACAGAGGCTATGAATCAGACCCTGTCTCTCTCTCTGCAGGCCTCTCTCTGGGCCTGATCTGCAGCCCCCTAGGCAGTCAGTGCTGGGTCAGGGCGCCCACAGCAGCCCCAGTCAGTGCTGAGTTGCCCTGACTCTTTATTATATAGATCCCTCCACATTCCTCCGACCCCACTTCCCAAAGGATGCCTAGCACAAAGGATGATTAGGCACATATTTAAGCACTTCTTATAAATCTGACAAAGATTCCTGATGAACATATAGTCAACAGCATAGCATGACATACTGAAATCTGACTGGCAGTCAGTCACACTAATTATGGTACCATTCATGAGAGGAATGAGATTGGATGGGAAGATTGGGCTGTAGCAATTCCCTACATTGTACTAATCAGGAAAGCTCCTCAAGCAGTGAGGTTGATATTTTTAGCCTAATAAGCAGTGAATCCTAATGAGCAAGTCTTTCATTCAAATTCCTTGTCACTGAACATACAAGTATCAGGCATAAGAGTCTCAAAAGTGAATGCTTACCACACTCTTTCATCATAGGAGATATTTTTGTCATTATGTAATGTGAATTAAAAAAATATTTCTGTGTGCTCCTTATGAGCTACTTATTCAGATTTTGATCCAGGATATTAGTATAAAATAAAAATAAGAAGTCATATATTCATTGAACCAACTGTATCAGATGGAAATACAAAACTTAAAAATCAGAAAGAATGAGTAAAACAGTTAAGACAGCATTTAATCAATTTCCAGAATACCTTAAGTATTCACAGAGGGAGCAGTGGTTTTTCAGTCTGTTGAACATGGAACCACCTGTGGGACCAGATGTAGATTAAGGAAGTGAATTCCAACTATCTTCACTTGATGGAACACAGAAAAATGCTAACCTTTGTATGGCATATAGGGGGGAGGGGGGTAATGAGTGAGATTTAGTTTTCCTTCCTCTTACCTAGGACATCCTCCTTTTAAAAAAATCAAAACAAAACAACACAACAAAAATCTACTAAATTCTCAGACATGCCCTTCTTTTAATTATACTTGTTTAAAGTTTATAAAAGGATTATTTCCGTTTTCCTATTTATCAATGCTTAACCAGAACACAAGAACGCTTACAAACATACTCATAGAAATCCTTTCCCATCTGAATTGAGATTTTTACCTCATTTTCAAGGGGTGAAATTAAAGTAAAAATCAATAGCCACATGCAGGGGTGAAAAGGAAGTTTTTCTTCAATCTCAGAGAGGTCGCTTTCAATGTATATAAAAGGCAAAATATTGGCTTTCCAAAGATGTCCATACCCAAATCCATATATATGAAGATCCAGGGTCTGTAATGTCCAAAACAACCAAAGGGATAACCAAACACCAGGCTGTGCATGCAGCAGGCTTGGGTGGGCGAGGACTGGAAAGTGGGCTGAACTGCTGATCTCTTGGTCCCTCCCCTCTGGCTCCTGCAGGCGCCATGGTGACCCAGCACTGACTGCCAAGGGGGCTGAGGGTCCCAAGACACTGTGGCGCTGCAGCAGGAGGGGGCTGTGGGTCCTGGCCAGCCAGGGCACAGTAGAACTCTGGGTCTTGTGTGACCAGGGGCGTGGCTGGCCTTCAAACCAGACCCTGACAGGAGGAAGGAGGGAGCCCATGTTGGGAGCCATTAAAGATATTGGCTTAAACAAAGCCATCTTAAGAACTATAAGTTTCTGGTTCCTCCAGAAACTCCTAATTACCAGAAACCACCTGTGTCTTGCAAATTGGCCAGCAGTTACAGATAAACTACCCTCACACATCTCCACTGATAAACACACAGCCATCCGAAGGCTGCTAAATCACACATCTCCGCTGATAAGCACAGCCATCAAAAGCCTAATAAATCTCTAGTAAAAGGTTACTGCCCATAGACCCCTTTACCCACCCCCCTTCCCTAAAACAGTATATATTCTGCCGCTGTTAGAATAAAGTTTGAGGCTTGATCAGAACTTGTCTTGCCTCCATTCTTTAGTGTCCCTTGTTTGTCTCATTCTCCTAGGGTGTCTCTTCGTTCCCCCGTTGTTGTCCCGCGGGTCGGGGCAGTCTGGCGCCCAACGCGTGGCGACTTGGGGACCCCCTGCGAGAACGTCTGCTTGAAGCGCCTGGCCAGGCACCCCTTAGAGTCGCCACGCAGTATTGACTCGTGAGTGAAGACTCGGCATCTTGATCGCCACGGTTTCACCCGCCCGTGAGACAGATCGTTGTGAAGGTAAGCAGACGAAACTTTTCAAACAAGAATTTCAAAATACCTCTTGAGAGCCTTCACCCTCTTTGGCACCCTCTTTGGCTGGCCTTTTTAGTTTTCTTGATCTCCCTCCAGTCCACTAATAAGCACTTCACCTCGCCGTTCGGGGAAGAGTGAAGGGTACCCGACACCGGCAGTGAAAACTCTGAATCACTGGGAAAAGTAATTCTTCTCTGGCCCGACCTGTGTCGCCCTCTCTGGCAAACTCTGAGCTCGCTATGTCTTAGTGGTTGCCATCCTGGTATGGGGCTTATACATCCCAACCTATGACACGCGAGCAGAGGCCGTAAGGTAAAAGGAGAGCGGTTACATAAGGATCACCAGAGATTTAAGAAATTCCCAGCTGACCTGGCACGGGGTTTATACGTCCCAGAGGCTTACGTGGAGGAGGAAATCTTGAGAACTACCCAGTCAAAATAATGGGCAACTCATTGAACTCTCATGAGGTATTTCTAGGTGGGCTCAGGGAGTCCCTCAGGACACGGGGAGTAAGGGTTAAGAGAAAAATTTATGCATTTCTCAGGGGGCTCAGGGAGTCCCTCAAGGCGCGAGATTTTCAGGTTAAAAAAGAAAGATTTAAGCATTTCTCAGGGGGCTCAGGGAGTCCCTCAAGGCTCGAGGATTTCGGGTTAAAAAGAAAGATTTAAGGAATTTTTTCACTTTTGTCACTGACCTTTGCTCATGGTTTATTATAGACTTTTGATTTGCATGTTTAAAGTGTTAAAATTTTAGGAGGAAATCTTTTACAGTTTTTACATGTTATTATAGAATATAACCTTTGTTTTGCTTGAAAAAGGTACATTAGATCTTAAAAGTTTGCCAAAAAGTTAATCAGAACTTGCCAAAAATTGTTTCCCCTTGTGGAACATGGCATTTCATTTCCTAGAGGCTTTAGGAGAGGTCAAGGAGGATGGATCTCCTCCCCCTTCCACCCTCCGCTCCTTAAGAGGAGCAGAAAGAAAAAAAAAAAAATGGGAAAAATGGCCTTCATGGCTCCCTCCACCTCCATGTCCTAATCCTGAAATGTTTAATTTGCCATTAATAGAATCACCTGTGCAAAAAGGCCAACTTATAAAGAAATTGGAATATTAAAAGGTACTCCTTAAAATCAGGCTGAAAAAATAGTGCCATGGTCATCTTAATATGTTTTCTTATCTTAACTTGTATTTGGAATCTAAAAGCTGTAATAAGAAATGAAACCCCACTGTTGAATCCGCCTCTGGTGTGAAGAGATTCAAAGGTGGCAAGAGAGAGCAGAGTTACAAGCTCTCCCGCAATGAGATTACTTAATGTTTTATTTAAAACTTACCGGAGAACATCTTATGACAACCAAACTTTGGCTAAGATAACTTTGGGTGTTAGCCATGACTTTAAAAAGTGAAATAGGAAAAAATTTAAAATGTCTTTTTCTATTAAGCATGACTTTGGGGAAAATACGCCATCTGAGTCATTTGCTGAAACTTCCCCCAAAAGCAGGATGGGGGAAGGGAAGAAGGAGCACATGGCGATCTAATATGGACATCCCCTCCCCAGTATTCTAATTTAAAGTCTCCTTCTCGTAATTGAAAAGTTCTACAAAATTTAAAATGCGTCTGGGATTTCTGTTCACGTGTAAAGAGAGAACCTGGCTTGAAACTGATGCGCGCAAGTTCCGATTTTGGACATTTAGATAGAGTTTTAAGCTAAAATCTCTTTGCAAATGAGCAGAATAAAACCCAAGACTGATTATTTCCTAAATAAAATGGCGAATTTGACCCAGGGTAGAAATTCTAGCAACAAGATTGGTATTTTCCCATAATAATGTTAATGAAGCTACTCCAAAGCTAACTTTAAGACCTCTAAAAGAAAAATCAGTAAAATTGTCTCTGTTACAAAAATTTGCTAAAGTAAATGCCTGAAAATAATTGGATTCGAATCCCAAGAATTATTAAAAATTTCTTAATTTAAAAAAATCTAAGTAGCCCGGTAAAAAACCGGCCCTTTGTTAATTAAAAAGGCTAGCCACGCCTTTCTGTTGGAGAAAGGGGCTGCTTCCCGCCTGTAGCAAATTCTTACAGAAGGTGGTTAATTTACATCTGATTGGTCCAGGGTAGGCCAAACCTGTTCTTCCAGGGAAAACATCCCCCCCCCTCTTCCTCCCCCAGGCCAATTTTGAAACTTCCCACCGGCAAGCAAGGGGCAGAAAACAATGTTAGCTAAACCTTATTTCTTGACCTTCCCCAGAGGAAAAAATTATGGTCCTTTTAAAATCAAAGGCTGGGCCAAGCCCGCCTTGCCAGGCTCAAGTGTGGTTTTCAAAAGCTGCTGTGAAATTTAAGAACTTGGAGTTTACACCTAGGTATCTTAAAATGACATAATACTGAATTAAATGAGATCTGAGTATGCCTCATACAAAATCTAGAGGACAGTATTAAATCTGTTGGTTGATTATATCTTGCATTTTTAAAGTTTAGTCTTAATGTTACTGATTGAGAAATGAGTTTAAATTTAATTAATATCTCTTAATAATAATAAGTATATAATTTTTAAATCATATATATATATATTTAATGGTCTTTTCAAGTTGGATTTCAAAACTATACTTGAAATCATATGGCAAGCTTTATCAAATAAAAATTAATAAATATATTTTAAGTTTTTGCCTCTGAGAAAGGGCAAAACAAGTTATTTTGTTTAATATTTCTTAAAATACAGCAGTGAAATTTTAAGATATAATTTAAAATACAAAAGCTCCTCACTACTGCATTTTAAATTAGGCTGGAGGTGAAGCAGCATTTGCACCTTGTGTATCAGACATAAAACTTTACTAAATTTACTAATCTTTGTAAGCAATTGAATCCTAGTAAAGTAAATTCTTCTGAAAAAGTTACTGAAGGCTTCCCATGATCCCTCTGTATATGCAAATAAGCCGAAAGGGAACGCTGTTTAAAAACATTATTTTAAATTTAATAAAAAGGAGAAATTTTAATATTTTGAAATATCTTCCACTAATATTTACAGGATAATCTAATGATTTGCTGTTAAAATACCAGATCTGAAAATAAGTACAGTCACCATAAATGTTTAATGACTTTGACTTGGAATACATGGCCTTGCAGCACTACCAGTCAATATCCAAGAAGTAGCCCTATAGGTTACTTTGTGTAAAAAAGAAAGATTTTTCTTTTTTAAGTTAAAGTTCTCTAAGTGTAATCTAACAGGAGGAAGACAAACCAGACACCCAACAGCCCAGAGACCACCTGGGGCATGGTAAAATAAAGTATGGTAACAATTAATTCAGGTAAAAACTGTAATTCAGATAACATGCCTAAGTTTTACCTAGGTTACCCAAGGACTCTAGATAATGTGTTTACCCAAAACTGTAGTTTAGATAGCATGCTGTCTGTTTCTGTAAATTGCTTTTATTTGCAAACTAGGTCCCTCATTCCAAACCTTGAGACAGCCAATTTAAAATTAAGTTGTCATGACCTAGAGCAAAGAATATTCTTACATGGTATTATTCTACAAAGTTTTATTAGTTTTTGATGCTTTACAATAGTATATTGTGCATTTATCCCAAACAAACTTACAAATTAATATTTACCTTGGATATTTTGAGAATGTGAAAGGATTTATTCCCTCCTGGGGAAGGCACTTAAGCATTCGGTATTGACCTCTCTTGACCTTTTTTTAGGAACAGCATTGCATACCTATAACAAATTATCTAACCAGCTAATTGATGATGTCCAAGCTCTCTCAGGCACTATCAATGATCTCCAAGATCAGATAGATTCCTTAGCTGAAGTAGTACTACAAAATAGAAGAGGGTTAGATTTGCTCACAGCAGAACAGGGAGGAATATGCTTGGCCCTACAGGAACGCTGCTGCTTCTATGCCAACAAATCCGGGATCGTCCGAGACAAGATAAAGAAGTTACAAGAAGATCTAGTGAAGAGACGGAGAGAATTATTCGAGAACCCCCTCTGGAGCGGATTGAACGGACTCCTGCCCTACCTGCTTCCTATTCTCGGCCCCCTTATAAGCCTTCTCCTAATCCTAGCTTTCGGCCCCTGGGCTTTTAGGAAATTAACAGACTTTGTAAAACAGCAGGTTGATAGCGTCCTGGCCAAACCCATTCAGGTACACTACCATCGTCTAGCCATGTTAGACAGTGAATGTGATTATAATGACTGCTAAAACTCCCTCCCTGCAGGGACAGCATGACGCCAGAGGGATGCTTGCCTACTCCCCATAGAAGGAGAAAGGCATGGGCACCGACCTGGGTGCACGGCAAAGCACTGCAAGGGAAGGTCACAAAAATTTTCGACCTCCTCTGGATTTCCCTGTGAGCACACCTGGTTTGCATAGAGGTTGGTATCCATACATAACTTTCGGCTCTGCCTCTCCTCCCCAAAAGATACCAAGAGCCACTGACGGTGGGACCCCACCATCCCACGGGAGGAACCAGGTCCCTACTCCCCCAGTCGGTTAAAGCCCACCCTTAATAAAGAAAAAGGGAGGAATTGTTGGGAGCCATTAAAGATATTGGCTTAAACAAAGCCATCTTAAGAACTATAAGTTTCTGGTTCCTCCAGAAACTCCTAATTACCAGAAACCACCTGTGTCTTGCAAATTGGCCAGCAGTTACAGATAAACTACCCTCACACATCTCCACTGATAAACACACAGCCATCCGAAGGCTGCTAAATCACACATCTCCGCTGATAAGCACAGCCATCAAAAGCCTAATAAATCTCTAGTAAAAGGTTACTGCCCATAGACCCCTTTACCCACCCCCCTTCCCTAAAACAGTATATATTCTGCCGCTGTTAGAATAAAGTTTGAGGCTTGATCAGAACTTGTCTTGCCTCCATTCTTTCGTGTCCCTTGTTTGTCTCATTCTCCTAGGGTGTCTCTTCGTTCCCCCGTTGTTGTCCCGCGGGTCGGGACAAGCCCATTCATAGCAGAATTGGCTGTTGGATAGCTTACTGTCAGTGGCCTGCCAGCCAGGAATCCGATTCACCTGCACCCTGAACCTGGCAGGCAGAGGCAGTTAGGGGCGAGTTCAGGCCGTCAGGGGAGAGCAGTTAGGGGCGATCAAGCAGGCAGGCAGAGGCAGTTAGGGGCGATCAGGCAGGCAGGCAGGTGAGCGGTTAGGAGCCAGTGGTCCCAGATTGCGAGAGGGATGTCCGGCGGACATCCCCCAAGGTGTCCCTGATTCGAGAGGGTGCAGGCTGGGCTGAGGGAACCTCACCCCTCCCCACCCCCATGCATGAATTTCATGTACCCGACCACTAGTAACCTATAAATATGTTAAATTGCATGGCAAAGGAGACTTAATAGGTGAAAGTAAGGTCAGTAATCTGTTGCTAACCTTAAAATAAAGAGATTATCCTGGACTCTGTGAATTAACCCAATACAAGGACAAGGTCCCTTACATGTGAAAAAGGAAGGAAGAAGAGTCAGTTTCGGAGTGATGCAATGTGAGAAAAACTTGAACATTCATTGCTGGCTTTGAAAAAGAAATAGGCCACGAAGCTAAGGAATGTGGGAAGTCTTCAGAAGCTGGAAAAGACAAGAACAGATGCTTCCCTGCACTAACCGGTTTGGCTCAGTGGATAGAGCGTCAGCCTACAGACTGAAGGGTCCCAGGTTCGATTCCGGTCAAGGGCATGTACCTTGGTTGCGGGCACATCCCCAGTGAGGAGTGTGCAGGAGGCAGCTGATCAATGTTTCTCTCTCATTGATGTTTCTAACTCTCTATCCCTCTCTCTTCCTTCCCTTCCTCTCTGTCAAAATTAATAAAATATATATTTTTTAAAAAGAACAGATTGCCAAAGCCGGTTTGGCTCAGCGGATAGAGCATCGGCCTGCGGACTGAAGGGTCCCAGGTTTGATTCCGGTCAAGGGCATGTGCCTTGGTTGCGGGCATATCCCCAGTGGGAGACGTGCAGGAGGCAGCTGATCAATGTTTCTCTCTCATCGATGTTTCTGGCTCTCTATCTCTCTCCCTTCCTCTCTGTGAAAAATCAATAAAACATATTTAAAAAAAATAAAATAAAAATAAAAAAGAACAGATGCTTCCCTAGAGCCTCAACACACACACACACACACACACACACACACACACACACACACACACAGACACTTGCTGACACCTTGAATTTAGCCCAGTGAGAGCCATTTCAGACTTCTGACCTTCAGAAAGCTAAGATGATACATTTGTGTTGTGCTAAGCCATTAGTTTGTGGCAATTAGTTACAGCAGCAATAGAAAAATAATATAATAGGCTTTATTTTAAAAAGTACAGGTAAAGTAATTTAATCATTAGGACTAAATGAAGGAGACATTTCCTGTGGTTACTTTCTAGTTATTCCAAACTTATGATTAACATACTTTCAATAGAGGTACTCCCAGGGCTCTAAAATAACACTTATATAGTGTTATAAGATATGCATGAAAGACCCTCCCTCTTGAAAAATATATTTTTAAAAGCTTGTCACATTTCTTAATATTACCTACACAGATTCTTTGAGAAGAAGAAGGCCTGAACTCTAACACAAATAGGTCATCTGGGGAAATACAAGTTAACTCTAAGCTTTTCAAAATGGTATATGCATATCCCCATAGTCCTAGATGTTAGGAAAGCCACAATAAAACCACAGTGCAAACATATTACACCTTGCTGGAGTGTCAATTTTATGCTTGTAGATTGGGGGCAGGTAAGAGCATTATTTCTATGCATAAACATGTTTTTAAAATAAACTAGATTTGTGCATGAGTTTTAAGACAAAACAAAAAATATCACACATGTAAAGTTTTTTGTGTATTCTTTTAGGATAAGCTCCCACAAACTCTCTGGTGTGTGATTTGACTTTAGTCTTTCTATAGAGACTGAGAAGTACTACATTAAGTCATTATCTATATTCAATTTTTTCACCTGTGTATATTTGATGTTGCCAAATAGATTGCAAGCTCTTCAAGAGCACAGAGTATGTCTTCTATTTCTTTGTCATCCCCACTAGAGTTCTTTATGTGAAAGTTTCAGTTCAAAGTTTCTTTTTCAACTTTGAATCCTTCTCAATAGGTCCAGCTTTTGGAGGTGACACCTAGTTCTATTGGATAAGTGACAAGCCACAAACAGATATGACCATGTTCATTTCATTATAAATAGTGGGACAGGAAAGCATACATTAGGCCAGAATATTCCACAAGGCTGTATGACAGTTTAAAAAGAAAACAGGAAATGCTGTTATTTGCTTCTCCTTTTGCCTCCTGTCTTTCCTCATTCCAGACTGATCTCAGAATTAAAACAAAAGCAAAAATAATCAGGAAGTGTTTAGAACAGTACTGAAGCAGTCTAATTTGTTGACAGTAGAAAGTTTTCCATTTGTTAGCACATTGAAATTTTCATATCCTGTACCTTACCCTGCATTGTTACTGAATGCTGCTGACATGGCTTCTCAGCAGTATGGAACTTAATTATTTTCCTCACTACATAGTCAAAGAGCTCCCATTTTCTGAGGCTTACAACATGAAGCCCAAACAAAACACCTAGTGTAAAAGTAATACATCAGTCAATCAAAAGGCTGTTTTTCTAACATGGTACTCAAATACATAGGTATGGGTATATGTGTGTATATATCTATGTACATATGTGTGTTGATACAGGGTCAGCCTACAGTATTGGCACAAGAGTTTTTTAAAAATGTATTTTTTATGGATTTCAGAGAGTATGGGGGAGGGAGAGAGAGAGAACATCAATGTTGAGAGAGAATCATTGATCAGCTGCCTCCTGCATGCCCCATACTGGGGACCAAGCGCACAATCTGGGCATGTGTCCTGACCAGGAACCACCTGGTTCACAGGTCAATGCTCAACCACTGAGCAACACCAGCTGGGTGGCACAAGAGCTTTTATACCCCTTTATCTATCAGCCTTTGATATGAACTGCTCCTTGGGTGAGGCATTTTTCTCCCCCTCACCTGGAGCTAAGGAAACAATTCCTTCATTCTTGAGGGTTTTCTGAGTGACACAACATAGTGTATACCATAATCTTCAACAGGAACCATATTATTGAAAACTTTAATCAAAATAGACCTGCTAAATATTACCATCACAAATTTTATTGAGATAACCCTTAAGCAATACTGGGACATTGTGTACTCCATGAAACTATCAAGAGATTATTTTTTTCAAGTTCTTTTAAATTGTTGCATAAAAGCAAATGTTCACTTTATTAACATCGATAGTCCATGCACTAAAAGTGAGTGAGTTGCTGTGTGGAAGAAGCATGAATGCTGGAATCAGAGAAAATTGAATGAAAGTTTGACTTCACTAATTTCTTGGAATTCATCAAGCAATTTAGTTTCTCTAAACTTCAGTTTTCTCAGCTGTAATACTGGCTAATAGTAACATTTACTTCATAAGTTTTGTTTTCTTTTAAAATCTTTATTGTTGAAAGTATTACATATGTCCCCTTTTTCCCCCATTGATCTCTCCCATGCCGTCTTCACCCCACCCCAGGCATCACTACCCTATAGTCTCTGTCCATGGCATATATACATATGAGTTCATTGGTTGGTCTCTTTCTCCCAACCACCCTCCCCTGCCTTCCCTCTGAGGTTCGACAGTCTGCTTGATGCTTCTATAATAACTGAATGGGATGATCCAGGTAGAGTACTTAGTTCAGTGCTTGGCTGATATAAAGTACTAGAGGCCCAGTGCACAAAAATTTGTGCACTCAGGGGGGTCCCTCAGCCCGGCCTGTGCCCTCTTGCAGTCTGGGACCCCCTGGGGAATGACCACCTGCTGGCTTAGGCCCACTCCCTGGGGGATTGTGCCTAAGCTGGCAGTCAGACATCCCTCTGGCAGCCTGGGAACCCTCGGGGGATGTCCACTTGCCAGCGGGGAGCAGGCCTAGCTGCAGTCGAACATCCTTAGCGCTGCTGAGGAGGCAGGAGAGGGTCCCACCACCACCGCTGTACTGGCAACCATCAGCCTAGCTTGTGGCTGAGCAGAGTTCCCCCTGTGGGAGCACACTGACCACCAGGGGGCAGCTCCTGCATTGAGAGTCTGTCCCCTGGTGGTCAGTGTGTGTCATAGTGACCAGTGATTCCCAGTAGCTCTGCTGTTAGATTCAATTTGCATATTACCCTCTTATTATATAGGATAGAGGCCTGGTGCATGGGTAGGGGCCTGCTGGTTTGCCCTGAAGGGTGTCCTGGATCAGGGTGGGGGGTCCTGCTGGGGTGCCTGGCCAGCCTGGGTGAGGGGCTGAGGGCCATTTTCAGGCTTGCCACACCCCCTTCAGGGAGGGGGGTCCTGCTGGGGTGCCTGGCCAGCCTGGGTGAGGGGCTGATGGCTGTTTACAGGTTGGCCACTACCCCTTCAGGGTGGGATTTCCCCCTGGGGGGCCTGGCCAGCCCAGGTGAGGGGCTGATGGCTGTTTGCAGGCTGGCCACAGCCACCTAAGCTCCCAGTGGAGGCTGGCTGGAAGCAGGTATCTGGGATTTATTTAGCTTCTATAATTGAAACTTTGTTGCCTTTGGCATAGGCCACAGCCAGCCAGAGCAGGCGGGAAGCTTGGTTTCCTCCATCATCGGGGCAACCAAGCCTCCTGCTTGCTCCAGCTCCATGGCTGCCGGCCGCCATCTTGGTTGGGTTAGTTTGCATATAGTCGCTCTGATTGGCTGGTGGGCGTGGCTTGGGCACAGCAAAGGTATGGTCAATTAGCATCTTTGTCTTTTATTAGTATAGATGGCGATGTATTGAAAAGGTGACGAGATCCAGCTTTGGAGCATAAAAATGAGGGTTACCTTCTCACTTTGCTTCTTACTATCTGTGTAACCTTGGGAAAGTGAATTAACCTATGTAAGCTTCAGCTTAAATCTATAAAATGGGGATAATAATGGTCCCTTCTTGATAGAATTAACATGACAACTAAATGAGATGATACATGTAAAGCATTTGGCACAATTCCTGAAATATTCAGTATTTAAATTTGATGTAATTTAATATCAATTCATAATAGACTAGTTTTTGAAAATTCAACAGTTCATTTTAATTGTACATTTTCTGAAGAGTTCTAGAAATAGACACCTTTTGGATTTGCCTAAGAGTTTTAAAACCTGGGGATACAAAGAATTGAAATTAGGACCTTGAAGAGATATTTGTACTCCCTCGTTCACTGCATCATCTATCACAATAGCTAAGATGTGAAAACAATGTAACTGTCCATCAACACATGAGTGGAATATGCTAAGTGAAATAAGCCAGTCACAGAAGGATAAACTCTGTATGATACCACTTCTATGAGTTATATAACATAGTCAAACACATAGAAGCACAGAGTAAAATGGTGGTAGCCAGGGGCTTGGGTGAGGGGGAAAGAGTTGTGCTGCTATTCAATGGGTCTAACGTTTCAATATGCATGATGATTAAGTTCTAGAGACAGAGAAGCCCTCAGGGGCGATCAGGGCCAGCAGCTGCCACTCACACCTGCTGACAGCACCAAGCTGTCGGACTAGTGCTGGGCAATGGCAGTGGATGCAAGTGGAAGCTCCAGTGTCAGCTGCAGGTGTGAGTGGGGTCGACACCAGCAGTGAGTGCGAGTGGCAGCTCTGGTGCTGGCAGTGGATGCGAATGGGGCCGTCGTCAGCAGCGGGTGCGAGAGGCGGTTGCCAGCCCTGATCACCCCTCAGGAGCAGGGGAAGTTGGAGAAGCTCTGAGGGGTGATAGGAGCCTGCAGCCACTGCTCACAGCCAGTGATGGCGCCAAGAGATCTGGGCCAGAACCGGGCGCCAGCAGCAGGTATGAGCACTGGATGGGACCATGGCGAGTGGGAGTAGAATTTTTAGTAACCACCAGAGGCTTGCCCTGATGACAGCGACCAGCACCCCACCTTGGCCTGGCACCTCTGCTCACCTTCTCCACTATCCTGCCATGGCCAATGCCCGTCATGTTCTGCGCACACCCCCTGGTGGTCAGCACACATCATAGTGACTGGTTGTTCTGTTGTTCCACCGTTCTATTTGCATATTAGCCTTTTATTATATAGGATAGGAACATCTGTAAGCCTATTTTGTCTACCCTTGTTTACATTAAAATTTTAAAGAGGGTTTATCTTTTAAATGCTCTTGACACGATTTTTTAAAAGGACCTGGGGTGGCATTTCTGCTTTGCTAATGGCTGGACAAAAATGGTGTGAGATTAAGAAGACCCAAGATAATGTATCCTTACATTTCAAGGGTTAAAATAGGAATTTATTTTTTTTCTCTCTATTTTTTTTTAAAAAAATATATTTTATTGTTTTTTTACAGAGAGGAAGGGAGAGGGATAGAGAGTTAAAAACATCGATGAGAGAGAAACATTGATCAGCTGCCTCCTGCACACTGCCTACTGGGGATGTGCCCGCAACCAAGGTACATGCCCTTGACTGGAATCGAACCAGGACCCTTGAGTCTGCAGGCCAACGCTCTATCCACTGAGCCAAACCGGTTAGGGCTAAAATAGGAATTTAAGAGAGACACAAGATAGAGTGTACAAAAGTCCATGGCTCTTTCCTTTCACTTTTGACTACAGTTGGTAGCAAAGGAAAAAATATGAGATCACTTAATGTGGGTGACTAGTTTATGAAAACAGAAGAGGAAAATTAAAAACATAAATTAGAGTATAAAACTTTTCTTTCTTAATTTAACCTTCAATTTTCCTAAATATCAATTCCCCCAACTGCATTAAATTTTTTGAATGTGTTATTTGACTGAAATCTTATAAAATCAGAGAATATTATAATCATAAAATCATTTTAGGGAAGGGTGTTATCTAATCCACCTAACCATATGATGCTTCAGTTTTACTGCCAAAATTCTTACTTGAAAATCTTTAGAAACAGGGAACTGACAACATTCAGCTAACTCTGACTGTTCAAAGTTATTTCCACCCTGCTCCACCTGGAGTGACTCAGTGGTTGAGCATCTACCTATGAACCAGGAGGTCATGGCTCTATTCCCAGTCAGGGCATATGCCCAGGTTGTGGGTTCAATTCCCAGTGTGGGGTGTGCAGGACACAGCTGATCAATGTTTCTCTCTCATAATTGATCGCTCTCTTTCTCTCTCTCTCTCTCTCCCATTCTCTCTGAAATCAATAAAAATATACTTAAAAAATTAAAGTTATTTTCACCCTTTACCCTGTTGGTGGGAATGTAAATTGGTACAGCCATTATGTAAAACAGTATGGAGGCTCCTCAAAAATTACAAATAGAGCTACTATATGATATGGCACTCCCACTCTTGAGTACATATCAGAAGGAAACAAAATCAGTATCTTGAAGAGATATCTGTAATCCCATGTTCATTGCAGCATTATTCACAAAAATCCCAGGTATAAAAACAACCTACATGTCTGTCAACAGATGAATAAAGAACACACACAGACACACACATGCACAGAGGACTATTACTCTGCCATAAAAAAAGGAAGTCCTGCCATTTGTGACAACATGGATAAACCTGGAGGGAATTACTTAAAGTGAAATAATCCAGAAATAAAAAATAAAAATACTGTGTGTATCATTTGTATGTAAGATATATAACAACAACAAAGTAGAACTTAAGTAACAGGGTAGAATGGTTGTTGACAGGGAGTGGGGGATGGAGGAAATGGGGGATGTTGGTCAAAGAATACAATGTTCCAGTTATAAGATGAATAATTTCTGAGAATCTAATGTATATCATGGTGAATATAGTTAATAATAATGTATTGTATATTTGAAATTTACTAAGAGAATAAATCCTCAATATTCTCACCACATAAACACACATACACATACACACATGGTAACTATGTGAAGTGATGGATGTGTTGATATACTTAGTTGCGGCAATCGTTTAACAATATATACACATATCAAATCATCACATTGTATACTTTAGATATATACAATTTCATTTTTTAAAATTATACCTCAGTAATGCTGAAAAAAATAAATTAGCAGAGAAAAAAGTTATTTCCAATGTTAATCATTGTTGAGTTATCTCTTTGTACCTCACTTGTCAGTCCCAAATCTAGGCCTGCTTGAAATTAGACAGGAAAAATTTAATTCCCCTACTCTATCACAGCCCTCTTATCAATGCTTTGTTAGCCATAACACACTGTTGTCTCTTATTCAGTTTACTGTCAATTAAAACCCTTTAATTATTTATTCACCCAGGTACTCATCCATCCATCTTTCCCCTCCTCCCTTCCTTCTTTCCATTCATTCACTTATTAATTCATTCACCAGACTGCTTACTATGTGCCATCCACTGAGCTAGGTGTTCTCAATAGGGTAGGAAAAAAATCAGTCTCTGTATTTATTCAGGTAATATTCTAATAATGGAAATAAAGAAAAATTATGAATAAAATTATAACTTGTAAAAATTTTTATAAAGCATAAGATCTAGCTATGATAGAGAATAATGGAAGGGGGATCACTATAGAAAGTTTTCCAGGAAGAACTTTCTGAAGATTTGACATAAAGCTGAATCTTTTTATCCCTCATATGTTCAAATTAAATATAAATTATTTTAAGCCCTATAAATCATAAATTAATCATAATTAAAATAATATTAAAGAGTGATAAAAACAATAGAATTTAATTTATTTAAAAAATAAAGATTTACAGAAGAAAGACATTATTCAAAATTATTTTCCACTGGAAAGTCATTTCAACTGCTGTTCTGAGTAAAATAGAAACACAAGAAAAGCTAAGCATTTGAGATGAAGAATCAATTATAAGAGCAATCAAGTTCTGGATATAGTGGCCACAGGAAAAAAGATTTACACCTAACAATGATAAAATTTACATTTGATATACATAAGCTACAAATGTTTTCTATGATACTATCTTAACAAGATATTAACCGTAAGTGGCCTTGTGAAGTTCATCAGACTGTAACAATTCCTGGGTTTCCAGCACATCAATCAACTAAAAGGGGCTTTATTTCTCCTAAACCAATAATAGTAGGTTTTTTTTTTCACCTCAGCAAAAGTAGAACTGGCCTTGTAGGGACATTTATTGATTAAAATATTCTTATCTCAAGACCAAATATGTCCCAATATTCTCGTGCATTATCCTCAATAGACATCAATTGATCAAAAAGATCTGAAATATAGTGCTTTGGGTCAATTTCTGGGTTCTCTATTCTATTCCATTGGTCTATATGTATGTTCTTGTGCCAGTACCAGGCTGTTTTGAGAACAGTGGCTTTGTAATACAGCTTGAAATCTGGTATTGAGATCCCTCTTACTTTGTTCTTCTTTCTCAGGATTGCTGCAGCTATTCAGGGTCTTTTTTTTTTAATTCCAGATGAATTTTTGGAGAGTTTGATCTAGGTCTGTGAAATATGCTGTTGGTATTTTAATGGGAACTGCATTGAATCTATAGATTGCTTTGGGTAGTATGGACATTTTAATGATGTTGATTCTACCAATCCCTGAGCACAGTATGTTCTTCCATCTGTTTATGTCTTCCTCTATCTCTCTTTTCAGTGTCCTGTAGTTTTCCGAGTACAGGTCTTTCACCTCCATAGTTAAGAAACACCAATCAGACAGGATATATGCTCCCCTATGTTCATAGCAGCACAATTTACAATAGCTAAGATTTGGAAACAGCTTAAGTGCCCATCAGCATAGGAGTGGATTAAAAAACTGTGGTATATCTACACAATGGAATACTATGCCACTACAAAAAAGAAGGAACTTTTACCACTTTCAACAGCATAGATGGAACAGGAGAGCATTATGCTAAATGAAATAAGCCAGTCAGAGAAAGATAAATATCACATGATCTCACTCATATGTGGGATATAATAATCAACATAATTTGATGAACAAGAATAGATCCAGAGACAAATGGTAGGGGAGAGGGGGTTAGAGAGCAACCAAAGGACTTGTATGCATGCATATTAGCATAACCCATGAGACAGGCACTGGGGTGGTGGGGGCTTGCCTGGGGTGGGATTGGCTTGGGGGGGGTGTCAATTGGGGGAAAAGGAGACACATGTAAAACTTTAGCCAAAAAGAAAAAGAAAAAAATTCTCCATAAAAAATAAAACACACACACACACACACACACAAAAACAAAAACAAAAACAAAAACAAAAAAACTGTGGTACATCTACACAATGAATACTATGCTGCAGTAAAAACAACAACAAAAAAACACACAAGGAATTCTTACCATTTGCAACAGCATGGATGGGCCTGGAAAGCATTATGCTAAGTGAAATCAGCCAGTCAGAGAAAGATAAATATCACATGATCTCACTCATTTATGGAATATAATGAACAACATAAACTGATGGAAAAAAAAAAACAAAAAAACAAACAGATCCAGAGACAGAGAAGCATCGATCAGACTGTCAAACCTCAGAGGGAAGGTAAGGGAGGGTGGGGTTAAGGGTGAGAGATCAACTAAAGGACTTGTATGGATGCATATAGGCCTAACAAATGGACACAGACACCAGGGGTGTGAGGGCATGAGTAGGGGGTGGGGGGGGCAATGGGGTGATAAGGACACGTATGTAATACCTTAATCAATAAAGAGAGAAAAAAAGAAATAAATATAAATATAGAAATCTTTAAAACATCAGCCAAAAAATAGGTCTGAAGCAAACTGAGAGCTAATCAAATGTCATGTACTTGAAATAAAAGAGTATCAAGAATAAAACTTGTTGGTGTTCTATCAGCAAAGCTGAAACTCTTTCCCATTTCACTAATATCAGAAACTCAGCCATTCTGAATGATATATGGTAGTTATGATCTGTTTGTACAGAAAGATGTGTACTTATATGAAAAATAATAACATTTTGGAATGGATACTTTTTAGAAAATGATAATTCTGTGTACATTTAGATTTTGTCCTTAGCCTTCCTCACTAATCTCCCAAATTCATGAAAATAATATACTATCTTGTCTGAACAAATCTACAAATTAATTGACTGTAATGGACTTCATAATGATTCAGTAGATATCCACAGTGCATAGCATAGCACAATGTCTGCAACACAGTAGGTATTTAATATATTTAATTAATTAATGATGCTGATTATTATGATACTAGAGACCCAGTGCATGAAATTAATGCATGGGGGGGGGCGGTTCAGTGTCCCTCAGCCTAGTCTGCACCCTCTCTAATCTGGGACCCTTCAGGGGATGTCCAATTGCTGGTTTAGGCCCGATCCCACAGGACATCCCTCTCACAATGCAGGACTGCTGGCTCCCAACTGCTCGCCTGCCTGCCTGCCTGATTGCCCCTAACTGCTTCTGCCTGCCAGTCTGATCACCCCTAACCACTCCCCTGCCAGCCTGATCAATGCCTAACTGCTCCCCTGCCAGCACGATCACACCCAATTGACCTCCCCTGTCTGCCTGGTCACCCCTAACTGTCCTCCCCTGCAGGCCTGGTCACCCCCAACTGCCCTCCCCTGCAGGCCTGGTCACCCCTAACTACCCTCCTCTGCAGGCCTGGTCGCCCCCAACTGCTCTCCCCTGCTGGCCTGGTCGTCCTTAACTGCCCTCCCCTGCTGGCCTGATTGCCCACAACTGCTCTCCCCTGCCTGCCATCTTGTGGTGGCCATCTTGTGCAAGGGTGTGACAGTCAATTTGCATATTACCTCTGTATTATATAGGATTGGCTTGAAGGTCTTCTTTTTTTTAAAATATATTTTATTGATTTTTTACAGAGAGGAAGGGAGAGAGATAGAGAGTTAGAAACATCGATGCGAGAGAAACATCGATCAGCTGCCTCCTGCACATCTCCTACTGGGGATATGCGCGCAACCCAGGTACATGCCCCTGACCGGAATCGAACCTGGGACCCTTCAGTCCGCAGGCCGACGCTCCATCCACTGAGCCAAACCGGTTTCGGCACTTGAAGGTCATCTTATTAAAGGTTAGAAAAACAGAAAAGAGGAATGGCATACATCATCTTCAAAACTTGGCAATGAAACACATCTTTACACTGCTTTTATAATTATCATAATTAAATTAAGTTAAATTAAATTAAAAACCCATAGCATTTTCGAGTTTATAAAATAATTTAATATGGAACACTTCATTTAATCTTCCCAACAATGTTGCTAAAATTACTTAGGGTAGCTTGTGTTACCTTCATATTACAGATAAGAAAACAAGTTCAGAAAGGTTGGACATGTACTGAATCTGTGAATAAAAAGTGGAAAGAAAAAAGGAAGGAAGGAAAAAAAGACTCATTCCCCAAGACCACATATTCATAAGTGGAAGAGCTAGAACTCAGCCTCAAATTTAAAATCTTAAACTCAGATCACTTTCAAGTATAGAAAACTTTAGCTAATATTATTACTATTACTATTATATTATTAACATTAATACAATTAAGTATAACAAAATGTACTCTAACATTTGTAGAGTGCCTGTATTTTTCAAATTATACATGTCTTATTATATGTGCCTCACACAAAACCTGTAAGACAAGTGAGTTAGGTAGTTTTATGTCCATTTTAATAATGAAAATAATAAGTGACTTATTCAAGGATCCTTAATGTTCAGTTTGAAACTTTTCCTATTTAATGTTGATTATTTAAATTAAAACTAAAATTCAATTCATTCATTCAACAATTTTTTGCAGTATGTAGTGTGTAAAATGTACTGGTGACAGCATAAATAGCAAGGTAAGCTAGATATTACAGGGCTCTAAAAGGCCTATTAGAAAGTTTAGGTTTTATCCTAAGAGCAATTGCAGTTCAAAGAATGGTTGTAAAGAGGAGAGTGTTATGATCTGATATATACTGAAGAAAGATCTTTCTGGATGATATGTGGAGGTTGTATTGCTTAGGGAAACCGTTAATAATACTATGATAAGATATGAAAGTGACCTTAAAGAAAATAATATAAGGAAGAAGAGAAATGGATAGATTTGAGAGATATTTAGACACCAGACTCAGTGATACTTGGGAATGGAGGGTGTAAACAAGAACTATGATTAGACAACTTATTTGAGCAACTGAGTAAATGTTGAAACAGTTTACTTCAGTGTTAAGGAACCCAGGAAGTGGAAGATGTTGGACATTTAGGGAAAACAATGGATTCAGTATAGAATATATTGAATATTAGATGCCTGAGTGATATTACACACACACACACACACACACACACACACACTCACACAAGAAATATTCAAGGGAGAGATATGGAATTGTATATAAATTCAAGAAGCTACACTATATTAATAATTTAAGCAACAAGAATGGGCAACATGTCAAAAATGTTTAGGATCCGAGAAGGTAGCCAAGGATGAACACATAAATAATACTAAATTTCAAGGGATGGCAAGGGAGAATAGTCCACAAAGGAGAATAACAGGGAACATAAAGAGAGATGGAATAAATCCAGAATTTTCTGGTGTAATGGGTTCATAATGTTTCCAGAAAGATTGCATGGTCATTTTCTTTTTTTTTTTTTTTTAGAGAATGAAACATAAGAATTCCAAAGTCAGCTTTGGTTGTAATAAGAATGTACTTGGTGACTTAGGCAAGAGTAGTCCCATCTGTCTCATGGACATGAATCACCTAGGTGTTAAAGGCATACTAGACTAGCATTGAACTTATAAATGCAACCTTATTAGAAATTTCTCAATTAACCTATCTGAAGTTGTCAATAAACCATCCTAAATTAAAAGTTGAGTCATTCAGCAACTCTATCCTTTCCCCAATACATCCTACCTAATAATAGACAAACATAGTAATTGACCATACTTCCACTACACTTCCCATTGGCTAATCAGCAGGATATGCAAATTAACTGCCAACAAAGATGGCAGCCGGCAGCCACGCAGCTGAAGCAAACATGAGGCTTGCTTGCTCCAGTGATGGAGGAAGCCAAGGTTCCCCGCCTGCCACGGCCTGCTCTAAGCTCTGAAAGCAACAGCTCCAAAAGCAACAAAGTTTCAATTATAGAAGCTAAACAAACCCCAGATACCTGCTTTCAGCCAGCTGCAGCCTCAGAGCTGGAGGGAGCAGGATGGCAACAGAGTTTCACTTATAGAAGCTAAACAAACCCAGATACCTGCTTTCAGCCAGCCAGGGCCTCAGAGCTTAGAGTGCCAGTGATGACAACAGAGTTTCAATTATAGAAGCTAAACAAACCCAGATACCTGCTTTCAGCCAGCAACAGCCTCAGAGCTGGAGCCCGGCCTCAGAGCTGAAGCCGGCTCTCATCTCCAGTGACAGCTATAGAAGGTAAATAAATCCCAGAATAAAAAAAGAAAGAAAAAAGAAAGAGGCTGGGAGCTTCAGTTGCCTGCCAGCCTGAAAACAGCCCTCAGCCCCTCACCCAGACTGGCCAGACACCCCAGTGGGGACCCCCACCCTGAAGTGGGTGTGACCAGCCTGAAAACGGCCCTTAACCCCTCACCCAGACTGGCCAGGCACCCCAGCAGGACCCCCACCCTGATCCGGGACACCCTTCAGGGCAAACTAGCCGGCCCCCACCCGTGCACCAGGCCTCTATCCTATATAGTAAAAGGGTAATATGCAAACTGACCCTAACAACAGAAAGACTGGGAATGACTGGTCACTATGACACACACTGACCACCAGGGGGCAGATGCTAAATGCAGGAGCTGCCCTCTGGTGGTCAGTGCTCTCTCACAGGGGGAGTTCTGCTCAGCCACAAGCTAGGCTGATGGCTGCCAGTACAGCAGTGGTGGTGGGAGCCTCTCCTGCCTCCTTAGCAGAGCTAAGAATGTCTGACTGCAGCTTAGGCCTGCTCCCCGCTGGCAAATGGACATCCCCCAAGGGCTGCCGTGCTGCCAGAGGGATGTCTGATTGCCATCTTAGGCCCAATCCCCCGGGGAGCAGGCCTAAGCCAGCAAGTGGTCACCCCCGAGGGGTCCCAGACTGCGAGAGGGCACAGGCCGGGCTGAGGGACCCCCTACCCCCGAGTGCACACATTTTTGTGCACCGGGCCTCTAGTATAAAGATAATAGCACATTTTATCCTTTACAATATATTAGCAAGTAGAATCCAGTAAAATATAAAAAATAATATATACTATGACTGAATATATGCTAACCCCAGGAATACAAGGTTGGTTTAACAAGTACAACACAACCAATGTAATATATCTTATTAATAAATAAATACAACATGATTATGTAAATAGATGAAGAAAGATACTTTAACAAAATCCAATATTCATTCATGAGTAAGAAAAACATTCATTCAACTAGTAATGGAAGGAAATATATGTAAGCTGAAAAGGGGCATCTATGAGAAAATACATAGTTAACATGATTCTTAATGATGAAAGTCTGAATGTTTTCCCTATAGAATTAGAAATGAGACAGAATGCCTGTCCTCACTATTTCTATTCAACTCTACACTGAAGGTTCTAGGTAGGAAATTTAGACAAGAAAGAGAAATCAAAGTATCTAGATTGGAGAGCAAAACAATCTTAATTTGCAGATGACAGTCTCATATAGAAAAAAAAAAAACACATGAAGGAATTCACTAAAAACCTATTAGAGCTAATAAATGAGTTCAAGAGGGTTGCAGATATAAATCCTTATAAGTCAATTATATCCCTATACGCTAGCAGTGAACAATCAGCAAATAAAATTTATAAAAACAATACCATCTATAATGTCATCAATTAGAATTAAATAACTATGAATAAATTTAACCAAAGTGCAAGACTGGTATATTAGAAACTACATACTATTTTGAAGGAAATTAAAGACAACCTAAATAAGTAAAAGGACTTCCCATACTCATGGATTGATGGTAATATACTCCAAATTGATGCCATCTAAATTCTTACTGAAAACCTAGATTGCTATATGTAGAAATTTAGAATATTATTCTAAAAGAATATGGAATTGCAAGGGACTCAGAATAATGAAGACAATCTTAAAAAAGAAGAATAAAGTTGGGTAGCTCACATAACCTAATTTCAAAAGTCAGGGCATAGCTATAATAATTAAAACACTAGCTGGTTTGGTTCAGTGATTAGTGTGTTGGCCTGTGGACTGAAGGGTTGCAGATGCCATTCTGGTCAAGGACACTTACCTTGGTTACAGGCTTGATCCCCGGCCCCAGTCAGGGCATGTGCATGTCTCTCTCACATCAATGTTTCTCTTTCTATCTCTGTCTCTCACCCTCTCTTCTGTTCTCTAAAAAATCAATGGAAAAAATATCCTCAGGCAAGGATTAACAAAATAATAATAATTATAATAATAATAATCTACTAAGGCACTGTCATAACAATATAAAGATCAATGGAATAGAATTGAGAATCCATAAATTAAACCTCACATTTATGATCAAGTGATTTTTGAAAAGGCTGTAACGACAATTCAGTGGGGGAAAGAATAGTCTTTTTTTAAAAATATATTTTATTGATTTTTTACAGAGAGGAAGGGAGAGAGATAGAGAGTTAGAAACATCGATGAGCAAGAAACATCGATCAGCTGCCTCCAGCACATCTCCTACTGGGGGTGTGCCTGCAACCCAGGTACATGCCCTTGACCGGAATCGAACCTGGGACCTTTCAGTCCGCAGGCTGACGCTCTATCCACTGAGCCAAACGGTTTTGGCAAGAATAGTCTTTTTAACAAACTACTGAGACAACTAGATACCCACCCCCATGTAAAAGAATGAAGTTAGATCCTTTCTTCAACCATATATAAAACTTAAATCAAAATGTATCTTAAATCTACATATAACAGAAAAACTATAAAGCTCTTAGAAGCGAGAATAGGTGAAAATCTGCATGACCATAGGTTAGGCACCATCTTTTTAGACACAAGGAAAAGAAAATATAGATAAATTGGATTTTATGAAAATTAAAAACTTTTGTACATCAAAGGAGATTATGAAGAAAGTAAAAGAAAAAACATAAAGGAAGAATATATTTGAAAAATATATCTGATTAAGACTAGAAACTTGTATACAGAATATTACAGAAATAACTATTAAAAGTTAATTATAAAAGGGGCAGATAAACCTATTATTTGTAAGGTCTAAGGATTTGAATAAACATTTCTACAAATAATATATACAAATGGCCATGAAACAGGAAACTAGCCTCAATATCATTAGCTATTATGGGAATGTAAATAAAAACCACAATGGGATACCACTTTACACTAAGTAAAATATCTAGAATGAAAAAGATAGAAAATAATGTGTTGAAGAAGATGTGGAACAACTGAAATTTTCATAACCTGCTACTGGGAATGTAAAATTAAAAAATAATTTTACAGTTCTTTAAAATATTAAACAGTGTATTATATGACCCAGAAATTCCATTCCTAGGTATACTCATGACAAATAAAAACATTTGTGCATGCAAAAATTGAAACATGCCGAAACCGGTTTGGCTCAGTGGATAGAGCATCAGCCTGCGGACTGAAAGGTCCCAGGTTCGATTCTGGTCAAGGGCATGTACCTGGGTTGCGGGCACATCCCCAGTAGGAGATGTGCAGGAGGCAGCTGATCGATGTTTCTCTCTCATCGATGTTTCTAGCTCTCTATCTCTCTCCCTTCCTCTCTGTAAAAAATCAATAAAATATATTTAAAAAAAAATTGAAACATGATCATTAATAACAACATTAATTATAACAGTCAAAAAATAGAAATAACTCAAGTGGCTTTCTACTGAAGAATGGATAAACAAAATGTAATATGTTCCTATAATGTAATATTGTTCAGTTATAAAAAGAAAAAAATACTGACATCAGTACCTATTAGAGAATAATGTTTATCATCCAAAAATCTTGGATTTTGAATTTGATACAGTGTTTGGAACTACAGTTTATACCTCCTGATGGGGGTAATTGTGCTCTAGGTGTGGGAGGACAAGTGAAATGAATATTTAATGAGTAGAAAAGCAGGAGACTGATTTAGATATTCACCAATCTCATTTTATCTCTCTGGAGGCCCAGCCTTCATCTTGGTGGAGCCACATGACTATTTCTGGCTGATGGAATATGGACTAAATTGGTGTATATAATTTTCAGGACTAATCCCTAAAATCTCCTTTGAGAAACCTTCTCTCTCTCTCGATGTCCATGTGAATAGATATAAACAAGTTTTGAGATGGCAGAACTCCACGATGCAATGAGCTCAAATCCTTGTGTCATTACTTGGAGAATAGTTATCTATGACTATAATGTTAGAAAAAATATGTATCTATTTTATTAAGTCACTGAGACTGAATAATTTCCCTGCTAAAGTGCCTAGCATTAATTGGCATGACTAATACAAGAACAAATGAGAAGATTCAAATGATTTGGAAAACTCTAGACCTCAAACAAATTGAGATAGCATATAGGAGAACTGAGATGATCTTTGACCTCCTGTACTACCAAGACTCCCTTGCCAATAGAAAAAAATTCTTCTCTCAATCAACCTTGTTTGAAGACCACTGCAACAATCTCTCCTGAGACAGTGACTTTGTACATGGGTGTCAATTTTCCGTAGGTCCCACTGTTAAGAGCCCTCACAGCCACTAAAATCGTGACTGGAGTTAGAACCTGAAGGCCCAAAGTGACAAATTTCAAGGACAAATATTGGCTTAATAATCTGAAGATTCTAAATTATCTCCATAATTTTCTGGGGCATAGGTTTGGAAAATATTCTAAGGATGAAAGATTATAGAGGAACACAATTTTATTCAAGATATTTACTAATATCCGTGCCTTTACCAGAGATTCAGCTTTCAGATGCTAATCTAAAGCATGTCTTTAGATTATAGGAGTATGTCTATGTGCTTGACTGATTGAGTGAACTTTATTGATCGCACTATAGTTTTGGCCTATAATAAGTAAAGGTGAAAGAAATCCTTAGCTATAATATATAGAAATTGAATAAAAATTATTGTAAAAACCGCATTGGAATGGAATTATCATGTGCAACATATTAACCCACCCTTTAAATTTGTCCTACAAGAGGGTTCAGAAGACTCTCTTCATCATAACATTGAGAAATCCACTGATGAAGGTAGTACAGCATCTGTGAAAAGTCCTATGAAGGGTATTTACCCTAGATCGAGGATGAAGAAAGGAGATGCTACCACTAACCATGGCTTCTAATTTTATTGAGGATAATTGGTTTCTCAAGGTGGCAGATACTAAATAGGAGCACTTGGCAGCCTGAGGCAATATAGCAGGGTAAATGAAATGAGCAAGGCCAACTTTTAATAATATTGAATTGAACCTCAAGAATCATGGGTAAAAGAAAACTGATTATTGATTCCCTAGTACTGAAACAGATGAGAAGCTCTTATTTGACATGTAAAACTGAAAACCATTCTAAATCTTCTTATAAGATTACAACTTGAAATATCAAGATAATGAGCCACTGCCCCTCAATCAGGTTACAAACCTAAAGCTAGTTAACAGACTCACCACCTTTGAATGAAAGGGTGGTAGGGAATCCTTGAGAAAAGACCCTGTGATAAAATTACATGCATTTATGCTATTATCAATGAGCCTTTGCTTCAGAGAAAAAAATTACTGATACATTTCAGGTATTACTGGACACTACCTCTATTATAAAATTAATATCCAAGAACTCAGAATACCATTGTACTCCTATGGTCAAAGAGAGGATTTATAAGCTCAGTTGATACATGGAGTTTTCAAGCTCAGTGCATCTCCAAATCATCTAGTAGTTACTATGATTTGGAGTGCTTGTTAGAGAGTCGGTACAGATATACTCACCAGTGAATAGAATATCCACATTAGCTCCCTGACTCATGGGAGAAATGTGTCATGGGAAAACTTCTGGGCTCCCCACTCCAGCCAAAAACACTGCCTAGGGAAATCAAAGTGACTAAATGGCACTATCAAATGTTGGAAACATGAACAGAATTTCCTATCTTCATTTAAATGACCTGTTTGGCATGTGCACAAGACAAAGTCATCTTGGAACAGAACAACAAATTTTGAATTATATTAAGCTCAATCAGGTGGTGACTCCAACTGCAGCTTAGACAGGTCAATTTTCTGGAACAAATCAACATAATCCCCAGCACCTGCTATATAACTATGGCACTGGCAAATACTTTTTCTCCCTTCCCCACAAAAAATAAGTTAGCTTTCATCTGGTAGCTATGGTACTGAACATTTACTATCTTGCATCAGGGATATATTAACTCTCCATATTTGTGCTTTCATTTGGTCCACAGAGACGTTGATCACTATATAATGCCCAGGACACCGTACTTGTTGTTACTAATGGTAACAGTATTGTAACAAGACCATGTAAGCATGAAGTAGGGGCACTTATTTTAGATACTTCAGTCAGCCACATGCTAATCAGAATGTATAAATCACATGAAAATCTGAAAGCCTCAATATTGATATAGTTTACTGGGTGTCCACAGGCCTGGAGAATGAAGTGATAATCCTTCCAAAGTGAAAGAGGAGTCGCTGAAAGTTATTCCTCTAAATTTTAAGAAAGACATACAATAATTTACAGAACTCCTCACATAAACCACATTTGAGTATGCTTCTCCAAACCATATATTAAATAACATATCTACAATTATATATATACTAGAGGCCCGGTGCATGACATTCATGCACTGGGGGGGGGGGTAATCCTCAGCCGGGCCTGCGCCCTCTTGCATTCCGGAACCCTTCAGGGGGTGTCCACCTGCCGGCAGTTGGACATTCTTAGCAGGACATCCTTATTGCTGCCATGGAGACCGGAGAGGCTCCCACCACTGCTGCTGCACTTGCCAGCCATGAGTCCAGCTTCTGGTTGAGTGGTGCTCCCCCTGTGGGAGCGCACTGACCACCAGGGGGCAGCTCCTGTGTTGAGTGTCTGCCCCCTGGTGGTCAGTGCATATCATAGTGACTGGACATTGTACCATTCAGTCGATTTGCATATTAGCTTTTTATTATATAGGATATAATTCTTGATCCAAGATACCTGCAAAGCCCTGGCTGGCATTGTTCAGTGGTTAGAATGGGGCATCTCTCTCTCTCTCTCTCTCTCTCTCTCTCTCTCTCTCTCTCTCTCTCCCCCCTTTGACTGTATCTAAAAATCAATGCAAAAATTTCTTCGGCTGAGGATTAAAAATAAATAAATAAATAAATAAATAAATAAATAAATAAATAAATGGATAGCAGTGAAGTAGGTAATTATACTCACCACCTCAGCAATCAACATGAATAACCTACTAAAGGCCAGCTAAAGAGAAGTCTTATAACCAAGGATTTACAAAAGAAGCCACAACTAGACTAGAGAGCCCCTAGACCAGCGGTTCTCAACCTGTGGGTCACGACCCCTTTGGGGGTCGAATGACCCTTTCACAGGGGTCACCAAAGACTACCGGAAAACACATATATAATTACCTATTGTTTTGTGATTAATCACTATGCTTTAATTATGTTCAATTTGTAACAATGAAAATACATCCTGCATATCAGATATCTACATTACGATTCATAACAGTAGCAAAATTACAGTTATGAAGTAGCAACGAAAATAATTTTATGGTTGGGGGTCACCACAACATGAGGAACTGTATTAAAGGGTCGTGGCATTAGGAAGGTTGAGAACCACTGCCCTAGACTCACTATCAGGACTCCTGAGGATCCCATTCTTCTGATAGCTCTGCCCTGCTAAGCTCTGGGTAAAATCTAGGACAGACTGAATTGTATGGCTCTGGGGCAGGGACCACTCCTCCCACCTTACCCCAAGCCTAACCAGCACCTCCCCCTCATGGGAGATCCGTTTAACCAATCCTCTCAACTCCTGGTGGCCACGCCCTGTTGAGATTGGCTTCCAGGCAGAATCTGGAACAGACTGAGTTGTGTGGCTCAATGATGAGCGCATTTTTCCCTTGCATGCCTGACCAAAGCAGAGTCCTCTCTTCACAAAGCCAAATCCTCATGTTTGGGGAGATGGAAGAGGGTAAAGGAAAGATATATTGTGATGGAAGACTTGACTTGGGGTGGTGAACACACAATATAATATACAGATGATGTATTATAGAATTGTACACCAGAAACCTATATAATTTTATTAACCCATGTCAGCACAATAAATTCAATTAAAAAGTAGCATCTCCAAATATTCTAGACTATCATGTAAGCAATTTTGCCACTTGGCTTCTATGTCCCAGGTGATCCAGTTTTGAAAGTGTATTGGATTACATAAAATTCTGTGCAAAATCAATGCCAATATCTCATGAGAGGCTCACAGTAGAGACTCCTAGAGTTTTAAAGTAAAATTATGTCTCCTCTAGTAAATATTCACCTTTATGGAAACCACTTTTGACTTATTGGTTGTCCCTGCTAGAGACTGAATGCCTGACAGTGTAAAACCTTCTGAATCTTTCAGTCCACACAAAATATATATGCCAAGGATGAGTCCTCTATCAAGTGGAAGTGGCATTGAGGGATTGTGCTTGGAGGCACATGTAAGTTGCATGAGCAACAGCAGCTGGTTTACAATACCAGTGTGCCTACTTCCAACACACTGCCATCATTTCTACCTACATGTATGGACTCAATGGGGAATTCCTTAAGAAGGAAAAAAAATCAAGCCTCACTTAAGTGTGACTCTGCACAATATGCTGGCACCTTCTTAAAGTGTATTGCCTTAATAATTCAAAACCACTCAATGGTAGCCCTGAAGAACAGTGAGGAAAGACATTTCTTCCCATATTGGTAGCAATATTGTTTTCCACTCTGTTTGTAAGGAGAAATTATCTGAGAGATAGATCTATAGTAATTAATAGGCAGCAGATAATGATTTGGTTATATTGTCTGGGATTTAGCCATATTATCAGGGACTGAACATTAGTGAAAAGTCTGAAGAAGAAATATTTAACAGGCATTTTATAATTGGCAAAGACTTGAATATATGTGTTCTTTTCGAATAACTATCAAAAGATCCATCTTTATTGGAAAAAAAAGTGTTGTCAATAATCCAGAGAACAAGATGACAAGTTATGCAAATTACAAGGCTCTTTTGCTAGTCTCCACAATGTTTTTTTTAATGAATTCATAGATAAAGTTGTCATAGTAGCAGAAATGATGATTCTCTATAGCCTCGCCTTGCCAAGCTGAGTTAACTACTATTCTTTTTCAGTTCCTATGCAAGTGATCTGTTGCTGCATAACAATACATACCAAAACATAGTGGCTGAAAATAAAAGTAGTTTATTTAGCTCAAAATTTGCAATTTGGGCATGAATTTAGATAGGAGTCACCTCTCTGTTTCAAGTAGGATCAGCTGAGGCAGCTCAAATGAGGACTGGCAACTCCACTTTCAATATGCTATATTCATGGCTGGCAATTGTAGCTGAGAGTTGACTGGAAACGTGGCTGTAGCTAAAGTTTGCAGGCTTCAGTTCCTATCCACATGAGCCTCTCCATGAACTGCTTGGCTTCCTCCTAGCATGATTACTGGGTTCCAAAAGTGAGAATCCATGAAAAAGCCCTCTTTGTGGCCTAGTACTGCAATTCACATAGTATCCATTCTACCATACTCTATTGGTAAAGTCAGTCAAAGCAATCCACCCAGGATCAAGGGGAAGGGACACAGACTGAATTTCTTGATGCAAGAGAGGCAAGTCATCTTAATATATAAAAGCCAGGGGCCGTCACAACCGAAACAACTGGACGACCGAACAGCAGGCTGCATGAGGCAACCAGGCTGGCAGGGTGGGTAGTGAAGGATGACCAAATGACCAAATAGCAGGCTTCATGGGGCAACCAGGGCGGGGGGCGGCAGTGAGGGACAACCAAACAACCAAACATCAGGTTGTGTGGGGTGACCAGGCCGGCATGGAGGGCAGTGTGGGGTGACCAGTCCAGCGGGGGAGGCATTTGGAGGTGACCAGGCCAGCAGGGGGGCAGTTAGGGGTGACAAGACAGTCAGGCAGGTGAGCAGTTGGGAGCCAGCAGTCCAGGATTGTGAGAGGGATGTTCGACTGCCAGTGAGGGGTCCTGGATTGGAGAGTGTGCAGGCTGGGCTGAGGGGGACCCCCCCATGCACGAATTTCATGCACCGGGCCTCTAGTTTTTAATAAAGATCATATAGGATGGAAGACATTATTTTGGGCATCACTGGAAAAAATATTCTCCCATGGTAATGAACTGGTAATGGTAGAAACCAACTCTGAGTATCAGGTACAGTGTTACTACCTAAAATAACCAGAAAGATCTGCACTGGCAGATGGAAAATATTGTATTCCTTCTATCACTGGGATAGATTATCTGGATATGGATTTTTCTTCCTTTCATACTATGCTTCTATCCAACACCATCTATGAACTTAGTGAATGCCCTATGTAACATAATATGTTAAGAATTTTGACCTTTATTCATCAAAAGAAATAAAACCATGAAGCTAAAATTCTGGGAAATTCCTATTTGCACATTGAACCCCATTTCACATAGGTAGCTGGCTAAATAAAATTTTGTAGATACCTAATGGGAAACTCAATATGGAAGCAATTGGGAACCTTGAAAGGTACCCAATAAATGGTACTGTTTCTCCCATAGCCACACTTGCAATTATCTCTGCTTCTCTGGTGCATTACATCCTTCAAATATTTGTGTCAACTTCTTTAACTCCTTGCCTATGGAAGAGATGACCTTAGGTGAACATCTACACTAATTCATGGAAATAGATAATTGTTCAACCTGACAGTCAGGCACTTTAAAAATGGAAGGAACTTGTGTTTTGATGAAATCTGGAGAAGTCTAAAGTATCTTCCTAGCCTAGTCTTCTATGAAAATGTTATTGAATATTACAAAGTCCCTACCTTTATCCCCAGCACCTTTATCTTGCCATTCCTCTTCCTTTCTTTGCTTTTGTTCATAGTATTTTATCACCATAGAAAATACTGTTTACAGGAATAACTCGCTTTACTGCACTTCACAGATGATGAGGTTTCTTTGTTTGTTTTTGTTTTAAAAATTGAAGGCAAGAGCCTCCACTAGGAAAAAGACAATAACTCACTTAATTGTGATACTCCTTTTGCAGTGGTTGTCTTGAACTGAACTTGCACTATTTTCAAGGTATGCCTGTATTGCTTGCCCCATAATACTGGATTTCTCCAGTTCTCCCAGAAATTTTTTTGTCTGTTTTTTTTACTGATATTTTATCACTTAGCATGGTGTCTGGCATGTAAAAAAAAACCCACAATAAATATTTATTGTTTAAATTATCAAGGATAAATTTCATTTCTGTCATAAAGTGTTGCAAGGGAGAAATATGTTCAGAACACAGTTAATGGAAGATCATAGAAATTCCATATAGATAGGACCACTAATGACATATCTCAGGAATAAAAATTTGATATCCCCTAGTGCTATAGTCTGAATGTGTCTCCATAAAATGTACACAGGCACACCTCATTTTACTGAGTTTTACTTTATTACACTTCTCAGATATTACATTTTTTACAAATTGAAGACTTGTGGCAACTCTGCATCAAGCAAGCCTATCAGAACCATTTTCCCAATAGCATTTGTTTCCCACATTTTTGTTATTCTCACAATATTTCAAACATTTCATTATATTTGTCATGGTGATCTGTTATACGTGATCTTTGATGTTACTTATTGTAATTGTTTTGGGGTTCCATGAACCATGCTCATACAAGATGACAAATTTAATTGTTAAATGTTACATGTTCTGACTGCTTCACCATCTCTCTTTTCTCAAAGCTCCCTATTCCATGAGATACAACAATATTTACTAATTAATACCCTCCACTGACCTCTCAATGTTCAAGTGAAAGGAAGAGTCATAAGACTCTAACTTTCAATCAAAAGCTCCAAATTATTACACTTAGTCATGAAGGTATGTTGAAATTTTTGTTGTTTATAAGCTATCTAGTCTGTGGTATTTTGTTATAGCAGTCTGAACAGGCTAAGATACCAAGTAAAAAATTTTAATCAACTGTTTTTTTTCAAATAGAACATGGCAAAGAGAACACGGAGAGGGTAGGGAGAAAAGGCAGCTATAATAAGTGACTTCTTAACCAGTTGTAGAAATGAGGACCATAGTAGCAATATGGTATTTTTTTTTAAAAAAATCATGTATTAGTCCACAGGTTTAAGAAATTTCTTTAAAATGCGAATGGTCTAGAGAAAAAAATGACCAATATCCAGAGATTCTGGACTTAAAATGGTGAGACCATGCATTATACTAAGTAGGAACTTATTGTTATTGCTTGAAACAAGAATGGTAGACAGGTTTATAATGTTTCCAGATACAGTGAGAAAATCTGGTCATTTTCAAGGTCCACCATTTCTTACTTCTTTTCAATCAGGTCACGTTTATAAGTTTTCTAAATCTCCATTTTCCAGCTAATGAAAAGAAAATAGGATTCCACTGAGTCTCCTATATACCTACTCTAGGACTTCTGTGAGGAAAATGAGATGAGGCATGGGAAAATGCTTCACAGACATTTGTTTAAAGTGTAAAATGTATGCACCTGGCTATAAAACAAGTTGTGTTCCTGGGCTGAAGAAACTCCAAAGAGGCTAGTTGCTAGGGAGAGGAAGCCAGGCATTGCTACATGAGGTCATTACCCGGCACCCAAAGCCGCCATTTCTGGGCTGGATTGGGCTGTGGGCCACGTTTTGAGCCATGAGGTCTTGGCAGTGTCCATTGTGATTTAGTGGGGTATTGCTCCTGGGTGGTGGCAGAGCCTGTGTACCACGTGGGGGAAGCTGAGTGTTGCTTTATGAACAACAGGTCCACGGTGCCATTTCTCTGTAAATTGCCAGTGCGTATCACGGCAGCTCCTGCATCAAGCATCTGTCCCCTGGTGGTCAGTAAGCATCATAGTGACTGGTTGGATGGTCAGACACTTAGCATATTAGCCTTATATGTATATATATATATATATATATATATATATATATATATATATGATTGATACTGGATTTAAAATTATTCCTGCCATTTATTTTTTCTAGTCACCATGGTTTCTCTTTTTAGTTTAAATATTTTAATTTAAATTCTTTATTGTTTAAAGTCTTATATAAGTCTCCTTTTTCCCCCTTTGATTTCTCCCCATCCGCCCCCATCCCCCAGCACATGCCCTCACCACCCCCGCGCCCTCCCCAGTCTGTGTTCATTGGTTATACTCATATGCATGCATACAAATCCTTTGGTTGATCACTTACCCCTCACCCCCACCTTCCCTCATAGGTTGGACAGTCTGTTCGATGCTTCTATGGCTCTGGTTCTATTTTTATTCATCAGTTTATGTTGTTCATTATATTCCACAAATGAGTGAGATCATGTGATATTTATCTTTTCCCAGACTGGCTTATTTCACTTAGCATAATGCTCTCCAGTTCCATCCATGCTGTTGCAAATGGTAAGAGTTCCTTCCTTTTTAGAGCAGCATAGTATTCCATCGTGTAGATGTACCACTGTTTTCTAATCCACTCATCTGCTGAAGGGCACTAAGGCTGTTTCCAGATCTTAGCTATGGTAAAATGTGCTGCTATGAACATAGGGGTGCATATATCCTTTCTGATTGGTGTTTCAGTTTTTTTGGGATATATTCCTAGAAGTGGAATCACCGGGTCAAATGGGAGTTCCATTTTTAATTTTTTCAGGAAATACCATACTGTTCTCCACAATGGCTGTACCAATCTGCATTCCCACCAGCAGTGCAAAAGGGTTCCTTTTTCTCCGCATCCTCTCCAGCACTTGTCGTTTGTCAATTTGTTGATGATAGCCATTCTGACAGGTGTGAGATGGTACCTCATTGTTGTTTTGATTGGCATCTCTCAGATGATTAGTGACTTTGAGCATGTTTTCATATGTCTCATGGCCTTCCGTACATCCTCTTTCGAAAACTGTCTATTTACGTCCTTTGCCTATTTTTGATTGGATTACCTTCCTTTTGTTAAGTTGTATGAGTTCCCTATAAATTTTGGAGATTAAGCCCTTATTGGGATAACATTGGAAAATATGTTCTTCCATGCTGTGGGGCTTTCTTGTTGTTTTGTGGATGTTTTCTTTTGCTGTGCAGAAGTTTTTGTTTTTTTTTTATTTTGATATAGTCCCATTTGTTTATTTTCTCCTTAGTTTCCATTGCCCTAGGAGTTGTGTCGGTAAAGATTTTAATATTTTAACTTTATTTTCATTTTTGACACTATTACATATGTGCTCATCCCCCCGCTTTTGCCCATCTCCATCTAGCCCTGCCCCCTCCTTCCCTCTAGCTATCACCATACTGTTGTCTGTGTCTATGAGTTACAGATATATATTCTTCAGCTAATCCTTTCACCTTCTTTCATCCAGTCCCCCAACTCCCTTCCCTTCAGACAGCTATCAGTCTGTGCTGCTATTTTATCATACACTGGTGTTTTTCTTCTTTTTCTCATCCAGTATGAGATGGATAATGGTTTTTATGATTTTTTTTCACATTGCCATTCTCTATTGCTCTCAAATTTTTAAATAAGCATTGCTATCATTTTCTAGAGCAGAAGTCAGCAAACTATGGCCTATGGGTCAAATTAAAATTTAAATCAACATATTTTTATCACCCATGCTCTAAGAATGTATTTTATATTTTATAATGGTACTTTGTATTTTATAGAGATGCCTTTGGCCTCCAAAGCCCAAAATATTTACTATCTTTGTTTAAGAAAATAGTTGCTTACCCTTGGTCTATAATTAATCATTATCCATAACCTCCCACTAAAAACAAACAAATAAGAACATTGGATCACTTTCTCTTATTTCTTTCTCTTAATTCATTCAATAAACATATATGGAGCACCAATTATGTGCCATGAAACATTCTGGATATCGAGACCAGGACATTTTAAAATCTGAGATTTTAATTCCAGGTGGCTATTAATTTTATTTTACTTTATGAATTAACCCATATTTAGATTATACGACTTCTTTAACTAGTGTCCTTGATATTTTTTCTACTTCATGTAAACTATTTCATATTTTATCAATTTATTTTTCATTTTGCTATTATTTATTCTTGGGAAATTTTTCATAGGGGGTGTGTAGGATGAAATCTTTCTGTTTCCTTACATGTTGCAAACATCTTTGTTTCCTTATGTCCTTGAATTTTTGTGCTACTGCATATGTTTCTCTTTCTTTTGTAGATAGTCATAATTTTCTTTCTTGGAGGCTCTTAGGATTTTCTTTTCATCCTTGGAGTTCCAAAAATTTAACAGCATATTTTTTAAATGAGCATACACTTTAAACAATTTTCCCTTGCAATAGCAAATATTTGTACTTTAATAACAAAATTTTATTATATTATTAATTATATTATTTATTTTATTCCAATTTCTCTATTCTCATATCCTGAAACTATTAAACATTGGAACTTCTGGATAAACTTCTATATGTCTCTAATATTTTTATCTTTCTTTCTCTTTGCTTTATAATTAAATTTAAAAAGAAAAAAATGGAACAGACATGATCCCTGTCCTCATTGGGTTTATATCTGGTCACTATAAAGAAAAAAATAGAACACAATGAACTTTTACACCATAATTTATCTCCTCCTATATCTATACTGTATGTTTTTGAAAAAATAAAAATAATCACCTCCAATTTTCTGTGAGGGGGAAAGGAAAACAGATAAAGTGAGTAGATAAAATAAATTTTAGTAAGAAACTTAAGTAAACAAAGTGGTGATATAAAAAAGTCTGAGGATTGGGAGAACCAAGATGGCAGCATAGGTAAACACCTATACTTGCTGCCTCTCACAACCACATCAAAATTACAACTAAAAGGCAGAACAACTTCCACCCAGAACTGTGGGAAAGCTGGTTGAGTGGAAGTTCCACAACTAGAGAGGTGAAGTAAGCGCATTGAGACTGGTAAGAGGTGCGGAAGCGCGGAAAGTGCTGGCACCTGGATGTGCTACTCTTTTAATCAGGAGGGAGATAAAAGCTCCTGCTTGTTCTGAACTCCAGTTCCGGGCAAGACTCTGGGGGATTCAGACACATAGAGGGAGAAACTGGACTGTCTGGCATCAGGACAGGAATGCGAGGGCAGCTTTCTCTCAGAGGTGCTCACAATGATCATTGTTCCTGCATGGGGGTGCAGGATGTGGACCTATTTGGTGCAGGGCTGACTGGTAGCCATTGCTATTTGTCCTGGTGATTCCTAGAGGCCCCTCCCCACCCAATTTACAATCCCACCCAAGCTGTGGGAATCTACTTTTGTATATTAATGGCCTGTCCTTTCTCAGACTAAAACCTGACAAACTGAAGCTGGGTCAAAGAGCCCCAGGGCTTCCAAAAGAAGGCTTAAAGCCTGGCAGCAGCAGCCTGCCTTGTTTCACAGTTGGGCCTCATCTGGGCACTTCCAAACCCATACAAAGAGGAGGAATCTGCAGATGTCTCTGTAGCTCCTTCTGAGTGGCCCTAGACAGTGGCTAACCTTGCACCTCTTTGGAGATCCAAGAGCCAGTGTACCCAGTAGTCATAGTGAGACCATACCATATTACAACTCTTCACATCCATAAAAGACACACTCAAGGGGCAGACTCAGTGAGTCCCAAAGCCCCACTGAAGCAAGTTCTGCTCCATAAGGGTGTTTCCTGAACAGCAGCTCTCCTACTGTAGTTACAGCTGGTCCCCACAACCAATTGGCCTGGAGGTCATTTCCTCACAGTGACACCAACAGCAATCAAGGGTTAACTACAACAAGACTGTGCAAACAGTCCACAAAAGGGTGCAACAAGAGTGTCCACCTCATGTGATTGGGGAGGCTGAGCCACTGGGCCCTATAGAACACCTACCACACAAGGCCACTCTATCAACTTAAGGAGACTTACCAGCTACCTAGTACATAGGATCAAACACAGGGAAGCAGCCAAAATGCAGAGACAAAGAAACAAGTCACAAATGAAAGAAATGGATGAAAGCAAAATATTGGATATAGAGTTCAAAACCATGGTTATAAGATTACTCAAGAATCTTCTGGAAACCTCCAAAAAATTTAGTGAAACCCTCAAGGATATAAAAAAGGACCAATCAGAAATTAAGTATGTAGTGACTGAAATACAGAGATTCAACAGCAGACTAGAGGATCCCAAGAATCAAGCCAAATATTTGAAATACAAAGGAGCAAAAACCACCCAACCAGAAAAGAAAAAAGGAAAAAGAATCCAAAAATATTAAGATAGTGTAAGGAGCCTCTGGGACAACTTCAAGCATACCAACATCCAAATTATGGGGGTTCCAGAAGAAGAGAGAGAGCAAGATATTGAAAAACTATTTGAAGAAATAATGACAGAAAACTTCCCTTACCTGGTGAAAGAAATAGACTTACACATTCAGGAAGTGCAGAGAACCCCAAACAAGAGGAATCCAAAGAGGACCACACAAAGACACATCATAATTAAAATGTCATAATTAAAGGGGGAAAAGACAAAGAGAGAATCTTAAAAGCAGCAAGAGAAAACCAGTTAGTTACCTACAAGGGAGTACCCATAGGACTGTCAGCTGATTTCTCAACAGAAACTATGCAGGCTATAAGGGAGTGACAAGAAATATACAAAGTAATGAATAGCAAGAGCCTACAACCAAGATTACTCTACCCAGCAAAGCTATCATTCAGAATTGAAGGTCAGATAAAGAGTTTCACAGACAAGAAAAAGCTAAAGGAGTTCATCACCACCAAACCAGTATTATATGAAATGCTGAAGGGTATTCTCTAAGAACAGGAAGGAGAAGAAAAAGGTAAGATAAAAAATTATGAACAACAAAGTGACAACAAATACATATCTATCAATGAGTGAACCTAAAAATCAAATGAATAAAAAACCTGATGAACAGAACAGACTGATGAATGTAACAGAATCATGGGCATGGAAAGGGAGCAGACTGACAATTCTCCAGGGGAAGGGGTTGTGGGGGGGGGTGCGGAAAGAGATTGGACAAAGAGCTTACACCTATGGACAAGGTCAGTGGGGGTGGGGGGTGAAGGCCTGGAGTGGGGTGGGAACCAGGTGGAGGGGAGCTATGGGGGGAAAAACTAAGAGGGACAACAACCTGAACAATAAAGATTTAAAGTTTTGCTTGTTTTTCTTTAAAAAAAAAGTCTGAGGATTCAATAGTTAAGGGGAGACCATAAGAAAGATAAGAACTCCACAATGCAAGATGAATGAGGGTATGTGCAAGAAGTATTTGGTATGCTCAAGGCATTGCATGAAGGAAAATCTGGCTGGATTGTGGAGAGCAGAGGACAATGGGTCAAGTTGAGGTTGGAATTTTAGGGAGGAGTTAGATTATTCTGGTTAATGGAGATAGTTTGGATTTCATTCTAAGCGCAATTGGAGGCCATTCAAAGACTTACTTTTTTGAAAAAAATCACTAAGACTTCTGGAACAGAACAGTTTGAGATAACAAGGTTCAGAGAAAAGAATAAAGATGGCTTGGCTCAAAAAATTAAATATGGAAAGATGGCGGCTGGAGGGACTGAGGTGAGGGATAGGAAGTGAGTGAGTGAGGGGATGAAAGGAGAGTGTGTGGATGTGTGTGTTGTGTGTGTGAGTGAGTGAGGGACAGTTAAATCCGTCAGACCAGGCTCTCTGGGACAGGGAGAGACTACCACCACTGCAGACACTCCCCAGACTGCAGGACTCGGGCATGGAGCCCATGCTATCTTAAAGGGGAGAGCGGCCTCTTCTAGGAACTTATCAGCACCACCACCCAGACAGGCCTTGGACACTGGTAAGAGGTGCGGAAGCACGGAAAGTGCTGGCACCTGTGCTACTCTTCCCAACCTGGCAGCCACTCTGGCCCAAATCCTGCAGACACACCTTCAGACTCACAGACCCTGGGATCTCCACCTCCAAAGGTGCACCACACCCACAGCAGTAGGTGCAACCCTCCCCCTCCCCAGCGGCAGACCTCTGACATCATATTCACACATCTCCAGCGCACAGGTCTCTGAGGCACACCACTCCATAGACTTCTCTTGGGAGTCACTGTGAGCCCCAGCTGGGTGTGATTTTGTACAGACACAGACACACTGCCCCCCCAGTAGAAATTCTGAATTCCCTCTGCCTGAATAACTGCCCACACACACCCAGCTGTGCCACTTCAGTGCCAGGGCCCTTCAGAGTGCTTCAGTGCACCTGCGCTAGCAAACTCACTAGGGGTGCTCCTGTGTGCCATCACTAGGGACACGCACCTATCCACCAGAGGTACATCAGCAAAAACCGAGTATCCCACCCCACAGCTGCAGAACTCTGGACACTACAGTTGCATGCTTTTCCAGTGTGCAGGTCTCCCAAGACCACCGCTCCACAGGCAGCCCTGGGGCCCCGCTGTGAGCCCCGCTGGACATGCACTTAAACAAACAGGGGTGCACTGCTGGGCTGTAGAAATGCTGAATTCCCTCTTCTGGGATACCTACCCACAGATACTTCAATCCAGTGACTTCAGTGCCAGGGCCCTTCAGAGTGTGTCAGTACACCCTGCTGGCAAACACACCACAGGTCCCCCTGTGAACTGCTGCTGGGATCTCGTGTATCCAACCACAGAGGTAGCAGCAAAAGCTGAGTCTGGCCACCCCACAATTACAGAACTCTGGACACCACAGTCACACCTTTCCAGAACGCAGGCCTCCTGAGCCCCACCACCCCAACAGACGGTTCCTGGGTGCCACTGTGAGTCCCTGCTGGGCACGCGTGATTTCAACCAAGGATGCAAGACAGCAAAAATTGGGACACCCCCTACACAGCTGCTGACTTCTAGTCACCTCAGTTGCGCCTTTCCAGCTCGCAGGCCTACAGCAAGAGAATCCAAATAGCTCAAGTAGGGAGCTACACTAGACTACCAAGCCCAGGAGACTTGAGATGTCACACCAATAGCACCATACTCAAAAGAAAATGGGTAGCAAAGCAACTGGAGCTACAATTAAAACATTACAGCAAAACATGGGAAGAAAAAAAAATCCACAAAGGAAAGAAAAAAAAAGAATCACCAGAAAGGGAGTTAAATGAAATGGAGGCTACTAACTTATCAGAGAAAGAATTCAGAGTAATGGTTATAAGGATGCTCAAACGGCTGAACGACAAATACACACAACTCAATGAGAATTATAAGGAGCTGAATGAGAATGTCACCAACATGAAAAGGAACCAAGAGGAAATTAAGAACGACATAGCTGCAATAAAGAACACAATGGAAGGCTTAATCAGCAGGCTAGAAGAGGCTGAGGACCGCATCAGCGAATTAGAAGCCAAGGTAGGAAAAAACACACAAACACAGGAGCAACTGGAAAAAAACTCAACAAGCAAGAGGAGAACCTAAGGGATCTTTGGAACAATGCAAAATGAAACAACATTCGCTTAATAGGGGTACCAGAAAGAGAGGAGGAGAAGCAAGGAATAGAAAACCTGTTTGAAGAAATAATGACAGAAAAGTTCCCTGATACTGGCAAGAAAAAAAAACTACACAAGTCCAATTACACAAGCACATAGAGTGCCAAACAAGATGAACCCCAAAAGACCAACACAAAGACACATCATAATTAAATTGGCAAATACCAATGACAAAGTAAGAATCTTAAAGGCTGCCAGAGAGAGACAGAAAGTTACCTACAAGGGATCTCCTATTAGAGTACAAGCTGACTTCTCAACAGAAACACACCAGGAAAGAAGGGAATGGAATGAAATATACAAAGTGATGCAAAGGAAGGGAATGAATCCAAGAATACTATACCCAGCAAGGCTATCATTCAAAATTGAAGTTGGAATCAGGAGCTTCACAGACAAAAAGGGCTAAGAGAGTTTATTACCACCAAGCCAGCAATGCAAGAAATGCTAAAGGGACTGCTATAAAAAGAAGAAACAGAAAGACAAGAAGAAACACAAATATTAAGAATAAAAAATGACCACAAACAGGTACTTTTCAATAATAACATTAAATATAAATGGATTAAATGCTCCAATGAAAAGACACAGGGTAACTGAATGGATAAGAAAACATGACCCATATATTTGCTGTCTGCAAGAGACCCACCTCAGAACAAAGGATTCACACAGACTGAGAGTGAAGGAATGGGAAAAAAAATTCAGGCAAATGGAAATGAGAAAAAAGCTGGGATTGCGATACTTATATCTGACAAAGTAGACCTCAAAGTAAAGGCCATAACAAGAAATAAGGAAGGCCACTACATAATACTAAAAGGAGCAATTCAACAAGAAGATATAACTCTGGTAAACATATATGCACCCAATACAGGAGTACCCAAATACATAAAACAACTTCTGGAAGATATCAAGAGAGAGATTGATAGCAATACAGTCATAGTAGGGGACTTTAATATCCCACTGACACCACTGGATAAATACTCTAAACAAAAAATCAGCAATAAACAGCAATCCTAAATGACTCACTAGATCAGATGGACTTAATTGACATCCTCAGAATATTTCACCCCAAAGCTACAGAATATACATTCTTCTCCAGTGAACATGGGACATTTTCAAAGACAGACCATATATTAGGACACAGGCAATTCAAATTCAAGAGAAGAGAAATCATAACAATCATCTTCTCAGATCACAATGGCATAAATCTAGAAATGAACTATAATAAAAACATTGAAAAAAATCAAACACTTGGAGGCTAAATAGCATGCTATTAAACAATGACTGGGTTACCAGAGAGATCAAAGAAGAAATATAAAGCATCCAGGAAACAAATGACAATGAAAACACAACAATCCAAAATCTATGGGACACAATGAAAGCAGTCCTGAGAGGGAAGTTCATAGCTCTACAGGCCTACCTCAAAAAAACAAGAAAAACTGGTAATAAATGATCTAACCCTACAACTCAAAGAGTTAGAAAGGAGCAACAAGAAAAAGCCCAGCATAAGAAGAAGGAAGGAAATAATAAAGATCAGAGCAGAAATAAACGACATGAAGACCAAAAAACACACACACACACAAAAAAACGAGTACAAACGATCAATGAAACCAAGAGCTGGTTCTTTGAAAGGATTAACAAGATTGATGAACCTCTCACCAGGCTCACCAAGAAACAAAGAGAAAGGACCCAAATAAACAAAATCAGGAATGAAAGAGGTGAAGTAACAACTAACCCTACTGCCATACAAAGGATTGTCAAAAAATACTACAAACAACTCTACTCGAACAAACTGGACAACCTCGATGAAATGGACACATTCCTAGAAAAATACAAGCTTCCAACACTCAATCAGGACGAATCAAAAAACCTGAATAGGCCAATAACTACTGATGAAATTGAAACAGTAATCAAAAAGCTTCCGGAAAACAAAAGCCCTGGATCAGATGGCTTCACAGGGGAGTTTTACCGAACATTCAAAGAAGAACTAAAGCCAATACTTCTCAGACTATTCCAAAAAATTCAAGAGGTAGGCACACTTCCAAGCTCTTTCTATGAAGCCAGCATTACCCTAATCCCAAAACCAGATAAAGACACCACAAAGAAGGAGAATTACAGGCCAATATCCCTGATGAACATAGATGCTAAAATCCTTAACAAAATTCTAGCAAACCGGATCCAGCATTACATTAGAAAGATCATACACCATGACTAAGTGGGATTTATTCCAGGAATGGAAGGCTGGTACAATATCCGCAAATCAATAAATGTGATACATCACATAAACAAATTGAGAGACAAAAATCACATAATCATATCGATTGATGCAGAAAAGGCATTTGACAAAGTCCAACACCCTTTCTGATAAAAACGCTCAGCAAAGTGGTAATAGAGGGATCATACCTCAACATAATAAAAGCCTTATATGACAAACCTACAGGCAACATCATACTCAATGGGCAAAAACTAAAACCATTTCCCTTTAGAACAGGAAGAAGACAGGGATGCCCACTTTCACCACTCCTGTTCGACATAGTACTGGAAGTGCTAGCCAAAGTGATCAGACAAGAAGAAGAAATAAAAGGCATCCAAATTGGAAAAGAAGAAGTAAAATTTCATTATTCACACATGACATGATGCTGTACATAGAAAACCCTAAAGACTCCATCAAAAAATTATTAGACCTAATAAATGAATTTGGCAATGTAGCAGGATACAAAATTAACACCAAGAAATCTATGGCATTTTCGTATGCCAATAGTGAACATACAGAAAGTGAAATTAAAAAACCAATCCCATTTACCATTGCACCAAAAAAATTAAGATACTTAGGAGTAAATTTAACTAAGGAGGTAAAAGACCTCTATCCAGAAAACTACAGGACATTGAAAAAAGAGATAGAGGAAGACATAAACAGATGGAAGAACATACCGTGTTCATGGATTGGTAGAATCAATATCATCAAAATGTCCATACTACCCAAAGCAATCTATAGATTCAATGCACTCCTCATTAAAATACCAACAGCTTATTTCACAGATCTAAAAAGAACCCTCCAAAAATTCATCTGGAATAAAAAACAAACAAACAAAAAACAAACAAACAACAACAACAAAACCCGAATAGCTGTTGCGATCCAAAGAAAGAAGAACAAAGTAGGAGGGATCTCAATACCAGATATCATGATGTATTACAAAGCCACTGTTCTCAAAACTGCCTGGTACTGGCACAAGAACAGACATATAGACCAATGGGATAAAATAGAGAACCCAGAAATCAACCCAAACCACTATGCTCAATTAATATTTGACAAAGGAGGCAAGAACATACAATGGAGTCAAGACAGTCTCTTCAATAAATGGTGCTGGGAAATTTGGTCAGTCACATGCAAAAAAATGAAACTAGACCACCAACTTACACCATACACAAAAATAAACTCAAATGGATAAAGGACTTTAACGTAAGACGGAAAACCATAAGAATATTAGAGGAATCCACAGGTAGCAAAATCTCAGATATATGCCAAAGGAATTTCTTCACTGACATGGTTCCTAGGGAAATGGAAATAAAGGGAAAATAAACAAATGGGACTATATCAAAATAAAAAGCTTCTGCACAGCAAAAGAAACCATCAACAAAGCAACAAGAAAACCCACTGCATGGGAGAACATATTTGCCAATGATATCTCTGATAATGGTTTAATCTGCAACATTTACAGGGAACTCATACAACTTAACAAAAAGAAGAAAAACAACCCAATCAAAAAAATGGGCAATGGACCTAAATAGACACTTTTTGAAAAAGAACATATATAAGGCTGAGAGATATGAAAACATGCTCAAAGTCACTAATCATCCGACAGATGCAAATCAAAACGACAGTAAGGTACCATCTCACACCTGTCAGAATGGCTATCATCAACAAATCAACAAAGGACAAATGCTGGGGAGGATGCGGAGAAAAAGGAACCCTCGTTCACTGCTGGTGGGAATGCAAACTGGTACAGGCACTGTGGAGAACAGTATGGAGTTTCCTCAAAAAACTAAAAATGGAACTTCCATTTGACCCAGTGATCCCACTTCTAGGAATATATCCCAGAAACCAGAAACACCAATCAGAAAGGATATGTGCACCCCTGTGTTCATAGCAGCCCAATTTACAATAGCTGAGATTTGGAATCAGCCTAAGTGCCCATCAGCAGATGAATGGATTAAAAACTTTGGCACATCTACACAATGGAATACTACGCTGCTGTAAAAACGAAGGAACTCATACCATTTGCAACAGCATGGATAGAGCTGGAGAGCATTATGTTAAGTGAAATAAATCAGTCAGAGAAAGATAAATATCACATGCTCTCACTCATTTGTGGATTATAATGAACAACATAAACCAATGAACAAAAACAGATGTAGAGACAGAGAAGCATCAATCAGATGCTCGGAACTCAGAGGGAAGGTAAAGGAGGGTGGGTGTGAGAGGGAGAGAGCAACCAAAGGACTTGTATGCATGCATTTAAGCATAAGCGATGGATGTGGACAACAGGAGTGAGGGTGAGGGCAGGATTGGGGGGATGAGGGGACACTGGGTGGATAAGGACACATTTGTAATATCTTAATCAATAAAGAGGGGGAAAGAATAAGATGGCTTGGGTTATAAAAGATCAAAAAATATCAAAAATCAGAATTTATCCAATTTTTGTATGTGGCCATAGATGTAGTGAGATAAAAAGTTAGATAATTAGCATTCTCAAATTTATCATTATATAGGAAAAAATGGAGGTAATAGAAGCAAGCATTAAATTTAAGAAATGTGAAAAAATTCAAAACAAACCTAAGAAAAGTAGAAGAGAAGAAATAGTAAAATAAACTCCCTAGAGTAATTAGACAAAAACCTTGATGAAAAATTTAAGAATTAGTCATTCTGGAAAATAACAAATGACAAGTTATTTAAAATTGATATAAATTTTTAATTTTTATATCAATTGCTTGACTGGCCACCAGAATAGTTTTGTCAACTTATACGCTTATTAAAGTCCATCAGCTTTGTTTACTCCATAATTTCTCAGCATAGTTATTTCCAGAATAATTTTCTTGCCATAATGATGCATGAAAAATTACATCTTTTTTAAATTTGCATTTACTAGTATATAAGATATATTAAGCACATTTTTTCCATGTTTATTGGCCCTTTAAATTTCTTCATTGGTTAGATGACTATTTGTACCCATTGCTCTGGGGTATTTTTTACTTTTTCTTATTAGTTCATAGCACTTTTTAAAATTTTTATTGATTTTTAGAGAGAGAGGAAGGGAGAGGGATAGAGAAACAGAAACATTTATGAGAGAGAAACATCATGTATTGGCTGCCTCCTGCACAGCACCTATTGGGAATCAAGCCTGCAACCCAGACATATGTCCTGACTGGGACTTGAACCAGTGATCTTTTGGTTCCTGGGTGGATATTCAACCATTGAGCCACAATGGCAAGGCACTTTATAGAACTTTTTTTTTTTTTTTAAATCTTCACCGGAGCATATTTTTCGCATTGATTTTTTAGAGAGAGTGAAAGGAAGTGAGAAAGAGAGGAGAGAGAAAAAAAATATATCAATGTGAGAAATACATTGATACAAGTTTGACTGCTTGCCTCCAGCACACACCTCAACTGGGGACAGGTATGTGCTCTTGACCAGGAATAGAACCCACGACCCTTCAGTCTGTGGGCTCTAACCACTGAGAAAAACTGCCGGGGCTATAGCACTTTTTTTAATATTAAGAATAGTACTTCTGCCCTGACCGGTTTGGCTCAGTGGATGGAGCGTTGCCCTGCAGACTGAAGGGTCCCGGGTTCGATTCCGGTCAGGGGCATGTACCTTGGTTGCGGGCACATTCCCAGTAGGGGGTGTGCAGGAGGCAGCTGGTCGATGTTTCTCTCTCTTCGATGTTTCTAACTCTCCATCCCTCTCCTTTCCTCTCTGTAAAAAAAATAAAATATTAAAAAAAAGAAAGAAAAATGAATAGTACTTCTTTGTCTGCCATGTATTTAACAAATATTTTCCAACTTTTAAATAAACTTTGTTTATGGTGACTTTTGAAATAAGATGGATTTTTTTTCTTGTTGTTTCTTCTTGTGCCCTTTTTGAATGTGGATAATTCTTTCAATTTTTTTTTTCCTTTATAGTTTTCAGTTTGGGGACAATACTTGCAAGCTTCCTCATCATCATAACATTATTAAAATAGTAACCTAGCCGAAACCGGTTTGGCTCAGTGGATAGAGCATCGGCCTGCGGACTGAAAGGTCCCAGGTTCGATTCCGGTCAAGGGCATGTACCTGGGTTGCGGGCACATCCCCAGTAGGAGATGTGCAGGAGGCGGCTGATCGATGTTTCTCTCCCAACGATGTTTCTAACTCTCTATCTCTCTCTCCCTTCCTCTCTGTAAAAAATCAATAAAATATATTTAAAAAAAATAAAATAGTAACCTAATTTTTTGCCTAGGTCAGTGGTTGGCAAACTCATTAGTCAACAGAGCCAAATATCAACAGTACTTCTTCAAAATAGACTCACGCAGGCCGAAAACCGACTTCTGCACATGGGCCACGAAGTTTCTATCGCACTGTACGTGTGCGCCTGCACGTGGTATTTTGTGGAAGAGCCACACTCAAGGGGCCAAAGAGCTTCATGTGGCTCGTGAGCTGCAGTTTGCCGACCAGGGGCCTAGGTCATTGCTGGTTTTGTTCACATTTAATCTATCTAGGATTTATTTTGTGTTAAAAAAAGTGAGGTAAAGGTACATTTCATTGCTCTCAAAATGTCTAACTAGTTATTTCTAACACTATTTATGATATACTTCCTGCCCTATCCTGACATTAGAAATATTTCTAGAGGGGCAGTTTTCAGTATGTTCTGAGAAGTATGATAGGACTATACATCAATATGCATTTCAAGGAATATTATCATAATTAAATACATTAAAAAACAATAGTAACATTAAATAATTTAAGTGTTGGACTTCTCAGAGATTTCATTGTTATTTTTTGTTTGTTTATAGCTAAAGGAGACTACGTAGTACTATTATAGAACTCTATTGTCACTGTGCTTCTCAAAACACAAATAATCCATAGAAAATATTCTGAAGAACCATTGCTTTACATTGATTTGCTTTAAGCTCATACATTTTTGTTGTTGTTGGAAATTATAGTTATAATTTTAGAGAAATATTTATATTTATACCTTGACTTTTAAACACAAAAATGTTTTAATGTTCATTGAAATAATCAGACAAAACATAACCAGAGGTATGGATACAAGGAACAGACTGACAGAGGTCAGAGGGGAAGGGATGGGGAAGAATGGATTAATGAAAGTGAAGAAGTTAGCAAAAGTACATATATGTATAGCCCATGGACACAGACAACAGTGTAGCATCTGTAATAGTGTCAACAATAAATTTTAAAAAGAGGGGAAAAAGAACTTAATCCACTTTAAAATAGAAAACAAGCATTAAGCACAATACTTTATATCCTTCTAAAAGAAAGAAATAATCATATAGCTTTCTTTTTGTAACCTATTAATATTATGAAACAGGTTAACAGATTTTTTTTAACAATGCACCATCTTTGCTTTTCTAAATAAATCCCACGGGATTATAGTGCATTACTTTTGCAAAATACATCAGATAAATTAAATGAATTTTTTGTGGCTGTGGATTCCTTTCAGCACTGCTTTCCTTGCCTTCAAAGCCTTTGCTTTGGCTTCATTGTTGGGAGGGGCAAGGGCTTCTTCTTTGCTTTCAGTGCTATCTTTCTATTGAGATGGTCGATAATTTTATTCTTTTTTTATTTGTAGGAACTATTTATATAATATTGTATTCATTTATAGGGCAAATATCTAATTCAGTTCAACTACAAACTTAAAATAATACAGTTTTCTCACAGTTCTGAAGTCCAGAAGTCCAAAATCAAGGTATCAGTAGGGCTGTAATCCCTCTGAAAGTTCTAGGAGAAAACACTTCCTTGCCTCTTCCACCTTCTGGTGGCTCTAGGCTGTCCTTGGTTTGTGACAACATAACTTCAATCTCTTCCTCTGTCTTACATGGCTTTTTCCTGTGTCTGTGTATTCTTTTCAGAATCATATAAGGATGATACAGTATCACCAATGGACTTATGGCTCACCCCCGTTCAAGATGATCTCATCTTGAGATCCTTACCTTAATTACATCTGCAAAGACTCCTATTCTCAATAAGGTCACTTTGTGAGGTTCCAGGTGGACATATAATTTGGAGGACAGGGTGCACCATGCTATCCATTATAAATAGTGATTAACATTAATAAAAGAAGCAATTGTCTCATGGATTTTTTTTGGTCAATGCTCACTGGAGAATATTTTTTCCATTCAGAGAGAGAGAGAGAGAGAGAGAGAGAGAGAGAGAGAGAGAGAGAGAGGTGAGAGAGACACATCGATTGGATGCCTCCTGCATGTACATGTGCCCTGGCTGGGGCCAGGATCAAACCTGAAACCCAGGTACATGCCCTTGAATGGGAATCGAACCTGAAACTGTTCAGTGTGGAGGCCAACACTCCAACCACGTAGCAACACTGGCTAGGGCTGGTTTATATATGTTATTTTAAATTTTCCTTGTGTTTACCAGAGATTATTTATACAAATATAATCAAATACAAATATATTTTTATTTTCTTTATATGCAAATATGCACACTATTCATATTGTTTTGTACCTTACTTGTTTTATTTAGTAGTATATATTGGATCTTTTCATATAAGTGCAAAGAGCGCTTACTCATTCTTTTCTACAGTTGCAATAATGCACAATGTATATGTAACCATTCCTCTACTGATGAGTACCTAGTGGTTCCCATTCTTTTGCTGTTATAAACATTAAAGCAGTGTATTAAACTCTTTGCTTCATCTGTGAGTAGGTAAAAAAAATCTCACAACATTGACACTTACAAATTAATCCCTTACCCACTCTGCTTTAGAGAGGCTGGGGAGGCACATGACCTAGTTGAATCTCTCTGAAGTCAGAAATAAAACAATATTTACTTTCTAAAAGGAAACATATTCACCTTTATTAGCCCAAGATACTTCCATCAACATGGTTCTGGCTAACATGACAAAGCAGCTTTGTCCTGACATTCTTTCTCTGTGCATCATCAGCACTGAACTTTAATACCCTCCGAATGCAGTGGTTATGCTTATAAATGGATAAAACAGATTACAATTACATTCTTTACTTTGCATTTCTCATAAAGACCTATTGTTCTTTCATTTTCCCTTGCCCAAGCCTCTTGAAATTAATGGCACTAAAAGTACACTCTAAAACATAGCTCATTTCTCTGCTTTATAGTCCCACATTTAATCTTACTCAGGCTGGTAGTAGCAAGTGAAATTTAAACACACACACACACACACACAAAAAAAAAAAAACAAAAAACAGTCAAATTAATCACACCAAACTTCCAATTCGAACACGGATATTTTCTGAAAAATCAAAAGCATTTATAATTGGGTTGGTTTGTTTATAGTTCCCCTCCTCTGTCTTAATTAGCAAAAACTGAAAACAACATTTCTGTTGCACATTGTCTCAAATTCAATAGGTGCACAAACAGTGAAGTCTGAAATCAAGAGTCATAGATGAGAAATCATATCTAATAAAAGAGAAACATGGTAATTAGCATATGGCCGCTACCCTTCCCATTGGCTAATCAGGGCGATATGCAAATTAACTGCCAGCCAAGATGGCGGCCGGCAGCCAGGCAGCTTGAAACTAACATGAGGCTTGCTTGCTTCAGTGACGGAGGAAACCAACGTTCCCCGCCTGCCGCTGCAGGCCTCTGAGCTGGCAGTTTGAAACACAGTTACAAATATAGAAGCAAAACAAAACCCCAGAAACCAGCTTTCAGCTAGCCGGGATCTCAGACCTGGAGTTGATACAGAGTTTCGATTGTAGAACCTAAACAAACCAGATACCTGCTTTCAGGAGCGGAGGCCTCAGAGCTGGAGCCTCAGAGCTAAAGCTGGCCCAGAATAAAAAAAAAAAAAAAGGAAAAAAGGAGTGGTTGGGAGCTTCCGTCACCCGCCAGCCTGAAAACAGCCCTCAGCCCCTCACTCAGACTGGCCAGGCACCCCAGTGGGGACCCCCACCCTGAAGGGTGTGTGACCAGATGCAAACAGCCATCATCCCCTCACCCAAGCTGGCCAGGCACCCCAGTGGGGACCCCCACCCTGAAGGGTGTGTGACCAGCTGTAAACAGCCATCATCCCCTCACCCAGGCTGGCCAGGAAACCCAGTGGGGACCACCACCCTGATCCAGGACACCCTTCAGGGCAAACCAGCCGGCCCCCACACATGCACCAGGCCTCTATCCTATATAGTAAAAGGGTAATATGCCTCCCAGCACCGGGATCAGCGGAGCCGTGAGGTCTCCCGGCACCGGGATCAGCGTGACAGGGGGCAGCGCCCAAACCCCCTGATCGCCCTGCGGCTCTGTGTGTGACAGGCGGTGGGGCCACAACCTCACTATCGGCCCTGCTCTGTTCGTGACAGGGGAAGGTGCCCCAACCCCCTAATCAGCCCTGCTCTGTGCCTGATAGGGGGGAGCTCCCCAACTCGCTTATTGCCCTGTGGCTCTGTGTGTGACAGGGTGCGGGGCCACAACCTCCCGATCGGCCCTGCTCTGTTCATGACAGGGGAAGGTGTCCCAACCCCCTGATCGCCCTGCGGCTCTGTGTATGAGAGGGTGCGGTGCCCCAACCCCCTGATCGGCCCTGCTCTGTGTGTGACAGGGTGTGGCACCCCAACCCCCCCACCCACGGGCCCTGCTCTGTGTGTGACGGGGTAGAGCCATAACCTCCCCATCGGCCCTGCCCTGAGTGTGACAGTGGCGGCTCCCAACCCCATGATCGGCCCTGCTCTGTGTGTGACGGGGTAGAGCCATAACCTCCCCATTGGCCCTGCCCTGAGTGTGACAGGGTGCGGCACCCCAAACCCCTGATCCGCCCTGCTCTATGTGTGACAGGGGGCGGTGCCCCAACTCCCCTATGGGCCCTACTCTGTGCATGACAGGGGTAGCGCCCCAACCCCCTGATCCGCCCTGCTCTGTGTGTGACAGGGGGCAGTGCCCCAACTCCCCTATCGGCCCTAGTCTGTGAGTGACAGGGGAGAGCTCCTCAACCCCCTGATCAGCTCTGCTCTGTGCGTGACAGGGTACAGAGCCCCAACTCCCCTGATGGACCCTGCTCTGTGAGTGACAGGGGGGAGCGCCCCAACCACCTGATGGGCCCTGCTCTGTGCATGACAGGGTACGGAGCCCCAACCCCCCTGATAGGCCCTGCTCTGTGCGTGACAGGGGGCAGCGCCCCCACCCCCTGATTGGCCCTGCTCTGTGCATGACAGGGGGTGGCGCTGCAACTTCCCCATTGACCCTGCCTTGAGTGTGACAGGGGGCGGTGCCCCAACCCCCCAATCAGCCCTACCCTGAGCATTGCTGAGGGTGGCATCACAACCTCCAATTCCGCCCTGCTCTGTGCATGACAGGGGGCGGTGCCCCAACTCCCCAATCAGCCCTGCTCTGAGCCCGACCAGGGGCTGTACCTAGGGATTGGGCCTGCCCTCTGCCACCCGGGAGCAGGCCTAAGCCAGCAGGTCGTTATCTCCCAAGGGGTCCCAGACTGCAAGAGGGCACAGGCCGGGCTGAGCGACCCCCCCTTCCCCCCGAGTGCACAAATTTTTGTGCACCGGGCCTCTAGTTTTATATAATTGAATATGAAGCATCTTATCTTAGGAAAATGGCTTTCACATATACAAATTTAATAGCAGAGGATATTTTAAATTGCAAGTATATGCAAAATTAGTTACATTTTGTCAACCTGCAGTAACTTTTTTCCATTGGAGAGATTTTTTTTCATTTATTCCTTGGTCTATGTGATATAATTTACATTCAGAAAGCTTATTCCAATGAATAGCCAATAGCTTAATGGCCTTGGCTATGTAACAGCCACCACCCAAACAAAAGAGCTGTGTTCACAAAAGTGGTGAAGGGAAATTATATGAGAAATGGCAAACCATGTAAAGGAGTAAAAAATTGTTCACATATTTTGTAAAGGAGATAGGTTAAAAAAAAAAAACCACCCTCACACGGGAAATAAAATCAATAGAGTATTAAACCAATAGCACATTTCTTCTTCAAAGCAGACTGACCTAATATCTAGGAATTTGAGGCAATATGTAGATAACTGAGTTTCCACAAACAGGTTGAGGTTCACTATTTCATCATATTTTGAAATTACTCATTGGATTTCCTGGCAAGTATCTAACTCAGTTAAACATACGTCCAATTAGAGCAGGCCTATAAAACTTTAAACACGTTAGAGCTCAGACTTTATCACCAATGATAAAAGTTTCAAAAATAAGTACTTTCACACTCCAATTATGCAATTCTGATCACACGTGATACAAAAAAAAAAAAATTCAAATCCAAAGCCCAAACATATCCATGACCTATATTTCTTCTTGCCTCCTGGATAAATTCCAAAATAAAATTATTATTTGAAGGACCAAGAATTACTCTCAAATATAACTGTTCATGAAAGAAACATCTTTTTCTTTAATATTCCAAATTATTCCCATCACAATGTAGGGCAAAACACTTTGGATTCTAAAATCACATTACTCTGATCACCATCATATAATTGCCCTTGGTTATAACTCCACTTTAAATTGAAATTACACCTGGTATTACACCTCAAGCCACATATACCAATCTGGCACCTGATAATTTTGAGTTTTAGAAATGGTAAGGACAAATGTACCATGGTGACTACCCTGTAAAGGTCATAACATTTGGGTTTTTTGTTTTTGTTGTTGTTTAGTTCTGTTTATGACATCCACTTCCCTAAATAAATAATAATAAAAAGAAAAAAAAGTGGTCAACCATACTGGAGAGGCACAAACTCTGAAAAATAGGCCATACAGAAATAAATAATTTAAACCATCTGTTTTGTACAAATACCTGTTAGTAATTCTAGCACAGTCTCAAGAAAATATCACTTTGCATGCTGGTAATTTTCAAAGTGTATTTATCTGCATTGTATAACAGAGCCTTCCTACAGATGCTGTGATATCTAGGAGACACCAGAAAGACCTGAGTTGCCTCCTGTATGTTTTATAAACAATGCCTAATTCCATTGTTCTGATTACATTTTAATCACAGTCATTTTTGTCCTCTTTACATCAACTTAATTATATGTTACTCTTAAATAAATGATCTTGATAGGTGTGGCTCTCTGGCTTGCCCATTCATCCCACAAGATAGACATGACAGAGTCAGGCCACAAATATCTGAATTCCGCTGGGCTATCTGTTATGAACGGAGCTGGTAAAATAATTTTAAAACATTTTCCCCCATTCAGGTTTGTTTCTGTGAAGCTCAATATGAAATGAAGAGAAGATATTGATTAGGCTTCTGGGAGAATTACACTGATTGGGCCCACTCTAGCTGTACAATGAGAGAATTCATTTTAAGGCATCTCAAACACCAGAGGTAATTTCATCATTATTATTTTCCAAGCAATTTATGTTTCTCTATCAAGGCAGTCCTAGGGAACATTTGGTCAGTTACAACTGATCCTTATAACACAGCTGAACTATAGAACACCTCTAAAATGTTCAGAAATAAGGGTTGCACTCAAATCCTAAGAATCACTGCTACTTTACTGAGGAATGGCATTGGCAAACATGACATCCTTTTCCCTCTCTGAACATAGGTTTCAGCTTATATGTTACTTTTTCCTGGGAAGCATTCCCATATCTTCTCACCCCTCTTTCTGGATTAGAGTTTTTCTCCACTGTCCTCGCAGAACATTCTTTTTCTATATAATCAGTAGCAATTACTATGGTTCATAGAAATTGATCATAGGATATTAAAAGTTTAGCATAAAAGTGGTTAAACCTACCTTATTTACCACTGTTATCAGTATTTATCAAATGAATGAACAAATAAATGACAGCAAATGTATCTGATGTCCAATATTTTAAGTGAATAACTTCATTATTTTCCCATCTGGGAGCATTACTGAAACCAATATCATGTGCCAAACATGAAGCGTTATTTAGGAATGACTAAGAATGGAATTGACATTTACTGAGTACTACCTATGTGCCAAGTATTGTGTAAATCTCTTTACTGGTGAAATTTAATTTATCCTAATCCTTACACCACCTCCACTAGGTAACTACAATAAATATAAATATAAATATAAATATAAATATAAATATAGTGAGTGTCCAGATTATTATGACCACCTGAGGTTTGTAGGCAAATTAGCTATAATTTCACACTGAAGTTGCTAGAGGGCCAGACCATTATAAATAGGGAAGTAGATTGTTTACCATGACAGTAGAAGTGATTTTTTTCTGAAGATATGGGTAAAAACTGCGATTTAACAGACTTTGAACATGGGGTATATTTGAACGTGAGTGGCCAGATTATTATGATCACCTGGCGTTTGTAGGCAAATTAGTCTTACACTGCATCATACGGGATATGGAAGCAGAAGGCCTGTTCAAACACCTTTGCTGTCTGCAGTTACCAAGATAAAACATCTCCAATTCACACAGGAACACGAGGATTGGACAGTCGAGCATTGGAAAAAAGTCATGTGGTCCAATGAATCACGTTTCCAGTTGCATCATGCAGATGGCAGAGTGAGAATTTGGTGGAAACAGCATGAAAGCATGCACCCCACATGCATGAGTACAACCCTTCAAGCTGCTGGGGGCAGTGTTATGGTTTGGGGCATGTGTTCCTGGCATGATTTGGGCCCTTTAATTCGTGTGGAACAACGTCTGAATAGCACAACATACCTAAGTAGCATTGCTGATCAAGTTCATCCTATCATGTTGATGGCGTATCTCAATGGAGGTGGCTTCTTCCAACAAGACGATGTACCATGCCACGGTGCTCGTATTGTGCAGGAATGGTTTCAAGAACGTGAGGGAGACTTTACCTTGCATAGGTGGCCCCCGCAATCACTAGATCTCAATCCAATTGAGCATTTGTGGGACGAAGTTAAAAGAGCCATCAGGAAGCTGGTTCCACAACCATCAAATCTCACAGAACTGGACAGTGCTATTCATCAGGCATGGTGTCAGATTCCTTGCAACACCTTACAACATCTCATGGAGTCAATGCCAAGAAGAATCGCCACAGTATTGAAAGCAAAAGGTGGCCCAATGAAGTACTGAAAGTACTGATGGGGTGGTCATAATAATCTGGCCACTCAATATATATATATATATATATATATATATATATATATATATATATATATGTATATATATAATCTCCCACGTTCAAAGGCTGATAAATCGCGTTGTTTACCTATATCTTCAGAAAAAAATCACTTCTACTGTCGTGGTAAACAACCTGCTTCCCTATTTATAATGGTCTAGCCCTCTAGCAACTTCAGCGCGAAATTATAGCTAATTTGCCTACAAACTTCAGGTGGTCATAATAATCTGGCCACTCAGTGTATATTAGATTCCTGGTGCACGAAATTCATGCATGGGTGTGGGGGATGTCCCTCAGCCCGGCCTGTACCCTCTCGCAATCTGGGACCACTGGCTCCTAACTGCTTGCCTGCCTCCCTGCCTAATTGCCCCTAACCCTTCTGCCTGCCTGCCTGATCACCCCTAACCGCCTCTGCCTCAGCCCCCGCCACCACGAATTCTTCCAGAAGGACATCTGGAATGACATTCAGAAGGTCATTTAGCTGTCCAGTCTAATTAGCATATTATGCTATATATATATATATATATATATATATATATATATATATATATATATAATTGATTTCAGAGAAGGGAGGGAGAGATAGATACATCAATGATGAGAGAGAATTAATTACCGACTGGCTGCCTCCTGCACGCCCCACCCTGGGGATTGAGCCCAGACCAGGAATCCAACTGTGGCCTCCTGGTTCATAGGTCAATGCTCAACCACTTAGCCCCACTGGCTGGGTGGTAACTACTATTGTTATTTTACTGATGGAAAATAAACTAAGAAATACAAGAAGTTTTGTGCATTTTATCTGGTTCTGTGATTCACTTGCTGTTTTTCTACTTGTCAATGACAATGGAAATAACTGCATACAATTATCTTCAAAAAAATAATGAGAATAATACATTAGAAAAAATACATCAATGTAATAATGATGATGCCAGATATCCTGTTAGCACTTTACATGCACAACTTCTATGCAGTCTTCAAAATGGCCATGAGAAAATAACCTCATTTTACAGCATGATAAGTAAGCTCAGAGAATTTAAGTAACTTCCTAGGATCACGCAGCTAGTATGTGGTGAATCTAAAATCCAGGTCAGTCTGACTACAAAGCCTGAATTCGAATCTATGCTATAATTTACAGTCTTTTAAAGTAATCATTAATATACCTGCTATTCAGACCCAATTCATCTTTTAAAAATAGCTTTATCAAGATTTAGTTTACATTCCATATAATTTACCCATTTAAAGCATACAATTCAATGCTGTTTAGTATATTTACATGGTTGTACAATTATCACCACAATCTAATCTTAGAAAAAAAATTTTTCCCCCCGAAAAGAAACCTCACATCCATTTTCAATTACAAGCGTTTTTTAATCCTACTCTGTAAAAATCACTGGGCCGTAATTGTCTCTGTAAACAACTTTGCAGGGCTTTTGAATTTATTGTGGAGGTTGAGAGGAATAATAGTAAGCTAAGTATTTTCTATACCCTTAATACTCTACTGTTATGTTCCCTGTGTATGTATAATAGGCCTCTTATTTCTCCACCAGAGAAAGAATAATCATTAAACAATAAATCCATACTCAAATACATTCATAAACAACGCCCAGTATGACATATACTGCTGGACCAACAATGCTGATCCAGAGTAATATCTTAGAGAGAGAAATGCTTTTATCCCATCTCAAATCATGGCCCATGTTTTCTCAGTATACAAGGATATAACCAAGTTTCTTAATTTACAGAGAGACAACAGAATATCAAAGAATTTATGATGGAAGTTTGGGGCAGGAGCAGTGTAGAGGGGATGGATTGCAGAATCTATCTAAAACAAAGAGCATTCCATTAAAAAGGAGAAGACTTTTGGGCAATTGAGGAGCAGGGTATGGGCAATGGACATATGAAAAACTCAAAAGAAGTAAAGGAGTAGTTAGAGAGTACCAAATGTACACTTTGGATGACTTGACAATTGTCCTTAGAGCTGGCACTGGATAGAAATATCAATTAGGAAAACCAACTCCCCTTCACTCTTCTGATAAATGTGGTGCACATTTATCACTTATCTAGAGGTCTCATATAAGGAAAGTGACATTCTAATTTTTCCTCTATCTCCACTTAATTGGGGTAAACAAGATTGATACTGTGATGCAATTAAATAAGCACTACTTATCGCTTATCGCATACGTGTAAACAACAAAAGCACACACATAATAGAACAGTATTTGTCAGGGAATTGCTTATTCATTAAATGGAGTCTGTTAAGTCAATATTATTACTGTCAACTTTGCTTAGTTTACAAGCACACATTCCTTGGGACAATGTTGATAAATTTGCTTCAATTATTTTCACTGTAACGTTATATGCTGTCTTAACCCCTCAAAATACAGTGAATCTTCAAAAAGAAACTTTGGCCTATAGTTATAAAATTCTGGCACTAGCCCAGTAGAAAAAAAACACAGTAACAAGTTTTTCATTAACCAAAATCAATAACATACACCACAGCAATTTGCCATGGTTGCAAAAACATATTGCATTCCAATCAGAAAGGGTATAAAAGGTTGTAAGTTCTACAGAGTCACAGAGGTAACCAAAATTAGAACAGTAAACTGTCAGTGGATGGGATCAATAGAGTCACTGAGCTCCAAACCCTATTTAGAGTTATTCATAGCAAAAGTATATGCTATACAAGGAGAATACGTAACACCAATCAATAATGACCACTTTTAACCTGATAAATATATATATATAGCAGTTTAGAATGTACTCTACTTACTGTTTAATACCAATAAAAGTTAATGATTCATGTTTATTTCAGAGAATACAATTACAAGTGGTTGTGCTTTCCTACCACAAAAGTCTCTCTACAATAAACCATCCCCAAAGATGAAAGACAGATCTTTCTCTGGAACCTGCCTTTATCATAGAATCCTCTTTCCAAAGGTTCTCCACCTTCTGAAAAGTAAGTCCTGGGATGCATTCTGAAGAATAATAAGATTCAATTTGCAGAGGGGCTTTTGAAAATGATGCAAAGCCCTGGCTGGTGTGGATCAGTTGGTTATTCTGTGCAACTAAAGGTTGCCTGTTAGATTCTTGGTCAGGGCACATGCCTGGGTTGCAGACTTGATCTCCAGTAGGGGGCATGCAATGCAGGAGGCAGTCAATGAATGTTTCCCTATCACATTGATGTTTCTCTATTATCTATCTATCTATCTATCTATCTATCATCTATCTATCTACCTATCTATCTATCATCTATCTATCATATATCATCTCTCTTCCTCTCTCTCAAAATCAATAAAAAAATTTTAAAAAAGAAAATGATGTAAAAGTAAATTGGATACATGTAAAAAAAAACACTAAATATTATCCATTGTCTCATTCTCCCCTACAGTGCTTTCCTAAAATATAAAAAATCTGGTTTCAGGAATCTTACTTTTAGTGACATCCTATATTACCACAAATTATTGGCATCACTTATTATAATAGTTACAATATTTTGAGAAATAACATGAGACACCATTCTAGTTTCTTTATATTTATTTCATTAATAACCCCAAGACTCTTAAGGTATAAATGTTAGTTCTTTATGATAAAACCAAGAATTACAGAGGCCAAAAATATTCCCCAAGATAGATTATAGTCACCGAGTCAGAAATATATATATATATTCAAATACACACATTCAAGGGCAGCCCTCAGCACTCACCTGCTGAATACTGGGGTAGAGAAGGGTAAGAATTGTATATCAAGGAAATCTATTGATTCCAGGTAAAGTTATCTATACAGCTGCTTGTTTATCGCCATGTATACAATAGATTAATAATCATAAAGAAATTAGGGATTCAATAAAAGTATGAGTATAATTAGGTTTCCTTTGGGTTCAAATATTTTCATGTTCGAACATGTCTCATTTCAATAGTGTTTGAAAACATGTATGCCTGGCTACAGTCAGAACTGGTTCAACAAGGCATTTCTGTTTATGGTTCGTTTTGCTTTTTAAAATTTTATAAAAAGGTAAATTAATGGAGTATATCAAAACAGTGTAGGGGTCCACCATTACAGTATCATTTATGGACCCCTACACTGGTTCTTAGATTACTTTGTTTATATTCAAATCAATGTGATAAGTTTTATAGATATGTGTCTACTGGGTGGGGTCAGGATTAGGATGATGCTAGAGAGGTGACAAGGGCACAGAATTTAAGGAGGAAAAGCCCTGAGAATGAGCACCTTCTTAAATTTGTGTCCTATACACCTCACTCACCTAACCCTAGTCCAGTTGGTGCAATTGGCTAATCACAGTTTAAGATTTCTGTTGATTCTTGGTAACTACTAAAAGGATATGATTACAGGTGTTTTATCACTCTCCAATAGGTAACATACCTGTAGCTATTTCCACTAACTCACCAAAGGTAAAAATGTGCTATGAATACTGAAGTGGCAAAGATGAGATTTAGTGATACACTCATATTCTACTCATTAAGTGTTCAAATCTAAAAATAAAAACAAATAGGCTGGTCCAGGAACTCCAGTAAGTGTTCAGCAGTCTCTGGAACAGAAATATATTTTTCCTCACATGACAATAAATAATGCTTAAGAAAAGCCCAAGCTTTGTCTTCACAAACAATTAATATACTGCTTCCACAAACTAAGGTAAGTAAATAGCTCAAAATGGTCTCATGTGTGTCCCTGAAGATGAACAGTTTCCAACATAATAACAATGGTAGAATTTGATACTATAGAAATTTATGCTTATCAGAGCAGAATTCAATCACAAGGTAATTGAATTACAGTGTTCTTTACTCTATCAGAAAAGTTCCCCACATGATCACAGTCTAGGTCAACAGTCATTTACTAAAGGTGACTACAATTCATTAGTTCGTGAATCTAGTTTCCAATTCAATATTGTACTTTCATGATACAAGTATCAAAACTACTTGCAGAAATCAATTTTAGGACATGAAATTAGGAGATAGTATTATAAAGCATCCATGACATTTCTAAGATGCCCGTTTATGAATTTATTTTTTAAAGGCTGAGCATAGGAAGGAATTAAAGGCTCCTTGAAATGTATATAGCTAGCCCACAGAAATAATGCTAGTAAATACAAAATGTTATGTCATTAAAATAAGTAAGCCAAATATACAACTTCTTACACTTAGGTATGCACTGGAACATGATCCTGAAATTACGTACCTAACAATTTCTAGTGTGTTTTAACTTCAAATTGAAACAAAAGGACTCAAAAAAATTCATGCCAAGAACTCTATAGAGGACACTGAAGACATTAAAATGGTGGGATAAATTTTATGACAAGATATTTTCAGGTTGCAGGGAATACTTATATATAAACCCTAATATGCAAATAGACAAAATGGCAGAACAACTGAATAACCTGTCAATATAACGTGCGCTGACCACCAGAGGGCGCACGCAGAACATGGCAGACATTGGCAACAGAGCCTGGAATATGGTGGGCATGGCTCCGGCAGGATGGTGGAGCAGGTGAGTGGGGGCGCCAGACCAAGGCGGGGCGCCAGACCAAGGCGCGGTGCCAGTAGCTATCATCAGGGTGAGCCTCTGGTGGTTACTGAAAATTCTTTGCTCCCATGTGCCACAGTCCTGCCAGGTGCTCGCACCTACTCCCAGTGCCCGCACCTGCAGCCAGTACCGGCCCTGATTGCTGGGCACAGTGGGTGCAAGTGGTAGCTGCTGTCCCCAATCACCCCTGAGTGCTTCTCCACCTCCCCCTCTCCTAAGGGGCAATCAGGGTAGCAGCCACCACTCGCACCCGCTGACAGCACCAGCCCCACTTGCACCCACTGCTGGTGACAAACCCAATCGCTCAGCACCATCAGCAGGTGCGAGCGGGCCGGCACTGTCAGCATGCAGGAGTGGTGGTAGGAACGAGGCTGCTGCCAGACAGGGGACCAGGGGCCGCAGAGGGAGGAGCTGGGCGGGGACACAGAGGATGGGCCAAGACCCGCCCCTGTGCCCACTCAAGCCTCGAGGCCCACAGTTCCTTTCAAGGTGCATGAATTCATGCACTGGGCCCCTAGTTTTAAATTAAAACCTACTCCTTTAACTTTAACTTTGTATGCTAAAAATATGCTTAATATGTCCTTCTGCCTTATTAAATGGCATCAAGTGAACAGGATTAAAGTTGTCTTTATTTTTAATTGTTATTTTTTACTGAATTTATTGGGGTGACATTGGTTAATAAAGTTATATAGGTTTCAGTTATACAATTCTACAACATATCATCTGTACACTGTATTGTGTATTCACCACCCCAAGTCGTCTCCTTCCATCACCTTTTATCCTCCCTTTACCTTCTTCTACCTCCCCCCACCCCCTTCCCTCTGGCAATCACCATAGTGTTATCTGGGTCCATGAGTCTTTCTCTTTTGTTTCTTTAATCCCTTCACCTTTTTCACCCAGCCCCAACCCTCTCCTCTGACAGCTGTCAGTCTGTTCTCTATAACTATGAGTCTGTCTCCACTCCGTTAGCTAGGTTTTATTGTTCATTGGATTCCACATATAAGTGAAATCATATGGTACTTGCCTTCCTCTGACTGGCTTATTTCACTTAGCATAATGCTGTCCAGATCCATCCATGCTGTCCACTAAAGGTAAGATTTCCTTCTTTTTTTATGGCTGAACAGTATTCCATTGTGTAAATGTATCATATCTTTTTTTTAATCCACTCATCAATTTTTTCTTTAAAGTTCAAAAAATTTTCTGGATTTAAGAATCACCTGAAAGCCACTTTTTCACACTACTCATGATTACAGGTGAAAGGGAGATAACATAATGTTTTGGAGTGAACATTGTCCACCAATGGTCGTTGCATTAATTCGGCAACAACAGGAATCCCCAATTTGGGGTGCAGTGAAGGAAACTTATTCAGTGAAAACAATTCATTGTGAAAGAGCATGGCTATGAGAAAGCTCAATAGTGTAACAGATCAATTATGAAACAGCAGAGCTATGGCACAGTATGGATATGAGGTGGCCCTGGGGTGAGGCTCCTCTCAGGCTAAACAGCTCTGCTCTGCTCCACCTTCTCTGCTCTGCTCTGCTCTGGGGAGACTTCTTCTGTGTTTTAGTTACAGCCAGGAAAATACTGTTTGGTCTCCAAGATATATGGAACCTTGAATGTTTCCTCTTAATAACTTTCCCTTCACATTTCACCTAAAGCTATGTCATGATTTTGTGGATGTTATTGTCACATGAGAAAGCTTCACTTTCTCCATCACATAGAAAAGAACTATTTCCTCCATTATTAAACATCTTCATTAGTGTGATGCACTTGTTATAATTAAGGAATCAATATTAATTATACATTATTAATTAAGAACATAATTTACATTTATGTTAATTTTCACTCTTTGTTGTACTGTTCTATGGGTTTTGACAAAGGCATAGGTGAATACCCACCATTATAGTATCATACAGAATAGTTTAATCTCCCTAAAAATTCCTCTATGTGTTTCATCCATTCAAACCTCCCCTCTCCTCTTCATTATCCAGCAACCACTGACCTCTTTATCTCTGCAAGTTTTGCCTCTTCCAGAATGTCATATAATTGGAATCATACAATATGTCACCTTTTCATAATTACTTAATTCACTCAGCAATATACATTTAAAATCCATCTATGTCTTCTTGTGGCTTGATAGTTCATTTCTTTTTATCAATGAATAATATTTCATTATATGGATATAGCACTGTTTGTTTATCCATTCACCTATTGAAGGAAATCTTGGCTGCTTCTAGTTTTTGCAATTATGAATGAAACTTCTACAAACATTTGTGCACAAGTTTTTGTATAAACATAAGTTTTCAACTCAACTAAGGGTAAATAACAAGGAGTACAAGTGCTGAAATGTATGTTACTGCTATTTTTAAACTTGTAAGAAATGGCCGAATTGTCTTCCTAAGTAGCTGTACCATTTTGCATTCCCACCAGCAATGGGTGAGTGTTCACGTTGCACTGCATCCTCACCAGCATTTGGTATCGTCATCAGTTTTTGGATATTTGGCATTCCAAGGGTGTGTACTAGTTTTTCATTGTTATTTTAATTGGCAATTCCTTAATTACATAAGATATTGATCATCACTTTACATGTTTATTTGTCCCTGAATATTTTCTTTGGGGAAATCTCTATTCAAAACGTTTCCCTATGTTTTAACTAGGTCATTTGTTTTCTTATTGTTGCGTGTTAAGAATTCTTTTTATATTTTGTATATAATTCCTTTATTAGATATTTCCTTTGCAGGTATTTTTCATGGTCTCTGTCTTTTCATTCTATTAAGCTTCCACAGAAGTTCTCAATTTCAAATGAAGTTCAATTTATCAATTTTTGTCTTTCATGGATCGTGTTTTTGGTATTGTATCTAAAACACATTGATAAACCCAAGGTTATCTCATTTTTCTGTTATCACATAGAAATCTTGTAGTTTTGCACTTTACATTTAGGATGATACATTTCAAGTTAATTGTTGTGAAAGGTGTATGGTGTGTGTGTGTGTGTGTGTGTGTGTGTGTGTGTGTGTGTGTCTGTATTGCTTATGAATATCCAGTTGTTCTAGTACTACTTGTTGAAATACTATTCTTTCTCCATTGTATTGCCTTTTGCTCCTTTGTCAAAGATCAGTTAACTATATTTAATGAGGGTGTATTGTTGAGCTATATTTATAATACTCTGTTTCTTTGCTCTATTTATCTATCTTCAGTATTGTGTTAGCTATCACAGGTCTTTTATTTTCCATATAAATGTTAATATGAGTTTGTTGATATCCACATAACAACTTGAAAAGATTTAAATTGGAATTGCATTGAATCTATAGATCGAATAGGGAAAATTGATATCTTAACAATATTGAGTCTTCCTATTCATGGACATGGGATCTCTTTCCATTTGTTTAGATCTAGTTTGGTTCCATTCAGAAGAGTTTCATATCTTTCTTCATGTAAATCCTATATATATTCTATTAAATGTATACCTAAATACTGCTTTTTAATTGTGCTAACATAAATGGTATTGTGTGTGTTTTTTTAATTTTGTTTTATTGCTTAAAGTATTACAAAGAGTATTACATATGTCTCCTTTTTTTTCTCCCCTTGACCTTCCCCTGGACTCCCCTACCCGCCAGTGTCATGTGTCCATTGGTTATGCTTATATGCATGCATACAAGTCCTTCGGTTGATCTCTTACCCTTCCCAGACTTCCCGCTGTAGTTTGACAGTCTGTTCGATGTTGCTCTGCCTTTGTATCTATTCAAACTCCAATTGTTAATTGCTGACAAATAGGAAATGAATTGACTTTTTCACATTAACCTTTGTATCCTGCATTTTTTTATATTTGATTATTAGTTCCAGGATTTGTTGTTGTTGATGATGATTTATTGAAATTTTCTATATAGACAGTCATCTACGTCATCAGTTAACAAAGAATTTATCTGTTTCTTCCAATTTGCATATTTATTATTTCCTTGTCTTTCTTACTGAATTACCTAGTACTAACAATATGATGTTGAATAGGAGTGGTGAGAGAGGACATCCTGTCTTATTTCTGATCTTAGGGGGAAGGTATCTAGTTTTCTCAACATGCATAGAACTGTTACAAAGAGAATACAAGATTTTCCATATAACCTTCATCCTGTCATGTAAGATGGTAATCTTACATTAGTATGGTACATTTCTCAAAACTAACAAGCCAACATTGTTATACTAATATTAATGAAACTTCAGGCTTCATTTGAGTTTTTCCATTATTTTTTTTTCTGTCCCAGCATCCCATTGCACTTAGTTGCCATGTCTCCTCCTTAGGGTCCTCTGATATTCTCTCTTTCCTTGTTTTTCATAAAGTTGGCAGTTTTGAGGCATACTGGTCAGGCGTATTGTGGAATGTCCCTCTTGTGATTAGAAGGCATTGTGAGCTTTTGGAAATAACACTACAAGGTTAAGTATTACATCATATCATATCACTTTCTATCAAGAGGTACATAATATCCATATCACTTATCACTGGTGATGTTAGCCTTCATCACCTAAGGTAATATTAGTCTGTTTCTCCACTGTAAACATTTTCCCCTTTCCTTACTCTATTATTTGGAAAAGAGTCACTAATTCCAGCTCACACTCAATGAGGGTTTAGCTCCACCTCCTGGAGTGGGGAGTATCTAGATATAATATTGTAATTATTCTATAAGGAAGATTTGTCTCTTCTTTCTCATTCATTTATTTCATTGAATATTTTACTTGTGTCAGTATAGACTTGTGCATATTTATGTTATACTTTATATTATAATCCAATACTATACTATTTATTTTGTTGCTCAAATTGTTCCAGCTTTGACTACTGGGAGCTCTTTCATGTTGGCTCCTAGGACCCTTTGACATATTCATTCTTCTGTTTTTTGAGGATTTTCTTACTTTCTAGTGAAAGATTCTCCAGATATATCATATAAACTCTCTGAATTAGCCCTAGAATCATCATTTCTTCAAGAAGACCTGGTTTCTTTTATTGAATGATGGTATTTACAAACCAAGGTCTGGACCCTAAATGTTAGACCTAAGTTTTACGCCACAAAAGAAGATGATTATATTTGAAGATTTAAAGTACTCTAATACTGCAGTGTGAAGAAAATATCTCAAGGGGGACAAAAGTAGACATAAGGTAACTCTGGAAAAAATTAAGTATCCATATTTGATGTGTCCTTCACCCTAAATTAAATGCATTTAAATGACATTTCTAGAATAGTGCATCTTTTTTACATATTTCAGTATTTGATATGTCAAGTATCTGCACACTATTTTTCGTCTAACACTTTCTTAATCATCCCTTCATGTTTTTTCCCCCCACATGCTTTTTAGGCTCCCCAAATTCCCAATGGGATAGTTATTGCAATTAGATAAATTTGGGAGAGAATTAATAGGTCTGCTGCTGATTAATTATCTCTGTTTTCATTTGTTTGATATCTAATTATTTTTCTTTCAGTTTATGAGTGGTGATTTCTCTGAAAATATAATTCTAAATTTTTTCAACACTTAAAATATTTCACTCCATTCCCTTGTTGATGCATAATTTCTGATGATATCTTCTATATTTCATCTACTTGTTCTTCTATAGGTAAGATGGTTTTCTGTGTCTTCTTCAGTGATATTCTCTTTGTCTTTGTTTTCTTTGAATTTTAAATGTATATCTAGATATAGGTTTTTAATCTTGCTTGGTTTTTCTGAATATGCTGGATCTGTGTAATTCAGTATCTGACATTGAACTTGGAAAATTGTTGGCCATATTACTTCAAATATTTCTTCTACTCCACTATTTTTTTCTCCTGATATTCCAATTATACAGTTACAGCTCTTTGTATTTTCCATATCATTGGATGCTTGTTCTGTTTATGTATTCTTTTTTCTCTTTGCACTTCAGCTTGGGATGTTTCTAATAACCCATCTTCAAAGTCTCTGATTTTTTCCTTGGTCATGTACAGTCTACGGATGAGCCCATTGTGGGCATTCTTAATTTTTGTGAGAGTGTTGTTGTTTTATTTATTCCTATCATTTTCTTTTTATTCTTTTTTAGTTTCTAGCACTCTGCTTTTGTTGCCCATCTATTCTTGCATGACATCTTTCTCTATTGGAGTCAACATATTATTCATATTTATTTTATTTTATTTTTTGAGAAAAACTATCATCTTTTATTCTGAATACTAAATTTTTGTTCTTTTTTTATTGCTTAAAGTAATACAAACGGTATTACATATGTGTCCATTTTATCCCCCCGCCCTAGACAGTCCCCTAGCCTCCCCTATCCCCCAGTGTCTTATGTCCATTGGTTATGCTTATATGCATGCATACAAGTCCTTTAGTTGCATATTTATTTTAAATTGCCTAACTACATCATTTCTGAATTTGGTTCTGAGGATTTTTTTGTCAATTGATATGGTGTTTTTTTATGTCTTTAATATCCCTTGCAATTTTTTTGTTGAAAGATGGAAATGTATCAGTATTATGAAATGAAATAAATAAAGCCTTTATTATTAGGGTTTATGTTAATCTGGCTAGGGTTTATGTTGTATTTTATATTTGCTCTCTGTATACGTGCCAGTAGCTTCAAATTTCTTTAATGTACTTTTTTGTTTTCCAAGTTGCCTTTGGGCTTCCTTAAATATTCCAGTCAGAAGGAATCTATTTCTTGAAGCTCTTTCAGGTTTAGTCCCCTTTTAATATACTGGTTCTCTGGTGTTATGGTTATAAAGTGTAGAGTTGGGAAGATTTATATAATCATATCATTAAGGCTTCATCTCAGGGCTGTAAAACTTTTATCAAATGTGTTTCTCCAGCATGAGCCAGGTGGTTCAGATGGTTGTATCATTGTCTCTGTGGTAATGGCCAAAGCATTTTAGCCTTCTTCCTATGTTCTGCTTTCTCTCTCTCTCTCTCTCTCTCTCTCTCTCTCTCTCTCTCTCTCTCTCTCTCTCTTTCTCTCTCTCATAGTCCCATCCGAGAGTATTTTCCCCTTTTTAGAGAGAGAAATCAATATGAGAGAGACGCATCGATTGGCTGCCCCACACACACTCCCCAACCGGGGCTGGGGATCAAACCTGCAATCCAGGTTATGTACTCTTGACCAGGAATCAAACCCTTGACCATTTGGTGCTTGGGCTGACACTCTAACCACTGAGAAACATCAGCCAGGGCCTTTGTTCTGCTTTCTTAAAGGAGTAGCAGTTCTGTGAAGAGATAAATAGCCTGAACTTCTGTGAAGCAATTTTTATGCTTTTCTTCAAGTCTTCTGCAATCAGAAGGACAAGAGGGTGACTTTAGAAAGACACTGGGTTACAGAAAGAGAATGAGGATAAGTGGGAAGAAGGCTTAATGAGAATGGGTCCAGGCTGAAGAGATTTGTGCCAGTCAGGAAGGCATCTTGAGAGGAAGTAGTTAATAAAGAAGAGCTTGAATAGAGTCATCTGAACATGCCACCACTTCTGGACCTGAATTTTAAAAAGGACTTCCTCTCATTCCTCCCTTTCATACTTGTGGTTCTTTGTCTCCTAAGTACACTAGGCTCCTGTATTTCCTGTTCACATTAGCCATGTGAAAAACTCTGCTCCAAAAGTTTCTGCCCCCAAAGTCCTGTACTTCCTGTACAAAGCACTTCCCAGGACACTGAGAACCACACCCTTTCAGCTTTATTTGGTCATCAAGGCATAGCCCCAGTCAATGGTAGCTATGGGAGGCTTATACCTCACAAATCACCATTCTGACATGTCTCTGGTAGGTGGAGTTGCTGGGGGAATGAACAATGTACTATGGTTTGAAATAGGGGATATTCTTTTGGCACCCATAAAGAGACTTCCCAAATGACCTACACTTTCTCACCTTCTCATGTTTAATTCTGGTGGTACATATGGCCAGGTGAGGATGCTACTCCTGGTGGTCTACCATATCCCTAGTTCATTTTGTCTCTCATCCTTCACCATAAACTATTAGTTTGAATGCCTTATCTCTAATCTCCAATGTACCATGGCTGTATTTAAACTTCAGTGTTTTCATGAACTATGCCATTTCCTTCCAATAAGTTTTCCTTATATGTTTTGAAGACCACTCACTTCCTGGCTACTACCAGACAACTTTCCCATCCTACCTCCTTTTCCAAATGCTCACATGGGTCATCTCAGTTTTCTGTTATCCAATCTGAACTTATTGCCTCAAATTGTCAAGAATCTGGTAGGAAATCTTGGTCTATTGGCTATCCTGGTCTTGTTACAAATCTGGGAGTTCATGTTCATGTCAATAAGTATAGTATCGAGACTTTGTTTTACCAAGGTTGGAGTAAGGGCAAATAGTTATCTCCTGAAAGTTATGCTAGATGTTTGTATATGAAAGTTACAACCTAGCACTGATGAGTGCTCCCTGGGAAAAAGTTTGCTTAACCATAGTTGTATCTTACAGAAAAAGCTTTTGTCAACAAATGTCAGCACACAACAGACACTTTTATAAACTTACTAGAGGCCCAGTGCACAAAATTTGTGCACTGGAGGGGGGAATCCCTCAGCCCAGCCTGCCCCCTCTCAAAGTCTGTGAGCCCTCAGGGGATGTCCTACTCCACTGTGGGAGGCGACCAGCTGATAAGGGAAGGTACCACCCCCATCACCCTGCTGCTGCTGCCACTGCCAGGCGCCACAGCTGCAAAGGTGTTTTCATTAACCCGGACTCTAGTCCCTTCACTACGAAAAAAAGACAACTTTCTTTAGGCATTTTCAAGGATATTTTTCCATTTATTTTTAGAGAGTGTGGAAGAGAGAGGGAAAGACAGAGAGAAACATCAAGGTGAGAAGGACACTACAATTGGTTGCCTCCTGCATGAGCCCTGACCTGAGCCTCATCCAGGGAGGAGCCTGCAACCTAGGTACATGCCCTTGATCAGAATCGAATCTGGATATGACATTTCTTAGCCCCTCCAGCAGCAGACCTTCATTGTTTCCTCCAGGAGTGAGGTAGAAAAACCCTAGATCACCTTCTTAGATTCTTATTACCCAAGTTACCAAGAACACTGTGAGTGGTGTACTGGGAGTTAGCCAATGAGCGTTCAGAAAAAGTGTTTCCTCTGAAGCTCATGCGCAGAGGCAGGACTGCTGGTGGGCCAGGGCTGGAGCAGGCTCCCCTGTCTGTGTCCGCTCTGAGCCTGCTCCAGCTGCTGCGGCGGCTGGGGCAGCCTCAGGCCCCCCTGTCTGTGTCTGCTCTGGGCATCACCTGTGCACGCAGCCTCCACCTGACAGGTCGTGATTGTTACGGCATCCCGGATAAATATATATATATATATATATATATATATATATATATATATATATATATATATATATATATACTGCCAGTGCTATGAACATCTTATATCCTTTCTGTCTCCTGAGATCTTCTAGAGAAAGGAAGCTTACTTCACAGATGGGACACTAGTGGAATTAATTTATTTGAACAATGATAACAAGCATCCAGCTTCTTGGAAGAAACAAATCCTCCCAAGGTCAAGTTCTCCCCATTTGGCTCCCTATATAAAGGGTCCTTCAGGTTTTTGGCTCTGGAGGCAAGATATGGTGAGGTTAGCAATAGGCCTATGATTCAAATGTTTAGGCCTAGCAGATCATTTCTAGATTTCATATTGAGCACTCTCTTCTAGGCAGCCTAACCTCTAAAATTTATGATTATATTAGGTTACATGGTTATGGGGAATTAAGGCTAAAAATCAACTGACTTTAACATAGAGAGATTATCATAAAATAATATCCTTTTCGGTCCATAAAAGTAGAAGAGAGCAGCAGAAGATAGAAGTCAGAGGGAAATGTAAGAATGAAAGTGATGCATTGTGTGACTCAATTTACCTTTGCTAGCTTTGAATATGAAGAAAGAGGGCTGTAAGAAATGAATATGTCTTTTACAAACTAAGAAAGAACAAGGAAATAGATTCTTTAGAGCCTCCAGAAAGGAATGCAGTCCTGGAGACACCTTTGTCTTCATCCCAGAGAGATCCATGTTGGAATTTTATTCCAAAGAATTATAAGATAATAAATTTGTGTTTATCTAGCTGCTAAGTTTGTGGTGACTTGCTAAAGCTGCAGTAGATACTGCTGCAATGAACAAAAGGGTACATTTATTCTTTCAAAGTAATTTGGGGTTTCTTTAGATAAATCCCTAGAACTGGAATTGCTGGAGTATAAGGCAGATCTATTTTGATTTTTTTGAGAAAACTCCATACTGTTTTATATAGTGGCTACACGAATCTGCATTCCCACCAAAAGTGCATGAGGATTCCATTTTTTCCACATCCTCGCCAACATTTGCCATTTTTGGATTTTTTTTTTTTATGACAGCCATTCTGATAGGTGTGAGGTGATATCTCATGGTGGTTTTAATTTGCATTTCTCTGCCAATTAGTGACTTTAAGCATCTTTCCATATGTCTATTGTCCATCTCTATGTCCTCTTTGGAGAAGTGTTTGCTGTAGTGTAATTAACAATAGCCAAACTATAGAAGCAAGCCAAGTGCCCATCAATACATTAATAGATAAGTGGACAAAATAAAGCTATATATATATATATATATATATATATATATATATATATATATATAGCCAAACTATAGAAGCAAGCCAAGTGCCCATCAATACATTAATAGATAAGTGGACAAAATAAAGCTATATATATATATATATATATATATATATATATATATATATATATATATATACATATATATACACACACACATACACACACTAGTGGGGCCCGGTACACAAAATTGGTGCATGGGGGGGGGGTCCCTCAGCCCAGCCTGTATCCTCTCCAATCAAGGACCCCTCACAATCTGGAACTGCTGGCTCCTAACCGCTCACCTGCCTGCCTGACTGATTGCCCCTAACTGCCTCTGCTTGCCTGCCTGATTGCCCCTAACTGCCCTCCCTGCCTGCCTGATCACCCCTAACTGCCCTCCCTGCCAGCCTGATCTCACCTCCAACTGCCCTCCTCTGCCGGCCTGGTTGCCCCCAACTTACCTCCCCTGCTGGCCTGATAACCCCTAACTGCCTCTGCCTTGGCCCCCACCACCATGGCTTTGTCTGGAAGGAAGTTGGATGTCTGAAAGATTGGCGGTTGACCTGGTCTAATTAGCATATTACCCTTTTATTAGTATAGATACATTATATAGCACAGGGTTGCTTAAATGGGAGCAAGGGTAGCCTTTCTCAGCAGGAGGAGATGCTCTTGGCAGACAAAAATATATAACCCCTATATCTGGACTGATAGTCAGCCATATGCACTATACTGCCAAACCAGTCATTAAAATAATTGAACTGCTTTCTTACACCTTATACCAAACAGTTGTTGCCCTTAAAACCCCTCCTCAGCCCCTACCTTAGGTACTGCCTTCACAGTTCACCCAGATTAGGTTCTGACTGGTCAGTTTCTAAGCCACTCAGCATCTCCGGGCCTATCTCCAGGCCTGATCAGAGAGGCATGGCTGATCAGCAGTCCCCACAGCTGCTGGAAAGGCCCAGAGGCATGGTTGCTGGTGAGGCTTGGAGAGAAAGAGAGAGGCAAGGGCTGATCAACAGCTGCCATGGAGGCTGTGGATCAGACCCTGCTTCTCTCTCCACACCTCTCTCCAGGCTTAATCTGCAGCCCCCTTGGCAGTCAGTGCTGGGTTGCTGTGCCTACAGTAGCAGCAGTTGGACATTCCCCAAGGGGTTCCAGATTGGAGAGGGTGAAGGCTGGGCAGAGGGACACCCCTCCCTCAGTTCACAAATTTCGTGCACAGGGCCTCTAGTATATCTAATAAAGTACTTGTATCCAATTGGATTTTTTAAAAAACTCTTCAAATTACTAAGACAAACTATACAAAATGAGCAAAAGAATCAAATAGCCACTTCACTTCTACTTGTAGAAATGGCAAATATGCACATGAAAATTTGCTCACCATCATTAGTCATTTGAGGAAAGAAAATTAAAATCACAATGAAATGCCACTATACAACCACTAAAGACAAACAACAGTAAGTGTTAATAAGTATTTGGAGAAACTTAAACCCTCATATACTGTTGGTGGAAATGTAAAATGATACTGCCACTTTGGGAAACAATTGCATTGCTTCTTAAAAAGAAGCATAGCTTCCTATATAAGGAGGCAATTTTCCTACTGGGTATCTATCGTAGAGAAATGAAAACCTGCCCACACAAACATGTGAATATTTATAATTGTGCAACTTGATATTGCTCAAAATGGAAACAGCCTATGTGTCAATCACCAGGGGAATGAGTAAATATAATATGGCATTCAATCGAGCACTTACACTGCAATTAAATTAAAAGGAAAAAATTATAGTTACATGTAATAACATGAATTAATATCAAAGATATCATGCTAAGTGAAAGAAGACAAAGCTAAAAGACTGCATACTATATGATTCCATTATATTAAATCTGTAGGAAAGGCAAAACTATATATAGAGACACAATGTCAGGGTTTGCCTGGGTCTGGGGGCAGGAGAAGAGGTTTAATGCAAAGAAGCATGTGAAGAAATTGTTTGAAGAGATGGATATGTTCTAAACATGGATTGTCATAATTATTGAACAACTGTATAAATTAAACATCAAATTGTACAGTTAAAATGGATTAATTTTATGGTATGTAAATTATACTTCAATGAAACTGTTAAAAAACATTACTCAGAAATATTAAAGAAGATCTCATTTAATGGGAGCATATACATCATGTTCCGGGACTCAAAATTTAAAGACAATGCTCCTCAATGTAATTGCAAGTAAAATCATGGCTGTATTGTATTTGAGGCAGGGGAGGGGGGTGTTGATAAAGTAATTCTAAAATTTAAATGGAAATGCAAAGTTAGGAAGAATCAAGATAATCTCAAGGAGAAATGACATACATTATCAGAAATCAAAGCTTACTATAAACCTATAGTAAGTAAGGCAGCACATTGTTATTGTGTTAAAAAGAACCCACTATGGAACAGAATATAGAATCAAGAAGCAGACTATACTAGTTTTCTATTGCTGTATAACAAATTATCTCAAAATTAGCAACATAAAACAACACCCATTTAGCATCTCATGGCTCTGTAGGTCAGAAATACAAATAGGCTCAACTGGGCTCACTGCTCAGGATCTCACAATGCTGAAATTAATAAATCATCTGGACTGGGATCTTATCTGAAGGCTAGGGTAAGAATTTGTTTTCAAGCATGTTCAGATTGTAGGCAGAACCTTGGTTCTTTAATATGTAGATTTTAATTCCTTATTTCCTTATTGTCTGTCATCTGAGAGCTGTTATCTTCATTTTAAGACTGTCTACATATTGTCTTACAGGGCCCCTTTTATCATTAAACAAGCAACAGTATGTTAAGTCCTTATATTTCAAATATCTCTGGCTTTCCCTTCTGCCACTAGTCAGAGAAAACATTCTATTTTTAAGGGCTCATTGTCTAGATCAGACCCACCCAGATAATCTCCTTATCTGTCCACTATATGATCCACTATGCCATATAATACAACATAATTACTGAAGTACTATATCATCATATTCATAGATTCCCATAATTTGTATGTGACATCTTGGAGAGCCATTTTAAAATTCTGCCTGCCACACAGATTCCCACAAATATGGTCTCATGATTTTCCACAAATGTGGCATTGTAACGCATTAGGGAAATTATTTTCTTTCCAATAACTGATTCTGTAATAGTTGGATATCTGTATGAAAAAATAAAGCTTGCACATATTAAAACAATTTCAAATATGGAAATTAAATCAATAAGGCATCCAGAAAATAATAGGAAAATGTCATCATTTCCTTTAGATAAACAAAGATTTCTTAACTAGGAAACATGAAACAAAAGGTTGATAAAACTGCACTTCATTAAAATTTAAGAACTATTGCTTATCCAAAGACTACATTAAGGCAGTGAGAAAACAACGTACAGAGTGGGAATAGATAATGGCAATACATATATCTGAGGAAGGACTCGGATCCAGAATATATTTTTATTAAAAATCCTACATATTACTAAGAAAAAGCAAATGACTCATTTTTTTTAAATTTTTCGTTTATCTTATTGATTTGAAAGAGAGAAAGGAAGGGAGGGAGAGGAAGAGGGAAGGAGAGAGAGAGAGGGAGGGAGGGAGGGAGGGAGGGAGGGAGGGAGGGAGGGAAAAGGCAAGATTGATTTGTTGTTCCACCTATTTATGTATTCTTTGGTTGATTCTTATATGTGCCCTGATGGGAAATTGAACCCACAATCTTGGTATATCTGGAAAATGCTGTAACCACTGACACTACCCAGCGGGGGCCCAGCCATACAACTGAAGTTTTTAAATGGGAAAAGCTCTCTACAAAAGATATATAAGCCCTAACCAGTTTGGCTCAGTGGATAGAGCATCGGCCTGCGTACTGAAGGGTCCCAGATTTGATTCCGGTGAAGGGCATGTACCTTGGTTGCAGGCACATCCCAAGTAGGGAGTATGCAGGAGGCAGCTGATCGATGTTTCTTTCTCATTGATGTTTCTAACTCTCTATCCCTCTCCCCTCCTCTCTGTAAAAAATCAATAAAATATATATTTTAAAAAAGATATATAAATGGATGAAAAATATTTTAAAAAATTCTTGCTCTAGCCAGTTTGCTCAGTGGATAGAGTGTCAGCCCATGGACTGCAAGGTCCTGTGTTCAATGCTGGTCAAGGGCACATACCTTGGTTTCAGGCTCAATCCCTGGCCCTGGTCCAGGCACATGCTGAGGCAACCAATCAATGAGTCTCTCTCACAGATTCACATCAATGTTTCTCTTTGTCTCTCTCCCTTCCTTTCCCCCTCTCTAAAAATCAATGGAAAAATATCCTTGCAATCAGAGAAATACAAAATAAAAAATACAGTATGGTATCACTATACCCCAAACAGGATGACCAAAAAAGGGAAAAAGAAAAAACTCCCTGATGTGATAGATTGCATGAATATTTAAAATTCTTCATCTTTCACTGTATCTACTCTCTGCCATGGGAATTTGCAGTTCTTCACATAATATTTGAAGAGTATATTCTCTATCCCTTGACTTTGGATTTAGACTTATGACTTGCTATGGCCCTAAAATAAATCAAAAGTAAATATGTGACATTTTTAAGATTAACCCTTAGGGCCTTGGGTGTTTCTGCTACCATGCATGTATTTTTGCCATCTACATAAGCAGAGCTTTCCCTGTGCAACTGCTGCTCACTTACCCTCTGGTCTGTGCCAATGAATGAACACACAAAGAAGAGACCACATTAAAGAGTCAACACCAGTCAGAACCATTGTTTAGAGGAGAGCCACTCGGGAGAACTTAACCTATATCAGTTGACCCAACTGCAGATGTATAAGCAATCCTATATAATAAAAGGCTAATATGCAAATAGACTGAATGGTAGAACAACCAAACAACTGGTCGCTATGATGTGCGCTGACCACCAGGGGGTGCACATGGAACATGGCAGGCATCGGCCATGGTGTGATGGTAGAACAGGTGATTGGGGGCACCAGACCAAGGCGGGCTGCTGGTCAGTGTTATTGGGGTGAGCCTCTGGTGGTTACTGAAAATTATTTGCTCCCAGGCACTGTGGTCCCACCCGGTGCTCACACCTGCTGCCAGTGCTAGAACTGCTGCTTGCACCCACTGCAGGCGCCTGGCACTGTCCCTGATCACTTGGCGCCATCAATGGGTGTGAGCCACAGCTGCCGGTCCTGATTACCCCTCAGGGCTTCTCCACCTACACCTGCTCCTGAGGGGTGATCAGGGCCAGCAGCCGCCACTTGCACCTGCTGGCAGTGACAGCCCTGCTCGCACCTGCTGCCAGCACCTGGCACCCATCCCTATCACTCTGTGCCATCAGCAGGTGTGAGTGGCAGCTGCCCGCCCAGATTTCCCCTCAGGGCTTCCCCACCTCTCCCTGTTCCTAAGGGGAGATCAGGGAAGCAGCTGCCACTCACACCCACTGATGGTGCCAGCCCCGCTTGCACCCACTGCTGGTGTAGTCCCCAGTTGCTCCACACTGTCAGCAGGTGCGAGCAGGGTCTGCACAGTCAGTGTGTGGGAGTGGAGGCAGAGAGAGTGGGGTTGCCAGCAGACAGGGGACCAGGGGCCATGGTGGGAGGGGCCAGGCAGGGGCTTGGAGGATGGGCCGAGACCTGCCCCTATGCGCACTGCAGCCTCATGGCTCACAGTTCCTTTCAAGGTGCACGAATTCATGCACTGGCCCCTAGTAATAAATAATTGTTGTTTTAAGCCACTGAGGTATGTGGTAGTTTGTTTTATAGCAATGGCTGTTAATAGCAAGTATTAGTGAGGAGATAGAGCAAGCAGAATTTTCATATGCTTATGGTGAAAGTGAAAATTGGTGCATCTACTTAGGCAAACCTGCAGTATCTAATAAAACCAATCAAGTGTTTGCCCTTCAACTAAACAACTCCAGTCCAGAAATGCAAACATATTTACTCCTTGAGACATGCACAAGAGGGATCACAGAAGTACTATTCAGATCACCAAAACTGGAAATAGTATAATGTTGTGGTACATCTATGCATTGAAATACTACAGAAAGAGCAATGAAAAGGGATGGAAAAATAGCAATATTCAACAACACAGATGAACTTAAAATTATAATTTTGATTAAAAAAAAGACAGACACAAACATAGTACATGCTGTATGATTCAATTCATATTAAACTTCAAAAATTGGCAAAATTAATATAGGATTACAGAATAGTGGTTCTGTTTTGGAAAGATAATGATGAGGTGGAAGAGCTGCATAAAAAGGCTTCCATAGTGCTGGTTATATTCTATATCTTGACTTGGGTGGTGGTTACATGAAAGTATTCACTTAGTAAAAATTCATGAAGTAGTATACTTAGGACTTGTACACTTTTCTGTATTTGTTATATTTGAATAAATAAATTTTAAAATAAAAGAAAAAAGAGTGAAAATCTCTATATATACTAATATAGAATAATTCTAAGATATAAATGAAAATATTGTTATGCCAATTATCTTTAATTTCTAGTTAACCTAATTAGATCAAACCCCTGACTGAATTCAGTCATACAGCTACTCAGGGTCTTCTCTGGTGAGTGGATATTACCACCGCTTCCCCATGTGGGGAAGCATGGGACTTGGTTGGAATGTCTGTAAGGAGAATTCTCTGAAAGGTTGGGGGCCTCTGGGAGGACCTTGCCAAAGGCAGCAGCCCCTACCTTGACTTTTCCAAAAAAGTCTGAACTTCTGGGTGTTTACTTAGACATGTCCTTGCTTAAAGGACAGGACAGGCGCATATACTTTCTCAAGGATGCTTACCCTGCTGATTGTATCTAGAGGTTAATTTTAGTTCAAGCTGTTGTGACAATAAAAGGCTAATGAGGCAGGCAATCAAGGATTTTTGGCTCCTTATGCCAACTATCCCCTTAGATTCTCTTTCACAGAAACATGTGTCAGAGTAATCATTCATCCATCATTCAGGGTCTGCCGGTCAGCCCCGGCATCCATAAACAGTGACCCTACTTGGTAATTCACAGGGAAGCCTGATACTTTTAAATCCCTGTCTCTACTGGAATCCATGTAAGATAACTAGGGAAAAGTCACTGCCCCTTCCCCAGCCTTCCCCATACCAAACTTACACTAGACTATAATGGTTTTATATCAACTCCATTATTTAGGGGTCATGTATACCCCTAAAAAGTAACATAGTGTGGGAATGACAGAATTTTTAAGTTTATTAGGCTTAATCATTCTATTATATCCCACAATGGAAGGGTCTTCCAAACTTGGAAGATGCCCTATATGAACCTTCTATCTCCATCAACTTGCCATTCTATTTGTTTATTCAATAACCATTTCATTCTAAGCAGCCCCTTCTCACAACTTCCCAAGTATAGTCCCTTGCTGTTATTCTCTTGAGAAATTTCATCCTTCTTCACAAGAAAAGATTACCCTTAATTACTTCCTGCTTTTCTGAAAACTGGAGTTTGTTGGGCATCAGCTAAGTGCTAACAGAGACTCTCATCTGCATTGATATATCATTGCCTTTGTAGGACTCCTATGCAAACCCTAAGTCTCTCAAAGAGTAAAAGTATGTACCCTCATCTCACATATACCTCTCCCCCAGTGAGATCCACAGCTGATAACTAGTTTTTCGAATAGGCATATAAACCTTACATGTTGAGATATTTTTCTTGGAGTTAATATGACAATCTAATCTCAAATGAGCAAATAATTTTTTCCTGCAAACTTGAGTATAACCATGTATTCCTTTCAAACAATAAGCAAAATTAAAACAAGCTTATGTATTATTTTTCTAAGTATTTCATGAGCCATACTTACATTATAAGAACCACAACACCAAGCTCTCTTTTTACATTCAAGAAATTTGAAAACAAGCTCAATTTATCTTCTTTTTCATTTCAATTTTTCTCCCTGATTGAGGCATGGGGATATGAGGACAGGGATTTGGCTTTCCAGTTCATTTTATCATGTCTTTTTCCTCTTTTTAAAAGATAGAATCCAATTTCATTGAGAACACAACAGACAGTCTATAAATTGTCATTTGGTTTACTCTAGTAAATCATTTTCAATCTCAATAGAAAGAGCTGCCAGACAGACCTTAGTGCTTGTTTTCAATCCATTCTCCTCTAAACTATTTCTAGCACGCATTTATTTTAGCTTTTAGTTAGGTAGAAGTTTTATTTTTTTCATTTTTTAGGTATGGGGTTATTTCTGGGGTTATATTCTACTACTAGTGGCCCAGTGCACAAAATTGTGCACATTAAAAGGAAATTAATTAGAGGAAATATTTTAATATTGCTATTTGCCCTTTCTCTATAATAGAAGTATCAGAGATGAAAAAAATTAGTAAAATGTATATGAAAATAATATATAAATTTATTAATAAATAATCACATGTCATAACAACAACAAAGACATGATATAAAAACAACAAAAACATGATGTAAAAACAACACTGATACAAACAATGACTGATAAATTTATTAAACTTACTCTAATATCTCCCTGTATACCACATTAAGAGTGAAAACACTTTCAGAGTGCTTGACTAATTTCCCTTGTGATGAAGTACTTAGAACTTTAATGTCACACACTCTTCAAACTCGAGAGAAAGCAACATATAACTGACCATGTGTAAAAATGGGCTCAGGTAGGAATATTCCTACTCTGTCTAGAGTTTGTCCTTGTGATTTATTAATAGTCATTGCAAATGCTGGCATCATAGGAAACTGTCTTTGAATTAATTTAAATGAGAGGCCAGTGTCAGATCAGGGTGCAGGGGAATGGGATTCCTGGCTGGCAGGCAGCTGACAGCAAGCTGTCCAATGGCTGATTCTGTGAGGACTGGGGCTCCCCCCCTCCCTCCTGTCAGGGTCTGGTTTGAAGCCCAGCAATGCCCCCGATCACACGAGACCCAGAGTTCTGCTGCACCTCGGCCGGGGCCCAGAGCTCCCTCCTGCTGCCACTGCACCCCGGTCAGGGCCAGGAGGGAGCTCCCTCCCACTGGCAGCCTGCTGTTCGGTCATCTGTCTGGTCATTTAGGTTGTAATGGCCCCTGGCTTTTTATATATTAGAAGTAGAGGCCTGGTGCACAGATCTGTGCACTGGTGGGGTCCTTTGGCCTGTCTGCATCCTCTCGCAATCTAGGACCCCTTGGGGGATGTCAGAAACCCAGTTCTGGCCCAATCCCTGCAGGCCCAATCCAGACAGGAGGGAGCCTGATCCTGTGTGTTGAGCATCTGACCCCTGGTGGTCAGTGCACATCATAGCAACTGGTCAAACAATCAAATGGTTGCTCAGGCTTTTATATATATAGATTAGAATTGATTAAATGGTTGTCTGAGAAATGCATGTGTTATATAGGAACTAGTTTCATATTACCATCCATTCGTGGTTTTAGAAAGTACTTCTCAAATTTTAATGTACATATGAGAACTGAGAATCTTATTAAAATGCATATTCTGTATCAGTAGGTCTAGGATGGGGCCAGAGATTACATATTTCTAACAAGCTCCAACTGATGCCAATACTGATAGTCCATGGGCCACAAACTGAGTAGAAAGTATTTAAAGTAAAAACTCTGAAGACAAACTGCTTGGTTAAAATTCATCTCCTCCATGTAATTTGGATATGTTACAGGAAAATTATCCACCAACAATTTACTGATCTAATAAGCTTTTATTTATTGATTCATGAACCAGGCAGCATCCAATCTAGCAGATAGAAAAGAGCTCTGAAGAGCTGTACAGGGGAGATATTTTATAGACCAAAGTGACTTGGAACAAAGAATTCATACTGAGCATTTGCTGATTGGTTAAAGCAAAGTTAGTTTCCTTATGTGAAACAAAGGGAAGTCTTGGATCCAGGTTAGTAATGTGGGTGCTGAGCAGTAAGTAAGCACCGACGGTTGACCTGAGCCTTCCTTTTCTGGAAAATCCAAGCAAAGAAACTTACTTGAGTGAGTTTTGGTTTGCTGATGTGGGGCTTAGCATGAGCAACTTCATCTGGTTTCTATAACAATTATATAGGCAAGTAACTTAGTTTTCTCATCTTTAAGATAGGGATAATAACAATAGCACCTACCATTTGGAACATAAAGATTGAAGGAGATAATACATTTAAAGATAATTACAAAAGTATCTAATGAAGAATAAGTGTACACATAGACACAGACAACAGTGTGGTGACGGCCAGAGGGAAGGGGGTACAGGGGCTGGGTGGAGGTAGGCAAAGGGTGGGAGTAAAATGGGGACATCTGTAATAATGTCAACATTAAAAATAAAGTTTAAAAAATGAGTAAGTGTAGAATAAATGATATAAATCTCTAACATAATTTGACTTCCAAATGAAAAGTGACAATTATAGAAATCATTATGATAAAGTCTCAGATACTTTTTTGGCAGTTGAATTACTCTGATCACTTAAAAGAAATGACTTATTTCAACCACAGGGAAAAGGTGATTTTTTTAAATTAATGTCCTGAGCAAATGATAACTAGAAGTTCAAGGTAAAGGAACATATATGATGCTAGAATTCAGCCGTGGGCAAACTACGGCCTGCGGGCCGGATCCAGCCCGTTTGAAATGAATGAAACTAAAAAGAAAAAAGACCGTACCCTTTTATGTAATGATGTTTACTTTGAATTTATATTAGTTCACACAAACACTCCATCCATGCTTTTGTTCCGGCCCTCCGGTCCAGTTTAAGAACCCATTGTGGCCCTCCAGTCAAAAAGTTTGCCCACCCCTGTGCTAGATGCATATGAATATACACATACATATAGCTTTAATTTAAATCTTATAATAATAAGCAAGGCAGATTTCCATTATACAGTACATTATGCATTTTACTATTTCCATTATGCAGTTGAGAAAACTGAGGTTTAAAGAACTTAAATTTGACTAAAGTCACAGTTAGTAAATGGAAAAAAACAGGATTTAAATAGATTTGCAAATTTCTATTTCATCATCATACTAGAAAAAAATCACTGATTTTTTGACAGTAGTTCCAAATAGAAAGTGAATTCTCCCTGCATGAATCTCTAAATAATGAAGAGATTCTCAATTCCTTCCGCTTCAAATACTTTGCCAACCTTTCTGTGAACTACAATCCTGCTGCACCTGCTAGCCTGGCTCTACTAAAGGCACATGCGGTCAGCATTTCCATTCTAAATGCTGTAGGGGCACTTTGCAACTCAGCCATAATCAATCTATGTTGGGCTGAGCTTTGCCATTAAAGGTCATGCCTCAAGAGCAACTTTAAAATAAAAACTCATTTTAGCCAACTTCAGTATGAGTGAGGCACACAAACAGAAGCAGATTTTGCACCTGATTGTAATTCACATCCAGATGTCAGACTTAAGTATTTGCTTTATGTTTTCCAGAAGATGGCTGCTGTGTATTTGCACCTGCAACAAATAAGCAAACTGTAGGAAAAATAATTACAGCTACAGCTAGCTCAGCCAATGCTCTCATCTAAAAACATTCACTTCCATTTTCAGAAGGTTTATCAAGCTACAATTTTATCACCACAAACATTGCAGATACCAATGAAAGAAAAATGAACATGAGAACATAGGTCCAAAATAAGTGAAGTAAATATTCTGACCTTGAAACTGAAGATAACAACTTGCTTGTAACTGGAGATACCTAATGATTTAATAAATGTGTACAAACATACAAACTGTGTATATGAATATCTTTGTCCAAAAAGAAAAATCCAAAGTTGCAATGCAACCTAGAAAGGTAGTCCTAATTCTATCTTATAAAGCAGTAGTTTAATTAGGTAGGTTAGAACAAGTTGGTTATGATAAATGGTGTGCTTATAAAACAGATTTCCAAAAATATGTGTATCATTTTGCTAATATTTGTGACATAAATGCGCCAAACTAGACTGATTTCAACCTACGAAAGTGACACCACTGAATGTAAATTTTGGAACAGGAGCATACAATTGGCTCTATTAAACTGATGCTAGCTATGGTACACATGGCTCAAATCAATAACCTACTAACCTATCCTTCCATTATAAGAAACTAGAATAATAACAAACCTAAAACAAACAGAAAGAAGGAAAAAAAGAAAGAGTAGAGAGGGAAAAAATGAAGAAGAGAATAGAAAAATAATAGAGAAATGTCCATGAAACCAAAGATTGATTCTTTTTTTTCTTTATTGAGGTAATACATATGTGTCTTATCCCTCCACTTCCCCCACCCCCACCCCCACCCCCACCCCAAAGGTTGATTCTTTTAAAAAATCAACAAAATTGACAAACCTTTGACTAGGCTGAAAAAAGGGAGAAGACTATCTTACAAAAATAAAAAGAAAACACTATGAGCAACTATTTGACAGAAAATTAAATAACCCAGGAAATGCACAAATTCTTAAAATAAAACAAATTGCTGCTGACATGGACTAAGAAGAGAGAGAGAGAGAGAGAGAGAGAGAGAGAGAGAGAGAGAGAGAGAGAGAATATGAATCTGAGTAGACCCATAAAAAGTAAAGAGACTGAATGAGTAATAATAAAGAAACATTCAGGACCAGATTGTTTTTTTAACTGGTGAATTCTACCAATCATTTAAAGAAGAATTAATACCAATCCTTCAGAAACTCTTCCAAAAATTAAAAAGAAGAAAAGGAAATCTTCCCAGCTCATTCTATGAGGCCAGTGTTACCTTAATACCAAAGCCAAACAAGGATATTAGAAAGAAAATATAGACTTTTAATATTCATGGATATTCACTCAAAAATACTCAACAAAACATTAGAAAACCCAATCTACCATCATATAAAAAGGAATATACATCATGAATAAGTGAGATTCATCCCAGGATTGCAAGATTAGTTGAATATTACAAAGTCAATGCAGCCCAGCCTGTGTGGCTCAGTCATTGAGCATTGACCTATGAACCAGGAGGTCACTGTTTGATTCCAGTCAGGACACATTCCTGGGTTGCCTTGATCCCAGGAGGCAGCCAATAGATGGTTCTCTCTCATCATTGATGTTTCTATCTCTCTCCCTCTCTCTTCCTCTCTCTGAAATCAATAAAAAATTTTGAAGTCAATGTAATACACTCTATTAAATAAATGAAGACCAAGCCCACATCATCTTCACAAATAGATGCTGAAAAAAGCATTTGACAAGATCCAGAACTCTTACATGATAAAAACATTCAACAGTTAGGAATAGAAGGGATGTTCCTCAGCCTGATAAAGGATTTTTCTATGAAAATACAGCTAACATAATAATTAATGGTATAAGACTGAAATATTTCACCTAAGTTCAGGAACAAGAATAGTTCTGCTCTAACCACTCTATTGAACATGGTACTACATACTCCAGCTATGGCAGCTAGGCAAGAAAAAAATAAAGGTCTCTAGACTGAAAAGGAAGAAATAAAATTCTCTGCAGAAGACATGATTTTGTACATAGGAAATCCTGAGGAAACCATTAAAAAAACTATTATAGTAAATATGAATGAGTTCAGTAAGGTTACAGTATACAAAAACTATGTAAAAACTACCTATTTCTAAATACTAGCAATGAAAAATAAAAATTAAATTTTGTAAATTTTATTTACAATATAATAAATTAAAATATTCAGGTATATATTTACCAAAGGAAATGCAATAGTTATACACTGAAAACTCCCAAACATCATTTAGAAAAATTAAGGAAGACCTAAGCAAATGGCAAGATATACATGATCATGAATTAGAATACTTAATATTATAATGGCAATACTACTCAAACTGATCTACAGATTCAACATAAACCCTATCAAAATACCATCTAACATTTTTAGGAAATTGACAAACATATGCAAAATTTCATTTGCAAATAAAATAGACCCAGTAGGTCAAAACTATTTTGAAAATGAACAGACTTGGAAGATTTATTTCCCTAATCTAAAACTTACTACAAAACTACAACAATAAGCAAAGTATAGTACTGGCCTAAAGACAGACATATCTATACTAAAAAAAGCCTAGGTGGCCCTCGTGCCCTTGCATCATCACAAGATGGCAGCCCCCACATCATCACAAGATGGCCGCCACAAGATGGCTGCCATAAGATGGCTGCCACAAGATGGCCGGCAGGGGAGGGCAGTTAGGGGTGATCAGGTCTGCAGGGGAGGGTAGTTGGGGGTGAAATCACACCAGCAGGGGAGAGCAGTTGGGTGTAATTGGTCTGGCAGGGGAGCAGTTAGGTGTCAATCAGGCAGGTAGGCAGAGGCCTTTAGGGGCGATCAGGTAGGCAGACAGGTGAGTGGTTAGGAGCCAGCAGTCCTGGATTGTGAGAGGGATGTCCAACTGCAGGTTTAGGCCTGATCTCACAGGGATCCCAGATTGTAGAGGATGCAGGCTAGGCTGTGGGACACCGCCCCCCCAGTACATGAATTTTGTGCACCGGGCCTCTAGTAGAGCAATAATGTGGAAATAAAAGTAGAGAAACAAACCAATCTATTTATGAACTATTGCTTTTTGACAAAAATACTAAGATAATTCAGTTAGAAATAATAATATCCTATCTAATAAAGAGGGAATATGCTATTTGACACTCATGCCGTTGCAAAGAGCTAATTGGCACCCACAGCCAATAAGGAGGGCATACACTAATTGACTGCCCCACCCTCAAAGATGGCGGCACCCACAGCCAATAAGGAGGGCATATGTTAATTGACTGCCCTGCACTCAAAGATGGCAGCACCCACAGCCACAAGATGGCCAGCAGGTGAGGGCAGTTGAGGGTGACCAGGCCGGCAGGAGAGAGCAGTTGAGGGTGATCGGGCTGGCAAGGGAGCAGTTAGGCATCAATCAGGCTGGCAGCGGAGTGGTTAGGGGGTGATCAGGCTGGCAGGCAGAAGCGGTTAGGGCCAATCAGTCAGGCAGGCAGGCAAGCAGTTGGGAGCCAGCAGTCCTGGATTGTGAGAGGGATGTCTGATTTCCGGTTTAGGCCTGATCCCCCAAGGGGTCCCAGATTGGAGAGGGTGCAGGCTGGGCAGAGGGATAACCCCCCAGTGCATGAATTTTGTGCACTGGGCCTCTAGTTTTCAATAAGTGGTAATGGGACACATGGATATCCACTTGGAAAAGCAGGAAATTGGATCCATACATAATACCATAAAGTAATTCAAAATAAATAATAAAATCCTTAAAAGGAAATAAAGGAGTAAATATCTATTATATTGGGTTGAACAATGATTTCTTAGAAATTGCACCAAAAGCACAAGGAAAAAAATAGATAAATTTGACTACATAAAAAATAAAAAAATAAACTTTTCTGATTCACAAAACACTATCAAGAAAGTAAAAAGTCAACCTACAGAATGGGAGAAAATTTTGCAAATTATATCTGGTAAGAGAATTGTACTGAGAATATATAAAAAAAACCACTTAAACACAATAATAAAAAGACAACTGAATTTAAATAATGAGCAATAGAATTAAAGGAAAGCTTCTCTACTCACAATATTTCTGTGGGAGGTTTCCCCCCACACACACACCAGATTTCTCAACTCTGCAGACACCAACTGGGTGTCCTATACCACAACTCAGCATTATTCCAAGTAGCTAGTGTCAGACTCCATAGGTTTAAGGGCTCAGTCTCACAGACTGCACTCATTTCAAAGGTCAGCTACAAGTAATGGACATTTCTGTCCAATATAACCAAAAAGTTGGAGATTCCCATACCTCCCACTTCCTGATTTCAATTTGTTTAAATGTCTCACAAAACTCAAGGAAACATTTACTTACATTTATGTATTTATTATAAAGGATATTATAAAAGATAAAGAACATGCAGATGTAGAAGTCCATAGGGCAAGGTAAAGTAGGGTTACAAGTGCAGGAGTTTCTGTTCCCTTGGAGTTGGAAATGACTCACCCTCCAAGCATGTGGATGCATTCACTAATCTGAAAGCACTATGAACCCCCCATAGCTGAGGGAATTTTATGGAGAATTCATCGAATAGGCATCATCAATTATTAACTCAATCTACAGCCCCTTTCCTTCCCCCTCCCTTTCTGCAGGATGGGGGTGGTGCTGACAGTTCCAAGTTTCTCATCATGCATTGGTGTTTCTGGTGACTAGCCCCCAAACTGAAGCTATTCAGGAGCCAACCAAGAGTGCCCTGATTCGAACAAAAGAAGCACCTATCCTCCAGGAAATCTCAAGGGATTTTGGAAGTCTGTGTAACACTCCAATCCTCCCCATCACTCAGGAAATTACAAGTGTTTTAGGAGCTCTGTGTCAGGAACCAGTGGCAGAGACAAATATATCTTTCTTATTATATCATAATATTTGATTTGACTTTTCTCTAAAGAAGATATACAATTGTCCACTATGCACAATTAAAAGTGATCAATTTGTTGATGGTTTCTTTACTGTACAAAAACTTTTTAGTTTGATGTAATTGCATTTGTTTATTTTTTCTTTTGTTTTCCTTGCCCAAGGAGGTATAGCAGAAAAAAATATTGCTAAGAGAAATGTCTAAGATTTTACAGCCTATGTTTTCTTCTAGGATTTTTATGGTTTCAAAACGAATATTTAAGTCTTTAATCCATTTTGAGTTTATTCTTGTGTATGGTATAAGAAGGTAATCTAGTTTTATATTTTTGCATATTTCTGTCCAGTATTCCCAACACCATTTATTGATGACTATGTTTACTGCATTGTATGGTTTTGTTTTCTTGGTCAAATATTAATTGACTATAAAGGTATGGGTTTATTTCTGTTCCATTGATCTATATGTCTCTTTATGCCAATACTATGCTGTTTTGATTACTATGACCTTGTAGTATAGTTTGATATCAAGTAGCATGATTCCTCCAAATTTGTTCTTCTTTCTCAAGATCACTGCTGATATTCAGGGTCTTTTGTGGATCCATATAATTTTCTGGAATATTTTTCTAGTTCTGTGAACTATTCCACTGGTATCTTGATAGGAATTGCTTTGAATATATAGATTGTTTTGGGTAGTATGGAAATTTAATTAAGTTAATTATTCCTATCCATAAACACAATATATGCCCCCACCCACTTGTATCTTCTTCAATTTCTTTTTCAGTATCCTATTATTTTCTGAGTACAGGCCCCTTATATCCCTGGTCAATGGTCAAATTCATTCCCAGGTATCCCACTTTTTCTTTCAGCAATGCTTTGTAGTTTTCTAATATAAAGGTTTTTTGCCTCCTTGGTTGGGTTTGTTCCTGGGTATTTTGTTCTGTTGATGCTGTTGTGAATTAAATTGTTTTCTTAATTTAATTTTTGGATTGTTCATTTATTTTCCCTTTTTTAGTGAAATGATTTATTCAATTTTTATCTCTCTCTGATCTGTAAGCATCAGGTGTGCAGAAATACTGTATGATTTAGCTCACAGGTGCACCCCACACTCTTTTTATAGCAGTAGTCACTGAATAAAGGATCAATAAAAACTTGCTAATAGTTTAAAAATAAAAATAAAAATTATCAAAATCATCATTCTTTTGGGAAATATAAATAAAACCACAATGAGAAACCATTTTACATTCGCTAGAATGGCTAATTTAAAAAAAATACAATAACTAGTGTTAGCAAGGATGTAGGACCACTGGAACCTTTGTATATTGCTGGTGGGGATATAAAATGCTGAAGCTGGTTTAAATAACAGTTTGGCATTTCCTCAAAATCTTAAACATTGAGTTACCATAAGACTCAGTAAGTATATATTATATACCCAAAAGAAGTGAAAACATGCCATCACACACAAAAAAAATTATTCACAAGTATTTATAGCAGCATCTATATATATAAAAGCCTAAGCAACCGTTATGACTGGTCAACCAAATGACCATTGACCAGTCACTATGATGCACACTGACCAACAGGGGGCAGATACTCAATGCAGGAGCTGCCCCTTGGTGGTCAGTGTGCTCCCACAGCCAACCTCCCGTGGCTGGCCCCAATCGGCCCCAATCGGGACTGGGCAAGATGGCCTCAATTGGCCCCAATTACCAGCCAGACCGAGGGACCCCACCCGTGCATGAATTCATGCACCAAGCCTCTAGTTATCTATGATAGCCACAAGGTGGAAACAACCAAATGTTCATCAACTGATGAATAAATCACATGTGGTATATTAATACAATGGAATATTAGTCAAAAGCAAAAACAAATCCTGATATATGCTATAACATGTAGGAAGCTTAAAACATTATTCTGGGTTTTAAAAGTCCATTTACATGAAATGTCCTGAGTAATCAAATCTATAGACACAGAAAGAATATTAATGCTTTGCTAAGGCTGGGGTGTAGAAAATGTGGAGGCTACCAATGGCTACTGGTTTATTTTTGAGAAGATAAAAATGTAAAATTAGATTGTGGTGATGGTTGTAAAAACCTGTCAATTTACCAAAAATATTGAATTATATACTGGAATGGGTAAACTATACAACACATGAATTATAATAACCCAATAAAGCTTTACAAACAAAAGGAAAAGCAGCTAACATTTACAAAATACTTTTAAATTTCCCATCATTGTGCTATGTGCTTTACAGTTATTATTTCACCTAATTCTCATTATAACACTGTCAGGTATTATCATTGAACCCTTTTTATCAGAGGGGTAACCTAAATATCAAACAGTTTATGTATTAGTAGGTTATAGGTCCCATAACTAGTAAGTAGTAAAAGTGAATTTGAACCCAGGTTTGTTTTATTCTAAAGTCCAAACCTGCAATTTAAGTTACTAGCTTATACTTCCTGGTCATTAGAAAACAAAAGGTGATTATTAAAGAATAAATGGACATAGCAAAAATGTGTAGAGAAGAAACTAAGGGTCTGTGGATGGAACTTTGAAACAATATGACTTGAGGGCCAGACAGAAAGATTCACTCACAAAGGAAATAGATTAATAGAAAGATGACAAAAGACTAGATTCTTGAAAAGATATTAAATACATATCAAACACTTACAATGTGTTAGCATGCTAGGTACAGGAATACAACAGTGGACAAGACATAAATTTTGCCCCCAAAGTGTATTAGAAAAATAGTAAAATCAGAGAAAATAGTACTTTTTAAAAATCATAGCCAAAATTAAGATTTTCATTTTATTTTTTGTATCTTTATTGTTGAAAGTATTACATGTTCCCCCCCCATAGACCTCTTCCAGTCCGCTTCCACCCCCACACCAGGCCCTCATTGTCTGTGTCCATGATTTATTCATATATGCATACAAGACTTAGGATTTCAAGGCTTTTATTTGATACTTATCCTGTATGTAGTCACATGGACTTCGGGAAAGACAGCCTGAGGCAAAGCTGTCTTCAGTATCCCACTATTGGCTCTTTTTGTATTATTTTCTCTTCAAACATACATTCTCCTAAGCCCCCTTACCTTTCTGATGCGTAGCAAGTTGTCTCTCCTGTTTTGCCTGACATCTGAAAACAAAAACAAAAACAAAAACACAAAACCAGCCATCAATAATTTAAACCTCAGCGTGAATGAGTTGTATTACTATGTGAAATTTTGGTAAAATCAAACTAACATAAGTTGCCAGTCTTAGGAAGATTTTCAGAAATATAAAGTACCCAGAATAGTATATTATGTAATATGTTCCATTTATTACATATAACACTATGCTTTCCAAAATGTTCTATAAATGTTCTTGAAGAGTAGAGGCCATATTTTCTATATATCCTAGATATAATACTACAGCTAAGAGCTGATTCAGGGATAAATGTATGCTCGGTGCTTGGTCAACTGATTAATAATGGTGTTAATTTTATCCTAATTCTATTTTATGATATTTCCTAAGAAGTCAGAAATAGATTTATTTATTCTATTCACCAAAAAAAAAAAAAACAAACAAAAACGGAGAAAATTATGATAATTTCCTTCCCATCACAATAATGATTTCTAAATTCAAATTTTGGTAATTGTAAACCTTTTATTTTTATCATATCAATATGTTATCCCTGGTAGAGTTAAAATAATGAACTTTCAAATACACTACCCCATTCCCTCTCTCAGAGAAGGGCTTTTTATATTTTTGAAAGTCTAAGCTGATGATCTAGACCAGTGGTTGGCAAATTGAGGCTTGCGAGCCACATGCGGCTTTTTGGCCCCTTGAGTGTGGCTCTTCCACAAAATACCACATGCGGGTGCGCATGTACAGTGCGATTGAAACTTCGTGGCCCATGCGCAGAAGTTGGTATTTTGTGGAAGAGCCACACTCAAGGGGCCAAAGAGCCGCATGTGACTCACAAGCTGCAGTTTTCTGACCACTGAATTCTAGACCACATGAATAGTTTGTCCATTAAAGAATGCAGATCTCAGCAGGTATGTTGTTTAAGACTCTTACTGGGGACAATGTGGGGAAGAAAACTATGCTCACAATATCTGCAAAACTCTCTTGAATGAAAAGTAACTACAAACAGTAGGCCAAGTCCTACAGTACTTTATCAGGCAAAGTTCCTTTTGTACCTACTAGGAGCATTCTCTGCATGAAGGGGGACATCTGTAATACTTTCAACAATAAATAAATAGATAGATAGATAGATAGATAGATAGATAGATAGATAGATAAATACTAATAAATGAGCAAACTGAGGCACAAGGAATTCAACAAGTAGTCCAAGACCACAAGACTATCAAGTGACAGGGACAACATTCAAATCCAGGTATCATGTTCCAGATCCTATGCTCATAACAAGGAGGCCCACAAATAACTTCAAACTATTGCTAAGGATCAGCCCACGAGGAGATACCATTAACCTTCCTCTAAGTGTAAATTAGCTTATTTGGCAGGTGAGAGTGGGGAAATGAAGTACCTTTAACTTACTTTTTAAAGAAATTTTCCTATGAGGTGCCATAAGCCTCAAAGATTAATTTAATGTCACCTGCTCTTCAGAGGTCCTTGTGAATAGTAAGAGCTTTCGTTCATATAACACTATGAGAACTTGTGCCTTCTGCACAGTCCATAGTTACTGCTGGTTTGTAAAGAAAATAACTGTCCAATTTCCAGCTTCTAATTAATATTGCTTTTAGAGGCTTCTGGTGGTGGTTTTTTTTTTTTGGGGGGGGAGGGATGAATCAATACCTAATACTAATTTTTCCTTAAAATTCTATAAACACATTGCCAAATAGACAATTTCAGGAAAGTTGCCTGTTCTCACTTAAGTAAATCTGCAGTATTACTTCACCTTCCATAATATATAATATCAACTCAAAACAGATAAATGACATGTTTCCATCCATCAGTCAAGTGCTTTAATTTTAGTTTTATTTGCTATCCAAAAGCTACTTGTTTACTGGGAACTCTTATCTTTTCTTTGTATGAACTGCCCTCGCAATAAAGAAAACCCAAGATTTTGACAGTGCATGGAGATTTGGTTTTGATTTGAAACCAAGTCAAGATTTCATTTTGATTCCCTTCTCTTAGATGCTTATATTTCATACAAAGCCATAATACCAAACCCGGCCTGAACTGTGAGCATCTCTCTCTATTATGGGAAAAAGTAGAAATATCTCCTGAGTAGCTCACCAACAACAAATTAATCTCTCAGTTTGTCATGGGGTTTTTCTCAGAGTGATAAGTGATCTGATATGATTGGAATTGCTGACACCTAGTCAAGGCAATATAAAAAAGGGAACAGTCTATTGACTCTCTGAACATTTCACTTTAGACATAACACTCAATAGATGTCAAAGGGTACAATGAAAGCATCATCTTTTTCAACTGCCAAATGACAAAGATGCTCTATTTAGGATGAATTGAAAATCCCATCTTCCCACAAATCTCTCCCCTACCACATATCAGGTTTCCTGAACATTCTGTATCACCATGTTTCTAAGAACTGCTAAAGGGAGATATGGTCACTTCACACATTTAAGAGGTTGTATTACTGAGAAAGTCAGGTATCTCTCTTCTGTGTTATCATTATACTCTCTCATAATATTCATCATGCTGTATCATGATTGTTTATATTCTGACTCTCATATAGGCTCTTAGATCCTTGGGGAAAGGGACCAGTTAGACTGTATTTCCAGTGCCTAGAACAGTAACCAAAGTCTATTAAGTCATATTTGCATAGTAACTATTTCATGAATGCAAAACTGAATGGAGAGAGGTGGAAGTAATAAATACATGAATTGCAAGTTACAATGGCAGGAATTTGTATTATTAAGCCATTATCACCAAGAGCACAAAGCAAACCTATAAAACAGAGGTTGCAAACCAATGGCTTTTCAAGTTACATGTAGCTCATAGATGAGCTTTCTATGACTCATATTGTGTAATCCAGAACAATTAAAAGAAAAATTGGTCACCAGCATTGAAACAACAGATTTCATGTTTTTAGGGATCCATATGTCTGGCTTTTCAAGGGAACTTAGAAGAGAGATCAATCAATCTATCGATATAAGGTCAATATTCCTATGTAGCAATCATCTGTTGTCCCAGTAGAAGAGGCATAGGCTTTCCTTTTGTTTACAGACCCTATATGACCCATTTTATTTCTTTATGTTAGCTGCCTAGCCAATATAACTATTTGAGATTGTGACCTAAAGTGAGAGGATACAAGACAATTATGCTATCTATAAAGGTTAGGAGTAAGAGAAGAGAATGGGTCACTGATATAGAAAGAAAAGAGTGAATAGAAACCAAAGTGAGAACTATTACCACTGCATGAGGGAACTGGGCCTCTTGCAGAAAGAAGCAGCTTTGCTAAAGAAAGGCTTTACATTTATTTTAAAAGAGTAAATACTGTAAAGAGGGATAACCATAGGACTAAGTGTTAAGATAGTCTTCTTCTACAGATCATGATAAAATATTTAGACTTAGAACTTCATGCAACAAACACTATTTTCACTGAAGAGAAGGTTTCAGTTCATGCTGAGGCTGAAAATAAATGGAGAAAGTAGTTCATATGGTTTTTGCCCAATTAAACAGCCAATCAGTAATTTCTGTTCATGAACCTTGGAATATGATTTTGCTTTTTCCATTCACATGTAAATGCATCATTTCAAGTGCACAAAATATGCAAAAAGAAAGAAATTCAAACATTATGTATCCTAATACTAGGGGTATAACATGCCAAGTGGATCTTTTTTATAAAGCCTTTGTTTTAGCTTTTGTACAATAAGACAGCTGTTTCTATTCATCCAGGGTTTTTTCCTTTCTTTCCTTTTTTTTTGGAGGAAACTGGTGACTGTGATTACAGTATAATGTATTCCTGAATCATATTCAAAATAAGAAAATTTTATTTTAAAGTATTGACAAATGTAAAATATTTCTACAACAAAGTAACTGGTAAATTACATAAACCCAAATGTTTGTTAGAAGCAATATGCACTATAAAAACTATTTCTACTTTTTTTTTCTGCCCTAACCAAAAATGGTAAACTAAAATATATTAGAAAGTAAAAAATGAAATTTTGCACTAACCATATTTTAGATGCTTCCATGTACCATCAAACCAGTAATATTTCTATTTAAGAAATATTTTCAATGTGAAATGATTGTATTCATTTTCTGATTACTATCAATGGCTATCCAAAACAAGAAAGGAGAGGTAAGGGATTAGAAAATAGATATTCATGTATAGAGAGAAATAAATTCAAACTGAAAATATTTAAATCTTCTCTAAAATTCCCATGTTTTCAATTATTTCAAAAAAATAATAAAGTTTTCCCTAAATCACTGAATAAAATGCTATTCACCACAGTTACTATTTTTAGGACTTGAATAAAGAAACAGGGACAGCCCTATCTGGTTTGGCTTAGTGGATAGAGCATCAGCCTGCAGACTGAAAGGTCCTGGGTTCAATTCTGGTCAAGGGAATGTACCTTGGTTGCGGGCACATCCCCAGTGGGAGGTGTGCAGGAGGCAGCTGATTGATGTTTCTCTCTCATCGATGTTTCTAACTCTCTATCCCTCTCCCTTCCTCTCTGCAAAAAATCAATAAAATATATTTTTTAAAAAAAAAGAAACAGGGACAACTTTTTGACAATATTGTGATGTTGGGTTTTTTTTTAATATATTTTTTATTGATTAAGATATTACATATGTGTCCTTATCCCCATGTTACCCCATACCCCCCCACCCCCCCGCTCATGCCCTCACCCCCCTGTTGTCCATGTCCATTGGTTAGGCCTATATGCTTACATATAAGTCCTTCGGTTGATCTTTCCCCCTTACCTCCACCCTCCCCTACCTTCCCTCCAAGGCCTGACAGTCCAATCAATGCCTCTCCGTCTCTGGATCAGTCCTTGTTCATCAGTTTATATTGTTCATTATATTCCACAAATGAGTGAGATCATGTGGTATTTATCCTTCTCTGACTGGCTTATTTCACTTAGCATAATGCTCTCCAGTTCCATCCATGCTGTGGCAAATGGTAAGAGTTCCTTTTTCTTCTTCCTCTTCTTAAAGAATACCTTTCAGCATTTCATATAATGCTGGTTTGGTGGTGATGAACTCCTTTAGCTTTTTCTTATCTGTGAAGCTCTTTATCTGACTTTCAATTCTGAATGATAGCTTTGCTGGATAAAGTAATCTTGGTTGTAGGTTCTTGCTATTCATCACTTTGAATATTTCTTGCCACTCCCTTCTGGCCTGCATGGTTTCTGTTGAGAAATCAGCTGACAGTCATATGGGTACTCCCTTGTAGGTAACTGAGTTTCTTTCTCTTGCTGCTTTTAAGATTCTCTCTTTGTCTTTTGCTCTTGGCATTTTAATTATGATGTGTCTTGGTGTGGTCCTCTTTGGATTCCTTTTGCTTGGGGTTCTCTGTGCTTCCTGGACATGTAAGTCTATTTCTTTCACCAGGTGGGGGAAGTTTTCTGTCATTATTTCTTCAAATAGTTTTTCAATATCTTGCCCTCTCTCTTCTTCTGGCACCCCTATAACTCTGATGTTGGTATGCTTGAAGTTGTCCCAGAGGCTCCTTACACTACCTTCATATTTTTGGATTATTTTTTTCTTTTTGCTTCTTCGGTTGTGTATTTTTTGTTTCTTCGTATTTCAAATCTTTGACTTGATTCTTGGGATCCTCTTGTCTGCTGTTGGATCTCTGTATATTATTCTTTATTTCAGTCAGTGTATGCTTAATTTCTAGTTGGTCTTTTTTCATATCTCCCAGGGTCTCACTAAATTTATCGGCAGTTTCCATAAAATTCTTGAAAAACCTTATAAACGTGGTTTTGAACTCCAGTCATTTGCTTTCCTCCATTTCTGTCATTTGTGATCTGTTTCTTTGTCTCTGCATTTTTATGCTTCCCTGTGTTGGTAGAGTGGTTTTGTGTGCTAGGTGTCCTATAGGGCCCAGTGGCTCAGCCTCCCCAGTTACCTGAGGTGGACACTCTTGGTGCACCCCCTTGTGGGCTTTGTGCACAGTCTTGTTGTAGTTATGCCTTGATTGTTGTAGGTATCACTGGGAAGAATTGACCTCCAGGCCAATTGGCAGTGAGAATCAGCTGTGTCTGCACTGGGAGAACTTCTGTGCTGAAGACACCCTTCTGGGGCAAGACTTGCTTCAGTGAGGCTTTGGTGCTCACTGAGTCTGCCCCCTGAGTGTGTCCCTTATGGATCTGAGGAGTTGTAATCTGGATGGTCCCACTCTGACCACTGGGTACACTGGCTCTTGGATCTAGGGAGTTGCTAATTTAGTCTCTGCCTGAGGTTACCCAGCAGGAGCTATGAAAAGATCTACAGATTCCTCTTCCTTTTTTGGAGTTTGGAGGTGCCCAGATGAGGCCCAGCTGTGAAGCAATGCAAGCTGCTGTGGGGCCTTGGGCCTTCTCTTGGAAGTTCTGGATCTGTCTGGCCCAGCTGTAATTTGTTAGGTAATTTTCAGGTTGCAAAGGGCCAGGGCACTCATATGCAAAAGCCTCTGCTGCAGCCTGGGTGGGGCGGGGTCTCAAGGAATCAACAGGGTGGAGCAAGCAGCTATGGCAGATCCTCAGCCCTTCCCTAAGGGGCCATGCGTCTAAGTGTCCTGGTAATTTTATTGCTGCAAGCACCTCTGAGGGAAAGCCGCCCTCGAGTTCCAAGTTCTGCCCGCTGCCAGACAGTCCAGTTTCTCCCCGTATGAGTCCTGGGTCCCCAGAGACTTCCCAGAACTTGAGTTCAGAGCAGTCGGGAGCTTGTAACTCCCTCCCGATTCAAAAAGACAGCTGCATCCTCAGGTACCAGCCCCTTTCCGCACGCGCTCGAGCCTCCGTACCTTTGCACTTTACTTCCGCAGCTCCTGACTCTCAGTGTGCTTTTCTCTTTCCTTCTAGTTGTAGAATTTCCACTCAGCCAGCCTTCCTGTAGTTCTGGATGATGTCCGTTTTGTCTTTTTGTTGTATCTGTGAAGTTGTTGTAGGAGGCAGCAATTTTGGTGTTTACCTATGCCACCATCTTGGTTTCTCCGTGATGTTGGGTTTTAATCTATAAGAACTTACTGATTTCATTGAAGGACATCCTATTAGTCAATGCTGCAGTAAGAAAGGTTCTTTCAAAATCCCAGATGTTTCTTAAATACTATCTATGTTCTAATAATGAGAGAAGTAATATTTACTGAGTAATTACGAGGTAACTTTCTATCATTTTTTCTAAATTTTATATAAATCAATAAATGTTACCATAATTTTAGGTATATTATAGATGTCTTCACAATATATGTGACATGTTGATAGGTATATAAAATATATAAAGTCATATCTACCTCAATGTGTCTGTGTATATATATACATATATATAAATACACACATATATGAGAGAGTGCTGACTAATACCTAATGACATACACAATAGCAAATTTTGAAATCTAGATGTTTATCAATAGATGTGTGAATACTCAGCAATAGTTGTAACAAATGAACCAGATCTTATGAGAAACACGGAAATACTATCAGATAAATAAAGCAAGTTACAGAATAATAACCGTAAGTGTATGTATATACAGATGATTGTATAATACAAATTCATGAATTATCAGTTCCGGGAAACTATGAAGAAAAAGGGAATTGAGGAGGCCAAGGGTCATGGGACTTGAGCTATTTACTCTATTTTTTTATGTTTTACTTTTTATGAAAAAATATAGTCATGAATTTATAAAAGAAAATGTTTTCAAAAGCAATGTCACATTTTCTTCCTTTCAGGAATTTACAGAAATCAATTTTTTCTCTTCTCACCTTGTAGATCTGCTTTCACATCTCTGCCTATTGACCATTTGATTTTTTATTTATTTCCATGATAGCTTTTTTTTCCCCCCAAGAGTATTATGAAGCATTGGGAATTGCCTAGGACTGTGGTCAGCAAACTGCGGCTCGCAAGGCACATGTGGCTCTTTGGCCCCTTGAGTGTGGCTCTTCCTAAGCCTTAGGAGTACCCTAATCTACACTAATAAAAGACAAAGACGCTATTTGACCATACCTTCGCTATGCCCAAGTCATGCCCACCAGCCAATCAGAGCGATTTTATGTAAATTAACCCAACCAAGATGGCGGCCAGCAGCCACAGAGCTGGAGCACATAGGAGGCTTGGTTGCCCCAGCGATGGAGGAAGCCAAGCTTCCCACCTGCCCTGGACAGCTGTGGCCTCTGCAAAAGGCAACAAAGTTTCAATTATAGAAGTTAAATAAATCCCAGAGACCTGCTTTCAGACAGCCTCCACTGAGAGCTTGGGTGACTGGGGGCTGTGGCCAGCCTGCAAACAGCCATCAGCCCCTCAACCAGGATGACCACACCCTCATGGGGTGAGGGTCCTTGCTGGGGGCTTGGCCAGCCTGCAAACAGCCATCAGCCCCTCACCCAGGCTGGCCAAGCACCCCAGGAGGACCCTCCACCCTGAAGGGGGTGTGGCCAGCCTGAAAATGGCCCTCAGCCCCTCACGCAGGCTGGCCAGGCACCCCCACAGGGACCCCTACCCTGAAGGGGCTGTGTCCAGTCTGCAAACAGCCATCAGCCCCTCACTCAGGCTGGCCAGGCACCCCAGCAGGGACCCCCACCATGAAGGGGCTGTGGCCAGTCTGCAAACAGCCATCAGCCCCTCACCTAGGATGGCCTCACCCTCATGGGGTCAGGGTCCCCACTGGGGGCCTTGGCCAGCCTTCAAACAGCCATCAACCCCTCACCCAGACTGGCCAGGCACCCCAGCAGAACCCTCAACCCTGAAGTGGGTGTGGCCAGCCTGCAAACAGCCATCAGCCCCTCACCCAGGCTGGCCAGGTACCCCAGCGGTGACCCCCTGAAGGGGCCATAGCCAGACTGCAGACAGCCATCAGCCCCTCACCCAGGCTGAAGGACACCCCAGCGAGACCCCCATCCTGATCCAGGACACCCTTCAGGGCAAACCAGCCGGCCCCACCCATGCCCAGGCCTCTATCCTATATAATAGAAGGGTAATATGCAAATTGACCCTAACAGCAGAGTGACTGGGAATCACTGGTCACTATGACACACACTGACCAACAGCAGGCAGATGCTCAATGCAGGAGCTGGCCCCTGGTGATCAGTGTGCTCCCACAGGGGGAGCTCTGCTCAGCCACAAGTTAGGCTGCCGGCTGCCAGTATAGCGGTGGTGGTGGGAGCCTCTCCTGCCCACTCAGCAGTGCTAAGGATGTCCGACTGCAGCTAGGCCTGCTCCCCGCTGACAAGTGGACATCCCCCTTGTGCTCCTGGGCTGCCAGAGGAATGTCTGACTGCCAGCTTAGGCCCAATCACCCGGGGAGCGGGCCTATGCCAGCAGGTGGTCATCCCCTGAGAGGGCCCAGACTGCGAGAGGGCACAGGCCAGGCTGAGTGATCCTACCAAGTGCACAAATTATTGTGCACCGGGCCTCTAGTTAAGTTAATAACAATGTACTACCTATATAGTTTAAGTTTAAAATATTTGGCTCTCAAAAGAAATTTCACTCCTTGTACTTTTGATATTTGGCTCTGTTGACTAATGAGTTTGCCGACCACTGCCGAAGAGTATTATGAAGTTTTGGAAATTGCCTAGAACTGTGGTCAGCAAACTGCGGCTCACAAGCCACATGCAGCTCTTTGGCCCCTTGAGTGTGGCTCTTCCTAAGCCTTAGGAGTACCCTAATTAAGTTAATAACAATGTACCTACCTATATAGTTTAAGTTTAAAAAATTTGGCTCTCAAAAGAAATTTCAATCATTGTACTGTTGATATTTGGCTCTGTTGACTAATGAGTTTGCCAACCACTGGCCTAGAATAATTCAACTAACATGAGAAGCAAAATTAATATCTAGTAATTTGGCTAATTCTACTTTTGACCTATTTGTTTTTGCCAAACTAGTTTTCTGTGGTTTCTAGTTTGAATAGATATAAAATATATTAATAGTTCTATGTTTGCCTTCTTTTCAGAAGAGAGTAAGCAATACTCTCTACTTTTCATTCTTTTCTTTAAACATAAGTTTGCTTGAAACTGAGTTGTATGAACTTGTCAAGTGCTCTCAGCAAACCATTCAGAAGTTTGTCTTCTCTGAGCTACACTACCAAAAATCTCCAGTTGTATTTTGAATTGACATTCTGTATACATATGCTTCGTGTACATATTAAAAATGCAAGGAATACTTTGAGTAATATATGAGCCTAGACAGAGTAGTCTTATACATAAAAGGGCCAACTTGAGGTTGTGTGTAATTAGTTTACAAAGGCAGAGGCAAATATTCTTTGCTTGTCCCTATTACAAATTTCAACTGCCTTCTGGTTTACAAGCTAGATTTAATATTGACAGAGTGATTGACTTCTATCCTCTGAATGATACAGGAAGATCCTTCTAAAGATCCACCATACACAAGTAAGGATACAACTGAAAATATCTTAGAAAGGCATTGGACAAAATAAACATACAAACACCAAAGCAATAATGACAGCAGAAACCCAGGAAATATAGAAGAAATTCAGGGGTTAAATTAAAAGAAAAGAAAATTGTTTAACATTTCATTTTCTCATTATTAAAAATGTCAAAAGACCACATTTACTTTTATGATGTTTGCTATTTTTATTGTAGTGATTGAGTAGTCACAAAATTGGGCATATTTTATTGCAATTTCTATATATTTTATAATAATTATAAGGGTAATATATAACTCTGAGAAAAGGTTGATCATTAAAATACAAGATAGCTCATTTTCAACACAAAGGTTAGAAGCAGAAAAAATGGCATCAAGCTAATCTAGGCTGTTTTATTTTTTCCAGTAGTATATATTTCTATGACACCATCTATAAATTAAAAGAAAATGAAATTGTTTAACAAAAGCCTAAGCAACCATCCGACCGTCCAACTGTCCAACCAGTAGCTATGACATGCACTGACCACCAGGGGGCAGATGCTCTCACCGGTAGCTATAAGATGCAGTGACTACCAGGGGGCAGATGTTCAATGCAGGATCTGCTGAGCTGTGGTGACTTGGCAGCTATGGTTCTCGAGTGACACACCCAGAACCAGAGAGGAGGGAGCCTGATTCCAGGGTGCATCACCCGAGAACTGCCCTCTCGCAATCTGGGAAACCTTGGGGGATGTCAGAGAGCTGGTTTTGGCCCAATCCCCACAGGGACCCCACTGGTGCATGAATCCTTGCACCGGGCCTCTAGTTTATTTATATTTAAACTTCATAGAGCAGTGATGGCAAACCTATGACACACGTGTCAGAGGTGACACGTAAACTCATTTCTTTGGTTGATTTTTCTTTGTTAAATGGCATTTAAATATATAAAATAAATATCAAAAATATAAATCTTTGTTTTACTATGGTTTCAAAGATCAAAAAATTTCTATCTGTGACACAGCACCAGAGTTAAGTTAGGGTTTTTCTAAATGCTGACACGCCGAGCTCAAAAGGTTTGCCATCACTGTCATAGAGTATCAGTGAGAATAGCAGAGTAAGGACCTCAGAAAATCTACCATTTAATTAAATAAAAAATAACCATCCTAAAAATTGTCAGAATAAACTTGTTCAGAATTATGAAAATTAAACAAAGTCTGACAGCAATTGTGGAGAATTTGAGAAAAAGCCCTATTTCCAGAGACTTACTAAAATTTAAATAGTCTGGTGTTTTCCTAGAATACCTCATTCACAATATATTTCTTTCTCTGACCTGAGTGAACAATTTTTCCCTGAGAGTATTTGTCAAAAATAATCAATAGCAATGTTTTAATATCACAGCAGCCTGGGACAGAGGATAAGAATTGGTATAAACAAAAGATTAACCTAAAAGCTTAAAAGGAAGAACTGGGAAATGAGATATCAACAGGCACTTTGTTCTTGGGAATCAAAAAGCCCATGTGCCTATGTACAAGTGTAATAATGCTCAATAAAGACATAAAAATCTGTAAACTCTAACTACTAGATAACCTTGAGGCTCTGCAGTAACAGGAAGTAAAAACTAAGTCAATGAAGTAAACTGCCTGGCTAAGAATTTAAAGACATGTCATAACACAGAGCTCCTCAGGGAAAAAAAAAAGTGACTTATCAGTTACAGGAATCCAATAAAATATTTGTTGACAACAAAACTAACTGAGCATAAACCCCAGTGGCCACACAAGACAAAGAATATACATATTACATAACTAGTACAGAAAATTCAGTAAACTAGCAACATCAACAAACAGCAATAACAGCAAACCCTGGAGAGGGTAAAGAATTTAACTTCTAGAGTTGCTAAAATATACTCTACAAAATGTCCACTTTGCAACAAAAAAATTAAGAAGCATGCAAAAGAGCAACAAAAAATGGCCCATAGACAAATTTTTAAAAACAGCAATAGAAACTGTCCCTGAAGAAGATAAGACAGACTTTAAATCAGTATTTTAAATTTATTCAAAGAACTATTGAAAACCCTTTGTAAATAACTATAAAGGAAAATATAAAAATATTGTCTCACTCTACTGAGAATATCAACAAAATATAGAAATTATTTTTTTTAATTTTGTTTTATTGCTTAAAGTATTACAGAGTATTACATATGCCTCTTTTTTTTCCCTTTGACATTCCCCCGGCCTCCCCTACCTCCCAGTGTCTTATGTCCATTGGTTATGCTTATATGCATGCATACAAGTCCTTTGGTTGATCTCTTACACGCCCCCCACCAACCCTCCCAAGCCTTCTCGCTGTAGTTTGACAGTCTGTTCAATGCTGCTCTGCCTCTGTATCTATTTTTGTTCATCATTTTTAAATGGTCTTTATTTTCCATAAATGAGTGAGATCGTGTGGTATTTTTTTTTTTCATTGACCGGCTTATTTCACTTAGCATAATACTCTCCAGTTCCATCCATGCTGTTGCAAATGGTAAGAATTCCTTCTTTTTTACAGCAGCATAGAATTCCATTGTGTAGATGTACCACAGTTTTCTAATCCATTCATCTGCTGATGGGCATTTAGGCTGTTTCCAAATCTTAGCTATGGTAAATTGTGCTGCTATGAACATAGGGATGCATATATCCTTTCTGATTGCTGTTTCTGGTTTCTTGGGATATATTTTTAGAAGTGGGATCACTGGGTCAAATGGGAGTTCCATTTTTAACTTTTTGAGTATTTGGGGGGGGTTATTTTTTAGAAAGACAAAATAGGCATTATGGTGTTGAGAAGAGCAATAACAATTGAAATATCACTATAGGGCTTATTATCAGAATTGGACAGGCAAAGGAAACAATAAGTGATGTTGAAGATATGTCGATTGAGATTACTAAATCTTCGGATCAGGGGGGTGGGGGATGAAGAAAATTGAAGAGCCTAAGAGACCTGTATGACGCAAATAATTATACCAGGGTAGGTACAATGAGAATCCCAGGAATGAAAAGAAAGGGGCAGAAAGTATGTTTGAAGAAACAATAGGTTAAATCTTTCTGAATTTGATGATATAAATAAATTTACTCATCTAAGTAGCTCCGTGAACTCCAACTAAGAATAATTGAACAAGACTTACAAAGAAATAGTATAATCAAACTGTTGAAAGATGAATAGAAAATCTTGAAAGTAACAAGAGAGGAGTGACTCATAATGTACAAGGGATACAAAATAATATTAACAGCTAATTTCTCATCAAAAACAATGCACACCAGAATACAGGGGTATGACACTTTCAAAGTATTAAGGTAAAAGGCTATAGCACCAGAATCCTATATGCAGCAAAAGCATCCTTCAAAAATGAAGAAATAAGACATTCCTATGTAAAAGCTAAAATAACTTGCCACTAGAAGACTTTAGCTACAAGGAATACTAAAAGGAGTCTGTTTCAATATTTTGTTCATTTATTTTGTTCTTTAGACTCCACATCTATGTGAAATCATATGGTATTTGTCTGTCCCTGACTGATTTGTTTAACTTTAGCATAATAACCTCCAGGTCCATCCATGCCATCACAAATGGCAAGAGTCCATTCTTTTTTATGGCCAACTAATATTTCATTGAATATATGCATCACCACTTTTTTTTCCACTCATCTATTGATGGGCACTTGGGTTGCCTCCATACTTTGACTATTATAAACGACTAGAGGCCCAGTGCACGAAATATGTGCATGGGTGTGGTCCCTAGGACTGGCCAGTGATTGAAGCATGAGCATCTAGCATGTAAGGGCAGGTCCCAGCTGACCTCTGGACCCTGGGCAGCACCTGGGCCCCCCTTAAACGTCCCCCTCTGCCTGAGTCATAGCGCGCCAGTCTCCATGTGGAGATGCGATGAGCGTGGCCAGACTCCGCGGGCTGGGGCATAGCATGGGCCTCTGGGCTGCCCAGCAGTGCCGCACGGAAGCTGGGCAGGTAGCGCACTCCCTCCCAGCCGGCCTTGCAGACCAGCTCCTGTGCAAACCCACAGGGAGCCCAACCAGCCCCTGTGGTCCCTGCAGCTGTGGCCCAGCTCACCTGGAAGAGGCCACATGGGTGCGGGGCGGGCTCCTTATGGGCACCCGGCACCTTAGTGTAGGGGTTTCCCCGGCGTGAGAGCCTTGGCATCCCAGGGGAGTGTAGCAGGGGGAGTGAGAGTGAACTCAGCGGACACCCCGCATTATCACCGAACCTCTGTCTCCATCACCCACCCCCCAAGGTAGCAAGTGAGAGGTCTCAGCATGTTGCTGACACTTGCCATGTTCTGTGCCACCCCCTGGTGGTCAGTGCACATCATAGCGAGCGGTCGAACTCCCAGTCGAAAAACCACCTGAGGGGACTATTTACATATTAGCCTTCTATTATACTAGTATAGGATGTGCAATGAACATAGAGACTCATAGATACAGAGAACAGACTGATGGTTGCTAGACGGTAGGGGGTTTGGGAGGCTTGGTGAAAAATGTGAAGGGATTAGTAAGTAGAAATTGGTAGATACAAAATATTCATGGGGGGGAAAGAAACAAATAGTTATGGGGATGTAAAGTACAGCATAGAGAATATACTAAATAATATTGTAATAACTACTTCTGATGCCAGGTGGGTACTTGAAATATGGGGTGGATCACTTTTTAAAGGATATGATTGCCTAACCACTAGCTGTAATCTGAAACTAATACAAAATAATATTAAATGTAAACTTTAATTTAAAAATAAAATTAAAAACAGAAATACTAAAAGGAGTCCATCAGGCTGAAATACACAATAGATAATAACTTGATTCCATATAAAGAATTAAGAGCATTGGGCCCTGGTCAGGTGGCTCAGTTGGTTGACGTATTGCCCTGTATACCGTAAGGTTGTGGGGTCAATTCCTGGTCAGGGAATGTGCCTAGGTTGCGTGTTAGGTCCCAGGTCAGGGCACATACAGGAGGCAACTGATAGATATTTCTCTCTCTGTTGGTATTCTCTCTCTCTCTCTCTTTCTCTCTCTCTCACTCCTTCTCTCCTCTCTCTCCATCCCTCTCTTTCTTAAAAAAATCAAGCATATCCTTGAGTGAAGATTTAAAAAAAAAGAATTAGGAGCACTGGTAAAGGTAAATGTATAGGTAAATAGAAAAAATACAGGTAAGTATAAATGTGTGTGTGTGTGTGTGTGTGTAAAAATCATATAAAAATTCTTATATTTGACATTTAGGAGAGCTCAGCATGGACAATATAGGATATCTATGGTAGGTAAAATTTGAGTAAGACTGAAAGTTTAGTGGAAGCAGAAAATTAGTGGCAGGAGTAACCATGAGGACATATGACTGAGGAATTCTGAGGAATTTTGTGAAGGAAACATTTCTTTTAACATATGAAGTTTTATTTGTCTATCAAAGAGCAAAGTTTCTTTTAGTAATACAACAGTGGTAGCTAATGAAATTCAGGAAACACCAACATGCAGTTCTGGTATTTGACATGGATTTAGTCATAGAAAAATATAAGTAGTATAACAAAGCTTGATAATTTGAAGCATATAAACTCACAGATACATATACGTATTCATACATATAGATATATGAATACAGAATTTCACTAATAATGAACTTGTTTGTATATATGCATAGCCTGCAGACACAGACAATGGGGTGATGAGGGCATGGGGTGGGGGAGATGGGAGTGGGCTGGAAGAGGTTAATAGGGGGAAAGGGAGGACCTATGTAATACTTTCAGCAATAAAGATTTTTTTTAAAGATGTTTTATCTGCTTTGTACTCTCAATAGTATATCATAAACATTTAATTATTTCAAGAATAATTCGATCCCGGCCATTGTTGCTCAGTGGTCGAGTGAGCATCAATCCATGGATAAGGAGGTCACAGTTCGATTCCTGATCCGGGCACACAGCTGGGTTGTGGGCTTAATCCCCAGTGTGGGGCATGCAAGAGGTAGTTGATCAATGATTCTCTCTCTCTCTCTCTCTCTCTCTCTCTATATATATATATATATATATATATATATATATATATATATATATATATCCTTTCTTCTTTCTGAAATCAATAAAAACAAGAAATTAAAAAGAAGAATTCTAAAGTTACCATTATTAATATTCTCTATTATCAATGTATAGGCTAGTCTATAATGGATTATAGTAGTACGGAGTCATTGCACTTTAATTCAATTGTTCAATGCACTCCCCATTAAAATACCAATGGCATATTTCACAGACCTAGAAAAAACTTTCCAAAAATTCATCTGGAATAAAAAAAAGACCCCGAATAGGTGAAGCAATCCTGAGAAAGAAGAACAAAGTAGGTGGGATCTCAATACCAGATATCAAGCTATATTAAAAAACTGCTGTCCTCAAAACTGCCTGGTACTGGCACAAGAACAGACATATAGATCAATGGAATAGAATAGAGAACCCAGAAATCGACCCAAAGCACTATGCTCAATTAATATTTGACAAAGGAGGCATGAACATACAATGGAGTCAAGACAGCCTCTTCAATAAATGGTGTTGGGAAAATTGGACAGATACATGCAAAAAAATGAAATTAGACCACCAACTTACACCATACACAAAAGTAAACTCAAAAGGGATAAAGGACTTAAACATAAGACAGGAAACCATAAAAATACTAGAGGAATCCACAGGCAACAAAATCTCAGACATAAGCCAAAGTAATTTCTTCTGATACTGTTCCTTGGGCATTGGAAACTAAAGAGAAAATAAACAAATGGGACTACATCAAAATAAAAAGCTTTTACACAGCAAAGGAAACGATCAACAAAACAACAAGAAAGCCCACTGCATGGGAGAACATATTTGCAAATGTTATCACCAATAAGGGTTTAATCTCCAACATTTACAGGGAACTCATACAACTTAACAAAAGGAAGATAAACAACCCAATCAAAAAATGGGCAATGGAACTAAATAGATACTTTTTGAAAGAAGACAGAAGAAAGGCCAAGAGACCTATGAAAACATGTTCAACGTCACGAATCATCCGAGAGATGCAAATCGAAATGACAATGAGGTACCATCTCACACCTGTCAGAATGGCTATCATCAACAAATCAACAAACAACAAGTGCTGAGAGGATGTGGAGAAAAAGGAACCCTAGTGCACTGCTGGTGGGAATGCAGACTGGTGCAGCCACTGTGGAGAACAGTATGGAGATTCCTCAAAAAACTAAAAAAGGAACTCCCATTTGACCCAGTGTTCCCACTTCTAGGAATATATCCCAAGAAACTAGAAACACCAATTAGAAAGGATATATGCACCCCTATGTTCATAGCAGCACAATTCACTGTAGCTAAGATTTGGAAACAGCCTAAGTGCCCTTCAGCAGATGAATGGATTAAAAAACTGGTACATCTACACAATGGAATACTACTCAACGGTAAAAAGGGAGTTCTTACCATTTGCAACAGCATGGATGGAACTGGAGAGCATTATAAGATAAATATCACATGATCTCACTCATTTGTGGAATATGATAAACAACATAAACTGATGAACAAAAACAGATCCAGAGCCAGAGAAGCATCAATCAGACCGTCAAACATCAGAGGGAAGGAAGGGGAGGGTGGGGGTAAGGGGGAGAGATCAATCAAAGGACTTGTATGCATGCATATAAGCCTAACCAATGGACACAGACACCAGGGGTGTGAGGGCATGAGTGGGGGGATGGGGGGTAATGTGGGGATAAGGACACATATGTAATAAATTAATCAATAATAAACTAAAAAAATAAATTAAAAAAAAACAGTTGTCCAATGCCTATAATGTGCCACAGAATTCTAGAACTATGGCAGACAGATTATCTCAGGAAGTTTACAAACCTGAGCAATAATTTTCAAGGGTAGGGTAAGTAAATATTCCCCCTTTTATTCCTTTTAGAGCCATTGTCTTTATTTTGTGTTTATTTTTATTGTTAATTAGCCTCAAGTAAATACAATGTTACCATAAAATCAAAGGTAAAGAAAATCAATAAACTCTTAAAATTCAAACCAAATATACTGAGAAACACTGATATAAAGAGAGAAAATGTTTATCAGAAAATGCTTATGCAAAGCCTTAAAGTTCGGAAACTCTTAATGACTTCAAAGTTCATTCATTTCCCTGCCTCACTGTAACTCCATGGCATGCCTCAGCCACACAAAAAAAGATATAATGTGGGAAAATGTTTCCTTGCTAATAAAATATAAATGATTATTTTAGGGGAAACAATAGAAGGAAATGGCTTTAAGGTTATTAGATATTACATTTGAAGCCTTTATAACATTGAAAATTTAATGGTACCAACAATCTAATAGATCTTTAGCTACAATGACCAAAATATCCAGTAGACTTAGGTCTGTGTTTGATAATAATATAGTTGCTAAATGACTGTTTAACCAAGGCTACTGTGAATTCCTCTTATCATAAATGATAAAATAGTAATCATTAAATTGGTAACAAAATAAACAATTTCTATAAAACTTAAAGATGATACAAAACAAAAAGGGGAAGGTGTTAATCTATCTGATTCTTAATCAAGCTCTTTATACTTTAGGGCCAGCATTTCTAAGCCTATGCAATAAAACTTAAATCCTGACTTAAATCTAGTTCAGGAAACTAGATGAATTTAGGACAAATTCAAATAATACTGTATAGTATATAACTGATTCCTAAATTTTGTGATACAGTTTATAAGTAGTCTAGTTGTTCAGAAAAAAAAGAAGTTAGGAAAGATTCAATTAAGAAGTATAATATGATCATTGGCTCCTGAAGTATGAATGGTATTCAGACAGGTACAAAGTTGTAAAAAACCACCAAGTCCATGGAAAAGAAAAAAAAAAGTTCCTAAAATTAACACTGATTTTCTTGTGAGAGTAGATGTTTGACAATTATTCTGATCCAGAAAATGCCCTCGGCTGTCTCCAGGAAGTACCTCTACTTTCTCCTCTATTATGCTTATATTTAGCTCAGTTCTCATTTTATAGAAGGAATACACTCAATATTCCATTTACATTAGTGCAATACTTGCTGAGCTTCTATTGTATGCCCCAAATTGGGAAAGATGGAAAGATGATATTAACACAGAATCTGTCATCAAGGACTTTATCATTTTATTGAGAGAAAGAAGACTAATGGAGATAATACAATAGCAAACCATGTTGCATATCAAAGATCATAAACCATGGCACATATACCCCTGGAGATACATGAAAATCTAACCAAAGAGTTTGTAGAAAAATTGAGATTTTTTAGATAATAAATTTTAGACTTTCGACTTCCTTATGAATTCTTTTCTACTAGTTATCTGCCTGAGACCACACCTACAATCAAGATTTTTTCTCCAGCTCCCCATTCACAACCCCCTTCTCCCACTTCAACAAGGGAAAGCATACCTCTCAGCCATCAATTATTTTACCATTGTGCATTTCCACAGGATGGAAAACCCTGTGGTGTGTCAAACAAAGAGACAATTTGAAATTATGTCAATGAAGTCAATAAAATGAATGCCTAATGGCTGAGTAATATCTTCGTACAACTTAGGTAATTTCTAATTCTTTGCTTTTAACAAAATTGAAGGAGAACCTGATTAAATTGTCAACTGGCAGATCATCAAAAATAATTTTTGATGATAAATTAGTGCATTCATGCATCACTTAACAATAGGGATAGGTTATGAGAAATGCATCATTAGGAAATTTTGTTGTATGAACATCAAAGAGTGCACTCACACAAACCTAGGTGGTATAGAAAACTACACACCTAAGCTAAATGGTGCCTTTTGCTCCTAGGTTACAAACCTATGCAGCATATTACCATACTGAATACTATGGGCAATTACAACACAAGGGTAAGTATCTGTGTATCTAAACATATTTAGACATGGAAAAATACAGTATAAATGTTGAAAAATGGTTCACCTGTATAGGTTACTTACCATTAATGAAGCTTGAAGCACTAAAAGTTACTCTGGGTGGATCAGTGAGTGAGAAGTTCATGAAAATGAAGGCTTAGGGTATTACTGTACACTTAATAACCACTGACCCACAAGCCATCCCAAACTATTCGCCTGCCTGCCTGCCTGATCGCTCCTAACTGCCTCTGCCTCAGCCCCCACCACCATGGCTTCATTCAGAAGGACGTCTGGAATGACGTCTGGAAAGTTGTTCGGCTGTCCAGTCTAATTAGCACATTATGCTTTTATTATTATAGATGTCACCCCAATAAGTTTAATTAATTTATTTTAAAAAATAGGTTGTTTAACATGGAGAGATTGTAGAACTGAGGACTCAAAATTTTGACTTTGGAAATTTGTTTTTGGTTTATTGACCCTATCTAGCACAAAGAGCTTTCTCTGGCTTTGAACTGATGTAGGAAAAAAAACTTATCTGTGCTTTTCATAATCACAAGCTGAAAATATTTCCAAAGTACAAGGATAGGCTGGTTGCACACTACTACAGAAAGCTTTTACTAAGTGTAGTGGCACTTAATACTTGTTAAGATAGCTCCTGTGGACCACCTTGTATAGACTCTTAAGTCCTCAACAAAAAATTTATAGCAATGTACTCTGAAGACCATCAAGCTAGACCTGGGAGGACTGTAGAGCTCTTTGAATATGTACTGCTAGGGGGACAGGCTCCTCTGTGCTGAAACAAGTCACTGACTGATTGGAATGTAATCTGTGTATGCAAAACTGAGGTGCTCTGAGTGAGAGGAAATCCATGGTCAGGTTCCACAAATATTGTGCCCATCAGAGAAACAAATTCCTCCTGAACCACATATCTTTCTATGTCTTGCAGGAAATTCAGCTCCATTATAATCTTATAGGACCACAGCAGTACACAGTGTCCATCATTGAGCAAACATTATTATACAGTGCATGACTGCATATGATTTTTGGCATTCAAAGGATTAAGAGATATGTATATAACAAAAGTCTTTCCACTCACATCTAATTGCTTATGAGAACAATTTTCCCTATGCTTATATATTATAAAAATGAATGAAAAATTAAAAAAGGGAAAATTTGAATCATGCTTATAAAAGCAAAATTCACCCACAAATTTAAAAAACTAATTGAAAAATCAACTCCTATAATTTCATTAAGAACTACATCTCCAAAAGAACTTTTTTAATTATCTGTCAAAAGGTTGATAGACTTCAGTTGTTTTGATCAGCTGTGCACTAACATTTTGTAATGATACCTCATTTCAGTAAAAAAAATCAACACATAACTTTATAGACATAGAGAAAAAAACTAAATTTATATACATATTTTATAAGAGAAATACAGATGATCAACATGGCTTTTTAAGCACTAAATCATATAAATAAAGATAAAATACTGTAGAAAGTATAAAATGACAAAATAAGTTTAAAAAGAAAATGAATGATGTAAACCTTGCAAGTGTTAAGTTATTTTGAACTTGTTCATGTATATTTCAAATAAATGATGGTAAGAATAAAAATTTAAAACATTTAAAAGGGTTATAACTATTTTATTTCAAAGTATAAATGCTTACACTATAACAAATCACATCCTCTGCAACTATTTAAACTTATGATGAATACTTTTTAATATTATACTAATGTATCTTCCCTTTGCTCACATAGATCAGTTTGCTATTCTTTTCCACCCTCTTCTACAATTAGTCTCTATATTAGTACATAGACTTACTCCAGAAAGTGCTCTCTCTCTCTCTCTCTCTCTCTCTCTCTCTCTCTCTCTCTCACACACACACACACACACACACACACACATCAACATATTGGTAATAAAATATAAAATGAAATATTACTGTATTATCTTAAAGCAGTCTTTCCCTCTTTTATAAAACAATGTTCAGTGTAGACAAGTGCATATAAAAATGGACACTCTCATAAACTACCATTCTGAATGTAAATTATTAACTCTTCCTGAGAGATAATTTGAAAAAATGAATCAAATATTTAAAAATGCCCCTATCCTTTGACCCATAAAGTTTACTTCTGAGATTTAAGAAAATCACCATAGATAATCACAAATATTTAACTATAAATATGTTTATCAGACCTATATATAACATAAAAAAGCAATCTAAATACCAAAAATAAGAAATTAAGGCAGCACCTCCAAATGGGGAGATATTATGCAGTCACAAAAGAGACCACAAGTATGGACAGCATGCTGCCAGTTTTATAAAATGTGTTCAGTGTACATATTCACAGGCATAGGCATAGAAAATAACCTGGAAGGACAATCACCAAAACGTTGACACTGATTCCTTTTATTTAACTACATTATTTAATTTTCTTCTCCAATGAGCATTATTGCTTCTGTATTTTTAAAAATTATTTTAGAAGTATATATTTTAAACTTCCATCAAATTAAATTTATATATATGCATACATAAGATAATATTCCAGGAAAAGTTACATCAAAATGTAAACAGTGTTTATGTCTAGGTTGTAAGATTATGGATCACTTTTTATGTTCTTCTTGCCATTTATCTCTGTTTTCTAAAAATTACTATGTTATTTAGATAGTTAAAATAATAAAAATTATAAAATATAAAGCCATTTACCCTGGAATCTATGATTTAATACTATTGAGAGAGAGAGAGGTATTTTGAATCAGAATTTGAAAATGCTTAGGTGGGAGATTTTTCACAACCAGCTCAGGTATAAGACCAGCTTGACATTCTAATTGTACAGATCACAATCTCAGTTCTAGAATCCTAGAGGTGAAATTCTGGTCCAGACAGGAAATAAAGGCTACGATTACTATGGTGAAAGCCAGAACTGCTTCCTTATTTTGGAAAGGAATGAAGAATTGGGGCAATGCACAGCCAACATCATACTCAATGGACAAAAACTAACACCATTTCCCCTAAGGACAGGAACAAGACAGGGATACCCACTCTCACCACTCCTGTTCAACATAGTACTGGAAGTATTAGCCATTGCAATTAGACAAGAAGAAGAAATAAATGGCATCCAAATTGGAAAAGAGGAAGTAAAACTGTCCTTATTAGCAGACAACATCATATAATACATACAAAACACTAGAGACTCCATCAAAAAGCTACTAGACTTAATACACGAATTTGGCAATGTAGCAGGATACAAAATTAACCCCAAGAAATCTGAGGCATTTCTATACACCAATAGTGAACTTTCAGAAAGAGAAACTAAAAACACAATCCCATTTACCATCGCACCAAAAAAATTAAGCTACCTAGGAATAAACTTAACTAAAGAGGTAAAAGACCTCTACTCAGAAAACTACAGGACATTGAAAAAAGAGAGAGAGGAAGAAATAAACAGATGGAAGAACATACCGTGTTCATGGATTGGTAGAATCAACATCATTAAAATGTCCATACTACCCAAAGCAATCTATAAATTCAATGCAATTCCCATTAAAATACCAACGGCATACTTCACAGATCTAGAACGAACTCTCCAAAAATTCATCTGAATAAAAAAAAAAAAGACCCCGAATAGCTGCAGCAATCCTGAGAAAGAACAAAGTAGGTGGGATCTCAATACCAGATATCAAGCTGTATTACAAAGCCACTATTCTCAAAACTGCCTGGTACTGGCACAAGAACAGACATATAGATCAATGGAACAGAATAGAGAGCCCAGAAATAGGCCCAAACCAATATGCTCAATTAATATTTGACAAAGGAGGCAGGAACATACAATGGAGTCAAGATAGTCTCTTCAATAAATGGTGTTGGGAAAATTGGACAGATATATGCAAGAAAATGAAACTAGACCACCAACTTACACCATACACAAAAATAAACTCAAAATGGATAAACGACTTAAATGTATGACGGGAAACTATAAAAATTCTAGAAGAATCCAAAGGCAATAAAATCTCAGACATATGCCGAAGCAATTTCTTCACTGATAAAGCTCCTAGGGCACTTGAAACTAGAGAGAAAATGAACAAATGAGGCTACATCAAAATAAAAAGCTTCTGCACAGCAAAAGAAACCATCAACAAAACAACAAGAAAACCCACTGCGTGGGAAAACATATTTGCCAATGTCATATCTGATAAGGGCCTAATCTCCAAAATTTATAGGGAACTCATACAACTTAACAAAAGGAGGATAAACAATCCAATCAAAAAATGGGCAAAGGATCTAAATAGACACCTTTCAAAAGAGGACATTCAGAAAGCCAAGAGACATATGAAAACATGCAAAAAGTCACTAATCATCCGAGAGATTCAAATCGAAACAACAATGAGGTACCATCTCACACCTGTCAGACTGGCTATCATCAACAAATCAACAAACGACAAGTGCTGGAGAGGATGTGGAGAAAAGGAACACTCGTCACTGCTGGTGGGAATGCAGACTGGTGCAGCCACTATGGAAAACAGTATGGAGTTTCCTCAAAAAACTAAAAATGTAACTCCCATTTGACCCTGTGATCCCTCTTCTAGGAATATATCCCAAGAAACCAGAAACACCAATCAGAAAGGATATATGCACCCCTATGTTCATAGCAGCATAATTCACCATAGCTAAGATCTGGAAACAGCCTAAGTGTCCATCAGTAGACGAATGGATTAGAAAACTGTGGTACATCTACACGATGGAATACTATGCTGCTCTAAAAAGGAAGGAATTCTTACCGTTTGCAACAGCATGGATGGAGCTGGAGAGCATTATGCTAAGCGAAATAAGCCAGTCAGAGAAAGATAAATATCACATGATCTCACTCATTTGTGGATTATAATGAACCACATAAACTAATGAATAAAAATAGATCCAGAGATAGAGAAGCATCGATCAGATGCTCAAACCTCAGAGGGAAGGTAGAGGAGGGTGGGGGTAAGAGGGAGCAATCAACCAAAGGACTTGTATGCATGCATATAAGTATAACCAGTGGGGTGAGGGCATGAATAGGAGGGTGGGAGAATCCGGGCGGGGGGAAGGGCACCTATGTAATACCTTAATCAATAAAGAAAAAAAATTAGCCTTAAAAAAAAAAAAAGAATTGGGGCAATGTATTTACAAGTGTTTTGTTTTTTTTATTGTTGTTGTTTTGTTTTTGTTTTTGTTTCTTTAAAGACTGGCATAGGAGTTGAATTAGAAGGAAATGGCTCATATAAGCTATTATAATTATTGTTTTGTAAAGTAGAAGAAAGGATAAACAAAATCAAATCAAATTATTTAGAAAACAAATGAAAGGTAAGCATAGGACATAGTATAGTGTAACAGCGTAAGTTGTAGAACCAGACTTTCTGTATCCAAATACTGCTGTTGTCTCATTATATCTACAATCTAGGGTAAGTTGTTTCACTTATCCAAGTGTATAGAAATTCTTTAACTTGTTATATGAAACTGTGCCTCCGTTTCCCTATATGTGAATTGGGACAATAATAGTAGCTACCTCTTAGGATAGTCAAGAATATTTGATTCAATAATCATTTTAATAAATGCTTCCTAATAATACGTTTTGCACTGAAAAAAAATAGAATGATATGAATGGGCCCAGACTTGAGTTTGTTATCTGTGTAATCCAGGTCAAATTCATTAAACTCATTATGCTTCAATTTCTAAGCAGTAAAATTGGTCTAATAAAAATATTCCCTCATGTAGTTATAATAATTAAAAGAAATTTCATATATATATGATCTGGCACATTATACACATTAAATAAATAATTGCATACCTAGCTTCACTCTCTACTCTTTTATATCTGGCTTTCTGCCCAGGAGGCTGATGTGTATGGACATCGTTGGACTACACAATTGAAATCAGCAACCCTTTGGCTTTCAGTTGGGTTCAGCCAATCGACAGCACTAGAAGAAGAAAAGAGGGAAAAGGAGTAAGGGCAGGGTATTTATTCCCCTGGTTCCCTTCTTATTAGGTTTTACGCTGGCTGGCTATCTCTCTCAAGAGAAGTCACTGCTCTTAAAGTACCAGCTTTATGTAAACCTCTGTCCATATGGATTCCAGTAACCACTCATCTACCTTTTTCTCTAAGTACTAAGGATGGTAACATTGTTAACCTCCCTTGGTTTTTGCACTCTCTCTTGTGGTTCCCATATATTCTATCCATAACTTTGTGAATAGCCCCTTTGTAAATAAACCCTCCTCAAATTACTGTACCATGAATGTTGCATTTATTTCCTGTTGAGGTCCTGACTGACTCAGAGATTATGCTATAGTATATAATGAATCCTGATAATTTTATTATTTAATAATTTAAAGATTTTGTGTTAGTAAGTTTTAGGCATTTAAGAGGACTTGAAAATCACTTTGGCAGTACATTTGTTTTATGAGAGAAGCAAACAAAATGGATTTATGGAACCCAAAAGAGAAGCAGTTTAAGGTGGAGAGTGATGGAAGGTGGGGGTGACCTGAAACCTATAGGCCAGTTATCCCATAAGCTGGAGGATTTCATGGACATCTTGCTAAGAAGATCTGCCCCAGTAAAATATCTCTACTACATGGAAGATTACTGCTGATATCAAGATCTTATCTCAACAGGAACATCTGAGTACCCTGTCCTTATTAGTAAGCAGAGACATTTTAAGTTAGCTCATAATCTATAGTAATAAAAGCATAATATGCTAATTACACCAGACAGCCGAACGACCTTCTGGACGTCATTCCAGATGTCCTTCCACATGAAGCCATGGTGGCAGGGGCTGAGGCAGAGGCAGTTAGGGGCAATCAGGCAGGCAGGAAAGTGGTTAGGGGCGATCAGGAAGGCAGGCCAATGGTTAGGAGCCAGTGGTCCTGGATTGTGAGAGGGTGCAGGCTGGGCTGAAGGACGCCCACACCCATGCATGAATTTCATGCACTGGGCCTCTAGTAAATTAATAAAAAGGAAGGACAGTTTGATTGCATATGTCCTGGTTTCCTGCAATTTTATTGTCACTCTCTGGGAACCATTTTGTTATTTTCATCCTTGCTGAAGTAAACACTACAGAAAAGAGTTAATATGGCTTCCATAGCAAAGGACCCAAAAGTTCAGATATGCTCAGTGATACTTTCAAGGCCAACCTCTCAAACTTTGTCCTTAAGGTGGTACTGTGAGAAAAGAACTTCCTTCAGAATTGTTATTTATGTATTGAAAAGTTAGTTGATGCCTTTAAATGCATTAATAATTAGTAAACCCCACTTTGTAAAATTATCTTCTTTATATAAATAGTTTGTGTGTGTTACACTTGCCACTAGCAACCTTGTAGATGTATAGAACATAAGTTCTTCAACGGCATATGCATTTTCTCTTTTTAAATGTAGCTTTTCTAGAATTTAGTAATTGCAATCCTGTGTACAGACAAGTAACCATTATACTGCATAAAAAGCCTTAAATCTTTTAAATCTCCTAACTGAGGTAACTGCAATCAGCACCCAGCTTTTGTGCATAGAGAACAATTTGGTGATTTTCCCTGATTGATTCATTTCTGGACCTTACTAAAAGCCAGGAACTGCTGTATGTAGATGATTGAATAAAGAAAATCAGACGGAAAATTGTGCATGTCAGGAAAAATGAATTAACACAAAGTATGCATAGGGAGCACCTAATACACAACATTAAAAGGATGTAAAAAGATGAGAGGAAGTCCTTTGACTTTTGTGCACATTAAATGAATATTAATTAAGTATACTTTTGGCAAATTGCCTCTTGTAACAACTGCCATCTGGAATCATAACTGCAACCTTAGGCCTAAACAAAGATTGGTACACTATATGATTCAAATCATGGAATCCATAGCATTCTCTTTAATGTATGATTTATAAGCAAGCACCTATTAAAAATCATTAAATTAAGATATAGTACTTTTATGAAAAAATTAACTTTTAGATAACTTTTTTCTGCTAAGATAATAATACCTCCAAAATCAATAAAACAAACATAAAACTGTCCATCACTTCAACTTTTAATTCTAAAGTATTTAAATGCCCTTTTACTGGCTATGCATTAGGAAAAAAATATGAATTTTCAAGAGGGGAACTCTATATGTGTTTTAAAATGTTTGCTGGGTTTTGTTATCTAAATACTTCATTGACTCCATGACACTTCTTAACTGTAATTAAACTGTGTCCCAAATCATACTACACCTGAAAATTGAACTATCCATGCTGAAAATTGAATTTCTCAAAGTGAATCCTTTATAAATAATGCACATTAACATAAAAAACGATTTAAATTAAATGAGGTCATTTCTATTTCTCAGAAGAAGCTTGATTTGCAACTCCATCAACTCCAATAAGACATATCAGAACAGTAAATGGCAAGATGAACCTAATCCTATGAAAATTAAAATTCAACACTTTCTTAAAGGGTAACAGTACTGCACAACTTCTGTTTACCATATTTGAGAGATTTAAAGGACTTTACAAGTCATACATATGACATCTCCCCCATTTTATAAACCAAAGGACTGAGAACAAAATACAACACGGAAAGCATGCATATATAGCCACCACAAACACAAACTAAAAAAAACAAACACTGAAAATACTAGTGTAAGATTAATTCAGGAAAGTATACAACCTTGTGTCAAAAATGGAAGGAAAATAATGACATATGGACCTAGTAGAGAAAGCAGATTAGAAACCGATACATAAATCCCATGAACACAACCATGGATACACAACAAGTTAAAGTTGACCCTTGAGAGCATGAATTACAATAAAATAAGATAAAAGTATAAAGAGAGGGTTATAGCATCATGGAAAAACTGAGCTAATGTGGAAATTCCACTCTTGCTAAAGATACAAGGAACCACTGGGTAAAATACTATCTATAATAATAAAAGTGTAATATACTATTTAGACCAGACATCCTTCCTGACGACCTTCCAGATGAAGCCAGGGCTGTGAGGGCAGCCTGGGTCCAGGGTGCCTGCTGGCAGCTTAAGGGAAGCCTGGGTCCTGGGTGCCAGAAGGAAGCCAGTGCCGGCAGACAAGGGAAAGAAGGCCTACTCTTGCATGAATTTCGTGGATCAGTCCTCAATTTAAAAATAATTAAATGCCTGAGTATAAAAAAAGAAAGCAAAATTTGTAGCTGTAAGGAAAATGGGCAGAACTTTAAAAAGGAGCAGTTAACACCTGAGCAGAAGCTTAGGCAGTCCAGGGGGCTAGTTGATGTTTATAGGTCCTAGGGTTTAGGGTTGTAATGCCTACTGAAGGTTGTAATGCCTACTAAGAAATTACCTTAGGCCCATGGCATGAAGATGAGAGCACAGTAACAATGTGGACTAGAAAAGCTCCTCTCATCAGCTATAGGGAGGATAATTGAAATATTAATTAACTGGGGTTCAGGGTGGTGAAATGTACCCTTAAATCAAAGAACCCATTTACGTTCCACTCCAGTGTCAAATCTGAATTTAAAATATATACATAGTATGGGTAACCCTGAAGCACAAAATTACCATTAAGAATGTTTAAAAATGGAGAAACTCCTGGGACATTGGGCAGAAGCTAATATAAATCTAATATAATACCTACAATCAGGGACATATGAAACCTCAATGATTCCAACCTCTCTAAGTAAAAGCAAAACTAGCTCTTAATAAAATAATCACAAAGTAGATATGGAAAAACAATCTCAGGAGAAATACATCAGTAAAATCACACAGAAAGATTAGTACATCTAAGAATTTGTGAAGAAACAACTTGGGATAAATCATAAATTAAGTATTTTTTAATTATTTAAGAAATAAAATAAGGGATGGAAACTACAAGGAATAAGCAGGACATTATTTTTCAAACTGGTTTAGTTTGAAAAATAACCAAATAGAATTCTGCAAATAAAACTCCATGAACACACTGAATAATAAGTGAGACAGACATAGGCAAATAAAGAATTTGTAGACTGAAAGCTATACCTAAAAAAATTATCCAAAATACGACCCATATAAATGAGAAGATGGATAATTTGAAAAGGGTTTAAGAAATTTGAAGGATAAAGCAAGGTATAATATGAGTCTGATCTGAGTAACAGAAAGAGGTATTTGAAACAAAACAAGAGGCAATATTTAACAGATTATGTTAGTGAATTTTCCAAAATTGAAGAAAATCATATTTGACTTCTACAAAGATTACTGAGCATCAGAAACAAAAATAAAGCTACACCTAGATATTAAAGGTATTTTTAAATAAAGAATCCTTAATTTTGGCACTCATAGACATTCCCTGGAAAATTTACTAAAGAATGCAATTCAATAAAAAAGAAAATATGACCCAAAGGAAGGAGTAGAATACAAAGAGCATTAATGAACAGCATTGATGAAAAAGAAGTTTTTAATAAAATTAGCTACAACCAAGCAATAAACACAATAATGACCAATTATAGTAAAAATAAATGAAACTAAAAAACTATTATATAGGAAATAGGAGGAATTGATTGGGGTTAAACTGTTATGAGCTCCTTGAATTGTTTTGGAGGAGAGTATGTTGTTAATATTTAATAAATTAAAAGCTATACTATATTCACTGATAAAAATATTAAATACCATGAAGTTATATCTTCTTCCCAAATTAATCTGTAAAATCAATACTATCCCAACTTAAATCATTAATAGAATGTCACCTGTAACTGGAGAAGCTGACTTTATAATCTGTGAGAAATAGCCAAGAAAATTTTGAAAAACATAAAGCATATACTTAGATCTATGATATATCATAATTTATTACAAATGCTTCATAAATTAATGGGACAAAATAAAGAGATCAGAAGTAGATTAAAGTAAATATGGGAATATAGTTTATAACAGAGTAAGCATTACAAATTAGTTGAAAGAAGATGGGCTATATTAAATTGAAGTAAGACTATTGGTTATGCCTATAGAAATGTAAAATGTGACCCTTAGCAAAAACCATGAACACATAATTATAAGATATAAATATATCATTGTGGCAGGTAAAGATTTATTGAGTAAGAAAAACAAAAATTCATATTCAATAACACAGAAAAAGATAAAACAGGTATTGGTAAGGATGTGAAAATGTAAATGCTTATAGGTTGAAATAAACTGATATATATATATGTTTACTAGAGGTGCACGGATGCATGCACCAGTGGGGTCCCTCAGCCTGGCCTGCGGGGATCAGTGGACCTCCATGCCGTCGCAGCTCGACCTTACCTGCTAGCTCCTTGGGCTGCAGCCTGCTATCCGCGTCAATCCTGCACAGCATGAAGCAGTAAGAGGCCAGGAAGGGCCCGAATCTAGGCCAGGTGCTGTGCCATTCCAACTCATCCTGGCCCCACTGGGCCTGTCCCTACTGATCAGCAGGCTCACTGCCACTTGCTGTAGTCTCCACACACCTGTCCTAGGGCAATACTGGAGCACCCATGACCACGCAGCCACCGCTCTTCATTGCAGCCTTCCTGCTCACACTGCACCAGAGAAACAACCACAGGCTCCCCCTGATCTCTGTCCCAGTCCTGATGGGGGAGGGGCATGCAGAGGGAGTGTCCGCAGGAGAGGCTTACATTGCCCCAGCTGCACTGGCCAGCCATGTACCAGGATCTGGTGCCTGTTGGTCAGCCCATTGGTCAGCTGAGCAGCGCTCCTGCTGTGGAAACACACTGACCATCAGGGGTCAGTTCCTGCATTGAGCGTCTGACCCCTGTTGGTCAGTGCATGTCATAGCTACCAGTCAAATGGTCACTTAGGCATTTATATATATATACTAGAGGCCCCATGCACAAAAATTTGTGCACTCAGGGGGGACGAGGAGTCCCTCAGCCCAGCCTGTGCCCTCTGGCAGTCTGGGACCGCTCAGGAGATAACGACCTGCTGGCTTAGGCCTGATCCCAGGTGGCAGAGGGCAGGCCCAATCCCTAGGTGCAGCCCCTGGTTGGGCTCAGAGCAGGGCTGATTGGGGAGTTGGGGCGCCGCCCCTGTCATGCACAGAGCAGGGCAGATCAGGAGGTTGTGATGCCACCCTCAGTCACACTCAGGGTAGGGCTGATTGGGGGGTTGGGGCACCGCCCCCTGTCACACTCAAGGCAGGGTCAATGGGGAGGTTGCGGCACCACCCCCTGTCATGCACAGAGCAGGGCGAATCAGGGGGTTGGGGCGCTGCCCCCTGTCACTCACAGAGCAGGGCCCATCAGGGGTGTTGGGGCTCTGTACCCTGTCACGCACAGAGCAGGGCCAATCAGGGGTTTGAGGAGCTACCCCTGTCATGCACAGAGTAGGGCCAATAGGGGAGTTGGGGCACCGCCCCCTGTCACACACAGAGCAGGGCGGATCAGGGGGTTGGGGTGCCGCACCCTGTCACACTCAGGGCAGGGCCGATGGGAAGATTATGGCTCTACCCCATCACACACAGAGCAGGGCCCATGGGGGGCAGTTGGGGCGCTGCCCTCTATCACCCACAGAGCAGGGCCGATCAGGGGGTTGGGAGCCGCCACTGTCACACTCAGGGAAGGGCCAATGGGGAGGTTATGGCTCTACCCTGTCACACACAGAGCAGGGCCCATGGAGGGGGGTTGGGGCACTGCACCCTGTCACACACAGAGCCGCAGGGCGATCAGGGGGTCGGGGAGCTCCCCCCTATCAGGCACAGAGCAGGGCTGATCAGGGGGTTGGGGCGCCTTCCCCTGTCATGAACAGAGCAGGTTGGATAGGGAGGTTGTGGCCCCGCCCCCTGTCACACACAGAGCCGCAGGGCAATCAGGGGGTTTGGGTGCTGCCCCCAGTCACGCTGATCCCAGTGCCAGGAGGCCTCGCGGCTCTGCTGATCCCAGTGCTGGGAGGCATATTACCCTTTTACTATATAGGATAGAGGCCTGGTGCATGTGTGGGGGCTGGCTGGTTTGCCCTGAAGGGTGTCCTGGATCAGGGTGGGGGTCCCCACTGGGGTGCCTTGCCAGCCTGGATGAGGGGATGATGGCTGTTTGCAGCTGGTCACACACCCTTCAGGGTGGGCGTCCCCACTGGGGTGCCTGCCCAGTCTGGGTGAGGGGCTGAGGGTTGTTTTCAGGCTGGCAGGTGACTGAAGCTCCCAACCACTCGCTTTTGTCTTTTTTTTTTTTAATTCTGGGCCAGCTTTAGCTCTGAAGCTTGGTTCCAGCTCTTAGGCCTCCGCTGCTGAAAGCAGGTATCTGGTTTGTCTGGGTTCTATAATCGAAACACTGTTTCAACTCCAGCTCTGAGATCCCAGTTGGCTGAAAGCAGGTTTCTGGGGTTTTGTTTAGCTTCTATATTTGTAACAATGTTTCAAACTGCAAGCTCAGAGGCCGGCAGCGGCAGGTGGGGAACGTTGGAGTCGTCTGTCACTGAAGCAAGCAAGCCTCATGTTCGCTTCAAGCTGCCTGGCTGCCGGCCGCCATCTTGGCTGGCAGTTAATTTGCATGTCACCCTGATGAGCCAATGGGAAGGTTAGCGGAGGTATGGCTAATTACCATGTTTCTCTTTTATTAGATAGGATAGATGCTGATAGATATCAGCATACATATAATATATATAAAATTTAGCATATATATAATGTATATAGCACATATAAAGAAATAACTAGTAAAATTTAAGATATGCGTACTCTAGGACCCCGCTATTGCATTGCTATCTATATGCCATAGTGAAACTCTCTCATTTGTGCACATGTATACAAATGCTCATTGTAGATTTTTTTAAATTTATCTTTATTGTTGAAAGTATTACAGCTTTCCCCTTTTCTTCCTCGTTGACCTCCACCATCCCACACCTGTGACCCCCAGGCTTTCATAACACTGTTGTCTGTGCCCACAGGCTATGCATATCTATCTACACTAATAAAAGAAAAAGATGCTAATTGACCGACTCTTTGCTACACCCCAAGCCATACCCACCAGCCAATCAGAGCGACTATATGCAAATTAACCCAAACAAGATGGTGGCTGGCAGCCACAGAGCTGGAGCAAACAGGAGGCTTAGTTGCCGGGCAATGGAGGAAGCCAAGCTTCCCGCCTGTCCTGAGAAGGCTGTGGCCTCCACTCATGGCAACAAAGTTTCAGTTATAGAAGACACATAAATCCCAGGTACCTGCTTCTAGCCAGCCTCCACTGGGAGCTTGGGTGGCTGGGGGCTGTAGCCAGCCTGCAAACAGCCATCAGCCCCTCACACAGGATAGCCACACGCTCATGGGGTGAGGGTCCCCGCTGGGGTCTTAGCCAGCCTGAAAATGGCCCTCAGCCCCTCATTCAGACTGGCCAGGCACCCCAGCAGGACCCCCACCATGTAGGAGCTCTATCCAGCCTGCAAACAGCCATCAGCCCCTCACCCAGGCTGGCCAGGCACTCCAGGGGGGACCCCCACCTTGAAGGGGCTGTGGCCAGCCTGCAAACAGCCATCAGCCCCTCACGCAGGCTGGCCAGGCACTCCTATATAATAAAAGGGTAATATGCAAATTGACCCTAACAGCATAACGACTGGGAATGACTGGTCACTATGACACACACTGACCACCAGAGGGAAAATGTCAATGCAGGCACTGCCCCCTGGTGGTCAGTGCGCTCCCACAGGGGGAGCTCTGCTCAGCCACAAGCTAGGCTGACGGCTTCCAGTACAGTAGTGGTAGTGGGAGCCTCTCCCGCCTCCTCATCAGCGCTAAGGATGTCCAACTGCAGCTTAGGCCTGCTCCCCTCTGGCAAGTGGACACCCCCTGAGGGCTCCCGGGCTTCCAGAGAGATGTCTGACTTCCAGCTTGGGCCCAATCCCCCAGGTAGCGCGCCTAAGCCAGCAGGTGGTCATCCCCCAAGGGGTGCCAGACTGCGAGAGAGCACAGGCCGGGCTGACCCCACAAGTGCACAAATTTTTGTGCACTGGGTCTCTAATATATATATATATATATATATATATATATATATATATATATCCCTAATATGCAAGTAGACCAAACAGCAGAACAACCAAACAACCAAAAACTGGTCACTATGATGTGTGCTGACCACCTGAGGCATGCTTGGAACATGGCGGGTGTCGGCAGCAGGGGGCAGAGTGCAGAACATGGTGGGCACCGGCCATAGCAGGATGGTGGAGCAGGTGAGCAGGGGTGCCAGACCAAGATGGGGCACTGGTCACTGTCATCGGGGTGAGCCTCTGTTGGTTACTGAAAATTATTTGCTCCTGCATGACGTGGTCCTGCCCAGTACTTGCATCCACTTCCATCACCTGGCACCAGTGCTGATTCCTCCTGAGGGCTTCTTCACCTGCCCCTGCTCCTGAGGGGCTATCAGGGCAGCAGCTGCTGCTCACACCCACTGACAGTGCCGGCCTCGCTCGCACCCACTGCTGGCGCCAGCCCCAATTGCTCCATGCAGTCAGCATGTGCAAGCGGGGCCAGCACCAGCTGCGGGTGACAGTGGTGGCAGTAGGATTGGGGCTGCCAGCAGACAGGGGACCAGGGGCCATGGTGGAAGGTACTGGGCAGGGGCACAGAGGGTGGACCAAGACCCCCCCTGTGCCCACCTCATCCTTGAGACCCACAGTTCCTTTCAAGGTGCACGAATTTGTGTGTTGGGCCCCTAGTATGCATATATGCATATAAGCATATAAGTTCTTTGGTTAATTTCTTCCTGACCTCGCCCTCCTTCCCTCTGAGATTCATCAGTCTCTTCCATGTTTCCAGGTCTCTGGACCTATTTTGTTCATCCATTTATTTTATTCATTAGTTTCCACATATAGGTGAGATTATGTGATACTTGTCTTTCTCTGACTGGCTTATTTTGCTTAGCATAATAATCTCCAGGTCCCTTCATGCTGTCTCTAAAGGTAAGAGAGCCTTCTTTTTTACAGCTGCATAGTAGATTAAAAAAAAACAAAACAAAACAAAAAAACCCAGAAAATTTGTAAATAAAATATCCACCAGTAGGGATCTACATGTATCAATAGATTTTCACATCACTGGAATTGCCAGTCAAACATAACTAAATATATTTGATGTGAACAGAACATGCATCATGGCAGGCTATAAGCATTCTGCCATCACTTCAGCACAAAATAATACAAAAATGCATTCAAATATAGTACTGAGAGTTGAGGAACAATTTACATAACTATGGCCTATGGCAAAATGACTAATAAAATGACATGTGTTGGGATTGAGGAAAATAATTATGGGGCAATGTTGTTAGGAATGGAAACTACAATATCATTATTCTCTTTCCTATGTCAGATCTAAGAAGAGAGATTCAATGAATTATATTATAAAAATATTATGCCAAAATATTGGGCTACTAAGCATCCAAATCCAACAGATATCTAGATACATTTTGTGCATGATCCCAAATATTTGGCTTGACTTATATGGGCCTTGAATTAGCCATATGGTACAATTTGTTCTATTCCCCATTTGTTTTATGATTATTTTTAAGCTGTACTATGTGCTTGTTTTCCCAATCCGAGGAAAAACCCCTCAATGTATAGTTTCTGTCTGGCAAATAAAGCCCCAACACAATCACTACTAGGAACACAGTAGATGCTCGATTTAATCATATTACTTCATCATTCATTTATTAAATAATCACTTATTGAAGGCTTCTCTTTTATCAACTACTATACTAATTATTGCCTTTTTGTTGTTGTATTGTTTCTATAATCCTTATCATGCCTTTCACTGAAAATAATTTCCTGACATATTACTCCTAAAATCTATTAGAGGAGGAAAAAACTTTGGATATTTTATAGGTTCCCTAACTCCAGGTTACCTAGTACTAAGTAAAGCAGCATGAGATCTTGGAGAATACTCATCACACTTGGAAAAATCTATCACCATGACTGGCAATCACAAAATAAATACAAACTCATTACAGAAGAGAATATTATATCTGCAGAAAGAAGAACAAAGTTGGACATATCACAATACTGAATATCAAGCTAAACTATAAATTCATTTTAATTGAAACAGTCTGGTACTGGCATAAGAACAGGTATACAGATAAACAGAACAGAACAGAGAGACCAGAAATAAACCCAAGCCTTTACTGTATATTAATATATGACAAGTCAAGTGCACATCCTATATCATAAAAACCTATTATGCAACTAATAGGAGTCGAACTCAACTTGGAGTTCGACCGAGAGTTTGACCACTCACTATGATGTGTGCTGACCACTAGGGGGTGGGGCAGAACATTCTGGGCATCAGCAACACAGCACTGGCAGCAGGCGGCAGTGAAAGCGCTGCTGGCCCCATGGGCCCCGACAAGAGCAGGATCTCGGCAGAATGGTGGAGCAGGTGAGTGGGCAGTGCCCAGACAAGACGGGTGCGAGCGGGGACCCATTTGCCCCTCTGACCACCCTGAAGATGGTGACTAGCGGTGGAAGCAGGGAGCAGGATCAAAGCCTGACTCCCAGATGTTGAGGGAGCCAGGTGGGGTCTGATCACCCCACCGATTGCCCCACAGACTGTGACCAGTAGCCGCTCTGACACTTCCATTACAGAGAAAGGGAAAATAGCAATATTAACATGTTTACTTTAATTATTTTCTTCTCAATGTGCATGAATCTCTGCACAAGGCCACTAGTAATGGAATAAAAACAGTTTCTTCAATAAATGGTGTTGGGAAAATTGTATAGGTACATGCAAAAAACTGAAACTAGATCACATACTTATAACCATACACAAGAATAAACTCAAAATGGATAAAAGACTTAAATGTAAGACGTAAAACCATAAAAATCCTAGCAGAAACCATAGGCAGCAAAATCTCAGTCATCTCTCCTAGCAATATGTTTACTGAAATATTTCCTAGGGCAAGGGAAACAAAGGAAAAATAAACAAATGGGATTACATAAAACTAAAAAGATGCTGCACAGCAAAAGAAACCATCAACAAAATGAAAAGGGAACACACTGTATGGGAGAACATATTTTCCAATGATACATCTGATATGGGGTTGATTTCCAAAATATGTAACAAACTTATACAACTCAACACCAGGAAGACAAACAATCCAATTAAAAAATGGGCAGCCCTGGCCTGGTGGCTCAGTTGGTGAGAGTGCACCAAAAGGTTACAGGTTCGATTTCTGATCAGGGCACATACCTAGGTTGTGGTCAAGGAGATTTCAGGAAGCAACCCATTGATGTTTCTCTGTCACATTGATATTTCTCTTTCTTTCTCCCTTCCTCTATCTCTAAAATCAATAAGAAAAACATATCATCAGGTAAGGATCAAATTTAAAAACTGCTCACTGTCATAATCATCAAAGAGATGTAAATTTAAAGTATAATGAGATAGTACCTCTATCTACCACAATGGCTATCATCAATAAGTCAACAAACAGCAAGTGGTGGTGAGGATGTGGAGAAAAGGGAACCCTAGTACATTGCTGGTGGGAATGCAGGCTGGTGCTGCCACTTGGAAAACAGTATGGAGTTTCCTCAAAAAATTAAAAATAAAACTGCCTTCTGACCTAGAAATCCCACTTCTTGGAATATATCCTAAGAATCCTAAAACGCCAATCAGAAATATTATGTGCATCCCTATGTTCATAGAAGTGTTATTTATGATAGCCAAGCTCTAGAAATAGCATAAGTGCTTATCAGTAGATGAGTGGATGGAAATGCTATGGTATGTTTACACAATGGAATACCATGTTGCTGTAAAAAAGAAGGAACTCTTACCTTTTGCAACAGCATAGAAGGACCTAGAGATTATTCTGCTAAATGAAATAAGCCAGTCAGAGAAAGACAAATACTATATGCTCTTACTTATATGTAGAATTTAATGAGCAAAATAAACTGACTAAAAAAAAATCAGAAGCACAGATACATGGAACAGACTGACAGATGTCAGAGGGGAGGGGGTTTGGGGAAGGACTGGATAAAAGAAGGTGAAGAAATTAGCCAAAGAATATATATGCATAGCCCATGGACACAGACAATAGTGTGGTGATGGCCAGCAGGAAGGGGGAGCAGGGGCTAGATGGAGGTGGGCAAGGAGGATATGGGGACATCTGTAATAGTGTCAACAACAAAAATAAAGTAATAAAAGAAGAAAATATACTTTTATATATAATGGAATATATTTTCATTTGTATACATATATGTATATATTTTCCTTTCCACCCAAATTATCTTAACTGTTCACAACATAGAAAATTTATCCTAATTATCTGTTTCATAATCCTTAACAGGATTAGGAAACTTCCATTTGAAAAGTAACCATGGCTCATCCAGAGCATAAATGTACGTGGTACCTGGAATGAAGTCAGATGGAAAAAAAATGGACTCTAGTTCTCAAGTTCGGAAAATAAGCAAAATTACATTCTTCCTGGGGAAATCAGCAGCATTTTTTTTGCCCAGCTCTTCCAGGGGGATTGCATGTTTTAATTCAAATAAAAAGACTGGATTTCCTGAGGTGATTAATTAGCAGAGCAAGCAATGCAATTTGCTATGATATCAAAGCAAGTACATCTTTAATTTATATCTCAATAAACAGAACACAGCAAAAAAAAAAATCCCAGTGTCACGAGATCTAGTGCTAATATTACTTGCCATTACAGAATTGTTACAGCAGAATTTTGTGATATAGGAGTATAGCAGTTATGGGCCCTATGTCCATTCATAAGCCTTCTAGATATCTATCCTACTAGGTATGATGGTCCATGTTGTGGCTTTAAGACAGAATGGAAATTTCACCATAGTGCATTGCACAACATTATTCCATAGGAGTAGTTCTCACTCCTGCCTCAGTTGGGCATCAGGTTAGACACTACACAATGCAGAGCATCTGATGTGATTCTTACTCACCCTAATACTTCCATTACTTTATATGTGGAAAATATATGAGTAAATTACTACTAAAACTTTGGGCCTACCTTGATTTGCATTTTTGTAACACATTAAGGAATTAAAGCAAAAATAAACCCATGACATTACTTTTAAAATGTCCTTGTGAGGTGAACTTGATAGTCCCTGCTATCCCTTTGAACTCACAGACTAAGCACTCTCATGAGAGTGGGATATTTTTAGGGCTAACCTTGGCATTTTGACAGTGCTGAGGATTTCATTTGGCTCAGAACCACAGAGACCCTCCAGAAACTTAAAAAAAATCCTCCTATTTTATCTCAAGAGAAAGAATATTATTTTAGAACAGTCCTTTTAGAATTGGAGGTTCTTTGACCAAGAATAACCCAATGCCAAATTTATGCCCTATTATTTATCAGAGAGTTTTTAATATCCTTGTTATTCATGGACAGAAATTAGGAATGTAAATGAAGTTGTGAGTTCACTTCCCTGTCCCCACTACTAACAAAGGGGTAAAGAAGCCACTAAGATGAAAATGAGGGGATGAAAAGCACACTTTCATCTTCTCCAGTTCTATTTTTGGCTCATAGCTCTGTCAGTAAGAGGCACAAAGCAGGACTATCTCCAAAGACTCTTGCCTCTAGGATTAACCGTACCCCAAAGAAATATCAGGAAACTGAAACATTAACAGGAGGAAAAGATCATAGAACAAGTCCAGTCAACAAGATATAAAAGATTCAGAACAAGAACCCTGAGCTTTTTGTAACCTGCTCTAAGAAGTCTCACCTTCCTACAAGCAATCTATGTTAATTCCACTTACTCTCAACACATTGTTATGTGGATTGATGCTTATTTATAGAGATGCTGACTAGCATGTTTTTAAAAGAAAGCAAACTACTATATGTTGTTGTATGCCTACAACTTACAAGACCCTTTCAAACACTTTAGTTTATTTTTATTTGCCTTTCCATACCCATTCATTCATATAATATTTATTGAGTGCTAGGGAACTATTCTAGGTGCTGGGGTTATAGCATGGAACAAAATAAACAAAATTTCATGCCAATAGGAACTTCCATTCTAGGCAAGAGCGATAGACAATACAAAACATAATACAGGTAAATTATACAGTGTGTTAGAAAGTGATAAAAGTAACATCAAAAAATAAAATGCAGATAAAGGGAATTAAGAGTGTGGGGAGAGGGTGAGTTACAATCATAAAATAAGGTGGACAGGATAGGGAGGCCTCATTGAAATATTGGGAAAGAATATTCCAGGAAAAAGAAACAGCAAATACAAAAGTTAGTATGACTGGAGTGTTCATGGCAAAGCAGGGCAGTTGATGTGCATTGAAAAAAAATAGTGCTAAGGGGAGAGTGCTAGATTAATTCAGAAAGCTGGATGGGAGCATAACAAGTAGGGCCTTATAGGTCCATTGTAAACACTTTAGTTTTTATACTGGGAGAAGACAATATATTTGAGGGTTTTAAATATAAGAGTGAAACCATCTGACTTACATTTTAAAAGGATACTCTGGCTGCTGTAATTATAATAGATAAATGAGTGGCAAAAATGGAAGCAGAAAGATCAGAAGGAAGATTATTGAAATAATTCAGGTGAGAAATTATGGTGACTCAGGCAACAATGATAGTAGTGGAGATGGCAATAAGTTGTTAAATTATAGTTATGTTTAAGGTAAGTCCTAAAGGATTTCCTGAAGGATTGAATGTGTGGTCTGTTAAAAAAAAAAAAAAGACGAAGAATAAGAAGAGAGTGGGGAATGTTTATAAGTTACTCACCCAAATAATTGAATAGATGGAGATGCCATCTGCGAGGGCAAAGACATGGGAAGTATCAGTTTTGGACAGGTTAAATTTGAGATGCCTATTAGATATCAAAGTAGAAGTGTTTGGTGAGCAGTTAAATATACAAGTCTGCAGTTTGGAACAGAGATCTATACTAAATAAGGAAATGTTGGTATCCTTGGACCATAAATGGTAGTTGAAGCTGTGAGGCTAAATTAGATCACCAGGGGTGTAAATAAAAAAAAAGGACCCAGGGAACTCCTAGATCAAGAATAGGTCATGAAGAAGATGATGGATAAGATAAGCAATGGATACAAAGATGGATGATTTATGAGGTAGTGGGGAAAGGGAGCAAAGAGAGTGTGATTTCCTGGAAGCCAAGTGATCAAAAGTATATCAAGAAGGATACACTAAAATATATCCAGAGGCAGAGAAGCATGGAACAGACCCTTGGGCCTAGGAGGGAAGACAGGGGATCATGCGAGGTGAGGTAAGAGATCAACCAAAGAACTTGTATGCATGCATATAAGCATAACCAAAGGACATAGTCAGTAGGGGTGTAGGGACATGTGTTGGGGGCGGCGAGATCAGCTGGGAGAAGTCAATGGAAGAAAAAGAAGACATATGTAATACTTTCAACAGTAAAGGATTTAAATTAAAAAAGAAAAGTTCCGTGCTTTTTTTAGGAGAAGGATACACTGCTCCTACTGAAACAAGTATCACAAGGATTGAGAATTCACTCCTATGTTTGTGAAGATGAAGTTCATGGTGGCCTTTACAAAAAGTATATCTGTGGAGTCATGGAGGAAAAGGTCTGACTGGAATGGGTTCAACGTATATAGGATAAGATGATTTAGAGACCAAATGTAGATATCTTTAAGTTGTTTTGCATCAAAGAACAACAGAAAAATTGTTTGGAAGGTGATAGAGAACAGGGGAGTGCATTCAAGAGAAGGGTTTCTTTTAAGATGGGAGAAAAAAGAATAGTTGCATGCTGAGAGGAATGAGCAAGTACAAAGAAAAAATTATAATGTGGAAGACAGAGGAGAGAATTGTTGATATTCTTGACAAGGTAAAAAGGTTTAGGATCTAGTGGGAAACTGGAAAGATTGGTATTAATAGCACTGGGAGTTCAACTATTCTAACTTGCAGAAAGGCAGATAATAGGAGTACAGATTCTGGTAGGTTGGTAGATATGGTGATAAGAGTCAAAAGAACCTACTCAGAGCCAAGACCAGGCTTTATGTTTTTTCCTTTAGTCCTTATATCCATGCTCCACTAGAATGACAAATAGTACTAGCATATAAACAGCTATATAGAGCAATGCAACAAAATTAAAAGCCTAGAAATAAATCCACACATGTATGGTCAATTAATTTTTGACAAAGTCACCAAAAATGCTCAATGGGGAAAAAATAGTCTCTTCAATAAATGTTGCTGGGCAAAGTGGATATTCACTTGCAAAAGAATGAAATTGGACCCTCTTACACCATACACAAAATAACATAAAAATGGATCAAGACTTGAACATAAGACCTGAAATCATTAGACTCCTAGAAAACATAGGGGATGAATTCTTTTACATTGTTCTTGACAACGATTCTTTTTTAATTTGATGCCATACCTAGATAATTGGTATATTCCATCCACCTAGTCTTAGAGAATATTGGTTCAGAATTGTGCATTTGGCCCGATGAGACTCAATTCCAGGAAATTTTATGGAACTTTTGGCAATGAGAATTCTCTTCCAATGTAACTAATAACTCTGAGGTTATAAGCCTAGAGGGCTAGAACAAGCAACCTTATGGAGAATGTCAGCTAAATAAAGAAGCAATTTGAAAGGGGTACAGTCACTACATTGGGATGACAGCTTGGAAAGTATAGGGAGAACCAGGAAGGCAATCTGGATTTCCTCATTTGAACTTCTAGATCAGACTATGCTGAAGCCTATTCTACTGTTGGATTTTTCATATACATAAAGCAAAAATTCTCTTTTTACCTAAACCATTTTGAAATTGGTTTCTTTCACTGAAGCTAAATCAATCGTAATCTATATTAATAATAGAGAAATATGCAAATTGCCTGGGCACTGTCACAGTAACACTAATGACCAAACAGCAGGCTGTGTGGGGCGACAAAGCCAACAGAGGTGTGAGGGACAACCAAATGACTGAACAGCAGGCTGTGTGGGGTGACCAGGCTGGCAGGAAGGACGGTTGGTGGTGACCAGGCAAGTTGGGAGGGGTAGTTAGGGGTGACCAGGCTGGCAGAGGGCGGCAGTTGGGGGCAACCAATCCAGCAGGAGGGCAGTTGGGGGCAACCAGGCTGGCAGGGGTGCAGTTAGGAGTGACCAGGCCAGCAGGGGGGCAGTTAGGGTCGACCAAGCTGGCAGGGGTGCAGTTAGGGGTGACCAGGTCAGCAGAGGGGGGCATTGGGAGTGACCAGGATGGCAGGGAAGGCAATAAGGGGCAACAAGACCAGCGGGCGGGGGGGCAGTGAGGAGCGACCAGGCTGGCAGCGGGGTCAGTTGGGAGCAACCAGGCCAGCAGGGGGGGGGCGGTTAGGGGCAACCAGGCTGGTGGGAAGGGCAACCAGGCCAGCAGTGGGGGCAGTAAGGGGTGACCAGGTCAGTGGGGGGGCAGTTAGAGATGACCAGGCTGTCGGGGGGGCAGTTAGGGGGTACCAGGCCAGCAGACGGGGCAGTTGGGGGCAACCAGGCCAGCAGAGGGGGCAGTTGGGGGTAACCAGGCTGGCAGGGGGGGCAGTTAGGGATAACCAGGCGGGTAGAGGGGGGAAATAAGGGGTGACAAGGCTGGCAGGGTGGGGCAGTTAGGGGCAACCAGGCTGGTGGGGGAGGGCAACCAGGCCAGCACTGGGGGCAGTAAGGGGTGACCAGGCCAGTGGGGGGCAGTTAGGGGTGACCAGGCCAGTGGGGGGCACTTGGGGGCAACCTGGCCGACAAGGGTGGCAGTTAGGAGCCAACAGTCCCGGATTGTGAGAGGGATGTTTGACTGCCAGTTTAGGCCCAATCCCTGGGATCGGGCCTAAACTGGCAGTTGGACATCTCCAGAGCGGTCCTGGATTGGAGAGTGTGCAGGCTGGGCTGAGGGGACCCCCTCCACCCCATGTATGAATTTCATGCACTGGGCTTCTAGTTGATTACATATGCTTCAGATATAAAGCTATCAGATAACAGTGACTGGATGAACAAAATCACCAGCTTTAAAATATTTTTTTTTCCATTCTGCAACAGTAACTCCTTAACATATTCACCAATATGTATCTCTATTTAGTTATTGGTAAGCTGCAAAAAAATCTAAGTTTACAACTTATTGCTCATTCTTTCATTTGTTTGGCATCAATATTACCTGTTAAGAAAGCTTTGTATTAGGTACTTTGGAAAGCATAACAAAACATTACTATAGTTAAGCTGAGTGTATGTGTTCCTGACCCTTAAGGAGTTTTCAGATTTGATGAAGAGAAATTTTACAGAAAGTTAAACATGTAAAAGCAATATGGGTAAATATAGAACAGGCTAAGAACACAAGGCCTAAATGACATGGAATAATCGATTGATACCAATATTGAACACAGATCTCCTTGTGAACAGAATCAGATAGAAGAACAGCAGCCAGTTAAGACCCTAATATTCAAACCCAAACACTGCACTGCATGTGGAAGCTTATTGCCATTTGCTATTCCATGTGAAATTAACACCATAGTACACTGTCACTCATTAAAGTGATATTTTTCTGCAAAATCTTTGCTTAAAGTAATGTGCTTTAATCAGCCCCACCTGTCAGCCATTTTCTTACAAATAAAACTATTACCATCAATTGTGAAGAATAAATTGTACCCTAGCTCTTATTAGCCTCTTTTTATAACCCATTATATATCCTCCTATTTTCTTGTTTTTAAAGAAATAATTTCATCAGTTGTGAATTTATAAAGCAATAAACTGCTTATGATTACTCAGCACTTTCATAGAAACATTTCCTGGTACATGGTACTCAAAACTAAATAAGTACTAGTAAACTATCACCATAATACTAAATTTAACTTAAAACAGCCATTTCCTTCTGTGTTTTCTTAAAATTTGAATTATCATGCAAGTTTTATTAGGAAGAATTAGCTGATTTTCATCCCCAGTAGCACACTAATCTTAAAACTAAGCCCCTTGGAAAGAAAAGCTATGGATGGTCTCAAGAGGGAAAAGTGTTCTACCTTAGTTAATAACTGAATTAAATTTATTTTATTTTATTTTAATATTTATGTATTAAATTTATTGGGGTGACATTGGTCAACATTAACATATAGACTTTAGGTGTGGGTTTCTATGCTACAAGAATAGCCAGACTGCTTCCCATGTTGAATGTATCAGTATACATTCCCACCAGCAGTGAATGAGGGTTCCCTTTTTCCACATCCTCTCCAACACTTGTTATTGCTTGTCTTGTTGATAATGGCCACTCTAACAGGCATGAGGTGTATTTCATTGTAGCTTTGATTTGCATTTTTCTAACTGCTAGTGAGGTTGAACATCTTTTCATACATCTATTGGCTGTCCATATGTCTTCTTGGGAGAGGTGTATTTTCATGTCCTCTGCCCACTTTTTGATTGGTTTGTTTGTTTAGTGTGGAGTTTTATGAGTTTTTTATATATTTTGGAGATTAAACCTTTGTTGAAGTTACTATCAATCAAACCTAATTACTCCATGGCTCTCATCTCTAACAATTCAGTTCTTACCAAGTTGTTCACAAAAAAAATGTCTTGGTTGTGGAAGTAACTGACAACCCTTTCAAGATGATACCTCAGCATGACCAAAAATATCTCTCAGGCAACAAAGGAGAAAATGCTTTTGTTGCTATGGAAATAAACTACTGGGACAATTTTAAAGCATCAAGAGTGCTAATGTTGCTAAGGGTGTGAAAGAAACAATGCTCATATATAATTGAGGAGGTACAAAAAATGTTGCTGATTTGGATAAAGGTAAAGCAGTTAGCCAGTGACAGCACTTTGGAATAGTGATATAAGCAAAGATGCTGCATGTTGACCTGAAAGACACTTCTGGAACAAGTGCTGAGTGTTTCTTTTAAGGCTAGTAGGGGATGGTTTGATAAATTTAAGAAAATAAGTTTTTATTTATAGATTAAACATTACATTAGACATGTAATGTCTATAAGAAAGGTTAAAACAGGGAATCACTTGGGGGTCTGGAATGAATTAATTCAATGGGGAAAAATGATTTGGTTTTGAACAAATCACTTCTCAAATAGCCTTCCGGAAAGAATTAAGTTTGAGAACCGAGGTTCCACTGTATCATCTCCCATATGGTTGGATGCCTCTTTTGTTGTCAGTTTCTTTTTCTGTGCAGGTTTTAGTTTGATATAGTCCCATTCATTTATTTTTGCCTTTACTGCCGTTGCCTTTGGAGTCAAGATCATAAAATATTCTCTAAAATAAGTCCATAAATGTGATACTTAAATTTTTTCTAGGTAATTTATTGTTTAGGGTCTTATATTTAGGTCTTTGATCCGTTTTGGATAACTTTTTGTACATGAGGACAAAATGCAATTCAGTTTCATTCATTTGCATATGGTTTTCCAGTTTTCCTAGCACCATTTATTGAAGAGACTATCTTATTCCATTGTGTGTTTCTGGCTTTGTTGAAAATTATCTGTCCATATACATGTGGTTTTACAGCTGGCCTCTCAATTTCATTCCATTGACCTCTGTGTCTGTTTCTCTGCCAATATCATGCTGTTTTGACTATTATAGCTCTGTAGTATAATTTGAAGTCAGGTAGCATGATACCTCCAGGTTCGTTCTTTGAAAATGATCCATGTGCACTTGAGAAGAATGTATATTCTGTGGCTTTGGGGTGAAATGTTCTGAAGATGTCAATTAATGTCATATGATCTAGTGAGTTATTTAGGATTGATGTTTCTGTGCTGATTTTTTGTTTAGAGGATTTGTTAAGTGGTGTTAGTAGGGTATTAAAGTCCCCTACTATGACTGTAATTCTGTCAATCTCTCCCTTCATATCCTCCAGAAGATATTTTTATGTATTTGGGTGCTCCTGTATTGGGCGCATATATGTTTACCAGAGTTATATCTTTTTGTTGAATTGCTCCCTTTAGTATTACGAAGTGGCCTTTCCTAGCTCTTGTTATGGCCTTCACTTTAAGGTCTAATTTGTCAGATATAAATATTGCTACCCTAGTTTTTTTTTCCATTTCCATTCACCTGAAAAACCTTTTTTCCATCCCTTCACTATCAGTCTGTGTGAGTCCTTTGTTCTGAGGTGGGTCTTCTATAGACAGCAGATATATGTGTCATGTTTTCTTATCCACTCAGCTACCCTATGTCTTTTGATTGGGGCATTTAATTCATTTACATTTAAAGTTATTATTTATAGGTACTTGTTTGTCACCATTTTTATTCTTCATACCTGTGTTCCTTCTTCCCTTCCTATTTCTTCTTTTTACAGCAGACCCTTTAGCATTTCTTGCATTGCTGGTTTGGTGGTAATAAACTCCCTTAGTCTTTTTTTGTCCTGATTTCACCCTCAACTTTGATTGATAGCCTTGCTGGGTACAGTATTCTTGAATTCAGACCCTTGCTTTGCATGACTTTATATATTACATTCCATTCCCTTCTGGCCTAATGTTTTTTTTTTCTGTTGAGAAATCAGTTGATATTCTGATGGGAGATCCCTAGTAGGTAACTTTCTGTCTCTCTCTGGCAGCCTTTAATATTCTTTCTGTGTCTTGGTGTCAGTCTTTTTGGGTTCATCTTGTTTGGGACTCTAAAAGCTTCTTGGACTTGTGTAAATTTTTTTTTCTTCCCAATATCAGGGAAGTTTTCTGTCATTACTAGAGGCCCAGTGCATGAATTTGTGCATTGGTGGGGACTGTCCAGCCTGGCCCCTATCAGGGCAGATTGTGGATGGGCCTGTCAGGAGGAGGAGATGGTGGGAGGTTGGCTTGCTAGCCCATCCAGATCGGGGCCCAATGAAGGCCAGTTTGGATAGGGGGAGGAGCTGCAGGCAATTGGCCAGCAGGACCTACCCCTATTGGGGGGGCCAATTGGGATCAGGGCTGGATGTGGGGATGGTCTGTGGGTGGTAGGATGGGCAGCCTTGCCCCCGAATGGGGTGGGGGGCTGATTTGGGGTCAGCAGCTGGGGAAGGGGCCATGGGAAGTTGGCCAGCCAGCCCCACCTCTGATTGGTGTGTGGGGGAGCAATAGGAAGTGGATCTGGCTGGGGGGAAGGGCCATGGGCCAATCGAGGTGGTGGTGGTTGATGAGGGGTGGGGCCTGATGTGGGGAGGAGCTATGGATAGAGGGCCAGCCATTACAAACCTTGAATGGGGTGGGGAGGCCGATTGGGTGCCAGCAGCTTGGGGGAGGGGTCATGGGTGATTGGCCAACAGGCCCAGCCACTGATCAGAGTAGGGGGGCCAATCAAGGGTGGAGCTGGCTGGGGAGAGGGGCCAAGGGCCGATCAGGATGGTGAGGGCCCATCAGGAGTAGGGCCAGCCAGGGAGAGGGCCCACAGGAGTTGGGTCATCCCTGTCACTGATCGAGGTGGGAAGTCAATCTAGGGTGGGGTGGGGTGGGGGAGGGGCTGCAGGAGGTTGGCCAGCCAGCTCCACCCCTATTGGGGTAGGGGGGCAATCAGGGGTGGGGCCTGCTGGGGGGAGGGTCTGTGGGCTGATCTTGATGGGGCTGGCTGAATGGGGGCTGGGCTGGCTGGGGGAAGGAACATGGGGGAGTTGGCTGGCCAGCCTCACCACCTCCCCCCTCCCCAATCAGGCAGTTTGCTGGCCGCAGTGGGCATCATAGCGACCTGTCATTCCGGTCATTACAGCATTCGGGTCACTGGCTTTCTATATATACATATATATATTTCTTCAAAAAGGTTTTCTATTCCTTGCTCAGTTTTCTCTCCTTCTGGTACCCCTATTATGTGGATGTTCTTTCGTTTTGTGTTGTCCCAAAGTTCCCTTAGGCTCTCTTCCTGTTTTGTATGTGTTTTTTTTTTTTTTCTAGTTGCTGCTATGCTTGGATATTTTTTCTTACCTTGTCTTCTAGCTCACTGATGTGGTCCTCCACTTCTAGTCTACAGTTGAAGCTTTCCGTTGAGTTCTTTATTGCAGCAACATTGTTTTTTCATTTCTTCTTGGTTCTTCTTCATTTTCTCTTCGTTATTACACATATTGTTGAATTTGTCTTCCATCGTTTTCAGCATCTTTATGACAATTGCTCTGATTTCTTTCTCTGACATATTGCTTGCCTCTATTTCATTTACTTTATTTTGTGCTGATTCCTCCTTTCTGTACTATGTGGGCTGTTCTTTGTCTCCCCATGGTCGCTCCCCTCAAGGTGTCTCTCTCCTGCGTTGACTTAAAGGCACAAAATACAACACGACAAGACACAATGCACAGGGCACTAAACACAAATGTATCCACGATACCAATAACCCCAAATAAAGGTGACGACCATAGAACAGAGAATTAGGGGAGAGAAAAGAGTGCAAAAATGATATTAAGAAAAGGAAAAAATGTAAGAGAAAAAAAGAAGAAGAAAAAAGAAGGGGGGAAATATATGCATATGGGGAGAAAACTAATTAGGGCAATATGCAAACTAACTGCCAGCCAAGATGGCGGTCGGCAGCCAGGCAGCTTGAAACTAACATGAGGCTTGCTTGCTTCAGTGACGGAGGACTCCAACGTTCCCCGCCTGCCTTGCCGGCCTCTGAGCATGCAGTTTGAAACATTGTAACAAATATAGAAGCTAAACAAAACTGCAGAAACCTGCTTTCAGCGAGCCGGGATCTCAGAGCTGGAGTTATACATTGTTTCGATTATAGAACCCAAACAAACCAGATACCTGCTTTCAGCAGTGGAGGCCTAAGAGCTGGAGCCTCAGAGCTAAAGCTGGCCCAGAATAAAAAAAAAGAAAAAAAGCAGTTTTGGGGAGCTTCAGCCACCTGCCAGCCTGAAAACAGCCCTCAGCCCCTCACCCAGACTGGCCAGGCACCCCAGTGGGGACCCCCACCTTGAAGGGTGTGTGACCAGCTGCAAACAGCCATCATCCCCTCACCCAGGCTGGCCAGGAACCCCAGTGGGGACCCCCACCCTAATCCAGGACACCCTTCAGGGCAAACCAGCCGGCCCCCACACATGCATCAGGCCTCTATCCTATATAGTAAAAGGGTAATATGCCTCCCAGCACCAGGATCAGCGGAGCTGTGAGGCCTCCTGGCACCAGGATCAGTGTGACAGGGGGCAGCGCCCAAACCCCAATTGCCCTGTAGCTCTGTGTGTGACAGGGGGTGGGGCCGCAACCTCCCTATCCAACCTGCTCTGTTCATGACAGGGGAAGGTGCCCCAACCCCCTGATCAGCCCTGCTCTGTGCCTGATGGGGGGAGCTTCCCAACCCCCTGATTGCCCTGAGGCTCTGTGTGTGTCAGGGTGCAGTGCCCCAAACCCCTGATTGGCCCTGCTCTGTGTGTGACAGGGTGTTGTGCCCCAACCCCCCACCCACGGGCCCTGCTCTGTGGGTGATAGAAGGCAATGCCCCAACTGCCCCCAACGGGCCCTGCTCTGTGTTTGACAGGATACGGCTCCCAACCCCCTGATCCGCCCTGCTCTGTGACAGGGGGCGGTGCCCCAACTACCCTATCAGCCCTACTCTGTGAGTGACAGGGGTGAGCTCCCCAACCCCCTGATCGGCCCTGCTCTGTGTGTGACAGTGGGAGCTCCCCAACCCCCTAATCGACCCTGCTCTGTGCATGACAGGGTATGGAGCACCAACCCCCCTGATGGGCCCTGCTCTGTGAGTGACAGGGGGCAGTGCCCCAACCCCCTGATTGGCCCTGCTCTGTGCATGACAGGGGGTGGAGCCGCAACCTCCCCATCGACCCTGCCTTGAGTGTGACAGGGGGCGGTGCCCCAACCCCCGAATCAGCCCTACCCTGAGCGTGACTGAGGGTGGCATCACAACCTCCTGATCTGCCCTGCTCTGTGCATGTCAGGGGCGGCGCCCCAACTCCCCAATCAGCCCTGCTCTGAGCCCGACGAGGGGCTGCACCTAGGGATTGGGCCTGCCCTCTGCCACCTGGGATCAGGCCTAAGCCAGCAGGTCGTTATCTCCCGAGGGGTCCCAGACTGCCAGAGGGCACAGGCCAGGCTGAGGGACTCCCTCTTTCCCCCAAGTGCACAAATTTTTGTGCACCGGGCCTCTAGTATAATAATAAAAAGGTAAAATCCAGTGAGAAAAAAATTTAGTTTCTTAAGTAAAAGATGAAAAATAAGTGAAGTAGTTAAGGTCATTCATTTCCTCTACTGATCTGCTTGGCATATCTGTTTCCTGTCAGGAAGTAAGCACAGTGGTGAAGTTCCCTGCGATCCACCACTCCTCTGTGTCATAAGCCACAACCTTGTTTTCAAGCAGTCGGGATCTCTCTGCTCACTTTGTTTCTCTGCCTGCCTTCAGTTGTGTTTACACAAGAGTCAATTTCTGACACAGCCCCTGGGTGGAGGTGTTTCTTTACTAATTTCCAGGACTCAATGGCCCCTCTACCCAGTGTTTAGATTCTTCTTTCCCTGCCACACTTAATACTGGATTGGAGGCATGGACTGACCCAGAGCTGGTTTCCTGCTCATCTCTCCTTATTCTGGTCCCCAGTTTCTACAAAAACAACTTTCCCCTGCAGTCTTGGTGAGTGTTTTTAATGGGAAGGTCTTATGTACTAGACTTAGCAAGCAAAAGCAAGGAAGTTAAAAAAAAAAGACAAAGAACCACGCCAACTCATGTCTTTTTCACCTGGAAGTGCACGGCTGATATAGAGCTTCAGGCTGCCTTTCTGGCATAGACAACCATGGCTGAGTTCCTCTCATCCAGCAGCCCTGTGGACCCCCTTCAACTTTTGAGGGCTACACTGACTCCACAGGCCATGGGTTTGGTGGAATTCAGTCTCCCTCTGAGACTCTAGTCCCGACAGCACACATTTATCCCTCCAACCTGAATCCCAGATCTCAGCTCTCTCTAGCCCAAGGGTGGGCAAACTTTTTGACTCGAGGGCCACAATGGGTTCTTAAACTGGACCGGAAGGCCGGAACAAAAGCATGGATGGAGTGTTTGTGTGAACTAATATAAATTCAAAGTAAACATCATTACATAAAAGGGTACGGTCTTGTCTTTTTTTTTAGTTTTATTCATTTCAAAGGGGCCGGATCCAAACCTCGGGCCATAGTTTGCCCATGGCTGCTCTAGCCAGTGGCTAAACCTTGGCTGCACATTAGAATCACCTGGGAATCTTTTTAAAATCCTGATTTCTGGGCCTCATCCTCCAAAAATTCTGTTTCTTTGTTATGGGGTGGGGCCACAACATTAGTAACAAAGAAACAGAATTTCCGGAGGATGAGGCCCAGAAATCAGGATTTTAAAAAGATTCCCAGGTGATTCTAATGTGCAGCCAAGGTTGAGAACCACTGCCCTAGGTGAGTGGTCGGCAAACCATGGCTTGTGAGCCACATGCGGCTCTTTGGCCCCTTGAGTGTGGCTCTTCCACAAAATACCACGTGCAGGCGCGCACGTACAGTGCGATTGAAACTTTGTGGCCCATGCGCAGAAGTCAGTTTTCGTTCTGGGCGAGTCTATTTCAAAGAAGTGGCGTTAGAAGAAGTGGGGGGTGGACATATAGAGAGGATGAACGAAAGGAGATAGACAAAACAAGTATACAAGACGAGTGTGGATGGGAGAGTTGGAAGGGGTCAACCTCAGCAAATGTACCTCAATCAGATTGAGGACGTTTTTAGCAAAGGCCAGCTTAGAAGAACCCTAATTAAGTTAATAACAATGTACCTACCTATATAGTTTAAGTTTAAAAAATTTGGCTCTCAAAAGAAATTTCAGTCATTGTATTGTTGATATTTGGCTCTGTTGACTAATGAGTTTGCCGACCACTGCTCTAGGTGATTTCTGAACTTTCCATCCACAGAATGCCTCACCAGCTGTGTTTAATTTGCCAATTCCAGATGGATGTTCTTTGATTCCGCTGTTCCTTCTACCTGCTCTGTGAGAAGGTGGAGGACCCATCTGCATATTTGGCGCCACTTTGTCTCCCTCTGGACAGACTTTTTAGGCACCCACGGCCAGGGAGGCTGGAGTCTCAGTGTTTGTGGGTTCACAGCTGAGGCAACTGGTCCCCAGGCATTGTGGTTGTAGGGTCCTGGGAGGTATCCGAGGTCTCCCTGGGTGAAGGTAAGGCTGGGCTTCCAATCACAGCCACTCTCCCTTCAAGATGGCATGGCCTCTGCAGCAGAGCCAGCCACTCCGGGAGAGATTTCAGCAATATTAGAGGCTGCCCGGCCAGGGGAGCCTGGTCTGCCAGTCCCTAACAATCCTGTGGAATATATCTGTCCCTCACTCACAAATACAGACACTCCCCGCACATCCATGCACTCTCCTTTCACCCTCTCACACACTATCTTGCAGCCTGCTGTCCCATCAGCCACCATCTTGAATCCCTCTCTTTTCTTTTTAAATTTATCTTTATTATTGAAAGTATTACAGATGCCCCCTCCCCCCCCCCACTAACCCCCTCCACCTGACACCTGCCCCTACCCAGGCCTTCACTGAACTATTGTCCATGTCAGGTTTTTCTGATACCATAGGACACACAATGGAAATTTTGGGAGGAGCACTTTGTGGAGTGTATGACTGTCCACTACTGTTCACATGAAACTAATATAAAGTAATATTGGATATAAACTTTAATTTAAAAAATAAAAAACATAAAACCTTTTTTATTCAAAAATAATAATAATAATTACTATCCCAAAATGCTTACTTTGGGGTACAAACTCTGCTTTCCATCATAATTTAAAAGAAACTTTTAAAATCACCAGAAAGAATTAAACAGAACTTCTAGAAATAACAATACATAATAAAAAATTATAAAAATAAATCAATCAATAGTATACAAACAGAATAAGTATAGCTAAAAATAAAATTTATGAACTAGAAAATAGGTTTAAAATAGCAGAAAATATAGCAGAAACAAAAGTTGGAAACTATGAAAGCTGAAGAAACAATGAAGATTGAGTAGAGACACCTAATATACATCTACTGTATTAAAGAAAGAAACAAGAGAAAGAATGAAAAAGAAACAATATTTAGAAACTATAGCTCTAAATATTCCAGAATTGTTATATAAATTCTCAAATACATTAAGCACAATAAATTTCAAGCAAGAAAAAGAAGTCTATATCACAACTTGTCACAGTAAAACTGCAGAATAGCAAATTCAATAGTTAAAACCTAAAAGCTGCCAGAGAGAAAAGACAGAATGTGCAAGCAAAAAAAATAAAATGTAGATGGATAGATAACTTTGCAAGAGTAATAATAAAATCTGGAAATAGTGTAATAATATCTTAAAAGTGATGAGATAAAATCATTGTTAGCTTAGCATTGTATATCCAGAAATGGGTCTTCATGCAGGCAAGTTAAAGATTTTCAGACAAACAAAAGTAAGGGAATTCATGACCAACAAATATTTACTAGTGAAAATTTGAGAGAATATAATCTATGAAAAATACAATGATTCTAGAATGGAGGCAAAATGTAATGGTGATTATATGGCAACCATAGATTTATAGCAAATATAAACACTTGTTCAAAGTAAATACTATAGAAAACTAGAATTTAACTAAATCAAACTAAAGGAGAAAACTAATTACAAAGAGGAGGAAATAAATAATATAAAAATTAGGATATGACATTATAAAATAAATGGTTTATTCACTCCAACTTATTAAGAATTGTTCACCCCTCCCATACTGAGAATTTTGTCAGAATGTGCTGCTCTTTTATAGACAATAATGACATCCTGGTCTAACAATACTAGAACATGCTCTATGAGTTATTTCACAGGGAAGGATGAGTTTGCACTGAGATAGCTAGATATATCCTTTTATTTAGTAGCCCCTGGTAACAAGTGATCCAAGGAATATTTATAAGGAATATAAGTAGTGTTAATGAGGGCTGCATTGACAATCTGAGCAACAAAGAAAAACTGAGCATTTGCTGAAAAAAATTGGTTCAGTTGGGTGAAATTTCACCAGCTCCTCTATGGTTTCAGATTACTTTTATCACAGAGAGTGTATTCTATGCCAGACTGCTAATGGAGAGGACATGGGGCACATCAAAGATGGGGAAAGATAAGCAAGCACATACAAGGAATATCTCATTATCCTTAGCTGATGAATTAGCTCAATAATACAATCACTTGCAAATGCCAAGGAGTTCGGTATTGGGAGGGAACAGATTACAAATTATATATATATATATATATATATATATATATATATATATATATATATATATGGCTAAGCAACTTGCTGACCAGTAGTTATGACACACACTGACCACCAGGGGGAAGACACTTAATGCAAGAGCTTCCAAGCAACACCAACTTTGCAGAGTGCCCTCTCCTACTCTGGGACACCTCGGGGAATGTTGGCCTGCCAATTTCAGCCTGATCCTCACAGGCCAGGCTGAGGGACCCCACCTGCCAAAGGGACCCCACTCACTCTTTAGACGCCCTTTGAGTCCTAGCACTGCCCCAGGTGTGGCTGGCTGGGACCACGGGATGTTGGCTACAGGACATGTCAGGCCTGTCTCTCCCAGTCTCACCCCGCCGGCCACCTCAGAGTTAATTTACTTCCAATGTGCACAAATCCGTGCACCGGGCCTCTAGTTTATATATATAAAAGGTTAAGCAACCATTGGACCATCCAACTGGCTGGTAGATATGATGCACACTGACCACCAGGGGACAGATGCTCAATGCAGGAGCTGCTGAGCTGAAGTGACTTGGCAGCAGCAGTTCTCAGGTGACGCACCCTGGAACAAGAGAGGAGGGAGCCTGATTCCTCATGGGGCCATGCAATTCCACCAGGCCATGGGACACCACCTGCTGAAGGACCCCACTCACTCCACAGACATGCTTTGAGCCATGGTACTGCCCCAGGGTGCGGCGGCTGGGGAGGGACTGCGGGAGGTTGGCTCCAGGGCATGTCTCGCCCATCTCACCCAGTCCCACCCTGCTGGCCACCTTCTAGTTAATTTCCTTTCAATGTGCACAAATCCATGCACCAGGTCACTAGTTGTTAATAAGTTCGAACAATGTATGACCCAATTAGCTGCATACAAGGAGAATGAGAAGCTAGGGACCTATTCAAAATTGTGAGCTTGGAGATAACCATTCTTAAGGAAATCTCAACGGGAATAGGAATATTGTTAGGTTCATGAAGCATCCCAGCACTCCCTATTCTATGTCATTTAATATCTTTAATTGGCTGGCTTAAACCCTCAAGAAAAGGAAAGGACTTCTTTCAGAACTTCCAAGAGTAGGAGTTGAGGGGTTTGAAGAAAAGTTAAGAGAAGAAGGATATTAAATCTTCACATTTCTGGAAACACCTGTTCTACATTGTCTTATTCAGGATACTACAAATACATACATGATAATATGATAATGCCTTATTTTGCAAATTATTTTCCATTTATCATCTCTTTTTTATTACCACATGCATCCAACAGAGTAAGGAAAAATTTAGTCTCCATATTCCAAAGATAGGGAAACTAAGAAACAAAACAAGTTAAGTGACTAGGATGGCATGGCTTATTGGCAGTGGAATCATTAATTCCCTTTCCTCTGCTCTACTGAATGTGACTATTAAGAGCTTGGGTACTAAATTCATCCCTCATGGGTTTGAATCCCTACTTTGCCATTTGATACCCATGTGAGATAGAACATGTTATTAAATTATCTCAGTCTTTGAGCATGTTTGGGCTCTCTCTCTCTCTCTCTCTCTCTCTCTCTCTCTCTCTCTCTCTCTCTTGCTCTTCTCTCTCTCCCTCCCTCTCTCTCTGTGGAATCAGGTTGCCAATGATGATTAAATGTGATATTCACGTATAAAGGGCATTATATAATAAGTTATCTATGTGTAATTGATTTACTAGGCACTTTCTGCTTCCTAGGCAAATTTCAAAAATACTTAGTCACTTTCAACTATTAGAAGTCAATCCAATTTAAAATTCTAATATCACATTCAATGTAATTACATTCCTTTCCCTGCCCCTACCACTTGCCTTCACCGCCCTGCCCTGCCAAGCTGGCCAGGCTTTTGCTCCCAAAATCTAAAGTGAGAAGTGAAAATAAGGAGTGGGCTTCACTTACACTTCCCCTTCCTTGCCAGCGCTATGGGGTGGAGGAATTGCTAGTCTAGTTATAGGATTTCTCCTCCCTTTATTCAATGACTAACTTCTCTAGTGTTGGGGTACTAGAAGGAAAATAGTAAAGGAAAGACAAATGTCATTCCTAACTGCCCACAATTGCAATCTCCTCTTTGCTCATTGTTACTGTTTTTCTGGCTAATGCTGACTCACCATGGATACTCTATCAGGCATCAAATTGGATACATAATATTTTGGGGACCTGGGACAAAAGACCCTGTACTGTACAGCTCCCTAATGTGAGAAATCTGCCTCCTGCTCAGTATCTTCCACCAATCTTACCCTCTTGTAGAGCAACTTATGTCGCTGTTAAAGAGTAGCCCTCTTGAATGTGTATCAGCAAGACAGATCAAGTACTTTCTGCAGTGAACAACTCACCCCTGGAAAATTCATGCATCCCTGCTACACCAACTCAGGAGAGTGTAAACTGATTCACTGAAGCACATTTTCTCACCCCATCCTGCTCTCCTTTATCCCTGCTCAACAAGGTTCATATTAACAAAACGGATGCTCTATCAGGAAATGAAATGCCAGTCTCCCATTATTAAAGACAAGTCACCATTATTTCTCACCTGAATTATTACAATAGCCTCCTAACAGATCTCACTGCTTCCAACCTTGCCAATATTAGTCTATTCTCATTACAACAGCTAGAATACTGTTGTAAAAACTAAAATTATATTATAAAAACTAAAATTGTATTATATCATTTCTTTGCCCAATAGTCTCCAGCAGTCTCCATCTCATTCAGTGCAAGAATCAAAATCTTTAAAGGGCTCATAAAACCCTACATACTCAGTTTCCACTACATCTCTGACTTCATTTCCTACTATGCTTTTCTCTTGCTTATTCTGTTCCAGTCACACTGTCTCCATGCTGAGTGATGTTACCTCTGCCAGGAAAACTCTTCTCCCAGATAACTAAAGATCTTTGCTCAAATTCATTTTCTTGGCAAAGACCCATCCAACCATTTCAATTAAAATGCAAACTATATCTCTGAGACTCCTGATTCCACTTCTCTGTTTTAATCTTCTACATGACATTTCTCACCATCAACAATATTATTTATTTATTTTCCTTCTAAAATTTGAGTTCTAGAAGGAAAGTGATTTGTATGTTTTGTTCACTGCTCTATCCAAGCAGAAAAACAGTGCTCACTCAGCACATAGTAGCTATATGATAAATAACGTTGTCATTAATAGTGATAAACAGGAAACATGATAAATAGGAGCAAAAATAAGATTTTAAAAACTCTGCTTTGTTGCTCTTCTTTTTTTGTTATTCTTTAACCAAGAATATATTTTGATTGATTTTTAGAGAGCGTGGAAGGGAGGGATAGAGACAGAGAGGAACATCGATATGAGAGAGACACATCGATTGGTTGCCTCCTGCATACACTTAGGGCCCAGGGATTGAGCCTGCAATCAGCCTGCAATTGAGATACATGCCCTTGACCAGGAATTGAATCCATGCCCCTCCCATGTGGTGTGCAGGTTGAGGCTCTGTCCACTGAGCAATGCCAGCCAGGGCAGTTGCTCTTCTTTTAATATCTTTGGATATACTGGAAACTACAAATGTCTCTTTTGATAAAATAACAATAAAAGATGAAAAATGTGGATTCGGTTTCTTCCATTGTCTAGGTATTAGCAATTATGACTCAAAGCTGTATACTATGCATTTCACATATCAGAGAAGGTCAATAAAAATTGAGACCAGAAAATTCCCTTACGGGTTCATTCAGAGATGGTGGAACCAGCTAAGCTATCCAACTGTCCCCAAGTATATATTATAACGGTGATTATGAATAGCTTGCATCCAATAAATATTCAAATACTGCATTTGGTTTTTATGTCTCCTGTATCTTTTAACTAGTTCTTCCATCATTTTTAAGACACTGACTTTTTCAAGAGTTTAGGCCAACTGTCCTATGGAATATGCCACATTCTGGATTTGTCTGATTGTTTAATTGTGATATTACTTAACTTTACCTATATTCCCTATAACATTAAGATCTAGAGGTTCAATTAGATTCAGATTAAACATTTTTTGTTAAGAGTATTCCAGAGGTGATTTCATGTAATCCATTTTGCCTACATCAAAGAACTAAGGCACAAATTTTCTAGTTATTCAACTATTAGTGAAAGGAAGTTTGATCATTTGATTGAGATACTAAGCTCCAAATTTCTCCTTTATAAAAGTACATGTTTTTCTTTGAAAGTTTTAATTATCTGTGGGATAAAATGTTTTTATTTTTCAATTACAGTTGATGTACAATATTATATTGGTTTCAGGTGTACAACCCAGTGAATAGACATTTATCTAACTTACAAAGTGATCACCTCCAATAAGTCTAGTACTCATCTGACACCATCAGTATATAGTTATTATAATTTTATTGACTATATTGCCAATGCTGTACTTTATACACCTGTAACTATTCTGTAACTACCAATTTCTACTTCTTAATCCCTTCATCATTTTCACTCATCCCACTAAACCTACTCTGAACAGACAACCATAAAAATGTTCTCTGTATCTATGACTGTTTTTGTTCTGCTTGTTCATTTATTTTGTTTTTCAGGGTTTTTTTTAATTCATTATTTGATTTTTTTTATAAAGTAGAATTTTAGCCCAAACATAATTACTTTTTTATTTTATTTTTTTATATTTTTTTATTGATTAAGATATTACATATGTGTACCCTCTACCCCCCCCCCCTGCTCATCCCCTCACCCCCCCGTTGTCCGTGTCCATTGTTTAGGCCTATATGCTTGCATATAAGTCCTTTGGTTGATCCTTCCCCCTTGCCCCCACCCTCCCCTACCTTCCCTCCAAGGCCCGACAGTCCAATCAATGCCTCTCCGTCTCTGGATCAGTCCTTGTTCATCAGTTTATGTTGTTCATTATATTCCAGAAATGAGTGAGATCCTGTGGTATTTATCCGCTCTCCAGTTCCATCCATGCTGTGGCAAATGGTAAGAGTTCCTTTTTCTTCTTCCTCTTCTTAAAGAATACCTTTCAGCATTTCATATAATGCTGGTTTGGTGGTGATGAACTCCTTTAGCTTTTTCTTATCCGTGAAGCTCTTTATCTGACCTTCCATTCTGAATGATAGCTTTGCTGGATAAAGTAATCTTGGTTGTAGGTTCTTGCTATTCATCTCTTTGAATATTTCTTGCCACTCTCTTCTGGCCTGCATGGTTTCTGTTGAGAAATCAGCTGACAGTCAGATGGGTACTCCCTTGTAGGTAACTGACTGTCTTTCTCTTGCTGCTTTTAAGATTCTCTCTTTATCTTTTGCTCTTGGCATTTTAATTATGATGTGTCTTGGTGTGGTCCTCTTTGGATTCCTTTTGTTTGGGGTTCTCTGTGCTTCCTGGACTTGTAAGTCCATTTCTTTCACCAGGTGGGGGAAGTTTTCTGTCATTATTTCTTCAAAAAGGTTTTCAATATCTTGCCGTCTCTCTCCTTCTGGTACCCCTATAATTCTGATGTTGGTACGCTTGAAGTTGTCCTAGAGGTTCCTTACACTATCTTCATATTTTTTGAATCTCTTTTCTTTTTTCTTTTTCGGTTGGGTATTTTTTGTTTCTTTGTATTTCAAATCTTTGACTTGATTCTTGGGATCCTTTTGTCTGCTGTTGGATCTCTGTAAATTATTCTTTATTTCAGTCAGTGTATGCTTAATTTCTAGTTGGTCCTTTTTCATGTCCTCCATGGTCTCACTATACTCCTTGAGGGAATCATTAAATTTATCGGCGGTTTCCATAAAATTCTTGACAAACCTTATAAACGTGGCCTTGAACTCTATATCCAGTCGTCTGCCCTCCTCCATTTCTGCCAATTGTGACCTGTTTCCTTGTCTCCGCATTTTGGCTGCTTCCCTGTGTTGATAGAGTGGCCCTGCGCGCCAGGTGTCCTGTAGGGCCCAGTGGCTCAGCCTCCCCAGTTACCTGGGGTGGACACTCTTGGTGCACTCTTGGTGCCTTGGTTGTTGTAGGATCACTGGGAGGAATTGACCTCCAGGCCAATTGGCTGTGGGAAGCAGCTGTGTCTGAAGTGGGAGAATGGTCCCCCTCTGACCACTGGGTACAGTGGCTCCTGGATCTAAGGAGGTGCTAATTCAGCCCCTGCCTGAGGCCACACAGCAGGAGCCACGAAGAGGCTCAGCTGTGAAGCAATGCAAGCTGCTGCGGGGCCTTGGGCCTTCTCTTGGAAGTTCCGGGTCTGCTTGGCTGGGCTGTAGTTAGGTACATTCACATGCAAAAGCCTCTGCTGCAGCCTGGGTGGGGCGGGGTCTCAGGGAGTCAAAAGGGCGAAGAAAGAAGCTATGGCTGATTCTCCGCCCGGAGTCGCTTGTCTCAGTGTCCCGGTAACGGCTGCAAGCACCTCTGAGGGAAATCCGCCCTCAAGTTCACCCGCTGCCGCCTGACAGAGCAGCCTCTCCCCGTATGAGTCCTGGGTCCCCAGAGACTTCCCAGAACCGGAGTTCAGAGCAGTAAGGAGGTTGTGATTCAAAAAGACAGTCGCGTCCTCAGGTGCCACCCCCTTTCCGTGCACGCGAGCCGCCGCCGTACCTCTGCACTCAGCCTCCGCAGCTCCTCTGGCTCTCAGCGTGCTTTTCTTTTCTTCTAATTGAAGAAATTACACTCAGCCAGCCTTCCTGTTGTTCTGGACGATGTTTGCTCCGTCCTTTGGGATATTTTTCAATTGTTGTGGGAAGCGACTATTTCCCGGTGTTTATCTATGCCGCCATCTTAGTTTTCCCATAATTACTTTTTTAAAAAGTGAATCTTTATTGTTCAGATTATTACAGATGTTCCTCTGAAAGCCTATTAGAAGAAATCATGACAGAAAACTTCCCTTACCTGATGAAAGAAATAGACTTACAAGTCCAGGAAGCTAAGGGAACCCCAAATAAGAGGAATCCAAAGAGGACCACACCAAGACACATCATAATTAAAATGCCAAGGGCTAAAGACAAAGAGAGAATCTTAAAAGCAGCAAGAGAAAAACAGTTAGTTACCTACAAGGGAGTACCCATCTGACTGTCAGTTGATTTCTCAACAGAAACCATGCAGGCCAGAAGGGAGTGGCAAGAAATATTCAAAGTGATGAATAGCAAGAACCTACAACCAAGATTACTTTACCCAGCAAAGCCATCATGTAAAATTGAAGGTCAGATAAAGATCTTCACAGACAAGAAAAAGCTAAAGGAGTTTATCACCACCAAACCAGGATTATATGAAATGGTGAAGGGTATTCTTTAATAAGAGGAAGAAGCAGAAAAAGGTAAAGATAAAAATTATGAACAACAAAGTGACAACAAATAAATATCTATCAACAAGTGAATCTAAAAATTAAGTCAGAATAAACTAGTGAATATAATAGAAGCAGGGGCATAGAAAGGGAGTGGACTGACAATTCTCAGGGGGAAGGGGGAGTGGGGTGTGGGAAGAGATTGGACAAAAATCTTACACCTATGGATGAGGACAGTGGTGGGGGGTAAGGGCATGGGGTGGGGTGGGAACCAGGTGGAGGGGAGCTATAGGGGGAACAAAGAGGAACATTTGTTTTTCAGTTTTTTATAGTCTACATATAATTGAAATCATCTGGCATTTGTCTTTCTCTGTCTGATTTATTTCATTCAGCACAATACTTTCTAGGTCCATGTTGTTACAAATAGTAAGATTTCACTCTCTTTTGAGTGATTCACATTCCATTGTATATAAGTACCACCTCTTCTTAATCCATTCTTCTATTTATGAACACTTAGGTTGCTTTCATATCTTGGCTACTGTAAATAATTCTGCAATGAACATATGAGTGAGTATTACTTTTTAATTTAGTGTATTGGGTTGGTTTGTTTGTTTTTTCAGTTGAATACCCAGAATTTCTGGGTCCTTCTTTGTCTCTTGTTATAGCATTTGTTTTAAAGTCTATTTTGTCTAATGCAAGTATTTCCAACTCAGCTTTTTATTTTCATTTCCATTTTCATGAAATACCTTTTCCAGCCCTTTACTTTTGGTCTGTGTGTGTCTTCAATCTGAAGTAAATCTCTTGTAAGCAGAATATATATAGGTCCTGTTTTCTTATCCATTTATCTACCCTACGTCTCTTGATTGGAGCATTTTAAACATTAGCATTTAAAGTGAATATTGGTAGATATGTAGTTATTGCCATTTTATTATTAATATTTTTACCTTTTTTTTCTTTTCCTTCTTCTTAAAGAAAACCCTTTAACATTTGTTGTAATGCTGGTCTCTTGGTGAACACTTAGCATTTTTTTGTTGTTGTTGTTTGCTTTTTTGTTTTTGTTTTTTTCTGAGAATCCCTTTATCTGTCCTTTGAAACAGGAGCTTTTCTGGAAACACTAATGTTGGTTGTAGGTCTGTGCTTTTATTACTTTGAATACTTTGTGCCAATCCCTTTTGGCCTGTAAAGTTCTGTTGAGAAATCAGCTGACAAGTCTTGGGGGAGCTCCCTTGTAATTTCTGTTGCTGCTTTTAAAATTCTCTCTTTGTCTTTAACTTTGTAATTTTAATTATGGTGTATCTTGCTATGGGCCTCTTTGGGTTCATCTTGTTTGGGACTCTGCCTCTGGACTTGTATGTCTATTTTTTTTTCTTTTATCCATGTGATATATATATATATATATATATATATATATATATATATATATATATATATATATTTCTAAAGTTTTACATATGTCTCCTTTTCCCCCAACTGACCCCCCCCAACCATTCCCACCCCAGGCAAGCCTCCACCGCACCAGTGTCTGTGTCCACTGATTAAGCTAATATACATTGGACTTGTATGCCATTTTTTTCACCAGGTAGGGGAAGTTTTCTGTCATTGTTTCTTACACTGATGTTGACAGTCAACCAACAAATATTTACTGATCATATTTTATAAACAAGGTATCTTCTGAGGGAGATGGGGTCAAAATAGATTTAAGATGGCTTCTACTTTAAGAAGTACAACATGGGGTTAGGACACGTACAGGTGATCCAGACAAACACATACCAAGTGAAAAAATAAGAAAATAAGCTAGCGTGTACTACATTTCAAATGGGAGACATAGAGAGGAAGTGCTTTAGTTAGTTGTTGAAGGGAAGGCAAGAGTGAGGGCTGGTATGGTCAGAGAAGACTTCCTAAACAAGATGAAACCAATGGGATCTTAATAAATGATATTAGAGAAGTAAAGAGGAGTGTAATGGAAGTTTAAGAGGGAAAGAAGCCATGAGAAAAATCACAGGGCATTCACGAGGTACAGTGAAAATATGATTATGGCCAGTGTTAGAAAAAATTTAATAATTCAAATATCATATTAAAATCCTAACTGGGTACAACTTTGCAAATAATGCTTTATTTTATAAATTTTCAAGGTATCTTTTAAAAGAATGATTCAAGTCTAAAATCAGTATCTGTCATAAAGCAAAACTCAATAAATTAAGAATACCTTCAGCATGCTTTCAACTGGGTCCTATAATTAATTACTGCACACTAATAGGATTTTTTTTATTTACAGTAGCTTATTCTTTGATTAACTAGAGGCCTGGTGCATGAAATCCGTACACTTGGGGGGGAGTCCCTCAGCCTGGCCTGTGCCCTCTTGCCCTCAGTCGGACATCCTTAGTGCTGCCGCAGAAGCAGGAGAGGCTTCTGTCACTTACACTGTGCTTGCCAGCCTTGAGCCTGACTTCTGGCTGAGCAGCACTCCCCCTGTGGGAGCACACTGACCACCAGGGGGCAGCTCCTGCGTTGAGCATCTGCCCCCTGGTAGTCAGTGCACATCATAGTGATTGGTTATTCTGCCGTTTGGTCAATTTGCATATTAGCCTTTTATTATATAGGATCATTAGTCTGAATTTTAATTTTCCCATTAAATTACCTCATTCTGCTTATAAGCACCAGTTTATATAAACCTATAACATGTGAAATATTTTAAAGTTAAACAGTATTTTAAAATTCCACTATGAGATAGGCTGGCCTTTCCCCAAGATTCTGAAGTAGGGATATTTGTCTCTAACTCAAACTCTCCATCTGTAACACATAGGAATTAGAATAAATTTGTGGGTTTTAAACCGTTTTTTTAATCAATGGAATAGCTTTTTAAAATAAAAACTTATTAAAAATATAACAGAGAAAATAGATTGAAATATACCTGTTCTATATAATCCATGAGAAGGGAATCTAGAGCTATCCCTACTATGCCTTTTCTTTGCCCCTATAGTGAATCCAAGACATGTTTTTTCAGAATCACAAGGTTTCAGGGTGCATAATTTGAAAGCCACAGAGTCCTTGATACTTCTTAAGGATCCTTACAGTTCTAAATGTCTCCCATCTTAAGAAAATAACTTCAAAATATTCAGTCAGTGTATATCAATATGTGTATATTTTGATAACAATCTTTTGACTAAAAGCTAGCTCTGAAATCTATAAAGAGTTTGGCAAAATCCATTACACGGATGATTTGTCATGCTTCCTCAGGAATTCATAAAGGGAAGATTGTATAGGAGGAAAAATAAGTCTTTGACAGGGCGGGCTCACATTTCCTTTTGTCATCTTTGGACCTGGCATTCCGAGCATACTCCCCTTCACCCCTCATCTCATCTTAACAGAAGTGGCTAGTTTGAGACTAAATACCCTAGAAAACAATCCATCTCTATAACTCTCTTTTATATCAAAATATCTTTGTCTTATGTAATATTTCCTCTGGGAATTACTCCATATGACTACAATTCACCTTGCTTATTGAAAATTTGACTGCTAATATGACAATGGATGTTATTGATGAGTAATGTCTTATTTCTTCCAGCTAATATTTATAGACTAAATATAATATTGTTATTATTAGGATTTTGGGAACTATTCTTGGTCAGCCTGCTCCTTTGTTTAAAGTTTAAATATTCAGGTTTTGCACACTTGACAGGCAAGCACCTTCCTACGTCACTCAGACATTACTGGGCATGTGTCTAAACTGCCTTTGTCTAGTCTCTTCCCCCATCAACCAATGGGGAACAGACTTGGAGAGTTTTAAATGCAGCTTTTTGACAAAGCTGTATAAATGGTATGCCTATATTATTTGGTCTCCCTTTACTCCTTTCCTGTTAAATAATAACCAGGTTATTACAATGGTATCAATATAAAATAGGTTTCCTTTTAATTTCAGTTAGTTTTATTGAATACATGTTTACTGAGCTCCTACTTATATATCTACCACTGGGTTATACACATGGGGAATCAAAAGAAGATATTACCTTTACCGATAAGGTACTCCTAATATTGTAAGGGAGATGAGATTTTATGCATACAACAATTACAGAACTAATACATTACTAAACTCAGGGTACAAATAGAGAATTTCCTATTTCTTGACTAAAGCACAAAGGCATACTTTCCAAATAATCTATGTTGAAAAAGATATAACAGACTCAAAATGGAGTCATTTGTCAGGAGGATAATGAAAGTGAGACTTTTTTTCTATTTTTACCTTTTTTCAAAGGTTTATTGTTAAAAATATTACATATGTCCCCTTTTTCCTCTCACTGATCCTTTCCAGCCCACCCTAGTCCCCCACCCGAGGCCTTTACCACCCTATTGGCCATGTCCATGAGTTATGTATATATGTATACAAGTTCTTTGGTTGATCTCTTCCCACCCACCCACCCTCCCATGCCTTCCCTCTGAGATTCCGCAGTCTGTCCCATGCTTCTCTGTCTCTGGATCTATTTTGTTCACATGATCTCACTCATATATGGAATCTAATGAACCAAATAAACTGATGAACAAAAACAAAACAGAGGTTTAACTGCAATTTCAACCTCTCCCAAGAATGTGACCATTAAAAAGTCAATCTGAAATTTCCTGATGAGCGCTAGTAATCTGCATGATAGGACACTCTGTCATTCCCCCAAAAATATGATGTAATGGCTTGAAGCAACACTTTCTTTTCTTTTGCTGGTAACTTCCTTTACCCACCCTTCCCTGCCTATAAAAACCTCTCAAGAGTACCTGTCTACTTGCTAGATGGGATGCTGAACACAAGTTGCTCAATAAAGCCTATTGGATATTTGGATTTACTTGACTGAATTACTATTCTTTAACAGATTGGTGGCAATTATGATATCTGAAGCCAATTATTGTCAGCATCCAGGGACAATGAGGAACATAGGTATGGTGTCCTCAAACCCTTTGAATTCTCTGTTTTTCTTTTTATTTCCGAGGGCCATTCATGAGTTCTTGGTTTGAGTTCCACTCTGCATGGAGCTTCCAACATAACTGGCTTTCCTGCAAAGGACTTAGTGCATCGGCTTGGAGCTAGCAGAGGATTTCATCCAGAATTGCCCACTGTTTGGAAGTCCCTTTCCCCAGTTCCAATCCACTGTCTCCATTTACTTGAGTCTGCTGTTTTAGTCTATGGACAAAAAGGGGTCACATACTAAACCAGACCAGCTCAGGGGAGGCCTGCATGGCAACCAAAGACCTAAAGTTACCACACAGATGGTCTGAAATTAAAACATTTTAATTAAAAGCAGTTTATGGTGGGTAGTCATGTCCTAGGCTAGAATATTCCCTGACAAAAGTCAATCTTTACTTAATTGAGCCTGTATATTGTCTTTTTGCATCTACAAAAACATACAGGCACTGCACCAACAGAGGGGACACCACAAATCCCCTCATTGTTATTGTTATCATGTTAATTGTTGACTATCAACTATCCTGCACTCACATATGTAAAAGACGTATGTGTCTATTATTTTACTTTTTATCCAATCCCAGAGATCCCTCTGCCCTCACCACCTGCTGCTTTGTTTTCTCCCTCCTCCCTAGCTTATCACTAATGGCTTTCAGGTAACCCACTTATACCTCCTCTTTTGATTGTAATGTATAATGCAGAGTGCAAAACTGCCATTTTCTGGAACATTTTCTCAACCTGTTGAGATTTTGCTTCCCAGTAATTGTCATCATTTTGGCTCAAATGTATTAATAAGTTTGCTGATCTAAAGAATGCTGGTGTAACAATTGCTTACAATTGTTCACAATTGTTTACTACTTAATTTTTATTATAAAACTAGATAGAGGCCCAGTGCACAAAATTCATGCACTGGGGGTGGGGGAGGGGTCCCTCAGCCTGGCAAGCGCCCTCTCCCAGGTTGGGAGCCCTCACTCCTTACCACCACCTGCTTACTGCTCCTTACCACTTGGCTCGCTGCTCCTTAGCACTGCCGCAGAGGCGGGAGAGGCTTCCACCACCACCGCTGAGCTCACCAGCTGTGAGCCCAGCTTCTGGCTGAGCAGTGCTCCCACTGTGGGAGCACACTGACCACCAGGGGGCAGCTACTGCATTGAGAGTCTGCCCCCTGATGGTCAGTGTGCATCATGTGACTGGTCGTTCTGGTTGTTCCACTGTAATAATTGCTTAGGCTTTTATTATATAGATTAAAGTTTTTGAGAGTTAACAATTCTAATATATGTGACTGAAACTACTAGAAATAATAAGGAAAATGTCTCCATATGAAAAAGAAGGTATGAGAGATGGAGATGCATTTTTGTTGAGGGGAAAGAATGTTGTGAAAGGTTTTTGGAAAATAAATCTTTGGAAAGGCATTTTATCTGTAGCAAAGAGTGGTTAATAATCAGAATAAATTTAATTAAGTACATGAGTGTTAATATTGAAAGTAAGCTGGTGAAAAATTAGAATTTTTTCTTTGCTAAAAGGATAAAGTTTTCTTGAACTATCAGTTTAATCTTGATATGATCATAAAAGGATTTTCTTTGCCTTTTGAATAATTTCTCCAGGAAACAAAAATTCTGTATTTAAGCAAAATAATTTCCTATATTCACTGTATTGGGACTTTCAATTACCTAAGAAAACAATCTTATCAATATTAAAAGAGCTAAGCTTTGCTGACAACTATGTAACCTTCTGTATTTGTTTTTAACATCTTCTATGATCATTTTGGTTAAATGGATAACTACGCATTGTTTCATAGTGACCTACAGGCTGGGGTAAAAGTAAGTTTACAGTGGTGAATATAAAAAACACAGAGTTTATTCTTGTATTATTATTTATTATTGTATTACCATATCTTTCCATGTATAAGATACTATTTTTTTTCTAAAATGCTTAGACTGAAAATTGAGGGGCATCTTATACACGGAAGTCAGCCAAGGAGGGAGCCATGCAGGTGCATAGCTTCCCATACCTTGTCAAACAGGTTTCCTACAATCATGACCCTTATTGTTATTGACTTCAGCTGATGCCTTAATTGGAGGTGGAGGTGGAGACTGCGCAGATGCAACAGGGACCAGAGTGTTCTGAGCCCATAAATATGTCAAAAATAAAAAGATAAATACCGGTAAGCGATTGTCTTACTCTGCAAAATTCAAACTGAATGTAATCTGCTCTGCAAAAGAGCATGGAAATAGAGCTGTAGAGAGACAATTCGGACCTCCTCCCACTGAGTGTATGATCAGACAGTGGAGAAAACTGGAAGAACAAATCCTTAAGATGCCAATAAAAGAAGGCCTTAAGAGGAATACCAGCAAAATGGGCAAACTTGGAGCAGAAGCTTAAGACTTGGATTATGGAGCAGCACTTATGCGTGTGGCTTATGTGTGTCAACCAAGCTTATTCAATGTCAGGCAAGAATGTTTGCAAGCGAAATGAACATTATTGATTTTACAGGAAAGGCAAAATTGTGTTTCAATTTCATGAGGAGAAAAGGGTTGGCCATGAGAACACGAACAAAGTTAGCTAAGAAAATGCCACCAGTTTATGAGGATGATCTCACATACTGGTATATAGATAGTGACTCAGAAGATAGCAGTGATACAATAGAAGTTGAAGAAATTGATATGTCTGTAACTATTAGTGATGAAAAAGAGAGCAATGATTAATAGAGGCTGAATAAAGTGATATGCTGCATAATATCATAGTACCAATATGTAAACATTACCTGCGGTAATTACTAAATAAAAAATGTCTTCTGTTTTATGTTTAAAATATTGAGTTCTTAATTTTGGGTTGAAAAAGTGGGGGGCATTTTATACATGGAAAAATACAGTATGTTCCATATGAACAACTGTAAGCCTACTTTTTTTGTTAGTCCTCACCTGAGAATATTTTCCCATTGATTTTTCATTTTTAAATATTTTTTTAATTTTTGATAGTATTACAGATATCTCCCATTCCCCGCCCCTTGCCCCTTCTCCCAGACCCCACGCCCCCAAAACAGGTCTTCACTACCCTAGTGTCCATGTTCATGGACTATTCATACAAGTATTTAAGTTCTTTTTTTCCATTGATTTTTTTTAGAGTGGAAGTGAAGGGGAGAGACAAAGAGAGAGACATGTTGATTGGTTGCCTCCTGCACACTTCCCAAACTGGATCAAGGATCAAGCCTGCAAACCATGTATGTGCCCTTGACCCAACTGAACCAAAGACCCTTCAGTGCTCAGATTGATGCTCTAACCAGTGAGCAAGGCCAGCTAGGGCTGTAAACCTACTTTTGTCCCACCCTGTATTATTATATCTGACCAATATTTTAGAGGCCTCTTTGATATTTTTTACAAACTTAAAAAAAATCAAATTATAAATGAAATCTTTTGACCCTGAACTAACTTTGAAATTTTACAAAGAGATATGTTCCCCATTCTTATAAAAAAAGAGATAGTAAACTAATTTGATTTTTTGACATATTAATTTATATGGGAAGCATTGTCAAATAAAAAGTAATACTAACTCTTTTTTTATGTTGAGTCCATATAAGTAAATGTTTTAAGTGTTACAATCTATGAAATTCCTAGAAATTTGATACATCCTGGTATAATGGTATCACTCAGAATTCTAGTTACTACCTTGGAATGTTGTGTGCCACAGAAATACTTATCATTTCCATTAAAGATCTTCAAATATGGCCAACAAATACATAACATATTTTCTAACCTTCTAGAAGTGGTGTCATCAAAACTAAGACTCACACTAAAAGGACTAAACCTGAGTATCAAGGAAATGCCCTAGCTCATTTTCATGCAAAGGAAGTGTAATAAGACTTTTACCACTCTGAAGTCCTTGTAACATGGCAACAGTCTGCTCCTGAATCAGAAAAATTAAGATGGGTAAACTATCGGTGTAAATTAAACAAACAACCAGGGATTTTGGAAACTCAAGATGGCCACTTGGTTCTTCCAAGTTCCTTGACAAACCCCATTTTTCAGTTTTTGCATTCCTTTATCCACCATAATATATTTAATATGACTCAAATTGTGAATAGCCATTCCTGAGACCAACACCACTTGATGCACCTGGATTAACACTCCTGGGGAAGTTGAAACTCAGTTACATAAGATCACTGAGCAAGCCACTTGGCTTTAAAAAAGTGACTACTTCAACAGGGCCTTGCTTTGAATTATTTGATTTTGATTGGTTTAAGTCTTGGGAACCATGGCTCTGAAGTGCACTCCACACACCGGGAAGTGTCCTGCTTATAATTATGATATTAATCTCCCTAGCACATTATATCCTTTCAAAAGCTTTAAATGTATGTTTGCAGCTGCTGGCTGCCAGGCTAATGTTCTCCCTTAGACTAGAACATTTAAAAAAAGGAATAAAACCCATGCCCAGGTTGTGGTCTCTACTCCCAGTAGGGGGCGTGCAGGAGGCAGCCAATCAATGATTCTCATCATTGATTTCCTCTCTCTCCCTCTCTCTTCCTCTCTAAAATCAATAAAATATATTAAAAAATAAAAAATAAGTAAAAATATAATAAAGAGAAAGATCGACTTAAATATTATGAACCTGGAACTATGACCTGTGAATGTCATAGGGATTAAATAAAGTATCATGATCTATAGATACCACACCAAGGATCAACAAAGCTATGAGAACTACAGAATGGTAGCTGAGTGGCTCTAATGACTTAAATTTCTGAGTTAGACTGAGTTTGATCTAAAGGAGAGAATTGTTAAAAATGAAATAACAGGCACTTGTATATGGGATGTTGTCCAATTCATGAACCACTCATAAAGCCAATTAAATCTTCAAGTTTACTCCATTGAATTTTTGTTCTTTAACATCCTTCTTTGAGAAAGCTATATTCATTCCAAATTTAATTGTATTCATGAACTCAGTTGCTTCCTGAATTTGACAGACAAGAAAATGCTGCCAATAGAGTAACACACTCATTGCAATTTATGTGTTTTAAGATGCATTCTATTATTATAGTCTCTCCATATATAACAACATTGCTGCATCATGCTCAAAATCATGATTTTATAACCTTCCTTAAAGTTATCAAATGAATCAGGCCATGTGAATATATTAAAATTGTCATCCTCTTAATAATCAAAGAAATGTCAGTTAAAAATACAGATGCCATTTTTACCCATAAAATTATGAAAAAGTTTTTAATTATATTAATGGATTAAAGAGGGAAAGTATAGGAAAATTTCCTTAATCACTATTAGCTTGATGATAAAATGTTACAATCTTCTTGGAGAGTAATTTTAAAATCGGTAACACTGCCTAGCCTGTATGGCTCAGTGGTTGAGCATTGACCTATGAATCAGGAGGTCATGGTTCGATTCTCAGTCAGGGCACATGCCTGGGTTGCTGGCTCTATACCCAGTACGGGGCATTCAGGGGGCAGCCGATCAATGATTCTGTCTCGTCATTGATGTTTCTATCTCTCTCTCCTTCTTCCTTCCTCTCTGAAATCAATAAAAATATTTTTAAAAATCAGTACCACAAACATTTACTAAACATACATGCTTGATCTAACAGCTATTTCAGCATTAAATTCAGCATTTTGCTATTGTGGGAGACAATATCTGCTTCTCCTCCACTTTTGGGAAAATGGGAATAATGCCTTTCTCTACCTTTTTGAGATTAAATGTGGCCATAGGACTAGTTCTGGCCAGTGAAACAAGAGCATCTATATTTCACTTCTAAGCAAAAGCATTTAAGAACCAGTAAGCTATTTTCCATATCCTCATCCCTTGCCAAGGTGTTTGTGAAAGCACATGTTGAAGGGCATCATCAGAAAATGATGAAACCTCCGGAAGTTTTGGGTCTCTACTTAATGATCAGACCTCTCCTGTCAACCTATTATGTAGTTGTAGTATGAACAAGAAATAAACAACTGCTGTTTGAATCTATAAAGATACAAAGGTGTTTATTATCAGAATATAACCTAGCCTATCCTGACTGATAGAGCAGTTTGTCCTAAAAAAATAAATAGAAATTTGTATAAATCCATTTTTAAATAATGCTAGAAAATTAGAATCAACCTAAAAGTCCCACAATATTGGAATTTAAAATTACATATAGTTAATACTATGTACCAATTACAATTAACATTGTAGACATATATTTATTGACACTTTATTAAAAATATACAGTATGATCCAAGTTTTGTTACATATACATATACATACATACATACATATACGCATATGTATACACACCATTTGCACAACCAAAATGTGAACATTGGTTATCACTGTTGATGAGATTATGGTGATTTTTTAAAACTTTATTTTTGTCTATTTATTTTTAGTCTTCACCTTAGGATAGCTTATTGATTTTAGAGAGAGGAGATAGGAGAGTGAGAGATAGAGAGAGAACATCGAATGGTTACCTTCCATATGTGCCCAGACTAAGGATTGTACCTACAACCTTTCAGTACATCAGACAATGCTACAACCTGAGCCACACCAGCCAGAACTTATCTGATTTTTCAGTTGTCCAAAATGAACATGCATTACTTGTATAATAATAAAAAAATAAAACATTAGTTTTTTTTAAAAAAAAATGAGCCAGGGTATAAGACTCAGTTATACAAGATGATAAGAACTAAAGATGTACTGTATATCACAGTGCCTATAGTTAACAATACTTTATTGTATAATTAAAATTTTGCTAAGATGGTAGCTCTTATGCTAAATGTTCTTATTACCAAATAGAATAATAATTATAGAGCAATAATTCACTTCTGGAGGTGGTTTATATTTTATGGCATAGATTGCAGTAATGGTTTCATAGGTCTATCCTTATGTCCAAACTCATAAAATTGTATACATTTTATGTCAAAAATAAATAAAATAACCAATTAAAAGAGAGTCAGGTCACTAATCATTCAAAGGCCTCATTGAGTTTGATTCCTTTTAAGAAACTAACATTTTTTTTTCTTCTATGACTGGAAAATAAATTCTATCTTTGTCTAGTTTAAGCAAAGGTAAAAAGAATTTTTTTTAAAAGCCATCCCATACTATAGATCTTCAGCATGAAACAGATAAGTCTGATTTATTTCCTTTCATTTTCCTAGCAGATGGGCAGCTGTTCTTTTACTCACAAACCTCCTGTTATGAGTAGGAGATTCAAGCCAAGACCCTGAGGGGTGATTTTTAATCATTTATGGTGAGCTCTCAGGAAGAACAGACTATTGTTATGCAACTCACAGAATCACTCAACCTTCTCTTTTCAACTTCACTGTGGCTCCACCATTTCAAGTTTCACATATTAGCTGCATTTTGTAACGTGATTCTAATATAACAGGTATCTTTTAATACGCATAAAAATTCCTTCTACTTGCCCGGCCAGTGTGGCTCGGTGGATAAGTGTTGACCTATGAACCAGGAGGTCAGGGTTAGATTCCAGGTCAGGGCACATGCCCTGGTTGTGGGCTCGATTCCCAGTAGGGGGCGTGCAGGAGGCAGCTAATCAATGATTCTCTCTCATCATTGATGTTTATCTCTTTCTCTCTCTCTCTCTCCGTTCCTCTCTGAGATTAATAAAGTTTTAAAAAAAATTTTTCTACTTAAGAGAGTTATACCACTGAATGCCCATAACATAATGATAATTTATGCCTCCTACTATTTCCATAATGCTTTGCTAAAAATTCCTATGGTGGAGTGGGAGGCATTTCATGTCATATTAAAAAAAAAAAAGGACATATTGTTATAGTATCAGTGGATATATACACATGAGCAATTAGTTTGCTTTTATTTACCACCACTACCACCATCACTACCCCCCAAAAAAAATCCAAAATGCCATGAAAATTGACACACTATAAAGAAGTTCACAGAGTGAGAATGTCTAAAGTCAACAAGAACCACATTTGAGAATATTCAATTTTAACCATAATATCACATAATCTTCCAACATTTACTCATCTGTGTTGATGCTTGGATAGCTAAGTTAAAAAGGAGAAGTCATAATAGTCATTCCAAAAGCATTTACTGAGTATCTACTAGGTGTCTGGATTGCCATGATATAGTAGTGAACTAAAAAAAGACATGATTCCCTATTCTTTTGATACTTAAAAGAGATAATACAAGGTTATAAAAGCTCTAAATCAAAATACATCCAAAGAGTTTTGGGTCTTTGGTGATAGAAGGTGATGAATGAGGAGATTTGTGATGCATAAACAACACTTTGCTAGCACTGTGGAGAATAGGTTGAAGAACTGAAAGAATAAAATCAGAGAGACTGAATTAGAAAATTATTGCAATAGTTAAGTCAATAAACAATAAATGCCTAATATTAAAAGGCATTGTAAGTGGTGGTTGGGGGACTGGGACAAGGAAGATATATTAGGACATTGATTTCAACAGAACATGGAAATCAGTTGTACATGAAAAGATTTGGGACAGACAAAAATTAAGTACATCACATACGTTTCTGAGTTTGGCAACTAATTGGATCTAAGTGTCTTTAAATAAACAATATAATTCCAGGGGAGGAGAAGGGGAGGGAAGAGGGAAAAGATGAGTTCAAGATATATTTATACTAGTTAGCAACCATGATTGTCAATGTTTCTAATACAGCTTGTCCTCCTCCAAATTTATCATCTTTCATACAACTTAATTTTCTTTCTAGTATTTAACGTATTTGGTAACTATCTTATTTCATCAAATATTTCATTTCAGTGCTTACAAATATTTTATGTATTAATAGAAAAGAAAGAAAATGTTTCTTGTTGCACTAAGTCTAAGACACATCCCAATTACATAGACTATATTAAACTATGAAAGAAATGGGGATCTCAGAATTGTTTTGTTATATTCCACTGAAAAGAAACTTCATAAAAACATGGGCATTATTTCTTATGCTTATTATTTTTATTCATAGCAGCTAGCATAGGTACTGGTACAATAGTATCTGCTCAATAAATATTTGTTGGCTTTGAAGAAGAGAGTGGAGAGGAGGGTAGGAGAGAAGAGTAAGCAAAGATAGGTATGGTCTCTGATCTCATGGAGCATATGTTCTCTTGAGCCAATCTGAAGGATAGATGTGCTCAAGTGATTTAATGGATGGATGCAGGAGATTTAATGGGGAATGTATAAAAAATAGAACAAGTATAATTTGAAGGGAATCAAGGATGGTTTCCAGAAAGAAGTAGTAGTGTTTCATCTCCATTCTGAATAATGAACAAGAGTGAGTTAGATAAGGAAGATGGGAAATGAGTGTTATAACCCACAACAGTATAGGCAAAGGTCCTGAGATAAGAGAGAACATGGTATGTTTGAGAAATTGATAAACAACCATTGTGGCTGGAGTACAGCAAGCGAGAAAGAAAGTGTCAGGAGATGAGAGTAGAGGGTAGGCAAAGACTAACTTTGTAAAAATTGAGTTATAATTAAAATACTATAAATCTATGCTTTTAAAGTCTACAATTAATTGTTTTACAGCATGTTCATAAAGTTATACAACACCAACACTACCTATTCCCAGAACATTTTCATCATTCCAAAAAGATGTCCCATACCCATTAGCATTTACTTCTTCCTCCCAATCTCTGGCAACCACTAATCTACTTTCTGCTTCTATAGTTTTGCCTACTTTAGACATTTCACATAAATGGAATCATATAATATGTGGCCTTTTGTATCTGGCTTCTTTCCCTTAGCACAATGTTTTCAAAGTTGTTACATGTTGTAGCATATGTAAGTAATTAATTCCTTTTTACAGCTGAGTAATATTCCTTTGGATGCATAATATCACATTTGTTCATCTATTCATCAGATGAGGAACATGGAGCCATTTCTAGTTTGGGGTTATTATGAATAATGCTTCTAAGAGCACTTGTATACAAGATTGCATGTGAACATGTTTTCAATCTCTTGGGTATATACCTAGGAGTGTAAATGTTGGGTCAAATGGTAACTAAGTTTTTCAGTAAGTAAAGGGTCAGATTTACAATTTCATGTAGACCATAGAATAATTTTGCATTTAACTCTATAGGACAATAGAAAGCTAGTAAAGAATTTTTAGAAAAGGGGATGGATTATTTAACTTACATTTAAAAAAATCTTTTTTGACTACTATATAGTGAATGGGTTGAAAGAAAGAAAAAATGGATAAAGAAAAATTAGTTAGAGGTTCATTGTAAGACTCAGAAAATTGATGGTGACTAAGATTATAGAAGGTAGTGGCAGTGCATCTGGAAGGACACAGATGTATTTGAGAAATGCATGGCAGTAAAATTAAGATAATGTCATCATTGAATAGATATTGTGAACAAGAGAAAGGGAGGTGCTAAAGATGCTTCACAGGTTTGCGATTACTAGTGACCTCTACCACAGCAATTTAAATAAATTGGTAGGAGAAAAAGCCAGATTAAAATGTGTCCATTCAACAAATATTTATGGAGAACCTACTATATACTAAGCACAGAAGATATACAGCAATGAAGACAATAGACAATAGTCTGTGTCCTCACAGAGTTTATAATTTGGCAGGGAAAGAGATTGTGAAAACGAAGTCAAATCAATTGAGCATACAGTATGTTGGAAAGTGATAAGTGCTCTACACAAAAAAGGAATTGAAATAGAAAAGCTTATCTCTAAAGGAATGATAATAAATATTTAAATAAAAGCTACTGAGTGTCACATGCTTCTATGTGCTTTGTATATATTTAATCATATAAACCAATTTACAACACTATGAAGTAGGTACATTATTATTTCCATTTTACAAATGAGGAAACTAAGGCACAGGCTTTTTAAAAAGTAAGCCCAAGTTCATACACTTTGTAATTGGAATGGCTAAAATTCAAACTAACACATCTGTCTCTAAAGTTTGAGCTTGTAACCACTATGTGTACTGAAAAAGAGAGATAGAATGCTATCTATCTCAGAATATAGCAACAAAGGAAGATTTTATTCTTTTTTAAAATATATTTTATTGATTTTTTACACAGAGGAAAGGGGAGGGATAGAGAGTTAGAAACATCAATGAGAGATTAACATTGATCAGCTACCTCCTGCACACCCCCCACTGGGGATGTGCCCGAAAGCAAGGTACATGTCCTTGACCTTTCAGTCCGCAGGCTGACGCTCTATCCACTGAGCCAAACTGGTTAGGGCAGGGAGATTTTATTCTTAACCAAAACTCTCTTTATATATATATAAAAAACTAAGCGACCATTTGACCGGTAGCTATGACATGCACTGACCACCAGGGGGCAGATGCTCAATGCACAGGCATGGAAACATGGAACAGACTGATGAATCTCAGAGGGAAAAGGGAAGAGGGGAGGGGGGGAGAGATTAACCGAAGATCTTATATGCATACTAGAGGCCTGGTGCATGAAAATCATGCATGGGTGGGGTCCCTAGGCCTGGCCGGTGATCAGGATCTATCAGGGCCATCTTGCCCAGTCCTGATCAGGTGGGGTCTGGCGGACAGGGCCTGTCAGATGGGGGGAAGGGACTGTGGGAGGTTTGCTAACCAGGGAGGAGGGGCTGGGGGAGGTTGGCTGGCTGTGGGAGGTTGGCTGGCTGTGGGAGGTTGGCTATGGGAGCACAATGACCACCAGGGAGCAGCTCCTACACTGAGCATCTGCCTCCTGGTGGTCAGTGCACATCATAGTGCCTGGTCAACCTCTCGTTCTGGTCATTCTGGTTTGGCTGTACTGGTGGCTTAGGCTTTTAGATAGATAAATAGATAGATAGATAGATAGATAGATAGATAGATAGATAGATAGATGATAGATACATACATACATACATACATACATACATACATACATACATACTAGAGGCCCCTTGGCCTGGCCTGTGGGGACCAGGCTGAAACCGGCAGTCCAACATCCCCTGAGGGGTCCAAGATTTCAAGAGGGCACAGGCCAGGACAAATCTGTGCACCAGGTCTCTAGTGTAAGTATGTTACAGGATAAGTATAGGAGGTAATAGAGACTGAAATCATTTATAGAGGGAATAATTTATAGGAAAAAATCTCAAGAAGTTAAGAGGTCTTAGGACAGAAGATGGTGTTTAGGATATTTCCTAAGGGTAAAGTTATCATAGATATATTACGTGTTTCTAATATTTCAGTAGGGAGGAATAAAAGAGAGCCTCACTCTGGCACTTTGCGTATCTTTTTGGTCAACTTCTCTAGGTTTTCTGTCTAAATTTCCTCACTTCTCAAAAAAATCCACATGGAGCCCTAACTGGTTTGGCTCATTGGATAGAGCATTGGCCTGTGGACTGAAGGTTCCCAGGTTTAATTCCAGTTAAGGGCATGTACCTTGGTTGTGGGCACATCCCCAGTAGGGAGTGTGCAGGAGGCAGCTGAATCGATGTTTCTCTCTCATTAATGTTTCTAACTCTTTATCCCTCTCTGCAAAAGATCAATAATTTTTAAAAAGTAAAATAAAAAGAAATCCACATGGAAAAAAAGAAATGCATATGAGAATATAAGAAAGAAGAGATTAATATAAGAACAGGTGTGAAGCTGATGCCCAAGTAAAATAATCAAAGTTAAGTTACAGTAGGTGCCACAGAGGGAAGAAAGACATTGGTTGCCGAACTTTCCTTCATGATTTTTTTTCTGGAAAAGCCTAGAATAAGGTCCAGAGGTGTGAGGATTAATCAAGGACTGTCTTTTCCCACTTCAATTCCTGTCTCCCACTTCTTAGCCAATATTACAACCAATATTACTAAGATGACTCCCAGTATGCCAGACCTCAATTCAGCTATTTTGATTTTGGAATGCTGTGACCTCCTCCTCCTCCTTTATATACGGAAATGAATATGCAGTGTTGGGGACTAATTACAGCAGGTCATAAATGCAAGAAGTTCATCAAAAGCTTGGTGGACCTTGAGGCTTCAGCAGGGCTGAAGATACATATTATTGCCTACTGGAATAGCTGAAGGCATTTCCCCAAACCTAATGATTTGCATGTATTACTGCCTGCTGCCTGACAGCCGAAGGCAGTTCCCCCAACCTGACAATGCCTACTATATACCAAACCTTACCTTTAATATGTGTATCTGCTTTGCTTTAGGGCAACTTGTGTTAATAAAAAGCTAGGGGTCCAGAGATTTGGAGAACTTGGTTACTGAAGCTGGGTCTCCTCTGGCTCCCCAAAATGCCTTCCAAATTTATATTTCATGTCTAGTCTCTTTATTAATTTACTCACAGCCCCTTCTCCAGATTCCTGAATCCTTCTAGATGCTGAGAAACACCCCGGCAATGCAGAGCAGGTGAAGGTGAATAGTTGTGGTCAGATGAGAAGCTAACTACATAAAAACTCAAGAAAAGTTCTAAAAAAATCTACATTAAATATTAAAATCTGACTGCAATAACTGATGGTTCACTACATGCTAACTCACAAACAAGCATCTGTACTACCAAGCTGAAGAAAAATGCTGAGGCACGAAAGTGCCCTTTTTGGTCTCTGAAAGCTCAACCCACCATCTGCCTATTCAATGCACAAAAAGTTTCAGGGAAGGGCCAGGAGAAAGCAAATCTCCTGATTTACAAGGAACAGGGAGAAGAAAAGAATGACAAACGTGGGGACATGTTCTATAAAAAAATCTGTGGATATTAGTACTCCCTATTTTTTATTCTTGAATTGACATGAGTCATCCTCCCCCTGCCAGAGAAATATGCTTACAAAGCTGTTTGCCTATTTAAATTAATCACATCAGGATTTGAAAATCTGAAATTAGTTTGGAAAGAGCTGATTTTTATTGAGGATGGGTAGGTGAAGTATAAGGTCTGGTTCGTGTTAATTCTCTTCCTCATATAGCAGGCTTCTATACCCCCTATCAATTGCAGGCTCTCAGATGTTGCTCTCAATGACTAATGCCAGTGTCAAAAAACCCAGGCCACTTTAAGAGAGAAACAGGAGTAGCTACCAGTATGGCCTACAGCAGGCAGGTTTATTTATCCCGAGATAAAAAAAAAATCATGGCAAAGGGTGGGATTTGACAAATGTGGGGACATGTTCTATAAAAAAATTCTGTGGATATTAGTACTGTGGATATTAGTTAGCTTCTCATCTGACCAAAAAATCTGTGGATATTGGAAAAAAATATCATGTGTGGAATAGTAAAAGGAACAAAGACTTTCAAAAATGAAATGCTTGGCACATAAATATAATTTATACATATTTATTGCTGAAATACTAAGGGATGAAAGGACCCATACTGTGGGAAGCTATTTTACTCTCTAACAAGAATATTAAGAATCCTAACACATACAAATACTAGTGTACATGTTCCTAAATTACTCTTTTCTCTCTTCTCTCCTCCACTCAACTAAGTGTTAATCTGCCTATCCCAATTTTATTTATTGTGCTTATTTGGCCTACATAATAAAAAAGATTAGTTGGCTGAAAAAGAGGTCATTTCTTAAAATTTGCAGGTAAGAAATGTGAAACACAGAGAAACTATGTGATTTGCCTAAAATCTGGTAAGAAATTAAGAAAATCCTGATCCCCACTCTGTTTGCATGAGTAACAAGTCACAATATGTGAAATATAACAGAGTATGAATGTAGCCTATAGAACATGAACCTAAGGGCTGAGTACAAAAACAGAAAAATAAAGAAAAAAATTATTTCCAGAATCTTCTTTCTTTTCCCTCCAATATGTTTCCAAATTGTATTTGCAGTCATTGTTGTTTCAGTATAATTCTTTCTAGCTATGTAAAGGAATATTGTTAGTATTCTCTGAGAAGGCAAAAAAAAAGATATAGATATTTAAATATTGGTCTGCTTTTTGGGCATATTGATTGGGCATATTGATTGCCTATTATCTTAGAATAAAAAAGGACATCATTTTCTTATTCTTTGACCACCCCACCCCCACTGGAGCTGTAAGTCACATTGTTCTTTTATTTTTAAGTTGTAGGTAGATAGTTGAGACTGTTCCCTCTGGCTTTTAATCTTGGGAAGATGCCAAAAATGAGTTGAAAGCAAAAGGAATTCTAGCTAAGAGCTCGGGGCAGATGTCTCATGTTTGCATCTATGATGACATAAGTTTTGAATTTAAGGCTGTCTCCTTATTAAAGAAATAGTCACACTCACTCACTACCTCTGTTTTTTTTTTTATATAACTAGAGGCCCGGTGCACAAAAATTGTGCACTAGTGGGGGGGGGGGAGGGTCCCTCAGCCCAGCCTGTGCCCTCTCGCAATCTGGGACCCCTCGGGGGATGACCGCCTGCTGGCTTAGGCCCACTCCCCGGGAGATTGGGCCTAAGTTGGCAGTCAGACATCCCTCTGGCAGCCCGGGAACCCTCGGGGGATGCCCACTGGCCAGTGGGGAGCAGGCCTAAGCTGCAGTCAGACATCCTTAGCGCTGCTGAGGAGGCGGGAGAGGCTCCCACCACAACCGCTGTACTGGCAGCTGTCAGCCTGGCTTGTGGCTGAGCAGAGCTCCCCCTGTGGGAGCACACTGACCACCAGGGGGCAGCTCCTGCATTGAGCATCTGCCTTCTGTTGGTCAGTGCGTGTCATAGTGACCAGTCATTCCCAGTCCTCCTGCTGTTAGGGTCAATTTGCATATTACCCTTTTATTATATAGGATAGAGGCCTGGTACATAGGTGGGGGCTGGCTGGTTTGCCCTGAAGAGTGTCCCGGATCCGGGTGGGGGTCCTGCTGTGGTGCCTGGCCAGCCTGGGTGAGGGGCTGAGGGTCATTTTCAGGCTGTCCCCACCCCCTTCAGGGAGGGGGGTCTTGCTGGGGTGCCTGGCCAGTCTGGGTGAGGGGCAGATGTCTGATTTCAGGCTGGCCAAGCACCCCCCCATGGGGACCCTCACCCATGAGGGTGTGGCCATCCTGGGTGAGTGGCTGATGGCTTTTTGCAGGCTGTTCAAGCCCCTAGCAGAGACCCCTCACCCCATAAGGGTGTGGCCATCCTGTGTGAGGGGCTGATGGCTGTTTGCAGGCTGGCCACAGCCCCTTCAGGGTAGGGGTCCCCGCTGGGGTGCCTGGTCACCCTGGGTGAGGGGTTGATGGCTGTTTGCAGGATGGCCACAGCCCCTTCAGGGTGGGGGTCCCCCCTGGGGTGCCTTGCCAGCCTGGGTGAGTGGCTGATGGCTGTTTGTAGTCTGGCCACAGCCCCTTCAGGGTGGGGGTCCCTGCTAGGTTGCCTGGACAGTCTGGGTGAGGGGCTGATGGCTGTTTTCAGGCTGGCCAAGCCCCCCAGCGGGGACCCTCTCCCCATGAGTGTGTGGCCAGCCTGGTTGAGTGGCTGATGGCTGTTGGCAGGTTTCACTTAGTGGTTAGAGCATTGGCCCATGGATCAAAGGGTCATGGGTTTAATTCTCCAGTCAAGGCACATATCTTGGTAACTAGAGGCCTGGTGCACGAAATTTGTACACTGGGGTGTGGGGAACCCTCAGCCCAGCCTGCCTCTCTCACAGTCTGGGAGCCCGCAGTGGATGTCCTACTGATGGCCACAGTCTGGCAGCAGAGGCTCAGAGCAGGTGCCCCGTGTGTGTGTGTGTGTGTGTGTGTGTGTGTGTGTGTGTGTCTGCTGAGGCCTGCCCCCAGCCGCACCATGTAGGCTTGGAGTAGTTGTCCTGTGTGTGTGTGTGTGTGTGTGTGTGTGTGTGTGTGTGTGTCTGTCTGTCTGCTGGGGGCCTGCCCCCAGCCACACCATGGAGGCTTGGAGCAGGTGCCCCTCTGTGTTGATCTCTCAGGCTCCTGTCCTCGCCTGCGTGTTATTCTCTTCCATGAGCTGTGGCCAGGGTCGGGTGCTGCCTGCAGGCTGTGCTTGCTTGCTTGTGGATCACCACAGCAACCCGGGAGCAGGCCCTGCTGGGGGCTGCCTTTGGGCAGCGCTTTCCTGCTCCTCGATCACTGTGGCGACCCACGAGCAGGTCCTGTTGGGTGCTGCCTGTGGGTGGATCGCCATGGCAACCTGCAAGCAGGCCCTGCTGGGGGCTGCCTGCAGCCATGCCTGCCTGCTTCAGGACCACGCGACCTGCTCATGGGTCACAGAGGCAATGCCTGCTGGGCTCAGGTTGCCAGGGTGATGCTGCCAGTGTCCTGCCCCGCTGCTAGGGGCTCCGCCACCTTTGTCGCAGAGTTATGGTTAATTTGCATATTACTCTTTTATTAGATAGGATAGGTTCAGTGCCCAGGCCTGGTGGGGACATGTACTAGATGCAGCCAATCCATGTTTCTCTCTCACAACATTCTCTCATATCAATGTCTCTGAAGCTCAGTGGATTGAGCATTCTCCCATGCACCAAGAGGACCCTGGTTCTATTCCCAGGCAGGGCATACGCCAGGGTTGCAAGCTCAATTCCTAATAGGGGCCATGCAGGAGGTGGTCAATGGATGTTAATGTTTCTCTTTCATCGATGTTTCTATCTCTCTCCCCCTCCCTTCCTCTCTCTCTCAAAAAATCAATAAAAACATATCTTTTTAAAAATCAATGGAAAAAATATCTTTGGGTGAGGATTAACAACAACAACAAAGTTTATCCTAATAAATTCTATTCTCTTCAAAATCAAGGTTAAAATAAGCATTCAGAAGGAAAGTGGAGGGAGGTATCAGGATTAGAGACTAAGGAATTTGGGAACAACTAAAGGGAAGACTTAAATGTATCTATAAAGGTCCTCCAGAACTCAAAGGAATGGAAGAAAGAAAGAAGGTGAGAAAGGAGGGGAAGAAAGAGAGGAGGAAAGAAATTGAAAGAAACTAACCAACCCTGGTTTGTCACATGTGTAAAAAGTTGTTAAATAAGAGTATCAATGAAATTGTTCATCAAAGCTACATGATGTCTCTTTCAAACAGAAACAACAGAAGTAATTTGGAAAAAAATCCTGGATACTTACCTATCTCTTAAAGGATATTAAATAATTATGGAACACCTACTGTGCCATGATATTCCAACTGTAGCTGTTAACTTAAACATATTTACCAGTGAGATTTGGGACTTCATACTCTTTGATCAAAATGCATTCACAACAAAACATCACAAATTGCCCTTTCAAAAAATAACTAAGCCCCCCAAAACTAATATCCTTTCTTATGCCTCTAGTATTATTAATTAGAAATGCCAAAGAATTAAAGTCTTATTAATAAGCATTTTGCTGTGATCAATCACCAAATCCAATAAAATTATTTTTCATAGAGCCCTAACTGGTTTGACTCAGTGGATAGAGTGTCAGCCTGCAGACTGAAGGGTCCTGGGTTCTATTCTGGTCAAGGGCATGTACCTTGGTTACGGGCACATCCCCAGTAGGGGGTGTGCAGGAGGCAGCTGATCGATGTTTCTCTCTCATCGATGTTTCTAACTCTCTATCCCTCTCCCTTCCTCTCTGTAAAAAAAATCAAGAAAATATATTTAAAAATTATTTTTCATAGAAAAAATAACCAAGTTCTGAATCCCATGATTAAGCAAAGAAGAAAAAAAACAGGCTCAAAAAAATTATTTTTGAGCAGCCCCACCAAGCAATCTGACTGGCAAATGATTATTTAATTTTAGTAATCCTACAATAAAAATAAGATCTTTTAGTACTCAGGGGACAATTTTTCTTTTCTTGTTCCTTAGTCTCAAAGATACAAGAGGAAAATAAAATGCTGTATATATTTTGAAGCAATTAAAAGGCTAATCAGACCTAATTCCAAGTTCTATCCCAGCAAGAAAATCAGTAATTGTCTGAGTTCCAAATCTTCCTTAAACTTTTAAATTTATCTTTATCATTAAAAGTATTACAGATGTCCCCCTTTTCCTCATTAACCACATCTACCTTGCACCCACCCCCTCCATGCCCTCACTGCACTATTGCCTGTGTCCATGGATTATGCATAAATGCATATAACTTCATTGTTTAATCTCTTCCAGACTCCAGAACCTGGTCCCTCTAAGATTCATCAGTCTGTTCCATGCTTGCATATCTCTGGATCTATTTTGTCCCTTAGATTCCATATATAAGTGAGATCATGTGATACAGTCTTTCTATGACTGGCTTATTTTGTTTTGCATAATACTCTCCATGTCCCCCCACACTGTCTCAAAGAGTAAGAGATCTTTGTTTTTTTACAGCCGCATAGTATTCTATTATGTAACTGCCCCACAGTTGTTGTTTTTTAATCCACTCATCTATTAATATGCATTTGGGCTGTTTTCAGATATTAGCTATTGTAAATAAAGATGTTATGAACATAGGAGTGCATATATACTTCCTTATTGCTGTTTCAGAATTCTTAGAACATATTTTTAGAAGTGGGATCACTAGGTTAAATGGAAGTTACATTTTTAATTTTTTGAGGAAACTTCACACTTTTCCATTGTGTGCTGCACTTGTCTTCATTCCCACAAACAGTATACTAAGGTTCCTTTTCGTGACATCTTCACCAGCAATTGTTGTTTGTTGATTTATTGATGGTAGCCATTCTGGTAGGTGGGAGGTTATACCTCATTGTCATTTTAATTTGCATATCTCTGATAATTAGTGACATTGAGCATGTTTTCATAAGTTTCTTGGCCATTTGTATGTCTTCTTTGAAAAGTGTCTATTCAGATCCTCTGGCCATTTTTAATTCAGTTGGATTGTTTGTCTTCCTTTTGTTGAGTTGTATGAGTTCTTTATATATTTTGGAAATTAACCCTTTATCAGATGCATCATGGGAAAATATGCTCTCCTATACAGCATGTTCCCTTTTCATTTTGATGCTGATTTATTTGGCTGTGCAGAAACTTTTAGTTTGATGTAGTCCCAATTGTTTATTTTTCCTTTGTTTCTCTTATACCAATAACATAATTCACAGATGTAGAACAAATACTCCAAAAATTTATATGGAACCAAAAAAAGACCCCAATTAGCCCCAGTAATCTTGAGGCAGAAAAACAAAGTTGTAGGGAATCACAATACCAGATATCTAGTTATACAAAGAAAGCCATTATAATCAAAACAGCCTGGTACTGGCATAAGCACAGACATATAGATCAATGCAACAGAACAGAGGACCCAGAAATTGACCCAAGCCATTATGCATTATGCTCAATTAATATTTGACAAAGGAGGAAAGAGCATACAATAGAATAAACACAGTCAAATCCTCCTTAAACTTTTGAAAGCAGGACTTCTCTCCCTAGGATTAGAGCATCATTGAAATGCAGATATTAAAAGTATTTTTTTTTCATTTTCAAGGTCTATTACTCTGAATAATAAAAAAGAAAAAATGGACGGGCATCTGGGAGGTCTTCTCAGGGGGAGACAATCATGCAAATTCACAGACGGGCTCTGTGCTTTCTCACAGAGCAGAAGGAACAGCTGAATCAAAGAGCACCCACCCGGATCTGAGGAATTAAACACAGCTGGAATTGCCTAAAGAAAGGAGAGAGGGAGAGCTACATAACCAGAAACCCTGAGAGGAGCGATCATGGGGAGACACAGAAAAAGCCCGCATACAAAAGAAAAGGAGGAATCACCAGAAAAGGAAGTAAATGAAATGGAAGCAAGAAATATGACAGAAAAAATTCAGAGCAATGGTCATAAGGATGTGGAAAAAGGATGGAAGACAACTTCAATAATATGTGTAAGAATCAAGAGGAAATGAAAAAGAACCAAGAAGAAATAAAAAATGACATTGCTGCAATAAAGAACTCAATAGAAAGCATCAACAGTAGGCTAGTAGAAGCAGAAGACCCCATCAGTGAGCTAGAAGACAAGGTAGGAAAAAATACCCAAACAGAGCAGCATCTAGAAAAAAAAACTTTAAAAACAGGAGGAGAGACTAAGGGAACTTTGGGACAACACAATCCAAAACAACATACGCATAATAGGGGTGCCAGAAGGAGAGAAAACTGAGCAAGGACTGGAAAACCTGTTTGAAGAAATAATGACAGAAACCTTCCCTGATATCTGCAATAAAAAACTCACACAAGTCTAAGAAGCTCATCGAGTCCCAAACAATATGAACCTCAAAAGATCGACACCAAGACAAATCATAATTAAAGTGGCAAACACCATCAACAAAGAATCTTAAAGGCTGCAAGAGAGAGACAGAAATTTATCTACAAGGGATCTCCCATCAGACTATCAACAGAAACACATGATTGCTCAACAGAAACACATGAGGACAGAAGGGAATGGAATGAAATATACAAAGTCATACATACCAAGGGTCTGAATCCAAGAATATTGCACCCAGTAAGACTATCAATAAAAATCTAGGGTGAAATCAGGAGCTTCAAAGACAAAAAAATGACTAAGGGAGTTTATTACCACCAAACCAGCAATGCAAGAAATGCTAAAGGGTCTGCTATAAAAAAAAAAAAGAAAGAAATAGAAAGGGAAGAAGGAACACAGGCATAAAGAATAAAAAGGAATGTGAGAAGGAACACAGGCATAAAGAATAAAAATGGCAACAAACAAGTACTTATCAATAATAACTTTAAATGTAAATGGATTAAATGACCCAATCAAAAGATCTAGGGTAGCTGAGTGGATAAGAAAACATGACCCATATATATGCTGTCTACAGGAAACCCACCTTAGAACAAAGGGCTCACACAGACTGATGGTGAAGGGATGGCAAAAGGTTTTTCAGGTGAATGGAAATTTTTAAAAAAAGCTAGGGTAGCAATACTTATATCTGACAAATTAGACCTCAAAGGGAAGGCCATAACAAGAGATAAGGAAGGATACTTCATAATACTAAAGGGAGCAATTCAACAAGAAGATATAACTCTGGTAAACATATATGCACCCAATACAAGAGCACACAAATACATAAAAAAATTCTGGAGGATATCAAGAAAGAGATTGACAGCAATGCAGTCATAGTAGGGGACTTTCATACCCCACTAACACCATGGGAAAAACTCTCTAAACAAAAAATCAGCAACAAAAATCAGCAAATAAACATCAATCCTAAGTGACTCACTAGATCAGATGGACTTAACTGACATCTTCAGAACATTCCACCCAAAAGCCACAAAACATACATTCTTCTCAAGTGCTCATGGGTCATTTTTAAAGATTGACCACATAATGGGGCACAGGCAAAGTCTCTCTAAATTCAAGAAGACAGAAATAATATCAAGCATCTTCTCAGATCAAAATGGCATAAAACTAGAAATCAACAGCAATAAAAAAAATTTTAAAAAATCAAACACCTGGAGGCTAAATAGCATGCTTTTAAACAATGACTGGGTTACCAAAGAGATCAAAGAAGAAATAAAAAACATCATGGAAACAAATGACAATGAAAACAACAATCCAAAATCTATGGGACACAGTGAAAGCAGTTTTGAGAGGTAAGTTCATTGCTCTGCAGGCTTATCTTAAAAAAACAAGAAAAGATGGTAATAAATTATCTAACCCTACAACTCAAAGAGTTACAAAGACAGCAACAAGAAAAGCCCATCATAAGCAGAAGGAGGGAAATAATAAAGATCAGAGCAGAAATAAGTGACAAAAACCAAGAAAACAATACAAAAGATCAACAAAACCAATAACTGGTTCTTTGAAAGGATGAACAAGATTGATGAAGCTCTAGCTAGACTCACCAAGAAGCAAACAGAGAGGACCCAAATAAACAAAATCAGAAATGAAAGAGGCAGAGTAACATTCAATCACACAGAAATACAAATCATTGTTAAAAAATACTATGAAAAACGCTATTCCAACAAAATGGACAACCTAGATGAAATGGACATCTTACCTAATAATAGACAAAAATGTAAATTGACTGTGTCATCGCTACTCTAACCAGCCAATCAGGAGAGTAGGCAAATTAACCTAACAAAGATGGCAGTAAATTTGCATACGTAGGCTCCGGGGGTTGGAGCAGCGATGGCTGGAGCAGCAAAGCCTCATGGCCCCGGGGCCAGCAAAGCAGTGAAGCCTCACGGACCGGGGGCTGGTGAGCAGTGAAGCTTTACGGCACTGGGGCCGGTGGAGCAGTGAAGCATCATGGCACCAGGGCTGGCTCTAGCCGAAGCCCGGCCAGAGCGAAGGCCTGGGTCACTGGTGCCAGAAGAAAACCAGTGCCAGCAGCCAGGGGAAAGGAAGGCCTATCACATGAATCCCTTCATGCAACAGGCCTCTAGTATACTTATAAAAATACAAGCTCCAAAACTCAATCAAGAAGAATAAAAGAACCTGAATAGACCAATAACTACCAAAGAAATTGAAGCGTGATCAAAATTCTTCCAGCAAACAAAAGCCCTGGTTTGTATGGCTTTACAGGAGAGATCTACCAAGGATTCACAGAAGAACTAAAACCTATCCTCCACAGACTATTTTAAAAATTTCAAGGGGAAGGTACACTTCTAAGCTCTTTCTATGAAGCCAGCATTACCCTAATTCCAAAACCAGATAAAGACACCACAAAAAAAAGAGATCTACAGGCCAATATCTGTGATGAACATAGAAGCTAAAATCTTCAACAAAATTCTAGAAAATCGAATTCAGCATTACATTAGAAGGATCATACACCATGACAAAGTGGGATTTATTCCGGGGATGCAAGGATGGCACAATATCTGAAAATCAATAAATGTGATACATCACATAAACAAACTGAGAAACAAAACTCAAATTGTCATATCAATTGATGCAGAAAAAGCATTTGACAAAATCCAACACCCTTTTTTCATAAAAACTCTCAGCAAAGTGTGAATAGAGGGACCATAACTCAACATAATAAAAGCCTTATATGACAAACCTACAGCTAACATCACACTCAATGGGCAAAAACTAAACTCATTTCCCTTAAGAACAGAAACAAGACAGGGATGCCCACTTTTACCATTCCTCTTCGATATAGTACTGGAAGTGCTAGATATAGTGATCAGACAAGAAGACAAAATAAAAGGCATCCACATTGGAAAAGAAGAAATAAAACTGTCTTTATTTGCAGATGACATGATACTATACATAGAATACCCCAAAGACTCTATCAAAAAATACTTACCTAATAAGTGAATTAGGCAAAGTAGCAGGATACAAAATTAACACCCAGAAATCTGTGGCCTTTTTATACACTAATAATGAACTCACAGAAAGAGAAGCAAAAAAACCCCCACAATCCCATTTATCATTGCACTAAAAAAACTAAGATACCTAAGAATAAACTTAACTAAGTCTGTAAAAGACCTGTACTCAGAAAACTACAGGACACTGAAAAAAAAAAAAAAACTACAGGAGATATAGAGGAAGACATGAACAATTGGAAGAATATACCATGTTCATGGATAGGTAGAATAAACATCATTAAAATGTCCATACTACCCAAAGCAATCTATAAATTCAACGCAATCCCCATTAAAATGCAAATGGCATACTTCAAAGACCTAGAACAAACTCTCCAAAAATTCATGTGGAATGAAAAAGGATCCCAAATAGCTGCAGCAATCTTGAGAAAGAACAACAATGTAGGAGGGATCACAAGTCCAGATATCAAGCTATACTACAAAGCCACTGTTCTCAAAACTGCCTGGTACTGGCTCCAGAACAGACATATAGACCAGTGGAACAGAAGAGAGAACCCATAAATTGACACAAGCCAGTATGCTCAATTAATATTTGACAAAGGAGGCAAAAACATACAATGGAGACAAGACAGTCTCTTCAATAAATGGTATTGGGAAAGCTGGACAGATACTTGCAAAAAAAAAAAATGAAACTAGACCACCAACTTACACCATACCCAAAAATAAACTCAAAATGGATAAAAGACTTAAACATAAGAGGGGAAATCATAATAATCTTAGAAAAAAATATCAGAGATGGTGGCTGGCAGGATGGAAGTGAGGGATAGGAAGTGAATGAGTAGTGAGTGAGGGGATGAAAGGAAAGTGTGTGGATGTGTGCAGTATGTGTGTGAGTGAGGGACAGTTAAATCTGGCAGGAGCAGCAGAGGCTGGCAGACCAGGCTCTCTTGGATAGAGAGAGACTACTCCTGCTGAGGGCACTTACTGGACTGCGGCCTGCTGGACTCGGGCACAGAGCCCATGTCATCTTAAAGGGGAGAGTGGCCTCTTCTAGGAACTCATCAGCACCACAACCCAGACAGGCCTTGGACACTGCCTGCGACTCAGCAGCCGCTCCAGCCAAAATCCTGCTGCCCTACCCACAGACTCATGGACCCTGGGACCTCCACCTCCAAAGGTGCACCGCTCCTGCAGCAGTAAGTGCAACTTCCCCTCTCCCCAGCGGCAGAACTCCAGAGGCCACATTCATGCATTTCCAAAATTTGTGCATTTCCAACATTCACGAGTTTCCAACATTTGCACGTTTCCAACATTTGCACGTTTCCAACATTTGCACGTTTCCAGCATGCAGACTTCCAGGGCACACCACTCCATAGGCAACTCTTGGATGCTGCTGTGAACCCCTGCTGGGTGTGATTTTGAACAGACCACTGGTGCCCCTGTGAGCCGCCACTGGGAGTGGGCGCCTATCCGCCACAGGTGCAACAGCAAAAACTGAGTCTTCCCACCCCACAGCTGCAGAACTCTGGACACAACAGTGGTATGTTTTTCCAGCATACAAGCCTCCCAAGCCCACCAAGCCACAGGCAGCTCTTGGGCATCTCTGTAAGCCCCCACTGGGCACACACTTATACAAACAGGGGAGCATTGCTGGGCTGTAGAAATGCTGAATTCCCTCTTCTGGGATACCTGTCCACAGACAACACAATTCTGTGGCTTCAATACCAGAGCCCTTCAGAGTGCATCACTACACCCTGCTAGCAAATTCACTATGGCTGCCCTGTGAGCCACCACCATGAAAGCAGCAGCAAAAGCTGAGTCTGCCCACCCCACAACTATGGAACTCTGGACACTACTGTCACTCCTTTGCAGAGTGCAGGCCATCTGAGCCCCATTACCCCAACAGACGGTTCCTGGGTGCCACTGTGAGTCCCCACTGGGCACGCACGACTTCAACCAAGGGCATAAGACAGCAAAAATTGGGAACTCACTCACACACATACTGCACACATCCACACACTCTCCTTTCATCCCCTCACTCTTGAAGTCGGCTGCTGCTGACTTCAAGATACTGCATTTGCGCATTTCCAGCTCACAGGCCTACAACAAGAGAACCCAAAGAGCTCAACTAGGGAGTTACGCTAGATTACCAAGCCCAGGAGACCTGAGAGATCGCACCAGTTGCACCATTCCCACAAGGACCTAGGTAGCAAAGCAAACGGATCTACAATTAAAACATTACATCAAAACATGGGAAGACAAAAAAGCAATCCCCAAAGGAAAGAAAAAGAAGAATCACCAGAAAGGGAGTTAAATGAAACTGAGGCTAGCAAAAGATCAGAGGAAGAATTCAGAGTAATGACTATAAGGAAGCTCAAACAGCTAGATGACAAATACACACAGCTCAATGACAAATACACACAACTCAATGAGAATTATAAGAGCTGAATGAGAACTTCACCAACATGAAAAGGAACCAAGAGGAGAGGAAGAATGACACAGTTGCAATAACAAACACAATGGAAGGCTTAAACAGTAGACTAGAAGAGGTTGAGAACCACATCAGCGAATTAGAAGACAAGGTAGGAAAAAACACACAAACATAGATGCAACTGGAAAGAAGATTTAAAAAGCAAGAGGAGAGCCTAAGTGAGCTTTGGGCAACACAAAATGAAACAATATTCACATAATAGAGGTACCAGAAGGAGAGGAAGAGAAGCAAGGAATAGAAAACCTGTTTGAAGAAATAATGACAGAAAAATTCTCTGATAGTGGCAAGAAAAAAACTACGCAAGTCCAAGAAGCACATAGAGTCCCAAACAAGATGAACCCGAAAAGACCGACACCAAGACACATCATAATTAAATTGACAAACACAAACGACAAAGTAAGGATTTTAAAGACTGTCAGAGAGAGACAGAAAGTGACCTACAAGGGAGCTCCTATTAGAATATCAACTACTTTTTCAGAGAAACACACCAGGCCAGAAGGGAACGGAATTAAATTTACAAAGTGATGCAAAGCAAGGGACTGAATCCAAGAATACTATACCCAGCAAGGCTATCATTCAAAATTGATGGTGGAATCAGGAGCTTCACAGTCAAAAAAGGACTAAGAGAGTTTATTACTAACAATGCAAGAAATACTAAAGGGACTGGTCTAAAAAGAAGAAACAAAAAGGCAAGAAGAAACACAATCATTAAGACTAAAAATGACAACAAACAAGTACTTATCAATAATAACATTAAATGTAAATGGATTAAATCTACCAAACAAAAGATATAGGGTAGCTGAATGGATAAGAAAACATCACCCATATATTTGCTGTCTGCAAGAGACCCACCTCAGAACAAAGGATGCACAAAGACTGAGAGTGAAGGGATGGAAAAAACTTTTTTAGGCAAATGGAAAAGAGAAAAAACCTGGGGTTGCAATACATATATCTGACAAAATAGACCTCAATGTAAAGGCCCTAACAAGACATAAGGAAGGACGCTACATAATACTAAAGGGAGCAATTCAACAAGAAGATATAACACTGGTAAACATATATGCACCGAATACAGGAGTACCCAAATACATAAAACAACCTCTGGAAGATATCAAGGGAGAGATCGATAGCAATACAGTCATAGTAGGGGATTTTAATACCCCACTAACACCACTGGAAAAATCAGCAAAGAAACAGCAATCCTAAATGACTCACTAGATCAGATGGACTTAATTGATATCGTCAGAATATTTCACCCCAAAGCTACAGAATATACATTCTTCTCCAGGGCACATGGGACATTTTCAAAGATAGACCATATATTAGGACACAACCAAAGTCTCCTCTAATTCAATAGGATAGAAATCATAACGAGCGTCTTCTCAGATCACAATGGCATAAAACTAGAAATCAAATACAATAAAAGCAATGAACAAAAATCAAAAATTGGAGACTAAATAGCATGCTATTAAACAATGTTTGGGTTACCAAAGACATCAAAGAAGAAATAAAAAGCATCCTGGAAACAAATGACAATGAAAACACAACAATCGAAAATCTATGGGACACAATGAAAGCAGTCCTGAGAGGGAAGTTCATAGCTCTGCAGGCCTACGTCAAAAAACAAGAAAAGCTGAGAATAAGTTATCTAACCTTGCAACTTAAAGAGTTACAAAGAGAGCAACAAGAAATGCCCACAGTATCCAGAAGGAAGGAAATAATAAAGATCAGAGCAGAAATAAATGACATAGAAACCAAAAAAATAAATAAATAAATACAAAAGATCAATGAAACCAAGAGCTGCTTCTTTGAAAGGATAAACAAGATTGATGAACCTCTCGCCAGGCTCACCAAGAAACAAAGAGAGAGGACCCAAATAAAATCTGAAATGAAGGAGATGAAGTAACAACTGACCTTAGTGATATACAAAGGATTGTAAAAAAAAAAAAAAAATACTACGAACAACTCTACTCTAAAAAACTGGATAACCTTGATGAAATGGACACATTCCTAGAAAAATACAAGCTTCCAAAAATCAATCAGGAAGAATAAAATAACCTGAATAGGCTGACAACTACTGATGAAATCAAAAATGCTTCCAGCAAACAAATGCCCAGGACCAGATGGCTTCACAGGGGAGTTTTACCGACCATTCAAAGTAGAACTAAAACCAATTCTCCTCAGACTATTCCAAAAAATTCAAGAGGTAGGAACACTTCTAAGCTCTTTCTATGAAGCCAGCATTACACTAATCCCCAAACCAGATAAAGACACCACAAAGAAAGAGAATTATAGACCAATATCTCTGATGAACATAGATGCTAAAATCCTCAACAAAATTCTAGCAAACTGGATCCAGCATTACATTAGAAAAAATCATACACCATGACCAAGTGGCATTTATTCCAGGGATGCAAGGCTGGTACAATATCCACCAATCAATAAATGTGATACATCACATAAATAAATTGAGAGACAAAAATCACATAATCATATTGGTTGATGCAGGAAAGGCATTTGACAAAGTCCAGCACCCTTTTCTGATAAAATCACTCAGCAAAGTGAGAATAGAAGGATCATACCTCAATATAATAAAAGCCTTATATGAAAAACCTACAGCCAAAATCATACTCAATGGGCAAAAACTAAAACTATTTCCCTTAAGAACAGGAACAAGACAGGGATGCCCGCTTTCACCACTCATGTTCAACATTGTACTATAAGTACTAGCCATAGTGATTAGACAAAAAGAAGAAATTAAAGGCATCCAAATTGGAAAAGAAGATTTAAAATTGTCCTTATTTACAGATGACATGATACTGTACGTAAAAAACCCTAAAGACTCCATCAAAAAATTATTAGACTTAATAAACGAATTTGGCAATGTAGCAGGATACAAAATTAACACCAAGAAATCTATGGCATTTTTATACACCAAGAGTGAACTTACAGAAAGAGAAATTACAAAAACAATTCCATTTACCATTGCACAAAAAATCTTAAGATACCTAGGAATAATATTAACTAAGGAGGTAAAAGACCTGTACTCAGAAAAGTACAAGACGTTGAAAAAAGACATAGAGGAAGACATAAACAGATGGAAGAATATACCATGTTCATGGATTGGTAGAATCAACATCATTAAAATGTCCATAGCCGAAACAGGTTTGGCTCAGTGGATAGAGTGTCAGCCTGCGGACTGAAAGGTTCCAGGTTCGATTCCGGTCAAGGGCATGTACCTGGGTTGCGGGCACATCCTCAGTAGGAAATGTGCAGGAGGCAGCTGATCGATGCTTCTCTCTCATCGATGTTTCTAACTCTCTATCTCTCTCCCTTATTCTCTGTAAAAAATAAATAAAATATATTTTTTAAAAAATGTCCATACTACCCAAAGCGATCTATAAATTCAATTCACTCCCCATTAAAATACCAATGGCATGTTTCACAGATCTAGAAGGTACTCTCCAAAAATTCATCTGGAAACAAACAAACAAACAAAAATCCACTTGAATAGATGCAATGATTCTTAAAAAGAAGAACAAAGTAGAAGGGATCTCAATACCAGATATCAAGATGTATTACAAAGCCACTATTCTCAAAACTGCCTGGTACTGGCACAAGAACAGACATATAGATCAATGGAATAGAATAGAGAACCCAGAAATTGACTCGAACCAGTAAGCTCAATTAATATTTGACAAAGGAGGCAAGAACATACAATGGAGTCAAGACAGTCTGTTCAATAAATGGTGCTGGGAAATTTGGTCAGACACATACAAAAAAAATGCAACTAGACCACCAACTTACACCATAAGCAAAAATAAACTCAAAAAATTGATATAAAGGACTTAAATGTAAGACGAGAAACCATAAAAATCTTAGAGGAATCCACAGGCAGCAAGATCTCAGATATATGCCGAAGCAATATCTTCAACAACACAGTTCCTAGAGCAATGGAAACTAAAGGGAAGATAAACAAATGGGACTACATCAAAATAAAAAGCTTTTGCACAGCAAAGAAACCATCAACAAAACAAGAAAGCACACTGCATGGGAGAACATACTTGCCAATGTTATCTCTGATAAGGGATTAATCTCCAACATTTATAGGGAACTCATACAACTTAACAAAAGGAAGATAAACAATCCAATCAAAAAATGGGCAAAGGACCTAAATAGACACTTTTCAAAAGAGGACATTCAGAAAGCCAAGAGACATATAAAAACATGCTCAAAGTCACTAATCATCGGATAGATGCAAATCAAAACAACAATGAGGTACCATCTCACACTTGTCAGAATGGCTGTCATCAACAAATCAACAAAGGACAAGTGCTGGCTAGGATGCGGAGAAAATGAAACCCTCCTGCACTGCTGGTGGGAATGCAGACTGGTGCAGTCACTATGGAAGACAGTATGGAGTTTCCTCAAAAAGTTAAAAATGGAACTCCCACTTGACCCAGTAATCCCACTTCTAGGACTATATCCCAAGAAACCAGAAACACCAATTAGAAAGCATATATGCATCCCTATGTTCATATCAGCACAATTTACTATAGCGAATATCTGGAAACAGCCTAAGTGGCCATCAGCAGATGAATGGATTAGAAAACTGTGGTACATTTACACAATGGAATACTATGCTGCTGTAAAAGAAAGAAAGAATTATTATCATTTGCAAGAGCATTGATGGAAGTGGAGAGCATTATGCTAAGTGAAATAAGCCAGTCAATGAAAGAAAAATACCTCATGATCTCACTCATTTATTGATAATATAGAACATTATAACCTGCTGAACAAAAAGATAAATACAGAGGCAGAGAATCATCGAACAGACTGTCAAACTACAGTGGGAAGGCTGGGAAGGGTTGGGAGGGGGGGTAAGAGAACAACTGAAGGACTTGTATGCATGCATATAAACATAACCAATAGGCATAAGAGACTGGGGGTGGGTAGGGGAGGCTGGGGGAAGGTCAATGGGGAACAAAAGGAAACATATGTACTATTCTTTGTAGTACTTTAAGCAATAAAACCAAATTAAAAAAATAAAAATGCTCCAAATTACTCTCTCTCCTCTCTCTCTCTCTTCCATCTCTCTTTCCAGTCCCAGAGCACCCTGCTTACAGTATCCTCAAAGGGCACCCATATTCTCATGTGCAATTCCTTCCCTTTCATTCTGACAAATTTTTCTTTCTGTTCTTTAAAATCACCTCTTCTTACCCTAGCTGGTTTGCTCAGTGGATAGAGCATAGGCCTATGGACTGATGGGTCCCAGGGTCGATTCCAGCCAAGGATTCAATGCCCAGGTTGTGGACTTGATCCCCAGTAGGGGACATGCAGGAGGCAAATGATCAATGATTCTCTATTATCATTGATGTTTCTGCCTCTCTCTCTCCTTCCTTCCTCTCTGAAATCAATAAAAATATACTGAAAAAAATAAAACCACCTCTTCTTTTCTGTTGTCTTTTTGCTTGTTACAAGCCCCAAACTACACCACTTCCATCTCCTCCAGAACCCTTCAAGTACCCAAACTCCAAATCCTTGGTGTCCTAAGGGATAGTCTGAAGTGCCCACTAAAAGGATAAAATATAATTATTTGGTTCATTCAGAGCTAATATCCATATACAGAATTAGTCCTTCTGATCCATCAGCAGCAAAACATGTATAGTGATTTTCTGGAAGTAGTATGGCTGTGTTTTGTCATTGTTTTTTCTTCTGGGTAGATCTCTGTGGGTTGAAAGGCATGTATATTGTTGAGACATCTGCCTCATTTTAAAGTAAAGGAGACTAGTCCATAAATATTGCATTTGACTCCCCTAAGTACCTTGCTCTAACAAATAAAATATCATTGAGGTAGATAAGGCCAGATAATCAGTCCAACCTTCATAAAGTCCTTCCTTCACTCATTCAGCAACAGTCTATGAGGTGTCCACCTTTGTTAGGCACTGAGTTAGGTGTTATAGGTGAAAAACCTTCAAGCTGTGCTCTGTATTAGTTAAAGTTTCTGCTGCAATAACACTGTATCACAAATAATTTCAAAATCTCAGTGGTCTATAACCAATGTTTATTTCTCACATTCATGGGCCTGTGGATCAAAGGTAGACTGGACCTTAGGCTTCAGGTTAGGCCCAGGTCTGTTCCAGTGAAATAGGACCTATACTGAAAGGGTAATGGATACCTGGAGCAGGTTTCTTATGGGAGAAGTCAGAAGTACAAGAAGGGTATATGGAAACACATGATGCCTCTTTTGGCCTTGACCCAGAATTGTCAGGCTATAATTAGTCACTCAGTGGCCAAAATCATATGACCAAGCCCAAAATCAATGGCACAGGGAAATGTATTGTGCCGACAGTGAGTCACAAGAAGTGTAAACATGAGAGGAAGCATTGTGAGCAAATGACACAATCTATCCACATGGTGTCTATCATGAACAACTCCCAGCCCAATCAGGGAGATACTTGGGAAAAAGAAAACAAACAACAACTAAAACTCACTTTTACCATTTCATACTTTTTTTTTTTAACTTTATTGCATCAACTCTGAAGAACTTATTTTCCCAAAATTCTCCTCTAAGAGTTCTGGACCCTTAATGGGTATCTCAAATAATTCTCAAACTTGGCATTCTCAACTATCATGTGGCATCTGACATTTTTCTCTTCTCCTGCTTCAGCTAGAAAAGGAAATTCCTTATGGCTTCCAAAGTCAAAAGTGGCAGTTACATAATTGAAGCCCACCAAAGATACTGAAGTCTGTTGCTCTGAAGTTGGTACCAAGGCAGTGGTACCACAGATACCTTTGCTCCATGCCAAAACTATGCTAAATGCACTATTGCCACCATTGATGGCCATATTTTAAACTCTCAAGAGCTTATTACTAAAAAAGTAAAAAAGCAAATAAAGGAATGAGCTGTTTAGAATTTTAGTCACACTTATTTCAGGCATGGAAAAAAAGATATGAGTAATAATGTACTATCCTCAGAAGTTGCCACCTAAGTTCATAGGGTTGGGGAACTCACATTGCCTTCATTATTTCTACCTCTATGGTAAATTATTTCCCAGATATTCTTAACCCTACATAGTATAGATCTCTGCCAGAAGCCAGTCCATCCTTGCTGCTTGACACAGTCGCTGCAGGGAAGAAATTTCTGCACAGCGTATGTTTCAAGGGACCTGGTGTATATGGCATACTGTCCTTAATATGTTTGCTCCCCTTCTTAGCGCTATGTGTTTTAACCAAGGTCACCTCTCTGAGAAAGGTTGTTTCCCCAGGTGGGGATTTTTCCCTGGAGTTAGGGATTAACAGGACTAAGGAAGGGAAAAAATCAGTAAAACCCCTTAACTAAGTGCCAGGCAGGTAGTTAATCACCTTAACTATGAACAATCACGCTTAGGCTACATAATCTTTATTTAGGATAATCTCTTTCAGTTACTTCCTTGTAACTTAACAGAAAAGTAGAGTAGTTACCTTGGAATGGAGATAAAAAATGCCCTAACCTTTGGAATAGAATGGATAGGATTAAAATCAAATTGTATAAATACAGATGTAACAGGACAATAGAGACAGACCCTGGCTGGAGAACCTGGCTAGGCTGCTGATCAACTGAATGCTGTCTCTGTGTCATTTCTTCTTCACTGACTCCATCCACACCTTTGGGAACCCCTGGACCTGTTGGGGTTGGACCCCAACAGATCTTTAGTGGGCCGAAGTTTGTCTGAATGCTTTCTTGAACACAACTCAAGGCTGGGATCTAAACTGAATAACCTTAATACAACATGATAAATTCTATAATAGATTTAGGTTTAAAAATACTAAGGAATGAAAAGGAGGAGGTGATTTATTTGACTGAAAAGGTTAGAGAAGACTTTACACATGAAATGACATGGACTGGTTCACCAGGTACACAGAGGAGAGAAGGCATTATAGACAATAGGAAGGGTGCAATTAGTGAGATTGGTGGGAAATAGTTATCATTTCATTTAATTTAAGAAATTAAATTAAAACAGTTGACTTAGTTCTATGCAATGGTCACCGTTCTGGTAAGAGTAAAATACATATGCATGGATGATCTATAAAATATGAATTGTATGATTTTTATGATTCTGCATACAAGTTAAATACTTATATTTTCATTTAAAACAGGCATTGTACAACATAAAAATAAATGGTGAAACCCATACTAATAATTTAAAAATTTTAATTTTTCTTTACTTATAATAACACTAAATATCAAATAAAACCACCATAATGAGATGGAGATAAAGATAAAGAGAAAAACAAAATACATCAAGGAAGAAAGGAAAATGCTTTATATTTTAGTACATATTTTTTAATGGCACTTATCTCTTGCATTTTGAACAAGAGGCCTCACAATTTCATTTTGTACAGGACTCCTCTAATTAAGCAGCCTGTCTTCATCTGTAATGCAGCCTCTGAGATTTAACCATAGAAATAGTGCTAGTTATAAGTAAATTCCCTCCCTTCTTTTCTTTATCCAAAATATGTCCTTCTACTTGTCGGATAACTACAAAGAAGCCATTGTCCATGTGTGGAGCTTATAGATTGTGAATGTTACAGCTTATTCTCCCTTCTGATAAATCCCCATACCACTACATACCTTTCTATAATGAGCAGACCTGACTAATAATAGTTCCCTTCAAGAGAAAATACGGGAAATTGAAGGAATACGTTGCTTTGAAATTCTCTATGGTGCTAGTATGAACAAATCACCATAGAAGAAATAAAACATTTAGCATTCCCCCATAACTAGCAAAATTCATGAATTGCCACAAGGAAAAAAAGATAAATAAGCTAAAATTAAATTTTAAAAGAGATTGACGGTGCTAAAGGGTTGATTGAAACAGAAAGCTGCCAGGCTAAGACAATTGCGCCTCTTCTACCATGCTTGTCTAATGACTTGTCTCATGACCCAAAAAGCAAGCCTCAGAAGAGAGTCAGAAAAAAGAAATCTAGTTTGAACATTGTCTACATGTTACAAGACAAACGGTAGACATTTAAAAGTAGAAAGCAACCACACAATCATAATTCATGCTGTTCATTTTACAGAGGGAATAACAGGTATACAGAAGTAAAGTGACTAAAAATGGAATCTCAAGATTGGAAAGACCCTTAAAGGTCTTCTTGACTAACACTTCATCAGATGTTTGAGTTCCCTCTACAAGAATTCCTCCAGGTGCTTGAAAAATTCATTATAGGAAACTCAATGAGGGAACTTACCTTCTTTTTTCATACTGCTTTTTCATATTAAGTCAAAGTCTACATTTGCTAGCTCCTATCCATTGGTCCTAGATATTATATTTTAGGTGACCTTGTAAAAGTTACATGTTGAAAAACAGCTATCATGTCCTAACTGAATCTTCTTCTCCAACCCAAATATCACCAATTATTTCCCAATGACCAGCCTAATGCCATATAACTAGTCAGTGGCAAATAAAGAAGGAAAATTTTATTCTAATTTCTTTTACTGTTCTCCTTCCCTTCTACCCCATTAATTTAAAACATGGTGGGTAGAAAAGTGGGAACAACTAGAATTTGCCTAATAAGCAAACTCAGTTTTCCACCTAAGGAGGGACTACTTAAAAGCCTTTATTAAATCTGAATCACACAAGCAATCCCTATCTCTACTTCCCTCTCCTGTGCCTCATAAAAAGCCCTTATGTCCTAAGTACTACACATCCCTAAAGAGTTCCTAGCCATTAAGCTTTTGTTGGGATGCTATTTAACATATTTGACTAATTCAGTACTTGAAAATTTTTACATCAAGATACCCACAGGAGAATAAAAGAAACCAAAGCTAACTACAGTTGTCTCATCACTAAAATAAAGACATCTGAGAACTAAAAAATACAGAACTTGGTGCTAAAAAGGAGAAAAGAACAGAAAACTTTGGCTGCACTAACTAGCTTATTTAGTGCCATGTATTGTTTGAATATGTGAAGTCTTAAAATCGTAGTCTTCTGGGGAATATGCAATAACATAATAACAATAGATACCATTTACAGAGCACCAAATGTTAGGTATCTTTCTTACAAAATAACATTATTAAAATTCCTTATGGCTCACCTCTGATGTGATTGATATTTTCCTCATTTTACTGACAAGGAAACTAACATTCAAAAAGATTACCTAACTTGCCCAAGTTCATATACTCAGTAAAGTGACACAGTCAAAATTTATCTGCTTATCCAGGATTTTACCATTCTTCACGCTCTTATATATAGTATTCTATGAAAGTCCGACTGTGTGAACTCTACGGAGGGGGTGAAAAGAAATAATGCACACTCTTTAGGAAAACTGGCAGAATGGGATTGGAATCTACTCTGACTCCCTAGACCTTGTGATCAGGAAGGTTTTCAGAATCAAAGTAGGAAGAATCCAGATTTACTAGGTCAGGTAGATTGAAGCTGAAGCAACAAAATTAATAAGAGGACCAAGGTAAGATCCTGTGTGGGGATAGCTAGAGCAGGGATAAAGACTCTTAAGAATACATTCACTGGTTTTTCTTCAATGACCTGGAACACAGCATGGCACAAAGTAGGTGCTATGCAGGCTCACAGTAGGCATACTTGTTGAATGACTGAAATATAATCAAGTACTTACAACTAGTAAATATTTTAAAACAATGTAAGTGCTGAAATTATTCAGGACCAGGAAATGATCCTGTGGGACAGGCTTATCCCAGAATGCTTCTAGGAAATGTCCCCCTTGAGAAGAATAATGAGAAGGTTAGGTACAACATATATGAACTGTTATCTGAGACCAGCTCTTTTCATAAGCAAGCACTCCAAACTTGACCTTTGGGAGGAATTAATTTTTTATATCCTTTTAAGAATAAATTGCTTTGCCAATTGTTAAATATGAGTACCTCCAAACCCAGTGGTCTCATGTCACTTAACAGGAAACAATCAGCCTAGAGAGCTAAAGGCAAGGCTTAAGGGTGCTTAGCTCCTCAATGATTTCTTAGAACTCAGCACAGGATATTCTCTGATGTCCAAATACTGTGGAGAAAATGAAACTACTTGAAATGAATTATACTCTATTTGGTTAAGTAGGAACTGTGATTTACCGTCATGCTCATTTACATTCTCACTAATTCATAAGAATTAATGACTGGCAATGGGCTTCCTTGTCATTTATTTTAATTCACTTCTCAACAATGTTTTAAGCAGATATTAAATAAGATTGTGCCAGGATGACTATTATATTATCATAACAAATACCATAAAATCTCAATTAATTGGAACCCAACTAACAGTCTTATAAATTAAATTATTTTCCAATGTTTTCACATTTTAATAGAAAAATTATTACCACAGATAAGTTTGTATTAGAGGTTTATTAAAAAGAGTAGCAGTAACAAGCTAAATTCTAGGGAAAGCCCAATCTCCTGCTTGCTAATACCAATTTTGGACCACAATCACTGATTTCCACCATGATATCCTTAAGGCCCTGAGCTGGGGTTCAGGTAAGAAGAGGACAGGAGACTAAGGAAGCCTGGGTCCTGGAATTTAGGGGCAATAGAAGCCAAGGATCTGAACTAGGGAACACTATCCGGTTTTACTACATTTGACGGACAAGCACAAGGAGATCCAAAAACAGATATTTCTATGAGGAAAAATAGGTAGGGCAATGAGAAATAAAGCAATCCAAAAAGCTGAGTATTCAATTAAGCATTAGGCCTACTATGTAAGGTAGCTGAATGGGTAAGAAAACATCATCCATATATTTGCTGTCTACAAGAGACCCACCTCAGAACAAAGGATGCACAAAGACTGAGAGTGAAGGGATGGAAAATTTTTTTTAGGCAAATGGAAATGAGAAAAAAGCTGAGGTAGCAATACTTATGTCTGACAAAATAGACCTCAAAGTAAAGACCATAACAAGAGATAAGGAAGACCACTATATAATACTAAAGGGAGCAATTCAACAAGAAGATATAACACTGGTAAACATATATGCACCCAATAGAAGAACACCCAAATACATAAAACAACTTCTGGAAGATATCAAGGGAGAGATCAATATCAATACAATCACAGAAGGAAACTTTAATACCCCACTGACACCACGGGATAAATCCTCTAAACAAAAAATCAGCAAAGAAGCAACAATCCTAAATGACTCACTAGATAAGATGGACTTAATTGACATCTTCAGAACATTTCATCCCAAAGCTAGAGAATATACATTTTTCTCAGGTGCACATGGGACATTTTCAAAAGTAGACCACATATTGGGTCACAAGCAAAGTCTCCCCAAATACAAGAAGATGGAAATCATACCAAGGATCTTCTCAGACCACAGTGGCATAATATTAGAAATAAACTAAAATAAAAACAATACAAAACACTCAAACACTTGGAAGCTGAATAGCATGTTGTTAAATATTGATTGGGTTACCAATGAGATCAAAAAAGAAATTAAAAACATCCTGGTAACAAACAACAATAAAAACAAAACAATCCAAAACCTATGGAACACAGTGAAAGCAGTCCTGAGAGGGAAGTTTATAGCTCTACAGGCCTACCTCAAAAAACAAGAAAAATGATAGTAAATCATCTAAATCTACAACTTAAAGAATTAGAAAGAGAGCAACAAGAAAAACCCAGAGTGAGCAGAAGGAAGGAGATAATAAAGATCAGAGCAGAAATAAATGACATAGAGACCAAAAATCAATACAAAAGATCAATGAAACCAAGAGCTGGTTCTTTGAAAGGATAAACAAGATTGATGAACCTCTATCCAGGCTCACCAAGAAGCAAAGAGAGAGGACCGAAATAAACAAAATCAGAAATGACAGAGGCAAAATAACAATAGACCCAAACAGAAATACAAATGATTGTTAAAAAATACTATGAACAATTCTACTCCAACAAACTAGACAACCTATAGGAAGTATTAGCCATTGCGATTAGACAAGAAGAAGAAATAAAAAGCATCCAAATTGGAAAAGAAGTAAAACTGTCCTTATTTGCAGATGACATGATATTGTACATAAAAAACCCTAAAGACTCCATCAAAAAACCATTAGACTTAATAAATGAATTCTGCAATGTAGCAGGATACAAAATTAGCACCAATAAATCTATGGCATTTCTATACACCAATGGTGAACTTACAGAAAGAGAGACTAAAAAAGCAATCCTATTTACCATCACACCAAAAAAATTAAGATACCTAGGAATAAACATAACTAAACAGGTAAAAGACCTCTACTCAGAAAACTACAGGACGTTGAAAAAAGAGATAGAGGAAGACATAAACAGATGGAAGAACATACCATGTTCCTGGATTGGTAGAATCAACATCATTAAAATGTCCATACTACTCAAAGCAATCTATAAATTCAATTCACTCCCCATTAAAATACCAACGGCATATTTCACAGACCTAGAATGAGCTCTCCAAAAATTCATCTGGAATAAAAAAAGACTCCGAATAACTACAGCGATCCTGAGAAAGAAAAACAAAGCAGGTGGGATCTCAATACCAGATATCAAGCTGTATTACAAAGCCACTGTTCTCAAAACTGCCTGGTACTGGCACAAGAACAGACATATAGATCAATGGAATAAAATAGAGAACCCAGAAATTGACCCAAACCAGTATGCTCAATTAATATTTGACAAAGGAGGCAAGAACATACAATGGAGTCAAGACAGTCTCTTCAATAAATGGTGTTGGGAAAATTGGACAGATACATGCAAAAAAAATGAAACTAGACCATCAACTTACATCATACACAAAAATAAACACAAAATGGATAAAAGACTTAAATGTAAGAAGGGAAACCATAAAAATAATAGTGCTATCAAAAGGCAACAAAATCTCAGACAAATGCTGAAGCAATCTTCACTGATACAGCTCCTAGGGCACTGGAAACTAAAGAGAAAATAAACAAATGGGGCTACGTCAAAATAAAAAGCTTCTGCACAGCAAAAGAAACCATCAACAAAACAACAAGAAAGCCCACTGCATGATAGAACATATTTGCCAATGTTATCACAGATAAGGGTTTTGATCTCAAACATTTATAGGGAACTCATACAACTTAACAAAAGGAAGATAAACAATCCAATCAAAAAATGGGCAAAGGACCAAATAGACACTTTTCAAAAGAGGACATTCAGAAAGCCAAGAGACATATGAAAACATGCTCAAAGTCACTAATCATCGGATAGATGCAAATCAAAACAACAATGAGGTACCATCTCACACTTGTCAGAATGGCTGTCATCAACAAATCAACAAAGGACAAGTGCTGGCTAGGATGCGGAGAAAAAGGAACCCTCTTGCACTGCTGTTGGGAATGCAGCCTGGTGCAGTCACTATGGAAGACAGTATGGAGTTTCCTCAAAAAATTAAAAGTGGAACTGCCTTTTGACCCAGTGATCCCACTTCTAGGAATATATCCCAAGAAACCAGAAACACCAATCAGAAAGGATATATGCATTCCTATGTTCATAGCCGCACAATTCACCATAGCTAAGATTTTGAAACAGCCTAAGTGCTCATCAGCAGATGAATGGATTAGAAAACTGTTTTACATCTACACACTGGAATACTATGCTGCTGTAAAAAAAAAGGAATTCTTACCATTTGCAAGAGCATTGATGTAAGTGGAGAGCATTATGCTAAGTGAAATAAGCCAGTCAATAAAAAGAAAAATACCACATTATCTCGCTCATTTATGGATAGTAAAGTCCATTATAAACTGATGAACATAAATAGATACAGATGCAGAGGAGCATTGAACAGACTGTCAAGCTACGGCGGGAAGGCCGGGGAGGGTTGAGGGGGGTGTAAGAGATCAACCAAAGGACTTGTATGCATGCATATAAGCATAACCAATGGACACAAGACACTCGGGGATAGGGGAGGCCAGGGGAAGGTCGGGGTGAGGGGGGAAGGCGACATATATAATATTCTTTGTAATACTTTAAGCAATAAAACAAAATTTTTAAAAAAAATAAATAATAAAGCAACAAACAAATTTTGCTGAGAATTATGTACTGTTTGTGGGAATGCAGATTGGCAATGTCACTATAGAGAACAGTATGGAGTTTCATCAAAAAATTAAAAATGGGCCCTAACTGGTTTGGCTCAGTGTATAGAGTGTCAGCCCGCAGACTCAAGCGTCCCAGGTTAGATTCCAGTCAAGGGCATGTACCTTGGTTGCAGGCACATCCCCAGTAGGAGAAGTTCAGGGGCAGCTGATCGATGTTTCTCTCTCATTGATGTTTCTAACTCTCTATCCCTCTCCCTTCCCGCTGTAAAAAAAATCAAAAAAAAAATCATACAATATATAAAAAAATCAATAAAATATATTTTAAAAAATTAAAAATGGAACTATCTTATGATCCAATGATTCCACTTCTGGTAATATATTCAAAGAAACCCAGAACACCAATCAGAAGGAATAACTGCACCCCCATATTAATGGCAGTTTTATTTACAATAGCCAAGATTTGGAAGCAGCCCTAGTGCCAATCAATAAATGAGTGGATAAAAAAGCTGTGGTACATTTACACCATGGAATACCATGCATCAGTAAAAAATAAAGATCCCTTACCCTTTGAGACAACCTGGAGGGACCTGGAGAGCATCATGCTAAGTAAAGTAAGCTGGCTAGAGATAAACAAATAGTATATGACTTCACTTATATGTGCAATCCAATGAACAAAGTAAACTAACAAAATAGAAAAAAAAAACAATTCTCACACTCAAAACCCATAAAGGAAACAAATGATAAATATAATTCACCCAAAATCCTATCTAATAAAGAGGTAATATGCAAATTGACCATCACTCCAACACACAGCATGGCCGCCCCCATGTGGTCAAAGATGGCCACCCCCATGTGGACACAAGATGGCCTGCAGGGGAGGGCAGTTGTGGGTGATCAGGCCAGCAGGGCAGGGCAGTTAGGGGTGACCAGGCCAGCAGGGGAGGCCTGAAATGGAGGCAGTTGGGGACAATCAGTCCAGCAGGGGAGGACAGCTGGGGGAGACAGGGCCGGCAGGGGAGGGCAGTTGGGAGCAATTGCACTGGCAGGGGAGTCATTAGGCGTTGATCAGACTAGCAGGGGAGTGGTTAGAGCAGCCGTGGACAAACTACGGCCCGCGGGCTGGATCCGGCCCATTTGAAATGAATAAAACTATTGAAAAAAAAAGACCGTACCCTTTTATGTAATGATGTTTACTTTGAATTTATATTAGTTCACACAAACACTCCACCCATGCTTTTGTTACAGCCCTCCAGTCCAGTTTAAGAACCCATTGGGGCCCTCGAGTCAAAAAGTCTGCCCACCCCTGGGTTAGAGGGTGATCAGGCAGGCAGTTAGGGGCAATCAGGCAGGCAGGCAGGTGAGCGATTGGAAGCCAGCAGTCCAGGATTGTGAGAGGGATGTCCGACTGCCAGTTTAGACCTGATCCTGATCGGGTCCCAGATTGGAGAGGGTGAAGGCTGGGCTAAGTGATACCAGCCCCCCCCCATGCACGAATTTCATGCACTGGGCCTCTAGTATAAAAATAACATGCAAAAAGATTACCAAACCAATGTTAACAGCAAGTGACAGAGTGGGAGAAAATATGTACAATGCATTGAACCTGCCAATAATAATCAAAGGATTCCTACAAATCTATAAAATATATAACCCTAATATGCAAATAGATCAAACAGCAGAACAACCCAACAACCAGTTGCTATGATGTGTGCTAACCACCAGGGGTGCACGCAGAACATGGTGGGCAGTGGCCGCAGCGGGCTGGTGGAGCAAGTGAGTGGGGATGCCAGACCAAGATGGGGTGCCGGTCACTGTCATTGGGGTGAGCTTTGGTAGTTACTGAAAATTCTTTGTGCCAATGCGCCATGGTCTCACTGGGCACTCACACCTGCTGCCAGTGCTAGCTGTCCTCATACCCACTGCCAGTGCCGGAGCTGCCACTCACACCTACTGCTGGTGCAGGAGCCACCACTCACACCCGATGCCAGCGCCTGGCACTGGTACCAATTGCTCAGTGCTGTCAGTGGGTGTGAGTGGCAGATGCCGGCCCCAATTGCCCCTGAGGACTTCTCCACCTCCCCCCTGCTCCTAAGGGGCAATCGGAGCAGCAGTTTCAGCTCGCACTCACTGCTGGCACCAGCCCCAATCACTCTGCACCGTCAGCAGGTATGAATGGAGCCGGTGCAGTTAGCACATGGGAGTTTCAGTGGCAGGAGCGGGGCTGCTGGCAGACAGGGGACTGGGGGCCATGGTGAGAGGGGTCAGGCTGGGGCATGGAGGATAGGCCGAGACCCACCCCTGTGCCCACCGCAGCCTCGCGGCCCATAGTTCCTTTTAAGGTGCACGAATTAATGCACTGGGCCCCTAATATGAAACATAACCGAGTAGAAAAATAGACAATTTACACAGGCAATTTTCAAAAGTAGAAATACAAATTGTCAATAACAACCTAAAGAAATAACTCAGTTATCAGTGGATATAAATCATAAATATGAGCTATTATCCCTTTTGCAAAAATTAAAAGTCTGATTTTGTTAAGGTTTAGGTACAATATGGAGAAAATGCCTAGAAAAGCTTTGGAATATAATTTGATAATACATAGTTATTAAGATTGCTTATAGCCAAAGATACAGTAAGTTCAATCTCCTGCAAGTACCCCTCTATAAGGTACAGAAATACTTGCACCTGTACACAGAGTGCCATATACAAAATTATGGACTGTAGCCCTGTTTCTACTAGCAACAATTTGGAAACAATCTAAATACCCATGAATAAGGGAACATCTAAATAAACTATGGAAAGTTCATATTATACAATGATACAAAGCTATTAAAAGAAATGAGCTCTCTACATATGTAACAACATAAATACTTTCCCAAGACTTTTTGTTGAGTAAAGAAAAAAACAAGTTGCAAGATAATTTTTACAAAAGGATACCATTTCTGTGATCATGCAAATGGGCATACACAGACACCTACACACAGAGAAAAACATGCACATACCCGTGTCAATGGGAACATACACATATAAGGATGAAAAAACATGGCAAATTTTAAGAAGGTTAAAAACTAACTCAAGTAGTAGTTAATTCTGAGAAGACAAAGTGGACTAGAGTTGATCAAAGAGGACTCTGGTTTATAAATAATGTTATAATTGTTAACAATAAGAATATGATTAAAACATTAATTAAAATTAGAAATAATAGAAATCTTATAGCCCTGGAATGAGAAGACTTACAATGCTGAGGAATTCTCCCTGGCAGGAAAATAATTCTCTTTGTTCAAAACCACTAACTACTTAGTCCTACACATCTACTCTGGACATGGCTCCAAAGCTCTACATTGCCTCAACACCAGGCCACAAATCAGTCCAAGCCAAGGACTTCTCTCTTGGGCTCACAGGCACAAAACCATATCCATAAAGGAAACTGGTATTGGATCAGAGCAATTTGAAATAAAAGTCCATTACAACTTACCAAACTGTCCAAAGTCCTCCATCCTCTAATAGTGTAGAGGGCTGAAAGCTAAAATGAACAAAGAGAAAAGGTCAAAACATGTATATTTTGAGAGCTCACGATTCTCTGTTGGTGACACTCTGCACATTTGCCCTTCTTCAACTATTTCAATAGGATTTTTCCATTTAAAATTTGCAGACTTTTAAATTGCCAGCTTTTTTGTCTCTCCATCAGTGAGTTAGCTAGAACTTGTCTCTCAGTTGCCAAAGCCAACTATAAATTTAACTTATTACATTTTTAAAGAAAGGTTTTCTCTTGAGTTTTTCTCAGTTGGCACTAGTATATATCCCATGCCGCATCTAAAATATCCATACTCTAACAATGATAAAAAAAATGACTAGAACTTGTTTAATCAAACGATTACATTTAAAGCAGATTCTGTTTGAAACAAAGGAACCATTTCATGGTTATACAAGGCAACTAAACTACAATAGTGCTACAATGGTAGAATATTTATGTACATGTCTTATCTTCACTACTAGATTATAAGATGTATATGTCATAGGAACAATTTTTTAAATGTAACAATTCTGAGCACTTACTATGTAGTTACTCTATCACCACTTTACATACATCATTGCATTTAAATTATTATCCTCATAATAAATTATAAAAAATGTATTATTTCCCCAGTTTTTAGAGGAAGAAAGTGTGCATTTAACAGACAGCAGCAAATGCACACATAATATAATCTTTCATACATCAAATGAAAAAGCTAAGTCTGGGAAAGAGATTGAGAGAGTGACACCGTAAGAGTTTACTTGGTAGTAGGGACTCTATGTCATTCATCTTTGTATGATCTAGGACACATAGTCCAGTTACTTGCACTGAGTAGGTAGTCATTAAATGTTTGTTCACTAAATAAATAAATGGCCCTAGCTGGTAGCTCAGTGGTTAGCACATCAGCCCATTAAGGTTCAGGGACACAGCATATACCTGGGTTGCAGAGTGCTGGCCCCAGTCAGGGCACATGTGGGAGGCAAACAATTGATGTGTCTCTTTCACATTGATGTTGCACACTCTCGCTCTCACTCTCTCCCTCCTTCCCACCCTCCCTTCCACTCTATCTAATGATCAATGGGAAAAATATCCTCTAGTGAGGATTAACAAAATAAATTAATTAATTAATTAATTAATTAATTAATTTATGTACATTTAAAAGTACAGCAGTAAAATTATGGAGAAAAAAATGTGGGGCACTTGAAAAAGAGAAATATAATGAATTAAATCTCTACTTAGGTGGGAAGGTAAAATGGTTCAGCCACTTTACAAAACAGTTTGGCAGTTGCTCATTAAAAAATACATTTACTCTATGACCCAGGGATTACACTCCTCAGTGTCTATTTTAGTGAAACGAAATGTATGTTCACACAAAAACATGAATGTTAATATTTACAGAGATTTACCCTTAATCATCAAAATCTTGAAAAAAGCAATTATCCTATCAAGTAGTGCACAGATAAACAAATTGTGGTGCATGGTATAAGAAATCTCAGAGCGCCCTGACCAGTTTGGCTCAGTGCATAGAGCGTCGGCCTGCAGACTGAAAGGTCCCAGGTTCGATTCTGGCCAAGGGCATGTACCTTGGTTGCGGGCACATCCCCAGTAGGAGGTGTGCAAGAGGCAGCTGATCAATGTTTCTCTCTCATCGATGTTTCTAACTCTCTATCCCTCTCTCTTCCTCTCTGTGAAAAATCAATAAAGTATATATTAAAAAAAAGAAATCTCAGAGTTTATTTAGCAATTAAAAGGGATGAGGCACAGATATGGCACAACACAGATGAATGTCAAATCATTATAATAAGTGAAAAAAGCCAACACAAAATGCTACACGCTGTATGATTCCATTTATATGACATTCTGGTAATGGGGAAAAAATGGGGGTGGAAACCAAAACAGTTCAGAATCTGGGAAGTGGGGTTGAATACAAAGAAGTATGGAGGGGTAGCAGAACTATTTTATATCTTAATTTTGATGGTTTACACTTGTCAAAACCCTCAGAACTGTATGCTAAATAGGACAAATTTTACTATATATAGTTTATACTTTAACTTTTTAAATAAAATAAAAGCCTCACTTAAAGAACTTGTAAGGAAACTATTTGAATTTTTGTGTTCCATCTTGCTTCAAAAAGGAGTGTATATAGCTACACATATATCTAAAGCAAAAGGTTAAAATTACATTTGTAATAATTTCATTTGAAAAAAAAAACACAACATAATAAATTGTGATCATCAAAGACCCTTCCTCTCAAAAAAGTGAATGAGAAAATCATTGCAAAGAAAAATATGGATGGTACAATTCAGATTAAACTAGTGGTGAGGATAATACAATGATGCATGTTATAATGTCTTTCTATTTACTAAAGGATAGTTACAAATTTAGCTCAAGGTTTCCTAGCAATTGCTACAACTAAGCTACCTGAAAGATCTAATGAGCTACATGAGTCCTGTTGTTGCTCAGTAAAGAAGTAAATCACTCAATTGCTTGGGATACAAAGAGGTCTAAGAATTATAAGCCAGAAACGCAAAGCATAGGAAAAGGAAAACAAGAAAACTGAGATAGAGGCAAAATAGAGAAAGAAAAATAAAGCAGAGTTAATAAATAAAACCAATGATTGGGTATAAGGGAAAAATACTACAATTTGACAAATGAAAGATTATACCCATTAACCAGAAAGAGAAAAAAATGGCCCTCGCCTGTGTGGCTCAGTTGGTTGGGCATCTTTCCATGCAGCACAGGGGTTGTTGGTTTGATTCCTGTCAGGGTACATGCCTGGTAGGGGGCGTGCAGGAGATAGCTATTCAGTGTTCAGATCTCACTTTGATGTTTTTCTCTCTCCCTCTTCCTTCCTCTCTCTGTAAAAACAAAACAAAACAAAACAAAAACAAACAAACCCCAAAACAAAATATTTTGGGGGAAAAATGTAAATCATATGTACACCAGGCTCTCTCCCAACTCAGGATATTTGTTTTTATTATTCCCCCCTGCATAGAATGTTCCTCCCCAGCCCTTACCTTGGCTGGCTCTCTCTTCTTCTGTATGGCTTAGCTTAAATGGCACCTCCTCAGAGAAGCCTTCCTTGATAACCCTATCTAAAGTAGACCACCCTATCCCTAAGACCAAGCACTCTTTATTGCATCATCAGTTTCATTTATTTTCTTTATGGCAGTTACAATAATCTTTTTTAAAATATATTTTTATTGATTTCAGAGAGGAAGAGAAAGGGAGAAAGAGATAGAAACATCAATGATGAGAGAGAATCATTGATTGGTTGCCTCCTACATCCCCCCTACTGGGGATTGAGCCAGCAATCCAGGCATGTGCCCTGACCCAGAATTGAACCATCAACTCCTGGTTCATAGGTCAATGCTCAACCACTTAGCTACACTGGCTGGACTACAATAATCTTTAATTATTTGCTTGCTGCTTTTAGGTATGTCTCATCTACTAGACTATAAGCTCCATAAATGAGGACAGAGACTTTTTATGTAGCTTTTCTTTTTTACTGCTTCATCTTTAGTCCCTAAATCAGTACTTAGCATATAATAAGTGCTCAAAAAAATAGATTAAACCACACCTTTTAATCACAATGAGAGGAAAAATTAAATCTTCTTGAGGATTTTCAAATAAAGTTGGTAATCACATAAAAAATAAAAAATAATGAAGTCCTACTAAAATGTAAAAAATAAAAATCAGCACCACAAGAAATAAAGAATGTATATTCCAGCAAAAATTAATTTTTGAAGATAAATTGCTTAAATCAATGGATTCAGTAGAAACTCTTTTAAACCTTCTGAGACCACATATTCTTTTGCTTCAAACTATTTTCAAATATAAAAATGAAGTTACACTACCCATATCATTGTATAAGGAAGATACAGCTTTCTTCTAAAAATGGAGAAGGAAAATATTAAATGAGGGAATTAGAGCTGATCCCACTTAAAAAAAATAGGTTTGCCCTGACTGGTGTTTTTCAGTGGTTAGAGCATTGGCCCATGCACCAGGGGGTCAGGGATTTGATTCTAGTCAAGGACATGCATCTGGGTTGGGGGTTCGTTCCCTGCCCCTGGTTTGGGTGTCTGCTGTAGGCAACCAGCCAATGTATATCTCTCACATCAATGTTTCTCTCTCTCTCCCTCTGCCTCCCTCCCTTCCAGTCTTTCTGAAAAGCAATGGAAAAAATATCCTCTGTGATGATTAACAACCACAACAAAAATTGGTGTATGTTTTTATATGTGCATGTATAATATATATTAATATATTATATTATTCCATCTATGTGTGGTTTTGCATGTATGTGTGTGTATCATAAATAAAATGCTAATATATAGAACACTAGAACATAATTTTTAAAGTATGAAACATGACTATTATTTATTTCACAAACACAGGCTTATTATAATGTGTTAATAGGCAAATATTTGAAATTATTTCTGCCAAGAAACACTGGTAACATTCAACATATTTTCTTTATTAACAAAATTAAATGTCTTCCTTCCTAACATGAAAAGGGCACATTTAAAAAACAGAATCAACAATATATTTAGTGGAGAAGTATGCCTGGAATTATTCCCTCTAAAATCAAGACAGGTAAAAATGGAACTCCACAAATGCTAGTTCTTTTTCTTTTCCCATTTGCCACTCTCTTTCAATGGAATATTGACTGTGGTTATCAGAGAGAAAAAAGGGATTGAAGGTACATTTAGGAAAGGAAAATATTAAAAATCATTTTTTTTTGCTTATGACATGAATATATGCTCAGAAAATCCAAAGAAGTCAACCAAAAAATTAGCAGAGGTAATAAATGAGTTCATTGGAGTTGTGGAGTGAAGTAAATCCACAAAAATAAATTAAATGCATCCCTATATACTAATAATACAATGAATAACTCAAAAAAGAAATGAGATTCCATCCACAATAGTTACTAGAAATATGAAATGCCTTTGTGTTAATTAATTTTGTGACACAAAGAAAAGTGATACCCTAATGAACAAAAAATGGAAGATTTAAATAATATACCATTCTCATTGTTAGAAAAATTAAATAAATATGAGAGTATTCAAACTCAGAAATACATACAGCATGGGGCAAAAGTAGGTTTACAGTTGTTTGTATGGAAAAATAATACAATAATTAATAAATAATAAATAATAATATAAGAATATACTGTGTTTTGTGTACTCACAACTATAAACCTACTTTTGGCCCATGCTGTACTACAACAGTTGTCAGAATTATGTGATATGTTAACTAAATGAGGGAGACTAATTAGTGGAGTAGATCATCCAATAACAGATTCAAATTACTATCATGAGAATTGTAAAAAAAATATTGTAAAATATATAAGTAAACAGCAATAGGAAATAGAATCATTAATAAATGTTTTGCCAGCTGGTTAAATATATGGTAAAAAGTAAATAACTTAGACCCATGCCTTACACTGTAGATTTGCAATAAATTCCAGATAATAGTCAAAGCTTTGAATGACAATGTGTATGTTGTTAAATTATAAAGTTAAATTATGCTTTTAAAATTGAAATTCACTGTCAGGAGAGGTCAAACAAAGCTTGTGTCTGAGAATTAAATGCATTCACTACATTGAGGCAAGACAGATTCAGCTAAAGGCAATGGGAAAGAAATCAGCCAGGTAGGCTAATGCCTGGAGAATCTGGGGCTAAGAGGTGGCAGTCAAGGTAAGCAGTCAGCATTAGGGAAGGCCATAATGGTAAGGTATTGGTGATCTGGTAAACTGGTAAAGAATAGCAATGTGAGTGACAATGCAGATAGGAACTATTTGAATAGGCAGTTGATATCTGGTGTTGCAACAGCAGGTTCTGCAGTCCCAGTTGCATGTTTGGGATTTAGAATCAGAATTTGAGTTCCTGAAAAAACAGGCGAAGCAAAAGTAAAGTCCCAGTCTTAGAAGAAGCATAGTACTAGATACATTGCAAAATCAGAGGCCTTTTCATAGAACTGCTGCACAAGTTATAGCACGATTAGGAATGAAGCAGAAATCAAATTAGTAGAAAATGAGTTGATCCAGTTCACGCTATTGCACAAGCAGAGGTTAAGTAGTTCCAACCGTGAAAATTTAGAGTTTGGGAATAATGTACCAGGTAGCTTACTATGAATAGCATTTTATTCTAGTGTGGAAGATGGAAGATATATTTCTGATTTTAAAGAAGTAGAGTATACCATCACATACAAGATAAATGTACTCAAATGCCTTAAAAAACTGTTAAGCTATGAAATGTAATAAAAATGAATATCAAAAGAAAGGGAAATAAGCCAGTCAGAAAAAGACAAGTATCACATGATCTCACTCATATGTAGAATCTAATGAACAATACAAACTGATTAACAAAATAGATCAAAGGCATAGAAGCATGGAACAGACTGGAATCTCAGAAGAAGGCAGGGTGGGTGCATAGGTGGGAAGAGATCAACCAAAGAACTTGTATGCATATATGCATAATCCATGGACACAGACAATAGGGTGCTGAAGGCCTGGGGCAGGGAGGGGGTGGGGTGAAGGGTATGGGGTAGGGGAGGTGAGGGGGCAGGGAGAGGCTAGAGGAGGTCAATGGGGGAAAAGGGGGGACATCTGTAATACTTTCAACAACGAATATAATTTTTTAAAATAATAATGTTAGAAATAAGGCAAGCCCCCCAAGTCAGGGGTTCTGGTAGAACACAAAACATACTCGGGAGCCAGGCAGCAAGGCAAGTATCTTTACTTCTATGTAGAAGGGTGCGCAGCACATGATCTGGAAGCATGTGAACACTGAGCAGGTGGTCTGCTTGGCTTTTTAATCCTGACACACGTGACCTGTCCTCACTCTTGATTGGAGCTCAGGCACACAGTCTTTTGCGATTGGCTAATTCAAAGGGAGGGGTTGGCCTTTGCTGTTTCAAGATGGCGGATCCCAGGGGAGCTGCAAGCCATGCGGCCAACATGGAGGCTGCCAAGCCATGTGACTCAAAATGGCAGCTGTCTAAACTGTTCTTTGAGAGAAACCAAGATGGCGGCATAGGTTAACGCTGGAGATTGCTGCCTCGAACAACCACTTCAGAGATATAACTAAAGGACAGAACGGGCATCATCCAGAACCACAGGAAGGCTGGCTGAGTGGAAATTCTACAACTAGGAGGAAAGAGAATATCATACCCAGACTCAGAGGAGGCGCAGTGCTGAAGTGAAATACTCAGGTGCGGAGTGCGCACGCGGAGCGGGCTGGCAGCGGAGGGCGCGGTTGTTGTTTTCAATCGGGAGGGAGTTTCAGACTCTGAGCTCCAGATCCGGGCGAGTCTCTGGGGACCCAGACTCAAATGGGAGGAGCGGGACTGTCTGGCTTTGGTTGGAGTGAGTGCAGCTTTCTCTCCGAGGTTTGCAGCGGTTGCTGGGACTCTGTGAGGCAGAGCCCCTAGGGACGGAACTGAGAGCAGCCATAACTGCTCGATCCGGCCCACCCTGTAGATCCCCGGGGACCCACCCCGCCCAAGCCCTGCGCAGAGCCATTTGCCAATTTGCCAGATAGCCTCAGGCAAAGGCTAGATTAGCAGCGCCCTAGAGATCCAGCACAGAAGCTCTCCCACTGCAGACACAGCTGACTCTCATAGCCAGTTAGCCTGGAGGTCAAATCAACCCTGGTATTACCGACAACAATCAAGGCTTAACTACAAGACTGCACACAAAGACCACTAGGGGGTACACCAAGAAAAGATATAAAAATGCGGAGACAAAGAAACAGGACGCAAATGTCAGAAATGGAAGATATAGAGCTCAAAACCACACTTTTAAGGTCTCTCAAGAACTGTCTAGAAGCTGCCGATAAACTTAGTAAGGCCCTCGAAAAGACTGGTGAGACCGCCGATAAATGTAGTGAGATCCTCAAGAAATCTAATGAGACCCTCGATGTTGTGATAAAGAACCAACTAGAAATTAAGCATACACTGACTGAAATAAAGAATATTATACAGACACCCAACAGCAGACTGGAGGAGTGCAAGAATCAAGTCAAAGATTCGAAACATGAAGAAGCAAAAAACACCCAACTGGAAAAGCAAAATGAAAAAAGAATCCGAAAATACGAAGATAGTGTAAGGAGCCTCTGGGACAGCTTCAAACGTACCAATATCAGAATTATAGGGGTGCCAGAAGATGAGAGAGAGCAAGATATTGAAAACCTATTTGAAGAAATAATGACAGAAAACTTCCCCCACCTGGTGAAAGAAATAGACTTACAGGTCCAGGAAGCGCAGAGAACCCCAAACAAAAGGAATCCAAAGAGGACCACACCAAGACACATCATAATTAAAATGCCAAGAGCAAAAGACAAAGAGAGAATCTTAAAAGCAGCAAGAGAAAGAAACCCTGTTACCTACAAGGGAATACCCATACGACTGTCAGCTGATTTCTCAACAGAAACTTTGCAGGCCAGAAGGGAATGGCAAGAAATATTCAAAGTGATGAATACCAAGAACCTACAACCAAGATTACTTTATCCAGCAAAGCTATCATTCAGAATTGAAGGTCAGATAAAGAGCTTCACAGATAAGGAAAAGCTAAAGGAGTTCATCGCCACCAAACCAGTATTATATGAAATGCTGAAAGGTATCCTTTAAGAAGAGGAAGAAGAAGAAAAAGGTAAAGATACAAATTATGAACAACAAATATGCATCTATCAACTAGTGAATCTAAGAATCAAGTGAATAAATAATTTGGTGATCATAATAGAATCAGGGACATAGAAAGGGAATGGACTGACTATTCTTGGGGGGGGAAAGGGGTGTGGGAGATGCGGAAAGAGACTGGACAATAATCGTGCACCTATGGATGAGGACAGTGGGTGGGGAGTGAGGGCGGAGGGTGGGGCGGGAACTGGGAGGAGGGGAGTTATGGGGGGAAAAAGAGGAACAAATGTAATAATCTGAACAATAAAGATTTTTTAAAAAAAAATAAAAATAAATAAATAAATAAATAATAAATTGTTCTTTGACAGAAAAGATGACTTGTTTATTCTCACAATAATAATAAAACAGCCTCAACAAATATGAAATTATTTAGGATAAATCTCACAGAAGATATGGAAGACCTACACACTGAATATTACAAAACATTTCTGAGAAAAAATAATGGGGGGAAAAAAGAAAGCATCATAATGGAACATTTTCATGAGAAAAATATAACTGATAAAAGTTCACTATCCAATTTGAATAAAACATTAATGCACATATGTCAGGCTAATATTTAGATTCTACTTAAAAAGTTAACAAAGAAGATGAACAGGCAGTTTGTATAAAAATAAATTGAAATAGGATAATCATGTAAAAAAAAGATAAACCGCAATAGCAACTAAATTAATACAAATTAAAACAAAAGTACCATTGCTTATCTATTAAACTGGCATAAATACACACAGTTTATAAAGTCAATTGCTAGTGGGAATTTGGGGAAATGGGTGACTTTATACATTGCTATTGGCTCTGAAAATTGATTCAGTTTTGCAGAAGGTAGTTTGGCTATATATGAAAAGAAATGAGAAACCATTCAAATTTTTCTGCTAATAAGTCCATTGTAGGGAATATATTCCCAAGGAAATAACCAAAGGAAAAGAGTGATTTGTACTATGATTCTCATGGCCATGCTCTGTTCAACTATAAAGTAATAGGAAAGAGTCTAAATGCCCTTTATTACTGACATGATAACAAAGAGTTTTTCTATAGGCATTCAAAGTGACAAATGTAAGAAATGTATTGTTATAATAATTACATATGTAAAACAGTTATGTGAAAAATATCAGAGCATAAAATGATATGTATACAATAATGCAACCATGTTAATAGGTGTAAGACAATTTATAATTTTCTATTTCTTCTGGCAGCTTTGGAAAGTGGTATTTTCCTAGGAATTTGTCCTTAACATGTAAATTTTCAAATTTGCTGAGATCAAGCTGTTCATATTTTTTTTTTTTACATTTAAAAATCTATTGACCCTGGCCCTACCCCAGTGGTTCAGTTGGTTGGAGCATCATCCCATACACCAAAAGGTTGTGGGATTGATTCCCGGTCAGAGTACATACATAGGTTGCAGGTTTGATACCCAGTTGGGGTATGTATGGAAGGCTACCTATCCATGTTTCTCTCACACATCAATGTTTATCTTTCTCTCTCTATTTCTCTCCCTTCCTCTCTATCTAAAAATCAATAAAAACATATCCTCTGGTGAGGATTTAAAAAAAATCTATTGAGATGGTGCCTTCCTTGGGTTTTTCTTGAGCAATGTTAGAACTTTATTTTATTAGTCTTTTCAAACAACCAACTTTTGTCTTTGTAAAAATTATCTACTGTATTTTAGTTTGATACTACACTTCTGCCCTTATTTTTATTTCCTTTCTCATATATTTCTTGAGTTTAATTTGCTGCTCTTATTCTAACCTCATGAAATGGATGCTTTTCAGTCTGTCTTCTTTCTAATCTATGGTGGATGCAAATACCTCTCGAACCACAGCTATATCACACAAGTGTTGATATATATTTTAATTGCCATTCAATTTTCTAATTCCCATAATTTTTACTTTGACATATGAATTATATAGAAGTATACTGCTAATTTTGCAAATAAATCATGACTTACTAGTTATCATTTTGCTATTGATTTTAAGCTTTATTCCATTATGGTAAAATAACATACTTTGTATAATTTAAATCCATTGAAATTTATTCACATTTGCTTTATGGCCCAGCATATGGTCAATTCGGGGAAGATTTCCATACATAATTGAAAAGAATGTGCAGTCTCCAAGTCTTAGATGTAGTGCTCTGTACATATGGTGGTATGTTGGTAAATGTTTAACTGGATCTCAAACAAACAGAGACTTGGATGTGTACTGTTGGCCAATTCCCATGGTGTGAATGCTCCCACCATAGCCAAATACAAGGTAACAACATGAGATCAATGAATGCAGAGTTGGAAAGAGATGTCCACATGAGACTCTAACTAGTCAGTATGAGTTTCCACCAGTATGAGTGTACATGTCTTATGAGGTCAAGTTTTTAATTGTGTCATTCAATATACTATATCCTGATTATTTCTTTCTATGTATTAAATATTTGTGCCTTCCCCATTCATAGGTAGAAACTTTGGTTTTCATATGTAGAAACTTAATGCCCAATGCGATAGAAAGTGGAGACTATGGGAGTTGCTTTAGTCATGTGGGTGAAGTACTTATAATTTGATTAGTGGTTTTATGAAAGTGACCTCACAGATCTCTCAAGTCCCCTTCTACCATGTGAGATTACAGTAATGCGATGGCCATCTGTAAGGAAGAAGGTCCTCACCAAACACCAAAACTGATGATGCCCTGATATTTGACTTCCCAACCTATATAACTATGAGAAATAAATGCTTGTATTTTGTAAGTCACACCGTTTTAATTATTTTGTTAGATCATCCAGAATGGATTAAGTCATTTATCTTCTTATTCTATTATTTATCAAGAGAAATATATAAAATATCTCACTATGATTGTGGATTTGGCAAATTTCCCCTGTATTTCTGTCAATTTTTGTTAATATTTGTTAAGGCTATATTATTGGTGCATACAAATTTACAATTGCTATATCTTCCTGAGTGCTTAAGCCTTAAAGTCTACTTTGTTGGAGAGGGAGGAGATACTTACAAGAGGGCTAGGGTTCCTAGATATCCTAAACACAACCATACAACCAAAACTTGATGTAACCATGTTTCTTACTATCTTTGAATGTACTACAAGATATTTACTCATATGAAAAACTTTTTTATAATTATATGAACCAAGAGCTCAACTTCATTTTACATAAAATACTTTTGCATTGTTTTAATACACACTGAATTTTCCAGGAAAGTACCAACTATGTATTCAGAAGATTGTACATTTTGTTCATAACATAAGCAAAAATTGTTCATCATTTAAGGTAATTATGTCACCAATGGCAATGCAGCTCATTTACTTAAGTTATCAACACACCACTCTACATTTTGTGTTTGTACATGTTTTATTCATAGTGATTCTGCATGAGGATGAAAGTGTTTACTTGATTATAACTTCTAGTGTAGGAGTACCTGACCATTTATATATTCAAATACATATTTTATTAAAAAATTATTCCCCATCCTTGTTTCTTTTATAGGAATGTTATATTATCTATGGGTTTCATTCTAGCATATTTAGTGGATAATTACACAGTATTTGTTATAATTGAACTTATTTTAGCTGAATATTTAGAAGAAGGAGAACTTTTTGAGTTCAGAATTTTTAAATAGAAATTGTAAATAATTCTAAGGACATATGGCTTCAAATCTTCTGGAAACTAAAGTCTGAACCAAGATAATTATATCAACAACAGATATAGCAGATAATAAGTAGACTTTTGTTTTTCAGTTGCAAACACCAAGGGAGTTCTCATTTATGGGACACTCAACAAACCAGGTGTCCTAGTACCAGTAAGCCAATTTCAAGATTATAACAGTAATTTGAAAAGACTCACACAGTGAGAGAAACATCAGGTAACCCATCACAGCTTTGGCTTTTGCTGACTACTAATCCAAAGGTTATAGTCTTTACATAAACTGGATTGTGAAAGCAAAAAAGTCTGGCCAAATAGAGTTGAATAAAAAAATAGATGTCTGTTTGTCTTACAGTGTGCACCTCTTTCATGCAGCCTTCCTAATTATACCAGCCCTTTACAAGATTATCTTTTCTAATGCCCACAGCCTTTCCAATCTGTACCTGACAACCCAATTCTTATACTCTCAAGGCAACATTATATAATGACTTTATAAGAGAACAGGCTCTTAGAAAAGATGGCCTACACAAAAATTCCAGTTATTAGATGTGCAATCTTGGACAAGTTACTTAGCCTAACTGTGCCTTAATTTCCTTTCTTTTGGAAAATGGAGATGATAATATCATCTACTTCATAGAGGTTGTTGGAAAACACAACTTAATATGCATAAAGTGCTTATTACAGTGTTAATTTTAATTAGGTATCTTTTATTAGTTCTTTTAACATATCCTTCATATAGAGCATAGAATATAGTATCTATTTACAAAGTACTAGTTAACATGACATTGCGATATAAACATGGATTATAGAACTGAACAAAAGAAAATGATGTACCCAGAGATAAAATCTACAAACCTTTAACACATTATTATGAGCACTAATTCAAAGTTTTCCTAAATATATTCAAAAGACAGTTCACCATACATTTATTGAAGGTCTATTATGTGTCAAGTACTGTGTTCAACTCTAGAGACACAGTAATGAATAAAACAAATGTGGTCTCTTCTCTCCTTACAGTTGAAGAGATCCTTTAAACAGATCCTTTAAATATATCTTTAGAAGCTATATAATCAAGCTATATAATCAAGGTGATTGAACTTTTTGTAGAACACATCAAATGAGAAGAGTTTGGTTCCCTTGATCAGTAATAGCAAAACCCAGGAATCTATGTGGACCCAAAGATAGAGACAATAGAGACCAGGAAGAAGTAAGTTTGGAAATTTACAAAGATCACAGGAAGGCACTGAACTGGTGACCCAAGTTTTAAAATTGGGGACTTGAGCCAAGTTTAAATTTCGGAGAGTTGCCAGATATGACTACAAGGTACTATGCAACACAAGGTGTAGAAATCAAGGGTAAGAAAAGATGCCTGGAGGAATTGATAATTGAGCTTAATATTCTATAATGAATGAATCAATCAGACAAATTTGCAATAGAGGAACAATGGAAGCATGAATAGCAGTGTTGTAAGTTAAGACTGAGAAACCAGAAACAACATGCTGTGTTAACGGAACAACAAGTAGTTTAATCCTGATGGAGCTTAAAATACAAGGCAGAGAGTTGTATAAATTGAGGTTGGAAAGTCAAGTAGGTGTTAGATCACAAAGAGCTCTGTAAACCATGGTAAGAAATGCAATCTTTATCCTAATTATAATGGCAAGAGTGAGAACCTACTGAGGAAAAACAAGCACATGTTGTTACCTATACTAGTAAAGGAGATAGGTGCTAGGAGAAGTTGAAACACCACTATTCTGATCATTTGAGCTAGGCTCACCAACAATTTAGACCTGCGACTATCCAACAGAGCAGAATTCTGAGAAATATAACAAATGACAAAGAGCCCCTGGAACATGGATTCTATCAATAGTTTAAAATTCCATAATGTGGACTTAGGCACAGTCTCCCCCTTCTTCTAATAAATATTTTAAATGTTATTTTAAGCACAGTAATATTTGAACATTTTATATCCTTTCATTCTTCTATGTTCTCACTTGGCAAGAACATCACATTTACTGCAAAATTAAAGTCCAGAAATTTCTGTAAACTTTACATTGACTTAATGTAGCACACAGTTTCCAACAATTTTCTCATGAACTTTTGGATTTTTTTCCAGGTTCCTATGATATGTAAGAACTCCCAGATGCAAAAACTGTTTAGATCTATAGAATTTACTTCTGGGATTAGAGCATCAGGACTTGACTAGTGATCCCTTATATTCAGTCCCATGGAGGTCAAAGATAATTTTAACAAATCATATTAAAACAAACTCATATATTTGTGCTTTGTCATCTTTAAACCTTATACTACAGTTATTGCTGTAGGTGTCTGTTCTATTACATTATAAAATTACTGAAAGCAAGGACCATATATTTGTCATATTTGTAATTCATAGCACCTAACAGCATTCATAGTTACTCATAAATGTTTATTGATTAATTGATGGAATAAGTAAATAAGTGAATAAAAGTTTTAGTAAAGTCAGTTCATAGCTCCATTTTTTCATGCCTCTTTTTTAAAGCCTGTCTATTTAAATATCATTCTTGAGTGCTTTGTTTTAAAGAAATTGTAGCCTATGCAAAAAGTCATTTTGCTAATAAAAGTAGATTGGATAACTACAAGGTTTTTCAAAAGAAGAACTGATTCCGAAAGCAGATGTATTTGATTTTTTGTGATGGTTGCTAAGGAAACACCTGCATATAAATTTTATTTTATATAAGATGTGGTTAAAATATTAATCCTACAAGAGGAAGAAGCTTCAAACCAAATATAAAGTTACTGAGAAACTGCTTTCCGATTGGAATGGGGGGGGATTATGTTATATATAATCAACATCTGTATTTCAGCCACTGTGCACAGATGTACAGAGGAAAGCTAGTAGCATTGAAGCAGAGAAGAGATGCTGTTTCTGTCTCAAGATAAGTTTCAGAATAGGGGAAAAAGAAAAATAGCTAAATACTAACAATTTAACTTTTACAGTACTTAGTGATCTAGATTTCAACTGAAAGATCACATCTATGGGAAATCTCCCCTGCCCTCAGAAAGGTGTGGTGACTTAATATGTGTTCTTATAGTACACAGAACCTCTCCAATCAGAGCACAGTAATTGTACTGTATCATAATTTCTCCATTATTTCTCTATCTTCCCTTTCATGTAAATTCTGGGAGACCAGGGCTATGTCTTACTCATTTCTACATCCTGAGCACCTGGCCCAGAGACCTGCTTCCTCTTTCAGCCTCTTCTTCCATTCCCCCCATGTGCTCTACACTCTCAATGGGACTGAAAAAAATCTGAAATTCTGAAACAAGCAACTCTTTCCCTCACTTTTGGACCTCTTCACATAGTACTATTATCTCTACCCTGAGTCCCTAAACCCTAATATTCCCTGACATCATTTTTCATCTTTCAGTTATCTGCTTATTAATGACTTCCTTCAAGACCTCCCTGACTCTCCAAGTGCATGTGAGGGGACCTATCTTATGTGTTTCAGGTTTACCCTAACATAGCACTCATCTCACAGTGCTGTAATTATTTCATGGTGGGAAGTACCTCAGCTCATTCCCCACATCTAGCACAGTGCTTACTATATCATACGAGCTTAATAAATAGTTGATGACTGCATAAAAAAATGAATGCCTACTGTAGACAAAGAGATCTGACAGGTGTGGGGTAATGCAGGGATGCATATGACACAATTCTTGCTGATAACATCAGGAAGGATCCAAACAAATAGATAATTAACGCCAACACAAGACAGGCTGTAATGAATGCTACAATTAAGGCAAACATGCACTCTGAATTTTCTAGAATTGTTTTTTATTTCAAATAATCACGTTGTTCCTATAAGTACAGTTATAGCTGTTAAAGCATGTGTTCTGATTTTAGAGTTTAGCAAATGCAGTGGCTGTAGTTATAACTAAAGTATACGCAAAATCCTATGGGGGTATAGAAGATGAAAAGATGAGTTCTGAGGAAGAATTGTTAGAAGAGGTGTGATTTGCACTGGGCTGTGAATGGGGACAGTGATAGGCAGAACTGAGTGAAGGGGAGAGGAATTTAAGGCAAAGGAACGCAGCCTAAGCAAAACCTCTGAGGCAGGAAGTTGAAGAATGGTGCCAAGAAATAATGAATAAACCAGTATGACTGGAACAGGGAACAGGAGGTCATCTTAAAGTATAGGGAACATTAGAAATGGCAAGGGAACTCCTGACCTTTGATTAGTTGTAAGTCGGTAGTTGTCTTTCTCCCAGGGTAGCTAAATTGGCTGTCGACATAAGAAGGGCTGCCAGAGCTGTGACAGTTGGTAAGATTCCAGAGGTGCAAACTTCTTGGGTATGGGGAGAAATTGTAACTTTAAGAAGAATTAGAAAGAAGCTTGGTAGGATAGAAGGATGGGAAGAATGAGAATGCTGTACTTACTTTTTAAATTTATCTTAACTGTACATCTTCAATGGTAATGTATAACTATTTAATAAAGAATTCCATTTAATGGTGGAATACAATTGAGTAGGAGAACATCCTAATCTATTTTTCAGTTAAGAATGCCTACATAAAGTACCATTTAACTGAAAGCAAGTAAAGTACCTAAAAGAAAATTATCTTGAGTCCCAATATAATGATATTAATATCTCAATACTTAAATTTAATTTATCTCTACATATCATCAACCAAATTGTGCCCTTGATTTATCCATGGGTAGCACACGCAATTCTTGCATAATTAATTGCTTCATTAAAATGTGTTTTTGTAGACAACAGCAAATTTACTTGAATATCTGCTTTTGAATCTGTGGTGTTTACACTTAATTTTCATTCAGTTCACATCTTTCAATTTTGAAAGAAAGCCTTTCAAATCTATTCACTTAACCATATCCCTACTCCAGGGGATATTTGAGAAAGGGCCATTTTGTTTCTGCTGTTCTGTGTATCAGTTGCAGATATAAAATGTCGCTTCATGGCATGGAAAACCTGAGCAGGGGACCATGGGGAAAGATTAGGCAGCTCTCATAAACCTCTAGTTCCAGGTCTTCCCAGTTCCATATCCTTATATGATTTATTCTAGGAATTTATTTCATAAGATAAGCACAAATTCCAATATATGTATAAAACCCTCCAATGAAAATTATTTTTGAACTGGAGGCCCAGTGCATGAAATTCATGCACTTGAGGCGGGGGGGTCCTCAGCCCGTCCTGTGCCCTCTCGCAGTCTGGGAGCCCTCAGGAGATGACCAATTGATGGCTTCTGCAGGTCTAAGTTGTCAATCAGACATCCTTAGTGCTGCCGCAGAGGCAGAAGAGGCTCCCGCCACCGCCGCTATGCTCACTAGCTATGAACCTGGCTTCTGGTTGAGTGGTGCTCCCCCTGTGGGAGCACACTGACCACCAGGGGGCAGCTCCTGTGTTGAGCATCTGCCCCCTGGTGGTCAGTGCACATCCTAGTGACCAGTTGTTCTGCCATTTGGTCAATTTACATATTAGCCTTTATATATATATATATATATATATATATATATATATATATATATATATATATATATATATGATTATCTACATGTTCATACTAGACCCTCAGCTAAAACAGGCCTAGTAACCAATTAGATCAAACTTTCATTTTAGAAACAAGGAAACTGAAATACAGATAAGTTAAGGAACTTCCACATTACCACCCATATGACTGTGCAGGTTATTCACTTATTTTTTTATCCAATAAAAGTAGAATACCCTTTGAGTTGTGCGGTTCATAATATTCACAAAGGTATGAGTACCTTTCATGCCCCTGCTCATACAGCTACCAAGTTGTAGAACAAGGAAGGTAGTATACTCTCATGGTTCAGCATGGAGGTTCTGGAGTCAGTCTTTTGAATTCAAATTCTACTTCTCTGCCATTTGCTACCTGTGTTATCTTACACAAGCAGCCAAATCTTTTTAAACCTCAGTTCCCCCATACTTAAAATGGAGAAAATGATATTACCTATTTAGGGTTGTATTAAATGTATAGTAAAGGCCTAATAAATACTAACCTTTTATTGTTGTTGTAATCATTATTATTAATCAGACTAAAGCACAAGTCTCCTAGCATCTACTCATTATTCCTTTCACTACCTTCCTTCATGTGAATAGGCAGAACATTGCCGTATAACAAAGTATTGGCTAGTTGTGCAATGATTTCTTATACTATTTCACTGAGCATTCACACTAACAATAAAAGTAATAAATATAGTCTGGTTGGTGTATCTCAGTGGTTGAGCATTGTCCCATGAACTAAGAGGTCACTGGTTCAATTCCCAGTCAGGGCACCTGCCTCTGTTGTGCGCTTGATCCCCAGTAGGGGGTGTGCAGGAGGTAACCAATGGATGATGTTTCTCTCTCACTCCTTGATGTTTCTACCTCTCTATCCCTCTCCCTTCCTCTCTCTCTAAAAATCAATTAAAACACATTAAAATATATAATTATAATAAATATATTTTGAGTACTTTTGCCAGGCCCAGTGCTAAGCACATTCAATCTTCATAAAAAACCCATACAGGAAATAGTTTTATTATCCCTATTTTACAAATGAGGAAACTAAAGTTCATTAAGATTAAATAACTAAGCCCCCCACCCCCACCCTTAGCCAGTAAATGTTTCTTCTGTATAATGAGAACATTTCAGCCTGCTCCATATTTCATTACAAATGGCCTTTGACCTGGCACACTCAGCCCTTAACTCTCTGCTTACTTCCTCACCTGCCCAGCAGCCAGGCCAGCTCTGTAGAAGATGTATATACAGCAATATGTTTTCTTTGCTATATTATTCCTTAACAAATGATAAAATCTCAACCTACAATGTTATACAAGGACTACCGTGAAAGGTATGTATTTCTTAGGTTCTAATTTCCTATTCCCCTCATCTTTCTTCAGGTGCTCCTTTGCTGTTTAATGTTTTGAAAAATTAATAGTTTAATTTCTAGTGTTGACTTATTAAACCAACACTGACAGGAACATTTTAACTGAATACTTTTGAGCTCATCATCTCTGCATAGCAGGAAATGGTACTGTTGGGAGAAAATCCAGGCAGAAGGGAGCAGGGGAGAAAAATCTTCCCTTTCTTTGCTTGGAAGGAAAAATTATAGCCACAGTTTCAAGTCAGAAGTGTTATGAAATTCTGAGAAAGGAACACAAAAAAGTAAATAATGTCTTCACTTTTAAATTCACTCAGTGGCTTTTCCAGGGTTAACATCAATCATAGCAAAGCCACAATACAAACTCAAATGACAGAAACATATAAAATATATACATTGTATATATGTATGATATATATGACATAAGTAAATAGTATCAGCTAAAATATGAATCTTAACGTGTTTGTATTTTCTAATTATTAGTGATCAATGGTTATTGATTATAGTCATGATAAAGAGACATTTTAGAAAATGTCTAGGAAGACGATGACTACATATATCATGTAAGGTTTTTCTTAACTTTTATAGATTCTATGTGACTTGAAATCACTACACCAACTTACTTTTACTATTGTTGTTTCCTCCAAAATATATCACTGATAATTTACTTTTCAGGTAATTGTGAGCTTTCCTATGTACATGTCCTATACAGAAGTTAGCCCCTTCCTCTAGATCAGAGGTCAGCATATTCTTTTCATAAAGAAACAAATAGGAAACGTAAAGGAATGAGTATGTTTGAGTTCCAATAAGACTATTCATGGGCACTGAAATTTGAATTTTATATAATTTTCCCATGTCACAAAATGTTATTCTTCATTTCATTTTTTAAAAACCATTTAAAAATGTAAAAACTATTCTTAGTTCACATGCTATTTTAAAACAGGCAGCAGACTGGATTTAGCCTTTAGGCCATAGTTGCCAACTCCTAACCTAGGCTTGGACTGTGCAGATCCTAAGAGGAGGTGATAAGTATTTTGACTTTGCTATTTGTCCTGTAAAGTCAGAAATTGATAATAGAAATAATTAATTAATAGGATACACTAACTATCAGGGTCACCTGTAGAATTATGTCTCATAATACTCAAAGGTTCAGGTTTAGAGAGACACAAGCCTCCACAATAATAGCTCTAAATATGAGATCTTAAGTTTGGCAGTTTCTGACAACAGGGGAAAAAAGAACTTGGAATTGGCAAGAGATCTATGTCAATACATATCTTTTGGCTCCAAATAAGGAATACCATGAATAAATGTTTTTCAAACATTTTCTTTTTGTTTGATATATAATAGGAAACTCACAGAGAACAATCACCTTCACTTTCCTATTTGATCAGCAGCTGCTCATCTTGGTATAATTAATTCAGCTTCCTAAAACAAGGACCTTATCCTTCTAAGACTAGTCAATAGCTGGTCTAGTCACTTCCTATAATTGCTTAGGCATGAATATCAAGAAATAAAATGCTCCTCTCTCTTTGGAATTGTGCTTCACATGTTATAGTGGCATTCATGCAACTATAAATGTTTTAAAACAAAAGTATCCACTTTTCATATGGGTAATTCTAACAAAGATTGAACTTTCAAAAGGGTAGTGATCATGTGTTCTTTGCTCACTGCTCTCTCCCAAAGGTATGACACAATGTTGGGAATACTGGAAGACATAGGAAATCCTCAATAAATAAGCCAATATCATATGGTGGTTAAGAGAGTGCACTTCAGAGTCAGATAGACAAGGATTTGAATCCTGGCTCCACTTGACCTTACAAGTCACCAAGGCTCTCATCCATAAAATGGGGATAATAATGGTGGACTGGATTAGGTTATATCTATAAAATAACAACATGAGCATTGGCATGTAGAAAGCATTAATAAATGCTAGCTGTGATTCATTCTCCTCTTCCTTTTGTTCTTTTTCCTCATCATTATCAATATTGTTCATCCTCCAATTGTTGTGTTTCAGCTTATTCACTGAGTCTCTAAAATTTTGTTGTTTTTTGTGGTCCATGGAATCTATTGATATAGAGACACTGCCCCTTAGCTTGCCAAGGTTTTTCACAGGGGACTTAACCCATAGTTTCCTGAATAATGCTTCCTGATAGGGGCAGTTACAGTGACCATCCTGGTTTGTGCAGGACTGAGGGAGTTCCCAAGACTTTCAGTGTTAAAACTGAGATAGACAAACTGGGATGAATCTGCCAACCTACCCTTAAGTTTCCTTTCCTTGTCATCCGAGCACTGAGATGCCATCCATAAAAAAAAATTAATTTGTGGGTGGGTGGATGAATAAGAGAGGAAGGAAGATAAGTCTCAATGCTTCTGGTGGGGACCAGAAGAGAAGGCAAAACATGAGTGTGTAATTTTCCTCAGCTTACAAATAGTAGTGGTTCGCACTTCATACAGTGGTTAATCAACTAGCTCCAGCTTATAGAATAATTATTATTTACACTTAGCCCCCTAAAAATGTTAATGAAAATTATGTGCAGCTAAAGGAAGTTTGGAAACTCCTTTCATTATAGAGACAATGCCTAGAAAGATGGTATTTCTCTGTCTTTTATTTTTCTTTATTATAATCTCTTGTCCCGCAGATCAAAGAGTAGCTATGCCTTTTGCAGCTGTCTATTTTATCTTCTGAAGTTTTATTCATATGAAAATCCAAATATAAGTTTCATGTTTGGCTGCTGACAGGCAAGAATTCCTTCTTTGACACAATCCATACAGCTGGAGGAACTGTCAGGACTGATTTTCTGTTGCATATAGTTTTCCAGGACTTGCCTTTTGGTGGGGATGGTCTCAGAGTAAGTATTATATTTAAACAAAGGTTACCTCTTTCCTTTTCCTCAGCAGTATTATAATCCCTGTAAAAATGTTTCAGAATTAACTGAAGAATGTAGGCTCCAGTCAAGGGAAATGTGAAAACTTGCTGCACCCAAGGTAACCAGGCATCTCAGGAACTAGTTTTAGAATAATAACAACATATTTTACAATATATCACTGATATATTGCAGGATAGTAAGAATCTAAGAAAATTCCTTGGCAAGTAGAATGAGGAAACTGAGACAGATGGTTGATTCAAACTGGTCCCTTCCAGCACCCTGACACCTGCCTCTTTCTCCCTTGAGCGTCCACTCCCTTAAGCATTAAGCCCTCAGGACAAGGGTTACACATCAAATAATCTTAGGAACAAAGCCTTGGGTCTGTTGACCACAGAGACAGAGTTTGGGTTAAACTAGAGATAACATATACTAATAGGCCTTAGTTGTGTTTCAGCTCCAGACCCAGAAAAGCAGCAAAGTGATGCCATGGCTGACATCAGGACCAGATGCAATGACCAATCAGTAGAGACAACAATCCTGAAAGGACATACCTGGAAAGCTAGTGAATATTCTATTGAGATCCTCCTCTGAGAGCTCCCCTAAAATTTCTGCCTTTAGAAAATCTTTAGATAAAAACCTTTAAGGCAAATGACCCAGTGTGTGCTCTTACTCTCTGGAGTATGCCCATGCCTTTCCCCCACTTCTTTCCACTGATGTGTATCTTTCCTTTTCTTTCTCCTAAGCTCTAAAGGTTCCCAGGAGACTTACAACCAGGAGAGCAGTTCATCCTGGGCTAAGCCCCTGAACCTGTCTCCAAGGACCCTTCTTCTGCTTCTGTGACTTTCCTTCTAAAGGGCCAATGCAGCGCTGACTAGGCTCACTCCTATTGCTATGATCTTGCCTCTTCTATCATAAGCCCTTCCTTTGTTTCACTGATCCCAACTTTAATAAATGTAATCTCAAAATCACCTGGACTTCTGTTGTGAAATCTTGCCTACAGAGAGTCAAGAACCAAGAGCCCACATCACCACTAATTGATATATGATAAAATATCTATAATAATAGAAGTGTTATTAGACTGAATAGTCTAATGCTAATTAGACTGAATGTCCTCCTGGACCTGGACAACCTTCCAGATGAAGCCGGGGCTGTGAGGGAAGCCCGGGTCCCAGGTGCCTGCCAGTGGCCAGAGGGAAGCCTGGGTCCCGGGTGCCAGAGGGAAGCTGGTGCTGGCAGCTGGGGGAAGGAAGGCCTACTCTTGGATGAATTTTGTGCATAGAGCCTCTAGCATTATTAACAAGTGCTAATATTTATTCAAAGTTTAATATATGCCAGTAACTTTGCAAACAATATTTCATTTAATCTTTCAATGAGCCTGTGATATAAAAAGGATACTATTATTATCCATATTTTATAGTGAAAAATACTCAGGCTCTAAGAGGTTAAGTAAATTGTCTAAAATCACACATGTAGTAGGAAGTTGCCTTAAATCTTAAATCTAAATTATGTAACTATAGAGGAATAATCTTAAATAGAAAACACTGACAATTTCTCCATTTATTTTCATTGAAAAAAAATGAAATTCAAGGTACAGTTGTGTAACCACAAAACAAACTCAAATTGGCCTTATCCTGTTTCTAACAAGATACTGAGTTGTTTTTCAGAAACAATAGAATAAAACCAAAAGTCATGCAGCCAAAGCATGTACAAAGGAGAGACTTTTGACTTCTAATAATATCCAGAACCAAATTTACTCTCAGTCTACAAAACCAAAAGAACAGGACAAGACCAAAACCTGAATGCTGGAACTCTTTCAGAAGCAAAGGATCTGTTTCCCAGAAGATCATGTGCTGAAGTTCCTTACCATATTTTACCATAAATGGCTAAGCTCCAAGCCCTCCAATTGAAATCTGCCCGCAAAGGCACTTCCACATGCTAACCTGTTTCACTCAGTCCCTTATATCTCACTCTAAACCCTGGATTCGGAGGAGAAATTTGAGTTCCGCCTATCTCCTTGCCTGTCAACCTCACAATAAGGTTTTTTTTTTTTCTTTTCTCAAAAGCCAGTGTGTTAGTATTGGCTTCAATACACCTCTGGCAGGGAGCCCTTGCTCAATAACCATTGCAAGATGATGGAGGTTGGGGAACATAATATAATCACAAAGAGGCTTCAGAATGTGCTTTTTCATGCACTACCTAAAGGTCAAGAATGACATCTGGGCAATCTATAGCCTACAATTGTCATTGGCTTTTTAGGCAGAGATTTAGCTAACAGGGTTATATTTCTAGTGGCATTGCATATGATTTTGCTGAAGAATCAGAGATATGGCAGGATTACAATGATTTCTGAAGGTCTTCTAATCAAACCTTCTAATTTATGCTATGGGGTGGGGAGGAAAAAACTTAACTCTACTCCCATATGTTCGTTTGGAAGGTCTAATAAACATACAAATTAGATTGACAAGATTAAATAACAAAATTTAATAAATACATATGTATGGGAACCCTGCATATGTGAGATAATCAGAGACCCCCAAATGCAAGAGATATTCAGAGATAGAAAGAGAACATCTGTATATGCCTTGGGGACTTCAAAGGTCATTTCAGGATGGGATGATAAGGAGCAGATGCTTAGTAAATAGAAGTTTGTCCTGCCCTATAGATAGATCAAAATAGGTTATCTCTAATAACAACTTATTATGGGCAAGGCCCCTAATTCGAGTTCTTCTAGATCAGTGGTTCTCAACCTGTGGGTCGCGACCCCTTTGGGGGTCGAACGATCCTTTCACATGGGTCTCCTAAGACCATTGGAAAACACACATATAATTACATATTGTTTTTGTGATTAATCACTATGCTTTAATTATGTTCAATTTGTAACAATGAAAATATATCCTGCATATCAGATATTTACATTGCGATTCATAACAGTAGCAAAATTACCGTTATGAAGTAGCAATGAAAATAATTCTATGGTTGGGAGTCACCACAACATGAGGAACTGTATTAAAGGGTTGCGGCATTAGAAAGGTTGAAAACCACTGCTCTAAATAGTTAAGGGAAGAGCAGAAATGTATCTTGAGCCTATGGCTAAAGTTGCCTTTTGCCCAAAATAATCTATATACCAGAGGGGCACATCTTGGGGTGACTTGTTCTGAACCCCCACAGTCCCTAATTTAAATACTTTAAGTTTGTGTGTGTGTGTGTGTGTGTGTGTGTGTGTGTGTGTGTGAGAGCCCACAGGGTCTCAACTGACTTCAGCTCAAAGTAATCCACATGCCAAAGGGACAAATCTTGGAGAGGCTTTTCTAAACCTCTTCAATGCTTGAATCTCTTTATGATATTGTAATGTAGGAGAATTTGCCACCACAGATATTTCTCTTTGGCATAGGAATACTTTAGGCTGTTTTTTTGTTTTTGTTTTTTTGTTTTTTTGTTGTTTTTTTTTTTTAATGAAACAGACATGGGAGAAGCTCTAAAAGCCAAGTAGAAGTCATCCTTTGTAAGAGATATTTACATTTGTAAGGGAAATCTCTATTTATAAGATTATCTGTCTGGCTATACCAGGAGGAGAGGAAGGACTCTAAATCTCTAGAAACTCTTATCAATGGAGAAGACAAGGACTTAGATCTGTACAACAACCCTATCCAGTACTGTGCTTTTCTAGGTAACCTTCTGTAACTAACTCTTCACCCTTAACATCTTCTTTTGTCTTTAAAGATGATGTTTAAGGTGATGGTCTCTACCATTTTGGGGAGTTACTTAGTTTTCTTGGGTCTCTCCCATGCATTCAGGAGGTATACAAGTTATTAAACTTTTGGTGTTGTGTTTTTTTTTTTCCTGTTATTCTGTTTTTTGTCAATTTTATTACTAGACCAGCCAAAAAACCTAGAGAATAAGATGGAAAACTTTTCCACCCCTACAACATAACTTGTCAGTTAGTCTAAATTTGAACACCTCTAGAATGAAGAACTCAGTACCGTGGAAGATCATTTTTTATTATGTCTATGAGCCAATTTAAGCTTTAAAGTGAATGAAAACCTTTCATCTTAGAGTTTTCACCAACTAGACTTGATTTAAATGCTTTCAGAACACATAGACCCACTCAAATTTCCCTACCATGCCTCTACCCAATTACACAACTTATATAACATTTATCATGTACCACACACTATTATATTTTCTTTTATTGAATTTATTGGGGTACAGGTTTCAAGTGTATAATTCAATAAAACATTAACTGCACATTGCCTCTCGAGTGCCCATCACCCAAAGCAAAGCACTATTTAATTCTCTTAGCAACCCTATTAAGTAGATGCTATTATTATACCCAATTTTACAAATGAGAGAATGGAAGCAAAAAATAATTTAAGTGGCTTATCCAATGTCACCCAGCTAATAAATTTAGAGCTGGCTCTAGGTTCTGTACTTTTTTCCCCCTTTATTGATTAAGATATTACAAATGTGTCCTTATCCCCCCAATGTCCACTCATCCCCCCAATCCTGCCCTCACCCTCACCCCCTATTGTCCAAATCCATCCCTTATGCTTATATGCGTGCATACAAGTCCTTTGGTTGATCTCTCCCCCTTGCCCCCACCCTCCCCTACCTTCCCTCTCAGTTTTGAGCATCTGATACTCTACATCTGTTTTTGTTCATTGGTTTATGTTGTTCATTATAATCCACACATGAGTGAGAGCATGTGATATTTATCTTTTTCTGACTGACTTATTTCACTTAGCATAAGGCTCTCCAGCTCCATCCATGCTGTTGCAAATTGGTTCTTTAATTTTAACTATAATTTTAGATTGACCCTCAATTTTTTTTCTTTTCTAGAAGTAATAGTACTACTTCCTCTAAATATTTTTATACGGAATGCTTGTGAGTTCCCTCATTGTGTTGGTTTTCTTTCTTTGAACACTTTTGTTTGATTATAACTCTTTTATTCATAACTAATTACTGCACTCTAGACATACTCTGATGGAGTCTGGGTAGAAAGGGGTTGTCATCTCCATGCTGAATATCTTCTGTTTTCCTCTTCCAATCTACTTCTACTGCTCTGTGCCCTACATAACGGACCTCTACATAATGCATTAACTGGGCTTTTTGTCCTATGGCTTCCAGTTGGTTTGGGCCTACAGAAATCGTGGGAGCAAGAATGGAGGAGGAACATGAAGGTGAGGAGAGGATAATATACTCCCCTGATATTCACCCCTGCTAGGTCTCAGATTGGCTGTAATTGTGATGCTCTCTACCCAAGGCCAGAGTTCCTATCAATAGACCTCTCTCTAAGCTACCCTCTGGGAGTTCCAGGAACTCCTCTCACCACTTTGTTCCTTCAGATCTAAGAAAGGTGATGGTTCTGGAACAGAATATACCACCACCAAATACGCCTTTTTGGCATTAGGATTATTTAGGCTGATTATTTTTAAGAAACAGCAGACACAGGAAACGCTCTGAAAACTGAGTAAAAATTACCCTTTTGTAAAATATATTTACATTAATAAGGAAAATCTCCATTTGTAAACTCTCTCTCTCTCTCTCTCTCTCTCTCTCTCTCTCTCTCTCTCTCTCCAGAAGGATAAATCTAAGTCTCTAAAAACTCTTATCAATGGAAATGGCAAATACTTAAATATGCATATCAACCTTCCCCTTACTGTGTTTTACAGGTAACTGCAAATGGTATATAAGGTGGCAGCTTGGACCATTTAAGGGAGTTAGCTTTTATGGGTATCGCTCATGTAAGGAATAAAGTGAAGAAATAAAAAGGAGTTACTATAGTCAAGCTGCTAAATTACCAAAATCAAGTAGTCTGGATCATTAAGAGACAATTCCATTCTTGTTTTAACTAGCCTGGGAAGTTAATTTTTTGCATTTTCTAGTCCTGATTCAATACCTGGATATACACTAAACCTCCATATATCCCTATGATTGCCTGATGGACTAAAGAAAGAATGGTCATGTACCCAGACCATCTGACATCCATTATTCAGACCACCAGTCATCTAGAAGATTATCATCTTATAACAATCCAGAGGCTAAGAATACAGCACTGATTCTTCTTAAGAATGTACTCATACTATAATAACTCTTACCTTTTCATTCTTCTTTGGAACAATCTGGGTATTACATAGTTGTGTTCCTACTGTGAAAACCCTAATGACCCTTGAATAAATTTTTATCATTTAATTCTAGCCAAAGCCTCCAGACTCTTTTTGAGTTCATTCAACACATGTATAGAGGAAGTATACATGTTGTTAAATTTTTTGTTTGTTTTTCTCCTGTTAATCTGTTCTTTTAATTACAGTACCCAAGAACCTAGAAGTGTAGAGGGAAAATTATTTTCCTCCCCCACAGTTCCAAATTACTGCTAGCCTCTGAATATTTCACAATCTCTTCTTAGTATCTATATCCCTCCCTATATTAAACTCCTCTCAAATTTACCTTCAGAGGGCATCATCTGTTTTCCAACAGGTTTCTGAATGGTCCAACCTCCATCCCTCTAAATATTATGCTTGATTTAATCCAACGTAAATTTGAATTAGCTTGCCTGGGATCCTATACAGGGGACTGATCCAAGCCTCACAAGAGGCTGAACCATATTTTTTAGGGTTTTCTTCAATCCTGAAATGCAATAATGCTATGGTTTATAATTTATCATTTTGTCCTTAAACATTTAACAGAGAATTCATTAATTCCCTAAGTCCAGTGTGCACTGAAGCTTAAATGAGTGAGCAGAAATCAATAATACATAATACAGCTGAACCCTGTTATTAAATGATTTGGGACACACATAGGTCAAATTAAATCCTTTGAGACTTAAAAACTTCTATAATAGAAGTCTAATACAATTCCACTAAGAAAATTTGCCTTACCTCAACAGTAATATTATAAAAGGGTTTCACTCTACAGGGAAAACACAAATAAATCAACATCTAAAAAGACAAATGGGGGGAAATTTACTCTGAAAACTATTCCTGGGCAGTTTGTATTTGTAGTTACAGATTAAGAAACACTAGACTCTAATGACCTGTTACCAAAGTGAAGTGTGGAGCTGATATTGATTTAGCTTCAGTTACTTAGAAACAATATTGATCTTTAAGAGATACATCTCAACATTTTGCATTCAGGGCATAAAGTAGTTTCATCCAATTGATGAAAAGACACTGTATATCATTTTTGTTTTTAATGAGATATTTTTCTCCTGGCTATTAGTATTTCAGTGAAAGATTAAAAGTGTATTTTATAGCTGTAAAGTTAACATAAGAAAATTCCCGGGGGACGGAAGATGGCGGCGATATAGGCAGACGCGTCCCAGGTCGTGTCCCGGAGCAAATGGAGTCAGCAGCTGAAACTAGTAACACCCACACCGAATTGGCGAAATTGCTCAGCTGGTGAGACGGTTTGCAGCCGAGAAGAGCAGAACTCCCCAGGAAAGGTAAAAAAAAACCAGGGATTTGGGCAGGAAAGTTTGCCAGACCTCTGAACCCAGAGAGTCGGAGGGAGACCGCGTGGCAGACAGCCGCGTCCCTTGGGACAGGCACAGCCCCTGACTGGGGAAAGGAGAACCGCGGGATTCCTGGCGCCGCCGGGGGAATTGAGAGCTCAGTGCTGTGATCACAGAGGACTGAGCCTAAAGGGGGCAGCCTGAAGAGCTGACCAGACCATGCAGTCCCGGTAAGAGAAGAAGCTTACAGAAACCAAGCCTTCCCCGTTTCCGCGGCCAGCGTTTGTTTGATTGTTTTCACTGAATCCTGTTCATGGGACATTTCGGATACAGACACTCACCTGTGCTGAAGAGAGGGAGAGTGTGCGGAGGAGTGGAATCTGGGGAGAGACTGAGGAGAGAGGGGGAGCCGGGAGAGGTGGCAGCGAATTGAGTGCTGAGACACCCCTGAGCACAGGACTGGGGCAGCCATTCTCTCCAGAGAGTGAGACTCCTCCACCCAGCCCCCAGGCAAGGAGCACAGCCACACCCAGATTCCACCCTGTACAAGATCAAGGATTAAAATAACCTGATCAGTCCCTGCGAGTTAACAGGGTCTGGCCTATAGAGGGATTTTCAATCCCAGCAACAACACAGCACTGGTAACTAACTATTACGCAGCCAGCTCTGGGCAGTGAACTTCCACTGGACAGAGAGGCCCTATAGCCTCAGAGGCCAACCCCAAAACACTGCCACCCAGAGGCTGACCCACAAACTGACTCTTTGCTAAACACAAAATAAGGCAGTCTGGGAAACAAAAGCGGTCTGCTTTAAAATAAGGACTGTGGTTTACAACACAGAGGAACAGTGTATCGCAGGGAAATTCAACACTCTCCTGGATACCTGGCAGGTCTAAGGCGAGCCACACTGAAGAATAGAAGAACCAAGGGACCTTCACTACTGCAATTTTTTTTTTCCACCTTTTAACTAAGAAACCAATATTTTTTCTTTTTTTTTTTCTTCTTTTTTTTTCTTTTTTTTTCTTCTTTTTCCATCACCTGATTTTACCCTTTTAATTACTACCTTCTTATTTTTAACCAGTATTACTACTGCTACCATTTTACCATTTTTTAAAGTGCCATTTTATTTTCTCTTTATTTTATTTTGGGATTAGTGTTCTCCATTCTATTTTCATCGTTATATTATTGGTTGTTTCTAGTTTGCATTCATCTCCAGGGAGCTGTTGCTGGAATTTGTTGGGATTAATGGCTGTTCTATAAGAGTATTCTCCTCATATAAAAAGTCTCTTCCCCTCTTCCACTTCATTCTCTCTTTTCGCTCTTTTTTTTTTCTTTTCTTTTCTCGCTTTTATTTTCCCCCCTTCTTTTTCCAAATTTCATTTTTGCACTCCTTTTTTTTTTGGTCCCTACTTTTCTTTTCTTTTTCTCTTTTATCTTTTTCTCTTTCTTCTTCCTTGTTCCCTAATTCTCTTAATTCGGGTGATCACCTTTATTTGGGGTTATTAATATCGTGAATATATTTGTGTATAGTGCCTGGTACGTGGTGCCTTGTTGTGTTGTATTTTGTGCCTTTAAATCAACGCAGCAGGTCCAAGCAACAGCAACCTCCTGAGCAACACACCCTCTGCCGAGGAACAGCAGCTGTACGTGAAACCTCGCCCACCAGCCAGAAGAGCCACCACAGCTGTGAACAGAACCCACCAGAGGAGCTGCTGCCAACTGAAGAGCAGCTGCTACCGCAACCGCCCGAAGAGCAACCACAGATCAAGGAGTCACTGCCACCAAGGGAGCAACCACTGAACGACTCAACGTCTAGATATGTCAGTGAGATCAAACATGGGTAGACAAAGAAACCCCCAAAGGAAAGAGAAGGAGGACTCTCCAGAAAAGCAGCTAAGTAATACAGAGGCATGCAACATGACAGAAAAAGAATTCAGAATAAGGGTCCTAGAGTGCATAAACCGGATGGAGGAAAAAATCGACAACCTCTGCAAGAAGCAAGACGAAACAGATGAAAAAATCGATAACATATGGAAGAAGCTAGAAGAAACAGATGAAAAAATCAACAACTTAAGTAAGACCCAAGAAGAAATGAAGAGTGATATAGCTGCAATGAAAAACTCCATTGAAATTATCAACAGTAGACTAGGAGAAGTGGAGGACCGAATTAGTGAATTAGAAGACAAGGAAGCAAAACACACCCAAAATGTACTGCAATTGGAGAAAAAAATTAAAAGACAGGAGGAGAGCCTAAGGGAGCTTTGGGACAACATGAAACGAAACAACATACGAATAATAGGAGTACCAGAACAACAAAAGGATGAACAAGGATTAGAAAACCTATTAGAAGAAATAATATCAGAAAACTTCCCTGAGGTGGGGAAGAAAAAAGTCACACATGCCCAGAGAGTCCCAAACAAGGTGAACCCGAAAAGACCCACACCAAGACACATCATAATTACCATGGCAAATGTTCAGGACAAAGAGAGAATCTTACAGGCTGCAAGAGAAAGACGGAAAGTTACATACAAGGGCTCTCCCATTAGATTGTCAAATGATTTCTCAACAGAAACACATCAGGCCAGAAAAGAATGGACTGAAATTTACAAAGTGATGCAAAGCAAAGGACTGAATCCAAGAATACTCTATCCAGCAAGGCTATCATTCAAACTTGAAGGGGAAATAAGAAGCTTCACAGACAAAAAAAGGCTAAGGGAGTTTATCACCACCAAGCCAGCAATGCAAGGAATGCTAAAGGGACTGGTATAAAAATAAGAAATAAAAAGCTCAGAAAGAAAACAGCCACACGAAAACAGAAATGGCTACAAACAAGTACCTTTCAATAATAACTTTAAACATAAACGGACTAAATGCTCCAAACAAAAGACATCGAGTGGCTGAATGGATAAAAAAACATGACCCATACATCTGCTGTCTACAAGAAACCCACCTCATTAGAAGGGACTCACACAGACTGAAAGTGAAAGGATGGAAAAATATCTTTCAGGCAAATGGAAAGGAAAAGAAATCTGGGGTAGCAATACTTATATCAGACAAAATAGACCTCAAAGTGAAGGCCATAACAAGAGATAAGAAAGGCCACTTCATAATACTAAAGGGATCAATACAACAAGAAGATATAACTCTGGTAAACATATATGCACCCAATGCAGGAGCACCCAAATTCATAAAAAAACTCCTGGAAGATATCAAAGGAGAGATCGACAACAATACAATCATAGTAGGGGACTTTAATACACCACTGACAGCACTGGATAAGCCCTCTAGACAAACAATCAGCAAAGATACAGCAATCCTAAATGACTCACTAGATCAGATGGACTTAATAGACATCTTCAGAACACTCCACCCCAAAGCCAGGGAATATACATTCTACTCAAATGCTCATAAGACATATTCAAAAATAGACCATATATTGGGTCACAAGCAAAGTATCCCCAAATTCAAGAAGATTGAAATCATAAAAAGCATCTTCACAGACCACGATGGCATAATATTAGAAATAAACTACAATAAAAACAACCAAAAATACTCAAACACCTGGAAGCTGAATAGCATGCTATTAAATATTGATTGGGTTACCAATGAGATCAAAGAAGAAATTAAAAACATCCTGGAAACTAATGACAATGAAAACACAACAATCCAAAACCTATGGGACACAATGAAAGCAGTCTTGAGAGGGAAGTTTATAGCTCTACAGGCCTATCTCAAAAAACAAGAAAACATGGTAGTAAATCATCTAACTCTACAACTCAAAGAATTAGAAAGAGAGCAACAAGAAAACCCCAGAGTGAGCAGAAGGAAGGAAATAATAAAGATTAGAGCAGAAATAAATGACATAGAGACCAAAAAAACAATACAGAAAATCAATGAAACCAAGAGCTGGTTCTTTGAAAGGATAAACAAGATTGACAAACCTCTAGCCAGACTCACCAAGAAGCAAAGAGAGAGGACCCAAATAAACAAAATCAGAAACGATAGAGGCGAAATAACAACAGACCCCACAGAAATACAAATGATCATTAAAAAATACTATGGTCAGCTCTACTCCAACAAACTAGACAACCTGGAGGAAATGGACAAATTCCTAGAAAAATACAACATTCCAAAACTCAATCAGGAAGAATCTAAAAATCTCAACAGGCCAATAACTATGGAAGAAATTGAAGCAGTCATCAAAAAGCTTCCATCAAACAAAAGCCCAGGACCAGACGGCTTCACAGGGGAGTTTTACCAAACATTCAAGGAAGAACTAAAACCTATCCTCCTCAGACTACTACAAAAAATTCAAGAGGAAGGAACACTTCCAAGCTCATTCTATGAAGCCAGCATCACCCTAATACCAAAACCAGGTAAAGACAACACAATGAAAGAGAATTACAGGCCAATATCCCTCATGAACATAGATGCCAAAATCCTCAACAAAATCTTAGCAAATCGGATCCAGCAGTACATCAGAAAGATCATACACCATGACCAAGTAGGATTTATCCCAGGGATGCAAGGATGGTACAATATCCGCAAATCAATAAACGTGATACATCACATAAACAAATTGAAAGAAAAAAACCACATGGTCATATCAATTGATGCAGAAAAAGCATTTGACAAAATTCAACACCCATTTTTGATAAAAACTCTCAGCAAGGTGGGAGTAGAAGGATCATACCTCAACATAATAAAAGCCATATATGACAGGCCCACAGCCAGCATCGTACTCAATGGACAAAAACTAACATCATTTCCCCTAAGAACAGGAACAAGACAGGGATGCCCCCTCTCACCACTCCTGTTCAACATAGTACTGGAAGTGTTAGCCATTGCAATTCGGCAAGAAGAAGAAATAAAAGGCACCCAAATTGGAAAAGAGGAAGTAAAACTGTCCTTATTTGCAGACGACATGATATTATACATACAAAACCCCAGAGACTCCATCCAAAAGCTACTAGACTTAATACATGAATTTGGCAATGTAGCAGGATACAAAATTAACCCCAAGAAATCTGAGGCATTTCTATACACCAGTAGTGAACTTTCAGAAAGAGAGATTATAAAAGCAATCCCGTTTACCATTGCACCAAAAAAATTAAGCTACCTAGGAATCAACTTAACTAAAGAGGTAAAAGACCTCTACTCAGAAAACTACAGGACGTTGAAAAACGATATAGAGGAAGACATAAACAGATGGAAGAACATACCGTGTTCCTGCATTGGTAGAATCAACATCATTAAAATGTCCATACTACCCAAAGCAATCTATAAATTCAACGCACTTCCCATTAAAATACCAACGGCATACTTCAGAGATCTAGAACGAACTCTCCAAAAATTCATCTGGAATAAAAAAAGATCCCGAATAGCTGCAGCAATCCTGAAAAAGAACAAAGTAGGTGGGATCTCAATACCAGATATCAAGTTGTATTACAAAGCCACTGTTCTCAAAACTGCCTGGTACTGGCACAAGAATAGGCATATAGATCAATGGAATAGAATAGAGAGCCCAGAAATCGGCCCGAACCAATATGCTCAATTAATATTTGACAAAGGAGGCAAGAACATACAATGGAGCCAAGATAGTCTCTTCAATAAATGGTGTTGGGAAAATTGGACAGATATATGCAAGAAAATGAAACTAGACCACCAACTTACACCATACACAAAAATAAACTCAAAATGGATAAAGGAATTAAATGTACGACAGGAAACCATAAAAATTCTAGAAGAATCCAAAGGCAACAAAATCTCAGACATATGCCGAAGCAATTTCTTCACTGACACAGCTCCTAGGGCACTTGAAACTAAAGAGAAAATAAACAAATGGGACTTCATCAAAATAAAAAGCTTCTGCACAGCAAAAGAAACCATCAACAAAACAACAAGAAAACCCACTGTGTGGGAAAACATATTTGCCAATGTCATATCTGATAAGGGCCTAATCTCCAAAATTTATAGGGAACTCATACAACTCAACAAAAGGAAGATAAACAATCCAATCAAAAAATGGGCAAAGGACCTAAATAGACACCTTTCAAAAGAGGACATTCAGAAAGCCAAGAGACATATGAAAACATGCTCAAAGTCACTAATCATCCGAGAGATGCAAATCAAAACAACAATGAGGTATCATCTCACACCTGTCAGACTGGCTATCATCAACAAATCAACAAACGACAAGTGCTGGAGAGGATGTGGAGAAAAAGGATCACTTGTGCACTGCTGGTGGGAATGCAGACTGGTGCAGACACTATGGAAGACAGTATGGAGTTTCCTTAAAAAACTGAAAATGGAACTCCCATTTGACCCTGTGATCCCACTTCTAGGAATATATCCCAAGAAACCAGAAACACCAGTCAGAAAGGATATATGTACCCATATGTTCATAGCAGCACAATTCACCATAGCTAAGATCTGGAAACAGCCTAAGTGCCCATCAGTAGATGAATGGATTAGAAAACTGTGGTACATCTACACGATGGAATACTATGCTGCTGTAAAAAGGAAGGAACTCTTACCATTTGCAACGTCATGGATGGAACTGGAGAGCATTATGCTAAGTGAAATAAGCCAGTCAATGAAGGAAAAATACCACATGATCTCACTCATTCATGGATAATAGAGACCATTATAAACTTTTGAACAATAATAGACACAGAGGCAGAGCAGCCTCAAACAGATTGTCAAACTGCAGCGGGAAGGCAGGGGAGGGTTGGGGGGCAGGAGGTAGGGGGGTAAGAGATCAACTAAAGGACTTGTATGCATGCATATAAGCATAACCAATGGACATAAGACACTGGGGGATAGGGGAGGCTAGGGGACTGTCTAGGGCGGGGTGATAAAATGGACACATATGTAATACCCTTTGTAATACTTTAAGCAATAAAAAAAAAATAAAATAAATAAAAAAAGAAAAAAAAGAAAATTCCCATTCCATGTTATATAAAGGGGGAAAAACATGGCAGACTCAATTTTAGGAAATGAGTGACTGGTGAAAAATGGATAAGTTGTCTTAGTGCCCATGAAGAAATAGCTACTTCTGTGTTCCCTTGACAATCATACTATTTTCTATGCACATTTTGAAATTCACAGATAAGATGAGAGACTCAAAGTATGACTCCCAAAATTCCCTCAAGTATACACCACAGAACAATTAAAGTATCATGAGAATTTTCAGGTTTTTATAATAGTCAGATGGATTTTAGGTTCCTCCTGTTTCCAGTTAAAGAATAATGCTTCCTCTCTTATATTGCAAACTAACAAAGATATTCTGGATCACTTCTCCATCAACTGAGACACAGGAAATGGATGTATTCTCCCAAGCATTTGGGTAAATCATAGAGCCAAATAAAAGGGACTAAGGGGAATCAAAAATAAAAAAGCATACATGTGTGATGGAAATAGCTGGCTGGCCTTGCACAGGTTTACTTAACATCTCGGCACTTCATCTATAAAAAGAGATAAAAATTCTATTTCACATGAATGTTCTGAGAAGTCAATGCGATAATGTTTTCAAAGAAACCAGCAAAATAATTATCACATAAATTTTTTCTCAATAAATGACAGTTTAATTTCATAAAAAAGAGATTTGTTTTAAAGTCATATAATCTAGTTAGAGCAATAAACTAAATGTACTGAAAATAGAGAACATTATAAAATAATATAGACAGAGATATCAGATGGCATAACCTCAGGTCTCAAAATTGGTAATTTGAAGAGAAATAACGACTCTGTAGGTCAATCAGGGTGATGTTTAATTCCTAAATTATCAATTTTCTCTATCCTATGTACCTATGCTCAGAGACAAACAACTGGTAGTTCTATTGGTTTCAATAAAACATAAAAGTAAATCTGTAATATGATGCATCTCTAAAGTATCAAGGATGCCTAGGTTATCTGCTGTTCTTGGATTAACTGGGTCAGTGTTTTCCTCCAGTGGGGAGAGATAATAAGAAATTTACTCTTATTTCTGTACCTGGCTCTGAGTAAATTTCAGGGGCTATCCAATGTGTTTAGGTATTTGTTAGCATCCTTTCAATTTATAAAGTGGTTTACAGTTTTCACAGTACTTTGATATGCATTTGAATTTCCTACCGAGCATTGCAAGCAGGACTTACGGATTTGGTTTTTATTAGACTATTAAAATGTATAGAGAGACATTTGCACAAGCTACTTCCCCTACTCCACACACACACACACACACACACACACACACACACACACACACACACATGCACGCACACGCACACACACTGTAGCAACTGAGTGCATTCTAAGTATAGATTAGATTTCAACTCATACATCTGGGGTCATTTACAGCAGATAGCACCCTCACTGAAAAAGTCTAAACAATCTAACTTAAGAATGTCCACATAGCAGGAAACAAGGGAGCACCTAAAATTGTAGCAAGCCATAGAAGCATCTCCTGCCCCCCAGACATCTGCAATTACTAAAATTGATAGTAACAATAAATTGAAAGTCAGGAAGATAAATACAATGAACCTACTGTGTATGAGCAAACAACTGAAAAATTCGGCTCTCGGAACACTCAAGGGGAGGTGCCAGCTAGGGAAACTAGTATACAGCTTCCCTCCTCAGCTCAATTACTATTGATGCAGGCTCTAAGTCCATCTTAATTGTCCTTCTCTTCTTCCAGTTTTTGCTGCTGAGAGAAAACATTCACATTCAAACTTTTCTGTGGCCTTTATTTCCTTTAAAATATTCACATTTTATGTACGTAGCTACCAAATTCCCAATGACCAAAGACTGGACCATGCTTCCTTTGGATACAGACTCAGTTTTTAACAGGAACTGGACAAATATAAAGTGTATCTCTATTCTCTCTACCAGTAACTGTCCTAGGATCCCACTGCTTTCCTGCTGCCTGAGTCACCTAGACCGGCAACTCGTACTATTAGAACATGAAACACCCTTCACTTTCCTTCTGAAATGCTGCTCAGGTTCTTTCCAAAGTGATAACTGAAAACCTAAGTAACTCATTTGTGCTGAGGTGTCAAAGGAGAATCAATGTGATACATATCCTGTGGTTATTGATATTTTTCACAAGAATTTATTTCCAGTAGGCACTATACCTGGAGCATAACAAATGATCTCCAATAATAGGGTTTTTGTTGCTTGTGCAGATCAATGGGAGAAAGATTTCGGATCACATCTTTAACCAACTCTGAATTCTTTGTCCCTTGTGGCTTGGCCCTGACTTTTGAGCCCTAGCTTTCTCTTACAGATTTTAGCTTGGCACATTCCTCTGATACCTACTATTCCCTGATGTCTGCTCCAGCACTGGCCCCTCAGAATTCACACTCCGCTCACAGCACCCCATCAAGTATACCTAACCCATCCACCCCCAACATGGGAATAAGACAGAAACAAAAACAGTTTAGTTGAGGGGACTGTAGATATACTTAATTATAATCTTAATGTAATAAGTTCCTTTGTAGCTAGTGATTTGAGAAGACTTTATGTAGGAAGAGACATTTACTGGGTCTTTAAAATCAAAGGGGATTTTGCCAGTCAGGGAAAAGAAGGAAAATTTACACAGTTGGGACAGAATATGAATTACCCTGGTGTGCTCAGAAAAAAAGCAAGAAGTTTGATGATTCATGGAGATGCCTGACACTTAAAGGGTGCTCAATATTTTTTATTGTGGTTATATATATAACATAACATGTATCATTTTAACCATGTTTAACTGAAAATTTCAGTGGCATTACATACATTCACATTGTTGTGCAACCATCATCATCAACAAGCTTTTTGGAAAGAATGAATGAATATAACCAAGTTGCACAGGACCTCATAAGCCATCGTAAAGAGTATGACCTATATTCTCTAGACAATGAAAAAAATCTTTGAAGGTACATGTAATGGGCATAAAGAGGAAAAAGGAATAAAAAAAATATTTGGAAGTAAAAACTTACAAAGATTCTCAAACCTGACTACGCATTAGAGATTTTTTAAATCAACCATGCTTGGGTTGCACTCCACACCACATCAAGCAGAACCTTTGGGGAATAAGACTAAAAACTGACTAGGTGATTCCAATGGCCAGCTAAGACTGATAATAGCCACAGCACCAGAGCAAAGATTCTGCTTAAAATCAAAGTGTGTTTGTTCCCCAAGACCCGTGGTCGGCAAACTGCGGCTAGTGAGCCACATGTGACTCTTTGGCCCCTTGAGTGTGGCTCTTTCACAAAATACCACCTGCGGGCGCGCATGTACAGTGCAATTGAAACTTCGTGGCCCATGCGCAGAAGTCGGTATTTTGTGGAAGAGCCAGTATTTTGTGGAGGAGCTACATTCAAGGGGCCAAAGAGCCGCATGTGGCTCGCAAGCCGCGGTTTGCCGAGCCGCAGTTTGCCGACCAATGCCCAAGACCATCAGCATCACCTGGGAGCTTGTCAAAAATGCAAATTATCAGGCCCCACCCCAGACGTACAGATTCAGAAAATCTGGGAATAGGTACCAGCACTCTGCTTTAATTAGCCTTGCATGTGATCCTGGTGCTTGTTAAAGTTTGAGAACCATCCTATATAATAAAAGGCTAATATGCAAATTGACCTAGCGGCAGAATGACCGGTCACTATGATGCTGACTGACCACCAGAAGGCAGATGCTCAATGCAGGAGCTGAACCCTGGTGGTCAGTGCGCTCCCACAGGGGGAGCGCTGCTCAGCTGGAAGCTGGGCTCATGGCTGGAGAGTGCAGTGGCGGTGGCGGGAGCCTCTCCTGCCCCACGGCAGCACTAAGGATGTCTCACTGATGGCTTAGGCCCGAGGGCCCGAGACTGTGAGAGGGCGAAGACCAGGCTGAGAGAGAACCCCCCCCCCCCGCAGTGCACGAATTTTGTGCACATGGCCTCTAGTTGACAGATAGGAATTGTGGTTTTATAGAGGGAACAGGAAGTAAATGACAAAGAGATAGACAAGATGATGCCCAGGTTTTACAGCTTTACTATTAACATCTGGCAGATGGAGGTATATTGTTCAGGATAAGAAACAAGGGAAAATGGGTCCCATGAAAAGTCAGAATTACGACACTCTTGGAAATAAAAGTAGAATTTATCCAGAACCAATTTATGTGAAGCCCTTCCCCATGCTTGTGAAGTTGAAGAGTGCTGCTCCTGTTCTCCATATGGAAAAAGATGGAAAAGGGGCCAGTCAAATTATGTAGCTTAGCCAGGGTAAAAGAATAATAATAAGCCTGTTCAAACAGGGTTTAGCTCAGCTGGTGTGCTTCAGTGGTGGAACATCAACCCATGAACCAGGAGGGTGTGGTTTGATTCCTGGTTGGAGCATATGCCTGGGTTTTGCGGTTGATACCCAGAAGGGGGCATGCAGGAGGCAGCCTATCAATGATTCTCTCATCATTGATGTTTATATCCCTCCCTACCTCTCCCTTCCTCTCTCTGAAATCAATGAAAACATTTTAAAAATAAAACAAAGGTTTAGTTTAAACCCTCTTTAAGGAGTCCTGCAAATACTCTGGAGCTTAACCTTCCCTCTCCATATTCTCTCAATACCATATGCCTAAACAGCCTGTGTTCTTCCACAGTCCCATTGGCATCCTTCTTCTCATTTTTACAGAATGGGAAAAGGCAGTATTTCTAAAAATATTACCTTTGTTATTATTGTTAAATGCCAGAATTGAATGCACATCTGATTTCTCCAATAGTATGCAATGATGGTATATTTATTAGATCTTGCTGATTTAAAAGAGCAGTTCAGAATTCTCTGAGGATTAAATCTTAAATTACTTCAAAAGAGATTTAACAGAAAGGTTTCAGACAAACTGGCTGCTTGAGGTGTACTTCAATGTGTGTATGCTGTAATCAATCAAATTGACTGAAAAAGATATTTGCAATCAGTTTAACAGGAAAAACCTCAATAGTCCTTTGGTCTTGGGAGTCCCTGTTGTACTTATGATTTGCTCTTTGAAAACAGACTATTTATTAATAAAGTCATTTTCTCTTTCAAAACAAAACTGACAGCTTTGATTTTTCCACAGGCGAGTTAGAAACTCCTCTTTTCTTAAAAAAAAAAATCTTCACCTGAGGACATTTTTCCATTGATTTTTAGAGAGCGAAAGGGAGGTAGGGGAGAGGGAGAGGGAGAGGGAGAGGGAGAGGGAGAGGGGGAGAGAGAGAGAGAGAGAGAGAGAGAGAGAGAGAGAGAGAGAGAGAGAGAGAGACCGATGTGAGAGAGACACATTGATTGGTTGCCTCCTGGGCACCATGGCAAGGGATCAAGCCTGAAACCAAGGTAGTACATGCCTTTGATCAGAATCGGACCCGGGGCTCTTTAATCCTCACACTGATGCTCTAGCCACTGAACCAAATCAGCTAGGGCAAGATTCCTCTTGATAAGTAAATGTAAGCTCCATGAAAAGTGATCAGTGTGATACTAATGTGACTTCAACAAGTCTGTATATACTGTGAGCTCAGCTTCATGCCATATTTCAGGGCATTGGTTCTCAAATGTGGCTGCACATTGGAATAATCTGGGAAGTTTTAAACATGAGTGATACCTGAGCCCCATCCCTAGAAATTCTGATATAATTAGTCAGAGCAGGGCCTGAACACAGGTATATTAGAAGCTCTCTAGGTCATTCTAACTCTAACGTACAGCCAAGGTTGAAAACCACTTTATAAGATTTTTTAAAGGAAATAAATAGAACCTGTATGATGGAATATCAGATGCACATGTAACAGTGGACAGCAATACAAGACATCATCTTTTTGAAGATAAAAAGATACCAGAATGTAGAGCCCTAAAAAGTAATACTTAAGTTCTAAAGTGGGCAGAAAAATGATAGGAAGAATTTTATGAAAATTCATCTAGCAGTGCTATATTCAGGGTGGGCTGAAAGGAGAATGAATAGAAGCAAAGAGACAAGTGAGGAAGTTAGTAAAGACAAAAAACTGAAAAATGACCCCATTGTTTATACAATGAGTGGACTCTTCTTAGCATAGTATTCATGACTGTCTGTAATATGCTTTCAATCTTTATTTCTAATTTTATCTCTCACCCTACTTCCTCATGCAAGCTGTAGTCTAACCCCGCATTCCCCAAATGGAAATGGTTTGTTAATAGGTGTTTTAGAACATACAGAAGGCCCAGAGACATATGAAAACATGCTCAAAGTCACTAATCATCTGAGAGAAGCAAATCCAAACAACAATGAGATACCATCTCACACTTGTCAGAATGGCTATCATCAACAAATCAACAAATGACAAGTGCTGGCAAGGATACAGAGAAAAAGGAACCCTCATACACTGCTGGTGGGAATGCAGACTGGTGCAGCCACTGTGGAAAATAGTATGGAGTTTCCTGAAAAAGTTAAAAATGGAACTCCCATCTAATACAGTGATACCACTTCTAGGACTATATCCCAAGAAACCAGAAACACCAATCAGAAAGGATATACGCATCCTCATGTTCATAGCAGCACAATTTACAATAGCTAAGATTTGCAAACAGCCTAAGTGCCCATCAGCAGATGAGTGGATTAAAAAACTGTGATACATCTACACAATGGAATACTATGCCACTTAAAAAGAAGGAACTTTTACCATTTGCAACAGTATGGATGGAACTGGAGAGCATTATGCTAAGCGAAATAAGCCAGTCAGAGAAAGATAAATATCACATGATCTCACTCATATGTGGGATATAATGATCAACATAAACTGATGAACAAAAATAGATCCAGAGGCAAATGGCAGGGGAGGGGAGGTTAGAGAGCAACCAAAGGACTTGTATGCATGCATATTAGCATAACCAATGGACACAGACACTGGGGTGGTGGGGGCTTGCCCGGGCTGGGAAGGGTCAGGGGAGGGAGTCAATTGGGGAAAAAGGAGACATATGTAAAACTTTAGACAAAAAAAATATAGGTGTTCTAAGAAAAAAGGGAGCCCATGGTCAAAAAAGCTTAGAAACAATGATAGAAAAAGGTTAAAATATGCTTCTTTACATCAGGATTTCTCAAAACCTTTACCCCCTTTTTGACAACCACTGTTTTATAATCTAGATTTTCTCACTGGACCATATTTCTAAGATGGTTCTTTCCTTAGCATCACTCTTCAATTGCACTATATATATATTTACAACCTTATGTTCCATGCTCTGATTGTATTATTTTTTATTTAAATGGGCAACATAAACCTTCAGAGAACATGTGAAATATTGAGTGAAACCTCTATGCTCTTAAAACAGGATGTGTTTTCTGGTCTGTTTAACAGCTATTTAATGTATCATAAAATAGCACTGAAAACCATCCCCCATAACCCCCCGCCCCTGCCACACACACACACACACACACACACACACACACACACACATATACATCTCATTATTTGTTTTCAAAAGACAAATTAAATCAGTCGTTACTTAGAAATAATAAAGAACAGTGGCACTGAAACATATATAATAATTTAACACTAGGCCCTTTCAGGAAAGGGTAGCAACTGCTTAACAGTTAAAGGGATACATCAATTCACAGCTCTAAATATTCCATTAGAAGCTAGGTCCTGTTAGCACACAGTTTCTAAAAGATGATCTTCAGAGCTTTCTAATTTGCCTGGGAAAGTTGTTTCTAGATTAATTGTCATTCAAGGTTTTACCCCAGGGGAGATTTTATTTTTTTAAATCTTGCAGTAGCAATCACCAAACTGAGCCACATAATTGGTATTTCCACTGGTAGCAGCTACAGAGAGGTGAGATAGGGTGAGCATTCTCAAAGGCAAAATCTGTTGTAGAGGCACAAGGGGACAATGCACTGCCTTTACTTAAGTGAAGAGGTTCAGATGGGAAGATTTGCTGAAGACTCTAGGGGTTTTCTTTCGTTATGTTCCCTTAGAGCAGTGGTTCTCAACCTTCCTAATGCCACGACCCTTTAATACAGTTCCTCATGTGTGGTGACCCCCAACCATAAAATTATTTTCGTTGCTACTTCATAACTGTAATTTTGCTTCTGTTATGAATCATAATGTAAATATCTGATATGCAGGATGTATTTTCATTGTTACAAATTGAACATAATTAAAGCATAGTGATTAATCACAAAACAATGTGTAATTATATATGTGTTTTCTGATGGTCTTAGGCGACCCCTGTAAAAGGGTCGTTCGACCCCCAAAGGGGTCGCAACCCACAAGTTGAGAACCGCTGCCTTAGAGCATTTGTGTCTATTAAAAGATTAGCTACTTTTTCATTGTTTCTGACTGGAATTACCCATTTTCCTTTGGATATATCTATTAACCTACAAATAATAGTTGGGTGCCTAGTAAGTGCCAAGCAGTAGGCATAGGAGCTGAGCACTTGCATTTTAAGCCTGACTCTACCTCTACCTAGATGTGGAACTAAAGGTAAGCCCCTTTCCCATGTGAGGCCTCAGTTTTTTAGCTTTCAAAGCACTTATCACCACCACCACCACCCCATATTTCCGACTTGGGATTGTTTAGGGAAGAAGGGAGATAATAGATATTAAAGCCACCAAAAAAAAAAAACACAATAAAATTACTAAAGATGATGCTTTCAGATGTTTGAAAAAATTAATTTAATTGAGATTTTATGCTTTTTAAAATCAATGAGTGAAATGAATAAAACGTTTTAACTTGATTTTTAATGTGACATTTTTAAGCCTTAAATGGAGATTTTCTACATATAAGTAGGTGAGTGAATTTGCCAAAGGACCAATCTGTTTGAAAATGGGTCAGTGTCTCCAGCTGAAATTTGATAAGCACTTATCATCACCTTCTTTCCTATATTGACCAGTCAATCACCAGTTTCGTTTCCTTGCTCAAAATCAGCAATGTGGTGTGAGCAAATCTAGAATCCCAGTAAATCTTCCCAGTAGAGAGTTTTTAAACATGAAAGTTACAAGGATATTTCTCACAAATTCAACATCAGTTATCTTATTTGATGGATAATGGGTAGAATAGTGAAAAAACATGCCTTGCAAATGATATGGAAGGACCAAGGATGACTTTGGTGTCATTGATCACCCATGGCCATAGGGCAGCTGTGCAGTTTAGATTGAGAGCAGAGATTCTTTACTTAGCTGAGCCTGGCTTCTCTGCAATCAGAGTCTATCTATCCACTACATGAACATGAAATTCAATAGATAAGATATGGCACCAGTTCTAAGCACAGGCAGGAAATAATCCCCCTGGCATCAAGGTGGCATTTGAGTCATATTTTTATTTACTATGTATCTCTTCAGTGAATTCAGATACCCGAGTTTTAAAACATCTGCCCATGTGAAAAGATTACATTGAAGCCCAAGGGAGAAAGAGCTTTATAATCTATTCGCATTTTCTTCCTTTTCCTATCTGACTTTCCAGGACACCCATAAAGCATGAATCTCCCCGGAGAGGAGAACAAGACTACAAGACAGAAAATAAAATACAGTCATATTTTGAAGACTTCTCCGTTTACCTACAAACTTCCCTCTTTCTTTCATGTCATAGCTGCTTTCAAATAAAAGAATGAGTTGGGTTCTTTGTTATGGTGAAATAGAGTGTTTTCTACCATGTGTAAAACGCAGTTGTACATTCAATAGTTATTTATCAAACATAGTGTATGGCATGAAGTGTAGATAGACATGGAAATAATTAGAATTTTTTGCAGAAAAAAATCACTCATTAGAGGTCACAGGTTATGCATATACCTTCTGTATACGAGAGAAGCCCAAGATTCTTGGGAAGATAAATCCAGACTCCAACAAAGAGTCTGGCCCACTGTATGTATTTTGGATGGGGATGGATTTGGAAGTGGAGAACAGTGATACATGAAATGTCATTTAAAAGGCAAGATCTAATCACTTAACCCAACAATGGCCATTGCTACCTACTAACATGTGTACACACCTGCAGCAAATGCTTTAATTCTAAGCACAATATAAGGTAGTAATTCTCAATTGTTAGCATGTTTCAGAATCACCTAAGAATTTAATTAAAATGCAGACTCTTGGGTCCCAGCCCCTTGAGTTTCTAATTTAGAAAATTTTTGGTAGGTGCTAGTAATGCACATATTTTTATCAAGTACTCTGAGTAGTTTGGATGCCTTCACTTAAGCTATTGCCCATTGTTAGAATCACATGCTATAAACATATTGACCCATGAGCTCTTAGTGGCTTTTCAACAAAGGTGGACTTCTGTAGAATTCTGCTTGAAATGTAGAGAAGAGGGAGACTGAAACTTGGGATACTGCTGGAGTAGGAGAATAGCAATAGGGGGACCTTAGTCAGCTTAAGGGTAGCCTGAAGTAATTGTGTATAGGCATAGGATGAAGGCAGTTATGATGAAGCCAAATGAAAAGAGAGAAATGGGAGAAAATGGTAGAGAATTAAAATTCAAATTTACTTCCTTTGCAACAAGCATGTCCAGCAAGAGAAAAAGATGTCAGGGGGATACGGCTATCCTATCAGTGAATCATCCTTGCCTTCATCTCTGCTTCCATTTCTCTTGGTTTCTGCTAAGTCCTGGGGGTGGCAGCACCAATAGCCAAAAGATATCGAAGACAACTGTGGCACCATCAGAAACATTTCAATGAATAGTGCCAGCAGAATGATGCCACAGAAAGAGCCATGGCATGGGATCAAGAGACCTGGGTTCCAGACCAGGAAAACCACTAATTTCACTTCACTTCTTTGAGGCTCATTTATAGCACCTTTAACTAGAATCCATGATTCAGTTCCAATAGGCATGGCAGCTGAGAAATCCAAGGACTGAAGCAAGGAAGAGGAGGGCTAAAGTGATGGGGGCCAAATCATATTCCCACAATTGCTGCACATGAACAGAACTTTTTTTCATGCAACCAGCTGACCAACTTCAATTTAAAACTTCAAATGGAAAAGGAAAAAAGGAAAAAGGCACACAGGCATATCATTTAATGCTGCACGTACTACAAGAAGTGCAGCCAAATTTATCAACATCCAGCCTTTAGAGAGAAGTATGCAAAAACCACATTGCCAATAAAGCACTGTACATAAGCCTGCAAAAGCATAAATGCAAACTAGAGAAAAACTGGAGAGGCAGAGTTGCCCTGGGGATGGGTTTCCAGGTCAAGATCTGTGTCTAAATGGGAGGAGGGAATACAGGTTCTGGCCATATGGATAGTCATGCTCTGGGCAAAGCCTAAGATTGCTAATTAGATAGTGTGGCCCTTTAGCAAATCAGGTGCTCTTTTTACTGGATCCCTGTAGCCCCTTTGGGCTCCCTCCTCCCACACCCAAAATATCCCCTGTCCTCCTGCTGTCCGTCCCCTGGCTTCCCAGGAAGCCCTCTGGCTTCAACACCTGCTCTCCACTAGGTGCCTGTAGGTCACAATCAGATAAAAAGACATCTCTAGACAGTGAAAATGCACGTTTTGAAAACATCTTCAAAAATTAAATCTAATAGGTAGAAATTTAAGGCTCTATAGACATTGGTAGACGACAGAGCTGATCCGAGGTTTGACTGCCAAATAGAGAAATGTTTTATGGTCTGTCTTCCCTTTCTGTATTTTTGTTCTTCTTTCTTGCCTAACCTCTAAAATTAATTTTGTAACTAAAGAGTGAACCAGTGTCTTTATTCTCTCTGCCCTCCTTGTATCAAAATCTTCTTTTATAAAAGAAACTGCAATGGCCAAAACCGGTTTGGCTCAGTGGATAGAGCGTCGGCCTGCGGACTGAGAGGTCCCAGGTTCGATTCCGGTCAAGGGCATGTACCTGGGTTGCGGGCATATTCCCAGTAGGAGATGTGCAGGAGGCAGCTGATCAATGATTCTCTCTCATCGATGTTTCTAACTCTCTATCTCTCTCCCTTCCTCTCTGTAAAAAATCAATAAAATATATTTTAAAAAAAAGAAAGAAACTGCAATGCCATTAATACCTCCATTAGGGTATTTCACCAGTGGTGAGTGAATTTCAAGTCCTCGTTCTCCTTGTGAAATAACAGGCTTTGTCATACCCTATTAAAGGGATTTCTGGATTTAGTGAGCAATGTGTGTATGTGTGTGGCGGGGGGGGGGGGGTCAGGATTGCAAGCTTTTTCAGGTGCCCTGAACTCCGAGATGCCACGCAAAACTATGACTTATTTCTAGTACAGATCTGGCATGTAAGGTTCATCTTGATATTACTCATGAAAGTTGGAAGAAATAAAATTTCTAAGCCCTAAATCGCTTACTAAATTTCGTATTGTTATGTAATTTCTAATCACTAATAGAAATAGTCTATGAAATAATGGTCTTTATAATTGATAGTTATATATATATATATATATATATATATATATATATATATATATGCAAATTACTTTGAAGTAGCAGATCAAAGAAAATCTATTGCCAAAATGATTCTTGATTGTATCAAGGCATTTTATTTTATTTTTTAAATGGATATATATATATATATATGTATATATATATATATGAAAAATATATATATATGAAAGAAATGTATCCAAGATATGAAAAGAGGTATTACAACTCATTAATAAAAAGAAAGCACAATTAAAAGTGACTTAAACTTTTTATATCAAAACTACAAAGTAATCAAAACAATGTGGTACTGTATTAAGGAAAGACATATAGATCAATATCAAGGGATTTAAAAACTAATTTCCTATGGCAAGATGAAGAAATATAGAATGTATAGATAATGATGCAGTGAGGTACAATCCTAACTAATTGATGCTGATTAATGGCTCACTGTCAAGATGGGAGGAGGTCTACAGTAACACTCAGGGTTCTTACCCTTTACCTAATATTGTTCAACACAGTAATCAATAATTTGTTCCTTTTTTCTTTTTTTAAAATTGATTTCAAAGAGAAATGGAGAGGGAGAAAGAGATAGAAACATCAATGATTACAGAGAATCATTGATCAACTGCCTCCTGCACATCCCAACTGGGGATCCAGCCCGCAACCCAGGCATGTGCCTTGACCGGGAATCAAACCATAACCTCCTGGTTCATAGGTCAACTCTGCTACAGTGATCAAAACAATGTTGTACTGTATTAAGGAGAGACACATATATCAATATCAAGGGCTTTTAAAAAATAATTTCCTGGAGGAGGAAGATGGTGACCGGCAAGACAGTAGGGAGAGAAAGAGAGTGGAAGAGAGTGAGGGAGTGAAAGGGGAGTATATAGATATGTCTGGAGAGTGTGTGTGTGAGCTAGGGACAATAATATCCTGCAGGACTTTAGGGGGCTGGTGGACCAGGCGGTCTTAGACTGAGACACCCCATTACCACTGCAAACACTCCCGGGCGGCTGGTGCTGGCACAGAAACCATGCCATCTTGAAGGGCAGAACTGCTGTGACTAGGATTCTAGACTCACCACCACCTAGACTGGCCTCAGGTGCAAACTGGAACCCTACAGCCACTCTGGACAAATACTTGCTACCACAGCTGCAGACCCAGGAACACCGAGACTCCAGACATCCTGGCTGCAGATTTGTGTCATAGAGCACCTCCCTGTCCCTGCTGGCCCATGGCAGCAGCATAGAGCCAGTGCAACCAGTGGTGCCTGAGTGGGCCTCCTGCGGACCCAAGGCAGCTGTGCAACCCCGACCCCCTCCCCCAGCAGGCCAGGGACTTTGATTATCAGCCCATGCACTGAAGGCCACACTGAGTGCCAGTGACTTTGATTCTGGGCGCACAAAAGCGGGGACTCTGTTTGTTGTCAAGTGCATGCAAAGGTTATTGGCGTGCACCCACTGATTCTTGGCACCTAGCAAGGCCGCAATGAGCAACACTGACTTTGATTCTCAGCATATGTACATGGGGACTCTGTTTCTTGCTGAGCATGTGCATGGAGACTCTGACTATTGGCATGCGCGGACTGATTCTCGACATGCACACAAGGCCACACTGAGCACCAGTGACTTTTATTCTCAGTGTGCACATGTGGGGACTCTGTTTTTCATCATGTGTGCATGGGGACCCTGATTCTTGGGACATACTCAAAGAATCACCAAGTGCTGGAGACTCCAATTCTTGGCACTGCACACAGGAACTCTGTTCTCAGCGCGGGCTTGGGGACTCTGATTCTTGGGGCATGCATGCAGGGACTCTGTTACTCAATACAGGTGTTCACGGACCCTGATTCTAGTTGAGTGCACAAAGCCACACCAAGTGCCAGTGACTGCGATTCTTGGCATGCATGGGGACACTAATTGTCCATGCACATGCGGGGCCCCTGATTCTCAGCACACACATGAAGCTGAACTGAGTGTCCATGACTCTAATTCTCAGTGCAGGCATGTGGAGACTCCGATTCTCAGCATGTGAGGCTCCCACCAACCATGGCAGCCACATGTCTCAGTGTCTGAGCTCTTCAGTGACACTCGGGTGGTGTGATTCTCCTACTGCACACTGTTCAGGCCCCGCAACTCGGTGCTTGGACGTTCTGGTGATAGCTAGCATGGGGAGATGATGAAACAATCCCCAAAGGGAAGAAAAAGAGGAATCACCAAGAAAGGAAAAAAGGGAAACAGAGGCATGCAATATGTCAGAAAAAGAATTCAGAGTAATGGTCATGCAGTTCATAAACCTGATGGATGAGAGAAATCAACAACCTATGCAAAAATCAGGAAGGAATCAAAAGTGATATAGCTACAATCAAAAATGCAATGGAAGGTTTCAACAGTAGACTAGAAGAAGCAGAGGACCAAATTAGTGAGTTAGAAAATAAGGTAGAGAAACAAGCCCAATCTGAACAGCAATGGGAGAAGAAAACTAAAATGCAGGAGGAGAGCCTAAGGGAGCTTTGGGATAACATGAAAGGAAGTAACATACATATAAAAGGGGTGCCAGAAGGACAAGAAGAGCAGGAAGGATTAAAGAATATATTTGAAGAAATAATGACAGAAAACTTCCCTGATATGGGGAAGAAAAAAGTCACACAAATACAGGGAGTCCCAAGCAACATGAACCCCAAAAGACCCACACCAAGACACGTGATAATAACAATGGCAAATCTTCATGACAAAGAGAGAATCTTAAAGGCTATAAGAGAGACAGAGAGTTGCCTACAAAGGATCTCCCATCAGATTATCAAATGATTTCTCAACAGAAACACATCAAGCCAGAAGAAAATGGAATGAAATATAAAAGTGATGCAAAGCAAAGGACAGAATCCAAGAATACTTTATCCAGCAAGGCTATCAATCAAAATTAAAGGGGAAATCAGGAGCTTTTTAGATTAAAAAAAAATGCTAAGGGAGTTTATCACTACCAAGCCAGCAATGTAAGAAATGCTAAAGGGACTGTTGTAAACAGAAGAAATAGAAAGGGAGGAAGGAACACAGGCATAAAGAATAGAAATGGCTACAAACAAGTACCTACCAATAATAACATTAAACATAAATGGATTAAATGCTCCAATAAAAAGACATAGAGTGACTGAATGGATAAGATAAGATGACCCATATGTATGCTGTCTACAAGAGGCCCACCTCAGAACAAGGGACTCACACAGACTGAAAGTGAAGGAAGGGAAAAGCATATTTCAGTCAAATGAAAATGAAAAGCTGAGGTAGCAATACTTAATATCTGACAAAATAGACCTCAAAGTGAAGGCCATAACAAAAGATAAGGAAGAACACGTCATAATTATAAAGGGATCAATACAAGACTATAAAACTCTGGTAAACATATATGCACCCAATGCAGGAGCACCCAAATGCATAAAACAACTTCTAGAAGATATTAGGAGAGATACTGACAGTAATACAATCATGGTAGGAGACTTTAATACCCCATTAACATCACTGGATAAATTCTCTAGACAAAAAATCAGCAAAGAAACAGCAATCCTAAACAACTCACTAGATCAGGTGGACTTAATCGACATCTTCAGAACATTCCACCCCAAAGCTACAGAATATACATTCTTCTCAAGCTCACTTGGGACATTTTCAAAGATAGACCACATATTGGGACAATAGAAAAGTCTCTCCAAATTTGAGAAAATTGAAATCATATCAAGTATCTTATTAGATCACAATGGCATAAATTTAGAAATCAACTACAATAAAAACAATCACAAAACTTCAAACACTTGGAGGCTAAATAGCATACTATTAAACAATGAGTAAGTTATCAAAGAGACCAAAGAAGAAATAAAAAAAAATTCCTGGAAACAAATGACAATGAAAACACAACAATCCAAAAGCTAAGGACACAGTGATATCAGTCCTGAGAGGGAAGTTCATAGGATTACAGGCCTACCTAAAACAAACAAAACAAGAAAAACTGGTAATAAACCATCTCACTCTGCAATTTGAAGAATTAGAAAGAGAACAACAGGGAAAGCCCAGAGTGAGTGGAAGGAAGGAAATAATAAAGATCAGAGTGGAAATAAATGACATAGAGACCAAAAAACAATACAAAACATCAATGAAAGCAAGAGCTGGTTCTTTGAAAGGATACACTAGATTGATGTACCTCTAGCCAGGCTCACCAGCAAGCAAAGATAGAGGACCCAAACAAACAAAATCAGAAATGAAAGAGGGAAAATAACAACAAACCTCACAGAAATATGATGAATCATAAAAAAATACTATAAGCAACTCTATTTCAACAAACTGGTCAAACTACAAGAAATGGACATATTCCTAGAAAAATACGACCTTGCAAAACTCAACCAGGAAGAATTAAAAAATATGAATAACCCAATAACTATGCAGGATATTGAAGCAGTAATAAAAAAAAAAAAACTTCCAACAAACAAAAGCCCTCAACCAGACTGCTTCGCAGGGCAGTTTTAGCAAACATCCAAAGAAGAAATAAAACCTATCTTCCTCAGACTATTCCAAAAAATTCAAGATGAACACTTCCATGCTCTTTCTATAAAGCCAGCATTACCCTAATCCCAACACCAGATAAAGACAATACGAAGAGATTTAGAGACCGATATTCCTCACAAACATAGGTGCCAAAATTCTCAACAGAATTCTAGCAAATAAAATACAGCATTACATTAGAAAGAACAGACACCATGACCAAGTGGAATTTATTCTGGGGATGCAAGGATGGTACAATATCTGCAAATCAATAAACATGATACACCACATAAAAACTGAGAGATGAAAACCATATAATCATATCCATTGATTCAGATAAAGCATTTGACAAAATCCAACACCCTTTCTTGATAAAAACTCTCAGCAAGGTGGGAATAGAAGGATCATACCCCAACATAATAAAATCCATATATGAAAAACCTGCAGCCAACATTATATTCAATGGGCAGAAACTAAAACCAGTTCCCCTATGAACAGGAACAGGACAGGGATTCCCACATTCACCACTCCTGTTCAACATAGTACTGGAGGTACTAGCCATGGTGATCACACAAGAAGAAGAAATAAAAGCCATTCAAATTGGAAAAGAAGAAGTAAAACTGCCATTATTCGCTGATGACATAATATTGTGCATAGAAAACCCTAAAGACCCCATCAAAAAACTACTAGACTTAATAAATGAATTCGGCAATGTTACAGAATACAAAATTGACACCCAGAAGTCTATGGCTTTTTTATACACAGAAAGAGAAACTAACAAAACAATCCCATTTACTATTGCAACAAAAAATTAAATATCTAGGAATAAATTTAACAAAGAAGGTAAAGGATCTGTACTCAGAAAATTATAGGATGCTGGAAAAAGAAACAGAGGAACATATAAACAAATGGAAGAATATACCATGTTCATGGATTGGTAGAATTAACCTCATTAAAATGTCTATACTACCTAAAGTAATCTATAAATTCAATGAAATCCCTATTAAAATACCAATGGCATACTTCTAAAACCTAGAACAAACTCTCCAAGAATTCATCTGGAATAAAATAAAATAAAATAAGACCCTGACGAGCTGCAGCAATCTTGAGAAAGAAGAACAAAGTTGGAGGAGTCACAATACCAGATATCAAGCTATTCTACAAAGCCACGGTTCTCAAAACTGCCTGGTACTGGCACAAGAACAGACATATAGACCAGTGGAACAGAAGAGAGAACCCAGAAATTGACCTAAGCCATTATGCTCAATTAATATTTGACAAAGGAAATGAGCATACAGTGGAGTCAAGACAGTCTCTACAATAAATGATGTTAGAAAAATTAGACAGATACATGCAAAAAAATGAAACTAGACCACCAACTTACACCATACACAAACAAAAACAGATCCCAAGACAGAGAAGCATCGAACACACTGTCAAACTCAGACGGAAGGTACAGGAGGGCGGGGGTAAGGGGAAGAGATCAACGAAAGGACTTGTATGCATGCATATAAGCCTAACCAATGGACACCGATACCAGGGGGGTGAAGGCAGGAGTGGTGGTGGTGGGCGGGGCAATGGGAGGATAAGAACACATATGTAATATCTTAATCAATAAAGAAAAATAAAAAAGAAACTGAAATTGGATAAAGGACTTAAATGTAAGATGGGAAACCAGGGAGGAGGGAAAATGGCGGAGGTATAAACGGACGTGTCAGGTGCCTTGTCCTGGAGCAGATTAGGGTGAGCAGCTGAAACAGGTAACATGCAGCCTGAATAGCCAGAGGATTTTCAGCTGAGAGACTGTCTGCAGCTAGGAAAGACCGAGAACCCCCAGGAAAAAAAGGACAGCTGGAGACTGCGGCTGAAGCCTCTCCTGGTGTGCCAGCTAAGCAGCAGAGACTGCACCATCTTGGGTGGTTGTTGCTGGCATCCAGAGACCAGCTACTAACCTGGAAACAAGGGATCTCAAGCAGCGTGACTGCATGAACTCAGAGGAGCACTGCTTCTTCTCACAGAAAGGTTGGACATCCCCTAAAGGTGCGGTTTGCAGGTCGGGTTGGAGGGAGGACCTAGATCACAAGCGCAGGCCGGAATCTGCGCCCCACAGAGTCCGCAGCCATTGGAACCAGCGTGACCGGCGAGTGGGGAAGGGGCCCCACAGGGCTGCTGGCAGAAGGGAACGCGAAAAATGAGCCCATAGCTGGACTGGATGTAAAGAAGCAGCCTTGGACTTTGCCAATCTGCTGGCTGCTTGGTGCCAGGGGCGAGTGGGTGCGTGGAGACTGCACTCAGAGACTGTGCGCAGACCTGGAAGGTGGAGGCTTGCGAATTCGCACAACTACCAGGCTCTTGTTACAGTTCCCCTTAGATCCCCGCATTTCATTATTAAACCCAGCGCATGGGATTCCCCAGTTGGGGTCATTTGCAGAGCCTGTAGGGGAAAGTTCTTTTTGGGGAGCCTGGGAAACAGTGGACAGTGGCAAGGAACCAGCTCTGGGCAGTGGTCTTTTCCAAATACCATACAGGAAAAAAAAAAAAAAACCCAACTGATAGAGAGGACTTATAGCCTCGGAGGTCAATCCAGACACACTGCCACCCAGAAGCAGAGCCACGCACTGTCTCTTTTGTGATCACAAATAAAGGCAGACTGGTAAACAAATACAACCTGCCTTAAAATCAGGTCTGTGGTTTACTGCACAAGGGACAGTGTATCGCAGGGAAGTTCAGCACTCCCCTGAATGCCTGGCAGGACTAAGGCGTGCCAAAAAGAAGAGTGGAAGATCTGAGGCACCTTCACTTCTGAATATTTTTATATATATATATTTTTTAATTCTTTTTTCACCATTTCATTAAGAACCTATTTTATTATTTTTTTATTTATTTTTTTCATCACTTGATTTTACCTTTTTAATTACTACATTTTTCAACCAGTATTATTGCTATCCTTTTACCATTTTTTCAAGTGTCATTTTATTTTTTATTTTTTATTTTTATTTTTTATTTTATTTTATTTTTCTTTATTTTATTTTGGGATTAGTGTTCTACAGTCTATTTTCATCATTCCTTTAGCATCATTTCTCTCTAACTCACATTTAACCTTAAGCCAAAACTCTCTTCCTCACTTTTCCCCTTTTGTTGTCCTGTTTCTCTTACCCTATTCCTGCTTTGGATTTTCCCTATTCCTTCTTTCTACCCACTGTCTAAATTTCACCCTATGTATATACCTAATTTCCAATCCCTCGCTCTAAATCCATATACACCTCTCTCTTATCTATCTTCACTGTCTAATTTTTTTTTTCTCTCTCTCTATCGTTTTCCTAGTGTTTGCTTGATTTTGAGTATATTGGGGTTTTTTATGCTTGTGTGGGAAATTGTTTTGTTTTTCAATTTCATTTTTCTGTTTTGCTTACTTTTTCTTTATCTGGTTATTTCTGTGCTTCTGTTTTCCCTTGCCTCGCTTGATATTGGTGGTTGTTTGTAGTTTGCATTAGTCTCCAGGGATCTGCTGCTGGAGTTCATTGAGATTGGTTGCGGTTCTCTTGTAGTTTTCTCCCCATACAAATACCCTCTTCCCCACCTCTATTTCATTCTCTTACTTTTTTTGTTTGTTTGTTTGTTTTTGTTGTTTTTATTTTTGTTTTTTTGTCTTTTTGTTTTTTTCTTCTCTCCCTTTTCCCAATCTCATTTCGGCACTTCTTTTTGTTTTTTATTTTTCTCTTTAATCTATTTCCTCTTTTTTCTTCTTTATCCCCTAATTCTCTTCACTCGGGGGGTCACCTTTATTTGGGGTTATTAATATCGTGAATGCATTTAGTTCGGTGCCTTGTACGTTGTGCCTTGTTGTGTTGTATTTTGTGCCTTTGAATGAGCGCAGCAGAGAGAGAACTACATAACCAAACACCTTGAGAAGAGAAATCATGGTGAAACAAAGAGCCAACCCAAATATGAAAGAAAAACAGGCATCATCAGAAAAGGAAGTAAACGAAATGGAGGCAATGGAGGCAAGCAACCTGTCAGAGAAAGAATTCAGAGTAATGGCCATAAGGTGGATGAAAAGAATGGAAGACCAATTCAACAATATGTGTAGGAACCAAGAGGAAATGAAGAAGGACCAAGAGGAAATGAAGAGAATCCAAGAAGAAATGAAAAATGACATCACTGCCATAAAGAATTCACTAGAAAGCATCAAAAGTAGACTAGAAGAAGCAGAGGACCGCATCAGCGAGCTAGACGACAAGGTAGAAAAAAATACCCAAACAGAACAGCTTCTAGAAAAATAAAATTAAAAAGCAGGAGGAGAACCTAAGAGAACTCTGGGACAATGCTAAACGAAACAACATCCGAATAATAGGGGTGCCAGAAGGAGAGGAAACTGAGCAAGGAATAGAAAACCTGTTTGAAAAAATAGTAACAGAAAATTTCCCTGATATAGGGAGGAAAACACTCACACAAATCCAGGAAGCTCACAGAGTCCCAAACAAAATGAATCTGAAAAGACCGACACCAAGGCACATAATAATTAAATTGGCAAACACCAACGACAAAGCAAGAATCTTAAAAGCAGCCAGAGAGAGACAGAAAGTTACCTACAAAGGATCCCCCATCAGACTAGCGACCGATTTCTCAACAGAAACACATCAGGCAAGAAGGGAATGGAATGAAGTATACAAAGTCATGCAAAGGAACAGTCTGAGTCCAAGAATACTATACCCAGCGAGGCTATCAATCAAAATTGATGGTCAAATCAGGAGCTTCACAGACAAAAACAGTCTACAGGAGTTTATTACAACCAAACCAGCAATGCAAGAAATGCTAAAGGGTCTGCTGTAAATAGAAAAAAACAGGAAACAAAGAAGGAACGCAGCGGTAAAGAACAAAAATGGCAACTAACAAGTTTCTATCAATAATAACTTTAAATGTAAATGGATTAAATTCCCCAGTCAAAAGGCATAGGGTAAATGAGTGGATAAGAAAACATGACCCATATATCTGCTGTCTACAGGAAACCCACCTCAGAAAAAAAGACGCACACAGACTGATGGTGAAGGGATGGAAAAGGGTTTTTCAGGCCAATGGAAGTGAAAAAAAAGCCGGGGTAGCAATACTTATATCTGACAAATTAGATCTCAAAGTGAAGGACATAAAAAGAGATCAAGAAGGCCACTTCATAATACTAAAGGGAGCAGTCCAACAAGAAGAAATAACTCTGGTAAATATATATGCACCCAATATAGGAGCACCCAAATACGTAAGAAATCTTCTGGAGGAGATCAAGGGAGAGATTGACAGCAATAGAATCATAGTAGGGGACCTTAACACCCCATTATCTCCACTGGACAAATCCTCTAAACAGAAACTCAGCAAAGAAACATCAATCCTAAATGACTCACTAGATCAGATGGAATGAATTAACATCTTCAGAACATTTCACCCCAAAGCCACAGAATATACATTCTCCTCAGGAGCACATTTGTCATCTTCAAAGATAGACCATATATTCGGTCACAGACAAAGTCTCTTCAAATTCAAGAAAATTGAAATCATATCAAGCATCTTCTCAGACCACAAAGGCATAAAACTGGAAATCAACTACAATGAAAACAATCCAAAAAAATCAAACACATGGAGACTAAATAAACATGCTATTAAACAACGACTGGGTTACCAGTGAGATCAAAGAAGAAATAAAAAACATCATGGCAACAAATGACAATGAAAACACAACAATCCAAAACCTATGGGACACAGCAAAAGCAGTCCTGAGAGGGAAGTTCATAGCTCTACAAGCCTACTGCAAGAAACAAGAAACAATGAGAATAAATGACCTAACTCTACAACTCGAAGAGTTAGAAAGAGAGCAACAAAAAAGGCCCACGGTAAGCAGAAGGAAGGAAATAACAAAGATCAGAGCGGAGATAAACGACATAGAGACCAAAAAAACAATACAAAAGATCAACAAAACCAAGAGCTGGTTCTTTGAAAGGATAAACAAGATTGATATACCTCTAGCCAGGCTCACCAAGAAACAAAGAGAGAGGACCCAAATAATCAAAATCAGAAATGAAAGAGGAGAAATAACAACAGACCCCATAGAAATACAAAGGATTGTTAGAAAATACTATGAACAACTCTACTCCAACACACTAGACAACCTGGAGGAAATGGACATATTCCTAGATAAATACAACCTTCCAAAACTTAACCAGGAAGAATCTAAAAATCTCAATAGGCCAATAACTATGGAGGAAATCGAAGCAGTAATCAAAAAGCTTCCAGCAAACAAAAGCCCGGGGCCAGATGGCTTCACAGGGGAGTTTTACCAAACATTCAAGGAAGACCTAAAACCTATCCTCCTCAGACTATGTCCAAAGATCCAAGAGGAAGGAACACTTCCCAGCTCATTCTATGAAGCCAACATCACCCTAATCCCAAAACCAGATAAAGACAATACAATGAAAGAGAATTATAGGCCAATATCCCTCATGAACATAGATGTCAAAATCCTCAACAAAATCCTAGCTAATCGGATCCAGCAGTACATCAAAAAGATCATACACCATGACCAAGTAGGATTTATCCCAGGGATGCAAGGATGGTACAATATCCGCAAATCAATAAACGTGATACATCACATAAACAAATTCAGAGAAAAAAAACACATAGTCATATCAATTGATGCGGAAAAAGCATTTGACAAAATCCAACACCCTTTCTTGATAAAAACTCTCAGCAAGATAGGAATTGATGGATCATACCTCAACATAATAAAAGCCATATATGACAAACCCACAGCCAACATCATAATCAATGGGCAAAAACTAAAACCATTCCCCGGAAAAACAGGAACAAGACAGCGATGCCCCCTCTCACCACTACTGTTCAACATAGTACTGGAAGTACTAGCCATTGCGATCAGATACGAAGAAGAAATAAAAGGCATCCAGATTGGAAAAGAAGAAGTAAAACTGTCCTTATTTGCAGATGACATGATACTGTACATACAGAACCCTAAAGACTCCATCAAAAAATTATTAGACTTAATAAATGAATTCGGCAATGTAGCAGGATACAAAATTAATGCTAAGAAATCCATGGCATTTCTTTACACCAATAGTGAACTTACAGAAAGTGAAACTACAGAAGCAATCCCATTTACCATTGCACCAAAAAAATTAAAATACCTAGGAATAAACTTAACTAAGGAGGTAAAAGACTTATATGCTGAAAACTACAGGACACTGAAAAAAGAGATAGAGGAAGACATAAACAGATGGAAGAATATACCGTGTTCATGGATTGGTAGAATCAACATCATCAAAATGTCCATACTACCCAAAGCAATCTATAGATTCAATGCAATCCCATTAAATTACCAACGGCATATTTCACAAATCTAGAACGAACGTTCCAAAAATTCATCTGGAATAAAAAAAGACCCCAAATAGCTGCAGCAATCCTGAGAAAGAACAAAGTAGGTGGGATCTCAATACCAGATAACAAACTGTATTACAAAGCCACTGTTCTTAAAACAGCTTGGTACTGGCACAAGAACAGACATATAGATCAATGGAATAGAATAGAGACCCCAGAAATCGACCCAAACCACTATGCCCAATTAATATTCGACAAAGGAGGCAAGAGCATACAATGGAGTCAAGACAGTCTTTTCAATAAATGGTGTTGGGAAAATTGGACAGATACATGCAAAAGGATGAAACTAGATCACCAACTCACACCATACACAAAGATAAACTCAAAATGGATAAAAGACTTAAACATAAGACGGGAAACCATAAAAATACTAGAGGAATCCACAGGCAGCGAAATCGCAAACATATGTCGAAGAAATTTATTCTCTGATAATGCTCCTAAGGCAATGGAAACTAAAGAGAAAATAAACAAATGGGACTACATCAAAATAAAAAGCTTTTGCACAGCAAAGGAAACCATCAACAAAACAACAAGAAGACCCACTACATGGGAGAACATATTTGCCAATGATACCACCAATAAGGGTTTAATTTTCAACATTTACAGGGACCTCATGAAACTTAACAAAAGGAAGTTAAACAATCTAATAAAAAAATGGGCAACGGACCTAGATAGACACTTTTCGAAAGAGGACATACAGAAGGCCGAAAGACATATGAAAACCTGCTCAAAGTCACTAATTATACGAGAGATGCAAATCAAAACGACAATGCGGTATCATCTCACACCTGTCAGAATGGCCATCATCAACAAATCAACAAACAACAAGTGTTGGAGAGGATGTGGAGAAAAAGGAACCCTTCTGCATTGCTGGTGGGAATGCAGACTTGTGCATCCACTGTGGAGAACAGTATGGAGCTACCTCAGAAGACGAAAAATGGAACTCCCATTTGACCCAGTGATCCCACTACTAGGAATATATCCCAAGAAACCAGAAACGCCAATCAGAAAGGATATATGCACCCCTATGTTCATAGCAGCACAATTCACCATAGCTAAGATCTGGAAACAGCCTAAGTGCCCATCTGTAGATGAATGGATTAGAAAACTGTGGTACATATACACAATGGAATATTATGCTGCGGTAAAAAAAAAGGAACTCTTGCCTTTTGCAACAGCATGGATGGAACTGGAGAGCATTATGCTAAGTGAAATAAGCCAGTCAGAGAAAGATAAATACCACATGATCTCACTCATTTGTGGATTATAGAGAACAACATAGACTGATGAAAAGGGACAGACCCTGCCGAAACTGGTTTGGCTCAGTGGATAGAGCGTCAGCCTGTGGACTGAAAGGTCCCAGGTTCAATTCCGGTCAAGGGAATGTACCTGGGTTGCGGGTACATCCCCAGTGGGAGAGGTGCAGGAGGCAGCCCATCGATGTTTCTCTCTCATCGATGTTTCTGGCTCTCTATCTCTCTCCCTTTCTGTAAAAAATCAATAAAATATATTTGAAAAAAAAAAGAAAAGAAAAAGGGACAGACCCAAAGCCTGAGAAACAGTGATCAGGCTATCAATCCCCAGAAGAAAAGTAGGGGAGGGCGGGGGTAAGGGGAAGAGATCAACCAAAGGACTTGTATACATGTATATAAGCCAAACCAATGGACATGGACAACAGGGGGATGGGAGCATGAGTTTGTGTGTGGGGGTTAATGGGGGGGCGTTAATGGGGGAGATGTGGACACATTTGTAATACCTTAACTAATAATAATAAAAAAAAGATGGGAAACCATAAAAATCTTAGAAGAAGCCATAGGCAACAAAATAGTAGACATTTGTGGTAGTAATATCTTTATTGACACAACTGCTAGGGCAATGGAAACTAAGGAGAAAATAAATGGGACTACATCAAAATAAAAAGCTTCTGCACAGCAAAAGAAACCATTAACAAAACAATAAGAAAGCCCACTGCATGGGAGAACATATTTGCCAATGTTATCTCCAGTACGGGTTTAATCTCCAACATTTACAGGGAACTCATACAACTCAACAAAAGGAAAATAAACAATCCAATCAAAAATGGGCAAAGGACCTAAATAGAATCTTTTTTAACGAGAACACTCAGAAAGCCAAGAGATGCATTAAAACATGCCCAAAGTCACTAATCATCTAAGAGATGCAAATCAAATCAACAATGAGGTACCACCTCACACCTGTCAGAATGGCTATCATTAACAAATCAAGAAATGACAAGTGCTGGAGAGGATGCAGAGAAAAAATAACCCTCCTTCACTGCTGGTGGGAATGCAGACTGCTGCAGCCACTGTGGAAAACAGTATGGTGTTTCCTCTAAAAACTAAAAATGGAACTGCCATTTGACCCAGTAATACCACTTCTAGGCATATATCCCACGAAAACAGAAACACCAATCAGAAAGGATATATGCACTCCTATGTTCATATCAGCACAATTTACAATATCTAAGATTTGGAAACAGCCTAAATCAGCAGATGATTGGATTAGAAAACTGTGGTACATCTACAGAATGAAATACTATGCTGCTGTAAAAAAGAAGGATATCTTACCATTTGCAAGAGCATGGATAGAACTAGAGAGCATTATGCTAAGTGGAATAAGCCAGTCAGAGAAAGATAAATATCATATTATCTCACTCATTTATAGAATATAATGAACATTATAAGTTAATGAACAGAAGTAGAAACAGAGACAAAGAAGCATTGAACAGACTGTCAAACTACAACGGGAAGGCAGGGGAGTTGGGGGGGGGGTAAGAGATCAACCGAAGGACTTGTATGCATGCATATAAACATAACCAATGGACAAAGACACGGGGGGGTGGTGGTGAGGGCATGTGCTGGGGAGAGGGGAGGCTGGGGGGAGGTCAATGGGGGGAAAAATGAGACCTATGTACTACTATTTGTAATACTTGAAACAATAAAAAATAAATAAAATATAATTTCCTTATGGTAAGATGAAGAAATATAGAATCCATATAATAAAAGCTTAAGTGACCATTACAGTGGAATGACTAGAACGACTGGTTGCTATGATGCACACTGACAACCAAGGGGCAGATGCTCAACACAGGAGCTGCCACCTGGTGGCTAGTGCGCTCCCACAGGGGAAGCGCCACTCAGCCAGAATCTGGGCTTATGGCTGGCAAGTGCAGTAGTGGTGGCTCCTCCGACGCAGTACTGAGGAGCAGTGAGCAGGTGGGTGATAAGGAGCGAGGGGTCCTATACTGCAATAGGGATGTCCAACTGCCAGCTTAGCCCTGCTTCCCATGGGGAGAGGGCCTAAGCCGGCAGTCGGACATTCCCCAATGGCTCCTGGACTGCGAGAGGGCACAGGCCAAGCTGGGGGACCCCCCCCCCACCACCAGTGCACAAATTTTGTGCATTGGGCCTCTAGTGTCTACATTATGATGCAATGATGTACAATCCTAACTGATTGATTCTGACTAATGGCTGACTAAAGGCTCACTATCAACCTGGGAAGAGGTGTATAGTAACATCCAGGGTTCTTACCCTTTACCTAATCCTGTACAGCACAGTAATCAACTTGTTGGGGTTTTTTTAAATTGATTTCAGAGAGAAATGGAGAGGGAGAAAGAGAGAGAAACATCAATGATGACAGAGAATCATTGATCGGTTGCCTCCTGCATGGCCCCCACTGGGGATTGAGCCCACAACCTGGGCATGTGCCCTGACCAAGAATCAAACCATGACCTCCTGGTTCATAGGTCAATGCTCAAACACTGAGCCATGCCAGCCGGGCTCAATAACTTGAATGAAGATAGAGCCTATTGGTCAAAATTCCAGGTGATAGTGGTTTGAAAGAATAGCAAATACACTGGTTGATAGACTCAAAATGTAAGAAGTCAAAAGAGAATAGGAATAAAGTACAATTGTATTCCAAAAATCAAATGTATAGGTACAAGACAGGGAGATCTGACACATGAAAGTGTTTTAGATGCTTCTGTTAACAACAAATCCAATTAAGTCAACAATATCCTATGGCTCCTCAAAACTGCCAATGTAATTGCTTTAAGAGAAATATACTGTCAGTCATTACAAAGCCAATAAATGGGCAGCATTAGGCAACTTATCCAAAAAGTAGAGTGGTTCTTCTTCTCAAGATTCTGTGTTTGGTTTATGATTATTGTTATCTAGAGGCAGTACTGCCTCAGTGAACATATGGAAATAAGTTGGAGGTTTTGGGGAGTTGTCACAATGACTGAGGAGAACTACTAGTATCCAGTGGGTAGGGGCCAAAATTGCTAAACACCTTGCAATGTGCAAGAGGAGTCCTACATGTACACAACTTTCTTCTCCATAATTTAAACATCATCCATCCTCAATGAGAAATATTTATTAAACAAGAGAACCCAGGATTGGGAAGAGTCTAGAACAGTGATTGCGAACCTATGACACGCGTGTCAGAGGTGACACATGAACTCATTTTTTTGGTTGATTTTTCTTTGTTAAATGGCATTTAAATATATAAAATAAATATCAAAATTATAAATCTTTGTTTTACTATGGTTGTAAATATCAAAATATTTCTATATGTGACACGGCACCAGAGTTAAGTTAGGGTTTTTCAAAATGCTGACACGCCGAGCTCAAAAGGTTCACCATCACTGGTCTAGAACCATGTCACAAGAGGCAGAGTTTAACTGATTGAGAATTCTAGCCTGGAGACAAAAAAGAATCTCAGAAAGAATAACTCTTTCCAAGTATATGAAGTGCTGGGTTAATTGCATATGGTCTCATAATTAACTACTAAAGAGACAGGCAGAAACCCAATCTCTAGAGGCAGATTAGTGGGGTGGAGGTAAGGGGAGGGAACTTGGCACTTGGAACTTGCCAGATATGGTTGTTAGGCCTTACTGGCTCTGCAGGACTATCATAAAGATTAAATTATACAATGAAAATAAGGCCTTATTGTGTGTCCATCATATCATGATAGCTTAATAAATAGTAGCTGCCAGCATTTTGAGTCAGTATAGCATGACAATTGGTTTAGACACTAGATGCATGTTACTTTGGTTTGACTATTATTCAAGAAGCACTATGCCAAATAGTTCAGAGGGTAGTTTCCAAAGCTAGATAGCCTGTGTTTAAACAATAGTTCTGTTATGTTATTAGTTCTAGCATGATCTTAGACAAGTCACTTAATCACTGTGCCTTAGTTTCCACATCTTAATAGCAATAATAGCACTTCCACTTGGCTGTGGTGAAGATTAAATAATTCTTTAAATTATACTTGGGAAAGTGAATATCACACAGTGAACACTATATAAGTATTTGCTACAATTATGTACTGTGTGTGAGCTTTTAATCTTGACTAGGTTATTTAACACAGCTTTAAGTTCCTTACATGTAGAATAGGGATAATGATAGTTTTGTGAGGATTTTTACTGCACATAAAGCTACTAATGTAGCATCAGCCAACATATCTTCAGTAAGTGTATTATTAACTGTCATGTTATCAGTAGTGAAAAGCACAAGGAGCACCAAGCAAACAAATCCCTCCATCTATCAGTTCCCTTATCAGTTCTAATAAATTAATAATTAAGATGTGTTACCACTTCTTCTGGACATCCTTTGTTAACAACAAATAATCTCTGGAGGCCTCAGGCTTCAATATTTTTTCAAAATTTTCCAAGATGATTCTTATATGCAGCCAAGGTTGGAGACCACTGCACTGTGCACTCTATTTCTCTGACCTTCAAATCTTACAGAGATGTGAGACAACAGAGATGACCAGTTCTGCTTATTCCAGAAGGAGCAGACTGCTGGTGAACACAGAGAAAACCATATGCTTTAACAAGTCTATTCAAAATGAATTTTTTTCCTTAGATTTGAAAATCACTGCAGTTAAGTCAACATAAATTCAGGAGTCAGTCAAAGCAGCAGCAACAAACAAGACATTTTTAGATTTTCATGTTTTTATTTATTTTCAGTCAGTGTTAATTTTGTCATATATTATCTGGTATAGCTCCATCTTGACTTGAGATTGCATTTGACGCATAGTGAACCTGCCTCTCTAAAAAGATGCCTCATGTTTACCCCATGGAGCCTTCTCATACATCTCAGCATAATGCCACCTACTTGTGGTAGGCAGCTTTCAAAGATGCCCCCGTGATCCTTGCTTCCTGGTATTCCTGCCCTTTTATATCTCCTTCCCTAGAAACTGGCTTCGAATGAACAGAATATGGCAAAAGTGATGGGATGTCACTTCCATAATTAGGTTACAGAGGACTATGATTTCCATCTTTGCTAGCCATGTAGTAAGCTGTCCTGTGGTGAGGCCCAGGAGTCATGGAACTGACAGACACCTCCAGCCGACAGTCAGCAAGGAACTCAGACTTGTTAACAGCCACATGAGTGATCTTGGAAGCAGATCTTTCCCCCAACAGAGCCTGACTACAGCTTGTTAGAGACTCTGAACTGGAGGACCCGATTAAGCTATGCCCAGATTCTCCATCCACAGTAACAGTGAGAAAAATCATGTGTGTTGTTTTAAGCCACAAAATTCGGGGGTAATTTGTTATGAAACAATAGATAATTAATATAATACTATACCCATACCATATTATATCTCAGTTTAATGCTGCTTCCACTTCTATTACTAGTTCTACTATTAGTAATTGCTAACATTTGTTAAACCCCCAATATTCCAGGCACTTTGTTAATCACTGTACACATAAGACCTTTTTGAACCCTTCCAGTAATCATATAAGGTAGGTACTGTTATTATCACATACAGTCCTATAGTTTTTCAGTTTAACAAACTAAGGCTCTAAAACTCAGAAGTTAATAACTTACAAAAAATCAAAGAGCTAGCAAGTAGCAGAAGCAGGATTCTGATCAAGTAGTGTGAATTCAAAGCCTATTATATACATTCAGATAGAGTTTCAATCTCAGTTCTGCCATTAACTCTTTGATCATGGATAAGTTATCTCAATTTGCTGAACTTCCGTTTCTTTATCTGTTAAATGGGGATACTTAAAGTTGTTATGAACATTAAATAAAATTTTGGATCATGGCACAGAACCACATTTGGTAATCTGTTGCCATTAAAGTCTCTCACTAATATTTGTGGAGCCTGGGACAAGAGCACAAATGAAGGCCCACATATCATATATCTACATATTTAAAAATATAAACCAAAATTTAAAAATAGTTAAATAAAATTTTTGCTCCTCCTACCTTGAAAATAAAATCCATAACAAGTTTGAAGGCCAGGTTCAATTTTGAATTCTCAGGTTACCCAGAGTTCTGCACCAAAATATGTCAGTCTAGAAAGAGGTGACACCATGTCCCTAGTCTGCTCCCTTCTTTTCTGACTCCAGGCTCTGTCTTACAGAGTGAAAGTCCTTGCACACATGTATGTGGACATTCCAGCCTACAAAATCCAAGTTCTGTCTATACCAAAATTGCCAGATTCTTCAAATAAAAATACAGGTGCCATATATTTTATATGGCAACCCTACACTGTACTCCCTTCCACACAAAATTTTCCCCAGGCCTAAGTGTGTACACACTAGAGGCATTAAGTCCTCTTTCCGCGGAGTGAGGTAGCCAGAGTGGGGATCTTTAAGAGCATGGAGCCCATGGCAGCTGCATCCATTACCCAGGTCTAAAATGAGACAGGCCTTAAGTAATAAAATGAGGTTTGATTTGGGGTCTCCTTTCTAACCTCCACTTCTCCCTTCTTCTGTACTGCTTTATCTTACCTGTGCCCTCAAAAAGCTTCCTAGTTCCCTAGATCTTATGCTCCTGATTTAAGTCTGACTCAGAAACACTGACAAAAAGCCTTGCCCATAAGATTATATTTATTTATGTTATGTATGTAAGTCAGAGCTCAAATCTTCCCTCCTCTTCTCCACCCCCATTCCCACTCATGATTCCTCACCTTCTGAATTATTGCCAAAGATTTTAGAGCAGTGAGGGGAGACAAAAAAGTATATGTGTATGTGTGTGTGCATCCCAGAAAAATAAAATCAGAAATTGCAATCCAGGTGAAGTACTAAAACAAAATGATAGAGCAGGCAAAGGCAGACAAGCCATCATTAAATGTATCACATTAAGAAGTAGGATTAATTTTGTTCAAAAGTCATCTTATAAAGGCATATTCATCAAAGGCTTACTAAATGTAATGAAGCAAGGCACAAATAGAATGGGCAACATTTCCCCTCTATTGCTTGAAGTGTAATACGTAATCTACTCACCTATAGAAAAGATTCTGAAACTGAGGAAGGCCACAAGCCACATTTCCATATCCATAGAAAATCCAGAAATTAAGAAAAGTCAAGTCAAGGAGATTGATACTGGCACTGAAATTACATCCATCTCTCAGGAAGATGACATACATGCTAGTTAAACAGATGGACTTGGTCAAAATATGTCTCAAAGAGGTTGATAAGAGTCTTGACATCTGATCACAGCTCTGGGAGATAAAAGTAATTTCCCAGGAAGACAGAAAATGACTTGGGGGTTTAGAGTAATTGTAACCTCAGGAGGCAATAATAGAGGAAAATATGTGCCAAATATGCTAATGCCATCTTAGGCTGTTTAACAAATATGAAGAAAATAATGTTTTATCCTTTATTAGGCACTTCCATGTCAGTACTGTGCTAAGTGCTTTTATGTATATTATCTTTCTCAATCTTCAAAACAGCCCAACAAATACTATTATTCTTCCCATTTTACAGAAGAGGAAATGGAGTCTAAGAGAGATTAAATACTTTGCTCAGTGTAACACAATGAATAATACACAGAGCTGTTATTTGTAAAGAAAAAAGGACTCAGGTAGACATAGGATCCATAAAGTCAGGGATTATGTGTTTTTTAATCACTCATATATCCCCAATTTCTACAACAATGCCTAACAATATAGGAGGTTTTCAATAAATATTTTTTTAATAAATGGATGAATGAATTCAGGGAGGAAAAGATGAATGAATGACTTAATATGTATAAAGGATAATCATGTAGGAGAAATGTTATTCTAAAACTCTATTTGGCTCTAGGAACAGAGTTATATCAATTATTAACTAAAAATAAGAATCATTTTTAATGGTTATTATGGTCCCTAAAGAGAATGGGGATATTTTGAGAAGTCATAACTTCTTGCTAGATGAAATATTTTCTTTTATTGAAAATCAACAGATAAAACAGTATTGTGTTTTTGTTTTCCTTATATGGACAATGGGCAAAAGAACAGAAAGGCTTGCTGACCTACTAGAAATCATCAGGTTGACCATTTACTAGAAGTCATCAGGTTGACCATTTATGTTCAGGCCATTGCCTTTACATTTTTTTTAAATAAATGTATTGGGGTTACATTGGTCAATAAGACCATAAAGGTTTCAAGAGTGCATTTCTATATTACATTATCTGTATATTGAATTGTGTGCCCATGACCCAAAGTCAAATCTTCTTCTGTCACCATATATTTGGCCCCCTTTACCCTTTACTATCCCACCATCTCCTTCTCTCTGGAAACCACCATACTGTTGTCTGTGTCTATAAGTTTCAGTTTTATATTCCACATATGAGTGAAGTCATATGGTCCTTAACTTTCTTTGTCTGACTTATTTCACTTAGCATAATATTCTCACGGTCCATGCATACTGTTGAAAATAGCAGTATCTCAACTTTTCTGATGGCTGAATAGTATTCCATAGTATATCTGTACTACATCTTTTTTTATCCAATCCTCTATCAAAGGACATTTAGGTTGCCTCCATATCTTGGCTACCATGAACAAATGGGTACATATATCTTTGAAAATAAATGTTTTCAAGTTTCTTAGGTAGATACTCAGAGGAGGGATTGCTGGGAATTCTAGAATATGGAAATTCTATTCTTAATTTTTGAGGAACTGCATATTGTTTTCCTTAGTGGCTATACCAGTTTACATTCCCACCAGCAGTAAATAAGGGTTCCTTTTTCTATACAACTTTTCTCTAACACTTCTTACTACCTGTCTTGTTGATAGTAGCCATTCTAACAGGAGTGAAGTGGTATTTCATTGTAGTTTTTATTTGCATTTCCTTAATAACTAGTGAAGTTGACATATTTTCATATATTTGTTTGCCATTTGTATGGCTTCCTGGGAGAGGTGTCTGTTCAAGTTCTCTATCAACTTTTTTTTTTTTGGATTGTTTGTTTGGTGTTGAGTTGTATGAATTTTTTATATACTTTGGATATTAACCCTTTGTTGGAGCTGTTGTTTGCAAATATTATCTTCCATTTAGTTGGTTGCCTTTTTGTTTTGATGGTGGTTTCTTTTGCTGTGCGGAAGCTTTTTAGTTTGATATAGTCCCATTTATTTAATTTTGACTTTACTTCTCATGCTTTTGGGGTCAAATTCACAAAATTTTCTCTATGACCAAGGACCATAAGTTCAGTATCTATGTTTTCTTCTATGTAATTTATTTTTCAGATCTTATATTTAGGTCTTTGATCCATTTTGAATTAATTTTTGTACATGGGGACAAACTGTTTTTAGTACTATTTGTTGAAGAGACTTTCTTTACTCCATTGTGTGTTTTTGGCTCCTTTGCCAAAAATTATTTGCCCATATACATGTGGCTTTATGTCTGAGGTATCAATTATTTTCCATTGAAAGGTATATATGACCTTTATTGTATTGAGGTACTTTCCTTCTATACCCATTTTATTGAGTGTTTTAGCATAAATGGTTGTTATATCCTATCAAATGCCTTTTCTGATAAAAATCATGTGATTTTTATCCCTTCTTTTGTTAATGTGGTGTGTCTGTTTTTCTGACAATACCATGTTGTTTTGATTATTGTAGCTCTGTAGTATAATTTAAAGTCAGGAAGCGTGATACCTCCAGCTTCATTCTTTTTTCTCAGGATTTCATTGGCTATTCAAGTCTTTTGTTGTTCCATACAAGTCTGATTTTTTGTTCTATTTCTTTAAAAAAGACATTGGAATTTTGATGGGGATTGCATTACATCTGTGTATTGCTTTGGGTAATATGGCCATTTCTTCCAACCCATGAACATAAAATATCTTTCCATTTCATTGTGTATTTTTAAAATCTCTTTTAATAATTAATAATGCTTTCTAGTTTTCAGTATATAGGTCCTTCACATTCTTTGTTAAGTTTATTCCTAGGTATTTTATTCTTTTTGTTGCAATTGGAAAAGGAATTTGTGTGTGTGTGTGTGTGTGTGTGTGTGTGTGTGTGTGTGTTTCCATTTCTTTTTCTTAAGTTTCATTGCTAGGATACAGGAAAGCAGTGGATTTTTGAACATTGATTTGTATCCTGCAACTTTATTGTATTTGTTTATTGTTTCTAATAGTTTTTTGGTGAAGTTTTTAGGATTTTCTTATAAAGAATCATGTCATCTGTAAAAAGTGACAGTTTTACTTCTTCCTTCCCAATTTGGATGCCTTTTATTTCTTTCTCTTGACTTATTGCTCTGGCTAGGATTTCCAGCACTATGTTGAATAAAACTGGTGAGAGTGAGAATCCTTGTTTTCTTCCTGATTTTAGAGGAAAAGCTTTCCATTTTCGTCACTGTGTATGATATTGACTGAGGGCTTGTTACATATGACCTTTATTATATTGAGGTACTTTCCTTCTATACCCATTTTATTGAGTATTTTAAGCCTAAATTGATGCTGTATCCTATCAAATACCTTTTCTAACAAAAATCATGTGATTTTTATCCCTTCTTTTGTTAATGTGGTGTATTACATTGATTAATTTGCATATGTTGAACTAACCTTGTGCCCCTGGAATGAACCTCACTTGATCATGATTTATTATTTTTAATGTATTGTTGTATTCAATTTGCTAGTATTTTGTTTAGGATTTTTACATCTGTATTCATCAGAGATATTGTTTTGTAGTTTTCTTTTTGCAGTTATCCTTGCCAGGTTTTTGTATCAGGTTTATGTTGGCATCATAAAATGTATTAGGAAGTATTGCCTCTTCTTCAATTTTTTGGAAGAGTTTGACAAGGATAGGTATCAAATTTTCTTTGAATGTTTGATAAAATTTACTAGTGAAGCCATCTGGTCCTGTACTTTTATTTTTTAGGAGTTTTTTGATGGATGTTTCAATTTCCTCACTGTTAAGCAGCCTATTTAGATTTTGCAATTCTTCATGATTCAGGCTAGGAAGGTTATTTATTTATAGGAACACATCCATTTCTTCTAGGTTGTTGAATTTGGTGACATAGTCTTTCATAATATTCTAGTAGGATCCTTTGTATACCTTTGATGTCTGTGGTAACTGCTCTTTCATTTCTTATTTTGTTTATATGAGTCTTTTCTCCTTTTTCCTTACTGAATATAGCAAGTGATTTGTCAATTTTATTAGTCTTTTCAAAGAATCAGGTCTTTGTTGTATTCATTTTTTGGATAATCTTTTTTGTTCTCTATTTCATTCAGTTCTATTCTAATTTTTGTTATTTTTCTTTCTTCTGCTGAATCTGGGTTGCCTGTGTTCTTTTTCTAGCTCTTTAAGATGTTAGATTGCTTATTTGGGTTTTCTCTTGTTTTTTGAAATAGACTTGTAATGATATGTCCTTATTACTGCTTTTGTTGCATCCCGGAAGTTTTGATATGTCATAGTGTCATTCTCATTTGTCTATATGTAGCTTTTGATCTCATCTTTTATTTCTTCTTGGACCCAGTCATTTTTAGTAGTGTATTGTTTAATCTCCACATATTTATGGGGTTTTTATTTTTCCTTTTTATAGTTGATTTCTAATTTCAAAGCATGTAATCAGAGAACATGCTTAGTATGATTTTAATCTTCTTGAATTTGTTGAGTTAGTTTGTGACTCAACATATGGTCTATTCTTGAGACTGTTTCATGTGCACTGGAGAAGAACATATAATCTGAAGTTCTGGAAAGAAAAGCTCTATAACTGTCAATTATGTCCATTTGTTCTAATGTGTCATTTAAGGCTGATATTTATTTTTTTTCTGTTTAGATGACCTGCCAAGAACTGTCCATGGAGTATTAAGATCCCCAACTATGAATGTATTTTGATGTGTTTCTCCCTTTAGTTCTATGAGAGTTGCTTGATATATTTCAGTGCTGCCTAATTGGATGCATATATTCTGAAAAGTGTATGTCTTCTTGATGTAGTGTCCCCTTTATCATTATAATTTGTGCCTTGCTACCTTTGTTATCTTGAAATTTATTTTGTCTGATATAAGTATGACTACTCCTACTTTTCTGTTGATGCTATTTACATAGAGAATCACTTTCCACCCTTTCTCTTTGAGTCTACCTTTGTTTTTGCAGCTTAGATGTATCTCCAGAAGGCAGCATGTGCTTGAGCTTTGCTTTTTGATCCAATGTGTTACTCTGTGCTTCTTTATTGGTGAATTTGGTTCATTCACATTTAGAGTAATTATTGATGTTTGAGGATTTTATCTCTTGTTTTCTGGTAGCTCTGTGCTTCCATTGTTATATTCCTTTGTGCTTCTGTCTGCTGTTTTTGTTTAGTGGTATTCCATACTTCTTTCCCGTTTTATCTTTTTTAAGCTACGTGTCTCAGTTTTTTTTGTGTGTGTGTTTTTTTTCTGTATGTGTGGTCCCCACTAGGTTTATGAAAAAGAAAATTTTACATATATAGTAGTCTTTTTTATTTTGTCCTTTTTAATCATTCATTGCTTAAAATATTACATAAAGTATTACTTATGTCTCCTTTTCCCCCATTGAACTTTCCCCAGCCACCCCACCCTCCCCCCACCTGCAAATACCCTCACCTGCCTAGTATCTGTGTCCATTGGTTATGCTTATAAGCATGCATACAGTCCTTTGGTTGATCTCTTATCCCCCCTCCCCTCTCTACCCTGCATCCCTCTGAAGTTTGACAGTCTGTTCAATGCTTCTCTGTCTATGGATCTATTTTTGTTCATCAGTTCATGTTTTTCATTATATTCCACAAAAGAGTGAGATCATGTGATAGTTATCTTTCGCCAACTGGTTTATTTCACTTAGCATAATGCTTTCTAGGTGCATACGTGCTGTTGCGAATGTAAGAGTTCCTTCTTTTTTTACAGCAGCTTAGTATTCCATTGTGTAGATGTACCAGTTTTTCAATACACTCATCTGCTGATAGGCACTTCAGCTATTTCCAAATCTTAGCTATGGTAAATTGTGCTGCTATGATCATAGGGATGCATATGTCCTTTCTGAATGGTGTTTCTGATTTCTTGGGAGATATTGCTAGAAGTGGGATTACAGGTTCAAATGGGAGTACCATGTTTAATTTTTTGAGGAAACTCCATACTGTTCTCCACAGTGGCTGCACCAGTCTGCATTCTCACCAGCAGTGCAAGAGGGTTCCTTTTTCTCTGTATCCTCTCCAGCACTTGTCATTTGTTGATTTGTTGATGATAGCCATTCTCACAGGTGTGAGATGGTATCTCATTGTTGTTTTGATTTGCATCTCTCAGATGATTAGTGACTGAGCATGTTTTCATATGTCTCTTGGACTTCTGTATGTCCATTTAAGAAACGTGTCTATTTAAGTCCATTGCCCATTTTTTCATTGCATTGTTTATCTTCCTTTTGTTAAGATGTATGAGTTATCTATCAATTTTGGAGATTAGGCCCTTCTCTGATATAACATTGGCAAATATGTTCTCCCATGCAGTGGGCTTTCTTATTGTGTTGTTGATTGTTTCTTTTGCTGTACAGAAGCTTTATATTTTGATGTATTTCCACTTGTTTATTTTGTCCTTAGTTTCTATTACCCTAGGAGCTATATCAGAGAAGATATTGCTAGGACATATGTCTGATATTTTGATGCCTATGAATTCTTCTAAGATTTTTATGGGTTTCCCATCTTACGCTTAAGTCATTTATCCATTGTGAGTTTATTTTTGTGTATGGTGTAAGTTGGTGATCTAGTTTCATTTTTTTACATGTGTCTGTCCAATTTTCCCAACACCATTTATTAAAGAAACTGTCTTGACTCCATTGTATATTCTTGCATCTTTTGTTAAATATTAATTGAGCATAATGGTTTGGGTTTGATTTCTGGTTCTCTGTTCATTTTCATTGGTCTATATATCTGTTCTTGTGCCAGTACCAGGCAGTTTTGAGAAAACAGTGACTTTGAAATTTAGCTTGTATCTGGGATTGTGATCCCTCCAACTTTGTTCTTCTTTCTCAAGATTGCTGCTGCTATTTGAGGTCTATTTTATTCCATATGAATTTTTAGAGAGTTTTTTGCCAGGTCTATTTTATTCCATATGAATTTTTAGAGAGTTTTGAAATATACTGTTGGTATTTCAATGGGGCTTGCATTAAATCTATATATTGCTTTGGGTAGGATGGACATTTTAATGATGCTGATTCTACCAATCCATGAACACAGTACATTCTTCCATTTGTTTATGTCTTCCTCTATCTTATTTTTTTTTAATGTCCAGTAGTTTTCCAAGTATAGGTCTTTTACCTCCTTAGTTAAGTTTATTCCTAGGTATCTTCAATTTTTTGGTGCAATGGTAAATGGGATTTTTTCTTGTTTCTCTTTCTGTGAGTTCATTATTGCTGTATAAAAAAGCCATAGATTTCTGGGTGTTAATTTTGTATCCTGGTACATTGCTGAATTCATTTATTAAATTTAGTAATTTATTGATGGAGTCTTTAGGGTTTTCTATGTGCAATATCATGCTATCTGTGAATAATAACAGTTTTAGTTCTTGTTTTCTAAATTGGATGCCTTTTTTTCTTCTTCTTCTTATCTGATATCTGTGGCTAGCACTTCCAGTATTATGTCGAACGGGAGTGGTGAAAGTGGACATCCCAGGCTTGTTCCTGTTCTTAGGGGAAATTATTTAACTTTTTGACCATGAATATGTTATTGACAGTAGGTTTGTCATATAAGGCTTTAATATGTTGAGGTATGACTCCTCTATTTCTACTTTGCTGAGAGTTTTTATCAAGAAAGGGTGTTGGATTTTGTCAGATACTTTTTCTGCATAGATTGATATGATTATGTGATTTTTGTCTCTCAATTTGTTTATGTGATGCATCACATTTATTGATTTATGGATATTGTCATCCTTGCATCGCTAGAATAAATACCACTTGCTCATTGTATATGATCTTTCTAATGTAATGCTGGATCTGATTAGTGAGGATTTTGTTGAGGATTTTAGCATCTATGTTCATTAGAAATATTGGCCTGTAATTTTCTTTCTTGGTAGTGTCTTTATCTGGTGTTGCGATTGGGGTAATGCTGGCTTCATAGAAAGAGCTTGGAAGTATTCCTTCCTCTTGAATTTTTTTGGAATAGTCTGAGGAATATAAGTTTTATTTCTTCTTTGAATGTTTGATAAAATTCCCCTGTGTAGGTTCTGGCACAGGGCTTTTCTTTGCTGGAAGTTTCTTTTATTTCTGCTTCAAATTCCTCCGTAGTTATCAGCCTATTCATATTTTTTAAGTCTTCCTGATTGCATTGTAGACATTCGTATTTTTCTAGGAATATGTCCATTTCTTCTAGGTTGACCAGTTTTTTTTGTTTGTTTGTTTTTACAATCCTTTGTATTTCTGTGGGGTGTATAATCTGTACTAGCTTTGGGGTGAAATGTTCTGAAAATGTCGATTAAGTTCCTCTGATCTAGTGAGTCATTTTGAATTGCTGTTTCTTTGCTGATTTTTTTGTCTAGAGGATTTATCCAGTGATGTCAATGGGATATTAAAGTCTCCTACTAAGGTTGTATTGCTGTTTTTCTCTCCCTTGATATTTTCCAGACGTTTTTTTTTATTTTTATTTTTTTTTATGTATTTGGACGCTCTTGCATTTGATGCATATATGCTTACCAGAGTTATATTCTCTTGTTGTAGCATTCCCTTTAGAATTATAAGGTGGCCTTCCTTGTCTCTTGTTATGGCCTTCACTTTGTGGTCTATTTTGTCAGATATAAGTCTTGCTATCCCAGCTATTATTTTTTCATTTCCATTTACCTAAAATAAATTTTTCCATCCCTTAACTTTCAGTCTGTGTGAGTCCCTTGTCCTGAGGTGGGTCTCTTGTAGACAGCATACATATGTGTCATGTTTTCTTATCCATTCAGCCACTCTATGTCTTTTGATTAGTGCATTTAGTCTATTTACATTTAAGGTAATTATTGTTAGATACTTCTCTGTAGCCATTTTTGTTCTTTATGCCTATTTTCCTTCTTTCCCTTTCTATTTCTTCTTTTTACAACAGTCCCTTTAGCATTTCTTGCATTGCTGGCTTGGTAGTGATCAACTCCCTTAACCTTATTTTGTCTGCGAAGCTCCAGATTTCCCCTTCAATTTTGAATGATAGCCTTGCTAGATAGAATATTCTTGGATTCAGTGCCTTGTTTTGCATCACTTTTTATACTTCGTTCTATTCCCTTCTGGCCTGATGTGTTGATAAATCATTTGATAATCTAATGGGAGATACTTTGTAGGTAACTCTCTCTCTTTCTTGCAGCCTTTAAAATTCTCTGTTTGTCATTAACATTTGCCATTGTAATTACGACATGTATTGGTGTGGGTCTTTTGGGGTTCATCTAGTTTGGTACTCTTTATGCTTCTATGACTTTCTTCTTCCCCAAATCATGCATGTTTCCTGTCATTATTTCTTCAAATAGGTTTTCTAATCCTTGTTCATCTTTTTGTCCTTCTGGCACCCTTATTATACATATCTAACTTTGTTTCATGTTGTCCCCGTACTCCAATAGGCTCTGCTCCTGCTTTCTTTTTTTCTCCAATTGCTGTTCAGAATGGGTGTGTTTCTCTGCCCTATCTTTTAACTCACTAATTCGGTCCTTGGCTTGTAGTCTACTATTGAAAACCTCCATTGTGTTTTTTACTGTAGCTATATTATTTTGATTTCCCCCTGATTTGTAAAAAAGTTGTTGATTTTCTCATCCATGTGGTTTATGAACTCTATTACCCTTACTCTGAATTTTTTTTCTGACATATTGCATGCCTCCATTTCATTTAGTTCTTTTTCTGGTGTTTCCTTCTTTTCATTCTTTGAGGGGTTGTTTTATTTTCTCCCCATTTTTGTGCTCTCTTTATGGCCCTGGGCACCCTGCTTGGGATTTGAGAGGTTAAAGACCTTATCAGGAAAATGGTCCAGAAATCACTAACCCAGAGGCTGGGTCTACCTTGAGTCTCATGCCTTTTATATCACAGCTCTGAGTTGTATCCCCTTCTCCCACAGCTCTGGTCCCTCAGTTGTCTACTTCAAATGCTCAGGGTCATGGGAGTGCATGCAGAGTTTCTCTGATGTGCTATTCCCCATAAGGTCCCAGAGCCCTCTGACATACAATTTGCTGTGCATCCCTGGCACCCATGGCAGGTTGACAACCTAGGTCCCTCTGGCAGTGCACTTGCAGCATGGTCCTGTGGCCCCTGGCTCAAGCACACCAGCTTGCTCTGGGTCACCCTAGCATGTCTTTCCTATTGCCCAGAGTGAGGCATGTGCTCCAGGTAGCCCCTGCAGTACTCACCCAAGAGCCAGGGAGAAGTTGGTACACACAGTCCTTGCTTTCCTGTCGCCCAGAGGGAAATGTGCACTGGGTTGCTCCAGTTCACCCCTCCTCAGTGTGGAGTGACGGTAGTTTGCCCTGGGTTGCCCAGTCTGTGCTCCCCTATGGCGTGAGTGGGGCTCCCGCTCGGTTACACCAGGTTGCCCCGGTAGCAAGACCCTGAGCTCAGGGTGGAGTCGGTGTGGTTGCTTTGGATTGCATAGTCCCCAATTTCTTGTAGCCTGGAGTGAGACACAGGCAAGGTTGCTCCAGTTCACCCCTCCTCATTGTGGAGCGGGGATGGGTTACCCTGTGTCACTCAGCCTGTGCTCCCCTGTTGCCCAGAATGAGGTACATGTTGGTTTGCTCTGGATGGCCCTGGATGGACTTCCCTGGGGGCCAGGATGGAGCAGGTGTAGGTTGCTCTGGGTCTCACAGTCAGAGATCCCTTGCAGTGTGCTCTGGGTTTCTCCTTGTTGCCCTGGCAGCAGGTCCTGGTGCTGGGGGTGGAACGGGTGCTGGATGGCTTCATGTCAGGCCACTAGCATGGTTCTGGGGTGGGTCACAGAGATCCCTCTGGCTTGCACTCACTGAGGGTCTTGGAGCTGGATCCTAGGACACTGAGTCCCAGCAGGCTGGTGAGGAGGCCTGGTGCTGGAGCTCTCTCTGGGAGCCTGCTGGCAGGTACTGTGCCACTCACTGCTGGGGCATGGTGGTGGTTCCACACGGGTTATGGCTGGCCAGCAGCATTCTCTAAGCATCCTCTGCCCTTCCTTATTGAAAACTGTCTCCTCAGCTGTGTCTAATTTGTTAATTCAGGGTGGATGTTTTCCAATTTAGTTGCTTTCCTGGCCTGGCCCTAGGAGGAGGTGCATGACACTTGCCTATTCAGCTGCTATTTTTTTTTTTAAATATATTTTATTGATTTTTTACAGAGAGGAAGGGAGAGAGATAGAGTTAGAAACATCGATGAGAGAGAAACATCGATCAGCTGCCTCCTGCACATCTCCTACTGGGGATATGCCCGCAACCCAGGTACATGCCCTTGACCGGAATCGAACCTGGGACCTTTCAGTCCGCAGGCTGACGCTCTATCCACTGAGCCAAACCGGTTTCGGCAGCCGCTATTTTTACTGTCAGTCCTTTTTATTTTGAATGCATCTGATCTCCATCCACCTTTGAAAATTCAGACCTTTACTCCCTCCCATTTTGTTTCTGTTGTCACAAATTACCCCTGTTTATGCTATAAGTTTATTGCTGATCGTACTTTTAGGTTTGTGACCTTTTGTGCTTTGTTTTAGATAAATTAACCCCCTTGAGTTCTTCCTCAATAGACCTCTTCTGGTGATAAATTTCTCTCAACTCTCAACTTCTGTATGCCTAGAAAAGTCTTTATTTCTCCTTCATATCTTAAGGATAATTTTGATCAATATATTATTCTTGGGTGGTAATTTCTCACTCTCAGTAGTTTGAGTATTTGGTTCCATCCTATTCTAGCTTGTAGAGTTTTTGCTGAGAAGTCTGATGATAACCTGGATTTCCTTTATAAGTTACTTTCTTCTTACTCCTGGCTGCCTTGAAAATTCTTTGTCATTAATTTTTCACAGTTTTAATACAATGTGCTTTGGAGAAGGCCTTCTTGTATTGAGGAATATGGTGTTCTGTTTGTTTCTTTCCATAGTTTTGGAAGTTCTCACTATTTTAATAGGCTCTCCATTCCCTTCTCCCAGTCTTCTTCTAGTATGCCTACTATTCCTATATTGCTCTTTCTGAAGAAGTCAAATAATTATCTTAGAGTTCTTGTGCTCAAGTTTCTCTTCCTTCTGCATCATTACTAGAGTTCTAGCTTAGATATTACCAATCCTTTCTTCTATCTAATCATTTCTTTTTCTGATGCTGCCTAGTTCATTCTTGATCCCTTTTACTGAGTTCTTCCTCTCCAGAATTTCTCTTTGCTTCTTTATTAAAGTTTCAATTTCTTTGGCAAAGTACTCATTTTGTTTGTATATTTGTTTTCTGAATTCATTAAACTGTCTGACTGTATTTTTTTGCATCTCATTGAGTTTTTCAGACTGCAATCTTGAATTCTCTGCCATTTATATCACACTAGAGGCCCGGTGCACAGATTTGTGAAACAGTGTGGTCCCTTGGCCTGGCCTGCAGGGATCTGCTGAAACCGGCTCTCCAACATCCCCTAGGGGGTCTCAGATTGCAAAAGGGTGTAGGCCAGGCTGAGGGATCCCACCGGTGCATAATCAGGGCTGGGGAGGGACTGCGGGAGGGCTCCAGGGCATATCTGGCCCATCTCGCCCAGTCTTGATATGCCGGACCCCAGCAGCAAGCTAACCTACCAGTGGGAGCATCTTCCCCCTGGTGGTCAGTGCACATCATAGCAACTGGTCAAACAGTCAGACACTTACCATATTAGGCTTTTATTATATAGGATATTTCCATGTCTTTAAGTTAGTTTTCTGGGTATTTTTCATTTTCTTTCTGATCTGCCTTGCTACTTTGGCTATTGACTTATTTGATGGATTCCTTCTCTGTCTAGCCATCTATGTATTCTATGTATGAGTAGCACTTCTCTAGATGATTATTACAAAGAGGTGGAACTGAATCAAAAGTTTCCCTAGTAGGTGGGTGCTTCACCTGTAATCCAGTCACCTTGGTCACAGGGGACCAACCCTACAAAGGAATGAGATGGGTGATGGAACTCCAAATCCATAAACTTCCAGGTTGTCTGCCACCACCAGGCACTGCTATCCACATAGCCATGATACATGGAAGTGGAGTGGACTGGGGGAACCCGACAGCCTTCCATGTTGTTTTGCCTTTCTGGTAATGGTGACCTTAAACCTCTGCAAAGTGCCCCCTGTGCCCTGATGCTGGGACCAGTCACAGAGAGCACTCTTTACTCAAGAAAAAAGTGTTTCTGTAGTACCAGTTCTCATGTTTTCAGATTATGTGATCCACAACCCAACACCAAGGGCAAAGGGAGGTGAGCACTGGGAGTTTACAGGGTAGCCACATTCCATTGCTTTGTTCCCTGTCTTGAATGCCAAGCACCCAACAACCATGGCCACATCTCTATGCTATGTACTTGCCCATGTTTCTGGGCTCAGCTACAGCATGTATTGTCCCCACCTGCAGGAATTTGCACTGAATCTCTTTGCTCCTCCTGGCATACAGGAGTGCCAGCCACAACCTGATTCCTCCCTTATCCAGGCAGAGCCCCACCATGAGCTCCTGGCTGTAGTGCTGAGTTAGAGGCTCATCTTAGCTTTTCTCCCTTCTCCCCAGTTCTCTCCCACTTGTCTACCTTTACATATGTCAATGTGTGGATCTCTCAGGAGTATTTGTGCATTGAGCATGAAATCCTTTGTTGAGTTATAGCTGTTCAAATTGTTGAAATTTCAAGGGGAAAGACCAAGGGGATCTTTCATGCCACCATTCCTCTGACATTACTCCTTTACCTTTTGAAAAAAAACTACAATTTTGACCTTAAATACTGAAATTCAAGTCTATATATGTAAAGTAGTAGCTGGCTTGAGTTTCTGAATGTGATTTGAATTTTTATACTCCAACTCTATCTTTAGCCTACATAAGTAGTCCATAGAATTGCTGATCAATAAATTGCTAACTGATACATATGAAAAACCAACAGATCAATGATTTATGAGAAAGTCTGTTTATTTTAGTTGCTTGGAACCCAACCCTAACAGTCTGATTAACTGAACACTTACCAATTAATATCAACCTGGTTTACCATAACAAAGGAATGTGGATAAGACTAAGGATTCTAATAGCTGAAAAATACTGGCGGGTATTGTTGATCTTCAATATGCACATATTCTATATTTAAAAAATCGCCTACTCTTTAAAATTTATTTGTAATTCCTATATCAATACCCTTGGTGTTTTTATGGTAATTCAGGGGCATACACATACTGGTATGCAGAATGGAGAAAAAATTGAGTCTCCCTAATGTGTACATTTTCAGTTGGGACGGAACAAGGAAATTCTCTGCCTTTTTGTTTCAGCTCTCATACTCTAAACAAGTGTTCTTTTCACAGTCTATGTAGTGCCACATTTTTGTTATTTTTCTTGTCGATGTCACTATGTAAAATGACCCCCAAACATAGTGCTGAAGTGTTGTCTGGTGTGAAGAGCAAGAGGCTGCAATGTGCTTTAGTGAGAAAATACAAGTGTTAGATAAGCTTCATTCAGGCATGAGTTATATATAGTGTTGTTGGCTATGAGTTCAATGTTAATGAATCAACAATATATAGTAAATAAGGAGTCATTAAATACAATTGCATATAAAACAAGGTTATGTATTGATTAATTGACAAATCGACTCACAGGAACCTAACCTAACCTAATTCAGTGTTTGTGGCAACTTTATAGAGCATAACCACCATCAATAACAAAAATCAACTATATATACTATGAAAATCTCCTATTTTTGTCTGAGGTGAAAGGGATTTTTTCTCAATACAGACCATCTCACCCTGGCTTCCTGGAGCCCATATGCACATATCTACAAGCATCTGGGCAGCAGCATGGGTAACAAGGAATGGCGCAAAATAAACAGAGACTCCAAAGTCTCAAACTCAGCCTCAAGATGTAGTATCTATAATTTTGAAAAGCTTCTAAAATAAGGATACCAGCAAATCTAATCCCTTGTTCAAGCTTATTAATCCCAGCCAAAAAACCACCTATCTTCCCAAAGATGACACTGCTGTGGCCTAATTAGATATACTTTCTTCTTCTTGTCCCAGCCTCATACTGGCAAGTTGGCTTCTTACTAAAAATTAAAGCTTTTCAAATATTGTTACATGTGTTGACAATAAGCCATTCTGGTAAAGGGCTTTACAGTTAGGGGTGGGGTATAGAGACAGAGTGTAGGATTTGTCCTTGTATTCAGATTGGCAGAGGATATCATGTTATTACAGTCCCAACCCAGCCAGATCAAGCATGTTATTCTCTGAAGGCTGAATAGGTCCTGATATAGGTGATACAGAGGGTCTCAGGAGGCTCCTTCCCCAACAGAGAAACCAGCCAAATGTCAGGGCTGCAGAAGCACAATCCACTGATAAGGTTAGCAAAACAACCACCACATCCATTAGGAAAGAACCCCCACCACCACCACCACCACCACAGCTTGGAAACAGAAGTCCAAACTACCTGGTAAGATGTCCAACTAAGAACAATTATGCCATCGAGCTCCCGAAAGCTTCAGATCACAGTGTTTGCCATAAACAGATGCCACCCACTACCAAGAAAACTTCATTTCTCTAAAGAAATAAAGTGGGTTTTTTATTTTTATTTTTTTCAGAAGAAGAGCACTTGACAAAAGGTACTAAAATACTCAGAATAAAATCTCAAGTCAAAGCTGTCAAAAGCATCAGAATAAAGCACTACAAATACATGTAAGAATTTGCAGTGCTTCTTTAAGCCAAACCACACTGCCACCTACTGAAAAAGTACACGCTTTTCCTTGGCCTTGACTATCCTGAATGTTTCTTAAATATTCATTCTGGGAAATGTGGCCATTCTTTTCCACATTCTCAGGGCATTTTGGCAATAGGACAGACAGCCCCCACTGTGAGCCAGCAGCACCATCTTCTCTGGCACCCACCCACCAGAGGAAACTTGAAGAAATTGGATGGCAAGCTGGCACCAGTAGACACTGACTCATTTGTCCCATGACAGAAATTGGGGGAGGTAGAATCCAAATGAATGTGAAGAGATGCACAGCATTCCAAAAACAACTGAATCACCCGGCAACCGCAGGGAAGAAACTGCTGACAAGCATTTGAAGTAAGGCACCCATAACCATGAATCATGCAGCATAACAGCTGGGTACCAAATGACTTGTAAATCTAGAAGATTCAGAAATAACTTTGCAGCTACAACCCACATCATTCCAATCCCTAGTCCATATCCCTGGGACTGAGGCCACTGAAAAGTAGCAGTGGGCCTGGGATTAACTGCTTCCCAAACTGTTACTTGCTATCAAGCACTCAGTGTTCCAGTTTCAAGCCTGAAATCCCAAATTACAGGGAAAAATAATTCAGGGGAAAACCAGGATAACCAGGATAATCAGGAAAACTGGATAACCAGGCTAAAGGTTGCTATTTGTACATGCTAGGTCAGTCTTTTCTAGTTGGTAAAGATCGTTTCTCAAAAAAGAGAGAGAGAGAGAGAGAGAGAGAGAGAGAGAGAGAGAGAGAGAGAGAGAGATTATTTCTCTTCTCAAGACAGAGACAAGGGACAAAGGGAAGAATAAAGTAAAGGAGGGGGGAAAGGAAGAAGTAACAGTGATAACTCCTTTTTTCTGAATATATATTATATGACTGATACTTCTCTAGGCATTTTAACATGCCACTATTTCTGATCCTCTCAACAATATGACCAGTTTTACAGAAGAGGAAACAGATTCAAAACAGTAAAATACTTGCCCAAGATCATATAGATAATGAGACACAGAATCTGGATTGTAACTAGCTTGTAGAAAGTAAGAGAGAAAAGGAAAGAAACAACTGAGGCAAAGTGGCTGCCTATTGTCACATGAGCAAGAAGCTATTTTCCATACCAATTAGGCAAGGAGGAGTGGCCACTTGAAAAAGAATCAATTTTTCTAGACATGTAAGTGGCATTGATATGTCTAGGTAAGACAAAACCATAACTGTGAGAAGCCAATTTCTTCTACTCCAAATGAAGAGTTCCCATTATCAGAGAAAGAGTAATACTTTCAACTCTTAAGAATCTGTGCTTTTAGAGCTGGGTTTAGGCCTTATGCCACAGAGATGGATAATCCAAATGAATCTGTGGTTTACATTTAACTTGTCATCCAAACAATAGGACTGTGTGGAAAAACTCAGATTACTTCTAAAACCTTTCATAATTTTCCATTATTCATAACACTTTGGGGAATGGCAAATCCAAGCTCAATTGGATGCCAAGAACGATACTAAGAAGAGCTGGCCTTTCAAACTTTCCCTAGTACCAAGGAACCAGTTAAGTATTTGGATTATATCCAAGTACACACCAACATAGGATGCAACAGATAGAAAGGAACTCAGACATCACCTAGTCTAATACCATTTTTTGACAAATGATGGGAATAGGACACAGAAAATGAAATCTTCATTCATCTCCTCTCTTCTGCCGTTTATTCAGGAGTTGCAAAGCCCTATTGTACTAGCATTGTAGCATGTTCTGGGAAATGTAAATAAAGTGGAAGACACAGTCTTTGCCCTCTAAGAATTTCTGGTAGAGCTCGAGTTGTAGAACATTTTAAAATGATCCTTGTAAAACATCACACTATTTTTGTGGATCTGCCCATGATAGCAATTATTCTTTTAGTGCTCACTGATTACAAAAATTGGCAATGACCAAAAGCTGCTAAGAATTCAGTCATGTTCTTAAATATATTTGTATTTAAATAAAGTCTTTACATGAATCAGAAAAAATGGTATGTATGCACTTTTGAGAAAGCATTTATTTAATTTCCAAACAGTTCTTCATAAGTGCACTTATGCAATATCTTATAGCTGCAGGCCACAGGAAGGGAACTACTGCTACAGAGAAAAACATCAAGACACTGCAGCCAGATCCAACTTTATACACTGCCAGAATTGGGGTGACCTACATGACATGTTTTAATGGGCTCCAGGAAAATTTACCTGCCCCAATATAACCCCGTCCCCACTCCTTGAGATAATTTACTTCCCTTTGCCACACTACACACTTTCAACTTTCTGAAATTCCAATGACCAAAGCAGACATGGTTTCACAAGCAATAACTGCATAAATGCAACACCCTCAGAAAGTTGGACAATCACATATAACTTTACAAAAGTTCCTTATACCTACCTCGCTGAATTTGAATAAAAAGCATTATGGAAGATGGGTGAGTGGCAGTTTACTTCTAGTTGAGAACTAAAAGGAGTCTGGGCATGGTATGCCAGCAGTTGGGTAGGGGTAATTGCTTAGAAACTCGAAGATTATAAAGATATTAGATGCACCAGAATAGTGAGGAGGTAAGGCGGGAAATGGTATCAAAGGTAAATTTTACTAAAATGGCATGAGTACTTCATGGAGTGCTAAGTTTTTTGTTGTTGTTGTTGTTTTTTGTTTTTGTTTTTGAGCTTTTTAATTTTTATTTTGTTTTATTGCTTAAAACAGCGGTTCTCAATCTGTGGGTCGCAACCACTTTGGCGGTCGAACGACCCTTTCACAGGGGTCGCCTAAGACCATCCTGCATATCAGATATTTACATTACGATTCATAAAAGTAGCAACATTACAGTTATGAAGTAGCAGCAAAAATACTTTTATGGTTGGGTCACAACATGAGGAACTGTATTTAAAGGGCCAGAAGGTTGAGAACCACTGGCTTAAAGTGTTACAAAGAGTAGTACATATGTCTCCTTTTTTTCCCCCTTAACTTTCCCCTGGCCTCCCTTACCCCCCAGTGTTTTGTGTCCACTGGTTATGCTTATATGCATGCATACAAGTCCTTCAGTTGATCTCTTACCACCTCTCCCCCACTCAACCCACCCCAGCCTTCCTGCTGTAGTTTGACAGTCTGTTTGATGCTGCTCTGCCTCTGTATCTATTTTTGTTCATCAGTTTATAATGTTCTTTATTATCCATAAATGAGTGCGATCATGTGGTATTTACTTTCATTGACTGGCTTATTTCACTTAGCATAATGCTTTCCAGTTCCATCCATGCTGTGGCAAATGGTAAGAATTCCTTCTTTTTTACAGAAAAATAGTATTCCTTTGTGGAGATGTGCCACAGTTTTCTAATCCATTCATCTGTTGATGGGCACTTAGGCTGCTTCCAAATCTTAGCTATGGTAAATTGTGCTGCTATGAACATAGGGGTGCATATATCCTTTCTGATTGGTGTTTCTAGTTTCTTGGAACATATTCCTAGAAGTGGGATCCCTGGGTCAAATGAGAATTCCATTTTTAACTTTTTGAGGAAACTCCATACTGTCTTCCATAGTGGCTGCACCAGTCTGCATTCCCACCAGCAGTGCACAAGTGTTCCTTTTTCTCCACATCCTCTCCAGCACTTGTCGTTTGTTGATTTGTTGATGATAGCCAGTCTGACAGGTGTGAGATGGTACCTCATTGTTGTTTTGATTTGCATCTCTCGGATGATTAGTGACTTTCAGCATGTTTTCATATGTCTCTTGGCTTTCTGAATGCCCTCTATTGAAAAGTGTCTATTTAGGTCCTTTGCCCATTTTTTGATTGGATTGTTTATCTTCCTTTTGTTAAGGTGTACCAGTTCCCTATAAATGTTGGAGCTTAAACACTTATCAGTGATAACATTAGCAAATATTTTTTCCCATGCTGTGGGCTTTCTTGCTGTTTTGTTGATGGTTTCTTTTGTTGTACAAAAGCTTTTTATTTTTATGTAGTCCCATTTGTTTCTTTTCTCTTTAGTTTCCAATGCCCTAGGACAGTGGTTGGCAAACTGCAATTCGAGAGCCACATGCGGCTCTTTGGCCCCTTGAGTGTGGCTCTTCCACAAATACTGACTTCTATGAATGGGCCACGAAGTTTCGATCACACTGTACATGCGCGCCCGCACATGATATTTTGTGGAAGAGCCACACTCAAGGGGCCAAAGAGCCGCATGTGGCTCTCGAATTGGAGTTTGCCAACCACTGTCCTAGGAGCTATATTGGTGAAGAAATTGCTTCGGCATATGTCTGAGATTTCGTTGCCTTTGGATACCTCTAGTATTTTTATGGTTTCCTATCTTCCACTTAAGTCCTTTATCCATTTTGAGTTTATTTTTGTATACGGTGTAAGTTGGTGATCTAGTTTCATTTTTTTGCATGTATCTGTACAATTTTCCCAACACCATTTATTGAAGACTGTCTTGACTCCATTGTATGTTCTTGCCTCCTTTGTCAAATATTAATTGAGCATACTGGTTTGGGTCAATTTCTGGGTTCTCTAGTCCATTCCATTGATCTATATGTCTGTTCTTGTGCCAGGCCCAGGTAGTTTTCAGAACAGTGGCTTTATAATACAGCTTGATATCTGGTCTTGAGATCACTCCTACTTTGTTCTGCTTTCTCAGGATTGCTGCAGCTATTCGGGGTCTTTTTTAATTCCAGATGAATTTTTGGAGAGTTCGTTCTAGGTCTATGAAATATGCCATTGGAATTTTAATTGGGAGTGCATTGAATTTATAGATTGCTTTGGGTAGTATGGGCATTTCAATGTTGTTGATTCTACCAATCCATGAACACGATATGTTTTTTTCCATCTGTTTATGTCTTCCTCTATGTCTTTTTTCAACGTCCTGTAGTTTTCTGGGTAGAGATCTTCTCCCTCCTTAGTTAAGTTTATTCCTAGGTATCTTAATTTTCTTGTGGTTGCAGTGGTAAAAGGGATTTTTTTTTTAAATCTCTCTTTCAGTAAGTTTACTGTTGGTGTATAAAAATGCCATTGATTTCTTGGTATTAATTTTGTATCCTGCTACATTGCCGGATTCATTTATTAATCCTAGTAATTTTTTGACAGAGTCTTTACGGTTTTCTATGTACAGTATCATGTCATCTGCAAATAAAGACAAATTTACTTCTCTTCCAATTTAGATACCTTTTATTTCTTCTTGTCTGATTGCATTTGATAGCACTTCCAGTACTATGTTGAACAGAAGTGGTGAAAGTGGGCATCCCTGTCTTGCTCCAGTTCTTTTTTTTTAATATATTTTTATTAATTTTTTACAGAGAGGAAGGGAGAGAGATAGGGAGTTAGAAACATCGATGAGCGAGAAACATCGATCAGCTGCCTCCTGCACATCTCCCACTGGGGATGTGCCCGCAACCCAGGTACATGCCCTTGACCGGAATCGAACCTGCGACCTTTCAGTTCGCAGGCCGACGCTCTATCCACTGAGCCAAACCGGTTTCGGCCTTGCTCCAGTTCTTAAGGGAAATGGTTTTAGCTTTTTCCCATTGAGTGTGATGTTGGCTGTAGGTTTTTCATATGAGGCTTTTATTATTTTGAGGTATGATCCTTCTATTCCCCCTTTGCTGAGCCTTTTTATCAGAAAAGGGCGTTGGACTTTGTCAAATGCCTTTTCTGCATCAATTGATATGATGGTGATTTTTGTCTCTCAATTTGTTTATATGACATATCACATTTATTGATTTGCAGATGTTATACCAGCCTTGAATCCCCAGAATAAATCCCACTTGGTCATGGTATATGATCTTCCTCACGTAATGTTGGATCCAGCTTGCTAGAATTTTGTTGAGGATTTTAACATCTCTGTTCATCAGGGATATTGGCCAGTAATTCTCTTTCTTTGTGGTGTCTTTATCTGGTTTTGGGATTAGTGTAATGCTGGCTTCATAGAAAGAGCTTGGAAGTGTGCCTACCTCTAGAATTTTTTGGAATAGTCTGAGAAGGATTGGTTTTAGTTCTTCTTTGAATGTTTGGTAAAACTCCCCTGTGAAGCCATCTGGTCGAGGGCTTTTGTTTGCTGGAAGCATTTTGATTACTGTTTCAATTTCATAAGTAGTTATCGGCCTATTCAGGTTTTTTGATTCTTCCTGATTGATTTTTGGAAGCTTGTATTTTTCTAGGAATGTGTCCATTTCATCGAGGTTGTCCAGTTTGTTGGAGTAGAGGTGTTCGTAGTATTTTTTACAGTCTTTTGTATATCAATGGGATCAGTTGTTACTTCACCTCTTTCATTGCTGATTTTGTTTATTTGGGTCCTCTCTCTTTGCTTCTTTGTGAGCCTGGCTAGAGGTTCATCAATCTTGTTTATCCTTTCAAAGAACCAGCTCTTGGTTTCATTGATCTTTTGTATTGTGTTTTTGTCTCAATGTCATTTATTTCTGTTCTGATCTTTATTATCTCCTTTCTTCTGGATACCATGGGCTTTTCTTATTGCTCTCTTTCAAATTCTTTAAATTGCAGGTTTAGGTAATTTATTACCATTTTTTCTTGTTTTTTGAGGTAAGTTTGTAGAACTATGAACTTCCCTCTCAGGACTGCTTTCATTGTGTCCCACAGATTTTGGATTGTTGTGTTTTCATTGTCATTTGTTTCCAGGATGCTTTTTATTTCTTCTTTGATCTCTTTGGTAACCCAATCATTGTTTAATAACATGCTAGTTAGCCTCCAAGTGTTTGATTTTTTTTCCATTGTTTTTATTGTCATTGATTTCTAATTTTATGCCACTGTGATCTGAGAAGATGCTTGTTATGATTTCTATCCTCTTGAATTTGAAGAGACTTTGCCTAGGTATTAATATGTGGTCTATCTTTCAAAATATCCCATGATCACTGGAGAAGAATGTATATTCTGTAGCTTTGGGGTGAAATATTCTGAAGATGTCAATTAAGTCCATCTGATCTAGTAAGTCATTTAGGATTGCTGTTTCTTTGCTGATTTATTTGTTTAGAGGATTTATCCAGTGGTGTCAGTGGGGTATTAAAGTCCCGTATTATGACTGTATTGCTATCAGTCTCTCCCTTGATATCTTCCAGAAGTTGTTTTATGTATTTTGCTGCTCCTGTATTGGGTGCATATGTGTTTACCAGAGTGATATTTTCTTGTTGGATTTCTCCCTTTGGTATTATGTAGTGGCCTTCCTTACCTCTTGTTATGGCCTTTACTTTAAGGTCTATTTTGTCAGATATAAGTATTGCAACCCCAGCTCTTTCCTCATTTCCATTTGCCTGAAAAAAATTTTTTCCCATCCCTTCACTATCAGTCTGTGTGAATCTTTTTTTCTGAGGTGGGTCTCTTGCATACAGAAAATATTTGGGTTGAGTTTACTTATCCATTCAGCTACCTTATGTCTTTTGATTGGGGCATTTAATCCATTTACATTTAATGCTATTATTGATAAGTACTTTTTTGTCATAATTTTTATTCTTAATATTTGTCTTTCTACCTGCCTTTCTCTTTCTTCTTTTATAGCATTCCCTTTAGCATTACTTGGATTGCTGGTTTGGTGGTAATAAACTCTCTTAGTCTTTTTTTGTCTGTGAAGCTCCTGATTCCACCTTCAATTTTTAATGATAGCCTTGCTGGATATAGTATTCTGAGATTCAGTCCCTTGCTGTGCATCACTTTGTACATTTCATTCCATTCCCTTCTGTCCTGATGTGTTTCTGTTGAGAAATCCATTGATATTCTAATGGGAGATTCCTTGTATGTAATTTTCTGTCTCTCTCTGGCACCTTTTAAGATTGGTACTTTGTCATTGACATTTGACAATTTAATTATGATGTGTCTTGGTGTTGATATTTTTTGGGATCATCTTGTTTGGGACTCTATGTGTTTCTTGGGGAAGTTTTCTGTCAGTTGTTCAAACAGGTTTTCTATTCTTTGCTTCTCTTTCTCTCCTTCTGGTACCCCTATTATGCTGATCTTGGTTCATTTTGTGTTGTCCCAAAACTCCCTTAGGCTCTCCCCTTCCTTTTTAAATTTTCTTTCCAGTTGCTGCTGTGTTTGTGTGTTTTTTCTTACCTTGTTTTATAGTTCACTAATGCGGTCCTCAGCCTCTTCTAGTCTACTGTTTAAGCCTTCCATTGTGTTCTTTACTGCAGCTATGTAATTCTTCAATTCCTCTTGGTTCCTTTTCATATTGGTGACATTCTCATTCAGCTCCTTATAATTCGCATTTGGTTGTGTATATTTGTCATTGAGTTGCATGTGTTTGTCATCCAGCCGTTTGAGCATTCTTATAACCATTACTCTGAATTCTTTCTCTGAGAAGTTACTTGCCTCCATTTCATTTAACTCCCTCTCTGGTGATTTCTCATTTTCTTTCCTTTGGGGATTGCTTTTTTAAAAAATATATTTTATTGATTTTTTACAGAGAGGAAGGGAGAGGGATAGAGAGTTAGAAACATCAGTGAGAGAGAAACATCAGTCAGCTGCCTCCTGCACAATCCCCACTAGGGGTGTGCCCACAACCAAGGTACATGCCCTTGACTAGAATCAAACCTGGGACCCTTGAGTCTGCAGGCCGACGCTCTATTCACTGAGTCAAACCAGTTAGGGTGGGATTTCTTTTTTGTATTCCCATGTTTTGCTCTAACATTTTAATTGTTTCTGTGTCCTAGATTTGACTGCTTTGCTACCCAGTTTCTTTTGAGGATGGTGCTTCTGGTGTGATCTCTTGGGTCTCTTGAGCTTGCTTTTTTTTTTTTTTTTTTTTTTTTTTTGCTTAAAGTATTACAAAGGGTATTACATATGTGTCCATTTTATCCCCCCGCCCTAGACAGTCCCCCAGCCTCCCCTATCCCCCAGTGTCTTATGTCCATTGGTTATGCTTATATGCATGCATACAAGTCCTTAGGTTCATCTCTTACCCCCCTACCTCCTGCCCCCCAACCCTCCCCGGCCTTCACGCTGCAGTTTGACAATCTGTTTGAGGCAGCTCTGCCTCTGTATCTATTATTGTTCAAAAGTTTATAATGGTCTCTATTATCCATGAATGAGTGAGATCATGTGGTATTTTTCCTTCATTGACTGGCTTATTTCACTTAGCATAATGCTCTCCAGTTCCATCCATGACGTTGCAAATGGTAAGAGTTCCTTCCTTTTTAGAGCAGCATAGTATTCCATCGTGTAGATGTACCACAGTTTTCTAATCCATCCATCTACTGATGGGCACTTAGGCTGTTTCCAGATCTTAGCTATGGTGAATTGTGCTGCTATGAACATAGGGGTGCATATATCCTTTCTGATTGGTGTTTCTGGTTTCTTGGGATATATTCCTAGAAGTGGGATCACAGGGTCAAATGGGAGTTCCATTTTCAGTTTTTTAAGGAAACACCATACTGTCTTCCATAGTGCCTGCACCAGTCTGCATTCCCACCAGCAGTGCACAAGTGTTCCTTTTTCTCCACATCCTCTCCAGCACTTGTCGTTTGTTGATTTGTTGATGATAGCCAGTCTGACAGGTGTGAGATGGTACCTCATTGTTGTTTTGATTTGCATCTCTCGGATGATTAGTGACTTTGAGCATGTTTTCATATGTCTCTTGGCTTTCTGAATGTCCTCTTTTGAAAGGTGTCTATTTAGGTCCTTTGCCCATTTTTTGATTGGATTGTTTATCTTCCTTTTGTTAAGTTGTATGAGTTCCCTATAAATTTTGGAGATTAGGCCCTTATCAGATATGACATTGGCAAATATGTTTTCCCACACAGTGGGTTTTCTCGTTGTTTTGTTGATGGTTTCTTTTGCTGTGCAGAAGCTTTTTATTTTGATGTAGTCCCATTTGTTCATTTTCTCTTTAGTTTCAAGTGCCCTAGGAGCTGTATCAGTGAAGAAATTGCTTCGGCATATGTCTGAGATTTTGTTGCCTTTGGATTCTTCTAGAATTTTTATGGTTTCCTGTCGTACATTTAAGTCCTTTATCCATTTTGAGCTTATTTTTGTGTATGGTGTAAGTTGGTGGTCTAGTTTCATTTTCTTGCATATATCTGTCCAATTTTCCCAACACCATTTATTGAAGAGACTATCTTGGCTCCATTGAATGTTCTTGCCTCCTTTGTCAAATATTAATTGAGCATATTGGTTCGGGCCGATTTCTGGGCTCTCTATTCTATTCCATTGATCTATATGCCTATTCTTGTGCCAGTACCAGGCAGTTTTGAGAACAGTGGCTTTGTAATACAACTTGATATCTGGTATTGAGATCCCACCTACTTTGTTCTTTTTCAGGATTGCTGCAGCTATTCAGGGTCTTTTTTTATTCCAGATGAATTTTTGGAGAGTTCGTTCTAGATCTCTGAAGTATGCCGTTGGTATTTTAATGGGAAGTGCGTTGAATTTATAGATTGCTTTGGGTAGTATGGACATTTTAATGATGTTGATTCTACCAATCCATGAACACGGTATGTTCTTCCATCTGTTTATGTCTTCCTTTATATCTTTTTTCAACGTCCTGTAGTTTTCTGAGTAGAGGTCTTTTACCTCTTTAGTTAAGTTTATTCCTAGGTAGCTTAATTTTTTTGGTGCGATGGTAAACGGGATTGTTTTTATAATCTCTCTTTCTGAAAGTTCACTATTGGTGTATAGAAATGCCTCAGATTTCTTGGGGTTAATTTTGTATCCTGCTACATTGCCAAATTCATGTATTAAGTCTAGTAGCTTTTTGATGGAGTCTCTAGGGTTTTGTATGTATAATATCATGTCGTCTGCAAATAAGGACAGTTTTACTTCCTCTTTTCCAATTTGGATGCCTTTTATTTCTTCTTCTTGCCGAATTGCAATGGCTAACACTTCCAGTACTATGTTGAACAGGAGTGGTGAGAGGGGGCATCCCTGTCTTGTTCCTGTTCTTAGGGGAAATGGTGTTAGTTTTTGTCCATTGAGTATGATGTTGGCTGTGGGCCTGTCATATATGGCTTTTATTATGTTGAGGTATGATCCACCTACTCCCACCTTGCTGAGAGTTTTTATCAAAAATGGGTGTTGAATTTTGTCAAATGCTTTTTCTGCATCAATTGATATGACCATGTGGTTTTTTTCTTTCAGTTTGTTTATGTGATGTATCACGTTTATTGATTTGCGGATATTGTACCATCCTTGCATCCCTGGGATAAATCCTACTTGGTCATGGTGTATGATCTTTCTGATGTACTGCTGGATCCGATTTGCTAAGATTTTGTTGAGGATTTTGGCATCTATGTTCATGAGGGATATTGGCCTGTAATTCTCTTTCATTGTGTTGTCTTTACCTGGTTTTGGTATTAGGGTGATGCTGGCTTCATAGAATGAGCTTGGAAGTGTTCCTTCCTCTTGAATTTTTTGTAGTAGTCTGAGGAGGATAGGTTTTAGTTCTTCCTTGAATGTTTGGTAAAACTCCCCTGTGAAGCCGTTTGGTCCTGGGCTTTTGTTTGATGGAAGCTTTTTGATGACTGCTTCAATTTCTTCCATAGTTATTGGCCTGTTGAGATTTTTAGATTCTTCCTGATTGAGTTTTGGAATGTTGTATTTTTCTAGGAATTTGTCCATTTCCTCCAGGTTGTCTAGTTTGTTGGAGTAGAGCTGACCATAGTATTTTTTAACAATCATTTGTATTTCTGTGGGGTCTGTTGTTATTTCGCCTCTATCGTTTCTGATTTTGTTTATTTGGGTCCTCTCTCTTTGCTTCTTGGTGAGTCTGGCTAGAGGTTTGTCAATCTTGTTTATCCTTTCAAAGAACCAGCTCTTGGTTTCATTGATTTTCTGTATTGTTTTTTTGGTCTCTATGTCATGTATTTCTGCTCTAATCTTTATTATCTCCTTCCTTCTGCTCACTCTGGGGTTTTCTTGTTGCTCTCTTTCTAATTCTTTGAGTTGTAGAGTTAGCTGATTTACTACCATTTTTTCTTGTTTTTTGAGATAGGCCTGTAGAGCTATAAACTTCCCTCTCTCTTGAGCTTGTTAATCTAGCATAGCTCCCTACTTGAGCTACTTCGGTTTTCTTGATGTAGGCCTGTGAGCTGGGAAGGTGCAACTGCGGTGTCCAGATGTCAGCAGCTGGGGAGGGGAATATCCCAATTTTTGCTGCCTTGTGTCCTTGGTTGAAATCGCACGTGCCCAGCAGGGGCTCATAGAGGTACCCAGGAGTTGTCTGTTGGGGTGGTGAGGCTCAGGAGGCCTTCACACTGGAAAGGCAAGACTGTGGTGTCCAGAGTTCTGTAGCTGTAGGGTGGAAAGACTCAGTTTTTGCTGCTGTGCCTGTGGTTGTATACACACACTCCCCGTGGCAGCTCACAAGGACACCCACGCTGTGCTTGCCAGTGTGGCGACCTGATGCATTCTGAAGGGCCCTGATTCAAGCCAAGTGATCGAGGCATCTGTGGGCAGGTATCCAGGACGAGGGTATTCAGAATTTCTACTGCTGGGGCAGTGCATCCTTGTTTGGATAAAGCACGCCCAGTAGGGGCTCACAGCAGCACCCAAGAGCTGTCTGTGGAGTGGTGGGCTCAGGAGGCCTGCGTGCTGGAAAAGCATGACTGTAGTGTCCAGAGTTCTGCAGCTGTGGGGTGGGAAAACTCAGTTTTTGCTGCTGTGCCTGTGGTTGGAAACACACACTCCCAGTGGCAGCCCACAGGGGTACCTGTGGTGCATTTGCAGCTTGGAGCTCTGACATACTCTGAGGGGCCCTGGTGCTGAAATTGTAGGACACTGTCTGTGGGCAGTTATTCAGGAAGAGTGAATTCACAATTTTTACTGTGGGGCAGTGCATCTCTGTTTGCACAATATCGTACCCAGCAGGGGCTTGCAGTGGCTCCCAGAGCTGCCTGTGGGGTGGTGGGGCTTGCAAGCTGGAAATGCAAGAATGTGGTGTCTGGAGGTCTGCCACTGGGGAGGGGGAAGCTGCACTTACTGCTGCGGGATCGGTGCTCCTTTGGAGGTGGAGGTCCTAGGGTCTGCGGGTAGGGTTGCAGGATTTTGGCTAGAGTGGCTGCCGGGTCTCGGGCAGTGTCTAAGGGCTCTCTGGGTGGTGGTGTTGATGAGTTCCTAGATGAAGCCACTCTCCCCTTCAAGATGGCGTGGGTTCTGTGCACGAATCCCACAACCTGGGGAGTGTTGGAGGCGATGGTAGGTGCTCCCTGTCCAGGAGAGTCTAATCTGCCAGCCCCCACTACTCCTGTCGGATTTAACTGTCCCTCACTCACTCACACAGACACCACACACATCCACACACTCTCCCTTCACCCTCTCACTCACTCACCCTCTCCCTCACCTCCGTCCTGCCAGCCGCCATCTTCCTGTCTGACCTCCAGTGTGCTAAGTTTTATGGCATGCAAACTAATTGGCAGATAAGTCAGAAAAAGAAATAGATTTCTTTCTATGTTTGACTATCTAGAGAAGGTTTCATAAAGAAGTGGGGTATGAACTGGACCTAAAAGTATAGGCAGAATTTGAGGAGGTAAGAAAAGGGTGTCACAGGTCTACAGAAAATGATTAAGCAGAAGTGAGCATTGGGGAGAGAGTGGGAAACAATGATTAAATCTTCCTGGGTAGTTGGAGTAATTGAGTAGGTATTGAGAGTCATGTGAAATGAGATCGGAGAGAGATGGTGATACAAGATCATGGAAGGCATTAGAACCACATAAAAGAGTTCATTCTTATTGTAGGCACTGGGAGTCTCCACATGTCCCTATATAGATAGGTGGCATAATGAAAACTTATATAAACAGAGTATTTGTTATTAATGCATGGTCTTCAAAATTAAAACCCAAGGGTTTTTTTGGTTGTTTTTGTTTTCTTTTGTTTTTTTTACAAGTTATTACCTATGAGGCCATGGGCAAGTTATATAACCTCTTTGAGCCACAGGTTTTTAAATCTCCAAAATGTGGATAGAAATATATACTTCATTTGGTTATTATGAGAATCAAGTAAGATAATCTTCATAAAGTACATTAGTACTATGCCTTGTACACACTAGATAATAAATATTAGCTATTAAAGCTAATAATCATTGTTAGTATCATCAATACCAACAACAACAATAACAGGGAAAGTAATTAGGAAACTGTGGCTGATTTCCAGAAGTAATCTAATATTTAGGACTAGATAAATTCCAAAACTAGGGTGTTTGCAGAGGTCATAAAAAGGAGGAATTGATTCCCAAAGACATTACAAGGAGGATTTTGGGGTTGATTGCACATGTGCAGTGAAGAAAGGCGTGTGAAAGAAGATTCCAAGACCTACGAGATTTAGATGATATAAGTATACACAAAGAGCAAGAATGGAGAAGGAAATTAGAAAAGAGTTTGTTTGAGTGGTAGAATAAATGAATTTCTTTTGTGAAATATTAACATTGTGGTGATTGAAACATGCCCAAGTGTAGTATTTCACCCATTCTCACAACACTGTACTAAGGTCCACAGGACAGGACTGGAAAGGTAGAGTTGGTAGGTAACTACAAGGAGATCATAGTTGAAGCCTGACAGTAGATAAACTTGCCAAGAAAATGAATATATAAGGAGAACAGAGGGTTAAAAACAGAGTTGGTGGAACAACCATTAATTATGGAATAAGATAGAAGAAAAGTGTAGGAAGTGTTTAAAAAATAGGAGGAGAGAATAATCAGTACTTTACACTAGGGTGCAATGAAAGAAATTCAAATTAATCATAAAAGAGAATGTCCAAGCTAAGGTTAGAATGGTCTTTAAAAAAGGATATACTTATCTACATGGAATAATTTATGGTTCACTGGTAATTTAAAATGGAATTATCACTCAATACATTCATTTAGCCAAAAGCATCTATCAGGGTTCTATGAAGGATGACACTAAGTGTTTTAGGAGATACAATATAGAAGTCTGTCTTCAAGTAACGGATAGGAGATATATTAATAAATGTATTTACAAACATTTAAATCATAATACTAGAGTAAATTAGCAATTTTAGACAATAGTTGTCACAGAGTAGTATGTAATTTAGTGTCAAATAATTGCTAATAGTTCAGCAAAGAGAAAAATGTATTTGGTCTAGAGTGCTCAAGTAATCTTCCCAGATGTAAACCTTAATGGGGATTTTTAGTCAGATTAGTAACAAAACAATTGAAACAAAATTCTGATACTTTAAACTATTAATAGTTACCATAAAATTTATCTAAAGTGCTCTGTCCTGCATATTGATCACTATAGAGTCTATAGAATAAAAAGTTTTTCCAAGTTGGTGTTCTTAGAATTTTCTCAGTATGGTCAATATCAAGCTTGCCTTCCCTTCTCAACTCTACCTCATAGGGCTCTTCCTGTATAGTTTAGCAACTCTAATTAAAATATTTCAATTTTCTGAATGCAACTTCCCAATACCTAGAAATCACACTAGGAAGAAAAACCTCATAATTAGAAAATGAGCCTGGCTTTGATCCATATTTTTCTGAGTTTCATGGTGAGAGATATGTATATATATATCAAAGCTAGAAATCATTAAATGCCAAAGAGTGATCAGGGAAATCAAATCATCAGGTAATGACCTGATCTGGCTGAGGAGCCTTTCACACAGGGCATAGAAATACACAATGCAGAAAATTAAAAAGTAATGCAACCCATTTAATCCTAATCCTCCAGGAGAACTGAAAGAGATGAGAAAAGGGGCAAAAAGAAAAGATCAGAGTTCACTTAGCCTGAAGGATACTGACTTTGAAAGGCAAAGAAATGGAGTAAGGGGAAAAATACAACTTTGCTTTCCTGATCAAGTCTGATAATTAAGATGCAGGAAATGATTTTCAAATTATACGTGTCTCATTCTATAGAGCACAAAGCTGCTGACTGTGTCTGAAGTATAAAAGAAATGTAGCCATAGCCCCAAAAAGGCATTACTCTTTGAGGGGCATATCAGGTTGTTTTCCTTTTGCAGTTTCCAAACAGGACACACTGAAATTTTCCATAGCAATACCAAAAGAACTGCTTTACAGGGAAAGGAACAGCAGGAAAGTCTGTGCTGACAGGAAGATTTGCTTTAAGGAAACTTGATATATGTTTTTTTTTCTTTATAAAAGAGATCATTTGAGACAATTATTAGATTTACAAAAGCATTTTTGCTATAAATAGATAAATAAATAAATTTCTTAAAGCAATGGCTCATATATTCCATTAACAATTAACCCCCCCCCCCCTTTGAATTCACTTGGATAATTACCCAAAGTGAAATCTGGAGGTGTGGCCAAGAAGGGCTGGTGATAGATTTTCCATCTTTTATAAAAATCAGAAAGAAACTGTAAAGCAGGTGAGAAAAACCATTCCTTAGGCCAACTAGCAGAGCTACACAGTTTGGAAGGAAGCCAAGCTACAAGCAAAGTCAGGTGGGCTGGGGGAAAGTAAAGGTTATAGTAAAGACAGAATGAAGGGAAAGATGGAGACAGATACAAATTGATAAAGGACATCAGCAGAGATAATGTGATAGTTTCTTAGATATGCTTTTGAAGTCTTCATTCCCTTGCCCCTTCTTGCTCCCCTTTGGTGTTCTGGGGCAGACATTTTGTGACATCTGAGATGACACCTCAAAAAATCTGGCAAATTAAAAATAACATATACTCAGAAACTACATCTGATTTTGAAAAATATATATTTTTATTTATTTCAGAGAGGAAGGGAGAGGGAGGGAGGAAGAGAGAGAGAGAGAGAGAGAGAGAGAGAGAGAGAGAGAGAGAGAGAGAGAGAAACATCAATGATGACAGAGCATCACTGATCGGCTGCCTCCTGCATGCCCCAAACTGGGGATCCAGCCCACAACCCAGGCATGTGCCCTGACCAAAAATAGAACAGAGAACTCTTGCTTCATAGGTCAACATTCAACCACTGAGCCATGACAGTTGGGCTATCTCGGATTTTTTAACACTGGTCTTACAGAGCCAATGTCCTGGTCTTTATTTGCAAACTGACATCAGTGGTGGGAATTTCAAACCAGATAATAAGAGCCTAAAACACTCTGGCTAAACTAACACAATACAAGGTTCTCATATAATGGCCAAGGAACTGGTTGTTTCCAGGGAGCAGTGGGAGGTTCTGCAGCCCCACACTATATATCTCTGTGTCTAAATCAGCCAATTATTGAATTTGAGCTTCTTTTCCTCAAAGTCTCTCTCCATATCCAGACTATTATACTCTTTTAGAATACCTTTTAAAAGGTTAAAAAAGGATTTAATATTTAAGAATTTGCTTCTTCTGCAGTTAATTCACTTTACAGTTACCTGCCTATCAGTATCTGAGCTCCCAAATGAGAATTTTGAGGCAGGTCAACCTCTGTATTCACAGAAAAAGTAGTTTGAAAGAAACATCTACAATGTTGATAGTACTGTGAAGAAATATAAAAGAAACTAAAAATAAAAAAAAAACAGAATGGGAATGAGAATAATAATGTATTATAATTCAGTTAAAAATATCTTCCCATATGAATTTGACCACCCAAAGCCTTTCATCATTCAAGACCAACATAGGCTTATACACACATTTTGAAAAGCTCTCCAATCCCTAATTCTAATAATGGATATAAGTGCATATGATATAATTAGAACAATTATTCTCAACCAGGGGTTGTGAAACAGTGCTAAAGAGAAGAGCAAGGAGTAAACTTCCCATGGAGCATAAAATCTTCTAGGGTTAAAGATAGGCATTTTTTAAAAAGAAATCCTAAAATGGTCATTTCTTTGATAGTTTTTAGTTATACTAAGTTTTTGAAATTTAAAACAAAAATAAATGCATAACATCTTCATGTTTATCAAAAGGGGCATGGGTTATAAAATAAGAAATAGTGGACTTCCTTGGAAAAATTCTACTTTTTATCCAGCACCTACAGAACCTGGAATACAGATGTTGAGTAAAAGTCTGTTGGATGGATGGATGGATAGATGGATGCAAAGACAGATATGTGTAAATGAAGTATAGGAAACTTGAAGCATCAACAAAAGCAATCACATGAATAAACTATAATCTTTCTGTTTTCTTAACACTGCTAAAACATGCCATTTTTGACTAATAAGATTTAGAAAAAGAGATGTAGGGTGCTGGAGATTACCAGATCCTGCCTTCAAATAACAAGTGGCATCACTGAAAACAGAGGAAGACTTCATAAGTAATGCTTATATTGACTTTATCAGGGAAATTAACTCTATAAACCAAGTCTCAGAAGCAAATTTATAACAGCCCAGAAACTAAAAATGTAGTCCAAATAAAAGCTGATGAATGATTCCTCTTTTGTACATCAAAGGCCTCAAAAAAGTGTGAGCAATTTAGTTAAACTTATCCAAATATTTATTTTTCCCCTCTACCAGGCACATACTAGGATTGCTCTTCTTGGTCTTCTTAACATTTTTGGTGGTTCTACATGATGAGTTCTGGCCAATGAGTTATTATTGAAAGTTATATATACTAATTATGAAATAGAGAATTGTCATTGTAAGAACTTTCAGATGACACTTTTTCTCTCCAACACAAACACTGGCTATGTCATCATCTTATACCTGTCAGAATGGCTATCATCAATAAACAAAATCAACAAACAAAAGTATTAGTGAAGATGTGGAGGAAAGGGAACCCATGTGCACTGTTGGTGGAAATGCAGACTGAAGCAGCCCCTATGGAAAACAGTATGGAGGTTCCTCAAAAAATTAAAAACTCAGCTGCCTTGTGACCCAGGATTCTATTTCTGGATATATGTCCAAAACACTATTTCAAGATATAGGATGTTCATTTCAGCATTATTTACAATAGCAAATATATGGAAGCAGCACAAGTACCCATCAATAGACAAGTGGATAAAGAAGTGGTACATATATACACTGGAATATTACTTAGCCATTAAAAAGAATGCAATCTTACCATGATATAATGGCCAAGGAACTGGTTGTTCCTGGGGAACAGATGGAGGTTCTGGGACTATCCAGCCCATGGGCCACATAATGCCCATAAAATCATTTGGTCTGGTCCTAATAAGGCATCAGGGCTAAGTTAATTAAATGTTTGACCAAATTTAGCAGGCTAATTTTTAAGTTGATAATTTTGTATGGCCCGTGACTGATGTTATAAATATCCAAATGGCCCTTGCCAGAAAAAAGTTTTCCCAACCCTGACTTAGATAATACTATGCTAAGTGAAATAAGTCAGAGAAAGACAAAAACCATATGATTTCACTTATATGTGGAATCTAAAGGCCAAAATAAATTAACAAACAAAATTGAAACAGACTCATAGAAAAAACTAATGGTTGCCAGAAGGGAGGGTTATTATTTTTTTTTTTGGGGGGGGGAGGAGCTGTGTGAAAGAGGGGAAGGAATTAAGAAGTACAAATTGGTAATTATAAAATAGTCATAGTCATGAGGATGGAAAGGACAACATAGAAAATATCAACTATAATATTATAATAACTATGTATAGTGCCAGGTTGGTACATTAAATATTGGAAGAACACTTTATAAAAGATATGATTGTCTAAGCACTATGCAGTACACCTGAAACTAATACAAAATAACAATGAATGTAAACTGTAATTGAAAAATAAAATTTATATTTTAAAAAAAGATTGGCTATGTTCCCTATAGTAGCTTCTCCATTAGCCTGAGTTAGGAGGTGATGGCAATACAGAGCACAGCCCCTAAAGACCTATGATGAATGTGTAGTTTGAACAGACAGGAAAAAACCTTTTATGTTTGTATCCACTAAGATTTCAGGGTTCTTTGTTCCTGCAGCATAATCTAGCCCAGGGGTGGGCAAACTTTTTGACTCGAGGGCCACAATGGGTTCTTAAACTGGACCGGAGGGCTGGAACAAAACCATGGATGGAGTGTTTGTGTGAACTAATATAAATTCAAAGTAAACATCTACACTAATAAAAGAGAAAAATGGTAATTGGCGTACGGCGATACCCTTTTCATTGGCTAATCAGGGCTATATGCAAATTAACTGCCAACTAAGATTGGCAGTTAACTGCCAACTAAGATTGGCAGTTAACTGCCAACAAGATGGCGGCTAATTTGCATATGTAGGCACAATGCAGGGAGGAGAAAGGGAAAGCAGGAAGAAGCCCCCTGCCACTGACAGTGATCAGAAACCCAGGGGGGAGCTAAGAGCCATGATCGGAGAATCAGGCGCCTTTGCCGCCCTGGCCAGTGGTAGCAGGAAGTAGGGGTGGAGCCAGCGATGGGAGCTGGGCAGGGTCGAAGCTGGCAGTCCCAGGAGCTAGGGGTCCCTTGCCTGGGCCTAAAGTGAAGCCCACGATCACGGCGCCCCCCGCTGCCACTTCAGGTCCCCGCTGCCTGGGCCGGACGCCTAGGCCAGAGGCGTTAGGCCTGGGCAGGGGCGGAGCCTGCAACCGCGGGGAGCTGGGGGTCCCCTGCCCAGGCCTGACACCTCTGCCGGAGGCCTCAGGCCTGGTCAAGGGGCCGATCCAGTGATTGGTGACTGGAGGGTGATGAAGGTCAACTCCTCTGGCTGAGGCATCAGGCCTGGGTGGGGGGCGGAGCCAGGGATTGGGGGATATGATGGTCCCCTTGCCCAGGCCTGAAGCCTGGGTCAGAGGCGTCAGGCTTGGGCGGGGGGTGGAGCAAGCGATCAGAGGGAGATGGGGGTCCCCTGCCCAGGCATGATTCCTGGGCCAGAGGCCTCAGGCCTGGGCGGGGGCCAGAGCCAGTGATCGGGGTAGATGGGGGTCCTCTGTCCAAGCCTGACACCTCTCGTGGAGGCGTCAGGCCTGGGCAAGGGGCCGATCAGGCGATCGGAGGGTGATGGGGGTCTACGACTCTGGCTGAGGCATCAGGCCTGGGCAAGGGGCAGAGCCAGCAATCGGAGGGGTCTGGGGGTCCCCTGCCCAGGCCTGACGCTTGGGCCAGAGGCATCAGGCCTGGGCTGGGGGAAGAACCAGTGATGGGGGGAAATGAGGGTCCCCTGCCCAGGCCTGACGCCTCTGTCAGAGGGGCCAATCCTGCGATTGGAGGGTGATGGGGGTCAACTCCTGAGGGCTCCCAGTATGTGAGAGGCAGAAGGCTGGCCTGAGGGACACTCTCCCCCCCACACACATCCAGTGCACGAATTTCGTGCACCAGGCCCCTAGTCATTACATAAAAGGGTAAGGTCTTTTTTTCCAATAGTTTTATTCATTTCAAAAGGGCCGGATCTGGCCCGCGGGCTGTAGTTTGCCCACGGCTGAGCCTGTCCTGACTAATACAGTTGATTTATTATATTCAGTGTAGTTTACATCCATTAAATTTTTCTGACCCATTTTTCAAAGATTAGAATCTAATTGCTGCTAGCAATTAACCTTCTCCCAAGAATAAAATAATATAGAGAAAGGCAATATTGTATTTAATCACTGAAACAAGGCATACAGAAAAAGAACAAAGGATGGGGTATGTGTCAGTAAATATAGTAGTTCTAACATAAAAAGCAAAGAGATAAATTTTGAAACAATTTCAGGTGGCAGGAACAGACTCTCACCATCCTCACCTGTAATAGAAATCCATTAAATGCAAAGAAACTAAAATAGCAGACGACACTCAAGATGGCTTACTGAAAATAGACAATCCTTGAGACAGTGATGGAAATGCCTTAGAGGAAAAATAAAAGGGAAAGAGAATTCAATAAAGACATGTACATGACTCATTCTAAAGCTAGGACAATAATCCTTTTCATCTCATATTTCATCTTTCAGCACTTTGTATTATATAAAGCTGTTTCATGTATATTTCCTCACAACTACACTATGAGACAGGCAGGGCAGACAATATTATCTACATTTAATTGATAAAAAATAATAGGTCCAAGTAAGTTGTGAATTGTCTAAGATCAAATAGCTAACACATGACAAAGGTGAGATTAGAACCTATGTCTCCTAACCCCTATTCCATCCATCCCTTTTGGGTAGCACATGTATTTCTAGTAAAGCTCATAAGTTCACTTACTTTATAGAAACCATTTTTCCAGAACTGAAATCATACTGTTAGCTTCCTGGAATCACTCATGATCTAAATGTAAGCTTTATTTGCTTAATTACTATTTTAGCAATAGGTGCAATAGCCAAGTTTGTATTCTGTTTGAAGATGAGGCACTTACAACTAAGGTGCTGTATACTGCACATTAAACATACCATCCATTAATTCATTTCTCCACTGATAATAGTTCTGGATGTAAATCAGCACTGTGTTTTTTCAAATATTACATATGTTTCAGGGTGTTTATTTTTATAATTCTTTCACTTAAGATATTACATGGAGTAAGCAGGCATTGCAGTACTGACAGACAACTCTCCTCATGGGAGGGCATGAAGATTAGGACCTAGTCCTCGGAGCTGGGGCTCTCTAAAGTTCAGAGATATAATTCTTAATTTTCTTTTATTCATCTATTCTTTGGAAGTGCCATATCCCATAATTTCTGCCTATATTCTAGGAATATTGAAGGTATATAGATGGGTCTTCTTTCCTCCACCTGGGATCAGGTATTACCTTAAGAGTTCTCTATTTTTAGGACTCAGTAAAGCCATTAAGTTTATGCAACCAGTTTCTATAGCCATCACTGTGGTAAGCTCTCAAATAGTCTTGACATGGAGGAATCATTGCTGACTTTACCAATGATTAGGTACTCAAAATGAGACATGTAGCAGGAAAAAAAAAAACACTCACAGCACGCAGATGCATGAATAAAGTGTAGCTTAAGCATTTACTTTATAACTGATCTGATAGCCCTCATAGGCCCTCATCCATTTGATAGGAGAGAAAAATTTATCTAGCTCAATTTGTTCATTTTAGCTCAATTTAATAACTTGTTTTTTTGTTGTTAATCCTCACCAGAGGATATTTTTGCATTGGTTTTTTAGAGAGTGCAAAGGAGAGGGAGAGATAGAGTGGAACATTAATGTGAGAGAGACACATTGATTGGTTGCCTGCTGCACACACCCCAACCATGGCTGGGGAACCTGAAACCAAGGTACATGTCCTTGACCGGAATTGAACCTGGGACCCTTCAGTCTGTGGGCCGATGCCCTATCTGCTGAGCCCAACTGGCCAGGGCTAATAACTTAAACTCTTTAAGTTACACATTTCTTTGTGCAAATTCAGTCTTTAAAATGTGCTCTTTGTCCCCCTCTTCATGCCCAAGATGAGCTGTAATGGAGAGCTTTTATGAATGTAAGAAGATATTAAAATGGAGCCCTCTCATCTGTCTAACTTGACATCTCAAAAAGATTAAGAATAAAAAAAATCATTGTTCTCTTTCGAGAAGTGCTAGAGGACATACAGAAGGCCGAAAGACATATGAAAACCTGCTCAAAGTCACTAATTATACGAGAGATGCAAATCAAAATGACAATACGGTATCATCTCACACCTGTCAGAATGGCTATCATCAACAAATCAACAAACGACAAGTGTTGGAGAGGATGTGGAGAAAAAGGAACCCTTCTGCACTGCTGGTGGGAATGCAGACTGGTGCATCCACTGTGGAGAACAGTATGGAGCTACCTCAGAAGACGAAAAATGGAACTCCCATTTGACCCAGTGATCCCACTACTAGGAATATATCCCAAGAAACCAGAAACGCCAATCAGAAAGGATATATGCACCCTTATGTTCATAGCAGCACAATTCACAATAGCTAAGATTTGGAAACAGCCTAAGTGCCCATCAGCAGATGAGTGGATTAGAAAACTGTGGTACATATACACAATGGAATACTACGCTGCGGTAAAAAAAAAAAAAAGGAACTCTTGCCTTTTGCAACAGCATGGATGGAACTGGAGAGCATTATGCTAAGTGAAATAAGCCAGTCAGAGAAAGATAAATACCACATGATCTCACTCATTTGTGGATTATAGAGAACAACATAGACTGATGAAAAGGGACAGACCCAAAGACTGAGAAACAGTGATCAGGCTATCAATCCCCAGAAGGAAAGTAGGGGAGGGCGGGGGTAAGGGGAAGAGATCAACTGAAGGACTTATATACATGTATATGAGCCAAACCAATGGACATGAACAACAGGGGGATGGGAGCATGAGTTTGTGTGTGGGGGGGGAGGTTGGGGGTTAATGGGGGGGATGTGGACACATTTGTAATACCTTAACTAATAATAAAAAAAAGGAAAAAAATAAATAAATTAAAAAAAATCATTGTTCATAAGTATGTTTACATTCCAAAGTGAAGTACTTGAACCACCAATGCAATAATTTTGAAGAAGGTGCCCAAACTTTGTTTTACAACCCTTAGTGGAATAGTCACCTCTGGCATAAGTGAGTCGAGGTTGAAGAGGGATTAGAAAATAGAAAGAAGCAATCCCTTTCACTAATAATTATTGATATATAGTAATATTACACTTCCTTCTCCCCAAAGAAGAGGGGAGTTTGTGTTTCCCCTTTACCCCTATTCAAGCGATAGGGCCCTTAAGAAGAACATTCACAAAACCAACTTTTTGTCTTCTGCCATTTAGGAGTCACAGGATCCTAGAGTCTACTTGGAAATCTAAAGGGCAAAAGTTGTGGCTGGCTAGCTAGCTGCTCTGAGAGTAGAGTGAAGAGAGGATAATACGCTGACATTGGCCTACACTCTCAGAATCTATCCATATAAATGATGCAACAGTAACCCTTTTGGACCATATATTTCTTTCCTATCTACACTAATAAAAGAGAAAGATGCAAATTGACCATACCTTCATGATGCCCAACAGCCAATCAGGATTGAGTATGCAAATTAACCCAACAAAGAAGGCAGATTAATTTGCATATGCAGGCACGGAGCGCCCCAGCCGCTCCGGACCTCTGGGCAGCGTGGGAAGGCAGAAAGGCGGCTCCAGGCCAGAACAAAGGCAGAAAGGTGGCTCCAGGCCAGAGCGAAGGCAGAAATGCAGCTCCAGCCAGAGCGAAGATGGTTCCCGCAGCCAAGGGAAGGAAGGCCCATTTTTGCATGAATCTTCATGCATCAGGCCTCTAGTTGTTCCTATAACAAATTACCACAAACTAAGTGGCTTTAAACCACATGAGTTTATTATCTCACAGTTCTGGAGGTCAGAAGTCCAATATGAGTCTTACAGGACTAAACAAGGTGTTGACAGGACTGGATCCTTCTGGGGGCTGCTATAAAGGATCCATTCCTTGTCCCTCCCTGCTTCTAGAGACCTCTGGCATCTCTTGTCTTGTGGCCACATCATTCTAATTTATATTTCCATTGTTACAGTGCCTTTTCCCCCTCTGATTTCCTGCCTTTCTCTTCTAATACCTTTGTGATTATATAGGCTCTCCCAGATAATCCAGGATAGCATCCTCATCTCAAAATCCTTAATCACATCTGCAAAGTCCCTTTTATCATATAAAGTAACATATTCACATGTTGCAGAAATGCAGAATTTGACATCTTTGGTAGAGCATTATTCAGCCTACCACAGACCACAATTAAGCTTTCTTAAATCCTCCATTCTAAGAGGGCTTTAAGTCTAGAGTGATGGAACCTCAGCAAAAAGAAACTGGAGATATATTATCAGAATTAGGAGTGGAAGAGAGTTCTTTAATAGCCATCCAGAAGAGAGACTTTAACTTTGTTAAAGAAAGCAGAGGTACGAGATCACCAAGCAATAAAGAAGTCAACTCAAGAGTAAGGTTTAAATTCCTGCCAAACAGGTACATCAAAGTCAAGCCACAATGAGACCTTTCAAGTAAGATTTTTCTTATTCCTTATTTCTGATCCTTTGCCCACTATGACCCAAAGAGTTCACAACAAGTAGCTAACAAATTGGGGAAAGGGGAAAAGGTGATGCACAATGAGAACAAGAAAAAAAGGTGAAAAATATGCCCCCTTTTTCACTACAGTTAAATCTGAAACAGACCTGTCTCAGGAAAGGGAGAATCTATAACTTCAAATAAATTCAGAATATTAACTATTACCCAGGACTTGATATTGTGATTACTGAAAAGAGACAATTCTTATGGCAAATGTGACCAGGGAATTTTTAATTATCCCAAAGCTTTAGAACCTGCCAAAATTTCATCCAGTGGCAAGGAAAAATCCAAACCACCAAACACGTTTGAGCAGGCAGTAACAGAAATGGGAAGAATACAGTTGTTTCATAAATTTACTTTATGGAGTTCCACTTTTTCAGTGTTACTGTTACATAACCTTGTAGCAAAAGGAAATGTGAAGGAAGCTCACAATTATGTGCAGGTCTGTGTAACTGTCCTCTAATTTGCCAATGCCTTGGGTCTCTGTGGCCAATGTTGGCTTTTGCTGCTGAAGACAGAGATTAGTGAATTCTAAGTTGTTTTTTTAGCACAGTCAGGTACTTGGTTCTGATTAGGCTCCACAATGGCATTTGTTAACACAATGGACACCCAGATGTTTGGCTCTGGTTTAACATTTGGTCCTCAGCCCAGGCTAACCACCCCACAATGCTCATCTAGAGAGCTACTTAACTCTAGCTACTGAACTCCCTCTGGCAAACTCCCCAGCCAGACTCTCAGCTAACTTCCATATGTTCATCCCAGTAGGGTTATAAAGAAACTTCTTATTCTAGCTCTATAAAGGAAGAGAGAAAAAGGAGCCCAGGAGCAGGCCAGCTATATAATTTGGGGATTGAATACAATATGAAAATGTAGGATTCCTTGTTAAAAAATGAAGAACTTCAAGATGATGAGAGTAGAGCATTAAGCCAAGTACAAGGGCCCTTCTGAGCATAGGGCCTTGTGTGACTGTCCAGGAGCACTAAATTATTTCTGTCTAAGCATATTTACACTGGTGTGGCCTTTCTCAGCCAAGGAAGTGAAAGGCAACACAATTTCATGAAAAAGTGGGGGTGAGAGGGTGGTCAAAAATATCAGCTGAATATTCTTAAACTATTATCCCAAGTTACAAACATCTCAGCTCCATATAGCACTTTATAGTTTTGGGATTTTCAAAGTGCTTTTATATATATTATCTCATTTGTTCTTTGTAGCATCCTTGAACAGTAGGTAGGCATAAGGCCCAAGTTTACTTTTGAGGATTTAAGGTCTAAAGAAGGTAAAGGATTCATCCAATAATATATAATTAAAAAGAAGTTAGGATGATATACAAATCCAGATGGACCTAACTCTAAATGTATCTTTACAAAGTTATAACATTTTTATCTTTCTTAATCATCAGATTCATAAGATTCTTCTTATTATAAGAACCAGGAATTATCTGCTTGCTTTTCCATCTTCCCATAACATATAGCCCCATTCAGCCCACAGTGGATGTGTGTGTAAGGCAGACTTGTTTCCTCTCTCATCACGCTCTTCCTCTTTATATCTCCATCCTCCTCCTCCTCCTCCTCCTCCTCCTCTTCCACTGCTGCCACTACCCCCACATACATACACACAGTGTCAAAGACCAAGTTAGAGACTAGGTGAGCGCAATTCAACTGCCACTCAACATGGATAGTAGTCAGGATCAGTTTACAGAAAAAGACTAGGGAGACCCCAAATGGATATTTTGGTGGTTGGGCAGTGATACAGGAAAATATTCCTACCGAATATACTCTTTCCACTGAAAGAGGGATGCCTAAAAATCTCCTAAAAGAGGCTTTCTTTTGGGCTTTGTCAGCTTGTTCAAATGCAAATGTATTAGCATAGTGATATGTTAAGCCATTAACTTATTCAGACTTTACTATGAATATGTTTCCAATTCCTTTATAAGAACAAGTTTTGCCAGGGTATAGAAATCATGTGAGGTTTCCAAATAAGCAAAAGAGAAAACAAGCAGAGGGGAAAATCAGATAAACTGGGTGATCTATTTTATCTACTCCCCAGTTATGCTGTCCTTCCTCCTCACATAGATCACAAGTGATAGGAAGACAGATGTTTTAAAAACTAATCTCTCCTACAGGGAGAATGTGGTGTAACATGCTTTTTTTTTCTCACAATTAATTTCATTATACCTAAATAAAAAAGAATGCCTATAACCTTGATACCCCGAAGTCATTAGGGCAATTTTAAGGGCTCTCTCTGGAAGTTCCATTTATATTTACTCACATTTTTAAAGGAGATAAAACTCTAAAATGGAATCCAGCTTCTGTGGAGATGAAAAAAATCAATAGAGGCTTACAAAACATAAAGTCAAATTGCATATAAAAGGCTCTCTCCAGGACCAAGTTTTTTTAGGACAAATATATACTTGACAAGAAGAGCATTGAAATACTAATCAAGTCATAGTTGCAGTTTGCTCAGATGGTTGGAAAATTAAAATGGTATGAGCCAAGAACGTAAAACCTTATGATTTACAATGCGGCATCACTGAATTAATAAATTGATATATTAGTATTCCAGAATCCCCAAGGAAAACGTGATATACAACTAAAACAGGTGAGGGATTTTGTAAAGGCTTAAACACTTTTCCCTATAATAACTGTCAGAGTACAAAGCATGTCAACATAGAGCTCTTTGAAAAAGATGCCAAAAAGCTCTTTCATTATTGTGTGGCAGCCATATTTGACTAAGTAGACCTCTAGCCCCCAGTTTTTTAAACAACTACCACCTACACAATTCTTTCCCTCAAAAACAATTACCCTTTCTCTTCTCCTGGCACTAATCTTGAGTGCCTGCTTATATAGTTCAAGGATAAAAGCAATCCAACTCTGTAGGTCAAGAGAGAGGCACCTAAGAACAAGCAGATAAGAGAAGTCAGTGTCCTTATCTACAGTAGGAAGTCTTGTAAAGCCATAGATTTCAGAAAAGTGCCTGAGCCACCTAGTTCCATTTTTGAGGCCACAGCCCAAGAGCACCTAGTACAAAAATAGACATTCATCCACTCCCACAGTTATAAGCCAAGCATCCATAAAGGATAACTAATTCATTACTACCATTGAAACTTAAAAAAGCAATTTGAGAGCTATGAGTTAAGATGTTATTCTCAGAAGTGGACATCAGTAGTAATAAAGTCCCTTTTCTATTACATTCGTCATCCTCCACTAGAATAGAATCTCCCTGAGGAAACAGACCAGATTTTATTCATTGCCTAGAACAGCGGTTCTCAACCTGTGGGTCACCAACCTGTGGGTCGTGACCCCTTTAGGGGTTGAATGACCCTTTCACAGGGGTCGCCTAAGACCATCAGAAAACACATGTATTAGTGGTTCTCAACTTGTGGGTCGCGACCCCTTTGGGGGTTGGACGACCCTTTCATGGGGGTCACCTAAGACCATCAGAAAACATATAATTGCATATTGTTTTTGTGATTAATCACTATGCTTTAATTATGTTCAATTTGTAACAATGAAAATACATCCTGCATATCAGATATTTACATTACGATTCATAATAGTAGCAAAATTACAGGTATGAAGTAGCAACGAAAATAATTTTATGGTTGGGGGTCACCACAACATGAGGAACTATATTAAAGGGTCATGGCATTAGGAAGGTTGAGAACCACTGGCCTAGAACCTGACACGAAATAGGTGATCAGTAAATAAACTGATAATTGTAAAATCCAACTTTTGTCCCTTTGCTTCTCATAATTGCTAGGCTCCCACAAACCTCTTTCACCTAATGGAAAAAAGGAACACCTATTAGCAGCATAGTTTCAAAGTAATTTCAGAGTACTTGCCATTACACTTTCATTTTGCCTCTGTGAAAGAAGGAAATATTCTAAAAGACAAAGGAGGAAACCATATTTGGATGTTCTCTCCCTCTCAGCACACTCTGATGGTGGCAGGACCTCAGGGGAAAATGGGTGCACAGTGGTATACAAAAAAAAAAACCCTCAATTCTGGGCACTGGGACACTAAGACAGCAAAAATACATGGAAGCCAACATGGAACTTACCTTCAAAGGTTTATACAGGCTTGGATGGGGAGTATGTCAGTGGTGATCGGTGCAAACAAAAAATCAAAGAGCCCTCTCTGCATACCCTGTTCTATGTTACAACTCCTATGATCATTGCCCAATGTATGAGGCAGGGGGATAGGAGAAAGGACCAATAATAATCACGACTAAATTTCCAACCCTCCTGATAAATTAGGGGCTCAGAATAAATTTAATTTAGTGGAAACATACAAAATAATTTTTGTATACCTGACTTTATGAAGTTAAATTCAAGTTCACTAAACTACCTTGTCTACTTCCCCTACCTCTATCAGAGAATCAGACCCACTAAGTACCTAAAAGATAGGCGCTCCATGCCCTCAGGAGTTGCCTAAAATGATTCATGCAAATTCATAGGAAGAAATAAATATTGAGCTCCAAAAAGCAGTCACTTCAGCCAAGCAAAATCAGCATCCTGAATAGGCAGATGCAATGTGGGTCCTTATTAATCTTTACTTTTATGCTTTAGGCTCATAGTGACAAATGTCTCACTGAGGGGAGTGAGTACAGGGATTCCCCCAACTGAGCATTCGAAGAAACAGCTGGATTAGCTGATGTTCTCCTGAGGTGGAGTTAATTGTAAAACACTCAGCTTGGGGACTATGCAGATTTTTATACAATCACCTATGTGTTTGCTGCACTCCTGGGGTCTGCTAAAAAAACACAAAAACAAAACAAAAAAAAAACCACAAAACAAACAAAAAAAAAACCAACAACAACAAAAAATGCAGGCAATCATATTAACACATGTATCACAGTGGGAACCCTTGAATTCCCAAGCTTTCAGAATAGCCTGATGAGTATTAACAACAAACCAAAAGAAAGAAGGATTAACGGATAAGCTATTTAGTCATCATGGTATAAATTAAAGCAGTTCAATGGTACTGAGCCTTAGTTTATGTTATTCCATGCCTTTCCCTTCCCCCTCCCTCTGGTGATCTCCATCTTTCAAACCCTAGTTCCAGCACTATCTTCAATGTGAATTCTAAACTGCTATTAGGAGGTCATACCACCCAATCAAAGCCTTGCACAAATACAGTATTCTACAAATAACTAATTACTTCATCTATGATAAATATGATATACTAATTAGATACAAAGCTCCTTGATCACAAGAATGAAAGCTTTTATTTATTTTGTATCCCTTTAATCAGTGGCTTTTAAATTTATGGCTTTATGCATAAATAAAATCTCTACAGAAAGACTCTGGGGATCTGATAAGAGGTTTCAAAATTTCATTTGGCTAAATAAAGACAAATAATAATAATAATAATAATAATAATAATAATATATGTTGATTTCAGAGAGGAAGGGAGAGGGAGAGAAAGATAGAAACATCAATGATGAGAGAATCATTGATCAGCTGCCTCCTGCATGCCCCCCACTGAGGATCAAGCCCACAACCTGGGCATGTGCCCTTGACTGGAATTGAACCAGGGACCCCTCAGTCCATAGGCCACCATTCCTTCCACTGAGCCAAACCAGCCAAGGCCAAATAAGGACTTTTTAAAAACAACTAGCATATTTCTACTTTGTGTGAAGGTGAACTGAGTAGTAAGTACCAACTTTCCCCATGAAACAACTAGAAGACCTTGCAAAAATATTTTCACAATCTCTATGAAGGCACTGAAGAACTAATAAGGTGGCCAAAATTTATAGAGTAAAGATACAAAAGGAGAAAGAAACCAATAAAGGTGAGCTGGACCTTTCACTCTGGAATAAGTAGCCGAGAGCCTGAGTAACTAAAAATGAATTTGAAAATCAAATGAGGGGAGAAAAGCTGAAGTCCAGAATACTGGGGAGCAGTGGGTGCATGCTGGTAAATGCTGTAAGTTGAGGCCACAAGGGTTTATGTCCTAGGAATAAAGATGTACTGGAAATATACTATCTTGCTCAGGGACTATGCTTCATAGTCACTGAAACTGGATTAAAATAATCTGGGATTGTAAATCCCCAAAACCATCTATTTGCCAGTTATAATATGAGAGAGAGGAGAACCTGCCTTTTGAAAGATACTGTCATATTAAGAGCTCAAATTCATTCTATAATTTTTATGTACAATATCTAGCAAATAAAAAAATGAGTACACAGACCAAGAAATAAGACAACAATTATCAAAAATAAAACATAAAAAATAAAGATAATGGCAATATCAGACACAATTTTTTTAAATAACTAAGGTAAATATATTCAAAGGAAGAAAAGAAAAGATTAAGAATATTTGGATAAAACTAGAAAACTAATACAAAGAAATAAAAATTATAGACCTAAAATCACAATATACACAATTAGTAATTCAACTGATGAATTTAACAGTAAATTAAATAGATCTGAAGAGAAATTCAGTAAATTAGAAAATAAGTCAGAAAAAAATAGGCAGAAAGAAGCATGGCAAGAAAAAATTGTGGGAAAAATAAGTCTCAAAAGGGGAAGAGAGAAAATGAGTGGAGGAGAAACAATATCTGAGGAGATAGTAATATCTGAGACACTATAACTGAGAGTGTTCTAAAACTGGAGAAAGATATCAAAGAAAAGATTCAAGAAACTCTATGAATCTAAAATAGTAAATATAATAATTAAAACCTCTTATAGGCACATTATAGTAAAACTGATGAAAAACAAACCAAAAACAGTCTTAAAAAGAATCAGAATACTAAAAACCACTAAATTACATATTTTAAGGTGGTTAAAATGGTGAATTTTATCTCAAGAAAAAAATAAAGCAAAAATATAGATTATATTCACTAATGTTAAACTTGCTGCTTACCTCAACAGAAACAAATAGATCCAGAAGAAAAATAAACGATAACATCAAAGTGCTGAAAATAATAACTATTAAGCAAACCGAAATTAATTTTTCAACACCCAGACTCACATTGAGAGAATTTGTAAAAGGGTGCTCTTCAGGAAAAAGGAAAACAATCCTAGATCAAACACAAAAATGCAAGAAGAAAGAATGGAAAAGGCATAAATTTATGGGTAAATCCAGATGAATATTGACTCTAAACAACAAAACAATGATATTGTCTTGTGGTTTTTAAAATATATAGAGATTTAAAATACACAATCAGAATACCATATATTTTGGAAAGGAATTAAAATAATGTTATTATGAAGTTTAAGTTTGGAAGAAGCCAAGGATGTGTGCTATAGTATCTTGGGTATCCACTAAAATAATAATAAAAGAGTATATAGTTACCAGGCTAATACAGGTGAAAAAAATAACTAAGAACTAGTTAATCCGAAAGAAGGCAAGATACAAAAGAAAACAAAAAGACTTGGAATGCAATGGAGGCATATGACGAATTTAGCAATATTGTAGATTTAAGTGAAAATATAGGTATTAATTATAGTGCAGATAACTTAAAAATACTCCAAACAATTGTCAGACTAAATACAAATAAATATGCTTCATTAGGAGACACATCTTAAATATAAGAAAATCTTAAGGATCCTACAAATCCCTTGAACTATTCTTAAAGAAAATGTTAATGAATTTTAAAGTTCAAAAAAACAAAAATCTACTGTATTTTATCATAGAAACAAGCAAATTAGAAATCTTAAATTATAGTTTATAGTAACGCCAAAATGATATTTGAGAATAAATTTAATAAAAGTTGTGTAAAGCCTCTATACAAAAAAGTACAAAATATCAATAAGAGAAAATAAAGAATACATAAGGAAACTGAGAGATTTATTATACTCATGGATTCCAATCCATGACTTTAAAATATCCCTTTTACCCAATTTTAAGCCACAGATTCAAAATCAGAGGACTTACGTCACTTAATTTAAAAACAGCCCTAGCCAGTGTGGTTCAGTTGGCTGAGCTTCATCCAGTGCACTTCGAGGTTGTCTATCCGATGCTAGGGTTGTGGACTCCATTCCCAGTAGGAGGTGAGCAGAAGGCAGCTAATCTATGTTTTTCCCTCTCTCTCAAAAATCAATAAAATATTTTATATATATACTAGAGGCCCAGTGCACAAAAATTTGTGCACTCGGGGGGGAGGGGGGTCCCTCAGCCTGGCCTGTGCCCTCTGGCAGTCTGGGACCCCTCGGGAGATAACGACCTGCTGGCTTAGGCCTGCTCCCAGGTGGTAGAGGGCAGGCCCAATCCCTAGGTGCAGCCCCTGGTCTGGCTCAGATTAGGGCCGATTGGGGAGTTGGGGCACCGCCCCCTGTCATGCACAGAGCAGGACGGGTCCGGGAGGTTGCGATGCCACCCTCAGTCACGCTCAGGGTAGGGCTGATTGGGGGGTTGGGGCACCGCCCCCTGTCACACTCAAGGCAGGGTCGATGGGGAGGTTGCAGCGCCACCCCCTGCCACACACAGAGCAGGGCCAATCAGAGGGTTGGGGCACTGCCCCCTGTCACTCAGGGGGGTTGGGGCTCTGTACCCTGTCACGCACAGAGCAGGGCCCATCAGGGGGTTGGGGAGCTCCCCCCTGTCACGCACAGAGTAGGGCCTATAGGGGAGTTGGGGCACTGTCCCGTCACACACAGAGCATGGTGGATCAGGGGGTTGGGGTGCCGCACCCTGTCACACCCCGTCACACACAAAGCAGGGCCCGTGGGGTGGGGGGGGAGGGATTGGGGCGCCGCACCCTGTCACACACAGAGCATGGCTGATCATGGGGTTGGGGCACCGCACCCTGTCACACACAGAGCCGCAGGGTGATCAGGGGGTTGGGGAGCTCCCCACTGTCAGGCACAGAGCAGGGCTGATCAGGGGGTTGGGGCGCCTTCCCCTGTCCCAAACAGAGCAGGGCAGATAGGGAGGTTGTGACCCCGCCCCCTGTCACACACAGAGCTGCAGGGCGATCAGGGGGTTTGGGCGCTGCCCCCTGTCACGCTGATCCCGGTGCCGGGAGGCCTCATGGCTTCGCTGATCCTGGTGCTGGGAGGCATATTACCCTTTTACTATATAGGATAGAGGCCTGGTGCACAGGTGGGGGCTGGCTGGTTTGCCCTGAAGGGTGTCCTGGATCAGGGTGAGGGTCCCCACTAGGGTGCCTGGCCAGCCTGGGTGAGGGGATGATGGCTGTTTGCAGCTGGTCACACCCCCTTCAGGGTGGGGGTCCCCACTGGGGTGCCTGGCCAGTCTGGGTGAGGGGCTGAGGGCTGTTTTCAGGCTGGTGGGTGACTGAAGCTCCCAACTGCTCCTTTTTTTCTTTTTTTTATTCTGGGCCAGCTTTAGCTCTGGCTCCAGCTCTGAGGCCTCTGCTGCTGAAAGCAGGTATCTGGTTTGTTTGGGTTCTATAATCGAAACACTGTTTCAACTCCAGCTCTGAGAACCCGGCTGGCTCAAAGCAGGTTTCTGGGGTTTTGTTAGCTTCTATATTTGTAACAATGTTTCAAACTGCACGCTCAGAGGCTGGCAGCGGCAGGCGGGGAACGTTGGAGTCCTCCGTCACTGAAGCAAGCAAGCCTCATGTTAGTTTCAAGCTGCCTGGCTGCCGGCCGCCATCTTGGCTGGCAGTTAATTTTCATATCGCCCTGATTAGCCAATGGGAAGGGCAGCGGAGGTATGGCTAAGTACCATGTTTCTCTTTTATTAGATAGGATATATATATATATATATATATATATATATATATATATATGCCTAAGCGACCACTCAACCATTCGACCATTCAACTGGTAGCTATGACATGCACTGACCACCAAAGGGCAGACACTCAATGCACAGGCATGGAAACATGAAACAGACTGATGGATCTCAGAGGGAAGGGGGAAGCGGGGAGAGGAGGAAGTGATTAACCAAAGATCTTATATGCATACTAGCGGTCTGGTGCATGGATTCGTGCACTGGTAGGGTCCCTTAGCGTGGCCTGTGGTGATTGGTCTGAATCCATGCACCAGGCCTCTAGTAATAATAACAAATATGCTTTATTTAAAGATATAATTATTAAGATGTGGTTATTGGTACACTAGACAAATAGATCAATGGATAGAGTAAGAAGTTGAGAAACAGACCCACACATATATGGTCAATAAATTTTCAACAAGGCACCAAAACAATTTAACTAGGGAAAAGAATGGCTTTTCAATACATGTTGTAGGAATTACAAGACAATTACTTTAAATGCAAATGGATTAAATGCTCCAATAAAAAAATATAAGGTGGCTGAATGGATAAGAAAACAAGACCCATACATATGCTGCCTATAAGAGACCAACTTCAGATCAACAGATAGACTAAAAGTAAAGGGATGGAAAAATATATTTCATGCCAATTGAAATAAAACAAAACAAAAGCTTGGATAGCAATATTTATACCAGACAATACAGACTTTAAAATAAAGGCTATAACAAGAGACAAAAGGAGGACTCGGAAATTCCACTTCTCCATATTTATCCAAAGAAACCTAAAACACTAATTTGAAAAGACATATGCATCCCTATGTTCATTGCAGCATTATTTACAATAGCCAAGATATGGAAGCAATCTAAATGTCCACTGATAGATGAATGGATAAAGAAGATGTGGTACATCTGTACAATGGAATATGACTCAGCCATAAAAAAAAACAAAACACCACAAAATCTTGCCATTTGCAACAGCATGGATGAACCTAGAGGGTATTATACTAAGTGAAAGAAGTGAGACAAAGATAAATACCATATGATTTCATTTATATGTGATATCTAAGAAACAAAATAAACAAACAAACAAAACAGAAACAAACTCATAGATGCCAGGAGGGGAGAGTGCTTGAGGACATGGGTGAAAAGGGGAAAGGGATTAAGATGTGCAAATTGCTAGTTATAAAAACATTCACAGGGATATAAAGTACAGCATAGGGAACATAGTTAATAATATTTTAATAAGTATTTATGGTGTCAGATGGGTATTAGACTTATGGGGTGATCACTATTAGGACAAGGAAAAGGATTCTTTCTTTGTTGTAACCTTCCACAATTTATGAGAAGCACCTGGTAATTAAACCCCAAGACTCTTAACTCCTCTGATTCAAACAGCCCCTCTGTTCAAACTGAGGGACAAGATAAGCTACTTTCAAGGCTATATTATTGCATACATCTCCTCTCTGCTGTTTTTACAACTCAGGGATAATTAGTAGAAAGTTCCCTTCCCCCCTTCTCTTCAAACAAGCCTCTTTTGAACTCTTCATAACTTTTGCTCTAACTATATTTTACAGGCTTGGGAAAAATACTTATAAGATTTTTCAGGACATCTGCCCAGACTGTCTCTTGAAAAACAAATAAATTACAACACCCCTGATGTCTGCTCAACTCAGGCCCAGGGTTCCCCTCCCTTTTCTGTTGCTTAGAAGCAGCCAGGGATTTAAAGGGGAAGCTGCCCTTTGTTTTCTTGCCCTTGTATTGATCAGGACCTTTCCCTTCCTGGAAAGTAAAATAAACTCAATCTCTCTGCGTTTATATCTTCTCTCAGTTGTGAATTCTTTCACAGCCCTCATCACTGGCCAAACCCTAATTATCATTTCGTAAGTCATATAAATATCCAATTACTACCTTGTACACCTGAAACTAATAAAATATTGTACTCTCAATTATAATTGAAAAATTTAAAAAAAAATTTAAATGTTGTTCAGGCGTCACTATTAATAGTGAAGGCCCATGTTTATGCAGATCTATGTTTCCCAAATATTCCTTAAATGTGCCCTATTATACATTTAGGATACAAATGACAGAGAACTCAGTTTGGTTCAAAAACACTTTTGGAGTAAAAATTTTGCAATTTCAAGGTAATTGAGATTATCTAGATATAAAATGATAATATTCATAAAATAAAAGTACATGCTCACAGTCACTAATTATCCAAGAGATGCAAATCAAAACAACGATGCAGTACCATCTCACACCTGTCAGAATGGCTATCATCAATAAATCAACAAATGACAAGTGCTGGAGAGGATGCGGAGAAAAAGGAACACTCGTGCACTGCTGGTGGGAATGCAGACTGGTGCAGCCACCGTGGAAAACAGTATGGAGTTTCCTCAAAAAACTAAAAATGGAACTCCCATTTGACCCAGTGATCCCACTTCTAGGAATATATCCCAAGAAACTAGAAACACCAATCAGAAAGGATATATGCACCCCTATGTTCATACCAGCACAATTCACCATAGTTAAGATTTGGAAACAGCCTAAGTGCCCATCAGCAGATGAGTGGATTAAAAAAATGTGGTACATCTACACAATGGAATACTATGCTGCAGCCAGAAAGGAATTCCTACCATTTGCAACAGCATGGATGGAACAGGAGAGCATTATGCTAAGTGAAATAAGCCAGTCATAGAAAGATAAATATCACATGATCTCACTCATTTATGGAATATAATGAACAACATAAAGTGATGAACAAAAACACATCCAGAGACAGAGAAGCACCCATCAGATGCTCCAACCTCAGAGGGAATGTAGGGGAGGGTGGAGGTGAGGGGGAGAGATCAACCAAAGGACTGTATGTAAGGATATAAGCCTAACCAAAGGACACAGACAACAGGGGGGTGAGGGCATGAGTGGGGGTTGGGGGGCAATTGGGGGATAAGGGCACATATGTAATACCTTAATCAATAAAGAATTTTTTTTAAAAAAAGTACACTGGTCTTTTAATAAACCATATCTATGTTGAATAACTTCAATTCATTCCAATTTTTTTAGCAATCAAACCACCATGGCTTTTCTTTAAACTCCCACCACTGTATCCATCCCTGTTCTACTCATAATTGGGGTCTGGAATTAATCTTGTTACCATGGGTAAGAGGTCTTAGATATAAGCAATATACATCCATATACCCTATATATCCATTATATTCTTCTAAATGTTTAAAACCAAGTGAGATTGACAGTTAAACAAAGACCTAAAAACACATCATATCCCAAGGGATTTGGCCTCCAAAAACATTGGGAATTTTGAGAAAGATATCGTCATATTGAATTCATATTGAAAATTCCCCATCTACCCTCTCTCTTCAGAATGCTCCCTTAATTCACAGGAATCCTTATGGATGCTCACAAGCTACCATTTTTAGGCCCAGACCTTTCTTCTTACTTTTTCAAATATAAGTTTTCATCCATCATTCCCTTATGATTTCTTCTCTGCTAGATTACATGTTGCATTACAGGAAAAAGAAATTTATGCGGAGACAAGAGGAGTTAACCAAAAGGTGTTTCCCGTTCAGGGAAATATTTTAATATTGTTATAAGGAGACTCTAGAGACAACCATAACACACATAGACTAGTGGTATTCCCTATTCCACTAGTGGCCTCCACAATGCTAGGTAGCACCCCGCCCCCCAGAACATGTATATGACAGAAGAGGCCCCTTCAAGGTAAGGCAATAGTGTCCACTTTTCCCTTCAACATTTTGAGAGCAAAGGAACCATGTTGCTTTCATACTTTTCCCAAAGAAGTAATTCAGCATTCAGAATCATGTGAAAAGCTTGTGTACTGTTTGGAGCCACCACCATGTGGTAAGAGGTTAAATCAGAAGGCCTTGGTTATCCAAATCCTGAACATTCCAAAGATCTTCGGGACTGACTGACCCTTGATATACTTCTAGGAGATTACCTCTATGAACAGAAAAGTCTAAAATGGAGTCAATAGACCATTAGGGAGTCAGACTTATGCACATCCACATCAGATGAGGTCTGAAACTTTGGACTTTTATGCTTGACACAGAAGCACATCCTGGAACTTGTTTCCATGCCAACTTCTATTTCAGTGCTTCCCCACCTGGACCTGACAAATCCTTTTGAACTAGTCATCAGGCCATGTTAGACAGCCAATAGGAAAAATTTCCTTTGTTACAATTTGTGTTTTTTGCCTTTATAAGCTCTGGCTTTCATGTTTCAGGTTTTCTCTGAATCTGGGTCTCCCAGATTCAAATCCATTAAGACCCCAAATAAACTTCTGATTTTATAGCCTCTACTCTTCAATGACCAACACCTCTAAACCCTTGGAATATCCCGTCTGATAAGAGTGTTAGTTTATACCTGGGGCCTCAGTCCACATCAGATAAAATATGCTAATAATGAGATTTAGCTTGAGCACTTGTTTTTATTATCTGGAGCCCTGAGCCACACTATAGCAGTTTGATCTAAATGGGATTGGTGGAGGAGCAAGTGAATGGATGCTAAATGGAAAATGAGTATCTAAGGTCAGTCATAAGGAGTTCTATGTTTATGTGACTAATCACTATCTAATAAAACCCTGGGCACTAAGGCTCCTATGAGCTTTCCTGTTTAGTAACAGTTTTCATATGTTATCATACCTTGTTGCTGGGAGAATTAAATGCTGTCTGTGAGTCTCCACTAGGAAAGGACAATTAGGAACCTGTGGTCCAGTTTGTCCTGGACACTGCCCTATGTACTTTTTCCCTTTGCTAATTTTATTTTTTTTATTTTTTATTTTTTTTAAATATATTTTATTGATTTTTCACAGAGAGGAAGGGAGAGAGATAGAGAGAGTCAGAAACATCGATGAGAGAGAAACATCGACCAGCTGCCTCTTGCACATCCCCCATCAGGGATGTGCCCGCAACCCAGGTACATGCCCTTGACCGGAATCGAACCTGGGACCCCTCAGTCCGCAGGCTGACGCTCTATCCACTGAGCCAAACCGGTTTCGGCCCTTTGCTAATTTTAATGTGTATCCTTTCACTGTAATGAGCCATAATGATGAATATAGCATTTCTAAGTTCTGTGAGTTGTCCTAGCAAATCATCCAACCAGAGGGCAATCTTGGGACTGCCCCCCTCCACACATACACAACCATGTTTTCTTATTTCCACATAACAGATAAAACAGTCTTTTGTTGATCAGTTATGCATGCTCCCACTCCCCCCTCCTTTCTCCCCCTCTCTCTATATATATGCTCACCAGATATAAAATTAATTTAACACTATAAGCAACCATTTTGACAAACTGCAAGAAAAGACAAGTGTGAAAATGAGAGTTATTTATATTCAGACAAATGGCAGACAAGTCTATACAACAGCCCAAAGGCAAAATATCAGTGTCTCTAGGAGGGAGACAAATTAGCCTAGCATTTTTAATTAAAATTGGGCTGCTTCCTGGAATGCAGAGACTTTTTCCCCACTTCTATCACACCAAAGACAAGAGCCACATATTTTTAAGTATGCTTCTAGAATAAAAAATGTATGCATTAATTTTGAACACATATTAAAGTTCATTAGTTTACATTTATTGGATTTTCCCTGACACCTATACTGTAATTTGAATTTTCATAACTAAAATATCTACTCGGAGAAAAGAAAAGTTGAAGTCATAAAGTTAAATTTTGAACAGAGTTTTTACTTCCTGGCATTTTTTAAAACACTTACAGCCTATCTTTACCATCCAAAGCTATTACAAAATGTTTTGGCCTATACAAAGGGACATACAGGAAAAGTAGTATAAAATCCAAGGAGTGAGAAGTAGGAGCAAAGCCAATATAATATCCTGAAATTCCTACCTCTCCTGTACATCATGGGCCTAAGATTATTCTGCCAATCATGGTAGAGTGACACAGAAGCAGTCTTATCCTTTAATGTCTTTCTACCTTCTTTCTCTCAAACGTGCCTATTTTCTCTTCTTTCTGGACAGAGCCATACTCAGGATACCTAATTTCTTTCCTCTTTATAAAACATTGTTTCTTGTCTTTTCATAATCCTATACTCTGCCATTTGTGTCAGGCTCATCAGATAGGGTAGGCAGATCCTGGCTCCCAAACCAGGCAGTTCAGCATTAATCTAGACTAATTAAATCTAGAGTAATTTAATCTAGAGTAATTTTCTGTGAATAGAGTGCACTGGAAGAAGATGAGAAAACTCTTGATCTGAAGCTTCAAACCTAAATAAAATCACTACAAAAGAGGATCTTTTCCCCACTCAAATAACTTTCTCATACCCTTAGGTGAAAATCACCTTGATGAAAACTGACCTTAACTTCAGCCTCAAACAGAAAACTGGGTATCTTTTCTTCCCCTTAAAAATACTACCTAGTTCTTGTTTGGTCATCCTGGGGATCATGTTCATCTCAAATTGGATTAGGGAATTTGATGTTCTCTCCTAATGCCTTTTGCAAAATAGTAAAATATACAATATGTTTTTCCTAATTTATTCTAACTGATATAGTCACCATTTTACAAGCTATTAATCTGAACACTCCATAAGCTGAGACCAGCGATGAAGCAATTATTTGTTTTTGAGGTTCTTCTGTCCTACTTTCTGGGCAATTTCTCTGCTCAAGCTTATATTAAAACCTGTCTGCCCTTTCATTCAACATTCAAGTGACAAATTAGTTGTCATACAACTATTATATGCCAGGCACTGTGCAATTTGCTGAACTCCATTTCTCACTCAAACTCGGGTGTTTTTGCTTTGTTTTTTTTGGGGGGGGTTGTTTTTTTTTAATATTTTTATTGATTTCAGAGATAAAGGGAGGGGGAGAGAGAGATAGAAACGTAATGAAAGGGAATCATTGATCGGCTGCTTCCTGCACGCCCCACACTGGGGATGTGCCCTGACCAGGAATTGAACCGCAACCTCCTGGTTCAGGGGTCAATGCTCAACCACTGAGCCACATCAGTCGGGCAAACTCAAGTGTTTTTGGATGATGCTTCCCCTCCTAGATAACACATTTGCATTTTCAAAGTGACTTTTAATACCCTATACCCAGAAGTAATTCTAATGGTGAATTTGCACATCATAGAAGTGGATGGTGAGAAATCTCTGGAGAGATATCTTTGATATATTTTCTAATACCCTTCAAATAATCTATAACAATAAAAGTGTAATATGCTAATTAGACTGGACAGCCAAACTACCTTCTGGATGAAGCCGGAGCTGCGGGGGCTGAAGCAAGCTGCCAAGGCAAATTGCTGCAGCTGCAAGGGCTCAGGCAAGCCACTCCAGCTGCAAGGGCTGAGCCTCTTGCATGAATTTCATGCATCAGGCCTCTAGTAAACTATAAGCTTTCAGCTAGTCTGCATACTGGTAAAAAATAGGTAAACCTATGGCCACAGTTTTGTTTCAAATCAGCTCTTCAAATAACTATGCTTATAGCAACCCTTGAAACTGAAGCATTCTTTGAAAACACCCTACCAAGCATGATGTATAAACACCATAGATGATTTAGAACAATTTCTGAATATGTGTAAACTTGTTTTATTTTAGTATTGATTTCATTGAGTCCTGAAGCTCTTTTTAGATTAAACTCACCTCTCAGATGCCTCTCCTAGGCCTCTAGAATGAACACTTCATATAGCAATCTTAGGTTAAAGGAGCAGAACAATAACTGATGTTTATAATCCTGGCTTTGAGTAAAGTTAGATAATAATTAGCATAGTATACTTAAGAAGGAAAGTTGGGAAGAGAATGAGCTGTTTTAGAAATATATCCCTATAAAATGAAGTAGATGCATAAAAACAGGCCTGGAAAGATGTTCACCTGGATGATGCAATGATTACCTCGAGGTGATAAGATTATGAATGGTTTGTAGAAACATTTTATTTGACTATATTTTCTAATTGTCTATAATAAATATATTTTAACTAATAAGTATTTTCAATAAAAATAATTAAAATATGTATGAATACAGATAAATACTTAAGGAAGTGGCTTTTGAGAACATTTTAAAATATTTTATTGAAGTATTGTAAGTACAGCGCCTAACACATAGAAAGTATATAATAAATGTTCATAGAATCACAAATGTGTCTTCCTTTCTACACAAGAAATTATCTTAACATTTCAGCTGCATTTAGTTTGCATGGCTGAAATGCCCATATTTTTTATTAGTAACCTTTAAAATTGACTGGTATATTGGATATTGCTCTCTCTCTTCCAAATTTAGCCCATTTGTCAACTTTGGAAACTGGCCTGGGCCATAATGGACGAATCCTCTATTTGATTACATTAGTTTTGGTTTAGCAATATTGTTGGAGACTCCATCCATGAACATTAGTCTAAATCATCCAAATCTGACCCTAAACTCTCAAATCTTTCCATAAAAACACCAAGGCATAGAATATTACTGAAATAACCTCTGTAAAATCACTAGAAATTATTTAATGCATACTATTCTTTCAATTCAAGCATTACCATCAACACTCAATCACTAGAGAATAAAATATTTTGATATCAGTAACAGGGTGAGTTTTCTTTCTTTTAAAAAAAATTTAAGGACACAGGGTGAGTTTTCTTTGCAGCAAGGCATTTTGTACCTTATTGATTTTTTTACAGAGAGGAAGGGAGAGGGATAGAGAATTAGAAACATCGATGAGAGAGAAACATCGATCAGCTGCCTCCTGCACACCCCCTACTGGAGTTGTTGCCCGCAACCAAGGTACATGCCCTTGACTGGAATCAAACCTGGGACCTTTGAGTCCACAGGCTGACACTCTATCCACTGAGCCAAACCGGTTAGGGCATCAGCAGCAATGCATTTTGAAAATATATTCAGATGGAAGTGTGGCTTTGCAAACCTGCTTAATTTTTTAATATAAAGCTATGAAGCTATCTCTTTTGGCCATATTCCCTAATATTCTGATAGATTTCATGAAAGAAATAATAATATTGTGTAGCATAAATCCAAAAGGTGAATGGGGTAACGGTTGGATTTTTGGTTACTGATGACCATTATTTAATTTTTTATTAAACAATCTTTTTTAAAAAATTTGAAATGTAAAAATGTATTTTAAAGACAATATGATAGATAGCTCCCATGAGTTAATTCAACAACTTAAAACACGTTTTTTTAGGAAAATAAGATTCTAGTCAGAATTCTATCTTTGTTGATGACTAATACCTTGAAGAGGGTATGTTGAGTATTACAAAAACAAATGGCCTCTTCTCCATGAAGGGGAGCCAAGCTTGAGCTTAAACTATTGCCATTGCTGTGGTTAAGAAACCCTTGAACAAAACTGGTAGGATGGACTTAGGCTATAAAGATGCTCCTGGGAGGAAACTCATCCTATAGGAAGAGAGAGATGTATGGGAGAAGATAAAAAATAATTGATCCTGGAACATGTCTTAGTGATCTCAAAGGAGTAGTGATTGCACATTAACCATATGATTACCGCTCAAATCTGTCTTTGGCCCAGCCCCATGAAGACAGGTTTGAGTTCTGAGACTAGAAAGCAGTATGTGTAAAAGTTGCAAATGTTGTTTCAACAAAATGTTCTAACACTTTGAAAGATAAGCAGAGTTCTGGAACTCTTCTAACCATATAGCAAAAAATGAAAGAGGGGTCTCTGCCATGCAGCACTGCTCACCTATGCCACCATCAGTGCTTTGAATTAATGGAGGGTGAGTGCTTAGAGGAGCAGCAATAGTGTCCAAGGAAAGAGTGACAGCATCCAACAGCAGACTGCTATTTCCCCTGAGGGGTAATGGAACAATGATGCTGCCTGCTAAGAGTCAGTAGAGTACAAATACCAAGTACCACCCCACCATGCACACACAGTAGACTACAATGCCTAACAGAGTGACAGTATACCCCATGGGAAATTAGTGCCAGGTAAAAGACAGTACAGAAGAAGTGCCCTGTAGAAGCATACAGCATAAGCTATGTGTATTCACAAGTTGGATCTGGACACTCTGAGAAATAATAGGCAGGGATAAGTAAGTGCAAGATGGAGAGGCAGACTTTTTAAGGAGATAGAGGTCTTGTATAAGTAAGTAGAGGCAAGAGTCAGCGACATTTGAGCTAGCACCGTTAATGTTCCTCAGTTTCCTCACCTGTAAAACACAATCATATATCAAAGGATTATTGTAAGAATTAAATGGGCTAATATACATAAAGCATTTAAAATTGTATCTAGCATATAGGAAGCACTATGTAAGTCTTTGTTGTAGATGTTGTTACTGTTGTTATAAAATCATGCTGCATTATATATTATATTAAAATTTTAATCAGGGCTAGGCACCCACAATTTGTTTTCTTAGGTTCTACCCAACATAGATATCTAGGATCTTAAGTATAATCAGCAACTCCAATTAATCTTTACAAATCCCAGAGAAATCTATGACTATGTAAACATGAATAGAACAATGATATCATGCTGATTATATTTTTAAAAATTCCATTAATGGCCTGGCCAGTGTTGCTCAGTGGTTGAGCATCAATCTATGAACCTGGAGGTCACAGTTTGATTCCCAACCTGAGAGCCATCGTTCGAGTCCTGGTTAGAGCATATGCCCGGGTTTCATGCCCCATCCTTAGTAGGGGTCATGCAGGAGGCAGCCAATCGGTGATTATCTCTCATCATTGATGTTTCTATCGTTCTTCCCTCTCCCTTCCTCTCTGAAATCAATAATATATATATATATATATATATATATATATATACACACACACATATATATTTAATTCCATTAATGGATAATTCACTTGCATTTTAGAACTACTGTTCTTTATAGTCACATACATGCCACTACAGGTGCCATAATTTTCTCTAACACTCAATTGTATGGGTTGCCAAGTTAGCTCTTCACCAACTATTCATTTATTCTTTAGCACTATGCTTATAATTTGAGTAACTGTCATCAAGTATGCATTGGTACCTTGTTTATGTTGAGTTGACAAAGTAGCTAATCTAACCCTAGGCATAGAAAACTGATTCAAAGGTCACTTAGTATATATATTTTCCATCATTCTTTTTTTCTTCAAAATTATGAATTCACTAACATAAAAAGACATATATACAAAAGTAAGGTTAAATCTTAGAGTAAGACAAAGAAATAAAAACTTTAGATTCATGAACATTCAATTGTTATCCATCATTTCTGACTTCCTATGAGAGAAAAGTGAAAAATTATTCTCAGGATACCCTGAATATCTTTCTTAGACTCAAAGCTTTCTGGAGACCAGTAGCATATATCAGGTTTACTGTAGTAATTTGGAGCTATATGACAAGACTCATAAGGAACCTTCTTCACTCTGGAATTTTCTCACCTGCAAAATTGACTCTTAGCTACCCATTATAGTATCTTAAAAGCGATACTGCAGCTGTTTTCATCAATGCTCTAAGCTTCCAATCTATGTTTCCTCTCCTTCATGGCAAACAGAGGAGAGCAACAGAAAGAGACAGGCACGTCAGGTTCCAGTCTAATGACTACCACCATGTTTCCATTTGGTACAGATGGATACATAAAGTTGCCATGCACTGAAATAGGTAACACTGGAAGACACTGGGTATTTAGGCAAAAATATAAGTTTGCCTTTTGTCTTTCAGCATTGCTCAGCACCAAGTACCCAAAAATTCATGTAGTCACCTGCTAAGCCAGGCCAAGACCCTTCGCTAGGCTACCATTCTAGACTATTCCTGACACTTTTCTACTCACCACATTAACAAGCAGAACTTCCATATTCTGTGTCCTATTCCCTAAGGAATTTTCATGGTTTATTTCAGAAACAAATCCTAACTAAGGCATTAATCAAGGCCAAATAGTTTTGGATGTTCTCCCATCCATCTACATTGTGCTGTAATATAAACTTCCAAAGAATCAAGTACCAATGGGAATTTGGGGTCCTGTGCCAAGGTCAGGGAAGGATACATTTTTGTGCAGGTGGACATTTTGGTGCCCATCAAATTATAAAATCAAGTTCCTGTTATGAATTCAATAAAACTTCTAAAAATAAAATACAGACATCCTCCTGCATGAAATGTTTTCCAGTTGTCATCAAGTAGAAATGAAGACTGTCTGTCTTGAGCTCACAAAGAATAAACTTTTAACAAGGAACTTATCATTTTCAAAGTTGTATCCTATTTATCTGTGTACTAGTATATGTATTCCCCCATACTGGAAACTGTCTCAACTCATGCAGTTTTTTCTTCCCTCTCTCCTGCCTTCTCTTCTCTTGCCTTCTTACACATACATACTCCTCCTGCACAGTGCTTTGCAAATAGCACATGCTTAGTTAATGGCCATGGAATAAATTAATAGGTTTTCAAAGACAGATTTTAACATTTTATTTGCACATGAATGAAGGCATTCTCTCTAACCTATGATTAAAAGACAACACAAGCAATCAATATGTATCTTCTGATTGTAAACATAGAATCCGCCTATTCTGGCCTTGTCTGGTTCTTAACAAGATACTAAATTGTTTTTCAGAGGACGCAGATCATGCCGTCAGATGGTGGGATATGTCCACTATAGAAAAAATTCACCCTAGAATAACCTTTCAACATCACTGGGTTAAAACCCACCAGGGACTATATACTAAACTTCCCTAAATTCAAACACACAAGGCATGAAAACCAATGATCCCCTAGCACCTGCACACTAAACTCTCATTACAATGTAATTCCATAGAATATGTGTAACTTCCCCTGCTTCTTCCTTTATATGTAACACCAAAACTCTCAGTGAGGAAGAGATATCTGAGCTTTGCCTCCTGTCTCCTTGTTCGATCAGTTTTCAATAAAAGGTTTTCCTTTCTCAAAGGCCAGTGCCGCCGAAACCGGTTTGGCTCAGTGGATAGAGCGTCGGCCTGCGGACTGAAAGGTCCCAGGTTCGATTCCGGTCAAGGGCATGTGCCTGGGTTGCGGGCATATCCCCAGTGGGAGATGTGCAGGAGGCAGCTGATCGATGTTTCTCTCTCATCGATGTTTCTAACTTTCTATCTCTCTCCCTTCCTCTCTGTGAAAAATCAATAAAATATATTTTTAAAAAAATCATGTTAATTAAAAAAAAAAAAAGCCAGTGCCATGGTGTTGGCTTCTATGTATATTGGGCAGCAGGCCCTTGCTCAGTAACATGATCATAGCCATAATATGTATCTGCAAAGATTTGTCTAAACCACATTTGCTTTTATTTTTTATATCTTTAGAAAACTGAAGAAACTACCTTATATGATTTAAAGTTATGGATGTTTCATAGAATGCCAAGGTTAACAGTTAAGATTTCTTGCCATGAGACAAAAGACAAATGCATGTCTAAATTGATATTATCAACTTAGACCACAATAATATGAACTTTGCAGTCATTTGAAAAAATAGTTTGGTATGCAACATAATAATGTTGACAAAATTTCAGGGAGCATATTTATACTTTTAATCAATGATTCCAAGTATTTTAGAAGCAATCCATTGTTTGCCTATAACAGATATGCAAATAAAATTATAGATCATTAGCTGCTCACTAACAGCTCCTCTAAGGAATCCTATTAAGCTATGTTATTTAATATTTCTAATTCTTATTATTTTGTTTTAATCTTCCTTCCTCCTCAAGAATTCAAGCTTAATGATGGCAAAGTTTTGTCTGCTTTGCTCATTGCAATACTTCCAGTATTTAGAACAGTGCCAGGCATGTGGTTATTTAATAAATAATTGCTAAATAAATGAAAAGACAAATGATATTATTAAGTGTACTTGAAAGTGCTAGATATCAGTGTTTTAAATATTTATTATTTAAAGTTTTAAACTAATGTAATAGTCCTCAAGGTATTCTAGTCAATGGCACTTATTACTTCTACCTCCAAAGCTTTGCCATTTTGCAAAACATCAACACAGATTAGCAGAGAAATTTTCTGTCTCCTACAAATCTGTATGGGTAGAATCACTTTCAGAATTACAATATAAATTAGACACATAGAAAGAATTTAATTCCCTTGGTTTGACTGCTCTGTTTTCAGCTATTCCAACCAGCTCATTGACCACAATAATAAAAAAGTTAATTTACAAAGCAGATATACCACATAGCATGCTGTGTATTGGGGAAGATGTTTTATGCAATGTAAATTTCTTTTTTAAAAAAATATTGTTGAATGTATTACATATATAACACCCTTTTTCCCCCAGTGACCCCTTCTACCTCACCCTTGCCCCCATCTGCCCCCATCCCAGGTTTTCACCACCCTATTGTCTGTGTCCAGGGGTTATGCATATATGCATACAAGTTCTTTGGTTGCTCTCTCTCCAACCTTACCTTCCCTCTGAGATTTGACAGTCTGTTCCATGCAATGTAAGTTCCTTATAAGACTCAATTGCTCATAAAACCTTAAACAATATCTTCTTCCCCTTTTCTGCCATCTTCCTTTCTACAGCAACTATCACCCACTCTAAGCATTTCTGAAAATTAATGTTCACTTTTCAAGTGCTTCACCCAAGAAAACAGGCTAGAAACTTGTGTAGAGAGTATAGTTTTAAAAGAATTAAGCAATTATACCTAATCGCCTCTTCAAACAGAGAGAGCCTTCAATATTGAGAGCATGTGTTAATCTCCATCAGATCATAAACTTTAATGTTCTTATTGTTATTTGTTTATTGCATTATTTGATCATTTCTGATACCACTATTATCAACTTTCTGGGCATTAATTTCATTTTATGACTTGTAAGTAATATAGCAGGGGTAGAAGTAAACAACCAGCAAGTTGAATGGCTTGGCTTTCACAAATACACCTGCTTTTACTGCTGGTTTTTGCCTAACCTAACTCTTCCACCCCATCCTAGCTCAGGATATTCACAAAAGCCTTGACAAAATAATCCAAAAAGACTTAAAATGTTTCTCTATGAATCTTCAAGGAACCAGACCTTTATTATTCCCAAATGCTCCCAGAAATTCACTCCCTACATCTGAGTGTTTTGACTACAAAAACCATTATCAAAAAGATAAAACATGCTGAGAACACTTGAGGCTCTAAAACAGAATCAGCTAAGGTCCCTTACACACCCTCTAGTACAGTAACTTTAAAATAAAATATACACTTTCCCCTCAACCAACTTAAAAACATTTTACATAGCAACTCAGTCTGTGAAATATGAGTGGAGTGGCTGTTATTGAAGCAAGTGTGGAAGAGCATGAAACCCACAGCTTCAGAGCTTGTGATATTAGGCCTCAGCCACCAAGGAAAAGGCCTAAAGGCAAGGCAATAAAGGGCCAAGGACTGGCAAAAAAAATTTAGGGCCATGAGGGTTAAGACTTCGGCATAGATAGGTTCTGGTAAAGGGACTGTGGAATGAGCAATAGGAGAAGAGGTGTATTTCCAAAGACAGACTGTGAATCCAGAGCTGCCAGCTGCCTTCCTATACTGCTACCTTTCAGACCACATACTCAGACCAACCTTGTTGAACACAACAGTAACTATTTTGCTACAAGTATAGTGACATACTCAGGAATATGGATTGCCTACAAGGATTAGGTGGCTATGTAGTGAAAATACCCAGCAGTGTGCTAGATGCTTAAATTAACATGACCCAGAAGACTGGCAATCTGCCTTCCTTCATCTCCAAAGCTGAGTACTAAGGGGCTATCAGTAAGCTGATGTGAGTGCTGAGTTGTCCTTCCAGGTGCAAGAATGGATTTACATATATTCCCTCTGTCTGAGTCCAACGAACAGCTTTTTTCAAGAGAATGCCCAAGATAAGAATATGGTCTGAGACCCTGAAACACTTAAATTGCCTAGTCCCCAGTGAGAGTTGAGCCACAATTACAGCCCTCGTAGGCTTTTTGCATATAGTAAAGGAAAAATTTGTTCCAATCAACTGAAATAAGTAGCTACAGATTATGCTATGACTAGGACAGAGTCTCCTTACATTTGGCAGCCTGACCACAGTGAAGAGGATGCCGAAGAACACCATAAAAGCAAGTAAAAGTGGTTTTCCCATCCTTGGAGAATGATTTTTTTTAAATCAATTAAAGGACAAGGGGAAGGAAACAAGTGTGTATGAGTGCAACTGTGAGTGTAAGTGTGAGTGAGTATGCATATGTGTATGTGAGAGAGAAGGAAGGAAGGAGGGGGAGAGAAAGAAAGAGGGTGGAAAGAGAGAAAGGGGGGAGAGAGGGAGGGAGGGAAAGGAGGATGAAGGGAGTAGGGAAGTACAGATAGAGATAGGCAGGCTTTGCACAAATTATGATCTGCCTCTCAAAACATGAGAAAATATATTTCTGCCCCTGGCTTTTTGTAGATCTTGAAAAGGTCTTTTCCCCTTCTGGAACTCAAGTACCCCAAGTGTAAACTGATGGCTTCTGTCTGAATTGTCTGTGAGGCCTCTTGTAACTGTCATAGTCTCTGGTTCTATAATTCCCTTTATTACCTGGATTTCAGCTATAAGTGCAAAGACCACAGGCAGACTGATAAGTCTTCTTTTCTTTGTATATTTCCTTCATTTTCTAATTATATCTTTCTTTTCCATTTGTCATAAAAGTAATTTATGTATGCTCCCACGAGGAAATCTCTGCCTCATTTCTTGGCAATAAAGAATAATTTATTCTAAATTAAAGGCTACAGGAAGCTCTGAATCCATTCCCAAACCTCTTACTTGTGAGGACCTTTCTAGGAAGATTGTGGAATTGTCATCTAATGGAGTGAAGGACACCATGTATAATACATGCTGGATATCCTCACAGCAGTCTCCAGGACCCTTGGATAAGGGGTAAGATGAGACCATAAGTTACAGAAGAGGATGTGAGTACAAGAATAAATGTTGGTGGGGTAACTAGAAGAAAGGAGACAGTACTATGCCCAAATCACTACTTGTCTCTGGATCCCAGGACTTCATAGTCATGCCTGAGCAGTGATATACCAAAAGTGGGCATGCAGTGAGAGAAGTCTACCCAGTTCAGAGAAATATATTATCACTGATGTTTTCTGTTTCGTTTTTAATTTTAGGTGTATGGTAATAAAATGCTAATCAACTTTTAGTTTCATTATTGCTTCTAAATTCTCTACAGATAATGTCCATGGGAAGTTGACATGAGGAAGTGAAATGTAAAGGAAACATCTCTATATTGAGAACACCTTGGTTCTAATAATAAGAGTCATTAAGCATCTGGTAGACTGAATAATGGCCTTACAAAGATATCCAGGTTTTAATCCATGGAACCTGTGAATGTTAACTTATATGACAAAAGAGATTTTGCAGATATGACTAAGTTAAGGATCTTAAGATGAGGAGATTATCCTGAATTATCCAGGTGGGCCCTAAATGCCATCACAAACATCCTTAGAAGGATGCAGAGGGAGATACTACCACAGAGAAGAGAAGGCAATGTGTCTACTGAAGCAGAGATTGTAGTCATATGGCTACAAGGCAAGGAATGTTGACAGCTATTAGTGGCTGGATAAGGCAAGGAATGAATTCTTCCCTGGAGCTTCCATAAGGAACCAGCCATGCTGACACTTGGATTTTAACACCATAAATCCCATCCCAGACTTCTGACTCTTTTAACTGTAAGATGATAATTTTATGTTGGTTAAGCCACTAACTTTATAGATAATTTGTTATAACAGCAATAGGAAGTTAATACATCATTGGCTGTATACCAGAAATTGCATTAGATACTTAACACAGATCATCTCATTTCATCTGCACATCAACCCTGTGAAATATTATCATACTCATTTCACATATGAGAAAAGTGAGGCTCTAAGAGATCACTCAAACAATTAGTGGCAGAGCATAAATTGGAACTCAGGTATATCTAACTTTGGAATCTGTTTTTTTTTTCTACTACAACATATAGTAAAAATAACCATAATTATGAGTATTTACACTATACTAAAGCCTACACTAAGAACCTTACACATATAATTTCTGTTAATCCAATCATCTTAAAACACTGAGGTTTAAGTTCAAAAGAAACATTTAGTAACTGGGTGCAATGGGACTGGGTGACAATCTGTGACTCAGATTCTTATCTCTAAAAGGGGCTGAAAGTAATATTACCTGCCTTATAGGTGTTTTGTGAAGGTGAAAAAAATTTAATAATTGTAAAGTGCTTGGACTGTAGTGAGTGCCATACTTTGAAAGTAACCATGATGATACGTTCCCTCAGGAATGTGGTCCTGACTGGTCTGCTAACTCGAGCTAGTTCCTTGACTTGATTCAAGGACTTTCTAGGCCTCAGTTTCCCCAAGCATAAAATGAGGACTTTGGAAAATAATGAGTTCTGTCATTCTATGATTGCATGAGACTCTGGTAGTGACTAAGAGCCTCAGGGGTTTATACAGCTGCTGTGCTTCTCAAAAGCTAAAACTATTTATTGTGTGCTTACACAGTGAGTTTGAGTAACACAGATTAATGAGTGCTCAAGGCAATCAGATCATTCCATGTCACAAGGCAGTTTATCTGTAGATGAAAATTTATCTTTGCCATTGCCTTTTAATTAGATGCTTTTGCTTCCTAAAATGAGGCAGATCATTAAACCTGCTTTTGAAAAATGTAAAGGCTCTGGTATTTCAAAGCAATGAGCACTGTGATACCCAACATTATTTTTAACAATATGTGACCCTTCGTCATTTCCTTTCTGTCTCCTTATAACTGCTGGGAGGGAGATGGGCCTAATGTTCATGGATGCCAGGTATCTCATTTAGTATGACAGTAAACCAGTGGGAAAAGAGTAAAAGCTCATGTGCTCATGCTAAAATAACACATGTGTGAACCAAAGTTTCTCTGGAGTCATGTCCCAGGGTAACAAGAAAGATCATAGTCCCCACCTGTGCATGCATTTCTGGGTGCCAGAGTAATGATGTGTGTAGGAAGACAAGCAAAAACAAAGAGTCCAGAGTGGTGATCTTGGAGGGGAAAGCAAGTTGCTTCTACTCGCACCATGGCTGAGCCCAATCCTGTTGGTATTCCTAAAGAGAACTTCTATTGGTTTCAACCTTCTTTTTTGGCAGACTTTTTCAAACTTTATATATTGTGGTGTCTTATAACTAAATATTATGCACTAAACTAGAGGCCTGGTGCATGAAAATTCATGCACTGGAGGGGGGTCCCTCAGCCCGGCTTGCCCCTTCTCACAGTCCAGGAGCCCTCAGGGGCGGGAGGCGACCCGGCTATCAGGAGAAGGTGACGCCCCCATCATACCTCTGCTGCTGCCACTGCTGGCAGTGCAAGCCTCGGACGGCCCTGGTTACCTGAGCCTCAGGTGGCCCTGGGCGGCTGTGCAGCTAACAGCCAAGGCTTGCCTGAACCTTGGGCCAGCCCTGGGTGGCTGGGAAGCTGCCATCCAAGGCTTGCCTGTGCCTTGGGCTGGCCCTGGGCAGCTGGAAGGCAGAGGGGACTGAGGGACTCTGGAGGCAGGCACCCTGGCGGGGCTAAGGAGACTGGGTGCTGCCATCTTGTGGCTGTGGGCACTGCCATCTTTGAGGGTGGGGCAGCAATTAGCATAGTCCCTCCTTACTGGCTGTGGGTGCCACCATCTTTGCAATGGCATGAGGGTCAATTAGCATATTCCCTCTTTATTAGATAGGATATTTATGTCCCTCCAAAAAAAATCATACATTGAAATCCTACCCCTCAACTGATGGTATTAGGAGGTGGGTTTTTAGAAGGTTCATGAAAGGAGAACTCTCATGAATGGAATCAATGCCCTTAGAAATACCTCACAGAGCTCTCTCATCCCTTCCACTACATGAGGACAAAGATGACTGTGTGCAAGCCAGGGAGCAGGCCCTCACCAAGAATGAGACCATGCTGGCACCCTGGTCTTGGACTTCCACCCTCCAGAACTGTGAAAAATAAATTTATTTTGTTATAAGCCACCCAGTCTGTGGCATTCTTTTATAAAATCCTGAGCTGATTCAGACACTAGGTTAATACTTTCTAGATAGTTTCAGAAAACATAAGAAAGAACCTCTCTTTACCATCAAACATTTTCTCAGACCTCCATATGATAATAGCTGTAGTTCACTACTGATGATTGAGAAAACATGATGACAAACAGTAACTGAATTCCAGGATATATACATTTGAAAAATGCTACATACATGTACAAGTAATATATTTAATCAAGTTCCTGTAAGTATTTTGTGAAGTTCTTAAAATAATGTTATGCTTCCACACTCCTGAGGCTGTTGTCAAGTGGGCATTTTGTCTCTTTTTTCCTCCTACTTCCTTGTCCTGATATGGCCACCAAGCCTCCTCCTCAAAGATGGTTGCTATGGGACTAGAATTTAATTGTTTGACAATGAGGCTTACTGTTAGTTTGCTGTTAGTTTATCAAGCTTTTCTTCCTTGAAGTATACTTATGTGCAAAACCTGGGGAAAAATCTCCTTGTAAAACACCAAATCATTCTTCCAACTCTGTCCAAACTATTCCATTTCAGTTCTCTGGACTCTTCCCTAAACCCCAGTTCTTATGCTTCCATATTCCCCATTCCATAGCCAACTTATCTGTTGGGAATAAGGGAAGTGTATCAAGGTGGCCTCACTGAACAGATACCCATTGAACAGGACTTGAGAGATGGGCATGAGTTTCACATACAAGGAAAGGGGTTTGGAAAGCATTCCAAAATGAGGCAAAACTATATAAAATGTTGAGCAGTGGTTATCAGAATAGGAGGATGTACTGAACATGGAGATTTCTGGACCCCATCTCCAGAGATTCTGACTCAGTAAGTCTGGGGTAGGGCCTAAAACTGCATGTTCGACAAATGTCCCATGCAGTTCTGATAGTGATGGTTTAGAGGTCACACTTTAAGAAACACTGATCTAGAAACAGGCTTATTGCATCATATAAAATGTGTCTATATGTAGAACTGTGTAGGAAAATCCTGTTGAGGGTCTAGGGCCGCGGTCGGCAAACTGCGGCTCGCGAGCCACATGTGGCTCTTTGGCCCCTTGAGTGTGGCTCTTCCTAAGCCTTAGGAGTACCCTAATTAAGTTAATAACAATGTACCTACCTATATAGTTAAGTTTAAAAAATTTGGCTCTCAAAAGAAATTTCAGTCGTTGTACTGTTGATATTTGGCTCTGTTGACTAATGAGTTTGCCGACCACTAGGCTAGGGCAATACTTTTTATTTTTATTAGTTATACTAGAGGCCAGATGCACAAAGTTCATGCACGAGCCAATATAATTCTATTTTGTTGTCTCCTTTTCCTTTTTCAATGAACCTTGACTCCTTTAACTAGACCAGTGGTCAGCAAACTCATTGGTCAACAGAGCCAAATATCAACAGTACAATGATTGAAATTTCTTTTGAGAGCCAAATTTTTTAAACTTAAACTATATAGGTAGGTACATTGTTATTAACTTAATTAGGGTACTCCTAAGGCTTAGGAAGAGCCACACTCAAGGGGCCAAAGAGCTGCATGTGGCTCACAAGCCGCAGTTTGCTGACCACGGTTAAGGCATAAAACTTATGAGGCTAAGGTTTTGAGTTTAATCCACTTATGAACAAGATAGCTATTCTCCATCACTTAACAGACTCTATCCTTTCCCCAGCTCGCCAATGAGCAAATATAACTGGTCTGGACATGAGTGTTCCTAGCTCTGTGCAAGACATCTCAACTATGTATAAATATTGTAAAGATGTAGATCACATGTTTTAATAAGAATGAGTTGAGAACTACTTTTTTAAACACTGTAAAACCATGTTTTTTACCTGCGATAATTCAAATATAATGGTTTCATGTATCACCTTTTGTACATTTAGATAAGTATGTTAAAGCATCCTTCTAAGAGTAAAGCTTGGGCGGGGGGCGAGGGGAGCAGTATGGCTACTGATGCTTTGTAGATGGATGTAAAATGGAGGAAAGTACCCCATCCAAGGTAGCTTTAAAATGCAATAGTCTGATATATAATTATATTTATCTACACTAATAAAGAGAAACATGGTAATTGGGGTACGACCGCTACCCTTTTCATTGGCTAATCAGCAAGATATGCAAATTAACTGTCAGCCAAGATGGCGGCCGGCAGCCAGGCAGCTTGAAACTAACATGAGGCTTGCTTGCCTCAGTGACGGAGGATCGTTGGAGGAAACCAACGTTCCCTGCCTGCGGCTGCAGGCCTCTGAGCGGGCAGTTTAAGAAACAATGTAACAAATACTGCCGGACTTCAGCCAGCAGATCCACAACATTGTAAGCAAAGGCCAGAAACCTACTTTCAGCTGCAGAGGCCTAAGAGCTGGAGCCAAGCCTCAAGGTAAAGCTGGCCCAGAATTAAAAAAAAAAGAAAAAGAAAAAAAGGAGCGGTTGGGAACTTCAGTCACTCCCAGCCTGAAAACAGCCCTCAGCCCCTCACCCAGACTGGCCAGGCACCCCAGTGGGGACCCCCACCCTGATCCAGGACACCCTTCAGGGCAAACCAGCCGGCCCCACCCATGCACCAGGCCTCTACCCTATATAGTAAAAGGGTAATATGCCTCCGGGAACCGGGATCAGCGTGACAGGGGGCAGCGCCCAAACCCCCTGATCGCCCTGTGGCTCTGTGTGTGACAGGGGGCGGGGCCCCAACCCCCTGAGCAGCCCTGCTCTGTGCCTGATAGGGGGGAGTTCCCCAACCGCCCCCCCCCCGACGGGCCCTGCTCTGTGTGTGATGGGGTAGAGCCATAACCTCCCCATCGGCCCTGCCCTGAGTGTGAGAGTGGCGGCGCCCCAACCCCCTGATGGGCCCTGCTCTGTGGGTGATAGAGGGCGGTGCCCCAACCCCCTGATGGGCCCTGCTCTGTGTGTGATGGGTGCAGTGCCCCAACCCCCTGATTGGCCCTGCTCTGTGCGTGACAGAGGGTGGTGCCGCAACCTCCCCATCGACCCTGCCTTGAGTGTGACAGGGGGTGGTGCCCGAACCCCCCAACTGGCCCTACCCTGAGCGTGACTGAGGGTGGCATCACAACCTCCCAATCTGCCCTGCTCTGTGCATGACAGGGGGCGGCACCCCAACTCCCCAATCGCCCCTGCTCTGAGCCCGACCAGGGGCTGCACCTAGGGATTGGGCCTGCCCTCTGCCACCCAGGAGCAGGCCTAAGCCAGCAGGTCGTTATCACCGGAGGGGTCCCAGACTGTGAGAGGGCACAGGCCAGGCTGAGGGACCACCCCTCTCCCCCGAGTGCACAAATTTTTGTGCACTGGGCCTCTAGTCAATTATAAAACATTAAAATCAAAATGCAATAATTTGGAGGTGTTTTACTATCTCAAAAGAAATAAAATTTTAACATGATTCATTGGACTTATGAATCCTTTTCTGATTTCCATGAAAGAGCACACAGGAAATTTAAGATCCCATTAAGGAAAAAATCTAAGTAGCTGTCTTATGCTTGAGTCGCCACTGTCATAAAGCCAGGGCAGCCTTAGGCCCAGGGCATGCCAGAACTTTGCAAGAACATCCCTTTGTGAATTGGAAAGAGGACTGGACTAGTCTGGAAACAGACCAGGAAACTGCTTCCAAAGGTTAGCTTGGGAGGGGGCAGCTCAGTGTCCTAAGGAGTATGGTAGCTTCTGTCTTAAACCTGAAAACATTCAATATTGGTCTACTATCCAGTAAGGTCAGTGACTAAGTCAGTAAAGATTCCAAAAAGCAAACACTTAAAAGGCATATGGTCAGTAGTTAGGTTCTAATTGATTCTTCCATATATATCAGGTCGCCAAACCAGCAGCCAACCAAAAGGGAATAGTATCTAATCCCCCACGAAGGTACTAGCAAGAAGTTTTAGGCCGTTAGAGCCTTAGTTAACTGCATCAATGTTCCTGAGAAGATCCTATCCCAGATGGTCCTAAGTAATGATAATGATAAGATAGGAATCTATGCTGGATCTCTGAAATAACTGGCTCCAGGTGAGTTAATACAAATAATGGACATAGAGAGCATGGTGCTTGGCACAGAATAAGCCCCCAATAAGTGGTAGTTATTACTATAATAATTACTGAGAAATCTGTAATGCAACTACTTGGTTACCTTTACTTTCCACTAGGCCAATTCTGAAGCCCATTTGTTTTCCTCCGCCTCTGTTTCTCTCTTGATGTGACTTAAAGATCATGTAGGATTCTATAATTCACAAGTATACCAGGCTGGATATCAGAATATGGTCAGACTAAGGCTAATGAGTATGGTAGTACACAGCAATTAAGACTATGGGCTCTGAAATCAAACCATCTGGATTAAATCCCAGCAAGTTGGTTAACTTATCTGTGCCTCTATTTGACCCTCAAAATAGGCATTATAAAAATTTCATTAGATTGTTGTAAGAATTAAATTGATATAGTATATATAAGGTACTTAACATGGTACTTACCACACAGTAAGCACTCATTAAATGTTCACAATTATGATTATTATTTTCTCTTTCAGATCTGGCTCAGGAAACATGACTAAATCTACAGTTTTGAATGGCTGTGAGCTCAACAAAGGAAACAGGGCAAGAGCTAATAAGTTAAAATGATAGTGGCTGACAGTAAGTTGGGGTGGCCCCTATAGTTGGATATATTGAAACTTAAATAGGGGCCTTAGAGCAATCAAAGATTTCAATGCGGGTCTCAAATAATTTGGCATATATAAGTGGGGGAGATTTGATGGTAATCAAGGAATTTTAACCCCAACTGCCTCACTTTACAGCAGTGGTTCTCAACCTTGGCTGCACATTAGAATCACCTGGGAATATTTTTAAAATCCTGATTTCTGGGCCTCATCCTCCGGAAATTCTGTTTCTTTGTTACTAATGTTGTGGCCTCACCCCATAACAAAGAAACAGAATTTCTGGAGGATGAGGCCCAGAAATCAGGATTTTAAAAAGATTCCCAGGTGATTCTAATGTGCAGCCAAGGTTGAGAACCGCTGCTTTACAGCATGTATAAGTAGCCACTTACTCCACCTGGGCATGAGGCCAAAGAGTGCTGTGAACCAAAGGCCAGTGGAAAGTCAGGCCACAGAGACAGTCTATGGATCTCCTCACTCTGTAAGAGTGTCCAAAGCTGGTTTGTTTAGAAAAGAATTTTTTCATTTATGCTAGCAATTTTTTCCATCGAAGTGCTTCATTCAACCCTAACCCCACACCCAGCTAAAAAGGCAGCTATTACATTTGTCTTTAATGAAAAGGAAACTAATGAGTATAACTACAGTGATTATCCAAAATGAATCACCAATTTAGGGAAGAGTGCTGGCTAAGCAGGGACACAGCTCACTTCCAGGTGTGGGCTCCAAATTGTAGCTTCCAGCACCACTAGAAAGGAGTTTATGGGGGAGGGGAAATCACCCTAGTAGACAAATATCCAGCACTTCTGTTATGCCTAAATAGCCACCCTTTTCTCTTAGGGTGACCTTCACAAAGAGTATAATATTTACATTAGGGGAGGCAGGAGGGCACATAGGAGCCTGGGCTTTGGAGTCAGACAAACCTGGATAGGAACCTTCTATTACTAACTGTATGGCTTGAGCAAGTTGTTTAATTTCAATGAGTTTCAGTTTCTCTATCTGTAAGGAGGTCAAACTGGTAAACTACCCTACTGGGCTGTTATAAAGATTCAATGAGCTCATTGTTTCATTCAATAAATGTTTATGGAATGTCTATTTTATGGCTGGCTGAGACTGTGCTAGATGCTACAGACACATCACAGATAAAGGTAGGCATGGTTTTTGTCCTCATGGAACAGATAGGGGGAGATAACAGTGTCCTCTCTATGCTATAAATTGACTTCCTGCTTATAGCAAGGCAGTAGTTATTGGCATTTGGATGTGTTTTAGTAACTAGAAATTAGGCCTCTTATCCACCTTTAATCCAAACAATACTACCTGAGACTATACAGAGTAGGGCAAAAGTAGGTTTACACTTTGAGTACAGAAAACAGTTTATTCTTGTATTATTCTTTATTAATTATTGTATTATTAATTATTCCCTACTAACAACTGTAAACTTAATTTTGTTCCACCCTGTATTTCTGAAAAAGTACTCTCTCCAAAAGCTGCCTCACTGTTGTGTGTTGCTTGCCTATTAGAACATCCTTGTTGATTTTATTCACTTATTCAGCACTATATATTGGTGGAAATGGAAAATGTCAAGTGGGACTTAAACACAATGATGGAGACGGAGAGTGGATGGAGAAATAAGTGGAGGAAAAAGGTAGGAACAATGTTGGGCCTTTTTAGGACATATTAAATATTATATATTTTACATCAAGTGCAATTGAAAGCCTTGAGAGTTTAGGTTTTACAAAAAAGATCATTTTGTGCTTTCAAAAGGTCCTCTTTTCACAAAATTTTATAATAAATACTTTCAAATTTACAGAAAATTTGAAAGCATTTTCAGTGAATATCCACATACCCACCACTAAGAGTTTATAATTCATATTTATTAAGCTTGCCTTGTCATATATTTATCCATCAAAAATATTTCTATGCATCTAGTCCATCTTATTATCACATGTATTTCAAAGTAATTTGCAGTTATCAATACACTTTTCCCTAAATACTACAATATGCATATCATTAACTGAAGTTCAGTGTTTGATTATTTTTTCCATCCCCCAAATGATCACGTTTTGAAATCTGACTGCACAATAGCAGTTGCCTCTGAAAGGGGGTTCAAAGAAACCTCCTGGTGTGCTGTAAATATCCTATATCTTGATCTGGGAAATAGTTACATGAGTATATACTCGGTGCATATAGAAAAATCCATGAAACTAAACACCTGAGATTAGTGTAATTTGTATTTCATATCTCAATTTGAAAAGAAAAAAATCTGGCCAAGGTAAAAACACAGATTGGAAGAGGACAAGTATGTAACAGGTGAGACCATTTAGAAAGTTATTATAATCTACAGAGAAAGTGATGGTAGCTTCCAATATGGTGTTGCTTTTGAAAAATGAAATAGATTTAATATATATTTTGGGAGAAAAATTATTAGAATTTGCTGAGGTTCTGAATGTGGGGTGCAAATAAATAGTTGCCAGTGCCATCCATGCACAGTGATAGGATGCACAGAAGGAAAAGCAGAATAGGACTGAGGTGGAGGAATCTGTAAGTGACAGCGTCTAGTTTTGAAACCTTTTGGGTTCAGTTGTCTCTGGAATATCCAAATTCCAATGTCAAGTTTTCAGTTATATATACATGTCTAGAGATTATAATAGGTCTGTAGTAAAGATAGAAATTTGGTAATCATCAGCACATAGGTGGTATTTGCAGCCAAGATAATGGATGAGATTACTTAGGGAGAGAATGTAGCATGAGAGGAAATGAGACTAGGGATAATTTATGTAAAGCATTGAGCACATACACTGAATATAGTAAGGAATCAATAAATGCTAGCTATTCATCATCATCATCATCATCATGACTAGGCCTAACACAACAAAAAGGGATAGCTTGATGGGTAGGAAAGATATTGAGCCTGGCCTTAACTTTAAGATCTCAAACATGCAGCTATCTCTGTGCTTGCTGTTTCTGAATAACACAAAAAACAGATGCCTGAAGAAGTAGAATATTTTACTTTCTGACCATTTAGCAAACATAATCTAGGCCTAGGCACTATAGATTAAATGTATAATAAAGGCATTTCCATTTGGGAGGCATCCACTACATCTGGTACTCTAAGAATATTACCTCATTTAATGATCACAAAGACTGATTGCAGTAAATTGGTATACTAGTAATTATCCCCACTGTACTATGATGAAACCAAGAGTCACAAAGGTTAAGTGACTTGTCCAAGATCAGAAAGCTAGTAAGTAGCAGAGCTAGGACTCAAACTCAGACAGTCTGGATCCAGAATCCATACTTTTTCTACCATGTTACATTACCCCAAGCAGTTAAGGATATAACAAGGAGTCATAAAAAATTAAGTGCATCTTGTAAGCCAAATTAAAAATAATAACATTAAGAATCTACACTAATAAAAGAGAAACATGCAAATTGGTGCCACTCCGCTATGCCCACCAGCCAATCAGAGACACTATGCAAATTAACCCAACAAAGATGGAGGTTTATTTGCATACGCAGGCACGGAGCAAAAACTGAAGGCTACGGCCAGAGTGAAGACTGAAGACTGAAGGCTGAAGAATGAAAATGCTTGGCTTCTCCACTGTGGCCGCAGCAGAGAAGCCAAGCCTCACTGCGGCCCAACCAACGGCCTGGGTCCTGGGTGCTGGAGGAAAACTGGTGCCAGCAGCCAGGGGAAGGAAGGCCTATTGTGCGAATCTTTGTGCAACGGGCTTCTAGTATCTAATAATTATGGAGCAAGTGCTGGTCTTTCTCCCAGGCACCATTCACAGTATTTTACATATATTAACGCATTTAATCCTCACAACTTGATGAAATAAAGCTTATTATCATTCTCTTTTTATAGGCAAGGTAACTGAGGATAGAGACCTTAAATAACTTGTCCAAGCTCTTATATTTCATAATGATGAACCCTGGGTTCAAATCCAGTCAAGTTCAGAGACCAAAAGAAGTGCTGGGGAAAATCACTGAAGGCTTCATGGAGATAGAAGGATTTTATCTACATCCTAAAAGCAAGCAAACAAACAAAAAACAGTAGGATCTACAAAAGCTAGGAAGAAGGCATTCCATTAGAAACAACTTGCATGAAGAGCAGCAGCCACCATTAATAGATTCTCCAGAGCAGAATTGAAGAGGGCAAAATAGTGTGAATGAATCTTCACCATTATCTCCCACACAAAGCTGCCCTCTACAAGCTGGGCAGTTCGTTGAGAAGCACAAAAACAGGAGAGACCAAAGGTAATATTCAGAGAGCTGCAGATTAGGGACAGACCTTGGGACCTAAAGTCTAAGAATTGTTATTGTTTGGCTTCAGCTCATGTGTGTCTGTGGCTGGCAAGCAGAGCTTCACACTTCAAATGCTAGGCCTCCCAGTCCCTCCCACTTTTTTTTGGTATACTTAACTGTTTCCCTATTTCCTGATGGATAGCTCAAAAAACAATGAAGCAACTCAGAAAGCAACATAGCTAAAAGGGGCAAAGAGTTAAAGACACAAGAAGGGTATACAAAAGGAAAATAATTACAACATGCTAAAACTATTAAAAATGGGCAAGGAGTAGCCAGGATATAACTTCACAGATAGAATTATTTGCCCAGGGTATCCCATTGTCCTTGTGCTTCCCCTGGTAAAGTTACCTTCATTCCCACCCTCCGGAACCTTACCCTACAGATTTTTTCCTTCTGTATCTCAAGGGACTCTGCTAAATAAGAAAGTTAGCCATATAATGAACCATCTAAACAAATTCAATAGTGTCTCTCTGCCCCATACATGTGTCTAAAAATATATGAATTAAATTCCACAGATTCATTCAAATACATGGAAGCCTCAGACCAAAGGATGGTGGAATTATAGGCCCTGAGGCTAGTTCAGAGGATCATTTTGGTAAGAGGCTCCTTTCAGAGGACAGGTCATAACAGGTAAGGTGGTGACAGGATGGTCATTAAGCCCACTTAATTTGCTTTTCTTTACATTTTATGTTTTAAAGTGTAAAACAACATTTATTAATTTTTTAAGGTTTCTTCCTTTTTTTTTCTTTACTAGAGGCCCAGCGCATGAAATCATGTGCGGGTATGGTACCTAGGCCTGGCCTGCAATCAGGGCCAATCTTCCCTGGCTGCTGGCAGCCTCCCCGCACCCCGCCGCCACCCACCCAGGTTCCCAGTTTGGCGCTTGGAGCCTGATGGGCAGCAGGGGATGGACTGAGAGGTCCTCCACCCACTTTCCAGTCCCACCCCCTGCTTCCACCCACTCTGGTTCAACATTTGCCAGCAATGGTAGCCTGCTGGCCAGCGGGGAGGGACCGAGAGGTCAGCAGTTTCCACAACTCACCAGCCCCACCCCTGCTGCAGGTCACCCTCTGTGTGTGGGGCAACCAGAAGTGTGGGGGCATTATCTTGGCACTGCCTGTATCACCTACCACCCACCACCAGGTCCCCATTCACCATCAGGCAATGGGAGCCTGCAGATTGGGGAAGGTGACTAAGAGGTGGTCAGTGCACCTCATAGTGACTGGTCGAGAGGTCATTTTGGTCATTCTGCCGTTATGGTCGCTGGGCTTTTATTATATAGGATTTATTAAGGTATTACATATGTGTCCTTATCTCCCCATTGCCTCCCCCAAACTCCTCTCATGCCCTCACGCCCCTGGTGTCTGTGTCCATTGGTTATGCTTATATGCATGCATACAAGTCCTTCAGTTGATCTCTCTCCCTTACCCCCACCCTCCCCTATCTTCCCTCTGAGGTTTGACAGTCTGATGCTACTATGTCTCTGGATCTGTTTTTGTTCATCAGTTTAGGTAGTTAATTACATTCCACAAATGAGTGAGATCATGTGATATTTATCTTTCTCTGACTGACTTATTTCACTTAGCATAATGCTCTCCAGGTCAATCCACGCTGTTGCAAATGGTAGGAGTTCCTTCTTTTTTATAGTGGTGTAGTATTCCATTGTGTAGATGTACCTCAGTTTTTGTATCCACTCATCTGCAGATGGGCACTTACTAGTAGGCTGTTTCCAGATCTTAACTATGGTGAATTGTGTTGCTATGAACATAGGGGTGCATATGTCCTTTCTGATTGGTGTTTCTGGTTTCTTGGGATATAGTCCTAGAAGTGGGATTACTGAGTCAAATGGCAGTTCCATTTTTAATTTTTTTGCAGAAACTCCATCCTCTTTTTCACAGTGGCTGCAGAAGACTGCATTCCCACCAGCAATGCACTAGAGTTCCTTTTTCTCCACATCCTCGCCCCACTTGTCCTTTGTTAATTTGTTGATGATAGCCATTCTGACAGGTGTGAGATGGTATCTCATTGTTGTTTTTATTTGCATCTCTCAGGGACTTTGAACATGTTTTCATATGTCTCTTGGCCTTCTGCATGTCCTCTTCCAAAAAGTGTCTACTCAGGTCCTCTGCCCATTTTTTGATTGGATTGCTTATCTTTCCTTTGTTAAGTTGTGTGAGTTCTCTGTAAATTTTAAAGTTTAAACCCTTATCTGAAATAGCATTGGCAAATATAGTCTCCCATGCAGTGAGCTTTCTTATTATTTTGTTGATTTCTTTTGTTGTGCAGAAGCTTTTTATTTTGATGTAGTCCCATTTGTTTATTTTCTCCATAGTCTCAATTGCCCTAAGAGCTGTGTCAGTAAATATATTGCTGGGACATATGTCTGATATTTTTCTGCCTATGGAGTCTTCTAAGAATTTTATGGTTTCCTGTCTTACATTTAAGTCCTTTAGCCATTTTGAGCTTGTTTTTGTGTATGGTGTAATTTGGTGCTCTAGTTCCTGCTTTGCATGTATCTGACCAAATTTCCCAGCACCATTTATTAAAGAGACTGTCTTGACTCCATTGTATGCTCTTACCTCTTTTGTCAAATATTAATTGAGCATAATGACTTGGGTCAATCTCTGGGTTCTTTGTTCTATTCCATTGGTGCATATGTCTGTTCTTGTGCCAGTACCAGGCAGTTTTGAGAATCGTAGCTTGGTAATATAGGTTGATATCTGGTATTGTGATCCCTCTAACTTTGTTCTTCTTTCTTCTTTCTCAGGATTGCTGTGACTATTCGGGGTGTCTTTTTATTCTGGATGGGTTTTTGGAGAGTTTGTTCCAGGACTTTGAAATATTCCATTGGTATTTTAATGGGGATTATATTGAATCTGTAGATTGCTTTGGGAAGTATAGACATTTTAATGATGTTGATTCTACCAATTCATGAACATTGTATGTTCTTCCATTTGTTTACGTCTTCCTCTATCTATTTTTTCAATGTTCTGTAGTTTTCCAGACATAGGTCTTTTATATCCCTAGTTATATTTATTCCTATGTATCTTAATTTTTTTTTGGTATAATGCTAAATGGGATTGTGTTTTTAGTTTCTCTTTCTGTGAGTTCAGTATTGGTGTATAAAAGGGCCATAAATTTCTGGGTGTCAATTTTGTATCCTGCTACATTGCCAAATTCATTTATTACATCCAGTAGTTTTTTGATGGAGTCTTTTGGGTTTTCTATGTATAATATCATGTCATCTGCAAATCAGGACACATTTACTTCTTCTTTTCCAATTTGGATGCCTTTTATTTCTTCTTGTCTGATTGCTATGGCTAGCACTTCCAGTACTATATGGAACAGGAGTGGTGAAGTGGGAATCCCTGTCTTGTTCTTGCTCTTAGGGAACTGGTTTTAGTTTTTGCCCATTGAGTATGATGTTGGCTGTAGGTTTGTCATGTAAGACTTTTATTATGTTGAGGTATGACACCTCTATTCCCACTTTGCTGAGAGTTTTTTTTTTATCAAGAAAGGGTGTTGGATTTTGTCATGCTTTTTCTACATTGATTGATATGATTATGTGATTTTTGTTTCTCAATTTGTTTATGTGATGTATCACATTTATTGATTTGCAGATATTGTACCATCCTTCCATCCCCAGAATAAATCCCACTTGGTCATGGTGTATGATCTTTCTAATGTACTGCTGGCTGGATCCGGTTTGCTACAATTTTGTTGAGGATTTTCACAATTTTGTTCATCAAGGATACTGACCTGTAGTTCTCCTTTTTGTGGTATCTTTATCTGGTTTTGGAATTAGAGTAATGCTGGCTTCATAGAAAGAGCTTGGAAGTGTGCCTTCCTCTTGAATTATTTGAAATATTCTGTGGAGGATAGGTTTTAGTTCTTCTTTGAATGCTTGGTAGAACTCCCCTGTAAAGCTGTCTGGACCAGGGCTTTTGTTTGTTGGAAGATTTTTGATTCCTGTTTCAATTTCTTTGGTAGTTATTGCCCTATTGAGGTTTTATAAGTCTTCCTGATTGAGTTTTGGGAGCTTGATTTTTCTAAGAATATGTCTGTTTCATCTAGGTTGTCCAGTTTGTTGATATAGAGTTGCTCAAAGTGTTTTTTCATAATGCTTTGTATTTCTGTGGGATCAGTTGTTACTTCACCTCTTTCATTTCTGATTTTGTTTATTTGGGTCCTCTCTCTTTGCTTCTTGGTGAGTTTGTATTGGATGCATATATATTTACCAGAGTTATATATTCTTGTTGAATTTCTCCCTTTAGTGTTGTGAAGTGGCCTTCCTTATCTCTTGTTATGGCCTTCACTTTGAGGTCTAATTTGTCAGATATAATTGTTGTTACCTCAGCTTTTTTTTCATTTCCGTTCACCTGAATTTTTTTTCTATCCCTTCACTATCAGTCTGTGTGTCCTTTCTTCTGAGGTGGGTCTCCTGTAGACAGCAGATATATGGGTCATATTTTCTTATCCATTGAACTACCATATGTCTTTTGATTGGGGCATTTAATTCATTTACATTTAAAGTTATTATTGATAGGTACTTATTTGTTGCCATTTTTATTCTTTATGCCTGTGTTCCTTCTTCCCTTTCTATTTCTTTTTTTTATCGCAGACCCTTTAGCATTTCTTGCATTGCTGGTTTGGTGGTAATAAACTCCCATAGTCATTTTTTGTCTGTGAAGCTCCTGATTTCACCCTAAATAGGCAGATTGATTCTGCTTGCTTGAAACCAAGGTTATGGCATACGACACAGAGGAGTGGTGTATCGCTGGGAATTTCAACACTGTGCTGACTACCTGACAGGAAACTGAGATGTGGCAGGCAGAACAATAGAGAGGGTTCTTAAACATGCCCCAGTGGGACATTAAAGCTCCTCTGAAGCAAATGAACTTTACTACTTCACTTTTTTATGTTATCTTTTAATTAAGAAACTATAATTTTTTTCACTTTATTTTTAATTATTATACTTTTATTTATTTATTTATTTATTTATTATTTTACCATTTTTTAAAAAATTATTTTTTTGGATAAGTGTTCTATATTCTATTTTTATTTTTATTTTCTATCATTATTTTACTCTATCTCATTTTTTCCTTTATGCCAACACTTTTTTCCTCACTTTTCACATTTTCATCCTGTTTCTCTTCTCCTGTTCCTACTTTAGTTTTTCTCTATCCTTCCATTTTACTCCCCAGCCAGGGGAGCCTGCTCTGCCAGTCCCCAACAGTCCTGTGGAATATGACTGTCCCTCACTCACAAATACACACACTCCCCGCACACCCATGCAGTCTCTTTTCACTCTCTCACTCACTCACACTATCTTGCTCACTGCCATCCTGTTGGCCATCATCTTGGATCTCTCTGGAAAGTTCTTAAATGAAAGTCCATGGCTTTGATCACTAGAGAGAGAGCCAGAAATCTGGGGAAGGGGGAAAGCATAGAAAATAGAAGCTGAAAGTTCATTAAGAAAAGGCTGGACTCCTAAAGCATTCACATAACTCAGAACTGTAAGTTGAACAACATAGAGAACAAAAGTAATTTTTTGCACTATCCTAAGATTCTATGCATGTTCATAATTAACAATTCACAAGATCGTGTTGTTTCTGGTGATAAGATTTATCTTGAAGACCTTAATGACAACTTACGGCAGCCTGCTGGGCATGGCTCAGTGGCTGAATGTCAACCTATGAAGGAGGTTACAGTTTGATTACCGGTCAGGGCACATGCCCTGGTTGCAGGCTCAATCCTCAGTGGGGGGAACTCTCTCATCATTGATGTTCTATCTTGCTCTCCCTCTCCCTTTCTCTCTCAACTGAATAAAAATATATTTGTTTTTTAAAAAGACAACTTATGGCATAAATGGTAAGGTTATTACAGGCCAGATGCTGGGGATGTATCATTGAACAAGAATAATAAACACAGCCCCTCACTTCCTAAAGCTTGAGTATAGTTTCCAGACAAACAAACAGGACCTTTCAAACCTGTGTGGAAAGTGGTATAATTGGGAAAGCACCAAAAGCTATGAGAGCTGCATTTGCCAGGGGGAGGGGGGATCAGTAAAAGTTTCCTAGAAGAATGACCTCTAGATTAAAATGATAAAAATGAATAGAAATTAGGAAGAAATATTTCTTCAATAACAAATTCATAAACTCTAAAATTATTTTACAGAGTGATTTTATTAAATGAGCTAATATAAATGGTAACAATTAAATCACTTACTTCATAAACTAAAAAAATATAATAAAGACAATGGAAGAAGAAAATAAAACATTGTAGGCCCTGGCCAGATAGATGTGTTAGTGAGAGCATTGTCTCAATATGCCAAGGTTTCAGGTCTGATTCCTGGTCATGGCACATGCAAGAATTACAAATGAATGCATAAATAAGTGGAAAACAAATCTGTTTCTTTTTCTCTCTCCCTTCTTCTCTCTCTAAAATAAAATTTAAAAACCATTAAATAACACAAAGGAGAATCAATACTGATGAAATTCAGTAAGAAATATATGGTATATAGAATTTTTTAAAAGGTAATAAACAAAGAGTTCAACAGGATTCAAAATAAAACAGTATAAAAGATAGACAAATAGACAAAGGAGACTCAATACAAACATAATTGAGGAACATAAAGAATAAAATGAGTCTGGCCATCATGTCTCAGTGCTTGAGCATTGATTTATGATTCAGGAGGTCATGGTTCAATTGCTGGTCAGAGCACATGCCCAGATTGTGGGCTCAATCCCAAGTTGGAGGTATGCAGGAGGCAACTGATCAATGATTCTTTCTCATCACTGATGTTTCTATCTCTCTCTCCCTCTCCCTTTATCACTGATCAATAAAAATATATTTTTAGAAAAAGAATAAAATGAAACATGGACTGTAAAATATTTAAATCTTCACAGAAATAAACAAAAACCCAAATGTAGAGATTGAAAAAAAACCCACCACCACCACAACACTAGAAAAATTGATACAGGACAATTAACACTAAAACATGTCTCAATAAAGTAACTGGATTTTAAAAATAAAGACTCTTTTAGGCATGTAAACAAAAAAATGATAAAATCTTCAATAAGGGAAATTATCAGTCTGGCCACAGATGTCTCTAGTGCAATAATTTTTTAACTTTTTCATATTATGGCACACATAAAATAATTACTAAAATTATGCAGCACACCAAAAATATATTTTTTGAAGATCTGACAAAAAAATGTGTAATTTGTATTCACTTACACTGGATAGCTATTGTTTTGGCTCTTGTTATGTTTTGTATTTGACAATCTAAGGGAAAAGAGGTCAGTGCCCTGGCTAAATAGTTAGGTGTTGCATATTTTAAAAATTCTTGTGGCACACCAGTGTGTCATGGCATGCAGGTTGAAAATCGCTGCTCTAGTGCAATATTTAATACTAAAAGAAAGTGAAGCAATGCTGCCTACACAATCATCAGAAAAAGAAAAATGTAAGCCATATTATACTACATAGTCTTTCATGTACAAAAGCAACAAATGTTTTGGATCATACAAGAATTTATAGAACATTATTGCAATGAACACATCTTGAAAAAAAATACTGGAGAACAAAGGTCAGACTACTCAAAAGATGGAAAGAGAATCTGGTGAGAGGAATTATCATTGTGCATGGAAACCATTTAACTACAGGACTAAGACTGAAATAGCCCTGGAAATTATGGTTTCAGAGTCTAATATAAATCTTACAAATTAAAATAAAAAAAATTACATAACTAAAACATAAAGATAGGCAGGGAGAAAGAAGGTAGGACTTAATGTAGGTATATTGATTTCTTCTTAGTTTAAATCTCCCCAGATTAAAGAATATCATTTAAGGCTGATAAATCAAATCAGATGTATAGGCACATTTAAAAGTATAAGCCTAGTAAAATAAACAAAGGAAAAAGATAACAACTATAATTGGGAGAAGGAGGGGTAGGTTGGGAGGAAAAAGAAGTAGGAGTAAAATAAAATTGATTTATTTGGTCTTTGCTCATGCAGAGTCAATAGACACCAAGTTTAAAATTGAAGGATTAAGAGGATTAAATCTGAAGAAGCAGAAAGTATGAACTTTACAAACTATTGGCAGGAATGACAGCTCTCTCTTTCTCTCCTCCCTAATGCATATGCATGAACACACACACACACACACACACACACACACACACTATAAAGCTTTAAAAAACTGTGTAAGGAGATAATACAGCAAGTCCATTTTACTTAGTTCTTTATGTCTGTAGCCATGATAATGATCCTTGGTCAAACTCTGAGACTAAGCTATAAGAATGTTCACATAGTTACTGAAGAGAGATGTTTATTTTATGATCTCGAGGCAGTGGGATCAAGATGAACTAGGCTGTCAGAATGTTTGAAGTAAACATGTGGACTCATACTATCTACCTAGTACTTGGTTTTGGGTCCACACTATGGCAGGTCACATGTCAATTATATCTCAATTTTTTTTTTAAAAAAAAAAAGAACAAAGACTGAATTTTCACCAATTTTTGGATACAACCAGAATAGAAATATACCCCAAGCTATCTATTAACTCTAACAATTTTCCCTATTAGCATCACCAGTATCACATCTGACTATACCAAAATACTGCTTTTGCCTTCTTTTTAAAAAATAATGCTTAACCACTGAGGTTTTTCTACAAATCTATCTTAGTTACATGATTTATATACACCTAAAAAAAAAGATGAAGGATCCAACATGGTGGCAGAGTAGTTGAAAGTTACACTCGTCTCCTCCCAGAACCAAACTGGACTTATAACTAAAATATAGAACAATCAACCTGAATAACCAACTGAAGACTAACTAACAGAAGACTTATAACTAAGGTTTTACAGAAGAAGCCATATCAAGACTGGCAGGAAGGACAGAAACTCTAACCCTGCTCACATGGGCAGCAGTTTAGAATCTGGAGAAAATATCTTAGCTGCAAAGGTTTCCCCTAAGGAGCCAGCGGTCTCAATCCCACATGAAGCTCTAGGGAGCACCAGAGACATAAAGAAGAGCCCACATATCTGGCTGTGGGAATTCCATCCACCAGGCAGAAATGAGAGTCTGTTAAAAACCCAGGTGCCTCCTTAAAGAACCAACATACAAACTCTGTGGTCATTTACACTGGGCTCCAGCAGAGGGACAATAGCTCAGAGCAGACTACAGTCACACAGAAAGAGATTGGGTTATGTGGCTATGAGGAGAGGGCTAGGGGGACAACCACCAGGGTCCCTGTGCTGAGTCCCTCTCCCTTACAACCCATAGACATTATCTTTCTTGGGTCAAGCACTCCCCACTAAATGGCACCAGCCTGGAGATCCACTCTCCAACTTTTTGCGGCTTCACCTACCAAGCTGGCACCCTGTCAAGGAGTCTACTGGCTGCAGGCAGCATGAGCCCACAGTGAAGACTTTCTTGGGAGGCTTTCTAGGAAATGTAAGCAGACTTAAGGGGTATCAAAGATACACAGGGAGAGACTGAGTTGTGTGGATTTTGAGCTAGACCCATTTCCCCCCACATGCCCCAACAGGTGCTACTGTTCCTGGGCATAACCCTGCCTCCATGCAGATAAATCTTAATCTGTTTTAGCCTAAAGAACACTATTGGCTTTACCCTGACAACTCCTTGGACCACACCACACCACAAAGGTCTACAGGCCCCAGGTAGGTGGCAACTCACCTTGGGGTACCCTAAGACTTTTGATGAGTTGCCTCAGACCCAGCACTGGTGCCAAATGCCCATCAACAGACAAGTAAATAAAAAATTGTGGTACATATATACAAAAGAATATTTCACAGTCATAAAAAAGATTTAAATCTTACCATTTGGGACAGTTTGGATGGAACTACAGGGTATAATGCTAAGTGAAATAAATCAGACAGAGAAAGACAAATACCATATCATTTCACTTATATGTGATATCCAAAATACAATATAAACAAACATAAAATCAAAACATATTCAGAGATATAAAACAAACGAATGGTTGCCAGAGGAGAGGGAGGTTTCAGGGCTAGGTGAAGGTGAAGGAATTAAAAAGTACAAATTGGGAGTCACAAAATAGTAATGGAGATGTAAAAATATAGCATAGGAATATTGTCAATAATATTGTGATAACTATGTATGGTGCCAGGTTGGTACCTGAAATATCAGGGGACCACTTTGTAAAGTATATGATTATCTAACCACTACCCTGTACACCTGAAACTAATATAAAATAATACTGAATGTAAACTGTAATTGGAAAATAAAATTTGAAAAGAAGAAAAAGGCAAGGGAAAAAAAATTTTAAAGATGAGTTCTGTTGCCCTAACCGGTTTGGCTCAGTGGATAGAGTGTCAGCCTGCGGACTAAAGGGTCCCAGATTGGATTCCAGTCAAGGGCATGTACCTTGGTTGTGGGTACATCCCCAGTAGGGGGTGTGCAGGAGGCAGCTGAATCAATGTTTCTCTCTCATCGATGTTTCTAACTCTCTATCCCTCTCCCTTCCTCTCTGCAAAAAATCAATAAAATATATTTTTTAAAAAAGATGAGTTCTGTTGAGAGAGGGAACCAAGACAGTGGCATAGGTAAATGCCAATACTTGCATCCTCCCACAATCACATCAAAATTACAACTAAAATATAGAACAACCACCATTTAGAATCACCTGAAATCTGGCTTAATGGAAATCCTACAACTAGAGAATTAAAGAAGAAAGCACATTGAGATTGGTAGGAGGGGAAGGGATGCAGAACTGGCTGGTCTGATACCCAGTTGTGGCATGTTTTTAATCAGGAGAAACATCTTGGCTGAGGAGGCCTGTGAGTAGCAAGAGGTCCCAGCCCCACACCAGGCCCCCAGTCCAGAGTTCCAGCCAGGAAGAGAAGTCCACCTAACTTCAGGCTATGAAACCAAGTGGGGATTGTGGCTGAGTGACATGCAGCTGCTGGAGTCCCAGTCAGTTCCTTTTAAAGGGCCTGTGCATGGACTTACCCAGACTCACTCCCTATGAGTTCCAGCTCTGAAGTAACATCATGAAAGGATCCAGGGACATATAGGGAGGAATTAAATGGTCTGGCATCAGGGCAAGAACTCGGGGCAGCTTTCTCCTAGACCAGTGATGGTGAACCTATGACACGCGTGTCAGAGGTGACACGCAAACTCATTTTTTTTGGTTGATTTTTATTTGTTAAATAGCAATTAAATATGTAAAATAAATATCAAAAATATAAGTCTTTGTTTTACTATGGTTGCAAATATCAAAAAAATTTCTATATGTGACAGGGCACCAGAGTTAAGTTAGGGTTTTTCAAAATGCTGACACGCCGAGCTCAAAAGGTTCGCCATCACTGTCCTAGACAAAAGTACTGGGACCTCCATCCCCACAGAGTTGACTGTTAGGTGCCATATTTGAGTCTCCATCAACTCTGTTTGCCCTGCCCTGGTGATTCCCTGAGATCCCTACCCCACCCACTTTGCAGCCCCAGCCAAGCTGTCTGCTGTGTCTTTTCCATATGAATGGCCTGTCCTGGCTCAGGCTTCAGATGTTCCTAAAATATCTCAAACAAGCAGCAACTGGACTCAATGTGCCCCATAACTCTCAATAAGTGGCCCCAGGCTCGGCACTAGCAGCAGCTTGCCACATTTTACAGGTTGCCCTGTCCTGGGAACCTTTAAGCCCAACACAACCAGTGGCTATCTTCAGATTGCTCTGTAGCTCATGCCAGGTGGTCCCAGGCAGGGAACAAGCAGTGGCTGACTTTGCACCTCCCAGGAGGCCCCAGAGCCAGAGCACCTGGTGGATAGCTTCAGACCACCCCAAATTAAAACTCTTATCACATCCACAAGGGACACACTCAAAGGGCAGACTCGGTGAGCACAAAGCCCCACTGAAGCAAGTCCTACTCCATAGGGTTGGCTCCTACACAGAAGATCTGCTGTAGTCACAGTTGGTGCTCACAGCCAATTGGCCTAGGGGTTAATTCCTCCCAGTACCACGAACAGCAATCAAGGCTCAATGAAAACAAGACAATACACACAGCCCACATGGGGGCGCACCTAGAGTACCCAGCTCAGATGACTAGGGAGGCTGAGCCACTGGGCCCTAGAGGGCATCTACTATATAAGGGCACTCCACCAAGTCTGGGAGACACAGCAGCTCTACCTAATACATAGAAATAAACACAGGGAAGCAGCCAAAATGTGGAGACAAAGAAACATGCCTCAAGTGAAAACACAGGGGAAATCTAAAAAAAAAAAAAAAAAAAAAAAAAAAAAAAAAAAAGAACTAAATGAATGGAAGCAAGAAAATTACCAAATACGGAGTTCAAAATAATGGTTATAAGGTTGCTCAAGGAACTTAATGAGAGCTTCAAGGAACTTAGTGAGAATTTCAAGGAAATTAGTAAGAATATCAAAGACATGAAAAAGGACCAGTCAGAAATGAAAGATACAATAACTGAGATGAAGAATAATTTGTAGGGAATCAACAGTAGAGGAGAGAATACCAAGAATCAAATCAATGATTTGGAATATGAGGAAGCAAAAACCACCCAATCAGAAGAGCAAAGAGAAAAAAAAAAGAATCCAAAAATATGAAGGTAGTGTAAGGAGACTCTGGTACAACTTCAAATGTACCAACATTCACATAATGGAGATGCCAGAAGGAGAAAGGAGAGAACAAGAAATTGAAAACCTATTTGAAGAAATTATGACAGAAAACTTCCCCTACCTGGTGAAAGAAATAGACTTACAAGTCCAGGAAATCAGGAGAGTCCCAAACAAGATGAACCCAAAGAGGCCCATACCAAGACAAATCATAATTAAAATGCCAAAGTTTAAAGACAAAGAGAATATTAAAAGCAGCAAGAGAAATGCAGTTAGTTACCTATAAGGGAGCACTCATACAAATGTCAGCTGACTTCTCAACAGAAACTTTGCAGGCCAGAAGGGAGTGGTAAGAAATATTCAAAGTGATGAAAAGCAGACACCTACAACCAAGATTACTCTTCCCAGCAAAGCTATCATTTAGAATTAAAGGGCTGATAAAGAGCTTCCCAGACAAGAAAAAGCTGAGGGAGTTTATTACTGTCAAATCAGTATTACATGAAATGTTGAAGGGTCTTCTTTAAGTAGAAGAACATTAAAAATCTACACTAATAAAAGAGAAACATGGTAATTGGCGTACGACCACTACCCTTCCCATTGGCTAATCCCCCTGTCACTCACAGAGTAGGGCCGAGATATGCAAATTAACTGGCAGCCAAGATGGCGGCTGGCAGCCAGGCAGCTGATGCAAACAGGGAGGCTTGCTTGCTTCAATGACGGAGAACTCCAACCTTCCCCGCCTGACTTGCCGGCCTCTCAGCTGCAACTCTCAGCAACTATGTTGCGAATAAAGAAGCTAAAAAACCCCCAGAAACCTGTTTTACTCAGCGGAGCTTCAGCCAGCCGGACCGCAACATTGTATCAAATACAGACGGTAAACAAAGGCCAGAAACCTGTTTTCAGCAGCCGAGGCCTCAGAGCTAAAGCTGGCCCAGAATAAAAAAGAAAAAAAGAAAAAAAGGAGCAGTTGGGAGCTTCAGTCCCAGCCTGAAAACAGCCCTCAGCCCCTCAGCCAGACTGGCCAGGCACCCCAGTGGGGACCCCCACCCTGAAGGGTGTGTGACCAGCTGCAAACAGCCATCATCCCCTCACCCAGACTGGCCAGGCACCCCAGTGGGGACCCCACCCTGATCCAGGACACCCTTCAGGGAAAACCAGCCAGCCCCCACCCGTGCACCAGGCCTCTATTCTATATAGTAAAAGGTTAATATGCCTCCCAGCACTGGGATCAGTGGAGCCGCGAGGCCTCCCGGCACTGGGATCAGCGTGACAGGGGGCAGTGCCCAAACCCCCTGATCGCCCTGCAGCTCTGTGTGTGACAGGGTGCGGCACCCCAATCCCCCTGCCCCCCACGGGCCCTGTTCTGTGTGTGACGGGGTAGAGCCATAACCTCCCCATTGGCCCTGCCCTGAGTATGAGAGTGGCGGCGCCTCAACCACCTGATCAGCCCTGCTCTGTGGGTGATAGAGGGCGGCGCCCCAAGCCCCCCCCCCATGGGCCCTGCTCTGTGTGTGATGGGGTAGAGCCATAACCCCCCCATTGGCCCTGCCCTGAGTGTGACAGTGGCGGTGCCCCAACCCCCTGATCGGCCCTGCTCTGTGGGTGATAGAGGGCAGCGCCCCAACCCCTAATCCGCCCTGCCCTGAGTGGGACAGGGGGCGGTGTGCCAACTCCCCTATTGGCCCTACTCTGTGAGTGACAGGGGGGAGCTCCTCAACCCCCTGATCGGCCCTGTTCTGTGCATGACAGGGGGGAGCTCCCCAACCCCCTGATTTACCCTGCTCTGTGCATGACAGGGTATGGAGCCCCAACCCCCCTGTTGGGCCCTGTTCTGTGCGTGACAGGGGGTGGCACCGCAACCTCCCCATCGACCCTGCCTTGAGTGTGACAGGGGGCGGTGCCCCAACCCCCCAATTGGCCCTACCCTGAGCGTGACTGAGGGTGGCATCGCAACCTCCCAATCTGCCCTGCTCTGTGCATGAAAGGGGAAGGCGCCCCAACTCCCCAATCGCCCCTGCTCTGAGCCCGACCAGGGGCTCCACCTAGGGATTGGGCCTGCCCTCTGCCACCCAGGAGCAGGCCTAAGCCAGCAGGTCGTTATCTCCCGAGGGGTCCCAGACTGAAAGAGGGCACAGGCCGGTCTGAGGGACCCCCCCTTCCCCCAAGTGCACAAATTTTTGTGCACTGGGCCTTTAGTATGTACAATAAAATGGCAACAAAAATTCACTTTCAGATGTATTTTGTTTAACGAAGAAAATACAGTTGACTCTTGTTTCCTAATTTAATATGAGAATTCCATTTTCTTCCTATTTTCTTTATTAAATGGTGACTTAGTTTTTTTCTGTTTTAGTAATTTGGAAAGTATACGTTTTTCTTTTATTTCTGCACTAGGTTAACCTTAAATTTAAAATAATTGTATCTAACTATAATTCTCCTTATAAAAGGAAAGAGTATCTTCTAATTCCTCCTGTACTTTCCTACCCCATCCCCGTATCTCCCAGGTAATGGTGGCATATTATGAAATTTTAGACTTAGTTTTGTATTTTAATGTTGAAATTATGATATCTACTCTTTTAAGGATTATTATATATACATATCTATTAATAATTAGATTATATATTTCATATATAATATTATAGGTAATATAATATATATATTTAATATATAATTATATATTATAATATATCACATATATATATTATACACACACACACACACACACACACACACACACACACACAGTAGAGGCCTGGTGCATGGATTAGTGCACCGGTGAGGTCCCTCAGCCTGGCCTATGGGGATTGGGCTGAAAAGGGATCTCCAATATCCCCCAAGGGCTCCTGGATTGCGAGAGGGTGGTTCTTGGGTGATACACCCCAGAATCAGGCTCCCTCCTCTCTGGTTCCGGGTGTGTCACCCGAGAAGCATAGCTGCCAAGTCACGGCAGCTTGGCAGCTCCTGCATTGAGCATCTGCCCCCTGGTGGTCAATACATATCATAGCTACACGTTGGATGGTCGGACAGTCACTTAGGCTTTTATATATAGATATATGCCATTTTTCTATAACATTTTTAGAACTATTCTATGTTTAAATGGATTAAATGTATGCAATCTTTTTATACCACAGCCCACATTCTTAAGGTCTTTATTTTTTCATTGTTTTCCAGTTGTTTTGAGTATCTATTCTGAGTTTCTCCCTTTCATTTTTCAGTAAATCTACAGAGAGCATATTTTCTGAGTTCTTGTATTTCTTAATTATAATTAAGATATCTTAATTATATCTGTATAATATCAGCTAGAGAACAACTTGATCAAAATGATTTTCTATCAAAAGTGTAAATGTTGCTTCACTGTCTTATGGCATTTAATATTATGTCAAAATCTAGTTTTGTTATTATTTACAGGTAACCCTTTTTTGGTTTTATTGTTACCTCTCTTTTAACTGGATACTTGTAGAATTTTTTCTTTATCCTTGATATTCAGGACATTCCCCAGGATTATTTAGATGTTGGTCACATTTATTAAGTTTACTGGTACCTGGTGATCCTTGTTGATCTTCATATTAAGCTTTCTTTATTTTAGTGATATTTTATTCTATTATTGCTTTTACTGCATTTGTTCTTGTCTTTTCAGATACACAAGTAAGCCACATGTTTTCCATTCACTGATCCATTATATTTATTATTGATTTTCTCATTATTTTTATTTCCTTGTTCTTTTTCTCTGCATTCTAGTTGAGCTTAAGGTTGCACCAAAGAATGCTGACTTTATTTTGCACATTCACAAACCAGAATGATGCTGCTGATCTATTTTTTACATGTATCAAATTTTTTTGATACTTGGCCATTTTTGATCTACAAAAATAGCAATTTCATATGACTTAAACTAATAACAGTAACTGTAGCACCAATGGTGATGACAACAAAATAGAGGTATAATGAATGCCCATTAATATGGAAGTGAGTGAAAAACTGTGGTACATTCATATCTTAAATTACTATGCTGCCATTAAAAGCATTGTGGAAATTTCACCAAATCCACTAGGTTCTGATTAATAAATAAAATAAAAAATTATAACATGATAATCAATTCTGTAAATAATGGCCAAACAAAATATGTGTCTGTGTGTGTGTGTGTGTGTGTGTGCATGTGTTTCAGTCAGATGGAGTGATACTAGAAGGATATACACCAGGCTATTAACTGGTTATTTTGAGGAGTGTGATGAGAAGGAAGAGAAGAAGAAGAGAGAGACAAGTCCCTCAAAAGGTGCCCTTAACAATAAAGAAATTATTAGGCTACTAGAGCCCTGATGCACAAAATTCGTGCATGGGGGGTGGGGTCCCTCAGCCCAGCCTGCACCCTCTCCAATTGGGGACCCCTTGGGGGACGTCCATAGGGATTGGGCCTAAATAGGCAGTTGGACATCCCTCTCGCAATCTGGGACCACTGGCTCCTAACTGCTTACCTGCCTGCCTGCCTGATCGCCCCTAACTGCCTCTGCCTGCCTGCCTGATCACCCCTAACTGCCTCTGCCTGCCTGCCTGATCACCCCTAACTGCCCTCTCCTGCCAGCCTGGTTGCCCCCAACTGCCCTCCTCTGCTGGCCAATTTGGTCCTGATTGGTTGATTCTATGCCAGTCAGCATCAAAAGCTCTGCCTGCTAGGCAGCCATTGGCGCCCCACAGCACCCAGATTTGGTTTTGATTGGTCGGCGTCTATGCCAGTCAGCATCAGAAGCTCCACCTCCTAGACAGCCATTGGTCCTTTACAGCACCCACATTTGGTTCTGATTGGTAGGTTCCTATGCCAATCAACATCAAAAGCTCTACCTCCTAGGCAGCGATTGGTTCTTCACAGCACCCACATTTGGTTCTGATTGGTTGATTCCTATGCCAGTCAGCGTCAAAAGCTCCACCTCCTTGACAGCCATTGGTTCTTCACAGCACCTACATTTGGTTCTGATTGGTTGGTTCATATGCCAGTCAGCATATCCGGGCCTATCTCTGGGCCTGCTCAGAGAGGCAGGGCTGATCAGAAGCTACCGCAGAGGCCAGGAGAGAAAGAAAGGCCTGGCTTGCTGGTGAAGCCCAGAAAGAAAAGGGAGAGAAAGATAGAGGCAAGTACTGATCAACAGCTGCCATTGAGGCTGCAGATCAGACTCTGCCTCTTTCTCTGGGTCTTAGCCCCCTGGGCAGTCAATATTGGGTCTCCAGGCTGCAGCGGGCAGTCAGTGCTGGGTCGCCATGGCAACCCAATGCTGACTGAAGGACTTTGGGGTTGGTCAGCCTTCAGTCACAATGGGTCATTAGAACCCTGGGCTTTTATATATTAGGATGATGCCATTTATGAAAGTTAACATATGTATATGTGTACATACATAATGAGCCACGTAAAAGGATGGTCATCCTAGTGTTTCTTTCAAGGGTGGCAGGATTTTAGATGTTTCTAACTTCTTTCTCCATCCTACTGCCGGGGTCCAACCCCAGCAGGTCCAGGAGTCCCCAAAGTTGTGGACGGAGTCAGGGAAGAAGGAATGACACGGAGACAGCGTTCAGTTGATCAGCAGGCTAGCCAGGATCTCTAGCCAGGATCTCCAGCCAAGTTCTGGTCTGGATCTCCAGGGAAGTTCTGGTTAGGATCTCCAGCCAGGTTCTGTGTCCATGTTCTCTTGCTAGGTTCTCCAGGTTCTCCAGCCAGGTTCTGTAGCCATGTTCCCTCGCTAGGTTCTCCAGCCAGGTTCTCCAGGTTCTCCAGCCAGGTTCAGTCACCAGGTTCTAGTCAGGTTCTCTTGCCATGTTCTATCCAGGTTCTGTCTCTAGGTTCTGTCTCTAGGTTCTTCAGCCAGGTTCTCTCGCTAGGTTCTGTCTCCGAGTTGTTACATCTTCCAAAGTTTTGTTTTTATTCTTTTTTGGGGTGTGTTTTCTTTTTCAAATCGGTCTCCTCTGAACTGTATGTTAACTATTCATTCCTTTTTACATTCCAGGTTAAGACAGGCTTTCCGTGTTTGTTTTTAATTCCCCTATTCCTCCCAGAATATGCCTATTTCTTAACTCAGTATATTTTATTTCTTTACTTCTAAGCTCTATTTATTTAAAATTAACCTTACCTCTCTAGAATCCTAGCCTCCATTTTGCCTTTCTAGGTAGTAATCCTGGTGTTTTTCTTGCTACAAAGATGTTTGAATACTATATTTCACAAGACCTTAGATAACCAAACAATCTCAATGTCGTGAGGTTGCCATGGCCTTTGACCACATTTAAACTAGTAGCAACACTTTAAAAGCCTTTACTCATCTTTAATTCAGGCCCCCCTGAGCCCTCAGCCTCAAACCCTCCAACCCCATCAATGTTTTATTGAATATAAATTAAAGGCTGTTTTCAAACTCTTAATTGTAAAGCACTGCTTTGAATTTTCATAATGACTGAGACCAAATTTAGCTCCTGGGCATTGCTTAGGCTGTCCCCAGTCAGAGAGAGGTGAGGGCTGTTTAAACCTATAATCTTACTTTCAATCTACACTCTATAATTTTCTGGAATGACAGCTCTGACAAGAAAATGCCTGGAAAGACCAACCTCTGGGTCTCACAACTCTGCAAAAGATGCTTGTTGGCATATTTTAACAAAATGGCCCAATTGGGGCAATTTTCCATATAAATTAGATACCCTCATGTTTTGCTGCAGCTTTTTCAAATGAGGGCATCTGTGTATTATCTAACCCTCACCTTTCACTTCATTGGCATGGGTCTCCAAATCATAGAACACCAGAGGCAAAGAAATACTTTGTCCAAATTCAACTGCATGTATAGTAGAGGTCTGTTGCCTACTGAGCTCCAGCATGGGAGAGCTTTAGTGAGAAACTTTCTTGAAGAGAACCAAATGGACTCTAGCTGGGATGAGTTCAAATCATTTCAAGCCAAACTGCTCAGCACAAGGAACTGGCAGTCTTGACTAATTCATGACTCAGCACAGGTAGCAGCTACATAGTTTAACAAAGAGTTAAGGTGACCCATGTTACAAAGAAAGAGAGTGAATAGCAAAGCCCTAAAAAGCCTCTCCTCCTACCACATTGTATAAATCTGTCCCTAACAGACATGCCAAGATTCTAAAAATTCCTGCCATAGGAATTACTCTCTTAGGTCAAAGATATTGAATCTTTGTTAAAATTTAACTGGGCAAGCCGGAAGAGGTAACTCAAACCATTACAAAAAGACTTATGATCCTAAAGAGATTTGTTTGCTATACTAGTCAGATTTCCTAGAAAAAACTAATAACATAACCTCATTTGTAAAAATGTGTTATAATCTATACCATATTACTTTATATGTTCACTAGAGGCCCAGTGCACAAAATTCGTACACGTGGTGGGGGGTACCTCAGCCTGGCCTGCACCCTCTCCAATCCAGGACCCCTAGGGGGATGTCCAACTGCCTCTTGCAATCCGGGACCGCTAGCTCCTAACCACTTGCCTGCATGCCTGATCACCCCTAGCCACCTCTGCCTGCCTGATCACCCCTAACCACCTCTGCCTGCCTGCCTGATAGCCCCTAACTGCTCCCTGCTGGCCTGATTGCCCCTAACCACCTCTGCCTCACCCCACACCTGGGACCTGGGATTCCCTCCCTCTGGCTGGCCACAGGCACCCAGGACCCAGGCCTGCTTCGCCTGGGCTGACCCTAGCCACAGGGGACTGTGAGGCAGGCAGCTTGCCCCTCTCCTGGGTCACAGGTGCAGGTGCTGGTGCCTGGGACTGAGGGGCAGGTGGCTTGTCCCTCTCCCAGTCCGCAGGCACAGCTGCTGGTGCCTGAGACCACAGGGACCATGGCGCGTGTGGATTGTCCCTCTCCAGGGCCTCAGGCACAGGTGCAGCCGCTGGCACCCGGGACTGTGGGGCGTGCAGCTTGTCCCTCTCCCGGGCTGCAGGTGCATCCGCTGGTGCCCAGGACCACAGGTTGGGTGGCTTGTCCCTCTCCTGGGTTGTAGCCTGGCTGGTCCCCATTCCTCTCTCATGAGCTTGTTTGTGCCTGGCTGGTCCCCATTCCTCTATCCCCAGTGTTGAGTGTATGAGCCATTATAGGCATGATGGCATGAGGATATGATGACCATTTGCATATTAGCTCTTTATTATGTAGGATACCATGCAAATGATATAAATAAGATGGACATATTATTGTCCTTTTTATTTGGTAAGAAAGTTGAGACTCAAAAAGGTAAGGTGACTCTACCCAGCTATCATTAAGAGTGGGTTAAAGGACAGAGAAAATCTGATCAGAGAGAAGGGATCTAGAAAGATCCTTAACACAGGGGAGAAGCTAGAGTAGAGCTTGCAGCGCAGGTTGAGGGGGAGATGGATGTGTAGACAAAGTTGACTAACTTTTCCTACTCCACAACTTTGCAGAAGGTTGCCTCTGTCAGTGGCCTTAGAGTATACATATCAACATTAAAGGATCTTTCTAAAACACAGCATAGCATTGGGTCTGCCAGTGTCCAAAAGTAAGATAACACAAATCTACCCTACTAAGAATTAAACAACTTGGGTTATGGTGCTGGCTCCACTAATTACTAGCTGCATGACCATTTGTGATTTTTCCACCTATCTCTTTGAAAACTGGCAAAATAAAAGTAGCCATAGTCAATTTAAAAGACCAAAGGACTTGGAAGAAGACAACTGAAGTTTCTTTCAAGATTCAAGAAAAGCATTCACTATATGCCAGGCACTAATATAGTCTCTGGGGATATACAGGTGAATGTGACAGGTAAGTACCTTGTTCATATTGAACTTGCATTCTGTTGGCAGAGAAGAAAGATAATAATCAAAACAAATAAGCAAATAATGTGAGATATATTTAGTAATGATGTGTGCTATGCAGAAAATAGGTTTTTAAGTTCTGACTGTAAAACCTGGGACCAGTGACTTCTCTTCTCTGAGCTTCAATCTCCTCATCTTTACAAGAATGTTAATAGCTCATGCCAAGCCAACTGCGCAAATTTGTTGTAAGGATCAAATAAAGAATGAATTGGGCCCTGGCAAGTTGTTCAGTGGTTAGAGCTTTGGTCCAGGAACCAAAGGGTCTCAGGTTCGATTCTTGGTCAAGGGCACATAATTCGGTTGCAGGTTCCCCAGACTCAGTAGGGGCAAGTGCAGGAGGCAACCAATCCATGTGTCTCTCTCACATTGATGTTTCTTTCTCCCTCTTTCCCCCTTCCTCCCTCCTTTCTATTCTCTCTGAAAATCAATGAAAAGAAAATACCCTTGGGTGAGGAATAAAAAAAAAAAGAATGAGTTGGAAAGCTCAATGCATAATGCAAATTATTTGCATAATCTTACCAGAGAGAAAGGAAAATGGTCTGACCACAGCACTGCTGTGAGTAAGCAAAGAATAATAGCAAATAAAAGATCAATCAATACAGACCAAAATGTTCTCTAGTTGGTAACTGGAGTTCAGTGTTAGAAAAAAAAAATGAGACTTATGCCAAATCAGAGAAAATTCTAATTTTACATATTTGGTTTTTACTGATGGAATTGGGAGGACATGCAAAAGCTAAAATTAATACAATATTAGTGAGTGGTCTCAAAGCCTCCAACTAATAAAGGTCAAAGCCTTCTTGATTTCTTTAAAGCAAATACATATAATGCAAACTCTCAAACTGAATATTCCCTACCCCTGCTGGAAGCAGAGAACTGAGCCTGGATAAAAGGAGCCAGAGACACAGACAAGTGTCAAGGTGTACAGATGGAGGTTGGTATCATAGACTTATGCTTTGTAAGAGAGGCTGTAGTCCACAAGCTAGGTGCCAACTAGAAAAAGGAAACACCAGAAACAAACTTTCTGGCCTATCCTGCTGGGACATTATGCCAGAAACTTAGCAACTTGTTAGAAGACAAGTTATTTAAGTTTTATTTGTCTCACTTCTATAAATAACCTCCTATTGCATTGGTTTTCAACCTTGGTTACACATTACAATCATATGGTATATTTTATTTTTTAATTTTTTAAAAAATCTTTAATTTCTTTATTGGTTAAGGTATTACAAATGTGTCCTCATCCCCCCCCCCCCCGCCCCGATGATCGTATAGTGGTTAGTACTCTGCATTGTGTCATATGGTATATTTTAAAAGATGCCAATGCCTACACTCAGATATTTGGTTTTAATTAGTCTATGGAATGATCAAGGCGTTGTTATTCTTTTAGGCTGTTCGTGGGATTCTAATGTGCAGCCAGGTTGAAAACAACTGTATCTACAACTGTTTGAATGGGCACCTTTGATTTGAACAGCATTTTTCACTACTTGTGTTTTTTAGTTTTTCTAATTGCTAATGGTATCCAATAAGTCACAATAAAAAGATAGAAAAAAGGGGGGCATTTCACATTTACACATCAAAAGTCCCTTAAACTCTCTCCTCTGTGCCTCTGTGATTCCACCCCTGCAATTTGTATCTATCAGAACATGCATCCCATGTGTCAATTATCACTAGAATCTGAGTACAGTATTTCTCCACCCAAGATCAGAAATGTGACTTAGCTGTCCCTTGTCTCCTGCCCTGTGCCAACAGGAGTCCCATGTAGTAAGTACTTTCAGAAGGGATTTGCTTAAGGTCACAATGCTAATTAGTGGCAGAGATGGGATTTGAACCTAGGTTTCCAACTCCTGGTTTAATACAATTTTTACTATCCTATGCAAGTGTTGCCAGTGATGCCAATGCCAAGGAATGTGAACACCAAGATGTATTCTGCTTATTCCGGAACAAGTCTCTATCCATTGTCACATTTCCTCAGACGCTCTGTACCTGTTTGTCAAAATACATCTCTGATTAACAACAGCAGCAATTAAAACCTTCATGCAAAGGCAGCAATGAATGAAAATGTTGCTAAGTATTGCCCATCTCAGGATTAGTTATATAATCAACTAAATTCCCCAAAGCAGCAAACAATCCAAGCCATGACTCTAAAGTGACAGAAATGCAGGAATAAAATGAAGCATAGAAGAGATGTTTGGGGAGCAGGAAGTTATTTTTCTTGGTTTCCCTTTACTCCTGTTATTCATGAAGCCAGTCTGATTAGCAATAATTTTAAAGGTAGCTAGTTTAAAGACAGCAATATTTTTGTCATTATTATATCCTGGGGACTCTATGGGTCACATATCTAACATCTTCAGAAGTACTGTGAACTGTTCTTTGGTCATCTGAGAGTTTCTTCATTACCTTTCCTGAAGTGGCCATCTGGTACTAAGAAGGCATTTCTAACCATATTTATTACTCTTGAACTCAGTTGATCCATCCAGCTGATTACAATTTTATATTATGCAAGATTTGATGCTTTAGGGGCCTCTTGGCCCAGGAATTTCTAATTGGCATCTGCTGAGATTGACATTCTATTACCTGCAGGAGCACATGTATCTAAATAATCTACATGCGTTGATGTAAACTGGGAATCAAGGACTGGCTCTGGCATTTGAGTACATTAAAAACATGCACTGCTTGGGATTTTGTTCAGAGACCATAGCAAACAATAGGAGGTTCACAAGCACATATTCTCCATCCCTACCCAACACTTGAACATTGCAGTGAAACATTCTAACAACCTAGAGAAATGCACAATTTTGTAACTATCCAAAAGATTAAAATACATGAAGTAAAATATTGTCTAAATCAGTTATATAATTCTGAAACATTAATTCAACCTCTACTTTTTCTGTAACTATATAAACACATTCCTTTGATTAGTTCTTATGCACCTTGTTTGTTATTATTGAAAAGTAAACTATAAATATTACAGCATGGAAAAGTCTATTACCATGACAGAATGTATTTATTTGTCTCACTTCTATAAATAACCTCCTATTGCATTGGTTTTCAACCTTGGTTACACATTACAATCATATGGCAATCCCATCTCTGCCAATGTAACTGTGATTAGGGGGAGCACAATCTCTGTTCAAAGGTGAAATGTCCTCTATAGACAATATTCAACTGTTCCCAACAAAATTATGCGCCGTGCCTGAGCATAACCAACTAAGTCATTCTCTCTCTCTCTCTCTCTCTCTCTCTCTCTCTCTCTCACACACACACACACACACACACACACACACACACACTCCACACTCACATGCACAGCTAAGGGAACAATCCTAAAGAACAAAGATTAAAATGTGTAGGGAGTGGCTATAGGATTAAGCCTCGGACTGACCTGTGGCAGGGCCACAAACAAGTCCCAGCCTGGAGGGCAGAACTCTCCTAGCATAATTAAGCCTGACCTTGTATCCCTCCCTAATTCCTTCCTAAGTAGCTAATGGGCTGTGAGAGGTGCAGCAAGTGTTGCCAAAATAAGAACATTTGTATACATGTTAATCTACCCTTGTTTTAATGAGACTATAAAATAAAGCATCAGCTTTCAGGATGGATCTTTCTGTGTGCTCATCCAGGCATGGGAGATTGGCAAAGCCCCAGCTGTATTCTCTTTGTCTGTCTTCTTTAACCTTCACTGCCCCTCCTCAGGTTCACCATTGACAGTGCTGGAGAAGTGCATGTGGCACCCAATGTGGGGCCTGAGTACAGGGGAACTACAATTGCAAGGTGAAAGGATGCTCCAGTGAAGCACATGCAGAAAGCAAAAGGTAAGGTAAGGAGCGCAGTTTAGTAATAGCTAGGTATAAAACATGGGAAAAAGGGATCTCTAAAACAATGCAAATTCTTAAATTTCTTAAGGTGTCAAAAGATACTCTCTTTACTCAAGAAAAACGAGTGCCCTTGTCATCTTTAACTATGTGGCTTTTAACAGGGCCTGAAATTTCCACCATTAGTAAAATTTTAAGACAATGATTCTCATCTTATTTGAGACCAAGCGACATATTGAAATCTGTGTGTGGGGAAGGCATGATAAAACAATCGTTTGAGAAAATACATCTCTGAGATTAAATATACATATATATAATACATAGTGATTAAGAGCATGAGGTCTGTAATATGGCTGCCTGAGCTAATACCAGAGTCAACATCACTTGAAATTTTCATGAATTCCTTTAAATCCTCTCCTGTCTAGCCTCTACCCTCACAACTTCATAAAACTGCTTGTCAAGGTCAAGAATGATCACAATGTTGCTAAATCCAAGGATAAATTGTTAGTCCCCACCTTATTTGATTATCAGCAGTATTCACCACTATATTTTTCCAACTTGAAATATATTCTCTGCTGGACTTCAGCCCAACACACACTCTTGGCATTCTTCTACTTCACTTACCTCTACTTCTTATTTTCCCTCTTTGGCTCTTCTTCCTCTTCCCAATTTTTGTATGCTTAAATGCCCCAGGTCTCAGTTCTGAAATTCTTTTCTCTTCTTCTAAACTCAAATTTACTGATCTCATTCAGTCTTGTAGTACCAATCATTGATGTCTGATGTCTCCCAAATTTATAATTCTAGCCAGTGCACACACACACCCATAAATCATATATATATATATATATATATATATATATATATATATATATATGCAACAACTTCCTTAACATCTCTCACTTGACTGTCTGATAGACCTCTAAAATCTAACATATCTAAAACAACACTCCATCTCTTCCCTCTCAAACCTACTCCTCCTACCATCTCCCTCATCTCAACTATTGGCAAACTCCCTTTCAATTGCTCGGGCTAAAAACTTTGGTGTCATATTTTACTCCTATTTCCTTTCATATCCAAATCTATTTGGTTAGAAAATCCCACTTGCCTACCTTCATAATAGGTCCAAAATTCAACCACTTCTCGAGACTTCTACCACCATCACCCAGGTCTAAGCCACCATCATTTCTTACATGAATTATTTATAACTAGAGTCCTGGTGCACGAATTCATGAGAAGGTGGGTTCCCTCAGCGTGACCTGTGGGGATTGGGCCGAAACCAGCAGTCCAATGCCACCTGCTGCTCCTGCTTGCTGCTCCCGCTCATTCTGGCCCATTGCACCTGCTGCAGGCTCACACCAAGTCAGTCCTGATCGGGAGAGGCTCACGCTGCTATAGCAGTGCTCGCCAGCTGTGAGCCCTGTGTCTGATGCCTGTCCCAAGAGGGGTAGGGCGGTGGGACATCCTTGCTGGCCGGGGATCCGGATCCATCCCACTGACGTTCGCACCAGTTGTTGGGAGCCACCTGGCAGCTGTTTTTATATTATTTCTTCCTTGTGGGGTGTCTAGGGAGGGGAAGCAGCTGCAGTGCCTGAGGCTGACTTCCAGGAGGCTGGCTGTGCTGTCAGGATCATGTGGCGGCACCAGTCTGTTGGTGCTTGGCCCATTCTCCAGAGATTGGACCTGCAGGACTACTGAGGGAGTGAGTGGCTGCCACCAGGCTGATGGGCTGCTGGGATGGGTCAGTCAGCTGAGCAGCACTCCCACTGTGGGGGTGTACTGACCACCGGGGGCAGCTCCTACATTGAGTGTCTGCCCACTGGTGGTCAGTAAATGTCATAGCGATAGGTCGATCGGTCATTCAGTTGTTCGATCGCTTAGGCTTTTATATATAGAGACTAGAGGCCCAGTGGGTGAGATTTGTGCACTGGGGGGGTCCCTCAGCCTGGCCTGCACCCTCTTGCAGTCTGGAACCCCTCAGGGGATTTCTGCCTGCTGGCTTAGGCCCAATCCCACAATCCGGGACCCCTGGCTCCTAACCGCTCACCTGCCTGCCTGCCTGATTGCCCCTAAGCACCTCTGCCTGCCTACCTGATCACCGCCTAACCTGGGGGATTGGGCCTAGGCTGGTAGTCAGACATCCTTCTCGCAATCCAGGGCTTTCGCAGTCCAGGACCCCTGGCTCCTTACCACCTGCCTGCAGTGGAGGTAGGAGAGGCTCCCACCACTGCCGCTGCACTTACCAGCTGTGAGCCCAGCTTCTGGCTGAGTGGCACTCCCCCTGTAGGAGCACACTGACCATCAGGGGCAGCTCCTGCATTGAGTGTCTGCCCCCTGGTGGTCAGTGTGCATCATAGCGATGGGTTGTCCCGCCATTCAGTCCATTTGCATATTAGGATTTTATTATATAGGATAGCCTCTTAACTTATCTTCCCACTTTTGTCACTGCCCCTCACAGTCTGTTCTCAGCACAGCAATTAGGGATCCCATCAAAATATAAGTCAGATCATATCCCTCCTCAGCTCAAAATCCTAAAATGGCTTCCTCTCTCACACAGTAAAAGCTAAAATATTTATAATGGTCTACAAAGAGCCATTTTCCCCTACTGTTATTCTTTTGACCTCATCAACTATTCTCCATCTGACTCACTCCACTCACTTCTTGATGCACTGAGCATGATTCCACATCAGCTTCCTGATACTTTTTGCTCATGCCACCGTGAAACTTCTTACACCCATATCTATATAATGGTAACCCCTCTCTTCAACTCCTTCAGGTTTTTTCAACTATAATTATCAGCTCTGCCTTATTTAATACTATAATGATACCCTCCACCCCAGCCTTTGATATGCTTCCTTCAATTATTTTCCTCTGACAAATGATAAATTTGATTTTTTCTGTTTATTTTTTTATCTTCGAGATGTATACACTAGAATGTAAGCTAAATTAGGGCAAAACTACCATCTTCTTTGTTCACTACCATATCCCCAACACCTAGAATTTTTTCTGTAACTTAGAAAATGTTTACTGTGTATTCAGTGGATGAATAAATGGCCTTTGGTAAGTTATATAAACTCTTGCCATAGTTGAGTCACCTGTAAAATATAGAGAACACTGCCTCATAAAATTGCTGTAAGGATTAGATAAGTTCGTTTACATAAGGCACTTGGCAAAATGCCTAGCACACAATAAGCACTCAATATTTGTAGCTATTAGTATTATTGTTATTCATCAAGATGATACGAATGGATACAGGAAAGGAGGAAGAGGAAAGACATGTGTCAGGAACTTTGCAATCTAAGCTCCTGGTGTCTAATGAGCAGAGGGGAGATGGAATGGGAGACACAGTGTAATCAAGTGTCATCGGAGACTTTAAGAAATGTGTGAGACTTGCACAAAGAAAGTACATTATATAATTCAATCTACCTTAACATGTTCATGAGTTTGTCTTTGAGCCTAATTTTCCTTTTGGGTTCCAGCAGCAAAGCCTTCTGATTAAGTACCCTGGCTGTTCCTATGGTTGAGCTGTGGTTCCTAATGATGCTGACACCCAGGAACCAAGCAAAGGGCTTCTTGGTCTAGCTCTCTATAAATCACCAAAGAAATGCCACATGCTAATTTCTGAATATAGTTAGGAGAAATTTCTATAAGAAAAACAGGAATAATTTTCAAACAACAAAAAGTTATTAGAGTCCAGGAGGAGTAAAATTTTAAGAATTTATAAAGATGTGAGTGATAGCCTTTTTGAGGCATTCTGCCTTCCTTAAGTTCAGAGTTGGAATAAAGCCTTAAATTGAGATTTTCAATTCCAAAACTGAATCTATTATCATATTGTGACGAAAACACTTTGGGGTGATTTTCCTCTACCTACTAAAGGGCAAGCATGACCTGAGCTAAGCACTGAGTACTTCATCACAATTTTAAAAGTAGTGTTTAGAAAGAATACACTGTGGTGAATACATTGAGATATCATAAGATCCCCTATAAGGTCACCAGGTAAGCAACTGAGACCAGTTAGAGGTGCTAGCTGAAGCTGAGGAAAATTTATACTTGATAGTCAAGAAAGGAGATGATGAGTATCAGTTGCAGCCCTGAGGTCATCTGCATTTGTAGGGGCTGTAATTCTTCCCACTAACTTTCCTTTTCTAAGTTCCTTCCAGAAAGAGAGGTCTAGAGAATCCTGGAAAATCTACAACAAAAACATATTTGAAGAACTGGATCTAAGTAATACAAGGGTAGACTGTGATAAACACTGCAACGCACTGCTCAGATTGCTTTCCAATCAAGTATCTATTGTTCCAGTTGCTAAAGCAACTTTGGCAGACAATCTTCAGTGATTAGCCCCTTCAGAGCATTCCAGGCAGAGGAAACCATAAGTGCAAAGGTATCAACATATAAATTAGATAGGCATGTTCTTGAAAATAAAAGAAGTTCAATGTCACTAGAAAGAGGATAAAGTAAAGAGGATAAAGTAGTAAGAGATGAAGCTAGAGAGGTGGTCAGGGGTAAGATGTTTGGGTTTCATTCTATGTATATCAGGAAGTTAGAGTATCTCAAGCAGGAAAGTGACATTTCTGATTCATAAATTTAAAAGATAACTCTAGCTATTATAAAGAGAAAAAAATTACAAGGAAGAATGAAAATGGGAAAATCAATGAGAAGGTTATTGCACAAGTCCAGGGTTAAGGAAAATGGTGGCTTGGATTGGGTGACAAGAATGGAGGTGAAATATATAGATTCTGGATATATTTAGAGCTACAGCAACAAGGCTTGCTGATGAACTAATATAAGGGGTAAGGGAGGGCTTAGAAAGTATTTCTGAGTTTGAACTTAAGACACTGAATTGCAGCTCATCCGTCTTTTGCCTTTGTTGAACACCTTCTATGTATTACAGGTAAACACTATGATGATTGTTGAAGAGGTCAAATCAATGAATCACGCACAGCCCAACATTCATAGAGTCCAGAGACAAGTTATAGGACACATTGACACATAGCTGTAAGGTGATTTAGGGAATGGTAAATACTAAAGACATATAATTTTTAATTGTTCTCTACTTGTTTCATCATATTAATCATGTCCAGTGGTTCTCAACCTGTCAGTCACAAACAATGAAAATACATCCTGCATATCAGATATTTACATTACGATTCATAACAGTAGCAAAATTACAGTTATGAAGTAGCATCGAAAATAATTTTATGGTTGAGGGTCACAACATGAGGAACTGTACTAAAGGGTCACGGCATTAGGAAGGTTGAGAACCACTGCACCCATATTTATACTTGCTACTAATATAGAGCCAAGCAATTACTTGGTACTAAGGAAATACATGGTAGCTTCTGGTTAATCCAGCAACTCTCTCCAGGATATTATGAATGCCCATTCTTTAAAGAATTGAGATAATTATTTTATATTTGCCATGAAATGGTTTACGAATCTCAGTGCCAGATTTGTGGTGTGTCTAAAAGTGGAGGAAATGGATGTTTTGTCTTAATCGACTGATGAGAGCCTATTCATAAAAGGCCTCAGATAGTTTATTGTTGACCATGGCAGAGACTAGTTCTTCCCTGATAGCCTTTCTTCACTTCCTTCTTAGAAATATCTCTAGTTTTTAGCTGAAGACATGACCATTATGAAGAAAGACTATTATTTTCCAGACTCCCTTGCAGTTACTAGTAGATATAGTCTCATGGCTGAGTTATGGCCAACAGGATGAGAATAAAAAAGTCCTCTCACTCTCTTTCTGTTTCCAGCTGGCTACAAAGTATTCATAATATCTATAGCTGAAGCAATCCTTTTGGACTAAGAGGTAAGAAGTCAAGTGTTGATAATGTCAGAGACAGAGCACAACACAGAAAGAGACTATTTCCTGGATGATCACAAAGCAACTAGAATGTTTATCATCTCATTAAATCTAGACTAGAAAGAAGTACAAATTTGGTCATGTTCAAACATCTATTATTTTGGGTTTTCTGTGTCTTGAAGCAAATCTCAATCCCAATACAGTGAACATACAACCATTTCAGTTAAAACAAATTAAGTGGCTTGTGTATTAAAATTTTATAGCTTTCCCTAACTGGTTTGGCTCAGTGGATAGAGCATCTGCCTGTGGACTGAAGGGTCCCAGGTTCGATTCTGGTCAAGGGCATGTACCTTGGTTGCGGGCACATCCCCAATAAGGGGCGTGCAGGAGGCAGCTGATCAATGATTCTCTCTCATCGATGTTTCTAACTCTCTATCCCTCTCCCTTCCTCTCTGTAAAAAATCAATAAAATATATTTTAAAAATGTATAGCTTAAGAGTGAGAATAGATAAATGTCTACTGGAAAAAGTGATCTGAAAAATAATAGTCCTTTTTTTTAAATATATTTTATTGATTTTTTACAGAGAGGAAGGGAGAGAGATAGAGAGTTAGAAACATCGATGAGAGAGAATCATTGATCAGCTGCCTCCTGCACATCTCCCACTGGGGATGTGCCCGCAACCCAGGTACATGCCCTTGACCGGAATCGAACCTGGGACCTTTCAGTCCGCAGGCCGACGCTCTATCCACTGAGCCAAACCGGTTTCGGCAAATAATAGTCCTTTTAACATTTCTATTACAATCAGAACTCTCATGGTCATTCCCAGAAATCCTGAGCCTACCAAAAGTTCCTATTGCCTCCCCCAAAAGGTAGCAGAGTGTAGAGTTAAGAGAATAAGTGACAGGAATGGGACCATGAGGTATATAAACTTTCTCCCCAGAGAAACAACCATAACTGGTAACAATTATAAAAGGGCAACCATTTAATGTCTTTGGAAAGTGTTCTAAGGCCATTAAGTCAAAGGAGAAATATTTATTCAAGACAATCTACTAAAGTTCAGTAGGAATAGCAAGTCTGTGGCACTTGAGCCATGACCCACTCTCTCTGCACCCTCCCCCACACTCAATGGAAGTTCTACTCCTGGTGAGTGCAGCAAGAAACACAGAGCTCCTCCTCCCCTATTTCCACTTTAGGTCTACAGTTTCTCCACAGGAGTAGCACTATTTCAACATTTTGCACACCTCCCCCATCTCCAGATCTATGTTGCAGCAGCACTATTCTGGGAAGTATAGCTGAAGGATCTGAGACTTCCTTCCTCCAATCATCCCACACTCATAGGATGGAAGCTCTATTCCAGGCATGACTGGCAGAGAATACTGGCCTCTGATTACCCTCACTCCATATTGCTCAAAGAGCCAGGACAAAAGAGACAAGCGAAGATGACCAAAGGCTACATCTATTGCCCGGTGCTTCATTCACAAAGCAGGAGTACCACTCTAAGACCAGGTAGGCTACTGTCCTAACTCTGAGCTCCAGAACATTGGCACAGAAGTTTTTCCCATGGGGGAAAGAGACGCTTTAAGAGGGGCCTATGTGGTTCTCCCCAAGTGGAGATCTCTATTTAGAATAGAGCATGGAAAAATTTAAGCCTACGTATGCTGTCAAAAACAAGGGATGTTATTGCCATAAGCAATTAAGAGAAAGCTGGTAATTCCCTAAGAACAAGTTAAACCATAGGGTAGATAGCCATTTAACAGAGTGAACCACGGAAAGAAAGAGTTAAGCAGAGTCCTATTGAGGTCAGAACAAGCCCCCAAAATGCATCTAAGACTATCTCTGCAAATGAGCCCAAACTTAATTAGATCATATGGTACAATTTATTCACATGCCAGTTTATCGAAAACAATTCTGCAGTCAGGTGGCATTCCTTGAGTGTAATGGCTGAGTGTGATACCTACAGAAGCAGGCAGATCAACATAGATCAAGGAAAAAACATACCAAAATGATTGAATGCAGCAAAAACATTTTTTAGAGGAAAATGTACAGTCTACATTAAAACAGAAGAAAATTCAAAATCCATAACCCAACTTTACATCTTAAACATCTAGAAAAATAAGAGCACACTAAATCCAAAGGTAGGAGAAAAAAATAAAGACTTGAGCAGAGATAAACAATATAAAGAAAAAAATGAAATAAAAAGTTGCCTTTTCAAAAGAAATCAACAAACTTTTAGCTAGACTTACAGAGGAAAAAAAAGTGACACACAAATAACTAAAATCAGGAGTGAAAGTGGAAACACTATTCCTGATACTACAGAGATAAAAATAATTAAGAGAATACTATGAACAAATGCACACCAACAAGTTATATAACCTAGAAAAAATGGACACATTTCTTCAAACACACAAATTACCTAAGCTGACTGAAGAAGAAATGGAAAATCTCAACAGGCCTATAACAAGTAAAGAGATAGAATCAGTAATCAAAAACCTCTCAAGAAAGAAAAGTCCTGGACCAAATGGGTTCATAGGTAACCCTAACAAACATTTAATGAAGAATTAACACCAATCTTTCTCAAATTCTTTCAGAAATTTAACTGAAGGGAAGGAAACCTTTTGTAAAACTTATTCTATGAGGCCACCTTTACAGAGACAGATTAAAGCAACACAAGTAAAAATAATCGACTTGCCTTAGCCGATGTCAACCTGGGGACTGAAGGATCCCAGGTTCAATTCTGGTCAAGTACACATACCCGGGGTTATGGGCTGGATCCTCAGTGGAAACATTCAGGAGGCAGCCGATCAGTGATTCTCTCATTGATGTTTCTCTCTCTCTCTTTCCCCCTTCCTCTCTGAAATCAATAAAAAAATATTTTTAAAAAATAAACTAATTTTTATGTATTGATATTGTATGCTGAGTGTATTCTGCAACTATGCTGAATTTATTACCTCTAATAGCTTTCTTGTGGATTGTTTAGGATTTTCTATATGTAGAATAATGTCATTTGCAAATAGAGATACTTCTACGTGTTTTTTTTTTATCTTCACCAGAGGATATTTTTTCCATTGAATTTTAGTTACAGTCATCAATTTCTACATCTATAAAATGGGTATACTGACAGTACATATTTCTCAGTGCATAATTATGAAGTTTAAATGGGCTAGTAAAGGACTTCACAGAATATCTGGAACAGAGCAAGTCCTAAATAAAAACTATGTATTATTGTAAAGAAATATAATTTCTTATTCTAAGAGATAATGAATTCATAATAACAAGGGCCAGCCTGAAAACAGCCATCAGCCCCTCACCTGGGCTGGCCAAACCTCCATGGGGTAAGGGTCCCCACTGGGGGGGGGGGGGCTTGACCAGCCTGAAAACAGCCATCAGCCACTCACCCATGCTGAAGGACACCCCAGTGGGGACCCCCACCCTGAAGGGGGTGTGACCAGCCTGCAAACACCCATCAGCCCCTCACCCAGGCTGGCCAGGCATCCCAACGGGACCCCCACCCTGATCCAGGACACCCTTCAGGGCAAACCAGCTGGCCCCCACCCATGCACCACGCCTCTATCCTATATAATAAAAGGGTAATATGCAAATTGACCCTAACAGCAGAAGGACTGGGAATGACTGGTCACTATGACACACACTGACCACCAGGGGCCAGATGCTCAATGCAGGAGCTGCCCCCTGGTGGTCAGTGTGCTCCCACAGTGGGAGCTCTGCTCAGCCACAAGCCAGGCTGATGGCTGCCAGTACAGTGGTGGTGGTGGGAGCTTCTACGCCTCCTCAGCAGCACTAAGGATGTCAGACTGCAGCTAAGCCTGCTCCCTGCTGGCAAGTGGACATCCCCCAAGGGCTCCACTATTGACAAAGAAGTTAATGGTTAAAAAAAAAAAAAAAAGATTAGTGTGTATGTGTATCCTCTTCCTCCTATCTATCTACATAAAGAGGAAATATGCAAATTAGGCCAGGATGCCATAATGGGTCATGACCAGACAGGAGGTGGTTGAGTGCGCAGGTGAGGCCTGGAGCGGAAATGGAGACAGAGACAGGGGGCCGGCGAGCAGCTGTGCCCCAGCTTGGGCTGTCCTCCTGTAGGGAGAGCAGACAGGGACAGGGACAGGGGGGCAGCCCACAGCCTCTGCAGCTGAGCGCAGGCCTGGAGAGGAGATGGTGGGCCCGCTTCCCGTGGAAGCGGTGCGGCTCCCTCTCGCCTCCCCCAGAATTGGCATGGGTCCCTCCTGGCTCCCACGGAAGTAGTGTGGCTCCCTCCCGGCTCCTGTGGGCACTGATGGCTCGCTTTCACCTCCTGAAGAATCAGCACAGGTCCCTCCGAGCTCCCATGGAAGCACCATGGCCCGCGCTGAGGTTCCCGCTGGCTACCACAGAAGCGGTGGGCTGCCTACTGCACGCGATATCGCACGATAGGCTACTAGACTATAATGTCTTCAAATACTACAATCTTAACTCCTGTATCTTTTAAACAGCAATCACCCCTCTAGTAACAGACTCTATTTAAGGACTTGATTGTGGAGGATACTCAGTCAAATGGAGAAACTTAACCCCAGCACTTAGGTAGTTCCTGACACTAAAATGGAGCTCTAAGGTTGAACATGACTGTCATATGGCATAGAGGACTGAGCAAGAGCAAAAGCTTTTAGTTTCAGACCACTGTTGTTGCACGACCTTGGAAAATGTCCTTATGCTTTCTGAATTCCAGATTCCACATTTGTATAATCAGGATAATACATGCCACCCTTCTCCCAGGGCATTTATAAAGGGAAGCACTGACCCATTTGGGCCCCAATAAATAGTTGTTTTTAGACAAATATTTTGGAAATAATTTCAACCAAAAGAGAGAAAGAAAACAGAATTTGTAAGTAACATTGAAAAATGCTACTAATCAAAACCTTCCATGCTTTCCTTCTTCTCACACCCCAGCATTCGGGTTAATAGAGGTTTCCTTATCACAGGTGCAGGAAAGAGTGAAAACAGTTCGGAAGCAGCTGGCTTCTCTCAAATGACTCATGTAAAAATGGAATACCACTTCCAGCAGCTATTATAACTCCACTCTCCTGTTTTCCAAACCTCAGTTTGCAATCAGTGTTAAAAACATAGTCATCATTCCCTTAAAGCAGCTCTTTGTGGATTCTTCAGTCATTTCTCATGTATTCAGGAGGGACTGAGCCAATCAGACATTAGTTGGGCTCCAGGATTCTTCCCTGATCTGCTCTTGGCTCCCTTAGCTTCTAGACAAGATGGTAGACAAGGAAATAAAAGGTGTAAACTAAAAATAGGAAAATGTGAACTGTTATTCAACAGTTGCAAGTAAAGATTTATAGTTACAGTCAACCCTCAATAAAATGGAATCTGCTTTTTTTAAAAAATATATATTTTATTGATTTTTTTTACAGAGAGGAAGGGAGAGAGATAGAGAGTTAGAAACATCGATGAGAGAGAAACATCAATCAGCTGCCTCCTGCACACCTCCTACTGGGGATATGCCCGCAACCCAGGTACATGCCCTTGACCGGAATCAAACCTGGGACCCTTCAGTCCGCAGGCCGACGCTCTATCCACTAAGCCAAACAGGTTTTGGCTGGAATCTGCTTTGAAGGATTAATTTCTCCTTATTATCCATGATTCATTAGTGTGGTTAGTAAAAAAATGATAACACATCTCCTCCTCCTTTCTAACATGAGTCTGGAGGTACATAATATTTAGCTATGCATATGAGATAAGAAGAAACTAACAGAAAACTAAGGGTGAGTGGTGAAGGAGCTGGCTTTACTACAAAAAAAATACAATTACTGAAGGTTCCTCAACCAAGAAACTATTGTATATATCCAAGAGTGATATTTTAAGTTGCTTAAAGTATCACTAGCCTCCAGTCTGAGACAAAGGTACCATCTCTTCCTAAGAATTTAATCAATGTGTTCTTCTATCATGGGATACTGAAATTTGATAAATTAAAAACTGAGGGAATATGTGATACTATCAGGAGAGACAGCAGATGAAATAGCATCTCTAATCTCAACTTTGTCTCAGCATTATCTTAAAGAACATATTTTAAGAGTTCTTACTGAAGTTTGCTCTCCTCATAGAAACAAGAATTCTTTATTTAACAAAACTATGCTTCCAAGATAGTGATAAAATATTTTGCCTGAATCCAAAAGGGCAAAAAAAGAAAAAATCCTAGAAGTGATTATGGGCCATACCAAGGTCTACCCTGTGATATTAAAAAGATCAAAATATGTTCCATTTTCTGTTTTACAAGATTATGTCACTTTATAATCCTATCTCCCTCCATTTCAGAGTAATTGTTTAGGGAAAATGTTGGGATGACAGGAGGTTCAGTCAATCAGCCAAGAGACTAAGATAGACACTTTCCCTTCTCCTGGGGGTGGGGGTGAGGCAGAGATGTGGGATTTCAGTACTCTCTCAGACATAAAGATTAAGTCTCTTGGGTTTTCCAGGTTAAGTCAGGAGGCAAAGGGCAGAACACACAAGAGTGGCCACTTGAAAGGAGAGCATTAGCCATAAGCCACAGAAAAGAGGTTTTTCTGAGTAGTGGTCCAAATAAAATAGATTTGAAACAATAATTAGAACTCAATAAATGGTGTATGTGTGTACAAAAGAGACCACTTTCTTCTAGAACTAACTTTTAGAGTTGAAGGAGTAAAGTTAATAATAGCTAACAAAATATATTTACAAAGTTTTCCCTAATAACCATCTCTCAGAAAGTCTGTTTTTAAATATTTTTTATTGATTTCAGAGAGGGAGGGAGGGAGGGAGGGAGGGAGAGAGAGAGAGAGAGAGAGATCAATGATTAGAGAGAGTCACTGATTGGCTGCCTCCTGCACAACCCCCACTGGGGACCACACCCACAACCCAGGCATTTGCCCTGACCTGGAACTGAGCCATGACTGCACAGTCCATAGGTCGATTCTCAACCACTGAGCCACAACAACTGGGCTTTCAGAAAGTCTTATTTCCCCAAATATATTGTAGTCACAATAAAACACTTTATAAGGAACTTTGCTTCATTAAATAATAACTATTTATTAAAATTCTCCCTTACAATGAGCCAAAATCTACTTTCCCTACAACTTTCATTTTCAACCTTAGCCCTTCAGTCCAAAAGAGAGCAAGCCTAATCCCACTTCCTCATGTGATGCTCAAACATAAAACTCCCTTATGTCCATACATCTTCTCTCTGTAGATAAAACAACCTTAATTCTTTCAAACATTTTTTGCATGACATGGTTTGTAGAGACTACATATCATTTTTATTTTGCTCCATAAGGACTTCCTTAAAAATTAAAGTTCATATTATTTAAGAGGTTCTTGTGTTAATAAAAAGAGTATTTAAATTAAAAAAAGGACACAGACATTTTGATTTCTGCCTCAAGCCTTATTAATCATATTACTTATACTACCTAGTTGTAGAATATTGTTTGAAAATTACAGTGCTGGTTACTAAAAGTAAATAAAATGTTGAAACAATAAAAGCTACTGAAATGTTGAAACAAAAACTACAGTCTTAGGGGGAAAGTTTTCTGACATCACATAACCTTCTCACAAAAGTCAATGCTCTAAATTTCTATTATTAAAGATCAGTTTGATATTAACTTTAAAAAGCCAAGACAACCTTTTCATCAAACAGAGGCAATATAGTGTAGTTGTTAAGAATACAACCTGGGCACAAATCCCAGTTCTACCACTTGCAAGTGGTTTTTAGCCTTGAGAAAGTTACTTAACTTGCCTGCTTTACTTCTTGGTTAAAATTAGGATAATGCCTATTTTGTGGGTTGTTTTGAGGATTAAGTGAAATAATATGTAGTGTTGACAACAATATCTGGCACAAAGTAATTACTATATATTTTCTATTATTATAATTCCAACAAAATTTTACTAGAAAGCGAAATTTATGCATAAAAATAGTCCTGACTATACCACAACACCCCCAAGCCTTATTCCATTGAGGCTCAGAGCAGTACAACTTGAAATCCACATTAATGATTTCACCTTAAGAACAGTATCATCAGAAACTTCAAGTGAAATGTAAGTTATCTACTACTAATGCCCCAGAATGAGTTATTTCATCTTGGAAGGATCAGTCACCTTGGAAATTACAGAGCAGGACTCTATGAAGGAAGACAAAGAACAAAGAGTTTGCTGTTGTGCTTTTTTTTTTTTTTTTTAAATAAAGGCAAAAGAAAGAATACATGGAACATGGCCAACCAGCAAGACAGAACAGGTCTGGGGAGAAGTACTATGGGGATATAATGCTGCAGATGACAATGGTGATAACTAATGGTCATTCAGCGTTTACAATGTGTCCAGCCTGACAACAAACCTATGGGGTTTTCAACCAAAAAACAAAACAGACAAACAGGTTTAGGCTGTAATAAAGAATAAAAAGCAAAGATATTCAAGATGGCAGCAGAATAGGTAGAATTATAACTGAAATACAGAACAACCACCTTGAATAACCAACTGAGGACTAGCTGAAGAGAAGTCTTATAACAAAGGATTTATAGAAGAAGCCACATTGAGACTGATACAAAGGGCAGAGACATGAAAATGTCTGGCCACATTCCCATAGGCTGCGACTAAGATTCCAGAGGGTCATCTCAGCAGCAATGGTTCCCCCCTGAGGAGTGTGGGATCTGAATACCAAGCTGGACTCCACAGTACAGAACACCAGAGCCAGGAAGAGTCACCTACATAACATTGGGCTGTGAAAAAAAACAGCAGGGATTCTGTCCACCAGGGAGGGATGGGATATGCTAAAGACACAGGCACTCTCCTAAAGGGTCAAAATTTCATTCCCAGCCACTCACACTGGACACTGACAGAGGGAAGACCGAGCAGACTAAAGTCACATGAGGAAACATTGTGCTGTGGCTCTGAGGAAAGAGTTGAAGGGATAGCCACCATGACCCTTGTATGGAGTCCCCTGCCACACCACAGACATCATCTTCCTTGGATGGAACACTCCCCACTATGACATCAGCCTGGAAGAATGCAATAGCCCCACCCTCTGGGCTCCATGTTGTCCCCTACTATGGAATTAGCACCCTGTGGAGGAATCAGCTTCCTGGATAGGTGTCTAGAGGTCTGGAAAGACTCAGGGGGTGCCAGTGACTGGTGACTGCATTGTGTGGCTTTGGAGTGGGGGACATTCCCTCCACTTTCCTGTGAAACGTACAGTCATTCCCCCTTATGAGAGATTTACTAGCCTTACTCTCTGGGATGCTCACAACCCAACCCTCCTGATACATGTGGGCTCTGCGCTTCTGAGGTCTTGGAAGATATTGGAACAGACTGAGTGGTGTGACTGTGGGACAGGAGCCATTCCCCACACTTTCCCCCAGGCCTCACCAGCACTCCCCCCGATCACAGGAGATCCATTATTACTACCCTCCCAACTCCTAGTGGCCCCTTCCTGCTGAGATAGGTCACTGGGAAGAATCTGGGGCAAACTGAGTTTGTGTGGCTCTAGGACAGAGGCCATTTTTCCTTTGCATGCCCAAGCAATGCAGAGCCATCCCTTCACAAGGCCAAATCTTGGTCTACTGGGGCCTGATAACTCTTCTAAACTCACCCTAAAGACTCCCTGATACCCTTTCACACCACAAAGGTGTGTGAGCACACAGAAGGTGGTAGCTAGACTAGTTATACCCAGGGACATTTATTGAGTGGCCTCAAACCCAGCATAGGCATCACGTTTGAACCTATATTGATCTGATGAACACCACTTGTCCCTACCTGGTGACTCACTTAGAAACTACCTCATGCAAATCAAGCACTGCCAGAGGCTCTTTCAGTCACTGAGTCCAACAGCCAGAAGGCAAGCAGTCAGGAAGAAGCAAATCTCAGGGTGATTTGGGACTTCTGTTGACCTAGCCCTGGTCCCAGTACTGGTAAAAGCAGGCTCTGTTGCATAGCTTGGTCCTTCCTGCATACATTCAGACCCAGCAGAAACAACTACTAACTGTGGATCACTTTGTAGCTCCAAACAGGTTTCTCAGAGCCAGTCACAGGCAGTGTCTGATATAGTGGTACTTTGGTTCTCGAACTTAATTCATTCTAGAAGGTTGTTTGAGAAGTGAGTTGTTTGAAAACTGAATCATTTTCCCAATAGAAAATATTCACAACACAATTTCCTGAAATGTTAGCCGCATGAGGTTTAGCAGTAAACTGACTCACACTAGCATATTCTCTCCCTTGTTCATTGCCTAAGAGACACATGACTGATCATACAAGTATCAGCATGAAGGGGTGTCAGATCATGAACTGAAGTTTTGTTCAACAACAGACACATTTTTTCCATTAACCACTTGGTCGAGGATTGAATTGTTTGAGATGGGAGACATTCAAGAACCAAGATTTGACTACATTGGCTTGCACCAAAAGGAACACACCCAATGGCCAGCTTCAGAAAATATCAGTGCAGGATGAAATAAGCTTTGCAAGCAGCATATCCAAAGGGAGCTTTTGGCAGGCACCAGACACTGCTGAGGCAAATTCCACTTCATGTGGTCAGCATCTGCACAGCAACCTGTAAAATGTGGTTAGGGTTGCTCCTCACAGTCAGCCAGCCTGAGGGTGGACCCAACATACAATCAAACCAAGAGTTATCAAGACTCAATTAAAATAAAAGGTCCACATAACACACGTAAGGGACATACCTGGAGCACCCAGCTCAGGTAATCAAGGATATTGTGCCAATGGGTCCCACAAGACAACTACTACATAAGGCCACCCTACCAAGACTGAGAGTCAGAGTAGATCTATGTAATACATTGAATCAAGCACAAAGAAAGAGCCAAAATTAGGGGGAAAGAAGAAAAAAAATGCCCCAAGTGAAACAACAGGAGCAATCTCTAGTAAAAGAGCTAAATAAAATGGAGCAAGCAATTTATAACATATAAAGGTTTATTTGTTTTTAAATGTTACTAAGGATGCTCAAGGAATGTAGTAAAAATTGTACAAAATTTAGTGAGAAAAACATGAAAAATGACATAAAAACCATAATAAAGGACCAGTCAGAAATGAAGAATACACTGGAAGAAATAAACAATAGTTTGGATGAAGCAGAAGATCAAATCAGCATTTGAAAGACAAGGTGGCATAAAAAAACAATCAGAACATCAAAAAGAAAAATTGGAATTTTTAAAAATGAGGGTAGTTTAATGGACCTTTGGGACAACATGAAGTGTAAGAACATCTGCATCATAGAGGTACCACAAGGGGAATAAAGAGTGCAAGGGATTGAGAACAGATTTGAAGAAATATTAACTGAATATTTCCCTAACCTGGTGGAGGAAAAAGACACACAAGTCCAAGAGGTACAGAAAGTCCCAAACAAGATGAATCCAAAGAGATCCACACAAAGACATCATAATTAAAATGGCAAAGGTTAAAGACAAAGAGAGAATCTTAAAAGCAGCAAGACAAAGACAGATAGTTACCTACAAAGAGGCTCCTATAAGAATGACAGGTGATTTCTCATCAAAAACATTTCAGGCCAGAAGAGTTTGGCATGAAATACTTAAAATGATGAAAAGCAAGGACCCCAAAACCAAGACTAATTTACCCAGCAAGATTATCATTTACAGTTGAAGGAGAAATAGAGAGCTTCCCAGACAAGAAAAAGCTAAAGGAGGTTGTTACCACCAAAACAATATTACAAGAAATGTTAAAAGAACTTCATTAAAAGTTAGAGGAGGAATAAAAGAAGAGGGGGAAAAAAGAAACAAGAATATGATTAAAAGAATAAAATAGGCACAAATACATACTTATCAATAATCACTATAAATGTAAAAGGCATAAATGCTCCTATCAAAATATATAGGGTCAATGAATGGATAAGAAGACAATACCCATACACACACTGTCTGTAAGAGACTCACCTCAGAATAAAAGATACACACAAAGTAAAAGGATGGAAAAATATATTTCATGCAAGTAGAATAAGAAAACTTTGAGCAGCAATACTTATATCTGACAAAATAGACTTTACAACAAAGGCTATAATAAGAGAAAAGGGACACTATATAATGATAAAGGGAGTAAACAAGATAATATAATCCTTATAAACATTTATTCCCCTCTTGGAGAAGCACCTAAATACATAAAGTAAATCTTTATGGACATAGAAGATCAGTAGTAATACAGTGATAGCAGTAGATTTTAACATGCATCTGAGATCAATGAATAGGTCTTTCAGACAGAAAATCAACAAAAAAACAGTGTCCTTAAATGACACACTAGATCAGATGGATCTAATTGATTTCTTCAGAGCATATTTTACCCCAAAGCAACAAAATGTACATTCTGTCCAAGTGCACATGGAACTCTTTATAGGATAGACCACATGTTAGGACACAGAACAAGTCTCACTAAATTTAAGAAGACTGAAATCATATCAAGTATCTTCACTGACTATAATGCTATGAAACTTGAAATCAATCACAAGAGAAAAACCAAAAAAACACACAAAGACAAGGAGGCTGAATAACATGTTACTAAACAATGAAAGGAATAACAATTGGATCAAGGAAGAAATCAAATGATACCCTAAAATGAATGACAATGAGAACACAACAACCAAAACTCTATGGAACACAGTGAAATCAGTCCTAATGTGGAAATTCATAGCATTACAGGCCTACCTCAAGAAACAAGAAATATCTAAAATAAACAATCTAACTATACACTTAAAGGAGCTTTAAAAAGGTAAACAAACACAGACCAAAGTGATTAGAAAAAAGAAATTATTAAAGGTCAGAAATAAACTGAATAGCCTGGCCCGTGTGGGTCAGTGGTTGAACGTTGACCTATGAACCAGGATGTTATGGTTTGATTCCCGATCAGGGCACAGGCCCAGTTGAGGGCTCAATCCCCAGTAGGGGGTTTGCAGGAGGCAGCCAATCAATGATTTTCTCTCATTATTGATGTTTCTATCTCTCTACCCTCTCCCTTCCTCTCTGAAATCAATAAAAAAATATTTTTAAAAGACTTTTAAAAAAACAACATGATCATATCAATAGATTCAGAAAAAACAAACATTTGATAAAATCTAGCACATATTATTATTGCCGTGATCCGGTCCATCCTTGCTGTTTCAAGGGACCTGGCATATATGGCATACTGTTCTTAATATGTTTGCTCCCCTTAGCGCTGTGTGTTTTAACCAAGGTCACATCTCCGAGAAAGGTTGTTTCCCCAGGTAGGAATTTTTCCCTGAAGTCAGGGAGGGGATGAAACTCCTTAACTAAGTGCCAGGTGGGTAATTAATCACTTTAACTACAAACAATCATGCTTAAGCTACATAATCTTTACTCCCTGGAATGGAGATAAGATACGCCCTAACCTTTGTAATAGAGATTGATAGGATTGAATCAACTGGTATAAATACAGATGTAAGGAGACAGAGAGAGGAGACAGAACCTAGGCACAGAACCTACACAGAACCTACAGACAGAAGAACTTCGCTGGAGAGAACATGGCAAAAGATCCTGGACTGAACCTGACTACAGAAATTGGCAAGAGAACCTGACTAGAACCTGGTGACTGAACCTGGCTGGAGAACCTGGACAGAACCTGACTGGAGAACCAAGTGAGGGAACATGGCTACAGAGACTGGCTGGAGAACCTGGAGAACCTAACAAGAGAACATGGACACAGAACCTGGCTAGAGATCCTAACCAGAACTTCGCTGGAGATCCTGACCAGAACTTGGCTAGAGATCCTGGCTAGGCTGCTGATCAACTGAACGCTGCCTCCGTGTCATTCCTTCTTCGCCGACTCCGTCCACACCTTTGGGGACCCCTGGACCCGCTGGGGTTGGACCCCGGCATATTATGATAAAAAATCTCAGCAAAGTGGGAATAGAGGGAATATACCTTCATGTAATAAAGACCATATATGACAAACCCACAGCCAATATCACATTCAATGGGCAAAAACTTAAGGTGTTTCCCTTAAAATTGGGAACATGACATGAATGTTCACTTTCACCACTCTCATTCAACACTAGAGGCCCAATGCACAAAATTAGTTCATGGGTAGTGTCCCGAGGCCTGGCCAGCGACTAGGGCCGATTGGGGCCTTCCAGCTGCTGGCCAGGGCCTTCCTTCTGGCTGCCAGCTGGAGCCTCCCTTCCCCATCTGCTGGCGCCAGCCAAGGCCTTTCTTCATTCCACGCTGCCCCCTGGTGGTCAGTGTATGTCATAGCGAGCAATAGAACTCCTGGTCTCCCAGTCGAACTCCTGAGGTGACACTTTGCATATTAGCCCTTTATATAGAGAGATAGTAGTGGAAGTCCTAGCTCCAGGAATCAGACAAGAAGAAATGAAAGGCATTCAAATTGGAAAGGAAGATGTAAAACTCACTATTTGCAGATGACATGATACTGTATATAGAGAACCCTAAAGATTCCACCAAAACCTACTAGAACTGATCAATGAACTCAGTAAAGTAGCAAGATACAAAGTAAATATCCAGAAATCAGTTATATTTTTATATACCAATTATGAGCTATTAGGGAAACTAAGAAAACAACTCCATTTATAATAACTGGTATTCTTATAAGAATAGAAAATTTGGATGCTCAGTAGGTACACCTGGGATACACGTGTAAATGAAGGTAAGTTTATGTGAGGATATAGTGAAAAGGCAGCCATCTGCAAACCAAGCAGATGTAGTTGGTCATGTAGGCATTGCATGCCTTTGTGAGTGCCTCCCCCTAATAAAAATCTTAGACACCAAGGCTTGGTTGAGCTTCTCTGGTTGGCAACACTTTGCATATATTGCCATACATCATCACTGAGAGAATTAAGTATGTCCATGTTATACTACTGGGGGAGGACAACTGGAAACCTGCACCTGTTTTTTTCTGGATATTGCCCATGCTCTTGTTCACTTACCTGATTTTACTCTGTATCATTTCAATTAAGAAACTATAACTCTGAGTTTAAAAACAAGAATAAAAAGCATTTATTTGAGTAAAAAGAGCTGCAACCCAGAAGATGGAAAATCAGGTAGCAACCCAAACTGTGCTTGAAGAGAACAAAGAAAGCAGGAGCTTATAAAGGTAAAAACCACACTCTGGAACAAAGAATGCTTTTCCTATTGGCTACTTAATCTAATATGATGGCTAATTAAAAAATGATTCTTCAAGTCTGGGTGACATAACTCTGAGGTAAGCATCTACATGAAAACAGGGGAGGGGGTGGGAAGTGAGCAATTTACAGGATGTACTTAGCACAGCAAGCATGAAAGTCCAAAAGTCCAAATGTCATCTGAGTGCAGATGTAAGTCTCACTCACCTAATGATCTCCTGACTCCATTTTAGGACCATTTGATATTAGTGAATCTATTTTAAATATTTTAGTTTACATGGTAGAGGTTGTTATCATCCCTATTTTAGAAATGTAGATAACAGGCACAGAGATGTTAAATAACTGGCTCAAAGTTATATAGTTAATAAATGGCTGAACCAAAGTTCAAACCCAGATATCCGTAGTCATGCACCAGCTCAATATCAGTGGATGTCCTAAAGGAAAGCAACGTAAAGGGAGACACAAATCATTGAGAAGACCCATTGTGCCCAGTAGTACCATCTGATCTTATGCAACAAAGTCATGAGGGTACTCCAGAGAGATCTATGTTCAAATCCTGTTTCATCCCTTACAAACTGTGTGTTCTTGAGCAAGATACTGAATATCTCTGAGCCTCAAATTATTCAGTATTGTTGAGTAGTAGAGCTCAGATGTGCAAATCACCACCAGTCTTGTACACAGCAAGATTATAGTAAATGATATCATTATCATCTACGTTATCTATATTTTTGAAATATCCATTACTTCCACTTCCCCATCCTAATTTAGAAATTAACACCATCCCCATAGCACAGAAGAGGACACAGATAGAGTAAGTAATTTACACAGAACTGACAGAAGGTTAGCCCAGAGCAGGAATTCAAATCCAAAATTTCCCATTGTTCAGCCCAATCATTTGCAACTTTCAGCCTCCTCCGCCAAATTCTTAAATTGTTCTTCTCCTTAAGTCCGCCTTTCTCACCCAAAGAAGAAAGTTATCACTTGTAACCAATGTCATGAAAATTAGACAGATTTCCTGAGTGACAGGATGATCTTCTTGTATTTTCTGGGGGAGATTGGTTCTTGCCAACCAACTGGCAGAGAAAAAGGTGACAGCAAGCCACACAAGTGCAAGTATAAGTGGGTGAGGAAATGTCAGAAACAAAGAAAACTCTTTAAAATATTAAATGCAAACTCATTTACTGGTGGCCACAGATAAGATGGAAGAGTTTACCATTGACAGGAACTGTGACAGTGATGAATGAAACCATTCTGGAACTGTGAAGGAAATTGGCCTCTGAGAAGGGGGGCAGGCATTTGACGGGGAGCAGAAGGATGTTGTGGGTGGGAGAACAGGAAGAGAATGAGAACTACTTATGTGTGGGCTGAGGCATTTTCAGTGACAGCACAAAAAATTTAGAAATAATGTTGCTGTTGGCAACATTAAAAAGCCCAGGCAGGCATCAATTCCCACCCACACCTAGTCCCCCACATTGTAAAATCAGGGAAGCTATGGCTTCAAAGGAAGAATGTGGGGAAAGGGAAAAAATGGGTAAGATGCATTTTGACAAATGAAATTAAACAGGGTCAGCTATCAAATCCCAAAAGGATAAAAAGGATCCCATGGCAGGGCCAGTATGTAATCAGTGAGTGCACAAACTGCTATTTCTCAGCACTTAAGAGAGACTATTAGAAGAACTAAAGAAGTTTGAAAGTCATGTTCCGAGTTCTTTTTACTCCCCAGTTAAAGGACTATGTGCTGCCAGAAATAAAGCAAGCCTGTGTAATAGTTACAACTTTTTAAAAGTATTGAAAGTTGACGGTGAGTTATAGAAATTGATTTGTTTCTTATAAATGAAAATAAGGAATTTTAGCTCACTATAATTCTCTAAAAGCTACTGGGAAGACAGAGAACTCTGTACACTTCATTTTTAAGTACTTGACTATTTTAGTAAGCATAAGCTTGTGTTTCAGGTGCACTTTCCCCTTTATCCCTCAACCTAGCTTTGGTATTTAAGTTCCCCAAATAAAGCTACATTATGTCCCCTGAAATCCTTTCATTCACTCTGCAATCATTTACCACACTTCTACTGGGTGACAAGCATGATGTCAATTGCTATAGAACTGGAGAGTGTGGAAAGAAAAATAAAGCAGATCCCTTGCCCTCAAGGAATTTTAGGGAAACTATTTAGGGAGACAACATCAACAGGCATGAAGCAGGTAAATCCCAATTCAAGGTGAAGTCATGACCAAGTCTAGGGTAAGTTGATATTACAAAAGAGACCTTAAGGCTAGATGGCTAATGGAAGGGACTACAAAATTGCTAGCTTGACAAACTAAAAGAAAAAATTCAAAAGGCCAAGTTCTCTACACTTTTCAAAACTCCTTTAAATAACCTTATGACGTACCTTTTTGCCTTTTAAATTAAAAACTCCATTTCTTGTTTTTTAATAGTTTCCTACTTGAGTGGCCCTCAATCCTAAGCATGCATCTGAATTACCTGGGGAGATTATTAAACAAGCAGACACCTGTTCACTGATTCATTCCATCTAGGTCAGAGACTTAAACCTGCAATTTAAACCAGATTCCTCGCCATGTGAATTTCCCAGGTGGCCAAAGAGAGAGCCACACTTTGAGAAACACTAGTGCTACTCCAACCAAAAATGTACCCATGCTATAAGCCCCTTGATAGCACTAAGCCAGAAGAAATTTAGAGAATAAAAAGACAGACATTTCAGATGTGATCCCACATCCTTGCCACCACCCCTAATCTCTAGCAGAAGAAAAACATAGTCACAAAAACTGGGGGGTTGGGAGAGACATCAAAAACAATACACACACATACATATACACTCACAAATAAGAAGAACCCCAAACTGATATTGAAAAAATGGCCAGGGTTTAGCTCAAAACCCACAAAATTCACATAGGTTCAAAGTCTGACAGAAAAATGTAGCCTTCCATTGCAGCTGGGCTAACTGTCTTGGCTGGAACAGCGGCCTCAGAGCTATATCAATCTAGTAGCAACTAATAAAAGAAAAATATACTTTTAAGTCTCCAAAACCCAATGCATCATATCTGGAACAGCAGAAGCTAACAAATCCATTTCTACCTCCCCTAAGGTTAGAGAAAATAGCTCAGTACTTAACCTATACTTCCTAGGCTTCCCAAATAATCCTCCTAAAGTACAGCTCTGAGCAAAGCACTGACCATTCCAAAGCACACCACTGGCAACCCACTGTCTACTCTATGTAATAAAATGTTGACCTCTTAATCTGACAGCCAAGTGCCTCCTTCATCTGACCCCCAAACAATCTATATTTGCTACTGTTATTTCCAAATTCCATATTCCTATAACACCAGACTATTCCCATTGTACAGACCTATGCTGGACCTTTGCACCTCTACTGGCATAGAACACACTAGTTCCTATACCCAGAATGCCCAAAACTCCTACCCTTTACCCCTGCCTCCAGATACCTCATGGAGACTTCCCCAGCTCCTGCTCATAAGTAATTTCCCTCTAATTGGTGCTTCTACCACATTTGGCATCTCTCTCATGGTACTCGGTACATTCATCTTGTCTATGTATGATTCTGTATTTCTCTTGCCTCTTCTATTAAATTTTAAGCCCCATGAAAGCAGACACCATGTCTTATCCCCCATAGCACCCAAAGCTAAAACTCACTAGATTAGTGAATTATTCTGTGCTGGTATACAAGAGGTTAAACACAGACTGTCATTATAACTGACAGATGGTCTAAGAAAAATCTTTTCATCAGTAGAGCTGGCAATTCTTCAATAAGGACAGACTGAATCTTGCTAATAAAGCATATTTTCTTACGGATACTATAAGATAGTACTCTTTTTTTTCATTTTTCTATGATAAGAATCATTTGAAATTTCTGAGAAATAATAGACATGAGAGCAGCCAAGTTTGATAGTCCAAGCTGTTTTCCACCCATTCTTCACTTAATTTTCATTAACTTTTATTTAAGTCTTAGATTTAGTTAAGATAACACTCTGGGATTTGAGGAACAGGACAATCAATCTTGGTTGAACTATATCTGTGTTGCCCTCCACTCTTATTTAGGCAGAATGTAAAAAGATAAATCCCCCATAAATCAGCAGGATTGTCCAGAACACTCTTAAAGACTCTCCAATGTTATTGTGCCCTCTGGAAACCACTAAACAAGTTGGTGACAGTTTCTCTCCTCAAGGAGATTACACTCTAGCAAGGGCCCCAGAATCAACATATCTATACTGGTGATAAGTGGGCTCTGGGTTCAGGGTTGACCCTAAACACAGGCTTAATGAATAGCTGCCTATACCATGAGGTACAAGAGCCAAGGAAAATGTCTCTACATCAGCTTGCCTTAGTACCTGGAATTCCATTATTCCCTAAAGGTAAGGCACTAAGAACACCCATTTAAAATGCAAACTTTCCTAGAGCCAGAAGTTTGATGAATGATTGTATGGATAACTTTTCATAAATATGTAAGCCAGTGAGAAAGTAGGGATCTGCTGAACAGAAAGGAAGCCTAAACCATGGCTACTTCTGAGAGGCGCTTAACACTACTGCCTTGGCCCCCTCTATATTGCTCACCACCATCTGAAATATTTTGAATGCCTTTCGCTCCATCCTCAAGAAGGTCTCAGTCTAGTGAGAAGACAGATACGTAAATAAGTAATTTCAATATAATGGGATAAGTGACAGGATAGAAGTATTCATGGGTGTCACGAAACTCAGATAAGAAACACAGCTCCATCTGAAAGGGTTGGAGAATGCTTCTTAGAGAGGTGGTATCTGAGGTGTTTATTGAAATATGGATGGGAATAGTGTAAACATTGTCCCAGGAAAAATGATTTACATGAACATGGACACGGGCTAGTCTTTTGTGTGCATAAGTGTGTAATAGGGGAGCAGAAACAGAATGATCTGTAAGCCATTGAATATTACTTCAGCATCAAGCAAAAGGATAAAATAAGTAGAGATGAGATGGATCATGGCAAGAGACAGGTCATGAAGGGCCTTGTACATTATGTCAAGGAGGGGAATGAGACAATCAGATTTATGTTTAGGAAAATCAATGGTGACTGTTTAGAATGGACTGAGGAGAGGCAGGACTGAGGAGAGGCACAGAGCACAATTAACTGGCTGTTTCAATAAGCTCAGATACCATCCCTATTGCCTTTCCCTCTTCTCCTCCCCCTGCACACTTCCTTTCTTCCTCACCTCTCTCCTGCCTCCAAACAGTCAGTGCATCAGGCTTTCCCTTGGTCCTTAGTGAATTGCAGGTGGTTGTTTAGGATGGAGGAGAAGTTTCCAATGCTGGGGCTTTTCTTCATGGAATATATTCAACCAACTTGGCATCTAGATGCCATCCAGTGATGGCTATGGTGAGACTTGTAACAGCAAAAATTACCCACTCACTGGGATGATGCTATTACCTGTAAATCTCCTAAAGATTTTCAGATGTCTCCTCTACTCAGTGTGACAAAAATAATTTGAGTCTAAATAAACTCTGCTATTTGACTAGAGCAATAGAGGAGCTTAGAACAGAAGCAAATCCACATTCCTTGTCATTTATCACAGAAGCCCTGTTTTCATTTACCCCTCTATTTTACAAAGCCCTGGTAAACATTTTATTTTTCCTTAATAATTCCTTACTATCTCCCTTTTTGCTCCAGCAAGCTGCCTGCAAGCAGTTTGGCATTTAACTTGGGCACTTTCTCATAATCGATTTTTCACCTTAGATATCATCTTTAACTGCAAAATATCTGAGAAAAAATAGCCCAGGCTGAAGGGTAACACCTTCAGTCTGAGTAATACTGCCATCCAATGATAATCAATAGAAGAGTCTTAAAGTGAAGTTGACCTTGGTCCCATCTCAGCTTGGATGGAGGCATTGCCAATTCACATCCAGTAAGAGGTTCCAGTGACTGTCCTTGAAGCTGACCAAACTTAATATAGTGTTTTCCCAAAATAAAATAAGTCACAGGTACAAGGGCACTCCAGGCAGAGAAGACTTAGATTCTATGATAGCATTCTTTCCTCTTCATAGGTACTTACAAATGGAATCTATTTTGTTGGGCACATTGGACTTGTCTTACCAGATTGAATTAGTGAGGAAGAAAAAGCTAGGAAAAAGAGTGGTTGCCTGTGGACACAAAAAGGCAATTCCAAACAGTCTCTGGAGAAGATGGTGAAGTTCAGAGCCCAGTCTTTACTCCCCACAAGTATTTAATTAGTATTTCCTGCATGCTCAAGCAAGAGCTCACCAGTGCCCCCAGGTTATTATAATCTAGGTGATCTAAGAGATAACACCCATATACAAAAGGCTAAGTGTCCATCCGTCCATCTGACCGGTAACTATGATGCGCACTGACAACCAGGGGGCAGACGCTCAACACAGGAGCTTCCATGACACGCACTGGCCATTTAAATAAAACGGCACCACAAACCCGGTGCCAACAAACCAACACTCAGCTTCCTCCAAGTGGGACACAGGCCCCGCCACCACCCCAGAGGGACACCCCACTAAATAGCAGCCAATGCTGCTAAGACCCCCATGGTGAAAAATGTGGCCCACAGCCCAACCCAGCCCGGAAACAGACACTGTGGGCACCAGGTAAGGTAATGACGTCACATAGCAATGCCTGGCTTCTTCTCCCTAGTGACTAGCCTTCAAGTTTCTTCAGCCCAGGAACCCGACTGGCTTTATAGCCAGGTGCAAACATTTTACAGTCTAACCAAATATTTTCCCATGCTTCATCTCATTTGATCCTCACAGAAGTCCTGGAGTAGGTAGATAGGAGACTCGGTAGAATCCAATTTTCTTTTCATTAGCAAGACGCAAAGAGCGATATTAAAATATTTCTTGTAATTAATTTCCTTTCAGTGTTCATGCATCCATGCACAGAGACACTAGTCTATAATAAAATAACTAGAACTCAATGGCCAACCAACTCAAAAGTGCCAATCAACATGAGATAAGGTTCAAGAAAAGGCCTTCAAAGGTATGATGGATTAGGAGAAAATGGTGAAGTTTCAGGGAGAGGACAAATAACTTTTAAAAAACCTACCATATATTGGATGTTTAGTATGTTTCAGGCACTATGCCCTCACATTATTCCTACTAAGCAAGTATCAGTATCATTCCCCATTTTACAGATGAGAATCTGAGGATCAGAGTACTTCAATTACTTGCCCAAGCTCACATAAGGTGATATTTAATAGGGCCAGAAGTCAAACCCAAATCAGCCTGACTCTAGAGCCCATGCTCTTAAATATTTGTCTTCACTGGTATTAAGGGTTAACACAAATCTGATACTAAAAACTCCTAAATGGCTTCTTTCTCCTCTGAGCACACAGGCTCCACTAATTGCCAGTAAAACGGAAAGCCACAAATCTCTCCCTCAATTTTGATAAAGTTAGCACAAGTTTCAAACTACATAAAAAGGAAAACAAATCCAAGAATTTTTAGTTCAAGCAGCAATTCTGTTTCTATGGAAACATGTAAGGGCAAACTGTAGGAACTACAGCATAGGCAGGCTTCCCCTCCACCCTATGAGCCGCAAAGCTATTTTTCCCTTTAAAATAAAGGAATTCTATGTATACAAGCCATTATGGCTGGAACATTGGGGGATTGTTGGAAAGGGAGGGATTTACAATGGAATTATAAGAACAGCTTGAATTTAACAGAGTTCCAGGCCAATTGAATTATTTTAGTTAACTCGGGCCTCTCCTTTGATATATCAAGTTTCTTTGGTGTATAAATATAGCCTCCTCAATCTCCACTAATAAAGTACCATAAGATGTTATTATTTGGTGGATAGTATGGGGCTGATTTGTGCCTGAGCTGAGTCATCTTCAACCTCCCTATGAAAGAACCAACTCTCAATTAACCAGACCCAATTAAATGGAGTCCTGAACTAACTGCATCCACTTTTTGCAGAGAGAGTACCCAATGATAAGAAAAAAAAAAAAGTATCACAGAAATTTTGTACCATATGAGTATATTGGGGGGGGGGATCTGCATAACTCTATGACTTTGGACAACTCCTTTATACTCTCTGTTTCTCTATGTCTTGTTGGCAGGATTAAATGAAATAACTCACGTTGGGTGCTTCACACAGCACTTGAAACTTAGTAAGAATTCAATAAATCTTAGCATATATTTATACTATTTTAGTCCATATGGTCACCCAGAACCATTTTCCAGGGAATATTTGGTGTGAGTCCCCACCTACCCCTCACCTTCTCCATCCCCATTTCCAAGAGTAGATTGTGCTCTCTGTTAGTCGGAACAATGTCCCTAATGTTTAGTAAGGGCTTTATCACACAAAAATCTTGCCGAAACCGGTTTGGCTCAGTGGATAGAGCGTCGGCCTGCGGACTGAAAGGTCCCAGGTTCGATTCCGGTCAGGGGCATGTGCCTGGGTTGCGGGCATATCCCCAGTGGGAGATGTGCAGGAGGCGGCTGATTGATGTTTCTCTCTCATCGATGTTTCTAACTCTCTATCTCTCTCCCTTCTTCTCTGTAAAAAATCAATAAAATATATTAAAAAAAAATCTGACATTACTTTCTGAAGCACAAATGAGAGTTCAAACATTTCTAAATATCTGGAAAGCAATTAAGCCAAAACAACATTCAGGTTTGATTTTCCTTCATATTTTTAATCTCATTGCCACTTATTCACCCCAAAAGAACCAATCTAATTCAATATGCCCATTGAACAACACAGTCTCTATAACAGTGTGTTTGTTTTAGGTGCAATGCAGAAACAGATAGGTCTATGATGTTCTCTATGTATAGCATCATGACCAATTAGGCACTTAATTTGGCACCACTTCCTGATGATGATAATTATCATTATTATACTTACTACAAGTCTGAGGCAAAGTTGTTCAAAAGGCAAGTTTTTTTTTTCTAGTCTCAAACACTCATTGGACACTTTTCTTTCTGGTGTTTTCCTTCCTTGTTTCCTTGGGTGACTAGTACCCCCAACCTCTCACACCCATTCACATTGAGGTATAGAGTACCAATGACAGTTAAAAGTGTATTTAAAGAGATAGATAGGATGGATGTTCCTCAGATGAGTTTGAAACATCACTAAAAGTGTTCCAAGAGATGTAAAAAGATCTCTGAGAACTCCTAATATCATACCACCTAGGCATGTTTTCCTCCAAAGTAAGAGGAACCCCTTTCTTTCAGTGGTAAAACTAAAGTATAAAACTGCACAGGATACTCAGAATTTATCAAGGACTGATTACTATCAAAAGGGTCTAGGACAAAACTAAACCAATTATGTAGATGATGGCACCTGTTTACCTGATGCAATGTAAGGAAAACCCAATGGTCATCAAGGGCAATTAGAAATAAGTTATATAAGCGATATGTTAAATCACTCAGAACCATGCAAACCATAGTTCAGATTTTCCTGTAAGTTACCAAGCAAAGAAACTGCCCTGGTAATATGGTGCACCACATAACTACATTTTGATTTGAAAGACTGGAAGAAAAGGAAACTCAGCAACAGTTTGAAGATAAGACCACAACTTGTGAGGGAGGTACTAGGTTTGCTTGCTTTCCTTTTTCCTTCCTTCATTCATTCCTTCTAGCAGTGGGGAAAACAGGGTAAGATGACAACAAAAGAGAATACTGCTTCACAGTTGGTTTCAGATCAGCCCTGCCCTGGACTCAGGTCTCCTTTCTCAAATTAATGTACTGCCCACATGCTTTCATTCTTTACAAATTCACCAAATCCACTTAATACAGTTAAAAATCTCCAGCTGAGTTTCTATCAGCGCTCTCTGTGGAAAGAAGATACCAAATGAAAGTAAAACTGTATATATATAGCCCCATTGAGGGTGAAATATTTGGATAATGTATTGAACATTTCAAATACCTTCCATTTTCTGCTGAGGCAGCTGACTTGCTGGGAACATGTTCTCTGCGGAGTAAAAAGTTAAGTGCTCTATTCCAAATCCTCAGTGGGACAGTGAGCTTGACATAACATCAACTAGAGCAGTGATGGAGAACCAATGACATGCGTATCAGAGGTGTCACGCGAATTCATTTTTTTTTTGGTTGATTTTTCTTTGTTAAATGGCATTTAAATATATAAAATAAATATCAAAAATATAAGTCTTTGTTTTACTATGGTTGCAAATATCAAAAAATTTCTATATGTGACATGGCACCAGAGTTAAATTAGGGTTTTTCAAAATGCTGACACGCCGAGCTCAAAAGGTTCGCCATCACTGAACTAGAGGGAGCCAATTAGCACAGTTTTTTACCATAACACCCAGTGTATCTTCCTAATTCAATGGGGTTCAGGCACTGAATGGGGGGAAGGGGAAAGAATGTCAGAGTCTGCTGACTTTGAAAGACCCCCTTTTGAAATAAGTCAATATTATTCATTTTCTCAATATGTCTATAGGTAGAGTATTATTCCTGTCAATGACACGACATTCATTTAGCTAATGTATGCATAGTTTCTAGATGATCGAAAGCATCAAGAGCAGGAGTTTGAGAAAGTATCCCAATTATATGCATGGTTTAAAAATCAATTGGATAATGCTCTCCAGTTCCATCCATGCTGTTGCAAATGGTGAGAATCCCTTCTTTTTTACCGCAGCATAGTGTTCCATTGTGTAGATGTACCAGAGTTTTTTAATCCACTCATCTGCTAATGGGCACTTAGGCTGTTTCCAAATCTTAGCTGGGGTGAATTGTGCTGCTATGAAGATAGGGGTGCATATATCCTTTCTGACTGGTGTTTCTAGTTTCTTAGGATATATTCCTAGAAGTAGGATCACTGGGTCAAATGGGAGTTCCATTTTTAGTTTTTTGAGGAAACTCCATACTGTTCTCCACAGTGGATGGAACTGGAGAGCATTATGCTAAGTGAAATAAGCCAGTCAGAGAAAGATAAATATCACATGATGTCACTCATTTATGGAATATAATGAACAACATAAACCGATGAACAAAAACAGATCCAGAGACAGAGAAGCATCAATCAGACTGTCAAACCTCAGAGGGAAGGTAGGGGAGGGTAGGGGTAAGGGGAGAGATCAACCAAAGGACTTGTATGCATGCATATAAGCATAAGCGATAGATGTGGACAACAGGGAGTGACAGTGAGGGCAGGATAGGATGGATGAGGGGACACTGGGAGGATAAGGACACATTTGTAATATCTTAATCCATAAAGGGGGAAAAATAAAAAAATTAATGAACTGTTAGATTCATTAAGAAACAGAGAGAGGACTCAAAATCAGAAAGAAAAGTAGAGAAGTAACCACTGACACCACAGAAATGCAAAGGTTTGTAAGAAAATACTATGAACAACTATACACCAACAAGCTGGACAATGTGGCTGAAAGGGACAAATTCCTAGAAAACTGAATCAGGAAGAATCAGAAAACCTGAATAGGCCAATAACAACTGATCAAATGAAAGCAGTAATCAAAAAAACTCCCAGCAAAAAAAATCCCAGGTCCAGATGGGTTCAGAGTGGAGTTTTACCAATCATTCAAAGAAGAACTAATACCTATACTCCACAAAGTATTAAAAAAAATCCAAGAGGAAGGAATACTTCCAAACTCTTTTTATGAGCTGATCATTATCCTAATTCCAAAACCAGATAAAAACGCTACAAAGAAATAAAATTACATGCCTATATCCCTAATGAACATAGATGCTAAAATCCTCCACAAAATATTAGCAAGTCAGATCCAGCAATATATTAAAAAGATCATAAACCATAACCAAGTGGGATTTATTCTAGTGATCCAAGGCTGGTACAACATTTGCAAATCAATAAACATGATAAATCACATAAATTGAAAGACAAAAATCATATGATCATATCAATAGATGCAGAAAAAGCATTCAACAAAATCCAACAACCATTTTTGATAAAAACTCTCCACAAAGTGGGAATAGGGGGATCATATCTCAACATGATAAGGGCTATTTATGACAAACTACAGCAAACATCATACTCAATGGGCAAAAACTAAAACCATTTCCCCTAAGAACAGGAATAAGACAGGGATGTCTGCTTTCACCACTCTTATTCATACAGTACTGGGAGTCCTAACCATAGCGATCAAACAAGAAGAAATAAAAAGCATCCAAATTGGAAAGGAGGAACTAAAACGGTCATTATTCCCACATGACATGATATTTTACATAGAAAACCCTAAAGACTCCACCAAAAAACTACTAGATTTAATAAATACATTTGGCAATGTAGCAGGACACAAAATCAACACCCATTAATTAACGACTTTTTTATACACCAATAATGAATTCTCAGAAAGAGAAACTAAACAAACAATCCCATTTGCTACTGCAAAATTAAGATACTTAGGAATAAACGTAATCAAGGGGCAAAAGACCTATACTCAGAAAACGACAGGACATTGAAAAAAGAGATAGAAGAAGGTAGAAACAAGTGAAAAAAAATATACGTGTTTGTGGATTGGTAGAATCAACATCATTAAAATGTTCATACTACCCAAGGCAATCTACAGATTCAATGTAATCCCTATTAAAATACCATCAGCATATTTCACAGATCTAGAAAAAAATACTCAAAAAATTTATATGGACTCAAAAAAGATCCTAAATAGCTGCAATAATCTTGAGAAAGAAAAACAAGGTTGGAGGAATCACAATACCAGATTTCAAGTTATACTACAATGCCACCATAATCAAAATAGCCTGGTACAGGCACAAAAACAGGCATATAGATCAACGGAACAGAACAGACATCCCAGAAATAGATACAAGCCATTACACTCAACTAATCTTTGACAAAGGTGGCAAGAGCATACAATAGAGTCAAGGCAGTCTCTTCAATAAATGGTGCTGGGAAAATGAACCTCTAGCCAGGCTCACCAAGAAGCAAAGATAGAGAACCCAAATAAACAAAATCAGAAATGAAAGAGGTAAAATAACAATGGACCCCACAGAAATATGAAGAATCATAAAAAAAAATACTATAAGCAACTCTACTCCAACAAACTGGTCAACCTTGAAGAAATGGACATATTCCTAAAAAAAATACGACCTTCTAAAACTCAGCCAGGAGGAATCAAAATTTCTGAATAGGCTTGTAATTATGGAGGAAATTGAAGCAGTAATCAAAAGTCCCCCAACAAACAAAAGCCCTGGACCAGACATCTTCACAGGGGAGTTTTATAAAACATTCAAAGAAGAAATAAAACCTATCTTCCTTAGACTAGTCCAAAAAAATTCAAGAGGAAGGAACACTTCCAAGCTCTTTCTACGAAGCCAGCATTACCCTAATCCCAAAACCAGATAAAGACACCACAAAGAAAGAGAATTACAGGCCAAAATCCCTCATGAACATAGACGCCAAAATCCTCAAAAAATTCTAGCAAATCTAATCCAGCAATACATTAGAAATATCATTCCCCATGACCAAATGGGATTTATTCTGGGGATGCAAGGATGGTACAATATCTTCAAATCAATAAATGTGATACACAATATAAACAAACTGAGAGATAAAAACCATATAATCATATCCATTGATGCAGAAAAAGCATTTGACAAAATCCAACACCCTTTCTTGATAAAAACCCTCAGCAAGGTAGGAATAGAAGGATCATACCTCAACATAATAAAAGCCATATAGACAAACCCACAGCCAACATCATAGAAGAACAATGTTAAAGGGATCATAATACCAGATATCAAGCTATACTACAAAGCCATTGTTTTAAAAACTGCCTGGTACTGGCACAAGAACAGACATATAGACCAGTGGAACAGAACAGAGAACCCAGAAATCAACACAAGCCATTATGCACAATTTATATTTGACAAAGGAGGCAAGACCATACAATGGAGTCAAGACAGTCTCTTCAATAAATGGTGTTGGGAAAACTGGACAAATACTTGCAAAAAAAATGAAACTAGACCACCAACTTACACCATACACAAAAATAAATTCAAAATGGATAAAGGACTTAAACATAAGATGAGAAACCATAAAAAATCTTAGAAGAAGCCATAGGCACTAAAATAGCAGGCATTTGTCATAGCAATGTATTTAACAATACAGCTCCTAGGGCAATAGAAACTAAGGAAAAAATAAACAAATAGGACTACATCAAAAGAAAAAGCTTCTGCACAGCAAAAGAAACCATCAACAAAACAACAAGAAAGCCCACTGCAGGGGAGAACATATTTGCAAATGTTATCTCCAATAAGAGTTTAATCTCCAACATTTACAAGGAACTCATACAACTTAACAAAAGGAAGATAAACAACCCAATCAAAAAATGGTCAAATGACCTAAATAGACATTTTTCGAAAGAGGACATTCAGAAAGCCAAGCAGCATATGAAAACATGCGCAAAGTCACTAATCATCCTGGAGATACAAATCAAAATGGCAATGAGGTACCATCTCACACCTGTCAGAATGGCTATCATCAACAAATCAACAAATGACATGTGCTGGCGAGGATGCAGAGAAAAAGGAACCCTCCTGCACTGCTGGTGGGAATGCAGACTGGTGCAGCCACTGTGAAAACAGTATGGTGTTTCCTCAAAAAATTAAAAATGGAACTGCCATTTGACCCAGTAATACCACTTTTAGTAATTAATATATCTCAAGAAACCAGAAACACCAATTAGAAAGGATATATGCACCCCTATGTTCATAGCAGCACAATTCACCATAGCTAAGATTTGGAAACAGCCTAAATGCCCATCAGCAGATGAGTGGATTAGAAAACTGTGGTACATCTACACAATGGAATACTATGCTGCCATAAATAAGAAGGAATTCTTACCATTTGCAACAGCATGGATGGAGCTGGAGAGCATTATGCTAAGTGAAATAAGCCAGTCAGTGAAAGAAAAATACCACATGATCTCACTCATTTATAGATAATAAATAATATTATAAGCTGATGAACAAAAATAGATACAGAGGCAGAGAAGCATTGAACAGACTGTCAAACAACAGCAGGAAGGCTGGGGAGGGTGGGGACAGGGGAAGGTAAGAGATCAACCGAAGGACTTGAATGCATGCATATAAGCATAACCAGTGGATGCAAGACACTGGGAGGGGGGTGAGGACATGTGCCAGGGGGTAGGAGAGGCTGGCGGAAGGTCAATTGGTGGGAAAAATGAAACATATGTACTACTATTTGTAATACTTTAAACAATAAAAAAAGAAAAAAATGAAATTTAACCACCCACTTACAGCATACACAAGAATAAACTCAAAATGAATAAAAGACTTAAATGTAAGTCATAAAACCAGAAAAATCCTAGAAGAAAACACAGGCAGCTAAATCACAGACATATCTCATAGCAATATGTTTACAGATACATCTCCCAGGGCAAAGGAAACTAAGGAGAAAAATATACAAATGGGACTACATCAAAATAAAAGGCTTCTGCACAGCAAAAGAAACCATCAACAAAATGAAAAGGGAGCCCACTGTATGAGAGAACATACTTGGCAGTGGTACATCTGATAAAGAGTTAATATCCAAAATATATAAGGAACTCATACAACTTAACATAAGGAACACAAACAACCCAATTAAAAAATGGGCAAAGTACGTAAATAGATACTTCTCCAAATAGGACATACAGATGGCCAAGAGGCATGAAAAAATGCTCCATCACTTATCATCAGAGAGATTAAAATTAAAACTACAATGAGGTTATCACCTCACAGAATGGCTACCATCAGCAAATCCACAAATTATAACTGCTGGCGAGGATGTGGAGAAAAGGGAACCCTCATACACTGCTGGTGGGAATGTAGACTAGTGAAGCCATTATGAAAAATGGTATGAAGTTTCTTCAAAAAATTAAATATTGAACTGCCATTTGACCCAGTGTTCCTACTCCTAGGAATATATCCTAAGAAACCCAAAACACCAATCTGAAAGAATGTATGCACCTCTATGTTCATAGCAGCAAAATTTACAATAGCCAAGATCTGAAACAACCCAAGTGCCCATCAGTAGACGAATGGATAAAAAAAGGTGTGGTATAATTATACTACATAATACTATGCAGCAGTAAAAAAGAAAATCTCTTTCCCTTTCAGACAGCATGGAGGGACCTGGATAGTATCATGCTAAGTGAAATAAGTCAGTCAAAGAAAGACAAGTATCACATGATCTCACTCATATGTGGAATTTAATGAACAACATAAACTGATTATCAAAAATAGACCCAGAGACATAGACACATCGAACAGTCTATCAAACCTCAGAGGGATAGAGAGGGAGAAGAGATCAAGCAGTGAATTCCTATGTGTATATGCATAACCCATGGGCACAGACAATATGGTTGTGAAGTCCTGAGGTGGGGGACAGGGGCAGGGTATGAGAGTTCAATGGGGGAAAAGGGGATATATGTAATACTTTCAACAATAAATAAATAAACAAACAAACAAACAAATAAATAAATTACTATTTTTTAAAAAAGAATAAGCAGATCCAATGTCAAAACCAAAAAACCAAACTATACACTTTCAATGTCACCTGTTATTCATATAAGAGTCCTGATACATGTTTTCAGTGTCTCCTTGATCTTCAAACTACCCAAAGTTCATACCTGAAAATTTTGCATAACTGACCACCAAGAATACATGGAAATTTTGGAACTGCCCTCACACTTAAGGCTGGTGATCAAGTTCTAGGCAATATGAGTCTACCAAGCTCAGCTAAAATTGCATTATTTCTCATGAAACTACTGAATTAGTATGCACCATCAGTATTTAACCCTAGAATCAGCATAAGATAGGTCTTGTCTGCACATATGTCACATTCAGTCTATCAAATAGCAGCATTTTCATTGACTAACTCAAAAGTGGTTCGTGACCAAGAGTAGGCCTATAAATGTTTAGTACAATTAAAGGTTGATTGAAAATTTTAACTATAATTCTTTAGCCTTTACCTGAAATCCTCTAAAGTGGTAGGCCCACAACTGGCCATGCACAACATCCTTTTAGTAGGTCAATGTGGATAACTAGAAAAAATATAAATATTGTTTCTCCTAAAAAATTATGTTATCTGGCCATTCCATTTGTAGAGAGTGTAATATAGTGTTTCACAGGATAGATTCTAATGCCAGCCAGCCTTAATTCAAACCCTGGCACTACAACTATGTTAAACAAATTACTTAACTACTCTGTGCCTCCATTTCTCTATCTCTAAATTGGGATAATAGAACCTACTTTACAGAACTATGAGGAATAAATAAGTTATATGTGCAAAACACTTATTCCTGGCTACAAATGTTATGTATAAGTATTGCTATTATTATTCTAATATATATTTTAATACTCACAATCTAGATAGTGCAGTAGTTCCCAACCAGGGACAATTGCACCTCTCAGGGGACATTTAGCAATATCTGGAGACAATTTTGTTTGTTGCCCAAAAAAGTGAGGAGATGCTACTGGATAGAGTCCATGGAGAATGTTAAACATTCTATACTGAACAAAGCAGACCTCTACAACTAAGAATTATCTAACCCAAAATATTATATTGCCAAGTTTTAGAAAACATGGTATAGAGCCAATTACCACTTTGTGAAAACTCAGTGAAGCAAAACTCCAAGGGACAAATGCCAATAAGTAATAGGTGATAATTGTACTTCAAAAAGCTTGCAGCAAAGGGATTTTTCAATACCAGAACTCAAGGGTGGCTTATAGATTAATTATAGCTTCCTTCACTTAATAGATTTGTTTATAAATGTTTTTACATATTTTATACATATATGTCAGTGGAAATTTTATAAATCTAACCCTAGTTAATATATTTAAGGCAAACTGTGGGTAGAAATCTTGTCAAATAACTTCAAATAGTTACCACATCATTTCAATATTTTGTGGGTTTAAGTCTCCTTAAAGAAGTCACCTGTAATTGACAGGGAAGTAGGGAATATAGGAACTTAAATCTAAGGATCTTATATATAACTGTCAGCTGAAGGCAAAGTATATCTGAAATGATAACCCAAGTTAGAGTCAAGAGAGGGTTTGCATCAACATCTACTTCTCAGGAATTGATCAACTTACAGAATGTGGCCCATCTATAATGCTAACTTTAATTATCTAGATATTTTTTATCTACTCTACCAGATGTCCAGTGCATGAAATTCATGCACAGGTAGGGTCCCTAGGCCTGGCCAGCGATCAGGACCAATCGGGGCCTTCCAGCTGCCGGCCGGGGCCTTCCTTTGTTCCATACCATCCCCTGGTGGTCAGCGCATGTCATAGTGAGCGATCAAATCCCCAGTCTCTATGTCAAACTCCCAAGGGAACACTTTGCATATTAGCCTTTTATATATAGAGATGATTGCTTATTAACTGCATGATTCAGCCAACGTCATCAATGGGCTTGTGTATGGGAGACCTGTAACTACAGCAACTGGGCAATCAATCAATAAAGAGAAAAATCAACCAAATTATACTTCTTGCACTATTTAGTTCCTTCACCTCACTTCAACTCTTCCCAAGCAAACCCATACACAACAGTTATTTGGATTGTTTTTAGGTTTTATCCAGTTGTTGTGTCCTTAAGTAAACAAATACCCCTTGTTCCCAGAATTTCTTCTTTCAGAACCAAAGGTTGGATTCCCTTTTCTTTAAGATAAATTTTATGTCCTAAGTACCTACTATATGTTCAGCATGACATATAAAAGAAAGCTTTAGTCTAGATGTAAAAAAAAATCAAGCTTATTCACATGAAACAATTAAAGAATAACTTGTGAGAATGTATATTCATGTTTTAGATTTGGTAATTCAGACTGCTTATATGAGTTCATATTATTAACCAACTAATTGAGGTAGATGGCATTCTCAAGGCCACCTTGTAAGCTGAATCTTGAGAGCTAGAGGGCAGTATGTAAAGTGGTCTTCAAAATAAGACTGACACAAGTTCAAATCCCAACTCCACTATTTCTTAGCTACTTCACTTTGAACAAGTTACTTAAGGTTTCTGAACTTTAGTGTTCCCATCTGTATTAAAATAAAAATAATACCTTCCTCATTGGATTGCAATGATTAATCAAAACATTAAAGATTAAAGAACAAAGCATAGTGACCATCAAATCCTATAGGGTGGTCATAAGTCCCTGGGCATAGAAGTTAAATGTTTTTCTATATGTCCCTCCATTCCACAAATTTAATTTTTCTTCATTCTTCTGGAATACTCATTCCTAGTTTGGGTCTTCAACTGTTGTTATATAGACTCCTTATGCATGATATTATAAAAAAAATTTTTTTCAAAAAATAAATCAAGTAACTTCCATGTATAGCCTATAATGGGGCTTTGTGGCATTTCTTTAAGTAATTGTTAATTGCAAGCCACTGTTTTTATAATCATTGGTGTTTTGCGGTTATTCAAAAGAGAAGGTAGGAAGAAAAAGGAAGAGGAGGTGGAGGTGGAGGTGGAGGTGGAGGAGAAAAAAGGAGAAAGTGGGGAAAATGAAAACTTACGAAGAGAGAAAGGAATAGAAAAGGTAATCCAGGCAAAGAGCACAGCATAAATAAAGACACAAAGGCAAACTGAGTGTAAGCAGGCCAGTCTGATTGGATCACAATGGGTATGTTGGGCATCTTTTGATGCTCACAGAGAACGGCAATAGTTACTTGCTTATTAAAAAAGTTTTGAAATATCACATGCCTGTTATTCTGTATTCCAACTCTTTCCTTCCCTAGACTGTTTGAGAAAAGCAAATGCCCACTGATTTTGGAAAACTCATTCAAGACCTGAAAGGTTCAACAACAGCCCTGCCCGTGAACTCCCTGGACTGGAGGTCATTGGCTTTCTACTACTCTAAACACTACCTGCAGTGATACCTCCTCCAACACCCATATCAAATATTACAACTAAACTATAGAACAACTGAAATATGGCTGAATGGAAATCCTACAACTAGAGAATTAAAGAAGCTACACTGAGACTGGTAGATATATGGAATGGGCTGGTTTCACACCCACATGTGGCAGATAAATATTGGGAGGGATATTTGACTACAGAGGTCTCTACTGAGGAGTGAGGAGTCCCAGCCCCACACTGGCTCCCCAGCCCATGGTTCCAGTGCCATAAAGATAAGTTCCCATAACTTCTGGCTGTAAAACCAGCAGGACTGAGACTGAGAGAGAGGGAGTGCTGCTGGAGTCCCAGGCAGTTCCTCTTAAAGGGTTTATGCATGGCCGAAACCAGTTTTGCTCAGTGGATAGAGCGTCGGCCTGCGGACTGAAGGGTCCCGGGTTCGATTCCGGTCAAGGGCATGTACCTGGGTTGCGGGCACATCTCCCAGTAGGAGATGTGCAGGAGGCAGCTGATCAATGTTTCTCTCTCATCGATGTTTCTAACTCTCTATCTCTCTCCCTTCCTCTCTCTGTAAAAAATCAATAAAATATATATTTTTTTTAAAAAAAAAGGGTTTATGCATGGACTTATTCTGAAGCTAGAGCAGCAGCTTGAAAGGCACCAGAGACTTACTGGAAGGAACTGAATTGTCTGGCATCAGGGCAAGAGCTTCGGGGGCGGGGGGGGGGGGGGGAGGAGCTTTCACCCAGACAAAAGTGGTGGCAGAGGCCATTGTTCTTTTGATGAGCTCTCCCCACACACACATATACACAAAGCCAGTAGACAGATACCATATCCAAGACTCTATCAACCTAGCTCACACTGTTGCCCAGCCCTGGTGATTTTCTGAGGCCCTTCCCCACTCAACTTTTGGCCCAATCCAAGTTATTTCTAGTGGCTTTACCATATGAAAGCCTGTCTTGGCTCATGCTTTAGATTTTATTTAAAATCTCTCAAACAAGCCCTGAACAGTTTGGCTCAGTGGATGGTGCGTCGGCCTGTGGACTGAAGGGTCCCGGGTTCCATTCCGGTCAAGGGCATGTACCTTGGTTGCCAGCACATCCCCAGTGGGGGGTGTGCAGGAGGCAGCTGATAGATTCTTGCTTCTCTCTCATCGCTGTTTCTGGCTCTCTATGCCTCTCCCTTCCTCTCTGTGGAAAATCAGTGAAATATATATTTTTTTTAAAAAATCTCTCAAACAAGCAGCATCTAGCCTCTGTATACCTTCTAGCTCTTGTTAAGTAAACCCAGGCCTGGCAATAGCAGCATCAGGCCTTGGTTCACAGCTTGGCTTCGACTGGGCACCTCCAAGCACAGCATAAGTGGCAGCCACCTGAAGATCACTTTGTAGCTCATGATGGGTGGTCCATGGCAAAATACAGGTGGCGGCTTGACCTTGAAAAATTTTATAAACAAACAATGACAGAAAACTTCCCTTACCTGGTGAAATAGACTTACAAGTCCAGGACTCACAGAGAGTCCCAAACAAGAGGAACCCAAAGAGGCCCAAACCAAGACACATCATAATTAAAATGCCAAGGGTTAAAGATAAAGAGAGAACCTTAAAAGCAGCAAGAGAAAAGCAGTTAATTACCTACAATGGACCTTCCAAAAGACTATCAGCTGATTTCTCAACAGAAAATTTGCAGGCCAGAAGGGACTGGGAAGAAATATTCAAAGTGATGAAAGACCTACAACCAAGATTACTCTACCCAGCAAAGCTATCATTTAGAATTGAAGGACAGATAAAGACTTCTCAGACAAGAAAATGCTTACAGGAGTTTGTCACCACCAAACCAGTATTACAAGAAACGTAAACAGTCTACTTTAAGAAGAAGCAAAAAAAGATAAAGAATATAAACAATAAAATGGCAATAAATACGTATCTATCAACAATGTATTCTAAAAAAAATAAAATAAACAAACAAGCAGAACAGACTCAGATACAGAGAACATTTTGACAGTCACTAGATGGGAGGGGAGTTGGAGGATGGGTGAAAAAGGTGAAGTGATTAAGAAGTACATATTGGTAGTTACAGAATAGTCAAGGGGATGTAAAGTACAGCACTAGAAATATAGTAAATAGCATTCTAATGACTATGCATGGTGTCAGATGGGTGCAATATTTATCAGGGCAATCACTTAGAAAGCATGTAATATCTAATCACTGGGGTGTACACCTGAAACTAATATATTAACATATAATATTATACTAGTATTAGTTTCAGGTATAATTTAAAAATAAAAAAAACAATTTAAAATAAGAAATCAAAGGAGTCTACATGCTAATTAAAGAATATTATTAACTAGGGGCCCAGTGCACGAAATTCATGCACTGGGGGGGGGGGGAGTGTCCCTCAGCCCAGCCTGCCCCCTCTCACATACTGGGAGCCCTCAGGCGTTGACCCCCATCACCCTCCGATCGCCTGATCGGCCCCTTGCCCAGGCCGGACGACTCCGCCAGAGGTGTCAGGCTTGGACAGGGGACCCCCATCTCCCCCCGATCACTGGCTCTGGCCCCCGCACAGGCCTGAGGCCTCTGGCCCAGGAATCATGCCTGGGCAGGGGACCCCCATCTCCCTCGGATCGCTTGCTCCACCCCCCGCCCAAGCCTGATGCCTCTGACCCAGGCTTCAGGCCTGGGCAAGGGGACCATCATATCCCCCCAATCCCTGGCTCCGCCCCCCACCCAGGCCTGATGCCTCAGCCAGAGGAGTTGACCCTCATCACCCTCCAGTCACCAATCACCGGATCGGCCCCTTGACCAGGCCTGAGGCCTCCGGCAGAAGTGTCAGGCCTGGGCAGGGGACCCCCAGCTCCCCGCCGTTGCAGGCTCTGCCCCTGCCCAGGCCTAACGCCTCTGGCCTAGGCGGCCGGCCCGGGCAGCGGGGACCTGCAGTGGCAGCGGGGGGCGCCGCGATCGTGGGCTTCGCTTTAGGCCCAGGCAAGGGACCCCTAGCTCCTGGGACTGCCAGCTTCGACCTTGCCCAGCTCCCATCACTGGCTCCACCCCTACTTCCTGCTATCACTGGACAGGGCAGCAAAGGCGTCTGATTCTCCGATCATGGCTGGGGGGGAGGGCAAAGGTGGCCCCAGGGCCACCTTTGCCCTGCCCCCCAGCTCTTAGCTCCCCCCTGGGTTTCTGATCACTGTCACTGGCAGGGGGCTTCTTCCTGCTTTCCCTTTCGCCTCCCTGCATTGTGCCTACATATGCAAATTAGCCGCCATCTTGTTGGCAGTTAACTGCCAATCTTAGTTGGCAGTTAATTTGCATATAGCCCTGATTAGCCAATGAAAATGGTATCGCCGTACGCCAATTACCATTTTTCTCTTTTATTAGTGTAGATTTTGGTTGAATGTTCACATTTACATAATAGAATTTGTATCAGCATGCTTATGAACATTCTTCATATACATCTCAAAGAAAAGTTGAATGACTGAAGACACATTTTCCTTGTTTTTTTGTTTACAACTTACTTTGCTATGATAATCCTTGCAATATGAATGTCACTGATAATCACATTTTCTGTTTTGAATTTTGTATTAGCTTTTTCCAATTGTGATTAGTGTTGATATTGACAAGTAGGTACAGATAAATTGAACCACCAAAACATATTAGTATTTTCCACTAATTTTTAAATTACTAGTGATTAAACTAAGTGTTATTCAATATAAATTCTCAGAACGCCCACATTGTCATCATGTAAAATAACATTTTTTGTTCTTTAATTTATAGAGTTATATTCCGCAATATAAAGTGTGACAATAAAAACAAAGCCTATAATAACTCTTTTATTTAAGATTTTGGCAGAAAAAAAATGTAAGAAAAATACCCTCTTTTCCCCTATACATGTATCATGAACCTAGGGAGAGTTGCTCCTTTATGGAAAGGCAAGCCAATTAAAATACATAAGTCTTCTATAAATATAGTGAATTTTATGGTAAGGGCAGGTTGGAGGTCGGTGTAACTATACAGGTATAGGGCAAGGGAGTTCCTTTGTGATAGTGGAATAAGACAGCCTGTACCTTAATTATGGTAGTGGTAACAGGAAACTATGCATGAAATTAGATTGTATAGAATTACACACACACACACACATACACACAGACACACACACACACACACAGATGAGTGCATGTAAAAACTGGCAAAACCTGAGTGAAGTCTATATCTTATACCAATGTCAGTTCATTGGTTTATTATACTAGAATTATGTTAGATGTTACCATTGGAGGAAACTTGAAGAAGGGTACAAGGGACCTCTCTGCATTATTTTTGCAAGTTTTTTGTAAATCTATGATTATTTCAAAATAAAAATTTTAAAAAATATAAAAAACACTACTTGCAATTTCCACTCCCATTAGGTTGGTCCAATCTTCCTTGAAATGTATTACAGCCAAATGAGGTCCCCAGGATCCTGCACAAAGAGCAAAAGGCTAGAATTTTATAAACTGCTAGCTAACTCATAGTGTCCACCACATCAATTTAGCCAAAGCTGGTGCAATCTAGGTATGTGAGTTAATATCCCCATAATTCAGCATTTCCTTTGAGTTTCAGGGATTTTTTTAAAAGAATTCTAACACAATTACCTTTGCAATTTGGCTCACTTTCCATTCAAATTCCATCAAGTGGAATAAATCACCCCAAAAAGTTTTCAACATATTTATTGTTGAGGAGTAAAGGGAAAAGGAAAAGGAGGGAGAGAGAAGAGAGAGAAAGAAAGGAAAAATAAATTTTATATATGAATTAATCTGAGGTTTTCTCTTGGGAAACTAAGCAGATAATACAAAATTAATTAACCTATTTCCCTCAGCTTAAAACCCTATGTAAGCACTAACAACTCCCAGCACCCTGACCAGCCTACACAGAGCAGTAGTGAACAACACAATTGATGCCTTCCCACCCTCATGTCCTCTCTGCTCTCAGTACTTACGGATCCATACACTTCCTAGAAATGAACAGACTGACTCTTCTGCTTATAGAACAACTTCAGATTTAAAGGGTAATAGAGCTGATATTTGGCAAATATGTCAGGCAATGGAGTCCATCTTTAGTACTCATACTACCTCCTTAATCCACCTATGCCCCTGCCACTGCACTTCCACCTGTGCAAGTACTATCTCATATGATAAAATGGAAAGTATGGGGTCTCTGGAATCAACAATAGGAATTTGTTCTACCATTTACTATATGAGCTTAGTCATGTTGCTCACCTCTTTGAGCCTCAGTTTAGTAATCTGTAAAATGAAGATAATACCACATGCTTCATAACATCATTATGCCAATTATAAAAAAGTTATTAAAATTATTAGCACAAGGTTAGGCACAGATTGTTCAAACAATAAATGGTAGCTATCACTATCCAAGATTACTCTCCTCCTAACAGCAAGGAGCACTTCCCTGGAAAGGACTCCATCATTCATTCATTCAATGGAATGGAATGAAAACCTACCCTGTGCCAAGCAAAATTCTGGACATCAGAAGTAGAACAATGAATAAAACAGGGTACCTGACAGTGATAAGCTCATACTCTAAATTGAGAATTATAATCCAATCTTGTGATAGAAAGCCACAGCCAGAATCTAAGCATACAAGAAGCAAAATCTAATCCCATGAAGTTGGAGAAAGGGAATTGGTAAGAACCAATAATAATCTTCTAAAGTTCAGAACAGAAAGGATTAGCAGGAAAGCTGTGGCTTCTTAAGTACCTAGGGGTGTGGATTACACACACACACACACACACACACACACACACACACACACAGGAGTTTGGGGAAGCAAAACAAAATAGGGCTCAATTTGGTGATACAGATCCTTTAGTAGTCAGTTTTGAGGCTGGGCTGGACAGGGTGAACCCACATGTTTAATATAGCTCAGTTCCACTGAGGTTGAATAAAAGCAGGGTCTGACAACATGTAAACAAACAAATGAGGTTCAATGATATAAGGCTATAAATATATACAAAGTGGTATATAAGCACAGAACCAGGTATTCAACAAATATTATTCAACATTATTATAAGTCAGGCACTATGCTGGGTGCTGAGTAAACCAAATGATATCTTGGTCCTCATGGAGCATACAGTACAGTGGGAGAGACAAACATTAATTACATGGATAAATAATTATAGACAAGGAAAATTCTATCCACTAGATCTCTCTCACTGCCATCCAAATTCATGCATTCCATATATTATATCCTATTTTCAAAAAAATCTACGTGGCTGATCACTTAGAGGACTATTTCTATTAGATAATACATATATATTTTAGGAGTGGCTATCTGGATACAGTATTTACTCTGAAGGGATGGCTGTGATGGCAGCATTCCAGGCAGTGTGACATACCAGTGGAAGTTGTATTGTTTAGGTCCTCTTTTAGCATACCTCACAGCACAGTGAGACCATCTGTTTCTGCCCTAATGTTTCTAAGTGTTGCCAGTGAAGAGATCTCAGTTATGCATGTCAAACGGAAAGCATGAAAATATTTTCCTTCCCTATTCCTTTCACAAAAGATAGCAGTTCTCTGGTATGGGGAGAAGAGTTATTTTGTTTTTGTTTTTGTTTTTTGCTGTTCATTCATTTATTTATGCATTCATATATTCAACAAATAATGAGTGCTTACAAGGGGAAAATAAAAACATGGTATATGTCCTCAGTAAGCTCATAGTCTATCAGAAATGTGGACCACTAAATATACAGTTACAGGAGAGTCTGACAAATCCTTGAATGAAATATCACAAAGTGCTGAAAACACTGGATTTTGAATTGGGAATGGGGGAGGAGGAGCCTGACAAGGCTTCCCAAAGCTAGGAAGTATTTGAAATGATAGTAAAAGTGGGCTAGACAAAGAAGGAGAAATGGCATTTCAGGTAGAGAGCACAGCATGGGCAAAGATATGGATATGAGAGACAACAAAACATGTATATGTATAAGTACAGGTAGGAAGACCATATATCCTGGTACTCAAGATAGTCCTAATAGTCCTAATTTCTTTCTGTTATCCAGGCATAATTAGTAATAGTGGCCCTTTTCCTTTTCAAAGTTGTCCCAGTTTGGATAATACATTATGCAAATATCCTGTATATATGAAGAAATACAAGTATTTTGAAAGTTAGCAAGTTGACTCCATTTTGGAGTGAACATTGAGCCCTTAAGTCTGAACAATAACATGGGAAGATAGGTATTGGACTACTTTGAGGTTTTATTTTCCATTTTTAAAATTCTAACCACAAAATGTCAACTTTCCAATTTATGCCCAATATCTTCCTACCCAAGTCTGGGCTATTAGATTTTATTTATCCATTCCTAGGACCAATTCTGCCAATTACTACCTGTATTAACTGGGGACAAGTTGTTTAAATACTCTGAGCCTAAGCTTCCCAACCGTAACATGAGGATTCATTCAAACATTCAGCAAATATTTATATATTGATTATAATGTTTCATGTATTGTGCTAGGATTATCCCCAGATATGGTCCTTGCCCTCGTTGAACTTACAATCTACTGAGGGAGACATATATACAACAGGCAATTATAAGAACATTGATAAAATTTACTGATTTATTTTATGAGGGCATCAAAACTCTGATATCACAACTCAATATGACAGCACATATATGCACATTCAAGCACACACATACACATACATATACGAAAGATATTGACCTGACTCAAATATGAAATAAGTCTAAAAGTGCTAAACAAAATACTAATCAATCAAATATAGCAGTATTTTAAAATATTAAAATACCATAACACCAAGTAGGATTAATTCCTCAAGTTCCTTTAACATTAGTAATCTACAATGATAATACATCCCATATCAATAGGCTGGGGGAATGTCAAGGGGGGAAAAAAGGAGACATATTAATACTCTTTGTAATACTTTAAGCAATAAAACAAAATTTAAAAAAAAGAAAAGAAAAAGTATCTATATGACCATCTTAATGGGTATCAAAAGGTATTTATTGAATTCCATGTTGTATTCCTCACAAAATCTCTTAGTACACTTGAAACAGAATAGTCATTTCATATAATAAATAATATTTTTATTAGAACCCAAATTAATAGTAAACTTAGAGCAGTAGTTCTATAATATCTTAAGATTGTTTTGAAAATTAGAGGTATTCATAGAGTCAGTACCTTCAATAATAACTGGTAACTGCTAGTAATAGTTGAGATTATTATAGTTATTGTTAAAGTTGCAATATGAGGCAAATGAATATTGGGGTGTGGTTGAAAATTATAAGAATAAAGCCAGATCCTGGAGGGCCTGGTGTGCTATACTAAATAGATGGCATATTATGCTGTATATGACAGAGGAGTTAAAAGCAGAGCAATTCCATGAGCATATCTATGTTTAACAGTTTATTCTGACTGCTGTGTGGAGATGAATTGAAGGGAGTCAAGGGTAAGTCCGGAAAATCAGTCACACACAAAAATGAACCCAAGGTAAAGAAAAAATCATGGCCTGAAATGGGGTGTTGGCACTAGAGATGGAAATTTACAGATACATTCACAATAAATCTAGAAAGCAAAATATCCCTGTCAGTGGACAAGACATGGGGAAAGAAGAAAACAGAGAGGACATGTAGAGATAGGCAGGCTATTCAGGGTTTGTGGACCATGTTGAGATTATTTATATTTTATTCTACCAGCAATGAGAGGTCATTAAAGAGATTTAAGCAGGGATTTGATGTGATGAGATTTATATTTTAGAAAGTTCTTTTGACTACTAAGTAGAAAATGGTTTGGAGAGAGATATAAATGGAAGAAAGAAAGCCAGTGAGGAAGCTGTTACAATAGTCAAGAAAATGACTGAGATTCTGGTTAATGCATTTCTAGAAGCGGGTATTTATTTACCAAAAGAAAAAATCCTGGAAAGTAGGTTTCAGAGGGAGGATTATGCTTCATTTAGAAGATGTTATATTTGAGAAATTCTAAAGAAGATGCCACATATGTAGCTGTATATATGGGTCAGTAGCTCAGCCCAAAAGCCTAGGCTGGAGATAAAAACAAGGGAGTCAAATAACACTGGCTGCAATAAAGAAAGCGACTCTGAAAGCACAAAGACTGGGGCCAAAAAGATCTATTTGCTTTTTGTTAATAGAAAGATGAAAGTGCTATACCCTAGACATACATAAAATATATATTAAGAGTTTTAGTTTCATTAACTTCCTCTAAAAAGATAGGTTATATATAAGAAATCTCAACAAATAATCAGTCATGGAAGTAAACTATATGGGAAATTTTAAAAAGAGTAACCATGTGGCCCTCTATACACACAACCTGTTTCCTCAAGGCTCCCAGGTCAAATTACAATAGTCTTTGTACTCTCCTCATTAGGAACAAATAATAAAATTGGGTTGCTAATACTCTTAGAATTTCTGAAGGTGAGAGACAGAGATGCCACATGCTGCATTATAGAACTGGGAATGTGATAACTGCCAATTTCTAGCCTCTGCTGAGTAGCAGCTGCAGAGCATTTTTGATTGATTAGTCTAAAAGAATGGCAGAAGCCATTCTCTCCTTTCCCCAGGATTCCCATTAGAATTAACACCCCAGTGTCCAGCCAAGTACTAGAATCACAATAAACAGGGGAAAATTAGAGCACGCTGTGGCACTCATGGAAACCATATAGGATAAGGGGTTTCTACTGACAATTGGAAACGAAATATAGGGGAAATAGGTCAAATATTCAAGAGCATAATCATTGTCTATTAAAATATTTTATGTAGCCTCAATAAATAAAATTATCGCCCTGGCTGGTTTGGCTCAGTGGATAGGGCATTGACCTGGGGACTCAAGGGTCCCAGGTTCAATTCCAGTCAGGGGCACATGCCCAGGTTGTGGGCTCGGTCCCCAGTGGGGGGCAGGCAGGAGGCAGCCGATAGATGGTTCTCTTTCATCACTGATGTTTCTATCTCTCTCTCCCTCTCCCTTCCTCTCTGAAATCAATAAAAATAAATAAAAAATAAAAATAAATAAATAAAATTATCTTATAAGCCCTGGCTGGTGTGGCTCAGTTGGTTGGGCATCATCCTGTGTACCGAAAGGATGCTGTTAGATTTCTGGTCAGGGCACGTGCCCTGGTTGTGGGTTCAATCCTCAGTAAGTGGGGAGCAGGAGGCAGCCACTCCATGTTTTATTCTCACATCAATGTTTCTCTCTCTCTCCCTCTCCCTTCCTCTCTAAAAAATTAATTTTAAAAATATTTTAAAAATCTATTTCATAATAAAAATAGATATATAGACCACTGAAAGAGAATAGATGGAATGAAAATAGACCTAACCAAATATAGAAATAGTTTGAGCTAAAAATGGCATTTCAAGCAGGTAAAAACAAAAACAAAACAAAACAAAACAAAAAAAACCAGAGATGGGGGCATTATTCAATAAATGAGTTTGCATCAACTGGCTAATCATTTGAAATATAAGAAAGAACATGTCCCTAACCTATTCCTTAAATCAAAATAAAATCAAGTGGATTGAAATATTTAAAACACTAAAAATAAGAAATATCAGGTGTTGTAGAAGAAGATTTCACTTTGAGGTACCTGTGGGTCATACATCTGGAGCTGTTGGGGAGGTACTTGAGATGAGGGTGACACTCAGGAAAGAGATAAGAGCTAAAAATAGAGATTTCAAAATCATCTTAGTAACTTTAGCCATCAAAATGGGTGAGTATGAGAAATTATGTGGAGTGAGAAGGGGGTCTAGAACAAAACCCCAAAGGCATCAACAAACAGAAAGTGTTCCTAGAAATAGAAGGTAAACAAGTAGAGGTTTCACCAAAGGCACAGGAAAAGAGGTTTAAGAAGGGAGCATCCAGTAATATAAAATGTTTCTAGGAGAGCAAGTAAGAAAAAACAGAAAAGTATCCACTGGACAAGGAGGTTAGTAAAATATTTACAGGAGTGATCATAATAAGGACTTATTTAAACATATTGAGTAGTTTAAGTATAGATAGTAAGTACATTCAGCAAGTGCAGATTAAGAGGAGGAGAATGATACAGGGAAATTATTAGAAGGTAATACAGGTTAACTTGTGTCTCCTAAAAGATATGTTGAAGTCCTCACCTTATTTGGAAATTTTCATTGTGAATGTAATTAGTTAAGATGAGGTCATACTGGCGTAGGATCGTCCCTTAATCCAACAAAATAGGTGTCCTTAGAAGAAGAAGACAATGTCACATGAAGATAGACACAGAGAGAATGTCATGAGCAAACAGAGGGAGAGATCAGAGTGATGCAGCAAATGTAAATTTGTGGGTTTAGAGAGGTTGATGAAATTTGCATTTGATGCCTTCTATTTGTTATGAAATTTAGGAGTTGGCATGTTTTACTGAGAGTGAGAGATTTTATATGAAAAGATTGGAGGTTCACGAAGAGTGAAGAAATGGAAAATAACAACTTGTGTGGAAATGAAAAATAACAACTGAGCAGGGAAACATATTGGCAAGTATCAATGAAGACCCATAGTGTTTATGTTCACTGAACCAATGTTTACTGATCTACTCTATGCAAAGCACCTGTTCTAGGAGCTAGTGTTACCACAGGGGACAAGACAAACAAGATTCCTGCTCTTATAAAGCTTGCATTTTCATGGGAAGAAACAAGAGACAAACAAAAAAGAAAATATACAATAAAATTATTTATTGTATGAAAGAATTCCATTTAAGCCAGGTATTAATGGGCATGTATCTTTGTGAAATCTAGAAGAAACTTAGCCAATACAAGTAAATGACAAACTTGTCCTAGGTATATCTCTTCTATACATTCACCTGTACAGGACATGGCTCTTACATGCCTATCAAAAATCCCAGATGAACAAAGTAAGCAGAGTGTTCTTAGAGGTCACACATGTCCCAAAAATCACAATGATTTGCACCATGTCATTCTGGCATTAGTTGACTGGGCAATAAATGTGCATCTAACATAAGGGCAGCTATTGCTAACTGGCCTATGAAGGAGCTTGGCATGACTACAACCTCAGCTTTATCATACACCAAGCTTCACGTTCTGTGCCTAAGCCCTAAGGTAGGAGGACCTAGTTGTCCTTGGTTATCAGTCTCAAATATTAAGGAAAGCTTTAATACCATTGGTTTCTCTTAATAACTCTATATGTAACTCTATCTACAAAGACTTTACAGGTCATATTGAACCTACTACATATACAGAGATGAGCACAGGTTTGAGAGTCTCATAGATTTGGATTTAAGTTCTAGTTTTGCACAGACCCGTAGATACAGAGAACAGACTGATGGTTGCCAGATAGGAGGGGGGTTGTGTGCCTGGCTGAAAAAGATGAAGGGATTGAGAAGTACAGACTTGTACTTACAAAATAGTCATGGGAATATAAAGTAAAGCATAGCAAATATAGTCAATCTATAATAATGAAAGTGTAATATGCTAATTAGACCAGACAACCGAACGACCTTCTGGGTGAAGCCGGGCTGCGAGGCCGGAGGCAAGCCACCACGGCTGCAAGGGCCGAGCCTCTTGCATAAATTTTGTGCATCGGGCCTCTAGTAATCCTATATAATAAAGAGCTAATATGCTAATTAGACCAAACAGCAGAAGGACTGTCTGGACGACCTTCCAGATAAAGCCGGAGGCTATGAGGGCCAAGCGACCAGAACGACCAAGCCCCTTGCAAGAATTTCATGCATCAGGCCTCTAGTATTATAATAACTATGTATGGTGCCAGGTGGGTACTGGAAATATCAGGGGAAACACTTTGTAAAGTATATGATCATCTAACCACTATGTTGTACACCTTAAACTCATACAAAATAATATTAAATGTAAACTATAATTGAAAAAATAATAATAAAAGCCAAAATAATTCTAGTTTTGCTATTTATTAGACATGTGGCCTTAAGCCCATTAACAAACTTCTATCTGAGCCTTATTGTGGACTTTCCATATTACTTTGGAACCATATATGTTAAACAACCACTAGGATCCTTCCTTTCTCTCCTTACATTTGCAATGTCTCTGGAGGTAATGGAAGTCTTCAGCACACTCCTCATTCAGGACAATCTCACTGCTTTTGGTCCTGAAAGGACCACCTTCAATTCTAATTTATCTAACCCTAGCCTTCTAGGATTTGGTAAACAGAACACTTGATGAATTTTATAATTTAGATCCCAGGCTTCTCTAAACGCTTCTTTGTAAACAGAATTCCTAATTTTAAAATACATATAAATTCTTGGAGTACATTATCTAACCTCAGTTACTTAAACAAAGCTATACACAATTGCCAGCTTAAAAAGAGAACTCGCGCCCTTCTTTCCTTTCTGGGGGCATTTGCATTTGGAATACTTGCTGTTTTACCAGAGGTAAAAATGGGTTAAAAAATGAAAGGTAATTTTATATACTACATTTTAATGCTCTGAAAATTGGAATTTACAAAATAAATTACAGTGGAGATATTGAGAAGCTAGGGAAAACCCAACACACTCCAGGAGTTTTTAAAAAGTCTGTGTCCTTTCTCAAATATCTGCTAAATAAACAGTTCTTACTATATAACATCGGGAGACACATTACAGTTAAAGAAGTCCAATACCTGCATTGAACTGATAATATACATCTCTATAACTTAGGGAAAAAAGTAATAAGTATGGCTGTGGAGCCCTATTTCCACCGTCTCTTCTGGGAAAGATAACTTTTTACACAAACTCATTTTTCATTTCCAACACATTGTCTTCCTTTTCCAAACAGGATATAAAGTGATTTCTCAAAATGAGCACTGAGAAAAGCTTCCCTTCACACAAAAGCCTACCCACCTCTTGAAAAACTCTAAAATTAGAAAGGCATTTTCTCACAAAAATGGAAGCAACTCTGCTAACCTACTTTGCACAATTCTTCAAGACAGGCATAACTACCTTTCCTGGGCTTCCTTGAGCTTTGACGTCCTGCAAAATACTTTAGGCTACCAAGCCTCTAATTGGCCCCTTGGAAAGACCACTTTCTCACCATTAATGTTAAGCCATAAAATGGTTTCATCCTCTCAGGATTTCCTTATCAGAAGCAGATCCTATTCCTTTGACTTGTTTGCATGCATGATGCCAGCTGTGTCTTGGGAAAATGAGAATTATGTTTTCCTCTTACAATTTGGCCATTTTTAATTTCTTTAGGTTGCATTTAAGTTACACCCAAGAATATGCCTGGAGAAGCAACACTGTGGAGCAGGAATAGGGCTGATCAAAGTGTCACAGACTGGAGTTCTAGTTCTGAGTCTTCTGTTTACTAACCACATAGCCATAGAGAGTAGTTTAATATTCCTGCATTTCCTCCAGTATAAATAAAGACAATGAAAGTAACAAACACAGTATTGGGTTTACCTCACAGGGTAATTATAAGGATCAAATGAGAACATGAAATCAAAATAATAATAATAATAATAATAATAATAATAATAGCTACATTTGTAAAGAATTTACAGTTTATAGAACGCTCTTTCATATGCATTAGTTCACTATGCAAATTATGAATAGCTATGCTAGGCATTGTGACAATCACATGCATCAAATTGCTCTCAAATCAGCCAGGCCCAAAGAGGCATAGCAAATTTCTTTAAATGTTACAGCATTCGTTCCAATTTTTATATAACCCTATTTGTAGTACTGTCATTCCTGCTGGTGTCGTTTTTTTCTTTCTAATATACTTCAGAAAGGTACAAAAACCAACCCCTCTATGAGAAGAAAGTTTCATTAAAAGATATCAGTATAAACAGTTCCAATTCTAACTTACACATTTTATTATTTACTGTTTTGCTTATTTATTATTTGATTTTTTAAAATTATAGCATATAAGCAAACTTTGTGGTGTGAGTTATAAAAGAGACTGTTCCAAAAAATGTAAATGTAAACGTACCTTATTGCTTCTTAGGTCTGAGCAATATTCACAGTCATAACAGCAGTTTTATATTACTAAACACATTTGAAAAGTGTGGTAGTCATTAGTGCTGCTTACCAAATATTTATATTTCTTCCCCTTCCAAGCACATAGTGGGATTGTGTTCCATACACACATACACATGCATTAGTTATGGCCATGTGATGAGCTGTGGTCAATGATGCATGAGTGGAAGTGACATGTGTCACTTCTGGGAGGAAGCTTTACGAGCCAGTGCATTATGCATCACACATTCTTTCCCTCTGTCAAGGCAACTAGCAATGCTAGAGTTGGCAGTTATTCTGACAACCTGAGTCCTAGAATAATAATGACATGAATCAGATCCTCAAGCAACCAAAAATATGGAGCAAGAACAAGACCCAAACTTTTGTTATTTTAAGCAATAAGATTCAGGGTTGTTTGTTTCTGCAACATAATAACCCATACTAAATAATATACACTTAATGGCTATAAATTTGGACTTTGAAGTTAAAGAGATTAAGTTTCATTTTAGATGTATGATCCTAAATATAGTATATTTGTACAGTAAGCAAAAACAATACCTACCTCATAGGGTTGTGTTTTGTTTGTTTTTAATATATTTTTATTGATTTCAGAGAGGAAGGGAGAGGGGGAGAGAGAGATAGAAACATCAATGATGAGATAGAATCATTGATTGGCTGCCTCCTGCACACCCCCTACTGGGGATTGAGCCCACAACCTGGGCATGTGCCCTTGACTGGAATTGAACCCGGTACCCTTCAGTCCGCAGACCGATGTTCTCTCCACTGAGCCAAACCAGCTAGGGAGCTCATAGGGTTGTTTTGATAATTAAATGAATAATACAGGGTGGGAGAAAAGGTTTACAGTTGCTGTATGGAAAACAATACAATAATTAATAAATAATAATACAAGATTAAAGTCTGTTTCATGTGCCCACAATTGTAAACCTACTTTTGCCCCACCCTGTATATGTCTATGAAAAGTACATAGCACAGAGTAGTTACTCAGTCAATGTTTATCATGGGTTTCTCATAATAATCTTACAAGGTGAAACTACTGCATTTATACTGCCAGCCATTACAACACGAGTGGCTCAGTGGGATTCTCAGAGCACTTACATTGTTATCATGTCTATTTTAGCCACTTCCAATCAGATAGTAGTGTACACTTTAATTTCATTTCACCGTGGTTACAATTTTTTTTAGTAATTAGTAATTTTCTGTAGTTGTCAATTGATTTTTTCAAAGTTGAGGTAAAATATATAGAGAATAGTTAATTCCACATTTTTTTCACCAGCAAACAATCTAGTGGAAATCTTCTACAAAATGTATTTACTGCTTAATCTCACCAGTCTAAGGTTCATTTGTTTGGAGTATCTTAAATATATATAAAAAAAATTGATCCTCAATTCTGATTGAAACACACTATCTATGATTGTCCTATGCACAGTATTCTTTTATTTTATTTACTTATAAATTCATTGTTCTAACAATATTATAAATGCATGATTCTGCTCACACAATCTAAGAACTAGAACATTATCAATAACCTATCAGCTTCTCTCCAGCCCATTCTCCTATCTCACCCTCAGAGATAAACACCATCCTGAATTTTATGATTATGTTTACCATTTTCTCACCTTTTATTTCATTTTATCTCATGAGTGTATGTGCAGACACATATATAAACAATATATTTGATTTTGCTTGGATTTGCACTTTATATAAGGGTACAATACTGCATAGAGTATCTTTTGGGATTTACATTTTTTATTCCAATTTTTGTTATTAACATTTATCCAGGATTTTGCATGTTGTAGTTCATTCATTCTTAATAGTTCTTAATAGTTCATTATTTCACTATACCACAATTTACTCACCCATTTTTCTGTTGATGTGAACTTGAGCTACTTATAATTTTTTAATATTAAAATAAATACTGTTATGTACCTTGGTTGCGGGCACATACCCAGTGGCGAGTGTGCAGGAGGCAGCTGACCGATGTTTCTCTCTCATCGATGTTTCTAACTCTCTATTCCTCTTCCTTCCTCTCTGTAAAAAATCAATAAAATATATTTTAAAAAATAATAAAATAAATAAATACTGTTATGAATATTTGTGGACATGACTCCTAGTTTACAGTTTCTAAAGTTTCTCTTGGGAATATATCTAGGAGTGGAATTGCTAGGTCATGTGAATATTCAACTTTATAAGATAATACCAAGATGTTTTCAAAAGTATTTGTTCAATTTATAATTCCAGCAGCAACATATAGATGTATTGTTTATCCTCCTCTTTTTCAACATTTGGCATTGTCAAACTTCTTAATCATTTTCAAATAAGTGGTAAAAATATTATCTCATATCCCAATTTGAATTTTCCTAATCAACAGTGACGTTTTGGTATCTCATATACTAGTATCCTTATTTATTTCCTCATCTATAAAATTCATGTATTTTGTACATTTTTCTACGAGGTTATCTTTTTACATGTTGCAAATAACTTCTGAGTCTGTAGCTTGTCTTTTCAGTTTTGGTAAGTTGTTTAATGGGTATAGAGTTTCAGATTTGAAAGATGAAAAACTTCTGGAGATTGTTCATACAACAATGTAAATGCATTTAATACTACTAAATTGTACTCTTAGAAATGGTAATATGGTTTTATGTTGTTTTTCATCACAATTTAGACAAAATATGGTGCTGGAAAAACTATATACAAAGTAGACTAGATATTTCCTGGAGCAGGTTTAGATATCAATGGAGATTAATAGTAACTGTGCAGGAGGTGATGAAAATATTCTAAAACCAATGCATACTGATGGTTGCAGAACTTGGTAAATTTATTTTTCAGTCATTGAATTATACAGTTCAAACGACTAATTATATGATATGCAAATATGCTTCCATAAAATGATTATTTTAAAATGTGATGTAGGTACACCATCCCTAAGCAACCTCTTATCTGCTTTCTATTATTATAAAATGTTCTTAGAGCCCTAGCTGGTTTGGCTCAGTAGACAGTCAGCCTGCAGTCTGAAAGGTCCCAGTTTGATTCCAGTCAAGGGCACATGCCCAGGTTGCGGACTTGGTCCCCAGTAGGGGGTGTGCAGGAGGCCGCCGATCAATGATTCTTTCTCATGACTGATGGTTCCATCTCTCTCTCTTCCTCTCCCTTCCTCTCTGAAATCAATAAAAATATATTTTTAAAAATAAAAATAAAATGTTCTTAGATATACCAAAAGCATAATCCATAAAATAAAAATTGAAAAAATAGACTTCATAAAGTTTTACATTTTATAAAATTTATATATATCTAACTTATGACACTATTAAGAGAATAGAAAAGACAAGTTTCAAACAGGGCAAAAATGTGTAAAAATCACATATTAGACAAAAGACTTATGTCCAGAATATATGAAGAACTCTAAAAGCTCAACTCTAAAGAAATAAATAATCAAAATTTAAATTGTGCAAAAGACTTGACCAGACACTTCATCAAAGAGGATATACAAAATAGCAAAACACACAAGCCAAAAAAAAAAAAAAGAAGAAGAAGAAAGATATACAACTTCATTAGCCATTAGGGAAATGCAAATTGGAACCATGATGAGATATCACTACATACCTATCAGAATGACTAAAGTAAAAACAAACAAGTAAACAAAAAAACCTGACAATAATGTGCCACTCTGTGGAAATGCAATATCTTTCAGCCATTCTGGAAAATGATTTCGCCATTTCTTATAAAGTTAAACATACATTTAACCATATGATCCAGCAATCCCATTACCAGGTATTTTTCTCAAAGAAAATTGGTATTCACACCAAAACCTGTATATGAATATTTATAGAGGTCTGTTCATAACTGCCAAAAATTGGAAATAACCACATGATCATTAACAAATAAATGGATAAACCACTGTGGTACATCCATACAATGGAATACTACTCAGCAACAAAAGGGAATAAACATGCAATAACTTGGATGACTCTCCAGAGAATTTTGCTGAGTATAAAAGCTAGTTTCAAAAGGTGACATAGTATATGATTATATATATATATATATATATATATATATATATATATATATATATACTAGAGGCCTGGTACATGAAAATTCATGCACTGGATGGGGGGTACCTCAGCCTGGCCTTCCCCATCTCACAGTCCAGGAGCCCTCAGGGGCAAGAGGCAAGCCGGCAATCAGGGGAAATGATGCCCTCATCACACCTCTGCTGCTGCCACTGCTGGCAGCGCAAGCCTCAGCCGGCCCTGGTTATGTGAGCCTCGGGCGGCCCTGGGTACTGGGCAGCCGACATCCGAGGCTTGCCTGTGCCTCGGGCCGGCCCTGGGCGGCTGGGGGGCTGAGGGGACTGGGGGACTCTGGAGGCAGGCTTGAGGGGTGGGCCCAGCTTTGCCACGTGCCTGCCGCCCCTGTGGGGCTGAGGGGACTGGGCACCAGCATCTTGTGGCTGTGGGTGCCGCCATCTTTGAGGGCATGGCAGGCAATTAACATATTCACTCCTTATTGGCTGTGGGCACCACCATCTTTGAGGGTGTGGCAGTTAATTAGCATATCCCCTCCTTATTGGCTGTGGATGCTGCCATCTTTGAGGGCGGGTCAGCAATTAGCATATCCCTTCTTTATTAGATAGGATATGAATTCTAGAAAACACAAAACTAGAGTGATAAAAAATTTATCAGTTGTTTCCAAGGGTTTGAAGTGGGCAAAAACTATGACTACAAAGGAATAGCACAAGGGAGTGTTCAGGGGAGATGAAACTGTTCTATATCCTTATTATAGTGGTAGTTTCATGATTCTATATATGTTTTTAAACTCATAAAGTTGTACACCACAAAATACAGCTTCACTGAGTGATAATTTAAAAAGTAAAAGTAAATCCTGACTCAAAATGGTTAAGGTGGTAAATTTTATGTTATATATTTTTACCACAATAAAAACATCACTTAAATAATTCTAGTTCAATCACTTACCAGCTCTGTGACCTTGGGCAACTTTACTTCATTTTACCTGTATGTAAAATGTGAATTATAAAACTGCCTACCTTATAGACTTATCATGAGAATTAAATGAGAACTTTATATAAAATATTTGGCATATCATAAGGGCTCAAAAATGTTGGCTATTAATATTTTTTACCCTATTGAATCCATCTTAAACAAGTCCTTGAGAATATTTTTCTTAATCTCCATTTATATTGTTTTCCTACACCTTCAAATTGTATTTATATGTTTTTAATTCAGCAGTAGCACACAGGTAGGTCCCGAGCAGGAGCCCGGGTACCTGCTGATGAGTCTCTCAATCAATTAATTCCTATCCTTGGGCATAGATAATGGTTTATCATGAACAAGAATTTTCTACATTCTCAGCACATCATGCATGGATGGCTTCCTACTCTTCTTGAGACAGAGTCCTTTAGATGAGGCAGTCTTGCCACCATCCCTGCATCCTAAGCATACTACCCTCTCCCTGAAAATTACCACTGAGGTCTCAGTATAGAGTTAAGAGAGAATTCTAGATTCCTCCAAGGAAAATGCCAAGAGGCAAGAGGGAAAATCAATGAGAAGGTGGAAAATTAGACATCTTTTTACCAAGCTCACAGTTGGCCAAGGATCAACTATAGCAGGCCAGTTTTGTTTAACAATCCTCTCTCCCAAATTGAACGAGAGAATATTTTACCTCAATCCATCCTAACATGTAAGAAAATCATTGAAAACGTGAAATACTGGGTGAGGCAATTGGGTTTGATATGCAACATTTCTGCAGGCCACAGTGCCAACAAATCTATTCTATCCACCAAATTATTACTTACCCTGTTCATCATATCCTGCCCTCTGCCTCACTTACAAAAACATATTTCAGATCTTGTTTGCTCCATAATGTTCAACTGAGAAACAAGACATACTTCATGACCCCAACAATAACTCCCAGAGAATGAAGTTGCCTGCATCAGAACCCATCACAGAGAAGAGAGAAAAAATTTCCATCTCTTGCCCCCTCATCATCAAACTGAGGCTTCAGCCCACACAGATCTGTCACTCTGAGAAGACTCCCCAGCCACAGCATCATCTTTGCCAAGAAAGAACAGGGAAAATTGCATCTTACAACTACACAAATTTAATTTTCCTTTTCTAGCCTGTATTTTAGCAGAATTGCCCTCTTAGAACAATTATCTCAAAAGTACAAACTCAGTCAGGAGTGGAGACCTGGCATGAAAAAGGAAACTCCTGGGCTAAGTCCACACCAGACCCTGAAATCACATTGCAAAATAACAAAACTGTAGATTTGAGAAACTTAGAGTACAGGATTTGGCACTATTTTAAAAAATCTGTTTTAACAGGCCCCCTACTTGAACTTGCCACCTGATAAATACTCTTTGTAAAAGAATTAAATATGGGATTTCTATCATGTCATTCTGCCATCCCAGAATATCAGCACTAACACTGACTCTCACACACTCTGCAATACAAATTTTACCCATCCATTAAGGCCCAATTCAAATGTCATATTTTAGGAAGCTTCCTTAAGTAGTCTGGCCCATACCTCATTTCTGTCCTAACCTTCCTGGCATGGATTTACAGTTCTGTTGTATGCTGCTCAGTCATGGTGAACAAAAGTAAGGCTTCTCTTCCCAACTAGATGTCAGGGTCAAGAGCTTATATCCCTGTTATACAGTAGGTGTTTCACAAGTACTTGCCACTTAACTATAAAATGCTGGAATGCTAAGGAAGCCTAAGCAACCCTGGCTCCCACTGGATCCGCAGAGATTCATGTACACAAGGCCACCAATTAAACCATTTCAGTGTTGACAAGAAGGAACCAACAATTTATATGATCCTGGAAGCTGTTTGTTACTACCATATAAATGAAAAAAAAATGGTTCAAAATTCTCAGTCCCAAACATTTGAGTCAGGAGATTCATGTGCTCAGAGGAAGACTGAGGCTCAGGCAGCATAGCCCATTGAGAATCTTAAATGAGATCTGTGTTGGAGAGAAGGCAGGCTATAGGTTGTAAAACTTGCCTTGCTCATTACATATTCTTTTATTGTTCATATCCACCAATTAAATATTTTGCAAATCCTATCTAATAATAGATAAACATGGTAATTGGCCATACCTTCGCTACGCCTCCCATTGGCTAATCAGCAAGATATGCAAATTAACTGCCAACAAAGATGGCGGTTAATTTGCATACGTAGGCGTGAAGGGGCGGAGCGAAGACTGAAGGCAGCTCCAGCCAGAGCAGCGAATGCTTGAAGGTGGCTCTGGCCAGAGCAGCGAAGGCTTCAAGGCGGCTCCGGCCAGAGCAGCGAAAGCTTGAACGTGGCTCCAGCCAGAGCGAAGGCCTGGGTTCCGGGTGCCGAAGGAAAACTGGTGCCGGCAGCCAGGGGAAGGGAAGGCCTATTGCATGATTCTTTTCATGCAACAGGCCTCTAGTAATATAATAAAAAGGCCAGCATTTCCTCAGGTCAGGTTTTCTCCCAACAGACTAAAGTGGGTGTTCCTCTACGTTCTTGAGAAGAAAAGTTATAGTGCCACAAATCCATCTGCAAGTCCTACTGTGTCACTGGCAGGACTGTGGGTACAAGGATTACACAGACAGGGCAAGATGCCTGGACTGGGAAAGCTAAAACAGAGATGGATTTACAGGGTAAGGTATAGGCCTAAGTAAGGGAGGTAACTGAAAGCAGAAGGTTACAATGGACTTGAGGCACAGATAAGCACTGGAGGTCAGAAGATGGCAGAAGAGGTCAGACAGGCCATGAGGAATCTAGAAGTCCATTGGGTACCAGAGAGCAAGACCAGGATCAGGACTGCACAAAGTGCAATGGATGGGGAGACAATCAGTGTCCCAGTTATTGCACTTACTATGTCTGTGATCTTTGACAGGTAACATCACCACTGCCTGAATTACTTTATTTATGAAATAGGGACAATTAAATCTACCTCACTACCTACTTTATAGTATAGTAACAGGGACCAGAGGAAATAAAATATATCTTGTAAACTCCAACTCACTGTTCAAATGTGAGAGATTACTTTTATTAAACTATGTGTATGGACAAGGATCATATATAGCACTAACTAGAAAGGAAAGCTGAGTAGTGAATCCATAACCTGCACCAGAGACACAGAAATGCAAAAATAGATCATAGCAACAGAGAGAAGAGTCACAAAGTAGCAGCAATAAAGAGGCCATGAAGTTAACATCCCTTCCACTGCAGGGAGTATCTTATATAAGCTAAGGCAGGAAACAAAGAAAGGCCAGACCTTCTCCTCTCTCTTAATAGAACAAAATTAAATAAATAGCATTCTTTTGAGCACTGACTGTGGATCCACATGGGATTTCAGGGAAGAGGGTGGGGAGCTATGAGGGAGTGGGCTTGCTTCTTGCTCTGTGTTTCCTGCTTCACTATGTAGCACTACTACCCACCCAGCAGTCCAAACCAGAAACCTTAGATTCATTATAGGCTTTGCCATCTCTGGCCCTTCTTATCTAATTGATCACTAAGTCTTATCACTTTTACTCCCTAACAGGTCTAAAATTGTACCTTCTCAGTTCCTATTGCCATGGTACTCACTCCATTTCAACCTCCTAATCAGCTCCATGCCATCTACCAACATAATCTTTTTCAATCACTAATCAGATTATGTAACTCCTCCATACAAATATCTACAATGGCTCACCATTGCCTGCAGCCTAAAATTAAATGTCCTTAACTTGACAAGGCCCTCCATAATCTGATCCCTAATACTTCTCCAGTTCTGTCTCTACTATTTAATCTACCCACCTCTACTCAACTGCCTTTTTAGTCATGCCAAACGATTTACAGTTTGTATAATGTTCCATACTTTTTCAAGTCCCTATGACTTTTTTTAATATTTTTACTGTTTGGAACATATTTCTCTGCCAAGTAAATATGAACTAAGCTTTTAAAACTAAACTCAATCTGGCTCCTACTCCTTCCATTGTGCCTTTTCTTATACTCTATTTTGACTTTTATCATAGCACCTAAATACATTATTCTATTTTTATGTTTATTTATTTATCTCACCTATTAGACTGGGCAAGGACTATGCTTTAACCATTACCTCTGAAGCTACAGTGCCTAGTATAGTACCTAATACAACAAGTATTCAATAAATGTTTGTTGAATGTATGAATAGATAAAGCAATCAACAGAAGAATTATAAGATATGGACTAAGCGCTCAGACAGTAAAATAAGCAAATGATAAATTGTATGTTGCTGACAATAGATGCTAATGGAGAAGATTAAAAACAATGCAGGTTCCCTAACTGGGAAAGAATCCTGGAGAGGATGAGACTTCAACTGGAACTCAAAGAATTGATTGATATTGAAAAGTTGAAAGTATGTATATGTGTCTACATCTTAGGATGTGTGCGGGAGTGGGAGGGTGGAGAGATTTTAAGAAGGAGAATTAAACCTCAGGAACAAGATGAGCTTCCTAAAAATTCAGGGGGATAATGTCAGCCCCCATGCAGCACCAAATAAGCACATTTCTAGTTAATAAGGTGGCTTGCTCTCTGCTTTCTTAAAAAGGAGAAATTAAATGATCTGGTTTGGAAAAGCTGCCTCAGAAGCACTTGGCACACAGGTTGAATATGGAGCCGCCATCCTGGCAGAAGATAAATCAAATGCAGTATGGCTCTGACAAAGCTCAGAACATGCAACGAAAACTGAGAGAGACAGAACCTGGATTCTAGCCATAACCAGTGAGTCAAGGTCTCTGAGGGGCAGCGGCAAGCAGGATGCTAAATCAAAGAGGAAGAAGCAGTACTTTTTAAAGAGACTATCATCTCCAGAAACAACCCCTCACCCCCCCATCCCCCCGCAAAACAAAACAAAACAAAACACACACAGCAGCACTGTGATGCAGAAAAAAAAAAACCTCAAATATGCAAGTGAGACAACAGCAGGCAGATGCACAGAGACTACAGAGACTGACATAGTTGTTTCTAGGGTTTAAAAACTGGGAAGCCAGAAATCTATGGCTTTTTATATACAGCAATAATAAACTCACAGAAAGAGAAACCAAAAAGAAAACAATCCCATTTACCCTTGCACCAAAAAAAAAATTTAAGATACCTAGGAATAAACTTAACTACGGAGGTAAAAAAAAAACCTGTACTCAGAAAACTACAAGACATTGAAAAAAGAGATAGAAGGAGACATAAACAAATGGAAGAATATACTGTGTTCATGGATTGGTAGAATCAATATCATTTAAATGTCCATACTACTCAAAGAAATCTATAGATTATATGCAATCCCCATTAAAATACCAATGGCATATTACACAAACCTAGAACAAACTCTCTAGAAATTCATATGGCATAAAAAAAGACCCCGAATAGCCACAGCAATCTTCAGAAAGAACAAAGTTGGAGGGATCATAACAACAGATATCAAGCTATAGTACAAAGAAAATGTTCTCAAAACGGCCTGGGCCTGGCAGAAAAACGGACATATAGACCAATGGAACAGAACAGAGAACTCAGAAGTCGACCCAAGCCATTATGCTCAATTAATATTTGACAAAGGAGGCAAGAGCATACAATGGAGTCAAGACAGTCTCTTAAATAAATGGTGTTGGAAAAATTAGACAGACACATGCAAAAAAATTGAAACTAGAACCCCACTTACATCATACACAAAATGAAACTCAAAATGGATAAAGGACTTAAACATTAAGATGGAAAACAAAAAAAATCTTAGAAAAATCCATAGGCAGCAAGTATCAGACATACGTCATAGCAATATCTTTACTGATACAGCTCCTAACGCAATGGTAACTAAGGAGAAAATAAGCAAATGGGACTACATCAAAATAAAAGGCTTCTGCACAGCAAAAGAAACCATCAACAAAACAACAAGAAAGATCATTGCATGGGAGAACATATTTGCCAATGTTATCTCTGATAAAGGTTTAATCTCCAAAATTACAGGGAACTCATACAACTTAACAAAAGGACGATAAACAATCTAATAAAATAATGGGCAAAGGACTTACATAGACAGTTTTCAAAAGTGGACATACAGAAGGCCAAGAAGCATATGAAAACATGCTGAAAGTCATTAATCATCTGAGAGATGCAAATCAAAACAACAATGGGGTACCATCTCACACCTGTCAGAATGGCTATCATCAACAAATCAACAAACGAGAAGTGCTGGAGAGGATGTGAAGAAAAAGGAACCCTCTTGCACTGCTGGTGGGAATGGAGACTGGTGCAGCCACTGTGTTAAACAGTATGGAGTTTCCTCAAAAAATTAAACATAGAGCCCTAGCTGGTTTCCCTCAGTGGATAGAGCATCAGTCTGCAGACTGAAGGGTCTCAGGTTTGATTCTGGTCAAGGGCACATGCCTGGGTTGCAGGCTTGGTCCCCAGTGTTGGGCATGCAGGAAGCAGCCGATCAATGATACTCTCTCATTGGTGATGTTTCTTTTTAGCTCTACCTCTCCCTTTCCCTCTGAAATCAATAAAAATATATTTTCTAAAAAAATTAAACATGGAACTCCCATTTGACCCAGTAATCCCACTTTTAGAAATATATCCCAAGAAATCATAAACACCTATCAGAAAGGATTTATGCACCCCTATGTTCATAGCAGTGCAATTTACAATAGCTAAGATTTGGAAACAGCCTAAGTGTCCATCAGCAGATGAGTGGGTTAAAAAAACTGTGGCACATCTACACAATGGAATACTATGCTGCTGTAAAAAGGAAGGAACTCCTACAATTTGCAACAGCATGGATGGACCTGGAAAGCATTATGCTAAGTAAAATAAGCCAATCAGAGAAAGATAAATATCACATGATCTCACTCATTTGTGGAATATAATGAACAACATAAACTGATGAACACAAATAGATCCATAGACAAAGAAGCATTGAACAGACCATCAATCTTCAGAGGTAAGGCAGGGGAAGTGGGGAAGAGGTCAACCAAATGACTTGTATGCATGCATATAAGCATAACTAATGGTCACAGACACTAGGAGGGTGAGGGCATGTGCTGGGGGGTGGGGGTAGCTGGAGAGAAGTCAAAGGAATGAAAAGGAGACATATGCAATACTATCCTATCTAATGAAAGAGAAACATGGTAATTAACTGTAAGTTCGCTACCATTCCCATTGGCTAATCAGTGAGATATGCAAATTAACTACCAACCAAGATGGCGGCCGGCAGCCAGGCAGCTGAAGTGAACAAGAGGCTTGCTTGCTCCAGTGATGGAGGAAGCCAAGGTTCCCCACCTGCCGCTGCTAGCCTCAGAGCTGCACTCTAAGAAACAATGTTGCAATTATAGAAGTTAATCAAACCCCAGAAACCTGCTTTCAGCCAGCCGGGCCTCAGAGCTGGAGTTGCAACAGTGTTTCAATTATAGAAGCCAAATAAACCCAGATACCTGCTTTCAGCAGCTGAGGTCTCAGAGCTGGAGCCGAGCCTCAGAGCTAAAGCCAACTCTCAGTTCCAGTGACAGCCATAGAAGGTAAAAAAATCCCAGAATAAAAATAAAGAAAGAAAGAAAGAAAGGAGAGGTTGGGAGCTTCAGTCACCCGCCAGCCTGAAAACGGCCCTCAGCCCCTCACCCAGACTGGCCAGGCACCCCAGTGGGGACCCCCACCCTGAAGAGGGTGTGACCAGCTGCAAACAGCCATCATCCCCTCATCCAGGTGGGCCAGGCTCCCAAGCAGGACCCCCACCCTGATCCGGGACACCCTTCAGGGCAAACCAGCTGGCCCCCACCCATGCACCAGGCCTCTATCCTATATAGTAAATGGTAATATGCAAACTGACCCTAACAGCAGAAAGACTGGGAATGACTGGTCACTATGACACACACTGACCACCAGGGGGCAGACGCTCGATGCAGGAGCTGCCCTCTGGTGGTCAGTACGCTCCCACATGGGGGAGCTCTGCTCAGCCACAAGCCAGGCTAATGGCTGCCAGTACAGTGGTGGTGGTGGGAGCCTCTCCTGCCTCCTCAGCAGCACTAAGGATGTCCGACTGCAGCTTAGGTCTGCTCCCTGCTGGCAAGTGGACATCCCCCAAGGGCTGCCGGGCTACCAGAGGAATGTCTGATTGCCAGCTTAGGCCCAGTCCCCCGGGGAGCTGGCCTAAGCCAGCAGGTGGTCATCCCCCGAGGGGTTCCAGACTGCGAGAGGGCACAGGCCGGGCTGAGGGGACCCCCCCCCCCCGAGTGCACAAATTTTTGTGCACTGAGCCTCTAGTCTATATATATATGAAAGGCTAAGCAACCATCCAAAAGCCGGTAGCTATGATGTGCACTGACACCAGGGGTCAGACGCTCAATGCAGGAGCTGTAGAGCTGTGGTGACTTGGCAGTTGCCTTCTCTCAGATGACGCACCCCAGAACCAGAGAGGAGGGAGCCCGATTCCTCACGGGGCCACACAATTCCACCAGGCCATGGGACCCCACCTGGTGGAGAGACCCCGCTCACTCCACAGATGCCCTTTGAGCCCCAGGTACAGCAGCTGGGGAGGGACCATGGGAGGTTGGCTCCAGAGCATGTCTGGCCCATCTCGCCCAGTCCCGCCCTGCTGGCCACCTTCTAATTAATTTCCTTTCAATGTGCACAAATCCCTGCACCAGGTCACTAGTATGTAATACTTTAAACAATAAAGAATTTTTAAAAAAAACAACTAGGAAGCATTTGGAGAATGGAATCATTCCAATTCCCAGTACTGTGACATCCACATGATACTAATATAGCTGACAGAGGAGAAGTTTGTGGAATCAGCCTGATTTTTTGCCTATTTCTATGATACAACACGTAATGTTCATTGGTGGTTTTTACTGTTACAACCAGCTATGACAGTATGTCACAGAAAGGAGGGATTTGTGGTGTATATAGCATTGGAGATTCTGGGACTTCTGGAGAACAGATATAGATAGATGGCAGATGTTAACAATAGGTGGTAGAGATAGATGACATATAAATGATGAGATATAAATAGATGATGATAAGGGGAGGAGCAGGAGGGGAGGGGAAGAAGGGGAGAAGGAGGAAGGAGAGGAAGAGAGGAAGGGAGAGAGAGAGCAAGGGAGAGAGAGAGAGAGAGAGAGAGAGACTGCTATCACAAGTCATTCTAATCAATTTGAAGATATAGCAAATTGCCACACAGGTCGCATTGTGGCCGACTTGTGAACTTACACTGAACTTCCTGCCTGCAGATGTGTGGATATCTAAATAACCTTCACCTCTCCAGCATAGGCTGGAGAGACTCGTGGAGCATGGAGCTCCTAATATAGCAACACATGCCCAAGCACAAACACCTTCTCCCCTATTCATCCTCTTTTTCTCTGTCTTCGCTCAGGATGCACTGAATCATATCATTGTTCTACCAAACTTAATGTTGATGCTTAGGCTTGGATCTCCCCAGAATATTTCAAAGAAATATATAACTGCATTATCAAGCTCCAAAAAAGGATACACATCCTCACTTGCAATGATTCATGGCATCAGGTTCTACTGGCCTGACTTTAAAAGATATGAAATATGATACAGCTCTATACTTCCTCTATTCTTTTTTCTCTTTCTTAGCCAAGAACGGGTCTATTAAGAGCAGAAAGTAGGTGCATTTATATGAACAAGGATACCTCACTGTTGCCATTCTATGGGAGTTTTTTTACTGCACAGCAGGATGTATCTATGGAAGTGTCATAGCCTGGGAATATTGGCTTAGTTATTTCTGATCTAAAGCTCAGCTCAATGTCACTTTCCTCAGGAAAGCCTCTGAGAGTAGATCACCTATTAAATTTTAAACACCTGTGTGTCCTCTTTCTCTCTCAACCCTCTTGTTATTAATTGCCTAAGTACTGTGAAATAGAACTTTCTGTGATAATGGAAATGTTCTATATCTGTGCTGTCCAGTCCAGTGGCCACTAGCTGAATGCGGCTAACAGCATTTGAAATGTAGCTACTGTGACTGAGACAGTATTTATTGTATTTTATTTTAATTAACTTACATTTAAATTGCTACACATAGCTGGTGGCTATCATTGTGAACAGCATCACCAATTAGATTCTATGTATGTTTCATGAGGTTAAGGGTTACTATGGTATTTTTGTAACCCTATATCTCCAGTGCCTGCACATGATAAGCATTCAATGAATACTTAATTACTTGATCACAGTCTACTGTTATTTATTTATTTAGTCTACTGGTATTAACTCTCCTGAAAGCTAGTTCACAAATGACTCCACAAGATGAGCACCTAGATCAGCGGTTCTCAACCTGTGGGTCGCGACCCCTTTGAGGGTGGGACAACCCTTTCATAGGGGTCGCCTAAGACCATCGGAAAACACATATATAATTACATATTGTTTTTGTGATTAATCACTATGCTTTAATTATGTTCAATTTGTAACAATGAAATTGGGGGTCACCACAACATGAGGAACTGTATTAAAGGGTCGCAGCATCAGGAAGGTTGAGAACCACTGACCTAGATGTTCAGGCTGAAGGGGGATGGTGTAAGCAGAGTAGGTAAAGGGAAGGGAACAGGAAGGAAGAGAAGATGGCTACTGAGTTCACATTCTGGTTCAGATTCTTACTAGCTATATAACCTTGAGAAACTCATTTTACCTCACTGAGCCTCATGTACCTCATCTGTACAATTTGGGCAATAATTATCTATCTATCTATCTATCTATCTATGGTGATTGTGATGGTGAAATGAGATAATGCATGTAAAGCACTGTAAACTTAAGTAGTATCTACAGTCAAACCTTGGTTCTGGAGAGTTTCCCATCTCAAACAATTCAGTTCTCTGCCAAGTTATTCACACACAAAAAAAGTCTCAGTTGTTAAATAAAAATTAGGCTCTGGACCTAAGAACCCTTTCATGCTTATACATCAGCATAACAAAAAGCATCTCTCTGTCCACAAAGGAGAGAATGAGAATCAGTTTACCACTAAACTTCTAGTTGTTAACATCTCAGGAAATAGTACTGTAAATATTTTTGTGGGTGATTTTGGCTTTTTTTTCTGTAGAAATGGACAAATAGCACAATTTTAAAATATAAAGAGGACATAAAGAGTTCTAATGTTGCTAAGGGTGTGAAAGAAACAATGATCACAAGCAATTGAAGAGATAGAAAAACTGTTGATTTGGCTAAAAGAAAAACAGTTAGCCATTGACAGTATTTTGGAGGCAGTGATTTGTGAAAAAGTGAAGATGCGGGAGAAACCAAGATGGCAGCATAGGTAAACACCAGAAATTGCTGCCTCCCACAACAACTTCAAAAATACAACTAAAAGACAAAATGGACATCATCCTGAACTACAGGAAGGCTGGTTGAGTGGAAATTCTACAACTAGAAGGAAAGAGAAAAGCACACTGAGACTCAGAGGAGGTGCGGAAGTAAAGTGCAGAGGTACAGAGGCGCACGTGGAAAGGGCTGGCAACTGAGGACGTGGCTGTCTTTCTGAATCAGGAGGGAATCACAAGCCCCCGACTGCTCTGAACTCCAGTTCTGGGAAGTCTCTGGGGACCCAGACTCATACAGGGAGAAACTGAACTGTCTGGCAGCGGGCAGAACTCAGAACTCGAGGGCAGCTTCCTCTCACAGGTGCTTGCAGCGATTACCGGGACACTGAGACACAGGGCCTCATAGGGCAGGGATGAGGATCAGCCATAGCTGTTTGCTCCACCCTGGTGATTCCCTCAGACCCCGTCCCACCCAAGCTGTGGCAGAGGCTTTTGCATATGAATACCCTGGCCCTTTGCAATCTGAAAATTACCTAAAAAAACTGAAGCTGAGCCAGACAAACCCAGAACTTCCAAGAGAATGCCCAAGGCCCCACAGCAGCTTGCATTGCTTCACAGCTGGGGGCCTCATCTGGGCACCTCCAAACCCCAAACAAGGAAGGGGAATCTGCAGATCTCTTCGTAGCTTCTGCGGGGTAGCCTCAGGCAGAGGCGAAATTAGCACTTCCTTAGATCCAAGAGCCAGTGTACCCAGTGGTCAGAGTGGGACCATCCAGATTACAACTCCTCAGATCCATAAGGGATGCACTCAGGGGGCAGACTCAGTGAGCACCAAAGCCCCACTGAAGCAAGTCTTGCCCCATAAGAGTGTCTTTAGCACAGAAGTTCTCCCACCGTAGACACAGCTGATTCTCACAGACAAATAGCCTGGAGGTCAATTCCTCCCAGTGATACCTACAACAATCAAGGCTTAACTACAACAAGACTGTGCACAAAGCCCACAAAGGGGTACACCAAGAGTGTCCACTTCAGGTAATTGGGGAGGCTGAACCACTGGCCCCTATAGGACACCTAGCAGACAAAGCCACTCTACCAACACAGGGAAGCATAAAAAATGCAGAGACAAACAAACAGGTCACAAAGGACAGAAATGGAGGAAAGCAAACTACTGGATATAGAGTTCAAAACTACGGTTATAAGGTTTTTCAAGAATTTTCTAGAAACCGCTGATAAATTTAGTGAGACCCTGGAGGATATGAAAAAGGACCAACTAGAAATTAAGCATACACTGACTGAAATAAAGAATAATATACAGAGATCCAACAGCAGACAAGAGGATCCCAAGAATCAAGTCAAAGATTTAAAATACGAAGAAGCAAAAAACACCCAACCAGAAAAGCAAAAGAAAAAAAGAATCCAAAAATACGAAGATAGTGTAAGAAGCCTCTGGGACAGCTTCAAGCATACCAACATCCGAATTATAGGGGTGCCAAAAGAAGAGAGAGAGCAAGATATTGAAAGCCTATTTGAAGAAATAATGACAGAAAACTTCCCCCACCTGGTGAAAGAAATAGACTTACAAGTCCAGGAAGCACAGAGAACCCCAAACAAAAGGAACCCAAAGAGGACCATACCAAGACACATCATAATTAAAATGTCAAGGGCAAAAGACAAAGAAACAATCTTAAAAGCAGCAAGAGAAAAACAGTCAGTTACCTACAAGGAAGTACCCATACGACTGTCAACTGATTTCTCAACAGAAACTATGCCGCCAGAAGGGAGTGGCAAGAAATATTCAAAGTGATGAATACCAAGAACCTGCAACCAAGATTACTTTATCCAGAAAAGCTATCATTCAGAATTGAAGGTTAGATAAAGAGCTTCACAGATAAGAAAAAGCTAAAGGAGTTCATAACCACCAAACCAGTATTGTATGAAATGCTGAAAGGTATTCTTTAAGAAGAGGAAGAAGAAAAAGGTAAAGATAAAAATTATGAACAGCAAATACATAACTATCAAAAAGTGAATCTAAAAATCAAGTGAATAAAAAATCTGATGAACAGAGTAAACTGGTGAATATAATAGAACCAGGGACATAGAAATGGAATGGACTGACAATTCTTGGGGGGAAAGGGGTTTGGGGTGCAGGAAGAGACTGGACAAAAATCGTTCACCTATGGATGAGGACAGTGGGAGGGGTAAGGACAGAGGGTTGGGTGGGAACTGGGTGGAGGAGAGCTATGGGGGGGGGAAGAGGAACAACTGTAATAATTTGAAAAATAAAGATTTATTTTTTTAAAAAAAGTGAAGATGCATTATGACCTCCTGAAAGACACCCCTGAAACAAGTGCTGAATGTGACTCCTTTAAGGCTAGGCTAGTAGGGAGTAGTTTGATAAATTTGAGAAGTGTTTGTTATAGATTAAACAGTACATTAGGCATGCACTGTACATAAGAAAGGTGAAAACAGGGGATCATTGGGGGTCTGGAATGAATTAATTCCAGTTATATTATTGCTAATGGGGAAAAATGATTCTATTTCTAACAAATCACTTCTCAAACAGCTTTCTGGAATGAATTAAATTTGAGAACCAAGGTCCAACTGTATTGTCATTATTTTTTGGAAGAAAATTATCCATCCAGGGATAGCATAGCCCAAGAAACTGAATTGTGTACAATAAGCAGAACCCCTAGCAACTTTCCCTGATAAATTCTTTCTCTTCCTCTATTTTTCAACCAAGTCCAAGTAAAGATCCTATATACCACCCTCCTGTCTCCTCCTCTTTACATGGATAAGGGTTTAGCCAATACTAGCCACCAAATCCATGATTCAATAGCATCTTATACAGTGACTTTTTTTTTTTTACCATATATAGGCTTCTTAAAGCTACACAATCACCTCCATTGGCCACTGTGGTGATACAGCCTGGTCTGAGTACTCATGACAATGGGTGTCTTTGTCTTTGGCCCTCCCTCCCTTATCAACACAGCCACTGGAAGAGATGGCATCATTTCAGGCCATGATGCTCAGTGTGACAAACAGCCTTTCACAGTTTGGAACTGTCAGTTAAGGTTAAGGATATAAGACTTGCTGATATGAACATCCTTTATACTGCTTCTTATAACCAAGGGCAGGGTTGCCATACAACTCATTAGCATTGCAAGCACCATCCAGCCTTCCCATTTCACAGTAAAGTTGAAAAATATTTTAGAACTTGGGAAATAAAATGAAAGCTGAATTAAATTAATCCTACTTATAAAAAAATTATGAACCTTATGGATCTAAAACCTAGTCATTCTCCTATACAGAAATAAATAAATTGCACATAAGTTATCAACTTCAGGGACAGGACAATAAACATCCAGGATCCAGATCTTAATGAGGTTCTGCCTTAATTAAGCAAGGCACACTACAACTCCCAGTTTTACTTGCCAAATGGTGTAAAGAGAGGTCACAGAATGTCATAATATCTGAAGTCAAAAGGCCTTTAGATACTATTTAATTCAGCCCTCCTATTTTAAATATGAGGAACTGAACCTCAGAAAGTGAACATGATTTTTCCAAGGGCACACAAACTGTGAGTAGAACTTTGGACCCAAGACTCCAGATTTACAGGCATTTGGTGATATAGTGAAAATCACACAAAGACTCAGACCTAAATTTAAATACTGGATTTTCTTTTTACTAGCTAAAGTCACTTGACCCAGAATCTGGGTTCACATGACAGGCTAGTGAAACTTCACGGGGTTGTGGTAGCTAAAGGGTCATTAAGAACTGCCTATAGTGCCTTGGTACATGTTAAAATCATTTGCTTTGCTGCAATGTACATTATTTTCCATATCTTCCAAAATTTCTGTAAACTCTATACTGCTTAGAAGTACCTTGGGCAAGTGGATTATTTTAGAGATGCAGGGGAAGCCTTTGGACTTCCACAGACCATGAAATTGACAGGAGTTCATACTAATTTCAACTAGGTCTAACATTGAGGTTGCAGCTAACTTCTGAAGCATGAACATCTCAAGCTTTCTAGAATAGTATGTTTATCAGTCAAATCCATGTCTCTTAGCTGCCCTTTTCCAATCTAGCCTCTATCGAGATGAGATTCAATCTCTGAGGACTAAGCACATCTATATTAGAGGTAAGTGGTCAAGAGATAAAGACTTGAAAAACAAAGCTTCTTAAGAGCCCTCAAGGAAAGGGGCAAAGCATTATTTCCAAGTATTGTTTACTATCTCCAGAGAAGGAAGGGAGAGGTGGGCAATGGTCAAATTCAACTTTTTTTTTTTGGAAAAAAAACACCCCAATTTTATTTCTTTATTCTCAATTAGTATACTTAAAATGTTCTTTTTTCAATCTTTAATTTCTTTATTAAGGTATTACATATGTGACCTCATATGTAATACCTTAATGAATAAAGAAATTATATATGTGAGCTCATATGTAATACCTTAATCAATAAATAAATTAAAGATTGAAAAAAGAACATTTTAAGTATACTAATTGAGAATAAAGAAATAAAATTGTTGATGAGGTCAAATTCAACTTTAATGGCTTTCCCAGTGACATTTTAAAGGGCCAATTCTAGGTTAGCCTTGATACTAACTTCCCGTTAAAATGATGCAGCCCTCTTTTCCTTGATTCATTTTACACATATAGTCCACATAGGCTTTCTGGAATTTTCATTAACAATTTCATATATCCCAAAGATAACTAGGATATTCAATCCTTATTTTCTGATAACACTAAGGTAGAAAATCTCAGACAAGTGAATAAAGACTTGATGTGATATAGACATGTGAAAAAGCCCTCTTTCAGTGCCCTTAGGTCTCTTTTTCAGGAGTTCTCAAATTTAGTGTGCATGAGAATCACCTGAAGAAAACACAGAGCTTCCTTGAGCCCCACCAGAGAGATTCTGATTAAGTCTAGGATAGCACCCAGGAAATCGCATTTTTAACAATATTTTTAACTGCTTCCTATACAGATGGTATATTAGTCTGCTAGTGCTGCCATAACAAATTACCACAGACTGGATGGCTTAAACAACAGAAATTCATTTCTCACAGTTCTGGATACTAGAAATTCAATATCAATGTGTCAGCAGGTTTGGTTTCTCCCAAGGCTTCTCTCCTTGACTTACAGATAGCTGTCTTATTGCTGTGTCCTCACATGGCCTTGTCTCCATGCATGTACATCCCAGGTGTCTCTCCTTCTTCACATAATGACACCAATCCCATTAGGGCCCCACACTCATGACTTCAATGAATGTTAATTATCTCCTTAAAGCCCTATCTCCAAATACAATCAAGGACTAATTCTTCAACATATGAATTTGAGGGAGGGAAATTAGACATAATTCAGTTCATAACAGATCGTCTATAAGGTTTACTTGGAGAAATAATGATGGCTGAGATGCATAATATGGAATACAATCAGTCGGAAATAGCTACCCAGAAACCACAGTATGCAGATTCTAGGCTACCTACTGGAGAAACAGCAAAAGTAATCAAAATGCCCCTTCTTTTTTGAATGTCCAGTGTAGAAAGAACATTTTATAAATATACTCAACACATTAACAAGGGCCAAACAAATACAATGAACATATAATTTATCATCCAAATCAGGATACTTGAGAGTAAGATAAGGCAATAAGCATAAACTGGGAATGTCCTGGATAAACCAGGCCCTCTGGTTATCTTAATAGATACCTTCTCAAATATTCAGAAACAAAGCCAGCTTTAAAAGGCAGGAGGTAGCCTAATACATTTACTTTTACTGCACTCTTAATAAAATGATTTCTGCCCAGGATAATTTATCTTATAAAATATAAATGCTACTTGAGAAGGTATGTATGTATGGGGATTGGAGAGAAGGGACTGGTGATGCATGAAAGCAGTGTCACTTATTAATGGCTTTAGCTTGAGTTAGCTTTCCAGATTAACTAGTGTGCTCAGTTGAAGCCTGCTAGAAAGGTTATAGAATAGGTATGCTTTGATAGAGGAAGGGGGAAAGAGTGTAGATGAGGAAACTGAGGCTCAAAGAGGTTAAAGTATTTGACAAAGGTTACACAGCACATAAGTGGAGAGGCTGTTCTCCAACCAGACCTTTTGTCTCCTATTCTGGTGTTCATATCTATCCATTACACTCCAAGATCTTTAAGAAATAACAGTCCTACATGAGTGTCTGGGATTCTGGGTAGTTAATGAATAGATTAAAAGCCTATAGCACTTGACATGTATGGTAGCAGAATCATGCACCCTGCCCCCAGCAAAGATATCCACATCCTAATCCCCAGAATCTGAGAACATGTTAGGCCATATGGCAAAAAGGAGCTAAAGCTGGAATTAATGTTGCTAATCCAGTGACTTTAAAATAGAGAAATTATCCTGGATCAGCTGGATGTGTCCAATATAATCAAAAGAGAAAAGGGAGGCAGGAGAGTATGTCACCGTGATGCCACATGAGAAAGATCTGACTGGTCATTGCTGGCTTTCAAGATGGAAGATGGGGCCACAGCCAAGGAATGTGCCCCTTGAAGCTGGACAAGGAAAGGAAACAGATTCTCCCCTAGATCCTCCAGGAAGGAATTTAGTTTTGCTGATACCTTGATTTTTAGCTAACTGAGGCCCACTTTAGATTTCTGGACTGCTGACCTCCAGAATCCTATCTAATAATAGACAAACATGGTAATTGACCATACCTTCGCTACACCTCCCATTGGCTAATCAGCGTGATATGCAAATTAACCGCCAACAAAGATGGCGGATAATTTGCATACTGCAGGCAGGGTGGGTCAGCGCCATACTGCCTGCCTCGCTGCCATCCAGGCCTGCTATTTGCCACCTGGGGTGGTGGGGCAGGACAGCGCCATCCTGCCTTCCCTGCCGCCATCCAGGCCTGCTATCTGCGACCCGGGGCAGCCAACCCAGGGTGGCTGGGCGGGGCAGCAGCGATCTGCCGGCCCGCCCAGGCATCCCGTGTGCGACCCGACCCAGGGCAGCGGGGTAGGACAGCGTGGCTCCTCTGTCACCCCAGCTTCCTCATCACAGCTCCCTTGGGGGCCTAAGCCTTTAGTCAGACATCCCCCGAGGGCTTCTTGGCTGCCAGAAGGATGTCTGACTGCAAGCTTAGGCCTGATTCCCCGGGGAGTGGGCCTAAGTCAACAGGTGGACATCCCCCAAGGGGTCCTGGACTGTAAATGGGCACAGGCCGGGCTGAGGGATCGCCCCCCAAGTGCACAAATTTTTGTGCACCAGGCCTCTAGTTATAAGATAATAAAGTTGTATTGTGGTAATTTGTTACAGCAGCAATAGAAAACTAATACAGCTGAAACCGGTTTGGCTCAGTGGATAGAGCGTCGGCCTGCGGACTGAGAGGTCCCGGGTTCGATTCCGGTCAAGGGCATATACCTGGGTTGCGGGCACTTCCCCAGTGGGGGATGTACAGGAGGCAGCTGATTGATGTTTCTCTCTCATCGATGTTTCTAACTCTCTATCTCTCTCCCTTCCTCCCTGTAAAAAATCAATAAAATATATTAAAAGAAAAACTAATACAACATAGCAGGAAGAGTGATAGGGTAAGACAGCAAAGGAATAAGGGGTAAGGCAGTAATGTATCTGCTAAGGCAAACTTTTCCTACTTTGCTATTCTGCCCAACAGAAAAAAAAAATAGTAGACAGTTTAGATATAGTTGGGTTTTAATATGCTCTTTTCTCTTTTTATTTAAGTAACCTTAGAGGAGTTTTCTAATATTCAAAATCTACCTTAATAAGTCACTCATTCATTAATTCTGCAATAGCTCATCTGACCCTTAGGTGCAAATCCCCCTCTTTCCAGTACATCTTTTTGCAAAGAATCAGCATTTTAAAACTAGAATTTCAAATAGGGTAAATAAGAGAAGGGAGATTGAAATAAAATGTTTCCCTTACATACAATTTTCCTCTGAACAAAACATCTCTTCCTGCATGATCCAAGGATGATTTTGCCAGTGACTTGCACAAGCATGAAATTCTATTTACTCTGCATTTATTTTTCTATTAGTTGATTCCATCAGGACAAAAGAGTGTTACCCAATTACCGAGGAAGCTGACTCTAAAAGTGCTTTTCCCAATTGACAATCAGATTTTCAGTGCCAGGGCTTCAACTGTGAATGCACTGCACTATCACAGAAAGGGACCCTGAGCTGAGCTCTCACACAGAACTTTGACAATATCAGAATTTTAATAGCTTTACAGTCTTCACTACCTTGAGCACTATAGCAAGAAAAATGTCGTATCAGTCTGTAAAGCAGGGGTGGGGAACCTTTTATTCTGCCAAGTGCCATTTAGATATTTATAATATCATACAAAATTATAAATTTAAAAATTGGCCAACTATATTTGAGCAAACATTTGATTAACTCAGCCCTAATGCCTTGGCAGAGCCAAACCAAAAGATTTCTTGGGCTGTATAAGCACTGTAGGCTGGACGTTCCCCACCCCTGCTGTAAACTGAGTCTGAAAAGAGATTTATTTTCAAGTGAATATTAAACAGCTGAATGACTCATGGAAGTAAACTTATAATCAAAAACAGATCCAAAGACAGAAAAACATCGATCAGACCATCAAACCTCAGAGGGAAGTTAGTGGATGGTGGGAGAAAGGGGGAGAGATCAACCAAAGGACTTGTATGCATGCATATAAGCCTAACCAATGGGCACAGACAACAGGGGGATGAGGGCATGAGTGGGTGGGTTGGGGGGGTAATGGGGGGATAAGGACACATATATAATACCTTAATCAATAAATAAATTAAAAATAAATAAATAAATAAGTGGAACAACAACAACAAAAGATTTTCATCAAACACAGACTCTCACCAAAAAAAAATTTAGATTCTGCCAAGATCTCAGTAGTTAATGTCCACAGCAGGGGAGAACAACTAGCCAATTCATGAAGTAGGGTTCAGTTGATACCTGCATTGGAAAGGTAAATTGTCTTTTAGCTTATGTAACAATCTTTACCTTGATTTCAAGCAAAACTAGCCCTATATAGTGTTCACTCTTAGATAGGCAGTGGATTGTGATATTATCTGCCCAGCATAATATTCCTTTCCCCTTTCTTCTTATAACCAAACCTCCCTTCCTATGGGAAACTCATACCATGAGGTTTAAGTGAGACCATCATCTCATAATCCCCACCCTCCAGACCATCTATCTAACTACTATAATTAGTTCAGATAAGTGCCTAAAGCAAGATAATACAATCAGAGTCTCCCCTAAGAGTTTATATATAAACTATAAGTGTAAACATTATTTTTTTTTCTTTTTCAAGGACTACAAGATATAGGAAGCATATAAACCTAGAGCTGTTGTGGCAATATTTCCAACCATATGGAGAAAGTTTACTAACAAATTTAACCATATAGCGGAAAGCCAAGTCAAGAGATATAAAAAGAGATAGATGAATATCTCTGATCCCGTTGTTTAAATTCCTAAATCCAGATATGTCTGAAATAAGACAATTCCTGGACATATTAGTTGAACCGATAAATTCCTTTTTGCTTAAACTAGCTAGGTTTGTATAACTTGTAACTAAAATAATTCTAATATAGGTTCTCAGAGCCTGTTTTATTCTCTCCACCACAGTAGTGGTTCTCAACCTTGCCTGCACATTAGATTCACCTGGGGAGCTTTAATCCCAATGCCTAGGCCATAAGTTAGACCAAATTTAAGTCTCCAGGGATGGGACCCTGACATCAGCATTTTTAAAGTTTCCCAGGTAGTTCCAATGTGTAGCCAAGGTTGAAAATCATGGTCCTAGAAAGCAAATGCTACTAGATCAGTGTCGCCAACTGGTGGCCCATGGACCACTAGTGGTCCATGAGGTCCAAAAGGTTGGTGACCACTGCATTAGATGACCTCTAGTGTTAGATTAACATTTCCCCAGTTTAACTGGGCATCAGAATTCCCTGAGGTGACTTTTCAAAATATAGGCTCACAAGTTCCAGGCATAGAGATTCTAGCTCAATAGATCTGAGGTAGGGCACAAGAATCCAACTGCCTTTTGAATATCTGAAGGTGATTCTAATGCTCAACCCAAGTTTGAGAATAAACAGGAAAGAGTAGTGGTATCAAAAGTGGTTGGCAGGTGCCCCATGAATACCAGTAACAATCCACTGTGGTTTGGAAAGAGCATATTAAAATTTCTACACATATAATTTATTTTAATTTCTATTTCTGTTATGTTTTATAATGCTCAAAATACATTAAATCAGTTTTATATGCAATACTTTGTAAATAAATACATATTTATTGGGATGCAAGCATTTTTTGACAGGGGTGCATAATCAAGTATGTTTAGAAAGAAATGGATTAGAGTCCTATAAATCTCATAATTATACTTTGGCCTTAAGCATGGTTATCTGAGACTATAAGCATCTAGTACCTATGTCAAGACATGAACATGTCTTTTTCCTATAAAACACAGCTTCATATAAATATAGTAATATCTATTAAATGACATTCTTTTTTAATTTATCTTTATTGTTGAAAGTATTATATATGTCCTCTTTGGTGGTTGTTTTTTGCTAGTTTTTTTCTCCCACTGACTCCTCCACCCTGCACCCGCCCCTCCCAAGCCTTCACCACGCTATTGCCTTTGTCCATGGGCTATGCATATAAGCATATAAATTCCCTGGTTAATCTCTCTTCCCCAACCCCTGCCATCCCCACCTTCCCTCTGAAATTTGTCAGTCTGTTCCATGGTTCTATGTCTCTGGACTTATTACATTCATCAGTTTATTTTGTTCATTAGATTCCACATATGAGTGAGATCATGTAATATTTATCTTTCTCTGACTGGCTTATTTCACTTAGCATAATTCGCTCCAAAAAGCCAAGAAATACAATAATAGGTTACGGTTTAAAAGAAATATGAATCCATGTGGTACCCTTTGATTTTTAACTGGAAATAAACTGCTTCTCTACTGGTTTCCTTTGTATCCTCTTGGGAAATTTTTGAATTGTCTTCTCTCCCTTTAGGAAACTTTATAAATTTCTTTCAAAATCCTAACTATGACCTGATCACAGCCATTCGCAAACTGCTTGCCCTCGTAGAGAAGAATCAAAGTCCATTGGGGATTTGATTTTTCCCTATTTTTCTTGTTTTCTTTGTAGCATGATGTGAAATATTACTCTCCAATTACATTTAACCCTATCCCAGTCTTAATACATGAGCAATTAAAAGATAAATTATTTCTAAAGCTCTGAATTTTTTACAATCCTTAGTTACTCCCACAGAAAGTTCAAAATTACTCTTCTTTAAAGGGATTAACTCTTTTTCCTACTAAAAAGTCTAAATATTGCCATTTCTTAGACACAATGTTTTCCTCATTGTCTTCCAGAGCGCCCTAATAAAAAGTAAATGCTCTTTTTTTTTTCTAACAAACATTACTATTTTTATTTAAAAGAAAAGGCAATACAGACTCATTAGTGTTACATATTGTATTCACTAGCTTATCCAAGAATTCTTACATATTGTATTCACTAGCTTATCCAAGAATTCTATTAGCTTACTTAAAATTCTATTGTCTTCCCCTAGTTTATCACACCATTGTTCTTTCTATATATCTAACTGAAGATTTTTTATAATTTTTCCACTATTTTATGTCTTTTTAAATTTTCTATTGATTAAGTGGGGATAAGGACACAAAAGTAAATGCTCTTAAGAGAAATAAGACATTGTTAACTTAGTGAAGGGGAGTTTGAAACTACAAACCACTTTTTAAAATGCAAGCTAGCTAAAAGCTGGGGCCCCAAAGCAGGATGCTCAGAGTAGATAAATTTTGACAAGAGAGTCAGTATAGGGAACAATCTAAGGGTATAGAACAGTAGGTCTCAATCTTTCTCTACTTAAGTGTCACCAAGTGCCAGGTGTCTGTTAAACATAAATATTCCTGGGCCCCATACAAAGAGATTCCAACTCAGTGGTTCTGGAACAGAACCTAGGAAACTGCATTATTTTTTTAAAATCTCCTCCAGATAAATCAGATGTGAAGCCAGTATCAGAGAGTATTGCCTAGTGAAGGTAGGCATTCAGGATACAGAATGAAGGTTCTGGGTGCAAGTTGGATATGAAGTGAGAGCAAGTTCCTCATAGACCCCAAAGACAAATTATTTACTTGCAATTTCACTGAGCTCAGACCAGACCAGGATTTGACTCAGTGAATGAAAGTATTACGGATTTATTCTTATGTGCTAAAAAGTTTCCTGATTCCATCAATTTAAATCCAATAAATATTTATGCAGCATATATTAATTATAAGGCCCTGGGGTAGATGCTATGATGAATATGAAGACAAATAAGTAAGTACCTGCACTCCAGGGACTCACAGTATACTGAGGGACACAGGCATTTATTCAAGTAAACCAAGACAGAGTCTGCTAAGTGATCTAGTACAGGCAAAACTAGTGTGTTATAGGAAAATAAGGGAAAAAGAAATTTATCCAATTAGATACTTTATTTTGTTGTGTTTTGCTTTATTGAGTTTCACAGATGTTGCAGTGTTTACAAATTGAAGGCAAGACCCTCCAACAGCAAAAAGATTACAACTCTTTTTATTGCAGTAGTCTGGAACAGAACCTGCAATATCTCCAAGGTATGCCTGTAATTATTATTTGAGAAATGTCTTCAAGGGCAGGCAAAATGGGGAATTGCTGGAAAAGAAGATAGCATAAATGAGGGTGGCAAATGGGACACAGCTGGACCTGTACAAAAAAGACAGAGTTGTCACACTTGGTTTGAGTTTAGAGCACTTTAATACTGTCATTTGTGGGTTATAATTCTGTGGATGGTAGAGACTGTTTTATGCAAAATAAAGTGAGAAATATAAGCAGAGATCATATCGTGGGCACAAAGGTGGCTGGACATTCTATATTCAAGGGGAAACCATTCTGAGGGGCAAAATGACAGTTGGATCTATCTGGTTTTTGTTTTTCAGAAAATTACTCTGACTTTAAAGTAAAAGATGAAAAGAGAGGAAGCCCAATTAGGAGTAGGGTATAATAATCCAGACCAAAGGAACCTCACCTGTGTCATGACACTGAGAGTGAGAAAGTTAAAAGAGATACCAAAAAGGGAAAAATCATATAATTTGCCTACAAAATTATGATGTTGGAAAATAGTAAATGATGTTAAGACTATAACTCTAATTTTTTTTTACTCAGAACTTTAAGTCCTCCACAGGTTACAGTGCCTAGTAAATTAGGGAGATCAGAGAATAGAATAAGTCCACTAAAACTCCTCTTTATAAAAATAATTATAAACCACAGAAATGTTAAAATCACAGGGGAAAAATAAGTAGGTTGGTTTCTTTACTACCACACCATAGTTAGAGGAGGGGGTTGTGAAGAATTAGCTAGCTAGGTAGCCAACCTTATTCATTTGAGTTACTAACCCCTTTCTTTGGGCTGTTTCTAAATATCAAATCTACTTTCAAAACACAAAGATTCCACTTCTGGCCAAGATGGGCTAATAGTGACTGGATTATTCTCTCACTTGAAACAATCCAAAAAACAGACACAATAATAAACAAGAGTGTTTAAGACACAGGACACCAAGCAACAAAGAACGGTAATCCCTGAAACAAATGGACTGTACCAGTTTAAGACCTGGAAAGAGTTTCCAGGCTGCATACAGGGAGCAGGGAGAGAAAACAGAGGAGAAGCCTAATGGATTCCCTGAGTTAGAGAGGAAGGAACTAACAGTACAAGAAGAACAAAGAGACCAGAGTATGCAGGACAGTTGATGATCAGAGAGTAGAGAACAGCAGAGAGAACCCTGGAGCTTGACAGACTTTTCCAGCAGGGTACTGATTTTAGAACATGCGTATGAGGAAATTAACCAAGGACAGGGGGAAAAAAACACCTGATAATATTGGAGGGAAGAGTAGCCAGCATTCACACAGGGCCAGGAATAAGGCCAATTGCCATAAGCTAGACTGAAAAAAATCTCAGGTAGAGTGGTTGTCAAGAACTGTGAAGGATCTGCAATTGTTCCTTACTTGGAACCTAAGAAGATAGAACATACTGACAAATAAAAGACTCCTGGGCCAGAGGCAGAGAATTTTATTGCTCACAGCACAGCAAGCAGCAAAAGCATCTGCATACTTATTTGTGTTGGTTCTCTGTTGTGGGCTGAATGTTAGTGTCCTCCCAGAATTCATATACTGAAACCCTAACCTCCAATGTGATGGTATTAGGAGGTCGGGCTTCTGGGAGGTGACCAGGATTAGATGAGGATGGGCCCATGATGAGGTTAGTGTCCTTTTAAGAGGAAACACCATAGTCCTTTCTTAGTCTTCCCTCTTCCATGCAAAGATACAGTGAGAAGGCAGCCATCTACAAGCTAGTAAGAAGGCTCTCACCAGAATCAGATCAAGTCCAAGATCAAGGTGGACTTTCCAGCCTCCAGAATTATGAGAAGTGAATGTTTGTTGTTTAAGCCACTCAGTCTATGATAATTTGTTATAGCAGCCCAAAAAGATTAAGACAATTCCCCTTGTCTATTAGTCCCATGGAGGTGATTAGATATGGGCCCAGGAAAATATTACACCTGCAATTAAATTCCATCACAGTTGAGGAGCACAAAGCTCGGGGACGTCAACATTTTCATAGTGATCAGTAAGCCCATCGGTCCCTAAGAGAGTGCTAACAAGTCAGAAAAGTTACACAGGAAATCATGTAGGAACAGGATGATGTAGTCTGCTGAAACATGAGTCTCAGAAGTTATGAGGATGGAGAAAGAAAGGCAAAGCATGAAAAGGGGCAAGAAGCAACTCTTAAAGAGAGCAAGGAGAGGTAGCACAGAATAATGATGGAACATCATCTCATTTGTAAAATGAGGATACTAATATTTACCTTGAAAGGTTACTGTGAGCCTTAATGATAATGTATAGCAAGCATAGTGCCTGACATATAGCAGATATTCAAATGATAGCTATCTGAAGACAAGGAAAATAAAAGGAAGCTAATGTGGTACCAATAACAAATTAAAATCCTTAAAAAGCACTGAGGTACAGTGGAAAGAGAAAAAGAATGCTTTTCATTCAGGGAAACCTGGGCTTGAACCATTTGCTTTGTAACCTATGGAAAACTATCTCCCCTCACTGTCCCTAAGTTTCCTCATTTTCATAAAGATGAGATAAAATTTTAATATTGTAAGATTTAGAAATAATATATAAAATGTAACTGTCACCTGGTATATCTTGATAACTAATAGCAATTACTAGTTTTATTATTATATAATTGTTAAATTTTCCTCAGGCAAAATGCCACAGTGTGGAAGATTGGTCTATCAACTCTTCAACCCTTTGGCTACAAGCACAGAAAATAGCACTATTGCTGATATTCATTTGTCTTCCATAGATAGCAAGAGTAACAAGAGGCTAGAAGCTACATCCCGAGTTACAAGGCATTAAAATGAATTACAAGAAAGGAATGTCACCAGCCATATTAATAAAAAAAGTAGAACGTTCTGTAAGGTTCTCCATCAGTCTTCAGAGCAAATATTAGCAAAATTTCTATACTTAAACAAACTCCATGTCCTTAATAATGGCTACCTGAGTCTTCATTTCTCTTTTTTTTCCTATTACTCTTTCAAGAAAAACTTTCAAATCAGTTCACTAAAGGCACCAAGAAAACAAATATCTCCCCCCCAATTCTCTCTCTCTCTCTCTCTCTCTCTCTCTCTCTCTCTCTCTCTCTCTCTCACACACACACACACACACACACACACACACACACACACAATCATCAGAGGATATATCCAATTTATCTTCTTTCCATTAAGGTTGAGTCAAATGCCCTTAGCCAAATTTTCCAGTAAATGAAAGAAATCAATAACAAGGAAGGACATGCTAAACATTAGCTCTTATCAAAGGTCTATGAGAGAAATAAACTGACACTGAAAGTCCACCTGACTCATTCACCAAAGTGATCCTGGTACCTAAATGTCAGGACATATAGTCTGGGAAATAAAAGCATACTTATAGGGGCAAATGATAGAATATCTAAAATCACTGCTATTTATTCAACTTTTCTACCAAGACTTTGCACAAGTCAACAGCCCTACACCAAGAAAGAATATTTTTATTGATCATCTCTGGGTACCAATTTTTCACATTATATAATTACCTGGGCTAAGAGAAAGTAAAAAAATAGAATTTCTATCAACATAAAAAAATGAGCCAATAGAGGTTCTGTAAGACAGAACTCTAGTTAGAATGATGTATCAGGAGAGGACAGAAAACAGTGTCCAAGTCCAAAATAAATGTTTTGGAATTGTCATTAGTCTCACTGAGGAAGAAGATAGCATACCACATAAAGCAATAATCCAGAGGAAAAGGTGGAAGGGAAAGAGAATTTTGCTACAGATAAAACCAAATATACTGACCTCATGGGAAGTATAGAAAGTGGTCTTACAACCTGGTAACATCTGTTGTTGAAATGAGGATAAGTGGTCAGATGGCTTTGGCTACTCATGGACAGCTTTCTGGAAAGCAAGGCATCACAAAATAATTCTATGTACTAATAATCTGAAATAAAAATACAGATGACGTCTCCAGCATTGACCTGTACTCAGAACTCTTCTAGATGACCATAAGGATAATTTAATACAGTAAAAAAAAAAAAAGCCTTTCACTAGCAGTTAGGTTACTTGATTTTTAGTGCTTCCTCTATGTTGACTATTACCCTGTGTCAATGTATAATGTGGCACATGCCCAGACAGAATTAGCTCATTTTGAGACCATTTATGACCTGTTTTTGCTCATTTTAATTAACAACATATTGATTATAAATACACAGTTGGGGTAACATCAGTGAAAATAGTTGAGTAGGCCACCCCAAGGGCCCATCTTGCCATAAAACCACCAAAAAACCAAAAAACTGAAAGAAAAAAAAAAACTACCAGAATCAACTTTATCAGAACTTCATAAAACAGTCAAAGTTTATAGCAATTAAGCAAACACTTCAATATGAAGGTGACTAAAACCTGGTAAGAGAGCTCTGTGGCATTTTAACTTACCCTGCTGCATACACACCCTCCAAGTTTGGCGGGGGGGGGGTGTCCATTAAACACAAAATATGTCAGTAATTGAGTAATAGAGGAACAAAGTAGATGCATAAGACATTACAGAAAATAAATAGCAAAACGGCAGAAGTCCTTGAATATCAGAAATACTTTAAAAGTAAGTAGATAAACTCTCCAGTTAAAAGTAGAGTGGCACAAATGATATAAAAATATGAGACTCACGTTAGATTCAAAGACACAAATAAGCTGAAAGGGAAAGGATGGAAAAATGTAGCAAATACTAATTAAAGAGAACAGGGGTGTCTATACAAAAATCAGGCAAAATTGTTACAAGACACAAAGAAGAATATAAAATAACAATAAAAGAATCAGGCTATCCAGAGGATATGATAATTATAAACATATATGCACCTAAAAATGGAGCCCTAAAAATATAAAGTAAACACACTAAGGGAGAAATAGGCAGTTCTGCAATAATAGCTTGACACTCAATGTTCCACTTTCAATAATGGATGGAACAGTTAGAAGATCAATAAAAACATAGAAGATATGAACAAAATTATTAAACAACTAGAGATAACAGTCATATAAAAAATACTTCATCAGCCCTAGCCAGTTTGGCTCACTAGATAGAGCATTGCATCGGCCTGGGGACTGAAGAGTCCCAGGTTCGATTTGGTCAAGGGCATATACCTTGGTTGCAGGCACATCCCCAGTAGGGGGTGTGCAGGAGGCAGCTGATTGATGCTTATACTTCTCTCTCATCGATGTTTCTAACTCTCTATCCCTCTCCCTTCCTTTCTGTAAAAAATCAATAAAATATATTTTTAAAAAAATACTTCATCAGCAATAGCAGAATACACATTCTTTACAAGTGTACATGGAATATTTTCCAGTACAGACAATATGTTAGGCCACAAAACAATTCTCAAATAAATTTTAAAATACTTAAATTGTACAAAGTATCTTTTCTGATCACAATAGAATGAAACTAAGAAGCAATAACAAATAAAAAACTAAAAAAATTAAAAAATACACTCTTCACCAATGAGTCAAATAAGAAATCACAAGGGAAATTAGAAAATATGTCTAAATGAATGAAAAAGTACACCATACCAAAATTTATGGGATGCATTAAAAAACAATACTCAGGGAAATTTATAGCTATAAAAAGAAAAAAAGAGGAAAGGCCGAGACCGGTTTGGCTCAGTGGATAGAGCGTCGGCCTGCGGACTGAAAGGTCCCGGGTTCGATTCCGGTCGGGGGCATGTACCTGGGTTGCGGGCATATCCCCAGTGGGGGATGTGCAGGAGGCAGCTGGTCGATGTTTCTCTCTCATCGATGTTTCTAACTCTCTATCTCTCTCCCTTCCTCTCTGTAAAAAATCAATAAAATATATTTAAAAAAAAAAAAAGAGGAAAGATCTCAAGTCAATAATCTAATTTCATACCTTAAGGAACAATAAAAAACAGCAAACTGAACAAGACTAGCAAACAAGACTAGGAGTAGAAAGGAAATAAACTTTAGAGCAGAGAAAAAATATATAGAAAACAGAAAAACAATAGGACCAATAAAACCAAAAGCTGATTCTTTGAAAAAGACAACAATTGACAAACCTTTAGATAGATTGAACTACAGGATAAAGAGGGTCACATATATGGTGATGGAAGGAGACCTGACTTTGGGTGGTGGACATATAATGCAATATACAGATGATGTATCATATAATTGTATACTTAAAACCTATATAATTTTATTAACCAATGTTACTCCAATAAATTTAATATAAAAAGAGAGAAGATACAAACAACTAAAATCAGAAATACAAGAACCTTTCCACCAACCTTACAAAAATAAAAAATTTATAAAACAATACTATGAGTAATTGTATGTCAATTAATTCCATAACCTAGAGAAATAGACAAATTTCTAGCAAACTACCAAAATTGATTTGAAACGAAATAAAAATCTTAATCTACCTATGAAATTAAATCAGTAATCAAAAGTCTCACCAAAAGAAAAGCCCAGCCCTGACCAGTTTGGCTCAGTGGATAGAGCATCGCCCTGCAGGCTGAGGGGTCCCGGGTTCGATTCCGGTCAAGGGCATGTACCTTGGTTGTGGGCACATCCCCAGTAGGGGGTATGCAAGAGGCACCTGGTCGATGTTGCTCTCTCATCGATGTTTCTAACTCTCTATCCCTCTCCCTTCCTCTCTGTGAAAAATCAATAAAATATATTTTAAAAAAAAGAAAAGCCCAGTATTTTTATGGTTTCTCATCTTATGTTTAAGTCCTTTATTTTGAGTTTATTTTTGTGTATGGTGTAAGTTGGTGGTCTAGTTTCATTTTTTGCATGTATCTGTCCAATTTTTTCAACACCATTTATTGAAGAGACTGTCTTGACTCCATTGTATGTTCATGCCTCCTTTGTCGAATATTAATTGGGCATATTGGTTTGGTTCGATTTCTGGGTTCTCTATTCATCTATATGTATGTTCTTGTGCCAGTACCAGGCTGTTTTGAGAACAGTGGCTTTGTAATACAGCTTGACATCAACAAATCAACAAACGACAAGTGCTGGTGAGGATGCAGAGAAAAAGGAACCCTCATGCACTGCTGGTGGGAATGCAGACTGGTGCAGCCACTGTGGAGAACAGTATCAAGTTTCCTCAAAAAAACTAAAAATGGAACTCCCATTTGACCCAGTGATCCCACTTCTAGGAATATATCCCAAGAATCTAAACACCAATCAGAAAGGATATATGCACCCCTATGTTCATAGTGGCACAATTCACCATAGCTAAGATTTGGAAACAGCCTAAGTGCCCATCAGCAGATGAGTGGATTAAAAAACTGGTACATCTACACAATGGAATACTACACGGCAGTAAAAAAGAAGGAACTCTTACCATTTGCAACAGCATGGATGGAACTGGAGAGTATTATGCTAAGTGAAATAAGCCAGTCAGAGAAAGATAAATATCACATGATCTCACTCATTTGTGGAATATAATGAACAACATAAACGGATGAACAAAAACAGATCCAGAGACAGAGAAGCATCGATCAGACTGTCAAACCTCAGAGGGAAGGTAGGGGAGGGTAAGGGTAAGGGGGAGAGATCAACCAAAGGACTTATATGTGTACATATAAGCCTAACCAATGGACACAGAGAACCGTGGGGTGAGGGCATGAGTGAGAGGGGTTGGGGGGTTATGGGAGGATGAGGACACATATGTAATACCTTAATCAATAAAGAAATTTAAAAAAAAGGAAAAGCCCAGAAAAATCTGAATTCACTGGTAAATTCTACCACATGATTCAATAAATATTACACCAGTCATTCTCAAATTCTTCCAAATATGTGAATAGGAACACTTTCTAACTCATTTTAGGAGGCCAGGCAGCATTTATCTAAAATTGAAGCCAGACAAAGACACTATAAAAAAACTATAAAATAATATATTTTTATGACTACAGACACAAAATCCTCAATAAAATATTAGTAACTGAGATAAACAGCATATTAAAAAGATTATACACCATAACTAAAGGGGAATTATTTTAGAAATGCAAGGGTTGTTCAACATTCAAAAAGTAATCAATATAACACACCATATTAATAGAATTAAAGGAAAAACACATAGGATCACTTCAATCACTGCAGAAGAATTTGACAAAATACAACACCATTTCATGATGTAAACAATCAGCAAACTAAGAATAGAAGGGAAATCCCTTAACATGATAAAAAAAAGCCATAAATAAAAAACCCAAAGCTCACATCATACTCAATGGTGAAAGACTAAAATCTTTCCCACTAAGATCAGAAATAATACAAGGATGCTCATTTTTAAAAATATATTTTAACTGATTTTTTAGAGAGAGGAAGGGAGAGGGATAGAGAGATAGAAACATTGATGAAAAACATCAATTGGCTGCCTCTTGCATGCCCCCTACCAGGGATCAAGCCCACTACCCTGGTATGTGTCTTAACCAGGAATTGGACCATGACTTCCTGGTTCTTGGGCCAACACTCAACCACTGAGCCACGCTAGTTGGGCAAGGATGCCCAGTTTTTACAGTTGTACTCAATATATTACTAGACATTCTAACCAGAGCAAGGAAAAAAAGAGAAATAAAGGCGTCCAAATTAGAGAGGAAGAAATCAAATTATCTCTGTTCACAGATGGCATGATCTTATGTGTAGAAAACTGTAAATATTCCCACAAACATAAAGTTAACAAAGTCAGTGAAGTTGCTAAACGCAAAAATCAGCATGCAAAAATCAGTATCATTTCTATACACTACCAATGAAATATTTGAAAAGAAAATTAAGAAAACAATTCCATTCACGATAGCATCAAAAAGAATGAAATACTTAGGAATAAATATAATCAAGTAGGAAAAAAGACGTGTACATTGAAAACTACAAAATATTCCTGAAGAAATTATAGAGGCATAAATAAGTGGAAATGCATCCTGTGTTCATGGATTGGAAAATTTAAAATTGTTGAAATGATAATTATACCCAAAGTGATCCACATATTCAATGCAATCTCTATGAACATCCCAATGACTTTTTGGAGAAATTGAAAAAAACCATCCTAAAATTCATATGGAATTTGAAAGGACCCAGAATATCCAAAACAATCTTTAAAAAGAACACGAAGGACTTACACTTTCTAATTTCAAAACATACTACAAAGCTATACTAATCAAAACAGTGTTACATCAAAATTACAGCCAAACTGTAGAAAAACCATCATTCAGAGCCACCTGAAACCTAGCTGAACAAAAATCCTATAACTAAGGATACAAAGAAGAAGCCACATCGAGACTAGTTGGAGGGGTGAAGTCACAGAAAGGGCTGGTCTCACACTCACACATGGCAGTTAAAAATCAAGAGGGATATTTGAGCTGCAAAGGTCTCTCCTGAGGAGAGAATGGTCCCAGCCTCACATCAGGCCCCTCAACCCAGAGTTCTAGGGCTCAGAAGAGAAGTCCCCATAATTTCTGGCTGTGAAAACCAGTAGAGAGTGTGACTGACTGAGACAGAGAACTGCTAGAGTCTCAGGCATTTCTCTTACAGGTCCCATGCATGGACTTACCTAGACTAACTCACTGTGAGCTCCAGCACTGGGGAAGCAGCTCAAAAGGCACCAGGGACATACAGGGAGGAATTGAATTGCTTGACATTAGGGCAAGAGATGGAGGGTGGAGCAGATTTTTCCCACAGAGAACTGCTGACAAAGACCATTGTTCCTTTTCTGAGCCCTCCCCCTGACAGAGCCAGCAGGCAAGAGCCATGTCTGAGTTTAAATAAACCTAGCTAATGCTGTTCACCCCACCCTAGCCAACTTCTGGGCCCACCCATGCCATTTCCAGTGTCAGTTTGTTTTTCCCATACAAATGGCTTGTCTAGCCTCATGCTTCTGACTTTCCTAAAATCCCTCAAACAAGCAGCATCTGGTCTCAGCATGCCCCATACCTCTCAAAAAGTGGCTCCTGGCCAAGCACTAGTGGCAATGGCCTTGGTTCACAGCTTGGCTTTGCCAGAGCACCTCCAAGCCCAGCACAAGTAGCAACCATATACAGATTGCTGACCATGGCCTGCACCTCTTAGGAGGTCCCAGAGCCAGCACACCCAGTGGACACCTTCAGAGCATGCCAAACCATTACTCTACTCAACCACCTCTATAAGCAACACACTCAAGGGGTGGATTTGTAGGGCACTAGAGCCCCACTGAAGTGAGTCCTACTCCTTGGGGTTGGCCTCTGCACAGCAGATCCTCCATGGTGGTCAAAACCAGTTCTCAGAGCTGATCAGCTTGGGGGTAAATCCCTCCCATTGACCTGCCAACAGCAATCAAAGTTCAACTACAATAGAAAGATGCACCCAGCCCACACAGGGGGAGGGTGACCTGGAGCAGCCAGTTTAGATGACTGGGGAAGCTATGCCACTGGCCCCTGAAGGACACCTAGACTGGGTAACATAGCAGCTTGACCTAATATATAGAAACAAACACAGGGCATCAGCCAAAATGAGGAGACAAAAAAACATGTCCCAAATGAAAGAACAGAACAAAATTCCAGAAAGAGAATTAAACAAAATGGAGACAAGCAATCTATAAGATATAGAATTCAAAACATTGGATATAAGTATGTTCAGTGGACTTAGGAAAGAGTAGATGAACTTAGTGAGAACTTCAACAAAGAGACAGGAAATATAAAATTGGACATAGAAACCATACAAACAACCAATCAGAAATGAAGAATACAGTACAGGAAGTCACAGTAGAATAGATGAAGCAGAGGATCAAATCAGCAATTAGGACAATAAGAAAGCAAAAACCCAATCAGAACAGCAAAAAGAAAAAAAGAATTTTAAAAATTAGGATATATTAAGGAAAAGTTCAAGTGTACCAACATTCACATCATGATGATGGAAGGAGAACAGAAAACTTTGAAAAAATAATGACAGAAAACTTTCCTAACATGGTGAAGGAAATAAACATACAAGTCCAGAAAGTGCAGATAATCTCAAACAAGAGGAACTTAAAGAGGCCCACACCAATTCACATCATAATTAAAATGCTAAAGGTTAAAGACAGAGAGGACCTTAAAAGTAGCAAAGGAAAAGCAGTTAGTTAACTACAAGAGAGCTCGCATAAGACTACCAGTTGATTTCTCAACAGAAACTCTATAGGCCAGAAGGGGTTGGCATGAAATATTCAAAGTGATGAAAAGCAAGGACCTACAACCAAGATTACTCTACTCAGCAAACCTATCATTTAGAAACAAAGGACAGATAAATAGCTTCCCAGACAAGCAAAAGCTAAAGCAGTTCATCACTGTCAAACCATCATTACAAAAAAATTTAAAGGGTATTCTTTAAAAAGAAGAAAATATTAATAAAATGGCAATAACTACATATCTATTAATAATTACTTTAAGTGCAAATGGAATAATTACTCCAATCAAAAGATATACAGTGACTGAATGAATAACAAAACAAGAGACTCAATTCAGATCGAAAGACTGACTGAAAGTAAAGGGATGGAAAGACACACAGACTGAAAGTAAAGGGATGGAAAATAATGTTTTCATGAAAATTAAAACAAACAAAAAGCTGGTATAGTAATATTTATACCAGACAAAATAGACTTTAAAGCAAAGGCTATAACAAGAGAAAAAAGGACCCAACAACTCCACTTCTGGATATTTATCTGAAAAAACTCAAAACACTAAATCAAAAAGACATATGTTCATTACAGCATTATTTACGATATCTAAGATATGGAAGCAACCCAAGTGCCCATCAATAATGAATGAATAAAGAAGTGGTGCATATATACAATGGAATATGACTGAATCATAAAAAATATGAAATCTGGGCATCTGCAACAATAAGAATGGACCTAGAGGGTACTGTACTGTGTAAAATAATTCAGACAAAGACAAATGCCAGACAATTTCACTTAAAATAAACAAATAAGCAGAACAGAAATGGATTTATAGATACAAAGAACATTTTGATGGTTGCCAGACGGGAGGGGGGTTAGGGGAATGAGAGAAAAAGGTGAAAAAATTAAAAAGTACAAATTGGTGCTTACAGAATAGCCATGGGGATCTAAAGAAGTACAAACTGGTGTTTACTGAATAGTCATGGGGATGTAAAGTACAGCACAGGAAATATAGTCAATAAAATTGTAATAACTATGTATGGTGTCAGAAGGGTACTAGATTTATCTGGGTGATCATTTTGTAAATTATATAAATGTCTGATCACTGTGTTGTATAGCTGAAACTAATATATTAGGTAAACTTTAATTGAAAAATAAAGAATTATTTATTTTACAAAATTAAAATTTTTGTGTAAATGGTAGTACAATAGAGTGAAAAAAGCAATCTATAGAATGGGAAAATAGGTTTGCAAATAACATAGCTAATTAGGGTTTAATATGAAGAATATATAAAGAATTCTTAAAACAATAATAAGACCAGAAAAATTTTAATGGACAAAGAACACTAGTAGACATTTATCCAAAGTTATACACATTATCAATATACATATGAAAGATGCTTAATATCATTAGAAAAGTATAAATTAAAACCATCTCAATGGCCCCAGCCAAGTGGGTGGCTCTGTTGATTACAGCGTCATCCCGTACACCAAAAAGGTTGCTGGTTCAATCCTAGGTCAGGGCAAGGAATGTAGGGGAAGCATCCTACTCAACCACTTCTACAAGCAACACACTCAAGTGGTGGACTTGTTGGTCTCCAGAGCCTGGATGAAGCAAGAATTTTGTTCTGTTTCTCTCCACATCAATGTTTCTCTCTCACTCACTTGCTCCCCCTTCCTGCCTGTCTCGCTCAGTCCCGATCAGCCAAACCCCAGCAGCAAGCTAACCTACCAGTCAGAGCGTCTTCCCCCTGGTGGTCAGTGTAAGTCATAGCGAGTGGTTGAGTGGCCTTGGCATATCATTAGCATATTACGCTTTTGGTTGCACAGATGACCGGATGACTAGACACTTAGCATATTAGGCTTTTATTATATAGGATTTTCAGGCCATACAAAATTATCAACTTAAAAATTGGCCTGCTATATCTGGTCAAACATTTAATTAACTTACCACTAATGCCTTGTTAGGGTCAGACCAAATGATTTTGCAGGCCTTATAGGGCCCACAGACCAGACGTTCCCCACACCTGTGCTAAAACCTGAGTGAAAAAAAATCAGTCTGACTGATGATGCCTCTGCTTAAACATTGCTATTTCAGGGCATATATTTCAGTTTGCTGATTGTTTTTATAGGACAATGGTCTGCACCTATCCGTTTAAGAGTGACTGTGTTATTACCCCATTTTGTTCCTCTACCCACTTTTTGGTAGTTACTCAGTTCTTTAAATAGCACGTATTTTTTTCCATTCTGCTGAAGCATGACTGATATGGTTTGATCTTAAAACTCTGGACAACATGGAGATAAAAAAAAGTATGTATGGGAGACAACTTCTTGACATCTCCAACCATGTTCCCCACCACCTCTTCTGTTTTGTGCACAAAGGAAATGAGTACAGCAAAAGAATAGGAGAAATGAAGTATAGAGGGAAAATTACTGGGGTTCTGGGGGAGTAATAAAAATTCAATACAGCACTAAGACTAACTTATAATGCAAAACATTTATATTGACAAAGCACTATAGTCAAAGGTTTATACACATGAATAGCATATGTAACATATTGGGACATTTTCTCAAATATGCCACATTTATGAAGTCTGGCAACAATCTTTCTGATTTTCTTATACCATCTGCTAATTTCCTCTGTGACTTTTAACAACCCAATGTTCTGAAAGTTGGATCAGTGTAAATGTAGAAGATGCTCTATTCCAAGAAATAAAGTTCAAAAATGAAGTTATCCTTGGGTTAAATCTGTCCAGACCAGAAAGTTGTTCTTCAACTTCTGTTTCATCTATATTCCCTCCAAAAACTTGCTATCTGAATTAGGACAAGCTACTCCCCATTTCTAGCTTTTTGATTCCTCTGATGTAAAATGAGTATAACAGGACTAGATGGTTTTTAAAGTTCAACCCGATGCTGTCAGAGCTATAAATTTTCACAATTCTTCAAAATAAATAAAAAAGGGTAAAAGGTCCTTATCCCCCCATTGCCCCCCCACCCCCCACTCATACCCTCAACCCCTGGTGTCTGTGTCCATTGGTTAAGCTTATATTCATGCATACAAGTCCTTTGGTTGATCTCTCCCCCTTAGCCCCACCCTCATAGGAATATCTTTTCCAATACAGCTCCTAGGGCACTGGAAACTAAAGAGAAAATAAACAAATGGGACTACATCAAAATAAAAAGCTTCTTCACAGCAAAACAAACCATCAACAAAACAACAAGAACCCCCACTGCATGGGAAAACATATTTGCCAATGTTATCACTGATAAGGGTCTAATCCCTAAAATTTATATGGAACTCATACAACTTAACAAAAGGAAGATAAAAAATCCAATAAAAAAATGGTCTAAGGACTTAAATAGACAGTTTTCAAAAGTGGACATACAGAAGGCCAAGAGAAATATGAAAACATGCTCAAAGTCATTAATCATCTGAGAGATGAAATCAAAACAACAATGAGGTATCATCTCACACCCTTCAGAATGGCTATCATCAACAAATCAACAAACCACAGTGCTGGGAGGATGTGGAGAAAAAGGAACCCTCTTGCACTGCTGATGGGAATGCAGACTGGTGCAACCACTGTGGAAAACAGTGTGGAGTTTCCTCAAAAAATTAAACGTGGAACTCCCATTTGAACCAGTAATCCTACTTCTAGGAATATGTCCCAAGAAATCAGAAACACCAATCAGAAAGTACATATGCACCCCTATGTTCATAGCAGCACAATTTATAATAGCTAAAATTTGTAAACAGCCTAAGTGCCCTTCAGCAGATGAATGGATTAAAAACTGTGGTACAGCTACACAATGGAATACTATCCTTCTGTAAAAAAAACAAAGAACTCTTACCATTCACAATAGCATGGATGGACATGGAGAGCATTATGCTAAGCAAAATAAGCCAGTCAGAGAAAGATAAATATCACATGATCTCACTCATTTGTGGAATATAATGAACAACTTAAATTGAGGAACAAAAATAGATCCATAGAAAGAGAAGCATCGAACAGACTGTCAAACTTCAGAGGGAAGGCAGGCTGGGGGTAAGAGATCAACCAAAGGACTTGTATGCATGCATATAAGCATAACCAATGTACACAGACACTAGGGGAGTGAGCACCTGTGCTGGGTGGTGGGTGTGTCCAGGGAAAGGTCAATGGGGGAAAAGGAGACATATGTAATACTATATGTAATACTTTAAACAATAAAGAATTTTTAAAAAGACATGATACATTGTAAGTTTAGATAGATATAAACCAGATAGGATAGGTGATAATTTATTGTTAAATAATAAATACTCTTAAGAAACCAACAGCTTTATGCTAAGGGAAATAAGGCAGTCAGAAAAGATAAATATCACATGATCTCACTCATATGTGGGATATAATGATCAACATAATTTGATGAACAAAAAAGGATCCAGAGACAGAGAAGCATTGATCAGGTGCTCAAACCTCAGAGGGAAAGTAGGGGAGGGTGGGGGTAAAGGGGATAGGTCAACCAAAGGACTTGTATGCATGCATATAAGCATAACCAATGGACACAGACACCAGGGGCGTGAAGACATGAGCAGGGGAGGAGCACATATGCAATACCTTAATCAATAAAGGAAAATAAGAAACCAACAGAAAAAAAGACTAAATGGATAAAGTTGTGATACATATATGCAATGGAATATTACTTGGCCATAAAAAATCAATTCATACCATTTGTGACAACATGGATAAACCTAAAGGTATTGAGCTGAGTGAAATAGGTTGGGCATAGAAAGACAAGTACTAAAAAAATGAAGAAAGACAAATACCATATGATTTCACTTATATGTGGAAATCTAAAAATCAAAATAAGAACAAACAAGACAGAAGCAAACCCATAGATATAGAAAACAAAACTGATGGTTGCCAGATGGGAAGAGGTTTGGAGGACTAGATGAAAAAGGTGAAGGTATTAAGAAGTACAAATTGGAAGTTACAAAGTAATCACAGAGATGTAAAGTACAGCTTAGGGAATATATTTAATAATATTGTAATAACTATACATGTGTCAGATAGTTTCAAGGCTTACCAGAGGATCACTTTTGGAGTTATATGTGTCTAACCACTATGGTGTACACCTGAAACTAATATTGAATGTCAACTGCAATTGATAAATAAAATTTTTTAAAGTAGTCAGTTAATAGAATCTACCAGCAAAATAACTCAAAGCTTGTAGTAACACAATTGACAAAGGAAGGGGAAATAAAGAAAAACCTTGTTTATCCAGAAATGATACACATTAAATCACTTCAACCACACCCCAGTAAATCTCACCTTACTTTGGCAATTGTGGGTGACCACTGTTAATATATACCTGCCTGATCCCTAATTCCATATGCTATAGGGAGATCTTCCCATCAATATTCTATGCACATTCACACAGAATCAAGTTAGCCAGCCCTTTCAAAACAGAGGCTTATTGGTAAAAACAAATCTATATAACAAAGGGAGAAACTAACCTATGCTAATCAATACAATCATCTATTCATAGATCTGAATGGACACTATTGATAGCCAGACATCTAATGAAAATAATATCAAAGAAAATGATCAAGATCAATAAAAAGGAATAACCCTGAGGAGACAGAAATAGGAGAAAGGAAAACTGGGATGAAGAAATAATTAGGAGGCTAAACTCAACTTTACAAATTGTAATTTATCTAATAGATATTCTAAAAGATATGGCATCCATAAGAAAGCACACTCTGATACATAAAAAGGAAAGCAAAGAACAAAAAAGAGTTCTTGTACATTATAACTATAATGGCCCTCCAAAACTTGTTTTTTAAATCAATGGACAGGATGCATAATAATATAGTCATGGTGGAAATGACTATCAATCTGCAAAATGAAGTCATGGAAATTTCCAAGAGCATAGAGAAAAGAGACAGAAAGATGGAAATTATGAGAAATGAGTTAAGAGAATTTAAGGATAGACAGGATTCCAACAAGAACAGGTATTTAAAATAAGTTCCAGAATAAAAGAATAGAGGCAACAAAAGGAAAAAATAATAGAAGAAAACTTCCCTCAACTAAAAAGTCAACACTTTATAGTAAAAGTCATTGCCGAGTACCAATTAATGGGGGGAAAGTACACACAGGGTCCTGAAATTTCAGAAAGCCATAACAAAAGAGAAAAAAAAGAGAAGAAAAATGTATTAATAGAGAAAAAGTTGAATCTCAATAGGTGCAGAGGTCCTGTGCCCTTTTAAATCCTACCTAGAAGTATAAATTTTAAGAACTTACATTTTAAAGACCAAACCCTATAGTCAATATCATGAATAGATCAACTCTCCTCAACTTGATTTATAGATTCATATAATCCCAATAAAAAAAAAACAACTGTTTGTATGAGAGTGTGAGAGTGTATATGAGTGTGTGTATGTGTTGTGTGTGTGTGTGTGTGTGTGTAATTTTAAATTCTGAACCTAATTCATCCTATATAATAAAAGGGTACTATGCAAATTGACTGTAATGGTGGAATGACCAGGAATGACCGGTAGCTATGATGTGCACTGACCACCAGGGGATAGATACTCAACACAGGAGCTGCCCCCTTAGTGGTCAATGTGCTTCCACAGGGGCAGCAGTGCTCAGTCAGAAGCTGGCTCATGGCTGGTCAGAGCAGTGGCGGAGACAGGAGCCTCTCCCATCTCTGCAGCAGCGCTAAGGATGTCCCACTAATAGCTTAGGCCCACTAGGGCATCCCCTGAGGGCTCCTGTGCTGCCAGAGGGATGTCAGACTGCCAATGTAGGTCTTATCCCCAGGGGAGTAGGCCTAAGCCATCAATTGGACATCCCCTGAGGGGTCCCAGACTGCGAGAGGGTGCAGGCCAGGCTGAAGGACCTCCCTGAGTTCACAAATTTTCATGCACCAGACCTCTAGTGTTAATAAAATATTATATTCATATTATAATATAATTTTATTACATATTAATATAATAACTAGTCATATATTGATAAAACTATAAATATTAATGTAATATATTACTATAATAATATCAATATTATATAATACTCATAATATATTAAAGTTAGAGGAAAATTTAATAAGTTAATGGAATATACTGAAGAGCCCAGAAATAGGCCCAGGCAAATATAAACACTGAAGAATAGCAGAAGAGTTAGGAAAAGAGAATCTCTTCAATAAAGGATGCTGGAACAGCTGAGTATCCATATGGATACTTCACATTGTGTGCACAACTAGTAAGTGACAACTGAAAAGCCCCTTATGAGATTATTTCATCAGTGTACATTCACAAATCTCCATGTAGAAATGTGTTCAGGTATTCTCTATTGTCTGGATTTGCATGTGAATGTATATTGGCTCATGGCCCAAACTGTATATGATATAATTTAGCAGCTCCAAGGATTAATTCTAAGGCTAGAGGTTTCCATTGGAGGTGTCAGTATTAGTCACAGCTACAGATTTATGAACTCATAAAACATTAACTGCATTTCCTCATGCTTTGTGTCTGATTCTATTTTTCACACATGATGTGTAAATGAAGTACTCTATCTCCAAATGACATCAGTGCCCTATAAACTTATAAAATTGCTCTTGTGTTTAACTATCTTCACACCCTAGAGATATAAAAACTGAATGATATAAAGATGAATAGGAAATCTATAAATTTTATAAGACTATTGGTTTCAATACTTTATGCTGGAAGAGTGTGGGTGGCAAAGCCTGACATCAGCTAACTGGGCTCTATCAGCAGAAATTCGGGTAGGATAATTAGGCTTCCCTGATGATCTCCAAAGAACTTTTATTTTCTTTTTATTTTCTTACATTTCCCTCAGGGACAATGGTACACAATGTTAACCATCATTCAGACTAGGACCATCATAGCAGGTGGGCCATACTGTTGCAGAAGACCGGAGAAAAACCAAAACACGCTTAGAAAAAGGGAGTTACATTTTATTATTAAATTCTATGCAGGGCCAGAGAAAAATGTGTCTTTCAAATTCTGGGACCCCCCAACATGGAGGAAACTCTCTTTATTTATACTTTTTCCAGTCCTTTGTCTCCCAAATTTGGAATGAGACTTCCAGGCCTTCTGAGAAAGAAGGCCTGCATGCTGGGAAGAGGCCATGAGACCATATCTCAAGGCCTGGCCTGGTGTCAGCACTGACAACTCTGTCTGGGGCATAGTTTACAGCCTCTCTGGAATGGGAGTAGTCTTATTTTCCTTATTATTTAAGACAGAAGCCAGAATAGCGGGGTTAAAATTTCAAACAGCATTTTTTATATAAGATGGATGCTTCAATACTAAATTTCACAAATCCTTGGCCTTAGAAATATTAGTAACTAATGTGCAAGACTGACTCCCTAATAGAACAAAGAAGTGATTCCTCTTGTTTGTGCATTTGGGCATCAAATTCTAAAATGGCCAAAGGACAAAAATGAATCAAACATTAGAGCCATTGCAGCTTGAAACAAAGCCAGACCCACGCTACACAATCCCCATGGTGAAAACGCCACAAATATAAAGAATTTCTCAAAAGCTTGAGTTGGGAAAAGGGAAGAAGATAAGAGATCAGATGGAAGAAGAGGGACATAACAGAAGAGGAGTACAGGAGATCTATGGGTACCTCAGACAAAGTGAAGTAATTACCAATTAAAGGCCAGTCAGCAGAGCAGAATGGGAATTCAAAAAGACAAAACAGGAGCATCTGAGATCTTGCTCCTTGGCATATGTTGTCACTTTGACTTAAATAAACTATTATAAGAATTATATTTAGGTTTAAATGTTTATTACATTGACATTTACTTGTCATAGTATGGCAGTACTCTGAAGAAGTCCACTCAAGATCACCCTGCAGACACAAATGTGGTGCTAGGTACAAGCAAGGATCCATTGTGCAACATAAACTCCGTGCTTTGCATTAGGTAAACTTGGATCTGAGTTATCCTCTCACGTTATATTTATTTTCCCTATGGAATTTAGTATTTTTTGGAGATCCAAGATGGTGGCAGAGTAGGTGGAAGCTACACTTATCTCCTCCCAGGACCAAACAGGAATTACAATTAAAGTATACAACAATCATCCTAATAACCACCTGAACAATGGCTGAAGAGAAGTCTTATAACCAAGGGTTTACAGAAGAAGCCACGTTGAGACTGCTCCAAACAGGTTGCTGAGGACCAGTCACAGGCAGGGTCTTATCTTGGCCGGCACTAGAGTCCCAAGAGGCCCAGATCCAACACACCCAGTGGACAGCTTCAGACAACATTCAGAGCAGGATCCAGTAAGCTTCACAAGCAGCATATCCAAAGGGAGATCTTGACAGGCACTAAACCCTGCTGATGTCAGTTCTGCTTCATGTAGTTAAGTACCTACACAGCAGCACACACGCCATTGTTGGGGTTGAGCCTTGCAGTTAGCTGGCCTGAGAGTTTATCCCACCCACAAATAGGCCACTAACAATCAAGACTCAGTTACAACAGGAGGGCCCACATAACCCACACAAGGGACATTCCTAGAGCATCCAGCTCAGGTGATCAAGAAGGCTGAACAACTGGACTCCACAGGACATCTACTATATACGGCCATCCTGTGAAGAATGGGAGTCATAGCAAAACTATCTAATACATAGAAACAAACATAAAGGGGCAGACAAAATTGGGAGAAAAAGAAACAGGCCCAAAATAAAATAACTGGAGAAATCTCCAGAAAAAGACCTACATGAAATGGAGACAAGCAATTTATCAGATATAGAGTTCAAAGTAATGGTTATAAGGATGCTTAACAACATGAAAAAGTACTTAGCCATAATTTTAAAAGTCAGAAATGAAAAGCACAATATCTGAAATAAAAAATACACTGGATGGCCCTAGCCGGTTTTGCTCAGTAGATAGAGCATCAGCCTGTGAACCAAAGGGTCCCAGATTCAATTCCGGTCAAGGGCACATACCTTGGTTGCAGACTCCTCTTCGGCCCAGGCCCTGGTAAGGGCACGTGCAGGAGGCAACCAATTGATGTGTTTCTCTCACATTGATGTTTCTCTGTCTTTCCCTCTCTCTTCCACTCTCCATAAAAATCAATGGAAAAATATCCTTGGGTGAGGTTTAACACACACACACACACACACACACACACACACACAGGAATACACTGAATGCCCAGCTGATGTGGCTCAGTGGTTGAGCATTGACCTATGAAGCAAGAGGTCATGGTTCAATTCCTAGTCAGGACACATGCCTGGGTTGCTGGTTTGATCCCAATTTGGGGTCATGCAGGAGGCAGTGGATCAATGATCCTCTCATCACTGATGTTTCTATCTCTCTCTCCTTCTCCCTTCCTCTCTGAAATCAATAAAAATATTTAAAGAATACATTGGAAGGAATAAATAGTAGGTTGGATAAAGCAGAGAATCCAATCATCAATTTGGAAGACAAGATAGAAAAAAATACCCAATCAGAGCATAAAAAAGAAAAAAATAATTTTCAATATTACGATAGATTAAGAAACCTTTGGGACAATATAAAGCATAACAACATCTGAACCATAAGGATACCAGAAGAAGAGAGAGCATGAGAGATTGAGAACCTATTTAAGTAAATAATGACCAAAAACTTCCCTAACCAGGTGAAGAAAAAAACCCAAGGAGTGCACAAAGTCTTAAGTAGGGTGAACCCAAAGAGGCCAACAGCAACACACATCATAATTAAAATGTCAAAGGTTAAATACAAAGAGAGAATCTTAAAATCAACAAAAGAAAAACAGCTACCTACAAGGAAACTCCCATAAGACAGACAGATGATTTCTCATCAGAAACATTTCATGCCAGGAGGGACTGGCATGAGATATTCAAAATAATTAAGAGCAAGAACCTAAAACCAAGGTTAATATACCTATCAAGGCTATCATCTATAACTGAAGGAGAAATAAAGAGCTCCCTAGACAAGAAAAAGCTAAAGATGTTCATTACCACCAAAACAGGTTACAAGAAATGTGCAGGGCCTTCATTAAGAAGCAAAAGAAGGAGGAAGAGGAGAAGGAAGAGGAGGAGGAAAGCAAAAAAGAAACAGAGGAACATAGTTAAAAAGAATAAAATGACCACAGATGCAGCTATCAATAATCACTTTAAATGTAAATGGCTTAAATGTTCTAATCAAAATATATAGGATGGATAAGAAAATAAGACCCATATATATGCTGTCTAAAGAGACCCGAACAAAAGATACACACAAACTAAAAGTAAAGGGGTGGAAAAAGATATCTCATGCAAGTGAAAATTTTTAAAATAAAGCTGGGGTAGCAAAATTTATATCTGACAAAACAGACTCTAAATAAAGGCTATTATAGGAGAAAAAGAAGGACACTAATGATAAAAGGAAGCAAACAAGAGAATATAACCCTTGTAAATGTCTATGCACCTCTCATAGAAGCACCTAAATATGTAAAGCAAATTTTGATGGACATAAAGAGAGAGACCAAAGTAATACAGTCATAGCAGGGGATTTTAATATGCAATTGACATCAATGAATACATCTTTCAGACAGAAAATCAACAAGTTAACAGTGACCTTAAATGACACACTAGATCAGATAGATTTAATTGATATCTTCAGAGCATTTCACCCCAAAGAAGCAGAATGGACATTCCTTTCAAGTGCATATGGAATACTATCTAGGATAGATCACAAGTTAGGACACAAAACAATTCTCAATAAATTTAAGAAGACTGAAATCATATCAAGCATCTTCTCTGACCACAATGCTATAAAACTAGAAATCAATAAAAAGAAAAAACTGAAAAACACACAATGACATGGAAGCTAAATAACATGATTCTGAACAATGAATAAATTAACATTGAGATCAAGGAAGAAATAAAACAATGCACTGAATCAAATGAAAATGAGAACACAACAACCCAAAATCTATGAGACACAGTGAAAGGAGTCCCAAGAGGGAAATTCATGTATGACAGGCCTATCTCAAGAAACAAGAAAAATATCAAATAAATAATCTAACTTTACATTTAAAGAAACCTGAAAAAGATAAACAAAGTCCAAAATGAGTAGAAAAAAAGAAAAGAATAAAGATCAGAAATAAATAAAATAGTCTAAAAAAACAATACAAGTGATTAATGAAAACAAGAGCTTGTTCTTTGAAAATATAAAAAATTTGACAACCTTTAACCAGACTCATCAGGAAAAAAAGATTGAGGACCCAAATAAGTAAAATCAGAAATGAAAGAGAAGTAGCAACTGCCACCAAAGAAATACAAAGGATTATAAGAAAATATTATGATAACAAAATAGACAATGCAGATGAAATGAATAAATTCCTAGAAACATACAATCTTCCAAAACTGAATCGGGAAGAATCAGAGAATTTGAACAGACAGATTACAATTAATGAAACTGAAGCAGTAATAAAATAAAATGAAAAAAACACAACCAACCAACAAGCAAAAGTCCTGGACTGAATGGCTTTCCAAGTGAAACTTATTAAACTTTCAAGGAAGAACTAACACCTATGCTCAAACTATTCCAAAAAAATGCAAGAGGAAGAAGTCTCCCAACCTCATTTTATAGAGCCTGCATTATCCTAATTCTAATTCCAAAACCAAATAAAGACACAACAAGGAAAGAAAATTATAGGCCAATATCCTTAATGACCACAGATACTAAAATCTTCAACAAAATATTAGCAAATCAGATCCAGCAATACTTAAAAAATATCATACACCATGATCAAGTGGGATTTATTTCAGAAATGCAAGGTTGGTATAATATCCACAAAGCAATAAATGTGATGCACCACATAAACAAAATTAAGGATAAAAACCACATGATCATTTCAATAGATTCAGAAAAAGCATTTGATAAAATGCAGCTCCCATTTATTATAAAAATTCTCAGCAAACTGGGAATAAAGGGAACATAACTTAATGTAATTAAGGCCATATATGGCAAGCCCACCACCATCATCATACTCAATGGGCAGAAACTACAAGTGTTCCCCTTAAGACCAGGAACAAGACAGGGATATCCACTTTCACCACTTTTATTCAATACTAGTGGTCTGGTGCATGAAATTCGTACACATTAAAAGAGAATTAATTAGAGGAAATATTTTAATATTGCTATTTGCCCTTTCTCTATAATAGAAGTGTCAGAGATGAAAGAAAATTAGTAAAATGTATATTAAAATCTCCCTCCTGTCAGAGTCTGGGGTACACTGCGGGACCTAGAGTCAAGTCCCTGCCTACCACCTGCATGCACTTCAAAAATGCAGAAAACCCAGACGCAGCCAGCCCCACCCCCATTGAGTGAGACCCAGACCTGGCCAGTCCCACCCCTGTCAAACCCCTCCAGGTGGGGGGTGCAGCCTCAGGTCCCCTGGCCTGGCACTGGGTGGGCAGTAAAGCCTCAGGTCCCCTGTCAAGCCCCTCCAAGTGTGAGCACGGCCTGAAGTCCCCCAGCCTGGCACTGGGGCAGGGGGGCACAGCCTGAGATCCCCCATCAAGCCCTGCCAGGCAGGAGGCATGGTCTGAGGTCCTGCGACCTGGTGCTAGGGTAGTGGGCGCAGGTGGAGGTCCACTGTCAGGCCCCACCAGGTGAAGGGTGCAGCCTGAGGTCTCCCAGCCAGGCGCTGGGGCAAGGGGCATGGCCTGAAGTCCCCTGTCAAGCCCCACCAGGAGAGGAGCATGGCCTGAGGTCCCCTATCAAGCCCTGCTGGGCAAGGGGTGCGGCCTCAGGTACCTGTCAAGCCCCATGGGGCTGGGGTCGTGGCCTGAGGTCCCTCACCCTGGCCAGGCACGATGCAGCCTCAGGTCCCTGCTGTTTGGTCATGACATTATGGTCTCCTGGCTAATTTGCATATTCTTCTATTATATAGATAGATAGTATTGGAAGTCACAGCTACAGCAATCAGACAAGAAGAAGAAATGAAAGCCATAAAATTGGAAAGGAAAATGTAAAACTGTCATTCTTTGCAGATGACATGATACTGTCATGATATATATAGACAACCCTAAAGATTCCACTAAAAAAATTACTAGAAATGAATGAATTCAGTAAAGTAGCAAAATACAAAATAAATATTCAGAAAACAGTTGCATTTTTATACACCAATAATGAATTAACAGAAAGGGAAATTACAAAAACAATCCCATTTACAATTACATAAAAATATACCTAGGAATAAATTTAACCAAGGACATAAAAATCCTGTACTCTGAAAATTATAAGATATTGAAGAAAGAAATTGGAGAAGACACAAGTAAATGTAGTCATATATATTGTTCATGGATAGAAGAATTAACATCATTAATATGTCCATACTACCCAAAGCAATCTATACATTCAACACAATTCCTATCATGATACGAATGGTATATTTCAAAGAATTAGAAAAAATATTCCAAAAATTTATATGGAACCACAAAAGACCCCAAAAGCCACAGCAATTTTGAGAAAGAAGAACAAAATTGAAGGTATAATACTACCTGATATCAAACTATACTAAAATTCCATACTAATCCAAACAACATGGTACTGGCATAAAAACAGACATGTAGATCCATGGAACAGAATACAGAGCCCAGAAATAAATCCATGCCTTTATGATCAATTAATGTTTTACAAAGGAGGTAAAAACATACAATGGGGTAAAGTTAGTCTAAATCAATAAATTGTGTTGGGAAAGTTGGACAGATATGTGCAAATAAAATGATACTAGACCACCTTCTACACTATACATAAGAATAAACTCAAAGTGGGTTAAGATTTAACTGTTAGACTTGAAACCATAAAAGTCCTAGAGGAAAACATAGGCAGTAAAATCTCAGACACTTCCCACAGCAATATTTTTTCTGATATATCTCCTCAGGCAAGAGAAGCAAAAGAAAAAAAATAGCCCTATCCAGGTGGTTCACTTGGTTGAAGCATCATTCTGTGCACCAAAAGGTTGCAGGTTTGATTCCTGGTCAAGGCACACACCTAGGTTGTGGGATCAATCCCCAGGTGGGGCACATACAGGAGGGAACATTTCAATATTTCTCTCAAATTGATGTTTCTCTCTTTTCTCATTCACCCTCCCTCACTCCTTTCCTCTCTCTGTAAAAAATCAATAAAAACATATCCTCAGGTGAGGATTAAAAAATAAATCTATAATAATAAAAGCATAATATGCTAATGAGACCAGATATCCTTCCGGACGACCTTCCAGACAAAGCTGGGGCTGCAAACGGAAGCTCAGGTCCTGGGTGCCTGCCGACAATTACAGGGAAGCTCGGGTCCTGAGTGCCAGAGGGAAGCCAGTGCCGGCAGCTGGGGAAAGGAAGGCCTACTCTTGCATGAATTTCGTGCACTGGGCCTCTAGTAAGTAAATAAGCAAATAGGGCTATATCAAACTAAAAAGTGTTTGTAGAGCAAAAGAAACCATCAACAAAATGAAAAGACAACCCACTGGATGGGAGTATATTCGCCAATACATCTGATAAGGGCTTAATATATAAAATTTATAAAGAATGTATAAATCTCAACACTAAAAAAAAAAACAACAAAGAACAATCCAATTAAGAAATGGGCAGCCTAGGCAGTGTGGCTTAGTGGTTGAGCATTGACCTATTAATCAGGAGGTCACTGTTCGATTCCCAATCAGGTCACATGCCCCAGTTGTGTGGTCAATCAACAGTGGGAGGGTGTGTGGGAGGCAGCTAATGGATGATTCTCTCTCATCATTGATGTTTCTATCTCTCTCTGTTTCTCCCTTCCTCTCTCTGAAATTTTTTAAAAAGGAATTGGGAAAAAGACTTAAATAGATACTTCTCCAAACAGCACATACAGATGGCCAATAGACATATGAAAAGATGCTCAAAATCACTAATCAAGAAAATGCAAATTAAAAGCACAATGAGATATCACCTCACACCTATCAAAATGGTTATCCTATATAATAAAAGGGTAATATGCAAATTGACCCTGATGGCAGAATGACCAGAACGATCACTGGACCAGACACTATGAGATGCACTGACCACCTCTTGGTCCCTTTCCCCAGCTGGCAGGCTCTGATTGCCTGATGGCCACCAGCTGTGGGGGTGGGACTGGCAAGCAGGCAGGGACAGCCGACCTCTCGGTCCCTTCCCCGAGGCCTTCAGGCACTAACCATCTGATAGCGAACAGGGAACAAGGAGTGGGTGGCGGCGGGGGGTGGGGCCTGCTGTGGACAATTGGGGAAGATGGCCCTGATTGCAGGCCAGGCCTAGCGACTGTACTCGTGCATGAATTACATGTGCCGGGCCTCTAGTTGTCAATAAATCAACAAGCAAAAGTGTTGGCAAGGACATGGGGGGAAAATCCACATGCACTATTGGGAATGCAGATTGGAAAGCAGTATGAAGTTACCTCAAAAAATTAAAAATGGAACTGCCTTTTGACCCAGCAATTTCACTTACGGGATTATAACCCAAAAAAACCTAAAACACTAATTCAAAAGAATATATGCACCCCCATGTTCATTGCACCATTATTTATAACTAGAGGCCTGGTGCACAAAATTCATGCATGGGTAGGGCCCCTAGGCCTGGCCGGCAATCAGGGCTGATTGGGGGCCTTCCAGCTACCCGCCAAGGCCTCCCTACCCCGGCTGCCGACCGGGGCCTCCCTTTGTTCTGTGCCGCCCCCTGGTAGTCAGCATACATCATAGCAAGTGATGGAACTCCCAGTCTCCTGGTCGAACTCCCAAGGGGACAATGCGCATATTAGGCTTTTAGATAGATAGATAGATGATAGATAGATAGATAGATAGATAGATAGATAGATAGATAGATAGGCAGGCAATATTCAGAAGCAGCCAAAGTGCCCATCAGTGAATGAGTGGATAAAAAATCTGTGGTACATTTACACAATGGAATACAACTCAGTCATAAAAAAGAAGGAACTCTTACCCTTTGCAACAGCATTGATGGACCTGGAGAGTATTATGCTAAGTAAAATTAGCCAGTCAGAGAAAGACAAGTACCAGTACCATATGATCTCACTTATGTGTGGAATCTAATGAATAAAATAAACTAAAAGAAAAAATAGAAACAGATTCATAGAGATAAGGTAGATAGCTGTTGCTATGTGTGTGTGTGTGTGTGTGTGTGTGTGTGTGTGTGTGTGTATAGACTGAAAAACGAGAGAGAGAGAGAGAGAGAGAGAGAGAGAGAGAGAGAAACACTCATGGACATGTACAACAGTGTGGCAATTGCCAGGTGGAGGGGAGGTGAAGGAGAGTATAGGGGGATAAATAGTGTTGGATGGAGACTTGACTTGGGGTGGTGTACACACAATACAGTGTACAGATGATGTGTTGTAGAATTGTGCACCTGCAATCTGTATAATTTTGTCAACTAATGTCACCCCAATAAATTCAATAAAAAGGGGGGAAAAAGACAAAACAATGTCACCCAAATGTTTTGCCATATAATTTACCATCCAAACCAGGAGAATTTAAGGAGTGAAAAGAGATGTTCTTAATAATTATGCCAGAACTACAGATGGTTATTGGGTTTATCCCTAGGAAAGTCAACCTTCCTGTAAGGTCCTCTCTGATTATGTGCCTACTTATTTGTCTCCTCACATTTATCCTAATCTTTGAAATCAAAGCCTGTTCTCAGGTACATCAGCTACCCTAAGAGCAAGAGACAACTTCTTTCCCCCAAAGAATATCCTGCCCACGTTACATATGCCACACTCAGGACCCTACCTGATTAGCTCAAGTTCCAAGGCCCACCACATTAACAAGACTACAGTAAAATTACCAGATCTCACCACCACCTTCTCAAAGGTCATTCTGATTCAAGGACAGAAGATGAGTCTATCTCATTCAAGATCATGAGGTCTCAGCGAGTGGATTAAGCCAGAGAGCTCCTTGGTCTTATGATACCTCTAGAAAGAGTGTAGTAGAAAGGATAGATGAATTTAGGTGGAATCTTTATTGCTTCCACTTCTCTCTTCTCCATAATCGCAGAGTTTAGCTGAGCCCTGATTAACCAGTCGCCATTCTGTCCCTACACCCTGAACATACCATATAGGAAGGTGCCGGGGTCCAACCCCAGCAGGTCCAGGGGTCCCCAAAGGTGTGGACGGAGTCGACGAAGAAGGAATGACAAGGAGACAGTGTTCAGTTGATCAGCAGCCTAGCCAGGATCTCCAGCCAGGATCTCCAGCCAAGTTCTGGTCTCGATCTCCACAGAGGTTCTGCTTAGGATCTCCAGCCAGGTTCTGTGTCCATGGTCTCTTGCTAGGTTCTCCAGCCAGTTCTCCAGGTTCTCCAGCCAGGTTCTGTAGCCATGTTCCCTCGCTAGGTTCTCCAGCCAGGTTCTGTCCAGGTTCTCCAGCCAGGTTCAGTCACCAGGTTCTAGTCAGGTTCTCTTGCCAATTTCTGTAGTCAGGTTCAGTCCAGGATCTTTTGCCATGTTCTCTCCAGCGAAGTTCTTCTGTCTCTAGTGAACGTTCTGTGTAGGTTCTGTGCCTAGGTTCTCGTTCTCGTTCTCTCTCTCTCTCTCTCTCTCTCTCTCTCTCTCTCTCTCTCTCTCTCTCTCTCTCTCTCCTAAGTTCTGTCTGCTGTTGTCTTGTTTCAACTGTATTTATACCAGTTGATTCCAATCCTATCAATCTCTATTCCAAAGGTTAGGGCGTTTCTTATCTCCATTCCAGGGAGTAAAGATTATGTAGCTTAAGCATGATTGTTCGTAGTTGAAGTGATTAACTACCCGCCTGGCACTTAGTTAAGGAGTTTCATCCCCTCCCTGACTTCAGGGAAAAATTCCTACCTGGGGAAACAACCTTTCTAGGAGAGGCATCCCCTCCCTGACTTCAGGGAAAAATTCCTACCTGGGGAAACAACCTTTCTTGGAGAGGTGACCTTGGTTAAAACACACAGCGCTAAGGGGAGCAAACATATTAAGAACAGTATGCCATATATGCCAGGTCCTTTGAAACAGCAAGGATGGACCGGCTCCCGGCAGGAAGGAATGGACTAAAGGAAGCCCATTTAATTTAGGAATTTGTAAATATCTATCCATTCTTTTTGGCCAAATCTTATTTATATCAAGGTATCTGAATTACAATCTACACCTTGAAGAGAAAAAGGGAAACTAGTGCACCATCCAGTGGATAAACCTCAGAGTCCAGGAATAGGTAATGGATGCTACCTCTCTCCTGATTGTTAGAATGGCCTGGGTCGCAGTTCTCCAATACTTGTCATTTCCTCTCTTGTCGTATCTGATTCTTATCCTTCCCAAAGGTGATTTTCATCTCCTACATTTCCCTGAAACCCCAATATAGGCTGCTCTGGTCTGTTGCTTAGACCCAAATGTTTCAATTATCTTTTTGCTTTGGATTCTTATTATCTTTAACAAGACTTAGCTATTCCTTTTACCATGGCTTCCTAGTACCATGCCTATGGCAAGTTCATGAGTCTGAATCCGTTTTTGCTTAAAAGTTATTTTCCAAGAGACTTTTTATAACTGACTCCAGGCAAATCTGCCTCATAGACCTTCCAAATGTACCCAGGCATATGCAATTGGTAGGGTAATATCATCTTAGAATCAAACTGGGACCATTAGCTATGCCTACAATAATCCTATGCATGAGGAAGATCAAAATTAAGGTATTATCTCTTTTTATAGTTAACTGAGAGTAAGAGAGTAAGACTTAACCAAAGATACACTGTTCAAAAAGTATAGAGGCAGAACTGCAATCTGAAGGTACTTTGTACTCACCAATAGAGAAACTAACAACAACAACAAAAAAAAACACAATAAATTTAGTAAAAAGTTTACATCTTCACTTTTACCCCACAGTTTCTAATACTTAGTAAATATGTAATAGCTACCTGTCAGCTGTCTCATGGGCACATTGGCTAAATCAGGCCCTTATCTTATGTTAAATATTTCACAAAAGATACTGGAGGGTTTGTCAGACTATATATCTTCCTTTAACTTGCAACAAGTAACACTGAAGGCCAGAGATGCATTTCATGATTGAAAATGGACCTAGAGGTGGAACATGTAAAAGTGTCTATTAAATCATACCAAAGCTCAAAACCTCCAGAGTTAAGAAGGAAAGTAACACACATATTCATTCCCCAAACAGCCAAAGCCTCATTGCTCAGAGCTAGCAAAAACTGGTTAGACTCCTAGGATAACAAGCAGCAATTGTCAGTCCTGTGTTAAGGCTATCAAACACCACCTTTTCCAAGAAAGGATTAGAGATCCAAGTCTCCACCACCCTGTGACCATGGAGACCATTCTGCCTGCCGAAATTGTTCCACCAGGAAACAAGATAACATAGCTCCAAGGTACTCCTCTAAGCAATGTGTGAAGTGAAAATGACTCCTCTGGCCCTATGACTCACTAGTGTTCTGAAATTTCAACATTTTCTTTCTACAATCACTCCCTTATCAAAATTAAACTTCAAAGTAAATCAAATGATGGGTCAGTCTATCTGAACAAACAAGAAGTGACTCACTGGCTAATCTGTCCTCCCAAAGTGGCAGAGGGAAAAAATGTATTGCTTGTCTCGGGCATCTTTCCATCTGACCTGCAAAGCAAGATTTAAAGTAACCTTAGCTTGGTGCTGAGGATTTTTTGGCCCAGCTCCAAAGTCACTTCCATTATTTGCATTTTAAACACACACATACACACACAAGGACAAGCATCTTTGCCATACCAAGGTCATTCAATATCAAGACCATTAAAATATCTCTAAAACGAAGCCCCATTTTCAAGACTAATTAAATAATGACTAATGACTAAATACACTGAGCAGTGCCTCAGCTTTAGAAATGCTTATTCACTCTTCTGGCACTCATCAGCAAAAAGCTGGTGGTCAATAAAGAGAAGTTATTTGCATCATTAGGTTAAAACCCTCCCTATCCTCCCTCAACCCCACTGTCACTTATATACCCGCCTACTACCACCATAAACTTAGGTCTAGATAAATATGGAAAAGACTAAGACTTTAAGGTCTAGTATTTATTTGTTTGTCTGTTTTGCATCCATTAGCATTTTAGCTTTAGAATGCTTGTCTCTCATTTTCCAGCACTCTATAAGGCAAAGTCAGCTCTCATTCCATAATTCCACAGGCTGTGTCATTATACATGGATTATAGAGCTTTAGGGAAAAAGGTAGAATGTAAACAGTTCCATCTAAGCACACATTATCAAAGATAGCAGTCAGTGTGGGCAGGTAATATACAACCTTGAACATGACATCAGTACTTAAAATGAAAAATGTACCATAAAATATTGAAAAGGAGGAAGAAGGCAAGCAATTATGCCCAAAATTTCATAAAGTCAGGGCAGATTAAATTCTCACTCCTGATGATCACCCGGCTGGTGTCAAATTTTTACATGGTAAAAGTACTCCCTTCAAACAAATTGTTGAAGTCCAGGAAGGAGACATCTCTGTCTACTTGACACCAATACAAGTAATACTAGACCATTGTCTTCCTATGTCTTGATACTCTTAATATTTACAGTTATAGTCTGCCGGGAGCCGGTCCATGCTTGCTGTTTCAAGGGACCTGGCATATATGGCATACTGTTCTTAATATGTTTGCTCACCTTCTTGGCACTATGTGTTTTAACCAAGGTCACCTCTCTGAGAAAGGTTGTTTCCCCAGGTAGGGATTTTCCCCTGAAGTTAGGGAGGGAATAAAACCTCTTAACTAAGTGCCAGGCGGGTAATTAATCACTTTAACTATGAACAATCATGCTTAAGCTACATAATCTTTACTCCCTGGAATGGAGATAAGAAACGCCCTAACCTTTGGAATAGAGATTGATAGGATTGGAATCAACTGGTATAAATACAGATGTAACAAGACAGAACTTAGAAGACAGAACCAAGAAAGACAGAATCTACACACAGAACCTACACACACAACCTACACAGAACCTAGAGACAGAAGAACTTCGCTGGAGAGAACATGGCAAAAGATCCTGGACAGAACCTAGAGACAGAACCTAGTGAGAGAACATGGCAAAAGATCCTGGACTGAACCTGACTACAGAAATTGGCAAGAGAACCTGACTAGAACCTGGTGACTGAACCTGGCTGGAGAACCTGGACAGAACCTGGCTGGAGAACCTGGCTGGAGATCCTAACCAGAACTTCGCTGGAGATCCTGACCAGAACTTGGCTAGAGATCCTGGCTAGGCTGCTGATCAACTGAACGCTGTCTCCGTGTCATTCCTTCTTCGCCGACTCCGTCTACACCTTTAGGGAACCCCTGGACCTGCTGGGACTGGACCCCAGCAATAGTCCAAACAAGTTGATCTCAACATATTTTATTAAAATCATAATTAGCCAAATAATGCTCAATAAATAACATTCATTTCTACCTCTGTGCTCTTATTCACTTTACTTTCTAAGTCTTCTTTTCAAAAGTCCAACTTGTTCTTATATTTAGTTCATCTCACTTTCGTTATGAAGTCTCCTTTTCCTGAACTTCTGAGTAGTAGTTTTTCAGGTTTTTTTCAATTACAGTTGACATTTGATAATAGACAGCATAGTGGTTAGACCTTATATAGCTTTTAAAGGGATCCGCCAGTAAGTCTAATACACACCTAGCACCATACATAGTTATTACTGTGTTATTGACTACATTCTCTGTGCTGCAGTTTATATCCCTGTGACTATTTTGTAATTGCCAATTTGTATTTCTTAATCCTTTCCCCACCACTTTTTTTAAAATATATTTTATTGATTTTTTACAGAGAGGAAGGGAGAGGGATAGAGAGTCAGAAACATCGATGAGAGAGAAACACCGATCAGCTGCCTCCTGCACACTCCCCACTGGGGATGTGCTGGCAACCAAGGCACATGACCTTGAGCAGAATCGAACCTGGGACCCTTGAGTCTGCAGGCTGACGCTCTATCCACTGAGCCAAACTGGTCAGGGCCCCTTCCCCCTTTTTACTAAGCCTCCCCAACCATCCTCGCATCTGGAAACCATCAGTTTGTTGTCAGTATCTATCAGTTTATTTTTTTAGATCCCACATATAAATGAAATCATATCACAACTGTCAGGATAATTATCATAAATAAACCAACAAACAAAAAGTATTGGTGATGATGTGGAGAAAAAGGAACCCTTGTGCACTATTGATGAGATAGCAAATTGGTACAGCCACTATGGAAACCAATATGGAGCATCTGTAAATTATTAAAAAGAGCCTGGCCAGTGTGTCTCAGTGGTTGAGCATCAACCTGTGAACCAGGAGGTCAGGGTTCAATTCCAGAACATGCCCAGGTTGCAGTCTTGATCCTTAGTAGAGGGCTTGCAGGAGGCAGGCAATCAATGACTTTCTCTCATCATTGATGTTTCTATCTCTCTCTCCCTCTCCCTTTCCCTTCCTCTCTGAAATCAATAAAAAAATATTTTTAAAAACTTAAAAATAGGAGCTCGGAAAATGGCGGAGGTATAAGCGGACGTGTCCTGTGCCTTGTCCTGGAGCAGATAAGGGTGAGCAGCTGAAACGGGTAACATTCAGCCCGAATAGGTAGAGGATTTTCAGCTGAGAGATTGTCTGCAGCTAGGAAAGACTGAGAACCCCCCAGGGGAAATAAAAGGACGGTTGGAGACTGCGGCTGAAGCCTCTCCTGGTGCACCAGCTAAGGAACGGAGACTGCGCCATCTTGGGTGGTTGTTGCCGGCATCCAGAGACCAGCTACTAACCTGGAAACAAGGGATCGCAAGCAGCGTGACTGTGTGAACTCAGAGGAGCACTGCTTCTTCTCACGGAAAGGTTGGACATCCCCTAAAGGTGCGGTTTGCAGTGCGGGTTGGAGGGAGGACCTAGCTCGCGCGCGCAGGGCGGAATCTGCGCCCCACAGAGTCCGCAGCCTTTGGGACCAGCGTGACCCGTGAGTGGGGAAGGGGCCCCACAGGGATGCTGGCAGAAGGGAACGCGAAAAATGAGCCCACAGCTGGACTGGATGTAAAGGAGCAGCCTTGGACTTTGCCAATCTGCTGGCTGCTTGGTGACAGGGGCGAGTGGGCGCGCGGAGACTGCGCGCGGAGACTGTGCGCAGACCTGGAAGGTGGAGGCTTGCGAATTCGCACAACTATCAGGCTCTTGTTACAGTTCCCCTTAGATCCGTGCATTTGATTATTAAACCCAGCGCATGGGATTCCCCAGTTGGGGTCATTCGCAGAGCCTGTAGGGGAAAGTTCTTTTTGGGGAGCCTGGGAAACAGCGGAAAGTGGCAAGGAACCAGCTCTGGGCAGTGGTCTTTCCCGAATCAGTTCCAAATACCATAGAGGACAAAACCCTACTGATAGAGAGGACTTAGAGCCTCGGAGGTAAATCCAGACACACTGCCACCCAGAGGCAGAGCCACGAACTGTCTCTTTTGCGATCACAAATAAAGGCAGTCTGGTAAAAAAAATACAACCTGCCTTAAAATCAGGTCTGTGGCTTACTGCACGGAGGGACAGTGTATCGCAGGGAAGTTCAACACTCCCCTGAATGCCTGGCAGGACTGAGGCGTGCCAAAAAGAAGAGTGGAAGATCTGAAGCACCTTCACTTCCGAATATTTATATATATATATATATATATATATATATATTTAATTCTTTTTTCACCATTTCATTAAGAACCTATTTTATTTATTTTTTTTTATTTTTTATTTTTTTCATCACCTGATTTTACCTTTTTAATTACTACATTTTTTAACTAGTATTATTGCTATCCTTTTACCATTTTTTCAAGGGTCATTTTATTTTTTATTATTTTTTTTTATTTTTCTTTCTTTTATTTTGGGATTAGTGTTCTACACTCTATTTTCATCGTTCCTTTAGCATCATTTCTCTCTATCTCACATTTACCCTTAAGCCAAAACTCTCTTCCTCACTTTTCCCCTTTTGTTGTCCTGTTTCTCTTACCCTATTCCTGCTTTGGATTTTACCTATTCCTTCTTTCTACCCACTGTCTAAATTTCACCCTACTTATATATCTAATTTCCAATCCCTCGCTCTCCCCATGCAAATAGCCTCTTCCCCACCTCTATTTCATTCTCTTATTTTTTTTTTGTTTGTTTTTGTTGTTGTTGTTTTTTTTTGTTTTTTTTTTTTGGTCTTTTTGTGTGTGTGTTTTTTTTTCTCTCCCTTTTCCCAATCTCATTTCGGCACTCCTTTTTGTTTTTTATTTTTCTCTCTAATATTTTTCTCTTTTTTCTTCTTTATCCCCTAATTCTCTTCGCTCGGGGGGGGGGGGTCACCTTTATTTGGGGTTATTAATATCGTGAATGCATTTAGTTCGGTGCATTGTACGTTGTGCCTTGTTGTGTTCTATTTTGTGCCTTTGAGTCAGCGCAACAGAGAGAGAACTACATAACCAAACACCTTGAGAAGAGAAATCATGGTGAAACAAAGAGCCAACCCAAATATGAAAGAAAAACAGGCATCATCAGAAGAGGAAGTAAACGAAATAGAGGCAATGGAGGCAAGCAACCTGTCAGAGAAAGAATTCAGAGTAATGGTCATAAGGTGGATGAAAAGAATGGAAGACCAATTCAACAATATGTGTAGGAACCAAGAGGAAATGAAGAAGAACCAAGAGGAAATGAAGAGAAACCAAGAAGAAATGAAAAACGACATCACTGCCATAAAGAGCTCAATAGAAAGCATCAACAGTAGACTAGAAGAAGCAGAGGACCGTATCAGCGAGCTAGAAGACAAGGTAGAAAAAAATACCCAAACAGAACAGCTTCTAGAAAAAAAAATTAAAAAGCAGGAAGAGAGCCTAAGAGAACTCTGGGACAATGCTAAACGAAACAACATCCGAATAATAGGGGTGCCAGAAGGAGAGGAAACTGAGCAAGGAATAGAAAACCTGTTTGAAAAAATAGTAACAGAAAATTTCCCTGATATAGGGAGGAAAAAACTCACACAAATCCAAGAAGCTCACAGAGTCCCAAACAAAATGAACCCGAAAAGACCGACACCAAGGCACATAATAATTAAATTGGCAAACACCAACGACAAAGCAAGAATCTTAAAAGCAGCAAGAGAGAGACAAAGTTACCTACAAAGGATCCCCCATCAGACTAGCGACCGATTTCTCAACAGAAACACATCAGGCAAGAAGGGAATGGAATGAAATATACAAAGTCATGCAAAGGAAGGGTCTGAATCCAAGAATACTATACCCAGCGAGGCTATCAATCAAAATTGAGGGTCAAATCAGGAGCTTCACAGACAAAAATGGTCTACGGGAGTTTATTACAACCAAACCAGCAATGAAAGAAATGCTAAAGGGTCTGCTGTAAATAGAAAAAACAGGAAACAAAGAAGGAACGCAGCGGTAAAGAACAAAAATGGCGACTAACAAGTTTCTATCAATAATAACTTTAAATGTAAATGGATTAAATTCCCCAGTCAAAAGGCATAGGGTAAATGAGTGGATAAGAAAACATGACCCATATATCTGTTGTCTACAGGAAACCCACCTCAGAAAAAAAGACGCACACAGACTGATGGTGAAGGGATGGAAAAAGGTTTTTCAGGCCGATGGAAGTGAAAAAAAAGCCGGGGTAGCAATACTTATATCTGACAAATTAGATCTCAAAGTGAAGGACATAAAAAGAGATCAAGAAGGCCACTTCATAATACTAAAGGGAGCAGTCCAACAAGAAGAAATAACTCTGGTAAATATATATGCACCCAATATAGGAGCACCCAAATACGTAACAAATCTTCTGGAGAAGATCAAGGGAGAGATTGACAGCAATACATTCATAGTAGGGGACCTTAACACCCCATTATCGCCACTGGACAAATCCTCTAAACAGAGACTCAGCAAAGAAACATCAATCCTAAATGACTCACTAGATCAGATGGAATTAACTGACATCTTCAGAACATTTCACCCCAAAGCCACAGAATATACATTCTCCTCAGGTGCACATTTGTCACCTTCAAAGATAGACCATATATTGGGTCACAGACAAAGTCTCTTCAAATTCAAGAAAATTGAAATCATATCAAGTATCTTCTCAGACCACAAAGGCATAACACTGGAAATCAACTACAACAAAAACAATCCAAAAAAATCAAACACATGGAGACTAAATAGCATGCTATTAAACAACAACTGGGTCACCAGTGAGATCAAAGAAGAAATAAAAAACATCATGGCAACGAATGACAATGAAAACACAACAATCCAAAACCTATGGGACACAGCAAAAGCAGTCTTGAGAGGGAAGTTCATAGCTCTACAAGCCTACTGCAAGAAACAAGAAACAATGAGAATAAATGACCTAACTCTACAACTGGAAGAATTAGAAAGAGAGCAACAAAAAAAGCCCACTGTAAGCAAAAGGAAGGAAATAACAAAGATCAGAGCGGAGATAAACGACATAGAGACCAAAAAAACAATACAAAAGATCAACAAAACCAAGAGCTGGTTCTTTGAAAGGATAAACAAGATTGATACACCTCTAGCCAGGCTCACCAAGAAACAAAGAGAGAGGACCCAAATAAACAAAATCAGAAATGAAAGAGGAGAAATAACAACAGACTCCATAGAAATACAAAGGATTGTTAGAAAATACTATGAACAACTCTACTCCAACACACTACACAACCTGGAGGAAATGGACATATTCCTAGATAAATACAACCTTCCAAAACTTAACCAGGAAGACTCTAAAAATCTCAATAGGCCAATAACTATGGAGGAAATCGAAGCAGTAATCAAAAAGCTTCCAGCAAACAAAAGCCCGGGGCCAGATGGCTTCACAGGGGAGTTTTACCAAACATTCAAGAAAGACCTAAAACCTATCCTCCTCAGACTATGTCGAAAGATCCAAGAGGAAGGAACACTTCCCAGCTCATTCTATGAAGCCAACATCACCCTAATCCCAAAACCAGATAAAGACAATACAATGAAAGAGAATTATAGGCCAATATCCCTCATGAACATAGATGCCAAAATCCTCAACAAAATCTTAGCAAATCGGATCCAGCAGTACATCAAAAAGATCATACACCATGACCAAGTAGGATTTATCCCAGGGATGCAAGGATGGTACAATATCCGCAAATCAATAAACGTGATACATCACATAAACAAATTGAGAGAAAAAAACCACATAGTCATATCAATTGATGCGGAAAAAGCATTTGACAAAATCCAACACACTTTTTTGATAAAAACTCTCAGCAAGATAGGAATTGAGGGATCATACCTCAACATAATAAAAGCCATATATGACAAACCCACAGCCAACATCATAATCAATGGGCAAAAACTAAAACCATTCCCCCTAAAAACAGGAACAAGACAGGGATGCCCCCTCTCACCACTCCTGTTCAACATAGTACTGGAAGTACTAGCCAATGTGATCAGACACGAAGAAGAAATAAAAGGCATCCAGATTGGAAAAGAAGAAGTAAAACTGTCCTTATTTGCAGATGACATGATACTGTATATACAGAACCCTAAAGACTCCATCAAAAAATTATTAGACTTAATAAATGAATTCGGCAATGTAGCAGGATACAAAATTAATGATAAGAAATCCATGGCATTTCTTTACACCAATAGTGAACTTACAGAAAGTGAAACTACAGAAGCAATCCCATTTACCATTACACCAAAAAAATTAAAATACCTAGGAATAAACTTAACTAAGGAGGTAAAAGACTTATATGCTGAAAACTACAGGACACTGAAAAAAGAGATAGAGGAAGACATAAACAGATGGAAGAATATACCGTGTTCATGGATTGGTAGAATCAACATCATCAAAATGTCCATACTACCCAAAGCAATTTATAGATTCAATGCAATCCCCATTAAATTACCAAAGGCATATTTCACAAATCTAGAACGAACGTTCCAAAAATTCATCTGGAATAAAAAAAGACCCCGAATAGCTGCAGAAATCCTGAGAAAACACAAAGTAGGTGGGATCTCAATACCAGATATCAAACTGTATTACAAAGCCACTGTTCTTAAAACAGCTTGGTACTGGCACAAGAACAGACATATAGATCAATGGAATAGAATAGAGACCCCAGAAATCGACCCAAACCACTATGCCCAATTAATATTCGACAAAGGAGGCAAGAGCATTCAATGGAGTCAAGACAGTCTTTTCAATAAATGGTGTTGGGAAAATTGGACAGATACATGCAAAAGGATGAAACTAGATCACCAACTCACACCATACACAAAAATAAACTCAAAATGGATAAAAGACTTAAATGTAAGACAGGAAACCATAAAAATACTAGAGGAATCCACAGGCAGTGAAATCGCAAACATATGCCGAAGAAATTTCTTCTCTGATAATGCTCCTAGGGCAATGGAAACTAAAGAGAAAATAAACAAATGGGACTACATCAAAACAAAAAGCTTTTGCACAGCAAAGGAAACCATCAAAAAAACAACAAGAAGGCCCACTACATGGGATAACATATTTACCAATCATACCACCGATAAGGGTTTAATTTCCAACATATACAGGGATCTCATGAAACTTAACAAAAGGAAGATAAACAATCCAATAAAAAAAATGGGCAACGGACCTAGATAGACACTTTTCGAAAGAGGACATACAGAAGGCCGAAAGACATATGAAAACCTGCTCAAAGTCACTAATTATACGAGAGATGCAAATCAAAACGACAATGCGTTATCATCTCACACCTGTCAGAATGGCTATCATCAACAAATCAACAAACAACAAGTGTTGGAGAGGATGTGGAGAAAAAGGAACCCTTCTGCACTGCTGGTGGGAATGCAGACTGGTGCAGCCACTGTGGAGAACAGTATGGAGCTACCTCAGAAGACTAAAAATGGAACTCCCATTTGACCCTGTGATCCCACTCCTAGGAATATATCCCAAGAAACCAGAAACGCCAATTAGAAAGGATATATGCACCCCTATGTTCATAGCAGCACAATTCACCATAGCTAAGATTTGGAAACAGCCTAAGTGCCCATCAGCAGATGAGTGGATTAGAAAACTGTGGTACATATACACAATGGAATACTATGCTGCGGTAAAAAAAAAGGAACTCCTGCCCTTTGCAACAGCATGGATGGAACTGGAGAGCATTATGCTAAGTGAAATAAGCCAGTCAGAGAAAGATAAATACCACATGATCTCACTCATTTGTGGATTATAGAGAACAACATAGACTGATGAAAAAGGACAGACCCAAAGACTGAGAAACAGCGATCAGGCTATCAATCCCCAGAAGGAAAGTAGGGGAGGGCGGGGGTATGGGGAAGAGATCAACAGAAGGACTTGTATACATGTATATAAGCCAAACCAATGGACATGGACAACGGGGGGATGGGAGCATGAGTTTGTGTGGGGGGGGGGAGGTTGGGGGTTAAATGGGGGGATGAGGACACATTTGTAATACCTTAACTAATAATAAAAAAAAGAAGAAAAAAAACTTAAAAATATAACTACCTTATGACACAACAATCCCACTTCTGGTTATCTGTCTGAAGAAATCCAAAACAGTAATTCAAAAAGATATATGCACCCCTATGTTCACAGCAGCATTATTTACAATACCGGAGATATGGAAGCAACCCAAATGCCCAATGAGAGACAACTGGATAAAGATGGTGGAGGCAAAGATGGCTGCTCTCTAACAAAGGCTGAATGCCCTTTTTCCCAGCCACAGACTGTATTTACAGCTAAAATACTGCATTGTCAGCTTGGAAAAACAAGAGAAGTAAAGCTGATTGGAAATACTCTGTCGAAGGAGCACTGAAGAAACAATTTAGAGACCAGTAAGAGAGGAGGGGTCACAGGAAGGGGGAATCCCTCCTGGAGCCCATGTGTGGCTGCAAGGATAGGGATAGTGCTTACAAAGCTCTCTCCCCTCGGGAATGTGGACTGGCATCAAAATGCAGAGATCTCAAACCCTGAACAGTGGAGATGGGAAGGAGAGCCCAGGCAGCATGGGGCAGAGGGATCCAGGGAAACAGTCTGCCTGTGAGGTGGGGTTCTTACCTTCCCAGTGAAAAAAATGTGCCTAATGGCTGTAACCCCAGCAGGAGAGATTCACTCTGGTCTCTGACTGCTTGAAAGGCTGTGCCATGGTGTCTGGCTCCAGAATAGAAAGGGGCCAGTGGGCTGCACCCAGCAGTGGCCTAAAGGGACCCTCTGCTTTCCTGTAAGGAGTTGTACAGAGCTACAGGAAGCATCTAAACTGTGTAATGCAGGGAAGGGGAAGAGAGCCCTCCTGCCACCAGAGAGACTGGAGCTGCCGGGAGTACAGACCGGGGATTTTTTGACCTGCACTAAAATCAGTTGGGATCATGAGCAGAGCTGAGAATCTCAGTCCCAGCTTTAATGAAATCAGCTGTGTGGTACACCAGCATGGGGCTGACTTTGTAATCCCTCCTGCTTGGACCAGAGGTACAAGGATGCCAGGTCCTCACAAAGCACATGTTCTGCTTGTTTGTTTCTTTATATATTTTTGAAATATGGAGGGCACTCCCCAGCATCCACCAGGAAAGCTTATGTTGAGGAGACAGACCAGTGACAGCTGGGCTTTGTGTATGCATTGTGGAGAGGCTGAGTTAAACTCCCTGAGAATTTGGACAGCAAGAACTGGGAGAAGAGGGGTGGAGCATGTCTACCTCTCCTTCAGACTAGGAGCACGGCGCCCCCCCAACAGGGAAGGGGCTGGATCAGCTCTCTGAAGCTCCAGCTACACCAGCTGGGCACAGTTCCTTGGTGGAAGGGAGAACAGCTCAGAGGAGGACATTCCAAGAGTAAGACTTTCCAGAACTATTGTTTGGGGCCAGGAATAAATGCTTAACACCCCTCCTGGGGGCTGGGCAGGCTATGTGCTCACTGGAGTCTCTTTTGACCAATCCCACTGAGCCCAGGCCAGCTAAAAGTGCCCATACAGAAAAGGCAGCAGAATCCAATCTAAAATTGGTATTAGGCCATTTTACAGGGAACTAGATTAAGAGGATATGGTAGAGACTGAGGAATCAGCTTTGAAGCAGAGTTTAATTTCCCCCTCAGTGAGTGCCTGATGGCTAAATCTTTAAGGGGCTCACTGCCTCCATCCTAAGGACTCTTTTTGGAAGACACTGGAGAAAGACCAGTCAACCACAGATGAGTGGCAGAATAGCTGAAAAATGGAGGCACTTTGCAGAGAGCCTCAGACCAGGCAGATACAAAAAGACAGCGAGAGCCTGGCTGGTGTGGTTCAGTGGTTGAGCATTGACCTATAAACTAGGATGTCATGGTTTGATTCCCTGTCAGGGTACATGCCAGGTTGCAGGCTTGATCCCTAGTAGGGGGTATGCAAGAGGCAGTCAAACAGTGATTCTCTCTCATCATTGATGTTTCTATCTCTCCTTCTCCCTTCCTCTCTGGAAAAAAAAAAGACACTGAGATCCAAACTTGGACAATGCCTGACACTGGCTGACACAAAAGTACCTCCCTGGAGGCCTGAAATGAACATACAAAACAGTGAGCCTTGGACATCATGAGCTACCCAGATGAACTTCACTTGGCAGGCTTTAAAAAAAATGGTTTTTTTTCCCCTTTTTTCCTTTATTTGTTGGTATTGTTTTGCTTGTGTTTTGTTGTTGTTGTTGTTGTTGTTCTTTTTTCACTATATTCTTGACATTCTCTGCTTTATTGCATTGATGTTATTATAATTGTTAAGTTTATTGCTTTTCTCTCTTGTTTCATCCATATTTCTTATTGGCCTCCTTCCTTACTCTATCTTTTCCCCCTCCTTTTTATACTTTTATTTTCCATGATTTCTTTTGCTTTACTTTCTCTTATTGTTACCTTTGCATAAATTTTTCTTTCTTTCTCTGTCTTCTTGTCTTTTTTATACCATTTTCCTATTCCTACTCACTACTCCTATTTATTGACCTCCCTATTTTCCTTTCAGAATATGTTTTTTGCCCCTTTTATATCCCAGTAACCTCTTTATTTTTTAACTATTTTTTAAAATATATTTTATTTATTTTTTACAGAGAGGAAGGGAGAGAGATAGAGAGTTAGAAACATCGATCAGCTGCCTCCTGCACATCCCCCACTGGGGAAGTGCCCGCAACCCAGGTACATGCCCTTGACCGGAATCGAACCTGGGACCCTTCAGTCCACAGGCCGACGCTCTATCCACTGAGCCAAACCGGTTTCAGCTATTTTTAAACTATTTTACTGTTATCAACATCATCCTTTTCTCTCTTTTTTGCCTTATTATTTGTGCTCTCTCTTCTCTTTCCTAATTCTCTTTTTTTTTTGGCTGTGTTCATTGTGGTTGTCAGGATATTTTGTATGTTACTTCTTGTTTCCTGTAGGTTTTTTATCCCTGTCAGCACCCGTACAACAGTTCACATGACATTGTAGTGGCTGAGTCTCACAGTTAGCCATCATGAGAGGATAGTCCCCCCACAAATGGGACAAAAACAATCTAGACCCAATCACAACAGGAGATTTCAAATAACCCACACAAAAATGACACACCTAGAGTATATAGCTCAGAAGCACAAGGAAAATTCACCTCTGGGTCCCACAGGACATTCATTACAAAAGCCCACCCCACAAGACTGGGAGGCATAGCAAATACATCTAACACATAGATAAAAACACAAACATACAATTAAAATGGGAAGATAAATAACACCCAAAATAAAAAAAAAAGGAGGGATCACCAGAAAAAGACCGAGATGAGATGGAGATAAGCAAGTTATCAAACATAGAATTCAGAGTAATGGTTATAAAGATGCTCAAGGAACTTAATGAGAACTACAAGAAACCTAATGGGAACTTCTAGGAACTCAGTGGACACTACCAGGAACTTAATGAAAGCTACATCAGCATGAAAAAAAGTTATAGATATTATAATAAGAACCAGGCAGAAATGAAGAATACTATAGCTGATATCAAGACTATTCTAAAAGGAATTAAAAGCAGGCTCAATGAAGCAGAGGATTGAATAAGTAAATTAGAAGATAAATTATAAAAAAAAAAGAACAATCAGAGCAACAAAAAGAAAAAATACATAAAAAGCATGAGGACAGTTTAAAAGAAATTTGAGACATGAAACAAAACAACATCCACATCACAGGGGTTCCAGAGGGAAAAGAAAGTAAACAAGTGACAAAAGACCTATTGAAAGAAATAATGACAGAAAACTTCCTGAAGCTAGTGAAGGAAAGGGCCACACACAATCATGACGGACAGAGGGTACCAATCAACAGGAATATAAAGAGACCCACTTTAAGATATATCATAAGTAAAACAGCAAATGTTAAGGACAAAGAAAGAATCTTAAGGGCATAAGAGAAAGAAAATCAGTGACCTAAAAGGGAGTTCCCATAAGACTGTCAGCTGACTTCTCAACAGAAACACTACAGGCCAGAAGGGAATGGCATGAAGTATTCAAGGTAAGAAAAGCAAGGATTTAACCTGTAGAGTGCGGGGGAGCGCGATCACGCCCCACCTGTTTTTCCTCAAAAGTGCCAGGAGCACGATTGCACTCCTTCTGCAGTGTCACTATTAGATGCTAGTAGTTCACTCTTTATTGACAGTTGGCACCTAAATGCAGATTACTTATGATGCCAAGTGTTTGTAGTTCTAAAATTGACCGCTGGCATTTATCTGCCTAATTTTCATAATTTTTTTCCTAAACTGCTGTAAAATCAGCAAAAATGCCTTGGCAATTTTAGCATAGTTCCTAGGATATTGGTTGGCACTCAAAGGGTTAAAACCAAGACTACTCTGTCCAGCAAGAATATCACTCAAAATAGATGATGAAATAAAGAGCTTCCCAGAAAATAAAAGACAAAAGGAGTTTATTACCACTAAACCAGCATTGCAAGAATGTTAAAGGGACTGCTGTAATAATAAGAAATACATATAGAAACATAGAAATAAAGAATAAGAATAAAAATGGCACTAAATAATTACCTATCAATAATAATCTTAAATGTAAATGTATTAAATGCTCCAGCCAAAAGATATAGGGTAGCTGAATGGATATGAAAACATGACCCACATATATACTGTCTACAAGAGACCCACCTCAGAACAAAAGATTCATACAGAATGAAAGTGAAGGACTGAAAAAAATTTTCCAGGCAAATGGAAATGAAAATAAATCAGGGGCTCCTGGCTGGCATAACTCAGTGGTTGAGTATCAACCTATGAACTAGGAGGTCACAGTTCTATTCCTGGTCAAGGCATATACCCAGGCTGTGGACTTGATCCCCAGTGGGGGGCATGTAGGAGGCAGCCAATCAATGATTCTATCTCATCATTGATGTTTCTATCTCTCTCACTTTCCCTTCCTCTCTGAAATCAATAAAAATATATTTAATTTTAAAAGCAGGGATAGCAATACTTATAAATGAAAAAAATAGACTTCAAAGCAAAGGCCATGACAAGAGACAAAAAAGGATACTACATAGTACCAAAGAGATTGATCCAACAAGAGGATATAACCCTGGTAAACATAGATGCACCCGATTTAGGAGCATCTAAATATATTTTTTAAAAATGTTATAGAGGACTTTAAGGGAGAGATTGACAGTAATACAGTCATAGCTGGGGACCTTAACATCCCACTGATATCACTGGATAGATCTTGCAGAGAAAATAATTAATAAGGAAACAGATACCTTAAACAACACACTAAATCAGATGGATTTAATTGACATTTACAGAGCATTCCACCCAAAAGCTGTAGAATATATATTCTTCTCAGGTGCACAAGGGGCATTCTCAAAGATACACCACATATTAGGACACAAAATAAGTCTCTACAAGATCAAGAAGATTAAAATCATATCAAGCATATTCTCAGATCCCAATAGCATGAAAGTAGAAATTAACCACAATAAAAACAGTCAAAAACATTCAATCACATTTAGTCTAAATAGTATTGTTATTAAAGAATGAATGATTTACCAATGAAATCAAGGAAGAAATTTTTAAAAAAACAACTTTTAAGAGATAAATGAAAATGAACACACAACAACCCCAAATGTATGGGACACAGCAAAAGAAGTCCCAGAGGAAAGTTCGTAGCATTACATGCCTACCTCAAGAAATAATAAAAAGTTCTAATAAACTAACATTACAATTAAAAGAATTAGAAAGATAACAAGAAATGCCCAGAGTCAGTAGAAGGAAGGAAATAATAAAGATCAGAGTGGAAATAAATGACATAGAGTCTAAAAATCAATAAAAAAGATCAATGAAATCAAGAGCTGGTTCTTTGAAAAGATAAACAAGATTGATAAACCTTTAGCCAGACTCATCATAAACAAAGAGAGAGAACCCAAATAAAAAAATTAGAAGCAAATGAGGTGAGGTAACAACTGACACCACAAACTTATGAAGGATTGTAAGAAAATACTATGAACAACTATATGTGAACAAACTGGACAAGCTGGGTGAAATGGACAAATTAGTACAAAAATACAACCTTCCAAAACTCAATCAGGAAGAATCAGAAAAACATGAATAGACCAATAACAACTGATGAAATTGAAATAATAATAATAATAATAATAATAATAATAATAAACTCCCAGCAAACAAAATCCCTGGTCTGGACAGCTTCACAGGGGAGTTTTACCAAACAATCAAAGAAGAACTAACACCTATCCTTCTAAAACTATTCCAAGAAATCCAAGAGGAAGGAACACCTCCAAGCTCTTTTTATGAGGCCAATATTATCCTACCCCCAAAACTATATAAAGACAATACAAAGAAAAAGAATTACAGGCCAATATCCCTGACAAACAGATGCTAAAATCCTCAACAAAATGTTAGCAAATTGGATCCCACAATATATTAAAAAGATCAAACACCATGACCAAGAGGGATTTATTAAGGGGATGCAAGGCTGGTAGAATATCAGCAAATCAATACATGTGATACATCAAATATACAAACTGAAAGACAAAAACCACATGATCATATCAACAGACGAAGAAAAATCATTTGACAAAAACCAACATCCAGTTTTTATAAAAACTGTCAGCAAAGTCAGAATAGAGGGATCATACTTCCACATAATAAAGGCCATATATGACAAATGTACAGCCAACATCATACTCAATAGGCAAAAACTAAAAGCATTCCACTTAAGAACAGGAATAAGACAGGGATGTCCTCTTTTACCACTATTATTCAACATAGTACTGGAAGTCTTAGCCATAGCAATCAAACAAGAAGAAAAAATAACAGGCATCCAAAATGGAAAGGAGGAAATAAAACTGTCATTATTTGCAGATGACATGGAAAACCCTAAAGTCTCCACCAAAAACTATTAGATTTAATAAATGAATTCTGCAATGGAGTAGGATAAAGCATTAACACCCAGAAACTGATGGCATTTTTATACACCAACTAGAGTCCCAGTGCACAGATTCATGCACCAGTGGGGTCCTTCAGCCTGGCCTGTGCCCTCTCGCAATCCAGGATCCCTTGGGGGATATAGAACTGCAGGTTTGGGGCCTAGTCTGCGTTGATCTGGCCAAAACTGCAGTCGACATCCCCCTAGGGATGTAGTAGTGACCACAGTAACAGGCAGCTCAGCTGGGGTGGAGCCCGAGACCAGGCTGGGTGCCATGCTGTTCCCGCTCATCCCAGCCTCGTGCACCTGCTGCCACTGACTCTCAGTAGCGCTGCCACAGTGGTACTTGCCAGCCATGAGCCCAGCTTCTGGCACCCGCTGGTCAGCTGAGTGGCGCTCCCGCTGTGGGAGCGCACTGACCACCAAGGAGGGCAGCTCCTGTGTTGAGCATCTACCCCCTGGTGGTCAGTACGCATCATAGTGAATGGTTGAATGGTCAAGCAGTAGAACGGTCAACCAGTCGAACAGTCAACTGGTCATTTAGGGTTTTTATATATAGAAAATGATCTCTTAGAGAAACTAAAAAAAAAACAAACACACAATTTCATTGACCATTGCAACAAAAAATTAATAATGCGGATTTTTTTCAATAGATGGAGTTAAACATATGTTGTTATATATGCAATTTGATACGTAGGCTATTTTGTTGTATTGACAACAAACTTCAAAACTTCATATGTCAAATTTTCTGACGGTGTTAACATCATAGATATATTTTTACACTTAAAAATGTCGAATTTTGTGCCAAAAAAAAAAGAGCATTTGTGGGAAGTTTTAATTCATTACTTTATTTGAAGAAAAGTGCTTCTGAAAGTTATCCTATACTTCAGGAAGCTTATGGTGAACATGCTCCATCTCAAGATACTTGTGAACACTGGTTTAAATGCTTTAAAAGTGAAGCACTCTATGTGAAAGACAAAGAACATCCAGGTCAACCCAACAAGTTTGAAGACCAACGATTACAAACATTATTAGATGAAGATGCATGTCAGACTCAAAGACAACTTGTAGAAAGATTAAATGTTACTCAGCAAACAATTTCCGATCATTTACAAGCAATGGGAAAAATTTTAAAGGAAGGAAAATGGGTGCCACATCAACTGAATGAAAGACAAACGGAAAACGAAGTCATCAGTAAAATGTTGCTTCAACGGCACGAAAGAAAGTCCTTTTTTGCTTCAAATTGCAGCTGGTGATTAAAAGTGGATTTATTTTGAGAATCCCAAATGCACAAAATCATGGGTTGATCCAGGTCAACCATCAACATTGACTGCAAGGCCAAATCGCTTTGGAAAGAAAACACTATTCTGCATTTGGTGGGATCAGGAAGGTGTGGTGTATTATGAGCTTCTAAAACCATGTGAAACTGTTAATACTGATCGCTACTAATCAATTTGAACCAGGGTTTGATTGTAAAATGACCAGAATGTGCCAGAAGACACAGCAAAGTAATTTTGCTTCATGATAATGCACCATCACACACTTCAAAACCAGTTAAAGACATGTTAAAAATTCTTGCCTGGGAAGTATTAATCCACGTGCTGTATTCACCAGTTCTTGCTCCTTCAAATTACCACTTGTTCTGATCAATGGCACATGCACTTTCTGAGCAGCACAATTGGGTCTCTGAATGGTTTGCCTCAAAACAAGAAAAGTTCTATTGGGATGGTATCCACAAATTACCTGAAAGATGGGGGAAATGTGTAGCTAGGGAAGGACATTACTTTGAATAAAGCACTTTTTATGTTTCTCTGGAAATTATCATTGTTTTCTTTGATTACAAAATATGCATTATTAACTGGTACACCTGGTACTATGGAATAAACCTAAGTAAGGAGGTAAAAGACCTCCATTCAGAAAATTACATGATGTTGAAAAAAGTGATAGAAGAAGATATAAACAAATGGAAGAATATACTGTGTTCATCGTTTGATAGAATTAACATCATTGGAATGGCCATACTACCCAAAGCAATCTATAGATTCAATGCAATCCTTATTAAAATACCAATGGCATATTTCACAGATTTAGAACAAATACTCCAAAAATTCATATAGAACTAAAAAGGCCCTGAATAGCTGCAGCAATCTTGAGAAAGAAGAACAAAATTAGAGGGATCACAATAATAGATATCAAATTATACTACAAAGCCACTGTAACCAAAGCAGTCTGGTACTGGAACAAGAACATGCATGTAGATCAATAGATCAGAACAAAGAACACAGAAATCAACCCAAGCCATTATGATCAATTAATATCTGACAATGGAGACAATGGTGTAAAGACAGTCTCTTTAATAAATGGTGTTGGGAAAATTGAACAGGTATTTCCAAAAAAAATGAAACTAACCCACCAACTTATACCATACACAATAATAAACTCAACATAGATAAAAGACTTAAATGTAAGGTGTAAAACCATAAAGATCCATGAGGAAACTGTAGGCAGCAAAATATCAGACATCTCACACAGGAGAATTTTCATAGATACCTCGCGTAGGGCAAGAGAAACAAAGAGGGGGGAAGCAAATGGGACTATATCAAACTAAAAAGGTTCTGCGCAGCAAAGAAACCAGCATCAAAATGAAAAGGGAACCTATTGTATGGGAGGACATATTTGCCAATGATATAACTGATAAGGGGTAATTTCCAAAATATATAAAGTACTCATACAATTCAGCAAAAGGAAGACAAGCAACCCAATTAAAAATGGACAGAGGAGCCCAGTCATGGAGGTCATGGTTCGATTCCTGTTCAGGGCACATGCTCAGGTTTCAAGTTTGATCCCCAGTAGGGGGCATGCAGGAGGCAGCCAATTGATGATTGTCTCTCATCATTGATGTTTCTGTACCTCTCACCCTCTCCCTTTCTCTCTGAAATCAATAAAAACAGCTTTTTAAAAATATATATTTTGTTGATTTTTTACAGAGAGGAAGGGAGAGGGATAGAGAGTTAGAAACATCGATGAGAGAGAAATATCAATCAGCTGCCTCCTGCACACTCCCTACTGGGTATGTGCCCGCAACCAAGGTACATGCCTTTGACCAGAATTGAACCTGGGAACCTTGAGTTCACAGGCCAATGCTCTATCCACTGAGCCAAACTGGTTAGGGCTAAAAACAGATTTTAATAAAAATAACTGGGCAGAGGATCCAAATCAGGGGTGGGGACCATTTGTCCCGTGGGCTGTATAAGGCCCACGAAATCATTTGGTCTGGCCCTTCCAAAGCATTTTGGGTGAGGTAATTAAATGTTTGACCAAATATAGCCAGCTAATTTTTAAGCTGATAATTGTGTATGGCCTGCAAATAATGTTATACCAGTAAATATCCAAATGGCCCTTGGCAGAAAAATGGTGCCCCACCCTTGATCTAAATAGAAACTTCTCCAAAGAGGACATACAAATAGCCAAGAGACATATTAAAAATGCTCAAAGTCACTAATTATCAGGTAGATGCAAATTAAAACAACAATGATGTACCACCCCACACCTGCCAGAATGGCTTCCATCAGTAAACCAACAAGCAAGTGCTGGCGAGAATATAGAGAAAAGGAACCCTAGTACACTGCTGGTGGAAGTGTAGAGTGGTACAACCACTGTGGAAATCAGTGTGGAGTTTCCTCAAAAAATTGAAAATGGAACTGCCAGTTGACCCAGTGATCTCACTTCTAGGAATATATCCTAAGAAGCCTGAAACACCAATCAGAAATAATATATGCACATTTATGTTCATAGGAGCACTATTTACAATAGTTAATATCTGGAAACAGTGCAAGTGCCTATCAGTAGATGAATGGATTAAAAAACTGTGGTATATTTACACAACAGAATACTATGTAGTTATAAAAAGGAAGGATCTCTTACCCTTTGAGACAGTATAGAGGGACTTAGATAGGATTATGCTAAGTAAAATATGCCAGTCAAAGAAGTAGGAGTATCACATGATCTCATTTATATGTGAAATCTAATGAATAAAATAAACTGATAAACAAAACAGATCCAGAGACACTGAAACATACAACAGACTGAGGTATTTCAGAGGGAAGGGGGATGGGAAGTGATTAACCAAAGAATTTATATTTATTCTAGAGGCCTGGTGCATGAACTTTGTGCATGGCGGTGGGAGGTTCCCTCAGCCCCATCTGCACCCTCTCATAATCAGGGACCCCTTGGGAGATGTCCGACTGCCGGTTTCGGCCCGATTCCACAGGAATCCCTGCAAGATAGGGTTGAAACCTGCAGTCGGACATCCCTCTCCCAATCCAGGACTGCTAGCTCCTAACCACTCATCTGCCTGCCTGCCTGATCACTTCTAACCCCTCACCTGCCTGCCTGCCTGATTTCCCCTAACCACTCTGCCTTCCTGCCTGATTGACCCTAACCACTCTGCCTCCTTTCTGCCTGAGTACCCCTAACCATTCTGCCTGCCTGATTGATCTTAACCACTCTACCTGCCTGCCTGATCAACCCTGTTCGCCTGCCTGCCCGATCGCCCCTAACTACCTCTGCCTCTGCCCCTGCTCCCGCAGCTTCATCCGGAAGGTCGTCTTGAAGGACGTCCAAAATGATGTCCAGAAGGTCGTCTGGCTGTCCAGTCTATTTAGCATATTATACTTTTATTATTATAGACTAGAGGCCCGATGCACTGGGGGGGGGGGGGGAGCCTCAACCTGGCCTGTGCCCTCTCACAGTCTGGGAGTCCTCAGGAGATGTCCTACTATGGGAGGAGACCGGGCCGACCAATCAGGGGATAGTGTCGGCGCCCCCCATCTCCCCTCTGCTGTCACCGGTCACCACCCCCTCCCATTGCCATTCCCTCTTTCTGCCTGCAGGCATGTGCCTTGGCTGCCTAGTGCTGCCTGTTCACTGGCCCTGCCCTCCGCTGACTGGTCATTCCACCGTTTGGCCTATTTGCATATTATGCTTTTATTATATAGGATATACATAGACCATGGACAAACAATAATGCAGGGAAGGCCTGATGAGGGGGCAGGAGCAGGTTTGGGGGGTTTCAATGGGTGTGAGGAAGGGGATATCTGTAATACTTTCAGGAATCAAGATTTTAAAAAAGAAGATATAGTACATGCAGGGTGCGGCAAAAATAGGTTTAAAGTTGTTCATATGGCAAATAATACAACAATAACTAATACAAGAACAAACTTTTTTGTGTATTCACAACTGTAAATCTACTTTTGCCTACCCTTGCATGTACAATGGAATATTATTCATCCATAAAAATGAAATCTTACCATTTGTGACAACACAGATGAACATAGAGGATATTATGCTAAGTGAAATAAGTTTGAGAAAGACAAATACCATAAGATTTCACTTATATGGGTTAGGAGTTTTGAAATTTTAGCATTCACCAGAATCCTCTGGAGAGTTTGTTAAATCAAAGACTACCGGTCCCCACCAGCAGAGTTTGAAAGTCATGAAGTCTGTGGTAGGGACTAAAATTTTGCATTTCTCTCTAGTTCCTCATAATGCTAATGCTACTGGTTGTCTACTTTCAGCATATTTATTACTTGATTATAGACTGTGATTTATTATCCTTCAACTGATTTATGTACATACCATATAAGACTTTATTCTGGACAGAACACAAAAGACAATGCAAACTGGCTTAAACAAAAAGAGGATTTATTTTCTCACTCAACTGGATTGTCTAGACATTGGTTGATCAAGGAATTCAGTATCTTCAAAGATTCAATTTCTTTACATCTTTCTGCTCTGCCATCCTCGGTATCAGCTTTACCCTAAAATGGATTTCTCTACTAGCAATAATATAGCTTCCAGCCACAATCAAGACTACCTATTTTCTTATTACTATCAGAAGGACACAGAGAACTTCTTACCAACAAAACAAGAGCATTAAAACTCACCTCTGATTATGTAGCCTAAAACAAGTGGCCATTGAAAGAAAGGGATGGATACTGGAAGGAAATTATGAGTATTAGAAAGAGAATGGATCCTGGAAGGAAACCCAGCAAATATCTACTACACAATCTAGTAAGAGTTTAGAAAAATCAACTAGGGCACTGATGGCATCATCTAAACCTCTTATATCATACTAGAGGCCCAGTGCATGAAATTCATGCACTGGAGGGGGGGAGGGTATCCCTCAGCTGAGCCTGTACCCTCTCCAATCTGGGACCCCTCAGGGGATGTCTGATTGCCGGTTTAGACCCGATCCCACAGTTGAACATCCCTCTCACAATCAGGGACTGCTGGCTCCCAACCGCTCACCTTCCTGCCTGCCTGATTGCCCCTAACCACTTCTGTCTGCAAACCTGATCACCCCTAACCACTCTCCTGCCATCTTGATCGACACCTAACTGCTCCCCTGCCAGCCTGATCACCCCCAACTGCCCTCCCCTGCCAGCCCAATCACCCCCAACTGCACTCCCCTGCCAACCCAATTGCCCCCAAATGCCCTCCCCTGCTGGCCTGATCACCCCCAACTGCCCTCCCTGCCGGCCTGGTCACCTCCAACTACCCTCCCCTGCCATCCTGATTTCAACCCCAACTGCCCTCCCCTGACAGCCTAATTTCTCCAGTAACTGTCCTCCCCTGTCAGCCTGTTTGCCACTAACTGCCCTTCCCTACAGGCCTGGTCCCCGCCAACTGCCCTCCCTCCCCTGCAGGCCCAGTCGTCCCCAACTGCCCTCCCCTGCCAGCCATCTTGTGACTACATGGGGGTGGCCATCTAATGCAAGGACATGATGGTCAATTTGCATAGCACCTCTTTATTATATTGGATAGGGAGCACTCAAACACTGGACTGCTTTTTATTTTTATTTTTGTTAATCCTCACCTGAGAATATTTTTTCCATTAATTTTTAGAGAAAGGGGGAAGAAAGAAGAAAGGAAAGGAAGAAGGGAGGGAGGGGGAGAGAAAGAGGAGCATCAATGTGAGAGAGACACATCGATTGGTTGCCTCCTACATGCAACCCAACTGTGCTGGGAATAGAACCTGCAACCCAGGTATGTGTCCTTGATCAGGAATTGAACCTGTGACCATTATGTGTGCAAGCTGATGCTCTAACCACTGAGAAACACCAGCCAGGGCGATTGATTGCTTTAAAAAAATACTACCAATTGACTTAGATGTAGCCTTATAATATAGACTAGATAATCTTTTAACCAAATCATATTCCCAATCAACGAATAGTTTGAACTTCATGCAGAAATTGTTGGATAGGGCTTTCTATATTTTTCTTATATACATCTAAGTAAGCAAGCACCAGTTCAGACTTCCTTTTATGTTACAATGTTAAAAAAGTTATTCTTCCTGATTTACAATGAGACTATCTGATTCTCTTTAAAATTATTTTTTATCTAAAACATTCATAAAAATAGTTCCACTACCTCAACCAAAGTTACAGGATCTGACTATTAGAACAGCTCTTACTGCCATGTGCTATTTTGACTGTTAGAAAGCTCTATTTTATACATTGAACTAAATATCAGTTTCCTTATAACTTTTATTCATCAGTCTTAATTCTACTATTAGGGGCTACACCAAACAAGTCTTTCTTAGGATATTGCCTGTATCTTCAGACATATATTTGAATGTAGGAATCTCATATGCTGGAAATTAACAAGACCATTTTAATATGTTATTTCAAAAAAAAACAATTTGGAAAAATATGGTAAGCTGTTGTGTTCATTTCATAAGTTGCCATAACAAAATACTACAAACTAAAAAACAAAAACAATGTCACAAACTAGGTGGCTTAAGACAACAGAAATTTATTCTCTCATAGTTCTGGAAGCCAGATATCCAAAATCAAGGTACCTGCAGGGTCATGCTCCCTGTTAAGGCTCTAAGGGAGAATCTTTCCTTGCTTCTTTCTAGCTTCTGGTGGTTGCCTGCAATCCTTTAAATCCCTTGGCTTCATCACTCTACTCCCTGCCTCTATCACCACATAGCCTTTCTACATTTTCCCCATTCTCTTTTGTGTCTCTGTGTCAAATCCCCCTCTCCTTTCTCGTATAAAAATAAGTCATTGGATTTAGAGCCCACCTTAATCCAGTAGAACATCATCTTAACTCTATTTCATCTGTTAGGACTCTATTCCAAATAGGGTCACACTCACAGGTATCACCCACTGCAGCTGTGTAGGATACCAATCTTCTCAAAAAATATGTATGTCTGTATGCTTGAAATATTTCAAAGGTTATCATTTTTAAAAAGGAATTATGTGAGTAGAAGGTAAAATTAGGTCACATAAATATACTCCCAAAAAAACAAAGAGGAGCACCCACATTTTTCCAGTGATAAATAGTGCAAATATTAATGAACACTTATGGAATATTTCCTTCATGTAAAATCTATACTGAGCACTTTATATACACTAGCTCATGCATTCATCACAGCAGTCATACAAGGTAGGTGTGGTAGAAGGAATAGAATAATAATGCAATCTTTGTTCTCACCCAAGATGTCCACACCTGAATCCCCAGAACTTGTGGATATGTTACTTTGCATAGTAAAAGGGCCATGTGCATATGTGGTTAAAATTATGGGCCTTAAAATGGGGAGATTATTCTGGATTATATGAGTGGACCCAATCTAATCACATGAGCACTTAAAAGTATAGAACTTTTCCAAGCTGTAGTAAGAGAGGAGAGAGAGAGAGACAGACACAGAGTGATGTGATAGAAGAGGCAAGAAAGATTTAAAGGATGAGAGGGACTCAACCCATCATTGCTGGCTTTGAAGATGGAGGAAAGGGGGCAAGAGTCAAGGAATGCAGGTGCCCCTACAAACTGAGATTGCTCCTCAGAGGATAGCCAACAAGGAAAGGGGAATTTTAGGCTTACAACTGCAAGGAACTGAATTCTGCCAAGACTCTAAATTAACAAGACAATGAGTCTCCAGAAAGGAATGCAGCCATGCTGAAAATGATTTTAGTCCAGTGAGAGCCTCTCAGACTTCTGATCTACAGAACTGTAAGATGATCAAATTGTGTTGTTTTAAAGGACTAACTTTGTGTAATTTGTTATGGCAGCAATAGAAAACTAACACAGTAGGTAAGTAATAATCGTTATTATTTATTATTACCACCATTTAACCAAAAAGAAAATAAAAAGTCTCAGGAATATTAAATAATATGCCTAAGATCACGCAGGTAATAAGTAGCAAACCATGAATTTAGACAGAAGGATGTCTGACAACAGAGGCCATGCTTTTGAGGAGAAGCAGAGTTTGCCACCCCAAAGTGTGCCTTTTTAGGATATTGATTATTTTAATCTGGTTATTTAAAATATATATATATATTCAAGGAAAGCCTTCTACCTCCCCCTTTACCTGCCTAAAAGAATTCAGATAGAAAAACCTGCTCCAGGAGATAGAAAAACCTGCCCCAGGAAGGAAGATCACCTTAGCATCATAAATATGATCTAAGTGTGACAGACAGGGTGGAACCTAGAAAAGTCTGTTTCTTAGACTCCCCTCCGTGTCTAGGTAGAATAGCAAGAATTTGTTTACCACATGTTTGCTCCTTCTGATATACCTGAGAATTGCCTACCTTCTCTTTGAAGTCCAAACCACTAACCTTCTTTCTCCCTAGCTCAAGATGACATATAAGCCTCAATTGTTCAAGTTGTCCTCAGTCTCATATTCTTATGGAACCCCATATGTACATACATAATAAATTTGATAATCTCCTGTTAATGTCTCATGTCAATTTGATATTTAGACCAGACAGAAGAATTAAGAAGGAAATTAAGGAAAAAGATTTGAAAATTTTTCCTCCCCCACACTTTTTATCACAATGCTATACTGCCTATTCCATGAAATGATAAGATCCCAAAAAAGTCCATTTTTAAAGAAAAACAAAACAAAATTATGTTAACCCTATGCCTCATCTCACAGAGTAAAGACAACGGTGCCAGTAAATTTAGGCAGGTATCTTTCTGGTCTTTGAAAATACCTGACTTCAGAAGCACTGTTAACTTTTAGAATAACTGTAACATGAGCAAATGTATATTTGTAAACCTTGGCAAAGAAAATGTTTAACACTAGCCAAGATGATCCTAAAAAATAAGTTGTTGAGACTTGCACCCCATTCAAAAATCTTAAAAGTTTATAAAGCCACAGTAATTAAGATGGGATAAGATAACAGATCAATGGAATGGAATAGAAAATCCAGAAACATATTTTTGCATATGAAAACCTGATATATGACAGAATTAGCCATTGAAGATCAGAAGGAAAAGAATGGGTTATTTAATAGTTCCCTGATAACTTGGTTGTTTATATGGAAGGGGAGAAGGTATCCCTATGTTATCTATAATAATAATAAAAACGTAATATGCTAATTAGACCAGACAGCCAATCAACTTTCTGGACGACCTTCCAGAAAAGCTGGGGCTGCGAGGGCCAAGATAGCTGCCATGGCTGTGAGGGCCGAGCCCCTTGCATGATTTTCGTACATCAGGCCTCTAGTACCATATAAAATCAGTTGCAGATCTATTAGTGAAGGTTCCATTTGAAAGGCCACACTTTTAAAAAATTGTAAGGGATAATATCCATTATGATCTCAGGTTAGGAAACACATTTTTAGCATATAAGAAAAGCAATGGTCACAAAGAAAAAGACTGATAAGTCTGATACATAAAAATTGAGAACTTATGTTTATCACAAGACACCATAAAGAAATTAAAAGGCAACTTACAAACTTAGAGAAGAGAAATGCAAGTCACACAACTGGCAAGAAAATAATATCAGGGATATATAAAGAACTCCTACAAATCAATAAGGGAAAATACAAATTGTTTATAAAAAAAATGGTCCAATAATATGAATAGGTATTCGACAAGAGAGAAATTATAAATGGCCTACAAAAAGCTGTTCAACATCACTTTTAATCTGAGAAACACAAAATAAAAACATAATACTGTGAGATTAACAATCACCAAATTTGTAATAAATTAAGAGTCTGTTAATAAGTGCTGGTAAAGATGAGAAGCAACAGAAAGTTTTATACTCTGCTGATAAATTAGTATGAATACTTTGAAAAAGTTGAATATGCTCATTCTCTATGATCTGGTACTGCTACTCCTTTACACATACCCTACAGAAATTTTTGAACATGTATATAAAACATATACAAGAATGTTTCATAGAAGCACTTGCAATTGCAAGACTTGAGAACAAATCAAATATTCATCAATAGATGAATATTTAAATTACTAGAGGCCCGGTGCACAAAAATTTTTGCACTCGGGGGGGAAGGGGGGTCCCTCAGCCCGGCCTGTGCCCTCTCGCAGTCTGGGACCCCTCGGGAGATAACGACCTGCTGGCTTAGGCCTGCTCCCGGGTGGCAAAGGGCAGGCCCAATCCCTAGGTGCAGCCCCAGGTCGAGCTCAGAGCAGGGCTGATTGGGGAGTTGGGGCGCCGCCCCATCATGCACAGAGCAGGGCAGATTGGGAGGTTGTGATGCCACCCTCAGTCACGCTCAGGGTAGGGCCAATTGGGGGTTGGGGCACCATCCCCTGTCACACTCAAGGCAGGGTCGCTGGGGAGGTTGTGGCGCCACCCCCTGTCACGCACAGAGCAGGGCCAATCAGGGGGTTGGGGCACTGCCCTCTATCACCCACAGAGCAGGGCCGATCAGGGGGTTGGGGCGCTGCCACTCTCACACTCAGGGCAGGGCCAATGGGGAGGTTATGGCTCTACCCCATCACACACAGAGCAGGGCCCGTGGGGGGGGGGTTGGGGAGCTCCCCCCTATCAGGCACAGAGCAGGGCTGCTCAGGGGGTTGGGGTCCCGCCCCCTGTCACACACAGAGCCACAGGGCGATCAGGGGGTATGGGCGCTGCCCCCTGTCACGCTGATCCTGGTGCTGGGAGGCATATTACCCTTTTACTATATAGGGTAGAGGCCTGGTGCACGGGTGGGGCCGGCTGGTTTGCCCTGAAGGGTGTCCTGGATCAGGGTGGGGGTCCCCACTGGGGTGCCTGGCCAGTCTGGGTGAGGGGCGGAGGGCTGTTTTCAGGCTGGGAGTGACTGAAGTTCCCAACCGCTCCTTTTTTTCTTTTTTTTTTTTTATTCTGGGCCAGCTTTACCTTGAGGCTTGGCTCCAGCTCTTAGGCCTCCGCGCCGCGCAGCTGAAAGTAGGTTTCTGGCCTTTGCTTACAATGTTGCGAATCTGCTGGTTGAAGTCCAGCAGTATTTGTTACAATGTTTCTTAAACTGCCCGCTCAGAGGCCTGCAGCCGCAGGCGGGGAACGTTGGTTTCCTCCAACGATCCTCCGATACTCCATCACTGAGGCAAGCAAGCCTCATGTTAGTTTCAAGCTGCCTGGCTGCCGGCCGCCATCTTGGCTGACAGTTAATTTGCATATCTCGCTGATTAGCCAATGAAAAGAGTAGCGGTCGTACGCCAATTACCATGTTTCTCTTTTATTAGTGTAGATTACTCATACAATGGAATACAGTTCTGAAAATGAAGAAAGTACATGTGTTAACATGAACATATATCAGAAATATAATTCTAAGGTAAAAAAAAAAATCACAGTATTATTCCATCCATATAAAATGAAAAACATGCAAAAGAAAATTATATTTTGTATAAATATATATACATATGTGATTTTTAAAATGGAAAATAGCTAGAGGATGATAAACACACAGTTCAGTATAATGCTTTCCTCTCATGAAGGTGATAATGAATGAGGGGTGCAGCAGAGTTTTCAAATGCACTGATATATGATGCTCTTATTTCCTAAGCTGGTAAATATATGGGTAATAAATACATAGGTGGTTGATATGTAGGTACTCATCTATTATTATTTTGGATATATGATATTGTTCATTATACACATTTTATGCATCAGCTTAGAACATATATTTGAGGAGTGGAATTCCAATTGTGCTCCACTGAGCTGCCTAAAAGACCACTGTAGGAGGAGGTGAAAGGGATGCCAGAGTTGTTAAAGTATTGAGGAGGTAAGACTCTGAACTCCCCCACTCCTATTTCACTCAAAGCATATAAAGAAGGTTTGAAAGCAGTTTCATTTCAAGCAGGATTATTTTGCAGAAAGAAGAGTGCACACTGAGTCACAAGGACCCCTGTACACTTATGTATTAGTATGGCATTAACTATTTGACAGAAAGCCAAAGAAAACAAAAGTTTAAGTATCAGTAGCTATTGTATAAAAATGACAAATTCAAAATAAAGACAAAACAGTCATAAATTATATTATAGGTCAGGATGAGAAAAACTGGTATCTATTTACATGAAACTTTACAGGAATTCATCAATAATTAAATGGATAAAAAGAAGCAATTTTTCTCTAATCCTCTGGCCTTGGTTCCTTCTTTCAACCACCTTAATAATCATTCCCACCATTGTATTCTTTTTAACCCTACTTCAGCTGCTCATTCACTCTCTCTGATAAAATGCCCCATGTGGCTATATATTCTTTCTTTTATAAAGCATGTCAGCAAATGTGAAAATTTATCAACTCCCCACTATTTCAGAGTCTCTACACATCCCTAGCACCAATCATAGAATATTATTGCAAAACTATTCTGATCCAGCTGTATGCTTCACCAATTCCAGTATCTAAATGGAGACTATCAAAAAATGTTTTGATGGCTTTAATTTATTTTTCTTTTCTCTATAGCATTTTCTACCTGGGACAACATCCCTGCTGACTTTGTCCTTTTGTTTGGTGAAGGTCAGCTTTAGCTGTGTCCTGGCAGTTCAGCAGAGATGGATAATCTGCTTAATGAGGGCAATTTCCTGCTCACCTATCCTTTAATTATTTTTTCATCATATATTTGGCACATTTGGTCATGGTAGTTCATCGGTTTCTTTGCAATGTTGCTTTGCAAATGAGAATGAGAGCACTTATTCTGGGCAGTGTGGAAAGAAGCTATCACAGGAAGGGTGAGCCTCACTTTACAGGAGACATAGGTTACCAAAAGGTGGGTACAAATGGCATTTCTGTAAATCCAGCCTTATTTTTCCATAAATGAATGTGGACGTTTTTAATATGCTTTATATCCATCTTTGAGTGATCATTATTCTTTACTCTTTATTTTTTTCATTTTACTTAGGTCTTTCCTCCAAGTTTTTAATGCATTATAACACACATCAAATATTCCAAGAGAATGTAATATTTAAAGAACCAAAATGAGACATTTGGGGATATAGAAAGATATTTTATAATGTGACTAATCACCTCTCTAATTTATTGGGGCTTTAAAATTTGAACATTTATTCACAGATAAATACTCTTGTAGACAAATACTATTATAAAGAAGTCTGTATAAAAGATATTTCCAAGTCCTAGTAGATGACCCTGTACTCAGTAAAGGAGCTAATATATGCAGTACATCACAAACTAGTGTACTAACACCAAGGGGAGATAACAGCAAGCAGCGTGCTACAGGATTTGGCACATATCCTCCTGCAGCTTCCTGGAATTTCACTGTTACTCAAAGACTTTAAAGACAGGGAGAGATTCAAGTAATTAAACTAAGTAATTAAAAGCAATATTTTTATTAAAATAAACATTCTGAAGCAAGAAGTTATACTCATATATTTTTAAGTAAAATACAACTATTCAAAGAAATACCCTGCTTTTAGAGGTGCTTGGAAGTTTCCCCCCTCACCCTCACAGTTATAGTAAAGTTTACTCTTCTCTACCATTGAGGTATTTTGGCATAAAAATTTGAAAAGTCAGATATACAGCACTTCTGAGTAGAAGCTATCCAGTCTCTATTTGAACACTTCATATAACAAGTGGGCTTTCATCTCAAAAAGGGAAAGTACTTCATTGTTCAAGTGCATAAACATCCTATAGAATAAAGAGGTAATGTGCAAATTGATGATCATGCCCTCGCACAAGATGGCTGTCCCCATGAGGTCAAAAGATGGCCACCACAAGATGGCTGGCAGGGGAGGGCAGTTGTGGATGATCAGGCCAGCAGGAGAGGGACCAAGCCTGAAAGGGAGGGCAGTTGGGTGCAACCAGGGTGGCAGGGGAAGGCAGTTGGAGGGGACCAGGCCTCCAGGGGAAGGCAGTTGGGGGGGACCAGGCCTGAGGGGAGGGAAGTTGGGGGGGACCAGGCCGGCAGGGGAGGGCAGTTGGGGGGACCAGGCCTGTAAGGGAGGGCAGCTGGAGGCTACCAGGCTAGCAGGGAAGGGCAGTTGGGGGTGACCAGGCCTACAGGGGAGGGCAGTTGGGGGGACAAGGCCAGCAGGGGAGGGCAGTTGGGGGGACCAGGCCTGTAAGGGAGGGCAGTTGGGGGGACAAGGCCAGCAGGGGAGGACAGTTGGGGGGGACCATGCCTACAGGGGAGGGCAGTTGGGAGGGACCAGGCCTGCAGAGGAGGGCATTTGGGGGCAACCAGGTCAGCAGGGGAGGGCAGTTTGGGGGGACCACGCCAGCAGGGGAGGGCAGTTTGGGAGGACCAGGCCAGCAGGGGAGGGCAGTTGGTGGGGACCAGGTTGGCAAGGGAGGGCAGTTGGGGGCAACCAGGCCGGCAGGGGAGGGCAATTGGGGGGGGCAGGGCTGCAGGGGAGGTCAGTTAGGGGCGACCAGGCCTGCAGGGGAGGGAAGTTGGGGGTGACCAGGGCTGCAGGGGAGGGCAGTTAGGGGCGACCAGGAGGCCGGCAGGAGAGGGCAGTTGTGGGCAATCGTGCTGGCAGGGGAGCAGTTAGGTGTTGATCAGGCTAGGGGGTACCAGGCCTGCAGGGGATGGTAGTTTGGGGGTCCCAGGCCGGCAGAGGAGGGCAGTTGGGGGCAATGGGCTGGCAAGGGAGCAGTTAGGCATCAATCAGGCTGACAGAGGAGTGGTTAGCGGGTGAGCAGGCTGGCAGGCAGAAGCGGTTAGGGGCAATCAGGCAGGCAGGCGGTGAGCGGTTGGGAATAAGCAGTCCTGGATTGTGAGGGGTCACGGATTGGAGAGGGTGCAGGCTGGGCTGAGGGAAACCCCTCCTCCAGTGCATGAATTTCATGCACCGGGACTCTAGTATCCATATATGTGCATAATTTATGTGGTATATACATCTTTATGAATCAAAGTATATAAAAACATTAGCATTGCAATCTCTGGGTTAATGATATTGTATTTCCATCTTCATATGTTCTGTGAAATCATATTTTCCAAAACCTTATAATAAAAAAATAAAATGTCCTGGTTGTTTGTTTGTTTGTTTAAAAAAAACAAAAAACAAAAAACAAAAAACCTTCAAGAGCAGGCAGGCTGCCTTACCTGCATACTCTCTCCTCCTCCTCCATTCTGGATTTTTCTATTTCCAGTTAAACACTACTTTTTTTCTTGAAGCATAAGAAGAGCAACCTAAGCAATGTCAACAATGAAACTCTTCATTTGCTTGCTCTTTCTCCCTCTGCCTGATACACTCGCTGGAACTGGAGTAGGTAAGAGGACATCAAAACCTGCGCAACACAGGCCCACTTCTGCCTCTTGGAATCCATATAGGGTAGGGTGCATGTGCTCCCTGGGTCAGCGAGGTCCACTTCTGCTCCCAGTGTACCCTGCGAGCTGAATCATGGAGCGTAACGAAGGACTATAGCACAGTGAAATAGAAGTTTATAACTCTACTGGGGGGGCAGGGGTTGTTAAGATATGAGAAAATATCTCCTGAGGAAAAATCATATTTGGGACTTTAAGATAAAGGTTATAGGTAAAACAAGATGAAACCCCAATTCATTTCTGTGGAAAATGCGAATTACCCATTAGGATCTATGGGCGGATGATTCCATGTAAGCATGTTTTTTGCGATGGCTGTGCTATTTTAAATGGAAAAGAAGGCAATTAAGGTGTGTCCAGGCTGTAGTAATCCTGTGAGGCAAGTGAGATACATGCACTAGGTTCTATCTTCATGAGCAGCTGTATTCAGGAATGTAAGAGAACATATTTATTTCAGAGATTTAGATGCTCATATCAACTTACGTCATATGAGAGCTTAAAATCTTGTTGCCTATAATTAAAAATAAAACTTGGAACCAAGATAGAGAAGGTGGAGTGTATATAGACAGGCTGTTAAAAATGGAAGATTTGGTTGCATTTGTGGAGGCTCAAACTTGTGAAGGCTGAATAACATAACTTTCCCATTTGTTCTTCATTTTGATTCTGAAAAGAAAGCTGGTTTTGCCCATTTCTTATTTTTAAAAAACTTTTTTAAAGAAAATGTTCATTCTTCATATTGCCCCACCACCAGCTGAAATCTCTGATCATTTATAATGCAGACAGACAAGCATTGTATGAACTATATTCCACCAAAGCAGTACATTATACTACCACCTATTTTACAACATGTGCTTCAAAGCCATATAATCAATCACAATATTTGAGCTTCTTCACCAGAATTATCTGTCCTTGGCTTCACCTCTACCTCCTTCTGTAAGTCAGCAAACCTTTGTATTCAACAAGAAAACAGCAATTTAATAACTCCTTATTCAGAATTACTAAAATTCAGGTGAGTATTCCCACCTCCTGCCTCCATACCTGCTCACCATCACCCTGAGTATCAAGGTCAAGCAGTTGTATTGAACTCTCATCATATTATGTCTCCATAGTAACATTCTGGACACACTATCTCCTCTACTGCCTGTAAGCCATCAAATGCCACATCCTTTCCAAGCTGCAGATACTTCTCACTTGATTCATAGACAGGCTTCAGGTCTACCAGTGACTTCTATTCCACTGCCCTTTCCATAGACATTATTGTTCAGATGCCACCTTGTATAAAATGTCATCCTCCAGGACCCGCTCCACCTCAACAGAGTAGTTCACTTGTAAATACACATCCTACTCACCATAATACTTCTCACTCTTTACCCCAGTTCACTGAAGATCAGGGAACTCTGAGCCTTCTCTTTATATAACTAGGAGAAGTGAGTCATGGTATGTAGCCTGCACCTAGAAGGCAATCCCTTTCCCAAGGATATAGGGTTTGTCTTATCAAAACCCACTTCTTGGACTATGTCATCCATCAGCAAGATATAACCCATATTACAAATAATATTATTTTGAATGGAAGGCGTGATGAGAAAAAAAGTAAGTATTATCAAACTTCTAATTAGGCTTTGACCTTTTGGGGAAGGAAAAGCAACTCTTACAGAGATGGCTATAAAACACTTAAAGTCTTGTCCTTTAAAATGGTTTTAAACCTTGATCTTGAGAATAATTTCAAGTAACTTTACTATAGTTCAGATAAATGACTCAGTTAAGCATAGCTATCTTCTAACAATTTTGTTCCTTTAGTGTGGTAAATTGACCCAGATGTGACCATTTGTAATATTATTTCCTTAAAAAATGTGTCATATCTTCAAAAGTGTTGTTTTTGTTAAACCAAATGTTTAGTTTTTCTTTTATATATTTTGTTAATCTGGGTAAAAGGAATAAATTTCAGTATGGTTGTAAAAAAACAAAAAGGCTTTTGTACAAATCTATCTCTGTGTAACTTTTAATGTTCTTGTATCTAGGCTCAAAATGCTTCTTTGTTATTATAGCTCAGGCTCTGTGACTCAAACTATCTGCAGGGTGAGCCCTGCCCTGGATTCTAGGAAGTCGTACAAACCAGTAGTATTTAAGCAGCTCTAGCCCAGGTCTGTCAAAACCAGCATCAAATCCATCTTACTACTCCAACCCTGACCTTATGTCCCAGTTATAATGGGGCACTGCCCCATTGCTGTGTTAAAAAAATAAAGTGAGGCTTATTGTTTATATGAGTAAAATTCTATCTCAATAGGGCAGCATCCAATCTAGCAGATAGAAAGTAGCTCCAAGGAGCTGTAAAACAATGAAATATTTCTTTAGGTAGAAGGGAGGAGGAACAAAGATGTTACACGAAGCATAAAAGTAGATTGGTTGGCAAGGTTACTTTTCTTTAGTGGATGCCAGGGGTCTATTAGACAGATTACCTAACTAATACTGATCAGACTATTCCTGATTTCCTGGTTTAAGATTCTATTTCTGGGAAAGCCAAAATTATAATTAAGTCTAAGTGTGGTGACATGAGGCTTAGCATAAGTAACTCCATTCTGTTGTCTTGTTTTTAACTCCTGAGAGCCAGTGCCCACCTTATAGTCTAGATCCAGTTACCAAGGTCTTTTCTTATTCCCTAACTAAGTAATTTATTACGTGGTATAGGCCCTCCAGGACCGTGACCTTGACTTTTATTTGCCAGTGTAAGTTTAAATAAAAATCTAAATAAATTAAGATTTTTCCTAATGCAAAAAAGTAGAGAACTTTCCTTACCCCACTTTTCTTTCGCATTTCCTTCAGAAAACTTGATTACAAATGCTAGTTTCATCTCTTTGAAACGTATGTAAATTTTTTTTCAAAGCTAAATAAGCCTTTTGCAGTTTTTGTCTCCCAGGAATGTTGTTCATGGAGACCAAGGAGCCATCTCTTTAAAAAATAAACACCAAGAAGGGTGGTGCCCTGCCTCCCTGTCTGTGGGAATATAGTCTCAAGATGTAATGCCTGGCATGTAAAAACGATGAGAAATTTTATTCTTTGTATGGATAGATACAGTTAATGTGTATATAATAAATTAACATATATAAACATATCTACACATTAATAGGTTAGCACATACATAAAGGGGTATGAGTTATTTTTTGTGCTGCAGTCTCTTTGGTGGATTCCCTGTAATGCACATCGCAGTCTGGTTTAATGCTTATTCAATAATAAAAACTATCTTATTCTTTTCTACATTTTATGGAGAGGTTTTATTGGGTTGGCAGGAAATTTTATGTTTAATTATATTTCCCCAACAATTTGGCAATGAGGATAGGATCCATCTGGCAATTCCTAAATTGGGTGGATCAGCTTAAGGTCTGTGGCCACACAACACTCAGGTAATAAATTCTGAATCATAAAAATTATCCTTTCTAGCTCTCTATTCTTTTGGAATACTAGTCAGATGAACTACCCTCTCCAAATTCAAGATTTTATTATTGCACTAGGGGCCCGGTGCACGAAATTCGTGCACTGGGTGGGGGAGTGTCCCTCAGCCCAGCCTGCCCCCTCTCACATACTGGGAGCCCTCAGGCGTTGACCCCCATCACCCTCCAATCACCTGATCGGCCCCTTGCCCAGGCCTGACGCCTCCACCAGAGGTGTCAGGCTTGGACAGGGGACCCCCATCTCCCCCCGATCACTGGCTCTGGCCCCCGCCCAGGCCTGAGGCCTCTGGCCCAGGAATCATGCCTGGGCAGGGGACCCCCATCTCCCTCTGATCGCTTGCTCCACCCCCCGCCCAAGCCTGATGCCTCTGACCCAGGCTTCAGGCCTGGGCAAGGGGACCATCATATCCCCCCCAATCCCCGGCTCCGCCCCCCCACCCAGGCCTGATGCCTCGGCCAGAGGAGTTGACCCTCATCACCCTCTGATCACCAATCACCGGATCGGCCCCTTGACCAGGCCTGAGGCCTCCGGCAGAGGTGTCAGGCCTGGGAAGGGGACCCCCAGCTCCCCGCCGTTGCAGGCTCCGCCCCTGTCCAGGCCTAACGCCTCTGGCCTAGGTGTCCGGCCCGGGCAGCGGGGACCTGCAGTGGCAGCGGGGGGCGCCGCGATCGTGGGCTTCGCTTTAGGTCCAGGCAAGGGACCCCTAGCTCCTGGGACTGCCAGCTTCGACCATGCCCAGCTCCCATCGCTGGCTCCACCCCTACTTCCTGCTATCACTGGCCAGGGCGGCAAAGGCGCCTGATTCTCCAATCATGGCTGGGGGGCAGGGCAAAGGCGGCCCCAGGGCCGCCTTTGCCCTGCCCCCCAGCTCTTAGCTCCCCCCTGGGTTTCCGATCACTGTCAGTGGCAGGGGGCTTCTTCCTACTTTCCCTTTCGCCTCCCTGCATTGTGCCTACATATGCAAATTAGCCGCCATCTTGTTGGCAGTTAATCTGCATATAGCCCTGATTAGCCAATGAAAACGGTATCGCCGTATGCCAATTACCATTTTTCTCTTTTATTAGTGTAGGTAAGCATAGGTGATATAAGTTCTAAAATCTGTCAGATTACCATTAGCTTTAATGGTGGAAAAATATGCAAAGCCAGAAATGTTGCCCACAGGTCTGTCTCTGAAATTGCTAATATCTCTCTATTACATTTGGAATGGGTATACATATGAGAATACTGTCTTACAGTAGCCTGAGGACTGTTTCTTTGATTTGGACAAATTAACATATTTATGGGGGGTTTTTAGAACTGCCTCATTCCAAGAATATGAATTACTAGTATTTATGGGATGACTATCATTCTAAGGAGAAAGTAAAAAAGGATTTGCTAACCAGAAGGAAAGGCTGAGAAAAATGGAAAAGGAAATGCAAGAATTAATGCCACTTTCTCTTTCACAGAACCTCTTGTCTCAGTTGTCCCAGCTCTTTCTGGGTCTCTATATCTTCCCCTACATCAAATCTACGCTCCTGGGAAGAAGGAGGTAATGATTGTTTAGATGGGTGGTTCCCTCCATTAGTAGATTTCCCTGCCAAAAAAAGTCAAGTACACAACTTCTCCTGCTACTAATGGATTATCTGCCCTGTTTGAGGGCATATATTTATATGCCTCATATCCTAGTCTGAATCCACTTCATTTCTCAGCCCTGGAATTCACCTCCAAGAATTCCTTGTCAAACACACCAGGTTAGCTAGGAAAACAGACATGATAAAGAGATGTGATCAGGGAATAATTGAGAAGTTGGATAAAAGACTGTTTCTGTATGCAGGCAGAATAGAGTAACTTTTCTTGCCTTTTCTGGTACATACTGGTTCAGAAGAGTCTCCCCAGAATGTGCGATTATTTTGAGCTGAAGACACTTGAGACCCAAAAGACTCAGGAAGAGCTTTTTACCTTTCCCTTGATTGCCTAAACTAATTTAGATAGTTCTCTTCCTGGACCAAACACGCTACCACCAGAGATAACTACAAAGACTATGGGCTAGGTGTGGTCAGCTGGGGGAGAAGCTTGGCAGGGCCTGTTTGTTCACAATCCAACCTGTGTTCCATTGTCTCTGCATGACATGACAAACATTTGTGTTTCCCATCTTCCTATAAATTGCTCTTCCTCCCTTTTGAAGTTCCAGACCCTTCTCCCTTTTCCCTGGCTCATAATGGCATATAAGCCTAAAATGCCTGACAGGCTGTGGGTCTCATATTCCTATGGGACCCCCATACATATGTAATTAGTTTTTCTCCTGCTAATTTGTCTCATGTCAATTTAATTATTAGATTAGCCAGAGGAAGCTATAAAAATAGAGGAAGAAATTTTTTCTTCTCAACACTTCTGTCCCTTTTCCCCAGTTGTTCCCATACAGATTGTTTCTCTAACTAAGAAACGTAAAACCTATTGGGGAGAGATCTGCTGTGCAAATGAAAGACTGCCATATTTTATACTCCAAATGGAATGTTTGGTGAGCTCCCTTGGAAAAAGTCATATAATTTGGTTACTATAAGCCAGGGCTGAAACAAATTAACACATTGCTCTGGGCAGTTATTTGAGAATAATGATATTGACTTAATTTGAGGTAGAGAACAAGTAAGAATAGCTTACCAAAAGGATCCAGTGGTTCTCAACCTTCCTAATGCCGCAACCCTTTAATACAGTTCCTCATGTTGTGGTGACCCCCAACCATAAAATTATTTTCGTTGCTACTTCATAATGGTAATTTTGTTACTGTTATGAATCGTACTGTAAATATCTGATATGCTATATGTGTTTTCCGATGGTTGCGACCCACAGGTTGAGAACCGCTAAGCCATGGTCATGTGTAAAACAATGATATCCTCTGTTTAGAGCTCAATTTGAAGGAATAAAACTAGTTATAAAAATTAGGGGTAAAAATGGAGGGAAAGGCTTTTAAGTGTACTCACCCTGTAATACTCCTATACTTCTAGTAAAGAAGGATGATAAATTTGATACAGATCGTTTACTACTATATAGATTTGTACAAATCATAAATACATTTTCTGTTCCATTAGTAGTTCTTAACCCTGCAATTATTCTGACTTCAGTACCATCATATACAAATATTTCACTGCAGTTGATCTATATTCTATTTTTTTTTCTTTTTTCTTTTCCTCTAGTGGATGTGTCTATACTTCGGTTTGCTTTTGCTTATGAAAGGAGTCATAGGTAAGTCCTATGAAGTTAGAGGATTCCAAAAGGGTTTGGGACTCTCCTACTATTTTCTCTAGTCAGTTATAGGAAAACAAAAATTTCTCCCACCAGGAGGATCTATGATTATTCAATATATATGTCGTTTTTTGGTAGTGTCAGAAACTAAAGAGTAATAGAAAACTGATACTTTGGCTTCACAGGGGCTTAAGACCTCATTAGAAAAACTGCCAAACTGAAAAATATATCTGAGGCATCTGTTGTTAGGTAAAGGTCACAGTGCTTTATAATATAGGAGCCAATTATGCAGATAAAACTACCTACTAAAAAACTACTACTTAGACAATTTTTGGGACTAATAGGGTTTTGTTGACAGCGAATCCCAGCTTTCACAGAGCAAGCAAAACCTCTAACAATGCAATTGCATGTTAATTCTCTGGTTCTTCTGGTCTGACCCCTAGAATCTCGAGACACTTAAACAATTTAAATTGGCTATAGTCTGTTCCCCAGCTTTGGGGATTCCAAACTTTGTAATACCTTTTCATTTTTGTCCTGAAAATCAAGATTCTGCAAGTATAATTTTAACTCTAAAGTGGGGGTTAGACTATAGACCAATCTAGATGCCATGACACTGGGAATGCCTGAGTATCTGCCAGCTGTGGTGGTAGCTACCACACTTACTAAAAAGGCTTGGCCCTTATATTGGGTCACTTGATTTGAATATGCCACATAAGGAAGTAATTTTCTTACAAGTACCTAAGACCAAGCATTTGTTGGTGCACTGTCATACTGGCTATGAACGAACATTATTATCCAATCCTAATATTGTGCTTGGAAGTTGCAATTTCCTTAACCTGCTACTCTTTTACCAGATTTTAAACAAAAAAATAGATTATTGTGACTGTACAACAGTAATAGGAGAAAACACTAGGCTCCAGGGTAGTTTATTTGATAATGCTTTTCAAGATTCAGATTTCATAATGTTCACTGATGGGTCACGTTCATGGGACAAAAGTGGCCAACTTGAGGCTTTCTATGCTGTGGTGACTTATGAATCTGAGAAGCTTATGTTTTATCTGGAATTAAGTTAGCGCAAGAAGATATGTTAATAGCAGTTACTAGAGCTAAAATTCTTAGTTCTGGACTTAAAAGCAAATATACAGAGTGTCCCCCAAATTGTACACACAATGTCTGTAGATTCTATTACATATGGAAAAAGAAATTTATTTTAATAAACACTGCCTTTATAATTATTCAAAATGTGGATACAGATTTTGGGGACATCTGTACTGGTATATACAAGTGTTAAATATGGGTTGATATCTGTCATGCAACAAGGCAAATTTATATAAATAGGGGATTCTTGACTTCTGTGACAAAACTTCTCGGGAAGAACTGAAAGCTGATTTGTTAAAGGTTTTACAACTGCTGACTCAGATTATCAGTAATTTATTGTACAGCTCACACAGGAAATGCTAAAATTTCTGAAAGCAATGATTTTGCTGAAAGAGGTGAAAGGCCACAGTTAAAATATGACAGACTCCAAACTTAGAGGCCTCCATTTTGAATATGAGAAACCTTTGTCCATTTTCAAGAATAAGTTTCACAAAGAGAAATGAACAAATGGTTTGAAAATGAAGCTAAAAGAAATTCGACTGGACTATAGGTATTACATAACAAAACTCCTATACCACACTCACATTTGCTCAATTAGTTTATTGTTATGTTGTCAAAAAAATCTAAAAGAGGGATTTTTAAAAGCCCTAAACTCTTACTATGCCTTTTTCATATGCCTATCAAATAGATGAAATTACTCAAAACGTATTAAAGATATTTGTTATTTGTCAGCAAAATTCTTTATAGACCACTCCTAAGGTAGGTGAAGAAAGTTTTCCCTGACCAATTTTATCAGGAACTTGATGGAAGATAGATTTCATAGAATTAATGCCTGTAAAAGGTAAGAGATTTTGTCTAGTTATGGTGTGTATGATGTCTGAATGGCATGAAGTCTTTCCCTCTTCAAAAGCAGATGCTCAGGCAAGGGTAAAGGTCCTCTTAGTGCACATAATCTCCACTTTTGAGACCCCAGAGTTTACTAAATCAGATAGAGAATCCTTTTATGTCCACTATTGTCCAAGAATTATACAAATATTCACAGATTTCTAAAAGTAGAATGGATATCTCAAACTCTAACAAACTCATTGGCTAAGTTTCAGTAATCTACTAGTTTAAAATGGCCTAGTCATTTACCACTAGCTTTTTTAAAAATTAGAGTGACTCTTGCAAGCAATAATATTCTCTCTCTCCTCTCTCTCTCCTCTCTCTCTTCTCTCTCTCTCTCTCTCTCTCTCTCTCTCTCTCTCTCTCTCTCTCTGAACTTATCATTGGCAGAGCTGTGAACTGGGTTCTGAAATGACTTCCTCTGACTGATTTAACTGAATCCTCTCATAATCATGTTCAGTATTAAAATGACTTCTGTCTTCCCTAGAAACCCTGAGACATAAAGTCAGAATTGCCTGGAGGGACTTAAAGGAAGAAGTCTGCTGCCCCTATAAAACTGGACAATTTAGTTTACATAAAAGTGTTCTAGAGGAAAGATGAGCTGCCACCATGCAGAGAGACCACTTCAAATGCTGCTGATCACATCAAAGTGAAAGAAAACCCAGATGGATTCATACTCTGGAGGACTTAACTGTGATTCCCAAAGGACATGAAACTTAAATTTTCTAGAATAACTGATATAGGGGTGGGCAAAAATAACTTTACAGTTGTTTTTATGGAAAAAGACATGCAGATTATGATTATTACAATAGCTTTATTAACTGTGTTTCATGTACTCACAACTGTACACCTACTTTTGACCACCCTATATTGGTACTGAACTCAACTGAAAGGAGGTATTCTAAAAAACTTATTATTTCCAGACTGCCTTCTTGTCATATTCATCATAGTAGTTATTGCAGTTACTATAAGAATCAGATTTTACTAGAAAAAAAAAATGTTATTTGTTACACCATTTTCTTTCTTTTTGTACTCCCAATAATGGTTCCTAGAGTTCAATCTGTACCCTTCAAAGGGTGCCTCACAAGTAGAACTTTGAAACTAGATAATGGCCATGGGTGTCTTTGTGTTTTACAACTGGGAGAAATTATTTGAGAAGATGAAAGAATTACATAGGGAACTAGTTTATCCTGTAATTGTAATGTTACTTCCATGATTGATGAGAAATCAAGGGAAAATTATTGGGTCTTAAGGAAACCTCAGCAAAAAATTTAGATTATCAGGCTCTATAGTTAAACAATTCATTAGGTATGGATAGGATATCATTGAAAAAAACTACAAATGATGCCCAAGTACCGAATTATTTGAAAGGCTAAAGACATCACAATAGTCTGTAAAATTAACATATGACTAAGGAGAATTTTTGTGCATTGTTAAACAAGAATCTGTTTTAACCATTCACCATTGGTACAATATACTTAAAACTTGTTGCCCTAGGCAAATATTGTAATTGTTAATTTGACATATTATAATTCTGATCATTGTTTTGTATTTTATTATTAGCTTTCTGGTTATTTAGACTGCTGTGGAGAAAAATAGCAATGGCAATGAGTACATAATTAGAAAACTGTACTTTTATTAGAAAATTGTTACAGAAATGGAAAATTGTATGGGTAAACACAAATCTAAAAAAATGTAATTTAAAACTTTCCCTAGTGCAAAAAGAACTCCCCCCTCCCTTTTCTTTTAGCATTACCTTCAGAAAATTTCAGATTATAAATTCTGTCTCTGCCTCTTTAAGATGTATGTAAATCTGTTTCAATGATAAATAAGCTCTTTGCCAGTTATGCATCCCAGGAATGTCATTCTTGGGGGCCAAGAAGCCATCTCTTTGAAAAATAAAATTCAAGAGGATGGTACCCTATTTTCCTCTCCAAGAGCAACTTCCTGCTTGTCAAAAAGATATAAGAAATGTTCTTTTTACTTTGGATAAAGATAATTAACATATATATAATGAATTGTATCTGCCTGACTATATAGGAAGGATGAGATTTCTTTTTTGTCTTTAGTTTCTTTAAGGGATTGCCTTTGATATGCATCACAGTCTGGTTTAACATTTATTCAATAATACCGTTTCATTATTTTCTAGATTTCTGTGGAGTGGTGTTACTGGATTGGTTGGAGGTGTTATGTTTGTTTTTCCAAAACACCAGTCATTTATCTCAGGGAAAAAAGTGTTTCCCTGGATCTCCATCTTGGTGGTCTTGCTTTCTTTTAAAGTCAACTTTATTTGAGTATAACCGAGTGAAATGCCCCCACCTAAGTGGACAAGTTAAATGAGTTTTGACAAATGTGTACACTATCAAGGTATAGAACATTTCCATACAACCAAAAGTTCCCTACAGCCTCTTTGCAGTCAATCCCTATCCCATCACTGGTATAAGACAACCATTGAACTACTTTCTATCATTATAGATCAGTTTTACTTATTGCAGTATTTCATCTAAGTGGAATCATACAATATGTAACCTCTGGTGTCTAGTCTCTTTTGATAAATGTAATATTCTGAAGGTAACTCATGTTTTTGCATGTACCAGTGTGTTACTTTTATTATATAGTAGTATTCCACTGTATTAATGTACTACTTTTTATTTTATTTAAATGTTGATAGACATTTGGTTGATTTCCAGTTCGGGACTATCCCATATAATAAAAGCCTAATATGCTAAGTGTCCAGTCATCCAGTTGGCCATTCAACCAATCAAAGCATAATATGCTAATGATATGCTAAGGCCACTCAACCGCTCCCTATGACATGCACTGACCACCAGAGGGCAGATAGTCAACCGGTCAACCGGTCACTATGACGTGCACTGACCACCAGGGGGCAGATGCTCTGACTGGTAGGTTAGCTTGCTGCTGGGGTATGACCGATTGGGACTGAGTGAGATGGGCTGGACACACCCTGGAGCCCTCCCGCAGTCCCTCCCCAGCTGGCCAACCTCCCATGTCCCTCCCTGGCCCCGATAGTGCACCTGTGGGGTCCCTCGAACTGACCTGTGCCCTCTCACAATCCAGGACTCTTCAGGGGATGTCAGAGAGCTGGTTTCAGCCCAATCCTGCAGGCCAGGCTCAGGGACCGCAATGGTGCACAAATTCGTGCAGCAGGCCTCTAGTAATAAATAAAAGCTGCTATGAACATTCAGTAATAAATTATTTTGTGGACATATGTTTCATTTATTTGGAGTGTACAAGTATGCAGAAGTCCAAAATGTGTAACCACATAGAAACTTTACCTCTTTAATATTCCCTTTTCTCCTTTCTTTCCTTTTGATTCAAATGGGCCTCATTCAGCATCCTGACTAATCTTTCTTGCACATCCACTCCCTTAATCATTAAGCCCTCAGGATAATGAGGTTATGATCCATGTCAAATAATCTTAGGAACAAAGCTTCAGGTCTGTTGACCACAGAAACAGAGTTTTGGTCGAACTAGAGATAACATCTAGGCCTCAGTTGTGTTTCAGCTCCAGACCCAGAAAAGCAGCAAAACCAGATGAAGCAACAACATGGCTAATATCAGAATGAGGTGCAATGACCCCTACACCACGCATATCACATTCAAAGGCTAACACAGGCCAAATAAATAAGGTTTAAGTTTATGTGGGCCACAAAAAAACAACTAGAAACGTAGGTTTATTTCGATAGAGACATGCTGAATACAAAGGGCTGAAATAAATGAGTAATCGTTAACATAAAATAATAGAACATTTTAATAAAATTTAATATGTTTTCTTGAATATTAACTTACCAGACACTGGATAACTGCACAAATTAATAAGCATAACACAAGTAATCTTATTTTTCTTGTTCTCTGAAAGCGAAATATTTCCTGTTGCATGCACACCAAACAAATCAGTACAAGACTAATGACATGGCAAACGGCTGCTAAAATATTCCCTGCTAGTATTAGTGGAGATAAATGGTGCACCTGCACGTACAGCGCGTAGGGGAAATGAATGCAACATGATTATAGTAATCAGACATTAGCGAATGTTGTAGTTTGTTATTAATAATTATGTATAACAGGATATTGTAAAAATTAAGTTACTAGATTTTTATTAAAACACTAGAGGCCCAGTGCACAAAAATTTGTGCACTCGGGGGGGGGGAGGGGAGGTCCCTCAGCCTGGCCTATGCCCTCTTGCAGTCTGGGACCCCTTGGGAGATAATGACCTGCTGGCTTAGGCCTGCTCCCGGCTGGCAGAGGGCAGGCCCAATCCCTAGGTCCAGCCTCTGGTCGGGCTCAGAGCAGGGCCGATTGGGGAGTTGGGGCGCCTTCCCCTGTCATGCACAGAGCAGGGCAGATTGGAAGGTTGCGATGCCACACTCAGTCACGCTCAGGGTAGGGCCAATTGGGGGGTTGGGGCGTCACCCCATCACACTCAAGGCAGGGTCGATGGGGAGGTTGCGGCACCATCCCCTGTCACGCACAGAGCAGGGCCCATCAGGGGGGTTGGGGCTCCATACTCTGTCATGCACAGAGCAGGGCCAATCAGGGGATTGGGGCGCTGCCCCCTGTCACTCACAGAGTAGGGCCGATAGGGGAGTTGGGGCACCGCCCCCTGTCACACTGAGGGCAGGGTGGATCAGGGGGTTGGGGTGCTGCCCTCTATCACCCACAGAGCAGGGCCGATCAGGGGATTGCGGCACCGCCACTCTCACACTCAGGGCAGGGCCGATGGGGAGGTTATGGCTCTACCCTGTCACACACAGAGCAGGGCCCGTGGGGGGTGGGGGGTGGTTGGGGTGCCGCACCCTGTCACACACAGAACCGCAGAGCGATCAGGGGGTTGGGGAGCTCCCCCCTATCAGGCACAGAGCAGGGCTGATCAGGGGGTTGGGGCGCCTTCCCCTGTCACGAACAGAGCAGGGTGGATAGGGAGGTTGTGGCCCCGCCCCCTGTCACACACAGAGCCGCAGGGCGATCAGGGAGTTGGGGCGCTGCCCCCTGTCACGCTGATCCCGGTGCCGGGAGGCCTCTCGGCTCCACTGATCCCGGTGCTGGGAGGCATATTACCCTTTTACTATATAGGATAGAGGCCTGGTGCATGTGTGGGGGCCGGCTGGTTTGCCCTGAAGGGTGTCCTGGATCAGGGTGGGGGTCCCCACTGGGGTGCCTGGCCAGCCTGGGTGAGAGGCTGATGGCTGTTTGCAGCTGGTCACACACCCTTCAGGGTGGGGATCCCCACTGGGGTGCCTGGCCAGTCTGGGTGAGGGGCTGAGGGATGTTTTCAGGCTGGGACTGAAGCTCCCAACTGCTCCTTTTTTCTTTCTTTCTTTTTTTTTTATTCTGGGCCAGCTTTAGCTCTGAGGCTCTAGCTCTTAGGCATCCACTGCTGAAAGAAGTTATCTGGTTTATTTCAGTTCTATAATCGAAACTCTGTATCAATTCCAGCTCTGAGATCCCGGCTCGCTGAAAGCAGGTTTCTGGGGTTTTGTTTAGCTTCTATATTTGTTACAATGTTTTTTAAACTCCAGGCTCAGAGGCCGGCAAGGCAGGTGGGGAACGTTGGTTTCCTCCGTCACTGAAGCAAGCAAGCCTCATGTTAGTTTCAAGCTGCCTGGCTACCGGCCGCCATCTTGGCCGGCAGTTAATTTGCATATCTCGCTGATTAGCCAATGGGAAGGGTAGTGGTCGTACGCCAATTACCATGTTTCTCTTTTATTAGATAGGATTTCTTACATACCGTTATATTGGCTGGGCTGCAAAAATATTCATTGTGGGCTGCATTCAGCCCATGGGCCATGAATTTACATGCTTGCCCTACAATAATGCCAAGCAATCAGTAGAGACCATGACCTTAGCTTTCTTAGTCACCATGGTTAATGATTTGCCCTTATACAACACATCCCCTAGAAGCCATTGGGGAGCCATATCTTTAAGCATTAGCTCACCTCTCTCCAGGCATGGGCCCCTATTTAAAAGTAAACCCTTACTTTCTTTACTGTAAATTCCTCTTCATGTCTCACTGAGCTCTGATGCATGCAGAAAATGGACCCTTTTGGTCTGGGAACAAATACTGGGTAATATAGCAAGAATCTGTTGATCTTTATAAAGAACTGCCTAACTAGTTTTGAAAGTAGCTGTATCATTTTACACAACCACCAGCAATGTATGAGTCCAGTGGCTCCACATCTTCCCCAAAGTTTGATTGCTGAAGCTGATCCAGAATCCTTTCTTGGCAAAGCCCTACCATTCACACCACCCCCTCCCCAACATCATTTCTTGCTTGCAACAAATCAGACCTGAATCCCTTTTTCCTACCTTTACCTAAGTCAACTTTCTCAGACATAAATCAGGGTCTTGGGTACTAGTTTCCCCTCTGGGATCGCAGATAAAATATTGAGCTGTTTTCACAGAAAATAAAACCCTCCACAAGATAGAAAACTGCTGACTGTGTTGCTGACCACCTCAGGTAAAGCCTAGAGTAGCTGGTGCTGGAAAATTGATGAACAGAACTCTTAAAATATGTCTTTGTAATTCCATCTCCAACCAATCAGAAGATACCCATGAACTGATCACACATTGAAAACCCCTGCCCCCAATTTCACCCTTTTAAACTAACTGCCCATAAGTGGAATGGGATTTGTTTGGGTTTTTCCAGCACAAGCTTCCCATTCTCTATTATGTAGCAATCTATACTAATAAAAGATAAACATGCAAATTGACCGCACCTTTATTATGCCTTAGGCCATGCCCACCAGCCAATCAGAGTGACTATATGCAAATTAACCCAACCAAGATGGCAGCCGGCAGCCACGGAGCTGGAGCAAGGAGGAGGCTTGGTTGCCCCAATGATGGAGGAAGCCAAGCTTCCCAGCTGCCGCGGCCGGCTCTGAACTCCACTCAAAGCAACAAGTTTCTATTATAGAAGGTAAATAAATCCCAGAATTAAAAAAAAAAGAAAGGAGAGGCTGGGAGCTTTCCGTCACCGGGGGGGGGGGGGGGGGGCAGGGTTTGGCCAGCTTGAATACGGCCCTCAGCCCCTCACTCAGACTGGCCAAACCTTCATGGGGTGAGGGTCCCCACTGGCCAGGCACCCCAGTGGGGACCCCCACCCTGTAGGGGGTGTGACCAGCCTGAAAACAGCCATCAGCCCCTCACCCAGACTGGCCAGGCACCCCAGTGGGGACCCCCACCCTGAAGGGGGTGTGACCAGCTGCAAACAGCCATCAGCCCCTCACCCAGGCTGGCCAGGCCCCCCAGTGGGGACCCCCACCCTGAAGGGGGTGTGACCAGCCTGCAAACACCCATCAGCCCCTCACCCAGGTTGGCCAGGCACCCCAGCAGGACCCCCACCCTGATCCGGGACACCCTTCAGGGCAAACCAGCCGGCCCCCACCCGTGCACCAGGCCTCTATCCTATATAATAAGAGGGTAATATGCAAACTGACTCTAACAGCAGAAAGTCTGGGATAACTGGTCACTGTGACTCACACTGACCACCAGAGGGCAGACGCTCAATGCAGGAGCTACCCCCTGGTGGTCAGTGCATTCCTATAGGGGGAGCTCTGCTCAGCCACAAGCCAGGTTGATGGCTGCCAGTACAGCGGTGGTGGTGGGAGCCTCTCCCGCCTCCTCAGCAGCACTAAGGATGTCAGACTGCAGCTTAGGCCTGCTCCCCGCTGGCAAGTGGACATCCCCCGAGGGCTCCCAGGCTGCCAGAGGGATGTCTGATTGCCAACTTAGGCCCAATCCCCCAGGAAGTGGGCCTAAGCCAGCAGGTGGTCATCCCCCAAGGGGTCCCAGACTGCGAGAGGGCACAGGCTGGGCTGAGGGACCCCCCCTGAGTGCACAAATTTTTGTGTACCAGGCCTCTAGTCCTATATAATAAATAGCTAATATGCTAATTAGACTGAACAGCAGAACTACTATCTGTACAACCTCCCAGATGAAGCCAAGGCAGCTGGGGATGCAAGGACCAAGCCCTTTTCACAAATTTCGTGCATCGGGCCTCTCTTATACAATAAAATGTTTTATTCTTTAACTGCACCCCCATGTCAGTATAATTAACTATCTTCAGCACTATTACAGCAAGAATACTCTAAGATTATTATGAGTTTTGTACTTACATTGCAGTGTTTTTTAGACTTTAGTGTGCATAAGAATCTCCAGAGGGGTAGTTAAAATGCATACTTCTTGGCCCCATCACACAACCCAAAAGACTGAGTCAGTAGAGTTGAATCTAGAGTTGTGCAGTTTATATAAGCACTCAAGTGATTCTGATGTCGGGGATGCTGTGGACCACATGTTGAAATACCATGCTTATTAGCTTGTCAATAAAGCCCACATAGATTCGCTCAAATGAAAGGAACATAAATTCTCCTTTAAGTGCTTTGAATAATATACATTAAGAACTCTGCTTTTCTCCTCTGATGGCAAAGAGAAGGAACTCAAGAGCTAAACAGCTGGCTCTGTCTCTTTAAAGAACATCATTATTCCAAAAACAAAATGTTTGCTTGCATGTTCCATAAAGAAAAAGTTCTGCTTGCTGTGGGAGTAAAAGGTGTTATGACTGCTAAATTTTTATTCACCAGACAAATTCCAGTCTTTTCATATAGCTTTCAACAATGCTCTCTCTTAACTGTACAGCACTTCAAAATCCTGAGGAGGTGGTTTCAGTGTGGGCTAATGTCAGTGTTATTTAGAGAACATGCAAGTAGAATCAAGGCTTAGAGCTGTTCAAGGAGGCAGAGCAGTGGCCACACCAGCAATAGAACTAGGACTTGTTGGAGCCACTGAATGATCCTGGAGCACAGACTGGCCACTTCTTTTAAAGGTGTGTCAGGTAAATTAGTTCTCAGGCTCAAAGACCAGAACCTGAATCAAACACTCCCTGGGATGATCTCCCCACAGGCTCTCATGAGATCCCAGGCAATGACAGAAATTGGAGAACTTAGTTGCAACTCTGACACTTTATTGACCAAAAGACCTTAACCAAGACATTTTCACTGTTCTGAGCTTATAGAATCAGAATGGCAATATTTACCTCACAAGATGGTTGTGAAAATTAAGTTTAGTTTATGAAAATATGTAGCAGAGTGCCTGGCAGTAAACCATTGCAACATCCATATTTTTTTAACCTACATCATAATTTGGTCTTCTAGAGTCATTGCCACACTGATCCCTCAACGGCAGTGAGTCTCTCTAACCACCATTCAGCTCAGGGCAGCACCCTTTTCCAATATATGCCATTTAATTGTATGCCATTTAATGCAGATGATTTTATTGGCTAGCAGTTAAGAACAGCTGGGGTGTGGTCACCAGTTACCAGTGTGATACAGTAGCAAGCAGGTTATGAGGTTAATGCTAATTAAGGATACTTCTCTTACCTTAAAAATCCCATTTTAACCCATTTATTTTCACAGTATTTTAATGAAGTTTAAAAATTAGATACAGCAACATATGGATTAACCTAACAGATCAATTAAGGCAAGGGCTCTCAATGGTGCAAGGGAGGCTATGCAATTTTCTGAAAATCTAGTGGATGCTATGAATCCTCTTTCTTTCCTCAGCATACAAACCAAATTTTTCATTCAGTATATTGAGGTTCACTGACTCACTACAGACCATCAGTGAAACTCAGGCTAAGCCTTGATATGAGTATCATCACTCATTTCCACTCTTCCTCTAGTAAAATAGGAACCTAAGCCCCATTCTACCCTTGAGAACATGGTAACTTCTCTATGAAGTCTGTTAAAACCCCTAGAAGACTTGTGTAGGCTCTCTTAAGAGGCGGTTGGGCCAAAACCGGTTTGGCTCAGTGGATAGAGAGTCGGCTTCCGGACTGGGGGATCCCAGGTTCGATTCCGGTCAAGGGCATGTACCTGGGTTGCAGGCACATCCCCAGTAGGAGATGTGCAGGAGGCAGCTGATCGATGTTTCTCTCTCACCGATGTTTCTGGCTCTCTATTTCTCTCCCTTCCTCTCTGTAAAAAATCAATAAAATATATATATTTTTTTTTAAAAAAAGAGACGGTTAGGTTCTCAAAAGGACTACATACAGCATGTCTAGACAATAATGGGGTTGCCACAGTGAGTTGATTTGAAGCTCAATTTTATAGTTTAGCAAATATGTCTTCCAGCTTCTATAAATCAGGCAAAGCTGGAAGTCAGTGTGGGGTGAATAGTCCAAGGAAAAGTAAGTTTTATTTAAGGGCCTCATTCAAAGTTTAAGGGTCAGAATATCCACATTGCAGCTATGCTGGAAAATGCCTGCTCCACTGTCAGGTGCTGCCCCTTCCCTTACTTTCCCAACTCTCTTTTTCTAATGGATTTAGAATTTCAGAATATCAGCTTCCCAAAGTTCAGATTTTCAGATATCAAACAGTGGGAGATCTGTTTTCCAGGTGACAAACTGCTGGGGAGGCAAGGATGAAACAGACTGCATATGTTAAATAATAGGAATTGGGCAAAAAAACAAGTGGGGAATTATGTTCAATTAGTTTCTATTATTACATATTTTTAAAACTTTAGGTGTAGGCATGGTATTGTTATTCATAACCCATCTGCCTCCTACAGAAAGCTATGTTTTAAGGGTTGGAACACAGTATCATTCAGATATAAAGATAAAAATCCTGGCCGTCCCACAACAAAATGTGAATACAGAGTTGCTCCTTCATAAGAATCACTTCCATTTCTTCAAGCCTTGTGATTAAAGATGCTTTTGAGAGAATACTGGTAAAGTCAGGAGTGCAAGCTGTGGCCAAACAACAAGACACATGTGGCTCACGTATGTCATGTAAGTGATTAAATGCAGCCCTTGAATTCATTAGCACAAGTCTTCATCCTCTGATATCAACTCCACCCAAGGAATCATCAAATGCAAAGAGAATTTGTTACTTTCTTTAGAGAGGAATGATATCTAGGGAGAAAATTAAGGAGGTCAATGGTAGCTCTAAAAAGCAAATGAGTGATTTTGAAATTAATTGGTAAAGAATAAATTGAAATATCCAAAAAAAGGGAGAAATTGAAAGAGAACCTTAAAAATGAAAAAAGTAGAATTCATCCTGTGCTAATATTCAACTAAGAGGAAAGCAGCTCTCACCTTAGTGTCTTCAGCAATGAAACCCAATGAAGATTATCTAAATCAGGGGTCCTCAAACTTTTTAAACAGGGGGCCAGTTCACTGTCCCTCAGACCGTTGGAGGGCCGGACCATAGTTTAAAAAAAAACTATGAACAAATTCCTATGCACACTGCACATATCTTATTTTGCAGTAAAAAAACAAAACGGGAACAAATACATATTTGTATTTGCATGTGGCCCGCGGGCCGTAGTTTGAGGACCCTTGATCTAAATGAAAGTTATGTAACCTCTCCTATATAATAAAAGGCTAATACACAAATAGACTGAATGGCAGAACAACCGGAACAACCAGTCGCTATGATGTGCGCTGACCACCAAGGGGAACATGGCAGGCGTTGGCCATGGCAGGATGGTGGAGCAGGTCAGTGGGGGCACCAGACTAAGGCATGGCACCGGTCACTGCCATTGGGGCAAGCCTCTGGTGGTTACTGAAAATTCTTTGCTCCCACACACTGCAGTCCTGCTTGGAGCTCACATCTCCTTCCGGCAACGGCCCTGCTCACACCCACTGCCAGCACTGGCCCCACTCACACCTGAAGCCAGCGCCAGAACCACCGCTTTCACCTGCTGCCGGTGCCTGGTGCTGGTCCTGATCATTCGGTACCATCAGCTGGTGTGAGCGGCGGCTGCCAGCCCTGATTGCCACTGAGGACTTCGCCACCTCCCCCTGCTCCTGAGGGGCGATTGCAGCAGCCACTGCTCACACCTGCTGATGGTGCTGGGCCCACTCACACCTGCTGCTGGTGCCAGCCCCATTCACTCAGCGGGTGCAAGCGGGGCCAGTGCCATCAGCGTGTGGGAGCAGCGGCAGTGGGAATGGGTCTGCTGGCAGACAGGGGACCAGGCCATGGTGGGAGGGGCTGGGCGGAGGCGTGGAGAATGGGCCCTGACCCGCCCCTGTGCCTACCAGAGCCTCACAGCCCACAGTTCCTTTCAAGGTGCACAAATTCGTGCACTGAGCCCCTAGTTTATAATAAAGGATAAATACAAACTTGTGCACCAATAAGGGGAAAAAAGGCTTTCAAGTTCTCCAGAGTTAGTCCTGCAATTTTTTCTCTTCTCTGGCTATATTCTGTTCTTAAAAGACCTCATCTAGTCCAACAAATTTAAATGCCATCTATCTAGCAATAATACTCATGTTTATTTCTCCAGCCATGACTTCCTCCACATCCGTATGCTTACTTCCTACTTAATTGCAATTCCCAGGGTAACCAATAAGAAAATAGCTAACACACAGTAAGAAAAAGAATTGAGGAGAGAATAAAAATAGTACAATAGAAAAAAACAAACACAAAAGAAGGCAGTATTGTAGGAATTGAGGAATAAACATGATATAAGCAATATAGAAAATAGCAAAATGGCAGAAGTAAGTCTTTCCTTATCAATAATCAGTTTAAATGTAAATGAGTTAAACTCACCTATTAAAAGACAAATTAGCAGTAAGGATTTTTAAAATGATTCATCTATGTGCTGTCTAACAAAACACATATGTGCAATAAAAAATGAAAAAATATATTCCATGTAAATGATAAACAAAATAGAGCCTGAGTTGCTATACTAATAGCAAACAAAATAAACTTTAAGTCAAAAATTATTACAAGGCCAAAAACATTATATATTGACTAGAGGCTCGGTGTACAAAAATTTGTGCACTCGGGGGGTGGGGGGGTCCCTCAGCCCGGCCTGCGCCCATTCGCAGTCCAGGACCCCTTAGGGAATGCCCACCTGTCGACATAGGCCCACTCCCCAGGGTATCAGGCCTAAGCTTGCAGTCAGACATCCTTCTGGCAGCCAGGGAGCCCTCGGGGGATGTCCGACTAAAGGCTTAGGCCCCCAAGGGATCAGGCCTAAACTGTTAGTTGGACATTCTTAGTGCTGCCACAGAGGTGGGAGAGGCTCCTGCCACCACCACTGCGCTGGCCAGCCATGAGCCAGCTTCTGGCTCAGTGGCACTCCCCATATGGAAGTGCACTGACCACCAGGGAGCAGCTCCTGCATTGAGCGTCTGCCCCTGGTGGCTAGTGCGCATCATAGCAACAAGTCATTCTGCCGTTCAGTCAATGTGCATATTAGCCTTTTATTATTATTATATAGGATGTCTCTATTTCCCCCATTTTTCCCCCTCTACCCAGCTCTTGCCCCCCACTTCTCTCTGGCCATCACCATACTATTATCTGTGTCCATGGGTTGTGCATATATTTTCTTTGGCTAATCCCTTCTTTAAATTCACTTCTTTAAATTTGTATTTTCAGATAAGTGCTTATAACTGCACTATTATATATTTTCTATTATATCATTTAGAATTAAGATATTTTTTAATTGAACCCTTGTAAATTTTAGCACAATTTAATAAGTTATGCTAGAAGCAATTAGGAGATTTTTCATGTGATGCAGATACATTTCAATTAATACTTTATTAATTTTTAATTTTTTAATATTTTAATTTGAAATAATCTCATACATGTAAAAAAAACTATAAAATACTACAGCATATTATATGTACCCTTCACCCAATTTCTTAGGTGTTAATAATTGAAACATAACCATTATACAACTAACAAAATTTGGAATATATTTTTCTTATAATCTCTTTAATGTTACTTAATCCATTTACTTTGTTTTTGTTAATCTTCACCCAAGGATATTTTTCCATTGAATTTTAGAGTGAAGGGAAAGGGAGAGACACATCGATTGGTTGCCTTCTGCACATGCTCTGATAGGGACTGGGGATCAAGCCAGCAACTGAGGTACATGCCCTTGACTGGAATAGAACCTGGGACCCTTCAGTCCATGGGCTAATGCTCTATCCACTGAGCAAAACAGGCCCCAGCTTAATTCATTTACTTTTAATTTATATGTGTCTTTATATTTAAAGTGGGTTTTGTTTTTGATTCACCCTCTTAATCTGTCTTTTAATTGGTGCAATTATGCCACTAACTTTCTGAGTGCTTACTGATAGAATTACTACCATATCAGGCGGCTTCTGGGGCTTCTGGGACCAGCCTGCGGGCTGGGATCGGATCTGATCCCGGGCGGCAGGCAGGCGGCTTCTGGAGTCACACACGGGGGCCTGGATGGTGGCTCACGTTGGGGGCTTATGCTGTCCTGCCCTGCCTGCAGTATGCAAATTAGCCGCCATCTTTGTTGGCAGTTAATTTGCATATTGTGCTGATTAGCCAATGGGAGGCGTAGCGAAGGTATGGTCAATTACCATGTTTGTCTATTATTAGATAGAATAAAAGGTTAATTAATCAAGAAGACGTAACAATTTTTTAAAATATATTTTATTGATATTTTACAGAGAAGAAGGGAGAGGGATAGAGAGTTAGAAACATCGATGAGAGAGAAACATCGATCAGCTGCCTCCTGCACACCCCCCACTGTGGATGTGCCTGCAACCAAGGTACATGCCCTTGACCGGAATCGAACCTGGGACCCTTGAGTCCGCAGGCTGACGCTCTATCCACTGAGCAAAACCAGCTAGGGCGAAGATGTAACAATTTAATAACCATATATGCACAAAAAGAGCCCCAAAATATATGAAATGATAATCAACAGAACTGAAGAAATGATTCTAAATAACAATTGGAGACTTTAATACTCTATTTTCAATAATGGATGGAACATCTAGACAGAAACTATATAAGGAAATAGAGGACTTAAGCAACAGTATAAACTAAATACAACTAACAGACATACTAAACATTCCACCCAACAACAGCAGAATAGACATCCTTTCCAAATGCACTTGGAATATTCTTCAGAACAATTTGTTAGGCTACCAACAAGTCTTAATAAATTTTAAAAGATAGAAATCATACAAAGTGATCTACTCTGACCACAATTGAGTGATTTTAAAAAAAGAATCAGTAACAGAAGGAAAATTCACAAATACATGAATATTAACCAATACACTCTTAAACAACCAGTGGGTCAAAGAAAAAAAAATCACAAGGGAAATTAGAAGATACTTTGATACAAATGAAAATGAAAACACAGCATACCAAAATTTATAGGAGGCAGTGAATGCAGTGCTCAGAGAAAACTGCACAGCTCTAAATGCATACATTAAAACAGGAGATATATCTCAAACCAATTACCTAACTTTGCATCTAAAGGAATTAGAAAAAGAAAGTAAACTACAGCTAATCGAAACAAGAAATAGTAGGGGTTAGAGCAGAGATCAATAGAACACAAAATAGAAAATAAAAGAGATTGATAAAACCACAATATTAGTTTATTGAAAAATCAACAAAATTGACAAACTTTTATTGCACTAACAAAAAAAGTGAAAAATCTAAATAATGAAAATCATAAATACAGAAGCAGTATTATTATTATCACAAGCCTTACAGAAATAAAAAGGATTATAAATAAACTAGAGGCCTGTTGCATGAAGAGATTCCTGCAATAGGCCTTCCCTTCCCTTGGCTGCTGGCACCGGTTTGCCTCTGGCCCCCAGGACCCAGGCCTTCACTCTGACTGGGCTCCGGCTGGAGCCGGCCCCGGAGCTGTCAGACTTCGCTGCTCCAGCCCCGGGGCTGTCAGGCTTCGCTCCGCCACTTGCAGCCTACATATGCAAATTAACCACCATCTTTGTTGGGTTAATTTGCATATTCTCCTGATTGGCTGGTTAGCATAGCAAAGGTATGGTCAATGTACATGTTTGTCTATTATTAGGTAAGATACTAAGAACACTTTTATGCCAATAAATCACCAAACTACTAAAATGACTTGAAAATCTGAAGAGACCTAAAACAAGTAAGGAGATTAAACCAATAATAAAAAACCTGTCAACAAAGGAAAGTCCAGAACCAGATGGTTTTGCTAGTAAATTCTACCAAACATTTAAAGAAGAATTAACAGTATCGGTCTCCTCTTTACTCAAGCATTATTGATATATCAGTTGCAAGAATATGCAAAGTTCCTTCTTAGCATGCACTCCAATTCCTAGAATCCTGTTCTCTCACATCTTTAACTCATTTATTTTTATCTTCAAGTCTTGGTTTAATTGTTTCACCTTCATAAGAGGCCTTCCCAAATCATGCTAATGGGTCCCTTCTATTTAATCTTTATTACAGTATGCAGTTTATTTCAGAACATTTATCCTAAAATTAACCTTCCTCATTTGTTTACCTTTTTATCTTTTGTCTCCCTTCCCACTAAATTAAAGTGCCTTGAGGGCAGAAACCTTGTTCATCTTATTTTCAGTTGTACAGCCAGAGCCTAACAAAGTACCCAACACACAGTAGGCACTCAGCAAATTTTGGTGAATAAATAAAAAGAAAACACTTTATACATACCTTATATATTAATCAGTGACTAAAAATTTGGCACAATAAATGACTAGGTTTCACATTAATATTTCAACAAAATATATTTATCTCTGTACTGCCAGTGTGGCTCAGTTGGTTGAGTGTGGTCCCATGCACCAAGAATTCACCGGCTTAATTTCCAGTCAGGGTATATACCCAGGTTGCAGGCTCAATCCCCAGCAGGGGGCAGAGATCAATGTTTTTCTCAAATGGATGTTTGTTATCTCTCTCTCCCTCTCCCTTCCTCTCTCTCTCAAATCAATAAAAACATTTTAAACATATGTATATATTATCTCTGATCTGTTACATCTTTCTCTACTCCAACCTTTTAAAAATATATAGCATTAAATATTCTCCTAGAAATATAAGATTAAGGATGATTTTTTTCTAACTATAGCTAAATACTATCTTTTGGAATTAGTCTCCCAATAACCAAATATCATATTTCCTTTAAGGAGCCTAAAAATCCCAAACTATTAATGCTCTATTTGGACATAAAATTATGGTGATAAAAAGTCATTCCATATAATATGAATAGATAATAGTAAACATGTATTAGTATTCCATGAAAGGAGATCCTGAATAGTAAGACACTGTATGAGTGTAATATATAGGCATATAAGTCTAAAATATAGAGTGTATTCTCAGTCTACATTCTCACTAGAGACTCAGACCACACTGAAATATGAGGGAAAGGTGACATCTTCATCTCAACCATATTTTAAAGTTTGTTTTCCTAATTACTTTTTTAAAATATATTTTTATTGATTTCAGAGAAGGAGAGGGAGAGAGAGCTAGAAACATCAATGATGAGAGGGAATCATTGATTGGCTGCCTTCTGCACGCCTCCCACGAGGATCAAACCCACAACCCAGGCATTTGCCCTCAACTGGAATCAAACTGGGACCCTTCAGTCAACAGGCCAACGCTCTATCCACTCAGCCAAACCCGCTAGGGCTGCCTGATTATTTAACATTGATTGATATTTTGAAAATCATTACACGCAACTGTCTAAAGGCTATATTTTCTTGATAAATACCTTATAATCCTGCAGCTCTCACAACAAAAATGACCCCAAAATTTAACTGAGTCACTCATACTACTATGAGCTAAAAGCACAATTAAACTCTGCATTTTATTTAGCAGTTTGAAGAGAAAATGAGAGCCATAAATATTATCAGCCATTAGAACCCATTCACATAACTAGAAATATTATTCTAAAAATATTTATTATTTTAGCTAACATACTTACAATGAGCCAGGTTTTTCTAGGTATTTATAATTTTGTTGCATCTAAATCTCACAATAATTCTAAGAGGTGGCTAATCAATTTTACAAACTACTGAAGAAACCAACACTCTGGAAGGTAAGATAACTTGCCAAATGCAAAAGCTAAAAGTTGTTTGACAATAAAGATTATTTTAGAAAGCTAGAATCTGAAGCCATGTAGTCTGACTCTGAGGTTAGAGATAGTAACAGTTATACCATAATGCTCAAGGAGAAAATCAAGCAGAAAAAAAAATTCTATTGAGGATGCAATCTCAAAAATTATTTATCCTTTTAAAATCACAAAGTTTTCAAGTACATTTATTGAGCCAACATGGCATTGACTTCCCTTATTCAATGCCTTTAAGTCTGAAAGTTCTCTTCATGGCCTTTAATAGTATTACATAAAAGGATATTATATATCTTAATATTTATACATGTCAACATTTGCTCAATAGGCTCAGTTAATATGCACAATTCTAGATGGTACCATCCCTACTTTTCTGTCCCTTTTCCAACCGAGAGTCCTGAGCAACAGGAATTAAGATGCTGATGACAAAAGCCACCATTTCATGCTGAAAAATAAGGGTAGAAATTTCTATAAATAATAAAATAGTGAGTGCATTTCCAGGAAAGTAGCAAACTATTTACCCTTAGGTTTCTTTGTGGTGGACATAAATTCTGCCAGTTAAGACACTATTTCAGTAACTTTTGTAGCCTTGGACTACAGTTTACTATTATTGACCTCTAAGCCAATCACTGCATCTATCTCTACTCTAATAAAAAACCACTTTGGGGTAACTACAAGAGTTAAAAGGTCATTTGCTGCAAGGATAACTTAGATGCTACTGGCTTCCAATTTCTGTTTCTATTTCCACCTTGGTGTTAGTGCCATATCTTTTCTCCTGAGATAATCATAGAACCCATTAATGAGAACCACCTCAGGAGGAACCAGAGTACAAGATTCAACACAAGGCCTCTTCTGCAATCTCCCACAAATATTAGAGAACGAGGCAATCTTAGTTCCATTTTCCTTCAGAGAGATAAAGGAAAGCTCCCACTTCCAAAGAGGTCAGCAATAGGATGGTAGTGGCAGGAATAACTCTAACCTAGTAACAAGAGTATTAATTACCTAGTAATAAAAGGATTCCTGTGTGTTAACGTAATTCTTCTGATGCTATATCAAAGTATAGATATCAAAATGTCTCCAGTACCTAAAATGGCCATATCTAATTGCTCTCTAGACTTCTGGTTCTGTGATAAGACAGATGAGTAGGTACACTTGTCCATATTTATCCCACTAAGTTCATTAACAACCCTGAATGTTATATACACTGAGTGGCCAAATTATTATGACCACCTGATGTTTGTAGGCAAATTAGCTATAATTTCACGCTGAAGTTGCTAGAGGGCCAGACCATTGTAAATAGGGAAGCAGGTTGTTTACCACGACAGTAGAAGTGATTTTTTTTTTCTGAAGATATGGGTAAACAACGCGATTTAACAGCCTTTGACATGGGATATATTTGAACGTGAGTGGCCAGATTATTATGACCACCCCATCAGTACTTTGTTGGGCCACCTTTTGCCTTCAATACTGCAGCGATTCTTCTTGGCATTGACTCCATGAGATGTTGAAAGGTGATGCGAGGAATCTGACACCATGCCTGATAAATAGCGCTGTCCAGTTCTGTGAGATTTGATGGTTGTTTTACCAGCTGCCTGATGGCTCTTTTAACTTCGTCCCACAAATGCTCAATTGGATTGAGATCTGGTGTTTGTGGGGGCCACCTAAGCAAGGTAAAGTCTCCCTCATGTTCTTGAAACAACTCCTACACAATATGAGCACCGTGGCATGGTGCATTGTCTTGTTGGAAGAAGCCATCTCCATTGGGGTACGCCATCAACATGATAGGATGAACTTGATCAACAACGATACTTAGGTATGTTGTGCTAGTCAGACGTTGTTCCACACAAATTAAATGGCCCAAATCATGCCAGGAAAACATGCCCCAAACCATAACACTGCCCCCACCAGCTTGAAGGGTTGTACTCATGCATGTAGGGTGCATGGTTTCATGCTGTTCCACCAAATTCTCACTCTGCCATCTGCATGATGCAATTGGAAATGTGATTCATCAGACCACATGACTTTTTTCCAATGCTCAACTGCCCAATCCTTGTGTTCCTGTGCGAATTGGAGACATTTTATCTTGGTAACTGCAGACAGCTAAGGTTTTCAAACAGGCCTTCAGCTTAAATATCTCGTATGATGCAATGTACAGCTAATTTGCCTACAAACATCAGGTGGTCATTATAATCTGGCCACTCATGTTCAAATATATCCCACGTTCAAAGGCTGTTAAATCGTGTTGTTTACCCATATCTTCAGAAAAAAATCACTTCTATTGTCATGGTAAATAACCCTCTTCCCTGTTTATAATGGTCTGGCCCTCTAGCAACTTCAACGTGAAATTATAGCTAATTTGCCTACAAACCTCAGGTGGTCATAATAATCTGGCCACTCAGTGTAAAAAAAAACATAAGATGACTCTGGAAGGTGAAAAGGAGAAAGACCAGGTAGGACAGTGGTTCTCAACCTTGGCTGCACATTAGAATCACCTGGGAATCTTTTTAAAATCCTGATTTCTGGGCCTCATCCTCCAGAAAGTCTGTTTCTTTGTTACTAATATTGTGGCCCCACCCCATAACAAAGAAACAGAATTTCCGGAGGATGAGGCCCAGAAATCAGGATTTTAAAAAGATTCCCAGGTGATTCTAATGTGCAGCCAAGGTTGAGAACCACTGAGGTAGGAGCTTTGAAACCCAAAGAATGGCATGGTGTTAAATTCCCTGGGTTTTATTTCTGCTTAATATATCCTGAATTGGTGCAATAGAAACCTGCAACCAGTACACACCAATGAATGCGAACTAAAAATGCTCTAAGGGGCCAGGATAAAGGAAATCTAGTAAGCCTACTCTCTCTAACTAAAGGACCAGGATAAAGGAAGTCTAGTAAGACAGAAACCTTTCAGACAATAATAACCCTACTCTAGCCAAACACTAGGGGGGAAAGTCGTCTCACTACAACCAATGACAGCATAGGCCAAGCAGGAAACATAGACTTCTACTTCTACAAAGTTATAACTAGACACCTCTTCCCCTCCATCAGGATGGTGACAGAGAAGGCTAGGTAGAGAGCCAGGACTTTCATTCTGGCCAAGTGGTAAGGAGGCCCCCTTCCATGGGCACTGTCAAGGCCATATCAGAAACAGTAATGACACACCCCTTCACACACCACACCCAAGCTAGGGTGGTGTCAGAAAAAGCCATGTGACAACTTGAAAGTCTATCCTTCCTCAAAAGTAACAAGGGGATCCTTCTGGGATGTCAAAAGTAGCTTAGTGGAAAACATGGACTTCCATCATTAACTGACAGTGATGAAGTGGTGTATCATTTCCCACTATTGTGTGGTGACAGAGAAGTCCTACAAAACAGAAGATATAATAGGATCCAAAACCTTATAATATCCATAACTGTCAGAATATAATAAAAAGAATCATCATATTAATAATCAGGAAAATCTCAGCATGAATGAGAAAAGAAAATCAACATATGGGAACAAGATGATACAGATAATAGAACTGTCTGACAAGGATTTTAAAGTAGTCATCATCATGTTTCAATGAACAATTACGAAAATTTTGAAGAAAATTAAAAGACAGAAAGTTCCAGGAAAGAAAAATTCCCATCAAATAAATATAAAATCCCAGCAAATAAATAGAAGATATAAAGAAAAAACTGTCTCGCCAGCATAGCTCAGCGGTTGAGCATTGACCTATGAACCAGGAGGTCACATTTTGATTCCCAGTAAGGGAACATGCCGAGGTTGCAGGCTCGATCCCCTGTAGAAGGCATGCAGGAGGCAGACAATCAATCATTCTTTCTCATCATTGATATGTTTATCGCTCTTTCCCTCTCCCTTCCTCTCTGAAATCAATAAAAATATATTTTAAAAAAGAAAAACAAATTTTAAAATTAAAAAAGATAATGAAAAGAAAGACTCACTATAGGGGGCAATAGCATAATGGAGTTGACAGACTTTCAGTGAACTTAGGACTTAGGATAGTAGAATAGGACAGTTGAAGAAAAGGACAGTAAAATCACCCATTCTGAGCAAGAAATGGAAAAATAGGTGGGAATAAACACTTAGGGACCTCGAGGGCTATAAAAAATAATCTAACGTCATCAGAGTCCCATAAAATAAGATGAAGGAATGTGGTGGTCAGGTAATATTCAAAGAAATAATGGCTTAAAATTAACCAAATTTGGAAAAATACATAAGCCTACAAATTCAATTAGCCGAGCAAACTTTAAACTGGATAAAGTCAAGCAAATTCATGCCACAATACATTATAATAAAAAAAACCCTAAAAATTAAAGACAAAGAAAACTCTAGAGATAAGCAAGAGAGAAATGACACCTTACTTCCAGGGCGGGGCGGGGAGGGGGGTACTAAAATGACAGCAGATTTCTTGTTACAAGTTCAGGTGAGTTCAGTCAAGAGGTAGGAGCCCAGCCAGCATTGCTCAGTGGTTGAGCATCAGCCCATGCACCAATAAGTCACCAGTTTGATTCTGATCAGGGCACATGCCCAGTTTGTAGGTTTGATCCTTGGGGTGGGTGGGAGGAGGTGGGCAGGAGGCAAACGATGGATGTTTCTCTTATCAGTGTTTCTATCTCTCCCTTCCTCTCTCCATAAAATCAATAAAAAAATATTTTGAAAAAAAGAGGTAGGAGTTCTCTTCTCTTTCCAACCTCCACTCATGAGACAGAAGCTCTGCCTTAAGGCCAGAAAGTGGCATCCTTTGTTTTTTTGTGTTTGTTTGTTTGGAAAGCAGTAAGCAAAAACAGAAACACAAAAAAACTAAAAATCCAAATTTTATATCCAATGAAACTATCCTTCATTAAAAAAGGAGAAATCAAGACTATCCCAGATGAAGGAAAATTAAAATAATTTGTCATCAACAGGCCCACCCTAAAAGTATGGCTAAAGGAAATTCATGAAATAGAAAATAAATAATAAAAAAAGGAATCTTGAAATATCAAGAAAGATAAACATACAATGGGAAGAGAAAAGTTTGGTCAATACCATAGACCAGTGGTTCTCAACCTTGGCTGCACATTAGAATCACTTGGAAATCTTTTTAAAATCCTGATTTCTGGGCCTCATCCTCCGGAAATTCTGTTTCTTTGTTACTAATATTGTGGCCTCACTCCATAACAAAGAAACAATTTCTGGAGGATGAGGCCCAGAAATCAGGATTTTAAAAAGATTCCCAGGTGATTCTAATGTGCAGCCAAGGTTGAGAACCACTGCCCATAGACCTTCCTTTTCTTCTATACACTGACAATGATCTATCTGAAACAGAATTTTTTTAAAAATACAACCCCATTTGAAATGTCATCAAAACAATAAAATAATTAGGAATAAGTTTAACCAAGAAAGTGAAAGATTTATACATGGAAAACAAGAGGACACTGATTTAAGAAACTGAAGAAAATGCAAATAAATGGATCAAAAGAATTAATACTGGTGCACTACCCAAACCTATCTGTATATTCAATGCAATCTCTATCAAAAATACCACTACCATTTTTCACAGTTATTTACAAAAAAAGAAAAAAAAAAACACCTAAAATTTCGATGGAACCACAAAAGACTCCAAATAGCCAAAGAAATCTTGAGAAAGAACATCAAATATGGAGGCATTACTTCCTGATTTCAAATTGTATTACAAAGCTGTAGTAATCAAAAAAAAAAGAGTATGGTACTGGCATAAAAACAGGCACATATACCAATGGGACAGATTTGAGATCTCAGAAATAAATGCACACATAGATTGTCAAATAATATGTGACAAGAGACCCAAGAATAGACCATGGGGAAAGGGCAGTGGTTCAATAAGCGGTGTTTGGAAAACTGGATAATCACAGGCAAAAGAATTAAACTAGACCCCCTATCTTATACCACTCATAAAAATTTACTTGAAATAGATTAAGGACTTAATACCATAAAACTCCTAGAGGAAAGCAGAAAAAAAGGCTCCTTGACATGGGTCTTGGCAATTATTTGTTTATAGATGATACCAAAAACATGGGTAACAAAAGAAAAAAAATCATCACATGGGTTCATCAAACCCATTTAGTAGTAGCTTCTGTACTACTAAAGAATCGATTACAAAAATTAAAGGGTAACCTACAAAATAAGAGGAAGTATTTTCAAATCATCTATCTGACAAGGAGTTAACATCCAAAACATATAATGAATTCATAAAATTCAATAGCAAAAACAAAACAAACAAACAAAACCAAATAATCCAATTTAAAAATGGGCAGAGAAACTAAATAGATATTTTTCCAAAGAAGACATACAACTAGCCAACAAGTACATGACAGATGCTCAGCATCACTAATCATCAGGGAAATTCAAATGAAAACCATAATATCACCTCAAAGCTGTTAAAGGTGATATTATCAAAAAGTCAAGAGATGACAAGTGTTGGTGAAGAATTTTTGTACACTTGTTGGTTGGAATGTAAATTGGTTCAGCCACTATGGAAAAACAGTATGGAGGTTTATTTTAAACATTAAAACTAGAACTACTGTATGAACAAGCAATCTCACTTCTGGGTATATATCCAAAGGAAATGAAATCAGGATCTGAAGAAGATATCTGGATTCTCATGTTCATTGCAGCACTGTTCACAATAACCAAGATATTGGTACAACCTTAATTCCTATCTATGCATAAATGAAATAAGATGATGTGATATTTTATACACAGACAACGGAATATTATTCAGCCATGAAAAAAGGAAATCCTGCCATTTGCAAAAACATGGATAGGCCTTGGGAACATTATACTAATTGAATAATTCAGAAAGAGAAAGAAAAATACTGTATATCAATTATACTTGAAATCTAAAAAGGTTGAACTCATAAGAGAGAGAATGGTTCTTGCCAGGGGGAGTGGAGAAAATAGGGATGTATTGGTCATAAGGTACAAATTTCCAGTTATAAGATGAATAAGTTCTGGGGATCTACATGATGACTATAGTTAACAATACTGTATTATATACTTGAAAGTTGCTAAGGAAGTAGATATTATACATTCTCATCACAAAAGGAAAAGAAATGGTAATTATGTAAGATGATGAAAGTGTTAAGAAACCCTACTGTGGTAATTGCCCTTACTCCATCCTCCCTTCTCTTTTCTTTTGTTCACTAGGGTTTTTTTCGCTCCTTTATTGCTCTTTCCTTCTCCCAATTTTTAAATTAATTTCACTTCCTAAATTCAGATCTATCTGCTCTCTCCTGTATTCCCTTTTTAGTAAATAAATTTTTAAAAAATTAATTTATTTCCTCCTTATCCACTCATTCTCTTTCTTCCTCCTCTATACTAAACCATGGTCCTTCCCCTATTCATCCAATTCCTTAGCCTTATTTTCTGTACGTAAGCTCTTCCTCTATAGATTGTGTACCCTTGCCCTTTTTCTAGGTGTTTTTTGTTTGGGCTTTTTGGTTTATTTGTTTGTTTTGTGGTGTTTTCTACCCATAGTTTTGTCTTTGATTTTTTAATTTCCTTTTTTTCTTTTCTTGATATCATTTTTGCTCTCCTTTCTCTCTCCTAATTCTCTTTTCTCTGGTGGTCACTTTTATTGGGATTAAAGGTGTCTTGTGTACATTTGTGTTCTGTTCCTTTTGTTTTATGTCTATTGTGTTGTATTTCATGCTGTTCGGTTAGCACCTCCACATAACAAGACATCCTAAGAGGAGACTCCATCCATGAACAGGACAATAACATTCAAGACACAACTACATCTAGAGAACCCAAATATCACAAGTAGCGGGCATCCCTAGAATACCCAGCCCAGAAGACCTGAGAGACTGCACCACATGGTCCCAAAAACATCTACTATATAAGAAAAATTCAAAAAATCTGAGTGGCATAGCAGTTTCTTCTAACACATGGAAACTATCACTAAGGAACAGCAAAAAATGAGGAGACAAGGAAACAAACCCCATATGACAGAAAAGGAGAAATCACCAGAAAAGGAAATAAATGAAATGGAGGCAAGCGTCCTGTCAAAGAAAATATTCAGAATATTGGTTATAAGGATGCTCAAAAGTCTAGATGAGAAATTCACCATGTGTAAGAATCAAGAGGAAATGAGGAATGACATAGTGGCAATAAAGAACCCAATAGAAGATTTCAACAGTAGACTAGAAGAAGCTGAAGACCAAATCAGCAAATTACAAGACAAGGTAGAAAACAACACCCAAGCAGAGCAGCAAACAAACAAAAAAAATTAAAAAGCAGGAGGAGAATCTAAGGGAGCTTTGGGACGACATGAAATGAAACAACATCCTCATAATAGGGGTGCCAGAAGGAGAGTAAACTGAGCAAGGAATAGGAAATCTGTTTAAAGAAATAATGACAGAAAACTTCCCTGAGTTTGGGAAGAAAAAAAGTCACACAACTTCAAGAAGCACACAGAGTCCCAAACAAGAAGAACCCCAAAAGACTGACACCAAGACATATCATAATCAAATTGACAAACATAAATGACAAAGAATCTTAAAGACTGCTAGAGAGAAAGAAAGTTACCTATAAGGGATTTCCCATTAGACTATAAACTGATTTCTCAACAGAAACACATCAGGCCAAAAGGGAATGGAATGAAGTATATAAAGCAATGCAAAGCAAGGGGCTGAATCCAAGAATATTCTATCCAACAAGGCTAACATTCAAAATTGAAGGGGAAATCAGGAGCTTCAGACAAAAAAAAAAAAGCTAAGGGAGTTTATTACCACCAAGTCAGCAATGCAAGAAATGCTAAAAGGACTTCCGTAAAAAGAAGGAATAGAAAGGGAAGAAGAACACAAGCATAAAGAATAAAAATGACTATAAACAAATACCTATCAATAATAACCTTAAATGTAAATGAATTAAATGTTCCAATCAAAAGACATAGGGTAACTAAATGGATAAGAAAACATGACCCATATGTATATAGTCTACAGGAGACCCACCTGAGAACAAACGACTCAGACAGACTGAATTGAAGGGATTGAAAACATTTTTCAGTCAAATGGAAATGGAAAAAAGCTGGACTAGCAATACTTATATCTGATAAAATAGACCTCAAAATGAAAACAAAAACAATAGATAAGGAAGGTGACTTTATAATACTAAAGGGATCAATTCAACAAGAGGATATAACTATTATAAACACTAGGGGCCTGGTGCATGAAATTCGTGCACTGGGTGTATGTGGGGGGGGAGTGTCCCTCAGCCCAGCCTGCCCCCTCTCACATACTGAGAGCCCTCAGGCGTTGACCCCCATCACCCTCCGATCGCCTGATCGGCCCCTTGCCCAGGCCTGACGCCTCCGCCAGAGGTGTCAGGCTTGGACAGGGGACCCCCATCTCCCCCCAATCACTGGCTCTGGCCCCCGCCCAGGCCTGAGGCCTCTGGCCCAGGAATCATGCCTGGGCAGGGGACCCCCATCTCCCTCTGATCGCTTGCTCCACCCCCCGCCCAAGCCTGACGCCTCTGACCCAGGCTTCAGGCCTGGGCAAGGGGACCATCATATCCCCCCAACCCCCGGCTCCGCCCCCCGCCCAGGCCTGATGCCTCAGCCAGAGGAGTTGACCCTCATCACCCTCCGATCACCAATCACCGGATCGGCCCCTTGACCAGGCCTGAGGCCTCCGGCAGAGGTGTCAGGCCTGGGCAGAGGACCCCCAGCTCCCCGCCGTTGCAGGCTCCACCCCTGCCCAGGCCTAATGCCTCTGGCCGAGGCGTCCGGCCCAGGCAGCAGGAACCTGCAGTGGCAGCGGGGGGCGCCGCGATCATGGGCTTCGCTTTAGGTCCAGGCAAGGGACGCCTAGCTCCTGGGACTGCCAGCTTCGACCATGCCCAGCTCCCATCGCTGGCTCCACCCCTACTTCCTGCTATCACTGGCCAGGGCAGCAAAGGCACCTGATTCTCCGATCATGGCTGGGTGGCAGGGCAAAGGTGGCCCTAGGGCCGCCTTTGCCCTGCCCCCCAGCTCTTAGCTCCCCCTTGGGTTTCCGATCACTGTCAGTGGCAGGGGGCTTCTTCCTGCTTTCCCTTTCGCCTCCCTGCATTGTGCCTACATATGCAAATTAGCCACCATCTTGTTGGCAGTTAACTGCCAATCTTAGTTGGCAGTTAATTTGCATATAGCCCTGATTAGCCAATGAAAACGGTATTGCCGTACGCCAATTACCATTTTTCTCTTTTATTAGTGTAGATATATGCACCCGATGCAGGAGCACCTCAAATACGTAAAAAAACTTCTGGAAGATGTCAAGGGAGAGATCAACAACAATACAATCATAGTAGGGGGACTTTAATACCCCTTTTCACCACTGGATAAATACTCTAGAAAAAAAATCAGCAAAGGAACAACAATTCTAAATGATTCACTAGAATAGATGGAATTAATTGACATATTCAGAACATTCCACCCGAAAGCTAAGAAATATATATTATTCCCAAGTGCACATGGGACATTTTAAAAGATAGGCCACATATTAGGACACAAGCTAAGTCTCTACAAATTCAAGAAGGTTGAAATCGTATCGAGCATCTTAGGTCACAATGGCATAAAATTAGATATCAGCTACAATAAAAACAATCAAACACATGGAGGCTAAATAGCATGTTATTAAACAATGAATGGGTTACCAAAGAGATCAAGGAAGAAATAAAAAATAACCTGTAAACAAATTAAAATGAAAACAGAACAATCCAAAATGGTATGGGACACAGTGAAAGCAGTCCTGAGCGAGAAATTCTTATCACTACAGGCCTACCTCAAGAAACAAGAAAAACTGGTAATAAGTTATCTAACCCTACAACTTACTAGTAACGAACTAGAAAGAGAGCAACAAGAAAATCCCAGAGGAAATAGAAAGAAGGAAATAATAAAGATCAGAGCAGAAATAAATGACATAGAGACCAAACAAAAACTAAACGACAATAGAACCAAGAGCTGGTTCTCTGAAAGGATAAACAAGATTGATTAACCTCTAGAAAGGCTCACCAAGAAACAAAGAGAGGACCCAAATAACAAAATCAGAAATGAAAGAGGGAAAGTAACCACCGACCCCACAGAAATACAAAGGATTGTAGAAAATACTAGGAACAATTCTACTCCAATAAGTTGGACAACCTAGATGAAAAGGACACATTCCTAAAAAAATACAATCTTCCAAAACTCAAGCAGGAAAAATCTGAAAACCTGCATAGGCCTATAACTACCAATGAAATTGAATAAGTAATCAAAAAACTTCCAGCAAACAAAAGCCCTGGTCTGGACAGCTTCACAGGGGAGTTCTCCCAAAATTCTATGAAGAAATAACACTGATCCTCCTCAGACTATTACAAAACTTTCAAGAGGAAAGAACACTTCCAAGCTCTTTCTATGAAGCCAGCATTACCCTATACCAGTGATGGCCGACCTTTTGAGCTCGGCGTGTCAGCATTTTGAAAAACCCTAACTTAACTCTGGTGCCGTGTCACTTATAGAAATTTTTTTTAATATATTTTATTGATTTTTTACAGAGAGGAAGGGAGAGAGACAGAGAGTTAGAAACATCGATGAGAGAGAAACATCGATCACCTGCCTCCTGCACATCTCCCACTGGAGATATGCCCACAACCCAGGCACATGCTCCCAACTGGAATCGAACCTGGGACCCTCCAGTCCGCAGGCTGACGCTCTATCCACTGAGCCAAACTGGCCTCAGCAGAAATTTTTTGATATTTGCAACCATAGTAAAACAAAGACATATTTTTGATATTTATTTTATATATTTAAATGCCATTTAACAAAGAAAAATCAACCAAAAAAATGAGTGTGCGTGTCACCTCTGACACGCATGTCACAGGTTCACCATCACTGCCCTAAACCAAAAACCAGATAAAGACACTACAAAGAAGGAGAAATACAGGCCAATTTCCCTGATGAGCCTAGATGCTAAAATCCTCAACAAAAGTCTTAGAAAATTACATCCAGCAATACATTAAAAAGATCATAAACCATGACTAAGTGGGATTTATTCCGGGGATGCAAGACTGGTACAATATCCGTAAATTAATAAACATTATACACCACATAAACAAATTGAAAGTCAAAACCACATGATCATATCAATTGATGCAATAAAAAAACATTTGATTAAAAAAAACTCTCAGCAAGAGGGAATAAGGGGATCATACCTCAACAACATAAATGCCTTATATGACAAACCTAGAGTGATATCATACTCAATGGCATATACTAAAACAATTTCCCCTAAGAACAGGAACAAGACAGAGATGCCTACTTTCACCACTCCTGTTTGACATAGTAGTGGAAGTGCTGGCCATAGTGAGCAGACAAGAAGAAGAAATAAAAGGTATCCAAATTAGAAAAGAATAAGTAAAACTGTCATTATTCACAGATGACATGATACTGTACATAGAAAACCCTAAAGATTCCATGAAAAAACTACTAGATTTAGTAAATGAATTCAGCAATATAGCAAGATAAAAAATTAATACCCAAAAATCTCTGGATTTTTTATACATCAATAATGAACTCACAAAAAGAGAAACTATAAAAACAATTCCATTTACCAATGCACCAAAAAAATTAAGATACCTAGAAATAAACTTAACTAAGGAAGTAAAAGATCAGTACTCAGAAAACTACTGGACACTGAAAAAAAAGAGATAGAGAAAGACATAAACATATGGAAGAATATACCGTGCTCATAGATTGGTAGATTCATCATTAAAATGTCCATACTACCCAAAGTGATCTACAGATTCAATGAAATCCCAATTAAAATACAAATAGCATATTTCACAGACCTAGAGCAAACTCTCCAAAAATTTATATGGAATAAAAAAAGACCCCTGAATAGCCACAGCAATCCTGAGAAAGAAAAAAAAGTTGGAGGAATCATAATACCAGATATCAAGCTATATTACAAAGCCACTGTTCTCAAACTGCCTGGTACTGGCAAAAGAACAGACATATACATCATTGGAATAGAACAGAGAACCCAGAAATCCACCCAAGCCATTATGCTCAAATAATATTTGACAAAAGAGGCAAGAGCATACACAATGGAGTCAAAACAGTCTCTTCAGTAAATGGTGTTGGGGAAATTGGACAGATACATGCAAAAAAATGAAACTATACCACCAACTTACACCATACACAAAAATAAACTCAAAATGGATAAAGGACTTAAACATAAGACGGGAAACAATAAAAATCTTAGAAGAATCCATAGGTAGCAAAATATCAGACATATATCATAGCAATATCTTTACCGATACATCTCCTTGGACAATGGGAACTAAGGAGAAAATAAACAAATGGAACTACATCAAAATAAAAAGCATCTGCACAGCAAAAGAAACCATCAATAAAACAACAAGAAAGCCCACTGCATGGGAGAACATATTTTCCAATGTTATATCCGATAAGGGTTTAATCTCCAAAATTTATAGGGAACTCATACAACCTAACAAAAGGGTTAACAATCCAATCAAAAACTGTGCAAAGGACCTAAATAGACACTTTTCAAAAGTGGACATCAAGTAGGCCAAGAGACATATGAAAACATGCTCAAAGTCACTAATCATCTGAGAGATTCAAAACAACAATAAGGTATCATCTCACACCTGTCAGAATGGCTATCATCAACAAATCAACCAAAGGCAAGTGCTGGTGAGGAGGCGGAGAAAAAGGAACCCTTGTAAACTGCTGGTGGGACTGCAGACTGGTGCAACCACTGTGGGAAACAGTATGGAGCTTCCTCAATAAATTAAAAATGAAACTCCCATTTGATCCAGTAATTCCACCTCTAGGAATATATCCCAAGAAATCAGGAACACCAATCAGAAAGGACATATGCACCCTATGTTCATAGCAGCACAATTTACACTTGCTAAGATGTGGAAATAGCCTAAGTGCCTATCAGCAGATGAGTGGATTAAAAAAAGGTGGTACATCTATGCAATGGAATACTATGCTTCTATAAAAAAGAAAGAACTCTTACCATTTGCAACAGCATGGATGGACATGGAGAGCATTATCCTAAGCAAAATAAGCCATCCAGAGAAAGATAAATGTCACATAATCTCACTTATTTGTGGAATATAATGAACATAAGTTGAGGAACAAAAATAGATCCAGAGACATAGAAGCATCAAACAGACCATCAAACCTCAGAGGGAAGGTTGGGAAGGGTCTGCAGGAGGAGAGGTAAGCAATCAACCAAAGGACTTTTATCCATGCATATGAGCATGACCAATTGACACTGACCATTGGAGGTCAGGGCATGTGCTGGAGTGTGGGAAGAGGGGGATAGAGGTCAATGGGGGAAAAGAAGACATATATCAAACTTTCAACAATAAAGAATTTTTTAAAAGAAATAATAGCTGAATATTTTCAAAGTTGATGAAAACATTTTCATCTATACATCCAAAAAGCTCAATGAATTTCAACCATGATAAAAGCAACCAGATCCACAAAAAGACCCATCATAGTAAAAATGCTGAAAGCCAAAAGCCAAACAATGTGTCACTTGTAAGGAAATCTCAATTAGGTCAATAGTAGATTTGTCATCAGAGACTATGGAGACCAGAAGGCATTGGGAAAGCATATTCAAAGTGCTCTAAATAAAAACAGAAAACTGTCAACCAAGAATATTACATCTCTCAAATCTATATTTGAATAATAAATGAAAAATATATTTTCTAATCAACACAATCTGAGAGAATTTATTGCTACAGACCAACCTTACAAGAAATACTAGGTTGAAAGCAAGTGACCCCATACAACATTTCCAATCCACACAAAAAAAGCAAAAGGAAATTGTAAAGGTAATTATGTTATTAGAAATGATGGTATAAATATTTATTTATTTCCTTCCTTCTCTTAACCAATTTAGAAAGCAATTTTTTAAAAAGTTATAATTGTACTCAGACCTACAACATAGAAATGTAATATATTTGCCAAAAACAAAACAAAGGAGATAGTGAGTAGCAAAGCTGTATTGGATAAAGGAAATAACACTAGATGGTAACATCGATCAACAGGAAAAAAATAAAGAACCAGAAATGGGAAATAAGAAGGTAAATACAACAAAAGCTATAAATATATACATGCTCTCTTTTCTCCTGTTTCTTTAAAATATACAAATGTGTATAAAGTAATAATTATAGCACTGTGTTGTTGTATTTTTAACGTATATAATACATATAACAGTAATATCACAAAAAGAGGAAAAGGGGAATAGAGCTACACATAAGTAACATTTGTATATCTCATTGGAATTAAATAAATATAGATCTGAAGTATATTCTGATAATTTAAGATGCATATGGTAAACCAAAGGAGCCACTAAGCAACCACAAAGGAAATAACTCAAAACCATAAAGAAAATAATTATTAAAGAAATTAACATTTTATATTAGAAAATATTCACTTAATGCATATGAAAGTGGTAAATGAGGAATAGAACAAAGCATGGGTCATGTAAAAATAGTATATGTCCTCCAAATTATATTGATAACAACATAACAAGCAGAGTTTGACAGAATAGATAAAACAACAAGATCTAATTAAATGCAAATCAAAACTATAACGAGATACTGTGGCAGGACAGCAAAAGCTAGGAAAATTTCTGGGCAAAATGGAATGGGGAAACTGAGGCAAGAAAATTAAACAAAATCAAAGCATTTAGGTAGCTTGTAGCCAGCTTGTGAATAGCAAGACCTTAACTTCCCCAACCAAAGACACTTGAGAGCAAATGGCTTATACCTCTCCTCCCTAACCAGAGAATACATAGCTTAAATCACCCTGGCCTGAGAAAATAGAGAACAAAGACATAATTAATGCCATTTGTGCCAGCTAAACCCAAGGACAGATAAACCTGGGGGACAAACAACAAAAACCCAAAAAGCATTGGGATGGTATCACTTGAGGGGACAATGTGACCGGATAAATAGCTGCTAGGGCAGGAGGAAGGGGAGGGAGAAAAAAGGGAAGTTTATCTCACTCACTGAACAAAGAAGTCAGCAGTCTTGGACCTTGCCAAGATAAAATCACCAGATGTTCTCACAAATTCTTGGGAAAGCCCCAACAATGTAAAAGGGTGAACTTGAAATCTAGTCTGTCTGGTAGGGGATCCTTGAAACCTATAGGAGGATAAAGTATAAAATCCTTGAACCCCCACCCAGCAGGGTGCTCAGACTAGCTGAGTTGCCCATTTGTGCTTTATGCCAAGTGTATTCTTAATAAATTAGCTTGCTTTTCATCAATACTGCTTTCTGTCACTCATCTGAATTATTTCTCATGAGCATGACAAGATCCGGGGAGGGGAGAGCCAGCCCCTTTGACTTGGGTGGCTCTCAGATAACAATACCACCTAACACCTGTTAGAATGGCTATTATCTACAAGACAGTTAACAACAACTGCTGGAGAGGTTGTGTAGAAAAAGAAATCCTCATTCACTGCTGGTGGGAATGAAACTGGTACAGCTGCTATGGAAAACCACATGGAGGCATCTCAAAACTTTAAGAATAGAGTCACCATATGACCCAGCAATCCTTTTTCTGGTTATTTACCCAAAAAATTTGAAAATATTTGTTCACAAACACATATGCACCCCTATGTTCATTGCAGCATTATTCAAAGTGGCGAAGACACTGAAACAACCAAAGTGTCCTTCAATAGATGATTGGATAAAGATTTCATCTTTTCACCATAAGAAAAGATGAAATACTGCCATTTGTGACAATATGGATAGACCTTGAGAATATCATGATAAGCAAAATAAGTCAGGCAAAAAAAGTTAAGAACCATACGATTTCACTCATCCGTGGGATATAAAACTGAAAGCAATAAATGAACAAACAAGAAAAATAAACAAACAAAAACTCATAGACACATGCCCTGGCAAGTTTGGCTCAATCATTAAAATGTTGGCCCATGGACCAAAAGGTTTCAGGTTTGATTCCCAGTCAAGGGCATGTACCTTGGTTGCAGGTTCTATCCCTGGGCCCAGTCAGGGCAGGGGTGTGTGCAGGAGGCAACCAATCAATGTGTCTCTCTCATGTTGCTTTCTTGCTTTCTCGCTTTCTCTCTCTCTCTCTCTCTCTCTCTCTCTCTCTCTCTCTCTCTCTCTGCCTCTCTCCCTCCCTCCCTTCAACTCTCTCTAAAAATAAATGGAAAGAATATCCTTGGTAAGGATTTTAAAAAAATCATAGACACAGACAAGAGTATGGTGGATATCAGAGGGGATGGGGGTAGGGAAGTAGTAAAGGGGTAATCTATATGGTGACAGAAGATTTCACTTTGGGTAGTTTGCACACAATGGAATACACAGATGATATATCATAGAATTGTACACTTGAAACCTTTATTATTTTATTAACCAATGTCACCCCAATTTAAATTTAAAAGGTTAAATAATAAAAATTATTATATGCTGTCTACAGCAGACTTACGATTCAAATATATAAATAGACTAAAAGTAAAAGGATAGAAAAAGTTGTCATGCAAAAAGCAACAGTAAGAAAGCTGGAGTGACTATACTAATATTAGACAAAATAGATGTTTAAACCAAAAAACCTGTGTTTTTATAGAAACAGAAGGATATTTTATAAAAATAAAAGGAAAAATTCACAAGGAATATATAACAATTATAAACATATGCATCTAATTACAGAGCACCAAATTACATGAAGCTAAATCTGACAGAAATTAAGAGATAAATAGACTACCCTATCTAATAATAGAAAAACATGGTAGTTAACTATACCTCCGACACGCTTCCCATTGGCTAATCAGGGAGATATGCAAATTAACTGCCAACCAAGATGGCAGCCGGCACCCAGGCAACTAAAGCAAATAGGAGGCTTGCTTGCTCCTGTGATGGAGGAAGCCAAGGTTCCCCGCCTGCTGCTGCCGGCCTCTGAGCTGCACTCTAAGAAACAATGTTGCAATTATAGAAGCTAAACAAACCCCAGAAACCTGCTTTAAGCCAGCTGGGCTTCAGAGCTGGAGCTGCAACAGTGTTTCAATTATACAAGCCAAACAAACCCAGATACCTGCTTTCAGCAGCTGAGGTCTCAGAGCTGGAGCCAAGACTCAGAGCTAAAGCCAGCTCTCAGTTCCAGTGACAGCCATAGAAGGTAAATAAATCCCAGAATATAAAAAGAAAAAGAAAAAAAGGAGAGGTTGGGAGCTTCAGTCACCCGCCAGCCTGAAAACGGCCCTCAGCCCCTCACCTAGACTGACCAGGCACCCCAGTGGGGACCCCCACCCTGAAGGGGGTGTGACCAGCTGCAAACAGCCATCATCCCCTCATTCAGGCTGGTCAGGCACCTAAGCGGGACTCCCACCCTGATTCGGGACACCCTTCAGGGCAAACCAGCAGGCCCCCACCCGTGCACCAGGCCTCTATCCTATATAGTAAAAGGGTAATATGCAAACTAACCCTAACAGCAGAAAGACTGGGAATGACTGGTCACTATGACACACACTGACCACCAGGGGGCAGACGCTCAATGCAGGAGCTGCCCTCTGGTGGTCAGTGCGCTCTCACATGGGAGGAGCTCTGCTCAGCCACAAGCCAGGCTGATGGCTGCCAGTACAGCGGTGGTGGTGGGAGCCTCTCCTGCATCCTCAGCAGTGCTAAGGATGTCCGATTGCAGTTTAGGCCTGCACCCTGCTGGCAAGTGGACATCCCCAGAGGGCTACCAGGCTGCCAGAGGGATGTCTGATTGCCATCTTAGGCCAAATCCCCTGGGGAGCGGGCCTAAGCCAGCAGGTGGTCATCCCCTGAGGGGTCCCAGACTGCGAGAGGGCACAGGCCGGGCTGAGGGGCCCCCTCTCCACCCCCGAGTGCACAAATTTTTGTGCACCGGGCCTCTAGACTATATATATCTACACTAATAAAAGAGAAAAATGGTAATTGGCGTACGATGATACCCTTTTCATTGACTAATCAGGGCTATATGCAAATTAACAGCCAACTAAGATTGGCAGTTAACTGCCAACTAAGATTGGCAGTTAACTGCCAACTAAGATTGGCAGTTAACTGCCAACTAAGATTGGCAGTTAACTGCCAACTAAGATTGGCAGTTAACTGCCAACAAGATGGCGGCTAATTTGCATATGTAGGCACAGTGCAGGGAGGTGAAAGGGAAAGCAGGAAGAAGCCCCCTGCCACTGACAGTGATCAGAAACCCAGGGGGGAGCTAAGAGCTGGGGGGCAGGGCAAAGGCGGCCCTAGGGCCGCCTTTGCCCTGCCACCCAGCCATGATCAGAGAATCAGGCGCCTTTGCCGCCCTGGCCAGTGATAGCAGGAAGTAGGGGTGGAGCCAGCGATGGGAGCTGGGCATGGTCGAAGCTGGCAGTCCCAGGAGCTAGGGGTCCCTTGCCTGGGCCTAAAGTGAAGCCCACGATCGTGGCGGCCCCCGCTGCCACTGCAGGTCCCCGCTGCCTGGGCCGGATGCCTAGGCCAGAGGCGTTAGGCCTGGGCAGGGGCGGAGCCTGCAACCGCGGGGAGCTGGGGGTCCCCTTCCCAGGCCTGACACCTCTGCTGGAGGCCTCAGGCCTGGTCAAGGGGCCGATCCGGTGATTGGTGATCGGAGGGTGATGAGGGTCAACTCCTCTGGCCGAGGCATCAGGCCTGGGCGGGGGGCGGAGCCAGGGATTGGGGGGATATGATGGTCCCCTTGCCCAGGCCTGAAGCCTGGGTCAGAGGCATCAGGCTTGGGCGGGGGGTGGAGCAAGCGATCAGAGGGAGATGGGGGTCCCCTGCCCAGGCATGATTCCTGGGCCAGAGGCCTCAGGCCTGGGCGGGGGCCAGAGCCAGTGATTGGGGGGAGATGGGGGTCCCCTGTCCAAGCCTGACACCTCTGGCGGAGGCGTCAGGCCTGGGCAAGGGGCCGATCAGCCGATCGGAGGGTGATGGGGGTCAACGCCTGAGGGCTCCCAGTATGTGAGAGGGGGCAGGCTGGGCTGAGGGACACTCTCCCCCCACACACACCCAGTGCACGAATTTCGTGCCCCGGGCCCCTAGTATATATATAAAAGCCTAAGTGACCATCTAACCATTCAACTATTTGACTGGCTATGACGCACAATGACCACCAGGGGGTAGATACCCTGACCAGTAGAGGAGGGAGTCCAATTCCTCGCAGAATCGGCTGTAGGTTAGGTTGCTGCCAGAGCGCTGCCGGAGCATTGTCATCCCCAAATCTGCTTTACCTGCACCCCAGACCCAGAAAGGAGGGAGGAGGGAAGAGGGAGCCGGTGGGCATCCAGGTCCTAGGGACTGGTCCTGCAGGAGGGGTCTCATAATCTGGGACCCCTCAGGGGATGTCGGAGAGCCAGTTTCAGCCCAATCCCCACAGGCCAGGCCAAGGAACCCCACAGGTGCACGAATTTGTGCACCGGGCCTCTAGTTCTATGATTAAACTTTAAGACTTCAATAAGCCACATTCAATAATGGATAGGACAACAAGTCAGAATATTAACAAGAAAATAGAAGAACTGAATAACACTATAAAATATCTATACCTAATGAGTATATATAGAATAAGCCTCCCAAGAACAGCAGGGTACACATTCTTCTCAAGTGCACATGGACTAATCTCTAAGATAGACCACATGATAGACCATAAAACAAATATCAATATATTTAATAGAATGGAAACCATAAAAAGTATGTTCTCCAAACACAGCTGGACAAAATTATACATCATTTACAGAAGAAAATTTCATATGTTCACAAATATGTGAAATTAAACCACACAGTCTAAATAACCAATGGGTCAAATAAGAAGTCACAAGGGAAATTAGAAAATACTTTGTTTGAGATGAATGAAAATAACAGCATAGGATCCAGTGAAAGTAGTGCTTAGAGAGTATTTTATAGCTGTAAATGCCTATTTTTAAAAGAAGAAACATCTCAAATCAATAAGCTAACCTTACATATTAAGTCACTGGATAAAGAAGAGCAAACTAAACCTAAAGTGAACAAAGGTAAGAAATAATAAAGATTAGAACCAAGATAAACAAAGGAGAAAAACAATAGAGAAAAATCAATGAAACCAACATTTGGTTCTCTGTAAAGATCAATGAAGCTGACAAACCTTTAGCTAGAATTACCAAGAAAAAAAAAGAGATAAGACTCAAGTTACTAGAATCATAATTTTTTTAAATAGCTGCTACAGAGTGAATGTTCATGCCCACCCCCCATTTCTTTGTCGAAACCTAATCCCCAACATGATAGCACTTGGAGGTGGGGCTTTTAGGAGGCTATGGTATTCAGGCGTGGGCAAACTTTTTGACTTGAGGGCCACAATGGGTTCTTAAACTGGACCAGAGGGCCAGAACAAAAGCATGGATGGAGTGTTTGCGTGAACTAATACAAATTCAAAGTAAACATCATTACATAAAAGGGTACAGTCTATTTTTTTTTTTAGTTTTATTCATTTCAAACGGGCCAGATCCGGCCCGCGGGCCGTAGTTTGCCCACGGCTGTATTAGGTCATGAGAAGAGAATCCTCATGAATGAATTGGATTAGTAACCTTATAAAAGGGACCCAGAGAGCTCCCTTGCCCCCTTCTGCTATGTGGGGACACAAGAAGACAGCAGTCTACAACCCAAAAGAAAGCCTCACCAGAACTCAACCATGCAAGCACCTTGATCTCAGACTTTCAGACTTCCACCCTCAAGAACTGTAAAAAATAAATGTTTGTGGCTTATAAACCACTGAGTCCATGGTACTTTGTTATAGCAGCACAAGCTAAGACAGTAACATTATAGAAATAAAAAGGATTATGAAGATTCAGAAAACCAAGAGACATATGAAAACATGCTCAAAGTCACTAATCATCTGAGAGATGCAAATCAAAATGACAATGAGGTACCATCTCACACCTGTCAGAATGGCTATCATCAACAAATCAACAAATGACAAGTGCTGGAGAGGATGTGGAGAAAAAGGAATACTCGTGCACTGCTGGTGAGAATGCAGACTGGTGCAGCCACTATGGAAGACAGTATGGAGTCTCCTCAAAAAGTTAAAAATGGAACTCCCTTTTGACCCAGTAATCCCACTTCTAGGAATATATCCCAAGAAACTAGAAACACCAAACAGAAAGGATATATGCATCCCTATGCTCATAGCAGCACAATTTACCATAGCTAAGATTTGGAAACAGCCTAAGAGCCCATCAGCAGATGAATGGATTAGAAAACAGTGGTACATCTACACAATGGAATACTATGCTGCTGTAAAAGAGAAGGAATTCTTACCATTTGCAGCAGCATGGATGGAACTGGAGAGCATTGTGCTAAGTGAAATAAGCCAGTCAATGAAAAAAAATTCCACATGATCTCACTCATTTATGGATAATAAAGAGCATTATAAACTGATGAACAAAAATAGATACAGAGGTAGAGCAACATCGAACAGACTGTCAAACTACAGTGGGAAGGACATCGAACAGACTATCAAACTACAGCGGGAAGGCTGGGGAGGGTTGGGGGTGGGTGGGTAAGAGATCAACCAAAGGACTTGTATGCATGCATATAAGCATAACCAATGGACACAAGGTACTGGGGGGTAGGGGAGGCCAGGGGAAGGTCAAAGGGTAAAAAAGGAGACATATGTACTACTCTTTGTAATATTTTAAGCAATAAAACAAAATTTAAAAAAAAGATTATGAAGGAATAGTATGAATAACTGCATGCCAATAAATCAGACAACAGATGAAATGGATAGATTCTTAGGAAACACAAATGATCTAACTGACTCAAGGAAAAATAGAAAATATGAATATAATATTTATTGACTGGTTGATTTTTAGGTAGAGAACGGCGAGGGAGAGAGAGAGAAACATTGATTGGCTTCCCTCCTGCATATGCAACCTGGGCATGTACCCTGACCAGGAATCGAACCAGAAAACTTTAGGTATGTGAGAGGATGCTCAACCATACTGGCCAATATATTTTGAAAAAGTAAAGAGATTTAATCAGTACTCAAATGCTGCCTAACAAAGAAAACCTCAGAACAGGTGATTTTACAGGTAAATTCTACCAAATATTTAAAGAAGAATTAATACCAATTCTTGAAAAACTTTCCCAAAAAACAGAAGCGGGAACATTTCCCAACTCATTCTATGAGTCTACAAGATATCAAAATCAGGTAAAAACATCACATGAAAAAAAAATCTACAGAACATTATATCTTATGAATATAGATTCAAAAGTCCTCAACAAAATACTAGCCAACCAAATTGATCAACATATGGAAAGAAGTATACATCATGACTAGCTTGGATTTATCCCAGGAATCCAAGGGTACATTAACTTCAAAAAACCCAATGAATAAAATACCATTTAAATAGAATAGAATAAAATAACAACAAAAACACATGGATCATCTCAATAGATGCAGAAAAAAAAATCTGAAAAAACCAGCACGCTTTAATGTCAGAAACACTCAAACCTGAATAGAAGGGAACTTCCTCAGTCTAAAAAAAAAGAGTTTTACAAAAAAAAAACCCTGCCCTAGCCAATTTGGCTCGGTGGATAGAGCGTCGGCCTGCAGACTGGGGGGTCCCAGGTTCGATTCTGGTCAAGGGCATGGGCCTTGGTTGCAGGCATATCGCCAGTGGGGGGTGTGCAGGAGGCAGCTGATCGATGTTTCTCTCTCATCAATGTTTCTGGCTCTCTATCCCTCTCCCTTCCTCTCTGTAAAAAAAAAATCAATAAAATATATTTCTAAAAAAATCCACAGTTAACATCTTAACAGTGAAAGATAGATGGATGTTTTCCCTCTAAGACTGTGACAAGATAAGAATCTCTGCTCTCAACATTTCTATTCAATATATCACTAAATGTTCAAGCTAGGGCAGTTAGCAACAAAATGAAATAAAAGGCATCTAGACTGGAAAGAATGAGTTAAAACTATGTCTATTTGCACATGACTTGATCTGGTATACAAAAAATCTTAAAGAATCCACTGAAAAACTATAAGAATTAATAAATGAAGTTGTTGCAAAATACATGATGTGTATAAATCAACTGTATTTCTATGTACTTCCAATGAACAATCTGAAAATGAAATTAGGTAAACAATTCTATTTCCAATAGCATAAAAAAGAATACAATACTTAGGAATAAATTTAACAAAGTAGTGCAAAACAAGCTGGAGACCCAGGAAAAAATTGATATTTGATGAGTCTGAAGTCAGTCTGCTGGCTTAATTCCCTTTTCTTCACAGGTTAGCTTTTGTTTTTTCTCTTAAGGCCTCCAACTGATTAGATGAAGTTCATGCACATTATGTAGGGCAAGGTGCTTTATTTAGTCTACTGATTTAAATGTTAATATCATTTAAAAATATCTTCTCAGCAACATCCAGGCTAGTATTTAACCAAATATTTGGGTACTGTGATCTACCCAAGTTGATGCATAAAAGTAATCATCACAGATTGGACAGTTTAATATTGTTATGATCACAATATTTCCCAAATTGATCTAAAGATCCCATGTAATTTGTATCAAAATACCAGCTGGGCCTGGCCAGTATGGCTCAGTGGTTAAGCGTTAACCTATGAACCAGGAGTTCATGGTTAGATTCCTGGTCAGGGCACATGAGCAGGTTGCAGGCTTGATCCCCGGTAGTGGGTGGGCAGGATGCAGCTGATGGGATGGATGATTCTCTCTCATCATTAATGTTTCTATCTCTCTCCCTCACCCGTCCTCTCTGAAATCAATAAAAATATTTTTTTTTAAATACCAGCTGTTTTGTTTTTTTTTTGTAGAAATTAGCAAACTGACCCTAAAATTCCTATGGAACTCAAGGAACCGAAAATAGCCAAAATAATCTTAGGAAAAAAGAACAAAGTTGGACTTACAATTCTTGATTTCAAAATGTACTACAAAGCAACAGTAATCAAGACAGTGGTACTATGGAACAGTGTGTGGGATCTCTGAGGGAAGTTGGGGGAGGGTGGGTGGGAGGGAAGTAATCAACCAAGAAACTTGTATGCATATATGCATGGCCCATGCCACAGATAATGGGACTGTGAGGGCCTGGGGCAGGGGACAGGGGCAGGCTGGAGGAGGTCATTGGGGGAAGAAGGGGGAAATATGTAATAGTTTCAACAATAAAGAATTTTTTTTAAAAAAAAAGACAGCATGTTAAAGACAGATATATAGATCAAAGGAATATAATTAAGAGACCAGAAATAAGCCCATCCATCTATGGTCAACTGCTTTTCAACAGTCACCAATACAATTCAATGGGAAAAGAACAGTCTGCCCAATATATGGTGCTATAACAAATTGATAAAAATACAAAAGAATGAAGTTGGATCCCTATATCATACAATATACAAAAATTAAATAAAAATGGATTTAAAATACCTGAATATAAGAGTCTTGAGATCACAACTTTAACTTTTATCTTGACACTGGATTCCTTCTTACTATGGTTACTTTTACTTTTACCTTTTGTGATGCAGACAGAAACAAAAGAAAATGTGAATAATACTTTTCTCTCTCTTACAATAATTATCAGCCCTATCCACCAGATCGTTGCTCTCAGAGCAACTCTGTAGAATTCTAAAACTGTGGGAAACAGTTTGAAAATCACTATCCTAAACTATGCTGCCTCTCCTATAAAAATAGAAAAACCAAGATTCCATCTACACTAATAAAAGGCAAAGATGTTAATTGACCATACCTTCTCTATGCCCATCGGCCAATCAGAAGAGTATGCAAATTAACCCAACAAAGATGGCCATTAAATTTGCATACTGCAGGCGGGGTGGCACAGTGCAATCCACCTGCCCCCCCGCCAGCCACTGCCCACCCCGCCACCCGCCGGGCCTGCCATCTGTGTGCACGGCCCCGCGGCCGGTGAGGCGGGGCGGATCGCAATCCACTGTGCCCCACGCCCCGCCCCGCCACCCGCTGGGCCAATCGCAATCCGCCCGCCCTGCCCCATCACCTGCCGAGCCTGCTGTGTGCGGCAGGCAGCAGGGTGGGGCAGCGCAGCAGAGGGCCTGCCATCTGCGACCCAGCATGGGATAATGGCCTACCATCTGCCACACGGGGAGCCGGCCTAAGCCAGCAGGTGGTTATCTCCCGAGGGGTCCCATACTGTGAGAGGGCACAGGTCCAGCTGAGGGACACCCCCCCACACACCTCCCCCTGGCCAGTGCACCAGGCCTCTAGTCCTATATAATAAAAGGCTAATATGCAAATCGACTGAATGGTGGAATGACCGGTCACTATGATGTGAACTGACCACCAGGGGGCAGACACTCAATTCAGGAGCTGACCCCTGGTGGTCAGTGTGCTCCCACAGAGGGAACGCCACTCAGCCAGAAGCCGAGCTCATGGTTGGCAAGCACAGTGGTGGTGGCAGGAGTCTCTCCTTCCTCCACAGCAGCACTAAAGATGTCCAACTGCCAGCTTAGAGGGGGCCTAAGCCATCAGTTGAACGTCCTCTGAGGGCTCCTAGACTGTGAGAGGGCACAGGCCAGGCTGAGGGACCCCCCTGAGTGCACAAGTTTCGTGCACCAGGCCTCTAGTAAGAGTATGATCTCATTGCCTGACCATGGCTTATTAACCTGTGCCTAAGGTTTGCCCTACTTTAAAAATGTAGATATTATACTCATTCTTGCCTTAACATGTTAATGAATAGAAAGTGACTTTGGAACCATCATTTTATTTTATTTTTATTTTTTTCTCAACCTGTGGGTCGTGACCCCTTTGGTGGTTGAACAACCCTTTCACAGGGGTCGCGTAAGACCATCCTGCATATCATTCATAACAGTAGCAACATTACAGTTATGAAGTAGCAATGAAAATAATTTTATGGTTGGGTCACAACATGAGGAACTGTATTTAAAGGGCCAGAAGGTTGAGAACCACTGGGTCTGTATTGCAATCTCAGGCAGTTCCTCTCCTCCCCTCCACCCTCGCTGCTCCGCCCCAGGGCCATGCCAGGCTTCTCCTGTTCACTGCTACACCCCAACCAGAAAGCTCAGCTCACGGCAGACCCCAACCACGCGCTGACTTAGAATATTAAAGAATGCGATCCCTAAAGGGGTGAAAAATCTTCCAACCAGTGCTGGGAGCTCAAGTCCAGGCCATGTAAAAAGACGGCAATGCATCTTCCCACTGAAATGTTCCCGTCTCACATGAAACCCATAGATAAGACGGGAGCCCATGAGTCCCCGCACCCATTTAACTAAAAGACAGGAAAAAGAAAAATGAGAACATGCCCCTCACTGTCCGCCTTTCATCACCAGCTGGCCCCACAGCCCTGTTCCCGGACCACAAAGGCCTGCTCCTGCCGTCAGGGACGCCAGGCGCTGGTTCGCTCCACCAGGCAGCCCGGGCCGCGTGACTTTGGGTGGCTCAAGCCCAGTGCAGGCCGAGACCCAAGGCGGGCTCCGGGGACGCGGCGGGGCCAGAACCAAGGTGGGCCAGGGGGTGTCGATGGGCCCGGACACGGATCAGACAAAAGCCAACCCCCCAACAAGTCCGGGGAGCTTGGGGGGCCGGGGCACTCTCCCCCCTCCCTCCATGGGTCGCAGGGTGGGACGGGCCCCTCACCGAGCATGGCGTTCCGGGCCTCATCTTGCTGTGGCGTGGGACCCCGACTCCCCTCCAGCACCCAGGGGGCGGGCCTCCGCCCGAGAGGTCACGGGTTCCACCACCAACTGGAAGGTGAGGACTCCCTGAGCTCAGGCCCCAGCTGGGCGCCCCCACCCCTTGCAGCTCGGAGGAGGCCCCACCATGAGGTCCAGGCGGGCGCTCACAGGCCCACTGCTGTGGGGACCAGCGCAAGCACACAAAGATGGCGGCCTCAGCAGGAATAAAACCTGGCCCCGCCTCCCCCCCTAGGCCCACCTCCCTGCGCCAGGGCTGCCCTGCTGGACTCTCTGGGTGACCTTGGGAGCGTCCCTCCACCCACCCACCCCCAACCTCAGTTTCCCCAGTTATGCTACTAACCCAGCGCAGCAGGCTGCCGCCCCCCGGAGCAGCCGAGACCCGGGGCAAGGCCTCCCCACTTCTGTTGACCCCGCCGGGCCGGGCTCCTGCAACCACGTGGATGATGGCGCGGGCGGGCGAGGAGGCTTGCGGTCCCGAGGAAGGCCAGGCGTTGGGGCCTGAGGGAGGTCAAAAGCGCCAAGGCGGCTCCTGGGCCACAGCTCCAAGGTTTCTGCAGGCCACGCAGCCGCCCAAGCCCCGTACCCGCCCAGTCCTGGCCTTCCCCTCCCTCCCCACGAGGCCTGGCTGTACCTGGTCTGCTCTGGGCTGGTAGGTGCCCCCGCGGACGCACTCAAGCTGGGAAGCACCTTCAGACTGGAACCATCATTTTAAACCCTGATTGTTATGTCATAACCATTAGCAAATCCTAATAAAATCTCTAGGTATACTTTGGTGGTGGTGTTACTTTTCCAAATAGCATAGGAATGCACTATTTCAGTATTCAGATAAACTCCTTTAAGAGCAACAAAACATGAAATGCAACTTGGATAAAAATATAAAAATCATAGCCCTGAATAAATTGATTCCAGAAATATTTACTAAAACAGCAGCCAGTATCCAGTAGTGTACCATTGAATGTCTTCCTACAAGAGAATTTGGACCAAAGAGGTTTTTATCTCCAATATATTTTTGAAACCTGTATTTATGAACCAGATCTGTGTTGTGCATTGAGAAGTAGTTGTTTGGAAATTTGTATGCTCTACTAAATGATAATATAAAGGGCAAAAAAATATGGTCCATATGAGCATAAACACTCTTTCCAGCTTCCTTCTTTTGTTTTTCTGCCTGCTCAATACTGGAGGCCCTTGTGAGATACAAATGGTAAAGAAATGAACCCTACGCTAAGGGAGTTTGTGGTCTGGATGAGATAACAGACATGTTTGAGAAGTAAAACAATGCAATAAATATGACAAGGTTGCTGAGGATTTCTCTGGAAGCCTGAAGGTTGTGGGCTTTTGGGTCAGAGAAGGTACCAAGGAAGACACTAGACCTCCTAGATTTGGAAAGGCAGTGAGAAAAGAATGGGCATTTCTGACAGATGGAACAAAGTGATCAAAGGCACTATAGAGTGAAATATTTATAAAGCATGTTTGGGGAATGGCTAGAATGGAGTTTCTATGGTGAAGAATAGGAAAGACAAAGCTGAGTAAAGATCATGGATGATATCCCATATTAAGGACCTTTGGCCATAGCCTGTTAGCTATCACTAGAGTGTAGGCATCTGCCTCAGAATTACCTGGAGGAGAGTGTTTAAAATGAATCTCAGTCATGGCTGGTGTGACAAAGCTGTTATAGCATTGGCCCATGCACCAAAAGGTCACAGGTTTGATTTTCAGTCAAGAGCATGTACCTGGGTTGCAGGTTGGATCCCCAAACCTGGTTGGGTTTGTGCGGGAGGCAGCCAATTTACATGTCTCTCCCATCGATGTTTCTCTCTCTTTGCATCCCTCCCTCCCTCTCTCTCTCCCTCCCTCTCACTCTCTCTAAAAAGCAATGGAAAAAATATCCTCAGGTGAGGACTGAAAAAAATAAATTTAAATAAAATCAAATAAATTTCAGGCCCAAATTCCAGTGACTCTGATTCAATAGGTTTAGGGCTAGAGCAAGGAAACCTGAATTTTGAACAAGCACCACTTCCCCAAACTGATTCTGATGCCTAATGGAATGTAAGAACTCCTTTGGGCCCTAGCTGGTTTGGCTCAGGAGATAGAGCATCAGCTGGCCTGTGGACTGAAGGTGTCCTGGGTTTGATTCTGGTCAAGGGCACATGCCCAGGTTTCAGACTTAATCCCCAGTGTGGGGCGTGCAGAAGGTAGCCAATCAATGATTCCCTCTCATCATTGATGTTTCTATCCCTCTCACCCTCTCCCTTCCTCTCTCTGAAATCAATAAAAACATCTTCTTAAAAAGTAAGAACTCCTTCACGGAATGGAAAGTCACTGAGAGGCTTTTAAAGGGGGGGTACTACAGTGATAAAGCAGTGATTCGGGAAAATAAATCTAGTTGTTTGCTGGATAGACTGAAGGAGAAGGAGATAAGGAAAGCCAGATAGGAGACGTTATAATAGTCCAGGTGTTAAGTCTAGTCACTGTGATTTATCCATCCTTTTCCCAGGGTCTAGAATAGGGTCTGGTATATTGTAATTCACTCAGAGACAGAGTTACTTGTGAAGGTAATGAAGCTTATGCTTTAGAGAAGGGGTCCTCAAACTTTTTAAACAGGGGGCCAGTTTACTGTCCCTCAGACCATTGGAGGGCCGGACTATAGTTTAAAAAAAAAAAAAACTATGAACAAATTCCTATGCACACTGCACATATCTTATTTTGAAGTAAAAAGACAAAATGGGAACAAATACAATATTTGTATTTGCATGTGGCCCATGGGCCATAGTTTGAGGACCCCTGCTTTAGAGTCCCTTACTTGAACAGACTATTTTCCTAATCCCTTCTCTTCTTATTTAAAAACAACTCACTTTCACCCTAGCCAGATTGGTTCAGTGGATAGAGTGTCAGCCCTCAGACTAAAGGGTCCTGGGTTCAATTCTGATCAAGGGCATGTATCTCCATGCAGGCTCAATCCCTGGTCCTAGCCAGGGTGTGTGTGGGAAGCAACCAATCTATGTGTCTCTCTCACATCGATGTTTCTCTCTGTCTCTACTGTACCTTCCACTCTCTTTAAAAATCAATAGAAAAATATTCTTGGGTGAGGAGTAACAAAAAAACAAAAACCAACTCACTTTCACACCAATTTGTTAAATCCTTCACTTAAAGAGAGGCTCCCAACGTTGTAAAAAGCCTCACATCCCACAAACACTGGATCCAGTCCTGCATTCAGTGTGTATTGAATTGAACTCAAAGAGTTACTCTTTGGACAAATCACTTAGTGAGTTATTCCTCCTTGCTAGAACCCCTTAACCTCAGTGTATTCTCAATATAACAGAAAGATAAATCATGTCAAAACAAAAGTCATATCATTTCACTCCTCTGCCCAAACTCTTCAGTCTCAGAGTAAAAGCCAAAACCTTATAATGGCTATAAGGTCCTATACAATCTGGACCCCTGTTATTCCTCTGATCTCATATCCTACTCTTCTTTCTGCTTATTGTCCTCCAGTTATATTAAGTTCTTTGTTGTTCCTTGACCATGCCAGGAATATTCCTAAATCAGGTCTTTGAAATTTCTTTTTCCTTTGCCTAGAATGGTCTTCCCTACAGATATTGTCATGATTTGCTCTTTCACCTCCTTCAGAGGTCTACTCAAATGTCACCTTCCCAGTAATGCCTTTTCTGACCACCCTCTCTAAATTACGATTCTATACACTTATTCCCTATACCCCATCTCTGCTTTATATTTCTCCTTAGCACTCATCACTATATAACAAATATTCTAATTATTTTTCTTTTACCATTAGAAATATAATTTCCATGAGGATAGGGATATTTGTCTCTTGTTTTCTGTTATATTCCCACCACTGGAACAGTACTGGGTGCATAATAAATGCTTAAAACATCCTCATTGAATGAATAAATGCTACTTTTTAGATGTACAACCTTGGATAAATCACCTAACATAAGCATTAGTTTCCTCATCTATAAAACTGGATAATAGCACCTACATCATAGTAATCTTTTGAGGTTTAAAATGATATCATTTTATTATTGTAGTTAGCTACTTATTAATAGAGAGCAAGGGAAGTCATACATTGTTAAGCAGGGTCAGCTGGGGAGCCGGAGCCTATTTGCTTCACATACACTCCAGGGATCCCAGTATTGCAAGGGATTAACAACCCTGCTTACCTGCCTCCTGTGCTGGATTGCCTGGGAAGCAGGAAGAGATAAGGACATGCACAATAGAAGTAAAAATAGCACAGGGGGAAGTGCTTGACCATAGTGGCCTGTCAGTCTAACCTGGGAAAAAAGATCACTGGGTAGGGGCTGGAACCAATGCAAGCCAAAAAAAGCTTGGGAAGATAACTGGTTATTTTGAAAAAGCTTCTGGTTAAAACCCCAGGAGAACAAAGAGCTCTGTCGTTCTCACTCTAACTCTTGCTCTGTGACCTACACTCACCGCTGCTTCTGGTTAAAACCCCAGGAGAACAAAGAGCTCTGTTGTTCTCACTCTAGCTCTTGCTCTGTGACCTACACTCACCGCTGCTTGTTCACAGACTCTCCCACCTGAGAACACGTGAGCATGTAGTTCTAGCAGCTACTGACCTGCACCAGACTTTGTGAGCTCCAAAAGGACTAAGCTTTAATATGATGCAGAAACTCTGGACACCTGCCTTTGTCTTGGCCTTGCTAAAGACAAGACTGGACTTTTTCCAGGGCTGGATGGACAGAGATGGGACATAGGAGACCAGGAGAGGAACTACTTTGATTTTACATCATTAATAAACCTATCCATACCACAATCTCCTGTGCATGGATCCTTGACATGCATTTCATGCAATCCCTTGGAAGAGTTTGTTTTCCACCAAAAACAATTTGTTTACACTTCATGCAGAATGTTACACAAAGTAGTCAGTAACTGTTGACCAGAGTCCTTAATTAAAAAAACTTAATTCAAAGAACACCACCTACTCTACCAATCCAGGCCTAACCTACCTAGCCAGGCCTGACCAAAGTCATCAATCAGAGTTGAAACTGCAGAAGCACTTTTTTTAAAAAATATATTTTATTGATTTTTTACAGAGAGGAAGGGAGAGAGATAGAGAGCCAGAAACATCGATGAGAGAGAAACATCAATCAGCTGCCTCCAGCACATCCCCTACTGGGGATGTGCCCGCAACCCAGGTACATGCCCTTGACCGGAATCGAACCTGGGACCTTTCAGTCCGCAGGCCGACGCTCTATCCACTGAGCCAAGCCAGTTTTGGCTGCAGAAGCACTTTTATTTCAGCTCTTCCTTCCATTGATAAATATAGAGGCAGACAGACACACAAAGAGAGGCAAATATGACACACCAGAAGCTCACCAGGACATGGTCCCAGACAAAAAGAATTGAATCTGTCTTGCTTTACAGAGGCATAACAAGGGAGCCAAACAATATGCACATTTCATTTTATTTGTGAGGAGTCAATCACAGCAGCAGCCCAGGTAAAGGACTCACCACCAGCTGAATACATTGTCAAATACTAGTGTGCAGATCAAATAAACCCTATCTTTATTCCCGAGGAGTCTTGGGAATCTGAATCAAGAGCAAACCTACTCACAGAAGAAGCAACAAGAGTCATAATTATTGGCAGCATGTAATAGTTACCAAATTTTGAGTCACTATCACCTGTTTAGTGAGAGCCAGCCCCTCTCACTAACACATAAGTATGCTGAGCTCAGTTGGGACCAGTGCTGCTTCTAACATCTGCTCCTGGACTCCATCCTGACTCTTCATTAACCGTTTACAGGCTAGTGATTTGGGTCTTCCTGAAAGGAACAGTGACTAGGGAACTAAGTAGTCTTTCACACCATCACGTTACAATCTGCTTCTGACAAAACTATGAGTCCAGCTTTGAGGTCGTAAGTCTTGCTTCCTCTTTGCTTTCTCTGCACCTACTTGGAGTATAATTTTCTATACACACTGACTAATCATACCAACAATAATTAATAGCTACAATTTATTAAGCAATGATTATGTATGAAACACTACACCATGGCCTTTACACTCATTGTTCTTAATCAATCCTTCAATAATGTATGTAGGCACTATTGTCCCCATTTTACGAAGGAGAAAACTGAGCTCACTCAAAAAGTCTATCTTATTTACATAAGGTCATATGGCTAGTAAGTGGTGAAGCCATGACTCAAATGAATCTGCCTGGATCCAAACCTATATTGATACTATATAATGTTACCATCTAGAAAAAAAGTATAACCACATACATGAAACTAACTTGAAGATATAAAGTCCACATCAATAAGGCAATGTGAAATGTAATAAGGAGAGACTTAGAGCAGCTTCATCTAATTCAGAAATGAGAGCAATGGCATTTGGTTCATAATTATAAATATGCTTCTGATTCAGCCTTTCAATATCTGTTAGAAAGGTCAATATTCACTTTCCCATTTTACTTGACTGCCTCTTGGTTGCCTAAGAAGAGTCTGTATGCTGGTCCCAGATATTCTAAGGAGCCAGGCTCAGTGTATTGGTGTATCAGTCTGGGTTCAATGACGAGAAACAAATGGCATAGTAATCTTAATAGTGAGAGTTTAATATAAAGTTATTAATTACAATAGGAGATTGGAGTAACAAAGGATTGCCTAGGAAAGAGAAATATAATTACAGAAATAGCATATAATAAGGAGCAATAACTATCCTTAAGGTAGAGATAGAATGTCCAAGGAAGAGCTCCTTCTTACCCCCACAATCTCCCTCCAACAGGGCTAAGATCTAGACCAGTGATGGTGAACCTTTTGAGCTCAGCGTGTCAGCATTTTGAAAAACCCTAACTTAACTCTGGTGCCGTGTCACATATAGAAATTTTTTGATATTTGCAACCATAGTAAAACAAAGACTTATATTTTTGATATTTATTTTATATATTTAAATGCCATTTAACAAAGAAAAATCAACCAAAAAAATGAGTTCGCGTGTCACCTCTGACATATGTCATAGGTTCGCCATCACTGATCTAGACATACACGGAGACTGCTTAGTCATGGCTAACTGTATGGCAGAGAACTTGCTGTGGTGCCACACCAGTAAAAGTTGCTAGAAATCTGCTCTTTGGAACTTGTCAGAAACTCACTCTCATGAGGGTTCATGGGAACAAACTTATCAAAGGCACTTGACTACAAAACCACCTAAAAGAGGGTAACCAGGGGATGCTACTGGTGGCTGGTAACTGCTAGACCCCATGCACTGCAGAAGCCACTCACACTACAGGACCTGGACACTAGAGAAGCCACTTGCCCCATAGGAGCCTACTGTGTGAGCACGGTGGAATAATAAAGCAAAGTTTGTTCTTCTATTGTCTCTCTAGCAACTGATAACAAAACTTAATATCATGATAACTAAAACAGGAAAAACATTTAAAAGGCCTGGATTCATTTTCACAGATCAGACAATAAGGATACATATGGAGCTGAAAACCAAAATCTGATGCTCTCAGATCTGTTAAACCTTAGTAGGTTCCTGAGCAGCTTGTTTCTCTTTGCTCTAGTTTACTGTCTTTCTTTTTTAAAAATTGATTTAGAGAGAGAAGCATCAATGTGAGAGCAAGACATCAATTGGCTGCCTCCTGCACACCCACTGGGGATTGAGTCTTCAACCCGGGTATTTGCCCTGACCCATGAATCGAATCAACAACCATTTGGTGTACAGAACGATGCCCAACCAACCAAGCCATACCACCCAGGGCAGGGCTCTAGTTTCTACCTAATGCTATTCCTTCTCTCCTCTTCTCCTCTGCCTCTGCTTACAAAAAAAAAAAAAAAAAAAAAAAAAAAAAAAAAAAAAAAAAAAACAACAACAACAAAAAAAAACAACAACAACAACAAATAAAAAAACCTGATATATTTATTTTTGTAATTTCAATTTGCTCTGATTCCTGTTAGTAATAAATATGCATTTTAGAAAAATTTAAAAGGCATAATTTTAGAGAAGGAAAGTCAAAACACCTCTAACTCAACCCAAGAGATAACAATTAAAATTTTAACGTACTGTATAGAAAAAATATATATGTATATATGCACATATATTTCCCAAATACATGCACCCTATGTAGATATATTTAAATAGATGTAGATACAAATATAGAAATATATTTTTTTAAAAGTATGCAACTACTGTCTAAGTATCCTTTTGACTTTATTCTATAAGACTAAAAGCATTGTATATCTTCCAAAGAAGAACAAGGAAAACACCTTGTTTTCTCATGAATCATTAATCCTTAACAATGTGACGGTATTTTATAATGGTTAAGAGCAGAGTTCAAGAAACATCAACAGGTCCTCCACCTGTTTTGTAGATAAAGTTTTATTGGAACACAGCCAAACCCATTAATCTATGTATTGTTTATGGCTGCTCTTATGCTACAACAGCAGTGCATTAGAGACCATATGGTCCACAAAGCCTAAAACATTTACTATCTGGCCCTTTATAGAAAATTTTGGCCAGTCCCTGGTTAAAAGCATGGAATCGATAGTTAGACTGCCGGTGCTAAAATTCTAACTCCAAAATTGACTGACTATGCCTTAGGCAAGTCACTTCAACTCTCTGAGTCTCAGTTTCCTCATCTTTATAAAATGGAAATAATAACCCTTAATTCATAGGACTCTTGGAAAGATTAAATGAAATATAAGGTGCTTACTACTGTTACGAAATTAAAACCTTATAATGCTTGCTACTGTTATTTTTATAAACCTACCAAATATCAACAAGAGGAATCAAACATAGTATATCTTTGGCCCAGTACCATACCCTGGAGAGGTGGACCTAATCAGCTGTATCTTTCTTTTGTTTTTCTTTCAATACACAAAATGGAGCCTTAAAGAAACAGAAAATCAGCCTATTCTTATAAAAATGGAGTGTGCCATCTCTTTCCCTTAGGACAGTGGTTCTCAACCTTCTGGCCCTTAATTTTTTATTCAGTTTTTTTTTAATTAAATATTTATTGTTCAGATTATTACAGTTGTTCCTCTTTTTTACCCCCATAGCTCCCTTCCACTCGGTTCCCACCCCACCCTCTGCCCTTAACCCCCCCCCACACACACACACTGTCCTCATCCATAGGTGTATGATTTTTCTCCAGTCTCTTCCCGCACTGCCCACACCCTTCCCCCCGCCCCCCCGAGAACAGTCAGTCCACTCCTTTTCTATGCCCCTGATTCTATTATATTCACCAGTTTATTCTGTTCATCAGATTATTTATTCACTTGATTTTTAGATTCACTTGTTGATAGATGTGTATTTGTTCAAAATTTGTATTTTTACCTTTTTCTTCTTCCTCCTCTTCTTAAAGGATATCTTTCAGCATTTCATATAATACTGGTTTGGTGGTGATGAACTCCTTTAGCTTTTCCTTATCTGTGAAGCTCTTTATCTGACCTTCAATTCTGAATTATAACTTTGCTGGGTAAAGTAATCTTGGTTGTAGGTTCTTGCTATTCATCACTTTGAATATTTCTTGCCACTCCCTTCTGCCCAGCAAAGTTTCTGTTGAGAAATCAGCTGACAGTCGTATGGGTACTCCCTTGTAGGTAACTGACTGTTCTTCTCTTGCTGCTTTTAAGATTCTCTCTTGTCTTTTGCTCTTGGCATTTTAATTATGATGTGTCTTGGTGTGGTCCTCTTTGGGTTCCTTTTGCTTGGGGTTCTCTGTGCTTCCTGGACTTGTAAGTCTATTTCTTTCACCAGGTAGGGGAAGTTTTCTGTCATTATTTCTTCAAATAGGTTTTCAATATCTTGCTCTCTCTCTTCTTCCGGCACCCCCATAATTCAGATGTTGGTAAGCTTGAAGCTGTCCCAGAGGCTCCTTACACTATCTTCATATTTTTGGATTCTTTTTGTTTTTCCAGTTGGGTGTTTAAATACAGTTCTTCATGTTGTGACCCAACCATAAAATTATTTTCATTGCTCTTCCATAACTGTAATGTTGCTACTATTATGAATCGTAATGTAAATATCTGATATGCAGGATGGTCTTAGGTGACCCCTGTGAAAGGGTCATTCGACCACCAAAGGGGTCGCGACCCACAGGTTGAGAACCGCTGCCTTAGGAGAAGCCCTAGCATAGGAGGCTGAATCCCTCACCCGGTCAGTCAGCAGAGCCAAAGTGAGAGCAGCAAAAGAGGTTTGAAACAAAGTTAGATTTCAACATAAATATGTAATATGCTTCAATAGGTAAAAAAGCTGCAGGAATTTCCCTAACCTCCCATCACAGTTCTATTTCAGCATCAGTGGGGAGGCTTTGTGTGCCTCAGGATATCTTCCTAGCAATATCATTACACCAAAGGTGTGATGACTCACTCTCTTCACCTGCTAACTAATTATAAAGCATCAAAAAGTATTAATAATGCCAGGTAATAGAGAAGTAGTTTGATTTAGGTCAAAACAAAAAAAATATTATACTATAATGTATTTTCTTAAGCTTATTCTTAGAACTTTTAAAATAAGCATTTACTTAAAACTTAGCAACTCCTTTGATGGTATTATCAAGTACTAAAGAAGCAGAAGGAAGGTTTATCTGGATAAATTGCTTTGAATGAAGAGTATAAATCCAGAAAACCTACAGACTGGATTACTTTCATCCTCTGAGATAAGTCATTATCTAATTATACCAGTTAAGAGGAAGTTATAGAGAGTAATGGGGTGACAGCAGAGTCAGAAGTATGACATAATATGAGTTGGAACCATGAAGAGGGGGAATAAATGGCATAGCTGCTAGTGGGCCCTTTACTGCATGACCTAAAGTCCATGCCCTTAATCACTAAACTATTAATACCTATCGTATATAGATGCTCAATAATTATTTAATAAACTATTAAACCACTCCTGCCTTTTTCTAGAATTTTCTCTCCTTTCTATCTGCATCTGTGAAAACACTGCCCATTTTTTCAGGACCAGCTCAGATACCTCCATGATACCATCCCTGATCTACTCTTCCCCATACTCCAAGAGCATGCTATAATAATCCTAATATAAATACTAATACTAATAATAGCAGCTTAGTATTTATTGAGTGCTTACTGTATGCCAGAAACTATGTTAAGAATGTACGTCCAGCCCTAATCGGTTTGGCTCCGTGGATAGAGCATCAGCCTGCAGACTCAAGGGTCCCAGATTCGATTCTGGTCAAGGGCGTGTACCTTGGTTGTGGGCACATCCCCAGTGGGGAGTGTGCAGGAGGCAGCTGATCGATGTTTCTCTCTCATCAATGTTTCCAACTCTCTATCCCTCTCCCTTCCTCTATGTAAAAATATCAATAAAATATATTTTAAAAAAAAGAATGTACATCCAGCATGTCAAACTCTCGGCCCATGGGCCACATGCAGCCCACAACAAATATTTTTGCTGCCCAGAACAAATATTTTTGTGGCCCAACCAATATAACGGTATGTAAGAAATGTTTTAATAAAAATTTCTTAACTTAATTTTTACAATATTTTGTTATACATAATTATTAACAATGAACTACAACGTTTGCTAATGACTGATTACTATAACTGTGTTGCATTCATTTCCCTTACATGCAGGCACATCATTTCTCTCCACTAATACTAACAGCAAATATTTTAGCAGTCGATTGCCACATCATTAGTCTTGGACAGACTTGTTTGGTGTGCGCAACAGGAAATATTTCACTTTCAGAGAACAAGAAAAATAGGTTTATCTGCTTATTAATTTGAGCAGTTATTCAGTGTCTGATAAATTAATGTTCAAGAAAAAATATTAATATTAAGTATTAATATTAATATTATTTTATGTTAACGATTCCTCATTTATTTCAGCCTTTTGTATTCAGCATGTCTCTATCAAAATAAACCTATATTTCTATGAAAATTAAAGCTTTTTTTTGCAGCCCACATAAACTTAAACCTTGTTTATTTGGCTCATGTTAGCCTTTGAGTTTGACATGCTTGATGTACATGGATTATCTTATAAAATCCTATTAAAGAGGTACTGTTATCATCTATGTTTTGCAGATGAACAGTTTCAAAGAGGTTTAAGAATGGCTTATTCAAGGATACACAATGGAAAGCCAATATTCCAACACAGGTTTTTGCCTTTAAAGCCCATAGTATTAACCACTGAACCATATGATTTTCCTTAGGATGATAAATCAGAGACTAATTGTCCCCTAAGCTTTATCTTTCCCTCCTTTTAACAACAGAGCCACCAAGTTTTATCTGGGCCCCTGAATGCCCTGATAGATACTATATTCTCCAGCTTCCCTATCCATTAGCTATGGCTATATGTCTTAGTTGAGCCAATAATATGACAGTGGAAGTGAAGAGTGCAACTTCCATATCATCTCTTTGAAGATGAAAACACTTGCTCTGCACTTTCTTTCCTTTTCCTGAAATCAGGAACATGAACTTGGAGATGTACCAGTTTCAACCATGTTGACAATGACTGTATCCTAGAACATGGTATTATCAAGTACTACAGAACTGTAGAAGGAAGGAGCAACAAGATGAAATAAAAAACTAATTCCACGGATGACTATGTGGAGCCACCCTGCCAGACCTGGTCCACTCATCTTTGGACTATCCCATTAATTAAAAATAAGCTTATTTATTTTTTAAAGCTAAATAATAAAAATTTATATTTATTTTTTAAAGCTAATTAATAAAAATTTATAAACTTCCATCTTAAGCTTATGAGTTTGATCTTTCCCTACACTCAAAGAACAAACTAGATATCTAACTGAGCATATGCAGTTACAATATGATTATCACACAGAATAGTGTGGGAGTTGAAGGGTATAATAACACAAGGAAGATTGAATTATAAGTATAGTTAATATATGCCAAAACTTGAATGTGAATTGAGGTTCACCTGACTATAAAGACCATGACCTTAAATTCTAACTTATGGTTCTCAAACTCTTTATGCAGCAAAATGACCAGCATCACTTGTTAAAGTACAAATTCTTAGGACTTATCTCCAATTATGATACTAGAAATCTGTATTTTTAACAAGTACTTCCAGTTGATCCCTATCCATAGCCAAGTTAAAAATAAAATAAAGCCGAAACCGGTTTGGCTCAGTGGATAGAGCGTCGGCCTGCGGACTGAAAGGTCCCAGGTTCGATTCCGGTCAAGGGCATGTACCTGGGTTGCGGGCATATCCCCAGTAGGAGATGTGCAGGAGGCAGCTGATCGATGTTTCTCTCTCATCGATGTTTCTAACTCTCTATCTCTCTCCCTTCCTCTCTGTAAAAAATCAATAAAATATATTAAAAAAATAAATAAATAAATAAATAAAATAAAATAAAATAAAATAAAAAACACTAGCCTGTGGCAATCTCTTTCTAGATCACCCAAGCTCTCAGGAAGTTGCAAGTTTTGGATGACTACTGGTCACCCCAGAAAGAAGGAAAAAGCAGCACCAGCCTCACTGATCCTTCTGACAACATTTGTGTGTGTTTTTTCTCACAGACCTGAAATTTGCCTTACAGTATGAGCAACCCCCCCCCCGCCCAAATATCTTTCAGTATGCAACAACATGAAACTTACCTACATTAAAACTGCACAGACAAAAACCCTTAATCTTGTATGTAAGCTTCTCCTTAGACATTTACATTATCTTCCTTAAAATCCACACTGTCTTTCAAGGTGAATAGGTAAAGACAACACCTAGTAAAAAAATTGAAGGTCAGTATTACTCCATTATTTTGACAAAGTTCATAAGAACTAGGAAACCCAAATTTAACAGCCCACATGCCCATCAGTAGATGAGTGGACAAAAAAGCTGTGGTACATTTATATCATGTAATACTATGCAGCAATAAAAAGAAGGATCTCTTACCCTTTGAGACAGCATGGAGGCACTTGGAGAGTATTATGCTAAGTAAAATAAGCCAGTCAGAGAAAGAAAAGTATCACATGATCTCACTCATATGTGGAATCTAATGAACAAAATAAACTGCTGAACAAAACAGATCCAGAGACATAGAAGCATGGAACAGACTGGAATGTCAGAGGGAAAGCAGGGGTGGGTGGGTGGGTGGGCGGGTGGGTGGGAGGGAAGAGATGAACCAAAGAACTTGTATGCATGTGTGCATAACCCATGGACACAGACAATAGGGTGGTGAAGGCCTGGGGTGGGCAGTGGGGGTGAGCTAGAAGGGGCAATGGAGGAAAAATGGGGACATATGTAATACTTTCAACAATAAAGATTCAAATATTGCTTTCTCTATGTGATTTACTCTTACAAATTATGTGGGGTTCATATTTGCAGAAAATAAATAGGACATATCAGCCACAAGTTTGGCCTTTTAAAGGAGACTTTGGAATTATGTTTAGCAATAAACCGTATTTCTTTCTATTCTACCTGGATTGCTGTTAGTGACTTCATTAATGCCCTTTCAGAATTAAAAAGATAGGCTTATGTGTCTGTATGTACTATTTTATATTTATTTATTAGAAAACTTGACTTAGAAAACGTCTACATTAACTTCAAACACTCTAGCATTCTTGACTCTACTATAATGAAAATTTTGATCCAATTTAGGCAAAAATAAGTCTTACAGAGAAGCTAAATGTAAAACAGCCTTTATTACAAGGTACTATCTCCCAATACCAACCTTAACAATGAATTTGTGAAACTATAAGGCAAATTTGTAAGTACTATACAAAAGTATACAAAAGAGATGGATTGTGATGACTACTGATTAATAAAAGTAATCTACCATCAGGATAGGGCATTTGGAGAATTTTTCATACTATTTCTCATTGCCCTTTTTTGAATAGTGGGATCTCTGTTCCTGAGCTAAAGTAAGTCAAAGTCTTTCTTGTCCTAAAGTTTTAAGATTCTAGCAAGCAATGAAGTATAGTGAAAACTCTCAGAAAGGGAGTTCCAAAATCAAGTTCCAAGCTCTGTTACAAACTCTGTCCTTTTTAACCTTGGACAAGACATTTACTTATCAGGACCTCTGAGTTCTTGTATAGTAAATATAGATATCAACACTTCTTCAAAGAATCCATAGTAATATAATAAAATGAGATGATACTTTGTTCTTCTCTTAGTCTTCAGTATGTAATGAATAGCACATAGTAGGTACCCAATACATACATGTTTTCTGAAGTGTATAAGTAAGCAAGTGAATACAGAAAAAAATGACAAAAGTAAAAGATAATGGTAAAAGTTCAAAGAAAAGCAAAAGTGCATCATAAAAATATGAGTTTCATATTAAATAATAGCAACTAGTTAATTTGTATTAATCCTTCCATTGAAAACAATTAGAAAAGAAAAGCTATGTCGAAGTTTTTAAACTCTGTTTGTAAGGCACTGGAGACTTATCCAAGACAATAAAGAATTACAGGGCCAAGATCTGAGAGAAGAAAACCTAGAAAGGAGAACCCAATTTGGAGGGACAATATTTTCCCTAGAAATATCTTCCAATTTAGGAAAAGGTATCTGAGAGAGTGAGAAGAGCAGGATTTTTGATAGAATCCCAACGATGGGAGAATAAAACATGGAGTTTAGGTACCACAAAGAAGAGGGGCCTGAGTAAATCTCCAAGAAAAAGTGATAGGTTCTAGGAGTAAGGGTGAACTACAGATGGACCAGAGATTGTTAGTGATGGCTACAAAATTTCCTGGGCCCAGAGCAAAATGAAAATGTATGGCCCTTTGTTCAAAAACTTTCCAGGAAGTGGGGCACGTGGCAGCCAGTGTGCTCAGTGGTTGAGTGTCCACCTATGAACCAGGAGGTTATGGCTCGATTCCTGGTCAGGGCACATGCCTGGGTTGCAGGCTCAATCCCCAGTAGGGGGTGTGCAAGAGGCAGCGAATCAGTGATTCTCTCTCATCATTAATGTTTCTATATCTCTCTCCTTCCCCTTTCCTCTCTGAAATCAACAAATATGTATTTTTTTAAAAAACTGGGGGGGGGGGGGGTTATCAAGCTAACACTGCCAACACCTTGATACTTTGATCTTGGAATTCTAGCCTGCAAAACTGTGAAAAACTAAATTTCTGCTGTTTAAGCCAAAGAAGATATGCATGCTCTATTGTCCCATATTTCCCTTTAAAAAGGCAACTTTATCTTTGTACTAAGAATTTCAAGATGGTAACAGCATTAAACAAAGCAGAGGTCCTTCTGAGTATGGGGCCCAATGTGACTGCACAGGTGACACACCCATGAAGGTGGTCTTGGCCTGAAGTGCATATCTTACAAAAGATCAATACAAATCTAAGTATCTAACTCAAGAAGTTAGAAAAAGGAAATAATATTAAATCCAAACAATATAGAAGGAAGGAAATAATAAAGACCAAAAATTAATGAAGTAAAAATCAAACATAAAACAGAAGATCAACAAAGCCAGAACTGGTTCTTCGAAAAAAAATGAAAACTTCCTAGCAATGTAATTCCCACATTAAAAGAGTAAAAGGGAAAAAATGTAATTATTCTCTTAATATAAGTAGAAAAAGTATTTAAGAAACCTCCAAGAAAATGTTTCTTAATCTCATTAAGAGAATCTTACCTTGTGGGTCCAAGACTCTCCTGCCCTGCCCAGAGATACATTTCTAAATTGTAAACAAATAAATATTAAAAAGGTTAGAAAGGGTTATGATCTAGTAAGAAAAATAAAATGGGAAAATGAAAGTAGAAGTGTTGAGGGAGATTTGAAGTTAGAATAATCAAGAAAGGCCACAGTTAGAAGATCATCTTTGATTAAATAAGAGAAGATGAGAGAACTAGGCATACACATAGTCAGGGGAGATGATTCCAGACAGAGGAAACTACCAGTGAAATGTTCCTGTGGAAGAAAATGCCTGGTTTGTGTCAAAGAGGCACAGCCCATGGGGCTGGAACAGAGTATTAAGAAGAGAAGGCAGATATGAGGTCAGAGAAGTAATGCTGGTCCAGATCATGAAGGGCTCTACAAGGACACTGGAATTACATGGGTTTTACTTAACAGAATACATATGAGAGACATTGGAAGGAGGGTTTTGGACAGAATCTGACTTATTAATTAACCATTTCACTCTGACTGTAGTATTGAGAATAGACTGAAAGATGGGAATGGTGGAAGCAGGGAGACCAGGTCTGATATACTCCTATAATTGAGATGAAAGATTCTTAAAGCTTGAACTAGGGAGGAAGCAATAGAGTTGAAGAGAAGTACATTAGGTGTTCTTCTCCATCTTAGCATCAAATTCTGTATCATTCCTGAAAGGTCCTGTGGCATAACTAAGGGAAACACTTTTACAATAACCTTTACATTCCAATACAAAAAGTCATACCGTCCCTTAAATGTTTGATCTTTTTACTCTCCCTATTATAAAATCTCTTAGCTCCCTCAGCTATCTCTTTCCTAATTAAATAGTGCATCAGTGGCCCACAGTCTGAACATTAACAGCACATTTGTTAACCAACAGTAATTCAGGCAGGAAGTCAGAAGATTCAAAATATTTCTGTGAAACTGCTATTGATAAAATATGGGCATTGAAAGCTCTGCCAGCGCTGTCTCCAAGTTATAGCAAGGCTAAATGAATGGAATAGGCACTAGTATGCAATTACTATGCTGTCTTCCCTTAAAATCCAGCACACTTGGAGGTCCATTATCTCACTAAGTCAATTAGGGGCCTTGAATTATCATCACTCCAGGAAACATAATGAAGGGTAACTGCCATGTTTTAGTCCAGTGGTTCTCAACCTTGGCTGCACATTAGAATCACCTGGGAATCTTTTTAAAATCCTGATTTCTGGGCCTCATCCTCCGGAAATTCTGTTTCTTTGTTATGGGGTGGGGCCACAACATTAGTAACAAAGAAACAGAATTTCTGGAGGACGAGGCCCAGAAATAAGGATTTTAAAAAGATTCCCAGGTGATTCTAATGTGCAGCCAAGGTTGAGAACCACTGTTTTCGTCTAAACCTAGATTACAATTCAAGTCAATAAAATCCAGGAACTATCAGAAATGGCAATAATGCCATAAACTAATTCTCACAATCGAATTCACCTGGTCTCTTATACGAACACTAATGCAAGTTGTTCTGCTAGGTTATCTGGAGGAGAAGAAAGAGAAAGGGAGTAAAGAAATGCTTCTGTTCTGATATTAGCTGGAGGATCCATGTTTGAGATAGCTAGAACAGAAGTCAGGCTACAAATCCCATACCACTGCTAAAATTACTTTTAAAACAGTAAAAAAAAAATCTTAAAAGTTCAAAATTATCAGTTCATAGCCACATGTGGTCTGAATACATTTTGTGTTTGACCGAAATAGTAATTTAAAATATAGAGGATTTAATATTAAAAATATGGTGGTTATTAGCTCTTGAAATATTAGAAGATTAAATAATATAGGTTATATTCCCACCTGACAAAAATAAAGAGACATTAACCAATTTTCACCACTAACGTTGGATAAAAAAGAAGCAGACCTACCTCAGGTTCACATTAGAAGTCAGATTCATTAGAAGCCATCTCTATTATCTTAGGGAAACCACTTTGCTTCTCTGAACCTCGGCTTCCCCAACTAAAAAAGAAACGGGCATGGACAATCACTTGAGCCCACCTATTCTACATTCCAAGAAAGTGATAAGAGTGCAGAGACACACATCAAGGATGAAGAAAAGGATTAAATGGACAAATGATGCCAGAAGTTAGCTGTTTAGAAAAAAGAAGAAAATCCAACCAAGATCTGAAGTTCACTCCATATGCCAATAAAACTCCAGGTAGGTAAAGATTTATGTGGTAAAAAGTCATACCAAAAATGAGAAGAAAATATGTACGTGAATCACCAATTTTAACGAATTTTATAAATGTAAAGACTATGAAAGAAGTAGAAAAGGAAAATATTGGGATACTTTATACACAAAAGAGCAAAACCACTATACGTGGAGATATTACCTAATGTAAGAGGCAATCATACATTGAGAAAGATACAACAAAAAGAATAAATTGTTTATGTCCTACCCCCAATTTGACAACATCTCCCTCTATCAGTCCTTGAAAAGGGGATATAAACTCTGACCCAGTAGCCAGCTGGGGAATGTTTAAGTTCATGGACCCAATTACCACGAGACTGCTCCACAACCAACTTACAGGGCTGTTGCTGAAGCCCGGACTAACTACCCAATAGCAGCCATCCTGTAAATCAAACAACTCCGTGGGTTACAGAGGACACAGGTTCTTATCCTAATTTTGTAGATGAGAAAACTGAGGCACAGAAAAGCTAAATGGGATTGCAAACTCATAGCAACTGGTAAGTGTTAAAACCAACTCTGGAATCTCGCCGGGGTTCTGCCTCATTTGAGCCACCTGTGAAATGAAGCCTTGGGTTAGAACTGTGGTTCTCAAAGGGCAGTGCCCAGACCAGCAGCAGCCTCCCATGGAAACTTGTTGAAAGTGTGAATTCTCAGGTCACCCCAGACTCATGAGTCCTGACTTCTGGGGTGGGACCCAGCAATCTGTTGTCCAATTAGCCTTCCAGGTGATTCCTACAAGGCCCAAGTTTGGAGAACCACTGAGTCCATGATTTCAATGGTCCCTTCCAGACCTAAAACATTTCCATTAATATCTGAGTACTCCTCTACAGAGCATTTTGCACAAAACCATGTTGTGTCCTTGACCTGGGACCAAAAGGTTAACAAATAAAGGTTGATTAGAATTTGTGTTGGGGGAGGACACACTCCTTTCTCTTGGAATTTATACCTACAGTACTGTGTTTGTACAAGCTACCTGTCATAAACATTTGAATAAGGCACATTGGTAATCATGAACTTGGGTTTTTTCCTGGGGCCTGCATGGAGAGAGGAGCAGTGAACCCCGGCTCAAAAGCAAACTAGAGGTGAGGGGTGGGGCAACAAAGAGAGTGTCTGGCAACCACCTCTTCCAGCCAAGGAACTTAGACCTAGAAACCTTCAGCACCACCTGAATAAACTCACTGGAGGGAACAGCAGGGAGGTGACTGTGGACCTTTCCTGAGCCCTGCTGCTCCTTCTTGACTTGCCCTGACCTTGGCCAGATTTAAATGCCAGCCCAAGGTCAACAGAAAATGCGCTAGCCTGATGTTGTGGCCTTGCCCTACATTGAGGGGCCTGGACTTGATCCAGTCTCTGCTCCTCAGCATCATTGCCTACTGCAGGTCACCCAGCTGTGGAGGCCATCACCTCAGCCACAGCCCATCTCCCTCACCCCAGCAGCACTGCTGCTGCCTCCAAGTTGTTTGCTATCACCTGTGCCACTGCTTCTCATTATAGCTACTGAGGCACTGACGGTTCTCCCAACAGGTGTGATGAAAGCGCCATAAAACCGGCCATCTGCCCAACCAAAATCAGCTGCTCTGAAGGATGGAGGCAGAGAAGGGGAAACTGGCTATGTCCAGGGGAGTATTCATGAAGGCCAAGAGGAGGGATCCTGCAACGCGGCACCGTAAAGATAGAATACAGTGCCCAGGGACTGCCCACCATCCTTCATGATTCACACCATCCTGGGCTTCCTGTCTTAATTAGGGATGGAGGACACTTGAGGACTTGGCCTCACAGATAATGATGGGAAAACAAAGGCACTAAGGTGGACAAATAAAACACCCTCAAGCAGTGCCCAGGAGACTCTCTTTTCTGCCATGGGGGCTGCCACGCCAGCATGGAAGGTACAACAAAGGAGGGGCCACCATATCCCTGAGAACCGTTAGGAAGAAAAAGCTGTTGAGGGGAGGAAAATTCCTTAGGCTGATGAAGCTTCCCCAAAATGATGTGGTGATTCAGTTGAAGCATTTGCAAACTTATAACAGCTAATGCTGTTAAGCAGTGAGTTGATGCCTTCAGAAAACTTTATATAGAACAGGAAAAAATAAAATCCAAACATCTTAAAGCATTGCCTGATACTGAGAGAAAATATGCCTTTTCCTATCAACATTTTTGATAAGAGGCACAAAATCATCTCATGAGCCTACAGAAGTTGAAAATAAATGGAAACCGGGTATTCAGGAGATAGTTGTTGAGGAAATTTAAAAAGGAAACAGAACTTGTGAAAAAGTCTAAGGTAAAGGCTACCTTATATGAATTATTTTGGGTAGTTTGAAGATAGCAAAATTACTCAGAAATGTTGTTCAGAAACCTGATGAACCTATATTAGAGCACCTGAAAGATATTCAGTACAAATATTCAGATGCTAGTGAGCCTCTGAGTTTCACACAATTTCCCTTTCAACCCAATGCATATTTCCCAAATAGTGTTGACTAAAACATACATAATAAGTTTATACCCAGGATGATTCTGATCCCTTCTTTTCTCATGGGCCACAGGTGATAGGCCACATTGGGTGCCAAATACATTGGAAGAAGAGAAAAAATGTCACTCAAATTGCATTAAACAACAAGATAGCAAAGGAAATGGAACTTCTAGAAGAGTATGCAAAATAACTTCCAAAGAGGCATTCTTCAACTACATTTGTACTCCTGAAGTCCTCACATTTGGAATGCTAAGTTAAGTTGTTATAGCTAAAATTCTTGAAGGGCAACTCTAACTGTTTCCCCCCCCACCTTGAACATCCAGTACCAGGATCAATATTATACTTCTCAGGCTGTGCACTGCACAGAAAATGATGATGACTGTGACACAGGGAAGAACCAGGTGAGAAGAAGAAAAGAAAGAAAAATAAACCAGAAGTGGAAAAACTCTAAAACCAACACTATTTTGCAGAGTGTAAACTGTAGTGAGCTGGATGTGTTATATGCCATTAAAGAATAGCCTAAACATACTCTGAGTTGCTTACAACTTCTTTTTTAATCTTTTAGGTAGCTAAATAAGAAGCTTTTAAAGGGTTTTAAAATCAATGCTTTCATCTTAAAAGTTCAGTGGTCTCTGATCCCTTATTTTCTCATGGGCCACAGGTGATAGGCCACATTGGGTGCCAAATACATTGGAAGAAGAGAAAAAAATGTCACTCAGGACGCATTAAAGAATTTACTGCAGCTTTGAACTTCCCTAGTTTGGTTCTGATAAAGTACTTCTGTCACAGTTATAAGATTACAGCTGTAAAGTATCAGAACATTTAACAAAGGCCAGAGTGGCTTAGAAAACCTTCCTGAGAAATCAACTTTAGTAGTTTTCAACCCAGCTTGCACTACCTGTGCTTCATCACTATGTAGTAGAAATGGTCTCTTATACTAACTAGTAAACCATGCACTTTTAACCTGACCATGCACGTAGTTAAGTGTTTCAGTAAGACAGTCTTCAATAACTATTTGCTTGTTTGAGGATTTTTGTATTAACCATTAAATTAAAAGAAACTTAGAATCAGGTGATTAAGAACTGGGGTGTTAAAGTCTTCATTTTATATTTAGTCATGAAGTACATTTAAATTGTTAACAAGGCAGTTTTTGTACCACTCTACCTTCTAGGAATGCTATCTTTTTACCTTTTGGTAAGCTTGTATCAGACTATTTTGTTGAAGAAAGGCTAAGATATAAAGGGTAAAAAAAAAAAAATGCTCTAGAGCAGTGATTTTCAAAGTGTGGCTCCCAATGTGATCTACCAAGCCATACCATGCAGCTGAGATCAGCCCTGTATTTCAGCTTAAGACAATACTGGAATAAGCTGACATTAACCTAAAATAAGACCAACCTTAATTCACTGACTTAAAAGTGTTACTGATAAACTGACCTGGGTAGCAAGGACTTGGCTGGGGAAGAGACTAGAACTCACTGAAGTCTAAGCCACATACTTCTCTGAGGATAATGATTGGGTGGTGTTAGTGAAAAAAAAGTACAAGGCACAAAGCTAGTTGTAAAAGAATACAGATAGTATAGATCCATTTACATTCAGTTTTAAAACATGCAAAAATACTGTATATTTTGGGATTTAAGTATATATTTAACAGCACATTTCATTCTAATAAATGTAGGCAAAATAAAGATGTGCATGGGAATGAAACACCAAATTCATGATACTGGTTACTATTGAGGAAAGACCACACAGAGATTCAACTACATTACTAATGTTTTGTATCTTTAGCTGGAGTGGTCACATGGGCACTGAGGAGGTTCATATTAGAGTTCGTATTAGTATTGCTATAGTTTTATGTGTGACTTTAAGTAATAAAGGGCCTAATCTCTACAATCTAGATGAGAAAGTGGGTGAAAGGGTAGTTGATCAGAGAAGGGAAAGGTAGCCCACAAGTTTGGGGAAAAGGCTTTGTTTCTACAAGTATTTAAGGTTACATAGATACCATCCGGTTGTCATTAATAACATATATATATATCCTATCTAATAAAAGAGAAACATGGTAATTAGCATACGACCGCTACCCTTCCCATTGGCTAATCAGGGCGATATGCAAATTAACTGCCAGCCAAGATGGCGGCTGGCAGCCAGGCAGCTTGAAACTAACATGAGGCTTGCTTGCTTCAGTGACGGAGGAAACCAACGTTCCCCGCCTGCCTTACCGGCCGCAGAGCCTGCAGTTTGAAATATAGTTACAAATATAGAAGCTAAACAAAACCCCAGGAACCTGCTTTCAGCAAGCCGGGATCTCAGAGCTGGAGTTATACATTGTTTCGATTATAGAACCCAAACAAACCAGATACCTGCTTTCAGCAGCAGAGGCCTCAGAGTTGGAGCCAGAGCTAAACCTGGCCCAGAATAAAAAAAAAAAAAAAGAAAAAAGGAGCAGTTGCGAGCTTCAGCCCTCAGCCCCTCACCCAGACTGGCCAGGCACCCCATTGGGGACCGCCACCCTGAAGGGTGTGTGACCAGCTGCAAACAGCCATCATCCCCTCATCCAGGGTGGCCAGGCACCCCAGTGGGGATCCCCACCCTGATCCAGGACACCCTTCAGGGCAAACCAGCCAGCCCCACCCATGCACCAGGCCTCTATCCTATATAGTAAAAGGGTAATATGCCTCCCAGCACCGGGATCAGCGGAGCCTCGAGGCCTCCCAGCACCGAGATCAGCGTGATAGGGGGCAGCGCCCAAACCCCCTGATCGCCCTGCAGCTCTGTGTGTGACAGGGGGCGGGGCCACAACCTCCCTATCTGCCCTGCTCTGTTCCTGACAGGGGAAGGCACCCAAACCTCCTGATCAGCCCTGCTCTGTGCCTGATACGGGGGAGCTCCCCAAACCCCTGATCTCCCTGCGGCTCTGTGTGTGACAGGGTGCGGCGCCCCAACCCCCTGATTGGCCCTGCTCTGTGTGTGACAGTGTGCGGCGCCCCAACCCCCTGATCGGCCCTGCTCTGTGGGTGATAGAGGGCGGCACCCCCCCACATGGGCCCTGTTCTGTGTGTGATGGGGTAGAGCCATAACCTCCCCATCGGCCCTGACCTGAGTGTGACAGTGGCAGTGCCCCAACCCCCTGATCGGCCCTGCTCTGTGGATGATAGAGGGCGGCGCCCCAACCCCCCAATCGGTGCTACCCTGAATGTGACTGAGGCTGGCATCGCAACCTCCCGATCCGCCCTGCTCTGTGCATGACAGGGGGCAGCGCCCCAACTCCCCAATCGACCCTGCTCTGAGCCTGACTAGGGGCTGCACCTAGGGATTGGGCCTGCCCTCTGCCACCCAGGATCAGGCCTAAGCCAGCAGGTCGTTATCTCCTGAGGGGTCCCAGACTGCGAGAGGGCATAGGCCAGGCTGAGGGACCCACCCTTCCCCCTGAGTGCACAAATTTTTGTGCACCGGGCCTCTAATATATATATATATATATATATATATATATATATATATATATATATATATGTGTGTATATATATATATCCCTAACATGCAAATAGACTGAATGACAGAACAGCCAAACAACCAAACAACTGAACAACTGGTCGCTGTGACGTGCACTGACCACCAGGGGGGTACAGAACATGGTGGGCGTCGGCAGCAGGCAGCAGAGCACAGAGCATGGCAGGCATCGGCCATGGCAGGATGGTGGAGCAGGTGAGCGGGGGCACCAGACCAAGACAGGTTACCGGTCACTGTCATTGGGGTGAGCCTCTAGTTATTACTGAAAATTCTTTGCTACTGCACACCACTGTCCTACTGAGCACTTGCACCTGCTGCCGGTGCCCACATCTGCTGCCGGTGCTGGCCCCACTTGCACCTACTGCCAGCGCTGGAGCTGCTGCTCATACCCACTGCTTGCTCCCAGAGCCGGTCCTGATCACTTGGAGCCGTCAGTGGGTGTGAGCAGCAGATGCCAGCCCTGATCATCCCTGGGGGCTTCTCCACCTCCCCCTTCTCCTAAGGGGCAGTCGGAGCCAGCAGCTGCCTCTTGCACTGCTGACGGCACCGGCCCCACTCACACCCACTGCTGGCACCAGCCCCAATCGCTCCGTGCTGTCAGCATGTGGGAGTGGCGGTGGCAGGGGCTGCTGGCAGACAGGGGACCAGGGGCCACGTTTGAAGGGGCCAGGCAGGGATGCAGAGCATAGGCCAAGACCTGCTGCTGTGCCCATTGCAGCCTCGTGGCCCACAGTTCCTTTCAAGGTGCATGAATTCATGCACTGGGCCCCTAGTATATTATAATAGCACTAGAGGCCCAGTGCACAAAATTTGTGTACAGGAGGGGGTGTCCCTCAGAACGGCCTGCACTCTCTCCAATCTGGGACCCCTCGGGGGATGTCCACTGGGATCGGGCCTAAACCAGCAGTTGGACATGCCTCTAGCAATCTGGGACTGCTGGCTCCTAACTGCTCACCTACCTGCCTGCCTGATCACCTCTAACCCCTCTGCCTGCCTGCCTGATTGCCCCTAACCACCTCTACCTGCCTGATCACCCCTAACCACCTCTGCCTGCCTGCTTGATCACCCCTAACCACCTCTGCCTCGGCCCCGCACCTGGAACCCAGGATTCCCTCCTCTGGCCAGCCACAGACACCGGGGACCCGGGCTTCCCTACCACTGGCTGGCCACAGGCACCCAGGACCCAGCCAGCTTTGCCCAGGCAGGTCGCAGCCACAGGGGACCATGGGCGAGCGGCTTCACCTGGGCCAGGTGCAGGCACCCGGGACTGCAGGGTGGGCAGCTTTTCTCTGTCTCCCAGGCCGCTGGCACTGGTGCCTGGGACCGTGGGGCAGGTGGCCTTTCTCCATCTCCTGAACAGCAGGCTTTCCTCCGTCTCCCAGGTGGCAGGCTTTTCTCTGTCTCCCGGGCAGCAGGCTTTTTTCTGTCTCCTGGGCCACAGCCACAGGCGCTGGTGCCTGGGACCACAGGCAGGCGGCTTTGCCTGGGCCCGACTTTGTCAGGAAGGACGTCTGGAAGGTTGTCCAGAATATGTCTGATCTAATTAGCATACTACCCTTTTATTAGTATAGATAATTCATAATTTGTCTTACATTGGCCTCACTACATCACGAGTTACTCACTGGTTGGAACCTCAAAAGTCTTAGTGGCCTTTCTGTCTTAAAGTACCAAGTACCTCCAGAGACAACTGGCCTGAGGAAAAGCTATGTAAAACAGGTTAAGACCTGAATCCCTAGTTCCTTTTCCTCTTTTTCCAATACCCTCCTCTTCATCCTCAGGCAGTGACCTCTGTCCCCCTCTCCATCTCCACCATTATCGCTGAGCACCTAATAATCAGACTTACCCAATGTAACTCCCCATAGACCTCCCTTCCATGCTTCCTTCCTTCATGCTCCAGATCTTTTCTTCATTCCTCTACTCCTTGCCTCCTCTCAAAATTTCTCTTCTACTTCTTCTGCAAGAGCCTGGCTTGAAGTAACGCCTAGTTAATAATACTTTCAGGTAGGTTATTGTTAGGGATTTTGGGCCAGTGATTCAGGCTGTGAAAGAATTCACAACTAAAAGGAGATTTTCAAAGAGAAAGTTTATTTTACTTTCCCCAAAGGGAAAGGGCCAGTGCATTGCTAATCAATACAAAGACAAGAAATAAATTGTGGCCTGCTCTTTTATAGTATTGCTGCTGTTGCTAGAAGGGAGGGGTATTTGGGGCTGAAATTGAGCAGACATCAGGGGGGTTGTAGTTTGCTAGTTCTTTGGGAGACAATCCGGACAGATATCGTAGGGTGGTGTCTTAACAGTATTTTTCCCAAGCCTGTAAAACATTCTTAGAGCAAAAGTTATGAAGAGTTCAAAAGAGGTTTATTTGAAAGGGAACTTTCTACTAATTATCCCCGAGTTGTAAAAACAAAACAAAACAAACAAAAAAAACTGCAAGAAGGAAGGGTATGTATGCAAGAATATAGCCTTGAGCGTAGCTTATCTTGTCCCTCAGTTTGAACAGAGACTTTTTGAATCAGAGGAGTTAACAATCTTGGAGTTTAATTACCAAGGTGCTTCCCATAAATTGTGGTAGCTACAGCAAAGTAAAAGAAAGGCCTTTTTTTTTTCTTGTTCTCACGCTCACAGTTATGATATCATATTAACTTACGATGTCATTGTTTCTGAAAGGGACTGTGAAATGATGCTAAGATGGGGAATTTCAGAATCTGTGCCAAGGAAGGGGAAGAAAATTTTGGAAGACTTTAAGTTACACCGTGTAAAGAGGCAGCAAGTTGGCTTATATGTGACCTCTCTGACCTCTAAAAGTTGCAATGTAGTATGAGTAAACCATAAAGAAAACAAAGTTCAACACTGGTGTAATTCCTTGCAAATTTATATACACTTCTAATTATAAAATTAAGATATTTTTCCTAAAAGTTTGCCTCCTCAATCTAAAGATAGTTGTACCTTCTGCCAATATAAGATGTATTGGTATCAAGGGAAATTACCAAAACTTTATGAGAATTCAAGGCTCAACTTTAATTTTACTAACCCCTTGAGGGTTTGCCCAGTTTATAAATATGATTCTAAAACCTAACATTTGATCTTGCATCTTATACAATTAACCTAATTAAATAAAACAATTTGCTTATAGTCATTTAAATATGTTTCAGTATTTTCTATGTTCCAGACATTGTTCCAGGTGTTTGGGAGACATATTCGTGAAGAAAACAGACAATAAGCCCTGCCTTTGTAGCATTTACCTCTTGGTGATGGAGGAGAGTTGGGCTAGGGATAATAAAAACAAAGATAAAATTAGTTAAGTGGAGAAAGTCCCAAGCTATAAAGAAAATAAGACAGGGTGGTGATATGAGAGGGATGGCAGTGGGTGACATCTTTAGTTGGGGTAGTCAGGAACCATCCCCTGTAAGTGTTCTTTAACCTTAATTCTAAGAAGAAGGCAGCCATGGGACCATCTGAGAAAAAAATTCCCATTAAAATTATTAAGAACATAGAAATGTGGGGGTAGGGTGCATGCAAGCATGCATTTCTAGTAAATGCTTCTATACAGAAGACAAGCATTTACTAATAGAAGGCAAACAAAAAAAACAAATTAGAATTCTGCTTCCTCTGAAACAACCACATGCTTAGGAAGTGAGGAGACCCTGACAAACTTAATAGTGCTTAATTATGATAATGCTTAATGTATATTACATGTTTAATATTCACACACAAAAAAACCTATGTGGAAATAACTATTTTCAGGATATGAAATTGAGGACCAGAGAGAACTTACTCTAAGCCACAAAGCTATTAATAATAGAGGTACAGGAAATTTTAACATGATAAAGAATATTTTAAATCAATAGCCAACTTCCTATTTAAGAGTGGGGGGGTAGGAATCTCTAATAAAAGAGGAGAATTAAGTAATTATAGTTTCTATTTTATAAAAATCTCCTTGATGCCTTAGCTGGTTTGGTTCAGTGGATAGAGCATTGAGATAGAGATAGAGAGAGAGAGAGAGATTAGTTTCTTACCAACCTGGAAAAATGAAACAGAACTATGTACCAAATAGCAGAGTGATTATTTCTGGGTAGTGAGATTAAGGGTGATTTTTTTAAAAAATCTTTATTGTTGAGAGTATTACAGATGTCCTCCTTTTTCCCCCAATTCCCCTCCCTCCACCCAGTTCCAGGCCCAGACATATTGTTTGTGTCCATAGGTAATGCATATCTATATATGTAAAAGGCTAAAGTGCTAAGTGTCCCTCTGACCGGCCAACTGGTTGCTATAAAGCACACTGACCACCAGGGGGCAGACGCTTAATGCAGGAGCTGCCATGATGCGCACTGGCCATTTACACAGAAACGGCACCAAGGACCTGGTGCCGACAAAGCAGCACTCAGCTTCCCCCAAATGGGAAACAGGCCCCACCACCACCCTGGAATGACAGTCCACCAAATTGCAGCCAATGCTGCCAACACCCTATGGTGCAAAATGCGGCCCACAACCCAGCCCAGCCCAGAAACAGTCACTGTGGGTGTGGAGTAATGATGTCATGTAGCAACGCCCTGCTTCCTCTCCCTAGTGACTAGCCTCCTTGCAGTTTCTTCAGCCCAGGAACACGACTTGCTTTATAGCCAGGTGCAAACATTTTACACTTTAACCAAATGTCTCTGAAGCATTTTCCTATGCCTCATCTCATTTGATCCTCACAGAAGTCCTGGAGTAGGTAGATGTGAGACTCGGTAGAATCCTGTTTTGTTTTCATCAGCCAGAAAGCAGAGATTTAGAAAGTCTAGAAACTTGACAGTCCACCAAATTGCAGCCAATGCTGCCAAGACCCTGACTGAAAAGATGAAATGGTGGAGCTTGAAAATGGCTTCAGGTTTTCTCACTGCACAGAATGTAATCAAACACTTTTGCAGTTAAATATTTTACCCTTTGTTCTCCCTGCATGATCTACAATAATAATCTGCTTCATGTTGACATTTACTGCTGTGTTATTGGCAATTACCTGAAAGAGGAGTTGGGGTGCTTCACTGGGCTGGAAAAAGTTTAGCTACATCAGAAAGCAGGTCTAATTAAGCAAGTTTTTTTCTATATCTATAAAAGGCTAAGTTGACTCATGCATGTACAATACATATAAAGCTCTTGCTGGTGCCAATCACACATGTGTGTTTCAATCTGTCCTTGTCAATCGTGAATTTGGTTGACACTTCTATTATAGAGACAGGGCAAATAGCGATATTACAATATTTCTTCTAATTAATTTATTTCAATGTGCACAAATCCGTGCACCAGGACACTAGTATGCATATAAGATATTTGGTTAATCTCTTCTTGCACCCCCCCCAACCCACCTTTCCTCTGAGATTTGTCAGTCTGTTCCATGTCCATGCCTCTGGTTCTATTTCATTCATCAGTTTAATTTGTTCAATAGATTCCTTGTTCACTTATTTTGGTTTCTATATTCAGTTGTTGATAGATATGTATTATTGCCATTTTATTTTTCATATTTTTTATCTATCCTTCTTCGTCTTCCTTCTCCTTTCTCATCTTAAAGAACACCCTTCAACATTTCATGTAATACTGGCTTGGTGATGATGAACTCTTTTAGCTTTTTCTTGTCTGTGAAGCTCTATATCTGACCTTAAATTCTAAATTATAGCTTTGCAGGGTAGAGTACTCTTTCTTGTAGGTCCTTGCTATTCATCACTTTGAATATTTCTTGCCACTCCCTTCTGGCCTTCAAAGTTTCTGTTGAGAAATCAACTGACAGACATGTGGGCATTCTCTTGTAGGTAACTAACTGTTTTTCTCTTGCTGCTTTTAAGATTCTCTCTTTGTTTTTAACCCTTGACATTTTAATTATGATGTGTTTTGGTGTGGGCCTCTTTGGGTTCCTTTTGTTTGAGACTCTCTGTACTTTTGGACCTGTATGTCTATTTCTTTCACCAGGTAGGGAAAATTTCCTGTCATTATTTCTGCAAATAGGTTTTCAATATCTTGTTCTCTCTCTTCTCTTTATGGTACCCCCATAATGCGAATTTTGGTATGCTTGAAGTTGTCCCAGGGTTTCCTTATAATATCTTCATATTTTGGGATTCTTTTTTCTTTTTTCTGCCTGTGTGTTTTTTTGCTTCTCATATTTCAAATGTTGATTTGATTCTCGGCATCTTCTACTCTACTGTTGAATCCCTATAAATTATTCTTTATTTCAGTTAGTGTATGCTTAATTTCTGACTGGTCCTTTTTCATGTCTTTGATGTTCTCACTAAGGTTCTTGGAACTCTAAGATCCTTGAAAGTGCCACTAAGGCCTTTGAAGCTCTCATTAAGATCCTTGAGGAACCTCATAACCATTGTTTTGAACTCTGTATCTAGTAGTTTGCTTGCTTCCATTTCATTTAGTTCGTTTTCTGTAGATTTCTTCTTTTCTTTCTTTTGTGACATACTTCTTTGTCTCTGAATTTTGGCTGCTTCCATTTGTTTATTTCTATGTAGTAGGAAGAGCTACTATGTTTCCTGGAATTGGTAAAGTGGCCTTGTGTAGTAGGTGTCCTGTAGGGTCCAGTGGCTCAGCCTCCCCAGTCACCTGAGCTGGGCAATCAGGTGTGCCCCTGTGAGGGCTGTGTGCACAGTTTTGTTGTAGTTGAGCCTGATTGCTGTTGGCATCAATGGGAGGAATTGTGCTCCAGACCAATTGACCATGAGGACCAGCTGTGACTACAGTGGAAGAGTTTCTGTGCAGGAGACACTCCTTCTGTGGAGGAGGACTTGCTTCAGTATGGCTTTGGGGCTTACTGAGTCTTCCCCTTGAGTGTGTCACTAGTGGATGTGTAGAGTTGTAATCTGGTATGGTCTGAAGCTGTCCACCAGGTGCACTGGTTCTGGGGCTTTCCAGTGGGTGCAATCTCAGCCACTGCCTGGGGCCACGCAGCAGGAGCTACAAAGTGATCTTCAGTGCCCAGGTGAGGCCAAGCTATGAGGCAAGGCAGGCTGGCTGGTGCTAGTGCTGGGTCTTGGACCTCTTATTGATAGGTTTGGGGCAAGCTTACACTGGCTGTTGCTTGTTTAATGAAAGTCTGAAGCCTGAGCCAGGACAGACCATTCATATGGAAAAGCTGCTGCAAATAGTTTGGGTGGGGTTACAAATTGGATAGGGCAGAGTCTCAGGGAATCACCAGGGTGGAGTGAACTTTGTGAGTCAAGCTGATGGACACTCAGATATGGCTGTCTGTCAGCTCTGCGACAGGAGAGGTCTCAGAACAGTAACAATGACTCCTGGGAGCAATCCCATCGTGGGAGAAAGCAGCCCCTGAGTTCTTGCTCTGCTTCCAGACAATCAAATTCCTCCCAGAATGTCCCAGGTGCCTTTCAAGCTGCCACCCCAGCACTAGAGCCCTGAGGTATTGAGTCTGAGTAAGTTCATATGCTGGCCCTTTAAGAGGAACTGCCTGGGTCTCCAGCAGCCTCTGTGTCACTCAGCCACAATCACCACTGGTTTTTACAACCCAAAATTACAAGACTTCTATTCCCAGCTCTGTAACCCTGTGCTGAGGGTCTGGTGTTGGGCTGAAACCCTTTGCTCCTCATGGGAGGCCTCCACAGCCATGATATCTCTCCTAATTACAAAAGTGCCACACATGAGTGTCGTGCCAGCTCGTTCTGCAACTCCGCCCTTCCTACCAGTCTCAACGTGCTTTCTTACTCACTTCTCTAATTGTAGGACTTCTATTTAGACAGATTTCAGGCAGTTCCTAATGAGGGTTGTTATGTACTTTAATTGGAATTTTGATGTGGTTGTGGGAGGCGGCAATTACAGGTATTTACCTGCACTACCATCTTGGTTCTCTCCTAAGTGTGAATTTTAAATTGTTTTTATTTGGGCCCTAGCTGGTTTGGCTCAGTGCATAGAGCGTCAGCCTGGGAACTGAATGGTACTGGGTTCAACTCCAGTCAAGGGCACATGCCTGGTTGCATGCTCCATCCCCTATAGGGGGCTTGCAAGAGGCAGCTTATCAATGATTCTCCTTTTTTTATTATTGATTGTTTTTCTTTGATGTCTTCTCATTCTTTTTTTTTATTGCTTAAAGTATTACATATATGTCCCTTTTTTTCTCCCGCCCTTGACAATCCCCAGGCCTCCCCTACCCCCCAGTGTCTTATGTCCATTGGTTATGCTTATATGTATGCATACAAGTCCTTCGGTGGTCTCTTGCCCCCCTACCCCCCAACCCTCCCCGGCCTTCCCGCTGCAGTTTGACAATCGGTTTGAGGCAGCTCTGCCTCTGTATCTAATATTGTTCAAAAGTTTATAATGGTCTTTATTATCCATGAATGAGTGAGATCATGTGGTATTTTTCCTTCATTGACTGGCTTATTTCACTTAGCATAATGCTCTCCAGTTCCATCCATGACGTTGCAAATGGTAAGAGTTCCTTCCTTTTTAGAGCAGCATAGTATTCCATCGTGTAGATGTACCACAGTTTTCTAATCCATTCATCTACTGATGGGCACTTAGGCTGTTTCCAGATCTTAGCTATGGTGAATTGTGCTGCTATGAACATAGGAGTGCATATATCCTTTCTGATTGGTGTTTCTGGTTTCTTGGGATATATTCCTAGAAGTGGGATCACAGGGTCAAATGGGAGTTCCATTTGTAGTTTTTTAAGGAAACTCCATACTGTCTTCCATAGTGCCTGCACCAGTCTGGATTCCCACCAGCAGTGCACCAGTGTTCCTTTTTCTCCACATCCTCTCCAGCACTTGTCGTTTGTTGATTTGTTGATGATAGCCAGTCCGACAGGTGTGAGATGGTACCTCATTGTTGTTTTGATTTGCATCTCTCAGATGATTAGTGACTTTAAGCATGTTTTCATATGTCTCTTGGCTTTCTGAATGTCCTCTTTTGAAAGGTGTCTATTTAGGTCCTTTGCCCATTTTTTGATTGGATTGTTTATCTTCCTTTTGTTAATTTGTATGAGTTCCCTATAAATTTTGGAGATTAGGCCCTTATCAGATATGACATTGGCAAATATGTTTTCCCACGCAGTGGACTTTCTTATTGTTTTGTTGGTGGTTTCTTTTGCTGTGCAGAAGCTTTTTATTTTGATGTAGTCCCATTTGTTCATTTTCTCTCTAGTTTCAAGTGCCCTAGGAGCTGTATCAGTGAAGAAATTGCTTTGGCATATGTCTGAGATTTTGTTGCCTTTGGAATCTTCTAGAATTTTTATGGTTTCTTGTCGTACATTTAAGTCTATCCATTTTGAGTTTATTTTTGTGTATGGTGTAAGTTGGTGGTCTAGTTTCATTTTCTTGCATATATCTGTCCAATTTTCCCAACACCATTTATTGAAGAGACTAATTTGGCTCCATTGTATGTTCTTGCCTCCTTTGTCAAATATTAATTGAGCATATTGGTTTGGGCCAATTCCTGAGGTCTCTATTCTATTCCATTGATCTATATGTCTGTTCTTGAGCCAGTACCAGGTAGTTTTGAGAACAGTGGCTTTGTAATACAGCTTGATATCTGGTATTGAGATCCCACCTACTTTGGTCTTTTTCAGGATTGCTGTAGCTATTCGGGGTCTTTTTTTATTCCAGATGAATTTTTGGAGAGTTCAATCTAGATCTCTGAAGTATGCCGTTGGTATTTTAATGGGAAGTGCGTTGAATTTATAGATTGCTTTGGGTAGTATGGACATTTTAATGATGGTGATTCTATCAATCCATGAACACGGTACGTTCTTCCATCTGTTTATGTCTTCCTCTATCTCTTTTTTCAACGTCCTGTAGTTTTCTGAGTAGAGGTCTTTTACCTCTTTAGTTAAGTTTATTCCTAGATAGCTTAATTTTTTAGGTGCGATGGTAAACGGTATTGTTTTTATAATCTCTCTGAAAGTTCACTATTGGTGTATAGAAATACCTCAGATTTCTTGGGGTTAATTTTGTATCCTGCTACATTGCCAATTCATGTATTAAGTCTAGTAGTTTTTTGATGGAGTCTCTAGGGTTTTGTATGTATAATATCATGTCGTCTGCCAATAAGGTCAGTTTTACTTCCTCTTTTCCAATTTGGATGCCTTTTATTTCTTCTTCTTGTCTAATTGCAATGGCTAATACTTCCAGTACTATGTTGAACAGGAGTGGTGAGAGTGGGCATCCCTGTCTTGTTCCTGTTCTTAGGGGAAATGGTGTTAGTTGTTGTTCATTGAGTATGATGTTGGCTGTAGGCCTGTCATATATGGCTTTTATTATGTTGAGGTATGATCCTTCTACTCCCACATTGCTGAGAGTTTTTATCAAAAATAGGTGTTGGGAAGAGTTGTGGAGGAGCAAGATGGCGGCGGTATAGGCAGACGTGTCCCACGTCGTGACCCGGAGCAAATGCAGTGAGCAGCTGAAACTAGTAACATCCACCCCGAATTGGCGAAATTGCTCAGTTGGTGAGACGGTTTGCAGCCGGGAAGAGCAGAACTCCCCTGGACAGCAGATCCAAGCAACAGCAACCTCCTGAGCACCAACACCCTCTGCTGAGGAACAGCAGCTGTACGTGAAACCTCGCCCCACCAGCCAGAAGAGCCACCACAGCTGTGAACAGCACCCACCAGAGGAGCTGCTGCCAACTGAAGAGCAGCTGCTACCGCAACCGCCCGAAGAGCAACCACAGACCAAGGAGTCACTGCCACCAAGGGAGCAACCACTGAACGACTCAACGACTAGATATGTCAGTGAGATCAAACATGGGTAGACAAAGAAACCCCCAAAGGAAAGAGAAGGAGGACTCTCCAGAAAAGCAGCTAAGTAATACAGAGGCATGCAACATGACAGAAAAAGAATTCAGAATAAGGGTCCTAGAGTGCATAAACCGGATGGAGGAAAAAATCGACAACCTCTGCAAGAAGCTAGATGAAACAGATGAAAAAACCAACAACTTAAGTAAGACCCAAGAAGAAATGAAGAGTGATATAGCTGCAATGAAAAACTCCATTGAAAGTATCAACAGTAGACTAGGAGAAGCGGAGGACCGAATTAGTGAATTAGAAGACAAGGAAGCAAAACACACCCAAACTGAACTGCATTTGGAGAAAAAAATTAAAAGACAGGAGGAGAGCCTAAGGGAGCTTTGGGACAACATGAAACGAAACAACATACGAATAATAGGGGTACCAGAACAACAGAAGGATGAACAAGAATTAGAAAACCTATTAGAAGAAATAATATCAGAAAACTTCCCTGAGGTGGGGAAGAAAAAAGTCACACAAGCCCAGAGAGTCCCAAACAAGGTGAACCCGAAAAGACCCACACCAAGACACATCATAATTACCATGGCAAACGTTCAGGACAAAGAGAGAATCTTACAGGCTGCAAGAGAGACAGGGAAAGTTATATACAAGGGATCTCGCATTAGATTGTCAAATGATTTCTCAACAGAAACACATCAGGCCAGAAAAGAATGGACAGAAATTTACAAAGTGATGCAAAGCAAAGGACTGAATCCAAGAATACTCTATCCAGCAAGGCTATCATTCAAACTTGAAGGGGAAATAAGAAGCTTCACAGACAAAAAAAGGCTAAGGGAGTTTATCAACACCAAGCCAGCAATGCAAGGAATGCTAAAGGGACTGGTATAAAAATAAGAAATAAAAAGCTCAGAAAGAAAACAGCCACACAAAAACAGAAATGGCTACAAACAAGTACCTTTCAATAATAACTTTAAATGTAAACGGACCAAATGCTCCAAACAAAAGACATCGAGTGGCTGAATGGATAAAAAAACATGACCCATACATCTGCTGTCTACAAGAAACCCACCTCATTAGAAGGGACTCACGCCGAAACCGGTTTGGCTCAGTGGATAGAGCGTCGGCCTGCGGACTGAGAGGTCCCAGGTTCGATTCCGGTCAAGGGCATGTGCCTGGGTTGCGGGCATATCCCCAGTAGGAGATGTGCAGGAGGCAGCTGATCGATGATTCTCTCTCATCGATGTTTCTAACTATCTATCTCCCTTCCTCTCTGTAAAAAATCAATAAAATATATTTAAAAAAAAAAAAAAAAAAAGAAGGGACTCACACAGACTGAAAGTGAAAGGATGGAAAAATATCTTTCAGGCAAATGGAAAGGAAAAGAACGCTGGGGTAGCAATACTTATATCGGACAAAATAGACCTCAAAGTGAAGGCCATAACAAGAGATAAGGAAGGCCACTTCATAATACTAAAGGAATCAACACAACAAGAAGATATAACTCTGGTAAACATATATGCACCCAATGCAGGAGCACCCAAATTCATAAAAATCTCCTGGAAGATATCAAAGGAGAGATCGACAACAATACAATCATAGTAGGGGACTTTAATACACCACTGACAACACTGGATAAGCCCTCTAGACAAACAATCAGCTAAGATACAGCAATCCTAAATGACTCACTAGATCAGATGGACTTAATAGACATCTTCAGAACACTTCACCCCAAAGCCAGGGAATATACATTCTACTCAAATGCTCATAAGACATATTCAAAAATAGACCATATATTGGGTCACAAGCAAAGTATCCACAAATTCAAGAAGATTGAAATCATAAAAAGCGTCTTCGCAGACCACGATGGCATAATATTAGAAATAAACTACAATAAAAACAACCCAAAATACTCAAACACCTGGAAGCTGAATAGCATGCTATTAAATATTGATTGGGTTACCAATGAAATCAAAGAAGAAATTCAAAACATCCTGGAAACTAATGACAATGAAAACACAACAATCCAAAACCTATGGGACACAATGAAAGCAGTCCTGAGAGGGAAGTTTATAACTCTACAGGCCTATCTCAAAAAACAAGAAAAAATGGTAGTAAATCAGCTAACTCTACAACTCAAAGAATTAGAAAGAGAGCAACAAGAAAACCCCAGAGTGAGCAGAAGGAAGGAGATAATAAAGATTAGAGCAGAAATAAATGACATAGAGACTAAAAAACAATACAGAAAATCAATGAAACCAAGAGCTGGTTCTTTGAAAGGATAAACAAGATTGACAAACCTCTAGCCAGACTCACCAAGAAGCAAAGAGAGAGGACCCAAATAAACAAAATCAGAAACGATACAGGCAAAATAACAACAGATCCCACAGGAATACAAATGATTGTTAAAAAATACTATGGACAGCTCTACTCCAACAAACTAGACAACCTGGAGGAAATGGACAAATTCCTAGAAAAATACAACATTCCAGGACTCAATCAGGAAGAATCTAAAAATCTCAACAGGCCAATAACTATGGAAGAAATTGAAGCAGTCATCAAAAAGCTTCCAGCAAACAAAAGCCCAGGACCAGACGGCTTCACAGGGGAGTTTTACCAAACATCCAAGTAAGAACTAAAACCTATCCTCCTCAGACTACTACAAAAAATTCAAGAGGAAGGAACACTTCCAAGCTCATTCTATGAAACCAGCATCACCCTAATACCAAAACCAGGAAAAGACAACACAATGAAAGAGAATTACAGGCCAATATGCCTCATGAACATAGATGCCAAAATCCTCAACAAAATCCTAGCAAATCGGATCCAGCAGTACATCAGAAAGATCATACACCATGACCTAGTAGGATTTATCCCAGGGATGCAAGGATGGTACAATATCCACAAATCAATCAACGTGATACATCACATAAACAAATTGAAAGAAAAACACCACATGGTCATATCAATTGATGCAGAAAAAGCATTTGACAAAATTCAACACCCATTTTTGATAAAAGCTCTCAGCAAGGTGGGAGTAGAAGGATCATACCTCAACATAATAAAAGCCATATATGACAGGCCCACAGCCAACATCATACTCAATGGACAAAAACTAACACCATTTCCCCTAAGAACAGGAACAAGACAGGGATGCCCCCTCTCACCACTCCTGTTCAACATAGTACTGGAAGTGTTAGCCATTGCAATTCGGCTAGAAAAAGAAATAAAAGGCATCCAAATTGGAAAAGAGGAAGTAAAACTGTCCTTATTTGCAGACGACATGATATTATACATACAGAACCCTAGAGACTCCATCAAAAAGCTACTAGACTTAATACATGAATTTGGCAATGTAGCAGGATACAAAATTAACCCCAAGAAATCTGAGGCATTTCTATACACCAATAGTGAACTTTCAGAAAAAGAGATTATAAAAACAATCCCGTTTACCATCGCACCTAAAAAATTAAGCTACCTAGGAATAAACTTAACTAAAGAGGTAAAAGACCTCTACTCAGAAAACTACAGGACGTTGAAAAAAGAGATAGAGGAAGACATAAACAGATGGAAGAACTTGCCGTGTTCATGGATTGGTAGAATCAACATCATTAAAATGTCCATACTACCCAAAGCAATCTATAAATTCAACGCACTTCCCATTAAAATACCAATGGCATACTTCACAGATCTAGAACGAACTCTCCAAAAATTCATCTGGAATAAAAAAAGACCCCGAATAGCTACAGCAATCCTGAAAAAGACCAAAGTAGGTGGGATCTCAATACCAGATATCAAGTTGTATTACAAAGCCACTGTTCTCAAAACTGCCTGGTACTGGCACAAGAATAGGCATATAGATCAATGGAATAGAATAGAGAGCCCAGAAATCGGCCTGAACCAATATGCTCAATTAATATTTGACAAAGGAGGCAAGAACATACAATGGAGTCAAGATAGTCTCTTCAATAAATGGTGTTGGGAAAATTGGACAGATATATGCAAGAAAATGAAACTAGACCCCAAACTTTCACCATACACAAAAATAAACTTAAAATGGATAAAGGACTTAAATGTACGACAGGAAACCATAAAAATTCTGGAAGAATTCAAAGGCAACGAAATCTCAGACATATGCCAAAGCAATTTCTTCACTGATACAGCTCCTAGGGCACTTGAAACTAGAGAGAAAATGAACAAATGGGACTACATCAAAATAAAAAGCTTCTGCACAGCAAAAGAAACCATTAACGAAACAACGAGAAAACCCACTGCGTGGGAAAACATATTTGCCAATGTCATATCTGATAAGGGCCTAATCTCCAAAATTTATAGGGAACTCATACAACTCAACAAAAGGAAGATAAACAATCCAATCAAAAAATGGGCAAAGGACCTAAATAGACACCTTTCAAAAGAGGACATTCAGAAAACCAAGAGACATATGAAAACATCCTCAAAGTCACTAATCATCCGAGAGATGCAAATCAAAACAACAATGAGGTACCATCTCACACCTGTCAGACTGGCTATCATCAACAAATCAACAAACGACAAGTGCTGGAGAGGATGTGGAGAAAAAGGAACACTGGTGCACTGCTGGTGGGAATCCAGACTGGTGCAGGCACTATGGAAGACAGTATGGAGTTTCCTTAAAAAACTACAAATGGAACTCCCATTTGACCCTGTGATCCCACTTCTAGGAATATATCCCAAGAAACCAGAAACACCAATCAGAAAGGATATATGCACCCCTATGTTCATAGCAGCACAATTCACCATAGCTAAGATCTGGAAACAGCCTAAGTGCCCATCAGTAGATGAATGGATTAGAAAACTGTGGTACATCTACACGATGGAATACTGTGCTGCTCTAAAAAGGAAGAAACTCTTACCATTTGCAACGTCATGGATGGAACTGGAGAGCATTATGCTAAGTGAAATAAGCCAGTCAATGAAGGAAAAGTACCACATGATCTCACTCATTCATGGATAATAGAGACCATTATAAACTTTTGAACAATAATAGATACAGAGGCAGAGCTGCCTCAAACAGATTGTCAAACTGCAGCGGGAAGGCCTGGGAGGGTTGGGGGGCAGGAGGTAGGGGGGTAAGAGATCAACTAAAGGACTTGTATGCATGCATATAAGCATAACCAGTGGACATAAGACATTGGGGGATAGGGGAGGCTAGGGGACTATCTAGGGCGGGGGGATAAAATGGACACATATGTAATACCCTTTGTAATACTTTAAGCAATAAATTAAAAAAAAAACTGAAAAAAAATAGGTGTTGGATTTTGTCAAATGCTTTTTCTGCATCAATTGATATGACCATGTGGTTTTTTTCTTTCAATTTATTTATGTGATGTATCACATTTATTGATTTGTGGATATTGTACCATCCTTGCATCCCTGGGATAAATCCTACTAGGTCATGGTGTATGATCTTTCTGATGTACTGCTGGATCCGATTTGCTAGGATTTTGTTGAGGATTTTGGCATCTATGTTCATGAGGGATATTGGCCTGTAATTCTCTTTCATTGTGTTGTCTTTTCCTGGTTTTGGTATTAGGGTGATGCTGGTTTCATAGAATGAGCTTGGAAGTGTTCCTTCCTCTTGAATTTTTTGTCGTAGTCTGAGGAGGATAGGTTTTAGTTCTTCCTTGAATGTTTGGTAAAACTCCCCTGTGAAGCCGTCTGGCCCTGGGCTTGTTTGCTGGAAGCTTTTTGATGACTGCTTCAATTTCTTCCATAGTTATTGGCCTGTTGAGATTTTTAGATTCTTCCTGATTGAGTTTTGGAACTTTGTATTTTTCTAGGAATTTGTCCATTTCCTGCAGGTTGTCTAGTTTGTTGGAGTAGAGCTGTCCATAGTATTTTTTAACAATCATTTGTATTTCTGTGGGGTCTGTTGTTATTTTGCCTGTATCGTTTCTGATTTTGTTTATTTGGGTCCTCTCTCTTTGCTTCTTGGTGAGCCTGGCTAGAGGTTTGTCAATCTGATCTAGTGTGTCATTGAGGATTGCTCTGTCTTTGCTGATTGTTTTTCTAGAGCAGGGGTGGGCAAACTTTTTGACTCGAGGGCCACAATGGATTCTTAAACTGGACGGGAGGGCCGGAACAAAAGCATGGATGGAGTGTTTGTGTGAACTAATACATGTTAACACTGCTGCTGGTGTAGGAGCGGAGGGGAGAGCAAGAGAACCCTCCGCTCTTTCGGCTCCGCGGGCCGGATAGAACAGCCGAACGGGCAGGATCCGGCCCACAGGCCGTAGTTTGCCCATGGCTGGTCTAGAGGATTTATCCAGTGATGTCAGTGGTGTATTAAAGTCCCCTACTATGATTGTATTTTTGTCGATCTCTCCTTTGATATCTTCCAGGAGTTTTTTTATGTATTTGGGTGCTCCTGCATTGGGTGCATATATGTTTACCAGGGTTATATCTTCTTGTTGTATTGATCCCTTTAATATTATGAAGTGGCCTTTCTTATCTATTGTTATGGCTTTCACTTTGAGGTCTATTTTGTCTGATATAAGTATTGCTACCCCAGCTTTCTTTTCCTTTCCATTTGCCTGAAAGATATTTTTCCATACCTTCACTAATCTGATTAGTTCCTGGAAGTTAACAGGGTCTGGCCTATAGAGGGACTTTCAGTCACAGCAACAACACAGATGGACTTAATTGACATCTTCAGAACACTTCACCCCAAAGCCACAGAATATACATTCTACTCAAGTGCTCATGGGACAGATTCAAAAATAGACCACATATTGGGTCACAAACAAAGTCTCCCCAAATTCAAGAAGATTGAAATCATACCGAGCATCATCTCAGACCACGATGGCATAATATTAGAAATAAACTACAATAAAAATAACCCAAAATACTCAAACACTTGGAAGCTGAATAGCATGTTATTAAATATTGATTGGGTTACCAATGAGATCAAAGAAGAAATAAAAAACATCCTGGAAACTAATGATAGTTATATACTTTACATACTGTTCTCTTGATATTTCCAGTGCCCAACTCACACCATACATAGCTATCACAATATTATTGACTATATTTCCTATGCTTTACTTACTTTCCCATAAAGATTTTGTAATTACCAATGTGTGCTTCTTAGTTCTTCCTATCTTTCACCCAGTGCCCCAACCCACCCCTCACCTCTGGCAACCACCAGTTCTCTCTCTGTATCTGTGAGTCTGTTTCTATTTTGTTTGTTCATTTACTCTGTTCACTAGATTCCATATATAAGTGAGATCATATGGTATTTGCCTTTCTCTGACTGACTTATTCCACTTAGCATAATACTCTCCCAGTCCATCATGCTGTCACAAATGGTAAGATTTCATTCTTTATTATGGTCAAGTAATATTCCATGATATAGATACAATAGCTTTTTAATCCACTCACCTAGTGATGGGCACTTGGAATGCTTCCGTAGCTTGGCTACTATAAATAATGCTGCAATGAATATAGGGGCGCATATATTCTTTCAAATTAGTGTTTTCGGTTTCTTCAGATAAATCCTCAGAAGTAGAATAACTGGGTTATAAGGCAGAAGAATCTCCATACTGTTTTCCATAGTAGCTGCACCAATCTACATTCCCAACAGCAGTGCACGAGTGTTCGCTTTTATCTACATCCTCGCAAATACTTGTCAAAAAAACTAAGAAAACAATCCCATTTACAATTGCACCAAAAATAAAATAAAATAAAATAAAATAAAATAGTACCTAGGAATAAATTTAACTAAGGATATAAAAGAACTGTACTCAGAAAATTATAATGCATTAAAGAAAAAAATTCAGGAGCTACAAATAAAAGCATATACAAGATTGATGAATAGAAAGAATTAACATCATTAAAATGTCCATACTACCCAAAGCAACCTATAGATTCAATGCAATCCCTGGCAAAATACCAATGGCATATTTCACAGAATTAGAACAAATAATCCAAAAATTTGCATGGGACCACAAAATAACCTGAATAGCCTCATCAATACTGAGAAAAAGGAACAAAGTTGGGGGTATCATGCTACCTGATATCAAACTAAACTTCAAAGCCATAGTAATAAACAGAAACATTGTACTGGCATAAAAACAGACATATAGATCAATGGAACAGAATAAAGAGCCCAGAAATAAATTCATGTCTAATGGTTAATTAATAATTGACAAAGGAGGCAAGAACATACAATGGGGTAAAAGTAGTCTACTCATTTATTGGGGGGGAGGACAGGGTTCACTCTACATTAGATGCTATTAGAAACCAGAGGCAATTCTATGGTAGGTATTTCAATAAATCTTTTTTTTTTTGTATTGTTTATTGTTGTAACATTTTGTTTTGAACATCAAATACTGCACCAAATATGAGCCATTTATCTTAAAACAATGGTTTTTGCCATAACTAAGAGTACTGGAATGATATTTACAAATAATTTCTGACAACTTAAAACTCATTAGTGGCACTGCTGTCTAAAAATCAAATACTTCATCATAGAGTATAATTATTAAATTAAAAGAATAAAGTTTCCCCTTCCTTGTATTACCTTCAAATAAAAACCATTGTTTTCACCTGGAAAGGGCACTTACTTGAAACAAAAACTCAATTTTTAACTAGTTACATTAAACCCATCATGCTCTAAAACAGGAAAACAAGGCTTCCTAGAGTAAATACAATGATACTGAAAAACTGTTAAAACTTGGAAATGCCTGTTTTCACCAACTTGCAAAAAGAGAAAGAGTTTACATCTTACCTATCCTTAAAAGGTCTTGTCTGGATTAAGATGGTGGCCAATAGGACTGCAGGAAGGGAGAGAATGTGACAGAGTAAAGAAGTGAGAGGAGCATGTGTGGATGTGTGTGGTGTGTGTGTGGGTAAGTGAGGGACAGATAGATATCTCAGGAATCCCAGGGACTGGCATATCAAACTTGCCTAGATGGGGATCCCTTGCTACCACCACAGGAACCCCCAGGCAATCTCCGCTTTGGCACAGAAAGCACACCATCTTGTAGAGGGAAGCAAAGGAGGCCAGGAATGCTGCCACACCAACAACTGGACAGACCTCAGACAGCACACCCTGACCTGCGCAGCGAGCCACTTGCCAACCATAACCCACGTGAAACCATCACTGTGGCCCCTGCAGTGAGCAATGCGGTACTGTGACATAGGTCCCAGATGTGTTCAGTGAGAGTACATCAGACAGACCACTGGAGCTGAGCCTCCTAACCGGAGCCCAAAGCCAGTATCCCGGGAGCTCACACTTCAGGTCCTTGTGTTGTGAGTGCAAGCCACAGGTTCCCCACTCCCCACTCCATCCCTGATCCCAATCCAGAACATCAACCCATTGTGTCTACATGCCTTCTCAGACAGAGCCCTCACCAAGCGAGTTCCACACCCCTGGCACAGACTGAGCATGCTCACTGCCAGCTTAGTCAGAGCCCTGGCAGGGCAAGCCCCCAGCCCCTGGCATAGACTAAGCATGCTCCATTGGCAGACAGAGCCCTTTCTAGGTGAGCACACTGCACCACCAGCATAGACATACTGGGGCATACCCAACTCTGGCACAGACAGACTTGCAGCCCAGTGTGTGCTATGCACCCAGCAGAGACAGAGCCTTGAGCTGGTGGGTGCCCTGCCACCAGCACAGACAGAGCCTTTGGCTAGTGCACATTCTGCCCCCAGCACAGACAGATCTGTCACCTGGCACATGCCTACCCACAACCCAGGTCAGAGGTGCTGGTGTGACCTGGTATGTCAAACCACAGGTCATAGGTTCATGCTGGAAGTGCACTGCCAGAGGACCTAGGGCACCATCCTGCCTTAGGGGCTTGAGCAACACAGTGAACTGCATGCCAGAGGGCTCTTGGCCCTCACAGAGAGTCACACACTAGGGGTACTGTGCATCTACCCACCAACACTGAGAAAAGTATAATTGAAGGACCAGAACTGTGGGAGAAGGGGATATAACTCAGAGCAGGGACAATAAAGGTGTGCAATTCAAGGCAGACCCAGCCCCCAGGGCTAGCGAGTCCAGGACCATTGAACTTCGAAGGGCCTCAACTCCTTGGACACCAAGGAGGTAGCTCAGGGCCAGAAAGAGAAAGCAAAAATGGGGACATGAAAAAATCCCCAAAGGAAAGAAAATGATAAATCACAACCCCCCCCCCAAAAAAAAAACACAAAAGTATATAAATGAAATGGAGAAATGAAATATGTCAGAAAAAGAATTCAGAATAAGGGTCATACAATTCATAAACCAGATGGATGAGAAAATCAACAATCTATGTAAGAATCAGGAAGAAAGAAAGAATGATATAGCTGCAATAAAAACCATCATGGAAGCTTTCAAGAGTACACTAGGAGAAGCGGAGGACTGAATTAGCGATTTAGAAGACAGAAAAGCAAAACACACCCAATCTGAACTACAATTGGAGAAAAACATCAAGAGAAAAGCCTGAGGGAGCTTTGGGACAACATGAAACGAAGCAACATATGTATAATAGGGGTACCTGAGAGACAAGCAGAGGAGCAAGGGTTAGAAAACCTATTTGAAGAAATAATGGCAGAAAACTTCCCTGATTTGGGGAAGAAAAAAATTACACAAGCGTAGAGTCCCAGACAAGATGGTCTCCAAAAGACCCACACCAAGACACATCATAATTACAATGGCAAACGTTAATGACAAGGAGAGAATCTTAAAGGCTGCAAGAGAGATACAGAAAGTTACCTACAAGGGATCTCCCAGTAGATTATCAAATGATTTCTCAACAGAAATACATCAGGCTAGAAAATAATGAAAGGTAGTATACAAAGTGATGCAAAGCAAGGGACTGGATCCAAGAATACTCTATAAAGCAAGGCTATCATTCAGAAATGAAGGGGAAATCAGGAGCTTCACAGACAAAAAAAGGCTAAGGGAGTTTATCACTACCAAGCCAGCAATGCAAGAAATGCTAAAGGGACTAGTATAAAAAGAAGGGGGGAAAAAACACTGGCATAAAAAATAAAAATGGCTACAAACAAATACTTATCGATAATAACTTTAAACATAAATGGACTAAATGTTCCAATCAAAAGACATCAAGAGACTGAATGGATAAGAAAACATGACCCATATATATATATGCTGTCTACAAGAGACCCACCTCAGAACAAAAGACTCACACAGGCTGACAGTGAAGGGATGGAAAAATATATTTTCAGGCAAATGGGAATAAAAAAACAACAAAGCAGGAGTAGCAATACTTATATATGACAAAATACACCTCAAAGTGAAGGCCATAACAAGAGATAAAGAAGGCCACTTCATAATACTAAAGGGATCACTACAACAAAAGGATATCACTCTGACAAACATATATGCACCCAATGTAGGAGCACCCAAATACATGAAAAAACTTCCAGAAGATATTAAGGGAGAGATCAACAGCAATACGATCATAAGAGGGGACTATAATACCTAACTGACCACTGGATAAATTCTCTACACAAAAAAATAAAATAAAATCAATAAAGAAACCGCATTCCTAAATGACTCACTAGATCAGATGGACTTAATTGACATCTTCAGAACATTTCACCCCAAAGCTACAGAATATACATTCTTCTCAAATGCACCTGGGACATTTTCAAAGATAGACCACATACTGGGTCACAGGCAAAGTCTCTCCAAATTCAAGAAGATTGAAATCATATCAACCATCTTCTCAGACGACAATGGCATAATATTAGAAATCAATTACAATGAAAACAATCAAAAAATTCGAACACTTGGAGGCTGAATAGCATGCTATTAAACAATGATTGGGTTACCAAAGAGATCAAAGAAGAAATTAAAAACATCCTAGAAATGATTGACAATGGAAACACATCAATCCAAAACCTATGGGACACACTGAAAGCAGTTCCTGAGAGGGAAGTTCATAGCATTAGAGGCCTAACTCAAAATACAAGAAAAAAATATAATAAATTATCTAACTCCACAACTTAAAGAATTAGAAGGAGAGGAACAAGAAAAGCCCAGAGTAAGCAGAAGGGAGGAGATAACTAAAGATCAGAGCAGAAATAAATGACATAGAGACCAAAAAAATACAAAAGATCAATGAAACCAAGAGCTGGTTCTTTGAAAGGATAAACAAGATTGATGAACCTCTAGCCAGGCTCACCAAGAAGCAAAGAGAGAGGACCCAAATAAACAAAATCAGAAATGAAAGAGGCGAAATAACAACAGACCCCACAGAAATACAAAAGATTGTAAAAAAATACCATGAACAACTCTATTTCAACAAACAAAACAACCTAGAGGAAATGAACATATGCTTAGAAAAATATGACCTTCCAAAACTCAATCAAGAAGAATCAAAAAATCTCAACAGGCTGACAACTAAGGAGGAAATTGAAGCAGTCATCAAAAAACTTCCAGCACACAAAAGCCCAGGACCAGACAGCTTCATGGGGGAATTTTACCAACCATTCAAAGAAGAATTAAAACCTATCCTTCTCAGACTACTCCAAAATATTTAAGAGGAAGGCACTCTTCCAAGCTCTTTCTATGAAGCCAGCATTACCGTAATCACAAAGCCAGATAAAGACACTACGAAGAAAGAGAACTACAGGCCAATATTCCTGATGAACCTATATTCTAAAATCCTCAACAAAATTCTAGCAAATCAGATCCAGCATTACATTAGAAAGATCATACAACATGACTTATTTGGATTTATTCCGGGGATGCAAGGATGGCACAATATCTGCAATCAATAAATGTGATACATCACATAAACAAATTTAGAGACAAAAATCACATAATCATATCAATTGATGCAGAAAAGGCATTTGACAAAATCCAACAACCTTTCCTGATAAAAATTCTCAGCAAGTGGGAATAGAGCGATCATATCTCAACATATTAAAAGCCTTATATGAAAAACCTACAGCCAACATCACACTCAATGGGCAAAAACTAAAACCATGTTCCTTAAGAACTAGAACAAGACAGGGATGCCCACTTTCACCACTCCTGTTCAACATAGTACTGGAAGTGCTAGCAAATGCAACCAGACAAGAAGAAGAAATAAAAGGCATCCAAATTGAAAAAGAAAAAGTAAAATTGTCATTACTCGCAGATGACATGATATTATACATTGAAACCCCTAAAGACTCCATCAAAAAACTACTAGAACTAATAAATGAATTTGGCAATGTAGCAGGATACAAAATTAACACCCAGAAATCTATGACTTTTTTATACACCAATAATGAACTCACAGAAAGAAAAACTCAAAAAAAAATCTCGTTTACCATTGCAACCAGAAAATTATGATACTTAGGAATAAACTTAATCAAGGAGGTAAAGGGTCTATACTCAAAAAATTACAGGACACTGAAAAAAGAGATAGAGGAATACATAAACAAATGGAAGACTATACCATGTTCACGGACTGGCAGAATCAACATCATACTACCCAAAGCAATCTATAGATTCAATGCAATCCCCATTAAAATACCAATGGCATACTGCAAATACCTAGAACAAACTTTCCAAAAATTCATATGCAATATAAAAGACCCTGAATAGCTGCAGCAATCTTGAAAAAGGACAATGTTGGAGGGAAAACAATACCAGATATCAAGCTATACATAAAGCCACTGTTCTCAAAACTGTCTGGTACTGGCACAAGAATAGACATATAGACCAATAGAACAGAACAGAGAACCCAGAAATAGACCCAAGCCATTATGTTTAATTAATATTTGACAAAGGAGGCAAGAGCATACAATGGAGTCAAGACAGTTCCTTCAATAAATGGTGTTGAGAAATTGGACAGATACATGCAAAAAAAATGAAATTAGGACACCAATTTACACCATTCACAAAAATAAACTCAAAATGGATAAAAATCTTAAATGTAACACAGGAAACCATAATAATCTTAGAAGAAGCCATGGGCAGCAAAATACCAGACATTTGTCATAGGAATATCTTTATTGATGCATCTCCTATGGCAATGGAAACTAAGGAGAAAATAAACAAATGGGACTACATCAAAATAGAAAGCTTCTTCACAGCAAAAGAAACCGTCAATAAAACAACAACAAAGCACACTGCATGAGAGAACATAATTACCAATGTTATCTCCGATAAGGGTTTAATCTCCAAAATTTATAGGGAACTCATACAACTTAACAAAAGGAAGATAAACAATACAATCAAAAAATGGGCAAAGGACTTAAATAGACACTTTTCAAAAGAGGACATACAGAAGGCCAAGAGACATATGAAAACATGTTCAAAGTCACTAATCATCTGAGAGATGCAAATCAAAATGACAATGAGGTACCATCTCACACCTGTCAGAATGGCTATCATCAACAAATCAACAAAGGACAAGTACTGGGAAGTATGCGGAGAAAAAGGAACCCTCTTATACTGCTGGTAGGACTGCAGACTGGTGCAGCCACTGTGGAAAACAGCATGGTGTTTCCTCAAAAAAACTAAAAATGGAACTCCCATTTTACTCAGTAATCCCACTTCTAGAAATATATCACAAGAAAACAGAAACGCCAGTCAGAAAGGATATATGCATCCCTATGTTCATAGCAGCACAATTTACAATAGTAAGATTTGGAAACAGCCTAAGTGCCCATCAGCAGATGAGTGGATTAAAAAACTGTGGTACATCTACACAACAGAATACTATGCTACTGTAAAATATAAGAAATTCTTACCATTTGCAACACCATGGATGGATCTGGAGAGCATTATATTAAGCCAAATAAGCCAGCCAGAGAAAGATAAATATCACATGATCTCACTCATTAGTGGAATATAATGAACAACATAAACTGATGAGCAAAAATAAAACCAGTGTCATTGAAGCATTGATCAGACTGTCCAACCTATGAAGGAAGACGGGGGGTCAGGGGTAAGAGATCAACCAAAGGACTTGTATGCATGCATATGAGCATAACCAATGGCCACAGACAGTAGGGGGCTGGGGTGGCTGAGAAGAGGTCAATGGGGAAAAGGGGAGACTTATGTAATACTTTAAACAATAAAGAATTAAAAATAAAATAAAATAAAAAGGTCTTGCCTTCACCTTAAGAACACACTGTGGAATGGCTGTGTGCAGTCTTATAGTGGGGGTGGGGCAATATTTCAATAAATTTTACCTATAGTGAGGGGAAACTAGAACCAGCATAAAACTGTAATTGGTAAAGAAGTGGTGGGCACTCATTTTTGCCAAGAGAGGGGGATGTTTAATATTTGGTGACCTTGTTTTTGTCTTTGCTTCAATAAATTTAGAAAGTGGCCCTTGTTTTGTTTCCTTTTATCATGGTCTCAGAGTGACCTTTACTGATGTTGGTGTTCTGTGGAATTGTTTACATCTAATAGGAGAATAGGATGGCTTATCTGTTAGTGCTAGTCCAGTTCTGAATGTCAGGGGCTGCTTTTTATTTTATTCTGAACATGTAGTTCTTTCTCCCAACTGGACTGAGACACACTTATTGCCAAAAATGATGGCACTTGCTTCTCCATCCTTGGCAAGGTTTTGCATTTTATGTAGGTATTTAGTAAATATTTGCTGATTGATTGGGGATCAGGAGGACTTGTCTGGAACATTCAGAGGCCCTCAACTCATGACCCTTTACTTTGTGCATGGTTAATTAACCTTCTTCTGCCAAGTTTCTCTGGAAGCTGCATGTACAAGAAGTAGGCCTGTCTCAACTTCAGATAAAAAGATCAGGAGATAAGTTCTAGTCCTGGCTGCTCCATTAAGTGGCATGGCCTTGGGAGGGGGGCATCCAGTTAGCTGCCCTAGGCCTTTATTTCTGCATTTTACAAAGAATGGGCTTAAATTCAATATCTAAAGGCCTTGTCAGCTCTGAAATTTTGGGAGAATATTTTCTCTTGTATCTCTTCTGCTTTTAAAGGGTACATGGCCACACATCATTATAGAGGGGAATAATTACTCAAAAATGGTGCTATAGGTGAGCTTTTAAAAACAAAAAATCTTACAGCACATGTCAGTATTAGTTCTAAACAGGTTAAGGAGTTAAATCTAAACATTTATATATTTTTTCCAAAAAGGAGAAAATATAAAATTTATTTCTGTATAAGAAAATATTTGAAAATTTACAATGATGTTACAACCATGAAAATGAAAATATTTGATTTTGCAACATAAAGTAAAAATAGTATGTACTTAGAAATATTAACCAAATTAGAAAGCAAAAATCAAACTAGGAAAATATTTCAACAAATGGTTAACATCCTAAATATAACCCCATCTCATTCCATCTAGCTGTCCCATTCAAATCTTAACTGAAGAAATGGTATGAACTCAGCCAGGGAGGAAATATGTAACTCCATATAGCTGAAAACAACTGATCCCTCCAAAACCAAATTAGATGATTCTCTCTGAAGTCCTGAGAGATTACACAATAACTTCTCTCCAATAGTTCAAGAACAGAAAAATTATTATTGATATAATAATAATGCCTAATAGTTTACAGAGTTTCACAGTATGAATTGGACTTTTATAGATTATCTTATTTGATTCTCAAAGCTAGGTAATCATTACCTTTATAGATGATAAAAATGGAGGACTAGAAATGATAAGTAATTTTCCCACGATCACATCAGGGAAAAAAAATGTTAAAACCAACTCCAGACCTCAGATTGGGTTTCTGCCTCAGTTTTCTGTCTTCGTAGTGAAGATTTGGATTACAGATTTTCTACATTGCCTTCCATATTTAAACCAATGATTTATCACAATGCCATGCTCCATTTTTGAGGTGAGACTAGAAGAAAACTAAAAACATTGAAATTTGGTTGGGTTGATGAAAGGAAAAAATTCCTCCTCAACTTGATAGAATTTATTGGTGTTATAATACTTAACTTGGATGTTACATTTATCTAAATATTATATGTAATTATACACATATTTGTTCTTCAAAAAACCATTTTAGTGTTATAAAACTTTTTAGAGTGAATATAACATAGTTATTTTCTCTATAATTTTCAGAATTATTTACACTTGAGGTCTTAAGTGGACCTTAAAATCAACAGTCTTGAACTGCTGCCTCAGAAACATCCTAGGAAGCCTGCTGTTTTAATGTTTGTCATGCTTAGCTCTTAGGAGATGACTTAGTCCTTTAAAAGATGTATGTCTTTTTTTATTCATTCTTTGGAGGCTTGACAAGAATGTCAGGTTTATTATACATCTTCCAGCTCCTGTCATTGACCACTTCAACACTCAGTTCTGAATGCATATATTTCAATTCTGTCCATTCTTTTCAAATTATTTTAACCACATTAAATGGTCCAAATTCTTCTCTCTCTACTCTTTGGAGCATTTTTCTGCTGCTGAAGTCTGAGCCACACAACATTTTTATGATCCTCTCCCTACTCACATGACCCATTACCACATGGAAATTAGGGAACTCCTCTCAGTTTACATGGTCCAGGGTGCCTCCATATTGGACTACTATAGTTTTCCAGACAATTAAAATGGCAGCTCAGTGCCCGAAAGATAGCTCAGGACCCTAAGGCCTCATAGAAAAGAGAGCTGATTGGGAGCCATCCTAGAAGCTAAGGGCCTTTGCCATTGGACACAGGGCATGTCAATCCTCGCTTCCCAGCCAATGAGCTTGGAGCTTGTAAGGCACAGGCGCGGCCCTTTGTTGACGCTCGTGGCCCCACCCCCCGTGGTGTGGCGAAGCCTTGGTGGGTGGGTTGGCCGTCCGCACCTGCCCATCAGAGGCCGTTAGCCAGTGGACAGCCAGTTCCTCCTCCGCCCCGCCCCTTCTCGCAGGCCCTGTCAAGGGCCTCCGCTCCCGGCCGCCATCTTGGCAGTCAACGCCACAGCCCGTTCGCTGCCGGAGGAGGTACTGTTCGCTATGTCCGACAGTGACGATGGGAACCCGGCCCCAGGGGGCCGGGAGAGTCCCGTGGGCATGGCGGGGGCCTGGGTCAGGGCAGATGGAGATCAGGATGCCCTGATCCTCAACCCCATGCCCCAGGGGGGCGGGGGGGACGCAGCCACCGCCATGGTGGCAGCAGAAGTTGCAGAGGCCATGGAGAGCCTGGGGGAGGAGGCCGGGGCAGTGGGAGACCCCGAGGGAGGTGCCAATGATGAGGATTCTGACATTGGCCCCGCTGAGGAGGAGGAGAACATGGAGCCGGGCCCAGAGATGGCAGTAGATGCCCACCAGTTCCCCATGGCGCGCTTTCGCTTCATGTTCCTGAACCTCTTGCACATGCTGCTACACCGCATGCACTACAACAACCATATCCTCACGTATCCCCGCGGCATCCGCAGGATGTCCCTGTCCAGGCATCAGAGATCTGGACGTGTGGCCCAGATTCATGTGATTTTGATGCCCGAGGTCTCCAGAGAGCGGTTCGTAGCCATGGTGCCCCATGGCTCCAGACGGAGGGTCATAGCCATGGTGCATGAGTCTGCAGATGGACCTGCGAGATTTGGACCTGGGGTCCCGGGCCTCCCAGAGCCTGAGGGCCAGGCCAGGGACATGGCCGAGGAGTCTGCGGCTGGGGAGATGGCAGAGGAAGAACAGGAGGAGCCCATGCAGGAAGCCGAAGCCCCCAGGGGTGAGGATCTGGCGGAGCGGATAGGGGATAAGTTCGGGTCGGGGTCGCGACGCGGTGGGGGGCGGGGGGTCGCGGGGGTTGCATGGGGCACGGGGGGCGGGGGACGGGGGGGGCGGGCCGCCTGTGAGCAGGTGGTGGGCACAGCTGGCGCAGCGGAGGTCATGCTCACTCGGGTGGGCCGGGCCCTCAACACACCGCAGGCCCAGGAGAAGCCCAACCCCATTAAGGCTCCCCCGCCCCCCGAAAAGTCCGTTGCTCTCTCCTGCCCTCCCTCCGCTGTGCCCTCTCCCACCCGCCCTCCCTCCGCTGTGCCCTCTCCCGCCCGCCTCCACAAAGACAGCGGAGCTCATCAGTGCAGTTCAGGCCCACAGACCCAGGTCCGACTTCCCAGGGGCAGGGGCTCAGGAGGGAGCCGGGAGGAAGGGGGGGGAGGGGAACGGAAGGAAGGGCACCAGCAAACCGCATGCCTGGTGCTGGCTCTTGGCTGCTGAAGGTGTCAACATTCTTACAGGCTTGGTCCCCACACTTTGAGAACTGATCCCTGGACTTTGTAAAAATGAAAGATTCGGGGGGGGGGGGGGGGTGAGGGGCTAATGAGCTTCACACAGAATTTGTCGCGGAGGCAAAACTATTTCCCCAAGACACTTCTGACTAGAACATACAGAATACCCTGGCTGTTCAGATCCCTTTTTCTCCGCAAGGCCAGAAGCCACCAGCAGCACAGGTTTACTACAAAAAGGGAAGTACTGTCACCGTGCAAACAATTGAGCAGCAGAAAGGTGCGGGCCACGGGGGTGTTGCCGCAACTAGCAGGAAGGTGCCCAGCCCGTCTTCTCCTAGTTACTTCCATCCTCCTGCTTCTCCTGAGGGTTTATGTGTGACCCGTTCATTATGAACTGGGATTTTCTTCTGGGAATGTCTGATCCCAAAGTCTGTCTTATTCTTCACTAAAGAAACAACCAAAGAAGGGGCCGAGGGTGCTGAAAGTAAGGAAGACAGCGAGGAGTTGAACCAAAAACAGGAAGGACCTGAAATGGCTGTGGATCCAGCAGAGAGCGGAGCCAGCAAATCCAGGTATCTGTGTGTCGCTTTGAATATCACTCAACCATTCCTGGCATTTACCTGTTACTGACAGCTTTATTTTTTTTTTAATTCTCCCAGTAAATTAATTTTAAAAATGTTGTTTAAGATTAGTTTTGAAATTCAATTTTAACTACTTAGAATGTTAATACACTACTCACACACCTAGTAATATAAAACACATTATGTACTGAACTATACTTCATGGCTACTCATTTGTTCTCGTGAGGTCTTCTGTCCTCTATCTGTAAAGCTAAGGAAATCAGTACATAAGGCCAATATTTGTTTAGAAAGCAGTTACTAGATGCAGCAGCTAAAGTAGCTGGGCTGTGTGGTTGGGCCTTCATTGCTTGGCCATAGAAATGCAGTCTGATTATTATACTAAGTGAAATAAGCCAGTTAGAGAAAGACAAATACCATATGATCTCACTTACATGTGGAATCTAATAAACAAAATAAACTGACAAAATAGAAGCAGAGGCATGGATACATGGAACAGACTGACAGCTGTCAGACAGGAGGGGGGTGGAAAGGACTAGATGAAAGAAGGTGAAATGATTAGCCAAAGAACATATATGCCTAACCCACAGACACAGCAAACAGGTGGGGATGGCCAGAGGGAAGTGGGGGCAGGGACTGGGTGGAGGTGGGCAAAGGGGGGTGGTAAATGGTGGCATCTGTAATCATGTCAACAACAAAAATAAAAAAAGAAATTCGTCTCCTATGAGAACTAGGAGACAAGGACGACTTACAAATAGCAAAAAGATAACAATTTCAAGTAGGACCACATTTAATGATTAATACCTAAACTTTTGGTTGTAGATTTTTGTATTTCATGTGACAGTCAAAAGAAAAGAAGCTTAGTCATAGTATGATTATTGTTAATCACTGAATTGGTAATTAAGTCTCAAGGTTTATCTTATCTTTGACTATATTTAAATGAATAACTTTCTCTCTTTTATGGCACTTTCATAGCTGCATGTTTTATAATAGCCTCTTATATGGGTGATATGGAAACTGAGGGTCTGGGAGTGTCACTTATAGAATGAGCACAGGCTTTTAAGGTGGAGAGATTTATTTAAATACCAGTGTGGGCTCTCAAGGGAAAGAAAAGGCATTTGGGGTGCTAGGCAAGAGGGAGACAAGTTGGCATGATCACAATTGAAGCCATGGGTTATAGAAGCATCCTATACCCAAAGGTGCAGGTAACAGTTAGCAGATATGTGGTCCTGCCCAAAAGTCCACAGAGACATTTGGTCTATGCCAGAAGGTCCTTGATATTTAAATTACGCTTTTCTGCAAGATTGGAGCCCTGAGCTGTCTACCTAACCCCATGTGCCATTGCAAGCGAGGCTACTGAGGCAAGAAAGGTTACTATTGGCAATAAGGCCAGAATACAATTATTGGACCAATAAAACTTTATATTTTTAAAAAAAAATATATTTTATTGATTTTTCACAGAGAGGAAGGGAGAGAGATAGAGAGTCAGAAACATTGATGAGAGAGAAACATCGATCAGCTGCCTCCTGCACATCTCCCAGTGGGGATGTGCCCGCAACCCAGGTACATGCCCTTGGCCGGAATCAAACCTGGGACCTTTCAGTCCGCAGGCCGACGCTCTATCCACTGAGCCAAACCAGTTTCGGCAAAACGTTATATTTTTATGTATTAATCCTATAAGTCAGAAGTGTATATAAACATTATGGGCTTTTTGAACCCAGGATGTTTCCTAAGCATGGGTGTTCTGGACAGAACCAAATATCAAGGCATTTTAGTGTGGACCAAATGTCACAATAGCTCTCTTGGACAGAATCAAATGATCTGCAAGGCAGGTTACAAGAGGGAAGCGTGTTGTTCTCTCCTCGTTGGGATATAGCGCACAAATGCAGCAGGTACACACAGGGCTATTTTCTTAGATTTAGAAAGTCATTGGAGCTGGTTAATGCCTTGTAAGTGTTAATTTTCTTTCATTTAATCCTGCAGTTTGGAGGACTAGAAAGAAGATAAAGAAGAAAGAATTTGTTGTTCACTCTTCTTAAGTTTTTCATTTTCATAAATCCATGTAAATTGTATTAAACACTGATATCATTCCCAAATTCATCACCCAAAAAATGCTATCCAATGATATCTAACTTTTATTTCTTATAGCTATATTTGACAGCATTTGTTTTAGTTAAAAATAAGTTTGTTTCAATTAATAAACTGAAATGCAGGTAGAGTTTATCTAGATAAATAATCCCAACACATATCTCTCTTACCTCTTTGTTTTGAAAGGCATCACTCTCCACCATTTTGTAAGCCTGCTTTAAATTATTTTATGGCAGCCCAAAATAAATTAAAAGGTCGAGTTGGAAACAATTTTTGATGTCAAGCCTTTAGAGCTGCTCTGATTTGAGATGTGCTTAACTATAAAAGGTGTCACCGCTCTCACTAATAAACTGTATACTGATTACCTGTTTAAATGATAACATATTGAATTAAAATATACTATTAAAATGAATTTTGCCAGTTTCTTTTTTGACGCAGCTACTAGAAAAGTTAAAATTACACGTGACTTGCATTATATGTCTGCTAGACAGAGGGGCTCTAGAACAGTTTCGAAGGAAACCTAATAGGTGGCCCAGCATGCCTGGAGGCCAGATGGTGCTGCTGAGCCTGGGCCCAGACATTGATTTGGAACAGTGGTTCTCATAGTTCGATCCCCAAAACAGCATCATGAGCATCACCCAGGAATTCTGGGGCTCCACCCAAGACCTACTCAATCAGAAACTCTAAGGGTAGCCCAGCAGCCTGTGTTTAGCAGGCTCTGCAGGGGATTCTGATGCAGTGCAGGCTTGAGAAGCACTAGTTCAGGGGGCCAGTTCACTGTCCCTCAGACCGTTGGAGGGCCGGACTATAGTTTAAAAAAAACTATGAACAAATTCCTATGCACACTGCACATATCTTATTTTGAAGTAAAAAAAAACAAAACGGGAACAAATACAATATTTGTATTTGCATGTGGCCCACGGGCTGTAGTTTGAGGACCCCTGCACTAATTTAAAGGTATGAGAAGCACTATTAAAGCCACAGGGGAAGAGGCTGAGACTCACCCAAGGTAGGACCTGCCTTAACTCACTGGCTTGGAACTGTTGCAGGTAAACTGAACAGGATGGCAAGAGCTGGACTGCGGAGACCAGAACTCACAGGGGCTGAGAGATAGGGGCGCTGAGAGTGGGTGATGGCAGCAGAAAAATGCATAAGGGGGGAAAGCTGGTTCCAGAAGGATACAAACATAATACCATGTACATGAAGTCTAAAACCATGCAAACTGATCACCATACATTGATTGTGGATACAAGTATCAGGAGTAAAAAGCATGCTCATGGGAGCTGTGTACCAATGTAGCATACAGAAATTCATGTTTGGATAGATAAACACATTTAGGATGGTGGTTACCTTTTGGGAAAAGAAAGGGAAGGGAAATTTTATTGCAGAGGACTCCGCTGTGCACTTCAACTGTATTTGTAATGTTATATTTCTTATGCTGGGTAGTGGGTAAATGGATGTTTATAGTACTATTCTCTATAATTTTGTGTATATCTTAAATATTTCATTATAAATAATGGGGAAAATAAAAAGAAAAAAGGAGAAAATGCGCTCAATCTCTGGAATCCACTTAAGGAAAAATAAGATAGTCATCCTTGACCTGAGTAGAGGATGAGAGAAGGGGAAGGGACTGGGAGTTTGAAACTAGACAGCCTCATTTCTGCATTTAGTTAAGGTTTCCTAGGTGCCTTCTTGGTAGCACTAATACCTTTTTTCTTTTCTTTTCTTTTTTTTATTGCTTAAAGTATTACAAAGGGTATTACATATGTCTCCTTTTCCCCCCCGCCCTTGACAATCCCCTGACCTCCCCTAACCCCCACTGTCTTATGTCCATTGGTTATGCTTGTATTCATGCATATAAGTCCTTCAGTTGATCTCTTACCCCACCCACTTCTGCCTCCCTACCCTCCCTGGCCTTCCCACTGCAGTTTGACAGTCTGTTTGAGGCAGCTCTGCCTCTGTATTTATTTTTGTTCATAAGTTTATAATGGTCTCTATTATCCATGAATGAGTGAGATCATGTGGTATTTTTCCTTCATTGACTGGCTTATTTCACTTAGCATAATGCTCTCCAGTTCCATCCATGCCATTGCAAATGGTAAGAGTTCCTTCTTTTTTACAGCAGCACAGTATTCCATTGTGTAGATGTACCACAGTTTTCTAATCCACTCATCTGTTGATGGGCACTTAGGCTGTTTCCAAATCTTAGCTATGGTGAATTGTGCTGCTATGAACATAGGGGTGCATATATCCTTTCTGACTGGTGTTTCTGGTTTCTTGGGATATATTCCTAGAAGTGGGATCACAGGGTCAAATGGGAGTTCCATTTGTAGTTTTTTGAGGAAACTCTATACTGTCTTCCACAGTGGCTGCACCAGTCTGCATACCCACCAGCAGTGCACGAGTGTTCCTTTTTCTCCACATCCTCTCCAGCACTTGTCGTTTGTTGATTTGTTGATGATAGCCAGTCTGACAGGTGTGAGATGGTACCTCATTGTTGTTTTGATTTGCATCTCTCGGATGATTAGTGACTTTAAGCATGTTTTCATATGTCTCTTGGCTTTCTGAATGTCCTCTTTTGAAAGGTGTCTGTTTAGATCCTTTGCCCATTTTTTGATTGGATTGTTTATCTTCCTTTTGTTAAGTTGTATGAGTTCCCTATAAATTTTGGAGATTAGGCCCTTATCAGATATGACATTGGCAAATATGTTTTCCCACGCAGTGAGCTTTCTTGTTGTTTTGTTCGTGGTTTCTTTTGCTGTGCAGAAGCTTTTTATTTTGATGTAGTCCCACTTGTTCATTTTCTCTTTAGTTTCAAGTGCCCTAGGAGCTGTATCGCATTGATACCTTTTTTCATACAGTATTCTGATAGCACATCTCATATTCTAACATATAGATTACATATATAATAATCTAACATATGATCCACTATATATATTTCCCCTGTTCCACTAACAGCAACCCCTGGAGTGAATCTCTGAATGGTTGGGTCCTTAAAGTGTTTTATTTATCTTTCTTTCCCACACTCCTAGACAATAAGTTTTCCTTAGTAGGTACTTAATGCCTATTAAAGTGAAGTAAACTTAACACTCCCACAACTCTTTTTTTTTTTTTGGTTACCAGTGTTGACATTTAAAATGAATTTCACATAGTATTCCTTATGACTAGAACCACAAGTTTACAAAGAAGGCAAAAGGCTCCTTTTTACTATTATTTGAACTGAAAGTGCAGGCCAAGTAGTATGATTTGAGCACGTTAAAATGGATTCTAATTTATTAGTTTTTATTTATTTTTTTATAGTGGTATCTCATTGTATTTCCCGAACACATGTGATGTCGAGCATTATTTTCATATTAGAGGCCCAGTGCATGAATATGTGCACAGGTGGTGTCTGGCCAGCCCGTCCCAACTGGGGCCAATCAGGCCAGGAGAGGGAAGGGGCTGTGGGCAGTTGGTGGGCCAGCCTCGCCCCTGATCAGGGTGGGAGGGCTGATAAGGGGTGAGGCCAAGCAGGGGGAGGGGCCATGGACTGTTGGCCAGCCAGCCCCACCTCCTGGTTGAACTCCCAGTGGAAGGGACAATTTGCATATTAGCTTTTTATTACATAGGATGCTAATTTGTCATCTGTATATCTTCTTTAGTGAGGTATCTGTTAAGGTCTTCATTCAATTGTGAATTGGGTTTGTTTTCTTATTGTTAAGTTTTAGGAATACTTTGTATATGTAGGATAGCATTCCTTTATAAGATGTGTCTTGTTGGCCATGACTTTTTAAAAAACATGTTTTTATTGATTTTAGAGAGAGAAGAAGGGAGAGGGAGAGAGATATAGAAACGTCGATGAGATGGAAACATCAACATAGATCAGCTGCCTCCTGCATGATCCCCACCAGGGATTGAACCCACAACCTAGGCATGCGCCCTGACTGGGAATCAAACCAGTGACCTTTTGGTGCATGGGTCAACTCTCTACCACCAAGCCACACTGACTGGGCTGGCCGTGACTTTTTATTCAGAATGGTATGGCAATATAGTTTACGCCCTATATTGTCCACCTACTTTCTCTCTATCCCAATCGTCCCTAGTCTAATTCAGGTAATAGTGTCTGACCTAGAATTTTGAAGATTCCCCTAACTGGTCTCTGCCCTGAATTCATCCATTAAAGCACTAATTTGAGTGCATTGCATCTTGGTTTTAAAACATTCAATGTTTCCACGTGGTTTCTAAATAAGAGTTAAAATTTATAATTTGGAATTTCAGATTCTCCATTTTCTGTCCCTAATGACACAGCTTTGTCTAGAACTCTATATATTTTAATGCTCTGTAATTCTATTCACTTAGGCCAAGTAGATTCCTCTATGGTTCTTAATCCCTACTCTTTAACAGAAAGGATTATGTGCATTATCCTATATAATAAAAGAGAAACATGTAAGTTGACTGTCCCTTCACTACGCTCACCAGCCAATCAGGGTGAATATGCAAATTAACCCAACAAAGATGATGGGTTAATTTGCATACACAGGTGCCAGACAGAGAGCAGAAGCGGGATAGCTGGCAGCTTGGGGGGGCGTGGCTCCCTTGGTTGCTCCCTTGGGGGGACGTGGCTCCCTCGGTTGCTCCCAGCATGGGGAGCACCAGGAATTCTGGGAATAGTAGTTTTGGTGGCAGCCCCAGGACCGAAAGTGGAAGCCTAGAGCACAGGGAGCACCAGGAATTCTGGGAATCATAGTTCTGGTGGCAGAAGGATCTCCTAGACCAGTGATGGCGAACCTTTTGAGCTCAGCATGTCAGCATTTTGAAAAACCCTAACTTAACTCTGGTGCATTTATTTTATATATTTAAATGCCATTTAACAACAAAAAAAATCAACCAAAAAAATGAGTTTGCGTGTCACCTCTGACACGCGTGTCATAGGTTCGCCATCGGTGTCCTAGACCCATGGTCAGCAAACTGTGGCTCACGAGCCACATGCAGCTTTTTGGCCCGTTGAGTGTGGCTCTTCCACAAAATACCAAGTGCGGGTGCACGAACAGTGCCATTAAAACTTTGTGGCCCATGCACAGAAGTTGGTTTTCAGCCTGGGCGAGTCTATTTTGAAGTACTGTTGATATTTGGCTCTGTTGACTAATGAGTTTGCCGACCACTGTCCTAGACACTAGAGCAGTGGTTCTCAACCTGTGGGTCGCGACCCCTTTGGCGGTCGAACGACCCTTTCACAGGGGTCACCTAAGACCATCCTGCATATCAGATATTTACATTATGATTCATAACATTAGCAACATTATAGTTATGAAGTAGCAACGAAAATAATTTTATGGTTGGGTCACAACATGAGGAACTGTATTTAAAGGGCCAAAAGGTTGAGAACCACTGAGTCTTAAGGCTTCCAGTTAGCAGAAAATTAACCTTTCTGTGGCTTTGGGATTGTAGTCCTGCTTCAGGCTAAATCCTTGTGAAGCAGAGGAAGGTACTATAAGCTTGGCTACATGGAGTTCTCCACTTTAAGTCACCAGCCAGAGGTAAGACAGATCTCCAGTGGCCCCAGACTTCCTCTGTGGTGGTGTGCTTGCTGTCTGCCTGACTGAAAGAACAGCTTTCGTTATCTTTAGAACACTGAATTTCAAAATTTCTTCAATGCTTCAAGAATAGAATATGTATGACAGGCAGTAAATTTCTGGGCAACTGAAGAGTGTCACCGTGACACTGAGGAAGAGTTGAAACACTAATAAACAAATTATACAGAAAAGTATGGTAATACCCAAGAAATGTTCTGCCTCATAAAAAGGTGCTCACTGCTGCCAGACCTACAACAGATTGATATGGGGCATGTGCAAAGAGAACGCTCTAAGTGCTCTCTGTTTACTATTACCCAAGTTGTAGGCATTGGGGGCCTTCAGGGATATGGGGAAGGTGTTTCAAGGAGTAGTAGGGTGAATGGGAGACTAGTCCTTGCAAACCTTGGAGTAGCACCCAAAAAGTAAAAAATTTAACTAAGCTCATAAGGCCTAAAATACAATCCTTGGACCAAGTCATATGGACTTTTCCATTAGAAATAGTTTATTTGGTCAAGGAAAATGACAATCTCTTAGTAACTCCTGGAAAAATATTTTTGCTTCCTCCCCTCTAAAGCTCATTATTTGAATATAAAGATTTTGTAAGTCTACAACACTGCATCCAGTATCATGTCCCTTCCCTAAGAACATAAACCTCATAGGCCATAGCGAGTATTCAAATAAAAAGAGGATGTGAAGGCTATATGTACACAGTTAAGACTTAAGCACATTTTAAAAAACACACACATCATTAATTGTGATAGTTATCCCAAACAGACAAAACAAGTCTTAACAATTTCAAGAAAATTGAAATTATATCAAGTATCTTTTATGACCACAAAAATATAAACCTAGAAATCAATAACAGGAAGAAAATTGGAAAATTCACATATACATGGAAATTCAACAATGCATTGCTGAACATCTAATGAATCAAAGAAGAAACCAAAGGACAATGAAATAATATCTTGAGACAAATAAAAATGAAAATACAACATACCATAACTTATAGTATGCAGCAGAAGCAATTTTAAGAAGAAAGTGTATAACAATAAATACCTACATTAATAAAATAGAAAGATCTGAAACACTTTACATTATACTCGAAGGAGCTAGAAAAAGGAGAGCTAAGCCCAAATTTAATGGAAGGGAAGAAATAATAAATATTTGAGGAAAAGAAATGAAACACAGAATATGAAAATAACAGAAAAGATCAATGACACTAAAGTTTTTTTAAGCTAAACAAATCTAACCACACATCAAGGAAGAGGGAACGTATTACACAACAAATAACGCCAGAGGTTAGCTGTTTAGAAAAAAAAAGGCAACTGAAATCCCAACTTTATTTTTTTTATTAATATATTTTATTGATTTTTTACAGAGAGGGATAGAGATTTAGAAACATTGATGAGAGAGAAACATCGATCAGCTGCCTCCTGCACAGCCCCTACTGGGGATGTGCCCGCAACCAAGGTACATGCCCTTGACTGGAATCGAACCTGGGACCTTTCAGTCCACAGGCCGACGCTCTATCCACTGAGCCAAACCAGTTAGGGCTGAAATCCCAACTTTATATCACTTGCCAATGTCACATCCAGTCAGATAAAGGTATCCTATCTAATAAAAGAGAAACATGGTAATTAGCTGTAACTTCGCTACCCTTCACATTGGCTAATCAGCGAGATATGCAAATTAACTGCCAGCCAAGATGGCGGTGGGCAGCCAGGCAGCTGACGCGAACATGGAGGCTTGCTTGCTCCAGTGATGGAGGAAGCCAGGTTCCCCGCCTGCTGCTGCAGGCCTCTCAGCTGTTCTCTAAGAAATATTGTTACAAATATAGAAGCTAAACAAAACCCCAGAAACCTGCTTTCAGTCAGCCCGGATCTCAGAGCTGGAGTGGCAACAAAGTTTCAAATACAGAAGGTAAACAAAGTCCAGAAACCTGCTTTCAGCAGCTGAGGTCTGAGCTAAAGCCGCTCTCAGCTCCAGTGACAGCCATAGAAGTAAATAAATCCCAAAATAAAAAAAAAAAAAGGAAAAAAGGAGAGGATGGGACCTTCAGTCACCCGCCAGCCTGAAAACGGCCCTCAACCCCTTACCCAGGCTGGCCAGGCACCCAAGCGGGACCCCCACCCTGATCCAGGACACCCTTCAGGGCAAACCAGCCAGCCCCACCCGTGCACCAGGCCTCTATCCTATATAGTAAAAGGGTAATATGCCTCCCAGCACCGGGATCAGCAGAGCCGCAAGGCCTCCAGAACCTGGGATCAGCAGAGCCATGAGGCCTTCCGAACCAGGGATCAGCTGAGCTGCAAGGCCTCCTGGCATCGGAATCAGCGGAGCCGAGAGGCCTCCCAGCACCGGGATCAGCTGAGCACTGAGGCCTCCCAGCACTGGGACCAGCAGAGCCACGAGGCCTCCCGGCCCCTGGAGCAGCGTGACAGGGATCAGCACCCCAACCCCCTGATCGGCCCTGCTCTGTGTGTGACAGGGTGCGGAGCCCCAACCCCCTGATCCGCCCTGCTCTGTGTGTGACAGGGGGCGGTGCCCCAACTCCCCTATCAGCCCTACTCTGTTCCTGACAGGGGAAGGTGCCCCAACCCCCTGATCGGCCCTGCTCTGTGCCTGATAGTGGGGAGCTCCCCAAACCCCTGATCGGCCTGCGGCTCTGTGTGTGACAGGGGGCGGTGCCCCAACTCCCCTATTGGCCCTGATCTGTGAGCGACGGGGGGAGCTCCCCAACCCCCTGATGGGCCCTGCTCTGTGTGTGACAGGGGGCAGCACCCCAACCCCTGATCGGCCGGCTCTGTATGTGACAGGGGTGGCGCCACAACCTCCCCATCGACCCTGCCTTGAGTGTGACAGGGGGTGGTGCCCCAATCCCCCACTCGGCCCTACCCTGAGCGTGACTGAGGGTGGCCTCACAACCTCCTGATCCACCCTGCTCTGTGCATGACAGGGGGTGGCACCCCAACTCCCCAATCGGCCCTGCTCTCAGCCCGACCAGGGTTTGGGCCTGCCCTCTGCCACCCGGGAGCGGGCCTAAGCCAGCAGGTCGTTATCTCCCAAGGGGTCCCAGACTGTGAGAGGGCACAAGTGGGGCTGAGGGATACCCTCCCCCCCACCGCCAGTGCACAAATTTTTGTGCACTCGCCCTCTAGTATATAATAAAAATTCACAAAGAAAAAAATATAAATGTGAAGGGTCATATAATCAGATGGTTAAAAAAAATTGTAAAGGAAAACATTCGGATAATTTCTACACAAAAAAGGCAAAACCACTATACGTGGAGATATTACCTAATGTAAGAGGCAAACATACATTGAGAAAGATACAACAAAAAGAATAAATTGTTTGTGTCCTACCCCCAATTTGACAACATCTCCCTCTATCAGTCCTTGAAAAGGGGATATAAACTCTGACCCAGTAGCCAGCTGGGGAATGTTTAAGTTCATGGACCCAATTACCACGAGACTGCTCCACAACCAACTTACAGGGCTGTTGCTGAAGCCCGGACTAACTACCCAATAGCAGCCATCCTGTAAATCAAACAACTCCGTGGGTTACAGAGGACACAGGTTCTTATCCTAATTTTGTAGATGAGAAAACTGAGGCACAGAAAAGCTAAATGGGATTGCAAACTCATAGCAACTGGTAAGTGTTAAAACCAACTCTGGAATCTCGCCGGGGTTCTGCCTCATTTGAGCCACCTGTGAAATGAAGCCTTGGGTTAGAACTGTGGTTCTCAAAGGGCAGTGCCCAGACCAGCAGCAGCCTCCCATGGAAACTTGTTGAAAGTGTGAATTCTCAGGTCACCCCAGACTCATGAGTCCTGACTTCTGGGGTGGGACCCAGCAATCTGTTGTCCAATTAGCCTTCCAGGTGATTCCTACAAGGCCCAAGTTTGGAGAACCACTGAGTCCATGATTTCAATGGTCCCTTCCAGACCTAAAACATTTCCATTAATATCTGAGTACTCCTCTACAGAGCATTTTGCACAAAACCATGTTGTGTCCTTGACCTGGGACCAAAAGGTTAACAAATAAAGGTTGATTAGAATTTGTGTTGGGGGAGGACACACTCCTTTCTCTTGGAATTTATACCTACAGTACTGTGTTTGTACAAGCTACCTGTCATAAACATTTGAATAAGGCACATTGGTAATCATGAACTTGGGTTTTTTCCTGGGGCCTGCATGGAGAGAGGAGCAGTGAACCCCGGCTCAAAAGCAAACTAGAGGTGAGGGGTGGGGCAACAAAGAGAGTGTCTGGCAACCACCTCTTCCAGCCAAGGAACTTAGACCTAGAAACCTTCAGCACCACCTGAATAAACTCACTGGAGGGAACAGCAGGGAGGTGACTGTGGACCTTTCCTGAGCCCTGCTGCTCCTTCTTGACTTGCCCTGACCTTGGCCAGATTTAAATGCCAGCCCAAGGTCAACAGAAAATGCGCTAGCCTGATGTTGTGGCCTTGCCCTACATTGAGGGGCCTGGACTTGATCCAGTCTCTGCTCCTCAGCATCATTGCCTACTGCAGGTCACCCAGCTGTGGAGGCCATCACCTCAGCCACAGCCCATCTCCCTCACCCCAGCAGCACTGCTGCTGCCTCCAAGTTGTTTGCTATCACCTGTGCCACTGCTTCTCATTATAGCTACTGAGGCACTGACGGTTCTCCCAACAGGTGTGATGAAAGCGCCATAAAACCGGCCATCTGCCCAACCAAAATCAGCTGCTCTGAAGGATGGAGGCGGAGAAGGGGAAACTGGCTATGTCCAGGGGAGTATTCATGAAGGCCAAGAGGAGGGATCCTGCAACGCGGCACCGTAAAGATAGAATACAGTGCCCAGGGACTGCCCACCATCCTTCATGATTCACACCATCCTGGGCTTCCTGTCTTAATTAGGGATGGAGGACACTTGAGGACTTGGCCTCACAGATAATGATGGGAAAACAAAGGCACTAAGGTGGACAAATAAAACACCCTCAAGCAGTGCCCAGGAGACTCTCTTTTCTGCCATGGGGGCTGCCACGCCAGCATGGAAGGTACAACAAAGGAGGGGCCACCATATCCCTGAGAACCGTTAGGAAGAAAAAGCTGTTGAGGGGAGGAAAATTCCTTAGGCTGATGAAGCTTCCCCAAAATGATGTGGTGATTCAGTTGAAGCATTTGCAAACTTATAACAGCTAATGCTGTTAAGCAGTGAGTTGATGCCTTCAGAAAACTTTATATAGAACAGGAAAAAATAAAATCCAAACATCTTAAAGCATTGCCTGATACTGAGAGAAAATATGCCTTTTCCTATCAACATTTTTGATAAGAGGCACAAAATCATCTCATGAGCCTACAGAAGTTGAAAATAAATGGAAACCGGGTATTCAGGAGATAGTTGTTGAGGAAATTTAAAAAGGAAACAGAACTTGTGAAAAAGTCTAAGGTAAAGGCTACCTTATATGAATTATTTTGGGTAGTTTGAAGATAGCAAAATTACTCAGAAATGTTGTTCAGAAACCTGATGAACCTATATTAGAGCACCTGAAAGATATTCAGTACAAATATTCAGATGCTAGTGAGCCTCTGAGTTTCACACAATTTCCCTTTCAACCCAATGCATATTTCCCAAATAGTGTTGACTAAAACATACATAATAAGTTTATACCCAGGATGATTCTGATCCCTTCTTTTCTCATGGGCCACAGGTGATAGGCCACATTGGGTGCCAAATACATTGGAAGAAGAGAAAAAATGTCACTCAAATTGCATTAAACAACAAGATAGCAAAGGAAATGGAACTTCTAGAAGAGTATGCAAAATAACTTCCAAAGAGGCATTCTTCAACTACATTTGTACTCCTGAAGTCCTCACATTTGGAATGCTAAGTTAAGTTGTTATAGCTAAAATTCTTGAAGGGCAACTCTAACTGTTTCCCCCCCCACCTTGAACATCCAGTACCAGGATCAATATTATACTTCTCAGGCTGTGCACTGCACAGAAAATGATGATGACTGTGACACAGGGAAGAACCAGGTGAGAAGAAGAAAAGAAAGAAAAATAAACCAGAAGTGGAAAAACTCTAAAACCAACACTATTTTGCAGAGTGTAAACTGTAGTGAGCTGGATGTGTTATATGCCATTAAAGAATAGCCTAAACATACTCTGAGTTGCTTACAACTTCTTTTTTAATCTTTTAGGTAGCTAAATAAGAAGCTTTTAAAGGGTTTTAAAATCAATGCTTTCATCTTAAAAGTTCAGTGGTCTCTGATCCCTTATTTTCTCATGGGCCACAGGTGATAGGCCACATTGGGTGCCAAATACATTGGAAGAAGAGAAAAAAATGTCACTCAGGACGCATTAAAGAATTTACTGCAGCTTTGAACTTCCCTAGTTTGGTTCTGATAAAGTACTTCTGTCACAGTTATAAGATTACAGCTGTAAAGTATCAGAACATTTAACAAAGGCCAGAGTGGCTTAGAAAACCTTCCTGAGAAATCAACTTTAGTAGTTTTCAACCCAGCTTGCACTACCTGTGCTTCATCACTATGTAGTAGAAATGGTCTCTTATACTAACTAGTAAACCATGCACTTTTAACCTGACCATGCACGTAGTTAAGTGTTTCAGTAAGACAGTCTTCAATAACTATTTGCTTGTTTGAGGATTTTTGTATTAACCATTAAATTAAAAGAAACTTAGAATCAGGTGATTAAGAACTGGGGTGTTAAAGTCTTCATTTTATATTTAGTCATGAAGTACATTTAAATTGTTAACAAGGCAGTTTTTGTACCACTCTACCTTCTAGGAATGCTATCTTTTTACCTTTTGGTAAGCTTGTATCAGACTATTTTGTTGAAGAAAGGCTAAGATATAAAGGGTAAAAAAAAAAAAAATGCTCTAGAGCAGTGATTTTCAAAGTGTGGCTCCCAATGTGATCTACCAAGCCATACCATGCAGCTGAGATCAGCCCTGTATTTCAGCTTAAGACAATACTGGAATAAGCTGACATTAACCTAAAATAAGACCAACCTTAATTCACTGACTTAAAAGTGTTACTGATAAACTGACCTGGGTAGCAAGGACTTGGCTGGGGAAGAGACTAGAACTCACTGAAGTCTAAGCCACATACTTCTCTGAGGATAATGATTGGGTGGTGTTAGTGAAAAAAAAGTACAAGGCACAAAGCTAGTTGTAAAAGAATACAGATAGTATAGATCCATTTACATTCAGTTTTAAAACATGCAAAAATACTGTATATTTTGGGATTTAAGTATATATTTAACAGCACATTTCATTCTAATAAATGTAGGCAAAATAAAGATGTGCATGGGAATGAAACACCAAATTCATGATACTGGTTACTATTGAGGAAAGACCACACAGAGATTCAACTACATTACTAATGTTTTGTATCTTTAGCTGGAGTGGTCACATGGGCACTGAGGAGGTTCATATTAGAGTTCGTATTAGTATTGCTATAGTTTTATGTGTGACTTTAAGTAATAAAGGGCCTAATCTCTACAATCTAGATGAGAAAGTGGGTGAAAGGGTAGTTGATCAGAGAAGGGAAAGGTAGCCCACAAGTTTGGGGAAAAGGCTTTGTTTCTACAAGTATTTAAGGTTACATAGATACCATCCGGTTGTCATTAATAACATATATATATATCCTATCTAATAAAAGAGAAACATGGTAATTAGCATACGACCGCTACCCTTCCCATTGGCTAATCAGGGCGATATGCAAATTAACTGCCAGCCAAGATGGCGGCTGGCAGCCAGGCAGCTTGAAACTAACATGAGGCTTGCTTGCTTCAGTGACGGAGGAAACCAACGTTCCCCGCCTGCCTTACCGGCCGCAGAGCCTGCAGTTTGAAATATAGTTACAAATATAGAAGCTAAACAAAACCCCAGGAACCTGCTTTCAGCAAGCCGGGATCTCAGAGCTGGAGTTATACATTGTTTCGATTATAGAACCCAAACAAACCAGATACCTGCTTTCAGCAGCAGAGGCCTCAGAGTTGGAGCCAGAGCTAAACCTGGCCCAGAATAAAAAAAAAAAAAAAGAAAAAAGGAGCAGTTGCGAGCTTCAGCCCTCAGCCCCTCACCCAGACTGGCCAGGCACCCCATTGGGGACCGCCACCCTGAAGGGTGTGTGACCAGCTGCAAACAGCCATCATCCCCTCATCCAGGGTGGCCAGGCACCCCAGTGGGGATCCCCACCCTGATCCAGGACACCCTTCAGGGCAAACCAGCCAGCCCCACCCATGCACCAGGCCTCTATCCTATATAGTAAAAGGGTAATATGCCTCCCAGCACCGGGATCAGCGGAGCCTCGAGGCCTCCCAGCACCGAGATCAGCGTGATAGGGGGCAGCGCCCAAACCCCCTGATCGCCCTGCAGCTCTGTGTGTGACAGGGGGCGGGGCCACAACCTCCCTATCTGCCCTGCTCTGTTCCTGACAGGGGAAGGCACCCAAACCTCCTGATCAGCCCTGCTCTGTGCCTGATACGGGGGAGCTCCCCAAACCCCTGATCTCCCTGCGGCTCTGTGTGTGACAGGGTGCGGCGCCCCAACCCCCTGATTGGCCCTGCTCTGTGTGTGACAGTGTGCGGCGCCCCAACCCCCTGATCGGCCCTGCTCTGTGGGTGATAGAGGGCGGCACCCCCCCACATGGGCCCTGTTCTGTGTGTGATGGGGTAGAGCCATAACCTCCCCATCGGCCCTGACCTGAGTGTGACAGTGGCAGTGCCCCAACCCCCTGATCGGCCCTGCTCTGTGGATGATAGAGGGCGGCGCCCCAACCCCCCAATCGGTGCTACCCTGAATGTGACTGAGGCTGGCATCGCAACCTCCCGATCCGCCCTGCTCTGTGCATGACAGGGGGCAGCGCCCCAACTCCCCAATCGACCCTGCTCTGAGCCTGACTAGGGGCTGCACCTAGGGATTGGGCCTGCCCTCTGCCACCCAGGATCAGGCCTAAGCCAGCAGGTCGTTATCTCCTGAGGGGTCCCAGACTGCGAGAGGGCATAGGCCAGGCTGAGGGACCCACCCTTCCCCCTGAGTGCACAAATTTTTGTGCACCGGGCCTCTAATATATATATATATATATATATATATATATATATATATATATATATATGTATATATATATATCCCTAACATGCAAATAGACTGAATGACAGAACAGCCAAACAACCAAACAACTGAACAACTGGTCGCTGTGACGTGCACTGACCACCAGGGGGGTACAGAACATGGTGGGCGTCGGCAGCAGGCAGCAGAGCACAGAGCATGGCAGGCATCGGCCATGGCAGGATGGTGGAGCAGGTGAGCGGGGGCACCAGACCAAGACAGGTTACCGGTCACTGTCATTGGGGTGAGCCTCTAGTTATTACTGAAAATTCTTTGCTACTGCACACCACTGTCCTACTGAGCACTTGCACCTGCTGCCGGTGCCCACATCTGCTGCCGGTGCTGGCCCCACTTGCACCTACTGCCAGCGCTGGAGCTGCTGCTCATACCCACTGCTTGCTCCCAGAGCCGGTCCTGATCACTTGGAGCCGTCAGTGGGTGTGAGCAGCAGATGCCAGCCCTGATCATCCCTGGGGGCTTCTCCACCTCCCCCTTCTCCTAAGGGGCAGTCGGAGCCAGCAGCTGCCTCTTGCACTGCTGACGGCACCGGCCCCACTCACACCCACTGCTGGCACCAGCCCCAATCGCTCCGTGCTGTCAGCATGTGGGAGTGGCGGTGGCAGGGGCTGCTGGCAGACAGGGGACCAGGGGCCACGTTTGAAGGGGCCAGGCAGGGATGCAGAGCATAGGCCAAGACCTGCTGCTGTGCCCATTGCAGCCTCGTGGCCCACAGTTCCTTTCAAGGTGCATGAATTCATGCACTGGGCCCCTAGTATATTATAATAGCACTAGAGGCCCAGTGCACAAAATTTGTGTACAGGAGGGGGTGTCCCTCAGAACGGCCTGCACTCTCTCCAATCTGGGACCCCTCGGGGGATGTCCACTGGGATCGGGCCTAAACCAGCAGTTGGACATGCCTCTAGCAATCTGGGACTGCTGGCTCCTAACTGCTCACCTACCTGCCTGCCTGATCACCTCTAACCCCTCTGCCTGCCTGCCTGATTGCCCCTAACCACCTCTACCTGCCTGATCACCCCTAACCACCTCTGCCTGCCTGCTTGATCACCCCTAACCACCTCTGCCTCGGCCCCGCACCTGGAACCCAGGATTCCCTCCTCTGGCCAGCCACAGACACCGGGGACCCGGGCTTCCCTACCACTGGCTGGCCACAGGCACCCAGGACCCAGCCAGCTTTGCCCAGGCAGGTCGCAGCCACAGGGGACCATGGGCGAGCGGCTTCACCTGGGCCAGGTGCAGGCACCCGGGACTGCAGGGTGGGCAGCTTTTCTCTGTCTCCCAGGCCGCTGGCACTGGTGCCTGGGACCGTGGGGCAGGTGGCCTTTCTCCATCTCCTGAACAGCAGGCTTTCCTCCGTCTCCCAGGTGGCAGGCTTTTCTCTGTCTCCCGGGCAGCAGGCTTTTTTCTGTCTCCTGGGCCACAGCCACAGGCGCTGGTGCCTGGGACCACAGGCAGGCGGCTTTGCCTGGGCCCGACTTTGTCAGGAAGGACGTCTGGAAGGTTGTCCAGAATATGTCTGATCTAATTAGCATACTACCCTTTTATTAGTATAGATAATTCATAATTTGTCTTACATTGGCCTCACTACATCACGAGTTACTCACTGGTTGGAACCTCAAAAGTCTTAGTGGCCTTTCTGTCTTAAAGTACCAAGTACCTCCAGAGACAACTGGCCTGAGGAAAAGCTATGTAAAACAGGTTAAGACCTGAATCCCTAGTTCCTTTTCCTCTTTTTCCAATACCCTCCTCTTCATCCTCAGGCAGTGACCTCTGTCCCCCTCTCCATCTCCACCATTATCGCTGAGCACCTAATAATCAGACTTACCCAATGTAACTCCCCATAGACCTCCCTTCCATGCTTCCTTCCTTCATGCTCCAGATCTTTTCTTCATTCCTCTACTCCTTGCCTCCTCTCAAAATTTCTCTTCTACTTCTTCTGCAAGAGCCTGGCTTGAAGTAACGCCTAGTTAATAATACTTTCAGGTAGGTTATTGTTAGGGATTTTGGGCCAGTGATTCAGGCTGTGAAAGAATTCACAACTAAAAGGAGATTTTCAAAGAGAAAGTTTATTTTACTTTCCCCAAAGGGAAAGGGCCAGTGCATTGCTAATCAATACAAAGACAAGAAATAAATTGTGGCCTGCTCTTTTATAGTATTGCTGCTGTTGCTAGAAGGGAGGGGTATTTGGGGCTGAAATTGAGCAGACATCAGGGGGGTTGTAGTTTGCTAGTTCTTTGGGAGACAATCCGGACAGATATCGTAGGGTGGTGTCTTAACAGTATTTTTCCCAAGCCTGTAAAACATTCTTAGAGCAAAAGTTATGAAGAGTTCAAAAGAGGTTTATTTGAAAGGGAACTTTCTACTAATTATCCCCGAGTTGTAAAAACAAAACAAACAAACAAAAAAAACTGCAAGAAGGAAGGGTATGTATGCAAGAATATAGCCTTGAGCGTAGCTTATCTTGTCCCTCAGTTTGAACAGAGACTTTTTGAATCAGAGGAGTTAACAATCTTGGAGTTTAATTACCAAGGTGCTTCCCATAAATTGTGGTAGCTACAGCAAAGTAAAAGAAAGGCCTTTTTTTTTTCTTGTTCTCACGCTCACAGTTATGATATCATATTAACTTACGATGTCATTGTTTCTGAAAGGGACTGTGAAATGATGCTAAGATGGGGAATTTCAGAATCTGTGCCAAGGAAGGGGAAGAAAATTTTGGAAGACTTTAAGTTACACCGTGTAAAGAGGCAGCAAGTTGGCTTATATGTGACCTCTCTGACCTCTAAAAGTTGCAATGTAGTATGAGTAAACCATAAAGAAAACAAAGTTCAACACTGGTGTAATTCCTTGCAAATTTATATACACTTCTAATTATAAAATTAAGATATTTTTCCTAAAAGTTTGCCTCCTCAATCTAAAGATAGTTGTACCTTCTGCCAACATAAGATGTATTGGTATCAAGGGAAATTACCAAAACTTTATGAGAATTCAAGGCTCAACTTTAATTTTACTAACCCCTTGAGGGTTTGCCCAGTTTATAAATATGATTCTAAAACCTAACATTTGATCTTGCATCTTATACAATTAACCTAATTAAATAAAACAATTTGCTTATAGTCATTTAAATATGTTTCAGTATTTTCTATGTTCCAGACATTGTTCCAGGTGTTTGGGAGACATATTCGTGAAGAAAACAGACAATAAGCCCTGCCTTTGTAGCATTTACCTCTTGGTGATGGAGGAGAGTTGGGCTAGGGATAATAAAAACAAAGATAAAATTAGTTAAGTGGAGAAAGTCCCAAGCTATAAAGAAAATAAGACAGGGTGGTGATATGAGAGGGATGGCAGTGGGTGACATCTTTAGTTGGGGTAGTCAGGAACCATCCCCTGTAAGTGTTCTTTAACCTTAATTCTAAGAAGAAGGCAGCCATGGGACCATCTGAGAAAAAAATTCCCATTAAAATTATTAAGAACATAGAAATGTGGGGGTAGGGTGCATGCAAGCATGCATTTCTAGTAAATGCTTCTATACAGAAGACAAGCATTTACTAATAGAAGGCAAACAAAAAAAACAAATTAGAATTCTGCTTCCTCTGAAACAACCACATGCTTAGGAAGTGAGGAGACCCTGACAAACTTAATAGTGCTTAATTATGATAATGCTTAATGTATATTACATGTTTAATATTCACACACAAAAAAACCTATGTGGAAATAACTATTTTCAGGATATGAAATTGAGGACCAGAGAGAACTTACTCTAAGCCACAAAGCTATTAATAATAGAGGTACAGGAAATTTTAACATGATAAAGAATATTTTAAATCAATAGCCAACTTCCTATTTAAGAGTGGGGGGGTAGGAATCTCTAATAAAAGAGGAGAATTAAGTAATTATAGTTTCTATTTTATAAAAATCTCCTTGATGCCTTAGCTGGTTTGGTTCAGTGGATAGAGAATTGAGATAGAGATAGAGAGAGAGAGAGAGATTAGTTTCTTACCAACCTGGAAAAATGAAACAGAACTATGTACCAAATAGCAGAGTGATTATTTCTGGATAGTGAGATTAAGGGTGATTTTTTTAAAAAATCTTTATTGTTGAGAGTATTACAGATGTCCTCCTTTTTCCCCCAATTCCCCTCCCTCCACCCAGTTCCAGGCCCAGACATATTGTTTGTGTCCATAGGTAATGCATATCTATATATGTAAAAGGCTAAAGTGCTAAGTGTCCCTCTGACCGGCCAACTGGTTGCTATAAAGCACACTGACCACCAGGGGGCAGACGCTTAATGCAGGAGCTGCCATGATGCGCACTGGCCATTTACACAGAAACGGCACCAAGGACCTGGTGCCGACAAAGCAGCACTCAGCTTCCCCCAAATGGGAAACAGGCCCCACCACCACCCTGGAATGACAGTCCACCAAATTGCAGCCAATGCTGCCAACACCCTATGGTGCAAAATGCGGCCCACAACCCAGCCCAGCCCAGAAACAGTCACTGTGGGTGTCGAGTAATGATGTCATGTAGCAACACCCTGCTTCCTCTCCCTAGTGACTAGCCTCCTTGCAGTTTCTTCAGCCCAGGAACACGACTTGCTTTATAGCCAGGTGCAAACATTTTACACTTTAACCAAATGTCTCTGAAGCATTTTCCTATGCCTCATCTCATTTGATCCTCACAGAAGTCCTGGAGTAGGTAGATGTGAGACTCGGTAGAATCCTGTTTTGTTTTCATCAGCCAGAAAGCAGAGATTTAGAAAGTCTAGAAACTTGACAGTCCACCAAATTGCAGCCAATGCTGCCAAGACCCTGACTGAAAAGATGAAATGGTGGAGCTTGAAAATGGCTTCAGGTTTTCTCACTGCACAGAATGTAATCAAACACTTTTGCAGTTAAATATTTTACCCTTTGTTCTCCCTGCATGATCTACAATAATAATCTGCTTCATGTTGACATTTACTGCTGTGTTATTGGCAATTACCTGAAAGAGGAGTTGGGGTGCTTCACTGGGCTGGAAAAAGTTTAGCTACATCAGAAAGCAGGTCTAATTAAGCAAGTTTTTTTCTATATCTATAAAAGGCTAAGTTGACTCATGCATGTACAATACATATAAAGCTCTTGCTGGTGCCAATCACACATGTGTGTTTCAATCTGTCCTTGTCAATCGTGAATTTGGTTGACACTTCTATTATAGAGACAGGGCAAATAGCAATATTACAATATTTCTTCTAATTAATTTATTTCAATGTGCACAAATCCGTGCACCAGGACACTAGTATGCATATAAGATATTTGGTTAATCTCTTCTTGCACCCCCCCCAACTCACCTTTCCTCTGAGATTTGTCAGTCTGTTCCATGTCCATGCCTCTGGTTCTATTTCATTCATCAGTTTAATTTGTTCAATAGATTCCTTGTTCACTTATTTTGGTTTCTATATTCAGTTGTTGATAGATATGTATTATTGCCATTTTATTTTTCATATTTTTTATCTATCCTTCTTCGTCTTCCTTCTCCTTTCTCATCTTAAAGAACACCCTTCAACATTTCATGTAATACTGGCTTGGTGATGATGAACTCTTTTAGCTTTTTCTTGTCTGTGAAGCTCTATATCTGACCTTAAATTCTAAATTATAGCTTTGCAGGGTAGAGTACTCTTTCTTGTAGGTCCTTGCTATTCATCACTTTGAATATTTCTTGCCACTCCCTTCTGGCCTTCAAAGTTTCTGTTGAGAAATCAACTGACAGACATATGGGCATTCCCTTGTAGGTAACTAACTGTTTTTCTCTTGCTGCTTTTAAGATTCTCTCTTTGTTTTTAACCCTTGACATTTTAATTATGATGTGTTTTGGTGTGGGCCTCTTTGGGTTCCTTTTGTTTGAGACTCTCTGTACTTTTGGACCTGTATGTCTATTTCTTTCACCAGGTAGGGAAAATTTCCTGTCATTATTTCTGCAAATAGGTTTTCAATATCTTGTTCTCTCTCTTCTCTTTATGGTACCCCCATAATGCGAATTTTGGTATGCTTGAAGTTGTCCCAGGGTTTCCTTATAATATCTTCATATTTTGGGATTCTTTTTTCTTTTTTCTGCCTGTGTGTTTTTTTGCTTCTCATATTTCAAATGTTGATTTGATTCTCGGCATCTTCTACTCTACTGTTGAATCCCTATAAATTATTCTTTATTTCAGTTAGTGTATGCTTAATTTCTGACTGGTCCTTTTTCATGTCTTTGATGTTCTCACTAAGGTTCTTGGAACTCTAAGATCCTTGAAAGTGCCACTAAGGCCTTTGAAGCTCTCATTAAGATCCTTGAGGAACCTCATAACCATTGTTTTGAACTCTGTATCTAGTAGTTTGCTTGCTTCCATTTCATTTAGTTCGTTTTCTGTAGATTTCTTCTTTTCTTTCTTTTGTGACATACTTCTTTGTCTCTGAATTTTGGCTGCTTCCATTTGTTTATTTCTATGTAGTAGGAAGAGCTACTATGTTTCCTGGAATTGGTAAAGTGGCCTTGTGTAGTAGGTGTCCTGTAGGGTCCAGTGGCTCAGCCTCCCCAGTCACCTGAGCTGGGCAATCAGATGTGCCCCTGTGAGGGCTGTGTGCACAGTTTTGTTGTAGTTGAGCCTGATTGCTGTTGGCATCAATGGGAGGAATTGTGCTCCAGACCAATTGACCATGAGGACCAGCTGTGACTACAGTGGAAGAGTTTCTGTGCAGGAGACACTCCTTCTGTGGAGGAGGACTTGCTTCAGTATGGCTTTGGGGCTTACTGAGTCTTCCCCTTGAGTGTGTCACTAGTGGATGTGTAGAGTTGTAATCTGGTATGGTCTGAAGCTGTCCACCAGGTGCACTGGTTCTGGGGCTTTCCAGTGGGTGCAATCTCAGCCACTGCCTGGGGCCACGCAGCAGGAGCTACAAAGTGATCTTCAGTGCCCAGGTGAGGCCAAGCTATGAGGCAAGGCAGGCTGGCTGGTGCTAGTGCTGGGTCTTGGACCTCTTATTGATAGGTTTGGGGCAAGCTTACACTGGCTGTTGCTTGTTTAATGAAAGTCTGAAGCCTGAGCCAGGACAGACCATTCATATGGAAAAGCTGCTGCAAATAGTTTGGGTGGGGTTACAAATTGGATAGGGCAGAGTCTCAGGGAATCACCAGGGTGGAGTGAACTTTGTGAGTCAAGCTGATGGACACTCAGATATGGCTGTCTGTCAGCTCTGCGACAGGAGAGGTCTCAGAACAGTAACAATGACTCCTGGGAGCAATCCCATCGTGGGAGAAAGCAGCCCCTGAGTTCTTGCTCTGCTTCCAGACAATCAAATTCCTCCCAGAATGTCCCAGGTGCCTTTCAAGCTGCCACCCCAGCACTAGAGCCCTGAGGTATTGAGTCTGAGTAAGTTCATATGCTGGCCCTTTAAGAGGAACTGCCTGGGTCTCCAGCAGCCTCTGTGTCACTCAGCCACAATCACCACTGGTTTTTACAACCCAAAATTACAAGACATCTATTCCCAGCTCTGTAACCCTGTGCTGAGGGTCTGGTGTTGGGCTGAAACCCTTTGCTCCTCATGGGAGGCCTCCACAGCCATGATATCTCTCCTAATTACAAAAGTGCCACACATGAGTGTCGTGCCAGCTCGTTCTGCAACTCCGCCCTTCCTACCAGTCTCAACGTGCTTTCTTACTCACTTCTCTAATTGTAGGACTTCTATTTAGACAGATTTCAGGCAGTTCCTAATGATGGTTGTTATGTACTTTAATTGGAATTTTGATGTGGTTGTGGGAGGCGGCAATTACAGGTATTTACCTGCACTACCATCTTGGTTCTCTCCTAAGTGTGAATTTTAAATTGTTTTTATTTGGGCCCTAGCTGGTTTGGCTCAGTGGATAGAGCATCAGCCTGGGAACTGAATGGTACTGGGTTCAACTCCAGTCAAGGCACATGCCTGGTTGCATGCTCCATCCCCTATAGGGGGCTTGCAAGAGGCAGCTTATCAATGATTCTCCTTTTTTATTATTCATTGTTTTTCTTTGATGTCTTCTCATTCTTTTTTTTTATTGCTTAAAGTATTACATATATGTCCCTTTTTTTCTCCCGCCCTTGACAATCCCCTGGCCTCCCCTACCCCCCAGTGTCTTATGTCCATTGGTTATACTTATATGCATGCATACAAGTCCTTCGGTGGTCTCTTGCCCCCCTGCCCCCCAACCCTCCCCAGCCTTCCCGCTGCAGTTTGACAATCTGTTTGAGGCAGCTCTGCCTCTGTATCTAATATTGTTCAAAAGTTTATAATGGTCTTTATTATCCATGAATGAGTGAGATCATGTGGTATTTTTCCTTCATTGACTGGCTTATTTCACTTAGCATAATGCTCTCCAGTTCCATCCATGACGTTGCAAATGGTAAGAGTTCCTTCCTTTTTAGAGCAGCATAGTATTCCATCGTGTAGATGTACCACTGTTTTCTAATCCATTCATCTACTGATGGGCACTTAGGCTGTTTCCAGATCTTAGCTATGGTGAATTGTGCTGCTATGAACATAGGGGTGCATATATCCTTTCTGATTGGTGTTTCTGGTTTCTTGGGATATATTCCTAGAAGTGGGATCACAGGGTCAAATGGGAGTTCCATTTGTAATTTTTAAGGAAACTCCATACTGTCTTCCATAGTGGCTGCACCAGTCTGCATTCCCACCAGCAGTGCACAAGTGTTCCTTTTTCTCCACATCCTCTCCAGCACTTGTCGTTTGTTGATTTGTTGATGATAGCCAGTCCGACAGGTGTGAGATGGTACCTCATTGTTGTTTTGATTTGCATCTCTCGGATGATTAGTGACTTTGAGGATGTTTTCATATGTCTCTTGGTTTTCTGAATGTCCTCTTTTGAAAGGTGTCTATTTAGGTCCTTTGCCCATTTTTTGATTGGATTGTTTATCTTCTTTTGTTAAGTTGTATGAGTTCCCTATAAATTTTGGAGATTAGGCCCTTATCAGATATGACATTGGCAAATATGTTTTCCCACGCAGTGGACTTTCTTGTTGTTTTGTTGGTGGTTTCTTTTGCTGTGCAGAAGCTTTTTATTTTGATGTAGTCCCATTTGTTCATTTTCTCTCTAGTTTCAAGTGCCCTAGGAGCTGTATCAGTGAAGAAATTGCTTTGGCATATGTCTGAGATTTTGTTGCCTTTGGAATCTTCTAGAATTTTTATGGTTTCTCGTCGTACATTTAAGTCTATCCATTTTGAGTTTATTTTTGTGTATGGTGTAAGTTGGTGGTCTAGTTTCATTTTCTTACATATATCTGTCCAATTTTCCCAGCACCATTTATTGAAGAGACTATCTTGGCTCCATTGTATGTTCTTGCCTCCTTTGTCAAATATTAATTGAGCATATTGGTTTGGGCCAATTCCTGAGGTCTCTATTCTATTCCATTGATCTATATGTCTGTTCTTGAGCCAGTACCAGGTAGTTTTGAGAACAGTGGCTTTGTAATACAGCTTGATATCTGGTATTGAGATCCCACCTACTTTGGTCTTTTTCAGGATTGCTGTAGCTATTCGGGGTCTTTTTTTATTCCAGATGAATTTTAGGAGAGTTCAATCTAGATCTCTGAAGTATGCCGTTGGTATTTTAATGGGAAGTGCTTTGAATTTATAGATTGCTTTGGGTAGTATGGACATTTTAATGATGGTGATTCTATCAATCCATGAACATGGTACGTTCTTCCATCTGTTTATGTCTTCCTCTATCTCTTTTTTCAACGTCCTGTAGTTTTCTGAGTAGAGGTCTTTTACCTCTTTAGTTAAGTTTATTCCTAGGTAGCTTAATTTTTTAGGTGCGATGGTAAACGGGATTGTTTTTATAATCTCTCTGAAAGTTCACTATTGGTGTATAGAAATACCTCAGATTTCTTGGGGTTAATTTTGTATCCTGCTACATTGCCAAATTCATGTATTAAGTCTAGTAGTTTTTTGATGGAGTCTCTAGGGTTTTGTATGTATAATATCATGTCGTCTGCCAATAAGGTCAGTTTTACTTCCTCTTTTCCAATTTGGATGCCTTTTATTTCTTCTTCTTGTCTAATTGCAATGGCTAATACTTCCAGTACTATGTTGAACAGGAGTGGTGAGAGTGGGCATCCCTGTCTTGTTCCTGTTCTTAGGGGAAATGGTGTTAGTTGTTGTCCATTGAGTATGATGTTGGCTGTAGGCCTGTCATATATGCCTTTATTATGTTGAGGTATGATCCTTCTACTCCCACATTGCTGAGAGTTTTTATCAAAAATAGGTGTTGGGAAGAGTTGTGGAGGAGCAAGATGGCGGCGGTATAGGCAGACGTGTCCCAGGTCGTGTCCCGGAGCAAATGCAGTGAGCAGCTGAAACTAGTAACATCCACCCCGAATTGGCGAAATTGCTCAGTGGGTGAGACGGTTTGCAGCCGGGAAGAGCAGAACTCCCCTGGACAGCAGATCCAAGCAACAGCAACCTCCTGAGCACCAACACCCTCTGCTGCGGAACAGCAGCTGTACGTGAAACCTCGCCCCACCAGCCAGAAGAGCCACCACAGCTGTGAACAGCACCCACCAGAGGAGCTGCTGCCAACTGAAGAGCAGCTGCTACCGCAACCGCCCGAAGAGCAACCACAGACCAAGGAGTCACTGCCACCAAGGGAGCAACCACTGAACGACTCAACGACTAGATATGTCAGTGAGATCAAACATGGGTAGACAAAGAAACCCCCAAAGGAAAGAGAAGGAGGACTCTCCAGAAAAGCAGCTAAGTAATACAGAGGCATGCAACATGACAGAAAAAGAATTCAGAATAAGGGTCCTAGAGTGCATAAACCGGATGGAGGAAAAAATCGACAACCTCTGCAAGAAGCTAGATGAAACAGATGAAAAAATCAACAACTTAAGTAAGACCCAAGAAGAAATGAAGAGTGATATAGCTGCAATGAAAAACTCCATTGAAAGTATCAACAGTAGACTAGGAGAAGCGGAGGACCGAATTAGTGAATTAGAAGACAAGGAAGCAAAACACACCCAAAATGTACTGCAATTGGAGAAAAAAATTAAAAGACAGGAGGAGAGCCTAAGGGAGCTTTGGGACAACATGAAACGAAACAACATACGAATAATAGGGGTACCAGAACAACAGAAGGATGAACAAGAATTAGAAAACCTATTAGAAGAAATAATATCAGAAAACTTCCCTGAGGTGGGGAAGAAAAAAGTCACACAAGCCCAGAGAGTCCCAAACAAGGTGAACCCGAAAAGACCCACACCAAGACACATCATAATTACCATGGCAAACGTTCAGGACAAAGAGAGAATCTTACAGGCTGCAAGTGAGAGACGGAAAGTTACATACAAGGGATCTCCCATTAGATTGTCAAATGATTTCTCAACAGAAACACATCAGGCCAGAAAAGAATGGACAGAAATTTACAAAGTGATGCAAAGCAAAGGACTGAATCCAAGAATACTCTATCCAGCAAGGCTATCATTCAAACTTGAAGGGGAAATAAGAAGCTTCACAGACAAAAAAAGGCTAAGGGAGTTTATCAACACCAAGCCAGCAATGCAAGGAATGCTAAAGGTACTGGTATAAAAATAAGAAATAAAAAGCTTAGAAAGAAAACAGCCACACAAAAACAGAAATGGCTACAAACAAGTACCTTTCAATAAACACTTTAAATGTAAACGGACCAAATGCTCCAAACAAAAGACATCGAGTGGCTGAATGGATAAAAAAACATGACCCATACATCTGCTGTCTACAAGAAACCCACCTCATTAGAAGGGACTCACACAGACTGAAAGTGAAAGGATGGAAAAATATCTTTCAGGCAAATGGAAAGGAAAAGAAAGCTGGGGTAGCAATACTTATATCGGACAAAATAGACCTCAAAGTGAAGGCCATAACAAGAGATAAGGAAGGCCACTTCATAATACTAAAGGAATCAACACAACAAGAAGATATAACTCTGGTAAACATATATGCACCCAATGCAGGAGCAACCAAATACATAAAAATCTCCTGGAAGATATCAAAGGAGAGATCAACAACAATACAATCATAGTAGGGGACTTCAATACACCACTGACAACACTGGATAAGCCCTCTAGACAAACAATCAGCAAAGATACAGCAATCCTAAATGACTCACTAGATCAGATGGACTTAATAGACATCTTCAGAACACTTCACCCCAAAGCCAGGGAATATACATTCTACTCAAATGCTCATAAGACATATTCAAAAATAGACCATATATTGGGTCACAAGCAAAGTATCCACAAATTCAAGAAGATTGAAATCATAAAAAGCGTCTTCGCAGACCACGATGGCATAATATTAGAAATAAACTACAATAAAAACAACCCAAAATACTCAAACACCTGGAAGCTGAATAGCATGCTATTAAATATTGATTGGGTTACCAATGAAATCAAAGAAGAAATTCAAAACATCCTGGAAAATAATGACAATGAAAACACAACAATCCAAAACCTATGGGACACAATGAAAGCAGTCCTGAGAGGGAAGTTTATAGCTCTACAGGCCTATCTCAAAAAACAAGAAAAAATGGTAGTAAATCAGCTAACTCTACAACTCAAAGAATTAGAAAGAGAGCAACAGGAAAACCCCAGAGTGAGCAGAAGGAAGGAGATAATAAAGATTAAAGCAGAAATAAATGACATAGAGAACAAAAAAACAATACAGAAAATCAATGAAACAAAGAGCTGGTTCTTTGAAAGGATAAACAAGATTGACAAACCTCTAGCCAGACTCACCAAGAAGCAAAGAAAGAGGACCCAAATAAACAAAATCAGATACGATAGAGGCGAAATAACAACAGACCCCACAGAAATACAAATGATTGTTAAAAAATACTATGGACAGCTCTACTCCAACAAACTAGACAACCTGGAGGAAATGGACAAATTCCTAGAAAAATACAACATTCCAGGACTCAATCAGGAAGAATCTAAAAATCTCAACAGGCCAATAACTATGGAAGAAATTGAAGCAGTCATCAAAAAGCTTCCATCAAACAAAAGCCCAGGACCAGACGGCTTCACAGGGGAGTTTTACCAAACATTCAAGGAAGAACTAAAACCTATCCTCCTCAGACTACTACAAAAAATGCAAGAGGAAGGAACACTTCCAAGCTCATTCTATGAAACCAGCATCACCCTAATACCAAAACCAGGAAAAGACAACACAATGAAAGAGAATTACAGGCCAATATCCCTCATGAACATAGATGCCAAAATCCTCAACAAAATCTTAGCAAATCGGATCCAGCAGTACATCAGAAAGATCATACAGCATGACCAAGTAGGATTTATCCCAGGGATGCAAGGATGGTACAATATCCGCAAATCAATAAACGTGATACATCACATAAACAAATTGAAAGAAAAAAACCACATGGTCATATCAATTGATGCAGAAGAAGCATTTGACAAAATTCAACACCCATTTTTGATAAAAGCTCTCAGCAAGGTGGGAGTAGAAGGATCATACCTCAACATAATAAAAGCCATATATGACAGGCCCACAGCCAACATCATACTCAATGGACAAAAACTAACACCATTTCCCCTAAGAACAGGAACAAGACAGGGATGCCCCCTCTCACCACTCCTGTTCAACATAGTACTGGAAGTGTTAGCCATTGCAATTCGGCAAGAAGAAGAAATAAAAGGCATCCAAATTGGAAAAGAGGAAGTAAAACTGTCCTTATTTGCAGACGACATGATATTATACATACAGAACCCTAGAGACTCCATCAAAAAGCTACTAGACTTAATACATGAATTTGGCAATGTAGCAGGATACAAAATTAACCCCAAGAAATCTCAGGCATTTCTATACACCAATAGTGAACTTTCAGAAAAAGAGATTATAAAAACAATCCCGTTTACCATCGCACCTAAAAAATTAAGCTACCTAGGAATAAACTTAACTAAAGAGGTAAAAGACCTCTACTCAGAAAACTACAGGACGTTGAAAAAAGAGATAGAGGAAGACATAAACAGATGGAAGAACATACCGTGTTCATGGATTGGTAGAATCACCATCATTAAAATGTCCATACTACCCAAAGCAATCTATAAATTCAACGCACTTCCCATTAAAATACCAATGGCATACTTCACAGATCTAGAACGAACTCTCCAAAAATTCATCTGGAATAAAAAAAGACCCCGAATAGCTACAGCAATCCTGAAAAAGACCAAAGTAGGTGGGATCTCAATACCAGATATCAAGTTGTATTACAAAGCCACTGTTCTCAAAACTGCCTGGTACTGGCACAAGAATAGGCATATAGATCAATGGAATAGAATAGAGAGCCCAGAAATCGGCCCGAATCAATATGCTCAATTAATATTTGACAAAGGAGGCAAGAACATACAATGGAGCCAAGATAGTCTCTTCAATAAATGGTGTTGGGAAAATTGGACAGATATATGCAAGAAAATGAAACTAGACCCCCAACTTACACCATACAAAAAAATAAACTCAAAATGGATAAAGGACTTAAATGTACGACAGGAAACCATAAAAATTCTGGAAGAATTCAAGGCAACGAAATCTCAGACATATGCCAAAGCAATTTCTTCACTGATACAGCTCCTAGGGCACTTGAAACTAGAGAGAAAATGAACAAATGGGACTACATCAAAATAAAAAGCTTCTGCACAGCAAAAGAAACCACGAACAAAACAACAAGAAAGTCCACTGCGTGGGAAAACATATTTGCCAATGTCATATCTGATAAGGGCCTAATCTCCAAAATTTATAGGGAACTCATACAACTCAACAAAAGGAAGATAAACAATCCAATCAAAAAATGGGCAAAGGACCTAAATAGACACCTTTCAAAAGAGGACATTCAGAAAACCAAGAGACATATGAAAACATCCTCAAAGTCACTAATCATCCGAGAGATGCAAATCAAAACAACAATGAGGTACCATCTCACACCTGTCAGACTGGCTATCATCAACAAATCAACAAACGACAAGTGCTGGAGAGGATGTGGAGAAAAAGGAACACTTGTGCACTGCTGGTGGGAATGCAGACTGGTGCAGCCACTATGGAAGACAGTATGGAGTTTCCTTAAAAAACTACAAATGGAACTCCCATTTGACCCTGTGATCCCACTTCTAGGAATATATCCCAAGAAACCAGAAACACCAATCAGAAAGGATATATGCACCCCTATGTTCATAGCAGCACAATTCACCATAGCTAAGATCTGGAAACAGCCTAAGTGCCCATCAGTAGATCAATGGATTAGAAAACAGTGGTACATCTACACGATGGAATACTATGCTGCTCTAAAAAGGAAGGAACTCTTACCATTTGCAACGTCATGGATGGAACTGGAGAGCATTATGCTAAGTGAAATAAGCCAGTCAATAAAGGAAAAATACCACATGATCTCACTCATTCATGGATAATAGAGACCATTATAAACTTTTGAACAATAATAGATACAGAGGCAGAGCTGCCTCAAACAGATTGTCAAACTGCAGCGGGAAGGCCGGGGAGGGTTGGGGGGCAGGAGGTAGGGGGGTAAGAGATCAACTAAAGGACTTGTATGCATGCATATAAGCATAACCAGTGGACATAAGACATTGGGGGATAGGGGAGGCTAGGGGACTATCTAGGGCGGGGGGATAAAATGGACACATATGTAATACCCTTTGTAATACTTTAAGCAATAAATTTAAAAAAAACTGAAAAAAAATAGGTGTTGGATTTTGTCAAATGCTTTTTCTGCATCAATTGATATGACCATGTGGTTTTTTTCTTTCAATTTGTTTATGTGATGTATCACGTTTATTGATTTGTGGATATATTACCATCCTTGCATCCCTGGGATAAATCCTACTAGGTCATGGTGTATGATCTTTCTGATGTACTGCTGGATCCGATTTGCTAGGATTTTGTTGAGGATTTTGGCATCTATGTTCATGAGGGATATTGGCCTGTAATTCTCTTTCATTGTGTTGTCTTTTCCTGGTTTTGGTATTAGGGTGATGCTGGTTTCATAGAATGAGCTTGGAAGTGTTCCTTCCTCTTGCATTTTTTGTAGTAGTCTGAGGAGGATAGGTTTTAGTTCTTCCTTGAATGTTTGGTAAAACTCCCCTGTGAAGCCGTCTGGCCCTGGGCTTGTTTGCTGGAAGCTTTTTGATGACTGCTTCAATTTCTTCCATAGTTATTGGCCTGTTGAGATTTTTAGATTCTTCCTGATTGAGTTTTGGAACTTTGTATTTTTCTAGGAATTTGTCCATTTCCTCCAGGTTGTCTAGTTTGTTGGAGTAGAGCTGTCCATAGTATTTTTTAACAATCATTTGTATTTCTGTGGGGTCTGTTGTTATTTTGCCTGTATCGTTTCTGATTTTGTTTATTTGGGTCCTCTCTCTTTGCTTCTTGGTGAGCCTGGCTAGAGGTTTGTCAATCTGATCTAGTGTGTCATTGAGGATTGCTCTGTCTTTGCTGATTGTTTTTCTAGAGCAGGGGTGGGCAAACTTTTTGACTCGAGGGCCACAATGGATTCTTAAACTGGACGGGAGGGCCGGAACAAAAGCATGGATGGAGTGTTTGTGTGAACTAATACATGTTAACACTGCTGCTGGTGTAGGAGCGGAGGGGAGAGCAAGAGAACCCTCCGCTCTTTCGGCTCCGCAGGCCGGATAGAACAGCCGAAAGGGCAGGATCCGGCCCACAGGCCGTAGTTTGCCCATGGCTGGTCTAGAGGATTTATCCAGTGATGTCAGTGGTGTATTAAAGTTCCCTACTATGATTGTATTTTTGTCGATCTCTCCTTTGATATCTTCCAGGAGTTTTTTTATGTATTTGGGTGCTCCTGCATTGGGTGCATATATGTTTACCAGGGTTATATCTTCTTGTTGTATTGATCCCTTTAATATTATGAAGTGGCCTTTCTTATCTATTGTTATGGCTTTCACTTTGAGGTCTATTTTGTCTGATATAAGTATTGCTACCCCAGCTTTCTTTTCCTTTCCATTTGCCTGAAAGATATTTTTCCATACCTTCACTAATCTGATTAGTTCCTGGAAGTTAACAGGGTCTGGCCTATAGAGGGACTTTCAGTCACAGCAACAACACAGATGGACTTAATTGACATCTTCAGAACACTTCACCCCAAAGCCACAGAATATACATTCTACTCAAGTGCTCATGGGACAGATTCAAAAATAGACCACATATTGGGTCACAAACAAAGTCTCCCCAAATTCAAGAAGATTGAAATCATACCGAGCATCATCTCAGACCACGATGGCATAATATTAGAAATAAACTACAATAAAAATAACCCAAAATACTCAAACACTTGGAAGCTGAATAGCATGTTATTAAATATTGATTGGGTTACCAATGAGATCAAAGAAGAAATAAAAAACATCCTGGAAACTAATGATAGTTATATACTTTACATACTGTTCTCTTGATATTTCCAGTGCCCAACTCACACCATACATAGCTATCACAATATTATTGACTATATTTCCTATGCTTTACTTACTTTCCCATAAAGATTTTATAATTACCAATGTGTGCTTCTTAGTTCTTCCTATCTTTCACCCAGTGCCCCAACCCACCCCTCACCTCTGGCAACCACCAGTTCTCTCTCTGTATCTGTGAGTCTGTTTCTATTTTGTTTGTTCATTTACTCTGTTCACTAGATTCCATATGTAAGTGAGATCAAATGGTATTTGCCTTTCTCTGACTGACTTATTCCACTTAGCATAATACTCTCCCAGTCCACCATGCTGTCACAAATGGTAAGATTTCATTCTTTATTATGGTCAAGTAATATTCCATGATATAGATACAATAGCTTTTTAATCCACTCACCTAGTGATGGGCACTTGGAATGCTTCCGTAGCTTGGCTACTATAAATAATGCTGCAATGAATATAGGGGCGCATATATTCTTTCAAATTAGTGTTTTCGGTTTCTTCAGATAAATCCTCAGAAGTAGAATAACTGGGTTATAAGGCAGAAGAATCTCCATACTGTTTTCCATAGTAGCTGCACCAATCTACATTCCCAACAGCAGTGCACGAGTGTTCGCTTTTATCTACATCCTCGCAAATACTTGTCAAAAAAACTAAGAAAACAATCCCATTTACAATTGCACCAAAAATAAAATAAAATAAAATAAAATAGTACCTAGGAATAAATTTAACTAAGGATATAAAAGAACTGTACTCAGAAAATTATAATGCATTAAAGAAAAAAATTCAGGAGCTACAAATAAAAGCATATACAAGATTGATGAATAGAAAGAATTAACATCATTAAAATGTCCATACTACCCAAAGCAACCTATAGATTCAATGCAATCCCTGGCAAAATACCAATGGCATATTTCACAGAATTAGAACAAATAATCCAAAAATTTGCATGGGACCACAAAATAACCTGAATAGCCTCATCAATACTGAGAAAAAGGAACAAAGTTGGGGGTATCATGCTACCTGATATCAAACTAAACTTCAAAGCCATAGTAATAAACAGAAACATTGTACTGGCATAAAAACAGACATATAGATCAATGGAACAGAATAAAGAGCCCAGAAATAAATTCATGTCTAATGGTTAATTAATAATTGACAAAGGAGGCAAGAACATACAATGGGGTAAAAGTAGTCTACTCATTTATTGGGGGGGAGGACAGGGTTCACTCTACATTAGATGCTATTAGAAACCAGAGGCAATTCTATGGTAGGTATTTCAATAAATCTTTTTTTTTTGTATTGTTTATTGTTGTAACATTTTGTTTTGAACATCAAATACTGCACCAAATATGAGCCATTTATCTTAAAACAATGGTTTTTGCCATAACTAAGAGTACTGGAATGATATTTACAAATAATTTCTGACAACTTAAAACTCATTAGTGGCACTGCTGTCTAAAAATCAAATACTTCATCATAGAGTATAATTATTAAATTAAAAGAATAAAGTTTCCCCTTCCTTGTATTACCTTCAAATAAAAACCATTGTTTTCACCTGGAAAGGGCACTTACTTGAAACAAAAACTCAATTTTTAACTAGTTACATTAAACCCATCATGCTCTAAAACAGGAAAACAAGGCTTCCTAGAGTAAATACAATGATACTGAAAAACTGTTAAAACTTGGAAATGCCTGTTTTCACCAACTTGCAAAAAGAGAAAGAGTTTACATCTTACCTATCCTTAAAAGGTCTTGTCTGGATTAAGATGGTGGCCAATAGGACTGCAGGAAGGGAGAGAATGTGACAGAGTAAAGAAGTGAGAGGAGCATGTGTGGATGTGTGTGGTGTGTGTGTGGGTAAGTGAGGGACAGATAGATATCTCAGGAATCCCAGGGACTGGCATATCAAACTTGCCTAGATGGGGATCCCTTGCTACCACCACAGGAACCCCCAGGCAATCTCCGCTTTGGCACAGAAAGCACACCATCTTGTAGAGGGAAGCAAAGGAGGCCAGGAATGCTGCCACACCAACAACTGGACAGACCTCAGACAGCACACCCTGACCTGCGCAGCGAGCCACTTGCCAACCATAACCCACGTGAAACCATCACTGTGGCCCCTGCAGTGAGCAATGCGGTACTGTGACATAGGTCCCAGATGTGTTCAGTGAGAGTACATCAGACAGACCACTGGAGCTGAGCCTCCTAACCGGAGCCCAAAGCCAGTATCCCGGGAGCTCACACTTCAGGTCCTTGTGTTGTGAGTGCAAGCCACAGGTTCCCCACTCCCCACTCCATCCCTGATCCCAATCCAGAACATCAACCCATTGTGTCTACATGCCTTCTCAGACAGAGCCCTCACCAAGCGAGTTCCACACCCCTGGCACAGACTGAGCATGCTCACTGCCAGCTTAGTCAGAGCCCTGGCAGGGCAAGCCCCCAGCCCCTGGCATAGACTAAGCATGCTCCATTGGCAGACAGAGCCCTTTCTAGGTGAGCACACTGCACCACCAGCATAGACATACTGGGGCATACCCAACTCTGGCACAGACAGACTTGCAGCCCAGTGTGTGCTATGCACCCAGCAGAGACAGAGCCTTGAGCTGGTGGGTGCCCTGCCACCAGCACAGACAGAGCCTTTGGCTAGTGCACATTCTGCCCCCAGCACAGACAGATCTGTCACCTGGCACATGCCTACCCACAACCCAGGTCAGAGGTGCTGGTGTGACCTGGTATGTCAAACCACAGGTCATAGGTTCATGCTGGAAGTGCACTGCCAGAGGACCTAGGGCACCATCCTGCCTTAGGGGCTTGAGCAACACAGTGAACTGCATGCCAGAGGGCTCTTGGCCCTCACAGAGAGTCACACACTAGGGGTACTGTGCATCTACCCACCAACACTGAGAAAAGTATAATTGAAGGACCAGAACTGTGGGAGAAGGGGATATAACTCAGAGCAGGGACAATAAAGGTGTGCAATTCAAGGCAGACCCAGCCCCCAGGGCTAGCGAGTCCAGGACCATTGAACTTCGAAGGGCCTCAACTCCTTGGACACCAAGGAGGTAGCTCAGGGCCAGAAAGAGAAAGCAAAAATGGGGACATGAAAAAATCCCCAAAGGAAAGAAAATGATAAATCACAACCCCCCCCCCCAAAAAAAAACCACAAAAGTATATAAATGAAATGGAGAAATGAAATATGTCAGAAAAAGAATTCAGAATAAGGGTCATACAATTCATAAACCAGATGGATGAGAAAATCAACAATCTATGTAAGAATCAGGAAGAAAGAAAGAATGATATAGCTGCAATAAAAACCATCATGGAAGCTTTCAAGAGTACACTAGGAGAAGCGGAGGACTGAATTAGCGATTTAGAAGACAGAAAAGCAAAACACACCCAATCTGAACTACAATTGGAGAAAAACATCAAGAGAAAAGCCTGAGGGAGCTTTGGGACAACATGAAACGAAGCAACATATGTATAATAGGGGTACCTGAGAGACAAGCAGAGGAGCAAGGGTTAGAAAACCTATTTGAAGAAATAATGGCAGAAAACTTCCCTGATTTGGGGAAGAAAAAAATTACACAAGCGTAGAGTCCCAGACAAGATGGTCTCCAAAAGACCCACACCAAGACACATCATAATTACAATGGCAAACGTTAATGACAAGGAGAGAATCTTAAAGGCTGCAAGAGAGATACAGAAAGTTACCTACAAGGGATCTCCCAGTAGATTATCAAATGATTTCTCAACAGAAATACATCAGGCTAGAAAATAATGAAAGGTAGTATACAAAGTGATGCAAAGCAAGGGACTGGATCCAAGAATACTCTATAAAGCAAGGCTATCATTCAGAAATGAAGGGGAAATCAGGAGCTTCACAGACAAAAAAAGGCTAAGGGAGTTTATCACTACCAAGCCAGCAATGCAAGAAATGCTAAAGGGACTAGTATAAAAAGAAGGGGGGAAAAAACACTGGCATAAAAAATAAAAATGGCTACAAACAAATACTTATCGATAATAACTTTAAACATAAATGGACTAAATGTTCCAATCAAAAGACATCAAGAGACTGAATGGATAAGAAAACATGACCCATATATATATATGCTGTCTACAAGAGACCCACCTCAGAACAAAAGACTCACACAGGCTGACAGTGAAGGGATGGAAAAATATATTTTCAGGCAAATGGGAATAAAAAAACAACAAAGCAGGAGTAGCAATACTTATATATGACAAAATACACCTCAAAGTGAAGGCCATAACAAGAGATAAAGAAGGCCACTTCATAATACTAAAGGGATCACTACAACAAAAGGATATCACTCTGACAAACATATATGCACCCAATGTAGGAGCACCCAAATACATGAAAAAACTTCCAGAAGATATTAAGGGAGAGATCAACAGCAATACGATCATAAGAGGGGACTATAATACCTAACTGACCACTGGATAAATTCTCTACACAAAAAAATAAAATAAAATCAATAAAGAAACCGCATTCCTAAATGACTCACTAGATCAGATGGACTTAATTGACATCTTCAGAACATTTCACCCCAAAGCTACAGAATATACATTCTTCTCAAATGCACCTGGGACATTTTCAAAGATAGACCACATACTGGGTCACAGGCAAAGTCTCTCCAAATTCAAGAAGATTGAAATCATATCAACCATCTTCTCAGACGACAATGGCATAATATTAGAAATCAATTACAATGAAAACAATCAAAAAATTCGAACACTTGGAGGCTGAATAGCATGCTATTAAACAATGATTGGGTTACCAAAGAGATCAAAGAAGAAATTAAAAACATCCTAGAAATGATTGACAATGGAAACACATCAATCCAAAACCTATGGGACACACTGAAAGCAGTTCCTGAGAGGGAAGTTCATAGCATTAGAGGCCTAACTCAAAATACAAGAAAAAAATATAATAAATTATCTAACTCCACAACTTAAAGAATTAGAAGGAGAGGAACAAGAAAAGCCCAGAGTAAGCAGAAGGGAGGAGATAACTAAAGATCAGAGCAGAAATAAATGACATAGAGACCAAAAAAATACAAAAGATCAATGAAACCAAGAGCTGGTTCTTTGAAAGGATAAACAAGATTGATGAACCTCTAGCCAGGCTCACCAAGAAGCAAAGAGAGAGGACCCAAATAAACAAAATCAGAAATGAAAGAGGCGAAATAACAACAGACCCCACAGAAATACAAAAGATTGTAAAAAAATACCATGAACAACTCTATTTCAACAAACAAAACAACCTAGAGGAAATGAACATATGCTTAGAAAAATATGACCTTCCAAAACTCAATCAAGAAGAATCAAAAAATCTCAACAGGCTGACAACTAAGGAGGAAATTGAAGCAGTCATCAAAAAACTTCCAGCACACAAAAGCCCAGGACCAGACAGCTTCATGGGGGAATTTTACCAACCATTCAAAGAAGAATTAAAACCTATCCTTCTCAGACTACTCCAAAATATTTAAGAGGAAGGCACTCTTCCAAGCTCTTTCTATGAAGCCAGCATTACCGTAATCACAAAGCCAGATAAAGACACTACGAAGAAAGAGAATTACAGGCCAATATTCCTGATGAACCTATATTCTAAAATCCTCAACAAAATTCTAGCAAATCAGATCCAGCATTACATTAGAAAGATCATACAACATGACTTATTTGGATTTATTCCGGGGATGCAAGGATGGCACAATATCTGCAATCAATAAATGTGATACATCACATAAACAAATTTAGAGACAAAAATCACATAATCATATCAATTGATGCAGAAAAGGCATTTGACAAAATCCAACAACCTTTCCTGATAAAAATTCTCAGCAAGTGGGAATAGAGCGATCATATCTCAACATATTAAAAGCCTTATATGAAAAACCTACAGCCAACATCACACTCAATGGGCAAAAACTAAAACCATGTTCCTTAAGAACTAGAACAAGACAGGGATGCCCACTTTCACCACTCCTGTTCAACATAGTACTGGAAGTGCTAGCAAATGCAACCAGACAAGAAGAAGAAATAAAAGGCATCCAAATTGAAAAAGAAAAAGTAAAATTGTCATTACTCGCAGATGACATGATATTATACATTGAAACCCCTAAAGACTCCATCAAAAAACTACTAGAACTAATAAATGAATTTGGCAATGTAGCAGGATACAAAATTAACACCCAGAAATCTATGACTTTTTTATACACCAATAATGAACTCACAGAAAGAAAAACTCAAAAAAAAATCTCGTTTACCATTGCAACCAGAAAATTATGATACTTAGGAATAAACTTAATCAAGGAGGTAAAGGGTCTATACTCAAAAAATTACAGGACACTGAAAAAAGAGATAGAGGAATACATAAACAAATGGAAGACTATACCATGTTCACGGACTGGCAGAATCAACATCATACTACCCAAAGCAATCTATAGATTCAATGCAATCCCCATTAAAATACCAATGGCATACTGCAAATACCTAGAACAAACTTTCCAAAAATTCATATGCAATATAAAAGACCCTGAATAGCTGCAGCAATCTTGAAAAAGGACAATGTTGGAGGGAAAACAATACCAGATATCAAGCTATACATAAAGCCACTGTTCTCAAAACTGTCTGGTACTGGCACAAGAATAGACATATAGACCAATAGAACAGAACAGAGAACCCAGAAATAGACCCAAGCCATTATGTTTAATTAATATTTGACAAAGGAGGCAAGAGCATACAATGGAGTCAAGACAGTTCCTTCAATAAATGGTGTTGAGAAATTGGACAGATACATGCAAAAAAAATGAAATTAGGACACCAATTTACACCATTCACAAAAATAAACTCAAAATGGATAAAAATCTTAAATGTAACACAGGAAACCATAATAATCTTAGAAGAAGCCATGGGCAGCAAAATACCAGACATTTGTCATAGGAATATCTTTATTGATGCATCTCCTAGGGCAATGGAAACTAAGGAGAAAATAAACAAATGGGACTACATCAAAATAGAAAGCTTCTTCACAGCAAAAGAAACCGTCAATAAAACAACAACAAAGCACACTGCATGAGAGAACATAATTACCAATGTTATCTCCGATAAGGGTTTAATCTCCAAAATTTATAGGGAACTCATACAACTTAACAAAAGGAAGATAAACAATACAATCAAAAAATGGGCAAAGGACTTAAATAGACACTTTTCAAAAGAGGACATACAGAAGGCCAAGAGACATATGAAAACATGTTCAAAGTCACTAATCATCTGAGAGATGCAAATCAAAATGACAATGAGGTACCATCTCACACCTGTCAGAATGGCTATCATCAACAAATCAACAAAGGACAAGTACTGGGAAGTATGCGGAGAAAAAGGAACCCTCTTATACTGCTGGTAGGACTGCAGACTGGTGCAGCCACTGTGGAAAACAGCATGGTGTTTCCTCAAAAAAACTAAAAATGGAACTCCCATTTTACTCAGTAATCCCACTTCTAGAAATATATCACAAGAAAACAGAAACGCCAGTCAGAAAGGATATATGCATCCCTATGTTCATAGCAGCACAATTTACAATAGTAAGATTTGGAAACAGCCTAAGTGCCCATCAGCAGATGAGTGGATTAAAAAACTGTGGTACATCTACACAACAGAATACTATGCTACTGTAAAATATAAGAAATTCTTACCATTTGCAACACCATGGATGGATCTGGAGAGCATTATATTAAGCCAAATAAGCCAGCCAGAGAAAGATAAATATCACATGATCTCACTCATTAGTGGAATATAATGAACAACATAAACTGATGAGCAAAAATAAAACCAGTGTCATTGAAGCATTGATCAGACTGTCCAACCTATGAAGGAAGACGGGGGGTCAGGGGTAAGAGATCAACCAAAGGACTTGTATGCATGCATATGAGCATAACCAATGGCCACAGACAGTAGGGGGCTGGGGTGGCTGAGAAGAGGTCAATGGGGAAAAGGGGAGACTTATGTAATACTTTAAACAATAAAGAATTAAAAATAAAATAAAATAAAAAGGTCTTGCCTTCACCTTAAGAACACACTGTGGAATGGCTGTGTGCAGTCTTATAGTGGGGGTGGGGCAATATTTCAATAAATTTTACCTATAGTGAGGGGAAACTAGAACCAGCATAAAACTGTAATTGGTAAAGAAGTGGTGGGCACTCATTTTTGCCAAGAGAGGGGGATGTTTAATATTTGGTGACCTTGTTTTTGTCTTTGCTTCAATAAATTTAGAAAGTGGCCCTTGTTTTGTTTCCTTTTATCATGGTCTCAGAGTGACCTTTACTGATGTTGGTGTTCTGTGGAATTGTTTACATCTAATAGGAGAATAGGATGGCTTATCTGTTAGTGCTAGTCCAGTTCTGAATGTCAGGGGCTGCTTTTTATTTTATTCTGAACATGTAGTTCTTTCTCCCAACTGGACTGAGACACACTTATTGCCAAAAATGATGGCACTTGCTTCTCCATCCTTGGCAAGGTTTTGCATTTTATGTAGGTATTTAGTAAATATTTGCTGATTGATTGGGGATCAGGAGGACTTGTCTGGAACATTCAGAGGCCCTCAACTCATGACCCTTTACTTTGTGCATGGTTAATTAACCTTCTTCTGCCAAGTTTCTCTGGAAGCTGCATGTACAAGAAGTAGGCCTGTCTCAACTTCAGATAAAAAGATCAGGAGATAAGTTCTAGTCCTGGCTGCTCCATTAAGTGGCATGGCCTTGGGAGGGGGGCATCCAGTTAGCTGCCCTAGGCCTTTATTTCTGCATTTTACAAAGAATGGGCTTAAATTCAATATCTAAAGGCCTTGTCAGCTCTGAAATTTTGGGAGAATATTTTCTCTTGTATCTCTTCTGCTTTTAAAGGGTACATGGCCACACATCATTATAGAGGGGAATAATTACTCAAAAATGGTGCTATAGGTGAGCTTTTAAAAACAAAAAATCTTACAGCACATGTCAGTATTAGTTCTAAACAGGTTAAGGAGTTAAATCTAAACATTTATATATTTTTTCCAAAAAGGAGAAAATATAAAATTTATTTCTGTATAAGAAAATATTTGAAAATTTACAATGATGTTACAACCATGAAAATGAAAATATTTGATTTTGCAACATAAAGTAAAAATAGTATGTACTTAGAAATATTAACCAAATTAGAAAGCAAAAATCAAACTAGGAAAATATTTCAACAAATGGTTAACATCCTAAATATAACCCCATCTCATTCCATCTAGCTGTCCCATTCAAATCTTAACTGAAGAAATGGTATGAACTCAGCCAGGGAGGAAATATGTAACTCCATATAGCTGAAAACAACTGATCCCTCCAAAACCAAATTAGATGATTCTCTCTGAAGTCCTGAGAGATTACACAATAACTTCTCTCCAATAGTTCAAGAACAGAAAAATTATTATTGATATAATAATAATGCCTAATAGTTTACAGAGTTTCACAGTATGAATTGGACTTTTATAGATTATCTTATTTGATTCTCAAAGCTAGGTAATCATTACCTTTATAGATGATAAAAATGGAGGACTAGAAATGATAAGTAATTTTCCCACGATCACATCAGGGAAAAAAAATGTTAAAACCAACTCCAGACCTCAGATTGGGTTTCTGCCTCAGTTTTCTGTCTTCGTAGTGAAGATTTGGATTACAGATTTTCTACATTGCCTTCCATATTTAAACCAATGATTTATCACAATGCCATGCTCCATTTTTGAGGTGAGACTAGAAGAAAACTAAAAACATTGAAATTTGGTTGGGTTGATGAAAGGAAAAAATTCCTCCTCAACTTGATAGAATTTATTGGTGTTATAATACTTAACTTGGATGTTACATTTATCTAAATATTATATGTAATTATACACATATTTGTTCTTCAAAAAACCATTTTAGTGTTATAAAACTTTTTAGAGTGAATATAACATAGTTATTTTCTCTATAATTTTCAGAATTATTTACACTTGAGGTCTTAAGTGGACCTTAAAATCAACAGTCTTGAACTGCTGCCTCAGAAACATCCTAGGAAGCCTGCTGTTTTAATGTTTGTCATGCTTAGCTCTTAGGAGATGACTTAGTCCTTTAAAAGATGTATGTCTTTTTTTATTCATTCTTTGGAGGCTTGACAAGAATGTCAGGTTTATTATACATCTTCCAGCTCCTGTCATTGACCACTTCAACACTCAGTTCTGAATGCATATATTTCAATTCTGTCCATTCTTTTCAAATTATTTTAACCACATTAAATGGTCCAAATTCTTCTCTCTCTACTCTTTGGAGCATTTTTCTGCTGCTGAAGTCTGAGCCACACAACATTTTTATGATCCTCTCCCTACTCACATGACCCATTACCACATGGAAATTAGGGAACTCCTCTCAGTTTACATGGTCCAGGGTGCCTCCATATTGGACTACTATAGTTTTCCAGACAATTAAAATGGCAGCTCAGTGCCCGAAAGATAGCTCAGGACCCTAAGGCCTCATAGAAAAGAGAGCTGATTGGGAGCCATCCTAGAAGCTAAGGGCCTTTGCCATTGGACACAGGGCATGTCAATCCTCGCTTCCCAGCCAATGAGCTTGGAGCTTGTAAGGCACAGGCGCGGCCCTTTGTTGACGCTCGTGGCCCCACCCCCCGTGGTGTGGCGAAGCCTTGGTGGGTGGGTTGGCCGTCCGCACCTGCCCATCAGAGGCCGTTAGCCAGTGGACAGCCAGTTCCTCCTCCGCCCCGCCCCTTCTCGCAGGCCCTGTCAAGGGCCTCCGCTCCCGGCCGCCATCTTGGCAGTCAACGCCACAGCCCGTTCGCTGCCGGAGGAGGTACTGTTCGCTATGTCCGACAGTGACGATGGGAACCCGGCCCCAGGGGGCCGGGAGAGTCCCGTGGGCATGGCGGGGGCCTGGGTCAGGGCAGATGGAGATCAGGATGCCCTGATCCTCAACCCCATGCCCCAGGGGGGCGGGGGGGACGCAGCCACCGCCATGGTGGCAGCAGAAGTTGCAGAGGCCATGGAGAGCCTGGGGGAGGAGGCCGGGGCAGTGGGAGACCCCGAGGGAGGTGCCAATGATGAGGATTCTGACATTGGCCCCGCTGAGGAGGAGGAGAACATGGAGCCGGGCCCAGAGATGGCAGTAGATGCCCACCAGTTCCCCATGGCGCGCTTTCGCTTCATGTTCCTGAACCTCTTGCACATGCTGCTACACCGCATGCACTACAACAACCATATCCTCACGTATCCCCGCGGCATCCGCAGGATGTCCCTGTCCAGGCATCAGAGATCTGGACGTGTGGCCCAGATTCATGTGATTTTGATGCCCGAGGTCTCCAGAGAGCGGTTCGTAGCCATGGTGCCCCATGGCTCCAGACGGAGGGTCATAGCCATGGTGCATGAGTCTGCAGATGGACCTGCGAGATTTGGACCTGGGGTCCCGGGCCTCCCAGAGCCTGAGGGCCAGGCCAGGGACATGGCCGAGGAGTCTGCGGCTGGGGAGATGGCAGAGGAAGAACAGGAGGAGCCCATGCAGGAAGCCGAAGCCCCCAGGGGTGAGGATCTGGCGGAGCGGATAGGGGATAAGTTCGGGTCGGGGTCGCGACGCGGTGGGGGGCGGGGGGTCGCGGGGGTTGCATGGGGCACGGGGGGCGGGGGACGGGGGGGGCGGGCCGCCTGTGAGCAGGTGGTGGGCACAGCTGGCGCAGCGGAGGTCATGCTCACTCGGGTGGGCCGGGCCCTCAACACACCGCAGGCCCAGGAGAAGCCCAACCCCATTAAGGCTCCCCCGCCCCCCGAAAAGTCCGTTGCTCTCTCCTGCCCTCCCTCCGCTGTGCCCTCTCCCACCCGCCCTCCCTCCGCTGTGCCCTCTCCCGCCCGCCTCCACAAAGACAGCGGAGCTCATCAGTGCAGTTCAGGCCCACAGACCCAGGTCCGACTTCCCAGGGGCAGGGGCTCAGGAGGGAGCCGGGAGGAAGGGGGGGGAGGGGAACGGAAGGAAGGGCACCAGCAAACCGCATGCCTGGTGCTGGCTCTTGGCTGCTGAAGGTGTCAACATTCTTACAGGCTTGGTCCCCACACTTTGAGAACTGATCCCTGGACTTTGTAAAAATGAAAGATTCGGGGGGGGGGGGGGGTGAGGGGCTAATGAGCTTCACACAGAATTTGTCGCGGAGGCAAAACTATTTCCCCAAGACACTTCTGACTAGAACATACAGAATACCCTGGCTGTTCAGATCCCTTTTTCTCCGCAAGGCCAGAAGCCACCAGCAGCACAGGTTTACTACAAAAAGGGAAGTACTGTCACCGTGCAAACAATTGAGCAGCAGAAAGGTGCGGGCCACGGGGGTGTTGCCGCAACTAGCAGGAAGGTGCCCAGCCCGTCTTCTCCTAGTTACTTCCATCCTCCTGCTTCTCCTGAGGGTTTATGTGTGACCCGTTCATTATGAACTGGGATTTTCTTCTGGGAATGTCTGATCCCAAAGTCTGTCTTATTCTTCACTAAAGAAACAACCAAAGAAGGGGCCGAGGGTGCTGAAAGTAAGGAAGACAGCGAGGAGTTGAACCAAAAACAGGAAGGACCTGAAATGGCTGTGGATCCAGCAGAGAGCGGAGCCAGCAAATCCAGGTATCTGTGTGTCGCTTTGAATATCACTCAACCATTCCTGGCATTTACCTGTTACTGACAGCTTTATTTTTTTTTTAATTCTCCCAGTAAATTAATTTTAAAAATGTTGTTTAAGATTAGTTTTGAAATTCAATTTTAACTACTTAGAATGTTAATACACTACTCACACACCTAGTAATATAAAACACATTATGTACTGAACTATACTTCATGGCTACTCATTTGTTCTCGTGAGGTCTTCTGTCCTCTATCTGTAAAGCTAAGGAAATCAGTACATAAGGCCAATATTTGTTTAGAAAGCAGTTACTAGATGCAGCAGCTAAAGTAGCTGGGCTGTGTGGTTGGGCCTTCATTGCTTGGCCATAGAAATGCAGTCTGATTATTATACTAAGTGAAATAAGCCAGTTAGAGAAAGACAAATACCATATGATCTCACTTACATGTGGAATCTAATAAACAAAATAAACTGACAAAATAGAAGCAGAGGCATGGATACATGGAACAGACTGACAGCTGTCAGACAGGAGGGGGGTGGAAAGGACTAGATGAAAGAAGGTGAAATGATTAGCCAAAGAACATATATGCCTAACCCACAGACACAGCAAACAGGTGGGGATGGCCAGAGGGAAGTGGGGGCAGGGACTGGGTGGAGGTGGGCAAAGGGGGGTGGTAAATGGTGGCATCTGTAATCATGTCAACAACAAAAATAAAAAAAGAAATTCGTCTCCTATGAGAACTAGGAGACAAGGACGACTTACAAATAGCAAAAAGATAACAATTTCAAGTAGGACCACATTTAATGATTAATACCTAAACTTTTGGTTGTAGATTTTTGTATTTCATGTGACAGTCAAAAGAAAAGAAGCTTAGTCATAGTATGATTATTGTTAATCACTGAATTGGTAATTAAGTCTCAAGGTTTATCTTATCTTTGACTATATTTAAATGAATAACTTTCTCTCTTTTATGGCACTTTCATAGCTGCATGTTTTATAATAGCCTCTTATATGGGTGATATGGAAACTGAGGGTCTGGGAGTGTCACTTATAGAATGAGCACAGGCTTTTAAGGTGGAGAGATTTATTTAAATACCAGTGTGGGCTCTCAAGGGAAAGAAAAGGCATTTGGGGTGCTAGGCAAGAGGGAGACAAGTTGGCATGATCACAATTGAAGCCATGGGTTATAGAAGCATCCTATACCCAAAGGTGCAGGTAACAGTTAGCAGATATGTGGTCCTGCCCAAAAGTCCACAGAGACATTTGGTCTATGCCAGAAGGTCCTTGATATTTAAATTACGCTTTTCTGCAAGATTGGAGCCCTGAGCTGTCTACCTAACCCCATGTGCCATTGCAAGCGAGGCTACTGAGGCAAGAAAGGTTACTATTGGCAATAAGGCCAGAATACAATTATTGGACCAATAAAACTTTATATTTTTAAAAAAATATATATTTTATTGATTTTTCACAGAGAGGAAGGGAGAGAGATAGAGAGTCAGAAACATTGATGAGAGAGAAACATCGATCAGCTGCCTCCTGCACATCTCCCAGTGGGGATGTGCCCGCAACCCAGGTACATGCCCTTGGCCGGAATCAAACCTGGGACCTTTCAGTCCGCAGGCCGACGCTCTATCCACTGAGCCAAACCAGTTTCGGCAAAACGTTATATTTTTATGTATTAATCCTATAAGTCAGAAGTGTATATAAACATTATGGGCTTTTTGAACCCAGGATGTTTCCTAAGCATGGGTGTTCTGGACAGAACCAAATATCAAGGCATTTTAGTGTGGACCAAATGTCACAATAGCTCTCTTGGACAGAATCAAATGATCTGCAAGGCAGGTTACAAGAGGGAAGCGTGTTGTTCTCTCCTCGTTGGGATATAGCGCACAAATGCAGCAGGTACACACAGGGCTATTTTCTTAGATTTAGAAAGTCATTGGAGCTGGTTAATGCCTTGTAAGTGTTAATTTTCTTTCATTTAATCCTGCAGTTTGGAGGACTAGAAAGAAGATAAAGAAGAAAGAATTTGTTGTTCACTCTTCTTAAGTTTTTCATTTTCATAAATCCATGTAAATTGTATTAAACACTGATATCATTCCCAAATTCATCACCCAAAAAATGCTATCCAATGATATCTAACTTTTATTTCTTATAGCTATATTTGACAGCATTTGTTTTAGTTAAAAATAAGTTTGTTTCAATTAATAAACTGAAATGCAGGTAGAGTTTATCTAGATAAATAATCCCAACACATATCTCTCTTACCTCTTTGTTTTGAAAGGCATCACTCTCCACCATTTTGTAAGCCTGCTTTAAATTATTTTATGGCAGCCCAAAATAAATTAAAAGGTCGAGTTGGAAACAATTTTTGATGTCAAGCCTTTAGAGCTGCTCTGATTTGAGATGTGCTTAACTATAAAAGGTGTCACCGCTCTCACTAATAAACTGTATACTGATTACCTGTTTAAATGATAACATATTGAATTAAAATATACTATTAAAATGAATTTTGCCAGTTTCTTTTTTGACGCAGCTACTAGAAAAGTTAAAATTACACGTGACTTGCATTATATGTCTGCTAGACAGAGGGGCTCTAGAACAGTTTCGAAGGAAACCTAATAGGTGGCCCAGCATGCCTGGAGGCCAGATGGTGCTGCTGAGCCTGGGCCCAGACATTGATTTGGAACAGTGGTTCTCATAGTTCGATCCCCAAAACAGCATCATGAGCATCACCCAGGAATTCTGGGGCTCCACCCAAGACCTACTCAATCAGAAACTCTAAGGGTAGCCCAGCAGCCTGTGTTTAGCAGGCTCTGCAGGGGATTCTGATGCAGTGCAGGCTTGAGAAGCACTAGTTCAGGGGGCCAGTTCACTGTCCCTCAGACCGTTGGAGGGCCGGACTATAGTTTAAAAAAAACTATGAACAAATTCCTATGCACACTGCACATATCTTATTTTGAAGTAAAAAAAAACAAAACGGGAACAAATACAATATTTGTATTTGCATGTGGCCCACGGGCTGTAGTTTGAGGACCCCTGCACTAATTTAAAGGTATGAGAAGCACTATTAAAGCCACAGGGGAAGAGGCTGAGACTCACCCAAGGTAGGACCTGCCTTAACTCACTGGCTTGGAACTGTTGCAGGTAAACTGAACAGGATGGCAAGAGCTGGACTGCGGAGACCAGAACTCACAGGGGCTGAGAGATAGGGGCGCTGAGAGTGGGTGATGGCAGCAGAAAAATGCATAAGGGGGGAAAGCTGGTTCCAGAAGGATACAAACATAATACCATGTACATGAAGTCTAAAACCATGCAAACTGATCACCATACATTGATTGTGGATACAAGTATCAGGAGTAAAAAGCATGCTCATGGGAGCTGTGTACCAATGTAGCATACAGAAATTCATGTTTGGATAGATAAACACATTTAGGATGGTGGTTACCTTTTGGGAAAAGAAAGGGAAGGGAAATTTTATTGCAGAGGACTCCGCTGTGCACTTCAACTGTATTTGTAATGTTATATTTCTTATGCTGGGTAGTGGGTAAATGGATGTTTATAGTACTATTCTCTATAATTTTGTGTATATCTTAAATATTTCATTATAAATAATGGGGAAAATAAAAAGAAAAAAGGAGAAAATGCGCTCAATCTCTGGAATCCACTTAAGGAAAAATAAGATAGTCATCCTTGACCTGAGTAGAGGATGAGAGAAGGGGAAGGGACTGGGAGTTTGAAACTAGACAGCCTCATTTCTGCATTTAGTTAAGGTTTCCTAGGTGCCTTCTTGGTAGCACTAATACCTTTTTTCTTTTCTTTTCTTTTTTTTATTGCTTAAAGTATTACAAAGGGTATTACATATGTCTCCTTTTCCCCCCCGCCCTTGACAATCCCCTGACCTCCCCTAACCCCCACTGTCTTATGTCCATTGGTTATGCTTGTATTCATGCATATAAGTCCTTCAGTTGATCTCTTACCCCACCCACTTCTGCCTCCCTACCCTCCCTGGCCTTCCCACTGCAGTTTGACAGTCTGTTTGAGGCAGCTCTGCCTCTGTATTTATTTTTGTTCATAAGTTTATAATGGTCTCTATTATCCATGAATGAGTGAGATCATGTGGTATTTTTCCTTCATTGACTGGCTTATTTCACTTAGCATAATGCTCTCCAGTTCCATCCATGCCATTGCAAATGGTAAGAGTTCCTTCTTTTTTACAGCAGCACAGTATTCCATTGTGTAGATGTACCACAGTTTTCTAATCCACTCATCTGTTGATGGGCACTTAGGCTGTTTCCAAATCTTAGCTATGGTGAATTGTGCTGCTATGAACATAGGGGTGCATATATCCTTTCTGACTGGTGTTTCTGGTTTCTTGGGATATATTCCTAGAAGTGGGATCACAGGGTCAAATGGGAGTTCCATTTGTAGTTTTTTGAGGAAACTCTATACTGTCTTCCACAGTGGCTGCACCAGTCTGCATACCCACCAGCAGTGCACGAGTGTTCCTTTTTCTCCACATCCTCTCCAGCACTTGTCGTTTGTTGATTTGTTGATGATAGCCAGTCTGACAGGTGTGAGATGGTACCTCATTGTTGTTTTGATTTGCATCTCTCGGATGATTAGTGACTTTAAGCATGTTTTCATATGTCTCTTGGCTTTCTGAATGTCCTCTTTTGAAAGGTGTCTGTTTAGATCCTTTGCCCATTTTTTGATTGGATTGTTTATCTTCCTTTTGTTAAGTTGTATGAGTTCCCTATAAATTTTGGAGATTAGGCCCTTATCAGATATGACATTGGCAAATATGTTTTCCCACGCAGTGAGCTTTCTTGTTGTTTTGTTCGTGGTTTCTTTTGCTGTGCAGAAGCTTTTTATTTTGATGTAGTCCCACTTGTTCATTTTCTCTTTAGTTTCAAGTGCCCTAGGAGCTGTATCGCATTGATACCTTTTTTCATACAGTATTCTGATAGCACATCTCATATTCTAACATATAGATTACATATATAATAATCTAACATATGATCCACTATATATATTTCCCCTGTTCCACTAACAGCAACCCCTGGAGTGAATCTCTGAATGGTTGGGTCCTTAAAGTGTTTTATTTATCTTTCTTTCCCACACTCCTAGACAATAAGTTTTCCTTAGTAGGTACTTAATGCCTATTAAAGTGAAGTAAACTTAACACTCCCACAACTCTTTTTTTTTTTTTGGTTACCAGTGTTGACATTTAAAATGAATTTCACATAGTATTCCTTATGACTAGAACCACAAGTTTACAAAGAAGGCAAAAGGCTCCTTTTTACTATTATTTGAACTGAAAGTGCAGGCCAAGTAGTATGATTTGAGCACGTTAAAATGGATTCTAATTTATTAGTTTTTATTTATTTTTTTATAGTGGTATCTCATTGTATTTCCCGAACACATGTGATGTCGAGCATTATTTTCATATTAGAGGCCCAGTGCATGAATATGTGCACAGGTGGTGTCTGGCCAGCCCGTCCCAACTGGGGCCAATCAGGCCAGGAGAGGGAAGGGGCTGTGGGCAGTTGGTGGGCCAGCCTCGCCCCTGATCAGGGTGGGAGGGCTGATAAGGGGTGAGGCCAAGCAGGGGGAGGGGCCATGGACTGTTGGCCAGCCAGCCCCGCCTCCTGGTTGAACTCCCAGTGGAAGGGACAATTTGCATATTAGCTTTTTATTACATAGGATGCTAATTTGTCATCTGTATATCTTCTTTAGTGAGGTATCTGTTAAGGTCTTCATTCAATTGTGAATTGGGTTTGTTTTCTTATTGTTAAGTTTTAGGAATACTTTGTATATGTAGGATAGCATTCCTTTATAAGATGTGTCTTGTTGGCCATGACTTTTTAAAAAACATGTTTTTATTGATTTTAGAGAGAGAAGAAGGGAGAGGGAGAGAGATATAGAAACGTCGATGAGATGGAAACATCAACATAGATCAGCTGCCTCCTGCATGATCCCCACCAGGGATTGAACCCACAACCTAGGCATGCGCCCTGACTGGGAATCAAACCAGTGACCTTTTGGTGCATGGGTCAACTCTCTACCACCAAGCCACACTGACTGGGCTGGCCGTGACTTTTTATTCAGAATGGTATGGCAATATAGTTTACGCCCTATATTGTCCACCTACTTTCTCTCTATCCCAATCGTCCCTAGTCTAATTCAGGTAATAGTGTCTGACCTAGAATTTTGAAGATTCCCCTAACTGGTCTCTGCCCTGAATTCATCCATTAAAGCACTAATTTGAGTGCATTGCATCTTGGTTTTAAAACATTCAATGTTTCCACGTGGTTTCTAAATAAGAGTTAAAATTTATAATTTGGAATTTCAGATTCTCCATTTTCTGTCCCTAATGACACAGCTTTGTCTAGAACTCTATATATTTTAATGCTCTGTAATTCTATTCACTTAGGCCAAGTAGATTCCTCTATGGTTCTTAATCCCTACTCTTTAACAGAAAGGATTATGTGCATTATCCTATATAATAAAAGAGAAACATGTAAGTTGACTGTCCCTTCACTACGCTCACCAGCCAATCAGGGTGAATATGCAAATTAACCCAACAAAGATGATGGGTTAATTTGCATACACAGGTGCCAGACAGAGAGCAGAAGCGGGATAGCTGGCAGCTTGGGGGGGCGTGGCTCCCTTGGTTGCTCCCTTGGGGGGACGTGGCTCCCTCGGTTGCTCCCAGCATGGGGAGCACCAGGAATTCTGGGAATAGTAGTTTTGGTGGCAGCCCCAGGACCGAAAGTGGAAGCCTAGAGCACAGGGAGCACCAGGAATTCTGGGAATCATAGTTCTGGTGGCAGAAGGATCTCCTAGACCAGTGATGGCGAACCTTTTGAGCTCAGCATGTCAGCATTTTGAAAAACCCTAACTTAACTCTGGTGCATTTATTTTATATATTTAAATGCCATTTAACAACAAAAAAAATCAACCAAAAAAATGAGTTTGCGTGTCACCTCTGACACGCGTGTCATAGGTTCGCCATCGGTGTCCTAGACCCATGGTCAGCAAACTGTGGCTCACGAGCCACATGCAGCTTTTTGGCCCGTTGAGTGTGGCTCTTCCACAAAATACCAAGTGCGGGTGCACGAACAGTGCCATTAAAACTTTGTGGCCCATGCACAGAAGTTGGTTTTCAGCCTGGGCGAGTCTATTTTGAAGTACTGTTGATATTTGGCTCTGTTGACTAATGAGTTTGCCGACCACTGTCCTAGACACTAGAGCAGTGGTTCTCAACCTGTGGGTCGCGACCCCTTTGGCGGTCGAACGACCCTTTCACAGGGGTCACCTAAGACCATCCTGCATATCAGATATTTACATTATGATTCATAACATTAGCAACATTATAGTTATGAAGTAGCAACGAAAATAATTTTATGGTTGGGTCACAACATGAGGAACTGTATTTAAAGGGCCAAAAGGTTGAGAACCACTGAGTCTTAAGGCTTCCAGTTAGCAGAAAATTAACCTTTCTGTGGCTTTGGGATTGTAGTCCTGCTTCAGGCTAAATCCTTGTGAAGCAGAGGAAGGTACTATAAGCTTGGCTACATGGAGTTCTCCACTTTAAGTCACCAGCCAGAGGTAAGACAGATCTCCAGTGGCCCCAGACTTCCTCTGTGGTGGTGTGCTTGCTGTCTGCCTGACTGAAAGAACAGCTTTCGTTATCTTTAGAACACTGAATTTCAAAATTTCTTCAATGCTTCAAGAATAGAATATGTATGACAGGCAGTAAATTTCTGGGCAACTGAAGAGTGTCACCGTGACACTGAGGAAGAGTTGAAACACTAATAAACAAATTATACAGAAAAGTATGGTAATACCCAAGAAATGTTCTGCCTCATAAAAAGGTGCTCACTGCTGCCAGACCTACAACAGATTGATATGGGGCATGTGCAAAGAGAACGCTCTAAGTGCTCTCTGTTTACTATTACCCAAGTTGTAGGCATTGGGGGCCTTCAGGGATATGGGGAAGGTGTTTCAAGGAGTAGTAGGGTGAATGGGAGACTAGTCCTTGCAAACCTTGGAGTAGCACCCAAAAAGTAAAAAATTTAACTAAGCTCATAAGGCCTAAAATACAATCCTTGGACCAAGTCATATGGACTTTTCCATTAGAAATAGTTTATTTGGTCAAGGAAAATGACAATCTCTTAGTAACTCCTGGAAAAATATTTTTGCTTCCTCCCCTCTAAAGCTCATTATTTGAATATAAAGATTTTGTAAGTCTACAACACTGCATCCAGTATCATGTCCCTTCCCTAAGAACATAAACCTCATAGGCCATAGCGAGTATTCAAATAAAAAGAGGATGTGAAGGCTATATGTACACAGTTAAGACTTAAGCACATTTTAAAAAACACACACATCATTAATTGTGATAGTTATCCCAAACAGACAAAACAAGTCTTAACAATTTCAAGAAAATTGAAATTATATCAAGTATCTTTTATGACCACAAAAATATAAACCTAGAAATCAATAACAGGAAGAAAATTGGAAAATTCACATATACATGGAAATTCAACAATGCATTGCTGAACATCTAATGAATCAAAGAAGAAACCAAAGGACAATGAAATAATATCTTGAGACAAATAAAAATGAAAATACAACATACCATAACTTATAGTATGCAGCAGAAGCAATTTTAAGAAGAAAGTGTATAACAATAAATACCTACATTAATAAAATAGAAAGATCTGAAACACTTTACATTATACTCGAAGGAGCTAGAAAAAGGAGAGCTAAGCCCAAATTTAATGGAAGGGAAGAAATAATAAATATTTGAGGAAAAGAAATGAAACACAGAATATGAAAATAACAGAAAAGATCAATGACACTAAAGTTTTTTTAAGCTAAACAAATCTAACCACACATCAAGGAAGAGGGAACGTATTACACAACAAATAACGCCAGAGGTTAGCTGTTTAGAAAAAAAAAGGCAACTGAAATCCCAACTTTATTTTTTTTATTAATATATTTTATTGATTTTTTACAGAGAGGGATAGAGATTTAGAAACATTGATGAGAGAGAAACATCGATCAGCTGCCTCCTGCACAGCCCCTACTGGGGATGTGCCCGCAACCAAGGTACATGCCCTTGACTGGAATCGAACCTGGGACCTTTCAGTCCACAGGCCGACGCTCTATCCACTGAGCCAAACCAGTTAGGGCTGAAATCCCAACTTTATATCACTTGCCAATGTCACATCCAGTCAGATAAAGGTATCCTATCTAATAAAAGAGAAACATGGTAATTAGCTGTAACTTCGCTACCCTTCACATTGGCTAATCAGCGAGATATGCAAATTAACTGCCAGCCAAGATGGCGGCGGGCAGCCAGGCAGCTGACGCGAACATGGAGGCTTGCTTGCTCCAGTGATGGAGGAAGCCAGGTTCCCCGCCTGCTGCTGCAGGCCTCTCAGCTGCTCTCTAAGAAATATTGTTACAAATATAGAAGCTAAACAAAACCCCAGAAACCTGCTTTCAGTCAGCCCGGATCTCAGAGCTGGAGTGGCAACAAAGTTTCAAATACAGAAGGTAAACAAAGTCCAGAAACCTGCTTTCAGCAGCTGAGGTCTGAGCTAAAGCCGCTCTCAGCTCCAGTGACAGCCATAGAAGTAAATAAATCCCAAAATAAAAAAAAAAAAAAGGAAAAAAGGAGAGGATGGGAGCTTCAGTCACCCGCCAGCCTGAAAACGGCCCTCAACCCCTTACCCAGGCTGGCCAGGCACCCAAGCGGGACCCCCACCCTGATCCAGGACACCCTTCAGGGCAAACCAGCCAGCCCCACCCGTGCACCAGGCCTCTATCCTATATAGTAAAAGGGTAATATGCCTCCCAGCACCGGGATCAGCAGAGCCGCAAGGCCTCCAGAACCTGGGATCAGCAGAGCCATGAGGCCTCCCGAACCAGGGATCAGCTGAGCTGCAAGGCCTCCTGGCATCGGAATCAGCGGAGCCGAGAGGCCTCCCAGCACCGGGATCAGCTGAGCACTGAGGCCTCCCAGCACTGGGACCAGCAGAGCCACGAGGCCTCCCGGCCCCTGGAGCAGCGTGACAGGGATCAGCACCCCAACCCCCTGATCGGCCCTGCTCTGTGTGTGACAGGGTGCGGAGCCCCAACCCCCTGATCCGCCCTGCTCTGTGTGTGACAGGGGGCGGTGCCCCAACTCCCCTATCAGCCCTACTCTGTTCCTGACAGGGGAAGGTGCCCCAACCCCCTGATCGGCCCTGCTCTGTGCCTGATAGTGGGGAGCTCCCCAAACCCCTGATCGGCCTGCGGCTCTGTGTGTGACAGGGGGCGGTGCCCCAACTCCCCTATTGGCCCTGATCTGTGAGCGACGGGGGGAGCTCCCCAACCCCCTGATGGGCCCTGCTCTGTGTGTGACAGGGGGCAGCACCCCAACCCCTGATCGGCCGGCTCTGTATGTGACAGGGGTGGCGCCACAACCTCCCCATCGACCCTGCCTTGAGTGTGACAGGGGGTGGTGCCCCAATCCCCCACTCGGCCCTACCCTGAGCGTGACTGAGGGTGGCCTCACAACCTCCTGATCCACCCTGCTCTGTGCATGACAGGGGGTGGCACCCCAACTCCCCAATCGGCCCTGCTCTCAGCCCGACCAGGGTTTGGGCCTGCCCTCTGCCACCCGGGAGCGGGCCTAAGCCAGCAGGTCGTTATCTCCCAAGGGGTCCCAGACTGTGAGAGGGCACAAGTGGGGCTGAGGGATACCCTCCCCCCCACCGCCAGTGCACAAATTTTTGTGCACTCGCCCTCTAGTATATAATAAAAATTCACAAAGAAAAAAATATAAATGTGAAGGGTCATATAATCAGATGGTTAAAAAAAATTGTAAAGGAAAACATTCGGATAATTTCTACACAAAAAAGGCAAAACCACTATACGTGGAGATATTACCTAATGTAAGAGGCAAACATACATTGAGAAAGATACAACAAAAAGAATAAATTGTTTGTGTCCTACCCCCAATTTGACAACATCTCCCTCTATCAGTCCTTGAAAAGGGGATATAAACTCTGACCCAGTAGCCAGCTGGGGAATGTTTAAGTTCATGGACCCAATTACCACGAGACTGCTCCACAACCAACTTACAGGGCTGTTGCTGAAGCCCGGACTAACTACCCAATAGCAGCCATCCTGTAAATCAAACAACTCCGTGGGTTACAGAGGACACAGGTTCTTATCCTAATTTTGTAGATGAGAAAACTGAGGCACAGAAAAGCTAAATGGGATTGCAAACTCATAGCAACTGGTAAGTGTTAAAACCAACTCTGGAATCTCGCCGGGGTTCTGCCTCATTTGAGCCACCTGTGAAATGAAGCCTTGGGTTAGAACTGTGGTTCTCAAAGGGCAGTGCCCAGACCAGCAGCAGCCTCCCATGGAAACTTGTTGAAAGTGTGAATTCTCAGGTCACCCCAGACTCATGAGTCCTGACTTCTGGGGTGGGACCCAGCAATCTGTTGTCCAATTAGCCTTCCAGGTGATTCCTACAAGGCCCAAGTTTGGAGAACCACTGAGTCCATGATTTCAATGGTCCCTTCCAGACCTAAAACATTTCCATTAATATCTGAGTACTCCTCTACAGAGCATTTTGCACAAAACCATGTTGTGTCCTTGACCTGGGACCAAAAGGTTAACAAATAAAGGTTGATTAGAATTTGTGTTGGGGGAGGACACACTCCTTTCTCTTGGAATTTATACCTACAGTACTGTGTTTGTACAAGCTACCTGTCATAAACATTTGAATAAGGCACATTGGTAATCATGAACTTGGGTTTTTTCCTGGGGCCTGCATGGAGAGAGGAGCAGTGAACCCCGGCTCAAAAGCAAACTAGAGGTGAGGGGTGGGGCAACAAAGAGAGTGTCTGGCAACCACCTCTTCCAGCCAAGGAACTTAGACCTAGAAACCTTCAGCACCACCTGAATAAACTCACTGGAGGGAACAGCAGGGAGGTGACTGTGGACCTTTCCTGAGCCCTGCTGCTCCTTCTTGACTTGCCCTGACCTTGGCCAGATTTAAATGCCAGCCCAAGGTCAACAGAAAATGCGCTAGCCTGATGTTGTGGCCTTGCCCTACATTGAGGGGCCTGGACTTGATCCAGTCTCTGCTCCTCAGCATCATTGCCTACTGCAGGTCACCCAGCTGTGGAGGCCATCACCTCAGCCACAGCCCATCTCCCTCACCCCAGCAGCACTGCTGCTGCCTCCAAGTTGTTTGCTATCACCTGTGCCACTGCTTCTCATTATAGCTACTGAGGCACTGACGGTTCTCCCAACAGGTGTGATGAAAGCGCCATAAAACCGGCCATCTGCCCAACCAAAATCAGCTGCTCTGAAGGATGGAGGCGGAGAAGGGGAAACTGGCTATGTCCAGGGGAGTATTCATGAAGGCCAAGAGGAGGGATCCTGCAACGCGGCACCGTAAAGATAGAATACAGTGCCCAGGGACTGCCCACCATCCTTCATGATTCACACCATCCTGGGCTTCCTGTCTTAATTAGGGATGGAGGACACTTGAGGACTTGGCCTCACAAATAATGATGGGAAAATAAAGGCACTAAGGTGGACAAACAAAACATCCTCAAGCTGTGCCCAGGAGACTCTCTTTTCTGCCATGGGGGCTGAAGCACTGTCATTGAATGGTGCGACAAAAGAGTGGGCCACCATATCCCTTAGGACTGGTAGGAAGAAAAAACTGTTGAGGGGAGGAGAATTCCTCAGGCTGATGAAGCTTCCCCAAAATGATGTGGTGAAAGAATACATACACTTCACCAGAATACAGTCAGGACTGCCAGTAGTTATATAAAGCCCTCAAAAATGTTCAGTTTTGCTGGGGTCCAACCCAAGCAGGTCCAGGAGTTCCCAAAGGCGTAGACGGAGTCGGCAAAGAAGGAATGACAGGGAGACAGCGTTCAGTTGATCAGCAGCCTAGCCAGGATCTCCAGCCAAGTTCTGGTCTCGATCTCCAGAGATGTTCTGCTGTTTATTGTCTTGTTACATCCGTATTTATACCAGTTGATTTTAATCCTGTCAATTTCTATTACAAAGGTTAGGGTGTTTCTTATCTCCATTCCAGGGAGTAAAGATTATGTAGCTTAAGCATGATTGTTTGTAGTTAAAGTGATTAACTACCCGCCTGGCACTTAGTTAAGGAGTTTCATCCCCTCCCTAACTTCAGGGAAAAATCCCTACCTGGGGAAACAACCTTTCTCGGAGAGGTGACCTTGGTTAAAACACACAGTGCTAAGGGGAGCAAACATATTAAGAACAGTATGCTATATATGCCAGGTCCCTTGAAACATATGCTGTGCAGATGTTTCTTTCCTGTAGCGACTGTGTCAAGCAGCAAGGATGGACCGGCTTCCGGCACAGTTTGGCTGAAACCGGTTTGGCTCAGTGGATAGAGTGTCGGCCTGCGGACTGAGGGGTCCCGGGTTCGATTCTGGTCAAGGGCATGTACCTCGGTTGCGGGCACATCCCCAGTGGGAGATGTGCAGGAGGAAGCTGATCGATGTTTCTCTCCCATCGATGTTTCTGACTCTCTATCTCTCTCCCTTCCTCTCTGTAAAAAATCAAGAAAATATATTTTTTAAAAAATGTTCAGTTTGAAACTTTTCAAATAAAAGCCAAATTTTATAGAAAAGTTCCTGATATTAAAAATACGCTTGTCTCCAGGCCCTTGGCCCAGAGCCAGATACCAACTCAAACCTTGAGCTCTGCCTCCTCCTCCCCTGCATGGGGGGGAGGGGTTGCTTGTATCTGACAAGCTCTATTTGAAAAGAGCTATAAAATCTTCAATGAAATTAATGAGCTTATAGAAAATAAACCAAATAGAAATAGGATAAGGAGGCACTTGCTGAAGAAATGAAAAAGAGACAACTTTAGGGGACAAAGTATGAAGTAAAAGCTACCTTAAAGTATTTCAAAATTTTGGTTTAAAAATACACAGATGCAATGGGGGAATAAGGACACATGTAATACCTTAATCAAAAAAACGTGGGGAAAAAAAGATTATAAAAAAATACACAGATGCTCAGAAACAATATGTTCCATTTTAGAACAACTAAAAAATATCAGACTCAAGTTTTCAGAGACTGGTGCAACTGATTTTTACAGTAAAATTTCTCTTTGAACCCAATGAATATTTCTCCAATGAGGGGCTGAATAAAACAGATATATTTACTTTATGCCCAGATGATCATTGTCCCTATCTTCTTTGGGGACTTGATATTATAGTTTTCATAGGAAGAAAGTGGAAAATGCCACCCAGCAAGGGAAGTGGAACTTCCAGAACACTGTACAGAACAACTTCCAATTACTCTTTCTCAATTACTTTTTTAAGATATTTTTATTGATTTCAGAGAGGAAGGGAGAGGAGAGAGACAAAGAGAGAGAGACATCAATGATGAGAGAGAATCACCGATTGGCTGCCTCCTGCACATCCCCACTGGGGACTGAGCCCGCAACCTGGGCATGTGCCCTTGATAGGAATCAAACCTCCTGAAATGCCTGACATTGGGATGCTATAGCTAAAATTAATGAACATTTTAATTAGTGTACCTTTCCCACGATCATATAATCCTAAAATTGGTATTATACTTCACTGGAGAAGCGTTTAATGACTTAAATGACTCAAAGTTTCCAAACACAAGATAAGAAGTGGTTGCGGAGGACAACTGCAATGATAACAATGATGATACAGAATAGGGAAGAGAACCGTAAAGCAAACACTTCTTTGCAAAGTGTAAGCTGTAGTGAGCTGGGTATGTTATATGCCATTAAAGAATAGCCTAAACATACTCTGAGTTGTTTACAGCTTCTTTTTTATTATTTTACTAGAGGCCCAGTGCACAAAAATTTGTGCACTCGGGGGGTAGGGGGGGTCCCTCAGCCCGGCCTGTGCCCTCTTGCAGTCTGGGATCCCTCGGGGGAGATAACGACCTGCTGGCTTAGGCCTGTTCCCGGTGGCAGAGGGCAGGCCCAATCCCTAGGTGCAGCCCCTGGTCGGGCTCAGAGCAGGGCCGATTGGGGAGTTGGGGCGCCACCCCCTGTCATGCACAGAGCAGGGCAATCGGGAGGTTCTGATGCCACCCTCAGTCACGCTCAGGGTAGGGCCGATTGGGGTTTGGGTCACTGTCCCCTGTCACACTCAAGGCAGGGTCGATGGGGAGATTGTGGCGCCACCCCCTGTCACGCAGAGAGCAGGGCCAATCAGGGGGTTGGGGCACTGCCCCCTGTCATGCACAGAGCAGGGCCCATCAGGGGGTTGGGGCGCCGCCACTCTCACACTCAGGACAGGGCCGATGGGGAGGTTATGGCTCTACCCCGTCACACACAGAACAGGGCCCGTGGGGGTGTGGGGGTTGGTTCGCCACACCCTGTCACACACAGAGCCACAGGGCAAGCAGGGGGTTGGGGAGCTCCCCGCTATCAGGCACAGAGCAGGGCTGATCAGTGGGTTGGGGCGCCTTCCCCTGTCACGAACAGAGCAGGGCAGATAGGGAGGTTGTGGCCCCACCCCCTGTCACACACAGAGCCGCAGGGCGATCAGGGGGTTTGGGCGCTGCCCCCTGTCACGCTGATCCCGGTGCCGGGAGGCCTCGTCGCTCCGCTGATCCCGGTGCTGGGAGGCATATTACCCTTTTACTATATAGGGTAGAGGCCTGGGGCACGTGTGGGGGCCAGCTGGTTTGCCCTGAAGGGTGTCCTGGATCAGGGTGGGGGTCCCCACTGGGGTGCCTGGCCAGCCTGGGTGAAGGGATGATGGCTATTTGCAGCTGGTCACACATCCTTCAGGGTGGGGGTCCCCACTGGGGTGCCTGGCCAGCCTGGGTGAGGGGATGATGGCTGTTTGCAGCTGGTCACACACCCTTCAGGGTGGGGGTCCCCACTGGGGTGCCTGGCCAGTCTGGGTGAGGGGCTGAGGGCTGTTTTCAGGCTGGGGGTGACTGAAGCTCCCAACTGCTCCTTTTTTTCTTTTTTCTTTTTTCTTTTTTATTCTGGGCCAGCTTTAGCTTTGAGGCTTGGCTCCAGCTCTTAGGCCTCCGCTGCTGAAAGTAGGTTTCTGGCCTTTGCATACAATGTTGCAATCCTGCTGGCTGAAGCCCGGCGGACTAAAGGAGGTTTCTGGGGTTTTGTTTAGCTTCTATATTTGTTACATAGTTGCTTAGAGTTGCAGCTCAGAGGCCTGCAGCGGCAGGCGGGGAACGTTGGAATCCTCCCTCACTGAAACAAGCAAGCCTCATGTTAGTTTCAAGCTGCCTGGCTGCCAGTCACCATCTTGGCTGTCAGTTAATTTGCATATCTCGCTGATTAGCCAATGGGAAAGGTAGCGGTTGTACGCCAATTACCATGTTTCTCTTTTATTAGATAGGATTTTCTAGGTAGCTAAAAAAGAAGCATTTTAAGGGTTTTAAAATCAAGTGGTTCCACTTTTCTGCCAAGTTTAGAATTTACTGTGGCCTTGGACTTCCCTAGTTTGGTTCTGGTAAAGTACTTTTGTCACAGTTATAAGATTACAGCTGTAAAGTATCAGAATATTTAATGAAGTCTGGAGTGGCCTTAGAAACCTTCCTGAGAAATCAACTTTAGTAGTTTTCAACCCAGCTTGCATGACCTGTGCCTTCATCATTATGTAGTAGAAATGGTCTCTTATACTAACTAGTAAACTATACACTTTTAACCTGACCATGCGCATAGTTAAGTGTTTCAGTAAGACAGTCTTCAATAACTATTTGCTTGTTTGAGGATTTTTGTATTGACCATTAAATTAAAAGAAACTTAGAGTCAGGTGATTAAGAACTGGGGTGTTAAAGTCTTCATTTTATATTTAGTCATGAAGTACATTTAAACTGTTAACAAGTTAAAATGTACCTGTTAGGAATGCTACCCTTTCAACATTTGGGAAGCAAACTCAAGCATTTTTATTTTAGCCTAAAATATTAAGAAAAATATCACTCTAATGTACTATGTTCCCTAGTCAAGTACCATAGGCATCCCATGGGAAATAGTGAGAAATGCAAATTATCAGGCCCCATATATTTCGTGCAAAATAAATGTTTGATTTAACATCAAGATGCACATATTCATTTCCAGGTTTTTTCATTAGGAGTATGAATCTCATTGTTACGTAGGGAGCCTGCTGGGTCTTAAAATTGCTGTCAGCTGTTAGAACAGTTTTAGTACTCCAGGTATGTACAAGTTTGAGAACCACTGACTTTAAGAAGAAGAACAAGCAAAGGAGATAATTGCCTTTGTAGTTTCATTTAAGACACTCATTCAAATCAACATCCACCACTAGTTATTCATTCAATCCTGATATTCCTCCCACTCATCTATTTCTTTGGGTTAAAACATTTTGCTTTGATGTAACAAGTGATTCAATTGCATCTGAACATACTAAAACTATGTTAATATTAGTGCTTATTATTTATCAATTTATTGGGGTTAGAGACTACTGAATGGAGACAGAAAAGGAAGATGGTGCTAAGTGATTGCAGATTTCTTTTTATTGTTGACAGTATTATAGATGTCCCTCATTCCCCTTTTGGCCCTTTTCCACCCAGCCCCTGCCTCACCTCAGGCCTTCAATACACTATTGTTTGTGTCCATGAGTTATGCATATATGCAAATATGTTCTTTGGCTCATCTCTTCCCTTCCCCCCAACACCCCTCCCCTCTGAGATCTGTTAGTCTCTCCCATGCATCCGTGCCTCTGGACCTAGTTTGTTTGTCAGTTTATTTTGTTCATTAGATTCCACATATAAGTGATATTTGTCCTTCTCTGAATGGCTTATTTTGCTAAGCATAATGCTTTACAGGTCAGGCATGCTGTCACAAAGGGTAAGAGATCCTTCTTTTATACAGCCATATAATATTCCATGGTATAAATGGACCACAGTTTTTTTTATCCACTCATCTACTGATGGGCACTTAGGCTGTTTCCAAATCTTAGCTCTTGTAAATAATGCTGCTATGAACATAGGGGTGCATATATTTTCTGATTGGTGTTTCTGGATTCTTAGGATATATTCTCAGAAGTGAGATCACTGGCACAAATGGCAGTTCTTTTTTTAATATTTTAGTAAACTCCATATCATTTTCCACAGTGGCTGCACCAGTCTGCATTCCCAGCAGCAGTGCCCTAGGGTCCCTTTTCCTCCACATCCTCTATAGCACTTGTTGTTTGTTGATTTGTTGATGGTAGCCATTCTGGCAGATATTCAGATAAAATTGGTATGAGGTGCAGCCTGAGTATCAGGAAGTTTAAAAGATTTTAATATGCAGCAAAGTTTGGAAACCACTGAGGTAAGTCCTCAAAATTATTTGGAGTTTTTACCTGTTTATTTTCTGAAATTTTCCTGCTTTGTTTTGGATAGTCATATGCAGTTAGGATGTGTATGTTTATGTGTTATTTCAGCTTTTTTGATAGGAGTATAGTTTTTCATTATTTGCAATGTGATTAGCTTTACATTAATTCTCTACTTCTTAGTATTTATTTTACCAATATCAATAATTATCCCCCCCAAAAAAAACCTAGTTGTACTTCTGAGCAAATTATCTGTTCAAAACAGGCATTTGCAAGCCACAATAGCTTACACATAATGCAGAATACCAATTTGAATTTTCTTTTCAATTCCCTGCTCCTCCTTGAAGATATAAGCATTAGGGAAAATCACTAGGATAGGATGGGCTGCAATGAAGCCCTTTTAAAATCAGTAATCCTAAGGAGAGACTCTGCTCAGAGCTTTGGCTGCCAGTTATATTCAATTATTCTCAGATAAAAGTAAGTCAGGCTGCTACTTATGCTTTTATCTCCTCATTAGTGTTAGGCCTAATACTGCTCTATAGAAGGACTGCTGTTGGGAGTGGGGTAGGGAATGAACATATATATTTATGTAATACAATGACCTTGTACTAATTCAATATATAGAATCCTGGAATTTGGAGGGAGGGAGGATTTTGGAGTTCATTTAGAACAGCCTGTCTCCTCAACTCTGCCACTTCTAGCTGTGTGTGGACAAATTAGCTAACCTCTCTGTATTTTAGTTTCTACATCTATAAAATAAAGATAATAGCCCTGCTGGTGTGGCTCAGTGGTTGAGTGTTGACTTATGAACCAGGAGGTCACTGTTCGATTCCTAGTCAGGGCACATGCCTGGGTTATGGGTTCGATCCAGTAGGAAGCGTGTAGGAGGCAATCTATGATGATTCACATCATTGTTGTTTTTATCTCTCGCTCTCCCTTCCTCTCTGAAATCAATTAAATAAATAATAAAGATAAATGTACCTATCTCACAGGATGGCTGTGAAGACCTTTAAATGAGGTAATACTTGTATATATTTAGAACAGTTCCTAATTCAGAAATTTTTTGGCTAGCTATCTTTATTCTATCAGTCTCTGTGGTAAAACTTTATTTGCATGTATCTGATTTATTTATCATAAGGACCCTGCAAGGAAGTTGTTCTCATACCCCTTCATGAATGAGGAAACAACTGAAGCTCAGAGAAGTTAATAACATACAAGGTCATCCAGCCAGTAATGTATGGAACTGTGAGATAAACCTAGGTCTGACTGGTATATTCCACAGCCCATATATGTTCCTTATACTCCACCCTGCTGTTGGTAGTTGTATGTAGAATAAGTTCAGCTTGTATCATGGTCTCTATGCATGGGGCTTAGACATATGAGCACATGTTTTGCAAACTGGTATGGCTGGTCTGAAGAAAGTTTGTCTGCAGGTTGTGTCCATTGCTTGTGTCCACTGCAGAGTAGGATAGGATGTCCCAACAGAAACCCATTTTTAGGGAATGCTTGGGGGGAAAAATCCTAAGGTAAGTGGGATCCAGGAATGAAGAGCTTGAGTAAGTAAACACACCTTATGTCATTAGAGGGCATAATGTTTGAGAGCAACGTGGTCTCTTGTGTGCATGTGTTTGTCCTAGTGAAAATAAAATAAAATAGTATTCTCACTAAACTCAAACATAAGGAGCTCAGCAACACTATTTGGGGCTCCTCTTACCAAGGATAACATCACATATATGCATTCTCAACTTTATCATAGGGTAATATAAGGTTACCTCTCCAAGCAATGACACCTATCAACAGGGCAATTTCCACTCAGTAAAGTAGCTGTGAGACCCACTATGCCCATCAATGCTAAAGAAACTATGGTTCCTGATGTAACAGAACTAATAGTATAAGTTGACACTACCATACCAGCAGAGTAGTAATAGTATCCAGTGGGCCAGTAGATTTGTGAAAAATACAATGCCCAACGAGAACCTCTCTATCTAGTGAATCAATAGAGTGTCATTAGGTACAGAATAAAATATATATGGTACATCTCTTGGATGTCTCAAACACTTAGCAGATAATAGATTTTTAAGCCCCCTCCCCTCATCAACATATAAAATACACAAGTTAGACCTCAGGGAAACACATTTATTCATTCATTTAACAAATACTGATTTTGTATTTTCTGTGAAGTTACCAAGTGCCCTGGATGCTATAGGGGAGCAAAATATGCCACTTTGGCATATTTATTATTTTGAATTAAAGTTACTTTAACAAACAGGTGGTATAACAGGGCATGTTAAACTTCCTTTGTCCTTCTGAAAGCAGAAAATGTATCTCCCACATGAAAGGTAATCTCCTTGCACCAGGAGGTAAAGTGATATCCTTATTACCAGAGATAGGGAATTCAGGGCCAGCAAGCCTGTATAAATAAACATTTTTACTTTTTCACTGATTTACTATCCAAAGACCAAACTCTGCTTAGATTCCTCACTAATTAAACTCCCCAATGCTAAGTTTCTTTGTCCTTTCAATTCCTCACAAATTTGTTTCTTTGTCTAAAAAGTATAAAAGTTGCCTGCTTTAGACATTTCCTTAGGTCGCATATCTGTGAGAACTCCATATGTATGAAATTACTTTTTCTCCTGTTAATCTGTCTTGTGTCAATTTAATTATTAGGCTAGCCAAGAAAAACCAAGAGGGGTATGTGAAAATTTACCTCCCCATCAATGTTACGGATATAATGCTAATGGAACTTCTAATTTTGCATGGCAAAATTACATAATTAAAATAATTATACAAATACAAAATTGCACTTATGATAAATGCTATGAGATGGATTTGATGCTATGAATATCTATAATAGGAGAATTTTTACTTAGTCAGTGAAAACAAACAAGAAAATGAGTTCTGAGGGATGAATAGGCATTAATGAGACCAAAAGGGAAGGGAAGAGCATTCCAGGCAGAGGAAGCAGCATGTTCAAAGGCCCTATTACAAGATAAAGACGGATAAGTGCAGACTGGAAGACATAAAACAATATGAGGCTGAAGACACAGGGGGAGCAAGACCATACAGGGTCTTGTATATCATGATAACTAATTTGGTCTTAATCCCCATATCAATGGGAAGCTTTTGAAAGTTTTTAAGCACCAAGAAGGTTGTTATAGAATTAATATTATGAAAAATCATACAGTCATGCCACTCCTCTGCATAAAATTGTCCAAAGAAACCAGAGTCCTTCCACCATAATCTGTAAAGCTCTAACATCTACCTACTTCTACTCTCCCGTTGTTACCTCTGTTCTAACCACGTCTGGCTTCCCTGCTATATCCTAGAATATACCAACCTTATTCCTACCTGATAGCCATAGGACTTTTACACATTCTACCTGAATGTTCTTTCCCCAGAAATTTGCATGAATCACCTGCTATCTTTGTTCAAGTCTCTGCTCAAACATTATTTACTCAGAGAAGTCTTCTCTGCCAAGACAATCTAAAATAGCACCCTCTCACACTATTCCCTTATGTGTTTAATTTTTTAAAAAATATATTTCAGGGGACAGAGAAGGGAAGATGGCGGCGATATAGGCAGACGTGTCCCAGGTCCTGTCCCAGAGCAAATGGAGTGAGCAGCTGAAACTAATAGCATCCACCCCAAATTGGCGAAATTGCTCAGCTGGTGAGACGGTTTGCAGCCAGGAGGAGCAGAACTCCCCTGGAAAGGTAAAAAAAAAAACAGGGTTTTGGGCAGGAAAGTTTGCCAGACCTCTGAGCCCAGAGAGTCGGAGGGAGACCACATGGCAGACAGCCGCATCCCTTGGGACAGGCACAGCCCCTGACGGGGGAAAGGAGAACCGCGGGATTCCTGGAGCCACCAGGGGAATTGAGAGCTGGGTTCTGTGATCACAGAGGACTGAGCCTAAAGGGGGCAGCCTGAAGAGCTGACCAGACCATGCAGTCCCGGTAAGAGAAGAAGCTTACAGAAACCAAGCCTTCCCCCTTTCCGCGGCCGGCGTTTGTTTGTTTGTTTTCACTGAATCCTGTTCATGGGACATTTCGGATACAGACACTCACCTGTGCTGAAGAGAGGGAGAGTGTGCGGAGGAGTGGAATCTGGGGAGAGACTGAGGAGAGAAGGGGGCCAGGAGAGGTGGCAGCAAATTGAGTGCTGAGACACCCCTGAGCCCAGGTCTGGGGCAGCCATTCTCTCCAGAGAGTGAGACTCCTCCCCCCAGGCCCCAGGCAAGGAGCACAGCCACACCCAGATTCCACCCTGTAGGAGATCAAGGATTAAAATAACCTGATCAGTCCCTGGGAGTTAACAGGGTCTGGCCTATAGAGGGATTTTCAATCCCAGCAACAACACAGCGCTGGTAACTAACTATTACGCAGCCAGCTCTGGGCAGTGAACTTCCACTGGACAGAAAGGCCCTATAGCCTCAGAGGCCAACCCCAGAACACTGCCACCCAGAGGCTGACCCACAAACTGTCTCTTTGCTAAACACAAAATAAGGCAGTCTGGGAAACAAATGCGGCCTGCTTTAAAATAAGAACTGTGGTTTACAACACAGAGGAACAGTGTATCGCAGGGAAACCCAACACTCTCCTGAATACCTGGCAGGTCTAAGGCGAGCCACACTGAAGAATAGAAGAACCGAAGGACCTTCACTACTGCAATTTTTTTTTCTTTTTTCACTTTTAACTAAGAAACCAATTTTTTTCTTCTTCTTCTTTTTCTTTTCTTTTTTTTCCTTCTTTTTCCATCACCTGATTTTACCCTTTTAATTACTACCTTCTTATTTTTAACCATTATTATTACTGCTACCATTTTACCATTCTTTAAAGTGCCATTTTATTTTCTCTTTATTTTATTTTGGGATTAGTGTTCTCTATTCTATTTTCATCGTTATATTATTGGTTGTTTCTAGTTTGCACTCATCTCCAGGGAGCTGTTGCTGGAATCTGTTGGGATTAGTGGCTGTTCTATAGGAGTATTCTCCTCATATTAAAAGACTCTTCCCCTCTTCCACTTCATTCTCTCTTTTCGCTCTTTTTTTTTCTTTTTTCTCTTTCTTTTTTTTTCTTTTCTTTTCTTTTCTCGCTTTAATTTTCCCCCCTCCTTTTTCCCAATTTCATTTTTGTACTCCTTTTTTTGGTCCCTACTTTTCTTTTCTTTTTTTCTCTTTTATCTTTTTCCCTCCCTTCCTCCTTATCCCCTAATTCTCTTAATTCGGGTGGTCACCTTTATTTGGGGTTATTAATATCGTGAATATATTTGTGTATAGTGCCTGGTACATGGTGCCTTGTTGTGTTGTATTTTGTGCCTTTAAATCAACACAGCAAATCAAAGCTACAGCAACCTCCAGAGCACCACACCCTCTGCTGAGGAACAGCAGCTGTACGTGAAACCTCACCCCACCAGCCAGAAGAGCCACCTCAGCTGTGAACAGCACCCACCAGAGGAGCTGCTGCCAACTGAAGAGCAGCTGCTATCGCAACTGCCCGAAGAGCAACCACAGACAAAGGAGTCACTGCAACCAAGGGAGCAACCACTGAACGACTCAATGTCTAGATATGTCAGTGAGATCAAACATGGGTAGACAAAGAAACCCCCAAAGGAAAGAGAAGGAGGACTCTCCAGAAAAGCAGCTAAGTAATACAGAGACATGCAACATGACAGAAAAAGAATTCAGAATAAGGGTCCTAGAGTACATAAACCAGATGGAAGAAAAAATCGACAACCTCTGCAAGAAGCAAGAAGAAACAGATGAAAAAATCGATAACATATGGAAGAAGCTAGAAGAAACAGATGAAAAAATCAACAACTTAAGTAAGACCCAAGAAGAAATGAAGAGTGATATAGCTGCAATGAATAACTCCATTGAAAGTATCAACAGTAGACTAGGAGAAGCGGAGGACCGAATTAGTGAATTAGAAGACAAGGAAGCAAAACACACCCAAAATGTACTGCAATTGGAGAAAAAAATTAAAAGACAGGAGGAGAGCCTAAGGGAGCTTTGGGACAACATGAAACGAAACAACATACGAATAATAGGGGTACCAGAACAACAGAAGGATGAACAAGGATTAGAAAACCTATTAGAAGAAATAATATCAGAAAACTTCCCTGAGGTGGGGAAGAAAAAAGTCACACAAGCCCAGAGAGTCCCAAACAAGGTGAACCCGAAAAGACCCACACCAAGACACATCATAATTACCATGGCAAATGTTCAGGACAAAGAGAGAATCTTACAGGTTGCAAGAGAGAGACGGAAAGTTACATACAAGGGATCTCCCATTAGATTGTCAAATGATTTCTCAACAGAAACACATCAGGCCAGAAAAGAATGGACAGAAATTTACAAAGTGATGCAAAGCAAAGGACTGAATCCAAGAATACTCTATCCAGCAAGGCTATCATTCAAACTTGAAGGGGAAATAAGAAGCTTCACAGACAAAAAAAAAGGCTAAGGGAGTTTATCACCACCAAGCCAGCAATGCAAGGAATGCTAAAGGGACTGGTATAAAAATAAGAAATAAAAAGCTCAGAAAGAAAACAGCCACACAAAAACAGAAATGGCTACAAACAAGTACCTTTCAGTAATAACTTTAAACGTAAACGGACTAAATGCTCCAAACAAAAGACATCGAGTGGCTGAATGGATAAAAAAAACATGACCCATACATCTGCTGTCTACAAGAAACCCACCTCATTAGAAGGGACTCACACAGACTAAAAGTGAAAGGATGGAAAAATATCTTTCAGGCAAATGGAAAGGAAAAGAAAGCTGGGGTAGCAATACTTATATCGGACAAAATAGACCTCAAAGTGAAGGCCATAACAAGAGATAAGGAAGGCCACTTCATAATACTAAAGGGATCAATACAACAAGAAGATATAACCCTGGTAAACATATATGCGCCCAATGCAGGAGCACCCAAATTTATAAAAAAAAACTACTGGAAGATATCAAAGGAGAGATCAACAACAATACAATCATAGTAGGGGACTTTAATACACCACTGACAACACTGGATAAGCCCTCTAGACAAACAATCAGCAAAGATACAGCAATCCTAAATGACTCACTAGATCAGATGGACTTAATAGACATCTTCAGAACACTTCACCCCAATGCCACAGAATATACATTCTACTCAAGTGCTCATGACACATATTCAAAAATAGACCATATATTGGGTCACCAGCAAAATATCCCCAAATTCAAGAAGTTTGAAATCATAAAAAGCGTCTTCGCAGACCACGATGGCATAATATTAGACATAAACTACAATAAAAAAAACCCAAAATACTCAAACACCTGGAAGCTGAATAGCATGCTATTAAATATTGATTGGGTTACCAATGAAATCAAAGAAGAAATTCAAAACATCCTGGAAAATAATGACAATGAAAACACAACAATCCAAACCTATGGGACACAATGAAAGCAGTCCTGAGAGGGAAGTTTATAGCTCTAAGGCCTATCTCAAAAAACAAGAAAAAATGGTAGTAAATCAGCTAACTCTACAACTCAAAGAATTAGAAAGAGAGCAACAAGAAAACCCCAGAGTGAGCAGAAGGAAGGAGATAATAAAGATTAAAGCAGAAATAAATGACATAGAGACCAAAAAAACAATACAGAAAATCAATGAAACCAAGAGCTGGTTCTTTGAAAGGATAAACAAGATTGACAAACCTCTAGCCAGACTCACCAAGAAGCAAAGAGAGAGGACCCAAATAAACAAAATCAGATACGATAGAGGCGAAATAACAACAGACCCCACAGAAATACAAATGATTGTTAAAAAATACTATGGACAGCTCTACTCCAACAAACTAGACAACCTGGAGGAAATGGACAAATTCCTAGAAAAATACAAAGTTCCAAAACTCAATCAGGAAGAATCTAAAAATATCAACAGACCAATAACTATGGAAGAAATTGAAGCAGTCATCAAAAAGCTTCCAGCAAACAAAAGCCCAGGACCAGACGGCTTCACAGGGGAGTTTTACCAAACATTCAAGGAAGAACAAAAACCTATCCTCCTCAGACTACAACAAAAAATTCAAGAGGAAGGAACACTTCCAAGCTCATTCTATGAAGCCAGCATCACCCTAATACCAAAACCAGGAAAAGACAACACAATGAAAGAGAATTACAGGCCAATATCCCTCATGAACATAGATGCCAAAATCCTCAACAAAATCTTAGCAAATCGGATCCAGCAGTACATCAGAAAGATCATACACCATGACCAAGTAGGATTTATCCCAGGGATGCAAGGATGGTACAATATCCGCAAATCAATAAACGTTATACATCACATAAACAAATTGAAAGAAAAAAACCACATGGTCATATCAATTGATGCAGAAGAAGCATTTGACAAAATTCAACACCCATTTTTGATAAAAACTCTCAGCAAGGTGGGAGTAGAAGGATCATACCTCAACATAATAAAAGCCATATATGACAGGCCCACAGCCAACATCATACTCAATGGACAAAAACTAACACCATTTCCCCTAAGAACAGGAACAAGACAGGGATGCCCCCTCTCACCACTCCTGTTCAACATAGTACTGGAAGTGTTAGCCATTGCAATTCGGCAAGAAGAAGAAATAAAAGGCAACCAAATTGGAAAAGAGGAAGTAAAACTGTCCTTATTTGCAGACGACATGATATTATACATACAAAACCCTAGAGACTCCATCAAAAAGCTACTAGACTTAATACATGAATTTGGCAATGTAGCAGGATACAAAATTAACCCCAAGAAATCTGAGGCATTTCTATACACCAATAGTGAACTTTCAGAAAGAGAGATTATAAAAACAATCCCGTTTACCATCGCACCAAAAAAATTAAGCTACCTAGGAATAAACTTAACTAAAGAGGTAAAAGACCTCTACTCTGAAAACTACAGGACGTTGAAAAAAGAGATAGAGGAAGACATAAACAGATGGAAGAACATACCGTGTTCATGGATTGGTAGAATCAACATCATTAAAATGTCCATACTACCCAAAGCAATCTATAAATTCAATGCACTTTCCATTAAAATACCAATGGCATACTTCACAGATCTAGAACGAACTCTCCAAAAATTCATCTGGAATAAAAAAAGACCCCGAATAGCTACAGCAATCCTGAAAAAGACCAAAGTAGGTGGGATCTCAATACCAGATATCAAGTTGTATTACAAAGCCACTGTTCTCAAAACTGCCTGGTACTGGCACAAGAATAGGCATATAGATCAATGGAATAGAATAGAGAGCCCAGAAATCGGCCCGAACCAATATGCTCAATTAATATTTGACAAAGGAGGCAAGAACATACAATGGAGCCAAGATAGTCTCTCTAATAAATGGTGTTGGAAAAATTGGACAGATATATGCAAGAAAATGAAACTAGACCACCAACTTACACCATAGACAAAAATAAACTCAAAATGGATAAAGGACTTAAATGTACGACAGGAAACCATAAAAATTCTAGAAGTATCCAAAGGCAACAAAATCTCAGACATATGCCGAAGCAATTTCTTCACTGATACAGCTCCTAGGCACTTGAAACTAAAGAGAAAATGAACAAATGGGACTACATCAAAATAAAAAGCTTCTGCACAGCAAAAGAAACCATTAACAAAACAACAAGAAAACACACTGTGTGGGAAAACATATTTGCCAATGTCATATCTGATAAGGGCCTAATCTCCAAAATTTATAGGGAACTCATACAACTTAACAAAAGGAAGATAAACAATCCAATCAAAAAATGGGCAAAGGACCTAAATAGACACCTTTCAAAAGAGGACATTCAGAAAACCAAGAGACATATGAAAACATGCTTAAAGTCAATAATCATCCGAGAGATGCAAATCAAAACAACAATGAGGTACCATCTCACACCTGTCAGACTGGCTATCATCAACAAATCAACAAACGACAAGTGCTGGAGAGGATGTGGAGAAAAAGGAACACTTGTGCACTGCTGGTGGGAATGCAGACTGGTGCAGGCACTATGGAAGACAGTATGGAGTTTCCTTAAAAATTACAAATGGAACTCCCATTTGACCCTGTGATCCCACTTCTAGGAATATATCCCAAGAAACCAGAAACACCAATCAGAAAGGATATATGCACCCCTATGTTCATAGCAGCACAATTCACCATAGCTAAGATCTGGAAACAGCCTAAGTGCCCATCAGTAGATGAATGGATTAGAAAACAGTGGTACATCTACACAATGGAATACTATGCTGCTCTAAAAAGGAAGGAACTCTTACCATTTGCAACGTCATGGATGGAACTGGAGAGCATTATGCTAAGTGAAATAAGCCAGTCAATGAAGGAAAAGTACCACATGATCTCACTCATTCATGGATAATAGAGACCATTATAAACTTTTGAACAATAATAGATACAGAGGCAGAGCTGCCTCAAACAGTTTGTCAAACTGCAGCAGAAGGCCACGGAGGGTTGGGGGGCAGGAGGTAGGGGGGTAAGAGATCAACTAAGGACTTGTATGCATACATATAAGCATAACCAATGGACATAAGACACGGGGGGATAGGGGAGGCTGGGGGACTGTCTAGGGCGGGGGGATAAAATGGACACATATGTAATACCCTTTGTAATACTTTAAGCAATAAAATAAATAAATAAATAAATAAATAAATATCAATAAATATATATATATATATATATATATATATATATATATATATATATGGACTGGCATCCTTATCCTATGCAATCTTTCCCCCAGATTTTCCCAGGTTAGTCTCCTCCCGTTTATGGTGACCATTTTGTATCCTACTGCACATGCACCCAGTGAAAGTACTTCCCCCTGCACCATCTTCTTCCTCCCCCAATTAGTGGGGTGGACTCCCCAGGTGACTGTAAAGCTTAATCAGATATCTATTTCTGGTTGGTTAGCTCCCTCCCTTTTGCTTTTGTTTTGTTTTTTAATATATTTTTATTTACTTCAGAGGGGAAGGGAGAGGGAGAGGTAGAAACATCAATGATGAATTATTGATTGGCTGCACACCTCCTACTGGGGATCAAACCCACAACCTGGGCATGTGCCCTTAACCGGAATCCAACCCAGGACCCTTCAGTCTGCAGGCCGACACTCTATCCACTGAGCTCCCTCCCTTTTGGTTAATATCTAAGTACCTATCTACTGTAACAAAACTAATGGAATATGTTGATAATAGTGAAAACTACCTGTGTGGTATATAGGAACCCTTGGTACTATCTTATAATTTTTCTGTAAATCCAAAGCTGTTCTAAAATAAAAAGATGTTTTAACTGCACAAACACACATACTTACAATGCAGATCTCAATTCATTGCCTTATTCTTGTATAAGCAGACCAGAATTCTTTCTTTCAAGTGATTTCTTACAGGTACTGGTTTTTATAAACACTAGATCTTTTCAGACACAGTACTTTCAAATCCTGAGAAGGCCAAAGGAAACGCTGTGAGACCTCTTTCCATTGGTAGGAGAAGAAAAAAAAAATGAATACAAACAATTCCTGCTTATCCATCCAGAATTACTAGAATACTGAGCAGAACAAAGGTTATATATGGTTTTGCTTTGTTTGGGGGAGATAATTTATAAATTACTGCATGTCTAAGATTTTTTTTCACTATCACCACATTTGTACTCCCTAGCCTTCTCAATAGAAAAGTCACTCCGAATTTTTAGAGGCTTTTGTGTTAAATTGTGACATACATAGGTAAGCAACTCAGAACAGTAATTTCATTAAATTATTCCCTCATTTCCTACACAAACCACAACTTCACACATTTTAATGGAAGGGGAGGATGATGCAGCAAAGGACAAGAAGTAAACATTAGAGAAAATTCGCACGGAAACAAAAGTCACAGAAGCACAAAATTTCAGAGCCAGACTATATCCTAAAGTGCCAAAATCCTCATGGTGCAGAGCAGAGCCTAAGACACAGAGAGATTAACTGATTCACCTAAAATCACAAACCTTCTATGGTCTTTCAACCCCAGGCAGGCTCACTCTATTCATACTCTTTAGTGTTATCTACACACAGACCCAATAAAGCATTTTATTAGTACGGCAAAAGGATAGTAAAAAAACTCATAGAGGTAATTAGACTTGTGTTAATTAAATAATCAAGAATAACACTGTGCATAGTAGAAGGTTCCATACAGTTGTTTTTACATTGCAGTATCTGATTCTTTTAATAAAACCTGACATCACCATAACAATCAGAAATTGATCCATGAATAAAACATAAGTCAAGAAAAATAAGTTCTAATTCAGACTTTGAATTTTATTCTGAGTTGGACCTCAATGTAGCTGGGTTTGAGTTTCCTTCTTAGTTAAATAGGAACAATTATATCTTATCTTACCCAGAGGTCATGAGAATTGGTACAGCTTAATAACCTCTCTCATCTTTGCCATCTGAAGAGTGATCCTATTATCTGCTCTTGTTACTGACTGATCTATAGACAGGGGTAGCACACTTTTATGGTACTTGGTTTCTCCTTAAGGTCCTTGGAAAGTATAGTAGAAAGAACAAAGGATATACAGGAAGTCAAGGAGAAAGTGTTCTATGCTCAGAGCTGCCACTGCCTTTCATATGACCTTCAACAAGTCACTTCCTCCATTTGTATAATGAAGGGATTGTACCCCGATCTCAGGTTGCCTATAGGTCTGAGAATCCCTGTAGGCCCTTTCAGCTTGGATAAATGACTCTAGAATTCTATATTCAGGCAACACCATGCAGGTTGGAAATGTAGATGCCATAGGGCCTTTTATGCCAAACTTTCAAAATTAGCTACAAGATCCATCTCAGCATAGGAGCTTCTGGTGCCTTTGGCCACTCCATGATCCACACAGGGATTTCTGAGTTGACTCAAGGGAGGGGGATAAGAAATACCCAAGTCCAGAGGCAATTAATTAATCTTGAAGTGATTAAGTTATCTCTACCTCATAGCCTGTATTCCCCTGAATGGAAGGGTAGGAAAACCAATAATGACATAATTTCTGCAATGAAAGTTGATAATTACAAAATGGAATCTCTCAGTTAGGAGAGAAGAGACACTGAACCTATTCGTATTTATAAGCCTGGCATTTCTGAATGTCATTGTGTCTGATTTTCACAGGCAAGGAAGAAAATAAAAATAAACATTAATTTATCATCAACTCTGACAAATACTAGCCACCTCTTTAAATAAACACATGCCAACATCCATTAGCCTATAGCCCTTGACCCCTCCAGTAGGCATGCAGCTGGAGCTAGTACTTATGAGAATGAGAAACTGCATGTATGTAGAGTTAGATTAGAGGGGTCACTGGAAACGCACCTGCAATACTCTTGTAGTTTTCTATTTCTCTTACCTCAGCTACTAGCCCTACTCAATACACACTCTGGAGAATACTGAACCCCTTTAATTCTAATCTGAACATAGGTGTAGAAAGTTGCTTTCAACAAAGTTCCCAACTAGGGTCTCTCAGCTCACTTCCCTGAGCAAAATGGTCATAGAACAGGTTCTAGGTCCGAATAAGATGGAGTAAGCACAGTCCAACATGCTTTTTCCACTAAATGCAGCTAGACAGAAGGCAGGGAACAGCTATTTGAGGAAAGAGGAAAAAGTAATAGGCAGATTTGGGAAGAAGACCAGAATTAAAAGTTCCACTGAACTAGTACTGAGCTGCCTATTTTTCTTCCAGTATCTTCCGGCCTAAATCAAAGATAGCCTGAAACCCAGACACCAGGTCAGGACAGGAGAAAGCCCTCTAGTTCAGGTTCAAGGCATGGGAAGGAATCTCCTGACACCCAAGATAGAGTGGAAGAAATCCCTTTTTTACTATTTTATTTTATTTTCCTCCTCTTTTCTTTGTTCTGCCATACCCAAGCCCCCAAGCCATCAGGCAATTCCAAAAAGAAGGCAGCAGTAGCAGCAACAGTGGGGGCTCAAGAGCAGGAACACATTGAGGGTAGGTCAGAGGAGCAGTGGTCCCAAGAGAATTGGAAAAACCCGACTGTTTTTTTTTTTTCTCTCTTGATCTTCCATCACTTGGCCCAGATGTGAGCACAGCTGTAAGAAATGCACATTAAAATGGAATAATTAAGGCCAATTTTCTGACCAGAGGACCAAAAGGGAACACTCAAAGAACAAGAAAGTGCAAGGGATATAGCAGAGAAAGAGAAACTCAGCAAAGTGTCCTGGCCCTGAAACCTGTTCTTTATAAACTCCTGGGTTCATTACCAAGCTGTGCATATGTGGATCTGACCCAAAAGTACATACCAACAAATTTCTGTATCTATGAGGGTTTTTTTTGTTTTGTTTTGCTTAATCCCTTCACCTTTTTCACTCAGCCCCGCAAACCCTGCTCCTCTCATAGCTGACAGTCTGTTCTCTATCTCCGAGTCTGTTTCTATATTGTTTGTCATTTTTATTTTGTTTGTTAGATTCCAGATATGACTGAAATCATATGATACTTGCCTTTCTCTGATTGGTTTATCTCATTTAGCATAATGCTCTCCAGGCCCATCCATGCTGTCATAATGTATCACAGCTTTTTTTTTTTAAATCCACTCATCTACTGATGGGCACTTGGGCTGCTTCCAAATCTTGGCTATTGTGAATAATGCTGCAATGAACAGAGGGGTGCATATTTTTTTAATTACTGTTTTCTAGTTTCTTTGGATATAGTCCCAGAAGTGAAATCACTGAGTCATAAAGCCAAAATTTTGAGAACTGAACTCCAGGATAGACTACTGCCCAAGTTCCATACTGGCCACTGGACAGGATAGATACAAATAGCATTGTAGAGTCTTTGAAAATGGAACTAGTACTGAAAGCAAAAGCTACAGAAATCAGGTCAGAACTTGCAGCCCAGACCCAACTGGTAAATTGCCTGCTAAAATGAAAACATCAACATTCTCCATGGATTTAAACAATATCTAGAGATTCATAACATTCAAAATGTACAAGATAGAATTCAAAATTACTCAGCAAAAGAAGAACTAGGAAAATCTCAATTTCATGAGAAAGACAAATCTTGAATGAACTATAGAACTTCTCAAAAACTATAAAATAAGGAAAATGAAAATGGAAATTTTAAAACTGAAAAATTCAAAAGTGACAAAATTTTAAAAACTCACTAGAAGGAATCAATAATACAGTATAGCACAGAACAAATATCTAAAGCAATAATGGCTTAAAACTTCCAAAATTTAGCAAAAGATATACACCTACATATTCAAGAAGCTCAGCAAATCAGAAACAGGATACATCTAAAGAAATCCATGCTCAGATACATCATAATCAAACTGCTGAAAACTGTCTTATAGTAAGTCTTAAAATTAGGTAGTGTGGTTTATTCAACTGTATTCTTTATTTTCAAAATTGTTTGGCAATTCCATTTCCTTTGCTTTCTGTATAATTTAGAATCAACTTGTCTAAATAAATAAAAATACTGCTGGAATTCTGATTGAAATGTAATAATTCAATGTATGCATTAGTTGGGGTGAAACTGGCAATTTTACTAGGTTTAGTCTTCCAATATATGAGTATGGTATTTCTTAACATTTATTTAGGTCTTCTTTGATTTCTTTAATCAGCAGTTTGTAGACTTCAGTATATAGATTCAATACATATTTTATTAGATTTATACATTATTTCATTTGGTGCTATTTTAAATAGTATTATATTTAAAATTTTTGGTTTCTAATTGTTCAAAGATAGTATATATAAATAAAATTGATTTTTGTGTGTCAGCCATGTATCCTGTGATCTTGATAATGTCTTGCTGAGTTTTAGTGTACATTTATTAGGCTTTTATACATGGAAAATCATATTTGTATATAGGGATAATTTTATTGCCTCTTTTTAAATCTGAATGCCTTTTATAACTATTTCTTTCCTTATTGCACTGGCTAGAATTCCAGTATAGTACAGTGATGAATAGGAGTGGTGAGAAGAAATCCATGCTTTGTTCCCCATCTTAGGAGGAATGCATTCAATCTCTTACCATTAAGTATGATGTCAACTGTAGGTATTTTGTGGCTTACCTTTTGTCAGATTAAGGAAGTCCCTCTATTTCCAGTGTGCTGAGAACTGTTATCATGAATGGATGCTGGATTTTGTAAAAAAAAAAAATCTGGATCAATTGATAAATTCATGTGGATTCTCTTACTTAGACTATTGATATGGTAGATTATATTGATTGATGTTTGATTATTGAACCAGTTTTGCATTCCTCAAATGCTGGATTAGATTTGCTAATATTTTGTTAAGGATTTTTACATCTGTATTCATGGAGATTAGTCTGTAGTTTTCTATAATTTTGTGTCATTTATTTGTTAAATGGTAGAATCCTCTAGAAACCATCCAAATCTTTTATTGTCTGTGGGGTCTGTAATATCATTCCTGATGTTAGTCATTTGTGCTTCTCTCCTTTTCTTTGTCAGTCATGCTAGAGCGCAATCAATTTTATGAATCTTAAAAAAAATCAGCTTTTGGTTTTACTGATTTTTCTCTATTGATGTTCTGTTTTCCATTTTATCCATTTGTGCACCTTATTCTTTCCTCTACTTTCTTTGGGTTTAAATTGCTCTTCTTTTTGAAGTTTCTTAAGGTAGAAGAAACTTGATTTGAGGTATTTTCTCTTTTTTATTTTAAGCATTTAGTACTCTATCTTTTTATTTAAGCACTGCTTTAGAGACATGCCACACATTCTGTTGTATTTTCATTTTCATTCAGTTCAAAGTATTCCCCTGTTATTTCCTCTTAAACCTGTGGATTATTTAGGAATATGTTATATAATTTCTGAGTGATTTTATATTTTCCTGTTATTGATTTCTAATTTCACTATAGTCAGATAGTATACTTTCAATAACTGAAATTATTTTAATTTGTTAAGGTGTGTTTTTATGGCCCAGCATAGGGCTTATTTTTATGAATATTGATCTCAAAGTGCTTTTTGGTTTATGGATTCAAGAGTCTTGCAAAGATTGAAAAGTAGTAGTTCTACATAGATAGGGTCAGGAGAGGAGAAATTTGAATATTTAGACAAAATGTAGGCCAAAAGAGAAACTCTACCTTAACACAAAAATAATGTCATTAGAGCCGTATCTGAGAAAACTTATGGGACACATTTCAAAAATCCCTTTAGGAGACAACTGAGATGAACCCAATATAATTTATGTTACCACACCTAAGCACCATCGGATTCCCCTTTTTCATTTATGGTTTTAAAATGCATAGAGTCTGGTGGAGCTTTTAGTCAAAAGTCCTAGTCAGCAAGGCCAATGCAAATTGATTCTTCTGAAGACATACCAAAAGAAAATCTGACAATTTATGCCAACCCAACAGAAATCTTCTGGTTCAAATTTTTCCCATCTTGGTAAATAGAAAGACATGTTTAATTCTGTCTTCTGTCTGTGTCTCTACCTTTGGAATGAAATATGTTATACCTTCTATCTAAGGCTCTCTAGGTAGACAGTAGAGCATAGTGGCTGAAAGCAAAAACTCAGGCAACAGACCTAAGCTCAATTCTGGCTATACTCTTCACTATTTGTGTGAAATTGAGCAAGCAGCTTGGCCTATACAAGTCTCTATTCCTTGTATAAAATGGAATACAGCAATACCTATATTATGCAGTTTTATGAGGTATAAATGAGATAATAAATATAAAGATCCTAGACCAGTGCCTGACACATAGTAAGTGCTGTTAATGTTAGTGATGATGGCATTCATGATCTCATCCATACCGTACATATCCAGAAGCTGTAACAAAGGCTTCCAGACTTTGGTCTGAAGATTCATACATACATGTCTGAAACGTTGCTCAAGGGTTCAAAGGATAAGAACAAAATTGGAAATAGAGATAAAAGATGAAGTTCAGAAACCAAAGAATGGAAACCTGGGAGTCTGCTGAGGCATCTACAGCTCACAGTGCATGGGCTCAGAGCAATTTTAAAGTTTTATGTCAAGGCATACACTACACATACATAAATCATTATCTAGGAAGATAAATGGAAAGGCCACCATTTATGCTATTCCTATAAGAAAACTCAAGGTTGGAAATGAGGAAGAACATACTGATTGTGGAGACAAAATGTGACTAAATGACCAAAATAGTACTGAAGAAGCAATGAGATGACTACTTACTTGAGTAGAATAAATATTTACCTGACTGAATGCAGGAGCTGTCAGAAGATATCTTTAGGTCTCATCAGCTTCATAACTCCATCATTTTTATTAAGGTACTAGAGGCCCGGTGCACAAGATTCATGCACTCAGGGGAGTCCCTCAGCCCAGCCTGCACCCTCTCTCAGTCTGGGAGCTCTCAGGGGATGTCCAACTGAGGGCTTAGGCCCACACCCAGCTCCTAAGCCATCAGTCCGACATCCTTAGCGCTGCTGCAGGGACAGGAGAGGCTCCTGCCACTGCCGCTGCGCTGGCCTGCAGTGAGCTGTGAGCCCGGCTTCTGGCTGAGGGGTAGCATCCTGACCATCAGGGGGCAGCTCCTGCATTGATCATCTGCCCCCTGGTGGTCAGTGCATGTCATAGCTATTGGTTGTTCCCCCATTCAGTCGATTTGCATATTACCCTTTTATTATATAGGATAACTAACATACAACATTATATTAGTCTTAGGTGTACAACATAATGATTCAATATTTGTATAGAATATTGTGAATGATCACCATAATAAGTCTAGTTAACATTCATCACCATACATAGCTATGAAAAAAATTTTCTTGTAATGAGGACTTTTAATATGTACTCTCTTAGCAACTTTCAAATATGCAATCCACTATTTTTAACTGTAGTCATCATGCTGTACATTACATCCCCATAACTTATTTCATAATTGGAATTTATAATAGCTTAATTATTTTTAATGCCCATACTAATACTAATATTCTCTTCATAATGCACATAGAGTATATCTACAACAAACAAAATCTATTAAAGAAAGAAGTTAACTCCACAAGGGAAGAGAAACACATACAAAAAAATGAGGTTGTTTGGATCTTTCACTTCAAATCACATGAATATTATATGAGCACAACTTATGAATACATTTTGGTCTGAAAAAGACACAGAACTTACAAAAGACTAGAAAGTACGAAGTGATATTATCACAGTAGCAGGAGAAAGACATTATTTTGACAAAATAACTATTAAAAGAATTATAGGGGAAAACACTATTTTGTCAGAATTGTCAATGCTGAGTACAAAGGTGAAGGAACACATAAAAAACAATGCATCGATGTTATGCTTTATTCTTTACCAATATTCTAGACCAAAATATTTGAGCCAAGAGATGACCATTTCCTTTCCTCAAGGAAGAAAATCAATAGTGTGGCAATTGTTCCAAGTATAATCCCAGGCCCACCAACTTGAATATTCAACACTAGATCTGCTAAGTCAGAATCAATAGGTTGGAACCCAGGAACCTACATATTACTAAACTCCTCCAGGTGATTTTGATGCTCACCAACATTTGAGAATCACAAACTAGTACAAGCATCCCCACAACTAGATCTCAATAGTGACTGGTCAATCAATCAAAAAAGCATTTTAATGCCCTGATATAGACCTGATCCTCTCAGTGAGCCTTTTTCTTTTCTCTAAAATAGAGATAATAGTACCTACTACCTCTTACATGCTGTGGAGAAAATTTAAAGGTGTATATGTGCCAAGCTTCACATAATATCTATCATATAGTAAACCATTCAATAAATTTTAGTAAATATACATGCAAAAAATGAAACTAGACCACCTTCTTACACCATATATAAGAATAAACTCAAAATGGATTAAAGACTTTAATATAATACTCAAAATCATTAAAAAATCCTAGAAGAAAACATAGGCAGTAAAATCTCAGACATTTTTCTTGGCAATGTTTTTTTCTGATATATTTCCTTGGGTAAGGGAAACAAAAGAAAAATTAAACAAATGAGACTATATCAAACTAAGAAGTTATTGCACAGCAAAGGAAACCCATCAACAAAATGAAAAGACATGTCACTGAAAAGGAGAAGGTATTTGCCAATGACACATCTGATAAGGGGTTAATATCCAAAATTTATATAGAACTCAAGACCAAAGACCAAAATAAAAAAAAACCAATACAATTTAAAAGTGGGCAAAGAACCTGAATAGACACTTCTCCAAAGAGCACATACAGATGACCAATAGATAAATGAAAAGATCCTCAATGACCCTAATCATCAGACAAATGCAAATTAAATCCACAATGAGATATCACCTGACACTTATCAGAATGGCTATCATCAATAAATCCACAAACAAGTGTTAGTGAAGAATCAGAGAAAAGGGAACCCTTGTGCACTGTTGGTGGGAATGCAACCACTATGAAAAACAGTATTGAGGATTCTCAAAAAATTAAAAATGGAACTTCCCTATGACTAACAATTCCACTTCTGGGTATTTATCTGGAGAAACTCAAAACGCTATTTCAAATGGATATATGCACCCCTACACTCATTACAGTGTTATTTACAATAGCCAAGATATGGAAGTCATCCAAGTTCCAATCAATATATGAGTGGATAAAAAAGTGGTGGTACATATATACAATGGAATATTACTGAGCCATAAAAAAAGAATGAAATCTTACCATTTGCAACAGTAGGAATGGACCTAGAGGGTATTATGGTAAATGAAACAAGTCAAACAGAGAAAGACAAATATCATATGATTTCACTTAAATGTGAAATCTAAAGAACAAAATAAATGAACAAACAAAATGAAACAGACACATAGACACAAAGAATAGACTGAGGTTGCCAAAGGGGAGGTGGATTGGGGTTGTATGAAAAAAAGTGAAGGGATTAAGAACTACACATTGGCAGTTACTAAATAGTTATTGGGATGTAAAGTACAGCATATGAAATATAGTCAGTAATATTGTAATAACTATGTATAGTGTTAGATGGGTACTGGAAATATTGGGGGCATACTTTATAAAGTATATTATTGTCTAACCACTATGCTGTACACCTAAAACTATTATAAAATACTTTTGAATGCAAACTGTAACTGGAAAAGAAAAATTTTAAAAATTTAGTAACTATAATGAGAAAAAATCCAATTCCTTATTGAAACCATTTCAATCCTTGTGTACCTATATTACTTCATCTCTTGCTACTCCCCCCTCCCACACTCCACCTGACAATTTGTACTCAAGACAAATAAAACTGAAAAGGAAAAAAAAGACAACAAAATCAATTGGAATGCCCTCATACAACCATGCTACTTTTTATCTCCTCTTCATTGCTTATGTTCTTTCCTTAGCCTGGAACTTCACAGGGTGTAGCCCCTTGACCTAGAAAGCTCATACTACTTGATCTTCATGGTCTAAATCATTAGCATTTTCACTGGGAAGTTTTTATTGAACCCCTAAGTTAGGAGCCTCTCCTCTTTGTTCCTTCTGAACCTTAAATTCTTTACCTATTTACATGTTTGTTTATCTGTCTTATCTTCCCTCATTTGAGAGCAAGCTCTTTGAAGTCATAAACAATGCAATTTTGTGGTTGTTTCTGTTGGTAATTTTAAAATATATAGAAATATACAAAGAATAATATATTCACCCATGTTTCTAATATCTATAAGTAACCATTATCGACATTTTGGCACTTTTGCTTTCAGTCTTTTTCTATTTGTTTCCAGTCTTTTTCTATTTATTTCCTTTAAAAATAATTTATGAGAATCCTCTTCATTGTTTCAGGACAGAATATTATACATTAATCCAAAAGTCCCCTTGACCTCCACTCTATGTTCTACTCCCTCCATGCCTTTCCAAAGGTAACCAAACACTAATATAAGTTTGATATGTATGCTTCCAATCCTTTTTATACATTTATAAATATATCCATATAAAATATACAGCATTGGCTTGTACATAATTTTCCAAATGTCATGTGTGCATCATTCTGCCACTTACTTTTTTCAGTCAAAAATATTTTTGAAATATATCCATGTTGATATACTTATCTGGTTAATTCCTTTTAATTTCTGTACAATAATCCATTATATAGATGTAGCCCATTTTATTTAACCTTTCCCCTATTGATGGGCATTTAGGTGTTCCCAAGATTTTGCTATTACAAAAAAAAGGTTACAATAACCATGCTTTACTACATATCTTGGTATATAAATGTTACTTCAATAAAGAGACCTAGAAATAGAACTGTCAGATTGTAGGTTATATGGATTTTCTTTTAAAGGACAGACAAATTGCTTTCCAATGTAGCTGTACTAATTTTATATGCATCAACATTGTTCAAGAATTGTCATTTCCCTACATCCTTACCAACACTTGCTGTTGTCAGCCTTTAAAATGTTGCCAATATTCTCAGAGAAAAAAGTTCTCATTCCTATTTTTTACTGTCTTATTCATCTCTATATCCCCAGCTCCTAGCAAGTACTTGGCACATGTTGGTTGCTTGGTAAATATTTGCTCAGCTCTAATTCTGAAGTCACATATAGGCCTTAGCTCTGTACTGCTACTTCTGAACACAACAAGGTGTCTCCTTTCAGCAAGAACCAGGGGGAGATCCCAGTTTCCTCGCCTCTACACAAACCTGTGAGGAAGAGGTAAAGAAAAAGCTGCAGCCAGACCGGTTTGGCTCAGTGGATAGAGCGTCGGCCTATGGACTGAAAGGTCCTGGGTTCAATTCTGGTCAAGGGCATGTACCTTGGTTGCAGGCACATCCCCAGTAGGAGGTGTGCAGGAGGCAGCTGGTCGATGTTTCTCTTTCATCGATGTTTCTAGCTCTCTATCCCTCTCCCTTCCTCTCTGTAAAAAACAATAAAATATATTTTTTTAAAAAGAAAAAGCTGCAGGTGATGTAATTTTCTGAAGATTTAGCATTCCCTAAGATAGCATTCAGTGAGTGAATTTTGACCTCTGCATCAATAATCCTTTACAATCAATCAGGTTAGCATCTAGCTCCTTCTATCCAAAAGCTAGGGGCATAGTTCAAAAGACAACAGGAGTGAGAAACAATACATCTGCTACGCAGTGGCTCTTTTGCATCAGTGGAAGGCACACAAGTGTGAAAGGAATAGTTTAGCTTTCTAGTGGTGTCCATGGAGGTACTAGTTACAGACATTATGTGTTCATGAAAACAGGTTTCCCTTTCCCCCTTGGCATATATCTAGACCAGTGGAATATGGACCAAAGTGATATAAAACATCTCCAGTTCTGACCCATTAAGAAACCTCCTATATAATATCTTCCATGTTCTTTTCTCCTTAAAGCTGACTGGAGTAAAGATAAACCCTAGAGCAACCCTAAGAATGCCATGTTAAAGATATCAGCTGTAAGATGGAAGGGGTCTGGATCCCTGGACCACCACTTGAAGAAGCAATATAAGTAAGGAAGAAACTTTATTGGTTTAAACCACTGAGAGTTCAGGGTTTATCTATTAGAGTAGCTAGCATTTACTCCAATGAATACAAGATTACACCTAGAATATTTGGTAAACCTTTTCAGAAACACAAATAATCCAGCATTTACATCTCTAAGTGAGGAGAGTTCATATTATTTAGAGACATGACAGAACTGGCAATGTTACCTGTTAGAATAATTGTTAGTTAGTCTCATAAGACAGATAACACAAAGCATAACTGATATATCTACCAATGCAAATGCTATGCAACAATTACTGAAAAAATTTTCCCCAAAGATTGCAGAGCTGAAATAAACAACATTCTTGTCAGAAAAAAAAAAACTTACCTAATCAGTTCTGTTGCCTAATCAAGTTATACTAGTAAAATTAAAGAGGAAGACATTACTAGCAAGTCTCCACTACAACTGTTAGGCATGAATTTAGTTCGATAGTGTCATAAATAAACAATCCTCAATGAGAGCTGATGCTGCAATTCTCAGCAGAAAGGCTCCAGGCTGCTTAAGTAGCTAGAGGCTGCAATATTGTCACTTCCTATCTGAAGTCTGAAAAAGCACAGAAGGCAGATATATAAAAACAAGCAGGAATGGGATACGGGGAAGAAAGAATGGAGAAGAGGAAATCTCACGTGAGTAGTTCTGGGCTATTTGATTTAGGATTAAAGTCCCAATATTTGCATTAAGATTTTGCCCTCAGTTTATAGTAACATTGTTTTAATTCTGGAGGTTCCTCACCTATAAAAATTTCTTGACAAAGCAGGATATGTCTGATTCATCTCTGTATAGAGACTGCTTTGATAACCGTGATTAAACAAATGACAAGGACAAAGTATTTAGCAAAATGCTTTTCTAGGAGTCACAAACGCTGCAGGGTAGATGACCACATAACATTTGGTTCTTTGCAAAAATAAAGTCATCTACACATTCATCAAACAAATATTCATTAAGTACCTCCTCTTTGCTAGTCAGTTTGGAAGAAAAGAAATACACAATCCTAACCTCAAGGTAGTGGAGCAGAGATACAAGTCAACAGCACCTAGAATACAGTGTAATCAGTACTCTGACAGATGAAAGAAAGTGCATGGGAGCTGTATGATTCCAACTTGAGGAATCAGAGATTTTTTTAGAAGATACTCAGTGAACACTCACTGTGTGCCAGGTCCTGTTCTAGATGCTGGAGTTACGGAAGTGCCTGTGACACTTGCTCCTGTTCTAGGAACCCTAGGAGCTCATGGGGGACACAAGGGAGATGTAGCCACCCAATAACCCCAAGGCAGTAGGAAAGTGCTGAACAGAATATGTGTTGTGGGAGGTGCTACTAACTCAATATATCCAAGTCTGTTTTTCCTAATTTGACTCCACTTACTCCATAACTATGACAGAACAAGTGGTATCACATGGTAATGCTCCGACATGTCCAGAATGAGGACTCCCTCTTCCCAGGACTTCCTATAGGTAAAGCTATCCAGTCTCAGAAGGAAAGCACAATGATTTCTGAGCTCGTATTCATCTCAGTGGTGCTGAGCTTAGACTTTTCCCTTGGGATGCCATTCCCCAAGGAATCTGATTCACGCTTTTAGACTCCAAGTGCTTTCCCTTTTCCTCCAAAACTAGGTTATTTGTTCTTCATTTAGGAAACTAAGTTTATAGTTAGGGACCTGAAATCATTTTTTCTTATTATCATATCTTACAACCCAGAAATAGAAAAAGCAAGCTCAAAAGGCCTCACAGCTTGCAGAATACCTATTAGACCAGCCTCTGGAGGTTCAATGATGCCTTCCACCAGACATGATCAGAAAGACTCATAAATTTGAAACCAGAAAGCCAGAGAGCCCAAAAGCTTGATCTTAAAGATCTGTAATCTCTGTCAATCCCTTAATTTTACAAATGAGCATACTGACAAAATGGCCCAATAGATAGTTAATGAGAGGATTGGAACTGCAATCAAGGTTTCTCAACCACTTTTGAGAACATAAGATTCAGGCCAATGTAAGAGTAAGAGAGACCCTAAGAGAGTAAGAGATATCCTAATAGAAAGAAAATCGAGGGCTCTAAGATCCAGCTGGCCCACCCAACATGGAAAACCTCCCTCCAATACTAAAATCAATAGGTTTGATTTCATTAAATGAACTTCCCCTCATCCCCCACCCCTAATATAACCAACTATCAACACCTCCAGCTTGGAGGAAAAATGAGACAAGAGTGTTGGAATGCTCTCTTTGGGAGCAACCCTATTTATTTACATTGAAGCATGATATGTAACAAATGAGAGGCCCTGAAGTTAATAGAAGCATCCCTTCCTTTAAGTGTAGTCCTTTACCACCCACCACCAATAGATCATAACAAGCCAATGTACACTAATGCACTGAGGTCTTTCCAGAATATAAATTAACAAATACAACTCCCAAGTATTCTCTCACTTCAGAGGGATTATGGTACACAATGGGACAGAAGGGGACATGTCAATTCATTCTGGACAACAGGGCACATGGGGGAGAAGGTAGAAGGTAGCCAGTGGGCAACAAACAGCACATAATGTAGGCAAACAAAAAAGTACAGGTATGAGACATGGCCTGGTCCTCCTCCACCATTTGGAGATTGCCAGAAAATGGAGAGAAGGAACTAGAAGAGAATCTCAGAGCTGAAAAATAAAAGCCCAGGACTACCCATCACCTCCTCAATATTTCTTCCCTTTTCTTTTCTAGTTCCTGAAATAAGAAGTGTCTTGGCCTGGGGACCTAAAAGTAGCTTTCAAAGAGAGGGAACAATTGCCACAATAAAACAATGGAGTCCTTCAAGAAAGGTGAATAGATAGATGCTGGAAAATAAGGCTTTGAAACCACTAGTCGTTTCTACTCAAATTCTTTTTAAAAATGTGCAACCATTCCAGTTGAGTATTGCTCTTATCTCAAGACTTGCACACTCAAACAAAAGGAATTACATGTCTCTTATTGATATCCTTGTCCTACTTCCAAATTCAGCCAGTATCAAACACGAGAAAAGATGAGAGGGTTGGGAGCAATGAAAGAATAATTTATTTCCACAAAATAAAGATCTTACAGGACCCTCCACGACCCAGTTTACACAGATGTTTTTTCCCTTCAAACTCACATCACACTTGGGATTCTTTTTGATCTAGATGAGACAAAATGTTATTCAAAGTGCTTAGCTTAATTTATTCACAGCCACACTAACCCAGACACCAGAGACGCCAATTACATTTCCCATCATACCCAGGGCCTACAGGAAGCAGACTTTCCCCCTGATATTTGTAGATAGTTTCACAGTCAAGTATTATGTTTAATCCAAAGTTCTTCCTTCCAGAAGAATGTAGGAACATAACAGTTTTTTTTTAATCCTTTATGTAGGCTTTAGAAAGTTGACTCTATCCGAAATGTGATACAGCAGCCTATGATAGCCAGAGTGAATGGCATTCTGAAAAAGTCAAATGAGTTGACAGAATGCTTTGTTTTTTTCTACTTTATTTATGCCACTAAGCTAAGAAAGCAAGAGAGGGGAAGTCACATTTTCTATTCTACAGGAAAGAAGTTAATAGCTCTGAAGCACCCAGAAATAGGCCTCAGATAGACCAAGCATTTATACAAGGTTGTGTATAAAATTTTAGGAGCTTGGAAAGCTTCAAGCACTTTCAAGTGTTTTCAAGCATATTAGTCTTGCTTCACACAAAGCATAATAAGTCTGGTTGATAGAAGAGAAATAATAATGCTGTAAATCGAAGCAGCTTGGAAGTGAATCATCCAGTCCAACAATTCACATTGATTTAATGCCCTTTGGACACTATGATTCAGTCCCTTCACGGAGGGTAATCACTATCTCACTTAGGCACCATTCACACTCATCTTTGTTTCTGCATAAACAAACAAACCAATGGCTTCCCATGATGCAGCCAGAAATATTGGCCTTTAAGTGATTGTGCCTCTGGAGAAAGAGCTCAGCTGTTAAACAAAACTCAGGGCTGCAAACAACTTATTCCTTAAATGTATCAGTCCCCTTTGGTAGTTGATATTAACTAGGGAAGATGGTAAGGATAAGGTCAGTGTGAACCAGGGAAAAAACAAATCATAGGATAATTGAAAAGAAACACAGTTTTATTACCCTCAAAGGAAAACAACTCAAGCTGGACTCAAAATGCTTTAAGGAAGTGTTGTCCCAGAATGGCCCGGAGAGAACTATTTAAAGAAAAATTAGGAATTATTTGTAATTGATACATCAGTTACTGCTATGTAAAGGGGAATTTCTAAACTAAAGTATTTACAGTTTTTTAAAGATAGTTTATAGTATTTTTAATTGAATTTATTTGGGTGACATTGGTTTGCAAAACCATGCAGGTTTCAAGTGTGTAACTCAATAAAATGTCATCTGCACACTGCATTGTGTGCCCACCACCCTGAGCAAAGTCTCTTTCCATCCCCATTTCCCCCCTTTGCTTAACTCCACCTAGCCTCCACCTCCCTTTCCCTCTGGCTATCACCACACTGTTGGCTATGTCTATCTGTTATGTATATGTTTTTTTGATTAATCCCTTCATCTTGTTTCATCTAGCCCCCCAAGCCCCCTCCCCTCTGACAATTGTCAGTCTGTTCCATGTATCCATGCCTCTATTTCTATTTTGTTTATTCATTTTATTCATTTGATTCTACATATAAGTGAAAACATATGGTATTTGTCTTTCTCTAACTGGCTTATTTCACTTAGTATAATAATCTCCATGCTGTCACAAAAGGTAAGAGCCTCTTCTTTTTATGGCCGCATAGTATCCCCTTGTGTAAATGTATCACAGTTTTTGTATCTACTCATCTACTGATGGGTACTTGGGCTGTTTCTAAAATGTCAAGTGAGGTAAACAGTTCTATATAAAACCAAGATGAAATTTTCCATGAAGAAAAGCTTTACTAATATTAGTAAAATGGTAATAAATGTTGAAGTTGAATGATGGGTATATGGAGGTTCAACCTTTTTTGTATATATTTAACATTTTCCACAGTAAAGCTCTTTTTTAGTATGTTTCTGAACAAAGGTAATTTCAGGTCAGCCCTCTGAGTTATTACAAATTTGAAATTACTGGGATTAATAGTGGAGTTTTGACTCCATTATAAATTTTTATCACAGCTCTCAGACTCTTGAACTTTACTCTCCCAAACACAGCCTGCCTATATTCAAACTCATGGCAAAGGCAATTGGGATCCAACAGAGCCATAACTTGTTCTGCTTCTAGTAAAAATATCAAGGGAAGTCTGAGAGGGAAAGAGAAGATAGTGGGCCAGGAGATGAAGGACTAGCCTTGAAAACCAAAGCCTGTTTTGATAGCATCACCTGCTGTTAGCTTCCCACTTTTTCAGATAGATTTGTTATGGAGAGAAATTGTCCTACATTCTCTTGCTTTGGTTCTGTCAACCACCATCATAAATAGGCCACTTTCCCTGGCCAGGATAAGCTCAGCTAGATGGAGATCCCAGGGGTTCAGCCCATTGCTTTACTCTAATGAGGGAAAAACTTTTCATGCTCTGGAGTGTCTTGCATACTGGGGCAATTCTTAATCAAGCACATTTATCATTTGTTTTGTTCCACTGAACATCTTGGAGGAGCTAGGAGGGACTGGGCAGTGAGGTTTGGAATTTCTCCTATATGTGATGGTTGCATTTTACCAAGAAAGTATTTCTAGGCAAGAAGCAATAATTCCTATAAACAAATTCAACTATCCCCAAAGCAAAGTAAACTAAATTCGGGAAGGAAGATATTTTACAAAGTGAATTCCACTTACAAAGTCATGTAGGCTTTTTCAAGACTTCTGAACTGCAAAAGAAAAAGAAAAAGTTGGATAAACTTTCTGCTGCAGTTAGAATAACTAGCACACCCACAAATTTACCCTTGTCTCCATGGAGACAAGTGGGCCTAGCAACTATCTAAACATTATATTATAAGGAATTACAGATAAGCACCAATGGTCACAGGGGAAAACTGTAAAAACTGAAAACAGAAACACTGTTCAACCATCTCGGGCTATAATCCTACCATGACACCATGGGAAGCTATGTTGTATTTTTATTCATATTCCCATTGGACAAATTTCCTTCCCTTTAAACAAAGAGGACTCTAAAGCTGAAAAATTCAGGGTGATTAAATTGACTTTAATGTTCATGAGGAAAACTGTCTTAAAGGCAGCCTTAGGGGAGCATTAGGTCAAATTACCTTTCATACTGTTGGGCAAACATTTTTAAGTCTTATGGTGTTCTACCCATTCAAAAACTTAATATGTAGCAGATACTCTGCTAGGTACTAAAAAATGACAATTTGAATTTTTCAAAGATGATTTCGCAACTGTATGTACTTTGACCCTCTAGATAACATAGGAGCTGTCATTAACTGCATTTTATCGCTAAAGAAATTAAGACTCTAATATGTGAAAAGATTTGCCAAAGGTCACACAACATTTCAGTGGATCCAGGAACCCTGGTCTTCTGACACCAAATCCCATTTTAGTTTCAGCTATACAACACCCCAGCACTCAAAGACCAGCCACAGTGCTCCACAATGGGGGATATACTAAGATAATAAATGAAGTCACATGACTCAGCATGACTCCTGAACAATTAGCACTCTGACTATGAATCTAAGACAATAACATTTATTGTATTGCTGGTTTTCAGTTTGTGAATTTTTTTAAATCCTCACCAGATGTTTTCTATTGATTTTTAGAGAGAATGGAAGGGAGGGGGAGAGATATAGAGAGAAACATCGATGTGAGAGAGACACATCGATTGGTTGCCTCCCACACGTGCCCTGACTGGGGCCAGAGATTGAGCCTACAACCCAGGTATGTGCCCTTGACCAGAATCAAACCTGGGACCCTTCAGTTTGCAGGCCAATGCTCTATCCTCTGAGCCAAACTGGCTAGGGTCAGTTTGTGGAATTTTATCAAGCTTCAAACTTATTATAAGTGTACACCTCTGCATATATATTATACTTCAATAAAAAAGGATTTTTACTGTTGACTCTATTGCAGCTGTCCTTCATTCCCCTATTCCCCACTTTTGCCTCCCTCCACCCTACCCCTGCCCCTCTTAAGCCTCCACTACATTATCAATAAAAGTTTAAAAAAAAACATTCTAAATGTCCTAAAAGTATGTATGTTTTACTGTATAGACATCCTCAGTCCTTGTAGATACTATGTGTTCAACTTTTATGCCCTGGGGTCAAAGAGGTATGTTATTCACATGAAAATTATTTTGGAGTTCTCCTTCCTGAACCACAGGCTACAGTCTTAAATTTGTTTCTCTCTCATGAGAACATCATGGGTCAGCACATCATTAAAGCCTTTGCCTACCTGTTTTACCCTGATTCAAAGGGGAAAGGATGCTCTGGTTCCTGGTAGACTGGCCCATGCCCAAACCTGCCCCCTATCCCTCATCCTGCTGCCCAAAACTGTAGTTCTTTATCATGACCACCTAGTTATCTGAACCAGTCATTTTAAGTGACATTTTCCCACTGTCATGCCAAAATCACCAATCTAACAGCATTGTTTTAGAGTCTTTCCAATTGACCAGAGGAAGCCACACAGTCAAGACTACCTTAAAAAAACTGTAAATACTTTAGCTTAGACGTTCCCCTTTACATAGTAGTAATTGATCTATCATTGGTTAATTGTACAAATTATGTAATCACATGGCTCAGTTTCTCCATCAGCATATTGATAACTATATACCATAGTTACATAGCTTTCAAATATCTCTGAAATTAAGGTAAACATAATAAAATCTTGACTTAATTCTAACTCCTCACATTTACTTAGTCACTATTCCTTTCAATCTCATTTCTGAATTATCCCTTAAATTCAAAACCTCCCTTCCTTCTTTAATATTTTTGTTTAATTCAGACCCTCCTTATCGCTTGTTTAGACTACCATCAAGCTCCTGACCACTCTCCTTGCCCCCAGTCTCTCCCCACTCCAGCCCATCTCCACACTGCCACCAATGCAATCTCTATAAAACCAACCTGGTTATATTATGCCTTGATTAACTACATTCCCTGCATACCTTTTAGTATGACATGTAAGACTCTTCTCTGTCTACCTCCCATCTACTTCTTAATATAACCTCATCTCCCATCACTTCTCCTGATATTCTATTTCCTGTACAGACAATGTTCAAGTCTTACAATATCTATAAACACAGCACATTGTTTAATGTCTCTTTACCTTTGCAAATCCTAGTCCCTCTGCCTGGCATATGTGTCCTCCCTTCCTCTTTTAAAAATTCCTATTTATCCTTTAAATCTCAGTTCAAATGTCACCTTTTCTGAGAAACCTTCCCTAAGCTTTCCATGAAGAATACCTTTTATGTTAACATACCATCCTGGATATAAAATTATCACATCACTTATGTTCCTTATGATAACCATTACTTTGTCTCCTGAGTTTTTTAAGGAATGGCTGCATTTTTCATCTGTGTCCCCAATATATAACATAGTGTCTGGCCCCAAATGTTGCTCAATAAATGTTGTTAAGTAAATGAATGGATGAGCTATGATAAGAAATGTTATCTATGGTCAACATACAACATATATGGTCAACAAAAAAAAGCATGACTATACTTCCTTGATGCCCCATTCTTTATTTGAAGCTTTTATGTAAGGATTTAAGAAATTTAGAACTGCAAGCTGGAAGAAGAAAAGTTTGTCCTACTGTATCTTTTTTGAGAACTGTTGTTCATCTTATGGATATAAGGGAAAGAAATTAACCATCGAAGTCTTTATTTCAGTCTTTAAACAGCAATGAGTTAATTTTTATTTAAATTTCCTGCCACTATAGCAAGACTGCTAAAATAACTTGTTTTCCCATTTCCTCCTAAATGCCCTCCAACTTTATCTCCCATGCCCCTTCACACACACATTGAGGACTGATTTTCATTATATTTAAGTAAAGTGCCAACTATTACACAATTTACATCAGAAGGCTGGTAATAAAGTAGGACCTTCTCCAAGGTCATTCATATATTCTCTGATATCTGGGAAAGTGCTGAGAGAAAAATAGGTAGATAACTCAATCTGTCATGTGGACCTAAGGAGACTATACAAATACCTCATTTCCATAACAACACTGTACTTAGTGTCCCAATATAATAAATGAATATGCTATGACTGAAGACTAAACAGAGGCTAATGGTAAATGCATTAATTAGGGACCTGTTTACACTTCTCCTGGGAAGGATGGTCATTTGTTACTGCTGCTGTCATGCAAGAATACTGACTGAGTTTGGGTCTTCACTCTGGTATTTCATATAAGTTTGTGATATTCTCCTACATTACCATTTGCTGACAGGCATTAATAACACTAGTGAGAGCAGGAGACCTTGATTCAAACCCACAAATGATGAAAGTTGATAATCAAGCCCTCATAATAAATTTATTAATGATAAAGAGATAGAAGTAAAAAAGGAGGTATCTAGGCATGTGTTTTGTAGCACTTTCATATACTTCGATCAAAAGTAATTCTTCTGTCTTTTGATTTATCCGTTTCTTAGTTGTATGCACAAGAAAGAAGAATAATGTTTTCTAGGAAGAGAAATCATGAGAAAAGAGAATAGATCCAGCTTTATTCAATTAATGACAATTATGAGTGACTATATTTCATAAAATCAAAAGATCACCAGCTTTTGCTTTAAAAAATATGTGGTAATAGACAAAAATTAGAGGGTTTATTCAGAGCATAAGAAGCATTTCCTAGTCATTCCCAAGACTACTTGAAGTCTTCTAGTTTAGAAAAAAATGAGTGCATTATTACCAATTTGCCTCCCATATAATTGACTTCTTAGATAACCACACCCTTGACAAATAATCACATTTTAGTGATCAAAATAGTATGTGTTGACAATATTTCTGTTAACAATTTACACTTTCATTATCTTTTTTATCATGATTGAATGGCCAAATCCATCTATTTCTGATCAAGAGAGGACAACAGAATGCCAATGTCAAGGGTCATACCTTGTGATCATTCATTGTTTGCACTGGTTTTACCAACTTATAGACAGGTTTCATTGCAGACAACTGAACACAGAATGCCTAAACAACTGGCTGGGGTAAAAAAAAAATTCAAAAAGAACAACTGCTTTGTCTAATGTAAAAAATAATAATAATAGAATCAGTTGCATTATTACATTTAGTCTTTTATCAATTACTGAAAGACTCATCACTTCAAGGTAGGTGCTCAGACCAGTTGTCCTGATTGGTTATAATTATATTAAACAGTGATTAATACATTAGTTTTATCAAGTTGTATTATCAACCTGAGAAGCCCAATTATTAAATTGTGAATGTAGCTGTATATTCTGAGGCATAAAACAGACAAGGAGGTCTCTGCCATCTTTTAAGTGGAACATTATTGTGTTAAAACTTACTAGTTTTGTGACCTTGGCAAATCACTGTGCACCTTAATTTCCTCATCTGAAAACTGTGATAAGATTGGTACCTAACTCACTGTGTTGGAATGAGAATTAAATGGATTGCTATGTTAAAAACTTAGAACAATGTCTGTAACATGGTAAGTACTACATAAGTGTAGGATGTTCTTGTTAACTCTGTTCTGTAGTGTCTGCTGATCACCCTGGAAACAACAGTCTGATATCCATAATTTATTGTTTTCAAGGTATAGCATGATTCCTCTTACCACTCACAACAAGCATTCTCCTACTTCTGAAGTAAAGGGGCCAGTATAACTTCAAGACCTACTACTATTAAGATCCTAAAGCATATCTCTGCCACCTCTTGGCCTCAATTATTCATCAGTAAATGAGAGCCTGTAAATATATGATCTGGTATTCATAATAAAATATGATTTATTTTTTTATGTTAGTGTCTATAAATGTAATTGTCCTTTGACTGTGGGAAGGCAAAATTTTTTTAAGTTTTTGAAATTTTATTATTGTTTATTTTTTCCTTTATTGATTAAGGTATTACATATGTGTTCTTATTGCCCCATTGCCCCCCAACCCCCCACACTCATGCCCTCACCCCCCTGGTGTCTGTGTCCATTGGTTATGCTTATATGCATGCATACAAGTCCTTTGGTTGATCTCTCCCCCTTACCCCCACCCTCCCCTACCTTCCCTCTGATGTTTGACCGTCTGATCAATGCATCTCTCGAAATATGATTTATTTTTATTCATTCTACTCAGAATTCACACCTCTGAATCTGATGACTCATGTCATTAATTAACTCTGGAAAATTCTCAATCATCACTTTAAAAATTGCCTCTCACCCATTCTCTCTAGTTCTTCCTTTTGGAACTCGTTTTAGACATATGTTGGACCTTTTCAATCTATCCATGTCTCTTAGCTTCTATTTAATTATTTGTATAATCCTCGCCTGAGAATATGTTTTCATTGATTTTTTAGAAAGAGAAAAAGGGAGATGGGTAGAGAGAGGGGGTGAGGAGGGGAGAGAGAGAGAGAGAGAGAGAGAGAGAGAGAGAGAGAGAGAGAGATCAACATGAGATAGAAACATCAATCACTTGCCTCCTGTACATGCCCTGACTAGGGATCAAACCTGCAACCTAGGCATGTGTCCTGACCCAGAATCAAACCCATGACCCTTCGATGCATCAGATGATACTCCAACCAACTTAGCCACACTAGCCAGGGTTCTTAGCCTCTCTTTACACCTCTCAAATAGTAGTTTAAACATAAGATGTTAAAATGTCAAGATGTATGCCCTTAGTAACTTTGATTTTAAAACTCTGTCAATTAACCTACTCAAAGAGACAATTCAGTCAAACAAATATTTGGCTAATTTTATTTTTTTAATTCAACTAGTCATCTGAGTAAACCAACTGTTTTTGATGCCTTAAAGATGGCCATAAAGAAAATGGACCAGCCAAGGATTTCTAAAGTTGTCCTCAAATCAAAAACTAATTATTTTTAGAGAGAACATGAAAATTGTAAGTTAAATGGAGGTGCTATCAATAATAATTACTCAATAAGACAAAATGGCGGCAGAATAGATGGACGTGTCCCAAACCTTGTCCCAGAGCAAATAGAACAAGCAACTAAATCGAATAACATCCACCCCAAATTGGTGAAGTAGACACAGCTAGTGAGACAAACCACAGCTGGGAGGGGCAGAGGACACCTGGAAAATAGTAAAATTGGTGATCTGGGCTGGGGAGAACTGTGAGACCTCTGAGCCAAGAGGGTCAGAGGGAAACTGCATGGCACCAAGCCACATCCCTTGGGACAGGCACAGCATCTGACTGTGGAAAGGAGGTCCTCAGGACTGCTGGTGGCAGGGGATTCTAGATTTGGGTCCACAGTCATGAGATACAGAGCCCAGAGAGGGCATTCTGAATGGCTGCCCAGACCCTGCAGTGCCAGGAGAAGTGGAGCTCACAGAGGCGCAGCTCTTTCCCCTCTTTGTGGTCTTTGCTTTTGTTCATTGAACCTAGTTCATAGGACCTTTTGGCTATAGACACTCACCTGTGGCTGAGGTGCAAGGGGAGGTATGGACTTTGGGAGTTTGGGGAGAGACTGGGGTGAAGGGAGGGCCCATGAGAGGTGGCCATGAGTCTGGCACTGAGTCACACTTGACTCATGGGACATAGGTAGGCATTTTCTCCTGAAGAGATAGCCCCTCCCTGCAGTCTCCAGGCAACCAATACCGCCACACCCAGACTATACTGTGAGTGTTACAAAGGATAAAAAAAAAATCTGAATATTCCCTGAGAGTCCACAGGGACTGGCTAAAAAAGAAGCCTTCAGGCCCAGCAACAGAAAACTGAGAAGCCACATACAGTACAGAAGAGTAGGATCTTAAACCAGCCAAAGGAATGACACTTCAGTTTTTCATTTTTATTTGATATTATTTTATTATTACTTTATCTCTTTTTTCTTTATTTTCCTTTTTTCATTTGTTTCTTTATTTTCTATTTCTTTTCACATTATTTTTCCATCATTCTAATTTATTTTATTTTTTATCCTATTTTAATCAATTTTTTAAAAAATATTAGTAGTAATAGTATTTTCTTCTCTTTCTCTTTCTTCTTATCCACTCATCCTCTTTCTACTTCCTCTATACTGAACTGAGGTACTCACCATATTCATCCAATTTTTAATCTTACTTTCTGTATATAAGATTCTGCCCCCACCCTCTTTACTGGGAATTTGGTGTTTGTTATGTTTTGGTTTACCTGTTTGTTCCCTGGTGTTTTCTCCCTTATACACATTTTTCCCCCCTCTGTCTTCCTTTTTCGTCTTTTTCTTTGCTCTCATACCATTTTTTGTCTCTTCAATATCATTTGTGCTCTCTTTTCTCTCCCCAATTTCTCTTTTCTCTGGTGGTCACTTATATTGTGGTTAACAGTGTTGTGAGTACAATAATGTTTTGTTCACTTTATATCATGTCTTGTTGAGATGAATTTTATCCTGTTTGGCCAATGTACTAGAGAGCAAGCCACATAACCAGACACCCGAAGAGGAGACTCCATCCACGAATGGGTCAATAACACTCCAGACTCAACTACAGAGGCAGGAAGAAGGCGGCAGTGAGGGAGACAGCATGAGTAAGGGAGTAAAAGAGGAGTGTGTGGTCATGTGTGTGTGGGGGGTGTGTGTGTGTGTGGCTGAGGCACAGTTAGATCCCGCAGGACCTTTGAGGCAGGCTAACTGTGCTCGCCAAACTAGGCAGTCCCTGCTACTGTTGCAAACAGTCCCGGAACAGACAGCTCTTCCTCAGAGACCTCATCTTTTTGAAGGAGAGAGCTGCTTTGACTGGGAGCCCTACCTCACCTCCACCCAGGGTGCCCTCAGATAACACCCAGTACTCTATAGCCAACCCCGCCAGGGACCTGATGCCTCGCCTGCAGTCCCACGGTCACTGAGACTCCAGCCTCTGTGGGCGCAGGCTCCTGTGAGTTCTGAAGCACACTCCCCTCTGACCGGCTCAATGCTTTATCCCAGGGCACTGAGACCATGCGAGCAGCAGACATATGAGGAGCCTGCTCCGATCAATGGAGCAGCAGCCCCATGAGAAGCCCTCCCCAGGCCGAGGAGCAGCAGCCTCACACAGCCTGCCCCCATCCAAGGAGCAGCACCTGTGACAGAGGCCCACGCCCCTGTCCAAGGAGCAGCAGCCGTGTGCACAGCCCACCTCTGTCTGAGAAGCAGCAGCCACATGAGAAGCCCACCCCCGTCCAAGGAGCAGCAGCCATGTGAGCAGACTGCCCCCGCCCAAGGAGCAGCAGCCATGCGCACCCCACCCCATCGATGGGCAGCAGCTGTGTGAGCAGCCCAGCCCCATCCAAGGAGCAGCAGTTCCGCAAGCAGCCCATCCCCATTCGAGAAGCAGCAGCAGCCCGCCCCAGTCTGAGGAGCAGCAGCCACACGAGCAGACCACCCACGTCCAAGGAGAAGCAGCCCTGCACAGCCCACACCAGTCCAAGGAGCAGAGCCAAACACATCCTGCCCCTGTCCGAAGAGTAACACCTGGGAGAGTCCAAGTAGGAACAGCCAGGTGTGCAACCTGCCCCTGTCCAAGGAGCAGTAGCCTCACAAGCAGCCCGCCCCATCAGAGGAACAGCAACAGCATGTTTGATCTGTCGGTGAAATCAAACATGGGTAGACAAAGAAACCCTCAAGGAAAGAAAAGGAGGAATCGCCAGAAAAACAGCTAAGTGAAATAGAGGTATGCAATATTACAGAAAAAGAATTAAAAGTAAGGGTACTAGAGTTCCTAAAATAGATGGAGGAAAAAATCAACAACTCATGCAAGAATCAAGAAGAAATGGATGAAAAAATCAACAACTTATGTAAGAATCAAGAAGAAATGAAGAGGAGAAACCAAGATGGCGACATAGGTAAACAATGGAAATTGCTGCCTCACACAACCACTCCAAAAATACAACTAAAAGACAAAACGGACATCATCCAGAACCACCGGAAGGCTGGCTGAGTGGAAATTCTACAACTAGAAGGAAAGAGAAAAGCATACAGGGACTCAGAGGATGTGTGGAAGTAAAGTGCAGAGGTAAGGAGGCGCACATGGAAAGGGCTGGCAACTGAGGACATGGTTGTCTTTTTCAATCAGGAGGGAGTCTCAAGCTCCCGACTGCTCTGAACTCCAGTTCCAGGCGAGTCTCTGGGGACCCAGACTCATATGGGGAGAAACTGGACTATCTGGCATCAGTTGGAACTCAAGGGCAGCTTTCCCTCAGAGGTGCTTGCAGTGATTACCAGGACACTGAGACGCGGGGCTTCTTAGGGCAGGGCTGAGGAGCAGGCATAGCTTCTTTCTCCGCCCTGTTGATCCCCTGAGACCCCACCCCACCCAAGCTGTGCGCAGAAGCTTTTGCATATGAAAGGCCTGGCCCTTTGCAATCTGAAAATTACCTAACAAACTGCACCTGAGTCAGAGAGACCCAGAACATCCAAAAGAAGGCCCAAGACCCCACAGCAGCTTGCATTGCTTCATAGCTGGGCCTCATCTGGGCACCTCCAAACCCCAAACAAAGAAGAGGAATCTGAAAAACTCTCCATAGCTCCTGCTGGATAGCCTCAGGCAGAGGCTAAATTAGCACCTCCTTTGAGATCCAAGAGCCATTGTACCCAGTGGTCAGAGTGGGGCCCTCCAGATTGCAACTCCTCAGATCCATAAGGGACACACTCAGGGGGCAGACTCAGTGAGCAATAAAGCCCCACTGAAGCAATTCTTGCCCCAGAAGGGTGTCCCCAGCACATAAGTTCTCCCACTGCAGACACAGCTGATTCTCACAGCCAATTGGCCAGGAGGTCAAATCCTCCCAGTGATACCTACAACAATCAAGGCTTAACTACAACAAGACAGTGCACAAAGCCCACAAAAGGGTGCACCAAGAGTGTCCAGCTCAGGTAATTGGGGAGGCTGAGCCACTGGGCCTTATAGGACACGTAGCACAGAAAGCCACTCTATCAACACAGGGAAGCAGCCAAAATGCAGATACAAAGAAACAGGTCACAAATGACAGAAATGGAGGAAAGCAAACTACTGGATATAGAGTTCAAAACCACACTTTTAAGGTTTTTCAAGAATTTTCTAGAAACCGCCAATAAATTTAGTGAGACCCTCAAGAAATTTAATGAGACCTTTGAGGTTATGAAAAAGGACCAACTAGAAATTAAGCATACACTGACTGAAATAAAGAATATTATACAGAGTTCCAACAGCAGACTGGAGGATCGCAAGAATCAAGTCAAAGATTTGAAATACGAAGAAGTAAAAAACACCCAACCGGAAAAACAAAAAGAAAAAAGAATCCAAAAATATGAAGATAGTGTAAGAAGCCTCTGGGACAACTTCAAGCTTACCAACATCTGAATTATGGGGGTGCCAGAAGAAGAGAGCAAGATATTGAAAACCTATTTGAAGGAATAATGACAGAAAACTTCTCCTACCTGGTGAAAGAAACAGACTTACAAGTCCAGGAAGAGCAGAGAACCCCAAACAAAAGGAATCCAAAGAGGACCACACCAAGACACATCATAATTAAAATGGCAAGAGCAAAAGACAAAGGAAGGATCTTAAAAGCAGCAAGAGAAAAACAGTCAGTTACCTACAAGGGAGTACCTGTATGGCTGTCAGCTGATTTCTCAACAGAAACTATGCAGGCCAGAAGGGAGTGGCAAGAAATATTCAAAGTGATGAATACCAAGTACCTACAACCAAGATTACTTTACTCAGCAAAGCTATCATTCAGAATTGAAGGTCAGATAAAGAGCTTCACAGATAAGAAAAAGCTAAAGGAGTTCATCACCACCAAACCAGTATTATATGAAATGCTAAAAGGTATCCTTTAAGAAGAGGAAGAAGAAGAAAAAGGTAAAAATACAAATTACGAACAACAAATACACATCTATCAACAAGTGAATCTAAAAATCAAGTGAATAAATAATCTGACGAACAGAATAAACTGGTGACTATAATAGAATCAGGGACATAGAAAGGGAGTGGACTGACTATTCTCGGGGTGGGGGAGGTGTGTGGGAGGTGTGGGAAGAGACTGGATGAAAATCATACACCTATGGATGAGGACAGTGGGGGGGGGGGGAGTAAGGCCAGAGGATGGGGTGGGAACCAGGTGGAGGGGCGCTATGGGGGGGAAAAAGAGGAACAACTGTAATAATCCGAACAATAAAGATTTAATTTTTAAAAAAAGAAGAAATGAAGAGTGATATGGCTGCAATAAAACAAACCATGGAAAGTTTCAACAGTAGGCTAGGATAAGCAGAGGACCGAATTAGCGAATTATAAGACAGGGAAGCAAAACACACCCAAACTGATTTGCAATTGGAGAAAAAAAAATAAAAGATAGGAGGAGAGCCTAAGGGAGCTATGGGACAACAAGAAATAAAGCAACATACAAATAATAGGGGTGCCAGAAGAACAGGAAGAGGAATAAGGGTTAGAAAAACTATTTGAAGAAATATTGTCCAAAAACTTCCCTAAGGTGAAGAAGAAAAAAGTCAAACAAGCACAGCGAGTCCCAAAGTGATGAACCCGAAAAGACCCACACCAAGACACATCATAATTACCATGGCAAATGTTCAGGACAAAGAGAGAATCTTAAAGGCTGCAAGAGAGAGACGGTAAGTTACATACAAGGGATCTCCCATTAGATTATCAAATGATTTCTCAACAGAAACACATCAGGTCAGAAAAGAATGGAAGGAAATTTACAAAGTGATGCAAAGCAAGGGACTGAATCCAAGAATACTCTATACAGTAAGGCTATTATTCAAAGTTGAAGGGGAAATAGGGAGCTTCACAGACAAAAAAATAAATAAACAAATAAGGGAGTTTATCACTACCAAACCAGCAATGCAAGAAATGCTGAAGTGACTGGTGTAAAAAAGAGAAATAAAAAGGTAAGAAAGAACACAGGCACAAAACATAAAAATGGCTACAAACAAGTACTTTTCAATAATAACATTAAACTTAAATGGACTAAATGCTCCAATCAAAAGACATCGAGTGGCTGAATGGAAGAAAAAAAAAATAGGACCCATATATATGCTGTCTACAAGAGACCCACTCCAGAACAAGGAACTCACACAGACTGAAAGTGAAGGGATAGAAAAATATCTTTCAGGCAAATGGAAATGAACAAAAACCACTAGGATAGCAATACTTATATCGGACAAAATAGACCTCAAAGTGAAGGCCATAACAAGAGATAAGGAAGGCCACTTCATAATAATAAAGGGATCGATACAACAAGAGGATGTAACCCTGATAAACATATATGCACCCAATGCAGGAGCACCCAGATACATAAAAAAAAACTCCTGGAAGATATCAAGGGAGAGATTGACAACAATACAATCATAGTAGGGGACTTCAATACACCACAGGAATCACTGGATAAATCCTCTAGACAAAAAATCAGCAAAGAAACAGCAACCCTAAATGACTCACTAGATCAGATGGACTTAATTGATATCTTCAGAACATTTCACCCCAAAGCCACAGAATATATGTTCTTCTCAAGTTCACATGGAACATTTTCAAAAATAGACTACATATTGGGTCACAAGCAAAGTGTCCCCAAATTCAAGAAGATTGAAATCATATCAAGCACCTTCTCAGACCACAATGGCATAATATTAGAAATAAACTACAGTAAAATCAATCAAAAAAATTCAAACACTTGAAAGCTAAATAACATGCTATTAAACAATGATTGGGTCACCAAAGAGATCAAAGAAGAAATTAAAAACATCCTGGAAACTAATGACAATGAGAACACAACAATCCAAAACCTATGGGATACAATGAAATCAGTCCTGAGAGGGAAGTTTATAGCTCTACAGGCCTACCTCAAAAAAAAAAAGGTAGTAAATCATCTAACTCTACAACTCAAAGAATTAGACAGACAGCAACAAGAAAAGCCCAGAGTGAGCAGAAGGAAGGAGATAATAAACTTGAGAGCAGAAATAAATAACACAGAGACCAAAAAAAAAACAATACAAAATATCAATGAAACCAAGAGCTGGTTCTTTGAAATGATAAACAGGATTGATGATCCTCTAACCAGGCTCACCAAGAAGCAAAGAGAGAGGACCCAAATAAACACAATCAGAAATGAAAGAGGCAAAATAACAACAGACTCCACAGAAATACAAAGGATTATTTAAAAATACTATGAACAACTCTATTCCAACAAACTAGAGAACCTGGAGGAAATGAACATATTCCTAGAAAAATAAAACCTTCCAAAACCTAATCAGGAAGATTCTAAAAATCTTAATAGGCCAATAACAATGGAAGAAATTGAAGCAGTCATCAAAAAGCTTCCAGCAAACAAAAGCCCAGGGCAAGACGGTTTCACTGGGGAGTTTTACCAAACATTCAAGGAAGATCTAAAACCTATCCTCCTCAGACTACTCCAAAAAATTGAAGAGGAAGGAACACTTCCAAGCTCATTCTATGAAGCCAGCATCACCCTAATACCAAAACCAGGTAAAGACAACACAATGAAAGAGAATTACAGGCCAATATCCCTCATGAACATAGATGCCAAAATCCTCAACAAAATCTTAGCAAATCGGATCCAGCAGTACATCAGAAAGATCATGCACCATGACCAAGTAGGATTTATCCCAGGGATGTAAGGATGGTACAATATCTGCAAATCAATAAATGTGATACATCGCATAAACAAATTGAAAGACAAAAATCACATAGTCATATCAATGATGCAGAAAAAGCATTTGACAAAATCCAACACCCTTTCTTGATAAAAACTCTCAGCAAGGTGGGAATAGAAGGATCATTCCTCAACATAATAAAAGCCATATAGGACAAACCCATAGCCAACATCATACTCAATGGGCAAAAACTAAAACCATTTCCCCTAAGAACAGGAACAATACAGGGATGCCCACTTTCACCACTCCTGTTCAACATAGTACTGGAAGTAGTAGCCATTGTTATCAGACAAGAAGAACAAAAAAAGGCATCCAAATTGGAAAAGAAGTAAAACTGTCCTTATTTGCAGATTTCATTTATTATACTTAATAAATGAATTCGACAATGTAGCAGGATACAAAATTAACGCCAAGAAATCAATGGCATTTCTATACACCAATAGTGAACTTACAAAAAGAAAGACTAAAAAAGCAATCCCATTTACCATCGCACCAAAATAATCAAGATACCTAGGGTTAAACTTAACTAAGGAGGTAAAAGACTTATATGCGAAAAACTACAGGACACTGAAAAAAGAGATAGAAGAAGACATAAACAGATGGAAGAACATACCGTGTTCATGCCGAAGCAAGTTCTTCACTGATACTGCTCTTCAGGCAATGAAAACTAAAGAGAAAATAAACAAATGGGACTACATCAAAATAAAAAGCTTCTGCACAGCAAAAGAAATCATCAACAAAACAAGAAAATCCACTTCATGTCAGATCATATTTGCCAATATTGTCACCAATATTGCCAATATTTTTCAATATTGATAAGGGTTTAATCTCCAACATTCACAGCTAAGTCATACAACTTATCAAAAGTAAGATAAACAACCCAATCAAAAAATGGGCAATGGACCTAAATAGATACTTTTTGAAAGAAGACAAAAGGAAGGCCAAGAGACATGAAAACATGCTCAAAGGCACTAAATCATCTGAGAGATGAAAATCAAAATGACAATGCGGTACCATCTCACACCTGTCAGAATGACAATCATCAACAAATCAACAAACAACAAGTGCTGGGGAGGATGCAGAGAAAAAGGAACCATCTTGCACTGCTGGTGGGAATGCAGACCAGTGCAGTCACTGTAGAGAACAGTATAGAGTTTCCTCAAAAAACAAAAAATGGAACTCCCATTTGACCCAGTGATCCCACTTCTGGGAATATATCCCACAAAACTAGAAACACCAATCAGAAATGATATATGCACCCCTATGTTCATAGTGGCACAATTCACCATAGCTAAGATTTGGAGACAGCCTAAGTGCCCATCAGCAGATGAATGGAGTAAAAAACTGTAGTACATCTACACAATGGAATAGTATGCTGCTGTAAAAAGAAGGAATTCTTACCATTTGCAACAGCATGGATGGACCTGGAGAGCATTATGCTAAGCGAAATAAGCCAGTCAGAGAAAGATAAATATCACATGATCTCACTCATTTGTGGAATGTAATGAACAACATAAACTGATGAACAAAAACATATCCAGAGACAGAGATGCATTGAACAGAACACCAAACCTCAGAGGGAAAGTAGGGGAGGGTATATTCATGCCTATAAGCCTAACCAATGGACACAGACAACAGGGGTGTGGGGGCATAGCTGGAGGGGGTAAGGAGGGCAATGGGGCGATAAGGACATGTATGTAATACTTTAATCAATAAAAAAATAATTACTCATCTCCCATGTTATAAGTTAGAAAAAAATTATAAAGCATTTATAAACAAGCTTATACTATTGTCACATACTATAAAGGCAGAAGACAAAGATAGTACTTTCCCAGTTAATTATGTGCTTCTAAGATGGAGAAAAACTTCTTAAAATATTTTTGGGTGTCAAATTTTAATACAAAAGTCCTCCTTTTAAAAAGTATGACATAAACACAAAAATATTAATCCAAAAGGCATTAATTATCTTCCTATAATATTCATAGCACTATGTATGATTCTGACGCTATTCAGGAAATCAAAGACATGGTCTCTGTCCTTAAGGTATTTGAATTCTCATTGGAAAAACACAAGCTAACCACATAAGAGAGGGAAGAACAAAAACACTTGTAGAAAACTTTCATCCAGTATCTGCTATGTGCTGGGCATGTTCACATCTAATCCTCACCACATTACTACAAATGTGTTGTTTATTCATTCATTCATTTATTTAAATGATGCAGATATGCCCAAGGTTAAAGCACTAGCAAAAGTACAAGTTCAGATTCAAATTCAGATCTGATGCCAGAGCCATTATTTCCACTATAATCATACTGCAAAATGATTAATTAAATCATGCAGATTAAGAGTACTGACAAAAGAGACAGTAAAGTATATAGCTGAATTCATGGAATTTGGAATCAGATTAACCTGAGTTCAAATACCAGCTGTGTGATATTGGACAAGTTACTTAACCTTCCTGAGCCTCTTTTCTTATTGGTAAAACTAGGGACCCAGTGCACAAAATTTGTGCATGGGGGGGGTGGGGGGGATGTTCCTCAGCCCAGCCTGTACCCTCTCCAATCTGGGACCCCTTGGGGGATGTCTGACTGCCGGTTTAGGCCTAAACTGGCAGTCAGACATCCCTCTCACAATCCAGGACTGCTGGCTCCTAACCGCTTACCTGCCTGCCTGCCTGATTGCCCTTAACCACTTCTGCCTGCCAGCCTGATGGCCTTCTAATCATCCCCTGCCGGCCTGATTGATGCCTAACTGCCCCCCTGCCAGCCTGATTGCCTCCAATTGCCCTCCCCTGCAGGCCTGGTCACCCCCAACTGCCCTCCCCTGCCAGCCTGGTGGCCCCCAACTGTCTTCCCCTGCTGGGCTGATCTCGCCCCCAACTTCCCTCCCCTGCCAGCCTGATGGCCCCCAACTGCCCTCCCCTGCCAGCCTGGTTGCTCCCAACTCCCCTCCCTTGCCAGCCTGGTTGCCCCTAACTTCCCTCCCCCGCCGGCCATCTTGTGGCAGCCATCTTGTGGTGGCCCTCTTGTGGCGACCATCTTGTGATGATGTGAGGGCAGCCATCTTGTGATGACATGATGCCACCTAGGCTTTTATTATATAGGACAGGCACAGTAATAATGCTTATTCATAGTATTGTGGTGATGAAATGAAAAAATGTACATAAAATAATTCACATAGTGCTTTGCATAGTACAGTAAATGATAAACAAGTATCATTAGTGTGACACTGATAAAAGTTTTTTAAACCACAAACTAACTTTTCTGCTTCTATATTCTAAGGAGGAGGCATATTTCCTACCAGTGGGGGATATGTTCCCTTCCCCTCACATGGATTAGTGGAAAAGGAGAAGAAAAATATACATTTCATAGTCTCTGCCAGTTCTTTGAGCTGCTAAAGTAAGGTACTCTGGAAATATGGACAACTGCTCTAGCTGGTGTTGCTAAATGGTTAGAGTGTTGTCCTGCTCACTGAAGGTTCGCAGGTTCAACTCCCGGCCAAGGGTCCACAACTGGGTTGCATGTTCAATAGCCAGCCCCTGTTGGGGCATGTGCGGAAGGCAACGAATGGATGTGTCACTCTCACATCTCTCTCTCTTCATATCTCTCTCTCTCTCTCTCTCTCTCTCTCTCTCTCTCTCTCTCTCTCTCTCTCTGTTTTCCCCTCTCTCCGTCCCTTCCACTCTCTCTAAAAATCAATGGAAAAAATATCCTCAGGTGAGGATTAACCAAAAAAAGAGAAAATATGGACTACTATACCTAAAATATATTTTAGATATAGGAAGGGAGTCCCTAGGCAATAAGGGTGAAAAGCCAAATTGTTTTCAGTTATTATGGCAATATAGAACTTTTCCATCAACCCAAATCTTGAGTTGAAATCTGGATAACATAAATAAGAATTGTGGGAGTTCAAAGACAGGCAGATAAGATGGGAGGTCATCACCCTAACCGGTTTGGCTCAGTGGATAGAGCATCAGCCTGCGGACTGAAAGGTCCCAGGTTCGATTCCGGTCAAGGGCATGTACCTTGGTTGCAGGCACATCCCCAGTGGGGAGTGTGCAGGAGGCAGCTGGTCGATGTTTCTCTCTCATCAATGTTTCTAACTCTATCCCTCTCCCTTCCTCTCTGTAAAAAATCAATAAAATATATTAAAAAAAAAAAAGATGAGGGGTCATCTGGGACATGTCACTGCACTGATCACATTCAGCTAATTTGGCTGCATAGGAGAGAAGCCCTTCTTTCTTAATTGCTTCATGGGCATCGTTTTTTAAACCCTCCCAGGTAATAAAGGCTCATGTTTCTTTCTATCAGGGGCCAGCAAGAATCTGGACCTCCCTGCTAGAACCACAGAACAAGCAATCTGTTAAGAAGGATCTAGAATAACCAGAGAGGGTTGCCTGAAGGAGAGAGTCTTGGGTTGGACCTGACAGAAACAAATGGATCCAATATATTTGGGAAATTGAAAAGAAATAATTCAGGGAGAAAGAATTAGAAATAACAGCTCAATGTGTCTAGAAAAGAACTCCACCTTGGAAAACAAAGGACCCTAACTCCCTCTTTTTGTCCCAACATATGGAAAACGGCCTATTGTCTTCACTAGCAGAGAGGTGTGAACAAGGAGCCCGGAATGCTGGTGACCCTTGAGCCCTGGCAAAGGTCAGAGCTATGCACCCACTGTTTAGTCAAGACAAGGATAGCTGAAGCAACTTCCCCACCGGTAGTCATGTAAATCCTTACTGATAAGTAGTCTATTACTGGAACTTGCCTGCCTAAGGGCTATAGGTGTATCCCAAATTGAATAAAAGGATGGCAAGTCCTGAGCCCAAGTGGAGTCCTTCCTCTTGGGATGGGTTCCCGCCTGCGCCCCTCCCCCCCACCCCCGAAATTTCCAAATTATTATTTCTTGTCTCATCTCTTTCATTTGCATTCAGCCCCTTCCCCAGATCCCGAACCCTGAACTACATGGGACGTGGGTTCATACACACCAACACAGAACAGATATTGAGAGTATAAATTAGAATTTATGGGAGAAAATGTGTTCAATTATTCCTGGTGGATCAGACTGAGTCCAATCAGGAAACAGAAATCACATAGTAACTTAAGAGGAAAAGTTTAATGTAAAGAATTGTTAAGCTATAATAGGAAAACAACTATGAAAATATAAAGAGAACTCAAAGGGGTAACCTAGAGATCACAGTCAGGATACAAGGAAGGCCAAACTTTGAAGAAGTACCCCTCCCCATGGCTGGAGGTCAGACCTTGCTGGAGAAAGTTTGATTGCAGCCCAATACATGACAGAGAAGTTCTCTGGTGGCTGAGGTCAGAACTGGTCCTCAGATGCCAGGAACAAGGAAACAGCTCTCTGGAATACAGGTAAACCGAGGTTGGTAGGTGGGTATCCAAAGGGAGTTGTAGTGCTGCTGTAGCACAAGGTCTGGAATACACAGTATCCACATCAAAAAGGCTGCAGTGAGGTAGTCAGAAGGGCCTGGCCAGGGTCACAGAAGGACTGTGCGCTCTGAATGCAAAACCAGGGCAGAGCTCTACAGATGTCCTCACACTCATGTACCATGGATGGGCCATGCAGCTGGAGCAAGAAAAAGCAAAATTCAGCACCTGGGACCAGGAGAAGAAAGCCCCTACTTCTGAAATATGACTTCAGCTTTCTTAGCTGATGGCTAACAAAGCTTAACACTGTGCTCACTATAAAGAAATGCTTAAAGAGACCAGTTTGACTAAACAGCTGGACACGGTAGCCTAACCAAACTGACCCATAAAATTGACTATCACCGATACCAATGCCATGTGTTTTGAAATGAAAGTGCCTACTCAGCTTTTAGTTATCTATCTTTTAAAAGGACTAAGGAATTAATTTTGTATAGGGTGCCCAGCCCCTACAACACCTGATCACCTCTCCATATGATCAGGCATCCAGGCTACTGCTTTTGGGCTACTCCAAGACCACACCTATCTGGCTTCATACCGGTATTTGGGGATATTTGGCAGGAGCTGAATTTTCTCTAGGACTATCTAAGGCAGCAGTTCTCAACCTGTGGGTCACCAACCTGTGGGTCGCAACCCCTTTGGGAGTCGAATGACCCTTTCACAGGGGTCACCTAAGACCATTGGAAAACACATATATAATTACATATTGTGTTTGTGATTAATCACTATGCTTTAATTATGTTCAATTTGTAACAATGAAAATACATCCTGCATATCAGGTATTTACATTACGATTCATAACAGTAGCAAAATTACAGTTATGAAGTAGCAACGAAAATAATTTTATGGTTGGGGGTCACCACAACATGAGGAACTGTATTAAAGGGTCGCAGCATTAGGAAGGTTGAGAACCACTGATCTAATGCAATATACCCCAAACGCAACCAGTATTGTCCTGTCGAACTTGCTAGGACCAACTGACAAGAAGTAGCAATGAAGAAGGATTCAATTCCTCCTCTACCAGACTGCCTTAAACCCTTCCTGAAGTGGTGAGAACCCAGAACCCTACCACTCCTCTTTGCCTAGGAAGCCCACCTTCTTCTCCACTAGGTCTCTTGAAAACTAAAAAAGGCCTTAATGCTTGCTTAGATTTATATCTGCACTCTGTGAGGCTGTGCCTATATAAAAGTATATCCATCCAGAGAAAGTACCTGCTTTCCTCTCTCCAGAAACTAGAAAATTAATCTTTCAGCTGATTTGCACATTTTCTTAGGAACACTTTCCTCTAAATAAATCTTATCCCCAAATTTACTATGTTAAACCGAAAAAGGCAAAACATCTGTTATTTAAAATAGAGGATCCTCCCTGATCTCTCTTGGCACCCCATTCATTCTGACCCCTCAGGGAGCTCCTCAGAATCCCTAGGGTCTGTCAGAGCACAATTTAAAGAGTATGATGGAATGAACCCAGACAGACATAAATACATGTCAGGGAAGCAGTACTGCATTGAGGTAAAAGCAAAACTCTAGAAATTTTAATTACTAGCTGTTATTTCACCACTTTAAGCACCTAAAAATGGAATTATAGTACAGTAGTCCCCCCTTATCTACAGGGCATAGGTTCTAAGACCCCAATAGATGCCTGAAACCACAGATAGTACCAAAACCTATATACTATGTTTTCCCCTCATATATATCATATATACATACCTATGAAAAAGTTTAATTTATAAATTAGGTATAGTAAGAGATTAATAACAATAACTAATAATAAAAGAGAACAATATAAATATACTATAATAAAAATTATGTGAATGTGAGAACTCTCTCTCTTTTTCTCTCTCTCATAACCAATCTGATAACTGAGACAGCTACTAAGTGACTAATGGGCGGGTGTACATACAGCATGGGTATATGGATACACTGGACAAAGGAATGATTCACATCCTGGTGGAAATTTCATCATGCTACCAAGAACAACACATAATTTAAAACTTATTAGTTGTTTATTTCTGGAATTTTCAATTTAATATTTTCACAGCCTGGTTGATCACAGGTAACTGAAACTGCAGAAAGCAAAACTGTAGATAAGAGGGGACTATGGTACCTTCCTCAAATAAATGTTGATAAAATTATATGTAAATAATGAATTTTTTTCTTTAAGTTCTACAAAAGTTAGGTATTATTTACTACCTATCTGAAGGAATGCCATTCTCTTTCTTCTTTGTTTCTAGACTGCTCTGGGATCTTTTCAGAGTATTTGGCCCTGTCACTTGAGCCTGGAAACTGTCATTCATTATTTCATTCAGCAAATATTTATTGAGCATCACCAATATATCTAACACATAGCCAGGAATTAGAGAGAGAGTAGTGACTGAGAAAGAGAAATCGTCACCCACATGGAGCTCACATTCTAGTGAGAGAGACATAAAGTAACAATAATTATAAAATCTAGGAAGAAGTACAAGGTGCAACAAGATCACATAAAAGGGCTACCTGGCCTAGGTGGGGTAGATAATTGGACCATTTTCCCTCCCAAAAAAATGTCACCCAAAATGAATCCTGAAAGATAAATTAAAGCTGAAGGGGGGAAAGAAAGAACACAGTGCTTTTGAGAAACTGAAAACAATTCTGTCTGATTGTAGCATAGTATGGGGAAGAGGGTAGGGCAGACAATGGAAAAGGGAAGGCAAATGAAAATAATGAAAAGACATACATTGCTTCCTTATACCTTTTGGTTTCTTTGTGAGCCTTCTCACCTTATAATTTTGTTTCATCATCATTAGGTTACTAAACTGCAATGGAAAAACACAAATTAGAGTAACTACCTAGTTCACATAGATACCCCAGTGGCCCTGTCTGTGCTGCCTCTACCCTCCCTTCTTTTGGTGAACCACTCCCCATCCCCTCCAGCTATAGGTATGTGGTCCAAATTGCAGCTGCATTCTTTTTACACGATTCCATATCCCTGGCCATACTAATTGTCTGAGAAGTGGACACTTGCTCAAAAACTTGGCATGGCCAGGGTCCTATACTCCTGTCCACCGGGATTAGCCTGATGCTAGGCACAGAACTCAGGAGAAATCAATCAGAGCTTTTCCTCGAGTTTTCTTGAACTGAAGCTGGCAAGAATGGACCCTTTCCTCTCTGGTCAGAGAGCTTTATGAGAGCTCAGAGCTAGAACAGCCATATTTACCACAATATGGGGACTCTTATCTTCAGTATAAGAGAATGAAGTCAGAACAGAGAGAGAAGCAGAGACAAGAAGCACAGTCCTGACCCAAGGAGACCCAGGAGCCAGTGTACCAGCATAAAATTCTACACATCCATAATGTGGGTCTCTAGTTTTTAGTCCCCAAGCCCAATACTGAGGTTGCTCTAGTTCCTGTCCTGGTTGTTAGCATTTTCTTCAAACCTGTGAGCTACAAAGTACCCTTCCTATAAAGTCTTTTAACTTAAGCTAGATGCTTGTGTGGTCGCTACTTGCCATGTTCTTCTGAACTACTTTTCTCAAAGTGGGTATGGCATAGCCATGAACATGTAGCTTATTTCTAAGTTGCTCAAGAATTTTTATCCATTTCTTCATTCATTTCTTTACATCTTTACCCATTTCATCTCTTCTGAAGATTTAAAAACCAGCAACAAAAACAACATCAGGGAACAGAGAAGATGGCGGTCTAGGCAAATGCCTATACTTGCCGCCTCCCACAACCACATCAAAATTACAACTAAAATACAGAATAACCATCATTCAGAACCACTGGAAAGCTGGCTAAAAGGAAGTCCTACAACTAGAGAAGTAAAGAAGAAAGCACACTGAGGCTGGTAGGAGGCATGGAGGCATGGAACGGGCTGATCCGGCATGCACGTGTGCCACTTTTTTAATCAGGAGGGAGATCATCTCTGCAGAGGCGACCTGGAGGAGCAAGGGGTCCCAGCCCCACACCAGACCCCCAGCCCAGTATCTCAGAGTTGGGAAAAGAAGTCCCTACGGGAAGTAAGAACTACGGGCTATAAAAACCAGTGAGGATTGGGGCTCAGTGACACAGATGCTGCTGGAGACCCAGCTGTTCTTCTTAAAAGGCAGGCACCACAAACTGAACTTACAAGGTCCCGCTTCCTCTGAGCTCCAGCACAAGGGTGAGGTTTTGGGGGACAGAGACACATACAAGGAGGAACTGGATTGTCTGGCATCAGGGTAGGAACTCAAAGGCAGCTTCCTCTCAGAAGGAGGTACTTGCAGGGATCATTGTTCCTATGCTAGGAAAGGGCTGACTGGCATCCATTTCTGTTTGCTACACCCTGGTGATTCCCTAAGACCCCACCTCATCCAATTTGCAACCCCACCCAAGCTGTGTGCAGTGGCTTTTGCATATGACTGGCCTGTCCTTGCTCAGGCTAGGGCAGCCGTGGGCAAACTACGGCCCGCGGGCCGGATCCGGCCCGTTTGAAATGAATAAAACTAAAAAAAAAAAAAAAAAAAAAAGACCGTACCCTTTTATGTAATGATGTTTGAATTTATATTAATTGAATTTATATTAATTCACACAAACACTCCATCCATGCTTTTGTTCCAGCCCTCCGGTCCAGTTTAAGAACCCATTGTGGCCCTCGAGTCAAAAAGTTTGCCCACCCCTGGGCTAGGGTCTCTCAATTAAGCTGCAACTAGGTCAGGGATCCCCAAACCTGTCAGTAGAGGGCCCAAGATCTGGCACCAGCACCAGCCAGCCTTACTTTGTGGCTAGGCCTCATCTGAGCACTTACAAACCTGTTACAAAGAGGAGGAATCTGCAGATCTCTCTGTAGCTCCTGCTTGGTGGCCCCAGGCAGTGGCTGACTTTGCACCTCCCTGGAGACCCAAGAGCCAGTCTACCCAGTGGTCAGTGTCAGACCATACCAGCTTATAATTCTACACATCAATAAGTGACACACTCAAGGGACAGACTTAGTGAGCACCAAAGCCCCACCAAAGCAAGTCCTGCTCCATAGGGGTGTCTCCTGCACAGCAGCTCTCCCACTGTAGTCACAGCTGGTCCTCATAGCCAATTGGCCTGGAGGTCAATTCCTCCCAATGACACTAAGAACAATCAAGTCTCAACTACAGCAAGACTGTGCTCACAGCCCAAAAAGGGGTACACCTAGACCTCCCAGCTCAGGTGACTGGGGAGGCTAAGCCACTGGGCCGTACAGAACACCTACTACACAAGGCCATTCTACCCACTCAAGGAGACATAGCAGCTCTACCCAATACATAGAAACAAACACAGGGAAGGAGCCAAAGTATGGAGACAAAGAAACATGTCACAAATTAAAGGAATGGAAGAAAGCAAACTACTGAATATAGAGTTCAAAACCACAGTTAAAAGGTTACTCAAGAATCTTCTAGAAACCTCCAGAAAAATGGAGAAGGACCAGTCGGAGATTAAGCATACACTGACTGAAATAATAATATACAGAGATTCAAGAATAGAATAGAAATTTCTGAGAATCAAATCAATGATTTGAACTATGAGGAAGCAAAAAACACCCAATCAGAAGAGCAAAAAAAAAAAAGAATAAAAAAATATGAAGATAGTGTAAGGAGCCTCTGGGACAACTTCAAGCATACCAATATTCACATTATGGAGGTGCCAGAAGAAGAGAGAGGGCAAGATATTGAAAACCTTTTTTTCCTCTCTCTTTTATTATTTATTTATTTATTGTCTAAAGTTTTACATATGACTCCTTTTTCTCCAATTGACCCCCCCCCCAGCCATTCCCACCCTGGGCAAGCCCCCATCACCCCAGTGTCTGTGTCCATTGGTTATGCTAATATGCATGCATACAAGTCCTTTGGTTGCTCTCTAACTCCCCCCCCCACCTCTACCATTTGTCTTTGGAAATATTCTTATTCATCCAATTATGTTAATCATTATATCCCACATATGAGTGAGATCATGTGATATTTATCTTTCTCTGACTGGCTTATTTCGATTAACATAATGCAGTCCAGTTCCATGCATGCTGCTGCAATGGTAAGAATTCCTTTTTTTAACAGCAGCGTAGTATTCCATTGTGTAGATGAACCACAGTTTTCTAATCCATTCATCTGATGATGGGCACTTAGGCTGTTTCTAAATCTAAGCTATTGTAAATTGTGCTAATATGAACAAAGGGGTGCATATATCCTTTCTGATTGTTGTTTCTGGTTTCTTGGGATATATTCCTAGAAGTGGGATCACAGGGTCAAATGGGAGTTCCATTTTTAACTTTTTGAGGAAACTCCATACTGTGTTCCACAGTTGCTGCACCAGTCTTCATTCCCACCAGCAGTGCAGGAGGGTTCTTTTTTCTCCACATCCTGGCCAACACTTGTCATTTGTTGATGATAGTCATTCTGACAGGTGTGAGATGGTATCTCATTGTTGTTTTGATTTGCATCTCTCAGATGATTAGTCACCTTGAGCATGTTTTCATATGTCTCTGGGCCTTCTGTATGTCCTCTTTCAAAAAGTGTTTATTTTGATCCTTTGCCCATTTTTGATTGGATCATTTATCTTTTGTGAAGTTGTATGAGTTCTCTCTAAATTTTGGAGATTAAATGCTTATCATAAATATCATTGGCAAATATGTTCTCCCATGCAGTGGGCTTTCTTGCTGTTTTGTTGAAAACCTTTTTGAAAAAATAATGACAGAAAACTTCCCTTATTTGGTGAAAGAACTAGACTTACAAGTCCAGGAAGCACAGAGAGTCCCAAACAAGGGGAACCCAAAGAGGACCACACAAGACACATCATAATTAAAATGCCAAGGGCTAAAAACAAAGAGAGAATCTTAAAAGCAGCAAGAGAAAAGCAGTTAGTTACCTACAAAGGAATACCCATATGACTGTCAGTTGATTTCTCAACAGGCCAGAAGGGAATGGCAAGAAATATTCAAAGTGTTGAATAGCAAGGACCTACAACCAAGATTACTCTACCCAGCAAAACTATCACTTAAAATTGAAGGTCAGCCCTAGCTGGTTTGGCTCAGTGGATAGAGCACTGGCCTGCAGACTAAAGGGTCCCGGGTTCAATTCCTTTCAAGGGCACATACCCGGGTTGCAGGCTTGACCCCCAGTAGGGGGCATGCAGGAGGCAGCAAATCAATGATTCTCTCTCATCATCAGTGTTTCTTTCTCTGTCTTCCTCTCCCTTCCTTTTTGGAATCTATAAAAATATATTTTAAAAAATAATAATAAAAATAAATAAAATTGAAGGTCAGATAAAGAGCTTTACAGACAAGAAAAAGCTAAAGGAGTTCATCACCACCAAACCAGTATTATATGAAATGTTGAAAAGCATTTTTTAAGAAAATTAAGAAGAAAAAGATCAAAAATATGAACAACAAAATGGCAACAGATACATATCTATCAATAATTGAACCTAAAAATCAAAATAAATGAATAAGAAATATAATGAACAGAATAAAGTGGTGAATAAAATAGAATGAGAGGCATGGAAATGGAACAGACTTATGGTTCTCAGAGGGAAGAGGGCTGGGAGGGGTGCGGGAAGAGATTAAACAAAGATCTTATATGCATATATCCATTACCTATGGACACAGACAATAGGGTGGAGAAGGTCTGGGATGAGGCATGAACCTGGGTAGAGGAGGACAATGGAGGGAAAAAAGAGGAACAAATGCAATAATCTCAACAATAAAGATTTTTTAAAAATCAGGTGACTGGCTGGTATGGCTCAGTTGGTTGGAGCATTGTCCCATACACTGAAAGGCATGGGTTTGATTACTGGTCAGGGCACATACCCGGGTTTTGGGTTCAATCCCCAGTCAGGTTGCATATGGCAACCGATTGATGTTTCTTTCTCCCCCTTCTTTTCTTTCTAAAATCAATAAAACATATCCTCGGGTGAGGATTAAGGAAAAAAAATTGAAAATAAAAATAAATAAAAGCAACAGGTTTCACAAACCCTGAAAAGGCCTCCTCATATCTGCCTTCCTTACTACCCTCCTAATAGAAACCATTGCTCCAATGGTCAAAGATGATGGAGAAGATGAGTAAAATAAACCTTTTCACAGAAGCTCTCTACACACCTTCTAGTCTCTGGCTAAAATCACCTGAGCCACTCAGTACTCTGCCATAACTGGTGTCCAAGTTATGGAAGAAAGATGTCACTGAACAAAGGATACAACAGAGATTTCCAATAGAGTCCACTGTTGACTCATGCTCAGCATGGCAACCATAGAACTTAGTATCTTTTCTCCTAAACTGATTCCTTGACTCAGCTCCTTTATTCCTTACCTTATCATTCTGCTAGTCACCCAGACCTGAAATTGTATAATTTATCCTTAATTTCCCTTTCTCTACCAGACCGTATAGGCAATGAGATACTGATTCCTACCAATATGGAATATTAGAATATTCTTTGAAAAATATTTTATATCCATCTTTTCCTCCCCATTCTCACTGCCAGAACCCAAATCCAGGATCCATCACTTCCTCCAATACCAATCTCTTATGTGGTTTCTCTGACATCACTTCCTTCTCCCAGCCCCAGCTGAAAGAACCAAGGATAAATACCTGGCCCAAGGGCTGCCAATCTACACTCTGGCCAGTGGCCTAAGGCAGAGCCTGGTACAAAAATATGAACTAGGACAATCAGATACTCTATAAGGAATTGACCTTCAAGTATTAGCAATAGAGGGAGAGAGAGAAGACTTGGGAGAAGGAAGGAGAGGGGGAGAAAAAGGGGAAGAGACAAAAGCAGGAGCTGAAGATGAAAGAACTCCTAGAGAGGAGTCATGAGGAAGGGGGGGAATAAAAAGCTGGTGCTTTCATGGGCCATCCAAACCAAAATTATGAGGAAGTAGAAACAATAAGTAAAATAGAAACTTGGAACTATAGAAACAATAACCTGACTTGAGGGGAAAGTTAAGGTAGTCAGTAGTACAGAGGCGTAGAGCTGAGAACACTAAAGTGGAAAGTCTCAAAATCCTGCTTCTGAGGTCCCTGAATCTGCCATGCATTAAGTACATTTCACTTGAGGTCCCAACTGCACTCTGGTTCCTGATCTTTTTGTCCCCTAAAATCTCTTTCTCCCTTATAGCTCTTTTACAGTATCTTCCAGCCCTTTACTTGGGATAATTTGAAAGGGTCTCTATCCCTTGCAAACAAAAGAGCCTAATGAAAAGTTTAATTCAAATCTTGTCTGTCTTCTAAGATTCTCATTATCTGGCCCCACATGCCTGTCCAGCCCTCCCGTCCCACAACTCTTGAACAAGAACACTCCATTTCAGAAATATCCACCTTGCTGGACCATCAAGAGTGTAGCAGTTGAGACAAAATCCCAAGAGAAGGGCTCAGCTCAAGTTGAGGCTACCCTCAGACCCATGGGCCTAGTTAGAAAACTGCACTTCTTTCCTCCAGCAGGGCACAGAGAATAGCAAAGGCCTGAGCCCTGGCAATATTGCCTACTTGCTTGATAGTATAAGAGATTGCTCAGTCTACTCCATGGAAAGCATATAACCCTGTCCTTGCTTGGGTAACAAGAACCTCAAGACACAAGCCAGGGAAATGCCAATCTTTTTTTCCTTTCATCCTGGCAGCTTAGGTCATGGACTGCCCTACCCTGGAGAAATACTCTGATCCCCCTCCTCTGAGGACAACTACCTTTCCAAGCTAAATCCAAGTCACCTTTGAAAAAGGCCACCATTCAATGTCGGACTTTTAAATATCAAGAGATACTGAATGCTCTTATTAGAACTTTCCCTCAATCACAGCATTTCATTACCTGGTACCAAGGACAGTGTGACTCTACTCTGTGTCATTTCCAAAATTGATAAAGGATCTATATCAGCAATGGCTATTTTGACACTCCATTATGAGTCACAAAATCTCTACTCAAGACCCACTCTCTGAGCCCAGAGTATTATTTATTCCAAGGATTCGGTAAGAGGTCTCAACTAAGTGTAGGATAATGTGCTCCTGAGAACCATAGATAAGAAAAGGGCAAGGTTTTTGTCATGCTTAGAAAACAATATGCAAAAAATAAATCTGACTAAGAACATGTGGGTGGGAAGGTACATGGTAAAGAGAATTTAAGAAAAACTCCCATGTTACCCACTCATACACTATTGCTGAGCTGTGCCTTTATTTCTTGATTTCCTATTTTTGCTTATGGCAGATAAGAACTTGATGGCAATGATCTTAATCTTCTCTGTCAGCTTTCCAAACTTAAGTATGTATTTGCAGGGGGCGGAGTAGAAACTATTCCTGTCTTCAGGCAGGAAACCAATGTTTGAGAAAATGGGCTTCAGCAGCAGATGGAAAACGTGGATGGTCCCCAGAGGCTGCTGTGCACACATCTAGAAATGCCTCCAGATCTGGGACAGGGAAGAAATATTAATGAGTCTAGAAGGAGGTGCAAGCATGTGACATCATGAATCCAGAAAGTGTGGATGAGACATGTTAATAGCCTTAAATGGGGTTTTTCCTTTACTTTGCTAGCCCAGGGTTTGAAATTCCAATATCAAAGGCTTAGTTAATTCACTCATTCAGTCCTATATTTGTTGCCTTTTCCCTAGGGTCTTATTTACAAAAGCAAATACCCATAGGAGGGGTTAAATATAATCGCTAACATCTTAGTGTAATTTAATCTGTCAAATTTTTTCACTAGGTATATACAGAGAGATGAGAGAGTGAGTGAGATAAGAAGGGAGGAAAATGAAATCATTTTTTCCTGCCTCCTAAAAACAGATTTGCAATCATCTCTGCCAACTCCTGAACATCCGAATGGGTGTCAGAGACAGAAAACCTCACTTTCAGTTTTCTCTGGGTCTGGTCAAGGGTCCTTCCAGCTAGCTCAACTCTCGTATGTTTGGAGGGATATTGATAAAAGGAAGTCCAATTGAGAAGTCCTCACAGTGCCACCTCCTTCCCCTTCAAAATCCATTATCATAGCCTTTCACAGAGACTATCTGAGCCACCATGGATTTATTTATATTCCCTCAGCCTAGAATGCTGAGTCCAAGTTCATTGCTTCAATACTAGCTTCCCTCTGTCTAGGATGCTATCCCTCCTGAAATTTACATAAATCATATACCCTCTTCTCAGACAAGCCTCTCTGATCTAGCTCATGTCTACACTGGCACATCACCAATTTATTTTCTTTATAACACTCTTTATTACCTGATTTCATCTGATTATTTCTGTTTACTTGTTTAATATTTTCTCCCCTCCATACCACCAACTAGTATTGCACAAGAATTTCAAGAGTAGTATCTTTCTTGTTCACATATGGGCCTAGAATAGTGCCTGGTGCATAAAGAAAACACTCAGTAAATATTTGTTGAATAAATGAATGGATGGATAGATGAATGAACAAGTCCCTACTCTCGACCTGCAACCATAATTGGATGCCCCCATATATGAAAAGATGCTCCACATCATATGTCATCAGGGAAATGCAAATTAAAACAATAATAAGATAACACCACATACCTATTAGAATGGCCAAAAGCTGGAACACTAACAGCACCAAATGCTGGTGAGGATGTGGAGCAGTAGAAACTTTCATTCATTGCTAGTAGGAATGCTAAATAGTAAAACCATTTTAGAAGATAGTTTGGCAGTTTCTTACAGAACTAAACATATTCTGACCATATGATCCAGAAATTGTGTTCCTTGCTATTTGCCCAGAGGAATTGAAAACTTATGTCCACAGAAATACCTGCACATGGATGTTTATAGCAGCTCTCTTCATAGTTGCCAAAACTTGGAAGCAACCAACATGTCCTTCAGTAAGTGAATGGATAAATAAACTATAGTACATCCAGACAATGGGATATTATTCAGCCCTAAATATAAATGAACTATGAAGCTATGAGAAAACATGGAGGAACCTTAAATGTATATTACTAAGTGAAAGAAACCAATCTGATAAACTACATACTATGTGATTCCAACTATATGACATTCTGGAAAATTATGGAAACAATAAAAATATCAGTAGTTGCCAAGTGGGCAGGAAGGGACAAATAGGTGAATCAAAGAAGGTTTTTAGGTTAGTGAAAATACAATTTATGATACTATAATGGTAGATATATGTCATTATACTTTTTTTTTAATTTACAAAGCCAAGAGCGAATCCTAATGTAAACTATGGACTATGGGTGATTATGATGTGTCAATGTAGGTACATCATTTGTAACAAATGTACCATTCTGGTGGGGGATGGTGATAAAGGGGGAGGCTATGCATGAGGAGGGGCAGGAGGTATTCGGAAAGTCTCTGTACTCTCCTCTCAATTCTGCTGTGAACTTAAAATTGCTCTAAAAAATTAAGTATTTTAGCAATGTGTTGCTCAATATGGTCATTCCCAAAAAGACTCACCACTACCTCATTCACTCATAGTAGAGAGAATAAGCACCCTAGTGACTCTTCACACCAACTACCCTGTCATAACTAAGTACTATATGCCTGGGTATGACCTCCAAGGTAACAGAACTAGAGTATATTCTACTTACTTTAAACAGCCCTAACTACAGTATCTAACAGAAAGAGTAAGCATTATATCATAGTACTGATATTGTGTCAAAAATATAAATACAGTGGTGTCCTATCACAACACTGGTTTTGGCCAGGGCTCACATCCAATTCATAGTCACGCTTTGCTACATTAGAATCTCTCAATATTAGTTTTATGTTTTCTGGAAATGCGAAGAACACAAGCAGGAAGACTCAGGGCAGAGAGCCAGGATCCAGAGAGCCAGCAATAAGTCAAAGTGAAGGCTCTAGACTACGCAATAGGTTAGTACGTGAGCAGGGAGGTTGTCAGGGAACAAGAAGCCCATGTGAAACCAAGGTCAAGGAGAACAACAGAACAGAAACTAGACAGGTGAGTGAAAAGCTGCAGGATCTTGAGTTTGACAGCCTAATCAAACTGGTACTCCAAGGCTGGACAAAAGGAACCAAAAGGACATGTGTGACAAAAATATGGGAAGCCCTCTAGGAAAAAGCCATATATGTGTTCAAAATCCTGAAGACCTGCAGAAACCAAATGGTCAGGATAAAGAGAGAAAACTGGAGGTGCCAGGCTCAAGGAGGCCCAGATTCAGAGGCCAATCCCTGTCCTGATTAGGATGTTTCTTATGATAAAAAAAAAATGGATAAGAAAGCAAGAAAGTGAATCAGCCTAACTTGAGTAGGGAGCATAACAGTCGGGGTGAAAAAGTGTACAAGGGCAAATTGTGTAAATAGGTTTGTTAGAAACCAGCTAAACTCTGAATTTAGAGAAGGAGGTGGAGTAGGGATTCTTCAGAAGTTTTTTGTCTACAGAAACCAATGCTACTACAAGTCAACATTTGACTGGGTTCCAAAGAAGGACTGAAGCCTGGTATGGGAATGGCTCTTCCCTGCCATGGCACCCTAATGACCTTGCACACATCCACATAAATTATGCAGGCAAAGGCTTGAGCCACAGTTTTGTGGAATGTTTTGTGATCCTCCTGGAACACGAGAGGATGGGAGGCCTGTAGGAGCTGATATGAAGCCTTCTCCCACTCACCTCCCTACCTCCCCTGGGAGGCTCTCAAGAGACAGTTTTTCACCATTTCCTGGGTTCTGATGAGGTATGGGATTTTCTGCCCTGCCCTCTCAGATTATAAAACTGCTATATAATATGTAGAATATAAAACTACTTAGTGGCAGCCTAGATTGGGCTTCTCAGCAATAGTGTGTCCCACAATTCACATGGCAGCAATGGGGCCCCTTTTGTTTCTATGTCATCCTTTTTAGTGTGTAGGACAAGGATCACAGGGAGCTTTCAGCTTACTCTTTTCACTGCCTATGTAAGTATTAAACTGTCTAAATCTAAAAGCAGCTCATTGTATCCTTACCAGTTGAATCAGTCAGGCCTTGGCCTTGGCTTTGGCCTTGCCTTGTGTTATATGTGTGAGATTGACAGGCCTCGGCAGAAAGAAAGGCAACCTTGTCATTTGTACTACAGTGTTTGTTGAGAAGAATTTTCCTGCTGGGCAGTTTGGATTAAAACATTTAGATATGTGTTAAATCCTCTGAAGAAACTCACATTCAGTCCAAACCCACTGCTGAGAACTGACTGAGCCAGGTCCCTGCTGACACACATGTACTTTGAAGCTATTGGTCATTTGCTACAGGGGAACAGGGCCTCCCAGCAATGCAGTTCTCACAGGACCCACAACCATTGTCCTCACAAAATGAACAACAGTTCATTTTGACCATGCTTTGATTCCAGGAAAGTCTCCACTTCACTCATCCCAGTCCAGTGAGGACACAGCCATTTGCAAAGATTTATAGCCAAAAAAAAAAGCTACTACCTCCTCCACCAAATACTCTAATCCTTGATCTACCAGTACATACTTTCCTAAATTTATGTGATTCTCATACCACAGTAGTGACCATAAAAGTTCCTCCCTGTCCCCATAAAGGCAGAGACCCTAGTACTAAACACCCACAGGGAGGTTAGCATTGTGTTTGACCCCTAGAAATGTATATCCCCCCGCAAAAAAAAAAAAAAAAGTCAAATTGAGCCACAAAAACCAGCACTTAGTTATACAATATACAGTACTATATATAAACTAAGGGTTACAGAAGTGAAGGAGGGAAGAAATATTTGCTTTTAATTTGGGGGCTTAAGGATGACATTATGGAGGACATGGAATTTGAGTTGGGCTTAAAATTTCAATAATCAGAGATGGGAGGATAATTGAGCAAACAGGAAAATCAAACTGACTCTGGAATATAGGTAATTCTGGGAACTAAAGGGAATTTATTCTAATTATTTTCTTCAGAGTGACTTGAGATGATCTTTGCACCTATTAAATACGGGCAGGATATTACAAGCAAGAAGCAGAGAATTTTAAAAAAAGCCTTGTAATTTAAAATATACTTGCCAATAGTAAGTGGAAATAAAAGGCATTCTGTAATGCAGATATATATTATAATTGCCAAAACAAGAGGGAATGAATAGTGAGTAAATGTAAATGAGTAGACGTAAGGATAACCTAGTCACTAGAAATATTCAACAGTTGAAGAGAGAAGAGAGAAAGGAGATCAGGCAGACAATTAGAATAGTCATAACAAAATTAACAGCAACAGCGAAGGATTCCCTAACTCCTACAAAGTGCTAGTTGCTTTACATGCATTACCTCATTTAATCCTTACAAAGCACAGCAAGGTAAGTACTGTTATTAAGAAACTGAGGCTCAGAGAAATAAAAGAACTTGCCTCATGTCAGACAAATAACAAGTTGCTGAGTGTTTCACTCCAAAACTATTACCCTTAACTCCCTCATTTGTAGGAAGGCAGTGAGGAGAGGAAGAAGTTGAAGATGCCAGATAGGAAGCTGATGTGTATGGAACAAAGGTCCTTTGGGAATTGGGAAGGCATAAATTCTGAGGAACAAGTTGGGAAATGGCAAGATGATGGGAAATTAGTCTGCAAAAGGGTGAGGGGCCTTTCTTCCCCTAAGTCTACAAAAACTGCTGAGGACCCATGGAGGCTGAGCCACAGTGAAGTGGAAACAGATATGCACCAAAAGGACCTTGAAACCAGTGGCAAGCCTGCCTCCAAGAGCAAGCTGCTTGTATCTGATGACTCATTCCCTAGGACAAGACCAGCTCCTGGCGAGCAGCCACAAAAGATGCTGCGGCAGGGCACTGTTCTGCACTGGTAGGTGCTGTCTCATCCAAATCACCCCCCCCCCCCACACACACACACACACACACATTAGTGTGGCTAAAGTCTAAAGCCACCTTCAACTTTGTGTCACTAAACCATTTTATTCCTTTTGGTCAACTGCAAGGCAAAAAGGATCTGAGTAAACCAAGGAGTGGATGTTGCAATTCCAAATTACTCTGCAAAATGCATTCTAGATGCATCTGAGCTGGCTGCCTATAAAGGGCAAGAGAGGCACAAAAAACTACCCAGTGACTGGAAAATTGCTCAAGAGTAGTAGCCCCTCACATCAGAATTACAAAACCCTACAGCAGATGGCCTTTTCAAAGAGCTGATTTTATCGCTAGCTTTAGTCTGAATTCACTGCACATTTCCTCCCTAATCCAGGATGTGATAAGAAACCAACATAACAGGAGTTCATCTCTGGATTTATAACAGGTGGGCTTCTTTGAGTTTAACAGAGGCAACTGGAACCTAATTACATCGCCTCTTTTCAAGCCTTCCGGTAAAAGTGTAAAATGAAAGAGGACTGAAAGAGGCTGTTAAGCACAGCTACAATGTGGCCACATTTTCTTTTTTAAAAACGACATACCAAGTAGCCATTTTTAGAAAATGATCTGAAATCAGAGCAAGTGTCACTGTAGCAAAAACTAAAGACCTTCTTTTGAGAGCTTTGGAATGTGGGCCCCAAAGAGCAGCGTTTCCTTGTTATGTTTGATTAATATTACACAAAGGATAGGACAGGAAGGCTGGTCTGGAAAAAAGAAAAGCACCTTTGAGAAGAAAAGCAAGTATGTGGCCTTCAGGGAGCTAAGCACATGTTTAATTTTGTGTTTTAAACTTCTCAGCAGACTGCAGATCTATAAAGGGAATCACTGAAAGTGAAGATAACGGCAACTTACCGAGAGCATCAGGCTGTTTTCTGCAAGATGGGGCGAGAAGTGAGAAAGCAAAATCTTTGCTTCAGTTACACAAACTCCCTCTCCTTTGCAGAGAAACTCGAGAGCTGAAAAGAAGCCAAACGCTAATGCAGGAGCCTCTGCAAATAACTCTGTTCTTGTCAAACAGTGACATCTACTGGTCAGTTCTGAAATGATTTTTTTCATTTCTGAAAGTGATCCATTTGCAGCACCCAATTCCCCTGTGCATTTTTCACCCTTTGGAAAATATTGAACTGCAATTTAATTTTTATTTTTGTGAAATATACAAAGTTTCATTTAAATTTTAAAGTTATAAGGAGTGTTGTTAATTTCATTAAATGGAGCTGGGCTGGTGTGAGAACATAAACAGATCTCTAATCCAAATTTGTTGTATATAATAATTATCTCTTATATCCATAAAGCAGTAATCAGTTTCCAAAGCATGACCAGTTACATTATCTTATTAGATCTTCAACAACACTGTGAGATGGAAAGATCAAGATCATCCTATTTTTCAGAAAGAAAGAAAAACACACACAAAGACCCAGAAAATCTAGTTAATACATCCACGCTCATAGAACAAGTTAGAGATGATGCTAGTTCCAGAATAAAGATTTTCCCATTTATAGCATATTGCCCTTTGTAGAAAGAAACAAATTACTCTCAGCTGGTGAGTGTAAAGGGAAAAGGCAAATGGGGACACACAAACATCCCCCCTAGTTTCTGCTCTGTTCTATTAAAGCCCTGACATTAATTAATGAGCAGAGGGAGAAAGCCGCTGTGGATGATAGCTGCACTCCATTTTAGTAAATCAAGAAAGACTTGGCTAAAGCTAATGGACCACTGGGCATTATTAGCCTTCCCCTCCAGCATACCCGAATCAGCTACCACAAAGTGAAGGAGTTGATCTTTAAAAACACAGAGACAATAGTGTGGTGATTGTAGGAGGGAAATGGTGGGGGGAGGTGGAAGAGGGTATAGGGGAGATAAATTGTGATAGAAAAAAATAAAATAAAGAGAAAAATAATATTAAAAAAAACAATAACACTGGACTATCATCCAAAGAAACTGAGAGTGGGTTACCTTATGCCCAGATGTATCCACCTTCCCCGAATCAGGACACAGAGCTGCATCCTGATAATGCTAACAAGCTTTCTAATTATCATCAGAACTAGAGGTACATAGGAAACCTCAGGACAAGGGAGGCACACCTAAGAGCAGAGTGAATGGATTATAATGTAAAAAATTTCTCTCTTCTGTCGGCAGCTTACCAAAGGCATCAGAACTAGAAACTGTGACTTTGTATAGGATAATTAGCTGGGACTCTAAAAGAGACATCAAATCATGGAGGTTGGAACATAAGTGAATACTTCAATAAATGCTCTCTGCAATGAAAATATTGCCATGAAATTCCCAAAGAGGCCTGTGGCCAAATTTGTACCATACCAGAACCATAACATTACTGCTTTGCTAAAAAGGGAACTCAAGCACATTGTGCAGTAGAAATGGTAGGGAGAAAGATAGACCAGTCAACCAGACAATGGGGGAGTACAAATAAACCCTCAAAGCATCTCCATCTTTAGAAAACCAAGGTTTCAAATTCTATGCCCATAAAAAAAACACATGTCCCCAAAGTCTCCCTTTGGCATAACCCCACAACATCTCTTACTCAGATGAGGAAAGCCTGATGCCAAGGCGGCTTGGTTCCTTGGTTCCCCAATGAGGGTCCCTCAGGCTGGACAAGGGGCTGTCTAGCTTTATAAGGAGCTGAAACCGGAGCGAAAGTCATCATGGTACACAAAGATTACGCCCAAGAATTATGACTTCACACTCCAAGCAATACAGTGTCTGCTTTTAAAGGCAGAATAATCAAAGGAATAAAAAAATGTCCCTTCTAAATGGCAAATTAAAAGAGATTGAATGATATGGCTTGGCCATATCACTATGTGTGTTTTCCCACTCCTAGGAATCCTGTCGCAACTCAGGGGCCTAACCTCTTAATAACAATAATAACAACAATAGCTAACAACTAGCACATTACAGTAGGTACTATAAGGCCTTAAGTATATTATAAGGCCTTAAGTATATTAAGTCATTAATCCTCACAACAACCCCATGAGGTAGGTTAGTAAACTGAGGAACTGGGAGTAAGTAAGTGATTTAACCACGATTCCACATCTTTTAAGTGGTAGGACTAGAATTTAAACCCAGATCTGCCCAATTCCAGTGCCCATTCCCTTAACCTCTTTATCAGCAGTTCTCAAAATGTGGTTGTTGAATCAGCAGCAGTAGCATTACCTGGGAACAAAATTCTCAGCCTTCTCTCCCCATACCTGCTGCCAACAGACCTACTGAAACAAAACTCTGGAGTTGAGGCCCAGCCCTCTGTACTTTAACAAGACACACAGATTATTCTGAAACATGGGACAATTTGAGAACTGCTCTATATAATAAAACTAAAACTTAAAGGTAGTTGGAAGTATGGAACATTCAGCCCACACACACCAAAAAAAACTACTCAATCAGGGTACTGCTTGATTTCTTGCCATTTGCCATTTTCTGATGAAACTAGACTGCAGGGGTGGGCAAACTTTTTGACTCGAGGGCCACAATGGGTTCTTAAACTGGACCGGAGGGCCGGAACAAAAACATGGATGGAGTGTTTGTGTGAACTAATATAAATTCAAAGTAAACATCATTACATAAAAGGGTACGGTCTTTTTTTTTTTTTAGTTTTATTCATTTCAAACGGGCCGGATCCGGCCCGCGGGCCGTAGTTTGCCCATGGCTGAACTAGAATATGAGAATGTTATTCAATTTGATTGTGGGCTTGCATTAATCTTAAATATTTTGGTATCATTCCTTTGTCCTAGCGAAATTCCAAGGTGCAATTCAGTAGAAGTAGATCCATTTTTCAGATGTAGAAATCATAGCCACTTAAGTCGTTGGATAAATGATAAATTACAAAACACCTCTGTCTTTTAGTCCATTCTCCTTCCTCCAAAAAGGTAAACATTACCACTTTGAAAAGCTGGCAAATGATTATCTCCTTAGAAAGAAAAACTATCTGGAGATGGGGGGAGAAAATAAGGATTGAGATTTGGACTACAGTGTTGTAGTCCCTCAGCTCAGGCTTAATTTGACCTCCTTCACTTGCTTTCTTCCCCCTATGCCATTCCCCTAGCTTTATACCAAAAGGACCTAGTTCAGCATTTCTGAAACTGCATGTGTGCCTTAGGACCCTAATGCTATGAGATGCTTTGCAGAAAAAGGGTTACAGAGTCTAATCCTATTAGTTTGTATTTGTTGAGCATTTCCTAAGACTCAAGAAATCTTTTCAGTATTGTATGGTCAGTATATATTACAACCACCCTATGAGATAAGTATTACCATTATCATTCCCTTTTGACGGATAAAGACAACTGGTGTACAAAAAGGTGAAATAAATTTTTCCAAGGTCTCATAAGTAACAAGGGACAGATCGTAGCTGGGCTCTCAACACAGAAAGTCTCCTGGCAGAGACCCCCAGTCATAACACCATGTTTGACTGCCTCTCTTTGGGAAATTCTTCATATTTCATCTATTATTTCTCTTTCTCAAAGTCTCCATACACAGTAGCCCACTGGGAAGTCCTTCAGTAGAGATATATATATATTTATATTGTATCACCCAACACCTCTCAAACTTACTTGATCAGGGAACCCTTTCTTGTATACTACCTATTAAACTTCCCCGAGAGAAAATGAAACCCTTGTGCACTGTTGGTGGGATTGTAAACTGGTGCAGTCACTATGGAAAACAGCATGGAGATTCCTCAAAAAATTAAAATTAGAACTACCATACGACCCAGAAATTCCACTTCTGAATATTTATCCAAAGAAATCAAAAGCACTAATTCACAAAAATATATGTGCCCCTATGTTCATTGCAGCATTATTTACAATAGCCAAAATATGGAAGCAACCTAGGTGTCCATCAATAAATGTATAAAGATGTGATATATACACATACATACACAATGGAAAATTACTCAGCAATAAAAAAGAACTAAATCTTACCATTCGCCAAAACATGGATGGGTATTATGCTAAGTGAAATAAGTCAGGCAGAGAAAGACAAATACCATGTGATTTCACTTTCTTGTGGAATCTAAAAAAGCAAAACAAACAAACAAAACAAAATAAAAACAGAACAAACAGATGATTGTCAGAAGGAAGGGGAAGGGAGGTAGGTATGGGTGAAAAAGATGAAGAGGAATAAAAATAATTGCTTAGCTTTTTAGCAACTGGTTAATGTGAGACAAAAGTTACTGTAAAAATATTTCCTAACCTCTCATTATTTTGTTTATTTGTTAATCCTCACCCAAGGATATTTTTCCATTGATTTTTAGAGAGTGGAAGGGAGGGAGGGAAGGGGAGAGGAGCCAGAGTGGGGAGAGAAAGAAACAGAGAGAAAAACATCAATGTGCGAGAGACACATCAATTAGTTGCCTCTTGCACATGCCCTGACCAAGGCCAAGGATCAAACCTGCAACCCAGATACTTGCTCTTTGACCAGGAATCAAACCTGAGACGCTTTGGTGTGTGGGCCAACGATCTAACCATTGAGCAAACTGGCAGGCATACACTCTCATTATTGAGGTTACTATGCTTTTCAATGGTTTACTTCCTCCCTTTAAACAAACCAACAAATAAACATCCTTAGAACAAAAAGAGAAAGTTAGAACAGTATCTGAAACAGAATCCTATATAATAAAAGCCTAATATGCAAATTGTCCCCTCAACCAGGAGTTCAACTGGGAGTTTGACCTGGAGTTTGACCAGAGGGCGGGGCCAGATGGCCAACCGCCCATGGGCCCTCTCCCCAGCCAGCCCGCCCCAGCTGGCAGTGGCAGGCAGCCAGGGGAAGGGAGGCCCCAGCCAGCAGCCAACAGCCGCTAGCCACTAGGTACCCTACCCATGCATAAATTTTGTGCACTGGGCCTCTAGTAAGCACTATATAAGTATTTGCTCTTGTTGCTACTGCTGATGGTGTTATTCTTGACATGTACCTGATGCCTCCCTGTGGCTAACCTTGAAGGACAAAAAAGGCAATTAGATCATCATGAGGAAAAGAAGCTTGTTTGATTTCTCTCAGAGTAGGAAGATTAATTTGTATCACTGAGAGCAAAGGCATCATGTCCCTCTCCCAGCCCTAGCATGGGCAACACTTTATAAGAGGGAAGCGCAGCCATGCCACCCACTGCAAGACAAATGACCAATAGTCTCTCTGCATACAGTGAATGGCAGTTTCTCTACCCCACCCGTCTCCCTTACCCCCACACATCAGAAACTCCAAAGTGCTTACCGACCTCATCGAAATCATCCTGGAAGTTTTAGCTTATTGCCTGGAGTTACTCCAAATGGTCAGATGGAGATTTGGAGTGACATTCAGAAACCTCTTTCTAATCTCTGTTCTTTCAGGAATACTACTTGATGGCATAAAGAATTGAGCTTGTAGGGTGTTGGAGAAAGGAGATAGGAGTCTACCTTTGACAATTAGTCCTTCTCACACCATGGAAGGAGAGCAAGAAGGGCTCCAGACTACAGGATAAATCAAATTCAATCACTGTTCTAAATAGTCCAGCATCTGTATGTGGGTAATCTATGTGAACAGATCAAGAGCCACAAACCTTTAGTGTCAGGTTACCAATTTATAATTACCCAAACTATACCAAGCTATAGAAGAAAAAAAAAACAATATTAATGGTATTAACAGCCTTTCTCTGGTTTTCACCCAAACCTAGGTCCTCCATTTATTTTTCATACTGGTTGTCTTAAGTATACTTCTCAACCTTATGGACTTCCTAGGCCTCCACTCCCTGCAGAAGCCACATCACAGGTGAACATCAATGCTACCTGTGCTCACTATGAAAGATAAGGGCATTCATATTTGAACCAAGGATACTGCTTCGCTCTGTTCCCAAAGCCTCCAGAATCACATCAAGCCACAGTACTGCCTTGTGCTGCTCTTGAAACAAAATGGCACCTGGCATCACTGAGGTGCTACAGCATTCCAAGAGCCATAACTGAGTTCTGTACCCTGGAAACCCCATGTGCCTTTGGCTACAGCCAATATCTTTGACTATGTTGTGAGCTAGCTCTCAATTGGGTAGGCATAAAAGCCATGCTGCCTTGACTCCCTTCTAATGTCTCACAGAAATCTTGAGAAATTACTGTTTTTTCTGCATTTTGTCTTTACTGCATGCATTTTGTTTTTACTTTCAGCATCTGTCAAACACTGTGTCTATTTAGACACAAATCCCTCAGGAGCTATGCTAAGTCTGGATGGCAGGCAATAGACTGTACTCAGATTTGCCCCAATCCTCTAACAATTTAGGCTGTTATTGGACCTAGCGTGTGTACATGGAACTTTTTCTCAGGAATCTCCTTGGTAGCCCATGGGCAAGTGAATGGGGAGCGTCTTTACAGCATGCCCAAAGATATCTGAATCCTAGTGGAGAATTTACTCTAGGCTTTCACTAGGCTCTGTTCTACAAGAGATTTTATTCACAGCACATCAAGCTTGCAAACCAGTACAAAAGACCATAGGAAGATGCATTGAACTAGGCAGAAAATGACCAGAATTCAAATTCCATTTCTATCATTTGTCAGCCATGTGAGCCCTGGGCAGGCCATTTAACCTCCATCTACTGGGATAATAATAACTTCCCTGACTACCCCCAGGCTTGTCCATTCAAGAAGTACATATTGAGCTTCTTTATAAAAGATAGAAGATAGAATACCAGGCCTGTTGGTGATCCAAAGAAAGTCACAGATTTTGCTAGCTAACAGCATACAAAATAACAATATTTTTGAGAAAATATTAGTTAAGTTCTTATCAATTATCCTGTACTTTACATGTTATCTCATTCCTCACAATAACCCTATAAGATTAGCATAATTAAAACCATTTTACAAATGAGGAAAAATTCAGTAAGGATTATAGCTTTATTCAAGTCACACATCTAGTAAGTGGTGGATCTGGAATTCAAATCCAGGTCTATCTAATGCTGTGAATTTTTCCCCCACCAGATCGTACTGACTCATGTATATAAATAGCTGTAATACAAGATATAAAGTCATTCATCTCATAAGGCATAGATGAAGTGTCATGGAATCAAATAAGATGCATATGAAAATATTTTATAAACAGTCAAGCTGACACAATTGTTAGGTGTTTGTGTTATGATCATTAGGGTAAGAGCTCTATAAAATATGCTGGCTGTAAAATTCCATCTGTAAATAGGAGCTAACCAAGCCTTGTAGAGATATAAAAGAAAGAAGTATTTAAGTTCAGTTGCCAACAGATCATTGGAAGGCAACTGATGCCTCAAATTCAATCACTGTTCTAAATAGTCCAGCATCTGTATATGGGTAACCTATGTGAACAGATCAAGAGCCACAAAGCTCAATGGTAGCACCCAAACAGAATGAAGATGAGCTCAGCATATCATGGCATGCTAGATAGGCCTCCTCAGAAAACATACTTGAATGGGTTATTAAAATCACTTGGTGAAGAGGGACCTTATTCAGGATATGTGGACCATTGTGGCCACTATAAACAGGACTGTGTACCCCCAGAGTGTGTGAGGAACTGGTTGTTGTTGTTTTTTAATTCAGACTGACACAGAGCTCTTTGTTGTGAGTTCAAAGTCTAATAATCATAGTTTACAAATATTGAGCACCTATTATGTGCCAAGCACTGAGCTAATCACAGAGTACATATTAAGTCATTGCATTGTGATGAAGCCAATTATATTTATCTGATTAAGAGTATAAGTTTTGAAGTAATAGAGGTCACTATTTGTTTTACCTTGGACAAGTTAACCTCTCTGAGACTCAGTTTCCTAATCTATAAAATAAAGATCATAATGCCTACCTCATAGAGCTGTCATAGAGATTAAATAAGCTAATAAATTTAATATAGTAAAACAGTACAATATTTAGCACAAGTAAAATATTCAATAAATGACAATGTTATTGATGTTCTTAGATTTTTCTGTTGAAAGTCCAACAGGGTTTATTCTTTTGAAATCTAGGAAATGGATAGTACTAGAGTGTAAATTCTAGGCATATTGGTTATCTATAGCATAAAAAATTACCCCAAAATGTAGCAGCTTACAGCAATACATTATCTCAGAGTTTCTGTGGGTCAAGAATCTGGGCATAGCTAAAGTGGATTCTTTTGATCAACCAAAGGACTTGAATGCATGCATATAAGCATAACCAATGGACACAGATAGTAGAGAAGGAGGGCATGTGCTGGGGGGTGGGAGCAGCGAGGGAGAGGTCAATGGGGGGAAGACGGAGACATATGTAATACTTTCAACAATAAAGAATTTAAATTTTAAAAAAATAAAGTGGATTCTCTGTTTTAGGGTCTCTCACAGCATATCAAATTAAGGTGTTAGCCACGGCTGTGGTGTCATTTCAAGGCTCACTCAAGGGAGGATCTACTTCCAAGCTCATTCATGTGGTTGTTGGCAGGATTCCAGTCCTCGCAGGCTGTCAACCAAAGTTCAGCTTTAGCTATTGGCTGGTCACTACCTCGGTGCTATGCCAAGTGGACTGCTCCAACACGGCATCTTGCTTCCTCAAAGCCAGCAGGAGAGACACTCAGCTAGCAAAATTAAAGTCCCAGTGTTATAATCTAATCACAGGATTGATAGTCTATCATTTTTGCTATATTCTATACTTTTTTCCCATTACAGTTCACATACAATATTATTTTATATTAGTTTCAGGTGTGCAGCATAGTGGTTAGGCAATCATATACAAAATGTTCCCCCTGATATTTCCAGTACACAAAGGGCACCATATATAGTTATTACAATATTTTTTACTATAATCTCTATGCTGTGCTTTACATCTTCATGACTATTCTGTAACTACCAATCTGTACTTCTTAATTCCTTCACCTTTTTCATCCAGCACCTAAGCTACCCTCCCACCTGGCAACCATCAGTCTATATCTATCAGCCCGTCTCCATTTTGTTTGTTCATTTATTTTGTTCTTTAAATTCCACATATGACTGAAATCATATAGTATTTGTCTTTCTCTTCCTGGCTCATTACTCTTAGCATAATACCCTCTGGATCCATCCATACTGTTCCAAATGGGAAGATTTCATTCTTTTTTCTGGCAGAGTAATATTCCATTATATATATTAGAGGCCCGGTGCACAAAATTTGTGCATGGGTGCCATCTCTAGGCGTGGCCGGCGATCGAAGCACAAGAGTCTGGTGTGGAAGGACAGGCCCCAGCTGACCTCTGGGCCCTGATCGAGGTGACAATTCACATATTAGGCTTTTATTATATAGGATATATCGTATCTTCTATATCCAATTGTCTACTGATGGGTACATGGATTGCTTCCATATCTTGGCTATTGTAAATGACACTACAATTAACAAAGAAGTTCATATATCTTTTCAAATTAGTAATTTGGATCTCTTCAAATATATACCTGGAAGTGCAATTGCTAGATCATAAGGTAGTTCCATTTTTAATTTTTTGAGGACCCTCTATACTGTTTTCCATAGTGGATGCACCAGTGCACAGGGTTCCCTTTTTCAATTTACAATCCCGCCAGCAGTGCACAGGGTTCCCTTTTCTCCATATCCAAGCCAACATTTGTTATGTATTATCTTTTTGGTGATGGCCATTCTAAGAAATGTGAGATGATATCTCATTGTGGTTTTAATTTTCATTTCTCTGATGATTAGTGATGTTGGGCATCTTTTCATATGTCTACTAGGGGCCCAGTGCATGAATTTGTGCACCTTAAAAGGAACTGTGGCTGAAACCAGTTTGGCTCAGTGGATAGAGCGTCAGCCTGCAGACTGGAGGGTCCCAGGTTTGATTCCAGTCGGGGGCATGTGCCTGGGTTGCGGGCATATCCCCAGTGGGAGATGTGCAGGAGGCAGCTGATTGATGTTTCTCTCTCATCGATGTTTCTAACTCTCTGTCTCTCTCCCTTCCTCTCTGTGGGAAATCAATAAAATATATTTAAAACAAAAAAAGGAACTGTGGGTCACGAGGCTGTGGTGGGCACAGGGACATGTCTTAGCCAATCCTCTGCACCCCCGCCCGGCCCCTCCCACCACGGGGCCCAGTCTCCTGTCTGCTGGCAGCCCTGCTCCAGCCACTGCCACTCCCACATGCTGACTGCCACACACTGACCACACTGGGCTCTGCTCGCATCCACTGACAGCGGGGAACGATTGGGGCTGGCACCAGCAGCAGGTGTGAGCAGCGGCTGTTGCCTGGTCGCCCTTCCGAAGAAGGAGAAGTGAAGAAGCCCTCAGGGGCAATTGGGGCCAGCAGCCACTGATCGCACCCACTGATGGTGCTGAGCGATCGGGACCGGTGCCAGGTGCCAGCAGCGGGTGTGAGTGGCAGCTCTGGTGCTGGCTGCAGGTACGAGCAGGGCTGGCACCAGAAGTGAGTACAAGCAGCGGCTCCAGTGCTAGCAGTGGGTATGAGCGGGGCTAGTGTTGGCAGTGGGTGCAAGCGGCAGCTCCAGCACCAGCAGCAGGTGCAAGCACTGGGCCAGACAGCAGTGTGCGGGAGCAAAGAATTTTCAGTAACCACCAGAGGCTTGACCCGATGACAACAACTAGCGCCCGCCTTGGTCTGGCACTCCCGCTCACCTGCTCCACCATCCCGCCACAGCCTACACCCACCATGTTCCATGCGCACCCCCTGGTGGTCAGCACACGTCATAGGGACCAGATGTTGGGTTGTTGGGTTGTTGGGCGTTCTGCCATTCGGTCTATTTGCATACTAGCCTTTTATTATATAGGATTGGCCATTTATGTCCTCTCTGAAGAAATGGCTACTCAGGTCCTCTGACCATTTTTTTAATTCAAGTACTTGGATTTTTGGTACTAAGTTGTATCACTTCTTTATAAATTTTGGATATTAACCCCTTATCATATGTGTCATTGGTGAATATCTTCCCACATTCAATAGGTTGTCTTTTCATTTTGTTGATGATTTCCTTTAGCTGTGCAAAAACTGATACTTTTGAGTGTTCAGTCTGCATAAACTGTTTTGTTTGCATAAATTCATTTTATAAATTTTTTCATTTGATGTAGTCCCATTTGTTTATTTTTTCTTTTGTTTCCCTTGCCCAAGGAGATATGTCAGAAAAAAATATTGCTAAGAGAAATTTTTGAGATTTTATTGCCTATGTTTTCTGCTAGGAGTTTTAAGCTTTCAAGTCTTACATTTAAATCTTTAATCCATTTTGAGTTTATTCTTATATGTGGTGTAAGAAGAAGGTCTAGTTTTCTTTTTTGTGTCTAATATTCCCAATGCTATTTATTGACTAAACTGTCTTTACACCATTGTATATGCTTGCATTCTTTGTCATATATTAATTGATGACATAGTCATGGTTTATTTCTGGATTCTTTTATTCTGTTCTATTGATCTATGTGTCTACTTTTATGCCAGTACCATGCTGTTTTGAATACTATAGACTTGTAGTATAGTTTGATATCAGATAGCATGATACCTCCAACTTTGTTCTTCTTTCCCAAGATTGCTATGCCTAATCCATAAAAATTTTGGATTATTTGTTCTAGTTCTATGAAAAATGCCATTGGTATTTTGATAGGTAGAGATTGCATTGAATCTATACCAGTAGATTGCTTTGAGTAGTATGGTCATTTTAACGATGTTAATTCTTCCTATCAGTGAGCATGGTATATACTTCAATTTATTTGTGTCTTTTTCCATTTCTTTCTTCATGATCTTATAATTTTCTGAGTACCAGTATTTTACCTCCTTGGTTATATTTATTCCTATGTATTTTAATGCAATTGTAAATGGGATTGTTTTCTTAATTTGCCTTCCCATATTCTATTCTTTAGAAGCAAGTCACCAGATCCAGCTTATGCTCCAAGAGTATTACACAACAACATGAACACCAGGAGGAGGGGATCATTGGAGTATAAAATTAAGATTCAAAGTGAATTGTGAAAATAAGTATAGGCCAGTGGTCGGCAAACTGCGGCTCGTGAGCCACATGTGGCTCTTTGTCCCCTTGAGTGTGGCTCTTCCACAAAATACTGACTTCTGCGCATGGGCCATGAAGTTTCAATCGCACTGTACATGCGCGCCCGCACATGGTGTTTTGTGGAAGAGCCACATTCAAGGGGCCAAAGAGCCGCATGTGGCTCGTGAGCCGCAGTTTGCCGACCACTGGACTATAGGCTATTAGAGGAACAATTACTAAGGAAAGATATTCCTATGTATTTTAGAGGCTTGGTTTCCATCAATGGTAAAAGAATTATTTCCTTTGATGAGTATTTAGTTTGCATAAATTCATTTTACAATAAGAAGATTTTAATTATGATAATACTCATTTTAGAGGTGAGGAAAGTATGGCTTGGAATCCAAGTCTGTTCAACTACAAAATCTGCTAGGTTGCCCCCGATATTTATCAAATTAGTATGATTTGTTCCAGGGTAGTGTTCATGTTTTATTTTTGTTCAATGCCTTACTTTTTACCATGCACACATATATTGTATCTTTATCTCCATACCCATAATCCTTGTCATAAAATTTAGCTCTTCCAAAATTCATATTAGTTGTTGTTCAGAAATTTAATACCAATTCTTTATAATTTACAGTAAAACATCTTTTTTAATAAATAGGTGATTTCTGTATGTGGGTTCCTATGGTCCTCAGGGGTTAAGTGGTATTTTGTTAATGTTTTTCTGAAAGTAAAAACACTAGTCACGATTTATTTTTTGTACCATGTTTGACCATACCAGCAATCTTTGCCAGTGTAAATGGAGCTAGACTTTTCTAGGATAATTTCTGCTCGTTGCATGATTCAAAATTTGTACACATTCAGAGTTCAGAGCAGCTAGAAAGCAAAAGTGGAAAACAAAAGCAGTTATCATGGGAGTGGCACAGGAGTAACTCAGAATCTATTTCAAGGATTTTTTAAACAAACAAACAAAACAAATTTTGCAGGTATACACACATTCATCATTAACTGAGCACCCAGAGTGTACACACAAAGAACTAAGCTCATTAGTTCCTGGGTGGAATACCACACTTTATAAAACAAAGGCAATCTCTGTATTCAGGGAGCAATGACATCTAGCATATACACAGCATAAGCCCCTCAAAGCAGACACTTCAAGATGGAGTTATTTCCTATCCAGATTAGCTGCTTAACACTACAGAATGAATTCTTTCCTGCACCAGTTTTTCATGGATATATAAAGTATCAGATTTATCCTGCCCTCACCTCTGTTTGGCAAGTAGGCTTGGAAATGGTGTTATTTGCCAAGGCAAGATTTCAGTCAGTCTAAAAACATCAATATGTATGATATGCTCCCATTTATCTGGCATGCAGATTATTTCAAGCTGAAAACAAAGTCCAACAAACTCAAGTAAAGTTGATGGGTTGTTGTTTTTTATCTCTCCCTTTACCTACCTAAAGTAATTAAGATTTTTCAAACCTGCTTCCGGAAAGGAATCTTAGCATATTCACTAGCACATATGAACTAACTATGGCAGATAAGGAGGATCCAAGAAAATCTGTTAGATTCTCCTCTGTGTCCCATTGTTTCTTGGTAGCCCTACAAGGATTTGTTAACCACATACTTGCTCTTTCTCATCTACCTGTAAATTTCCTACCTCCCTCTCCTTAGCACAGAATTACATATACCCCACCTTGCCTCACTATCTTTGGAATTTTTATGCTTATATAAATTCAATTGTGCACATGTATTAAAACTTATTTTTCTCATATTGATCTGCTGTATGTCATTTGAATTATTTGACCAGCCATAAGGTCTGAGGGGACAAAGGAAAGTTTCCCCAGCCCTGGTACCACTCGGTCTTTAATGTCAAGACGAAAAAAAAAAAGAAAGAAATGTGATTGCACTTGTCCTATCTTTATTTGTGTTTGTTTCTGTTTGCTTGTTTGTTTAAAAAAAAAAAAAAGGAAGAAAATGAAGGATCTGCTCTGAGATCTTCCAGTCCTCTCCCTTCCTTATCCTGAAAATGTTCCCAAATACATTTTAGTCCCCCAAAATGCAAAGCCTTCTTCCCTAGCACCCATCATCAAGTTGCTTTCATGAGAAAAGGTCAGTATATGTCATTGCTTTTGGAGAAGAAGACAGGAGCCTACAATCTGTCCCCTTTCCCCCAATAACTCTTTCATAGGGGGAACCACAGACAGGAGAGAGGCAAAGGGAGTTCTCAGCAGTACAGAAACACCTCCCTCTCAAGCTGCTACCAACTATCCTTCAGGTGGCTGAGCTATCAGAGCATGGAAGGGGAAGTGGAAGGTGGATTAGGTATTAAAGAACTTTCTTATTAGAGTCAGGCAAAGGATAATTTCTGCTCATTGCAACCAAATACTTAGGTGCTCTCTTAATTTTAGTCGCTCACTCTGCAACTTTCCTTCTCACTGTTTTTAGTGATTTCCTGTGTGTCCCTACCACACACAGGTACAGACACACTTCCTGGTCCATCACTTCTGCCCCTGGTTACACTCCTCTGTCAATATGACTTCTAATAAACCAGTGCAACTACAAAAAAAGAGCACAGGGCACCAGCCAGGTGGCTCAGTTGGTTGGAGCATCGTACCCTACATCAAAAAGGTTGTGGATTTGATTCCCAGTCAGAGTACACACCTAGGTTGTGGGTTTGATCCCAAGTCAGGGTGCTTACTGGAGGCAACTGATGAATGTTTTTCTCTCACATCAATGTTTCTTCTTGTTCTTGTTCTTCTTGTTCTTCTTGTTCTTGTTCTTCTTGTTCTTGTTCTTGTTCTTCTTCTTCTTCTTCTTCTTCTTCTTCTTCTTCTTCTTCTTCTCCCTCTTCCCCTTCCCCTTCGCCCTCCCCCTCCCCCTCCCCTCCCCGCTCCCCCTCCCATTCCCCCTCCCCTTCCTCCTCCTCCTCCTCCTCCTCCTCCTCCTCCTCCTCCTCCTTCTTCTTCTTCTTCTTCTTCTTCTTCTTCTTCTTCTTCTTCTTCTTCTTCTTTCTCTCTTTCTCTCTCTCTCTCCCCTGTTCTCTGTCTCTAAAATCAATAAACATATTGTTGGGTGAGGATTTTAAAAAAAGAAATACCATAGGTATAGGTTTACATTTGCATACAGAATCTGAATCAGTTGCATTTCTTTGTAAACACAAACACACACACACACACACACACACACACACACACACACACCTACACCTACACCTCCTACAGGCATACCTCACTTTTCACAAAGGGCTGCTCTTAAATATTTAGCAAATATCAAAATTTTATAGATATATGTCAATTTAAACTCTAAATTACTTTCCTAAATTATGTTAAAATGTACAAGCATTTATTACAATAAACATAATTTCCATTGATAGTGAGTACAAAAGCAAATAAAACATGGATGGAAGTGTTTTGCAAACTGTAAAATATTAACAAATATTAGTTATCATTATTCACTCAGAAGGTAGAGGTGTTAATGAATACAATTGAAAGGGTTCTACTATAAACCATTTTTATAACATATTAATCATTTCTTAATGTATTAGAATACATTGGATACAATGTAAGTCTTCTTGGAGAAAACTACTTATATTAGACTGTGATTGCTCTTAATTTCTATTATATCCAAATTGGATTATAAATTTCTTTAAAATAATGATAGGTATGACATTAAAACACAGAACACTGAGTAAGATAGGGTTTTAATTCCTTCTCTGTCATCAACTGGCTGCTTTTCATTGTTCCAACTTCCTCAGAAGTATTTTTTAAAATATATATATATTTTATTGATTTTTTACAGAGAGGAAGGGAGAGAGATAGAGAGTTAGAAACATTGATGAGAGAGAAATATCAATCAGCTGCCTCCTGCACATCTTCTATCGGGGATGTGCCCGCAACCCAGGTACATGCCCTTGACTAGAATAGAACCTGGGACCTTTCAGTCCTCAGGCCGACGCTCTATCCACTGAGCCAAACCGGTTTCGGCCCTCATAAGTATTTTTTAAGTGGCCATAATATCATCCTGACTATTTAATATTGTTGTGGAAAAAGATAAAATAAAATAATATATTTGAATACAAAACTTCACATATAAAGCATAAAGCAGTGGTGTGGTGGGCATAATTCTAAAATAACCTCCAAGATTCAGTCCCCTAGTGTACATACACTCATAGTTATTCAATCAAGTACAAACCTAGGTGTTATTGTATATTTTGCAGATATAATTAAGGTTTCAAATCAGTTTATCTTAAATAGGGAAATTATCTGGATGAGCCTGACCTATCACATTAGCCCTTTTGCTATTGTTGTTCCCAAGCCTTTGTCTCTGTATTTTTTATTAAATTATAGCTAACATACACTATTTTTTAGTTTATTATATTATTTTCAGGTATACAATGTAGCTATTAAACATTTATATACCTCACAGAGTGATCACCACAATAAGTCTAGTAACCATACAAAGTTATTATAATACTAGAGGCCCAGTGCACAAAGATTTGTGCACTCCCAGGGGGGTGTGGGGGGGAGGGGGCTCAGCCCGGCCTGTGCCCTCTCACAGTCTGGGACCCCTCGGGAGATAACAACCTGCTGGCTTAGGCCTGCTCCTGGGTGGCAGAGGGCAGGCCCAATCCCTAGGTGCAGACCCTGGTCGGGCTCAGAGCAGGGCCGATTGGGGAGTTGGGGCGTCACCCCCTGTCATGCACAGAGCAGGGCGGATTGGGAGGTTGTGATGCCACCCTCAGTCACAGGGTAGGGCCGATTGGGGGGTTGGGGCACCGCCCCCTGTCACACTCAAGGCAGGGTCAACGGGGAGGTTGCGGTGCCAACCCCTGCCACGCACAGAGCAGGGCCAATCAGGGGGTTGGGGCGCTGACCCCTGTCATGCACAGAGCAGGGCCCATCAGGGGGGTTGGGGCTCCATAGCCTGTCACGCACAGAGCAGGGTCAATCAGGGGGTTGGGGAGCTCCCCCCTGTCACTCACAGAGTAGGGCCGATAGGGGAGTTGGGGCACCACCCCCTGTCACACACAGAGAAGGGCTGATATGGGGGTTGGGGCGCCGCACGCTGTCACACACAGAGCTGCAGGGTGGTCAGGGGGTTGGGGAGCTCCCCCCTATCAGGCACAGAGCAGGGCTGATCAGGGGGTTGGGCCGCCTTCCCCTGTCACGAACAGAGCAGGGTGGATAGGGAGGTTGTGGCCCCGCCCCCTGTCACACACAGAGCCACAGGGCGATCAGGGGGTTTGGGCGCTGCCCCCTGTCATGCTGATCCTGGTGCCAGGAGGCCTCGCGGCTCCGCTGATCCTGGTGCTGGAAGGCATATTACCCTTTTACTATATAGGATAGAGGCCTGGTGCATGGGTGGGGGCTGGCTGGTTTGCCCTGAAGGGTGTCCTGGATCAGGGTGGGGGTCCCCACTGGGGTGTCTGGCCAGCCTAGATGAGGGGATGATGGCTGTTTGCAGCTGGTCACACACCCTTCAGGGTGGGGGTCCCCACTGGGGTGCCTGGCCAGTCTGGGTGAGGGGCTGAGGGCTGTTTTCAGGCTGGCGGGTGACTGAAGTTCCCAACTGCTCCTTTTTTTTTTTTTATTCTGGGACAGCTTTAGCTCTGGCTCCAGCTCTGAGGCCTCTGCTGCTGAAAGCAGGTATCTGGTTTGTTTGTGTTCTATAATTGAAACACTGTATCAACTCCAGCTCTGAGATCCCGGCTGGCTAAAGGAGGTTTCTGGGGTTTTGTTTAGCTTCTATATTTGTAACTATGTTTCAAACTGCAAGCTCAGAGGCCGGCAAGGCAGGCGGGGAACGTTGGTTTCCTCCGTCACTGAAGCAAGCAAGCCTCATGTTAGTTTCAAGCTGCCTGGCTGCCGGCCGCCATCTTGGATGGCAGTTAATTTGCATATCGCCCTGATTAGCCAATGGGAAGGGTAGCGGATGTACAGCTAATTACCATGTTTCTCTTTTATTAGATAGGAGATTATTGGCTATTCCTTATGCTGCATATTACATCCCCATGACTTACTTATTTTATAACTGGAAGTTTCACATGAGCCTTTAAATCTGGGATTCAAAATACAAGGACTTGGCACACTGTTGCTGGCTTGAAGATGGTGGGAGCCATATGACAAGGAACATGAGTGTTCTCTATTTACAGAGAGCAACCCCCAGATAACAGCCAGCAAGGAAATGGGTACCTTAGTCCTACCACAGCAAGACACTGAGTCCTTCCAACAACCAGAATGGGCTGGGAAGCAAATTCTTCACCAAAGCCTCCACATAAGAACTCAGCCTAGATGACACCTTGATTTCAGCCTTGTGAGATTCTAACCAGAGGAACTGGCTGAGCCACACTGCATCCAGACTTCTGACCTAAAAAAACTACAAGCTAATAAATGGGTGTTGTTTTATGGCACTAAGTTTGTGGTAATTTGTTATACAGCAATAGAAAACTAATATAAGTGCATATAGCTAACTAATGTTATTTTCTGCCAGCCATAGATAGTAAGAATCACACTGAATTTGAAATTAGAAGATCTAGGAATAAATCCTATACCTACAATTGGCTATACAACTGGGTATATCCCTTAACTTCTCTGATTCTTATTTTCTTCATTGGTGTCACAGGACTAATAATCCATATTTCCCAGAATTGTTGTTTGGATTAAGTGAAGTAATATGAAAACCTGCTAGCATCATACATGGTACATAGTAGGTGCTATATAAATTATTTCAACATTTTATAAACTTATATATTCATTTACTGTACCCACCTTGTTCTAAGCATCATGCTATGGACTTGGGATACAAAGCTATGTAAGACATGGTCAATGCCCTCAAGAAGTTTAAAGTATAATAACAGAGACAAACAAATAAACCAGCAATTTCTATACAGGATGTTGGTCATTATGATAGAAGGCCACAGATAGTATTATGGAAGCAGAGGAAAGGAACAACTTGATCATATTGGGGGTTTGAGGAACATTTTTCAGAGAATGTGATGCTTGACTTGCAGTAGAAACTATTTTTAATATGTTTTATTTATTTTACAGAGAGAGGAAGGGAGAGGGTGGGGCAAGGAGAGAAAGAGAGAGAGAGAGAGAGAGAGAGAGAGAGAGAGAGAGAGAGAGAGAGAGAGAAATGAGAGAGAAACATGGATTCTGATCTACTACCTGCATGCCCCCTACTGGGGACCGATCCCACAACCAGGGCATGTATTCTGACCAGGAATCCAACCAGTGACCTCTCAGTGCATGGGGTACAGTGCCCATCCAACTGAGCCACACCAGCCAGGAAATGACATGTAGTTTAAAGTGCTGGTTCTCAAACATGGATGTACAATATAATCACCTAGAGAGGCTTTTAATGTTTCTCCACCCCACCAAGAGATTCTTGTTTAATTCATGTGGGGTATGACCGGGACAGAGAAAGCCCTCTGAAGAAGCAGGATATGCAAAATCCCCTAGGTATGAAATAGCATCAATCAGGAAACCACAATTAGTTCCATATGACAGGCATGAAGGGAAGCTGTGTCAGGAAGTGATAGTAGATGATACTAAAGAGGAGTCAGATCATGCAGGATCTCATATGCTAAGGTGAGGAGTCTGAAATTTATACCAAGGGCAATAAAAATCATTGAAAGAGAGATGCATGATCAGATATATTTATATTTCTAGATCATTCTGGCTGCAGTATGGAGAACAGATATTTGAAAAGATGTCACTAGAGTTAGGAAAACAATTTGAGAGGTGTTCTAAGAAACCAGATGAGAAATGAGAGCCAACCTAAGGCAGTGCACTGGGGATAAAAACTGTGTCAAAGGGACAGATTCAGAAGATAGTAAGGCAGCAGAACTATGAAAGGCTTAGAGAAAGAGCTGATGTGCAAATTGACACACAAGACAAGAAATATTAATTTTGAAATTATGGGGGGAAGCCAGGGAAAAACTTAACTGTAGTAGTCAAGTTCCACTGAGTCTCCATTCCCAGCTGCTTTTATTTACTAGAATTCACAATTGACTTTTAGGAATGCAAACAGACATATTAATGGTGATTGTTTAGTACACAGTAAGATTGTCAGGTTGGGGGAGTTTGCTTTAGGCCATTGAGTCAGCAGTAGGTAATAAAATGCAAATATTCACCTGTGAATATCAAAGGAGCCCAGGTCAGCTTCTGACTGACTTCTCGCATTTATATTAATTACTGTTGATCTTGGTTTCCAGCATTTCCCCCTTCTTTAAATTCTGAATAGATGTTGATATGCCGCTTGCAGAGTTTCAATTCTTTTAAGATTTTTATTCCGCATCTGCAGACTAAAATTAAACAAATAAGAACAAGAATGAGACAGGTAATAGTGGTTATGCTACAAGGCAAAAGTAAAGGAGCAAATTCTTGCTTTAAATTGCTGCCAGGCATCTAAGGTATTAGTTTGTAAGTTTGCCTGGGATAATTATACAATATGCTGCTGTAATTCCAAAATATCAAGGGTGGTGTTATTTTTACTTTAAGCACCAAGAATGTGATTTTTCATTAAAGTTATCATTTTAAACTATATCATTTTACTGGTGCAATTGCAGCAGCTGATTTTCATTGATTATTACTATATGCAGACCCATAGGGGCTTCAATCCACAAAAGAAAGAACTGTTCTTAAGTTTGCTGCTAGTGGGTGCCATTCATAAGACTTTTTACATAATGGCTTAGTGGGGGGAGATCTTAGTAATGTTAAATTCTCTTTGCCTCTCCCAGAAGCAAGCAGTGATAGTAATTGTATTTAGGTTTTCTCTTCCCCCTCCTTTGGTGGGATGCTAGCTAGCTTTAATTCTACACACAAAGGAGCAGTAGTTTGAAAAGGGAGGCCAGGTGAGGACACCCGTGTAATTATACTTTGCCCATATACTTACTATACGAGGTGGGGGATTAGTCCACGTAAGGGATTTTACCCAGGGAGGACATTCCCATTAGCCCTTGGTGAAATTACCGCACAGCTGGTTACTACCAGCATGGCAAGAAAGACATTTTCAGGCGTTCTTGGGGTTTTGGTCTCTTCACAAATTCAGCTTTCTGGACCGTCTTCTTTATCACTCCCCAAGTCATCTCTGGGCTGTTCATCATCCACCGTGTTCTTCTTCCACTCCTTATCGTCAGTGTGTTTCCTGGGGCTGCTGTTTGTGGCTGGGATAGCCGATTGTCTACAGCTGCATGGTGTGGCTCCAGGTGCAAGGTCCTAATTAATCTGGCTAGTTCCTCTCTCAGATCCATGTTGCAGTTTAATATTTCTAGCAGGAATCCACACAGGTTTGGAGAAATTTTCTGGAAATATACAAGCATACCCTTGGCCGTATGTTAATAATGGATCGGGTCCCTTCCATAAACCAGACTCAGGATCTTTCCATTTAACTAGACCAGTGGTCGGCAAACTGCGGCTTGTGAGCCACGTGCGGCTGTTTGGCCCCTTTAGTGTGGCTCTTCCACAAAATACCACGTGCGGGTGCTCATGTACAGTGTGATTGAAACTTCGTGGCCCATGCGCAGAAGTCGGTATTTTTGTTTTTCAAGTTGGGATTTTAGCCGCTGATGCTGTCATTCAATAATGGCCTGTCCTTGGGTATTATATGGTATTCCTGTAATGTGCTGAATAGCTTGAGCTACATATTTTTGACATAAAGTAGGGCTATTGGACATTCCTTGAGGCAAAACTTTCCATTGATATCTTTTCATAGGCTCTATATTATTAATAGATGGCACTGAAAAAGCAAATCTTTGTTTATCTTGCAGTGCCAAGGGAATGGTGAAGAAACAATCCTTAAGATCTACTACTATAAGAGACCAATCTAGAGGGATTTGTGAAGGCGCTGGGAGTCAAGGCTGTAAAGCTCCCATGGTATGCATAGTAGCATTAACGGCGCTAAGATCATGTAACAATTGCCATTTTCCTGCCGCCTTCTTAGGTATTTTAAATAGTGGAGTATTCCAATGATTATTGGAAGGTTCTATATGACCAGCCTCTACTTGTTCCTGTGTTAATTCATGTATATGATTTAATTTCTCCTTGGTTAATGGCCACTGATCCACCCATATAGGCCTATCATCTTTCCATTGTATAGGGTCAGCATGGGGGTGAGGAGATTGAGCAGTGACCACTCCTAAAAAGGCTGATATTCTAATCCTTGTTTTCCTATGTTTCCTTTGGCCTGAATGGGTTCTTTAATCTCCTGATTACCTTTTCCTAAACCTTGACCAGCTTGATATCCCATCTGAGTTATTAACTGTTGTCCCTTGCCGCTAATAATACAAACTTGTAAACCTTCTAAAAAAGTGGTTCTCAACCTGTGGGTCGCGACCCCTTTGGGGGTAGAACGACCCTTTCACAGGGGTCACCTAAGACCATCGGAAAATACATATTTTCGATGGTCTTAGGAACCGAGACACCGCTCCTCTATCCATCTCCAGGCAGGTCCGCCCACATGCAGATATGCCCTCATACAAGTACCCGGCATGATGATATCATTGCACCAACCCCATCACATACACTCTGTACAAATACAGGTGTATGTGACAGGGTTGGTGCCATAATGTACTTATGCGGACCAGTCACACACGTGTAGAGAGCAGCTACTGTGTAGAAAGCAGCTGCTGTGTTGAAAGCAGCAGTACTGGAGGTAAAAACGGCACTTCATGAATTATAATTACTGGGTAAATGTAAAACCATGTACTGTAAAATCATCAACTACTGCAAAAAAAAATCTGTACCATGGGAACTTAATCTGGATGCTGATCGGTATTTTTGTATTCAGCTGTGGCTGATGTGAATACTGCCCCCTTGTGATAGTAACAGGTATGTAAAAAACAACAACAGAGAATGGTAAAACATAGGAAACTTTAATGAATTGTATTGACTGAACTATGCCATGTATCATCTTGTGTATTATTAAAGCTATTGTTATATATTATTTTCATTAGCAAACCATCCCATAACAATGGATTGTGTAGAGAAGAACATTAAGAAAAGAAAATATAATGAGGATTATTTACAGTATGGTTTTACCTCAATAATTACAGCAGGAATTGAGAAACCGCAATGTGTTATTTGTTGTGAAGTTCTATCAGCCGAATCTATGAAGCCAAACAAACTAAAACGCCATTTTGATAGCAAGCATCCAAGCGTTGCCAGCAAGGATTCCAACTATTTTAGAAGCAAAGATGATGGGCTCAAGAAAGCCAGACTTGACACTGGTGGCAAGCACCACAAACAAAATGTAGCAGCCATTGAAGCTTCATATTTGGTGGCACTCAGAATTGCCAGAGCTATGAAACCTCACACCATTGCTGAGGATTTACTGTTGCCAGCGGCCAAAGACATTGTTCGAGTTATGGTCGGAGACGAATTTGTTACAAAATTGAGTGCAATTTCCTTATCTAACGACACTGTCCTCAGAAGAATAGATGACATGTCTGCTGATATTCTTGATCAGGTAATCCAGGATATTAAATCTGCTCCACTTCCAATATTTAGTATCCAGCTTGATGAATCTACAGACGTTGCAAACTGTTCACAGTTACTGGTTTACATGAGGTATATTAATGATGGCAACTTTAAAGACGAGTTTCTTTTTTGCAAACCTCTTGAAACAACTACTACATGTGATGTATTTGACATAGTTGGTTCATTTCTGAAAGAGCATAAGATCTCTTGGGAAAAGGTTTGTGGTGTTCGCACAGATGGTGCTCCAGCTATGCTAGGATGTCAATCTGGATTTCAACGTTTGGTACTGAATGAGTCACCAAAAGTCATCGGAACTCACTGTATGATTCATCGGCAAATATTAGCAATGAAGACGCTGCCACAAGTGTTACAAGAAGTAATGAAAAGCATCATAAGTTGTGTCAATTTTGTAAAGGTGAGCACTTTAAACAGTCGACTCTTTTCACAACTGTGCAACCAGTTGGATGTGCCGAACAATGCTCTGCTATTTCACACTGAAGTGAGATGGTTGTTGAGAGGAAAAATTTTAAAACATGTTTTTGAGTTTTGTGATGAACTCAAAATGTTTTTTAATCAGAAAGCAAGACTGCAGTTCAAAGCACTTTTCGGCGATAAAAGTGAACTGCAGAAAATAGCTTACTTGGTTGCCATTTTTGCCATCTTGAATGAGTTAAATTTAGCACTGCAAGGACCAAATGCAACATGCCTCGATTTGTCTGAAAAGACAAATGAAACTTCAGCTTTGGCAAAAAAAAAAAATTGGATGAAAATAAACTTACATGTTGCCTATCTTATCTGCTTTCTTTAAGGAACATGACATTGAACCAGACAAAAGGAATACGATGATAATTTCTGTGAAAGAACACTTGCACATGCTTGCAGACGAAATTTCATCATACTTTCCAAATCTACCTGACACCCCATGTGCACTTGCCAGAAGCCCATTCACAGTCAAAGTTGAAGATGTTCCTGAGACAGCACAAGAGGAGTTCATTGAACTTATTAACAACAATGCAGCGAGAACTGATTTCTCTACAATGACAGTTACAAAATTCTGGATCAAGTGTTTGCAGTCATATCCTGTTCTGTCTGAGACTGTTTTGCGCCTTCTTCTTCCATTTCCAACAACATATCTTTGTGAAACAGGGTTTTCCAGCTTGTTGGTTATCAAGTCTAAATACAGAAGTAGACTTGTTGTGGAAGATGATCTTCGTTGTGCTCTTGCAAAGACTGCCCCAAGAATTTCTTATCTGATGAGAAAGAAGCAATCTCAACCTTCACACTGACGTTGGCTTTTTACGCATACTGTTGCAAAATGTAGCAATGTAGTTTACTGTTGTTATATTAAGACTGTTACCCATGCTACACCATGCTTCAAGACAAAATTTCCTTTATTTGTAATTAGAAATAAATATTTCACAACATATAATTACATGTTGTTTTTGTGATTAAACACTATGCTTTAATTATGTTCAATTTGTAACAATGAAAATACATCCTGCATATCAGATATTTACATTACAATTCATAACAGTACCAAAATTACAGTTATGAAGTAGCAATGAAAATAATTTTATGGTTGGGGTCACCACAACATGAAGAACTGTATTAAAGGGTCGCGGCATTAGGAAGGTTGAGAACCACTGTTCTAAAATGTCTTGGCCCCATAAGTTGACTGCAATTCCAGAGACTATATAGGGCTGAAACCATCCTGTTTGTCCTTCCTCATCTTTCCACTTTAACACTGCAGCACTGTGTTGCATGTTATCAGGAATTCCAACACCTGTGATAGAGCCCATAGCTTCTACCATGGACCAACTTGGAGGCCAGAATTCTTGACTGGTGACACTAATATCTGCCCCAGTGTCTACTAGACCTTTAAACATTTTCCCTCTATTCTTAGATTGATTATAGGATGGGTCCTGCTAATTTCCTGTATCCAATATATATCCGAGCTTCCAAATCCTTGTGTCCATCTCTTCCTATTTATAACTTCACCTTGCTGAATATAAGGTAAAAGCAGGAGTTGAGCAATTCTTTGTCCTGAAATAATTTGCATAATACGTTTGCATTATAAAATTACTTTGATTTCTCCCTTATATTCTGAATCTATGACTCCAGGAAAAACCGTCTTTTTAGCATATTTTCACTCTTCCCTAGGACTAAACCTGATATTCCTGGTGGCAAAGGTCCCCAAATTCCTGTAGGAACAACTTCTCTAGCCATATCGGGGATCAGGGTGATTGTTACTGTGCTATTAAGATCAAAGCCAGCATTTCTTTCTGGAGTGACTTGAAGGAGGGAATCTACTATGGTCCTGACAGGGTGGAACTTCCCCTTATTTAATAATGGGGCTGGGGGGAACCCCTCCAGCCGTTCCCCTGCAGCTGGCCATTTCCTATGTTTTCATTTAATGGCTGGCCATTTCTATGAAATTTAGATTTACATTGATTGGCCCAATGATTCCCCTTCTTACATCTGGGACATAGACCCCCCTGAGTTGGGAGGCGGAATGTTTACGCCTTCTCCCTGAGCATCACCTTGTGTCCCTTTTGGTTGTTTACATTCCTTTTTAAAATGTCCTTGTTGTCCACAATTGAAACATAATTTGTTCCTTGTTGTAATTGTGGCAGCTAGTAAGCTTGCCTGAAAAATGCCTGACCCCACATTCTGATATGCTCGAATCATTTCTGTAATGGTGCTATTTTTTCTTAGAGGCGTTAAACATTTCTTACAATCAGCATTGGCATTTTCATAAGCTAATTGCTGAGTCAAAATTTCTCCTGCTATCTCATGTTGAATCTGCCTTCTCACTGCTCAAGTGAGGCGAGCTACAAAATCAGAGAATGATTCAGTAGGCCCCTGCATGCACTTACTAAAGGCTCCTTCAGGTTCCCCTTTTGCTGGTAAAGTCCACCAGGCTTTTCTTCCACAAAGTCTAATTTGCTCATATGCCTCCTGGACGTATTGGAGCTGATTATGCACATCACTAAATTACCCCTGTCCTGCAAGCATCTCAAAAGTTATGAGAACATTCTAAAGCTACTAGACTTAATACATGAATTTGGCAATGTAGCAGGATACAAAATTAACCCCAAGAAATCGGAGGCATTTCTATACACCAGTAGTGAACTTTCAGAAAGCGAGATTATAAAAGCAATCCCGTTTACCATTGCACCAAAAAAATTAAGCTACCTAGGAATCAACTTAACTAAAGAGGTAAAAGACCTCTACTCAGAAAACTACAGGACGTTGAAAAAAGATATAGAGGAAGACATAAACAGATGGAAGAACATACCGTGTTCCTGGATTGGTAGAATCAACATCATTAAAATGTCCATACTACCCAAAGCAATCTATAAATTCAACGCACTTCCCATTAAAACACCAACGGCATACTTCAGAGATCTAGAACGAACTCTCCAAAAATTCATCTGGAATAAAAAAAGACCCCGAATAGCTGCAGCAATCCTGAAAAAGAACAAAGTAGGTGGGATCTCAATACCAGATATCAAGTTGTATTACAAAGCCACTGTTCTCAAAACTGCCTGGTACTGGCACAAGAATAGGCATATAGATCAATGGAATAGAATAGAGAGCCCAGAAATCGGCCCGAACCAATATGCTCAATTAATATTTGACAAAGGAGGCAAGAACATACAATGGAGCCAAGATAGTCTCTTCAATAAATGGTGTTGGGAAAATTGGACAGATATATGCAAGAAAATGAAACTAGACCACCAACTTACACCATACACAAAAATAAACTCAAAATGGATAAAGGACTTAAATGTACGACAGGAAACCATAAAAATTCTAGAAGAATCCAAAGGCAACAAAATCTCAGACATATGCCGAAGCAATTTCTTCACTGACACAGCTCCTAGGGCACTTGAAACTAAAGAGAAAATAAACAAATGGGACTTCATCAAAATAAAAAGCTTCTGCACAGCAAAAGAAACCATCAACAAAACAACAAGAAAACCCACTGTGTGGGAAAACATATTTGCCAATGTCATATCTGATAAGGGCCTAATCTCCAAAATTTATAGGGAACTCATACAACTCAACAAAAGGAAGATAAACAATCCAATCAAAAAGTGGGCAAAGGACCTAAATAGACACCTTTCAAAAGAGGACATTCAGAAAGCCAAGAGACATATGAAAACATGCTCAAAGTCACTAATCATCCGAGAGATGCAAATCAAAACAACAATGAGGTATCATCTCACACCTGTCAGACTGGCTATCATCAACAAATCAACAAACGACAAGTGCTGGAGAGGATGTGGAGAAAAAGGATCACTTGTGCACTGCTGGTGGGAATGCAGACTGGTGCAGCCACTATGGAAGACAGTATGGAGTTTCCTTAAAAAACTGAAAATGGAACTCCCATTTGACCCTGTGATCCCACTTCTAGGAATATATCCCAAGAAACCAGAAACACCAATCAGAAAGGATATATGCACCCCTATGTTCATAGCAGCACAATTCACCATAGCTAAGATCTGGAAACAGCCTAAGTGCCCATCAGTAGATGAATGGATTAGAAAACTGTGGTACATCTACACGATGGAATACTATGCTGCTGTAAAAAGGAAGGAACTCTTACCATTTGCAACGTCATGGATGGAACTGGAGAGCATTATGCTAAGTGAAATAAGCCAGTCAATGAAGGAAAAATACCACATGATCTCACTCATTCATGGATAATAGAGACCATTATAAACTTTTGAACAATAATAGATACAGAGGCAGAGCAGCCTCAAACAGATTGTCAAACTGCAGCAGGAAGGCCGGGGAGGGTTGGGGGGCAGGAGGTAGGGGGGTAGGAGATCAACTAAAGGACTTGTATGCATGCATATAAGCATAACCAATGGACATGAGACACTGGGGGATAGGGGAGGCTAGGGGACTGTCTAGGGCGGGGGGATAAAATGGACACATATGTAATACCCGTTGTAATACTTTAAGCAATAAAAAAAAAAAAAAAAGTTATGAGAACATTCTGTCTAAGATTTGAAGAAGCTTGCTCTTGACATTTCTCTAAAAATTCTCCTTTCCAGAGCAAATGATCTCCTCCATCCATAGTTGCATGTCCTAGAGAATACCAGTCATAAGGAGCTACGAACGCTTCAGAAATGTTAGTTATAATTTCTCCAGTAAATGGAGCATTTGCGCCATTCTGTATTATACTATCATGCAAGGCCTTTATAATTTTAAAGTCAAATCTTTTGTTCTCTCTTAATATTTTATTAGGGAATTGTGGATTAGCTACCTGTACAACAGGAAAAGCAAGTCTATCCTCTACTGTCATGTCCTTTAATCCTTTTCTGATGGCTTTTTGCATAGGTGATTCTATTAGTGGAGATTTAAATGTTTCAGAATCAGGACATGAAGGCCACTCCTCCAATCTATATTTCTGCTTTTCTTTAGGAGCAGAGGGTGCAAAGGGAGAAGGTCTTTCTTCTCTGAAAGGCTCTAGCAAATGTAATACTGTTTTCCACAAGGAAAAACAATTTGGAGGCAAACTTTTCCCCTGCTGCTGAGCTTCTTTCAAGTTCTGACCTATCTGTTCCCAACATTCAATATCCAATGTACCCTCATCAGAAAACCATGGATTATATTCTATAATAATCTGTAGGAACTGTAAAAGAAGATCTTCTGAAACTGCAACTCCCTTATCCTTAAGTAAGCAAGCCAGAAGTCTATAGGAAAGTCTCTCCTCTTTCAACGAATTCTGCCCCATTATGATCTGGCTGAAACAAAAGAAATCACTCAAGCACTTACGGATCCATGGGCTTCCACAGCTGACACGAGTTTTGCACGCAGTTAATCTTCCACGACCGGGTTCGGTGATATTTTCCGCTCTGGCAAATCTTTTTTCTCCAAGTCCCAGTTCAAGAGCGCCAATTGTGAAAGGCCACAGCCAGCGTGGCTTTCGGGTTCAAAAGCTTAGAGAAAGAGCTGACGCGCAAATCGACACACAAGACAAGAAATATTAATTTTGAAATTATGGGGGGAAGCCAGGGAAAAACTTAACTGTAGTAGTCAAGTTTCACTGAGTCTCCATTCCCAGCTGCTTTTATTTACTAGAATACACAATTGACTTTTAGGAATGCAAACAGACATATCAATGGTGATTGTTTAGTAAACAGTAAGATTGTCAGGTTGGGGGAGTTTGCTTTAGGCCAGTGGTTGGCAAACTGTGGCTTGCGAGCCACATGCGGCTCTTTGGCCCCTTGAGTGTGACTCTTCCACAAAATACCGACTTCTGCGCATGGGCCACGAAGTTTCAATCACACTGTACATGCGCACCCGCATGTGGTATTTTGTGGAAGAGCCACACTCAAGGGGCCACAGAGCCGCATGTGCCTCGCAAGCCGCAGTTTGCCAACCACTGCTTTAGGCCATTGAGTCAGCAGTAGGTAATAAAATGCAAATATTCACCCTGTGAATATCAAAGGAGTCCAGGTCAGCTTTCTGACTGACTTCTTGCATTTATATTGATTACTGTTGATCTTGGTTTCCAGCATAGAACCAAAAAGACTTGGTAACTAAATGAATGTCAAAGATGGAGGGAAATAGTCATATGTGCATGTGTCTGTAGGGATGGGGATGCCCAGGTTGACTCTCAATTAGAATATAAATATATCTAGGTATATCTAATAAACTAATATCTCCCATCAATTCCTTGGGGTACTCTGTTAAGAAATGTGAGTTATTGCTGTTAATATGACCTCATTTGTATACCAAAATAGTGATCTGGGGAAACTTGAGGTAATCCGAGGATGACTCCAAGGTTTCCAACTTAGGTAACCAAGTGGATACATTTTAGTGAAAACCTCCCTAGATGTTTCTCAAATTAATAACAGGAATCCAAGACTCTGAGCATAAGGATTAGGCCTCATTGAGACAGAAACCAGTGTGGTGTGGGGTCCTAAATGGCTCTGAACTGACATGCTAGTATTCTGCCACTAACCCAACTCAGTTTTACTCTTCAAGTCTGATTCTTTCTGTCATGCTACTGAAAGGGCAAGGACTATGCCCTCCATCTTACCCTGGGTCCTCCATTTTTGGGCAGAGCCATGTGCTCAGCAAGGCTTCTTCCCGGAAGCCCAAGCCTCTGCTAGCCACACCCAGAATTTCTCTGGACTAACCAATGATAATCAAAGGAAGTGCACGCCATCAATATGACCACATCCTGTGTAATGAGACACCGACTTGCGCCTGGCCAATCGGCGGGGCCCACAGTCCCCTCTCTTGCCCTTACTCCACCCCCCTATAAAACTCCTCTTCCCATCAGGCTAGGTCTCTCTCTGCCACTGGGCTTACCGTTGCATCGGTGAGTATGGTCGGGGAGCAGAACTAGTTCGAATAAAGGACTCTTTGCTTTTGCATCGGACACGGCTGGCTCCCTCGCGTGGTCTGTTGGGGGATCTTGAAATCTGGGCATAACACTACTAGATGGCAGATTCTATTAACCACACTGGTTCTGATCCTATTATTTCCTGTTATTCTTATGCTTTCTCATCCCTCCCTCCCACACTAGAGGACTCCTTTGACCACAGATAGGATGAATCAGATGAGAAGCAAAGCAATTTTATGGTAATGGGAATCCCTGTGCCCTACTAGCCTAAACCAATTTCTTGGGGACAATCATAGAACCCAACAAATAGGTTTGTGGGTTCAAAAGTAAACAGGGGCTGTGCCTAACTTCCTGGATGGAGTTAGAGAAGTGGCAAGACCTACAGAGTTATCCCTTACCAACATATGAAAGAAACAAAAGAGATGGTTGTGTGATGAATCTATGCAAATAAACCTGAGACAATCTCATGGGACTTCCCCAGGGGAGTATAAAGAGCAGCCAGATGTTTTCCATGTATCCAGAGGAGCAAGGAAGTATCTTAGAGCTGAACTTGGAGAGACTTAGTGATCAAGACAAGAAGAATACAACAGTGGATGGATAACACAGTAGAAAGAAGAAACACCTCAACACAGATGTCATCTGCAGCTGGGGTGGAGGGGATTGGTACCCTGAATTCACTAAGGAAACCCTGAGTTGACTGAAATTTCTAAAAAAAAAAAAGTCTGAAATTAAGTTTCTGCCAACTGGATGAATAAAAGCTGAAAACAGAGGGGAAAATGTTATTATTTCCAGTACATGTAAATAATATGGACTGAGATTCATATCTACTACATTTGCTTCCAGTTGAGGCTCCTAGTAAGGAAAGGAACCTGATTGCCCTGGTCCATGTTACATGCTAGGCCATGGGGTTAGGAGACAGTGAGAAATTTGCTGTCGTTAAAGGGTCATGTGCTCACCTTGGTCCTGGTCCAATAAGAAGCACGTCTGAAGCTTATTAGTAAAGGTGGGCTTACTATTTTCAAAGAAATCTATGGCTTAGCGTAAAATAGTTTAATGGTTATTTCTCACTCATGCCATAGTTTAGCATGAATTATGGGGTTGGGTGGGGTGGGGAGGAAAGTTCTGCTCCAGGCAGTCATTCAGATATACAGGCTCTTTCCACTATGTGGATCTGTCATCTTTTAGGGCCTGAGTTTTCTACTGGACCCTCTTCATCTAGCAGGCAGATGAAAAGAGAGTAAACATAAGGTTATGATATATGTGTTAATGTGCCAGGTCTAGAAGTGGCACTCATCATTTCAGGTCACACTCCACTGGCAAGAATTATGACACAGCCCACTTAGAGCAAGGAGGCAGGGCAAGGCAGTGCTCAGGAACAAGAGGAGAAAAAAGATATTAGCAAGCCCTATTAGTCTCGACCAGGTGGTGAAGACAGGGTAGGTGGTGGAATTTATTGTCCCTTCTCCCTCTCTAAAAGGCTTTGCACAATGCTTTTCACTAAGTAGACATTAAGATGAGCAAACCTTGTAGTAATGTTTCCTGAAGTAGTATCTGTTTTTAGAGCAAAAGTTGGCAGAATAGATAACTAATGCTATGATGAAGACAAGGCAGAGAGGAAAAATGGCGGCGGTATAGACGGACATGTCCCGTGCCTTGTCCCAGAGCAGATAGGGTGAGCAGCTGAAACGAGGAACATCCAGCCCGAATTGAAAGAGGAGATTCAGCTGGGAGACAGTTTGCAGCCAGGAAAGGCAGAGGACTCCTGGAGAAAGGTAAAGTCAAGGCTCTGGGAAGGATAATCGGCCAGAACTCTGAGCCCTGAGGATCAGAGGGAACCCACACAGCACCAGCTTGGACCACGTCCCTTGGGACGGGCGCAGTGGAAAGAAGGTATGCAGAACTGCTGGTCAGCAGAGGATTCTAGATCTGGGTCCATGGTCAGTAAAGGCTGAAGAGTGCTGGCAGGAGAAGAGCACAAGCCTCAAAGGCCGGAGAGGCTGCTTCTCTACGCACTCCTCTCCTGCCGGCACTCTTCAGCCTTTACTGACTGTGGACCCCGATCTGGAATCCCCTGTGAGGGGGGAAAAGGCTGCGCCTCTTTGTGCTCTTGGCTGCTGCTCCTCAGACTGGGGCAGGCTGCTTGGGCGGCTACTGCTCCTTGAATGGGAGCAGGCTGCACACAGCGATGCTGTTCCTCATATGATATGGGCTGCTCACACTGCTGCTGTTCCTTGTATGGGGGCAGGCTGCTTGTGCAGCTGCTGCTCCTTGAATGGGGGCAGGTTTTTCGCACACCTACTGCTCCTCAGACAGGAGGAGGGTGTGGACTGCGCAGCTGCTGCTCCTCGGATGGGGGCGGGATGTGTGGGGCTGCTGCTCCTCAATCCTGGGCAGGCTGCTCATGGGGCTGCTGCTTCTCAGATGTGGCAGTCTGCTCACGTGGTTGCTGCTTCTCGGATGAGGGAGCAGGCTGCTCACACAGCTGACAGCTGCTGCTCCTTGGACAGGGGCAGGCCACGTGAGGCTTCTGCTCTTAGGCCTGGGCAGGCTGTTCGTGGGACTACTGCTCCTTGGACAGGAGTGGGCTGCTCATCTGTCTGCTGCTTGCATGGTTGCAGTGCCCCGGGCTAAAGTGTTGGGCCAGTCAGAGGGGAGCATGCTTCAGAACTCACAGCAGCCTGCACCCAGGGTGGCTGGAGACTCATTGACCATGGGACCACAGCTGAGGTAGCATGTCCCTGGCAGGGGTGTTTGTAGAGTACCAGGTGATATCTGAGGGAACCCTGGGTTGGGGTAAGGTTGGCTCCCAGTTACAGCAGCTCTCCCCTTAAAAACGCTAGGCTTCAGAGGATGAGCCGGCCTCCTGGAACTGCATACAACAGTAGCAGAGGTTACCTATTTAGGCGAGCCCATTTAGCCTGACCCCAAAGGTCCTGTGGGATCTATCTGTGCCTCACACACACACACTCACACACACACACACACACACACACATCCCACATGATCACACACTCCTCTTTTGGTCCCTCACTGACTCATGCTCTCTCCCTCACTGCCGCCTTCTTCCTGCCTCTGTAGTTGGTTCTGGGGTGTTATTGGCCCATTTGTGGAGAAGCAGCCACACGAGCAGACCGCCCACATCAGAGGAGCAGCAGCCCTGTGAAGTCCACACTGTCAAAGGAGCAGCAGACACATGCACCCTGCACCTGTCCAATGAGCAGCAGCTGGGTGAGTGGCCTGCCCCCATCTGAGGAGCAGCACACATACGTGCAGACAGCCCCTGTATGAGGAACAGCAGCTGCATGTGCAGCTCACTCCGGCCCGAGGAGCAGCAGCCACCCGAGCAGCTCTCCCCTGCCCAAGGAGCAGCAGCCACACAAGCAGACAGACCAACCACATCTGAGGAGCGGTAGCCTTGCACCGCCCACACTGGTCCAAGGAGCAGCAGCCACAAGCAGTCTGCACCTGTCCGACGAGCAGCAGCTGGGTGAGTATCCCGCCCCCATCTGAAGAGCAGCAGCCGCATGTGCAGCTCACTCATGCCTGAGGATCAGCAGCCACACAAGCAGCCCGTCCCCCATCTGAGGAGCAGCAGCTGCGTGAGCAGCCTGCACCCATATGAGGAGCAGTAGCCCTGTAAACAACCTTCCCCTGTCCGAAGAGCAGCAGCCTCACGAGAAGCCCGACCCATCTGAGGAACAGCAGCAGCGTGCAGCCAGCCCCAATCCAAGGAGCAGCAGCCAAGTTAGCAGTTTGTGCCCATCCGAGGAGCCGAAGCCAAGTGAACAGCCCGCTCCTGTCAAAGGAGCAGCAGCCATGCTCAGCCCACCCCCACCTGAAGAGCAGCAGCCCCGTGATCAGCCCACCCCTGCCAAGGAACAGCAGCTGTGTGAGCAGCCTCACCTACCAGCCAGAGGAGACACCACTGTTACGAACAGCACCCACCAGAGGAGCAACTGACAACTGATGAGCAGCCACTACCGCGACCACTTGAGGAGCAACTGCAGCCCAAGGAACCACTGCCACCCAAGGAGCAGCCCCTGCACAATTTGACATCTAGATCAGTCAGCGAGACCAAAAATGGGTATACAAAGAAACCCCCAAAGGAAAGAAAAGGAAGAATCGCCAGTAAAATAGCTAAGTGAAACAGAGGCATGCAATATGTCAGAAAGAGAATTCAGAATAAGGGTTCTAGAGTTCATAAAACAGATGGAAGAAAAAATCAACAACTTATGCAAGAATCAAGAAGAAATGGATGACAAAAATCATAAACTTATGTAAGATTCAAGAAGAAATGAAGAGTGATATAGCTGCAATAAAAAACACCATGGAAAGTTTCAACAGTAGACTAGGAGATGCAGAGGACCGAATTAGCAAATTAGAAGACAGGGAGCAAAACACACCAAAACTGAATTAAAATTGGGAAAAAAAAAATAAAAGACAGGAGGAGAGCCTAAGGGAGCTGTGAGACAATATGAAACAAAGCAACATACGTATAACAGGAGTGCCAGAACAACAGGAAGAGGAACAAGGGTTAGAAAACCTATTTGAAGAAATAATGTCAGAAAACTTCCCTGTGGTGGGAAAGAAAAAAGTCACACAAGCACAGAGAGTCCCAAGCAAGATGAACCCGAAAAGACCCAAACAAAGACATATCATAATTACCATGGCAAATGTTCAGGACAAAGAGAGAATCTTAAAGGCTGCAAGAGAGAGACAGAAAGATACATACAAGGGATCTCCCAGTAGATTATCAAATGATTTCTCAACAGAAACACATCAGGCCAGAATAGAATGGATGGAAATTTACAAAGTGATGCAAAGCAAGGGACTGAATCCAAGAATACTCTATCCAGCAAGGCTATCATTCAAAATTGAAGGGGAAATAAGAAGCTTCACAGACAAAAAAAAAAGGCTAAGGGAGTTTATCACCACCAAGCCAGCAATGCAAGAAATGCTAAAGGGACTGGTGTAAAAAGAAGAAATAAAAAGCCCAGAAAGAAAACAGGCACAAAAAATAAAAATCACTACTAACAAGTACCTTTCAATAATAACTTTAAACGTAAATGGACTAAATGCTCCAATCAAAAGACATAAAGTGGCTGAATGGATAAAAAAAACATGATCCATATATTTGCTGTCTACAAGAGACCCACCTCAGAATAAGGGACTCACACAGACTGAAAGTGAAGAGATGGAAAAGTATCTTTCAGGCAAATGGAAGCGAAAGAAAGCTGGGGTAGCAATACTTATATCGGAAAAAATAGACATCAAAGTGAAGGCCATAACAAGAGATAAGGAAGGCCACTTCATAATAATAAAGGGATCAATACAACAAGAGGATATAACCCTGATAAACATATATGCACCTAATGCAGGAGCACTCAAACAAACAAAATCTCCTGGAAAATATTAAGGGAGAGATTGACAACAATACAATCATAGTAGGGGACTTTAATACACCACTGATATCACTGGATAAATCCTCTAGACAAAAAAATCAGCAAAGAAATAGCTAAATGACGCACTAGATCAGATGGACTTAATTGATATCTTCAGAACATTTCACCCCAAAGCCGCATAATATGCCGGGGTCCAACCCCAGCGGGTCCAGGGGTCCCCAAAGGTGACGACGGAGTCGGCGAAGAAGGAATGACACGGAGACAGCGTTCAGTTGATAAGCAGCCTATCCAGGATCTCTAGCCAGGATCTCTAGCCAAGTTCTGGTCTGGATCTCCAGAGAGGTTCTGCTTAGGATCTCCAGCCAGGTTCTGTGTCCATGTTCTCTTGCCAGGTTCTTCAGCCAAGTTCTCCAGGTTCTCCAGCCAGGTTCTGTAGCCATGTTCCCTCGCTAGGTTCTCCAGCCAGGTTCTGCCCAGGTTCTCCAGCCAGGTTCAGTCACCAGGTTCTAGTCAGGTTCTCTTGCCAATTTCTGTAGTCAGGTTCAGTCCAGGATCTTTTGCCATGTTCTCTTGCTAGGTTCTGTCTCTAGGTTCTGAGGCCAGTTTCTGTCCAGGATCTTTTGCCATGTTCTCTCCAGCGAAGTTCTTCTGTCTCTAGAGAACGTTCTGTGTAGGTTCTGTGCCAATTTTTGTCTCTCTCTGTCTTGTTACATCTGTATTTATACCAGTTGATTCAATCCTATCAATCTCTATTACAAAGGTTAGGGCGTTTCTTATCTCCATTCCAGGGAGTAAAGATTATGTAGCTTAAGCATGATTGTTCATAGTTAAAGTGATTAATTACCCGCCTGGCACTTAGTTGAGGGGTTTTATTCCCTTCCTAACTTCAGGGGAAAATCCCTACCTGGGGAAACAACCTTTCTCAGAGAGGAGACCTTGGTTAAAACACATAGTGCCAAGAAGGTGAGCAAACATTTTAAGAACAGTATGCCATATATGCCAGGTCCTTTGAAACAGCAAGCATGGACCGGCTTCCACCAATAATATACATTCTTCTCAAGTACACATGGGACATTTTGAAAAATAGATCACATATTGGGTAACAAGTAAAGTCTCCCCAAATTCAAGAAGATTGTAATCATACCAAGTATCTTTTCAGACCACAATGGCATAATATTAGAAATAAACTACAATAAAAACAACACAAAACACTCAAACACTTGGAAGCTGAATAGCATGTTATTAAATATTGATTGGGTTACCAATGAGATCAAAGAAGAAATTAAAAACATCCTGGAAGCTAATGACAATGAAAACACAACAATCCAAAACCTATGGGACACAATGAAAGCAGTCCTGAGAGGGAAGTTTATAGCTCTACAGGCCTACCTCAAAAAACAAACAAACCGAAAAAAAGGTAGTAAATCATCTAACTCTACATCTCAAAGAATTAGAAAGAGAGCAACAAGAAAAGCCCAGAGTGAGTAGAAGGAAGGAGATAATAAAGATTAGAGCAGAAAAAAATGACATAGACACCAAAAAAAAATTACATAAAATCAATGAAACCAAGAGCTGGTTCTTTTAAAGGATAAACAAGATTGATGAACCTCTAGCCAGGCTCACCAAGAAGCAAAGAGAAAGGACCCAAATAAACAAAATCAGAAATGATAGAGGCAAAATAACAACAGATCCCACAGGAATACAAATGATTGTTAAAAAATACTATGGACAAGTCTAATCCAACAAACTAGACAACCTGGAGGAAATGGACATATTCCTAGAAAAATACAACATTCCAAAACTCAATCAGGAAGAATCTAAAAATATCAACAGGCCAATAACTATGGAAGAAATTGAGGCAGTCATCAAAAAGCTTCCAGCAAACAAAAGCCCAGGACAAGACGGCTTCACAGGGGAGTTTTACCAAACATTCAAGGAAGAACTAAAACCTACCCTCCTTAGACTATTCCAAAAAATTCAAGAGGAAGGAACACTTCCAAGCTCATTCTATGAAGCCAGCATCACACTAATACAAAAACCAGATAAAGACCACACAATGAGAGAGAATTACAGGCCAATATCCCTCAGGAACATAGATGCCAAAATCCTCAACAAAATCTTAGCAAATCGGATCCAGCAGTACATCAGAAAGATCATACACCATGACCAAGTAGGATTTATCTCAGGGATGCAATGGTGGTACAATATCTGCAAATCAATAAACGTGATACATCACATAAACAAATTGAGAGAGAAAAAACACATAGTCATATCAATTGATGCAAAAAAAGCATTTGACAAAATCCAACACCCATTTTTGATAAAAACTCTCAGCAAGGTGGGAATAGAAGGATCATATCTCAATATAACAAAAGCCATATATGACAAACCCACAGCCAACATCATACTCAATGGACAAAAACTAACACCATTTCCCCTAAGAACAGAAACAAGACAGGGATGCCCACTCTCACCACTCCTATTCGACATTGTACTGGAAGTATTAGCCATTGCAATTAGACAAGAAGAAGAAATAAAAGGCATCCAAATTGGAAAAGAAGAAGTAAAACTGTCCTTATTCGCAGATGACATGATATTGTACATAAAAAAAAACCCTAGAGACTCCATCAAAAAACTATTAAACTTAATAAATGAATTCGGCAATGTAGCATGATACAAAATTATCGCCAAGAAATCTGGCATTTCTATACACCAATAGTGAATTTACAGAAAGAGACACTAAAAAAGCAATCCCATTTACCATCGCACCAAAAATATTAAGATACCTAGGAATAAACTTAACTAAAGAGGTAAAAGACCTCTACTCAGAAAACTACAGGACATTGAAAAAAGACATAGAGGAAGATATACAGATGGAAGAACATACCATGTTCATGGATTTGTAGAATCAACATCATTAAAATGTCCATACTGCCCAAAACAATCTATAAATTCAACGCACATCCCATTAAAATACCAGCGGCATATTTCAAAGACCTACAACAAACTCTCGAAAAATTCATCTGGAATTTAAAAAAGCCCCCAAATAGCTGCAGTAATCCCGAGAAAGAAGAACAAAGTAGGTGAGATCTCAACACCAGATATCAAGCTGTATTACAAAGCCTCTGTTCTCAAAACTGCCTGGTACTGACATAAAAACAGACACATAGATCAATGGAATAGATTAGAGAGCCCAGAAATCGACCCAAATCAATATGCTCAATTAATATTTGACAAAGGAGGCAAGAACATAGAATGGAGTCAAGACAGTCTCTTCAATAAATGGTGTTGGGAAAATTGGACAGATACATGCAGAAAAATGAAACTAGACCACCAACTTACACCATACACAAAAATAAACTCAAAATGGATAAAGGACTTAAATGTACGACAGGAAACCATAAAAATTCTAGAAGAATCCAAAGGCAACAAAATCTCAGACATATGCCAAAACAATTTCTTCTCTGATACAGCTCCTAGGGCATTGGAAGCTAAAGAGAAAATAAACAAATGGGACTGCATCAAAATAAAAAGCTTCTGCACAGCAAAAGAAACCATCAACAAAACAATAAGAAAGCCCACTGCATGGGAGAACATATTTGCCAATGTTATCACCGATAAGGGTTTAATCTCCAACATTTATAGGGAACTCATACAACTTAACAAAAGGAAGATAATCCAATCACAAATGGGAAAGGACCTAAATAGACACTTTTCAAAAGAGGACATTCAGAAAGCCAAGAGACATATGAAAACATGCTCAAAGTCACTAATCATCCAAGAGATGTAAATCAAAACAACCATGAGTTATCATCTCACACCTGTCAGAATGGCTATCATCAACAAATCAACAAATGACAAGTGCTGGAGACGATGCGAAAAAAGGGGAACACTCGTGCACTGCTGGTGGGAATGCAGACTGGTGCAGCCACTATGGAAGACAGTATGGAGTTTCCTCAAAAAACTGAAAATGGAACTCCCATTTCACCCAGTGATCCCACTTCTAGAAATATATCTCAAGAAACCAGAAACACCAATCAGAAAGGATATATGCATCCCTATGTTCATAGCAGCACAATTCACCATAGCTAAGATTTGGAAACAGCCTAAGTGCCCATCAGCAGATGAATGGATTAGAAAACTGTGGTACATTTAGACAATGGAATACTATGCTGCTGTAAAAAAAAAAAGGAATTCTTACCATTTGCAACGTCATGGATGGAACTGGAGAGCATTATGCTAAGTGAAATAAGCCAGTCAATGAAGTAAAAATACCACATGATCTCACTCATTTATGGATAATAAAGACCATTATCAACTGATGAACAAAAAATAGATACAGAGGCAGAGCAGCATTGAACAGACTGTCAAACTACAGCGGGAAGCCCGGGGAGGGTTGGGGTTGGGGGTAAAAGATCAACCGAAGGACTTATATGCATGCATATAAGCATAACCAATGGACTCAAGATACTGAGCGGTAGGGGAGGCCAGTTGAATGTCAAGGGGGAACAAAAGAGACATACATAATACTCTTTGTAATACTTTAAGCAATAAAACAAAAATTTTAAAAAGAAATGTGTAATAACATTTACCAGAAAAAAAAAGAAGACAAGGCAGAAGTGAAGTTCCTCACACTAAAAGCTGCCTAACGAAAGGTTTCAGACAAAAGCAGAAAAACTTGAGAAAGTCACTTTGAAAGTTGTAATTATGCATGCTGATTACAGCCATAATGAGCCATAAAGCTTGGAATTTTACACTGAGTCAAAGCCTCCAAAAAGTGAGAAGCCAGCCAACCACAAGCCAACTGAACAACCCAGAGTCCCCTGGACACATTTGATCTTGCAAACAGAAACACTCCAAAAGCACCATAGTGATGCAAAGCCCCAACCTTCCAAAGTGTAAAATATCTACAAAGCATATCTACAATATAAACGGGGGTGTTTTATTTTGTAAATTAAATCCTGTTTTGGCCTCCAGCCTGATTCCATCAGTCTCTGAGCCTCCTTTGAAACTCAGTGCTAGGTCTAGAGAGAGAGCAATATTCTGAGGCTAGAGAAGCAGGTAGCAGTGGTCTCCTGGGATAAATTCGAGAAACCTTACAGTTGCCAGGAGGAAAAACTGGCCCAAAGAAAGTGTTAGGGGCAGAAATAGAATATTGCTACAACTAGAGGCCCGTTGCAAGAAGATTCCTGCAAGAATAGGGCTTCCTTGGGCCTATTCCAGCAAGAACAGGGCTTCCTGAGGCCAGTGTGAAGCAGAGAAGGGAGCATAGCTGGAGGCCGGCTTCACTCCCTCCCATTCCCGCCACCTTGGCTCCCTCCCTTCCCCACTGCCTCAGCTCCCTCCCTTCCCCACCACCTCAGCTCCATCGCTTCCCCACTGCTTAGCTCCCTCCCTTCCCTGCCACCTTGGCTCCCTCCCTTCCCCACCACCTTGGCTCCCTCCCTTCTCCACCCCTTAGCTCCCTCCCTTCCCCACTGCCTTGGCTCCCTTCCATGTCCTCTGCTTTGCCTCCCTTCCGTGCCCGCCGCCTTGCTCCCTCCCTTCTCCACCACTTCACTCCCTCCCATGTCCGCTGCCTCAGCTCTGCTCCCGTCTCTGCTACCTCCGATCTGTTCCCTTCTCTGCCACTTGGCTCCTTTCTGCAGTGCTTGGCTTCCTTCTACACTGTCTTCAGTCTTTGCTGGGCACCTGTGTATGAAATTAACCGCCATCTTTGTTGGGTTAATTTGCATACTCTTCTGATTGGCTGGTGGGTGTAGCGAAGATATGGTCAATTAGCATATTTTTATTTTATTAGTGTAGATTATAAGAAATATTAACCATGCTCTGTTAACCGTGAGGGTCTGTTCTGATTAGAGAAAGCACATTCTAACCTGGCTGAGAGTTATGTGCCCTGCAACATGGGCGCTAACATCGGGAATGCAGTCCATCCTCCTTTCCCAAGAACTGCCTATCATTATGGAAAGATTTACAACCTTGTGGCTGAAACACTCTAGTCCCAGAGACACCCACCCTCTGTGACCCCCCATCCCCTACTGCCTGTAATCTAGTCCTGGGGTGCCCAGAGGTGCCTGCTTTCTGCAATGCACCCCCCCCCACCCCCAGCCTGCATTACTTGTAACCTGTAATCATTATACCATGCCTACTTTCCCATGCCTGTAATTCTTACTTTCCCACATAATCTTTGTCCTTCTACCCCATATAAGCAGCTGGCTTATGGGGAGAGGCAGAGCAGATTTTTGTGGATGACCTGCTGCTCTCCCACACTGCCGGCATTATTGGAATAAATGTTCATATATGATTCAACTCTGTATCTGCTTAATTGGCTGAAGTAGTGACAGGCAGCCAGACCCCTTGGTTGTCGGGTTACAGAAGTGCATTGCCAAGTTATCCACTGATGGAGGCAGGACAACTCTGACTGCCCTTTACAAAGCTCCCTATGCAGTTGGCTCAGGCTGTGGGACCTGCATCACAGTTTAATTCCTCCTTCTGTCCAAGTCTGCCTTCTCCCTTTCCTTTCCATGAGTGTTGATCCAAAGAGCACTTCTGGATGTGAGGGCGATCTGGCTGCGACATCTGTCACCCCATTGATCGCCAGGGTTGATTCGGCTGATCTGGCTGGCTAGGCAGGTGTCCCCCTCCTCCCTCACCGATCCATGTGCGTCCCTTCCGAAGCTGCGTGCTCGGTCGAAGAGGACGACCTTCCCCTCCCCCCCCCCCCAGGAGAGGACCGGTCTTCGGTCAAGGGTATACGAGTAGCTGTGCTCCCCTGCTAGAACCTCCAAACAAAGAGCACTTCTGACAAACACCCTGAACACTAAAATAATCCTGCTTTAAAAATAAAATAAAACATTTCAAAAAAATATGAAATATTTAATACATATATGTAAAGGAGTCGCAAGCTGAGGGATTCATGCAATTGTTTCTTTTTCTGTTTGCTGTGAATTTTTAAAAACTTAAGTCTTCTCTGAAAAGAAAGAAGAATATTAGCAACACTATTTTGTAGTTTTAAAAGACTATTTTTATGTGCAAATATCCTCTTCCTTTAGGCTTTAGGATTCTAACTTGAAAATCAGCTTTAAAAGTTGTATTTTCACAATTACAGGCATACATGGTCAGCTCAGAAAGGTAAGTCAGCCAGAAAATTCTATTCTCTGAACATTTTGTTTAAAAGCAGTTTTGCTATAAAATCTTATTAAAGCAATAAGTAATGGCATTGAACCAACTTGACTGCACATGTCCCTGGTTGATATATAGATCTAAATGTCTTCTGAAGCATGAATTGCCTGCTATTTTATCTTTGGATGAATATTGCTTCTAGTCATTCACTTAGCCTTTCCAAGGTTTCATTCATTTCCCACAGGAACTCTCTGCACCCCAAAATACTAAAAGAAAACTAGGAGGATTTGTATTCATAGGCTTCTGGGAACTGTCTGAAGGTCACCATGGAGTTTTCTTCATGTTGAATGGATTTGGGGCCAAAGTCCGCTAGCCACCAAGCCCAAGTTCTTCTAGGACAAGAGGCTAGTCTCCTCCTGATGAGGATAAGCATCCACTTTCCCATGGATGTGACTTTGTCCAATTTTAAGGTTGCAGCTAATCTCCTCTTTGCCTATTAGAGTATTTGCTCAACAACCGAGATGTTATTTTTATTAGCTTAAAAGTAGACCTTCCTTAAAGACTACAGAGCAAGGCCTCCTAATAATGTCCCTACTAAAAATTATATCTCATCTTCCATCTACACTTTTTATTCATTCAAAATCTACATTGATTTGATAAACTGTTACTATTTTGGAAGAAGGGTTTATTAAACAAATAAAAAGTGTAAAGTAAGTTAGATGTTGGACTTCATGAACTCAAATTTGAAAAGCATTCTTAACACACATCTCATTTTTCCCCATAACCACCTTATGAAACAGGTTTTATTGTCCCTATTTTACAGACTAGGAAACTGGAGTTCAGATAGGTAAGGTGACTTGCTCCAGGTTATAAAGATTGGGTATAGAAATGATCATCATCATTATCATCATATTAAAAACAATAATAGCATTTAATATCTATTGGCCAATGATTATGTAACAGACATTATGTTAACTGTTTTACATGCATTATTGCATTTCATTTATATAAACAGCCTATAGATTAGATATTATTATTTCCATTTACAGATAAAAAACAGTGTCTCAGAGAAATAAAGTAACTTGTCCAAGATCACACAGTTAATAAATCTTGGGATATGTTTAACCTGTCTAAGAAAATAAACTAACTGTATTTCAGCAATGTGGTGAATTAACTTTTAAACATAGTTATAAATAATAATAACTCTTACCTATTCATTATAAAATTTGGAAGGTGCTCTGGTTAGAATGTGATTAATAGTGTAAGTTACCATAAGATATAAAACATTTCTTTATTCATCAATTCTCATTCCTCCAAAATTCCCCCAATTTGACTGAATTAGTGACACTTTATTGTAGTTATGGCATTTTTGGAGGGATGAGAAACATCCAAATGTATAATTTGAAAAAGCATATTGCTATATATTGCTATAACTGCTTTGATTTGCTTTTAGTCATATTTATTTTAAAATTTCAAACTGCATGGAAAAGAGGGTGTAAAATCTTATACATATAAAAAGGGAGCAAAAGATATCAAAGATGTAGATACTTGTCCTCATCTCTGGTCTTAGAGATTCATACCAGTGCTTATGGAATAGTGCACAAACACAGACACACAAACAGTAACCCATAGCAAATGTCCTTACTACATGTCTACCAGCTCATAGCATCAGAACACATAATACTCCTCCAAGAGCAAACAATCTGACTGGAGAAATGAAACTCACACAAGAAAGGCTAAGGGAACAATTAAAGAAACCAGTGCTATCCAGTGGCCAAATTTTTTGGCTGTTCATCAGAATCATCTTGGGAACTTATTCAAATACAGGTACCCCAGCCAGAGATTCTGATCCAGGGAGTCTGGTGCTAGGTACTTCTCAAATTCACTTTGAGAGGAACTTATTAATTTTGTGGTTAGGGTCTTGTTAATGCAGAGAGTATGGTCTTCTAGTGTCTTGTTTTCAAAGCAAGGCCTAAAAGCAAACATGGCAGGTCATGAGCAAATATGGAGGGCATGTTCATCCAATTTGCAGAGGAAACAAATCTGGAAGGACTAGTGACAGGAACTAACCCTGAGACTCTATCTGCAATCCTATGAACAATCAGTCAACAAGTAGAATCCCTTGAATGCCTCATGCAGGCAATAAAAGTTAGTAGATACCCATATCTCACTCAAACACATGCACAAATAAACAGTCATCCTCACATTGCACACAAGCACCCTGCCTGCCTGCCAAACCTAGTCCCTATCCCAGTGTCTGTGTCACAGTAGAGAACAGCTTGCCACTCTGCCTGGCTGCCCTTACATGACAAGGCAGCAAGCCCTTACTTCTTGTAAACTTCCAAAATCTTAAGTGGACCTCACATGTAAAATCTCTGAGGCTTCCAGACCTCTAGAGGAATCCATTATACACATGGGAGGACACTGGAAACCACATGTGGTGGTCACAGAGATGGACTGCCCAGATCCTGCTTCAAAGAAGGACTTACTAGTATTGCTCAGCTGCCAGGAGTGAGGTCAGTTGACAACTTTCAGCTGGCAGCACCTTTTGAATCTGACTCAGCTGCAGAGTGGTGCCTCACGTGAGACCATGTCCTTCCTGGAATGACCTGCATCTGATGACTGAGCAAGCAGAGGTATAAAAAGGCCAAGCCAGCCCTGCCCGGTTTTGCTCAGTGGATAGAGCATTGCCCGCAGACTGAAGGGTCCTGGGTTTAATTCCAGTCAAGGGCATGCTCCTAGGTTGCAGGCTCCATCCCTGCCCTGGTCACAGGTTGCAGGAGGCAACCAATCAATGTCTCTCTCCCCCTCCCCCTGCTTCCATTCTCCCCAAAAATCAATGGGGGGATTTATCCTTAGGAGAGAATGTTTTTTACAAAAAAGAAAGGCCAGCCCTAGCTGGTTTGGCTCAGTGGATAGAGCGTCGACCTGCGGACTAAAGGGTCCCAGGTTCAATTCCGGTCAAGGGCACATGCCCAGGTTGCCAGCTCAATCCCCAGTGGGGAGCATGCAGGAGGCAGCCAATCAATGATTCTCTCTCATCATTGATGTTTCTATCTCTCTCTCCCTCTTCCTTCCTCTCTGAAATTAATAAAAAAATATTTTTTTAAAAAAAGAAAAGAAAGGCCAAACCATTGCAGCCCTACACAGGACAGCTCTGCTGAACAGTCCTTGATCCAGAACTTCCCCACCAAGTTGGCCAACTCACTGAGTGGCCTGCTTCGCAGTTTAACTTCCTCATTTTCCTCTGCTCAATCCTGCTCCCTCTCCTTCTCTTCATATGTATTAAATGTCAAATAAATATCTTGCGCCTCAAACTCTATTGCAGCATCTGCTTTCCAGAGAATCCATCCTGTGACACCAGAGTAGGCCAGGTCAGTGGCAAGGCCAAGTATGCTTGTAATAGAAAAAGGTAAGTGACTTCTGGGGCCCTTGGTCAGGGCTGCCACTGCCCTAAGTGGTCCCCGAGAGGCAGAAGTTTGATTTGCTCGGGCTTCACGTCTCTGCCACTAAAAACCACTTATATTTGTCTAGGTCTCTGGTACTGAGGATAAATCTGATGACAGAAAGACAAGGGAGGGAGGCCTTATCCCTGGGGAGAAATATCCATCAATATGGATGACAGATGAAATGCATTAGGATATACTACTACTATACTGGAATGATCAACAGCCCTTCAAAATAAAGAGCTAAAGTATATTTTCTGACATGAGAGAGTATCCAAAAAATACTGTTATCTGAATTTTAAAAATCAAGTTTTGGAACAGATGTTGTAATTGACACCATTTTCAAAGTTAGCACAGTGGTCACATTTTAAATAAATTTAAATTATAAGCATTTAAAAGATTTTTAATATAAAATATTTTATATCCAGTTTATATACATTTGAAATAATGCAAATCTCCCCAACTTAAAATGTCATCAAGAATCACATAAATTCAAAGCTTTAAGGCTAAGTGAATTGTAAGCCATGTGTACACTATTGCCACATGGTGGCACCACTTTAGCTGATAAACAGAAATTCTGGTCTTCCTTTGTTAAGATTGGTCTCGAATGATGCCAATTTCTAATTATGTGGGGCCCTCAGGAACACATTCCTGGCATAAAACACAGATGCCCTGAATAGGAGTAGGAAGAACATCTGGATGAATATATACCAAACTTAACTGGGGTTATCTCTGGAGAGTGGAAATGGGGAGGGTGGATGTTACCTGTTCACATTATATACTTCTAATTTTATTACTTTGGCATTCAGTAAGAAAGAATGTAAAGAGGAAAGCTATTTCTCATGAAAATAAATGCCTTCTTTGAATTCTTAAGTAAAACCCTAAGTGTATTTCAAATGCCAGGCAGATGGCAGATGGCACACATGAGGCAGAGCAGGCAGCTTGTCATCCTCTGTCCGGGCATCTGGTGCTCCATATGAAAAAGCCACAACCACAGGAATGTGAATCCCCCAGATCCTCTGGCCCTTGCAGCATCTCTGCCAACCCAAGGTTTCCTCCCAGGCAGGCTCCCTCAGCATATCATCTCTAGCCCAGAGGACATACACACAGCCACTGGACAGCACAGTTTCACCTCTGCCCCAGTTCTGAGCCTGGAGTTTCCATCAACCTCAGAGGGAACACCTGGAGAGGAAAAATACTGTTATAATTGGCAGTAAGCCCCAGTGGAGCTCTGCAAAACCATGCCTTTCTGCCCTCAAACAAGGTCTCAGGGGTCAGGCTGACTGAAATACCAATAGCAGCTATCGTCTGAGAGCTTACCCTGTGCCAGGTATTGTACTAAATGCTTTATACACATGATCTCATCTAATCCTCACAACCACCCTGGGGTGGGTGCAGCTATTATCCTATTTTACGAATGTAGAAACTGAGACAGACCAGAGAAGTTAGACACCTGCCCAAGGTCATACAATAAGTGACCAATTTGAACCCAGTTCTGCCAATGCTCTTGGCTTGCATTCACACTTGATCCCTGAAGCAAAGCAGTGTTGTATTCTCGATAGTTTGCCTGTTTCAATGGATGGATGTTATTATATGGCTTGGAGTCCTTTCCATTGGTTCATTCATTCAAACCTCTATATAGATAACAGTCTGCTTTGTTTTCTGGTTACATATGAGATCAAGGATGTGTGGATGGATCTAAGGCCAGAGCTCTAGGAGATCCTTGACAATATTTACACCTCAGAGAGTGAACAACATGCCCTAAGGCAGTGGTTCTCAACCTTCTGGCCCTTTAAATACAGTTCCTCATGTTGTGACCCAACCATAAAATTATTTTCGTTGCTACTTCATAACTGTAATGTTGCTACTGTTATGAATCGTAAATATCTGATATGCAGGATGCTCTTAGGCGACCCTTGTGAAAGGGTCGTTAGACCACCAAAGGGGTCGCGACCCACAGGTTGAGAACCGCTGCCCTAAGGGATCATCTGTAGTAAAGAGGCAGAGCCAAAAGACCAGAAATGGAAGTCAAAGAAGGAACTCTGAAACTGGCAGCACTAGGAAACTATAGTACATAGTTAGCCTCAAACCCTGAACCAAAGGCCTACTATATATAAGCACATGGCATAACAGAACCTAGTGCTGTGAGATTTCCAGCACATGTATGTGTCAACACCACAGATAGCAAGGGAACAGGCATGTTTGTTGCTCATCCTGGGTTATCTGATTTTCTAGACCAAGAGCTCTTTGAAGACAGGAACAAGTGGTAAATGACTTCTGGGGCCTCTGATTAGAGCTACCACTGAGTACAGGGCCTGGCACAGAACTAGGGTTCAGAGAAGGTTGGCTGAAGCAACTTCTTCCCACTATGTCACAATGAGACACTTGATTTTGTTTTCTGCTTAGGTTTATTGTTGTCCATTCAGGAAAGATTTCTGATATATTTGCTACATGCTAGGAACAAGAGGAAAATTCAAAAGAAAGGAAGTCAGAGAAGGTAGAAGAGGATAAAGGGTGGATAAATGGTGACAGAAGCAGACGTGACCTTGGGTGGTGAACATAATACAATATACAGATGATGTGTCATAGAATTGTACACCTGAAACCTATATAATTTAAATAACCAATGTCACCCCAATAAATTTAATAATTTTTTAATTAAAAAAATGTTTTATGTTTTTTATTGATTTGAGAGAGGAAAGGAGAGGGAGAAACATCAATGTGAGAGAGAAACTTTGATCGGTTGCTTCCATACATGCCCCAACCTGGGATGGAACCTGCAACCTAGGTATGTGCCCTGATCAGAAATTGAACCAGCAACCTTTTTTGGTGTATGGGATGATGCTCCAACCAACTGAGCCACCTAGCCACTAGTATTGTCCATGCTCTCTAGGGGCTTACATCTATATTGGGAGATAAGATGGACCACTGGTACTGGTACACAACACAATTACATATATGCATATATGCATTGCCCATGGACACAGAAAATAGAGTAGTGAAGGACTTGGGTGGGGTGGGAACTGGGTGGAGGGGGCCAATGAGGAAAAAGGGGACATCTATAATTCTCTTAACAATATATATATTAGCCCTTGCAGCCCCTTGCAACCTCAGCCAGCCCTTGCAGCCTTGGCTGACCCTCACAGCCCCATCTTCGTCCAGAAGGTCATTCGGCTGTCCAGTCTAATTAGCATATTATGCTTTTATTATTATAGATATTGGAAAGTACCACAGTCCTAAGCCCCCAGATGCAATTCATCCATTCAGATAGCCACCCTGCAACCATGACAAGACTGTCCATCCATCTCCAACATCGGAAATGCCCAGCTCAAAAGGACTAGAAGCAAAGATATCAGAACTGTTCAAAGATAATATAACAGAAAGTGAAGACTGGTGAATCTGAGTTAAACCCCCTGAATGTCATTTACTAACTTTGAAACCAGATTAGTCTCCTATTTAACTCTCAATATACTAGGAAAAATATTCATACCACTTACCATCTGGATCCAATGGACCTTTTATAGTTTTACTAGAGGCCCGGTGCACGAAATTCATGCAGGGGGAGGGTGGTCCTTCAGCCTGGCCTGCACCCTCTCCAATCTGGGACCACTCAAGGGATGTCCAACTGCCGGACATCCCTCTTGCAATCTGGGACCGCTGGCTCCTAACCACTCACCTGCCTGCCAGCCTGATCGCCCCTAACCACTCTCCCCTGCCGGCCTGATCACCCCTAACAGCCTGCCTGCCTGCCTACCTGATCGCCCCTAACTGCCTCTGCCTCAGCCCCCACCACCATGGCTTTGTCGGAAGGATGTCAGGAAGATGTCCAGTCTATCTGGTCTAATTAGCATATTACCCTTTTATTAGTATAGATATTTTAAGTCATCATATAAATAATAAATAGGCATAAGGATGAAGGTGTAATGAAAAACAAATGAATCAGAAAGTTTAATAAGACTTTAGGCATAGTAAACCAAATTTTTATTTTTTTGTTATTGTTGTTTTGAAGGTATATCTACCCCAAATGGTCAACATACTTTGAATGTAACTAACTGCTCATCAACTGTCACACACAAATCTGGAACATATTCATCTTATAAATACTGATTCCAGATTTCAAATATATTTTTAATAGGTTTTATTTTGTCATTGCTCCTGGTTCTTCTTCCTACACTTAAAATGTCAAATTTAATACTTCTAGAAACTTTGATGGCTCATAGTTTTGCTGAAGAGAGGATGGCCATTTCTTTGCTCCATAATTGCAAAACATTATTATTTTTAGAATTCTAAATACCAGCTAGAATGATTGATTTAATGATTATATATTTTTTTCATTTCTATTAATACATCATCTTTTCCCATCCATTCACCTTTGGATGTACAACTTCTTTCAGCATGTATCTAATTATGAACTATATAAAGTAAATTTTGCTACAGAAACATGATAGTCCAGTTCCTGTCACAAAATATTGTCTGATAAAGTCTTTCCTACTGTATGACTAGCTGGATAAGAATACCATATTTTCTTTTTGTCCTTAGAAATATTCTGTTTCCTCATAGATTCTTGAGTTTAAAAGATTATATCTAGGATATTGACATCTGTAGACTCATAGTCTGAGATTTCACTTACATGATCAATTTCACCATGGCCATTAGTCTAATGTGCTGTTGTCTCTTTGGATTCATCTTCTGATTTACCTACTAACTGGGAAACATCATCCTCTGTCGATTTTCTATTAGTAGAAAATTTAAATTTCTGAATTTTCAACTGTGCTTAACAAAACCCTTAAAAAGCCTACAAGATGTGTTTTCACACTTCTTTATAGATTTTTGAAGGATGATGCATGACTTTGGAGACACAATAAAAAAACCTTAAAGATGGTGTAATAGTGATGATTTATTCCAGAATTACATTATCTTTCTGGCTATTTCATGATTCTTCTATTTTCTTATTTTTTTAAGCTTATTTTTTATTGTTGGCATTATTACAGATGTCCCCGTTTCTGCCCTCCACTTCCCTCCTCCACCCAGCCCCTGCTTTACCCAGTATTTTTACCACAGTTGACAATAATTAATAAGTAATAATGCAATAAAAACTCCTGAGATGTTGATATATCAAAATTTTTCAAGAAATAAGAAAAAAGGTAAGTAAGATATCATGATGTATCTTAACCTTATAAAAGAGTTCAGTGGATTCACATGGTAATTGCAAGACAGAATAAATGGTATTCTGGGTTTTTTTTAAGTGTATCTTTGTTCTTTTGAAAACCTCTAGGAAAAATAAATGTCATGAACTCTCAATCCTTACAACTAGTTAGAACTGTTCAAAATAAACACTTAAAAAATAAAATTGGGTCCAGTAGACACTGATGATATACTGAGGTTTCTAAAGTTTCCCAGTTATCTTCAGGATAAAGTCCTTGACAAAAAGGACCCTTCACTAAGTTGACCCTTGCTTACTCTTCTAGCTATATCAGTGGGCACTCCACACTTTACTCCAATCCCCAAGCACTCCATGCTCCAGCCCTGTCAAACCAGTTGTAGTCCCCCTGAATACATCAAGTTGTTTCACGTTTCTGCATCTCTGCTTATACTGTTCCCTCTGCTTGTAATGTCTTTCCTCCTCAATCTTCTTGGCAAACTCCTAGTTTTCTTTCATTTTTAACTCAGCCAGCAACTCCTTCAAGAAGCCATCTTAGCTCTGTTCCCCAACTCAGCTCCCCTGGGCTAGTTGTACTATGCAGTACTTTCAGCTTATGTTTCTCATGGTGTACTAACACACCAGATTGTCATTGTTTATTTGTCTATCTCCCTTACCAGCCAGTATACTCAAGTCAGAAATTGTTTATAATTCATACCCATAACCTCAGTGCCTGGGTGCTCAGTAAATTCTTGATGAATGAATGAATGAATGAATGCACCAACAGGTATGGGGCAGAAAGTTTCTGTTGGAGTACAATGGAAAATAAAACTCGCCCTGGCCCATGTGGATTAGTTGGCTGGGTATCATCCCATATACCTAAAGTTTGCCAGTTCAATTCCTGGTCAGGGCACATGCCTGAGTTTCGGGCTCCATTCCCAGTAAGGGGAGAGGGGGCATGCAGGAGGCAGCCTATCAATGTTTTGCTCTCACACCGACATTTTCTCTCCCTCCCTCTCCCTTCCTCTCTCTAAAAATCTTTTTTAAAAACTAAAACAATCAGACCATAAAAACTCAGAGGGAAGGTAGGGGAGGGTGGGGATAAGGGGGAGAGATCAACCAAAGGACTTGTGTGCATGCATGTAAGCCTAACCAATGGACACAGACAACAGGGAGGTGAGGGCATGAGTGGGGGGTGTGGGGGGGGCAATGGGGCGATAAGGACACATATGTAATACCTTCATCAATAAAGAAAACATAAATTAAAAAAAATAAAATGCACCAGGCTGGCATAGCTCGATGATTGAGCATTGACCTATGAACCAGGAGATCACAGTTCAATTCCCAGTCAGGGCACATGCCCTGGTTGCAGGCTCAATCCCCAGTGGGGGGGGGGGGGGCGTGCAGGAGGCAGCCAATCAATGGTTCTCTCTCATCATTGATGTTTCTATCTCTCTCCCTTACTTTCTGAAATCAATAAAAATATTTTTTTTAAATAAAATAAAAACAAAACATAAAAGGGAGGGTAGGGCCAAACTACAGAGGACCTTGAATAAGGATCTTACATTTATTAGGGTGTCCTACACTTTAATAGTTTTCAAATCCTGATTTCATTTGATTTTTCAAAAACCTATAAATTTGGCAGGGCAAACAGATGAGAAATTGGATTCTATGACCAATCAAGTAACTAGCTTAAGGACACACTGCTAATTAGTAACTGAGATGTTCCAGCTTCTAGTTCAGTACTCTATTATACCAGAGCAGTGGTCGTCAAACTGTGTGTCTCACGAGCCACATGCGGCTCTTTGGCCCCTTGAGTGTGGCTCTTCCACAAAACACCGACTTCTGCGCATGGGCCACGAAGTTTCAATCGCACTGTACATGCGTGTCTGCATGTGGTATTTTGTGGAAGAGCCACACTCAAGGGACCAAAGAGCCGCATGTGGCTCACAAGCCGCAGTTTGCCGACCACTGCACCAGAGTATCTCCAAGCTTTTTTAACCTATGGGCAGTAAGAGGGCCATGGGAATCACTGAATAGGAGAGCAACTAAATAAAAATGTTTTCACAAACAACATATTACTTCAGAAAGTAATAATACCTAGGAGATAGGTATTATTACTTTACACTGAGAATAAAATCCGAGTATGGTTACATTTGCAAACTAAACGAAAATGCAAGACTCCAGCTTAATCTGGTCATTTTACCCTCCAGAGTAGAAAAGTGGCTCAAGGCAACTGAAAGTGCATCTTTATATGGTATGGATCTGCTTAAAAATAATCTGTGGGTGGACACTGGGGGAGGTAAAAATGAAATAAGATTAGCCATGAGTTGATCATAATTAAACTAAGTGGTGGGTAAATAGGAAGAGATATTCATTATACAGTTCCATCTACTTTGGCATATTTCTTAGTTTAGGTTCCCTAAAAGCAGAGTCTGAGACAAAGATGTGGGTGCTGGTGGTTTATTTGGGAGTTGATTCCAGAGAGCAAGATTAAGGAAGTTAAAAGAGTGAAATATAGGTGAAAAACCCAATATAAGAATGTTATTGCGGCTGAGAAACCAAGATGGCGGCATAGATAAACACCGGGAAATAGTTGCCCCACACAACAATTGAAAATTATCCCAAAGGACGGAGCAAACATCGTCCAAAACAACAGGAAGGCTGGCTGAGTGTAATTTCTACAACTAGAAGAAAAGAAAAGCACGCTGAGAGCCAGAGGAGCTGCGGAGGCTGAGTGCAGAGGTACGGCGGCAGCGGTGGCGGCGGCAGCGGCGGCTCGCGCGCTCGGAAAGGGGGTGGCACCTGAGGACGCGGCTGTCTTTTTGAATCACAAGCTCCCGACTGCTCTGAACTCCAGTTCCGGGAAGTCTCTGGGGACCCAGGTCTCATACGGGGAGAGGCGACTCTGTCAGGCGGCAGCGGGTGAACTTGAGGGCGGATTTCCCTCAGAGGTGCTTGCAGCCGTTACCGGGACACTGAGACATGCGACTCCGGGCACGGCGAATCAGCCATAGCATCTTTCTCCGCCCCTTTGACTCCCTGAGACTCCGCCCCACCCAGGCTGCGGCAGAGGCTTTTGCATGTGAATGTACCTAACTATAGCCCAGCCAAGCAGACCCGGAACTTCCAAGAGAAGGCCCAAGGCCCCGCAGCGGCTTGCATTGCTTCACAGCTGAGTCTCTTCGTGGTTCCTGCTCTGTGGCCTCAGGCAGGGGCTGAATTAGCACCTCCTTAGAACCAGGAGCCACTGTACCCAGTGGTCAGAGGGGGTCCATTCTCCCACTTCAGACACAGCTGCTTCCCACAGCCAATTGGCCTGGAGGTCAATTCCTCCCAGTGATCCTACAACAACCAAGGCACCAAGAGTGCACCAAGAGTGTCCACCCCGGGTAACTGGGGAGGCTGAGCCACTGGGCCCTACAGGACACCTGGTGCGCAGGCCACTCTATCAACACAGGGAAGCAGCCAAAATGCGGAGACAAAGAAACAGGTCACAATTAGCAGAAACGGAGGAGGCCAGACGACTGGATATAGAGTTCAAGGCCACGTTTATAAGGTTTTTCAAGAATTTTATGGAAACCGCCGATAAATTTAATGAATCCCTCAAGGAGTATAGTGAGACCATGGAGGTCATGAAAAAGGACCAACTAGAAATTAAGCATACACTGACTGAAATAAAGAATAATTTACAGAGATCCAACAGAAGACAAGAGGATCCCAAGAATCAAGTCAAAGATTTGAAATGCAAAGAAACAAAAAATACCCAACCGAAAAAGAAAAAAGAAAAGAGATTCAAAAAATACGAAGATAGTGTAAGGAACCTCTGGGACAACTTCAAGCGTACCAATATCAGAATTATAGGGGTACCAGAAGGAGAGAGAGGGCAAGATATTGAAAACCTTTTCGAAGAAATAATGACAGAAAACTTCCCCCACCTGGTAAAAGAAATGGACTTACAAGTCCAGGAAGCGCAGAGAACCCCAAACAAAAGGAATCCAAAGAGGACCACACCAAGACACATCATAATTAAAATGCCAAGAGCAAAAGATAAAGAGAGAATCTTAAAAGCAGCAAGAGAAAGACAGTCAGTTACCTACAAGGGAGTACCCATCTGACTGTCAGCTGATTTCTCAACAGAAACCATGCAGGCCAGAAGAGAGTGGCAAGAAATATTCAAAGAGATGAATAGCAAGAACCTGCAACCAAGATTACTTTATCCAGCAAAGCTATCATTCAAAATGGAAGGTCAGATAAAGAGCTTCACGGATAAGAAAAAGCTAAAGGAGTTCATCACCACCAAACCAGCATTATATGAAATGCTGAAAGGTATTCTTTAAGAAGAGGAAGAAGAAAAAGGAACTCTTACCATTTGCCACAGCATGGATGGAACTGGAGAGCAGATAAATACCACAAGATCTCACTTATGTGTGGAATATAATGAACAACATAAACTGATGAACAAGGTCTGATCCAGAGACGGAGAGGCTTTGATTGGACTGTCGGGCCTTGGAGGGAAGGTAGGGGAGGGTGGGGGCAAGGGGGAAAGATCAACCAAAGGACTTATATGCAAGCATATAGGCCTAACCAATGGACACGGACAACGGGGAGGTGAGGGGATGAGCGGGGGGAGGGGAGGTAGAGGGTACACATATGTAATATCTTAATCAATAAAAAATATTAAAAAAAAAAAGAATGTTATTGCCCTGGCTGGGTAGCTCAACTGGTTGGAGCATCTTCCCATATGCCACAAGGTTGTGAGTTCGATTCCCAGCCAGGGCATATACCTAGGTTGCGAGTTTAATCCCTGGTTGGGGAGTGTACAGGAGGCAACTGATCAATGTTTCTCTCTCACAGTGTTTCTCTCTCTCCTCTTTATCTCGCTCTCTTCCTCTCTCTTTCTCTTTCTCTCTCTCTAAAAAAAATCAATGTCCTTGGTGAGCATTAAAAAAAAAAAAGAATGTTATTGAGATGTTGAGGTCACCTCTGTGAGCAGGAGACTCAAATTTGCCAGGGAAAGCTGAGATGTACACAGAATGCCTCCCAAAATTGACCACCTAAAGTATAAGGGAAAAAACATTTATCCTCATTGGTTGTGGGTTAACCAGAGTATAACACAAGGGCCTGGGGCAGAAAGTAGAAAGATAAGAGGAACACATTAAAGGTAGGACACTGTCATTTCTAGATGAGTCTGAGCTTACATGGAACTATCCATTAGAGTTGTGGCTAAAATCACAGATGGACCAAAGGGATGCTATGGGAGCATTATCGACTACAGTATATGTTTGGAATTTTCTATGATAACAAATTAAACAAAAATAAAGTATATCTTCTTCTATCTTTATCCTATCTAGAAAAGGTGGCTTCAGGAAAGAAGGCCTTCCTTGGATTGGCCTTGGGTTTGACTATGAGAACATGAAGGTCTTTGGGGCCTTGAGGATGACAAGTTCAGTTCCTCAGGACTGAGATGTAAAGAGATACAAATGCATTATGATTGCTCTGAGAAATGAGATGACTACATTTGTATAGGCCAAGAGAACAGTTGAATGATGTCTTTTTTCCTCCTCGCTTTGAACTCACCTAGGGATATATAACTGATGTAATTAACAAAGGATGCTTTCCCTGACATCTCTTTTGTATGCATCCTTAGCAAGGCTTCCTATGTCCTGAACACTCTTAATGGCCCCAGCTGCTCCACACTGCTTGGAACTAAGGGACCTGCCAGTGTAGTCCACCAGCTCTTGAGCCCCAGGATTCTTCCTAAGGATAGACAGAGTAGCTGGCCACCCTTATGTTACAGTTTAACTTACTATACAATTACTCTCTAAGGGCTTACTCAGGCAAGTGGGCACTGGGTGCCTAAGACACACATTGTCCTTGGAATACAAGTGGATGACTTTTAACTATCTTCTTCCCCCTGAGACTTTAAAAATGTCTCAGGAATATCCAACCTAGTCTTTCACTGGGAATAGAGGGGCATGAAAAGGAAGGGGATGGAGTCAAAGGTCTCAAACAGAACTCTGGAATAGAAGTCTGGTAATGGGAATGAACAAAGGATTCTATGAACAGAATTAGTTTGGGCTAGATAATGCTCAGTTCAGTAGAAAAAAAACACTGGCTTAGAAACTGAAAGGCCTAAGTTCTAATTCTATTTAAAACTGGGACATTGCAAGATACAGTATTACTGAGCCTCAGTTTTATCATTTGTCAAATGGGGCTAATTCAGCCTTGCCCAACTCATAGGGTCGTGTGAATATTTAATTAAATTATGAACATAAGTGTATCTATCTACACTAATAAAAGAGAAACATTCAAATTGGTGTCACTCTGCTATGCCACCAGCCAATCAGAGTGACTATGCAAATTAACCTAACAAAGACGGCAGTTAATTTGCATACGCAGGTACAGAGCCAAGACTGAAGGCTCCAGCCAGAGTGAAGACTGAAGACTGAAGACTGAAGACTGAAGACTGAAGACTGAAGACTGAAGACTAAAGACTAGTCTTCAGCGGCTGCAGCAGAGAAGCCAAGCCTCACTGCGACCGCAGTGGAGAAGCCAAGCCTCGCTGTGGCCGGACCAAAGGCCTGGGTCCCAGGTGCCAGAGGAAAACTGGTGCCAGCAGCCAGGGGAAGGAAGGCCTAGTGCACAAATCTCTTCATGCAAAGGGCTTCTAGTATTATATAAACTACTCTAAACATAAAGAATAATTGTTACAATAACATTGCAAATACGCACTCCATACCAGGTATGATTTCTTTGTTTTATTGTTTGTTACAGATGAGAACATTGAGACCCAGGTGTCCAAATTCACCAAGTTGACACCAGATAGAACCAGAATTCAGTGCTCCTTCCAATGTAACACATAGCTCCAGAAGCATGTTGCTGACTACCAATGGAAAGGGTAGTAAGTTCTTCGTTCTACAAGGAAAGAGCTGAAAATGTTAGTAAGTGTTCCAGTAAACTGGGGATGGTTACCAAACATGTGGAATTAATCAAGTCCAGCCAGGTGCATTCCAAAGGCCAATGAGAGATTCTTCCTGCTTTTAGCATTAATTTTGTGGAGATTCTGGATAACCACCACGTCTGGCAAATATTTGTGGTGTTTGGCTCTCTCAGCCTGCAGCAAGCAGTCAGCCAGAAGCAACACATAAAGCACAGAACACAGACATCTCCATTTCTTTTAGAAACAGCACATAAAAGAACCACTGAAAACTGGCTCCCTGGGGCGCTGCAAGAAGCAGCCAGCACATCTGGCAAGGGAGGCCAGCCACACCTCACTACCTTGGAGACCAGGGTAACTGAGTAGCCAGATCTTTTAAAAGGATCCTGATCAGCGAAGCTGGGGACCCACATAAACAGCAGGGTCAGGCTGGCTGGGCAACCCACTTCCTTTCTCTTGTGGAAATTGATTAACATATGTAAAACGATGAGGGTCCAGAGACCATTCACTTGATGTCATCAGTACTCTAGCACCATCACCACCACCAAAACCCAGATAAATCCTAGATCCAGCACATAGAATGGTATCTGAGCAACAGTTACGGTTTTTAGAATTACAACTAGAATATGCAGTATGCCGCCATTGAGGAAAAAAAAAATTGCTCAGGGTCAGATTAGCAGAGAATACATAAAACCATTTTGTCCATAAACCATCAATAGAGAACAAGACTGTTTTTTAGAAATTGCTAATAAGTTAAAAGTTGAGGATATGAGAAGAGGGGCTCTGCTTGTTCCTCCTCTTGCCATAAGGATCTTTCCATTTCCCCAATTTCTTAAATCTATAATTCTACAACTTTCTCTTATACCTCAATTTTTTCTTCTTCCATCCTTTTTCTCCATGCCTCCTCCATCCTACACCTTGTTTCTTTTCTTAGACTCACTCTGTTCCAAATGCAGTCCTCCCCCTGTTCCAGGCCCAGAAAAGCAGCTGATATTTCAAGTGAGATGTCTGCAGCCTGCACCTCTCTCACAACAGACTAGGGAGAAGCAGGGGCCACCACTGTTTAGGCCTGGCTGACAAGGTGCCAGGGTAATGGGAATCACTTAGCTTACCCAGGGCCAGACCATAGCCTCTTTGCAGCCCTCTTTGGCAAGAAGTCCTCCTAAATAGCACAGGCAGCTCTACCACTGGACTCTCCATGTCTACCTAGGCCCTGTGGGCACTGGTGGCTTATGTCCACCCAAGGCTCCAACCTGATGCTAACCTTGGGACTAGAGTGAGCCTTTCTGACTGAACTCCTAAGAAGATAATATAGAAATAGACATTGTCAGCATCTCTACCTTGAACCCCTATAACTGCACTCCTGTCATACTTTCCATAATTACAGAGCCCCATAGCCTCCATGAGATTAAATCTGCCCCCTTCCTATTTGGACATGGTATTTGGACTCACACACACACACACATACACACACACACACACACACACACACACAATTTTTACGCCATTTTCCCTTCCTCCTAATCTAGGTTTTATTCCTTAGCTCCCTAGCACTTGTTCCTAGCCGGCATGTCCTTGTAGCTCTATCAGTACCCTTCAGGGCCGAATTATAACCCCCTTTTCCTGCTTTTCCAGTTTCTTTTCTCACTCCTCACTTTTTTCCCATCCCTCCATCTTTTACTTTCAGCCCTGCTCTCTCAACTCTTCTTCCTCCCTCACTCCCTTCCCTCCCTTCCGTTTCCTTTTCTGAATCCCTATCCCCCACCATAATATGGCACATTTAGTGTTCTATCTGAATGAGACAGAACAATCATTATGAACAGAATCCAGGAACTGAACTATGTCCTTATGACCTTGAACCTTTTACACAACCAATGTTCAAAGAAGATGGATTAATCAAGGTTGATTTGAACCTGTTGCCCTCTGTCAGAGTCTCTGAAGCTGATCTACCACCACAACAATTTTCCATTTTAACAGAGGCTGTCAGGGATGAGGATGTTAAGACAGTCAAGTGCTCTTTGCTTCCCTCCAGCTACCAAAAAGCAATTTTCGCTAATGCTAGTGAGGATTATATTAAAATCCTGTAAAAGGAAGACATGACCTTATTTTTTGTCAGGTGATGTTCAGCGGAGCTGTGCTCTCTCTCACTAGCTCTAGCTACCAAGGCTGACGTGAAATGCTAAAAGCTCAGGGATTGAGTGGAAAGGAAGACATTCACTTTGAGAGCTTATTTGAAGGTTCTAGCAGGGGAATTCAGCTACTCCTATACCCTGACTGAAGACTGGTCCTCTCCTCTAGGGGAGGAAGATCGTCCTCTTTGACCAAGTGCGCAGCTTTGGGAGGGACGCACATGGATTGGTGAGGGAGGAGGGGGACACCTGCCTAGCCATCCAGATCAGCCAAATTAACCCTGGCAATCAATGGGGTGACAGATGTCGCAGCCAGATCGCCCTCACATCTAAGACATTCACTTTGGGTTGCCAAAATTCATTGCCACTGGTTGAACCTAAGAACTTACTGACCTAATCTTTCCCAAACTATTGTTCATGCTTCTTAGAATTCAGGCTAACCTCCCATTTCAAATCTTTGGAAGGGAGAAGGCTGGTCCAAATTGATACAAAGTTTAAATTGGTGATTCCCAACTGATACTGGTCAACTGGGAATGGGGAGGCATCTGTGAATGTGAAAAGGCTTACCAACTTAATTAACTGATATATCCCAAACATCCAGCCTTCCAGTACTATAACTTGCCTTCTTAATTTAAAACTAAGTGTGATTTTAAGTACTCCTCTCCCTGCCAGTAACTGCCAGGTCAAAGTCCTCAAGAGTATTAAGGAGTAATGATAGAGCACACATCCTCTAATCACATACACAGTCACTTTTAAAATCTAAAATGTTTCATTTACACATTGTACTCTTTTAAAAAATATAGATTTTATTGATTTCAGAGAGGGAGAGGGAGAGAGAAACATCAATGATGAGAGAGAATCATTGATTTGCTGCCTCCTGCACACCCACCCCCCACTGGGGATCAAGCCCACAACTGGGCATGTGCTCTGACCTGAAATTGAACCATGACCTCCTGGTTCATAGGTCAATGCTCAAACACTGAGACACTCTGTCCAGGCATACATTGTACTCTTAAGTAAAACAATCAGTCCAGCCAGTGGAAGTGTCAAAAGAACTGTAATGCACTGATTTGCCACCAGATCTTCTTATGTGACCTTGTGCTTTTAGACAAAAACACCTGAAAATTGCATTTTCCATGCTTCTAGTAAAGGATATCCTATTGCACATTTCATTTTCAGTAGAAAAATCTCTCCAAGTTTTTGAATACTTAAGCCCCAAGAAAACCTTCCTCAAATCATATTCCCATTTGATCAAAATCATCTCTATTTAAAATTAGCAGTGGGCAAATTGACCATGGGTTCTAGTCCTTGGCACTAGTAGTCTAACTTGCCCAGATGATTATGTACACTGCACATCTGAGGCTTTTCTAGCCAGGGAAGGCAAATTCCTACTCTCATTCCCAAGCATTGGCCTTGATATCTTGATTAGGATTCTTCCTAAGGTATCCCCCTAACTTTGTGCATTTGGTCAGTGTATTCTTTCTCCTTATATTCTTTCACTCAAATATTTACAGAATGCCTACTATTTGGCAGTCTATTGGTTAGGTGCTAATGAGAGTACAACAGTGAGCAAGGTAATCACAATGTCTTTCCTCAAAGAGCTTACAGTACAGTGTTCTCCTGAGTCACACTGTCTTGATTCTTGACTCAGACTCTTTTCTCAAGTTCCTTACTTGAACTGAGTGTTTCTGCCCTGACACTACCCAATCACTGGACTTGTACGGAGCTTTGTACATTCAAATTAGTAGTATAGTCATATCATCCTAAATCAATGTCTCAGACCTACAGGTGGAATAAAGATGAAGACATCACTCAAAACCTGTATCAGTCAGGGTCTCAGCAGAAAGTAGATGACACACTCAAAATGCGTCTTTTGGAGAGGGAGGGTTACTAAAAGGACTACCTATACAGGTGCAGGCAAGTTATCTAGGATTAATAACAGGAGTTGGGGATGCCTTTACCATGTATGCCTGACTAAAGATGGGCAGGCCTCTGATGTCATCCCTGTAAGTCAGTGCCCCCAGACAGAGTGCAGGGTGAAAAAGGGTGGGGAGAGGATCTGAAGGAGCAGATGGAAACTATCCAGCATAGAACTTCTCATTCAAATTTGCAGGAATTCAGACCTGAGCTGAGATCAAAGTATTATGCATTGATCAGTGAAAACTGGCTTTGTTAAGCAAATGAGCAGGATAACTAAATGGCAAGAAGATCTTACATTCTTTTCAAAAAAGTAAACATTTCATATAGTTTTAAACTATGGAAGAATCCATTTCCATAGAACAATGAATAATTTTTCTTATCTATTTATTAAAATAGGTCTCACTTTGACATTTAGCATTACCTCATTTTTCTCAATGTGACTAAAAGGAATGAAATTACATCTATTGAAAACAGCCTGGATTTCAGGTTTATAGCTAATTCCGGTTGGTTTATTTGCGTGTGTGTGCGTGCACACACACACACACCCACACCCCAAAATATTAACTTATGAAGTTTTAACACTTATGGTAACATTATAACACTGTTATAAATGAACTAAACATTGCTTTTCTGCAGTCTATTAGAAAAGCCTGATGTTAAGATTTTACTTTGTAAAAAATAATTTTTAAGAATGGACCTCATGCCCAGGGCTTCCATGGCACAGCCCAGACTCTTGAGTGTCCTCTCTGCCTGCACTATTGATCCTGAGAAATCTCCAAGATGGCTGGCATGGTAACACCAAGCCATCAGCAGCCTAGGAACCATTCACAGTAGAGTCCATTACAAGCAAATCCTGATCACTGAGGCTGATCCTAAGCATCCTACAGATTGGCTCAGCCATTTAGTTGCTGTGTCATCTTGGGCAAGTTATTTAATTTCTCTGAGCCTCAATTTCCTCAACTTTCAAATGTGGGTCAGAGAAATTATCAGTGATTAAGCATCATCAGTGGTTAAGGTGATTAAATAAGACAATGTCTATAAAACACCTCGTACAGCATCTGGCACATTATAAGCATGCAGTAAAAACCATTATTTTTATACTCAGAAACAAGAGCTAATGCACAGAAAAGGAAGAAATAAGCAGGGGTGAGGAGTGGGTTACCTTTCAATTAACTAGAATGTTACATTACCCAGACTCCCATTCCCCAAGGGGTCCCATTAAGTCCACATTTATGGCATTGATTTTTTCCAGGACAGAAAACATTTTACACATTAAGTGTGCCTACTGCCCGTTACTGTTCCACTATAATAAGATCTCCACTCACATCAATGCAGAAGTCTTTATCTCTCTGTCAAAAGCTGGAGGTAAAGTGGAACAAGAGACCTAGGTCACTATGGGGGGTGGGAATGTGCCTAAGAACCCACAAGGAATAGGTTGGGAGGGGGATCTGAGATGGAATAAGAGACAAAAGAGGACGAGATTCAAATTGCCATAGTGCATTTTTTAAATCCCAAGAAACATCTGCAAATGTCAGGCACACTTTCATATCTGTTTTATTTCTCCCTTTTTCCCTGTGGCATAAAGTCCAAGGTCATCCCCACAAGGGGAGAGGATAAGAGTGGACTAGAACACCCAGACAAATTTGAATAGATCCCCAACCCCTAATATAGCCTCCTTCCTTCCATCCTTGCCCCGCTATAGTCTGTCCTCCCCAGAGCAGCCAGAGTGATCCTCTATAAGTCAAACCATGCCATTTCTCTGCACAAAGCCACCCAATGCCTCTTCATATCACTCAGAGTAAAAGTCCTAGTTCTTAACAATGGCCTACAGGGCCCTAAGCAACTCGCCCACCCTTACCTCTCCCTTTCATTTCTCTCCAGCCACACTCCTTGTTTTTCCTAGAACACACCAAGCACACTACTGACTTGAGCTCTCTGCACTGGCTAATCCCTCTGCCAAGAATATTTTTCCTCCAGATATCTGTATGGCTTACCCCAGCAACTTCTTTCAGTCCTTTCTTAATTGTCCTTTGCTCTGTGAAGTTTTCCTTGACCACTGTTACAGACCAAATATTTTTATCACCCTCCCCATTCATATGTTGAAATACTAATCCCCAATGTGATGGTATGAAGAGGTAGGGGGATTTGGGAGGTGATTAGGTCAAGAGAGCAGAGCTCTCATGAATGGGATTAGTGCCCCTTATAGAAAATATACTAAAGAGATACTTCTACCCTGCTACCATGTGAGGACATAGCAATAAGGCTACCTATGAACCAGGAAGCGGGTACTCACCAGGCACAAAATCTGCCAGTGCCTTGATCTTGAACTTCCCAGCCTCCATACTGTGAGAAATAAATGTTTGTTATTTAATCCACCTGGTCTATGATACTTTTGTTATGGATTAAAACAATCATTCCAATTCAAAGTGTTTCACACACCACCTCTGGTATTCCTATTCCTCCTTCCTTACTTTATTTTTCTCCATTGTACTTATCATCCTTCAACATAATATAGATTTAAAATTATCCTAATTATTATCTGTCTTCCCCATCCTATATAATAAAAGCCTAATCCATTCAACCAATCAAAGTGTAATATGCTAATGCTATGCTAAGGCCGCTCAACCACTTGCTATGACGTGCACTGACCACAAGGGGGAAGATGCTCTGACCGGTAGGTTAGCTTGCTGCTGGGGTCTGGCCGATCGGGACTGAGCGAGAGGGGCCGGACACACCCTGGAGCCCTCTCGTGGTCCCTCCCTGGCTAGCCAACCTCCCGCATCCCTCCCCAGGCCCAATTGTGCACTGGTGGGGTCCCTTGGCCTGGCCTGTGCCCTCTTGCAATCCGGGACCCCTCGGGGGATGTCGGAGAGCCGGTTTCAGCCTGATCCCACAGGCCAGGTTTAGGGACCCCACTGGTGCATGAATTCATGCATCAGGTCTCTAGTTAAAACATAAGCTCCATGAAAGTCCAAGAAGGTAGGGATTTTTGTCTATTTGTGTTCATGGCTATATTACCAGGGCCTATAACAGTACCAGGCACATGATAAGCACTCAATATTTGTGGAATGAGAAAATTCATAGTTTAAAGCACTGGTTCCCAGCCCTCACTATACATTAGAATCACTGGGGTAGTGTGCTTTTAAAACCTATTGATGCCAATCAAATCAGAACCTCTGGGAGTAGAACCCAGGAATCTCTTTTTAAAAGCTAACTAGGTGATCCTAATGTGTAGCCAGCATTACTTCCTAGTTCAAAAAGCCAAATAGCTCTTTATATATTATGAATAATAGCAATCTCTGAGACAACACCTCTTGACTCAATAAATAATCATTAAATTCAAAATCTGGAATCAGGTTCACATGATCATCACGGGGGAAAAAACGAAAGAGGCAGTCAGTAGAATATATTGCAAGTGGAGTTGTGAGGCATTACTAAGTTATGGGTAAGAGGTAAGACAGAGGCTATGACTATGAGGACCTATGCATCCATGGGGACACCTTAAGTCCAAGGGCCAGCTTTCAGTTTTAGAAGTTAACAAACTACATTGTCAGCTCACTCAAGGGGAGGGGTATCTTCTTGAAGGATTAACTCTCATTCATCATACTCTCAAGAGAAGATAACACAGGCTACAAAATTATGCAGCTACATGATTAACTCATGGTGTCATAGCCCTGACAGAGAGGAAGGCCATACAGAGATGGAACACTGGATGCATAAGTTTTAATTAGGGGGAGGTAGGAGGGAAGGGGAGAGAAGAAAATTTAAAAGTGGGCCCTGCCCAGGTAGACAGTCCTCAGAATGGTGTGCCATGTAGTAAACATCTGCAGATACTATATGATACCTCTGCTTTGCCCAGATTTTTAACACTATTTTTATAGTAAAAAGAGCCAAGCATCTGCTGGAAAAAAAATACTTTCACATTTCCTACTTAAAAGGGAAAGTAGGAAAAAAGTACATGGTGGGGGATAAGAGGCTTAATAATAACTACCATTTTAAACTAGGCACATTATCTCATTTAAGTCTCCCAATAACACTGTGAGGGAGGTACTATTATTAGTCCATCCTATAAGGAATAAACTAAAACTCTGAGAGGTTTAACAGCTTGCACAAGATCAATCATACAGTTGGATAAGTAGCTGAGGCAGGATTGGAACTCTATTGAGCCTGTGCCTTAACCCATTTGTTCTCAAACCTTCTTTGTATTTGAGAATCACCAGAGGCACTTGTTTGAAATACTAGGGGAGGGGAATGGAGGGATGAGTCAAAAAGGTGAGGGGAAATGTGCTAAATAATCCTATCTAATAAAAGAGAAACATTTATATTAGCGTATGTCCGCTACCCTTCCCATTGGCTAATCAGGGCGATATGCAAATTAACTGCCAGCCAAGATGGCGGCCGGCAGCCAGGCAGCTTGAAACTAACATGAGGCTTGCTTGCTTCAGTGACGGAGGACTCCAACGTTCCCCGCCTGCCTTGCCGGCCTATGAGCCAACAGTTTGAAACATAGTTACAAATATAGAAGCTAAACAAAACCCCAGAAACCTGCTTTCAGCCCTCCGGGATTTCAGAGCTGGAGTTGATACAGTGTTTCGATTATAGAACACAAACAAACCAGATACCTGCTTTCAGGAGCAGAGGCCTCAGAGCTGGAGTCAGAGCTAAAGCTGGCCCAGAATAAAAAAAAAAAGAAAAAAAAAAAAAGGAGCAGTTGGGAGCTTCAGTCACCAGCCAGCCTGAAAACAGCCCTCAGCCCCTCACCCAGACTGGTCAGGCACCCCAGTGGGGACCCCCACCCTGAAGGGTATGTGACCAGCTGCAAACAGCCATCATCCCCTCATCCAGGGTGGCCAGGCACCCCAGTGGGGACCCCCACCCTGATCCAGGACACCCTTCAGGGCAAACCAGCCAGCCCCCACCCATGCACCAGGCCTCTATCCTATATAGTAAAAGGGTAATATGCCTCCCAGCACCAGGATCAGCGGAGCCGCAAGGCCTCCTGGCACTGGGATCAGCATGACAGGGGGCAGTGCCCAAACCCCCTGATCGCCCTGCGGCTCTGTGTGACAGGGGGCGGGGCCACAACCTCCCTATCCGCCCTGCTCTGTTCGTGACAGGGGAAGACACCCCAACCCCCTGATCAGCCCTGCTCTGTGCCTGATACGGGGGAGCTCCCCAACCCCCTGATCACCCTGCGGCTCTGTGTGTGACAGGGTGTGGCACCCCAACCCCCTGATTGGCCCTGCTCTGTGTGTGACAGTGGGCAGCACCCCAGCTCCCTGATCGGCCCTGCTCTGTGCCTGATGGGGGGAGCTCCCTAACCCCCTGATTGCCCTGTGAATCTGTGTGTGACAGCGTGCGGCACCCCAACCCCCTGATCAGCCCTGCTCTGTGGGTGATAGAGGGCGGTGCTCCAACCCCCCCCACAGGCCCTGCTCTGTGTGTGATGGGGTAGAGCCATAACCTCCCCATTGGCCCTGCCCTGAGTGTGACAGTGGCAGTGCCCCAACCCCAATTCGTCCTGCTCTGTGTGTGATAGAGGGTGGCGCCCCAACCCCCTGATGGGCCCTGCCCTGTGCGTGACAGGGGGCAGTGCCCCAAGTCCCCTATCAGCCCTACTCTGTGACAGGGGGGAGCTCCCCAACCCTCTGATTGACCCTGCTCTGTGCATGACAGGGTACGGAGCCCCAAACCCCCTGATGGGCCCTGCTCTGTGAGTGACAGGGGGCAGTGCCCCAAACCCCAGATTGGCCCTGCTCTGTGCGTGACAGGGGGTGGCGCCGCAACATCCCCATTGACCCTGCCTTGAGTGTGACAGGGGGTGGTGCCCCACCCCCCAATCGGCCCTACCCTGAGCATGACTGAGGGTGGCATCACAACCTCCCAATCCGCCCTGCTCTGTGCATGACAGGGAGTGGTGCCCCAACTCCCCAATCGGCCCTACTCTGAGCCCGACCAGGGGCTGCACCTAGGGATTGGGCCTGCCCTCTGCCACCCGGGAGCAGGCCTAAGCCAGCAGGTCATTATCTCCCGAGGGGTCCCAGACTGCGAGAGGGCACAGGCCAGGCTGAGGGACGCCCCCTCCCCCCCGAGTGCACAAATTTTTGTGCACCGGGCCTATAGTCCTATCTAATAAAAGGGCAATATGCAAATTATCCATCATTCCATCACAAAGATGGCGGTGCCCATAGCCACAAGATAGAGGTGCCCAGTCCTCTCAACCCAGCCAGAGTCCCCCAGTCCAGGGGGCAGCTGCTGAGAACAGGCAGCTTGAGTGGCCAGAGGGAATGCTTACTTTGAGGTCTGGAGCAGAGCCAGGGGGGCCCTGCCCAAGCCACAGCGGAGGCTTCAGCAGGCCTGGAGTGGAACCAGGGGGCCCTGCCCAAGTCTCAGTGGAGGCTTGAGCGGAGCTGGGGGGCCCTGCCCAAGCTATGGTGGAGGCTTGAGCAGAGCTGGGCGGGGGGCCCTGCCCAAGCTGCAGCAGAGGCTTGAGCAGGGCCAGAGCAGATCCAGAGGGGGGCCTTCCAAGCTACTGTGGAGGCTTGAGCGGAGCAGGGGGGCCTGTCCAAGCCACGGTGGAGGCTTGAGCAGGCCTGGAGCCAGCCATGGCACACCAGCAGTCCCGCCTCTGCCCATGAACTGCAGAGAAAAACACCTTTTCAGACCACTCATTGGCTAAGCTCCCTGTATGCCACTGGTAATATTCTTGGTAACTTGGGTAATAAGAATCCAAGAAGGTGCTCTAGGGTCTTTCCACCTCACTCCTGGAGAAAAAGACAAAAGTCCGCTGCTGGAAAGGCTAAGAAATGTCATATCCTGCCGAAACCGGTTTGGCTCAGTGGATAGAGCGTCGGCCTGCGGACTGAAGGGTCCCAGGTTCGATTCCGGTCAGGGGCATGTATTTGGGTTGCGGGCACATCCCCAGTAGGAGATGTGCAGGAGGCAGCTGATCGATGTTTCTCTCTCATCGATGTTTCTAACTCTCTATCTCTCTCCCTTTCTCTCTGTAAAAAATCAATAAAATATATTTAAAAAAAAAAAAAAAGAAATGTCATATCCTGCCCTAGCCAGTTTGGCTCAGTGGATAGAGCCTTGGCCTGCTGGCTGCAGGGTCCGGGTTTGATTCTGGTAAAGGGCATGTACCTAGGTTGCAGGCTCCTCCCTGGCTGGGGCCCAGGTCAGGGCTCATGCAGGAGGCAACCAATCAAAGTGTTCCTCTCACTTTGATGTTTCTCTCTGTCTTTCCCTTTCTCTTCCACATTCTCTAAAAATCAATGGAAACATATCCTCAGGTGAGGATACAAAAAAAGAAAAAAAGAAAGAGATGTCATATCCTATGAAAGACACATCTTGAAAATGCCTAAAGAAAGTTGTCATTTTTTTCGTAGTGAAGGAACTGGAGTCTGTGTTGATGAAAACACCTTGGTGACTGTGGCAGACGGCAGTAACAGAAGCAGCGGGGTGATGGGGGTGGCACCTTCCCCTGAGCAGCCCAGTAGGCTTCTGCAGAGGGAGGCCAGACTGCGGCTTAGGGAGCGGGTATAAGCCATCAATAGGACATCCCCTGAGGGCTCCCGGACTGTGAGAGGGGGCAGGCTGGACTAAGGGACCACCCCCGCCAGTGCACAAATGTCATGCACCGGGCTTCTAGTCCTATATAATAAAGAGGTAATATGCAAGTTGACCATCACTCCAACACACAAGATGGCTGCCCCCGTGTGGTCAAAGATGGCCGCCCCCATGTGGACATAAGATGGCCGGCAGGGGAGGGCAGTTGTGGGCAATCAGGGCAGCAGGGGAAGGCAGTTGGGAGGGACCAGGCCTGCAGGGGAGGGCAGTTGGGGGGACCCAGGCCTAAAAGGGAGGGCAGTTGGGGAAACCTTGGCCTGCAGGGGAGGGCAGTTGGGGGCAACCAGGCTGGCAACGGAGGGCTGTTAGGTGCAATCAGGCAGACAAGCAGGCAAGCAGTTAGGAGCCAGCAGTCCTGGATTGTGAGAGGGATGTCCGACTGCCCATTTAGGCTCGATCTCAGTGGGCGCCCAGCCGGGGTACCTCAGGCCGTGCCTTTGGCCCCAGGCTGGGGAACCTGAGGCCATGCCCCTCCCTAACCCGGCGGGGCTTGACGGGGGTGGGGCCGGCCAGGTCTGGGTCTCGTGTGATTTTGATGCACACATAGGTGGGAGGGGACTTGACTCTGGGTCCTGCTGCACGCCCCAGACTCTGACAGGAGGAAGATTTTCATATACATTTTAGTAATTTTCTTTCATTTCTGACACTTCTATTATAGAGAAAAGACAAATAGCAATATTAAAATATTTCCTCTAATTCCCTTTTAATGTGCACGAATTTTGTGCACTGGGCCACTAGTAATGTAATAACTTTGCATGGTGACAGATGGCTACTAGACTTAGTGTGGTAAGCACATTGTAAGGTATATAAATGTTTTTTTGTTTGGGGGTTTTTTGTTGTTTTTTTAAATGCTTGCTTTTGTTTTTTTATTTCACTCACTCACTTGATGAAACCAGGTACATTTAAACAGTGTAGGGCCCTGAGATCACGTCAAGTTATTGTCCAAATGAATGTGATGAGCTTTACAGTCTGTTTCCTTTTTTTAAAATTTTGTTTTATTGCTTAAAGTATTACAAAGAGTATTACATATGTCTCCTTTTTTTTCCCCCTTGACATTCCCCTGGCCTCCCCTACCCCCCAGTGTCTTATGTCCATTTGTTATGCTTATATGCATGCACACAAGTCCTTCAGTTGATCTCTTACCCCTCCCCCAACCCTCCCTGGGCTTCCTGCTGTGGTTTGACAGTCTGTTCAATGCTGCTCTGCCTCTGTATCTATTTTTGTTCATCAGTTGATAATGGTCTTTATTATCCATAAATGAGTGAGATCATGTGGTATTTTTCTTTCATTGACTGGCTTATTTCACTTAGCATAATGCTTTCCAGTTCCATCCATGCTGTTGCAAATGGTAAGAATTCCTTCTTTTTTACAGCAGCATAGTATTCCATTGTGTAGATGTACCACAGTGTAAGGTATATAAATGTTGAATCACTATGTTGTACATATAAAACTAATATTGTATGTCAACCATATTTTAATAAATTTTTTAAAAAAGAATTGCTAACTCCTGGGACCCAGTCTCAGAGATTCTGATTTGGAGCGTCTGGCGGGGCGGGGGGGGGGGGGGGGGGCAGATGATCTGCATGTACTAAGCCCCACTCCTCCCTTGCTGCAAGTACTTCTGCTGCAAGTGGTCCTTTGTGAAAACTCACAGTTCTCCTCTTTGTGTCATGCCCTTGGGCAAGGAAGTTGCCTCCTCCCTCTGCCCAGCACATCTAGACTAGACTTTAGAAGAAACGTAAAAAAAATGACTTTCTTGGGCTCTTTGATCCTCTTCCTCTTCCTCTTCCTGGAGTTGCTTGATAAGTTCAAAGGCCCTTTCCAGTGGGCTCAAACCTGGGGAAAGTGTATACATGTCTTTTAGTGAAGCATCTAGCCCAGCTGGCTCACATCCCAAGAGAAGGGGATGAATTGTCCCCCAACACAAGGGAGGGGGAGAAGTGACTCTGTTGCAGATCAAATCACCTTGAACACCTCCAAGAAAAAAGCATCTGTTTGAACTTGAATTGGGATTTGGTCTCCGATGGTTTGTTCGTCTGCAATCTTCCCTGCAGCCATCCCTGCACGAGTCCCAGGAGAAAGGGAAACAAACACTGGATCCCAGAGAACTGCCTGCCTGTGGTGAGTGCAGAAGCCTTCCCAGCGGCAAGGAGCCTGGACCTGCTGTCTCTGGTGGGCGAGGTTTCCCTTATGGTACCAGAAAGTTATGTGGTTTTTTTTCCTGGCTTTAGTGAAATAACCTGCATTTGGATTTAATTCTGCTCTGGCCTTCACTCAACACACTGTTCTCCCCACCTCAGCTCCCCAGAAAGCCAGCCCCCAACCCACACTCCAGCCTCCCCCTCTTTGCCTCAGCTTCTCCCCTCCCCAATCTTCCCAGGTCAGGTTTGTGGGGAAAGTTGTAAGATCCTTGATGGCTTGGTGGCTGAGAGTCTCAATAAAGCATTCATTAAAGAAAGAGCATACAAACAGGGGGATGGGAGCATGAGTGTGCGGGGCGGTGTGGGGGGGGAAGTTGGGGGTTAATGGGGGGGATGAGGACACATTTGTAATACCTTAACTAATAATAAAAAAAAAAGAAAGCGCATACATGGAAAAGATGGAAATATTCAATTCACTAGCACCGTGGTCGGCAAACTGCGGCTCCTGAGCCACATGCGGCTCTTTGGCCCCTTGAGTGTGGCTCTTCCTAAGCCTTAGGAGTACCCTAATTAAGTTAATAACAATGTACCTACCTATATAGTTTAAGTTAAAAAATTTGGCTCTCAAGAGAAATTTCAATCGTTGTACTGTTGATATTTGGCTCTGTTGACTAATGAGTTTGCTGACCACTGCTAGCAGATAGAACAGAAGGCTCAGAACTGCACTCTGCTACTTTGTGTGAAAATTATTTGAATATTTCTGAACCTGTTTCCTCATTTATATAAAAAGAGATAACAGCCCTGGCGAGTGTGGCTCAGTTGGTTGGAGCATCATCCCCTACACCAGTGATGGCGAACCTTTTGAGCTCGGCGTGTCAGCATTTTGAAAAACCCTAACTTAACTCTGGTGTCATGTCACATATAGAAATTTTTTGATAGTTGCAACCATAGTAAAACAAAGACATATTTTTGATATTTATTTTATATATTTAGATGCCATTTAACAAAGAAAAATCAACCAAAAAAATGAGTTCGCGTGTCACCTCTGACACGCGTGTCATAGGTTCGCCATCACTGCCCTACACTGAAAGGTTGCAGGTTCAATCCCCAGTTGGGGCTCAAACCCTGCATGGGGCGCTTACAAGAAGCAGCTAATCAATGTTTCTTTCTCTCTCTCTCTCTCTCTTTCAAATCAATAAACACATCCTCAGGTAAGGAATGAATAAATAAAAATAATAAGTAAATAAATAGGAATAACATCTATTATGCTGGAATATGATAAGGATTATATTTGAAAAACTGAATATTAAAGTACCTGGCACATAGGGGCTCAGTAATAGTAATAGCAACAATAAATAGCTAACATTTGTTGAATATTTATTACATTCACCACATTTGGATTAATTTCTTTAAATGAGAAGAACTCTCCGAAATACGAACCTTGTATTGTGCCCATTTTACAGATGAGGAAACAGGTTCATTCAGAGGGGTGAAGTAAATTGCCCAAAGTCACAAAATGAGTTAGAAGCAGAGCTGAAATGCAAACCTTGACTCCAAAGTCTACTGCTACCACTGTTACTGCCTCTGTTTTTGTTGTTTTCTAAGGACCTGCTGTGTGCAATACACTCACACAGTTATAAGGACCGCAAAGAATATTTACACAGGGACACTATCCCCAATTAGGTTACTGTCCAGACCAGATGTGGAGACAATGCGTGTGCGTTAAACAGACTCTAATACAAGGCAGCTCTGCCAAGTGCCTACACGGGATTCATAAGTGCAGAGAGGGGAGGATATTGGGAGACACTCCTCCATGGGTCTCTTGTGCTCCTATATTTCCTGCTGACTATGCCAAAAATGCAAGGCCCTGACCGCTCTTTATCTAGCATAGTTCTCAAGGTTGTTTGCAGCAAGCAATCTTGAGGAGTGAATTAATATCACCCCATGGGACAGAGTAGACATGCTTACATAATGTTGGTTTCCCCAAGCTTAGTGTCCCACAGCTGTGATATAAACTGACTATGTATAAAGCATGCATCTGGTCCCTCTGTGTTACCCCATGGGACTTGGGGATAAGGGGAAGTGATGCAAGCATGCTGATGTTCATGCTGCTTTCTGTGCTGTAATACAGTCCATTGTCTCTGATCCAGGAGTTTTATGTTGTCTTCAAGCACCATGAAACAGTAACAGGCTAAGTTATGAGCTTGTAAGTGGGGAAAATAAAATTTCAGACCTAATGGGAAATACAACCCACTGAGAAGCTGTGATGTGCTACACTAACTCTTAGGAACTGGACATAGAGCAGTGAACAAAACTGACAAAAGTCCTCTCTCAGAGAGTATACAGTCTAAGGGGGCAGATAGACAAGGGTATAAATAAACAAGATGGTAAGTGTTAAAAGGAAATAAGCAGGGGTAAATGAGCCTCAGTGTCCTCATCTGTAAAATGGAGCCAATATAAATACCTACCTCTCAGGACCATTGTAAATGCCTGCCTCATGAAAAGTCTTCCACAAATATGGACTTTCCCTTATTATTCTACTTTCTTTTCTCATGGAAATTAGAAAAGAAAGTGGCTTCCTGGTGTGCTTTGTAAGAGCTGAGGGGAGAGAGAGCTGCAGAAGGAGAGAAGAGGCTCCTTACAGCTCTGTGAGAGTGGAGCTCAACAGAAGGTCCTTTCCTAAGCAGATATGACTTAAGCAGTTCCTTGCCACCAGATTGTTCTGCTGATCAATACCCGGGAACCATGAATTTGAAATATTACAAACAAAAAAGAACCTGGAATTACATCAGTCCATGACCTTGGTGCACTCCTTACACATGAAAATATCCACTGAAAACCAAGCCTGGTGAGTGATTCTGGCCCCAGGAGCTCCCTTCCTCTCTCTCCGCTTCCCCCAATTGCTGTCCAGGGTCCACCTCATGCAGGACTCACAGGACAGAGCTGGGCTGGTTGGCTGCTGTCAGTATGAAATGCACAGAACCCAGCAAGCCTCTGCTTCTCTCATTTCTACCATCTGATCAAATACAGCTGCTTCTCCCCAGACACCCCCCACTGCAGTGCTGATCCTGACAGCAGTGTTTCCAACTTTCCAACCCCTCCGCAGCATCTGGGTCAACATGGAGCTTCATGGACAGACTCCACTCCAGTCTAGATGCAGCAAATATTAGCAAATGGTAAATGCTACCATGCAAGGGGCTGGAGTCCTATTTTTCTTTCTGAGCCACTGTACAAGAAATTATTTCAAGAACCCATTTTGTGCGTATATCCCTCTTCTTCAGTAACTCATCCAGACATCACCCTAATAGCTCTGTCTCCCTAGAGAACAAATAGCTGGCCTCAACTTACTTGGACCCCTTTGCTGCTGCAGTGCATGTATGTTCAAGCGATGGTTAGTTGTCAAGTGGCTAATTCACAACAATGATGGGGTGGGACACCTGATGTCTTTGTTGCAGGCTTTTCTTCCATGCATTATATATTTAAAGTCTTTTCTGAGAGACTTTTGTAAGAGACCTTCATTATAAGGGCATGTACCACTTGTTCTGTGCTGTTCTAGAGCTACTAGTAACTTAGTCTACTTGGCGCAGTTTTCCTCTGAGCTTCCTCAGGCTTTACTAGCCTATGAGTATATGGAAGGTCACACTAGCAGCCATCTCCCAAATTTTACCATCTCTTGACTTTATCTTTCATGGAGAACTTAGCCTCTAACAAAAGGCCCATGAATAATATTAGTGTGCACAGGAGATATCTGCTTCCTGCTAGGGGATGCTGCTGCCCTCTGTTTATTCCTTGGTACTTGTGCTAAGTAATGCTGTGTCTACTGGACATTGCTATCTGCTGCTACAGAAGAGCCACGGGGGCCCTTGTGATGCCAAAGCCAAGCCATGTATTGTTATAAATTAAGGAGAATGCCTCTCTTCTTTGTGATACCCTTTGTCAGAGGAACAACCTAGTAGGCTTGTTTGCTTATGCAGTGATGTCCTACTAAGGCTTTGTTGGGTGTTTTTTTAGAGACTCTCCTTTCTCTTCTATGTCCTTTTTCTCAAAATATTCAGAAATGATTTGAAAGTCAGCTGGATTATGAAACACACACACCTGCATTCAAAATTTCCCCTTCCCTCCCAAGATTAAGGATCTCTCACTAGGTCCTGCTCACTGTGCCTGGCCTGTGTTTCCCTCAGAATAAAGAACAAACATCAATCTTCAATCCCATGTATACTCCTCAACACACCAGGATAACATATCCTTTGTCCTTCTCCCTACAAGGGCTAAGTTAAAAGAGAAAAGAGAAAGAGGGAGAGTGCAAAGGTGGCCTTATATATGGTTTCTGCTAACAGTAAAAGTTCTTCAATGGCTATATACTTATGTCAAGATCAGAGAGCAAAGAAGAATGTGTGAGGACAAAGGGTTTCTGATCAGAAGCAAAAGGCTTTCCAACTCTTCATAAGAGAAGTTCAAGCTGAGGCAGGAGATATCAATCAAAAGATTGTATAGGCTATTTCAGGATTGAATGGGGAAGGGCAGTTCATTAGATAACCTTCAAGGCCTGTTATAATCCTCAGGATGGAGAAATTACTTAGAACAATGTAGTGTTACCCAGAGTGTGTTAGGCAACCACCAATGAGATGCAAGATGATCATTAGTCATACCAAGATGAGCACTTATAATTAAGAGTTACAGGGTTATTATTATGGTTCTCTTTAGAACACTTGATACTGATTTCAATAGTGATGTAAAGTTTCCTTTTAAAGAAATTACTTTTAGAGAAACTAAGATGGCGGCATAGATAAACACCGGGAAATAGTCGCCTCCCACAACAATTGATAAATATCCCAAAGGACGGAGCAAACATCGTCCAGAACAACAGGAAGGCTGGATGAGTGTAATTTCTACAACTAGAAGAAAAGAAAAGCACGCTGAGAGCCAGAGGAGCTGTGGAGGCTGAGTGCAGAGGTACGGCGGCGGCTCGCGCGCGCGGAAAGGGGGTGGCACCTGAGGACGCGGCTGTCTTTTTGAATCACAAGCTCCCAACTGCTCTGAACTCCGGTTCTGGGAAGTCTCTGGGGACCCAGGACTCATACGGGGAGAGGCTGCTCTGTCAGGCGGCAGCGGGTGAACTTGAGGGCGGATTTCCCTCAGAGGTGCTTGCAGCCGTTACCGGGACACTGAGACGCGCAACTCCGGGCGCAGAGAATCAGCCATAGCTTCTTTCTCCGCCCTTTTGACTCCCTGAGACCCTGCCCTACCCAGGCTGCAGCAGAGGCTTTTGCATGTGAATGTACCTAACTACAGCCCAGCCAAGCAGACCCGGAACTTCCAAGAGAAGGCCCAAGGCCCCGCAGCGGATTGCATTGCTTCACAGCTGAGCCTCTCCGTGGCTCCGGCTGTGTGGCCTCAGGCAGGGGCTGAATTAGCACCTCCTTAGACCCAGGAGCCACTGTACCCAGTGGTCAGAGGGGGACCATTCTCCCACTTCAGACACAGCTGCTTCCCACAGCCAATTGGCCTGGAGGTCAATTCCTCCCAGTGATCCTACAACAACCAAGGCACCAAGAGTGCACCAAGAGTGTCCACCCCAGGTAACTGGGGAGGCTGAGCCACTGGGCCCTACAGGACACCTGGCGCGCAGGGCCACTCTATCAACACAGGGAAGCAGCCAAAATGCGGAGACAAAGAAACAGGTCACAATTAGCAGAAACGGAGGAGGGCAGACGACTGGATATAGAGTTCAAGGCCACGTTTATAAGGTTTTTCAAGAATTTTATGGAAACCGCCGATAAATTTAATGAATCCCTCAAGGAGTATAGTGAGACCATGGAGGACATGAAAAAGGACCAACTAGAAATTAAGCATACACTGACTGAAATAAAGAATAATTTACAGAGATCCAACAGAAGACAAGAGGATCCCAAGAATCAAGTCAAAGATTTGAAATACAAAGAAACAAAAAATACCCAACCGAAAAAGAAAAAAGAAAAGAGATTCAAAAAATATGAAGATAGTGTAAGGAACCTCTGGGACAACTTCAAGCGTACCAACATCAGAATTATAGGGGTACCAGAAGGAGAGAGAGGGCAAGATATTGAAAACCTTTTTGAAGAAATAATGACAGAAAACTTCCCCCACCTGGTAAAAGAAATGGACTTAAAAGTCCAGGAAGCGCAGAGAACCCCAAACAAAAGGAATCCAAAGAGGACCACACCAAGACACATCATAATTAAAATGCCAAGAGCAAAAGATAAAGAGAGAATCTTAAAAGCAGCAAGAGAAAGACAGTCAGTTACCTACAAGGGAGTACCCATACGACTGTCAGCTGATTTCTCAACAGAAACCATGCAGGCCAGAAGAGAGTGGCAAGAAATATTCAAAGAGATGAATAGCAAGAACCTGCAACCAAGATTACTTTATCCAGCAAAGCTATCATTCAGAATGGAAGGTCAGATAAAGAGCTTCACGGATAAGAAAAAGCTAAAGGAGTTCATCACCACCAAACCAGCATTATATGAAATGCTGAAAGGTATTCTTTAAGAAGAGGAAGAAGAAAAAGGAACTCTTTCCATTTGCCACAGCATCGATGGAACTGGAGAGCAGATAAATACCACAAGATCTCACTTATTTGTGGAATATAATGAACAACATAAACTGATGAACAAGGACTGATCCAGAGACGGAGAGGCTTTGATTGGACTGTCGGGCCTTGGAGGGAAGGTAGGGGAGGGTGGGGGCAAGGGGGAAGGATCAACCAAAGGACTTATATGCAAGCATATAGGCCTAACCAATGGACACGGACAACGGGGGGGTGAGGGGATAAGCGGGGAGGGGGGGTAGAGGGTACACATATGTAATATCTTAATCAATAAAAATATAAAAAAAGAAAGAAAAAGAAATTACTTTAAACATAAAAAGTAAGTTGATTCAAAAAATATTAAAGAAATAATAATATAGGTAGTACATGATATGGCAAAAATCATGAAGGTGGTATTTGAGAGGCTGACAACAGAGAAATGATGATGTTATGGTTTAAAGCTTGAGCTTTGAAGTTACACAGACCTGGGTCCCAGTGCTGGCTCTACCACTTACCTGCTGGATAGTATGTGCTTAATATAGTGTGAAGCACATATTACTCATTTCTAACATTCATTGAGTACTTATCACCTGCAAGGCCCTAAACTAAGACTTCTATATACAATATCTTAAACTTCATAACAATTACAAGATAAGTACTGTCATCACCTCTATTTTACAGATGAAGAAATTATAGGTCGGAAAGGTCAATAGCTTGCCTGTGACCAGGACACTGGGAAATGGCAGTCTGGCTTTGACCTTGACCTGTTAGCCTCTGAATCCTGAATTACCCACCACTATGCAAAACTGCTTCAAGTAGTAGAGCCAACGCTATCCATTGGCAAGTGAGGAGCTGCCATGACACTTCTATTTCCAGGCATCTCCTCTACTGACCTATGAGCAGGAAATTCCTATCTTTATGTGCTTCTTCTTTACTAGTATTTTGTGTGTTTTTTATTGAATTTATTGGAGTAACATTGGTTAATAAAATTACATACGTTTCAAGTGTACAATTCTACAATACATCATGTGTATATTATATTGTGTGCTCATCACCCCAGTCAAGTCTCCTTCCATCACCATTTATTCCCCCTTTACTTTCTTCTACCTCCCCCCCCCACCTCCTTTCCCTCTGGTAATCACTATGCTGTTATCTTTGTCTATGAGTTTGTGTGTGTGTGTGTGTGTGTGTTGGTGGTGGTGGTAGTGGTGAGTTTTTTTGCTTAATCCTTTAATCTTTTTCACCCAGCCCCTTTAGGTGCTTCTTTGGATTGACGATAACAATAAGGCTACATGGGGTTTCCTTCTGGTTTTGTTTTTAGTAGACTATTTTTAGCGCAGTTTTAGATTCACAGCAATATTCAGCAAAAGGTAGAGATTTCCCATATACTCCCTCCCCTGTTCATGAACACCCTCCCCTTCTGTGAACATCACCCACCAGAGTGGTACATTTGTTGTAAATAATGAACCTACATTGACAAGTCATTAACGCCCGAAGTCCATAGTTTACATTAGGATTTGCTCTCAGTGTACATACTATGGGTATTGATAAATATATAATGACTAGAGGCTCGGTGCACAAAAATTTGTGCACTCGGGGAGGGGGGGAATTCCCTAAGCCCGGCCTGTGCCCTCTTGCAGTCTGGGACCCCTTGGGAGATGACCACCTGCTGGCTTAGGCCCGCTCCCTGGGGGATTGGGCCTAAGCTGGCAGTCAGACATCCCTCTGGCAGCCCGGGAGCCCTCGAGGGATGTCCACTTGCCAGCGGGGAGCAGGACTAAGCTGCAGTCAGACACCCTTAGCGCTGCTGAGGAGGCGGGAGAGGCTCCCACCACCACCACTCTACTGAGAGCCATCAGCCTGGCTTGTGGCTGAGCAGAGCTCCCCCTGTGGGAGAGGCACTGACCAACAGGGGGAAGTTCCTGCATTGAGCGTCTGCCCCCTGGTGGTCAGTGTGCATCATAGTGACCAGTCATTCCCAGTCATTCTGCTGTTAGGGTCAATTTGCATATTACCCTTTTATTATATAGGATAGAGGCCTGGTACATGGGTGGGGGCCGGCTGGTTTGCCCTGAAGGGTGTCCCAGATCAGGGTGAGGGTCCCGCTGGCCAGCCTGGGTGAGGGGCTGAGGGCCGTTTTCAGGCTGGCCACACCCCCTTCAGGGACAGGGGTCCTGCTGGGGTGCCTGGCCAGTCTGGGTGAGGGGATGATAGCTGTCTGCAGGCTGGCCAAGCCCCCCAGCCACCCAAGTTCCCAGTGAAGGCTGGCTGGAAGCAGGTATCTGGGATTTATTTGTTTTCTATAATTGAAACTTTGTTGCCTTGAGCGGAGGCCACAGCCAGCCAGGGCAGGCAGGAAGCTTGGCTTCCTCCATCGCCGGGGCAACCAAGCCTCCTGCTTGCTCCACCTCTGTGGCTGCCTGCCACCATCTTGGTTGGGTTAATTTGCATATAGTCACTCTGATTGGCTGGTGGGCATGGCTTGGGGCGTAGCAGAGGTGTGATCAATTTGCATGTTTCTCTTTCATTAGATTAGATATGTACCCATCATTATAGTATCATACAGAGTAGTTTCATGCTCTAATAATTCTTTTTCTCCTCATTCTCTTCTTTCTTCTGCCAACTCACCACAGGGGGTGAGGGTAAGGAGATCTTTTGTATGAAAGAGAAAAAAATAATAGCTACATATATTGAGCACTAACAACAGCCCTATAGATCCAAGTTTACAAATGAGGAAGCTAAAGCTCAGAGAGGTCAAGAAACAGGTTCTGAGACGGAGGCAGAGCCAGCATTCAAACCCAGACAGTCTGATTTTAGAGCCTGCTCCCTTAGCCACTATTGTTAAGAATAGTAAAAAAGGAAGACAGGGAAAGACAAAAGGAAAGGACTATCAAGGCTCAAGACAAGACCCTTTCTCTGGCCTAGGGCAGGTCAGGAGTGAAAGAGAAACTAAATTTCTGGGGAATTGGCCTTCTCCTGTCCAGCCCCTAAACTGCCCCAAGAAAGCAGAATTGCCATGAAGAACAGGCCTCAGGGGTAGGCTTGTGGTTCCTTCTTCAGGGATCAGGACCTACCTTCCAGGCTTCACACTTTATAAAAAAAAAAAAAAAAAACTTTTTATTTGGAAAATATTTCAAACTTAAAGAAAAGTGGTAAGAATAAAAAATACCGAGATTCATCTAATATTAATCAGTCAATATTAATCAATCAATCATTTTCTCTCTCTCTATTTTCTGAACTATTTGAAAATGCATTACATACATCATAGTCCTTTCCCTCTAAATACTTCAGTGTGTATTTCCCAAAAATAAGTATATTCTCTTACATGACCATAAAAATCAACTTCAGTAAATTTAACATTTACACAATATCTTATATAATCTACCACCTGTATTCAAAATTGTTGGTTGAATTCTGAATTCAGAATTACTTGGTACTTAATGAAATTAACTTTAAAAAATATATAGTGCCTTCATATTTTTAATTTATTTATTTTATTTTTTTTATTATTTGGGGGGGTGATGACAGAAATGTTCTATTTGTTTACTTATTTATCTAGATACAAAATAATTAGCCATTTACTCACAATAAACATTAACATTTCAAGAAAAACGATTTTAGATATAATAATGTTACATGCAACAAACATTAATATTTCAAGAAAAAAGGATTTTAAATATATTACTAAAACTGTAATAACATAGTATAATACCACAAAAGTTGTAGAAAATATTAAAAATCTGCAAATAATAGTATTACTTGTATATTCTAAAATATGTTTTCTTCTGGCTCTATTTTTGTTCATCAGTTTATGTTCATTATATTCCACAAATGAGTGAGATCATGTGATATTTATCTTTCACCAACTGGCTTATTTTGCTTAGCATAATGCTCTCCAGTCCATCCATGCTGTTGTGAATGCTAAGAGTTCTTTCTTTTTTACAGCAGCGTAGTACTCCATTGTGTAGCTGTGTCACTGTTGTTGTTGTTTTTTATTGTCTAAAGTTTTACATGTCTCCTTTTTCCCCACTTGACATCCCCCCACCCAGGCATTCCCACCCTGGGCAAGCCCCCACTACCCCAGTGTCTATGTCCATTGGTTATGCTAATATGCAAGTCCTTTGGTTGCTCTCTAACTGCCCCCCCCCCCGCCATTTGTCTCTGGATCTATTCTTGTTCATCAAATTATGTTGATCATTATATACTACATGAGTGAGATCATGTGATATTTATCTTGCTCCAACTGACTTATTTCGCTTAGCATAATGCTCTCCAGTTCCATCCATGCTGTTGCAAATGGTAAAAATTCTTTTTTATAACAGTACTAGGGGCCCGGTGCACGAAATTCGTGCACTGGGGGGGGGGGAGTGTCCCTCAGCCCAGCCTGCCCCCTCTCACATACTGGGAGCCCTCAGGGGATGTCCTATTGACAGCTTAGGCCTGATCCCTGCTCCCCTTGGGGAGCGGGCCTAAGCCGCAGTCTGGGCTCCCTTTGTGGGAGGTGACTGGGCTGATCAGGGGAAGGAACCAGCCCCATCAGCCTGCTGCTGCAGCTACTGCCAGTCACCGCAGCCAGCAAGGTTTTTTCATCAACACGGACTCCAGTCCCGTCACCATGAAAAAATGACAACTTTTTTTAGGCATTTTCAAGATGTGTCTTTCATATAATAATAATTTCTTTATTATTTTTTTATCCTCACCTGAGGATATGTTTCCATTGATATTTAGAGAATGTGAAAGAGAAAGGGAAAGACAGAGAGAAACATCAAAATGAGAGGAACACTTTGATTGGTTGCCACCTGCATGAGTCCTGACCTGGGCCCCGGCCAGGGAGGAGCCTGCAACCTAGGTACATGCCCTTGGTCAGAATTGAACCCAGACCCTGCCATCGGCAGGCCAAAGCATTATCCACTGAGCCAAACCGGCTAGGGCAGGATATGACATTTCTTAGCCCTCCAGCAGTGGACCTTCGTATTTTTCACCAGGAGTGTGGTGAAAAACCCTAGATCACCGTTTTGGATTCTTATTACCCAAGTTACTAAGAATATTACCAGTGGCATACAGGGAGCTTAACCAATGAGCAGTCAGAAAAGGTGCTTCCTCTGTAGTTCACACCAATCTGCGGCTTGGCACCCCACCCACCCCCACCCCAGGCTTGACGCCTCTGGCCCAGGCTTCAGGCCTGGGCAGAGGAACCCCATCTCCCCCGATCACGGGCTCCACCCTTGCCCAGGCCTGACACCTGGGCCAGAGGCATCGACCCCCATCACCCTCCGATTGCCAGATTGGCCCCTTGCCCAGGGCTGATGCTTCCACCAGAGGTGTAAGGCCTGGGCAGGGGACCCCCATCTCCCTCCCATAACTGGCTCTGCCCCCTGCCCAGGCCTGACGCCTCTGGCCCAGGTATCAGGCCTGAGCAGGGGCCCCTCACACCCCTCCGATTGACTGCTCCACCCCCCGCCCAGGCCTGATGCCTCGGCCAAAGGCATTGACCCCCATCACCCTCCGATTGCCGGCTCCGCCCCTGGCCCAGAACTGATGCCTCTGGCCCAGGATTCAGGCCTGGGCAGGGAACCCCCCTCTCCCCCCATCACCGGCTCCACCCTCGCCCAGGCCTGATGCCTCGCCAGAGGCGTCGACCCCCATCACACTCCGTTCGCCTGATTGGCCCCTTGCCCAGGCCTGACGCCTCCGCCAGAGGTGTCAGGCTTGGACAGGGGACCCCCATATCCCCCCATCACTGGCTCTGACTCCCGCCCAGGCCTGATGCCTCTGGCCCAGGCATCAGGCCTGGGCAGGGGACCCCCATCTCCCTCTGATCGCTTGCTTCACCCCCCGCCCAAGCCTGACGCCTCTGACCCAGGCTTCAGGCTTCAGCAGGGGACCCCCAGCCCCCTCCAATTGCTGGCTCCACCCCCCACCCAGGCCTGATGCCTCGGCCAGAGGAGTTGACCTTCATCACCCTCCAATCGCCAGATCGGCCCCTTGCCCAGGCCTGAGGCCTCCGGCAGAGGTGTCAGACCTGGGCAGGGGGCCCCCAGCTACCACCATTTCCAGCTCCATCCCTGCTACCCAGGATCTCTGGCACCTCCCCTGCGAAGACCTAAGGCCTCTGGTGGAGGCATTAGTCCTGGGCAGGAGACCCCCAGCTCCCCGATCTCTTGCTCTGCCCCTGCCTAGACCTAATGCCTCTGACCAAGGGTTAGGCCTGGGCAGGGGACCCCCAGCTCCCTGCGATTGTAGGCTCTGCCTCTGCCCAGGCCTAATGCCTCTAGCCAAGGAATTAGGCCTGGGCAGGGGACCCCCAGCTGCTCACGATTGCTGACTCTGCCCCTGCTCCCTGCGATGGCTGGTTCCGCCCCTGCACAGGCCTAACGCCTCTGGCCGAGGCATTAGGCCTGCGCAGGGGACCCCCAACTCTTCGCAGTTGCAGGCTCCGCCCCTGCCCAGGCCTAATGCCTCTGGCCAAGGCATTAGGCCTGGGAAGGGGACCCCCAGCTCCCACGATTGCAGGCTCCACCCCTGCCCAGGCCTAACGTCTTTGGCCAAGGCTTTAGGTCTGGGCAAGGGACCCCTAGCTCCCCGACTGCTGGCTCCGCCCCTGCCCAGCTCCCATTGCCGGCTCCACCCCTGCTTCCCGCTATCACTGGCCGGGCGGCAAAGGTGCCAGGTTCTCTGATCACAGCTGGGGGGCAGGGCAAAGGTGGCCCCCAGGGCCGCCTTTGCCCTACCCCCAACTCTTAGCTCCCCCCTGGGTTTCCGATCACCATCAGTGGCAGGGGGCTTCTTCCGTCCTTTCCCTTTCGCCTCCCAGCATTGTGCCTACATATGCAAATTAACCACCATCTTTGTTGGTGGTTAACCGCCATCTTAGTTGGCAATTAATTTGTATATCTCGCTGATTAGCCAATGGGAAGGGTAGCGGTCGTAAGCTAATTACCATGTTTCTCTTTTATTAGATAGGATAGTATTCCATTGTGTAAATGTACCACAGTTTTTTTAATCCACTCATCTGCTATGGGCACTTAGGTTGTTTCCAAATCTTAGCTATTGTAAATTGTGCTGCTATGAACATAGGGGTGCATATGTCTTTTCTTATTGGTGTTTCTGATTTCTTGAGATATATTCCTAGAAGTGGGTTACTGGGTCAAATGGTAGTTCAATTTTTTATTTTTTGAGGAAACTCAATACTGTTTTCCACAGTGGCTGCACCAGTCTGAATTCCCACCAGCAGTGCACGAGGGTTCCTTTTTCTCCACATCCTCGCCAGCACTTGTCATTTGTTGATTTGTTGATGATAGCCATTCTGACAGGTGTGATATGGTACCGCATTGTCATTTTGATTTGCATCTCTCAGATGATTAGTGACTTTGAGCATGTTTTCCTATGTCTCTAGGCCGTCTATATGTCCTCTTTTGAAAAGTGTCTATTTAGGTCCTTTGCCCATTTTTTTTAATAATTCTTTATTAGTTAAGGTATTACAAATGTGTCCTCATCCCCCCCACATTAAACCCCCATCCTCCCATCCCCACTCATGCTCTCAAACCCCTGTTGTTCATATCCATTGGTTTGGCTTATATGCATGCATAAAAGTCCTTTGGTTGATCTCTTCCCTTTGCCCCCTCCCTCCCCTACTTTCCCTCGGGGGAATAATAGTCTGATTGCTGTTTCTCTGTCTTTGGATCTGTCCCTGTTCATCAGTCTATGTTGTTCTCTATATTCCACAAATGAGTGAAATAATGAGGTATTTATCTTTCTCTGACTGGCTTATTTCACTTAGCATAATGCTCTCCAGTTCCATCCATGCTGTTGCAAAAGGCAAGAGTTCCTTCTTTTTTACTGCAGCATAGTATTCCATTGTGTAGATGTACCACTGTTTTTTAATCCACTCATCTGTTGATGGGCACTTAGGCTGTTTCCAAATCTTAGCTATGGTGAATTGTGCTGCTATGAACATAGGAGTGCATATATCCTTTCTGATTGGTGTTTCTGGCTTCTTGGGATATATTCCTAGAAGTGGGATCACAGGGTCAAATGGGAGTTCCATTTTTAGTTTTTTGAGGAAACTCCACACTGTCTTCCACAGTGGCTGCACCAATCTGCATTCCCACCAGCAGTGCAGAAGGGTTCCTCTTTCTCCACATCCTCTCCAGCACTTGTCGTTTGTTGATTTGTTGATGATAGCCATTATGACAGGTGTGAGGTGATACCGCATTGTCGTTTTGATTTGCATCTCTTGTATAATTAGTGACTTTGAGCATGTTTCATATGTCTTTCGGCCTTCTGTATGTCCTCTTTCGAAAAGTGTCTATCTAGGTCCTTTGCCCATTTTTTGATTGGATTGTTTATCTTCCTTTTGTTAAGTTGTATGAGTTCCCTATAAATTTTGCAGATTAAACCCTAATCAGAAGTAACATTCGCTGATATGTTCTCCCATGAAGTGGGCTCTCTTGTTGTTTTGGTGGTTTCTTTCACTGTGCACAAGCTTTTTATTTTTTATGAAGTCCCATTTATTTTCTCCTTAGTTTCCATTGTCTTAGGAGCTTTATTGGTAAAGATACTGCTACAACATATGTCTGATATTTTGCTGCCTATGGATTCTTCTAAGATTTTTATGGTTTCCCATCTTACATTTAAGTCCTTTATCCATTTTGAGTTTATTTTTGTGTATGGTGTAAGTTGGTGGTCTAGTTTGTTTTGTTTTGTTTTTTACATGTATCTGTCCAATTTTCCCAACACCATTTATTGAAGAGACTATCTTGACTCCATTGTATGCTCTTGCCTCCTTTGTCAAATATTAACTGAACATAATGGCTTGGGTCAATTTCTGGGTTCTCTGTTTTGTTCCATTGGTCTATATGTCTGTTCTTGTGTCAGTACCAGACAGTTTTGAGAATAGTGGCTTTGTAGTATAGCTTGATATCTGGGATTGTGATTCCTCCAACTTGTTCTTCTTTCTCAAGATTGCTGCAGCTATTCGGGGTCTTTTTTTGTTCCAGATGAATTTTTGGAGAGTTTGTTCTAGGTCTTTGAAGTATGCCATTAGTATTTTAATGGGGATTCCACTGAATCTATAGATTGCTTTGGGTAGTATGGACATTTTAATGATGTTTATTCTACCAATCCATGAACGTGGTATGTTCTTCCATTTGTTTATATCTTCCTCTATCTGTTTTTTCAACATCCTGTAGTTTTCTGAATACACGTCTTTTACCTCCTCAGTTAAGTTTATTTCTAGGTATCTTAATTTTTTGTTGTTGTAATGGTAAATGGGATTTTTTTTCATTTCTCTTTCTGCGAGTTCACTATTCGTGTATAAAAAAGCCATAGATTTCTGGGTGTTAATTTTGTGTCCTAATACATTGCTGAATTCATTTATTAAATCTAGTAGTTTTGATGGAGTCTTTGGGGTTTTCTATGTACAATATCATGTCATCAGGGAATAATGACAGTTTTACTTCTTTTCCAATTCGGATGCCTTTTATTTCTTCTTCTTGTCTGATCACTATGGCTAGCACTTCCAGTACTATGTTGAAAAGGAGTGGTGAAAGTGGGCATCCCTGTCTTCTTCGTTCTTAGGGGAAATGGTTTTAGTTTTTGCCCATTGAGTATGATGTTGGATATAGGTTTTTCATATAAGGCTTTTATTATGTTGAGGTATGATCCCTCTATTCCCACATTGCTGAGAGTTTTTATCAAGAATGGGTGTTGGATTTTGTTGAATGCTTTTTCTGCATCAATTGATATGATTATGTGATTTTTGTCTTTCAATTTGTTTATGTGATGTATCACATTTATGGATTTGTGAATATTGTACCATCCTTGCATCCATGGAATAAATTCCAATTGATCATGGTGTATGATCTTTCTAATGTAATGCTGGATCTGATTTGCTAGAATTTTGTTGAGGATTTTAGCATCTATGTTCATCAGGGATATTGGCCTGTAATTCTCTTTTTTTTGTGGTGTCTTTATCTGGTTTTGGTATTAGGGTAATGCTGGCTTCATAGAAAGAGATTGAAATTGTTCCTTCCTCTTGATTTTTTTTTTTGAATAGTCCGAGGAGGATAGGTTTTAGTTCTTCTTTGAATGTTTAGTAAAACTCCCCCTGTGAAGCTGTCCAGACCAGGGCTTTTGTTTGTTGGAAGGTTTTTTTTATTACTGCTTCAATTTCATAGGTAGGTATTGGCCTATTCAAGTTTTTTTTTATTTTTCCTGATTGAGTTTTGGGAGATTGTATTTTTCTAGGAATATGTCCATTTTGTCGAGGTTGTCCAGTTTGTTGGAGTAGTGTTGTTCATAGTATTTTTTTACAATCCTTTTTATGTCTGCAGGTCGGATGTTACTTCACCTCTTTCATCTCTGATTTTGTTTATTTGGGTCATGTACCACATCTTTATCCATCCATCTATTGATGGACACTACGGTTGCTCCCATATCTAGGCTATTTATAATAATAAAAGCATAATATGCTAATTATACCAGACCGCTGAACAACCTTCTGGACATCCTTCCAGACAACCTTCCAGATGAACCCGGGGCAGCGAGGGCCAATGCAGGCCACCACGGCTGCGAGGGCCGAGCCCCTTGCATAAATTTGGTGCATCAGGCCTCTAGTTGTAAATAAGCTGCAATGAACTTATGGGTGCATATGGCTTTTCTAGTTAGTGATTTGGGTTCTTTGGATAAATAGCCAGGAGTGCAATTGCTAGGTTTTTCTTTGTCCTTTGTGATAGCATTTGTTTTAGTCTATTTTGTCTGGGATAAGTACTGATACCCCAGGGTCTTCTAGTATTTCCATTTTCATTAAATATCTTTTTCCATCCCTTTACTTTCAGTTTGTGTGTATCTTTATATCTAAATGAGACTCCTATAGATGGCATATGTAAGGATCTTGTTTTGTTATCTATTCAGTCACCACATATCTTTATTGGAGCATTTAATCCATTTTCATTTCAAATAATTGTTGATAGATATGTATTTATTGACATTTTATTATTATTCATATTTTTACCTTTTTCCTTATTCTTATAGAAGACCCTTTAAGATTTCTTTTAATATTGGTTTGGTGATAATGAATTCCTTTAGCTTTTTCTTATCTGGGGAACTCTTTATTAGTCATTTGATTATAAATTATAGCTTTGCTGGGTACAGTAATCTTGGTTGTAGGCCATTATATCACTTTGAATATTTTGTGCCAATATCTTTTGTCCTGCCTAGTTTCTGTTAAGAAATCAGCTGACAGTCTTATGGGCTCTCCCTTGTAGGCAACTAATTGCTTTTCTCTTGCTAACTTTTAAGATTTTTTTTTCTTTGTCTTTAACCTTTGGTATTATAATTACATGTCTTGGTGTGGGACTTTTTGGGTTCATCTTGTTTGGGACTCTCTCTAGTTCCAGGACTTGTATGTCTATTTCTTTGCCAGGTCGTGAAAATTTTCCATTATTTCTGCAAATAGGTTTTCAATTCCTTGTTCTCTCTCTCTTCTTCTTGTGGTATCCCTATGATATGAATGTTGGTACCCTTGATGTTGTCCCAGAGATCCCTTAAACTATCCTCATTTGGGGGGGGGTATTTTTGCTGCTCTTATTGGGTATTTTCTACTTCCTTATCTTCCAAATCACTGTTTTGATCCTCTGCTTCATCTAATCTTCTGTTGATTCCCTCTGAGTTTTCATTTCATTTATTATAGTCTTCATTTCTCACTAGTTCTTTCTATGGTTTTTATCTTCATTTTTATGTTTCCTATCTCTTTGTTGAAGTTCTTACTGAGATCATTAAATATCCTTATAACCAATGTTTTGAACTCTGCATCTGGTAGATTGCTGGTCTTCATTTTGTTTAGTTCTTTTTCTGGGGTTTTGTTCTGTTGTTTCATTTGGGACATGTTTCTTTGTCTCATAATTTTGTCTGCCTCCCTGTGTCCTCCCTGTGTTTGTTTCTATGTATTAGGTAGAGCTCCTACATCTCCCAGTCTTGGTAGAGCAGCTTTATGTACTGGGTGTCTGTGGGGCCCAACGACATAGTCTTCCTGGTCACCTGAGCTGGGTGCTCCAGGTGTGTCCCCTGTGTGGGTTGTGTGTGTGTCCCTGTTGTAGTTTGGCTTTGACTGCTGTTGGAGCATCAATATAAGGAACTGACCCTCAGCTTATTTGTTGTGAGGACTGGCCATGACTATAGTGGAGGAGCTATTGTGCAGGGACTCACCCTACAGAGAAGGAGTGACTTTAGCAGGGCTCTAGTGCCTGCCAAGTCTACCCTTGGGGCATATCATTTTTGGAAATGGCTGGTTGGTGCTCTGGTGTGCTATGAAGCTGGCCACCAGGTATATTGACTCTAGGGCCTCTTGGGTGGGCCTATAAAGTGATCTGCAGATGGTTGCCACTTGTGTTGGGCTTGGAGGTGCCTGGGAGAGCTAAACTGCAAACTGATACTGGATGCCACTAGAGCCAGGTTTGGGGCTGCTTAGCAAGAGGTATGGGGCATTCTGAGGCCTGATGCTGTTTGTTTGTGATTTTTAAAACTTTTAGAGATTTTAGGAAAGCCTGCAACATGAGCCAAGACAGGCCATTTGTATAGAAAAGCCACTGGAAGCAGCTTGGGTGGGTCCACAAATTGGGTGGGGTGGAACAAAGGGTGTTAGTTAGGTTGATAGAGACCCAGATATGTTGTCTGCCTGCCTGTGCAGCCTGGGTGAGGGGAGAGCTCAACAAAAGAACAATGGCTTGTGCCAGCACTTCTGTCTGAGAGAAAGCTGTTCCTCCAGACCTCGCCCTGAAGGCAGATAACTCATTTGTATGTCCCCTGGCACCTTTGGAGCTGCTGACCCAGTGCTGGAGCTCAGCCAGTGAGTCCAACAGGAAGTAAGGCCATTCACAGTCCCTTTGAAAGGAATACCCAAGACTTCAGATACCCTCCGTCTCACTTAGCCACAATCTCCACTGGCTATCAGAGGCAAAATTTATGGAATCCTGGGCTGGAGCCTGATGTGGAGCTGGGTCCCCTCACCTCTCAGGGAGACCTCTGCACTTGAAATATCCTTCCTGATTTTTAACCACCACACATGGATGTGAAACCAGTCCATTCCATATCTCCACCCCTTCTACCAGTCTCCCCATAGCTTCTTCTGTGTATCCTTAATGATTCTGTTCAACTAGACTTCAGGCAGTTCTCAATGATGGTTTTTCTATAATTTAGTTGTAATTTTGATGTGGTTTCAGAAGAAGGTGAGTGTAGCATTTACCTACTCTACCATCTTGACCAGAAGTTCAAAGTCCCTAAGTCATTCTGGCAAACTCTGATGCTGTTTCCAGTTCAATTTGTCCTTATTTAATTCAATTTGTCCATTTCTCTTATTTAAATGGCTGAGGGAGACTCTGGTCCTCTCAGATTCTCATATTTGGATTTTTTTGTTACCATGTAAATAGGCATAGGCCTCTAAGCAAATCTCCCTTTTGCTTTTTCTCTTATTGAATATTCCATTGTAATGGCTTCCTTGTAGCTTCTTTTTATAAGGATAAATTGATTTGGGGCTGAAAGTTTTAAGAATCTTTGATGATCTGGTTTTACTATTGGGAAAAGAGGTTCGGAATAGAGTGAAGTGGTGGGGTTTTTCAAGATATACACCAATAATAGAAGAGGAAGAGAAGTGGGAGACCAGGCTGTTGAAAGACGAGGTGTTCCATCTAAACCCATCTTTATACACACCATTAGCAGGAGCTTATTAAATACACACGCACGCACACACACACACACACACACACACAATGTTCAACTCATTAGGTTCTCTACTGGATTCTCAGAGCTTCCAACAGTACTAGGAGAGGTGAACTGACTCCAGCTGATAAGGCACTCCAGTAGCAGGAGGCTTCTTAGGCATTTTGCCTTAATAAGCAGATCATCAGCATGCTGCTACTAGTGATAATGACCTTAGAAGAGGGTTGCCAGGTAAATTACAGGATGCAATATTTGGAATATTATACATATATTTTAAAATATATTTTTACTAGGGGCCCGGTGCACGAAATTCATGCACGGAGGGGGGAAAGAGTCCCCTCAGCCCAATGTGCACCCTCTATCACGTTCCGGGACCCCGGCCACTCTGGACCTAGGCACGGGCCTACAGGCTCGGGGTGGCCTGGCTCCCAAGGACGCCTGTCCCGGGGACACAGGCCTTTTGGTGCTGGCACATGCACAAGTGGCCACAGAGCAAGAACCTCTACTGGGCCCATCCACACACTCCAGTGGGACAAAAGCTTCCCCCACATTGTCATGGCGACAACCCCGGCTCCCCCTGGCTCCCTGGCGCCCACGCAACACCACCCTGACCCCGGCTCCCCGGCACCTGTGCGCACGCGCCAGCCAGGTGGGAGCTTCCCCGGCATCCGCATGCCCCACCCCACCACAAGCTCCCCAGCACCCGTATGCGTGCAACCTCCCGCCCCAACCCGTCTCCCAAGCACCCATGCATGCGCAAGCAGCTGCAGGCCGGAACTTCCCCAGCATTGCCATGGTGACACGGGGGAAGTACCTGCCCCGCCCCCACTCCTCATTGGCTGGTGGGTGTGGCTTGAGCATAGCAGAGGGGTGGTTAATTTGCATGTTTCTCTTTTATTATATAGGATTGATTTCAGAGAGGAAGGGAGAGGGAGAGAGAGATAGAAACATCAATGATGAATCATTGACCGGCTGCCTCCTGCACTCCTCCCACTGGGAATCAAGCCCACAACCTGGTCATGTCCTGACCAGGAATTGAACCGTGACCTCCTGGTTCGTAGGTCAATGCTTAACCACCAAGCCATGCCCGCCAAGCTACAAATATTTTTAAATTACCTGTTATTTATCTGAAACTCAAATTTAACTGGGCTTCCATATTTTTATTTGCCAAATCTACAAACTTAGCAAATTTAGCAAAATCATATCCAGGGACCCCAAAACAGCAATGTGACTCTAAACTGCCCTTTAATAATGGGTTAAGAAATCAGGGTTTCCAAAGCTTAATGTGCCTTTTTTCAAATTGTCTAATGAGGACCAAACTCTCCCGTCTTCACCGCAGCATTCCAAACCTGCAATAACTACTCATAGCTAGTTTTTAGCTGGTTTTCCTGTGTGGAGAGCAAGTGTCTACTTCACTGGCTCCAACTCTCACTTGCTATGGGTAACCTGTTTACTGTTCTCACATAAAATGAGCTCTTCCCACATAAGCTCTACCCACAAGTTTTAGAGAAATGTGAAGAATATCTCCACAAGTGACTAGGAAAGGGGTGATGGTCACTTAGAGATCCCCGAGAATGTTCTGTGATTGCTCCCCACAAAATCAGCAGAGTTCAAAAGGAAGAAGGAGGGACATATTGTCCAGCCTGTCCCCTATGGTTTCTAAGCCCATCTCTTCAGGCCCCTGTAGCCTTCAAGCCTCCATTCTGGCTCCAGTGGCTCTACTAGTAAAGGCTATTATTTTGCTCAAAAAGACTGACTGAGAGGTCTATTAAAATAAAATAAATTTAAAAGAAGAATTTATGAATATTCAGAAAAGCAGCATCTTTTATGAAGTAAGGCATATTCACATTTCACAAGCAGGAGCCCACATATGATACTTCCCAGAATGCTTTGAGCAGTATTGGACTATTCTTCATTTACTAGCCTCCAGGTATCATTACATAAACTAGATAGGAAATGATGCTGGCTGCCATTGCAGCTTGGAAGATGTATATGACACCCTCAAATTGAAAGCTGTTCCTCCCAACACCACTGTGGCCCACAAAGCACACAGGAAGCAGACAGGTAAGGTGGTAGCCAGGCAGGTTTCACTGCCACCTCCTGAAAGGGATTTAATCTGAAAGGGACGTCAGGCCTGGGAGCTCTGGCTCTATAATTGTCAGCTGCTTATTAATTAAGCTTAAACAGAGAAATTCTATCTGGTTATAGCTCCCCAAAGTATCTAAGCCTGGAGTGTCTAACCCTGTATTCACTTAATCAACAAACATTTAATGAATTTCTACTATGTGTTAACACTGCTGATACAATAGTGGAAAAACTGATTTAATCCAAAACTCATGGAGATGAGGGTCTAATGGGAGAGACACACAAGGAAATTAGCAATTACAATGCATAATGTGGAAGTCCAAGTGCTATAGGAGCATGAAGGAGGGCACCTCACCCATTGCAAGATGGTCTGGAAAGGGACCCTGTGAAATAATAGAAAAATATATATTGATTTCTGCCCTCATTTCCTGACATAGAGCTCTCAAAACCTTTATAATTTCCTAAATGATAAGAGCACCAGGAGCCTCTTTTGTTCTAATATTTGGCCCCAACCCTAGTTCCTAACATGGAGCTCCTATATCCTATGGAATTGCCTGGGTAATAGGAGTGTCTGTTGAACTAATGAGATGATCTTTGTGGGCTCCTGCATAGCTTCCAGATGGGAGTTGGTCACCATAAAGATCAAACCATGATTAGAATTTTGGAAGTTTCAGGCTCTTCTCCACCCCTGCCCCATCCTCTGGAAAGCGGGGAGAGGCTAGAAATTGAGTGAATGATCAATCATGCCTACATAATGAAGCCTCAATAAAAATCCCCAAAGTAGGAGGTTCAGAGAGCTTCAACATTATTTCCCAGAACTAGAACAAATATTCCAAAAATGCATATGAAACCACAAAAGACCATGAATAGCCACACCAATCTTGAAAAATAAAATGGAATGTATTACACTATCTGATATCAAACTATACTACAAGGATAAAATAATCAAAACAGCATGTATATAGACATATAGATCAATGGAATAGAACAGAGCCCAGATATAAACTCATTCCTATATGGTCAGTTAATATACAACAAAGTAGGCAAGAATATACAAGGGGGTAAAGACAGTCTATTCAATAAATGGTGTTAGGAAAATTTTTTGCAGATACATGCAAAAAATGAAATTAGACCACCTTCTTATATATAACAATAAACTTAAAATGAATTATATACTTAAATGTAAGTCTCAAGACCATAAAGCTCCTAGAACAAAACATAGGCAGCAATATTTTTTCTGATATATCTCCTCAGGCAAGGGAAACAAAAGGAAAAATAAACAAATAGGACTACATCAAACTAAAAAGATTTTGCACAGCTAAGGAAGCCATCAACAAAACAAAAAGACAACCTGCTGACTGGGAGAACATATTCGCCAATGATACATCTGATAAGAGGCTAATATCCAAAATTTATTAACAAGTCACACAACTCAGGCGGGGGGGGGGGGTAGGTGGGATGGGTAAAGGGATTAAGAAATACCAATTGGTAGTTACAATATAGTCACTCTGATGTAAAATACAGCATGGATAATATAGTTAATAATATTGTAGTAACTGTATGGTGACAGGTGAGTACTGGAAATATCAAGGGGAATCACTTTGTAAAGTATATGATTATCTAACCACCATGCTATACACCTAAAGCTAATACAAAGTAATATTAAATGTCAACTGTAATTTAAAAATAAAATTTATAAATAAGTAAATAAAGCTCCCCAGTAATCCCAAAGCTACCAATTAGGGACCCACTTTAGAGAGTTATTCCTGACTATTTCTGACTTATTGCATTCTATTCTATTGCCCTGACTTACTGCATTCTATTCTATTGCCCTTCATAACCTTTGAGGTACTAAACAAATATGAAAGTATCTTGTACTTTTATTTGATAATTCAGGCAACCCTATATAGAATGAATAAATAAACAAACTTCCTGCAGAAGAAAGCCATTAACAACAACAACAAAAGTAAAATTACACCAGCCAAGATGGATAATTATGTTTTCCCCAAGTTTCCTGCAGCTGTTTGTTGGTCATAAGACACATAAAACATCTTGTGGACCTTTCACTACCAAAGAAAAATTGCTTCCAGCTGAGAAATTAGGTATTAACAAAGGTGTTAATACATCTTTACAGTTCAGCTCAACTACACTGTTTATCACAGGGGTCCTCAAACTATGGCCCGCAGGCCACATGCAAACACAAATATTGTATTTGTTCCCGTTTTGTTTTTTTTACTTCAAAATAAGATATGTGCAGTGTGCATAGGAATTTGTTCATAGTTTTTTTTTTAAACTATATCCGGCCCTCCAACGGTCTGATGGACAGTGAACTGACCCCCTGTTTAAAAAGTTTGAGGACCCCTGGTTTATCATGTTGTTTTTCAACATGGTAGATCATTAAAGCTATTTTTTCATTTTACAGGGTAAGGAACTAAGGCTGGCCAGAGAGGTGATTCAACTTGCAAAAGTCATGTGGCTAGATAATAGCAGAACTGTACTAAAACCAGGCTATGAGCCTAGCACTCTTTCCACTACAAGAATTAGTTGAAATAGTATCTAAACAGGGGGAAGACTTTCAGTTGATTGGTCTCAAGTTGTCCCCATACCCTGCTGTGGAGAGCTTGTTGGGGGTTCCTTAAATGGAAATGAACAGTGTTTGGGACTAGAAAAGAAATTTCAAAGACCCTTGGTTACTCAAACAAATAGACATATTTTTGAGCATGGATTACCCACTTGTTTATTCACCAAAATTTTGTTGAACCCTGTGCTAGGTGGAGATAGAGATAATCACAATCCCTGCCTTTGGAGAGCTTAGACTCCAGTAAGGAGAGGCAGACAAGTAAACAAATAAGTGTATTAAACTTCTCTAGGTACAGAGGGGGCATCAGAGAAGGGATGAAAGGCTTCAGAAAGGAGGTCATCAGCCAAAAAGGAAAGCAGGCCAGGCCAAGCATTGAATATAGAACAGAAACAAGTGTGATATGGTCAGAGTTCAGTGGAAAGAGAAGGGAGGTTATCTCTGCAGTCTTCAGGGGTGATGGAAGGCTTTTTGGAGAGGTAAGTCAAGAACTGAGTCTTGATGCCAGGTGGGTACTACAATAACTGGGGGAGTCACTTCATAAATTATATAATTATCTAACCACTATTCCATATACCTGAAACTAATATAAAATATTGAATGACAACCTTAATTGAAAAAATAAAATTAAAAATATAGGGGGAGCCTGGCCTATATGGCTCAGTGGTTGAACATTGACCCATGAACCAAGAGGTCAGGGTTCAATTCCCAATCAGGGCACATTCCCTGGGTTGCAGGCTTGATTTCCAGTAGGGGGCGTGCAGGAGGCAGCCGATCAATGAAGTTTCTCTCATTGATGTTTCTATCTCTCTATCCCTCTCCCTTCCTCTTCCTAAAAATCAATAAAAACTTATTTTAAAAATAATATCGGGGGTGGGGGGAGGAGAGAGAACTAAGCTGTGAAGCATGTGCAAGAATAGTGTAACCAGAGAGGATGCTTCAGATTGGAGCAGCATGAGCAAAGGTACTGATATAAGAAGATATCTTATATACTAGAGGCCCGGTGGAGGCCTGGAGAGAAATGGAGGCGGGCTGTTGGCCAGGCTGGGAGAGAAAGAGAGGCAAGTTCTGATCAACGGCTGCCACAGAGACTACGAATCAGACCCTGCCTCTCTCTCTGCAGCCTTCTCTCCAGGCCTGATCTGCAGCCCCTTGGCAGTCAGTGCTTGGTCCCAGAGCCTGCAGCAGCGCAGTCAGTGCTGGGTCACCAGGCCAACCCAGCACTGACTTCTGGTCTGGTCAAGCCTTCAGTCCTAATCGGTTGTTACAACCCTGGCTCTTTATTATATAAATTTGGAATATATCCCTTTGCATATCAAGTTTAAAATTTTTAAAATCACCCTTCACTTTTTGCTTCTCCAAAATAGTTTAATTTTACTTTCCTGGTCAGCGGGTAACTCTCCAGTCTCACTCTTCACTCTCACTGTACTTCTGGTAGTCTATAATACTACCATGTACAGTTGTGCATACTGTTCACTGCACAAAGATGCCCAGTTATGGAGGTTAATGGGGGCTGAAATCCAAAATGCACTGCACTCAGCAAGTCATGCTCTCTTTTCCTAATTTGATACATTGTGTGTCTGCCAGGCCATGTACCCAAAAAAGGGGGCACTTTTTCATCAACAGATAAGTGAAAAAAATGTGGTACATATGTACAATATATGTGGAATATTACTTGGCCATAAAAAAATAAGGAAATCGTACCATTTGTATGGAAGGACCTAAAAAGTATTGTGCTAAATGAAATGTCATTAAGAGAAAGGCAAATACCATATGATTTCCCTTACATGTGGAATTTAAAGAACAAAATAAATGGACAACAAAATAGAAACAGATTCATAGGTGCAGAAAACAGACGGATGGTTGTCAGATGGGAGGGGGGTTGAGGGCTGGATGAAAAAGGTGAAGTATATGATTGTCTAACCACTTTGCTGTATATCTGAAACTAATACAAAGTAATATTGAATGTAAACTATAATTGAAAAATAAAATTTTAAAAATTACTAAATTGTAAAAAGAAAAGGTGGCACTTTTTCTAGTTTACATAAAGGTACCCTTGCAGTGGCTGAAACACTAGACCAGCCCTAGATCAAATTGTAAGGTAAGTAAGATTTTGCACTGATTTCTTTTAGCCCCAAATCTTTATAGCTGAAGCCACAACCTATACACTCATTTCTTCAGCAATTCTTATACTAACCATAACAAGTAAGCCAAATTGCCAGTTACCTGGAACTGGAAGGAGCCTGGAACTGCCACTGTCCAGGATCTAGTATTACATGGCCCAGGGATGATGTAGGGCTGATGTGGCTCCCTTGCTTTCATTTCCTTATAATCCTAAACAGGATGGCTGAGTGCCACCATTTCCCGAGTCAGTTTTTTTTCTTTCCAGAGGAAAACTACATTTCTGCATGTGTCACAAACAAGTTTGTTTCTTGTCTCCCCTGCCTACTGTTCCATCAGAATCAGCATTGGAAATCAGGTGAGCACTCACCTACTTACCATACCCACCTACCATGGTGGGCTAGCCTTGTGCCAAGTCCTGACTCCCTTGTCTTCTCACCTATCCTGTGTCACCAAGAACCACTCTTTCCCATAACCTATCAACTATGGCTTTCAGACCTCCAGGATTTCCCCTCCTTTATCAGGGTTAAAAAATTATGCTGCTATAATATAAAGACTCAACATTATAGTGAGTCAAGGAACAATTAAGTTTCTCCCCACATGACAGTCCAGGGTACATAGGAGGGCTACTTAGGGCCATTCAGTCATTCGTGGATTTATATTCATTCCATCCCATCACATTTCTCCATCCTTGTCTAAGGTGGCAGTCTCATCTACCCAGTTGAAGCTGTGTTCCAGGAGCATCCATGTTTCTACTCACAGAAAGAGTAAGAAAGCACAGAAGAACCCATATGTAAAGTTTAAAGGGCTGGGCATAGAATGAGCCCACATCACTTCTGCCCACATTCCACTGATCAGAGAGCAACATTTGACCACAAGGGAGGCTAGAAAATGTAGTACCCAGCTGGACAGCCTGTCCCAGATATAATCATTATTATTGAAGATGCCATATACTCTTTCCTATCAGGAAAAGGCATCTGTTTTGTCACAATATCCTACCCTGAATGGAAACTTGACAATCAATCAACTTAAATAGAATCAAATATTAATGAATAAATAATTGTGTTTCAGGTGTAGAACATTGTTTCTCAAAATGTGCTCCATGGACTCTGAGCGGTCCTGGGCCACCTATTGTTCCCAAAAACCTAACAAGAGGAAAGGGAAATGAATTTTTCTTCACATGCCTTCTATGTGTTTGAGATATAAGGCTAATTATGATTTTTCACAGCAATCACATTACATTCTTAACAATCCTCATGTTCTTAGAGGTGGGGCATGAACAAGAACTGTATTTGTCTTTGCCAATGCTGCCTTATTAGGGTACAGTTCTTCTTTATTAACATACTAGAGGCCCGGTGCACAAAAATTTGTGCACTCGGGGGAAAGGGGGGGGTCCTTCAGCCTGGCCTGTGCCCTCTTGCAGTCTGGGACACCTCAGGAGATAACGCCCTGCTGGCTTAGGCCTGCTCCCGGGTGGCAGAGGGCAGGCCCAATCCCTAGGTGCAGCCCCTGGTCAGGCTCAGAGCAGGGCCTATTGGGGAGTTGGGGCGCCGCCCCCTGTCATGCACAGAGCAGGGCGGATTGGGAGGTTGCAATGCCACCCCCAGTCACGCTCAGGGTAGGGCCGATTGGAGGGTTGGGGCACCGCCCCCTGTCACACTCAAGGCAGGGTCGATGGGGAGGTTGCAGTGCCACCCCGTCACGCATAGGGCAGAGCCCATCAGGGGGTTGGGGAGCTCCCCCCTGTCACGCACAGAGCAGGGCCCATCAGGGGGGTTGGGGCTCCGTACCCTGTCACGCACGGAGCAGGGCCCATCAGGGGGTTGGGGAGCTCCCCCCTGTCACGCACAGATCAGGGCCGATCAGAGGGTTGAGGAGCTCCCCCGTCACTCACAGAGTAGGGCCAATAGGGGAGTTGGGGCACCACCCTCTATCACCCACAGAGCAGGGCCGATCAGGGGGTTGGGGCGCCGCCACTCTCACACTCAGGGCAGGGCCGATGGCTCTACCCTGTCACACACAGAGCAGGGCCCGTGGGGGTGGGGGGGTTGGGGTGCTGCCCTCTATCACCCACAGAGCAGGGCCGATCAGGGGGTTGGGGCACCGCCACTCTCACACTCAGGGCATGGCCAATGGGGAGGTTATGGCTCTACCCTGTCACACACAGAGCAGGGCCCGTGGGGGGGGGGGGGGGAGTTGGGGCGCCGCACCCTGTCACACACAGAGCAGGGCTGATCAGGGGGTTGGGGCACTGCACCGTCACACACAGAGCCGCAGGGCAATCAGGGGGTTGGGGAGCTTCCCCCGCCCCCGTATCAGGCACAGAGCAGGGCTGATCAGGAGGTTGGGGCGCCTTCCCTTGTCACGAACAGAGCAGGGCGGATAGGGAGGTTGTGGCCCCGCCCCGTCACACACAGAGCCGCAGGGCCATCAGGGGGTTTGGGCGCTGCCCCCTGTCATGCTGATCCCGGTGCCAGGAGGCCTTGCGGCTCCGCTGATCCTGGTGCTGGGAGGCATATTACCCTTTTACTATATAGGATAGAGGCCTGGTGCACGGGTGGGGGCCAGCTGGTTTGCCCTGAAGGGTGTCCTGGATCAGGGTGGGGGTCCCCACTGGGGTGCCTGGCCAGCCTGGATGAGGGGATGATGGCTGTTTGCAGCTGGTCACACACCCTTCAGGGTGGGGGTCCCCACTGGGGTGCCTGGCCAGTCTGGTGAGGGGCTGAGGGCTGTTTTTCGGCTGGCTGGTGACTGAAGCTCCAAACTGCCCCTTTTTTTCTTTTTTTTTTTTTATTCTGGGCCAGCTTTAGCTCTGGCTCCAGCTCTGAGGCCTCTGCTGCTGAAAGCAGGTATCTGGTTTGTTTGGGTTCTATAATCGAAACAATGTATAACTCCAGCTCTGAGATCCCGGCTCGCTGAAAGCAGGTTTCTGGGGTTTTGTTTAGCTTCTATATTTGTTACAATGTTTCAAACTGCAGGCTCAGAGGCAGGCAAGGCAGGCGGGGAACATTGGTTTCCTGGGTCACTGAAGCAAGCAAGCCTCATGTTAGTTTCAAGCTGCCTGGCTGCCAGCCGCCAGCTTGGCTGGCAGTTAATTTGCATATCGCCCTGATTAGCCAATGGGAAGGGTAGCGGTCGTACGCTAATTACCATGTTTCTCTTTTATTAGATAGGATATTTGTGTCTTTCCCATGTTATTGCTTATATTTGTTAAATTTGCATCTTGTGTTATGACTATTGTGTACCATTATATCCCTCAACCAAATCAACTACTCAAACACCATTCACTGAAAAAGTGAAGAAATTAAGGACAAATTTTGCAAATGGTAAGAATTCCTTCATTTTTACTGCAGTGTAGTATTCCATTGTGCAGATGTACCACAGTTTTTTAATCCACTCATCTGCTGATGGGCACTTAGGCTGTTTCCAGATCTTAGCTATGGTGAATTGTGCTGCTATGAACATAGGGGTGCATATATCCTTTCTGATTGGTGTTTCTAGTTTCTTGGGATGTATTCCTAGAAGTAGGTTCACTGGGTCAAATGGGAGTTCCATTTTTAGTTTTTCTGAGGAAACTCCATACTGTTCTCCACAGTGGCTGCACCATTTGCAACACCATGGATGGAACTGGAGAGCATTATGCTAAGTGAAATAAGCCAGTCAGAGAAAGATAAATATCACATGATCTCACTCATTTGTGGAATATAATGAGCAACATAAACTGATGAACAAAAACAGAGACAGAGAAGCATCAATCAGACCGTCAAACCTCAGAGGAAAGGTAGGGGAGGATGGGGGTAAGGAGGAGAGATCAACCAAAGGACTTGTATACATACATATAAGCCTAACCAATGGACATAGACACCAGGGAGGTAAGGGCATGAGTGGGGGAGAGTGGGGGGTAATGGGGGGATAAGGACACATATGTAACACCTTAATCAATAAAGAAAAAATAAAAATAAAAAAACAGTCATGGTGATGTAATATACAAGAAATATCTATAATAATAAAAGCACAATATGCTAATTAGACCAGATGTCCTTCCGGAAGAAGCCAGGGCTCTGAGGTAAGCCCAGGTCCCAGGTGTTGGAGGGAAGCTGGTGATGGCAGCTGGGGGAAGGGAGGCTTACTCTTGCCCGAGTTTTGTGCATTGGGCCTCTAATAATTGATAATATTGTAATAACTATGTATGGTGTCAGATGAGTAGTAGATTGGGGCAATCACTTTGTAAGTTACATAACTGTCTAATCACTATGTTGTACACCTAAAATTAATATATTGTATGCCAACTATAATTGAAAATTTTTTTAAATTTTAAAATGGTTCACTGAATATTAAAGTATTAATAAAAATAGTTAACTCAATGCTATAACACAGTAAACACCAGGAATATAAATAGTGAACAAGGCTCCAGTACAAATTCAGAATGTGAATCTGTATGTGCTAGGACAAATAAATCTGTACATGTGACAATATCACACAAGTAGCCACAAATACAAATATGTGAAAAGGGAGCCCACTGTATAGCAGAACATATTTGCCAATGATACATCAGATAAGAGACTAATACCCAAAATATATAAGGAACTCACACAACTTAACAAAAGGAAGACAAACAATCCAAATAAAAAATGGGCAAAGGACCTAAATAGATACAGTGGGGCCTTGACTTACGAGTTTAATTCGTTCCGTGACAGAGCTCATAACTCAAATTACTCGTATGTCAAATCAAAAAGTGAACAAGTGAGACAGGTGATGCTGGGCTGATGTTGTAGTGTTCACTGTGATGTTCGCTGCGCCAACTAGCGGTGGGGTATCTGAAGCTGGCTCGTAACCTGAATTTTAGCTCGCAACTCAAAGCAAAAAAATCGGCTGAGAGAAGGCTCATATCTCAAAAAACTAGTTAGTTGGGACACTCATAAGTCAAGGCCCCACTGTACTTCCACAAAAAGGAGATACCAATGGCCAAGAGACATATGAAAAAATGCTCAAACTCACTAATCATCCAAGAGATGCAAATTAAAATGACAATGAGGTATCACCTCACACCAGCCAGAATGGCTAACATCAACAAATCAACAAATGACAAGTGCTGGCAAGGACGTGAAGAAAAGGGAACCCTAGCACACTGTTGGTGGGAGTGCAGACTGGTGCAGCCACTATGGAAAACAGTATGGAGTTTCCTCAAAAAATTAAATATGGAACTGCCATTTAAGCCAGTGATCCCACTACTAGGAATATATCCTAAGGAATTCAAAACACCAATCAGAAAGAATATATGCACCCCTATGTTCATAGCTGTGTTATTTGCAGTAGCTAAGATCTGGAAATAGCCCAAGTGCCCATCAGTAGATGAGTGTATAAAAAAGCTGTGGCACATTTACACCATGGAATACTATGCAGCTGTAAAAAGGAAGGATCTCTCACCCTTTGAGACAGCATGGAGGGACATGGAGAGTATTATGTAAGCAAAATAAGCCAGTCAGAGAAAGACAGGTATCACATGATCTCACTCATATGCAAAAACTAATGAACAAAATAAACTAAGGAACAAAATAGATCCAGAGACATAGAAGTATGGAACAGACTGTGAAATCTCAGAGGGAAGGTGCGGGGAGAGGAACAGATTAACCAGGGAACTTATGTGCATACTAGAGGCCCAGTGCATGAAATTCATGCACGGGGGGGGGGAGGAATCCTTCAGCCCGGCCTGCACCCTCTCCAATCCAGGACCCCTTGGGGGATGTCCAACTGCCTCTTGCAATCTGGGAGTGCTGGCTCCTAACTGCTCACCTGCCTGCCTGCCTGATAGCCCCTAACTGCTCCCCTACTGGCCTGATCACCCCTAACTGCCTCTGCCTCGCCCCACACCCAGAACCTAGGATTCCCTCCTTTGGCCAGTCACCGGGTGCCGGGAGCCGGTCCATCCTTGCTGCTTGACACAGTCGCTGCAGGGAAGAAACATCTGCACAGCATATGTTTCAAGGGATCTGGCGTATATAGCGTACTGTTCTTAATATGTTTGCTCCCCTTAGCGCTATGTGTTTTAACCAAGGTCACCTCTCTGAGAAAGGTTGTTTCCCCAGGTAGGGATTTTTCCCTGAAGTTAGGGAGGGGATAAAACCCCTTAACTAAGTGCCAGGCTGGTAATCACTTTAACTACAAACAATCACGCTTAAGCTACATAATCTTTAGTCCCTGGAATGGAGATAAGAAATGCCCTAACCTTTGCAATAGAAATTGACAGGATTAAAATCAACTGGTATAAATACAGATGTAACAAGACAACAGGACACAGAACCTAGAGACAGAACCTAGCAAGAGAACATGGCAAAAGATCCTGGACAGAACCTGGCTACAGAACTTGGCTGGAGAACCTGGATAGAACCTGGCTGAAGAACCTGGCTACAGAACCTGGCGACCGAACATGGCTGGAGAACCTGGACAGAACCAGTCTGGAGAACCTAGCAACAGAACCTGGTGACAAAACCTGACTGGAGATCCTGGATAGAACCAGGCGAGAGAACCCAACCATGCTGGTCAACTGAACGCTACCTTCGTGTCATTCTTTCTTCACCGACTCCGTCCACACCTTTGGGGACCCCTGGACCTGCTGGGGCAGGACCCCAGCAACCGGGACCTGGGCTTCTCTCCCTCCGGCCAGCTGCAGGCACCCAGGACCCGGGCCAGCTTTGCCTGGGCTGGCCACAGCCACAAGGGACTGTGGGTGGGCAGCTGTGCCCGGGCCACAGGCACCAGTGCCCAGGACCACACGGCAGGTGGCTTGTCCCTCTCCCGGGCTGCAGCCTGGCTGGTCCCCATTCCTCTCTTACGAGCTCATTTGTGCCTGGCTGGTCCCCATTCCTCTCTTACGAGCTCATTTGTGCCTGGCTGGTCCCCCTTCCTCTCTCCCAGTGTTGAGTGTCTGAGCAGTTCCAGTGCGAGGGTGTGATGACCATTTGCATATTAGCTCTTTATTATATAGGATGTGCATAACCCATGGATATAGACAATAGTGTGGTGAAAGCCTGGGGTGGGGGTGGGGGGGTCAATGGGAATAAAAAGGTGACATATGTAATACTTTCAACAAAGGTAAAATTTTTAAAAAAGAAGATAAATATCTGAAAATTTGATTTTATTGGAGCTGTAATCATTTGACCCTAGTCTCCAGTATGCTATTTATAATATGAAGTCATCAAGGCTTTTACAGAATTATTAAACAAAGTACAGCAGACCCTGTGGTAAACCAATTGTACTTTTTGAGAACAAGCATGAAGTAATTCTTTGTTGTAAGAAATTGATGAATATTGTGACTAAGGTGGAGAAGATACCAAAGCTATAGGGGTATCCTTCAAAGTTGTCAGACCTCTTGACAAAACAAGTATAAGTTCACTTTATGGCCAAGAAGTTGATAAAGCCAGGTACAACATTAATGACAAATGACTTATAGAGAAAGCAGAATGAGCTATTGGCAGAATTCCTGTAACAAACAATATCACTGGACATCTATAATATCTATGGCATACAATGCAGAAGGGAAATTACTAACACATGTGGACTCCAGAAGATAATTTACTTTAGAGTCAGACAAAACCACTGATGTGCAGATTCTTGGCAAAGGAATGCTATACATACAAGGGAGGTGCTCCATGACTTTATTTGCATTTTTGACCCTGAAATCCCATGCTTTAAGAGGAAAGGGGTGTTTTTTAATTAAACTTGTGATTTTGATATAATTGTAGATTTACATGCAGTTGTAAGAAATAATTCAGAGATATGGGCCAGTGTTGCTCAGTGGTTGAACATCGACCTATGAACCAGGAGGTAACGGTTTGATTCCTGGTCAGGGCACATGCCTGGGTTGAGGGCTCCATCCCCAGTAGGGGGTGTGAAGGAGACAGCTGATCAATGATTCTCTCTCATCATTGATATTTCTATTTCTCTCTCCCTCTCTCTTTCTCTCTGAAATCAATAAAAATATTTTTTTAAAATAATACAGAAAAAAAAACTAGTACCATTTGCCCAGTTCTCCCATTAACAGTGTCTTGCAAAACTACAGTTCAATATCACAACCAGTATGCTGACATTATACAGTCAAGATGCAAAACATTTCCATCACCCACAAGGATTTCTCATGTTGTCCTTTTATAGCCAGAGCCACTCCCCACCAACTCCACTCCCTCCTTAATCTTGGCAATCCCTAATCTGTCCTCCATTTCTATAATTTTGTCATTTCAAGGATGTGATATGTTTGGAATCATACAGCATATAGCCTTTGGGCATTGTTTTATTTTCACTCAGTACAATTCTTTATAAATCTACCCAAGATGTAGTGTGTATCAATAATTCGTTACTTTTTATTGCTGAGCAGTATTCCCTAATGTGTCCCAGTTTATTAACCATTCACCTATTGAAGAACATCTGGGTTGTTTGGATTGTTTCTAGTTTGGGGCTATCACAAATAAAGCTGCTGGAAAAAGACAAGTATCACATGATCTCACTCATATGTGGAATCTAATTAACAAAATAAACTTATGAACGGAGTGGATCCAGAGACATGGGAGCATGGAATAGAGTGCGGAAAGTCAGAGGGAAGGCAGGGGAGGGTGGGTGAGTGGGAGGTAATTAACCAAAGACCTTGTATGCATATAGGCATAACCCAGGATGGCAGACAGTGGGGTGGTGAGGGCTTTGGGTGGGGGGTGGGGGTGGGCTGGAGGGGGTCGGTGGGGGAAAATGTGGAACATATGTAATACTTTCAACAATAAAGATTGGGGGGGAAAAAGAATTGAGTCCTAAAAAACAAACAAACAAAAAACACAAGTAAAGCTGCTGTGAAGCCCGGCTGGTGTGGCTCAGTGGTTGAGCATTGACCCAGGAACCAAGAGTCTCTGGTTTGATTCCCAGCCAGGGTGTGGGTTCAATTCCCAGCCTGGGTTGTGGGCTCAATACGTGGTGGGGGCAATGCAGGAGGCAGTCTATCAATGATGTTCCTCTCTTGTTGATGTTTCTATCTCTCTATCCCTCTCCTTTTATCTCTCTCTAAAAATCAATAAAAATGTCTTTTTTAAAAAGCTGCTGTGAACATTTGTGTAGAGGTTTTTCCATGAAGATATGTTTTCATTTCCCTGGGATAAATATCCCTTGCAATTGCTGGGCTATATAGTAGCTGCATGTTTAATTTTATAAGAAACTGTCCAACTCTTTTCTGGAATGGCTGTACCATTTTACATTTCCACGAGCAATGTAAGAGTGACTCAGTTTCTCCACATAAGAGGACATTTTATGAATTTAGTTAACAAGTGTTTTTTGTGAGTCACTAAGTAGATTGGAAAAGGGGTACCAATGCTCTATTCTAAGGAGCATTAGCCATGAATACATTAGAGAAATATGTTGCTATGCAAATAACAGAGGTTGCATCCAAATGCCAAGGCACTCACTGCTTGATTCACTGATAATAGTTATTGATCAGCACTAAGTCCCCTGATCGTGTTGAAGAAAACCATAAAAATTGTGAATATAATCATATTGTGGCCCCTAAAGGTATGTTTTCCCAGCATGCTGTACAAAGAAACAAGCAGCAAGAAATCAAACTTCACTCTAAGCATGTCAGTTGTTAAAAGAAACCACTTTTCCATAAGGTATTGAAACAAGAAATGGAGAAGACTTTATGACAATGATAATGCCATTAAAGATCATTTCTCAGATTTTAAATTCCTAGCCCAAGAGGAGTTTCGAAGCCATCTATTCAGATGCAAGTAATTACTTCAGTGGTAAAATATTGTTATGTTGGCCTAGCTGATTTGGCTCAGTAGATAGAGCATCAGCCTGCAGACTGAGGGGTCCCAGGTTTGATTCGGGTCAAGGGCACATGCCCAGGTTATGAGCTCAATCCTCAGTAGGGGGCATGCAGGAGGCAGCTGATCAATGATTCTCATCATTGATGTTTCTGTCTCTCTCTCCCTCTCCCTCTCTGAAATCAATACAAATATATTTAAATATATATATTGCTATGTTTAATGTTAAAAATAAAATAATCAAGATTTCTTAAAAAGACCAAACTATGGTGCAGTTTTATCACTAAGAATTTGTTTCTACCTCAACATGTTGAGATTTGTCCACTTTTCACAGAAAGAAATAGACTACACATTATCTATAATAAAAGCATAATATGCAAATCGACCAAACGGCTTAACAGCAGAATGACCTTTCGGACAACCATGCTATGACACCCACTGGTGCCAAGCCAGCCAAGGTGAGTGTGATGCAATTGGTCGGGGACCTGGCAATCGCCCCATGACCACCCCACAGAGGGAGGCCCAGGCCACCAACCAGCAGGCTGTGGTGGGTGGGCAGGGCCTCCCTCTGCAGGGCAATCAATCATGGGGCTCCCGGACTGTGAGAGGGTACAGGCCAGGCTGAAGGACCTCCCCCCGCAGTGCACAAATTTTGTGCATTGGGCCTCTGGTCTATCTATACTAATAAAACGGTAATATGCTAATTAGACTGGGTCAACTGACCATCTTCCGGACATCCAGCTTCCTTCCAGACAAAGCCATGGTGGTGGGGGCCGAGGCAGAGGCAGTTAGGCAGTTAGGGGGGAGATCAGGATGGCAGGGGGTTAGGGGCGACCAGGCCAGCAGGGGAGGGTAGTTGGGGGCACAAGCAGGCCAGCAGGGGAGGGCCATTGGGGGTGACCAGGCTAGCAGGGGAGGGTAGTTGGGGGCATTAGGCAGGTGAGTGGTTAGGAGCCAGTGGTCCTGGGTTGTGAGAGGGTGCAGGCCAGGCTGAGGGACACCCCCCATGCACAAATTTTGTGCACTGGGCTTCTAGTATATATAAAAGCCCAAGTAACTGGACGACCAGATGACCAGCCAGTATCTATGATGTGCACTGACCACCAGGGGGCAGACGTTCAATGCAGGAGCTTCCCCCTGGTGGTCAGTGTGCTCCCACGGGCGGGAGCGCTGCTCAGCTGACAGGCGCCAGACACTGGGCTCAAGACTGGCCAGCACAGCTGTGGCATGAGCCTCTCTCTTGGACACTCCCTCTGCATGCCCCAGCACCAGTGGCAATGGGGCCAGGATGAGCAGGAGTGGCAGTGCCCAGCCCGGGCTCAGGCTTCTCCCCAGCTGCCTGCCACTTCACGCACTACTTTATGCTGTGCAGGATCAACACCGACAGCGGGCTGGAGCCTGATGAGCTGGCGGGTAAGGACAGGCTGCAGTGGCACAGAGGTCCACTGATCCCTGCAGGCCAGGCCAAGGGACCCCACCGGTGCATGAATCTGTGCACTGGGCCTCTAGTTGGGTATATTTAAATATCACACCCAAGTCTTTCACAGTAAAACGTGCTACCACACTTTCTAGAACTGAATGCAATCAAAGAGGTGATTAGGAATTCACACCCATCTATCTCCCAAGTTGAACATTCAACCTTTCAGCCTTTGAATGTGATTTGTTCAAGGACTTTAGCATCTGAACAGATGCTTCAGTGTCAGCAGGAAACTGTCATTGTAATTTCTGGGCCCATGTTTGCTCCAAACATGCAAAACTATATAATAAAGCCCATTAAATACTTGAGGTAGTTCCAATGACCTATAATTGAATTAGGATTTTTAATGTTTTATTATGAAAAATTTTTGAAATATACACAAAAGTAGAAGGGATAGGATAATGAACCTCCACGTGCTCTCTACTCAGTAATTAATGTAATGCCTCTAGAGTCCTACATCACAACCCCTGTTCCACCTCTGATTTCAGCCAAAGTTGTAATGGACAATTCTATGCGATCTCAGACTTACATTAGCCCTACAACATCCCACCTCAATATCATGCTTCTCTCTTTCCACTTGTGCCCCAGTGCCTTCTCCAAAACCAGCCCACATGAAATCACAGCCAGAAGGGTGAGAGTAGTAATGCCTTTGGGGAAAACCTTGACCCAGTGGGGGACAGGAGCTAGTGGATGAAAGCTACGGCCTGTCATCCATCACAGGGGTAGTTCTGAGAAATACTCAACATCCTTCTCAGGAAGTCTGACCAGAATCAATCCCTTGTTGCCCAAAGTAACAACTGCATAATGCACCTTTAAAGTTATGTTTCCACCTTCTCTAACTCTCCCTGTTATCTCACTCCTGCTTCCTGGGGCAATACCCCAATTATACCTAACTACACCCAAATTCTTGCCTTAGACTCTACTTTGAGGAACCTAACTATAGACAAATGGTTATCAAATTTTACCATTCTTATTTCATCTATCCTGGAGTATTTTAAAGTATTTTACAGTTTGGATACTTTTTTAAAAAATTTAGTAGAAACAGGAAGGAAAGAAACCAACTCAATATGGGAGCTGACCTGTGATCCAGCTGTGCATCACCAAGGTAGACCTATATGCCTTGGTGAAAAATTTCCCCTAAATGCCATCCCCTTTCCTGATATGAAGTTATTAGAATATATTTCTTTAAATATTTTAATGTGACAGTGATAAAAATGTGAAAGAGCTTCTTTTTTCTTCTTTTTGAAAGAGCTTCTTTTCAATTTACTTAAATGGTGGATCATGTGTGGACAGAGCCATTACATAGCTCTTGAAAATCAACTATGAGAAACACTGATCCCACAAAAATGAACATTGGTGCGTGAATACACATATGCATTTTTCAGATGGAAACTTTTGGCCAGTAGCTTTCACTAGATTCTAAAGCAAGTCCTTGACCCAAAAAAGGGTTAAGAATTACTGATGAAGGAATATCGGGCCTGAGTAAGTATGATTTTATTGTGTACAGGGAGCCCTTCTGTAACTCTTTAAATCATTCTACATGGCTGACCATCATCTTCACCAAACTGCACAGCTAACCTCATTATGTGAATTGATATGATTATAATGAAAGGATTTTCCCTACTCAAGGTCTAATTTATAAAGAGGATATTCTTCCCCTGCAAGGCCTAGTTTATAATAAAAGGCTTTTTCCTTCTCAGAGCCTGGGTTTTGACATCTGGATTAGATGATATGGTCCCAATTTTCTCCTCAAAGCTATCTCTCCTAGCCTCAAAGGACGTTTGGGACTTTGCCAAACAACAGGAAAAGGATTTGGATTACAGTACGTGCTCTTTCCAGACTGGTCCTCGTTCTCCCAGATAGCTCTGTGCCCTGAACTGGTGCACTTCCAGGAATGTGAGATTCAGGGCCAGCTGTCAATGAAGCAATTCCTTCCACCTGCATCTTGTCCAGCCCCTAAATTACTAACTCAGAAAGGAAATTGGAAAGTTAAAGAGGCACACTTTCTCTAAAGAGCCTTAATGAGGTCTGGCATTTTGGTGTGCGTTTTTTTTTTTCTTTCCCTATTAACAAAGAACTATTTGTACATCATAAACATAAGTAGAGTGGGGAAATTTACATCTTAAAATCATTTCCACTTAAAAACCAAGACAAAAATGGTACAGGTGGCTTTTTAAAAAGAAGGGGGGGGCACTCCTCCACATAAGCCCTTTTCTTGAATAGGCTTCTAACTAGCCCTGGTGCAGCTGCAAAGCTGCATTTAATGTTCCTGTGATTTATTACTCTAAAGAGGATATTCTCAGCCATCATCTGCAGAAAAGAGCCTAGCAGGATGTAGAATGGGGGACTAAGAACACATTGGAATGGGCTGAATTTTCCATGTGGTTTTCATTTTCTTTCTGATTGTACACTGAAAATATTTTTTTTTTGAAAATATTTTTTTTTAAATTTAGTGACCACAAATATTATAAAAACACCTAGGCTAGAACAACTTGCAGCATACCTGAACAAGGGACTGAAGCCACTAAAAAGGGGAGGAGCCCAAAACATCCTACATATGGAAAGGCGAAGCTTCCCACAGCCACCTCTAACACCAAAAGTCCTCTCTGACTTAAAGACTTATAACTGCTACCAAGTCACAACTGTTAGGTAGAAAGAGTAGCTACCATTTATTGAGCTATGTGACAGGGAATGTTCCAGGCCATTTACATGTGTTCTTTCATGCCCATTTTACAGATAAGGATACGTCAGCTGAAAGAAGTTAAATCACTTTACCCAACATCACAGAGACTGTGAAAGAAGAGCCAGGATCTGGTCCCTGGTTTGTATTATTCCAATAGTAGTGCTTTTACCCACTATATAGTTTTCATGCCTTTTTCTTCTTGGATTCCCGCCCCCCTCACCACAAATGCTAGGCTTATACTGGATCTTGCTACCTAGGAGCTCTAACTATAGTTCCCACCTGGCCTGTCCTCAAGAATAATGCCCCATGTGTAAAATTTACCATTTTATCCAAATATATATAACCCCATGGAACTCTGGTTTTCCCATCAAATCTTTCAGAAAAATTATAGCACTTTTTTATATAATGAAAATCATTTCTGATTCTCTTTTTTTGCCATCATATATGTTGTTTTAATTAATTTATTGGGGCGACATTGGTTAATATGATCATATAGGTTTCAAGTGTACATTTCTATGATACATGATCTGTACATTACATTGTGTGCCCACCACCCAAAGTCAAATCTATCTTTAAAATTTTTCTTGTGCATACCCACATACACATACATCCTCTTATTCTACTAGTTCACATATCATGTTAATTACTTCACATGACTTTTCTTATTTGATTTTCTGCAGTAACCTTATAAAGTAGCTACTATTATTACTCCTAATTTACAGATAAGAAAATTGAGGCTTAGAGAAGTTCCATCACTCATTCAAGCAATTGGAGGAGCCAGAATTTGAATTCAGATGTGTTTGACTTTAAAGTCCAACCTCTAGGCCCAGCTGGCATGGTTCAGTGGTTGAGCGTGGACCTATGAACCAGGAGATCACAGTTCGATTCCCAGTCAGGGCATATGCCTAGGTTTCAGCTCAATCCCCAGTAGGGGCGTGCAGGAGGCAGCTGATCAATGAGTCTCTCTCATCATTGATGTTTCTATCTTTCTCTCCCTGTCCCTTCCTGTGTGAAATCAATAAAAAAATTTAAAAAATTAAAATTAAATTAAAAGTCCAACCTCTAAACCACTACACTCTGCTTCCACTCTTTTTAACAGTAGTAAAAAGATAGTATGTACCTGTGATATAATGTGGTGAGAATGGCACTTCACTTCTGTGATGCTCCTCCAAAATCCCATAACCCAAGCATAATCATGAAGGAAAAACATAAGACAAATATCAGTGATGGGGCATTCTAAAAAATTCCCCCAAAACTGTCAATAAAAAAATCCAAGTGACATCTGCAAAAATTCTGAAGTAGGGAACTCCAAAAGTCCATCCCTCCACGGGAGCAATAAACAAACTAGCAAAACACATCAGAATTAATTTTTCAGAACTCTGGATACTAATCTAAAGCTTTCAGAACAGGAGCATGTTTAATCAAGAAAAAGCAGCTGTACTTTAACAAGAGAGCTTTGTGGCATCTTACCCTGGACCCATTCCCTGCTCCCCAGCTCAGCAGAGGCCTTGAAAGACAGTAGCCCACATTCCCGGTACAAGTACCCAGTACCCAGTGCCCAGTACCAGAGGGAGCAGAACAGACCTTGTTCTCAAAGAATTGTCTGGGTCTTTTTTGGTTTTGTTCTCTTTTTAGCTTGCTTGGTGACTCCCTGAAAGACCAATTCAAAGGGCTTGCCTTTATTGAGCCTATCTCAGAACTCTACCAGGGCTGCGGCAGCTACGGAGGGGGTGATTGTCAAACACATTTGAAAGCAAACATATTAGTTGCTGCCACCTGGGGCAAGGGATAACAGTTGAAGCAAATAATACACTAACTAAAAATCTCAGTAGGGAAGGCTGGGCAACGAGATGCTTTAGAGCAGTGGTTCTCAACCTTGGCTGCACATTAGAATCACCCCGGAATCTTTTTAAAATCCTGATTTCTGGGCCTCATCTTCCGGAAATTCTGTTTCTTTGTTACTAATGTTGTGGCCCCACCCCATAACAAAGAAACAGAATTTCCGGAGGATGAGGCCCAGAAATCAGGATTTTAAAAAGATTCCCAGGTGATTCTAATGTGCAGCCAAGGTTGAGAACCACTGCTTTAGGGAATAAGGGCTCTGAAAGCTTCCACATATTCCTGGGAATACAGAAGGCCATACACATGCTCAAGACTAGATGCATGCTCAGAAGAGAGCTGAAAACGCCCTAAGCTCTATGTCAGCTGACAATTTATACCTTTTCTTACATAATTTAAAGAAAATGAAACAACATGAATTGTTTTATAACATGAGAAAACACAGAAATGTATTTTCATATAGTAGTCAGTATACATTTTGGCTACTTACATCCCTTATTTTCAGTATGATACTCAGACTCACAACTGTGCACTCTTAGTTTCCACCACATGGTACATACAACTGGAAGTTGTGTACTAGAATGAGTGCCAAAGTCACTTGTTCTGTGTTCCCTTTATATAACATCCTGTTCTAGTCTAGTGGGTTTAATATTTTCCCACTCTAAAAATGCTACATTCTCTTTGAAGCTTTCTTACGTTCTTAAACTATTTCTTGTTCTGTTGATTTGCTTCTCTTCTGCTCATTTTGTCTCTGTCTTGCATTTTGGATGCCCTTTTCAAATAACTAGTGATCCTTGGCTGCTCATTTAATTTTAAATTGAACTTCTAAATGCTGAATGGAAACTCTGTGTGGCAGCAGGTTTTGTCAATTGGTGGGCTGCATATTAGAACAAGCATATAGCCTTCTGGCATTTCTTTTCTAGGTTCCCCTAAATCAGTGGTAGGCAAACTCATTAGTCAACAGAGCCAAATATCAACAGTACAACGATTGAAATTTCTTTTGAGAGCCAAATTTTTTAAACTTAAACTATATAGGTAGGTACATTGTTATTAACTTAATTAGGGTACTCCTAAGGCTTAGGAAGAGCCACACTCAAGGGGCCAAAGAGCCGCATGTGGCTCACGAGCCACAGTTTGCCGACCACTGCCCTAAATGTTAACATCACAGGGCTGTTCAGTTTCTCCAGAGAAAGTTTCTTTAATCAACTCCTTGTGGGGGAACTGGGTAAGCCTGATTGCTTGCATTCTAATGTTGGGCAGGAGAAGTGGGCTGGCTAGGAATATATCAATCCAGAAGCAGATTTTCAATTATTTTTCCTGGTTTTTGGTTTCATGCATCACTGCTCTACTCTGTGCCCAGAGTGTCAGAGCTCAGAGCTTCTCTTCTCCAGTTTGCTATATTATTCTTCCCCTCTCCTGTTTGATTTGGCATCTTGACTGCATGAATGGGGATAAGAATTTGGAGCCTAACTGTTCTATAAACAGACTTTTAAGTGATCCTTTCTTATCAAACACCAGAAACAAAATGCAAAAATACACGAAGAAATGAAAAAGAAAAAAATCAGTTGATTACTTTCAGAGAATTTTAAATAAAATATATTAAAATAAACTTTAGAATATAGTTGAAAAAACAAACATGGTTATATGAACACATTACTAGAGCCACTCCATTTACTGTCAAAGTTACATGGTTCCTCCAATTCCTGAGACTACTGGGAATTTTGAAGGAGGGAACCAGCTAACTTTTCATTGGTATCTCCTTTTATGAGCATATGAAATGAGACCTTCCTCCATTCTGTTATCATTTACCAGTCTTACATATGCTTTTTTTCTCCCCATATGTTGAGGTTAAGAGTTACTAATGTAGCCTGGTTTCATCAACTACGGTGAAGAGAAAACAGAATAAAATCAGTGTACCAGTATAGAATATTCAATGTCTGACTAATAGGTGTACTAGAAAGAGATAACAGAAAAAAAGATAAAGAAAATATGGAAAAAGCAAGACAAGATTATTCCTCAAAACTGAAGGACATAAGTATCCAGATAGAAGGGCCACCTGAGTGCTCAGCACAATGAATGAGAAAATATCCCCAGTAAAGTTTATCATCACTAAATCTTGTAAAAATCAGAGGTAAAGATAAGTTACAATAAGCTTCTAGAGGGGGAATCATAAGGGGACACATACAGGGATCAAGAATACTCACTGGGCTCTAGCCGGTTTGCCTCAGTGCATAGAGCATCAGCCTGCGGACTGAAGGGTCTCAGGTTTGATTCTGGTCAAGGGCACCTACATCAGTTGCTTGATCCCCAGCCCTGGTCCAGGCACATGCTAGAGGAAACCAATGGATATGCCTCTCACCTCTCTCTCTTTCTTTCTTTCTTTCTTTCTCTCTCTCTCTCCCCCCCCCAACCCTCTTTCCATCCCACCCTCTTTCCCTCACCCCCTCTCTTCTACTTTTTCTAAAAATCAATGGGAAAAAATATTCTTGGGTGGGAATTAACAAAAAAAAAGAATACTCATTGTGAATCAGAATCACATTCAATTACTCAACAGCAACACTGCAATGTGTTTTTTTTCCAACCTAGAAATAGATAGCCAGTCAAACAATACAAGGTTCTAGAGAAGAATAAAGACATTTTCAGATATTCAAATTATCAAAGAATCTACTTCCAATGCATCTTTTCTTAGGAAACTTCTTGAGCAGAACATATGAAATGCAGGAAAAGGTGATAGAAGAGATGCAAAGAGAAGTCCCCAAATGACAATTGTGCATGAGGCCAGAGCAGTGCTACTCAAAATGTGGAAATATAGGCAATATATCATTTGAAGAAAAGTATTACAATTAGTTGACTGAAAGTTTCTTTCTTATTGAACACCAGAAACAAAATGCAGAAATTAAAAAGAAAAAATGAGCTGATTATTTTACAGGAATTTTAAAGCAACTGTATTAAAACAAACTCTAGAATAGAGCACATTACTAGAGCCATTCCCAGAGCTTTGGATGAGGCTAGTGCAAATACAAGACCCTGGAGCTCAAGCTCCATTAATGTCAAGGTAAATATATCTTTGGGATAAGCATTGATGAGGGCACCGTCAAAGAAGCTCCTTCAAAGAAGCTTCTGCGACAGTTCTACCTCATTGCTTTTATAGTCATACCACATTTGTCCTAAAATGAGAAAGAAGTATGTTCATTGCACACATGATTTTATTGAACGTTTAATCTTTGCCAGGCACTGTTCTTTTACAAACATTACTGAAAATATTAATTAATTCTCACATTAACTCTCAGGGGTGGGTACTTTTTTCATCTCTGTATGGGAAGTGATGTTCAGAATATAAAGCTAATGTCTAATGTCATGCAGATAAGTTGTAAAGCCAAGATTTAAAGTTAGGTCTCTCTGTAATTCCAGAACTTCACTGCACCCCAAACCCCAAAATTCTATTTACTTGAATTTTCTACTCCCCTCATCTGTCATTAAGTTTTACCAGCTGCTCTGACAATGACATTCTTCATTTGACAGCAGCCATGGCTGCCATTAACACAAACAATGCTTCCACTGCTATCACTGCTATTATCCCAGCAAAGTGGGAAGGAGATTCCCACCCCTGTAGTGTTTACAGGATTTTTCCAAGTTTCCTGACTCAGATTCCTGTATCTGTATATTCCAACTATAAGAGATGCAGTACTGTATACCAGTCATTGGATCAAGGCATATACCACATATGATATATAGCACCCAACCCTACAAGGTTTAATCCTCCTGGAATCTGAGCTGAGCCTTCAACCACCTATTCTGTTGTTCGATCAGGCATTTTGTAGGCCCTCAGACAGTGGTGCCAGTGAGAGAGAAGGCAAATCGATTCTGAGTACATAACCATTCTGCTGAGGAAGAAATTACGGCTGCCTTCAGGATAGAAGAAAGTCAAGTAATTGACCTGACACTGAATAGCTGGAGGGTCTCACTGAAGAATGGTGCTGTATGGAGGACTGCTGTCAAGTTGGACACTCAGCTGTGGCAGATGCTAAATCATCTTCAGTGAAGGGAAGCCTACCCACTGGGAGTACTTCCTTCCCCACTGTCCTTCAGAGCTACTGCTGATGGGACTATAATGGGAGAGCAATCCATTTCCACATAGTGCCAACATATTGCACTGACTCATCTGTGAATCAGGGCAGAAACCTTTCTGCCTGTCCATTGATAGCATCAGATCCCCACCCCAACATAAGGCAACATAGGTATGGATTGAAAGAGGGGCACTGGTATGGCAGAATCAGGTGACACCTGTTTGGACCATCTGACCTACACTGTTCATGCTGACTGGACCTGCTTGAGCCAAATCCTAAGTATACCGCTTCCATCACATAATACATCATTGATATTCATGCCCACCCTTATAACTTGGTATGTCAAATAACACCCAATTTATTGTAAGGAGCTCATATTCATAGACACTTGGTACTTGTAGTGGAAACATCCTAAGATGATCCCCACTGAGTCATATGCTTATATAATTCCCTCCCCTGAGTTTAGGTGGAAGCTGTGACTTGCTTCTAGCCAACACAATATGGCAAAAAGTGATGGGATAATCACTGTGGTGATTACATTACATTATCTAAGACTCCATCTTGGCAGACTGCAGTGAGAGCTTCTCCTGATGGCCTTTAAAAACTAAACTACATAGTGATGCTAGTTAATAATATGGTATTATGTACATAAAAGTTGCTGAGAGTAGATCTTAAGTGTTCTCACAAAAAAAGAGTTGACTATATTAAGTATGTCAGATGATGGATGTGTTATCTTGATCTTGGTAATTATTCTACAATGTATGTGTATATCAAAAAAATAAAAATAAAAACCCTAGCTAGTGTGGCTCAGTTGGTTGGGCACTGTCCCATGCACCAAAAGGTTGCTGGTTCCATTCCCAGTCAGGGCACATGCCTGGGTTGCAGTCTCTATCCCCAGTAGGGGGAATGCAGGAGGCAACCGATCAATGTTCCGCTCTCACATTGATGTTTCTCTCTCTCCTCCTCTCCTTTCCACTCTCTCTAAAAATCAATAAAAATATTTTTAAAATAAAAGAACTAAACTGCAACAATGTAAGAGGACCTGTGAGAGTGCCACATGGCAAGGAACAACAGTCAGTCTCTGAGACTAAGAGAGGTCCCTGGTCAACAACCAGCAAGGAAACAGGGACCTCAGTCCTACAACTGAAAGGAACTGGATTCTGCCAATAACCATGTGATCTTGAAAGCAGACTCTGAGCTCCAGAAAATAAGGTACCCTAGCCAATACCTTGACAGCATTCTTGTGAGACCCTGAACAGAGGACTCAGCTAAGCCAGAACCAGATTCCTGACCCATGGAAACAGATAAGAAATGTGTGGTGCTTTAATCCACTAAGTTTGGGACAATATTGTCATTCAGCCTTAGGTACCATGCCCTATGATCAGGTACTCAGACTCTACTAGCACACCAGAACAGTTCTCTGCCTCCAAGGGCATGACCTTTCTCCAGAACCTCAGATATCTATCCTCACTGTGACTTTCCTAGGGGTTTGCCAGAGACTTATTCTAGCACTATTGGATCTGAAATATCATCACATGGTCCAGAAGGCAGATCAGCTTGTGGTCTAGCCCTGCTGCCCTCTCTTGCCCTGGTCCTCACTTGAAACTGGTCAGAGCAATACTCCCATGTATTGTATCCAAAATCCTAAAAGATCTAAGAATGCTGGACTACTTTCTTAGTGGTAGAAAGTGCAAAGTACAGTATTTTGTCCTCTACCTTAGAAAGGATGTTTTGTACCCAACTCCCAAACCTGTAGAAATTCACAATGTAAATATATTCATCAATAAGGTGGGCCAGTATGATATTCTGTGGAGTGTAAAGATGTTTAAGCTTCCTATATATGATATTATTATGGAAAGTATGAGAGTTAAAATACCTGAGGTAAGACAGTGAGCATGTCCTTGCCAAATAAAGGTGAACTCCTTGTTAACTTTTAACATATAATTTACATACAAAAAACAGAGATCTTACTTTTGACAGTTATATATACATACCCATGTAACCACCACTCAAAACAACATATGCAACGTTTTCATCACCCCAGAATTTCCCTCCTGCACTGTCCAGTTAATCCCTTAATGTACACCCAGAGGCAACTACTTTCTTATTGCTTTCTCCATAGATTTGTATCGTCTGTTCCTGGAAGTCATTTAAATGGAATCATGCAATATAGATTTTGGTGTATATCTTACCTCTTGCACATAAATGGTGTTTTTGATACTGTAAACTGCTTTCAAGTCTCCCTATTAATAAGTATAAAAAATTTTTGAAGCAAGGTGTATACTTCTCTATCCAAGCTGTGCTGAGATGTGATTCTGGTTATTGACCTGGAGGTAATGAAAATGATGGAGTGCATCTTGAGAAAAAATGTCTTTTTGTAAGGCAGCTGCTTCAGGTGAAATCATGACATGCTTTCCATGAAAATGGAAGCTATTCTCCTCTGGCAAGAAAAATTCTAGCTTCTGCCAGCAAGAAAAATTCAAGGAAACTAGAGGATTTACAATACTTGGCTTCATCCACCCAAAGACTCATTCCTCATCTCATTCCACTCATCCCCTATCTGATTTTTGAAAAAATGGGCCTGAAAAGTTTGTACATTTAGTCTTTTTTTTTTCATCTGTGACACCCTTATTATCAGATCCTGAGCCTGATTTTTAGTACAGTCTATCCTGCAACTATAGGAGATAAGGATCTCTTTCAAATCTTCCATAGAGCCAGAGTTTCCACTGCAGCCAAAAGCAACCATTCTATTTCAAGATCCTTATAAATAACATTGTATATTGATTGAGTGCCACAGCCATTTGACCTCCCCGTATCTTGCCCTGCAGCTCCATATCACACCAATACAATACCACATACCACAGATGAAAGCTCAAGTAATTGCAATGCCATTTCATGTCAGGGGTTATTTCCACACACTTAGTACCACCAATAGGGTCCTTAATGCTTATAGACAAGTGAACAATCCAACTCTAGAACCCCATCCTGACAGTCTATTTTCTAGAACCACTTCTAATATCAAATGTCTTAGCCAGGGTCTCCTAAAACAGAGCTTGAGTTAAAAATTCACATACTAACCATTTGGGAGTTGTGCAAACCTAAGGCAACAAGGATAGTGAAAAAAGGTTAAGTGAGGCAAGGAAAGATATAAAACAATGTAATGCATGAATGCATTACTCCACTGGCCTTTGGCTGAATTAAACTGAAGGCCATTTGCCAGGTTTGCTCAGAATGGCTGAAAGGAAAACACAACATTTCAGAGTTGTTAAGAAAGGAAGAAATTTATCTGCCTGGCTCCCTCATGCCTCCTCATTTCCACTAAATTTCATACCCCAAGATACTGACTACTCTTTACCTCCAGTTTGCATCATTTGGTCCCTTGGCAACTTCTCACAAAGCCAGATCCCATGCCCATGGTATGGCATTTTATCCAAGTGTGGAAATGGAGTGATAACTTGGTTGTCATGGTCACAGTTTAGGAAACATTGAGGTCATGCAGGTTCAGAGTTTCAACTCAGACTACCTTGTAGCTCTGAAAGCTCACGCAGGATGCCAAAAATGGAATGGCAGCAGCATAATATGGAAATGGGAAGCAGTTTGGAAAATAATCTGAGAAGGCACGTAAGTTTATTGTCTACTTCAAATTAGTCCAAATAAGACAAAAGGATAGTTTGAACTAGAGGAGTGACAGTAGGGATGGAGAAGAGAACAGATTTAGAATATTTTGAAGATAGAGCCAGCAGAACTTTCTAATGAACTGGATGTGAGGAGTCAGAGAAAGGGAAGATTCATAGATGACCCCTACATGTTTTCCTTGAGTAACTGGATGAAACATGATCATTTCTGATATATGGGGTATGGGGGAGCAATAGATTTAGCAGGGAGGGAATCAATATTTAGTATAATGCTGTTCAACAATTTTTATCAAAAACATTTTGTGTTTGTGGTTTATTTTTGTTTGCTTGTTTGTTTTTTTTAAAGACAGATAAGCTGCTTTGGGTTTATTAAGTACAAGGATGTAGTTTTTTTTAACTCTCCTTTGCCTTCCTTTCTGCCCAGCTAAGATTTTTGTTTGCTCTCCTCTTACTAACCTATCTGCTCTTTGCAATGATGAGCCAAAGACCAGCACAACTGTCCCCGGAGCTGAAGGTGGGTTCATCTCAGACAGCCCTCAAGAATCCTACTGAGGTGAATGACTCTGTTTCAGTCAGCTCAGGCCACTGTGGAGCAGAAAAACTAGTGTCCTTGGAGCACTGCCTTCATCCCCTTGAATTGTACCAATTGGCAGGCCTCATCCAGCCCCAGCCAGCAGTAAGCTTGGTGCTCGTGGGAGAGGTGGATCTCCATGTCATAGTCCTTCACTTCTGCCAACCAGTATGACTGTTTTAGGCTTCTCCCTGACCATATCATTGAGCTCCCTTCTGAACCCCTCAATCATGGTCAGCTGGCTTGCTTTTAGGCCTGCTTCCTCCTGATTCTTCTGAAGGGCTGTTTCCAATTCATTTTCTCCTGGTTTGACATGGCCTTTAGGACTCCAGTGATGAATTCCATCTGATGCCTGCAGCAGTAAAAACTCGACTACAGTATTGTTCATCTTAGGAATGAGGCATCTTTGGAAGATGATCAAGCCACATGCTCTCAGGGCCATGGTCTGTTTGAGAACCCAAGCAGAAGGAGGAAGGAGGCCTTTGTGATTTATTTAAGACTAAATCATTAGACTTAATAACCATATCTCATAATAAGTTCATTCCATAGTTCAGCCAAAGGCCAGCCCTATATATGGATAGGACCAGTTACCACTTGTATGATGTACTTGTCAATACACGGAACAGCCTGCCCCAAAAGATTTCCTCCACCTATTGTCCAGCTGCCCATAATCTGTGTTCTGATAATCTATTGCAATGTAATAAATCACCCCAAACATAGTGGCTTAAAACAACATTGATCCTGCTCACACCAATGGGCAAGGTAGTCTGACCTTTGCATCATTGGTGTCAGCTGGGATGGCTTAACTGGAAGCTAAAAGATCTACGTCTAAGATGGCTCACTCACATTGACTGGCAAGTTGGTGCTAGCTGTCAACTGAGAGCTCAGCAAGGACTGAGGGCCAGGAGCCTCACTTCCTCTCCATAGGGGCCTCTTCATGGGCTGATGGGCCTTCCTCAAAGCATATGGCTAAGTTTTAAGAGTAAACACCCCCAGAGACAGGAAATGGAAGCTGCCAGTTTCTTGAGTCATAGCCCCAGAAACTGTCATAGTGCCATTTCTGCCATATTCTATTTGTCAAGCCTTCACAGAACCCAGATTCAAAAAGAGGGCACTAGACATCACCTCTCAATATGAGTGTCAAACATTTGGAGGCCAGCCTTAGCCAGTTTGGCTCAGTGGATAGACCATTGGCCCATGGACGGAAGGGTCCTGGGTTTGATTCCAGTCAAGAACACACTACCACGGTTGCAGGCTTGATCCCCAGTCCCAGTTGGAGTGCGTGCAGGAGGCAACCAATTGATGTGTCTCTCTCACATTGATGTTTCTCTCTCTGTCTCTCCCCTTCCCTTCCATTCTCTCTAAAAATCAATGGAAAAATATCCTTGGGTGAGGATTAACAAAAAAGGGGAGGGGGAATATTTTAAAATGGCACAGCTTAGCCAAGCCAGTGTGGCTCAGTGGTTGAGCACCAACCCATGAATCAGGAGGCTACCATCAGATTCCTTGTCAGGGCACATGTCCGGGTTGTGGGCTCAATCCCCAGTGTGGGGTGTGCAGGAGGCAGATGATCAATGATTCCCTATCATCATTGATATTTCTATCTCTCTCCCTCTCCCTTCCTCTCTAAAAATCAATTTTAAAAAAATATTTAAAAAATAAATAGTCACCACTTAGAATCTATAACCTGTCATGAGTTAATGGTGCCTTTGGTCTCATGGTGGTAGAGGAAGGGACTCTTAAACCACTGAGTCTCCACTTATATGATTTTGTCCGATGAACTTTTGACACCCCTCAGGTCCCTGAGTGAATGGGAGCCAGGATGGAGAGAATAATTAGATAATAACATAGCTACCACTTTTTGAGCACTTATCACATGCCAGACATTGTTCTGAGTGCTTCACATGCATGAGCTCATTGAATCCTTCCAATAACCCCTTGAGGTAACTTAATATTCTTATGATATTTTACAGATGAGGAAATTGAGGTATAAAAGGGTTAATGATTTGCCCAAAGTTACACAGCCAGGAAGTAATTGAGCTTGGATTTCAGCCCAGATCTGTCTAACTCCAGAACCCACACTTAAAACCATTACACCATATTGGAAAGGGTAGAGAAGGACTTGTCAAAGACAGAGGGGCTGCCAGGCCACAGCCGTAAGCAGGGCCAAAGGGTTCATCAAGCCTTCACTGGTAGCAGCCTTATTGGAAGAAGTATGTGTAAAACATCAGAACAGCTTGGATTTTTCCATCACAAGAGATTCCTGGTGTGGGAAAGCATGAAAGGAAAAAAGTATTCACTGACAAGTACTTTTTCATTTGTCAGGCATTATGCTAAGGGATTTATTGCATTAATTTCAAATAATTTCTAAACAATCATGTGGTATTATTATTATTATTGCCATTTTGCAGCTGAGGAAACAGAGATTAAGTAACTTACTCATGGTCACTCAGGTGGTTAGTGGCCATGCTGAGATTCTAGCTCAGATCTGACTCCAAATCCATATTCTTTTTTGTTTTTTGTTAATACTCACCCAAGGATATTTTTCTATTGACTTTTAGAGAGTGGAAGGGAAGGAAGGAGGGAGAGGGGAGGGAGGGAGGGAGGGAGGGAGGGAGGGAGGGAGGGAGGGAGGAGGAGGAGGAGGAGGAGGGAGAGAGAGAGACATCAATGTGAGAGAGACACATTGATTGGCTGTGCTCTGACAGGGACAAAGCTCTAACCAGGGCCCAAATCCATATTCTTAATCATTACATATGAAACTTTCTCTCTATAGTGGGGTAGCCCCAGGGTTGGGACTGCTATGTAGAGGCCTCAGGAAAAGATTACTGAAAAGGCTGGGAGAAGATGCAAAATACTTTGAGTCCATCTTTCTAACCCATCATATTGCTTTTAGACAGGTATCACCTCTAGCTGGTTGCCTCCCTTTGTGTCTTTTATCTAAGATCTCATTAATAGCCAAGAATATTTGCTCCACAAGGTGTAAGATAGTCTGAGAAAATCCATCTCCAATTATTCTCCTCTTTAGTTCCAGCTAATTATTGAAGAGAGATTAAAATAATTGACTTCCTGATGACACCAAACAAATTCTTACCCCTTTCACAAGTCTATCACTATACCAAAGTGGAGATTAATAGAGATGGATCCCCTCTCCATCCAATTCCCATTTTGCAACCAACTACCCAGTTCAGGCTTCTGACTTAAGATACTTCCCTTGGAGCAAGTTTAAATCTTGGCTCTGTCAAGTAAATATTTCCAAGCAATTAATCCATTGTTAATTGCAAAATAACTAGTTGTCTAGAAAACGGCAAAGGGATTGAGATGGAAGGTGGCCTAGATTTCAGGATGCCAGGTGGGCCACTAAAATGCTTCTTGGAAGAATGCCCAAAGAGATTAGGTTCAAGCCTACCTAGCTTCCTACCTGGCAGATTTCTAAATCCTGGTAGTCTGTTTCCTGGCCTTCAACTCTAAACTCTCTCTTGTTTGGGGCCTTAATTCCATAATAACAAAAATATGTAATTATTACAGAATGCTTTCTGTGTGTAAGGCATGTTATATGTATTATTATATCATTTAGGCTTCACAGCTATCGTAGAGATAAGTACTAGAGAACTGAATTGTCTAACAGTGGTGGAGGGGTCCAAGAGTAGAAGGAAACAAGAGGATTCTGAGGCTAGAAGAGAGAAGGGCTAGATCCCCTGAGCCAGGTTAAAAACAAAGGAACAGGAGGCATGTTCCAAGAGTATCTAAGATCTGCACCCCACTCAAAACCTGGAGGTGGTAGTAGAAATTTGGCTTGGGGCAGTATTTGCCTCCAGGCTTAGTGGTCCTCTCTATCTAAATTCTTGTCAACATTCTTGGTGACTTTCTATTCTAGATTCCATTTACTCCTGCCTCTACAGGGACTTAGGCCCTTCAGTTATTACCTCTGGATATCATTTAATCCTCACTGTTGATCTTTTAGCAATGTCCTCCATCTAATGAAATTTTAAAATTTATTTATGGACCTGCCAAACTTACCACTTCAACAACAGGCTCTGCACTACCTTGCGCCTGGGCCCTCCAGTGAGTCTCAGAGTGTGCAATCCTCCTGCCAAGCCTGCCATTTCAGTGACAGGCCCTGCGTGACTTGGTGCCTGGACCCTTGAGTGAGAGCAAAAATGGGGAGATGAAGTAACCACCCCAAAGGAAAGTAAAGGAGGAATCACCAGCAAATGAATTAAATGAAATAGAGGCATGCAATATGTCAGAAAAAGAATCCACAGTAAGGGTCATATAGCTCATAAATCGAATGGATGACAAAATCAACAACTTATGTAAGAATAAAGAGGAAATGAAGAATGATATAGCTACAATAAAAAACACAATGGAAGGTTTAAATAGTAGACCAGAAGAAGTCAAGGACCAAATTAGCAAATTAGAATATGGAGCAGAAAAACAAACCCAATCTAAACAGCAACAGGAGAAAAAAGAAATAGAAAGCAAGAGGAGAGCCTAAGGAAGCTTTCAGACAACATGTAATGAAGTGACATGCATATAATAGGGGTGTCAGAAGGAAGAAGAAGAGCAAGGATTAGAAAACATATTTGAAGAAATAATGAAAAAAAAAACTTCCCTGATTTGGGGAAGAAAAAAGTCACACAAGCACAGCAAGTCCCAAACAAAATGAACCCCAAAACACCCACACCAAGACATGTTGTAATTACAATGGCAAACGTTAACGACAAAGAGAGAATCTTTTTTTTTAATTAAATCTTTATTGTTCAGATTATTACATTTGTTCCTCTTTTTCCCCCCATAACTCCCCTCCTCCCAGTTCCCGCCCCACCCTCCGCCCTCACTCCCCACCCACTGTCCTCATCCATAGGTGCACGATTTTTGTCCAGTCTCTTCCCGCATCTCCCACACCCCTTTCCCGCCCAAGAATAGTCAGTCCATTCCCTTTCTATGTCCCTGATTCTATTATGATCACCAGATTATTTGTTCACTTGATTCTTAGATTCACTTGTTGATAGATGCATGTTTGTTGTTCATAATTTGTATCTTTACCTTTTCCTTCTTCCTTCTCTTCTTAAAGGATACCTTTCAGCATTTCATATAATACTGGTTTGGTGGTGATGAACTCCTTTAGCTTTTCCTTATCTGTGAAGCTCTTTATCTGACCTTCAGTTCTGAATGACAGCTATGCTGGATAAAGTAATCTTGGTTGTAGGTTCTTGGTATTCATCACTTTGAATATTTCTTGCCATTCCCTTCTGGCCTGCAAAGTTTCTGTTGAGAAATCAGCTGACAGTTGTATGGGTATTCCCTTGTAGGTAACTGAGTTTCTTTCTCTTACTGCTTTTGAGATTCTCTCTTTATCTTTTGCTCTTGGCATTTTAATTATGATGTGTCTTGGTGTGGTCCTCTTTGGATTCCTTTTGTTTGGGGTTCTCTGCGCTTCCTGGACTTGTAAGTCTATTTCTTTCACCAGGTGGGGGAAGTTTTCTGTCATTATTTCTTCAAATAGGTTTTCAATATCTTGCTCTCTCTCATCTTCTGGCACCCCTATAATTCTGATGTTGGTATGCTTGAAGCTGTCCCAGAGGCTTCTTACACTATCCTCGTATTTTCGTATTCTTTTTTCATTTTGCTTTTCCAGTTGGGTGTTTTTTGCTTCTTCGCATTTCGAATCTTTGACTTGATTCTTGCGCTCCTCTGGTCTGCTGTTGGGTGTCTGTACAATATTCTTTATTTCAGTCAGTATATGCTTAATTTCTAGTTGGTTCTTTATCACAGTATCGAGGGTCTCATTAGATTTCTTGAGGATCTCACTACATTTATCGGCAGTCTCACCAGTCTTTTCGAGGGCCTTACTTAGTTTATTGGCAGCTTCTAGACAATTCTTGAGAGACCTTAAAAGTGTGGTTCTGAACTCTATATCTTCCATTGACAATTTTGTCCTGTTTCTTTGTCTCCGCATTTTTTTATGCTTTCTTGGTGCACCCCCTAGTTGTCTTTGTGTGCAGTCTTGTTGTAGTTAAGCCTTGATTATTGTAGTTAATACTGGGGGGATTTCAAAGAGAGAATCTTAAAGGTTGTAAGAGAGAGACAGAGAGTTACCTACAAGGGATCTCCCATTAGCTTATCAAAAGAATTCTTAACAGAAACACATAGGCCAGAAGGGAATGGAATGAAGTATACAAAGTGATGCAAAGCAAGGGACTTAATCCAAGAATACAATATCCAGCAAAGCCATCATTCAAAATTGAAGGGGAAAACAGGATCTTTGCAGTAAAAAAAAAAAATGCTAAGGGAGTTTATCACTACCAAGCCAGCAATGCAAGAAATGCTAAAGGGACAATTGTAAAAAGGAGAAATAGAAAGGGAAGAAGGAAAACTTGCATAAAGAATAAAAATGGCTACAAACAAGTACCTATCAATAATAACCTTAAGCATAAATGGACTAAATGCTCTAATCAAAAGACAGAGTGGCTGAATGGATAAGAAAACATGACCCATATATATGCTGTCTACAAGAGATCTCCCTCAGAACAAGGGACTCACTCAGACTGAAAGTGAAGAAATGAAAAAATATTTTTCAGGCAAATGGAAATGGAAAAAAAAAGCTGGGGTAGCAATACTTATAGCTGACAAAATAGATCTCAAAGTGAAGGCCATAGAGATAAGGAAGGCCACTTCATAATACTAAAGGGATAGATACAACAAGAAGATATAACTCTAGTAAACATATACGCACCCAATGCAGGAGCATCCAAATACATTAAAAAAAAACTTCGAGAAGATATCAAGGAAGAGATCAACAGCAATACAATCATAGTAAGGGACTTCCATACTCCATTGACATCACTGGATAAATCTATGTGACACAGTGAAAGCAGTCCTGAGAGTGAAGTTCATAGCACTACAGGCCTACCTCAAAAAAAAAAAAAAGAAAGAAAGAAAGAAAAACTGGTAATAAATTATATAACTCTGCAATTTAAATATTTAGGAAGACAGAAACAAGAAAAGTCAGGAGGGAGCAGAAGGAATGAATAATAAAGATCAGAGTGGAAATAAATGACATAGAGACAACAACAACAACAAAAAAAGAAAAGAAAAAAAAATACAAAAGATCAATAAAAGCAAGAGCTGGTTCTTTGAAAGAATAAGACTGATGAACCTCTAGCCAGGCTCACCAAGAAGCAAAGAGAGAGGACCCAAATCAGAAATGAAACAGACAAAATAACAACAAACCCCACAGAAATAGTAAGGACTGTAAAAAAATACTATGAACAACTCTATTCCAACAAACTGGTCAGCCTAGAAGAAATGGACATATTCCTAGAAAAATATAACTTCCAAAATTCAATCAGAAAGAATAAAAACCTGAATAGGATGATAACTATGGAGAAAATTGAAGCAGCAATCAAAAAACTTTCAGCCAACAAAAGCCCTGGGCCAAAAGGCTTCACAGGGAAGTTTTACCAAACATTCAAAGAACTAAAACCTATCCTCCTCAGACTATTCCAAAAAATTCAAGAAGAAGGAACAATTCCAAGGTCTTTCTATGAAGCCAGCATTACCCTAATCACAAAACCAGATAAAGAAACCACAAAGAAAGAGAATTACAGGCCAATATCCCTGATGAACATAGATGTTAAAATCCTCAACAAAATTCTAGAAAATTAGATCCAGCATTACATTAGAAAGATCATACACCAAGACCAAGTGGGATTTATCCTGGGGATGCAAGGCTGGTACAATATCCATAAATCAATAAACGTGATACATCACATAAACAAATAAGAGACAAAAATTAAATAATCATATCAATTGATGCAGAAAAACCACTTGACAAAATCAAACACCATTTCTGATAAAAACTCACAGCAAAGTGAGAATAGAGAGATCATACCTCAACATAATAAAAGCTTTATGTGATACACCTACAGTCAACTTCATACTCAATGGGCAAAAATTAAAACCATTTCCCCTAAGAACAGGAAGAAGACAGGGATGCCCACACTCACCACTCCTGTTCGACATAGTAGTGGAAGTGCTAAACATAGCGAGCGATCAGTCAAGAAGAAGAAATAAAAGGCATCCAAATTGGAAAAGAAGTAAAACTGTCATTATTCCCTGATGACATGATATTGCACATAGAAAACCCCAAAGACTCCATCAAAAAACTACTAGACTTAATAAATGAATTTGGCAATGTAGCAGGATACAAAATTAACACAAAGAAATCTATGGCTTTTTTATACACCAGTAATGAACTCACAGAAAGAGAAATGAAAAAACAATCCCCTTTACCATTGCACACACACACACACAAATCAAGATACATAGGAATAGCCATAACCGGTTTGGCTCAGTGGATAGAGCGTCGGCCTGCAGACTGAAGGGTCCCTGGTTCGATTCCGGTCAAGGGCATGTACCTTGGTTGCAGGCACATCCCCAGTGGGGGGTGTGCAGGAGGCAGCTGATCGATGTTTCTCTCTCATCGATGTTTCTAACTCTCTGTCCCTCTTCTTTCCCCTCTGTAAAAAATCAATAAAATATATTTTTAAAAAAAGATACATAGGAATAAACTTAACTAATGATGTAAAAGACCTATACTCAGAAAACTACAGAACATTGAAGAAAAAAATAGAAGAGAGACAGAAGATGGCGGCGATATAGGCAGACGTGTCCCAGCTCCTGTCCCGGAGCAAATGGAGCGAGCAGCTGAAACTAATAACACCCACCCCGAATTGGCGAAATTGCTCAGCTGGTGAGACGGTTTGCAGCCAGGAAGAGCATAACTCCCCTGGAAAGGTAAAAAAAACACAGGGATTTGGGCAGGAAAGTTTGCCAGACCTCTGAGCCCAGAGAGTCGGAGGGAGACCGCGTGGCAGACAGCCGCGTCCCTTGGGACAGGCACAGCCCCTGACAGGGGAAAGGAGAACCGCGGGATTCCTGGCGCCGCCGGGGGAATTGAGAGCTGGGTTCTGTGATCACAGAGGACTGAGCCTAAAGGGGACAGCCTGAAGAGCTGACCAGACCATGCAGTGCCGTTAAGAGAAGAAGCTTACAGAAACCAAGCCTTCCCCGTTTCCGCGGCAGGCGTTTGTTTGTTTGTTTTTACTGAATCCTGTTCATGGGACATTTCAGATACAGACACTCACCTGGGCTGAAGAGAGGGAGAGTGTGCGGAGGAGTGGAATCTGGGGAGAGACTGAGGAGAGAAGGGGGGCCGGGACAGGTGGCAGCAAATTGAGTGCTGAGACACCCCTGAGCCCAGGACTGGGGCAGCCATTCTCTCCAGAGAGTGAGACTCCTCCCCCCAGCCCCCAGGCAAGGAGCACAGCCACACCCAGATTCCACCCTGTAGGAGATCAAGGATTAAAATAACCTGATCAGTCCCTGCGAGTTAACAGGGTCTGGCCTATAGAGGGATTTTCAATCCCAGCAACAACACAGCGCCGGTAACTAACTATTACGCAGCCAGCTCTGGGCAGTGAACTTCCACTGGACAGAGAGGCCCTATAGCCTCAGAGGCCAACCCCAGAACACTGCCACCCAGAGGCTGACCCACAAACTGACTCTTTGCTAAACACAAAATAAGGCAGTCTGGGAAACAAATGCGGCCTGCTTTAAAATAAGGACTGTGGTTTACAACACAGAGGAACAGTGTGTCGCAGGGAAACTCAACACTCTCCTGAATACCTGGCAGATCTAAGGCGAGCCACACTGAAGAATAGAAGAACCGAAGGACCTTCACTACTGCAATTTTTTTTTCTTTTTTCACCTTTTAACTAAGAAACCAATTTTTTTTCTTTTTTTTCTCTTTCTTCTTTGTTTTCTTTTTTTTTCTTCTTTTTCCATCACCTGATTTTACCCTTTTAATTACTACCTTCTTATTTTTAACCATTATTATTACTGCTACCAGTTTACCATTTTTTAAAGTGCCATTTTATTTTCTCTTTATTTTATTTTAGGATTCGTGTTCTCCATTCTATTTTCATCGTTATATTATTGGTTGTTTCTAGTTTGCATTCATCTCCAGGGAGCTGTTGCTGGAATTTTTTGGGATTAGTGGCGGTTCTATAGGAGTATTCTCCTCATATAAAAAGTCTCTTCCCCTCTTCCACTTCATTCTCTCTTTTAGCTTTTTCTTTTCTTTTTTCTTTTCTTTTCTTTTCTTTTCTCGCTTTTATTTTCCCCCCTCCTTTTTCCCAATTTCATTTTTGCACTCCTTTTTTTGGTCCCTACTTTTCTTTTCTTTTTTCTCTTTTATCATTTTCTCTTCCTTCTTCCTTATCCCCTAATTCTCTTAATTCGGGTGGTCACCTTTATTTGGGGTTATTAATATCGTGAATATATTTCTGTATAGTGCCTGGTACGTGGAGCCTTGTTGTGTTGTATTTTGTGCCTTTAAATCAACACAGCAGATCGAAGCTACAGCAACCTCCTGAGCACCACACCCTCTCCTGAGGAACAGCAGCTGTACGTGAAACCTCGCCCCGCCAGCCACAAGAGCCACCAAAGCTGTGAACAGCACCCACCAGAGGAGCTGCTGCCAACTGAAGAGCAGCTGCTACCGCAACCACCCGAAGAGCAACCACAGACCAAGGAGTCACTGTCACCAAGGGAGCAACCACTGAACGACTCAACGTCTAGATATGTCAGTGAGATCAAACATGGGTAGACAAAGAAACCCCCAAAGAAAAGAGAAGGAGGACTCTCCAGAAAAGCAGCTAAGTAATACAGAGGCATGCAACATGACAGAAAAAGAATTCAGAATAAGGGTCCTAGAGTGCATAAACCAGATGGAGGAAAAAATCGACAACCTGTGCAAGAAGCAAGAAGAAACAGGTGAAAAAAATCAATAACATATGGAAGAAGCTAGAAGAAACAGATGAAAAAATCAACAACTTAAGTAAGACCCAAGAAGAAATGAAGAGTGATATAGCTGCAATGAAAAACTCCATTGAAAGTATCAACAGTAGACTAGGAGAAGCAGAGGACCAAATTAGTGAATTAGAAGACAAGGAAGCAAAACACATCCAAACTGAACTGCAATTGGAGAAAAAAATTAAAAGACAGGAGGAGAGCCTAAGGGAGCTTTGGGACAACATGAAACGAAACAACATACGAATAATAGGGGTGCCAGAACAACAGAAAGATGAACAACGATTAGAAAACCTATTAGAAGAAATAATATCAGAAAGCTTGCCTGAGGTGGGGAAGAAAAAAGTCACACAAGCCCAGAGAGTCCCAAACAAGGTGAACCCGAAAAGACCCACACCAAGACACATCATAATTACCATGGCAAATGTTCAGGACAAAGAGAGAATCTTACAGGCTGCAAGAGAGAGACGGAAAGTTACATACAAGGGATCTCCCATTAGGTTGTCAAATGATTTCCCAACAGAAACACATCAGGCCAGAAAAGAATGGACAGAAATTTACAAAGTGATGCAAAGCAAATGACTGAATCCAAGAATACTCTATCCAGCAAGGCTATCATTCAAACTTGAAGGGGAAATAAGAAGCTTCACAGACAAAAAAAAGGCTAAGGGAGTTTATCACCATCAAGCCAGCAATACAAGGAATGCTAAAGGGACTGGTATAAAAATAAGAAATAAAAAGCTCAGAAAGAAAACAGCCACACAAAAAAAGAAATGGCTACAAACAAATACCTTTCAATAATAACTTTAAACGTAAATGGACTAAATGTTCCCACCAAAAGACATCGAGTGGCTGAATGGATAAAAAAACATGACCCATACATCTGCTGTCTACAAGAAACCCACCTCATTAGAAGGGACTCACACAGACTGAAAGTGAAAGGATGGAAAAATATCTTTCAGGCAAATGGAAAGGAAAAGAAAGCTGGGGTAGCAATACTTATATCGGACAAAATAGACCTCAAAGTGAAGGCCATAACAAGAGATAAGGAAGGCCACTTCATAATACTAAAGGGATCAATACAACAAGAAGATATAACCCTGGTAAACATATATGCACCCAATGCAGGAGCACCCAAATTCATAAAAAACTCCTGGAAGATATCAAAGGAGAGATCGACAACAATACAATCATAGTAGGGGACTTTAATACCCCACTGACAGTACTGGATAAGTCCTCTAGACAATCAGCAAAGATACAGCAATCCTAAATGACTCACTAGATCAGATGGACTTAATAGACATCTTCAGAACACTTCACCCCAAAGCCAGGGAATATACATTCTACTCAAGTGCTCATAACACATATTCAAAAATAGACCATATATTGGGTCACAAGCAAAGTATCCCCAAATTCAAGAAGATTGAAATCATAAAAAGCGTCTTCGCAGACCACGATGGCATAATATTAGAAATAAACTACAATAAAAAAAAAACCAAAATACTCAAACACCTTAAAGCTGAATAGCATGCTATCAAATATTGATTGGGTTACCAATGAGATCAAAGAAGAAATTAAAAACATCCTGGAAACTAATGACAATGAAAACACAGCAATCCAAAACCTATGGGACACAATGAAAGCAGTCCTGAGAGGGAAGTTTATAGCTCTACAGGCCTACCTCAGAAAACAAGAAAAAATGGTAGTAAATCAGCTAACTCTACAACTCAAAGAATTAGAAAGAGAGCAACAAGAAAACCCCAGAGTGAGAAGAAGGAAGGAGATAATAAAGATTAGACCAGAAATAAATGACATAGAGACCAAAAGAACAATACAGAAAATCAATGAAACCAAGAACTGGTTCTTTGAAAGGATAAACAAGATTGACAAACCTCTAGCCAGACTCACCAAGAAGCAAAGAGAGAGGACCCAAATAAACAAAATCAGAAACGATAGAGGCGAAATAACAACAGACCCCACAGAAATACAAATGATTGTTAAAAAATACTATGGACAGCTCTACTCCAACAAACTAGACAACCTGGAGGAAATGGACAAATTCCTAGAAAAATACAACATTCCAGGACTCAATCAGGAAGAATCTAAAAATCTCAACAGGCCAATAACTATGGAAGAAATTGAAGCAGTCATCAAAAAGCTTCCAGCAAACAAAAGTCCAGGACCAGACAGCTTCACAGGGGAGTTTTACCAAACATTCAAGGAAGAACTAAAACCTATCCTCCTCAGACTACTACAAAAAATTCAAGAGGAAGGAACACTTCCAAGCTCATTCTATGAAGCCAGCATCACCCTAATACCAAAACCAGGTAAAGACAACACAATGAAAGAGAATTACAGGCCAATATCCCTCATGAACATAGATGCCAAAATCCTCAACAAAATCTTAGCAAATCGGATCCAGCAGTACATCAGAAAGATCATACACCATGACCAAGTAGGATTTATCCCAGGGATGCAAGGATGGTACAATATCCGCAAATCAATAAACGTGATACATCACATAAACAAATTGAAAGAAAAAAACCACATGGTCATATCAATTGATGCAGAAAAAGCATTTGACAAAATTCAACACCCATTTTTGATAAAAGCTCTCAGCAAGGTGGGAGTAGAAGGATCACACCTCAACATAATAAAAGCCATATATGACAGGCCCACAGCCAACATCATACTCAATGGACAAAAACTAACACCATTTCCCCTAAGAACAGGAACAAGACAGGGATGCCCCCTCTCACCACTCCTGTTCAACATAGTACTGGAAGTGTTAGCCATTGCAATTCGGCAAGAAGATCAAACAAAAGGCATCCAAATTGGAAAAGAGGAAGTAAAACTGTCCTTATTTGCAGACGACATGATATTATACATACAAAACCCTAGAGACTCCATCAAAAAGCTACTAGACTTAATACATGAATTTGGCAATGTAGCAGGATACAAAATTAACCCCAAGAAATCTGAGGCATTTCTATACACCAATAGTGAACTTTCAGAAGGAGAGATTATAAAAACAATCCCGTTTACCATCGCACCAAAAAAATTAAGCTACCTAGGCATAAACTTAACTAAAGAGGTAAAAGACCTCTACTCAGAAAACTACAGGACGTTGAAAAAAGATATAGAAGAAGACATAAACAGATGGAAGAACATACCATGTTCATGGATTGGTAGAATCAACATCATTAAAATGTCCATACTACCCAAAGCAATCTATAAATTCAACGCACTTCCCATTAAAATACCAACGGCATACTTGAGAGATCAAGAACGAACTCTCCAAAAATTCATCTGGAATAAAAAAAGACCCCGAATAGCTACAGCAATCCTGAAAAAGACCAAAGTAGGTGGGATTTCAATACCAGATATCAAGTTGTATTACAAAGCCACTGTTCTCAAAACTGCCTGGTACTGGCACAAGAATAGGCATATAGATCAATGGAATAGAATAGAGAGCCCAGAAATCGGCCCGAACCAATATGCTCAATTAATATTTGACAAAGGAGGCAAGAACATACAATGGAGCCAAGTTAGTCTCTTTAATAAATGGTGTTGGGAAAATTGAACAGATATATGCAAGAAAATGAAACTAGACCACCAACTTACACCATACACAAAAATAAACTCAAAATGGATAAAGGACTTAAATGTACGACAGGAAACCATAAAAATTCTAGAAGAATCCAAAGGCAACAAAATCTCAGACATATGCCAAAGCAATTTCTTCACTGATACAGCTCCTAGGGCACTTGAAACTAAAGAGAAAATGAACAAATGGGACTACATCAAAATAAAAAGCTTCTGCACAGCAAAAGAAACCATCAACAAAACAACGAGAAAACCCACTGTGTGGGAAAACATATTTGCCAATGTCATATCTGATAAGGGCCTAATCTCCAAAATTGATAGGGAACTCATACAACTCAACAAAAGGAAGATAAACAATCCAATCAAAAAATGGGCAAAGGGCCTAAATAGACACCTTTCAAAAGAGGACTTTCAGAAAGCCAAGAGACATATGAAAACATGCTCAAAGTCACTAATCATCTGAGAGATGCAAATCAAAACAACAATGAGGTATCATCTCACACCTGTCAGACTGGCTATCATCAACAAATCAACAAACGACAAGTGCTGGAGAGGATGTGGAGAAAAAGGAACACTTGTGCACTGCTGGTGGGAATGCAGACTGGTGCAGCCACTATGGAAGACAGTATGGAGTTTCCTTAAAAAACTGAAAATGGAACTCCCATTTGACCCTGTGATCCCACTTCTAGGAATATATCCCAAGAAACCAGAAACACCAATCAGAAAGGATATATGCACCCCTATGTTCATAGCAGCACAATTCACCATAGCTAAGATCTGGAAACAGCCTAAGTGCCCATCAGTAGATGAATGGATTAGAAAACTGTGGTACATCTACACGATGGAATACTATGCTGCTCTAAAAAGGAAGGAACTCTTACCATTTGCAACCTCATGGATGGAACTGGAGTGCATTATGCTAAGTGAAATAAGCCAGTCAATGAAGGAAAAATACCACATGATCTCACTCATTCATGGATAATAGAGACCATTATAAACTTTTGAACAATAGATACAGAGGCAGAGCTGCCTCAAACAGATTGTCAAACTGCAGCGGGAAGGCCGGGGAGGGTTGGGGGGCAGGAGGTAGGGGGGTGAGAGATCAACTAAAGGACTTGTATGCATGCATATAATCATAACCAATGGACATAAAACACTGGGGGATAGAGGAGGCTAGGGGACTGTCTAGGGCAGGGGGGATAAAATGGACACATATGTAATACCCTTTCTAATACTTTAAGCAATAAATAAAAAATAAAAATTAAAAAAAATAAAAAAAATAGAGGAAGACATAAGTAAATGAAAGCATATACTGTATTCATGGATTGGTAGAATAAACATCATTAAAATGTACATACTACGCAAACCAAACTATAGATTCAATGGAATCCCCATTAAAATACCAACGGCATATTTCACAGACCTACAACAAACTCTCCAAAAATTCATCTGGAATAAAAAAAAAAGACCCAGAATAGCCACAGCAATCCTGAGAAAGCAGAACAAAGTTGGAGGAATCACAATACCAGATATCAAGCTATATTGCAAAGCCACTATTCTCAAAACTGCCTGGTACTGGCACAAGAATAGACATAGACCAATGGAACAAAACAGAGAACCTAGAAATCGACCCAAGACATTTTATCTTCCATTTTCTCCCACTCTTTATATTTACCCACATTATCTCCCTCACTTTCCATAGCTTTCCCTTTCTCTCCAACTCTTTCCTTTTCCCTCTCCTTCAGTCTCCATCTCTCTCTCCTCTTCTCTTTATCCCTCTCTCACTCTCCATCTTCCCACTCTTCTATCTCCTTGTCCCTCTCTCCCCTTCTGCCTCCCTCTTTCTTTCTCTTTATTCCTCCTCCTCTTACTCTCTTCCTCTCACTACCCATCTTTAATGCCTTTTCCCTCTGTCTCCTTCCTTTACTCTCTCTTCCTGCTTTGTCCTCTCCCTCTCATTCCATCTTCTTGCCCTCTCTGCCTCTACCTCTATCATTTTTTCTCTCTCTTCCCCATGATTCTCTCATTCACCATATTCCACTGTCTTTCCATTTCTCTCCCTCACTTCCCATGCCCCTTCCTCGCTCTCCCTCTCTCTCTTCCTTAACCCCCTTCTTTCTATCCTACTCCCTCGCCTTTTATCTTTCACTCTCTACTAACTCCCTCTCCCTCTCTTATTACCTCTTTCTACCACTGCCTCTCATTTTTTCAATCTTCCTCCCCTCCCCTTCTTTTCTTCCCTCTAATATTTCCTTCTCTCACTGTCCGTCTCCCACGCTCTTCTACTCTCTCCCTGTCCCTCTCCCTCACTCTCTTCTTCTTCCTCTTTCTCCTTTTCCCAAACCATCCCCACCTCCCTCTTCCTCTTTCTCTCACACTGCCTCTCCCTAATCTTCATCCCCCCTGGCCTCACCGGTTTTATCTCTCCCTAACATTTATTTCTCTCCCTTTCCCTCACTATATCCATCACTCTCCCTGTCCCTTGCCCCTTTCCCGTATCTACCTCCTCTCTCCTTGATTTACTCTCTCCCCCTACACCTCACTCTCTCAATCTTTCTTTCCCTCTTTCCTTCTCCTTGTCCCTTTTTGTTTCTCTTCCTTTCTCTTTCACTCTCTACAACTCCACCTCCCAATTCCTTCACATCTCTCCATCTGCTTCCCAATCTGTCCTTTCTCAACCTGTCCCTCTTTCCCTCTCTCTCCCTTTCTCTCCCTCCCTCTTACCTTTTCTGTCCAAATCCCATTCCTTCTCTCCCTCACTTTCTTTTTGCTGAACCCCCTCCTCTACTCCCTCTCCATCACTTTCAATTTCTCCTCTACTCTCATATCTCTTTCATACTCTCCCCCTTCTACCTCTCCCACTCTCTGCCTCCCTTTATCACTCACTCTCCACCTCTCTTTCTTCCATTCTTTCCCTCCCTTTCTCTCTCTTCTGATATCTCCCTCTCTCTCCATCCACCTTTAGCTCAGCTGCTCACCCATCCTCTCTGTTGCTCTTTCTCATTCTCCCTCTTCTCTCTTTTTCACTTTCTCTCTCTCATCCTCTCTGGCTCCCTGTTCTTCTCCTAGTGTCCCTCTCTTTCTCTCACACTATCTCTCCTGCTCTCTTATTTTTTCTCCCTTCCTCCATCTTTCCTTATCTCTTTACCTCCCCCTCTCTCCCCATCTATCTCCAGCAATCTTCCTCTAACTCTCTGTATGCCTACTTGCTTTTCTCCCTGTCCCTCTCGGTTTCTTTTTCTCTCCCTCTCTCATCCTCTCTCTCCCTCCCTTGCCTTCTTTATTCCTCTTTTTCACTCTCACCCTCCCATTCCCTCTGTCTCCTTTCCAATTCCTCTCTCACCCTATACCTCCTTCTATCATCTTATCTCTCTTTCTCACATTCTATCATCTCCTCTCTTCCTCTCCCTCTCCCTCTTTCCCTCTCCCTCTCCCTCTACCTTTAAGTCTCTCTATTTCTCCCTCTGTTTCTCTCATTTCCTCTCTTATCTCTCTCTGCCTCTTTCTCCCTCTCTACCTTTACCCCTAGCTCTCCCTCTATCACTCCCTTTTGCCTCCCACTAACTCTCCCTATTTCCCTCTGTCTCTCACTATTTCCCTTTCTCTTCCCTCTGCCTCATTTCTCTCCCACTTACTCCCTTTCCCTTTCTCTCCCACTCATTCCCTTACTTTACCTTATTCTTAGTCTCCTTCTCCCTCTTCCCTTTCCTCTGCCTCTCCCCTTCATTCTCTCTCACCCTCTTACTACCTGTCATTTTATCTCCCTCTCCCCTGTCTTTCCTTATTCTCCTTTCCCCTCTCCCTCTCTCCCTCTTTCCCTCCCTCTCCTGCTCCTTTTCCCTTTCTCTTCCACTCACTCCTTTTCCACCTACCTTTCCCTCTCCCGCTCTGTATCCCACTGCCTTTCTTCCTCTCCCTCTCCCTTCCTCTCCCATTCTCAATATTTTCTGCCTCCCTTTTTTTTCTTTCTCCCTCTTCCTTTCTTTCTCATCCTCTTCCTCTCTCTATTTCTTCCTCTCCCTCTCCCAGTTTCTCCATCTTCCATTCACTCCATCTCTCCCTTTCTCTTCTTCCCTCTCCCTATCCTTCTCCCTCTTCTTCCCTCTCTTTCTCCCTCTCTCACTCTCCCTCCCCTTCTATCCTTCCTTTTTTACCCTCCCTCTCTCCTCCTTCTCACTGTCTCTCTCTCCTTCTCTCTCTCTCTCTCTCTCTCTCTCTCTCTCTCTCTCTCTCTCTCTCTCTCTTCCTCTCTCTCCCTGGTCCTCTTCCTCTTGACCTTCTTCTCCTTTCCCTCTCCATCTCTCTTTTTCTCTCTCTCCTTCTCCCTCTCTCACTCTCCTTCTTGCTATACCTCTCCTCAATTTCTCCCTCTCTCTCTATCCCTCTCTCCCACTCCTCTCTCTGTCTCTCTTTCTGTTCCTCTCCCTCTGCTTCTCCCTCTCCCTCCCTCCCTCTTTTTCTTCCTTTACCTCTCCCTCCCTCATCTCCCACCCTGTCTCCCTCCCACTTTCCTTCTCTCCCTTCCTCTCCCTCTCACTTCTTTTCCCTCTCTCCCTCTCCCTTTCCCTCTCTTCCTTTCTCCCTCTATCCATCTCACTCTCTTCCTCTCTTTCCCTTTCCCTCTCCTTAAACATCAGATAAAACATATTTTGTTAAACCTGTGCTCATGAATTTCACCATTGCTTCTTTCCCTTTTTTTTGGGGGGGGGGGGTAGGGGGCATCTGCCCTATCCTGACATTCATTTCTCTGTCTAACAGGCTTTATTTGCACTAGGTGCTTCTCAAGTTCTAAGCTATTTCCATCTGGTATTCCCACACATATTCACTCTTAACTATATCTGCACTTTATTTTGCTTGGGTTGCTCCATCTCCAGGTTCCTGCTACTGGGCCTTCCAAGTATAACCTATTCACAAATGACCACTAGCTAAAGCCTTAAATCTCTGCGGGCAACCATTTTTTGCCTATCTCCTTATCTGGCCCTTAATAGCTAGTAGCACAGAATGATAAGCAGAATGGTCTAGTTAGGGAAGCAGTGGGAGATGAAACTGGGCCTGATTAAGTTAGGTTCAGGTTGCAAGAGTCCTTAAAATAAGGTTGATAAGGTGAGTATCCTTCCTCCCATGGGAAAAAGGAGAACCACTGGAGATTTTAAAATTGGGAAAGTGGCATGATTAAAATGATGTTTTATTGCAGCATTTTAAAAAGTATTGTATATAATATTAATTCATGTTACATGAAAAAGAAGTTCTGTGGTCAGTTAAGTTTAGGAAATACTGGGTTAAAGAAAGTAAAAGATATTTCTTTTATTTTTTCAGTAATTTTATTTTTATCATTTTTCTCGTTGTTAATCCTCACCTGAGGATATTATTTCCACTGATTTTCAGAAAAAAAAATGGGAGGGAGGAAGAGATAGAAAAACATAGATGTGAGAGAGACACATCAACTGGTTGCCACCAGCACAAGCCCTGATTGGGGCAAGCCCACAACTGAGGTACATGCCCAGAATTGAACCCAGGTCCCTTCAACCCATAGGCCAGTGCTCTATCTACTGAGCCAAACTAGCTAGGGCAAAGATGTTTCTTTATTGCAGGACTTCTCCAACTCTTAGTATGCTAGCATGTACATTGTGAATCTTCAGAAGGAATCTGAATGGCCCCTGTTTCCTAAACTTGCATTAGCACAGAACCCTCTTTTTAACAGGGGACATATAACAGGGCCAATGTTCCCCAAAGTACAATTTGGGATACACGACTTTATGAAGATTAATCTGGGTATACAAGAAAGGTTGAAATGAGATGAATGCAGGCCAGGAGACTATGGGCAGCTTAAGCAGGTGGAATAGCAGCCCACACTATCACCTCAGCAGTGAGAACTGAGTGAAACATGCATTTCAAGAGACTTTGTGAAGAAGACTACGAGGACTGGGGTTAAGCCTCTGGTGGAAACTGGGTCTTATTCTTCTTCTATCTCTTAAACTGTGTCATCTATCAGAGAACTTTGCATATGAGAGAAAGATACATATTTGTTGACCATTATTATATTATCAGCATCAGGGACTTTAAAAAATTACTTTTTATGTTTCCCCTTAAATGTAGTTTACCTGGTGTTTTGTATATAATTTGCACAATTTGCAAAACTAGTTCACATTGCAACTGAAGGGGCAATTGGGAGCTATAAAAATAGATTTTGTCTTTACTTGCAAGGTAGATTATGTACTTTAGTGAGAACATTGGACTGTGAGTTTTTATATTAAAGAAAAGAGGAGAAAGAAAAGAGGACGGAGGAAGAGAAAGAGGGAATGTTCTATCCCAGGAATGTTATGATTTGGTACTCGACACCCCCACACACACCCCAAAAGCTTTCAAGATTATCCTTGGCCAATAGCTATATAGGTTACACTGTCATGACTACATGAAAAATACTCAACATTAAGAGTTAACAAGTTCATTAGTCAGAAAAATCTGACGGAAATAAGAAATTCCAAAGCACGACTAGGTGAAAATTTGCTTGGTTAATCAGTCTTTATATTTAGAACCCATGACTTTAAAAGTCTCATGTCATGAATCTCTCAATTGATACTAAGTCAGTTATAACAAGTGTGAGTTCAGGTAGTTCTCCCAAGATATGACATTCACTTCACCTTTCTGGTCTTATTTTAAAATTTACCAATGTGTTTCTAAAGCTTTTCATAGACCCTTTTGGCAGAGGCAGTGCCTGGTGAAGGCAGAAGAGGCATGCTCTCCTAGAAGGGTTCAAACTTCCTTTAAGACATCATCCATGCCAACAGGATCAACACTGTAACCAGAGAATTTTAGACTATAAACGCAACCCCAATTCAGGCAGAGCTCAACTGGACTGGCACCCCTTGAAAGGAAATATCTATCCTATAGACAGCAAAACAGCATATCAGTCTATGCCTCTGTTTACTCATCTGTAAGATGGGGATGATAACAGCACCCTCTTCATAAGATTGAGTCAAATATTTAATGAATTCATACATGTAAAATGCTTAGTACAGTGCCTGACAACAGTAAATGCTCACTGTTAACTATTTTATTGTTGTTGTTATTATCATTATATTAATACATTTTTCAAACCCCAACAATCTAAGAAGATACAGCCTTATAGTGGTTGGCAGAGAGAAGATTTTCTTGTGGAACCATACTGTTTCCCTCTTTTAAATTTATACCTTTCTCATATGCATCCCGAAAGCCCATTTCCTCTATGGAAACATGAGCATAAAATCCTGAGTTTCCTTGACATGAAGGCTCCTTCAAGTGTCCCCAGAAACCAATACAGATTGAAGCACTCAAGTTTCCATAAAGTGATAAAGCAAGGCAGCAATGAAACAAGACTGTGATGAGAATGCTCCCAAGAATAAGAACCAAGACTTTTTTCACTTTTAAATCCCCAGTTGAGTGGAAAACCTGCTCAGAGTAGATGCTAGGTGAAATTTTATTGAATTTCACAAGCACAGAAGGAAGAAGTGATTCTCAGCCTCCCTTAGCAGATGCCACAGCATTAGACAGTAGAGGAACTGAGAGAGAGAGAGAGATGCTGTCATCTACAGTATAAGTAGGGACATAGCAAGGCTTTCATTCCAGAGTCACTTTCTCTCACATTAGATGCAAACTCCTTACTCCTTGCAGATGGCCTGTCTTCTCTGTTGTCACAGTCAACCACCAGCAGCATGGTGTGAACACCAAGCAGCACTAAAAGTGCTTCCTGCCCAAAGTGATCCCCTACAGTGGCCTGTCGTCTGTCTTATCTTCTGAGTAGTAGTCTTCACTCTTTAAAGGGTCAAGATAAGTACTTTATACTATCCTTTCTCCTAAACTATAGGGTACACACTTTATATGATTATGTATTAATATGCAGCAAAGATTGGACATCTGATTAATGTGGAGAGAGCCAGATCTCAATTCTTACAGCTCCTTTGTGGGCAGTCCATGATTCTGCAATCCTTCTGAATTCTAATTACAATATCCTTTTATACTTTTTATACAATGTTTTGCTATATTATATATATATTCTACTTTTTATACTTTTATCCTTTTATATTCAATTAGGCATATGATAAGCACATGATTCTCCTACATTATAAGGAAACATCCTGCCCTGGCCAGCACAGCTCAGTGGTTAGAGCGTCAGGCTGTACACCAGAGGGTCACAAATTTGATTTTCTGTCAAGGGCATGTACCTGGGTTGCAAGTTCAATCCCTGGCCCCCGGTGGGGTGCATGTGGGAGGCAACCAATCAATGTGTCTCTCTCATATCCATGTTTCTCTCTTTATCATACCACCCCTCTCCCCTGTCTTCCCTTACACCCTCTCTAAAAACCAATGGAAAACTTATCCTCCAGTGAGGATTAACATAAAAGAAAACATCCTGCTCTTAGACTTGGTGACCAATTGCCTGGTACTCTGTTTATGTCTGATAGCGTCCTCTGAAACATTGGCAGAGAGCACATAGGTTAAATGACTCTTATACATGACTAGAGGGCCAGTGCATGAAATTCGTGCACTTGGGGGGGGTATCCCTCAGTTCAACCTGCACCCTCTCCTCAGGGGATGTCCGACTGCCAGTTTAGACTTGATCCCTCTCACAATCCAGGACTGCTGGTTCCCAACCGCTCACCTGCCTGCCTGCCTGATTGCCCCTAACTGCTTCTGCCTGCCCAGCCTGATTACCCCCTAACTACTCCCCTGCCAGCCTGATCGATGCCTAACTGCTCCCCTGCCAGCCTGATTGCCCCTAACTGCCCTCCCCTGCCAGCCGAATTGCCCCCAACTGCTCTCCCCTCCTGGCCCGGTCACCCCCAACTGCCCTCCCCTGTTCACCCCCAATTGCCCTCCCCTGCCAGTCCAGTTGCCCCCAACTGCCCTCCCCTGCTGGCCTGGTCCCCCCAACTTCCCTCCCCTGCCAGCCTGATCTCGCCCCCAACAGCCATCCCCTGCCGGCCTGGTCACCCTCAATTGCCCTCCCCTGCTGGCCATCTTGTGGCAGCCAGCTTGTGACCACATGGGGGTGGCCATCTTGTGACCATATGGGGGCAGCCATCTTTGACCACATATGGGGGGTGGCCATCTTGTGTGAGAGCATGATAGCCAATTTGCATATTACCTCTTTATTATATAGGATTGCAGAGACTTTATAGGGCCCAGGTCCTAGCTGCATAACCAATTCAAAGGTGCATATATATTTTGTTTAAAGGTAGGAACAATGGTTTTAAGTCAAATTTGGAGGAAGAGCCAAGAGAACTTATGATTAAAGACCTTAATTTTTAAAATATACTAAAATTAACTCAAAATAAATAAAAACCTTAAATTTGTAGAAGAAATCATAAAGGAAAATCTCCATTACCTTTGATTTTTGGCATAGCTTTTTAATTATCACACCAAAAGCACAGGCAACATAATATAATTGCATTTCATCAAAATTAAAAACTTTTGTTCATCAAGTCACATTATCAAAAAAAGTGAAAAGATAATCCATAGAATAGGAGGAAATATTTTCAAGTCATATATTTGAGAAGGGTTTAATATCCAAAATATGTAAACAACTCTTACAACTCAACAACAAAAAGACAAACCATCCAATTATTATATGGGCAAAAGACTTGAATAGCTATTTCACCAAAGATGACATGCAAATAGCCAATAAGCACATGAAAAGATGCCCCACATCATTAGTCATTAGGGAAACGTAAAGCAAAATCATAAAGAAATACTACTTCACTCCTACTAGAATGGCTCTAATAATTTTTTTTTAATCAGAAAATAACAAGTTGGTGAGCATGTGAAGAAATTGGAAACCTCACACATTACTGATGGGAATGTAAAATGGTGCCATCCCTATGGAAAACAGTTTGGCAGTTCTACAAAAAGTTAAACATAAAACGACTATATGATCCAGCAATTCCACTTCTGGGTATACAAAAAAAAAATCTGAAAGTAGGGACTCAAACAGATATTTATATACCAGTGTGGGGAGGAAGAAACTTTCCTCTACCCTCCTAGGTTCCTTTTGCTGGTCTAATAATCAAATAGACATGAGACAGATTAACAAGAAAAAATAAATAAATTTAATTACATATGTATGTATGGGAACCTCACATGCATGAGAGGTTCAGAGACAGAAAGGAAAAATGAGGTATATATGGCATTCCAAGATAAGGATGAGTAAAGTTCCTTGGGGCTTCAGGTCATTCCCAGGCTGATAAGAGGAGCAGGTACTCAGTAATTAGAAGTTTGCCCTGCCCTATAGATAGATCATAAAAAGTTATTTCTGGTAATAATTCTTATCATAGACAAGTTTCCCAATTTAAATTATTTAAGGGAGAGGTAAAAGTTTCTCTTGAGGCTGCAGGGTCTTGATTTCCTTCAGTTCAAAATGATCCACATGCCAAAGTGGCATGTCTTTGGAGGCCTATTCTGAACCCCTTCATTTAGTGTTGCATCAACATTATTCACAATAGCCAAAAGGCAGAAACAATCCAAGTGTCCATCAACAGATGAATGGATAAACAAATGTATAACTACACAATGGAATATTATTCAGCCATGAAAAAATAATGAAATACTGATACATGACACAACATAAACCAAGTTTGAAAATTTGCTGAGTGCAATAATCCAGGCACAAAGAACAAGTATTATATGACTAGTGACCCGGTGCACAGATTCGTGCACATTGAAAGGAAATTAATTAAAAGGTGGCCGGCAGGGTGGAACTGGGCAAGACGGGCCAGAAATGCCCTGGAGCCCACCTCTCGTGGTCCCTCCCAGCTGGCCACACCTGGGGCAGCACCACGGCTTGAAAGGTGTCTGCGGAGTGAGTGGGGGTCCCTCCAGCAGGTGGGGGTCTCTCAGCCTGGCCTTCAGGGATTGGACCAAAACCAGCTCTCCAATATCCCCCGAGGGGTCCTGGAGTGCAAAAGTGCACTCTGCAAAGCTGCCGTCATACAGGGTGTAGAACACAAATGCAAGTGTGCAGTAAACCAGATTTGGCCAACAGTGCCCTGGCAACAACATAACCCAGAGCCAAAGGTGGAATCGCATGGCTTCAGGAGGAATTGGGCTCCCTCCTCTCTGGTTTTGGGGTGCATCACCCGAAAACTGCCGCTGCCAAGTCAATGCAGCTCGGCAGCTCCTGCGTTGAGCATCTGCCCCTGGTGGTCAGTACACATCATAGCGACCAGTCAGATGGAGGGAGGAACATGTGGGAAGCTGCCTATTATCTTCTCTAGCAGAGAGGTGTGGACAAGGAGCCCGAAATGCTGGTGACCTTTGAGCCCTGGCAAAGGTCAGGCTATGCACCCACTGTTTAGTCAAGACAATGGTAGCTGAAGCAACTTCCCCACCAGATAGTCATGTAAATCCTTACTGATGAGATAGTCTGTCTGTTACTGAAAATTGCCTGCCTCAGGGCTATAGATGTATCCCAAATTGAATAAAAGGATGGCAAGGCCTGAGCAGAAGCAGAGTCCATCCTCTTGGGATGGGCTCTCACCTGCCCCCCAATTTTCAAATTGTTATTTCTTGTCTCATCTCTTTCATTTGCATGCGGCCCCTCTTCCAGAGCCTGAACCCTGAACCACACGGGACGTGGGATCATTCACAGGGACACTTAGCATATTAGCCTTTTATATACACACACACACACACACACACACACACACACACACACATATATTCCACTTATATGAAATACCTTGAATAGGCAAATTCATAGAGACAGAAAATAGATTAGAGGTTATCACAGCCCAGGGATGGAAGGGAGAAAAGAATGGGGATGCATTGCTTAATCAGTACAGTTTCTGTTTGGGGTGATGAAAACATTTTAGAAATGGAAAGAAGTGATGGTTGCACAACATTGTTAATGTAATTAATGCCATTGAACTGTACACTCAAAATGGTTAAAATGGAAAATTTTATATCATATATATTTAACCACAATGGCAAAATTGTTTTATCTGTGTTATTACTTATATTGGAAGTGAGAAGCCATAACAGAAGCAGAAGCAGCCCAAGGGCATCTTGACAGGGGGCCTGAGAATAGTGTAGCAACTTCAATCTTACTTTTGCACAAAGATGGTGGTAGTTCAGTGTGCTGGTTCAACTTTTGCCCATTCTCATCAGATGCTGCTTTACTGAGCTATGGGGTGGAATGCATAATCTGTGACTCTGTAGGCCTGGAAAATAATAACCTCCGCATTTGTGTTAGGCAGGGGAAGAGGATGTTCAAAGGACTGTGGGTGAAATACTATGGATGGAGCCAAAGTGTTTGTTGCCCAGGGTTATAATGTATGAAGCCAAGGAGCAGCTTCCAAATGCAGAATCTTGAGGAAGCCAAGATGCAAGTTGGTATAGAACCCAAAATATAGATCCCCAAGTCTGAGGGGTTAGCAGAAATGTAGAACCAAGATATAAAAGTGAAAATTGGAAAGATGCAGCAGCTAACACATGAAGTGAATTAGGGAGGGTTTAAGTTAATCCTGAGCTGTCTGCCTCAGATTTTTATAGAATTCTCATGCCGGATTTTGTATTTAAAGGCCTGAAAAGAACTGAAAGTTTAAGGTATTTTGACATTATAAACTACAATGATTAGATTCTTTTAAGAACATTTCCTTTTAAGGAGAAAAGTTACCTAGGAAACTGATGGAACTGTTAGCCGGAGAACAGAAGACTCAGAGAATGTCAATCATTTCTCCTCTGCAAATTATCTATAAAAATAGCAGCATCCATCAGTCATAATAAAAGAATTTAAAGGACACTTCATTGCAGGCACAGGGACATTAGAAATGGAAGACAGAGTAATTGCCTGTTCCCTGAAACTGGATATTGGAAATTGCATATTATATGAAACATGTTCCTTGGGTGTTAGTAACTGCTATAGAAGCTTCGCCTCCAAAGCCACAAAACCCAAATGTTAGTTGTCCAGGTCAGGTCAGTGTCCTAAAGGCTAAGAGTGATAACAGGTAGAGAAAATGGGTCCATCTAGGTAGATCTGAGGCAAAGAATGAGACAAAACCTCTGGTATAAGAGACTTATTACACAACTAGGATGGTCACCCCTTTCAACCTGAACAGTGCTCCCACAGCTCATGCTTATAAATTCAGTGCAGAGGCCACCTAGCACAAACATGGGCCCAAAAGGAATGAAACTATCTCTGAGTGTGAAGGGGAAGGAGGCAGAGAATTTATAGAAACATTGGTAAAAGAAAAGTGTGGAGGGGCACAGAACCCAACCTGCTTCTTATTTTACAATTCTAAGGGCTGAGATGCTTGCAAAACCCCAGAGGAGTCAGGGATTCAATATTTACTCAATATGCAGGGACTAACATAGATTATAAGGTGAAACCAGCTGAATTATGAGAATTACTTGAGCAGCAGAAAACTAAAAAATATTAAAGTCATTCATCAGGCCCTCCTATTGCTAGTAAATGAGAACTGGCCAAATCCAATTTCTGGGGTTGCCCAGAAAAGGTAGTGAGTAAAGAAGGAGGCCCTGGGCAGTTATCCCTACAGGCATGATTTGGAAGAGAGATGCTTCTTTGCTGTATATTATCCAGAAAACAAGCAATAGTTTAGTGGTGTGGGGAGAAGGAATGGTGGCGGGGAGGAAGACAGCAAGTCCACGTTACAATAAGGAGTTCAAATATGTTATTAAAGTGTCTAGACCTGGGTTTCTTGATCATTTCTTAGCCATAGATCCTTTTGACAGCTTGGTTAAATATCGATTTCTTTTCATAGTAATATTTTTCAATATATAAAATAAAACACAATGGATTACAAAGGAAACCAAATATACTGCTATACAATTATATAATATTTCATATATGTCTTAGTAATATATGCTTCCTTATTAACACACTAGAGGTCCGGTGCATGAAATTTATACACTCAGCGGGGGGGGGGGGGGGTCCCTAAGCCCGGCCTGCACCCTCTTGTAGTCTGGGAGCCCTCAGGGGATGTCCAACTGCTGTGGAGGTGGGAGAGGGTCCTGCCACTGTGGCTGCACTTGCCCGGCTTCTGGCTGAGAGGTTCTCCCCCTGTGGGAGCGCAGTGACCACCAGGGGGCAGCTCCTGAGTTGAGCATCTGCCCCCTGGTGGTCAGTGTGTGACATAGCGACCAGTCATTCTGGGGTTTGGTCCATTTGCATATTAGTCTTTTATTATATAGGATTAAATTAACAAGATCTAGCTGTGGATATAATAAGTACCATGATTTCAAAGCAGTGATGAACATAAGAGGTATTTTGAAATCTCTACAACTTCTGTTATTTTATTTATTTTATTTTTTTTAAATATACTTTATTGATTTTTCACAGAGAGAAAGGGAGAGAGATAGAGAGCCAGAAACATCGATGAGAGAGAAACATCGATCAGCTGCCTCCTGCACATCCCCCACTGGGGATGTGCCCACAACCCAGGTACATGCCCTTGACCGGAATCGAACCTGGGACCTTTCAGTCCGCAAGCCGACACTCTATCCACTGAGCCAAACCGGTTTCGGCCTGTTATTTTATATTAAAGGATTTCTACTATGCTGGGGTCCAACCCCAGCAGGTCCAGGGGTCCCCAAAGGTGTGGACGGAGTCGGCGAAGAAGGAATGACACAGAGACAGCGTTCAGTTGATCAGCAGCCTAGCCAGGATCTCTAGCCAAGTTCTGGTCAGGATCTCCAGCCAGGTTCTGTGTCCATGTTCCCTTGCTAGGTTCTCCAGGTTCTCCAGCCAGGTTCTGTAGCCATGTTCCCTCGCTAGGTTCTTCAGCCAGGTTCTGTCCAGGTTCTCCAGCCAGGTTCAGTCACCAGGTTCTAGTCAGGTTCTCTTGCCAATTTCTGTAGTCAGGTTCAGTCCAGGATCTTTTGCCATGTTCTCTCCAGCGAAGTTCTTCTGTCTGTAGGTTCTGTGTAGGTTCTGTCTTCTAAGTTCTGTGTGTAGGTTCTGTCTTCTAAGTTCTGTGTTCTAAGTTCTGTGTTCTAAGTTCTGTGTCTTGCTGTCTTGTTACATCTGTATTTATACCAGTTGATTCAATCCTATCAATCTCTATTACAAAGGCTAGGGCGTCTCTTATCTCCATTCCAGCGAGTAAAGATTATGTAGCTTAAGCATGATTGTTCATAGTTAAAGTGATTAATTACCCGCCTGGCACTTAGTTGAGGGGTTTTATTCCCTCCCTAACTTCAGGGGAAAATCCCTACCTGGGGAAACAACCTTTCTCAGAGAGGAGACCTTGGTTAAAACACATAGTGCCAAGAAGGTGAGCAAACATTTTAAGAACAGTATGCCATATATGCCAGGTCCTTTGAAACAGCAAGGATGGACCGGCTCCCGGCACTACTAGTTTCAAAGTTGCAGATACTGTGAATATTATTGCGGTTTGTTGCTTACATTCATGATACAAAATATTCAATTTCAGTTTGAAGTTAGTGAAAACAAGCTGTATTTTTTCCAATATAAATGTACTGACCTCTTTATTTGTGGGAGGCACTTAACTGAGGTTTTATTAGAATGTTGAAGCAATGTCTTTGAAAAAGGCAGCTCTATAAAATAAATATTTTAAATTAAATCCCTAACTGCATGGACAGGAAACCAGGGGAGAGACTGAAGTGAGGAGCAGCATACCCCATCTCCACATCAACACACGCATGTACACACACATGGAATGCCTTCACACATGTATGGAGTTGGCCCCGTGTGCAGCTCACATATGATATTGTCTGCCTTTCTTCATGGAACTGATTTTTAAGGAGTGGGAAAAACCAAAATGAAATACAACAAAGAGCAGACCATCCTTTGTAATACATTTCTGTAGAGACCCCTTTATCTTTTTTAATGAGATATAATTGACATATATTTTTCATGGATACCTTGGGAACTTGTGCACCCAGATTAAGAACTGGTAGAAATGAAAAACAGGAGCCAAAACCAGAAACCAGGAAACTTAAAAACAAAGAGTAACAGAGGGATTGAGTATGAGGTCTAAATGAATTCAGATGATGAAGAACATATGCATGTAGTGGCTCTTTACTTAAGTGTTCCCATCATGCACTTGATTGTCTGACCTACATTCAGGTAAAAAGCCTGGCAAAAGGTAGAGTGGGTAAAAATGAAAGAAAAGTGGCTATATGTTGTTAACTATTGAAGTTGGGTGATGACTACAGCAGGTTCCTTATAGTATACCCTCTACTTTTCTGTATATTTGAAATTTCTCTTACTAAAATAATTTAGAAGTAAAAAATAAAATAAAGGATCTGACATGTTTGATTATCAGATCCCTCAAATCCATTCACTTACCTATTCATTGATTCAACAAATACTTATTGTTTCCTCTGGCACAGTATAAGGTATAGCAAGACTGAAACCCAAGTCATGTGAGGGTCAGACCTGGAGAAACAGTAAGGAGGAGTTAGTTTCAGTCCAGAATGAAAGAAAGAGAATGCTTGAATGAAACCAGAGGGCAGAGTAGAAGGCCCTGAGGGAGGACATTTTGATGGAGGTAAAGTTCTTGAAAGAGAGATGAAAAAGTGGAGTGGGAACACTACATTACAATGGGAGTGATCAGTACAATCTGGAATGGGGGAATGGAGAAAAATGGCTAAAGAAATGGGGATCCACCAATGGAAGTTTTTGCATCCTTCTTCATAGCTATTTGGTGGCTATTTGCTGCCCAAGAAGACATATTCAAGACTATACCATTTGTATAAACAAACAAGCAAACAAAGGGTGGACACATCAAAGCTCTCTCCTAGAAACCTGAGTTTTAGAGTAAATTGTCAATCTCAAAAAAAAAATATGTTAGCTTTTTCAAACAGAGCTTTAAAAGGTACACAATATAACTGGTCCCTAATGCAAATCAAAAGTCAGAGAGAATAAATTAATGTCTGTTTATATTTCATTTCCTCTAACATTTGCCTAACTGAGAAAACAGCAACTGGGTTTTAATAACATTGGAGGAGTGAAAATTCCCAGGATATAAACCTTTATTTTTTTTAATCTTTATTGTTCAGATTATTACAGTTGTTCCTCTTTTTTCCCCCCGAATAGCTCCCCCGCACCCGGTTCCCACCCCAACCTCTGCCCTTACCCCCGCCACCACTGTCCTCATCCATAGAAGTACAATTTTTGTCCAGTCTCTTCCCCCACCCCCATACCCCTTTCCCCCCAAGAATTGTCAGTCCACTCCCCTTCTATGCCCCTGATTCTATTATATTACACAGTTTATTCTGTTCATCAGATTTTTTATTCACTTGATTCTTAGATTCACTTGTTGATAGATATGTGTTTGTTGTTCAGTTTTTATCTTTACCTTTTTCTTCTTCCTCTTCTTAAAGGATACCTTTCAGCATTTCATATAATACTGGTTTGGTGGTGATGAACTCCTTTAGCTTTTTCTTATCTGTGAAGCTCTTTATCTGACCTTCAATTCTGAATGATAGCTTTGCTGGATAAAGTAATCTTGGTTGTAGGTACTTGGTATCCATCACTTTGAATATTTCTTGCCACTCCCTCTGGCCTGCATAGTTTCTATTGAGAAATCAGCTGACAGTCACATGGGTACTCCCTTGTAGGTAAGTAACTGTTTTTCTCTTGCTGCTTTTAAGACTCTCTTTGTCTTTTGCTCTTTGCATTTTAATTATGGTGTGTCTTGGTGTGGTCCTCTTTGGATTCCTTTTGTTTGGGGTTCTCTGCACTTCCTGGACTTATAAGTCTATTTCTTTCACCAGGTAGGGGAAGTTTTCTGTCATTATTTCTTCAAATAGGTTTTCAATATCTTGCTATCTCTCTTCTTCTGGCACCACCATAATTCGGATGTTGGTAAGCTTGAAGTTGTCCCAGAGGCTCCTTACACTATCTTCATATTTTTGGATTCTTTTTTCTTTTTGCTTTTCCAGTTGGGTGTTTGTTGCTTTTTCGTATTTCAAATCTTTTACTTGATTCTTGCGATCCTCTAGTCTGCTGTTGGATCTCTGTATAATATTCTTTATTTCAGTCAGTGTATGCTTAATTTCTAGTTGGTCCTTTTTCATATCCTCAAGGATCTCACTAGACTTATTGAGGGTCTCACTAAATTTATTGGCGGTTTCTAGAAAATTCTGAAAAAACCTTATAACCGTGGTTTTGAACTCTATATCTAGTAGTTTGCTTTCCTCCATTTCTGTCATTTGTGACCTGTTTCTTTGTCTCCGCATTTTGGCTGCTTCCCTGTGTTGATAGAGTGGCTTTCTGTGCTAGGTGTCCTATAGGGCCCAGTGGCTCAGCCTCCCCAATTACCTGAGGTGGACACTGTTGGTGCACCCCTTTGTGGGCTGTGTGCACAGTCTTGTTGTAGTTAAGCCTTGATTGTAGTTGGTATCACTGAGAGGAATTGACTCCAGGCCAATTGGCTGTGAGAATCAGCTGTGTCTACGGTGGGAGAACTTCTGTGCTGGAGACACCCTTATGGGGCAAGACTTGCTTCAGTGGGGTTTTGGTGCTCACTGAGTGTGCCCCCTGAGTGTGTCCCTTATGGATCTGATGAGTTGTAATCTGGATGGTCCCACTCTGACCACTGAGTACACTGGCTCTTGGATCTCTAAGGATGTGCTAATATAGCCTCTGCCTGAGTCTACCCAGCAGGAGCTACAGAGAAATCTGCAGATTCCTCTTCTTTGTTTGGGATTTGGAGGTGCCCAGATGAGACCCAGCTGTGGAGCAATACAAGCTGCTGTGGGGCCTTGGGCCTTCTTTTGGATGTTCTGGGTCTCTCTGACCCAGCTGCAGTTTGTTAGGTAATTTTAGATTGCAAAGAGCCAGGCCATTCATATGCAAAAGCCTCTGTGCAAAGCTTGGGTGGAGCAGGGTCTCAGGGAATCAACAGGGGGAACAAACAGCTATGGCTGATCCTCAGCCCTGCCCTAAGAGGCCTCAGGTCCCAGTGTCCCGCAGTAATTGGTAATCGCTGTAAGCACCTCTGAGAGAAAGTCGCCCTCAAGTTTTGCATGATGCCAGACAGTCCAGTTTCTCCCCGTATGAGTCTGGGTACCCAGAGTCTCGCCAGGAACTGGAGTTCAGGGCTGTCGGGAGCTTGTCTCTCCCTCCTGATTGAAAGACAACGGCATCCTCAGTTGCCAGCCCTTTCCACGTGCACCTCCGTTCCTCTGCACTTTACTTCCGCACCTCCTCTGAGTTTCAGTCTGCTTTTCTCTTTCCTTCTAGTTGTAGAATTTCCACTCAGCCAGCCTTCCTGTGTTTCTGGATGATGTCCATTTTGTCTTTAGTTGTATTTTGAAGTGGTTGTGCGAGGCAGCAATATCCGGTGTTTACCTATGCCGCCATCTTGGTTTCTCTCAGGATATAAACCTTTAAACAAGTTTTCTTCCAAAGCCCATTTCAATAACAACTTTGTAATTGTTGCACTCACAGAAGAGCTCTGGCTGGAACCTTCCAGTGGGAGCTTCAGGAACCTCCTGGTAGCCAGATGCCTGAATTCTAAACCCCTGACTCATTCAAGTAAAGAAATGAAGTCCAGATGATTTTCATCAGGAAACCCTTTGGTAGGAAGGTTGACAAATTAGAGGAATTCTGCTTCAATTTGTTTCTCCTCCATTAGCTGCTAGTTGTACTTCCTTCCTTCAGCACTTCCTATGGCTCTGTTGACCAAGACACAGTGACTTGAACTTGTCCAATTGTCAACTAATTCAATTCCCTTCAGATGTTCTAGTTACATCTGCCACAACATCTGAACAGTAGGTGGTCCAGTCCCTGTCCACAGAAAAAGACAATTCAGAAAGGACAATACCTCTTAAAATGTTAATCTTGTCCAGCTAGCATGGCTCAGTGGTTGAGCCGTCACCCTACGAACCAGGAGATCATGGTTCAATTCCAGGTCAGGGCACATGCCCAGGTTTCAGGTTTGATCCCCAGTGTGGGGTGTGCAGGAGGCAGCCAATCAATGATTATCTCTCATGACTGATGTTTCTATATCCCTCTCCCTCTCCCTTCCTCTCCAAAACCAATATATATATATACTAGTGGCCCAGTGCACAAAATTTGTGCATGGGGGAGGGGGTGTTCCTCAGCCCAGCCTGCACCTTCTCCAATCTGGAACCCCTCGAAGGATGTCCTACTGCTGGTTTCAGGAATCAGGCCTAAACTGGCAGTTGGCCATCCCTCTCGCAATCCGGGACTGCTGGCTCTTAACCACTCACCTCCCTGCCTGCCAGCCTGCTCGCCCACAACTACCCCCTCCCCCACTGGCCTGCTCGCCCCCAACTGCCCCCCTGATGGCCTGCTCACTCCAAACTGCCCCCCCCCCGCTGTCCTGATCACCTCCGACTGACCCCCACTGATGGCCTGCTTGCCCCCAACTGGCCCCCCTGCTGGTATGCTTACCCCCAACAGCCCCGCCCCCCAACAGCCTGATCACCCACAACTGCCCTCCCCTCTTGGCCTCTAACCACCTCTACCTCGGCCCCGCCACCATGGCTTTGTCCAGAAGAATGTCCAAAAGGTCTCCTGGAAGGTCTCCCAGTCTCATTAGCATATTACCCTTTTATTAGTATAGAGGCCTGGTGCATGGGGGGGGGATGGCTGATTTGCCCCGAAGGGTATCCCGGATCAGGGTGGAGGTCCCCTTGGGGCGTGGGGCAGCCTGGGCAGGGGCCTGTGGTGGTTTGCAGGTTGGCCACGCCCCAATTGGGTGAGGGTCCCCGCTGGGGGGGGGGGGCGTGGCCAGCCTGGGTGAGGGGCTGAGGGCTGTTTTCAGGCTGGCCACGAACCTGGGCAACCCAGGCTTCCAGATCCTCCCTGAGCGGAGGCCACAGCAGCTGGAAGCAGGTATCTGGGATTTATTTATCCTCTATAATTAAAACTTTGTAACCTTGCACAGAGGCCACAGCTGGCCAGGGCAGGCAGGAAGCTTGGCTTCCTCCATCGCCAAGGGCAACCCAAGCCTCTACTCGCTCCAGCTCCATGGCCACCGCCATCTTGGTTGGGTTTATTTGCATACTTGATCCTGATTGGCTTGTGGGCATGACTTGTGGGCATGGCTTGTGAGTGTAGTGGAGGTAATGGCCAATTTGCATATTTCTCTTTGATTAGATAAGATATATATATATATATAGATAGATAGATATATATATATATATATATTAGAGGCCCAGTGCACTTGGGGTCGGGTGGTCCCTTAGCCCAACCTGTGCCCTCTTGCAGTCCGGGAGCCCTTGGGGGATGTCCGACTGCTGCAGAGGTGGGAGAGGCTCCTACCACTGCCACTGCACTTGCCAGCCTTGAGCCCGCCTTCTGGCTGAGTGGTGCTCCCCCTGTGGGAGCACACTGACCACCAGGGGGCAGCTCCTGTGTTGAGCGTCTGCCCCTTGGTGGTCAGTGTGTATCATAGTGACTAGTCATTTCCCCATTTGGTCTATTTGCATATTAGCCTTTTATTATATAGGACATGTATATACATACATATATATCCTATCTAATAAAGAGGGAATATGCTAATTGACCCTCACGCTATTGCAAAGATGGCAGCGCCAACAGCCAATAAGGAGGGAATATGCTAATTGAATGCCATGTCTTCAATGATGGCAACGTCCACAGCCACAAGATGGCTGGCAAAGGTGGGCAGTTGTGAGCGATCAGGCCAACAGGGAAGGGAAGTTGGTGGGGACCAGGCCTGCAGAGGAGAGCAGTTAGGGGCAACTGAGCTGGCAGGGGAGGGTAGTCTGGGGTGACCGGGTGGCAGGGGAGGGCAATTGAGGGTGACCAGGCTGGCAGGGGTGGGCAGTTGAGGGTGATCGGGCTGGAAGGGAAGTGGTTACAGGGTGATCAGGCTGGCAGGCAGAAGCAGTTAGGGGCAGTCAGGCCGGCAGGCAGGTGAGTGGTTGGGAGTCAGCAGTCCCGGATTGTGAGAGGGATTTGCGTCTGACAGTAGTTGGACATCCCCCGAGGGGTCCAAGATTGGAGAGGGTGCAGGTTGGGCTGAGGGACACCCCCCCCCAGTGCACAAATTTCGTGCACCGGACCTCTAATAAATAAATAAATATATATATACACAGACACACACACACACACACACACACACACACACACACTAATAAAAGAGAAACATGCAAATTGGTGTTGTGCCATTACGCCCACCAGCCAGTAAGGATGAGTATACAAATTAACCCAAACAAAGATGGTGTTTGATTCAGAAGATGGCTGCCGAAGGGAAGGCAGACTGCAAGACAGTGTGAGAGTGAGAGAATAAAAGGAGAGTGTGTGGACATACCGAGAGAGTAAATTTGTGGGTGAGCGATAGCTATACTCCAGAGGACTGTTGGAGACTGCTGGATCGGGCTCCCCTACCCGGGCAGCCTCCAATTCTGCTGAAATCTCTCCCGGAGAAGCCAGCTCAGCCACGGAGACCGCACCATCTTGAGTGGCTGATATCGGAAGCATATACATCCAGAAACCCTGCAACCATGGCACCCAGGGTCCAGCTATGAACCTAGGAACACTGGATCTCAAGCAGTGCGAATACTTGGACTCAAATGAGCCCTGCTCCTCCTCACGGAAAGGTCAGATTTCGCCTAGATAAAGGTGTGGTTTGTAATTCAGGTTGGAGAGAGGAACGCATGCGTGGGGGAAGTCTGTGCCCCACAAAGTCTGCGGCCGTTGGGGCTAGCGTGATCCGCAAGTATGGAAGGGGTCCCGCAGGGCTGCTGGCAGAAGGGAACTCTAAAAATCAGCCCATAGCTGGACTGGGTGCAAAAAGGCAGCCTCGGATTGTGCCAGTGTGCTGGCTGCTTAGTGCCAGGGGAGAGAGGACGTGCGGAAGAGACTTTGGGAGAATTGTGCACTCTGGCTCTTTTTTTTTCTCCTTAAATCTTTGCTTTTGATTATTAAACCCAATACTTAGGATCGCCCAGTTGGGGTCACTCACAGAGACTGCAGGGGAAAGTTGTTTTTGTGGGACCTGGGAATCAGAGCAGGGAGTAATGACCAAGGAACCAGCTCTGGGGCAGTCAACTCTCCCAAACCAGTATTAAGTGCAATAGGGAAAACAAAAACTAAATACTGGCTAGAGAGGACTTGTAGCCTCAGAGGTCAATCCAGAAACACTGCCACCCAGGGGCTAAACCATGAACTGACTCTTCTGTAAATACAAATAAAGGCAAACTGGGAAACAAAGAAATACTGCCTGCTTTAAAATCAGGACTGTGGTTTACAATACGGAGGAACAGTGCATCAAAGGGAACTTCAACACTCTCCTGAATACCTGACAGGACTAAGGCGTGCCAAACAGAAGAGTAGAGAAGTGAAGGACCTTCACTACTGCACATTTTTGTTTTTTTCACGTTTTACTTAAGAAACTATATTTTTTCTTTTTTCGTCATCTGATTTTAACTTTTCAATTACTACATTTTTATTTTTAACCAGTATTATTACTACTACCTTCTGCCTTTTTTTTAAGTGTCATTTTATTTTCTCTTTATTTTATTTTGGGATTAGTGTTCTACATTCTATTTTCATCTTTCCTTTAGCATCATTTTACTCTATCTCAACTTTACCTTTATGCCAAAACTCTCTTCCTTACTTTTCCCCTTCTGTTGTCCTGTTTCTCTTACCCTATTCCTGCTTTAGATTTTCCCTATTCCTTCTTTTTACCCGCTGTTAAAATTTCACCCTACTTACATATCTAATTTCCAATCCCCTGCTCTAAGTACATATACACTTCTCTCTTCTCTTTCTTCACTATCCAAATATTTTTTCTCTCTCTGTCGTTTTGCTGTTGTTTGCTTGATTGTTGATTATATTTGGGGTTTTTTATGCTTGTTTGTGAGATTGTTTTTCTTTTTCTTTTTCTTTTTTTGTGTTTTTTTTTCGGTTATTTTTTGCTTCTGTTTTCCCTTGCTTCGCTTGATATTAGTTCTTTTTAGTTTGCAATTATCTCTAGGTATCTGTTGCTGGAATTTGTTGGGATTAGTGGCTGTTCTATTGGAGTTTTCGCCCCATGTAAATAGTTTCTTCCCCTCTTCTATTTCATTCTCTTTCTTTTCTCTCTTACTTTTTTCCCCCTTTTCCCAATTTCATTTTTCCACTCTTTTTTTCTTCTATTTTTTTCTTTTTCTCTTCTTCTTTCTTTCTTATCCCCTTATTCTCTTTTCTCTGGTGGTCACCTTTATTTGGGTTTATTATCATTATGAATACATTTGTGTTCATTGCCTTGTGAGTTTTACCTTGTTGTGTTGTATTTTGTGCCTTTAAATCAACACAGCAGAGACAGAACTACATAACCAAACACCTGGAGAAGAGAGATCATGGGAAGACAAAGAAACAGCCCGCATATGAAAGAAAAACAGGCATCACCAGAAAAGGAAGTAAGCGAAATGGAAGCAAATGAGGCAAGCAACCTGTCAGAGAAAGAATTCAGAGAAATGGTCATAACGTGGATGAAAAGAATGGAAGACAAATTCAGCAATATGTGTAAGAACCAACAGGAAATGAAGAAGAACCAAGAAGAAATGAAAAATGACATCACTGCTATAAAGAACTCAATAGAAAGTATCAACAGTAGACTAGAAGAAGCAGAGGACCGCATCAGTGAGCTAGAAGATAAGCTAGGAAAAAATACCCAAGCAGAGCAGCTTCTAGAAAGAAAATTAAAAAGCAGGAGGAGAGCCTAAGAGAACACTGGGAGAACACGAACCGAAACAACATCCGCATAATAAGGGTTCCAGAAGAAGAGGAAACTGAGCAAGGACTAGAAAACCTGTTTGAGGAAATAATGACAGAAAACTTCCCTGATATAGGGAAGAAAAAACTCACACAAATCCAAGAAGCTCACAGAGTCCCAAACAAAATGAACCCCAAAAGACCGACGCCAAGGCACATTATAATTAAATTGGCAAACACCAATGACAAAGCAAGAATCTTAAAAGCAGCCAGAGAGAGACAGAAAGTTACTTACAAAGGATCCCCCATCAGACTAGCGACTGATTTCTCAACAGAAACACATCAGGCAAGAAGGGAATGGAATGAAATATACAAAGTCATGCAAAGGAAGGGTCTGAATCCAAGAATACTGTACCCAGCAAGGCTATCAATCAAAATTGAGGGTAAAATCAGAAGCTTCACAGACAAAAGAGGACTATGGGAGTTTCTTACCATGAAACCAGCAATGCAAGAAATGCTAAAAGGTCTGCTGTAAAAAGAAAAAATATGAAATGAAGAAGGAATACAGGGGTAAAGAATAAAAATGGTGACAAACAAGTATCCTATATAATAAAGGGTAATATACAAATTGACTGAATGGCAGAATGATTGGTCGCTATGATGCACACTGACCACAAGAGGGCAGATGCTCAATGCAGGAGCTGCCCCCCGGTGATCAGTGCACTCCCACAGGGGGAGCGCCACTCAGTCACAAGCCATCAATCATCCCTGAAGGGCTCCTAGACTGCGAAAGGGCACAGGCCAGGCCAAGGGATCCCTCCCACTCCTGAGTGCATGAATGTCATGCACGACGCTCCGAGTCTATCAATAATAACTTTAAATGTAAATAGATTAAATGTCCCAATCAAAAGACATAGGGTAACTGAGTGGATAAGAAAAGATGACCCATATATCTGCTGTCTACAGGAAACCCACCTCAGAAAAAAAACGCACACAGACTGATGGTGAAGGGATGGAAAAAGGTTTCTCAGGCGAATGGAAATGAAAAAAAAAAAGCTGGGGTAGCAATACTTATATCTGACAAGTTAGATCTCAAAATGAAGGACATAAAAAGAGATAAGGACGGCCACTTCATAATACCAAAGAGAGCAATCCAACAAGAAGAAATAACTGATTATTTTGTGGAGAGGAGGAGCAAGATGGCAGCGGTATAGGCAGACGCGTCCCAGGTCGTGTCCTGGAGCAAATGGAGTGAGCAGCTGAAACTAGTAACATCCACCCCGAATTGGCGAAATTGCTCAGCTGGTGAGACGGTTTGCAGCCGGGAAGAGCAGAACTCCCCTGGAAAGCATATCCAAGCAACAGCAACCTCCTGAGCACCAACACCCTCTGCTGAGGAACAGCAGCTGTACGTGAAACCTCGCCCCACCAGCCAGAAGAGCCACCACAGCTGTGAACAGCACCCACCAGAGGAGCTGCTGCCAACTGAAGAGCAGCTGCTACCACAACCCCCCGAAGAGCAACCACAGACCAAGGAGTCACTGTCACCAAGGGAGCAACCACTGAACGACTCAACGTCTAGATATGTCAGTGAGATCAAACATGGGTAGACAAAGAAACCCCCAAAGGAAAGAGAAGGAGGACTCACCAGAAAAGCAGCTAAGTAATACAGAGGCATGCAACATGCCAGAAAAAGAATTCAGAATAAGGGTCCTAGAGTGCATAAACCAGATGGAGGAAAAAATCGACAACCTCTGCAAGAAGCTAGAAGAAACAGATGAAAAAATCAACAACTTAAGTAAGACCCAAGAAGAAATGAAGAGTGATATAGCTGCAATGAAAAAACTCCATTGAAAGTATCAACAGTAGACTAGGAGAAGCGGAGGACCGAATTAGTGAATTAGAAGACAAGGAAGCAAAACACACCCAAACTGAACTGCAATTGGAGAAAAAAATTAAAAGACAGGAGGAGAGCCTAAGGGAGCTTTGGGACAACATGAAACGAAACAACATATGAATAATAGGAGTACCAGAACGACAGAAGGATGAACAAGGATTAGAAAACCTATTAGAAGAAATAATATCAGAAAACTTCCCTGAGGTGGGGAAGAAAAAAGTCACACAAGCCCAGAGAGTCCCAAACAAGGTGAACCCGAAAAGACCCACACCAAGACACATCATAATTACCATGGCAAATGTTCAGGACAAAGAGAGAATCTTACAGGCTGCAAGAGAGACAGGGAAAGTTACATACAAGGGATCTCGCATTAGATTGTCCAATGATTTCTCAGCAGAAACACATCAGGCCAGAAAAGAATGGACAGAAATTTACAAAGTGATGCAAAGCAAAGGACTGAATCCAAGAATACTCTATACAGCAAGGCTATCATTCAAACTTGAAGGGGAAATAAGCTTCACAGACAAAAAAAGGCTAAGGGAGTTTATCACCACCAAGCCAGCAATGCAAGGAATGCTAAAGGGACTGGTATAAAAATAAGAAATAAAAAGCTCAGAAAGAAAACTGCCACACAAAACCAGAAATGGCTACAAACAAGTACCTTTCAATAATAACTTTAAACGTAAACGGACTAAATGCTCCTACCAAAAGACATCGAGTGGCTGAATGGATAAAAAAACATGACCCATACATCTGCTGTCTACAAGAAACCCACCTCATTAGAAGGGACTCACACAGACTGAAAGTGAAAGGATGGAAAAATATCTTTCAGGCAAATGGAAAGGAAAAGAAAGCTGGGGTAGAAATACTTATATCGGACAAAATAGACCTCAAAGTGAAGGCCATAACAAGAGATAAGGAAGGCCACTTCATAATACTAAAGGGAACAATACATCAAGAAGATATAACTCTGGTAAACATATATGCACCCAATGCAGGAGCACCCAAATTCATAAAAAAACTCCTGGAGGATATCAAAGGAGAGATCAACAACAATACAATCATAGTAGGGGACGTTAATACACCACTGACAACACTGGATAAGCCCTCTAGACAAACAATCAGCAAAGATACAGCAATCCTAAATGACTCACTAGATCAGATGGACTTAATAGACATCTTCAGAACACTTCAACCCAAAGCCAGGGAATATACATTCTACTCAAATGCTCATAAGACATATTCAAAAATAGACCATATATTGGGTCACAAGCAAAGTATTCCCAAATTCAAGAAGATTGAAATCATAAAAAGCGTCTTCGCAGACCATGATGGCATAATATTAGAAATAAACTACAGGGAGAGAACCAAGATGGCGGTATAGGTTAACGCCGGAGTTTGCTGCTTTGAACAACTACTTCAAAAGTGAAACTAAAAGACAGAGGGACATCACCCAGAACCACTGGAACGCTGGCTGAGTGGAGGTCCTACAACTAGGAGGAAAGAGAAACGCATACGAACACGCAGAGGAGGCGCAGTGCTGAAGTCAAATTCTGAGGTGCGGAGTGCGCGCGCGGAGCGGGCTGGCGGCGGAGGGCGCGGTTGGCGTTTTCAATCGGGAGGGAGTCGCAGACTCTGAGCTCCAGATCCGGGCGAGTCTTTAGGGACCCAGACTCAAACGGGAGAAGCGGGTCTGCCTGGCTTCGGTCAGAGCGAGTGCAGCTTTCTCTCCGAGCTTTGCAGCCATTGCTGGGACTCAGAGAGGCAGAGCCCCTGGGGACAGGACTGAGAGCGGCCATAACTGCTCTCTCCAGCCCACCCTGTTGATCCTGTGCGACCCGCCCCGCCCAAGCCCTGCACAGAGGCATTTGCCGGATAGCCTCAGGCAAACGCCAGATTAGGACCTCCCTAGAGGACAGAAGTTCTCTCACTGCTGACACAGCTGATTCTCATAGCCACTTGGCCTGGAGGTCAAACCCTCCCTGGAATTAGCTACAACAATCAAAATTTAACTATAAGACCACGAACAAAGACCACTAGGGGGTGCATCAAGGAAGCATAACAAAATGCGGAGACAAAGAAACAGGACAAAATTGTCAATGGAAGATATAGAGTTCAGAACCACACTTTTAAGGTCTCTCAAGAACTGTTTAGAAGCCGCTGATAAACTTAATGAGACCTACAAGAAAACTAATGAGACCCTCGATGTTATATTGGGGAACCAACTAGAAATTAAGCATACACTGACTGAAATAAAGAATATTATACAGACTCCCGACAGCAGACCAGAGGAGCGCAAGAATCAAGTCAATGATTTGAAATGCGAGGAAGCAAAAAACACCCAACCGGAAAAGCAAAATGAAAAAAGAATCCAAAAATGCGAGGATAGTGTAAGGAGCCTCTGGGACAGCTTCAAGCGTACCAACATCAGAATTATAGGGGTGCCAGAAGATGAGAGAGAGCAAGATATTGAAAACCTATTTGAAGAAATAATGACAGAAAACTTCCCTCACCTGGTGAAAGAAATGGACTTACAGGTCCAAGAAGCGCGGAGAACCCCAAACAAAAGGAATCCAAAGAGGACCACACCAAGACACATCATAATTAAAATGCCAAGAGCAAAAGATAAAGAGAGAATCTTAAAAACAGCAAGAGAAAGAAACTCAGTTACCTACAAGGGAATACCCATACGACTGTCAGCTGATTTCTCAACAGAAACTTTGCAGGCCAGAAGGGAGTGGCAAGAAATATTCAAAGTGATGAACACCAAGAACCTACAACCAAGATTACTTTATCCAGCAAAGCTATCATTCAGAATTGAAGGTCAGATAAAGAGCTTCACAGATAAGGAAAAGCTAAAGGAGTTCATCACCACCAAACCAGGATTATATGAAATGCTGAAAGGTATCCTTTAAGAAGAGGAAGAGGAAGAAAAAGGTAAAGATACAAATTATGAACAACAAATATGCATCTATCAACAAGTGAATCTAAGAATCAAGTGAATAAATAATCCAATGAACAGAATGAACTGTTGATTATAATAGAATCAGGGACATAGAAAGGGAATGGACTGACTATTCTTGGGGGGGAAAGGGGTGTGGGAGATGCGGGAAGAGACTGGACAAAAATCGTGCACCTATGGATGAGGACAGTGGGTGGGGAGTGAGGGCGGAGGGTGGGGCGGGAACTGGGAGGAGGGGAGTTATGGGGGGGAAAAAAGAGGAACAAATGTAATAATCTGAACAATAAAGATTTAATTAAAAAAAAAAAGAAATAAACTACAATAAAAACAACCCAAAATACTCAAACACCTGGAAGCTGAATAGCATGCTATTAAATATTGATTGGGTTACCAATGAAATCAAAGAAGAAATTCGAAGCATCCTGGAAACTAATGACAATGAAAACACAACAATCCAAAACCTATGGGACACAATGAAAGCAGTCCTGAGAGGGAAGTTTATAGCTCTACAGGCCTATCTCAAAAAACAAGAAAAAATGGTAGTAAATCATCTAACTCTACAACTCAAAGAATTAGAAAGAGAGCAACAAGAAAACCCCAGAGGGAGCAGAAGGAAGGAAATAATAAAGATGAGAGCAGAAATAAATGACATAGAGACCAAAAAAACAATACAGAAAATCAATGAAACCAAGAGCTGGTTTTTTGAAAGGATAAACAAGATTGACAAACATCTAGCCAGAATCACCAAGAAGCAAAGAGAGAGGACCCAAATAAACAAAATCAGATACGATAGAGGCGAAATAACAACAGACCCCACAGAAATACAAATGATTGTTAAAAAATACTATGGACAGCTCTACTCCAACAAACTAGACAACCTGGAGGAAATGGACAAATTCCTAGAAAAATACAACATTCCAGGACTCAATCAGGAAGAATCTAAAAATCTCAACAGGCCAATAACTATGGAAGAAATTGAAGCAGTCATCAAAAAGCTTCCAGCAAACAAAAGTCCAGGACCAGACGGCTTCACAGGGGAGTTTTACCAAACATTCAAGGAAGAACTAAAACCTATCCTCCTCAGACTACTACAAAAAATTCAAGAGGAAGGAACACTTCCAAGCTCATTCTATGAAGCCAGCATCACCCTAATACCAAAACGAGGTAAAGACAACACAATGAAAGAGAATTACAGGCCAATATCCCTCATGAACATAGATGCCAAAATCCTCAACAAAATCTTAGCAAATCGGATCCAGCAGTACATCAGAAAGATCATACACCATGACCAAGTAGGATTTATCCCAGGGATGCAAGGATGGTACAATATCCACAAATCAATAAACGTGATACATCACATAAACAAATTGAAAGAAAAAAACCACATGGTCATATCAATTGATGCAGAAAAAGCATTTGATAAAATTCAACACCCATTTTTGATAAAAGCTCTCAGCAAGGTGGGAGTAGAAGGATCATACCTCAACATAATAAAAGCCATATATGACAGGCCCACAGCCAACATCATACTCAATGGACAAAAACTAACACCATTTCCCCTAAGAACAGGAACAAGACAGGGATGCCCACTCTCACCACTCCTGTTCAACATAGTACTGGAAGTGTTAGCCATTGCAATTTGTCAAGAAGAAGAAATAAAAGGCATCCAAATTGGAAAAGAGGAAGTAAAACTGTCCTTATTTGCAGACGACATGATATTATATATACAAAACCCTAGAGACTCCATCAAAAAGTTACTAGACTTAATACATGAATTTGGCAATGTAGCAGGATACAAAATTAACCCCAAGAAATCTGAGGCATTTCTATACACCAATAGTGAACTGTCAGAAGGAGAGATTATAAAAACAATCCCGTTTACCATCGCACCAAAAAAATTAAGCTACCTAGGAATAAACTTAACTAAAGAGGTAAAAGACCTCTACTCAGAAAACTACAGGACGTTGAAAAAAGATATAGAGGAAGACATAAACAGATGGAAGAACATACCATGTTCATGGATTGGTAGAATCAACATCATTAAAATGTCCATACTACCCAAAGCAATCTATAAATTCAACGCACTTCCCATTAAAATACCAACGGCATACTTCAGAGATCTAGAATGAACTCTCCAAAAATTCATCTGGAATAAAAAAAGACCCCGAATAGCTACAGCAATGCTGAAAAAGACTAAAGTAGGTGGGATCTCAATACCAGATATCAAGTTCTATTACAAAGCCACTGTTCCCAAAACTGCCTGGTACTGGCACAAGAATAGGCATATAGATCAATGGAATAGAATAGAGAGCCCAGAAATTGGCCCGAACCAATATGCTCAATTAATATTTGACAAAGGAGGCAAGAACATACAATGGAGCCAAGATAGTCTCTTCAATAAATGGTGTTGGGAAAATTGGACAGATATATGCAAGAAAATTAAACTAGACCACAAACTTACACCATACACAAAAATAAACTCAAAATGGATAAAGGACTTAAATGTACGACAGGAAACCATAAAAATTCTACAAGAATTCAAAGGCAACAAAATCTCAGACATATGCCGAAGCAATTTCTTCACTGATACAGCTCCTAGGGCACTTGAAACTAAAGAGAAAATGAACAAATGGGACTACCTCAAAATAAAAAGCTTCTGCACAGCAAAAGAAACCATCAACAAAACAACGAGAAAACCCACTGTGTGGGAAAACATATTTGCCAATGTCATATCTGATAAGGGCCTAATCTCCAAAATTTATAGGGAACTCATACAACTCAACAAAAGGAAGATAAACAATCCAATCAAAAAATGGGCAAAGGACCTAAATAGACACCTTTCAAAAGAGGACATTCAGAAAGCCAACAGACATATGAAAACACGCTCAAAGTCACTAATCATCCGAGAGATGCAAATCAAAACAACAATGAGGTATCATCTCACACCTGTCAGACTGGCTATCATCAACAAATCAACAAACGACAAGTGCTGGAGAGGATGTGGAGAAAAAGGAACACTTGTGCACTGCTGGTGGGAATGCAGACTGGTGTAGCCACTATGGAAGACAGTATGGAGTTTCCTCAAAAAACTTCAAAGGGAACTCCCATTTGACCCTGTGATCCCACTTCTAGGAATATATCCCAAGAAACCAGAAACACCAGTCAGAAAGGATATATGCACCCCTATGTTCATAGCAGCACAATTCACCATAGCTAAGATCTGGAAACAGCCTATGTGCCCATCAGTAGATGAATGGATTAGAAAACTGTGGTACATCTACACGATGGAATACTATGCTGCTCTAAAAAGGAAGGAACTCTTACCATTTGCAACCTCATGGATGGAACTGGAGAGCATTATGCTAAGTGAAATAAGCCAGTCAATGAAGGAAAAATACCACATGATCTCACTCATTCATGGATAATAGAGACCATTATAAACTTTTGAACAATAATAGATACAGAGGCAGAGCTGCCTCAAACAGATTGTCAAACTGCAGCAGGCAGGCCGGGGAGGGTTGGGGGGCAGGAGGTAGGGGGGTAAGAGATCAACTAAAGGACTTGTATGCATGCATATAAGCATAACCAGTGGACATAAGACATTGGGGGATAGGGGAGGCTAGGGGACTGTCTAGGGCGGGGGGATAAAATGGACACATATGTAATACCCTTTGTAATACTTTAAGCAATAAATTTTTTAAAAAAAAGAAAAAGAAATAACTCTGGTAAACATATATGCACCCAATATAGGAACACCCAAATACATAAAAAAAAACTTCTGGAGGAGATCAAGGGAGAGATTGACAGCAATACAATCATAGTAGGGGACTTTAATACCCCACTATCACCATTGGACAAATCCTCTAAACAAAAAATCAGCAAAGAAACATCCATCCTAAATGACTCACTAGATCAGATGGAATTAATTGACATCTTCAGAACATTTCACCCCAAAGCCACAGAATATACATTCTTCTCAAGTGCACATGGGTCATTTTCAAAGATAGACCATATATTGGGTCACAGGCAAAGTCTCGTCAAATTCAAGAAGATAGAAATCATTTCAAGCATCTTCTCAGACCACAATGGCATAAAACTAGAAATCAACTAGAATAAAAACAATCCAGAAAAATCAAACACATGGAGACTAAATAGCATGCTATTAAACAATGACTGGGTCACCACAGACATCAAAGAAGAAGTAAAAAACAAAATGGCAACAAACAACAATGAAACACAACAATCCAAAACCTATGGGACACAGTGAAAGCAGACTTAAGAGGGAAATCCATAGCTCTACAAGCCTACTGCAGAAAAACAAGAAACAATGATAATAAAATACCTAACCGTACAACTCAAAGAGTTAGAAAGAGAGCAACAAGAAAAGCCCAGTGTAAGCAGAAGGAAGGAAAAAATAAAAATCAGAGTGGAGATAAATGACATAGAAACCAAAAAAAAGAATACAAAAGATCAACAAAACCAAGACCTGGTTCTTTGAAAGGATAAACAAGATTGGTGAAACTCAAGCCACCCTCACCAAGAAGCAAAGAGAGAGGACCCAAATAAACAAAATAAGAAACGAAAGAGGAAAAACAACAACAGACAACACAGAAATACAAAGGATTGTTAAGAAAATACTATGAACAACTCTACTCCAACAAACTAGACAACCTGGAGGAAATGGACATATTCCTAGAAAACTACAACATTTCGAATAGTCTAGAATATGATAGAGTGAAAGTTGAACAAGGAGTAGGTCTACACTTCAGGCCATCTCTTCTTCTATAAAATTATAGGCTGAAGTTCTGGCCCTTCTGAGGATTACTTTTCACCACTACCATCAGAAACACACTGTATTAAACTGTAATGAGCGTTCTAGAACATAGTGCAAATTTATCCCATGAAGCCTTGGGTATGAATTGAGGGGTCAAGGTCTGTGAAATAGGAGTGGGTACTATGAGACTGAGACCTGCTCTTGAAATTAAATTGTCCCTTCTTCCAGCTTAAAAAAAAAGACAAGAAAAGAAAGAAAAAAAAAGGAAAAATACAACATTCCAAAACTCAATCAGGAAGAATCTAAAAATATCAATAGGCCAATAACTATGGAAGAAATTGAAAGCAGTTATCAAAAAGCATCCAGGAAACAAAAGCCCGGGGCCAGATGGCTTCACAGGGGAATTTAACCAAACATTCAAGGAAGAACTAAAACCTATCCTCCTCAGACTACTACAAAAAATTAAAGAGGAAGGACCACTTCCAAGCTCATTCTATGAAGCCAGCATCACACTAATACCAAAACCAGGAAAATACAACACAATGAAAGAGAATTACAGGCCAATATCCCTCAGTAACATAGATGCCAAAATCCTCAACAAAATCTTAGCAAATCGGATCCAGCAGTACATCAGAAAGATCATATACCATGACCAAGTAGGATTTATCCCAGGGATGCAAGGATGGTACAATATCCGCAGATCAGTAAACGTAATATATCACATAAACAAATTGAGAGATAAAAACCACACAGTCATATCAATTGATGCAGAAAAAGCATTTGACAAAATCCTTTTTTGATACAAACTCTCAGCAAGGTGGGAGTAGAAGGATCATACCTCAACATAATAAAAGCCATATATGACAGGCCCACAGCCAACATCATACTCAATGGACAAAAACTAAAACCAGTTCCCCTAAGAACAGGAACAAGACAGGGATGCCCACTCTCACCACTCCTGTTCAGCATAGTACTGGAAGTATTAGCCATTGCGATTAGACAAGAAGAAGAAATAAAAGGCATCCAAATTGGAAATGAAGAAGTAAAACTGTCCTTATTCACGGATGACATGATATTGTACATAAAAAACCCTAAAGACTCCATCAAAAAACTGTTAGACTTAATAACTGAATTCAGCAATGTAGCAGGATACAAAATTAATGCTAAGAAATCTATGGCATTCCTATACACTAGTAATGAACTTACAGAAAGAGAGACTAAAAACGTAGTCCCATTTACCATCACACCAAAAAACTTAGGATATCTAGGAATAAACCTAACAAAAGAGGTAAAAGACCTCTACTCAGAAAACTACAGGATGTTGAAAAAAGATATAGAGGAAGACATAAACAGATGGAAGAACATACCATGTTCATGGATTGGTAGAATCAACATCATTAAAATGTCCATACTACCCAAAGCAATCTATAAATTCAATGCACTCCCCATTAAAATACCAACGACATATTTCACAGACCTAGAATGAACTCTCCAAAAATTCATCTGGAATAAAAAATGACCCCGAATAGCTGCAGCAATCCTGAGAAAGAAGAACAAAGTAGGTGGGATCTCAATACCAGATATCAAGCTGTATTACAATGCCATTGTTCTCAAAACTGTCTGGTACTGGCAGAAGAACAGACATATAGATCAATGAAATAGAATAGAGAACCCAGAAATCGACACGAACCAATATGCTCAATTAATATTTGACAAAGGAGGCAAGAACATACAATGGAGTCAAGACAGTCTCTTCAATAAATGGTGCTGGGAAAATTGGACAGATACATGCAAAAACTGAAACTAGACCACCAACTCATACCATACACAAAAATAAACTCAAAATGGATAAAGGACTTAAATATAAGGTGGGAAACCATAAAAACACTAGAGGAATCCAAAGGCAACAAAATCTCAGACATATGCCGAAGCAATGTCTTCACCGATACATCTCCTAGGACATTGGAAACTAAAGAGAAAATAAACAAATGGGACTACATCAAAATAAAAACCTTCTGCACAGCAAAAGAAACCATCAACAAAACAACAAGAAAGCCCACTGCATGGGAGAACATATTTGCCAATGTTTTCACTGATAAGGGTTTAATCTCCATCATTTATAGAGAACTCATACAACTTAACAAAAGGAAGATAAATAATTCAATCAAGGCTAGAAGGAAGATGGCGGCGATATAGGCAGACGTGTCCCAGGTCGTGTCCCGGAGCAAATGGAGAGAGCAGCTGAAACTAATAGCACCCACAGCGAATTGGCGAAATCGCTCAGCTGGTGAGAGGGTTTGCAGCCGGGAAGAGCAGAACTCCCCTGGAAAGGTAAAAAAAAAAAAACCAGGGTTTTGGGCAGGAAAGTTTGCCAGACCTCTGAGCCCAGAGAGTCGGAGGGAGACCACGTGGCAGACAGCCGTGTCCCTTGGGACAGGCACAGCCCCTGACTGGGGAAAGGAGAACCACGGGATTCCTGGCGCCACTGGGGGAATTGAGAGCTGGGTTCTGTGATTACAGAGGACTGAGCCTAAAGGGGGCAGCCTGAAGAGCTGAGCAGACCATGCAGTCCCGGTAAGAGAAGAAGCTTACAGAAACCAAGCCTTCCCCGTTACCACGGCAGGCGTTTGTTTATTTGTTTTCAATGAATCCTGTTCATGGGACATTTCGGATACAGACACTCACCTGGGCTGAAGAGAGGGAGAGTGTGCGGAGGAGTGGAGAGACTGAGGAGAGAAGGGGGACCGGGAGAGGTGGCAGCAAATTGAGTGCTGAGACACCCCTGAGCCCAGGTCTGGGGCAGCCATTCTCTCCAGAGAGTGAGACTCCTCCCCCCAGCCCCCAGGCAAGGAGCACAGCCACACCCAGATTCCACCCTGTAGGAGATCAAGGATTAAAATAACCTGATCAGTCCCTGCGAGTTAACAGGGTCTGGCCTATAGAGGGATTTTCAATCCCAGCAACAACACAGCGCCGGTAACTAACTATTACGCAGCCAGCTCTGGGCAGTGAACTTCCACTGGACAGAGAGGCCCTATAGCCTCAGAGGCCAACCCCAGAACACTGCCACCCAGAGGCTGACCCACAAACTGACTCTTTGCTAAACACAAAATAAGGCAGTCTGGGAAACAAATGCGGCCTGCTTTATAATAAGGACTGTGGTTTACAACACAGAGGAACAGTGTATCGCAGGGAAACCCAACACTCTCCTGAATACCTGGCAGGTCTAAGGCGAGCCACACTGAAGAATAGAAGAACCGAAGGACCTTCACTACTGCAATTTTTTTTTTCTTTTTTCACCTTTTAACTAAGAAACCAATTTTTTCTTCTTCTTCTTTTTTTTCTTTTCTTTATTTTCTTCTTTTTCCATCACCTGATTTTACCCTTTTAATTACTACCTTCTTATTTTTAACCAGTATTATTACTGCTACCATTTTACCATTCTTTAAAGTGCCATTTTATTTTCTCTTTATTTTATTTTGGGATTAGTATTCTCCATTCTATTTTCATCATTATATTATTGGCTGTTTCAAGTTTGCATTCATCTCCAGGGAGCTGTTGCTGGAATTAGTTGGGATTAATGGCTGTCCTATAGGAGTATTCTCCTCATATAAAAAGTCTCTTCCCCTCTTCCACTTCATTCTCTCTTTTCGCTCTTTTTTTTTCTTTTTTCTCTTTCTTTTTTTTCTTTTCTTTTCTTTTCTCGCTTTTATTTTCCCCCCTCCTTTTTCCCAATTACATTTTTGTACTCCTTTTTTCGTCCCTACTTTTCTTTTTTTTCTCTTTTATCTTTTTCCCTTCCTTCCTCCTTATCCCCTAATTCTCTTAATTCAGGTGGTCACCTTTATTTGGAGTTATTAATATCGTGAATATATTTGTGTATACTGCCTGGTACGTGGTGCTTTCTTGTGTTGTATTTTGTGCCTTTAAATCAACACAGCAGATCCAAGCTACAGCAACCTCCTGAGCACCACACACTCTGCTGAGGAACAGCAGCTGTACGTGAAACCTCGCCCCACCAGCCAGAAGAGCCACCACAGCTATGAACAGCACCCACCAGAGGAGCTGCTGCCAACTGAAGAGCAGCTGCTACCGCAACCCCCCGAAGAGCAACCACAGATCAAGGAGTCACTGCCACCAAGGGAGCAACCACTGAACGACTCAACGTCTAGATATGTCAGTGAGATCAAACATGGGTAGACAAAGAAACCCCCAAAGGAAAGAGAAGGAGGACTCTCCAGAAAAGCAGGTAAGTAATACAGAGGCATGCAACATGCCAGAAAAAGAATTCAGAATAAGGGTCCTAGAGTGCATAAACCAGATGGAAGAAAAAATCGACAACCTCTGCAAGAAGCAAGAAGAAACAGATGAAAAAATCGATAACATATGGAAGAAGCTAGAAGAAACAGATGAAAAAATCAACAACTTAAGTAAGACCCAAGAAGAAATGAAGAGTGATATAGCTGCAATGAAAAAACTCCATTGAAAGTATCAACAGTAGACTAGGAGAAGCGGAGGACCGAATTAGTGAATTAGAAGACAAGGAAGCAAAACACACCCAAACTGAACTGCAATTGGAGAAAAAAATTAAAAGACAGGAGGAGAGCCTAAGGGAGCTTTGGGACAACATGAAACGAAACAACATATGAATAATAGGGGTACCAGAATAACAGAAGGATGAACAAGGATTAGAAAACCTATTAGAAGAAATAATATCAGAAAACTTCCCTGAGGTGGGGAAGAAAAAAGTCACACAAGCCCAGAGAGTCCCAAACAATGTGAACCCGAAAAGACCCACACCAAGACACATCATAATTACCATGGCAAACGTTCAGGACAAAGAGAGAATCTTACAGGCTGCAAGAGAGACAGGGAAAGTTACATACAAGGGATCTCGCATTAGATTGTCCAATGATTTCTCAGCAGAAACACATCAGGCCAGAAAAGAATGGACAGAAATTTACAAAGTGATGCAAAGCAAAGGACTGAATCCAAGAATACTCTATCCAGCAAGGCTATCATTCAAACTTGAAGGGGAAATAAGAAGCTTCACAGACAAAAAAAGGCTAAGGGAGTTTATCACCACCAAGCCAGCAATGCAAGGAATGCTAAAGGGACTGGTATAAAAATAATAAAAAGCTCAGAAAGAAAACAGCCACACAAAAAAAGAAATGGCTACAAACAAGTACCTTTCAATAATAACTTTAAACGTAAACGGACTAAATGCTCCTACCAAAAGACATCGAGTGGCTGAATGGATAAAAAAACATGACCCATACATCTGCTGTCTACAAGAAACCCACCTCATTAGAAGGGACTCACACAGACTGAAAGTGAAAGGATGGAAAAATATCTTTCAGGCAAATGGAAAGGAAAAGAAAGCTGGGGTAGAAATACTTATATCGGACAAAATAGACCTCAAAGTGAAGGCATTAACAAGAGATAAGGAAGGCCACTTCATAATACCAAAGGGATCAATACAACAAGAAGATATAACCCTGGTAAACATATATGCACCCAATGCAGGAACACCCAAATTCATAAAAAAAAAACTCCTGGAAGATATCAAAGGAGAGATCAACAACAATACAATCATAGTAGGGGACTTTAATACACCACTGACAGCACTGGATATGTCCTCTAGAAAAATGATCAGCAAAGATACAGCAATCCTAAATGACTCACTAGATCAGATGGACTTAATAGACATCTTCAGAACACTTCACCCCAATGCCACAGAATATACATTCTACTCAAGTGCTCATGACATATATTCAAAAATAGACCATATATTGGGTCACCAGCAAAATATCCCCAAATTCAAGAAGATTGAAATCATAAAAAGCGTCTTCGCAGACCACGATGGCATAATATTAGAAATAAACTACAATAAAAACAACCCAAAATACTCAAACACCTGGAAGCTGAATACCATGCTATTAAATATTGATTGGGTTACCAATGAAATCAAAGAAGAAATTCAAAACATTCTGGAAACTAATGACAATGAAAACACAACAATCCAAAACCTATGGGACACAATGAAAGCAGTCCTGAGAGGGAAGTTTATAGCTCTACAGGCCTATCTCAAAAAACAAGAAAAAATGGTAGTAAATCATCTAACTCTACAACTCAAAGAATTAGAAAGAGAGCAACAAGAAAACCCCAGAGTGAGCAGAAGGAAGGAGATAATAAAGATTAGAGCAGAAATAAATGACATAGAGACCAAAAATACAATACAGAAAATCAATGAAACCAAGAGCTGGTTCTTTGAAAGGATAAACAAGATTGACAAACCTCTAGCCAGAATCACCAAGAAGCAAAGAGAGAGGACCCAAATAAACAAAATAAGAAATGATAGAGGCGAAATAACAACAGACCCCACAGAAATACAAATGATTGTTAAAAAATACCATGGACAGCTCTACTCCAACAAACTAGACAACCTGGAGGAAATGGACAAATTCCTAGAAAAATACAACATTCCAAAACTCAATCAGGAAGAATCTAAAAATCTTAACAGGCCAATAGCTATGGAAGAAATTGAAGCAGTCATCAAAAAGCTTCCAGCAAACAAAAGCCCAGGACCAGACGGCTTCACAGGGGAGTTTTACCAAACATTCAAGGAAGAACTAAAACCTATCCTCCTCAGACTACTACAAAAAATTCAAGAGGAAGGAACACTTCCAAGCTCATTCTATGAAGCCAGCATCACCCTAATACCAAAACGAGGTAAAGACAACACAATGAAAGAGAATTACAGGCCAATTATCCCTCATGAACATAGATGCCAAAATCCTCAACAAAATCTTAGCAAATCGGATCCAGCAGTACATCAGAAAGATCATACACTTGACCAAGTAGGATTTATCCCAGGGATGCAAGGATGGTACAATATCCACAAATCAATAAACGTGATACATCACATAAACAAATTGAAAGAAAAAACAACATGGTCATATCAATTGATGCAGAAAAAGCATTTGACAAAATTCAACACCCTTTTTTGATAAATATTCTCAGCAAGGTGGGAGTAGAAGGATCATACCTCAACATAATAAAAGCCATATATGACAGGCCCACAGCCAACATCATACTCAATGGACAAAAACTAACACCATTTCCCCTAAGAACAGGAACAAGAAAGGGATGGCCCCTCTCACCACTCCTGTTCAACATAGTACTGGAATTGTTAGCCATTGCAATTTGGCAAGAAGATCAAATAAAAGGCATCCAAATTGAAAAAGAGGAAGTAAAACTGTCCTTATTTGCAGACGACATGATATTATACATACAAAACCCTAGAGACTCCATCAAAAAGCTACTAGACTTAATACATGAATTTGGCAATGTAGCAGGATACAAAATTAACCCCAAGAAATCTGAGGCATTTCTATACACCAATAGTGAACTTTCAGAAAGAGAGATTATAAAAACAATCCCGTTTACCATCGCACCAAAAAAATTAAGCTACCTAGGAATAAACTTAACTAAAGAGGTAAAAGACCTCTACTCAGAAAACTACAGGACGTTGAAAAAAGATATAGAGGAAGACATAAACAGATGGAAGAACATACCATGTTCATGGATTGGTAGAATCAACATCATTAAAATGTCCATACTACCCAAAGCAATCTATAAATTCAACGCACTTCCCATTAAAATACCAACGGCATACTTCAGAGATCTAGAACATACTCTCCAAAAATTCATCTGGAATAAAAAAAGACCCCGAATAGCTGCAGCAATCCTGAAAAAGAACAAAGTAGGTGGGATCTCAATACCAGATATCAAGTTGTATTACAAAGCCACTGTTCTCAAAACTGCCTGGTACTGGCACAAGAATAGGCATATAGATCAATGGAATAGAATAGAGAGCCCAGAAATCGACACGAACCAATATGCTCAATTAATATTTGACAAAGGAGGCAAGAACATACAATGGAGCCAAGATAGTCTCTTCAATAAATGGTGTTGGGAAAATTGGACAGATATATGCAAGAAAATTAAACTAGACCACCAACTTACACCATACACAAAAATAAACTCAAAATGGATAAAGGACTTAAATGTACGACAGGAAACCATAAAAATTCTAGAAGAATCCAAAGGAACAAAATCTCAGACATATGCCGAAGCAATTTCTTCACTGATACAGCTCCTAGGGCACTTGAAACTAAAGAGAAAATGAACAAATGGGACTACATCAAAATAAAAAGCTTCTGCACAGCAAAAGAAACTATCAACAAAACAACGAGAAAACCCACTGTGTGGGAAAACATATTTGCCAATGTCATATCTGATAAGGGCCTAATCTCCAAAATTTATAGGGAACTCATACAACTCAACAAAAGGAAGATAAACAATCCAATCAAAAAATGTGCAAAGGACCTAAATAGACACCTTTCAAAAGAGGACATTCAGAAAGCCAAGAAACATATGAAAACATGCTCAAAGTCACTAATCATCCGAGAGATGCAAATCAAAACAACAATGAGGTACCATCTCACACCTGTTGACTGGCTTTCATCAACAAATCAACAAACGACAAGTGCTGGAGAGGATGTGGAGAAAAAGGAACACTTGTGCACTGCTGGTGGGAATGCAGACTGGTGCAGCCACTATGGAAGACAGTATGGAGTTTCCTTAAAAAACTTCAAAGGGAACTCCCATTTGACCCTGTGATCCCACTCCTAGGAATATATCCCAAGAAACCAGAAACACCAATCAGAAAGGATATATGCACCCCTATGTTCATAGCAGCACAATTCACCATAGCTATGATCTGGAAACAGCCTAAGTGCCCATCAGTAGATGAATGGATTAGAAAACTGTGGTACATCTACACGATGGAATACTATGCTGCTCTAAAAAGGAAGGAACTCTTACCATTTGCAACCTCATGGATGGAACTGGAGAGCATTATGCTAAGTGAAATAAGCCAGTCAATGAAGGAAAAATACCACATGATGTCACTCATTCATGGATAATAGAGACCACTATAAACTTTTGAACAATAATAGATACAGAGGCAGAGCTGCCTCAAACAGATTGTCAAACTGCAGCAGGAAGCCGGGGAGGGTTGGGGGGCAGGAGGTAGGGGGGTAAGAGATCAACTAAAGGACTTGTATGCATGCATATAAGCATAACCAATGGACATAAGACACTGGGGGATAGGGGAGGCTTGGGGACTGTCTAGGGCGGGGGGATAAAATGGACACATATGTAATACCCTTTGTAATACTTTAAGCAATAAAAAAATAAAAAATAAAATAAAAAATTTAAAAAAAAATAAAAAGTCCAAAAACAAACTAACAAAAAAAAAACAATTCAATCAAAAAATGGGCAAAGGACCTAAATAGACACTTTTCAAAAGAGGACATTCAGAAAGCCAAGAAACATATGAAAACATGCTCAAAGTCACTAATCATCTGAGAGATGCAAATCAAAACAACAATGAAGTATCATCTCACACCTGTCAGAATGGCTATCATCAACAAATTAACAAATGACAAGTGCTGGAGAGGATGCGGAGAAAAGGGGAACTCTCGTGCACTGCTGGTGGGAATGCAGACTGGTGCAGCCACTATGGAAGACAGTATGGAGCTTCCTCAAAAAACTAAAAATAGAACTCCCATTTGACCCTGTGATCCCACTTCTAGGAATATATCCCAAGAAACCAGAAACACCAATCAGAAAGGATATATGCATCCCTATGTTCATCGCAGCACTATTTACAATAGCTAAGATCTGGAAACAGCCTAAGTGCCCATCAGTAGATGAATGGATTAGAAAGCTACGGTACATCTACACAATGGAATACTCTGCTGCTGTAAAAAAGAAGGAATTCTTACCATTTGCAACAGCATGTATGGAACTGGAGAGCATTTGGCTAAGTGAAATAAGCCAGTCAATGAAGGATAAATACCACATGATCTCACTCATTTATGGATAATAAAGACCATTATCAACTGATGAACAAAAATAGATACAGAGGCAGAGCAGCATTGAACAGACTGTCAAACCACAGTGGGAAGCCCAGGGAGGGTGGGGGGCGGGTAAGAGATCAACCGAAGGACTTGTATGCATGCATATAAGCATTACCAATGGACACAAGACACTGGGGGGTAGGGGAGGCTGGGAGGTAGGGGAGGCCGGGGTATGTCAAGGGGGAAAAAAGGAGATATATGTAATACTCTTTGTAATACTTTAAGCAATAAAACAAAATTTAAAAAAACAACTGATCATAGGACATAGACACAATTTTTATTAAAAAAAAGATGGTGTTTAATTTGCATATGCAGGCACGGAGTGAAGACTAAAGATGACTGAAGACTGAAGATGACTGGAGACTGAAGAGGCTTGGCTTCTCCGCTGTAGCCAGAGTGGAGAAGCCAAACCTCACTGCGGCCAGAGCAAAGAATCCAAGCCTTGCTGCTGCAGCCAGAGCAGAGAAGCCAAGCCTCGCTGCTGTGGCCCGAGCGGAGAAGCTAAGCCTCACTGCAGCCGCAGCAGAAAAGCCAAGCCTCGCTGATGCAGCCGGATCAAAGGCCTGGGTCCCAGGTGCCGGAGGAAAAGCGGTGCCGGCAGCCAGGGGAAGGAAGGCCTATTGCACGAATCTTTATGCAACGGGCCTCTAATACATATATATATATATACACACACACACACACACACACACACACACACACACACACACTAGAGGCCCAATGCACAAAAATTTGTGCACTCGAGGAGGTCCCCCAGCCTGGCCTGTGCCCTCTTGCAGTCTGGGACCCCTCAGAGGACGTCCACCTACTGGCTTAGGCCCGCTCCCCCGGGGTATGGGGCCTAAGCTGGCAGTCAGACATCCTTCTGGCAGCCCAGGAGCCCTTGCCAGTGGGGAGCAGTCCTAAGCTGCAGTCGGACACCCTTAGCACTGCTGAGGTGGCGGGAGAGGCTCCCGCCACCACCGCTGTGCTTGCAGCTGTCAGCCTGGCTTGTGGCTGAGCAGAGCTCCCACTGTGGGAGTGCACTGACCACCAGGGGCAGCTCCTGCATTGAGCATCTGCCCCCTGGTGGTCTGTGTGTATCATAGTGACCAGTCATTCCCAGTGGTTCTGCTGTTAGGGTCAATTTGTATATTACCCTTTCATTATATAGGAGAGAGGCCTGGTGCACAGGTGGGGGCTGGCTGGTTTGCCCTGAAGAGTGTCCTGGATCAGGGTGGGGGTCCCACTGGGGTGCCTGGCCAGCCTGGGTGAGGAGCTGATGGCTGATTGCAGGCTGATCAAGGCCCCCCAGTGGGGACCCTCCCCCCATGGGGGTTTGGCCAGTCTGGGTTAGGGGCAGATGGCCATTTTCAGACTGGCCACAGCCTAGGACTGGAAGCAGGTATCTGGGATTTATTTATCTTCTATAATTGAAACTTGGTAGCCTTGAGCAGAGCTCAGGGCCGGCAGGGCAGGCGGGAAGCTTGGCTTCCTCCATCGCCGGGTGCAACCGAAGCCTCCTGCTCACTCCAGCTCTGTGGCCACCGCCATCTTAGTTTGGTTAATTTGCATATTCACTCCTGATTGGCTGGTGGGCGTGGCTGCTGGGTGTGGCTGGTGGGTGTAGCGGAGGTACAAATCAATTTGCATGTTTCCCTTTTATTAGATTAGATATTAGGAGCCTGGTGCATGAAATTCATCCACAGGTAGGGTACCTAGGCGTGGCCAGTGACCAGGGCCAATAGGGGCCTTCTGGCTGTTGGCTGGGGCCTTCCTTCTGGCTGCCAGCCCAGGCCTTTCTTCCCTGGCTGCTGGCTGCTGGCCGAGGCCTTCCTTTACTCTGCGCCGCCCCCTGGTGGTCAGTGCATGTCATAGTGAGTGATCAAACTCTCAATTTCCCAGTTGAATGCCTGAGGGGACACTTTGCATATTAGCTATAGATAGATAGATAGATAGATAGATAGATAGATAGATAGATTTTAATCACTTAAAAACTCTTACAGCAGAACATGGAAGCAGGCAGGTCTGGAGTGAGGGTGAGTGTGTGAGTGGGTTAGTGTATGAGAGGGAAGTGTGTGTGGGTGAGAGTGTGGGATGGCATCCATATATGGAAACAGGAGGTTAAAGTGGTGACTTGGGGGCTCCAGGCCACTATAATCAAAACAGCCTGGTACTGGCATAAGAACAGACATATAGACCAATGGAACAGAACAGAGAACCTAGAAATTTACCCATGCCATTATGCTCAATTAATGTTTGATAAAGGAGGCAAGAAAATACAATGGAGTAAAGATAAATGGTGTTGGGATAATTGGACAAATACATGTAAAAAAATGAAACTAGACCACCAACTTACACCATACACAAGAAAAAACTCAAAATGTAAGTCGTATAACCATAAAAATCCTTGAAGAAAACAAAGGTAGCCAAGCATCGAACATCTCATATAGCAAAATTTTCACTGATACACCTAGCGCAAGAAAAACAAAGGAAAAAATAAACAAATGGGACCACATCAAAATAAAAAACTTCTGCACAGCAAAAGAAAATCAACATCAAAAAGAAAATGCAACCCACTGTGTGGGAGAACATATTTTCCCATGATACATCTGATAAGGGGTTAATATCCAAAATATATAAAGCACTCATATAATTAAACAAAAGAAAACAAACAACCCAATCAAAAAATGGACAGAAGACCTAAATAGACACTTCTCCAAAGTGGACATACAAATGGCCAAGAGACATATGGAAAAATGCTCAACATCACTAATCATCAGAAAGATGCACATTAAAATGACGATGAGGTACCACCTCACACCTGTCAGAATGGTGCCATCAATAAATCAACAAACGACAAGTGCTGGCAAGGATGTGGAGAAAAAGGAACCCTCGTGCACTGCTGGTGGGAATGCAGACTGGTACAGCCACTATGGAAATCAGTGTGAAGTTTCCCCCCAAAATTACTGACCCAGTGATCTCACCTCTAGTAATATATCCTAAGAAGCTTGAAACACCAAGCAGGAAGAATATATGCACGCCTATGTGCTGGGTTCCAACCCCAGCGGGTCCGGGGGTCCCCAAAGGTGTGGACGGAGTCGGCGAAGAAGGAAGGACATGGAAGCAGCATTCAGTTGATCAGCAGCCTAGCCAGGATCTCTAGCCAGGATCTCCAGCCAAGTTCTGGTCTGGATCTCCAGCGAAGTTCTGGTTAGGATCTCCAGCCAGGTTCTGTGTCCATGTTCTCTTGCTAGGTTCTCCAGGTTCTCCAGCCAGGTTCTGTAGCCATGTTCCCTCGCTAGGTTCTCCAGCCAGGTTCTGTCCAGGTTCTCCAGCCAGGTTCAGTCACCAGGTTCTAGTCAGGTTCTCTTGCCAATTTCTGTAGTCAGGTTCAGTCCAGGATCTTTTGCCATGTTCTCTCGCTAGGTTCTGTCTCTAGGTTCTGAGGCCAGTTTCTGTCCAGGATCTTTTGCCATGTTCTCTCCAGCGAAGTTCTTCTGTCCCTAGAGAATGTTCTGTGTAGGTTCTGTGCCTAGGTTCTGTCTCTCTCTCTGTCTCCTAAGTTCTGTCTGCTGTTGTCTTGTTTCAACTGTATTTATACCAGTTGATTCAATCCTATCAATCTCTATTACAAAGGTTAGGGCGTTTCTTATCTCCATTCCAGGGAGTAAAGATTATGTAGCTTAAGCATGATTGTTCATAGTTAAAGTGATTAATTACCCGCCTGGCACTTAGTTAAGAGGTTTTATTCCCTCCCTAACTTCAGGGGAAAATCCCTACCTGGGGAAACAACCTTTCTCAGAGACCTTGGTTAAAACACATAGTGCCAAGAAGGTGAGCAAACATATTAAGAACAGTATGCCATATATGCCAGGTCCCTTGAAACAGAAAACATGGACCGGCTCCCGGCACCTATGTTCATAGCAGCACAATTTACAATAGCTAAGATCTGGAAACAGCCCAAGTGCCAATCAGTAGATTAGTGCATAAAAAAACAGTGGTACACTTACACTATGGAATACTATGCAACTGTAAAAATAAAGGATCTCTTACCCTTTGAGACAACATGGAGGGACCTGGATATCATTATGCTAAATAAAATAAGCCAGTCAGAGAAAGACAAATATCATACCTCCTATCTCTCGCTGGGGAAAAGACCAAAATTCAAAATAAACTGGCAAACGAAATAGATCCAGAGACATGGAAGCATGGAACAGACTGACAAATCTCAGAGCAGAAAGAGGAAAGTGGAAAAAGATTAACCAAAGAACTTATATGCATATAGGCATACCACATGGACACAGACAATAGTGCAGTGAAGGCCGGCAACACAGTACAATGTAAAGTATCACTTGTTTATCCTTGTGATCATGTACTTGACTGGGAGCTATAGCTCACTGCTGCTGCTTCCCAAGCATCATGAGAGGGTATCACATCTCATATCTCTCGCCAGGGGAAAAGACCAAAATTCAAAATGTGAAGTACGGTTTCTACTGAATATATACTGCTTTCACACCATTGTAAAGTCAAAAAATCGTAAGTTGAACCATAAGTTGTACACTGAGTGTCCAGATTATTATGACCACCTGACGTTTGTAGTCAAATTAGTTATAATTTCGCTCTGAAGTTGCTAGAGGGCCAGACCATTATAAATAGGGAAGCAGCCCTAACCAGTTTGGCTCAGTGGATAGAGCGTCGGCCTGAGGACTGAAAGGTCCCAGGTTCGATTCCGGTCAAGGGCATGTACCTTGGTTGCGGGCATATACCCAGTAGGGAGTGTGCAGGAGGCAGCTGGTCAATGTTTCTCTCTCATAGATGTTTCTAACTCTCTATCCCTCTCCCTTCTTCTCTGTAAAAAAAATCAATAAAATATATTTTCAAAAATAAATAAATAAATAAGTAGGGAAGCAGGTTGTTTATGACTGTAGAAGTGATTTTTTTCTGAAGATATGGGTAAACAACACAATTTAACAGCCTTTGAACGTGGGATAGATAGATAGATAGATGATAGATAGATAGATAGATAGATAGATAGATAGATAGATATAGATAGATAATATATGCTGTAGATCGTCAGTATTTTGTTATAGCAAGTGTAGCAAACTAATACACTCTTGAACCATTCTTCCTTTAAAAAATAGTAAAATTACACATTTCCAAATTCAAAAAGAACAAAAGATTATGTAAGGGAAAATCTTCCCACCACCATCCCCAGCCACTTATTCTCACTCCCTGCATGCAACCAATGTTAACTGTTTTGTGCATCCTTCCAGAGATGTTTGATGCATGTGAAAAGAAATACATATATGAGCAGAGTCCTGGGCCACACTTTAGAAATTCTGTTGTAGGCAATGGGAGAGCTGCTAGGATTTTTTAAGCTGCTGAGTTACATGGTGGGATAGGCAGCCTACTAGCAGGAGAAAGATGACAGTGATGGTTTCCAGCTCAAACATGTAATGGTTGGAAGACTGGTAGGGAGCACAGTGAGGAGATTACAATTCACATGTGAGTATCACGGGCCTGAAGGAGGGCAGTAACCGTGAGGTCAGAATGGCAGAGAAGTATAGGAAAAACATATCCAAGGTGAAATGAGCAGGACTTAATTAATAAAATGATTTTGTTTATACTCCTCTAAATTTTAAAATTAATTACCATGACTGAAAAACTATACCTCTCACCACTCCGATTATTTTTAATACGGCCAGTGAGTCAGGAGAGAATGGAGGTTTTTCTCTAGATTTATTTTATATTGCCTAAAAGAAATTGTCCACAGAGGTCAGAGATTTGTGCTGCAATTATTATTTCTAAGTGGGAAAAAAATCCTCTATGGGAAAAACCTTTAGCTGCTTTAACCATAGAAAATAATGAAAATAATAAACCTTCTCTGAACAAGAACTCACTATTGGGTTACTGACGCAAGAGTTAGAACAAAATTTGAATTAATGTACATTTTTATTAAAATCTGTTGACGACTATTGCTGCTCTAAAGACTCCTTTCCACAGCCTCTGAGGCTGTGCATTGGCCTTGTCAGCCCTTCCAGCCTCATTCTCAGCCACTCACCTCTCTACTCTCTAACAACATCCACTTGATCTTCGGTCAGGTGTTCAGTGGTGCCAAACTCCTGCCTGGTACTTGCATATGCTGTTCCCTCTGTCAGTAAAGTTCTATCTCATCCTCTTTGCCTGACTTTACTCATCAAGCCCCAATTTAAGTGTTACTTCTACAGGAAAGCCTTCTCTGATACCCTAGATTAGGAAATTTTTCCTTTCTTTTTTTTAATTGAAATATATTGACATATAACGTTGTGTAAATTTAAGGTGTACAGCATGTTAATTTGATACAGTTCCATATAAATATTATAATATGATTGCCATTGGAGTGATAATTAGCACCCCTATCGCATGACATTATCATTTGTTTTTAGTGGTTGGAATAATTGAGGTCCAGTCTCTTAGCAAGTTTGAATATAATATATTGTTGTCTACATTCACTGTATGGTGCATTCGATCTCTAGAGCTTTTTCACTACTTATTGTAAGTTTGTACCCTTAAACAACATCTGTCCTACCCTCCACACCCTATTCCCATCCCTGGTAACCACCATTTTATGCTGTTTTTATGAGTTTGGTTTTTTAGATTCCACATGTAACTAAGATCATACGGTATTTGTCTTTCTCTTTCTTAATTTATCTGAGCATAATATACTCATGGATAAAGAATATGTGAGATATGTACATAATGAAATATAATTTAGCGATGAGAAAGAAGAACATTCTGCCATTTGCAACAACATGGATGGACCCTGAGGAAAAATATTTCTTGAGTGTTTGTTTTCTTAGCACCCTCTTATTTTCCCTCATAGTATTTGTCTGGCTCCCCAACTCAACTGTGAGCTCCAGGAGAGCAGGGCCTATGTCCCTTTTGTTCACCACCATATCCCCAGTGTAGTATAGGTACTCAGTGAAAAGTTAAGCTGAAGGCAGATTAACTGTACAATATTCCCTAGAAGTGGTTTCCTTATGAGAAGGCTGGTGAAAGGAAAAAAATAAAAAATAACGAGAAGGCTGGTGAGAGAAGTGACCCAACTACCTCCTCTACTTTCTCCCTCTACCATTTCAGCAGTTTTGTCCAAGATCTCCATTCCTAATCTAACCCATTCTTCAACCCACCAACCCACCCTCTATCCTTTAAATCTTAGTCCTCTCCCTTCTCAGTCTAGCTTTTGTTTTCCCAATTTTTATAGAAACTGGATATAGAAAAATATTTCATGTCTTTTTAATGTCACTATTAAAAGAACAATGCCAGTTCCATGAAAAATGGTAACCAACTTTCAGATTCAATGTCAATTTGATGAGGGCAGCCACTGTTCCGTTCCAGTTGGTTGTTCTGAGAAAATGGGAGCCCTGTGTGCCAGATTCCATGTTTTCAGAAGTCAGGAACCCATCTTTTTATATGAAGCCTCCTATTTTTTGAAATATTGGCAACTATTTTTAATGTGAGCATGTGTTAGCTAATGAAGCCTATCTATGGACCAGAGATGTCCCAGAAGGCACTACTTTGTGACCAAAAAATAGTAAATAATTTAACTACAACGCAAGTCAGAATGAAAACTGTGGTATAATGGGTGTGGAAGCAGCATGCTGTAAGAACATATAGAATGCTACGATCACAAAATGCATATTGCCATATTAACGGATACATTAAAAACATAGCCATTGACCTTTGTGTAAGAGCATAGCCAAAGCAGGATTCCTGTGCCCCAACTTTTGTTTGACCTCCTGAGTCACACAGCTTGTCCATTTATGATCCATGACATGTTCTCATGCCTATATTTGCCTCCTGGATCTTGGCAATGGAGACAGAAAGTAAGGGAGGGATGATGATTAAAACAAAGAAAATAAGCTTAGAAAGGAGCACAATGTTCTTTCAGAAAATTACTACAGGAAATAAGTTCAAGAAAAATGATTCATAGACATTTGTATTCATTAATAGTTCATTCCTAGTTGTACTTCAAGTTGTCATTTTGATTGTAATTTCCAATACTGTACTTTAAGATCTTTTTTTGTTTATTTTTGTTTGTTTGTTTGTTTGTTTATGCTTTGAAGGGTATCATATTTAATAATACAGTAAATAGATATTCAGGACAAAAAAGGAAATTAAAAACAAAAAACATATTAACATATTGTCTTATTTGATAGGGCACCAGGAAAAGGGCTTCCTTAGATATTGGAGTTCCCCAGCATATAGAAAGATTCCTAATCTATTTCTAGTCAGAAGTGACTACAGCAATAGATAGGCCTGAGAATGGGAGAGAAAGAGCAAGAGGAGAGTCTATATATAAGGGAACTTTTTGCTACATTTATAAAGGTCACACTTCCTTCTTCATAATCCAGGAATACCCCTACTCGGCCAATAGGTTTGGGCACATATTGCAGTAAAAGTGGGGAGGTGGTGAACACATTGTGGTGCATGTCGGTTTTAGCACAACCAAGAAGATAGAATGCTTTCTGGAGATTTATATTCATTACTATCCAATCATCACAAGAGACCCCTAAAGCCCAATTCCAAGTGTCTCCCACTTCTATCTCTCAGTAATGTTTTCCACAGTGAAAAGTCTGAGTACTCCAGAAAAGAAAACACTCAGATAGTGGAAAGGTATATGGTACACCTTCAATAGCACATCCAACACTCAGGTTTATCAAATCTCCCTGTAGGAAGACATGACTGTGAGTTCTTCCAAGACAGAGAGGAATAATTTCACTGTACAAGTTGAACCTTGCTATCAACCCAAGGACGGTCACTGCAGTGAGCTCTGCTTTCACAGGCTGGGGCATGTGCACATACACTGCCTTACTCCTGTGTAATATGTCCCCAAAATCCAGGAGCAGCTCTACATCTGTTTTATGGCACATTTCCTTCAGCTCTGTATACATTCCTCTTAAAAGCTCCCTCTTGTGTGCCATCCTGGCTTCACTGTCCTTGAGTTGTTCAAAAATCTCATTGCCTTCCCTTTGCAGTCTCTCTATATAATATTGCTCATCCGAATAGAGAAATACAGACACATTATCATATTTAGCTCTGACTGCTTCACCCTTTAAGATCACATAAATCTCCCAAGAACAGATTGTGATAGTTTCCACATTCAGGTTTCTGTCATTTTCACAGCATTTCTCCCATAAAGAGCACATGGTCTTGAGGAGTTTCTCCCTGTGTTGCTCAGCAGCCTCTTCTACTGAACAGTGTCTGAGAGCCTGATGCTCCTGGGAGGTAGAGCAGTGCACACAGAGCAGGCTCCTCTGGTCCTCACAGAAGATCTGCTTTGCCTCCATGTGTATCCTACACCTATTGCCCTTAGAGCGCAGGAAATGCCACAGACTGGCTTGTCTGACAGTGAGAGCCATTTGCTTAAGAGAGACATTTGTGTGAAAGTCTCTCTGCTGGATTGCTTTCTGGCAATCAGAGCAGTGAGCAAGGACTGATCTGTTAGGCCAGCTGAGGTAGAAACAGGGCCTGCAAAAGCTGTGCCCAGTCTATGGTGATGGGGGTCTATGAAGCAGTTCCTGCAGATGAGCATACGAGTTCATTCTGGAAGACTTGCAAGATGCCATCCATGTTTTGTATGAGCTTCCCCTGATTCAAACTCTGCTTGGAACATTCAACTGGCAGGACTCAAATTTCTCCCTCTCAGTGCAAGACCAAGAATGGCAATGCTTGCTCGAGAAGTTTTAATACAAAGAGGTCATCTCAGGGATCAGGTCTTCCAAGCATGGTGGCAGTTGCTCTCAGAAGTCTCCCTGACCAGGTAAGCTCCAAGCACACTCCCTGTGTTCTACTTTAAGATCTTTACTTTAGTCCTTTGCCTCATATCTTCAGTCTCCTAATTAACCAGAACATTCAAATCTGTGTTTGCCACTTAATCCTACCTAACCTTAATATTCTAATTTTCTTTTAGTAAAAATACTCCTAAATGCTACTTAAATCTAACCACTTTCTCAAAACTTATCTGGACTATTCTCACTAACTCAAATTATTTCTCCAACCATCCTTTATCCTTTCCATTTCTCTATTCTATGACCCTTTGTGAATACCACTGTGGAGCTTCATAATTCATGAACTCTTTTATGATTAACCTTAGGTAATTAATTTCCTGGAATATAGCCACAGTTCACAAAACTAATATTCAGAGACCTCCTGTGAATATCTGAAATCCTAGTCAAGCATTTCTGAAGACAAGTTATATAAAGAAGTTTAAGGACATATGGGACATAAAGAGTCAGATGCGAAGATGTTCACTGAAGCATTGTTTGTACAGACATACCTTGGAGATAGTGCAGGTTCAGTTCCAGACCACTGCAATAAATCGAGTAAGGGCATACCTCAGAGTTGCTGTGGTTTTGGTTTCAGACCACCATAATAAAGTGAGTATCACAATCAGGCAAGTCATAATCTTTCTGCTGGTGAAGGATCTTGCCTTCCATTTGTAAAATAGGCAACACCTGTGAAGAGCAATCAAGCAAAGCACAATAAAATGAGGTATGCCTGTGATAGAAAAAGACTAGATAAACCCAAAAGTCTATCATTTGGAGAATAAACGTACCAGGACACAACCATGCTGGGGATCACTATGAATGTTTTGTGTATGAATAGACACAGGTGATCTTGGCTTGGGTTGCTAGAAGCAGGATCTGAGACAAGGATTCTTGTGCACAAGATTTATTGGGGAGGTGCTCTCAGGAGAAGGGAGGAAGGCAAGCAAGATAGGGCCAGAGGAGAAAGCTAGGGAATAATTTGGTCTTAAATGGAGACCAACCTCAGTCTGATCCCACAGAAATTCTCTGGCGTATAAAGTGCACTACTGAGTATTCCCCTCCCCACCTTGAGGAAAAGACCTTTTGTACCCCCATGTCCATCAGTCCAACAGTTCTCAAAATGTTTAAGTTCCCTTCTTCCAGTGCACACTTACCTAATGAAATGACCAGGGGAAAGAACTGAAGTAATCATTACTACATATACATGCAGTGGTATTGCAGGGTCCTTCTTCCAGGGGACTTAGATCCCATGTAGTCCATGGGCTCCAGGTCTGAAAACTAGCTCATGTCCAGAAACTCAGCAGGAGGTAATGGCTTTGTACTGGAGCAACCGCCCTCAGCCTCCTCATCATTCAAGCCTGATGGCTTTTGATTTGCAGACTGACCAGTGCCCTTATCTCCATCTATTTTGCCACTGAGGGATATTATATTTTATTAACCACCTCCACAATTCCCACTGGGTCAGGCCCGCTTGGCTGCCTCTCTGACCTAGCTCCATACTATGATTATTGTATCCACCTACTTCTGGCAGTTGAGCATAACCACCTGGCCTCTATTACTTTGGTTTTCCCATCATCTCCATTGCTAGTTAATGAGCCCAGCTCTGTGATTGCCTCTCCTACTGTCCACCCTGGCCTGTACATGAACTTCTTAATGATGCTGATGCTCTCTCATCTGCACATTCCTCATGGCCTTGGGGAACAGTAGGTTCCCTGAGCCCTCCTCTGGAACATAATCCTTCAGTGGATATTCTGACCTCACATAACATATTCACTCAGCAGGCTCCACTCTAAGCCTTCTCATCACTGTCTGACAGGACAATTCAGGCATTTCTACCCAACTTAGCGTCAGCCAACATGCTTTCCATGCTTCTAGGATCCATCCTAGCAGTGTGTTTTTACCATCTTCCAGGGTCCTTTCCAGGATGTTAAATCCTGGACTCCAGGAAAGAGTCCTATATTTACAAACTATCTTTTATCCAAATTTGTGTTCTACCTCCCTTGGTTCAGCAAAATCTTTGCCTATACCTACTATCCCAGCTCCTGCTGGTACATTTTGACTAGATGCTTCAGTTTTATCCAGGTATTTTACCTTTCCTATCTTAGCAAGCATAACACACCCCCAGTTGGGTTACATTGAGATGTAACACTAAATAGCCTACTGTCCAGGAAGAGCAATGCAGGGAGGTGGGGCAAGTCCTGAGGGGGTAAAAACATGCCTTGCAAAGGAGAGGGCCTCTGTATTGTGTTCAAGCTAATGGAGCACGCTAGCTCTTAATAGCAACAAGTGAGCCACTTCTACATGCTCAGAGGGTTCATGAGAAGCTGGGAATTCGTTTTCAAGGTCCAGAAGTCTCTCTCGTATGTCGGATAATCATTCTTTCCTAACCAGAGCCCTGACCTTGGCATAGCAGACCTACCTTAGTTGGGATTTTAATCACATTTAGAGACTGACTACTCATAAGTCCTGCGCCTGGTCCTTTGCGTTCTCTATCATCCTGCTGCAGGAGGAGAGAGCCTCTTTATATGCTACCAAGAAGGTTCTATGGATTTGACACTTAACTTTAAATTGCCAACTAATCACTTTCAGCTTTTTGTTATCTTTTTCCAAAATGTCAAACTTATGAATAACCACAAAATTCCATTTTTATAAAGATTACTATTCTCCTTATATTTCTCAAATGTCTGATACAACCAATAGCTGATATATTCCCTTCCACCAATGAAAAGTTTTAACTGCACTGCTACCCTGTGTCAGGGAATATCTACCTACCACTTCAATGGAGTCCAGCCAGGCAGTGGTGATCCAGGTCCAAAATCCCATAATACCTGCTTCCTCAGACCACTCCTGTCACCAATTGTCACAGAGTCTGGGTTCCCCAGAAAACAGACTCTGAGATTGAGATTAGTGTGCCAGGTATTTATTAGAGAATGCCCTTGGGAACAACACCTGTGAAAAGAAGGTGGAGGAAACAGCATTGGGCAGAGGGAGAAATGAAGCTATGATGCAGTCCCAACAAAGGCCTCAGCCAACCCCATGGTAGTCTCTCAAACTAGAATGGCTGGTTGTCCCAAATTTGGTTAAGAGGCAGGACTGGGCCTTGACACCACTGCATTAATTACTCATTAGATGTGGGCTTACCTTTCAAGGAGGCATGATCTTGGGTCAGGCAGTTTTCTTTAGCCAAGGCAATCCCTAAAGACAGCTGATATCTGAGGCCATATTCTAACTGTGCTCCCAGCAGCTGGAGGAATAACATCTTCATTGCTATAGGGAGATCTGGGTGACACATTACAGCGTTCATCACATGTACTCATGGCCATACCATGTGAATGTAAACTTTCTGATCTGCATTCTAATAGGTATGGAAAATAATGCACTCACTATGCCAGTGATGGCGAACCTTTTGAGCTCGGCGTTTCGGCATTTTGAAAAACCCTACCTTAACTCGGGTGCCGTGGCACATATAGAAATTTTTTTTAATTTTGTTTTATTGCTTAAAGTATTACAAAGAGTATTACATATGTCTCCTTTCCCCCCGCCCTTGACATTCCCCTGGCCTTCCCTACCCCCCAGTGTCTTATGTCCATTGGTTATGCTTATATGCATGCATACAAGTACTTCGGTTGATCTCTTACCCCCCCTCCCGCCCCCCAACCCTCCCCAGCCTTCCCGCTGTAGTTTGACAGTCTGTTCGATGCTACTCTGCCTCTGTATCTATTTTTGTTCATCAGTTTATAATGGTCTTTATTATCCATAAATGAGTGAGATCATGTGGTATTTTTCCTTCATTGACTGGCTTATTTCACTTAGCATAGTGCTCTCCAGTTCCAATTTTTTGATATTTGCAACCATAATAAAACAAAGACTTATATTTTTTGATATTTATTTTATACTAGAGGCCTGGTGCACAAAAATTTGTGCACTCAGGGGGGCTGGGGGGGGGTCCCTCAGCCCGGCCTGTGCCCTCTCGTAGTCTGGGACCCCTTGGGAGATAATGACCTGTGGCTTAGGCCTGCTCCCAGGTGGCAGAGGGCAGGCCCAATCCCTAGGTGCAGCCCCTGGACGGGCTCAGAGCAGGGCCGATTGGGGAGTTGGGGCACTGCCCCCTGTCATGCACAGAGCAGGGCGGATTGGGAGGTTGCGATGCCACCCTCAGTCACGCTCAGGGTAGGGCCGATTGGGGGGTTGGGGCACCGCCCCCTGTCATACTCAAGGCAGAGTCGATGGGGAGGTTGTGGCGCCACCCCCTGTCACGCACAGAGCAGGGCCAATCAGGGGGTTGGGGAGCTCCCCCCTGTCACGCACAGAGCAGGGCCCATCAGGGGGTTGGGGAGCTCCCCCCTGTCACGCACAGAGCAGTGTCAATCAGGGGGTTGGGGAGCTCCCCCCTGTCACGCACAGAGCAGGGCCCATCAGGGGGTTGAGGAGCTCCCCCCTGTCACTCACAGAGCAGTGTCAATCAGGGGGTTGGGGAGCTCCCCCCTGTCACGCACAGAGCAGGGCCGATCAGGGGGTTGGGGTGCCGCCACTGTCACACTCAGGGCAGGGCCGATGGGGAGGTTATGGCTCTACCCCATCACACACAGAGCAGGGCCCTTGGGGGGGGGGGGTTGGGGCGCCGCACCCTGTCACACACAGAGCCGCAGGGTGATCAGGGGTTTGGGGACCTCCCCCCTATCAGGTACAAAGCAGGGCCGATCAGGGGTTTGGGGCGCCTTCACCTGTCATGAACAGAGCAGGGCCGATAGGGAGGTTGTGGCCCCGCCCCCTGTCACACACAGAGCCACAGGGCGATCAGGGGGTTTGGGCGCTGCCCCCTGTCACGCTGATCCCGGTGCCGGGAGGCCTCTCAGCTCCGCTGATCCCGTGCTGGGAGGCATATTACCCTCTTACTATATAGGGTAGAGGCCTGGTGCACGGGTGGGGGCCGGCTGATTTGCCCTGAAGGGTGTCCTGGATCAGCGTGGGGGTCTCCACTGGGGTGCCTGGCCAGCCTGGATGAGGGGATGATGGCTGTTTGCAGCTGGTCACACACCCTTCAGGGTGGGGGTCCCCACTGGTGTGCCTGGCCAGTCTGGGTGAGGGGCTGAGGGCTGTTTTCAGGCTGGGACTGAAGCTCCCAACTGCCCTTTTTTTTTCTTTTTTTTTATTCTGGGCCAGCTTTAGCTCTGAGGCATCAGCTCTTAGGCCTCTGCTCCTGAAAGCAGGTATTTGGTTTGTTTGTGTTCTATAATCGAAACACTGTATCAACTCCAGCTCTGAGATCCTGGCTAGCTGAAAGCTGGTTTCTGGGGTTTTGTTTAGAGTCTATATTTGTTACAATGTTTGAAACTGCAGGCTCAGAGGCAGCTGGAGTCCTCCGTCACTGAAGCAAGCAAGCCTCATGTTAGTTTCAAGCTGCCTGGCTGCCGGCCGCCATCTTGGCTGACAGTTAATTTGCATATCTTGCTGATTAGCCAATGGGAAGGGTAGCAGTCATACGCCAATTACCATGTTTCTCTTTTATTAGATAGGATATTTAAATGCCATTTAACAAAGAAAAATCAACCAAAAAAATGAGTTCGCGTGTCACCTCTGACACGCATGTCATAGGTTTGCCATCACTGCACTAGGCCCTGACCAGTGTGGCTCAGTTGTCTGGAATGTCGTCATATACCAGAAAGTGGTGGATTTGATTCCCAGTCAGGGCACATACCCAAGTTGCAGGTTCATTCTGTCTCTGTCTCTCTCTCTCTCTCTCTCTCTCTCTCTCTCTCTCTCTCTCTCCTCTCCTTTCCTCTCCTTCCTATCCCTAAAATCAATTTCTTAAAAAGAATACAGCCCTCCCAGGGTGGATGAGCGGTTGAGCATTGATCCATGAAACAAGAGGTCACGGCCTCGAACAACCACTTCAAAAATACAACTAAAAGGCAGATCAGACATCATCCAGAACCACAGGAAGGCTGGCTGAGTGGAAGTTCTACAACTAGGAAGAAAAAGAAAAACATACCGAGATTCAGAGGAGGTGCAGTGCTGAAGTAAAATACTAAGGTGCGGAGTGTATGTGGAGCGGGCTGGCGGCTGAGGGTGTGGTTGTCGTTTTCAATCGGAAGGGAGTCTTAGGCTCTGAGCTCCAGTTCCAGGCGAGTCTCTAGGGACCCAGACTCATACGGGAGAACCGAGACTGTCTAGCATCAGTCAGAACCCTAGGGCAGCTTTCTCTCCATGGGGCTTGCAGCGATTACTGGGACACTGAGAAGCAGAGCCTCTGAGGGCAAGACTGAGAGCAGCCATAATTGCTAACCCCACCCTGTTGATCCCGTGGGACCCACCCCACCCAAGCCCTGCAGGGAGACTTTTGCTGGATAGCCTCAGGCAAAGGCTAGATTAGCACCTCCCTAGAGATCCAGGAGCCAGGAAGCCCAGAGGTCAGAGTGGGACCATCCAGTTTGCAGCTCTGTGGAACCATAAAAGACACACTCAGGGGGCAGACTCAGTGAGCACCAAAGCCCCATCGAAGCAAGTCTAGCCCCAGAGGGGTGTCTACAGCACAGAAGTTTTCCCACTGCAGACACAGCTGATTCTCACAGCCAATTGGCCTGGAGGTCAATTCCTCACAGTGATAACTACAACAATCAAGGCTTAACTACAACAAGACTGTGCACAAAGCCCACAAGGGGGTGCACCAAGAGTGTCTACCTCAGGTAATTGGGACACTTAGCACAGAAAGGCACTCTATTGACACAGCGAAGCATAAAAAATGCCAAGACAAAGAAACAGGACACAAACGACAGAATTGGAGGAAAGCAAACTGTTGGATATAGAGTTCAAAACCACACTTTTAAGGTCTTTAAAGAACTGTATAGAAGCCGCCGATAAATTTAATAAGGCCCTCAAAAAGACTGGTGAGACCGCCAATAAATGTAGTGAGATCCTCAAGAAATCTAATGAGACCCTCAATGTTGTGATAAAGAACCAACTAGGAATTAAGCATACACTGAATGAAATAAAGAATATTATACAGACTCCCAACAGCAGACCAGAGGAGCGCAAGAATCAAGTCAAAGATTTGAAATATGAAGAAGCAAAAAACACCCAACCAGAAAAGCAAAATGAAAAAAAGAATCCAAAAATACAAAGATAGTGTAAGGAGCCTCTGGGACAGCTTCAAGCGTACCAACATCCGAATTATGGGGGTGCCAGAAGATGAGAGAGAGCAAGATATTGAAAACCTATTTGAAGAAATCATGACAGAAAACTTCCCCTACCTGGTGAAAGAAATAGACTTCCAAGTCCAGGAAGTGCAGAGAACCCCAAACAAAAGGAATCTAAAGAGGACCACACCAAGACACATCATAATTAAAATGCCAAGAGCAAAAGACAACGAGAGAATCCTAAAAGCAGCAAGAGAAAGAAAATCAGTTACCTACAAGGGAATACCCATACGACTGTCAGCTGATTTCTCAACAGAAACTTTGCAGGCCAGAAGGGAGTGGCAAGAAATATTCAAAGTGATGAATACCAAGAACCTACAACCAAGATTACTTTATCCAGCAAAGCTATCATTCAGAAGTAAAGGCCAGATAAAGAGCTTCACAGATAAGAAAAAGCTAAAGGAGTTCATCACCACCAAACCAGTATTATAAGAAATGCTGAAAGGTATCCTTTAAGAAGAGGAAGAAGAATAAAATGTAAAGATACAAATTATGAACAACAAATACACATCTATCAACAAGTGAATCTAAAAATCAAGTGAATAAATAATCTGATGAACAGTATGAACTGGTGATTGTAATAGAATCAGGGACATAGATAGGGAATGGACTGACTATTCTTGGGGGGTGGAAAGGGGTGTGGGGGATGTGGGAAGAGACTGGACAAAAATCGTGTACCCTTGGATGAGGACAGTGGGTGGGGAGTGAGGGCAGAGGGTGGGGTGGGAACTGGGTGGAGGGGAGTTATGGTGGGAAAAAAGAGTAACTAATGTAATAATCTGAACAATAAAGATTTAATTGGAAAAAAACAACCCTAAATAAATGGGTTAAATGCTCCAATCAAAAGGTGTAGGATACCTGAATGAATACAAAAACATGACCCAATTATATGCTGTCTACAAGAGACCCACCTCAAAACAAGACACACACAGGATGAAAGTGAAGGGATTAAAAATATTTTCCTTGCAAATGGAAAAGAAAAAAAAGCTGAAGTAGCAATACTCATCTCCAACAAAATAGACTTGAAAAGCATCATGCTAAGTGAAATAAGCAAGTCGGAGAAAGATAAATATCATATGATCTCACTCATTTGTGGAATATAATGAACAACATAAATTAATGAACAAAAATAGAGCCACAGGGGGGAAAAATACTCTAGAATATAATAGAAGTAATCCTGTTTTTTGCAGATTTTTAATATTTCCTATAACTTTTGCGATATCATACTATGTTAGTGCAGTTTTGGTAACGTTATCATATTTAAAATCCTTTTATTCTTGAAATATTAATGTTTATTGCATTTAATATTACATGTAAGATCATTTTTCTTGAATAATTGGTGTTTATTGCATGTAACATTCATATTTAAAATCGTTTTTCTTGAAATATTAAGGTTTATTACATGTAACATTATTATATTTAAAATCGTTTTTCTTGAAATAAAAACTGAAAAAAAGAAACAAGAGGTCACTGGTTTGATTCCCAGTCAGGGCACATGCCTGGGGTAATGGGCTTGATCCCCAGGAGGGGGCGTGCAGGAGGCAGCCAATCGATGTTTCACTCTCATCGATGTTTCTAGCTCTCTATCTCTTTTTCCCGTCTCTCTAAAATCAGTAAAAAACATATTTTTTAAAAGAATACATTTACTAGATCAATAGCCACATAGACATAGCCATGCTAATTAGTTCTAGTGAAGCTATCTCATCTGACACAGTAGTTGATACTACTACTTAGTAAAATCTGTGGAACTTCATTTTGTTACCTGCCATGATTTATCCTCTTTTTTTTTTTTTTTTTTTTGAGGGTTACACTAGTCACTAGTGACTAGTGAATTAAATAGGTACCTGATGGGCACTGCATTGTGTAAGTCTTTGAGAGCACTAAATTCATTCTCTGGGATGCAATATGGTTTTTAAATTTTATTTACTTACTATCTTAGTAGGTGGGAGTGAGGAGTTTCTGAAGTTTCTACTTGGCCTTTCCTACTACAATAGCTCTTACTCTACTACTGGTCAAGGAACCTATGTGAGGGTTCTGCAATCTGCTAAATTTTTCTAATGCAATAATACAGCCTGGACTATCAGCTAAGTCCACAGACCCAGCAGACCCATGGCGAACTACTCCTGGGCCAGGACTCCATTCACTATCTGAACCCCATTTGTTCCCTCTAGAATGGAGGGAGCTGGGTTTCTCCACTATAAAGTTACTATTTTTCCCCTTGTAATTAATAAATATCTTGGGGAAGATACTTTGAGACTACACAAATATCCCATTTCTTCTCAAATTTTCACCCACTAAATTTAGCATGCATATTGTCCACGTCAATTATTATCGAGGTATTTGTCTAATGGCGATATTGTATTTTTCTCATTTTTTTACATTTCTTCATTGGAAATCATATGTAAGGCCTATCTCATCTCTCCAAAGTTTAAGAGATTTATAAGGTCACATAGAGTTGACATTTTATGATTCACTCTATTTATCACAATTTGTAATAATTTTGGTTTTCTGTCTAATTGGTCTGGTTCTGTCCCTCTATCAAGCAGTCCCTAAGCAGCAGTACATTGGCAGCTGCTAAGTTGGCTTACTATACTTTCATAGACTCAGCCAAGAAGACTACAAGCCAAATGGATACAGTTTATTACTTATGCAGGCACCAAAGCAAGATCCTCATGATGTTAGCATCCCATGTCTCTAGTGCCACAGGATTCCATTGAATTGCTGAGACCAGATGACAGATGACATGAGCAGTGGGTCTCTCTGTTGTAGAGAAGCCAACTCTCAATTACAGCCAAGCCTTTATACTGCAGCTATACTGAGGATAAGTGTGTGCACAATGATAGAGAGCATTATACCTCACCAGAACCAGGAAGGCAGATGAGAAACTGCCTCATGGCAACCTCCCATAAGATAGGAAGGTAGATGAGAACTGGTCTTGCTACAGCTCTTCACAATATTGTTCCATGTTCCAGAAAGGATCACAGGGCATACCTCCAAGATTTGAGTCAAATTGTGGTTGAGCCGTTGCTATGTGGCCTATGTGGAAAAGTTCAAGGTCCCCAGGATACTGTGGCAGAATTATTCCCCTACACTCACAACTAGAATGAAAGTTCCATGAGTCTAAAGTCTGTATATGGCTGGTTCACTGCTATATCCCCAGGAACTAAAATAGCACCTGACACACAGTAGATGCTCAGTAAATGCTTGATTTATGGATGGATGATGGATGGATGGATGGATGGATGGATGGATGGATGGATGGATGGATGGATAAGGACTTATAGTGTCTATTCTTATGGATCTCCACCTCAAAGTGGCATCCATGTCCTTTTTCCTGTTTCTTTTTTAGGTCTAATGATTTCCCTCTGTCACTGCTGCTCAGTTTGTATGTACTGCTAAAATCAGTTTGAACAAACAACATTTCTATGGTATGTCTTTACTCCTCTTCCCTCTTCTTCATTGAACGCTCTTGACATTTGCCAGGACCAGACTCTAAGAAAGTTGGACTGACTGATTCAGCTATAATGTTGGGTCACTGACCTTTCTGAGCATTGTAGTTCTCAACCCTGGCTGCACCTTAGAACTAGCTTTAAAATTAAAAAAAAAAAAAAAAAAAAAAACTTGTCCTGGGATCCACCACCCCCCCCCCCGCAACCCTGATTTAATAACTTATTGGGCCAAACCAGGGCTGAGAACCACCGCATTATGTAGAGTACAGGCTTGTAACCTATACCAACTGCTTTCTGATACACCTACTCCTGAGACCTTAATTATTTTCAACAGGAAAAAAAATATTTCATTCCACAAAAGAGAAAGAATAATCAAATGCAAATGGCCCAGGAGAGGAATTAGACTGAACTAAAAATAGCAGTGCCTGAGTGCTGAGCCTCGAAGTCAGATGACCTGGGTTGGAATACAGAATCTGCCACTTACTAGCCAGATGCCCTTGGACAACTAACTTCACTTCTTTAACATGTGAAAGCACCTATCCATATACTCAGCATGTAACATATCCCCAATATATGTTTATTAACTCTGAATATGAATCTCTGAGCTTCATTTGTAAATTGAAGGTAATAATGCCTGCCTGCCTACCTACTTCCTAGGGTTGCTCTGAGACTGAAAATAGATAAAAATAAAGGCATTTTATAAATATTTAGGCTGTACACATAGAAATTATAAGCATTATTTTTCTTTTGTGAAAATATTAAACATACATATCACTTTTTAAAACTTTCCAAGAATCATCATCCTGTGGTCTCACAGAGTCTCACAACAGCACTGAAAGTAAACTGGGTAACAAATTAACTGATAAGAAAACTGAGAAAAGAGAGGCTGTGTGCTCCACACAGGTTGCTCAACAAAACTAAGACTGGATTCTAGGACCATTAACATAAAGGCAGACATTCTCTTCACCAAATGACTCTTATAAAACGTCTACTAATAGCCCCCTCCCCTTAATAAGTAGGTTGGTTATCTGATCAGACTTATGAACTGTTGAACATGTTGGGACAGTTTTATTTTACTTGGCCCTTTTAATGCAAGGATTGTATCTGAGAAAATCCACTCAATATTCCCCAGGTGTGGTTTTTGGTTTCCCTCAATCTCTGTTTTCTCTTGTAAAATATTTCATTAATGATGTCATTGGTACATTGTGGGGGGAAAAAATACCTTACACACTTCACCACCATCAGTTTTGTTTCTTACAATGTGCTAGTTTTCTAATTTCAACCTTAAAAAATGCAGTGAAAATGACAATTCTAAAGACTAATAGCCACAAGATGGCAGAGTTTACCATTTCATTTTTTTCTTGCTTACATCATTTATTCATTCATTCATCCATTCATTCAAGAATTTTTCTTTGAGTGTCTACTATGTGTCCAGTGTTTTTCTAGGAATCAAAAAATTACAAAATAGGCACACTTAAGGGGTATAGTTCCCGACCTTAATGAGCTTTATGGAAGGGCAGTCTGTTGGGGAGAAAAACACATCTGAGAACCTTCAAATGAAAATACACGTGCCCTGGCAAAGTAGCTAAGTTGGTTCAAGCATCATCCTGATACGGTTCCAAGGTTGTGGTTCAGTCCCCAGTCAGGGCACAATTTAAATGGAATAACAAATTGATGTCCTCTCCTCTTCCCTCCCCTCCCCTCCCCTCCCCTCCCCTCCCCTCCCCTCTCCTCTCTAAGTCAATAAATATTTTTAAAAGAGAATACATGTGATTATGAGTCCAATGAGTGGTACAGACTGCTGTATGAGTTTAGGAGCCAGGTGGGCAGGGAAGTAAACATGGAGTAAGTGAGAACTGAGCTGGGGCTTGAAGGATGAATAAAATAGATAGATTTGAAAGAAATAATAAATCCCAGGCAAAGGGACCAGTGTGGGTTGTGCTGCTGAAGTAGAAATGAAAAAACATGCACCCAGGTCAGTGATGACACTAACCTGGTTATAACAATCAGATATTGGGTAAACAAGAGTGAAATAAATTAGATCTCCATTGACTTTGTTAAAATCTTGCCCACCATAAAAGGTAAAGTTATCTATTAAGTCTGACAATAACTATAGCCTTTAGGCTGGCAATTTGGTCTAGCTTGTTCATCATTTGTAAAATGTGCAGGTTGGACAAGATGACCTCCAATAGCCCTCCCAAATCTTACAAAAGAGAGGGAGGGAGGGAGGGAGGGAGAGGGAGAGGGAGAGGGGGAGAGAGGGAGAGAGGGAGAGAGGGAGAGAGGGAGAGAGGGAGAGAGGGAGAGAGATGAAGGGAAGGAAGAAAAGAAGGAAAAGGAGGGAAGTGGAGGGAGAAAGTGGGGAGGAAAAGAAAAAGAAAACTGTAAGTTCCCTAACAATTACTATATGGCCTTTATCATGTTTCCATTGCAAACATAGTGACAGTCTGGGATAGTGATTAAAGCTTGGGCTCTACTGTTAGCTAGACTTAGTTTAACTCTTGCATCAGTCACTTACTATCTGTTCAATAGTAGGCAAGTTAACTTACCTTCTGAGGCCTCACTCATTCACTCAACAAATATATAGGTAACATTACTATATGCTAAGCCCTATGCTAGTCATTGGGAATAGAGAGATAAACAAGACAGACAAGAGTCCTTCTTTGGAGCTTACAGTTTTATAGGTGAGACAGTCAAAAAATAATCACACAAGAAACTAGATAAAATTGTAATAAGTGCAAAAGTGCAGAGTGCTATGAGAGCAGATAACCAAAAAGCCTAACCCAGTTCTGTAGGTCAAAGAAGGTTTCCCCAAGCCAGCCACGTGGCTCAGTTGGTTAAGCATAGTCCCATGGACCAGGAGGTCTCTGGTTCCATTCCCAGTCAAGACATATGCTCGGGTTGTGGGCTTGATCCCCAGTAGGGGGCATGCAGGAGGCAGTAGACTAATGTTTCTCTTTCATCAATATTTGTCTCTCTCTTCCTCTCTGTGAAATCAATTTATATATTTGTGTGTGTGTGTGTGTGTGTGTGTGTGTGTCTGTGTCTGTGTATTTCCCCAAGGAAGGATAAGCCAGGAAAAGATGAGTTCACTTCAGGTCAAGTAAACAGCATGTGCAAGGGCCCTAAGACTAGAAGGAGCTTGGCATAGCAAGGCACTAAAAGGACACAGTAGCTAGAGCACAGAGAACTACGGAGTTAAGGGCAGAGGGGAGACTGAGGTATGTAAGTCAACAGAGCCTGGGTTATATAGTATCTTGAGAGCCCTATAAAGCCTGTGGACGTCATGCTAAAGCAATGAGATGTCTCCCTTTCCTTATTTGTAAACAAGAGAAAATAGTAACTCCTTCCTTATAGGGTAGCTGTAAATATTAAAGGGCACCACTGCCCTTTCCCATCCACACCTTATTGACTCTGTCACCAAGTCCCATCAGCACTACCTTCAAGAAATCTGTCACCTCCAAAATTGATTTCCATCTCCCCTACCGCCACCCTAGTCCAAGTCACTGTCTCTAATCTGGACTATTGCTAACTGGTCCCCTGACCTCCACTTTTGCTCCCCTCCAATCTATTATCCCTGCAGCAACCCAAATGATCTTACAAAAATGTAATGTAAATCTGATCATGGCACAACTGTGCTTAAAACCTTTCAGTGACTTCTCACTGATCTTAGGATAGAGACCAAATCCTTAAGACATATGCTAATGCTGCTCCCTTCCCTAAGGTGTATATTTCAACTCGGGACTCCCACCCCCTACTCACCTACTACATTCCAATTCATCCTTATTTCTCTTCTTCAGGTGAAGCCTTCCCTGTACCCAGCCAACCATCTATTTCAGGTTCTTTAGTAATTTACTCACTGAAAACCATGTTCTTTCCCTTCTGATCACTTATCTCTGTAATTACATGGTCACCAGTGCGATTTTTAAATGTCTGTTTCTGTCACTAAATTATTATAAGTACCAACAAAGGAAGGAACACATATTTTTTGCTTACTTTTCCATTTCCAGAACTTTGCCCAACACTTGACATATAAGAAGCTCTCACTGAATATCTGTTCATTGAATGATTAAGATGTTAGCTACTGCCATAAATAAAAATAATAGTAAAAGTTTTCATTATTGAGGAAACCAAGATGGCAGCATAGGTACACGCCTGAAATTGCTGCCTCGCACAATCACTTCAAAAATACAACTAAAAGACAAAACAGACATCAACCAGAACTACAGGAAGGCTGACTGAGTGGAAAGTCTACAACTAGAAGGAAAGAGAAAAGCACACTGAGACTCAGAGGAGGTGCGGAAGTAAAGTGCAGAGGTACAGAGGAACACGTGCAAAGAGCTGGCAACTGAGGATGCGGCTGTCTTTTTCAATCGGGAGGGAGACACAAGCTCCCAACTGCTCTGAACTCCAGTTCTGGGTGAGTCTCTGCAGACCCAGACTCATACGGGGAGAAACTGAACTGTCTGGCATCAGGTAGAACTCAAGGGTGACTCTCTCAGAGGTGCTTGCAGCGATTACCAAGGGACACTGAGACCCGGGACCTCTTAGGGCAGGGCTGAGGATCAGCCATAGCTGTTTACTCCACCCTGTTGATTCCCTGAGACACCGCTCCACCCAAGCTGTGCACAGAGGCTTTTGCATATGAATGACCTGGCATTTTGCAATCTAAAATTACCTAACAAACTGCAGCTGGGTCAGAGAGACCCAGAACATCCAAAAGAAGGCCCAAGGCCCCACAGCAGCTTGCATTGCTTCACAGCTGGGCCTCATCTGGGCACCTCCAAATCCCAAACAAAGAAGAGGAATCTGCAGATCTCTCCATAGCTCCTGCTGGGTAGCCTCAGGAAGAGGCTATATTAGCACCTCCTTAGAGATCCAAGAGCCAGTGTACTCAGTGGTCAGAGTGGGACCATGCAGAATACAACTCCTCAGATCCATAAAGGACACACTCAGGGGGCACAGAAGTTCTCAGACCATAAGCACAGCTGATTCTCACAGCCAACTGGCCTGGAGCCCATTCCTCCCAGTGATATCTACAACAATCAAAGCTTAACTAAAACAAGACTGTGCACACAGCCCACAAAGGGGTGCACCAAGAGTGTCCACCTCAGGTAATTGGGGAGGCTGAGCCACTGGGCCCTACAGGACACCTAGCACAGAAAGCCACTCTATCAACACAGGGAAGCAGCCAAAATGTGGAGACAAAGAAACAGGTCACAAATTACAGAAATGGAGGAAAGCAAACCACTGGATATAGAGTTCAAAACCACGGTTATAAGGTTTTTTAAGAATTTTCTAGAAACCGCCAATAAATTTAGTGAGACCCTTGATAAATCTAGTGAGACCCTCGAGGATATGAAAAAGGACCCACTAGAAATTAAGCATACACTGACTGAAATAAAGAATAATATACAGAGATCCAATAGCAGACTAGAGGATCCCAAGAATCAAGTCAAAGATTTGAAATATGAAGAAGCAAAAAATACCCAACCAGAAAAGCAAAAAGAAGAAAGAATCCAAAAATATGAAGATAGTGTAAGGAGCCTCTGGGACAGCTTCAAGCGTACCAACATCCGAATTATGGGGGTGCCAGAAGATGAGAGAGAGCAAGATATTGAAAACCTATTTGAAGAAATAATGACAGAAAACTTCCCCTACCTGGTGAAAGAAATAGACTTCCAAGTCCAGGAAGTGCAGAGAACCCCAAACAAAAGGAATCTAAAGAGGACCACACCAAGACACATCATAATTAAAATGCCAAGGGCAAAAGACAAAGAGAGAATCTTAAAAGCAGCAAGAGAAAAAAAGTCAGTTACCTACAAGGGAGTACCCATACGACTGTCAGCTGATTTCTCAACAGAAACTTTGCAGGCCAGAAGGGAGTGGCAAGAAATATTCCAAGTGATGAATAGCAAGAACTTACAACCAAGATTACTTAACCCAGCAAAGCTATCATTCAGAATTGAAGGTCAGATAAAGAGCTTCAGTGATAAGAAAAAGGTAAAGGAGTTCATCACCACCAAACCAGTATTATATGAAATGCTGAAAGGCATTCTTTAAGAAGAGGAAGAAGAAGAAAAAAGGTAAAGATAAAAATTATGAACAACAATTACGTATCTATCAACAAGTGAATCTAAAAATCAAGTGAATAAAAAATCTGATGAACAGAGTAAACTGGTGAATATAATAGAATCAGGGGCATAGAAAGGGAGTGGACTGACAATTCTCGGGGGGGAAAGGGGTGTGGGAGTGTGGGAAGAGACTGGACAGAAATCATACACCTATGGATGAGGACAGTGGGGGCGGGTAAGGGCAGAGGGTGGGGTGGGAACTGGGTGGAGGGGAGTTATGGGGGGAAAAAGGGGAATAACTGTAATAATCTGAACAATAAAGATTTATTAAAAAAAATATGCTGGACATATAAATCCCAACAGGGGATAGGCACACACTCCGAGAAGATCATTGAATGGCCACGGCCCAAATTTTAAAAATATTTGGGAGATTCAGGAGACACCATTAGAGCTGTTTGAAGAACTGTTCAAAGATTGTAAAACATTTCATGGAGTTGGCTTAAGGCGATCAGATCAGAATTGCAGCACACATGAGTTGAAGAGGGAGGGGAAGGCAGGTGCAAAATACCAGGGCCTAGAGGTCAGGAGTACTTGCACTGGGGACACAACTATATTGCATATCAAAATAAAGCTGCTCTGGGGTAAGGGGACGCCAAAAAGCAATCACAAAAAGTAGTTTTCACCTGGCCACACTTCTCCCACATGCTCTACCTCTTACTTGAACTTTTGTAGATTGGCAAGCTGCCATGCTCAGGGTTCTGTTTTAGCAGGTGCTGTCCATCACTACCAAAGCCTTTTTATAAATTGATGCCAGTTTTAAGGACTTGGAATCTGTGCTATGTCATGAAGACACAGAGGTAAAGATAACCACTGCTTTTTGACAAGTGGAGTCTATCAGCTTGTGAGACCTAAAACCCAAATTCAAAAATTCAAATTTGGTGACCTGGAAGGCAAGGACTATAGGCCCAGGTTGGTTGTCTGAAGAAAAGCATCTCCTTTATGGTAGAGAGGTGAACTATTGGCTGGATAGGGAGAATGGAGAGGAAGGAATAAAGCAGTGGTTCTCAACCCTCTGGCCCTTTAAATACAGTTCCTCATGTTGTGACCCAACCACAAAATTATTTTCGTTGTTACTTCATAACTGTAATGTTGCTACTGTTATGAATCATAATGTAAATATCTGATATGCAGGATGGTCTTAGGCGACCCCTGTGAAAGGGTCGTTCGACTGCCAAAGGGGTCGCAACCCACAGGTTGAGAACCGCTGGAATAAAGGAAGCACAGCCTCAGCCTCTGGAATTGCAAAGACACCTGCAAAATGCTTTCCCTAAGGTGCTTGGAGTCAAGTAAACTAATTTGAGAAGCAAACCCTGCCTCTTTTCACAGGCCCTCAAAATGCTTGTTTCAGCCTCCACCCGCTCTATGTAGAGAGAGGCAGGTTGAAATCTCATTAGAATGTGGAAAGGCTGTGACCCAGAAGTCCCTATACTCCTCCAACCTGAGAAGGGAAGTGAGAACTGACATGATCCAGGTGTGTGCCCCTGGGGTCTATGTTTCTTGAAGAGAAAGGGACCATGGTAGCCAAGGTGCTGACAACCATATTTGACATCAACTAAATAGCTGAGAAAGGTAGTACTATTGCTAAAAACAGGATCAGTGAGAGCAAGGAAGGGCAGGGTTGCTTTAAATAAGCATGTTAATGCCGCGGGCCCTCAGTGGCAACTCTGAGTATGGCCCTAAAAGGCCAGAAATCTCCTTGACTGGTCACATTCATGCCTTCCCTCATTAAGCATACAACAGCTGAGCAGCCAATCAGAGCATTAGAAGAGAATGGGCAAAGGCAATGACAGAACTCTGTGTAGGATTTGCAGAAGGAGGCATCTGGGGCATTTTGGTGTTATGCAAAAATTTGTGGTGGGAGGATTTGACCCTCTCCTTCACATCTGGATTGAGAGAACTTATCTATTCTCTTCTGTACTCACCTGGAGGTTGATGGAAGGAACAGGTAAGTGGGGTCTTCCTTCATAATAACTCCAGAGTTTTCTCCCCAGGCAGTATATAACATAGTTGAGGCTTTAGACTCGTTTAAGACATGGGTTCAAATCTTAACTTTACCACTTATTAGCTCTGTGAGCCTAAGCAATTTAATTCTCTTCTCTGAATCCCACCTGTAAAATGAGAATAATAATTACACAATAGGGTTATTGTGCGGTTTAAATTAAATATTATATATCAATGCCTGATACCTAGAACTCAGTAGATTATTATTACTATAATTTGGGTTGATTACTATACATTTTCATCTAAAAAAAGACAATTTTGGATAGTGGGGGAAAATGTAAGTTTTAAAGACAGACAGACTTAGAGTTATATCCTGGCTCTATCACTAACTATTTGTGTTAGCTTGGGCAAGCCAATGTCATCTGTAACATGAAACACTCCAAATGACCATCAAAATTTACACCACAAGCAGATCCAGATACTGTGGGGCCTGAAGTTTATACCATTTGGGTTAAATAAGTTTTTTGTCAAAGTTGGGTACAATCCTAAACATTTATTTAGAATCATAAAAGAAATTACATGTGTTAAAAACTGACAAATACCACCCTGGCCAGTGTGGCTCAGTTTGTTGGGTGTCGTCCAGTGCACCAAGAGGTCACCAGTTCCATTCCTGCTCAGGGCACATACCCAGGTTGCTGGCTCAATCCCCAGTAGGGGGCATGCAGGAGGCGGTCAATTGATGTTTCTCTCCCTCTCCTTCCTGTCTCTTTAAAATCAATGAAAACATATTTTTTAAACTGACAAATACCATGAACATCACAAAATCGAAAAAACACATTACTGTTTTTAATTAAATTAACATACCTCTTTGCTACCCTTTTTTATTTTTGGAACTGCATATCTTTTGAACACCTCTTCACCTGATACCACTTTTTGTGGTATAATTTTTATAGCAAGAATAGAAAAACAAATGAGTTTTTTTCAGCTTCACCACCACTCATCACATGGATAATGTCATGTAAATTATCTGGATTGTTTTCAAATCTGGAAAAACCTCTATCAAACCTCTATCATTTATTTGATATATTAACTATGGTATTTTAGGATATGTCATAGTTTTTATGTCAAGACTAATCTTAAATAAGCTTTAGATTTACTATTTTAGAAGTGTTCCCACAAGTCATTCCTACACTGGTATAGCCAGCAATAACTTAACTATATGCAGAAGTGATAGAAAACCACATAACTATATCCTACTAACCCTAAATAAAGTATCTGCAACTCAATTTCTATTTCGTTGTATCCCCAAAGAATAGCTCTGGTAAAAAAACAAACCTCTCCCTAGAAGGCAAAGAAAAGCAGAAAATATGAAAAGAGCAGAAGTCTTTCCTGGGTTCGGAGAAGGTAGACAACAATCTTTTTTTTTTAATATATTTTATTGATTTTTTACAGAGAGGAAGGGAGAGGGATAGAGAGTTAGAAACATTGATCAGCTGCCTCCTGCACACCCCCCACTGGGGATGTGCCCACAACCAAGGTGCATGCCCTTGGCCGGAATCGAACCTGGGACCCTTCAGTCCGCAGGCCGACGCTCTATCCACTGAGCCAAACCAGCTAGGGCACAACAATCATTTTTAATACATCTTGTAGATGTCTTCACATGTAGATTCAAGGTTAATAAATGTATTCCCTTCCAATATACATTTAAAGTAGTCTAGTGTTGTGAACTCCATTGATAGAACTTAGAAAATGACACCCCAGATTCTGGGGCGCAGAAGAATGAAGCCTCAGAGGAAAACTGGTGGAGCCACCATTGAACTCTAGACCTGTTCTGTGGCAAAGACTTTCTAAAGTGTAGCAAAGACAGAAATCTTAACAAAAAGATGGACAGATTTAACTGTACTATATTAAACTTTAAAATATCTGTGTAGTTAAAGCAAACAAAATCAAACATCAAACAAAAAGTAGGGAAAATAATACTTGTTTTTCATATTACAAAGGAATGACAGCCCCAGAGCAGCATTGAACAGACTATCAAACCACAGCGGGAAGCCCGGGGAGGGTTGGGGGGGGGTAAAGATCAACTGAAGGACTTGTATGCATGCATATAAGCATAACCAATGGACACAAGATACTGGAGAGTTGGGGAGGCTGGGGGAATGTCAAGGGGGAAGAAAAGGAGACATATGTACTACTCTTTGTAATACTTAAAGCAATAAAACAAAATTTTTTAAAAAAGAAATCCATTAAATTTTTGGAAGCATGAGGAATTCAATAGGAGAACCATCAAAGCACATGAAGAGGCCATTAACAGAGGAAGAAGTACAAAAGGAAAAATTGAAAGAATTGGCAAGCATTTAAGGAAACTAAGTCCTATTGAGAATGTAAATTAATTCACCTTTACATGGGGCAATTTGACAATATAAAAATAACACTAACATTTGTAATGAGCTTGCTATTTGCCAAGTATTCTGGGAAATGATTGACTTACTGGATCCTCACCGAACTTTACTGATATTCAATATGCTCCACTTGTAATAATGAAAGACACAAGACTCTTCAGATAATCGACAATAATGTTTAGTTAAATGGATCATGGAACCTCTATAAAAGGGAGAGCAGACTTTGTCACCTCAAAATATGCCTCTTTGGGATGTGTATTATTTTAAGCTGGTTATTTATAAAATATGTTTTTTATTGATTTTGAGAGAGAGAGAGAGGGAGGGGAAAAGATAGACAGAAACATCAATGAGAGAGAAACATCATCAATAGGTTGCCTCCTGCACACACACACCCTCCTCCGGGGATCAAACCAGCAACCCGGGCATGTGCCCAGACCAGGTATCAAAATGATGACCTCCTGGTTCCGGGTCTATGCTGGTTACTGTTAAGAAACAAAAAAGAACCTTTGAACTTCCCCCTTTACCTGCCTAAAGGAACTCAGGTAGAAAAACTTGCTTAAAGAAAGGAAGCTATCACCTCAGCATCATAATATGAGCTAAGTGTGGTAGACAGTGAGAAGCCAAGCAATGTTGGTTAAGATTTCCCTCTGTGTCCCATTCTTTCTGGGAGGTCTGGCAAGAATTTACCAAATGTTTGCTCTTTCTGGTCTACTTGTGAATTGCCTACTTTCACTTTCAAGTCCCAGACCCCTCCCTGCCTTCCTCTCCTTAGTCCAGAATGGCATATAAGCATCAACTACCCAATATGTCCTCTATTCTCATATTCTTCTTTTTATTTAAATTCTTTATTGTTTACAGTATTACATGTCTCCTTTTTCTCCCATTGACCTCTCCCCGGCTGCTCCTGCCCCCCAGCACATGCCCTCATGCCCCTACTGTCTGTGTCCATTGGTTATGCTTATATGCATGCATACAAGTCCTTTGATTGATCTCTTACCCCCACTCCCACACTCCTCTGCCTTACCTCTGAGATTTTGATGGTCTGTTCGCTGCTTCTATGTCTCTGGATCTATTTTTGTTCATCAGTTTATGTTGTTCATTATATTCCACAAATGAGTGGGATCATGTGATATTTATCTATCTCCAACTGGCTTTTTTCACTTAGCATAATGCTCTCCAGTTCCATCCATGCCGTTGCGAATGGTAAGAATTCTTTGTTTTCTACAGAAGCATAGTATTCCATTGTGTAGATGTACCACTGTTTTTTAATTCACTTATCTGCTGGTGGACACTTAGGCTGTTTCCAAATCATAGCTATTGTAAATTGTGCTGCTGTGAACATAGGGGTGTATATATTCTTTCTGATTGGTGTTTCTCATTTCTTGGTATATATTCCTAGAAGTGGTATTACTGGGTCAAATGGGAGTTCCATTTTAAAATTTTTGAGGAAATTCCATACTGCTTTCCACAGTGGTTGCACCAGTCTTCAATCCCACCCGCAGTGCAAAAGGGTTCCTTTTTCTCCACATCCTCACCAGCACTTGTTGTTTGTTGATTTGTTGATGATAGCCATTCTGACAGGTGTGAGATGATATCTCATTGTCATTTTGATTTGCATCTCTCAGGTGATGTTTTCATATGTCTGTTGGCCTTCCTTATGTCGTCTTTCGAAAAGTATCTATTTAGGTCCGTTGCCCATTTTGTTATTGGGTTGTTTATCTTCCTTTTGTTAAGTTGTATGAGTTCCCTGTGAATGTTGGAGATTAAACCCTTACTGGTGATAACATTGGCAAATATGTTCTCCCATGCAGTGGGCTTTCTTGTTGTTTTGTTGATGGTTTCTTTTTCTGTGCAGAAGCTTTTTATTTTGATGTAGTCCCATTGTTTATTTTCTCCTTAGTTTCCATTGTCCTAGAAGCTGTATCGGTGAAGACATTGCTTCAACATCTGTCTGAGATTTTGCTGCCTGTGGATTCCTCTAATATTTTTATGGTTTCCCATCTTACGTTTAAGTCCTTTATCCATTTTGAGTTTATTTTTGTGTATGGTGTAAGTTGGTGGTCTAGTTTCATTTTTTTGCATGTATCTGTCCAGTTTTCCCAACACCATTTTTTAAAGACACTGTCTTGACTCCATGGTGTGTTCATGGCTCCTTTGTCAAATATTAATTGAGCATAATGGCTTGGGTCGATTTCTGGGTTCTCTGTTCTGTTCCATTGGTCTACATGTCTGTTCTTATGCCAGTACCAAGCAGTTTTGAGAACCATGGCTTGGTAATACAGCTTGATATCTGGTATTGTGATCCGTCCAACTTTGTTCTTCTTTCTCAGGATTGCTGTGGCTATTCGGGGTCTTTTTTTATTCCAGATGAACTTTTGGAGCTTGTTCTAGATCTTTGAAATATGCCATTGGTATTTTCATGGAGATTGCATTGAATCTGTAGTTTGCTTTGGGTAGTATGGACATTTTAATGATGTTGATTCTACCAATCCATGAACATGGTATGTTCTTCCATTTGTTTATGTTTTCCTCTATATATTTTTTCAATGTCCTGTAGTTTTCCAAGTACAGGTCTTTTACATCCTTAGTTAAGTTTATTCTTAGGTATCTTAATTTTTTGGTGCAATGGTAAATGGGACTGTCTTTTTCATTTCTCTTCCTGTGACTTCATTATTGGTGTATTAAAAAAGCCATAGATTTCTGGGTGTTAATTTTGTATCCTGCTACATTGCTGAATTCATTTATTAAGTCTAATAGTTTTTTGATGGAGTCTTTAGAGTTTTCTATGTACAGTATCATGTCATTTGTGAATAATGACAGTTTTACTTCTTCTTTTCCAATTTGTTTCTTTTTTTTTAATTAAATCTTTATTGTTCAGATTATTACATTTGTTCCTCTTTTTCCCCCCCATAACTCCCCTCCTCCCAGTTCCCGCCCCACCCTCCGCCCTCACTCCCCACCCACTGTCCTCATCCATAGGTGCACGATTTTTGTCCAGTCTCTTCCCGCATCTCCCACACCCCTTTCCCCCCCAAGAATAGTCAGTCCATTCCCTTTCTATGTCCCTGATTCTATTATAATCACCAGTTCATTCTGTTCATCGGTTTATTTATTCGCTTGATTCTTAGATTCACTTGTTGATAGATGCATATTTGTTGTTCCTAATTTGTATCTTTACCTTTTTCTTCCTCTTCCTCTTCTTAAAGGATACCTTTCAGCATTTCATATAATCCTGGTTTGGTGGTGATGAACTCCTTTAGCTTTTCCTTATCTGTGAAGCTCTTTATCTGACCTTCAATTCTGAATGATAGCTTTGCTGGATAAAGTAATCTTGGTTGTAGGTTCTTGGTATTCATCACTTTGAATATTTCTTGCCACTCCCTTCTGGCCTGCAAAGTTTCTGTTGAGAAATCAGCTGACAGTCGTATGGGTATTCCCTTGTAGGTAACTGAGTTTCTTTCTCTTGCTGTTTTTAAGATTCTCTCTTTATCTTTTGCTCTTGGCATTTTAATTATGATGTGTCTTGGTGTGGTCCTCTTTGGATTCCTTTTGTTTGGGGTTCTCCGCGCTTCTTGGACCTGTAAGTCCATTTCTTTCACCAGGTGAGGGAAGTTTTCTGTCATTATTTCTTCAAATAGGTTTTCAATATCTTGCTCTCTCTCATCTTCTGGCACCCCTATAATTCTGATGTTGGTACGCCTGAAGCTGTCCCAGAGGCTCCTTACACTATCCTCGCATTTTTGGATTCTTTTTTCATTTTGCTTTTCCGGTTGGGTGTTTTTTGCTTCCTTGCATTTCAAATCATTGAGTTGATTCTTGCGCTCCTCTGTTCTGCTGTCGGGAGTCTGTATAATATTCTTTATTTCAGTCAGTGTATGCTTAATTTCTAGTTGGTTCCCCAATATAACATCGAGGGTCTCATTAGTTTTCTTGTAGATCTCATTAAGTTTATCGGCGGCTTCTAAACAGTTCTTGAGAGACCTTAAAAGTGTGGTTCTGAACTCTAGATCTTCCATTGACAATTTTGTCCTGTTTCTTTGTCTCCGCATTTTGTTATGCTTCCTTGGTGCACCCCCTAGTGGTCTTTGTTCGTGGTCTTATAGTTAAATCTTGATTGTTGTAGCTAATTCCAGGGAGGGTTTGACCTCCAGGCCAAGTGGCTATCTTCTTTTCCAATTTGGATGCCTTTTATTTCTTCTGCTTGTCTGATGGCTATGGCTAGCACTTCCAGTACTATGTCAAACAGGAGTGGTGAAAGTGGGCATCTCTGTCTTGTTCCTGTTCTTAGGGGAACTGGTTTTAGTTTTTGCCCATTGAGTATGATATTGGCTGTAGGTTTGTCATATAAGGCTTTTATTAAGTTGAGGTATGATCCCTCTATTCAAACTGTGCTGAGAGTTTTTATTAAGAAAGAATGTTGGATTTTGTCAAATGCTTTTTCTGCATCAATTGATAAGATTATGTGATTTTTGTCTCTCAATTTGTTTATGTGAAGTATCACATTTATTGATTTGCGGATATTGTACCATCCTTGCATCCTTGGAATAAATCCCACTTAGTCATGGTGTATGATCTTTCTAATGTAATGCTGAATCTGATTTGCTAGAATTTTATAGAGTATTTTAGCATCTATGTTCATCAGGAATATTTACCTGTAATTCTCTTTCTTTGTGGTGTCTTTATCTTGTTTTGGGAATTACAGTAATGTTGGCTTCTTAGAAAGAACTTGAAAGTGTGCCTTCCTCTTGAATTTTTTGGAGTAGTCTGAGGACAGGTTTTAGTTCTTCATTGAATGTTTGGTAAAACTCCCCTGTGAAGCCACCTGGACCAGGGCTATTGTTTGCTGGAAGTTTTTTTATTACAGCTTCAATTTCCTCCATAGTTATCGGCCTACTCAAGTTTGTTTTTTGTATTTTTTTCCTGATTGAGTTTTGGAAGATTGTATTTTTCCAGGAATATGTCCATTTCATCTAGGTTGTCAATTTTGTTGAAATAGAGTTGTTCATAGTATTTTTTTTTTTTTACAATCCCTTGTATTTCTGTGGGGTCAGTTGTTACTTCACCTCTTTCATTTCTGATTTTGCTTATTTGGGTCCTCTCTCTTTGCCTCTTGATGAGCCTGGCTAGAAGTTCATCAATCTTGTTTATCCTTTCAAAGAACCAACTCTTGGTTTTATTAATCTTTTGTATTTTTTTATCTCTGTGTCATGTATTTCTGCTCTGATCTTTATTACTTCCTTCCTTCTGCTCACTCTGGGCTTTTCTTGTTGCTCTCTTTCTAATTCTTTAAGTTGTAGGGTTAGATAAATTATTATAAGTTTTTCTTGTTTTTTTGAGGTAGGCCTGTCATGCTATGAACTGCCCTCTCAGGACTGCTTTTACTGTGTCCCATAGATTTTGGATTGTTGTGATTTCATTGTCATTCATTTCCAGGACATTTTTTATTTCTTCTTTGATCTCTTTGGTAACCCAATCATTGTTTAATAGCATGCTATTTAGCCTCCAAGTGCTTGATTTTTTAAATTGTTTTTATTGTAGTTGACTTCTTGTGCTCATATTATGGAATCCCTGCCTGTACATCCATAATTATTTGGCCAATTTCTCCCATTAATCTGACTCATGCCAAAAGAACTTAGAAAGTTAAAACGAAAATGATTTCCGCCCCCACCCCCCCCACACACACACACACAATAGAATTGAGATGATTTATATCTCTTAACATGGAAAACTGTCCAAAATGTAATAAGTTTTTTAAAAGGCTACAGAAGAGAATGTACAATTTAACATTTATATAGTATAAAACTGTATGAATACATGTCTACATGTGTGTATGTATATAAAAAAATCTCTGGGTTATATGCCAAAATTATAACAATGGTTGTTTAAAGGTGGTAGAATTTTACATGAGCTTGGTTTAAAGAGTTATACCTTTCTATTATGCCTTCTGAATTTTTGCTATCACTACTCCTGCTGTCCAGAAGTGATAGGCATGCAACCTATACTGTCACACAAAGTCCCAAGCTTAGAAGAGCCCATGTTTGGTTTAATATTTTGCTGTCAATATGTTTAAATTCTGAATAATTCATGAGCAAGGGGCCTCGCATTTTCCATTTGTACTGTGTCCTGCAAATTATGTAGCTGGTCCTGTCAGTACAGCTTGCGTGAAGTGTGTTAATCTCTACCCATCACCACTGTGAGAACTTGCTACTCTCATTTTCCTTCCTTCAAATAGAAGGAGAAAAAACTCTCAACTCTCTTTTGACTTATTTTTTCCACTGTCAGTAGACATATCAACCCTCTCCCTGGAAGGAGAGGGGAAACCCCTGAGGGCAGACTATTTTTCTTCCCTAGTAGATTTTAGCTTTACTCCATCTTGAAGCCCTTGACAGGATAGATTATGGGTGTCTATATTAGAGTATCTGCCCATACCTTCCAAAATGCCAATCTTAGCAGGAGAAAAATCTGTTCTGAGTTCCACAATCAATCACAGCCATGACGCTAGCATCAAATGCACATGTGTACATTTACATATGTAAATTATCTTTAGGTCATTCAATAATGAGCCCATACCCATGCCCCTGAGTTTTCCTTATACTTTATTACCATCAACTAAGCTTTTTATTGTCAGGAAGAGTTTCATGTATTGTCCTCTTGGAGATTTCACAGCAATTCCTTCCTTCATATCTTTTGTAAAGATTTGTTTTTAAAAACTATCCCCTTTTCTATCCCTAAGAAATCATGCTTTTGAAATGTTGGAATAATGTCCTTAACCTCCTTTATCTCTACTATTTCTATTGTTTCCTATTTCTAAAGGCAATATATCTACTGAGAGAAAAGAGGGTCACAGTCCTATGGTGACTCAATTCCATTAAAAATGTGGCTGTAACATCTTATCAAAAGCTTTTTGAGATCAATTTATATTATATCCACCAAAAGTTTTATCTGCATGCAGTTTAATCCTTCAAATAAATCCAGTTAACTAGTTAAGCATTATAAGAAATGACCACATTTCCTCTAAGGAATTCTTTTGGTTCAAATAGCCTTACTAGCTTTACTGACATGATAGTCAAAGTCTCCAGTTCTTGAATAACCATCATGGTCCCATGACTGTCATATAAAAACTTCAACTTATGGATATTTTCAAACACACACAAAAGTATAGGGAATACTGCAGTGAAGTTCCAGGTATCCATTATTCACCTTCAGCAATTACATTCTTCCAATCTTAACATCACTTTTTAATTTTGTCTCTTGATGTAGAGGAAATTTTGAGCATTAGATTCTAATTAGGAATACAGCCATATTGATATTCTCACTTAAAATAAAGTTGTCACCTAACTAGCAGTTATCTATTAGAATCTAAAAGCATCCACATTCCCAGAGTTTCTATCTCTAACCAACCTGCTCCCCAGTTCTCTCTCCCCCTACTCCTGAATTGCAACTGGCATTTGTCCCAGCTAACTGGTATAATCCTTTCAACTACATAATGTAGGACAGCAGGACTTTGAGAGTAGATTTGCTTACCATACTACAAAAGAGGCAAAAATGTCTCCAACCACTGTATCCCTGAGCAATTTCTTTTCAATTCTTTACCTTCTGGAGAAGCAAACAAATAACAGCATTAGAACAAAACTTATTTTTTGCCCTAGCCAATGGCTCAGTTGGTTGGAGCTTTGTCCCATACACCAAAAAGTTGTAGGTTCAGTTCCCCATCAGGGTACATACCTAGGTTTCAGGTTCAATCCAAACAGAGGCAACCGCTCAATGTTTTGTTTTGTTTTCTCTCTCTCTCTCTCCCTTCCTCTCTGTGTAAAATCAAATTTTTAAAAATATCCTCGTCCTAGCCAGTTTGGCTCACTGGATAGAGCGTCGGCCTGGGAACTGAAGAGTCCCGGGTTCGATTCCGGTCAAGGGCATGTACCTTGGTTGCAGGCACATCCCCAGTAGGGGGTGTGCAGGAGGCAGCTGATCGATGCTTCTCTCTCATCGATGTTTCTAACTCTCTATCCCTCTCCCTTCCTCGCTGTAAAAAATCAATAAAATATATATATTTTTTTAAATATCCTCGAGTGAGGATTTTAAAAAATGAGAAAAAAACTTGTCTTTTAGACCTTTTGTTTAAATATCTGTTTTAAAACATGCTCATGTCTGTGCACGTGAAAGTGGATGTTAGGAAAAGAAAGCAAGAAGAACAAGGCTCACAGGGGATAAGATGGAGGATTAAGTTATGGGTCATAGAAAAGGAAGCAATAGTTCTAGGTGCCCTCTGGGAGACTTTGTTTTATTTTATTTTAATATTTTTTTAAAAATGTTAATCCTCACCCAAGGATATGTTTAGAGAGAGGAAGGAAGAGAGAGAGAGAGAGAGAGAGAGAGAGAGAGAGAGAGAGAGGAAGAGAGAGAGAGAGAGAGAGAGAGAGAGAGAGAGAGAGAGATCAACCAGTTCCCTCCTGTACATGCCCCTACCTAGGGATGGAACCCGAAACATAGGTTTGTGCCCTGACCAGAATCAAACCCACAATCTTGGTGTACAGGATGATGCTCCAACCGAGCCACCTGGCCAAGGCAACTCTATTTCTTTTAATCTTCCCCAAAACTTCAGGTATAATCTAATTCCCATTTTCTAAATGAGGAAACTCAATCTCAGAAGTCCTGTGGCTCAAGATACCTAGTTTGTGAGCCTTGGAGGAGAAATTAAACCTGACTCCAAAGCTGTGCCCTTTCTCCCCAAGTTGTAGGGTCAGGAGCACTGGGCACTGACACAGGAAATTGGGTGGGGTCCCACGGACAATCCCTTTTGAGGCCTGAGCCTGAAATCAATGCCACTTTGTAGTAAGACTTTCTCTTTTTCTCACCAGATGGTTCCCTTAAATTAGTTGAAGCCTGTGGGCCTTAAATATGCAGGCGGATGCAGGCGGATGCATCTTGATTATAATACAGCAGTTTGGTTTTAGTTGCAAAGTGTTATGCTTAAAATGAAGAATGTGACTGGCTGACTTAACAGAATTTTCTTTTTAAAGGATGGGGGTTCTTTGTGCTTGATCAGTCCAGTCCCTGAATGCTTGGCTGCTCTCCATAGCAGAACTATACCCAGCCAGACCACCAAAAGCAAATGTTCTATAGCCATTTCTCTAGGACACTTCTGGGCTACAGGATCTTTCCCCAGTCCACACTGCTGATACTGCCCCTGAGATCCACTGGAGGCAGCTCTTGCTTTTCTTCCCTTAGCCAGACGAGGAAAGATGTACTTCCTCAAGAAGCCACTAGCTAAAGGAGTTCATCACCACCAAACCAGTATTATATGAAATGCTGAAAGGTATTCTTTAAGAAGAGGAAGAAGAAGAAAAGGATAAAGATAAAAATTATGAACAACAAATACATATCTATCAACAAGTGAATCTAAAAATCAAGTGAATAAAAAATCTGATGGACAGAATAAACTGGTGAATATACTAGAATCAGGGGCATAGAAAGGGAGTGGACTGACAATTCTCGGGGGAAAGGGGTGTGGGGGTGCGGGAAGAGACTGGACAAAAAGTGTACACCTATGGATGAGGACAGTGGGGGGTTAAGGGCAGAGGGTGGGGTGGGAACCGGGTGGAGGGGAGTTATGGGGGGGGGAGAGGAACAACTGTAATAATCTGAACAATAAAGATTTATCTTTTAAAAAAAAGAAGCCACTAGCTTGCCCGGCCGGCGTGGCTCAGTTGTTGATTGTCAACCTATGAACCAGGAGGTCATGGTTCGATTACCAGTCAGGGCACATGCACAGGTTGCAGGCTCGATCCCCAGTGTGGGGCAATCAGGAGGCAGCCTATCAATGATTCTCTCTCACTATTGATGTTTCTATCTCTCTCTCTCTCCCCCCCTTCCTCTCTGAAATCAATAAAAATATATTTAAAAATTACTTTAAAAAAGAAGCCCCTGGCTTGCCAGAGTAATATCCATGAAGCTCCTTCTTTGCCATCAGCATTTATCCTTCCCTGCCTGGATCTAGAAGCTGATCCCTCTGGACTAGAGATCCTTCCTTTTCTTCCCCACTGAGTTGGGGAGACAAGAAGCAGCTTTAAAACTTCTCTTTTACTCACATTTAGTATGACCATTTTGTCTATAGGTAAAGACTCCCCTGATCTTATATCTAACTTTGGAACTGAGAAATCAGTCTTAATTCAGTCACACATGCTTCCTCCACATGGCAGTTAGGGTGAAGTGGAGGCAGCAGTGAGGTTTCAGGATCCAGAAGGGATTGGTAGGAAAGCATTCTGAAAGCGAGTGAGGAGCAGTCTCTCTCAGGGAAGAGGGATGATGATGTATCAGAAGGCTAAGCAGGCAGCAGTAAGGAAGATAAATTCACAAGTCAGGCGAAAGATAGGAGGGATTAAGTATCAAGCACTACGTTACATGCTTTACATAAACCAAGTAAGAAGGGACTGGAAGCGGGGAGGAATTTATGAATGTCATTACACTAGTTTAAGCAAGAAGTAATGAGGAACTTCTTAGAAGGATAGCAGTTTGAATGAAAAAGAAAGGATAGAAACAGGGTTTGCTCTGAAGGGTCTCAGCCTGACTTAGCAACTGATTGGGTGTAGAAGTCAGGGAGAAAAAGGAAATTAAAAGAGCTTTGGAAAAAAATAAAATAATAAAATAAAATATGAAATAAAAGAGCTTTGGGTTTTAATAAGTGACTGAGAAGATAAGGGGACATTAATAGAAAAATTATTGTCAGGAAATGGATGTAGGCAAGGTTAATCAATTTAGTTTTGGACACTTCTTAGCTTTTAACATTTTTATTACACAAATTTCCAAACACAACAGAGAGAATAGGATATTGAAGCCCTACATACCCATTACATAGTTCAACAATTATCAACTCACTGATAATTGAGTTATTGTCAATCTTGTTTCAATACCTTTACCCATCCTCCTCTCTCCAACTGGATTATTTTGAAGTAAATCCCAGACATTTTATGATATCATCCATAAACACTTCAATATATATTTCTGAAAGATTGTCTTAACATAGCCACATATAATTATCTCCCCTAAAAAGTTAACATTAAGAGGAGAAACCGGGAGAACCAAGATGGCAGGCAGCATAGGTTAACGCCGGAGATTGCTACCTTGAACAACCAAATCAAAACACACCTAAAAGACGGAACGGACATCATCCAGAACCACAGGAAGGCTGGCTGAGTGGAAATTCTAAAACTAGGAGGAAAGAGAATATCATACCCAGACTCAGAGGAGGCGCAGTGCTGAAGTGAAATACTCAGGTACGGAGTGCACGCGGAGTGGGCTGGCGGCGGAGGGCGCGGTTGGTGCTTTCAATCGGGAGGGAGTCTCAGAATCTGAGCTCCAGATCCGGGTGAGTCTCTAGGGACCCAGACTCAAACGGGAGAAGCGGGACTGTCTGGCTTCAGTCGGAACTCGAAGGCAGCTTTCTCTCCGAGGTTTGCAGCGGTTGCTGGGACTCTGTGAGGCAGAGCCCCTAGGGATGGAACTGAGAGCCGCCATAACTGCTCTCTCCAGCCCACCCTGTTGATCCCGAGCCTGAGCAACACACCCGCCCCGCCCAAGCCCTGCGCAGAGCCATTTTCCAGATAGCCTCAGGCAAAGGATAGATTAGCACCTCCCTAGAGGACAGAAGTTTTCCCACTGCAGACACAGCTGATTCTCACAGCCAGCTGGCCTGGAGGTCAAACCCCCCTAGTATTAACTACAACAATCAAGGCCTAACTACAGGAGGACTGCACACAAAGACCACTAGGGGGTGCACCAAGAAAGCATAAAAAATGCAGAGACAAAGAAACAGGACAAAACTGTCAATGGAGGATATTCAGTTCAGAACCACACTTTTAAGGTCTCTCAAGAACTGTCTAGAAGCCGCTGATAAACTTAATGAGATCCTCAACAAATCTAATGAGACCCTCGATGTTATGATAAACAACCAACTAGAAATTAAACATACACGGACTGAAATAACGAATATTATACAGACTCCCAACAGCAGACCAGAGGACCGCAAGAATCAAGGCAAAGATTTGAAATGCGAAGAAGCTAAAAACACCCAACTGGAAAAGCAAAATGAAAAAAGAATCCGAAAATACGAAGATAGTGTAAGGAGCCTCTGGGACAGCTTCAAGCGTACCAACATCTGAATTATAGGGGTGCCAGAAGATGAGAGAGAGCAAGATATTGAAAACCTATTTGAAGAAATAATGACAGAAAATTTCCCCTACCTGGTGAAAGAAATAGACTTACAAGTCCAGGAAGCACGGAGAACCCCAAACAAAAGGAATCCAAAGAGGACCACACCAAGACACATCATAATTAAAATGCCAAGAGCAAAAGACAAAGAGAGACTCTTAAGGGCAGCAAGAGAAAGAAACTCAGTTACCTACAAGGGAGTACCCATACGACTGTCAGCTGATTTCTCAACAGAAACTTTGCAGGCCAGAAGGGAGTGGCAAGAAATATTCAAAGTGATGAATACCAAGGACCTACAACCAAGACTACTTTATCCAGCAAAGCTATCATTCAGAACTGAAGGTCAGATAAAGAGCTTCACAGATAAGGAAAAGCTAAAGGAGTTCATCACCACCAAACCAGTATTATATGAAATGCTGAAAGGTATCCTTTAAGAAGAGGAAGAAGAAGAAAAAGGTAAAGATACAAATTATGAACAACAAACATGCATCTATCAACAAGTGAATCTAAGAATCAAGTGAATAAATAATCTGGTGATCATAATAGAATCAGGGACATAGAAAGGGAATGGACTGACTATTCTTGGGGGGGAAAGGGGTGTGGGAGATGCGGGAAGAAACTGGACAAAAATCGTGCACCTATGGATGAGGACAGTGGGTGGGGAGTGAGGGCGGATGGTGGGGCGGGAACTGGGAGGAGGGGAGACATGGGGGGAAAAAAGAGGAACAAATGTAATAACCTGAACAATAAAGATTTAATTAAGAAAAAAAAAAAGAGGAGCAACCAAGACGGTGGCATAGGTAAACACCGGAGATTGCTGCCTCGCACAACCACTTCAAAAATACAACTAAAAGACGGAACGGACATCATCCAGAACCACAGGAAGGCTGACTGAGTGGAAATTCTACAACTAGAAGGAAAGAGAAAAGCATACCGAGACTCAGGGGAGGTGCAGTGCTGGAGTAAAATACAGAGGTACAGAGGCGCATGCGGAGAGGGTTGGCGGCTGAGAACACGGTTGTCTTTTTCAATCGGGAGGGAGTCTCAAGCTCTGAGCTCCAGTTCCAGGCAAGTCTCTGGGGACCCAGACTCATATGTGAGAAACTGGACTGTCTGGCATCGGTTGGAACTTGAGGGCAACTTTCTCTCGGGGGTGCTTGCAGCAATTGCCAGGACACTGAGAATTGCCTCTGAGGGCAGGACTGAGAGCAGCAATAACTGCTCTGTTGATCCCCTGGGATCCCGTCCTTCCCAAGCTGTGCACGGAGGCTTTTGCATATGAAAGGCCTGGCCCTTTGCAATCTGATAATTACCTAAAAAACTGCAGCTGGCCTAAGGCCCCAGGGCAACTTGCATTGCGTCACAGCTGGCTCCTGCTGGATAGCCTCAGACAGAGGCTAGATTAGCACCTCCTTAGAGATCCAGGAGCCAGTGTGTCCAGTGGTCAGAGTGGGACCATCCAGATTGCAGCTCTTCGGATTCATAAAGGACACACTCAGGGGGCAGACTCAGTGAGCACCAAAGCCCCATTGAAGCAAGTCTTGCCCCAGAGGGGTGTCTCCAGCACAGAAGTTCTTCCACTGCAGACACAGCTGATTCTCACAGCCAATTGGCCTGGAGGTCAATCCCTCCCAGTGTTACCTACAACAATCAAGGCTTAACTACAACAAGACTGTGCACAAAGCCCACAAGGGGGTGCACCAAGAGTGTCTACCTCAGGTAATTGGGGAGGCTGAGCCACTGGGCCCTATAGGACACCTAGTACAGAAAGCCACTCTATCGACACAGAGAAGCATAAAAAATTCAGAGACAAAGAAATGGGACACAAATGACAGAAATGGAGAAAAGCAAACTACTGGATATAGAGTTTAAAACCACACTTTTAAGGTTTTTCAAGAATTTTCTAGAAACCGCCTATAAACTTAATGAGACCCTCGAGGTTGTGATAAAGGACCAACTAGAAATTCAGCATACAATGACTGAAATAAAGAATATTATGCAGAGTTCCAACAGCAGACTAGAGGATTGCAAGAATCAAGTCAAAGATTTGAAATACGAAGAAACAAAAAACACCCAACCAGAAAAGCAAAATGTAAAAAGAATCCAAAAATATGAAGATAGTGTAAGGAGCCTCTGGGACAGCTTCAAGCGTACCAACATCTGAATTATAGGGGTGCCAGAAGAAGAGAGATAGCAAGATATTAAAAACCTATTTGAAGAAATAATGACAGAAAACTTCCCCTACCTGGTGAAAGAAATAGACTTCCAAGTCCAGGAAGTGCAGAGAACCCCAAACAAAAGGAATCTAAAGAGGACCACACCAAGACACATCATAATTAAAATGCCAAGAGCAAAAGACAGAGAGAGAATCTTAAAAGCAGCAAGAGAAAGAAACTCAGTTACCTACAAGGGAGTACCCATACGACTGTCAGCTGATTTCTCAACAGAAACTTTGCAGGCCAGAAGGGAGTGGCAAGAAATATTCAAAGTGATGAATACCAAGAACCTACAACCAAGTTTACTTTATCCAGCAAAGCTATCATTCAGAATTGAAGGTCAGATAAAGAGCTTCACAGATAAGAAAAAGCTAAGGGAGTTCATCACCACTAAACCAGTATTATATGAAATGCTGAAAGGTATCCTTTAAGAAGAGGAAGAAGAATAAAATGGTAAAGATACAAACTATGAACAACAAATACACATCTATCAACAAATAAATCTAAAACTCAAGTGAATAAATAATCTGATGAACAGAATAAACTGGTGATTATAATAGAATCAGGGGCATAGAAAGGGAGTGGACTGACTATTCTTGGGGGGGAAAGGGGTGTGGGGGATGCAGGAAGAGACTGAACAAAAATCGTACACCTATGGATGAGGACAGTGGGAGGGTGAGAGCAGAGGCGGGGGTGGGAAACGGGTGGAGGGGAGCTATGGCGGGAATAAGAGGAATAACTGTAATAATCTGAACAATAAATATTTAATTTTAAAAAAAGTTAACATTAAACTTTTAATGTCACCAAATACTAAATGTCATCAGTAACTAAGCAAATTTTCTCCTTTTTTGTTTGTTTACAGTTGATTGGTTAAAATATGGATCCAGATAAGCTGACCCATTGAATGTAAGATTCTCTCTGAAACAGCCACATGGAGATATCAAACAAGTTATTCAATTTTGGGTCCAAAACTCCAGGAAGAGATAGTGGCCAGAAATACAGATTTGGAAACCATCTTCCTGGAGGTTAATGGTTGAAGCTATTTGAATAGATGAAGCTATTAAGTAGGTATCAAAGGTTGAGAATATAACAATAAAAATGACCCAAGGATAGAACCCTGGGGAACAACTACATTCAGAAGAGGAGAAAGAGACACCAAGAATGGGGGTAGGGAGGGAGTAGTTTGAGAAAGAAACAAGGAGTTGAAAAAGAAAGCAAGATAGTATTGTCACTGGAACCAAGAAATGAAAGAGCTGCACAGAGGGAGGACCACACAATTTTGCTCACTTAACATATTCCATCAAAAGAATCTTGGTCCCTGTTGGCATGGCTCAGTGTTGAGCATCAACCTATGTACCAGGAGGTCAGGGTTCAATTCCTGGTCAGGGCACATGCCCGGGTTGTAGGCTCGATTCCGTGTGGAGCATGCAGGACTCAGCCAGTCAATGATTCTCTCTCACCATTGATGTTTCTAACTCTCTCCCTCTCCTTTTCTCTCTGAAATCAATAAAAGTATTTATTTTTTTAAAGAGTCTTAGGATAGGACCTAGTCCTTGATCTATTGTGTACTTCTTAACTTTTACACACAGCAAAAGCAAGTCACCACCCTAAACCCAAGATTCTCCAGATATAAAAAAAAATGGATAGACCAGTCACTGGACAAATATGAGAGGCTATTCATTCAATAAATCTTTATTGTTATTTTTATTAATAATGTGAAAATATAACTTGACTGTTTAATGGAGGCTTTAAATTTTTTAATATTGGAAAATCATGAATTTGAAAGGTCATAATTCAAGAGTCTCATCAGATCTAATAGCTAGCTCCTAAGAATATCTACTGTGTATGGGCATTGTTCTAAATGCTCGACATACTCATTTGATCCTCAAAAAAATCTTATGAAATAGGTACTCTTAGTAGCCTTGTTTTACAGATGAGGAAGCTAAGGCTGGGAGAAGGAAACTAACTTGGCCCTGGTCACACAGCTAGTAAGCCTCTGAGCCAGAGCTCAAACTATATCCTTCCTATGCCAGAGCCTGACCTCTTAATCACTACATCAAACTTCCTCTTTAAAATATGCCTTGGTATTTGACAAAGGAGGCAAAAACATACAATGGAGTCAAGATAGTCTCTTCAATAAATGGTGTTGGGAAAATTGGACAGATATATGCAAGAAAATGAAACTAGACCACCAACTTACACCATACACAAATAATAAACTCAAAATGGATAAAGGACTTAAATGTACAATGGGAAACCATAAAAATTCTAGAAGGATCCAAAGGCAATAAAATCTCAGACATATGCCGAAGCAATTTCTTCACCGATACAGCTCCTAGGGCACTTGAAACTAAAGAGAAAATGAACAAATGGGACTACATCAAAATAAAAAGCTTCTGCACAGCAAAAGGAACCATCAACAAAACAACAAGAAAACCCACTGCGAGGGAAAACATATTTGCCAATGTCATATCTGATAAGGGCCTAATCTCCAAAATTTATAGGGAACTCATACAACTTAACAAAAGGAAGATAAACAATTCAATCAAAAAATGAGCAAAGGATCTAAATAGACACCTTTCAAAGGAGGACATTCAGAAAGCCAAGAGACATGACAACATGCTCAAAGTCACTAATCATCCGAGAGATGCAAATCAAAACAACAATGAGGTATCATCTCACACCTGTCAGACTGGCTATCATCAACAAATCAACAAACGACAAGTGCTGGAGAGGATGTGGAGAAAAAGGAACACTTGTGCACTGCTGGTGGGAATGCAGACTGGTGCAGCCACTATGGAAGACAGTATGGAGTTTCCTCAAAAAACTAAAAATGGAACTCCCATTTGACCCTGTGATCCCACTTCTAGGAATATATCCCAAGAAACCAGAAACACCAATCAGAAAGGATACATGCACCCATATGTTCATAGCAGCACAATTCACCATAGCTAAGATCTGGAAACAGCCTAAGTGCCCATCAGCAGATGAGTGGATTAGAAAACTGTGGTACATCTACATGATGGAATACTATGCTGCTGTAAAAAAGATGGAACTCTTACCATTTGCAACGGCATGGATGGAACTGGAGAGCATTATGCTAAGTGAAATAAGCCAGTCAATGAAGGAAAAATACCACATGATCTCACTCATTCATGGATAATAAAGACATTATAAACTTATGAACAATAATAGATACAGAGGCAGAGCTGCCTCAAACAGATTGTCAAACTGCAGCAGGAAGGCCGGGAAGGGTTGGGGGGCAGGAAGGAGGGGGTAAGAGATCAACCGAAGGACTTGTATGCATGCATATAAGCATAACCAATGGACATAAGACACTGGGGGGTAGGGGAGGCCAGGGGACTGTCAAGGGCGGGTGGAAAAATAAGGACACATATGTAATACCCTTTGTAAAAAAAAAAAAGGGGGGGGGGCCTTTATGTAAAGTAAGTGGTGCCCTAACAAAAATAAAGCAAAAGCTAACCTCTCTCAACAGTTGCCAAATTCAAATGATCAAATATCATGGATAACTGACAATAAAATCATTTCCAATGTAAATAAAATAAAATATGCCTTGGAAAATTAGATCACCATATTGCAACTCTAATAAATTATGAATCTAGGCATTAAGCATCAATGGCAGCTATCATCACAAAGACAGACACATCCTAGCCAGTTTGGCTCAGTGGATAGAGCGTCGGCCTGCGGATAGAAGGGTCCTGGGTTCGATTCCAGTCAAGGGGTCAAGAGCACATACCTAGGTTTCAGGTTCCACCCCGGACCAGGCTCTGTTCAGGGCACATGCAGGAGGCAACCAATCGACGTGTTTCTCTCACATTGATATTTCTCCCTGTCTTTCCCCTCTCTTCCACTCTCTAAAAATCATTGGGAAAATATCCTCTGGTGAGGATTAAAAAAAAAGAGACAGATACAATTAGGGTTTACAATTGCCAGATAAAATTCACGATGCCCAGTTAAAATTGAATTTCAGATAAACAATAATTTTTTTTAGTGTAAGCATGTCCCATGCAATATCTAGTGTGTCCTATGCATTCTATTTGGGACATGCTTAGACTAAATGAGTATTTGTTGATTATCTGAAATTCAATTTCAACTGGGCAACCTGTATTTTTATTCGCTAAATCTGGCAACCCTACTTTTGATCCAACTACTTGCTTATACTAGTAAGGAACACAAAGGACAGCTAAACATATTAAAGAAACAGGATGAGGCTACCTGCACAGACTGTGGTTAACTGTACAAGACAAAAAACAGGTCTCTTCAACAAAAAAATTATCAAGGCAGGGTGGAGAGAGTGGAGAGAGCGAGAGAACCTATAGACAAAAAAGAGACTTTTGAGACACAAAAACCAATAACAATGTGTAGACTATTTGGATTTTGATTAAAAATAAGAATGATATTTGTGATATTATTGGTAATTTGAACTGACTGGATGCTTGGTTATATTAAAGAACTATTCATTTTTAGTTGTCTAGTGGTATTGTGGGGGGGGAGGGGGTTTAAGAAGCCTTTATTTCTTATAGATACATTTTGAAATGTTTGTGGATGAAATTCTATGTCCTCAAGATGCTTCACAATAACCTGGGAGGGAAGTGGAAGTGATAGAGATGAACAATGAACAAGATTGGCTTTGAATTTATGTTAAAGCTTCCCAAAAAGAACATGTGGTTTCATTGTACTTTTCTCTCTATTTCTGTATATGTTTGAAATTTCCCATAATAAAGTTTTTAAAGGAAACAATACCTAGCACGGTGCCTGACCTACTTCAAACACATAATACCTATTTGTTGGCAGGTAAACGGGTTTTTTTAAAAAAGGAAAGCTCTCAGACAGCCATCAAATGGAAAAACATTTTTTAAAATATATTTTATTGATTTTCTACAGAGAGGAAGGGAGAGGGATAGGGAGTTAGAAACATCGATGAGAGAGAAACATCAATGAGAGAGAAACATCAATCAGCTGCCTTCTGCATACCCCCTACTGGGGATGTGCCCGCAACCAAGGTACATGCCCTTGACCGGAATCAAACCTGAGACCCTTCAGTCCGCAGGCCAGGGCTCTATCCATTGAGCCACACCGGCCAGGGCTGGAAAAACATTTTTGAAACAAGATTGTAAACATAACTATGTCTGAACACACAAATGAGATTCATTTAGGGACTAAACTATACTCAAATGGAAACAATAATGAATTTGCTCAGTCAAGGGAATCTGTTTATTAAAGATGAACAGTTGTGAAACTCTAGGCAGAATAGGTACATATACCACAGGTATTTAATGTTGGTAAATACAGAAGACATTTTTAACCCTCCAAAAAGATGTTATGTAGAAAACAACCTTAGATTTTCTTCAATATTTATTATTCTAATGAACTGTTGTAGAAAACCATGTTCATTTCCCAAAGGCCTTCCCAGTGGTTTTGAAAATTTGAGGGCTCGTATGCAAGTGAATCGCCAATTACTAGACATTAATCACTTCTCATGCTGAATAATGCATGTACTTGGCAGGAGGGCTTTACCAAAAATGCAGTGTTGTCAGTTTTGAATGCAATTCTGCTTTACCTACTGGGTATATAAAGGCAACCAAACTCAAAAGTAACCCTCCCCCACAAAGTGCAGGTTAGTGTGTTTAGTGAAGTGTTTAATGCAGGTTACTGAAATAAGATGTTTATTTTATGCTTACTATTCCACTACATGGATGCACCATAATTAATTCAACCATTCTCTTATTGGTGGATATTCCCTACTTTTGCTATTATAAATAACAATGCATTTGCCTTATACATTTAGCCTTACATTTTGGTGCTTTAATTTCTGGAGGAGAGATCACAAGAAGTGGGTTTGCTGGGCCAAAAAGTATAAACATTCTTAATTTTAACAGACATTAATTGCATGTTATTTTTCTGTCTTATATACAGTGCATAGACTGTTCATTAGGTTATTCCAAATTTTCTGTCCCCTGAATTACTTTTTTTCTAGTTAGTCTGTTGGTTTCTTTTTTTAATTTATTTTTTAAATTTTCCAATTAGTATACATTCACCATTATTCTGTATTAATTTCAGATGTAAAGTGGTTAGAAAATCATGTACTTTTACAGAGTGGCTCTCCCACTACTTCAAGTACCCATTTGGCCCAATACATAGTTATCATGATATTACTGACTACAGTCCCTATGTTGTAATCTACATCTCTGTGGCTATTCTGTAACTACCAATTTGTACTGCTTAATTCCTTCACGTTTTTACCTAGGCCGCCAACCCTCTCCCTCTGACAACTGTCAAGTCTGTTCTCTGTATCTATGAGTCTGTTCCTACTTTGTTTATTTTGTTCATTAGATTTCACATATAAGTGAAACCATATGGTATTTGTATTTTCTGTCTGACTTACTTCCCTTAGCATAATACCTTCCAGGTCCATCCATGCTGTCACAAAAGGTAAGATTTCATTCTTTAAAGGGTACTTTTACTGGTTTCTTTTCCTCTTAAACATTTTGTCCCTCTAATTTTAAAGATCCCTTTATTAGCTATTCTTCAAATTCAAAAATAGCAAATGCTTATTATAACCAGTGGAACAACGCAATACGAGGATGTATAAAGACAAAAGTAATCACCCACACCTGGACTTCCTGCTGTAATAAATAGTAACAGCCTGCTGAGGAGCCTTCCACAACTCTCCTTGCTCATACAAACAGATAAAAAATATGTGTATATATATAAAATTTTGTTTGCTTTCACCAAAGTATATTCATACTATATGCATTATTCTGCAACTCATTTCACTTACCTATGTACATATGTACATATTTATATATATGATGTGAAAATAGACTATATATTATTTAACAAAATATAGTGAAGATACTCTGCAAACTTTCCAGTACTAAAATTGGTTTTTGTATTCCTTTAAAGAACATAACACCATTATAATTGTTTGTAATGAATAACTTGTCTTTTTTTCCCTGCTATGCTGAGAGCTCCAAAGGGGGGGGGGGGGCTAATTTTGTACACCACTATAACTCCAAAATTTAAGGTAGTGCTACCAGGATAGTAAATTCCTAAAATCTATTTGTCCATTGTTTCAGTGCTTCTTGAAACCTTCCATCTACACTGGATCATTGCCAATACTCAAGTATATTGTCTTCAGAAACTCAGACCTAAGTCACCATTCAATGTTATTTGGATAGAACCTACTAACAGTACATTTTAAATATTTGTAAAACTTTGTGCTTTTTAGAAGGAAAAAAAAAACCTGTCTGCCACAAAAATTAATTTTAAAAGGCACATAACATGTTTAGCAGAGGTTTCTGCACTTTTAATTAGGACCTGGGTTTTAGTCCCACCACTGCCTTTAATTTCTCTGTAACGTTTAGGAAGTGCCTTATCCTGGTCCTGGTTCCTCTTCTGTACCTCTAGAATTCATTAATTCCACAAATATGTACTGTCTACTGCTAGCACTAGGCTAACTACTAGTGATGCAGGGGTGAAAATAATAGCCAACATTTAACGAATGCTTACTTTATGCTTGGTCTTTTGCTGATGGTGTCATATGCACTATCTCATTTAATCTCCTATGAGATAGCACTACAGTGATATTTCCCGTACTTTACAAAGAAGGGGCGTGAGGCATAGCAAAGTGAAGTAACTTTCCCAGCATACCACAGGACGCAGTGAAGACAGGCTTGGATTCCAGACTGAGGCTTCAGATGCCATTCCAAAAACCATAGCGAATCCTTGCCCTCGTAATTTGATAACTATTTCTGTGCCTTGCATTTTTGTCCCAGCCCACTAGTACCGGGTTGAGCACCTTCTGTTAATTAATGGGTGCAATGACGACGGCAAATGTTAGAGAAAACATTAACAAATCTGACACTAGAACGGCAAGAGCAACGCTCTCGCTAGTTCTCCCGAGCTCTCGGAGCTTCCACGCAGGGAAAGTGAAGAGGTAGGAGGTGTCAGCAGGTCAGACGCACGCAGTCTCTCTGGAGGTCCCATTGGTTACAGATCAGCGTGCAGGTCACGCCAGCGGGACGCGCTTCTCTGACCTCGGCAGGGGGCGGGGAAAAGGGGCGTGCTGCGTGCGCGCCGCCCTTCCCACTTCTCCGCCGGCCTGCCGCTCCGCCGGGCCAAGGGTTCATTTGTCCCGCCCCGCTGCCCCGCCTTCCCGGCGTCCACTTCCTGGCCCTCCCCACTTTCTGCGAAACCAACGAGAGGACACCGCCTGCATCTAGAGCAGCCCAGCCAAGAGCGTAACCAAGGGCCACGCGAACGTGAGAGAAAAGCCTTGCGCGGCTGCGCTTTCTAGACGCGGGTGAGTGCCTGGGCATCAGCCTGCTCCTGGAGCGACCCTCAGAGGTGCCCGCCCCGTCCCTCTTTTCTGGGTGGCCTGGGTCCTAGCCGACTCCCAGCATGCTCTAGGCGGGGTTCCCGGGGCAGGTGCAGTGGGAGTAGTTGGGGATGGGCGGGGGAGAGATACTTAGAGCCACCTTCTTGGAGGCCCTTCAGTAGGGCCTTAAGGTGACAATGACCTCCCTCTCACTTCTGGTCTCCATTTAATCCTCCTCCCTTTTCCGTATTCCACCCCCAGCTACCTTCACCTAAAAAGATGCATCTCAAAAACCACTCTGGTAAGATATGCTTCATTTGTGCCCTGGGCCGTTTTAAGTTTCCCTCTCCTCTGCACCAAATATCCCATCATGTTCATCTCCAGTCTAATTTTTTTCTGTCTCCCTTAATGGAAAAATATATATATCCCTTAGAATAATTGGTGCAGGTAATACATGAGTAGAATCCCCATTGGAAGAATTCTGAAGTACATATGCCCTTATCAAGCTGGGAGACGTGTGAATTAATCACATATTGGCCAGAAGATGAAATGCCAAAATCTTATCTGAATTATAGAGTGCATCTAACAATTGTAATATTAGGTAGAACTTGTTTTCTGTCAATTCTATTTTCCTCCTTAGAGCTGTGTTTATTTAATAAGTTCCATGGGTGACACAAGAAACCGTCCTTCCTCTTTCCCCACCTCCCACCCCCACTAAGGAATTACATCTGCCAAGCTATCCCACACCTGTCCTTCTAGTAGAAGTCAAAGTCCATTTCCTCTGGAAGAAAATCAAGGGATGGTTTGCATGTAGCAATATAGTAATGTGTGCAAAATGTCAACTGTGGCTAACAAATCCCACATTTTTTTCATTTGTAGGAAAACAAGGTTATTCTGTAACTTGTTTATTAAGTTATCGATAATATGGGTAGAAGCATTGCTGAGATCATTATTCTCTAATAGAAAAAAACGTTAGACTGATGTCAAGAGATCTAATTTCAACTTCAGTCCTACCATTGACTAATTATGTGACTTTGGGTCAGTTACTTACACTCTTTTGACCCTCTGTTTCCCTATCTGTTAAATGAGAAATGACATTAAGCAGCTTCTAAGACCCCTTTCAACTTTAAGAGTCAAAGGGAAAAATCTCAGTAGCTAAATAGAACCATTTCTTGTGGAGATAGAGGGGAAATTGGGGAAAATCTCAATAGTTGTATTTAATGTTGGCTTTTCTTTTATTTCTAATTGAAATAAAAATGTAGACCTCACCCCTTTTACTGCCCCCCAAAATAAGAAAATGCCTTGGGAGGAAATAAAAATGGTCATTAATGGTTCCTAGATATGCCTATATTGACTCAGTTCTTGTGCAAATAATTTATTTTCATTATGGGCTTTTATTGCATAAGCTAGTTGGGTTACTTATTGGAAACCATTTAATCTTAGGAACAAAAGGGTAAATATTAACATAGATGGTGTCAGTCTCAAGAAACTTGTTTTAAATATACTCAAAACATCTAAGGACAGCAACCATCAGTTAAATAAAGCACCAGGTTGAGAACAAAAAATGCCAGCACAGATACCATTGGTGATTTGTCCATTGTTGGTGGTATTATCTGTTCAATTGAAAGTTTTGATATAAAAGTCTATTTATTTATATCTGCAGAGGTATTTAAATAATATAATGCAAGCTTGTGAAACTAAATTCCTTTAAAGGGGATTATAAAAAGGTAAGCTATGAAACATTGGTTTCTCAGGTTAATGCTTTGATTTAGTACTTGGGTAATTAAATCCCCATAGATGAAGTACAAAAATAACCTCCCAGAAAAATTCTACTGCATAGAGGTGTTGCTGCAAAGTTCCAGTTTATACTGAACAGTATAAATTGGAAGCTCGTGATTTATAGACTCCTTGGTACTATATGCAACTAACTTATTTCAAACTTGGGAACCTTCTTTTAATGTTAAGAGCAAAAGGTATTTGTATAAGGAATACCAAATCAAATAAGTAGACTAATATTTTTCTGTTAAGTATCCTAAGAATTTTTTTCTTCTTTATAGGAAAAATGCTTTCTGAAAGCAGTTCATTTTTGAAGGGTATGATGCTGGGAAGCATTTTCTGTGCCTTAATCACTATGCTAGGACATATTAAGATTGGTTATGGAAATAAAATGTACCACCATGAGCATCATCACATACAAGCTCCTAAAAAAGAAGATATCTTGAAAATTTCAGAGAAGGAACGCATGGAGCTCAGTAAGAGCTTTCGGGTATACTGTATCATCCTTGTAAAACCTAAAGATGTGAGTCTTTGGGCTGCAGTGAAGGAGACCTGGACCAAACACTGTGACAAAGCAGAGTTCTTCAGTTCTGAAAAGGTTAAAGTGTTTGAGTCAATTAACATGGAAACAAATGACATGTGGTTAATGATGAGAAAAGCTTACAAATACGCCTTTGACAAATATAGAGACCATTACAACTGGTTCTTCCTTGCACGCCCCTCAACATTTGCTATTATTGAAAATTTAAAGTATTTTTTGTTAAAAAAGGATCCATCACACCCTTTCTATCTAGGCCACACTGTAAAATCTGGAGAACTTGATTATGTGACTATAGAAGGAGGAATTGTCTTAAGTATCGAATCAATGAAAAAACTTAACAGACTTTTCAAGTTCCCTGAAAAGTGTCCTGAACAGGGAGGGATGATTTGGAAGATATCTGAAGATAAGCAGCTAGCAGTCTGCCTGAAATATGCGGGAGTGTTTGCAGAAAATGCAGAAGATTCTGAAGGAAAAGATATATTTAATACCAAATCTGTTGGGCTTTTTATTAAAGAGGCAATGGCTAATCAACCTAACCAGGTAGTAGAAGGATGTTGTTCAGATATGGCTGTTACTTTCAATGGGCTGACTCCTAATCAAATGCATGTGATGATGTATGGAGTATACCGTCTTAGGGCATTTGGGCATATTTTCAATGATGCATTGGTTTTCTTACCTCCAAATGTTTCTGACAATGACTGAAAAATAAAATAAGAGCATGTATATGATCACTGTATAGGACATGTGTTGTCATTATTTGTAGTAACAACTACATATCCAGTACAGCAGTATGTTTCTTTTTCTCTTTTTCAGTTTGGTGACACTGGTTTAATCACACATTAAAATTTAAATAGGATGAGTTTTTTCCTTAAAACATATGAAAATGTCAAACATGTTGGAAAGAAGTGTTTTAAGAATAATTTTGCAAATCAAGCGTATATTTATAAATATATTTATGTAATAAATTCTAAATTATGAACATTAAAATCTGTGGCACATATTTTTGCTGACTGGTTAAAATTTTAACATGTCTTTTTAGCTTTCTAAGATATGTAAGTGAATCTCTAGTTCTTAATTTGTGATTAAAGTAAAACTTTTAGCTATGTTTTCATTACTTCTAATGTTGGTTTATGTTCTAAGTCTCTGCAAGTGCCAATGATTTTGCTTTCTCAAAATACACAAACAACAAAGGAAATGTTCCCAACCAATGTAAAAGTGGAAGTTGACATCCATCCTTGAGAGAAAAATTGACAATTACAGAGTTTAATAATTTTCCTGGGAGCTAATCTAATGGCATTCCTTAGCATACACAATTTCAATGTAACTCTCTGTACTTCTCTATGCAAATACTGAAATTGGAGTGGTGACTACAGCACTGGTGACTTGTATCTCAGCTGTGTCTCAGATAAAACTATATCAATTAAAATTTATTTACTCTTGCTGGGCAAATGAGTTCTGTGGAAGTCTCCTTTGAAAAACTTTTGGCAATCGGGCAGTTTCATTTAACCTGAGTTGAGTCTTTCCTAGTTTTGTTTACCTGTTCAAATTTTGAAATTTTCCCCCATGTTCATGCTTGTACCATATTCCAATTGGTTTTGGTACGGAAGCCTTAACCTCACCATTCACCTTGGAGTACCATACCATTTGTCTAATTTAAGTGGCTACCCAGAAGTTTTATCCAGTGGTGAATACAGTAGCTCCTGTGCTTATAAATGTGTGAAATACTTGGAGCTGATTTGTCCTATAATTGGGCCTGCACATGCTCAATTAAATTAGATCCATAAAGGCCCCATAGCATGTGAGACCATGATATTTTAGAGATCAGTATTTCCTGTAACTGCGCTCATGAAGTTAATGGTCTCCCACAGCTTTTGCAAACCAGAAATTTCCCCAAGAGGACCTTGGGCTTAAAATTATTGATCATCAGAGTAGTGTGTAAAAAACCTTTTGTTTTAAATTATCTGATTTTCCGTATTGGAAATTTTTGTTAAAATGAAGGGTTATTTTGAAAAATAATAAAACCCCTTTATCAAGCAACTTAATATGTTACCTCAGATGCAATTACTACAAATCAAATCATGTTCACTGTGAGTCCAATGATAAACGGTATCTCACTGATTATAACACCAGTTTATGAGGGCCACCTTGCCCCCAAAACCAATATATTAAGTGTCTACTATATTATGTTTGGTTACATTAGTGTATTGGCATATAGTTGTAATAAATATATCAGTGAATGCATTCCATTGTTCAATTTCCTAATGGGTGTTAAGGTAACAGTTGCTTTTACTAGTAAACCAAATTGATGCTCTTGATTATATTTTTATACATAGTATTTGTTTATAATGTAACTCTGTAATAACATTTATAAAATGTTGGTTGTCTTAACATGCTGTCTCTTCGAACTTATTTGTACCAGTTCTTATAGATAAAATCTGAATCTGTCACATAGAAAATAATACTGAGGTCATGATTACCATGCATTCAATAGCCAAAAACTGTAACTCTAACCCCACCATTATTTGGGGGGATAGTTGGGAAGAATGAAATCGAAGAGAAACTGATCATGATTGTGAATATCCTATATAATAAAAGCTAATATGCAAATCAACTGAACGGCAGAAGGACCGATCACTATGACATGCACTGACCACCAGGGAGCAGACGCTCAATGCAGGAGCTGCACCCTGGTGGTCAGTGCACTCCAGGGCAGCTCTAAGGATGTCTGACTGCTGGCCATCAGTCAGACATCCCCCGAGGCCTCCCAGATTGCGAAAGGACACAGGCCGGGCTGAGGGACCACCTCCTTCCCCCTGAGTGCACCAATTTTGTGCACCAGGCCTTTAGTATTTTGCATATGGCTAGTGGCTACTATATTGGACAACATGGGTGTAACAAATTCCAGAAGTGTGAGACCCATTGACTGAGATATGAATGAGAAAAACTTGAAACTTCTTCTAAAAGTTGTATTTATCTTTCTGGTTGTCTTGAATACAGTGAAAACTGCAACCTGACTTAGCAGGCCTCAGGCCATCTCCTTACACAAGTTCAATGACTAGATCTTCCTTCTCAAAATTGAAACATTGGATTTGGAGCAATTTACAGATTAGACCCCTTGACTTTTTTTTAGCTAAAAGATTGCTTATGTGTCAAATCTGACTTATAATGCCCAGATTTTTCTGTAATACATTTATTTTTTAGTAAAATTAAATACTTTTATTTTTAGAAGGTTCAAATTGTAGAATAGACACCAGATGGTCAAAGGCAGGGTACTCTGTTAAAGAAGGACATGAGGATTGATACCTGAGATTCACCTGGCCTGGAATTGTCACAGGCTGTTTAAGTTAGAGCAGTGATTCAAACAGATTGCTGGGCCCCACTTCCAGTTTCTTATTCAGGTCTCCAGTGTCCCATGTCTAACAATTTCCTGGGTGATGTTTATGTTTTTGGTCCAGAGACCACACTTTCAGAACCATTGCAGGTAGGGATAAAATTCCTTAAGAGAAATGTGCCACATTCTAAGGTACTGTGAAGAATGGAGGTAGAGTAAACCCTTACCATGACTGTTATATATGGAATGTACACCTAACCCAAATCCATGGCCTTTGAGTAAATCACCAGAGGCACTTTGCACTAAGGTCAAAGTACAAGCTATAATAATAAAAGCATAATAAAAACTAATTAGACTGGACAGCTGAACAACCTTCCGGATGAAGCCATGGCAGCTGGGCCAAAGCAGAAGCAGGTAGGGGTGATCAGGCAGGCAGGTGAGTGGTTAGGGGTGATCAGGCAGGTAGGCGAGTGGTTAGGGGTGATCAGGCAGGCAGGCAAGCGGTTAAGGGTGATCAGGCAGGCAGGCAAGTGGTTAGAGCAGCAGTTCTCAACCTGTGGGTCACGACCCCTTTGGGGGTCGAACAACCCTTTCACGGGTCGCCTAAGATCATCAGAAAGCACATATAGAATTACATATTGTTTTTGTGATTAATCACTATGCTTTAATTATGTTCAATTTGTAACAATGAAAATACATCCTGCATATCAGATATTTACATTATGATTCATAATAGTAGCAAAATTACAGTTATAAAGTAGCAACGAAAATAATTTTATGGTTGGGGGTCACCACAACATGAGGAACTGTATTAAAGTGTCATGGCATTAGGAAGGTTGAGAACCACTGGGTTAGAGGCAATCAGGCAGGTAGGCAGGCAGGCAGGCAAGTGGTTAGGGGTGATCAGGCAAGCAGGTGAGCAATTAGGAGCCAGCAGTCCCGGATTGCGAAAGGGATGTCCGACTGCCAGTTTACATCCCCCGAGGGTCCCAGATTGCGAGAGGGTGCAGGATGGGCTGAGGGACACACAGACACACACACGTGCACGCGTGCGCACACACACACACACACACTGTGCATGAATTTCATGCACCAGGCCTCTAGTACAAAAAAAATAAAAGTACAATACAAACAGGGCCTGGGTCTATACCTGGTTACTAGATATGTATATGAAACTTTAGTAAACATCACCTCCTTACTGAGACAGGTTTGGACATGTAACTTTAAACCTCTCTGATGAACAGAAGTGAATCTATTTGTGATTATATAACTTTCTTATTTGAAATTATGACAGGTAGGCTTACAATAAAGTTAAAAACTATCCTATTCATCACAGCACTGGTGACTTGCACAAAATGTTCACCTGAGCCTGTACCCAGAACAGTATACACCTACCACCTTGAGTGAGCTGTAAAATTCATCTAACACCAAGCTCATTGAACAAGTCAGGTTACTGACGTATATAGTCTCTTGATTCAGGGCATCTCTGAAAGCCTCAAAATCGTGCATCCATTCCACTGCAGAGCTGTGATCAGTGATGTCAGTTTTATCCATGACCACAATGAAAGGCAGTTTGGTTTTGTACAAGATACTGCAGGCATAGAGCATATTGTACATGAATCTCTGGGATGGTACTTCTTTTTTTTGGGGGGGGGGGGGGAGATGGTACTTCTTGATGTGCCACCATTGTGCCCAAGTCCACATTATTTTGTGACTTCTTTATACTTCCCAGTGTCACAAATATCATTATTGGCAGGGAAGGGAACTTCATACACAGCTCTGCCTGGATTGATCACATACTAGTAAGATGGAGAGCATCAGCTACACAGGTATCCTGTGAGCCTCTCAAAGTAGTGCCATGAAAACAGGAATCTTGTCAACCTCATTTTCACTGTATCCCCAGTGCCTGTATTTGAGCCAAATTGATGACAATTACCAGTAAGCAAGATCTTAAATGCTCCTATAATGCATTTAAACAAACCCACCTATTTGGCCTTTTTAAAAAAGGGCACATCTGTATTAGAAAAGTTACTGAAAACAGTCTGGTGATGATGTACCACTTATTTGTCCTACATTTGTTAAGAATATGATGTTCCTTTTAGGGCTAGGTGGATTGGATTAATGGCTAAATGCTTATCTGCGTTGTTACATGAAGAGCATGTTTGTAAAAGTTTAGCTTTCTTTTGGCATATAAAGAAATTCAGAAATGTTTGTCAACCTCCCAGCAAAGGAGTCCCCCAAGGTTTAATTCAAAAATAATCACTCAATATTTCCCATATCATCAAAGATAAGTATTTAAAGGGTAATGGGAACAATGAATTTTTTGGAAAGTATGAAATGATGAAATAATAGTATATATCTGGGGTCTCTATCAAAATAAAAGAAAGAGAAATCCACCTTTATTAGTATGGAGTCTATACACTATAATATTCCTTATATATATTGAGTATTGATGGGCTCAACGCTAGGCCTGGTATTCTGTGGAAAGCAAAAGAGCCCAAACTCATGATTCATACAGAGAGTCAAATAAATAATCACTTTGTGTAAGTTTTGCCTGAGTAGTAAAACAAGCCATAGTCTATTATTAGAATACTAGAGGCCTGGTGCATGAAATTCGTGCACTGCGGAGGGTGTCCCTCAGCCCAGCCTGCACCTTCTCCAATCTGGGACCACTCGGGGGATGTCCAACTGCCAGTTAAGGCCTGATCCTGGCAGTCGGACATCCCTCTCACAATCTGGGACTGCTGGCTCCCAACCACTCACCTGCCTGCCTGCCTCCCTGATTGCCCCTAACTGCTTCTTCCTGCCAGCCTGATCACCCTCTAACCACTCCCCTGCCAGCCTGACTGATGCCTAACTGCTCCCCTGCAGGCCCGATCGCCCCCAACTGCCCTTCCCTGCCAGCCCGGTTGCCCCCCAACTGCCCTCCCCTGCAGGGCCAGTCGCCCCCAACTGCCCTCCTCTGCTAGTCTAGATCGCCCCCAACTGCCCTCCCCTGCCGGCCCGCTCGCCCCCAACTGCCCTCCCTGCCGGCCTGGTTGCCCCCAACTGCCCTCCCCTGCTGGCCATCTTGTGGCAGCCATCTTGTGATGATATGGGGGTAGCTATCTTGTGACATGGGCATGGCCATCTTGTGACCACATGGGGGCAGCAATCTTGTGCAAGGGCATGATGGTCAATTTGCATATTACCTCTTTATTATATAGGATGGCGGTCCTTTTGCCTTGAAAGTCTTCAATTTGGCCCTGATCTGTATGGCTTAGTTGGTTGGAGTGTCATCCTGTACACCAAAAGGTGGCCAGTTTGATTCCTGATCAGGGCACATACCCATGTTGTGAGTGCCATCCCTGGTGGGGGGGGGGGGGCGTGTGAGAGGTAGCCAATTGATGTTTCTCTCTCCCTTCCTCTCTCTAAAACCAGTAAAGGTTGCCCTAGCCTGTTTGGTTCAGTGAATGGAGAGTCAGTCTGTGGACTGGGTGGTACTGGGTTTGATTCTGACCAAGGGCACATACCTCAGTTGCAGGTTCTATCCATAGCCTTGTTCAGGGCATGTGCAAGAAACAACCAATGGATTTTATTTATTTACTAGTGGCCCGGTGCACAAAGTTCATGCATGGGGGAGGGTATGTTCCTCAGCCTGGCCTGCACCCTCTCCGATTTGGGACCCCTCGAAGGATGTCCTACTGCCAGTTTACAGGGATCAGGCCTAAACCGGCAGTCAGACATCCCTCTCGCAATCCAGGACTGCTGGCTCCTAACCGCTCACCTGCCTGCCTGCCTGATTGCCTCTAACCACTCTGCCTGCCGGCCTGCTTGCCCCCAAATGCCCCCCCGCCAGCCTGATCACCCCAAACTGCCTCCCCTGCTGACCTGCTCGCCCCTACCTTCCCTCCCCACTGGCCTGCTCATCCCCAACTGTCCCCCTGCTGGCCTGCTCACTCCAAACTGCCCCCCCCCCGCTGTCCTGATCAGCTCCAACTGACCCCCACTGATGGCCTGCTTGTCCCCAACTGGCCCCCCTGCTGGTCTGCTTACCCCCAATGGCCCTGCCCCCCACCAGCATGATCACCCACAACTGTCCTCCCCTCTTGGCCTCTAACCACCTCTACCTCGGCCCCACCATCATGACTTTGTCCAGAAGAACATCTGGAAGGTCTCCCAGTCTCATTAGCATATTACCCTTTTATTAGTATAGATGAATTATTTTATAGAATGGGCATTTTATTACAGATGGTTTCCCATGGCATTTTTTTCTAAAGAAGTAAAAATTACTCTAAAAAATGTTTCAGGAAGACTTTGAGAAATTTACAGTATCTGCTTTTCTTCCAATAAAGTTGTCACTTTTATGCCAGAGTGAGAATTATTTGTATGCTTTGTATGTCAGCAGTGGGCCATTGTGACTGGGGGGGCACTTGCTTTACTTGAGAGTAATTATCTTGCTCACTGGCTGGGAGGGAGGGTGTGTGGCAGAGGAGATAAATACTCGGTTCTGGATTATCCATAGATTGCTGACTTTCTGGATTGATTGTGCAAGCACCTCCTTTTATTGATGTCCACCTTCTATTGACAGACATCTACCCTGGGAGAGAAATGAGATGAAACTCTCTTTCTTGTCATTGTAAAAAGCATTTGAATTCCTAAGGTGTGATAAGGCCTCCCAGCCGTCCACAGTCAAGGTACACGTTTTCATGGAGGATGTTCCCACTCTTGAATAAATAAAAACAATTTTTTCTTTTAATTTAAACTTTCTTCTATAACTGTTTTCTTATTACTTAAAAGCTAGTTTTTTTTTGAAACTACTTCCAAAGCTTTTCAAGCTGTATATGTCCTTGGAATAAATTTATAAATTAGAATTGAGCCCGGCCAGTGTGACTCGGTGGTTTAGCATCTCCCTATGAACCAGGAAGTCACAGTTTGATTCCAAGTCAGGCCACATGCCTGGGTTGTGTGCTTGATCCCCAGTACGGGGCGTGTAGGAGGCAGCCGGTCAATGATTCTCTCTCATCATTGATGTTTCTTTCTTTTTTAAAAAAAATATTTTATTTTTTTACAGAGAGGAAGGGAGAGGGATAGAGAGTTAGAAACATCGATGAGAGAGAAACATCGATCAGCTGCCTCCTGCACGCTTCCTACTGGGGATGTGCCTGCAACCAAGGTACATGCAGCTGCCTCCTGCACGCTTCCTACTGGGGATGTGCCTGCAACCAAGGTACATGCCCTTGACCGGAATCGAACCTGGGACCCTTCAGTCCACAGGCCGACGCTCCATCCACTGAGCCAAACCGGCCAGGGCTCATCCTTGATGCTTCTATCTCTCTCCCTCTCCCTTCCTCTCTGAATCAGTAAGAATATATTTGAGAGAGAGAGAGAGAGAGAGAGAGAGAGAGGAGTATATATGTTTGTAAATAACAAAACATGTATTTGATGCTCTTAGAAAGTCTTATTTTCTTTCATTAAAACTTGTGCAGTATAGGGAACTCCATAGATTCTCTTAATTTGAAGAAAGTTAGAGGGAAAGGTACTAATTCAGAGTTCCTTGGGAAAATGTGTCACTTATTTATTATTTTATATTTATTTTTTTTTAATCAAAAACTGAAATATTTTCTATTCAGAAAATATATTTGGATCTAAATATCTTCTATAATTTTAACCCTAAAATATCAATTTAAATATTTTTAAAATGGTTGGGTTGTTTGTTTGTTTTAAATAAGTTAGGTTACTGAAGTTCTACATGTTGCTGGATCATCTGGGGTAATTTTCTGATTGAAAAATTAAGAATTATAGTCAGAGGGGAGGACATGAGAATTTTTAAAGAACATATTCAATTTACTTTAGAAGCCGAACCTCTCTTATCATGTGACTTGTTTTGTATGTTTGTTAAAGTATATTATCACATAAGCATTGCTGCTATTGGGACAAACAGTGACAGCTGATTTGGGTCATTTGAAAGTCCGTCCACTGTCTGTTTTAATTTGTATGTTTGTTTTGACTCTGTCATATGCTCAATCTTCAGTGGAAGTCATGAGAACCTATTATTTTTTCATGCTCCCTCCTTTACATTGGAAATACTCTTTTTTACTCAGAGGGACCTTAACTTTAATGTAAGGGATTGTTTCCGTTGCCAACTGTTTTCTTCCTTGCCAAGTAAGACAGTTGTTGTGAACTCTTCAGAGATGCCTTCCCCAGGATATTTGCAGATGTGGTTGGGAAAAGTCATTTCATCCCCGACCTTTGCATTTCAGGTGCTGAGGTGCTGGGGGTGCCATGGCGATCACGGGAAAGCAGGCCAGCCGGCACCCCCGGCCCCGGGGGATCCGGGATTTCGGGCTGGCCTACTCCCGGGTTATCTCTCCCTCCGATCGTCATGGCGATCACAGGGAAGCAGGCCAGCCGGCACCCCTGGCTCTGGGGGGTCCGGGGGTGCCGGCTGGCCTGCCCCCTAGGTCTCTCTCCCTCCGAACGCCATGGTGATAACAGGGAAGCAGCCCAGCCAGCACGCCAGCCCCGGGGGTCCGGAATTGCGGGCTGGCCTGCGCCCGGGCTCTCTCTCCCTCCGATCACCACGGCTATCATGGGGAAGCAGGCCAGCCGGCCCCCCGGCCCCAGGGGGTCCGGGATTGCCAGCTGGCCTGCGCCCAGGCTCCCTCTCCCTCCGATCCACAATGCGATCACCTGCCGCAAGCAGCCCTCACCCCCAGCCTGAGGTTGTTGCCTCACCTGCCACCAGGCTTTCCAATGGCAATCACCTGCTGGAGGGCGGGCAAAGGTGGCTGGCAGGGCCACCTTTGCCCGCCCCCAGCTCTTGCCTGCCACCTGGGTTTCCAATCCCTTTCGCCTCCCATTATTGCACCTATGTATGCAAATTAACCGCCACCTTTGTTGGCAGTTAACTGCCATATTGGTTGGCAGTTAATTTGCATATCACCCTGATTAGCTAATGGGAAGCGTGTCGGAGGTACGGTTAATTACCATGTTTGTCTATTATTAGATAGGACTAGAGGCCTGTTGCACGAAAAGATTCATGCAATAGGCCTTCCCTTCCCCTAGCTGCCTGCACCGATTTTCCTTCAGCACCGGGGACCCAGGCCTTTGCTCTGGCCAGAGCTGCCTTCAAAGACTTCGCTGCTCCAGCCGGACCCACTTTGATCGCTGCTCCAGCCGGGGTCGGACCTGCTTTGATGGCTGCTCTGGCCGGAGCTGCTTTGTTGGCTGCTCAGGCCGGACCCACTTTGATCGCTGCTCTGGCCAGACCCGCTTTGATCGCTGCTCCGGCTGGACTGCTTTGATCGCTGCTCCAGCCAGAGCCGCCTTCAAAGCCTTCACTGCTCCAGCTGGACCCGCTTTGATCGCTGCTCTGGCTGGAGCTGCCTTCAAAGCCTTCACTGCTCTGGCCAGACCCGCTTTGATCGCTGCTCCAGCCGGAGCCGCCTTCAAAGCCTTCACTGCTCCAGCTGGACCCGCTTTGATCGCTGCTCTAGCTGGACCACTTTGATCGCTGCTCTGGCTGGAGCTGCCTTCAAAGCCTTCACTGCTCCGGCCGGACCTGCTTTGATCGCTGCTCCGGCTGGAGCCACCTTCAAAGCCTTCACTGCTCCAACCGGAGCCGCCTTCAAAGCCTTCACTGCTCCAGCCGGAGCCGCCTTCAAAGCCTTCACTGCTCCAGCCGGAGCTGCCTTCAAAGCCTTCACTGCTCCAGCCGGAGCCGCCTTCAAAGCCTTCACTGCTCCAGCCGGATCTGCCTTCAGTCTTCGCTCTGCTGCTTCCCGCTACATATGCAAATTAACCACCATCATTGTTCTCAGTTAACCGCCATCTTTGTTGGCAGTTAATTTGCATATCTCACTGATTAGCCAATGGGAAGCATAGCGGAGGTATGGTTAATTACCATGTTTGTCTATTATTAGATTAGATTATTTTTTTTAATTCTCACCCAAGGATATTTTTCATTGATTTTTAGAGAGGTCCCAGGTTCAATTCCAGTAAAGGACACGTACTATAGTTGCAGGCTCCTCCCCAGCCCGGACCCTGGTCGGGGCTCATGCAGGAGGCAACCAATCGACGTGTTTCTCTCACATTAATATTTCTCTCAGTCTTTCTGGTTGTCTTGAATGCTATGGAAATTGCAACCTCGCTTTTAGTAGGCTCCAGGCCATCTCCTTGCATGAGTTCAATCACTGGATCTTCTTTATCAAAATTAAATGATTAGATCAGGACCAGAATAAAGATTAGGCTCCTCAGCTTTTTTTCTTAGGTTACAACTGAACCAAACCGCTCCTGTCATTAATTTTAATACTCACTAATCCTTCTCCCCATCTGTCTTTTAGATATATTGATAGTCACAAAGCAGCTGCTAGTACTGCCTTTGTATATTACACTCTACACTGTCACCTCCCCACTTCTTTATTTCTAATTACTAGTAAAAAAAAAAAAAAAAGCCATGTGACTAATAACAGAAAAGTTCAGACCTCAGGACTGAATCCAATTTCAAAAGTTATACCCTGCTGATTAAGAGGGAAACAGAAAAACAACCCCTCAAAAGCACAAAGACAATGTGTAAGCAACAACCAACTCTTATGCAATCACATCCCACCCATATTTCCCACTGTGGAACAGAGGTTTGGCAAATTATATTTCTCTCCAGTAACCCATAAACAAAGACGGTGATGGGACTGTGGGCTGAGGTTAACATTTAATAACAAATGAGGGGAGATTGTCTGCAAAACAGGTCCTGCAATCAGGCAGACCTAGGTTCAAATCCTAATTCTGCCATTTATTAGGTGTGTATTTTCAGGAAAGTTATATAACCCCTCTCTGCCTTAGTATCTTCATTTGTAAAATGAGAATTAAAATCTACCTCATGGGACTCATCATAAAAATTAAGCAAGAAAATTAAGTGCTCAGGGAATGTTATTTCCCTTTCCCTCTCACAAGTTTAACTAGCACTTTTACAGTTAAATGTGTACCAATCCTTTTTATTAAATATCTTTATGGTAAAATATTAAAATATTGATGTGAATAACAGCTGGTATTGAATATTCAAATTCACAAGAGAACTCCTTAATTAATAGTTTAAGATAACATCTGTACATTTAATCTGTGCCATGTAATAAAATAGCTCTTTCTCAAACATCTTTTTTATAAGGTAAATATTTTTAAGGTGAAATTCAGAAGTTACTTTTAAGAACATTAATTTAGAGCATGTTCCCCTTCCACAACAAATTAGACATCATTAGAGCAAAAATTGCCCAGATCAGTATGGTTTCTATCTCCTCACACTTTAATCAAGATGTTTCTCTTTATATTGGCAAAAACTATTGGTTAAGTGAGACTCCTGCATCCCTTACAAATGTATCTGGGCATTTAGTACTTGAGACACCACTGGATTTGACAACACCCAGAAGCAAATGAGACCATGTGCCTTCTCTTGGACCTCTGCATTTGGAAGCAAGAAAGTGGACTCCATTCTGGACTCCTTTTAAAACATTTTACAAAACATAAAATTTTTACCTTGTAAAACACAACATAAGTACAGTACTGTATAAGTATCCAAGTTTTTACTACATTTTAGCCCTACTATTGTTTTAAAATATATTTTTATTGACTTCAGAGAGGCAGGGAGAGGGTGACATAAAAACATCAATGATGAAAGAGAATCATTGGCTGCCTCCTGCACGCCCCACACTAGGAATCCAGCCCAAAGCCCTGCCATATGCCCTGACTGGGAATTCATAGGTCCACGCTCAACCACTGAGTGGCACTGGCCCTGCACCCCTACTATTTTTAAAACAGAACAAAGCATTGCAGTGAAAAATATTTCTCTAGTCACGTGCTTTTTGAAAGCTATTTAAGAGATAGATATTAATTTGATGGGTTAAAGATTGCTATTATTCCACTAAATGAAGCTGTTTCTATCTCTATATTCAAATACATTTCAGGTTGAACTTCTTAAATATAAAATGCTTACACAGCAAACATTAAAACAATCAGTCATGCAAAAGCATACTTTTTCCTAATCTTGGATAAATCAACTCTAAGAAAGCTGTCCAGAGCTACAGGGAAAAAGGACATCCCCCTCTTCCCCCCCAAGTCCTCCTCACCTTGCCCAATTTAGTCTAATGTTTAAGTAAACAGTAAATTTTGTCTTTAACACTGAATGGGGAAACATTAGAACTGATGAAAACAGTATCCAGACTAAGAAATACATATGAAATCTTTCAGAAAATTTGTTAAAATGTCAATATGCAGAAAAAATTTTTCAAGCCCTGTTGATAAGGAAGCAAAACTAGAAGAAAGTATATGCTGCAACTTATAAAAGTTGTCTCAAATTTACGCTAATTCAAGGACTATTACTCATGTCAATCTAACGTGCAGTTTCATCACAAAATCATCTCATTGGTTTGCAAGTTCCCAAGCCTCACGGCTTCATCATGCATCAGCATAGAAGGACAACCCAGCATTAGGGACAAAGACAGAAAGTGTCCCCTTTTAAAACAGAAGTTGGTAAGAATAAAAATAGGTCACCTGACTGCAAAAGTCTCCCCATTATGGGAACTGAATTAGATTTGTTTTCAAGGCACATGTTTAGAGAAACGGCACTTTCTCCAAGTAAGTGCTTAGTTAAAACAACTGCTTAAAATCCAGTCTTTTGCTCTTATGTTTATGAAAATCAGAAAAATTACTAATTTCACCATAGATTAAAGCTATAGTTGATAATCAAGTCTTATAAAAAATTAGAATAAAATAAGAAGGAAAGAAAAGTAAATCTTTGTACCTCTTAAATTTATGAATATGGTAAAGTTCTGATAACACTTACAATGAACTTGAAAAGAATGGGGTAAATGATTATGCCTTAAAAGTCCACTATATTCACATATTTTCTGAAATTAAAGTATTTTAGAATTGGCAAATGAAACAAGAAAAGCAACAAAATTATGATTTGGAAATTATAATTTGTTTTGCTTTTAAAATGCAATTTTTTAAGTGTATAAGATATCTAAATAACATTGCACAATAGTGAGATATGTAACAACTAGAGTTTTAAGTAGAAATTATTTCACAAATTGCATTTTTATTTCTCAAAGTGTTTAAGGATAAAATATGGTGTTTTTTAATTTTTCACTAATTTAAAGTGAACTAATTTAATAATATTAATTAGCTTATATTTTCTAATCAATGTTTCTTCCCTATGACCTGTTCTAATGAACATATTAAAAGAAATCCCAGTGAGTCATCTCCCATATTTCTTTCCATATGTAAATTATATTCTCCAAGAGGGCCAGCCTCTTCAACCAACCAACCAGCCTACCTAGTAGTCTCAGCAGATTTAAAAACTGGTTCTCAATTTTGTTCATTCATTCCTGTTCTAATGGAGTTAATAGTCCTTTACAAGTCATTAATTAGTTTAAATACAATAGCAAACAAATCATTGTTATGGTTCATTATATCTACTCACTCTTTTACCTGCCATAAAAAGTATAACAAAGTATACATACATAGTGTAAAAACATATAATGCAAAGTATACATTTACATGTGTCAGGCTGCATGGTGACAGGTATGATTTCATTAGGAATTATTGTTGAGAGACTCAGATATTAAGAATACAATTTATTTAGTCTAATTTTTACTGCCTTAATACAATTACACACTAAACCAGTGATGGCGAACCTATGACACGCCTGTCAGAGGTGACACGCAAACTCATTTTTTTGGTTGATTTTTGTTAAATGTCATTTAAGTATATAAAATAAATATCAAAAATATACATCTTTGTTTTACTATGGTTGCAAAGATAAAAAAATGTCTATATGTGACACGGCACCAGAGTTAAGTTAGGGTTTTTCAAAATGCTAACACGCCGAGCTCAAAAGGTTCGCCATCACTGCACTAAACATAAGTGTTCTGAAGGGTTTTCAAATATATTTTAACTAGAGGCCCAGTGCATAACATTCATGCACTTGGGGGGGGGCGGTATCCCTCTGCCCAGCCTGCACCCTCTCACAGTCCGGGACCCCTCAGGGGATGTCCACCTTCTGGCTTAGGCCTGCTCCCCCTATGGGAGCACACTGACCACCAGGGGGCAGCTCCTGCATTAAGCATCTGTCCCCTAATAGTGCATGTCATAGCGACTGGTCATTCCACCGTTCAGTCTATTTTCATATTAGCCTTTTATTATATAGAATGACCTAATTCTTACAGGTTACTAAATAACTTAAATAAATTTCTGATTGCTGAGACCTCAGAAGTGATGGTTATATTGACATAGGATGCATACACATTTTCCCCTTTCATTATAAATCAGTTTCAGTGGATACTCTTTTAGAAATTGGAACATTTAAATCCTCAACAAAATATTAGAAAACTGGATCCAACGAAACATTAAAAAGATCAAGTGGGATTTATTCCAGGGATGCATGGCTGGTACAATATCTGCAAATCAATAAACGTGATACACCACATAAACAAAATGAAGGATAAAAACACATGATCATATCAGTAGATGCAGAAATGGCATTTGATAAAATCCAGCACCCATTTATGATAAAACTCTCAGCAGAGTGGGAATAGAGGGAACATTCCTCAATGTAATAAAGGCCATATATGACAAATCCTCAGCCAACATCATACCCCTTGGGCAAAAACTACAAGTGTTTCCCTTTAAATCAGGAACAAGACAGGGATGTTGCTTTCACCACTCGTATTCTACATAGTACTAGAAGTCCTAGCCACAGCAATCAGACAAGAAGAAATAAAATTCCTCCAAATTGGAAAGAAAGAAGTAAAACTCATTATTTGCAGATGACATGATACTGTGTACAGAGAACCCTAAAGTTTCCACCAAAGATTATTAAACTGAAAAATGAATTCAGTAAAGTAGCAGGATACAAAATAAATACCCAGAAATCAGTTTCATTTTATACACCAATAATGACCAATCAGAAATGAAAACTAAGAAATCAATCCCATTAACAATTGCTTCAAAAAGAATAAAATACCTAGGAATAAATTTAACCAAATATGTAAAAGACCTGTAGTCAAAAAATTATGACACTGAAGAAAGAAATTGAAAAAATACAAATAAGTGGAAGTATATACCATCTTTATGAGCAGGAAAAATTAACATCATTAAAATGTCCATATTACCCAAAGCAATCTACAGATTGAATGCAATTCCTATCAAGATACCAATGGCATATTTCAGAGAACTAGAACAAATATTCCAAAAATTTATATTGAACCACAAGAGACCCCAAATAGCCACAGGAATGTTGAAGGGGAAAAAATAATAGAGTTGACCCTAGCTGGTTTGGCTCAGTAGACAGAGTGTCGGCCTGCAGACCAAAGAGTCCCAGGTTCAATTTTGGTCAAGGGCACGTACCTAGGTTGCAGGCTTCTCTCTGGCCTGGGCCTTGGCCGGGGCTTGTGCAGGAGGCAACCAATCAATGTGTTTCTCTCACATCAATAGTTCTCTCAGTCTTTCCCTCTCTCTTCCACTCTCTCTTAAAAAAAAAAAGTTAATGGAAAAATATCATCCTCAGGTGAGGAAATAACTAACTAAATAAATAAATAAATAAATGGAAGGAATCACACCACCTGATATAAAACTGTACAATAAGTCCATAGTCATCAAAATAACATGGTACTGACATAAAAACATACATATAGACCAATGGAGCAGAATAGAGAGCCCAGAAAGAAATCCATGCCTTTATAGTCAATTAATATTTGACAAAGGAGACAAAAACATACAATGGACTAGAGGTAGTCAGATTTGAAACCACAAAAATCCTAGTAGAGCCTTAGCTAGTTTGGCTCAGTGGATAGAGCGTCGGCCTGTGGACTCAAGGGTCCCAGGTTCGATTCCGGTCAAGGGCATGTACCTGGGTTGCAGGCACATCCCCAGTAGGGGGCGTGCAAGAGGCAGCTGAATCGATGTTTCTCTCTCATAGATGTTTCTAACTCACTATCCCTCTCCCTCTCCCTTCCTCTCTGTAAAAAAATCAATAAAGTATATATTTTTTAAAAAATCCTAGTAGAAAACATAGGCAGTAAAATTTTGGACATTTCTCCTAGCAATATTTTTTCTAATATATTGCCTTGGGTGAGAGAAACAAAAGAAAAATTAAACAATGGGGTTATATCAAACTAAAAACTGTTTCACAGCAAAGGAAACCATCAAAAAAATTAAAAGACTGTCCTAACTGGTTTGGCTCAGTGGATAGAGCATCTGCTTGCGGACTGAAGGGTCCCAGGTTCGATTCTGGTCAAGGGCATGTACCTTGGTTGCAGGCACATACCCAGTAGGGGGTGTGCAGGAGGCAGCTGGTTGATGTTTCTCTCTCATTGATGTTTCTAATTCTCTATACCTCTTCCTTCCTCTCTGTAAAAAGTCAATAAAATATATATTTAAAAAAATTAAAAGACAACCTACTGAATGGTAGAACATATTCGCCAATATTAACTTTGATAGGGGTTAATATCCAAAATTTATAAAGATCTTAATAAAAAACTCAACACTAAAAAAATCCAATTAAGAAATTAGCACAAAACCTAAATACTGTAGATACTTCTCCAAAGAGGACATAGAGATGACCAATAGACATATGAAAGATGCTCACCATCACTAGTCATCAGAGAAACGCAAATTAAAACCACAATGAGATATCACCTCACACCTGTCAGAATGGCTGTCATCAATAAATCAAAATATAACAAGTGCTGATGAGGATGTGGAGAAAATGGATCGCTAGTGCACTGTTGGTTGGAATGCAGATTGGTGCAGTCACTGTGGAAGCAGTATGGAGTTACCTCAAAAAATTAAAATTGGTGCTGACTTTATGACCCAGTGATTTCACTTCTGATAATTTATCCGAAGAAACCCAGAACACTAATTTGAAAGAACATATGTATCCATATGTTCATTGCAGCATATTTATAATAGCCAATATATGGAAGCAGCCCAACTGTCCATCAGTAGTTGAGTGAATTAAAAAGGTGTGATACATTTACAGAATGGAATACTGCTCGGTAGTAAAAAAAAGAAGAAAAAAAGGAAACCTTACCCTTTGCAACAGCATGGATGGACCTGGAGGGCATTATGCTAAGTGAAATAAGTCAGAGAAAGACAAATATGTGACTTCACTCACATGTGGAATCTAATGAACAAAATGAACTAACAAGCAAAATAGAAACAGAGTCATAGAGAGCAGGCTGATAGCTGTTGGGGGGGTGGCACTGGTTTGGGGCTGAGAGTGTAGAGGGATTGAGCAAAAAAGAAATAAAAGAGAGAAAACTCATGGACAGGAACAAGTGTGGTGATTGCTTGTGGGAAGGACATAGGAGAAGGTGGAGGAGGGCATAAGGGTGATAAATGGTGATAGACAGAGACTTGACTTGGGGTGGTGAACACACAATACAGTGTGCAGATGCTGTGTTGTAGAATTGTGTACCTGAAACCTGTATAATTTCGTTAACCAGTGTCACCCCAATAAATTTAATATATAGGGGGAAAATTGGAACATTTTGAGTTTCCTGAAGAGCCTTGAAAGATATATTCTCAAAATTAAGGAACTTAGATAAAAAAAAAAAAAAGTTAAAACATTTACATTTTGTTTGGGCATACATTCATTTCATATTCCCGTTAAAATTTTTATGAACAACAAAAAAGTAAAATATTTATTAAATACTGCTGCAAATTTAGTTATTTGTCATTCTTATATAGTTTTTTGAAATACTATGCTTAGAAATACTATATCCTAAGTAGCTGATTTGTATACAGAGAGGGAAGTGGCTGGATATCATTATTATTTGACAAATGCCATATGACCTTCTGTTTGGGGACTACCAAATACCTTGAACTGAAATGTTCATGATTACCCCTGGGATAAATCCAGCTGCTTGTTTTGGATCCAGAACATTTTTTAAAAAGGAAAAGGAAAAAAGTAGCTGCCAACAGAAAACCACAAAACCAGTATAACAGTCTGCTAGAAAAGGGTTGATCAGGCCTTTGCATTACTGCAAAATGGGACAGTTGGAATGAAGAACTGTCCAAACTCCAAGACATCTAGATTTTTTTAACCTTCTTACACTGGATACAATAGAAAGAATATTCTTATATTTGGTTCATGTGTAATTTGCAAATTTTGATGGCTGAAATTGGAAAAGCATTAGTAACTTCCTACTGGCCTGTCACCATTGGGCAGATTTTTTTCAAATTTAAATTTACTCACTAAACTGGAAGATCCTTAAGGGTAAGGGCCGCTTGTGTATTATTCAACTTTATGCCACATCACCTAGAACCTAGGAGATATTCAAAAATGTCCTTGAGCTGAACTGACCTTGCCTGAGTAAACGTGTCAGATATACATAAGTGTAGGCTAACTTGACAGAAAATTAATTTTGAAACTTAAATTGCCTAAGAGAAAACAGAATCTTCCTGTATTTCTACTCTCAGGAATGTGGGTAAACTAGGTTCCCTTTAAGCATAGTGCCTAAAGAGGCTGCCATGTGTTAGTTTAACCTCTTTGATTTGGGTTCCCTGCATGATCTAATGTTTAGAAAGTGATAAGGCTCCCCTGATTAACACCAATGACCTGAGGCCTCAGACCCAGAGGAAGCAGGAAACAATACATATTTAGTCCACATCACCAAGGCAACACAGTCAATGTACCTCAGCATAGTAGAAAAACAAGCACAGATGCTGATGTTGAATATTTAAAAAGTATTGCCTACACTCACCGTAACACTGGTTAGAAAAAAAGGATAACTTATTTCAGAAACCAAGACATTACAAGGTTTTAATTTCTCTACTATGTGTGCTTTGTTTTTCATTACTAATACTCCATAGCCAATCTTGGTCAATTAACATTACCTTAGCACCAAAAGTAAAGGTTTCGAGTTTAGTATTTGTTTTGTCTTTACTGCTTTTCAAAGAAGGAAAAAAAGTATGCTTACTCTTCCATTTCAAAGTTTAGTTTTGACACTGACTCAGATACTCTCTTTTTAAGACTACTATAAGGAGCTATATAGGCCTCAAATAGGGTCCCTCCTTCCCCAGATGGGCAGGTATCTGAATTTGAAATTGGTAAGTCAGCATAAAATGAAACATCTTTGGAAGAAACCTACTCTGAAAGATGATTTATAAATGTGGTACTAATGACATCATTTACATTTTTATCCATCAGGAATAAACAATAAAATATAACAATATAGTATGCTGTAGAATATAACTGTTATAACAAAGGAAAATATTCTATGTATAACTTAAAAAGGATACAGGAAGTAAAATATCAGGGTGCCTGTACAGGCTCGGAAACAAATATGGCAGACATAAGCCTTCTAATTAATGATGAAGCAGGAAAACCTCTCTAAGCCTTGCCCCATCCCAGATGAAATATTCCCCCAAATTATTAACCTTCCTTTGCTCTTAGTCATGTTCACCAAGAAACTTCCAGTTTACTAATTGTTTACCCTAAGCAAACTTACCACTCTAAATACATCTACACTCTAACATAGGAATCTCAAAGTCCTACCAGTTTCATTAGTGGGAAATCATTTCTCAATCTGAGGGTCAGACCTGGATCTATTATCTTCACCTATATTATATTTTGAGAGGCTCAGCTGTAACAGCCAGCCAAATGGTCTCTCTCTTTTTCTGTCCCTCACCTTTCTCGCCAATTTCTAACTGTAACACAGGCCACCACAAGCTTGTAAATGTCTGTATCCATATGAAAAGTAAAACCACGTCACATACTTGTAAACAACCAAATAAAGATGGCTGAGACACTAGAATAACAGCAAGGTTATTAGGAAGAAAGGCCTATCATCACTATATAAGTTCATATCAGCTCATGTAACTCCCAAAACTGCTTACTGATCTTACTGAAGTAGGTCCACTTATGACAGAAGATGCACATTGTTTGAGGAATACAGTGGAGACCCAAATCTGAAGTTCTGGCACCTATATAGTTTCAAGAGAGGACACTGAGTAAATGGAACCTGAATCTACTCTTATCTGTTTACAGGCAAGACAGGGGGCATAAAAACAAGTTAAATTACTTTACAACAATATAATCATCAAAAATCCAGAATGTGGGAAGAAACTCTGTAAGACAAAACAACTACATTTCTTAAATAAAGAGGAAAAGAAAGAGGGGGAACTTACAGATTAAAAGAGATTTCAATAAATAACAACCAAATGCAATAAATGGACCTTGTCTGGTTTCTGTTTCAAGCAAACCAACAGTTTAAAAAAATTTAAAAAGAGAGGCAATCAAGTCAATTTGTCACATATTTGGACACTGTCCAGATATTTGATTGTATTAAGAAACAGTTACGTTTTTTAGGTGTGACAACTACATTGTGGTTATGTTTGTGTTTTTTTAAAAGAAAACCACTTATCTTTTAAAAGATCCATACTAAAGTAATTATGGATAAAATTATATATCTGAGATTTGCTTCAAAATAATCAGGGACTGGGGCCGGAAGGAATAAGTGAGATATAGATGAAATAAAACTGGTTATGAATTGAAGCTAGATGATGGATATAGAAAAGGTCCATTATACTATTTTCCCCATACTTTTGTATATGTATGGAATTTCCCATCGTGAAAAGTTTAAAAACAACAATGAACAAAAAACACACAAAAAGAGAAGGGGCACTTCTAGGTGTCCTGGAATAATGGAATAAAATTCCCAATTAGTTTCCAGCCCCATGAAGTTGGCAGATTCTCGGGGGGGGGGGGGGGGGAGTGGTCAACCGTATACTGGCAAGTTCATTTATCAAGTCCTGCCCTTCATCTTACAGTACATCATTAGCCTAAGAAAGGACATGAAGTTGTCTGAGTTTGGTTACTTACCAGATACCTTTTAATGTCCAAGTTTGTTCCTACCCAATTTTAACTGGAGTTTAAGAAAAACTAAAATAATTTTTGAAGCTAACAGAATTTTAGCATCTTTTGAATTTATTCAGCACAACTACAGAGGTATTATCTTCATGCTGTCACACACAGACACAAACACAGATACAGCACAATATCCATATTTAGCCTAAGTGCATTCCTTCTGAGGCTCATTTATATGTCTTCATATGCCACAGCCCATCATTTAAATAATGGATATTTTCAATGCCAATTCCTTTGTTGACTTTCTCACTGTAGAAGGAAAAAAGCACATAAACATATCGTTGTGCATTTTTGTAGGCTTAGTCATGGTAAATGTAATTCAAAGTGCATTGCTATTTTGCAATTATTGAGTTACATGTAGTGAATTTATTTATATTACACTCACATTACTGTCTACATTAAACTACATTACTCTGGGGCAATTCATGTCTTACAGTGATTCTAGTGATCTATTGGGTGTATAGAAAGAGTAATAATGCGTCAACATATCAGGAGAAAATCAAAGTGTTACAAATTTTTTTAACATTAAAGAATAGCATAATTTTAATCACATTGATTAGGCAAACTAAAAGGAAATATATAATTCAGTTGGTATGAACTATGGGAATATTCACACAATACTAATTAAGTTTAAAAAGTTGTAGATGTTCTGGAATATAGTTTAGAAATATGCATTAAAAATCCTAAACAATGCTAGTACTATGAACCAGAAATTTCAGATTTATGGATTTAAAGTAAGGCAGTAATAAGAAGAAATATGCAAAGATATTGAAAACTTAATAGCATTAATTACACAGTATACATATAGTTATATATTTAATACCCAGTAAGTTAATGAGGTTAATATTAATGGAAACAAAATAGGGAATCAAGACATGACTGCAGTCTCCCATTCAGAATGGAGATTTACATCTTTTTTTTACAACTAACCCTGAAATGAAATTAATAGCAATAATGTATTCTTCAATTGAGTTGCAAAGTTCTTAAATATCTACATTTTGACAATATATATTTAATATTTCCTTACTATTCTATACCACTAGGTCAAAATATAAGACAAATACTGTGTGGTGACAAACTATGTCACTGTTTTAAAAATTTGTAGCAAGCCCTAACTGGTTAGGCTCAATGATGGAGCATCAGCCTGCGGACTGAAGGGTCCCAGATTTGATTCTGGTCAAGGGCATGTACCTTGGTTGCGGGGGGTGTGCAGGAGGCAGCTGATCGATGTTTCCCTCTCATCAATGTTTCTAACTCTCTATCCCTCTCCCTTCCTCTCTGTAAAAAAATCAATAAAATATATATTTTTTAAAAATTGTAGCAAAACATCTTTCCTTCCACCTAATTTAAATCATACTAAATAAAAAATTCCTAAAATGCCACATACATACATACATACATACATACATAATACAAAACAGTTACATTGGCACACGGGTTCTTTTCAGAGTGCTTAAAAAAGAAGGCAATCCCAGAGACAAAATATGTTTCACTGGCTTTCTAAGTGTTAGGAAAAATCAGAAATGAGGCTTCTGTGCTTACATATTTGTAAGATGTGGTATGAATGAGAGCAAATTTCCCCTGTCATTCTGATGCTTTTGAGATAGGTTACCCATATCTCAAAAGCTAAGGGGGCCTAACATGAGACTTACATATCTTCTGCAGACATCTTCATGACCCCAACACACAGAGCATGCTGTTTTCCTTCTGCCATGATGGCCTGGAAACACACAGCTAAGAAATATTTTTCAAAATGCCTTGGAGAGGTGGTGTCAAATAATGATCACATTACTAGGTAAGGCACATTGAACCATCTCATATCCTTGCCTACACCAATAATTCCTTCAGGGCAGGGACCTATCAGAGTCTCTGTGCACACTGTGAATAAATACTCAATAAATGCTATATTAATGAATCTAATAATCATTCTTGGTTTTTAAGTCAGATGTTAATACTATAACCTAATGCCAACAAAACCAGAATAAGTGATGCAAAAAAAGAAATTTTGAACCTAAATATTAAAAACTGCCGAAACCGGTTTGGCTCAGTGGATAGAGCGTCGGCCTGCGGACTGAGAGGTCCCAGGTTCGATTCCGGTCAAGAGCATGTACCTTGTTGCGGGCATATCCCCAATAGGAGATGTGCAGGAGGCAGCTGATCGATGATTCTCTCTCATCGATGTTTCTAACTCTCTATCTCTCTCCCTTCCTCTCTGTAAAAAATCAATAAAATATATATTAAAAACTGTGAAATAAGTAAATATCAATTGTTCTAATGTTTTAACCATTGAATGGTGGTTTACGTAAAGGACACAGTAAAACAATAATTATATGTCTAGTCTATCTTTAAGAGCCCAATGTAAGCAAGTGTCAACCTAGAACAGAGTATTTTTGGTTATCATTTGAAGCATCTAGAATGTTAAACACTGCAGTACATATTTTTAAAAGTAATGGTTCAAGGATACACAGTACCCTTTGTACTAGCTTTGCAACTTTCTAAAAGCCTACAATTATTTCAAAATAAAAAATTATTTTAAAAATAAAGTCTAAGTATTAGGAAAATTTCCCACTTAAAGGAACTCCAGGCCCCAGCTTGTTTTTCTCAGTGATTAGAGTGTTGGCCGGAGGACTGAAGGGTCCAGGGATGGATTTTCCCAGTCAAACCTCGGTTGCAGGCTAGACCCTGGCCCTGGTTGGGGCACCTGCAAGAGGCAACCAATCCATGTGTCTTTCTCATATCAATGTTTCCCTGTCTCTCCCCCTCCCTTCCACTCTCTCTAAAAATCAATGGGAAATAATATCCTTTGGCGAGGATTAACAACAACAAAAAAGGAACTCCACAACTCTAAACTTGCAACACTTAGAAAAATCATAAACATAAAAAGGTGACCTATTTTTACAGAATACTTTTCTCCACCGATTTTTAATTAATTCATTCAATGTTCCACAAATATTTAAGCACCTATTATGTGACCAGTATCTATGTCAATACAAACTATTCCTAAGATATAAACATACAACTTATACTACCCCTTAGATATAACTTCCACAACAGAGGACAGCCTCCTTTTGAATACAAGACACATTCTTAAACCCATTCCAATAGCCTTCCCACTCCACAGTGATTCCCCATTCCCACCATGTATGGTTCCTTCTCTCAACTTGAGGCAAATGGCCACTTTATCTATGACAAAGTTGGCAAAAACCTATTTAATTTAGAATATAGCTGACACAGCACCATATACCTAAATGGAAATAATGCAGAATTACTCAGCTCCGAGTTGAATAGATTCTTAAGGACTATCTGGGACCTTAACAGACTGGTTGGCAAAAACCTGTCCAGGCTAGTTGGCAAAAACCTATTTAATCTAGGATATAGCTGAAACAGCACCATATAAATGGAAATAATACAGAATTACTCAGTTATGAGTTGAATAGATCCTTAAGGATTATCTAGGACTTTAACGTTAATTTCTCTTTTAGAAATCATATTCTGAGGCCCAAACAACCAACTTAAATGAACTTTAAAAGTTGGGAATTGCCAGCATTTTCCACTACTCACTTTACCTACTTTTAGCACTCTACCTGTTACCTATGTTCTTTTCCCTTTGAGTCCTTTTATTCCAGTGTCAAACATAAAAGTAGCAAGCTGATGTCCAAAGAAGTGGCCCAATCATATCAGATATATCCTCTCCATTAATAACCAAGAGTTTTATACTGTGTCCTGAATCTGATAACATTTGGGCCCTAACTAGGCTGAAATGCAGCTGGGACTCTTTCATTACCTGTTCTCTTTTAATTTCTAAATTGGGTCACAATTTAATCTCAAGAAATAATGTTACTTCCCACATTTTCAAATGTAACCAGAAAGGCATGAGGTAATAGTAACAGTCACCTCCAAAAAAGTACATCTAATGTTCCTTTGGATGATAGATCTTTCAGTAATGACATAAATATATGTTTTTCAACAGTTAGAGCCTGAGAAGGATACAACAATCGTATCTACTGCAGCAGGGTAAAGTTTAGCTCCAGGGGAAGTTAAGCCTGGACACATGATATTTGCTCCACTGAGTACAAATTTGATGGCTCCTTTATCAACCTGCTGGTGTGGCAAGATAAAGGGATCTAGAAGAAAATAAATACATTACAGAATTAATAAGAGTAATGACTCATCAGAAAAAAAGGCAAAGGACATAGACAAATATTTCCCAAAATTACAGTACTCTGACAGATGCAAAATAAAACTGAAATACCATCCTTCACTTAGCAAATTAGCAAATACTTTTATCAATATTTTTTAAATCTTGATTGTTGAAAGTATTACATATGTCCCCCTTTTTTCCTCTTTGACTCTTTCAGCCCACCCCCACCCCGACCCCAGGCCTTCATCACCCTATTGTCTGTATCCATGGGTTATGCATATATGCATACAAGTTCATTGGTTGATCTCTTCCCACCCACCCACTCTTCCCTCAAGAATGGACCTGGAGAGCATTATGCTAAGTGAAATAAGCCAGTCAGAGAAAGATAAATATCACATGATCTCACTCATATTTGGAATCTAATGAATAACATAAACTAATGAACAAAAATGGATTCAGAGAAATTAGTAAATATTTTTAAGAAAAGTCATTTCCAGTACTACCAAGAGTGTAGGAAAACTGGCATTCCCATATACTGCTAGAAGGCTTATAAATTACTACAACCTTTCTTTAGGACTACTTGGCAACATGTATCAACAGCCTTAAAAAGGTTCAAACTCTCTTGACTTGGTAATTCTACTTCTAAGATTTTATTCTAAGAAAAAATGAGAGATGTACAATATAGTTAGAAAGATATTCATTGCCACACTAATATTTATAATAGAAATAAACTGGAATCAACTTAAATGTCCAAAAATAAAGTAAGTGATATATGACTTAAGGTGTATCTACAACATCTATATAATAGAGCCATGTTCTTGAAGAATACATAATACCCTGGGAAGTGTTCATAATATAATGTTAAAACGGAAAAGCAGAATGAAAAATTACCGAAAATATCAGTGGTTGCTAGGGGAGAGGCAGGAGAGAGGGATGAATAGGTGAAGCACAGAGGATGTTTAGGGAAGTGAAACTATTCTATATGATACTTTAACAGTGACCATTATTCATATGGCAAAACCCACAGAATATACAAGACAAAAAATGAACCCTGATGTAAACTATGGATTTTGGTTATCAATAATGTATCAATATTGGTGCATCAATTGTAAAAACTGTATCACATCAATGCAACATATTAATAATAAGAGAAGGGTGGGTACTCTCTGCTTTCTGCTTAGTTTTCCTGTAAACCTAAAACTGTTTTAAAAAATAAGTCTATTAATTTAAAAAGAACTATATAACAGAGAGCCCAACTTAAAAAGGAAAAATATACACATTTACACATACATACAAACACACACACCATACAGGAAATAACTGGATGGAAGTATACCGCTATGTTAACAATGATTATCTCTAGGTCATGGGAATACAGGTAATTTTATTTCTATATTTTCCTGATATCTAGAATGAACACATATTCATTTTGTAGTCTTAAAAAATATTTTTGTGTGTGTATCTACAAATAATTCATAACCTAACAATTAAAGGGTCCCTGGAGGATTTTAAACAATGCTTGGGGGAAAACTTTTTAGGCCTCTCAGGGCTCTCTAGTAATAACAACAACAATAATTGGTAAAATTTATTCACTTTAATGTTTTAACAGTAGCCATCACACTTATCAGATAATAACACTACAAATTAATTTAAACATGACTCCAAATTAATTTAAAGAACTTACTGATAAAAAGGAACATGAATGGCCCTGGCTGGCGTGGCTCACTGGTTAAAGCGTTGGCCTGCGCGCCAGCCTAAGCAACGAAAGGTCTTGGGTTCAATTCCAGTCAAGGGCACATACCTCGGTTGCGGGTTCCCTGGCACCCAGCTCGGGCGCATGAGGGAGGCAACCAGTTGATGTGTCGCTCTCACATCGATGTTTCTCTCTCTACCTCTCTCCCCCTTTCCACTCTGTGAAAATCAATGGAAAAAACATTCTCATGTGAGGATTTAAAATTAAAAAAACACAGCCCAGCTGGCATGGCTCAGTGCTTGAGCGTTGACCTAAGAACCAGGAGGTTATGGTTCGATTCCGGATTGGAGCACATGCCTGGGTTGTGGGCTCACTTGCCAGTGTGGGGCGTGCAGGAGGCAGCCGATCAAAGATTCTCTCTCATCATTGATGTTTCTATCTCTCCCTCTCCCTTCCTCTCTGAAAATAAATAAAAAATATATTTTAAAAAATAATGCCTAGCTCCTAAGGCTTAAAAAAAAGGAATGTAAATGAATACATTTATTATTCATAAGCCATAATTTGTTTTCCAGATCTCCATCCTCATTAACAGCTGGACAGCTACCCTTTAATAATGATGATAATTAGTGCTAGTGCACACTGTATAAACAATTACTAAATCATTATAATGGTTACCATTTATGAGCACTTACTACATTTTAGATGCTGTGTTAGCTACATTACATATACTATCTCATTTAATCCTCACAACCCATAATATATGTCCATATTAAAAACCACTGTGTCCGCCCTAACCGGTTTGGCTCAGTGGATAGAGCATCAGCCTCCGGACTGAAGGGTCCCAGGTTTGATTCCGGTAAAGGGCATGTACCTTGGTTGTGGGCACATCCCCAGTAGGGGGTGTGCAGGAGACAGCTAATCGATGTTTCTCTCTCATTGATGTTTCTAACTCTCTATCCCTCTCCCTTCCTCTCTGTAAAATATCAGTAAAATATATTTTTTAAAAAAAACAAACACTGTGTCCATTATCTACAATAAAGAGAAACATGCAGATGGAGAAAATGGCGGAGGTTTAGACAGACGTGTCGGTGCCTTGTCCCGGAGCAGATAAGGGCGGGCAGCTGAAACGGGTAGCATACAGCCCGAATAAGCAGAGGAGATTCAGCTGAGACAGTCTGCAGCCAGGAAAGACAGAGAAATCCTAGATAAAGGGAACGGTTAGAGGCTGAGGCTGAAACCTCTCCAGGTGCGCCGGCACAGCCGCGGAGACCGTGCCATCTTGGGTGACTGTCGCCGGCATCCAGAGACCAGCTACTAACCCGGCAACAACGGCTCTCAAGCAGCGCGACTACGTGAACTCAGAGGAACTCGGCTTCTCCCCACAGAAAGCAGATCCAAGCAACAGCGGCCTCCTGATCTCCACACGCTCTGTCTGAGGAACAGCTGCTGTGGGTGAAGCCTCCCTCCACCAGCCAGAAGAGCCACAACAGCTGTGAACAGCACCCATCAGAAGACCCACTAACAACAGAGGAGCAGCTGCTACCACAACCGCCCAAGGAGCAACCACAGCCCGAGGAGCCACTGCCACCTAGGGAGCAGCCACTGAACGACTCATTATCTATATACGTCAGTGAGATCAAACATGGGTAGACAAAGAAATCCCCAAAGGAAAGAAAAGGAGGACTCACCAGAAAAGCAGCTAAGTGATACAGAGGCATACAACATGACAGAAAAAGAATTCAGAATAAGGGTCCTAGAGTGCATACACCGGATGGAGGAAAAAATCGACAACTTATCCAAGAAGCAAGAAGAAACAGATGAAAAAATCGACAACTTAACTAAGACCCAAGAAGAAATGAAGTGCGATATAGCTGCAATAAAGAACACCATTGAAAGTATCAACAGTAGACTAGGAGAAGCGGAAGACCGAATTAGTGAATTAGAAGACAGGGAAGCAAAACACACCCAAACTGTACTTCAGTTGGAGAAAAAAATTAAAAGACAGGAGGAGAGCCTAAGGGAGCTTTGGGACAACATGAAACGAAACAACATACGAATAATAGGGGTGCCAGAACAACAGAAAGAGGAACAAGGATTAGAAAACCTATTGGAAGAAATAATATCAGAAAACTTCCCTGAGGTGGGGAAGAAAAAAGTCACACAAGCCCAGAGAGTCCCAAGCAAGGTGAACCCGAAAAGACCCACACCAAGACACATCATAATTACCATGGCAAATGTTCAGGACAAAGAGAGAATCTTACAGGCTGCAAGAGAGAGACGGAAAGTTACATACAAGGGATCTCCCATTAGATTATCAAATGATTTCTCAACAGAAACACATCAGGCCAGAAAAGAATGGACGGAAATTTACAAAGTGATGCAAAGCAAAGGACTGAATCCAAGAATACTCTATCCAGCAAGGCTATCATTCAAAATTGAAGGGGAAATAAGAAGCTTCACAGACAAAAAAAGGCTAAGGGAGTTTATCACCACCAAGCCAGCAATGCAAGAAATGCTAAAGGGACTGGTGTAAAAAGAAGAAATAAAAATCCCAGAAAGAAAACAGCCACACACACAAAAAAAGAAATGGCTACAAACAAGTACCTTTCAATAATAACTTTAAATGTAAACGGGCTAAATGCTCCAACCAAAAGATATCGAGTGGCTGAATGGATAAAAAATCATGACCCATACATTTGCTGTCTACAAGAGACCCACCTCATTAGAAAGGACTCACACAGACTGAAAGTGAAGGGATGGAAAACTATCTTTCAGGCTAATGGAAAAGAAAAGAAAGCTGGGGTAGCAATACTTATATCGGACAAAATAGACCTCAAAGTGAAGGCCATAACAAGAGATACGGAAGGCCACTTCATAATACTAAAAGGATCAATACAACAAGAAGATATAACCCTGATAAACATATATGCACCCAATGCAGGAGCACCCAAATACATAAAAAATCTTCTGGAAGATATCAAAGGAGAGATCGACAACAATACAATCATAGTAGGGGACTTTAATACACCACTGTCATCACTGGATAAGTCCTCTAGACAAACAATCAGCAAAGATACAGCAATACTAAATGACTCACTAGATCAGATGGACTTAATAGACATCTTCAGAACACTTCACCCCAGTGCCACGGAATATACATTCTACTCAAGTGCTCATGACACATATTCAAAAATAGACCATATATTGGGTCACAAGCAAAGTATCCCCAAATTCAAGAAGATTGAAATCATAAAAAGCGTCTTCGCAGACCACGATGGCATAATATTAGAAATAAACTGCAATAAAAACAACCCAAAATACTCAAACACCTGGAAGCTGAATAGCATGCTATTAAATATTGATTGGATTACCAATGAAATCAAAGAAGAAATTCAAAACATCCTGGAAACTAATGACAATGAAAACACAACAATCCAAAACCTATGGGACACAATGAAAGCAGTCCTGAGAGGGAAGTTTATAGCTCTACAGGCCTATCTCAAAAAACAAGAAAAAATGGTAGTAAATCAGCTAACTCTACAACTCAAAGAATTAGAAAGAGAGCAACAAGAAAACCCCAGAGTGAGCAGAAGGAAGGAGATAATAAAGATTAGAGCAGAAATAAATAACATAGAGACCAAAAAAATAATACAGAAAATCAATGAAACCAAGAGCTGGTTCTTCGAAAGGATAAACAAGATTGACAAACCTCTAGCCAGACTCACCAAGAAGCAAAGAGAGAGGACCCAAATAAACAAAATCAGAAATGAAAGAGGTGAAATAACAACAGACCCCACAGAAATACAAATGATTGTTAAAAAATACTATGGACAGCTCTACTCCAACAAACTAGACAACCTGGAGGAAATGGACAAATTCCTAGAAAAATACAACATTCCAAAACTCAATCAGGAAGAATCTAAAAATCTCAACAGGCCAATAACTATGGAAGAAATTGAAGCAGTCATCAAAAAGCTTCCAGCAAACAAAAGCCCAGGACCAGACGGCTTCACAGGGGAGTTTTACCAAACATTCAAGGAAGAACTAAAACCTATCCTCCTCAGACTACTACAAAAAATTCAAGAGGAAGGAACACTTCCAAGCTCATTCTATGAAGCCAGCATCACCCTAATACCAAAACCAGGTAAAGACAACACAATGAAAGAGAATTACAGGCCAATATCCCTCATGAACATAGATGCCAAAATCCTCAACAAAATCTTAGCAAATCGGATCCAGCAGTACATCAGAAAGATCATACACCATGACCAAGTAGGATTTATCCCAGGGATGCAAGGATGGTACAATATCCGCAAATCAATAAACGTGATACATCACATAAACAAATTGAAAGAAAAAAACCACATGGTCATATCAATTGATGCAGAAAAAGCATTTGACAAAATTCAACACCCATTTTTGATAAAAACTCTCAGCAAGGTGGGAGTAGAAGGATCATACCTCAACATAATAAAAGCCATATATGACAGGCCCACAGCCAACATCATTCTCAATGGACAAAAACTTACACCATTTCCCCTAAGAACAGGAACAAGACAGGGATGCCCCCTCTCACCACTCCTGTTCAACATAGTACTGGAAGTGTTAGCCATTGCAATTCGGCAAGAAGAAGAAATAAAAGGCATCCAAATTGGAAAAGAGGAAGTAAAACTGTCCTTATTTGCAGACGACATGATATTATACATACAAAACCCTAGAGACTCCATCAAAAAACTACTAGACTTAATACATGAATTTGGCAATGTAGCAGGATACAAAATTAACCCCAAGAAATCTGAGGCATTTCTATACACCAATAGTGAACTTTCAGAAAGAGAGATTATAAAAACAATCCCGTTTACCATCGCACCAAAAAAACTAAGCTACCTAGGAATAATCTTAACTAAAGAGGTAAAAGACCTCTACTCAGAAAACTACAGGACGTTGAAAAAAGATATAGAGGAAGACATAAACAGATGGAAGAACATACCGTGTTCATGGATTGGTAGAATCAACATCATTAAAATGTCCATACTACCCAAAGCAATCTATAAATTCAATGCACTTCCCATTAAAATACCAACGGCATACTTCAGAGATCTAGAACGAACTCTCCAAAAATTCATCTGGAATAAAAAAAGACCCCGAATAGCTGCAGCAATCCTGAAAAAGAACAAAGTAGGTGGGATCTCAATACCAGATATCAAGTTGTATTACAAAGCCACTGTTCTCAAAACTGCCTGGTACTGGCACAAGAATAGGCATATAGATCAATGGAATAGAATAGAGAGCCCAGAAATCGGCCCGAACCAATATGCTCAATTAATATTTGACAAAGGAGGCAAGAACATACAATGGAGCCAAGATAGTCTCTTCAATAAATGGTGTTGGGAAAATTGGACAGATATATGCAAGAAAATGAAACTAGACCACCAACTTACACCATACACAAAAATAAACTCAAAATGGATAAAGGACTTAAATGTACGACAGGAAACCATAAAAATTCTAGAAGAATCCAAAGGCAACAAAATCTCAGACATATGCCGAAGCAATTTCTTCACTGATACAGCTCCTAGGGCACTTGAAACTAAAGAGAAAATGAACAAATGGGACTACATCAAAATAAAAAGCTTCTGCACAGCAAAAGAAACCATCAACAAAACAACAAGAAAACCCACTGTGTGGGAAAACATATTTGCCAATGTCATATCTGATAAGGGCCTAATCTCCAAAATCTATAGGGAACTCATACAACTTAACAAAAGGAAGATAAACAATCCAATCAAAAAATGGGCAAAGGACCTAAATAGACACCTTTCAAAAGAGGACATTCAGAAAGCCAAGAGACATATGAAAACATGCTCAAAGTCACTAATCATCCGAGAGATGCAAATCAAAACAACAATGAGGTACCATCTCACACCTGTCAGACTGGCTATCATCAACAAATCAACAAACGACAAGTGCTGGAGAGGATGTGGAGAAAAAGGAACACTTGTGCACTGCTGGTGGGAATGCAGACTGGTGCAGCCACTATGGAAGACAGTATGGAGTTTCCTTAAAAAACTGAAAATGGAACTCCCATTTGACCCTGTGATCCCACTTCTAGGAATATATCCCAAGAAACCAGAAACACCAATCAGAAAAGATATATGCACCCCTATGTTCATAGCAGCACAATTCACCATAGCTAAGATTTGGAAACAGCCTAAGTGCCCATCAGTAGATGAATGGATTAGAAAACTGTGGTACATCTACACGATGGAATACTATGCTGCTCTAAAAAGGAAGGAACTCTTACCATTTGCAACGTCATGGATGGAACTGGAGAGCATTATGCTAAGTGAAATAAGCCAGTCAATGAAGGAAAAATACCACATGATCTCACTCATTCATGGATAATAGAGACCATTATAAACTTTTGAACAATAATAGATTCAGAGGCAGAGCTGCCTCAAACAGATTGTCAAACTGCAGTGGGAAGGCCGGGGAGGGTTGGGGGGCAGGAGGTAGGGGGGTAAGAGATCAACTAAAGGACTTGTATGCATGCGTATAAGCATAACCAATGGACATAAGACACTGGGGGATAGGGGAGGCTGGGGGACTGTCTAGGGCGGGGGGATAAAATGGACACATATGTAATACCCTTTGTAATACTTTAAGCAATAAAAAAAAAAAAAAAAAAAAAAAAAAAAAAAAAAAAAACTCAGTGCAAGCTCTGATACACTGGGCAAGATTGCACAACCTAGCCTGGAGTCCTGAGGGATCTCTTATCACAAGGCCAAACCTGAATCTAAGATCTTAGCTCACTCCTATTGGCTTCATGGAAGAAAAAAGTAAACACATGTAATGGCTGATTAAAAGCTATCTACACTAGAATATTGCATCGTCCACATGGGCAAAAGAGAAAGAGGAGCAATCCACACTCTTACCCTGATACATGATGCAAATTGACTTGACCCACTTATTAGTCCAATTATATTCCTGATATTGACCAATTTTCCTGGTGGGGGCAGGGTATCAAAGAAATAAATGGTAGAAGGATGATTCTCTAACACTAATATCAACTGGCCTGTAGATATTAGTGAGATCTGGGTTAAGAAATAGGCATGAGGAGAGTAAAATGGTGGACTGAGTATACCTAACAGAATCTTTCTCATATCCTGCATCTCTAGAAATGATAAATACTATATATTTTTAAAAATGCATTACCATTCTGGAATACACTTGGTGCCCAATACCAAGAGACCATGAGGAGGGTGAAATAAAGGTATTTTCTAACAAAAAAAAAAAAAAAAAAAAAAAAAAAAAAAAAAAAAAAGAGAAACATGCAAATTAGCCATCCCTCAGCCCTCACCCAGGCTGGCCAGGTACCACAGCAGGGACACCCACCCTGAAGTGGGTGTGGCCAGCCTGAAAACGGCCCTCAGCCCCTCACCCAGGCTGGCCAGGCCCCCCAGTGGGGACCCTCACCCATGGGGGCGTGGCTGGCCTGCAAACTGCCCCAGCCCCTCGCCCAGGCCGGCACTGTCCCCAGTGGGGACCCCCATCCCAATGGGGGCATTGCCGGCCTGCAAACCACCACAGGCCCCTTACCCAGGCCACCCTGTCTCCCAAGGGAACCCCCACCATGATCCGGGACACCCTTCAGGGCAAACCAGCTGGCCCCACCCATGCGCCAAGCCTCTATCTATACTAATAAAAGGGTAATATGCTAATTAGACTGGGAGATCTTCCAGGAGACCTTCTGGACAAAGCCATGGTGGTGGGGCTGAGGAAGAGGCAGTTAGGGGCCAAGAGGGGAGGGCAGTTGTGGGTGATCAAGCCGGTGGGAGGAGCCATTGTGGGTGATCAGGCCAGCCAGGGGGGGTGGCAGATGGAGGTTAGCAGGCCAGCGGGGGGCGGGGGGTACTTGGGGGCAAGCAGGACGGCAGGCAGAGTGGTTATTGGCAATCAGGCAGGCAGGCGAGCAGTTAGGAGCCAGCAGTCCCAGATTGCGAGAGGGATGTCCAACTGGGATCGGGCCTAAACCGGCAGTTGGACATCCTTCCAGGGGTCCCAGATTGGAGAGGGTGCAGGCCGGGCTGAGAGCCCACCACCAACACACACCCCCCCCCCCCGCACCCCCGTGCACGAGTTTTGTGCACCAGGCCACTAGTTAAAAAATAAACAAGATTTAGATAGGTTGAGTGACCTGACAAAAGAAATGCACTGGAAATTGAACCCAGGTCTGCCTAACTCCAAGTTCATGCTTTTAACCACCATAGTATCCTGCTTCTTGCACAAAAATAACTTTAAGATGCTCTAAAAGGTTGGCTCCCAGAAAAATACTACTAAATAGGAACATCTTTTTCTCTAGCTTATTAGGACTTTTCCTCAACATATGGAAAAACTGGAAGAATAGTCGAATGAACACCTGGACACTATCCACTTAGATTGAACAATTGGGTGCTCTCCCTCCAGGAAGCATGCCCATGCCATTCCATTCCCCCTCTACTAGCCTCACAGGCACATATCTCCTAGCCTCTACGGGACCCCATAAAACTTGCAACCAGGGGAGCAATGGGCAGCGGCAGCTCATCCCAGACTAACCCCCTGAACCTGTCTCCAAGGACCTCTTTTCTCTGACTTCCCAGTGAGCCAAAGCAGCCCAGCCTAGGCTCTCCTGTTGCTTCTTCTATGCCAGTGGTTCTCAACCTTCCTAATGCCGTGACCCTTTAATACAGTTCCTCATGTTGTGATGACCCCCAATTTCATTGTTACAAATTGAACATAATTAAAGCATAGTGATTAATCACAAAACAATATGTAATCATATGTGTTTTCCGATGGTCTTAGGCAACCCCTGTGAAAGGGTCATTCAACCCCCAAAGGAGTCGCGACCCACAGGTTGAGAACCACTGTTCTATGCCCTTCCTTGTCTCACTGTCCTAAGTATAATTTTGCTGCTGTGGTCAATAAAATATTGTTTGCTTATCTAAAAGAAAAAAATTCAACAATTGTTCATTAACAAATGTTTGCTATATGTGCTTTATCTCTTTCTGTTTAAACAGACATCATATTTTTCCTCTATTTTAAACTTTAGACATAATGCTTCACCAAAATGAGCACACACCACCTAAGAATAAAGTCATTCTCCTACATAACCACAACACTATTATCACACCTGAAAATTTAACAACAGTTCTGCAATATCATCTTATAAACAAACCATATGCAAATTTCTCCCAAGAGTCCCAAGAAAGTCTTTTATATCTTTTTTTGGAGGAGAAGGAGGACTTGAATTTGGTTTGTTTTTCAAACCAATCTAGATTCATGTACTATATTTGATTATTTTGTTTCTATTCTCTTTTAGTTGAGTAGGAATTAATATCATTAAAATGTCTTAATGTCACCAAAATGTTTTTATTTTAAGCTTTTCCGCATTGCATCAGGACTCAATTTCTGTCCATTATAGTTTTTTAACTTGATGAAATCAATACTTAATCAAATAATTGTAAATATCCCTTTATAAATATTAAAATGTTTCATCTATAACCAATGAATGCATGGATGGGTGGAACAAATTGATGTTTTTCTTTCTCTCTCCCTTCCTCCTCCCGCCCCCCATCCCTCCATCTCTCTCTCCCTCTCTTTCAAATTAATAGCCTGGCCAGTGTTTCTCAGTGGTTGAGCATGAACCCATGGACCAAGAGGTCTCGGGTTCGATTCCTAGTCAGGGCACATGCCTGGGTTGTGGGTTTGATCCCCAGCAGGGGGGCATGCAGGAGGCAACTGATAGATGTTTCTTTCTCATCCATGTTTCTCTCTCTCTATCCCTCTTTCTTCCACTCTCTCTAAAAAAATCAATAAAAACATATTTTTTAAAAAGTTAAAAATAAATAAAAAAATTTTAAAAATAAATTATATTAAATTAAATGCTTCACCTTTTTAAAAAGTTGCCTAACAGCTTTACTGCTCTGGACCTCTGCTTCACTAAGTAATGAGAAATTTATCTCCTCTTACCAAAAATCAAATTCATTAATTAAGTCACAAATACCACCTACAGACCCCTCCAGTCACTCCCTTCCTTTCTGCCTCTTGGCTAGGAGGCCAGATATGCATACTGGTTTGAAGAGCAGAAGTTTTACTTCACATTTAAAACTTCTTGGGCACTGGGATTGTATCTTCCTCTGGATTTTTCGGTAATATACTCAGTCTAATATGCAGAAGTGGGTAGGTTATAAACATTATTTTGTTTAATAACACCTGAACTTGGCACTCAACTAACAATAACTGACTCCAACAATTAGACAATGCTTTCCCTTATATAGAATTATCTCTATGAGGCAAATTTAGGTATAAATTTAAAAGAAAATGCTCAGAGTACTTATCACAGTTTGTGAATATATACTTGTGTAATTATGTAATTGTTGTCTATTCTCCCAACTAGACTGTTAGTTTCATAGGGACAGGGACCAAGTCTGGCACACAGTAAGTTCAATAAATATTTGTTGAATGAATGAATGAATGAATGAATGAATGAATGTTCTTTCTTGGTCTTTCTGGAATGCATAATGAGAGAATCTGCATTTTTCAGATTTACCACAAGATGGGAATTCATTTTACTTTTATATTCCATATTACCTAGTACTAAGAAATAAGTTAACACCAGAAGTCACTTTCAGCTCCTTTTGTGTCTTTCAATATCCCCAATAAGTCTTTTCTAATAAGACTTACATTTGTGAAGTAATCTTAGGGTTGGATAAAAAGGTCCTTCTCTTTGTCTAAAAAATAGTAACTCTCCATTTACTGTAAGGATTTCTATATGTTCATGGCTGTAAGACAAATGTCACAAAGTACAAGTTAGATATTTTCTTTCTAAAATTAATATGCCAAATAGCCTTTAAATAATGTATAATATGAAACATGTATATACAGAGATACAATAAGCTTTTCAAATTTTTTTCAATAAAGATCCAGGCCAAAAAAATTGTTTATCTCTTTTACCTAGCATACCAGCCCAGTGTAGAGAAAAAAATATGAGCTTCTACACTCAATTTTATTTCACATATTGTAAATTTCATTGTTAGGTAATTCAATAAAACAAATCTCTAAAGTACAAATGAAATAAATTAAATTGAACTCTAAACATTTAACTGATAAAACAATCAGTACATATTTTCATATAGAAAAACAACTGAAAATATAAATATTGCTTAGAGTTAGTATATTTATCTACTCCCATAATCTATCAAAAATTAATGTGAAAATAATTCCATTTATTATGGGTGCAATCTAATCATACAATATTCAACTACTTAGGCCTGAGCTTTACATAGAGAAAAATAAAGACTTACCATCGCACTATTTTGACAGGATCTTTCTTAGGCATGATTTGATTAAGCCATGGTTCAATACCTGGAAATTGCTCTATCAATTGGTTCTTAATGCCCTTTATAACTGAGGTTTTCAACTGGATGCAATTGGACACATTTTCTTTTTCATCAAATCTTCCAAATGATTTTTGAAAGAAAAAAAGAAAAAGTAAACATATCAGAACAGCTACTAGTAAAGGTAGTGTTTTAATTAGTCATATATTCCCAAGCAAGTATTTAGATGCCTAAAATAATAATGAAATAAGTTGATTTTAAAAATATTATTTACCTTTTATTCTGTCCAGCACAACCAACGTCTTATTACAATATTAAAATAAGCTGTCATACATACACAATTAGCTGGGGAGCGGGGTAGGATATGAGGCATATTTCACATTATAACCTGTAATCGGCTACACAAATGCCTGTTTTAGAAAATCTTACTGGTCTCTACCCAGGAAGAAACACAGATTTCCACCTATAACAAACCGAGGGGCGGGGGGGGGGGGGAGAGCAAACCAAAACAAAAGAGCCCTCAAGCATTGAGATACGGAAGCCCAACGCAAGTATAACAGAAAATCGGTCCCTGCTAAACTATGTAATCTACCGAGATTTTTTTAAAAATTCATGATGATAATGATGATGATTTCTAAGATCCCTGTTTATTTTTGCTCAAAATGTCATGAACAAAACCCACCTTCCTTGGCCCATGTTTCCCCTTGGCTTTTTTGCGTCTACCGAAAAGGTAGGTTCCCAAGGAATTGTCTTCCTTACACTGAATAGCCTATGGGGCAATCACGCTGTTTTCAAGACAAGGTTAATCTGGCAGCTAAGCAATAGGCATGACAGCCCGCTTGCTTCCTGTCACCCAGACTCCTTCACTCCCATGACCCAGGAAGTCAAGCCTTCCCTTATTCAGTTCATAACTAATAAACAGACGGCGGTGAATGCATGGCTCTCCTCTTAGCTAAAGAGGATATACCCTTAAATCACAGTGCAAGGATGTGACTGGAAGAACCTGGAAATGGAAATAGTATTGGGAGAGGGAGCAAAAGAGAAAGAGGGGTGGTAAGGATAAAGAAAATAAAGGTGGGAGGACTGAAACCCGACTGAGGATTAGGGATGGAAAGTTTAAAGAAGTGTTGTAAGTTGCGAGTGAGAGCATAGTACTATAGAAAACCTTAGGGGGTAAGGATGGCAGGGGCAGGGGCTGGGGAGAGAGAAAGAGGATCTTTGCTCTCGCCCTCTTCCCCACCTCCCACCCCCACCACCTTTGTGAGCAGCGGACGGAGGCCACACCATGTCCTTACTTCTTGAACATGATCCAAGGTGAAGGGGGCGACGATGGGGAAGGGCCCGGAATGGGGGGAAAATTGAATTAGCTGGATCGGCAGATCCCTTACAGGAGGAAGGCCAGCACTGACAGGCGGAGCTGTATTCGTTCTCCGGAAAGGGAGACAGCCAGCAGCACTTTCCGGTTCTCAGCGAAATTTGACTACTTCCGCTCCTCTGAACACCTCGCCCACTTTTGCCGGCCCTTTTTGGGCAACCGATTGCTATCCAGAGCGGGTATCTGAAAGGGCGGGACTTGAGAAGGAAGGAAAAATAGAGAAATCATTCTAGTAGAAGGAAGAGAAGAATGGAGGGGGCGGAAGCTCAACCAAAGCAGCACTTACAGCACTTGCGTCCTTACGGGTTCCTCAAAGGATCAAAATTCTTCCGTGTCACCCTAACCAGTTTGGCTCAGTGGATAGAGCGTTGGCCTGCGGACTCAAGGGTCCCAGGTTCGATTCCGGTTAAGGGCATGTACCTTGGCTGCGGGCACATTCCCAGTAGGGGGCGTGCAGGAGGCAGCTGATCGATGTTTCTAGCTCATCAATGTTTCTAACTCTTTATCCCTCTCCCTTCCTCTCTGTAAAAAATCAGTAAAATGTATATTTAAAAAATTGTTTAGGTTAACAGTAGGTTGCGCTGACACGGAAGAATTTTTTTTTTTAACTTGAAGCATGCATAGAACGACTTTTTAGTTTATTGAGAGATACTTTGTGCCCTGGATTCTTTTTTTATTATTATGAAAAGTAAAACCACGTCACATACTTGTAAACAACCAAATAAAGATGGCTGAGACACTAGAATAACAGCAAGGTTATTAGGAAGAAAGGCCTATCATCACTATATAAGTTCATATCAGCTCATGTAACTCCCAAAACTGCTTACTGATCTTACTGAAGTAGGTCCACTTATGACAGAAGATGCACATTGTTTGAGGAATACAGTGGAGACCCAAATCTGAAGTTCTGGCACCTATATAGTTTCAAGAGAGGACACTGAGTAAATGGAACCTGAATCTACTCTTATCTGTTTACAGGCAAGACAGGGGGCATAAAAACAAGTTAAATTACTTTACAACAATATAATCATCAAAAATCCAGAATGTGGGAAGAAACTCTGTAAGACAAAACAACTACATTTCTTAAATAAAGAGGAAAAGAAAGAGGGGGAACTTACAGATTAAAAGAGATTTCAATAAATAACAACCAAATGCAATAAATGGACCTTGTCTGGTTTCTGTTTCAAGGAAATCAACAGTTTAAAAAAATTTAAAAAGAGAGGCAATCAAGTCAATTTGTCACATATATGGACACTGTCCAGATATTTGATTGTATTAAGAAACAGTTACTTTTTTAGGTGTGACAACTACATTGTGGTTATGTTTGTGTTTTTTTATTTTTTTTCTTTCTTTTTTTTAATTAAACCTTTATTGTTCAGATTATTACATTAGTTACTCTTTTTTCCCACCATAACTCCCCTCCACCCAGTTCCCACCCCACCCTCCGCCCTCACTCCCCACCCACTGTCCTCATCCATAGGTGCACGATTATTGTCCATTCTCTTCCCTCACCCCACACCCCTTCCCCCTGCCCCCAAGAATAGTCCATTCCCTTTCTAGGTCCCTGATTCTATTACAATCCCAGTTCATACTGTTCATCAGATTATTTATTCCCTTGATTTTTAGATTCTCTTGTTAATAGATGTGTATTTGTTATTCATAATTTGTATCTTTACCTTTTTCTTCTTCTTCCTCTTCTTAAAGGATACCTTTCAGCATTTCAATTTTTTACTAGGAAGGATTTTTGTTCCCTAAGACAACCGAATGGATTGGTGCTCACCGAAGAGCATAAATTTAGGCTAGCTTTATAGTATCCTGTAGATGTATTCGTGGGCTTGCCAAGTTTAGCAAATAAAAATACAGGACACCAGTTAAATTTTAATTTTACATAAACAATGAATATTGTTTAAAGAATAAAATATACCTCATGTAATATTTGGGCATACTTAAGCTAAAAAATTTGTTATCTGAATTTAATTTGGCATCCCCTATTTTAATCTGGCAACCATTCTCACTGGCCAAAATGAAGTGTCCCATAGAATTATTCAGAAGGTTGCCATCCCCTGCCTCACCCCTATACAATGAGGTGAGCTATAAATCAAGAAAGGCAATTTACTTGAGTGATAAAATGGCCTGTAGGCAAGCAATAGAAGATTAATCTGATGGAAGAGATAACAACTAAAGAAACACATTTTACTTATGTAATTTTAAAAAGTAGAGTGAATCAAAGGTTTTGATCAGGAAAGAAAACATAGAAAAATACAAAATCTAAATAGGCACTAGCCCCAGGCACTGGGGTAAATGTACCCTGACCTGTAAAGCAAATACACCAGTCCCTCCAGAAAGTATATACTCAAGTCTCTATTGGAAAGATGGATGCTTGGAGTAATCATATGTATTTGAATTGTGCAACTAACTCCCTTTTTTAAAAAAATTAAATCTTTATTGTTCAGATTATTACCATTGTTCCTCTTTTTTCTCCCCATAGCTCCCCTCCACCCGGTTCCCCCCTGCCACCTTCCACCCTCACCCCCCCCCCCCACTGTCCTCATCCATAGGTGTACGATTTTTGTCCAGTCTCTTCCCACACCCCCTACACCCCTTCCCCCCGGAGAATTGTCAGTCCACCCCCTTTCAATGTCCCTGATTCTATTATATTCACCAGTTTATTATGTTCATCAGATTTTTTTATTCACTTGATTTTTAGATTTACTTGTTGATAGATATGTATTTGTTGTTCATAGTTTTTATCTTTGCCTTTTTCTAATTCTTCCTATTCTTAAAGAATACCTTTCAGCATTTCATATAATACTGGTTTGGTGGTGATGAACTCCTTTACCTTTTTCTTATCACTGAAGCTCTTTATCTGACCTTCCATTCTGAATGATAGCTTTGATTGGTCAAGTAATCTTGGTTGTAGGTTCTTGCTATTCATCACTTTGAATATTTCTTGCCACTCCCTTCTGGCCTGCATAGTTTCTGTTGAGAAATCAGCTGACAGTCGTATGGGTACTCCCTTGTAGGTAACTGACTGTTTTTCTCTTGCTGCTTTTAAGATTCTCTCTTTGTCTTTTGCCCTTGGCATTTTAATTATGATGTGTCTTGGTGTGGTCCTCTTTGGATTCCTTTTGTTTGGGGTTCTCTGCGCTTCCTGGACTTATAAGTCAATTTCTTTCACCAGGTAGGGGAAGTTTTCTGTCATTATTTCTTCAAATAGGTTTTTAATATCTTGATCTCTCTTCTTCTGGCACCACCATAATTCGGATGTTGGCTTGAAGTTGTCCCAGAAGCTCCTTACACTATCTTTGTATTTTTGGATTCTTTTTTCTGTTTGCTTTTCCAGTTGGGTGTTTTTTGTTTCTTTGTATTTCAAATCTTTGACTTGATTCTTGTGATCCTCTAGTCTGCTGTTGGAACTTTGTATAGTATTCTTTATTTCAGTCAGTGTATGCTTAATTTCTAGTTGGTCCTTTTTCATATCCTCGAGGGTCTCACTAAATTTATCAGCGGTTTCTAGAAAATTCTTGAAAAACCTTATAACCGTAGTTTTGAACTCTATATCCAGTAGTTTGCTTTCCTCCATTTCTTTCATTTGTGACCTGTTTCTTTGTCTCTGCATTTTGGCTGCTTCCCTGTGTTGACAGAGTGGCTTTCTGTGCTAGTTGTCCTATAGGGCCCAGTGGCTCAGCCTCCCCAGTTACCTGAGGTGGACACTCTTGGTGCACTCCTTTGTGGGCTGTGTGCACTGTCTTGTTGTAGTTAAACTTTGATTGTTGTTGGTATCACTGGGAGGAATTGACCTCCAGGCCAATTGTCTGTGAGAATCAGCTGTGTCTACGGTGGGAGAACTTCTGTGCTGGAGACCCCCTTATGGGGCAAGACTTGCTTCAGTGGGGCTTTGGTGCTCACTGAGTCTGCCCCCTGAATGTGTCCCTTATGGATCTGAGGAGTTGTAATCTGGAAGGTCCCACTCTGACCACTGGGTACACTGGCTCTTGGATCTCTAAGGAGGTGCTAATTTAGCCACTCCCTGAGGCTACCCAGCAGGAGCTATGGAGAGATCTGAAGATTCCTCTTCCTTGTTTGGGGTTTGGAGGTGCCCAGATGAGGCCCAGCTGTGAAGCAATGCAAGCTGCTGTGAAGCCTTGGACCTTCTTTTGGATGTTCTGGGTCTCTCTGACCCAGCTGCAGTTTGTTAGGTAATTTTAGATTGCAAAGGGCCAAGGCATTTATATGCAAAACCCTCTGCGCACAGCTTGGGTGGGGCGGGGTCTCAGGGAATCAACAGGGTGGAGCAAACAGCTATGGCTGATCCTCAGCCCTGCCCTAAGAGGTCCCAGGTCTCAGTGTGCCATGGTAATCGCTGCAAGCACCTCTGAGAGAAAGCTGCCCTTGAATTTCGCCTGATGCCAGACAGTCCAGTTTCTCCCCATATGAGTCTGGGTCCCCAGAGACTCGCCCAGAACTGGAGTTCAGTTCAGTCGGGAACGTGTGTCTCCCTCCCAATTAAAAAGACAACGGTGTCCTCAGTTGCCAGCCCTTTGCACGTGTTCCTCTGTACCTCTGCACTTTACTTCCACACCTCCTCTGAGTCTCAGTGTGCTTTTCTCTTTCCTTCTAGTTGTAGACTTTCCACTCAGTCACCCTTCCTGTGTTTCTGGATCATGTCCGTTTTGTCTTTTAGTTGTATTTTTGAAGTGGTTGTGCGAGGCAGCAATTTCCGGTGTTTACCTATTCCGCCATCTTGGTTTCTCCTCGCAACTAACTCCCTTTGCATTGATTCTATGGTACAACAATTTTCTGATTATAATTTAGCTTCCCACAAAGATCTGCCTGGAAACAATTTTCTATTTTCAAATCAAATCCCATGAACAATTGTTTGTCTTTGTAAATTAATAAATTGGCATTCTGGTTTACACATCAGGCTCTTGTGAACATCCTTATCATGACTTCGCATTCCCAGCATCAATCAATTTAAGACCTTTAGAATATTGAGTTTATGAACATGCAAAACTGAAGACCAGACCCCCAGCTGTGGTTAGAATTACAGTGTCATGCTTGTTGCCAAACAGCTTCCCTTCCCTGGCAACTATCATATCATCCTGGGAGCCTGACATGTAACAATATGCATTAAAGAGCGATAAACAGTTACTATTAAGCAGTTTAAGAAAATAGATAATTTATATTTAATCTATACATAACACAATATAATCTACACCAATAAAAGGGAAGCATGCAAATTGACTGTCCCTCTGCTATACCCACCAGCCAATCATTACGAGTATGCAAAATAAGCCAACAAAGATGGCGGCGGTGGCCACAGAGCTGGAGCAAGCAGAAGGCTTGGGTTGCCCCTGGCGACAGAGGAAGCCAAGCTTCCCACCCGCCCTGGCCACCACTGAAGGAGTGGCTGGGCGCCTGGCAACACAGGCTTCCAGCTCTCCCTGTCCTCCACTCAAGGAGGGGCTAGGGAGCTTAGGTCACTGGGGGGCATGGCCAGCCTGAAAATGGCCCTCAGCCCCTCACCCAGGCTGGCCATGCCCCCATGGGGTGAGGGTCCCCGCTGGGGGGCATGGACAGCCTGCAAACAGCCATCAGCCCCTCACCCAGGCTGGGCAGGCACCCCAGTGGGAACTCCCACCCTGAACAGGGTGTGGCCAGCTTGAAAACTGCCCTCAGACCCTCACTCAGGCTGGCCACACACCCCCAGTGGGGACCCTCGCCCCATGCGGGCATGGCCAGCCTGTAAACCACCACAGGCCCCTTGCCCAGGCTGCCCCATGCCCCAAGGGAACCCCCCACCCTGATCCGGACACCCTTCAAGGCAAACCAGCCGGCCTCCACCTGTGTACCAGGCCTCTATACTAATAAAAGGGTAATATGCTAATTAGACTGAGAGACCTTTCAGGGGACCTTCCGGACGTTCCTCTGGACAAAACCATGGTGGCAGGGCTGAGGTAGAGGTGGTTAGAGGCCAAGAGGGGAGGGCAGTTGTGAGTGATCAGGCCGGTGGGAGGGTGCCGTTGGGGGTGAGCAGACCAGCAGGGGGGCCAGTTGAGGGTAAACAGGCCATCAGTGGGGGTCAGTTGGGGGAGATCAGGACTGTGGGGGGGCATTTTGTAGTGAGCAGGCCAGCAGGGGGGCAGTTGGGGTGAGTAGGCCATCAGGGGGCCAGTTGGGGGCAAGCACACTGGCACGGGGGGGCAGTTTGGGGTGATCAGGCTGGCAGGGGGCATTTGGGGGCAAGCAGTCCTGTGGCAGGGGCTAGTTCGGGGTGAGTAGGCCAGGATGCAGAGTGGTTAGGGGCAATCAGGCAGGAAGGCAGGCAGGTGAGCGGTTAGGAGCCAGCAGTCCTGGATTGAGAGAGGGATGTCCAACTGTCAGTTTAGGCCTGATCCCTGTAAACTGGCAGTAGGACATCCTTCCAGGGGTTCCAGACTGGAGAGGGTGCAGGCCAGGCTGAGGGACCCCCCCCACCGCACTGCACGAATTTCGTGCACCAGGCTACTAGTATCTATATATTCCACTAGAAACAAAATTTAACTTGGTGGACCCCAAAATTAAAAATACCTAGATGGGCCAAAACCGGTTTGGCTCAGTGGATAGAGCGTCGCCCTGCAGACTGAAAGGTCCCAGGTTCGATTCCGGTCAAGGGCATGTACCTGGGTTGCGGGCACATCCCCAGTAGGAGATGTGCAGGAGGCAGCTGATCGATGTTTCTCTCTCATCGATGTTTCTAACTCTCTATCTCTCTCCTTTCCTCTCTGTAAAAAATCAATAAAATATATTAAAAAAAATACCTAGATGGACTTCCTAATCTCTTGAACTGTTGTCTTGAGAAACCTACTAATTTTAGACCTACTAGAAAGTATTATGCTGAATATTTGCAGTGTTAGAAATGATAGTTAACTTTTAATTCTATAAAAATGAGACACTATCTAAATTATGACAAATCCCACATGCATGGGAATAGATATACAGCTACATATACATATATATTTTTAATTTGTCAATTACAGTTTACATTCAATTACATATTAATTTCAGGTGGTGTAAATATTTATTTTAATCCATTTTCATATACTCTGATAATCACAGAAACTGAATCTGAGTTATGACAAATGTCAAATTAGATCATTAGTATTAATGAGGAATTGAGTTCTGTATATGTGCATCAATACCTTCATTCATAACCCACCTACACAGATACATAAGCAGGGCCCACTTATCACCACAATGTGTTTTTGGTTTAGTGTTGTAAACGGTATAATCATAAAGTGGATTCTGTTTTTCCAAGATTACAACTGGGGTTTGCTCCTGCCAAAGTACTCATCTTCAAATAAATCATCACTACAACAAACAATATGTCATAAAAGAAGAAATACCTCAAAATAAACCTCTTCAGAAATTAAAATAATGAAGTTCATTTATTCATGCAATAAATAGTTATAATAGACTTTTATGATGTATACATACACTAGTGACCTGGTGCATAAAGTTCATGCACATTAAAAGGGAATTAATTAGAGGAAATATTTTAATATTGCTATTTGCCCTTTCTCTATAATAGAAGTGTCAGAGATGAAAGAAAATTAGTAAAATGTATATGAAAATCTTCCTCCTGTCAGAGTCTGGGACATGCCATGGGAACCAGAGTCAAGTCCTCGCCCACCCACATGTGGCTCAAAATCATGCAAGACCCAGACCTGGCCAGCCCCACTCCCATTGTGCTAGATCCAGACCTGGCTGGCCCCACTCCCATTAAGCCTGGCTGGGTGGGGGGCATAGCCTCAGGTCCCCTGGCCCAGCTCCAGGGCAGGGGTCACAGCCTGAGGTCCCCTGGCTCAGGCGGGGGGGAGGGGCATCTTGAGGTCCCCTGGCCCAGGCCAGGGGGCACACCTTGAGGTCCCCATCAAGCCCCGCTGGGTGGGGGGGGCACAGCCTGAGGTCCCCCAGCCCAGCGCCAGGGCTGGGTGTGCGGCCTGAGGTCCCCCATCAATCCCCGCATGGCAGGGGTGCAGCCTCAGGTCCCCTAGCCTGGGCAGGGGAAGGAGGCGTGCCTTGAAGTCCCCTGTCAAGCCCCGCTGGGCAAGGGGCAGAGCCTCAGGTCCCCCGGCACGGTGCTGGGGCAGGAGGTGCAGCCTGAGGTCTGCCATCAAGCCCTCCCAGGCGGGGGGGCACAGCCTGAGGTCCCCCAGCCTGTTGCCATGGCAAGGGGGCACAGTCTGAGGTCCCCTATCAAGCCTTGCCAGGCAGGCGGCACAGCCTGAGGTCCCCCGTCAAGCCCTTCCAGGAGGGGTGCGGCCTGAGGTCCCCCAGCCTGGCACTGGGGTTGGTGGTGCAGCCTGATGTCCCCCTTCAATCCCCACCAGGTGGCAGGCACAGCCTCAGGTCCCCTGCCTCGGCCCAGTGCCACACAGCCTAAAGTCCCTGCTGATTGCTTGTTAAGGCTCATTATGGGAACTTGGCCTCCACTGTGGGCACAACCTTCTTGTGTTACAGGATCCCCACCTCTGCTGTGGGCGCAGCCATCTTGTGTTACAGGATCCTTGCTTCCACTGTGGGCGCAGCCGTCTTGTTAAAGCATGATGGTCAATTTGCATATTCCCTCTTTATTAGATAGCATGCTCTGTACTATAATTTGTGCATAAGTATTCTATGCACATTTTATTTAATTTATTTTACAAGGGTCCTCAATGTACACGCAGCACAGAACACAGAAAACCCAAGTCTATCAAACATTTTACTAAAATAAGTAACTTAGCTGTAACAAGCATTAAATACTTAATTATTGTGTTTGCCTTACAATTTGGAAATTATTTTATAGAATCATCTTGACATGAAGCTATAAAATTCGGCCCAAAGGAGTTTTACAGAAAGACCTCCTTTGCTTCTTTGTAAGCTTCCTTGAGCAATAAGCATGGCACCAAAACCCTTCAGGGTGTTCAGTAAAGAAAAGTTTCTTTAGGAGCTGGGCTACAGCTTTGAACACTGAAAAAACTGCTTTTGCTACAAGAAAGAATTGGGCCACTGACAGAATCCTGCTGGGGCTCACATTTCTAAGAATCTGCAGCTGTGAAGCCTTCATTAGGGTCACTTTTCCCACAAACTGCCTCTCAGCCTCACACCTTAGAGACCCCTGCAAATGGCTTTATATCCCCCACAAGAGCAAGACATACCTAAGAATTACAGCACTATCCCCACTGGTGAGAAAATATATTGGCCCATCCCCTTCCTGGAAACTTGTCCATACTGAGCAATATAAGGAACACCAACAAAACAGCAGCTCCTGCCTCCAGTCCCAAATAGAACTAAATTTTGAGATACCTAAAAGCCCCCTATTTATTAAAAGATTGTCAGGACAAACCACCTTGCCAAACTTGTGATAAGCCAAACCTACATCCGTTTTCCTTTGTCATTACCCAATATGTAAGCACCCAGTTCAACTTATTTGCTATGTGATCTTGGGCAAGTCAATTAATTCTGTGACTGTCTTCCATCTAAAATAAAGGATTTGCTTTATGAGGGTACGAGAATTTAATGACACAACACATGCAAACATTACTGAGTTATTATTGTTATTATAAAATTACTATTATTTTTGCTGTGGTTATTGCTGTGCTCTAACATCATCCCCATATTTCTCTGTACTTCTCCACCCTACCTGACTTCTCATTTCTACCTTAACTTCCAGGTGCTTCTGGCGTGCCTCCTGGACACCATGATTAACAAGCTCTCCTCCCATCCTCCAACTCATCTCTGAATATCCACTGATATTCCAGCTTTCCTATGAGGAAGGAGTTTCCCTTACAACCTTTTCAAGTGAAAGTGATTTATAGCAACACACTGTAGAGTCAAGAGGTGAGGTGAGCATCTTCCTTCAGTAACACTACAACTTCCAGACAATCCTTCTTTCCCCTTCAGATGAGAAAAAAGCCAAAACCTGATTCTAGAGACACTTCTCTAAAGAGGACATACAGATGACCAATAGGCATATGAAAAGATGTGCAACATCACTAATGATCAGAGAAATTTAAATCAAAATGACAATGAGGTACCATCTCACACTTGTCAGAAAGGCTATCATCAACAAATCAACAAACAACAACTGCTGGGGAAGATGTGGAGAAAAGGGAACCCCGTGCACTGCTGGTGGGAATGCAGGCTGGTGCAGCCACTAAGGAAAACAGTATGGAATTACCTCAAAAAAGAAAAAAAACCTGATTCTTCTACCTCTGAGTTTAAAATCTTTGTTTACACCTCCACTCCCTCTTTGCTGTCCTCTACTCATTAATTGAAGAACTGGCATCTAGTCTGGGGGTCCCGTGCCCAGGCCTGATGCCTCTGGCTAAGGTGTCAGGCCTGGGTGGGGGGCGAAGCCTGCGATCAGGGAGGTCTGGGGGTTCCCTGCCCAGGCCTGATGCCTCAGGCCAAGGTGTCAGGCCTGGGAGAGGGGCTGATCTGGCGATTGGAGGGTGATGGGGGTCGACGCCTCTGGCCAAGGCGTCAGGCCTGGGCGAGGGGCCGATATGGCAATCGGAGGGAGATGGGGGTCCCCTGCCCAGGTCTGACACCTCTGGCTGAGGCATCAGGCCTGGACAAGGGGCCGATCCAGTGATCGAAGGGTGATGGGGGTCAACGCCTCTGGCCGAGGTGTCAGGCCTGGGTGAGGGCGGAGCCGGTGATTGGGGGGAGATGGGGGTCCCCTGCCCAGGCCTGAAGCCTAGGCTAGAGGCGTCAGGCCTGGGCGGGGAGCAGAGCCAGCAATCAGAGGGGTCTGGGGGTCCCCTGCCCAGGCATCAGGCCTGGGTGAGGGGCCGATCCTGTGATCGAAGGGTGATGGGGGTCGACGCCTCTGGCAGAGGCATCAGGCCTGGGCCAGGGTGGAGCCAGAAATGGGAGGGAGATGGGGGTCCCCTGCCCAGGCCTGATGCCTCTGAGGCATCCCCACCTTTGACTTGTTAAACACTGCAAGAGAAAAGTCACACAGTTGAATAAATTGGTATCACTCTGAATTCATGGTTGCCAACCTCAAGTGGACTTCCCTTATTCCTGGGAATACTTCCATGTTTTCAGCTCACTCTCTCATTCTCCCTAATTACTCTTTCAAGTTTCTCATTCTCCTCAAAACTCACTTCTTTACTTAATTTTTTTTATTATTTTTCAATTACAGTTGACAATCAATATTATATTGGTTTCAGGCATACAGCATAGTGGTTAGACATTTATATAACTTATGTAGTAATCCCACTGAAAATTCTAGTATCCATGTAATACCATACATAGTTATTACAATATTATTGACTATATTCCCTATGCTGTGCTTTACATCCCCATAACTATTTTGTAACTGCCAATTTGTACTTAATTTCTTAATAGTCCTTCACATAGGAAACCAACTTCCTACTGTCTACTACTACTAAACTAGGGAATATATTTACAACCATCCTTCTAATGTTAAAATGAGAGATAGCCCTCTTCTAATCTAGGTCTAGTTCCAAATCCCATTTAAGTATAGGTACTCAATAACTTTACTCAATCTATTATTACCTCCACCCTATATCTCCAACCTCTCCCTCTCTACTGGCTCCTTCCTCTCAGATTTTTCAAAGGAAATTCATGAATATGCCTACATCATCTAACACTAAACATTGCGGAAGTATATATATAAAAGCCTAAGTGACCATTTGACCAGTAGCTATGACATACACTGACCACCAGGGGGCAGACGCTCAACACACAGGCATGGAAACATGGAATAGACTAATGAATCTCAGAGGGGAGTGGGTAGGGGGGAGGGAGGGAAGAGATTAACCAAAGATTCCCAAATTCTGTGGAGATCAGGCAGAAACCATGCACCATGCCTCTGACATCCCTGGAGGGGTCCCAGATTGTGAGAGGGCACAGGCCAGGCCAAGGGACCACACCGATGCACCAGGCCTCTAGTATGTATATAAGATCTTTGTTTAATCTCTTCCCGCCCCCACCCCTCTTCTCTCTGAGAATCATCAGTCTGTTCCATTTCCATGCCTCTGATTCTATTTTATTCACCAGTTTATTCTGTTCATTAGATTTCTTATTCCTTTATTTTGATTTTAGATTCAATTGTTGAAAGGTATTATTTGTTGCCATTTTGTTGTTCATTTTCCTCCCCTCCTCCCCCTCCTCCTCCTCCTCCTCCTCCTCTTCCTCCTCCTCCTCCTCCTCATCCTCTTTTTAAAAGAATACCCTTCAACATTTCATATAATACTGGTTTGATGGTGATGAACTCCTTTAGCTTTTTCTTGTGACAATAATAATAGCATCAATTGAATATTTACCCCAAGCCAGGCACTGTTGCAAGTGCTTTCATATATTAATGCATTGAATTCTCAGAATGACTTTGTGAGGTAAATACTATTATTATTTCCATTTTATGGATGAAGAAACTGTGGAATAAAGGAGGTTAAGCAACTTGCCCAAGATTACCAAGCTATGAAGTACTAGAATCTGGATTTGAACCCAAGTAGTCAAACTCTGCTCTCTAAATCACAACACTTAAAGACCCCCTTCTGTGCTCTGCCCCATCCGCCCCTCTTCAGCTCTTCCCTCCATTCCTTCCCCATCCTATCTAATAATAGACAAACATGGTAATTGATTGTACCTTCCCTACGCCTCCCATTGGCTAATCAGCGCAATATGCAAATTAACCACCAACAAAGATGGTGGCTAATTTGCATAATGAAGGCAGGGCGGGACAGCACAGCCGCCAGCACGAGCTGCCATCCAGGCCACAGGCCGGCCCCAGAAGCCCCAGAAGCTGCCCAGAAGCCAGTGATGGGGGGAGATGGTGGGCAGAGCCAGCAATCGGAGGGGTCTGGGGGTCCCCTGCCCAGGCCTGATGCCTCTGGCTAAGGTGTCAGGCCTGGGTGGGGGGCGAAGCCTGTGATCAGGGAGGTCTGGGGGTTCCCTGCCCAGGCCTGATGCCTCAGGCCAAGGTGTCAGGCCTGGGAGAGGGGCTGATCTGGCGATTGGAGGGTGATGGGGGTCGACGCCTCTGGCCAAGGCGTCAGGCCTGGGCGAGGGGCCGATATGGCAATCGGAGGGAGATGGGGGTCCCCTGCCCAGGTCTGACACCTCTGGCTGAGGCATCAGGCCTGGACAAGGGGCCGATCCAGTGATCGAAGGGTGATGGGGGTCAACGCCTCTGGCCGAGGTGTCAGGCCTGGGTGAGGGCGGAGCCGGTGATTGGGGGGAGATGGGGGTCCCCTGCCCAGGCCTGAAGCCTAGGCTAGAGGCGTCAGGCCTGGGCGGGGAGCAGAGCCAGCAATCGGAGGGGTCTGGGGGTCCCCTGCCCAGGCATCAGGCCTGGGTGAGGGACCGATCCTGTGATCGAAGGGTGATGGGGGTCGACGCCTCTGGCAGAGGCATCAGGCCTGGGCCAGGGTGGAGCCAGAAATGGGAGGGAGATGGGGGTCCCCTGCCCAGGCCTGATGCCTCTCAGGCCTGGGGTGGGGGTGGGGGTCCAAGCCGGCGATTGGTGTGAACTACAGAGGAAACACCTTTTCTGACCGCTCATTGGCTAAGCTCCCTGTATGCCACTGGTAATATTCTTAGTAACTTGGGTAATAAGAATCCAAGAAGGTGATATAGGGTTTTTTCCACCTCACTCCTGGAGAATAAAAGGAAGGTCCGCTGCTGGATGGGCTAAGAAATGTCATATCCTGCCCTAGCTGGTTTGGCTCAGTGGATAATGCCTTGGCCTGCCGATGGCAGGGTCTGGGTTCAATTCTGACCAAGGGCATGTACCTAGGTTGCAGGCTCCTCCCTGGCCGGGACCCAGGTCAGGGCTCATGCAGGAGGCAACCAATCAAAGTGTTCCTCTCACTTTGATGTTTCTCTCTGTCTTTCCCTTTCTCTTCCACATTCTCTAAAAATCAATGGAAACATATCCTCAGGTGAGGATAAAAAAAATAATAAAGAAACTATTATTATATGAAAGACACATCTTGAAAATGCCTAAAGAAAGTTGTCATTTTTTCATGGTGAAGGGACTGGAGTCCGTGTTGTTTAAAAAACCTTGCTGGCTGCGGTGACTGGCAGTGGCTGCAGCAGCAGGCTGATGGGGCTGGTGCCTTCCCCTGATCATTCTGGTCACCTCCCACAAAGGGAGGCCAGACTGTGGCTTAGGCCCTATCTCCAAGGGGAGCAGGGAGCGGGCCTAAGCCGTCACTAGGACATCCCCTGAGGGCTCCCAGTATGTGAGAGGGGGCAGGCTGGGCTGAGGGACACACATACCCCCAGTGCACGAATTTCGTGCACCAGGCCCCTAGTAGTTAATAACTGGTAATAGTTTTGTGTGTATCCTTCCAGAAATTTTATTGGCATATTTACATATATATTGTACATATGCATAAGAAACATAAATGGAATCATACTGCATATGCTATTTTGCTTTTTCACTTTATGAGTGCAATATATGCTGGAGATTTTTCCATGTCAGATAATATAGACAGACTAACTTCACTGCTTTTGATGGCTATAGGGAATTTTATAGTATATACCATAATTTATTTAACTAATCCTCTTCTGATAGTCATTTAGGCACCTACAAGAAGACTGAATGGTAGGATGAGTCACAGAACCCCAATGTTCCTCAGACCTTCTACTGGCCTGCCACTATCAGGGATCAGGGCCCTATGCTCTAACACCTATCTTAACCTCAAAAGTCCACAACTGCAACAATGGGAGGTCAATAGGGACCCCATACACAGGCTTGTCCTGGCAGAAATCAAGAATAAACTTATACACTGGGACTAAAATCACACCATCCTCAAGGTTTTTACCCACTTTCAACAATGATCAAGAGGGGCTCAGGCATATCCTGTCCTTCTCTTTGTCCACACTCCCTCCCTTGATACCTAACCTCAAAGCTTTGAATATGCCAATGATACCCACATTTATATTTCCAGCCTAGATTTCTCCTTTGAACTCCAGACTCTATATCCAACTGCCTACCTGACTTCTCTGCTTGGATATCTAAAGGATATTTCAATTCATGTTCAAAACTGTACTTCGAGATTCTCTCCATTTCAGACCCTGCCCAACACATCAAGTCCCCAAACCTATTTTACCCACAGTCTTCAGTTATTGACAACTCCATCCTTTCATGTTTTCATCCTTTCATGTGGGAATTTTCTTAATTCCTCTCTTTCATATTCCACACTCAAGGCATTGGCAAATCCTATTGACTCTTCAAAATATATAAAAAAAATTTGACCACTTCTAATGACCTTCACAGCTACCTTCCTGGTTCAAGTCATCATCATCTCTCTTTTTTTTCATTTAAATTCTTTATTGTTTAAAGTATTACACATGTCTCCTTTTCCCCCCATTGACCTCTCCCTGGCTTCTCCCATCCCCAGCACATGCCCTCACCCCCCTACTGTCTGTGTCCATTGGTTATGCTTATATGCATGCATGCAAGTCCTTTAGTTGATCTCTTACCCACCTCCCCTCCTCCTCTGCCTTCCCTCTGAGGTTTGACAGGCTGTTTGATGCTTCTATGTCTCCGGCTCTATTTTTGTTCATCAGTTTATGTTGTTCATTGGTATATTCCACAAATGAGTGAGATCATGGAGTATTTATCTTTCACTGACTGGCTTATTTCGCTTAGCATAATGCTCTCTGGGTCTATCCATGCTGTTGCAAATGTTAAGAGTTCTTTGTTTTTTTACAGCAGTGTAGTATTCCATTGTGTAGACGTAGTCATCATCATCTCTTGCCTGGATTATTTTAATAGCCTCCAAACTGGTCTTTTACTTCTTCCTTCCACCACAATTTATTCTTGACACATGCCAGGTTTTCCTATTAAAAATGAAAGGCAAATTAAAGTATCTTCTCTGCTCAAACCTTTCCAATGGCTCCCCATCTCAACCAGAGTAAAACCATTATCTGTAAAATAGCTTATATGGTTTTTAATTGGATTCCTATTATCTCTTTGACTCCCCCTCCTCTTCCTTCTCCTCCTCCTTCTCCCCTTCCTTGCCTTTTCTTAGTCTTCTCCAGTCACAGTGACCTCCTTGCTCTTTTTCTAACACCTTGGGCATACACATACCTTAGGATCATTACACTGGTTGTTCCTTCCTCTTGGAAAGCTCTACCCCAAATCTCCACATGACTACTTCCCTCACCTCCTTCAGGCCTCTGTTCAAATGGTACCTTTTCAATAAGGTATGTCTCTACTTTCCTCATTGAAAAATGCCAACTCCCCTCATGCCTTTATTCAATTCAAATTTTCCATAGCATACTATAAAATTTGTTTAGAAAGACAAATGTATGTATTAGAGAGAATGTGAGACACTGGAACCCTCATACTTGCTGGATGGAAAATAAAATGGTACAACCTCTTTGAAAAACAGTTTGGTACTTCTACATAATGTCAAACATAGAGTTACCGTATGATCCAGCAATTCCACTCCTCAGTATATACTCAAGAGAAATGAAAATATATGCTCATGAATGTTCATAACAGCATTATTCATAATTGCTAAAAAGTAGAAATGACCCAAATATCCTTAAACTGGTGAATTGATAAACAAATGTAGCATATCCATACAATGGAATATTATTTGGCCATAAAATAATTAAATACTAATACATGTTACAACATGGATGAGCCTTGAAAATACTAGGTAAAGTAAAGCAGCCACACACACACAAAAAAAACCCATATTGAGTGGGTCTATTTATATGGAATTTCCAGAATGGGTAAACATATAGAGGCAGAAAGTAGATTAGTGATTTCCAGGGTATAGGGAAAGGAGAGTACGTGATATGACAGCTAAGGAATAAAGTGTCTCTTTTGTGGATGATAAAAATGTTCTAAAATGAGAAAGAGGCAATGGTTGCACAACTCTGTGAATGTACTAAAACCATTGTACCGTATGCTTTCAAAGGGTGAATTTCACAGTATGCAAATTACTATCTGAAGAAAATAATTTATGTAAATTATATCTGAAGAAGCTGTTATCTAAGGGAATTTAACCGGGGAAAAAATATTGTGTTGATATTTTTGGCAGAGAAGCCAAGCCTCGCTGTGGCTGGACCAAAAGCCTGGGTCCCGGGTGCCAGAGGAAAACTGGTGCCGGCAGCCAGGGGAAGGAAGAAGGAAGGCCTAATGTGCAAATCTTCATGCAACGGGCTTCTAGTCATATATAATCAACCTTATTAAGTAGTGTATGTGTTATGAAGTTTTCTACATCCTTATGTATTCGCCTAATCTGTTGATTTATGAGAGAAATATTTTACGTCGAATATGCCCAAAAGTCCACCAGCAATCTTAATACCTATCTCTTGTCAAGTCTTTCTGAACTGTTTCAAACCTTTCCCACTTTCCCAAACTTCCACCACCCTCGCCTGTTCCATCACATCCTACTTTATACATAAAACAGAAGAAAAGATAGGATTGCTCTTATCTGCCTGCTAACAAACATACAACTTAAAAAAGTCTACCCCATTCCATTCCATTTAACTTTTCTTATTTGTATAGCTCTCCCTTTTTCTGAGACTAATCTCTCCACCTTACCTTTTTTTAAAATCCTCACCCGATGATATGCTTTTTAAATTGATTTTAGAGCAGAAGGGAGAGGGAGAGAGAAACACTAATGTAAGAGAGAAACATCTATTGGTTACCTCCCATACCCACCCCACCAAGGGATCCAACCTACAACCTGGGCATGTGCCTACACCAGGAATCAAACCCGCAACTTTTCCATGCATGGGATGAGCACACTAGCCAGGGCACTCCACCTGACTTTTGAATTCCATACCTTTCCACTTTCTCAGAAGCCTGGCCTTACTAATTTTCCCTTTTCTCTCTTAACTTAGTTCTCTCTCCTCTCTTTCTCTCTCTCTCCCCCCTGACCCCTCCCCAACCCTCCCCTTCTCTATCTATATGTCTCTCAAGAGGTGAAGTTTAATTCCCCTCTCCTTGAAACTGGGCTGGTTTTAGTGCCTTGCAGCTTCCACCTGGGCCTCTTGGAACACTCACTCTTGGACTCTTGAGATGCCATGTAACAAGTCTGCTTACCCAAAGTCTACCTTTCTGTGAGAAGACCCAAGCTAGCCAGGTGGAGATACTATCTAGAGAGAAAGATGCCCAACTATTCTAGTTCCTAGGCATTCAGGTCACCCCAACTGAGGGCCCAGACATCATGAAGCATAAATGAGCTGTCCTTGATATTCCTTATCTGAATTTCTGACCCAAATTAACATGAGACATCATGATGATGATGATGATGATGATGATGATGACAACGACGACGACGACGACGATGGTTTTAAGTCACTAAATTTTGGGATTGTGTGTTATACAGAAATAAATAATTGGAAGTTAAAAATGGCCTCATGTTGCTAAATGTAATAGACATGTTTGCATCCCTATGTATTTGACCTGTTAGCAGGTCTTGACACAATTAATCATTCTCTCTTCTTTTAATATGTTTTTTTAAAATTGATTTCAGAGAGAGGATGGGAGAGGGATAAAAATATCAATGATGACAGAGAATTATTGATTGACTGCCTCCTGCATGTGCCCTACTGGGGATTGAGTCTGCAACCTGAGCATGTGCCCTGACCGGAACGGAAGTGAGACCTCCTGGTTTATAGGTCGACACTCTAATCACACTGGCCAGGGCTGGGGATGTTTCATTTGCTCAGGTAACCTTTCTTGACCACTCCTACAGAGCACTCATTACAGTTGTAATTTTTGTGTATTCAAATAAATATTTGAATATTTGTCTCCCTGATTAGACTATAAGCTTCAGGCTGCAGACATCAAGGTTGGTTTGCTTGTTACTGTGCTCACAGTACCTAACTCAATGTGTGGCACATATTAGGTGCTAAAAATATATTTTTGGAGGAAAGTAGGGAAGAAGGAAGGAAAGGGAGGAGAGAAGGATGGAAGAGAAAAGGGGAAATAGGAGGGGGGACTCTCCCTCTCCCATGATAGGTTACTTGTAAATTTTTACTCTCCTTGTATTTCTTTTTTTTTTTATTGCTTATGTATTACAAAGGGTATTACATATGTGTCCATTTTATCCCCCCGCCCTAGACAGTCCCCTAGCCTCCCCTATCCCCCAGTGTCTTATGTCCATTGGTTATGCTTATATGCATGCATACAAGTCCTTTAGTTGATCTCTTACCGCCCTACCTCCTGCCCCCCAACCCTCGTCTCCTTGTATTTCTAATAGACTTTGCTTTATATATCTCTAATTCATATTGTTATGTGCATAAAGGTCCATGATTGTCATATATTCTTAGTTGAGTGCACCTTTTATCAATATTAAATATCCCTTTGTCTCTTTTAATATTTTAGCTCTGAATTCTATCTTTGTTTGATTCAAATGGTGCTCTTTTTTGCTAGCATTTAGACAACTCAGAATTTTACTGTTTCTTTGCTCACACTATTTCTTATATTCTACATGTTCTTCTTTTCAAGATTCATTTTTTTATTTTGCTGTAAAACCTACCTGAGTAATTCACAATGGTTCTGAATATATCTGCAATGTGCTCTGAATACGTAGAAAAATTAGAGTCTAAAAATCAGAGTTTTGTTCTGTGTATTATTTCCAACTCAGGGCCAATTACTCTATTTATTCATTTTGGTTCTTTTCTTTTATGTTGTAGATTTTCTCCAAATATTTCTGCTGATCCTTTGATGTCTATGCATGTTAGTGAATAAGGGACAAACACATCTGCAAAGATAGCTTTTCCTGAGTTTACTCTACAGTTATGTGTTCCTAGATGGCCCATCTCCTGAGCTGGAGGGCCTTGTGTAAGTAGGTTGCATGTGTTGACTTGTCAGCTTCACTTTGAAGTGGGTATGAAGGAGACAGAGACTGTTCCCCCTACTTCCTGCAAATTGCCAAAACAATTTTACTGTGGCAATGGAGGACTCCAGTGTATTTCTTCCTGGCCAATTCTTCAATCGATCAGAGGGGGGTTCCCACTACACCCGCTCTTTGTATTTATTCATTCTGAGATTTGATTTTCTCTAGTAATTTTCTCCTGCAGGCCTTGGACTTGACTACTCATCCTCTCTTATCAATATGATCATATCTGATTTCTATCCTCAAGGAATTCATCTCAATTTCTGAACTACTGATGGTACATTTTCCTTTAAAACCATTCTTGTTTTTTTGTGTGTTTTTTTGTTGTTGTTTTGTTTTTTGTTTTTTCCACTCTGATGCTTTAAGGGACTTGGGGAAGAGAAGATGGGAACAAAGTTACAAGCATTTATGCCGTCATCTTGATCTAATCTGACCAAAGTATTTGCTTATGTCAATTTGCCTGAGGCAAGGAGAGTGGCCAGGGCTCACTCTGAGAGGCAAGAGAAAAGGGCTCCTTCTGGTGATAGCTTCTGATCACCCAGGACTTCCAATAGAGGCCCATTTGGATTTAGAAATCTAGTATTTGCATAGCAATTCTTCTGAGAGAGCCAAGGCACCAACTAGCAGGCACCATCCTAGAGCAGAAAAATTGTGAAAGAAAAAGTGCCCCCTTGAGGTGAATTAATTAGAAAAAAGCACCCCTTTGGGTAGTCCAAGTATAAAAATTCTAGCTTTCCTCTGCTGACAGTGGCATCCTGTCATTAGCGATCAAGGCTTGTTGACTAGCAGAATACAGACTAGATTTAATCCTACCTCCAACACAAACACACACACACACACACACACACACACACACACACACAGGTTTCACTTTGAAGTGGGTATGAAGGAGACAGAGACTGTTCCCCCTGCTCCCTGCAAGTTGCCAAATATTCTACAGAACCATATATAGTAAACAATAGCCTCTGTCAATGCCAATTACAATGTCCAGAGATAAGACCTCCATACTCTGGGGCTTCTCCCAATTCCACACAAGCCTGAGAGGTCAGGTTCAAGCTCAGAAAAACTTTCCTTAAGTGAGCCCCCAATAAAAGCAGCTTTTTCTCCCTGCTATCTACCACCCCAAGAAATAGGCCTCTGACCTCCCTGAGCCCTTGCACAGCCAACATTACAGAGCAGCCCAGAAAACTCTGACTTTACAAACTAGGCCCTCCTTACTTCTAGTAGAGCCATTCTCAGCACCAAGAGGAAAGGTCTTTAATGCAAATGCCACTGATAGGCTGCTCAGAGACCATTAAACACCACCAGGTCTCTCCAAGAGTTGTGCTCAGAAACTAGGGACAAGGACTCTACCAACCTTCCTCTCCTGCCCCCACAATCTACCCCCACTCACCCAACCTGGGCCATCAGCATATCTACCAGAAGGAATTCTCTTGGCAAATCTACAGGAGACGATACATATAGATATACATATACATATATAGATGTAGATGTAGAAATATATGTGCCCTTCTCCAATACCATCTCCCAGAAATTAGCTATTATCAATGGTTTGCTGCATTGCTTTCTTGACTCGTTGCTAGGCTTACTATGAAATGTCATATGGTAAAGGACAAGAACCATATGATTTCACTCATACCCAGAATATAAAACAAAAAAGTAACAAATAAACAAATGTAACAAAACAAAAACAAGCTCATAGATACAAACAGAATGGTGGTTACCAGAGGGAAGGGGGGAGAGTGAAATGTATAAAGGGGATCAAATTTATATTAATGGATAGATTTTTGTTGGTAAGCAAACAATAGAGCATATAGGTACTGAGTTATAATGTGGTATACCTGAAATTTGTTATTAACTAATGTTACCTCAATAAAAAAATCATTAGTTAATAAAACCAGCAGCCATTCCTTATAAAAACTCAATGGAATAAAAGAGGACTTTCTCTCCTCTGCTCCCAGCGGCCAGAACCCAGGGGTAGAGTAGCCCTTGGCGGCCCGGGGGGCGGGCGGCCTTGCCTGTCCAGGTGCCGCACCAGGCACAAGCAAAAAAAAAAAAAAAAAAAAAAAGAAGAGGACTTTCTAAAGAGTATCAAAAAGCCATGAGCAAGCATCATAATCAAGTCGCTTCCCATGAAATTCACAAATAAGACACGGATGTCCTCCATAGTGTTCTGAAGGTTCTAAAATATAATGAACCAAGAAAATGAAATAAGCTGTATAAATCTAAAAGGAAGAAAGACAAAAAGAAGGGGAAAAGGGATAATTGTTTGCAGATGGTATGATTATATGCATTGAGAATCCAAGAAATGCAATGTAAAAACTATTAAAACTGAGAAGTCTATGTAGTGGACATCTACTGTTTTGGTTTGCCCAGCATTTCTTTCTCCCTGCTTCTGATAATAGCACTCTTCTTCCTTTGGAGGTCTACTCCTTACTCACTGTCCTGGTAGGATGGCCTATGAGATTGCCCTACTCCATTCCTTGTATACACACGTGCCTGGCTGGGCCCCTAACCCTGGATGAGTTACCCATAAAATCAAATTCTGCTGGACACAGTGGCAGCTCCAAGGGGAAGGCATGTGACCCAGGCCAGAGATATAAGATCTTTCTTAGAATATTCCAAATCAGAGGTAAAGAAGTAGCTTTCTCTTTTCTTTGGATCTTGAATCCTAAGAACAGTTGGTAGCCCTGTCTCTACTATTTGGAAGAATCTTAGAGAATGAGGCAATGCAAAAAAGAGAATCTGAGAATAGAAATGAAGAGATGCGTGAGAGCTAATACCATTTGAGTCTCTGGATCCTGGCCTGTCTGAGATTTGCCCTGTCCTTCCCAGTTAAAAAAAATGAATGAACTCCATTTTCTTCTTAAGCTTATTCAAGTTGGTTTTCTGTCACCTGCAAACAAGAGTCTGAACTGATACAAGCTGGATGTAAGATAAATATACCAAATCCCATAGCTTTCTTTTTTTTAAGTATTATAAAGGAGCTCCCTTTTGTTTTATTATTTTCCAACTTTTATTATAATAATTTTCAGACAGAAAAGTCTAAAGAATTTTACCATGAACACCAATATACCCACCACTTAGATTTTACAATTAACATTTTGTTATTATATACCAATAGCTTTCTTTTATTTTAGCAATAACAGAAATAGAAACAGGAAAAAAAATGTATCCCATTCACAATAGTGGAAAAAGATATGTGTGAAACACTAACCAGCACAGACAACTAAAGCTCTCATAAAATTCTGCTCTCGCTAGACAAAGGATCAGGAAAGGAGCAACCTAGAAAGACAGAAATTTTTAGATAACTGATTTACTGTAATCAACCACAATGGAAAAAATGTAGCCCCAGCTTCACCCACGCCAGGAATAGCCAAGTGGGAAGCCTAGACTCCAACCTTGGCAGGCTCTCATCCGCACCCCCATCCCCCAGTTCCCTCTGCCCTCCCCCCTCTGTGGAGACTAGGTGGGGAGTCTGAAACCCCGCCCCCTCCCCATTGGTGTGGTATCACAAAGGCAGGAGGGAGTCCCCAGCGGTGTCAGGTAAGAATTGGGCCAGTCTTTGTACAGAATAACCCAGACTTGGGGAAATGTATCTATTTCAGATCATTTGCGGTTTTTTGTTTGTTTGTTTTGTTTTTTCCTTTTAATGCCAACCAGGCCGCTGCTGGGCTAGTGGGGTTTCCCCTGAAGGGATTGGTCAAAGCTGCTGTCAATCATCCTTGAAATAATTAAATATACGTAGAATCCATGGGTAGAACTTCAGGTGAAGAAAGGTCACAAACGTTGCTATGGTGATTGCTGTTAACTAAAACTCTTCTTAGCCCTCGGGTTTCAGATTCGACTAGATACAGAACAGGACAACAACAAATCCTACTGATTCTCCTGGGACGGTGAGTTAACCCCCCATTGGAGATGGTAAAATTCAGGGAGGGTATTCTTTAGGAACTTTTTACCTGCTTTTGGCCAAGAGTCTAAGTGATGTCACATCTTTGGGCAATCTTAAATTACTCTTTATGTTATACTTCCTTTCATTATACCCAAAAATGTAGAATTCGCATATTAGAAGTAACTAATATGCTATTAGCCTTTACTCACCTGTGATATGGAGAATTTAGAGAAAAACATATTAGAGCCATAGTTATCTCACCACAGGAGGACCCTCAACAGCCACAGCACTATAGCCTGATGAAAAGACCAAAATAAAAGATAATGAGAGACTTGATTCAGATCACAAGTAAGATTATACTTTGGAAAACCCTCAAAATTAGCTGGAGGACACTTTGAAGGGAGATTATTTCTTTTTTATTTTATTTCTTAGCATTTAAGCCAGCAGGGGCTTAAGCCATCATAATATTGAAAAGGACATGTTATACTTCCAGTTAAGATGTTAGTCTGAACAAATGTGCTTTTCTCCCCAAATTAGCTTTAAATGAAAGAAGAAAAATATAAAAATAGAGCCTTAACCACAAGGGATAACAGAGAAGGGTGTGATTAACAGGCCAGAATTGTCGGGATTTTCTTGAAGGTATGAAACAAATAGGATAAAATTGATTGAGAAACCAGAGTTAATGAATCTGTGACATCATAATGATATGGGAGAGGGCTACTGTAAAAGTGAATTCTCTGTTTTCTAACATAGCGTCCCAAAGATAGACAATGTCACAGTCACCTGGATCAGAGGATGAGAATGATGATGAGGCCATTTTAGAAGATAATGGTGAGTCAATGAACTAATAAAACTTATAGTTAAGAGCACATTCCCTCCCCCAACGCAGCACATCCCTCACATAGCACATCCCTCACATAGCATGTCCCCCACATAGCACGTAAAATAAAATTTAAAAACAAAAAAAGAACAAAAAAACCCAAAAAACTTAGAGTTAAGTTCAAATAATTTTTAAGAATATGTCTAGGAAGCTTGAGTTAATTATTAAGAAGTTATTCCTAAGAAGATAAAGCATAATGAAACCATCAATAGAAAATTAATAGCAAGGTGGAAATAAATTTCCCAAGAGAGATTGTTATTAGGTAATGGTGGTCAAGAGGGCACTTCTGCTTTTGCTTTCCTGTGGTTGTTTTATAGTGAGAATGAATTTGTGTAATATTTTGGCAAAAAAAAAAACCACTTTAAAGTTTGGTAGTATTAAGTGTTGCTAATGGTGGGTGCAATCAGCAGTCATTCTGAAAGTGGGAGTGTATGCACAACATTTCTGAAGAGTAATATGGCAATCTATCAAAATTTTAAATATACCTTCCCCTTGACACAATACTACTTCTCCAAATAAATCCTCAAAACTACTTTTACACATTCACACACATCTATGTTACAGGATATTTACTGCTACATAATTGTCATAGCAAAAAAATTTGGAAATAACCAAATATACAAAAACTAGAGGCCCAGTGCACAAAATTCATACACGGGTAGGATCCCTAGGCCTGGCCAGTGATCAGGGCAGATCTGAGCCTTCTGGCTGCCCGCTGGGGCCTTCCTTTGTTCCGTACCGCCCCCTGGTGGTCAACGCACATCATAGCGAGAGATCAAACTCCCAGTCTCCCGAACTCCCGAGGGGACACTTTGCATATTAGTCTTTTATATATATAGACTAGGGGCCCGGTGCATGAAGATTTGTGCATGGGGGTTGGGTCCCTCAGCCCAACCTGCACCCTCTCCAATCTGGGAGCCCTCAGGGGAGCCCTCTCCAATCTGGGAGTTTCTGTCTGTATTTGCAATCATGTGAGCAAATTGTCTGAGACCCCAACCCAGTCTGGTTTGATGCTCACAGAATAGTAGTCTTTTTTATATTCTTTGCTCCATTGGTGGAGATTTCCTAGAAGTTGCAGGATATCTTCCTTTTAATTTTTCCTCGACATTCTGACTTCACTTATGTCTGTCACATTTGCTTTTCCTCCATCCCCCACCCGCAACAGTAACTGGCTCCAGGCTCACTTTGCTCTAGTGCAGCCGTGGGCAAACTACGGCCTGCGGGCCGGATCCGGCCCGTTTGAAATGAATAAAACTAAAAAAAAAAAAGACCGTACCCTTTTATGTAATGATGTTTACTTTGAATTTATATTAGTTCACACAAACACTCCATCCATGCTTTTGTTCCGGCCCTCCAGTCCAGTTTAAGAATCCATTGTGGCCCTCGAGTCAAAAAGTTTGCCCACCCCTGCTCTAGTGTCTAGGAGATCCCACAATGCGTCTGCCACCAGAACTACGATTCCCAGCATTCCTGGAGCTCCCCGCACTCTTGGTTTATTCGCTGTCCCACCCCGCCCCGCCCCCTGGCTGCTCTGCACGTGCACACTAACCACAGGCCTGCCATAGTGACATGGAGGGCATTCCTGCCCCGCCCCCGGCCACTCCAGGCCTATGTGTGGGCCTACAGGCTCAGAGCGGCCTGAATCCCGAGGACGCCCATCCCTGGGACCCAGGCTGCTTGGCGGCGGTGTGCATGCAAGCAGCCACCCTGCCCCCAGCTGCTCCGCGCCTGCATATGTAAATTAACCCGCCATCTTTGTTGGGTTAATTTGCATACTCACTCTTGATTGGCTGGTGAGTATAGCAGAGGGATGGTCAATTTACATGTTTCTATTTTATTTATATACTAGAGGCCCAGTGCACGAATTCATGCACAGGTGGGGTCCGGCCGGCCCGGCCCCAATCAGGGCAGATTGGGCTGGGCCTGTAGGGAGGAGGAGATGGTGGGATATTGGCTGGCCAGCCTGTCTTGATTGGGGCCCAATCAGGGCCAGGCTGGCTGGGAGGAGGGGCAGTGGGTGATTGGCCAGTGGGCCCTGCCCCTGATTGCATTTGGGGGACCAATTGGGGGTGGGGCTGTGGGCCGTTGGCCAGCTGGCCCTGCCCCGAATGGGGTGGGGGTTGCTGTCCGGGGGCCAGCGGCCTGGGGGAGGAGCCATGGGTGGTTGGCCAGCCAGCCCTGCCCCTGATTGGGGTGGGGGGGCTGATCTGGGGTGGGTCTAGGTGGGGGAGGGGCTGCAGGAGGTTGGCTGGCTGGCCCCATCCCCTTTTGGGGTGGGGAAGGCAATCAGAGGCAGGGCTGGCCAGGGGGAGGGGCTGCAGGCTGATCAGGGTGGTGGGGGCCCATAGGGGGTGGGGCCGGCTGGGGAGAGGGGCTTTGGGAGGTTGGCCAGCTGGCCCCACCCCATGATCGGGCTGGTTCGCTGGCCACAGTGGGCATCATAGCAACTGGTCATCCCATTACGGCACTATGGTCGCTGGCTTTTTATATATATAGATATATAGATATGGGAGTGGTTTAAAAAATGTAGAATATGTTTACTACAAAATAGTATGCATCCCTTAAACAGAATGATATAGATCTCTATGTACTATCATAGAAAGATCTCTAATGTATATTATGGGCTTTTTTCAAAGTACATTAAGTTTTAAAAGAAAATTGTAAGCCCAAAGTAGAAGGAATGAAATAATAAAGATCAGAGTGGAAACAAATGATATAGAAACTAAAAAAATAATAATAATACAAAAGATCAACGAAACCAAGAGCTGGTTCTTTGAAAAGATAAACAAGATTAATAAACCTTTAGCCAGATTCATCAAGAAAAAAAGACGGAGGACCCAAATAAATAAATCAGAAATGAAAGAGGCAAAGTAATAACTGACATCACAGAAATACAAAGTATTGTAAAAGAATATCATTAAAAGCAATAGGCCAACAAATTGGACAACCTGGGCAAAATGGACAAATTCCTAGAAACATACAATCTTCTAAAACTCAATTAAGAAGAATAAGAAAACTGAATAGACTGATAACTAATTAAATTGAAGCAGTAGTCTAAAAAAATAAAAAATAAAAATCTTCTAGCAAACAAAAGTCCTAGATCTGGTGGCTTCACAGGTGAGTTTTACCAAACATTCAAAGAACTACCACCTACACTCCTCAAACTATCAAAAAAAAAAAATTCAAGAAGGAACACTTTCAAGCTCTTCCCATGAGGCCAGCATTATGCTAATTTCAAAACTAGATAAACTACAACAAAAGAAAATTATAGGCCAATATCCCTGATGAACATAGGTACTAAAATACTCAACAAAATATTAGCAAATCTGATCCAGCAATACATTAAAAAGATCATATACCACGACCAAATGGGATTTATTCTAGGGATGTAAGGCTGGTACAATATTCACAAAACAAAAAATGTGATACATCACATAAACAAAATGAAGACTAAAAATCACATGATCCTATAAACAGACACAGAAAAAGCATTCAACAAAATCCAGCACCCAATTATGATAAAAGTGGGAATAAGGATCAGACCTCAACATAATAAAGGCCATATATGACAAACCTACAGCCAACATCATACTCAATGGGCAAAAACTAAAAGTGTTCCCCTTAAGATCAGGAACATGACAGGGATGTCTGCATTCACCACTCTTATTCAACATGGCACTGCAAGTCCTAGCCACAGCAATCAGACAAGAAGAAGAAATAAAAAGCATCCAATTGGCAAGAAGGAAGTAAAACTGTCATCATTTATAGATGACATGATATTGTACATAGAAAACCCTAAAGACTCCACCAAAAATGGTACTAGGTCTAATAAACAAATTTGGCAAAGTAGCAGGATACAAAATTAATATTCAAAAATTGATAACATTTCTATGCACCAATAATGAACTATCAGAAAAAGAAATTAAGAAAACTACCTACTTACCATTGCAACAAAAAATAAGATACCTAGGAATAAACCTAATCAAGGAGGTAAAAGACCTATATTCTGAAAACTATAGGACATTAGAAAAATAAATAGAAGAATATACAAACAAGTGGAAGTATAAACTATGTTCCTGGATACGAAGAATTAATATCATTAAAATGTCCATAATAGCCCTAGCTGGTTTGGCTCACTGGATAGTGCATCAGCCTGGGGACTGAAGAGTCCCAGGTTTGATTCCGGTCAAGGGCATGTACTTTGGTTGCAGGCACATCCCCAGTAGGGGGTGTGCAGGAGGCAGCTGATCGATGCTTCTCTCTCATCAATGTTTCTAACTCTCTATCCCTCTTCCTTCCTCTCTGTAAAAGATCAATAAAATATACTTAAAAATAAATGTCCATAATACCCAAAGCAAATTATAGAATCAACACAATCCCTATTAAAATACTGACAGTTGCCAAAACCGGTTTGGCTCAGTGGATAGAGCGTCAGCCTGCTGACTGAAAGGTCCCAGGTTCCATTCCGGTCAAGGGCATGTACCTGGGTTGCGGGCACATCCCCAGTAGGAGATGTGCAGGAGGCGGCTGATCGATGTTTCTCTCTCATCGATGTTTCTAACTCTCTATCTCTCTCCCTTCCTCTCTGTAAAAAATCAATAAAATATATTTTAAAAAATAATAATAAAATAAAATACTGACAGCATATTTCACAGAACTAAAACAAATATTCCAAAACTTTATTTGGAACCAAAAAAGACCCTGAATAGCCTCAGAAATATTGATATAGAAGAACAAAATTGGAGGGATCATAATACCGGATATTAAACTACACTACAAAGCCATTGTAATCAAAACAGCTTGGTACTGGCACAAAAACAGATGTATACATCAATAGAACAGAATAGAGAGCCCAGAAATCAACCCACACCATTATGGCCAATTAATATTTGACAAAGAAGGCAAGAACATACAACGGAGTTAAGACAGTCTCTGCAATAAATTGTCTTGGGAAAACTGGAAAGGAGTGTGCAAAAAAAATGAAACTAGAATACCAACTTACACCATACACAAGAATAAACTCAAAATGGATAAAAGACTTAAATATAAGTCATGAAACCACAAAAATCCTAAAATAAAATAGGCAGTAAAATCTCAGACATCTCACATAGCAGTATTTTATTTGTTTATTTATTTATTTATTTATTTATTTATTTAATCCTCACCTAAGGATATTTTTTCCATTGCTCTTCAGAGAGAATGAAAGGGAGGGAAGGAAGGGGTGTGAGAGAGATAAATATTGATGTGAGAAAGACACATTGACTGTGTCTCTCTCATGCACCACATGCAAACCCAAAATCCAGGTACATGCATTGAACCCAAGAGCTTTCAGTGAGGATGTAGAGAAAAGGAACCCTAGTACACTGTTGGTGGGAATGCAAACGGGTGCAGCCGCTGTGAAAAACAGCATGGAGTTCCCTCAAAAAAATTAAAAATGGAACTGCCTTATGACCTACCAATCCCACTTCTGGGAATCTATATATATAAAAAAGCATAAGCAAATGAACAACTGGTCAACCGTTCAACTGGTCGCTATGACGCACACTGACCACCAGGGGGCAGATACTCAACACAGGAGCTGCCCCTGGTGGTCAGTTCACTCTCACAGCCAACCTCCTGCAGCTGGCCAACCTCCTGTGGTCCCTCCCCCTGGCTGGCCAACCCCCCGTGGCCCCTGCCCCTCAGCCAGCCAACCTCCTGTGGCCCAGATTGACCCTGATCGTAGCCAGGCCAAGGGACCCCACACATGCACGAATTCGTGCACTGGGCCTCTAGTATATCATAAAAATCCTGAAACACCAATCAGAAAGAATATTTGAACCCCAATGTTCATAGCAACACTATTTACAATAGCTAAGATCTGGAAACAGTCCAAGTGCGCATCAGTAAATGAGTGGATAAAAAAGCTGTGGTACATTTACACAAAGGAATACTATGCAGCTGTAAAAAAGAAGGACCTCTTATCCTTTGAGATGTGAAGGGCCCTGGAGAGTATTATGGCTAAATGAAATAAGCCAGTCAGAGAAAGACAAGCATCACATGATCTCACTTAAATGTGGAATCTAATGAACAAAATAAACTGCCAAACAAAATATGCCCAGAGGCATGGAAGTGTAGCACAGACTGACAGATCTCAGAGGGAAGGGAGTGGGGAGGAGTGGGCAGAGAATAGCCAAATAACTTATATGCATATATACATAATCCATGGACACAGACAATAGTGTGGTGAAGGCCTGGGATAGGGCAGGAATGGGGTGGAGGAAGGCAATGGAGGACGTTTTTAATACCCTCAACAGTAAAGATAAGTAAAATTTTAAAATAACTGTATAACACTAAAAACAAATACTATGTGGCTTTAAAAAAGAAGGCTCTCTTACCCTTTGCAACACCATGGATGGACCTGGAGGTTATTATGCTAAGGGAAATAAGCCAGTCAGAGAAAAACAAATATCACATAATCTCACTTGTATATGGAATCTGATGAATAAAATAAACTGCCGCCCAGCTGTTTTGGCTCAGTGGATAGAGTGTCAGCCTGTGGACTGAAGGGTCCTGTGTTCGATATCAGACAAGGGCACATGCCTGGGTTGTGGACTCAATCCACAGTAGGGAGTATGCAGGAGGTAGTCGATCAATGATACTCTCTCATCATTGATATTTCTATCTCTCTCTCCCTCTTCCTTCATCTCTGAAATCAATAAAAATATATTTAAAAAATAAACTGCAAAACAAAATATGTCCAGAGACATGGATTCATGGAACAGACTAACAGATCTCAGAGGGGAGGCGGTGGGGGTATGGGAAGAGATTAACCAAAGAACATATATGCATATATGCATAGTCCTTGGACACAGACAATCCTATATAATAGAAGGCTAATATGCAAATCAGCCGAACAGCAGAAAGACCAGTCGCTATGACGCGCACTGACCACTAGGGGCAGATGCTCAATGCAGAAGCTGCCCCCTGGTGGTCAGTGCGCTCCCACAGGGGGAGTGCTGTTCAGCCAGAAGCCGGGCTCACGGCTGGCGAGTGCAGCGGCGGTGGTGGAAGCCTCTCCCACCTCCATGGCAGCACTAAGGATGTCCGATTGCCAGCTTAGGCCCGCTCCCCATGGGCTCCCAGACTGCGAGAAGGTGCAGGCCAGGCTGAGGAACCCCCCAAGTGCATGAATTCCATGCACCGGGCCTCTAGTAGTGTGATAAAGGCCTGGGAAGGGTTGGGTAAAGGGGGTTATAGAGATGGGAAATGGGGGAAATCTGCAATACTCTCAACAATAAAAAAAAGGTTCTGAAGTAGAAAACAAAAAGCAAATTATGGAGTTATATGTACAGTAATGATACCATTTAAAAATACCAAAGTTGCCCAGCTGGTGTAGCTTAGTGGTTGAGCATTGATCTATCAACCAGGAGGTCATGGTTTGATTCCCAGTCAGGGCACATTCCCAGGTTGCAGGCTCAGTAGAGGGCATACAGGAGGCAGCTGATCAATGATTCCCTCTCATCGTTGATGTTTCTATCTCTCTCTCCCTCTCCCTTCCTTTCTGAAATCAATAAAAATATATTTTAAAAAATACCAAAGCTTCCTAATAGTATACTAGAGACCCAGTGCATGAAATTTGTGCACTGAGAGGGTGTCCCTCAGGCCAGCCTGCACACTCTCGCAGTCTGGGACCCATTGGGGGATGTCTGACTGCCAGCTTAGGCCCTCTCCCCACAGTCGGACATCCCTCTCGCAGTCCAGGACCCCTCGCTCCTTACTGCCCGCCTGCTGACTGGTCCTTACTGATCGGCTCGCTGCTCCTTAGCACTGCCACAGAGGCAGGAGAGGCTCCCCCCACCACCGCTGCACTCGCCACCTGTGAGCCTGGCTTCTGGCTGAGCGGCACTTTCCCAGTGGGAGCGCACTGACCACCAGGGGGAAGCACCTGCGTTGAGCATCTGGCCCCTGGTGGTCAGTGTGCATCATAGCAACTGGTCGTTCTAGTTATTCCGCCATAACAGTCGCTTAGGCTTTTATTATATAGATATACAAATATATATGTACATATATACTGTGGAAGGCAATGCACCAAACGTAACAGTGAAGGAACACTTCCACGTTTTATCCTGTAATCTTCAATATGGTTAGTTTTTTTACAAGAATATATATGTGTGTCATTTGTATAAGTAAACTAAACTGAAAGATAACCATCAATAAACTGTAAATAGTGTGTAGAACTTCCATTAATAGTTGAAAAAAAGGGAAATAAAAAAAATTCAGTCAGTCTACCAAAAGTAAGGAAAGAGTAAAAAGAAACCACAACCAAGTTTGATGATTAGAATTTTTAAAAAAGTGACAGGAGGCTCTACCAAATGTGGTTGAGCATTGTCCCATGCACCAAAAGGTCGCTGTTTCAATTACAGGTCAGGGTACATATCCAGATTGCAGGTTCGATCCCTGGTCAGGTGTGTGCAGGAAGTAACTGATGGATGTTTCTCTTTCACATCGATGTTTCTCTCTCTCTCTCTCTCTTTCTCTCTCTCTTCCCCTCTCTCTAAAAAAAATCAATAAAAACATTAATTTTTTAAAATCTTTATTGTTGAGATTATTACAGATGTCTCTCTTTTTTCCCCTCATAGCTCCCCTCCACCTGGTTCCCACCCCACCCCAGGCCCTTGTCACCCTATTGTCTGTGTCCATAGGTCCTGCATACATGCATATAAGATCTTTTGCTCAGTGGTTAGAGCACCAGCCCTCAGACTGAAGGGTCACAGGTTTGATTCCCGGTCCTACCCAAACGATGTGTCTCTCTCACATAGATGTTTCTCTCTCACACAGCATGATAATACATGCGTTTGCTTAAATGGGTCACGTTTTTCTCAGACCTCCATGTTTTTGTACACACTGTTCCTTTTTTCAAGTAACCCAAAGGTTTCCAGATCTCATATCTTGATATTATAAAATAAGTTCAGATTTGTATAATTAGTATACAAATTACAACTCTAAGCCCCTATCTTGTTGCCCAAGGAAAGTCTATTCTTCTACCAGGCTGGACAGTGCTTCCTCCAGCCCCCAAGTAATTTCAGGGAACCCACCACAAATTCTTAAATGCTCTGAAAATCAGTCTTAGTTGTCAATTGTCATCCCTGACAGCTATTCTTTTCCCAAACTGCTATGCTCCAGAGTTTAACTTTGACTTTTAAAAACTTTTAATTATATAATTTTAATACATACAAAGGAATATTTGTGACATGTGATTTATGGAGCATAATAATAAAACAAACCTCCATGAACCTGTCATCAGCTTAAGAACTAGAACACTACCAATGCTTTTGAATCCACTTAAATTCTTCCCCCTTGCTTCCCATACCAATCCCCTATCCTGAATTTTGTGTTTATTATTCCCTTATAAATTTTAATAGTTTTACCATGTGTATTCATAAATTTTCCTTACTTTTGAGCTTTACAATAAAGTTATCAAATCATATGTATTCTGTCCTGACTGGTTTGGCTAAGTGGATAGAGCTTCAGCCTGTGGACTGAAGGATCCCAGGTTCGATTCTGGTCAAGGGTACATGCCTGAGTTGCAGGCTCGATTCTTGATGTGGTGCATGCAGGAGGCAGCCTAACAATGATTCTCTCTCGTCACTGATGTTTCTATTTCTCTCTCCCTCTCTGAAATCAAAAAATATTTTTTTAAAAATCATATGTATTCTTCTGTGATTTGCTTTTTCCATGTTACATTATTTCTGTGATTTATGCATGTAGTTGGAATTCATTTTTCAATGCTGTATAACATTTTATTGTTTGAATATACCACAGTTTATTTAGCCATTCTATCAAAGAAAATTGTCTTGTCACTCTTTGAAGTTTGTAGTATGTTAATTCATACTAGGAACAGAAATCCTTAGCATGTTTGGCAAGGGTCAGCATTTATTTTTTTCTGTAAAAGACTAGATAGGAAATATTTTTGGCTCTTTGGGCCTTAAAGTCTATGACAACTACTGAACTCTGTTGTTTTAACACAAAAAGGAGCCACAGAAAATATGTAGATGAATGAGGATGGCAGTGTTCCAATAAAAATTATTTAGAAAAACAGGCAACTGGCTGTTTGGTCCACTGGCCATCATTCCTAAGCCCTGATCTCATTCATATAAATCCCTACAGCATTGTCGTCTTGGTCCTACGTTAATTTCTATTATCTCACTTCTTTTGCATTATCTTATTTACCATGCCTCATCAGCACCCCCCAACCCTGCCATTGTGATTCTAAGCTCCTATATCTAAGGATAAGCCCAACCTGTAAGTCCAATTCCTGAACTAGTATGACTCAAAGCAAAAATTATTACCAGTAGCCCAGCCAGTGTGGCTCAGTGGTTGAGTGTTGACCTATGAACCAAGAGGTCTCCCTTAGATTCCTGGTCAGGGCACATGCCCAGGTTGCAGGCTCAATCCCAGCAAGGGGCATACAGGAAGCAGCTGATCAATGTTTCTCTCTCATGGATGTTTCCATCTCTAAAAAAACAATAAAAACATTTTTTTGTAAAAAGAATTATTACCAGTAGCCACAGCTCCAACAGTATGTAGGTTATAGGAATAAGGCCTGGTGCTAAGAGGCCTAGGAATTACTTTGAGGCAGCAATTTTCAACTGGTGTGCTTAAAGACTTTTTAAAACATCAATACCCGACTATTTAGTCAGGGGCACTGACCTCTTAGATTGTTAAATTTTTTAATATATTTTATTGATTTTTTACAGAGAAGAAGGGTGAGGGATAGAGAGTTAGAAACATCGATGAGAGAGAAACATCGATCAGCTGCCTCCTGCACACCCCCCACTGGGGATGGGCCGGCAACCAAGGTACGTGCCCTTGACAGGAATAGAACCTGGGACCTTTCAGTCCGCATGCTGACGCTCTATCCACTGAGCCAAACCGGTTAGGGCAGATTGTTAAATTTTTTTTAAAAACGACAACAACCAACTGGTGTGAATGCCATGACTTGAACCATAAATATATAGGTCATTTAATAGAGTTGCATCTTTTTTGTTGTTGTTAATCCTCACCAGAGGATATCTTTCCATTGATTTTTTTTTAGGGAAAGTGGGAGAGGGAAAGACAAAGAGAAACATCAATGTGAGAAAAACAATCAATTGGTTGCCTCCTGCACAAGCCCTGGCCAGGATCCAAGTCAGGGAAGAGCCTGCCCCTGACCGGAATCGAACCCAGGACCTTTTGGTCTGCAGGCCAACACTCTGTCCACTGAGCCAAACCGGCGCTAGAGTTGCATCTTATTGGTCATGTGGCAAAATAAGGTTGCATCTGACAAGTCAATTCTTTTTTTCCCCATTGACTTTTTTTTAGAGGAAGTGAAAAGGTGGGAAAGAGGTGGAAAGAGAGAGAGAAATATTAATGTGAGAGAGACACATTGATTGGTTGTCTGCCTAACCAGAGCCAAGGACCAAACCTACAACCCACGTAGGTGAACTTGACTGGGAATGGAACCCGGGACCCTCCAGTATGTAGCCCGATGCTTTAACAGCTGAGCCACACCAGACAGGGCTGACTGGTTAATTCTTGGTACCATAAATCCTCATATACAGGTATAGGCACCTACAAATGCATTTCACAGATACCAATGGAGTATTTCACAGAACTAGAATAAATGCTTCAAAAATTTGTATGGAACTTTCTGGCCATTGTGGCTTGGTGGTTGACCGTCGACCTATGAACCAGGAGGTCACAGTTCGATTCCAATCAGGGCACATGCCCTGTAAGGGGTGTGTAGGAGGCAGCTGATCAATGATTTTCTCTCATAATTGATGTTTCTATCTCTCTCTCTCCCTCTCCCTTCCTCTCTGAAATCAATAAAAATATATTATTAAAAATTTGTGTGGAACCACAAAAGACCCTGAATAGCAACAGCGATCTTGATAAAGAAGAACAAAGTTGGAGGAATCACCCTACCTGACATCAAACTATACTACAAGGCCATAGTCATCAAAACAGCATGGTACTGGCATAAAACCGACATATAGATCAATAGAACAGAATAAAGACCCCAGAAATAAATCCATGCCTTTATAGTCAATTGATACTTGAAAAAGGAGGCAAAACATACAAGGGACTAAAGATAGACTTTTCAATAAATGGTGTTGGGAAAATAGGACAAATACATGCAAAAAAAAATGAAAGTAGACCATCTTCTTATACCTCTCACAAGAATAAACTCTAAATGGATTAATGACTTAAATGCTGGACTGGAAGCCATAAAAATACTGGAAGAAAACATAGGCAGTAAAATCTCAGGCATTTCTCACAGCAGTATTTTTTTTCTGATATACAGTGGGGCCCTGACTTACGAGTTTAATTCGTTCTGAGACCGAGCTCGTTAAGGAGCTCGTTAAGAAGCTCGTTAACTCAAATTACTCTAGCAACTCAATGCAAAAAATAGGCTGAGAGACAGCTGGTATCTCAAAAAACTCGTTAGTCGGGACACTCGTAAGTCAAGGCCCCACTGTATCTCCTCAGGCAAGGGAAACAAAAGAAAAATAAACAAATGGAACTACTTCAAACTAAAGTTTTTGCACAGCAAAGGAAAACAACAGAATGAAAAGACAAACCACTGAATGAGAGAACATATTTGCCAATGATACATCTGATAAAGGGTTAATATCCAAAATTTATAAAGAACTTATAAAACTCAACACCAAAAAAAAAAAAAAATGGCAAAGGACTTGAATAGACATTTTTCCAAAGAGGACATACAGATGACTAATAGACATATGAAAGGATGCTCAATGTCACTAATCATCAGAGATTGCAAATTAAAACCACAATGAGCCTGGCGGGTGTGGTTCAGTGGTTGAGCATCAACCCAGGAACCAAGAGGTCGCTGGTTCGATTCCTGGTCAGGGTACATGCCAGGGTTTCAGGCTGGATCCCTGCTAGGGGGCATGCAGGAGGCAGCTGATCAATGATGTTCCTTTCTCATCATTGATGTTTCTAATCTCTTTATCTCTCTCCCTTCCTCTCTCTCAATACAAATATATTAAAGCAAACAAAAAAACCATAGCATCCTGTACACAGTCTTCAAGAAAAATCCTTTATAATAAAGAGGGACTATGCAAATTGACAATCACTCTGCCACAAAGATGGCGGCGCCCACAGTGGAGGCGGGGGTTTTTGTAACACAAGATGGCTATGCCCATAGTGGAGGCCAAGTTCCTGTAACAAGCCTTAATGAGCAATTAGCAGGGACCTGAGGCTGTGCCCCTGCTAACCCCCCTCTGTGGGACTTGACAGGGAACCTCAGGCCGCTCCCCAACCCCTGGTGCCAGGCTGGGGGACCTCAGGCCATGCCCCCCACCCAGCAGAGCTTGACAGGGGACCTCAGACCATGCCCTCCGCCTGGCAGGGATTGACAGGGGACTTCAAGGTGCACCCCCCGCTCAGAGGGGCTTGACGGGGGATCTGAGGCTGCACGCCCCCTCCTGGCGCCGGGCCTGGGGACCTGAGGCTGTGCCCCCCAGCCAGTGGGGCTTGATGGGGGATCTCAGACTGCGCCCCCAGCCTGGCGGGGCTTGATGGGGGATTTCAGGCTGCATCCCCCACCTGGTGTGGCTAGACAGGGGGCCTCAAGGTGTGCCCCCCACTCTGGCGGGGCTTGATGGGGGATCTCAGGCGGCACCCCCCACCCGGCAGTGGGTCAGGGGACCTGAGGTTTCGACCCCACCCTGCAGGGCTTGACAAGTGTGGGACCAGCCAGGTATGGACCTAGCTCAATGGGGGTGGGGCCTGCCGGGTCTGGGTCTCATGTGATTTTGAGGTGCACAGGGGTGGGCGGGGACTTGACTCTGGGTCACGTGGTGTGCCCCAGACTCTGACAGGAGGAAGATTTTCATATACATTTTACTAGTTTTCTTTCATCTCTGACACTTCTATTATAGAGAAAGGGCAAATAGCAATATTAAAATATTTCCTCTAATTAATCCCCTTTTAATGTGCACAAATTTGGTGTACCGGGCCACTAGTAAATAAAATCACAATGACCTATTACCTCACACCTGTCAGAATGGCTATCATCATTAAATCAACAAACAACAAGTGTTGGGAAGAATGTGGAGAAAAAGGAACCTTGGTGCACTGTTGGTGGGAATGCAGACTGGTGCAGCCATTGTGAAAAGCAGTATGAAGTTACCTCAAAAGTTTAAAAATGGAACTGCCTTATGACCCAGCGATTCCTCTTCTGGGAATTTATCCAAAGAAGCCCAAAACACTAATTCAAAAGAATATATGTACCCCTACGTATTTACAATAGCCAAGATCTGGAAAGAGCCCAAGTGTCCATCAGTAGATGATTGGATAAAAAAGCTGTGGTACCTTTATACAATAGAATACTATACTATGCTGCCATAAAAAGGAAGAAAATTTTACCCTTTGCGACAGCATGAATGGACCTGGAAAACATTATGCTAAGTGAAATAAGCCAGTCAGAGAAAAATAAGCAGCATATGATTTCACTCATATGTGGAATATAATGAGCACACTGAACTACCAAGCAAAATAGAGACAGACTCATGATAGAGAGCAGGCAGACAACGGGGGGTGGGGGTCGGGTGGGAAGATTGAGCAAAAAAGAAAAAAAATGAGAGAATGCAGGGACATGGACATTAGCGTGGTGATGGTGGGGGTGGAAGGGAATAGGTTGAGGTGGAAGAGGGCATAGAGGGGATAAAAGGTGATGGGAAAAATAAAAAATAAAAATCACTTTGGAGCAAAAAGGGTAGGTAATTATTATTTTTTGTAAATCATCAAAATCACACCTATTTTTTGTCAGATCGGCAAAAAATACATTTTTTGTTGTGTTGCAGATTTTTAGTAATTAGTTTATGTGTGCCATGAGATGAAAAAGGTTGAAAATCACTGCTTTATAGCTCTGGCTGTTGTGGCTCAGTTGGTTGAGTGCAGTCCCATGCACCAAAAGGTTGTGAGTTCCACCCCAGGTTGGGATGCGTGGGGGATGCAACCTATCCATGTTTCTCTCTCCCTCTTCCTCTCCATTTCTCTCTCTCTCTCAAATCAATAAAAAAAAAAACACTTAAAAAATCACTTACATGACAGGATTTGAGACTGGGATGCTGCCTTTATTTTCTTCCTTAGCACTCCAAAGTTTCTGGTTAAGAATGAAAGCCAGCATTACAAGAAATGCTAAAGGGATTGCTGTAAGGGATTGCTGAGAAGAAGAAACAGAGAGAGAAACCTAGCCATAAAGAATTAAAATGGCTATAAATGAGTGCCTCAATAATAACCCTAAATGTAAACGAATTAAATGCTCCAATCAAAAGGTATAGGGTAGCTGAATGGATACAAAAACATGACCCAACTGTATGCTGTCTACAAGAGACCACCTCAAAACAAAAGACACACACAGGATGAAAGTGAAGGGATGGGAAAAATTTTTCCATGTAAATGTAAAAGAAAAAAAAAGCTGCAGCAGCAATACTCACATCCGACAAAATAGACTTTAAAAGCTTCATGGTACCCTGACCAGTTTGGCTCAGTGGATAGAGCGTAGGCCTGTGGACTCAAGGGTCCCAGGTTTGGTTCCAGTCAAGGGCACGTGCCTTGGTTGTAGGCACAAACTCAGTAGCTGATCAATGTTTCTCTCTCACGGATGCTTCTAACTATCTCTCTCCCTTCCTCTCTGTAAAAAATCAATAAAATATATTTTTAAAAAAATAAAATAAAAGCATCATGCTAAGCGAAATAACCCAGTCGGAGAAAGATATCATATGATCTCACTCATTTGTGGAATATAATGAACAACATAAACTGATGAACAAAAATAGAGCCAAAGGGGAAAAGTGTACTAGAATATAATAGAAGTAATCCTGTTACTTGCAGATTTTTAATATTTCCTACAACTTTTATATCATACCATGTTAGTACAGTTTTGATAATATTAATATACTTAAAAACCTTTTATTCTTGAAATATTAATATTTATCGCATGTAATATTATATGTAAGATCATTTTTAATGTTTGTTGCATGTAACTATCATATTTAAAATAGTTTTTCTTGAGATATTAATGTTTATTGCATGTAACATTATTATATTTAAAATCGTTTTTCTTGAAATAAAAAAAAACTGGAAAAAAAGAAACTTAAAAAAAAAGAATGAAACTATTCCCTAAGAACTAGTCTCCTTGAAATTTCCTGAATATGCCTTATTCTCCCTCACCTTAAGGATTTAAGCATGCTCCCTGTTTTCCTTCTTTGTGCCCCCTGCTCCCTCCTACTCCCCTAGCCTGGCTAATTCCCACTCATCATCAGGGATTTAAATTGAACTACCCTTTCTGGAAACTCTTCTCCCAACTCCTACCCTTCCTCTACCCCACCCACCTTACCTCTGTGCAGGTATCTCTCTCTGGGTTCCTAGCAGCTTTTATCTCTCAGTCCTGTAACTGTCTTCCTCACCCACTAGGCCAATTGCGAACTGTTTGAGGTCAAGGGTTGTCTTTGTATGCTCAGTGACTGGATCATAATGGGTCCTCAGGCAGTGTTTATCCAGTGTTTGCCTGGATTTGGCCAGTAGAAGGAGCTGATTTCTACTCTCGGTGGAGATCAGCCAATGGCTGAGTGTCCAGCCAGAGAACCCACTAATTTCCTAGAGCCAAATTGCCACTGACTCCTTTTTTTGTTGTTAATACTCACCCAAGGATAGTTTTTCCATTGATTTTTTTAGAGAGAGTGGATTTTTAGAGATAGTGGAAGGGAGGGAGGGAGGGAGGGAGAAAGAGAAGCATCAATGTGAGAGACAGACATGGATTAGCTGTCTCCCACAGGAGCTCCGACTGGGCCAGGATTGAACTTGCAACCTAGGTATGTGCCCTTGACCAGGAATAAAACCTGAGACCCTTGGGAGAGGAGGGGATGATACTCTAACCACTGAGCAACCTGCCAGGGCACCACTGTCTCCTTGAATGTACACTTCTTGCTGTTGTGTCCTTCCAACTTAAGGATGGCCTGGACTGAATCCAAGCTTGGCCTCCTTTTGGACACTGTGATTTGGCTCATCTCAATAAAGGAGTTATTTTGTGATTCCTCATTTTTTTCTCCTGGTGAGTGGGGCTCTGAACATTTTTTCCTAATTTGTCTATTATTTGAGACAATTTTTTGGCATGTCTGCTTACTAAATTGTAAAGTATGAGAAGTACTGTATTTGAAATTAGAAAAAAAATAGGTTTGGTTTAAGTCTGTGGGCTTTGTGACTTTGACAAGTCGAGTCGTTTTAACCTCCTTCCCTGAGCCTATTTCTCATCTGTAAAATGAGGGTGGCTTTGACCTATCTCACACTCTGCCTATGAGGACAATATAAGATTGTGTGTAAAAGTGTCTGGAAAACCTGTAAAATCAATTGCAAATGGAATTTTGTATTAGTTCTGTATTCCCTTATGACATCTAGCACCATGCTTTGCCTGGAGTAGTTAGTTGCTCAAATACATTTTTGTGGAATGACCAAATGAGTTGGCAAGAGAAATAATGCTATTGGTGGGAATGAAGAACATTTAATAGAATCAGGAAAAACAGATCACTTGGCAATAGAAACATCCATATGGTAAGTAAGAGTTCAGAAGTCGGGCATTTATGGATAGTTTAAAACCTACATTCCCAATGTCTGCTCTTTGTTTTGCTTATTAAAAATATTTAAATTTTCTAAGATGGTTTGCTAGGTAAAATGAGCTGTCAAATTTGACTAGGTCTTAAATATTTAGTTCACAAAGTTGGGTTTGCCCCAGGCAATACTGTGAAGTTAGCAAAAATGTACTCTCTGAAATCTTTCCTCCCTTGACTGTAACTTTACACCCACCCCCACCCCCCACTGCAATGCCTACTCCTAGTTCTGTTTACGTCCAGATTCTCCCCGGCTAATTTGCACCTGAAAAAAATGATTCCTAGAGAGGGGTATTTTTTAATCAAATGGAATGAATAAATAATTTAAATTTTAGGCATTAAAGGGAGTACAAAGGTTTATCAGCCCCATTCAAATCACAATGGTACTTCACCTTCAGTTGCGGTCTGTACTCTGGTTTATGTAGAAACACCCAGATAGCCTCTTTAAAATACTGAAAGTTGAGACCCTACTCACAGAGATTCTGATTTCCTTGGACTAGGTTCAGACCTGAACAAAGGTGTATTTTTAAAGCTCCCAGGCAATTCTGTTGTGCTGTCAGAGTTGGGAACCACTGATTTAAACCTAAATTGGCCCTGCTCTTGAGAAAAAGAAAAGCTGAATGCCATTTAAAGATCAAACCTTAAAGCAGGTGAGGGTGGAGGGACTGCGAGAATCATTGATAAAGTGAACAGAAAGTTAAAAATAGGCTCAGAAATCCCATAATAAGCAAGTGCTTGGCAGCACCAAAGGAAGAAGTTAACCTATGGCAAATTCAGTCTCTCATTCCCAAACCTCCAGGGCAAATGGCCTGGCCCTGTTGGTCCTTAAACCTGCTTTCCAGACAGCTCATTGGTATGACCTTAGATAAAATCTCTGAGCTAAGGAGCTAAGTCCTCAAATGGTTGTTGATGTACCTGAGTTAGTAGTTCTTCAGTAGATGAAACAATTTTACATAGAAGATAAATGATTTTTTTTACAAATGAGATTTGTGTTGCTTATTTATATTTTACTGAGCACTAAGGGTTCAGCATTTTTTATTAATTTGTCTTTTATATAAAGCAATTCCAGGATGGATAAAGGGTCAGTTCACATTGTGTAACTGGATCATCTTTGCCTAAACTTTGGCCTCCCCAGTCATCTCATAGCAGCCCCTTGCTGTTGATAGCATAACAAAGCCCTTATTATGATATAATGTTTCTCATCTCATCACTGTTTTGTTGGCCTTTGCCATATTTCCCTGCTTCAAAAGTGGTCCTACATAAAAGTGAATAGAGAACATGGGCTACCTTTTACCCAGAAGTTTTGTTGTTGTTTTTCTGGACACAGTTTTAAACAAATGCGGCTGCAGAAACATCTTTGGTATTCTGAGCAAGCAGTATCTCTTATTTTTATCAAAAATCTCATGGAGAACAAAGCTCCCAGGAGTGTCTGTCCTTTGACAAGCCCCTGCTCTGAGATATCTGGATAAGAATCAAGCACCCAGGGGAATTTCCTTGATCAAAACAGGGAAACAAGTTACACTCTGCCTTTTTAGAGAGATGCCTACAGAAATATGGGAATAGAATTTAGAAAAACTAGCCCTCATTGTATTTCTTCCTTTATGCATATATTTACCTTTATAAATACCTACACACTTATTTACTTGATTAAAACAAGGCCAATTATAACTATACCTTATTTGGCAGCATTGCAAAGTTTAATTACTGTTTCTAATTTATGCATTGAAATCTCACAAAATGAAAGATTCTAATATATGGAATATGTTGTTAGTGCCCAATTTGGTTTAGTCTGATAATGGCCATAATTGTATGGTGTCCTACACTGCATGTCTACATTATTGTGGTTTCAGTGATTTCAGCCTTGAAAAATGTATTTTTATGTTGAGGATGTGTTTAACATTGGGTGTATAGAATATACACTTATATTTTAGCTAGCCTCAGTTAGTTGATTCTTGAAGTAAATAATGTTTTACAAAGCAATGTGGGAGGTTTTTCTTCCTTTAGATTGGTTCAAGGGGCCAAGAAGACACAAAGTTCTGGTCCTCACACATCATATAATATCTAAGTTGGTTTGTGCCATAAAATGTAAATATCAAATTAAAAAATCACTATTAAAATAACACACATATTAAGATGTGCTATTTATCGAGGACTAACCTGGCACAAAGTAAAATGAGGCTATAAAGTGTCAAAAGGAAGTTTATTATTAATTACTAAGAAAAAATATTTTTTCCACAAAACTCACTTGAGGCTATTTCACAGAAAACTTAAATAGTAGGTTGGACTATTGGACCATTTAAATTAAACTAGAGCTCAAGAGCCAAGGATCTGTGCTTTCATAACTAACACACAACTCTAGAGAGTGAAGGATTTAGATAACCATGTCAGATTAGGAGCTATTATTACTAGAATGTAGTTGAATATTAACAGGCCTCAGCCTATCCTTTATGTTACTTATAAAAGTTTATCTTTGTGTGGCAAACCAGTTTTCTTTTATCTTTATGTCCATTGCCTTTCAGTTGCACTAATATTTGTCATTTTAAAAATAGCTAGCACTTCCATACATCATTCTAAGGAATATAATTCATGAATTAGACCAGGACCCACTTTTTTGTTTTGCAAAGTTCTTGGTTAAAATGCAAATCGTCCCAGTAGAGGTACTTTTAGGGCATTATCAGCTGATCCATCCATACACGCATTTTAGGAATATAACTGCATGAATTAGAACAACCTTGTTCATAATCACGAAAATTAACCAGTTAGTCCTCCATGACATTATTTTATTCTCATTCAGTGAAATATTCCATTCAATAAGTATTTACTCTGCATATACACATGTTCAGCATCCTGTGAAATGTGAGACACAATAAAGAAGGATTTAATATTTTCGGATACCTTCCTTGGTCTTAAGAGTTTACAGTCACATATTAGGCACTAAGAACATTAAAAACAGACAAGAGTCTATCTTCCCTCTTTCAGGCCTCTATCTTCCTATTTTTGTGTGGCTCAGGAGCCTAAATTCCATAGAGCCTTGCTCTCAGCTGGCTCATCAAACAACACAAAGCTGATAATGGCCCATTATGGTACCTTTTCTAGCAGGATTTGCATTTTAACTAAGGAATTTTCAAGACAAAAGCAAAGTGAAAACAAAAACAATCAAAAAGAATAAAGTGAGCATATGCAAACAAAGTTAGAAAATTTATTTATTCTTAGGGTTCTGATAGGTCTATCACAAGTTATAGGATACACACTGCTTTTTAAAAAAGAAATTTTTTTTTCGTTAATCCTCACCCAAGAACATTTCTTTTTCCATTGATTTTTAGAGACAATGGAAGGGAGGGAGCGAAGGAGAGAGAAACTCTATGTCAGACTTTTCAATTGGTTGCCTCCTGCACACACCAGACCAGGGATCTAACCTGCAACCCAGGTACATGCCCTTGACCAGGAATCAAACCCAAGACTGAGGGCTGACTTTCTAACTACTGAACCACACTAGCCAGGGAACAAACTGCTTTTATTCCACCCACAATCCCTCACTTCCCTGCTTTTAAAAGCCCAGCTTGCTTGCTGGTTTTCATGCTGTCCATTCCAGCCTACAGGGTAGACTCCAAAATTTTTGACTTTTTGTGTCAGGCACTCCTGAGCCTCACCTTCCTTACTTCCAACCAGACACATCCTACTTTCCAGCCCCACTACACTTTCCATATTTCTATAAATAGGCAACGCCTTCTCACAACTCCCTCCTTTGCCTGTTTTCCACTGCCTAAAATGCCTTTTACCTTCTTTCTCCTCTTGTCTTTTTGGAAACTCCCACTTTGAGACCCAGCATGAATGTCAATTCTGTGAAACTGCATTACAAAATTCCCCCAAATTTCTTGTTTCACCTATTTCCACAGCACTTTGTACACCTGTTAGAGTTGTATATGGAAATTAGTTTTGAAATTCTCTTACCTCACTGGCAGGGCCTGACATAGCTTCTGGCATATAAAGTCTTTCAATACATGCTTGTTGAATGTTTTTCCAGTTAGAATAATCAACAGGTTGGCAAATTTAGCTTTATTTGACATTGTGTTCTCTGCCCCCTAATGTTCTCAGGTTAAATAAAAACTCCCAGCAGGGAAATTTACAAGGTTTATAATTTAACAAAATTAAAGAAGTTTGTTCTTATGAGTAATCAAAACTTTGGGTCATAGAATACAATGATAGAAAACATTTAATATTTTTTAACAAATATTCTCCTAAAATTTCTTCTTTTGGACAATGTATATGAGCTGAGATTTAGTAAGATTAAGTGACTTTGTTTAGTCTTTAAACTCTCGGGTTAATGACTGATGGGGTCGAGTTGGTCCTGGGAATTGTGGTGTTTATGTATGTGTGTGTGGGGGGTGATGTTAGTTACCTTCCTGTTTTTCAGCTTTAGAATGCACCTTTAACTTTGGCTTGCCATCTTATAAAATGTTCTTGGTAGGAAGGGAAAAAGGTTCGCAGCGACATATCTGAGAAAGATATAAAAACTCAGGCCCTATTCAGTATTGAGTCATTAGTGTCCTTGACATAAGCAAAACAATTCACAGCTCAACCAAATCAAAAACTCCTTTTCTTGCTATCTAAACTGTTTTCTCATTCTGTCCTGACATTCCTCCCTAGCAGCAAACAGTGACATGTTTTTATCCACTTAGGCTTACTCCTTCCCGTGCCTTGCAACTCCTCCTTATTCCTTTATCTCTTTCAAAGTTTCCATTCTCCCTTCCCTGACTCTTTACTTCCTCCCTTCCTCCATCCCTCTTTCCCTCCTCCCCTATTTTCCCATCCAGCTCACCCCGCCCCTCACAGTCACCACCTTCCCTCCCTTTCGGGATCCATCCGGATCCCGTCTCCCACCACCTTACTCCCCCCCCCACCCCAACCCCCGCCCCGCGCCGGCCTTGCGCTCACAACGCTCCAATCAGTAGCTCCGAAGGTGTCCCAAGGCCCGCCCCCTCCGCCGGGTCCAAAGCTCTCACCCCTTTTCCCCTCCCCCACACCCCCCAAGTCCTGCGGACCTGGGGGCTTCAGAATCTGGAGCTATGAAAAGTATCTCTTCAGTCACTTCCGGTAAGAGCGCTGCGGCACGGAGCTTCCCGCGGGACCGTTAAGGAGCCGTTGGGAGTTGTCCGGGAGCAGGGTGAGGAGAGCGCTGCCTGGCTTGGGGTGAGAGGGAATAAGAGGGAGCAAGAGAGTGAGAGGGGGGCAGGAGCGTGAAAGGGGGCCCGGGAGAGTGAGAAGGGGGAGCGGGAGAGTGAAGCGGGGCGGGAGAGTGCGGCGGGGCGGGAGAGTGCGGCGGGGCGGGAGAGTGAGGGGAGAGAGTGAGCGAGAGCCCTAGAGTCCCAGCCTCTAGAGCACCTCGGTCGCTGCTTTCCCGCCGCCTGCCAGCTCCTCCGCCCCCCTGGAGACCGCAGTGCTTCTCTCCACCCCGCTCCGACTCTCCGGTTCTGACACCGCCCCGCTCTCGCTGCCGCGTGACCGGAAGTAGCGCCATCTTTAGCCTCTCGTGCTCTCGACAATAACAAGCCCCGGCTTGCTCCCCCTCCCCCCAACCAGGGCAGCTCCCCTCCCTTCTAGAGGGAGAGAAGGGGGGAGGAGCTGCCGCCTCACAGACTCACTGAGTCGCTCCTGCAGCAAGGCGGGGGAGAGAGAGACCGAAAAGCAGGAAAGGCGGACGGTTTGGCCGTTTACCTGTCTGCCTTCTCATTCGCTCTCCCCCCCTTGTTCTGTTCGCTCCTGGTGTCAGCCTATCCGCCTTCCCAAACCCTCCCATCCCCCCGGTGTAACCCCCCCTTCACTTTCCTTCTTGTCCTCTGTGTTTCTCCTCTCTTCTTTCTTCCCTTCCCCCTCTACCATTGCCACCTTCTCTCCGACACGCACGCAGGCACATAAACGTAGGTTTTTGATGCTCCTCTGCCTGTTGACCGCGCTATTTTCATGTTTCCAACAGGTTTTTCTTCCCCCAATCCCCCAGCTGCTGCTGCTGCTCAGGAGGTCAGATCTGCCACTGATGGTAATACCAGCACCACTCCGCCCACCTCTGCCAAGAAGAGAAAGTTAAATAGCAGCAGCAGCAGCGGCAGTAACAGTAGTAACGAGAGAGACGACTTTGATTCCACCTCTCCCTCCTCTTCTACTCCTCCTTTACCACCTAGGGATTCGGCATCCCCTTCAACCTCGTCTTTCTGCGTGGGGGTTTCCTTAGCTGCTTCCAGCCACGTACCGATACAGAAGAAGCTGCGGTTTGAAGACACCCTGGAGTTTGTAGGATTTGATGCGAAGATGGCTGAGGAATCTTCCTCCTCCTCCTCCTCATCTTCACCAACTGCTGCAACATCTCAGCAGCAGCAAGTTAAAAATAAGAGTATATTAATCTCTTCTGTGGCTTCAGGGCATCACGCTAACGGCCTGGCTAAATCTTCTACCACCGTCTCTAGCTTTGCTAACAGCAAGCCTGGCTCTGCTAAGAAGTTAGTGATCAAGAACTTTAAAGGTAACCAAGGCTAAAATCCATAATCACCTAAGAATTTGACACTTGAGCAGTCACGTGCCTATTTATGTTAATATATTAAACTGAATAGAGGTGGCCTAATGTTTTATGCATAATCAATGAGGTGGAGGGAGGTCCTTTTTTGGGTGGAGGGTTCATTTTCCGGGGGTGGTTGGTATCCTGGTGCTGAAGCATACACTGGGTGTTTCTGTGCAGGATTTTGAGATCTATCTCAGCTTATTGTAGCTAATCTCTTATTCCTTATAATATTGACATTCGGTATGAGTGATCTGGATTTTACAGGTGAGAGATTTATATTCTAAAGAGCTTTCTTTATTTCAGGTACATAGTCTTGGCACTGCTAGGATTTTTAATTTTTGTGCTCCAGTAGGCCACATTCTCCAGTTTCTAGAAATGCAGGTAGCAATGATGATCATTCCATACTCAAAGGTTTATAGTTAGATTCATAATGTTGAATACTGTATTCTTGAAACTCACTGTGGAAGCAATATTTGGAGAAAAATATTTATGATCTCTGCATTTCTTTCCAAAGGTAGGGTTTGGAAGTGAAAAATGCTGTATATACACAGAAGTAGTAACTCTCTTTACCACTAGTCTAAAGATAGGAAAAATTACTATACCTATATTTTATCATTAAAATGGGTTTTAAAGTACTGACCTGCAGCTTTTCAGAACATTTGTTCATTTTTCTGTTTGATATATGTGATTGAGAGTATTATGAATACATTGAATACAAGTATAAAATTAGCGATTTAAAAAATGTCAATTGAGCTGAATTAGTTTGCATCTGTTGGCTGTGTTTCTATTTTTCTGACTTTTTCAACACTCTTAACTGGCAAGTAATAGATGCTAAACTGTTAAATGGAGAAGTAAGTGAATGAACTAAAGTAATTACCAGATTAGTGCCTTGTGACTAAATATCAATATTGGGAAAATAGATTTCCCATGCTTATGTTTTCAACATTAATTTGGAAATCAGGAATATGCTCTATTTTGTCTCAAGTAGGGGGTTATAGTGTTTATTTTTAACCTTTTCTTTTCTGTCACTCCTCTTCCATTCCCAGGCTCTCAAGAGTGTTGTAATCTTCTTAATTTAATAGTAGACTTTTCTGAAGTAGATATAAATTACAATTGACTAATGTGTTCACTGTTTCACTTAAAATACATCGATTTAATAGCCAAGGGTTTTTTAAGGGATGAGCTATGATCCTAATGCATTTGTATACTGGTTTCAGAGATTTTGTTTGGGTTTTTTCTCTCCCTCAAATAGAAAACACATTATTAAGGCATTTAGACGTTTTAATTAAAAAAAATACTCGTTGCTAATAAAGGAAATTTAAAGCATGGATTAATATGTTCCTTTCCTTTCTGAAAATACTACATAGGTTCTGAAGTAATTGGGGTGTTTTGATTTTTAAAAATCTCACTGTGCTTATAAATGTAGTTTAAATTCAAACCTGAATTAAAAATGGTTGTCTCCATTTATGTAGACCCTGCATAAATGTGGGGGCCAAACAGACTTGGATTAGAATCCCAATTTTGCCACTGACTGACTATAGTGACCTTGGGCAAACCTTACTAAATAAATCTTCCAGCCTCAGTTTTCTCAGTTGCAAAATAGGGAAAAAGATACCTTGCTCAAGGCATTATTAGAAAAATTAAGATGTTTATAAAGTACCTTGTACATAATAGGTTCTCAGTATTTTAAAACTCAGGTATAAAATTCATGTTGACTGAGGTTTTACACATGATGGAATAAGATCAGGATTGCTTTTTTTATTTGTCATTCTTGATTTTTTTTTTTGAAACAATACAGTCAATAGTAGAAAGAAACCTCACTTTCAGTTTTAAAAAGTGCTCAAAATGACTTAAATAGTATTCTCCTATTTCAAACTTTATTCTTTATATTAAGCCTAAATACAGCGGTTACTTTAATATTCAGGTGTAATAATTATAAAGATCACAATTTACCCTTAAAAAGTAGTAATATTATTGTATTTTATGGATCCTTCTGTTGCTCTGATAAGTTGTGTTACTCTATCCTACATATTATTCTGATACCAACTTTATATATATTATCTAGATAAGCCTAAATTACCAGAAAACTACACAGATGAAACATGGCAGAAACTGAAAGAAGCAGTAGAAGCTATCCAGAATAGTACTTCGATTAAGTACAATTTAGAAGAACTCTATCAGGTATGTATTAATGTGGATAACCAGCTTTGGTCATTGTAAACTGAGGTGGGTGTATATGACTTTTACTTTATGGTTTTACATTTAGAAATTTTTTCAATTTTAGTTTACATTTAATATTATTCTGTATTAGTTTCATGTGTATAGCATAGTGGTTAGACAGTCATATACTTTACAAAGTGTTCTCCCTAATATGGGTCCTTATGTAGCCTTTTGGCTCCCCTCAAATTACAATTTCTTATTAATTTATGCACACTTTAATAAGCTATGGGTACAGTCATATTGGTATAAATTGGGCTTATCTCCTTCTGATTAGGATTTACAATTAGGAGTACTTTCATATAATAGAGTTTTACCTATACCTGAATCCCAAACATGATTTCTGGTGACATGTCCTTCTGTTGCACTTGCTAAGTTGTGTTACTCACCTATGGGAAAGGCCTCAAAAAAATGCAGATATTCTCCATATACTTTTGTCTACCTCCTTCCTGTTAGCCTTTTGACATTTCTTTTCTTTTTATGTTCTTCTTACCTTCTGGGACACACCTTACCCAAAAAAATGAGCTGCAGGTTGTAGCCTAGCAACTTGGCGTGAGGTCCAAGTTTGTTTTTCATGCTTAGCAATGGGTCTGTACTTGAAGTGTTTAATTTAAATATACTCTTAAGAACAATTAATAATTTAGATTTCTTGCTACCAACTTATTTTGCCCTACTGAATTTTTAAAATTGATCTTATGGAAAGGAAGGGAGACAGAAACATAGATCAGTTGCCTCCCGAATGCACCCCGACCAGGGATAGAACCTGCAACCTGGGCATGTGCCCTGATCAGGAATCAAACCTGCCACCTTTTTGGTGTACTGGATGATGTTCCAACCAATTGAGCCACATTGGCCAGGGATGCCTTACTGTATTTTTTTAAAATACATTTTTACTGATTTCAGAGAGGAAGGGAGAGAGAAACATCAATGATGAGAATCATTGATCAGCTGCCTCCTGCACACCCCACACTGGGGATTGATTGAGCTTGCAACCTGGGCTACTGCCCTGACTGGGAATCAAACCATGACCTCCTGCTTCAACCACTCTCAAAACCACTGAGCTATGCCAGCTCGGCTGCCATACTATATTTTTGACACAACCAATTCAAGAAGTTATTTCGCATTATAGCAACAATTTTGTATTCAAATATTTCAGAGTCCAGTAGAGTTTTTACATTAATAAGTAGCTTGTAAGAAATTATGTTGGGTTGATCATAATTCATAGTTTCATATATGTTCATTTTATCTATTTATTTAAATATGTTTTTACTGATTTTAGAGAGAGAGGGAGGGAGAGAGAAAAACATGGATTGGCTGCCTCCTGCATGCCCCTGCTGGGATTCAAGTCTGCAACCTGGGCATGTGCCCTGAGGGGATATCAAACCTGTTACCTCTTGGTACATGAGAAGACACTCAACCAATTGAGTCACACCAGCCAGGGCTCATCTGTACATTTTAGTTGCAGAGGTAGTATGGTGATTGAAAAATCCTAGATTAGGATCTAGTTTTGATGCAATTACCCTTTTGATCTTGGGCAAGGAACCCGGCTTTGGTTTCCTCCTCTGTAACATAGGGGGAAACATACCTGTCCTATGTACCTCATGGGTTGCTTATAAGAATCAAATAAAATGTGAAAAATACCTTGAAGCACTATGATATATAGAAATATAAGTCACGCCAAAGCCGGTTTGGCTCAGCGGATAGAGCGTCGGCCGGCGGACTGAAAGGTCCCAGGTTCGATTCCGGTCAAGGGCATGTACCTGGGTTGCAGGCACTTCCCCAGTGGGGGATGTGCAGGAGGCAGCTGATCGATGTTTCTCTCTCATCGATGTTTCTAACTCTCTATCTCTCTCCCTTCCTCTCTGTAAAAAATCAATAAAATATATTTAAAAAAAAAGAAATATAAGTCAAACTTATTTCATAAGCCAGTGTGGCCTTTTCACTTGTGATTTGTCAGTGGTGAGATCACCATTTTCAGTTGCTGTGAAAATTAAATGAGTCAATGCATGCAAAACAATAAGAACAATGCCCAACACATGGTAATAATGCTGTGTAATACCATAAGCATTACAGTGTTGATACCTTAAGTATTATAATGCTATGTGTCAGGTAGTAGTAGTAGTATCTCAGCTATTGCTTCAGGATAAACCCACCTCATTTGGCTAGGTTGGTAGATTCCTTACATGGCTCCTCATTTGTACAACAATAAAAGTAAAATTACAGAATTAAGAGTTAGGCCTTAAGAGATCAGGTGGTCTAATATCTTCGTAGAGTGCACATGGCAGCCTATAAAGGTTCATCTCTTATCTCATTTAAGCATTATAGAAACCCTTTGTGAAGTAGATAGGGTAGTAATTATTATCCTTATTCTACTAATGAGGAAACTGAGTCTCAGGGAAGTTAAATAATGTGCCCAGAGTCATATATTGATACAGCAGGGGACTCAAACGAAGATGCCCATGTTTCTATTTCTACTTCAGTGCACTTTCTCTACCATGCTGCCTCACTAATACACCATAGCCCTTTAAATAGTGCAGTGTTTTTTTTTGTTTTTTTTTTAAAATATATTTTTATTGATTTTTTACAGAGAGGAAGGGAGAGGGATAGAGAGTTAGAACCATCGATGAGAGAGAAACATCGACCAGCTGCCTCCTGCACACCTCCTACTGGGGATGTGCCCGCAACCAAGGTACATGCCCTTGACTGGAATCGAACCTGGGACCCTTCAGTCCGCAGGCCAACGCTCTATCCACCGAGCTAAACCGGTTTTGGCTAAATAGTGCAGTGTTTAAAGCAAATATTTTTACTTTAGGAGAAAAGACTCTGTTAGCAAAGGTGATTTTTTTTCATTTGTGCATATATAGGGTGTTTATTTGGATACACTGTGTACAGCATCTTTAATTTCTATTATGTACTTGTTTTATCTTTAATTTCTTTATTGGTTAAGGTATTTCAAATGTGTTCTCATCCCCCCATTAACCCCCAACCTCCCTCACCTCCACTCATGCTCTCATCCCCGTTGTCTGTGTCCATTGGTTTGGCTTATATGCATGCATACAAGTCCTTTAGTTGATCTCTTCCCCTTACCTCCACCCTCCCCTACCTTCCCTCTGGGAATTGATAGTCTGATCGCTGTTTCTCTGTCTTTGGCTCTGTCCCTGTTCATCAGTCTGTGTTCTCTATATTCCACAAATGAGTGAGATTATGTGGTATTTATCTTTCTCTGACTGGCTTATTTCACTGCTTTCTGTTGCAAATGGCAAGAATTCCTTCTTTTTTTTTTACCACAGCGAAGTATTCCATTGTGTAGATGTACCACAGTTTTTTAATCCATTCATCTGCTGATGGGCACTTATGATGTACTTTCTTTAGTTCATATTTATGACATTGATTTTGGTTGTTAATTTACCTTGTTACTTTACCTTGAATATTTTTCTAGAGCTTTTGGGTTCAAAAATATTTTTTTGATACACTGATTCTGTTAAATCCATTTGTGTTTTAAGAGCACATAGCTTATATTTTTATGTTTTTTGTTTCTTGTACTTCAGAATTATTACCTGCTATTGTTCAATTGCATTGTTCTACCTAAAATCAGTGTTATAATTTTTAATTAAATATATTTTTATTGATTTCAGAGAGGAAGGGAGAAGGGGAGAGAGAGAGAAACATCAATGAGGGGAGAGAATCATTGATCAGCTGCTTCCTGCATGCCCCCGACTGGGTATCACACCCTGGGACCCTTCAGTCTGCAGGCCAAAGCTCTTAACTACTGAGCCAAACTGGCTAGGGCAGTATTATAACTTTTCACTATTTGCTTTTTTCATAGTAATTTACTATAGCTGCTAAACTAAACTCAAAAGCAGTTGTGTCTAGCTCTTTTTTTAAAAAAAAATTTTTAATTGATTTCAGAGAGGAAGGGAGATAGAAACATCAATGATGAGAGAAAATCATTGATCAGCTGCCTCCTGTACGCCCCCTACTGGGGATCAAGCCCGCAACCCAGGCATGTACCCTTGACTGGTATCGAACCCAGCGCCCTTTAGTCTGCAAGCCGACACTCTATCCACTGAGCCAAACTTGCTAGGGCTCTTTTGTTGTTGTTTTGAACATATCAAGATTTTATTGTCATATAATAAAACAAAATATGAAGCTTAGAACTGGATCACTTGACCCTTTCTCTTCTTATCTCCTCCCAGTTCAAAATGCTTGCATCTCTTAATAGCTAGCATTCTCTTAGATCTGCAGTTAGGTTCAACGAATTCAAGCCTCAGCACAATCTTCTTTATAGTTTTAGTCTTTTTTCGGAAAATCGGCTTAGTTTGCCCACCATAGCCACTCTGCTCCCTGTCATAACGCCCTGTGCATACAGAGAATCCTTGCCCTTATCGTACTGTGTTACTTGGTGGGGTTGGTGCTTGCCACACTTCTTACAGAAAGTTTGGCGGGTTTTAGGAACGTTCACCATGTTTGCAAGAGCTCTATTGGCAGGGAAAGATCTTTTGTTGTTTTTTATCATAATTTTATAAATGCTTCTTTGGATTCTCAGAAAGATTATTTTGAGATGTTCAAGTTCAAAAAAGGATAAAGGAAGTAAAATTATTTCATACCATCTGTATTTCAGGTGTTTGTTTGATTTTGACTGGTTGAAATGTAATTTAAAATTGAAACAATATAGAAGTATATAGTGTACCAAACAGAAGTTCTCCAAACCTTTCATTATCCATCCGACCCTCTCTCTATTCCTGATGTCACCATTTATATGACAGATATCTATGCAGAACTTTTTTCTGTTTGTAAAATCATTTTGCTTTAAAGCTTAAGCATGAAAGTCCCTAATGTGGATTGCATGTACTGCTTCTAATTTTTTTAATTTCTGGAAAATAACATGCTTTTCTGAGTGCATTTGCAGTATGCAGAGGTAGTCTTTTAGAAGTGATTTTAATATATGTATTAAATACATACATATATTTAATATATATATGTACTTATTTATTTCAGAGAGGGAGAGAGAGAGAAACATGAATGATGAGAGAGAATCATTGATCGGCTGCCTCCTGCAAACCCCACACTGGGGATTGAGCCCCACAACCCAGGCATGTGTCCTGACCCTGAATTGAACCTCGACCTTCTGGTTCATAGGTTGATGCTCAACCACTGAACAACGCCGGCCCAGTCTAAAAGTAATTTTTATTTTTATTTTATTTTATTTTTGTAATCCTCACCCAAGGATATTTTTCCATTGATTTTCAGAGAGAGAGAGTAGAAGAGAGAGGGCAAGACAGAGAAATATTGATGTGTTTCTCTCACACTAATTATTTGCCTCCCACATGCGCACAGACTGGGGTCTGGGATCTAGCCTGGAACCCAGGTACTTGCCCTTGACTGGAGTTGAACCCAGGACCCTTTGGTCCGCAGGGCAGTGCTCTATCCACTGAGCAAAACTGGCTAGGGATAAAAGTTATATTTATTTATTTATTTATTTATTTTTGTTATCTTTTTAAAAGTTATTTTTAAATGACATTATTACCTGAGTATAATAATAATCTTTCCTTGACAACCTGGAACCCCGTAAGAGTAAGGCAATGGTTAATGTTGTTTTGGTTTGGATTTTTTTTTTTTGTTAGTTGGTTTTTAATTGACTACAGATAGGAGTATGGTTAAATACACTTCTTTTTAGTTGATCAGCCTGCTTTAGATTAGAGATCAACCATTCATGATAACTTTAGGCAAGTTACTTCTCTAAGCCTTGGTTTCCTCATTTAAAAAATGGGGAAAACTAACACAACCTATATAGCAAGGTTGTTTAATTATAAAGAAATACTGTGAAAAAGTACTTACTACGGTGCCTGCTATATATTCTGGTGTCATGGATGGTGATGATGATAATAATAATATAAATATTTGAGTCTTTAAAAAAGATACCTGTCTTATATTACATTTTATTATACAACTCTAAAGCCACATGTTTTCAAATTCTAAATCCACACTGAGCCAGAACAGCTGTCTGAATGGATAGATTACATTCTAAATATGTATCAGTAGATACCATTAGCCAAATTGGAAAATAATAGAAAAAGAGAGAGGAGATCTCTAGGAACAGTGTCCCTCTGCACTTCCTCAAGAATGTATCTTGTTTTTACATGTGGTAGCTTAATAATTGGAATTTTGGCATTGGTATGTGATTTTTTTTTTTTTACTAAGTAATATTTTAGATAATGTGGTTATTTTCCTCATATTTTCAGCCTTTGTATGAATAGCTGTGTAGTGTTTTTAAATTATCTACCATTCTCGGAGCTGGTTACATCTGTATTTTTTCAGTTTTTTATATATGCAAGTGTAACATTTGTTTGTTTGTTTATTTATTTATTTATTTGGTTAATCATCACCCGAAGAGATTTTTCCATTGATTTTTAGAGAGTGGAAAAGAGAGGGAAAAACAGAGAGAAACATTGATGTGAGAGAAACACATCAATTGGTTGCCTCCTGCGGGAGCCCCGACCAGGGCCCGCGCCAGGGAGGAGCCTGCAATCAAGGTACCGTACCCTTGGCCGGAATCGAACCCAGGACCCTTTGGTCCACAGGCTGATGCTCTATTCAGTGAGCCAGACCAGCTAGGGCAACATTTATTCTTAATATAAATGCCTAGCTATTATCTTTAGAGGCAAGCCTAGTCCATACTTTAATTCTGATGAAAATAACTTTGTCTATATTAATAATGGGAACTCTTGTTTGGTTAGCTTTTTGTGAAATAACTCTTAAATAACGAACCTTTCTATTAATGATTAATTTATTGAGTATATGACCACAAGACTGGAAGCAAATAGTTTTTCCATTTCAGCATATAGGTTATTATCCATTGTAAAATCTGGTTGTTTAATTAACCAGCCAATGGTTATAGGAGAGCAGTTAGATTCTTAGCAGAGATGGATATGTTCTATATTGTATTTTATGTACTTTTAACTTGTCACTGTTGGTGTTTTTAAATTTAGTCTATCATGTTATGTAGTGCTCCTCTTTTATTAAAGTATAGTTGATATATTAGTTTTAGGAGTACAACAAAGAGATTGGACATTTGTATACCTTATAAAATGATCACCACAATAAGTCTAGTTACCATCTATCACCATACAGAGTTATTACAATATTATTAACTATATTCCCTAAGCTGTACATTACATCCCCATGACCTATTTATTTTATAACTGGAAGTTTGTATCTCTTAGCCATCTTCACTTTTTTCACCCATCTTATAAGCCCCCTTACCTCTGTCAACTATCAGTTTTCTGTAGGAATCTGTTTCTGTTTATTTTTTTTGTTTGTTTTTAGATTCTACATATAAGTGAAATCATACAGTATTTGTCTTTCTCTGACTTATTTCACTTAGCATCATATCCTCTAGGTCCATTCATTTTGTCACAGATGGCAAGTTTTCATTCTTTTTTATGGTTTAGTAATTTTCCTGTGTGTGTGTGTACCACATCTTCTTTATCCATTCATCTATTGACGAACACCTAGGTGGTTTCCAAAGGAGACATACAGATGACCAACAGACACATGAAAAGATGCTTAACATCTCTAATCATTAGGGCAGCAAATTTTTTGAACAAGCTTCCATTTTTTTAATATATATTTTTTTATTGATTTCAGAGAGGAAGGGAGAGAGATAGAAACATCAGTGATGAGAGAGAATCATTGATTGGCTGCCTCCTGCACGCCCCCTACTAGGTGGATTGAACCAGCAGCAGGGGCATGTGCCCTTGGCCGGAAAAGAACCTGGGACCCTTTAGTCCTCAGGCCAACGCTCTATCCACTGAGCCAAACCGGCTAGGGTAGGGCAGCAATTTTCAATATTTTATAATATACATATATATTTTGGTGTGCTACAGAATTTTAGTAACTAGTTTATGTGTGCCATGAGATGAAAAAGGTTGAAAATCACTGCATTAGGGAAATGCAAATCAAAACCACAATGAGATATCACCTCATACTTGTCAGAATGGCTATTATCAAAAAGACAACAAATAAGTGTTAGTGATGATGTGGAGCAAAGGGTACTCTCCTGCACTGTTGGGGAGAACATAAATTGGTGTATCCACTATGGAAAAAAAGTATGAAGGTTCCTTAAAAAGAGAACTGCCAGCCCTGGCTAGTGTGGCTCAGTGATTAGAATGTTGGCCCTCGCACGGAAAGGTTGCAGGTTCAATTCTGGTCAAGGGCACGTACCTGGTTTGCAAGTTTGATCTCTGGTCCTGGTTGGGCCACGTGTGGAAGGCAACCAATCAATCTGTCTCTCTCACATCGATGTTTCTCTCTGTCTCTCTTTCCCTTCCACTCTCTAAAAATCAGTTGGAAAACATATCCTCTGGTGAAGATTAACCAAAAAAAAAAAAAAAAAAAAATAGAGCTGCCGTATGACTTAGTGATTTCACTTCTGGGTATTTATCTAAAGGAAATAAAACACCAACTTAGAAAGATATATGTGCATCCCTATGTTCATTGCAGCATTATTTACAATAGCCAAGATATGGAAACAACCTACGTATCCACTAATAGATGAATGTATTGCTCCTCCTTTTACTGAATTATTAATACTATCCCTGCTGCCCTAGCTGGTTTGGCTCAGTGGATAGATTGTCAGCCTGTGGACAGAAGGGTCCTGGGTTCGATTCTGGAAAGGGCACATGCCCAGGTTGTGGACTTGATCCCAAATAGCGGGCATGCAGGAGGCAGCCAGTCAATGATTCTCTCTCATCATTTATGTTTCTACCTCTCTCTCCCTCTCCCTTCCTCCCTGAAATCAATAAAAAATACATTTAAAAGATACCATCCCTGCTACTTTAAAAAATGTGCAACTATAGCCAAAACCAGTTTGGCTCAGTGGATAGAGCGTCGGCCTGCGGACTGAAAGGTTCCAGGTTCGATTCCGGTCAAGGGCATGTACCTGGGTTGCGGGCACATCCCCGGTGGGGGATGTGCAGGAGGCAGCTGGTCGATGTTTCTCTCTCATCGATGTTTCTGACTCTCTATCTCTCTCCCTTCCTCTCTGTAAAAAATCAATAAAAAAATATATTTTAAAAAAAAGTGCAACTATAAATTCTTAGGCCTTGATAATCGTAGTCTTAATTAACTCCTCCTTGCTATATGTAAAAAAATAATAATAATTTAGGTTTCATTGTCTTCTTTTCTGCAGATTCTTAATTTTTGATATATTGTGAGTATCTTTTTTAAAAAAACATTTTTATTTTTATTCCTCATCTGAGGATATTTTCCCATTGATTTTTAGAGAGTATAAGGGGCGGGGGAGACGAGAGAGAGAGAGAGAGAGAGAGAGAGAGAGAGAGAGAGAGAGAGAAATCTATGTGAGAGAGACACATAGATTGGTTGCATACATCCCCAACCTGGGGCTGGGGATCAAGCCTACACCTGAGGTAGGTGCCCTTGACCAGAATAAAGCCTGGAACCCTTCAGTCCACAGGCTGATGCTCTATCCACTGAGCCAAACCGGCTAGAGTGATTGTTAGTCATTTTTATTAGATGTAAAAAGAGAGTTGATGTAGGTTTTATTTCTGTATCAGTTGTTGGAAAGTTTTTTGATGTATTTTGCTTTTTTAAACATATGGGTTGTAAAACAACATGCAACCCATTAGCCCAATGACCAGAGTTCAGCACCCTGGTGGGTATTTACTACCTTTCTTATTTCTGGCATGGTTAAATCAGAAAAATTTCTAGATTTCCTCCCTTACTATGTTTAATTCTTTTTTATTTAATCTTCACCCAAGGATATGTTTATTGACTTTAGAGAGGGAAAGGGAGGGAGGGAGGGGGGAAAGGGAGAGAAAGAGAAAGAAACATCTATAGGTTGCCTCCCATATGCCCCCTACCAGGGATTGAACCTGCAACCTAGGTGTGTGCCCTGACTGGGAATTGGACCCACAACCTTTTAGTATAGGAGATGATGCTCCAATCAACTGAGCCACCCAGCCAGGGCACTATGTTTAATTCTTTATTTTTTGTATCTTTGTATTGTTTATCCTTATTTTAGTAATATTTTTTTGGAGTGATTTTTTTCTTTTAGGAAAACACATTTTTGATATGACATGTGTGGATTTGGGGGGACTAGGATTTGGAGGAAGAATGTTTTTTTAAAAATATATTTTATTGATTTTTTACAGAGAGGAAGGGAGAGGGATAGAGAGTTAGAAACATCGATGAGAGAGAAACATCGATCAGCTGCCTCCTGCACATCTCCCACTGGAGATGTGCTAGCAACCAAGGTACATGCGCTTGACTGGAATCGAACCTGGGACCTTTCAGTCCGCAGTCCGATGCTCTATCCACTGAGCCAAACCGGTTTCGGCAATTTTTAGTTTCTTAAGTAAAAGATAACAAAAAAGTGTTGTAGTGAAGTTCATTAGCTTCATCAGAGCTTCAATGTCCCATGGGGGCATTCAGTGTCCCTGTGGACTGCTACATTCGAAAGATTACACTGACCTCAAGAGAAGGCTACATTTGAGGGCTACACTGACCCCAAGAGACAGGGATTTGGTGCAGTGCATTCTCCCTCTGAGACTCTAGTCCCGGCTGCACACATTTCTCCCTCTAGCCCAGATCCCCAATCTCACCTCTCTCCAGGTGATCTCTGACCTTTCCATCCATGGATTACCTCACCAGCTGTGTTTAATTCCCCAATTTCTGGTGGTTCTTATTCGATTCAGCTGTTTCTTCTGTCTCCTCTGTTAGAAGGCACAGGACCCATCCGTCTATTCAGCTGCCACCTTGTTTCCCCCTGGACAAACTTTTTAGGCGCCTGTGGCCAGGTAGGCTGGAGTCTCAGTGTTCATGGGTTCGCAGCTGAAGCAGCTGGTCCTTGGGCGTTGTGGCTGCAGGGTCCCAGGTGGTATCTGAGGTCTCCCAGAGTAAAGGTAAAGCTAGGCTTCCTATCACAGCCACTCTCCTCTTCAAGATGGCACGGTCTCTGTGGCAGAGCCGGCCACTCCGGGAGAGATTGCAGTGGTGGTAGAGGCTGCCTGGCCAGGGGAGTCTGGTCTGCCAGTCCCCAACCATCCTATGGAATATAACTGTCCCTCACTCACAAATACACACACTCCCTGCACATCCACTCACTCACCTTTCACTCTTGCACTCACTCACACTATCTTGCTCACTGCTGTCCTGTCGGCCACCATCTTCCCTGCTCCCAGTTGTAGGACTTTCATTTAGCCAGCTTTCCAGCAGTTCTGGATGATGGTGGTTCTGCATTTTAGTTGTAATTTTGATGTGGTTGTGAGAGAGGTGGCAAGTACAGGCGTTTACTTACACTACCATCTTCCGAGAGCTGTATCCATTCCTACTGTTCTTTCCTGCAACATCTTAAACCACCCTTCAACTAAACACAGGTGAGGCTGTATGCATTTAAAGCCCAGCTTACTTACCTATTTCTCACTTTTCCCACTAGCTCTCTATCCATTTCCCTCTGGGTCTTTTTGGACTTTCCTGACTTGCCTCTGCCCCAAAGACTGGATTAGGGGTCTCACCTCTATGCTTATCCCTGTCACAGCATCTAGCACAGTGTATTGTAATTGTATGTTTTCTGGCCAGTTTTCTCCTTACACCATAAAAGCCTCTTCCATGTGCAGGACACATTGCGAGTTAGATGTATATTAGTTTTTTTTTTTTTTTTAGTATTTACTATATTCACCTATTTCAGAGCCCAAAAAGTATTAACAAACATATATCAGTAGAGACTTGAGCACATGGTCTCTTTCTGTCAGTAAGGAGATTTGGGGGACAGGATGTACACATGAATACATGTGGTATTGACTCAGTGATGTCAATGTGGTATGCCAGGTGAGTTACTAGTTGCTGAGTCAATTAAGGAAAGCTTTATTGGAAGAAGTAGGACCTAGTTGAGTAGTGAGAGAATATGGTATATTGTGTGAGAAGATAAATAGATGTGTTGAGGACTACTATGTGGGAGGAGGAGGAATACAGCAGAAGGGAATGGAGAAATAGGACTTGGAGAAGTACTGGAAGTGGGTGAGAAATGTGGACAAGATGAAGTAGGACGACAGAATCTAAGAGGAAAATGAGAAATGCTGAGAAAATGAGTCACTCAAAAGGATCACCTTGATACAATGAGAAGAATCTTAAAGGAGGAAGGGGGAGAGTCCATAGAGGACCAATATAAACAGAAAGGCACATAAATAAATATAAAGACACCTTTTAGACATTTGTGGCCTAACCCAAGGCCCCATGGAAAATGGCCACCTTATTCTTCCTTAGCTGCTGGATCTAATTGGACTGCTGTTTCCTATAAGTTGTGACTCCTTTCCTCCAATGGTATAGTGGTTTCCTTTAAGCTTTCTTTTCATTTGCTAATTCATTTATTGGACCTGCATACTGGCAATATGACTACATATTTATAAAATTCCACTCCAACCAACAGAACTTAGATGCTCCTTTAGAGTCAATTTTAATGAATTTTTGCTTTCTGTTGTGGTAAGACAGGAATCCTGATGTTATACTTAAGTCATAACTAGTTGGAATTATAGATTATATCAGAGCTCATCAAAAGAGTTTTACCCAGGCTGTTGTTTTAAATTTGAAAGTCTTTTGATATACATAATAAGAAACTCATTGAAATCTGAAGTTTGTCCTTTTAGGAGCTGAGTATAAAAGAAGACCAATTCAACTAGTAGAATGAAGTAAAAAGACAGTCATTTCTTTTATAATTAATGTTTATTCAGTTCAGATTTTGAAACCTATATTTAAATACTTTAAAACTGAAATGTTGGAGAAAAATTCTTAGTGGTTAATTACATCATATTTATAATACTGCTAGAAGTAATTTCTGCATTGTTTTGTTCAGGAGAACCAAAGTATTAAATTTTATTCAGTGGTGGTCAGACAGCCCAACCTTTCCGATGAAAAATTGGTGAAATTATTTTTTAGGCTCAAAATGGACTTCTGCTTATGAAAACAATGGACATTTTAAAGAACAAGACAGCATTTATATGTAGCAGTTGTTATATATTGAATGTCTTCACGGGGGGCGGGGCTCAGCTTGATTCCCCCCATCCTTAAGACCTTTACAGCCATAATCAATAAATTATAGTACATTGGTTATTGAAAAAGTTCACCACCACATTGTTAATATATTGTTGTTTTACTTTGTGTTTTAAATGGACGTTCAACCCTTTTTAATAAGCTTACATGGTAGAAATACCAAAATAATAAAAATTTATATGTGTTCTTCCCTTAAGCATGTGTGTGTTTAATCTTACAGGCTGTAGAAAATCTCTGTTCTTACAAGATTTCTGCAAACTTGTACAAACAGCTGAGACAGATTTGTGAAGATCACATCAAAGCACAGATTCATCAGTTCAGAGAATATCCTTTTAAAAACGAAACATCTTGTATTTTTATCATTTATTTTCTTCCTATTCTTCACTATTTAATCCAGCTTGAAATGGAATACAGTCAAACCTCATTTCTCCAATATCTCCCATCTTGAATAATTCAGTTCTCAACCAAGTTGTTAACAAAAATAGTATCTTGGTTGTTGAACCAACTTCCTTGGTTTTTGACCTGACAACCCTTTCATGCTTGTACAAAGGAGAGAATGCTTTTGTTGCTGGTGAAATTCCACAATTAGTACAATTTTAAAACATAAAGAGGCCATCGAGAATGCTAAATGTTGCTAAGGGTGTGAAAGAAACAATAATCATGAGCAATTGGAGAGGTAGAAAAACCGTTGTTGATTTGGATAAACGAAAAGCAGTTAGTCCGTGACAGCATGTCAGACAGTGATAATGTGAAAAAGCAAAGATGCTGCATGTTGACCTGAAAGACACCTATAGAACAAGAGCTGAAAGTGATTCCTTTAAGGGTTGTAGGGGCTGATTTGATAAATTTAAGAAAAGAAGTGTTGATTTATAGATTTTTAAACAATACATTAGACATGTACTGTATATAAGAAAGGTTAAAAGAGAATCATTTGGGGTCTGGAACGGATTGATTCAATTTACATGATTTCTAATGGAAAAAAATGAATCAATTTATGAACAAATTGCTTCTTGAACAGCCTTCTGGAATGAAGTAAGTTTGAAAACTGAGGTTCCACTGTAGCTGTGTTTTGTAGATCTAATTTTATTTTGCTTCTAGAGAAAATTTTTTTTAGCTTTAATTAGGATCTAAGTCTAATATGTGGTATTAATGTAAATAAAATGTTCTTGCATTTTTACCCTTTTCTAGCCCTAACAAATTTCCATTTGAGGAACGATAATTTAAGGAAATTACAAACTGAAAACACAATACTCAATTATGTTTAAGATTTGTGTTTTTAAAAATATATTTTAATTTATTTCAGAGAAGAAGGGAGAGGGAGAGAGAAACATCAATAATAGAATCATAGATCAGTTGCCTGCTGCACGCCCCCTACTGGGGATCAAGCCCGCAACCCAGGCATGTGCCCTTGACTGGAATTGAACCCAGGACCCTTCAGTCCATAGGCCGACACTCTATCCACTGTACCAACCCAGCTAGGACAAGACTTGTTTTTTAGGTATTTTTAGTGAGATACAATATTTTTACAGTTCAAGAAAGAGCATTTTTTTCTATAATTAAATACTATTTTCATTAGTATGTAAGGTATTCCAAATTTAAGACAAATGTGCTCTTACTTTGCACATGCCACTTGTACTAAGCACTTTAAAATGTCCTTGACGTACATCTCACGGATTCATTGGACAGTGTTCTTTTTCTAAAGAAAATTGATAGATGCTGGCAGAACCACTGTAGACAAATGGTAAGCTGTAAAAAGTATTACATTTCAGCTAAATATTGTAGTTAAAAAATAAATTTCTTTAAATACGGGAATGTTAGTTTTAAAAGCTATGAAGTAGGGGCCTGCCTCAGTATCTGTTCTTCTGAATTGGAAACTAATTTTGGCTTTGTTTTCTGTTTTGAAAATGCAAGTTATAACTAAGCAAGCATTTAATTTTTTTTAATGTTCATTGATTTGAGAGAGAGACATTGATGTGAGAGAGAAACATTGATCGATTGCCTCCCGTACATGCCTCGACTGGGGATCAAACCCAAAACCTAGGTATGTGCCCTGACCAGGAATCGAACCTGCAACTCTTTGGTGTCCAGGCCAATCCTCTAACCATTGAACTACACCGCCCAGGGCTTGATTCCCTGTTTTCTATTTTCAGTTCTCTTTTTTAAAATTTATTGATTTTAAAACGAGATACACACACACACACACACACACACATACACATATATACATACAGTAGGTTCTCGGGTTACATCGGAGATCTGTTCCTATGGCGCAATATAACCGATTTTCGCCATTAAGTGGGAACCCACATGGAACACATACACAGCAGTAATGAAGTGAAACAGTAAAAAAATGTAAAAGAAAGATAACAATTCCTGACCTTTACTTGTGGAAAATAAATAATAAAAAAACATAAAGCACATATGTACATATGTTAAAATGACTGAACTTTTTTTTTTATAAATAAATGGGAGATGGCGACATAACCACGAATGACGTACGTCGAGTCTGACCTAACCCGAGGACTGTCTGTGTGCGCGCGTGCGCACACGCGCGCGCACACACACACACAAATACATATATATGTGTTATTCTACTTATTTATGCATTCATTGGTTGATTCTTGTATGTGTCCGGGACAGGGATCAAACCTGCAACTTTAGTATATTGGGATGATGCTCTAACTAACTGAGCTACCCCACCAGGACCTCTGTTACTTCTCAAGTTACAAAGAAGTCATAGGATCATTTTAAGTGCCCCTTTTCTGGAAACTACAGAAGGATTAAGATAATAGAGTAGTTTAATAAAAATGGTATGGGCATATTCTATGGTATATCTGTTCATCTGTATGTTTGATCCTAGTAGTCTAGTATATATTAAAGCGAATCCTGCAATTTTATTCTTATTTTATTGAGTTGCAAGTATTTCAGCCTCACAAAATATAAAAATTGCTTGATTTCTTTTTTCTATTGACAGATCATGATCAGGAGCATTTTTTTGTTTCTGGATAGAACTTACGTTCTTCAGAATTCAATGCTACCCTCCATTTGGTAAGGATGCTAGAAAAATATTTTGAAAAGATTTGTTACAAACCATTGTCAAATCTTAATTACACTAATTGAGGAGATTAAGTGATACTGTGAATATTCTCCTAAAACCTCACATTTGGCTTCTTAAAACATATTTATAGCAGTTTTACCTTCCTATGTTTTATGCTAATATTAGAGATAGCTAACATTCACTGAGCCTATAATAATTTATAAAGTTTTTCTATGGGAATTAAAGTTGATCTTTGAAATCTTTGGGCCGATTAAAATTAGTGGGTGTGCATAGTAGAAACTGTTTCTATGCTCCCCTATATATTACCAAAATAAGGAGCCCTGTAAGCAGCACAGATAATTTCTTTACCTTCCTAATAAAAGCAGAGAAACTTGAAAAAGGCAGCCACGGCAAGACTTTGGAGATATAGAGATAGATAGATAGATAGATAGATAGATAGAGATATATATACCTATATGTATATATTAAAGAATTAATATGAGTGTATATTATTTTGTTGCTGATCAAAAATGTGCTTATTATCCTTTTGTTGTTAATCCTTACCCAAGGATATTTTTCCATTGATTTTTAGAGAAGGTGGAAGGGATGGGGGGAAACAGAGAGAGAAACATGGATGTGAGAGAGACACATTGATTCGTTGCTTGGGGCCTGCAACTGAATACATGCCCTTGACCAGAATCGAACCCATGACCCTTCAGTCTGAGGGCTGACTTCTCCATCCACTGAGTCAAACCAGCCAGGGATGCTCATTATCTTTTAACAATTTTATGGAAAATTCCAGCTATACAGGAAAATAGAATAGTGTAATGAGCTCTTCCCCCACCATGTGTACCTAGCATCTACCTATAGCAATTATCAGAGTTGCTGATTTTTGAGTACTAAAGCCAGATGACAAATGACCAATTAAGCCTTCATTAACAGTACAGTGAAGACCATTTTATAACTTTGAACTAATTTTATCTCTTAATTTGATCAAGGAAGAAACCCACCAAAGGAGATAATATAACAAAACTTAGTTATGGAGGAAGATAGGAGTTTAGCCTTAGTTCTCATTAGAGACAAAATGAGTTTCCTGTATACTTTAGTTTAATAATGTTATTTAAAACTAGAGGCCCAGTGCACGAAATTCATGCATGGGTAGGGTCCCTAGCAGCTGCCAGCTGCCAGCTGGGGCCTTCCTTCCCTGGCTGCCAGCTAGGGCCTTCTTTCATTCCACACCACCCCCTGGTAGTCAGCGCATGTCATAGCGAGTGATCAAACTCCTGGTCGGTTGAACTTCCAATGGGACACTTTGCATATTAGGCTTTTACATATATAGATTCAATGTGTGGATTTTATCATGTAATTTTACAGTGGCTGTTTCAAAGCCTGGAGCCCTAATTAACATGTATGTCTCTCCAGAAGTGGTATTGCCGTCAATTAATTTAGATTATATTTTTATTTTAGGGACATGGGATTGGAGTTATTTAGGGCTCATATTATAAGTGATCAAAAAGTCCAGACTAAGACAATTGATGGCATTCTTCTGTTGATTGAGAGAGAGAGGAATGGTGAAGCAATTGATAGAAGTTTACTCCGAAGCCTTTTAAGCATGCTCTCTGACTTGCAAGTAAGTTAACTACTTCACTTACTACAGAGCTGATGTTTATCCCTAGTTTGATGTGTAAAAACCAAATTAATAGTGCTGTTTACATAAAGAACATTCAATAAGTAGCTAATGAATAAATAAACTCCATTATTTTGTTTCTCCCTCCCAGATTTATCAGGATTCTTTTGAACAACGATTTTTGGAAGAAACTAACCGGCTTTACGCAGCTGAAGGCCAAAAATTAATGCAGGAAAGAGAGGTATTTAAAAATCATGATTAATAAATCCACTGTATCTCACAATAGACCTTACTTATAGAACATAAGCTGCCCTTTGCATTTATCTTCCCAACATTGTGATGCTTTTCTCTCACTTAGGTGCTCCTTTCTTTTCTCTCTTCTTAAAGGCCAGAATTCTGGATCATAAACTCTACCTATAATTTTACATATGATTCAACCCTGCCACATTTGGCAGGGCTGCTTCCAGGATCTTTTGGACTTGACATTTTCTGAATGATTTATGGGGAGGAAAACAATAATATAAAAAACTATCTTTGTAGGTTCCTGAATATCTTCATCATGTTAACAAACGTCTAGAGGAAGAAGCAGACAGACTTATTACTTACTTAGATCAGACCACCCAGTAAGTATGACAAGCTCTGCCTAATAGCCTTAACCTGTGTTGTCGAATTGCTTAAGGCACTTTAGGCATCCCAACCATGTTAGTAACTATTTTCAGGTGTGAAGTGAGATTGCTTAACAATTGTTTTTATAATACAAGCTTCAAGTTGTTATTTGATTAAGGTTAAGGATATGATTATTGGTTGTGTGTATGTGTTTAGGATGTAATTTAAAAATAATGTTAGAAGCTGGTTATCTTTGAAATCTTTGGGCTGATTAAAATTCAGTGGGTGTGCATAGTAGAAACTGTTTCTATGCTCCCCTATATATTACCAAAATAAGGAGTTCCTGTAAGCAGCATAGATAATTTCTTTACCTTCCTAATAAAAGCAGAGAAACTTGAAAAAGGCAGCCACAGCAAGACCTTAGATATATCTATATATATCTACACTAATAAAAGAGAAACATGCAAATTAGTGTCACTCTGCTATGCCCACCAGCCAATCAGAGTGACTATACAAATTAACCCAACAAATATGAGTTAATTTGCATACGCAGGCACGGAGCGAAGACTGAGGGCTCCGGCCGGAGTGAAGACTGAAGAGGCTTGGCTTCTCCGCTGTGGCAACAGCGGAGAAGCCAAGCCTCACTGTGGCCAGAGGGGAAAAGCCTAGCCTCGAAGCTTGGCTTCTCCGCTGTGGCCAGACCAAAGGCCTGGGTCCCGGGTGCCTGAGGAAAACCGGTGCCGGCAGCCAGGGGAAGGAAGGCCTAGTGCATGAATCTTCGTGCAATGGGCCTCTAGTATATATATAAAAAGCTAAGTGACCAGCTGACTGGCTGGTAGGTATGATGCGCACTGACTACTAGGAGGCAAACACTCAATGCAGGAGCTGCCAAGCAACAGCAACTGCAGAGTGCCCTTTCGCATTCTGGGACCCCTCAGGGGATGTCGGACTGCCGGTTTTGGCCTGATCCCTGCAGGCCAAGTTGAGGGACCCCACCTGCCAGAGGGACCCTGCTCACTCTGCAGATGCCCTTCCATCCCCATTGCCGCCTCAGGTGCGGTGGCCAGGGAGGGACCGCAGGAGGTTGGCTCCAGGGCATGTCCAGCCTGTCTCGCCCAGTCCCACCCCACCAGCCACCTTCTAATTAATTTCCTTTCAGTGTGCATGAATCTGTGCACTGGGCCTCTAGCTTATTTCATAATGTAAATCAAGTTTTGAAATATGCAGTCTTTTCCTTCTTTTAGGCATAGAGTAATGCTGATCATCAATAAATTTATACATAAGACAGGAATATTAAAATGAACATAAAATAAGCTATTTGATTTTTCTCACCCAGAAGAGGTTTTAAAATTTCAGAAAAGTCAAATCTCAGTAATTCTAAACTCTTTTTTTTCTTTGTAGGAAGTCATTAATCGCTACTGTAGAAAAACAACTTCTAGGTGAACACTTGACAGCAATTCTTCAGAAAGGTAATTGGTAATTTATAAATCAGATTACAATTTATAAATCAGATAGCAGCAAACAATTGAAACAAATTTAAAGATTGCACTTCTAAAAGCTTGATAGCTGTGGTGGCTGCACTTCTAAGGATGGATACAACCCTTTTTTCCTATTCACAGTGAAGTTTCAAGAGGTGCTCCTTTCCTTAACTTAAGATACAGGAGCTAAGATGAGAGAGGTCCACCAACACTGGTGAAGAAACAGTGGGAATTTGGGAATTCTTGATTTAATTTGTAACACTACAGTAAGGAAAGGCATTCCGTTTTTGCATTAAAGTGTTTTTGTTCGTAGCATATAAAACTAAGCACTTCTACCAAGCATTACTAAGTGATCTTAGAGTATACCCTGCATTTACTTTGATAATGCCAGTGATAGGTAAAACGTCTGACTTTTCAACCATCTTTTCTTTTGTATAAAATGGATATATTTTAGAACTTGAATATACTGTTACTTCATTCTGAAAATCAAATACATTAGAACCTCATTTAAACTTGGACTATTAATGTATGGTTCTTGATATACTAGAGGCAATATCTAATACTCTGATATATAGCTATGTACACTAATGCCAGATATAGTATGGCTACTAAAGATATGAAATTTTTATAATGTACATTTATACAAATTTGTTTTTATAAATTGGTTTAAACATCTGATCTACCATGTTAAATGATACAAACAGTTACACAATTATTTTTATATAGGCTGAAGTTTCCTATATTTAGTTTTCACTTGGAAAGGTGATTGTCTATTTGGGTTTAATTTAAAGCAAATCCCTATATAAAATTCACAGATTAGTCATAGTTCAGGCCAGTATTGCAATAATAATTTAACTTAATTTTCACTAAAATATCTGTCATTTTTGTTTACTTTTTAAATACCAAAATGTTTCAAATTTCAGGTTTAAATAACCTTCTTGATGAAAACCGAATTCAAGATTTATCTCTTCTATATCAGCTCTTTAGTAGAGTTCGAGGGGGAGTTCAGGTTCTCTTGCAGCAGTGGATTGAATACATTAAGGTACCAACAATTGTGATTATTTTTTCTCCATCACGGTTTATAATCTGTACACCTAGAGTGCAGATCAGCAAGTATTTCTTACTAGTACTTGTTAGATCCAGTATTTTTAAAAAAATGTTAGCCCTAGCCAGTTCAGCTCAGTGGGATAGAGCACCAGCCTGTGGACCAAAAGGTCCCGGGTTCGATTTTGGTCAAGGGCACATACCTTTGTTGCAGACTCCTCCCCAGCCTGGGCCCTGGTTGGGGTGCGTGCAGGAGGCAGCCAATCAATGTGTTTCTCTCACATTAATATTTCTCTCTGTCTTTCCCTCTTCCTTCCACTCCCTCTAAAAATCAATGGAAAAATATCCTTGGGTGAGAATTTAAATAAATAAATAAATAATAAAATAAAATTTTAATCCTTAGAGGACATACTCAGAGGAAGGGAGCAAAAGAGAGAGAGAAACATTGATGTGAGAAAGAAACATCGATTGGTTGCCCTGACTGGGGATCAGACCCAGTATGTGCCCTTACTGGGAATCAAACTGGCAACCTTTCAGTACACAGGACAACACTCAACCAACTGAGCCACTCTGGTTGGGCCCAATATTTTTTAAGTAATGGGTGTTCTGAGAGCAGTCAACCTGAGAATGATAGCTGTGTGGTAAATCAGCAATTAAAACATTTACCTTCTTGATATTGGCTATAATTTCTAGCTACAATGCTTATAGCAGTGAATATGGAAAGAGGACTTTTATTGGATCCAAAATTTCCTTCCCTTTCTTAAATCTTTACACTGAAGGCAGATTGCCATTTTTATAAAACTTAAAGTTGACTTCTTTAAAAGTATGAAAAAGAGCCTAGAGACTTAAAATCATGTCCCATTATGATATTATATACCCAGTGCTCATTTGTTATTTTGTGGTCCAGAGGAATGGTATCAGTGTAGATGTTTTATCACTTTATTTTTTCCTGACTTCAAAAACAGCTTTATTTTACTTGCTGAGATTTAAAAATATGTATATGTATTTAAAATATGATTTGGGGATTGTTTTTATTGTGGATAATTCAATTTTAGTAAAAAGTGGTAATTTTTGTTGTTTAGGCATTTGGCAGCACAATTGTAATTAATCCTGAAAAAGATAAAACCATGGTTCAAGAATTGCTGGATTTTAAAGATAAGGTTGACCATATTATTGATATCTGTTTTCTGAAGAACGAAAAATTTATCAACGCCATGAAAGAAGCATTTGAAACATTCATTAACAAGAGACCGAACAAACCTGCTGAACTAATAGGTACTTTTCTAGTCTCTTTTTTCCAGTTACTAAATGTTTTTCTTTTATTCATAAAATTTCAGTTAATCTGAAATTTTGACAGGATGGCAATATAACAACACCGTTTATTTGATGTTGCTTAGCTGGTAGTTTCTAAGAATCTGAATGTAAGGAATATTAATTCTTGAAACTAAAGAAAGATTCAAAGTCAACCTGTCAAACATAATGTTCTTTCATTGTAAGACAGTACATTGGACCCTATTTATTTTTGTTTATAATAAGCTTGAGATCTGTTTTATAAGCCCACAGCAGTTTAGAGGGCCAGGGTGCTATTTTTAGAGGCTCACAGTTAGGGTTATAAGAAAGTATAGCAGAAATTAAAATTGCCAGTGAGAAAAGGAAAATGTCCAGGACAAAAACAAACCAAATAATCTGGGCCCACTTAGTGTAAGGGTGTGATTTACTGTAGTGTTTCTCAGGTTTTCCCACCTAAGTACCCCTTAATGTTAGGAGAGGATGTACTCTGAGAAGGTCTAACCCAGGGGTGGGCAAACTTTTTGACTCGAGGGCCACAATGGGTTCTTAAACTGGACCGGAGGGCCGGAACAAAAGCATGGATGGAGTGTTTGTGTGAACTAATATAAATTCAAAGTAAACATCATTACATAAAAGGGTACGGTCTTTTTTTTTTTTTAGTGTTATTCATTTCAAACGGGCCAGATTCGGTCCACGGGCCGTAGTTTGCCCACGGCTGGTCTAGGGTCTTCTGCGAAAAAGATAAAATTTCATTGGTGTACTACTTTTACTTAATTTTTTTGCCTTCAACTCTGTAATTCATATGGTTTGTTTTAATAGAAAAGTAGTGTTTAAGGTTGCTTACCATCATTGTAAAACGGACACTCTAGAGCAGTGATTCCCAAAGTGGGCGCTACTGCCCCCTGGTGGGCGCTGCAGCGATCCAGCGGGGGCGGTGATGGCCACAGGTGCATTTGTTTTAACTTTTTTTGTATTACCTTTCTATTCTGAGTTCAATAAAGTTTCATAATTTCAAACTTCAATGTTTCTAATTTACACCTTTTCTTTACTATATTTTACGAAAAAGGTAGAAACATTAATACATATATCTTTCTGTTTAATTGCTATTAAAATTTTAAAAAAATTAATTTCCAGGGGGCGCTGAGTAATATTTTTTCTGGAAAGGGGGCGGTAGGCCAAATAAGTTTGGGAACCACTGCTCTAGAGTCAGAAGACTTGGATTTGAGTTAAGACTGAAATATTTGCTAACTCTGTGACATTGTTTAAAGAAATGGATGTATACCTCTGAAGCACGGAAAAACTCAGTATTATATCATACTTCTGTTTGGGTATATGTAATGCCCAGTATGATAAGGATATCTATGATCACTAAACAACAAACTTTCCCCCCATTTTAGCTAAATATGTAGATTCAAAGCTTCGTGCTGGCAACAAAGAGGCTACAGATGAAGAACTTGAAAAAATGTTGGATAAAATTATGATCATATTTAGATTTATCTATGGTAAGTTTATTTTTATTTTAATACTTTTCTTTTAAAACACTCAACAGAGAAATTAGCAAGTAAAGTCAACCTGGAAGGAATATTATTTGGGAGTTAATGTAAAATTGTATTTGGGATATTTAAAATTCGATTACATTCCTTGCATTTAATTCATTGGGATGCTTGAGGAATATTATTTAATTGCCCTGTGTTTTGACTTTTCCATTATTAGTAGCCTTGATTTTTGTTACTTGTAATCTCTAGAGCAGCGGTTCTCAACCTGTGGGTCACGACCCCTTTGGCGGTGGAACAACCCTTTCAGAGGGGTCGCCTAAGAATATCAGATATTTACATTACGATTCATAACAGTAGCAACATTACAGTTATGAAGTAGCAACGAAAATAATTTTATGGTTGGGTCACAACATGAGGAACTGTATTTAAAGGGCCAGACAGTTGAGAACCACTGCTCTAGAGTATTGATGCTAGAGCTACTAGTTGACTAAAGCTTTTCTTTTTTTAAATTTATTTTTAATTTTTTTTTTCTTAATCCTCACCCAAGGATAGTTTTCCATTGATTTTTAGAGAGAGTGGAAGGGACAGGGAGGGACAGAGGAAAACATCAATGTGAGAGGGACACATCAATTGGTTGCCTCTCACACGCACACTGACCAGGGCCAAGGGATCAAGCCTGCAGCCTAGGTACCTGCCCTTGATCAGAATTGAACCTGGGGCCCTTTAGTCTGCAGGCTTGCACTCTATCCACTGAGCCAAACCGGCTAGGGTGACTAAAACTTTTCTAAAGAAAAGTTAATGCAGTCTTAATTCTTTGTAGCAAGGAACTTTATTTTTGTTAATCCTCATCCTAAGGTATTTTTTCCATTGATATAGAGAGAGTAGAAGGAAGGGATGGAGGGAGGAAGAGACAGACAGACATCGATTGGTTGCCTCCAGCACATGCCTACCAAAGCTGGGGATTAAACCTGCAATCCAGATATGAGCCTGAGCCCTTGACTAAGAATTGAACCTGCGACCCTTCAGTGCGTGGGCCAGTGCTCTAACCACTGAGAAATACTGGCCAGGGCACAAGGAACTTTTGAAACATCTGATACAAATGTCTGCCTCTAATATTTCTTGCATTTAGTGAACTTGGATAAAATGTATAAATTTAAATAACTTGGAGTAATAGTGTGATTTATTAAATACTTCAAAGCAATTTTATCAGAACTTTTAATTGGAGTGTTTTATTATTTAAAATAGGCAAGGATGTTTTTGAGGCCTTCTATAAGAAAGATTTAGCCAAACGCCTGCTAGTTGGGAAGAGTGCATCCGTAGATGCTGAAAAATCAATGCTCTCCAAACTTAAACATGGTATGTTTGTCATTCTTTCTGTTCATTTTCTTCTTTGACTTCTGGGGGAGGGGGGGTTGTTAGCTTAATTTTCACTATTTTGTCAATTATTCTATGTTCATATGATGAAAATGTAAATTGAGTAAGCTCTTGAGATTTCCAGTCTATTTTTGCAAACATGTCCAGAGCTGTTGTGATTTTAAAAAATAAAAGATTGTTCTTGTTTTTATTATTTGTATAAAAAATTTCCCATTTATTTTATTTCTAAGTAGGAGATAAGGTTACTACTATAGGATTAGAGTTTGATTCTCAATTAGTGGGGAATACACTTTAGGGTAGGGATTTTTTTATTCTTATGAATAATTACAGATCATAGTTCATGCTATTACTTTGTTTTACAATCATGTTTTTAATTTTAAATTCCTTGTTTTTAACCACTTTGTAATATTATAAATGTATAAACATCTTAAATAGAATGTGGAGCTGCTTTCACCAGCAAACTTGAAGGGATGTTTAAAGACATGGAACTTTCTAAAGACATCATGATTCAGTTCAAACAGGTAAAAGTGAGTTAAACTCTTACTTCATTCCTTGAACTTTAAATATATTTAATTATCTACTTGCGTGGTTTGTATTGAAAAGGATAAATAGAAACATGTTTTTATAAATATTTCATAGCAACTTAAGTGAAATGTAAGTATATTTGACCTATTTTAATATTCTCAATGTATACCAAAGATAACACAAAAATAGAAATAAAATGTATTAAGCTGAAGTCAGAACAAGAAAAGCTATAGCTAGATAATGAGAACAGGACTTTCTCTAGCATCTAATCATTGTTGATGATTCACATGTTGAAAGCTGGCAATGGAGAGGGAGGAGACGTGACAGAGTGGTTGTGTAAGGCCTTTGGGGCCATTGGCAATGAGAAGCTAGATCCACAGTTTCACAGATGTTGTGATAGGTGGTTTTCAAATATTTAAAGGCATAGGAATAGTGATAGCAAATGAGATTTTCTTCTCTTAGGGTTTTAATAATGACTTTTTCATCACTATATTGCTACAGTGGGAAATGAGAATTGAAGACTCTAGAGAAAGATCAAGATCAATAGGATCATGGGTCCTGTGGTAGCTACAGAATAGGGTTTATCTGCTTTGCCCTTTCCCCTTTTTCTTCCTTCCCCACTTCAGGTCATCGCCTGTTTGCAAGTGAAAAACCGGAGACTTGGGCTGGCTGGTGGGGTGAGGAATGGGGGTTGCTGCAAGGTGTTCCAAACCACATAGGGGTCTCCAAAGGTGGGGACTGCAGGTGGTATGGGGAAAACAATGGAGAAGAGATCCTATAACAGCCCAGCTATATGTGAGAGACCACTTAAGTTGATAATGCTTCTAATGAGGTCATGTGGCCTTGTGCCATTGTAACAAAATGTTAACCAGTACACTTTAAAATATATATATATATTTTACTGATTTTTTACAGAGAGGAAGGGAGAGGGATAGAGAGTTAGAAACATCGATGAGAGAGAAACATCGATCAACTGCCTCCTGTACACCCCCTACGTGCCCACAACCAAGGTACATGCCCTTGACTGGAATCGAACCTGGGACCCTTCAGTCCGCAGGCCGACGCTCTATCCACTGAGCCAAACCGGTTAGGGCAACCAGTGCACTTTTGCAGTGCATTTAATATAGGCTTCATTTTTAGTCCTTTAATAGTTGACTTTTATTTTAGTGATGGTCAGTATTTGCATGTAATTTTATAATGGGGAACTTCTTGAATGGGTCATTATTGTGAAATGAAATGTTTGCATTTTCAGTTTTAAAATCTCAGTATGTGTGTTTGATTTTATTGTAGTATATGCAGAACCAGAATGTACCTGGGAATATTGAATTAACTGTGAATATCCTGACAATGGGTTATTGGCCAACATATGTGCCTATGGAAGTCCATTTACCACCAGAGGTAAGAATTGCTGTTTAGGACTGGAATTATAAGCATAGAAATACATGACACTTCTATTTTGTTTGTCACTGAAAAATAGATACTTTTAATAAGAGTTTGTGTCAGTAAGCACACCAATGCAAAATGCCAGCTGTTTTAATATTTTACTCTTCTATTTATATTAATATTATTAGAGCATAAAGATGCCAAGTTTCTGGGTTCAGGGCTGATTCCCCTGGCTCTTCTTTCATTTCCCAAGATTGTACTCACCTCTGCTCAGCTCTCAAAAAGTCTTGCTCATGTGTCACCTGGGGATTGGATTGCTGAGTGATGAGGGCTTGAGTAAATCCATCCTAACTCCTTGGGAAAATGTTGAACCTCAGTATTGAAGCTTAGAAAAGGGGTTAAAACTAGAGAGATAGATAACTGAAAATCCTCCAGGGAGATAATCATGGACACCCAGGGAGTAGATCTCTCTCATTCGGAGGGAGAATGTAGAAACAGGAAGAAGATGGCTGAAGCAGAACTTTGGAAAGGGTTGTCATTTGGAAGGTGGTTGGAAGAGGAACCTGTGAAGAAAACCAATGAAGAAGCAATAGTGAGAGAGAGGATCTAGCATGGTGCAGAGGCACAAAAGGCATTGGAGGTGAATGTTCCAAAGAGGGAATGATTAAAGCAAGAGTGTGAAGACTGATAAATGCCATTAGATTTGGTAGCTGGGGGACCATTGCCTTATATCAGTGATCAGTGAACCTATTGGATAGTCTTAAAAACATCCAGAAATTAGTATACATGAGGTAAATATAAAGAGTGGTTAATGTGTGATATTGGAAACAGCTTAAATAAAGCTTTATTTTGTTTACTGTAGATGGTAAAACTTCAGGAGATTTTCAAGACATTTTACCTAGGCAAACATAGTGGCAGGAAACTTCAATGGCAGTCAACCCTAGGACACTGTGTGTTAAAGGCAGAATTTAAAGAGGTAAGTGGATGTTCCCCAAACTTAATTTTCATGTTCATCTTTGATATTGAGGTCATCCCTCCTAACTTGTTTATAACTGTATCTTTGATGTCTATATGACAGTGATTAGCTTGTCACAGCTTTCTGTATATTATAAGAATTTGGTCTTTTCCACAGTTGATTTGACCCTGCTGCAAAACCAAGAACAGTACCCCTTTCATCCACTCTTTCCCCACCCGTGGATGTACTAAATAGAATCCACTGCCACTTCTTGACAGAAAACTTCTTGTTTCTGGGAGCTCGAGAATAGAGTTCCTGCAGCTTTTCATGACTTACCTGAATCAAAAAAGTCAAAAATGCATTTGAAATAGTGATTTCTTGGTACTCATGATAAATATCTGTAATGACAAATAAGAAGGCTAAGTTATTAGTTTTCATTACTTCGTTGTTTAGTTTTAATTATGGGGCTTTAAAAAAGACTTTAGAAATGTCACCCAATACTTCCTCCTGTTTTAGGTAAGACCACACTTAAGCCCAATACTGAACATACTGGCTTTTCTGGATACTGTTAATCCATGTTTCTAAGTCCAATAATTGAAAAACAAATGCTTTCCCTGTAAGAGAGTAGTTATTTTATTAATGCTTTATATATATATATTTTAAAAATGATGGCTAAACATTGCTGTTTCTCTAACAGGGTAAAAAAGAACTCCAAGTCTCTCTTTTTCAAACACTGGTGCTGCTGATGTTTAATGAGGGAGAGGAGTTCAGTTTAGAAGAGATCAAGCAGGCTACTGGAATAGGTTTGTGTTGAATCAGTTGATTAGCAAGCATTATTCAGTGTCCACTCTGTGTGCTCTGCTAGGTTAAGAACTCTGGGGGGATATAAAGGAATAATCCCTCTCTTTGGCACTCATAATGTAACCACTGGGAAAGGGGGAAATGACACTTGAAATAATTTCAAAGTACCAGTCTGTCGTGCTGACTCTCAGTGTATTAGGAATTTGGCAAAGCAAGAGATCACTGTGGACTGGTACATTTGGGAAAGCCTTTATGAAAGGGGTGGGACTTGAGTTGGACCTTCAAGCTTTAGTTAGGGAGAAAGCATATGCTGCAAGTGGAAATAATTGTGAGAAAAGACTTTCGGAGGTAGCAGCGAGCACAGTGTGAGCAGGAGTCATGAAGAGTTTAACTGCAGCACAGAATCCTATATAATAAAGATGTAATATGCAAATGGTTATGTAACGACCGACCGCATAAAGACAGGAGGATCACAGATCAGCAGGAGGATGAGGCAGTGAGATACAAGCAGGCAGTAGAGAGCTACAGGAGTGAGCAGGGCAGCAAGCTATGGGGAGGAGGGCGGGGCAGCTGGCGGAGAGCTACAGGAGGGCAGCAGCGAGCTACTGGCTCACTGATTCGTGCGCAGGGCTACTAGTAGGGAGATAAAAAGTTAGGGTAAGATGGGTAGAGACTTACAAATCTAGCAAGTGAAATATATTGTAGGGTCTCAAGTGTGTGACATAATGGAAGTGACTTATGTAGGGCAACTTGAAAGATGAAGAGGTTCCAGTCCAGTAACTAGTGGGGTAATTCTGTCATAAAATGATAGGGGCTTAGACTAGAATGAGGCCAATGAGAATGGAGAAGAGGCATTTCTAAGGAAGCAACAACTTACTAGATAAGTGGAGGATGAAGGAGAAGAAAGATAATTGCAGGGTTTCTCACCCGAATAGGTTGGTAGATTCATGACTAACAGTTGGAAAGAAGACTCAATTTTATGGGGGGGAAGATGAATAAAATTTTGAACATACTGGAGTAGATGATAGTAAAAACAGCCAGGTGGAGGTGTCCTTTAAATGTCGGACTGGCCCTAACCGGTTTGGCTCAGTGGATAGAGCATCGGCCTGCAGACTGAAAGGTCCCAGGTTCGATTCCGGTCAAGGGCATGTACCTTGGTTGCAGGCACATCCCCAGTAATGTGTAGGAGGCAGCTGATCGATGTTTCTCTCTCATCGATGTTTCTTACTCTCTATCCCTCTCCCTTCCTTTCTGTAAAAAAACCAATTAAATAAATAAATAAATAAATAAATAAATAAATAAGGGACTGGAGAGAAGTGAGATAAAATTTCTGAAGGTTTGGTAGTTAATTCACATGGAATGGTAATTGAAGTCTTTAGAGGATGACCAGGAAAAAAAGACATTAGATGAAATACAGAGGGAGTCATTGGTGACCATGGAGTAAAAAGGAAACAATATTAATAGAGGGATGGGGTGGAAGCTACATTGAGGTTGAATGTAGGTATTCTTGTTGGTGAGCTATTATAAATGACTAAGCCACTATTTCTTCTTCAGAGGATGGTGAGCTAAGGAGAACACTGCAGTCTTTGGCCTGTGGCAAAGCTAGAGTTCTGGCAAAAAATCCGAAGGGCAAAGATATCGAAGATGGTGACAAGTTCATTTGTAATGATGATTTCAAACACAAACTTTTCAGGATAAAGATCAACCAAATCCAAATGAAAGAAACGGTATTTCTTTTACATTCTCCTCATCCTAATGCACTAGAATTATATGTGTTCATGATAAAAATTTATAAAAAAGATTTTATAGCTATAATACCACTGGTGTTAATATTTTCTATGGCTATCTCTATTTAGCTCAATGTATTTCAGTATTTTGCGGGTTTTTTTTTTTTTTTTGCAAGGGAGGTGCACACAGACTTGATATTTAACAGTTTTATATCCTGCTTTTTGTGTTTAATATTAAACCTTTAGACTTCTTCCATGCCATTAAATAAATATCTTGATAAAATGGCAGATGGCCATACAATATTCTTTTACAGGGCTAAGAAATTTTTAGTATTAGTATTTATAAATAAAACTGTAAGAAACCTCTTTGTACCTAAAAATCTCTCTGAGTCTCCTCTTATGATAAATTCATGGAAGTAGATCTTTTGGGTTGACGAGTATGAACATTTGAAGAATCTTACTACATTATGTCATATTGTGTTTCTGAAAGGCTGTACCAATTTACACTCTTGTCTGGCAGCATGACTGCCTGACTTAGTGCCCTCAACCGCACTAAAGATTGTATTTTCTTTTTAAAATTTTTGTCAACTTGCTTGATGAAAAATCTGAATGATTTAGTATTTCTGTGATTAACAGTGAATATTTTGTTGGGTTTTGCCTTTTGAATTTGTATGACTTTTATTAAGGAACCAATAGCATTAATTGAAACCAGAAAAAGTTTTAATGTGGGACAGAGGTCAATATCTCAGGCAAGCTCCTGTTTTGTTCACATTCACATCAAAGGTGTGATATTCACTTAGAAGATGACTGTGTCCTTTTTAAACATTTATGATGTATCAGAAAGAAATTGCTGGCAAAAAGCCCAAATTATTCTTCCGATGTAAGTGCCAAAAAATTATTTTCAAAAAATTTTTTTAATTTATTTTTCAGAGAGAGGCAGGGAAAGGGAGAGATATAGAAACATTAATGATGAGAGAGAGTCATTGATTGGCTGCCCCCTGCACTCCCTAGCCTGCAACCCAGGCATGTGCCATGACCAGGAATTGAACCATGACCTCCTGGTTCATAGGTTGACGCTCGACCACTGAGCTACACCAGCAGGGTACAAAAATTATCAAGAAATAGTTTGACTCTGTTAGTTTAGCTTGTTAGTATGATACTTTGAGTCAGAGGTCAGAGTCAATCATTTTTACAGAGAAGCTAATGTCAAGCTAATGTCATACAGAAATCTACTCAACATCCCCTTGTGACACATTTAGAGATTTCAAGGACAGAATAAAAGAAAATGACAAGTTCAGTATCATTTGGTGTTTACTTCTAGGAAAACAACTCAAAGATTGTATTTTTTATTAACTAATATTGACATTACTTCATAGGTACACGGCAATATAATTAGGACAGAAAGAAGTTATGTTTTTTTCCCTGTCATTTTCTGTATTTATAAAGGTCCTTTAGATAATTCAGCATATTTAGTGCATTAACAGTGTCATGTTCCTAAAATACACAATTAGTGTAAGTAATCAAGTTTACCTTGAGATACAATTCCTAAGTGAAACTTTTTTTGTTAGGTTGAGGAACAAGCAAGCACTACAGAAAGAGTATTTCAAGACAGACAGTATCAAATTGATGCTGCAATTGTTCGAATTATGAAGATGAGGAAGACACTTAGCCACAACCTCCTGGTTTCAGAAGTGTACAACCAGTTGAAATTTCCAGTAAAGGTAGGTACTTCTGTGTTTTTATATTGAGCTTGTCCTATATAATAAAAGCGTAATATGCAAATTAACTGAATGGCAGAAGGGTTGGGGGCGGCCAGCAAGCGGCCATCAGGCCAGCCAAGGTGGGTGCCAATGGGCAGAGGGAGGGGACGGCAATTGGGGGGCAGCAGCGACTGGTGGTGGTGGCGAAGGGGTGATTGAGGGGGCGGTGCCAGAGATGCTACCTGGTGGTTAGTGCACTCCCACAGGGGGAGCCCTGCTCAGCCACAAGCTGGGCTAACAGCTGGCGAGTGCAGCAGAAGTGGTGGGAGCCTCTCCTGCCTCCATCACAGTGCTAAGGATGTCTGATTGCGGGCGTAAACCATCAGTTGGACATCCCCTGAGGGCTTCTGGACTGCAAGAGGCCTCAGGCTGGGCTGAGGGACACCCCCCCCCCACCCAGCGCACAAATTTTCATGCACTGAGCCTCTAGTTATATATAAAAGAATACATATTTTCAAACATGAATCTTACAAACATAGATTAAAGCCTCAACATTGTTTGGAGGGACACAAGTTTTTTTTTTTAAATATATTTTTTTATTGATTTTTTACAGAGAGGAAGGGAGAGAGATAGAGAGTTAGAAACATCGATGAGAGAGGAACATCGATCAGCTGCCTCCTGCACATCTCCTACTGGGGATGTGCCCGCAACCCAGGTACATGCCCTTGACTGGAATCGAACCCGGGACCCTTCAGTCCGCAGGCCGACGCTCTATCCACCGAGCCAAACCGGTTTCGGCAAGGGACACAAGTTTTTAAAAAAATATTTTAAAATTGATTTTAGGGAGGAAGGGGGGGGGGCGGGAGGGGGAGAGAGAGAAGAGAAGAAGAGAAGAGAGAGAGAAACAGCAATTGGCTGTCTCCTGCACGCCCCTCCTACTGGAGACTAAAACCACAGCCTGAGTATGTGCCCTGACCAGGGATTGAACCATTGACCTTTTTTTTTTAAAAAAAAAATATATTTTACTGATTTTTTACAGAGAGGAAGGGAGAGGGATAGAGAGAAACATCTATGAGAGAGAAACATCGATCAGCTGCCTCCTACACACCACCTCCTGGGGATGTGCCCGCAACCAAGGTACATGCCCTTGACCAGAATCGAACCTGGGACCCTTGAGTCTGCAGGCCGACGCTCTATCCACTGAGCCAAACCGGCTAGGGCGAACCATTGACCTTTTGGTGCACAGGACAATGCTCAACCAACTGAGCAACACTGGCTAGGGCAAGGGACAGAAGTTTTAATTTCTCATGTTCATATATATGATTTAAAAAAACTTTGTTGTCATATGTGGACAGCTGTGACAAAAGAGGGAAAACATTTTATAAAAGCTCTTATGCCTGGAAGTTTAGCTGCTAAATGAGTCTTTGAAATTTTCAAGTTCATTTATTCTACTTCCTTTGAGCTTCTTTGTTACTTTCATTATTTTTTTCTCCTTGAAATACCTTGTAGTAGCATAGGGAATATAGTCAATAATATTGTAATAACTATATATGGTCCTAGGTGTGTACTAGAATTATTAGGAAGATCACTTCATAAATTATACAATTGTCTAACCACCACTGTGCTGTACGCCTGAAACTACACACACACACACACACACACACACACACACACACACACACACACACACACCCCCTCTTGCCCTGGCTGGTTTGGCTCAGTGGATAGGCGTCAGCCTGTGGACTGAAGGATCCCAGGTTCCATTCCATTCAAGGGCACATGCCTGAGTTGCAGGTTTGATCCCCAGTAGGGGGCGTGCAGGAAACAGCCGGTCAATGATTATCTCTCATCATTGATGTTTCCATCTCTCTCCCTCTCCCTTCTTCTCCAAAATCAATAAAAATATATTTAAAAAACAAAACACATACTTACCTGGCAGGGGAGATACCATGATCACGAAGGTGGTTTTCCCAGGGCTAGGCTTATCCATTGCACTCTGGATGTGCTCACCCCTGTGATTTCCCCAAATGTGGGAAACTCGACTGCATAATTTGTGGTAGTGGGGGACTGCATTCGCACTCTCCCCTTAAAAAAAAATTTAAAAAAAAAAACAAGAAAAAACAAAAAACAAAAAACCTTTTTTGCTAAATGTTCAACCGATCGATCGACCGTTTATTCGACCACTCGACCAATCCCTATGATGCGCACTGACCACCAGAGGACAGATGCTCCGACCGGTAGGTTAGCTTGCTGCTGGGGTCAGGCTGATCAGGATGGGGCAAGATGGGCTGGACATGCCCTGGAGCCCTCCTGCAGTCCCTCTCCAGCCGGCCGGCCCACCCCCATTCGCCCCAATCGAGACTGGGCGAGACGGCCCTGATTGGCCCCATTGCCAGCCCAGGCCAAGGGACCCCACCCATGCACAAATTTGTGCACTGAGCCTCTAGTATAAAATACAGTAGGTCCTTGAGTTACATTGGAGATCCATTCCTGCAGCGCGATGTAACCCAATTTTCGCGTAAGTTGGAACCCACCTACATAAGCACCTACGTCACTCACATGGAGCACATACACAGCAGTAATGAAACAGTAAAAAAATTTTAAAAGAAAGATAACAATTCATGACCTTTACTTGTGGAAAATAAATAATAAAAAAATAAAGCACATATGTACATACGTTGAAATGACGGAACTTTTTTTTTTTTATAAATGGAGATGGCGATGTAACCACAAAACAATGTACATCAAGTCCGACGTAACCCTAGGACTGTCTGTAATACTGAATGTCAACTGTAATTGGAAAGATATATATATATATATATATACATACACACACACATATACATAAGTGTGTGTGTGTGTGTGTGTATATCTCAATAGCTTGGTATTTGACAAATCTGGTCATTTTAAATTAAATCTTTTGTTTAGTTAACTTATATGAGTATCCATTAGAAACTATATAGATAACTAGCTATCATTAAGCCATCTTTTGAAAAGTTTAGCAATGGTTCTGGCAAACTGAAATTGGGTATTAAATGGACATTCCAGTATAAATGCCCAATAATAAGGAGGCTTAGACAATGTGGTGGTATACTGCACTGTTTTCCAAGTTTCATACAATTTCCAAACACTTGTGATGATAAACTCTTGGTAGAGTTTGGCTAGACCCTTGGCTATTGATGTCCTCGTGAGCTTTGGGCTTGTTTTTTCTTTTATAAAGTGGTGATAATAGTAGTACTTACCTTGTAGATTATTGTGAGGCTTAAATTAGATAATATATGTAAAAAAACTTAGTACTGGGCCTGGAACATAATAAGTGCTCATTCGCTATTAATGCTAATAAAATAGGCTTTCTGTCTTCTCCATACCTAACACTGCTGCTTCATTTCCAGCCAGAGATCACTGATGCTAGAGAAGGTAAGAGAATCACTAAAATAAATACTGTGCTAATAGTCTAGGTTCACCATAATTAAGAGAGAGCCATTTTGATTTTCAAACCTTGGAATTTACTGGGTGATATTATGGCTGAAATTTTGGCTGCCCCATCACACTGCTTTCCCTCTTTAACCTTCTTGATTAATTGGTGATTATACACAATCTGAAAACTCTCTGTTAGCAAGAAAGATTATATTTTTATAGGCGAGATACAAAAGCCACTGGAATTTTGTCATCCAAGAGCTAGCTAAGTATATAGCTTTGAAAACAAACATAAGCTTTCTCAATTCTTTTAACCACAAGCAGGATTCAAAAATCCAAATTATTTATAGTAGGTTAACAGTTAAATCTTACATTAAACCTAGAATACGAAGATCTGGATTATTAGATAACTAGAGGCCGGGTGCACGACATTAGTTCACTGTGGAGGGGAGGGGCGTCCCTCAGCCCAGCCTGTGCCCTCTTGCAGTCCTGGACCCCTTGGGGGATGTCCACTGCGAGCTGCGCTCACGAGCCGTGAGCCCAGCTTCTGGCTGAGCAGTGCTCCCCCTATGGGAGCGCACTGACCACCAGGGGGCAGCTCCTGCGTTGAGTGTCTGCCCCTTGGTGGTCAGTGTGCATCATAGCGACCAGTCGTTCTGCCATTCGGTCGATTTGCATGTTAGCCTTTTTTATATAGGATAATTCACTCATTAAGCCATCTGTTGTGGTATTCTTATACATAGTGATTCCTGCAGCACATTTTTTTGTTCTTTAGCACATTTATTTTTAATCCTCACTAGAGGATATGTTCATTGATTTTTAGAGAGAGAGAGAGAGAGAGAGAGAGAGAGAGAGAGAGAGAGAGAAACATTGATTGGTTGCCTCCCATATGCACCCCAACCAGGGATCAAATGCACAACCTAAGTATGTGCCCTAACCAGGAATCAAACCCACAACCTTTTGGTGTATGGGATGACGCTCGAACCACCTGAGCCACCTGGCCAGGGCAAGTACTTCTTTTTAAAAAAATATTTTTTCATTGATTTCAGAGAGGAAGGGAGAGGGAGAGAAAGAAACATCAATGATAAGAGAATCATTGATCGGCAGCCTTCTGCATGCCCCAAACTGGGGATCGAGCCCACAACCTGGGCCTGTGCCCTGACCTGGAACCGAACTGTGACTCTTCTGGTTCATAGGTCAATGCTCAACCACTGAGCCACAATGCTGGGCACCAGTACATTTTTTAAAAATAAAAATGCAACCTGACTTTGAGAACTATTTTTTGCCCAAATTCAGGTTTACCTGTCTTTTCAAACTATCTTGGCAAAATTAAATAGCATTTTGTCTCCCTAAACATATAATGTATTTCTCATGTGAAGTTATGAGGTAATTTTCCTGTATTTGTGCAGAGAATAGCTGGTTCTTAGAAGACCTCTTTAAAATAGAAAGTGTTATATAGTAATATGACAAGGTGTGACAGTATGTGTATAGTTTAAAATATTCGTTAACTGGTTTATTTCAATTATACTTTATCTTTTAAAAAGTTGAGATTTTAAAAAGTAAAAATTAGCCCTGGCTGGTGTTGCCTAGTGATTAGAATGTTGACCAAAGGACCAAAAGGTTGAGGGCACTTGTCTGGGTTGCAGGTTCGAACCCCATCCCTGTCAGGAATTGACACATCAATAATGTTTCTCTCTCTTTCTCTATCTCCCCCCTCCCCTCCCCTCCCTCCCCCCCTCTCTCTTCCTCTTTCCCTCTCTTTCTCCCTCCCTTCCCTTCCTTCTACTCTCTATAAAAATCAATGGAAAAAATATCCTCAGGTGCCTGGCCAATGTGGCTCAGTTGTTGAGCATTGACCCATGAACCAGAAGGTCATGGTTCGATTCCTGGTCAGGACACATGCATGGGTTGTGGACTCAATCCCCAGTAGGGGGTGTGCAGGAGGCAGCCAATCAATGATTCTCTTGTCATTGATGTTTCTCTCTCTCTCTCTCTCTCTCTCTCTCTCTCTCTCTCTCTCTCTCTCTCTCTCCTTCTCTCTTCCTTTCTGAAATCAATAAAAACATACTTTAAAAAGCCTCAGGTGAGGATTAACAAAAACAAAAAGTGAAAATTAAAAAACATTAAGGAGATTAACAACCAAACTGTTCCTTTTTAAAATTATTATTATTATTGTAATCCTCTCCAGAGGATATTTTTCCATTGATTTTTAGGGAGAGTGAAAGAGAGAGGGAAAGACAGAGAGAAACATTGATGTGAGAGGAACACATTAATTGGTTGCCTCTTGCACCCGCCCTGACCAGGGCCCAGGCTAAGGAAGAGCCTGCAACCAAGGTATGTGCCCTTGATCGGAATCAAACTTGGTACCCTTTGGTCCGCAGGCCGACGCTCTATCCACTGAGCCAAACCAGTTAGGGCAGGCTGTTCCTTTTTTAATGGGGTGTTGGTAAATGGACTTGAGCCAGTGACTATGAGCTTTGCACTGAAAATTTGCTTTCTCTTACAGCCTGCTGATCTAAAGAAGAGAATAGAATCCTTAATTGACCGGGACTACATGGAAAGAGATAAAGAAAACCCAAATCAGTACAACTACATTGCATAAAAGTTTGGCCTTGGAGCATTTTGTGTTTCATGCTGTAGCCAGTCGATAAACTTGTTGATCCTATATTGTTTGAATTCTTTTATACTACCGATGACCAAATGAAGCAGTGTAATGAAAATAGTTGAGTGGACATTTTCAGTGGTTAACATGCCCATTTAAAGAGTAATACTTACCTTTAAGAAGAATGTTGTTAAACTCTTTGCATGTTATTTAGTATGATGTGCAGAAAACTCTTAAGAAAGTACTTGGTCTTTATGATTCCTCTTTGGAAATAGGGAAGAGGTCCCTATGGCTATTAAAAACGGGGGGTTCTTATACACCGTTAATTATGAAGCAAAGGTTTATTTGCTTAATATGTCATTTAAAGATACTTAAACTGCATGCAAACTTTATTTACTGTACAGAGTTCTGGATGTATTTATCAAATAGAAAAACCACCCTGGATTTGGTTGTTCACCTGTTTTGTGATTTCCCTTGAAAAGAAAAATAAGTTGTCGCAACTAACTCCATTTTACTAAGTAATGTTCTGTTACACTCAAAGGGATGCTTTGAAAATTTTATTTGGAAACAAGTTTTCAAGTAGAGGGACAGTTGCTTATATAATCTCTTATATATACACATCCTCAAATGTTCCATTTATGGCTGTGAGATGTGTGTATATGGCTTAGCCTTGAGTTTACTGTGCTAATTAACAGGTACTTATAAAAATAGCTGAAGTAGAAAATTGCTGATCATTTGTACTAGAAGAACAAAATAGGAGAGAAAAATCCAACTTTCTTCATATTAAAAATGAATACAATATGAACATTGCAAAAGAGACCAAAACCTGCATATTTTGTAAATTTTTACACAACTAAAAATTCATCAGGTAGTTTTCAACTTCCTTTAGACTTTAATGTTGCTTGAACAGTTTTGTGTTTAACTTGGACCAATTGTAGATTGTTACAGGCTTTTTAGGATTTAGCATTCCTATTTTTTATTACCAAAGTTTTTTGGGGGAAGCACCCTAACTCTTTGTTGGTAAATAAGCCTTTACTGTCATTTTTATTCTAACTTCCTATAGCCCTAGATGTAAAGGTCCTCTCATTTTCTCCACACATCCACTAATTTGGAATTTCAAATTCTATTTCATGCTGATCTTGTTTCTTTCAAAATTGTTTGAAGAATTCTTACAATGACCAGGCACCTACTTTTCAGGGGAATATCCTAGGATTATTCAGATTATACAGACTATAGCAAAAGTATTGTTCTTCAAATTGATCTTGTGAGTAAAAGGCTTATCTTTACCACCAGTGGTGTTTTTTTCTTTATTTTTCTTTTGTATTTGTTTTTTCTTGAAGTTTTGAAATTAATCGATCACAAAGGAAAAGCAGAAAATTTTGTTCTTGTTTTTAAAAATTAGAACTGTTTTTGCAGTAGTTATTTCCTTTACTATTTGCAGTCATTAGGTAGGAAGAATACCTAGGTTCTAGCCAGAGACTTGGTTTTTGTGTCTGGTATTATTTTCTTGAATTCTTAAAGACCTGTGAACAGTTATTTTAACACAGTTGCCTGTGTCTCTCTAATTGCGTCAGTGTGCACACTGTTGTGTAACAATATGTGGTATTTTGAATGCCTTCCTAATTTTCTTTTGAACAGTCATTACCTTTATATTCTCAGCTCTTCTGGTGTTTCCTTATATGAGGTCATCTGACCGGGAAATACAACTATTTTGTTTGCCTTTTCTCCATATTGGACCATCTACATCAGTGTTCTAACCCATCCCTGATGGTCTCTGAGATATGTAGATAGTTCCACAAGACTTGGTAGTTACTCTTACGAAATTATATAGATTCGGTCCTGTTAGGAGGAGACTCTTGGTGCCACCTTCATCATCTTGAAAGCTGGTCCCTTTTCTGAGGCTCTTAATGTTTGAAAACTTGATGCTGGTTCATTTGAAAAATTGGCAAGGCTGTTAAAAACAAATTGAGTAGAACTGTTTAAGAAATTGAAAAGCAATTGCAAACATTGGGTAATTGTGACTTTTCAGTTCTGTATCGGTTGAATTTTTGTGTTCTTTTTCCTGTGTACGTGGTGGTTCTATTTTTCTCCAATAAAAGTTTTATTTAAAAAAAGTTTCTAGAGAAGACCTTTAAAATTCAAATGTTGTAAAGAAAGTTATAAAACTGAAGACCCTAAACTCTTCCTAATGATTTCTTTGACTGGATTCACATCAATTCTGTTATTTTTTAAAAAAGTTAATTTTTGTGGTGGTTTAGTGGTAATAGCATAGGAATGTGCAGAGGGAGGAGGTATGGTAAAGGGTGAGTAAAATCCTCAAGGTGGCTAGATACTCTTAAATATCATTTTAGAAAAATCAAATAGAAGTATAAACATTCTTTCATTCAAATCCTCAAAGTCAAATAGTTGCATAAAGTCAATATGAAACTACTATAGATTTACCTTGAGGGGAAGATAAAAGGTTAAATACTTTTGTTTTAGTTATGGCTCTTGATCTACCTTTCCTGTTATTATGAGCTCTAGGCCATATACTCTCACAGTAAGACTCTACTGAAGAATTTTACCAAACCAGAAATTAAGAAGCCTTTTAGAACCCAGTTCCTGAGTCTGTTGAAAGGCCTCAACATGGTGTCTTGCCATACTGGAAAGTATTATCTTGTATATGTGTGTACAGTTCAGGAAATCAGTTTATTCTATTTAGGCATCTGCTGCTGAAGATTTTCAGAAGTTGGTTTTTTTAATCTCAGCATTCATAAGGTGTTTTTTTTTTTTACAGTAGATGTTTTTATTTTGTTTTGAAAATCATTGTTTAATGCTTTGAATGACAGGAGTGTTTTGAACATGTTCTGTTCTCTCATCTACAGAAAATTGCCAAAACAAATTGTTCATTAAAAAGAAAGGAGCATTACTAATGGGAATTTGGATAATTATGCTTTATATGGTATCCATGCTAATACCCCATTAATATTTTTCAGTTTCCTACAAAAAAAATTTGCATTTGAGCAATGAAGAGATTTGTTCACCTTGAAACACTTGGTTCAAATTTAACACTTTGTTCAATTATTTTCCTTGCTATTAAAAAAAGGCATTTCTTTATTGAACGTATAATATATTTCTATATTTAACTAGAGGCCCGGTGCACGAAATTTGTTCATGGGGGCGGGCTTCTCAGCCAGCCTGCACCCTCTCCAATCTGGAACCCCTCAGGGGATGTCTGCCTCTCACAATCCAGTACCGTTGGCTCCTAACCGCTCACCTGCCTGCCTGATCATCACCCCTAACACTGCTGCTTGCCTGCTTGATTGCCTCTAACCACCTCCGTGTGCCTGATTGCCCCTAAGCACCTCTGCCTGCCTGCCTGCCTGCCTGCCTGATCGCCCCTAACTGCTCCCCTACTGGCCTGATCGCCCCTAACTGCTCCCCTGCTGGCCTGATCACCCCTAACCACCTCTGCTTGCCCTGCACCCAGGACCCAGGATTCCCTCCTCCAGCCAGTCGCAGGCACCTGGGACCCGGGTTCCCTCCCTCTGACTGGCCGCAGGCACCCAGAACCCGGGCTGGTTTCGCCTGGGCTGGCCGCAGCTGCAGGAGACCGTGGGCAGGTGGCTTTGCCTGGGCCGCAGGCGCCCAGGACAGCGGGGCAGATGGCTTGTCCCTCTCTCTGACTGCAGCCACAGGTGTTGGCACCCAGGACTATGGGGCGGGCAACTTGTCCCTCTCCCAGGCTACAGCCTGGCTGGTCCTCATTCCTCTCTTGTGAGCTCATTTGTGCCTGGCTGGTCCCCATTCCTCTCTCACCAGTGTTGAGTCCCTGAGCCATTATGGCGTGAGAGTGTGACAACCATTTGCATATTACAGTGATGGCGAACCTATGACACGCGTGTCAGAGGTGACACGTGAACTCATTTTTTTGGTTGATTTTTGTTAAATGGCATTTAAATATATAAAATAAATATCAAAAATATACGTCTTTGTTTTACTATGGTTGCAAATATCAAAAAATTTCTATATGTGACACAGTACCAGAGTTAAGTTAGGGTTTTTTAAAATGCTGACACGCCGAGCTCAAAAGGTTAGCCATCACTGGCATATTAGCTCTTTATTATATAGGATAGTCCTTAGAATTTTTGTCTGGCATAGTAAAAAGTTAAATTTAACCCCTTTTTTTTTTTTGTAGAACTATTTTTTTTTAATCCTTACCTGAGGATATTTTTCCATTGATTTTTAAAGAGAGTAGAAGAGAGAGGGAAAGACAAAAACATCGATGTGAGAGAAACACATCTATTGGTTGCCTCCTGCACATGCCCTGACCAGGGCCTGGGTCAGGGAGGAGCCTGCAACCAAGGTATATGCCCTTGACCGGAATCAAACCCAGGACCCTTTGGTTTGCAGGCCGACACTCTGTCCACTGAGCCAAAGTGGCTAAGGCTTGTAGAACCTTTTTGATGTAGAATATAAGAATATGCTATAGAGACACATTAAAATTTGATAGTTTTACAAACTAAATAGAACAGATTCTCACATCCTCTAATTTTTGTAAGAAAATTTTGTAAAACTTTTAAAAATAATTTATTGTAAAATACAATGTAAAATTTACCATTTTTACCATTTTAATCATTTTAACGTGGACAATTCAGTGACTAGTACATTCACCATCACCATTCTCTAGTTCCAGAATATTTTCATCATCCCAAAAGGAAACCCTTTACTCATTCAGCATTAACTCCACAGTAGCTACCCAGCCTCTAGAAAACACTAATCTGCTTTCTGTGTCTATGGTTTGCCTAATCTGGATATTTCATATCAATGGAATCATATAATATGTGACCTTTTGTGTCTGGTTTCTCTTGCCTAGCACTGATGTTTCAAGTTTCCTCCATGATGTAGCATGTTGCAGTACTTCATTTTATGCTTCAATAATAATTTGTGCGTGTGTGTGTGTATGTGTGTGTATACCACATTTTATTCATTCTGTTGATGGACATTTGGGTTGTTTCCTCCTTTTGGTAATTGTGCTGTTAAGACGATTTGTATACAAATATCTGTTCAGTTCCCTGTTTTCATGTCTTTGTAGTATTATACCCAAGAGTGGAATTGCTAGGTTATATTGGCAGTACTATGCTTTACCTTTTGAGGAACCACCAAACTTTCCCATAGCTGCTACACCATTTCACATTCCCAAAAGCAATGTACAAGAATTTAAAATTTTCCACACCCCCATCAACACTTGTTTTTTTCTGTTTTTCCTATTATAGCTGTCCTAGTGGGCATAAAGTAGTTTTTGAATTTCCTTAAGGACTAATGATGTTGAGCATCTTTTTATGTATTTGTCAGCAATTTGTACATTTTCGTTGGAAATGTGTCTATTCAAGTCCTTTGGCTATTTTGTAAATGGTTTGTCTTTATGTTGTTGAGTTGTAAGAATTTATTATAGAAGTGTTAGCCATTGCAATTAGGCGAGAAGAAGAAATAAAAGGCATCCAAATTGGAAAAGAGGAAGTAAAACTCTCCTTATTTGCAGACGACATGATATTACACATACAAAACCCTAGAGACTCCATCAAAAAGCTACTAGACTTAATACATGAATTTGGCAATGTAGCAGAATTCATTATATATTAGGGATACTAGACCCTTAGCAGGTATAATGGTTTGCTAATATTTTCTCCTCTTCTGTGAGTTGTCTTTTCACTCATTTTAAAGTGCCTGTTTAAAATTTATTTTTTAATTATAGTTGATGGTCTCTTGATGCACAAATTTTTCATTTTAATGAAATCCAGTTAACCTATTTTTTTTTCTTTTTGTCTCGTGCTTTTGGTGTCATAGCTAAGAAACCATCACTAAATCGGAATCCATGTTGATTTACACCTATATTTTATAAGTTTTTGGGTTTATTTCTTAAATTTAGGTCTTTAATCTCATGAGTTCATTTTTGCGTATGGTATCAAGTAAGTGTCCAAATTTATTGTTTTGCAGGTGGCTATCTAGTTGTCCCAACACCATTTGTTGAAGAGACTTATTCTTTTCTGCATTGAATGGTCTTGTCACCTTTGTTGAAAGTTAGTTGACCATAATTCCTGTGGGTTTATGTCTGGGCTCTCATCTATTCCATTGATTTATATATGGATTGTTATGCCAATACTACACTATTTTGATTACTATTGATTTTTAGTAAGTTTTGAAATTGGGAAGTGCGAGTCTTCAACTTCTTTTTCAAGATTGTTTTAAATATTTTGGTTCCTTGCTATTCCGTATGGATTTTAGGATCAACTTTTCCATTTTTTGCAAAAAAAGGCCATTAGGATTTTGATAGGGATTGCAATAAATCTATAGACAGTTCGGGAGTTTTACCATCTTAAAAATATTAAGTCGTCCAGACTGTGAACACAAAATGTTTTTCCATTTTTAAAGATTTTTTTTTTTTTTTTTTAGAGAGAGAGAGGAAGGGAGAAGGAGAGATAGAAACTTTGATGAAAGAGAAACATTCATTGGCTGCCTCCTGCATGCCCTCTACTGGGGATCGAGCCCACAACCCAGGCATGTGCCCTGACCAGGAATCGAACTTGCAACCTTTCAGTGCATGGGACAATGCCCAACCAACTGAACCATACTGGCCAGGGGTTTCCATTTTTAAAACCATTTGTTTTAGTTCTTTAAAAAATTGTTTCAATATTTGTGCTTTCACTGTATGAGTCTTGCGTCTCCTTGGTTAAATACATTCGTACATATTTTATTTGTTTTGATGCTATGTTAAATGGGATTTACATTGCTAATGTGTACAATTCGTGTGTGTTAATCTTGTATCTTGCAAGTTTGCTGAATTTGTTTACTAGTTCTAATGTATTGTGGAAATTTAAGGATTTTTTATATATAGCATCTTTGTTGCCTATGACTGATTTTCAACTGGTGTGCCATGGCACACCAAAAAATTTTAAAACATGCAATTACTAAGGGAAAGGGGGACTTACTTCTTTTCACTTAGTAATTAGTTTATGTGTGCCATGAGAAAAAAGAGTGAAAAATCTCTGGCCTATAAATAGAGATAGTTTTACTTTTTCCTTTCCAATTTGGTTATGTTTTATTTCTTTTTGTTTAGTTTCTCTGGCTGGAGCTTCCAATGCAGTATTGAATAGAAGTAGCTAACACAGACATCCTTGTCTTTTTCCTCATTTTAGGGGAAAAGCTTTCAGTCTTTTCTTATTGAGTACTAGAGGCCCGGTGCACAAGTTCATGCATGGGTGGGGTCCTTTGGACTGGCCAGCGATTGGGACCACTGTAGGTTGTCCAGGGAAAGTGGCCGCAGAAGGTTGTCTGGCCTCCCTAATTGGGGCTGACGGGGCTGGCCAGCCAGGGGGAGGGACCGTGGGAGGTTTGGCCAGCTCAGGAGAGGGACCACAGAAGGTTGGCTGTGGGAGCACACTGACCACCAGGGGCAGCTCCTGCATTGAGCGTCTGCCCCCTGGTGGTCAGTGTGCATCACAGTGACCAGTTGTTCTGTTTGGTCACTTAGCCTTTTGTATATATACATATATATAGATGATATTAGCTGTAGGTGTTTCATAAATGCCCTTTATCATGCTGAAGATGATTCTAATCTACTCACAGTTTTTTTAGTGTTCCTATCACCAAAGAATGTTGCATTTTATCAAATGCTTTTTCTGCATCAATTGAAGTGATTGTGTAGTTTTTTTCCCTTAGTTCTATTAAATTGGTGTCCAGTAGTACACCCTTATCCACAGCTTAACTTTCCACAGTTTCAGTTACCCATAGTCAGTTGCAGCCTGAAAACGTTAAATGGAAAACTCCAGGAATAATTCATAAGTTTTAAATTGTGTACCTTTCTGGGTAGCATGATGAAATCTTGTACCATCCACTCCCTCCCACTCAGCACATGAATCATCCCTTGGTCCAGTGTATCCAGTGTATCCACACTGTGTACACTACCTACCTATTAGTCACTTAGTAGCTGTCAATATTATGAGACCCACTGTGGCAGTATTGCAGTACTTGTGTTCAAGGAACCCTTATTTTACTTAATAATAGCTCCAAAGTGCAACAGTAGTGATGCTGACAATTTGGATATGCCAGAGAGAAGCCATAAAGTGCTTCCTGTAAGTGTTTATATAGGGGAAAAAATAGTATATGTAGGGCTCAGTTTCAGGCATTCACTAGGGGTCTTGGAACATATCCCCCATGTATAAGGAGGAATTATTATTACATTGATGATTTTTCATACATTGAACCACCCTTACATTTTTCACATAAATCCCAATTGATCATGGTATATAATCCTTTTGATATGTTGCTGGCTTTGGTTTGCTGGAATTTTGTTGAGGATTTTGCATTTTCGTAAGTGGTATTGGTGTGTAGTATTCTTGTAATGGGTAATGTTGGCCTCAAAGAATGAGTTACAAAGTATTCCTCTTCTATTTTGTAGAAGAATTTGAAAAGGATTAGTGTTATTTCTTCTTTAAATATTAATACAATTCACCAGTGAAGCCATCTGGTCCTGGCTTTATGGGGAAGTTCATGTTTATTGATTCAATCTCTTACAGGTCTGTTCAGGTTTTCTATTCCTTTTTTTTTTTAATTAAATCTTTGTTGTTCAGATTATTACAGTTGTTCCTCTTTTTTTCCCCAATAGCTCCCCTCCACCCTGTTCCCACCCCACCCTCTGCCCTAAACCCCCCCCCATTGTCCTCATCCATAGGTGTACGATTTTTGTCCAGTCTCTTCCTGCAACCCCCACACACCTCCCCCCCCCCCCGAGAATTATCAGTCCACTCCCTTTCTATGCCCCTGATTCTGTTATATTCACCAGTTTACTCTGTTCATCGGATTTTTTTATTCACTTGATAGATATGTATTTGTTCATAATTTTTATCTGTACCTTTTTCTTCTTCTTCCTCTTCTTAAAGAATACCTTTCAGCATTTCATATAATACTGGTTTGGTGGTGATGAACTCCTTTAGCTTTTTCTTATCACTGAAGCTCTTTATCTGACCTTCAATTCTGAATGATAGCTTTGCTGGGTTACGTAATCTTGATTGTAGGTTCTTGCTATTCATCACTTTGAATATTTTTTTAAAATATATTTTATTGATTTTTTTACAGAGAGGAAGGGAGAGAGATAGAGAGTTAGAAACATCAATGAGAGAGAAACATCGATCAGCCGCCTCCTGCACATCTCCTACTGGGGATGTGCCCGCAACCCAGGTACGTACCCTTGACCGGAATCGAACCTGGGACCCTTCAGTCCGCAGGCCGATGCTCTATCCACTGAGCCAAACCGATTTCGGCAACTTTGAATATTTCTTGCCACTCCCTTCTGGCCTGCAAAGTTTCTGTTCAGAAATCAGCTGACAGTCATATGGGTATTCCCTTGTAGGTAACTGAGTTTCTTTCTCTTGCTGCTTTTAAGATTCTCTCTATCTTTTGCTCTTGTCATTTTAATTAAGATGTGTCTTGGTGTGGTCCTCTTTGGATTCCTTTTGTTTGGGGTTCTCTGCGCTTCCTGGACTTGTAAGTCTATTTCTTTCACCAGGTAGGGGAAGTTTTCTGTCATTATTTCTTCAAATAGGCTTTCAATATCTTGCTCTCTCTCTTCTTCTGGAACCCCCATAATTCGGAAGTTGGTACACTTGAAGCTGTCCCAGAGGCTCCTTACACTATCTTCATATTTTTGGATTCTTTTTTCTTTTTGCAATTCCGTTTGGGTGTTTTTTGTTTCTTCGTATTTCATATCTTTGACTTGATTCTTGCAATCCTCTAGTCTGCTGTTGGATCTCTGTATAATATATTTTATTTCAGTCAGTGTATGCTTAATTTCTAGTTGGTCCTTTTTCATATCTTCAAGGGTCTCACTAGATTTATGGAGGTTCTCACTAAATTTATTGGCGGTTTCTAGAAAATTCTTCAAAACCCTTATAACTGTGGTTTTGAACTCTATATCCAGTAGTTTGCTTTCCTCCATTTCTGTCTTTTGTGACCTGTTTCTTTGTCTCCACATTTTGGCTGCTTCCCTGTGTTGATAGAGTGGCTTTCTGTACTAGGTGTCCTATAGGGCCCAGTGGCTCAGCCTCCCCAATTACCTGAGGTGGACACTCTTGGTGAACTCCTTTGTGGGCGTTATGCACAGTCTTAACTACATTAAGCCTTGATTTTTGTTGGTATCAGTGGGAGGAATTGACCTCCAGGCCAATTGGCTGTGAGATTTAGCTGTGTCTACAGTGGGAGTGCTTCTGTGCTGAAGACACCCTTATATGGCAAGACTTGCTTCAGTGGGGCTTTGGTGCTCTCTGAGCCTGCCCTCTGAGTGTGTCCCTTATGGATCTGAGGAGTTGTAATCTGGATGGTCCCACTCTGACCACTGGATACACTGGCTCTTGGATCTCTAAGGAGGTGCTAATTTAGCCTCTGCCTGAGGCTACCCAGCAGGAGCTATGGAGAGATCTGCAGATTCCTCTTCTTTGTTTAGGGTTTGGTGGTGCCCCAATGAGGCCCAGCTGCAGTTTGTTAGGTAATTTTAGATTGCAATGGGCCAGGCCATTCATATGAAAAAGCCTCTGTGCACAGCTTGCTTGGGGCGGGGTCTTAGGGAATCAACAGGGCGGAGCAAACAGCTATGGCTGATTCTCAGCCATGCCTTAAGAGGCTGTGGGTCTCAGTGTCCTGTGGTAATCGCTGCAAGCACTTCTGAGAGAAAGCCGCCCTCGAGTTCTGCCTGATGCCAGACAGTCCAGTTTCTCCCCTTATGAGCCTGGGTCCGCAGAGACTCACCCAGAACTGGAGTTCAGAGCAGTTGGGAGCTTGTGTCTCCCTCCAGATTGAAAAAGACAGCCGCGTCCTCAGTTGCCAGCCCTTTCCATGTGCGCCTCTGTACCTCTGCACTTTACTTCTGCACCTCCTCTTAGTCTCAGTTTGCTTTTCTCTTTCCTTCTAGTTGTAGAATTTCCACTCAGCCAGCCTTCCTGTGGTTCTGGATGATGTCCGTTTTGTCTTTTAGTTGTATTTTTGAAGTGGTTGTGTGAGGCAGCAATTTCAGGTATTTCCCCATCTTGGTTTCTCCTCTATTTCTTCTTGAATAACTTTAATATTTTGTTTGTTTCTAGGAATTTGTTAATTTCATCTTTGTTATCTAATTGGTGTAAAATTGTACATAGCATTCATATATATATATATATATATATATATATGTATATGTATATGTATATATATATATATTTCTTTATCGTTGAAGGTATTGCATACATCTCTTTTTCCCCCATTGACCTCTCCTAGCCCACCCCCTCCCAGCACATGCCTTCACTCCTTCACTCCCCTATTGTCTGTGTCCATTGGTTATGCTTGTATGCATGCATACAAGTCCTTTCGTTGGTCTCTTACTCTCCCCCTTTCCTTCCCATGCCTTCACTCTGAGGTTTGATGGTCATTTCAATGCTTCCTTGTCTGTGGATTTATTTTTGTTCATCAGTTTATGTTGTTCATTATATTCTACAAATGAGTGAGATCATGTGATACCTTTCTATGACTGGCTTATTTTGCTTAGCATAATGCTCTCCAGGTCCATCCATGATGTTGCAAATGATAAGAGTTATTTCTATTTTACAGCAGTGTAATATTCCATTATGTAGATGTACCACTGTTTTTTTGGAACATTTTATTTTAATTTATTGTCTAAAATTTTACATATGTCTCCTTTTACCTTGATTGACACCCCCCTCCCTTAGCAATTACCACCCTGGCAAGCCCCCACTGCCCCAGTGTCTGTGTCCATTGGTTATGATAATATGCATGCATACAAGTCCTTTGGTTGTTCTGTAACCGCCCCCTCACACCATTTGTCTCTGGATCTATTCTTGTTCATCAAATTATGTTGATCATTATATCCCACATATGAGTGAGATCATGTGATATTTATCTTGCTCCAACGGGCTTATTTCGCTTAGCATAATGCTCTCCAGTTCCATCCATGCTGTGGAAATGGTAAAAGTTCCTTCTTTTTTATAGTGGCATAGTATTCCGTTGGGTAGATGTACCACTGTTTTTTAATCCACTCATCTGCTGATGAGCACTTAGCCTGTTTCCAAATCTTAGCTATTGTAAATTGTGCTTCTATGAACATAGGGGTGCATATATCCTTTCTGATTGGTCTTTCTGATTTCTTGGGCTATATACCTAGACGTGGGATTACTGGGTCAAATGGGAGTTCTATTTTTAATTTTTTAAAGAAACTCCATACTGTTCCCCAGTGGCTCACCAATTTGCATTCCCACCAGCAGTGTATGTGGGTTCCTTTTTCTCTACATCCTCAGCAGCACTTGTTGTTTGTTGATTTGTTGATGATAGCCATTCTGACAGGTGTGAGGTGGTACCTCATTATTGTTTTCATTTGCATCTCGGGTGATTAGTGACGGAGCATATTTTCATATGTCTCTCGGTCTTCTGTATATCCTTTTTCGAAAAGTGTCTGTTAGGTACTCCGCCCATGTTGTGATTGGATTGTTTATCTTCCTTATGCTAAGTTGTATGAGTTCTCTATAAACTTTAGAGATTAAAACCTTATCAGATATAACATTGGCAAATATGTTCTCCCATGCAGTGGGCTCTCTTGTTTTGTTGATAGTTTCTTTTGCAGTGAAGAAGCTTTTTACTTTGATGAGTTCCATTTGTTTACTTTCTCCTTAGTTTCCATTGTCCTAGGACATGTATCCGTAAACATACTGCTATGCAATATGTCTAGTATTTTGCTGCCTATGGATTCTTCTAAAATTTTGATAGTTTCCCATCCTCCTTTTAAGTCTTTTATCCATTTTGAGTTTATTTTTGTGTATGGTGTAAGTTGGTGGTCTAATTTTCTTCCTTTGCATGTATCTGTCCAATTTTCTCAGCACCCTTTATTGAAGTGACTGTCTTGACTCCATTGTATGCTCTTGCCTCTTTTTTCAAATATTAAGTGAGCATATTGGCTTGGGTTGATTTCTGGGTTCTCTGCTCTTTTCCATTGGTCTGTGTCTGTTCTTGTGCCAGTACCAGGCAGTTTTGAGAACAGTGGCTTTGTGATATAGCTTGATATTTGGTATTGTGATCCCTCCAACTTTGTTCTTCTTTCTCAGGATTGCTGCGGCTATTTTGGGGGTCTTTTTTTTATTCCATATACATTTTTGGAGAGTTTGTTCTAGGTCTGTGAAATATGCCATTGGTATTTTAATGGGGATTGCATTGAATCTATAGATTTCTTTGGGTCAACCTTTCAGACCACTGGTTGGTGACCGCTGGTAAAGACAATTTAATGATGTTGATTCTACCAATCCATGAACATGGTATATTCAACTTGTTTATATCTTGTTCTGTCTTTTTTCAACGTCCTGTAGTTTTCTGGGTACAGGTCTTTTACTGCCTTAGTTAAGTTTATTCCTAGGTATCTTAATATTTTTATTGTAATGGTAGTTGGGATTTTTTTAGTTACTCTTTCTGTGAGTTCATTGTTGGTGTATAAAAATGCCATAGATTTCTTGACATTAATTTTGTATCCTTCTACGTTGCTGAATTCATTTATTAAATCTAGTAGTTTTTTAATGGAATCTTTAGGGTTTCCTCTGTACAATATCATGTCATCTGCAAATAAGGACAGTTTTACTTCTTTTCTAATTTGGATGCCTTTTATTTCTTTTTCTTGTCTGATCACTATGGCTAGCACTTCCAATAGTATATCAAATAGGAGCGGTGAAAGTTGTCATCCCTGTCTTGTTCCTGTTTTTGAGAAATGGTTTTAGTATTTTCCCGTTGAATATGATGTTGGTTGTAGGTTTATCATATAAGGCTTTTATTATGTGAGGTATGATCTCTCTATTCCCACTTTTCTCAGAGTTTTTATCAAGAAAGGGTGTTGCATTTTGTCATGCTTTTTCTGCATCAATTGATATGATCCTGTGGTTTTTGTCTCTCAATTTGTTTATGTGATGAATCACATTTATTGATTTGCGGATACTGAACCAGCCTTCCATTCCCGGAATAAATCCCACTTGGTCATGATATATGATCTTTTTAATGTTTGCTGGATGTGATTTGCTAGTGTTTTGTTGAGGATTTTACATCTGTGTACATCAGGGATATTGGTCTGTATTTCTCTTTCTTTATGGTGTGTTTATCTGGTTTTGTGATTAGGGTAATGCTGGCTTGATAGAAAGAGCTTGGAATTCTTCCTTCCTCTTGAATTTTTTATAATAGTTTGAGGAGGATCAGTGTTAGTTCTTCTTTGAATGTTTGGTAAAACTCCCCTGTGAAGCTTTCTAGACCTGGGTGTTCGTATGCTGGAAGTTTTTTATTACTGTGTCAATTTCATTGGTAGTTATTGGCCTATTCAGGTTTTCTGATTCTTCCTGATTGAGTTTTGGAAGATTATATTTTTCTAGTAATATGTCCATTTCATCTAGCTTGTCCAGTTTTTTAGTAAAGTTGTTCGTAATTCTTTTTCATGATTCTTTGTATTTCTGTGGGGTTGATTGTTACTTCCCCCCTTTCATTTCTGATTTTGTTTATTTGGGCCCTCTCTTTGTTTCTTGGTGAGCCTGGCTAGAGGTTCATCAATCTTTTTTATCCTGTCAAAGGAATCCAACTCTTGGTTCTATTGATTTTTTGTGTTGTTTCATTGGTCTCTGTGTCATTTATTTCTGCCCTAATCTTTATTATTTTCTTACTTGTACTTACTCTGGGCTTTTCTTGTTGCTCTCTTTCTAGTTCTTTAAGTTGTAGTGTTAGATAATTTATTACCATTTTTTGTGTGTTTTTTTTATGTAGGCCTGTAGTGCTATGAACTTCCTTCTCAGGACTGCTTTCACTGTGTCCCATATATTTTGGATAGTTGTATTTTCATTGCCATTTGTTTCCAGGGTGTTTTTTGTTTCTGCTTTGAACTCTTTGGTAACCCATTCATTGTTTAATAGCATGCTATTTAGCCTTCATGTGTTGTTTTTTTTTATTTTATTGTAGTTGATTTCTAATTTTATGCCATTGTAATCTGAGAAGATGCTTGATATGATTTTAGTCTTCTTGAATTTGGAGAGACTTAGCCTGAATCCTTATATGTGGTCTATCTTTGAAAATATCCCATGTGCACTTGAGAAGAATGTATATTCCATAACTTTGCAGTGAAATTTTCTGAAGATGTCTATTAGTTCCATCTGATCTAGTGAGTCATTCAAGATTGCTCTTTCTTTGGTGATTTTTTGTCTTGAAGATTTATCAAATGATGTCAGTGGGGTATGAAAGTCCCCTACTATGATTGTATTGCAGTTGATCTCTCCCTTGATATCTTCCAAAAGTTTTTTTTATATATGTGGATGTTCCTGTATTGGGCACAAAAATATTACCAGAGTTATATCATCTTGTTAAAGATCATATTAGTATTATCTTTATCTCCTGTTACAGCCTTCACTTTGAGGTCAATTTTGTCAGATATAAGTATTGCTACTCCAGCATTTTTTTCATTCCTATTTTCCTGAAAAATTTTCCACCCCTTCACTTTCAGTCTGTGTGAGTCCTTTGTTCTGAGGTGGGTCTCTTGTAGACAGCATATATATGGGTCATTTTTTTTTATTAATTCAGCATGTAATCCATTTACATTTAAGGTTATTGATCGGTACTTGTTTGTTGCCATTTTTATTCTTTATGCCTGTGTTCCTTCTTCTCTTTCTATTTCTTCTTTTTACTGAAGTCCCTTTAGCATTTCTTGCATTGCTGGCTTGGTGGTAATACACTCCCTTAGCCTTTTTTGGTCTGCGAAGCTCCTGATTTCACTCTCAATGTTGAATGAAAGCCTTGCTGGATAGAGGATTCGTGGATTCAGTCCCTTGATTTGCATCACTTTGTCTATTCCCTTGTGGCCTAATGTGTTTCTGTTGAGAAATCAGTTGATAGTCTAATGGGAGATCCCTTGTAGGAAACTTTCTGTCTCTGACAGCCTTTGAGATTCTTACTTTGTTATTGACAATTGCCAATTTAATTATGATGTTTCTTGGTATCAGTCTTCTTGGGTTCATCTTGTTTGGGACTTTCTGTGCTGCTTGGACTTGTGTGACTTTTTTCTTTCCAAAGTCAGGGAAGTTTTCTGTCATTATTTCTTCAAATAGGATTTTTATTCCTTGCTCAGCTTCCTATCCTTCTGGCACCCCTATTATGTGGATGTTGTTCTGTTTCGTCTTGTCCCAGAGACTCTCCTCCTGTTTTTTTTTTTCCCAGATGCTGCTTTGCTTAGGTGTTTTTTCTACTTTGTCTTCTAACTCACTAATTCCATCCTCAGCTTTTTTTAAATTTAAATTATTTATTGTTGAATTAATTACATATGTCTCATTTCTCCTGCCCTCCCCCATTGACCTTTCTCTGGCTGCTCCCACCCCCAGCTCTTGCCTTCACACAGGTCCTCAGCTTCTTCTGGTCCACTGTTGAAACCTTCCATTATGTTCTTTATTTTAGCTATGTCATTCTTCATTTCCTCTTGATTCTTACACGTTGGTGAATTCCTCATCCAGACATTGGTGCATCCTTATAACCATTACTCTGAATTCTTTTTAAAAAAAATATATTTTATTAAATTTTACAGAGAGAAAGGGAGAGGGATAGAGAGTTAGAAACATCAATGAGAGAGAAACATCGATCAGCTGCCTCCTGCACACCCCCTACTGGGTATATGCCCGCAACCAAGGTACATACCCTTGACCGAAATCCAACCGGGGACCCTTGAGTCCACAGGCCGACGCTCTATCCGCTGAGCCAAACCAGTTAGGGCTTACTCTGAATTCTTTATCTGACAAAGTGCTTGCCTCCATTTCTTTTAGTTCCTTTTCTGGTGATTTCTCCTTTTCTTTCATTTGGGGGTTGTTTCTTTGTCTCCATTTTTGTTGTTCTTTTGTAATTGTTTCTATGTATTAGATAAAATTGCTATTTTTTAAAATTGGCCTTATGTAGTAGATGTTTTGTGGGACCCAGTGGTGCATTCTCTCAGATCTTCTGGGCTGGGAGTTCTAGGGAGGTCCCCTACTTGAGATATTTGGGTTCTCCTGATGTAGTTGGGTCTTGAATATTATTATCCCATTCATGGATGGAGTCTCTTCTCAGGTTGTCTGATTATGTGGCTTTCTCCTTACCACATTGTGCCAACCGTTGTGGAGGTGCTGACTGAATAGCACAAAATACATGATAAGACACAGCACAGAAGGAACAGAACACGAATGTACACAAAACACTTATAATCCCAATAAAAGTGACCACCAGAGAAAAAAGAATTAAGAAATAGAAAAGAGAACAAGAGTGATAGCAAGAAAGAGAAAAGGAAAAAAAGAAAGACTATGGGAAGAAAGCACAACAAAACAAATAAACCCAAAGCACAAACAAAAAACACCCAGAAAAGGCCAGTGCAGAATCTGTAGATGCATAGCTTAAATAGAGAAAATAAGGTTGAGGAATTGGATGAATAGAGGAAGGACCATGGTTTAGAATAGAGGAGGGAGAAAAGAAATGAGAAGGAAAAATAAAAATTTTAAAAAAATTTTTTCTCTCTTTTTAAAAAGAAGAATAGAGGAGAGAGCATATAGGCCTATATCTAGGAAGTGAAACAAGGTAAAAATTAGAAGAAAAAAAGAGAGAAAAAAATAAAAAATTGAGTAGTAAAGAGAAGGAGAAATAGAGTAGGATCAGGGAAGAGGTAGTTAGATAGATATATGAATAACCCAACAGAGACTAGAATACTAGCACATCAATAAAGCAGATAAGGTCCATTTTTAAAAGGGGGGAAAAGGGAAAGAGAAATCTAACTAAAATGAGGACAGGAGAAGAAAACTGGGAGGAACTAGAAGTGAGGAAGAAAAAAGTGCAAAACAGTAAAAAAAAATAGGATAAAATGAAAAATAAAAATTCAATAAAAAATAAAAAATTGAAGTGTCATTTGCTTCAGCCAAATTTTAATGCCCCATGGGAGCTGATTTAGGACCCCACTCTTCTGTCTGCTAATTATAGGCTTCCTGTTAGGTACTTAGGTGCTGGCCTCTGTCAAGCATTGTCTTTTGGCTTTTAGCCTCCTGCTTGAAGCTCCAAGTGATCCACAGGCCCTCTGATTATGTCTTTCTCCATAGGCCTTGGATGAAAGCAAGTGGGGTCAATCTGCTCTCTTTGCCTGTCTGCCATCTCTTAGTCTTAATCACTCAAGTGTCTGTTTCTGACAGGGCTTTAGGTGGGGTTGGTGCTCTTTCACTTTCAGGGAGTAAAATGGGTATTTTTTTCCTGACCCAGAGGTACTCCTCCACGAGTGGCCCAAAATATTATTCTGGCCTTGGTTGTTCAGAGATCCTTGTAGGTAAACCAATGGGGTTGACTGGAAACCTGGAGTTTTTCATGAGTCTGGTTCCCAGAATAGTGGGCGGACAGGCCCCTCTTCCAATCCAATTACTGATGGCTCTTTGGGCCTATTCAGACCCATAAACTTGGCCTCTGCCTTTGTTTCCTTTCTATAGCTCAAAATGCAGGCAGGGTGTGGCAGGCTGTATTACCTGCCTTGAGGCTACTGGGAGGGGCTAGCTGTTCAGGGAGAAATGGCCCTTAGGTTTGGAAGTTTAAGAATGTCCCAATGCAGTATTCTTGGCCACATCTTCCTGCCCTGCTTCCCTCCAGCCTCTCCTCAAGTCTGTGCCTCTCTCCCTGCACCTAAGTCTCGGGTGAGTGTTTGCAATTGAAAAGTCTTGTGTTCTGCGTTTAGTGAATAAATGCAAGGACAAAACTAAACCAAAACAACCATGAAACTGTGGGTTTCTCTCCCCCCAGCACCTTGCTGCTCAGGCCACCTTTCTGGCTTCGTGGCTATGGTCTTAGGTCCAGATTTCCTGGCCACCAGCAGCCCTGTGGCTTTTCCTTTCCACAGTTGGATGTTACGCCTGTTGCCAAGGGTTGTGGCTTTAGTGCAACACAGCTTCCTCCTCACCCTCTCGGCCCACTGGCCTGTTTCTCTCAAGCCCAGATCCCCATTCCTATTCTATCTAGACATCCCCTGTCCTTGTTGTAAATTGTCTCCTCAGCTGTGTCTAATTTGTTGATAGCATTCTTTTATAATCCTTTCAATTATTTAAGGTTGATAGTAATGTCCTACTTTTATTTCTGAACTTAGTAATTTGAGCCTGTTCTCTTTTCTTCTTAGTTTAGATAAAGGTTGTCAATTTTGTTGCTTTTTTTTTCTTTTTAAGTACAGTTTCCTTTTAATATTGTTTTTATTTGGTTTCAGGTGTATAACATAGTGGTTAGACCAGGGGTGGGCAAACCTTTTGACTCGAGGGCCACAATGGGTTCTTAAACTGGACCGGAGGGCCGGAACAAAAGCATGGATGGAGTGTTTGGTGTGAACTAATATAAATGCAAAGTAAACATCATTACATAAAAGGGTACGGTCTTTTTTTTCAATAGTTTTATTCATTTCAAACAGGCCTGATCCAGCCTGCGGGCCATAGTTTCCCACGGCTGGGTTAGACAATCATATGCCTTACAAAGTCTCCCCACGCCAATATTGCAAGTACCTACCAGGCACAGTACCTAATTATCACAATATTTGACTACTAGTGGCTCAGTGCATGAAATTCATGCACATTAAAAGGGGATTAATTAGAGGAAATATTTTAATATTACTATTTGCCCTTTCTCTATAATAGAAGTGTCAGAGATGAAATAAAATTAGTAAAATGAATATGAAAATCTTCCTCCTGTCAGAGTCTGGGGAGCACCATGAGACCCAGAGTCAAGTCCCCGCCCACCCACATGTGCCTCAAAATCACATGAGACCCAGACCCAGCCGCCCCCCGCCCCATTGGGCTAGATCCAGACCTGGTCTGGCACCAGGAATGGGGGGCGCAACCTCAGGTCCCCCGTCAAGCCCCACTGGGGGGGGGCACAGCCTCAGGTCCCCCGTCAATCCCCGCTGGGCGGGGGGAGTGGCCTGAGGTCCCCTGTCAAGCCCCGCTGGGTGGGGGGCGTGGCCTGAGGTCCTCCGGCCTGGCACCAAGGTGGGGGGGTGCGGCCTGAGGTCCCTCAGCCTGGCACCAGGGCGGGGGGCATGGCCTGAGGTCCCTCATCAAGCCCTTCTGGGTGGGGGGCGCAGCCTGAGGTCCCGTCAAACCCCACGGGGACGGGAGGGGGGCGCAGCCTCAGGTCCCTGCTGATTGCTCATGAAAGCTCATTACGGAAACCCCGCCTCCTCTGTGGGCACCACCATCTTTGTGGCAGAGTGATGGTCAATTTGCATATTCCTTCTTTATTATGTAGCATATTACCTATGTTGTACTTTATATCCCTGTGACTATTTTTTAAATATATTGATTTCACAGAGGAAGGGAGAGGGAAAGAGAGATAGAAAAATCAATGATGAGAGAGAATCATTGGCTGTCTCATGCACACCTCCACTGGGGATTGAGCCCGCAATCCGGGCTGATCCACACTGGCCAGGCAATTTTGTTTTTTTTTACTTCCCTCTGCTAGCTCTTGGTTTATTTTGCTCTTCTTTTGTAGTTCCTTAAGGTGTAAAGTTAGTTCATTGATTTGAAATCTTTTGTTTTTAGTGTAGGCATTTATAGCTATAAATTTCCCACTGGACACTGCTTTTGCTGCATTTCATAAGTTTTAGTATGTTCTTTTCATTCATCTCAAAGTATTTTCTAGTCTCCATTGTGACTTTTTCTTTAACCCGTTAAGAGTTCGTTGTTTAATTTCCATATATTGTGAAATTTTCAGGTTTTTTTCTGTTATTGATTTCTAATTATGTCCCATTGTGGTCAGAGAAGATACTATATATGATTTCAGTGTTTTTAAATTTCATTGAGACTTGTTTCGTGGCCTAACATGATTTATCCTGGAGAATGTTTAATATGGATTTAAGAATAATGTTTATTCTGCCATTTTTGGTGGAATGTACTATATATATTTGCTAAGTCAAGTAGGTTTATGGTGTTAAGTTCTCTATTTCCTTATTGATATTCTGCCAAGTTGCTCTATCCATTATTGAAAGTGGAATATTAGATTCTCCAACTATTATTATAGAGCTGTTTGTTTCTTTCTTCAGTTCTGTCCATTATTGCTTCATATATGTTGGGACTGTTAGCTATGTGTGTGTGTGTATATGTATATATATATATATTATTGTTATATCTTCTTGATAGTGTGTATATGTATATGTATTATTGTTATATCTTCTTCATAGATTGGCCTTTAATATACAGAGGTGGGCAAAAGTAGGTTTACAGTTGTTCACACAATAACACAATAATTAATAATAATGTTACAGAATTTACCAGGCGACCGAAAAATACACAGGAGTACAGGAAAAACCCATTTATTTTCAGTTGTTTCTCATGTACTAGTACAGGACTCAGGGGAGACTGTTTCTCTCCAAATCCTGAGCAAATCAATATGGAGGAAGCTTTCCCTTTATACTCTTTGGTTTCTTTGTCCCCTAAATATGGGATGGGACTTCCGGACCTTTCGCGGGCTTTGCAAAAAGCCCCATGTGCTGGGATGGGGGCCATGAGACCACACCTAAAGGCCTGGCCTGGTGCCAGTGCTGATAACACCTTCCATGGGTTGTTCATGTTTTATGGCCTCTGTAAAATGGGAGTAGTACTTAGGTAAACTGGTCTTGCAAGACCAGATTGTGAAGAAAGGGGCAGTGACTTAATTATAGGCTATCAAAAATGTACATTAGGTTACTGGCACAGATTCAGATTGCTAGCCCCCAAAATTGTCTCATTTTCCCCATCAATAATACAAGAATAAACTGTGTTTTGCATGTAACCATAAACCTACTTTTGCTCACCTTGTATAATATTATTTGTCTTTTATAATAATAGTTTTTTAACATATATATTATTATTGATTTCAGAGAGGAAGGGAGAGGGAAAGAGAGATAGAAACATCAATGATGAGAGAGAATCATTGGTCAGCTGCCTCCTGCATGCTCCCTTCTGGGGATTAAGCCCACAACATGGGCATGTGCCCTTGACCAGAATCAAACCTAGGACCTTTCAGTCTGCATGCCGATGCTCTATCCACTGAGCCAGACCAGCTAGGGCTGTAATAATACAGTATTTTACTTAAAAGTCTGTTTTGCCTGATATTAGTAAAACCACCCTAGCTCTCTTTTGGGTACTATTTGCATGAAATATCTTTTCCGTTCTTTCTCTTTTAACCTATTTGTGTCATGGGATCTAAAGTGAGTCTCTGATATGCCCTTGCTGGTTTGGCTCAGTGGATAGAGTGTCACCTGCGAACTAAAGGGTCCCGGGTTCAATTCTGGTCAAGGGCACATGCCCGGGTTGCAGGCTCAATCCCCAGTAGGGGGCGTGCAAGGGGTAGCCGATCAATGATTCTCTCTCATTACTGATGTTTCCATCTCTCTCTCCCTCTCCCCTCTTCTCTGAAATCAGTAAAAATAGATTTTTAAAAAGAACATTAATGTAAAAATAAAGTGAGTCTCTGGTAGACAGCCTATATAGTTAAATGTTTTTTAAATTTATTCTTTCAACCTCTGCCTTTTTAAATTGGAGACTTTAATCCATTTACATTTAAAATAATTACTGATGTCCTAGCTGGTTTGTTTCAGTGGATAGAGTGTTGGCCTGTGGACTGAAGGGTCTGGGTTCAATTCTGATCAAGGACACATGCCTGGGTTGCAGGTTTGATCCCCAGTAGGGGGAATGCAAGAGGCAGCCTATCAATGATTCTCATCATTGATGTTTCTATCTTTCTCTCCCTCTCCCTTTCTCTCTGAAATCAATTAAAAAAATAAAATAATTACTGATGAAGAACTGCCATTTTGCTCTTTGTTTGCTATATATCTTATGTCTTTCTTTTGTTCCTCAATACCCTTATTATTGCCTTCTTTTGTATTTGATTTTTTTTTGTAGTATGCCATTTTTATTTCCTTTTCATTCCTTTTTCAGTATATTTTTTAGTTATTTTCCTAGTTGTAACCCTGAGGATTATTCTTGCTATCTTAAATTTACTACAAACTTGTATGAATTAATACCATCTTAGCTTCAGTAATATATAAAATTCTGCTCATATACACCTCTACCCTTCCTCCTTTATGTAGTTATTCTCACAAATTATGTCTTTATACATTGTGTGTCCATTATCATAGAGGTAAATCTTTTTCATGTTTCTTGATCAGTCTTAAGTAGGCAGTGAGGCATTAAGTTGAAAACTATATATATATATCTCAAAGAGTGAGTTTTTAAGTTTTCAACTGTTTTGTGTTGATTAAGTCCCTGCTATGCATAAAACCATTTTCTTATTGTTTATCACTATATGTGGGAAGTAATTTTTAAAACATTTTTCAGACAGTAAGAAAGTTTTTATTAAGTTTAAATCATTGGATCATTGGTGTGTTCATGTCTTGAAAATACTTTTGAAAGATAATTACTAGTAGTTGTCTGAAAATTCATCACAATGGTTAACGTTATACCTAAAAGGGCAGTACTAAATTTGCTAGATTTTTAAAGACAACACAAAAGCAAAGGCATATTTTCTTAGAATCAGACCGACATGATGAATGAGGCTTCTGTCCTATAACACTAACTGCAATACAGGATGTGGAGTTGGCATATTTCAAAGATTTGTTTCTAATTCCTCTTTGAGTTAAGGAGTTATGATTATGAGGTAGAAAGATACTATACAAACATTTTCCCTTTTATCTAACTTTCAAAAATATTAAATTCTTAATATATTCATAATGTATTAAGAATATCGAGTATTTTGCTTAACATGGTTTTGTATTTGATTATTCTAAGAGGAAGTTAGGTATAAATAGGTCATATGTTTTAACCAAAGACAAGTAGCATGAAAGCCTCAAGACTCTTAAAAGCATGGGGCCTGTATTAGCCTTCTCACTCTACTGTTATGTAGGCAGTAATAAACAGAGGATCATTTCCTTCACAATTGAAGTGGATAGAAAAGTTAATTGTTCTAGATCCGTATATATAACTCCCACATAGAACAGATCATTAGATTTTATCAGCCAATCATGTATTTTGGGGCTATTAAGTTATAATACTAGAACATTCTGTTCATTTAATTTCTAATTTATTGATCCAAAGCAGACTATTAAAATGTGCTATTTATATGAAAGGAGTGGGGTGCAAGAAGCAATTGTGACTAAAGTAATTGTTATTTTTAGACTAATTTTGTTGGAGAATGTAAAAATAAGATTGGCACCTAAATACTAAACAAGCTAACATGGAAGATGGAAAGCGAGAGTTAGGAATTTAAATTTATTGAGGTCTTTGTTTTGTGCAGACGGAGGATAAAGATACTGTGCATATTAATATTTAAGAATAACTAGAAACACCACTCCTAATTTACCCAAGGAATTTAAACTTATGTACACAAAAGCCTGTATATAAATATTTTATAGTAGTTTTATTTATAATTGCCAAAAACTTAAAACAAAATGTCCTTCAATTGGTGAATAGCTAAATAGTAGTACCTCTGTGCAATGGAGCATTACTACTTGGCAACATAAAGAAATGAACTATTGATATATTCAACAACATGAATAAATCTCCAATGCACTTTGCTAAGTAAGAATCAAAAGGCTGCATATGGTATAATTCTACTTACATTACATTATGCAAAAGGCAAAACCAGAAGTAGAAACGGATCAATAATTAGCATGGGTTGGCATGGGGGAGGGGCTAACTAAAAAGGGATAGTAAGGGACCCTGGCCAGTGTGTCTAAGTGGTTAGGGCATTGGCATTCACACTGAAGGGTCGTGGGTTCAATTCCTGGTAAAGGGCACATACCTGGGTTTCAGGTTTGATCCCCAGCCCCAGTCAGGGCGTGTGTGGGGGCAACCAATTAATATGTCTCTCACATTGATATTTCTCTCTCTCTGCTCTCTCTTTCTCCCTCCCCCACCCTTCCTTCCACTCTCTCTAAAAATCAATGGAAAAATATTGGGTGAGGATAACAAAGGGGGATAGTAAGAGAATTTGAGGGAGCAATGGAACTACTCTGTCTTAGTTGTGGTGGTTTCACTATGCATTTGTCAAAACTTGCAAGTGTACACTAAAAAAATGTGACTATATATAGATTAATTTTTTTTAATTAAATCTTTATTGTTCAGATTATTACATTTGTTCCTCTTCCCCCCCCCCATAACTCCCCTCCTCCCAGTTCCCGCCCCACCCTCCACCCTCACTCCCCACCCACTGTCCTCATCCATAGGTGCACGATTTTTGTCCAGTCTCTTCCCGCATCTCCCACACCCCTTTCCCCCCCAAGAATAGTCAGTCCATTCCCTTTCTATGTCCCTGATTCTATTATAATCAACAGTTCATTCTGTTCATCAGATTATTTATTCACTTGATTCTTAGATTCACTTGTTGATAGATGCATATTTGTTGTTCCTAATTTGTATCTTTACCTTTTTCTTCCTCTTCCTCTTCTTAAAGGATACCTTTCAGCATTTCATATAATCCTGGTTTGGTGGTGATGAACTCCTTTAGCTTTTCCTTATCTGTGAAGCTCTTTATCTGACCTTCAATTCTGAATGATAGCTTTGCTGGATAAAGTAATCTTGGTTGTAGGTTCTTGGTCTTCATCACTTTGAATATTTCTTGCCACTCCCTTCTGGCCTGCAAAGTTTCTGTTGAGAAATCAGCTGACAGTCGTATGGGTATTCCCTTGTAGGTAACTGAGTTTCTTTCTCTTGCTGCTTTTAAGATTCTCTCTTTGTCTTTTGCTCTTGGCATTTTAATTATGATGTGTCTTGGTGTGGTCCTCTTTGGATTCCTTTTGTTTGGGGTTCTCCGCACTTCTTGGACCTGTAAGTCCATTTCTTTCACCAGGTGGGGGAAGTTTTCTGTCATTATTTCTTCAAATAGGTTTTCAATATCTTGCTCTCTCTCATCTTCTGGCACCCCTATAATTCTGATGTTGGTACGCTTGAAGCTGTCCCAGAGGCTCCTTACACTATCCTCGCATTTTTGGATTCTTTTTTCATTTTGCTTTTCCGGTTGGGTGTTTTTTGCTTCCTCGCATTTCAAATCATTGACTTGATTCTTGCGCTCCTCTGGTCTGCTGTCGGGAGTCTGTATAATATTCGTTATTTCAGTCCGTGTATGCTTAATTTCTAGTTGGTTCCCCAATATAAGATCGAGGATCTCATTAGTTTTCTTGTAGATCTCATTAAGTTTATCGGCGGCTTCTAAACAGTTCTTGAGAGACCTTAAAAGTGTGGTTCTGAACTCTATATCTTCCATTGACAATTTGTCCTGTTTCTTTGTCTCCACATTTTGTTATGCTTCCTTGGTGCACCCCCTAGTGGTCTTTGTGCGCAAGTCTTATAGTTAAACCTTGATTGTTGTAGCTAATACCAGGGAGGGTTTGACCTCCAGGCCAAGTGGCTATGAGAATCAGCTGTGTCTGCAGTGAGAGAACTTCTGTCCTCTAGGGAGGTGCTAATCTAGCCTTTGCTTGAGGCTATCCGGCAAATGCCTCTGTGCAGGGCTTGGGCAGGGTGGGTCGCACAGGATCAACAGGATGGGTCGGAGAGAGCAGTTATGGCGGCTCTCAGTCCTGTCCCCAGGGGCTCTGCCTCTCTGAGTCCCAGCAACCACTGCACACCTCCGAGAGAAAGCTGCACTCGCTCTGACTGAAGCCAGACAGTCCCGCGTCTCCTGTTTGAGTCTGGGTCCCTAAAGACTTGCCCTTATCTGGAGCTCAGAGTCTGCGACTCCCTCCCGATTGAAAACGCCAACCACGCCCTCCGCCGCCAGCCTGCTCCGTGCACTCCGCACCTCAGAATTTGACTTCAGCACTGCACCTCCTCTGAGTGTCCGTATGCGTTTCTCTTTCCTCCTAGTTGTAGGACTTCCACTCAGCCAGCGTTCCTGTGGTTCTGGGTGATGTCCATTCCGTCTTTTAGTTTCACTTTTGAAGTAGTTGTTCAAGGCAGCAAACTCCGGCGTTAACCTATGCCGCCATCTTGGTTCTCCCTGGAAAATGGCATTTTTCTAGATTAAATTTTAAAATATATTTTTATTGCCCTTGACCGGAATCAAACCTAGGACCCTTCAGTCTGCAGGCCAATGCTCTATCCACTGAACCAAACCAGCTAGGGATAGATTACATTTCTAAAAAATATTGTAAGAGCTATCAAATAAGAAATAGAATTTATAACAGCCAAACCAGTAGGAGAGAAAATGTGATCAATCCAATAGAGTCAGAGAAAGGGTGCAGGAAAATAAGCTTTGAAAAAGCAAAGTTAATACAAAACTCAAAATAATATGGTAGAGAGTCAAAAGTCCAATAATATGGTAGATGCCCTACCCCAGCAGTCAGGCAGGAGGAAATTCCCACTCACTCTTGGGAGGGTTAGCCTTTTTGTTCTATCCAGGCCTTCAACTAGTTGGAGGAGACCCATCACATTAGGAAGGGCAATCTGATTGACTCTGTCTCCCAATTCAAATGTTAATCTCACCCAAAAAACTCCCTCATAGACATACCCAGAATAATGTTTGACCAAATATCTGGCCACCCCATTGTTATTAGTGGAAGTGGGGTGTCCACCAGTGGAAGGGGATATCCCCTTCCCCACTGGGTGCTCTTGGTCGAGTCCTTATGATACCTCAAGAAAAATAATTTTCTGCCGAAACCGGTTTGGCTCAGTGGATAGAGCGTCGGCCTGTGGACTGAAAGGTCCTGGGTTCGATTCCGGTCAAGGGCATGTACCTGGGTTGCGGGCACATCCCCAGTAGGAGATGTGCAGGAGGCGGCTGATCGATGTTTCTCTCTCATCGATGTTTCTAACTATCTCTCTCCCTTCCTCTCTGTAAAAAATCAATAAAATATATTTTTAAAAAAAAGAAAAATAATTTTCTGAGATTCGCATGGGATTGTAAGTGATCCTCATTTGCGTGGAATTACATCCCTCAGTTTCTAAAGTCCCAGTTCCCTTAATCCAGTCCTGGAAGAGGTGCAGCTGGGGATTCAGCAGAGCTAGAAACAAAGCCAGTGTTCAGTTTCTGTTCAATGGTAGAACTGGATCTGGTACAGCATTAGGCTAGCTACAGTCCATCAGTCCATTGTGTGTAGAATCCACATGGCCGGAAGCCATGTGGGCAAATGCTGGAGCGTGAGAGTCCCATAGCCAAGCAAGAGGCAAGAGGAAGGGCTCCATATTTAGGAGATAAGTATCTTGAATCTTCGCACTCTTGCAGTGGCCACATCTACCAATGACCTCTTCCCAGGTGTGACTGACAGAAAAGTAACTTCCCTACTTCACCCAGATTTTACTGGGCATGTGTCTAATTGGTCTTTCCTTTGCTCCTTTCCAGTTATTCATAACTAGGTAATTACAACAGTGTCACCATGACCCAGTTAAGTTCACATGGGAAATTAACCATTACATCCAATATATCCAAACTATTTTCATTTCAACATGTAATCAATGTAAAAATAAATTAATGGGATATTTTACATTTTTAAACTAGGATCTCATAACCCAGAGTGTATTTTATACATACAGCCCATCTCCATTTGGATAAGTCACATCTCTTATTTTCAATAACCAAATATGGGTAGTGGCTATTGTATTATACATGATAGCTTGCATTTTCACATTCTTAATTATGTCTTTTGATGAACAGAAGTTCTTAATCTACTTTAGTCCAATTTATTCATCTTTTACTTCATGGTTAATGCTTTTGGTATATTAATAAATATTTCCCTACCACAAGGTCTTAAGAATATTTTCTCAGAAGCTTTATTGTTTTAACTTTCACATTTAGATTTATAATCCACTTGGAATAGATTTTTGGAGTATGGAGTGAGGTTAGGGTCAGGTTTCAATTTTTTTTTCTTCAATATTGAAATCCAATTGAACACCATTTATTGCAGGGAAAATTGTGTTTCTCCCCTGATCTGCAGGACCAACTCAGTCATATTTCAAGTGTCCATATACTAGTACATGTGGGTCTATTTCTAGATGCTCAGTTTGTTCCATTGGTATTTTTGCTGTCTATGAACTAATGCTATCTTGGTTACTATGGCTTTATGATATATCTTAATATTGAGTAAAGAAAATCCTCTCACTTTGTTCCTCTACAGAAGTGGTTCTCAAAGTATGGCATCACTATCAATTGGAAATTTATTAGAAATGCACATTTGAGGCTCTATTCCAGACCTACTAAATTTGAGAATCTACGGGAGGGTAGAGCTAAGAAATTTGTGTTTTCAAAAGCTCTATTGGTGATTATGGTGCGCTTTGAAGTTTGAAAGCAACTCTTCTGGAACAGGGATCAAGAAGCTATGAATTGCCTGGCCAGTGTGGCTCAGTGAGTGAGCTTCGACCTATGAACCAGGAGGTTACGGCTGGATTCCTGGTCAGCGCACATGCCCGGGTTGTGGGCTCGATCCCCAGTGGGGGTGTGTGCAGAAGGCAGCCTATCGATCCATGATTCTCTCTCATCATTGATGTTTCTCTTTCTCTCTCTCTCTCTCTCTCTCTCTCTCTCTCTTTTCCTCTCAGAAATCAATAAAAATATAATAAATGAAGCAGCTATGGCTTGCAGGTCAAATATTGCCAGCTATCTGTTTTTGTACTTTAAAACATTTTAATACATTTTTATGATAGTTTCAATGAAGATTTTACACATCATTTCTTAGATTTAATCTTAAATACTTGGTTTTTATGCTATTCTAAAGGGATTTGTATGTCATTTTTCTGTTTGTGGTTGGCATATAGAAGCACAATTAATTTTTGCATATTAATTTTACATATAATAACCTTGCCAAACTGTTTAAAATTTTATCTTTCTATTTTGTAGATGATCTAGTCAGACAATCATATTATTTGCGAAAAATTAGAGTTTTGTTTCCTCATTTCCAAGCGTTACAACTTTTGCATCTTTTTACTGTCTTATACTTCAGGCTAGAATTTGCATTACAGTGTGGAATGAAAGTGGTGATAATTGGAATCCTTGTCTTATACTTGATCTCAAAAGGAAGGCTTGTTTTTCATATAATTCCTATGCAGAATGATGCTTCTGTCATAACTATACTTGTCATTATACAAAGTCCTAGACTACAGTTATTATTATATAAACTACCTCTTATTCCTTTATATATATATTTTTAATTTATTGCTTAAAGTATTACAAAGGGTATTACATATGTGTCCATTTTATCCCCCCGCCCTAGACAGTCCCCTAGCCTCCCCTATCCCCCAATGTCTTATGTCCATTGGTTATGCTTATATGCATGCATACAAGTCCTTTAGTTGATCTCTTACCCCCCTACCTCCTGCCCCCCAACCCTCCCCAGCCTTCCCGCTGCAGTTTGACAATCTGTTTGAGGCAGCTCTGCCTCTGTATCTATTATTGTTCAAAAGTTTATAATGGTCTCTATTATCCATGAATGAGTGAGATCATGTGGTATTTTTCCTTCATTGACTGGCTTATTTCACTTAGCATAATGCTCTCCAGTTCCATCCATGACGTTGCAAATGGTAAGAGTTCCTTCCTTTTTAGAGCAGCATAGTATTCCATCGTGTAGATGTACCACAGTTTTCTAATCCATTCATCTACTGATGGGCACTTAGGCTGTTTCCAGATCTTAGCTATGGTGAATTGTGCTGCAATGAACATAGGGGTGCATATATCCTTTCTGATTGGTGTTTCTGGTTTCTTGGGATATATTCCTAGAAGTGGGATCACAGGGTCAAATGGGAGTTCCATTTTCAGTTTTTTAAGGAAACTCCATACTGTCTTCAATAGTGGCTGCACCAGTCTGCATTCCCACCAGCAGTGCACAAGTGTTCCTTTTTCTCCACATCCTCTCCAGCACCTTTATATTTTGGCATTCTCTAGGACTCTTGTTACTTCTCACAGACACATAGGGAAATTACATTTATTCTTGAGGCTTCAGGTAACATAATTTAAAAATTACAATAGTAATTTTGTCTGGACTTTAAGTCCAGACAAGATGGCATAGATTAATCTCTACATACACTTCCCTACTAAATAACACAAGGAGTTACCAAAGGAGAATCCTTAAAGGAAGTAAGAGGTAGTTGAACTAGTTTGGGACCCTAGGACTAGAGGAACATCAGCAGAGCATCTTATGAGATGCCCCCAACAGAAGAGGGTGATACAGGCCTAACCTTTTCTGATCATTAATCTAGTGACAGAATTAGATTTGCTTATTCCTCCCCTGGATCAAAAGGAAGTCCCACTGACACCACCAGACAAGCCCATCAGAACCAGAAGGGAGAAGATTAGAAGCCCCACTAACAATATGCAGTGAGTAGAAGCCCTCTCCTTTCCTGCTAGGCCTCAAACTCGGTTCCCCCTCTCAGAGAAGTTGCATTCTGAGGCAGTAACTTGAAAATCCAACCAAACCTGCCTGACAAGCACTCTTCTTCCCCACCGGGTCTGCAACCCTTCTTCCACCTAGAGACACCATGTGCAGAAAACATTAGAAGGGAGAGAAAATCTCAAATCAATAATCTTAGTGCCTACCTCAAAAACTAGAATAAAAGGAGCAAAATTAACCCAAAGTAAGCAGAAAAAAGGAAATAAAAAAGAGTTGAGATCAATGAAATTGAAAATAAGAATACAATAGAACCTGGCCAGTGTTTTGGTGGTTAGAGCATCAGACTTCACACTGAATGGTCGTGGGTTTGATTCCCACTCAAGGACAGTACCTGAGTTGAGGGTTTGCTCCCCACCTCTGGGTCAGGGCATGTGTGGGAGGCAACGATAATTGATGTATCTCTCATCTCTCTCTCTCTCTCTCCCTCTCTCTCTCTCTCTCTCTCTCTCTCTCTCTCTCTCTCTCTCTCTCTTTTTCCCCCCTCCCTTCCACTCTCTCTGAAAAGAATTTGGGGAAAAAATCCTCAGGTGAGGATTAACAACAACAACAAAAGAATACAATAGAAAAAAATCAATGAAACAAAAGCCGAGTTCTACACAAAAAGTCAATAAACTCAATACATTTCTGTCAAGACTGATAAATCCTATATAATAAAAGGCTAATATGCAAATAGACCAAATGGCAGAACAAGTGAACAAGCAATCAATCAATCACTATGATGTGCGCTGACCACCAGGGGGCATGTGTGGAACATGGTGGGCATTGGCCACAGTGGGATGGTGGAGCAGGTGAGCGGGGGGTGCCAAACCAAGGTGGGGCGCTCGTTGCTGTCATCGGGGCAAACCTCTGGTGGTTACTGAAAATTATTTGTTCCCATGCGCCACAGTCTAGCCCAGCACTTGCACATGCTGCCAGGGCAGGAGCTGCTGCTTGCACCCACTGCCAGTGCTGACCCCCCTCCCACCTGCAGCCAGCACCAGGCCTGCCACTTGCACCCGCTGCCGGTGCCTGGTGCCGGTCCCGATCACTTGGCATCATCAGCAGGTGCGAGTGGCAGCTGCTGACCCTGATCGCCCCTGGGGGCTTCTCCACCTCCCCCTGATCCTGAGGGGCAATCAGGGCAGTAGCCACTGCTCTCACCCACTGACGGTGCTGGCCCCGATCACACCCACTGCTGGCGCTAGCCCCAATCGTGCGAGTGGGGCTGGCGCTGTCAGTGTGTGGGAGTGGCGGCAGCAGGATCAGGGCTGCTGGCAGACAGGGGACTGGGGCCATGGCAGGAGGGGCCAGGCTGGGTTGTGGAGGATGGGCCAAGACCCACCCCTGTGACTTCTGCAGCCTCACGGCCCATAGTTCCTTTCAAGGTGCACAAATTCATGCACTGGGCCCCTAGTATAAAAATAAAGATGCATGCCCTGGCCAGTTTGGCTCGGTGGATAGAGCATCAGCCTGTGGGCTTAAGGGTCCCGGGTTTAATTCTGGTCAAGGCACATGCCAGGTTGCGGACTCCATCCCCAGTAGGGGGTGTGCAGGAGGCAGCCAATCAATGGTTCTCATCATCAATGTTTCTCTCTCACTTCCTTCCCCTTCCTCTCTGAAATTAATAAAAATATATTTTAAAAAATAAAATAAAGACACAGCCCTGGCGGGGTAGCTCAGTTGGTTAGAGCATCATCCTGATATGCCAAGGTTGTGGGTTCAATCTCTGGTCAGAGCACATACAAGAAACAACTAATGAATGCTTAAATAAGTGGAACAATAAATTGATCTCGATCTCTCTCTCATCAATAAATAAAAGTGTAAAAAAAGTCAAATCAGTAATATCAGGAATGAAACAGGAGGTATCATTACACATCCTGTTACCCATTTAAAGGATAACAAGTGAATACTATGAACAATTTTACACTCATAAATTCAACGTAGGAGAAATGGACCAATTTCTCAAACTACAAACCACAAACTACAAAACCGCAAACTATCAAAACTGAACTAAGATGAGCCGGGCTGGTGTAGCTCAGTGGTTGAGCGTCGACCTATGAACCAAGAGGTCACAGTTCAATTACCGATGAGAGCACATGCCCAGGTTTCGGGCTCAAACCCCAATTTGGGGTGTGCAGGAGGCAGCTGATCCATGATTCTCTCTCATCGATGTTTCTATCTCTCCCTCTCCCTTCCTCTCTAAAATCAATTAAAACAGCATAAGTGCCCATCAGCAGATGAGTGGATTAAAAACCTGTGGTACATCTACACAATGGAATACTACGCTGCGGTAAAAAAGAAGAAACTCTTGCTTTTTGCAACAGCTTGGATGGAACTGGAGAGCATTATGCTAAGTGAAATAAGCCAGTCAGAGAAAGATAAATACCACATGATCTCACTCATTTGTGGACCATAGAGAAAAACATAGACTGATGAACAGGGACAGATCCAAAGACAGAGAAACAGCAATCAGACTATTAATCCCCAGAGGGAAAGTAGGGGAGGGTGGGGGTAAGGGGAAGAGATCAACTAAAGGACTTGTATGCATGCATATAAGCCAAACCAATGGACATGGACAACAGGGGGATGGGAGCATGAGGGGGGGGAGGATGGGGGTTAATGGAGGGGAATGAGGACATATTTGTAATTCCTTAACTAATAAGAATTTAAAGATTAAAAAAATGTATATATATTTTTAAAAACTGAACTAAGATGAAATAGATATTTTGAATAATCCTGTAACCATTAGATAAGTTGAATTCATAATTATAAAGTTCTCAAAAATAAATCTCCAGGCCCATAAAGTTTCACTGGAGAAGTCTACCAAAATTTTAAGAGTTTGCATCAAATTACACAATCTCTTCCAGAAAATAAAACTCTTTCCAATTCATTTTATGAGGTCACTATTAATATGGTACAAAAGCTAGAGACAGTACAAGAAGAAAGAGAGAAGAGAGGAAGGAAGGAAGAAAGGAAGGAAGAAAGGAAGGAAGGAAGAAAGGGGAAACAAAGGAAAGAAAGAAAGAAAGAAAGAAAGAAAGAAAGAAAGAAAGAATAAAGAAAAAGAAAGAAAGAAAGAAAGAAAGAAAGAAAGAATAAAGAAAAAGAAAGAGAGAAAGAAAGAAAGAGGAAGAAAGAAAGAAAGAAAGAAAGAAAGAAAGAAAGAAAGAAAGAAAGAAAGAAAAAGGAATGAAGGAAGGAAGGAAGGAAGGAAGGAAGGAAGGAAGGAAGAAAGGGAGGGAGGGAGGAAGGAAGGAAGGAAGGAAGGAAGGAAGGAAGGAAGGAAGGAAGGAAGAAAGAAAGGAGAATAAAGAAACCACAGGCCGGTATCTCTAAGGAACTTAGACACAAAAATTATTCAACAAAATATTAGCAAATTAAATACAATAATTTATAAAACAGGTATATACCATTACCAAATGAAGTTTATTCCAGATATTCAAAACTGATTCAACACTCAAAAATCAATCACTGAAATCCACCATATCAATAGGCTCAAGAAGAAAAATCTTATAGGCACAGAAAAAACATTTGAGAAAATTCAACACCCATTTATGATTTAAAAACCCCCCAAAGCTCTCAGTATGTAGCATGATAAGGGAAGTGCCTCGACTTGATAAAAAAAAATCTACAAAAAGATGACAGCTTACATCACAATTAATGTTGAAAGACTGCTTTCCTTCTAGTCTACAAAGAAGCCACAGATGTTCACTCTCGCCACTATTCAACACAGCACGGAAAATACAACACATTAAGACAGAAAGATATAAAAAGAATACAGCTTAAAACGGAAGAAATAAAATTGTCCTTATTTATTTATTTTTAAAATATATTTTATTTCAGAGAGGAAGGGAGAGGGGGAGAGAGATAGAAACATCAATGAGAGAGAATCATTGATTGGCTGCCTCCTGCACGCCCCCTAGTGGGGATCAAGCCCACAACCCAGGCATGTGCCCTTGACCAGAATCAAACCCTGGACCCTTCAGTCCACAGGCTGATGCTCTATCCACTGAGCCAAACCGACTAGGGCAAATTGTCCTTATTTAAAGATAACATGCTTGTCTATACAGAAAATCTCATGGAATCTACAAAAAATCTTCTAGAACTAATAGGTGAATTGAGAAAAATTGCAAGATACAAGTGAAATTCAAATGTATTTCTACATATTAACAATAAATATGTGGAAACCAAAATTAAAAATACTCCCCTCCTGTCTCCTTCCATGATACATACCATGGCCACATACTTTCCAAATAAATATTTAGAAATATTCTCTTTCTCTATTATATATTATGAACAGGATGAGAAGTTTTAAAAGTTGTACAGTCAGCCCTTAAATGTTTATTTGCACACTGCACATGTTGATTCTTCATATTCAGATTGGTCCTCAGTCAAAATTAAAACAGACATACTCTCATGTGACATCTTCTTCAAATAATAACTAAATTTAAAATTTCCAGCTTTAATGAGATATAACTGACAAACTAAATTGTATGACATTAACATGTACATTGTGGTGATTTGATATATGTATACATTGTGAAAGGTCTCCCACTATCTAATTAATTAATGCATCTATCGCCTCACATATTTATCTTTTATTCCTTTTTTTTTGGTGACAACATTTAAATTTCTTCAGCAAATTTTAATTATACAATACAGTGTTATCAACTATAGTCACCATGTTTTATTACTACATTAGGTCTTTAGGTCTTACTCATTTTATAGCTGAAAGTCTGTCTTTTTCTGTTTGATTTCTTTCATTTAGAATAACATTCTCAAGGTCCATCCCTGTTATCACAAATGGCAGGATTTTCTTCTTAATCATCCTATATAATAAAGAGGTAATATGCAAATTAACCCTCATGCCTTCACAAGATGGCTGCCTACAACCAGGCCAGCAGGGGGGTTAGTGAGGGATGACCAAATGACTGAACAAGCAGGCTGTGTGGGGCGACCAGGCCGGCAGGGGGGGTAGTGAGGGATGACCAAACGACTGAACAGCAGGCTGCATGGGGTGACCAGGCTGGTGGGAGGGGTAATTAGGGGCGACCAGGCTGGCGGGGGGTTGCAGTTGGGGGTGACCTGGCTGGCATGCAGAGGCAGTGAGGGTTAATGAGGCCAGCAGGGGGGAGCAGTCAGTGGCAACCATGCAGGCAGGCAGGTGAATGATTAGGAGCTAGTGGTCCAGGATTGTGAGAGGGATTCCTGACTGCCGATTTAGGCCCGGTCCCTGGAATTGGGCCTAAACTGGCAGTCAGACATCCCCCAAGGGGTCCCAGATTCAAGAGGGTGCAGGCTGAGGGGACCCCCCACCCCCATTCACAAATTTCATGCACCAGGCCTCTAGTGGCTGAATATTCCATAGGTTGCAACTCAAGACTAAAGGTCAGCAATGGGCAAGTTCTACTGGACAGATTAGGAATGTTACCAAAGGCCAGGGCAGTGGGAGGTTCCTAGCAGCTGGGGGATAAAATTCAAGGGCTGGGGCCACTTGGATTTTGACCCTTCATAATCCCACCAAGTCAGCCCCTTCATTACCTCACCCCAGGCACATACACCTTGGCCATTAAGAAGGTCCAACCCTTGTAAAGGCTCCTATCATTAACCTGTAACAAATCAATGTGGAAATAAAGGTATGGTGACATGGAAAGAGCACTGGACTTAGAGACATAAGCTCTTAGTTTACATCTATCTCTATTACTACCTTAGTAGTGGGACCTTGATAATTTCTGGGCTTCACTGCTTTCATCTGAAAACTAGAGGCCTGGTGCACGAAATTCATGCACGGAGGGGGGGGATGATCTCACTCCCAACAGACCTCCCTGCCAGCCTGATCTCGCCCCCAACTGCTCTCCCCTGCTGGCCTGATCACCCCTAATTGACTTTGCGTGCCTGATCACCCCTAACTGCCCTCCCCTGCCATCCTGATCTCACCCCCAATTGCCCTCCCCTGCCAGCCTAATCACCCCTAACTGCCTCTGTCTCGGCCCCCACCACCACGGCTTTGTCTGGAAGGAACTTGGACGTCCGGAAGATGGCCGGTCAACCTGGTCTAATTAGCATATTACACTTTTATTAGTATAGATGGGGGAAATAATTTTCTTACCCTCATTCACATGATTGTTGTGAAGATAAAATTAGATAACAGGGTAGGCACATTGGTGTAGTGTAATAAGCATGTCAGACCCAACAAATGATACTTCCAATTCCAATATAAACACTTCAAAGTTGTGTGACTATGGGGAAAATACTTAACCTTTCAGAGCTCTCATTTCCTAACCTGTAGAATTGGATAAATATTATAAGTCTCACAGGTACATTGTGGCTTAAATGAGATAGTATTCAGAAGTGCCAAATCTCTAATAGGCACTCAAGAAGTAGTAATAGCCCAGCCAGTCTGGCTCAATGGTTGAGCTTCAACCCAGGAACCAAGAGGTCACTGGTTCAATTCCTGGAATGGGCACATGCCCGGGTTGTGGGCTCGATCCCCAGTAGGGGGCATGCAGGAGACAGCCATTGATGAAATTGCTCTCTCATCGATGTTTCTATCTATCTCTCGCCCTTCCTCTCCCTCTAAAAACCAACAAAAAACATTTTTAAAAAAGTAGTAATACCAGTACTAAATCTAGATGACAATATGTTGTAAAAAGCCTATACAAATAGACCAAGGTGGTGCACAATGGGGAGGAATTCACTGCATTTTTTTTTAAGGATGTGGCCCTTCTTCATAAAGATTGATTATCCCGGCCCTTTGCCATTACATCTTTAAATTCAAGATTTCACATTAATAGTTTTCAGAGAAGCTCAGGATAGCAGTGTGTCATAAAAGGGTTAAAAAAGATGTCTGGAAAGTGGGCAAAAACCTGTAGCTCCACCCTGCACCACTCCCCCCCTCCCCCAATAAGGTATTCTAAGAGATAGCATAGGACTCTCATTTCCTTAGTCAAAAATACATGGTTCTTATTCTTTTGATCATCATAGGCACAGCATTCTTCATACGTTGCATGATACAGTGTTTTCCCATTAGAATGTTCACTGCTCTTCAATTATCCATGTATATTTTTGTGCAACACTGGTAATTTTCATACATATTTATTCTAATTTCATTTCTATTGTATCCCTATGATTTTTCCTACTGGAACTTTCAACACTCTCACTGCTTTTGTATGTATCAGATATATGTTAATAATGTTCATTAAATTGCTCAAACCTAAGCAAAATCACTGCAAACATGTCTGATAAACACCAATTCCAGAGACAAAAATGAGAGTCAATAACTATCTGCTGGTGGCAGAGACTTGATGACATTTGCTCTCCATACAGCTTGTGGCTCTAAGAAATATCTCAAGTAGCCCTAGCCAGCTTGGCTCAGTGGATAGAACATTAGCCTGTGGACTGAAGTGTCCCAGGTTCAGTTCCAGCCACGGGCACATGCCTGGGTTGCAGGCTCGATCCCCAGTAGGGGGCATGCAGAAGGCAGCCAATCAATGATCCTCTCTCATCATTGACGTTTCTATCTCTCTCCCTTTCTCCCTTCCTCTCTGAATTCAATAAAGAACTAAAAAAAAGAAATATCTCAAGTAGAGGCATTTCAGCATATAGGGAACCTACTATATGCCAGGCATTGTGTCAATAGCTGGGAATGCAGTGGGGGCAAGACAAACCTAGTCTCAGCTCTCCTCAAATTTTCAATCTAACAGAGGGCACAGATCAGGAAATGGGCACTTGGCATGCAGTGTGCTGAAATGATGGGGAACTATAGAAGCACAGAAGCAGGTTATTTAATCCAGACTTGGAAAGCAGAGGAGACTTCTGGAGGGAATAATGTCTAAACTGAGACCAGAAGGATGAGTAGGATTGACTCAGATAAAGATGAAGGGAAAGGATTCTATGCAGGGAATATGACCTGCTCAAGGAACTGAAAGTACTTCTGTCCTGCTGTACAAATTGTGATGAGGAAGACTGGAGAGGTAAGTGGGAGCCAGGCTTCACTGGGCCTTATAAGCCATGGGGAGGAAGTGAGGAGTAGTTGAATACTCTGAAGGGAGACACTTGAGTCTCAACTGATTCTTTTACTTAGTAGTGTAAACTTTGGCAAATTATTTAAAACTAGAGGTCTGGTGCACAAAAGTTGTGCACTGGAGGAGGAGGTCCCTCAGCCTGGCCTGCACCCTCTTGCACCTTAGGTCCACTCCTGCCACTGCCACTGAGCTTTCCAGCCATGATCTAGGCTCAGGGCTTCTGGCTGAGCAGCGCTCCCCCTGTGGTAGCGCACTGACCACCAGGAGGCAGTTCTGCATTGAGTGTCTGCCCCCTGGTGGTCTCTGCGTGTCATAGTGACCAGTCGTTCTGCTGTTCAGTCGATTTGCATATTAGCCTTTTATTATATAGGCTTTTAAGCCTCAGTTTTCTTATGTGTAAAATGAAGACACTTCTCTACACCTACCTCATAGATTTAAGTGTTAATGAGGTAGTGTAAGATAACTAACACATAGAATATGCTTAATAAATATTGCCAATTATTATTCCTATATAATTTCATCTAATATGAACTTGATATACTTTGGTTGTTGGAAATTTGTGGTCTCATAGATTTGCATAGGCTGTATGTATGTGTATATATACATACACTCACATACACACATATTTTTTTCACATTACTTTTTAAAAAATCCTCAACCGAGGATATTTTTCCCATTAATCTTCAGAGAGATAGTGGAAGGGAGGGAGGAGAGGGTGAAAGAGAGAGAGAAACACACCAAATGGTTGCTCCCACATGCCCCCTGACTGGAGCTGGAGATCGAACCTGCAACCAAGGTACATGCCCTTGACTGGGAATCGAACCACTGAGCAAAACTGGCCAGGGCTCACATTACTTTTTAATCTTAGACTTTTATTATGAAACAGAAGTTTTATACATTGATATAGTCCTATTTGGCCTCCTTTCTTTTCTAATTTGTCTCCCATGGATTTAATATTATTATCACTGCCTCTACAGTGACAGTGTGTTCTGCCTTCCTCGGTCTTACTTTTATTATTTTTTATTGAATTTATTGAGGTGAGATTGGTTAATAAAATTACATAGATTTCATGTGTACAATTCTATATTGCATCATCTATATATTGTGCTTACCACCCCAAGTCTTCTCCTTCCGTCATGATTTATTCCCTATTTAACCTCTTCTATCTCCCCCAGCCCTTTCCCCTCTGATATTCACCATACTATTGTCTGTGTCTATGAGGTGTTTTTTTCTTAATCCCTTCATTTTTTTCACTCAGCCCCACAATCCCCTTCCCCTCTGACAACTGTCAGTCTATTCTCTATGAGTTTGTTTCTATTTTGTTAGTTTATTTTTTTAAATTAGAATCCACATATAAGTGAAATCATATATGGCACTTCTCTTTCTCTGACTGGCTTATTTCACTTAGCAGAATACTCTCTAGATCAGTGATGGCAAACCTTTTGAGCTAGGCGTGTCAGCATTTTGAAAAACCCTAACTTAACTCTGGTGCTGTGTCACATATAGAAATTTTTTGATATTTGCAACCATAGTAAAACAAAGACTTATATTTTTGACATTTATTTTATATATTTAAATGCCATTTAACAAAGAAAAATCAACCACAAAAATGAGTTCGCGTGTCACCTCTGACACGCATGTCATAGGTTCGCCATCACTGCTCTAGGTCCATCCATGCTGTCGCAAAAGGTAAAATTTCCTTCCTTTTTATGGCCAAGTAGTATTCCATTGTGTAAATGTGCCACAGCTTTTTTATCCACTCATTTACTGATGGGCACTTGGGCTGCTTCCAAATCGTGGCTATTGTAAATAGTGCTGCAATTAACATAGGGTTGCATATATTCTTTCAAATTAGTGTTTGGGGTTTCTTTGGATATATTCCCAGAAGTGGCAAAAAATTAAAAATGGAACTGCCTTATCACCCAGCGATTCCTCAATCTTCTTTTTAAAAAATTGATTACATTATTTTTGTTAATCCTCACCGGAGAATTTTTTTCCCATTGATTTTTAGACAGAGTGGAAGGGAGGGAGGGACGGTGAGAGAGGGAAACTCAATCTTTCTGAAACTTGCTGCTTCTGTACCTTTCTGTCCTTTGAATCTAAATTAATAGCCTAAGGAAAGAGCGCCCTCTGGTGTTCAACATTCATCACTTCAAGAAACATTGCCCCATTAACTGTGGTCTATGGTCCCTGCCATACCAGATGGTATTTTTTCTATTGATTTTTAGAGAGAGTGGAAGGGTGTGAGGGAGGGGAGAGAGAAGGAGGAAAGGAGAGAGGGAGAGAGGAAAACTCAGTTTTCCTGAAACTCGCTGCTTCTGTAACTTCCCACTGCTTGAAACTAAATTGATAGCCTGAAGCAAGAGCGCCCTCTGGCATTCAACACTCATCACTTCAAGAGACAAAGTCCCTAGGGGGGGAAAAAAAAGGCAAGGGGGTGGGGGGGGACATCTATAGTACTCTGAACAATAAAATATTTTTTAAAGTTATTTTAAAAATACTAATAAAGTTTCAGTGATATCGTTCATATATACTGCTAATGGAAATTGAGTTAAAACTCGAAGTTAATTTGAAAGAAATTTAAACATATGCATCCATATTTTAAGTGCACCCAACCTTTTACCCAGTGATTCTGTCCTGAAAATTATGCAGAGAAGATATCCATTGCAACATTGTTTATGATGATGAAATTTCAGAAATAATGGATATTCAACACTTGCGAGATGACTAAATAGTGTGGCATTCCAATATGAAATATTATGCAGCTTTTAATAAAGATATTTATAAAGAATATCTTATTGAGATGGAGAATGTTCATGCTATAGTGTTATGTGAGAAAAGAAGAATATAGCATGTTCTGTTGAGTATCACAAACATATTTTTGCACACATCTCAATTGAGTAAACTCATAAAAGTATAATTACTGTGTATACACATTTTAATGCTTTTCATACATATCAGCTATGGATGAAAAGGGGCCACATACTAAATCTGACTAGCTCAGGAGAGGCCTGCATGGCGGCCTTACAAACTCAGAGACCTAAAGTAACCACATAGGATGGTGGGATTTTAAACTTTTTAATTAAAGGCAGTTCATGGCAAGTAGTCATGTTCTCTGGAAGTATTTTTCCTTAACAAAAGTCAATCTTCACCTTAACTAAGCTTGTCATCTATTTTATAAAATTCTCACCTGAGGATATGTTTTTGTTGATTTTTAAAAATATATTTTTGTTGATTTCAGAGAGGAAGAGAGAGGGCGAGAGAGATGGCAACATCAATGATGAGAAAGAATCATTGATCAGCTACCTTTTGCATGCTCCCTACTGGGGATCAAGCTCATAACCCGGGCATGTGCCCTGACCAGCAATTGAATGCTGACCTCTCCTGGTTCATAGGTCAGTGCTCAACCACTGACTCACACCAGCGGGACTGATTTTTGCTATTTTTTGTTTTGTCTTTTTAGTGAGACAAGAAGAGAGAGAGAGAGAGAGAGAGAGAGAGAGAGAGAGAGAGAGAGAGAAACACTGATGTGAGAGAAACATTGATGGGTTGTCACCCGAACACATCATGACCAGGGACTGAACCCTAAAACTAGGTATGTACCCTAACCAGGAATCGAACCCACAACTTTTTGGTATATGGAATGACACTCAAATCAACTAAGCCAGGGTCTGTTGTCTTCTTGAATTTTAGGACAACTTACCTGATAAAACATGCCTTTGCAATAACAATGTTATTTCCTTTTTTTCCCAATTCCTCAAAGCACAGGCACTGTACAAGACTGGAGACCACAAACCCCCTAGTTGTTATTGTATCATGTTAATTGTTAACTGTTAACTATCTTATGTAAAAGAAGTTTACATGTTTACAAACTTATGTAAAAGAAGTATGGGTCTATCATTTTAGTTTTTATCCAATCCCAGAAGTCCCTTCACCCCCACCCCCTGCTTTGCTTTCTCCCGCCTCCCTAATCTGTCATCAATGTATTTCATTTAACACACGTCTTCTCTTTTTATTGTAATGTATAACATAAAGCGCAAAACTGCCATTTTGGGGAAAGCATTTTCTCAATCTGTTGAGGTTTTGCTTCCTGGCACTTGTCATCAGTTTGGCTCAAATAACTCATAAAAATAAAAAAAATTAAAAAGAACAAAAACCCTCAGTCCAAGAGAGGATGGGGGCTGTTAAACTATAAGTTCACAATACAAAACCTGTGGCAATTATAAAATGTTGTTGTCTTTGAACTTTCAAAGGTATTACACATCTACTAATGAATATACAGCCCAGGAAAATGTATATGTGCACAAAGATTATTACATACAAAAAGAAAAGGCACAAGGATTTGAAGATTTGGAATCCATGCCATATCCATTATTACTGTGTGGCCTTGGGAAAGTCCTCCTCCCAATTGGGCCTCCCATTTAAAAAAATTTTTTTTATTGATTAAGTTATTACATATGTGTCCTTATCCCCTTGTTACCCCCATCCCCCCCCCCACTCATGCCCTCACTCCCCTGTTGTCTGTGTCCATTCGTTAGGCCTATATGCTTGCATACAAGTCCTTTGGTTGATCTCTCCCCCTTACCCCCACCCTCCCCGACCTTCCCTCTGAGGTTTGACGTCTGATCAATGCTTCTCTGTCTCTGGATCTGTTTTTCTTCAGTTTATTTTATTCATTATATTCCATAAATGAGTGAGATCATGTGATATTTATCTTTCTCTGACTGGCTTATTTCACTTAGCATAATGCTCTCCAGTTCCATCCATGCTGTTGCAAATGGTAAGAGTTCCTTCTTTTTTTTTTTTTTACCACAGCATAGTATTCCATTGTGTAGATGTACCACAGTTTTTTAATCCACTCATCTGCTGATGGGCATTTAAGCTGTTCCCAAATCTTAGTTATTGTAAATTGTGCTGCTATGAACATAGGGGTGCATATATCCTTTATAATTGGTGTTTCTAGTTTCTTGGGATATATTCCTAGAAGTGGGATCACTGGGTCAAATGGGAGTTCCATTTTTAGTTTTTTGAGGAAACTCCAAACTGTTCTCCACAGTGGGTGCACCAGTCTGCATTCCCACCAGCAGTGCACAAGGGTTCCTTTTTCTCCACATCCTCGCCAGCACTTGTCATTTGTTTATTTGTTGATGATAGCCATTCTGACAGGTGTGAGATGGTACCGCATTGTCGTTTTGATTTGCATCTCTCGTATAATTAGTGACTTTGAACATGTTATCATATGTCTTTTGGCCTTTCTTCTGTCTTCTCTTGAAAAGTATCTATTTAGGTCTGTTGCCCATTTTTTGATTGGGTTGTTTATCTTCCTTTTGTTAAGTTGTATGAGTTCCCGGTAAATGTTGGAGATTAAACCCTTATCGGTAATAACATTTGCAAATATGTTCTCCCATGCAGTCGACTTTCTTGTTGTTTTGTTGATGGTTTCCTTTGTTGTGCAAAAGCTTTTTATTTTGATGTAGTCCCATTTGTTTATTTTTTCTTTAGTTTCTATTGCTCTAGGAGCAGTATCAGTGAAGAAATTGCTTTGGCATATGTCTGAGATTTTGCTGCCTGTGGATTCCTCTAGTATTTTTATGGTTTCCCGTCTTACGTTTAAGTCTTTTATCCATTTTTGAGTTTATTTTTGTGTATGGTGTAAGTTGGTGGTTTAGTTTCATTTTTTTTTGCATGTATCTGTCCAATTTTCCCAACACCATTTATTGAAGAGGCTGTCTTGACTCCATTGTGTGTTCATGCCTCCTTTGTCGAATATTAATTGAGCATAGTGGTTCAGGCCGATTTCTGGGCTCTCTGTTCTATTCCATTGATCTATATGTTTGTTCTTGTGCCAGTACCAGGCAGTTTTGAGAACAGTGGCTTTGTAATACAGCTTGATATCTGGTATTGAGATCCCACCTACTTTGCTCTTCTTTCTCAGGATTGCTGCAGCTATTCGGGGTCTTTTTTTTTAATTCCAGATGAATTTTTGGAAAGTTCGTTCTAGGTCTGTGAAATATGCCATTGGTTTTTTAGTGGGGAGTGCATTGAATCTATAGATTGCTTTGGGTAGTATGGACATCTTGATGATGTTGATTCTACCAATCCATGAACACGGTATGTTCTTCCATCTGTTTATGTCTTCCTCTATCTCCTTTTTCAGTGTCCTGTAGTTTTCCACATATAGGTCTTTTACCTCCTTAGTCAAGTTTATTCCTAGGTATCTTAATTTTTTTGGTGCAATGGTAAATGGGATTGCTTTTTTAGTCTCTCTTTCTATAAGTTCATTATTGGTGTATAGATATGCCATAGATTTCTTGGCATTAATTTTGTATCCTGTTACATTGCCATATTCATTTATTAAGTCTAATAATTTTTTGATGGAGTCTTTAGGGTTTTCTATGTACAGTATCATGTCATCTGCGAATAAGGACAGTTTTACTTCTTCTTTTCCAATTTGGATGCCTTTCATTTCTTCTTCTTGTCTGATTGCAATGGCTAGTACTTCCAGTACTATGTCGAACAGGAGTGGTGAGAGTGGGCATCCCTGTCTTGTTCCTGTTCTTAGGGGAATTGGTATTAGTTTTTGCCCATTGAATAGTCTCCCATCTTGCTGAGAATTTTTATCAAGAAAGGGTGTTGGATTTTTTCAAATGCTTTTTCTGCATCAATTGATATGACTATGTGACTTTTATCTTTCAATTTGTTTATGTGATGTATCATGTTTATTGATTTGCGGATATTGTACCATCCTTGCATTCCTGGGATAAATCCTACTTGGTAATGGTGTATGCTCTTTCTGATGTACTGTTGGATCCAATTTGCTGAAATTTTGTTGAGGATTTTGGCATCTATGTTCATGAGGGATATTGGCCTGTAATTCTCTTTCATTGTGTTGTCTTTATGTGGTTTTGGTATTAGGGTGATGCTGGCTTCATAGAATGAGCTTAGAAGTGTTCCTTCCTCTTGAATTTTTTGGAATAGTCCGAGGAGGATAGGTTTTAGTTCTTCCTTGAATGTTTGGTAAAACTCCCCTGTGAAGCTGTCTGGCCCCGGGCTTTTGTTTGCTGGAAGCTTTTTGATGACTGCTTCAATTTCTTCCATAGTTACCGGCCTATTGAGACTTTTAGAATTTTCCTGATTGAGTTTTGGGAGATTGTATTTTTCTAGGAATATGTCCATTTCCTCCAGGTTGTCTAGTTTGCTGGAGTAGAGCTGTCCATAGTATTTTTTAACAATCATTTGTATTTCTGTGGGGTCTGTTGTTATTTCGCCTCTTTCATTTCTGATTTTGTTTATTTGGGTCCTGTCATAAATGGAATAGAAGTAACAACTGAGATTATAGAAATACAAAATAGTATAAGAATATTATGCACAACTATATGCCAACAAATTGGACAATGTAGAAGAAATGGATAGATTCCTAAAACATACAATTTTCCAAAACTGATTCAAGAATAATAGAAAATCTGTACAGGCCAATTACAACAACAGAAATTGAAGCCGTAATTTAAAAGACTCCCAGCAAGGAAAAGTCCTGGACCGGATGACTTCACAGGTGAATTTTACCAAACATTCAAAGAAGAACTAACACCTATCCTTCCCCAACTATTCAAAAAAAAATTCAATTGGAGGGAAGACTCCCAAGCTCATTTTACAAGGCCAGCATTATTCTAATTCCAAAACCAGATAAAGACTCTACAAAAGAAAGAAAATGATAGGCCAATATTCTTGGTGAACATAAGTGCAAAAATCAACAAAATATCAGCAAAAAGAGTTCAGCAATACATTAAGAAGATAATATAACATGATCAACTGGGATTTATTTATTGGATGAAAGGTTGGTACAGTATCCTCAAATCAATTAACATGACATACCACATAAAAAATGAAAGATAAAAACCACAGGATCCTATCACTAGATGCATAAAAACATTTGACAAAATGTAGCACCCATTTATGATAAAAACTCTCAGTGAAGTGGGAACAGAGGGAACATACTTCAACATAATAAAGGCCACATATCACAAACCCACAATTGATATTATACTTAATGGGGGGAAACTAAAAGTGTTTCCATTATCAGGAACAAGACAGACATGTCCACTTTCACCATTCTTATTCAACATAGTACTGGAAGTCTTAGCCACAGCAATCACACATGAAGAAGAAATAAAAGGCATCCAAATTGGAAAGTAAGAAGTAAAACTGTCATTATTTGCAGATAACATGATACTATATAGAGAGAACCTTAACAATTCCACCAAAAAATACTACAACTGATAAATGAATTCAGTAAAATAGCAGGATACAAAATAGTCAGAAATTGGTTGCATTTTTATACACCAATAGTGAACTATCAGAAAGGAAAACCGAGAAAACAACCTCATTTACAATTGCACCAAAAAACTCCCGCATACCTAGGAATAAATTTACCACGGAATACTTTTTACCAAGGAGGTAAAAGACCTGTACTCAGAAAATTATAAGACACTGAAGAAAGAAATTAAAGATGACACAAATAAGTGGAAGTATATACAGTGCTCATGGATAGGAAGAATTAACATTGTTAAAATACACTAAGTGGCCAGATTATTATGACCACCTGATGTTTGTAGGCAAATTAGCTATAATTTCGCGCTGAACTTGCTAGAGGGCCAGACCATTATAAACGTCTCAATAGCACAATATACTTAAGTATCATTGCTGATCAAGTTCATCCTATCATGTTGATGGCCTATCCCAATGGAGATGGCTTCTTCCAACAAGACAATGCTCCATGCCACGGTGCTCGTATTGTGCAGGAGTGGTTTCAAGAACATGAGGGAGACTTTACCTTGCTTAGGTGGCCCCCACAATCACCAGATCTCAATCCAATGGAGCATTTGTTGGATGAAGTTAAAAGAGCCATCAGGCAGCTGGTTCCACAACCATCAAATGTCACAGAACTAGACAGTGCTATTCACCAGGCATGGTGTCAGATTCCTCGCATCACCTTTCAACATCTCGTGGAGTCAATGCCAAGACGAATCGCCGCAGTATTGAAGGCAAAAGGTGGCCCAATGAAGTACTGATGGGTTGGTCATAATAATCTGGCCGGTCATAATAATCTGGCCACTCAGTGTAAATTTTGGATATTAACCCCTTATTGGATGTATCATTGGTAAGTATATTTTCCCATTCAATAGGCTGACCTTTCATTTTGTTGATGGTTTCCTTTGTTGTCCATACTATCCAAAACAATCTCTAGATCCAATGCAATCCCTATCAAAACACCAATGGCATTTTTCACAGAACTAGAACAAGTAATCCAGAAAACTTATATGGAACCACAGAAGACCCTAAATAACCACCTCAATCTGGAGAAAGAAGAAAAAATTGGAGGCATTATGCAACCTCATAGCAAACTATGCTACAAAGGCTATAATAATCAATGAACTATATTATAAGACTATAGTAATCAAAACGGTATGGTACTGGCATAAAAACAGACACATAGATCAATGGAACATAATAGAAAGATCAGAAATAAACCCATGCCTACATGGTCAATTAATATTTGACAAAGGAGGTAAAAACATTCAATGGCTTAAGACAGTATATTCAATAAATGGTGTTGAAAAAATTGGACAATACATGCAAGAAAATGAAACGAGACCACCAACTTACACTATATACAAGAATAAACTCAAAATGGATTTAAGATTTAAATATGACTCAAAACCATAAAACTCCTAGAAGAAAACATAGGCAGTAAAATATCAGACATTTCTCTTAGCACTATTTTTAAAAAATATATTTTTATTGATTTCAGAGAGGAAGAGAGAGGGAGAGATAAAAACATCAATGATGAGAGAGAATCATTGATCGGCTGCCTCCTGCACACCCCCTACTGGGGATCAAGTCTGCAATCCAGGCATGTGCCCTTGACCAAAACTGAACCTGGGACCCTTCAGTCCACAGACCAATGCTCTATCCACTGAGCCACACCAGCTTTTCTTAATGATATATCTTTTCTTAATGATATATCTTCTTGGGCAAGGGAAGCAGAAGAAAAAACAAACAAACAAATGGGACTACATCAAACTAAAATGTGTTTTCACAACAAAGGAAACCATCAACAAAATGAAAGGTCAGCCTATTGAATGGGAAAATATACTTGCCAATGATACATCTGATAAGGAGTTAATATCCAAAATTTATAAAGAACTCATACAACTCAACACCAGAAAAACAAAAATACCAATTAAAAAGTGGGAAGAAGACCTGAATAGCCACTTCTACAAAGAGGACATACAGATGGCCAATAGACATATGAAAAGATGTTCAACATCACTAATCATCAGAAATAAAGACCCTAATGAGATATCACCTCACACCTTTCAGAATGGCTATCATCAATAAATCCATAAACAAGTGTTGGTGAGGATGTGGAGAAGAGGGAACTCTTGTGCACCCTTGGTGGAAATGCAGACTGGTGCAGTAACTACAGACAACGGTATGAAGTTTCCTCAAAAAATTAAAAATGGAACTGCCTTTTGACACAGTGATTCAATTTCTGGGTATTTATCTGAAGAAACCCAAAAACACTTATTCAAAAGAATATATACCCCCCAATGTTCATTGCAGTGTTATTTACAATAGCCAAGAAATGGAAGCAATCTAAGTGCCAATCAATAGACAAGTGAATAAAAAAAGTAGTGGCACATATATACAATGGAATATTACTCAACCATAAAAAAGAATAAAATCTTACTTTTTGCAACAGCATGAACGAACCTAGAGGATATTATGCTCAGTGAAATAAATCAGTTAGAGAAAGACAACATATGGTTTCACTTATATGTGGAACCTGAAGATCAAAATAAACGAGCAAACAAAATTGAAAGATTCAGACACAGAGACCAGACTGGTGATTGCCAGAGGAGAGGTGGCTGGGGGGACTGGGTGAAAGAGGTTAATGGATTAAAAAGTACAAGTTGGCCTAACCAGTTTGGCTCAGTGGATAGAGCGCCAGCCTGCAGACTGAAGGGTCCTGGGTTTGATTCTGGTCAAGGGCATGTACCTTGGTTGCGGGCACATGCTCAGTGGGGGGTATGCAGGAGGAGGCTGATCGATGTTTCTCTCTCATCGATGTTTCTAACTCTCTATCCCTCTCCCTTCCTCTCTGTAAAAAATCAATAAAATATTTATATTTTTAAAAAGTACAAATTGGTAGTTGCAGAAGAGTCAATATAGAGAATACAGTCAATACTATTGTGATAACTATGTGTGGTGCCAGGTAGGTACTGAAAATATTAGGGGGAACACTTGTATATAATTGTCTAATCACTATGCTGTACACCTAAAACCAATATAAAATAATACTGAAAAATATATTTTATTTTGGTGTTAACATTTAAAATTATTTTATGTTAAGGTTATGTTGATATTGAATCTTAGTTGGAATTATTCAGTGGTTCTCAACCTGTGGGTCGCGACCCCTTTGGCGGTCGAACAACCCTTTCACAGAGGTCACCTAAGACCATCCTGCATATCAGATATTTACATTACAATTCATAACAGTAGCAGCATTACAGTTATGAAGTAGCAACAAAAATAATTTTATGGTTGGGTCACAACATGAGGAACTGTATTTAAAGGGCCAGAAGGTTGAGAACCACTGATAGATGTTCATTGTACTCTTCTTTAAACTTTTCTATATTAAAAATGTAAAGTTGAGCCTGGCCAGTGTTGCTCAGTGGTTGAATGTCGATGTATGAACCATGAGGTCATGGTTGGATTCCCAGTCAGGGCACATGCCTGGATTTTGGGCTTGATCCCCAGTAGGGGTCATGCAGGAGGCAGCCAATTAATGATTCTCTCTCAGCATTAATGCTTCTCTCTCTCCATCTTCCTCACTGAAATCAATAATATATACATATATATGTATATATAAAGTTGGAATTTTTTTTAAGTCCACAAAGTCCAGGGCAATCTCAGTGCAAACTTGGATGCTTCCCTGCAGCACAGTGCCTAGTGACCCAATCCAGGTCTCCCACAGCATGCTTCCCTGTATCCTGACCCATGGGCACAGAAAAAGCCATATGAGTTGAGGTGGGGGACATGAAACAGGGAAGGCTTCATGGAGTGGGCTGAATTTGAGGTGAACATTTCAAAGTAAGGAATGAGAAGAGGGAAGAGAACTAATATCATTATGCCTCAAGCTCTCTCCTAGGAACTTCACTTACTTTATTTCATTAGTACTCTGCTCACAATACTAAGATGTAGGTGGTTTTACCGCCACCAATAATAATCCTATATAATAAAAGCCTAATATACAAATTATCCCCTTGACCAGGAATTCAACAGGTAGTTTGACTGCTTGCTATGACATGTGCTGACCCAGGTGCTGAGGGAACTGTGCAGGGCCCAATGACTCAGCAGAGGGTGGCACGTGGGGGTCCAGGGGCCCAGGTGCTGCCCAGGGCCCAGAGGTCACCTGGGACCTGCACTTCCATGCCAGATGCTAGCACTTCCATCACCAGCCAGGCCTAGGGACTGCACCCATGCACAAATTTTGTGCACTGGGTCTCTTGTAACAAAATGAAAGCAAGTACCATTGACTTAGTATAGTACTGACCAGGTATCAGGTACAGTTTTAAGCTTTCACTATTATCTCACTTATTCCTTAAAGTTCCTCATGGCTAGGGAAGAGTTCAAATTTTGAAGACATTCACTAACCTCCCAACATCTAGTGCTAGGGTTCCATGAATTTCACTTAGGATCAACTTTGTGATGACCATTCTCCTAGCAATTCCACACGAATTTACAACCAGGCAGCAGCCCAGATTTGAGGCCCACCTAGAGTCAAGGCTTCCACCAAATGATGTCTCTTTCTTCTCCTCCTCTGCTGACCCTGATTCACTCAGGACTCTGGGAAGAAAATGAACCGCAGAGAAAAGAAACTTGCTTCTGCTCCCATAGCTAATGAATGGCAGCTTGAGTTCAGACTTAGGCCAGCCTGACTCTCTGGCCAGGCTCCTCTGACTCTGGTGCTGTGATGTTTTGTTTCTTTTCTTTTTTTGAGGCATGATGGCTTTGTGTTTACACAGCCATCCTATATAATAAAAGCCTAATATGCAAAGTGTCCAACAGTCCGTTTGACCATTCCACCAGTCGCTATGACACACACTGACCACCAGGGGGCAGATGCTCTGACCGGTAGGTTAGCTTGCTGCTGGGGTCCAGCTGATCAGAACTGGGTGAGATGGGCCAGACATGCCCTGGGGCCCTCCCTGGCCCCGATCTTGCACTAGTGGGGTTCTTTGTCCTGGCCTGCACCCTCTCGCAATCTGGTACCCCTCAGAGGATGTCAGAGAGCCAGTTTCAGCCTGATCCCTGCAGGCCAGGCCAAGGGACCCCACCGATGCATGAATCCATGCACTGGGCCTCTAGTAGTAAATAAAATATTAATGGAACACCCTCATTTAGGAAAAACTGTGCAAGTAAAACCATGTGCCTATATTTACAGAAATATGAGGCTTTAAAATATATTACTGTTAACTCGCCAAAAAGAGATAATAGGTATTATATTTCATTAGTCAATGACATAGATAAGGGAAATATATTTTCATATTTTATCAGTTAATTATCATTTATTACTCAATCCTCTGAATGTTTTCCTTTTATATGGACTTACTGATGTCCTTCAACAGATGAATGTACAAAGATGTGATACACACACACACAATGGAATATTACTCAGCAATAAAAAAAGAATGAAATATTGCCATTTGTGGTAACATGGATGGACCTTGAGGGTATTATGCTAAGTGAAATACATCAGATGAGAAAGACAAATGTATGATTTCCCTTATATGTGGCATTTTAAAACACAAAACAAACAAAACAGAAACAGACACATTATGAAAATGAGCTGATGATTGCCAAAGGGAGGGGGTAAGGTGATGGATTAAATAGAGGGGGAAAATGTGTTATAACTAGTGATCAACAAGCCTTACACCTTCACTTATTTCTTTGGCCCAGAAGTCATAAAGAAAAAGATTGCCAGATTATTTTTCAGGTTCAAAACTTCTGTTTTTACAAGAGACATCATAAATAAAAAGTAAAATAATAGTCTGAAGACACTATTTACTGTAATTATACAAATTATTACTTTTTAAAGTATAGAAAGAGGTCCTACAAATTAATAATAAAATTTAGCAAAGATGTGAACAGTTACTTCACAGTAAAAAGAAAAGCCTTAGTGAGGTATAATAGACATTCAATAAACAACACATATTTATTTATTTATTTATTTATTTTTAAATATATTTTATTGATTTTTTACAGAGAGGAAGGGAGAGAGATAGAGAGTTAGAAACATCGATGAGAGAGAAACATCGATCAGCTGCCTCCTGCACATCTCACACTGGGGATATGCCCGCAACCCAGGTACATGCCCCTGACCGGAATCGAACCCGGGACCCCTCAGTCCGCAGGCCGACGCTCCATCCACTGAGCCAAACCAGCTTCGGCTGATTTCCTTTTTTTTTTTTTTTTTGTTGGAGAAATGCGTATGTTTACTATTCTTTTTTTTTTTTTTTTGAGTTGAAAAAAAGCTTTTTCTACTTTTTTTTTGCTTAAAGTATTACAAAGGGTATTACATATGTGTCCATTTTATCACCCCGCCCTAGACAGTCCCCTAGCCTCCCCTATCCCCCAGTGTCTTATGTCCATTGGTTATGCTTATATGCATGCATACAAGTCCTTTAGTTGATCTCTTACCCCCCTACCAACTGCCCCCCAACCCTCCCCGGTCTTCCTGCTGCAGTTTGACAATCTGTTTGAGGCTGCTCTGCCTCTGTATCTATTATTGTTCAAAAGTTTATAATGGTCTCTATTATCCATGAATGAGTGAGATCATGTGGTATTTTTCCTTCATTGACTGGCTTATTTCACTTAGCATAATGCTCTCCAGTTCCATCCATGACGTTGCAAATGGTAAGAGTTCCTTCCTTTTTACAGCAGCATAGTATTCCATCGTGTAGATATACCACAGTTTTCTAATCCATTCATCTACTGATGGGCACTTAGGCTGTTTCCAGATCTTAGCTATGGTGAATTGTGCTGCTATGAACATAGGGGTGCATATATCCTTTCCGATTGGTGTTTCTGGTTTCTTGGGATATATTCCTAGAAGTGGGATCACAGGGTCAAATGGGAGTCCCATTTTCAGTTTTTTAAGGAAACTCCATACTGTCTTCCATAGTGGCTGCACCAGTCTGCATTCCCACCAGCAGTGCAAAAGTGTTCCTTTTTCTCCACATCCTCTCCAGCACTTGTCGTTTGTTGATTTGTTGATGATAGCCAGTCTGACAGGTGTGAGATGATACCTCATTGTTGTTTTGATTTGCATCTCTCGGATGATTAGTGACTTTGAGCATGTTTTCATATGTCTCTTGGCTTTCTGAATGTCCTCTTTTGAAAGGTGTCTATTTAGGTCCTTTGCCCACTTTTTGATTGGATTGTTTATCTTCCTTTTGTTGAGTTGTATGAGTTCCCTATAAATTTTGGAGATTAGGCCCTTATCAGATATGACATTGGCAAATATGTTTTCCCACACAGTGGGTTTTCTTGTTGTTTTGTTGATGGTTTCTTTTGCTGTGCAGAAGCTTTTTATTTTGATGAAGTCCCATTTGTTTATTTTCTCTTTAGTTTCAAGTGCCCTAGGAGCTGTGTCAGTGAAGAAATTGCTTCGGCATATGTCTGAGATTTTGTTGCCTTTGGATTCTTATAGAATTTTTATGGTTTCCTGTCGTACATTTAAGTCCTTTATCCATTTTGAGTTTATTTTTGTGTATGGTGTAAGTTGGTGGTCTAGTTTCATTTTCTTGCATATATCTGTCCAATTTTCCCAACACCATTTATTGAAGAGACTATCTTGGCTCCATTGTATGTTCTTGCCTCCTTTGTCAAATTCAATAAACAACACATATTTAAAGTGTATGATTTGATAAGTTATGACATATGAAACTGCATGAAATTGTTACTACCAAGACAAGGAGACCTAGGTTCTTCTTGAAGGAAAAAATTCAGTCAAGAGACTGTGCAGCAAAGCAAGCCAGAATTCATTGGCTGCAGCAAAAGCACACTCAGGACGGTGACACAAGGAAGGGCTTAGCATAGAAGAAGCAACAGGAGAGCCTAGGATGGGCTGCTTTAGCTCCTGGGAAGTCAGAGAATAGGGGGCCTTGGAGACAGTTTCAGAGGGTTAGCCCAACAGGAGCTGCTGCTGCCCATTGCTGCCTGGGTTACAAGTCTCCTGGGGTCCCTTAGAAGTTAGGGCATTGGTTGGCAACCTGCGGCTCGGCAAACCGCGGCTCGCGAGCCACATGCAGCTCTTTGGCCCCTTGAGTATGGCTCTTCCACAAAATACCGACTTCTGCGCATGGGCCACGAAGTTTCAATCGCACCATACGTGCGTGCCCGCACGTGGTATTTTGTGGAAGAGCCACACTCAAGGGGCCAAAGAGCCGTGTGTGGCTCGCGAGCCGCGGTTTGCCGACCACGGAGTTAGGGGATGTGTGCCTGTGGGGGAAAGAGAGGGGGATTGGAACGGTGTGGGTGTGCTCCCCAGACGGAGAGCGCAGGCTGGGTTCTTTGTACTGAGTGCTTTTCTCTCTAGCTTGTAGGTTGAAATGTTAGGGGAGCGCTCAGGGGAGGTTTTCCTTAGAATGCTCGTCAGTTTTCCGAGTGTGCTCTTTCAGGGTTGTGGTCTCCAATTGGTCGGTGCCAGAGCAGGGGGGTTATTAGTCAATGAAGTTGGTCCTGGCATCACCCACTGGGTGTTGCTGCTTTTCTAGTTCTGGAGCTGAAACACAACTGAGGCCTAGATGTCATCTCTAAGGAGGAAAGGTGGGGGGGAGAGGGGGTGTCCAAAATCACATGACCAGGGATATGCTGGCAGAGGAAAGGTTACCCTGGGGGCAAGGTCCTTGTTTTGCCAGTTGATAGGCACCCAGGGCTTTCTGCCCTGGTGACCTGTACCTGGCCCATCATCCTTGCTCTGCTCATGTCTATCTGACTGCCTATAACAAAATGATGGTGGTGTCTATTGTGTCGAAGTCATCCATCTATAGCCAACCCAGGAAAGCACCAGGCTTTGGTGCAGGTTCCTGTGGTCATAAAGGCTAACAGGTGAGTCAGTACTGGGGAGAAAAACTTCAAAGCAACTACTGCCAGTGAACTCAGAAGCACCAACTTTAGACATAAAGGACAGCACTTTATTGTTCTTTTCTCTGAGAGGCCATCATTAACTGGTAAGGATTACATGCTTACTCTTGGCGACAACGCCAAGACTAAAGCAGCATCGCACTGTAAAAACAAACTGCATTTACAGGTCGGGCCTCTAGGGGGAGAAAGCTCCTGGAAGAATGCCTAGAGGCGACAGAGTGTTCAAGTCACTTTGTCAGAGTGCAATGAGTTTCTTTGCGGAGCAAGGTCTCCTTGACCGCTGGCTGATAGAGCGGTTTTCCACAGCTGCAGCCAGCTCTCCAAGGGTACCAAAAGCAGGAGAGACAAAAAGCTAATATTTCACCCAGATCGGTGTGTTCGCGTTCATGAAACGCTGACTGACAGTCCACTGGCGCGGCTTGCCAGCCCAGATTCCCCTCCTTCCACTACCCATTTGCTCTGGCCGGCCCAGGTCCGCCCAGTCCAGGATCCAAAGAATAGATTGAACGGAGGCTCTGGGCGCCAGTAACAAAACCAAAAAAAGGTGGGAAGGGGAGGGAAAGCCAACTACTTCTGGTTAAGTTTCGTTTTTACTAAAACTTCACGTGACTTCCTGACTCTCGACTCAGCGATTTCTACATTCAGCCTCCTTTATTTTATTGGTTTGTCATCACCGCCTTCACCTTTTCTTGTACTAGTATAACTCTACCCACCAGTTTTAACATTTAAGCCGAATTTCCCATTTGATACAAATAACAAATAAATCACCTATTTAATTCATTTCAAGCCCGCAAAATAATATACGGGTTTAAATAATCACTTGACACAGTCTCCTCCCTCATTCCCCAGGGGAGGAACTGCCACACATTTCCTTAAAAGAATCATCAATCAGGTATGTCTCTCCCCGCCCCCCCCCCCCACTTTAGTTCTGGAGTATTACAGACCTATTCCTAAGCAAATAAACGAATTAGATAAAGAATTGATAGTTTTCTTGGAATTGTTTTCTGTCTCCTCCACAGGTATAACCCAATAATGACAATTCTGAAAAATGTTGTGCAAATTGAATTTTTAGAACTTAAAACATGATTTTTGTTTTTTTTTAATTTATTTTAATCTTATAATAAAATAATACATACTTATTTTAGAAAATGTGACTAATCAGACAATTCAAAAGACAAAAAGGTAATTATTTATAATCTCAACACTTGGAAATTATCCTTATTAATAATTTGATGTCTTGCCTTCCAGTCTTTTTATTATGGATTTTTTAAAACCATTGTAATTTTTACCCATCCCCCCACCTCCTCCCCTTTGGCAACCATCAGCTTGTTCTCTGTATCTTTGAGTCTGTTTCTGTTTTGTTTGTTTTTTTCTTTTCTTTTCTTTTTTTAAAAATAAATATATTTTATTGATTTTTTACAGAGAGGAAGGGAGAGAGATAGTCAGAAACATCGATGAGAGAGAAACATCGATCAGCTGCCTCCTGCACATCTCCTACTGGGGATGTGCCCGCAACCCAGGTACATGCCCCTGACCGGAATCGAACCTGGGACCCTTCAGTCCGCAGGCCGATGCTCTATCCACTGAGCCAAACCGGTTTCTGCTCTTTTCTTTTTTTTTTTTTTTTTAGCTTTCGAGTATAAGTGAAATCACACGGTATTTGTCTGACTTATTTCACTTAGCATAATACCCTCTAGGTCAGTGATGGCGAACCTATGACACGCATGTCAGAGGTGACACACGAACTCACTTTTTGGTTGATTTTTCTTTGCTAAATGGCATTTAAATATATAAAATAAATATCAAAAATATAAGTCTTTGTTTTACTATGGTTGCAAATATCAAAAAATTTCTATATGTGACATGGCAGCAGAGTTAGGTTAGGGTTTTTCAAAATGCTGACATGCCGAGCTCAAAAGATTCGCCATCACTGCTCTAGGTGCATCCATGTTGTTGCAAATGGCAAGATTTCATTCTTTTTTACTGCTGAATAATATCCCATTGTCTATATGCATCACATCTTTTAAAAATTGTATTTATTTATTTAGTCCGCACCTGAGGATATTTTTCCATTGATTTTTAGAGAGAGAGAGAGAGAGAGAGAGAGAGAGAGAGAGAGAGAGAGAGAGAGGAGAGAGGAGAGAGACACATCGATTGATTGTCTCCCACATGCACCCTGACCAGGGCCGGGAGCCTGCAACCGAGGTACATGCCCTTGGCTGGAATGGAACCTGGGACCCTTCAGTCCCCAGGCTGACACTCTATCCACTGACCCAAACCAGCTAGGGCTATGTATCACATATTTATCCATTCCTATATCAATGGGCACCTAGGTTGCTTCCATATCTTGGCTATTGTAAGTAATGCTGCAATGAACATAGGAGTGCATATATCTTTTGAAATTCATATTTTTGTTTTCTTTGGGTAAATACCCAGAAGTGGTATTGCTGCATTGTATGGCAGCTCTATTTTAAATTTTTTGAGGAATCTCCATACCATTTTCCAGAGTGGCTGCACCAATTATCATCCCACTAAAAGGATACAAGTGTTCCCTTTTCTCCACATCCTCACCAGTATTTCCAACTTATTTTCCTTCATTACAATGTTAGCATTTTCCCATTGTATTAAGAGCATAACTTTTTTTTCTTTTTTTTAAAATTAAATCTTTATTGTTCAGATTATTACATTTGTTCCTCTTTTTTCCCCCCATAACTCCCCTCCTTCCAGTTCCCGCCCCACCCTCCACCCTCACTCCCCACCCACTGTCCTCATCCATAGGTGCACGATTTTTGTCCAGTCTCTTCCCGCATCTCCCACACCCCTTTCCCCCCCAAGAATAGTCAGTCCATTCCCTTTCTATGTCCCTGATTCTATTATGATCACCAGATTATTTATTCACTTGATTCTTAGATTCACTTGTTGATAGATGCATATTTGTTGTTCATAATTTGTATCTTTACCTTTTTCTTCTTCTTCCTCTTCTTAAAGGATACCTTTCAGCATTTCATATAATCCTGGTTTGGTGGTGATGAACTCCTTTAGCTTTTCCTTATTGGTGAAGCTCTTTATCTGACCTTCAGTTCTGAATGATAGCTTTGCTGGATAAAGTAATCTTGGTTGTAGGTTCTTGGTATTCATCACTTTGAATATTTCTTGCCACTCCCTCCTGGCCTGCAAAGTTTCTGTTGAGAAATCAGCTGACAGTCGTATGGGTATTCCCTTGTAGGTAACTGAGTTTCTTTCTCTTGCTGCTTTTAGGATTCTCTCTTTGTCTTTTGCTCTTGGCATTTTAATTATGATGTGTCTTGGTGTGATCCTCTTTGGATTCCTTTTGTTTGGGGTTCTCTGCGCTTCCTGGACTTGTAAGTCTATTTCTTTCACCAGGTGGGGGAAGTTTTCTGTCATGATTTCTTCAAATAGGTTTTCAATATCTTGTTCTCTCTCATCTTCTGGCACCCCTATAATTCTGATGTTGGTACGTTTGAAGCTGTCCCAGAGGCTCCTTACACTATCTTCGTATTTTCGTATTCTTTTTTCATTTTGCTTTTCCAGTTGGGTGTTTTTTGCTTCTTCGCATTTCGAATCTTTGACTGGATTCTTGCGCTCCTCTGGTCTGCTGTTGGGTGTCTGTATAATATTCTTTATTTCAGTCAGTGTATGTTTAATTTCTAGTTGGTTCTTTATCACAACATCGAGGGTCTCATTAGATTTCTTGTGGATATCACTACATTTATCGGCGGTCTCACCAGTCTTTTCGAGGGCCTGACTAAGTTTATCGGCAGCTTCTAGACAGTTCTTGAGAGACCTTAAAAGTGTGGTTTTGAGCTCTATATCTTCCATTTCTGACATTTGCGTCCTGTTTCTTTGTCTCCGCATTTTTGTATCTTTTCTTGGTGCACCCCCTAGTGGTCTTTGTGCGCAGTCTTGTTGTAGTTAAGCCTTGATTGTTGGCAATACCAGGGGTGATTTGACCTCCAGGCTAACTGGCTATCAAGAGCATAACTTTTTTTAACTTTTTATTTCAAGAAAAATGATTTTAAATATAATGTTACATGCAATAGACATTAATATTTTAAGAAAAATGATCTTAAATATAATAATACATGCAATAAACAATATCTCAAGAAAAACGATTTTAAGTATATTATTACCAAAACTGTACTAACATAGTATGATATCACAAAAGTTGTAGGCAATATTAAAAATCTGCAAATAACAGGATTACTTCTATTATATTCTAAAGTATTATTTTTTTCTCTTTAGCTCTATTTTTGTTCATCAGTTTATGTTGTTCATTATATTCCACAAATGAGTGGGATCATGTGATATTTATCTTTCTCTGACTGGCTTATTTTGCTTAGCATAATGCTCTCCAGTTCCATCCATGCTGTTGCAAATGGTAAGAATTCCTTCTTTTTTACAGCAGCATAGTATTCCATTATGTAGATGTACCACAGATTTTAATCCACTCATCTGTTGATGGGCACTTAGGCTGTTTCCAGATCTTAGCTATGGTGAATTGTGCTGCTATGAACATAGGGGTGCATATATCCTTTCTGATTGGTGTTTCTGGTTTCTTGGGATATATTCCTAGAAGTGGTATTACTGGGTCAAATGGGAGATCCATTTTTAATTTTCTGAGGAAATGCCATACTGTTCTCCACAGTGGCTGCACCAGTCTGCATTCCCACCAGCAGTGCACAAGCGTTCCTTTTTTTCCGCATCCTCACCAGCACTTGTCGTTTGTTGACTTGTTGATGATAGCCATTCTGACAGGTGTGAGATGGTACCGCATTGTCATTTTGATTTGCATCTCTCGGATGATTAGTGACTTTGAGCATGTTTTCATATGTCCCTTGGCCTTTTTTGTATCCTCTTTCAAAAAGTGTCTATTTAGGTCCTTTGCCCATTTTTTTTTATTGGATTGTTTATCTTCCTTTTGTTAAGTTTTATGAGTTGGAGCATAACTTTTAATGACTGTTTAATAGTCTGTTGTCTGAATGTAACATGCATCATTTAATCTTCTATTTTGAAACATCCAACTTCGATATTTTCAATTGAGCCAAGTATTTATAATAATAAAAGCGTAATATGCTAATTAGACTGGACAGCCAAACGACCTTCTGGATGTCATTCTGGACGAAGCCACCATGGCAGGGGCCAAGACAGAGATGGTTAGGGGCGATCAGGCAGGCAGATGAGTGGTTAGGGGAGATCAGGCAGGCAGGTGAGCAGTTAGGGGTGATCAGGCAGGCAGGTGAGCAGTTAGGGGAAATCAGGCAGGAGCAATCAGGCAGACAAGCGAGTGGTTAGGGGCAATGAGGCAGGCAGGCAGAGTGGTTAGGGACTATCAGGCAGGCCAGTGGTTAGGAACCAGCAGTCCCGGATTTCGAGAGGGATGTCTAACTGCCAGTTTAGGCCCCATCCTGCAATCAGACATGCCCCAAGAGGTCCAGGATTGTGAGAGGGTAAAGGCTGGGCTGAGGGACACCCCCCCATGCATGAATTTCATGCACCGAGCCTCTGGTTTAAAATAACTTTGTTGTAAATTCTTTCTGTGTAGTGAGGCAGCCTTTGAAATGTGAATAGTTACTCCAGACCTGTTACTGGCGAGATGACAAGAAGATCTCGGTTCTTGTCTTTTGGAAAGAAAGATTTCAATCAAGAGACAAAGTGTAGCAAAGTAAGTTAGAATTTATTGCCCACAGCAAAAATATACTTGGACAGTGAAACAAGGAAGATGCATAGAAGAAGTAACAGGAGACCCTAGGCTGGGCTGCTTTGGCTCACTGGGAAGTCAGAGAAAAGGGGGCCTTGGACACAGGTTCATGGGGTTAGCCTGGGATGAACTGCCACTGCCCATTGCTCCCCTGCCGGTAATTCTCATGGGGTCCCTTAGATTCTAGGGCTTAGAGGGAAGAAGGGGGAGGGGAATGGCTCAGGCATGCTCCCCTGGAGGAAAGTGCATGCTGGGCTTTTCATCCTGAGAGTATTTATCTCTCTTGTAGGTGGAATCTTAGGGGAAGTCTCAGTGGAGTGACTCATAATTCATCAGCTTTCCAGATGTGCTCTTTCAGGGTTGTGGTCTCCACTGATTGGTCAGCGCCAGGAGTCATTAGTCAATGCAGCTGGTCTTCAGGCAGCCACCTCTTCACTTGTCTGGTTTTGTTGCTTTACTGGGCCTGAAACTGAAATACAACTGAGGCCTAGGTGTTATCTTTAGGGAGGAAAAGGTCAGGGGGTCTAACCACATGACTAGTGATATGCTAGGGGAGGATAGGTTACCCTGGGGTGAGGTTCTTGTTTTCCCAGTTTTCCACCTTCCTAGACATTGGGGCTTTCTGCCCTGGTGACCTTCTGTACCTGGCCCATAGTCCTTGCTCTGCTCATATCTAACTGCCTATAACAAAAACTTTTCCCTTCTTGGTTCTTTGGCTGGCCTAATAATCAAATTGACATAAGACAGATTAACAGGAGAAAAACATTTAATTTTACTAGTATACATAGGTGTCCTATAAGAATATGAGACCCACAGGCAGTCAGGCAATTGAACTTTATATGCCATCCTGAGCTAAGGAGAAGGGGGTAGGACTCTGGGGCTTCAAAGGGGGAAGAAAACAATTCACAGGAAGATGGAAAGTGCAGATGTTTGATAAATAAATGTTTGCCATGCCATGCAGACAAGTCTTTCTGATATAAAAAGTTATCTCTGGTAATAGCCCTCTACTGGGTACAGGACCCATATCTAGATCATTTTAGGCAGTTCATGGGGAGGTAAGAAGCATTTCCTCTGAGTCTGCTGGGTTTTAAGTGCCTTCTGCTCAAAACAATCCACATGCCAAAGTGGCACATTTTGGGGTGGCAGATTCTGCTCCCCTGCAGAAGTTTTTGAGTTCTCATTTATTGGGTTTGCTAAAGATAAAGAACGCCTGAACTTTTCTTTTTTTTTAATTTGGGAGTTGTTTGAGGGTTTCATACAAATGTATATTTGAAATAGCTCTAAACCTATAGATGTTCTAAGCATCTTTTGTGTTTTTCCAAAGCACTTCAACATCATATATATCCACAAGTTCCTCCATCAGGGAAAAGAATGATCTAACTCCCTTCCCACTTGTTCCTCTCCACTGAGTAGAGGCAACTTGAAGATAATGGGCAATCACTAGCAATTAGGGTGTTTTTTTTTTTGGTGGGGGGGGGGGTGCTGAGCTCCAGGGGACTGGAGGAAAGTAAGAATGCTTATGCCCTCAAGTGTTTACAGCCCAGCCAAGTACAATAAAATCAAACCCATGTGCAATATTGGCCAGGTAGATTCTAAGTCACACAGTGTCTTATTCTTTTACTAGGGGCCCGGTGCACGAAATTCGTGCACTGGGTGTGTGTGGGGGGGAGAGTGTCCCTCAGCCCAGCCTGCCCCCTCTCACATACTGGGAGCCCTCAGGCGTTACCCCCATCACCCTCCGATCGCCTGATCGGCCCCTTGCCCAGGCCTGACGCCTCCGCCAGAGGTGTCAGGCTTGGACAGGGGACCCCCATCTCCCCCCAATCACTGGCTCTGGCACCCGCCCAGGCCTGAGGCCTCTGGCCCAGGAATCATGCCTGGGCAGGGGACCCCCATCTCCCTCGGATCGCTTGCTCCACCCCCCGCCCAAGCCTGACGCCTCTGACCCAGGCTTCAGGCCTGGGCAAGGGGACCATCCTATCCCCCCAATCCCCGGCTCCGCCCCCCACCCAGGCCTGATGCCTCAGCCAGAGGAGTTGACCCTCATCACCCTCCGGTCACCAATCACCGGATCGGCCCCTTGACCAGGCCTGAGGCCTCTGGCAGAGGCATCAGGCCTGGGCAGGGGACCCCCAGCTCCCCGCGGTTGCAGGCTCCGCCCCTGCCCAGGCCTAACGCCTCTGGCCTAGGCGTCCGGCCCAGGCAGCGGGGACCTGCAGTGGCAGCGGGGGGCGCCGCGACTGTGGGCTTCGCTTTAGGCCCAAGCAAGGGACCCCTAGCTCCTGGGACTGCCAGCTTCGACCGTGCCCAGCTCCCATCGCTGGCTCCACCCCTACTTCCTGCTATCACTGGCCAGGGCGGCAAAGGCGCCTGATTCTCTGATCATGGCTGGGGGGCAGGGCAAAGGTGGCCCCAGGGCCGTCTTTGCCCTGCCCCCTAGCTCTTAGCTCCCCCCTGGGTTTCAGATCACTGTCAGTGGCAGGGGGCTTCTTCCTGCTTTCCCTTTCGCCTCCCTGCATTGTGCCTACATATGCAAATTAGCCGCCATCTTGTTGGCAGTTAACTGCCAATCTTAGTTGGCAGTTAACTGCCAATCTTAGTTGGCAGTTAATTTGCATATAGCCCTGATTAGCCAATGAAAAAGGTATCGTCGTACACCAATTACCATTTTTCTCTTTTATTAGTGTAGATAACTCTACTCCAGGATCTGGCCTAACATTAGCACAGAAAAGAGAATTAATTCACTCATTCAACAATAGTTACTGAGTATCTACTATGCACCAGACACTGTTCTTGGTGCTCAGGATATATCAGTGAACATAAGAGGCACAAGTCTCTGTATTTTGTATTACCAGCACTTTAATTGGGGAGGGGGGTGGAGAGAGACCCTAAACAATAAACATAATAATAAGTAAACTATATTTTATGTTAGGAGGAGGTAAATTCTATGAAAGAAAGGCAAGAAAAAAGAGTTTGAAAAGTGCATGCATGTGTATGCTTCAGTATAAAATTGGGTAGTCAGGGTAGACCTCATTAAGAAAGTGACAGGTAAGCAAAGACTTGGAGGAAGTGAGAATTAGCCATCTGGACATCTGAGGGAAGAATGTTCCAGGCAGAGAAAGCAGCTGGTATAAAGGCCCTGGAGTGGGACTGTAACTGAAGAAAAGCAAGGTAATGGACATGGATGAAGAGAAGCAAAGTTTATTGCTTAAATGAATAAATGGCTAGATATGGGATTACAAAGCAAGATGTTAGCAAGTATAAAAAAAAACACCCATACTGCAAATTGAAAGTATTGAGTGCATGAGCAGCTGCTGAGTTAGAAAGAAGTTGTCAGGTGAAGATAGTTTTATTATTATAATTATTAATCTTTATTGTTTTAAGTATTACATATATCTCTTCCTCCCCCTCCTACTGACCCCTTCCAGCCCGCTCCTGCCCACTGCCCCAGGCCTTCACCACACTATTGTCTGTGTCCATGGGTTATGCATATATGAATAGAAGGTCTTTGGTTAATTACTTCCCACCCACCCACCCTCCCCCTCCTTCCCTCCAAGATTCCACACTCTGTTCCATGCTTCCATGCAGATGAAGACGGTTTTAGACAGGCTTTGTGAAACTTGAGTGTTCCATGGGAGGGTAAGGTGGAGAAGCTTATAAAATGGAGCCAGGGCCTCAAAGCACCCCACAATCATTGTCCAGGCTTTCAGGTCTCTATAGGGTTAGATGAGAAACTCAAGTCTTGAGACCATTGAAAACTGGCATCTACTCTTTTTTTTTTTGTGCATGTACTCTTATTTTAGGACTTTTAAGTGGCAAAGGAAGCAACAAACCATCCAAAAAACGAAAACAACAAACTACATTTTTTATCAAAATCTTATAAATGCTGACTTCAGGGGAAAAATGCTTAGGGATCCACCTCTTCCCTAAAATCTTCCAATCTTCCATACAAGTGTTGTTGTATTAGTTTTCTTTTTAATTTAATTTAATTTCTTATTAAAATATAGTTGGAATATAATAGTATATTAGTTTCAGATGTACAACATAGTGATTCAACAATATGTACCTTACGATGTGATCACCACACAAAGTCTAGTGACCATCTGTCACCATACAAAGTTACCACACTATCATTGACTATTTCACTTATCTGTGGAATTAAAAAACAAACATAACAAAAACATACTCATAGAAACAAAGGACAAACTGATGGTTTCCAGAGGGGAGGTAGGTAGAGGGATGGGTGGAAAAGGTGAAGGGGAATATAGTCAATAATAGTGTATTAGTTTTCTACTGATGCTTTAACAGCTCACCACAAACTTGGTGACTTAAACAACACAACTTTATTATCTTACAGTTCTGAAGGTCAGAAGTCCTGAAATCAAGGTGTTGGCAGGGGTGGGTTTCTTCTGGAGGCTCTGGGGGAGGATCCCTTTCCTTGCCTTTTCTAGGTTATAGAGGTTGCTTGCATTCCTTATCTCGTGGTCCTTTTCCTTTTATATAACTGTCCTTTGTATTTTCATTTACTATAAATTCCTTCCTCTAACAACTACTGGGGCACAAGAAATATTAGAAAGCTGTGTGATGCAAGTTGATAGAGTGCTTAGAGGTCATTTTACCTAACTTTTCCTCAATATTGAAACTCATTCAACATTTTCTGGACAAGTGCTCATTCAGCTTCTCTTTAAACACTTCCAGTGACTTGAAACAAGTCAGTATGAGTTATTAACTTTTCAGGTCTTATTGTTAGAAACTCTTCCTTCCTACTGAACTGAATCCTATCTCCTTGTAACTTCAAATGAATCTTCCTAATTTTTCTAAGGAGCTCCACAGAATGACCTCATTACCATGTGAGAACACAGCAAGAAGGTGGCTGTCTGTAAACCAGGAAGCATGCTCTCAACAGACGCTGAATCTCCTAGCACCTTGATCTTGGACTTCCCAGCATCCAGAATTATGAGAAATAAAAGTTTGTTGTCACTCACTCTATTGTAATGTCATAGCAGTTCAAACTGACAAAAACAGGCAAGTTATTTAATCTTTCTGTGCTTCAGTTTTCTCATCTGTAAAACAGAGATAGTGATAATTATTTTATCAAGTTGTGAGAATTACATGAGATAATACATGTAAAAGGCTATAACAGTCCCTGTTCTATAGGATGTGCTAGCTATTATTACTTTTAGGGTGTCACCAGTGAAAAGGTAGGTAATCCTAGATGCCTATCATGGATATGCTCTTTGAATGTTCTCATTTGAGCTACTATGTTTAAAGCAAAATATACCATACTGTTTCATTTTAAGATAGGGCCATCTTGGAAACCCAGAAAGAACCTAGGATTTTTAGGCTGTTAAAGCTGAAAGCAACTGTGGTGATTTTCTAGTCCAAAGTTTCATGTAATGTTTTAGCCACAAAGCCCCCTTATTCAAACAAAATTTCACCCAAAAAACCATGATCTAAAAACAGAGAAAACTGGATCCATTCTGGTTGGTGTGGGGTAAAAAGCCGGATGTCCTGCCCACACAATCTCTTCCATACACACTCAGAGATACCTGATCTAAACCCAAGGACTCCATGGAACATGCTTTGAGAAACACTAATGGAGTTCAAACAGATAGTAGAGCCAACTCAAAGGCTAACATGGGCCAAATAAACAAGGTTTCAGTTTATGTGGGCTGCAAAAAAACAAAAGCTCCAATTTTCATAGAAACGCAAGTTTATTTCAATAGAGACATGCTGAATACAAAGGGCTGAAATAAATGAGTAATCATTAACATAAAATAATAGAACATTTTAATAAAAATTAATATTTTTCTTGAACATTAACTTACCAGACACTGAATAACTGCACAAATTAATAAGCATAATGCAAATAAATCTATTTTTCTTGTTCTCTGAAAGCAAAATATTTCCTGTTGCACACATCAAACAAGTCAGTCCAAGACTAATGACGTGACAATCGGCTGCTAAAATATTCACTGCTAGTGTTAGTGAAGAGAATTGGTGCGCCTGCGTATAAGGGGCATAAGGGAAATGAATGCAATATGATTATAATAATCAGTCATTAGCAAACGTTGTAGTTCCTTATTAATAATCCTATATAATAAAAGGCTAATATGCAAATCGACTGAATGGCAGAATGACTGGTCACTATGATGCATACTGACCACCAGGGGGCAGGCGCACGATGCAGGAGCTGCCCCCTGGTGGTCAGTACATTAGCCAGAAGCCAGGCTCACAGCTGGTGAGCACAGTGGTGGTGGCAGGAGCCTCGCCCGCCTCCGTGGCGGCACTAAGGATGTCTGACTGACAGCTTAGACCTGCTCCCTGTGGGCCTAAGCCATCAGTCGCACATTCCCTGAGGGCTCCCAGACTGAAAGAGGGCACAGCCTGGGCTGAGGGACCCCCATGAGTGCATGGATTTTGTGCACTGGGCCTCTAGTTATGTATAAGAGGATATTGTAAAAATTAAGTTACAAAATTTTTATTAAAACATTTCTTACATACCGTTATATTGGCTAGGATGCAAAAAATATTCATTGTGGGCTGCATATGGTCTGTGGGCTGTGAGTTTGACATGCTTGTAGTAGAGGAAAGTGTGATTAAATGGGCAAAGAGATTATGTGACCTGAACAGGCTACAGAGTGATTGGCAACCAAACTGGGATCAGAAACCTGTTCTTTTGTTTTGTTTTAATATATATGTTTTTATTGATTTCAGAGAGGAAGGGGGATGGAGAGAGATATAGAAACATCAGTGATGAGACAGAATCATTGATTGGCTGCCTCCTGCACACCCCCAACTTGGGGATTGAGCCCACAGCCTGGGCATGTGTCCTAACTGGGAATCAAACCATCACCTCCTGGTTCACAGGTCCATGCTCAACCATTGAGCTACACCAGGCAGGCTGCTCTTCTGATTTTTATGCTGAGGAGAGTGAGTGGCTCTTAGGTGCAAGCACTATGCTAGATGTGGCAGTATATGGGGAAGCCTCAGCAGGGCCCTGTGACACCCATCACTTAGGTTTCATCTGGGTGACTGGTGTCTCTATCCTGGTTTATAGGTCTTCAGGTGGATGTGTCTACCCCTGAAAGCCACCTTGGCTCTCAGAAATCACTGTGTCTGTGAAGAAAAGATGGGGAAATACGGATGGAAAGAAAGAGATGGAATCAAGTAAAGTGTACTTACTTTTCTTAACTTCTAGTAAATCCCTAATGAAAGGGTTGGTGGGATGGACTGTCTTCCTGAAAGCCCATTGTAAAGCCAGCAAGTACTTTCCTGAACAGTCAGGCAGAAAACAGAATAAATAACATTTGGAAGAATGAAGTTGCTATGAAACTTACACATTTCCATTCATGTGAGTACTAAGGTCTCCATCTAATAAGTTCTATATCAGAACTGACCAGAGCCTTCAGTGTTTCCTGCCTTTCTTGCTGACATAAAACTTTAAAGAAGGGGGCCTTTTATTTATTTTTACTTTAAAAATATTTTTATTGATTTCAGAGAGGGAGATAGAAACATTAATGATGAGAAAGAATCATTGGTCGGCTGCTTCCAGCACGCCCCACACTGGGGATTGAGCCCACAACCCAGGCATGTGCCCTGACTAGGAATCAAACCATAACCTCCTGGTTCATAAGTCGATGCTCAACCACTGAGCAATGCCAGCTGGGCAATGAAGGGGGCCTTTTAGAGCACAGAGTTTGAGCCAACTGAGAATAGAGCTCCAGACAAGATATATAAAGGTAAGAGTTGTATTGTCAGCTCTGCTGCCTACTTGGGTAACTTGACCTCCCTGAGCAAAATGAAGGAGTTGAAACAAACAAGGACTCTTCTGTTTTAAAATGTCTTTTATTCCATATCAAAAGTCCACAGCTAATGGCTGCCATCTTAAGCCAAAGAGCTGGCTGCAGCCTTCTCAGTTACACCTGCAGAGTCAGGTCATTGTCATCATCAATAGTGTCATAAAGAGTAGGTAATGATTTCTGAATTTGAACTCTCTCCTCTAAACCACTAGTGCAAAGGAAGAGAACAATATGATTATTTCCTAAGCAACACATCACTTCAGTTTCATGAGTCACAATATCCTGGGATCACTCTCCTTTCATAATCTACTGAGTTGAAGGAGAATGTGCAGATTACAATGGAGAGATAAGTAAGGTTGGTATACAAGTGTGTGTGTGTGTGTGTGTGTGTGTGTGTGTGTGTGTGTGTGTGGAGAGAGAGAGAGAGAGAGAGAGAGAGAGAGAGAGAGAGAGAGAGAGAACACAGTAAAGAGAGAGTTAAAGAGAGAAATATATTATAGACAAAGAGAAAGTGGTAGAAGCAGAAGTCAGAAGTATGTCAACAGTCAGCTGCCAAGTCTAGTGGAAAGAAGGCATATATCCTGCCACTTTCTCTGATGTGAGACAGATGGGGCAAATTGTTGGGAAGGCCATTCCACCAGCTCAGCACTTAGGTAATATAGTCTACAAAAGCCAGAACCTATTCTTAGACCTGCCATTTATTTATTAATTAAATAAACATTTACTGAGCACTTACTATGAGAATAGACTAGTGGCCATGTTCTCAATCTTAAAGAAGCTCACAGGCTGCTATGGGTTCTGGCCCAGCGAACAGACAATTACAGTATGATGAATGACATGATGAGGGAAGTCCAGGGATTAGGTGAAACCTCCCAAATTTCATCCTTGGTTTGTTAAAGAAGGCTTCTTTGGAGAAAGTCATGTCACCTGAAGGAGAAGCAAAAGCCAGCCTGGTGTTGGAGGAGGTAGAAGGAGAAGGAATGCTTTAGGCAGAAGTAGAACTACAGGTTATTTTAATTATTTTCTTTGTGCTTAGCAGTGTTTTTCAAATGTTCTTCACTGGACATATATTACATTTATATAGAAATAATGTTAAAATATAAAGGATAGCAATAGCTATCTATTTTCAAAATTTTTTAATTTTTTCAATTACAGTTTACATTCAATATTATTTTGTATTACTTTCAGATGTACAGCATAGTGGTTAGACAATCATAAACTTCACAAAGTGTTCCTCCTGACATTTCCAATACCCACCTAGGACCATATATAGTAGTTATAATATTATTTTAAAATTTATTGTTAACAGTATTATAGATGTCCCCCTTTTACCCTATTGACCCACCTCCACTCTGCCCCCACCTCCACAATATTATTGACTATATTCTCTATGTTGTATTGTACATCCCCATGACTATTTTGTAACAAACAATCTGTATTTCTCAATCCCTTCACATTTTTCACCCAGTCCCCCAACCCCTTGTTCCTCTGGCAGCCATCAGTCTGTTCTTTGTATCTCTGAATCTGTTTCTGTTTTGTTTGTTCATTTATATTGTTCTTTAGATTCCACATATAAATGAGATCATATGGTATTTCTTTTTCTGACTGACTTATTTCACTTAGCACACTTTCTAGGTTCACCCATGTTGTCACAAATGATAAGATTTCATTCTTTTTTTATGGCCAAATAATATTAACAATGGCCCCCTCTTAATCAGTGAGCACCAATGAGAACTTACTTAGCTTTGTGACACACTAACAGGGAGAGAAAAGAACACTGCAATTATTACTAATAATAACAGTAATGAGAATATTTGTTGAGTTCTTACTACATGTCAGTGTTTTCCAGGCACCCCATTTAATCTTTACAATAATCCTCCATGATAAGCACAATTATTATCATCTTTATTCATGGATGAAAAAACTAAGGCCCAGAGGTCACACAATTATTAAGTGGTAGAGACAGGAATCAAATCCAAATAGCCCAATGGCAGAGCCCTGGCTTGTGACTCCTACATTGTACTGCCCTTCTTTACAAGATTAAAGTGATACACACAAGAGATCAACTAGTGTTTTAACTCCTTCTTCTTATAAGAAGCAACTGCTTGCCATCAGCTGACTATGTCTCTGTCTCCTCCAAGTGGGCTTGGGGGCGGGTCAAGGGATAATCTTTTTAAAAAATATTTTTATTATTTCAGCGAGGAGGGGAGAGGGAGAGAGAGTTAGAAACATCAGTGATGAGAGAGAATCATTGATAGGCTGCCTCCTGCATGGCCCCTATTGGGGATCGAGCACACAACCTGGGCATGTGCCCTTGACTGGAATCAAACCTGGGACTCTTCAGTCCCCAGGCCTACGCTCTATCCACTGACCCAAACCAGCTAGGGCAGGATAGTCTTCATGTGTGTGCTGAGAGGGAGATCAGATGCACAAAGAGCAGGAAGTGAATTTCCTAAGGTTGCATGACAATCTGATGGCTGAATCGGTTCCAAAAATCCACTTCACCATCCCAACTGCTGGGCCCCGCTTTGATCTGGTCACACCAGCAAAGCTTATTTTATGGGAAGTATCCGGTTTTCAAATCCGTGCCATAAATCCAAAAGGTTTATTAAAATTCCCCTATATTAATGGTGGTGTGCTGTCATGCAATCCCTATGTTAACCACGTGGTTATGCTGCAGACAAATGTAGGAATTTGGGGAAGCAGGAGTTTAAGAATATTTGTGGTATTTTTATAAATTGTGATACAGCTACATAATTAAAGGTTATGCAGCCATCCAAAAGAATGAGGTAAAGCCATATAAGTTTTAAGGAACATTTTCAAGATATGTAAATAAGTGAGAAAAGCAGGTCACTAAACAATATGAAAAGCAGGCTCGCATTTGTCTAATTAAAAAAAAGAGTAGAAAAAGAAAAAAAAACCCTGTCAAGAAAGACCAGGTGGAAAATGGGTTTTCAATAAAATGGAATTTTAGAGCAACAGAAGTCTAAAGGCCACAAAAGAAAAATAGCACCACTGTTATTTGAACAATGGCTAGTTACTTGCATTTTTGGCATTGTTAATCACTGAATCTGGGTTTCTCTTTGAATTTCACATAGAGAATGCATTACACAACAATTTATTATAAAATACCTGCTTTCTACACACATTTTAGGACGAACTACCACCATCAACAAGTCAATACAATTACATCAGGGGCTGAACAAGCTCAGTAGTGGGTGACACACATTTTGCAGAATTCTGCCAAACAAAGGAACTGAATAGGCTGTAGGTAAAGCAAATGAAAGGTGTTAAGGAATGAAACAGTTTAGATATTATTAATTCAGACATGGTACGTATATTCTGCAAAACAAAATTAACATTTAGTACCACGCTAACGAATTTTATCTCCAAAGAGATTAGTGCACTGGCAAAGTATTCTGATAACAGTGGAGATCTGTGGACAGCAGGTACCAAAAACATCCAGCCTTGCAGATCTCAAGGTAGCGATGGCCTTCACTGATCACTCCCTTTGTCAGAAGGCCAAAAAGAACTTGCAGCATGATCACCTGCCTGCTGAACTTTCACTCGAAGCAGCAAACTTTAAGGAGCCAAAGAGGAGTCCCCAGTGGGCAAGGGATGCAGAAAAACATGTTAAACGTAAACTTAAAAGACAGCAAAATGGGACACAAACCCCCATTCAAACCCCAGAGATGTGGGCAAGTCCCCAAAAGTAGTTGTTAGATTTTAAAACTGAACACACCTCATTTCCCAAAGACACAATACACAGAAATTTCAGGGGTAACTGGAAAAATCATCAGAGAAATGCTCAATGAATATCAAGCTATTCAACTCAAATATCTCAGGGCTGAAACATACCTCTATTCATTCAGCCAACAATGCCTCTTGCTTCTTAGCAGAGATGCAATTGGTTAAGGACACCAAGTGGCTTTAGAGAACAACTTTTAAAATTTTTCTTCTGGGCCAAGGTTAGGCCTACAGCCCAGGCATGTGCCCTGACTAGGAATCAAACCATGACCTCCTGGTTCCTAGGTTGACACTCAACCACTGAACCATGCAGACCAGGCAACAGTTATTACTTTGAGGAGTGGGGCTGGGGTCCAAGAGAGGGGAAAGGGTATTTCCTTTAGATTTTATATCTTTTAAAATTATTTCAATCTTTTTAAATCGTTTTTATTGATTTCAGAGAGGAAGTGTGAAGGAAAGAAAGATAGAAACATCAGCTGCCTCCTGCACGGGGTTGGGGGTCGGGGTATGAGGGTGGGAGGACTCCCGTGAGCCCGCAACCCGGGCATGTGCCCTGACCAGGAATCTAACTGTGGCCTCCTGGTTTATAAGTCAATGTTCAACCACTGAGCCAAGCCAGCTAGGTAAAAGTATTTCAATTTTTAATGATTTGTATACATTAATTTAAAAATCATTATTACAAACACAATCCAGTTGCTGTAAAAATTTCAATACAGCACAAGTTAATAAAAGTCCCTTCTCTCCCACCTCTTAATCCCATCCCTAGAGGACAGTTAACCACGGACATGAGTTTGGGGCCTGGTTACTCAGTGTGGTTTCCAGAACAGCAGCATCAGGATCATCTGAGAAATTGCTAGAAATGCAGATTCTCATGTCTCACCCCAGATTTGCTCAACCTCCATATCGGGGCCTAGTAATCTGTATTTTAAAAAGCCCCTTGGTAATTTTGATGCATGCTCAAAGTTGAGAATCATTTCATTTTAGCAGGTTAGACTAGATCTTTGGTGGTGGTGTTGAGGGGTGGGGAAGGGGGATTTGAGAAGAATCCTCCTGGGGAAAACTAATAATTCAAAATGACATGTCCCTATGCACCCAGCGAGCTCTTGGTCAAGGGTTGGCAGCCCCTTGAGCTCACTGTGACCTCTACATTGGGGTTAAATGATAACCGTACTGCCACAGTTTGAAGGCATTATCTAGAAAAGGGGAACATGTCAGAAGGAGAACCACGCCGGCATGGCTCAGTGGTTGAATGTTGACCTATGAACCAGGAGGTCACAGTTCAATTCCCGGTCAGGGCACATGCATGGGTTGCGGGCTAGATCCCTAATGTGGGGCGTGCAGGAGGCAGCTGATCAATGATTCTCTCTCATCATTGATGTTTCTATCTCTCTTTCTCTGTCTCCCCCCATCTCTGAAATCCATAAAAACATATTTTATAAAAAGAAAGAGAAAGGTAAAAGGAGTATAGAAGAAACTAAACAAGGATGAGTCAAGAAAGGAAAAATGGCAGAGAGAGAATGAAGATTAAAAAAAAAGCCATAAGATGGCAAGTAGATGACAGCAACACCTTAGGGCCACTCATTCATTGAGTTAATTCATATTTATCATTTTAAAATTATAAATCTCTGTATCTGTGCTAATTTCCTTCCTCTGACTCACACATTTCATTGTCTATGAAACTGAGGGTCCTTATGACATTGATTAAATTTAGCTTGAAATCATAGCTCTACAAATCATGTCTCTTTCTGTATATGTATATATACCCCCCCCCCCCCAGAGACCTATCCTCCCCCTGCCCCAAAATCAGTAACCCATGAGGCAGCAAAAGATAGAACTCAGTCCTGACTAATGGTGTCAAGGTCTGGACCTCTGGCAGGCTAAAGATAACATCTTGACCTAAGTTATTTTTCGGCTCCAGTCCCTCAGGTGGAATGATCCCCTGGCTACTTTCCAAAGAAACCAGACAGAAGGACACAGGAACAGATCTCAGAACTATCCTCAAGACTAGAAGAAATGGCCGAGACCGGTTTGGCTCAGTGGATAGAGCGTCGGCCTGCGGACTGAGGGGTCCCGGGTTCGATTCCGGTCAAGGGCATGTACCTGGGTTGCGGGCATGTCCCCGGTGGGGGATGTGCAGGAGGCAGCTGGTCGATGTTTCTCTCTCATCGATGTTTCTAACTCTCTATCTCTCTCCCTTCCTCTCTGTAAAAAAATCAATAAAATATATTTAAAAAAAAAAAAGACTAGAAGAAATGATTTATTACCTTTACCTCACCTCTGATCAATCAGCACCCAGTACGACCCTAAACCCCTAACATACAAGTGTCTTGTGTTTTTGCCCTTTATTACCTGTAACCTACATGCCATCAGGCAGTTGGGGGTATTGAACATCAGCTTCCCATTCTCCTGGGTGTTGTCATCTATAATAATAAAAGGGTAATATGCAAATCGACTGAACAGCTGAACAGTGGAATGACCATCCCCCCGACCTTCCAGATGGATGAACCTGGGGCTGCGAGGGCCGAGGTAGCCGGGTCTGTAAGGGTGGCTGGGGCTACGAGGGCGGCCAGGGCTGTGAAGCCCTGCTCTTGGACAAATTTTGTGCACTGGGCCTCTAGTTTATAATAAAATAACTAATATTTCTCCACTGCAACTTTCAGTGTATAGCATTTGGCTCTGCTAATGCTGGGTGGACAGACTCTTTCTGTTCCTCTGACCTACACATTTCATTGTCTATCATTTACCAAATGTGAGATGTTCATTATTTCTTACACCATTCAGTGTCTTCACATTTAGGAAGTGTTTGCTAGTGATCCCTACTCCCTGGCCAAAGAATCATGAGCTCTCAAAGGGTTCCAAAGGCTCATAATCTAACTGGGCATGTGTGTGTGTGTGTGTGTGTGTGTGTGTGTGTGTGTTTGCTGAGGAATTTCACCCACTGGGGAGGTGTGAGGTATGGTAGGAGAGGAAGTGCACATGAAAGGACTCTGGATGCAGCACTATCAACAATCTAGTCAACACATATGAAGTTCAGATTGGAAGGGATCTTCTGGAGCTCCTCAAACATCGACCCTAGTCCCACAGGCTTGACTTCACTGCAGAAGAGCCTGGGGAAAGCTCCTTCAGCTGGGCTGGGGTAATGAAAGACAGTGCATAAAAAGTAAGTAGTTTTCAGCTCTAGCCTTTGTGACTTAGTTGGTTGAGCATCGACTCATGACCAGGAGGTCATGGTTCAATTCCCTGTTAGGGCACATACCTGTGTTGTGGGTTCAATCCCCAGTAGGAGGCATGTAGGAGGCAGCTGATCAATGATTCTCACTCATCATTGATGTTTCCCCTCCTCGCTGAAATCAATAAAAACCTATTTTAAAAAAAGTAAGTAGTTTTCACAAGGTTTGAGATGGGGAGGAACATTAAACAACTCTAAGTATAGAAGCTCAGAATGAACAAAGCTTTAAGTATTTTTAGCCTTTTTTCTTTTTTTACAAAATACCCACCACTTACCTATGACTTCCAAAACATTGTTCTGTCCCAGTCAAGAAACCAGCATTTGTTATGGCAGGGGAAAAGGTTGCAATGTGGATTTAGTATAAAAGGCTGCTCTATCTTACTGTGTTCCTTTTTTTTAGTTTTTTTAAAAACATATTTTATTGATTTTTTACAGAGAGGAAGGGAGAGGGATAGAGCATTAGAAACATCCATGAGAGAGAAACATCAATCAGCTGCCTCCAGCACACTCCCACTGGGGATGTGCCCACAACCAAAGTACATGCCCTTGACTGGAATCGAACCTGGGACCCTTGAGTTCACAGGTTGATGCTCTATCCGTTGAGCCAAACCAGGAGTGAGTGTTCCATTTTTTAACTTGATGATCTTTGACTCATTGAGGCACTTTGCTTCCTTATCCTATATACTAAAAGGCTAATATGCAAATTGTCCCCTCGACCAGGAGTTTGACCAGGGGGCAGGGCTGGCCAGCCAACCTCCCACATCTCCCCCCCATCCCCAGCTTGCTCTGCCCAATCACCCTGATCCAGTCCAGCCTCTGGACCCCACCCATGCACTAATTCGTGCACCGGGCCTCTAGTATTTTAAATAAAAGAGCATTTACTCTTATAGATTCCTAGAATTATAAAGTTGGAGCCACTTAGAGATAATCTCTGACCCATTAATATTGCCTTAGGAAGTTTTGAGAAAAATACAATGTCCAGGCCCCACTCTATACCAACTGAATTAGAATCTCAAGAGACGGGACCAAGGGGGCACCTCTGGTTTTAAAGCCCCACAAGTGATTCCAACAGGATTGAGAAATAGCTCTTGGTAATAATAATAATAATAATAATAATATAAACAAAACACACACACACACACACAAAATTGGACCTACTATTTCAGAATCTCTGAGGGAATAAAGCGCAGGAATCTGTATGTTATTAAAAATACCCTGATGATTCTTTTGGAAACTTACATTTGAGAAGCAGTACTTTATTTCAACTGGAAATTTTTATAGCTTTTGAATGCTTTCATTTGTTGAATATTTTAGGTTTCATCTGTTCAGCTGTTAAATATACCAAATATTATGTTTAGTATGAATTCATTAAAGGATATTTACATGTATATATGCATAGGAAAAGCAACTGGAAGGATGATGGATGGATATAGATTAACACTGTATCTGGGTAGTAGGTATATGGATGATCTTCGGTCGTCCCTCCCCCCTTTCTATTTTATTTCTATCTCATTTTCTTTCTTTCTCCATTTAAAGAAGAGTCTTCCTCTTTCTGAGTTGAATTTCCCCTTCTGAAAAACGGGGTGTTGTAACTTAGTGAACTTCAAGACCACGTCCTGTTCCGGCGGTCAGTGACTTCATACTACCCACTAGCTCACTTGCCCATTTAATAGCATGAACTGCATAGGTAACAATAGTGAAGAATCATCGTATATAATTCTTATATGTATTACGTTGTGATGCCTAGCAACCGTTTTTACTCCAGTAAAATTATTCTCTTGTTCAAGGAATCGGAACTGAAATAATCTCTACCATCTACACTACCTAAAAGTTCATCCTCTCTCTTTTGCCTCAGATAAGGCCGTCCGCGCACATCTCTTAAGAATGTAAGAATGATCGTGAACCAAAAAGCCAGGGCGTGGTCGTCCCGCCCACCCGCCCTACATCACTACCCTTTTCGCTGCTTTGAAGCGCAGAGATTGGCTGAATGCAAGAAAGAGCCCCGCCCCTAGTCTTATGACCGGCGCTGAAGCTCCCAGTCCTGGCTTTTAGCGCTGTGGTCGGTGGGCAGCAACTGTCTTCCTCCGCTTCCCCGAGCCTTTTCCGTGGTGGTGCTGCTCTCGTCGCTGCCTGCTCTTCCGGATCATGGTGTGCTTCCGCCTCTCTCCGGTGCCGGGCTCGGGGCTCGTTGTGCTCTGCCTCATTCTGGGTGAGTTGCCGGGCCCTCCTGCTTAGTATACCTCCCTCCCCCCTACCGCCCCGCCTGGGCCGGGGCGCCCAGTTCAAAGGCCACAACTTGCCGAACTGGTCCCAGGGGTGGGGGTTGAGAGGCTGAACAGCTGACACTGGGCGGTGGCGCTTGCCTCAGGTGACAAGCAATGACCTAGAGAAGACCCGACGGGAGGGGTGGCGGAGGAAGAAGGGCCAGTGAGAGTAAGAAAGGGCAAGTAAGCAGGGTGGGCTGGATGCCAAGAGAGTAGGTAGGAAAAATCGAGGAGTGAAGCGGATGGGGTAGGAAGACTCATTTGGGGAAACTATGAAGGAATGAGCTTAGGAAGTCGATACGTCCTGATTCTAGGGTGGCAGAGACAATTAGGAAAGCCTTGGCTTCCTAGGATCAGGGAAGAGTTTTGAAGATGGTGGAAAAGTATGGGGCGAGAGAGAAAATTGGGGAACGAAAAGACTGCCTGCGTGAAGAACTTGAGGGAAGTGGGGCAGATATGAGAGTTGACTCTGAGGGACAGTGAGAGGGTTGGGGGCTTTGGTGGAGGGGTGATTAAAGAGATGAGGAATGATTCTGGATTTGACTTTGGTAGTTGGAGTTCTGAGGGGGAAGGGACCTAAGGTGGCTGGGCAATTTCCAGGCAAGAAAACTCAGCCTCAACCTCTGGAGAGTAAAGGAATGAGTGGATACTTCGATAGGGAGTGAATATCTGACTTGGAGGTGTTGAAGATGTCAGTTTTCTACTAGTTTTGCTACTTTTCCCAGCCCCTAAATCCATCCTCAAATGTTTCAGTTGGAAGGGCCTTCCAGATCCAAGGATTTGAGATTGTATCTGAGTCTTGTATGCTTCTTTGCCTTCAGAAGCTCTTTTTCTTCTTCTGTATCATGCAACTGGCCTATTACTTGGTTTTCAGAGGAGGAAAAGGTGGAGGAGGGTAGGTAACTTGCTAAGGACTGGGTTGTTACCATGTCCTCAGAATGGCTGGGTGAATGTTGGCTGATTGTGTTCCCCCCCCCCCTCCTCCAAGCAATCAGTTTAATGCCTGAAAGGTGAACTTTGACCAGAATGTCTTTTCCTGACCTGATTCATCCTGTTTGTTGCTACCCACGGACTCTTGCTGTTTGTGACCTAATTAAAAAAGAAACAAAAACTGAAGGAACAGATCAGATGGTAGCAGAGAGGAAATAGAGATACTAGGGTCCTGAGAAGATAGTGAGGAGTACACATCTTATAATTTACACTTCAGTAGAATAAAATGAGCCCCCTAGAACAGTGGATTCTCAATCAGGGGATATTTGGCAATATCTGGAGACATTTTTGGTTGTCACAACTGGGAATTGCTTTTAGCATCTAGTGGTTAGAGGTCAGGCATGCTTCTAAATATTCTACAATGCACAAGACAGCTCCCCCAAAACAAAGAATTATCTACCTCAAAATGTCAGTAGTACCAAAGCTGAGAAATCTTGCTCCACATCCATAGCTTTGGAAGGATTCTTGATTATCTGATGTACTGATTCTCAAGGATCTTTGCTGGGAGTCTGTCAGATCAAAACTATTTCCAGAAAAATACTAAGATATTATTTGTCCTTTTCACTCTCATCCTCTCACCGGTGTTCAGTGGAGTTTTCCAGAAGCCACATAATGAGTGATGGCATCACCCTGATGGCTCTGATATGTTTTATTTACTTCTCAGTTTTAAATTCTATGGCAAATACCTATAGACATAAGTCACATAAACAAAAGCTACTTGAGGTGTTTGGCGGATAAGAGAGTAAAGGGGGTCTTGACACTGAAACATTTGTGAATCTGATCTAGTCCAGCTGTCCACGCAGAGCAGGAAACTCTTCTGTAGGCTTTCTGAAAGCGGGTGGGTGAGGCTTTGCTCAAGCAGAGTTTGAAGCTTTCATGCTACTGAGGACTGAGAGACCCTAAGAAAGGATTGTTTACCAGAAAAGCACCTTGTCAGTGACTAGAACGCATCGAACCACAGCATCTGTTAACCAGTAAGTCACTGCCAGTTGAATCTGCACAAATACAACACTGTTATTGTTTAGAGAAAGTGAAAAAAATAGTTGTCTTCCTTGTTAGTTTTAATTTGTCATTATTTTTGTTTTTGTTTTTTAATGAAAGCTCTTTTGTTTTGATTTTACAAAAGCAATGCTTGCTCATTGCAGAAAATAAACAGGCAAAAGAAACATAAAAGAACCTATCAGCTCATCTGCTAGTTTGCCATTTATTGATTGGGACTAACTAGATTCACCCTCTGGGAAGATTTCCTAGATTGATTCACTCCACTTGCAAGTTCAAAACAGGATTTCGAGGAGTAAATGTTAATAATGTACCCAGATCAGATTTTTAAAAGGTACCAGGATTAAATAGAAACCATGTCTTCTATACAGCTGCTTTTTCTGACAGCTGTTGGTTCAGTGTGGCACTAACTCCTTCCATGTGGTTTTGTCTCTTGAAATTTTAGATATCAAAATGGCTACCAAGAATAAGTTTTTGAAAACTCAGTAAATATTTGTAAAGTATCTGTTATGGATCCCATGCTGTTCCTGGGTTCTAGGAGGGTGGTGAAGGATGATCTGTTCTGAATTTATAGCCTCATTAGCATTAGTGTTTTAGCTGTGCCACTTTGTGACTTTATAACTCTATTCCAACTTCACCAGTAACTTTACTTTTTAAAAACAGCTGCTTTAGAGGAAGTACAGAAAAGAATTTTTCAAGTCTATGTATTGGCCTTTTCCACAGAGTTAAATAGGCTGATATTTATTTGAATTGTAACTGACTAGAGTGAGTACTTTCTGGAGAAGAGCTACATAGCAGCATTATAAAGAGAGTACTAAATGAAAATCCTTCCCTAGCATCATTGCCTAACTGTGTTCCCGTCGTGTGACATCAGAGATTTCAGAATTTTGTGGTTTTGATTCTTATAACTAGTGACTTCTGGTTTTTATAGGGTTGAAGCTTTTCTGGGAGGGAAAAACCTCATAGAAATACCCTGAGTGTGTGTTTCACTGGTTGGAGCCCCTCCTTCCCACAAATGTTTCTGGAATGCCTATTGTGTACCAGCCCCTATACTAGGTGAAAGGGATAGATAGTGCAAAGGGAAAGACAGATGGGGTCCCGGCTCTTGGGAAGCTTACATTTTAGTAGCGGAAGATAGTCCAACATGTAAATAATAGAATTTCAGATAGTCCTAGGTAGTGTGAAGAAAATGCAGCAGGTAATGTGGAAAAGGGATGAGCAGATGATAGGGGTGGGTAATGGAGTCAGAAGGCCTTTCATTGTGGTTTGACATTGGAGCAGAGACCTGAGTGTTGGAAGGAGGACAGCCAGGTGAGCATCTGGAGGAACAGGAATACATCTTGACTTTCCCAAATTCTTAGTTTATTACACTAGCCTATTTTCCACTCTTTTTTTTTTCCCTAACAGTACCAGTGGTGTTCATTTCTGAGAGTGGAGACTATCTTATGTACAGTTATTTCCCTGTGCCCACCTAGCACAGGGCTTGGTACATATTTAACTCTCCGTAAATATTTGTTGAGGGTACTCACTGATGGGCACTGAGGTTATGATGGTGGGCTAGACCAACTTGGTCTTCCTATTCCTCTTGAATCTTAAATTATGTTTTGAAAGAAGTTGTTTTTGTGTGTCTTTGAATTGAGAACGTCGAGATTAGTGCTAAGCAGTACAGATAATTATAAGCCTATTTACTAAAGTATAATCCCATATAATAATGATAGTATCTTACCTGTACCCCTTCAGATATACCTACATAGTAGTGAAGGTAACATGAAGAACAAGGAAGTCTGGTGAGAAGGAGAATATGGTTTTAACAAAGAACCAACCTCTCTCCTTTTGTGGGTGATCTAAAAGAGAACGTAAGCATTGAGATTTTTCTGTAGCCTAACCACATTTGGTTAAACTGGTAACTTTGATTTCAAGGTTCTGCTAAAAATTATTCTAGCTATATTAGTGTGACTTGAAAGGACAGGCTATCATTGGTTATCACATCTGATAGGATTGTAGATATTCAAATATTTACTATGAGTGCAGCTTTTTTCCTCTATATCCTTGGGTGGAATTTGTGGTCAAGGTTTGTTTTACAGTACTGTGTCTGACTTAAGTGATCCATTGGTGCAGGAAGGCTAATTTTCCTCATGTAGTAACAAAAGCATTCTGGTCATAACTTTGTATTATAGTGATCAGAGATCTCCTATCCAAAAGTATACGTTATGAGTACTTGTTGGTATCCTGCTATGTGTTGCAAGAGAGTTCTGGAGGTCTGCCAAATACCACTCAGCAATAAGCACTTTCCATTAGTTGGATAATGTTGAATCTTATTTCCTTATCCACTCTGGGACCTTAAAAACATTAAATTATTTTGTAGCTTGCAATCATATTAGTACTTTTATTTTTAAGAGATTTACCAGAGCCCTAACTGGTTTGGCTCAGTGGATAGACCGTCGGCCTGTGGAGTCAAGGGTCCCAGGTTCGATTCCGGTTAAGGGCATGTACCTTGTTTGCAGGCACATCCCCAGTTAGGGGGTGTGTAGGAGGCAGTTGATCGATGTTTCTTTCTCATCAATGTTTCTGACTCTCTATTCCTCTCCCTTCCTCTCTGTAAAAAATCAATAAAATATATTTAAAAAAAGAGAGGTTTACCAGAAATCAGCTACTAAATGTGATGATTGTACCTATATTAGGAATTATAAGTGAGGAACTGTAAATGAGGAATAGTTAATCTGACTTTAACCTATGAATAGAAAAGAAAGAGTAAATAGGTAGTACTGTATATGCCTATGTACTGTTCTTTTGTTAAGACTCTGTGCTCGCCCTAACTGGTTTGGCTCAGTGGATAGAGCGCTGGCCTGTGGACTGAAGGGTCCCAGGTTCGATTCCAGTCAAGGGCATGTACCTTGGTTGCAGGCACATCCCCAGTAGGAGGTGTGCAGGACGCTGCTGATTGATGTTTCTCTCTCATTGATGTTTCTAACTCTCTATCCCTCTCCCTTCCTCTCTGTAAAAAATCAATAAAATATATATTTTTTAAAAAGACTCTGTGCTCAACATCATTCTGAATTGGTGAGTGTGAGGACAAGAATCCATAACTTTAATATGATGAAAGTAAATATAAACCTAAAATTGGGAAGGGTTCCTTTAAGTCAGCGATTCTCAACCTGTGGGTCGCGACCCCTATGGGGGTCGAACGACCCTTTCATAGGGGTCGCCTAAGACCATCAGAAAACACATATATAATTGCATATTGTTTTTGTGATTAATCACTATGCTTTAATTATGTTCAATTTGTAACAATGAAAATACATCCTGCATATCAGATATTTACATTACGATTCATAACAGTAGCAAAATTACAGTTATGAAGTAGCAACGAAAATAATTTTATGGTTTGGGGTCACAACATGAGGAACTGTATTGAAGGGTCGCAGCGTTAGGAAGGTTGAGAACCACTGCTTTAGGTGCTGTGTTTACTAGAAGGGAAGCTTGTAAGCTGGAACCTCTAACTTGCTTGGCAAAGTTCTCTTAGCTCTAAGGGTTTAGATGCTTTTGAAGAACCTATTAGAGAAATACGCACACTACAGTTCTTTGCAAGATTAACTTACCCAGAGTCTCACAGGTAGTAAATTGGATGGCCTGATTTGAATTCTAGTTCTTCAATTCCAGGGATGGGGCTCTTAATCACCTCATAATATTGCCCCTTAGATCATTGTTTGTTTTACCACCAATATTATGATTCCACCCACCCCATCTTCTTTACAAATGCATATTTTCAGCTACATTGGGTCAAATAGACTTGTAAAAACCTAGCCATTTTTTGCAGTATCTTATGCTTTGAGAAATAAGTTCTGATTTCTAAAAGAACCTATACATGATCTCTTTAGAAACAAACTAGAGAGGATATTTGAATTTGAGAAAGTTGATTTTGAGGACTGCCTTTTTCTTTTCTTTGGAGAATGAACTCTCAGCTCTATAATTACATACTCTAAGATATATTCAGCTGTGGTTTTTTAATGGCATAAAGCCTTTAAACAAAAATGGCTTGGTTGTTCTAAAATCAAACACCAAAATCAGGATGGAAAATGCTGGAGATTTTTTACCAAAGTGTAAATGTTTCAACTATAAACATACCTTATGAGAAAAGCATTATTCCTAGCCTGGAATTTATGTCAAAATTTGTTGAGGAAACTCACATGGGGGTTGAAGGAGCATCCAGAAGACTGACAGGTTGGCTTTATGATTTGGAAGAGCTAAAAGATTGGCCTTCCTGTAATCAGATTAAGCTATATTTCAGGTCCTTATTGCAGGGTATTTGTATCTTGATATAATCAATCAGTTTTTATTGAGAATCTAATATATATTCAGCACTACTAGGAATGATAGGAGATAGAGTATAGGTAATATATATAATACCCACCATCATGACACCCATGATGGATGACATTCATATAAAAGACACACTCCTAGGGGCTGTGGCATAGATAAGATCATTTGTTTCAGGGAGTATATTGGAATTCAAAGGAATTGCAGAGACATTATCAAAAGAAATCTTGACTTTATATATATCATTCCTTCATAGACTTTGGTACTTTTTTTTATTAGTTAACAAATTACTTGTTGCATGCTATAATTTACCACAGCACATCAGTTTGTTGGGAAGTGACAGTTGAAGACTGTTTTTGTAGTTTATGACAATACGGAAGACAGGGTTTGCAGGCATAAAATAACTGAATAATTCAGGATAGTATAAGATATATTAAAATTTTGGGATGTGCCATGTGACTGCTCCTCCAGGGCATTTATAGTCAAGGAAATCTTTGTGGAAAAAAATGGCTGCTGATAAAATGGATAGCATATCAGTCCAGGTTCTTAATTGAAAGCAATAGAAATAAAATCCAATTGATTGTAAGCAGAAAAGGAATTTATTAAAAAGATATCAGGGTATATCCCATACCCAATAGATGCACATACATATGGGTTCACTGATGTGTTCATTTGTAATAGAACCAAACTGGGAATTATGCAAATACCCATCAACAGTAGCATAGATGAATAGTAGAGTAGTCACCCAATGATCGAAAACTATACTTAGAGTGAGAATGGACAAACTGTAGTTACACACAACTGGAGTGAATCTCACTAACATACTGAGTAAAAGAAGCCAGACATGAAAGAGCATAGAATGATTCCATTTATATCAAGTTGAAAAACAGGCAAAACTAATTTCTCCTGTTAGAAGTCAGGATAGTGGATAATGGTTACCCTTGGGAGGGAAATGGTAACTGGAAAGAGGAACCAGGAGGACTTTGAGAGTACTGGAATATTCTGTTTGTTGACACAGGTGGGTTCAGTTTGTGAAAAATCTTTGAGCTGTATACTTAATGTTATGCATACTTTTATTTATATACTAGACTAGAAGCCCAGTGCACAAAATTTGTGCACTGGGGGGGGGAGGGTCCCTCAGCCTGGCCTGCTCCCTCTCACAGGCCGGGACTCTCAGGGGGGTGGGATGTCCAACTGAGGGCTTAGGCCCGCTCCCCCATAAGCATCCTTAGCGCTGCATTCGTCAGCCATGAGCCCAGCTTCTGGCTGAGCGGCGCTCCCCCTGTGGGAGCGCACTGACCACCAGCGCACTCCTGCATTGAGTGTCTGCCCCCTGGTGGTCAGTGCGCCTCATAGCAACTGGAGCTTCTGCTGTCAGGCCAAATGTGAGGGGGCGTAGGCCAGGCCGAGGGACCCCACCAGTGCATGATCAGACCCAGGGAGGGACGCGGGAGGTTGGCCAGCCAGGGAGGGACCGTGGAAGGGCTCCAGCGTGTGTCCGGCCCATCTTGCTCAGTCCCGATTGGCTGGACCCCAGCAGCCAGATAACCTACCAGTCAGAGCATCTGCCTCCTGGTGGTCAGTGCACATCACAGCAAGCAGTTGAGCAACCTTAGCATATCATTAGCATATTATGCTTTGATTGGTTGAACAGCTGACCAGACACTTAGCATATTAGGCCTTTATTATATAGGATATATATATATTTCATAGAGGAAGGGAGAGGGAGAGAGAGTTAGAAATTCTGCGGGTCAATGATGAGAGAGTATCATTGATAGGCTGCCTCCTGCATGCCCTACACTGGAGATTGAGCCCATAACCCAGGCATATGCCCTAACCAGGAATCCAACCGTGACTTCCTGTTTCAAGGGTCAGTGCTCAACCACTAAGCCACACCAGCTGGGCTATGCGTACTTTTCCCATCTATATGTCATGCTGCATACTTTTCCATATGCGTGTTGCACATCAATACAATTTTCCCTTATAAAATATGCATATTAAGTAATGCAGAATTACTGGAGGTCCTGGCTACATATCCCAAAGTCTGATTCAGTATCCCAAATCATGTTCTTGAACTGCATTTCCATTGCCAAGCATTGAACTGCAACTTGCACCACTGGCCACTGCCACTACCAGCTCTGCCTGCCTTGTTTCCTGGGAGCTTAATCCTGCTGTAACTACTTCCACCTGAGGGAGATAGTTCCATTCCTGGCTCCTATACAAATTCTGGTGTGGATGCCTTTGTTAGGTGGAGCCTAGCACAAGATCCTATCCTTGCTGCAAGGGAGGCTTGGGAAAGCAAGTATCTAACATTTTCAGCTTTTTAAAAAATATATATTTTATTGATTTTTTTACAGAGAGGAAGGGAGAGGGATAGAGAGTTAGAAACATCGATGAGAGAGAAACATCGATCAGCTGACTCCTGCACACCTCCTACTGGGGATGTGCCTGCAACCAAGGTACATGCCCTAGACCGGAATCGAACCTGGGACCTTTCAGTCCGTAGGCCGACGCTCTACCCACTGAGCCAAACCGGTTAGGGCTGACATTTTCAGCTTTTAAAGTAGGCAGTGATGTCTGCCAGAAATTGTTTTAAAAAAAAAAAAGAAAAGAAAAGGAAAGAAAGAAAAGAAGAAGAAGAAGGCAGTGGAGGGGGTGTTTCAAAGTGAAATCTTTCCTGAGGTGAATATTTAGGTCAGTAGAAGAAAGTAAATTTCAAATGTTAGGTACAGTGTCTAGGGGTAGAGATTGAATACAACATAGCATTTGGGTCCAGTGGAACAAGTTTAACTAGATCAAAGGGTGTGTTCTGGGAAAATGGCTAGAGAAAAGTTGAAGGAGTGGGGTGGGAAAGATTAAGGATTAATTTGAAAGCCAGGCGGAGGAATTCAAATTTAATATGGGAATTTCAGAGCCAATAAAAGTTTGTGAACAAGAAAGTGTCCTGAGCCCTAACCGGTTTGGCTCAGTGGGTAGAGTGTCGGCCTACGGACTGAAAGGTCCCAGGTTCGATTCCAGTCAAGGGCTTGTACCTGGGTTGCGGGCACATCCCCAGTAGGGGGTGTGCAGGAAGCAGCTGATCGATGTGTCTCTCTCATTGATGTTTCTAACTCTTTATCCCTCTCTCTTCCTCTCTGTGAAAAATAAAATAAAATATATTAAAAAAAAAAAAGAATGTGTCCTGAGAGGAAGAGGTATTCAAGGACCATTAATCTGGCAACACTTCTAGAAGCAGCAGTTAGGAGGTGTCTAGTAATTTAGGGAATGGGTGGTGAATTGAGAGTAGAAATAAAAGTCAAAGACTGGATTTAAGAAAGCATTTGAAGGGAAAAATATCAATAGGACTTAACAAAGAAAATGAAGGAGAAGGTAATTCTCCTACTTTTGAGCCTGATGTGGTACCGCCTTTCATTCAGAGCTAGCGAGGGTGAGAAGGGGACCAGTTTGGAGGAAGTAGAAGAATGAATTTTCATTTTGGAATTGTTGAATTTGAGGTAATAGGTCTTTGAGTACCAGTAAAAGCAGTCCCTGTGCAGTTGGAGATAGAGGCCAGACAGTGAAGTAAGCTCTGTGGAAGGAATACTAGTAGCTCTCACAGGGAGAGAGGGTGTGAAGGGACTAGGACAAATGTGCCAGAGCTCAGTGTTTCTCAGATCTCACATTTAGTGGTAAATATAATGTAGTGGAAAATTTGGACTACAAATTGTACCTTCTGCTTCGTAAAGCTTCACCTCGGCCCATATTGATACTATTATTATTTGATGCTGTTTTCTTTCTATTACTCTAATATCTTTGAAGTGTATATAATTAATCCATATGAGGCTTCTCTTGGTTATTTCTAATAGTTTTGAATGCTTTGAATACAAGGAGAATATGTTCAAGCTAGGGACTTTAAACAAGACTGAGAGAGGCTGCATATAAAAAGCAGGCCTCCAGTTGATTAGAAAAATTACAAGCTGGAATTCTCAGCACCACTACTGGGTAGCCTTGGATCAGTGATGACAGCTCCATTCCATATTGTACTTAGAAAAGAATGGCCATAAAACCTACTTAGGCCTAACAAGTTCTTTTCGAGCCTTAGCCAGTACAGTTAGGCACTGTCAGTAACCACAAGCTTTAGCACAATATTCAGGCTTGGCAAGGCAGCCTGGGCTCTGGAGCCTGACGACAGACTTTTGTGTACAGCTTGTAAGCTGTTGTTGAGGCACACCTTCTCAGTATTCCTCTTAGGACTTTATTCTCTATAGTCTGTAACATGTTCCTACTTGTAGATTATTCTAGACTAGGGGCCCAGTGCACGAAATTCGTGCACTGGGTGTGTGTGTGTGTGTGTGTGTGTGTGTGTGTGGGGAGTGTCCCTCAGCCCAGCCTGCCCCCTCTCACATACTGGGAGCCCTCAGGCGTTGACCCCCATCACCCTCCGATTGCCTGATCGGCCCCTTGCCCAGGCCTGACGCCTCTGCCAGAGGTGTCAGGCTTGGACAGGGGACCCCCATCTCCCCCCGATCACTGGCTCTGGCCCCCGCCCAGGCCTGAGGCCTCTGGCCCAGGAATCATGCCTGGGCAGGGGACCCCCATCTCCCTCTGATCGCTTGCTCCACCCCCCGCCCAAGCCTGACGCCTCTGACCCAGGCTTCAGGCCTGGGCAAGGGGACCATCATATCCCCCCAATCCCCGGCTCCGCCCCCCACCCAGGCCTGATGCCTCGGCCAGAGGAGTTGACCCTCATCACCCTCCGATCACCAATCACCGGATCGGCCCCTTGACCAGGCCTGAGGCCTCCGGCAGAGGTGTCAGGCCTGGGCGGGGGACCCCCAGCTCCCCGCGGTTGCAGGCTCCGCCCCTGCCCGCCCAGGCCTAACGCCTCTGGCCTAGGCGTCCGGCCCGGGCAGTGGGGACCTGCAGTGGCAGCGGGGGACACCGCGATCGTGGGCTTCGCTTTAGGCCCAGGCAAGGGACCCCTAGCTCCTGGGACTGCCAGCTTCGACCGTGCCCAGCTCCCATCGCTGGCTCCACCCCTACTTCCTGCTATCACTGGCCAGGGCGGCAAAGGCGCCTGATTCTCTGATCAGGGCCGCCTTTGCCCTGCCCCCCAGCTCTTAGCTCCCCCCTGGGTTTCCGATCACTGTCAGTGGCAGGGGGCTTCTTCCTGCTTTCCCTTTCGCCTCCTTGCATTGTGCCTACATATGCAAATTAGCCGCCATCTTGTTGGCAGTTAACTGCCAATCTTAGTTGGCAGTTAATTTGCATATAGCCCTGATTAGCCAATGAAAAAGGTATTGCCGTACGCCAATTACCATTTTTCTCTTTTATTAGTGTAGATTGCTCAGATATCATTAAAGGATCTGCAGCTATCTTAACAGGAAACAGCTCATCCCTTGGGTAATGTGTGAAATAGTGAAGAAAAATCCTTAGATAGTTACCCATCATTTAAGCTGCTGGTGTGTTTGCTGGCATATAGTACTTGAGTCCTCGGTCTCTCCAGGGTAATAGGTAATATCTTCCCTATATTTAGCTTAGTGTGGATCTTACTCAAATTAGCGGAAAAGACTCAAGGGCTTGTCTGTCTCCTGCATGGTTTCTCTACCTAAAGAGGTAGCAGATTGACAACACAGGAAGTGATTTTGAGTCCGTGTCAAAGGATCCATCAGCCTTTCTAATTAATAGGATTTTTAAGTGAAACAAAAAGTGATGAACCAGTAGTACATTTATAGAAAAAATAACCTTTTGCTTATGGATCAGACAACCTTTGCAACTCTGCTCCTTTGCTCACATGGTAGACATGCATCAAAAGAGTTATCCCACCTCTTTACATCGGAAGAAAGTAGTTAGCCAAGACATCCGTGTGTCATAGTTCATGTAGTTTCTGACAGGCCTTAAGGCAACAAGACGATTGAATATCAGATCTATCATTATTTTTGCAGAGAGAGTTCCCTGAGCTGGTTTGAGAGAAGCAGGAGTTTAATACCTCTTCCAAGCTCCCCCTTACCTTGTTTATCTTAAAAGGCAAAAATCTGAACAGGCAAACTATAATTGCCTAAAACAAAGCCAGCAAGGCACAGATTAATGTCACCAACCTGTGCCATTACCTATACATCCTAGGTCAAGCAATTATTCTTTTGGGAAGAGGAAACGCTAACTTTATCAATAACATTCCACTAAAGATAAAAAGAAAAACAATGACCAAGATACCATATCTATTAAAAATACTTTGTTTCATTTTAGAGCTGGTTGAACTTCAGTGGTGGATAGAGCTTGTTCTTATATATGTTTTTGTAGTACAAGTTAAAAATCTTACTCTTTTTAAATCTTTTTAGGAGCTATCTCGTCTTATGCATTAGAACTTAATTTGACGAATTCAAAAAATGCCACTTGCCTTTATGCAAAATGGCGGATGAATTTCACTATAGGCTATGAGACTACAAGCAAAAGTAATGTAAGTATTTTTCTTCTTCTTTGTGTTTTATAGCAGGAATTTAATTCTATTCTTTTTATCCTTTACATGCATTTATACAAATAAGATTTCATATATTAACTGACTTAAGTTCTGTGGGTTTTTAAAAAAACTTGTGTCCTTGAATGTATTCTGATCAGTATTGGAAGGAATATTTTAATTGGTTCTTTCAAGTTTTTTTAGAGTTGCTTAAGGGCAAATGATCTGAAGACTCTATGGTGTTCTAACTGCTTCTGTAATGTTTTTAACATGTATTAACATCAAAGCTTGTCCCTTTTTAAATAGCTTGCTATTAAAAATCTCCCCTTTTGGCAGTACTACTCAACCCCTTTGCCTTTTTATTTTCTTTTAGTTAAGGTCCTGCCTGCTTACAACCTGATTTTTAAAAAATCAACTTAAGAAGAGAAGTTCAGGCTAGTTTTCCTTTTCCTTTCAGACATAGTACATGAATTTGTCCAGAAACCTGGTGTGTAGCTGAGGAATCTGAGACTGGTTTACACAGCAAATCAGGCAAAGGGCAAACTAGCCATGGGGGATGTGTGATGTAGACTAAAGTGGCACATCCCACGAAAATGCTTGATGCTCACTACTGTCTGTGTGTTCCTTACTCCCAAACTTCTTTATTTCAACTTCATCTTGTTTGTTTGTTTATATTTCTATTAAATTTATTGTGGTTTATTGGTTAACATCATGTAATTTTCAGGTGTACAGAATTATAATACATCATCTGTATATTGCATTGTGTGCTCAACACTCAATCTAGTTTCCATTACCTTATATTTGACCCCCTTCACCTATTTTGCCGTCCCCACCTCTCTTTCCCCTGTTGTCTGTATCTATGAGCTTGTTTTTGTTTGGTTAGTTTATTGCTTTTTATTTTATATTTCACATATGAGTGAAAGCTTATGGTTTTTGTCCTTTTCCATTTTAGCATAATACTCTCCAAACCTATCCATATTGTTGCAAATGGCAATATTTCATCTTTTTATGGCTGAGTAGTATTCCATTGTATGTATGTACCACATCTTTATCTAATCATCCACAAATCAAACTTCTTTTTCTTTTAGAAAACTGTAACCATTTCAGACCTTGGCAATGCAACATACAATGGAAGTATCTGTGGTGATGACCAGAATAGTCCCAAAATTGAGGTGCAATTTGGATCTGTTTTTTCCTGGACTGTGAATTTTACAAAGGAGAAGTCTACTTATTTAATTGAAAGTATCTCATTTTCCTATGACACTAATGATAGCACAACATTTCCTGATGCTAAAAAGAAAGGTAACCTTAATAATTGGATTTGTGTTATGTTTTCTTGCTGTTTATTAATAATAAAAATGTGAATAATTTAAAAATTATGCTTATGCATGTATGTCTTCCTAACTACACTGGAAACTATGCTTTTGTATCCTTCCCACATCCATGTACAGCACAGTGTTCAACACAGCATTGATATTTGCTATGCTTTGTATCAGATAGTACTTTAATCCTTACCAATAAGCCTGAGAAGCAGATATTTTCCCAACTTTACAGGTAAAAGGAATGAGGCTTGATGATATTAAATTACTTTCCCAAACGTCACACAGGGTAGTAAGTGGGTGAGCTGTTTTTTTGAACCAAAGTCTATTGAGCTACACACTTAACTATTACTATTTATTTCATTCAATGGGCACTCAATAAATGTTGAATCAATGAACAAATCCTTTATTAATAACTATTTTAAATGTGTACAAATTCAGTAATCTAAAAGGAGCAGAAATGCTTCATCTGCAAATCTTTCTAGCATTTTGATAGGATTTTGCCAACAAGTAAATGATGATTAATTAAAGATAAAGTGACTGGAGTCAACATTTACTGCTGTTTTGAGAAATATCAGGTCAAAAAGAACTTGGGGAAAGCATTGGCAATTAGGTCACCACTGTAACTACTAGAACTGAAATGTGTATTAAAATGTTTTGAAATCTCCATGGATAATGGAGATTTCCATTGTGTTAGGGATATAATTCTCTCCTTTCTTCCCCCTCTGTTGAGGTTGAGTTAACATGGTGTTTGTAGTAGCTTAGCATTTCTCACCAGTAGTATTTCATTCTGACCCCAGAAATAGATACAGAGACTTCAGTTGCCTAGACCTGGAGATAAATAACTCATTTGGATATATGGATATTAAAAGATCATCTTTTAAGGACTCAGAAGTGAATGTGGTCATATAAAATGGGAGTTATTGCAGACTTAGATTTGGAAATCAAATCCTAGTTTTCTTTTTTACCAATCTCTTAGTTTGAGGGGGATAACTAAAGCAAATTTGTTATGAGATATCGTATATATTTAGTTTTGTGCCCTACATTGTATTTCAGAGCTAGTATAAGATTTGCCCCTCACTTTCAAGGAGCTTAAAAACTAGTTGGAGAGACAAAGTGAAATTATTTTTTCAATTTATATGGGAAAATTAGAAGGCATTGAGATCTGTGTGAAGTTGTTGTTGTTTGTGCTTGGGAGGTTGGAGGACTCATACATCTTTTCTGACAATGTGAGAGAAGCTCTCCAGTGGTTCTCAACCTTCCTAATGCCGTGACCCTTTAATACAGTTCCTCATGTTGTGGTGACCCCCAACCATAAAATTATTTTCGTGCTACTTCATAACTGTAATGTTGCTACTGTTATGAATTGTAATATAAATATCTGATATGCAGGATGTATTTTCAGGGGTCGCGACCCACAGGTTGAGAACCGCTGCTCTAGACCCTCTCTCTCAAAATACAGAGTGACTTTTGCATATTGTACATAGTCCCTGAGTCCATCTGTGTATGCCTTCAGTTAAGAGGTCAGATTTAAAGTGTTCTTATAAGTAGTCCTGATTAAGAAAGAGCACAGAGAAAGGAGAGGTCAGTGTGTGTTGAAGTGAAAAAGTAGGACCTGAGCTGAAACTCTGCTAATGTACAATTAGAGTAAGCAGAGAATTTTGAGCAGAGTATTTCCAGCAGGGGGAAGCATCGTGTGTGTGGCAGTAATTGAAAAGCTGCCAGATTAAAATAGAGGCTGTGTGTGTAGCAGCCAAGAAAATCAAGTTGGCTAGGTGGCAATGGGTCTAAGTTATAGGGAGCCTTGGAAGCCAAGGAAAGGCATTTAGCTTGATAGGGTAGGCACTGGGGAACCATTTTAGTTTTTTACCAGGAGAGCAATATAACCAAAGCAGAGACTACTAGTTTATAAAGAATATTCTGCAGAATTAATTTGGAAGTGAGGAGACTGCATCCAGAGAAGCCAGCTTCAAAGGCTATTATAGTAATTAAGGTATGATGTGATGAGTGCCTGGACCAAATGGGTGGCAAGAAAAGGAGGTGGGGTTTAATCTGACAGATTGATGGGAAAACTTTGGACTCTAAAAGCTAACACCTATTTCATCCACCTTTTATTTTAAATAAGGAGAATGCAGATTTTTTTTTTATTACTAGCATCTGTGTAATATTTTGAAACTATTTGGAATTTAAAAGGGCTTCCTTAAATGGACTGTTGATGGTTTTTTAAATAATTTTGTGTTTTCTTTTTAGGCTTCTGATAATTGAAGTGACTTGGAAATTTCTGTTTTCTTTAAAGAGTTTTTTTCTTGATTAAAATACAGAAAAGTACCAAGAATAATATAACAAGCCCACGTATACCCATTACCCAGAATTAGTAAATGCCATTGTTTTTCACATTTTGCCTCATCTTTTAATTTTATTTTTTAAATATATTTTTGTTGATTTCAGAGAGGAAGGGAGAGGGAAAGAGAGATAGAAACATCAATGATGAGAGAGAATAATTGATCGGCTGCTTCCTGCACATCCCACACTGGGGATTGAGCCCACAACACAGGCATGTGCCCTGACCGGGAATTGAACTGTGACCGCCTGGTTCATAGGTTGATGCTCATCCACTGAGCCATGCTGGCTGGGCTAAATAAATAAAATCTTACAAATACACTTGAGGTTTCCTTTGTACCCACTCTCTAGTCTAGAGCCATTTTCCTCCCTGCCTCCTGAAACGTAACCACTCTCATGAATTTGCAGTATAGCCTTTCTGTCTATTTGTTCCTTCTTGACTAATAGACATGTCAGTAGATATGTTCATAAACAATACATAGTTTAAAAATGATAGTTTTATAGTGTAAGTCAATATTTCTACAACTTGTTTTTTTATTTGTTTTTTGAGGTCTAAATACAGCGAGTTCATGTAGCTGTTCACTTACGTTAAGGGTAAAAACAAGTGTTCTAGTTTATTGGTTAAAATTTTTTTCTTTGGTCATTAGGGGGCGCCAAGGCAGCATTAACTGTCTGCCGGGCTATATGATGGAGAGGCACAAAAAGCAGCCTGTATTATGGACCTTGAATAGTACCTTCCTTACTGCTTCTCCAAAAGAAACTAAGCCATTTGGGTGGATAAGTGTGGTCACAGTCTTTTGAAGTTTTACTATAGGAATTATAATAAATACTATGTACAGAATGGCTATAACTTACTGCTTTCACATTCTGAAGAGTTCATGAAATGGAATAGTCTTTAAATTCCATCCAAGAAGAGGTTCCAAAAATTCATGTACTTACTATAACTTACTTTGGGATAGTAGCACAGAAATAAGGATCTACTATAAAATCCCTGATTAATGCATCTGTCTTCCTTTTTAGTCACTGTCCTGTTGATTCTACCTTAGATATATGTTTCAGCCTTGCCTCTTTGCTCTCTTCCTCTCACCATCTTAGTTTAGGCATCCCCTCCTTGCTTTTTACCTTAACCATGTCATCAGACTTCTAAGTGGTTTCCCTCTTAAATGACTTTCCCTAACATTTTTCTCCCCTGCCTATCTCATAATTTTGCTGTCTCCTTTAAAATAAATTGTACATGTGTTATTTATTTCCAGCTTTAAAAACTGGAGCTGACCTCCCACTGCTAAAAAATAAAGCCCCATTAACCTGTCCTTAAATCATATAAGATGCTTCAGAGTGTGACCACCTGCAGCTTGTCTTCCCTTCCTAACCTCCATTTCTCTTGTACCCTGTGTTTCATCCATAGGGAATGTGTCATTCCCTGAAGATGCCATGTCCTCTGTCACTTTGGAGATGGGGCAGAAGAGAAGAAAGTGTAATGCATATTTATATTATCACTTTTTTTCCTACCTTCCTAAAAACAGCTATTGTTAATCTTTTTTTACAGGAATTTTTACTGTTCATGAACCTGTGGCATTCAGAATTCCATTGAATGACATCTTTAGATGCAATAGTATGTTGACTGCAGAAAAGAAAGATGTTATCCAGCACTATTGGGATGTTCATGTACAAGCTTTTGTCCAAAATGGCACAGTGAGCACAAAAGGTGACTCCTTAAAGTATATGTTCCTGTACTTGGGTCCTAAATTAAGATGAGTATACCAGGTAGCTTTGTTGAAGTTGTTACCTGCAAGCAAGCATATACTAAGATTTATTCATAGTTTACACTGGACTGTAATATTTTTATAAATAATAATTCTTATTCTTATGGAACTTATAATTTTAAGTTTATAATGTACCTCTTGTGGAATGGTATTTTAAAAATATTTTTATTGATTTCAGAGAGGGAGAGAGAGGGAGAGAGAGATAGAAACATCAATGATGAGAGAGAATCACTGATCGGCTGCCTCCTGCATACCCCCCACTGGGGATTGAGCCTGCAACCCGAGCATGTCCCCTGACTAGGAATCGAACCATGACTTCCTGTTTCATAGGTTGATGTTCAACCACTGAGCCATGCCAGCTAGGCTGGAATGGTATATTAAAATGCTTTATTTATAGTGTTTTCAGCCGATACAACCTAGTCTTTGTTTGATCAAATCCTCAAATAGTATTTGATCATCAGCTCTTTCACTTTTGATGATGCAAGTCCAAAGCATAGAAATTTTATTTCTGAGTTCTAATCTTGAATTTTATAAATTAGTTTTATAATTTTTATATAACTTTATATAACTGTAACAATTTCTCATTCATCAGTTCTGGGAAACTACCAATACTTCCTAAAAAGAGGTTGAAATGCCTATGATTTGCTCTAGGGGTAACACAAATAAAAAGTTCATTTGTATTTAAATCCTTCAATAATCTCCAAACTTTCTTCTGGTAAACACTATCTTTATAGTAGTTGTATGTGGGAGAGAAGGGGGCAGGCCTACATTGGAGCAAAATGTTTTCAAACTTAAGTCTCTGATTTTCACATAAGAGGCAGTGAAGTTCTTTGGGAATAAAGGGACTTAAGTGTCTGAAATGATGGATTTGCAGCTGGCCATGTTTGAGTAGATAAAGCATTTGTGTGTGTCAAGCCTGTTTGCTGTGTCATAACTCTTAGAGATTGTCTGCATATGAAGCAGCAGTTTGAGAACTCTGACTCATTTATTTTAAAATATCTATCGAGGTATTCCCTCCCCTTCTTTTGGACTGCTATTGTGATAAATAGTTTGCTCTTCCTAGGCCTTTATGAGTTAAGAAAAAGTCTACTTTAATTTATTTTGTCCTTTGTTTTAGAGTTTCTGTGTGATAAAGATAAAACTTCAACCACTGTTGTGCCCGTTACTCCCACCACTTTACCATCTCCTACTACAACACCTGCTCAAAAGGAAAAACCAGAGATTGGATCCTATTCAGTTAATAATACCAATGGTACTTGTCTTCTGGCTACCATGGGGCTGCAGTTGAACATGACTCAAGATAAGGTATAGTTGTCTATAGATATCACTCAAGATAAAGTATGGTTGTTTATTTTTATGCTACATTCTATTTGCATCTCCTTTCAAATAGTATAGCCTACATTCAGCTCAAGCGTAGTGTTATTAGAATGATGGCATTTTAAATGGAGATATGATGTTGACTCATTGAGTTTTGGTGAGTTTGGAGTTACTATAACCATGAAGAGTTAATGTTGTTCTCAAGGTGTTATCTCGGGCAGTGGGAAACCTAGCAGTTTAACAGACTGTTTGGGTTTAGATTCCATTTGCCATCAATAGATCAGGCAATATCAGAGTTGATCGTTATTTCAGTCAGTTTAAATATAATTCCTTCACACTTTTATCAAAAACATATGCTATAGGTTGATGTATGAGAACAGTGTAGCTATCTATTTCTCCAGCTGTTTGATGACTGGAATCCTATAGATATGTCCACATACAGCATGGAACTTCTACTTGCAGTGTTCCACTGAGGCTACAGAGGGTGTACCAACAAACAAATCCCATTTCCAGAGACCTGTGACTTAAACAAGCCAGACAGCTCTTGCTCCATAAATTATGTGTATTTTCATTTGGCTCCTTACTAAGGAAGCTTTCCCTCTTGTTTTTCTTTTTTTTTAAAGTCATCTGAGTCACAGCTTGAAGGCCTGTGCCAACTTTGTTTGAAAGTAAGACATCATAAACTTAAGTATCCAGACAAAAGGATTTTTTTATTCTCCACTAACATTGGTCTTATTAGATTATAAAGTTTTGTTGTAGACATTTGTGGCTAATCTGTACCTTCCTCCCCCCTTCTTCCCTTAAAGGTTGTTACAGTTATTAACATCAAACCCAATACAACTGACTTCACTGGCAGCTGCCATTCTCAAACTGCTCTACTTAGGCTGAACGGCAGCAACATTAAGTATCTTGACTTTGTCTTTGCTGTGGTGAGTAATAGATGTTTCTAAAATTAGGCTTATTCTCTCAGAAAGATATCTGAAAGTATAAATAGGTGTGTGTGTGTGTGTGTGTGTGTGTGTGTGTGTGTTTTGGGGAGATAATTAGCTCTATTTTCCATTTCAACACTACTTAATTATAGAGTGTAGTCCATTGATTCCTGTTAATCCCTCAGGGTCACCTCAATGGTCTGTGGCTGGACTCTTACATTAATGTTCACCAATTGTGGCTATTCTGCATTTATATAGACCTTAGGGTAGGAGCAAGAATCAACCCACATCAAAAAAACTGTCTAGCCGAGCCAGTGTGACTCAGTGGTTGAGTATCAGCCTATGAACCAGGAGGTCACTGGTCAGGGCATATACCTGGGTTGTGGGCTTGATCTGCAATAGGGGGCATGCAGGAGGCAGGTGATCAATGATTCTCTCTCATCATTGATGTTTCTATCTCTCTCTTCCTCTCCCTTCCTCTCTGAAATCAATAAAAATATATTTAAAAAAACAACTGTCTAATCGCTCCATATATAAAAAGTATGTATACATATGTGTGTGTGTGTGTGTGTGTGTATGTATATATATATATATATATATATATATATATATATATATATACATACATACATATATATATATAAAAGCCCAGTGACTGAAAAGCAGAACGACCAGAATGACCAGTTGACCAGTCTCTATAATGTGCACTGACCACCAGGGGGCAGACGCTCAACACAGGAGCTGCCCCCTGGTGGCCAGTGTGCTCTCACAGTAGGAGCACCGCTCCGCTGACCAGGATGAACAGCTGCTCCCACAGCGGGCTGATCCTCTCACGCCATGCCCCCACCAGTGCACAATCTGTGCACTGGGCCTCTAGTATATCCTATCTAATAATAGAGAAACATGGTAATTAACCGTAACTTCGCTACCCTTCCCATTGGCTAATCAGCGAGATATGCAAATTAATCGCCAGCCAAGATGGCAGCTAATTTGCATATGTCAGCCCCAAGCCACGGACTGAGGCTTTAGGCCTGGGTCAGGGAGGAGCCAGCCAGCGATCGTTGATGGTGGAGGTGGCGGCGGGGAGCTGGGGGTTCCCCGACCAAGGCCTAATGCCTCGGCCAGAGGCTTTAGGCTTGGGCCGGGGCGGAGCCAGCCAGCAATCATTGATGGCAGAAGCGGCGGGCAACCGGGGCGGAGCCAGCCAGCTATGCTTGATGGCAGCAGAGGCAGGGAGCTGGGGGTGCCTGGGCCCAGGCCTAAAACCTTGGCCTGAGGCTTTAGCCTTGGGCCGGGGAGGAGCCAGCCAGCGATCATTGAGCCAGCGATCATTGATGGTGGTGGCGGCGGGGAGCTGGGGGTGCCCTAGCCTAGGCCTAAAGCCTGGCTGAGGCTTTAGGCCAGGGCTTGGGCGGAGCCAGCCAGTGATTATTGAGCCAGCGATCATTGATGGTGGCAGCGTGGAGCTAGGGGTGCCCTGACCCAGGCCTAACACCTTGGCCTAAGGCATTAGGCCTGGGTCAGGGAGGAGCCAGCCAGCGATCGTTGATGGCAGTGATGGGGGGGAGCGTGGGGGTGGGCCCCCGGCCCAGACCTAACACCTTGGCCAGAGGCTTTAGGCTTGGGCCGGGGAGGAGCCAGCCAGGGATCACTGATGGCTGCAGCGGCGGGGAACCGGGGCAGAGCCAGCCAGCGATCCTTGATGGCGGTGGCAGCAGCTGCGGGGAGCTGGGGGTGCCCTGGCCCAGGCCTACAACCTTGGCCTGAGGCTTTAGCCTTGGGCCGGGGAGGAGCCAGCCAGTGATCATTGAGCCAGTGATCGTTGATGGTGGCAGCGGTGGGGAGCTGGGGGTGCCCCGGCCCAGGGCTAATGACTCGCCAGAGGCGTTAGGCCTGGGCAGGGGCCAAACCGGCAATTGGTGTGAACTACAGAGGAAACACCTTTTTTGACTGCTGATTGGCTAAGCTCCCTGTATGCCACTGGTAATATTCTTAGTAACTTGGGTAATGAGAGTCCAAATAGGTGATCTAGGGTTTTTTTACCACACTCCTGGAGAAAAAAAAGGAAGGTCTGCTGCTGGAGGGTTAAGAAATGTCATATCCTGCCCTAGCTGGTTTGGCTCAGTGGGTAATGCCTCGGCCTGCCCAACGTAGATTCTGGGTTCAATTCTGACCAAGGGCATGTACCTAGGTTGCAGGCTCCTCCCTGGCTGGGGCCCAGGTCAGGGCTCATGCAGGAGGCAACCAATCAAAGTGTTCCTCTCACTTTGATGTTTCTCTCTGTCTTTCCCTTTCTCTTCCACATTCTCTAAAAATCAATGGAAACATATCCTCAGGTGAGGAGAATGAAAGAAAGGAAGGAAGGAAGGAAGGAAGGAAGGAAGGAAGGAAGGAAGGAAGGAAGGAAGGAAAGAAATGTCATATCCTATGAAAGACACATCTTGAAAATGCCTAAAGAAAGTTGTAATTTTTTCATGGTAAAGGGACTGGAGGCCGTGTTGATGGAAACACCTTGGTGGCTGTGGTGACTGGCAGTGGTTGCAGCAGCGGGGTGATGGGGCTGGTGCCTTCCCCTGATCAGCCCGGTCGACTCCCACAAAGGGAGGCCAGACTGTGGCTTAGGCCCGCTCCCCAAGGGGAGCAGGGAGCAGGTAGTAGGACATCCCCTAGGGCTTCCAGTATGTGATAGGGGGCAAGCTGGGCTGAGGGACCCACCCCCCTCCAGTGCACAGATTTTTGTGCACCGGGCCTCTAGTCCTATATAATTAAAGGCTAATATGCAAATCGACCAAATGGCAGAATGACTGGTCGCTATGATGCGCACTGACCACCAAGGGGCAGACGCTCAATGCAGGAGCTGCCCCCTTGTGGTCAGTGCTGGAAGCGCCACTCAGCCAGAAGCCAGGCTCATGGCTGGTGAGCACAGCGGCAGTGGCAGGAGCCTCTCCCACCTCCACAGCAGCACTAAGGACCCCTTGGGGGATGTCTGACTGCCGGCATGAGGGCACAGGCCAGGCTGAGGGACCCTTTCCCCCAAGTGCACGAATGTCGTGCAGGGGGCCTCTAGTATATATATAAAACCCTAAGCGACCATTAGGACCAGACGACCAAACGACCGGCTGGTAGCAGTGATGCACACTGACCACCAGGGGGCAGATGCTCATGCGGGAGCTGCCCCCTAGTGGTCAGTGCGCTCCCACAGCTAACCTCCCATGGCCGGCCAACCTCCCGCGGCTCCTCCTCCCGGCTGGTGGCCCGATCGGCCTGGTCAGGACTGGGCAAGATGGCCCCGATCAGCCCTGATCACCAGCCAGGCTGAGGGACCCCACCTGTGCACAAATTTGTGCACCGGGCCTCTAGTATTGATATAAAAGTAAAGTAATATCCATACTATTTTTCTCTATTTTTGGTTAGAAAACTCTCATGTTTGTGTACTATAATATATTAGGCATTTTGGAAGCTATACTATTTGTAATAGTACCAGTAATAACAGCTACATTTGAGTAATTGATATCAATAAGGCTGTGTATAAATACTTTACATGCATTAATTAATTAAATCAAGACAGTTTATAATGGCAACATTCAGGTTTTTGTTCATATTTGTATCAAGGTCTGAATCTTAAACAGAAAGTTCCAAGTTAAGCACACATTTTCTACTTCTTGCTAGCATAAATGAATCATTGGGAACCTTTATTTTCACCTTCTCAGAAGCAGTTATTATTCCCACAATTTTTAGAGGGGTGTGTGTGTATCTAAGGGATAGGAAAATAGTCTTGACACCTGATATAGAAAAAGTTAATCTGTTATTATTTGTTTTATATCTGAACTTGGTTTCCTGAGCCTAAAACCTTTTTTTCTCTCTGGAATATAATGCCAAGAAACTTAGGATTATATTAGACAATTACATTTTAGAAAGGTTTACAAAAATCTTCCCTTTTCTAACATTCAAATCATTCCTCTGTTATACTACATACTAGGGCAGTGATGGCGAACCTATGACACATGTGTCAGAGGTGACACACAAACTCATTTTTTTGGTTGATTTTTCTTTGTTAAATGGCATTTAAATATATAAAATATCAAAAATATAAGTCTTTGTTTTACTATGGTTGCAAATATCAAAAAATTTCTATATGTGACACAGCACCAGAGTTAAGTTAGGGTTTTTCAAAATGCTGACACGCCGAGCTCAAAAGGTTCGCCATCACTGTACTAGGGGCTCAGTGCACGAAATTCGTGCACTGGGGGGGGGGGTGTCCCTCAGCCCAGCCTGCCCCCTCTCACATACTGGGAGCCCTCAGGGGATGTCCTAGTGATGGCTTAGGCCCGCTCCCTGCTCCCCTTGGAGAGCGGGCCTAAGCCGCAGTCTGGCCCACCTTTGTGGGAGGTGACCAGAATGATCAGGGGAAGGCACCAGCCCCATCACCCCGCTGCTGCAGCCACTGCCAGTCACCGCAGCCAGCAAGGTTTTTTCAACAACACGGACTCCAGTCCCTTTACCATGAAAAAATGACAACTTTCTTTAGGCATTTTCAAGATGTGTCTTTCATATAATAATAATTTCTTTATTATTTTTTTTATCCTCACCTGAGGATATGTTTCCATTGATTTTTAGAGAATGTGGAAGAGAAAGGGAAAGACAGAGAGAAACATCAAAGTGAGAGGAACACTTTGATTGGTCGCCTCCTACATGAGCCCTGACCTGGGCCCCGGCCAGGGAGGAGCCTGCAACCTAGGTACATGCCCTTAGTCAGACCCTGCCATCGGCAGGCCAAGGCATTATCCACTGAGCCAAAGTGGCTAGGGCAGGATATGACATTTCTTAGCCCTTCAGCAGCGACCTTTGTTTCTTTCGCCAGGAGTGTGGTGAAAAACCCTAGATCACCTTTTTGGATTCTTATTACCCAAGTTACTAAGACTATTACCGGTGGCTTACAGGGAGCTTAACCAATGAGTAGTCAGAAAAGGTGTTTCCTCTGTAGTTCACACCAATCGCTGGCGGCTGCGCTGTCCTGCCCTGCCTGCAGTATGCAAATTAGCCGCCATATTTGTTGGCAGTTAATTTGCATATCACACTGATTAGCCAATGGGAGGTGTAGCGAAGGTACAGTCAATTACCACGTTTGTCTATTATTAGATAGGATATGATCAGTGAATTACTATTAAAACCATTTAGTTACACTTCTCCTTTTCAATGTGGTAAGAGCAGGCCTCCCCAGACACATCCTCTTTTATTTTTAAAAATATTTTTTATTGATTTCAGAGTGAGGGAGGGAGAGAGAGAGAGAGAGAGAGAGAGAGAGAGAGAGAGAGAGAGGTCAATGATGAGAGAGAACCATTGATTGGCTGCCTCCTGCATGCTCCACACTGGTGATCGAGCCTGAAACTTGGGCATGTGCCCTAATCTGGAATCAAACCATGACCTCCTGGTTCATGGGTCAACACTCAGCCACTGAGCCACACCAGCCAGGTGACACATTATCTTTTAAAGTTGCATGGTGATTATACTATAGTCACTAAGAATGAGGAAATTAATATTTTAGGTTTATTCCCTTTTGAGGGATTGAGTTTGATCTTTCTATATATGGTAAGATCCTAAAAGGACCATGGTTTCTTCTGACTCTAATGGGAAAATATTTAATAATTACAATATTTAATTTGCCTAACAGATTATTTTAAAGTGCAATCCATAATAGTTCTATTTTAACCATGCTACAGGCACTTTGAAAATTCAGGAAAAACCTGTAATGTCATTAGAGTTCAGTGGGGCCCATCTCACCTTCATGATAGATGCTTCCAAAGGAGAATTTATTGAATTCCAGTGTATTATTTGCAGGATGCTATGGTGGGATACAAAGAAGGCATATATTCTCAAGGTGCCCACAGTTTAGTGGTAAAGATAGAAATAGACAAGTAATTACTGTTTTGAGGAAGACCTTGAATGCCATGCTGAGCCTTTTGAATTTGATTCTGTGGGCAATAGAGTACTGTAGAAGGTACATACAAAGTGAGATGAGTGTTAGACCAGAGGAAAATACAAGGTGCTATGGGAGTACAGAGGCTGGAGTGGTTAACTCTGGCTGGTGGTGAGTTAGGAAAGCTTAATGGAATAGATTACATTTGAGCTGGACCTTCAAGGATGGGTCAGATTTGTACACAAGGAGAGTGAGTACAAAAGTACAGGTTATCTCTGGATAAAGGAACCCAGTCAAGACCAGCCAAGAAAATGAGGCATGTAGCATGTTTAATAAAAGATAAATATGGAATAGTGGTTGGGACAAATTATGGAGAGCCTTGAATGCTGAGCCAGGACATAGCCTAAGCAGAGGAGAGATGTGAAGAGGTGGTCAAGTCTTCCTTTATGCTTCCTTCTGAAATTTCTGAGTCTGCCCCCTCGTTTTCATTCCCTACTGCCTTTGCCCTGATTCCAACTTGCATTACCTCATACCTGGACTATTCAGTCTTCTTAATTAATCCCTCTTCTTCCTCCCCTCCCTCAATGTTCTGCATCGGCTAATCTTCTTGAAGCACATCTCTTCCTCAGAAACCTCCAGTGGTTCTGTTTTGCCAATAAGATAACATCTAAATCCCTGGCAGGGTAGTTAGTTCTAGCCTCCCTCCCTGACCCTGTGCAAATGTAACCTGCAATCCAGCTTTGTTTCCTTCGTTCCCTCTTCATGAATCTCATGCTTTCCTCATCTTGTTTTCTGTACACAATCCAGTGAGGTAGGAGATAGGTAGTAACCAGCACACAGGCTCTGCAGCCAGACCTCCTGGATCCAAATCCCAGCTCACTGACTACTAACCATATAGCCTCTGGGAAAGTTACTTAACATCTCTTCACTTTGATTACCCCATCTCAAAATGGGGTGGTGTAATTATTCAATGAAGCTTCATATGTAAAGTTTTAAGAACAGTGCTTAGCACTTAGTAAATTCTCAGGTACTAGTATATTTGTGATTACGCTTATTTTTTTAAAATTTATTTTTAGTGATTTCAAAGAGAAAGGGAGAGGGAGAGATAGAAACATCAATGATGAGAGAGAATCACTGATCGGCTGCCTCATGCATGCCCCTCACTGGAGACTGAGCCCACAACCCGGGCATGTGGCCTTGGCCAGAATCGAACCCAGGACCCTTCAGTCCCCAGACTGACACTCTATCCACTGAGCCAAACCAGCTAGGGCATGATTACACTTATTTTCTACCTTTACTCATGTTGTTGCCTTCTTGAATACCCTTTTCTGTTTGTTTTCTAATTGAATCCTACCCAATTCAAATGGCCCATCCTTAAGCTTGCATTACTTTTGCTCCTCCCTTTGTTGGAAGTAATTTTTCTCCTTTTCATTTTCATAACTTAATCACTTTTTTTTGTAATATGGTTATTTATGTACTATATATATATATATATATATATATATATATATATAAATAAATTTAGGTCTGTTAATTGTTTCATATCTGAACTTGGTTTCTTGAACATAAAACCTTTTTTCTCTATGGAATATATGCTGAATAATTGAGGATTATATCTAATTATATTTTAGAAAGGTTTACAAAAAATATTTCCTTTTCTAACATTCAAATCATTCCTCTGTTATAGTACCTATATGGCCAGTGAATATAATATTAAATTCCAAGACCCACTGGAACATTCTAAGACACCCCCCCCCCAGGGGATGTTTAAAACTACATATAGTACCAAACTCTATATATACTGTGTTTTCTCCTATACATACATACTGATGATTAATTTAATTTATAAATTGGCCATAGTAAGAGATTAACAATAAACAATAAAATAGAACAGTTAGAACAACATACTGTAATACAAGTTACGTGAATATGATTTCTCTCTCTACAAATATCTGGAACTTTCCATTTAAGATTTGTGTACTGGGGTTGATCATGAACAACTAAAATCGTGGAAAGTGAAACTGCAGAAAGCAAAACTGGATAACGGGGGACTACTGTATTCATCTTATCTTCCCTGGCAGATTGCAAACGGGGCAAGGGGTGGGGCGGGGGGTGCAGGATTTAAATCTGGTTCATTTTGCTAGCTCCCTGGAGCACTTCAATATGTTACCTTGTACATACTAAGCACTGACATAATTGGAATGATGGGCTAATCAGATGAGTGCTTCAGAAAAATAATAGCAGAGAAGGAAAGCTTGAGTTTGAGAGGCTGAAAGGCAGGGAGCTCAGTTAGAGGCTATTATGATTCAAGCTAGAGGTGGGGAGGGCTTAGCAAGTGACAGGAGGAATAAAATGGAGGAAATGAATTGAGTGTCTGAGAACCATATCTCTGGTCCAAAAATTGGAAACAAAATGCAGAGGGAAAGGGTTTCTGTCCCATTTTGTATTTTCTACTTAGTTACAATTTTTTCTAATATTAAATTCCAACACCCACTGAAACATTCCAAGACCCCCAGGGGATTGCATCTCTGCTGAGCACAGCAATTAGACTTGTAGAATAATACTTTATGTTGAATAGAGTTTTAATTCATAGTTGTATCTTTTGGGTAATGGTATTTGATTGATTTTATTCTGTAGAAAGTAACTACCTGTAAAATTATTTGCAGTATAATATCAGTTCCAGCCTGTATATCTAGTCAGCTGTAATAAAGATGAGCTCTGTAGATTCTCTAATATGAAACAGTCCTTATGATGTGTTGATTAACTGCAAACTCATTTTTTTTAATAGAAAAATGAAAACCGATTCTATCTGAAGGAAGTGAATGTCAGCATGTATTTGGTTAATGGCTCTGGTAAGCAAAATATTGGCCTCAGGGTAAAGAGTGTGTGGTACACTGAAGGAATAGAAACCATAATTGTCTTGTTACAAAATAGTGCCTTACCTAATGGGACAGAAGATTTTGTGTGAAAAATCATACTTTGACTACAACTTATAATCAGTAACTTAGAACTATAGTAGTCTATCTTTTGCAGTATACCATATTTTCAAATCATAGTGGGTAATAGTTAAGGATGTGACTGATTTTTAGACTATAGAAACATCTATAGAAAAAGCAGGGAACAGTGACAGATAATGAATAGAATTAGTGAGTTGATTACTACTATATTGTAAGGTACAAAATGTTGAATCATTATATTATACACATAAACTAATATCACTAACATAATATTGTATACCAACTCTACTTAAATTTAGAAAAAAAGGAAAGAAAGGGAATCTAGTGACGGGAAGAATTGCTTTTTGTAGGTAGACTTTGTACCCCAAGCTCTTATACTTCACTGAAAAATTCTGAGTTCAGTCTCACTTTTTATGTTAATAGGATAAGATGTTACTAACGTATTTTTTTCTTTGAAGTTTTCAGCATTGCAAATAACAATCTTAGCTACTGGGATGCCCCCCTGGGAAGTTCTTATATGTGCAACAAAGAGCAGACGGTTTCAGTGTCTGGAGCATTTCAGATAAATACCTTTTATCTAAGAGTTCAGCCTTTCAATGTGATAGAAGGAAAGTATTCTACAGGTAAGAGTCAAACCAGATTTATTAATAATTGATGGTCTTATGTTGACTTTTCCTTTGAGTCATGAATACTTAAGCATTGAACTAGAGAAATATAAACTCGCCTCTCGACTCCATGGTAGAGTTCTCAAAGCCTTGAGCAAGTTGTGTCACTCTATATTTGGCTCATCATTTTGCTCAACGTAGATTTTTGTGTGATCTGAAAACCATTTGCAACAAACTTCTTAAAGCTGAAAACTGATAAAAGCTTTACATGAGCTAAATTTACGTAAGGTAGGGACATTGCCCCCAGGTTTTAGTTTGTGAGAAGGATGGCACTTGGGAACAGCAGCTTTGAGCATCTGGCTTCTGCCTTGGGGCCATCTTCCAGCTGGAAACATTTTCATACTTGAATAAAAGCATTTTGGTCATATTTTGTTGAGACAAAAGATTATGGTAGCAAAGCCTCAAATATCAGGAACTATGCTTTGGCCAGCCAGAATGATCTGGAGAATTTAAAAATCATGTGCCAGTGTGAATGAGCCCTTTTGAAGATCTACTCAGTCCTTATGATAGTGTTTATCAGATTTTTAATGAAACCTTTGCAAGGTGTTTATATGAGTATGAAAGATGCATTTGGCATTACAAGATTAAAATTTGCATGAAGGAAAAAGTACATAAAATTCCTTAATTGACTTGCCCTTTTAAACCCTTTACCTAAAATTGTTGGTTTGTGGATTGCAGCTCTGCTGAGCACAGCTATCCAGTCATCCACAGCATTTTTAACTATTAATTCCATGGTTTAGAACAGGGGTGGGGAACGTCCAGCCCGTGGGCCGTATAAAGCCCACGAAATCATTTGGTCTGGCCCTGCTGAGGCATTAGGGTGAATTAAATACATATTTGACCAAATATAGCAGGCTAATTTTTAAGTTGATAATGTTGTATGGCCCACGAATGTATAAATATCCATCTGGCCCTTGGCAGAAAAAAGGTTCCCCACCCCTGGTTTAGAAAAAAATGTAGAAGCTGTGTTTAAAAATCAATATGCTCTGAGCAATTCAGCTACTTTTGCAATAGTGCTGAACACCTAGCCTGACTTGGTTAGGTCACAATAAATTGGGTTCTTCGCCCTACTACCATTCTTGCGACAAGAGAGGTTAATCACACTTTAAACTTTTAAAAACATTTATTTTCCCTTTTTTTTTTATTTTTTACTTAAATTATTTTGATCCTTTAATGATTTTCTTCTTGAGTCTTTATCTAGCTCCTCTACATTATTACCTTAATTTTAGGTCCAGATATGTTTTTAGAATTTAAAGTTATTTGCAGTATAATATCAGCTCAAGCCTGTATATCTAGTCAGTTGTAATAGAGATGAGCTCTGTAAATTCTGTAATTTGAAACTTTGCTGTTTATGTGCATATAATTTAAAATCTCACCCAAAGGAGTATACAACATTTAATATAAGGGTAGGCAAAAGTAGGTCTAGAGTTGTGAGTACACGAAACAGTTTATTCTTGTATTATTATTTTGTATTTTTCCATATGAACAACTGTAATCTGCTTTTGCCAATCCCTGTCTTGATGATGAATGTATCACCAATTTGTTGGGCTATGCTCATGACTGTGGGTGCCTATAAATACAACACAGTGGTAATACGTGACTATATAGGAGAAAGAAATAGACTTGTAGTAAGGTAAAAGAATATTGATTGGATTTTACTGGATCAGACTACTCCCTAGGAAAAGAAAAAAAATATTCTATGGACTACCAATCCTGACCAGATTGATAAATGTATGATTAATGTAATAAACACACTCAAAGTAGTAAGAGGTCCCAGTTTCTTGACTTTTGCAGCCACTAAAATCATGTACTCTAAGTCAGGGATCCGTATACTTTTCTATAAAGGCCCAGACAATAAATGTTTAAGGTTTGAAGGCCATATGGTCTCTCTCACAACTAGTCAGCTCTGCTATTGTAGCACAAGGACAGCCATAGGCAATAACCAAATGAGTGTGGCTGTGTTCCAATAAAACTTTATTTGTGGACACTGAAATTTGAATTTCATATAATTCTCATGTCTCAAAATATTCTTTTTTGTTTCTTTTAAACCATTGTAAAATGTTTAAAAGCCATTTTTAGCTCTTGGGCCAAATTTGGCCCATGGGCTAGTTTGCCGTTCTGTCTAAAGGATTCCAGAGCTAGTCTGGCCATCCTAATCCCATGATTAAACCATCCTGATCTGGTCCCAGTCTCCCAAAAGACATTCACTCTACCACTGAGAGGCTCGTCTTGCCATGTGAAATGGGCTAGATTAGCTCACTTCATTTTAAATAAAGTAATACTCCTGTTTTGGAAAGGACTTTGAATATAAATTAAAAAACATGTACACATGTATGCATTTACTCATAGATAACAAAAATATATATGTGTTCATATATATGAATATACGTACAATCATATACGAATGAAAGAACAAATGAGTTTTAGGATTTTAATTCTAGAGCAATCTATAATATTCTATAGCTTTATCTTTAAAATATACTGTCTTAATTACTTAAAGTTGAAATTGTAAGAGCACTTCTGACTTTTGAGTCAACATCTTTTACTTTTGGACATTCTTTTTTTTTATTATACTCATTATTTGTTACACACTTTTTCTCACCTACAGCCCAGGAGTGTTCGCTGGATGATGACACCATTCTAATACCAATTATAGTTGGTGCTGGTCTTTCAGGCTTGATTATCGTTATAGTGATTGCTTACCTAATTGGCAGAAGAAAAAGTTATGCTGGATATCAGACTCTGTAACACTAATGCATATGTGATCTCTGTTCCAAAGTAATAAAGCAAGTACAAGTTCCAACATGCAATACTATTCAATTTAAAATATATTTACTTTTAGTTCTGATCTTAGAACCAGTGATATGGGGGATTTTGTACTTAAATAAATACAAACACCCCAAAACTATTAACTACAAATTGGTCATGTGAATTTGGTTTTCCTAACCAAGGCATTTAAATATGTTATTTCTTCAGCCAAAGGCATGTGCAAAATCACCTGGATTATAGGTTCTATTTTATTTGCTTGAATTAGTGTTTCAGTGTTTTTACTTTAGTCATTCTGACTAGAGATATACAGTTTAGGAAAAACAGGTTTTTAAAAGAGATTTGTTTTCTTGCATGTGGTTGAATTGAGACAGTACATTCTACAGTGGATTTGTACTTGCTCCCTTTGCATTTTTTTCTGTGATTTTGTTTGCAGGTTAACTTAGCTGCTTTGACATTGCTATATATTTGATCTAATAGAGATATGGCAGTAGATGTGAACAGTCTAATATTATGTTCTTAGCAATGACTGCTTTCCTAATGCTTTTTGAATACATTTGTATTTAATGTGGCTGTAATGACAAAAGATGCAAAGCTTTTGAAATTTTAGAATAGGTGTTAAGCTTATTGTTTAATCCCTTCTAAAAAAACCTAGATATTTCAATCTTTTAAATTGCAAGATACAAGACTATTCCAGCTGAGCATTTCAATTTTCTAGGTGCTTTAGAGATAATTGCTAGGCAGTGCCAATTTCGGGCCTTAGTCATTTTACCTGTAAATTGGTCTCTACCTGCAGAGCTAAAGTTAATGTAGACTTCCAGTGTCCTTGGTGGTAGTAGTATCTTTTATTCCTTTTTTATATTTTCTTTTCCTTAAAGAAGAAATGCCAGTATGTCCTAGAACCTAGAAAAGAAGGGCACTTATACCTATAAAGTAACTTGCACATAACCCAAAAGTCTCAGTCTTCTCCATTAAAATGTTTGGGGTTTTTTGTTTTGTTTTTAAGAGTTGTTCTTTGTTTCCAGCTTAAAGTGATTGCTACAACATTTACTAATTTGGCTTTCCTATTTAAATGGTTATATGCTAATCAAAACTTACAGTATTGTTGTTCATTATGGTAGAATCATTATTAATTCATGTATTTTGTGTTCAGTTTTGTCCTCTGGGGAGATGCACCAGTTGTCCATCTACCGTGAACCACCTAATGTTTATATGAGAAAGCAAAACATTTCAGCTTCATAGTTAACATATCAAGTATTTCTTGCTGTTTCTAGGTGTTTTTTATTGGAATGGCTGAGCAAATATTTAGAAATTGTTAATATGCAGCCATATACCAAAGGTGCCTGAGTTTTTTTTGGGGGGGGGGATTAGGAGATTGTATACCCCCATTCACTACAAAATGAGATATCTGGGTTCCAAGGTATTATTGATGTTGAATTAATTTGGTAGTCTAACTAAAAATACACACACAAGCAATTGCCTGTAAGCATATATATGTCTGTTACTATCTTTCGAGTTATATTGGAGTGCTGAATATTTTTTCCCACTTAAATTTGCTCTCTGTTTAGAATAGCCTGAAATTCTTACTGGCTCAGAATCAGATTCCTGATCAACCCCTCTCTTAAAGCTACAATGAGCTGCATTGCCAGCTTAAGGCACTTATAAAAGACAAAAGACAAAAATATAAATCTGATTTTTAAAAATTATTTTTTATTTAAATAGTATGTTAGTGTAAGATTGTTAACCTTAAAAGAATGGATAATGCTTATAAGAACGTAGGTCTTAGATGTTTCTCACAAGTCAAAACAAAGCAGCTTTAAAAAAATAGATTAAAGCATAAGTGGGTGGCACTGGCTTAATGCTGTTAATGTTTCTAAAAGTTTCTACATTAAATTATATATCTGATTCATATGAAAATATCTCTAATTAACACTGTTTTCTAGAAAATCTGACTTCATTGAATATTTTTGTATCTTACGTGGGCCAGTTTATATACGGTCATTTAAGCCACATGCTCTTTGTACCTTTTGTAGTTTCATTTGCTTTACTGGGTTTACACCTTAATGGTCTAACACTCTATGGTTCTGAGTGTTTTTCATGTGTTAGCATTTATATAAAGAAACTGGTCCATGTAAATACTTCTCATGTTTTTCTTTCAAATGTTTAAGCCACTAGTTGATGTATGGTATTTCTCTAGATATTTGCTTGTCCATTTGCTCCACATATTGCTTCTAAAACAAACAATAAAGGTTATTTTATTTCTTAAGGAAATTTGCTCACATTATTTCCCATTGGTTGAAGTCAAGATTTTGTATATCACATAATGTCAATTTCTTCCAAAAGGAAAAACTTTACAAATGCTTAGAAATAGAACTAAATTATTTCCAAAATGTCCTGTTATTATCTGGAAGAATGGTCCAATACATGGGTCTCTACTGATGCTGGGCTGGCTACAGTATAAGAATCACCTGGGAAACTTGTTATAAAAATTCAAGTTCCAGGCACCATTCCTAGAGTATTTAATATTTAATTTAGCAGGTCTGAGATAAGATGTGTGTGTGTGTGTGTGTGTGTGTGTGTGTGTGTGTGTGTGTTCCTCAGCCAGATCTGGTGTGTAGCCAATTGTGGAACCAGCAATCAAGAATATTCATTTAAGCCCTAGGTGGTTTGGCACAGTGGATAGAGCGTTGGCCTGCAGACTGAAGGGTTCCAGGCTTGATTCTGGTCAAGGGCACTACCTTGGTTGCAGGCTTGATTCCCCAGTCCTGGTCAGGGTGTGTGCGGGAGGCAACCAATTGATGTGCCTCTTTCACATCGATTATTCTCTCTGTCTCTCCCCCTCCCTTCCGCTCTCTCTAAAAATCAATGGGAAAATATCCTCAAGTGAGGATTAACAACAACAAAAAAAGAATATTTATTTAATATTAAAAAGCATCAGAGTATCTTGTGCATTTTTCTCAACTCCTAAAATGAGGCTGATATTTCATATCTATACATAGCAGCTGTGCATTGCAGCCATATAATCCAAACTATTGATCTGAACCAAAATAGGATTGTGTGCAATCTCTCACTCTAAAATGTTTGAACCTTAGTATCTCTCTCTCTCTCTCTCTCTCTCTCTCTCTCTCTCTCTCTCTCTCTCTCTCATACACACACACACACACACACACACACACACACAAAATTAGCAATCTGGCTCATAACTTTCCTCTGGATTACCCAGTTAAGCCATGTGACTGCCAGTTAATCATCATAGCTCCCACCTTTGCTACTAGCTGCCATGTCACTTTGGCCAAGCTGCTTAACTTCTGGGGTCTCGTAAAGTTGAAGGCTTTATTTCTCTATTTCTTTTGAATGGTAGTTTTCCATGTTAGTGAAGATTTGAGTATATTTACCAGTAGAAGGAATCTGATAAGAAGCTCCTTGATATGTATCAAGAACATAACTTTACATACAGTGTAAAATGCACCATCTTGTTTCTTTTCTTTTTTAGGAGGAATTCTTATAAGACACATATTTTCTTTAAGATTATAGCATTTCATCTCTGTTTAGGTAGATAATGTTAAATTGGCTTGGGCTCATCTCTCTCCCACCCATTTCCTTATCTATTACCGTGGTAGCTAACTTTCTGCATCAAAATTGCCATATTTTGTTTTTGAAAGTAGTATAGACATATTTGGGTGATACTCAATAGCTAGTATCTTTTCAGATTCATGTTATATAGTTCAGTTTGGTTATAGATCTAAAAGATATATAATTTAAAAAAGATGTCACATAAGAATGTAATTCCTAACACTGACTCTTACAAAGAGAAATTTGACACAATTGATTTTAAGAGGAGTTTTTGATTTACATTTTTTAATAAATGTGTATCTCAAAAAATGTGTATCTCAGCTTTCCAACTCACACTGAATATTATTTTTGAAAGATTTCTGAACATAAATTTGAAGATAACAGGTTTTTTAAAAAATTTCTTTATTGATTAAGGTATTACATATGTGTCCTTCTATCCCCATTACCCCTCCCCCCCAATCAGGTTTTTTTTAATCTACAATTTAAACTTAGTTGAAATTTCAATGCCTATGAATAGTTTATCTTTAAAAATCTTAATTTCTTCTCTGACTATTAAACTCTTCCAAAAATACACTTTTCCTTTTCCCCAAAATATTTTCAGTACCGTCTCAAATGTACATTAGGCAAATAGATCAGTTCAAAAAGACTTATAGAGTGCTCGCTTTGGCAGCACATATACTAAAATTGGAACAAAATGACTTACAGAATGAGATTTTCTTTTCTTCAGGATGTGATCCTATTAAAATTCCTGTTTTACCAAAATATCTTCCCATTACTTAAAGAATCCTTAAAGGTTGAATGCACAAAATCATTATTTATTATAAATTAATACTTCACATGCTAATTGAGAACATTTTAAATAAGTGACAGCATTTAGAAAGATCTTTGTAAGGGTGGAATTGCCTTTTTGATCTACTTTGGGAATATTTGTCTTACATGAAAGCTTTATTAGCACTATTTATGAAAACTGTTTCAGTACTAGGTCAAATAGCCAATTTGGGAAAGATGACTGAATCCATTGCCAGAATTAAAAATTAATCTACTAATGAATTTTTTAAAAACCCAAGTTATATTAAATCCAAGGCATAATACTATAAGGTGTATGCTACCTAATAGTTTATGTGCTGGGTGATAATTTGGGAAATGGAAGGGGATGAGCTAACTGGGTGCTCTTAACAAACACCATTTATTTACAAGTCACATCTAGCAACCTTTATCTGGATTTTTAATAGAACAGAGAAGCAGGTAATAAAGATAATTGAGCTGGTAGCCACAGCTGATGTCATAAAGTCCTAAACTCCAGGACTGCATCTTGTTCCCAGTTACTGCCCCAGAGGCTAGCCTGGCACATTTCTTAAATACAAGCACAATCAGAATTGCCTTGCAGCCTGTTCATTCTTATTTTTGACACAAATTCTAATAAGTTTAATTATCTGATTTATACATCCCTGGTAAATTGCAAGCTAGGAGGAGATCTAGGGCATTAAGAGTCAAGGAAATGGAAAAATAGTAAGAAGTGGTGATTCAACATCTCATCCTTCCCTTTTTGCAAACGTATCCCTATCTGAACCACTTGTTCCTTCCTTTCTCCAGTCTCAGTAAGTTTTCTTTTCCTGGTCAATGCTTCTGGAATCCCATTTCTTCTACCTCTTAGGAAACCTTGTATTCTTCAGCATCTCCAACCTGTCAAATACTAATGGCCCTTTCCCTCATCCTATAAACACCTTGAAGATATCACTTCTTGACCCCATATCCCCTTATAATTACCTCCCTATTGTCCTCTCTGTTCTCCTAAACTTATTGAAAAGAGTATTGCGTGTTCCCCATCCCAAGTTCTTGATCTCCTACCAGTCACTCCTTGTTCACTCCTAAACCTGCAGCAATTTGACTCATAGCCCTCACCTTCCATATTGCTAGATCCAATTGCAATTTTTCAGACTTCGCTAATATTTTACACTATTCTCCCACACTACCCAAAACTGTTTCCTTCATTGACTTCTGTGGCACTATTTTCTATCTGCCTTTTCTACTTTTTTCCCCTGCTCCTTGATCCCTCAGATAGTGGTGTTCCCAAGGGCTTTGCCTCTGGTCCTCTTTTTACTACTTTCTGTCACTGAGAAATATCTTTGTCTGTTGTTTAACTACCACTTAGGTTCATCAACCACTTGACTCAGACACAGGTATTTTAAACTCAGCAGATCTAACACTGAACATCCCCATCTTGCACATATCCCTCTCCATCCTTCCCCATACACAAAATTTAAAAAATTAACCCCCACACAAAAATAACTACAAACAAAACTGAAATGCATATATTCTTCCTCCTGTATTCCCTATCGTCATTAACTAGCACCGGTATCTACATAGCCAGTCACTCAAGCTATGTGTGGAATTGGAAACCATTCAAATTATCTCTTCCTATCACACCTCTGACATCCATTTGGTCAACTCTGCCTTCTAATCGGATCTCTAGCTTGTCCCTTATGCATTTCCACTTTGTTAATCCAGTTCAGGACCATATTATTGGATATCTAAACTCTAGCAATAGAGGTGCCTCCTAACTTAATAGTACCAGCCTTCCATCTGCCATAACTTCCTGCCTAAACTCCTGCTGCACTTTTTTTTTTTTTTGGCTGTCAGTGTAAGGCCAAAACTACTAGAGCATACAATGCCTTTGCGAGCTGGTCCTAGTACCCTTTTCCTACTGCTTTTCTAGCCAAGAGTACCTCTTGATCCGATGTTCTAGTTATGCCAACCTTTTTGCGTTTCCCCTGAAGTGCTACGTTTTCATACCTTCCTTATTTTTGTGCTGTTCCCTATACCTGGAGTGTCTTTTTCCCACTATCTGCATGGTTAATTCCTATTCTTCTTTTTAAAATTTATCTTTATTGTTGAAAGTATTACAGATGTCCCTCTTTTTCCCCCATTGACCCCTTCCACCCATCCCCTGCCCCAGACCTTCACTCCCCTATTGTCTGTGTCCATAGATTATGCATACAAGTTCTTTGGGTAATCTCTTCCCACCCACCCACCTCTGCCTTCCATCTGAGATTCATCGGTCTGTTCCATGCTTCTATGTCTCTGGATCTATTTTGTTCATCAGCTTATTTAAAAAAAGCTCCAGTGTCACTTCTTTTTAAAGTATGTTTTGTGTAACAAGGCTGAGTTGAGTATGCTTCTGAACACTTCCATGACACTTTGTGTATTGCCTGCCTCTATTACAGCCCATTTTAAAATTATAATCACTGATTTTCCTGTCTGACTCTTACACTGGACTGATCATCTTGAGACAGACAGTTATGCCACCAGGGCTAGTTTGCATCTTTTCCCACTATTAAATGACTCCAGATTGTTATGCAGTGAGTTCTTAGGTCTGCATAGTATCGTTGTTCACTTGGTTCATTTCATTAATACTTTACAACCTGCAGTGTTCCACTGTGCTTCAACATCATAACAGTTTGCCTCTGAAGGCTCACAGCATGATCATCAAGGAAAGGCTAATTATATTTATCCATTATCTTCTGTTTAAGAAACCTGGAAAGCATGTGATCATTTTATATAACTTTCATCCAAAATGACTGCATTTTTGGGGTGCTTAAAAATGTGTGATTTTGTTACTTGGAAAATCACTTTTGTGGGACATCTCATTTGCTGGTAATGAATGCCAATGACATTACTTTGGTGTAAAAAACAAATATGTGTTGAGAAGTGCTGTCATTTTAACTTGAAATTTACAGATTTGAAGTTCTGTCACTTTCTGTCTCAATTTCCTTTCTCCACATCTAGCTCAAGACTGCAGTGCAGATGAAGACAACTTCCTTGTGCCCATAGCAGTGGGAGCAGCGTTGGCAGGAGTATTTATTCTAGTGTTGCTGATTTACTTAATTGGCCTCAAGCACCATCACACTGGATATGAGCAATTTTAGAACCTGCAATCTGATTGATTATATAAAAATACATGCACATAACGAAATTTTCTTGCCTCTTAATTTTGAAACATTTTGCTCCTTAAAATTAATTATTAAATCAGTGCTAGCATTTTGAGATAAATCTTTATAAATAAAAAACTTATGTTTGATCAGCTTAAAATAAAAAATGTTGTTGCTGATCTGGAAGATAAACTTGTTAAAAAGAACATTGGTGTGCAATATTTTAAGGTCTGTCTTAAGCCGTGGCCAAATTTTGATCCTAAAATGCCTTAAACTTATTAACATGGTCATTATAAGAATAAAACATGTAGCTGTCTCTTAATAGAATTAATAAACACTATTTCACTACTAGCATTCTGTTTCAATGTATAAGAACTATACTGCTTTAAACTCATTACAGTGTCTTTGCATACAGTTCATTAAATATTGATGTGGCATGAATGTCTATCAGATATACTCAAACTTGCTTTTCAGTTGAATGTCCTCAGGGCCATCAGCATTTTTTAGGTTATGTGACTTTTTGTTGATTTCTTTGAGTCCAAGTTACAGATGAAGTCAGTCTCTCAGGCTTGTGACTTTTACCTTCTAGGTAAATAATAGAACCAAAAGGTCACAACAGAACTTATCCTGGCCTGAGAATTAATTGGTTGTTTTTTAATGTTTCCTTTTCCTCAATAGACACTGAAAAGATTCAAGCATATTTAACCACTTGCCTTTTTTTTCTTGTTTTTCTTGTCTTTGGATGCCTGATTAGCATTGAAAGATGGAAATATTCTATGAACTAATTAGGACAGATTGTGTTGTGTTTCTGTACCTCATTTTGTTGATCTCTAGAGCATTAAAATCCATTTAGTGTTGTCATCAGCCCGGCACCTATGAAATGTAAGCTAACAGCAATCTCAGAAGGGATGCAGTGAAGCATGCTTCTTCATGATTGTCCCTGGGGCGCAGAGCATAAATGGAGGGTAGAGAGAAGCTGTTGGCATTATTAAAATGCTTCAATAGGGGCTATTGATAATCCGCCCCTATTGAAGCATATTCCTTATTATAAGTGCAGCACAGACATTGAATATAAAAACAAGAAGGACTCTTAATCAATAGACTTGAGAAGACTGCCACATTGAAATGATTATTTTATTCATTCTATGTGTATATTGGCTTGCTCAGAATTTCTGTAACTCACTTATTACAGTATTTTGGTACCCAGTATCAGTCTCTGAAGGCTTTCATTACGTAAAATACAGGAAATCCTTTCAACAAACGCTACCGTAATTACTTAAACTCATATACTCAGAACCTTAGCAACTGTTTTTCTTTTTTTATGAATGACAAAAGTACAAGAGGAGGAAAAGATAAACTTAGAGGAAAATGCAAGTTATTTAATCATAAATCATACCAAATATCACATTTTATTAATTGCATTAGACTTATACTGGAAAAGACCTTAAAGGTTATTTACTCTAACCCTATAATTTTACAGAAAGGGAAGTAACTTCAGTGAAGTTACATATCTAGTGGTCAACAAAACCGTTATTAGTATTTTGATAAAAATTGTCCCAGTGAAATGTAGTCACTGAATAGTAAAACTAGTTTAAACTTGAAATTATATGATCAGAATGAGGCACTTTGAACTTCTGTACTACTTTGAGTAAATAACACAGGATCTCAACTTCTTTTAAGTATTTTTAAAGCAGTGAATATTTGCTTTTTCAATAATAATAATAATAATAATAATATACCGAAACACTCCTATTTTGATCTCTATTTGCTACTTCAAAACCTAAACCTCCTTGGACGGGATCTCAAACATGGGAGGAAAATGGAAGAGAAAGAACACTTGTTGATCACCTGATGTGTATCAGATGCTTTAGAAATGCAATTATAGTTAATCCTCAAATACCTTATAATAGGTATTATTATCCCCCTTTTACAGATGAGAAAAGTGAATCCAAGTTTAAATAACTTGACCAAGGTCCTTTAGTTAGTAATCGATGGAGTCAAGATTCAAACTCAGTTCTGTCTGAATCCAGAGCTCAAAATCTATGTGGCACACATTGCCTTCTCGGTGGTCCAGTGGAATGAACTGAAATGTATAGGATTCTTCTGTTATTCTTCCAGGCCACTGCTCAGCTAAATAACTGTATATAATCCTGTAATTACCTATTGCCTGTGTGAAAAATTTATACTGCATTTTTTTATCCTAAGTCCTTTTCAATTTAAATTTTATTCATACAGAGTTCTTATTTATATTTTAACTAAAGGCCTGGTGCATGGATTCCTACACTGGTGGGGGTCCCTTGGCCTGGCCTGTGGGGATCGGGCTGAAACTGGCTCTCTAACATCCCCTGAGGGATCCTGGATTGCGAGAGGGCTCAGGCCAGGCCAAGGGACCCCACTGGTACACAATCAGGGCTGTGGAGGGACTGCGGGAGGGCTCTAGGGCATGTCTGGCATGTCTTGCCCAGTCCCAATCAGTCGGAACTCAGCAGCAAGCTAACCTACCAGTCAGAGCATCTGCCCCCTTGGTGGTCAGTGTGTGTCATAGCAACTGGTCGAACGATCAAATGGTTGGACACTTAGTATATTAGGCTTTTATTATATAAGACTAGAGGCCCACTGCACGAAATTTGTGCACGGGTACAGTCCCTCGGCCTGGCCGGTGATCGAAGTGTGAGCGTCTGACCTCTGGGCCCTGGGCAGCACCTGTGGTGAGCGCTACCAGACGCCATGGGCCAGAGCTCAGCATGGGCCTCTAGGCTGCCCAGTGGTGCCACCCACTCACCTGCTCCACCATCCCACCGGGGTCCCGCTCTCGTCGGGGGCAGGGAGGGGTGGGCCGTCAGGGCAGGCAGCGCCTCCACTGCCACCCACTACCAGCACTGCACCACTGATGCCCGCCATGTTCCGTGCCACCCCCTGGTGGTCAGCGCACGTCACAGCGAGCAGTTGAACTCCTGATCAAGGGGACAATTTGCATATTAGGCTTTTATTATATAAGACAGTGATGGCGAACCTATGATACGTGTGTCAGAGGTGATGCGAACTCATTTTTTTGGTTGATTTTTCTTTGTTAAATGGCGTTTAAATATATAAAATAAATATCAAAAATATAAGTCTTTGTTTTACTATGGTTGCAAATATCAAAAAATGTCTATATGTGACACAGCACCAGAGTTAAGTTAGGGTTTTTCAAAATGCTGACACGCCGAGCTCAAAGGGTTCGCCGTCACTGCTATAGGATGATAGTTGTGGCAAGGGAGAAAGGAAGTGGGGAAATACTCAGGCAGTGGTCTTAAGTGTAGATGATAGTTCTTCTCCCCAGTGCCATTGCATAATTAAACATCAAGTCTCCCCATGTTAGGCAAGCATGATTCTGTGTTTTGGACCTTCCCCCTTCTTAACTTCTGCTTTGTGTACTGAGACATTTGGTGTGATCTGAGATGAACTGATGAGAGATATAAGGGGATCAGCTGCTTAGAAATCTTCAGGTGGATACAGAGAAAATAAGAGAATTGGGGTAATGTTCTAAAAGACTAACCTACATACACTTTCAAAATGCTTGTTTGCTTGTTTCTGCTTAATTTCATTCCTTACTAATTTCTGTTCTTGCTTTCTGTCCTTTTCTAACAGCTGAAGAATGTTCTGTGGACTCTGACCTCAACTTTCTTATTCCGGTTGCAGTGGGTGTGGCCTTGGGCTTCCTTATACTTGTGGTCTTTATCTCTTATATGATTGGAAGAAGGAAAAGTCGTACTGGATATCAGTCTGTGTAGCCAATTAAATTTAGTGCAACTGATTGAGATTTGCAGACTAACCTCAGTGAATTGCTAGCTAACTTGGGCATGAGTAGCACTTACTTAAGAAAAAAAAGTATTAAGACCCATTTCCTTTGTTTTTCTATTTTTCCTTCCTTTGTTAAAGTATAATTGAAAGAAAAAGTGTGGCTTAGAATATGTTTTTTTAGTAAGAAATAATTTTAAGCCTCTGGATCTAATTATGAAAGCAGCATGTCTACTGAAGTATAATTTTATATGTTGCCATTACTTGTATTTTGCTACGTTGACATTATTTGCACAATCAAAGCTGTTAGAGAATTTAACTTGCTTCAGGAAAGAAATTCAAGAAAATAATGAATTCATTTTCATGGGAGGCAAACATAAAATTTGGTTCATAATAAGACTTCCTTTCCCAACTTCCTGATCAGAATTATTTAAATCTGTGTTTTTCTGCTAGTTAAAAAAGGAAGGAAAGAAATGGCTTCACAAAACTGTGTTCAATAGCAAAAGTCTGGCTCTCTTCTTCACTGTTAGTGGCTACTATTTTTTAATGAGGATGCCTTTTTTTCTTTTCCTTTGGAGTTTAGAATATACTGATTATACAGACTTGACATTTATGCCAAAGGATGAAGTAAGATCTTTGGTTTTTTTTAAAGGTGTTGATATAGAGTGGGTTATGGTTTTTTTAGGGTTATGATTTAGACTTTTTTTCCTTTAGAGCCTTAACTTGTTCAGAAAGTTAATCCATCATTAAAAACAAACGTCTGTACTTTGTGTGCCTCCTGTACTCTCCCATTCCCTATGTGAATAAGTTCTAATGGATATTTTTAATGTCTTTCTTTCTTTCTTCTCAAAGCAGCAAGTGCTGACTCTAGTCTAGAGGCTAGTGGGCCCTGATGTGTCATCAGTTAGATGGCTGCCTAGCCAAAGCTGGACTGGGATTATTCTGTAAATTTGTTGATCTCAATATAGATTTATATCCTTGTAGAGACCTCTAGCTTTTGGGGGTAAGATTCTAGTCTAGAGACTACTCATCCCAGTATCTGTTTGATTGGCAAGGCTGTTGATTTCCCTTTGATTTAGAAGCACTGTGTGGTATTTCTCTAGGGCCCAAGTAGCTGCTTTGCACACCTGTTGCTAGTATAAGGCAGATTTTTATTTTATCAAGCTATTTTTCTCTATATGACTAAAAACAAAAGTTTCCAAAGATCTGCCTGCACTTCAAAAATGTTCCATGGAATAATTAAGCTTAAACCTCAAGTTAGTTTGTTATTAAATCCAAGGATCAAGTCCCCATCTACCTCTCAGCGCAATGCAGATGCTTACCACTGTATTGTTGCCATTAACTGCTGCCAGAACTCTGCCAAAAACTGGAACTATAACACTTTTTTAAAAAGAAAATTCATCAACATCTTTCTTTACTGTCTTACCATATGTGCATCTCAAAAGCATATTTCCAAACTGGAGCAGAAAGTCAGATTGCTCAATCACTTCTCCCTTCAAACACTCTAGTTCTGACTTGCAGAGTCAAGCTCTCCCCTATTTGCTAAGTATATCAAGAATGTTTTCTTGCCCTAGCCAGTTTGGCTCAGTGGATAGAGCGTCAGCCTGCAGACTTGAGGGTCCTGGGTTTGATTCCAGTCAAGGGCACGTACCTGGGTTGCAGGCTCTTCCCCAGCCTGGGCCCTGGTGCAGGAGGCAACCAATCAATGTGTTTCTCTAACATCGAGGTTTCTCTCTATGTCTTTCCCTCTCTCTTCCACTCTCCCTAAAAATCAATGGAAAAATATCCTCGGGTGAGGATTAACAAAAAAGAATGTTTTATTTTCAAATGTTCTCCTGTAAAAACAATTGCTTATTTGTTATTTGGCCAAAATGAAGGCACCATAAAGAACAGTGGCTTCATTTGAATAAACATTTTTGAGATAATTAGCTAGAAGCCAGGTTATTTAAATCAGATTGTGACCTTAGTAAGTATAGGAATTGTAAATTCAAATACATTCAAAATTATATAGGTTTGTTTAAAAGTGTTCTACTTTTTGGGTAGGGAACTAATACCACTATTTCTTCATTAAGTTTCATGGTTTTATTATAAATAATTACCAAATGTGTGTTTAATCTTGTTTGAGAATTAAGTTTAAAATACAAAATATTAATAGAGGGTTAAAACAAACACTGCTTCAACTCCAATAAAATACAGGAAGCCCCAAATCTGTGATATGAGTGTTCAGTTAGCTTTGCTTATTGAATTCATTTTTATATCAGTACAACAGTAGATCAGACAGAAGGACTTTGAGCTTGTGAATAAAAAGAATTGTTTTTCACCTAAGCTTCTTTGGAAGAACTGATGCTTGCGGCTAACTAAAGTTTTGGATATATCAATTTAAGGAACTAATTAATACCTGCAAAATAAAGCATACTGTGGTACTCCTGTTCGATCTGATATGTGTGATTTTTATAATCAATGGATTATAAAATAATAAAGATCATACAATCCATATCACTGTGGATAACTTCATTTTTATTCATATACTTGGCCTTAAGAGCTTGGATTGATTTGTGTAATCTAAGTTCCTCAATTTCTAGTCTCTTGAATTGTCAATAGGAATCATATGATCTCATAGGTCTGCAAATTAAGTGCCATCATTAAGAAGGCATTAGAACCTTTAGTTCAGATACCTCAAGTATGAGGGCCTATCTGATCATGAATATTCCTAGAAAACATTCTGAATCAAATCTGGGTCTGGCAAATGTAACAGCTTCTATATAAATGTACTTTTAGTGTATATCTATCTGCATTGATGAACTGTTCTCATTGTTGAAGTTCATGCCATCCTGACCAAGATACTGGTAGACCTCAGTGATGTAGCCAGGCAAAGGAAGAGCTATCCATTTTCTGAAAATGTCTTCAAATTCCTTACAACAGTGGTTCTCAACCTTCCTAATGCCGCGACCCTTTAATACAGTTCCTCATGTTGTGGTGACCCCCAACCATAAAATTATTTTTGTTGCTACTTCATAACTGTAATTTTGCTACTGTTATGAATTGTAATGTAAATATCTGATATGCAGAATGTATTTAGGCGACCTCTGTGAAAGGGTTGTTCGACCCCCAAAGGGGTCGTGACCACAGGTTGAGAATCACTGCCTTACAACATAGTCTAATGCTCAAGTGTTATATGATTGGATTAAATGGCAACACACTCCATTTTAAATAAGGGACATTTTTGGTGGCAGAAAGATTTAAACATTGGCTCTCTCCATAGTTTCTGAGTAATAGGGTTTTGTATTCTGATTGTTAGACACTTACTGACTTTTAATTAAGAAAAAAAATGGCCTTACCTTGCTTTGTGGAACTGGGGAGGAGGATCTCAATAGAACCTGTCTTTATTGTCTCAGCTAATTCACTGAATATACTTCACAAGTCCATGCACCTCTCAGGGCCTCTGTAAGGACCACTTTAAGATTACTGACAGCAAGAAGAGTGGTTCAGTGGGTCAAAAGTAGGGTTACAGTTGTTTGTAGGGAAAAATAATACAATAATTTATAAATAATAATACAAGAATAAGCTCTTGTGTTTTATGTACTCACATCTATAAACTACTTTTGACCCTACCCTGTATATCGCTATGAGGGTTACCATGTATCTAAAAAGTCAAATTGGTTGTTTGTCTTAAGTTCAATGCGTACACTCTGAATGCTAGAACTACCTTTCGAACTCTAGAGAGTTCTACTTTCATGTTCTACTTTCTCTTTACTTTTACTATCTGTATTTTTTTAATCCTCACCTGAGGATATGTATTTTATTGATTTTAGTCAGAGAGGAAGGGAGAGGAGAGAAACATCAATTGGTTGTCTCCCATATTCGTTCTGACCGGGCATTGAACCTGCAACCTTTTGGTGTACCCGACGACATTTCAACCAACTGAGCCACCAGGCCAGGGTTCTTTGCTTTTACTGTTTGTATTTTGATGACAGTGTTTTATGTACTCAGTCCATTTGTTTTAAGACCTATGCATAATGAACAGAAGAAATCTTGGTAAGCAATGCATTTTTAGTAGGAAAAAAACACTCTGCATCCTGGTTTTTAAGAAGCAACCAATTTTTAAAAAAATTTATGCCTTATATTAAATGGTTATGGAAATCAGATTTCTGTACTCTTCTGTCCTGTATGATGTAGTCACCCATAAATATTCTTCAGTATTCTTAAAATAACTTGAGTTTTGTTCTGCTCACTGGAGGGGCAGACAGATGTTGTGGCAGCATGCCTTTTGAAAGAACAAACCATGGCCAGTTTGTGCTGTGCCTCATCAGTAATGCTTAAGCCCTTAATGTCACTTTTCTCAGAGTAGCCTCATCTGGTTATTCTGATCACGTACCTTATGATTCTGCCCACAAACTGTTCTGCACCATGAGTCATTTTGACGGTGCATTAGTATGTTTAAGAGACTAAATGGAACTATTTTTCTCCTCACTTTCCCTAAATTAATGCATCCCTACCCCAAGTCATCCTGTGGCTTTAAGTGCAGTATAGCCATGACAGCAATCCTTGCTGGGTGGTTCTGAGTCCCAATACACAGTTTCTACACTTAGATCTAGAGCAGTGGTTCTCAACCTTCTGGCCCTCTAAATACAGTTCCTCATGTTGTGGTGACCCCCAACCATAAAATTATTTCCGTTGCTACTTCATAACTGTAATGTTGCTACTGTTATGAATTATAATGTAAATATCTGATATGCAGGATGGTCTTAGGCGACCCCTGTGAAAAGGTCGTTTGACCGCCAAAGGGATCGCGACCCACAGGTTGAGAACCGCTGATCTAGAGCCTTTTGGAAAAGATTTCAAGGAATCCTTACCCACATACTTAAAGTTTCCAACCCTAGTCTGCAGTGCTACCCTCCCCACCTCATCTACTGCTCTCCTGTACTCACTCCACTCCAGCCATACTGGCCCTATTGCTATTCCTCACAAATCCTAAGGCTGCTCTCACTTCAAGGCCATTGTACTTGCTCTGCCTTCTACTTGGAAAGATCCTGCAGCTATCATGCTTACTCTCTCATGCCATTCAAAACTTTTTTCAAATGTTACCCAATCAGTGAGGAGTGGCCTATTTAAAATAGCACTCCTCGCCTCCAGGACTGTCCATTTCCCTTACTAGTTCATTTATTATCATCTATCACCATCTGACACACTATATATTTTACTTAATCCATGTTCCATGTATGTTTCCCACTAGAAGGTAAACTTCATGAGAGCAGGAATTTTTCTGTTTACTACTCTGTCCAAGTACCTAGAACAGTGCCTGCCACATAATTCACACTGGATAAATATTTGCTGAATGGATGACTGGTTATCTTGTTTAATAGCTAAACATTTATTAAGCACTTAATACCTTATTTCATCAAATCTAAGATGCCATCAATTGTAACATAAATATTGACAAACTGTGGTTATGAGAGGCCTACTGGTTTCAACCCTGTTAAAATGTGAAAAAATGTACATCTTAGAGTTGTACTCTAAGGCACTGTGGAGATTGCTGTGTATGGATTATATCATCTACCATTTATTCCATTTAATGCAGTTGGGATTCAGAGCCAAGCCGTTGGAGGTGAAGGCTTTAAGCACTCTACGATTCCAGCCTCCCTTTAGTATGATATACTGGTTCTTGTGTCAGTTTCAATTCCAAAAACAGAATCCTGTATTTGTGGTTGCTATAATTTTCAACTTTAAAGCAGACAGTATGTACTATTCCTTTGTTCTTTTTTTAAGTGCTAGATAGTATAGTTTGATAGGTATATCAGAATAGAAGTTGAATCCTAGCTTTTACTACACAGTAGCAGTGTGAACTTGGACAGTTATTAACCTCTCTAAGCTTAAGTTTCTCCATCTGTAAAATGGAGATGATACTACTTCTCATCCTGTAGAGTTTTAAAGAGAATTAAATAACATAATGCTACCAAGTACATGGTAGGAAGTAATAACTGTGAGCTGTTTTTAATGATATAAATCAGGATCTTTTTCCTAAAGACAATAGATGTAAAATATTTAGACAAGATCATAAAAGGAGGAAGTGAAGAAATGAGAATAGGGCTGAGATAAAACCCCAAGGAACAGAAATCCACTCAAACTGGTTTTTACAAAGGAAAGAATTTTAAAGTTATATGGTAAGTCTCACAGTATCCAATTGAAGGAAGTAGATCCGAGGCTCTAAAAAAATAGAGAGTTAAATTATAAAGCTTCAACTGAAAGAATAAACAGGTGATGACTACCAGGAAAGTTTAGAAAAAGATGAATGATGAGTGATGACAACTTGTACTGCATTTATTAAAATATGAAGCCGTAATTAAATGTTAGATGAATATAAGAATACACCAATAGTTTAACAGACAACACAAAGACACACACACACACACACACAAACACACACACACACACTGCTATGTATTTGGCATTTGATAAAGATGTTCTTTTCAGATCAATAGGGAAACAATGGAACATTGAAAAATGATACGGAGATACAAGGTTAATTTTTCTTTAGGAAAATACATTTAAACATCACCATCAAAATAAACACCAAAATAAACTCAAGGATGATTAAAGAGTTAAAAATTTTTTAAACTATAAAAGATATAGAATCAAGTATAGATGGTTGTATATCTTATCTCAAAATAGAGGTCTTCCTAAGAATAAAAGAAAATGATAGTAGAAAAGAAAGATCTCAATATATAAAAGTTTAGTACTTCTGACCATCAAAATGCTACCAGATACAAATTTAAACTACAAACAAGGGAAAATACTTGCAATCTTAAGTATGACAAAGGATTAGGTTAACATCCTTACTATCAGATACAATGAATATTCCATGAGTAAACTTGAATAGGGACATGAATAGCTAAATCATGACAGAAGAAATACAAATGAATAAGTTGAGCCCTGGCCAGTGTTGCTAGATGGTTAGCGTGCCGGCGGGAGCACCTAAGGGTTGCAGGTTTGATTCCCAGTCAAGGGCATGTATCTGAGTTTCGGGTTTGATCCCCAGCCCTGGTTAGGGCACATTCAGGAGGCAACTGGTAGATGTTTCTCTCTCTCTCTCTCTCTCTCTCTCTCTCTCTCTCTCTGTCTCTCCCCCACCCCCTCTCTCTTCCTTCATCATGCCCAGGGATGATCCCTTCCATCCTCTGTAAAATAAAAAATAAATAAACAAACATAAACAAATCAATGGAAAAAATATCCTCGGGTGAGGATTAACAACAACAAGAAAAGTAAGTTGAAAAATGTTCCATTTTCCTAGTAAGCAAAGAAATATAAATTAAAATGATATATCCTTAAACTAGATAAGGTCTTTTTAATGATGATATTTACTCTTGGCCACAGTAAAGAAAACTGTACACTAACATAATGTTGAGAGTGAAAATAAAAATTGGAAAACAATCTAAATGCCTAATAAAATAGAACTAATTAAGCAAATTGAAACATTGACATGACAGAATGTTACATGGCCATTTAAAATCACTTTCTCAAATAATACAAATATGAGACTATATTTGTGTCTTACTGTTAAGAATGTTGAAAAGAGCCCTAACCGGTTTGGCTCAGTGGATAGAGCATCGGCCTGCAGACTGAAGGGTCCCAGGTTCGATTCCGGTCAAGGGCATGTACCTTGGTTGAGGGCACATCCCCAGTAGGGGGTGTACAGGAGGCAGCTGATCGATGTTTCTCTCTCATTGATGTTTCTAACTCTCTATCCCTCTCCCTTCCTCTCTGTAAAAAAATTAATAAAATAAATTTTAAAAAAAAGAATGTTGAAAAGAAAATGTACCATTCTGTTTTGGCATATATATACTTGTATATATATAAACTGCTCATCTGCCACCCAAGAGGTGCTTCTCCTTATCCCTACCCTTCCCCCATGCTGGGTGCAGACTCCACTAAAGGGAGGGTCCACATTGGAGCCACTACTACAGCCCAAGAGGCTACAAAAAAGTATGTACCACATCCTGACTTGGTGTATATGTAGATATGTACATGTGTGTATATATACAAAGTAAGTACATTAAAATATAAACAGCAGTCATCTCCAGGTTCGGGGATCATAGATGATTTTGTTTTTTACATTTATGTTTTGGTAAATCCAGTTTACTTTGATAATCAGAAAGGGCCACAGGAAAATGATTTCCCAAGAGAGTGGGTTTTGAATCTCCTAGTTCTCTCCTGCATTCTACTCATAAAGGACAGCTGGCTCTGAGAGAGGACAAAGCCTCCATTCCTACAGGTATGACGGTTTTCCCCTCATTTGAAACATCTATACTAATAAAAGAGTAATATGCTAATTAGACTGGGAGACCTTCTGGACATCCTTCCAGACAAAGCCATGGTGGTGGGGCCGAGGCAGAGGCAGTTAGGGGTGATCAGGCTGGCAGAGGGGTCAGTCGGGGGAGATCAGGCCGGCAGGGGGGGCAGTTGGGGGCAAGCAGTCTGGTGGGGGGGCAGTTGGGGCAAGCAGGTCAATGTGGGGGGACAAGTGGGGTGAGGTCTGCAGGGGGGCAGTTGGGGGCAATCAGGCCAGCAGAGGGGCAATTGGGGGCAAGCTGGCCAGCAGAGGGGGCAGTTGGGGGTGAGCAGGCTGGTGGGGAGGGCAGTTGGGGCCGAGCGGGCCAGCGGGGGGGACAGTTGTGGGCTTCAGGCCAGCAGGCAGAGTGGTTAGGGGTGATGAGGCAGGCAGGCAGGTGAGCCATTAGGAGCCAGCAGTCCTGGATTGAAAGAGGCATGTCCGACTGCCGATTTAGGCCTGATCCCTGTGGGTGTCCCAGATTGGAGAGGGTGCAGGCTGGGCTGAGAGACACCTTCCCCCCATGCACGAATTTCATGCACTGGGCCACTAGTGTTTTTATAAAGAAAAATTACTTTACATTGCTAATTAGTCCAGTCACCTTGCCTTTACCATACATCATGCATAGCTCTCTGGCCCTCAAAGGGATACAGAGGCACACTTATCACTGGTCTGTTGTTGCCTCCTGTGGCACCTGAGAGATGCTGCTCCCCATCCCTGCACTTTTGCACATGCTCCTGCAGAGGTCCCCACAAGAAGGGTCAGGATTGGAACCACTACTTAGTATCTGAGATAAATAGGAGTGGAAGTGTTGATGGCAAGGGGCTCTGTGGAGGTGGGATGGGGAACCTACCAACCACCACATGCTACTCTGTTTCCTGCATCTCTATCTCTGCTGGCTTCACCAGGCTGACATCTTTAGGAGCCATGCCCACAATCATCTTCTTCCAGGATCTTCTTTTTGAGCACCAACACTCCACAGTGTCCACGCCTGCCTGACTCTTTTGCCATCTCCACCCACTTTCCTCTCCCCCACTGCCTCTATGACTCAGAATCCTTCCATTATAATCAGTTTTATTGGTCAAGGTATTGACAGACCCTGTTAACTGCTATTAATTGGTGAGGGCAAAAGGTTGAAGCACTGTGATACTGTAGAAAGTTAGTGGTGTTTGGTGCCAGGAAAATTGGGGTTAGAAACCAGGCTTCATTAACTTCCAACTGAGTGACTTTGGGTAAATCACTGAGTTAACACATCTGTAAAATGGGAGTAAAATATCCTTGAAGAACTATTAATAAAGCTATCTATTATACCTATACTTTACAGAGCTGTGATAGTGGCCAATGGGATTATGGTCATAAAGTATCACATAGTAGGCACTCAGTGGTATGACAGCACTAAATGGGCATCCTTTATATGCATTACCTAATCATCACAGAAGAACCCTGAGGTTAGGGGAAAGGAGCCAATACTTTGGGGGGGATCATAGAAATTCAGTGGCTTGTTCAAGGTCACACAGTTAGTGAATGCCAGAGCAGGTATACAAAACCAGGCCACTCTGGCTGCAGACTCTTCCCTTATATAACTTACTGTCCTTACCTGTATGTGTCCAGCCCAGAACGAAGGGATAATTGACAGCCAATATCAATGATTCTGGCCAAAGATTCATTCAGGTTGCTATGGAAAAAGTGAGTTCTGAAATACTGGATAATCAGATTGAACTGTGGAACAGATATGCCCAGGGATGATTCTGCTTTCAGAGATCTACAGACATTCATTTCAATGGACATCAGAGTGTGTTGTGAAGCCCTAAAATTAACCAACCATGAAATCTGTTAATATTATTCTATGGATTACAAACAAAGGTTCTCAAACTTCAGGGGGCATCAGAAATACATGTTAGGCCCCACGCCCAGGACTTCCGGAGTCAGAAGGTCTGAGGTGGAGCATAAGAAATTGTAGTTGTAACAAGTACCCAGGTGATCCTGATGCTGCTGGTCCAGAAACAACACATTGAGAACCACCAGCTTAAAATGTACTATAACATCCCCAACTCTTATCTGTGTCCCATCCTCCCCAAATTCCAGGAAGCTATCAGCACACGCAAGACTATCAGAAAGCCAGCCCCAATCCTGAAAACGGAGCTTTGGCTTGATGTTCCTGATGATTCCATTCCTCCCCAGTGCCCTCCCAAGTAACCACAGCATCCAGGTAATCAGGCCTCTGAGGGAAGAGGGGAAGTTGGTGGGGCAGGATCACTTCTGTGCTCTGCCCCATTGCTGCCCTTGTACCCAGCAGGTAGTCATTTGCCTCAGGGAGCATTTTTAAGCCTGGCTGTTTTTCAGAATCCTGAGCACTTTAATGGGATTGTGCGCAGGAAGGAGGGGACAGTGCCATGGAAAACAGAAATGCAGAAGAGAAATTTCTATCAATAAGGACGGGGCCTTGGGGAAATGGCTTCTGGGTGCACACGGGGAGGCTGGACCCCAGGCATTAGGTCTCCGAGTCTAGGTAACAATACCTCATCTCTTGTGCCCCATGGGCCCAAGAGCAGCAGAGATGCCCACCTTTGAAGGACTATGTGAACTTGGACACCCTAGGAGTGAGGATATTTTTTCCACTGATTTTTACAGAGCGTGGGAAGAGGGGGAGGGGGTGAGAGAGAACAGGGTGGGGAGCGGGAGAGGAACAGCAATGTGAGAGAGACACATCAATTGGTTGCCTCCCACACACACCTGGACTGGGCTCAAACCTGTAACCCAGGTATGTTCCTGTGACCAGGAATCAAACCCACAGTCCTCTGGTGCAGACGCTCTAACCACTGAGCCATGCCAGCCAGGGCTCCCGCTCCCATTCTTGAGTAACTCTCAGGAAAAAGAGGGCCCTTCAGTAGTGAATGAGACTAACCTTTCACCTCAGTGGGATGGAGGGAAGATGCAGATTTAAGCTGCAGCCTTTGAGCAAACCTGCCCTGAGATGCCCACTACCCAGAAGACACAGCAGGAAAGTGCACACGCTTTATTTCTAGTTAGAATCAGAGAAACCTCAACAAAGGGTGAACATGAACTGGGCAGATCTCAAGGGGGAAACTCTAGGACACCTTTTGTTCAAACAGGAGGCTGATCTAACTCCTCCTCCCTGCCCCCACCCCCGGCTCCACCTTGGCTGCCCCCTTGCAGCAGCTGCCTCAGGAGTGGAGAGCCTGTCCAGAACACACCAAGTGGAAGGAGCATTCTCCGGAGTGCCTGTCCCACCCAGTCCAGTCTATTTTTAACCCAGTTAGCCTTCCCAAGCGAAGTGCAATGTCTGGCCTTGGAATTCCTTTTGCTCTTCATCCACTCTTGGCTGGAAGGGGACTTGCGATGAAAGTGGCCGAGGATCAGGGCTTGAGTATAGCCAACACTCCTGAAGCACTGCCCTTCTTTAAGACAGTCACCCAGTGGCCTTTCAGGCAACCAGGACAGCTGTCCCTCTCAAGGGAGGAACTCAGCAGAATACTAGAAAAGTCCCGCTTACATCCTTGTGAGGCTATTTCTGATCTTGGCCACTGCCCATTCATCTCCATTGGGATTAAGGTGATGAGTGGTTCAGTCATTCAAGTCCTTCTATGAAAGTCTCTTTGACTTTGTCTCCAAAATCATAGAGATGGATCTTGACATTATTTCAGTTGGATTCACCCAAAAGCCACAGTAAATGCTAGGCAAAGAAGACACCCCTGGTCTACACTGTATCTCAAATTAGGCTCTCTCCTATCATCTAATCAAACTCATCCAACTGGGTAATAATTGTACATCACATAACATAAAATTGTGGTTCCTTACAAATATTAGACAATAACTATTTGTTCAATGAATTAATGAATAAAACTCAATAAAATTGCTATAACTTCTAAAATTTAACACTGCCCTCCCAATCCCCTTTGAACTGTGCTATGAATCCATTTTCACCAACAGGATTAAGTTCTAACAAAATCTATTTGCTCTCCTTTGTTTTAAGATGTGTGCCAGAACATCTCTTCCCTGACTCCTTCTCATTCTTGTTCTCTCCAGCTGGCTGAGGTGTCACTGAGGTGAAGGCTGCTTGCTGAGAGGCAGAAGGGTTACTTCGCGAGGGTTCACACACTGGGACCCAGAGCTTCTTTGGCTTCACACAAGTTCCTGGAGCTTAGAGACACAAGGAACAGGCCCTCGCCTATGAGTGTTATAAAAACCAAATCAAGAAACAAATATGAACGCTGTTGCAGTTTACAGCGTAATAATCACATTTTCAAGGAAAAGCATTGTTCTCGGAATATAATGTATCTTATGTTCTAAAAGCATCGTTATTCTCAGCCAAATACCTAGTATTAGGGGAAAGAGGAGGTTACAGAGAATACAGAAAGGAGAAAAGAGAATGTTTCATCATGTCAGCCTCCACAGGGTGTCAACCAATTGATAGCAGCCATCTAGAATCCACCACCTGTGAACTTAAGTGCAATTGGAGAAATTTTCCTTTAAAAGATTAATAAATATTCCTCAAAAAATTACAAATGGAACTGCCTTTTGATCTAGCCATCCCACTTCTGGAAATATAAACCTAAGAATCCCAAAAATGCCAATTCAAAAAAATATATGCACCCCTATGTTCATAGCAGCATTACTTACAATAGCCAAGATCTGGAAACAGCCACAACGCCCATCAGTAGATGAGTGGATAAAAAAGCTGTGGTACATTTATATGCAATGGAATACTGTGCAGCTGTAAACAGGAAATCTTACCTTTTGAACAACATGGATGGGCCTGGAGATTATTATGCTAAACGAAATAAGCAGTCAGAGAAAGACAAATACCATGTGATCTCACTTATATGTGGAATGTAATGAACAAAATAAGCTGACAAACAAAATAGAAACAGGCCTGGCCAGGGTCTCAGTTGGTTGGGCACTGTCCTGTGCACAGAAGGGTTGCTGGTTCAATTCCTGGTCAGGGCATATGCCCCAGTTTCTCACTCAATCCCCGGTGGGGGACATATAGGAGGCATTCAATTAATGTTTCACTCCCCAATCGGTGTTTCCCTATCCCTCTCCTTTCCTCTCTTTCTAAAAATCAATAAAAATATTTTTAAAATACTCTAATTAAAAAAAATAGAAACAGAGGCATGGATACATGGAACAGACTGACAGCTGTCAGAAAAGAGGAAGTGCGGGAGACTGAATGAAAGAAGGTAAAGGATTAATCAAAGAACATATAGGCATAACCTATAGACACAGATAACAGTGTGGCCAGAGGAAAGGGGGGTGGGGGGCTGGGTAGAGGTGAGCAAAGGGGGAGGGGAAATGGGGACATCTATAATAGTATCAATAATAAAAGTAAAGTTAAAAAAAGATTAATGAACATATTCAGTAGAATTTCATCTTTCTTTAAAACAATACACAGTATATACACATATATACATACACGTATAACATAATGTTAAAATGGTTATTGCTTAATGGTAGGATAATGACAATTTTTGTTTGCTAGGTTTTAAATTTTTCTATGATGTAAATAAAAGTTTTCTTTTTGTTTTATCAGAAGGGAGCTTCTAGAAATTGCTTTCTCTTTGGAATATGTGCTCATTCTTTTTCTACATCCCTGAACTCAGTGAGGAGCTTGTTTTGTGCCAAGGCTTACCACCTTACTTACTATCTAGATTCTATCGAATTTATCTCAAGTAAAGTGTCTGGAAAAATTATTCACACTCTACCACAGACAGTCCCAATCCCTACCCCTGAGGTCTGGGTTTCTCCTCTTGCTGGGATTCAAAGACTTTCTTACCTTTTGGTAGACTGGGCACCTGTCCCTGAGGTTGCTGCTTCTCTGAGGTACCATCTCGGCTCCTGCTGTGCCCGGAAGGATTTGTGAAGTGGGACTTCACAGGCCCCTCCTTTTGGCCTCCGCTCTCCTCGTCACACTGCAGGGCTTTCTTCTTCTTGGACCCAACTGCAGGGTACCTGCCAGGTGGGTGGCTCACCCCAGTAGGCATCTGGGGGCCTAAGAGGCCTGACAGGTAAAGCGCACCTGTTGACGAGACCATCACCCTCTGTGAATCAGCACCCGATGGACACTGCCTCACTTTGGCCAGCACCTGGCTCCGCTCCCCTACATTCAGAGGCTGCGTATTAATCCCGAGCTGTTGCCCTAGAGGCTTGGGTACGGCCTGCTGACGCCGTTTCTCAGCCAGGAGCAGCTGCCGTCGCGCGGCTTCGCGCTGGCCCAGCGTCCGTTGCAGGTCTTCCCGCGCCTGACGGCACTGCCAGACCAGCCAATCGCGCTCCTTGATCTTCTGCTGCAGCTTGGCCACCAGAGTGCTGGCGGCGCTCTCGTGCTCCTCAATTTGCTCCTGCAGTCGCCAGACGCCACGCGCGTAGTCATCGCGCTGCCTCGCGGCTACACGAACGCCCAAGGCCAACGCGCTCCAGGCGAAAGCTCTCTTGCTGTTGTCCGGCACCTGAGGGTTCACCACAATACTTCGAAGCTGGTCCTCTATCTCATACCAGGGCCTAGCGCTGAATGCTGAGTAAAAGTCCGGGCCGCCTCCATTTTGGAGCACCTCTTCATTGATGAACTGGACTATCTCGCTGTAGCGGAAACCGCTCCTGGAGTCCCCTGAGGGTACTGCCATGGCGGCCCAGTCAGCAAACGCCGCCCCCCCTCCGCTGCTGTAGAAAGCCTTGGCCACCTATCAATTGGCCCCTCAGCCCCACTTTAGTCCTTCCTCAGTCCTGGCCGCCTCCTTGGCCTCTTCCCTTGTTCACCCACTTGTTCTGAGGAAGAGTGAGGCCAATCCTCTTACCACACGAACACCTACTGGGAATGATGGGGTGGCGCCACAGACTTGAGCTCGGAGCTATGTCGAAAGGCGGTGGCGCCACAGACTTGAGCTCGGAGCTACTACGTCGAAAGGCGGGTGTCGCGCTAGCCACTGGCTGTGCCAGTGCGCCCCCTGCTGAACGGGCAAGTTCGGAGGTCCTCTGAGTTCTGAGGCGGGAGGGGCGGAGGGGAGGGGGGTGGGGGAGGGGGAACGCTGCTTTTCTTGGTACAAGGCTTCCTTCAGGGCTAGCCCACTGGGACACTGTACCGGAACTTCAATGAGCACAGAGAGAACGAAATTCTTGTTTCAGAAAGTTTCTGGGTTTCTGACAGACAGACAATACCCAGACACACTGAATTTCTAACCTGGGAGTAGGATGAGTAGGTGCAAGGGGGACTCTGGTTCAGCTCCCTCTCCTATAACTCTCAGTTGCTGTGTCAAACTTTCTGTATGGTCTCCAAGCTGTGTGCACTCTTCCCTCCTCATCTTAAACAGATGACCTTGGAGTTCCTCTCATTAAGAAAATCCAGCCCAGTGGTGTGGCTCAGTGGTTGAAGGTGAACCTATGAAACAGGAGGTCATAGTTTGATTTCCCATCAGGGCACATGTCCAGATTGTGGGCTCGATCCCTAGTAGGGGGCATACTAGAGGCAGCCGATCAATGATTCTCTCTCATCATTGATGTTTCTATCTCTCCCTTTCCATTCCTTTCTGAAATCAATAAAAATATACTTAAAAAAAGAGAAACTCCAGAGATTGCTCAGTGGTTAGAGCAGTGGTTCTCAACCTGTGGGTCGCGACCCCTTTGGGGGTCAAATGACCCTTTCACAGGGGTCGCCTAAGACCATTGGAAAACACATATATAATTACATATTGTTTTTGTGATTAATCACTATGCTTTAATTATGTTCAACTTGTAAAAATGAAAATACATCCTGCATATCGGATATTTACATTGCGATTCAGAACAGTAGCAAAATTACAGTTATGAAGTAGCAACGAAAATAATTTTATGGTTGGGGGTCACCACAACATGAGGAACTGTATTAAAGGGTCGCGGCATTAGGAAGGTTGAGAACCACTAGGTTAGAGCATCAGCCTCCACACAGAAGGGTCTCAAAAATATATTTAAAAAGAGAAAGTAGTCTACACTATGTCCACTTCATTGTGCTCCCTTCATCATTCAATCTGCTGCACTTTGTTTATTTCCCCCTACCAAATTTAGTAAAAATTCTCTGATAAGGTCACCAGCAGTCCTTACTCCAGTGCAAAGCTAGTGGATACTTTGAAAGTTATTTTTTACATGATGTTTCAATAGGGTTTGATTCAGTTGACCATTTCATCCTTGACATTCCATCTTGTATTGGTTTCTGTGACACCACATTCTACTGATGTTCTTATTCCTCTGCCTTATCTTTTTTCAGTTTCTTTGAACTACTTGTTCTTCTGCCCAAGGCCCCAAAGTTGGTGTTTCCCCAGTTTTGTTCTTAGCCCCCTTTCATTCTATATGCTTTTCTTGGATAAATGTATTCACTCCCATAATTTTAAATACTACCTCTATCACAACTGTGCACTTACACATTAGAGTCTCGGTCTTTTTAAATTTTTATTTTTTAATTATAATTTACATTCAGTATTATTTTGTATTAGTTTCAGGTGTACAGCATAATGATTAGACAATCATATACTTTACAAAATGTTCCCCCCGATATTTTCATTTCTCACTTGGCACCATACGTAGTTATTATAATATTACTAGGGGCCCAGTGCATGAATCTGTGCACCTTGAAAGGAACTGTGGGCCACAAGGCTGCGGTGGGCACAGGGGTGGGTCTCAGCTCATCCTGCCCAGCTCCTCCTGCCACGGTCCCCAGTCCCCTGTCTGCCGGCAGCCCCACTCCTGCCACTGCCACTCCCATGTGCTGATGGTGCTGGCCCCTTTTGCACCTGCTGAGGGCGCAGAGTGATTGGGGCCGGCACCAGCAGCGGGTGCAAGCCGGGCTGGCGCCATCAGCTGGTGCAAGCGGCGGCTGCTGCCCCGATTGCCACTCAGATGCAGGGGGAGGTGAAGAAGCCCTCAGGGGTGATCAGGGCCAGCAGCCACCACTCACACCCACCGATGGCGCCAAGCCATAGGGACTGGCACCGGGCACTGGCTGCAGATGCGAGCAGTGGCTCCGATGCCGGCTGTGGGTGCGAGTGGTGTCATCACCGGCAGCAGGTGCAAGGAGTGGCTTCCAGCCCTGATCGTCCCTCAGGAGCAGGGGGAGGTGGAGAAGCCCTGAGTGGTGATCGAGGCTGGCAGCCACCACTCGCACCCAATGATGGCGCTGAGCAATTGGGGCCAGCACTGGGTGCCAGCAGTGGGTACAAGCGGGGCTGGTGCTGGCAACAGGTGCAAGCACCGGGCGGGACCACAGCATGCGGGAGCAAAGAATTTTAAATAACCACCAGAGATTCACTTCGATGACAGTGACTGGTGCCCTACCTTGGTCTGGCACCCCCACTCACCTGCTCCACCATTCTGCCATGGCCAACACCCACCATGTTCTGCATGCACCGTCAGGTGTTCAGCGCATGCCATAGTGACTGGTTGTTCGGTTGTTTGGTTGTTCTGCTGTTCGGTCTATTTGCATATTAGGTTTTATATAGATAGATTAACTACATTTCCTATGCTGCACTTTATATTTTCACTTTCTTTTTCTTCTGTTTTTGTTTGTTTGTTTGTTGTTAATTCTTTCCCAAGGATATTTTTCCATTTAGAGAGAGTGGAAAGGAGGGGGAAAGACAGAGAGAAACAACGATGTGAAAGAGACACATCGATTGGTTGCCGCCTATATGCACCTCGACCAGGACCGGGGAACCTGCAACCAAGATATGTGCCCTTGACCAAATTGAACCCAGGACCCCTCAGTCCATGGGCTGACACTCTATCCACTGAGCCAAACCCGCTAGGGCTATATTTTCATTTTCGTTTTAAAAAATATATATTTTTATTGATTTCAGAAAAAAAAGGAGAGGGAGAGGAAGAGAGAGATAGAAATATCAATGATGAGAGAGAATCGTTGATTGACTGCCTCCTGCACGCCCTCTACTGGAGATCGAGCCTGCAACCTTCCAACCTATGCTCTTGGCTGGAATCAAACCTGGGACCCCTTAGTCCACAGGCCGATGCTCTATCCACTGAGCAAAACCAGCTAGAGCATATTTTCACTTTCTTGATGGTGTCCTTTGAAAGCACAAAAGTTTTCAATTTTGATGAAGTTAAATTTATCTATTTTTCTTTTTGTCATGTGTGCTTTTGATATTATTTTTAAGAAACTGTTAATCCAAGGTCACAAAGATTTATGTCTGTTTTTTTTTCCTAAGAGTTTTATAGTTTTAGCTCGTACATTTAGGTTTTTGATCCATTTGGGTTAATTTTTGTATATGGTATAAAGTAGGAGTCCAAATTCTTTTCTTTCTTTCTTCCTATTTATTTATTTTGCATGTGGATTGTCCTAGCACCATTTCTTGAGGACAGTATTGTTTGACTATTGAATGGACAAAGCACCATTTTCAAAAATCAATTGGCCATAGTTGTGTGGGTTTATTTCTGGACTCTCAATTTCATTTCATTAATCTATATGTCTACCCTTATGACAGTACCATACTGTTTTAATTACTCTAGCTTTGTAGTAAGTTTTGAAATTGGGATGCATGAGCCTTCTAAAATCAATTTGTTCTTCTTTTTCAAGACTATTTTGGCTTTTCTGGGTCCCTTGTATTCCTATATGAATTTTAGGATCACCTTGTCAATTTCTGAAGAAAAGAGGAAGTTGGGGTTTTGAAAGGATTGTATTGACCCCATAGCCACAGAGCAGAGTATGAATGAAGATAAAATTTCCCAATCACTGGATTTGGTTCAGTAGATGTTTCCAGCACTGTACCAGGTTCCAAGGAGTCTACCCACAGAACCTCCACTTAGCGACTGTATTAGATATCTTCTGTTTGCCCCTCCAAATGTACTCTCTACCCTTCTCCACTCTCTTCCTTGGGAGGCTGATCTATATGGACATCAGTGAGCTTCCTTGCCCTCTGGCTTCTGGTTGGATTTGGTGAATTTACCATCAGAGGTGATCAGAGGGAGGCAGAAAATTAAGTAGGGTACTTATTTTTTTTCCCACACTACAAGCCCACCTTGAGCTAATTTAGCTCTTCAACAAGTCACCACTCCTCTCACAGTAGTCAATTGTACTCGACTCAGTCCTTCCAAGCTCTGGGAACCACTAGCCTTGGTTACTGTGCTATTCTCTGTGGTTCTCTACATCTACACACTTATAAGTAACCTCTTTATCAATAACCCCCTTTCCAAATATTCCATTTTGTCAAGTGTACTATTTCTTGTAGGAACCCTGATTGGTATTATGCCCATACAGGAGCCTGCAAGGAAGTACATCCTGAAGATTCAGCTGCTAGATTGAGAGCCTATTATATCCTTCTTAAATGTTTTGGATACCGCTATCAGCTTTTCTTCCCTCCTACCCTGAAACTAAATAACTTTGTGAAGTAGGGAGGGCTATTCAGTCTTTCAGCACCTTTTCCCTTGCCCTGTACCTCCATCCATCCTATTCCTCCCCCACCTCTCAACACACACACACACACACATACACACACACACACACACACCCCTCTATTTTATGCCTGGATAAAATCATAATGTAAATCACATTTTTGAATTATTTGATGAAATTACTTTATCATGTTTGGATATTTTAAAAGGAAGTCAGTAAGGAAAGTTACTCTAACAAAGAACCTAGATGGGAGAAATATATTGGGGTCATGGACCTCTCCCCAGTGCAACTATATTAGCCATGTTGACCTTAGGCCAGGGCAGCTTCCAAGGAAAGAAGAGATTCCTACTGCATCCTAGTCTCTGAATCAAATAAGGGAGTGGAATATTTCTGTCATGAATTGCAATTACCACTAGAGATTTGCTCTGAGAGACAGTTTGTGGCCAGATGTGCACTGAAGTCACTTAGCCAATCTTTCATCAAGCAATAGAAGTTTCTTTTGGATTTTGGTTCCTTCTCCCCACTTCAACTTTCACTTAGTGTTTTTATCCTACACAAACACATAGAACAATTTATACTTGTACTCAACTTTGATGAAGAAAGAAAGTTTACTCTGACAAAGTAGTCTGAGCAACCAGAGCATAGAGACTGCAAAATAAAAAAATGCTCAGAATGAAACAACTTAGTTTCATCCTCTCGTGGCTAAACCACAAGAGTTGAAAAAAGGTGGGGGGAGAGAAAGTATTAAATTAATGGGCTGTCAATTGTCAAGTTTTCCACCTACATAGATGCCCAATATTCCAGTGGGAAAATCAGTGGTACAGTCTAGAAAAAGGAAATCATACACTTTTTTTAAAAAAAAATTATTTATTGTTGTCAACAAGTTACCAAGACAATACTAATGTTTTCTACATGAAGATTCCCAGCAAATAAATGCCTAAGAGGTTACTTTAGGATAATGATTTCAGAGAGGGAAGGGGTGAAAAATCACATGTCTAAGCATGGACAAAACCATGAAGGCATTTTGAAGTAGTATTTCTCATTGACAATCAAGTAAAACCAAGTGCATTGCAACAAATTATATACAGATCAAACACTGGTATAGCACAGTGTGGGGAACTATTTGAATTAATCCACTAGAAGTTATTGAACTGTTAGAATTCAATTTAATCGTGATTAAATTATAATATCCGATTTTGTATTAAAAAGGTATTTGTTCATGTCCCAGCTGACAACCCAAACTATCCTAGTACTTTTCAACACTTATTTGAAACTGTGGAAACAATGGATTCCATTGAATGAGAAATACTGTATGACAAAAGATTCATAATTCCTTGTTTGTTTAATAGTTAACATATTTAACAGGATAATGTATTATGTATAAACTATAGCACCAGTAATTGAATTCCTGTGAAATGTTAACTATTATAACTCAAATTTGACATATGTTTCAAAATGTTGGGAATATCATTCATTGGTTTTTAAAAAGATGGTACTTCCTGGTAAGCAGCAGCTCAGAGTAGAAAGAGCACTGGACCTGGAGTCAGATGCAATGCAGGTTGTTTTCCCTAAATGCTCTCTAATATCCTTTCCAGATTTAATGTGATCTTTTACTACTGAATCTTGAGAATTTATTTGAGGTGATTTTTAAATGGTTTAAAAGTTATTGTCTTTAAGCATCTTGTCTATTTTTTGTTAAGGTTAGTTTTTAAAATCGAGTTTGGTAAGGAAGGGTTGGAAGGAGACAGTTGTATTGTTTTTCGTATTTTCCTCGGATCTGTTGTCGTATCGCTTCTATTACTTGTTAATAGTGGTCAACCCCCCTCTACTCTGTTGTTAAGAGTTGGCAGGAGTTGGAAGGTGTCTGGGAAGGAGATTCCAAAGAGTAACAGCCTTTCTGCCACAAAGCCAAGAGAAAAACACTATCTGAGAGACTGGTGTGATGTGTTTACATAACTGGCTCAAAATCCCAAGATTAAATAGCTTAGAATTTCTTAAGAGAGTTCACTTAAGAAAATCTTGCTTTTGTTCTCAGATTTTCTTCTTCCCAACCCAACTAGAGTTTACATCTGCACACCAATATCTGACCAATAGAAATCACAAGCCTAAAATGCCCAAAATTGATTTCAACATCTCCCTCTCCAATCCTGCTTCTCTCTTGTATTCCCAGTCGTGATAAACAATATCACCATCTCACTGGCTCTAGCCAAGCTCAAAACCTCAGAGTCATTCTTGACTCTTCTTTTCCCCTCATTGCCCATTCCCCAGTCTTGTTCCTCTCCAATCCACTCTTCACATTATGGCTGCCAAAGTGCTCTTTCTAAAATGCAAATATGGTCACAGAGATTCCTTGCTTATAATGCTTTAATGACTCCTTTTCACCTACTGGATAAAATTAAAGGTCCTCTTTTGGTACCTGCATATCTCTCTAGCCCAACCCCCGGTCACCTCCTGCCATTTCCCTGAGCCCTTTATACTCCAATGACATGAACTGCTCACAAGTAACCAAACACACCATAGTCTTTCCTGATTGTGACTTTGCATGTGAAATTTCCCCTGCTACTTTCTCAGCTCAAGTTAGTAACTTTTCTTCATGTTCCAATAGCATTTCCACATACTAGTTTTATAATGCTTGTCACACTATATTGTAGTTACTTCTTCACTTGTTTGTCTTTACTACCAAACTACCAGTTCCTTGTTTGGAACGAAGGTAAACATTATAGAGTAGTTTCAGACTCTGGATGCTTCTAGGTGGCATTTAAGCTAACTTTGGATCCTGAGACACTATGCTATTCTCTAATGTTCACTTCTCCTTGTCCCATCTCTCCCCCTGGTAGAGGTGTTAAGAAGCAGTGGCCAAAGATATGACAAAGCAGCTGGGCTGATCCATAGCCTGGATAAACATCGGCTTCATATATTTTTTTAAGCAAATGAAAATCTAGCTAATGAGTCTTGAATTAGGGTTTCCTGCAAGAAGATTTCTGTCTTATAATGTATCAGTTGGCAGACCCTGATTTCAATCCCTAGAGCTGTAGCCGGGGGTCAACACACCCATCCCTTGTGGTCTCAGAGAACATCACACTACTGTCAAACAAATAGCCCAAGAAGAAATAGTGAGTAGCGATCTTCTTCTTTGTTCTCTCCTCTGCCTGAAGATGAGACAACCTTGTTTACAAGAATGTTTGGATGATTACACCATAGATCGAGGAATCAAATACCAATCACATCCACATAATAAGTGTTCTCAAGTCAAGTGGGCCTCACCTTCCCCAAAAAAAGTCATAGGGAAAGTCTTCATCTCTATCCAAAGCAATATCCAGTTAGCATGCTTTCAGTTGAAGATACCCTAGTCTTTGAATCAGTATTTAGTTGCCCACGTGAGACAGCCAGTTTTTCAAGCAGCTTTGGATATAGAATTCCTTAAGTATGATGGCCCTAGATATATTCTGGGTTGATCTAACTGGTGATTCCCACAGAAGAACCTTGCCAAGCAGGTGGGAAAAAAGGTTATCATCCTAGTTGGGAAGAATCTCACCTCTAAAAACAACAAAGTTTTAGAAAACACAATGAATTTATAATCATCATAGAAATTCTCCTTCACGGCTACTGTGAATTTTATCATATACTATGTTTGCACTACACTGAGATGTCTAGCAGCAAGAATGGGTTTTAGTTTTAAGTGGAGGGTGAAGGAAATTAATATAATCTGTCATCAGGAGAAACCACCTTTAAAAAATCAAATAGCTCCCACAATGTCATTTTATACATATGTCAAAGGCAAGGAAAGAGGATCTGCTCTTAGGTGTCCAACTGGCTGTGTCCTGATTGAAGAAAAAGAATTCAGGTGCTACCAAGGATAACATGAACTAAAACAGAAACAGAACTGGTGTGTGTGTCCCCCGACATTCTTAAGTTTCTATGTTCAGAGTAAAGATTACCCTACCCACAAAACGATCATTGATGACATCATTTATGATGCCTTTGCCCTTCAGTTGGCACTGCACAGGCACCGCTTGGTTCTTCACCACGTCTGTAAAGTGCATTGCCACCAGCGGGGAGGTGTAGTTAACCTGTAAATGGAGGAACAATGAATTCTAAGTGTGAGGAGGGGTGGCTGTGTGGGAGAGTAATAGGATGAAAGTGATCAGATACTCAGGGCAGGATGGGATAACCTCCAAAAGAGAACTTAGCAAATCCCATGATTCTAAGACACAAATGGCTAAAGCAAATGACATGCTCTTTCTGCCCTCAGACAGTGGGGAAATTACATATTTCTCTCATAAGTCACTGTCAGATGTTTGATTGTCCTCTGGGGAAAACCAGTTCTAACTCAGTACGGTATGATTTCCTGGATATCAAACCATCAATCAAACGGGAACTATCTGTCAAGTTTCTATGCTAGAAAAGAAGCTTTCACTACCCCAAGGCCTCAATGGGAGAAAGGGAAGTGAGATTATTGGGCATAATTTAGTGCAATGGCAGTGATTTGTTTGCTCCTGGCTCTGTCACAATGCTATGTGACATTGGGCAAGTTACTTCCTCTCTCAGAACCCTAGTTTCTCTATCTGTAAACTGAGGGAATTAGACCACACTATATCTGAGATTCCTTTAGATATGGAAAGGAGTAGTTGTGATAGGAATTGGTAGAGTGGGCTCCTGGTATTGGCCAGCAGCTGTTCACCTTTCTGTTACTACTCTCTGCTCCCTAACTCTCATAGAACCCAGCCAGCTTTTCCTTTGCCTCTGAGCCCTTTTTGACAGCAAAGACTGAAGGGGATACAGGCTTACGTGAGTCATTTTGCCATAGTAAGGGTAGTAGCGGAGGTCAAAAGAAGCCGACTCTGGATAGTAATTGATGGATCGGATGTCGTTTTCATCACCTCTCTGTAAGTAAAAGCAGGCATATATGGGATGCTGGGTCACTTGGTTGGAGCCTGAGCTAAAGGGACCTATGCCCCAGGTGAAATCACTGTGAGTCCCACAACCACTTCTCCCAAGAAGACCATGGAAGCAGAATGAGACAAAGCTCAACCCAGACCTATCCCCAGAGAACCATTTCCAGGAAGAGATTGTGCCTTGGCTTTTCAGTTCAAAAAATACTGACTAGAAGGCCTGAACTGAGGAGGCTGAAGATGCTCAGTATGGCTCTGTGCTGGCTCCTAGGAGACCCAGACAGAAGGGCTCCAAAGGGCTTGCAGTACCTGGTGCTTCTCTGGCAAGAGGACTTAACCATGCCAGCCCCTGCTCAAAGAATCATATTGGGCCTGGCTCCCAGTGTTGGATTTTGGAGCTGAGGCGCCTGTAAGTTGGAACATGTTTAGTAAATCCCACCCACAACAACTTACCCACTGTGGATTTGGTTCTGTTGGAAGTCAGACCAGGTGCACAGGGATACAGCCTATAGTTGCCTTACCTAAACTCATGTCTCTGATCACATTTTCTGTCGTGCTTAATTACAGTAGGTGAAGTCAAGAGGATAAGCAAGCGGGGCCCAGTACTAGATTAAGTAAACAAGACTACCCTCATAATATCATGCCAGGTAGGGGATTGCCCATTCTGCCTATGCGTTAGTCTTGCCCTAAATAGCAGAAGTCTGGGGGCTAATAAGGGACAAATTGTGTATCACTACTAGGAAATCACTCACTAGGGTCATGTGGTGACTTCTTTCAATACAGTATAATTGTTCTTAGTATAAACAGTTTTCCTTAATGTATTCTAGTAATTACCTCATCATGCTTGATTTCCACAAGTGGGTGTAGATTGACCAGTATTTATTATTATAGAATGCATAAAGACCCTTAATATTTCTTTTTTTAAATAAAAGAACATTTTCAGCGAGGTTTGATGTAAGCTGAAAAATGAATGGCTTCCATTCAATTAATATACTAGTTTCAGACAGAGTTGGTCTTTATGATTTAGTTACATATTATTCTAAAGGACTATGAAATTCATTTTTGTGAATGGTATGTGGAATCAATTCTACTAGTTTATGGTCATGCCTCGCATGTCTGTATATTTATTTACACATAATCACATGCATGTGAGCAAAATGAATATTTTTCTACCTGTTCACCTGGCAAACAAGGCCTGACCTTTCAAAGCTCATCTTCAGCATCACCATCCTCCACGTCAAAGCTCCCACTGCACCTTTCATAGCACCTGTAATACTTAATTGCCCTGATTTCAGGGAATCATATTTATCTTTGCACTCCCAACACCTAGCAAAGTACCTGATCTATAATAAGTGATCAGTAAATGCTGCCTTTACTGCTTTCTGATCTGCCACCATCAAGACTAGGGTTTTGAACTGAACTTCTACTACTGAAAATGGCATTACCTGGCTTCACACAATTGCAAGACAATTGTCCAGGGCTTGAGATACAGTTGATGCTGTCAAACAGGAGGGAGCTACTGCCAATTTAAGAAGCAAATCCCAGATCTAGGGCTTTTTCCTACAAAGGAGCTAATTGGGGCAGATGAGATAGGAGTTAATGGTCCCTCCAAGGACAGTTAATTAGCATATTAATGGAGTTCTGTTTACACTCCCTTGTAGTCATTTGTTATTGCAACACCAGTGGCCTGGCCATTGCTACAAAAAGTGAAATTCAGTTTTAAAAGCAGGGACTAATGACTCTAATAAAAGCTGTTTGTTTAGTTCAAAGAAACAAGTAATTAGAGCAAAAAACAAAAGTGTAAACAGAATCTCAATTAATGACTTGGCACATCATTATTCCCTGCTGTGGCCCTTAGCTGAGGTTCAGTCTTTGGCTTTCACAGGTATAAATCAGCGCGCGCGCGCGCGCGCGCGCGCGCACACACACACACACACACACACACACACACACACACACCACGAACACACAGGAAATGAATGCTTTCTGGAAATAGGGAGGCCTGAAATTACTAAAGGGAGACGTAGTTTTGAAAAGATTAACCCTTCCCCTAACCCATAGTGAACCATCCATAGTAAAGCCTTGGAAAGTATGAGCCACCTCTTTGCATGAAATAGATGTGCTAGCAATGCTTACTCAAAAAGTCACTTTACCTGAACTTTGCAGGAAACTTTCACAGGATCTCCAAGCTCAGGACGAAAACCTACAATCTGTCAAAAGAAAATCAGCGTGTTTTTTAAAAAACAAAAACAAAAAAGCAAAACAGGTTTGATAGTAAAAATGGGGCTTTTATAAATCCCCTCTGAGTCATCCCTTCCTTAGGCATAAGTTTAATGTATTCTGACCTCTCACAAATGTTACAAAAAGCAAAAAATGTAAAATATCTTCAGAGCTATACAGCTCAGCTTATGCCTTGTATTTGTGCCTGACATTCATACAGTTGTAATTGCAGTAAGAAAACCCTGAAGGTGTAATTAACTTTCTGGTTTCAATAGGGGAGTGCCTGGTAAGGCTTTGCCACACCTCTAAGACATGGCAGGAGAGAAGGAAAATGCATTTATTTTGATATGAGAATTGTCCCTCACCCCACCCCATATCAATCCTTTGTTCCAAACAGCTCAGGATCTCATTCCTGACAGAGGGCATCAAAGGGGGCGGGGGAGGTTTGGGGGTGTGGTAGAAGAATGGAAATGGGGAATGTCCAAGGAGAAAAAAAGAATTATTGCTTGATAGTTTTTCCGGTTGTTTATGTTACTGATGCTGTCAGTAAAAATGGCCAAATTGGCAGTGTGTGAAGACAGAGCCAAAGAGAAATGGAGTGTCCAGAGCCCTCCTATCCAGCTTATCCACTTATCGCCAGATTGTCAAGGGCCAATATACCCGGTTCATCTTTAGAAGGATGCAGGGCTGTCCAGTAGAGTAGCCAAAAGTAGGGTCTTCCAGGCCAGAGCAATTCTTCAGGAAGGAGCGCTTAAATTGGCAGGCCTTCTTGTCCTCATCTTCATTTCCATCTTGGATGAAGTATTGCCCTGGAGGGCAATCTACATTCATTTCCTCTTGAAGACTGTCATTATAACCTAAAGTGTGTATGGGTAGCAAGAAGACATGTTAGATGGGTGCTACATGGGAAGACCATGCTTTCAGTAGTCCTCCTCCCTAGTTTCCTTTCTCCGGCTTGCCTGTGCTTCTCAGAAAGCCTGTTCAATCTGTCCTAGGCCCCGTGACATGGCATCAGGTCAAGGCCCTTCATCAGCAACATGTCTTCAGGATGCTTTCTAGGTTATTCCCCTCAGCCCACTTTGATTGACTGCCCTCTTGCTTCTCATTTCCTCAGAACTTTTGGCTATCCATCTCTGGGTCACTTTATAACTTCTACTTTTCATCATTTCTTTTCAGATATGGTAAATTGTAAATGTGGAACTCCACCTCTTCTACTTCTGGGAAGGGAATAGGCACATAGTAGGCAGATTTTGGAAGAGGGACTGCATCAGGTCAAGGCATGGCATATAAGAGACAGCAAAGCTCCTGTGTTAAATCTCCTTAAGCTCAGCCTAATAGACATATCCCTTTGAGGTCAATGAGAGGCACCTGATGCAAGAGAGTGAGACGTGTGTGTTGTGAGACAGGTGAAGGGGGAGGAAGAAGAGGAGGAAGAGGAGGATAAAAAGGAGGAGGAGGAAATAAAGTTCCTCATTCTTTACAAAGGGAAGTTAGCACTACAAAATAGAAGCTTAGGTTGAAAGACAGAAGCCAATGACAACCATAGCATCTCCATTTAGACGCAGTAGTTCTCAACCTCCTGGCCCTTTAAATACAGTTCCTCATGTTGTGACCCAACCATAAAATTATTTTTGTTGCTACTTCATAACTATAATGTTGCTACTGTTATGAATCGTAATGTAAATATCTGATATGCAGGATGGTCTTAAGCAACCCCTGTGAAAGGGTCGTTCAATCGCCAAAGGGGTCGCGACCCACAGGTTGAGAACCCCTGATTTAGAGGGTGAGGGCGTGAGATCTTGTCTACTGAGACCTGAAGCAATGTAATGGAATGTTACATTGAATGGAATGTAACATGTGTCCAAGGTACACTTGTCAGGAAGAGAGCTGAAAGGGGCTGTGAGCTGACTTTTTGGGGCTACTAGATGTCATAGATCTAGGCTTTGGAAGTTACTGCATTAGTTCAAATTTGGTTCTAAATGATAATGTTAGTCCTATTAGATCTAGCCCCTGTGCATTCATGTTCCAAGTAGCTCAGTTTTTTCAGAGGAGATTGTGTACCTATGATCTACCAGAGGTAAAACTCTAAACGTACTGCTGGATCTTCATCTAGACAGGTTGTGACCTGGGTTTTATATTATTAGGAAGCAACTGGGAATTTTAAATCTATTCCAGTTATGGCTAAACCTTTATTATTCCTCAGACAAAGCTACATTCAATTCAAGGTCTTGCTATAATCATATTTTTAGAGCAAGAACTATGTTCAAATAACTTTCTAAATAGAAGCTCTAATCATGTGCTCATTGTTTCTCTTGAGGTAGTTCCATAAAAAATAATGTGACATGGGCATGACCCGTATTGCAAAATCCCAGTCCTCGTGGGAATGAAATTGATACTCTGGGATTTCTATTTCAGAGATGTGTTCCTTTTAAACAGGGTACATTATCTATGCTTAGGAACAACAATAAAAAAAAAAAACCCAATGCTTTTCCTAATGTCCTCCACTTCTGTCATCAGGTCAGAAGTGGTATTTCTCCATCTATTAGCTTCTCAGGAAATTCCTCAGCCGAGATTCCAGCAGTACATTTGCAGTAGCTCACAAGCATTTTGAAAGTAAAGAAGATATTGTGCTGGCTATGATGTCCAAGACATTTGGGGGGTCAAAAATTGAACTACATAGACTCAGAAAGAACCCAGCCATCTGAAACTTAGATTTACCCAAAATAACACCAGTATTACTTATACAAAACTGAATTTCTAATTCTTAGTCATATGCCAGCAGCAAAGAATTATGAAAAGCAGCACTTCTCAAGTTTTAAAGGTCATACAAAGTGACCCGTGGATCTTGTTAAAATGCAGGTCCTTATTCAACAGGTCTGGGGTGGGCCTGAGATTCTGCCTTTCTAACAAACTCTAACAAAGGGATGCTTATGTAACTGGTCCCTGGACTATGCTTTGAGTACCAAGGGTGTCAAGAACATGGACGTGGGTTTAAAACACTGGTTCTGCTAGGAGACTTTGATCATGTTACCCCCCCCCCTTTCTGAGCCTCAGTTTCCCCATTTGTAAAATGAGACAATACACTCTGCTATGCAGGGTTAAAATTAAATGAAAAAATTTATTAATTTAATGAACACTTTCTATCACATAAGAAATTGTTTTCCTCTTAATTCAGTGCACATTCTACTGGCCACTCCCACCTCACCCCCTCCCATTTCAGCCAGGCCAGGTCAACCAAATTAGTCTAACTGGCTTTTCCCCCACAAATCATAGGTCAATAATGTAAACTCACTGGAGCTCTTCTTTCATAGCTGGATAAATACAGAGGTTGTGTGCTCTGTGTTTAACTCTAACCAAGCTGCTACCTCAGTTTTCAACCTGTGGTAGGGCTTTTCAAAAAGCCATTCATTAGTTACTGAAAATGTATATGATGACACTATAGACATAAGCATCTTGAAAACACTTCTGATTAAAATGTAGGAGTAACTGTTACCCAGAGTTTCTTCCTCTAACTCCCTCTGGAATGCTGTTAAATAAAGACCCTTGCTTTCTTACTTCAAGATGGCCCAACTCCAAGAAATGACTTATCTTACCTTGAGAAAGTGTAAGAGATAGGGACCTTCCAGTTCTGGAGAACATTCTTCTTTTCTTACCACTAACTCCCCCCCAATTATATTCTAATAACCGATCAGTATTGAGCCATCTGGATGTGCCCAGGACATAACTAGGTGTTGTAGGGTGTTCAAGAAGAGAAGACAATTTCTCTGCCCCAATTGACTTATTCGATTGCTGGGAAGTTGGCTTATATGTTTTCCAGGAAACAAACAACCATAAATTAGAGCAGTTTTGAATGTATCTACAGGTTCTGAGGGAGATGCAAGGTAAGGAGTGGGCTGGGGTTAGTAAGAGTGGGTCAGCTGAATTTTGAATTCCCACCCACAACCTTTCCAAAGAGGTTTGCACCATTCAGAGGAACTTACTTACCCTGGAGAAAGCCATTTAGGCTAATCACATAATGCTGCCAAGTGTCAGGTTCAGAAACGTTGAAGTTGAAGTTAAGGCTATGGGCGAAGGGTCTGATCATAACTCCTGGCAATGAAAACAGGTCTTGGATATATTAACCCATTCTTGGGATAATTTTTTTGGTATTGATTCCCATGAAACCATTTCCCCCCAGGCAATCAAAATGAAAAGAATCATAATTTGCCAAGTACCAATTTACTTTTACTCTTAATAATTGAATCCCTAAGTCATTACTGGGAAGAGCCAAAGTTAATTGAGGCTAAACATGCTGTGCAAGCAGATTTCTGTCCAGCAAGTTCTGATAACACAGGGCATTTGGGCACTCACCAGGAGGCTTCACCCTCTCAGTGAATGTTGGCATGTAAGGACCGATGGTGAGAAATAGCGTGTACATGCAGAGAGTGATCACAGCAGCCAGGGAGGCGTAGAAGAAGAAGTAAATGACTAAGATCAAGCCTGCAGAACAATCAGAGATGAAAGTGGTCAGTGCTTGCCAACAGATTCTGCCTCCTCACTTGAATTTATGAACCAGAACCAATCCAAACATATGAGATGGCTTTTTTTTTTAATGCCCCAGATTCAATATATCCTTCCTTGCTCATTCAGATTTCACCAATTTGGAATTGGTGAAAATTGTGTCAGAGGTCTGATTGCAGTTTACCCTACAGCATCTTTGATGGAAGGACTTGCTGAGCAAATGATAACCATGAACAAGATTACAGAATAGAGTTTAAAGTACTGCAGTGAGTAAATTGCTTAGGAGTCCTCTGGGCAACAGTTGATGTCCTAAGTACAAATCATTCTTCACTATTCATTAAAGCAGGTGCCCTGAAGAGTCCTAGAAGCTTGGTTCCAGTGATTATATGTATTTACAATGGATGGAAACAGCATTTATTGTCACATAGCCTATAATTCAAACTTTTGATTAATTTCCATGGGACTTGCCCCTAGTCAAGGTAAAGTGAGGTTTCACCCTATTTATCTTGTATCTTATTCATATTTAGCAAAAGTTTAAGTGGCTCTGCTTCTCAAAAAGAACACTAACACAGGACAGGAAAGGGAAGAGTAAGAAACTATGCTTAATTATTGACACTTGCTACTTGTGAGTTCTAACCTGTGAGCTTGGGCAAGTTACAGAACCCCTCTGCACCCAAGATTCCTCATAAGTAAAATGGGAATAAGGTTAGCACTTACCTCATATCCTTCTCCATATTTGTATCAGTACAGTAGTCCCCACTTATCCACGGCTTTGCTTTCCATGGTTTTAGTTACCCATGGCCAACACCATGGTCCAAAGATATTAAATGAAAAATTCCCAAAATAAACAATTCATAAGTTTTGAAATGTGCACCATTCTGAGTAACATGATGAAATCTCACACCATCCAGCTCCATCCTGCCCAGGACATGAATCATCCCATTGTTCAAGCTATCCACACTGTATATGGTATGCACTCATTAGTCACTTAGTAGCTGTGTTGGTTATCAAAACTTCTTTCACAGTATCACAGTGCTTGTGTTCAAGTCACCCTTATTTTATTTAATAATGCCACATTCACATAACTGTTATTATAGTATCTATAATAATAAAAGCATAATATGCTAATTAGACCAGATGTCCTTCCGGATGAAGCCTGGGCTGCGAGGGAAGCCCAGGTCCCGGGTGTCAGAGGGAAGCCAGTGCCGGCAGCCAAGGAAAGGAAGGCCTACTCTTGCATGAATTTCACTCATCAAGCCTCTAGTATTATTATAATTGTTCTATTTTATTATTAGTTATTGTTAATCTTTTACTGTGCTTAATTTATAAATTAAACTTTATCATAGGTATGTATGTACAGGAAAAAATTTTAGTATATATAGGGTTCATATCCACTGGGAGTCTTGGAATGTATACCCTGAAGATAAGGGGGACTACTGTATCTGAAATTCAGTCTTTCCTTATATCCTATCCTGACCTTACCACTTCCTATTTAATCTTAGAATCTGAACCTCAGTTTTCTCATATGTAAGATGAGGACAATAATAGCACTTGAATAATGCACATAAACAGCATAGCACAGCCTGGGAGATACCAAGTATTCTATAAATGACAGTCTTCATCATTACTATTATTAATATTATTATTACTATAGGACCAGAAGCATAAGTGTGTGAATTCCTCCTCTGTGGGCTATATTAGAATTAGCTTTGCCCAGGATTAGGCAGCACAGAGTGAGGTAAATAAGAGTGAAATTGCTACTGAGAAGCTCTTTCCAAGTCCTCCTTGGGCTCTTTCAGCCAACAATATCTGGCTCTGCTCACAACAGTGACATGATGTTGGAACTACACATTTGAACTGAATCATGAACCAGAAACTGGAACAAAACACATAACTTTGCTATACCCAAACCCGATTCCAAATATTAATTTTTAAATTGAACCATGAACCAAATAATTAACCAAAGATGATTGGAGAAGGAGAAAAAAAATCCTTAGTAATCCAACTAGAAATGGAACCTCTATGTTTTATAAGATAAACTAAAGCAGAACTGGAACATGAACACATTGATTCAGCTGGAGTCCCTGGAGAAGAAATAGCAGCACCTGTGTGCCTGTGATACTTGGCTACTGACTAGAGGCTGTTCTAATGGGATGTGCCCTGTGCCATCTCCTCCATTCCTTTATCCTCATCCCCATCCTTGGAATGGATCAACAGCTGAAGCCATGCTCAAGGACTGGAAGACAGTTGCATGGATGAAAGGAGAGCAATAGAATACAGGTAAACTCCCTTGGAAACATCTTCCTTCCTGCCTACAATGTGTGAATGGCACTAGCAATGAGTCCTCTCAGCCTTACAAAGGAATCTGCGCCCTGGAATCTCAGCCACAGGCAAAAAAAAGCACCATACCCATCTGAACTCATTGACCCCATCAACCCTTTCTACTCTGGATGTCCAAGTTTTAATTGGCCACTCCTATAGGCAATCCAAGGCTCTCTTCTGAATGCTCCACCCAAGTATGGGTAGACCTGGATATCTTGGATAGACTAGGTACCCATGATCACAATTCTTCACTCCTACCACCAAAACACCCCCATCAGTTCCTGAGGCCCTACCCATCAGGGCCTTGCTCATTGCCACAGTTCATGAAGATGGTGCAGTGTTCTGGCAAGAGAATGAGCCCAGTGTTCATCCAATCTGGGTTTGACTCTCGGCACTGTCACTTATCAACTCTGTCACTTTAAACAAATTACCCTCTCTAAGCCTGTTTCTGCATCTGTAAAATGGGGATAATAATATTACTACCTCAAATGGTTCTTGTCAGTATCCAATAAAATAACATGTAGTTCCTAAGAATAGAGGTTGCCCAGCTACCAAAAGAAAAGCGTATATATATATATATATATATATATATATATATATATCTCCCTAATATGCAAATATGCAAATAGACTGAACGGCAAAACAACCTGTCGCTATGACATGTGCCGACCACCAGGGGGAGTGTGCAGAACATGGCGAGTGTTGGCAGCAGGCAGCAGAGTGCGGACGGAACATGGCAGGTGTCGGCCGCGGCAGGATGGTCAGGTGAGCGGGGGGCGCCAGACCAAGGCGGAGTGCCAGTCACTGTCATCAGGGTGAGCCTCTGGTGGTTACTCAAAATTCTTTGCTCCCATGTGGCACAGTCCTGCCTGGCACTCGCACCTGCTGCCAGTGCTGGCCCCACTCGCACCTGCTGCAGTGCCTGGTGCCAGGCCTGATTGCCTTTGAGGGCTTCTCCACCTCCCCCTGTTCCTGAGGGGTGATTGGGGCAGCAGCCGCTGCCTGCACCTGCTGCTGACGCCAGCCCCAATTGCTCCACACGTTCAGCAGGTGTGAGTGGGCCAAGCAGCGGCAGCGGGAGCAGGGCTGCAGGCAGATAGGGGACCAGGGGCCACAGAGGGAGGGTCCCGGTGGGGTGTTGGAGGATGAGCCGAGACCCGCCCCTGTGCCTACCGCAATCTTGCAGACCATAGTTCCTTTCAAGGTGCACGAATTTGTGCACTGGGCCCCTAGTACTATAATAATAGGTGGGTGATTATGTTGGTCATGTTGCTGTACAAGCTCAAGTGGACACCTAGTTCTCAAGCAAGAGGGCAGCAAGGCATATGTTTGGAGGCCTAAACATTAGGATCACTATTTTCCCTTTGCTCAGGGGTAGCTGAACAGAAGCCAGAATTCCTGGACTGTCCTTAGACCTGCACCCAGAGGCCTGGATAGGGCCTACTGTGCAGTGTCCCCACTGCCATATCTTCCCTGGACACTTGAACCTTCCTCCCTCATTCCTATTTACTGGCCTATCACTTGTTCTCCACGGGAGCAATTTGAATAAGCTCATCTGATTAAGTTCCAATTGCTGGCTACTTGGGGGTTAATGTAGGGCATCCTCTCCCAGAATCACACTTGCTTTTCACAAGGCCTGATTTTTCAGTCCTCTTTAGACAAGGGAGAAACAGCTGTGCCCCCTTTGGAGCCCCAGTGAGTGTCCAGCATTTGTTTGCAGCTTCAGAATGTTGGAATGTTCCCTGAATGGTACATTTGTTCCAGTTGAGCATTTGAGGGATATACAGGGGTGGGGTTGAGAACTGAGGAAGGGTGAAGGGAGGTGGACGTTCTTCAGAGTCCCACACTTGCTATTCCTAATTCCAGGAAGCAGGACTAGCTTCACCCTGACTGCACCCTAACTGACCTGAATTAGAAACATAAATGATGAGGGAGAGAATTCTCAGCCAAAGGGCCTCAGAAGTCATGACCATCAACTTCAGCAACTTAGACCCTTGGCACTAGGGAACTTTTATTTCATCCATGGTGTTCTCTATTTTTTTTTCTTCTCCAAACCAGCAGCTGCTCTTTTTCTGGGCTGCACAGAGAGTGTGGCAAGTGTGAATTTGACCACAGGCAAAATCTCCTGAGGAGAAGGCTCAGCACTAATAGTTTAAGAGGTGAGTAGGACCCTGGGAGAGGAATGCTGGGGGAGTTGTGAAGTGGAAGTGGTGGCAGCATGTGATTCAAAGAGGAAATACTAAAAATGTGATTCTGCTATTGATCAAGTGATGTGGGTGGGGGCTCAGCCTTAATCTCTAGAAATTATCCTTTCAAACCTAATTTCTCTGTGTACATCATGGGAGTATAAACCACCAAAAAAGCTGGGTTTAGGGGCAGGCCTCCTGACTCTCTGATATTTCTAGGTGAAATTATGAGGCTTTATAAATCCTTGGTCAGGTTAGCAGGGATTTGAGTCTCATATCCTAGAAGTAGTTTTCAGAGTACTTTCAACTTTACAATGATAACATCTTGTTGGAGCCTCATGCTGATCCTGTGAGAGAGGCAAGAAAGGGATTGTTCTTTCATTTGGTGGGTGAGGAAACTGAAGTTCAGTGAGGGTAAATATAAACCCAAGGTCACACAGAAAGTGACAGAGCTGAGACTTTTAAAAATGTCTGTGCTTTCCAATTCATTCTTACTGTCTCTCTGCATTGAAAATGTTTTTGAACCCAGAAGATTTCAGCCATACAGTCAATATTGTTCACCCACTTGGAGTTTGTTCTGATGGCATCTGCCCATAGTCCAGACATTTCCCTAAGCATTGATCCTTTTACATGATACCTAAGAAAAGTTTGCAGACAAGCCCATCCAACATATGGTAAACGAGTCCTGTACACCAAGCCAAAAGGAAAGGACACTTTAGTGGGGGCACTGGGACAACTGGGACTTACTCCAACTCTGACCTGTTCGGGCCAGAGACATCCTTTTCTCCGGATCCCACAGGTACTCATTCATGATCTGCAATTTCCGCCACCAGGTGTTGCCTGTTGGCTGACCCTGACCCTCTTCCTCATCCTTTTCCTCCTCTTCTTTCACCTCCTCTTCCTCCTCCTCTTCCTCCAAATTGGGTACCACCATCACCCGAGCCTCCTCTTCTGCTTCTTCCTCTTCATCTGCTAAGTAATTCTGATTCACTTCATCCTGATCATCCTGGAACAGTGACAAAACAATCCCCTCTTTGAAAAAAATTTCCAGTGGCACATCCCACCAGCCAAATATAAATGGAAAACGACTTAATATTTAGAGATACTTCAAATTTCTACTTTCCCATAAACATACCCATTGTTACAAGAGATATTTCCTTTCTCTCTGTTCTTTTGAAAGAAACGTCCTTTCTATGACCATTTTGATTCAATATCTTTTCCATAGAGGTATAAGTTTTATTCTCAGCTTTAGGTATTTAGGCTCTTCCTCCAGGACTGCTTGTATCATTATTCTGTCCTGGGGCCTTGGCCTCCTGCTTCACTTTGTCTGGCTTGTCAGGACAGAGATGAGCTCAATGCTGGAGGATGGAGTAGTTTTAGACATTTGTGTCTGTGATGGTAAATTCTCAGTCCATACCAGCTTTATTTTAACACCCTGTACACTTTCAGCTGCTCCACCTCACCATCCCAAGTTGTGGCTAAAAATAGCCTTGGATAGAAATCAAGTGGAGAAGCCAATTGCTATACCCCTTCTCAAAATGTAGACTGCCTTCCCAACTCCCAACAGAAACAAGTGATGGGGGTGGGGGTTGCTATTTGCTGCTTCTCTGACTGTTGCCTGGTCTGGAACTTCTTTCTGTCTTAAGCTGATTTAAAAGACCACCTGAGGGCTAGTACCCCAACTGACACTTCCTTAGTCTCCATCCCTCCCAAACCCTATACGCTAGGCAAAAATCTGGGCACGTAGTAAGTGCTCAGCACATATTTGTTGATTGACTGATTGCAGCCATTACTTGAGATGTGAAACTGTAATATTCTCTGAGTGGTTCTAAGGGGAAAAAACCCAGACTTCACCAAATGGTATTTCAAATGCCTCCCAGCCACAGGCCAGAGAGTTGGATCTTTGTTCTTTGTGGATCTGCCAAGGCTCACTGCAGCAGCAGAAAATGAGGTCGCCCTCCCTTCTCTCTAACTGTCCAAATCTGCAGAGTGGCGGGGCCTGTGCACCTGTTGGGGTTGAAAGTGTTGAATGATAGAGGCCAGGGGCTCCATGCTGCCCCCTCCCTGCTCGATTCCTCAAAGGCCATTTAGAGGACACTCAACTAAAAATTCTGCCATTAATGGGGAGAGGCCTCAGAAAATTAGATTGTTCAGAATCAGTAAAAGTGATATAGAATGATAAGGCTCTACTCAGCATTCAGTCTGCCCAGCCCTATGTAACTCTTGATTATAAGCACTCTGGAATTACTCCCTAATTTGTTCAAATGTACAGCTTTATATCACACACTATATCAAAACTGACAGTAACCTTGGAGATTCACTTGTCCATCTGAGGCTCAAAGAGGGAACAAGCTCTAAACAGAGCCACACAGCAAGTTCATGATAGAATTGTCAGTCCCAGAACTTTTATCTCCTGATACTCTAGACCAGCGGTTCTCAACCTGTGGGTCTCGACCCTTTGGCGGTCGAACAACCCTTTCACAGGGGTCGCCTAAGGCCATCCTGCATATCAGATATTTACATTACGATTCATAACAGTAGCAACATTACAGTTATGAAGTAGCAACGAAAATAATTTTATGGTTGGGTCACAACATGAGGAACTGTATTGAAAGGGCCAGAAGGTTGAGAACCACTGCTCTAGACAATAATGTTTCTCCTCTGTCACATTGAGCACAAATGCCTAAAGGTGATTTAGCAGATTTGTGGAGAACAATAGTATGTTAGAGTCTATGTTCCCAAAATATAGTAAGTGCTTATAATTGAGGATTTCTGACTCTGACATGGACTTGCAATGTAAGGCTTAGGAAAATAAACTCCATTATTCAATGTTGAATGGATTAATAAATGTTCTTATATCTCACTTGGGTATGAATGTATGTACACACATTTGACCTCCCAAAGTGGATTTTGAGCACCCAGGGGCCAGGGTCTATATTCTAACACCTTGATGGTCCACCACAGTGTAAAGTCCACAGCTAAGTAACCAGTGGGTAATTAATAAATGTCAATAGCAACTGTCTGACTCTGGGGAAATGCTCTCACAGAACTTGTCACTCTAAGCTCAGCAGTCATGTAGACTGCAGTGGGCAGTCATCATGGCCCCCAGAGAATCTACTGCAACTGAAAATCTCAGAGAATTTGAAATGTAACATTTCATTATGGGGAATTTATATTCCCTTTATATTTTCTGAACAACTTTCTTCTCTCTACTTGTTGCCTATATGCCTGCCCTCCACCTCTGCTCCACAGAGGAGGCAGCTGGCCTTGACCTCGGCCTGATCTTATTTGTAGATATGAACTCTCATGATAATCCTATTAAAGATGACTTGTCATTAAAGCTTTACCCTCGAGGGACGAATTAACCTTTTCAGAGCTGATTTCCCCACAGCTCTCACGATGCCTCAATATCCAGAACCTCAAATATCTTTTCCCACTACCTTGCTTCCAAGTACAGGGGAACCTCACTATGTGGAAGAGGGGTGCTTTTGTGCAACTAACTATTTAATGGAATCCAGTAGGGAATCCTTTGGTAATGAGAGGGTCTGTTTTTGTCAGTTTCCTAAAGTAGCACTGCCCTCATGTGATAGTGTGAGTGTGCTGGGATATAACAGTGGGTGTGTGCTGGGGCCATCATGTTGCCCTAAAAGGAAAGAATCTGAAGGACAGAGGGTGGCTCCATTTTGAGAACTCTAAATATATAAACATATAACAAATATATAACAAACAGTATGACCCAAAGGATAAATTTGTGTACTGCATTGAGTAATACCCTATAAACATTTGAACAATAGCTCATGGACACAGACAATAGCGTAGGGAAGGCCTGGGGTAGGGCAGGGGCTGGGTGGAGGGGGGCAAAAGGGGAAAATGGAGGACATCTGTAATACTGTCAGTAATAAAAATAAATTTAAAAAAACGATTGGTTAATTTTCAAAGAGAAATTAGCCCACAATTATTCACTGTATCAAATAATTTTCAATTTAAAAATTTTTTAAATTTGATTGTTTTCTTTATAAAGAGCTAGATCCCCTGATGCATTGAAAATCCAAATCGAAACAAAACAGAAACAGACTCATAGATACAGAGAACAGACTGATGCTTGACAGCGGGAAGGGGTGTTGAGGGACTGGGTACAAAAGGTGAAGGAATTGGGATTAAGAAGTATGAATTTGTAGTTACAGAATAGTCACAGAGATGTAAATTATAGCATAGGGAATGTAGTCATTAATATTGTAATAACTATGTATGGGACCAGATAGGTACTGGAAATAACGAGGGACCATTCTGTAAAGTACATGACTATCTAACCACTATGTTGTACATATGAAACTAATACAGAGTAATATTGAATGTAAATTGTAATTGAAAAATAAAAATAAATAAACAGAAGAAAATACAAACCAGTTGACAAATCATTGAAATTATATACAACACTTTAGCAACATTACACAGAAAAGAAGTCAAGTAAGGAACACTTATATATGCCCTGCAGATTGTGACTACTGTAAGAGCTGGAAGGAATTTTGGGATGTCAAAAGAAAGATCCTACAAATTGTGGCTGGAAAGTCAAGGGAAGCCCTTCTTAGGTGTATATAACATTAGAATAATTTATGTTTTCCTCTGCTGGCTGTCTTTACTCAACTCTGTGATTATATAAGTGGCAATTCCCAAAGAAAAATGGGTTAAGCTTTATTTCCTCCTGGGGCTCAGATAGAAATCCTCTTTGGGGGGAAATTTCAAAATATACCTCCCTTCAAAAAAAAGTACTGTGTGTGGCATATATTAATGAATTATAGCAAAGTAAATGTAAAGAAACTTTGGGTTCAAAAAATGTGTAATGCACTCTGGTGATAAATGGTGACATCAAAGGGGTGTGTGTGTGTGTGTGTGTGTGTGGCAGGATGGCAATGGGTGGTGGAGGGTCAGAGGGTTGGGGAGTTGCATACTGCAAGTATAATGGAAAGAGCACAAGATTCGAAGTGAGAAAACTTGCATTTTCACCTTGGTTCTTCCACTAATTATCAAGTCACTCCTGTGCTCTGAGCCCCAGAAGCCTCTTTTACATAATGAGGGGTTCTGGAGAAATGATGTCTAGGATTACTACCAGCTTCTATCTAGGATTCTATGATTTTAGCTATAGTTTGGAATTTCTGCCTTAGTAAAAGAGAAGCTGGGTTTCTAAGAAGCTACCACCCAAAGAGACTGAGACAGCTGGGTAGGCAGTGCCTTTCATTTCCTCCTCCCCTTCCCCTCTCTCTTGGTTAAATTTCCTGCTATCAGAACAAAACCTTTACTCCCAAACTCCAAAATGTTTGTTCAAATTCTAAGCTCAGAAGAAAAATTTCCTCTCATTATCTGGCATCTTCCCTTTCCCTTATCTTTCTTCCATAGGAAGAGAGGCTTCCTGTTTCAACCCAGAAAATTAGGGTGAAATGGAATGCTGGGAGTCACTGCTGGCTCTTGAAATTATGTGCTTCCTTAAACTTCACTGTTCTTGCCATCCAAAGGAGAAGAAGCCACAAGCCAAGACCTACACAACCCCCACCCCACCCCACTAAAAAGAAGCAGCAAAATATCCTGTTCCCTGGGACTCACAAGTCTGTAGCGATAACTGTGAGGAAAGACCGGAGCCCTTCTGGACCGGAGCTGCCTTCTCATAGCTGTTCAGTGGGTAAAGGCAAAGCAGAGGCAGGCAAGTGGGTGAGAGTTCTGGAGCTTCTGCAGGAGACACTGGTTGCTGGGGCCACTTGCTGCCTAGTAAAAGTGAACCCTCCTGGCATAAGTCCTTCCCCAAAATAATCTAACATGCCCCTCTCTCATTGGTTGGCCCCTTTCCTGAATCAAAGGAAAGCCCTATGGAAAAGCAAGCTCATCATTACAGGGAGGGGGAGATATTCTGGGTCACAAGGATGAACAGCTCACCTCTCCCCAATTCATGTCTCTTCCCACCCCCTGCCCTTCTCTAGTACCTGAGATACTATGGGCCCAATGGAAATCTTAAATTGTGTTCTTCTCAATTGAGAGTTGGATATCAGTGTGTGCAGGAGGTGGGGCATGAGTGGGAGTTGGGGGTGAAGGGAGATGGCCAAGAATAACTTTCTTTTTTCATAAGGCTGATCTCATGCAAAAGGATCTAGGGTGTCAAGAAAGAATCCCTTCGCTCTCCCCATCCCACACACACACCAAGCCATCTACAATATTTATCCATGTCAACCCAGGAGCTCCTGAAAATGTGGATTATGGGTCTTGATTTTAGAGGCCAGGCTTTAGTTTTACCTTTCCCTACACCAAAGAGGGTCTTGAACATAAAGAAGCCTTTTTCTAGACCACATGTCAGAATGGCCCCATCAGTCGCTGCCCCTCACACACACATCCCTTGGAATCCTGGCCAAATTTCTGTAGTGGTTGAGATCTATATTTATCCCTTAGCATCGGGGCAGGGAACAAGCCAGAACTTTGCAGTGTCAGTTTCCCAGACATACATAACTCCCGAAGCCAAAGTGGGATCCAACAAAAGAAAAATTATAGAAACAGCCAAGAACAGTGTATAGCATTTTTGGCTGTTTGATCCACCCCACTGGAGTCTGGGTGGCTAAAAGGCCCAGGTAGAGTTTTTAATCCTTCCTTCACAAATTACTCCTCCCTCTCTCCACATTACACCCAGATGACTAAGAATATTGCAGATATTGATATTCTGGGCAGATTCATAACCAAGAAAAATAGCACAATACCTTGAATAGATTTCTCTATTCATAATTCCAACTCTAGGCTATCCTGATGCAGATAAGTTTGGTAGTGGTTAATTTAAAATAAAGACTCCATTTACTAGATTGTTACTAATGGAGTACTTTTCCTTAGCAGAATATCCTCCCATGCCCTTATTTGAAGAGAGGCCACTAAAAAAATAAAAGAAACTCATTCTTCTTTTTGGATTTTAATAACAGAAAATGTATTCCAAGGGATAACCTGGTCTCAGTAGATACCAAGTTCTACCTCTTATACTTTCCCCATTTGAGACTTTTGTGCAATGCCTGATGTTAAATGTGAGAACTCTGACACCCTTGGAAACCTCAAAAAACAAAACAGAACAAAAAAACAAGCCCAGCTGGTGTGGCTCAGTGGTTGAGCATCCACCCATGAACCAGCAGGTCACAGTTCAATCCCCAGTCAGTGCACATGCCCAGGTTTCAGGCTCAATCCCCAGTGTGGGGCATGCAGAAGGCAACTGATCAATGATTCTCTCTCATCATTGATGTTTCTCTCTCTCTCTCTCTCTCTCCCCTCTCTCCCTCTCTTCTTCTCTGAAATCAATTAAAAAAATAAAAAATAAAACACAAACAAAAGCCTGGTTAACTGGTCTCATCTTACTAAGGCAAAAAAAGAAAGTACAGTCATGTTAGTAAGATTTCAAAAATCAAGCATGGGAGGCAGCACTATTTACAATATTGAAGATATGGAAACAGCCTAAGTGTCTGTCTACAGATGAATGGATAAAAAAATGTGGCATATTATTCAGCCAAGAGAAAGAAGGAAATCTTGTCATTGGTGACAACATGGATGGACCTTGAGGGCATTATGCTAAGTGAAATAAGTCATACTGAGAAAGATAAATACTGTATGATCTCACATATGGAATTCTAAAAAAACCAAACTCATAGAAACAGAGTAGAATAGTGATTATCAGGGGTTGGGAGTAGTAGAACTAGGGATATGTTGGTCGAAGGGTACAAACTTTTAGCCCTGGCCATGTATCTCAGTTGGTTGGAGCATCATCCTATACACCAAAGGTTCTTGGGTTCAATTCCTGGGAAGAACACATACCCAGGTTGAGGGTTCAATCCCTGGTCAGGTGCATATGGGAGGAAACCAATTGATGTTTCTCTCACACATCCATGTTTCTCTCTCTCTCTTTCTCTCTTCCTGTCTCCCTTCCTCTCTCTCTAAAATAAATAAAAACATACCTTTGGGTGAGGATTGAAAATAATAAAAATAAGTGTATCACATCACATTGTACATCTTAAACTTACACAATGTTATATGTCCATTATATCTCAATAAATCTGGAAAAAATCCAAGGGTGGGAACACCAAAGGGGCTTGGAATAATGTGACCTCAGGTAACAAAATATTTCATTCTCCAAAATCTCTTGTTCCCTAGCATTCTGGGTAATTTGGGGCTTGCTATTTACTTAATATATTTGCAATCTATTTTGACTATAGTCCAGGCTGCCTTCTGGAATGGCAGTTGAGTGGGATAAAATAACAAAATGGCATAGGATCTCAAAGACAGAAACCTCTATGAATCCATAGTTAAAAAAAAATCTAGCTAAGGGAGAAATCAATCCCACCAATTTTGGAGAAAAAGCAATCTGATTGACAGTGCAGCAGATTGGAGCCAGAGTGACCAATGGGAACATAATGCAGCAGTGGCTACAGAGGCAAGAGAGTAGGGAGAAAGGAGAAGCTTTGAATGTGACAGTAGGTTCAAAGGCAAATGATTCAAGTCTCTAAAACTATATGCCCAGTCCTTGGGCACAAGTGTTAGCTGCTGCTTCTATAAGCCCCTTTTCCTGTTTGCCCTAGGGTAGCTCATGGTTGCTGTCCTAGCGGTTTTGCTCAGTGGATAGAGCATGACTGGTTAAGGCCATGGACTGAAGGGTCCTGGGTTCAATTCTGGTCAAGGGCACGTACCTTGGTTGCAGGTTCCCTGGCCTGGTTCGGGGTGCGTGCAGGAGGCAATGAATTGATGTATTTCTCTCACATCAATGTTTCTCTTTGTCTTTCCCTCTCTCTTCCACTCTCTAAAAATTAATGGGAAAATATCCTCAGGTGAGGATTAACAAAAAACCCCAGAAAACTACATGGTTGCTGACATGGAACAGAAACAATCTTATGGACTGGGTCCTCCTGTTCCTAAAGGAAGGAAGAGATGGTAGCACTCTTCAAAGAATCTTTGTCTCTACCATGAGATGGCATCTGTTCTGGTGGATTATTTCCACAATTGTGGGAGGTGGGAGGGGGGAATGTGTCCCAGAGCCCAGGGCAAACAGAAAAAGGGGCTTATAGAAGCAGCAGCTAACACTTGTGCCCAAGGACTGGGCATATAGTTTTAGAGACTTGAATCATTTGCCTTTGAACCTACTGTCACATTCAAAGAAAGTTTTGTACTTTCTTTGCCTAGGAATTGGCTAAAACTTCATGGAGTCTCTGGGAGATTATATGCAGTGGAGCTTAAAAGTTGTTTACCTTTGGAGTCACCCAGGCACTGTTGAGTGCTGTCTAGAACCCCAGTCCCTTCCAGCATTCATGACCTAGTGGACTCTGAAGTCATGGCTAAGGAAACTCCAGGCTGGCCTAGGGCCTGAGGCTGCCTGTGAATGCTGCCCAGCATAGGGTGTCATCTTAGAAGTATATGGAGGAGGGGGAACTCATTTGCGGCTGCAAAGATCAGGGAAGGCTTCCCGGAATAGGCGGGGTTTGGGCTGGACCTTGAAGGGCAGTCCTTCAAGCTGGAACAGCTACTGCCCGACTTTGATGATGTCAGTATAGTCCCCAGTGCCCAAAGTCCCCCCTTCCGCACAGCTAGCCTCTGAGTAGTGGCCAGCAAGCGGGGCCAGTAGGCTCATTGGCTAAGGCCAGAGGGTTTTCTTGACCTGGATGGTCCAGATAATGGCCCCAGATCCCTATTTCACTGGGTTCCGGGTAGAACCCTTAGCACATCACATTCCTGAACAGAGTTTCCATCTGTCAAGTACAGTTGTACAGTGAGAGATGCTTTCATTTTGAGGGATTGGGGGCCATGGGTTTGTGACTGTAAATGCCTAGACCCTTAGAGGAAAAAATGAAGGCTTGAAAAATTATGAGGCCCTTGTGGAGATTCAAACCTATTTCCAGTGGCTAAAAGGCACTAATGAGTATAATGCAGGGAAGATACGTTGGTTCAAACAAACAACTAACTGGAATTAAGAGAAGTGTGCAGCAGCCCCTAATGAATGCATATGCTAATTGGTCTTCTTTGCTAGCCCCTTGAGCTTTGTCTGTGACATAGACTAGGCTATTAGATGCCTACTCTGTAATAGCTGCTGAATGCTACAGCCCTTTATTGCCATGGTAACATTGATGTCTAGAGTCTAGCTGAGCCCTGGATCTCTTAATTTACTACTCAGGCAGCTACAATTCTTTGTGTTTTATTATTCTTCGTGCCCTGGGTGCCAGAGTGGCAGTGAATCATGCTTATTCATCCTCTGCACCACCCACGGTGTCTTTGAATAAGTCAGGGTGTCTCTTACTGTGCGTGATGAGCAGATTATTAAGTTAGAGCCTATTTCTGTCTTAGCTAGACTGGTGCCTCTCAGAAACCCAATGTACCTCTCTAACTGCTTTCTTACCTGCTGCATCAAATGACTTTTGGCAAGCAGAGTGATAGCACTGCAGCGGGCGTGCAGAGGCCCAGCCACCAAGAAGCCTTGTGCTTGATTGGTAGGCAGGGAGGAGCAGAGCAATATACGTAGGGCAGCACCCACTGAGAGAATGAACCTTGGAGACACCTGCCATTGAAAGGGAGCAGTTGGAGGGGGAGAAGAGTTATTGCAGAGAGGATCCTGACTGGGAACTGTGATGCTAGAAGTTTCAGCCTCTCTAGGGTCAGGGGGTAGGGCCTGGGTGGAAAAGAAGATCCCTTATTCTGAGTGACTCTAGAGCAGCGGTTCTCAACCTGTGGGTTGCGACCCCTTTGGTGGTCGAACGACCCTTTCACGGGGGTCGCCTAAGACCATCCTGCATATCAGATATTTACATTACGATTCATAACAGTAGCAACACTACAGTTATGAAGTAGCAACGACAATAATTTTATGGTTGGGTCACAACATGAGGAACTGTATTGAAAGGGCCAGAAGGTTGAGAACCACTGCTCTAGAGGAAGGAAATATCCCCCAAGGGCTAGAAGGTATTTGGAGGATGAATTTCACCTTATTTTTTAAAAGGCTTTCGTTAAAAACAACAACAACAAAAAACTGGTCACAGAAACCAGCTGCTTCTGAAACTTGGTTAAAATTTGTCACTGGATCTGCCCAAAGTTTGCTACATCTCAGTATAGAGATGTTCTAAGCATGCATGGCTGTGTGGGGGTGGGGGTAGGGGTGGGGAGAGGGTGAGGACTAGGATGGAGGGCTTTGCTAGATGACCTCTTGGAACTCTTCCAACTTTGAAATTCTCTGTGTCTATATACGATGCTGTTTCATGTATCAGGACATATGCTAAACTTGGATGATACTTTATTTGTACATATGCTTGCTCCAACAGCACATATGCTAAAATTGGGATGATACTCTATATGTATTTGTCTGTGTCTATCTCAAGCCATAGATGAAACTTTGCAACAGGTGCAGAGATATTTTCCTGATACTTCTGTCACTAAGAAGTGGACAACTTGATACTAAAGATAAATTGTGCAATAACCCCATCCCCCCGAATTACAAATGACTCTTGCTAGCAGGAGAGAGTCTTGCTTTTTGTAATTTGTGTAGTTTTGTTTTGTTTCACTACAGTGTTTGGCATTCTTATGGGAGAATTGGTAGACTAGAGAAAACTGTAGGCTACACAAATTTGGACCACCTTTACAAGGCTTTTTTTTTTTCTTTCAGTTTGTTGGGAATGGAGGATGTAGGGTGGGAACAAGAGGGGGTTTGTTTGTTTGTTTGATTTTTTATTTTTTTGAGCTAACAAGAATCTAAGAAGTGGTATTTTCCCCTGTGGCAGGCTGGACAGAGATCTGTAAACTGAAAGACACCAATCAAGTGTGCCAATCACAGAAGGGGCTGTTAGGCGACACCAGTCTTTTCCAACAAATCCTGCAAGCCTGTCTATTATCAAGCTGCAGCATTTCCCCCACAAAGGACAGTGATATTAATCCAACCTGAACCCACTCTGGATTCAGTAAGCACAAGCCAGAAATCACAGTGGCTCTCAGCTGTCTCTTAAACCAAAATCAAATTCATAAGCAAGAGCTTAAGGTCTCTCCATCAACAGCCCTGCTCAGTTACTCATTTGCTGTAAGACCACAGGAATGCCAATTGATTTCTCTGTTGCACCATCTCTCCATCTTCAAAGAGAGTAAGTCCAGTGTCCCTGCTTCCTCATTCTCAGGGATGATGTAGGCCTAAAACTTTTCAGAAGAAAATGGTCAGAGAAACCAAGATGGCAGCATAGGTAAACACCGGAGATTGCTGCTTCGCACAACCACTTCAAAAATACAACTAAGAGATGGAATGGATATCATCCAGAACCACAGGAAGGCTGGCTGAGTGGAAATTCTACAACTAGAAGGAAAGAGGAAAGCATACCGAAACTCAGAGGAGGTGCGGTGCGGAAGTAAAATACAGAGGTACAGAGGCGCATGCAGAGAGGGTTGGCAGCTGAGGACACGGTTGTCTTTTTCAATCAGGAGGGTGTCTCAAGCTCTGAGCTCCAGTTCCGGGCAAGTCTCTGGGGACCCAGACTCATACAGGAGAAACTGGACTGTCTGGCATCGGTCGGAACTCGAGGGCAGCTTTCTCTCAGGGGTGCTTGCAGCGATTGCCAGGACACTGAGAAGCAGGGCCTCTGAGGGCAGAAATGAGAGTAGCCATAACTGCTTGCTCCGCCCTGTTGATCCCCTGGGACCCCGCCCTGCCCAAGCCATGGAGGCTTTTGCATATGAAAGGCCTGGCCCTTTGCAATCTGATAATTACTTAACAAACTGCAGCTGGCCCAAGGCCCCAGGGCAACTTGCATTGCATCACAGCTGGCTCCTGCTGGATAGCCTCAGGCAGAGGCTAGATTAGCACCTCCTTAGAGATCCAGGAGCCAGTGTGCCCATGGTCAGAGTGGGACCATCCAGATTGCAGCTCCTCGGATTCATAAAGGACACACTCAGGGGGCACACTCAGTGAGCACCAAAGCCCCATTGAAGCAAGTCTTGCCCCGGAGGGGTGTCTCCAGCACAGAAGTTCTCCCACTGCAGACACAGCTGATTCTCACAGCCAATTGGCCTGGAGGTCAATCCCTCCCAGTGTTACCTACAACAATCAAGGCTTAACTACAACAAGACTGTGCACAAAGCCCACAAGGGGGTGCACCAAGAATGTCTACCTTGGGTAATTGGGGAGGCTGAGCCACTGGGCCCTATAGGACACCTAGTACAGAAAGCCACTCTATCGACACAGCAAAGCATAAAAAAATGTGGAGACAAAGAAACAGGACACAAATGACAGAAATGGAGGAAAGCAAACTACTGGATATAGAGTTCAAAACCACACTTTCAAGGTTTATAATGAATTTTCTAGAAACCGCCGATAAAGAAATCTAATGAGACTCTCGAGGTTGTGATAAAGGACCAACTAGAAATTAAGCATACACTGACTGAAATAAAGAATATTATACAGGCTCCCAACAGCAGACTAGAGGATCGCAAGAATCAAGTCAAAAATTTGAAATACGAAGAAGCAAAAAACACCCAACCAGAAAAGCAAAATGAAAAAAAAATCCAAAAATATGAAGATAGTATAAGGAGCCTCTGGGACAGCTTCAAGTGTACCAACATCCGAATTATAGGGGTGCCAGAAGAAGAGAGAGGGCAAGATATTGAAAACCTATTTGAAGAAATAATGACAGAAAACTTCCCCTACCTGGTGAAAGAAATAGACTTACAAGTCCAGGAAGCACAGAGAACCCCAAACAAAAGGAATCCAAAGAGGACCACAGCAAGACACATCATAATTAAAATGCCAAGAGCAAAAGACAAAGAGAGAATCTTAAAAGCAGCAAGAGAAAGAAAGTCAGTTACCTACAAGGGAGTACCCATATGACTGTCAGCTGATTTCTCAACAGAAACTTTGCAGGCCAGAAGGGAGTGGCAAGAAATATTCAAAGTGATGAATACCAAGAACCTACAACCAAGATTACTTTATCCAGCAAAGCTATCATTCAGAACTGAAGGTCAGATAAAGAGCTTCACAGATAAGAAAAAGCTAAAGGAGTTCATCACCACTAAACCAGTATTATATGAAATGCTGAAAGGTATCTTTTAAGAAGAGGAGGAAGGAGAAAAAGGTAAAGATACAAATTATGAACAACAAATATGCATCTATCAACAAGTGAATCTAAGAATCAAGTGAATAAATAATCTGATGAACAGAATAAACTGGTGATTATAATAAAATCAGAGGCATAGAAAGGGAGTGGACTGACTATTCTTTGGGGGGAAAGGGGTGTGGGGGATACAGAAAGAGACTGAACAAAAATCGTGCACCTATGGATGAGGACAGTGGGGGGGGGTGAGGGCAGAAGGTGGAGTGGGGGGAAGGGTGGAGGGGAAATATGGGGGGAAAAAGAGGAACAACTGTAGTAATCTGAACAATAAATATTTAATTTAAAAAAAAGAAAATGGTCAGAGAACTCTGAAGTCATGTGGAGTTATTGCTCATTAGGGTGTATAATAAATATAGTGCTTAAAAGCATGGTCTCTATAATTGAACATGGATTTGAATCCAGTTCTAATTATCAATAGCTGTGTAACCCTGGGGATGTTACATTACCTCTCTGAGCCTCAATTTTCCCATCTGTAAAATCACTGGATTAGAATAAGTATCAAAGAATGTAATTTATATAAAGTGTTTGGCTTAGTTCATTCAAAAATAATAGCAATGATTATTGATAACAATACAAACAAATCAGACAATCAAAAATACCTTGTTCTTTTCCAAGGGCTCTTCATCACAAGGCCAATGATCTGAGTGGTAAAGGGAGCAAGCAAGCCTCCTCAGGTTGAAGGCAATAAATCCATTTGGCCTACTACTGTCTCTCATGCTAAGGATTTGGGGTCAGGCAAGAGGGAGGGGGTATTTGGAGGTAGAGTGAGAGGTGAATGGTGAAAGCAGACATGCTAAGCTTGGAGTGAGTCAGTATCTTAAAGGTAGATAGGGCCTTTGAGGAGCCCTGTGATGTGATCAGACTTCAGTGCACTCAAGAATCACCTTGACAGCTTGTTAAATATGTGTATTCATGATTGTTTCATAAATTACTTATTAATTTCAAAGAAGAAAATGTACTTTTACAACGAAAAGTCCTAGAAGACACCACCTTAAATAAGTGATCAAATTTAGCATCACCAATAACAGGGCAATGGCATATGGACCTCCTGGTGTGGTGCAATGAGAAGTAAACAAGATTCTTTTGTAGTATTCTTGCCAAATATGTTTAATATGAATCTAATTATGAGGAAACAATCAGACAAATCCAGAGTGTAAACAAAACAACTGAACTGGACTCTTCAAAAAATATCAGCATCATTAAGAAAAAAGCTAAAAGTACCGTTATAGTATCTAGGTTAAAAGAGACTAAAGAGAAAAGATACTCATATGAAATCCATGATTCTTGATTTAATCCTGTATCAACAAAAAGCTGGGGTGTTTTAGAGATAATTTGAAAAATTTTTACATGGAATTGATATGGATGATATTATTCTATCAATGTTATATTTCTTGGATGTGATAATGCTATTAGATTGTGCAAGATAATGAGTGAATGCTCTTGTTCTTAGGAGCTACAAACTGAAATATTTAGGTGCAAAGTTATGTGATACTGCAATTTAATTTCAGATGTTGTTGAAAATACATATATATTTGTATTACATATGGGTGTATATTTGTATGGAGAAAGAACATGTGTGCAAATCTAAAACGTTAATTTCTAGGTAAAGGGTATGCTGGTATTCATCATAGCTTACTTTCAAATTTTTCTAAATAAAAATTTTGGTGTTAAACACAAATCCTTTCCTACAGCTCTATTCCAGGTGTGTTTTCTCATATCCCCCAAACTCCCCATGCACCCCAGCTCTTATACACTTAATATCCCCTATGCCATAGCAACTGGAGATAGTTGGAGTTAAGGAGACATGAAATCATGGAAAGCTTCATGAAGGCAGCTACATCTGAGCATAGCCTCCAGGGATGGGGCAGGATTTTGCCAAGCAGAGATAACAGGGAAAGAACTTTCCAGAAAAAAAGCAACAAGTCAAGTGAAACTTGAAGAATATAGAGCAGAGGTTCTTGACTCTAGTGTGCACAGAGTACGATAGGAACTTGTTAACTATGATGATTCCCTGATCCCAACTCCAAAATTCTGATTCTATAGGTCTGAATTAAAGCCCAGAAATTTGAATGTTTAAAAAGCACTAAGCCCTAGCCGGTTTGGCTCAGTTGATAGAGTGTCAACCTGTAAAATGAAGGGTCCCAGGTTCGATTCCGGTCAAGGGCACATGCCTGGGTTGCGGGATTGATTCCCAGTTGGGGGCGTGCAAGAGGCAGCCGATCAATGATTACCTCTCATCATTGATGTTTCCAACTCTCTACCCCTCTCCCTTCCTCTCTGAAATCAATAAAAATATTTTTTAAAAAGCACTAAGATAAATCTGATGCAGGGGTTCAAGGATAATGACTTGGGAAACACTGGCATAGACAGTTACCTATTCCATATACACAGAAAACTAGCCATGTTTTATCCTGTTCAGCTAAATCTCTCATAGGTGAATTGTCACCAAGGCTGACATAAACCTTCAGAGGGAAGTCCTCTGTACTAGATCATATTAGTCATGGTGACTGCCATGTCCAATACTATACTCACTGCATCCTGCTCAGGAAAGCAAATGCAGCTAGTTGTGGCCTAAAGGTGACCTTGATTATACCAGGAATGGGCCCAACAATTTGGTGACAGATAAGGTAGCGAGGCACAGAGAGCTCTGCCTGATAGAATTGATAGTAAAAAGCTAAGGCAATCCAACCAGCACCCTGTGAAACTCTTCCTATAGACTGTGGAGGGAATTTCCAGTCAGTATCAAGAGAAGACTAGCACATACGTATAGAGGGAAGCAGGAGCATTATACAAGAGGAAGATAAAAAGATGGTGATAATTAAAGCTGCTTTGGAGTCTCAGTTTTCAAGGCTATCTTCACCATAATCTTTCTTCTCTCAAGGCACCCCTCACCCCTGCAATCACCACACTGTTGTCTATGTTCATAAGCTCTTTCTTTTTCTTTTTTACCCAATCCCTCCCCCACAACAGAGCTGTCTGACTGCTCTCTATCTATAAAGCTGTCTCTCTTTTGCTTGTTAGTTCAATTTGTTCATTAAATCCCACATATGAGTGAAATCACATATTTGTCTTTCTCTTACTGGATTATTTCATTTAGCATAATACTCCCTAGGTCCATCCATGCTGTCGCAAAGGGTAAAATTTTCTTCCTTTTTACAACTGAGTAGTATTCCATTTTGTAAATGTTCCGTGGCTGTTTTATCCATTCATCTTAAAATTTATTTATTATTTTTTAAAATATATATATTTTATTGATTTTTTTTTACAGAGAGGAAGGGAGAGGGACAAAGAGTTAGAAACATCAATTGCCGGGGTCCAGCCCCAGCGGTCCAGGGGTTCCCAAAGGTATGGACGGAGTCGGCGAAGAATGTTTTACACGGAGACAGCGTTCAGAGCTCTCTAGCTCTCTTTAGTCTCCGTGGATCTTCCTGTGCCTGGCTGAGGCCACAGAGAAAGATCCCGAGGCAACCTGAGCCTTTATTTTATAGTCAGAGGTAAACCCGGTAGTGGTTTCCATAGTTACACTGTTCTTGTGAGTTTCACTTGTTTTGGCAGCATTTGCTGCACCTCCCACTGCCCATTAGCTACCCAGATAAGATCTAGGGAGCATTATAAGGTCAAGCCTAATTATGCTAAGAGGACTGTGCCCTCTAAGCTGGGACTTGTTTGTGACTTTGCCAACAGGTCAGTCCGAGGCTTAACCCTATATCGGCTCCCCACAATCAATGAGAAAGAAACATCGATCAGCTGCGTCCTGCAATGGGGATGTGCCCGCAAACAAGGTACATACCCTTGACTGAAATCGAACCTGGGACCCTTCAGTCTGCAGGCCAATGCTCTATCCACTGAGCCAAACTGGTTAGGGCTTAAAATTTATTTTTAAATTATAGTTCACATACAATATTATGTTAATTTTAGGCATATAGCATAATGATTAGACATTTATATACCTTATGAAGTAATCACCACAATAAGTCTATCTACCCATCTGGCACTATAGTACATAGCTATTTTTAAAAAATATATTTTATTGATTTTTTCTTTACAGAGAGAAAGGGAGAGGGATAGAGAGTTAGAAACATCGATGAGAGAGAAACATCGATCAGCTGCCTCCTGCACAACCCCCACTGGGGATATGCCCGAAACCAAGGTACATGCCCTTGACCGGAATCAAACCCGGGACCCTTCAGTCCGCAGGCTGACGCTCTATCCACTGAGCCAAACTGGTTAGGGCTATAGTACATAGCTAGTACAATATTATTTTAAAAATTAAAAAAGTTTCAGTTACAGTTGACATACATTATTATATTAGTTTCAGGTGTACAACATAGAGATTAGATATTTATATAACTTAGGAAGTAATTGCCCTGATAAATGTTGTACCGATCCAATACCATACATAGTTATTACAATATTATTGACTATATTCCCTAGGCTACATTTTACATTCCTATTACTCTTTTTATAATTGTCAATTTGTACTTCTTAATCCCCTTCACCTTTTTTGCCCATCCCCGACCCTGTCCCATGTGGAAACTATCAGTTTGTTCTCTGTATCTGAGTTTGTTTCCATTTTAAAAATACATATTTTTTATTGATTTCAGGGAGGAATGGAGAGGGAGAGACTGAAACATCAATGATAAGAGAATCATTAGTTGGCCGCCTCCTGCATGCCCCCCACTGGGGAGGGTGTCCACAACCTGGGCGTGTGCCCTGACTGGGAATTGAACCAAGACCTCCTGGTTCATAGGCCCGTGTTCAACCACTGAGCCACACTGGCTGGGCTCTATTTTTTTGTTTGTTTTTTAGATTCTACATATAAGTAAAATCATACATTATTTGTCTTTTTCTGTCTATTTTACTTAGCACAATACCCTCCACCCATGTTGTTGCAAATGGCAAGATTTCATTCCTTTTATGGATGAGTAGTATTCCATTATATATGTGTACTTGCAAGCTAACAAGTTAGCCTGCCACATTTTCATGGATGCTGGCATAAGACATGAGACTCCTGGATCAGAGATAAGGAAACTTATTTCTTGCAGCAAAAGCAATAGCCAGAGTACCAGTTTGTCATTTTCTTGTGTCAGTTCCCATTTCCCCCAAATCTCATAGGAACTACTTGAAAAGGACCAGGTGACATGTGAACATGCTATGGGTTGTGTTATAGGGAAGTAACATTGAGCTTAATGAATCTGGATTGATCTGAATGAATCTTTAAGATGGGCGGTAAGTATGTCTTTCCTGGTTTCACAGGGAGACACTATCTTCCAAAGCTGTTCACTATACAAATATCCTTGAAAAAATAGTCCAGAACAATGTTAGTCAGTGTCTCTGGTCAGAAGATGGGCAGAAACAGGAGAGATACACAGGAAATTAACTAACAATAGTGACCTTGAGCTAATTATATAACCTCTTTTAGTCCTGTTTCTTTAATCTCTAAAAAAAAATAAATCCCATTTAATTAATTCTTCATTCACTTAACAAATATTTGTAGGACAATTACTATGTGTCAGATACTGTGTTAAGTATTGAGGATACAGCAGAGAATAAAGAAGATATAGTCACCACCCTCCCAGAGTCTGCCCTTTAGTTAGGAAAATAGACATTAAACAAATCAATCAAAATTATTGGTCATCAGGAAAGCATAACATATGGAAGAGAAGATTATCCCCATTTCCCTTATTCGATTTGCACTGCCTCACTGACACTGTCCACAAAGGATCATATCTCTTACCACTTTTCCTTGATGGAGTCAAACTTTACTTCTGAGCCCTAACTAGGTAAAAGGTCAATCTAAACTTGTAGACCAGTTAGGATGTAGAACACTGTCCAAGGAGTGGAGTCCTATTACTTTCCAAGACAGGCAGCAGCATTGTGATAAAAAGGAGAGTCAGGAAAATAAGGCTTCTAGAATATGCTGAGGATTTGAAAAAACAGATCCCAGTTGAATTTAACAGAGTCATTCTTTAAGAGAAAACACAGCTTTCAAAGGAGTCTGAAAGTAGATCTTTTGGCCTTTACTCTTAAGGAACCTATGGAGTGCCCTAAATTTTTACAGTTAATTCGCTACACAAAACTTCCTCTCTTTCTTCCAAGGTGAGCCTCACCTCTGACTTACAAAGCAATGATCATGCACTCCAAACCAGTGACATATTTCAGTGGTTTGCTATCATCCTTCCTCCTCCTACATGAATTTTTTTTCTCTCCAGTAGGATTGTAAGTACCTTGAAGGCAAGACCTTACACATGTCTTGTAACACACTTTCACTCCTTTCCTTCCTAGCAAAGCCTGCATCTGTTGGGTGACACAATCTGTTTTGTTTTGTTTAAATAAAAAAAAAAACTAGCTAAAAAAAGGAATGATGCTGTAGAATGGCATGGTGTTTACAAGCCGATTCATGGTTATTTTATTTATAAAAATTCCCAGACTTCTCTGGTCAGTCACTCTTATGGTATTAACAAAAACATTTTCCCCAAGTATTTTGTGAGCCTAAATAGATTGGTATCTCTACTTTCACAGATAGAAAGTCAGGTGTTAATTTGAACCAATCCCATACTAGTACAGTACTGCTAAGAATAGAAGCAAGGAAACATGATCCCTGACTCTCTCTTTAATCGTTAGCTCGGCCTCTTTCTTAGTCTAATCCTCTTGATCACAAGTCAGGGACCTTTCCAAGTGGTATGCCAAGGCTTCTGTCACTGTTCCTCCCCAAAGCAGGGGGTAAAGGGTGATTAACTTCAGGGGAGGGCATGAGGGAGGAGGTCATTATCTCTCAGCTATTGTAACTTGGAGATCAAGGAGAAGAAGGAACTCTTTGGAGAGAATGATATTGGAAGGAACTTTCAAACATGACAGCAAGGAGACCCTTACAAGTAGGAAAGAGAAAGAAGCTATGACAACTGCAAAAATTAGCCCAGGTGCTGAATATGGCTGTTCACTTATCAGGACTGAACCTAGGAGAACTTGGCTAGTTAATAATTCCAAACTTGATCCTACAGAAGAAGGATGGTGTAATGGGAAAAGCATTGAATTTGGACACTGACAGCCCAGTATACATATTAAATGTAAAATTAATATATTGATGTATCGCCTAAAAAATGAGAAACTTAGAGCACTATAACTATAATCACGTCTTTCTAGACATTTCCTCTTTTAAAAATTGTGACATATACATACAGATTTTTAAATAGACCTTACTTTTGAGCAGTTTTAGGTTCACAGCAAAATTGAACAGAAAGTACAGAGTTTCCATATACCCTCTGCCTTTACCCTCACACACAACTCCCCGACTATCAAAATTCTACACCAGAGTGGTACATGTGTTTTAATAGTTAAGCCAACATTGACAAATCACATCACCCAAAGTCCATAGTTTACATTAGAGTTCCCTCGTGGCATGTACTTTCTATGCATTTTGACAAGTATATAATGACATGTATTTACCATTATAGCATCATATAGAATAGTTTCACTGTCCTAAAATATTCTGTGATACATATGTTCATCCCTCCCTCCCCCTAGAAACCACTGACATTTTCACTGTTTTCATACTTTTGCCTTTTCCAGAAATCATACAGTATATAACATTTTCAGATTGGCTACTCTCACTAAGTATATGCACTTAAGGTTACTCCATGTCTTCTCATGGCTGAATAGCTCATTTCTTTTTAATACGGATTACATACAAATTTGATGCATAAAATGTTATTGTGTAGCTTTAATGAAAGTTTTAAAAAAACGAATACCATAGGGAAAACACTACCCAGCTTAAAAAAAAAAAAAAAAAAAGATTGACAGCACTCTCAGTGGTCACACATGACAAAGAATACACACTTCAGAGAATTACTTCAGAAGTCATGAAACAAAGAACAGCAACAATAATAAAAACAGAGAAACAAAACAAAACATAAAGCACCCTTGGCATAAGAGAGAATCTAATTTCTAGTTACCACATTATATTATAGAAAAATATCCAGTTTTCAAAAAAAAATTATGTGACATGCAAAGAAACAAGAACAACTGTCCCTGAGAAAGACCAAGCTTTGCAATTACTAGACAAAAACTTTAAATGAGATGTTTTAAATATGCTCAAATAAAGGAACCCAAGTTAACAGATCTAAAACAAAGTATGAAAATGATATTTTACCAAGTAGTGATTAATAATAAAGAGATAGAAATTATAAAATAAATGAAATCGAATTTATGGAGTTGAAAAGTAGAATAACTGAAATGAAAAATTCACTACAGGGATTTAACAAAAAATTGAGCAAGCAGAAGAAAGAATCAATGAACTTGAAAATAGGTCAGTTGAGGTTTTTTAACCTGAGAAGCAGAAAGAAAAAACCTCCACTAGATCCTCAGAGACCTGTTGGACACAACCAGGCATAGGCACAATGGGAGATTCAGAAGGAAAAGAGAGAAAGAATGGAACAAAGAGTATATCTGAAGAAATAATGTCAGGCCCAGCTGGCTTGGCTTAGTGGTTGAGCGTCAACCTATGAACCAGGAGGTCACAGTTTGATTCCCAGCCAGAGTATATGCCTGGATTATGGGCTTGATCCCCAATGTGGGCTGTGCAGGAGGCAGCCAATCAATGATTCTCTCTCCCCTTCCCTCTTCTCTGAAATCAATAATAATATATTTTTAAAAGAAATAATGTCAGAAAGCTTCCCAAATTTTACATATGTAAAAAAGAAAGCATGAACCTACACATCCAAGAAACTAAAAAAAACAGCCAAGTATGATGTTAAAAGATCCACATCTAGACTGTCAAAAGACAAAGAAAAAGAGGTCATCTTGAAAGCAGCAAGACAGAAGTGACTCATTAAATATAAGGGTTGCTCAACAAGATTAACAGCTAATTTCTCACCAGAAATAATGGAGGCCAGAAGACAGTAAGATGACATATTAAAAGTGCTGAAACAAAAAAAGACTTTCAGCTAAAAAAAACCTCATTCCCAGATGAACAAAAAATAAAGAAAATGTATTGCTGGCAGACAAGCTGTACAAGAAATACTAAAGGAGATTTTTAAGCTTAAGTGAAAGAACACTATGTAGTAACTCAAATCCACATGAAAAACTGATTGAATAGGTAAATATAAAAGACAACGTAATTTTTTTTCTTTATAACTTCTTGTTTTTGATCATCTCCTTTTCACATCATTGGTGAAGAATGGATTGATTCCCTATCCTAGGGTTATAAGGATGGCCAAACACCCAACATCCAACACTGGACAGATGAGATGGACAGCAGTTTATCAGTCACATATACTCACAGCGCAGGAGAGGGCCATGTAGGGCCACCGGGGGTTGTATTTGGAAACATGGTGAACAAACAGGATCTGAAGGAGTCAAACATAGTATCAAGAGGGAGAGGTTACCCTTGTTTCCCACTGAAGTATGTGATTGTTTGAATAACTCCATGGACTGGCATGGAACTGAGTCTTGCTACTCAGGAATAAGCAAGAACTGTGTCTGGTCCCCATGATAAGGAGAGTTTTTGGCTAAAGGAACATTGTCCATGGCAGCAGAATGAGGAGGGGAACTTGCTATTTAAGTGCCTTCTGATTTTACAAACTATCAAGGCAGCATTTAATATTAATTTTAGGTCAGGTGACAACTGATCACTTGAACATTTTGACATCAATTTAAATCTTGGTTATGACTGAGATTTTAGGGAGTAGGAGAAGTGCCTCTCTAGGAAGAGAAGTAGGCATTTGACCAGAAGGAAAAGGGCTTCGTGGCAAGGTGATCATCACAAAACCTTAACTTTAGAGGTGTCTCCCTTTGGGGTCAATAAAGACATTTGAAGGACCTGTGTGGCATTGGTATAGGGAGTTTAAGTACCCAGGGGCAAGAAATTTAGATTAATCAATGCCTGTGGTAATTGTGACACCCAGTGGGGGATCCATCTGCCACTTTGAAATTTAAATAAGAGTTCTCTGAAGAACTCAGTGTGTCTTTCAATTAAGCCAACTTCCCAAGGCCTATCAGAGAGGTGGAAGTTCCACTGAATATTTTCTTTAAGAACCAGCATTGTGGATTCTGAGAAGTGAAATGAGTACTGTATTGTGGCCTTGTTACATGTAGAGACATACGTGACCTTAATTTATATTTATGAGATAAGAGATTCCCAAGATTTTGCAAATATGTGCACATGGGACTATCTTTTTGCCAAGGCATCCAATGTTAAAATGACTACCTGAAGTGTAGCCAATTCAATTTGCTGACTCTTGTTTGGTATCTTTTTCAGAGACATTCTGCTTAAGGGATGAAAAACAGCAACTGTCTACTGAACTCTATCAAGTATGAGGTGCAATACCATCTATAAAGTGTATGAACTCCCAGTGTTAGTCCTAAAGGGGTCCCTAGGTAGTCAACGCTCTGGGAGAGGATTGACCTCCTCCAGCTACATGGCATTGGGCAAGTGACTGCAGATAGAGATTACCTCTCCTGTAGGTGAGATCTACTAAAGAGCCCAGGTTTGGCTCCTTCTTGTGGCAGGATGTCTCAATAGCTGTGATGTGCTTGTGCGGTACTGCCTCCATGACACAAGGCATAATGGACAGCTGGGTATGGAAAGTCACACGCTAAAGGACTGTAAGAGCCTCGATGTTCAGACTTCAGTATGTGGCCAGCAATTGCTTCCCTAATGGTATATGTATAGTGCAGGACTATGAAGGATAATTTTTTGCATCAGAAGGCCATAACCTATGGTCACTATAGGTGGCCTAGAGATTGCAGGAGGCATGAAAGGAGGTTACTAAAGTGACAATGAAGAAGTCTTGAGGACACTAACAGGAATGGTTGCTGATTTAATTTGGACAGATTCTGGAGTTTATTATTGGAGAAAAACCTATTCAAGGTGGATTAACTTGCAAGTAACAGCACCAGTGAAATTAAGTAGAATTTTTAAATGACAAATATGGTACCTCCAGAACTAAAAACAAAAACAAAAATCCTGAAAGATGTTGAACTTGTATTAACATTGTGAGTTTGGAAAGGTTCAATAGCTGTTTCTTGACAGTGTCAGAGATGGAACAGCCCTCAGTTTATCAAATAATTTTAAGAATGTAACAGAGGAGGTGAGACCTTGCACTATGTATGGAGCTATGTTCTATCCCCTTTCTGAGTTCCTGTGTAAATATTTATATGTCCTTAGTATGTGTAAAATAAAACTCCTTGGAGGAAGATGTCATCAATGTAATGTCATATCTATGTTCCTAGAGAAAGGTGGATGCAGTCATGGACTGTATGTAATGACAATATTGCTGAGGTACCCAGGGGTAGCCTGGTAAAGGTGCCCTTTTGGAGGTAAAGCCAAATTGTACTCAAGAAGCTTTTGAAATAGACACTAAACAGAATATATTATCCAAATAGATAATAACAAAATATTTGTGAATTGCTGAGTGGATGAAACTAGTAATCCTAGTAATATTGGGTATTGGATATGGAGGCCTTAATGGATGGGACCACAGCATTAAGGTTGCAGTTATTCACTGTGAGGCACAGTTTATTCTTTCTAGGCTTAAGAACACACCAAATTGGAGTGTTAAATCAAGGAGCAGGGGGATAATCACCCCTTTAATGATTAGGTATTACAAGTTTTCATCCTTGAAGGCCCTGTTTTAAGTTATATTAGGCCATATTAAAACTTTAATATAGGAGCCGAAACCGGTTTGGCTCAGTGGATGGAGCGTCGGCCTGCGGACTGAAAGGTCCCGGGTTCGATTCCGGTCAGGGGCATGTACCTGGGTTGCGGGCACATCCCCAGTGGGGGGTGTGCAGGAGGCGGCTGATCGATGTTTCTCTCTCATCGATGTTTCTGGCTCTCTGTCTCTCTCCCTTCCTCTCTGTAAAAAAGGAATAAAATATATTTAAAAAAAAAAAACTTTAATATAGGAATCCATGGCATCTCATTTAGCCTAGTCAGTTTGTAAGTGCTAAGTACTTTGTTTAACTTTAATTTATTACTCATTGGGTCAGAGTGTTCATGCCCACTACAAGATATTTTATAGTAATGGTTGCTATAGCCATGGGAAATTTAGACAAAATAATAATTCTGAAGGTTAAGGTGAGGCATATCTATTTGTCTTCTATTTTATATTCAGTGAGTCCCTTATGATTATAGAGGGTACCTTGTTTAAATTTAATGTGTCCCCAGGTATAACTGTAATTTGAGCCTCAATATTGATTAAGACCACGAAGATTTGCCAACTGGTGCATTTTAACAATGTTGAAATTCATTCAGAATCTATGTTGTAGTGAAGCAAAAGTGCCCTTTTGTCCTTTTGCTGCAAAATTATTTTAGTAAATTTTGTATTTCAATTGTGTCAGTGTCGACTTTTGTTTCAATTTATGGCCATCTTTTATCCTGCAACCTTGAGGATCAAGCTTTTTGTTGCCATGGAAGCATAAGAAGCATAGTGGCATAGCATAGCATTGGGTCCACAATTCTGCTATGGCCCCAGTCTTTTTCCAACAGGGGTTTCTTCCCCACCCCTTTCCTCTCTTTACAAATTCCCTCATAATAATTTAGATTTCTAGTCACAGAAAGCCATTGCTTTCAATTTTTGTCATTGCCCAGTTTCCTATGATGTGGACCTTCTGATGGTTATTGGAAAAGGTTCAGCAGTTCATAGACGGCTGCCTCCTTCTCCAGGAAATGCCAGTCAATCTTCCCAAGCTTGAAGTTCACATCCAGTAAAATCATTTCATCTATGTAGGGTCCGGATAGGGATCTATCAAGCCCCATGGTCACAAGATTAGCCCTTTGGTGAGCTGGTAAGCAGCAGCTCCAGGCAAAGCCTAGATACATTGGCTAGGAGTTATGCATTAAGAGAGTAATTAAGTATGAAACACTCCTTCCCATTTCTTTTAAATCATCAGTACCTGGGCCATGGGCCACTGTGGCTGTGCAAAATATCTTTGGGGGTCAGGAGAGCATACATGACAGCAGCAAGGGAAGCCGCAGCACAGGAGAGAAGCAAGGATGCTACCCTTGCCTGAACAACAATGACTACTAGGCAACTTGGGTGCTATGCTTAATTCTCCCCAGGATGGTCATCTCTTTCCTTTCCACAAACCTCACAAAGAGGTGTCCCCGGGGCTGTCCTTGTCACAAACAAGGTTTGTACGGCTGCCTAAGCTAGGCACAATGACCAGAGAGCTACAGCCCCACCCTTGGTAACTGAGACTGAAGTGCCAACTGGCTAAGATGCTGTGTGTACTGCCTCCACAGGCCAGAGCCTAAGAGACCACCAGCTAAAAGCAGGCAAAACCCAATGGCATATCCTGATGTGATATAGTCAACTAGCAGCAATTTTTGGTTTGAGGATTAGAGCATTTAGACTGGAAAGAGATGACAATACCTGGCAAAGACAACACAATGCCATGCAAGCCAAAGTGCAAGACCACCAGCAATTGGCAGTTCTGTCCCAGACAGCATTTGCCACATCATGGAACCAGTTAATTAGCCAGTAGCAATTAATTAATGCTGACCAGATGTCCTTGGTCATGGTTGGTTCATCCTGTTCATGATGCCAATTGTTCCTCCTCTTCACTCCATTGGTGAGGGAGAGATCTTGCCCTAGGGTTATGGGGACCACTGAACACCAAATACTGGATAAATGAGATTGACAGAACTTTTTAAAAAATACATATTCTATTGATTTTTTACAGAGAGGAAGAGGGATAGAGAGTTAGAAACATCGATGAGAGAGAAACATCAACCAGCTGCCTCCTGCACACCTCCTGCTGGGGATGTGCCTGCAACCAAAGTACATGTCCTTGACCAGAATCGAACGTGGGACCTTTCAGTCTGCAGGGCGACGCTCCATCCACTGAGCCAAACCTGTTAGGGCTTAGCTAGGTTTTTATACGTTAATATGTTCATTGCAATCCTCAGAGAATCCACTAAAGAAGATGACTGATGTAGTCCCATTTGTTTATTTTCTCCTTAGTTTCCTTTGCCCTAGGAGATGTGTCCATAAGCATAGCTACGAGAGATGTCTGAGATTTTGCTGCCTATGGCTTCTTCTAGGATTTTTATGGTTTCACGACTTACATTTAAGTCTTTTATCCATTTTGAGTTTATTCGTGTGTAAAAGAGTAAAGTAGTGGTCTAGTTTCATTTTTTGTATGTATCTGTCCAATTTTCCCAACACCATTTATTGAAGAGACTGTCTTGACTCCACTGTATGCTCTGTCCTCCTTTGTCAAATATTAATTGAGCATAATGCCTTGAGTCGATTTCTGGGGTCTGTTTTGTTCCATTGGTCTATATGCCTGTTCTTGTGCCAGTACCAGGCTTTGTTGATTACGGTGGCTTTGTAGCACAACTTGAAATCTGGTATTGTGATATAAAAAGCTTCTGCACAGCCTGGCCGGCATGGCTAAATGGTTGAGCATTGACCTATGAACCAGGAAGTCAAGGCTCAATTCCATGTCAGGGCATATGCCTGGGTTTCGGGCTTGATCCCCAGTAGGGGCATGCAGAAGGCAGCCGATCAATGACCCTCTCTCTCCTCATTAATATTTCTGTCTCTCTGTCCCTCCCCCTTCCTCCCTGAAATCAATAAAAATATACTTAAAAAAATAAATAATAAAAATTAAAAAGCTTCTGCCCAGCAAAAGAAACCATCAACAAAATGAAAAGGGAGTCCATTGTATGGGAGAACATAATTGGCAATGATACAACAGATAAAGGGTTAATATCCAAAATATATACAAAAGGAAGGCAAACAATCCAATTAAAAAAATGGGCAAAGGACCTAAATAGACACTTCTCCAAAGAGGAGATACAGAAAGCCAAGAGACACATGAAAAATGCTCAAAGTCACTGATCATCAGAGAGATGCAAATTAAAACGAAAATGAGGTATCATCTCACACCTGTCAGAATGGCTGCCATCAACAAATCAACAAATGACAAGTGCTGGCGAGGATGTGGAGAAAAGGGAACCCTAGTGCACTGCTGGTGGGAATGCAGACTGGTGCAACCACTATGGAAAACAATATGGAGTTTCCTCAAAAAATTAAATATGGAACTGCCATTTGACCCAGTGATCCCATTTCTAGGAATATATTCTAAGAATCCCAAAACACCAATTAGAAAGAATGTATGCACCCCTATGTTCATAGCAGTACAATTTACAATAGCTAAGATCTGGAAACATTCCAAGTGCCCATCAGTAGATGAGTGGATAAAAAAGCTGTGGTATATTTATACCACAGAATAATATGCAGCAGTAAAAAAGAATTTCTTACCCTTTGAGATGGCACGGAGGGACCTGGAGAGCATTATACTAAGTGAAATAAGTCAGTCAGAAAAAGGTAAGTATCACATGATCTCACTCATATGTGGAATCTAAATAACAAAATAAATTGATGAATGGAGTGGATCCAGAGACATGGGAGCATGGAAGAGAGTGCGGAATCTCAGAGGGAAGGTGGGGGAGGGGGAGTGAGTGGGAGGAAATCAACCAAAGACCTTGTATGCATATATGCATAACCCATGGACACAGACAATAGGGTGCTGAAGGCCTGGGGTGGGGGGCAGGGACAGGCTGGAGGTGATCAATGGGGGAGAAAGGGGGACAAATGTAATACTTCCAACCATAAAAATTTACTTAAAAATAAAAAATAACTGAAAATATAGTAAAAAAAGAAAGAAGCAGACAACAAGGCAAATAAAATTATAAACTATAAAATACCAGTAATGGAGGAATTGATGAACAAAAAATACGTGAAATATAAAAAATAAAAGCATTTTGTTATTGTTGTTGTTGTTAATCCTCACCTGAGGATATTTTTCCATTGATTTTCAGGGAGCATGGAAGAGAGAGGGAAAGACAGAGAGAAACATCAATGTAAGAGAAACACATCAATTGGTTGCCTCCTGCACCAGGGCCTGGGCCAGGGAGGACCCTGCAAACAAGGTACATTCCCTTGACCGGAACTGAACCCGGGACTTTTTGGTCCGAAAGCCGATGCTCTATCCACTGAGCCACGCCAGCTAGGGCAAAAACAAAAGCATTTTGATAAATTATTACATGAGCAGAAAAACTGATCACACTGACTGGATCTGTCCACAATACGGAAATAAACTGGATTTTCAGGAGAAAAAAAAAAGCAAAATAGCAGACATAAATCCTATATTTTTGGTAATTACATTAAAGTCAAATAGCTTAAACACTACACTCCAAAGACAGAAATTGGAAGAGTGGATTAAAAGGCATGATCCAATTATAGGCTTACACAAGAGACATGCTTTGGATTCAAAGACAATTGAGTCGAAAGTTAAAGAATGTACAGTTGACCCTTGAACAATGTGGGGGTTAGGGATGCAAATCCCTCGTGCAGTTGAAAATCCACATTTAACTTTTTACTCCCCCAAAACTTAACTACTAAGAGCCTACTATTGACCAGAAGCCTTACCAATAACAAACAGTTGATTAACACATATTTTGTATGTTACGTATATTATATACTGTATTTTTATAATAAAGTATGCTAGAGAAAAGAAAATCCTATATAATAAAGAGCTAATATGCTACTTAGACCAAACAGCAGAACAACTGTCCAGACGACTTTCCAGATGAAGCCAGAGCTGTGAGGGCCGGCAGCCGCAGCTGTGAGGGTTGAACCCCTTGCATGAATTTTGTGCATTGGGTCTCTAGTGTTATTAAGAAAATCGTAAGGAAAAGAGACTACATTTACAGTATTTATTTACAAAATCTGCATATAAGTGGACCCATATAGTCCAAACTTGTGTTCAAGGGTCAACTGTATCATGAAAACAGTAACCAAAAGAGAGAACGGATATACTAATATCAGATAAAATAAACTTTAAGACAAAAATTGTTACTAGAGATGAGGAAGGACATTTTATAATGATAACAGGGTCAATAAGTCAGGGGAGGTGTTATAACAATTATAAATATATACACAAAAGAAAACAGAAACCCTTCCCCCATGTATACAAAGAAAATCTGACAGAATTGCAGAGAGAAATAGACAATTCAACAATAATAGTGGGGGTCATTACTAGCAATCTTACAAAAGAAAAATATAAAGGAATACTCTGAACAATTGTATGTCAACAAATTAGATAATCTAGAGGAAATGGACAAATTTCTAGAAAGACACAAGTTATCAAACTGACTCAAGAAGATCTAGAAAATCTGAACAGATCTATGCAAGTAAAGTGATTGAGTCAATAATCAAATATTTGAAGAAGAAGGAGGAGGGGGGGAAGGAGGAGGAGGAGGAGGAGGAGGAGGAGGAGGAGGAGCAGGAGGAGGAGGAGGAGGAGCAGGAGGAGGAAGAAGGAAAGTCCAGGACCAAAGAGCTTCACTGGTGAATTCTACAAAGCACTTAAAGAATTAACACCAATCCTTGTATTCAAGCCAGAAACCTAGAGAAATCTTTCTTGATTCTATCACCCTTTCCCCATGTATCCCAAGTGCTGAGCACAGTGCTTGGCACATAGTGGGCATGTATTCATTTAGTCAATAAATACTGCGCTCTTACCATATTCCATGCATTATTCTAAGGCATTAGACCTACAACAGTGAACAAAACAAGTTCCCGACTTCATAGAACTTATATCCTAGAGAATTAGTGAAGAATGAGTAAATCTTTTAATACTTAAATCAGGCACTACTTCCCTCTATTCCTCCTGCCTGGGTTAGTTAGGAACCCTTTCTTAGTCCTCTCTCAGTATTTAGTTTTCTGTGCTGAAATTATATTTTTTTTTATAAATCTCTCTCCCAATTAACTGTAAAATCCTTGAGAACAGGATCTGAATCTTACTTATTTCTAGGACATGGCACATTGAAAGTGTTCAATAATAGTTTTTTTTTCTAAACTACTCAAGGTGTTTTCTAACTTTGAGTACCATCTCTACCCTCTATGGTTCAATTCCACCTCCAAACCCTCCTACACACATACACAACTTATAGTGGCCAAAAACACTAGTCAGTTTTTTGGTTCCTGGATTCCAAATTTATTTCATACAGAGGGCTGTGGGGTGGTGCCTCAGGCAAAACCTAGGAATCTTGCCCAGAGAGAAGAAACTGCTGAGTTGTTTTTGTTTGTTTGTTTGTTTGTTTTGAGTTTAGAGAGAGTTGTTTCAACCATATCTATTTTAATCCCTTTGGTCCTCAAAGACTACCCGTTCACTGTAAACTGGGGCCTTAATTACAAGCACAGCTGTCATCCTGGTGTAGATCCTTGTGGTGACTCTGGGGTATACTCTGGCAGGCTTATGTGAAAGTTTTTCATACTAAAGGGAGAGAAATATCTGCAAGAAAGTGTGACTAGCTCATTCAACCTATCTCCACTACTGAACATCTCAAACTACAGAAACTAGTGAGGAAGGCCCAGCATAGTCAGCTTAAATATAAAGGACACCATGTCATTTGAGTGATGGGACATGCAGTCACTTAGGTCTCTGCTGTATGTACTACCTGTTAGGGAGTATAATACCAATTACAGAATTTCTGCAAGTCAGTATAATAATCCCTGTGTTTCTAGTGGAAAAATAGGCCAAGAAGGGTTAATTAGACCAGGGGACTGCCGTCATTTTGTGAGAAGAGGCCATTTTTCATTTCACTTAAGCCTTGAGAACACCTGTGGGAGGAGGGGAGCTGTATGCTTGAATGTATGTGTCAGTGCTTTGGAAGAAGCTGTGAGCGAAGGTCTTGAAGCTGGGGGTGTCTTAAGAGGGATGGATCTGAGGAGGCTCAGGGAATAGATAATAATGATAGGAGGGGGTCAAAGGAGCTGACAGGAAAGACTCTGATGTGGGGAGGGAGGTTGACAGTAAAGGTCCTTGAAGTGAGGAGAAACTGACAACCTGATAGTGATGATCCTACATGGGGCCATAGAAGGTCTGCTGGTGTTTGCTGCATTTCCTTACTAGTTGATCCAGTGGCCCAGTTGGGACCCCCTGGGCTGGACTAATAATGTACGTGCCCTACTACAATGCCAACACATCAAACAAGCCACCATTAGAACAGGATCGTTTTCCTTCAGGCAGCTGCTTGCTGCAATCATTCTGCTGATTAAATTTCATTCTGGAAAGTACTGCACAGACATTAATCAGGTGTCACAGTCACTCCATCCTATAGAGCCAAAGCCTCTCTGACCTTTAAAAATACACCAAACAGTTGCTAGAACACATCTCCTTAGGGAGGACAGGTCCTTGGGCCAGCCCACAGAGATCTACACTGTCCTCACCCCCTGAGCTGATCTTCCTCTTCCCTAGAGAACTTTCTGACATTTTTGCTTGGGGGACTCTGGCCAGTTTTCTGTCTTGGTGGTGCCAGAACCCCCCTATATCTGTGAATCTGAAGGTCTAGAAGGGTTTCCACGTTTTAGAATAGCTTCCCCACTGGCCTGCTCCACCACCTGCCATTTTTACTGTAATAAGTGCTACTCCCAGTTTCAGTTGAAACATTGTAGTCTCCAGAAATCCCATGTTTTAAAAAAATCAAATAAAACATTTATCTGGAAGAGAGAATCCATAAATAATAATGGAACTTAACAATCACAGAGCATTTTTCCTTGCTTTTAATGTACTTTTCCATATTCTATCTCATTTCATTTTACATCAACAATGTGAAGAAGTTATTATTGCTATCCCCATTTTACAGATGTCAAAATGGAGGCTCAGAGAGATTAATTGATTTGCTCAAAGGCCTCGGGCTAGAAATTGGTCTCTCGATGCCAAGCCTTAAGCACTCTCTGTCACACACAAATTAATACTGGCAACAGAATTCTAAAAAGAGACGTGTTTTGATGGGAGTGTAGGCAATGGCTGAGGTCACCTCTAAGTAGGGTGTCAGAGAAAAAGTCAGCAAACAGCCAGGAGGCTTTGTGGAGACAATGAACACCTGAGTAAAGTGTGGGGAGGGGGGGCGGGGGAAGATGGGGAGGTAAGAGGAGTAGAAAGCAGCTTGGTCTTCAATACAGATGTTAGTATTCCTGCTCCCCTATTACTTTCCCTCAAGCCGGTAGGTGGCAAATAAAGTGCCTTATGTCTAGTTGAGTCTTCTTGCCAGAAGTAGTGGAGAGATGATGGATGTAAATGGAGGCAGAAAGATCACATATGTGTGTTCCCCTGGGTTGGGCTGCCCTTGATATGTACCAAAAGCCTCTGGCCGCCCACTCTCTTTAGGCAGTAACCATTCAAGTCCAGGTAATTAGAATAAAGAGCATAACAGTGTATCAGTAATGTAAGACAGTGTCCTGTCCTTAAAGCATAATGTCATTTAAAATGCAGTGTGTAGTAGACTGCAACTTAATTGGAAAGGATGCTTTTGACCATTTGGGACATTACAGAACATTTGGCATAGCCATTAAGATCTGTTTTCCAGAGCCCAGGAAGCTAATTGCAAATGGTTAGGTAATGCACAGCTGATGGAAAGATTTCCCCTTAAATTGATTCCATGGTATATGTACAGGGATGCTTATTGCAGTATTGTTTGTAACTATGAAAAACGAACTAAATCAAATGTCCAACCATGGGGGCTTGGTTAAACAAATCTGAAACATCTGCAAGATGAAATGCTATGCAGCTGCTAAAAAAATGAGGTAAATCTCTATATATGACATGGAAATATGCCCATTAAATAATATTGGGGAAAATAGTATTAGGTTTTTAAAAAGGTAAGTTACAGAATAATATTTATAGTTTTGTTCCATTTTTTAAAAAAAATATCTATGTGTTTAACTCTGTGTGTATACACATATTTGTTGTATGTGCATATGAAAAGTGGAAATCTCTGGGGAAATATACACCAGACATTTTAAAATATACTTTATTGATTTTTTACAGAGAGGAAGGGAGAGGAATAGAGAGAAACATTGATGAGAGAGAAACATCGATCAGCTGCCTCCTGCACGCCCCCTACTGGGGATGTGCCCGCAACCAAGGTACATGCCCTTGACCAGAACTGAACCTGGGACCCTTCAGTCCGCAGGCCAATGCTCTATCCACTGAGCCAAACCGGTTATGGCGACCAGACTTTTTTTTTAAATATATTTTATTGATTTTTTACAGAGAGAAAGGGAGAGGGATAGAGAGTCAGAAACATCAATGAGAAAGAAACATCGACCAGCTGCCTCCTGTACACTCCCCACTGAGGATGTCCTGCAACCAAGGTACATGCCCTTGACCGGAATCGAACCCAGGACCCTTGAGTCCGCAGGCCGATGCTCTATCCACTGAGCCAAACCGGTCAGGGCTGAGCGACCAGACTTTTAATAGAGGTTACCTCTGAGGAGATTAGGGAGAGAAAGACTTTCACTTTTTAATTTATATATGTCTGTATTCTTTGAAATTTAGATGCATATTTTATTTTTGTAATTATTGGCTGCTTGTTAAAGGACGGCTGCCTTTATTGAACAGCCCCCTCCTTGTTATAGCAGGATTCTGAGTTCCTGAGCAGAGCTGAGGGGCAGACATGAAGTTAGATGCCTGTCACCTTCATTAGAACTTCTTACAGGTCCAATTGAACTGCAATGCAAGCATTTCATTTAAACAGCAAAACACTAAAATACAACCTTACCCAAAAAATCCTCTCTAATAAAGTTGCTCATTTTACCTTTTTCTCTATTCTATCTGTCCCTCAAATTCCCATCATCCCACCCCAGGCAGAGTTCCTTTATCTTCCCAGACAGGTTAGTTTCCCAGAAAGCTGTTCCCTTCCGGCAATCCACAGAGTAGACAGCCCCCTGTCGGTGTAATTCCAGGGGCATAGGAAGAGCTGGACCAGAAAAAGTACTTGCCCACCTGCCAGCGCCAATAAGGTTTAATGACAGGATGAAAGAGTAATACAAATTCCTTTGAGAGAGGCGACATATTGCCTGAAACTTGAGAGAGGTGGGAGGTGGGTCCTGAGCAGCCCTCAGGGAGAACAGAGTGCAATTAATGAAACATTCACTTGTTTACTTATAAAATGGAATTCTGAGTTTTTTCCTAATTTTAATAATAATACATGCTCACTGAATATATTTGAAAGATACAGAAAAATATAAAGAAGAATGTAGTTACCTGCAATTCCACCTCCCAGAGATAAAGTGAATATTTTCATGACTTTCCTCAATTCATTTTTCTCTGCATATATATGCAATTTTAAACAAAAATTGGGACCAAACTATACATGCAGTCGTTAGCCTGCTTTTTTACTCATTATTATGGATATTTCTATGTCCTTACCACTTGAAAACACGATTGTAATAGCTGTATATAATATATGCATCTTATGGCTGTGGTGTCATCCAGTTAATCATTTCCCTAATTTGGGGCACTTCGTGGTATTTTTCCAATTTTCATCCTTATTATAAATAGTGTTGCCATGGACATCCTTGCACACAAATTGTAGTCCAGATTTCTCTTTCCTCAGTACAGATTCCCAGAAGTGGAATTACTGGGTCACAGAGTGTAAACATTTTTACAGGCTTTGTGGAGCTGTTTGAACTGGGAGCAAATCTACTGATTTCCCAGAAACCACGGAACACAGAAATCCTCTCTAGTCCAAACCTGAACGAAGCAGTTGGACATACACACACATACCTTGCCTGTAACAATGCCACATCCAATTAGGTGTGTAATGAATGTTTTTTTTTATGGGGATAAAGGAAAAGGATGTATTGAGCTCTGTAATTAATTAGAGGAAGGAAACAAGGTAGTTACAGCTTAACTGAATCCTATCATCACCAACCGCCATCTCTGGCAGGTAAACCTCTCTCTCTCTAAACTGTGAGACCCCCTTAGTGATCTCCAAACCCATTCCTGTGGACTTAAGGCCACTCATCCTCACCTCCTGCCCTTTTATCCTAATTAAAAAGTAATACATGTGGTGATTTTTTTCTGTTTAGATTTTTGCTTCAATACCTAGTTTACTGTATAAAATATGTTGTTTATTCATTGATTGACCTCACTCTATGCTTACCATTTGTAATTATTAACCTCTGTTGCATTCATTCTAAAATTCCCCAAATCATTATCTAGCCTTTTTAAATATTGTTCTCTGTTGTTGTTTTATGCCTTCAAATTAGGAAAATATGAAATTCTGTGGAAAAAAATACTTTGATCTTAAAAAGAAACTACCTCCTTTGTGTAGTAAGAAACAGATTGTTCTTCTGAACTTGCCTATCAAGAATTTACTAGATGTATGCCTGTATCATTTTAATGTTTTTGTTAATGTTTCCAAACAATGTATTTTAAAATCAGAATAATTTATATTCACTTTCCTAAAGTTCTCCTTATGTTCTTCATCACGCTTTAATGATCAGAAACAAGATGCAATTTTCATCCCCTGCCCATAAAAGCAAGGTAGGTATCCTACCTAATAATAGAAAAACATGGTAATTAACCGTTCCTCCGACACGCTTCCCATTGGCTAATCAGGGTGATATGCAAATTAACTGCCAACCAAGATGGCAGTTAACCGCCATCAAAGATGGCGGCTAATTTACATACTACAGGCAGGGCGGGAAAGTGCCATCCCGTCTGCCCCCCTGCCATCCAGGCCTGCTATCTGTGACCGGGGTGGCAGGCAACCCGTATGGGACCCGACCCAGGGCTGGCCAGCGGGACCACAGGGATCCGTTACAGGACACTCCCATAAATGGCCCTCTCGCAGGGATGTGTGGCTGGCAGGTCCTAATGCACCGATCAGCCACCGGCTTAGCCCACAAACGGCCCTCCCGTGGGGATCTGTGGCTGGCAGGTGCTAATGCACCGATCAGACACTGGCTTAGCCCACAAACGGCCCTCCCGTGGGGATCTGTGGCTGGCAGGTGCTAATGCACCTATCAGTCACTGGCCACGCCCACAAACGGCCTTCCCATGGGGATCCTAGATTGGCAGGTGCTAATGCACCCATCCGCCAATGGCCACGCCCACAAACGGCCCTACTGCGGGGATCCCTGGGTTGGCGGGTGCCAATGCACCGATCTGCCAACACGCACACCCGGGCAGCCTTTGCCCTGTGCATACTATGCAGCTGGGAGAGGGGAGTGGGGCTGCTGGGAGCAGGGTGGAAACTGCCCAGGGTTTGCGTCAGGCAGCCCAGAGTGGAGTGCGAACTATCCCGACAGGTAGCTGCTTGCTCATTCACTTACTTGCTCAATCATTCACTCATTCACTTGCTCATTCATTCACTCATTCACTCACTCAGCAAACCCTCTCAGGTCCCTGGCACCAGGCCAGACACTGAAGTTGAAGCAGAATAAGACAGAGCTATGTCCTCAAGATGTTAGTAATTCAGTATGCAGCCAGGAGAGGGGCGCCAGGACGCTGGGAGCAGGAGGGAACTTTCCCGCTGGGCTTCAGGGAGCCGGGGGTGGGGCCAGAACTTCTGCCGTGTTGCCATGGCAACACGGCAGAAGTACCCCCTCCCCCTTAGCTGCTTGCTCATTCACTCACTCGCTCATTCATTCGCTCATTCACTCACTCATTATCCACTCACTCAGCAAACCCTCTCAGGTCCCTGGCACCAGGCCAGGCACTGAAGGTGAAGCAGGATAAGACAGAGCTATGTCCTCAAGATGTTAGTAATTCGGTAGGGCGAAGCAGGCACATGAACGAGGCAGCTGTATGCACAGATGCACTGTACTGGGTTCGGTGAGGGCTGTAACTAATGCTGACATTGTTTTCTTGATAAAATGGGACCTCGGGAGCCAGGCCACCCCAAGCCTGTAGGCCTGTGCTTAGGCCAGGAGTGGCCGGGGTCCAGGAACATGACAGAGGGTGCAGGTCGGGCTGAGGGGTCTGGCCCCACCCCTCACCCTCATCCCTGAGTGCACAAATTTTTGTGCACTGGGCTACTAGTCCTAATATAAATTGAAGGGAATTTTATTATACAAGAATGAACTACTGTTCAGTTTGATTGATTTAAGATGGACTTTGATATGGTGTATTTGAAAGCTATTAAATGCAACTTACAATGCTTAACAAAAATATATTTTATGATTGAAAAAGTTTACTTTTTCAAAGAAGTATTTAACTTTCACAATAAATAAAAGTAGAAGTACATATGGAGAAAAAAATTTCGGGGAAAATGCACTCCAAACTGGAAAATTGTTGCTATCTCTGGGGAGAAGCATTGTGGGGGGAGGATAAACTTGCTACACTGTGCACCTCTGCAGTTTGGGGAATTTTTACAGCGTCATGTTTTATTCTAGTAAGCAGAATAAAGCAAGATTAAAAGTGCCATATATTCACCAAGTATTTTAAGTGCCTACTATGTACCAAGCATAACTAAGTGATCATTAGAGAAATTTTGATAGCTACATAAAAAGAAGACTTTGGGTATGTGCAACAGAGACGAATAATGAATAGGACAATGCAAACAACTGAGATCTCTTAAGTTGCAGGTCTCTAAGGGACTTGTGAACTATGGCATAGTGTTGCCTGCCTGCTGGGACTGCACTCAGCCTCTGGCTCTTAGATCTGTGCTTCCCACTGGCTGCCTAGTGCCCAGCTGAACTCCAGTGTGGCTTCTTGACTGCCCCTGCCTGTTTCTAAGTGTAGCTAGGTGTGTCTTAAGTGCTAACATATCTCCTTTGGCAGGTAAAGCCAAGAGGGTGTGAGGACCCAGGCACTTTCACTTGCTGATGGTGGGAATGTACTTTGCCACAAATATTTCGGAGGACAATTTGGCAATATGTATTAAAAGCCTTAAAAATATTTGGATTTGATGATAAAAATCAGAAGAGCGTTTATCTCTAAGAGGGTTATTGCCTTGGAAGGGGGCTCAAAGAAGCCACCTGGGATGTTGGAAAGGTTAAACATCTTGATCTGGATGGTTAAAGGGTGTGTATATGTAAAAAAAAGCATCACTATATACACTTAAGACACTTCACTATGTACATGTTGAAAAAAATGTTTTCATTAGAAAAATATATTTTGATTTTTTGAACCAATATTTCCACCATAATATGGTATCCTATGGTAATAAAGATGCAAAGATTTAGCTCATTGAGTTATTCATAATGGTGAAAAATTTAAAACCTTTAAAATATTCAATAATAGGGAATGGTAAATAAATGATGCTCCATCCATTTAAAGTCATGTCATCAAAAATGTCTTACTGGTATTGGAAAACACTTACGATATAGTGTTTGGTAACCGAAGCAGGTTGCAGAATAGGAAGGAAACAATAACAAAGTAAAGACAAATACCAGTTTTGCTCCCTGATGCTATGGTGATTTTCCTGGTACCTGCAGAAAATGACCAGCTGACAATGGGAACCAGTCAGGCTTCATGGCTGAAATCTCACCATCAACCATAGTTCTCTTCAGTTAAAATTCAGCTGCTTGTGGTGTGAGCACTGGGTGCCAGGCATTAACCTGAAGTCGTCCAGTAGGCACAACTGCAACCTCAATTTGGCTGTTTAGAACTTTTGAGGTTCTCCATTATTCTGAAGCTTCCTTTATATCCTTGGTCAACTCAATTCTGGGAGTTGAGAGGTGGGTGGTGATAATCAGGATAATCAGGCTAGAGAGACAATGGCTAGGATGTGTGTGTGTGTGTGTGTGTGTGTGTGTGTGTGTGTGTGTGTGTTATAGTAGCCCTCACTGGCATGAAACATCTGTTTTCCTGTTCTTGCATCTAGGTGGCTTGTGTATTGATCAGTTTTGCTATGAGTCTATTAATGTATCAAATCCACATGTGTTTTGAATAAAATCAGAATGGAGCTCATGAAAAAAATGCCTTTGCTTTTTAATTGTCCAGCTCATTCTGAGTTAAAATAAACTTTCTTTTGGGGGTCTTTGTGCCAGGCTTGGTTTAAATGTGAGCCTCCCCCGCACCCCAGTTCCCATTCTAGTCCTTCCCCTTATCTCAGCTCCTCCTCTGTCCAAACAAGCATACAATCCCTGGAGAAAAGACTGCTACTATTTTCTGAGCTGCCACAGCTGCTGCTATTGTCACTACCACTGGACTCAAAGTCATTTTTAACCTGACTTGCTGTGTTCCAAGTTCCATAAGGTACCTCAGGAGACAGTCTAAAGGAAATATACATAGTTCTTTTAAATAGTCAGCTCCTGTAGCAATTTCTAAAATAGCTTTTAATCTTCACACAGGATTCAGTAATACAGATGTTGCATAAAGCAAGGCTTACCCCCATTAAGGGCATCTCATTAGTATATGGCTTTGATTACAAAGGTCAAATTACATATGCCCTCTGTGTCAATTGATGAGTAATGTGCTTCTCTCTAAAATGAAAAGACCTCATTCTCTCCCTTGAAATCAGCATGGTAACAAGTTTCTATTTGGCTTCTTTAGGGATCTCTAGCTATATGGTTGCTATAGGGAAGCCAAACATCTCTAAAGAAGGTGTAAAACAGTCTTTTCCAGCCTGTATAAAACCCTCTTTTCTTCCAGGCTACTTTGACAGAGACAAAATCAGTTCATTATGAAGTACTCCTGAGAATTCAGTGCTGATTGTCAGAGTTTTTTTTACATTAACTATATGAGGTATTTAGAATGGGGGAGGAAGAGATAAGTAAACAGACCTGAAGACCAACATGGAAAGAGTGCAAATACGGGATTTCTCTCTGCCTTTGTGCAGCTCATGGAGACGGACACATAGGCCAAGCATGCTTAAGACACACATTTCTACAACATCTCATCTCTATCTAGGACATATATCACAGATTTCTAAACCACATCTATAGCGTAGGGTTGCTAATAATACCTGACACAGCATTCAGCCTGGCCCCTGGGGTGTGCCCAAGATCTTTACAAAGTGTTTCCTTTTTAACCTTCAGGAAGCATCTTTTCTTCCTTTGGAAGATTGGAAAGGGCCAGGGCCCTTGGTTCCATTTCCTGCAAAAGGAAACAAAGTCTCAGAGTAGATTAGCAAAACAGAGCTGGGAGAAAACAACTACTCTTCTTCATCAACTCTCAGCAGTTCTATGCTCAGTTCTGAGATGGATTTTTGTGTGTGAGGTGGTGGTGGTGGCAGCGGGGGGGGGGGGGGGGAGGGTAGGGTGGTGGTAGGGTAGTGGGGGGAGTCACTCACCGAGAAAGGGCTGCAAGCAATCATCAGGGGAAGGTGGTTGGAAGGAAACCTGGTAAAAGGAACCTGGGAGCTCTCACTGGGAGAGATGGATGCCTTCAAACAGGTCAATTCCCTGGTATGCACAGAGCAGAGTTTCTTGAAGGAGCTGGCACCCACTGTTATCCCCTCCCTCGCCTTCCACTTCCTGTGGCCACCAGGCAGATGTCTCTGGGGGCTTCAAGGAAGCCTCATCCTGTTCTGCGACTGTTTTGAGGGCATCAGAACCAGCCTTCTAGGCTAACAACATAACGCTCCCAGCCCAATATTCTAATGGGGTCCAAAAGGACGCATTGGAGAAGGACTTGGCTGTCCTCCAAGATTAAGGACATTCCCACCTCATCCCCAGTTTTCCTCAACAATCCACAGTGGATCTCTCAGCCATGACTTGATCCTCTTTCCAAAGCTACTTATGTTTTCATCCTATTGCACCTCTTGGGGCTAATGAATTCCTTAGGTTTTTAATATGGCATATAGAGTAATAATAATGTTAAGCTGCCATGGTGGGAAGATCACTGACCTGGGAGTCCAACAGAACTGGGTTCTAATCCCACCTGCTAGCTGAGTGACTACAGGAAATTTTCATTCCTTTTCTGAGACTCAGGTTCTTCATCTGTAAAATGGGGTTCTTGATACCTCATCTTTCTGCCTTGCATGGCTGCTAAGATGAGAAAATTAGGTGTTTGACTTAAAAGCTCCTTCAACAAAAGCACAAACGGGGGAGCTGATACAGAGTCAGATTTCTTTTAGCTGGATCTCCTTCTAGCTCTTGGATGCTGTTGGTTCTAGAATTCTCAGATGTGGCGAATAAGGAAGGCTGTGTTCCCTCTTTCTATCTCTGCATAATTTTATACACTCTGGTCACATCCCTTCCTAGCCTTCATCTTTCTAGACTGAAGAGTCTGCGTTTGTTTAATCTATCTTCATATGGCAGTGCCCTCCACCCTCCTCCATCCCCTTGATTATAGAGTGGCCCTTCTCTGGATTATGTCCAGCTCCATTATGTCATTCTGGAAGCACTAAGACCAAACCTGCACAAATGTGTGTGTGTGTGTGTGTGTGTGTGTGTTTCTCAGCTCTGAACCTCAGACTCTACCCACTCCCCAATTATAAACCCTAGAACACAATGCTTGCCCAAGACCCTCTCTCCAAACTACAGAGAAGGCCATTTGGCCCCAGACTGTAGCCTCCCCCTCTTTCTCTGCGCAGCCTTGGCCCCAAGGGGCTAAAACGGCTCCCTGTCTGGCTTGGGAGGCTGGGAGGTGGATAACTAGGATGGGGGGGGGGGGGTTGAGGGGGAGGGAGGGGGGTCTTGCGCAAGCGCACACCAATGCTGGACCGCCAATGCTGCTGCCTCCCGTGCCAGAGGGAGGCAGAAGAGGAGGGAGGGAGAAGAGGAGAGGGGAGGAGGAGGCGGCACTTGGGCTGCAGCTCGCAAACCCAGGCAGTCTCTCTCTGAGAGAGACGGGGAGCGGCTGCCACTGAATAGGATGCTCTTCGGGGCGCCCTGAGCCAGGGACGCCTGAAGCAGCGTCGTTGGCTAGGAAAGCAGAGCAGCTTTCACCATGCATCAGTCCCTGACTCAGCAGCGGGCCAGCGATATGTCCCTGCCCGATTCTATGGGTAAGTCCAGCCGCTCTTCCTAGGCAGCGGCAGCAAGGGGTGAGTGCACTGCCTTCTGGACAAGGAGTGCCCTGACTGCCTGGAGAGGCGGGGAGCTGGGTTCAAGAGGGGGTCTGCATGCCCCAGCCTCTGGGTCTAGGACCAGAGCCCCAGGGGAGCGGCCCAGCGGGGGAGGGGGTGAAGTGCTGAGGTTGGAGCGCCCAGCTAGCCTGGGAATCTCCCTGCCCCTGCCGGAGTGTGGGTGTGAGTGTGTTTGTGTGAGTGTGTCGACAGACTTGCAGCCGGTGGTAAATCCCAGCTGTCTGGGGATCAAAACAGTTCCCTGCAACCTGCGCCTTCGCTTTCCATTCGACGGTCTCTCTTTGCAAAGTCCGCGTCACTTCTAAGAGCTCTATAATAACAATAATTAGAAGAAGTGGGGTCCTCACCCCCTCCCAACTCCATCGAAGCTGCCCTGAAATTCAGAGCTGTAGTGGGAGGGGGACTGACTTGCACCTCGCTGACGGGGAGGTTTGCGCAACCCTGGGGGATGGGCGGGTGGGAGAAGAAAAGAGGGGGGCTGGCCGGAGGGGAATTCCTGAAGATTCACTCAAGACAGCCCAGCCCTGCCGTCTGCAGTGGCAGGATCAACATTTCTTGAATTTGATTCCTGTTATGATCCAAATACAAGATATGCAATGTGCGTGAGTGTGTGTGTGGGGGGGGGGGGGGCGGGGGGAGCCAGAGCGCGAGAAAAAAAAGATCGAGCGTGAGCCCGCGCATCTTCTGAAATCGCACTTTCCCTCTCTGGGTGAAATAGAGGTGGGGCGGGGGGTGGGGGGAGGGAAGGGGGGAACCCACTAGCCTGATTTGGTTCAACACTTTCCTCATCAAAACTGGGGGATGGCTACCTCCAGGCACTAAATTGGCTGCCCCTCAAAGCTGCTTTCTCCTGGTTACAAACAAAACACAAACCCAGTTCTTCTCAGCTGTTAGGCACCTTCCCAAGCCCTATGATTTCATTGGGCGGAGAAATTAATTTGGAGCCCAGGAGAGCGGGAGGGGATTGTTAAACCCTGATCCCACCTAATCTTAAAAATTGCATCGGATACACGTTAACCAAATCGAATTCTCTCTTTCCAACATACTTTGCATTCTGCAAAATCCCTCCGTCTTGAATTCCTGCCATCTAGTCTACTCAGGTCTTCTCCGAAGAATTTGCGGGAACATCTGGAGGGGAAGGGCGGGGAGAGGATTGCACCCAGTCTGTGAGCTCCCTATTGCTGGCAAAAGACTAGGTCTCAGCAAAATTAGTTCACTGGAGGGACCTCATAAAGTATAGTCTAGATGGGGGAAAAATTCATATTTTTATTGGTTTTGCATATTCAGTATAATAATTTGCTTTTTTTAAAGGGCGTAGTTATTTGCAACGTGGTACAAATGAGGCCAAGGACTTGGGTCTGAACCAGAACCCAGCAGTACCAGACTCCCCCCAGCTCTCTCCCTAACGTGCACACACACGCACACATAATGCACTCCTCACCTTGGCCAGCTGTGGCGCCAAAGCTGTCCTGGCTCCCAGAGGCCAGGCAGCTGCGCAGGAGGGCTGGAGCGGGGAGGGAGTGTGTGTGTGTGTGTGGGGGGGGGGTTCTGCAGTACACTGCCTTCAGCCACCACAACCACCTGCCAAGCAGCCCACCCCCTCCATCGCGCCTGGCCATCCAGTTGGGGAGGAATAGGCAGGTTAGTAACCCAGGGCTTAAAATGTTGCTAGTTGGCACACTGCTCTGTGGGTTGGGGAACAAGAAGAGATTCTTGGGCTCCCAGGGGCCTTCGGCCAATCTTGTGTTTCCTGAAAGGTCTGCGCAACAAGAAGTTAAATGGGCTTCGTCCAGATTCTGCAGGGAAAGAATCATGGATCCCTTATGGAGCGGGAGTATGCTCTATGCATCCCTCTTTGGAAAGTCCGCAGATCCAGGGCTCCAGCAAATTCCTGAGTGGAGTGGTAACCATGGATTTTCACACTTTGGACAACTGAGTCTCCCCGGAGTTCCCTGGCGCTGGCCCTGTGCAGCCCAGGCCTGAATCAGCTCTGGCAACACCATCTTCCTTTGCATGGAGTGGAAGGGTAGTGGGTGGGTCAGTCTCCAAGGGCAGAATTTCTGAGGGGATTCTCCCTACAGGCAAGACACAACCACAGCCAAACAATAAAATTTAAAATTTAAAACACACAGATACACTGAACCAAGGTGTCTGCACTATATGCTGAGTTACTTGCTTACTCGCTGCCTGGGGATGAATGGTTAGTCCATAGCTTGGAGCTGAGCAAAGTGCTTGGCAATAGAAAGATGGTAATCTGACTCCAGCGTCCCTTAATCCTTTCCCAGTACCCCCTTTTCGCAACATCACCCCAAGGGGCTAAGGCACCTCTACTACAGCAGGGCACTCCTTCAAATAACACTGCAATTCACCGATGCGTGTCTCTGGTCAAAGATTTGCCAGTGAGGGTGGGGGGATTTCAGTGCTTTTAATGAAATGTTTGGGAGACTGGCAGAGCCTTGAGACTCTTATGTGGGCAGCCACCTGTTTGCATAGATGCTCAAGGCTGGGACTTCCTGGGACCCCCCTGTGTGGCAAAGCTAAGGTAAGCAAATCCTAATCAGTTCAAAAGATCAGCCTCGAAAATTAGTCAGTCATCAACAACAACAAATTAGTCAGTGCAAAAACAGGATTCTGGGCCCCCATCCTCCCTGCACTGCGATTACATAATTTATAATCAGGAGGGTAATCAAGAACATGTACAAGGTAAAACACAAGTGAGCAGAGACTATCACTCTACCTACTGGCAACCCACACCTTGGTGTTGTGTCAGATACATAATCCTGAAACTGGTGGACATCAGATGTGTTGTGACCCAGACCCACAATTACAATTATAATTGTAGCAGTTATAATTAATATACTTACTGAGTAAGGTACCTAGGAACACAGGGACATGAACTAATGAGTGATTCCAGTAGAGTGAGCTTGGCCAAGGTGACACTTGGAGGAGGTGACTTTTGAACAGGTTTCAGAGGAAGGGAAAGACCAAGATGTGGGGACCAAGATGACCAGGGGGGAAATACAGAGGAAGGAGAAGCTGGCTGTATTTGAAAGGGTGTAGACAGCAAATAATTGGGTGCTTCTAGAGCTGAGCATCCTGGTCCTCACGAATCTGGGGTGGAGGTGGGGCACTGCGGAGAAGGAGGGCTGCAGCAGTCCTGCAGGGAGGCTGCCAGACTGAGGGGGGCAGGCAATGCCAATGATGGGATTTCAGACTCTCGTTGCTGTCGTCACAGGGGAGGTTGTTGTTATTCAAACTGGAATATGCTGGGCACCAAGTAGACAGGCTAGTGAGAAACATTGGGGTTGTGACACTAGTTGGCAAGAAAGCTTTTAGTTCTAAAGAGCCATCAGGTGTGCCCTATTTTAAAAAATCAATTCCATGAAAGTTACCTATATTTATTCATACACACCCCCCCATAGCCTGTTTTGTTAGAAAGGAAGCAATTCTGAGATGTTGCCTCTTGTTTATTCAACAAGTATTGACTGCTCACTAGGTATCAAACACTGATAAGCACTGTTTTCAAGTACCTGCTGCTTTATTTAAGTACCTGGTGGTATTTGAGGGTTTTTTATATGTTCATTTACTAGACATATTCAGAATCAGATGATCCTCTGTTTACAGGAACATCTAAGACAGGTCCCAAATAGTACCATAATAAGAACAGGGCTCTACTTCTTTCCAAAATAAAACAACCACCAGGAAAGTGTCCTCAGCAGACACATGAGTTGCCTTTTAGGAGACTGGGCCACACCTTCAGAGAAAAGGTCTGTCTTGCTCTAAGTAGAGGTGACTTTTAAGTCAAATTAACACTGAAGATAAATGGAGGGATGATTCTTCACTTTTCAATAGAATTCACCCCCAGCATTCCTTAAAATGGTCCATTCCCCAAGTGCAACTAGAAATGATTTCATTTACACAAGTATGGTCTTTATAGTGTAAAATAAGGGGTGACATGGGGGAGGAGGAGGGGACAGAGAATAGATATTCAACCTAGTGATGGGAGAGTTTTCTTAGGAATTTTACCCAAAGCAAATCCTAACTAGAGGCAAGGCCCCGGTGGAGCTCTAGGATCTTTGCCTGGGTTTCTCAGCTGACTGGATTTTCAATTCAGGTTCTAAAGCAGGGGAAAAAAATAGATTTTCAAATGACACCATGTGGTTTGCTGAGTCACTTTTCTGACCTGGTTCCTGTGCTTTTAAGAGTTAGAGTGATATTTGCAAAGGAGACCCAAAGGCTGTGAATAGGATCAAAAGCCATGTGGGGAAGAAGCAGGTGAGTGATACAAAAAAAAAAATCAGAAAGACCATGCACACATACACTCCCCCAATTAAGTCTCTAAGGTTACATGTGAGGTGTAGAGATACTTTCATGTGTCACAAAGATAACCTTGGTATATCTAGATGTTTCCCTTACTCTCTTCTGCCAATTTGGGGCAGAGATGGTATGAGTGACAAAGGAGAAAGGCAGACAGGAATGGGAGGTGATATTGGTAAGTTTAGCTCAAAGTCCCTCTGTGAAACCAACTGAAAGATTCACTGAGTAGTATCTATTATTGAATAGACGCAGGGACCCTGGTTTAGAGAATCATTTCGATCCCCTCAAAATCCAGAGGAAGGATTAACTAACCTTCAAGGTAAACAGGTGAAATAAGTCCTGCTCCTCTATCCGCTCCACTTGTAGCCTGGTTTCTCCCAGGATTGCTCATCCTGTTTACCATCAGTCTGCTTGCCAATTGCATCCCAAATAGCCCTTTCACACAAAGGGCCCTGATGTCACAGATCTCTCTAGTGGTCCTTTCTGTTTTCCCCGTGGAGGCTGGACTTGGGCACCACTGGAGGGGAGCCTCATTTCCCAATTCTCCTTACCTCTCCTCCCTGGGTGCAATAGGGTGCAGCGTGGGTGCCTATAAATGCTCATGCCACTTCTACATTGCAATGTAAAGTAGTCTTAGACTAATATCCAATTAGAAATGACCCTGATGAGTCATGCCCTCACTTTCAAGGCTGACGTCAGGGGAGACCGCCAGCCCCTCCCACCTCCCTTGGAGCCTTGCAGGGACTGCACTGGGGAAGACAAGGGGATGTCTGCTGGGGGCTGAAGGGTCAGCAACCACCCTTCCCTCTCACCATCACCAGGCCTCTTAAATCCCAACAGTTCCCTCCTCCCTCCCTCTTTCCTCAACCCCTCTCCCCCCTCCTTCCTAGTGGTGCAGTCTAGGCGGCTTCATTGGGCAGCAGCTTCCTGAGGCTACAGTGAGGCCTCCCCAATGATGGGATCCAGTGAACAGACCCAAGCGGCCCCTTTTAGGCCCATAAATGACAGTCAAGCCACTGGGTGGGCGACCCCATCAGAAGGCTCCCCACTGCTTCATCCTCACTAGAGAGCTAGATTCTCATAGGATAACTCGTGCCTGGTATTTCCTGTTGAGAGCCCCTCCCCAGGTCAGAGAAATGAAGAGTATGGAGCAGCGCTGCTGTGCTCCAGTGCTCAATTCTTTTAAAAAAAATTAAATTGAAAAGCTAGTCTAGATATCATTTTTCTATCTGACTTAATAAGCCTGTTTTCGAAAAAAATATTGGTTTGTGTGATCATGTCTGATAAGCACCGAGTACGAGAATGGGTTTATCATTTATATTTATGTCACCCTCACATAAGCTTATACACGTATAAGTTATAATCCTCTCCATCTACCTCCCCTGATACATATCTTTGCAGACTAATGGCCTCCAAACACTTACTTTATTACACACATTTGTTATGTGACAAATCTTGTCAACACACTGTTTTAAAGTTTATGAGGTAGCAAATGTCAGAGATAAATGAAAAAAAAATCCCAGTTCCTAGCTTGGTTCTGATATTTACACTGAAAATGAAATTTCATATCTCCAGCTTATGAAAAAAGCCCTTCTTAGTTACACATTGGCTTTAAAATATTTTCATTTAATACTTCCACACGCACACTTCCCATTTATCATATGCCTTATAATTTAGACTAAAACACACTCTACTAAGTGGGTATGACACATCTTTTATAGAGTGCTGAAAGCACAAAAGTTTGCTCTTGTTATGTAACTGGTAAGATTTCTTCTGTTTTTTTTTTTTTATTTTCAAACTGGAAATATATATATTTTTATTGTGAATGTGGCACCTGATGATTGCCAAAAAAACTAAAGCTCCATTTCTTCCCCACAATTCCACTCCCCAGAGATAACCCCAGTTACCAGTTGGAATAGGAAAGGAAAACCTTACTAGTAATTTTTTCTTTGTGTCCATCTCTTCTCCAGCCAAAATGAACAATTTCAGTTTCTCTGTGTACTTTCAGGAGCCTTCAATCGGAGGAAACGAAACTCCATCTATGTCACCGTGACTTTGCTGATTGTGTCCGTGTTAATTCTCACGGTGGGCCTTGCTGCAACCACCAGGACCCAGAATGTGACTGTTGGGGGTTATTACCCAGGAGTTATTGTAAGTATAAAATACATAGTTGGGCCTCAGTAGCTTGCTGGCTACAGACATTTGGGTTCTACTTCAATAGTTTTTCAATTCGGTTTGAGTTTCTAATGTTTGCTCAGTTTTCCTCCTTTATATATCTCTATATGAATATATACAAAGACAACTCTGAGCTCATTAAGAAGAACACTGGACTAAGCATCTCCATCCCTAAATAGCAGTGTGATTCTGAGCATTTCTCTCTGGGCATCTGCTTTTCAATATATAATAGAAGTCTCCTGATCTTACCTGAAATCTAAGGTCCCTGGCAGCTTGACACTCTGTGATCCAAAGTGATCCTACACTCCTATCAGGAAAAATGTGCAGAATATTTATTCCTAAAATATGTATATTTGTTTTTTATAAATTATGTACATGTTTATAAAATATACAAAGTGGGCATTCAAAATTTAGATACAGTGAAATAAACAGTAATTTTAACATCTTTATATTAACACTAACTAAATTACAAAGAATGATATGCACATAACATGAAGTCTGTCATTTAAGATAGTGACTATAAATCCTTATTTAAATAATCCACTAGATAATTTTGAATATTTTTGTCTGACTTCTTACCGGATGATTAGATTGCTGTTGCATCATTGACCCGATGCATGGATTCGTGCACATTGAAAGGAAATTAATTAGAAGGTGGCTGGTGGGGGAGAACTGGGTGGGGTCAGACACGCCCTGGAGCCAAACTCCTGCGGTCCCTCCCCAGCGTCTGCTGAGTGAGTGGGATCCCTCCCGCAGGTGGGGTCCATTGGCCTGGCCTGTGGGGATTGGGCCAAAATCGGCTCTCCAACATCCCCCAAGTAGTCCCAGAGTACAAGAGGGCACTCTGCAAAGTTGCTGTCATACAGGGCATGGGACACAAATGCAAGTGTGCAGTAAACCAGATTCAGGGCCAACAGTGCCCCAGAAACAACATAACCCATGGCTGAAGATGGGATCGCCCAGCCCCGCAAGGAATTGGGCTCCCTCTGCTCTGGTTTTGGGGTGCATCACCCAAGAACCTCTGCTGCCAAGTCACTGGAGCTTGGCAGCTCCTGTGTTGAGTGTGTGGGCCCTGGTGGTCAGTGCGTATCATGGTGACCAGTCAGACAATCAGACACTTAGCATATTAGCCTTTTATATACATACTAAAGGCCCAGTGCATGAAATTCGTGCATTCGGGGTGGGGGTCCCTCAGCCCAGATTGGGAGAGGGCACAGGCCAGGCTGAGGGACCCCACCAGTGCACAATCAGGGCCTGGGAGGGATGTGGGAGGTTGGCCAGCCAGGGAGGAACCGTGGGAGGGCTCCAGGGTGTGTCTGGTCCATCTTACTCAGTCCTGATTGGCCAGACCCCAGCAGCATGCTAACCTACTGGTTGGACCATCTGCCCTCTGGTGGTCAGTGCATGTCATAGTGATTGGTCAACCAGTCGACTGTCTGCCCCGTGATGGTCAGTCACATCATAGTGAGCAGTTGAACAGCCTTAGCATATCATTGGCATATTACACTTTGATTGGTTGAATGGACAACCAGACACTTAGCATATTAGGCTTTTATTATATAGGATGTGTGTGTGTGTGTGTGTGTGTGTGTGTGTGTGTGTGTGTGTTGATTTTAGAAAGAGAGGATGGGATGGGAGAGGGATAGAGAGATAGAATCATTGATCAACTGTCTCATGCATGCCCCACACTGGAGATGGAGCCCACAACCCAGGCATGTGCCCTGACTGGGAATATAACCAGTGACCTCTTGGTTCATGGGCCGAAACTCAACCAATGAGTGTCATTGTTTTTTACTGTTGCTCTCACCATGTGGCTGGCAAAAAGCTCATCCTAAGAGTTACAAGTGTCAACTCTATTGTTTTCTTATTGCTGGCTTGTGCTTATATTATTAGGATCATCTTCAATTTGTGGTTTCTCAGCAGGAGTCTTTCTGAACTACTTGTCCATTTTGTTGGGACTAATTTAGTTAAAACTAGATAAGACAATCTGGTCACACATAAAATGCTCCTCCATCAACCCTTTGCTGCTTGGAACTTGCCCTCCTCCCTCAGGTAGCTCACCTTGTTGTCTGATATTCACATTGAGGGAGGGTGCCAATGACAGTTTCTTTATTGAATATTTGTAACACTTAATTCCTTTCTTATCTATAATAATAAAAGCTTAATATGCTAATTAGACCGGATGTCCTTCCAGACGACCTTCTGGACAAAGCTAGGACTGCGAGGGAAGCCCAGGTCCCGGGTGCCAGAGGGAAGCCGGTGCCAGCAGCTGGGGGAAGGAAGGCCTACTCTTGCACAACTTTTGTGCATCGGCCTCTAGTTTTAAATAAACAAATAGGAAACTAAAGTTCTAATAGTTTATTTCCATACTTCAGTGGATTGTTTTACCCACTCCCAGGGTGCATGCAATCCACTTTGGAAACTTCTGCACTCTTTACATACAAAACCTTATTTATTTATGTATGTATATATATATATATATTTATTTATTTATTGTAATCCTCACCCAAGGATTTCTAGAGAAAGTGGGAGGGAGCAAGGAGAGAGAGAGAGAGAGAGAGAGAGAGAGAGAGAGAGAGAGAGAAGAGAGAAACATCTATGTGAGAGAGACACCACGGTTGGTTGCTTCCCCCACTGGCCCCTACCGGGCTAGGGAACTGGCAACCTTGGTACATGCCCTTGACAAACCTGCAACCCTTCAGGCCGAGGGCCGACACTCTAACCACTGAGCAACTGGCCAGGGCACACAAAACCTCATTTTTTTTAAAATATATTTTATTGATTTTTTACAGAGAGGAAGGGACAGGGATAGAGAGTTAGAAACATCGATCAGCTGCCTTCTGCACTCCCCACACTGGGGATGTGCCCGCAACCAAGGTACATGCCCCTGAACGGAATCGAACCTGGGACCCCTCAGTCCGCAGGCCGACGCTCTATCCACTGAGCCAAACCGGTGCTGGCACAAAACCTCATTTTATATAAAACCATCACACTGTACACTTTAAATATATACAATTTTATTTATCAGTTATGCCTCAATAAAGCTGGGGGCGGGGGGAAGGAAAGAAAAACAAACAAAATCTCATTTGTATCCACACTCCACACACACTGCTGTTAAACCCCAAAACCTAACTCTAGAATTTGGCTCATATTTTCAATATCAAATGAATTCCCAATTGTAATTGTGGGAAAACAGGAAGGTACTTTAGGATGGTTCGTTCTTTTAATATATTTTTTTAGGATAGCAAAGAGTTCAGATGTATTTGTTGTTTTCTTTCTTTTCCTTTTTTCTTTGAGAGGTGGGGATGGGAGAGAGAAGCATAGAGAGGGAAAGGGGTAAAAGATGGATGCCTTTGACAAGCCAGCAGTGAACAAGCCTGATGCCTGCTGCTTAGGTCACTAGTTCCATAGTCAGCCTCCTCAAGAGCCCAGCAAAGCTAGGGCATGACGTGGGCTGGACTCCCAGGAGCTGAAGGTGGCCTGGGGATGTGACTTTACAGTTTTAGGACCAGCAGAGCTCCCCTAGCCAGCCAAGAGCAGGTGTCCCACAGACACAGTTTGGTGCCCTCTGTTAAACATATGATGTGAGAACTCAGTCCACTTCCTGTGGTGAGGCAAGAAAACCAGTTGTCAGCAAAATTGGATTTTACCTTTAAACACAAGCAAGGGGGGCGGGGGGGGGCGGGGAGGAAAGGGAGGGAAGATTGCGTTTTGGTGGCTTAGAAAAGCAATCTATAGGGTCTGTGTGCCTTTGTGTGTTTCAGGTAGCTGCATTTAGTGAAATATTTCTGACTGATGAGCTAATAATGCTTAAGCCAAGATTCAGAATCTCCATGGGTGAAGGAAAAGCATTTTCCATGTACTTTAAGAGTAGGAACTCCTATTCACGAAGGGTGGCTATGAACTTTCTCTGTAGAAGACCTGGCTGTGGGTGGCTAGGTGGGAATACATTAACAAAGGAAGGAGGGTGCATGATTGTTGTTATTTGAGTACCTGATGTTCAGCTAGAGCTGCCAGTTGAAGCCGTGGGGGCGTGTGTCTCTGTGTGCGCTCTTCACTAAAAGCTAATCTGGAAATGTTAATAGGAGAGCCATCTTTAACAGACAGTGTGCCCCATGGTTTAACCTTTAAAAATTTGTTCTTATAGTTTCTGTTGATTTTTAAAGGGTGTTAATTATAGAAATCGAAGGGGGAAAGTTACAGTTTGAAAAGCAGAAAAATCTATTTGAGTCTATAGGTCAGATCATGTTGTAACAAATAAAATTAGGATTCATACCTGTGAAACAGTAAGTGCCTGAGAATCAAGACTTGTCCAGGAATGGGACACTTTCACTAATTGAATAGTTTGGCTATTAGAGAGGTACTATATAAACTCCAAGCCAGTAATTTCCCCACCTTGGCATGCATAGAAATGACCTGGTGAACATGTGGAAAATACAGAGCTCTGCTCCCTACCCCCAGAGATCCTGATTTAGTTTGTCTGGGTGGGATCCTAGGACCTGAGCTTTCTTTTCCTGCGCTAACCTTTGATTGAAAGAGTAAGACATGCTGAATATGCATTTTAATGAACACCTCAGGGAAGTCTAATTCAGGTGGACAAGCAACTAAAACAATAAGTAATAGTATGCTTAGCAATAAAACCAGAATGAGCATAATGTGGCATTTTAAGATTTATACTGTCAAATTGGTCACTTTGAATATAAAATTCTATTGTATAGGACTGTGAAAATTTTTCAGGTTATTTGTAACCCTACTGTTTTGGACTCTGGTTAAATGTGTTAACAATATATGAGAAGTTAAATTTCAAAACAGATAAATTAGGGAGCAATTATTAGATTAAGAGAAGACTTACCATACAATTTATTTAAATATTGAGATCTTGGGCATTTTAAAATATAACGTTTGCATAACTCTAAGTCATGTGAAACTTTTCTAGGGCATACTTATTTTGCCAAAAGAGATGCCCTTGTAAAACAAGGTGCATTATAATAGTTAGCTACTCACCTGAGCTAGAATGTTATCATCGCCCTAAGACACACATGTACACATGCATCTTTAAAATTATACTCATCTATACAGGCTGAATTGTACAATTTTAAAAAATTTAAATCTCCAAAGAAAAACATCAATTTTGCATTTTTACTGTCTTCACATATTTAAGACATCCTATTCCAAAAGAATTTTGGTGAACTTTCTACTCTGAAGGCCGCAAAAAACAAGAGCCTGGTTGTATGAAACTGAAAAAGGCAGGGGAAAGAACCTGCTCCTTCCCTATAATTCTGTAACTTTAGATCCAGAAGAGGGAGGCCTTTAAATGTGTTTCCCAATCAACCCACAAGATGGAGTTGGCCACCAGATCAGTGCGGAAAGCCTTTCATTCTTGAACCCTCTCCCCAGCTTTTGTACGATAGGGCCCACACCAGCCTGGGTTTTCTTTCAGGAAAAAAAAAAAAAAACAGGAGTTTTTACCCCAATTCCTTTGGAGGATGTGGGGTCAGTTAACTGAAAATTATATCAGGAGACAGGGACAACAGGGATCATTCAGAAACAATTAATAGCCTAGAAACCTTCATTAGGCCAGTGTGACTTGAGCTTCACAGATAAAGACTCTTGATAAATCCAACCAAGTTTTGACTAACTTGAATGCTCAGGAAATACACGGAGTTCTGGATAGTGGGATTTGGTGGTTTATTATGAATTAGGCAGAATTTTTGTCCACCTCGTGTTGAAAATGTTTCTAAAATATAAGATCATTCTAAATTAAAGTTGCTACTATAGTAAGTACATTTAAAGATGACATGCAAAACTTGATTTGCGAGATAAGACTTATAATGCCAGAAGGTTCTAACCTTCATTGGTTCCTTGTTGCTTCTTGAGTGTTCTCATTCAAAGCTCTCGCAAGATGCCTGGTTTCCCATGACCTCTCTTCTGCCAAAATTGTTAATTCACAGTCCCCTGAACATGACTTGGGCTTTTCTGCCTTGATATTGTCACTTACATGGTTACCCCTGTCCCGGAACATTCACCCTTCTTTCTCTTTCTGTATATCTAAAATTCTAAATGCTCTGTCTTATCCCAACTCAATGACACAGTAGGGACATTTCTCAGCTACTAAGGTCCACAGTGATGTCTACTGTATTTGAACTTACCATAGATTCCGACTAATGATTCCTAGAAAATTCTCACATCCTGCTGTGTGGGATATTGCACTATATTTTCATTTAGCTTTGTTTATACAGGTCCACAATCCCTTATCTGAACCCTTGATTCGGGCTAGATGTGTTTAGACTTTAGACTTTTTTATTTTAGAAGGCAATATAGTGCACATATCATATGTTATCTAACATCCCAGTGGGGTCATGAGGAACACCCCATAATTGAGCACCTTCATATTTCTACCATAAACTGAATTTTTATACTAGGCCAATAAAGATGATTTTTTAAAAAACCTCATATCAGTTTAAAGTCTGGTTTTGCTACCAAGTTAGTTATGAAAAACCCTTCTGGTTTTCAGGGCGTTGTGGATTTCAGGATAATGGAAAGGAATTGTGGACCAGTTCACCTAATTATAGTTCCTGAAGCTGAATCTTATTGGTGGTCTTGGTGTCATACCCCTCCCCGCCTCCCGGATTCCAAATCACAGTGCCTGCCACAGAATAGGTGTCCAATTGATATCTGTGTATTGAATGACTAATCCTTCTGAGCTTCAGCACTGGGTCTCTGGGGCAATAGATGGAAATAGGCATAGGTTATAGGGCCCAGCCCCAAAAGAGCACTTGACACTCTGACTTTGATTTCTAATGATTTATCTTTTTTTCTTCTACAAGTGGAGGGTAGCCAAAATAAAGCAAAGTGGTTATTTGTTCATGTAATAGGGTATCAAGCTGGAGGTCCAAAGGTCTGAATGTTCCATGAATCCATGTAGCTCTCAAGGGGTGACCACAGAGATTACCCTTCTTTTTAAAAATAGTTAATTTTTTTGGTTTTTTAATTGAATTTACTGGGGTTACAATGGTTAATAATATTATATAGGTTACAAGGGCACAATTCTATAATATACCATCTGTATATTGTTTTGTGTGTTCACCACCCAAAGTCAAGTCTCCTTCCATCACCATTTATCCCTCCTTTACCCTCTTCTACCACCCCCACCTCCCGTTCCCGCTGGTAATCACCATACTGTTGTCTGTCTCTGAGGTGTTTTTTGTTTTTTTGTTTCTTAATTCCTTCACTGTTTTCACCCAGCCCTCCAAACCATTCTCCTCTTTGACAGTCTGTTCTCTGTATCTGTGAGTCTGTTTCTATTTTGTCTTAGTTTATTTTGTTCATTAGATTCCACATATAAATGAAATCATGTGGTATATGTCTTTCTGACTGGATTATTTCACTTAGCAAAATAATCTCCAGGTCCACCCATGCTATTGCAAAGGGTAAATTTTCCTTCTTTTTTTTTTTTTTTACAGCTGAGTAGTATTCCATTGTGTAAATGTACCACAGGTTTTTTTAATCCACTCATTTACGGATGAGCTTTTGGGCTGCTTCCAAATCTTGACTATTGTAAATAATACTGCAATAAAATTAAGAGTGCATATGTTCTTTCAAGTTAGTGTTTTGGGTTTCTTCAGATATATTCCCAAAAGTGGAATCACTGGGTCATAAGGCAGTTCCATTTTTAATTTTTTGAGGCCCCTCCATACTGTTTTCCACAGTGGCTGCACCAGTCTGCATTCCCACCAACAGTGCACGAGAGTTCTCTTTAGAGATTGTTTTTCTGAGGCTTCGGGAGAGCAAACAGTTGATTAGAAGCAGCCGCCCTTGCCATAACTGGTTTGGCTCAGTAGATAGAGCGTTGGTCTGCGGACTGAAAGGTCCCAGGTTCGATTCCGGTCAAGGGCATGTACCTTGGTTGCGGGCACATCCCCAGTGGGAGGTGTGCAGGAGGCAGCTGATCGATGTTTCTCTCTCATTGATGTTTCTAACTATCTCTCTCTCCCTTCCTCTCTGTAAAAATCAGTAAAATATATTTTTTTAAAAAAAAGAAGCAGCTGTCCATTTTCAGGAAATTCTGTTGATTTTTTTCTTCTTCTTTACTTTCAACCCCTCAGCTCTTCCTCAAATAGGACTTCTCACTCCATCCCCAGAGAGAACTTCTTCCCTGAGGGGGTGGGGGAAGGACAGCTATAAAGGTGCCTATACTTACAAACACTGGCCACAAATGCATCAAAGCATGGTTGAAAGTACCCCGACTCTCATAAGATCTGTGGGCTAGTCTTGGCCCTTCCAGTAACTTGCTACAAGAAGGAACATGTCCACACAATGCTATAGACCTCCATTTTCCTGTCAAATGGGAATGATATGAGCATTACCAAACTCCATAGCATTACTATGGCCAAAATAGAGGACAAGTGCTTCTCAAAATTAAAATACTTTTCTAAGGTACGGTAGTTTTAGCGACACTGCTGAGGTCATCAACCTGTCATCCAGGTGAGTGAATTCTTCCAGCCAGGATTCATAATTACTTTCCTGCCTAGTGAATCTACCTATCATTTGAGCTCATGTTAAAATGCCTCCTCCTCTGTGAAATCTTAGACCTGCCATGTATTTAGCAGCCTCCTTTATGCAAGTCACACTACACACAGGCATATCTCATTTTATGGCACTTTGCTTTATTATGCTTCACAGATGTTGTGTGTTTTACAAATTGAAGACAAGAACCTCCACCAACATATAGATTACAACTCGCTTTACTGATATAGCGGCTTTATTGTAGTTGTCTGGAACCGAACCCACAATATCTCCGAAGTATACCTGTACCTTATCACATTTAATCCTCATAGTAGCCATGCATTATAGGTAACATTATGAGTCCCATTTTTAAAATGTAACTTATTTTACTTTTTAAATATATTTTTATTATTTCAGAGAGGAAGAGAGAGGGAAAGAAAGATAGAAACATCAATTATGAGAGAGAATCATTGATAAGCATGCCCCACCCTGGGGATTGAGCCCGCAATCTGGGCATGTGTCTTGACTGGGAATAGAACCATGACCTTCTGGTTCATAGGTCGATGCTCAACCACTGAGCCATGCTGGCCAGGCATGAGTCCTATTTTTTAGATGAGGAAAATGAAGCACAGAGTGGTTCAAAGACTCGCCCAAGGCCACACAATTTATAAGTAACAGAGCCAGGATATAATAAAAAATGAATTATTCTCTGCTCCTATAGCACTTTGTTTATACCTGTAGTCCTTAACCCACAGTCTGAATCTCCTTCACTAGATTATGGTTCCTGGATGTCAGGGCCATATCTTCTTATTTATCTGACAAAATACTCAGCGAATGTTTGAAAATTGGATGAGTTGGAGTAGAACAGAATGGGATGGAAGGAGATGTGAGGGAATTGAATGAAGTAACTGGCTTGCCTGGGATTTCCAGTCCCAGTGTGCCTTGTCTTGCCAGTCAATCCCCTGAGACTTTAGCCCATCTCTTCTGGTCACTGCCATTAGATAGCCATATGAGAGTGCAGAAATAGCTAATGTCTTTGCTTCCCATCTTAAGGCAAGCTGCTGCTGGCGTTCAGGAGACATTCAGTGAATACCTGTGGAAACTGAACTACTCAGTAAAAGCATTTATTTTCCATGTAAGAAGATGCCTTCAACTTCCTCTCAATGTCCACAAGTGGCCCAGAGTTCCATAAGCACAGACTATTCATGGAGTTCTTCCTAAAAAAAATAAAGCTGTGAAACATATTGGAGGGGAGGATGAGATAGAACATAAGTCTACTATGGAACACAGCAAATCTATAATAATAAAAGTGTAATATGCTAATTAAATCAGACAGCTGAATGACCTTCCGGACAAAACCAGGGCTGCAGCGAGGGCCAAGCCCCTTGCACGAATTTCGTGCATTGGGCCTCTAGTAATGATATAATTTTCTAGCTCAAATCAGGTTAGAGCTGCTCAAAAGTTAATTGTTTTTTGAAACAGTAATAATAATCACTAGAAGAGTAATTAATATTTACTGAGTACTTACTATGTACCAGGCACTGTGCAAAGTTCTTTGATTGTATCATCTTGGTTAATCCTTATAAAAGTCCTATAACAGGGCCACTACTACAGTCACTGTTTTCCAAATAAGGAAGCTGAGGTTTAGAGAAGTCAGTCAGTTTGTTTAGAATTGCACAAACATAAGTGGAACACAAGCTGGGGTTAGAAGCCAAGCTAGTCTGATAACCAGGTTTTTTATATTTTTTAAATAACCAGGTTTTAATCAGTATACTTTAGGACAACTCTTTTTAATTACCTTTGAAATAAGACCAGGTGGGAGATAGGTATAGTTTAGCTGTTGAGTGAGGATGTTCTTAGTAGAGTATTGGATGGCATGGGATCTGTACAACCTTATGCACTTCAGCATCTGTTTCCCAAGAGGGTTTGCTGGCTGAGTGGCCCTGCGGAGTGAGTCTTTGTACATTTGTATTCATTCCTTTCATTCTTGGGTTTCTGAGACAACCACCCTGTCCCCCTACACTGCCCCACCAAACTCCTGCCCAGTCCATGGGTCCATTCGATTTCCAAGCCTACGTGTAAAGTTTAGGGCCTTGGACTGAAATAGATGCCCCTGTGAGCCAAGGTAAGGCTGTAGATGGAAATCCAGACCATTAGTGAGGCTAAAAAGATATGTAACTACATCACTGAACTTGTGTTAAGGTTTATTGGTCCATTCTCACCACTTTTTACTTCTTTCATTTTCATCCCCATCAACAGCTATCAGTTAGTGATCATTTTTAGCTGAGACTGGCAGACTCAGTCCACTAATGGCAGAACTGAGACGAAAGTGGGTTCTGCTACACCAAACCATCAGCCCAGCCACTTACTAGTAGATAGGGAAATTGTTTTTCAGGGTTTTATGCTGCCATTTCTGTACATCCTTTAATGAATGCTTTCTGTTCGTAAATGAAGCAGAGATGGAAGGAGAGGTGAGTAAGTACTAACATAAATTGCAGTGGGTCAACCACAAATACAGGCTTTCAAAAAAATTGTTCTTTTTTTTTTAAGTTTAGGTTAAGGTGCTTGCTGATTTCTAAAGTACTTCCTGGGTTTTATTAGTGTGCCAGATGCATCAAAAATTGTTATTTCAAACCTTTATTTTGTAATCCATACATCAAATTGGAAGGTCACTTTAAAGAGGATAAAGATCAGAATATAATTCGTGCTTTTCCCATTATATGTCTCTTACTGATTCACCACTTACATGCTAGGTAATGAATATTGAAATTGAAATTAGCAGGCTCTGAAAAGCTATGGTTGACTTTGACTTTTAGTTTTTGGGAGATACATTTCTTTTTAGGCGTGATTCCTATCTACAAGGAAAAATTGGCAACTGGTGGGAGAAATACTTTTACTGCATACACTTTATTTGTGTAAGTAACGACTGCATATGGTTTTAGCATCTATACCCTCGTCACTTTCCATTAACCTGAATCATATCTAGAAGCTGAATGATTGTGCGGTCAGGCTGACCATTTCCTAATATGCTATGTGTGCCTTGTTGCTTTGCAGCTCGGCTTCGGATCATTCCTTGGAATCATCGGATCCAACCTCGTTGAGAACAAACGACAGATGGTAAGTTTTCATTACTATAGAATCAGGTTCTTCATCTGAAAGTAACACATTTCTTAAGGTTGCCCAAATTGGGCCACAAAAAAACTGCTACTTTGCCTTTTCGCTTAAGCCTCCAGGGAACTTGTTTTTCAGTGACTCTGTGGTTGGGACTTGTTCTCATCTTGTCTGATGCTCCCTCAGGGACCTAGCTAGTCTCCTCAAGTCACAGGGATACAATATTTTGGATCTTGCCCTTAGCTTTCCTCCTCACTCCCAGAGGACTGCCCCAGACTATCCAGTCAGGAGACTATCCTCACCTAAAATCCCTTTGCTTCTGTGATTTTCATTGCCACAGCCCTGGATTTTTGGTGACTGTCACATCTTCCTCTCTGATGCATAATCTTTTGAAGAAGTTTTTGCAGAGGGTTCCCACTTTTAGGAAGTTATAATCTAGAGTACTTTGATTAAGAGAACAAATATACTTGAGGCACATAAAAGACAAAATAAAATATGGAGTCTTAAAGTATTTCCATTATCTGTAGTTCAAAACTAAGTATGTCGTAAATTTGAAAGGGAGGATGAGCATATATAACAGGAGTTAAAATTTAGAAAGTTCTATGTCCTAATGGGGTCCCACAAGGGCAAGCTGTTGTATTTTTCTGGTTCCGTCTGAGAAAGCTTCCTAGAGGGCAGGAAAAGAAGGTATAGACTGAATTGCAATCATATTGTAGTTTTATAGGGCTTGTAAATCAAGATGCCTGATGAGTGGTCAGATGGTGGACTGATTAGGCTCCCCCAGTATAAGTCTCTGTGCATCTTGACTTTGATAATGGGGTCTATTTAACAGTAAGTTTAATCAGATAATGTAATAGCTCTAGGGACAGAGAACTCTATATGCTCTCCCCTAGCAATGTGGGGAATCGCCCTCAGGGGAGTTCTAATAGTTCTTGTTTTCCATTTCATCTGGACTCCCCCCTGCCAGTTGTGTTTGCACTTTGGACCTAAATTATTCAAAATAATGGGGGAGTTTTAGTTGTAGAGCTGATCATAGCATAGCTAATAATGCCAATTTCATGACATTGTTCATCCATTATTTACCAATTCTCTTTAGTGCTGTGAAGTGAGATTTATGGGGAGAGGTTTCTCAACAACTCCCAAAGGAGATAAACATTTCCTCCTAGCCTGTTGAGGTGGGAGAAACTTAGGGTGGCCTTGGCTCTGATTCCTCCTTCTCCCTGGAGAGCTGCTTAATGCCATGCTATTTCCCCCTCAGTCCCCCAAACACCTCAAGGAAGGAAAACGCTGAATCTATCTAGTTCTGAGGGTCAACACGAGTAGATGGTGGACTCGGGCTGCACCTATCCATGCCCCTGGAAGCACCTACTCCCTACCACCTTTGTAATGGAAGATAAATTATTAAGAATGTTTCTTTTGTCTAACAAGGTCAGAGACTAGGGCAATCTAGTTCAAGCAAATGTTTTTCTTACTTGAAATTCTTCATATGCACCACACAGAGGCTTCAGTGTCAGAGGCTTCAACCTTTGTAAAATGTCTTTGACATTTAAGTTTTAAGTTGAATGTTCTCTTTATTTAATGATGCAGAAGACCATGTTGGGTTATGCAAGGCCTCAGAATCATCCCTGTATTCATCAATGCCCACTATGAGGGGTTGGGAAGAACATTGGACTAGGAGTTGGTGGGCACCAGACTCTTGCATGGACTAGATGGTGATCCTGGGCGCACACACACCACTTCCACTCTCTGAGCCTCTAATTTCACAATAAATTAAATAGAGAGTTGGACTACATGATGTCAAAGATCCAACATTTTTCTGAATCTGAGAATGGAAGAGTCACACAGTCAAATTCTGCCATGGACAGCATGCTGGATACCAGCAAGCAGCCTCTTTGGTGCTCACAGAGTGAATTTCTTTATTTGCCCTAAAAATGTAAAAGGTGCTTCATCAGCCCCTTCTCTGCCTCGCCCTTCCTCAGCTCCCACTAATCCTGCATGGCTGCAAAGAGCATCCTCATGGAGCAGCAAGCCAGAGTTCTGCTTTGTCTGGCAGTCTATTGGGGATCGTCTATTCTCCAGAAGCAGCAAGAGTGGAAAGCTAACAGACACTTTTGTTTTGTTCCCTTCACAGTTGGTGGCTTCTATCGTCTTTATCAGCTTTGGTGTGATTGCAGCCTTCTGTTGTGCCATAGTCGATGGGGTCTTTGCTGCCAGACACATTGTGAGTATTTTTAGTCCTGGTTTAAAGTAAGTGTGCACTACAGCAAGGCTTCACTGAATCTGTGCTGGATGTGTGCTGAGTGCCCTGAGAGGAACAGAAGAGAGAGAAGATAGGATCCCTGTACCAAAGAGCTGACAGTCAAAATGAGGACACCCATGGACACACAGGCATCTAGAGAACTGAGTCTAGGCTGAGGGTACAGACTCTAAGTACCAGAGTGTTTTATCTTGGACTTCAGAGGTCAGGGCAGGCTTCCCAGTAGTGGTGGGGCTGGAGTTAAGCCTTTGGCATGTGGGTGAGATTTGGAAAGGCAAAGGCAGGGCAGTGGGACCAGGGGAATGGCTTAGAACTGATGTTGGTAAAGAGGAAGTAGGGAGAGAAGAGCAGGAAACCACATACTAGTAACTTCCTGAGAGACTTGAACTTTTCAATAGATGACCTCTCTCTCCTTCAACAGCAACAAGAGCAGACCACCTTTTCTTGGATGCCTGAACTTTGCTGTCAACTACAGCAGTGATTGGAGAGTAGAGATGTGATTGGGGTCTAGGGAAAGTCCCAGAACAAGAAGCTTCCATTCAGAGCCCAGTCCTGGTGTTAAGATGCCAAATGCTTCCTACTCTGGAGAATCTGTGCCTTGAAAAAGGCCATTTTACTCCTGAAACCCAAATTTGTGCTTATTCTCTGGGGATAAGGTAGACACATAGGATTCAGAGCATTCCTATGTGGCTCTCTATAGGAGAGGATGGCATCATGAGCTAAAATGGCTTTCTCCATTTCCCTTTTTCAGCACTTTCTATTTCATACTATTCTAGACATCTGGCCTAGGGCCAACTTCTCCATTAGGCACAATAGGCACAAGTGCCTGTGATTCACACTATTTTCAGGGGCCCATAAAAATATTATTTTTTTTTCAAATCAGAAGAAAATGATGCATATTTAGGTCAAAAGAAAGTTTTTGTATAATATGAATATATGGTGATTAAATAATAAATAATTAAAATAAATAAAATATAATTTTCAACATTTTTTAAAGAAGGAGGGGGCCCACAAAGGCAAAAGTGTCTAAGTCCCAGGGAAGTCATAGTGTAGTTCTGATCTGGCCCACAAACAAAAATCAAGCCACAGCAAATAACTGAGCTCCCACAACAAACTCAAATAGTCATTTGATTCCAACTGAACCAACATCAAAAATGAAAACATGTCATGAACTAATTTGACTTTGTTTTGTTTTGTTTTTCTAAAACAATTGAATTGGAGCAAAATTGTATTATTGAGATCTTCTGTGGATCAATGATATTTAAGTTCATTTCAGTCATGGGCTAATAGTGCGGGTCATCTGAGGGAGTGTCATATGTATGGTTGGATATGGAAAACTATGATTTGCAACATTATTCTTTTAATTTAAACTTGTTCTTGGACCCTCCTCCCAGACATAACAGTTAGTTCCTCCTTTGCCAAGATTAGAGAAATTCATATGGTCAGTGCTGCCACCCAAGCAGTATCTGAAATGGCATCTCTGGAAATGATTTCTGGGAAGGGGTAAAAGAAAAAGGTGGGAGAGAGAGGCCCTTTGCCCAATTTTCTTTCAGGGCCAGGATATAAATGTAGGCCCTTAGATCAGACCCATCCCCTCTGATTTGCGCTGAGAGCAGCCATCTTGTTCTTCATCGTTTTCTTCTTAAAAAGGCAAATGACACATCAGGAACTTATCCACAATCCTATCACCCTCATATACCAATTATTATCATTTTTGCATATTACCTTCAGAGCACATACCTATTTTTGTAGCATGGTTGCACTCAATCATAATATGCATGCTATTCTGAATTCAATAGGAGCCATCTTGATAACAATAATGCCTTATTTTTGTGTATGCATGTAGCGTTTCATTGTGCCTTCACATCTATTATTTCATTTGAGACCCACAGCAATCCTGTGAGGTATGTAGGGCAGGCATTATTATCCCCACTTGACAAACATTATTCACTCTGCGGTGGTCTCCATGGCAACATAGGCCTTGTGGCTAAGAAGCCTGCAGTAGATTTTGATGACATCATAAGCTAAAATGGCTTCCTCCATTTCCCTCCTCTCCTAATTTTTTAAAACATCTTTATTGAGATGTAATTCACATCTCATATAATTCACCCATTTAAAGTATACAATTCAGTGACTTTTATATCTTCACAGTTAGTGCAAACTATCACCACATCAATTTTAAAAGATTTTCATCATCCCACCAAAGAAAACCCATATCTTTTAGCTGTCACCTCCCCATCCCCTACTTTCCAGTCCTATGCAACCACTAATGTAATCATACAATATGTGGTATTTTGTGACCTGATTTTTTTAACTTAGTATAATATTTTCAAGGTTCATCCATGCTATAACATGTATCAGTGTTTCATTTCCTTTTATGGCCTAATAATATTGCATTGTGTGGATATACCAAAGTTTGTTTGTGCAGCCGATGGACATTTAGGTGGTTTCTACCTTTTGGCTATTATGAATAATGCTGCTATAAGCATTTATGTACAAGTTTCTGTATGGACATATGTTTTCATTTCCCTTGGCTATATATCTATGAATGGAATTGTTGAGTCATGTGGTAACTATGTTTAACCTTTTGAGAAACTACCAGACAGTTTTCCAAAGTGGCTGTGCCATTTTACATTCCCCTTGGAAGTGTATGAGTGTTCCAGTTTCTCCACATCCTTGTCAACTCTTGTTATTATCTGACTTTTTAATTCTAGTCATCCTAGTGGATTAGTGGGTATGAAGTGATATCTGATTGTGGGTTTGATTTGCATTTGCTGGAAACTCTTAATGTTTTATTACTGGCTTCAGTCAAAGGCAATGGGTAAAAATCAAATTATATTTACCAGAAGTTTCCTCTAATGACCCCTATCTGCTTTTGACTCCAGGCTCTGTGTACCTCCCACAGATAGTGGCCTGAAGTAGCACATTTGACTCAGTGGGTTGGGGTAAGGCTGGATAAATCTTTAAGAAACCCTTTGTGTTTCCACGGTACGTGTCCTAAGACATCTGCCAGTCCTAATTGACACCCAGAGACTTTTGAGGAATGAGGCTTTATTCATTTATAGTGATATCTGTTGGCCAGTTTAAATTAAAGGTTCATCTTGACCCTGGTTTTGCTTGGATGGGTTAAAGCCAGCTTTTCCTGTTTTTGAGGCCCTTTAATGTCATCTTGTCCTGTCTTTTGGCTTTGGTCATATGAACTTCTAAAGACCTACTTTCCTACACACCCCTGTAAATGTTTCTTGTTCCTTCTCTCTCTCGCCTCCTAATTCCTCCCTTTTTCCTCCCCCAAATATAGCCATTAACTAGATGGGAAAGTCATATTACCTTTCTGTGCCACAGTTTCTCCTTCTCCAAATGGATATAATAATAACCTACCTGTCAGGGTAAGTATGAGGACAATATGAAGTCATGGGTGTGTACATGCCCTAAGAGGGCTTGGCACAGAGCAGATACTCACCACAAAGCAATATCTGTTTCCATCCCTTCACTCCAGAGATGGTGATCCTTTAGATTAAAAAGGTTGCTGAGCCCTGGCTGAGTGACCTTTCCTTACCTCTCAATTGCATAGGCTTGTTCTTCCTCTGGGATCTCAATGTAGAATAGCAACCAGAAACACCAAATGGGCAGCCATCGCATATGTGTATTTTCATTTAGGGTATTTGATGGCTGAATGCTTTTTGCAGAACCAGGAGGTCAGGAGTGCTGTGACCAGCAAGCACATCAAGCCTCCCATTCCACAGGATAATAATAACTTCTGCTATCACCCGAACATGGAAAATAAACCCTGCTGGGTTTGAACATGAGAACTCTCATGCTTTTCCAGCCCAACTCCAGGCTAAGGCACTAGAACAATGTACTTTTAGAACACTGGGCAGCAAGGAGGTTCATGTAGAAGCAGCTGATGGAAAGTCCTAGGTCCTTGATGGTATGGAGGCTAAGAGGCAGGAAGCACTTGGGTGCCAGGAACAGGAGATGCTAAATCACATATGTGGGGAAAAGCAGCCACCAGGATCATTGGAAATGCTGAGAGAACTGGGGGCAGGGTGGGAAGGAATTGGTAAACTCCCATTGCCTGGATGCTTTGGCCAAACCCTTAAGGTCAGTTTGCATAAACCGATTGTCCTGTCCCAACCTGTTTTTGGCCCAAGCCCCCTACCACTCAGGGGATGTTTACTGTTACCCTGAAAGTGAACAACATCCCCTGCCTGCAAGCTTCCCGGCAGCATTGTATCTATCTGTTCTATGCCAACCCCCACCCCCTGTACCTCGTGCCTGAGAGCTTCCTTACGAGGAAGCTAGCCAAGCCAGTGGGTAAATCAACTGTTCTTAAGGCCCATGTTAGTTTTCTGGGATTTTGCAGTATTTTTGGAGTTCTCTGTCTTTATCTAATTTGTGAAAATGACTCATAGTTTGGGTAAGTTAAAATCTCAGTAGCTGCCCATCCCCCTGGAGCTTGCTTCTTGAGCTCTTCCTTCTGGAAAAGCTATGGCCCTGACAGCAGGGAGTACATGTCAGCCAGCCCGGGTCCTGTCCTCAGGTGATAATGAGACCTCATTGTTAGAGCTATGCTGTCCAACCCCATTCCCTCCCCATCATTTAGGAGTGTGATGTTGCAATTACCTGGAGCTTTGAAGCTCAGTCCCTGGGAACTCTGTGCAAGAAGAAAAAGACTAGGAATAAAATGAGAGAGGAAATTTGAGGAAACCCAATTCTCAATTTCCTAATTTCCCATTAACCAAGTGGTCCGATTGAAAGCAGTTATTAGAAGATTTTTATCTGATCTTCACATTCTCAGTCTTCTTAGCTGAATTAACTCAACCCACTGCTTACTCTCTCAGGGGTGTGTGTGTGTGTGTGTGTGTGTGTGTGTGTGTGTGTGTGTGTGTGTTTTCAAATCTTTTATTACCCATCAGACCATTTGCTGCTTTATTTTCCAAAGCCAAAACCCCTTTGGTTTGGTGTTTCCATTTATAGGATCTGAAACCACTCTACGCTAACCGGTGCCACTATGTCCCCAAGACATCCCAGAAGGAAGCTGAGGAGGTGAGCCAGAATGAGGCTATATGTCTTACCTTTGGGAAAGTCTTCTGTTCTGTATAAAACCTTTGTCTTTTACTCCTTTCCAGGGGCCTAAGGCTGGCTGCTAGGTATCTGTTTTTGATTTGCTCTGCGGATCAGAGCACAGTGCTAATAAGGCTATGGTCATAGGTTGGAGCCTCATGAGGCCTAATAAGATTTACTTTGTTTTATGGGCACAGGCTGTCCCTCTGCCCCTGCAGGCAGCCTCTCAGTTTGTGGCTTTGATCACTAGAGAAACAGATAAGAGTACAGAGGCCACAGTGCAGGGTCCTCCCCCATCTCTGTGGATAATGATTCAGTTGCCTATGGTTCAGGTGCCCAAGCTGGAAGAAAAACAGAAGCTCCACCAAGGCACTAGGCCTAGGCTAGGGGGCACATCCTGAGTCCTCCACACACGAGGGGTCAGGAAGTCAAATGAGGGTGATTGGGAGGTCTAGTTCCCTTGGTGGCTCTGGGGAGGGCTGGACTGTTAGCCTGGCCCCTTTCATGAGACCGGTCTGATAATGTTTGAATGGGTACATGAGATTCTCTCTCCTCTGACCCACACAGCTCTCTTTGTGTTCCATGTCCTTTCATGCAGAACTAGAGGTGGTGGACGGTGAGGTGAAGCACGGCTCCATGTCATTTTTGGAGAGCTTCCATTTCAGTACACAATAGCCCTTCCCCAACCCAGAGGTCACTTTCATAGGATATTGTACTGTGTGCTTCTAGGAACCTTGACACTTTGGTTCTCTGTTAATCTCTAAATTGAAAGTCAGCCCTCCCCCGCCACCACCACCCCCACCCCACGCCAAAAGTTAGAACAAATTTAAGCTTGTGATTGGGAGAAAACAGAGACGAGTGGATATAAAATGACCACTGCATTACACAACTTCAGGGGAAGCCATTCTATATAAAACATAATGTGAAGTTATATTTTATGGAGTTAGGCAGAGCGATAGCCCTGCTCCCAAGGCATCAGGGCAAATACTTTTTTTTATGGCCCTGCCACCCACTTGCCTTCTTTTTCTTTCCCCAATTACAAATTTACCATTTTTCTAACTATCCTCAGGTTAGAAGGGAGGAGTAGAAATATTGTATGCTTATCAGAAAGTCCGTGAGCATTTGGATGAAAATGAATGCTCATTTACTATGAATATTCTCTATAACACAACTGAACAAATTTACAAACACTTCATTGCATCTATATAGCCATATGGGGGAGAGAGTCTGGAAAATTTCTTACCAACAACAGTAAATGGAAATTAATCTTTAAATTTTTTTGCTAATCATGATGGGTAAAATGTCATTGCTCTTGTCTCGATTTCGTTGTCATTGCTTTCTTGTGTTAATTTGGTGACTGTAAAAATGTTAATAACTTCCATAGGTTCTCTGATAATCCTTGTCCCCCTAACCCTATTTTTCCTATATAAGGTCATAAGTTCCTCAACCAAAAATTCTCCTTCCGCGAGGGTTATGAGGAACCTTACCCAGGCAGCTAGAGAGGTACCATTGTACTTCAGGGTGCATGTGACAGCCCCTGTCTTCCTTCCCATCTGGTCCCCTTTCCTATACCATGATTTGCCTTCCCTGTCATATCCTCATTTCCTACCGTCTGTTTGTTCTTCTGTCTGTTCTTCCATCCATCCTTCCTCCTCTCCATCTCCACCTTTCAGGGATGGGACACTGAGGGCATGGCTGAGGCTGGATTTGAGCCCAGCTACACAGTGAGTTGCCTCATGCACAATTCAGCCAGTCCCCTGCCCAACCCTCCCGTGCATTGGTGTGTTCATCTCACAGCATGTCGCTAACTCACATTTCCAATCCCAGAGGGTCCTGCCTCCCATGCAATACCAGCTCATCTCCTCACTGTTGTGTGCCCTCAGGTGAACTGCCCTCACCTCACCCGCGGATTCTGCACGCCTCGCATCCGGGGCAACACCTGCTTCTGCTGTGAACTCTACAACTGTGGCAAGTAAGAGTGGAGCCTCCAGGCATGGGAATATTGGTTTGATCACAATGGATGATAGAAGGGCTAGGATGGGGGAAGGGCATGCCATAGGGATCAGAGAAGTAGAAGACACTGGTCAGTCACCAGGTTTCAGCCCAAATGCATTACCTGCCTTCTCTGTGCCAGGAAGCATGTCAAGTGCTTTTAAATATTTTATCTCATTTCATTCTTGTCTATGATGTCTGTAGAATTATTATCCCCATTTTACAGATGATGAGAGTGAGGCTCAGAGGAAACAGACAATTAGCCCAAGGTCACACAGAAGTTGAAAATTATAGAGATAGGGTCAAACACAGTTCTAAGTCCAAGTTGAACAATACTGAACAAGTTGCCCTAGCCAGTTTGGCTCAGTGGATAGAATGTCAGCCTGCGGACCAAAGAGTCCTGGGTTTGATTCCGGTCAAGGGCACGTACCTTGGCTGCAGGTTCCTCCCTGGCCCGGGCCCTGGTGAGGCTCATGCAGGAGGCAACCAATTGATGTGTTTCTCTCACATTGATGTTTCTCTCTGTCTTTCCCTTTCCCTTCCACTCTCTCTAAAAATCAATGGAAAAAATATCCTTGGGTGAGGATTAACAAGTCATTATTGAGTACTTTCTCTGTGCATGGCCCTATTCCAGCAGCAAACAAAACAAAAATCCTTGCCCTCTTGGAGCTTCTATTTTATTAGGGAAATCAGTCAATAAACGTGAATATACAGGGTTAGGCAAAAGTAAGTTTACAGTTGTTCAGCTATACCAGCGGTTCTCAACCTGTGGGTCGCGACCCCTTTGGGGTTGAAAGACCCTTTCACAGGGGTCGCATAAGACCATTAGAAAACACATATATAATTACATATTGTTTTTGTAATTAATCACTATGCTTTAATTATGTTAAATTTGTAACAATGAAAATACATCCTGCATATCAGATATTTACATTACGATTCATAACAGTAGCAAAATTACAGTTATGAAGTAGCAATGAAAATAATTTTATGGTTGGGGGTCACCACAACATGAGGAACTGTATTAAAGGGTTGTGGCATTAGGAAGGTCAAGAACCACTGATCTATACTAATAAAAGGATAATATGCTAATTAGACCAGATGTCTTCCAGACATCCTTCCTGACAAAACCAGGGGCTTGGCCAACCTGTGCATACTGCCCCCGGACCCCTCACCCAGGCAGCCCCGCCCCCCAGTGGAGACCCCCACCCCGTGGGGGTGTAGATAGACAGCAAACGGCCCTCAGCCCCTCACCCAGGCAGGCCACGCCCCCCCATTGGGGACCCCCACCATGATGGGGGCATGGCCAGCCTGCAAATGGCCCTCAGCCCCTCACCAGGGAAGCCACGCCCCCCAGCGGGGACCCCCACCCCGATAGGGGCGTGGCCGGCCTGCAAACCGCCCTCAGCCCCTCGCCCATGCTGGCACCACCCCCAGCGGGGACCCCCACCCCGATGGGAGTGGGTTGGCCTACAAACCCCCAGGCGCCCCTCACCCAGGGCAGCCTTGCCCCCCGCGAGAACCCCTACCCTGATTGGGGCAGCCAGCCTGCAAACCGTCCCAGGCTCCTCTCCCAGGCTGGCTCTGCCCCCCAAGGGGACCCCCACCCCAATACAGGACCCCCTTCAGGGCAGACCAGCTGGCCCCCACCTGTGCACCAGGCTTCTATATTAATAAAAGGATAATATGCTAATTAGACCAGACATCCTTGGTCTAATTAGCATATTATTAGCATAAAGCCATGGTGGTGGGGCTGAGGCAGAGGCAGTTAGGGGCGATCAGGACAGCAGGGGAGAGAAGTTAGGGGGATCAGGCCAGCAGGTGAGGGCAGTTAGGGGGATCAGGCCGGCAGGCAGGCAAGCAGTTAGGAGCCAGTGGTCCCGGATTGCCAGAGGGATCCCGGATTGGAGAGGGTGCAGGCTGGGCTGAGGGACCTCTGCCCCCTCCCCCATGCACAAATTTCGTGCATTGGGCCTCTAGTATGGAAAATAATACAATAATTTAAAAATATTAGTAGAAGAATAAACTTGGTGTTTTGGGTACCCACAACTATAAACCTACTTTTGCACCACCCTGTATAACATGCCAAGTATTAATCAGAGCACTGAAAAAAAAGAAGAAGTATAAAAGGCAGATAGATAGTAACAGGAGGGGAATGTGTGTGCTGTGTTAGATGGAATATCAGGAAAGGCCTCTTTGAGGAGGTGACATTTGTGCAGAGACCTGAGTAATGAGAGAGGGCAACCCAAGTAGATACCTGTGGGGGTAGAGTTTTTCAAGCAGAGAGAACAGCAAGTGCAAAGGCCCTGAGGCAGGAACAGGATTGGTGCTATTTCTGCTACAACCATTCTGGCTCTCTGCCCTCCAATTGTGAAAATATCATTTACTCTTTCTTTCAAAACATTTAGGAGCTAGGAATACAGAGACTACTGCTGTGGAGTTCACAAGTTTAGTAGGGAAGACAGATATATGAACAATTGATTGCAATATAGTGTGGTGGGGAATCAGTGGGTGGACTGGGAACACTGGAAACACAGATGATTGAAAGTCAGAGCTGCTGGGGGGTGCAGTGCCAAGGGGGAGTTGGTGTGGGAGCTGAGACTTAAAGGATAAATAGGAAGTTAAGAAACAAACTAAAAGTGGGTGGAAGTTGGGAAGTATTCCAAAGCATTGTGGGGGTGGGGTTATACAAGGGGGTAGGAGGTGGTAAGAGCAGAGTTGTAGTCACAGGTCAAATTATGGAGGGCTCCTTGGCCAGAGAAATGCCTTTGGACATGACTCTGTAAACAATTGGGGTCCATTGGAGGATATAGCATGGAAAATGGATTTGAGTGTTTAGAAAGGAGCTAGGGGGCCACTGCAAGAGTTTAGACCAAAGAGAATGGACCCTGGATTAAGTTGGTTTGGAGATACTAGACAGCAAGGAACACTTTCAAGAGCAATTTAGAAAGTAAAATTGACAGGAATGCATGAGCAAAAGATACAGAGTATAAGTGAATAGTCCTGCCTATGGGGTGTGTCAGCCAATTCCTGCCCAGGCACATATTTTCTCTAGACTCTCAGTGCAGGAGTGCTGAGGGCCAGGAGAGGGAGGAGGAAGAGGGGAGTTAGCAGAAGAAGCCTGAATGGAGCTAGATCCAGAGGGGTCTTCACTCACATTCTCTACTTTCTGTATGGGAGGGGTGTAGTTTCTCTAAGTTGAGGATTAAAACCAGACAGATGAACAGACTGGAGGCAGGGAAGAGAAGGGGTGAACTCACACCAGTCCTTTACCTTCTTTGCTAGCACCAGTCTCATTTCGTTAAAAGGTTTGGTGGAGGAAAGAAACTTAAAGACGCAAATGAGGTTTGGGGATTATCTGGGAGGTTTAATTATTCATGTTATAATAATAACTAACACTTGTAAAGGACTTCCCTCCTAGCAACAGTGATTGAGAGCTGGCTATAATTGTACTTCTTGAGTCCATCCTTTCAAAAATGATCAAAGGAATGTAAAATAGGTCCCAGGGGAATTGGGGTTCTGTTGCTATCTTTCCTTTTGCCTCTCTTTATCCCTCCTTCCCCTGCTCTGCCATTTCTTCTCTTTTTTCCTCCTCCTTCCTCTTAACAGCCTCCTCCCTACTCCTTGCTCCCCTCTCCTTTCTGGCTTCAAGGCCTCCTGGGGCAGGGGGCTGGGAGCTGGCCAGAATAGGGCCTGAGATCTGAGAATGAAACAGGAGGCCCACTGAGGAGGCTGAGAAGCGATTCCTTGTAGATACACCTTTCTCTTTGCAATTAGGTGTATTTCTGACAAAGTTTTGAATAAACTAAATCCTATTTTAAATTCCATTTAGCTGAGCCCTTAGATTTGTTTTGAAAGTGGAGACTCAAGCCCAGTTTATCTCTCTGTCAAATCTAATCTTAATAATAACCGACTTTCTGGTTTTTTTCTTTGTTAATTCTCACCCGAGGATATCTTTTCCATAGATTTTTATGCACTGGTCCAAATGTAGTGAGTTATCACAAATGCTTCTACACAGTCTGTTACAGATTGAAAGCCTCCATAGATTTTTAGAGAGAGTGGAAGGGAGGGAAAGAGGGAGAGGAAGGAGAGAGAGAGAGAGAGAGAGAGAGAGAGAGAGAGAGAGAGAGAGAGAAGAGAGAAACATCAATGTGACAAAGACGCATCGATTGGTTGCCTCCTGCATACACCCAGACCATGACCAGGGATAGAACCTACAGCCTAGGTATGTAAGTGCCCGTGACTGGGAATCGAACCCACAACCCTTTGGGGTGTGGGCTAACACTCTAACCACTGAGAAACACCATCCAGGGCTGACTTTTTTAAAGCAAGTTATGCTAGTATTATCTTCAATGGTCTAAAGGAATTTTATGAGGAGCTGTGCTAAACTCTGGGCTCACTAAAGGCAGTGAACATGACTTCATGTTATCTATATCCCAGTCCCCACCCAGCACTGGCCCAGTCATGAGTAAATACCTGATGAAAAGGGAGTGACATTTGTTGAAAAGGAACAAAAAGAGGAACATCCTTTTCACCAGGAAAATAAAATATGGGACTAGGCAACTAAGAGGGTCATGGAGACATTGCTCTTAAAGATCTTCAAACCTGGAAATGGTTTTCACCTACCTGGTGCCTGGTGACCAGCCTCGGGCAGCAGTCAAGGCCCTTTGCAAAGTCTGTCATGCTAAGATTCCAAGGGCAAGGCTACCAGAAAAGCACTTACTAAGCTCTTCATCAGGAAACTGTCACACTAGGTCATAAATCAAGATCATGAGACTTAAGAGGTGATGATCCTACAATAGAGGAAAAAGTTTACCTTGACCCAAGGCTTTTTCCAGCCAGTACCCAAAGAGTCCTAAACTCCAGGCCTAAATATAGCTAGCCGCAAGCATTCTGGGGCTCAGAGTCTTTAATTTTGCCGAATGTGTATTTGTTTTCCTCACATGAAGACTATTTTTAATCAATTGCCAGCTCCTTTAGTCCGTTTCCTGGAAAGGAGGCCAAGAGAAAAAAAAGTGGGAACAAACACATCAGGCAGTCATTTGTACAGTGCTACGGAAACACAGAGTTGCTACTGTCCCCTCAAAGCCACAGACCTTCTCTGACGTCAGGGGCAGTGAGGTTTTAATAGCAAACATAGATTATTTTATTTTGCCTTGTGCAGGAAGGTGGCTTTCTCTAGGACACAGATCCCCAGTAGCAGCCTTTCAGAGCACTTTACTCAGCTTTGGAGAGGCCAAGTCAATATCACTGGTTTTCACTGTATAACCTAAAGGAAGTGAAAGGAAACGGGGGTGGTTTGTGAACTGCTTCAGCTGGTAATAAAATGAAAGATGATAGCTTATTTTCACTCATTTCTTCCTTTGACAAACTTTTATCGAGCTCCTACTATGTGCCAGGGACTATTCTATAAGAATACCTATCAATAAAACATAATTTTACCCTTAAAGAACTCAATTTACCAGGGAGATTGTGGAAAGGGGTGGGAGAATGCATGCAGTGAAAGAGAAATGCACAGAGGCTGCCCTTGTCATTGCCTGCCAGTCAAGAGTTGGCATATGGTTCCAGGCTGTTATCAAAGAGCAGAAGCATTCCCTTCTGCCTTATCCAGGATCTGATGCCTCCTACTTGGGTAAATTGGTCCAAACACAGAGAGGTTATCTGTTTCTCCAGGTACACCCAGCAAGGGGATGAGAGCCCATATTGAGTTATCAATCTCATGATCAATGCAATGATCAGTCTTTGAACTGTTACTCATTCACTAAGTACCTATTGATGACCTATAACATTTCTACAACTGTGCAAGGCAGTGAGGGAGTCACAAATGTAGGTAAAAGACCACCCTTGACCACAAGAGGTTACAATTTAGACAGAGACATCATGTCCACCTTGGCTTGGTTGTAGCTTCAGTAACCAGCACAATACTCAGTACTGAGTTGGCTCTAAATAGACATTGGATTAAATGAATAACTGAATTATTGACGTATGTAAAGTGCAAACTAAGAAAAACAGACTCGCCCTAGCCAGTCTATCAGTGGATAGAGCATCACCAAAGGTTTCTGGGTTCAATTCTGGTCAAGGGCACTTAACCTCGGTTGCAGGCTCCTCCCCAGCCTGGACCCTGGTTGGGACTCCTGCAGGAGGAGGCAACCAATCAATGTGTTTCTCTAACATCAATATTCCTCTCTGTCTTTCCCTCTCTCTTCCACTCTCTCTAAAAATCAATGGAAAAATATCCTCGGGTAAGGATTTTTTTAAAAAAGAAAAGAAAAACAGACTCCGAGGCTATGGGAGTCCAGGGAAAAGGCTAATGTATCAGCACTGGAGTCCTTGAAGAAGGCACTAGTGAGGTGACTATTGAAGTTTTGAGCAGTGGGAGAGATTAGGATAGGCAGAGAATAGAAGGCAGTACCTTGCACATGGGGAGAAATCTGAGCAAGTTTTGGAATAAGTGCCCAGCAAGGCCAGTTGGGGACTCCAGCCTGGCTGGAGTGTGAACTCCATTTTGGAGTCAGATTATGGCAGGCTGAGGAATTTGGACACATTTTCCTGAAGGTAATGGGGAGCCATGGAAGGATTTTGATTAAACGCATGACTTAGTTTTTAAAATGTTTTAGGAAGCTGAATCAGGCAGTGGTGGTGTCTGGCAAGGGATCCCTGCAGCCATGGAGGCTTGAGGGTAGGAGTGCTGAGAATGCAAAAGATGAAATTCCAGAGGAAGTTCTGCAATTCCAGAGACTAAACCAAATGGAACCATAAATCTCAAACAGAAACAAACCACACTAATTTGCTAAATCCTGAACCAGATCTAAGTATTAATGGTCTTTTGCTTCATAGCTCAGTAAAAAATATTTCAATAGCTACTGAACCCACTCAAACAGAAACCAAACATATATTCTCTACAATTATTTAATATTTTTAAATGAACTGCTGATCTATCATGTGGTGGCCTGTGCCTTTAAAGCGTTAATGCCTTTAACAACAAGATTCAAAGTTAAATCTTGTTGCCAGTGGCTGGCTCTTAGAGGGGAAAAATATATAGCTGTTTTGGTGGGGGCTCTTATTATGTGCTGGAGTGCTGCTTTTATACATTCTCTAAGTCCCCCAGGCGCAGAAAGGTTAAGAAAGTTGCTCAGGGTCAGACCGCAAATAAGTGACAGAGCCAAGGTTCAAATGCAGTCCTACTCCAGAGTTTGCTATGCCATACTGCCTATCTATATGTACTGCCAGCCTGCCCTCAGTGTCTTAGGAGGTAGGCATAGAAAATTTGGGGGCAGTCAGAGCTAACTCTCAAGCCTCTCCTGGGTCCCTACAAGCCCACACTTTCCCTTACACCCAGGCCTATCCTTTCCAAGGGGCTAGTCCTTGTCCAGCTGTGCCTTTTTGAGTTTAAGTAATCTGTGTGTCCTCCCTGCCCCATCCTCAGGACTGAGTACAGTGCCAACTAACAGAAGACACTCAATGTATGCTTATGGATGGTCTCTTCAATTATGTTCTGGAAAATACTTAAATCCAATTAAAATTCTGATGAATTGAAATACCTTTAAAATTCCACAACGGCAGCTGACTATGTAAAACAGTGGTTCTCTAACATCAGTGATCATGTTAACACAGATTCCTGAGCCTCACCCGCGCCCCCCCCACTCCCCGCCCACACACACACACAAATTCTGCCAAATTCAGTAGGACTGAGGCTGGGCCTAAGCATCTGAGTGTTAACTAGTTCTTTCTCAAAGACATATAATCATACACAAAGACACCCATAGGCACACACAAATAATGCACTGACACACACAGGCAGACACACATACACACAAACACAGATGATTCTGACCCAGGCTGTCCTGTAACCACACTGATTTCAGTTTGTTAGAGAAACACCGATTTTAAGGAATCCTAAGATAAATTCATCTGTCAGGTTTAAAAGTCTTTTCTCGTGTGACTAATCCCTCCCTGATTCATTCTGAAGGTTAACCTTTAACTTTTTTCCCTTTTTTCATTTTCAGCGTTCTTATAGCAGGGGAGTCACGTGTAATAACCATCTTGATGCCAGGACGATTGGTTCTGACTTTCATTTTATGAATCACAGTGTTTTAGTATTATTTTTTAAAATATATTTGTATTGGTTTCAGAGAGGAAGGGAGAGGGAGAAAGATATAGAAACATCAATGATGAAAGAGAATCATTGATCAGCTGCCTCCTGCACACCCCCTACTGGGAGTTGAGCCCGCAACCCAGGCATGGGCCCTTGACCGGAATTGAACCTGGGACCCTTCAGTCCATAGGCTGACGCTCTATCCACTGAGCCAAACCAGCTAGGGCTGTTGGTGTTTTGTTTTGTCTGGAGAAAGGAAACACTGATATCTTTGAAGCCTGAATTCAGATCCCAGCCCTTCCTCTTGCGATTTGAGCAAGTTCCTAACCTCTCTGTGCTTCAGTTTCTTCATTGGTAAAAAGGGAATAGTGATAGTAACTACCTCACAGAGTATTTTAAGGATTTACCGTGCTGTCTAATAGAACTTGATGTGATGATGGAAATGTTTATAATCTGCTCTGTCCGGCACAGTAACCAGCCACTAGTGTGGCTATTGAGCATGTAACATGTGGCTGATGAGACTGAAGAACTGAATTTTAAAAATTTTACTTTATGTTAATGAATTTAAATTTATATAGCCACATGTGACTAGTAACTGCCATATTAGCACAGTTTTAATGAATTCACATATGTAAAATCCTTAGCACTGTGTCTGGCATATTGCTAAGTGTCAATAATGTCATCTAGGATTAGTGTTAGTGATAACAAGTGTTTCTCTAGCAGGTAGTAGTTTTTTATTGTTGATTTTTTAAAAAATATATTTTATTGATTTTTCACAGAGAGGAAGGGAGAGAGATAGAGAGTTAGAAACATCGATGGGAGAGAAACATCGATCAGCCGCCTCCTGCACATCTCCCACTGGGGATGTGCCCGCATCCCAGGTACATGCCCTTGACCAGAATCGAACCTGGGACCCCTCAGTCCGCAGGCCGACGCTCTATCCACTGAGCCAAACCGGTTTCGGCATATTGTTGATTTTTAATAAACAGCAATCACACTTGGATTTATTATAGTATCTTGCTCCCCACGTGCAGTCATACCTGTGATATCCCTTACAATAGTTCACCTGTTTTTCATTGAGCTGGGTGGTAGCCAAAGCCCTAGGGCCCAACCTGCTCCCCTAGGACTGACTGAAGTGTGCTTCTCCCTGTCCAGCAGGGTGGAAATTACTGGTGGGTACTATGAATACATCGATGTCAGCAGTTGCCAGGACATCATCCATCTCTACCACCTCCTCTGGTCTGCCACCATCCTCAACATCGTCGGCCTATTCCTGGGCATCATCACTGCCGCTGTCCTTGGAGGCTTTAAGGACATGGTAAGGAAGGGTCTTCCCTTTCCACAGAGGCCCCTGTTGGGGGTGAGAGCCAGGCTTGGGGTAAGGAACAATGGGCATATTTTGAAGGGAGGAATCAGAAGCAATTGCTTCAAGCATGTAACTGCCTTCAAACATCTGCAAATATTTCTTGTTAACATGAGTTGCTTGTGTTCTTATGGTACATTCTGGGGTGGAAGGAGAGGAGGGTGTTATAAATTCTCTGGTTCATTCTGGTTATGTAAATACTACGGGCCCAATGCACGAAATTCGTGCAAGGGGCTTGGCTCTCGCAGCCCCTGCTTTGGCCGGAAGGTCATCCAGAAGGACATCTGGAAGGTCGTTCAGCTGTCCAGTCTAATTGGCATATTATGGTTTTATATAGATAGATAGCCTTTTCAAACTCTCCCCCACCCTAAACATACTTTTAGCAGAAACATTTTTGGGTAGTTTTTCCCCTAACAGACTTGGGGAGAGATGGAAGGCAAGAGTTGGTTTTTCAAAATCTTTATTGTTGAGAGTATTACAGATGCCCCCCCTTTTTTCTCCCCATTGCACCTCTACACCCAGGTCCTGTGGGTTTTTTTTAGCTACAGGTAAGAGTAATGGTAGTTTCCTCTTCTCAGGAATTTCATCCTGGAGTTTCTCCAGAAGAAGCATCTGGACTCTTTTTTTTAACTCCCCCCTCCCCCCCCACTGCCGCACCCCCTGCATTTGAAGAGCCAGCCCTGGGCTAAGCTGCTTGCCAGGTCTTGTCCTCAACCTCAACCTCAGCCTCCCCACATACCCTAACCTCTCTTTCAACTCTTTTCCATCTTTGTGTGTGTCTGTAAAGGCACGCCAGGACTCAGCACCCAGTAGGTGCTTCATAACAGTGGGCTCCTTTCTTCTTTTGTTTTTAAAGCATTTCTAAGCTTTTATTTACTTATTTAATAAATCTTGATCTCAAATTATAGAGATAATAGCTTTAGAACTTATTATCCTTCTGGCTTCCTATGAGAATATAATCAATTGAGGTGCTTAAAAAAACACACCCAGATTCCTGGGCCCCCTCCTCCAGAGATTCTTATTTAAATGGTCTAAATTGAAGCCCAGGCGATTCTGATCTACAGCCAGGGCTGTGTACTATTGCTTTAAAGGAATGTCCCTCATGTGTTTAGGGAATTATTTTGTACCTAAAAGCGGTTTTCCTTTAACCTCAGAAATGAGACAGATAACCTCTAGGCCCTTGGCTATTTCTGTCCCATTTTGGGGTCCCTGAGGAACAAGAACCTGAAAGGCAGTTTTAATTTGACTCTGGACTGTCAAAAGGCTGGGTAATAGAAAATGAAAGATGGGCTAAAAAAAAAACCCTGCAGTTTTGGGCAACAAATCCCTGGCAGAATCATGCTGACTGGAAGCATTGAGTGTTCCTGCTGGTGACCCTAAGTCAAGAGAAATCCTTTCCTGTTCATGCCCAGCCTGTCTGTCTGTTTCTCTCTCTCTTTTGTATGTGTACTTCTCATTCCCATGCCCCTTTTTCCATTCAGGAAAGCCCAAGCACAGAGGAGTGGGGGAAGCATCAACAAGGTGGGGCCCTCAGAGGTAGAAGGAGGAGGAAGAAGGAGGAGGGAGAAGGATTTCCTGTTTGGACCTGAGGGAACTTTGGGTGTGAGAGCGGAAAAACTGTTTCTGGGTTGGGGCTTTTTTGGAAAAAAGAATGTCCTTTGTTCTTGAAGAATTTCCCCAGGGTATAGGTGAAAGCCAAATCTGAAATAGGCTGGCTGGTGGAGAAGCTCCTAGGTTGGTGAGTTGAGGAGATGGGTCATGAGGACCAGTGTGAAGAGTACTCTGAATCATTCCTAGAGCATTCAGACATGGGCACAAATGGAGTGGATGGTGGCTACTTGGTAGTTTCAATGGGGTTCCTGGCAAGGACCCCTGTCAAGACTCAGTGAACCATTGATGTCTAGGTTTATTTCTGATTCATAACTTCACTGTGTCCTTGCCTCTCTAAGGGGAAAGGGAGGGTTGTTGATGGTCTGTCCTCATAGGTGGCAGCAATGGCCTGTACTCTCTATGAAGTGCTTTTACACAATTACTTTCTCCGCTCTGCTAGTAACTTGTGAGGTAAGTAAGTATTCCTGCCCCCATTTCACAGATGAAGGGCCAACAGAGGTCAAGTGACTTGCCCAGAGTTAAACAACAGAGCTGGGACTGGAGCCCAGGTTTCTCAGATGCCAGAGCCTTTGCTCTTTCTACTCCATCCCAGCTTCTCTTAACTAGTATTTGGATAGCCCTTTCTAATTCTACAAGGGTTTTAACAGAAATTACCTCCTTTGTTTCGATGCTTTAATTTCAAAAAATTAAAGCAAGTTGTTTACAACTATTGGGAGCTTCTTTAATAGTAGAGGAGGAGAGCAAGGGAAATTTTGTTCATTATCAAATGCCAACCAAGCCCAGGAACTCAGGCAAGGACCAGTGAGGAAAATGAAAGATGAAAGCAAAGAACAGGGGGGCAAAATATTTGAGTCATAAGGTGAGAGAACACTAGTAGGAGTGTAAGATGGGGCCACCATGGAAGAATTACTTAGCTCGCTGTATTAAAATTATACATGGTGTAGAAAATCCTGGAACATCAACCAAATGAACCTAACTAAAATCCTCAGTCTAGGTCCAAATGTGGCTAGTGACTTTCGATGTACCTTCCCTCTGAGTAGAATGGCCTGAGGTCTGCACAGAGACTCAGGGGTGCTGGCTAATGAAAGCCATTCCCTAGGGAGTGAGGATAGGATCCAAGGGCTGTGAGCTGGCAGTCCTCAACAGGATCAGCTAGGAGCCACCATTGCCGGAGTTGTGGGATCTTGAAAGGAAAAAGGACAACTTCATTCCCTGACCAGAGGTGCTTGGTAAAAAGGATCCTAAAGAAATGTTTGATAAAGTATTTGCTGACCAAAGCTATAAGGATTAGAAATATATCTTGCAAAAGTGATAATATCTTGTCATTTCCTCCTAATTGTTGTCTCTGGTTTGGAGTAAAGTGGGGAGGAATAAAAGTGGCATTCTTTCCAAAGTCCGCAATTATTGTCTCAGAATAGACTCCGTTTTATCCAGACTAGATTGCTTTCAATGTTTCCTGTGCTACCTAGCAGCCTTTATTTCACTGGAGTTTAGAATGCTACTGATCTGTAATGGGGGTCTTATAGCTTAAACTCCAGAAATTTTAATAGAAATACACACATTCCTGTATACACACACAAATAGAGACAGTGCCCAGCTCTTGATTATCCATACAAATGGAGAAGGTGTCGATTACATGGAAATGGAAAAAGTATTTAAATTTATTGTAAAAATATTTAAATGTATTGTAAAATCAGAATTATTGCTTTAAAACATAACCAGACCATTATTTGGGACCATCTCTTTTGCTCCTTCCTTGCCCAACTCTGCACTCTACCTTCCTTCAATCCCTCATCTTATCTTATTGCCCTGTCCATTTTCTCTATCTGTCCTCTACTCTTGACTTTCTTCTCTCTGTGGCTTTTCAGTGTTCATTCAATCTTCCTCTAATATTTTGTCTGTGTTTCTTTCTCTATAATAGTCAACTTCTTTTCAAAGATTATCCTGGCCCCCTGGACTTGGTGAACACACACAAAAAAATTTTTATAGATAGAGTTTACATTGCGTGATGGTTTCTCTATAGTTAGGCTTAATTTATTTGCATAGAAGAACTTTGCAAGAGCTGGAGGGTATGTTTGTTCGTTTGTTTGTTTCTTGGTGGATATTACTGAGATTTCATTGGTGACCTTTCATTTTTAGGAAAAGAAATATATGAAAACAAAGTAATGACAATGATAAAGCACTGAATCTAGAAATACTCTAATTGGATGCCAAGTTATAGAAATACTATTTATCTTCTTACCTCTTTAACTCAATACAAATAATTAATTCATTATTTGTTGAATTACTACATCAAGAATTAAAATTGGCCATATGTTAGCTATACAGTTGGAAAAGATATTTGGAAGTATTTGGTTGTTGTTCTGAGAAAATACACAATGAACCATTGATTTATTATGATGTATTTGATAAACCATGCTATTGTACCCAAAGCATTAGCAGCCAAGTATAAGCATGTATTCTGATAAAGATGGATAATGACTATCTAATCCACCTTGGTTAGTCAAATCTCTTGATTATAGATGTGGGTTTTTTTTAATTGACAGAAGGCATAGGGAATATGATTTATGGGACTTCCTCCAGGGATGAAATTGATTCTTAGAATTCTGGTGGAGAGGTAGGGGCATTTCTGAGCACTCTTTCTCTGTAAAGCAAATAAAGCCTTGGGATCCAAGATCTCAGCTCTCTCCCACAAATGAGAGAGGCTAACAAACATTTCTCTGGTTGCCTGTGAGCTGCATCATAATGACTGATGTTTGTAGCTCTTCAAGCCTCCTAGAAATGTAAACAGTAACCCACACCAAAGAAGAGAGCAACAGAACTGTGTTGAAACTTGCTATAAGGGACTTTCCCCTGCCAACACCCCAATATGGTTGCCTGTGCCACTGCCAAAGCCTGCCCACACATTTTTATAACTTTGAAAGTAAGCTGCTGCTCTCTATTAATATAGAGTATACTAGAGGCCCAGTGCACAAAAATTCCTGCACTCGGGAGGTCCCCTCAGTCCGGCCTGAGCCCTCTCACAGTCTAGGACATCTCGGGAGATGTCCATCTGCTGGCTTAGGCCTGCTCCCTGGGGGGATCGGGCCTAAGCTGGTAGTCAGACATCCCTCTGGCAGCCCAAGAGCCCTTGGGGGATGTCCACCTGCTTGTGGGGGGAGCGGGCCTAAGCCATAGTCGGACATCCTTAATGCTGCCGAGGAGGAGGGAGAGGTCAGCCCAGCTTGTGGCTGAGTGGAGCTCCCCCTGTGGGAAGGCACTGACCACCAGGGGGCAGCTCCTGTGTTGAGCGTCTGCCCCCTGGTGTTCAGTGCGCATCAGAGTGACCGGTCTTTCTGGGTTGTTCCGCCCTTAGGTTCAGTTTGCATATTACCCTTTTATTATATAGGATGTGTACCAGAAACAAGACACATTGATTTTGAAAACAGCTCTTGATTATCCATACAAATGGAGGTTTCAATGACATGAAAAATGGAAAAAATGTTTGCCCCACACCTTGACCCATGTGGCACTCAAAAGATACAAATCACAATCCTCTTTGGGAACTAATGAGCTGTGATGACTTCCTTTAGCAATGCTTTGGCCTTGTTGGGAGCAGGACTCCCATCCGGGACAAGATTAGCCTTAATCTTTAAAGGGCTATACACATCACCATATTAAAATAGTATTTAATTTTTTTCTGCATTATTTTGTTTGCAAAAAAATAATCAGTATACTCTGCTTGTTCTTTCATGGTTTCTGTTCACTGCTAGGGTTTTGCCTCCAGCCTGCAGGGCTGATGAGAAATAAATACACTTCATGTCTACGTGGGAGCTCCTTCAAAGGATTGGAATCTACCAGAATCCTCACAACTCTTAAAATCCCTTTGTGACCCATTACATTTTTTCATAGCAAAAGCAGTAGCCTGTTCAGCCTTGTCTATTTGACATTGTGTATTTTGGATCTTTTTTTTTTTCTTCAAAATATCACAAATAAATAATTTTAACTTTTCTATAGGTTTGAATTTTTCAAAATAAGCTGAGGGGAAATGACACAAGTATTCATATTAGTTGTAAAAACTCTGGCTATATAACAGAAAGTGAAGAGTCCTCATTTACCTCCTACTACTACTCCCCTTCCCAGAGATAACCACAGTTAACAGTTTGTTGTGAATCTTTCCAAATTAATTTCTTTTCATTTACAAACATACATATATATAATTGTTTGGGTCTTTATTTTTTACATAAATTGGGATCATGCTATATTAATATAACATGATGGCTTCCTTTTTATTTATTTTTTTGATTTTGGAAAGAATTTATTCTGAGTCAGTCCATTGTGTATCTCCCAGATATTTTCATGTTTCCTGTAGTGATTTGTTAGATGTGGTGGCTTCCTTTTTAAAGACTTATTTTTTAGAGCAGTTTTAGGCTTTCAACAAAATTGAGAGGAAGATACAGAGATTTCCCATATACCCCATGCCCCCACACATACATAGCCTATTATCAACATTCCCCACTAGAGTGGTACATTTGTTACCAAGGATGAACCTATATTGACTCATTTTAATCACCCAAAAGGCCATAGTTGACCATATAGTTCACTCTTGGTATTGTATATTTCAGGGGTTGGATAAATGTATAATGACATATCCATCAGTGTAACATCATATAGAGTATTTTTACTCCCCTAAAAATCCTCTATGCTCCACCTACTAATCCCTCCCCCCAGCCTCAACCCTTGGCAACCACTGATCATTGACTCTATAGTTTTTCCAGTGGCTTATTATTTTTTTTTATTTAACAACATATCCTGGACAACTTTTTCTGTCACTAAATTATTTATCAATAATAGTTATTTCTGCATGGTATTCTGTAGTACAGATGTACCACTGTTTATTTAATCATTTTCCTAGTGATGAACTTTAATGCTGTTTCTAATGTGTGGTTTTCTACAGAATCCAACTCTCCCGGCACTGAACTGTTCTGTTGAAAATGCCCATCCAACTGTTTCTTATTATGCTCGTCCTCAAGTGGCATCCTACAATACCTACTACCATAGCCCTCCTCACCTGCCACCATATTCTGCTTATGACTTTCAGGTATGTTTTGAGGAAGAAAAAAAAAAGGACTCTCCAATACCCTTGCTCTCATTCATGTTCTCTTGTTCTCTCCTTAGTCATGGAACCTCCCTAATATGTATGAGGTAGCCATGCTCTCTGTCCCTGACGGCTTTTAGCAACCTTTGGATACCAGTGACTAGCATAAGGACTATGTAGGCATGCAAAAATAGGATAGATGGGAAGGGCAAGAAAGACATAACTGGAGAAGAAACAGAGAGATGGAAGAATAGAGGAAAGATCAAGTTATCTCAAATTGCCTTGACCTACACCAAGGAGAAGATGGTACTCATTAGTACCTCACCATGGACCCCTGTCCAATAGTGGCATTTTCTATTTCTCTGCCACAGGAAGAGACCTCATCCTGATCCTTAGCACAAAGACATTCTGAGCCACACAAGGGTTTGAATCAAATCTGTAAGAATCCCTTCTTTTTCTCCAGACTTCCTAACTAGGACTACACAGAGAAAATATTTTTATAACTCCCCCCTCTCCTTTGTTGTCCTATTATCAAATAGGTCAGGAATAACGTTACCAAATTTGCACTTTCCCTATTTTCCTTTGAGCTGAGACTAAGCACAGAAAAATGGAACCCAAAAAAGGGCTCTTAATTAAAAGGAATTCATTGTGTGCAGGGCACTTTGAGAAAACAAATGAAACGATCCTTTAGGCATTTTTAGTGGTGGTAAACTTGGCCACAGAAAACTAGAATTACACTAAAATCTGGTTAATTCAAAATTTGGGAACCAAAGGCAATATCTTTGAAGGACAGGAGGCTCATAATGAATTTACTTCTATTGATTAAGAGCCCATAAATGCTCCAAGGGGACATAAAAGCAAGAGTGTTTGGGGTGCTTCCAGTTAAACAGCTAGTTTAGAAATGCAAAACCCTTGGGAAACCTAATTTTAGGTTCATATTAACAAAATAATTGAAACTAGAAAACCCCATATAGTTGAATAAATCATATTTTTGTTTGGTTTAGATACAGTTTGGGGAGGTCTAGGACTCTACATTGCAATAGTAATACTGTTGACCCTTGAACAACACAGGTTTGAACTGCACAGGTCCACTTATACGTGGATTTTATCAATAAAGAAACAGTCAGCCCTTTGTATCTCAGGCTTTTGCATCTGTAGATTCAAGCAACCACAGATGGAGAACAGTATTTTCCATCTGCGATTGGGAATCTGTGGATATGGAGGGCCAACTGTCTGCATTGTCCTATGCCATTTTATATAAGGGTTTGAGCATCCGGGGATTTTGGTATTCGGGGAGGTGGGTGTCTTGGAACCATTCCCCATGGATATCAAGGGACAACTGTACATATAGTATGAACATGGACTTGTTCACTGTTATAAAATACAATACTAGAACCAGGAGGTGTCCATTAAAACTTGGAAAACATAATGTTAGAAACTGTTTTAAAACCTACATATTCACAGGTAAACAATTCAGGGAACTTATTACCCAAATAGATGATATAAACCGGAAAACACAGGTATGTTCAAAAAGTGCATAGATAATTTCAGTTGTAATGGAGGCAAAAAAAATCCTTTAAGAGAATGAAAGGATGTTAAAGCCAACACGAGGAGGGTCATCATTCTCTTCAGTCCCTGTAATAAAAAGTCATCCTGAGATAGAGGGGCAATACATGGATTCAATGAAGAGGCCGCCTCCATTTTTTTTATATCAAAGTAAACCATACTGATTACAGGAATATTCACTTTATAATGAGCCCCTTAAGTAGGAACAATGATCTCCCTGGTGATGATGGTTGCTGCAAACTCTAAGATAGGAAGCGCTGAGAGGAACCAAGATGGCGGCATAGGTAAACACCTGTACTTGCTGCCTCGCACAACTGCATTAAAACTACAACTAAAAGACAAAATGGATATCATCCAGAACCACGGGAAGGCTGGGTGAGTGGAAAGAGAAAAGCGCATTGAGACTGGTAGGAGGTGCGGAAGTGCGGAGGTACGGAGGCGCGTGCGAAACGGGCTGGCAACTGGGTGCACTGTTGCCTTTTCAATTGGGAGGGAGATACAAGCTCCCAAGTGCTCTGAACTCCAGTTCTGGGAGAGACTCTGGGGACCCAGACTCATACGGGGAGAAACTGGACTGTCTGGCATTGGGACAGGACACGAGGGCGGCTTTCTCGCAGAGGTGCTTGCAGCGATCATTGTTCATGCACGGGGTTGCAGGACACAGAGACCCAGGGACCTCTCCGGGGCAGGGCTGACTGGCAGCCATTGCTGTTTGCTCCACCCTGGTGATTCCCTAAGACCCCGCCCCACCCAATTTACAACCCCACCCAAGCTGTGTGTAGAGGCTTTTAAATATGAATGGCCTGTCCTTTTGCAATTTAAAACCTAATAAACTGCAGCTGGGTCAGAGAGCCCCAGAGCTTCTAAAATAAGGCCTAAGGCTCAACAGCAGCCTGCATTGCTTCACAGCTGGGCCTCATCTGGGCACCTCCAAATCCCAAACAAAGAGGAGGATTCTGTAGATCTCTCTGTAGCTCCTGCTGGGTGGCCTCAGGCAGTGGCTGACTTTGCACCTCCTTGAAGATCCAAGAGCCAGTGTACGCAGTGGTCAGTGTGAGACCATACCAGATTACAACTCTTCACATCCATAAGAGACACACACTCAAGAGGCAGACTCAGTGAGCACCAAAGCCCCACTGAAGCAAGTCCTGCCCCATAAGGGTATCTCCAGCATAGCAGTTCTCCCATTGTAGACACAGCTGGTCCTCACAGCCAATTGGCCTGGAAGTCAATTCCTCCCAGTGATACCAACAGCAGTCAAGGCTTAACTACAACAAGACTGTGCACACAGCCAACAAAGGGGTGCACACAGCCTCCCTAATTACCACCTTAGGTAATTAGGGAGGCTGAGCCACTGGGCCCTATAGGACACCTAATACACAAAGCCATTCTATCAACACAGGGAAGCAGACAAAATGCGGAGACAAAGAAACATGTCACAAATGAAAGAAATGGAGGAAAGCAAACTACTGGATATAGAGTTCAAAACCACGGTTATAAGGTTACTCAAGAATCTTCTAGAAACCTCCGAGAAATTCAGTGAGACCCTCAAGGATATGAAAAGGGACCAATTAGAAATTAAGCATACAATGACTGAAATAAAGAATAATATACAGAGATCCAACAGCAGACTAGAGGATCCCAAGAATCAAGTCAAAGATTTGAAATACGAACAAGCAAAAATCACTCAACCGGAAAAGCAACAAAAAAAAAAGAATCCAAAAATATGAAGACAGTGTAAGGAGCCTCTGGGACAACTTCAAGCATACCAATATCTGAATTATGCGGGTGCCAGAAGAAGAAAGAAAGCAAGATATTGAAAACCTATTTGAAGAAATTATGACAGAAAACTTCCCCTACCTGGTGAAAGAAATAGACTTATAAGTCTAGGAAGTGCAGAAAACCCCAAACAAGAGAAATCCAAAGAGGACCACACCAAGACACATCATAATTAAAATGCCAAGGGCAAAAGACAAAGAGAGAATATTAAAAGCAGCAAGAGAAAAACAGTTAGTTACCTACAAGGGAGTACCCATATGACTGTCAGCTGATTTCTCAACAGAAACTATGCAGGCCAGAAGGGAGTGGCAAGAAATATTCAAAGTGATGAATAGCAAGAGCCTACAATCCAAGATTACTCTACACAGCAAAGCTATCATTTAGAATTGAAGGTCAGATAAAGAGCTTCACAGATAAGAAAAAGCTAAAGGAGTTCATCACCACCAAACCAGTATTATATGCAATGCTGAAGGGTATTCTTTAAGAAGAGGAAGAAGAAGAAAAAGGTATAGATAAAAATTATGAACAACAAAGTGACAACAATTACATATCTATCAACAAGTGATTCTCAAAATCAAGTGAATAAAAAATCTGATGAACAGAATAAACTGGTGAATATAATAGAATCGGGCATAAAAAGGGAGTGGACTGACAATTCTCAGGGGGAAGGGGGTGTGGGGGGTGCAGGGGGTGCTGGAAGAGACTGGACAAAAATCGTACACCTATGGACGAGGACAGTGTGTGTGGGGGGGGGTAAGGGCATGGGGTAGGATGGGAACCGGGTGGAGGGGAGCTATGGAGGGAAAAAAGAGGAACAACTAATAATCTGAACAACAAAGATTTATTAAAAAAATAAGATAAGAAGCGCTATCTTAGAGTATGGAGACATCTCTTTCTCTATCATTCCTCATTCAAACACTACTCCAGGGATGAAGGCAAGATTGACAATGCCAGTGGTGACTCAAGCTATTGGTTTCAGTTCAGCTAATATTTACATTGTGTTCCCATGTTCTAGGCACTGTGCTAAGAGCTGTGGATAGAGAAACTGAGGCATAGGCCCTGCATTATGAATTAGACAGTCTCTAGATTTGAGGGAGTGATAGGGGACAGCAGTGAGGACAAAAAAGTAAATAGACTATTACCAAGAGTGCTATGGAAACCCAAAAACAGGGTACCTAACCCAGCAAAGGGACCCAAATTTATTAAATGTGTTTTTATTGATTTTTAGATAGAGAGGGAGGAGAGATAGAAACATTGATGAGAGAGGAACATTGATAGGCTGCCTCCTGCATGCCCCCTACTGGGGATTGTGCCCACAACCTGGGCATGTGCCCTGACACGGAATTCAACCGGAGACCTCTTGGACCATGGGATGATGCTTAATTCACTGAGCAACACTGGCTGGGCAGGGATCCAAATCTAGCCACCTCACCCAGACCTACACTATGGGCTCATAGCAGGGCCTCCAGGGATTTGAGAAGGCCTCTACTTTTTAATAACATCTGCTATACATTGAGCACTTACTATGTATCAAGCACTATGCTAAGAAGTGTTTTTATATATATCATCTTGCTTAGTCCTTTGATGAAAATACCCTTGTCATTGTCATTTTTAAGATGAGATGACTAAGTCATGGAGAAAGTAAGTGACTACCCCACAGAGATGTTAAGTGGAAAAGCAAGGGTTTGTATCCAGGTCTGACTTGAGAGATTGGCTTGAGGTTCTTCGGAAAAGCTGTACATTTGAACACAGTACAGATCTTTCCCCCAGTTAATTTTAAGATATTTATATTTCTACTGGTTTAAATTATGGGCTTCCTAATCATGACTCAGAAAGGGTCTCTTATTACATTATTAAATTGCTCAACACTGCAGGGGCTACTGGGACACATACCTCTCCTAGTTCTTTCCCTAGGTTCAAACTGTCTTTTGTATTTTCCTTTTGGAGACTTTATAGTTGTTTGATGGGGATATGAGGGGTATGTTACGTGATTTGCTTCCCTTTAGAACTGAAATGGTATTTTGTTCTAATCTAGTGTTTGAGTTGAGCTTTTTTGTGTTCACTAAATTCCATTCCCCTATAGTTTCATAGGAGGAAATACCAGTCTTTACCCAAGAAAGCCAAAAGGACGGGGGACATCTGCTTATGTTCTCAGATAAATAGAAATCAGTCAGGTCCTGGCCAGGTAGTTCAGTTAGTTAGAGCATTGTCCCAATATGCCAAAGCTGTGGGTTCAATCCCAGGTCAGAGCACATACAAGAATCAACCAATGAATGCATAAATAAGTGGAACACAAGTCTCTCTCTCTCTCTCTCTCTCTCTCTCTCTCTCTCTCTCTTAATAAATTTAAAAAAATTTTTAAAAGTCAACAAAATGTACACTAACTCTTATAATAAAACCACCAGAAGCGCAGACCTCACCTCCCCACCCCAAAAAAGCCAGAGCTCCCTATGCTCTTCTCGGATTGTAAAAGGGCCCAAATCATATCAGGAAAACTGACCTTTCTAGACTTTCTTCTGGATGACTTCTCCTTTCTGCTCATTTCCAAATAGGACTATTCTGGTGACTTCTGCTTCCCTTTTACCCTGAAGCTGATAGAAGGAAGAAGAAAGGTTTATAGGGTTTTGTTTGAACCCCTCAAAGTCATGCCCTTACTGGGTAGCTGTCCAATTAGGAAGCTTGGGAAACATTTCTTGTGGACAGACATGAGCAGGCACTTGGTTCTGGTCACCTGGCCCCGAGGATTCTGTGAGAGCTGAGGTTGGAGAAACAGGATTCTTTCAAACATGGGGCTCCAAGGTGTTCTTGCTTCTAATGCAGCGGTTCTCAACCTGTGGGTCGCGACCCCTCTGGCGGTCAAACGACCCTTTCACGGGGGTCACCTAAGACCATCCTGCATATCAGATATTTACATTACGATTCATAACAGTAGCAACATTACAGTTATGAAGTAGCAACAAAAATAATTTTATGGTGGGTTCACAACATGAGGAACTGTATTTAAAGGGCCAGAAGGTTGAGAACCACTGTTCTAATGAAATCCCCATCCCCCAAGGCAGGAAGGAGATAAACAGACTACCTTTGCCTCCCTGCTCATCACCCCAATACCCACTTCTCTTGCCCCTTGCACTCATTTCCCCATTACCTGTCCTTCAGCTCCAGCCAACTAGTCCAAAGTCTATCAGGTCAAAAGCATCAGTTTCTACCTCTCCTGGGAAAGTCAACCCAGCGTAACTTTATGTAAACCACTTAAGGATTCCAGCCATACTTCCCGGTCTAGCTGCTGGGCAAGTCCCCGGGCTTTATTCTAACCATGGACTGATCTGTTTCCTGTCCATTTGGTGAATTGCCAAGTTTAGCTTAAAACAAAAGTCTAAGCCTATGAAAACTGTAAGCACCTCTGTTTATGCTCTTTAACTACATGAGGGTACACACTAGCTTTCATCTTAGCCATGAAAAAAATGACCCTTTATAAATTGGACCCATTTAATGAAAGGTCTGCTTTCCTGGGGGAGGTGGTGTATAGCACAGGTTGCTAAGAGCCTTAGAAGGTGTTGCTGCTGCTGCCACTCAACTTTTTCTCTTTATTTCCCTCCTCCTGCCAAGGTTTTCCTTTATTCTCCTTTCTCAGGTTTCTGACCTCTCCCTTCTTTTTCTTCCTCTTCCTTTTAGCCCCTCTCCTCTCAATCTTCCCTGGCTTTTCTTTCTGGGGAAGAAACAGAAGGGGAATGCAAAGACCAGGAGACTCTGGCTTTTCCCCTGGGAACACAGCATCTCTTGCTGGTAACCTTTATCACCTGGTCAGTGCCAGGGCTATTTTCTGAGTTACTGCCTCCCAGTACTTCTGAAGAGAGAAGCCCACTGTAACAGAAATGCAGGTTGGTCTTATAGAGTATGGGTCAGCCATCCTGCAGAGAGGGGGTAGGCAAAGATGCAAGAGAGCGGTGTGTGTCCTGAAAGGGTGGTGATCCTCTTTTAGTGCCATCAGCCTGTAGGCACCCCAGCCTCTAAGAAGCAGCTTGGGTAGTTTGAGCAGGCTAGGCCTAGCAGTAGGCTCTTTAGATGGTTTTCATGCTTTGTGGTATGCAAGGATTCAAAGCTCTGTTCTTCTGAGTTGCCTGTCCCATTAGTAAAGTCGACTCTTAGGCAGGAACCAAAATGCACCAGACCAGCTCCTCGGCTGCAAAAAAGCCAGATCTTTCCCAAGGTGCCTGCCTGTTGCTAGGAAACTATGCACTGGTACTGTGGGCCTTTCCTCCCCACCCCCAACAACTCAAACCCCAAGGGTGTGTGGACTGCAGCCAATGAGCCCTGTAGCTCTGCCAAGAGCCCTTCAATTTTATCCTTAAGACTCCCAGCAGCCTCAAAGGAAGTGAGAATCATTCCACCTCTCCCCCTGCTAATACTTCCCAAACATGAAACTCAGAAGTGAAAACCAAAGGCTGTTGTACCACCCCCTTTTATTATCAAAGTGCACAACTGCCACCCACAGCAGCTGCTGCCCACAGAAGCCTTTAAATGCCTTTCAGCACAGAACTGCCTTTGGCTCCACTGTAGGAAATGTGCCCCTCCCTTTTGTGGCTGGGAACACATGAAAATGGCCTCCTGACTCTACCCATCCTAGAGCTGGATTCAAAGGACAGAGTTCCATACCCCCAGCAGAGATCTGGTTCCTGGTGGGGTTTTGCTCTTCTCTTTGGTTAAGACAGTGTTATCAGTTCAAGAAAGCAGCAGAAGAGGAAGGAGGGAGAGAAGGAGAAAGAGTTCTGGGGCACAGAGTAAAAAACTAGGGAATCACCATACTGATACATATTCCCTTGGAGGGAAGAAAAAATTGAGATTTTAGAAAGGAATCTGGCTTGAATCCATTGCCTCAAGTTGTTTTGCTTTGAACAGCTTTGCAGGTTGTACGAACCTGTCAATCCTTCATTCAAGATGAAATAATGGGTGGGGTGGGAGAGGAAGGGGGAGGATTGCAGCTACAATTTCTTCTCAGCCCTAACATTAGGTGGTAAGGGACAGATATTTCAGTGTCTCAAGTAAAGCCTAGAAACCTGGGCAGTGGTCAGGACTGGGGATGAGGAGAATCAGCCAGCTGGTCTCAGGCTGACTCTAGATTGTTCCAGGCCTGGAAAAAATACATAATCTACTCAGACTCTGGCAAGCTGAACAAAGTAAGGGTGTGACCTCTCCAAACAGTACTTGAACTCTTGAGAAATTTTGGTGTAAGTGGGTTTTTAAAAAAAGTATACCAACTCCTCCTAGAGTTGAGACCATTCTCCAGCCCTGTTTGTTAGCTTATGTTTGCTCTTCTGGAGAGCCTAAAACTGACCTCTTGCCTCTTGCCATCCCTCCAGCCTCCTCCAGCCTTCAGATCTCAGCCATGCTCCACCATTGGAGCAAGGCAATGATCCCCATGAGATGTGACCATATTCTTTGAAAATAGGTATCATTTAAAAAAATAAACATGCCAAGTTCATCTTACATACTCCTGAAGTTATAGTCACTCATTCAATATTTATTGAGTACCTACTACTTGCCAAGCTCTGTTCTGAACTCTGGAGGATACAGCAATGAACAAAACAGGCCAACTCTTTTAGAGCAGAAAAATCATTAGGGTCCAGGGAAAGAGAAGGGGTAAATGACTCCTAACATGCCAATTCATTTGGTATTTCTTAAATCCAAATCTGCTCCCTTTTCAAAGACCACCAGTTAGACAACACAAAGTAAAATGGAATCCTCAGTCTCTCTGCAACTTTACATATTGCTCCACCCTTTTTTTTTTTTAATTCTTTATTAGTTAAGGTATTACAAATGTGTCCTTATACCCCCCATTAACCCCCGCTCCACCCTCTTATTCATGCTTTTGTTCTTTTCTCTCCCACCTACCCTGTATTGAGGGTGTGGGCCAGTTAAGATGAAATTGAAGTTGGACTTAGATTAAGACTCCAGATCCAGCCCTGGCCGGGTGGTTCAGGTGGTTGAAGCATCATCCCATACACCAAACGGTTGCGGGTTCAATTCCCAGTCAGGGCACATACCTGAGTTGTGGGTTTGATCCCTGGTCAGGGTGCATACAGGAGGCAACTGATCAATGTTTCTCTCATATCAATGTTTCTCTCTCTCCCTTTCTCTCTAAAGATCAATAAAACATATCCATGGTTGAGGATTAAAAAACACACACACACAAGACTACAGATCCAAGAAAGCCATTTAACCTCTCTGACCTTAGTTTTTGTTTTGTTTTGTTTATGAGATGGGTTCTGTGTTATATTCTTGTAGCAAAGACTTCCCCATGCATTAGTGACTTAACATCAAATATTCTTAAGGCCCAAACTACCTTTTTGAAGACTAGTTGGGATGCTATTGCCATAACTCAGAGAGAGATATTGAAGGCTTGAGTTATAAACATGGAAAAGGGGTTCAACGAGAGAGGTAGGAGTCCAAGGTATCTCTGCATGAGCTTCACAGCTTGAGTGACCAAGAGAAAGTGAGACCAGCCCAGTTTCATGCCCCTCATTAACTTTGTGGTTTTAGCTCTTTGTTGTTCCAAACAGAAACAAACTTGGTCTACATTTCATTTTTAAATAACAACTGACTTTGGGGAATTACAACCTCACTGCCCAAACTGATGTTGTTTTATTTTCATTACACAGCATTCTGGTATCTTTCCACCCTCGCCTCCCTCTGGACTTTCTGATGAGCCCCAGTCTGCCTCTCCTTCACCCAGCTACATGTGGTCCTCCAGTGCACCACCCCGTTACTCTCCACCCTACTACCCGCCTTTTGAAAAGCCACCACCTTACAGTCCCTAAAGAGGAATGTCCGCTGGCTATTGGGATTATTGTGGCTTTTGTATTTCTGCTTTAGTGGAAGTGTATAGGGGACACAATTTCAAGTGTGATTCTTATGCATAGTTTCAAGTTTTACAACAGCTGCCAGGCTAGGGAAAGATAGGAATAAAGTTTATTTGTTATCAGTGCTGAGCAGGGGTGGCTAGGCTGAACCCAGGACTTCCATGAAGAACAGTACACATGCTCTAAGCAAGGCTGGGGAGACAGCCCAGCAAGAAGCTTGTCATGTTTGGACCTGTATTACCCTATGGCTCTGCCTCTGTATTCAGCTAAAGTGTGGTTGTCATCTGTTTCATTTTGTGTAAATGGAGTGTTGTCCTCAAGCCCTTGGCAGATTGCCACCCTAGTACCTCGGCTGACGTACCTGGCTTATAGGCCCTATCTTTCCCTACTACTAAAGTCAGTTCCTAAGGAAAATTTCCCAGATGATGGGGCTACACAGTAGTTCCAATGCAGAGAGTTCTGACTAGGACTTAGTTTACTTGTGTCTGGATGTTGTAAAAAGCTGCCCATAACTTTTCCTTCTCTATGAGTATTATAAAAATGGCTGTCGTGATCATTCAGCTCAGCTTTTGTTGTTGGTACCTCCCAAAGGGAAAAGTGCAATATCCATTCAAGTAGCGGGAAACAGGGTTGATTGTTCTGGAAGCACTGAAATACAGAGAGCAACATGTGAGTTGTTTTAAGGAGATCTGTTATACATCTGATAACTTAGGAGACAGTGGTTCTACTACATGTTGCAGTATTACAAAAAACTTTTGCTACAGATATAAATCTTATGGTTAAATTCAGAATTAAAATGCTAGATTAGAATCTTGGTTCATGACATGAATTGTTACTAATCTTTGTGACTATTTAATCTTCAAATATTGTGCTTCAACCCTAGCAAACCGCACGTATCCTGCACTCTACCCCAAAAGATCATCTGTGTTTTAATGCCACCGCTCTTATTGGTCCCGTTTCTGTTGAGACCAATTATGACAGTGTTCAAGATTATGAAAGTGTTACAATGCTGCTTTAAATCTGCAAAACCTCAAATGTAGCCAACTTGACAAATTATTGTGTTATTGTTGATTAAAAATCCATCTGGCACATTGTGGTAGGTATTTATGCAGTTCTTTTAATTAGGCGTAGCTTTAAAACATCAACCTGATGGATTTAACACTTTGGCACTCATGCCTTCACTTCAAAATGAACACTTCCATTGCAATCTTATGTTAACCTGAGGATTGATTTTTAAAAAAAGATCGATAACCCTAGACTTGTATCATGTAAAAATACAGAGGCTATAGGAGGGTACCTAATTAGACAGTTCTGCAAACAGAACATACTGGAAAATTTTCCAGCCAATTTAGCTACCTCCTGACTTGATGGATTAGAGTTTAGCAGGCAAATGCTGGTGCTCCCATCTACCTTGCAGACACCCAGCCATGAAGAATTATCAAGGCAAAAGTGCACTCACTGGTCACAGTAAATGTTTGCAAGACATTCAGTTTAATTTTCAGCACCATGAACGATGTCTCATCCAGATTTCAAATCTGAAAAACTATAATCTTTTTGTGTTATATAAAATTACTATTATTTTCTATAGTTCTGAGCACATTAAAATTCTATTGGATTTCAAAAGGGACTAATAACCAATTGACTTACAAGTATCAACTTGTAATATTCAATTAAATATTTTGCTGTTTACACTTTACCTTTTGCTTTAGTGAATCTGTATCTAATTTTTTAAAGGCACCATTACACAGTATATCCTACATTTATCACATTTCTTAAAGTGTTAAAATTCTGGCTCATTTCTATGTATTTTTCTTACTTTACAAAATAACTTGAAACAGTACAGATTTTGTAACACTTAATTTGAGCAGCTTCTTTTTTATTACATCAAATCACATGAAGTGTATGTTACCTTAGAAAAATTAATATTTGCTGCTTTACTATTTTGCAAAACATTTGCTGTAATGAAGGAATTTGTATTTCCATTATGTACCTTGACTGCATTTTGTAATCTTTACTGCTTTATTCCTAATTCTGCTTTAAAGTATTGAACTGGGCATGAAATATTAAAATATTAATCCAGAACCTATAAACTGGATGTTGCTTAAAATCTTTATCACTGCCATGTTGGAAATCCAGACTGCTTTTGTGATGTTTCAAAATAATAAAATTTTCCTCCTCCTTATCCACTTACATACGTCTTCATGGAAACTACAAAGGTTGTCACAAATGTTCTAAAGCAGTGATTTTCAACCCGTGTGCCACAAGAATTTTTAAAACACGCAGTACCTATTTAGTCAGGGACACTGACCTCTTTTCCCTTAGATTGTCAAATAAAAAAAAACTGACAACAGCTAACACACTACCTGTCCAGTGTGAATGAACCAAAATTATGCCTATTTTTCGTTATATTGGCAAAAAAATAGATGTTTTTTGGTGTGGCACAGAATTTTAGTAATTAGTTTATGTGTGGCATGAGATGAAAAAGGTTGAAAATTGTTGCTCTAAAGTGATAGACAGCAGCCGACTCACTTTTGACTATCAGGGTTCAAGATACATTGGGCATGCAAATAACCAGCATATAAAACCTAATGAAGAATTCTATCTTGCTGTCTTCAGATAAGTAGCTCCAATCTCCTGCTACAAAAAATTGAAAAAACAACAGAATATAAAGGTCTATATAATTTCTGACAGATAGTCTTGTAAAAAAAATGCACTCAAAAATCACAAAACATTTTATTTTTGCCATATGAATCTCTACGAACTAATATCAGGTAACAGTTGAAATGTAGAACTTAAAAGTCATGATAGGGAAGATTGTACAAGTATGAATATTACAGCATTAGGTGAAAATGACAAGGTTTCATATGATTGACAGAGGTGAGGAAGCCAGTGCTATTGAATAGCAATTAATTTTTTAGAATATGCATGCCTTGACCATACAAAATACCTTGGGTCATTTTTACCATTTGTTTTATCTTTTTTGGTACAATAGGAAACACTGCAGCATTAATTCCTCATAGTAGTCGCATGTGGGGAATAATTACCACCGAAATGATAATGATCATTTAAACATCTTCACTTAGTTTGAGCAGTTCACTTCCTGTCATCTTAACAAACTGCTATTTCAAATAGTTCCTATCTAGAATATTTATGGGTAATTTATCACAGAACCAAATTTGATGCAAACTTGAAAGAAAAAGTGAAGTTCAATAGCCAGAAAACTAAGGATAAAATAAGAAAACCCACGATAAGTTTTATACAATGTCTTGCTGCAGATTTCCAACCTAATAAATACTGGGAGTAAAGGGTGTTAACCCTTTACTAGAATATTCTACATGGAATTCTAAACTTCAAATAAACGTCTAGAAAAACTGAAGACCCTGATATACATGCAAGTAAGAGTCTTCTGGCAAAAATACCATTTAATTTTCTGGTTTTCCTCCTCCCCCCAAACTCCGGAAGATACCTTGGTAGGCACAGTTTAAATCTCAAGACTCAGAATTTACATAAAGCACAGCAGAAGCAAAAAATAATATCCATATTACTCAGAATGGATAGTGTTCCATTATAGAATTCCTGGTTTGACATAATAGCCCGTAGGAAATACCAAGTTTTATGATGACAAACTAATTTACCTAGCACTTAAGTCTAAAAAGTCTGGAAGCCCTGCTGGCATCAGTATCACACACTTGTAGAGTAATTATGTCTAACTGGTGAAATAGCATTAATGAAACTCAAATTTCTACTGAAAATATTTCAGAATGTACCTATAGCCAAAGAGTAATGGTATCAACATCTACACAGAAAGGAAACAGATATTGTGAATCCAGAGATTGCCGAGTCTTGAGTTATAAGGTAATTTAAAATTTTCCAAGGATTAGTTTACAAAATGGTTTTTGACAATATAGACTCACAGAACAGAAAACAGATGTACATCATTCTAAGCCTCAGTAAGCAACAGATTACTTTTTCTTTCTCCTTGTATTATTGCAAATACTGATGCCTGATACCCTCAGCTACCAACTTTAGAAACACTGAAACCATTATCTTCAAATCTAGTTTACCATCGGAAGAATGATGTATACATGAGAAATTACGATTAAAGCTTTAAGTTTGAAGTCAAGAAATAGACTATTTTTAAAAATACATTGTTAAGGAGAAAGAAAATATCTATGTTGAATTAAGAAATACTTAAGCAAAGTTACACATGACTAATAACTATGCACAACAATCTTTTTCAGTATCTATTAAAATTTTTTCTTTGCAAAGTCACTTACAGAAGAAGTTCAACAAGTTAATCTTGTTATAAATGCTAGGCTATATTTTCCAACCTGCTTCCTTTTAATTCTAGCACTTCAATAAGTTTTGACTTTATTTTCTAAATGTTTAAATATGTGTCATTTATAAAGGAAGAAAGGTGGTATTTACTGGTCTCAAGATAAATGGGGATCAACAGGCCTATATTACATTCCACATATAGTGTCTGATTGCTATAACATTGCAACAATTTGTAGATGGAATGGAGCTTATTTTCGAAAGGGTAAAAACCTAAAAGGTCCTGCTGATAAGAAAGTACTAGATTACTGATTCAGCTATTTCAAATGAAAACTTCCTATTAGAGATTCTAAGTAATATGAACATTGAAAAATATATGCCAGTAGCCTCCTACCCAAAATATGTAGGAGTCTCATTTCTGGAACGTATCATGTATAAAGATTTATACAGAATTAAAGATTTATTTTGGTGGCTTACAGATTCAAAATTTGAAAATTTTCATGGGACTATTTTTAACCATAATGAACAAAAAGGCAATATCCAATCACTCCCACTCTGCTTCTAACATGTAAGAGCAAAAATTCAAAAAATAATGCAACAGAACTTTTCATCTCCTCCAGTCTGCATTACCGAGATTAGTATTTTTTACCACAGAGACCACATAGCAAAGATATATATACACTAGTCCCAGCCACCAAAGTATTTTCCACACTATGGCAATAAAAGCAAGATTTAAATCTAATGAGCTAAACTAATTCTTCTGATGAGACTTGACTGCATGGCCATTTTCATGGAAGGAGGCAGGAGGTTGCTATCCATTTGGACTAGCAGAACACACAACCACACGGAATCTTGTTTCAAAAATTTCCAGAACAACTTCGGAAGTTCTTGTTTACTTTTTATGCCATATACAAACACAACACACATTTATAGTCTCAATATTAAGAAAATTGAGAATTGAGCAGTAAAGTGCTAACATAGAAGGGGAAAGTTTAAGATATACTAGGGTATGCTAATAACTCCAGTTATTTTCAAAAAACATTCAGACTCTTCGAATTCTATTCTGGAAACTATCTCTCCAAGCTTTATTTGCCCCTTTTAAATGAGCTGACAGCTATCTATATAAACAGATACTTGGGGGTGGGACTTCTCAATCTCTACAAACTTTCAGAATAATTTGCTTCTAAAAATTATCAACAAATAATTCAACTAAACTACCTTCAGATGACGTGTCACATAAAATTTCTTAATTTGTTTTATAGGTCTTCTGAAAGCCCTACCCCTTAATCCAAACCAAAACTTTGATATTTCAAAGGAGTTCAGTAAGATTCTGGTATTATAAATTCAAACTCAGTACTGCCATCTGTTACATTCTGTTTAAAAATTGAATCATTTTCCTGCTGAATAAAAATATCTTCCCAGGTCATTGGCTTGTTCTGCGGAGTGGATGTGGTCCCTACTGGAGGTTCTTTCCCAGCATCAACCTTATACCCAATACCATCATCCTTCATTACAGGCACAGTGCCTGACCTATCAGAAAGGTATGCGTATTGTCTGATCTGTAAAGACCTGCATGGATGTAAACGATAAAGCTTTGAGTCTCCAGAAGGATCTTGACTATGAACTGACTTTATGTGTGAAGACATAAATTGATAGTTGATGAAAGATTTGCCACAAGCCAAACATTGATATCTTCGCTCTCCTGTGTGATGAATTTCATGCTTTGTGCGATATTCTGCAAGAGGAAATACCTTCTCACAGTAACGGCAAGGATACTTCTTTTCCCAAGAATGAATGTTAAAATGTCTCCGCAAGCTTGTCAGACAGACATATGACCTTTTGCATACAATACAGATATAATAGACCCTTCCATCTACTATTAACTCATAGTGATCATCATGTTTTACTTTCATTCGTTTGTTGGCTGGCTCACTGCTAATTGTTTTTGGTATCTCATTCTCAAGTCTGGCCTCCCCTTCGTCAGGGTCATCTTTGACAGGGATCACTATGTCATAAGTATCTTCACCAATATTTGCATAAACCTTGCAACCAGTTGACAAGCCTTCAATTTCAGTTGCTGTATCTAAAGTAATGATCTTCTGACCCTCCATTAGATGTTTTGATTCTAAACCTGGATCATTAGTGTTTCTAGTAATTATATCTGAAACTTTTAAAGAATTGGAAAGTGGCTCTTGCAGAAGTGTAGGGATCTGCATCTTCTGTACCAGTGATCCATCAAAAGTGGCATTTTTGGGAGTATCAGCCTGTGGGACCAAAGATGTATTACTGACAGCCGAATCTGGACTGGAGCTAATAGTGTCGTCATCATCATCTATAATTTCCTCCTCCTCGTCGTCATTGGCCTTGTTTCCTTTCAAAACAGTACTGTTCGGTGTCTGCTGATTCTGCACAAGTAAATTGATTGAAGGAGACATATGATTTGGAAGTGAAGGACTGACATTTGGTGGCGTAGTATGTGGTGCCTGATTTAACAAAATGATGTTAGGAGTCAGATGTGTCTGGGCAGAAGATACCAGCACTTTTTCACTTCCTTGTGTCTGGCTCAGAGTTGCCTGGTTCACAGGAGTAGGAAGTTTCTGAGGAGGTGTGTTATTTGTTAAAGGGGGGGAGTTATTGCTAGCACAAGGTGCAGCATCTGAAATAGCAACAGAGCCTGAGTTAGGCTGGGCCTGTGCCACTGCACTGGTACTTGGCAAAGTCTCCTTTGCAGGCAGAATCTCAGAGCAGAAAATAACGTCGTCATCATCATCATCTGAATCAGTAACAATAATCTTTTTTGTCTCATAATCTTCAGCAGATAAGGAAAAAGACTCTGTTATAATAGGCATTATAGTTGCCCCATTATCTTGGGTTTCGTCTTTTGATTTTTGTACTTCAAGGTTCTTGTCACTAGAACCAGGAGGTAAGGTTTCTGAATTACCATCCTGAGCTGTACGTGAGATGCTTTTAACCTGTGACAATGGGACACCAAGCTCTGCTATAAACTTAACTCCTAACAACTGCCCTGATTTAATTAACTCATCCAGTAAATCTGATCTAACACGAACAATTTTAGAACTATAGATATAATTGAGAATTTCTGCAAAGATCTCTGCTCTTATAAAGCTTAGTTCAACAACTTGCCCAGCAACTGAGAAGAGCTGATGGAAGTAAGTACTAGAAGCAGAAAGAATATTCCTGTGGGCCCGGAATTTTCGATCTTCCACAATAACGGTAACATCACAGAAGAGTCCATGGCCACGTTGCTCATTCAAGGAGTTCAGCAGACTGCCAGAGTATTGAATGTCTGTAGCAGAAATCAGTTTTCTACTCTCCATGCCTATTAGAGAAAGGGAGAAGGTACGGGTGAAAGAATATTAGGAAAGAAAAGCAAAAGTATTTTACTATTCAGAATTTTAGCTACAGCATCATCAAATAATTTGTTCAAGTTTTAACTGAAGTTTGGCATAACTTTTTGGCTTTTATATAAATTGTTCATATGGGTTGGGTTTTGGACCATGTGTCAAATCTCATGACTTCCCCCTGAGAAGAGACAAGCAAGTTTTAAACTGATCTACAGATGTGAACAGTAATCTCTTCCTTTGCATCTCAAATACATGCATCACCACTAAGCAATTTTTAAATATTAGAATTAATTTTCTTAGTTCCAATTTTGTTTTCTCCTCAAGAAGAGTTAAGAATTAAGTTTTAGCTGTCTTAAAACTTTTTAAAGAAAAATCTTCATCATGAACACAAAAGTTATTTCACCTGTAAATGAATGATTTAAATGTCAGAAAAGTTTGTGGCCCGCTGGCCACAAGTTTGCTATGCGTGATGTATACAAAAATGAGTATGAAATATATACTCTTCCTAAATTTTAACTTATCTTTAAGAACATATTAAAAAAATACTCCCTGCAGCCAATCACTAAATCAGCATTTACAAGCACTGACAATTATTTCCTCTAAATGTCCCATTATTCTTCTATTCTTATTTAAATTGTGATGCCTCAGTTAGGATAAACCAGTAAACACCTTTCTTATCCTTTCCTTTCTTCATTCCCTTCCTCCTTCCCCTCACCTCTCTTACAATCTCCAGAGGTGGAATATTAAAGAGTGCCAAATGAAGTCAACAGATGCTACCATAAAAAGTAAGATAAAGGAAAAGAAAAGTTTACCATTTCTTAATGCCTATTTGCACGAAAACATTTTGTTAGTAAAGAACTATGTGCATTGGTATGAGAACATTCTCGCATCAAATGAATTAGTGAAAATGAAAATAAGCTTATTGGAACAGTGCAGATATTGCTCTAGAAAAAATGGGAGGATGTCAGTAAATAACATTTTTGCACTTCTTAATAGATATTCCCAGTCACAATGATCCTGAGTTGTTAAAATACATAGGGTGTCCCCCCAAAATGTATATACACACTTTGAATAATTATAAAGGCAATATTTATTAAAATACATTTCATTTCCAAAATTGAGCTATCAGCTGTTAAATTATATATACATATTTCAGGGACACCCTATCCTATCCTATATAATAAAACTATATATATAAAAGCCAAATGACCAGAACGACTGGAATGACCAGTCACTATGTTGTGCACTGTGGCTGGCCAACCAGCCTGATCAGGGGTGGGGCAGGCCAGCCAACCTCCCACGGCCCCTCCCACGGCCCCTCCCCCCCAGCCAACCCCATCCTTGATTGCCCCCCCCCCATGAATGGGGGCAGGGCTGGCCGGCCAACCTCCCGTGGCCCCTCCCCCTGACCAGCCCCGATCAGGGCGGGCCAGCTGGAACCCACCTAAGCCTCTAGTCCTCCTATATAATAAAAGGCTAATATGCAAATCGACCAAATAGTGGAACAACCGGTTGCTATGATGCGCACTGACCACCAGGGGGCAGATGCTCAATGCTCTTCCACAGGGGGAGCACTGCTCAGCCAGAAGCCGGCTCAAGGCTGGCAAGCAAAGCGGTGGTGGCAGGAGCCTCTCCTGCCTCCATGCCAGTCGGACATCCCCCAAGGGCTCCTGGACTGCAAGAAGATGCAGGCAGGGCTGAGGGCCCCCCATCCAGTGCACGAATCTCGTGCATCAGGCCTCTAGTATCTATAATTACAAAAGCATAATATGCTAATTAGATCGGACATCCTTCCTGACGACCTTTTGGATGAAGCCGGGGCTACGAGGGCAGCCGGGGGATGGAAGGCCTATTCTTGCATGAATTTTGTGCATCGGGCCTCTAGTATAAATTAGCTGATAAGTACTTTTGGTAAAGAAATACTTTTATTGCTAATATTTCCCTTTAGAATTACCAAAATAGTACCATTGTTGCAGTGCTTAAGGTATATATAGGATGTCCCAAAAAATGTATACACACACTTTGAATAATTATAAAGGCAGTGTTTATTAAAATGCATTTCATTTTCAAAATTGAGCTAGCAGCTGTTAAAATGTGTATACATTTTTTGGGACACCCTGGACACATCGAAGGCAGAAGCATTTCAAATACCTTCTCAATATTTCAAAATTATAGCTTTTAAAAAGTGAAGAGTCTAGAGATCAATGACTTAAATCATCATCAGTAACAAGGCATTGCTTGTTAACAGTACCAAGGAATTCCAGGTTAGGCATTCATCAGAAAGGGTGACCTTTGGACAGCGAGCCAGCAACCAGGGCTTCAGAAATATGGGGATTTGGAAAGAAGTCACTTTTCAGTGGATAGATGGGTTTTCTGAATAGGATCTCACAATTTTTGTCATTTGCAAATGTTCTTTTTTTCCAATGGAGGAATGCGTGAAGTGGACATGTTCCGATGACACTGGGACTTGGTTTCATTTTGTTTAGGTTTCCCCTCCTCCCCGTTAGGGTGGGCCCAGGAACAGCACAAACTGGTCTGATTTGTGACCTGACTGTGGAAAAGCCATTCTGCACCACTGGGAGAGAAATCCTTGACTGGGGGGTGCGGGGGAGGGGCAAGCGATGGTGGAAAAGCGAAAAACGACATCCGCTGCAAGGGAGTGAAACAAACCGACACGCGGCTCCCAACAGCAGCTGAACCCCATCTTCCTTCCTCCACCCCACCCCCCCCTTCTCCATTTGCACCCGGCCAGCTGCAACCAAGGTTTTTAACCCCCTTTCACGCAAAAGGGCAGCGTCTCTCAAACACAGGCAGAGGTAGGAGCAGCACAGTGAAAGCGGGGGTAATAAGGCTAGCTGGGGAAAGTAGAAGGTGGCGAAGAGGAAGGTGGGGGTGCTGGGAGGGGATAAGGCCGAGCAGGCGGCATTGTTATGCCCCGGAGGAGGACAGAAGGGGAGGATGGGCCCGGCAGAAAGGCTCTAAAACAAAGTAGGGACAAGGAGCAGAAAAAGAGGCACAAAAAGGCAGGTTATAGTGCAAGGGAAACGCCAAGTGGGCCTCCGTGGAAGGCTTCCCACGCTCCGGGCCTACCCAGGGCACCCGCAGCCCCCGGGCCCCTGACGGCGAAGGGGACCGCGCCGCGGCCTTCCCGGGTCGCCCCCTCCTTCACTCCCGGGCCCACACAAAGAAGGACCGGAGGAACGAAGCCTCCAACTCGGCCGCTTCCTGGTTCAAGTGAGGAGGAAGCAGACGCAGGCGCGGCCGGGGACAGAGGAAGCAGCGCGGCCCTCGCTGCTCCCGAGCCGGGCCGCCTCTTTACCTGCTTTTCCGCGTCGCCGCTTCTCCTCCTCAGGCCGCGCCGAATGGTGGGAGTCCTCCAACAACAAGAGGCCGGACTCCACGGCGATTCGGCTCCTTCTTTAAACGTCGCTCCAGTCTAGGGCGACGTCGACGCGGCTGCCGCCTCCTGCCGCCACCGCTGCAACCGCTGCCCCACGTCCGCCGACAGAGGGCACAGCGCGTGGGCGAAGCGCTGGAGTCGAAGGCGCCTTCCAACTCCGAGTGCACTCGGGTCTTTCCGGAACGGCCCCGGCTGCAGGCGGGCCGCTCTGGCGCCTCTCTCTCAGTCTTCGGCTCCTTCCGTAAGGGGGCAGAGGAAGCCTGGGAAGCCCTTGGAACGTTCAGCCCTTTCCGGAGGGCGAAAGGGTGGGAAAAAGGAAAGGGAAAGATAGGGTAATGTAGTCATGAGGAGCCTTAGGGATGCAAGGGAAGCTAGACGCTTTCATCTAAATTCAGTTTAAGCATCTAAGGCGTAAAAACTTTGAGAGGCTATCCGGGTTTCATTTCTTCAGCAAGTTTGGAACTGCTCTATTAGCCTGTTTCTTAGATGATAAACCACCTTGAAATATAATCTGAATAAATAAAATCAAATAGATTTCATCAACTTATGATAATTCAAGTTGTAGGATAATAACTACATTACAGTAACATTCCAACTGTCGTTTACTGACCACCTTGTTTGATCTGTACCAAATCTTATGCTAGGTTCTGTAGAATGCAAACATGAATAAGCCAAGTCTCTACCTTTTCAAAGAGCTCAGTAGATAGATACCTGAACATGGGCCAAAGTGTTTGTACAAGGTATAGAATACAGAGAAGGGAATAGTATATTGAATGCTAACATTTGAGCTGTACCTTGAATGATGAATAATATTAACACTTGCATTATTTATTATTTTTATTTACATAGCATTTCCTACTCAGAGGGCTTTAGTGTCAGTTGCATAGTAGGTGTTCAGTAATTGTTTAATGAATGAATGAGTTGTGGTAATTTTTTTAAATCCTCACCTGAGGATATTTTTCCATTGGTTTTTAAAGAGAGTGGGAGGGGGAGAGACAGAGAGAGAAACATTGATGTGAGAGCGATACATCAGTTGGTTGGTTGCCTCCTGCACACACCTCGACCAGGGCCCTGGGCCAGGGAGGAGCCTGCAACCAAGATACATGCCCTTGACTGGAGTCGAACCCAGGGGGGACCCTTCAGTCAGCAGGTGATGCTCTATCCACTGAGCCAAACTGGCTATGGATAGTTGTGGTAATTTTTTTTAAATCCTCTCATAATACACTTCCAACTGAGTACCATGATGAATGAAGCAACAGGACTGGTGTTTGGAGAGCAAAATATTTCCCTTTAGGTTGGTTAATGATCATATTCAACTAAGGAGCCAAAATAGTAGGTTTTTTTCTTTAACAATGAAAGGACTCATGGGTATAATTTTCTTTAAAAAAAAAAATATGTATAGGATAGTATTGCATCTGTTTCCAAAAACTTGAATTTGCACCTATTTACCTTTCAGTCAGAATCTCTGTGCTTCTTTCCAACAAACATTACTGAAAATATTCATCAGGATAAAACAGATCTAACTATATCTAATTTTCTTCAACATTAAATCAGATAAGGATATCCCCATCTATCCATCCCCAATCTATTCTATATTCTCTTCAATAAAGTAAAGCCACATAGTAAAGCATTAAAATAGTGTGATACAGTTGTATTTTCACATGGAAATAAGAAAGTCACATGAAATTACTTGATTACTTCTCCAAGATGTTATATTGTGGGAAAACAAACTATGTGAGACTTATTACATCACTAGAGGCCTGGTGCACGGATTCATGCACTGGTAGGGTCTCTCAGCCTGGCCTGTGGTGATCGGGCTGAAACCAGCAGTCCGACATCCCCCGAGGGATCCTGGATTGTGAGAGGGCACAGGCCAGGCTGAGGGACCCCACTGGTGCACAAATCTGTGCACCGGGCCTCTAGTATGCATGTAAGATCTTTGGTTAATTTCTTCCTGCCCTCCCCTCTCACCCCTTCCCTCTGAGATTCATCAGTCTGTTCCATGTTTCCATGCCTGTGCATTGAGTGTCTGCCCCTGGTGGTCAGTGTGCATTATAGCTAGCGGTCAAATGGTCAAACGGTCGGACAGTTAGCATATTAGCCTTTTATATATATATAGACTGGTTTTGTTAAACTAGGATTTAAAATTATGAAAGTTTCACTGTTTAATATAAATACATTTCATGGGAAGTAGGAGTGTGTTGTTATAAAAGAAACTAAAACAGATGGTAGTATTTGCCTGGCAACTGAGTACTTAACAAAATTAGTTAGCAGATTAATGACCATTTTTGAGTCATTCTCCCTCAAAATTTAGTAGCAAAAAATATTAGAAAATAGGACAAAGTACATCTTTTTTAAGAACTTTAAATTTTATTTTTTCAATTACAGTTTACACTCAATATTATTTTGTATTGGTTTCAGGTGTACAGCATAGTGATTAGACAATCATATACTTTACGAAGTGTTTCCCCCAATATTTTTAGTACCAACCTGGCATATATAGTTATGGCAATATTATTGACTATATTCCCTATGCTATAAGTTATATTTTCATGACTAATTTGTAACTGCCAATTTGTACTTCTTTTTAAAAATATATTTTTTATTGATGTTTTTTACAGAGAGGAAGGAAGAAGGAGAGGGATAGAGAGTTAGAAACATCAATGAGAGAGAAACATCGATTCAGCTGCCTTCTGCACACTCCTTACTGGGGATGTGCCCGCAACCAAGGTACATGCCCTTGACGAGAATCAAACCTGGGACCCTTCAGTCTATCGACTGAGCCAAACCGGTCAGGACCAATTTGTACTTCTTAATCCCTTCACCTCTTTCACCCAGTCCTCCAACCCGCCTCCACTCTGGCAACCATCAGTCTGTCCTTTGTCAATAAGTCTGTTTCTATTTTGTTTGTTCATTTATTTTGTTCTTTAGATACCACATATAAATCAAATCATATGGTATTAGAACAAAGTACATCTTGAAAGTTTAGGATCTGTTTACCTTTAAGTAGCTAAATTGACTAAAACTAAAAGGACTTAACTTTGAAATACAGATCACAATGGCAGTAACTGCCACACTTGATATCAAATGGGTTTTGGTTACCACTCAGATTTCAATTGGAAGACACACTCAATACAACTTCTTTTGCACCAGTATGATCAGCACTACAGCTGCCCCCAGGATTGCCTTGCCTTTTGGTTTCTTTCACGAAAAGACCTTAAAAGTGTGGAACCTTAAATGAAGTATGATGAAAATCTGTTAATTCAAAGCACAGGAAGCTTCTCTTCCCTTCTGTCCATGTCACTCACCCCTATCTCAGCAAAAACTAAACTAAAATTAAAAATTATTTGTAATTAAAGGGGATCCAATGGTTAGGGAATGAACTTTTGTAGGTAAGCAGAGCAGACCACTTAGGGAAGATAGAATTTACTAGGTGGCCACAAACTGCTGTTTATGTCTCAGTTTCCCTGTTCCGTTTGTCCTGGAATTTTCCTAGCTTCTTACTATTCTGTAACAGTTTCATATTTCAAATATAGAGAAAATGAGGGACTATAATACCCATGAGTTCGTTATAAAAATTATTTGACAATATGAAATCAAATAAGAAATGAATCAAAAGAAAGGATTAAGAATGGACATTTTGCAGTGGGCCAATCTATTTAAATGGAGGACTAAGACCAAACAGCAAGGTTGATTATGAATATGTGACAGAATGAAATTACTATTAACACTGACTGACACAAAAATCCATTCATTTGTTCATTAAATACATATAATTTAGTACCTACTTTGTGCCCGGCAATGTTGTAGGCACTGTGGATACAGTCATCATCAAAATGAAGTCTCAGTCCATGAAACTCAGACTCTGAAGGGAGGCAGCCAATCATTGATTCTCTCACATCATTGATGTTTCTGTGTGTGTCTCTCTCCTCTTCTTTCCTATCTGAAATCAATACAAATATATTTTTTTAAAAAGGGGAGAGACATACACTAAACATATGTGTATATATTACCTAAATATATAACATCAGACAGGAATTAGTGTTTGAAGAAAATTAAACAGTGTAAAGGGACAGAGAATGATGAGGGTGCCATTGCAGATAGTGTGGTCAGGGACCGCCTCTCTGAAAAGATGATGTATGAGCAGAGAATGGAATAAACTAAGGGAAAGAGCCATGCAAATACCATTTGTATTATTATTTATGGGACATACTTGTACTAAAACATTATTTGTTGTGTATCTGAAATTCAAATGTAAGTGGACCTACTTACTGCATTATTTCCTTTTGCTAAATCTGACAATAAAACACACTGTCAGCTGCTTAGGAAATAGTTTGAATACTTTGTGCATTTTCTTCTTATCCCATTTAGATTTTTCTTTTAATTCCAGGTAGACTTAAAAATATGTACAGTTGACCCTTGAACAATGTGGGGGTGGTGGTTAGGGGCACCGACCTTCCAGGCAGTTGAAAATCTGCCTATAACTACCTAATTATATTTTAGCCATTCCTATGTATAGGGTGGGGCAAAAGTAGGTTTACAGCTGCGAGTACGTGAAAGTTTATTCTTATATTATCACTTATTATTGTTATTTTCTATACAAACTGTAAACCTATTTTTGTCCCACCCTTATTCTTTCTATATGTATATATGTACACACATATTTTATTTACACTTATTATATTATTTATACATCTATTATTTATACATACATATATATACATACACATATATGAAACACAGTTAGTACGCAATAGTATAGAATATGTAACGCACAGAAAGCACTTGAAACACAAACAGAATTGACTCTATTGTTGATAGGACCACTCTGAAATATATCATGTGGCCTGTCATTCTTCCCTTTAGTTACTTCCAGTACAAGGCTGAGAAAGACATGGTCTCTGGTCCAATCTGGACCTGTCAGGGGACCCATGGGGAACCACAAGGATGCCCGGAACCAATTGTAACGGAGTCTTGTTCACACGATTACCCACACTCCTTTCACGTCCGCCGCAGGCCACGTAAGCCTGGGGAAGGGTTTTGCGGATGTACCCGGAAGGTTTCCAAGGTCTCCCAGCTTTGGGAGGTTGCGCAGTGGCGCGGTCTGGCAGTTAGGCGGGTTCCTAGGCTCTGTAAAGTGGTACCTATTTTGCAACAAGGATGGCGCTGGTGCTTGGCGCTCGAGCCTGTGCGGGGCGGAAGGCAGGCCTCGGGCTCCAAGGGGAAGCCTTGCAGTTCCTAGAGCCTGGGGCGCAGCTAGGCGGCGCGTTCGGGGAGTGGGGGTGGGGGTGGGGGTGGGGGTGGGGGGGCCCAGCTCTCGGTCAGGGGATCCGAGTAGTCTTGGGCATCAGCTGGGTGGCCTCCGCCAAGGTCCCGGAAACTCGCCCCACTGCTCCAGCTCAAGGTACGGTTCTCGAGAGCGGAGCTAGGCGCCGGGTCGCTTTTGCCTCCTTGGCTGCCTGTCACGGGCAACAAGCCCTGACTTACGCTGCTGGACACGGGCAGGGAGGAGTGGGTGGGAACTGCGCGCTTTTGATCTGAGGAGCGCACCCCTGCTTTCTGAGTCTCCATCTTTCACCCTGCTTTTGACCATTTGCATTTTGCTTCCTTCTACCTTCCTTGCGCCTATTTTCATTTTTTCTTCAGTCTACCCATGGTAGCCCCCTTTTTGGCCTTTTTCTCCCTTAATTCTCACTCATCCTCGGGCCCCTTCAGACAGTGCCCTGAGCTCCCTTCACACGCCCACCCCCTTCCACCTCTGGTCTTGTAGCTAATATGGCCAAGGCTCCCAGACCTATGTATAGCATTTATGTGCTTTGTGTTATTTGAACAAATTTCTGTTTTCCACCATACTGAGTGGGAAGGAGGAGTTATGTGAGTTATTCATCACAGAATTCGCTGTTCTTATCTATAATAATAAAAGCATAATATGCTAATTAGACTGGACGTTCTTCCAGACAACCTTACAGAAAAAGCCAGGGCTGCGAGGGAAGCCCAGGTCCTGGGTCCCTGCCTCCCTGCCAGCGGCCGCAGGGAAGCCAGTGTTGGCAGCCAGGGGAAGGGACTCTAGTCACTTAATAAGAGCTCAAGCATTGCTTGTCCAATATATATTGATAACAGGATGTGTAAGTGGAAAATCTTTGTAGGGTGTTGGGAAGGATTGAAGTTAAGGGTTGAAATTGGAAAGTAGAAAAACCTTCCTCCAAGCCATGATTAGCTCAATGTGGGAAAAGTGATGTGCTAAATTGCAGAGGAATCTCCCTTGAAAAGGGTCTTGTTAAGTGGTCTCTATCTTGACCTCGAGGAATGAGGGGAGGGTGAGATCAGTTTTCCTCTATTGAAACTGGGTATTGGAGTGGAAAATTAGTTTAAGAAGGAGAAGGAAAGAGTTACAATTATTTCTGTGTAAGTATTCATTTCTAATGTTTACTGAACGTGTCAGGTAGCATACTAAGTGCCTTGAATGTGTTTTAAAAAATGAGAAATTTAAAAACATTCCAGGCATTGAGGGGTAGGTTGAAATTACAACAGCTGGGACATGTCTTGATGGTGTGTGTTTTCTTCCAGCAGTGAGATGTAATAAAGCACAGTGAGAAGGAGTATAGTCGAAGGATTATGACTGCCTGAGTTTGAAGCCCTGCTTTGCCACTTAATACCTGTGCGGGGAGAGTTTAGCTAATCCAGTGGTTCTCAACCTTGGCTGCACATTAGGATCACCTGGGAATCTTTTTAAAATCCTGATTTCTGGGCCTCATCCTCTGGAAATTCTGTTTCTTTGTTATGGAGTGGGGCCACAACATTAGTAGCAAAGAAACAGAATTTCCAGAGGATGAGGCCCAGAAATCAGGATTTTAAAAAGATTCCCAGGTGATTCTAATGTGCAGCCAAGGTTGAGAACCACTGAGCTAAGTTATTCCATGATATTACTGCCTCAGCATCCATTTTGTTCAGCCAAGTGGCTTTCAGGGACCCTAAATCGGCACTATCCCCCTCATGCAAGCAAATGCCCTACGTAGCAGCACACAGTCACAAGCAAATGTACGTTCCTGATATGACTTCCCCAGCAGCCCTTGTGATCAACAGTCTCCCCTGCCTCCTAGCATCTGTGTGCTATATGGCATCTTAGATAAGACACCCTGGGGTTTAGCAAAACCTCACTCTTTTGTTTTAAATGGACTGATCTGGACCTAGCCCAGGAACCCTAAAGTACTCCACCCACAGACCTTAATAAAGGCATGTGCCCCAGGTCCTGTCGTCGTTATTTGTGTTCTGTCTTGACCTCCCTATGTGGACTGTCCAGGCATGCTGTGTATGTCCTTCCAGACCTGTGAGTAATAAACTACTCTATTTCAATTACACTTGTGGTCTGTTGTTGAACTTTGGCTCACCATCCACTTAACAAATGCTAATTTAACAAAGTCAAAACATTGGGTAAGTTCCTTAAACTCATTTCTTATAAAAAAGGGATAAAAATAATACTAACATTTGTAGTGTTGTGATGATTTAATACCTGGAACATAATACACATTCCATGTTAGCTATTATGATTTCATGCCTGGGAGTAGAAATGTAAAAACAGTCCTCTGAGTTATAGTGGAGACCTACCTCTCCAAGTTAAATGTTTCAAAAAGGTGCCCCCAGTCTGTCAATCAAAAACAAAACCGCTTCTTTTTCTTTAAATCCTCACCTGAAGATAAACTTACTGATTTATTTTTATTTTTTTTAGAGAGGGAAAGGGAGAGAGAAAGAAACATCGATGTGACTGGGAATTGAACCCAAAATTTTTCAGTGTACAGGACGACACTCCAACCAACTGAGCCACACTGGCAGCCAGGGCAAAATAGCTTCTTATTTTAGAATCTTAACCAAAAGAGGTAAGAACAGCGTAGATGAAATTGGCATTTGTGCATGTAGAAGATAATTTATCTTAAGGGTACAGATGAAACCAGTTAGCAGCAGGGACCATTTTAATGGTCTCCTACTCACCCTGTTGGTGAGAGAGGAATGGATGTCCTCCTTAGAGTTATGGGGAGGCTGAACACAGGATGCTTGACACTGGACAAATGAGATCCACAGACTGGCAGGGTACTCAGATTCACTACCCAGGCATATCTGGAACTGTATCTTTTGATAAAGAGGGTTGTTTGGCTAGGGGACCTATAGGCAGGAGCAAAGTGGGGAGGGAAATTTGTCATTAGGCCATTGGATGCCCTACTGGTTTCCCCAGAATTCTAGGCAGCACATAGTAGTGGGCCTTAATTTGATGCTTTACACCTTAAGGACTGTGTGTCTTTACAGTCTGGCAGGCTCCATTGGCCCCTACACTCATATATTAGAAGAACTATTATTTGCATGTTTACTTATGTTTACTTTTAGATTGTCTACTTCTCTTTTTGTTTCTTTTCTTTTTCCGGCTGCTTTTTGTTTATTTTCCACTTGGTAAAAGGCAAGAGGTTGTGGTTACAGGGTGTCAGGAAAGCTCTCCTGTGGCTTGGATATTAAAGAGCAGGCCTCCCTCAACACCTTTTTGGTGTTTCGCTGTTTTGACAAAAAAAGAACCCAATTGTTTTTTTGTGGGTTTTTTTCGTTTTTTTTTTTAATATATTTTATTGATTTTTTACAGAGAGGAAGGGAGAGAGATAGAGAATTAGAAACATCGATGAGAGAGAAACATCGATCAGCTGCCTCCTGCACGCCCCCGAGTAGGGATGTGCCCGCAACCAAGGTACATGCCCTTGACCGGAATCGAACCTGGGACCCTTTAGTCCGCAGGCCGACGCTCTATCCACCGAGCCAAACCGGTTCGGCAACCCAATAGTTTCTATTTGCTGAAGCCTGCCTAGTCTATGGGGTGAGGTGGGGAGGGGGAGAGGGGATAAAGGAGGAGGGGTGAGGGCCCTCAAAAGAGCCTAGTGCCTCTAGAAATCTTGTGCCTGGTGGTGGCCACTAAGGATGGGAGCCCCTGCGTTGGCTTTGGTGAGCTGGCCACCAGGATGCTTCCTTAGGGCCTCAAGCAATGCGTAATCACAGGTGGCAGGGACCAGAGCACTAGGCCAAGGAGCCCATTTGCAGAGCAGACTGCAGGAGACAAGGGGAATAGAGATGTGGGGGAGGAGATTGCCTGCTTCTTGAAGTGGGAGACATTGCATTCCAACCTTGCACAGTTCTATCTTTTTCCCTGAATAAAGAAGTAAAAATAAATTTATTCAAACAATGAAACCACATATATTTACTTGGTAAAGATTTAAAAAACACAAATAGAGACATAGCTAAACTTTGGGAAATTGAGACCCTGTTGTTTGTTTTCAGTTTATGAGTAACTGCAAAAATTAAAACAAAAAAATGACAAATATAAAGGAATTAAAGGAAAAAACAGGAAGGAAACCCTGAATGAATTTCATAGAATTTAATTTTTGTTACATGGAACTTCTTTTTCAGAGCTCCATTTATTTTCTAGTGCTTCATTTTTTACTAATTCCTGGGTTTCTGAAAACAAAAGTTTTAACCAAACGGAAACAGACTTTTTTATTTTATTTTATAAATGTGTGTAAATAAATGCAGTTATTTCCCAATGTAAAACTGTTTCTGTCACATGAGCAGTTGGCAGCTATGTCGTGCCGGTGACAGAAAGGATGCACTTGATAGGCTTCCAGGCTTCATTTCTGGCCCAGCCTCTCAGGCTGTCTATAGTCTGTACCATTTGGTATCAGAACATCAAATCCTAAATGTTGAGTTTACATTTATACCAAGTTTTATCAAAGTTTAAAATGAGAAGAGATACTTGGACTTAACTGGATCTATTGAATTTCACGCACGCGCGCACACACACGGATAAAACAGAATTCAGCCATTGAGTTATTGAGTTATTGACTTGCCTATATATTCTGAGAGATTAAGTGAGAGTTCCTGAAGTATGAGGACTTTCTCCAAAGAATCTTGTTATAGACTGAATGTGAACCCCTCACCCCCAAATTCATATGTTGAAGTCTAACCCTCAAAGTGACTATTTGAACATAGGGTCTTTAAGGAGGTAATTAGGCTAAATGATGGCATAAGGATGGGCCGTGACTTGAAAGGACTTATTAGAAAAGGAAGAGACACCAGAGATATCTCTCCTCCCCACCCCCATGCCCAATAGGAGTGCACAGAGGAAAGACCACAGGAGGTCACAGGGAGAAGGCAAGAGCCTATAAGCCAGGAAGAGAGGTCTCACTAGAAACCAACCTTGATGGTACCTTAATCTTCAACTTCTAACCTCCAGAACTGCAAGCAAATAATTTCTGTTGTTTAACCACCCAGTCTGTGGTGTTTTATTATGGCAGCCCTAGCTGACTAATACTATCCTGAATCAGAGTAATTTCTTTAAAAATATTTTAAAATTTTTATAACACTTGTTAAGTCCAGAATCTATTGTTAAATTTTATATTAAGAGCTTTAAGTACATCTCACATTTTTCTTATTTCATGTGACTTATTCTTTTATATCCCTAAAGTTTTAAAAACATGAAACATACCTAAGAATTAAAACATGCTGCCAGTGGATTTTACCATGCTAATTGTTCTCTTTAAATTATAATCCAGAGTGCTAATTTCTTATTCATAAAAGGGTTCAGTGTTAAAGCAAATAATACATTTAGCCCTGGCCGGTTTGGCTTAGTGGATAGGGCATCGGCCCATGGACTGAAAGGCCCAGTCCTGGGTTCAGTTCCAGTCCAGGCCATGTACCTAGGCCTAGTCACTTGCGGGAGGCAACCAATCTCTCTACATCAATCTCTCTCTCTCTCTCTCTCTCTCTCTCTCTCTCTCTCTCATTCCCTCCCACTCTCTCTAAAAAATCAATGGGAAAATATGTATGTGCAGGTGAGGATTAACAACAAAAATACATATATATTATTTTGAATTATTTTTTCTTAACTAACCCAATGGTAGACTGCATGCCAGATGTTAGCATTACAAAGGTATTTTAGCAATGAATGTACTGGTATGGTTTTGTTTACTTTTAACTTTCCTATATCTAATATTATCTGAAGTCTTAATGCTTCTTTTTACTTATTTCTTTTCTCTTTGGTGCTATTCATAAGCTGCTGTTTCTACTTTAGGTTGAGTTGAGAAAATGTACTTCACACGTAAACTTTGTAATTTGTGACAGGGTAATAAAGCATTATTATCAGGAACTTGTTCTTACAGATATCCTTATAACAACCTGAAATAGAATTCGAGTTAGAAGGAACCCTAAAAATAACTTTTCAGCCTGGCCTGTGTGGCTCATTGGTTGAGCATCAACCCATGAACCAGGAGCCCATGGTTCAATTCCTAGGCAGGACATATGCCCTGGTTTCGGGCTCTCGTCGTTAATATTTCTCTTTTTCCCTTTCCCTTCCTCTTTGAAATCAATAAAAATATATTTTTTTTAAAAAAATAATTTTCCAAGTGATGCCTAAGTTATTCCAAATTCGATCCCCAGAGGAAAAGATTATAAGATATAAAAATACCATTTTTAAACTGTTATAGAATTTTAATCACTTATTTTCAGATCTTTCTACAGCAGAATGAAATGTGTTTGTACTGTTCTGTGTGAGGTTCTTCTTGCTCTTCTTATATCTACTTTCTTTAATCTTTCCTTATGGTTCCCTACATTTGTTCTGAGGCTTCTTCTGAAAATATTAATCTTACATGCTGCTGTCAGTTTGAATAGCACTTTGTAAACTCTAAAGCAGGAGTCCTCAAACTTTTTAAACAGGGGGCCAGTTCACTGTCCCTCAGACCGTTGGAGGGCTGGACTATAGTTTAAAAAAAAACTATGAACAAATTCCTATGCACACTGCACATATCTTATTTTGAAGTAAAAAACCAAACGGGAACAAATACATTATTTGTATTTGCATGTGGCCCGTGGGCCGTAGTTTGAGGACCCCTGCTCTAAAGCATTATGCAAGTGTAAATAATTATATTATTATGAAGGTGGTAGACTATTGAACTGTATTCTTACAAAGTTATTCCAATGTTTGCTTTTAAAGGTTCTTGGGCAGTCAATGTCATTACTGAAATATTTTAATTTTACGTTTTTATATTCCATGGTTTATATTTCTAATTTTTATAACCATCTTCTTTAAATTCAGCTCTGATGAACATACACAGTAGAGGATAAAGATTCAACGAAAAGCACCACTTCAGAAGATATTTTTAAAATTCAGAACACTTTAAAAAAAATCCTCACCCGAGGATATGTTCTTATTGATATGTATTTTTTAAAGAATAGTTTATTCATTTTTGGAGAGAGAGAAAGGGAGAAGAGTGCAACATCAATCAGCTGCCTCTCACACGCCCCCTACTGGGGATAGAGTCCCCAATACAGGCTTATGGCCTGACTGGGAATCAAACCAGCCCACCTCTCCGTGCAAGGGATGATGCCCAACCAATTGAGCCATACCAGCCAGGGCTTTATTGATTTGTTTTTTAGAGAGAGAGAGAAAGAGAAACATTGATCCATTGCCACCTGTATGTTCCCCAAACTGGGATCCATCACGAAACTTAGGTATGTGCCCTGACTGGGAATGTGTACTGGATGAGGCTCCAGCCAAATGAGCCACCTGGCCAGAGCAGAGCGTTTTATATTGGGGAGTTAAAATAAGTTTGTAAATAATTGAACATTAAACTTTGCTTTTACTCAGTTTACCCATCATCTTTGCCTTGACAGTATTTCAAATATAATAAAATTGATACTCAGAAATACTTCTTTAGAAGTTAGTTTTTATTTGTATTTTATGTAGAAGAAAAGAAGAAGAAGTCTAGTCATTCAAAAGAAAGGTCCAAGAAAAGGAGAAAGAAAAAATCCAAAAGAAAACACAAGAAGTATTCTGACAATAGCAACAGTGACTCTGATTCTGAAACAAACTCCAGTGGTAAGAAAGTCAACATCATTCTGCAAAGCCTCACTTCAAAACTACTTTTACTTCTTAAAGTTTATTTCAGAAGTAGGTTCTTAAAACAATAATAATAATCAAGAGTTTTTTAACACTTAGTGACACCCTACTAAATGCTTGCTAATTAATCCACACAGTAACTGTAGGGTACATCTTAGAGATGGGGAAAGGGAGGCACAGAGCAGCTTAAAGTACCACCCTCAAGGTCACACATTTTGGATTCAGACCTAAGCAGTGTGATTGTTTGTGTGTAGTTATACAAGGCCCGTGGCACTGAACCAAGTTGGGGTTGGGCTGCAAGGCGTGTGATGCCAAGCCAAGCCATACAGGGCTGCATCAGCCCAGTGGAGCAGCTCTTTTGTGTAATTCTCACACTCAGTGGGAACCTTTGTGCAATTTTCAAAAGGTTATACATAAAGGTCCCCCTTCAGGCTGGGAGCTGATTTAAGGAAGGAAAATACCTCTGTGGGGTGACACATCAAAAAGCCACTTTTTTTGTGCCCAGTCCTGGCTGATGATTGACAGAGGGTATGTCCTTTGGGGACACATTACACAAAGTTGCCCTTTCCTCTCATATTACCTGGGTTTCCTGGCCTCCATTGTCACTTTTCTTCCTCATTGTTGGAAGACTGGACTTTCTTAAAGCACTGAGCATGCCAGTCCTCTACTGAATGCTTCATTCAGTAGCTCTGCATGGCCTTCAGGGTAAAGTTCAGACCTTGACTGATCTGCTCTAATTATATTACCCTCTCTTTCTTTTTGATTTTTAAATTTTCTTTTAATATAGGTTTATTGATTTCAGAGAGGAAGGGAGAGGGAGAGGGAGAGAGAGAGAGATAGAAACATCAATGATGAGAATCTTTGATTGGCTGCCTACCGCATGCCCCACACTAGGGACCAAGCCTGCAACCTGTGCAAGTGCCCTGACTGGGAATTGAACTGTGACCTCTTGGTTCCCACTGAGCCACACTGGCTGGGCCACATATACCATCTCACTTTATCTCAGAGCATCCTCTGTAGCTTGAGAACTACTTTCTGTCTCCTCAATATTCCATGTTTTTTCTCTTGATGTTGTTACTTGATACAGAGAGTCCATCCGCCTGCAATGCCAGTCTCTCCCTGCATGCGGCTTGGCTTACTCATTTCAACAATGGGCATGCATTACTTTTGTAACAGAACTGATGTTAAAACGCATTAGCTTAAGGGTCACCTTTGCCTGGCCAACAATTCCTGAACCACCCTCTCCAAATCAGCCTGATTTTGAGACTCCTCTGTAGGCCCAGAGTGCCCCAGGCTTCCCCCTATCACTCCAGATTCTATTTATCTCTTCACCTCTGCCTCCTCCATTAGACTGAGCTCCTGGAAAGCATACCCCCAAACACACATAGGGTTTTCTCTCTTTCCATCAGGAAGATACCCAGACATTCAGAAAAGTAAAGAGAATCGTATAAGTATAATACCATAAATATCACCTTGATTTTAACAATTTTTAGTATTTTGACATTTTTTTCAAATATAGGCTTTTTTGCTGAGGTATTGGAAGTAAGTTACAAATATTGATGCTAAATATTTCCATAAACAATTCTTTAAATACCTAGTGTGACTTTTTAAAATCCTTTTTATTTTATTGAATTTATTGGTGTGGCATTGCTTAATAAAATTATATAGGTTTCAGGTGTACAAGTCAGGTTACATCAACTGTATATTGTATTGTGTCTTCACCACCCCAGGTCCAGTTTCCTTCTATCACCATTTATCCGCCCCCCCCCCCATACCCTTTTCTACCTCCCTCTTGTAATCACCATGCTGTTTTCTGTGTCTATGTTTTTTTGGTGTTTTTTTTTTGTTTGTTTGTTTTTTTGCTTAATCCCTTCACCTTTTCACCAAGCCTCACAACCCGCTTCCCATCTGACAGCTGTCAGTCTATTCTCATTCAATGAGTCTGTTTCTATTTTGTTTGTTAGTTCATTTTGTTATTAGATTCCACATATGAGTGAAATCATGTGATACTTGTCTTTATCTGACTGGTTATTTCACTTAGCATAATACTCTCCAGGTCCATCCATGTTGTCGCAAAGGGTAAATGTACCACAAATTTTATCCACCCACCTACTGATGGGCGCTTGGGTTGCTTCCAAATCTTGGCTATCTATACTAATAATAGCCTAGGGCCATCACAACCATTCCGACGACTGAACAGTGGGCCCCGGGCGGCTGGGGTGTGGTAGCAAGAATGACCACTCCACCTCTCAGTCCCTTCCCTAGCCAGCAGCTCCCATCCCCCAATGGTGAATGGGGAACCAGGGGTGGGTGGCAGGGGACACAGGCCATGCCAGGCCAAGGCCTCCACCCTGCCAGTCCCCCCACACACAGAGGGCCGATTCCCTGTTGGGGTGGGCCGGCGAGCGAGTGGGAATAGCCGACCCTCTCCCTGGCCTACAGGCTCTAATCCAGCCGTGGGCAAACTAGGCCCGTGGGCCGGATCCGGCCCGTTTGAAATGAATAAAACTAAAAAAAAAAAACCATACCCTTTTATGTAATGATGTTTACTTTGAATTTATATTAGTTCACACAAACACTCCATGCTTTTGTTCCGGCCCTCCAGTCCAGTTTAAGAACCCATTGTGGCCCTCGAGTCAAAAAGTTTGCCCACCCCTGCTCTAATCCCTCATGGCAAATGGGGAACTGGGGGAAACCCAGGGGGGGTGACTGGGCATGCAATGGCGCCAGGCCAAGGCCCTGCCCCCCATCATCCCACACACACAGGTCGACCAGCGCCAAGGGCAAGGCCAGTGAGCGGAGGGGAATGGCCTGGCCAACCTCTTGGTCCCTCCTCCTGGCCCACAGGCTCTGATCGCCTATGGCAGTGGTTCTCAACCTTCCTAATGCCGCGACCCTTTAATACAGTTCCTCATGTTGTGGTGACCCCCAATTTCATTGTTACAAAGTGAACATAATTAAAGCATAGTGATTAATCACAAAACAATATGTAATTATATATGTGCCCTGTGAAAGGGTTGTTCGACCCCCAAAGGGGTCGCGACCCACAGGTTGAGAACCGCTGGCCTATGGCATACCAGTTTCCATTAGTGGAAAGAAGATACAATAGAACAACCTGGAAATGGTAAGTCTTTTTCCTTATTGATTCTTTATTGCTGGGCTCTGGAGAAATAATGGTCAGGTACCCTGTTGGGTCCCTCTGAGCCCCGTCTCTCCTCCTCTGCTCAGCCCTGCTGATCATCGGGTGTCCCAGAGAAAGAGGGAGAGAAAAGCTGGACTTAGCAACGCCACCCTCCCAAGGGTTGGGGGTAACAGAGGGATGTGGTGACTTTGGAGTCACACAGACTCTGCCAGTTAGACTTGTGTAACCTCTCTGAACCTCGGTTTCTTCATCTATGAAATGGGTATGATAATAGTACCAGCCTCAGTGAAATGTTACTGGGTGTGCATAAGATTATGCACATAAGGCTCACAGCCCCGTGCTTGAGAGGTGCTAAGCACTCACTGTTGTCACTGTGATTATCTTCCCCGTGCCCTCACTGGGCTTATGAACCCCAGTGTTTAACTGGCAATGTAGGCAGGTGTGGAAACTGCCTGCTCCGTGTCCTGGGGGCCCCTGGGAGAACTCGGATTCCGGATTCCCAGGCAAGATGGCTCTGCAATATGAAACTCCTGAGGATCAGGAGCCCAGCCGGGTCCCAGCATGTGCTCCCTGGGTCTCCGGGGCAATACCGCTGCCTTCCCTCTCTTCCCGGCACTGTCCTGTCCCGCCTCAGTTGTCACTCACGCCAGGAATCCCTGCGTCATCTGTGTGCACATCTGTTTCCCTGCAGCCCCCACTCCGTGTGCCTCCCAGCTCTGCCCTGCACTTGGGCAAATCACTTAACAACTCGTGCCTTTATTTTCTCATCTGACAGCTGGGAATAATAGTGCCAGCCTCCTCGGGTTGTTGATCAAGCCAGGTCATCAGGTGAAGCACTTAGAAGAGTGCTGGGGCCTGTATTAAGTGGCCATTCAGTGTCAGCTGTTCTGTTACTACTGCTGAAAGGCCAGTCTCCTAGGAGTAAGGGTTCTGTGAGGTGCCACAGTCCTGTGAAAACCCTGAATGAGAATCTTCAGCCTTTCAGAAACTGTGAACTCATTAGCATACTAAACCACCTGTGAAGGACCTTTGACTCCTATAAGCATTAACAACAACGAGTAAAAAGCCTGAGGCCTGAGCCTGGATGTCTGTCCTGTATACCAATAGGTTGCTGGTTAGGTTCCCTGTCAGGGCACATGCCCCGATTGTGGGCTCAATGTTTCTCTCTTCCTCTCTCTCACTCAAATAAATGAATACATATTTTAAAAAATAAAGTTAGAGGTGAAGCCATTATGGTCCCATGGCTGCAAACTAGAAGAAAATATAACTCAACAAGAATAAGAGACTCTTTTTTAAAAAAAAAACAAATTATAGCCATAAAAATAACATAGAATTACAATGAGGAAGAAAACGGGCATCTAAAGGAATACATGTGGCTACAGGGGAAATCGCTAATTAGCCTAGATTTTAGAAGACAGACTGGGAAAAATGTATTTGCAGCAAATATTCGATAAATACTTAGTATCTAACATATAAGAGCTCACACAAATCCTATACAATAAAAGCCTAATATGCAAATCAACTGAACTGCTGAAGGACTGGTGGAACGACTGGTCGCTATGACACGCACTGACCACCAAGGGGCAGACACTTAACACAGGAGCTGTCCCCTGGTGATCAGTGCGCTCCCAGAGGGGGAGCACTGTTCAGCCAGGAGCCAGGTTCGCAGCTGGTTAGCGCAGCAGCGGTGGCAGGAGCCTCTCCCACCTCTGTGGCAGCGCTAAGGAACAGTGAGCCAAGAGGTAAGGAGCAGAGAGCAGGCAGGTGGTAAGGAGCGAGGGGTCCTGGACTGCGAGAGGGATCCCAGACTGCGAGAGGGCACAGGCTGGGCTGAGGGACCCTCCCCCCCCAACACACACACACCCCAGTGCACGAATTTCATGCATGGGGCCTCTAGTTGTAAATAATGCTGCAATGAATATAGGGCTGCATATATTCCTTTGAATCAGAGTTTTGGGTTTCTTCATATATATTCCCAGAAGTGGAATTGTTGGGTCGTTAGGCAATTCATTCTTAATCCTTTGAGTTAACTCCCTACTGCTTTCCACATTGGTTGCACTAATCTGCATTCCCACCAACAGTGCACAAGGATTCCCTTTTCTCCACATCCTCGCCAGCACTTGTTATTTGGTGATTTCTTGCTGATAGCCATTCTGACAGGTATGAGGTAATATCTCATTGAGATTTTAATTTGTATTTCTCTGATGATTAGTGATGTTGAGCAGCTTTTCACATGTCTATTGGCCATCTGTGGGTCCTCGTTAGAGAATTGTCTATTCAGGACCTTTGCCCACTTTTTAATCAGATTGTGTGTATGTGTGTGTGTGTTTGTGTGTGTTTGTGTGTGTGTGTGTGTGTGTGTGTGTGTGTGTGTGTGTGTGTGTAGACAGAGATAGAGAGAGAGAAACATCCATATGAGAAACACCTGCCCCCTACTGTGGATTGAGCCTGAAACCTGGGCATGTGTCCTGACTGGGAATCAAACCAGAGACCCTTCTGTGCATGGGATGTTGCTCAAACAACTGAGCCACACTGGCCAGGGTGAGTTTTATAAGTTCTTTATAAATTTTCTTTATTTATAAATCTTGGACATTAACCCCTTATCAGATGTATTATTGGCAAATATGTCCTCTCATTTAGTGGGTTGTCTTTTCAGTTTGTTGATGGTTTTCTTTGTTGTACAGAAACTTTTAAGTTCAATGTAGTCCCATTTGTTTATTTTTTCTTTTGTTTCCCTTGCTGGAGACAATATATCAGAGAAAATATTGCTATGAGAAATGTCTGAGATTTTACTGCCTATGTTCTCTGCCTGGAGTTTTATGGTTTTGAGTTCAACCTTTAAGTCTTTAATCCATTTTTAGTTTCTTCTTGTGTTTGGTATAAGAAGGTTTCATATTTTTGCATGTATCCAATTTTCCCAGCACCATTTATTGAATAGACTATCTTTACCCATTGTATGTTTTTGCCTCATTTGTCAAATATTAATTGACCATAAAGGCATAGGTTTATTTCTGAGCTCTCTGTTCTATTCCATTGATCTATATGTCTGTTTTTATGCCAGTACCATGCTGTTTAGATTACTATAGCTTTGTAGTATAGTTTGATATTAGGTAGAGTGATTCCTCCAATTTTGTTCTTCTTAAGATTGCTGTGGCTATTCAGGGTCTTTGGTGGTCCCATATAAATTTTTGGAATATCTGTTCTAGTTGTGTGAATTACACCATTAGTTTCTTTCTTTCTTTTTTAAAAATATGTTTTTATTGATTTCAGAGAAGAAGGAAGAGGGAGAGAGAGATAGAAACATCCATGATGAGAGAGAATCATAGATTGGCTGTCTCCTGCACATCCCCCACTGGGGATTGAGCCCACAACCTGGGCATGTGCCCTTGACAGGAATCGAACCTGGGACCTTTCAGTTTGCAGGCCGACACTCTATCCACTGAGCCAAACCGGCTAGGACTCTTTCTTTCTTTTTTTAGAGAGATGGGGGAAAGGGGAGAGATAGAAGCATTAATGATTGAGAAACATAATTGATCAGCTGCCTCCTGCTTGCCCCATACTAGGGACTGAGTCTACAACCCGGGCATGTGCCCTGACTGGGAATCATACCATGATGTCTTTGTTCCTGTGTCAATGCTCAGCCACTGAACTACACCAGCTGGGCGGCCATTGGTATCTTGATAGGATTTGTGTTGAATCCATAGATTGCTTTGGATAGTATGGACATTTTAATGATGTTAATTTTCCTGTCCATGAACAAGGTATATGCTTCCATTTATATGTATCTTTTTCAATTTCTTTCTTCACTGTCTTATAATTTTCCAACTACAGGTCTTTTTACATCCTTATTTTTAAATATATTTTATTGATTTTTTACAGAGAGGAAGGGAGAGAGATAGAGAATCAGAAACATCGATGAGAGAGAAACAGCGACGAGCCGCCTCCTGCACATCCCCCACCGGGGATGTGCCCGCAACCCAGGTACATGCCCTTGACCGGAATCGAACCTGGGACCTTTCAGTCCGCAGGCCGATGCTCCATCCACTGAGCCAAACCGGTTTCGGCTCTTTTTACATCCTTGATTAAATGTATTCCTAGGTATTTTTTAAAGCAATTGTGGATGGGATTTTTTTTTTGTTGTTTCCCTTTCCAATAGTTCATTATTAGTGTAGAAAAATGCCACCAATTTCACCCTGGCCAGGTGGCTAAGTTGGTCGGAGCATCATCCAATACACCGAAAGGTTGCGGGTTTGTTTTCTCATCAGAATGCGTACCTAGGTTGCAGGTTTGATCCCCAGTCAGCGCACATCAGGGAGCAACCAATCAATGTCTCTCTCTCTTTCTCTCTCTCTCTTTCTCTTTCTCTCTCCCTCTCTCTCTCTCTCTCTCTCTCTCTCTCTCTCCCCCCCCCTCCCTTTCTTCTCTCTGTAAAAAAAATCAATAAAAAATATCCTTGAGTGAGGATTTTAAAAATACCACCAATTTCTGGATGTTTATTATCTACTAGTGTCCCGATGCACAAAATTCGTGCACATTAAAAGGGAATTAATTAGAGGAAATATTTTAATATTGCTATTTCTCTATAATAGAAGTGTGAGAGATGAAAGGAAATTAGTAAACTGTATATGAAAATAATATATAAATTTATTAATAAATAAACAGTAGCAAAAGGATATAACAACAGAGGCATGATAGAAAAACAATAAAAACATGATATGAAAACAACAAAAACATGATATAAAAACAACAGTGATGCAAACAATGACTGAATAAGAGTGGTGAGAGTGGGTGTCCTTGTCTTGTTCCTGATTTTAGAGGAAAAGCTTTCAGTTTTTCCACCATTGAGTATGATGTTGGCTGAGGGTTTGTCATATATGACCATTATTATGTTGAGGTACTTTCCTTCTATACCTATTTTATTGAGCATTTAAATCATAAGTGGATGTTGTATCCTATCAAATGCTTTTCTGCATCTAATGATAAGATCATGATTTTTATCCTTTCTTTTGTTAATATGTATACATTAATTGATTTACATATGTTGAACCATCCTTGTGGCCCTGGAGTGAACCCCACTTGAATCAAAGATTGGCTGCCTCCTACAAGTCCCCCACTGGGGCTCGAGCCCACAACCCGGGCATGTGCCCTTGACCGGAATCGAACCTGGGACCTTTCAGTTTGCAGGCCGATGCTCTATCCACTGAGCCAAACCAGCCAGGGCTTTGGGAGATTTTTGATGGTTGTTTCTATTTCCTCACTGCTGAACGGTCTATTTAGATTTCCACTTCTTCATAATTCAGTCTAGGAAGGTTATATATTTCTAGGAACTTGTCCATTTCTTCTAGGTTATTGAATTTGGTGGCATATAATCTTTCATAATATTCTAATATGATCCTTTATATATCTATGATATCTGTGGTGACTTCTCTCTTATTTCTAATTTTGCTTATATGAGTCTTTTCTTTTTTTTTTCCTTAGCAAGTCTAGCTAGGGATTTGTCCATTTTATTAATCTTTTCAAAGAAATAGCTCTTTGCTGTATTAATTTTTATACAGTCTTTTTGTTCTCCATTGCATTCAATTCTGCTCTAATTTTTATTATTTCCTTTCTTCTACTGACTTTGGGTTGCTTTTTTCCTTCTTTCTCTATTTCTTTAAGATGTAATGTTAGGTTGTTTACTTAGGATTTTTCTTGTTTCTTGAGATAGGTCTGTAATGATATAAACTTTCCTCTTATTACTGTTTTTGTTGCATCCCAGAAGTTATGATATGTCATATTGTCATTCTTGTTTGTCTCTATGTAGCTTTTGATATCACCTTTTATTTCTTCTTTGACCCAGTCATTTTTAGTAGTATGTTGTTTAATCTCCACATGTTCATTGGTTTCTTTACTTCCCTTTTGCAATTGATTTGTAATTTCAAAGCATTGTGGTCAGAGAATATGCTTGCTATAATTTAAATCTTCTTGAATTTGTTGAAGGTAGTTTTGTGACCCAAAATATGGTCTATCCTTGAGGATGTTCCATGTGCACTGGAGAAGAGTGTATAATATGATGTTCTGGGATGAAAGGTTCTGTAAATGTCAGTTATGTCCATTTAATTTGGATGATCTGTCTAGAGCTGTCAATGGAGTATTAAGGTCCTCAACTATGATTGTGTTTTGGTCTGTTTCTCTCTTTAGTTCTGTTAAGTAGTTACTTTATATATTTTGGTGCTCCCTGATTAGGTGCATATATATTGAGAAGTATTATGTCTTCTTGATGTAGTGTCCAATCATATGGTTTTTATCCTTTTTAAAATGTGGTGCATTATGTTTATTAATTTTCAGATATTATACCAACCTTTCATCTCCAGAAAAAGCCCACTTGATCATGGTGTATGATCTTTATGTATTGTTAATATTTTGTTGAGTATTTTAGCATCTATGTTCATCAGGGATATCTTATACTAGGGGCCCGGTGCACGAAATTAGTGCACTGGGTGTGTGGGGGGGGGGGAGTGTCCCTCAGCCCAGCCTGCCCCCTCTCACATACTGGGAGCCCTCAGGCGTTGACCCCAATCACCCTCCAATCGCAGGATCGGCCCCTTGCCCAGGTCTGACGCCTCTGACAGAGGCGTCAGGCCTGGGCAGGGGACCCTCATTTCCCCCCATCACTGGTTCTGCCCCTAGCCCAGGCCTGATGCCTCTGGCCCAGGCATCAGGCCTGGGAAGGGGACCCCCAGACCCCTCCGATTGCTGGCTCTGCCCCTTGCCCAGGCCTGATGCCTCGGCCAGAGGCGTAGACCCCCATCACCCTCCGATTGCCTGATCGGCCCCTTGCCCAGGCCTGACACCTCCGCCAGAGGTGTCAGGCTTGGACAGGGGACCCCCATCTCCCCCCGATCACTGGCTCTGGCCCCCGCCCAGGCCTGAGGCCTCTGGCCCAGGAATCATGCCTGGGCAGGGGACCCCCATCTCCCTCTGATCATTTGCTCCACCCCCCGCCCAAGCCTGACGCCTCTGACCCAGGCTTCAGGCCTGGGCAAGGGGACCATCCTATCCCCCCAATCCCCGGCTCCGCCCCCCACCCAGGCCTGATGCCTCAGCCAGAGGAGTTGACCCTCATCACCCTCCGATCACCAATCACCGGATCGGCCCCTTGACCAGGCCTGAGGCCTCCAGCAGAGGTGTCAGGCCTGGGCAGGGGACCCCCAGCTCCCCGCCGTTGCAGGCTCCACCCCTGCCCAGGCCTAACGCCTCTGGCCTAGGCATCCGGCCCGGGCAGCGGGGACCCGCAGCTGCAGCGCCCCGCGATCGTGGGCTCCGCTTTAGGCCCAGGCAAGGGACCCCTAGCTCCCGGGACTGCCAGCTTCGACCGTGCCCAGCTCCCATCGCTGGCTCCACCCCTACTTCCTGCTATCACTGGCCAGGGCAGAAAAGGCGCCTGATTCTCTGATCATGGCTGGGGGGTAGGGCAAAGGCAGCCCCAGGGCCGCCTTTGCCCTGCCCCCCAGCTCTTAGCTCCCCCCTAGGTTTCCGATCACTGTCAGTGGCAGGGGGCTTCTTCCTGCTTTCCCTTTCGCCTCCCTGCATTGTGCCTACATATGCAAATTAGCTGCCATCTTGTTGGCAGTTAACTGCCAATCTTAGTTGGCAGTTAATTTGCATATAGCCCTGATTAGCCAATGAAAAGGGTAGCGTCGTACGCCAATTACCATTTTTCTCTTTTATTAGTGTAGATAATAAAAGGCTAATATGCAAATCGACCAGATGGCAGAATGACCGTCGCTATGACGTGCACTGACCACCAGGGGGCAGATGCTCAATGCAGGAGCTGTCCCCTGGTGGTCAGTGTGCTTCCACAAGGGAAGCACCACTTAGCCAGAAGCTGGGCTCACGGCTGGCAAGTGCAGCAGCAATGGCAGGAGCCACTTCCACCTTTGCTGCAGGTGGGCAATAAGGAGTGAGGGGTCCCGGACTGTGAGAGGAATGTCCAAGTGCCGGCTTACCAGACATCCCCCGAGGGGTCCTGGACTGCAAGAGGGCACAGGCTGGGCCAAGGTATCCCCCTCCCCCGCACGAAATTTCATGCACCAGGCCACTAGTTAGTCTATAATTTTCTTTCTTTGTCATATCTACCTTGTTTTGGAATTAGGATAATGCTGGCCTTATAAAATGAGCTTGGGAGTCTTCCCTCCTCTTGAATTTTGGGGAATAGTTTGACTGTTTTACCTAGTACAACTTTAAGTTCTTTGTTCCCAGTGCCTATCATGGTTCCTGACATAAGTGTTTGAACAAATGAATTTATTTGTAACAACAAATGGTACAGCAAAAGCATATTTATCTGCTCAAAGGTATTGTGTTTAGAGGTAAGTTTTTAAAAATCATAACATGTTTTAATTTGCAGATTAAGATACAAAAGGTGTTATCATCGATAAGGGTTTAATCTCCAACATTTATAGGGAACTCATACAATTTAACAAAAGGAAGATAAACAATCCAATAAAAAAAAAATGGGCAAAGGACCTAAGTAGACACTTTTTAAAAGAGGACATTCAGAAAGCCAAGAGACATATGAAAACATGCTCAAAGTCACTAATCATCCGAGAGATGCAAATCAAAACAACAATGAGGTACCATCTCACACCTGTCAGAATGGCTATCATCAACAAATCAACAAACAACAAGTGCTGGAGAGGATGTGGAGAAAAAGGAACACTCGTGCACTGCTGGTGGGAATGCAGACTGGTGCAGCCACTATGGAAGACAGTATGGAGTTTCCTCAAAAAACTAAAAATAGAACTCCCATTTGACCCTGTGTTCCCACTTCTAGGAATATATCCCAAGAAACCAGAAACACCAATCAGAAAGGATATATGCACTCCTATGTTCATAGCAGCACAATTCACCATAGCTAAGATCTGGAAACAGCCTAAGTGCCCATCAGCAGATGGATGGATTAGAAACTTTGGTACATCTACACGATGGAATACTATGCTGCTGTAAAAAAAGAAGGAATTCTTACCATTTGCAATGGCATGGATGGAACTGGAGAGCATTATGCTACGTGAAATAAGCCAGTCAATGAAGGAAAAATACCACATGATCTTACTCATTTATGGATAATAAAGACCATTATCAACTGATGAACAAAAATAGATACAGAAGCAGAGCAGCCTCGAACAGACTGTCAAACTGCAGCGGGAAGGCCGGGGAGGGTTGGGGAGCAGGAGGTGAGGGTAAGGGATCAACCGAAGGACTTGTATGCATGCATATAAGCATAACCAATGGACATAAGACACTGGGGGTTAGGGGAGGCCAGGGGATTGTCAAGGGCGGGAGAAAAGGAGATATGTAATACTCTTTGTAATACTTTAAGCAATAAAACAAAAAATAAATAAAAATAAAATGATTGACAAAAAAGATACAAAAGTAATTTTTTTGTTAATCCTCACCTGAAGATACTTTTTCAGTGATTTTTAGAGAGAGTGGAAGGGAGGAGGGGAAGGGAGAGAGAGAGAGAGAGAGAGAGAGAGAGAGAGAGAGAGAGAGATCAATGCGAGAGAGACACATTGACCGCTTGCCTCATGCACGTGCCCTGACTGGGGCTAGGGAATTAAACCTGCAACCTAGGTAATACCTTTGATTAGGAATCGAACCTGGAACCCTTCGATGTCCGGGCCAATGCTCTAACCATAGGGCAATGCCAGCTAGGGCCAAAAGGAAATTTGTAAAGAGTCAAGAAGAAGGAAAGGAAGAAACACAGATGGCCAGGATTTTATCTTTAATTGTAATGGGAAATATAAAATATATATAAATGTACAGAGTGTAGTGTAATGATCACCCATGTACACGTTACCCTGCTTGAAAAAGTATCAACTTGTGGGAAGTTGCCATGGCCCCCAATTAATTTTGAAACAAATCTCAGATATCATTGCATTTAAAACAATTCAGCATGTTCCTTTAAAATATATTCTTTCTTCTTAAGGCATAACCACAATACCATTACAGTGCCTTAAATATGTAACAGTAATTTCTCAATTCTTATCTCATTCCATTTTTATTTTTGTTGTTTTCTAGCCTGGCAGTTTCACATGATAAAGACAACATGAATAAAACCAGGTCTGACTGCTTCTTTTCAATGATCCATTAAGCTGGAATATTAATCAGGGGACCATCTCCTTCTTTTTGCTTCCAGCAGCACTAAGAGGTTCATTTTTAGTGTAATCATCAAGAACCAGGAGCCTCTCAAGGATGTTGAATGAAACAAATAAACATTTGAAGGTGTCATGGTCACTTCATAGCTGGGGAAGGCACAACAATAATGCTCCTGTGGTGGGGGAGGGGAGAAGACTTTCTTTCTGGCCCTGTGGAATTTCCTCTTGAGTTTCTCGAAACATCAGGACCTTTGGGTCAGAATGGTTCACCTCTGGTCTTCACAAAAATGGATGGCAGTGAACAGAATTTGGAGCATACTAGATGAATGTCTAGATGTCACTTTACCATAAAGATCTATGAGTAGTTTCTTAGGAAAATTCCTTTAGAGTTCAGGATTGTGTCTAACCTCTTTAGCATGAGTGGGGCTCTGCCTCTACTTTCAATACAATGCTCCGTCACTAGAGATTTACCCAGCCTCATTTTGCACATGTACAGTATGTATCCAAGAAGTGTAGAGCTTATTGGTAGTAACTCAGGGATGTCACCTCAAGAAAAGAGGCCTCATTTTTATCCTTCAGCAATTCCTATTCATACACTACTAGCCCCACTTGGTACACAAAAACATGTATGCAAAGAATTCACATCTTTATTGAAAATACAAAAACATGCCCTATAAAACACAATGCATAGATTTTTTTCATTTATTCAATTCATTTAATAGGGAATTGGTAAACTGCTCTTGATGATGTGCTATGAAAAATCTGAATCTGGAAGAAAAATACGTTGGAAAACTGTCAGAATACACATACCTTGGAAGATAGGGATTCCGAAATGAATGCTGAGACAGGGACGCATGCTAGGTCAAAGCCAAGTCAAAGGAAAGCTCAGGTGGAGGAGGCAAGGATAGACAAGGCATGGATGGCTTGGAAGATATGGGTATTCTAGGCTACAATGATGCCAGAGGACCTAACTCAAATTGGGCTCCAGAATAAAAATGTCATTATAGGGTCCATCCAAGATTATGATAACGGTGACCCATGGCAAAGGGGACATATTTTTGAGAATTAAAGTCCTCTGATGTCTCCCAACACTTGGCCCTTCTGTACTTAAACTGAATCTTCAATCAGAGGGAAGAAGGGGATTGATTTAGTATATCAAACAATTAATATCATAATAGAAAAACACAGCATGCAAATCTATATGCTATTGAGATTTTAAATCACAATGGGAGAAGCTATTTCTTTATTGCTAAAGTATCTTAGGGAAGTTAATACTGTGCTCCCTAACTTCAGCTCACCCTTAGTAAGAGTGAACTATGTGCCCAGTTCTGATTAGGCTTACTGCTTTGTTTCTATCCTCCCACTTTTAATATTCTTTTTTTAAAAAATATATTTTATTGATTTCTTACAGAGAGGAAGGGAGAGGGATAGAGAGCCAGAAACATCGATGAGAGAGAAACAACAATCAGCTGCCTCCTTGCACACTCCCTACTGGGTATGTGCCCGCAACCAAGGTACATGCCCTTGACCAGAATCAAAGCTGGGACCCTTGAGTCCACAGGCTGACGCTCTATCCATTGAGCCAAACTGGTTAGGGCTTAATATTCTTTAATTATTTTCCAGGTCTTAGATGCAAGACTAACTAGTGAGTTTCACTATGTCCTTACTGTTAATACTTTGTCTGGTAGCAGGATAAAGAAATATTAGCATCCTGAAAGCAGACTATCAGCTTTCCAGCTGTTCTGCTCCCTCCTCACTAGAGAAAGTGTCACTCTGGTGATAGGGGGAACTGGGCATGGTAAAACCTCAACCCCTTTCAAAGTCATACTGAGAGAACCAGCCCCCTATTTGAAAAGGCCATCTTCATCCTTGTTGGGGAGCACAAGAGACTTGGTTGGAAAGTTGTAAGGAGGACATTGTGATAAAAGGGAAGTATATGGAAGGCCACCAGCCCTGTTATTGGAATTACAACTTAGGGGAGACTTAGGGGAGTGTCGAAGGTAGCGCCCCTAATTACTCCTTGACCTTTCCAAACAAGTCTGTGTACATGCAGACCCCCAGGTATTTACTGGAGTCCAGAATCTTAATCCCTGGATGACCTTGCCTAGAGTACAATGTAAACACGTGTTCTCCCAAGATTACTCACCCTACTGATTGTATCTAAAGATAAAAATTCCAATTAAGGCCTAATGAAGCAGGCAATAGAGGCTGCCTTGGCCACCAGAGCCAGGAGCCCCTTAGCCCTCTCTTTCACAGTCAAACAAACTGTGTGAGTAATCTGTTCATCCATTGTTCAGGAGCTGCATGTCAAAGTTGCGGTCCACAACAAATATTTTTGTGGCCCAGCCAATATAACAGTATGTAAGAAATTTTTATTTTTTTTAAATATATATTTTATTGACTTTTTACAGGGAGGAAGGGAGAGGGATAGAGAGTTAGAAACATCAATGAGAGAGAAACATCGATCAGCTGCCTCTTGCATACCCCCGACTGGGGATGTGCCTGCAACCAAGGTACATGCCCTTGGCCAGAATCGAACCCGGGACCCTATCCACTGAGCCAAACCAGTCAGGGCAAGAAATTTTTATTTTTTTTAATAAAAATTTCATAACTTGCCGAAACCGGTTTGGCTCAGTGGATGGAGCGTTGGCCTGTGGACTGAAAGGTCCCGGGTTCGATTCCAGTCAAGGGCATGTACCTGGGTTGCGGGCATAACCCCAGTAGGGGGTGTGCAGGAGGCAGCTGATCGATGTTTCTCTCTCATCAATGTTTCTAACTATCTCTCTCCCTTCCTCTCTGTAAAAAATCAATAAAATATGTTTTTAAAAAAATTTCATAACTTAATTTTTACAATATCCTGTTATACATAATCCTATCTAATAAAAGAGAAACATGGTAATTGGCATACGACCGCTACCCTTCCCATTGGCTAATCAGGGCGATATGCAAATTAACTGCCAGCCAAGATGGCCGCCGGCAGCCAGGCAGCTTGAAACTAACATGAGGCTTGCTTGCTTCAGTGACAGAGGACTCCAACGTTCCTGCCTGCCACTGCAGGCCTCTGAGCTGGCAGTTTGAAACATAGTTACAAAAATAGAGGCTAAACAAAACCCCAGAAACCAGCTTTCAGCTGGCCAGGATCTCAGACCTGGAGTTGATACAAAGTTTCAATTGTAGAACCTAAACAAACCAGATACCTGCTTTCAGGAGCGGAGGCCTAAGAGCTGGAGCCTCAGAGCTAAAGCTGGCTCAGAATAAAAAGAAAAAAAGGAGCGGTTGAGAGCTTCAGTCCCAGCCTGAAAACAGCCCTCATCCCCTCACCCAGACTGGCCAGGCACCCCAGTGGGGACCCCCACCCTGATCCAGGACACCCTTCAGGGCAAACCAGCCAGCCCCCACCCATGCACCAGGCCTCTATTCTATATAGTAAGAGGGTAATATGCCTCCCAGCACCGGGGTCAGTGGAGCCGCGAGGTCTCCGAGCACCGGGATCAGCATGACAGGGGGCAGTGCCCAAACCCCCGATTGCCCTGTGGCTCTGTGTGTGACAGGGGGCAGGGCCACAACCTCCCTATCGGCCCTGCTCTGTTCCTGACAGGGGAAGGTGCCCCAAACCCCTGATTGGTCCTACTCTGTGCCTGATAGGGGGGAGCTCCCCAACCTCCTGATCCCCCTGCGGCTCTGTGTGTGACAGGGTGCGGCGCCCTAACCCCCCCACCCCACAGGCCCTGCTCTGTGTGTGACGGGGTAGAGCCATAACCTCCCCATCGGCCCTGCCTGAGTGTGAGAGTGGCGGCGCCCCAAGGCCCTGATCAGCCCTGCTCTGTGGGTGATAGAGGGCAGCGCTCCAACCCCCCCACCCCACGGGCCCTGCTCTGTGTGTGATGGGGTAGAGCCATAACCTCCCCATCGGCCCTGCCCTGAGTGTGACAGTGGCAGCGCCCCAACCCCCTGATTGGCCCTGCTCTGTGCGTGACAGGGGGTGGCGCCACAACCTCCCCATTGACCCTGCCTTGAGTGTGACAGGGGGCGGTGCCCCAACCCCTCAATCGGCCCTACCCTGAGCGTGACTGAGGGTGGCATCGCAACCTCCCAATCCGCCCTGCTCTGTGCATGGCAGAGGGTGGCGCCCCAATTCCCCAATCGGCTCTGCTCTGATCCCGACCAGGGGCTGCACCTAGGGATTAGGCCTGCCCTCTGCCACCCGGGAGCAGGCCTAAGCCAGCAGGTCGTTATCTCCCGAGGGGTCCCAGACTGTGAGAGGGCACAGGCCGGGCTGAGGGACCCCCCCCCCCCCCGAGTGCACAAATTTTTGTGCACTGGGCCTCTAGTTATTAATAACAAACTACAATGTTTGCTAATGACTGATAACTATAATCGTGTTGCATTCGTTTCCCTTACGACCTTATGTGCAGGCACACCATTTGCATTAATACTAGCAGCGAATATTTTTTAAATATATTTTATTGATTTTTTACAGAGAGGAGGAGAGAGGCATAGAGAGTTAGAAACATGGATGAGAGAGAAACATCGATGAGCTGCCTCCTGCACACCTCCTACTGGGGATGTGCCCGCAACCAAGGTACATGCCCTTGACCAGAATCGAACCTGGGACCCTTCAGTCCGCAGGCTGACACTCTATCCACTGAGCCAAAATGGTTAGGGCAACAACAAATATTTTAACAGCCGATTAGTCTTGTACTGACTTGTTCTGTGCAACAGGAAATATTTCGCTTTTGGAGAACAGGAAAAATGGGTTTATTTGTGTTACACTTATTTGTGCAGTTATTCAGTGTCTGATAAGTTAATGTTCAAGAAAAATATTAATTTTTATTAAAATGTTCTATTATTTTATGATAATAATTATTCATTTATTTCAGCCCTTTGTATTCAGCATGTCTCTATCGAAATAAACCTACGTTTCTATGAAAATTGAAGCTTTTGTTTTTTTGCGGCCCACATAAACTTAAACCTTGTTTATTTGGTCCGTGTTAGCCTTTGAGTTTGACATGCTTGTTCTTGGGAGTTAAAATGGTGGTCTGGCAAGGGAGCCAAGTAGGTTTATCACTTGTCTTGCTGGGACATGAGGGTTGCTGAAGCTCTGGACACTGCTTTGGTATTTTAGCCTTTAATGCTAAGGAAAGTTTAGCCAAGCTAGGTTCAAATTTATTAAAACTCAATTTCTGCCCAGCCAATAGTTTGGAGGGAAAGAGGCATACCATTGTCAATTTTGCATGTGCCCACCCTGGATTCAGGACACTGTTAGCTAATCCAAGTCTAGCTGCAGGTTCAGGATTCCAGATGGAAGGTGATGTTGCCTGGGGTGGAGGAGCACCCTAGGCCCCTGCCATCCTTACTCCCCAACTAGGAGATCCCAATTCCATCACCAATTCCTAAGACAGGGGAGTGGAACTAGGCATTTTAGAACAAGGTTAATATTCACATTATATATATACTAGAGGCCCAGTGCATGAAATTTGTGCACTGGGGGGGAGGGGGTCCCTCAGCCTGGTCTGCATCCTCTCCAATCTGGGACTCCTTGAGGGATGTCAGACTGCCGGTTTAGGCCCGATCCTGCACCAGTAGTCGGACATCCCTCTCACAATTCAGGACCACTGGCTCTTAACCACTCACCTGCCTGCCTGCCTGCCTGATTGCCCCTAACCACTCTGTTTGCCAGCCTGACCACCCCCAACTGCCACCCTGATCCCCCCCAACTGCCTCCCCTGCCAGCCTGTTTGCCCCCAACTACCCCCTGTCACCAGCCTGATTGCTCCCAACTGGCCCCCCTCACCAGCCTGATTGGGGTTGGGGGGCCGATTGGGGGAGGGGCTGGCCATGGGGAGGGGCTGTGGTTGGTGGGCTGGGCAGCCACCCCCCAAAATGGGTTGGGGGGTGGTGATCGGGGCCAGTGGCCTGGGGGAGGAGCCATGGGTGGTTGGCCAGCCAGCCCTGCCCCTGATTGTGGGGGGGGGGGGCAATCTGGGGTCAGGCTGGGCAAGGGGAGAGGCTGCAGGAGATTGGCTGGCCAGCCCTGCCCCCTCTTGGGGTGGGGGGATCAGGGGTGGGACTGGCCTGGGGAGGGGCTGCAGGACATTGGCCGCCCAGCCCTGCCCCCTCTTGGGGTGTGGGGGGGAGTGCAATCAGGGGCAGACAGCCACGGGGAGGGACTGTGGGCCTATTGTGGTGGGGCAGGTTGATCAAGGGCGGGGCTGGCGGGGGTGGGGGGGCGTTGTGGGAAGAGAGGGGGTATTTGGCCAGCCGGCCTGCTCTTTTCTTTTTTTTTTGGCAACTTCACAACTTTTACTTGTGGTGCCTGTGCTATGTCTGAAAAATACCTTCTCCCCCTGCCCGGGACAACGATGGGAAGGGGGCAGCAAAAAATAGAAGACATCGCTTCCTATTGCACACAGGCCCTATATACAGGCTCACCTGGCCCAGGCCGGCAGGATGCTTGGCACATTCTAGGATCCCTGCTCAGGGGCTGGAGGGGTGACTGGTGGCAGCACACGTGAGAGGGGGCCTCTGGGTGACCACTCTGGTCCTGGCTACTGGTCTTGGCACTTCCTGGTCCGCAGTTCCTTTCTGGTCCTGCCTGCAGCCCTGGTCCCCCTACCTGGATCAGCCTCCTGTCTCCATCCTGGACTCAGATGGTCCCCTTGGCTCCTGGGGGCTCTGTCCTCCCCTCCTAACCTGGAAATCTCAAGGAAGGTTATGGCTTCTCAGAGACTCCTCGACAGCCCTGTCACTCATGTTCACACAGGGAAGGGGTGCATGTGGCAAGAGCAGCTGTATAAATGCAGGTGCAGGGGCAAGTCCTCCAGGGTCACTTGGACAGTTTGCTGATGCCTCAGATCAGGGCCACATTCTCATCCTTGAGGCGCTGGTTGTCAGCTCGGAGGTTGGACAGGCCCTTCAGCTCCTCTTCCAGTTCAGCAGCCTTTCACTCCAGGGCCCTGCACTCAAATCTCGCCAGCTCCAGGATGGCCGGCCTCTCTGCAAAGCGCTCTTGCCTCTGCATGGCGCGCTCCAGCTCCACCTTGATCTGCTTCAGCCGCAGCGTGGTCTGGGTCAGGGCCTCACGAAGTCTCTCGTTCTCTATGTGCAGCTTTGTGTAGAGCTTCCTGAAGCTCCCTCAGGCTCTTCCAATTTGGGCCGGGGTTTTGGGTTTAGGTCCTGCTGCCTCCAGAGGGGAAGGGCTGGATTCTGGGCTGATGTCCACTGGCTTCACCTTCTCCCCCTTCACAGGCCCTCTCCTCTCATCGCCAACTCTGCAGTGCTCCCTGGAGGCCTGTGGTCCCTCTCCCTGCCCCTCAGGCACCTCTATTCTCTGGGCAGGGCCATCAGAATTCTCAACCCCAGGGACTGGGGCTGCCAGGAAGGGTCCAGGCTCTGAGCGCCCTGCTCTTGATGTGGATGGGAGAGTCTGATCAGGGGAAGGCCTGCAGCGGGGAGGGGCTGCGAAGTTGGCTGCTGGCCCCACCACCTGATTGATCAGGCGTGTGCTGGCTACAGTGGGTGTCATAGCCACTGGCCCAATCAGGGCCATGTTCTGCTGGCTCACCACTCCCCAGTCCCAACACCGCCTCCACTGCTGGGCTAACAGGCCTTTGGGATCACCAGCTCACTGCACCTGCTTTCCCACAGGCTTGAGGCTCTCAGGCCTGTGGGAAAGCAGGCGCCGGTGACTTCACCTGCATGCGTGTGCGCCCGGTGGGCTGATGGAACGCACTGCCCGCTTGGGGCCGCTCACACCTGGACGGGCAGGTCGAGGGCACTGCCGCCACCGCTACTGCCACTGCCCCTGCTGCTGCTGCTGCTGCTGCTGCTGCTGCTGCTGCTGAGGCTTGAGGCACTGACGGAGGCTGCCTGCGACCTACCCACCCCGGGTTGGGTGACACATAGGATGCACTGTCAGGCCGATCGCTGCTGCCCCCCAGGTCCCTTCACACAGGGGATACCAAGGCGGGAACCCTATCACTGCGGTCTCACCAGCCAACCGCCAGGTCCCCGTTGGGAGCGCCTGATGAGGGAGGGGCAGGTCAGGATCAGCAGGGTCTCACCCACTAGCCCTGGATCCCCCGCGGGAGGCCCAGATGAGGGCGGGGGGGGGGTGTCCAATCACCGGGGTCCCACCCGCCAACCCTAGGTCCCCGGAGGGAGGCCCGGATGAGGGCAGGGCGGGTACCGGATCACCAGGGTCCCAACCGCCAGCCCTGAGTCCCCCGCGGGAGGCCCAGATGAGGGCGAGGCGTGTGCTGGATCACCAGGGTCCCACCCGCCAACCCCGGGTCCCCCGTGGGAGGCCCGGATGAGGTCGGGGCAGGTGCTTGATCCACGCGGTCCCACCCGCCAGCCCTGGGTTCCCCACGGGAGGCCCGGAAGAGGGCTGGGCGGGTGCCCGATCACCGGGGTCCCACCCGCCATCCCTGGGTCCCAGCGGGAGGACAGGATGAGGACGGGGCAAGTGCTTGATCACCATGATCCCACCCACCAGCCCTGGATCCCTGGCGGGAGGACCGGATGAGGTGGGGGGGAGGTGTCCGATCACCGGGGTCCCACCCACCAGCCCTGAGTCCCGAGTAGGAGGCCCGGATGAGGGCAGGGCAGGTGCTGATCACCAGGGTCCCACCTGCCAGCCCTGGGTCCCACACGGGAGGCCCGGATGAGGGCGGGGCGTGTGCTTGATCACCATGGTCCCACCCACCAGCCCTGGATCCCCACCTGGACCGCTGATGAGGGGGCGGGGCGGGTTCCGGATCACCAGGGTCCCACCTGCCATACCTGGGTCCCCCGCCGGAGGCCCGGAAGAGGGCAGGACGGGTGCCCGACACCAGGGTCCCACTCGCCAGCCCTGGGTCCCCCGCCGCATGCCGGTATGAGGGTGGGGCGTGTGCCAGATCAGCAGCATCCCACCCGCCAGCCCTAGGTCCCCCGCGGGAGGCCCGGATGAGGACGGTGCAGGTTCTTGATCGCCGGGGTCCCACCTGCCAGCCCTGTGTTCCCTACAGGAGGCTCGGAAGAGGGCTGGGCCGAAGCCAAATGACCGGGGTCCCACCCGCCAGACCTGGGTCCCCCGCGGGAAGCCCAGATGAGGGAGGGGCGGGTGCCCAATAACCAGGGTCGCACCTGCCAGCCCTAGGTCCCCGAGGTGGCCCGGATGAGAGCAGGGCAGGTGCTTGATCACCATGGTTCCACCCACCAGCCCTGTATCCCCAGCGGGAGGCCCGGATGAGGGGGGGGGGGGTGTCAGATAACCAGGGCCCCACCCGGAGGCCCTGGTTCCCCCGCGGGAGGCCCGGATGAGGGCGGGGCAGGTGCCCGATCACCATGGTCCCACCCACCAGCCCTGTATCCCCGGCGGGAGTCCCGGATGATGGCGGGATTGGGGGGGGGGGGGTCCGATGACCGGGGTCCCACCGGCCAGTGCTGGGTCCCCCAAGGGAGGCCCGGATGAGGGCGGGCAGGTGCTGATCATCAGGGTCCCACCTGCCAGCCCTGGGTCCCCTGCCGGAGGCCCCTATGAGGGTGGGCGGGTGCCTGATCACCGCGGTGCCAGCCTCCAACACCGGGTCGCCTGCGGGAGTCTCGGATGAGGGCAGGGCGTCTGCCGGATCCGCAGGGTACTACCCGCCAGCCCTGGGTCCCCCGTGGGAGGCCCGGATGAGGTCGGCGCGGGAGCCCGATCACCGGGGTCACACCCGCAAGTACTGGGCCCCCTGCCGGAAGCCTGGATGAGAGCAGGGCGTGTGCCCTATACCCAGGGTGCCACCCGCAAACCCTCGGTCCCCCACGGGAGGCCCGGATGAGGGCAGGACGGGTGACGGATCACCAGGGTCCCACCCGACAGCCCTGGGTCCACCGCGGGAGGCCCAGATGAGGGCATGGTGGGTTCGGGATCACCAGCGTCCCATCTGCCAGTCTTGGGTCCCCCGCAGGAGTCCCGGGTGAGGGCGGGGCGGGTGCCCGATCACCAAAGTCCCACCTGCCAGCCCTGGGTCCCCCGCGGGAGGCCCGGATGAGGGCGGAGCAGATGCTTGATCACCATGGTCCCACCCACCAGCCCTGTAGTTCCGGCGGGAGGCCTGGATGATGGCGGGGGGGGGGGGGGGGGCGGTGTCCAATCACCGGGGGCCCACCCGCCTGCCCTGGGTCCCCCGCGGGAGTCCTGGGTGAGGTTGGGCGGGTGCCGGATCACCAGGTTCCCACCCGCCATCCCTGGGTCCCCCGTGGTAGGCCAAGATGAGGGCGGGGCGGGTGCCCGATAACCAGGGTCCCACCCGCCAGCCCTGGGTCCCCCACGGAAGGCCCGGATGAGGGCGGGACGGGTGCCTGATCACCAGCATCAAACCCGGCAGTCCTGGGTCCCCCTCAGGAGGCCCGTATGAGGGTGGGCGTGTGCCTGATCACTTCGGTACCACCCGCCAACCCCAGGTGCCCCGCGGGAGGCCCGGAAGATGGCGGGGCGGGTGCCTCATCACCAGCTTCCCATATGCCAATCCAGGGTTCCCCGTAGTAGGCCCTGATGAGGGCGGGGCGTGTGCCGGATCACCAGGGTCCCACCCGCCAGCCCTGGGTCCCCCACCAAAGGCGCGGATGAGGGCAGGACCAGTGGGGATCACCGGGGTCCCACTCGCCAGCCCTGGGTCCCCTGCGGGAGGCCGGGATGAGGGCAGGGCAGGTGCTGCTCACCGGGTCCCACATGCCAGCCCCGGGTCCGCTGCAGGAGGCTCATATGAGGGTGGGCGGGTGCCTGATAACCCACATGCAACCCGCCAAAGCCGGGTGCCCCGCGGGAGGCCCAGATGAGGGCGGGGCAGGTTCTCGATCACCAGGGTCCCAACCGCCAGCCCTGGGTCTCTGGCGGAGGCTGGGGTGAGGGCGGGGCAGGTGCTGTTGACCCCGGTCCCACCTGCCAGCCCTGGGTCCCCCACGGGAGGCCCGGATGAGGGCGGGGCAGGTGCTTGATCACCATGGTCCCACCCACCAGCCCTGCATTTCCGGCCGGAGGCCTGGATGATGGCGGGGGAGGGGGGGTGTCCTATCACCGGGGTCCCACCCGCCAACCCCGGGTGTCCCGCGGGAGGCCCGTATGAGGGTGGGCGGGTGCCCAATAACCGGGTCCTACCCGCCAGCCCTGTGTCCCCCGCAGGAGGCCTGGATAGAGCGGGGAAAGTGCTTGATCACCGGGGTCCCAACCGCCAGCCCTGGGTCCCCCGCAGGAGGCCCGTATGAGGGTGGGCGGGTGCCTGATCACTTCGGTACTATCCGCCAATCCCGGGTGCCCCGCGTGAGGCCCGGATAAGGGCGGGGCGTGTGCCCGATCACCAGGGTGCCACCCACAACCCTCGGTCCCCCACGGGAGGCCCGGATGAGGGCAGGGCTTGTTCCGGATCACCAGGGTCCCACCCACCAGCCCTGGTTCCGCCACCAAAGGCCCGGATGAGGGCGGGTCAGGTGCTGGAACACCTGGGGTCCCACCCGCCAGCCCTGTGGCCCCCCGCGGGAGGCCCGGATGAGGGCGGGGCAGGTGCTTGATCACCGCGGTCTCTCCCGCCAGCCCTTGATCCCCCACCGAAGGCCCGGATGAGGGAGGGATGGGTGCCCGATCACCGGGGTCCCACCCGACAGCCCTGGGTTCCCCACGGGAGGCCCGGATGAGGGCAGGACGGATGCCCGTTCACCAGTGTCCCACCCGCCAGTCCTTGGTCCCCCGCAGGAGGCCCGTATGAGTGTGGGCGGGTGCCCGATCACCTCGGTACCACCTGGGTTCCCCGCGGGAGGCCCGGATGACCACGTGGAAGGTGCCCGATCACCAGCGTCACACCCGCCAGTCCTGGGTCCCCCACGGGAGGCCCGGATGAGGGCGGGACAGGTGCTTGATCCCCATGGTCCCACCCACCAGCCCTGTAATTCTGGCGGGAGACCCGGATGATGGGGCGGGGGGGTCCGATCACCGGGGTCCCACCTGCCAGCCCTGAGTCCCCAACGGGAGGCCCAGATGAGGACGGGGCAGGTGCCCGATCACCAGGGTACACCCGCCAGCCCTGGGTCCCCCGCGGGAGTCCCGGGTGAGGGCGGGGCAGGTGCTTGATCACCGCGGTCCCACCCGCCAGCACTGGGTTCCCCACGGGAGGCCCGGAAGAGGGCTGGGCGGGTGCCCGAAAACCAGGGTCCCACCCGTCAGCCCTGGGTCCCAAGCGGGAGGCCCGTATGAGGGTGGACGGGTGCCTGATCACTGCTGTGCCAGCCGCCTACACCGGGTCGCCTCCGGGAGTCCCGGATGAAGGCAGGGCGTTTGCCGGATCCCCAGGGTCCCACCCGCCATCCCTGGGTCCCCAGTGGGAGGCCCAGATGAGGTCGGGGCGGGTGCCCGATCACTGGGTCACACCCGCAAGTACTGGGCCCCCCGCCAGAAGCCTGGATGAGAGCAGGGCGTGTGCCCGATACCCAGGGTGCCACCCGAAAACCCTCGGTCCCCCACGGGAGGCCCGGATGAGGGCAGGACGGGTGGCGGATCACCGGGGTCCCACCCGCCAGCCCTGGATCCCTGCGGGAGGCCCGGATGAGGGCAGGGCAGGTGCTTGATCACCGCGCTCCCTCCCCGAGCCCTGCTTTCCCCACCAGAGGCCCGGATGAGGGCGGGGCGGGTCCCCAATCACCAGGGATCCTCCCGCCAGCACTGGGTCCCCTGTGGGAGGCCGGGATGAGGGCGCGGCAGGTGCTGATCACCGGGTCCCACCTGCCAGCCCTGGGTCCGCTACAGGAGGCTCATATGAGGGTGGGCGGGTGCCTGATAACCCACATGCAACCCGCCTAAGCCGGGTGCCCCGCGGGAGGCCCGTATGAAGGCTGGGCAGTTGACCGATAACCAGGGTCCCATCCGCCAGCCCTGGGTCCCCCGCGGGAGGCCCTTATGAGGGTGGGCAGGTGCCTGATCACCGTGGTGCCACCTGCCAACCCTGGGTCCCCTGCGGGAGGCACAGATGATGGCCGGGCGTGTGCTGAATCACCAGGATGCCACCCGCAAGCCCTGGGTGCCCCAAGGGAGGCCCGGATGAGGGCGGGGCTTATGCCGGATCCCCATGGTCCCACCCACCAGCCCTGTAATTCCGGCGGGAGGCCCGGATGATGGCGGGGGGGGGGGGGGGGAAGGTCCGATCACCGGGGTCCACCCGCCAGCCCTGAGTCCCCCACGGGAGGCCCAGATGAGGACGGGGCAGGTGCCCGATCACCAGGGTACACCCGCCAGCTCTGGGTCCCCCGCGGGAGTCCCGGGTGAGGGCGGGGCAGGTGCTTGATCACCGCGGTCCCACCCGCCAGCACTGAGTCCCCAGTGGGAGGCCCGGATGAGGGTGGGGCGGGTGCCCGATCACCGGGGTCACACCCGCAAGTACTGGGCCCCCCGCCGAAAGCGTGGATGAGAGCAGGGCGTGTGCCCGATACCCAGGGTGCCACCAGCAAACCCTCGGTCCCCCGCCGGAGGCCAAGATGAAGGAGGGGCAGGTTCCGGATCACCAGCGTCACACCCGCCAGTCCTGGGTCCCCCGCAGGAGGCCCGGGTGAGGGCGGGGCAGGTGCTTGATCACCAGGGTCCCTCCCGCCAGCCCTTGGTCCCCCACCGAAGGCCCGGATGAGGGAGGGACGGGTGCCAGATCACCGGGGTCCCACCCGACAGCCCTGGGTTCCCCACGGGAGGCGAGGATGAGGGCGGGACGGGTGCCCGTTCACCAGTGTCCCACCCGACAGCCCCGGGTGCCCCGCGGGAGGACCGGATGAGGGCGGGGCGGGTGCCGGATCACCGGTGTCCCACCCGCCAGCCCTTGGTCCCCATGGGAGGCCCGGATGAGTGCTGGGCAGGTGCTTGATCACCATGGTCCAACTCGCTAGCCCTGTATTTCCAGCGGGAGGCCCGGATGATGGCGGGGGCGGGAGGAAGTGTCTGATCACTAGGGTCCCACCCGCCATCCCTGGGTCCCCCGCGGGAGGCCTGGATGAGGGCGGGGCGGGTGCCCGATCACCGAGGTCACACCTGCAAGTACTGGGTCCCTCACAGGAAGGGTGGAGGAGAGCTGGGCGTGTGCCCGATCACCAGGGTGCCACCCGCAAGCCCTCGGTCCCGCATGGGAGGCCCGGATGAGGGCGGGGCTTGTGCCGGATCACAGGGTTCCACCCGCCAGCACTGGTTCCCCCACCCAAGGCCTGGATTAGGGCGGGACGGGTGACAGATCACTGGGGTCCTCCCCGCAAGCCCTGGGCTCCCCACGGGAGGCGCGGATGAGGGCGTGGTGGGTGTCGGATCACCAGCCAGTCCGGGTCCCCCGAAGGAGGCCCGGGTGAGGGCGGAGCGGGTGCGGGATCACCAAGGTCCGACCTGGGAGGCCCTGGGTCCCCGCGGGAGACCTGGATGAGGGCGGGGTAGGTGCTTAATTACCATGGTCCCACCCACCAGCCCTGTATTTCAGGTGGAGGCCGGGATCATGGCGGGGGCGGAGGGGTGTCGGATCACCCGGGTTCCACCCGACAACCCTGGGTTCCCCGCGGGAGGCCCGGATGACCACGTGGAAGGTGCCCGATCACCAGCGTCACACCCGCCAGTCCTGGGTCGCCCGCGGGAGGCCCGGATGAAGGCGGGGCAGGTGCTTGATCACCATGGTCCCACCCACCAGCCCTGCATTTCCGGCCGGAGGCCTGGATGATGGCGGGGGAGGGGGGGTGTCCTATCACCGGGGTCCCACCCGCCAACCCCGGGTGTCCCGCGGGAGGCCCGTATGAGGGTGGGCGGGTGCCTGATCACTTCGGTACTATCCGCCAATCCCGGGTGCCCAGCGTGAGGCCCGGATAAGGGCGGGGCGTGTGCCCCATCACCAGGGTGCCACCCACAACCCTCGGTCCCCCACGGGAGGCCCGGATGAGGGCAGGGCTTGTTCCGGATCACCAGGGTCCCACCCACCAGCCCTGGTTCCGCCACCAAAGGCCCGGATGAGGGCGGGTCAGGTGCTGGAACACCTGGGGTCCCACCCGCCAGCCCTGTGGCCCCCCGCGGGAGGCCCGGATGAGGGCGGGGCAGGTGCTTGATCACCGCGGTCTCTCCCGCCAGCCCTTGATCCCCCACCGAAGGCCCGGATGAGGGAGGGATGGGTGCCCGATCACCGGGGTCCCACCCGACAGCCCTGGGTTCCCCACGGGAGGCCCGGATGAGGGCAGGACGGATGCCCGTTCACCAGTGTCCCACCCGCCAGTCCTTGGTCCCCCGCAGGAGGCCCGTATGAGTGTGGGCGGGTGCCCGATCACCTCGGTACCACCTGGGTTCCCCGCGGGAGGCCCGGATGACCACGTGGAAGGTGCCCGATCACCAGCGTCACACCCGCCAGTCCTGGGTCGCCCGCGGGAGGCCCGGATGAAGGCGGGGCAGATGCTTGATCACCATGGTCCCACCCACCAGCCCTGCATTTCCGGCCGGAGGCCTGGATGATGGCGGGGGAGGGGGGGTGTCCTATCACCGGGGTCCCACCCGCCATCCCCGGCGGGAGGCCCGGATGAAGGCGGGGCGGTTGCCCGATAACCAGGGTCCCATCCGCCAGCCCCGGGTCCCCCGAGGGAGGCCCTTATGAGGGTGCGCGGGTGCCTGATCACCGTGGTGCCACCCGCCAACCCTGGGTCCCCTGCGGGAGGCCCAGATGAGGGCGGGGCGTGTGCCGAATCACCAGGATGCCACCGGCAAGCCCTGGGTGCCCCAAGGGAGGCCCGGATGAGGGCGGGGCTTATGCCGGATCATGAGGGTCCCACCCGCCAGCCCTGGTTCCCCCACCAAAGGCCCGGATGAGGGCGAGACGAGTGCCGGATCACCGGTGTCCCACCTCCCAGCCCTGGGTCCCGCGGGAGGCCCGGATGAGGGTGGGGCAGGTGCTTGATCACCATGGTCCAACCCGCTAGCCCTGTATTTCCAGCGGGAGGCCCGGATGATGGCGGGGGCGGGAAGGGGTGTCTGATCACAGGGGTCCCACCCGCCATCCCTGGGTCCCCCGCGGGAGGCCCGGATGAGGGCGGGGCGGGTGCTCGATCACCAGGGTCCCAACCGCCAGCCCTGGGTCTCTGGCGGAGGCCGGGATGAGGGCGGGGCAGGTGCTGTTGACCCCGGTCCCACCTGCCAGCCCTGGGTCCCCCGCAGGAGCCCCGGGTGAGGGTGGGGAGGGTGTCCGATCACTAAGGTCCCACCTGCCAGCCCTGGGTCGCCAGGGGAGGCCCGGATGAGTTCGGGACAGGTGCTTGATCCCCATGGTCCCACCCACCAGCCCTGTAATTCCGGCGGGAGGCCCTGATGATGGCGGGGGGCGGTCCGATCACCGGGGTCCCACCCGCCAGCCCTGAGTCCCCCACGGGAGGCCCAGATGAGGACGGGGCAGGTGCCCGATCACCAGGGTACACCCGCCAGCCCTGGGTCCCCCGCGGGAGTCCCGGGTGAGGGCGGGGCAGGTGCTTGATCACCACGGTCCCACCCGCCAGCCTTGGGTCCCCCGTGGGAGGACCGGATGAGGTCGGGGCAGGTGTTTGATCACCTCAGTCCCACCCGCCAGCACTGGGTTCCCCACGGGAGGCCCGGAAGATGGCTGGGCGGGTGCCGGATAACCAGGGATCCGCCCGCCAGCACTGGGTCCCCTGTGGGAGGCCGGGATGAGGGCGGGGCTGGTGCTGATCACCGGGTCCCACCTGCCAGCCCTGGGTCCGCTTCCGGAGGCTCATATGAGGGTGGGCGGGTGCCTGATAACCCACATGCAACCCGCCAAAGCCGGGTGCCCCTCGGGAGGCCCGGATGAAGGCGGGGCGGTTGCCCGATAATCAGGGTCCCATCCGTCAGCCCTGGGTCCCCCGAGGGAGGCCCTTATGAGGGTGCGCGGATGCCTGATCACCGTGGTGCCACCTGCCAACCCTGGGTCCCCTGCGGGAGGCCCAGATGAGGGCGGGGCGTGTGCCGAATCACCAGGATGCCACCCGCAAGCCCTGGGTGCCCCAAGGGAGGCCCGGATGACAGCTCGGCAGGTGCTTGATCACCGGGGTCCCTCCCCCAGCCCTGGTTCCCCCACCAAAGGCCCGGATGAGGGCAGGGCAGGTGCTTGATCATCGAGGTCCCTCCCGCCAGCCCTTGGTCCCCCACGGGAGGCCAGGATGAGGGCGGGGCTTGGGGCGGATCACCATGGTCCCACCCGCCAGCCCTGGTTCCCCCACCCAAGGCCCGGATGAAGGCGAGAGGATGCCAGATCACCGGTGTCCCACCCGCCAGCCCTGGGTCCCCGCGGGAAGCCCAGATGAGGGCGGGGCAGGTGCTTGATCACCATGGTCCACCCCGATAGCCCTATATTTCCAGCGGGAGGCCCGGATGATGGCGGGGGCGAGAGTGTGGGAAACTGATATAGGGTTAAGCCTTGGACTGACCTGCTGGCAAAGTCACAAACAAGTCCTAGCTTAGAGGGCACAGTCCTCTTAGCATAATTAGGCTTGACCTTATAACACTCCCTAGATCTTATCTGGGAAGCTAAGGGGCTGAGGAAGTGCAGGAAGTGTAACCATGGTGTAAACAAGTGAAACTCACAAGAACAGTGTGACTTTGGTAACCACTACCTTGTTTGCCTCTCACTATAAAAAGCTTGGTGAGGCCTGAGCACAGTGGAAGTCCTTCCTCTCAAGTTGGACTTGCCGCCTGGTCCCGCAATGTTCCCAAATTATCTCTTGTCTTTTCTTTTTCATTTGTTGTGCCGCTCCTCTTCCAGACACGAACCCTGAACCACGCAGGACGTGGAGGGGAACATTTATGACATCTGGCGCCCGACGGGGACTCTGGAAGTGAAGGCAAAGTGAGGAACAAAGAATTCACCGTAAAGGTGAGGGGTTATTTCACCGCACACAAATGGCCACAATCAGCTACAGTAGTCCGGAGCTGTAGGCGGTGTGGGAACGTTTTCTCAACCAGGCTAATGGGGCAGGATTCGGCTTTAAAAAGATAGATTCGGCTTTTTTAAAAAAAAAAGTAAGAAACTTTATTATAGACTTTTGAGTTGTATGTTTAAGGAGTTAAAAGTTTCAGAAGGTAATCTCTTATAGTTTTTGCATGTTGCTGTAGAACATAACTTTTGTTTTCTTGAAAAAGGTACATTAGTTCTTAACAGTTTGCAAAAAAGTTAGTTAGAACTTGAAAAAAAGGTCAGCAGCAGGGAAAAACTTGCCTCCAAAAACTGTTTTTCCTTGTGAAACACAGTATTTCATTTGCTAGAGCCTTTGAGAGAGGCCAAGGAGGATAAATCTCCTCCCCTTGCACCCTCCACTCCTATAGAGGAGCAGAAAGAAAAGAAAAAATGGGAGGAATGGCTTTCATGGCTCCCTCCACCTCCATGTCCTAATCCTGAAATGTTTACTTCTCCGTTAATAGAATCACCTGTGCAAAAATGCCAAATTATAAAGAAATTGGAATATTAAAAGGTACTCTTTTAAATCAGGCAGAAAGAAAAAAGAGTGCCATGGTCACCTCAATGTGGTTTCTTGTTCAAATTAAAATCTTAATTTGTATTTGGAATCTAAAATCTGTAATAAGAAATGAAACCCTGCTGCTGAGTCCTCCTCTGGTGTGGAGAGATTCAAAGGTGGCAGGAGAGGGCAGAGCTATAAGCTCTCCCACAATGAGATTACTTAATGTATTGTTTAAAAATTACCGGAGAACATGTCGGGAAGTGCAAAGTTTGGCCAAGATAACCTTGGGTGCTAGCCATAACTTTGGAAAGCGAAAAAGGAAAAAAAGTTAAAATGTCTTTTTCTATTAAGCATGACTTTTGGAAAAATACGCCATCTGAGTCATTTGCTGAAACTTCCCCCAAAGCAGGATGTGGGGAAAGCGAAGAAGGGAGCACATGGCGATCCAATATGGATGCCTCCTCCCCAAGTATTCTAATTTAAACTCTTCTCGTGATTGAAAAGTTTTACAAAATTTAAAAAAAAAATGCATCTGGGATTTCTGTGCACGTGTAAAGAGAAAAACTGGCTTGGAACTAACGCACGCATCGTCCGATTTTGGACATTTAGATAGAGTTTTGAGCTGAAATCTCTTTCCAAATGTACAGAATAAAACCCAAGACTGATTATTTCCCAAGAAAAATGGCAAATTTTACCCAAAGGAAAAAAGATCTGGCTAGATTCTAGCAACAAGATTGGTATATTTCCATAATAAAGAACAGTTTTTAAATATTAATGAAGCCTGTTCAAAAAGCTAATTTTAAGACCTCTAAAAGAAAATTCAGTAAAATTGTCTGTTACAAAAATTTGCTAAAGAGTATGCCTTAAAATAATAATTTGGATTTGAATCTCAAGAATTATTGAACTATATTAATTATAAAAATCTAAGTAGCCCAGGTAAAAGATGGCTATGCCCTTTAATTAAGGCTGCCTTCCCAAGGCAATTTCTAATGGAGGAAGGGCTAGCCTCCCTTCCCCCAACAGAACAAGCAGGTAGACCAAAAAATTCCTGCCAGTGGCTACTTCTAAAGACAGGCTTGCTTCCCAGTTTCCCATCCTTGGGAGCAATGGCAGCCTAGGACTTTGGGAGTTTGCTAAATTGCTAAATCTGCCTCATGAAAAATCTAGAGGACAGAATAAAATCTGTTGGTTGATTATGTCTTGCATTTTTGAAGTTTATTCTTAAAAATGTTATTGATTGAGAAATGCTAAATATTTAACTTGCCAGCTAAGAGTTTAAAGTTCTGGTTTAATAAATTGGGAGAAATCATATAATTATAGTAAAATTTCAACATTTGTCTAATTGAAAAAAGAGGGTAAATTCTGTGATCCCAACCAAAATTTTTATATGCTAAGATCAGTTTTAATTTAATTGATATCTCTTAATAATTATAAAAGGTATATAATCTTTAAGTCATATATACACATATATATTTGATGGTCTTTCAAGTTGTATTTCACAACCATAACCAAGGAATGACTTTGGGACATTTCATGGGCCCTGGAATGCTTTCAAAAGTTTATTTTCTCTTCTTAAACGATTTTTAATAAAGCCAATTTAATATACTTGAAATCACATGGAAAGATTTATCAAATATAAATTAATAAATATATTTTAAGTTTTTGCCTCTAAGAAAGGGCAAAACAAGTTATTTTGTTGGATATTTCTTAAAATGCAGCAGAATTTTAAGATGTAATTTAAAATAGCGAAAGCTCCTTGCCGCTGCATTTTAAATTTGGCTGAAGGTGGGGCAGCATTTGCACCTCGTGAATCAGACATAAAACTTTACTAAATTTACTAACTTTATTAATAAAAGTACCTACTATAAAAAGCCAGTATCTTTGTAAGCAGTTGAATCCTAGTAAAGTAAAATTCTTCTGAAAAAGTTACTGAAGGCTTCCCATGATCCCTCCGTATATGCGAATAAGCCGAAGGGGAATGCTGTTTAAAATATTATCTTAAATTTAATAAAAAGGAGAAATTTTAAAATTTTGAAATATTTTCCACTAATATTTATAGGATAATCTAATGATTTGCTGTTAAAATACCAAATTTGAAAATAAGTACAGTCACCATAAATGTGTAATGACTTTGACTTGAAATACATGGATTTGCGGCACTATCAGTCAACATCCAGGAAGTAACCCTATAGGTTACTTAGTGTAAAAGAAAAGGATTTCTTTTTAAATTGAAGTTTTCCAAGTCTAACCCAGCAGGAGGAGGACGAGTCAGACAACAAACAGCCTGGAGACCACCTGGAGCATGGTAAAGAAGACTTTACAGAGAATGTCTTTCTTGCCATGCTAGCAGTAATCATCTATCTGTACGGTAATATTACCTAGGGCAAATGTGGGAGTATTTCAGACTTATACTCCTGACCCTTCATGGGTAAGAATCCTTGCGTGGGCTGATCCTTCCAGGAGGACCACAGGTGGGGCAAGGAAGCATATGAACAAGGTATTATTACACAGTATTGCCACCCAGCTTCCCGTTTGTATGACTCTAAATCAAGCCACTGCTCTTGTGTGTAAAATTAAAGAGAAGTTTTTGGCCAGCCTGGACCCCAAAGAACGGGGAAGAAACGGCTCAAGTACATGTATTATCTCTACTTGCTCTGGGGAAAGGTGCAGAAAATATAAGTGTGCTAAGGCACACCCCCCCACCACCCCACTAAGCCTTTATGTAAATAGTCTTATGTATAGAATCCCACTGAGGAAGAAGTTAATTGGCAAGATTGTTATAGTAATTATTCTACCACCAGCAAACTTAATAATTTTTTTTCTTTATAGACTGGAGCCTTTATGGTTCTCTGTATAGTAACAACTGCACCCCTAAATGGAAGGTAATGCATCCTATCTATATGTTGAAGAAAGTCACTCCATCTCATGGAGGAGACTTTGTTGGGCCTCAATTACAACATGACAACTGGCCTCTACAAAGTACGCAGTGGAAATTAGCTGCTGCACTTGCACCTATAAAATGGTATAGTTTCAATTATAGCTCAAATAGTTCCATTTTTTTTACGAGGAACTCTCAATAAGACAGTGTTTGCTACTGCCTGTGTGTTTGATCTGTTTGTGCGCCGATCAGGCCCCATTCAGATGCATCTTAATGTTACAAGCCATCTGTATGAGGTGTCATACACAGCTTGTCATACACAGCTTGAGGTGTCATACACAGTGCCGCAAATCCATGTATTTCAAGTCAAAGTCATTACACATTTATGGTGACTGTACTTATTTTCAAATTTGGTATTTTAACAGCAAATCATTAGATTATCCTATAAATATTAGTGGAAAATATTTCAAAATTTTAAAATTTCTCCTTTTTATTAAATTTAAGATAATATTTTAAACAGCATTCCCCTTCGGCTTATTCGCATATACGGAGGGATCATGGGAAGCCTTCAGTAACTTTTTCAGAAGAATTTTACTTTTGGGATAATTGATATCCCGTTGTATCAATTCTATTGTTCAAAAAAACTTCCTCATGATTTTAAAACAACCAGCTTTTGCTTGGGTTCCCACTAACTTAACCGAACCATGGGAATCTCATCAACCCTACGAACTATTGCATGATCTAGTAAAAAATCTTAAAAAGACAAAAAAGATTTTTTGAAATGTTATCCTTACATGATATTGCTCTACAATGTCATTATTGTACATTTATCCCAAACAAGCTTACAAATTAATTCTTTGAATGTTTGGCACTTATTTAATTAAGGACATGAAATGATTTAATCCCTTCCAAGGTGTGGAAGGCCTCCCTGGGAAGGCACTTGAGCATTCTATATTGACCTCTCTTGCTCTTTTTGCCAAGAGGGTCCCTCTTCTCACAATCCAATTGCCCATAGCTGTAGCCTGAGCTCTGTTCATGCTGAGGTTGAAGTCTCATGGTGGCTGGTGCCGTGGATCTGTCTCTCATCCAATGGCATGGGCTGGGTGCCCCCTGGAGAAGAAACCTGGGTTCCCCATGATCAATGCCGGGGCCCCGCCAGCAGGCGAGGGGATCCCAAGGCAGTTGCTGGGCGTGGAGGCCACAGGGGCATAGGCTACCAAGGAGACAGAAATGAACCTCACATCACCCTACTTGGCCCAGAGATGGCTGGTAGTCAACGACGGGTAAGACCCCACAGGGTGGGGCAACCTAAGACAGGCACAGCCAGGGGACAGTAGGAGAGAACTTGGGGGTCAACAGAGGTTGGGCACAGATCCTCACCCCCCCCCCAATTATGCAGGGGCTTGAACACTCGCCCCTTCTGAGGGAGGTCTCCTGCCCCCATGGCTGCTGCGCTTCCCACGCCCAGCTCAGATTGGGACCCAGGTGACAGAAAGAGACTTGGCCCAGCTGAGATCAGTACCCGGACAACAGAGACTTGGCTGACAACAGCTACCCTATATCTACATCCAGCCTAACACCAGGAATGCTGAGGGCTTTCTCAAGGATTCAAAATAATCCTTTCCATTAATATTTACAGTGTAAACTAAGATTGTTGTTAAAGTATTAATTTGACAGTAAAATAGCAATCAGGTTTTCAGATTAAAATTGGCTCAAGAAGTATTAACCAAAATTTTCATTTCATGGAAAAATTGCTTAACATATAATGAACCTAAACAGTCATATTTTTGTGCAAAAAATTAAAATTTAGAGTTATCTAGACTGCATTATAAATTTTCCAAAAAGCTTCCTAATAATTACATCAAAAAAGGGGGGATAGTGGAAGAATACCATGTAAGGAAAAATATCCTGTAACTAAATTACATCTAGAAAAAAAATTTTTTCATTTATAATGCTAACAGTGAGACACCCAGGAAAACACACATGGTGTCAAAACAAGCCAAAGGAAAATCATTTGAGCAAATATAAAAAGGACCCTAAGAAAAATTCCCTTTCTTAACCTTCGGTCGAGAATATGTTCGTATATTTTCAGAAAACAACTTCAAGACCACATGGAATGCTGCAACAGAGAGGAATTCTCAGGAATGCTCCAGTCATGAAGACAAGAGGAGAGACAGTTCAGAGATGGAGATGCTGACGACGCTTTGCCATGCTAGCAGTCATCAGCTGTGCATCACTGCAGGTTGCCCAGGATCAAACCAGAGAGGGTCGGACCTGCATTGCCACCATTTGTCCACCATCCAGAACTGAAATATAATTGCTGGCATGTACACATAAGGAACTGTCAGACATTGAAACTTGGACTCAGAACTGTTGGACATTGAAATTGGGACTTAAAACATTTTTTGTTCTTGAAATGTTATGCTTAAATTTTAAAATGTTTTGGGTTACGGATTGGCATTGTTATTGTTTTAATAGCCAGAGTTTTGTTCTTGATGTGTAAGTTATAATAGCTTAATAATTTAAAAAAAAGGGGGAGATGTGGGAAACTGATATAGGGTTAAGCCTCGGACTGACCTGCTGGCAAAGTCACAAACAAGTCCTAGCTTAGAGGGCACAGTCCTCTTAGCATAATTAGGCTTGACCTTATAACACTCCCTAGATCTTATCTGGGAAGCTAAGGGGCTGAGGAAGTGCAGGAAGTGTAACCATGGTGTAAACAAGTGAAACTCACAAGAACAGTGTGACTTTGGTAACCACTACCTTGTTTGCCTCTCACTATAAAAAGCTTGGTGAGGCCTGAGCACAGTGGAAGTCCTTCCTCTCAAGTTGGACTTGCCGCCTGGTCCCGCAATGTTCCCAAATTATCTCTTGTCTTTTCTTTTTCATTTGTTGTGCGGCTCCTCTTCCAGACACGAACCCTGAACCACGCAGGACGTGGAGGGGAACACTTCTACACGAGAGGGGGTGTCTGATCACCTGGGTCACACCCGCCATCCCTGGGTCCCCCTCGGGAGGCCCGGATGAGGGCGGGGCGGGTGCCGATCACCAGGGTCCCAACCGCCAGCCCTGGGTCCCTGCCGGGAGGCTGGGATGAGGGCGGGGCAGGTGCTGTTGACCCCGGTCCCACCCGCCAGCCCTGGGTCCCCCGCAGGAGTCCTGGATAGGGCGGGAAAGTGCTTGATCACCGGGGTCCCACCCGCCAGCCCTGGGATTCCCTCCAGAGGCCCGGATGAGGGCGGGGCGGGTGCCAGACCACCAGCGTCCCATCTGCCAGTCCTGGGACCCCCGCAGGAGGCCCGGATGAGGGCGGGGCTTGTGCCGGATCACCAGGATCCCAACCGCCAGCCCTGGGTCCCCGGCGGAGGCCCGGATGAGAGCTGGGCAGGTGCTTGATCACCGGGGTCCCTCCCCCAGCCCTGGTTTCCCCACCAGAGGCCCGGATGAGGGCGGGGCGGGTGCCTGATCACCAGGGTCCCACCCGCCAGCCCTGGTTCCCCCACCGAAGGCCCGGATGAGGGCGAGACCAGTGCCGGATCACCGGTGTCCCACCTCCCAGCCCTGGGTCCCGCGGGAGGCCCGGATGAGGGCGGAGCAGGTGCTTGATCACCATGGTCCAACACGCTAGCCCTGTATTTCCAGCAGGAGGCCCGGATGATGGCGGGGGTGGGAGGGAGTGTCTGATCACCAGGGTCCCACCCGCCATCCCTGGGTCCCCCCGCGGGAGGCCCGGATGAGGACGGGGCAGGTGCCCGATCACCAGGGTCCGAACCGCCAGCCCTGGGGCTCTGCCGGGAGGCTGGGATGAGGGCCGGGCAGGTGCTTGATCACCACCGTACCAGCCGCCAGCCCTGGGTCCCCCGGGGAGGACCAGATTAGGGTGTGGGGGTGCCCGATAACCAGGGTCCCACCCGCCAACCCTAGGTCCCCCACAGGTGGCCCGGTTGAGTGCCTGACGGGTGCCCGATCACCAGCATCACAAGCTCCAGTCCTGGGTCCCCTGCAGGAGGCCCGTATGAGGGTGGGTGGGTGCCTGATAACCAGGGTCCCAAACGCCAGCCCTGGGTCCCCAGCGGGACACCATGATGAGGGGGTGGGTCTCGGTACACCGGGGTCCCACCTGCCAGACCTGGGTTCCCCACCGGAGGCCCGGAAGAGGGCTGGGCGGGTGCCCGATAACGAGGGTCCCACCCGCCAGCCCTAGGTCCCCCGCGGGAGGCCCATATGAGCGTGGCAAGGTGCCATTTAACCAGGGTCCCACCCGCCAGCCCTGGGTACCCCACGGGATGCCCGGATGAGGACGGGGCAGGTGCCCGATCACCAGGGTCCCAACCGCCAGCCCTGGGTCTCTGCCAGGAGGCTGGGATGTGGGCGGGACAGGTGCTGTTGACCCCGCTCCCACCTGCCAGCCCTGGGTCCCCCGCAGGAGCCCCGGATGTGGGCGGGGCGTGTGCCGGATCACCAGGGTCCCACCCACCATTCCTGGGTCCCCCACCGAAAGCCCGGATGAGGGCGAGACGAGTGCTGGATCACCTTGTCCCACTTGCCAGACGTGGGTCCCCGCGGGAGGCCCGGATGAGGGCGGGGCAGGTGCTTGATCGCTATGATCCCACCCACTAGCCCTGTATTTCCAGCAGGAGGCCCGGATGATGGCGGGGGCGGGAGGGGGTGTCTGATCACTGGGGTCCCTCCCGCCAGCCCTGGGTCCCCCGTGGGAGGCCCGGAAGAGGGTGGGGCGGGTGCCCAATCACCGGGGTCACACCCGCAAGTACTGGTCCCCCGCCGGAAGCCTGGATGGGAGCAGGGCGTGTGCCCGATCACCAGGGTGCCACCCACAACCCTCGGTCCCCCACGGGAGGTCCGGATGAGGGCGGGGCTTGTGCCGGATCACCGGGGTCCCACCCACCAGCCCTGGTTCCCCCACCAAAGGCCCGGATGAGGGCGGGGCAGGTGCTTGATCACCGTGGTCCCTCCCGCCAGCCCTTGGTTCCCCACCAATGGCCCAGATGAGGGAGGGACGGGTTCCCGATCACCGGGGTCCCACCCGACAGCCCTGGGTTCCCCACGGGAGGCGCGGATGAGGGCGAGACGGGTGCCGGTTCACCAGTGTCCCACCCGCCAGTCCTGGGTCCGCCGCAGGAGGTCCGTATGAGGGTGGGCAGCTGCCTGATCACTTCGGTACCACCCGCCATCCCCGGGTTCCCCCGTGGGAGGCCCGGATGAGGTTGGGGCCGGTGCCAGATCACCGGGGTCACACCCGCAAGTACTGGGTCCCCGACCGGAAGCCTGGATGAGAGCAGGGCTTGTGACGGATCACCAGGGTGCCACCCGCAAGCCCTGGTTCCCCCACCAATGGCCCGGATGAGGGCGGGGCAGGTGCTTGATCACCGTGGTCCCTCCCGCCAGCCCTTGGTTCCCCACCAATGGCCCAGATGAGGGAGGGACGAGTTCCGGATCACCGGGGTCCCACCCGACAGCCCTGGGTTCCCCACGGGAGGCGCGGATGAGGGCGAGACGGGTGCCCGTTCACCAGTGTCCCACCCGCCAGTCCTGGGTCCACCGCAGGAGGCCCGTATGAGGGTGGGCAGGTTCCTGATCACTTCCGTACCACCCGCCAACCCCGGGTGCCCTGCGGGAGGCCCGGATGAGGGCGGGGCATGTTCCAGATCACCAGGGTCCCACCCGCCATCCTGGTTCCCCCACGGGAGCCCCGTATGAGGGTGGGCAGGTTCCTGATCACTTCCGTACCACCGCCAACCCCGGGTGCCCTGCGAGAGGCCCGGATGAGGGCGGGGCGTGTGCCGAGACCCCAGGGACCCACCCGCCAGCCCTGGGTCCCTGGTGCGAGGCCCGGATGAGGTTGGGGCCAGTGCCCGATCACCGGGGTCACACCCGCAAGTACTGGTCCCACGCCGGAAGCCTGATGAGAGCAGGGCGTGTGCCCGATCATCAGGGTGCCACCCACAACCCTCGGTCCCCCACCGGAGGCCGGGATGAGGGCAGGACTTGTGCCGGATCACCGGGGTCCCACCCACCAGCCCTGGTTCCCCCACCAAAGGCCCGGATGAGGGCGGGGCAGGTGCTTGATCGCCGGGGTCCCTCCCGCCAGCCCTTGGTCCCCCACCAAAGGCCCGTATGAGGGAGGGACGGGTTCCCGATCACCGGGGTCCCACCCAACAGCCCTGGGTTCCCCACGGGAGGCGCGGATGAGGGCGAGACGGGTGCCGGTTCACCAGTGTCCCACCCGCCAGTCCTGGGTCCGCCGCAGGAGGCCAGTATGAGGGTGGGCGGGTGCCTGATCACCCCGGTGCCACCCGCCAACCCCGGGTGCTCTGCGAGAGGCCCGGATGAGGGCGGGACGTGTGCCGGGACCCCAGGGACCCACCCGCCATCCTCGGGTCCCCCATGGGAGGCCCGGATGAGGTTGGGGCCGGTACCTGTTCACCGGGGTCACACCCGCAAGTACTGGTCCCCCGCCGGAAGCCTGGATGAGACCAGGGTGTGTGCCAGATCACCAGGGTGCCACCCGCAAGCCCTGGGTCCCCCACCGAAGGCCCAGATGAGGGCGAGATGAGTGCCGGATCACCGGTGTCCCACCTCCCAGCCCTGGGTCCCGCGGGAGGCCCGGATGAGGGCGGAGCAGGTGCTTGATCACCATGGTCCAACACGCTAGCCCTGTATTTCCAGCAGGAGGCCCGGATGATGGCGGGGGTGGGAGGGAGTGTCTGATCACCAGGGTCCCACCCGCCATCCCTGGGTCCCCCCGCGGGAGGCCCGGATGAGGACGGGGCAGGTGCCCGATCACCAGGGTCCGAACCGCCAGCCCTGGGGCTCTGCCGGGAGGCTGGGATGAGGGCCGGGCAGGTGCTTGATCACCACCGTACCAGCCGCCAGCCCTGGGTCCCCCGGGGAGGACCAGATTAGGGTGTGGGGGTGCCCGATAACCAGAGTCCCACCCGCCAACCCTAGGTCCCCCACAGGTGGCCCGGTTGAGTGCCTGACGGGTGCCCGATCACCAGCATCACAAGCTCCAGTCCTGGGTCCCCTGCAGGAGGCCCGTATGAGGGTGGGTGGGTGCCTGATAACCAGGGTCCCAAACGCCAGCCCTGGGTCCCCAGCGGGACACCATGATGAGGGGGTGGGTCTCGGTACACCGGGGTCCCACCTGCCAGACCTGGGTTCCCCACCGGAGGCCCGGAAGAGGGCTGGGCGGGTGCCCGATAACGAGGGTCCCACCCGCCAGCCCTAGGTCCCCCGCGGGAGGCCCATATGAGCGTGGCAAGGTGCCATTTAACCAGGGTCCCACCCGCCAGCCCTGGGTACCCCACGGGAGGCCCGGATGAGGACGGGGCAGGTGCCCGATCACCAGGGTCCCAACCGCCAGCCCTGGGTCTCTGCCAGGAGGCTGGGATGTGGGCGGGACAGGTGCTGTTGACCCCGGTCCCACCTGCCAGCCCTGGGTCCCCCGCAGGAGCCCCGGATGTGGGCGGGGCGTGTGCCGGATCACCAGGGTCCCACCCACCATTCCTGGGTCCCCCACCGAAAGCCCGGATGAGGGCGAGACGAGTGCTGGATCACCTTGTCCCACTTGCCAGACGTGGGTCCCCGCGGGAGGCCCGGATGAGGGCGGGGCAGGTGCTTGATCGCTATGATCCCACCCACTAGCCCTGTATTTCCAGCAGGAGGCCCGGATGATGGCGGGGGCGGGAGGGAGTGCCCGATCACCCCGGTCCCACCCGCCAGCCCTGGGTCCCCCACAAGAGGCCTGGATGAGGACCGGGCAGGTGCCCGATCACCAGGGTCCCAACCGCCAGCCCTGGGTCTCTGGCGGGAGGCTGGGATGAGGGCGGGGCAGGTGCTGTTGACCCCGGTCCCACCCGCCAGCCCTGGGTCCCCCGGGGAGGCCCGTATGAGGGTGGGCGGGGGCCCGATAACCATGGTCCCACCCTCCAGCCCTGGGTCCCCCGCGGGAGGCCCTTATGAGGGTGTGCAGGTGGCTGATCACAGCGGTGCCACCTGCCAACACCGGGTGCCCGGCGGGAGGCCCGTATGAGGGCGGGGCGTGTGCCGGAACCCCAGGGACCCACGCGCCAGCCCTGGGTCCCCCGTGGGAGGCCTATGAGGTTGGGGCGGGTGCTGGATCACCGGGGTCACACCCGCAAGTACTGGGTTCCCCGCCGGAAGCCTGGATGAGAGCAGGGCGCGTTCCGGATCACCAGGGTGCCACCGGCAATCCCTGGGTCCCCCACGGGAGGCCCGGATGAGGGCGGGGCTTATGCCGGATCACCAGGGTCCCACCCGCCAGTCCTGGTTCCGCCACCAAAGGCCCAGATGAGGGCGAGATGAGTGCGGGATCACCGGTGTCGCACCCGCCAGCCCTGGGTTTCACACGGGAGGTCCGCATGAGGGCGGGGAGGGTGCCCGATCACCAGTGTCCCATCTGTCAATTCTGGGACCCCGGCAGGAGGCCCGGATGAGGGCGGGGCGTGTGCCGGATCACCAGCGTCCCACCCGCCAGCCCTGGGTCCCCCACCGAAAGCCCGGATGAGGGCGAGACGAGTGCGGGATCACCTTGTCCCACTCCCCAGCCCTGGGTCCCCGCGGGAGGCCCGAAACAGGGCGGGGCAGGTGCTTGATCACCACGGTCCCACCGGGTAGCCCTGTATTTCCAGCGGAAGGCTCGGATGATGGCGGGGGCGGTAGGGGGTGCCCGATCATGGGGTCCCTCCCGCCAGCCCTTGGTCCCCCGTGGGAGGCCCGGATGAGTGTGGCGCGGGTGCCCGATCACCGGGGTCACACCCGCAAGTACTGGGTCCCCCGCTGGAAGCCTGGATGAGAGCAGGGCGTGTGCCCGATCACCAGGGTCCACCTGCAAGCCCTCGTTCCCCCTCGGGAGACCCGGATGAGTGCGGGGCATGTGCCGGCACCCCAGGGACCCACCCGCCAGCCCTGGGTCCCCAACGGGAGGCCCGGATGAGGGCGGGGCGGGTTCCGGATCACCCAGGTCCCACCCGCCAAACCTGGGTCCCCCAAGGGAGGCCTGGATGAGGGCGGGGCGGGTTCCCGATCACCCCGGTCCCACCCGCCAAACCTGGGTCCCCCAAGGGAGGCCTGGATGAGGGCGGGGCGGGTTCCCGATCACCCCGGTCCCACCCGACAAACCTGGGTCCCACACGGGAGGCCCGGATGAGGTCGGGGCGGGTGCCCGAATACCGGGGTTACACCAGCAAGTACTGGGTCCCCCGCCGGAAGCCTGGATGAGAGCAGGGCGTGTGCCCGATCACCAGGGTGCCACCCGCAAGCCTTCCGTCCCCCTATGGGAGGCCCGGATGAGGGCGGGGCTTGTGACGGATAACCGGGGTCCCTCCCGCCAGCCCTGGGTCCCCCACGGGAGGCCCGAATGAGGTTGGGGCGGGTGCCCGAATACCGGGGTTAAACCAACAAGTACTGGGTCCCCCGCCGGAAGCCTGGATGAGAGCAGGGAGGGTGCCGGATCACCAGGGTGCCACCCGCAATCCCTTGGTCCCCCACGGGAGCCCCGGATGAGGGCGGGTCTTGTGCCGGATCACCAGCGTCCCACCCGGCAGCCCTGGTTCCCCCATCGAAAGCCCGGATGAGGGCGAGACCAGTGCCCGATCTCCTTGTCCCACCCGCCAGCCCTGGGTCCCCGCGGGAGGCCCGGATGAGGGCGGGGCAGATGCTTGATCACCATGGTCCCACCCATTAGCCCTGTATTTCCAGCGGGAGGCCCGGATGATGGCGGGGGCGGGAGGGGGTTTCTGTTCACCGGGGTCCCTCCCGCCAGCCCTGGTTCCCTCGCGGGAGGCCCGGATGATGACCGGGCAGGTGCCCCATCACCAGGGTCCCAACCGTCAGCCCTGGGACTCTGGCGGGAGGCCCGGATGAGGGCGGGACAGGTGCTGATGACCCGGTCCCACCTGCCAGCCCTGGTTCTCCGGCAGGAGGCCCGGATGAGGGCGGGGCGGGTGCCGGACCACCAGCGTCCCATCTGCCAGTCCTGTAACCCCCGCAGGGTGCCCGGATGAGGGCGGGGCGTGTGCCAGATCACCAGGGTCCCACCTGCCAGCCCTGGGTCCCCCGCGGGAGGCCAAGATGAGGGAGGGGCGGAATCCGGATAACCAGGGTCCCACCCACCAGCCCTGGGTCCCCCACGGGAGGCCCGGATGAGGGCGGGACCGTTGCCTGATCACCAGTGTCCCACCCACAAGTCCTGGGTTCCCCCGCAGGAGGCCCGTATGAGGGTGAGCGGGTGCCTGATCACTTCGGTACCAGCCATCAACCCTGGGTGCCCGCGGGGAGGCCCGGATGAGGGCGGGGCGTGTGCCGGACCACCAGAGTCCCACCCGCCAGCCCTGGGACCCCCGCGGGAGGCCCATATGAGGGTGGGCGGGTGCCTGATAACCAGGGTCCCACCCGCCAACGCTGGGTCCCCCGCCGGAGGTGTTTATGAGGGTGTGCGAGTGCCTGATCACCGCGGTGCCACCTGCCAACCCCCGGTGCCCTGCTGGAGGCCCAGATGAGGGCGTGGCGTGTGCCGGAACCCCAGGCACCCACCCGCCATACCTGGGTCCCCAACGGGAGGCCCGGATGAGGGCGGGGCGGGTTCCCGATCACCCCGGTCCCACCCGCCAAACCTGGGTCCCCCACGGGAGGCCCGGATGAGGTTGGGGCGGGTGCCCGAATACCGGGGTTACACCAGCAAGTACCGGGTCCCCCACCGGAAGCCTGGATGAGAGCAGGGCGTGTGCCCGATCACCAGGGTGCCACCCGCAAGCCTTCAGTCCCCCACGGGAGGCCCGGATGAGGGCGGGGCTTGTGCTGGATCACCAGGGTCCCACCCAGCAGCCTTGGGTCCCCCATCGAAAAACCGGATGAGGGCGAGACCAGTGCCGGATCTCCTTGTCCCACCCGCCAGCCCTGGGTCCTCGCCGGAGGCCCGGATGAGGGCGGGGCAGGTGCTTGATTGCCATGGTCCCACCCACTGCCATGTATTTCCAGCGGGAGGCCCGGATGATGGCGGGGACTGGAGGGGGTGTCTGATCACCGGGGTCCCTCCCGCCAGCCCTGGGTCCCCCGTGGGAGGCACGGATGAGGTTGGGGCGGGTGCTGGATCACCGGGGTCACACCCGCAAGTACTGGGTTCCCCGCCGGAAGCCTGGATGAGAGCAGGGCGGGTGCCGGATCACCAGGGTGCCACCCGCAATCCCTGGGTTCCCCACGGGAGGCCCGGATGAGGGCGGGGCTTATGCCGGATCACCAGGGTCCCACCCACCAGTCCTGGTTCCGCCACCGAAGGCCCAGATGAGGTCGAGAGGAGTGCGGGATCACCGGTGTCGCACCCGCCAGCCCTGGGTTTCACACGGGAGTTCCGCATGAGGGCGGGGAGGGTGCCGCATCACCAGTGTCCCATCTGCCAGTTATGGGACCCCGGCAGGAGGCCCGGATGAGGGCGGGGCGTGTGCCGGATCACCAGCGTCCCACCCGCCAGCCCTGGGTCCCCGCGGGAGGCCCTGAAGAGGGCGGGGCAGGTGCTTGATCTTGATGGTCCCACCCGGTAGCCCTGTATTTCCAGCGGGAGGCCCGGATGATGGCGGGGGCGGGAGGGGGTGTCTGATCACCGGGGTCCCTCCCGCCAGCCCTGGGTCCCCCGTGGGAGACCCGGATGAGGGTAGGGCGGGTGCCCGATCACCAGGGTCACACCCGCAAGTACTGGGTCCCCCGCCGGAAACCTGGATGAGAGCAGGGCGTGTGCCCGATCACCAGGGTGCTATCCGCAAGCCCTCTTTCCCCCTCGGGAGGCCCGGATGAGTGCAGGGCGTGTGCCGGATCACCAGGGTGCCACCCGCAAGAATTCGGTCCCCCACGGGAGGCCCGGATGAGGGCGGGTCTTGTGCCGGATCACCAGGGTCCCACCGGGCAGCCTTGGTTCCCCCATCGAAAGCCCGGATGAGGGCGAGACCAGTGCTGGATCTCCTTGTCCCACCCGCCAGCCCTGGGTCCCCGCGGGAGGCCCAGATGAGGGCGGGGCAGGTGCTTGATCACCATGGTCCCACCCACTAGCCCTGTATTTCCAGCGGGAGGCCCAGAAGATGGCGGGGGCGGGAGGGGGTGTCTGATCACCGGGGTCCCTCCCGCCAGCCCTGGGTCCCCCACGGGAGGCCCGGATGAGGTTGGGGCGGGTGCCCGAATACCAGGGTTACACCAGCAAGTACTGGGTCCCCCGCCGGAGTCCTGGATGAGAGCAGGGCGTGTGCCGGATCACCAGGGTGCCACCCGCAAGAATTCGGTCCCCCACCGGAGGCCCGGATGAGGGCGGGGCTTGTGTCGGGTCACCAGCGTCCCACCCGCCAGCCCTGGGTCCCCGCGGGAGGCCCGGATGAGGGCGGGGCAGGTGCTTGATCACCATGGTCCCACCCACTAGCCCTGTATTTCCAGCGGGAGGCCCGGATGATGGCGGGGGCGGGAGGGGGTTTCTGTTCACCGGGGTCCCTCTCGCCAGCCCTGGGTCCCCCGCGGGAGCCCGGATGATGACGGGGCAGGTGCCCCATCACCAGGGTCCCAACCGCCAGCCCTGGGTCTCTGGCGGGAGGCCCGGATGAGGGCGGGGCAGGTGCTGATGACCCGGTCCCACCTGCCAGTCCTGGGTCCCCCGCAGGAGGCCTGGATAGGGCGGGGAAAGTGCTTGATCACCGGGGTCCCACCCGCCAACCCTGGTTCCCGGCGGGACGCCCAGATGAGGGCGGGGCGGGTGCCGGATCACCAGCGTCCCATCTGCCAGTCCTGTAACCCCGGCAGGGTGCCCGGATGAGGACGGGGCGTGTGCCAGATCACCAGGGTCCCACCTGCCAGCCCTGGGTCCCCCGCGGGAGGCCAAGATGAGGGAGGGGCGGAATCCGGATAACCAGGGTCCCACCCACCAGCCCTGGGTCCCCCGCGGGAGGCCAAGATGAGGGAGGGGCGGAATCCGGATAACCAGGGTCCCACCCACCAGCCCTGGGTCCCCCACGGGAGGCCCGGATGAGGGCGGGACGGTTGCCTGATCACCAGCGTCCCACCCGCCAGTCCTGGGTCCCCCGCAGGAGGCCCGTATGACGGTGGGCGGGTGCCTGATCACGTCGGTACCGGCCGCCAACCCCGTGTGCCCCGCGGGAGGCCTGGATGAGGGCGGGGCGTGTGCCGGACCACAAGGGTCCCACCTGCCAGCCCTGGGTACCCCGCGGGAGGCCCTTGTGAGGGTGGGCGGGTGCCCGATAACCAGGGTCCCACCCGCCAACCCTGGGCCCCCCGCGGGAGGCGTTTATGAGGGTGTGCGGGTGCCTGATCACCGCGGTGCCACCTGCCAACCCCGGGTGCCCTGCAGGAGGCCCGGATGAGGGCGTGGCGTGTGCCGGAACCCCAGGGACCCACCCGCCAGGCCTGGGTCCCCAACGGGAGGCCCGGATGAGGGCGGGGCGGGTTCCGGATCACCCAGGTCCCACCCGCCAAACCTGGGTCCCCCACGGGAGGCCCGGATGAGGTTGGGGCGGGTGCCCGAATACCGGGGTTACACCAGCAAGTACTGGGTCCCCCGCCGGAAGCCTGGATGAGAGCAGGGCGTGTGCGGGATCACCAGGGTGCCACCCGCAAGCCTTCGGTCCCCCACGGGAGGCCCGGATGAGGGCGGGGCTTGTGCCGGATCACCAGCGTCCCACCCGGCAGCCCTGGTTCCCCCATCGAAAGCCGGATGAGGGCGAGACCAGTGCCCGATCTCCTTGTCCCACCCGCCAGCCCTGGGTCCCCGCGGGAGGCCCGGATGAGGGCGGGGCAGGTGCTTGATCACCATGGTCCCACCCACTAGCCCTGTATTTCCAGCGGGAGGCCCGGATGATGGCGGGGGCGGGAGGGGGTTTCTGTTCACCGGGGTCCCTCCCGCCAGCCCTGGCTCCCTCGCGGGAGGCCCGGATGATGACCGCGCAGGTGCCCCATCACCAGGGTCCCAACCGCCAGCCCTGGGTCTCTGGCGGGAGGCCCGGATGAGGGCGGGGCAGGTGCTGATGACCCGGTCCCACCTGCCAGTCCTGGGTCCCCCGCAGGAGGCCTGGATAGGGCGGGGAAAGTGCTTGATCACAGGGGTCCCACCCGCCAGCCCTGGTTCCCTGGTGGGAGGCCCGGATGAGGGCGGGACGGTTGCCTGATCACCAGTGTCCCATCTGCCAGTCCTGTAACCCCGGCAGGGTGCCCGGATGAGGGCGGGGCGTGTGCCAGATCACCAGGGTCCCACCTGCCAGCCCTGGGTCCCCCGCGGGAGGCCAAGATGAGGGAGGGGCGGAATCCGGATAACCAGGGTCCCACCCACCAGCCCTGGGTCCCCCACGGGAGGCCCGGATGAGGGCGGGACGGTTGCCTGATCACCAGCGTCCCACCCGCCAGTCCTGGGTTCCCCGCAGGAGGCCCGTATGACGGTGGGCGGGTGCCTGATCACGCCGGTACCGGCCGCCAACCCCGGGTGCCCCGCGGGAGGCCTGGATGAGGGCGGGGCGTGTGCCGGACCACCAGGGTCCCACCCGCCAGCCCTGGGTCCCCCACGTGAAGCCCTTGTGAGGGTGGGCGGGTGCCTGATAACCAGGGTCCCACCCGCCAACCCTGGGTCCCCCGCGGGAGGCGTTTATGAGGGTGTGCGGGTGCCTGATCACCGCGGTGCCACCTGCCAACCCCGGGTGCCCTGCAGGAGGCCCGGATGAGGGCGTGGCGTGTGCCGTCACCCCAGGGACCCACCCGCCAGCCCTGGGTCCCCAGCGGGAGTCCCGGATGAGGACGGGGCAGGTGCCCGATCACCAGGGTCCCACCCGCCAGTCCTGGGTCCCCCACGGGAGGCCCGGATGAGGGCGGGGCGGGTGCCCAATCACCAGCGCCCAGCGTCCCACCCACCAGCCTTGGGTCCTGGTGGGAGGCCTGGATGAGGGCGGGGCAGGTGCTGATCACCCGGTCCCACATGCCAGCCCTGGGTCCGCTGCAGGAGGCTAATATGAGGGTGGGTGGGTGCCTGATAACCCCCACGCAACCCGCCAAAGCCAGGTGTCCCGCTGGAGGCCCGGATAATGGTGGGCGGGTGCCGGATCACTAGGGTCCCCCCCACCAGCCCTGGGTCCCCCTCGGCAGTCCGGGATGAGGGCGGGGCAGGTGCTTGATCACCGGGGTCCCACCCGCCAGCCCTGGGTTCCCCTGAGGAGGCCCGCATGAGGGCAGGGATGCTGGTGCCAGCCCCTGATAGAGGCGAGCTTTCGTGTGTAGTGTCCTGCCCTGCCTGCAGTTTGCAAATTAGCAGCCATCTTGGCTGGTGGTTTATTTGCATATCGCCCTGATTTGCCAATGGAAAGGGTAGTGGATGTATGCCAATTACCATGTTTCTCTTTTATTAGGATTAGATAGGACTAGAAGCCCAGTGCACAGATTCATGTATGGTGGGGGAGGAGGGAGGGTGTCCCTCAGCGTGGCCTGCACCCTCTCTCAGTGCAAGGCTCCTTGGGGATTTAGGCTCAATCCTGGCAATTGGCTATCCCTTGAGTGATGTAGCAGTGCATGAAGTGGCAGGTGGCCGGGGAGGAGCCCAAGCGCTGTTCTCTCGCTGTGCTCTTGCCACTCTTGCTGCTCCTGCCACTCTCACTATGCTCACTGCTCCTTACTGCTGCCACGGAGGTGGGAGAGGTTCCCACCACCACCGCTGTGCTCGCCAGCTGTGAGCGTGACTTCTGGCTGAGCAGCACTCCCGCTGTGGGAGCACACTGACCACCAGGGGGCAGCTCCTGCATTGAGCATCTTCCCCCTGGTGGTCAGTGCGTGTGATAGCGACCAGTCGTTATAGTTGTTTTGGTCATTCCATCATAATAGTCGCTTAGGCTTTTATATATAGAGATATAATTTAGCCATAAAAAGTTATGAAATCTTGGTGTAACAACATGGATGGACCTTGAGGGCTTTATGCTAAGTGAAATAAGTCAGAGAAAGATAAATACTATATGATCTCATGTGGAATCTAAAATACAAAGGAACCAAGCTCTGATATAGAGAACAGATTGGTGGTTGCCAGAGGTGGGGGCTTGAGAGTGGGAGAAATGGGTGACAGAGGTCAAACCATACAAACTTCCAGTTATAAAATAAATGTCATGGAGATGTAATATACAGCATGGGGACTACAGTTAATTAAACTATTGCATATTTGAAAGTTGTTAAAAGTTTTCATCACAAGAAAAACTTCTGGAACTGTATGGTGACTAATGACTTGATGTGGTGGACCATTTTATAATACAAATATTGAATCAATGTTGAAACTAATATAATTGTCCAGAGGCCTGGTGCACAATTCATGCATGGGTGGGATCTTTCGGTGTAGCCTGCGGGGATTGGGCCAAAACCCACAGCCCAACACCACCTGCTGCTCCCACTCATCCCAGCCCTGCTGCACCTGCTGCGGGCTCCTGCCCAGTGCGTACTGATTGGGAGAGGCTCATGCTGCTGCTGCAGTACTCACCAGCCATGAGCCCTGTGTCTGGTGCCCGTCCCGAGGTGGGGGACTGGGACACCCTTGCCCACCTGGGATCCGGATCTGTCCCGCTGATGTTAGCGACGGTTTTCAGGAGCCACCTGGCAGCCACTTTTATATCGTTTCTTCCTTGTGGAGCGTCTAGAGAGGGGAAGCAGCCACAGTGCTCAAGGCTAACTTCCAGGAGGCCAGCGGCACTGTTGGTATCATGCCGGCAGCGCTGGTCTGTTGGTGCCTGGCCTGTTCTCTGGAGATTGGACCTGCAGGATTCCTGAGGGAGTGAGTGGCTGCCAGGATGGGTCAGTCAGCTGAGCAGCACTCCCACTGTGGGACTTCACTGACCACCAGGGGACAGCTCCTGCATTGAGCATCTTCCCCCTGGTGGTCAGTGTGCATCATAGCGACTGGTCAACCAGTCATTTGGTCATTTGGTTGTTCAGTCATTCAGGCTTTTATATATCTTTACATGTCAATTATACCTCAATAAAAATGAATTAATTTAAAAACCAACAACAATGTGGAGGTGGGGGTCACACAAAAAAGGCTTTTCCCTAACTGCCTGGCAATTATTTTTTTAAAAAAATAGTAAGTTAAACCTCACAGTCCAGTCTGGCCAGTGTTGCTCAGTGGTTGAGCATCAACCTATGAACCAGGAGGTCACTATTGGATTCCCAGTCAGGGCACGTGTCCAGGTTTCAGGCTGATCAGTGATTCTCATAATTGATGTTTCTAACTCTCCCTTTCCCTTTCCCTTCCTCTCCCTGAAATCAATAAAAACATTTTTTAGAAAATTTAAAACACATACACACACACACACACACACACACACACCTCACAGTGCATTCAGTATCCTAGTAATGGAATTTACATTATATTTAGTACATTTAGAAGTTCATAATCTATGGACTGAGGCTCTGTGGGACTCCTCTCCCTGCCTGATTCCTCATTTTTGCTCACCAATTTTAGGTTTTAAAATCCTTTCTCTGCATGAGTATATATAGAGGGGCAAAAGTAGGTTTACAGTAGCATTTTGGTATTTTTTGAGTTAATGAAGCTATTGTAATAATCATAACCTGCATTTTTTAAAAGTATATTTTTATTGATTTCAGAGAGGAAGGGAGGAAGGAGAGAGAGAGAGAAACATTAATAATGAGAGAGAATCCTTGATCAGCTGCTTCCTGCACACTCCACACAGGGGATCAAGCCTGCAACCTGGGCATGTGCCCTGACTGGGAATTGAACCATGACTTCCTGGTTCATAGGTCAATGCTCAACCACTGAGCCACGAAGGCCAGGCATAACTTGCATGTCTTTCCATATGAACAACTGTAAACCTACCTTTGCCCTACATTGTAGTCTAAAGAAGGCCAGTGTAATACAGTGTTGTTTTCTTACCTCAGACATTTTTAGTTGCTGGGAACCCCTACTTGACCTATACCAGGCTACAGCCTTAAGTGGTCACAGTGGGCATAAGGCTTTTGGCTTTCTTGGTTACTTCCAGGTTCTTGTGAGCTGATATTGTCTAAGTTGCTCCAAAAGTAGTGTAGCCTTCTGCCTGCCCCATTAGCAGGATATATGCCAATCCAAGTAAATGGTCACCTACCACAAAGATGCCTGCATGTAAATGTTACCAGGAAGGAAAGTGTCTAAAAGTGGGAGCTTCTATTATACAAGGGGCATCTGAGGTCACCAAACTCAGAAGAACATCACCATTTTTCCCTCCCTGGATTAATTTGGGTGCCAACCAGGCAGCTCCACTCATAAGCCCACAGCCGTGTCTCCTGCACAGGGACCCTTACAGGACTGCAAGCCAAGGGGTAGTGAGGAAGAGCCATGAGTGGGTGCTGGAGAAGGAGTGCCACAGGTGTCAGGCAAGGAAATCAGACCTAACAGTACACCCACCACAAGTGCAAGCCAGCCTTCTAAGCAGTTAGCTCCACCCGACATGCACGAATTTTGTGCACCGGGTCCCCTCAGCTTAGCCTGCACCCTCTCCAATCTGGGACTCCTCAGGAGATGTCTGACTGCCAGTTTAGGACCGATCCCTCTCACAATCTGGGACTGCTGGCTCCTAACTGCTCACCTGCCTGCCTGCCTGATCGCCCCTAACTGCCACCCCTGCCAGCCTGATCACCCCTAACTGCCTCTGCCTGACAGCCTGATTGCCCCTTACTGCCCCCCCTGCTGGCCTGATTGGCCCCAATTGCCCCCCCTGCCGGCCTGGTCACCCCAACTGCCCCCCTGCTGACCTGGTCGCCCCCAAATGCCACCCCTGCTTACCTGGTCACCCCTCACTGCCCGCCCCCACCAGCCTGATTGACCCAAACTGCCCCCCCTGCCAGCCTGGTTGCCCTCAACTGCCCCCCCCCCAATGGCCTGGATGCCCCTCATGGGCCCCCTGCTGTAGGCCATGAGGCTGAAGTGGGCATAGGGGCGGATCTCAGCCCATCCTCTGCACCTCTGCCCAGCCCCTCCCACCACAGCCCCTGGTCTCCTAATGGCGTGGAGCAATTGGGGCCAGTGCCATCAGTGGGTGTGGCCAGTGATTGCTGTCCCAATCACCCCTCAGTAGAAGGGGAAGGTGGAGAAGCCCTCAGGTGTGATCAGGGACAGCAACCGCCACTCGCACCCACTGATGGCACTGAGCGATTGGGACCAGTGCTGGGCTCTGGCAACAGGTGCAAGTGACAACTCCAATGCCGACAGTGGGTGCGAGCTGGGCTGGTGCCAGCAGCAAATGCAAACAGGGCTGGCGCCAGCAGCGGGTGCAACCTCCAGGTGGGACTGTTGCACAAAGGAGCAAAGAATTTTCAGTAATCACCAGAGGCTCGCCCCAATGACAATGACTGGCGCCCCACCTAGATCTGGCGCCCCCAATCACCTGCTCCACCATCCTATTGCGGCCGACACCCCCCCCCCCCATGTTCCACACTCTGCCACATGCTGCCTATGCCCGCCAGGTTCCACACACACCCTGGATGGTCAGCGCACATCATAGCAACCAGTTGTTCGGTTGTTCTGCTGTTTGGTCTATTTGCATATTAGGGTTCTATATATATAGATGACTCATTTATTTCAGCCCTTTGTATTCAGCATGTCTCTATCGAAATACATCTACGTTTCTATGAAAATTGAAGCTTTTGTTTTTTTGTGGCCCACATAAACTTAAACCTTATTTATTTGGCCGTGTTAGCCTTTGAGTTTGACATGCTTGCCTTAAAGTGAGCATTTCAGGTAATAGGAGGGCAGACCAGAGAGAAAAAGACAGCTTTGTTGGGTGACCTAATGATGAGATCTGTGGAAGATGTGAAAGAAGCATTTGAACATGAACCAGAGGTTTTCCTTTCTATGTGCCCAGTTACAACCCATTTCCCTGCACATGCCCCCACATAAATCTCTGTGCAGAGCCAGTGACATGGATTTCTTTCTGCCACTAGGTCTTCTTTCCCACTTCAGATTAAAAAACATCCTTTGACTCACTCCTTTTTCTTCAGTGTTCAAAGGGAATGGAACAGGGACTCTTCCTTGGTTACTCCTTGCCTACAGCCCACCCACCCCAAACCCAGATTCTTGGGCCAGAAACAGAAAATCATGCTCCAACCCTGCAATTCTCATGCAGGCCCATTATGTGTGGGGGGCCTGAACTTTGGACAGAGCCAGGTGTACCAACAGGCTACCCGTGGTTGAATACCAACACTTAAATCACTTGTGTCCCCTTTCCTGTGAAACACAAAGGAAGGAGCTTCCAGACAGTCCTTTGCATTCCTATTGGCATAATGAAGGTTTCCAAGCCTTCAGCCAGCTTCCCTAGAAAAGTTATCCCATCACATGTGCAGAGCAGGGGGGTGTTCCTTAGCTGTGCTGCCAGGCGGCAGGCTAGCTTTGCAGGGAGATGGGAGGAAATGATGGCTGTGGTAGTGGAGTCACAGGCAGCCTTTTGTGGGAAGAGTAAACTGCATCACTCTCCCAAGGCTCTGAGGTTGCTGTGCAAGAGGGAACACCAGGACACTGAGTGCCTTGGGGCAGGGCGGGGGCAGCGGCTTAGTGCTGAGCCTAAGAGAGAAAACTAGAGTTAACAGCCCTTTGAAAGAACAAGTTCTGTGCAGGATGGAGGTTATAAGTGTTGAAGGCCTGAACCGGGGTGTGCACTGCACATACCTAGAGGACGCTGGGCCAGGGGAGGGCATGGCCACCAGAGGCTAGCCTCCTCTGGAAGGAGGTCTGCATGCTCTCTCTTGCAGGCCATCCCACTCAGCCCTGAGCTTGAGTTCCTCATCTGTAATGTGAACGGATACCGGCAAACGTCCCTGCACTATAGACAGACTATTGTGGTCTCTTCTTTTAGACCTGGCGGCCCCCAGAAGAAAAAAGGTACTTTGCTTGGAGAGCAGCATAAAAGGATGACACTGGTTCTCCACCATTTTCACCCTTTTACTGCCAGTCCCTCAACCAGTGGGTTCTTCTTGTAGAGGAGAGCGTTCAGTCAACTACGCCACACTAGCTGACCGCAATTAAAGGAGCTTCATTTGCTAACTGTTACACCAAACTAAAAGTTCACCTGATAAGAACTCAATGCTTTTTAAAAAGTAGGCCTTGCATCTTCACTCTCCTAACCTCATCTGCCCCTACCTTGGCAGTTCCTCTGAAGGAGGCCATCAGGAGAAAAGCAAAGGTACAACTGCTTCCTTCCAATGAGTGAATCTTCTGCAACACGGCTCAGGAGACCCTCTCCTTACACTGGATTTGAGCAGCATCTAACCCAATGTTCCCCATTAGTGTTCTGCAGCACAATTGGAATTTTCTCCAGGTTGTGCAAGGGGACAAGGAATGATAAAATGCTTTCCTGGGCTGGTGCGGGAGGGGATGAAAGGGAGAGGAGCCTGTTTGTGGCCTTGATGGAATCTCCTCTCATATTTCTTTTGAACCAGCAAAACCTGTGGGACAGAATATTTCCCCAATCTCCTCCACAAAAGGGAAGGGGGTGAACGGGTGTGGAGCACACTGGATGGAGGTTTGATGGTCACCTTCCCATATGCCCTGTGAGTAGCCTTTTGGCAGATTCCCTTTGAGTCCAGTGTTCAGCCTGGACTGGTCAGCATGAATGGAGCTCACCCTGTCTGGAAACACACTGCTCCCTCACTGGGGACACACTCTGTCCAATCTTGCTCATATTTGTGGTCCCAAAGGGGCAGGGTAGTGATGAGGATGGGAAGGAATTGCTGGTCAGCACTAGGAAATAAGAAATTTTTACTTCAAAATCATCTGGTGAGAATGGAAATGAGCCTATGGTGGGAATAGAAGCGAAGGTATGGGTCAGTGCAAACTCACCTGGGCACTTGGGACATTTCTGTGATGTGCAGGGCCCATTGACAGTGACTCTGGCAGGTCATCTCATGAAAGGAGGGCTCCTTGTCATTGAGTTAAACTGACACTTCCTTCACAATTTCCATACATACCCTACTAGTCCCATATGGCACACAAACAAACACATGCTGAGAAGTTACCTCTTTATTAATAACACAACTGCAGAGGAGGTGAGGGAGGTATGGGTGCCATAAAGGTCAGTGGCACCAGACAAACTGATCCCCACTCAGGAAATTGAACCAGGATGGCATTCTAGGGCTTCTGCAGCACCTTAAAGCAAAGGTGGTTCAGAGTAGCAGGTGGTGCATTCCTCAGCATTGATACTCTTTGACTCCTTGAAAACTTGGCCCTCCTATTCTGAAACCAAGCCTACAATGAGAGGGAAAAGGGATAGTTTTAATATATTAAACAGTCAGTGCCATCATAGAAAAATCATCACATGCAACATTATATGCCACTGAGACTCCATCTGCAGCAGAAGCTATTTACATATTCCTAAAATACCTCAGCAAAGGTAACACCACCACCACCTCCCTTCAGCTGACCCTTGGTGCACACCCCTTACTACAATAGGCTTATTATTCCCAGTTTTAACTTTCTAATGGCTTTTGCCAGGGGTTGGATGCAGGTCTAGCCTGAGTTGCACCATTGCTTGGTAACAGCATAAAGAAAGGTGTGTATCCTGATAGCTGTCCGTGGTTCATCAGGCTTCTGCCCCCTCCCCACTGGGGATAGTAGTGTCACTTTGTGCGGGTGAGAATTTGGTCATGGTAAACAGTGGGCCCTATTTTAAATCATAGTGAGTTTAAAGGCTCCCTTTTTGAAATTCCTATCTTCCGTGGGAAGTAAATAATTGGAAGGAACCCATGGGCTCTTTAGATGGAAGGTTTCCTTCAGGGATGTCTAAGGGGTCATTACTCCTCTGAAACCTGTTGAGAGTTAGAAAGGTGCTCCAGCAAGAAAGGCCAGTCATGGAGCCTGTGGTTTGTCTACTGGGCCATGGGAGTTGCTGAAACCCCAGACACAGCCCTGACATGTAGTTATAAGCTATCTGTGGCATGGGGTCATAGTGGGTCTGTATGCCCAGTACGTGTTTCACAAAGCTGTTCTCTTAGCAAAGGCAAGGAGGAAACCCCTGCAGTAAACTTCCTGTGGAAATTCATCTGTAGGGTTTGGAAATGGATGAGAGCACTGTTTCCCCCAGTTTGTTTCTTGAGGCTCCTATTCCCTTCTCAGTGCCATTGAGAGAGCAGGGTGGAAGCCCAGGGAAGGGGTAAAGCAGGTCACGGAGCCTCAAGTTCTTTCTTTCCTTCTGCATCTGCGTTGCCAGCCTGAGAAAGTGCTCCCAGCCTCCTCCCGAACTTTCCAACTGAGCCAGGCCTGTGGCCCAGTCTGTGGTGTCAGGCTGCCAGATCTCAGTGGTCTGCCTGGTTGGGCTGCAGCCCATCTCCATCACTGCACTCACACATGCATGTGTAGCGAGCCTCCGGAACCCATCCTGATTGTCTTCACTTTCCTTGTGCAAACATCACTTTGATACAACTTTTGATCCCAGGACCTACCAGTTAGTCCTCTCAGCCTGCAAGACTGAAAAAAGTATTTGAAATGAACACAGCTCTGGCTCTATCTGAAATGGGGCCACCCTCCGCCGCCAAACATATTCCATGAAACTAGCATTTTCCAGAGAGTACCATGAAAACGTGAAAAATCAAAAATGGCGGCAGTGTAAGTGGACGCTGCAGGATGTGCTCCCAGGAACAAACTGGTATTACACCTAAAATACAGAAAAAAAACTTCCCGAATAATCAATGGAAAACTCGCAGGAGAGGACCTTGGTACCCTAGGACTGAAAGTAGAGGCCTCAGAGAGACGGGTAGGAGGGTGGAGGCACGAAAGGGCTGGCCGGGCGCCCACAGACAGCAAATGAAGCCCTGGAGAGATATCTCAGCTGTGGGGGGTTGCCACTGAGAACTCTGGTATCTAATCCCCAAGCTGGGTCCCCCAGCAGAGAGCACCAAAATTGAGGAGGGTACCCACATAGCATCTGACTGTGAAAAGCAGTGGGATGGAGTAACAGCTGAAAATTCAGGCACCCTGTTAAAGGGCCAACACACTAAATTCCCTATGGAGGCACCAGCCTTGTGCTCTGGCAGAGGGAGGGTGAAATGGACTGAAGCTGTGAGGGCAGAAGCCAGGACTTGGGACTCGGGGGATAGAGCCCAGAAGGCAGACACCCCAAGTTCCCTGGGCTAAGTCATTGCCTCACATAGTGAGAACTTCTTTCCCAAGTAGACATTTGCCTTGCCTGAGGGGAAGAAAGTCGACACACCCTATTGGAAAACACCTTGCCCTGAGGCCACTTAAGAGATTAAAAATAACAAGTAGAGACTGGTGTAGAAGATGGCAACCGGCAAGAAGGCAGGGAGGGAGAGTGTGTGAGAGAGTGAGGGAGTGATAGAGGAGTGTGTGGACATGTGTGGTGTGTGTGTGTGTGTGTGTGTGTGTGTGTGTGTGTGTGTAATCTAGGGACAGTTAGATGCTGCAGGTTTTTCAGGGGGCTGCCAAACCAGGCAGCCTTAGACTGCAAAACCCCCTGCCAACACAAATACTCTGGGGTGGCCAGCACAGGCACAGAGACCATGCCATCTTGAAGAGCAGAACTGCTTGTGACTAGGATCCTAGCCTCACCACCACCTAATCTGGTCTCAGACGCAAACCGGGACCCTACAGCCACTCGGGACAAAGAACTGCCACCACAGCTGCTGACCCACGGACATCAAGACTGCAGATATCCCGTCCGCAGAGTTCTGAGAGTCACAGAGTGCATCCCCCTCCCTGCAGGCCTGCTGCAGTGGCATAGGACCTGCTCCACCTGCTCCACACAAGCAAACCTCCTGCTGACACAGGGTGGCTGTGCTACCTGACTTTGACTCTGGGCGTGCGCACACAGGAGTCTGTTTCCCGTGGCACAGCAGTGGGCCTCCTGCCTACCTGACTTTGACTCTGGGCATGTGGACACAGGGAGTCTGTTGTGCATGACCAGGCCTCCCCCTGACACAGGGGAGCTGTGCTACCTGACTTTGACTCTGGGCACTCGCAAACAGGAGTCTATTTCCTGCAGCGCAGGACTGGGCCTCCTGCTGACAAAGGGCAGCTGTGCAACCCAGCCCCCCAAGCAGAATGGAGACCCTGATTCTATGTGCGAGAAGCTACACTGAGCACCAGTTACTTGACTCTCGGCGCGCACACATGGGGACTCTGCTTCTCATCTCGCACGCACAGGATCCGTGATTCTCAGTGCATGCTCACTGAGCACCAGTGACTCCAATTCTCGGTGCACACAAGGACCCCGATTCTCAGTGCAAGGCCACACTGAGCAACAGAGACTCCGATACTCAATTCTTGGTGCGTGCACGTGGGGACTCTGATCCCTGACATGTGCTAGGGGACTCTGATTTTTGGCGAATGCCCGTGAAGACTCGTTCTCAGTATGGCACATGTGGGGTCCCTGATTCTAGGTGCATGCACGAGGCCACACTGAGCGCCAGTGACTCTGATTCTTGGTGTGCATGGCTCCCACCGACCCACGGGAGCCACACGTCTAAGATTCGGGAGCTCTTCAGTGACAGTTGGGTGGCACAACGCTCCCACTGCACATGGCTCAGGCCCCCACAACTCAGCATTTGAACCTTCTGGTAATAAGCTAGAATGGGGAGACAACAAAACAATTCCCAGAGGAAAGAAAAGGAGGAACAACCAAGAAAGGAAAGAAGTGAAATGGAGGCATTCAATATGACAAAAAAAAAAAAATTCAGCATAATGGTCATAAAGTTCATTCACTGGATGGACAAGAAAATCAACAACCTCTGCAAAAATCAGGAAGAAATCAAAAGTGATATAGCTACAATAAAAAACAATATAGGCGAAACCGGTTTGGCTCAGTGGATTGGGCATCGGACTGCGGACTGAAGGGTCCCAGGTTCGATTCCGGTCAAGGGCATGTACCTGGGTTGCGGGCGTATCCCCAGTAGGAGATGTGCAGGAGGCAGCTGATCGATGTTTCTCTCTCATCGATGTTTCTGACTATCTCTCTCCCTTCCTCTCTGTTAAAAATCAATAAAATATATTTATAAAAAAAAACCACTATGGAATGTTTCAACAGTAGACTAGAAGAAGCAGAGGACCGATTTAGTGATTTAGAAGATAAGGTAGAGAAACAAGCACAATCTGACAAGCAGCTGGAGAAAAAAATTTGAAAGCAGAAGAGCCTAAGGGAGCTTTGGGTCAACATGAAACAAAGTAACATACATCTAATAGGGGTGCCAGAAGGACAAGAAGAGCAGCAAGGATTAGAGAATCTATTTGAAGAAATAATGACAGAAAACATCCCTGGAATGGGAAAGAAAAAAGTCACTCAAGTACAGAGAGTTCCAAGCAAGATGAATTCCAAAAGACCGACACCAGGACACCAATCATAATTACAATGGCAAATGTTAAGGACAAAGAGAGAATCTTAAAGGCTGAAAGAGAGAGGCAGAGAGTTACCTACAAAGGATCCCTCATCAAATTATCAAATGATTTCTCAACAGAAACATATCAGGCTAGAAGGGAATGGAATGAAGTATACAAAGTGATGCAAAGCAAAGGACTGAATCCAAGAATACTCTATCCAGCAAGACTGTCAATCAAAATTGAAAGGGAAATCAGGAGCTTTGCAAACAAAAAAAGACTAAGGGAGTTTATCATTACAAGCCAGCAATGCAAGAAATGCTGAAGGGAATGCTGTAAAAAGAAGAAATAGAAAGGGAGGAAGGAACACAGGCATAAAGTACAGAAATGGCTACAAACGAGTACCTACCCTATATAATAAAGGCCCAGTGACTGAAACAGTGGAATGACCAGAATAACCAGAGACCAGAACAACCACGGCCCCTTGCCCTGGCTGGCCCTGCCCCCCAAGGAGGAGTTAGGGGTGATCAGGCAGGCAGCCGAGTGGTTAAGGGCGATCAGACAGGAAGGCAAAGGTTGTTAGGGGCAATGAGGCAGGCAGGCAGAGGCAGTTAGGGGCAATCAGGCAGGCAGGTGAGTTGCTAGGGGTGATCAGGCAGGCAGACAGAGGTGGTTACGGTAGATCAGACAGGCAGGCGAATGGTTAGGGGCAATCAGGCAGGCAGGAGAGTGGTTAGGGGTGATCAGGAAGGGAGAGGCAATTAGGGGTGATCAGGCAGGCAGGCAAGTGGTTGGGGTGATCAGGCAGATAGGTGAGTGGTTAGGGGTGATCATGCAGGCAGGTGAGTGGTTAGGGGCAATGAAGCAGGCAGGCAGAGGCAGTTAGGGGCGATCAGGAACAGGCAAGTGGTTAGAGGCAATCAGGCAGGCAGGCAGGCAGAGGTGTTAGGGGCGATGAGGCAGGCAGGCAAGAGATTAGGGGCAATCAGGCAGGCAGGCAGAGGCAGTTAGGGGCCATCAGGTAGGCAACCAAGTGGTTAGGGGTGATCAGGCAGGCATGAAGAGTGGTTAAGGGTGATCAGGCAAGCTGGCAAGTGGTTAGGGGCAATCAGGCAGGCAGGCGAGTGGTTATGGGCAATCAGGCAGGCAGGCAGGCAGGCAGAGGATGTTAGGGGAGATCTGGCAGGCAGAGGCTGTTAGGGGCAATCATGCAGGCAGGTGAGTGGTTAGGGGCAATGAAGCAGGCAGGCAGAGGCAGTTAGGGGCGATCAGGAACAGGCAAGTGGTTAGAGGCAATCAGGCAGGCAGGCAGGCAGAGGTGTTAGGGGCGATGAGGCAGGCAGGCAAGAGGTTAGGGGCAATCAGGCAGGCAGGCAGAGGCAGTTAGGGGCCATCAGGTAGACAGCCAAGTGGTTAGGGGTGATCAGGCAGGCATGAAGAGTGGTTAAGGGTGATCAGGCAAGCTGGCAAGTGGTTAGGGGCAATCAGGCAGGCAGGCGAGTGGTTATGGGCAATCAGGCAGGCAGGCAGGCAGGCAGAGGACTCTGTGTGATGAAAACACCTTGATGGCTGCGACAGCAGCAGCAGGGTGATGGGTGTGGCGCCTTCCCCTGATTAGCCCGGTCCTCTCCCTCAGAGGGTGGCCAGTTTGCGACATCCCCTGAGGGCTCCTGGACTGTGAGAGGAGGTAGGCTGGGCTGAGGGACCCCCCCCCCCCAGTGCACGAATTTTCATGCACCAGGCCTCTAATTTTAGAATATAATAGACATAATCTTGTATTTCCTACAACTTTTGTGATATTATACTATGCTAGTACAGTTTGGGTAATATTATATTTAAAATCCTTTTTTGGAGATATTAATGTTTATTGCATGTAAAAAATAAAATCCTATCTAATAAAGAGGGAATATGCTAATTGACCCTCATGCTGTTGTAAAGATGATGGCACCCAGAGCCAATAAGGAGGGAATATGCTATTGACTGCCCCACCCTCAAAGATGGCGGCGCCCACAACCAATAAAAAGGGAATATGCTAATTGCTGCCACGCCCTTAAAGATGGTGGCACCCACAGCCACAAGATGGTGGCACCCAGTCCTCTCAGCCCTGCTGGGGCAGCAGGTGCACGGCAAGGCTGGGCCCGCCCCCAAGCAGGCCTGGCCACTCCGCGTGCCTGCCTCCAGAGTCCCCCAGCCCCCTCAGCCCCACAGCTGCCCAGGGCTGGCCTGAGGTACAGGCAAGCCTCAGAGGTTGGCTGCCCACCCACCCAGGGCCGCCCGAGGCACAGATAACCAGGGCCAGCCAAAGTTTGCGCTGCCAGCCGTGGCAGCAGCAGAGGTGTGATGGGGCATCGCCTTCCCTTCATCGCCAGGTCACCTCCCACCCCTGAGGGCTCCCGGACTGTGAGATGGGGCAGGCCAGGCTGAGGTACCCCCCATCCAGTGCATGAATTTCCATGCACCGGGCTTCTAGTACAAATATAAATATAAAAAATGTAAATGGCCCTGACCAGTTTGGCTCAGTGGCTAGAGCTTCGGCCTGTGGACTGAAGAGTCCCAAGTTCGATTCCGGTCAAGGGCATGTACCTTGGTTGCAGGCACATCCCCAGTAGGGGGTGTGCAGAAGGCAGCTGATGGATGTTTCTCTCTCATGGATGTTTCTAACTCTCTATCCCTCTCCCTTCCTCTCTGTAAAAAATCAATAAAAAATATATATATTTTAAAAATGTAAATGGGAAAAATCCTTAGATGTTAGAAATTTCTCATGAGAATATTCACTTTTGCATTGCATAGATTCATAACTGAATTTGTGTAGGATCGGAAGGCCTATTTTGACTGTATGTAACTCCTCTCTAACTTTTTCACCTTTCTTAGCTCAATTCATATTACTTTTAGCTCATTTGTTTCATTCTGTAGAGAGTTTCCAAAGCCAGACAATTTCTTCCATTCTCACCAGGAGATTATCCTAGCAATGTTTTCAGGTTGATACAACAAAGTGTTTCTGAACGTGAAATTTGGGGCTCTCACTCTTTACAGAGCCTTACCAAACACTTAAAAACAAAAAGAGGAGAACCAGGTGATGAAATATGTAAGCAATCTTCCCCTACTAGCTTCAGCTTAATTAAACATAAGTTTTTGGTATCAAGCTGTGATTGTCAACTTTTTTGATCTCATGGCACACATAAACTAATTACTAAAATAATGTGGCACACAGGGTGAACATCGCTGATATAGAGCATTCTCTGGATAAGATATTCCATCACCCCAATATTTATAAATTTATTGATTTAGCTAAAAGCTTAAGCTTGGCTTTAAATAATTTAGTGCAATTGGGCCCTCCTATACGCTGCCCCTCTGTGCATTAATCTGAATTCTTCCAAAGTCAGGCTGAGCCCCAACATGACTCCTCACAGAAGTGCACCTTAACGGATGCCAGTGCTAGAAGTTGAATGTACTGATGTGGCCCAAGGCAGGCCGCCCCAAAATATGTTCATGTGGCATACTGATTTTTTAAAATATAGTTTTATTTATTTCAGAGAGGAAGGGAGAGGGAAACAGAGATAGAAACATCAATGATAAGAGAGACTCATTGATTGGCTGCTTCCTGCACACCCCACACTGGGGATTGAACTGGCAACTTGAGCATATGCCCTGATCAGGAATTGAACCATGCCCTGCTGGTCCACGTTCAACCACTCAGCCATGCCAGCTGGGCCATACTATTTCTAATGAAAGTTACTCGAGAAACAGCTGGTGTAAGAACAACACTCTGACTCTCCTCACTCTGTCCCCCTAAAAGCAGGAAATAAATCTCCCTTATGAAAGGTACCCTCCCTTAACCAGGAGTTAAAGAGACATCCTCAGCATCAGAGATAGGGAATTCAGGACCCAGAGGCCTATACAAACAAGTCTCATTAATTCTTTAAAAATTTACTCCCCTAAGCCAAACTCTGCTTGGAATCTCCACTGATTAAGTACCCACGCCTGTCTCTTTGCCTTGTCCATTCCTCACAAATGTATCATTTCTTTATCTAAAAAGTAGAAAAGTGCCTTCTTGGGGCATTTCCTTAGGCCCCAGTCTTGTGAGAACACTGTATTAAATTCTTTTTTTCCCTCCTGTTAATCTGTCTTGCATCACTGCACTTGTGAGAGACGGGAAGGGGGGAAATTTCCCCTTGCTCCAATGATACTCTTACACACACACACACACACACACACACACACACGAGGCCTGGTGCATGAAAATTCATGCACTGCAGGAGCAGGGGTGGGGGGGGGGGTTCCCTCAGCCCGGCCTGCCCCCTCTCACCGTCTGGGAGCCCTCAAGGGTGGGAGGCGACCTGGCAATCAGGGGAAGGCGACACTCCCATCACACCTCTGCTGCTGCCAGTGCTGGCACCGCAAGCCTCGGCTGGTCCTGCTTGCCTGAGCCTCAGTCAGTGAGGAGTGCAGGAGGACCCGAGGCCCCCGGCGGGGCTGAGAGGACTGGGCGCCGCCATCTTGTGGCTGTGGGCACCGCCTTCTTGTGAGGGCATGGTGGTCAATTAGCGTATTCCCTCTTTATTATACAGGATTTTTGCAGACATAAATATCTATGTTTGTAAACAATATATGTTTAATTTTGTGCCCAGACTGGGTGAAATCATTCAGCTTTATCTTTTCCTTTAAGAAAGCATGTTCTAAACAACAAAGGGGACATCTATAAATCTTTCAACAATAAAGATACATTTTTAAAAAGATCGTGTTCTGTCTGGAAATGGGAAATGATCATAAGTTGGAGTTTACATTTCCCATTTCCCTCCACAAAGATTCCCAGGGGCAAAACCTATTTGTCAACAGAAAAACACACCAACGTGAGAATGTTTAGAGAAAACATCCCTAAAACCTGTACAAGTCCTGAAACAGGTTTTAGGACGGCTCCACTGCCAAGTGGTGTTTTTCAGGTTTACTGACCTTCACTCTGGCTTCAGTATCACCGATGCGTCTCGCAAGGTCCCTTCTAAGAGGAGAAAATGACAGATGTTCAGTATGTGGCATTGTAAATAAAATGAAATGCCTGCATACACATTTCATGCTTGTTTAAAATTTGCATTCTCCTCTCAGGAACTCCACAAGTAAATTTTTCTGTCATTTCCAGCACCAGGCTTGCTTTATAGATGGTTGCCCCTCAAATTTAAGGTGGCATCAAGTACTCAGCAGTCATAATAAATAATTTTAATGGGCTATTCAGAAACATAAAAATATATTTTAATTTAGGCAAAAATCTATGATGAACCAATTATAAAAGTTTGAAATAAAATAAGGATCCGCATTGCAGTTGTTTGAGAGAACCTCATTCTCCTTACCCTGATTCCAAAAATCCTACTTACAAACTCAAGCCACCAGCACAGGCAATAAAAGAAAACATACATAAATTGGACCAATCAAAATTAAACACTTCTGTGCATCCAAAGGACACAACCAGTGGAGTGAAAAGGCAATGCACAAAATGGGAGAAAATATCTGCAAGTCGTATGTCTCAAAAGGAGCTTATATGCAGACTATGTCAAGCACCCTAAATCAAAACTCCAACAAAACACTCAGATGAGAAAAGGGCTAAGGACTTGAGTACACATTTCTCCAAAGATAATATACAAATGGTTACTAAGCACATGAAAAGGTGCTCCACATCACTAACTAATCATAAAAAACAATGACAAATCGAAACCATACTGATAACACTTCATCACATTAGCATGGCTGCTATAAAAAATTAAATCTGAAAATAGCAAATGTTGTGGAGGACATGGCAATATTTGACTTTTGTGCACCGCTACTGGGAATGCAAGGTGGTACTGCCTGATTCCACTTGCATGAGGTACTTGTATGGGTATAACACAATAGAGTTTCAGTTTTGCAGAATGAAGAGCCATGCAGATGGATGGTGCCGATGGCTGCACAGTGAGAATAATGTACTTAATAACACTGAACTGTCCACTTAAAAATGGTTAAGATGGCACATTTTACATTATCTGTCTTTTACCGTAATAAGAATTATGAAATATAAATTATTCTTATAAAAAATTAAAATGGGCAAAGGACTTAAGAAAGCACATTAAAAGATGCTAAACACCACATATCAATAGGGAAATTAAAATGAAAACCATAAGATGCCACCTCACATCCACTGAGATGGCTAATATCAAAAGGCAGAAAATAACAAGTGTGGGGAAGAATGTGGAGAAATTGCCGACCTTGTGACTGCTAGAAGAAAGGTAAAATGGTGCAGCTACTGTGGAAACCACTAGAGCAGTTGCTCAAAAAAAATTAAAACAGGATTACCATATGATACAGCAATTCCACTTCTGGGTCTGCACAAAATACTTGAAAACAGTGACTCCCTAGTGATTCTGCACACCCATGTTCATAGCATTATTCACCAAAGATAGGAGCAACCCAAGTGCCCATGAATAAATAAATAGATAAAAAACTACGAATTTCCGCATAATGGAATATTATTCAGCCTTAAAAAGGAAGGAAATCCTATCACATGCGACAACTTGGAAGAAACTTGAGGGCATTATATCAGTGAAATAGTCCAGTCACAAAAAGAAAACCACTGTATGATGCCACTTCTAGGAGGCACCTGGGTAGCAGAGCTGTTTAATGTGCACAGTTTTCGTTTAACAAAATGAAAAGTGCTCTGGGGGTTGATTGCACAGCACGAATGTACTGAACACGACTGAACTGTACGCTGAGAAATGGTCAAGATAGCAAAATTTATCATCATGTCTACATTACCACATTTAAGAAATGACCCCTGACCAGAAACCAGACTTGATTCGCGTGACGACCTCTGAAAATATGTCCCTGACGCGCAGAAGGCATTCCCCGCCCCCAACCCTGGAGCACAGGTGGCTTTTTGAGCTTAGAAAGGAAAGCAGGCGCAGGGCAGAGAAAAATGAGCCGAGAAATAAGCCCAAACCGTAGAGAACCGGGCGCCGCGTGGAGAATGCCACTTACCTTGTGATTCTGTCCGGGTATGGATTGATCCTGTACATGTTTTCCAGCTCCTCCACTTGGGCCTGCGTGAACTTCCGGGGCGGCTTTCGTGGTTTTGGGTTTTCGTGCTGAGGACCGGCAGCAGGCGGCAGGTCGGCCATGGCAGCCAGCTGCTGCCCGGGATCCTGGCCGCCTCCTCCGCCTTCGTGGTTGCCGTGGGCGTCCTGGCCGATGTCGCCTTCGTGGCCGATGTTGCCTTCCTGGCCGTTGTCACCTTCCTGGCCGTTGTCACCTTCCTGGCCGTTGTCACCTTCCTGGTCGGCCTCGTAGTTCATGTCGCCTTCTTGGTGGGTGTTATTCAGGAGGCACAGCTCTCCTTCAGCATGGGCTTCTTCAGCTTCTGGCTCCACACCCTGCACAGAATCAGAACTTAATAGCACGTCCGGGAAAAGTTCACCTAGGCTCCACGATCCGAAGTCACAATAGTCCCAGGACAGAGCCTCCTCCATGGCTGCAATGCAGCCAAGAAAGACAGCGCCCTGGAACTGTGCTCGTCCTGGGAACCCAGCAGCTTGCAGTAGCTCAGAATGTTTGTTTGGCCCCTGGTAGCGGTTAGAACCAGTTTGTAGCAAGTTCAATGTCTATGCCACCTGATTTAGACGATTCCTATTGGCTCTCCCGCCCCGCTCCCTCCACTGTCCGCTTCCCAAGCTAGTGTTGCTGGGTGGGACTTACTTAGGCGGGAAAGCCTCAGGGGCGTGGCCAAAAAAGAGATACTATGGGAAAGAAGGTTGCTGATAGTGGGCTTGCTTGTGTGGAATCTGTGTTCTAACTTTATCTCCACTTACATCTCCCGGCTTTAGCAGAGTGTCTGCCCTGAGGAAAGGGCTGTGCTTTATTGTACAGGTTGATTGGGGGTGAGGGGCATCAAGAGATAGATAGCGCCCAGTGTGTTACCTCAGGGGACCACAGGAGGCCGTGAGGAAAAGATGGGGGACTGTCTCAGGAACCAACATTGGGCCCTGCAGCCCACGGGCTAGGAATTACTGAAATGATAAGCCAGGGGCTTATTGCCCTGGGTCTCTGCGAGGACCCTGAAGGCAGAGCAGGCTCTGCTCCCAGGACGCCAGGAGGCGGATCTTGGGGCGGGCTGTGCACAGTGTCCTGGGCCTGACGCCCTCTGCAGGAAACCCAATGCACCCTTGAGAAAGGTCAAGGACTCCAGAGCTGTAGACACCAGTCCCTGCCCGAGTGCAAGCCTAGCCCAGCCCATTGCTTAGTGCGTCCTAGAGCGCTGGCATCGCAGGGTCTCTGGACTCGGCAGTGGCGTCTGTGTCCTCTTCCTCCTGCCAGTCCAAAGTCCCTGGTTGCAGGTCCTCCCAGCAAGTTCAGGGCTCCCTGTGCTGGGTCCTGGCTGTGAAGCCAGGTGAGTTTCCCCTGTTCCTCCTGCTGCCTCGTTCTTACTACTTTCCTAGAAATATATAATGACTGCTTGAGGAGGAAAAGGATAAAATTGTGTGTATTGTAAAGAAAAGTAGATCCAGGCCAGACTGAGGGCTCTATGGTTCTCCCTTCAAGATGTGCTGTGTATATGCTCCATAGGGTATTAATATCTCAGATATGGAAAATAGCTTCCAATAATGGGCCCTAGGCTTGGTATTCTACATGATTTACCCTCTTGTTTCCATCACCAACATCACTGTCCTCAGCATTATTTTATGAAAAATCTACTGGCCCGGTGCAAGAAATTCATGCACATTAAAACAGGATTAATTAGAGGAAATATTTTAATATGGCCATTTGCCCTTTCTCTATAATTGAAGTGTCAGAGATGGAAGAAAATCAGTAAAATGAATATGAAAATCTTATTCCTGTGAGAGTATGGGGAACACTGCGGAACCCAGAGCCAAGTACCGCCCACCCTCATGTGCCTCCAAATCACGTGAGATCCAGACCCTGCTGGCCCCAGACCCAATGGGTGAGATCCAGACCCAGTCGGCCTCACCTCTGTCAAGCCCCGCTGGGCAGGGGGCACAGCCTCGGTTCCCCTGACCCAGTCCCAGGTGGAGTACACAGCCTCATGTCCCCTGGCCTGGTGTGGGGTGGGAGGTGCAGCCTCACGTCTCCCATCAAGCCCCACTGGGCAGGGAGCCCAACATCAGGTACCCTGGTGCACCCTCAGTCTCCCGGCGCAGTGCTAATGTGGGGGGCACAGCCACAGCACCCCTGGCCAAGCACCAGGGTGGGCAGCATGGCCTGAGGTCCCCTGGACTGGGCCAGGGCAGGGGGCTTGCTCTGTGGTCCCCTGTCAAGCTCCACTGGGAGGGGGTTGTGGCCTGAGGTCCCCTGTCAAGCCCGGCCAGGCAGGGGGTGCTGCCTGAGGACCCCTGGCCCGGCATTGGGGAGAGGGGCATGGCCTGAGGTCTCCCATCAAGCCCTGCCAGGTGGGGGGCGTGGCCTGAGGTCCCTCGCCCTGGCCTGGCAACACACAGGCTCAGGTCCCTTCTGATCGCTCCTTATGGCTCATTATGGGAATCCTGCCTATCTGTGGGCACGGCCATCTTGTGCTGGCATGATGGCTTGAGGGTTAATTTGCATATTACCTCTTTATTATATAAGACTAGAGGCCTGATGCACAAAATTTATGTAAGTGGCTCTGTACCCAGCCCACCACAGTGGCTACCTTGGCCACCGCCACCGCCTGCCCTTTGCCTTGACCACCGCTGGCCCTGGAAGCCTCCTCTGCCTCTGCCCCACCTGCAGCAGCTTTATCCAGAAGGTCTTCTGGAAGAACGTCCAGTCTAATTAGCATATTATGCTTTTATTATTATAGATTAAACCATTTTTTTGCATCCTCAAAGGTATGGGGCTTAGGAACTTCACAGACTCTACCAAAGGAGTAAGTGTCCCCTGATTGGATTGTAGAGGATGGCTAGGAAAGCAGCTAGAAGATGGTGATTGACACATCCACAGTGTGTGTGTGTGTGTGTGTGTGTGTGTGTGTGTGTGTGTGTGTAAGAAAGATAGAGGGAACAGGCAATAATGCAGAGGACAGCTCATGACTTGGATGGAGACCTGGGATGCTTTGTTTTATCTTTACTTTTTCTTTAAATAGGAAATAACTGGACTCCCTCTGAAGGAAGGTCTGTGAAATTGCAAGAAACGCTCCATAAAGTCCCTTCACATAAAAGCACATGTAACATAAACAAACCATACAAATACTCTGAAAAAACAAAAGATGGGCAGATTGAAAACTTTGGATTGAAACCTACAGACATTCTGACCATATTAGTGCTGTGTCCTTCTCTTGCCAGATTTTGATACCATTGCATTTAAAGACTGCTTACCACTCACCCAGGGAGAACATCACCTTCTCTTTGGAAAAGGGGCAGCTTAATGCACAGTTGACTTGTTATTTCTTACTAGAGGCCTGGTGCATGAAATTCCTGCCCTCGGGGGGAGGGGGCCCTGAGCCGGACCTGCGCCCTCTAGCAGTCCAGGAGCACTCAGGGGATGTCTGACTGATGGCTTAGGCCTGCTTCCCGGGAAGCTGTTAGTCAGACATCCTTAGTGCTATTGCAGAGGCAAGAGAGACTCCCGCCACCACCACTGCGCACACCAGCTGTGAGCCCAGCTTCTGGCTGAGCGGCGCTCCCCCTGTGGGAGTGCACTGACCACGAGGAGCAGCTCCTGCATTGAGCGTCTGCTCCCACTGCTCAGTGCGTGTTGTAGTGACCAGTCATCTGCCACTTGGTCGATTTGCATATTAGCCTTTTATTATAAAGGATTGCACTGCATGTACCTGCCATGTTATATATGCCCTCAAATTCTAAGACAGAATAAATGCACCCATGAATGAATCAAATACAAAGGACACAATGTGGAGGAAAGGGAATTCATTAAATGCTGCAGGTAGAAGAAAGCACAAAACCTCCCTCATCAGTACTCAATACTTTATCCTTTTTTATTTTATCTCAAAATATTGCATTTGGCTAAAGTGAATCCTTCTTTAAACAGAATGTGCGAGAACTCTTTTAGCATGCTACAATACTTCTGTCTGAATACTTGTTGGAGTTGAGGTTTTGGTGTGACTGGGTGGGTTTATGGAATTCATGTGACATCCTTGCAAATTTCTCCTGGTTAGAATGACTAAATAGAACCTGGATATTAATTGGGGTATTGGAATTGGGGAAAGGGCCAGAAACGATCTCATTTTGAGACATACTCCCAGTCATGACTTTTGTTCCATCTTTCTGAGTATTTCAATCCTGGTGAAAACCCTTAAAGTGAGCTTTTGAGGTAAAAGGAGGGCAGGCCAGAGAGAACAGGACACCTCTGTAGCTCGACCTCATAATGGGATCTGTGGAAGATGTGAAGGGCTCATCTATATATATAAAAGCTTAATATGCTAAGTGTCAGACCTATTGGTTGACCTTTTGGTTGACTGCTCGAACAGTAGCTATTATGCGCACTGACCACCAGGGGAAGATGCTCCAACAGGTAGGTTACCTTGCTGCTCGGGTACAGCCGATCAGGACTGGGCGAGATGGGCCGGAAATGCCCTGGATCTCTCCTGGGGTACCCTGGTCAGCCAACCACCCGCAGTCCCTCCCTTGCCAACCAGCCCCCATTGGCCCCAATCAGGACTGGGCGAGACAGCCCCAATCCAGGGCAGGCCAAGAAACCATACCCGTGCACGAATTCATGAACCAGGCCTCTAGTTTGAATAAAAACCTGGTAATTTCCTTTCTCTGTACCTAGTTAACACCCATATCCCTGCGCATGCCCCCCTCCCCACACCCCACCATAGATCTGTGCCCAGTGATTGACATGGATTTCTTTCCTCCCCAAGGTCTCCACAGCTTCTTACCCACATCAGGTTTCAAAATATCCTTTGCTATCTATCTTTTTCTACAATGTTCAAAGGGAATGGAACAGGGACTCTTCCTTGGTCTCTACTTGCCTACATCCCACCCACCCCGAACCCAGATTCTTGGGCCAGAAACAGAAAATCATGTTCCAACCCTGAAATTCTCATGCAGGCCCATTTTGTGTGGGGGGCCTGAACTTTGGACAGAGCCAGGTGTACCAACAGGCTACCCGTGGTTGAATACCAACACTTAAATCACTTGTGTCCCCTTGCTTGTGAAACACAAAGGAAGGTGCTTCCAGACAGTCCTTTGCATTCCTATTGGCATAATGAAGGTTTCCAAGCCTTCAGCCAGCTTCCCTAGAAAAGTTATCCCATCACATGTGCAGAGCAGGGGGGTGTTCCTTAGCTGTGCTGCCAGGCGGCAGGCTAGCTTTGCAGGGAGATGGGAGGAAATGATGGCTGTGGTAGTGGAGTCACAGGCAGCCTTTTGTGGGAAGAGTAAACTGCATCACTCTCCCAAGGCTCTGAGGTTGCTGTGCAAGAGGGAACACCAGGACACTGAGTGCCTTGGGGCAGGGCGGGGGCAGCGGCTTAGTGCTGAGCCTAAGAGAGAAAACTAGAGTTAACAGCCCTTTGAAAGAACAAGTTCTGTGCAGGATGGAGGTTATAAGTGTTGAAGGCCTGAACCGGGGTGTGCACTGCACATACCTAGAGGACACTGGGCCAGGGGAGGGCTGGGCCAGGGAAGGGCATGGCCACCAGAGGCTAGCCTCCTCTGGAAGGAGGTCTGCATGCTCTCTCTTGCAGGCCATCCCACTCTGCCCTGGGCTTGAGTTCCTCATCTGTAATGTAAACGGATACCGGCAAACGTCCCTGCACTATAGACAGACTATCGTGGTCTCTCCTTTTAGACCTGGCGGCCCCCAGAAGAAAAAAGGTACTTTGCTTGGAGAGCAGCATAAAAGGATGACACTGGTTCTCCACCATTTTCACCCTTTTACTGCCAGTCCCTCAACCAGTGGGTTCTTCTTGTAGAGGAGAGCGTTCAGTCAACTACGCCACACTAGCTGACCGCAATTAAAGGAGCTTCATTTGCTAACTGTTACACCAAACTAAAAGTTCACCTGATAAGAACTCAATGCTTTTTAAAAAGTAGGCCTTGCCTCTTCACTCTCCTAACCTCATTTGCCCCTACCTTGGCAGTTCCTCTGAAGGAGGCCATCAGGAGAAAAGCAAAGGTACAACTGCTTCCTTCCAACGAGTGAGTCTTCTGCAACACGGCTCAGGAGACCCTCTCCTTACACTGGATTTGAGCAGCATCTAACCCAATGTTCCCCATTAGTGTTCTGCAGCACAATCGGAATTCTCTCCAGGTTGTGCAAGGGGACAAGGAATGATAAAATGCTTTCCTGGGCTGGTGCGGGAGGGGATGAAAGGGAGAGGAGCCTGTTTGTGGCCTTGATGGAATCTCCTCTCATATTTCTTTTGAACCAGCAAAACCTGTGGGACAGAATATTTCCCCAATCTCCTCCACAAAAGGGAAGGGGGGTGAACGGGTGTGGAGCACACTGGATGGAGGTTTGATGGTCACCTTCCCATATGCCCTGTGAGTAGCCTTTTGGCAGATTCCCTTTGAGTCCAGTGTTCAGCCTGGACTGGTCAGCATGAATGGAGCTCACCCTGTCTGGAAACACACTGCTCCCTCACTGGGGACACACTCTGTCCAATCTTGCTCATATTTGTGGTCCCAAAGGGGCAGGGTAGTGATGAGGATGGGAAGGAATTGCTGGTCAGCACTAGGAAATAAGAAATTTTTACTTCAAAATCATCTGGTGAGAATGGAAATGAGCCTATGGTGGGAATAGAAGCGAAGGTATGGGTCAGTGCAAACTCACCTGGGCACTTGGGACATTTCTGTGATGTGCAGGGCCCATTGACAGTGACTCTGGCAGGTCATCTCATGAAAGGAGGGCTCCTTGTCATTGAGTTAAACTGACACTTCCTTCACAATTTCCATACATACCCTACTAGTCCCATATGGCACACAAACAAACACATGCTGAGAAGTTACCTCTTTATTAATAACACAACTGCAGAGGAGGTGAGGGAGGTATGGGTGCCATAAAGGTCAGTGGCACCAGACAAACTGATCCCCACTCAGGAAATTGAACCAGGATGGCATTCTAGGGCTTCTGCAGCACCTTAAAGCAAAGGTGGTTCAGAGTAGCAGGTGGTGCATTCCTCAGCATTGATACTCTTTGACTCCTCGAAAACTTGGCCCTCCTATTCTGAAACCAAGCCTACAATGAGAGGGAAAAGGGATAGTTTTAATATATTAAACAGTCAGTGCCATCATAGAAAAATCATCACATGCAACATTATATGCCACTGAGACTCCATCTGCAGCAGAAGCTATTTACATATTCCTAAAATACCTCAGCAAAGGTAACACCACCACCACCTCCCTTCAGCTGACCCTTGGTGCACACCCCTTACTACAATAGGCTTATTATTCCCAGTTTTAACTTTCTAATGGCTTTTGCCAGGGGTTGGATGCAGGTCTAGCCTGAGTTGCACCATTGCTTGGTAACAGCATAAAGAAAGGTGTGTATCCTGATAGCTGTCCGTGGTTCATCAGGCTTCTGCCCCCTCCCCACTGGGGATAGTAGTGTCACTTTGTGCGGGTGAGAATTTGGTCATGGTAAACAGTGGGCCCTATTTTAAATCATAGTGAGTTTAAAGGCTCCCTATTTGAAATTCCTATCTTCCGTGGGAAGTAAATAATTGGAAGGAACCCATGGGCTCTTTAGATGGAAGGTTTCCTTCAGGGATGTCTAAGGGGTCATTACTCCTCTGAAACCTGTTGAGAGTTAGAAAGGTGCTCCAGCAAGAAAGGCCAGTCATGGAGCCTGTGGTTTGTCTACTGGGCCATGGGAGTTGCTGAAACCCCAGACACAGCCCTGACATGTAGTTATAAGCTATCTGTGGCATGGGGTCATAGTGGGTCTGTATGCCCAGTACGGGTTTCACAAAGCTGTTCTCTTAGCAAAGGAAAGGAGGAAACCCCTGCAGTAAACTTCCTGTGGAAATTCATCTGTAGGGTTTGGAAATGGATGAGAGCACTGTTTCCCCCAGTTTGTTTCTTGAGGCTCCTATTCCCTTCTCAGTGCCATTGAGAGAGCAGGGTGGAAGCCCAGGGAAGGGGTAAAGCAGGTCACGGAGCCTCAAGTTCTTTCTTTCCTTCTGCGTCTGCGTTGCCAGCCTGAGAAAGTGCTCCCAGCCTCCTCCCGAACTTTCCAACTGAGCCAGGCCTGTGGCCCAGTCTGTGGTGTCAGGCTGCCAGATCTCAGTGGTCTGCCTGGTTGGGCTGCAGCCCATCTCCATCACTGCACTCACACATGCATGTGTAGCGAGCCTCCGGAACCCATCCTGATTGTCTTCACTTTCCTTGTGCAAACATCACTTTGATACAACTTTTGATCCCAGGACCTACCAGTTAGTCCTCTCAGCCTGCAAGACTGAAAAAAGTATTTGAAATGAACACAGCTATGGCTCTATCTGAAATGGGGCCACCCTCCGCCGCCAAACATATTCCATGAAACTAGCATTTTCCAGAGAGTACCATGAAAACGTGAAAAATCAAAAATGGCGGCAGTGTAAGTGGACGCTGCAGGATGTGCTCCCAGGAACAAACTGGTATTACACCTAAAATACAGAAAAAAAACTTCCCGAATAATCAATGGAAAACTCGCAGGAGAGGACCTTGGTACCCTAGGACTGAAAGTAGAGGCCTCAGAGAGACGGGTAGGAGGGTGGAGGCACGAAAGGGCTGGCCGGGCGCCCACAGACAGCAAATGAAGCCCTGGAGAGATATCTCAGCTGTGGGGGGTTGCCACTGAGAACTCTGGTATCTAATCCCCAAGCTGGGTCCCCCAGCAGAGAGCACCAAAATTGAGGAGGGTACCCACATAGCATCTGACTGTGAAAAGCAGTGGGATGGAGTAACAGCTGAAAATTCAGGCACCCTGTTAAAGGGCCAACACACTAAATTCCCTATGGAGGCACCAGCCTTGTGCTCTGGCAGAGGGAGGGTGAAATGGACTGAAGCTGTGAGGGCAGAAGCCAGGACTTGGGACTCGGGGGATAGAGCCCAGAAGGCAGACACCCCAAGTTCCCTGGGCTAAGTCATTGCCTCACATAGTGAGAACTTCTTTCCCAAGTAGACATTTGCCTTGCCTGAGGGGAAGAAAGTCGACACACCCTATTGGAAAACACCTTGCCCTGAGGCCACTTAAGAGATTAAAAATAACAAGTAGAGACTGGTGTAGAAGATGGCAACCGGCAAGAAGGCAGGGAGGGAGAGTGTGTGAGAGAGTGAGGGAGTGATAGAGGAGTGTGTGGACATGTGTGGTGTGTGTATGTGTGTGTGTGTGTGTGTGTGTGTGTGTGTGTAATCTAGGGACAGTTAGATGCTGCAGGTTTTTCAGGGGGCTGCCAAACCAGGCAGCCTTAGACTGCAAAACCCCCTGCCAACACAAATACTCTGGGGTGGCCAGCACAGGCACAGAGACCATGCCATCTTGAAGAGCAGAACTGCTTGTGACTAGGATCCTAGCCTCACCACCACCTAATCTGGTCTCAGACGCAAACCGGGACCCTACAGCCACTCGGGACAAAGAACTGCCACCACAGCTGCTGACCCACGGACATCAAGACTGCAGATATCCCGTCCGCAGAGTTCTGAGAGTCACAGAGTGCATCCCCCTCCCTGCAGGCCTGCTGCAGTGGCATAGGACCTGCTCCACCTGCTCCACACAAGCAAACCTCCTGTTGACACAGGGTGGCTGTGCTACCTGACTTTGACTCTGGGCGTGCGCACACAGGAGTCTGTTTCCCGTGGCACAGCAGTGGGCCTCCTGCCTACCTGACTTTGACTCTGGGCATGTGGACACAGGGAGTCTGTTGTGCATGACCAGGCCTCCCCCTGACACAGGGGAGCTGTGCTACCTGACTTTGACTCTGGGCACTCGCAAACAGGAGTCTATTTCCTGCAGCGCAGGACTGGGCCTCCTGCTGACAAAGGGCAGCTGTGCAACCCAGCCCCCCAAGCAGAATGGAGACCCTGATTCTATGTGCGAGAAGCTACACTGAGCACCAGTTACTTGACTCTCGGCGCGCACACATGGGGACTCTGCTTCTCATCTCGCACGCACAGGATCCGTGATTCTCAGTGCATGCTCACTGAGCACCAGTGACTCCAATTCTCGGTGCACACAAGGACCCCGATTCTCAGTGCAAGGCCACACTGAGCAACAGAGACTCCGATACTCAATTCTTGGTGCGTGCACGTGGGGACTCTGATCCCTGACATGTGCTAGGGGACTCTGATTTTTGGCGAATGCCCGTGAAGACTCTTTCTCAGCATGGCACATGTGGGGTCCCTGATTCTAGGTGCATGCACGAGGCCACACTGAGCGCCAGTGACTCTGATTCTTGGTGTGCATGGCTCCCACCGACCCACGGGAGCCACACGTCTAAGATTCGGGAGCTCTTCAGTGACAGTTGGGTGGCACAACGCTCCCACTGCATATGGCTCAGGCCCCCACAACTCAGCATTTGAACCTTCTGGTAATAAGCTAGAATGGGGAGACAACAAAACAATTCCCAGAGGAAAGAAAAGGAGGAACAACCAAGAAAGGAAAGAAGTGAAATGGAGGCATTCAATATGACAAAAAAAAAAAAAATTCAGCATAATGGTCATAAAGTTCATTCACTGGATGGACAAGAAAATCAACAACCTCTGCAAAAATCAGGAAGAAATCAAAAGTGATATAGCTACAATAAAAAACAATATAGGCGAAACCGGTTTGGCTCAGTGGACTGGGCATCGGACTGCGGACTGAAGGGTCCCAGGTTCGATTCCGGTCAAGGGCATGTACCTGGGTTGCGGGCGTATCCCCAGTAGGAGATGTGCAGGAGGCAGCTGATCGATGTTTCTCTCTCATCGATGTTTCTGACTATCTCTCTCCCTTCCTCTCTGTTAAAAATCAATAAAATACATTTATAAAAAAAAAAAACCACTATGGAATGTTTCAACAGTAGACTAGAAGAAGCAGAGGACCGATTTAGTGATTTAGAAGATAAGGTAGAGAAACAAGCACAATCTGACAAGCAGCTGGAGAAAAAAATTTGAAAGCAGAAGAGCCTAAGGGAGCTTTGGGTCAACATGAAACAAAGTAACATACATCTAATAGGGGTGCCAGAAGGACAAGAAGAGCAGCAAGGATTAGAGAATCTATTTGAAGAAATAATGACAGAAAACATCCCTGGAATGGGAAAGAAAAAAGTCACTCAAGTACAGAGAGTTCCAAGCAAGATGAATTCCAAAAGACCGACACCAGGACACCAATCATAATTACAATGGCAAATGTTAACGACAAAGAGAGAATCTTAAAGGCTGAAAGAGAGAGGCAGAGAGTTACCTACAAAGGATCCCTCATCAAATTATCAAATGATTTCTCAACAGAAACATATCAGGCTAGAAGGGAATGGAATGAAGTATACAAAGTGATGCAAAGCAAAGGACTGAATCCAAGAACACTCTATCCAGCAAGACTGTCAATCAAAATTGAAAGGGAAATCAGGAGCTTTGCAAACAAAAAAAGACTAAGGGAGTTTATCATTACAAGCCAGCAATGCAAGAAATGCTGAAGGGAATGCTGTAAAAAGAAGAAATAGAAAGGGAGGAAGGAACACAGGCATAAAGTACAGAAATGGCTACAAACGAGTACCTACCCTATATAATAAAGGCCCAGTGACTGAAACAGTGGAATGACCAGAATAACCAGAGACCAGAACAACCACGGCCCCTTGCCCTGGCTGGCCCTGCCCCCCAAGGAGGAGTTAGGGGTGATCAGGCAGGCAGCCGAGTGGTTAAGGGCGATCAGACAGGAAGGCAAAGGTTGTTAGGGGCAATGAGGCAGGCAGGCAGAGGCAGTTAGGGGCAATCAGGCAGGCAGGTGAGTTGCTAGGGGTGATCAGGCAGGCAGACAGAGGTGGTTACGGTAGATCAGACAGGCAGGCGAATGGTTAGGGGCAATCAGGCAGGCAGGAGAGTGGTTAGGGGTGATCAGGAAGGGAGAGGCAATTAGGGGTGATCAGGCAGGCAGGCAAGTGGTTGGGGTGATCAGGCAGATAGGTGAGTGGTTAGGGGTGATCATGCAGGCAGGTGAGTGGTTAGGGGCAATGAAGCAGGCAGGCAGAGGCAGTTAGGGGCGATCAGGAACAGGCAAGTGGTTAGAGTCCCCCAGCCCCCTCAGCCCCACAGCTGCCCAGGGCTGGCCTGAGGTACAGGCAAGCCTCAGAGGTTGGCTGCCCACCCACCCAGGGCCGCCCGAGGCGCAGATAACCAGGGCCAGCCAAAGTTTGCGCTGCCAGCCGTGGCAGCAGCAGAGGTGTGATGGGGCATCGCCTTCCCTTCATCGCCAGGTCACCTCCCACCCCTGAGGGCTCCCGGACTGTGAGATGGGGCAGGCCAGGCTGAGGTACCCCCCATCCAGTGCATGAATTTCCATGCACCGGGCTTCTAGTACAAATATAAATATAAAAAATGTAAATGGCCCTGACCAGTTTGGCTCAGTGGCTAGAGCTTCGGCCTGTGGACTGAAGAGTCCCAAGTTCGATTCCGGTCAAGGGCATGTACCTTGGTTGCAGGCACATCCCCAGTAGGGGGTGTGCAGAAGGCAGCTGATGGATGTTTCTCTCTCATGGATGTTTCTAACTCTCTATCCCTCTCCCTTCCTCTCTGTAAAAAATCAATAAAAAATATATATATTTTAAAAATGTAAATGGGAAAAATCCTTAGATGTTAGAAATTTCTCATGAGAATATTCACTTTTGCATTGCATAGATTCATAACTGAATTTGTGTAGGATCGGAAGGCCTATTTTGACTGTATGTAACTCCTCTCTAACTTTTGCACCTTTCTTAGCTCAATTCATATTACTTTTAGCTCATTTGTTTCATTCTGTAGAGAGTTTCCAAAGCCAGACAATTTCTTCCATTCTCACCAGGAGATTATCCTAGCAATGTTTTCAGGTTGATACAACAAAGTGTTTCTGAACGTGAAATTTGGGGCTCTCACTCTTTACAGAGCCTTACCAAACACTTAAAAACAAAAAGAGGAGAACCAGGTGATGAAATATGTAAGCAATCTTCCCCTACTAGCTTCAGCTTAATTAAACATAAGTTTTTGGTATCAAGCTGTGATTGTCAACTTTTTTGATCTCATGGCACACATAAACTAATTACTAAAATAATGTGGCACACAGGGTGAACATCGCTGATATAGAGCATTCTCTGGATAAGATATTCCATCACCCCAATATTTATAAATTTATTGATTTAGCTAAAAGCTTAAGCTTGGCTTTAAATAATTTAGTGCAATTGGGCCCTCCTATACGCTGCCCCTCTGTGCATTAATCTGAATTCTTCCAAAGTCAGGCTGAGCCCCAACATGACTCCTCACAGAAGTGCACCTTAACGGATGCCAGTGCTAGAAGTTGAATGTACTGATGTGGCCCAAGGCAGGCCGCCCCAAAATATGTTCATGTGGCATACTGATTTTTTAAAATATAGTTTTATTTATTTCAGAGAGGAAGGGAGAGGGAAACAGAGATAGAAACATCAATGATAAGAGAGACTCATTGATTGGCTGCTTCCTGCACACCCCACACTGGGGATTGAACTGGCAACTTGAGCATATGCCCTGATCAGGAATTGAACCATGCCCTGCTGGTCCACGTTCAACCACTCAGCCATGCCAGCTGGGCCATACTATTTCTAATGAAAGTTACTCGAGAAACAGCTGGTGTAAGAACAACACTCTGACTCTCCTCACTCTGTCCCCCTAAAAGCAGGAAATAAATCTCCCTTATGAAAGGTACCCTCCCTTAACCAGGAGTTAAAGAGACATCCTCAGCATCAGAGATAGGGAATTCAGGACCCAGAGGCCTATACAAACAAGTCTCATTAATTCTTTAAAAATTTACTCCCCTAAGCCAAACTCTGCTTGGAATCTCCACTGATTAAGTACCCACGCCTGTCTCTTTGCCTTGTCCATTCCTCACAAATGTATCATTTCTTTATCTAAAAAGTAGAAAAGTGCCTTCTTGGGGCATTTCCTTAGGCCCCAGTCTTGTGAGAACACTGTATTAAATTCTTTTTTTCCCTCCTGTTAATCTGTCTTGCATCACTGCACTTGTGAGAGACGGGAAGGGGGGAAATTTCCCCTTGCTCCAATGATACTCTTACACACACACACACACACACACACACACACGAGGCCTGGTGCATGAAAATTCATGCACTGCAGGAGCAGGGGTGGGGGGGGGGGGTTCCCTCAGCCCGGCCTGCCCCCTCTCACCGTCTGGGAGCCCTCAAGGGTGGGAGGCGACCTGGCAATCAGGGGAAGGCGACACTCCCATCACACCTCTGCTGCTGCCAGTGCTGGCACCGCAAGCCTCGGCTGGTCCTGCTTGCCTGAGCCTCAGTCAGTGAGGAGTGCAGGAGGACCCGAGGCCCCCGGCGGGGCTGAGAGGACTGGGCGCCGCCATCTTGTGGCTGTGGGCACCGCCTTCTTGTGAGGGCATGGTGGTCAATTAGCGTATTCCCTCTTTATTATACAGGATTTTTGCAGACATAAATATCTATGTTTGTAAACAATATATGTTTAATTTTGTGCCCAGACTGGGTGAAATCATTCAGCTTTATCTTTTCCTTTAAGAAAGCATGTTCTAAACAACAAAGGGGACATCTATAAATCTTTCAACAATAAAGATACATTTTTAAAAAGATCGTGTTCTGTCTGGAAATGGGAAATGATCATAAGTTGGAGTTTACATTTCCCATTTCCCTCCACAAAGATTCCCAGGGGCAAAACCTATTTGTCAACAGAAAAACACACCAACGTGAGAATGTTTAGAGAAAACATCCCTAAAACCTGTACAAGTCCTGAAACAGGTTTTAGGACGGCTCCACTGCCAAGTGGTGTTTTTCAGGTTTACTGACCTTCACTCTGGCTTCAGTATCACCGATGCGTCTCGCAAGGTCCCTTCTAAGAGGAGAAAATGACAGATGTTCAGTATGTGGCATTGTAAATAAAATGAAATGCCTGCATACACATTTCATGCTTGTTTAAAATTTGCATTCTCCTCTCAGGAACTCCACAAGTAAATTTTTCTGTCATTTCCAGCACCAGGCTTGCTTTATAGATGGTTGCCCCTCAAATTTAAGGTGGCATCAAGTACTCAGCAGTCATAATAAATAATTTTAATGGGCTATTCAGAAACATAAAAATATATTTTAATTTAGGCAAAAATCTATGATGAACCAATTATAAAAGTTTGAAATAAAATAAGGATCCGCATTGCAGTTGTTTGAGAGAACCTCATTCTCCTTACCCTGATTCCAAAAATCCTACTTACAAACTCAAGCCACCAGCACAGGCAATAAAAGAAAACATACATAAATTGGACCAATCAAAATTAAACACTTCTGTGCATCCAAAGGACACAACCAGTGGAGTGAAAAGGCAATGCACAAAATGGGAGAAAATATCTGCAAGTCGTATGTCTCAAAAGGAGCTTATATGCAGACTATGTCAAGCACCCTAAATCAAAACTCCAACAAAACACTCAGATGAGAAAAGGGCTAAGGACTTGAGTACACATTTCTCCAAAGATAATATACAAATGGTTACTAAGCACATGAAAAGGTGCTCCACATCACTAACTAATCATAAAAAACAATGACAAATCGAAACCATACTGATAACACTTCATCACATTAGCATGGCTGCTATAAAAAATTAAATCTGAAAATAGCAAATGTTGTGGAGGACATGGCAATATTTGACTTTTGTGCACCGCTACTGGGAATGCAAGGTGGTACTGCCTGATTCCACTTGCATGAGGTACTTGTATGGGTATAACACAATAGAGTTTCAGTTTTGCAGAATGAAGAGCCATGCAGATGGATGGTGCCGATGGCTGCACAGTGAGAATAATGTACTTAATAACACTGAACTGTCCACTTAAAAATGGTTAAGATGGCACATTTTACATTATCTGTCTTTTACCGTAATAAGAATTATGAAATATAAATTATTCTTATAAAAAATTAAAATGGGCAAAGGACTTAAGAAAGCACATTAAAAGATGCTAAACACCACATATCAATAGGGAAATTAAAATGAAAACCATAAGATGCCACCTCACATCCACTGAGATGGCTAATATCAAAAGGCAGAAAATAACAAGTGTGGGGAAGAATGTGGAGAAATTGCCGACCTTGTGACTGCTAGAAGAAAGGTAAAATGGTGCAGCTACTGTGGAAACCACTAGAGCAGTTGCTCAAAAAAAATTAAAACAGGATTACCATATGATACAGCAATTCCACTTCTGGGTCTGCACAAAATACTTGAAAACAGTGACTCCCTAGTGATTCTGCACACCCATGTTCATAGCATTATTCACCAAAGATAGGAGCAACCCAAGTGCCCATGAATAAATAAATAGATAAAAAACTACGAATTTCCGCATAATGGAATATTATTCAGCCTTAAAAAGGAAGGAAATCCTATCACATGCGACAACTTGGAAGAAACTTGAGGGCATTATATCAGTGAAATAGTCCAGTCACAAAAAGAAAACCACTGTATGATGCCACTTCTAGGAGGCACCTGGGTAGCAGAGCTGTTTAATGTGCACAGTTTTCGTTTAACAAAATGAAAAGTGCTCTGGGGGTTGATTGCACAGCACGAATGTACTGAACACGACTGAACTGTACGCTGAGAAATGGTCAAGATAGCAAAATTTATCATCATGTCTACATTACCACATTTAAGAAATGACCCCTGACCAGAAACCAGACTTGATTCGCGTGACGACCTCTGAAAATATGTCCCTGACGCGCAGAAGGCATTCCCCGCCCCCAACCCTGGAGCACAGGTGGCTTTTTGAGCTTAGAAAGGAAAGCAGGCGCAGGGCAGAGAAAAATGAGCCGAGAAATAAGCCCAAACCGTAGAGAACCGGGCGCCGCGTGGAGAATGCCACTTACCTTGTGATTCTGTCCGGGTATGGATTGATCCTGTACATGTTTTCCAGCTCCTCCACTTGGGCCTGCGTGAACTTCCGGGGCGGCTTTCGTGGTTTTGGGTTTTCGTGCTGAGGACCGGCAGCAGGCGGCAGGTCGGCCATGGCAGCCAGCTGCTGCCCGGGATCCTGGCCGCCTCCTCCGCCTTCGTGGTTGCCGTGGGCGTCCTGGCCGATGTCGCCTTCGTGGCCGATGTTGCCTTCCTGGCCGTTGTCACCTTCCTGGCCGTTGTCACCTTCCTGGCCGTTGTCACCTTCCTGGTCGGCCTCGTAGTTCATGTCGCCTTCTTGGTGGGTGTTATTCAGGAGGCACAGCTCTCCTTCAGCATGGGCTTCTTCAGCTTCTGGCTCCACACCCTGCACAGAATCAGAACTTAATAGCACGTCCGGGAAAAGTTCACCTAGGCTCCACGATCCGAAGTCACAATAGTCCCAGGACAGAGCCTCCTCCATGGCTGCAATGCAGCCAAGAAAGACAGCGCCCTGGAACTGTGCTCGTCCTGGGAACCCAGCAGCTTGCAGTAGCTCAGAATGTTTGTTTGGCCCCTGGTAGCGGTTAGAACCAGTTTGTAGCAAGTTCAATGTCTATGCCACCTGATTTAGACGATTCCTATTGGCTCTCCCGCCCCGCTCCCTCCACTGTCCGCTTCCCAAGCTAGTGTTGCTGGGTGGGACTTACTTAGGCGGGAAAGCCTCAGGGGCGTGGCCAAAAAAGAGATACTATGGGAAAGAAGGTTGCTGATAGTGGGCTTGCTTGTGTGGAATCTGTGTTCTAACTTTATCTCCACTTACATCTCCCGGCTTTAGCAGAGTGTCTGCCCTGAGGAAAGGGCTGTGCTTTATTGTACAGGTTGATTGGGGGTGAGGGGCATCAAGAGATAGATAGCGCCCAGTGTGTTACCTCAGGGGACCACAGGAGGCCGTGAGGAAAAGATGGGGGACTGTCTCAGGAACCAACATTGGGCCCTGCAGCCCACGGGCTAGGAATTACTGAAATGATAAGCCAGGGGCTTATTGCCCTGGGTCTCTGCGAGGACCCTGAAGGCAGAGCAGGCTCTGCTCCCAGGACGCCAGGAGGCGGATCTTGGGGCGGGCTGTGCACAGTGTCCTGGGCCTGACGCCCTCTGCAGGAAACCCAATGCACCCTTGAGAAAGGTCAAGGACTCCAGAGCTGTAGACACCAGTCCCTGCCCGAGTGCAAGCCTAGCCCAGCCCATTGCTTAGTGCGTCCTAGAGCGCTGGCATCGCAGGGTCTCTGGACTCGGCAGTGGCGTCTGTGTCCTCTCCCTCCTGCCAGTCCAAAGTCCCTGGTTGCAGGTCCTCCCAGCAAGTTCAGGGCTCCCTGTGCTGGGTCCTGGCTGTGAAGCCAGGTGAGTTTCCCCCTGTTCCCCCTGCTGCCTCGTTCTTACTGCTTTCCTCACTTTTTCTAGAAATATATCATGACCAATTGCGGAGGAACAGGATAAAATTGTATTTATTGTAAAGAAAAGTAGATCCAGGCAGACTGAGGGTTCTATGGTTCTCCCTTCAAGATGTGCTGTGTATATGCTCCATAGGGTGTTAATATCTCAGATATGGAAAATAGCTTCCAATAATGGGCCCTATGTTTAGTATCATACAAGATTTACCCTCTTGTTACCATCACCAACATCACTCTCCTCAGCATTATTTTATGAAAAAACTACAGTCCTGGTGCAGGAAATTCATGCACATTAAAATGGGATTAATTAGAGGAAATATTTTAATATTGCTATTTGCCCTTTCTTTATAATAGAAGTGTCAGAGATGAAAGAAAATTAGTAAAATGTATATGAAAATCTTATTCCTGTTAGAGTATGGGGAACACTGCGGAACCCAGAGCCAAGTACCGCCCACCCTCATGTGCCTCCAAATCATGTGAGATCCAGACCCTGCTGGCTCCAGACCCAATGGGTGAGATCCAGACCCAGCCGGCCTCACCCCTGTCAAGCCCTGCTGGGCAGGGGGCACAGCCTCTGTTCCCCTGGCCCGGTGCCAAGTGGGGGGCACAGTCTCAGGTCCCTGGCATAGTGCTGGGTTGGAGGTGCAGCCTCAGGTCCCTCATCAAGCCCAACCAGGCAGGGGTGCACCCTCAGGTCCCCTGGCCCAGCACCGGGGACGGGGGCATGGCCTGAGGTCCCCTGGCCTGGGCCGGGGCTGAGGGTGTGCTTTGTCGTCCCCTGTCAAGCCCCAATGGGTGGGGCGGGGTGGCATCAGTTCCTCTGTCAAGCCCCACCAGTCGGGGGGTGCTGCCTGAGGACCCCTGGCCTGGCACGGGGGAGAGGGGCATGGCCTGAGGTCCCCCATCTAGCCCCGCCAGGTGGGGGCACACCCTGAGGTCCTCCACCCCAGCCAGGCGCCACACAGCCTCAGGTCCCTGCTGATCGCTCATTATGGCTCTTTATGGGAACCCTGCCTCTGCTGCGGGCGCAGCCATCTTGTGATGGCATGATGGCTTGAGGATTAATTTGCATATCATCTCTTTATTATATAGGACTAGAGGCCTGATGCAGGAAATTCATGTAAGGTGCTCAGCTCCCTGCCCGCAGCAGCAGCTGCCTTGGCCACAGCCTCCTCCCGCCTTCTGCCTCTGACACCCCTGATCCTGGTGGCCGCCTCTGCCTTGGCCCCCACCTGCTGCAATTCATCCAGAAGTAGTCCAGAAGGATGTCTGGTCTAATTAGCATATTATGCTTTTATTATTATAGATTAAACCATTTTGGGCATCCTCAAAGGTATGGGGCTTAGGAACTTCACAGATTGTACCAAGGGTATAATTGTCCCCTGACTGGATTGTAGAGGATGGCTAGGAAAGCAGCTAGGAGATGGTGATTGACATATCCACAGTGTGTGTGTGTGTGTGTGTGTGTGTGTGTGTGTGTGTGTGTGTGTAAGAAAGAGGGAACGGGCAATAATGCAGAGGCCAGGTCATCATGACTTGGATGGAGACCTGGGATGCTTTGTTTTATCTTTACTTTTTCTTTAAATAGGAAATAACAGGACTCCCTCTGAATGCAGGTCTGGGAAATTGCAAGAAACTCTCCATAAAGTCCCTTCACATAAAAACACATGTAACATAAACAAAACATACCAATATTCTGAAAAACTAAAAGATGAGCAGATTGAAAACTTTGGATTGAAACCCACAGATATTCTGACCATATTAATGCTGTTCACTTCTCTTGCCAGATTTTGATACCATTGCATTTAAAGACTGCTTACCACTCACCCAGGGAGAACATCACCTTCTCTTTGGAAAAGGGGCAGCTTAATGCACAGTTGACTTGTTATTTCTTACTAAAGGCCCAGTGCATGAAATTCGTGCACTCAGGCAGTGGTGTGTCGGGGGGGAGGGTACCACAGCCGGGCCTATGCCCTCTCTCAGTCCAGGAGCCCTCAGGGGATGTCCGACTGATGGCTTAGGCCCGCTTCCCGGTAAGCCGTCAGTCGGACATCCTTAGTGCTATTGCAGGGGCAAGAGAGACTCCCGCCACCACCACTGCGTTTGCCAGCTGTGAGCCCAGCTTCTGTCTGAGTGGCGCTCCCCCTGTGGGAGTGCACTGACCACCAGGGACAGCTCCTGCATTGAGCGTCTGCTCCCTCGTGGTCAGTGCATGTGATAACGACCAGTCATTCACCATTTGGTCAATTTGCATATTAGCCTTTTATTATAAAGGATTGCACTGCATGTACCTGCCATGTTATATATGCCCTCAAATTCTAAGACAGAATAAACGCACACATGAATGAATCAAATACAAAAGGACACAATGTGGAGGAAAGGGAATTCATTAAATGCTGCAGGTAGAAGAAAGCACAAAACCTCCCTCATCAGTACTCAATACTTTATCCTTTTTTATTTTATCTCAAAATATTGCATTTGGCTAAAGTGAATCCTTCTTTAAACAGAATGTGCAAGAACTCTTTTAGCATCCTACAATACTTCTGTCTGAATACTTGTTGGAGTTGAGGTTTTGGTGTGACTGGGTGGGTTTATGGAATTCATGTGACATCCTTGCAAATTTCTCCTGGTTAGAATGACTAAATAGAACCTGGATATTACTTGGGGTATTGGGATTAGGGAATGGGCCAGAAATGATCTCTTTTGAGACATACTCCCAGTCATAACTTTTGTTCCATCTTTCTGAGTATTTCAATCCTGGTGAAAACCCTTAAAGTGAGCTTTTGAGGTAAGAGGAGGGTAGGCCAGAGAGAAAAGGACAGCTCTGTTGTTCACCTCATAATGGGATCTGTGGAAGATTTGAAGGACTCATCTATATATATAAAAGCCTAATATGCTAAGTGTCAGACATATTGGTTGACCATTTGGTTTACTGCTCGACCAGTAGCTATTATGCACACTGACTACCAGGGGAGGGATGCGCCAACAAGTAGGTTAGTTTGCTGCTAGGGTCCAGCCAATCAGGACTGGGTGATATGGATGGACATGTCCTGGATCTCTCCTGTGGTCCCTCCCAGGTCAGCCAACCACTCGCAGTCCGTCCCTGGTCGACCAGCTCCAATCGACCACAATCAGGACTGTGCGAGACAGCCCCAATCCAGGGCAGGCCAAGAGACCAAACCTGTGCACGAATTCATGAACCAGGCCTCTAGTTTGAATAAAAACCTGATAATTTCCTTTCTCTGTACCTAGTTAACACCCATATCCCTGCGCATGCCCCCCTCCCCACACCTCACCATAGATCTGTGCACAGAAATTGACATGGATTTCTTTCCTCCCCTAGGTCTCCACAGCTTCTTACCCACTTCAGGTTTCAAAATATCCTTTGCTATCTATCTTTTTCTACAATGTTCAAAGGGAATGGAACAAGGACTGTTCCTTGGTCTCTACTTGCCTACATCCCACCCACCCCAAACCAAGGTTCTTGGGCCAGAAACAGAAAATCATGTTCCAACCCTGCAATTCTCATGCAGGCCCGTTTTGTGTGGGGGGCCTGAACTTTGGACAGAGCCAGGTGTACCAACAGGCTACCCGTGGTTGAATACCAACACTTAAATCACTTGTGTCCCCTTTCCTGTGAAACACAAAGGAAGGTGCTTCCAGACAGTCCTTTGCATTCCTATTGGCATAATGAAGGTTTCCAAGCCATCAGCCAGCTTCCCTAGAAAAGTTATCCCATCACATGTGCAGAGCAGGGGGGTGTTCCTTAGCTGTGCTGCCAGGCGGCAGGCTAGCTTTGCAGGGAGATGGGAGGAAATGATGGCTGTGGTAGTGGAGTCACAGGCAGCCTTTTGTGGGAAGAGTAAACTGCATCACTCTCCCAAGGCTCTGAGGTTGCTGTGCAAGAGGGAACACCAGGACACTGAGTGCCTTGGGGCAGGGCGGGGGCAGCGGCTTAGTGCTGAGCCTAAGAGAGAAAACTAGAGTTAACAGCCCTTTGAAAGAACAAGTTCTGTGCAGGATGGAGGTTATAAGTGTTGAAGGCCTGAACCGGGGTGTGCACTGCACATACCTAGAGGACGCTGGGCCAGGGGAGGGCTGGGCCAGGGGAGAGCATGGCCACCAGAGGCTAGCCTCCTCTGGAAGGAGGTCTGCATGCTCTCTCTTGCAGGCCATCCCACTCAGCCCTGAGCTTGAGTTCCTCATCTGTAATGTAAACGGATACCGGCAAACGTCCCTGCACTATAGACAGACTATCGTGGTCTCTTCTTTTAGACCTGGCGGCCCCCAGAAGAAAAAAAGGTACTTTGCTTGGAGAGCAGCATAAAATGATGACACTGGCTCTCCATCATTTTCACCCTTTTACTACCAGACCCCTCAACCAGTGAGTTCTTGTAGAGAACAACATTCAGTCAACTAAGCCACTCTGCCCAACCACAATTAAAGGAGCTTCATTTGCCAGCTGTTACTCCAAATTAAAAGTTCACCTGATAAGAACTCAATGCTTTTTAAAAAGTAGGCCTTGCCTCTTCACTCTCCTAACCTCATTTGCCCCTACCTTGGCAGTTCCACTGAAGGAGGCCATCAGGAGAAAAGCAAAGGTACAACTGCTTCCTTCCAACGAGTGAGTCTTCTGCAACACGGCTCAGGAGACCCTCTCCTTACACTGGATTCGAGCAGCATCAAACCCAGTGTTCCCCGTTAGTGTTCTCCAGCAGAATTGGAATTCTTTCCAGGTTGTGCAAGGGGACAAGGAATGATAATAGGCTTTCCTGGGCTGCTGGGGGTAGGGATGAAAGGGAGAGGAGCCTCTTTATGGCCTTGATGGAATCTCTTCTCATATTTCTTTCAGCCAGAAAAACCTGTGGGACAGAATATTTCCCCAATCTCCTCCACAAAAGGGAAGGAAGGTGAACGGGTGTGGAGCATATTGGACGGAGTTTTGATGGTCACCTTCCCATATGCCCTGTGAGTAGCCTTTTGGCTGATTCCCTTTGAGTCCAGTGTTCAGCCTGAACTGGTCAGCTTGAATGGAGCTCACCCTGTCTGGAAACACACTGCTCCCTCACTGGGGACAGACCCCGTCCAATCTTGCTCATATTTGTGGTCCCAAAGGGGCAGGGTAGTGATGAGGATGGGAAGATGGTGGGAATAGAGGAGAAGGTATGGGTCAGTGCAAACTCACCCTGGGCACTTGGGACATTTCTGTGATGTGCAGGGCCTATTGACAGTGACTCTAGGAGGTCATCTCATGAAAGGAGTGCTCCTTGTCATTGAGTTAAAATGACACTTCCTTCAGAATTTCCAAACATACACTACTAGTTCCATATGGCACACAAACAAACACATGCTGAGAATTTACCTCTTTATTAATAACACAACTGCAGAGGAGGTGAGGGTGGCATACGTGGCATGGGAGTCGGTGGCACCAGAAAAACTGACGTCCACTCAGGCTTCTGAACAAGGATGGCATTCTAGGATTCTCCAACACTGTAAATATAGGTGGTTCAGGGAAGCGGGTGGTGCATTCCTCAGCACTGATATCTCTCATTCCTCCCATCCTTGGCCCTCCAGTTCTTAAACTAAACCTGCAATGGCAAAGGAAAAGGGATTGGTTTAGCATATGGAAAAATTAGTGTCATCTTAGAAAAAAATCACAACATGCAACATTATATGCTATTGAGACAACTGCATCAGAAGCTATTTACTTATTGCTAAAATACTGCAGCAAAGTTGACACCACCTTAGCCTTCATCTCAACCTTGGTGTGCAATGGTTATGTTCCAAGGACTGCAACAGGCTTATTGCTCCCCAATTTTAATATTCTAATGGCTTTTGCCAGGTGTTGCATGCAGGTCTAACCTGAATTGCACCATTGCTTGGTAAGAAGATAATGAAAGATCTGCATCCTGACAGCCGTCAGTCCTTCAGGTGACTTCTGCCCTCTGCTCACTAGGGATAGTGTCACATTATGTGCGGGGAGGGATACGTTCATGTGAATAATGGGCTTTACTTTCTGTCATATTGACTTTAAAGGCTCCCTATTTGTAATCATATCTTCTGTGTGCAGGAAATAATTAATGGGACGGAACATATTGGCTTTTTAGATGGTTTCCTTCAGGAATGTCTAGGGGTCATTAGTCCTCTGAAACCTCTTGAGAGTTAGAAAGTGCTCCAGCAAGGAAGGCTAGTCATAGGGTCCCATGGGGTGTGTGGCTTGTCTACTCGGGCATGAGAGTCACTGAAAACCCTAAACACGGCCTTGGCTTTTTATCCCATGGTGTTAAACACTGTTGAGCCCAACTCAACCAACCTCCAATTGGCTAAAACTCTCAAAAGTATACCTGGTTGAGCAAAGTTTACTGGAAAGAGGCATACCATTTTAACTGTTGTCAATTCCTTTTTAAAAAAATCTTTACCTGAGAATATATTTCTACTAGTATTGATAGAGAGAAAGAGAGAGAGAGAGAGAGAGAGAGAGAGAGAGAGAGAGAGAGAGAGATCTGAAGAGAAGCGGTGATGGGAGTGAGAAACATTGATCCATTGCCTGCTGTACAAATCACATCTCGGATGAAACCCGCTAGGTAGCTATATGCCCTGAGGAGAAATCAAACCCTCACTCCTTTTGCTGCACGCCATCATGTTCCAACAACCTGAGCAACTTGGCCAGGGCAAAACTATTATTAATGATTCACACTCCACACTTGTCCACTGCACAAAACCTTTGCGCTCAGGACCAGGTCATCTCACTCTGCTCTCCCTACCATTCCAGGGCCCTGGACCAGAGCTCCTGCTGTCCACCATAGCAGATTATCCTAGGCGCTGCTACTCAACCAGGAGTCCCAATCCCATCTCTTATTCATAAGACAGGAGATGGAATAGGCAATCCAGAATTATAATAAACTACCAGGTGGTAAGATCACAAATATTTTCCTCCCTGAATATCTGTAAACTCTTCCGACAAACAAACAAAACTGTCAGACTATCTTCTCAGTGTCCTAGTTAATGGGGTTTATATTGCATTCAAATACTTTAAGTTTTCTAAGTACACATGTTAAGTGACATAAAGGGCCATCTCTCCTGCTTGAGACCTTGTCTTCTCCCACCCCTATTAGGAATAGTGGTCTTTGTGCTGGGTGGATATATAGTCTAAACAAGCTTTGGGGGAATCCAGATAGACCAGTGGTCACATCTCCATTAATGTAAACAAAGCACATAGTAGCTATGGCATGGGCTCATAGTGGGTCTGTATGCCCAGTACGTGTTTCACAAAGCTGTTCTCTTAGCAAAGGCAAGGAGGAAACCCCTGCAGTAAACTTCCTGTGGAAATTCATGCTGTAGGGTTTGGAAATGGATGAGAGCACTGTTTCCCCCAGTTTGTTTCTTGAGGCTCCTATTCCCTTCTCAGTGCCATTGAGAGAGCAGGGTGGAAGCCCAGGGAAGGGGTAAAGCAGGTCACGGAGCCTCAAGTTCTTTCTTTCCTTCTGCGTCTGCGTTGCCAGCCTGAGAAAGTGCTCCCAGCCTCCTCCCGAACTTTCCAACTGAGCCAGGCCTGTGGCCCAGTCTGTGGTGTCAGGCTGCCAGATCTCAGTGGTCTGCCTGGTTGGGCTGCAGCCCATCTCCATCACTGCACTCACACATGCATGTGTAGCGAGCCTCCGGAACCCATCCTGATTGTCTTCACTTTCCTTTGGACGATTATCACTTTGATGCAACCTTTTTTATAAAAAAAATCTTTCTAACTTTTTATTAAAACCTTTTATTGATTTTTTACAGAGAGGAAGGGGAAGGGATAGAGAGTTAGAAACATCGATGAGAGAAACATTGATCAGCTGCCTCCTGCACACCCCCTACTGGGGATGTGCCCGCAACCCAGGTATATGCCTTTGACCAGAATCAAACCTGGGACCCTTCAGTCTGCAGGCCGACACTCTTTCCACTGAGCCAAACAAGTTAGGGCTTCATGCAACTTTCAATCCCATGACTTACCAAAAAGTCATCACATCCTGCAAGAGTAGTAAACAGTATTTGAAATTCACGCAGTACAAATCTATCTGAAATGGGGGCCACTAAACAAATTCCACAAAACTGGAGCGTTAAAAACAATAACATATAAATGAAAAAAAATTCTTAGATGTTAACAATTCCTCATGAGAATGTTCACTTATGCATTACATAAATTAATAATATTGAGTTTGTCTGGGATCTGAAAGGTCTATTTTGACTTTATGTAACTCTTTTCTAACCTGCTCACCCTTCCTAGCTCAATTCATATTACTTTCAGCTCATTTGTTTCATTCTGCACACAGCATTCCAAAGCTAGTAAACATCCCCCACCATTCTCAGCATGTGATTATTCTTAGTAAAGTTTTCAGATTGATACGTCAACATTTTCAATATGGGTTTGCACTCTTTACAGAGCCTTACCAAACACTTAAAAACAAAATGAGGAGACTCAGGAAAAAACAAAATGAGGAGACTCGGGAAAGCTATCTTCCCCTACCAGTCTCAGCTTAATTAAACATAAGTGGTTCATATAAAGTTGTGATTTTCAAACATTTTATCTCATGGTGCACAAAGTAAATACTAAAGTTCTGTGGAATGCCACAAAATATATTGTATGTTTTGCCAATCAGACAAAAATAGGTTTAATTTTTATTCATTCACACTGTACAGCTATTGTATTGGCCATTAAATACAATATTTAATACATTCATCACAGGGGCTCAACTAGAGACTTAATTTAAAAAACAGACACAAAACAAATGTGACACCACAGCTTCAGATAGAGTCCTACACAGAAATCAAGGCAAGGACAGACGATCCAAGGAAAAAGTAAAAAGGCAGCACAAGGAGACAGGCTGGGCAGCCCAGCTCAGGGCTCTTGGCTGGAGACCTGCTCTGCGTAGTTTTCCTGTAGGTACTTCTTGAAGGCTGTGGGGTTTTGCCAGAGCTCTGCAGCACATGTGTCAGTTTTGTATATGACAATGTAAGTGAAAACAGGTCAGTGTCCTGGACTAAACAGTCAGATACTGCAGGTTTTAAAATTTGTTGTGGCACACAGGTTGAACTTCGCCGATATAGAATGTTCCCTGGATAAGTTACTCCATCATCCCAATGATATAAATGTCTTGATTTAGCTAAGAGCTTGAGCTTGGCTTTAAATAATTTGGTGCCATTTGACCCTCTTATAAGCTGCTCCTCTGTGTCATAATCTGAATTCTTCCAAATTCAGGCTGAACCCCCATGTGACTCCTCATTGAAGTGCTCCTTAAAGGATACCTGTGCTAGGAGTTGCACTGTATTGAAAGTACTGATGGGGCTCCAGGCAGGCTGCCCCTAAATATGCCCATGTGGCATACTGGTTGTTTTTAATAAAAGTTACTTGAGAAAACGCTTGAGAAGAACCCTCTGAGTTTCTTCTCTCTGCACCGGGAGTTACACATCCTCATCGCCAACGATAGGGAATTCAGGACCCAGAGGCCTATACAAATAAGTCTCATTAATTCTTTACTAATTTATTCCCTAAACCAAACTCTGCTTAGATTCTTCACTGATTAAGCACCAACACCTTAGTCTCTTTGTTTTATCCATTCCTCACAGATATATTGTTTCTTTGTCTGCAAAGTATATAAGCCACCTGCTTGGGACATTTCCTTAAGTCCCTTTTCTGTGAGAACACCATAAATACGTATTAAATTCTTTTTCTCTTGTTAATGTGTCTTGCCTCACTGCACTTCTTAGACTAACCAGAAGAACTAAGAAGGGAAGGGAATAATTTCCTCTCTCCACAGTAACCATATATGTACATGGTTATAGACATAATGAACTATATGTTTGTAAACAATATATATTTAATCTTTTACCCAGACTGGGCAAGACAGTTCATTCTCTAGTTTTCCTTTAAGAAACTGTGTTCTCGGCGGTTACAGGCGTGTTCTCTGAGTTCACGTCTCTGCCAGCACTGCCCCGATGGCCTCCCAAAACCACAACCCAGCTGCCCCAGCGTCACCGCAGCTGGTAAAGGAGCCGAATCCAGAGGGGGCGCCACCTGGACCAAGTGGGCAAGCGGTTACAGCAGGAGCTGATGACCCTCATGACATCTGGCGACAAAGGAATTTCTGCCTTCCCTGAATCAACCTTTTCAAATGGGTGGGGACCATCCATGGAGCAGCTGGCACTATACCAAGACTTGAGGTATAAACTCTCCCTAGAGTTCCCCAGTGGCTACCCGAACAACACACCCACGGTGAAATTCCTCTCGCCCTGTACCACCCCAACGTAGACACCCAGGGTAACATCTGCCTGGACATCCTCAAGGACAAGTGGTCTGCCCTGTATGACGCCAGGACCATCCTGCTCTCCACCCAGAGCCTGCTAGAGAACCCAACATCGATAGTGCATTGAACACATGTGCTGCAGAGCTCTGGCAAAACCCACAGCCTTCAAGAAGTACCTACAGGAAAACTACGCAGAGCAGGTCTCCAGCCAAGAGCCCTGAGCTGGGCTGCCCAGCCTGTCTCCTCGTGCTGCCTTTTTACTTTTTCCTTGGATGGTCTCTCCTTGCCTTGATTTCTGTATTGGACTCTATCTGCAGCTGTGGTGTCACATTTTTTTGTGTCTGTTTTTTAAATTAACTCTCTGGTTGAGCCCCTGTGATGAATATATTAGAGAAATACATTTTGAATTAAAAGAAAAGAAATTGTTTTCTCACTCGTAACGGGAAATAACCGTAAGCTGGAGTTTACATATCCCATTTCCCTCCACAAAGATTCCCGAGGGCTAAACTTATTTGCCAACATAAAACACAACAAAACAGACCACGTGAGATTATCTGCCACAAAGGTGTCCAGGTCCTGAAACAGGTTTTAGGATGGCTCCCCCCCAAAGGCTTTTTTCAGGTTTACTGACCTGCAGTCCAGCTTCAGTCACACCAATGCGTCTCGAAATGACCCTTCTGAGGGAGAAAAGCACAGATGTTTAGTATTGGAGTTGTGACTAAAACGAAATATATGGATATACATTTTATGCTTGTTTTAAGTTTGTATTCTCCTCTCAAGACTCTCCACAAGTAAACTTTTCTGTCATTCTCCCCACCAGGTTTCCTGTATAGATGGTTGCCCCTCAAAATTTAAGGTGGCATCTATAACTCTGTATTCAGGCTACACATTTTAGTGATCTTTAAGAGAAAGAAATTGCTATAGGTCAAGACATGTAAGACAATCAATTCGATGTTACACCTGGACCTTCTTTGGGTCCCAATTCAAAGCAAGCAATGGAAAGAAACCACACATTTATGAACTCGTTGAAGAAATTGAATACCAAATGGATGTTAGGTAACATTTTGGAATTTACTACTGTCTATCTTTCTTGGGTGTGATAATGATATTGTGAATACAGAGAAAAAGTCTTCATCTCTTAGATATGCACATTGAAGAATTTATGAATGAAATATGATGTCTAGGATTTGCTTTAAAGTAATCCAAGGTAGGGAGGGTGTGTATGGGGGTATATAGGAAATAAAATTGACCATACGTTGATAACTCTTGAAGTTAGGTTAAGTATAAGGTATTTATGATACTATCTTTGTACTCTTTTTTTCAATATATATTTTTATTGATTTTCTTACAGAGAGAAAGTGAGAGGGATAGAGAGTCATAAACATCGATGAGAGAGAAACATCAATCAGCTGCCTCCTGCACACTCCCTATTGGGTATGTGTCAGCAACAAAGGTACATGCCCTTGACTGGAATTGAACTTGGGACCCTTCAGTCCACAGGCTGAGGTTCTATCCACTGAGCCAAACTGGTTAGGGCATCCTTTGTACTCTTGTACATGTTTAGAATTTTTCATAAATAAGAAGCAATATAAAAAGAAAATAAGAAAACCTGGATTAAAACTGCAGGGTTTATTACATGTAGAATCTGGGAAATCTCTGGAATACTCTGATCTTCAATTTTTTTTCTTATGAAAATGAGAATGATAATTCCTACCTCATGGAATTGGTTTGAGGGGTAAATGAGATCATGGATTGATATCTTTTGGAAAGCCACCTCTTATAAACTGCAAAACTCCTACAAATGTTAGCAAAACAGTTAGTTCTCTCTCTCTTAGACACTCTGGATACAGAAGGATTGTAGGTTTGTGAGAGTAGAAATGGTAACAAGAGGAATCCATTCCGACCCTTAAAAATATTTGTTTTGCAGTAACTCATTAATATGACACTGTTTACTTTATATTGGCCATTTTCTCCCAAAAGGAGAGTGTCAAAGATATTTCAATAAATTGAAGTTCTCTAAAAAAAATTCGTGTATGGCAGAAAAATACAAAAAGTAATGCAAAAGGTTATGATGAACCAATAATAAAAACTTGAAATAAAAGGATCCAGTATTGCAGTTGCTTAACAGAACCTCATTCTCCTTGCCCTGATTCTAAAATCCAATTTACAAAAACAGGCCACCAGCAAGGCAATGCAAGAAAAAAATACATAAATTGGATCACATTAAAATTAAAAACTTCTGTGCATCCAAAGGACACAGCCAGTGGAGTGAAAAGGCAATGCACGGGATGGGAGAAAATATTTGCAAGTCATATGTGTGATAAGGAGTTTATATGCAGAATATGTCAAGAACCCTACAACTCAACACTGAGAAAACACCCAGATGAAAAAATGGGCAATAGACTTGAATACACATTTCTCCAAAAGTGATATACCAATGGATACTAAGCACACGAAAAGGTGCTCCACATCACTAATTAATCATAAAAATAAATGCAAATTGCAACCACAGTGGAAGCACCACACGCAGTAGTAAATAAATCAGAACATGAGTATTGGGAAGGACATGGTGAAATTGGACCTTTGTGCACTGCCACTGGGAATGTGAAATGGTGCTGCCTGATTCCACTTGTATGAGGTACTCCTGTGCGCATAACACAATATAATTACAGTTTCGCAGAAGGAAGAGCCATGTAGATGGATAGTGGTGATGGTTGCACAGCATGAAGAATACTTAATACCACTGGCTAAGCCAGTAAATTTTTTTTTTTTTTTTGGTTTGTTGTCTTCAAAGAAACAATGATTTTATTTATTTTTTATTTTTTTATTATTAGTTAAGGTATTACAAATGTGTCCTCATCTCCCCCATTAACCCCCAACCTCCCCATTCCCCCCCCCCCGCCCCACACACTCATGCTCCCATCCCCCCGTTGTCCATGTCCATTGGTTTGGCTTATATACATGTATACAAGTCCTTCTGTTGATCTCTTCCCCTTACCCCCGCCCTCCCCTACTTTCCTTCTGGGGATTGATAGCCTGATCGCTGTTTCTCAGTCTTTGGGTCTGTCCCTTTCCATCAGTCTATGTTGTTCTCTATAATCCACAAATGAGTGAGATCATGTGGTATTTATCTTTCTCTGACTGTAAGCCAGTAAATTTTATGTTTTCTGGATTTTACCATAATAAAAATTAGGAACAATAAATTGTTCTTATAAAAATTTTAAATGAACAAAAGACTTGAGAAAGGACAACAAAAGATGCTCAATATCACATATCAATAGGGAAATGCTAATCAAAACGATAAGATGCCACTTCACATCCATTTACAGAGCTAATCTCAAAAGGCAGAAAATAACAAGTGTGGGGAAGAATGTGGAGAAATTGCCATCCTTGTGACTGCTAAGGGAATGTAAAATGGTGCAGCTACTGTGGAAACCACTAGAGCAGTTGCTCAAAAAAATTAAAACAAGATTACCATATGATACAGCAATTCCACTTCAGGGTCTACACAAAATACTTCAAAATAGTGACTGCCTAGTGATTTTGCACACCCATGTTCATAGCAGCATTAGTCACAATCACCCAAAGACAGAAGCAACCCAAGTGCCCATTAATAAATGAGTAGATAAACAAAATATGGTATTTCCAAATAATGGAATATTATTCAGCCATGAAAAAGGAAGGAAATCCTATCACATGCTACACCATGGAAGAAACTTGAGGACATGATACTAAGTGAAATATTCCAATCACAAAAATAAAACTACTATATGATTCCAGTTCTTGGAAGCACCTGGAGTAATCAAATGGAAACCGATAATAGAAAGGTGGTTGCCAGGCCTGGGAAATACAAAGTTGTTTACTCTGCACAATCTTAGTTTAACAAGATGAAAAGTGCTCTGGGGATTGATCGCACAGCATGAATGTACTTAACACGACTGAACTGTACACTGAGAAATGGTTAATAGAGCAAACTTCACTTTTAAGTACACGTTGCCACAATTTTTTTTAAAAAAACACTGACCAGTAGAGACTTGTTTCATGTGCCAACTGTATGAAAATATTTTGCTGGTGCTCAGACTGCATTCCCCTCCAACCCTGGAGCACAGGTGGCTTTTGGCTTAGAGAGGGGGGTGGGGGGGAGGCGCAGGGCAGGGACACGCTCCAGGAAGTGAGCCGAGCGCGGGAGACCGGGGTAGCTCTTGGAGCGGCCACTTACCCCGTGAACCAGTCCGGGTCCTGAGTGTGTTCGTACATGCTTTCCAGCTGCCGCAGTTGGACCGGCGTGAGCTCACTGCTTCCGGTTCGTGGCTGGGCGTGGTGGTGCTGCGACGCAGTGGCGGCCGCCACGAGGGCCTTCTCGCCCAGCTGCTGCCCGGCCTCCTGGTCGCCACCGCCGCCCTCGTGGCTCTCGTCGCCCTTGTGGCTCCCGTGGGCTTCGTGGTCCATGTCATCCATGAGGCCCGGCTCTCCTTCGTCAGCGTGGCCTTTCTCGTCGCCTTCTGGCCCCGCACCCTGCACGGACTCGGGCCTCCTGTCCACTTCCTCCACAATTCCGCCTTGGCTGCCCAAGCCCACGTCACAGTAGCTGACCGTGCGCGGAGGCTCCACGGCTGGGATGCAGCCGAGGTCCAGCGCCCCCTAGCACAGTGCTGCTGCTGCTGCTGGTGGGAGATGGGGGAGTTGAGGTCCCAGGCTGCTTGCAGAGGCTGAGTCTGGTTCTCTTTTAGGTGCCTGGTACAGGTTATGCCTAGTCTGGGGCAAGTTCAGTGCCTATGTGCTTCCCTTTCAGTGGTTCTGAGCCTTCCTAATGCCGCGGCCCTTTAATACAGTTCCTCATGTTGTGGTGACCCCCAATTTCATTGTTACAAATTGAACATAATTAACGCATAGTGATTAATCACAAAACAATATGTAATTATATATGTGTTTTCTGATGGTCTTAGGCAACCCCTGTGAAAGGGTCATTCGACCCCAAAGGGGTCGCGACCCACAGGTTGAGAACCGCTGGTTTAGATGCTTGCTACTGGCTTTGTTACCCTACTCTCAGCTTCTGCCCCAACACCCCCTGCCCTTCTGCTGTCTCAGTGGGTGGGACTTGCTTACGCCTGAAAGAGGCCGGGGTTTGGCCAAAAATAGGTACTTTCGTGGGTGTTGGTGTGTGGAATTGGGGTTCTAATTTGCGTCTCCAATTATCCCGACTTTAGCACAGTGTCTGCCCCAGGAAGGGGCTGTGCTCCATTAAGGAAGCCGATGGGGGCGCGGGGCATCTGGGGAGGGAGAGTCTGGCGTGTGTTACCTCACAGAACCACAGGTCCCCGCGAGGAAAAGATGGGGAACTGTCTCAGGAACCAACATTGGGCCCTGCAGGCCACGGGCTAGGAATTAAGCTGAAATGATAAGCCAGGGGCTTATTGCCCTGGGTCTCTGCGAGGACCCTGAAGGCAGAGCTGGCTCTGCTCCCAGGACGCCAGGAGGCGGATCTTGGGGCGGGCTGTGCACAGTGTCCTGGGCCTGACGCCCTCTGCAGGAAACCCAATGCACCCTTGAGAAAGGTCAAGGACTCCAGAGCTGTAGACACCAGTCCCTGCCCGAGTGCAAGCCTAGCCCCCAGCCTAGTGCTTAGTGGGTCTGAGAGCGCTGTCACTTCAGGGGCTCTGGCTTACCATGTATATTATATATACGTGTGTGTGCGCATGTGTGTTCTGTCCTGGCATGTCCATGTGAAAAGGGTAACATGAGCAAAGCAAAGGTCTGCCTGTTTGTTTTAAATGCAGTGATTATTCTGAATCATTGCTCAGGGACCCGCTCCTCCTTTCTTCAGTCAGCACTAAATCAAGAGGTTCCTTATAGTGTTGACTTAGCTTGAAGTGGGGTTCTCTCAAGGATGTTAAAGGTGACAAAATGCAATTGAAGGCATGGTTGTCAGCTCTGAGCTGGGGAAGGATCAATAACAGTCCAGGTCTGGTGGTAGGGAAGAGGAAGGGAGCACGGCCCCATGCTGGCCTAGACAGAATCTCTTCTTGTGTTACCTTCGAAGGGGAAGGATCCTCCCTCTAGAATGGTTTCTATCCCCCTGTCTCCTCCACAAAAGGGAAGAAGTGAAGGGAACGTTGAAAGGACCGGATGAATTCCTGGCTCCCACTTCTCCATAAAGCCCTGTGAGTGGTCTCTTAGGAGGTTTCCCTTAGAGTCCTGTGTTGTGCCTGAGCTGTTACCCTGAAAAGGGCTCAGGCCTGCTTTGAAACTTACTGTTCTCTCCTTAGAGACTTTCCCCACCGTGTTTTGTATATCAATATGTTTCCAGTGGACAGGGTGTTGGGGTAAGAGTCGGGGGAGACAGCTGGAGGTACTAAGGTGTTGGGGGACAGGGTAGATCTGGTCCATTTGAATGGCAGTTTTTCAGCGATTTCCATCACATTCACCAACCCCATGTGACACACAAAACAAATATATAGAGAATTCACAACTTTATTCAAACTACAAAGAATGTGCCCTGAAACAGTAGGCCAGTAACTTTGCACTTTTATTTACTACATAAAGCAGATATTTGGTGAACTGTTATTGATGGTGAGGTATGCAGACTTTGAATTTGGCTTAAATATTCCTTAGGAACCATTCCTTAGGAAATGGGAGCTATTGAAGCACCATTCACAGATAAAACAGGCAAAAGACTTGAATAAGCATTTCTCTATTCTTGGAAAATAGGAGCCATTAAAGCACCATTCATGGATAAAACACAGAAAAAAACCACAGGCAAATGACTTGAATAAGTATTTCTCCATTCTTTAGAAAATGGGAGCTTTAAAGCACAGTTCACAGATAAAACACAGAAATAAACCAGGCCCAGACATGTTGGTGAGGCAAAGGTGGATAAAACCAGGGCTGAGGAGCAGGTATGAACACAGTAGGAAAGGATACCATGGATGGCATCAGCAGCCCTAGCGGCAGTGGCTGATACCTTATCCAAGCTGGCTGCGGATACCACATCCAAACGTGTGGCAGATACATCAAAGCAGGCTGCGGATTAAAGATGATATTGTGGGGCACACCCACATTCATGCCGATGGGGTTGCCCAGGGCCACGGGGCGCATGTTTCTCAACATATATGCCCTCTCTCGTCTCCGTCTATTCTTAAACCAAATCTTCAAACAGAGAGAAAAAGGGATTAGTTTAGTACATTGAGCATTTAATGTCATATCTGAAAAACCCCCACCCACAACACACAGTAAGCAATGATATATGTCCTTAAGATTTTAAACTGTATCAGAGGAAGCTATTTCCTTCTTGCTCAAGCATCTTAGTAGAGTGCCCACCAAGGGAATTTTTAGCTCGCCCATAGTGAGCAGTAGCTATGTGCTGGGATATGGTGTGGCCTATTGTTTTTTCTCTCCTCCCACATTTAATTTTATTGTCCCTACTCTTTTTAAAAAAATGTTTTATTGATTTTTTTACAGAGAGGAAGGGAGAGTGATAGTCAGAAACATCGATGAGAGAGAAACATCGATCAGCTGCCTCCTGCACACCCCCTACTGGGGATGTGCCCACATCCAAGGTACATGCCCTTGGCCAGAATCAAACCTGGGACCCTTGAGTCCACAGGCTGATGCTCTATCCACTGAGCCAAACTGGTTAGGGCTGTCCCCACTCTTACATGCAGATGGAACTGAGGAATTGCTCTTTGTGCCTACCTTTATTGCTATGCCTTGTATGTCTGTTTTCTGTGGGGAAGTAGACCACAGTAAAAAGTGGGTGCCTTTTACAATCCTGCTGAGGGGAACAGTCCCTGTTTTGAAAAGGCCTATCTATCTTCTTTGCACAAAAGAGTCTATAGGGGCACACTGGCTTTTTAGACAAAAGCTTTCCTTCGAGGATGCCTAAAGGGTCATTCATCATCTGAAACCTCTTAATAGTTAAAAAGATGGTATTGTGAGGGAGGCTGGGTTATGGGGGCCCCAGGGAATTTGTGGCTTGTCTTGCTGGGATTCGAGAAAAGCTGAAACCCTGGAAGCGGCCTTAATATTTTAGAATGTTGAGGTAATAAATATCTAGACAGACTCAGCTAAATTTCTTAAAACTCTAAAAATCTTTGCCCAGCCAAGATTCTGGAGGGAAGGAGCCAAACCACTGTCATAGTTGTCAATTCTGCTCACTCCACCCTGCCCCACCCTACAAACCCTCCTGGGCTCAGGACCAGGTCAGTGCACTCTGCTCTGGCTACAGTTCCAGGACTCTGCACCAGAGCTGCTGCTGTACCGCATGGTGGGGCCCTCAAGCCCTGCTACTCAACAAGGGGATTCCCTTATCCTTGAGGCAAGAAGGTGGAATAGGTATTTTAGAAAAGTAGACAAAACCATTTGGGTGAGGGGGTCACAAAATTACTCCTCCCTAAATATTTGCCAACTACTCTTGTAGACAAACAAATATGTCAGTTAGACTCTACTATATTCTCAGTGTCCTAGTTTTGGGGTTTACATCGTTTTTAAGTTCTTTTGGAAGTTTCCTAACTGTGAATTTTAAGAGACACAAAGGGCTTTCTCTCGCTGCTTGAGACCACATTTTCCCTCTTCAATCTTAGAATTTAGGTCTTTCTGCTGTATGAATATGTTGTCTAAAGGACACTGGATTCAAGATCATTTTGGGGGGATCCAAGTGTACCCATGATCAATTCTGCATAAACATAACCAAAACACAAATCAGGCTAACAGTACTTCCTTATTTCCAATGCTGGTTTCATAAAAAAGTCATACTCTATTTGTAAAATAGATGGGGGAGGGGGCTCCATTAAAATTGCTTTGGACAAATGCTATGCGACCTCATGTATGTGTGGAATATTTTAAAAATCTAAAACAACCACTCATAGAAAAAGATCAGATCTGTGGTTACTAGAATGGGGGATTGAGGGAGGGGAATTGGAGGAAGGTAGTCAAAAGGTACTTAGATCCAGTTATAAGATAAATAGGTCCTGGAGATGTAACATACAACATTATGACTACAGTAGACACCCCTCTGAGGTATAATATGAAAGTTGTTAGGAAAGTAAATCCTGCCCTGACCCTTTTGGCTCAGTGGATAGAGTGTCAGCCTGCGGACTGAAGGGTCCCAGGTTCGATTCCGGTCAAGAGCATGTACCTTGGTTGCGGGCACATCCCCAGTTGTGGGGTGTGCAGGAGGCAGCTGATTGATGTTTCTCTCTCGTCGATGTTTCTAACTCTCTAACCCTTTCCCTTCCTCTCTGTAAAAAAATCAATAAAATATATTTTTTAAAAAGAAAGTAAATCCCAAGAGTTCTTATTGCAAGGAAAAAACCCACTTTTTTCTTTTTTTTGTTTGTAACTGATGGATGTTAACTAAACTTATTTTGTCAGTCATTTCACAATATATGCAAGTGAAGTTATCATGCTGTACACCTCAAACTTATACAGTACTGTATGTCAATTATATCTCAACAAAACTGGGAAAAATTTATTGTGGAATTAATGCTTTAGAATTTGGAAATGGATTAGAACATTTTATTTGTTTCTCTGGCTCCTTTATCCATTGAGACAACACTATGCAAACCCATGGAGGGGGAAAGGAAATCACCAAAACTGAAGTGTTTCTTTTCCTCTGATCTGGCTTTGCCTGCAGGGAGAAAGCAGAGTCCTGGTCCACCCAAGCCTGTCCAGCCCTGACTGTTATCCCTGCCCTTAGCACTCAGTGGCCTGCGTGGTTGGGCTGCTTTTCACACAGTCCTCTACCAGATCTGCAGCCAGATTCCATTGCTGCTCTCTCACACACTCTCTGCAGCAAAGCTAAGAAGCCCATCCTGATTTTTTTCTCTTGTTTTCCTTCTCCATTTCCCCCCAACGTTTATCTTTGATACAAACTAGGTTTACCTATGGTCTCAGAAAAAACACTTCTTGATCCATTGACCCGTGTTAGTCGTCACTGACTGAACAAATAAAAAAGTATTTCAAATTACCACAGGTGAGAATCCAGCCTGAACTATGAACCACCTTCCACTATCAACAAGTTAGACACAGCCCATCTCTTCACAGAAAGGAAGAAAACAATCTCTCAGGTATTAGAAATTTCTCAAGAGAATATTCATTAATGCATTTGGTAATTCCTAAAATTTTACTGTGTGTGGTATCCCCAAGACACATGTTCTGCTCTATATTAATCTTGTCTAACACTTCCACCTTTCTTAGATTGGTGGAACTCTGTTTGAAATTGTTTTAGTTTATTTCCCTTTTTAGACATATTTTAAATTATGTAACTCTTTGTTTAATCTCCAGCACAACGCACAACCTACTATGTAAAAAGGCTAACATATATTAGTATTCCAGAAAAATAAAACTTAGGACTGGCACTCTCTACACTGTTTTTGCTAAACCCTTAAAAAGAACAGCAGGAAAAACAGGCACTTGGACTTACCCCCACCATTAGTCTCACCTTAACTTAGCAGACATTAGTTGCTCATCTGTTGTGTTCTAATGTGTGAATTATTCCCTCCCCAAACCACTAAATATTTATAAATTCACTCTTTATGCAATAAGCTTATGCTTGTTTTTAAATAATTTATTATAACTGAATTCCTTGGTTCATTAATATGAACAATTTCCACTTGACGCTTAACTCCAATGTGACTTCACATAGAAGTGTTATCTCGAGGATATCAGTGTTAGGAGTTGAACTCTGTGTTTGTGTATAATACACTGTTATATGTAAGTATACATAGGTATAGCTTATACAAAGGTATATATGTATCTTTGTATACAAGGAATAGTACATTATAGGAATTCTTTTTTTCAATTGAAAATCATGTTCCCTTTGATAATGGGCAATTTCCAAAAGCTAGAGTTTATTTATCTTATTAATTAAGACCCCAAACTTGTTTTCCAATGATGGAAAAGGCAATGAAAACAAACCAACTTGAGAATGTCTTGGACAAAGGTATGTAAGTCCTGAAACAGGTTTTAGAATGGCTGTCCCGCCAAATAGCTTTATTCAGGTTTACTGACCTGCACCCGGGCTTCAGTCACATGCATGCGTCTTGCAATGTCCTGTCTAAGAGGAGGAAACCACAAATATTCAGTAATCAGAGATGGGGATGGAAATTAAATATATTCTTATTTACTTTTTCAGGGAAATGCCTGATTTATTTTATGAACCAATTTCTGTAGTAGGGACAGTCACACCATTTCAGGATTTACAGCAAAATTAAGTTGACAAAGCATTTTTAAGAAGCCAAGTCTCATGGAGGCACAGTTCCCAAGAACAAATGAAATTCAAACTTACTGTTTCTTTCAGTGTTACCAACTTCAAAATGACTAAAAAATATCTGACATGCTGAACTGGTTTGGCTCAGTGGATAGAGCGTCAGCCTGCGGACTCAAGGGTCCCAGGTTCGATTCCGGTCAAGGGCATGTACCTTGGTTGTGGGCACATCCTCACTGGGGGGCGTGCAGGAGGCAGCTGATCGATGTTTCTCTCATCGATGTTTCTAACTCTCTATCCCTCTCCCTTCTTCTCTGTAAAAAATCAATAAAATATTTAAAAAAATATCTGGCAGGAAATATCTCTCCCAACTTTCAACCATTGCTCTTACACATTTTATGGATTAAAGTAGATTCTTAAATGGATTGGCTTATCTATCTATCTATCTATCTATCTATCTATCAATCTATCTATCTATCTATCTCTATCATCTATCAGTGATGCACAGATTGGAGTACATTCCTAGTAGATGCTAAGGGATGACACAAACTATCTGCTGTTCATTCTTTGATTGTGCTTATTTTTAAAAAATTTAATCTACGAACTCCCCCCTCCCGCCCCCCACACACCATTCTGTAATATCTGGCTTGAGGCTTGCTTTAGAGACAATATCATCTCAAAAGCAAAGTGTAAGGGGATGCAGAAAAAAATCACTACTCAAGGTAAATAATTTTCAAATGCAGCATTATAGAAGATATAAATAAATCAGTGCCAAAATAACCTATGATGAACAGGTTTGTGAACATTTAAAATTAAGTTAGGATCTGGTTCTAATAGAACATTATTTAAAATAACAGGCGCCTGCCTGTTTCCCAGTTTGATTTATTTCAATTCCGCACGACATCCCTGGCCCAGTGGCTCATAGTTGGTTGGAGAGTCGTCCCGCACACCAAAAGTTTGTGTGCGGTTCGATTCCTGTCAGGGCACATATCTCTGTTGAGGGTTGATCACTCGGGCGCATATGGGAGGGATGCTCTCTCATATTCTCTCTCTCCCTTTCTTTCTGTGTAAAAATCAATATAAATAAATAATTTAAATAAATAAATATATACCACACTACATTATTTACCTTGAGTCCCAAAAGGCATAGTACCCCCCCCACCCCCCATCCCCCCCGCAACCCAAGTGCAGGAGAGCCGCTGCCACTGACCTCCCCATAGCCACCAGTCCCCCAGATGGCATTTAGTTCAGAAGGGAAGGAGAGGGACCTGTTAGAGAGACCCAAAGGCCACTAGGCTCTTTGTCACGTGGTCCCTGGAAAAGGCGCCAAACTCCAGCAATGCGCTTACCTCAAGAACGTGTTCGGATAGGGGTAGTGGTGAAAAATGTGCTCCAGCTCCTGCATCTGCATCACGGTGAACGTGATACGTTGGGCCACCGGACGCCTGTTCCGTGGCTGTGGACGCCGGATGTTGGCCCGGCGGGGCTGTTGCTCCTGCTGTTGCTCTTCTGGTTCTCCATGACTATCGTCGCTGTCCTCATCGGGTTCGTTGCGTTCCTCATATATGGGGCCCGGGGCGTCTGGACCATCTAGGCCACTGTCAATGTCTTCTTTTGCTTTTTCTTCAGCTTCTATCACTTTTCCTTCTGCGGATGCTGCTCCTTGCTCAGGTACGGGCTCTGTATCCATTTCCTTTTCTCCCTCTTCGGTTGGTAAGTTCTCTGCTGGCTCTGCTTCTGCAAAGAAAGAAACCCAAAGAGAAAGATAAGTGTGTTATGTAGCCCAGGCTGTGGGAAGGAGGACGTGAGGGGCTGCATCTGAGGGGTGTCCCGTCTGCTCGCCTCCCCCAGAAAACGTTAGTTTCTTGGAGTTGGCTGAAGCTCGAGTCAGGAGCAGCACAAACCATGCAGTTCTCCCCTATCCTCCTCCACTTCCGGGCTGAGGAAGGCATCGGTATCCTGGCTGGGCTGGCCCTGAGGCTTCATGTCCTGAGTGTTGTCCATGAGGCTGTGGCGTCTGCAGATGCTGTCATGCGACCTGGCTCCTTCAAGGTTCTTCTGGAGTCTAGTGAGGCAAGAGTGTTCACCGACTGCTGGGGGTGGGGTGCTGAGGTGCGCATGCGGCAGAGGATTGGTCGGCAAAAGGGAGTATACTCACTAGAAGGGCTCTAGTAGGGCGCATGCGTGAAAGCATAACTTGGGCCTTTAAGTTGCAACTTAGCAGACTGCTCCAGACTTGGTGCAGCGTCTTCCCAGAGGAAGGGGCTGAGCTAAATTGTGCAAGCTGCTTTGTAGGGAGTAAAAGACAAACCTCACATTAGCTCTGGAGGCCTTAGAGAAATGTTTACATAATATCTCTTGGTCCAGCTTCCATACACAGCAGTCAGTACTAAGCAGGGGGTAGTACTCAAACTATGTAAGAAGGTAGGAGGTTGTTTGTTAAATTTTTGCAACGAGGCTAACATCAGACCTTACCATACTTCTCAGGTTTGCAGAAATAGGAGGTTGGGGTTGGCTTTTGAAAGCATGCCAGGTGCTCAGACGCACTATGCAAAAAACAAAAAACAAAGAAAAAAAAAACCCAAAAAACAACCACCAACAACACATATGAATGATATATGGCACTTGCCTTTCTCTGACTGGCTTATTTCATGTAGCATAATACTTTTAAGATCCATCCATGCTGTTACAAAGGGTAAGATTTTCTTCGTTTTTACATTCTAGTAGTATTCCATTGTGTAAATGTACCGCAGCTTTTTAAATCCACTCATTTACTGATGGGCACCTGGACTGCTTCTAGATCTTGGTTATTATAAGTTAGCAAACAAAATAGAAACAGATTCATAGATAGAGAACAGACAATTTTCAAGCTGTCAGTGGGGCTGGGTGAAAAAGGTGAAGGAATTAAGAAAGAAAAGGAAAACATAGTTAGAGAAAACAGTATGATGATTACCAGAAGGAAAGGGGGCGGGGGAAGTAGAAGAGGGTAAGGGGTTATAAATGGTGATGGAAGGAGACTTGACTTGGGTGGTGAACACACAATACAATATACAGATGATGTATTATAGAATTGTACAGCTGAAACCTATATAATTCTATTAACCAATATCACCCCAATAAGTTAAAAAAAACCAACAACCATCAAACCCACCCATTGAGTAAGTAAGTCCACTGCTTATAAACTTTTAGTAATAAATCTATTTCCACATGCAGGAGTAGAAACCTGTGCAGTGTTTAGAGCATAAAAGAATGTCCAAACTACAAGAGGCTCTTGGTTCTTACTGTGGATAATGCCTCTTTTGTTGTGTCTGTGCCTATATTCTCTCTTCAAAAGATCACTTGTTCCCTGTGCTGGGTGGATGCTGTGGACCTAGTTGAGTTTCTCCCTTTCCTGCTGCTGCTTCCTCCCCTTTTCCTCTACATTTCTCTTTTCCTAGGAATATCTTCCTGAACTCTTGCTTAGGAATTAATAAATGTTATCTATTTTCAAATAAAGAGACCCACCACAGATTGAGGGCTGTAAGATTTTTTTCTTCAAGGAGTGTTTTGTAGATGCTGCAAAATGTGTTCATATTCTAATATTAAGACTAACAATGGTCCCTATGATTAGCAATCTATGTCAACTAGCTTATTTTTACCTGCATAACCACCATTGTCGCCAACCCTATTTTATATCAGAAATGAAACTATTTTCATGGGCCCCTACCCTAAATGTATCATGAACCCCAGTCACCTTATGTAGTGTGCCTCATAGTAAGGGCCCCCTGCCTCATGTTCTCAGAGAATGGGTAAGAAAATAGCTTAAAAACAAAGTTTGGTTGACCACTTTCAAAAAGATAGGTAGAGATGGCAATCTAATATTTATTTAATTGTATACAGGGACTAGAAGAAGTAGTTCAGTTCTATTTGTCTTCCTTTAGGAAATCATGTTCCTTCTGGTAATGGGCAATTTACATAAGCTGGGGTTTATGTATCAGAATTCCAGATAAATAATATTTTTGCACAATTTTAAAAAATCAAAATTAATTTTTATTATGAACAAGTTATCAAATTTTAGAATAAAGACAGGATCTGACCCTTCACTTGCATGACCAATGATCCCTTACTCTCCTCACCCTGATCACCACCCTTTATCTTTGGATGCCAGAGAGCAGCAGGGAAAGAAATTTGGCATCCTGTCTGCTCTGCTGTCAGGAAAGTTCATATCCTGGAATTCGCTGAAGCACATGTCCTGGTCCAGGCACTGAGCCTGAAGTTCCTCCCAGTCTTCGTTGACTCCCAGGTAACAGGTGTCATTGCAGTTGCACCTGGGTGGATGCTCCTTGTCCTCAGCACTGTCCATGTAGCTGTGTGTCTCTGCAGACTCTGGGGTCCCCAGTAATCTCTGGTCGGAGCCTCTGTTGGTGTCTGGTCTCAGTGACAATGTATCAGCCTCAGATTCAAAGCGTGTGTATTACGCTGGCTATTGCCTTTGTCACATCTGTTAACGAAGGGGAGAGGACCTGGTCTCCCCCCGTTGCTAGTGGGGGTGGATTTCTTGCAATATCCTGAGAAAAGGAATTTTCTGAGAATCATACAGGAGGATGAGATATAGCAGAAAGCTTTATTTTCGTGGAATTAAATCCCTGAGTTTCCAAAGTCCCATTTCCCTTTACCTAGTAATAGAAGATATGTAGCTGGGCTTTAGCAAAACTAAAATCAGAATCAGTGTCCACAGTTTCCTTTCCATGTTGGAGCCGAGTCCAGTCCAGCATGAGGCTAGATTAGCTTGTGTTTCCTGCTGCAATCTATTAGTCCATTGTGTGTGGGGTCTGTATGGCCCACAGAGAATGCAAGGAAGCAGGAATGAGCTAAGAGCATAAGAGAGCTAAGAGCAACAAGAGTCACGAGCCAAGCGCACCAAGAGAGAGAACTCCTTTGTTTAGGAAATTATGTATTCCCAAATTTTCATGCGTTTGCAGTGGCCATGCCAATTCTGGTCAATAACCTCTGTTCCCAGGTGTGACTGACAGGCAGCACCTTAGCTGTCACCCCAACTTTACTGGGCATGTGTCTATCTTCCCTTTGTCCAGTCTCTTCCCCCAGTGTTTTGTAGGGAATTGGCTGGTGGATCCCTGGAGAGTGCGAAGTTGCAACTTTCTGGTGAAGCTGCTCAAATGACACACCTATAGTGTGGGCTATGCATATAAGCATATAAGCTCTTTGGTTTATCTTTCCTAGTCAACTCATCTCATCATGGTATGGCAATCTGTTCCATGCCTCCATGCTTTGGGTCTTATTTTACTGGACAATTAATTGGAATATTTCACCTAGTTTCAAGTCCTCAAGTTTCTTCCATGCTGTAGTATGTGATAGGATTTCCTTCCTTTTTCATGGCTGAATAATATTCCATTATTTGGAAATACCATATTTTGTTTATCTACTCATTTATTAATGGGCACTTGGGTTGCTTCTGTCTTTGGGTGATTGTGACTAATGCTGCTATGAACATGGGTGTGCAGAATCACTAGGCAGTCACTATTTTGAAGTATTTTGTGTAGACCCTGAAGTGGAATTGCTGTATCATATGGTAATCTTGTTTAATTTTTTTGAGCAACTGCTCTAGTGGTTTCCACAGTAGCTGCACCATTTTACATTCCCTTAGCAGTCACAAGGATGGCAATTTCTCCATATTCTTCCCCACACTTGTTATTTTCTGCCTTTTGAGATTAGCTCTGTAAATGGATGTGAAGTGGCATCTTATCGTTTTGATTAGCATTTCCCTATTGATATGTGATGTTGAGCATCTTTTGTTGCCCTTTCTCAAGTCCTTTGTTCTTTTTAAATATTTATAAGAACAATTTATTGTTCCTAACTTTTATTATGGTAAAATCCAGAAAACATAAAATTTACTGGCTTAACCAGTGGTATTAAGTATTCTTCTTGCTGTGCAACCATCACCACTATCCATCTACATGGCTCTTCCTTCTGCAAAACTGTAATTATATTGTGTTATGCGCACAGGAGTACCTCATACAAGTGGAATCAGGCAGCACCATTTCACATTCCCAGTGGCAGTGCACAAAGGTCCAATTTCACCATGTCCTTCCCAATACTCATGTTCTGATTTATTTACTACTGCGTGTGGTGCTTCCACTGTGGTTGCAATTTGCATTTATTTTTATGATTAATTAGTGATGTGGAGCACCTTTTCGTGTGCTTAGTATCCATTGGTATATCACTTTTGGAGAAATGTGTATTCAAGTCTATTGCCCATTTTTTCATCTGGGTGTTTTCTCAGTGTTGAGTTGTAGGGTTCTTGACATATTCTGCATATAAACTCCTTATCACACATATGACTTGCAAATATTTTCTCCCATCCCGTGCATTGCCTTTTCACTCCACTGGCTGTGTCCTTTGGATGCACAGAAGTTTTTAATTTTAATGTGATCCAATTTATGTATTTTTTTCTTGCATTGCCTTGCTGGTGGCCTGTTTTTGTAAATTGGATTTTAGAATCAGGGCAAGGAGAATGAGGTTCTCTTAAGCAACTGCAATACTGGATCCTTTTATTTCAAGTTTTTATTATTGGTTCATCATAACCTTTTGCATTACTTTTTGTATTTTTCTGCCATACACGAATTTTTTTTAGAGAACTTCAATTTATTGAAATATCTTTGACACTCTCCTTTTGGGAGAAAATGGCCAATATAAAGTAAACAGTGTCATATTAATGAGTTACTGCAAAACAAATATTTTTAAGGGTCGGAATGGATTCCTCTTGTTACCATTTCTACTCTCACAAACCTACAATCCTTCTGTATCCAGAGTGTCTAAGAGAGAGAGAACTAACTGTTTTGCTAACATTTGTAGGAGTTTTGCAGTTTATAAGAGGTGGCTTTCCAAAAGATATCAATCCATGATCTCATTTACCCCTCAAACCAATTCCATGAGGTAGGAATTATCATTCTCATTTTCATAAGAAAAAAAATTGAAGATCAGAGTATTCCAGAGATTTCCCAGATTCTACATGTAATAAACCCTGCAGTTTTAATCCAGGTTTTCTTATTTTCTTTTTATATTGCTTCTTATTTATGAAAAATTCTAAACATGTACAAGAGTACAAAGGATGCCCTAACCAGTTTGGCTCAGTGGATAGAACCTCAGCCTGTGGACTGAAGGGTCCCAAGTTCAATTCCAGTCAAGGGCATGTACCTTTGTTGCTGACACATACCCAATAGGGAGTGTGCAGGAGGCAGCTGATTGATGTTTCTCTCTCATCGATGTTTATGACTCTCTATCCCTCTCACTTTCTCTCTGTAAGAAAATCAATAAAAATATATATTGAAAAAAAGAGTACAAAGATAGTATCATAAATACCTTATACTTAACCTAACTTCAAGAGTTATCAACATATGGTCAATTTTATTTCCTATATACCCCCATACACACCCTCCCTACCTTGGATTACTTTAAAGCAAATCCTAGACATCATATTTCATTCATAAATTCTTCAATGTGCATATCTAAGAGATGAAGACTTTTTCTCTGTATTCACAATATCATTATCACACCCAAGAAAGATAGACAGTAGTAAATTCCAAAATGTTACCTAACATCCATTTGGTATTCAATTTCTTCAACGAGTTCATAAATGTGTGGTTTCTTTCCATTGCTTGCTTTGAATTGGGACCCAAAGAAGGTCCAGGTGTAACATCGAATTGATTGTCTTACATGTCTTGACCTATAGCAATTTCTTTCTCTTAAAGATCACTAAAATGTGTAGCCTGAATACAGAGTTATAGATGCCACCTTAAATTTTGAGGGGCAACCATCTATACAGGAAACCTGGTGGGGAGAATGATAGAAAAGTTTACTTGTGGAGAGTCTTGAGAAGAGAATACAAACTTAAAACAAGCATAAAATGTATATCCATATACTTCGTTTTAGTCACAACTCCAATACTAAACATCTGTGCTTTTCTCCCTCAGAAGGGTCATTTCGAGACGCATTGGTGTGACTGAAGCTGGACTGCAGGTCAGTAAACCTGAAAAAAGCCTTTGGGGGGGAGCCATCCTAAAACCTGTTTCAGGACCTGGACACCTTTGTGGCAGATAATCTCACGTGGTCTGTTTTGTTGTGTTTTATGTTGGCAAATAAGTTTAGCCCTCGGGAATCTTTGTGGAGGGAAATGGGATATGTAAACTCCAGCTTACGGTTATTTCCCGTTACGAGTGAGAAAACAATTTCTTTTCTTTTAATTCAAAATGTATTTCTCTAATATATTCATCACAGGGGCTCAACCAGAGACTTTGTGACACCACAGCTGCAGATAGAGTCCAATACAGAAATCAAGGCAAGGAGAGACCATCCAAGGAAAAAGTAAAAAGGCAGCACGAGGAGACAGGCTGGGCAGCCCAGCTCAGGGCTCTTGGCTGGAGACCTGCTCTGCGTAGTTTTCCTGTAAGTACTTCTTGAAGGCTGTGGGTTTTGCCAGAGCTCTGCAGCACATGTGTTCAATGCACTATCGATGTTGGGTTCTCTAGCAGGCTCTGGGTGGAGAGCAGGATGGTCCTGGCGTCATACAGGGCAGACCACTTGTCCTTGAGGATGTCCAGGCAGATGTTACCCTGGGTGTCTACGTTGGGGTGGTACAGGGCGAGAGGAATTTCACCGTGGGTGTGTTGTTCGGGTAGCCACTGGGGAACTCTAGGGAGAGTTTATACCTCAAGTCTTGGTATAGTGCCAGCTGCTCCATGGATGGTCCCCACCCATTTGAAAAGGTTGATTCAGGGAAGGCAGAAATTCCTTTGTCGCCAGATGTCATGAGGGTCATCAGCTCCTGCTGTAACCGCTTGCCCACTTGGTCCAGGTGGCGCCCCCTCTGGATTCGGCTCCTTTACCAGCTGCGGTGACGCTGGGGCAGCTGGGTTGTGGTTTTGGGAGGCCATCGGGACAGTGCTGGCAGAGACGTGAACTCAGAGAACACGCCTGTAACCGCCGAGAACACAGTTTCTTAAAGGAAAACTAGAGAATGAACTGTCTTGCCCAGTCTGGGTAAAAGATTAAATATATATTGTTTACAAACATATAGTTCATTATGTCTATAACCATGTACATATATGGTTACTGTGGAGAGAGGAAATTATTCCCTTCCCTTCTTAGTTCTTCTGGTTAGTCTAAGAAGTGCAGTGAGGCAAGACACATTAACAAGAGAAAAAGAATTTAATACGTATTTATGGTGTTCTCACAGAAAAGGGACTTAAGGAAATGTCCCAAGCAGGTGGCTTATATACTTTGCAGACAAAGAAACAATATATCTGTGAGGAATGGATAAAACAAAGAGACTAAGGTGTTGGTGCTTAATCAGTGAAGAATCTAAGCAGAGTTTGGTTTAGGGAATAAATTAGTAAAGAATTAATGAGACTTATTTGTATAGGCCTCTGGGTCCTGAATTCCCTATTGTTGGCGATGAGGATGTGTAACTCCCGGTGCAGAGAGAAGAAACTCAGAGGGTTCTTCTCAAGCGTTTTCTCAAGTAACTTTTATTAAAAACAACCAGTATGCCACATGGGCATATTTAGGGGCAGCCTGCCTGGAGCCCCATCAGTACTTTCAATACAGTGCAACTCCTAGCACGGGTATCCTTTAAGGAGCACTTCAATGAGGAGTCACGTGGGGGTTCAGCCTGAATTTGGAAGAATTCAGATTATGACACAGAGGAGCAGCTTATAAGAGGGTCAAATGGCACCAAATTATTTAAAGCCAAGCTCAAGCTCTTAGCTAAATCAAGACATTTATATCATTGGGATGATGGAGTAACTTATCCAGGGAACATTCTATATCGCCGAAGTTCAACCTGTGTGCCACAACAAATTTTAAAACCTGCAGTATCTGACTGTTTAGTCCAGGACACTGACCTGTTTTCACTTACACTGTCATATACAAAACTGACACATGTGCTGCAGAGCTCTGGCAAAACCCCACAGCCTTCAAGAAGTACCTACAGGAAAACTACGCAGAGCAGGTCTCCAGCCAAGAGCCCTGAGCTGGGCTGCCCAGCCTGTCTCCTTGTGCTGCCTTTTTACTTTTTCCTTGGATCGTCTGTCCTTGCCTTGATTTCTGTGTAGGACTCTATCTGAAGCTGTGGTGTCACATTTGTTTTGTGTCTGTTTTTTAAATTAAGTCTCTAGTTGAGCCCCTGTGATGAATGTATTAAATATTGTATTTAATGGCCAATACAATAGCTGTACAGTGTGAATGAATAAAAATTAAACCTATTTTTGTCTGATTGGCAAAACATACAATATATTTTGTGGCATTCCACAGAACTTTAGTATTTACTTTGTGCACCATGAGATAAAATGTTTGAAAATCACAACTTTATATGAACCACTTATGTTTAATTAAGCTGAGACTGGTAGGGGAAGATAGCTTTCCCGAGTCTCCTCATTTTGTTTTTTCCTGAGTCTCCTCATTTTGTTTTTAAGTGTTTGGTAAGGCTCTGTAAAGAGTGCAAACCCATATTGAAAATGTTGATGTATCAATCTGAAAACTTTACTAAGAATAATCACATGCTGAGAATGGTGGGGGATGTTTACTAGCTTTGGAATGCTGTGTGCAGAATGAAACAAATGAGCTGAAAGTAATATGAATTGAGCTAGGAAGGGTGAGCAGGTTAGAAAAGAGTTACATAAAGTCAAAATAGACCTTTCAGATCCCAGACAAACTCAATATTATTAATTTATGTAATGCATAAGTGAACATTCTCATGAGGAATTGTTAACATCTAAGAATTTTTTTTCATTTATATGTTATTGTTTTTAACGCTCCAGTTTTGTGGAATTTGTTTAGTGGCCCCCATTTCAGATAGATTTGTACTGCGTGAATTTCAAATACTGTTTACTACTCTTGCAGGATGTGATGACTTTTTGGTAAGTCATGGAATTGAAAGTTGCATGAAGCCCTAACTTGTTTGGCTCAGTGGAAAGAGTGTCGGCCTGCAGACTGAAGGGTCCCAGGTTTGATTCTGGTCAAAGGCATATACCTGGGTTGCAGGCACATCCCCAGTAGGGGGTGTGCAGGAGGCAGCTGATCAATGTTTCTCTCATCGATGTTTCTAACTCTCTATCCCTTCCCCTTCCTCTCTGTAAAAAAATCAATAAAAGGTTTTAATAAAAAGTTAGAAAGATTTTTTTTTATAAAAAAGGTTGCATCAAAGTGATAATCGTCCAAAGGAAAGTGAAGACAATCAGGATGGGTTCCGGAGGCTCGCTACACATGCATGTGTGAGTGCAGTGATGGAGATGGGCTGCAGCCCAACCAGGCAGACCACTGAGATCTGGCAGCCTGACACCACAGACTGGGCTCACAGGCCTGGCTCAGTTGGAAAGTTCGGGAGGAGGCTGGGAGCACTTTCTCAGGCTGGCAACGCAGACGCAGAAGGAAAGAAAGAACTTGAGGCTCCGTGACCTGCTTTACCCCTTCCCTGGGCTTCCACCCTGCTCTCTCAATGGCACTGAGAAGGGAATAGGAGCCTCAAGAAACAAACTGGGGGAAACAGTGCTCTCATCCATTTCCAAACCCTACAGCATGAATTTCCACAGGAAGTTTACTGCAGGGGTTTCCTCCTTGCCTTTGCTAAGAGAACAGCTTTGTGAAACACGTACTGGGCATACAGACCCACTATGAGCCCATGCCATAGCTACTATGGGCTTTGTTTACATTAATGGAGATGTGACCACTGGTCTATCTGGATTCCCCCAAAGCTTGTTTAGACTATATATCCACCCAGCACAAAGACCACTATTCCTAATAGGGGTGGGAGAAGACAAGGTCTCAAGCAGGAGAGATGGCCCTTTATGTCACTTAACATGTGTACTTAGAAAACTTAAAGTATTTGAATGCAATATAAACCCCATTAACTAGGACACTGAGAAGATAGTCTGACAGTTTTGTTTGTTTGTCGGAAGAGTTTACAGATATTCAGGGAGGAAAATATTTGTGATCTCACGACCTGGTAGTTATTATAATCTGGATTGCCTATTCCATCTCCTGTCTTATGAATAAGAGTAGCAGCGCCTAGGATAATCTGCTATGGTGAACAGCAGGAGCTCTGGTCCAGAGCCCTGGAATGGTAGGGAGAGCAGAGTGAGCTGACCTGGTCCTGAGCGCAAAGGTTTTGTGCAGTGGACAAGTGTGGAGTGTGAATCATTAATAATAGTTATGCCCTGGCCAAGTTGCTCAGGTTGTTGGAATATCATGGCGTGCAGCAAAAGGAGTGAGGGTTTGATTTCTACTCAGGGCATACAGCTACCTAGCGGGTTTCATCCGAGATGTGATTTGTACAGCAGGCAATGGATCAATGTTTCTCACTCCCATCACCGCTTCTCTTCAGATCTCTCTCTCTCTCTCTCTCTCTCTCTCTCTCTCTCTCTCTCTCTCTTTCTCTCTATCAATACTAGTAGAAATATATTCTCAGGTAAAGATTTTTTTAAAAAGGAATTGACAACAGTTAAAATGGTATGCCTCTTTCCAGTAAACTTTGCTCAACCAGGTATACTTTTGAGAGTTTTAGCCAATTGGAGGTTGGTTGAGTTGGGCTCAACAGTGTTTAACACCATGGGATAAAAAGCCAAGGCCGTGTTTAGGATTTTCAGTGACTCTCATGCCCGAGTAGACAAGCCACACACCCCATGGGACCCTATGACTAGCCTTCCTTGCTGGAGCACTTTCTAACTCTCAAGAGGTTTCAGAGGACTAATGACCCCTAGACATTCCTGAAGGAAACCATCTAAAAAGCCAATATGTTCCGTCCCATTAATTATTTCCTGCACACAGAAGATATGATTACAAATAGGGAGCCTTTAAAGTCAATATGACAGAAAGTAAAGCCCATTATTCACATGAACGTATCCCTCCCCGCACATAATGTGACACTATCCCTAGTGAGCAGAGGGCAGAAGTCACCTGAAGGACTGACGGCTGTCAGGATGCAGATCTTTCATTATCTTCTTACCAAGCAATGGTGCAATTCAGGTTAGACCTGCATGCAACACCTGGCAAAAGCCATTAGAATATTAAAATTGGGGAGCAATAAGCCTGTTGCAGTCCTTGGAACATAACCATTGCACACCAAGGTTGAGATGAAGGCTAAGGTGGTGTCAACTTTGCTGCAGTATTTTAGCAATAAGTAAATAGCTTCTGATGCAGTTGTCTCAATAGCATATAATGTTGCATGTTGTGATTTTTTTCTAAGATGACACTAATTTTTCCATATGCTAAACCAATCCCTTTTCCTTTGCCATTGCAGGTTTAGTTTAAGAACTGGAGGGCCAAGGATGGGAGGAATGAGAGATATCAGTGCTGAGGAATGCACCACCCGCTTCCCTGAACCACCTATATTTACAGTGTTGGAGAATCCTAGAATGCCATCCTTGTTCAGAAGCCTGAGTGGACGTCAGTTTTTCTGGTGCCACCGACTCCCATGCCACGTATGCCACCCTCACCTCCTCTGCAGTTGTGTTATTAATAAAGAGGTAAATTCTCAGCATGTGTTTGTTTGTGTGCCATATGGGACTAGTAGTGTATGTTTGGAAATTCTGAAGGAAGTGTCATTTTAACTCAATGACAAGGAGCACTCCTTTCATGAGATGACCTCCTAGAGTCACTGTCAATAGGCCCTGCACATCACAGAAATGTCCCAAGTGCCCAGGGTGAGTTTGCACTGACCCATACCTTCTCTATTCCCACCATCTTCCCATCCTCATCACTACCCTGCCCCTTTGGGACCACAAATATGAGCAAGATTGGACGGGGTCTGTCCCCAGTGAGGGAGCAGTGTGTTTCCAGACAGGGTGAGCTCCATTCAAGCTGACCAGTTCAGGCTGAACACTGGACTCAAAGGGAATCAGCCAAAAGGCTACTCACAGGGCATATGGGAAGGTGACCATCAAAACTCCGTCCAATATGCTCCACACCCGTTCACCTTCCTTCCCTTTTGTGGAGGAGATTGGGGAAATATTCTGTCCCACAGGTTTTTCTGGCTGAAAGAAATATGAGAAGAGATTCCATCAAGGCCATAAAGAGGCTCCTCTCCCTTTCATCCCTACCCCCAGCAGCCCAGGAAAGCCTATTATCATTCCTTGTCCCCTTGCACAACCTGGAAAGAATTCCAATTCTGCTGGAGAACACTAACGGGGAACACTGGGTTTGATGCTGCTCGAATCCAGTGTAAGGAGAGGGTCTCCTGAGCCGTGTTGCAGAAGACTCACTCGTTGGAAGGAAGCAGTTGTACCTTTGCTTTTCTCCTGATGGCCTCCTTCAGTGGAACTGCCAAGGTAGGGGCAAATGAGGTTAGGAGAGTGAAGAGGCAAGGCCTACTTTTTAAAAAGCATTGAGTTCTTATCAGGTGAACTTTTAATTTGGAGTAACAGCTGGCAAATGAAGCTCCTTTAATTGTGGTTGGGCAGAGTGGCTTAGTTGACTGAATGTTGTTCTCTACAAGAACTCACTGGTTGAGGGGTCTGGTAGTAAAAGGGTGAAAATGATGGAGAGCCAGTGTCATCATTTTATGCTGCTCTCCAAGCAAAGTACCTTTTTTTCTTCTGGGGGCCGCCAGGTCTAAAAGAAGAGACCACGATAGTCTGTCTATAGTGCAGGGACGTTTGCCGGTATCCGTTCACATTACAGATGAAGAACTCAAGCCCAGGGCAGAGTGGGATGGCCTGCAAGAGAGAGCATGCAGACCTCCTTCCAGAGGAGGCTAGCCTCTGGTGGCCATGCCCTCCCCTGGCCCAGCCCTCCCCTGGCCCAGCGTCCTCTAGGTATGTGCAGTGCACACCCCGGTTCAGGCCTTCAACACTTATAACCTCCATCCTGCACAGAACTTGTTCTTTCAAAGGGCTGTTAACTCTAGTTTTCTCTCTTAGGCTCAGCACTAAGCCGCTGCCCCCGCCCTGCCCCAAGGCACTCAGTGTCCTGGTGTTCCCTCTTGCACAGCAACCTCAGAGCCTTGGGAGAGTGATGCAGTTTACTCTTCCCACAAAAGGCTGCCTGTGACTCCACTACCACAGCCATCATTTCCTCCCATCTCCCTGCAAAGCTAGCCTGCCGCCTGGCAGCACAGCTAAGGAACACCCCCCTGCTTTGCACATGTAATGGGATAACTTTTCTAGGGAAGCTGGCTGATGGCTTGGAAACCTTCATTATGCCAATAGGAATGCAAAGGACTGTCTGGAAGCACCTTCCTTTGTGTTTCACAGGAAAGGGGACACAAGTGATTTAAGTGTTGGTATTCAACCACGGGTAGCCTGTTGGTACACCTGGCTCTGTCCAAAGTTCAGGCCCCCCACACAAAACGGGCCTGCATGAGTATTGCAGGGTTGGAACATGATTTTCTGTTTCTGGCCCAAGAACCTTGGTTTGGGGTGGGTGGGATGTAGGCAAGTAGAGACCAAGGAAGAGTCCCTGTTCCATTTCTTTTGAACATTGTAGAAAAAGATAGATAGCAAAGGATATTTTGAAACCTGAAGTGGGAAAGAAGCTGTGGAGACCTAGGGGAGGAAAGAAATCCATGTCAATTACTGTGCACAGAGATTTGGCGGGGGGTTAAGGTGGGGGGTATTGTGCAGGGATATGGGTGTTTACTGGGGCCAGGGAAAGAATATTATTAGGTTTTTATTCAAACTAGAGGCCTGGTACATGAATTCGTGCACGGGTGTGGTCTCTTGGCCTGCCCTGGATCGGCGCTGTCTTGCCCATTCCCAATTGGGGCCGATCAGGGCTGGTGGGCCAAGGAGGGACTGCAGGTGTTTGTCTGACCAGGGAAGGACCACGGGAGAGATCCAGGGCATGTCTAACCCATCTCGCCCAGTCCTGATTGGCTGGACCCCAGCAGCAAGCTAACCTACCTGTTGGAGCGTCTGTCCCCTGGTGGTCAGTGTGCATCATAGCGACTTGTCAAGCAGTCAACCAAAGGGTCGACTGATAGGTCATATACTTAGCATATTGAGCTTTTATATATATATAGATGAGTCCTTCACATCTTCCACAGATCCCATTATGAGGTCAAGCAACAGAGCTGTCCTTTTCTCTCTGGCCTGCCCTCCTCTTACCTCAATAGCTCACTTTAAGGGTTTTCACCAGGATTGAAATACTCAGAAAGATGGAACAAAAGTTATGACTGGGAGTATGTCTCAAAATGAGATCGTTTCTGGCCCTTTCCCCAATTCCAATACCCCAATTAATATCCAGGTTCTATTTAGTCATTCTAACCAGGAGAAATTTGCAAAGATGTCACATGAATTCCATAAACCCACCCAGTCACACCAAAACCTCAACTCCAACAAGTATTCAGACAGAAGTATTGTAGGATGCTAAAAGAGTTCTCGCACATTCTGTTTAAAGAAGGATTCACTTTAGCCAAATGCAATATTTTGAGATAAAATAAAAAAAGATAAAGTATTGAGTACTGATGAGGGAGGTTTTGTGCTTTCTTCTACCTGCAGCATTTAATGAATTCCCTTTCCTCCACATTGTATCCTTTGTATTTGATTCATTCATGCGTGCGTTTATTCTGTCTTAGAATTTGAAGCCATATATAACATGGCAGGTACGTACACTGCAATAAGAAATAATAAGTAAACTGTGGATTAAGCTGCCCCTTTTCCAAAGAGAAGGTGATGTTCTCCCTGGGTGAGTGGTAAGCAGTCTTTAAATGCAATGGTATCAAAATCTGGCAAGAGAAGTGCACAGCACTAATATGGTCAGAATGTCTGTGGGTGTCAATCCAAAGTTTTCAATCTGCCCATCTTTTGGTTTTTCAGAGTATTGGTATGGTTTGTTTACATTACATGTGTTTTTATATAAAGGGACTTTATGGAGTGTTTCGTTCAATTTCACAGACCTGCCTTCAGAGGGAGTCCAGTTATTTCCTATTTAAAGAAAAAGTAAAGACAAAAGAAAGCATCCCAGTTCTCCATCTAAGTCATGAGCTGGCCTCTGCATTATTGCCTGTTCCCTCTCTCTTTCACTCACACACACTGTGGATATGTCAATCACCATCTCCTAGCTGCTTTCCTAGCCATCCTCTACAATCCAATCAGGGGACACTTACTCCTTTGGAACAGTCTGTGAAGTTCCTACGCCCTATACCTTTGACTATTCACAAAATGGTTTAATCTATAATAATAAAAGCATAATATGCTAATTAGACCAGACATCCTTCCAGACATACTTCCAGACGACCGTCTGGATGAAGCTGTGGTGTGTGGGGTCCGAGGCAGAGGTGGCCGGTGGCTGCGGTGGCAGAGGCAGCCGCTGCAGCGGGCGGTGCCGAGCCCCTTGCATGAATTTCATGCATCAGGCCTCCAGTTTTCACATAAATGATCCTAAGGACAATGATGTTGGTGATGGTAACAAGAGGGTAAATCTTGTATGATATAAACATAGGGCCCATTATTAGAAGCTATTTTCCATATCTGAGATATTAGCACCCTATGGAGCATATACAAAGCACATCTTTAAGGGAGAACCATAGAGCCCTCAGTCTGGCCTGGATCTACTTTTCTTTACAATAAATACAATTTATCCTTTTCCTCCGCAATTGGTCATGATATATTTCTAGAAAAAGTGAGGAAAGCAGTAAGAACGAGGCAGCAGGGGGAACAGGGGGAAACTCACCTGGCTTCACAGCCAGGACCCAGCACAGGGAGCCCTGAACTTGCTGGGAGGACCTGCAACCAGGGACTTTGGACTGGCAGGAGGAAGAGGGCACAGACGCCACTGCCGAGTCCAGAGACCCTGCGATGCCAGCGCTCTAGGACGCACTAAGCAATGGGCTGGGCTAGGCTTGCACTCGGGCAGGGACTGGTGTCTACAGCTCTGGAGTCCTTGACCTTTCTCAAGGGTGCATTGGGTTTCCTGCAGAGGGCGTCAGGCCCAGGACACTGTGCACAGCCCGCCCCAAGATCCGCCTCCTGGCGTCCTGGGAGCAGAGCCTGCTCTGCCTTCAGGGTCCTCGCAGAGACCCAGGGCAATAAGCCCCTGGCTTATCATTTCAGCTTAATTCCTAGCCCGTGGGCTGCAGGGCCCAATGTTGGTTCCTGAGACAGTCCCCCATCTTTTCCTCGCGGGGACCTGTGGTTCTGTGAGGTAACACACGTCAGACTCTCCCTCCCCAGATGCCCCGCGCCCCCATCAGCTTCCTTAATGGAGCACAGCCCCTTCCTGGGGCAGACACTGTGCTAAAGTCGGGAGAAGTCAGGGGGGCTGTAAAGTAGAAGCCGGTTCCACACACCCATGGCCACTACAGCGCCCTTCTCTTCTTTCCCATCATGCCCCGTTTTGGCCACGCCCCTGAGGCTTTCCCGCCTAAGCAAGTCCCACCTAGGGCGATTCTCCTGGAAGGCAGTGGGGTATGGGGCCAATAGAAATGGAACAAATCCAATAGCATAGGCATTGAACTAGCTACAAACCAGTTATAACCGGTCTAGGAGCCAAAAAGGGAAACAGCGCACCCCGGAACACCACAGTTCCAGGGGGCGCTCTACCTTGGCTGCGTTGTAGCCATGGAGGAGGCTCTGCCCTGGGACTACTGTGACCTCGGTTTGTGAACCCTATTCGAAACTTACCCTGATTCTGTGTAGGGTGTGGAGCCAGAAGCTGAAGAAACCCATGCTGAAGGAGAGCTGTGCCTCCTGAAAAACGTCCACCAAGAAGGCGACATGAACTACGAGGCCGACCAGGAAGGTGACAACGGCCAGGAAGGTGACAACGGCCAGGAAGGTGACATCGGCCAGGAAGGTGACATCGGCCACGAAGGCGACATCGGCCAGGACGCCCACGGCAACCACGAAGGCGGAGGAGGCGGCCAGGATCCCGGGCAGCAGCTGGCTGCCATGGCCGACCTGCCGCCTGCTGCCGGTCCTCAGCACGAAAACCCAAAACCACGAATGCCGCCCCGGAAGTTCACGCAGGCCCAAGTGGAGGAGCTGGAAAACATGTACAGGATCAATCCATACCCGGACACGATCACAAGGTAAGTGGCATTCTCCACGCGGCGCCCGGTTCTCTACGGTTTGGGCTTATTTCTCGGCTCATTTTTCTCTGCCCTGCGCCTGCTTTCCTTTCTAAGCTCAAAAAGCCACCTGTGCTCCAGGGTTGGGGGCGGGGAATGCCTTCTGCGCGTCAGGGACATATTTTCAGAGGTCGTCACGCGAATCAAGTCTGGTTTCTGGTCAGGGGTCATTTCTTAAATGTGGTAATGTAGACATGATGATAAATTTTGCTATCTTGACCATTTCTCAGCGTACAGTTCAGTCGTGTTCAGTACATTCGTGCTGTGCAATCAACCCCCAGAGCACTTTTCATTTTGTTAAACGAAAACTGTGCACATTAAACAGCTCTGCTACCCAGGTGCCTCCTAGAAGTGGCATCATACAGTGGTTTTCTTTTTGTGACTGGACTATTTCACTGATATAATGCCCTCAAGTTTCTTCCAAGTTGTCGCATGTGATAGGATTTCCTTCCTTTTTAAGGCTGAATAATATTCCATTATGCGGAAATTCGTAGTTTTTTTATCTATTTATTTATTCATGGGCACTTGGGTTGCTCCTATCTTTGGTGAATAATGCCATGAACATGGGTGTGCAGAATCACTAGGGAGTCACTGTTTTCAAGTATTTTGTGCAGACCTAGAAGTGGAATTGCTGTATCATATGGTAATCCTGTTTTAATTTTTTTTGAGCAACTGCTCTAGTGGTTTCCACAGTAGCTGCACCATTTTACCTTTCTTCTAGCAGTCACAAGGTCGGCAATTTCTCCACATTCTTCCCCACACTTGTTATTTTCTGCCTTTTGATATTAGCCATCTCAGTGGATGTGAGGTGGCATCTTATGGTTTTCATTTTAATTTCCCTATTGATATGTGGTGTTTAGCATCTTTTAATGTGCTTTCTTAAGTCCTTTGCCCATTTTAATTTTTTATAAGAATAATTTATATTTCATAATTCTTATTACGGTAAAAGACAGATAATGTAAAATGTGCCATCTTAACCATTTTTAAGTGGACAGTTCAGTGTTATTAAGTACATTATTCTCACTGTGCAGCCATCGGCACCATCCATCTGCATGGCTCTTCATTCTGCAAAACTGAAACTCTATTGTGTTATACCCATACAAGTACCTCATGCAAGTGGAATCAGGCAGTACCACTTTGCATTCCCAGTAGCGGTGCACAAAAGTCAAATATTGCCATGTCCTCCACAACATTTGCTACTTTCAGATTTAATTTTTTTTATAGCTGCTATGTTAATGTGATGAGGTGGTAGCTGTGTGGTTTTGATTTGCATTTATTTTTATGATTAGTTAGTATGTGGAGCACCTTTTCATGTGCTTTGTAACCATCCTATATAATAAAGAGCTAATATGCAAATGGTTGTCACACCCTCGTGCCCTTAAGCCCTTGTGCCCTTGAGCTGGGGCTGGTGGACCTGAGGCTGCACCCCCTGCCCTGGTGCCGATGCTGAGGGACCTGAGGCCTGGGTGGGGGACCTTGAGGCCACACCCCTGCCCAGCACCAGTCCAGGGGACCTGAGGCCATGATCCCAACCTGTAGGGCTTGATGGGGGACCTGAGGCTGTGCCCCACAACTGGCACCGGGCTAGGGAACCTGAGTCTGTGCCCCCCACCCTGTGGGGTTTGACAGGGGTAGGGTCGACTGGTTCTGAATCTCATGCAATTTCAAGGCGTGTGTGGTGGGCGGGGACTTGACTCTGGGTCCCACGACACGCCCCAGACTCTGACAGGAGGGAGATTTTCATATACATTTTACCAATTTTCTTTCATCTTTGACACTTCTATTATAGAGAAAGGACAAATAACAATATTAAAATATTTCCTCTAATTAATTCCCTTTTATTTTTTTTTAATATATTTTATTGAGTTTTTACAGAGAGGAAAGGAGAGAGATAGAGAGTTAGAAACATCGATGAGAGAGAAACATCGACCAGCTGCCTCCTGCACACTCCCCACTGAGGATGTGCCCGCAACTAAGGTACATGTCCTTGACCGGAATCGAACCTGGGACCTTTCAGTCCACAGGCCGACGCTCTATCCGGTGAGCCAAACCGGTTTCGGCTAATTCCCTTTTAATGTGCACGAATTTTGTGAACTGGGCCATTAGTCCTATCTAATAAAGATGTAATATGCAAATTGACCATCACTCCAACACACAAGATGGCTGCCCCCATGTGGTCAAAGATGGCCACCATAAGATGGCTGGCAGGGGAGGGCAGTTGGGGGAGACCAGGCCTGCAGGGTAGGGCAGTTGGGGGGGACCAGGCCATCAGGGGAGGGCAGTTGGGGGAACCAGGCCTGCAGGGGAGGGCAGCTGGGGGGGAACCAGGCCTGCAGGAGATGGCAGTTGGGGGCGATCAGGCCAGCAGGGGAGGGCAGTTAGGGACAATTGGGCTGGGAGAGGAGGGCAGTTGGGGATGACCAGGCAGGCAGGGGAGGGCAGTTTGGAGGGACCAGACCTGCAAGAAAGGGCAGTTGGGGGAGGCCCAGGCCTGCAGAGGAGGGCAGTTAGGGGCAACCAGGCCAGCAGGGGAGAGAAGTTGGGGAGGACCAGGCCAGCAGTGGAGGGCAGTTAGGGGTGACCAGGCCTGCAGTGGAGGGCAGGTAGGGGGGACTGGGTCTGCAGGGGAGAGCAGTTAGTGGTGACCAGGCTGACAGGGGAGTGGTTAGGGGGTGATCAGGCTGGCAGGCAGAAGTGTTAGGGGCAATCAGGCAGGCAGGCAGGCAAGCAGGTGGGAGCCAGCAGTCCCAGATTGTGAGAGGAATCCCATATTGGAGAGGGTGCAGGCTGGGCTGAGGGACACACGCCCCCCCCAACGTGCATGAATTTCGTGCACCGGGCCTCTAGTCTTATATAATAAAGAGCTAATATGCAAATGGTCATCATGGTCTCACATTGTCATGCCCTCACACCATCACACCATAATTGCTCAGATATTCAACACTGGGGAGAGAGGAATGGAGACCAACCAGGCTGCGGCCCGGGAGAGGGACAAGCCACCCGCCCCGTGTTCCTGGGCACATTGGCTGGGGCTGGGGCCCGGGAGAGGGACAAGCCACCCACCCTGTGGTCCTGGGCACCAGCAGCTGCACCTGTGCCTACAGCCTGGCCCAGGAGAAGGACAAGCTTCACACCCAGCAGTCCTGGGCACCAGCAGCTAGGGCTACAACCTGGGAGAGGGCCAAGCTGCCTTCCCTGCAGTCCTGGGGGGCTGCGGACCAGGAGAGGGACAAGCCGCCTTCCTCATAGTCCCGGGCACCTGCCTCAGGGGCTGCAGCCTGGGAGAGGGAAAACCCACCCGCCCCATGGTCCCGGGCACCAGGGTCTGTGACTGCAGCCCAAGAGAGGAACAAGCTGCCCTCCCCGTGGTCCCGGGCACCAGCGCCTGCTGCTCTGACCTGGGAGAGGGACAAGCCACCCATCCTAATATCCTGGGTGCCTGTGGCTGCAGCCCAGGCGAAGCCACATGCCCACGGTCTCCTGTGGTTGCAGCAAGCCCAGGTGAAGCCGGCTTGGGTCCAGGGTGCCTGCAGCTGCCCAGGGGGAGGGAAGCCTGGGTCGCAGGTGCCTGCAACCAGCCAGAGGAGGGAATCCTGGGTCCCGGATGTGGAGCGAGGCAGAGGCAGTTAGGGACAATCAGGCCAGTAGGGAAGTAGTTAGAGGCTATCAGGCAGGCAGACAGAGGTGGTTGGGGGCAATCAGGCAGGCAGAGGTGGTTAGAGGTAATCAGGCAGGCAGGCAGAGGGGTTAGGGGTGATCAGGCAGGCAGGCAGGCAGGCGAGTGGTTAGGAGCCAGCAGTCCCAGATTGCAAGAAGCAGTCAGACATCCCCCGAGGGGTCCTGGATTGGAGAGGGTGCAGGCCAGGCTGCAGGACCCCTCCCCGCTCCCTGCATGAATTTCATGCACCGGGCCTCTAGTTTGTATATAATTTGTGGAGAAATGTACATTTAAGTCCCTGCCCATTTTTTCACCTGGGTGTTTTCTTAGAGTTGTGTTGTAGGGGTCTTGACATATTCTGCATATAACTCCTTATCAGATATATGACTTGGAAATATTTTCTCCCATTCCATGCTTTGCCTTTTCACTCCACTGGTTGTGCCCTTTGGGTGCACAGAAGTTTTTAATTTTGATGTGGTTTAATTTATGTATTTTTTTCTTTTATTGCCTGGCTGGTTTTGTAAATATGATTTTTGGAATCAAGGTAAGGTGAACGAGGTTCTCTCAAACAACTGCAATGCTGGATTTTTCTTTTATTTCAAATTTTTATAATTAGGTCATCATAGATTTTTGCCTAAATTAAAATAAATGTTTATATTTTTAAATGTCCCATTAAAATTATTTATTATGACTACTGAGTTGTTGATGCCACCTTAAGTTTTGAGGGGCAACCATCTATAAAGCAAGCCTGGTGCTGGGAATGGCAGAAAAATTTACTTGTGGAATTCTTTTTTTTTAACATATAATTTGTATTGATTTCAGAGAGAGAGGGAGTGGGAGGGAGAGATAGAAACATCAGTGACGAGAGAGAATCATTGATTGGCTGCCTCTTGCATGCCCTCTACTGGGGATCGAACCCACAACCCAGGCATGTGCCCTTGACCGAATCAAACCCGAGACCCTTCTATCTGCAGGCTGACGCTCTATCCACTGAGCCAAACCAGCTAGGGCTACTTGTGGAATTCTTGAGAGGGGAATGCAAATCCTAAACTAGCATAAAATGTATATCCATGTATTTCATTTTATTCACAATTCTAAATACTGAACATTTGTGGTTTTCTTCCCTCAGACGTGACCTTGCAAACCGCATTGGTGAGACCGAAGGCAGAGTGAAGGTCAGTAAACCTGAAAAAAGCTCTTTGGCAGAGGAGCAATCCTAAAACCAGTTTCAGAATTTAGACACTTTTTTCTAGATATTAGCACGTTGGTGTGTTTTTCTGTTGAAAAATAAATTTTGCCCTTAGAAATCTTTATGGAGAGAAATGGGAAATGTAAACTCCAACTTGTGGTTATTTCCCATTACAAGATGGCGGAACAATCTCTTTTAATGAATACTAGTGACCCGGTGCACGAAATTTGTGCACGGGGGGGTGGGGGTTCCCTCAGCCCAGCCAGCACCCTCTCCAATATGGGACCCCTTGGGGGATGTCAGATTGCCGGTTTAGGTCCAATAGCTGTCCGAAATCTGGGAAGGCTGGCTCCTAACTGCTCACTTGCCTGTCTGCCTGATTGCCCCTAACCTCTCCACCTGCCTGTCTGATCACAAGTAACTACCCTCCACTGCCGGTGTCATGGCCCCCAACTGCCCTCCCCTGCTGACCTCATGGCCACAAACTTCCTTCCCCTGCCAGCCACATGGCCCCCAACTGCCCTCCCCAGCCATCCTCATGGCCCTCAACTGCCCTGTCCTGCCGGCCTCATGGTCCCCAACTGCCCTCCCCAGGTGGCCTAATGGCCCCCAACTGCCCTCCCCAGCAGGTCTCCCAGTTTAATCAGCATATTACCCTTTTATTAGTATAGATTATCTTTATTGTTGAAATAATTATACATGTCCCCTTTGTTGTTTAGAACACAATTTCTTTTTTTAATTTGTTTATTGATTAAGTCATTACATATGTGTCCTTATCCCCACATTACCTCCCCCCCATCACCCTCATTCATGCCCTCACCCCCTGGTGTCTGTGTCCATTGGTTATGCTTATATGCATGCATACAAGTCCTTTGGCTGATCTCTCCCTCTTATCCCCACCCTCCCCTACCTTCCCTCTGATGTTTGATGGTCTGACCGATGTTTCTCTGTCTCTGGATCTGTTTTTGTTCATCAGTTTATGCTGCATTAAAAAGGGAGTTCTTACCATTTGCTACAGCATGGATGGAACTGGATAGCATTATGCTAAGTGAAATATGCCAGTCAGAGAAAGATAAATATCACATGATCTCACTCATTTATGGAATAGAACACAATTTCTTAAAAGAGAAAAAAACTTTTCTCCAAGTCTGGGTACAGAATTAAGCATATTGTTTATAAACATATGGATATTTATGTCTATACACATATACATACATATACATGTATAAGTGTATCGTTGGGGAAGGGGGAAATTTTCCCCCTTCCCATCTTAGTTCCTCTGGTTGGTCTAACAAATGCAGTGACGCAAGACAGATTAACAGGAGGAAAAAAAAAAGAAGTTAGTATGTACATAGGGTGATCTCACAAAAAGGGGACATAAGGAAATGTCCCAGACAGCTTCTGTACCGCGTAGAGAAAGAAACAATACATTTGTGAGGAATGGAAAAGACAAAGGGACTTAGCCTTGGGTGCTTAATTAGTGATGATTCTAAGCAGAGTTTGGCTTAGGGGAGTAAATTAGTAAAGAATTAATGAGACTTGTTTGTATTGGCCTCTGGGTCCTGAATTCGCTATCACTGGCAATGAGGATGTCTCTTTAACACCTGATGCTGGGAGGGTACCTTTCATAGGGGAGATTTATTTCCTGCTTTTACCAGGATAGAGAGAGGAGAGTCAGAATGTTGTTCTTGAATCATCTCTTTTTCAAGTAACTTTCATAAAAAATAATTGGGATGCCATATCCACATATTTTGGGGAGACCTGCCTTGATCCCTGTCAGTACATTCAATAAACTTCAATTCTTATCACTAGTATCCTTGAAGGAGCACTTCTTTGTGTGTGGAGTCATGTTGGGGCTCAGCCTGACTTTAGAAATAGTCAGATTAATGCTCAGAGGAGCAGCTTATAAGAATGTCAAATTGTACTAAATTATTTAGAGCTAAGCTTAAGCTCTTAGCTAAATATTGCGGTGATGGAGTAACTTATCCAGAGGACACTCTATATCAGTGATGTTCAACCTGTGCACCACAATAATTTTTTTAAATAAATTTTATTAATTTTTTACAGAGAAGAAGGGAGAGGGATAGAGAGTTAGAAACATCGATGAGAGAGAAACATCGATCAGCTGCCTCCTGCACACCTCCTACTGGGATTGTGCCCGCAACCAAGGTACATGCCCTTGACAGGAATCAAACCTGGGACCCTTCAGTCTGCAGGTCGACGCTCCATCCACTGAGCCAAACCGGTTAGGGCAATAATTTTTAAAACATGCAGTACCTCAATTTTTTTTAATTTTGTTTTATTGCTTAAAGTATTACAAAGAGTATTATATATGTCTCCTTCCCCCCCCCCCTTGACATTCCCCCGGCCTCCCCTACCCCCCAGTGTCTTATGTCCATTGGTTATGCTTATATGCATGCATACAAGTCCTTCGGTTGATCTCTTACCACCCCCTCTTCCGCCCCACAGCCCACCCCGGCCTTCCCGCTGTAGTTTGACAGTCTGTTTGATGCTGCTCTGCCTCTGTATCTATTTTTGTTCATAAGTTTATAAAGGTCTTTATTATCCATAAATGAGTGAGATCATGTGGTATTTTTCTTTCATTGACTGGCTTATTTCACGTAGCATAATGCTCTCCAGTTCCATCCATGCTGTTGCAAATGGTAGGAATTCCTTTTTTACAGCAGCATAGTATTCCATTGTGTAGATGTACCACAGTTTTCTAATCCATTAGTCAGGGTCTCTGGCCTCTTTTCCTTATATTGTCATATACAAACCTGACAACAGCCAGCACAACAGTAGGCGTCTGGTGTGAATGAATCAAAATTATACCTATTTTTCTTTGACAGATCAGCAAAATATAAAAATTTTTTGATGTGCCACAGGATTTTAGTAATTAGTTTATGTGTGCCATGAGATCAAAAAGGTTGAAAATCGCTGCTTGATACCAACAACTTATGTTTAATTAAGCTGGTAGGGTAAGATAGCTTACATGTTCCATCACCTGGTTTTCCTCCTTGTGTTTTTAAGTGTTTGGTTAGACTCTGTAAAAAGTCACAATCCTAGCCCTAACCGATTTGGCTCAGTGGATAGAGTGTCGGCCTGCGGACTCAAGGGTCCCAGGTTTGATTCTGGTCAAGGTCATGTGCCTTGGTTGCGGGCACATACCCAGTAGGGAGTGTGCAGGAGGTAGCTGATCAATGTTTCTCTCTCATCGAGGTTTCTAACTATCCCTCTCCCTTTCTCTCTGTAAAAAAAATTAATAAAATATATATTTTTTAAAAGTCATAATCCTATATTTCAAATTTCTGAAACCCACTGATATATCAACCTGAAAACATTGCTATAATAATGAGGGTAAGAATAGGGAAAATGTACTAGCTTTGGAATGCTGTGTGCAGAATGAAACAAATTAGCTAAAAGTGATATGAATTGAGCTAAGAAGGGTGAAAGGGTTAGATAAGAGTTACATACAGTCAAAATAGGCCTTTCAGATCCTACACAAATTCAACTTTATAAATCTATGTAATGCATAAGTGAATATTCTCATGAAGAATTTCTAACATTTAAGGATTTTTATTCCATTTTGGTGTTACTGTTTTGAAGAGGCAAGTTTTGTGGAAGTTGTTTGGTGGTGAGGAGTGAGGTGGGTTGGCCTCATTTCAGATAGAGCCATAGCTGTGTTCATTTCAAATACTTTTTTCAGCCTTGCAGGCTGAGAGGACTAACTGGTAGGTCCTGGGATCAAAAGTTGTATCAAAGTGATGTTTGCACAAGGAAAGTGAAGACAATCAGGATGGGTTCCGGAGGCTCGCTACACATGCATGTGTGAGTGCAGTGATGGAGATGGGCTGCAGCCCAACCAGGCAGACCACTGAGATCTGGCAGCCTGACACCACAGACTGGGCCACAGGCCTGGCTCAGTTGGAAAGTTCGGGAGGAGGCTGGGAGCACTTTCTCAGGCTGGCAACGCAGACGCAGAAGGAAAGAAAGAACTTGAGGCTCCGTGACCTGCTTTACCCCTTCCCTGGGCTTCCACCCTGCTCTCTCAATGGCACTGAGAAGGGAATAGGAGCCTCAAGAAACAAACTGGGGGAAACAGTGCTCTCATCCATTTCCAAACCCTACAGCATGAATTTCCACAGGAAGTTTACTGCAGGGGTTTCCTCCTTGCCTTTGCTAAGAGAACAGCTTTGTGAAACACGTACTGGGCATACAGACCCACTATGAGCCCATGCCATAGCTACTATGGGCTTTGTTTACATTAATGGAGATGTGACTACTACTATATCTGGATTCCCCCAAAGCTTCTTTAAACTATATATTCATGCAGCACAAAGACCACTAATCCTAAGAGGGGAAGTAACAAATGAGATCTCAGACAGGAGAAATGCCCCTTCATGTCACTTAACATGTGCAGTTTAGAAACTTGAAAGGATTTAAATAAAACATAAACCCCATTAACTAGAACACTGAGAAGATAATCTAGTCTGACAATATTGTTTGTTTTCTAAAAAAGTTGCCAGATATTCAGGGAGGAAAATATTTATGATCCTTACTCTGTAATTGATTATCTTTATGAAATGCCTATTCCAACTCATGCCTTATGAATAAGGGATGGGATTGGGACTCCTGGTTGAGTAGCAGCACCTAGGACAGTGATGGTGAACCTTTTGAGCTCGGCGTGTCAGCATTTTGAAAAACCCTAACTTAACTCTAGTGCCTTGTCACATATAGAAATTTTTTGATATTTGCAACCATAGTAAAACAAAGATTTGTATTTTTGATATTTATTTTATATATTTAAATGCCATTTAACAAAGAAAAATCAACCAAAAAACGAGTTCGCATGTCACCTCTGTCATGCGTGTCATAGGTTCGCCATCACTGGCCTAGGATAATCTTCCATAGTGGCAGGCAGCAGCTCTGCTGGAGGGTCCTGGAACTGTAGCCAGAGCAGAGAGCTGACCTGGTCCTGACCCCAGGAGGGTTTGCAGGATGGGGCAAGGTGGGGTGTAAAGGATTAAGAATGGCCCTGGTTGGTTTGACTCAGTGGATAGAGCATCAGTCTGCAGACTGAAGGGTCCCAGGTTCTATTCTGGTCAAGGACACATGCCCATGTTGCAGGCTTGATCCCCAGTAGGGGGCGTGCAGGAAGCAGCCAATCAATGATTCTCTCTCATCATTGATGTTTCTATCTATCTCTTCCTCTCCCTTCCTTTCTGAAATCAATAAAGATATATTTTTAAAAAGAATTAAGAATGCTTTTCCCTGGCCAGTGGCTCAGTTGGTTGGAGGGTCATCCCCTGCACCAAAATGGTTGTGGGTTTGACTCACCCTCAGAACACATACCTAGGTTGTAGGTTTCATCATGGCAGGGGCACATACAATGTTTCTCTTTCTCTCTCTCTCTCTCTCTCTCTCTCTCTCTCTCTCTCTCTCTCTCTCCCAAAATCAATAGAAATATGTCCTCGGGTGGGGATTTAAGAAAAAAAGGAAGAAATGACAATGGTTACAATGATATGCCTCTTACCTCTAAACTTTTCATTGGCCAAAGATGGTTTTGAGAGTTTCAGTCAACTGGCATCTGGTTGAGTTGGACTGAACAGTGCTGATCACTACAGGCTAAAATGTCAGGGCTGTGTCTGGGGTTTCAGCAACTCCCATGGCCCAGTAGACAAACCACAGGCTCCATGACTGGCCTTTCTTGCTGGAGCACCTTTCTAACTCTCAACAGGTTTCAGAGGAGTAATGACCCCTTAGACATCCCTGAAGGAAACCTTCCATCTAAAGAGCCCATGGGTTCCTTCCAATTATTTACTTCCCACGGAAGATAGGAATTTCAAATAGGGAGCCTTTAAACTCACTATGATTTAAAATAGGGCCCACTGTTTACCATGACCAAATTCTCACCCGCACAAAGTGACACTACTATCCCCAGTGGGGAGGGGGCAGAAGCCTGATGAACCACGGACAGCTATCAGGATACACACCTTTCTTTATGCTGTTACCAAGCAATGGTGCAACTCAGGCTAGACCTGCATCCAACCCCTGGCAAAAGCCATTAGAAAATTAAAACTGGGAATAATAAGCCTATTGTAGTAAGGGGTGTGCACCAAGGGTCAGCTGAAGGGAGGTGGTGGTGGTGTTACCTTTGCTGAGGTATTTTAGGAATATGTAAATAGCTTCTGCTGCAGATGGAGTCTCAGTGGCATATAATGTTGCATGTGGTGATTTTTTTGTATGATGACACTGACTGTTCAATACCTGTGGTCTGCAAACTGCAGCTCGCAAGCCACATATGGCTCTTTGACCCCTTGAGTGTGGCTCTTCCTAAGCCTTAGGAGTACCCTAATTAAGTAATAACAATGTACCTACCTATATAGTTTAAGTTTAAAAAATTTGGCTCTCAAAAGAAATTTCACTCATTGTACTGTTGATATTTGGCTCTGTTGACTAATGAGTTTGCCGACCACTGTACTAAACCATCCCTTTTTCCCTCTCATTGTAGACTTGGTTTAAGAATAGGAGGGCCAAGTTTTCGAGGAATCAGAGATTAGCAATGCTGAGGAACGCAGGACCTGCTACACTGAACCAGTTCTACTTTATAGTTTTGCAGAAGCCCTAGAATGCCATCCTTGTTCAGGATCCTTAGTGGAGATCAGTTCGTCTGGTGCCACTGACCCTTATGGCACCCATGCTCACCTCCTCTGCAGTTGTGTTATTTTTTTTGCAGTTGTGTTATTAATAAAGAGGTAAATTCTCAGCATGTGTTTGTTTGTATGCCATATGGGACTAGTAGTGTATGATTGGAAATTGTGAAGGAAGTGTCATTTTAACTCAACGACAAGGAGCCCTCCTTTCATGAGATGACCTCCCAGAGTCACTGTCAATAGGCCCTGCACATCACAGAAATGTCCCAAGTGCCCAGAGTGAGTTTGCACTGACCCATAACCTTCTCCTCTATTCCCACCATCTTCCCATCCTCATCACTACCCTGCCCCTTTGGGACCACAAATATGAGCAAGATTGGACAGAGTGTGTCCCCAGTGAGGGAGCAGTGTGTTTCCAGACAGGGTGAGCTCCATTCATGCTGACCAGCTCAGGCTGAACACTGGACTCAAAGGGAATCAGCCAAAAGCCTACTCACAGGGCATATGGGAAGGTGACCATCAAACCTCCATCCAGTGTGCTCCACACCCGTTCACCCCCCTTCCCTTTTGTGGAGGAGATTGGGGAAATATTCTGTCCCACAGGTTTTGCTGGTTCACAAGAAATATGAGAGGAGATTCTATCAAGGCCACAAACAGGCTCCTCTCCCTTTCATCCCCTCCCGCACCAGCCCAGGAAAGCCTATTCCTTGTCCCCTTGCACAACCTGGAGAGAATTCCGATTGTGCTGCAGAACACTAATGGGGAACTTTGGGTTTGATGCTGCTCGAATCCAGTGTAAGGAGAGGGTCTCCTGAGCCGTGTTGCAGAAGACTCACTCATTGGAAGGAAGCAGTTGTACCTTTGCTTTTCTCCTGATGGCCTCCTTCAGTGGAACTGCCAAGGTAGGGGCAAATGAGGTTAGGAGAGTCAAGAGGCAAGGCCCACTTTTTAAAAACCATAAACCTCATCGAACCTTTGTTTTGCAGGAATCTTTAGCAATGTGAGGCTCATTTAGTGGGGTTTTATGTTAAAAGGTGAGTAATTGTGGACACCACAGTTGTCCTAGGGCGTGACTGCAATCATTGAAGAGAAGGTACGGTGATGTCATCAAACTTTCCTCTCTGCTGGGAGTTAACCAAAGGTCAGTGTCTCGGTGCTTCTGCGTTCCCAGTGTGAAGGGCGGCTCCACTTTCTTGGGAAGGCATCACTCTTTGCCATGGTGCTCACTAATTTTTATTCTTTCTTCTTCCAACCTTCTCAATTGTGGGTGTCCAATATGCTCCAAGTGGTGTGTGTGTGTGTGTGTGTGTGTGTGTGTGTGTGTGTGTGTTTATGGGTTTTCGCAGAAGAACAATGATATTACTAGCCAGAAACCCCAGGCCTTATGGGAGTGCAGGAAATGTGAGAAGGTCCCAGGTGTACTCATTACCATTCTCACCAGATGATTTTGAAGTGAAAATTTCTTATTTCCCCCAATGACACAGGCAGTAGGGGGGCGAGAGCATGTGCTGGGGGGGTGGGAATGGCCAGAGAGAGGTCAATGGGGGAGAAAGGAGACATATGTGATACTTTCAACACTGAATAATTTAAATTTTAAAAAAAATTTGTAACTTCCTAGTGCTGACCAACTTTCCTTCTCTTCTAAACATGAGGTTTCTCGATGCTTTAAGTACCCACCGAACTGCAGGGCCTGTACAAATATAAGCCCTAGGACACCGTCAGACCCAGTCCTGATTTCTCCTCTCTCTGGCCACAGCTGAAAGGACCCCAACCTGAGACTGAAAGAGGGGGATAGTCAGCACAAATACCTCCATGAGCCCTCACACCCACTCTGGCGCACACTCACAAAGAACATTCTTCGGTCATGCTCAGGCTGCCCGAAAGAAAAGAAAACGTGGATCTATTTCCTGTAAGTGGATGGTGTCTGTCACATACACTACTTTTTTAATTTGACTCTACTTCTTCCCCGTGCCAGACGTATTAAGGCGATATGGCACCATGAGACGTAAACAATATGCAAAGCATTGCTACATATAATAATTTACCCTCACCGAGGTTTGCAAAGAGAAATGTCTTCTCAAATTAATCCCCCAAATTAACCAATGCCCCAAAGATACAGTAATTTATCTCAAAGTAAACTTCAAATATGGCAAAAGCATAGATTAGAAATTCACTATGCTAATATGAGGAAATAAGTTTGATTCATAAAACATCTTTAGAATCTGGCTTCCTAAAAGTACGTTGACCCCAGCCAGGTTGTCCTTGTACATGTTGATTGTGGCTGAGGAGTTATAAGCACGATCTTGTAAGGAGTTCAGTAGGTTCAGCATGGAATAGTTGTGTAATAGCTCTGGATGTAGTCTTGCTTTCCAAAGTGTTTCACAATAAAGAACACCTGTCAGTGAACTTTCCAAATATTAAGGTGGGAGGTCGAATTAAGTAGGAAGCAGGTGTGAGTAATTGGAGGCACTTTGTTTAAAAACTACATTTATGCCAAGTGGTTGAGCGTCGACCTATGAACCTGGAGGTTACAGTTTGATTCCTGGATCAGGACACATGCCTGAGTAGCTGGCCCAGTCTACAGTGGGGGACATGCAAGAGGCATCCAATCAATGGTTCTCTCTACACATTTGTGTTTCTATCTCTCTTCCCTCTCCCTTCCTCACCAAATTCAATAAAAATATATTTTTTAAAAACTACATTTATGTAAGCTGGATCTTAAATCACACAAATATAATCGGAACCTTGGAGCTCTGCCTTGGAAGTGCCTGACAAGCAAAATTCCAAGCCACCATTTTATCTACAAGTACATAGAACAAAGGACAGGGGAAAGAAAGGGCCCAGATACAATTCTTTATGGGGCGGTACAGGAGTGTGGTCCCTCCAAATAGAAGTGAAAAGGGACTTTTTAAATGGAGAGAAGGGTTACTAGGAATGTATACACAACAGGAGAGTGAAGTCCTCGGTTGTTTCAAACAGAAACAGATATGCATTTGCCTGAATTCTCATCACGGGCTGTTGCAATGACCACGGGGCTTGCTCTGAGCACACATGGAACTACCGTGTTACCATGCAGTCATTCGGTGCTCATGGGACACCTCTAGGAAATGCTGTGGTTCTGGGAGTGAAATAATGGAGATAACATAGAGCCTTTCCCTGGATTTGCTTATTGAGAAGTTCATCTGGGTCTCATTTGACTTCCCGTAGCCCGGGGCCTGGACTGGGGTTCTCCAAACCTTGAGTGGACACCTCTGGGGTCAGTTGCTGTGATAACATAACCTTCATCCTAAGAACGCTGAATGCCCTAGTTTTATTTTTCACTGAAGGCTTGCCTTATGCCCCCTCCTCCCATTAAGCCAAGGTAGCAGGGTGTTCCCATGAGGAGGAATCCTTGCCTCAGCCACCTCCTCCTAGCAGACACATACTTGTTTTCTTTTGTGGAACTCTCACACAACATCACCTTCATTTTGCACATGAGACAAATGGTGAGGGACCCGGTAGTAAAAGGGTGGAAATGGTGGGGCAGTAGTGCAATCATCTTGTGGGGCTCTTTCAAGCAAAGTACCTCTTTTTCTTCTGGGTGATGCCCAGGTTAAAGGAAGAAACCACAATAGTCTGTCTGCACGGTGGCGACTTTTGCCAGTATCCCGTCTACCCACTTCACATTACAGATGAGGAACACAAGCCCAAGGCAGTGCGTTGGCCTGCAAGAGAGAGCATGCAGGTTTCTTTCCAGAGAAGACTAGCTTCCATGTGGCCATTCCCTGCCCTCGCCCAGTCATCTACGTATGCACACCCAGGTTAAGTCCTTCCACATTTACCAGCTCTGTCCTGCATAGAGCTTCTTTTTTCAAAGGGACTACAGTGGGGCCTTGACTTACCAGTGTCCCGACTAATGAGGTTTTTGAGATAACAGCTGTCTCTTGGCCAATTTTTTGCATTGAGTTGATAGAGTAATTTGAGTTAACGAGCTCCTTAACGAGCTCGGTCTCAGGACGAATTAAACTCGTAAGTCAAGGCCCCACCGTATTAAGAAAAGTTTTCTCCCACAGCCTCAGCAATAAGTGTCCATGCCCCTGTCCACTGGGCATTCAGTGTCCTGGTGTTCCCTCTTGCACAGCAACCTCAGAGCCTTGGGAGAGTGATGCAGTTTACTCTTCCCACAAAAGGCTGCCTGTGACTCCACTACCACAGCCATCATTTCCTCCCATCTCCCTGCAAAGCTAGCCTGCCGCCTGGCAGCACAGCTAAGGAACACCCCCCCTGCTCTGCACATGTGATGGGATAACTTTTTAGGGAAGCAGGCTGATGGCTTGGAAACCTTCATTATGCCAATAGGAATGCAAAGGACTGTCTGGAAGCTCCTTCCTTTGTGTTTCACAGGAAAGGGGACACAAGTGATTTAAGTGTTGGTATTCAACCACGGGTAGCCTGTTGGTACACCTGGCTCTGTCCAAAGTTCAGGCCCCCACACACAAAACGGGCCTGCATGACAATTGCAGGGTTGGAACATGATTTTCTGTTTCAGGCCCAAGAATCTTGTTTTGTAGTGGTCCGGTGGAGGCAAGTAGAAATCAAGGAAGAGTCCTTGTCCCATCCCCTATGAACACTGAAAAAAAGGAGTTAAGCAAAGGATGATTTGAAATCCGAAGTGGGAACGAAGCTGTGGAGACCTAGGGGCAGAATGAAATCCAATTCAATGGCTGTGCACAGAGATTTTGTTGAGGGTGGGGGATGGCAGATGTAAGCATATGGGTGCTAACCTGGATTGGGAAGTAGCCACTGAGTGGTGGGATTTATAAAACAAGATATAGAGAAAGGAAAATCTCAAGCTCATATTCACATCTTCCACAGATCCCATTAGGAGGTCAAGCAACACAGCTGTCGTTTTTCTCTCTGGCCTGCCCTCCTATTACCTGAAATGCTCACTGTAAGTGTTTTCACCAGGATTGAAATACTCACAAGAAAGGAGCAAAAGTTAAGACAAGGAGTGACTCTCAAAATGAGATTGTTTCTAGCCCATTCCTCAGTCCCAACCCCCCAAGTAATATCCATGTTCTATTTCACCATTCTAACCAAAAGTAATTTGCAAGGATGTCACATGAGTTCCTTAGACCACCCAGTCACGCCAAAACCACAACTCCAACAGACAAAAATATTGTAGGATGCTAAATGAGTTCTTTGCACATTCTGTGTAAATAAGGATTCACTTTAGCCATATGAAATATTTTGGGATACAATCAAACAGGTTAAACTATAGGATATTGATGAAGGATGCTTCATGTTTTCTTCTACCTGCACCATTTAAGCGGATGCCTTTTCCTCTGCATTGTGTCCTTTTCTATTTGATTCTATCCCACATCTCTTTATTCTGTCATAGAATTGGAAGCCATATACAACATGGCAGACACATGCACTGGAATAAGAAAAAAAAACAAGTTAACTATAGATTATGCTATCCTTTCTCAAAGAGAAAGTGATCTTTTCCCTGGATGAATGATAAGCAGTTTTTAGACAAAATAGTATCAGAATATGGAAGTATTACACTTTAAATAGCAAGACAAGTGCACAGCATTAATATGGTCATAATTTCTGTGAGTTGCATCCAAAGTTTTCAGACTGTTAATCTGTTGTTTTTTCAGTGTATTGGTATGGTTTGCTTATGTAGAATGTATTTTTCTAGGAAGGTACTTTGTGGAGTGCTTCTTGCAATTTCACAGACCTGCCTTCAGAGACTGGCCAGTTATTTCCTATTTAAGAAAAAATTAAAGACTAAAGAAGGCCCAAGTGCCTCAAATGCTAGCATTTCACATTTAAAATGTCTACTTTACCTTGAAAGAAATAGTAAATGAGTGATACATTTGTCTTTGAATATCACTTGGAACCTAAATGCTGCAAAAATAGATGGCCAGTGAATTGGAGTTAAGCAATGCAAGGCCAGAGGGTTATATCTTCCTTAGCTCTGTAATCCACTCCTTTTTTCCCTTTAGATGAGAACTGATAGTTGTTCAATTGTTTTCGGAATCTGTGACACCAGGAGCCATTGGCTATGCTTTTGGATCTGGTTTGTTGGCCAAATTTTCCTCATTGTCAGTCACTCTCACATTCTGAGGATGAGGGTCACAGGACTCAACAATAGTCTCTAGCACCGTCGTGCACTGCTGGTGGGAATGCAGACTGGTGCAGCCACTGTGTAGAACAGTATGGAGTTTCCTCAAAAACCTAAAAATGGAACTTCCTTTTGACCCAGTGATCCCACTTCTAGGAATATATCCCAAGAAACCAGAAACACCAATCAGAAAGGATATATGCACCCCTATGTTCATAGCAGCACAATTTACCATAGCGAAGATCTGGAAACAGTCTAAGTGCCCATCAGCAGATGAGTGGATTAGAAAACGGTGGTACATCTACACAATGGAATACTACACTGCTGTAAAAAAGAGGAATTCTTACCATTTGCAACAGCATGGATGGAACTGGAGAACATTATGCTAAATGAAATAAGCCAGTCAGAGAAAGATAAATATCACATGATCTCACTCATTTGTGGAATATAATGAACAACATAAATGGATGAACAAAAACAGATCCAGAGACAGAGAAGCATCGCTCAGACCGTCAAACCTCAGAGGGAAGGTAGGGGAGGGTGGGAGTAAGGGGGAGAGATCAACCAAAGGACTGTATGCAAGCATATAAGCATAACCAATGGACACAGACACCAGGGGGGTGAGAGCATGAGTGGGGGGATGGGGGTAATGTGGGGATAAGGACACATATGTAATACCTTAATAAGTAAAGAAAAAGTTTTTAAAAATAGTCACTAGCATAGTCAGCTAATATCCTAAGGGCCTGGTGGGCAGCAGAGCATTACAGTTCTCCATCAAATCAGGAGCTAGCCTCTGCATTATTGCCTGTTCCCTCTCTCTTTCTCACACACACACACACACACACACACACACACACACACACACACACTGTGGATGTGTCAGTCACCATCTCCTAGCTGCTTTGCTAGCCATCCTCTACAATCCAGGCAGGGAACACTTATTCCCTTGGTACAGTCTGTGAAGTTCCGACGCCCTATACCTATGAGGATGCACAAAATGTTTTAATTCCTTTCATAAAATGATGCTGAGGACAGTGGTGTTGGTGATGGTAACAAGAGAGTAAATCATGTAGGATAACAAGCCTAGGGCCCATTATTAAAAGCTATTTTCCATATCTGAGATATTAACACCTCATGGAGCATATACACAGTACATCTTTTTTAAAATATTTTATTGATTTTTTACAGAGAAGAAGGGAGAGAGAGAACCAGAAACATCAATGAGAGAGATCGATCAGCTGCCTCCTGCATGCCCCCCAGTGGGGATGTGCCCGCAACCAAGGTACATGCCCTTGACCAGAATCGAACCTGGGACCCCTGAGGCCCCAGGCCGTCGCACTATCCATTGAGCCAAATCGGTTCGGCTACACAGTACATCTTGAAGGGAGAACCATAGAGCCCTCAGTCTGGCCTGGATCTACTTTTCTTTACAATAAATACAATTTATCCTTTTCCTCCGCAATTGGTCATGATATATTTCTAGAAAAAGTGAGGAAAGCAGTAAGAACGAGGCAGCAGGGGGAACAGGGGGAAACGCACCTGGCTTCACAGCCAGGACCCAGCACAGGGAGCCCTGAACTTGCTGGGAGGACCTGCAACCAGGGACTTTGGACTGGCAGGAGGGAGAGGGCACAGACGCCACTGCCGAGTCCAGAGACCCTGCGATGCCAGCGCTCTAGGACGCACTAAGCAATGGGCTGGGCTAGGCTTGCACTCGGGCAGGGACTGGTGTCTACAGCTCTGGAGTCCTTGACCTTTCTCAAGGGTGCATTGGGTTTCCTGCAGAGGGCGTCAGGCCCAGGACACTGTGCACAGCCCGCCCCAAGATCCGCCTCCTGGCGTCCTGGGAGCAGAGCCTGCTCTGCCTTCAGGGTCCTCGCAGAGACCCAGGGCAATAAGCCCCTGGCTTATCATTTCAGCTTAATTCCTAGCCCGTGGCCTGCAGGGCCCAATGTTGGTTCCTGAGACAGTCCCCCATCTTTTCCTCGCGGGGACCTGTGGTTCTGTGAGGTAACACACGTCAGACTCTCCCTCCCCAGATGCCCCATGCCCCGATCGGCTTCCTTAATGGAGCACAGCCCCTTCCTGGGGCAGACACTGTGCTAAAGTCGGGAGAAGTCAGGGGGGCTGTAAAGTAGAAGCCGGTTCCACACACCCATGGCCACTACAGCGCCCTTCTCTTCTTTCCCATCATGCCCCGTTTTGGCCACGCCCCTGAGGCTTTCCCGCCTAAGTAAGTCCCACCCACCGAGATGCAGTCGGGCCAGTAGGGTGGGGGCTGTGCCTGAGAAGATGGAGGATCAGGAGGGACTCAGCCAATAGCAATCATCCTAGGCGAGCCCTTAGGCATTGAACTTGCCCAGACCTGCTGTTACCAGGCGCCAAAATGAGCAACTCTCAGCTTCTGCAGGCAGCTAGGTGTCGCCCCTCACCCCCTGCACAGTTCCAGGGGGCGCTGGACCTCGGCTGCATCCCAGCCGTGGAGCCTCCGCGCACGGTCAGCTACTGTGACGTGGGCTTGGGCAGCCAAGGCGGAATTGTGGAGGAAGTGGACAGGAGGCCCGAGTCCGTGCAGGGTGCGGGGCCAGAAGGCGACGAGAAAGGCCACGCTGACGAAGGAGAGCCGGGCCTCATGGATGACATGGACCACGAAGCCCACGGGAGCCACAAGGGCGACGAGAGCCACGAGGGCGGCGGTGGCGACCAGGAGGCCGGGCAGCAGCTGGGCGAGAAGGCCCTCGTGGCGGCCGCCACTGCGTCGCAGCACCACCACGCCCAGCCACGAACCGGAAGCAGTGAGCTCACGCCGGTCCAACTGCGGCAGCTGGAAAGCATGTACGAACACACTCAGGACCCGGACTGGTTCACGGGGTAAGTGGCCGCTCCAAGAGCTGCCCCGGTCTCCCGAGCTCGGCTCACTTCCTGGCGCGTGTCCCTGCCCTGCGCCTTCCCCCCCCCCCCCCTCTCTAAGCCAAAAGCCACCTGTGCTCCAGGGTTGGAGGGGAATGCCGCCTGAGCGTCATACATATATTAGAATTCTTTATTGTTGGAAGTATTACATATGTCCCCCCTTTTCCCTCAATGACCCCCTCCAGCCCACCCCCCCCCGGGCCCCCCCCTTCACCACCCTATTGTCTGTGTCCATGTGTACTGAACCGTTTCTCAGTGTACAGTTCAGTCGTGTCAAGTACATTCCTGCTGTGCAATCAATCCCCGGAGCACTTTTCATCTTGTTAAACTAAAACTGTGCACAGCAAACAACCCCCAGTTCCCACAGCCTGGAACCCACCTTTCTACTTTCCGTTCCTATGAATTCGATTACTCCAGGTGCCTCCTGGGAGTGGCATCACACAGTAGCTTTATTTTTTTGATTGGAATATTTCACTTACTATAATACTCTCAAGTTTCTTCCCTGCTGTAGCATGTGATAGGATTTCCTTCCTTTTTCATGGCTGAATAATATTCCATTATTTGGAAATACCACATTCTATTTATCTACTCATTTATTAATGGGCACTTGGGTTGCTTCTATCTTTTGGTGATTGTGACTAATGCTGCTATGAACATGGGTGTGCAGAATCACTAGGGAGTCACTGTTTTCAAATATTTTGAGTACACCCAGAAGAGGAATTTGCTGGATTATATGTTAGTCCAGTTTTAAATTTTTTGAGCAACTGCTCTACTGGTTTCCATAGTAGCTGCACCATTTTACGTTTCCCCTAGCAGTTACAAGGATGGCAATTTCTCCACAATATCCCCCACACTTGTTATTTTCTGCCTCTTGATATTAGCCATCTCAGTGGATGTGAGGTGGCATCTTATAGTTTTGATTTGCTTTTCTCTATTGATACAGGATGTTCAGCATCTTTTAATGTGTATTCTCAAGTGTTTTTCCCATTTTAATTTTTATAGGAGTAATTTATTGTTCCTAATTTTATTATGGCAAAGTACAGGTAATGTAAAATTTACTATCTTAACCAGTGATATTAAGTATTCTTACTATGCAACCATCACCACCATCCATATGCATGGCCCTTCTACCTGCAAAACTGTAACTATATTATGTTATACCCATAGGAGAACCTCATTCAAGTGGAATCAGGCAGTACCACTTTACATTCCCAGTAGCAGTGCACAAAGGCCCAATTTCGCCTTGTCCTCCCCAATACTTGTCATTTTCTGGGTTTTTTGTGTTGTTGTTTTTCACAGCAATCAGCCTAATGGGATGAGATGTTAGCAGTGTGGTTTTGATTTGTATTTATTTTTATGATTAATTAGTGATGTTGAGCATGTTTTCATATGTGTAGTACCCATTGGTATATCATCTTTGAAGAAATCTGTATTCAAGTCTATTGTCCATTTTTTCATCCGGGTGTTTTCTCAATGTTGAGTTGTAGGGTGTTTGACATATTCTGCATATAAACTCCTTATCTTTCACATCACTTGCAAATATTTTCTCCCATCCCATGCATTGCCTTTTCACTCCACTGGCTGTGTCCTTTCTATGCACAGAAGCTTTTAATTTTGATGTGGTCCATTTTAGCTATTTTTTTCTTTTATTTCCTATTAGTGGCCTGGTGCACGAAATCCGTGCACATTAAAAGGAAATTAATTAGAGGAAATATTTTAATATTGCTATTTGCCTTTCTCTATAATAGAAGTGTCAGAGATGAGAGAAAATTAGTAAAATGTATATGAAAATCTTACTCCTGTTAGAGTCTGGGGTGCCCTGCAGGACCCAGAGTCAAGTCCCCACCCACCCACGTGCACCTCAAAATCACGTGAGACCCAGAACTGGCCGGTCCCAGCCCCATCAAACCCCTCCGGTAAGATGACGCAGCCTGAGGTCCTCCATCAAGCCCCGCCGGGTGGTGGCATGGCCTGAGGTCCCCTGTCAAGCCCCACCAGGCAGGAGGTGCAGCCTGAGGTCCCCCACAAGCCCCGTCGGGTGGAGGCACAGCCTGAGGTCCCCCATCAAACCCCACCGGGCAGGGGGGGCACAGCCTCAGATCCCTGCTGATTGCTTATTACTGCTCATTACAGGAACCCCACCTTTGCTGTGGGTGCAGCTATCTTGTGATGGAGTGATAGCGTGTAGGTTAATTTGCATATTACCTCTGTATTATATAGGATGCTGGTAGCCTGTTTTTGTCAATAGGATTTTTGAAATCAGGGTAAGGAGAATAAGGTTCTCTCAACTGCAATGCCAAATTCTTCTTTTATTTCAAATGTTTATAATTGGTTCATCATAGATATTTCATTAATTTTTATATTTTCCTAAAGGTCACTAAAGTTTTAACCTGAATACAAAGTTGTTGATGCCACCTTAAATTCTGAAGGGCAACAATCTATAAAGGAAACCTGGTGCTGGGAATGACAGAAAAGTTTACCTTTGGAGGTTCCTGAGGAAATAATGCAAACTTAAAACAAGCATAAAATGTATATCCATATATTTCATTTTAGTCACAACTCCAATACTAAACATCTGTACTTTTCTCCCTCAGAAGAGTCATTTCGAGACGCATTGGTGTGACCGAAGCTGAACTGCAGGTCAGTAAACCTGAAAAAAGCCTTTGGGGGGGAGCCATCCTAAAACCTGTTTCAGGACCTGGACACCTTTGTGGCAGATAATCTCACGTGGTGTGTTTTGTCTGTTTTATGTTGGCAAATAAGTTTAGCCCTCGGGAATCTTTGTGGAGGGAAATGGGATATGTAAACTCCAGCTTATAGTTCTTTCCCATTACCAGACAGAATATGATTTCTTAAAGGAAAATAAAAATTGAACTGTTTTTGCCCAGTCTGGTTAAAAAATTAAACATATATTGTTTACAAACATATAAATATTTATGTCTATTAATACATGTATATGCATATGAGTATCATCGGGGAGAAGGGACATTTCCCCCCTTCTGTCTTAGTTCTTCTGGTTGGCCTAATAAATGCAGTGATGCAAGACAGATTAACAGTAGAAAATTACAAATACTCTATAATAAAAGCCTAATATGCTAAATCTCCAGTTGTCTGTTCAACCAATCAAAGTGTAATATGCTAATGATATGCTAAGGCTGCTCAACTGCTCGCTATGATGTGCACTGACCACCAGGGGACAGATGCTCCAACCAATAGGTTAGCTTGCTGCTGGGGTCCAGCCAATCAGGACTCAAAGAGACAGGCTGGACACGCCCTAGAGCCCTCCTGTGAGCCCTCCCCGCTGGCCAACCTCCCGTGTCCTTCCCTGGCCCTGATCATGCAACAGTGAGGTCCCTCAGCCTGGCCTGCACCCACTCACAATCCTGGCTGAGGGACTCCCTACCCCCCAACCCCCAAGTACACGAATTTAGTGCACAGGGCCTCTAGTTTAGTTTATAAAACAGTGATCTCACAAAAATGGGACATAAGGGAATGTCCCAAGCAGGCAGCTTTTATACCGCTTAGAGAAAGAAACTGTATATTTGTGAGGAATGGACAAGACAAAGAGACAGCCTTGAGTGCTTAATCAGTGAAGAATCTAAGCAGTTTGGTTTAGGGAGTAAATTAGTAAAGAATTAATGAGACTTGTTTTTATAGGCCACTGGGTCCTGAATTCCCTATCACTGGCAATGAGGATGTCTCTTTAGCTCCCGGTGCAGGGATGGTACCTTTCATAGGGGAGATTTTTCCCTGCTTTTAGGGGGACAGAAAAAGGAGTCAGAGTGTTCTTCTTGCACCAGCTCTTTCTCAGTAACTTTCAGTAAAAACAACCAGTATGCCACATCTACAGATTTGGGGGCGGCCTACCTGGAGCCCCATCAGTACATTCAATAAAGTGCAACTCCTAGCACAGGTATTCTTTAAGGTGCACTTCTGTGTGGAGTCATGTTGCAGCTTAGTCTGACTTTAGAAGAATTCAGATTAATGTACAGAGGAGCAGCTTATAGGAGGGTCGAATGTCACTAAATTATTTAAATCCAAGCTTAAGTTCTTAACTAAATCAATGCATTTATAAGTATTAGGATGATGCAGTAACTTATCCAGAGAACACTCAATATCGGCAATGTTCAACCTGTGTGCTGTGGCAGGCACATTGGAGTGCTGCAGGAATTTTGAAAACATGCAATACCTGACTGTTTAGTCAGGGACAGTGACCTCTTTTCACTTACATTGTCATATACAAAACTGACAACAGTCAGCGCAACAATAGCCATCCTGTGTAAATGAATCAAAATTATACCTTTTTTTCAAATGGGCAAAACATACAATATATATTTTTTGGTGTGCCACAGAGTGTTAGTAATTAGTTGATGTGCCATGAGATGAAAAAAACTGGAAAATCGCAGCTCTGTATGAACCACTATGTTTTATTAAGCTGAGACCGATAGAGGAAGATAACTTAAGTGTTCCATCACCTGGTTCTCCTCCCTTTGTTTTTAAGTGTTTGGTAAGGCTCCGTAAAGAGTGGCAGCCCCAAATCTCACTTTTCAGAAACCCTTTGCTGTATCAACCTGAAAACATAACTAGGATAATCTCATGGTGAGAATGAGGGAATTTTACTAGCTTTGGAAGTCCTACAGAATGAAACAAATGAGCTAAAAGTGATATGAATTGAGCTAAGAAGGGTGAAAAGGTTTGATAAGAGTTACATACAGTTAAAATAGGCCTTTCAGATCCTACACAAATTCAATGTTATGAATCTATGCAATTCATAAGTGAATATTCTTATGAGGAATTTCTATCATTTAAGGATTTTTTTTGTTCCATTTTGATGTTACTGTTTTTAAGACTCCAGTTTTGTGGAATAGGTTTGGTGGCAGAATGTACCCCCATTTCAGATAGATCCATAGCTGTGTTCATTTCAAATACTTTTTTCAGTCTTGCAGGCTGAGAGGACTAACTGGTAGGTCCTGGGATCAAAAGTTGTATCAAAGTGATGTTTGCACAAGGAAAGTGAAGACAATCAGGATGGGTTCCGGAGGCTCGCTACACATGCATGTGTGAGTGCAGTGATGGAGATGGGCTGCAGCCCAACCAGGCAGACCACTGAGATCTGGCAGCCTGACACCACAGACTGGGCCACAGGCCTGGCTCAGTTGGAAAGTTCGGGAGGAGGCTGGGAGCACTTTCTCAGGCTGGCAACGCAGACGCAGAAGGAAAGAAAGAACTTGAGGCTCCGTGACCTGCTTTACCCCTTCCCTGGGCTTCCACCCTGCTCTCTCAATGGCACTGAGAAGGGAATAGGAGCCTCAAGAAACAAACTGGGGGAAACAGTGCTCTCATCCATTTCCAAACCCTACAGCATGAATTTCCACAGGAAGTTTACTGCAGGGGTTTCCTCCTTGCCTTTGCTAATAGAACAGCTTTGTGAAACCCGTACTGGGCATACAGTCCCACTATGACCCCATGCCATAGCTACTATGGGCTTTGTTTACATTAATGGAGATGTGACTACTACTATATCTGGATTCCCCCAAAGCTTCTTTAAACTATATATTCATGCAGCACAAAGACCACTAATCCTAAGAGAGGAGCAATAAGCCTATTGCAGTCCTTGGAGCATAACCATTGCACACCAAGGCTGAGACAAAGGGCTAAGGTGGTGTTAACTTTGCTGAGATACTTTAGCAATAAGTAAATAGTTTCTGATGCAGTTGTCTCAGTGGCATATAATGTTGCATGTTGTGATTTTTTTCTACAATGACACTAATTTTCCTATATGCTAAACCAATTATTTTTCCTTTGCCATTGCAGAATTGGTTTAAGAATAAGAGGGCCAAGGATTGGAGGAATGAGATATATCGGTGCTGAGGAATGCATCACCTGCTACCCTGAACGACCTATATTTACAGTGTTGGAGAATCCTAGAATGCCATCCTGTTCAGGATCCTGAGTGGAGATCAGTTTGTCTGGTGACGTTGACCCTTATGGCACCCATGCCATGTATACCACCCTCACATCCTCTGCAGTTGTGTTAATTTTTTTGCAGTTGTGTTATTAATAAAGAGGTAAATTCTCAGCATGTGTTTGTTTGTGTGCCATATGGGACTAGTAGGGTATGTATGGAAATTGTGAAGGAAGTGTCATTTTAACTCAATGACAAGGAGCCCTCCTTTCATGAGATGACCTCCCAGAGTCACTGTCAATAGGCCCTGCACATCACAGAAATGTCCCAAGTGCCCAGAGTGAGTTTGCACTGACCCATAACCTTCTCCTCTATTCCCACCATAGGCTCATTTCCATTCTCACCAGATGATTTTAAAGTAAAAATTTCTTATTTCTTAGTGCTGACCAACAATTCTTCCCATCTTCATCACTACCCTGCCCCTTTGGGACCACAAATATGTGCAAATTTGGGACGGGGTGTGTCCCCAGTGAGGGAGCAGTGTGTTTCCAGACAGGATGAGCTCCATTCATGCTGACCAGTCCAGGCTGAACACTGGACTCAAAGGGAATCAGCCTAGAAGGCAACTCACAGGGCATATGGGAAGGTGACCATCAAACCTCCATCCAGTGTGCTCCACACCCGTTCACCCCCCTTCCCTTTTGTGGAGGAGATTGGGGAAATATTCTGTTCCACAGGTTTTGCTGGTTCACAAGAAATATGAGAAGAGATTCCATCAAGGCCACAAACAGGCTCCTCTCCCTTTCATCCCCTCCCGCACCAGCCCAGGAAAGCATTTTATCATTCCTTGTCCCCTTGCACAACCTGGAGAGAATTCCGATTGTGCTGCAGAACACTAATGGGGAACTTTGGGTTTGATGCTGCTCGAATCCAGTGTAAGGAGAGGGTCTCCTGAGCCGTGTTGCAGAAGACTCACTCATTGGAAGGAAGCAGTTGTACCTTTGCTTTGCTCCCACTGGCCTCCTTCAGTGGAACTGCCAAGGTAGGGGCAAATGAGGTTAGGAGAGTCAAGAGGCAAGGCCCACTTTTTAAAAACCATAAACCTCATCGAACCTTTGTCTTGCAGGAATCTTTAGTAATGTGAGGCTCATTTAGTGGGGTTTTATGTTAAAAGGTGAGTAATTGTGGACACCACAGTTGTCCTAGGGCGTGACTGCAATCATTGAAGAGAAGGTACGGTGATGTCATCAAACTTTCCTCTCTGCTGGGAGTTAACCAAGTCAGTGTCTCCGTGCTTCGTGCTTCTGCGTTCCCAGTGTGAAGGGCGGCTCCACTTTCTTGGGAAGGCATCACTCTTTGCCATGGTGCTAATTTTTATTCTTTCTTCTGACCTTTTTTCTCCTTTTTTCACTTGTGGATGTCCAATGTCCCCAAAGTGGTTGTGTTTATGTGTGATTACAGGCTTCGCAGAGAGAAAGATATTACTAGCCAGAGACCCCAGGCCTTGGTTGCGAGTGGGGGAAATCTGAGAAGGTCCCACATATTCTCATTTCCATGTCCTTTCGATGATTTTGAAGTCAAAATTTGTAACTTCCTAGTGCTGACCAACTTTCCTTCTCTTCTAAACATGAGGTTTCTCGATGCTTTAAGTACCCACCGAACTGCAGGGCCTGTACAAATATAAGCCCTAGGACACCGTCAGACCCAGTCCTGATTTCTCCTCTCTCTGGCCACAGCTGAAAGGACCCCAACCTGAGACTGAAAGAGGGGGATAGTCAGCACAAATCCCTCCATGAGCCCTCACACCCACTCTGGCGCACACTCACAAAGAACATTCTTCGGTCATGCTCAGGCTGCCCGAAAGAAAAGAAAACGTGGATCTATTTCCTGTAAGTGGATGGTGTCTGTCACATACACTACTTTTTTAATTTGACTCTACTTCTTCCCCGTGCCAGACGTATTAAGGCGATATGGCACCATGAGACGTAAACAATATGCAAAGCATTGCTACGTATAATAATTTACCCTCACCGAGGTTTGCAAAGAGAAATGCCTTCTCAAATTAATCCCCCAAATTAACCAATGCCCCAAAGATACAGTAATTTATCTCAAAGTAAACTTCAAATATGGCAAAAGCGTAGATTAGAAATTCACTATGCTAATATGAGGAAATAAGTTTGACTTATAAAACATCTTTAGAATCTGGCTTCCTAAAAGTACGTTGACCCCAGCCAGGTTGTCCTTGTACATGTTGATTGTGGCTGAGGAGTTACAAGCACAATCTTGTAAGGAGTTCAGTAGGTTCAGCATGGAATAGTTGTGTAATAGCTCCGGATGTAGTGTTTCACAATAAAGAACACCTGTCAGTGAACTTTCCAAATATTAAGGTGGGAAGTCAAATTAAGTAGGAAGAAGGTGTGAGCTAACTTGTTTTAAAAACTACATTTACATAAGCTGGATCTAAATTCAGACAAATGTAATATAATCAGAACCTTGGAGCTCTGCCTTGGAAGTGCCTGACAAGCAAAATTCCAAGCCACCATTTTATCTACAAGTACATAGAACAAAGGGCAGGGGAAAGAAAGGGCCCAGATACAATTCTTTATGGGGTGGTACAGGAGTGTGGTCCCTCCAAATAGAAGTGAAAAGGGACTTTTTAAATGGAGAGAAGGGTTACTAGGAATGTATACACAACAGGAGAGTGAAGTCCTCGGTTGTTTCAAACAGAAACAGATATGCATTTGCCTGAATTCTCATCACGGGCTGTTGCAATGACCACGGGGCTTGCTCTGAGCACACATGGAACTACCGTGTTACCATGCAGTCATTCGGTGCTCATGGGACACCTCTAGGAAATGCTGTGGTTCTGGGAGTGAAATAATGGAGATAACATAGAGCCTTTCCCTGGATTTGCTTATTGAGAAGTTCATCTGGGTCTCATTTGACTTCCCGTAGCCCGGGGCCTGGACTGGGGTTCTCCAAACCTTGAGTGGACACCTCTGGGGTCAGTTGCTGTGATAACATAACCTTCATCCTAAGAACGCTGAATGCCCTAGTTTTATTTTTCACTGAAGGCTTGCCTTATGCCCCCTCCTCCCATTAAGCCAAGGTAGCAGGGTGTTCCCATGAGGAGGAATCCTTGCCTCAGCCACCTCCTCCTAGCAGACACATACTTGTTTTCTTTTGTGGAACTCTCACACAACATCACCTTCATTTGGCACATGAGACAAATGGTGAGGGACCCGGTAGTAAAAGGGTGGAAATGGTGGGGCAGTAGTGCAATCATCTTATGGGGCTCTTCCAAGCAAAGTACCTCTTTTTCTTCTGGGTGATGCCCAGGTTAAAGGAAGAAACCACAATAGTCTGTCTGCACTGTGGGGACTTTTGACAGTATCCCGTCTACCCACTTCACACTACAGGTGAGGAACACAAGCCCAAGGCAGTGCGTTGGCCTGCAAGAGAGAGCATGCAGGTTTCTTTCCAGAGAAGGTCAACCTCTAGGTCAGGGGTGGGGAACCGTTTTTCTGCCAAGGGCCAGTTGGATATTTATAACATCATTAGCAGGGCATACAAAATTATCAACTTAATAGGGATAAGGACACATAAGTAAAAACTTAATCAATAAAGAAATTTAAAAATAAATTAATGAAAGCAAAATTATCAACTTAAAGATTAGCCAGCTATAACCCAGCCAGCTGCCGGCATGGCTCAGTGAGGTTATAGTTTGATTCCCCGTAAGGGCACATGTCCGGGTTGCAGGCTTGACCCCCAGTATGGGACTGTAGGAGGCAGCTGATCAATGATTCTCTCTCATCATTGATGTTTCTATCTCTCTCTCCCTCTCCCTTCCTCTCTGAAATCAATAAAAATATATTAAAAAATGTAGCCTGTTATATTTGGTCAAGCATTTAATTAACTCACCCCTAGTGCGTGGGCAGGGCCAGACCAAATGATTTCATGGGTCTTATATAGCCCTCAGGCTGGACATTAACCACCCCTGAATTTTAAAGTCTCACTTGCATTATCTAAATTTCTTTCAGTATAAAAACTTGAGTCCAAACATACTCTATGATTATAAACCCTGGTTGGTGTGTTTAATATCTTGAAATCTGGATATTAGATGCAAAAATATGTTTTCCAAAGGGGCAAAATGTCACACGTCACACAAGCCAAAACCATTTTTTCCAGAATGAAAAAAATACAAAAGAATTATATACCTCATTCTAATTTTAATTCTTTTATTCCTGAAAGTTTTTATTCCCAGGATTCATCCTATTGTTAGATCTGACTGGGCAAAATATAAGTCCCAAAACTAGTTTTCACTGGAATTAGAGAAATGGAAGTGTGGGGGGTTGTTCCCTCCTCCCAGAAAATGTTCAGAAAGTTGCTATTAATGCAAGTTCCAAGATAAACATCAAAGTGGAGAACAAAATGATGCATACTATGTTCCTGTACAGAATGCTGTGTTCCAAATAGTTAAGAGCTCATTAGTATTGAAGAAGTCAGTGGTATCTTCCCTTTTTGTCCCAAGTCAGAGATCTGCAGTTTACTTATCTCAAGGTAAACAGTTTGCTAACTTGTCAGGTATTTACCCTCAGGGGGAGTTTTCACTCCCTCCTGCCTCTCTGCCTTCTGTTCTTTCTTTTTTCCTTTCCTCCACCTCTCTTCCTTACCCAGTCATAATATAAATATCAATAGTATTTGTCCATTGATTGAACATTGTGTTTGATTGTTTTTAACAGGTGAGTTTAAGTGGCCCTGCCTATTTGACAACTGCAGGAGTGTTGGGAGCCCTGGGCTCTGTGCAATGGATACATACTCTCAGCTTCTAGAAACAAGGCCAGGGTTGTTGTTAGACCTGCTCTTAATAGGCATCTTCCTTCCCCTCCCAGGGGGCCTTAGGGGCTCCATTACCAAAAGTACACATTAAAGCCCTGGCATTAATAGGGCCTTAAACTGTGTGCTGGATCCCCAACTGTAGGGTGTTTGAGATGTTGACAAAGGTATCTTTGCTTTATCTCTTTGAGAATAAATAAATAGGCTTTAAAATAGCTAACACTTCTATGTTCCGAGCAGCACAATTTACAATAGCTAAAATTTGGAAACAGCCTAAGTGCCCATCAGCAGATGAGTGGATTCAAAAACAGTGGTACATTTACACGATTGCATACTATGCTGCTGTAAAAAAGAAGGAATTCTTACCATTTGCAACAGCATGGATGGACCTGGAGAACATTATGTTAGGAGAAAAAAGTCAGTCAGAGAAAGATAAATATCACATGATCTCACTCATTTGTGGAATATAATGAACATCATAAACTGATGAACAAAAACAGATCCAGAGACAAGGAAGCATCGATCAGACTGTCAAACATCAGAGGGAAGGTAGGGGAGGGTGGGGGTAAGGGAGAGAGATCAACCAAAGGACTTGTATGCATGCATATAAGCATAACCAATGGATACAGACACTAGGGGGGTGAGGGCATGAGCAGGGAGGGGGTGGGGGGGCAAATGGGGGGTAAGAACACATGTAATACCTTAATAAAAAAATAATAATAAATAAATAAAACATATTTGGGGGGGGGGGAATAGCTAACACTTAAATAGCACTTGCCAAGTGCCAGGTCCTGTATTAACCACTTTACAGATATTAACACATTTGATCCTCATAAATAAAGTAGGTACTATTATTTGTATTTTACAGTGAAGGAAACAGTACAGAAAGTTTTAGCCACTTGTTCAGGGTCAGGGGTCTGGAACATGGGTAGTCTGACTCCAGGGCTTATAGTTCTCAACCAGTTTACACTGTATCTTTCAGGACTGTACCCATCTCCTCAGGTTGTCTTGACTCTTCAACACAATAGTACACACAAAGAACCTAGCAACCTGCTTGGCATGAAGTGTTCTATAGCCATTCATGTCCTGTTTCTTTCCCCCTCTTTCCTCCATTAATAAAAAGCAGTACTCAAATCACACAAGTTCCTGGAATTCAAAAGTTGCTTCAGTAGTCTAAGATCCATCCCTGTAAAAAAGAGAGAGAAATGGTGCTTGCAAGTCCTTTTTCAAAGAGAGGATCAGTGTCAAAGTCAGGGATGGGTAACATCAGGATCTGAACTGTACTCCCAGGTTAAATATAGCACAATACCAATAAAGTAATTTTCTGTGAGACGTGGCCACCATAACTGAGGTATACTCCAGCTTTGGCTAGGAGTAAAATGTCACATCTGCCAAAGTTACTGACTTGATATATACTTTTTTTATAATTTATTATTTTTTTTATTAAACTCATTGAGGCAACATTGGTTACTAACATTATAAAATTTCAGGTGTACACCATAATTCAATATCTGTATACTCTGTGTATACAGATATCTGTAAACTTCTGTGTGTTCACAGAAGTTTAGTTTCCTTCATTAACATATATTTGACATACTTTTTCTGTTTGTCTTTATTACTTCTTACAGTTCTGTGTTATGTTTGGTATCATTTCCCTTTAACCTTAGAGTTTGCTAAAAATGAATTATCTCACCTCTCTTATGTGAGCATGTGTGTCAGAGGTAGAGAGAGAATTAATACATGTCTTTAGGCTACCATTTTTGTGATGATTTCAGTAAATATAAGATACTGAGTTGATCATTGTTTTCTTTAAGTATTTTAAAGATGCTGGTGCATTGTCTTCTGGATTCACTTGCTTTTCATGAGGAGTCTTTCATTCTGAATATTGTTTCTCTATTTGTAATGCATCCTTTCCCCTCTGACTTCTTTTAAAATTTTGTTTTTAATCAGTTTAACTATGACATGCCCAAATGCATTAGGTTTATTTTATTTCACTTTTATGTTTATCCTGCTTTGGGTTCTCTGAACTTCTTGGATCTTTGGTTTTATGCCTTCTCAGCTTCCAAAAACCTCAGCCATTATCTTTTTTCATATTTTTAAATTAGTAGACTTAATTTTTAGAAGTTTAGAATTACAGAAAACTGAGCAGATAGTACAGAGAATTCTATATACCCTCCTCCAACACACAGTTTGTCCTGTTAATAGTTTGCATTTGTGATGCATTTGTTACAATTAATGAACCTATATCAATACATTATTAACTGAAGCCCACAATTTGCATGAAATCTCACTCTGCATTGTACAGTTCTGTGAGTTTTGGCGAATGCAAAATATCATGCATTAGAGTATATATAGAATAGTTTCATTGTCCTAAAAAAAATCCCCTGTCCTTTACCTATTTATCTTTACTTTCCCCACCCCTGATATTTCAACTCTTTGGTTATTGTGAATAGTGTTGCTATAAACATTCACATACAAGTTTGTGTGTAGACATAAGTTTTTAACTCATTTGGATAAATATTTAGGAGTGCTGTTGCTGGAACGTATGGTAAGAGTATGTTTAACTTTGTAAGAAACTTCCAAATAGTCTTCCAAAGTATCTCTACCATTTTGCATCCTATCAGCAATGAATGAGGGTTACTGCTGCTCCACATCCTCATCAGCTTTCTTAATTTTAATTATTTGAATGTATCTGTAGTGGTATCTCATGGTTGTTTAAATTTTCAATTCCATCATGGAAAATGATGTCAAGTATCTTTTCATATGCTACTTGCCATCTGTGTATCTTCTCTGGTGAAGGCTTTTTTTCACCTGTTCCTGAATTGGGTTGTTTATTTTTTGTTGTTGTTGAGTTTTAAAAGATCTTTGTATATTTTAGATATGTCCTTTATCAGCTATGTGTTTTGCAACTATCTTAGTATCTGGCCACTATCTTTTTATTGTTTTTATTTATTATTTTATTTTTATTTTTTAAAACCTCACCCTATAGTATTTTCCCATTGATTTTTTATTTAAAAAACCTATGATTTTATTTATTATATCCAAGCACATGCCAAAAATAGTTTGAAATACAAAATAGAAATAGATTAAATTATCTGTAAGATTATGAAGGGTTACTAATTTATTAAAAGGTCAATCATATACTGTACATTTTATCTCCATGAGACAAAAACAGATTAAAAGTTAAGACTGCATTAAAATCTATTCTATTTACGGTATTTCAATACCTAAAAACAGGAATTACAAAGATGGTGTCAGATGAAATATATGTCATAACAAATAATAAAAAAAGTCAGAAGATGCCCTAGCTGGTTGGGCTCAGTGGATAGAGTGTCGGCCTGGGAACCGAAAAGTCCTGGGCTCAATTCCAGTCAAGGGCACATGCCAGAATTGCAGGCTCCATCCAAAGTAGACGGTGTGCAGGAGGCAGCCAATCAATAAATCTCTCTTGTCACCAATCTTTCTCTCTCTCTCTCTCCCCTCTCTCTCCCTTCCTCTCTGAAATAAATGAAAATATAATTTTTAAAAAGTCAGGACCTAGCTGGTTTGGCTCAGTGGATACAGCGCCAGCCTGAGGACCGAAGGGTCCCAGACTCTACTCCAGTCAAGGGCACATGCCCAGGCTGTGGGCCCCATCCCAGTAGGGGGTGTGCAAGAGGCAGCCAATCAATGGTTCTCTCCCATCATTGATGTTTCTATCTCTCTCCCTCTCCCCTCCTCTCTGAAATCAATAAAAATATATTATTTTTAAAGTCAGAAGAGATTAATAAGTCTTAGATTAGAAATAAACTTTTTGGGGAAATCCTATATAATAAAAACCCTGGGTGTAACGTTACGACCGAGGCTCAACCAACCGGAAGGAAGTCAGTCCTGCAAGGGTCGTCTTGGAAATGACTGCACCCTCCTCCAGCTGTTTCCCACAAGGATGGCGAGGTTTCAGGCAGGAACCTGCCCTTGGAGCATGGCCACACTGAGTCTTGGGTCCTCTTAGCTACAGCTGCTCCCTCCCCGAGCTGTTTCCAGTGAGGGCGAGGTTTGAGGCAGGAATCACCTTTCGGAGCATGGCTGCACTGAGTCCTGGATCACGTTGCCAAGGGCTGCGCCCTTTCCAAGCTGTTTCTCACAAGGCCGAGGTTTGAGGCAGGAACCGGCCCTTGGAGCACGGAGGCATATCTTTATAAAGTTTTAATACATTATATTAGAGGTCATGGTAGTACTGTTTTATCCATAGCATCTACAGGAATTGCTGCAAATTTACTTCTCAGTGGAAGCACCTTTCATCCCCAATATAAATTACCCATTCCACTAAATGAAACTTCAATTTCTAGACTTGATATAAACAGTGAAGTCGCTAAAATTATTTAAAAGGCCCAACTTCTCATTATTGATGAATGCACCATGGCATCCAGTCATGCTATAAATGCCATAGACAGATTACTAAGAGAAATTTGAATGTTGTATTTGGTGGGAAAGTTCTCCTTCTTGGAGGGAATTTTCGACAATGTCTCAGCATTGTACTGCATGCTATGCGATCAGCCATAGTACAAACGAGTTTAAAGTATTGCAATGTTTGGGGATGTTTCAGAAAGTTGTCTCTTACAACAAATATGAGATCAGAGGATTCTGCTTATAGAGAATGGTTAGTAAAACTTGGAGATGGCAAACTTGATAGCAGTTTTCATTTAGGAATGGATATTATTGAAATCCCCTGTGAAATGATTTGTAATGGATCTATTATTGAAGCTACCTTTGGAAATACTATATCTATAGATAATATTAAAAATATATCTAAATGTGCAATTCTTTGTCCAAAAAATGAGCATGTTCAAAAATTAAATGAAGAAATTTTGGATATCCTTGATGGAGATTTTCACACATATTTGAGTGATGATTCCATTGATTCCACAGATGATGCTGAAAAGGAAAATTTTCCCATCAAATTTCTTAATAGTATTACTCCTTTGGGAATGCCATGTCATAAATTAAAATTGAAAGTGGGTGCAATCATCATGCTATTGAGAAATCTTAATAGTAAATGGGGTCTTTGTAATGGTAGCAGATTTATTATCAAAAGATTATGACCTAACATTATCGAAGCTGAAGTATTAACAGGATCTGCAGAGGGAGAGGTTGTTCTGATTCTAAGAATTGATTTGTCCCCATCTGACACTGGCCTCCCATTTAAATAGATTCAATGACAGTTTCCCGTGATGCCAGCATTTGCGATGACTACTAATAAGTCACAAGGACAAACTCTAGACAGAGTAGGCATATTCCTACCTAAACCCGTTTTCGCACATGATCAGTTATATGTTGCTTTCTCTTGAGTTCGAAGAGCATGTGACATTAAAGTTAAAGTTCTAAATACTTCAGCACAAAGGAAATTAGTCAAGCACTCTGAAAGTGTTTTCACTCTTAATGTGGTGTGCAGGGAGATATTACAATAAGTTTAATCACTTTATCAGTCATTGTTTGCATCACTGTTGTTTATATATAATGTTTTTGTTGTTTTCATATCATGTTTTTGTCGTTTTTTATATCATGCCTCTGTTGTTGTTATATCCTTTTGTTACTGTTTATTTATTAATAAATTTATATATTGTTTTCATTTACATTTTACTATTTTCCTTCATCTCTCACACTTTTATTATAGAGTAAGGGCAAATAGCAATATTAAAATATTTCTGCTGATTAATTCCCTTTTAAAGTGTATGAATTTCGTGCACTGGGCTACTAGTAAGATAATAATAAAATAGATTTTAAATTAGAAGAAAGTGATAAATTTGTTGAATTCTATAAAAACAGAATACACAATAATAAAATGGAAAAGACATATAATAATCAGCATGAAATATATCTTATAATAAATGTATATATTGCTAATAAATAGAGATATATTGATCAGTATGTCAAATTTATAAGAAACCTTATGTGAAATGTAAAATATTTTAAATGGCCCATAATGTAGAGGCAAACAGACCAAAAACAGAGAAAGAAATGGAAAAGTTACATAAAAAAGACTATTGAGCCTAACCATTTTTTAGGTAATTTTAGATTGCAAAGGACCAGGCCATTCATATGCAAAAGCCCCTGTGCACAGCTTGGGTGGGGCGGGGTCTCAGGGAATCAACAGGGTGGAGCAAACAGCTATGGCTTATTCTCAGCCCTGCCCTAAGAGGCTCCGGGTCTCAGTGTCCTGGTAATCGCTGCAAGCACCTCTGAGAAAAAGCTGCTCTCGAGTTCCACCTGCTGCCAGACAGTTCAGTTTCTCCCTGTATGAGTCTGGGTCCCCAGAGACTCACCCGGAACTGGAGTTCAGAGCAGTCAGGAGCTTGTGTCTCCTTCCAGATTGAAAAAGACAACTGTGTCCTCAGTTGCCAGCCCTTTCCGCGTGCACCTCTGTATCTCTGCACTTTACTTCTGCACCTCCTCTTAGTCTCAGTGTGCTTTTCTCTTTCCTTCTAGTTGTAGAATTTCCACTCAGCCAGCCTTCCTGTGGTTCTGGGTGATGTCCATTTTGTCTTTTAGTTGTATTTTGAAGTGGTTGTGCGAGGCAGCAATTTCAGGTGTTTACCTATGCTGTCATCTTGGTTTCTCCGGAGCCTGAACATTTTTTAAAACCTCATTGGATATATAGCATCTGTACAACATACAGAAAGTGATCATGTGGTCTTTAATTCATTTAATGAGGCAGGTATTGTTTTCACACCTCAAATCTGAAAAGTACAACACATACACAAAGTTTAGGACCAATTTATTTATAAAAAATAATAAATATAATCCTGGACAACATTTTGGTACCATGAGAGAATAATTCACTATAACTGAGAGTGGATTAGTCTAGGAAATCAAGGCTGATATTACACAAGAATACTTGTCAAAATAAAATTTCATTAAAATACTAAAAATTATTTCACTAATTAATTAAACAAATTAAAAAGTAAATACACAGTCCAGTAATTATAACAGTGAGCACTTTAGTGAAATACTCTAATAACTATTGAGAAGCCATCCAATAAATTCCAAAATTTGTTTCAGATTAAAAAGCTGAAAATATTAGTTTTAGAAGGCAATTTTATATATTGCCTAACATATTTTTCCCAAAGATATTTTTCCATTGATTTATTGATTTTTAGGGAGAGTGGAAGAGAGAGGGAAAGACAAAGGGAAACATCAATGTGAGCAAAACACATTAATTGGTTGCCTCTGACCAGGGCCAGGGCCCGAGGAGCCTGCAACCAAAGTATGTGCCCCTAACTGGAATCAAACCCGGGACCCTTCAGTCCACAGGCCAACGCTCCATCCACTGAGCCAAACCAACCAGGGCAGGAGGCAATTTTTTATTGTTTTATTGTTTAAAGTATTACATATGTCTCCTTTTCGCCTGATTGACTCCCCACCACCACTCCTGCCCCCCAGGACAAGCCCCCACCACCCCAGTGTCTGTGTCCATTGGTCATGCTAATATGCAAGCATACAAGTCCTTTGGTTGATCTCTTACCCTCCTCCCCCTCACCTTCTCTCTGAGGTTGGATGGTCGATTCAGAGTTTCTTTGTCTCTGGATCTATTTTTGTTCATTGGTATATGTTGTTCATTATATCCCACATATGATATCCCACATGTGATATTTATCTTTCTCTGACTGGCTTATTTCGCTTAGCATAATGCTCTCCAGTTCCATCCATGCTATTGCAAATGGTAAGAGTTCTTTTTTTACAGCAGCATAGTTTTCCATTGTATAGATGTACCACAGTTTTTAAATCCACTCATCTGCTGATGGGCACTTAGGCTATTTCCAAATCTTAGCTATTGTAAATTGTGAAGCTGTAGTACTACCTCATTATTCCAATAGTAGATAAGAATGCAACACTAAATGGTTATTCAACTTCCAACATTCAAGCACTTTTCTTCAATGTCCTGCTTTCAACTCATTACTCTGGATATGACTATTAATTTATTGGCTATTAATGACCTATGTACCACTGGATGCCTATGGCACTAATTCTTTAGTCCAACAATTAGAGTTAAAAAGAAACAGATTTTCAGCTTCCTTCCTTCAACCTAGTGGTCTTGTTTTCTCTACTCAAGTAGTTACAAAAGTACAATTGAAAATCTATAGCAGTAACTCATTATTCCAACAAGAAAAAGAAATTTACAATTAGCAAGGATTGTTTTTTTTTCTAGTTTCAAACTTTACTTATTCTACTTATCTCTAGTTATCCATATTTACCTTTATATTTAGTTAACATCTATTATTTATTGTAATATTTTATGATATTTTTGCAATAAATATTTGCATCATTCTTCCATGAAAATAAATGATTCTAGTGATGAGAAGTATGTGTTTTCCTCTTTAGGGGTTAAGTACTTTCCTGATTATGTCTAGTGAAATATTTACCATGGGTTATCTCATTTCAAGAAGAAGTACAGGGATACCTCACTTTATTGTGCTTTGCTTTATTGAGCTTCACAGATGTTTTTTATATATTGAAGGCTTGGCCCTCCACCAGCAAAAATTATGATAATTCACTTTATTGTTGTGGTCTGGAACCAAATACTCAATATCTCCAAGGTAAGCCTGTAATAAGTTGCACTTATTGAGAAGAATGTGTTTTCAACATCCTGACTTCAGTTAGTTTCTAGGTTCCGCACACCCCATTTTTCTCTGTTATCCTCCTGTTGCTTAGGTACCACAAATTATATTACTAGCACGTTATTTTAATGATAAATAAGATGTTGGATTGAGAAAAAATGTATTTTTCAGCTTCCTGCCTTCTCCTACTCATTCAGCTATCTAGTTATCTCTATATACTCTAGTTATTTACAACATAGGATTGTTAAGAGGACTAACTGTGTTAATATAAACAAATCACTTAGACCAGGGGTGGGCAACCTTTTTGTGAGTGCGTGCCAAAACCAGCAAAATCTCTGACTCAAAATTCTTCTGCGTGCCAACCCTAATTTTTTGAGAACATGTTACGCCTACTTGATATCTCTTAAGGTGTACGTATGTGAAGAACCTTGAAGAAATAATAAAATTCATTCGAGCGACAAAAATACAGTATATGATGATGAAAAATACATCTATTTTTTAATGTATATATGTACACTGATAGTCCGACAGAAAACTTTATGACTCCGTTTGATATTATCAGTGGGACTTTTGCTGCTGCATCACTGATGACAGAGATTTTACATCAGGTTTATATTTCGTGACCTTCAGAGATATGCACGAGCTACTACTTTCATCCGTCAGGCTACTCCTGTTACAAAACTTAACAAAATTCATCACTGAGAACAAAGATTCACAAGTGTATGTGGATGAAACCAAAACACTGGTCGGATCTAGGAAGGCAGGGAGAGTTAAGGCAGAGGCATAGAAATTGCTCTTCCCCTCTCTCATCAATCCATGTCTACGGTCTTTAAGATAACTTGTTATGTAAAACTATTTATTTATCTAAGATGCACGTACACTGAATTTATCTGAAAAATAAAAAAGTCGATATCAAGACAAAATTGTAAATGGAAGATTATAAGAGAGGGTTTCGCGTGCCAGCAAAAGTTACTGGCGTGCCATGTTTGGCACGCGTGCCAGGGGTTGCCCACCCATGACTTAGACTATTGCCTGGAACACAGTAAGAACCGGCTAAGTGTGGGTTACTGTTATTATCTCAATTCATTTTCACAACCCCATGAGGTAGATACTATTATGACGGCAAGTTCACAGATGAGGAAACTGAGACACAGGAAGGTAAAGCAATTCACTAGATTAGCCAGCTAGCAAAAGCAAAGCAAAGCTGGGTTGCAGGCACCCGCAGTGGGACTCCAAGTAGTCTCCTAATTTATCATTTCATCTGAATTACTAGCCCGATTCATGAATTTTGGGGGAGAACCGACCAGAACCAGAGAGTCCTATCCATTAGTTAACCGACTCCCGGGAGGGGAGAGTGGTGCTAAGGGCCCACGGGACAAGGTAGACTGCCATAGCTCCAGGGGCTCAGCGCTTTCTTCAGCCCTGACTCTGACCTAAGGGCAACAAGCCCAGCGCCCACTGGCGGGCAGGAGGGCCAGACGGAGAGGCTTCTCGGGTGCCTGTGTGGTTCCGTGCGCTCAGCCTCTCGCCCCGCCCCAGGTCGGCTTGCACTATTCACCAAAGTTCCTTCCTCAGGACAGTGCCCAAACCCAAATCTAAGTAGTCAGCTAAACTGCAAGGTAGAGCCCTCACATGCACACTCCTACTCACACCCTTCTGGCAAGCACCCATTCCTGTTACGGCCACGCCCTGGTTGCGTTTGCATCCCAGCAGGTCCCACCAGCGGCAGCACTGCTTGGACCAGGATCCAGAAAGAGGACCCCAGCCAGGGATCGCCACAGGCTGGCGTACAGAGTCGGCGCTCAAGACGTGGAGCCTTCCCCGGTGAGCAGCCTTGAAGACCCCGGTTACGGATGTCTGGGAGTCGATGAGCTCCGGGAAGAGCTGCATGGACAGTGCCTGGACCAGGACAGTTGCTTTGGTGAACTCCAAAAAACGAACTTTTCCTAGGAAACAAGTAGACCGGCCGCTCTCTTACTCACTTCATTTCTTGGTCCTCACCCATGGCCAATTGTTTTTAGACAGAAGATATCCAACATAGTTATACAACAAAAATTAATCCATAAATATTGAAAGTAAAACTAAGCAAATGAATCTGTGTATTAAATTAATGGCATAGTCACACAGAGAGAAACACTTTTATGTCAGTTTGAGATACAGTAATTTCATCATGCATCCCTAGTGGGGGTATGCCCTAAAGATAAAAAATCTTCAACTCTTTTTAGTAATTGCTGTATTTCATTAGTGGTAATGTTGGTATTTTTACACTGACGCTGCTATATGTGCATTGTGGGATAAAACAAATGAGTAATTGTACTGGGAACATTGAGAGCTGGAATATTTGTGAGGAAAACAAGGAAATACAAATATAAGATTATTGAGGTTAAATAAAATCTCTGTAGTCCTGAGTGGAAGTACAAATGTGAATAATTCATGGTGTATTTTATCTCCAAATAAGATTCTACCTCTCTTCACCAATGGGGGAAGGGGAAGATATCCAATAGTGTGGTCCACTTTTTCCATTTAACATTATGTCCTACATCTTATCTTTAAATTCCAAAAAAAGGAGGTTTCCAATAATTAATGGCATTAGCTTTCACAGTCTGATAAGTTATGTCTTAGGAGCAAAGGCCCAGAGGCCATCTAGCTACTAGTAGAATGGATCCAGAATTTCCACAACAAATTCACAGTGTCTTCAAAAATTAAAGTCTGTAGGATTAGTGTTCCAATTTAAAAACAGTGTAAAATGAATAGAAATAATGATAATTGACCATGTATTGCCTACCTAGTATATGATGGGACTAGTTTAAGGGGCCGGACAAGGAGGCGGGGTTACAAATTCCTTTTGCTGGAGTAAATTGGTGGAGGTGGATGTCTGGGGGGGAAATATGCAATTTTTCTCTAGGCTGCAAATTTAACTGGAGTGTATCAGGATCGAGTCATTAACATAGTCTATGTTATAGACTGTGTGCCCTCTAAGCTAATTGGGAATATGGGGCTTAGGAATCATAGCTAACCACCAATTAAGATAAACCTTACCTATTTTGCTTGTGATTGGAAACAGAAAATTGTGTGTGTGTGTGTGTGTGTGTGTGTTTGCGCGTGTGCGCGCGCAAGCGCGAGCACGCAGGCGCAAGCACAGGCGCCTACATACATACACATATACACAAACATGTAAAATTACATGGGTTTGTTGTTCATACGGCCGCTGAGTGAAAAGTGTGCTGTGGCCTGTCGTCTCGTCCTTCTCTTCAGGTATTTCAATTTGAGGTTGAAGAAAAGACAAGGTGCCGAAACTGGTTTGGCTCAGTGGATAGAGCGTCGGCCTGCGGACTGAAGGGTCCCAGGTTCGATTCCGGTCAGGGGCATGTACCTTGTTGCGGGCACATTCCCAGTGGGAGATGTGCAGGAGGCAGCTGATCGATGTTTCTCTCTCATTGATGTTTCTAACTCTCTATCTCTCTCCCTTCCTCTCTGTAAAAAATCAATAAAATATTTTAAAAAAAAAAAAAGAAAGAAAAGACAAGGTCTCCAGTCCAGTTTAGAATCGAGCAACCTCGCTCGGAACCGGAAGGATGCACGGACCCGGTTTCCCCACCGGATTCTTTATACCGATACACACACCTCCTCCCGTAGGCAGCGCTAGCTAAGTCTGGGGAAGGTATTTACTGACGTACCCGGAACTGTTTCCAAGGTTTTCTCAGGTTCTGGTTGTGGCGTGGTGATAGGTTCTGGGACCCAAGACAGCCGTTATCTTCCCAGGTTAGCGAGATAACCCCCTCCCCCCGGCCTCGGGGACCCAGCGGCAGTGATGTCTCCGGTGTCTCGCTCGCGCAGCCCGGAGAGGGAAGCCTCGGGCTCCAGGGTGAAACGCCGCAGTTCGTCGAGGAGCCCTAAACCCAGCAAATCTACCCGCTCCCCGCGGGGCCGCCGCTCTCGCTCGCACTCTTGCTCTCGGTCTGGGGATCGGAATGGCCTCAGCCATCAGACAAGTGGCCTCAGCCAAGGCTCCCGAAACCAGCCCTACCGCTCCCGCTCGCGGTCACGCTCTCGAGAGCGGCCTTCTGTGACGCGGGGCACCCCCTTCGCTTCTGCCACCTCGTCTGCCTATTATGGCGGCTACTCACGCCCCTACGGGAGCGACAAGCCTTGGCCTAGCCTCCTGGACAAGGAGAGGGAGGAAAGCCTGCGGCAGAAGTGAGTGAGACGGACACACCCTCTTGCCCCCACCTCCCTTTCTAGTTGATTTATAGTTCATCTCTACTGACTATTTGCATTTCGCTCTTTCTGCCTGCCTTGCGCCCATTTTCATCCCTTCAGTCCACCCACGACAACACCTTATTCGCTCTTTTCTTCCCTTAGGTTTTCACTCATCCTCAGGGCCCTTTATACAGTGCCCTGGTCTCCCGCCACTCCCTTCTGCCTCCTGACATGTAGCGACATGGCCAGGAGCCTCAGAACTACTGGAGTTATATAGCATTTACTTGGTTGCGCGGTTATCATTCATGAGCATGTTTTTATTTCCCAGTAGACTGACCTCTTGGGAAGGAGAAGCCCTATTTTATTGATTACAAAATTTGCAGTACTTTGTAGAAACGCAACCATTGCTTGTTGAATGATCAGACAGGTTTAAGATGATAACGGGATATGTAAGTGGAAATGTTTTATAGCGAGTTGGGAAGGATTGAGATTAAGGGTTTAAATTGAAGAGGAGAAAAACTTCTGAGACAAGATAATTAAATGAATGTAGAAAAAGTGACCTGCTAAACTGTAGATTAGGCTATGTTGAGAAAGGTCTTGTTAAGTGTTCTCAATCTTGACCATGAAAAGTAAGGTCAGGGTGAGATCAGGTCTCTAATGAGAGTGAGTATTAGAGTGGGAAAAATGGTAGTTTAAAAAGTAGAAAGAAAAGGGGTTATAATTATTACTAAGCCTTAATATCAAATGCTTACTGAGTGTTAAACTACGTGTCAGGCACTTTTAAAGTATTAAAGTCATTGAGATTAAGGTTATAACAGCTGGGAGATGTCCCCATGAATTGTTTTTTTCCAGGAGTGGGAAGTCCATAAAGCACAGGCTCCAGGATCAGACTGCCTGAATTTGAAGCACTTCTTTGCTACTTAATAGTTGTGTGATTTTGGGCAAGTTACTTAACCTCTATGAGCTTCATTTCTTCACTATTTAAAAGGGATAAAATTAACACAGTTGCTTTTAGAGTTGTCATAATTTAGTGCTCAGAACATAATAGTAGTTCTTAAGTGTTAGATATTAGGTTTTCCTGCATGGGAACAGAAAGAGTAAAAATGGTCCTGAGTGAGGTTGGAGACCTCCTCTCCAAATTAAGTTTTTCAAAAAGTGATCCTAAGGTTGCATCAATCAAAAAGCAACCAGCTTCTTACTAGACAATCCTCCCAAAAAGATTTTGGAACTCCTTGTATGAAATTTGCCTTTGTGCATTTAGAAGACAAATAATTTATCTTAAGAGAACAGATGGCAGAAGGGGTGAGAATTTAACTGCTTGCTCTTTACAGCCTATCAGGCATTCTTCCCCCACCCCCCCATTGCATTATATCCCAAGTTCAGTTATAAGTATGTTCCTTTTTAGACTGTCTGTTTCTTCAGGTAGGAAACCTGACTCTGACTGCATGATTATAATGTCTCTTTCCTTGAATAAAGAAGTAAAAAATAGTTTATTTAAACAATCAAATGAATTATATTTATATTGTAAGGTGGTTGTTGTTTTTTTAATGGAGTCACAAGCAGCTAAACTTTGAGGAACTGAGCCTTATTTTTTTTTGTTTTATTTTTAAATATATTTTTATTGATTTCAGAAAGGAAGGGAGAGGAAGAGAGAGAGAGAGAGAGAGAGAGAGAGAGAGAGAGAGAGAGAAACAAACATCAGTGATGAGATAGAATCATTGATTGGCTGCCTCCTGCACACTCCCTACTGGGATCAGGCCTGCAACCCAGGCATGTACCCTGACCAGAAATGGAATCATGACCTCCTGGTTCATAGGTCGACGCTCAACCACTGAACCACGCCAACTGGGAGAGCCTTAGTGTTTTTGTATTTTGTTTGCTTGTTTATGAGTAATAACAAAAATTAAGAGAAGAAATCACAAACATAAAACAAAAAAAATTTGTGACCTCCAAGAGTAGATAGATATGTACTTCTTTTCAAAAACAAACAACAAAAAAACTAAAAGGAAACCAGAAAGAAAACAAACCCTGTATCTCATTGAGTACAGTTTTTCTCCACTAAAACTTTTGTTTTCAGAGCTTCCTTTATTTTCTACTTCCTATGCTTCATTTTTATTTTCTTCATTAATTCTTGACTTTCAGCAAATGGAAGGTTTGACCAAACAAAAATAAAAGCTCTTTATTTTCATAAATGTGTGTAAACAAATGAAGTATTTCCAAATGTAAAACTGTTTCTGTCATATACTAGTATTGCAGAAGATAAAATGAGCAGTTGGCAGCTATGTCATGTATGCAGCAGAAAGGATGCACTTGATAGGCTCCCAGGCTGCATTTCTGGCCCAGCCTCTCAGGCTGTTTGTGGTCTGTACCATTTGAAAGTACTATCAAAACATCAGATTGTACTTGTTGAGTTTATATTTAAACCAAGTTTTTGTTAATTTACAGTTTAAAATGAAAAGGGAAAATAGGACTCAACTGGACTCCTTGAAATTTGATTATATATTTAGGAAATATAATTTATTTATGGAGTTGTAATTTACATGCCTGTATCTTCTAGGAGATTAAGTGAAAGAGAGAGGATTGGAGAATTGGGAGCTCCTGAAGTATGGGGACTTTCTCCAAAGAATCCAGAACCAGAGTAAGTGATTTAAAAATCTTTTTTGTTAATTTATCATTTGTTTAAATCCAGTCTGTTGTCAAATTTTTTGTTAAGTGAAGAACTTGAAGTACAGCTCACATTTTTCTCCTTTCATGTGATTTATGCTCTTCTACCCCTTAAGTTTTTTTGTTTTGTTTTGTTTTGTTTTTAATATATTTTATTGATTTTTTTACAGAGAGGAAGGGAGAGGGATAGAGAGTTAGAAACATTGATGAGAGAGAAACATCGATCAGCTGTCTCCTGCACATCTCATACTGGGGATATGCCCACAACCCAGGTACATGCCCTTGACTGGAATCGAACCTGGGACCCTTCAGTCCGCAGGCCAACGCTCTATCCACTGAGCCAAACCGGTTTCGGCAAAGTTTTAAAACATTGAACATACCTAAAGATTAAAATATGTTGAGAGTGCATTGGCATGCCGATAAGTTTTTTTAAATTGTTATCCACGGGTTGCTAATTTCCTAATCATAGAAGGGTTCAGTGTTAAAACAAATACATTTATATTATTTCTTTTTTAATTTAAAATTTTTATTGTTGAAAGTACTACATACAAGAGCTTTGGTTGATCTCGTACCTCCCACCCCTCCCACCCTCCCCTGCCTTTCCCTCCGAGGCTCGACAGTCTGTCCGACGCTTCTCTGTCTCTGGATCTATTTTAGTTCATCAGTTTATGTAGTTCATTATAATCCACAAATGAGTGAGGTCATGTGATATTTATCTTTCTCCAACTGGGTTATTTCGTTTAGCATAAATGCTCTTCTGGTCCATCCATGCTGTTGCAAATGGTAAGAGTTCTTTTTTTTTTCTCTTTCAACAGCATAGTATTCCATTGCATAGATGTAGCACAGTTTTATTTTTTTTTTCTTTATTGCTTAAGGTATTACATACATGTCCTTATCCCCCAGTTGCCCCCCCCACCCCACCCCCCACTCATGCCCTCACCCCCCTGGTGTCTGTGCCCATTGGTTAGGCTTATATGCATGCATACAAGTCCTTTGGTTGATCTCTTCCTCTTACTCCCACCCTAGTTTCATTTTTTCACATGTATCTGTTCAATTTTCCCAACATCATTTATTGAAGAGACTGTCTTGACTCTATTGTATGTTCTTGCCTCCTTTGTCAAATATTAATTGAGCACAATGACTTGGGTTGATTTCTGAGTTCTCTATTCTGTTCCATTGGTCTATATGTCTGTGCCAGCACCAGGCAGTTTTGAGAAGAGTGGTTTTGTAATATAGCTTGATATCTGGTATTATGATCCCTCCAACTTTGTTGTTCTTTTTCCGGATTGCTGTAACTATTTGAGGTCTTTTTTTATTCCAGGTGAATTTTTGGAGAGTTTGTTCTAGGTCTGTGAAATATGCCGTTAGTATTTTAATGGTGATTGCATTGAATCTATAAATTGCTTTGGGTAGTATGGACATTTTAATGATGTTGATTCTACCAATCCATGAACACGGTATGTTCTTCCATTTGGTTATGTCTTCCTCTCTTTTTTCAATATCCTATAGTTTTCTGAGTACAGGTCTTTTACATCCTTAGTTAAGTTTATTCCTAGATCTCTTAATTTTTTGGTGGAATGGTAAATGGGATTGTTGTTTTTTTAGTTTCTCTTTCTGTGAGTTCATTATTGATGTACATAAAAATGCCATAGATTTCTGGGTGTTAATTTTGTATCCTGCTACATTGCCAAATGCACTTATTAAGTCTAGTAGTTTTTTGATGGAGCCTTTCAGGTTTTCTGTGTACAACATGTCACCTGCACATAATAATATTGTACCATCCTTGCATCCCCGGTATAAATCCCACTTGGTCATGGTTTATGATCCTTCTAATGTAATGCTGGATCAGATTTGCCAGAATTTTGTTGAGGATTTTAGCATGTACTAGTATGTACATCAGGGATATTGGTCTGTAGTTCTCTTTCTTTGTGGTGTCTTTATCTGGTTTTGGAATGAAGATAATGCTGGCTTCATAGAAAGAGCTTGGAAGTGTGCCTTCCTCCTGAATTTTTTGGAATAGTCTGAGGAGAATAGGTTTTAGTTCTTCTTTGAATGTTTGGTAGAACTCCCCTGAAAAGCCATCTGGACCAGGGATTTTGTTTGCTGGAAGTTTTTCGATTACTGCTTCAATTTCATCGGTAGTTATTGACCTATTCAGGTTTTTTATTCTTCCTGATTGAGTTTTGGGAGCTTGTATTTTTCTAAGAATATGTCCATTTTGTCTAGATTGTCCAGTCTGTTGAAGTAGAGTTGTTCGTAGTGTTTTTTTACAATCCCTTTTATTTCTTTTGGTTCTATTGTTACTTCACCTTTCATTTCTGATTTTGTTTATTTGGGGCCTCTCTCTTTATTTCTTGGTGATCCTGGATAGAGGTTCATCAATCTTGTTTATCCTTTCAAAGAACCAGCTCTTGGTTTTATTGATCTTTTGTATTGTTTTTTTGTTGTTGTTGTTGTTTTCTTTTTTGGTCTCTATGTCATTTATTTCTGCTATGATCTTTACTATTTCCTTCCTTCTGCTCACTCTGGGCTTTTCTTTTTGCTCTGTTTCTAACTCTTTGAGTTGTAGGGTTAGGTAATTTATTACCATTTTATCTTGTTTTTAGAGCTATGAACTTCCCTCTCAGGACTGCTTTCACTGTGTCCCATAGATTTTGGATTGTTGTGTTTTCATTGTCGTTTGTTACCAAGATGCTTTTTTATGTCTTCTTTGATCTCTTTGGTAACCCGTTCATTTTTCAATAGAATGCTATTTAGCCTCCAAGTGTTTGATTTTTTTCATTGTTTTTATTGTAGTTGATTTCTAATTTTATGCCATTGTGATCTGAGAAGATGCTTGATAGGATTTCTATCTTCTTGAATTTGAAGACATTTTGCCTGTCTCCCAATATGTGGTCTATCTTTGAAAATGTCCCGTGTGCACTTGAGAAGAATGTATATTCTGTAGCTTTGGGGTGAAATGTTCTGAAGATGTCAATTAATTCCATCTGATCTAGTGAGTAATTTAGGATTTCTGCTCCTGTGCTGAGTTTTTTTGTTTAGAGGATTTATCCAGTGGTGTCAATGGGGTATTAAAGTCCCCTACTATGACTGTATTGCTATCAATCTCTCCCTTTATATCTTCCACAAGTTTTTTTTATGTATGTTAGTGCTCCTGTATCATATGCATATATGTTTACCAAAGTTATATCCTCTTGTTGAATTGCTCCCTTTAGTATTATGAAGTGGCCTTCCTTATCTCTTGTTATAGCCTTCACTTTGAGGTCTATTTTGTCAGATATGAGTATTGCAATTCCAGGTATTTTTTTTTTATTTTAATTCACCTGAAAAAAAATTTTTTCCATCCCTTCACTATGAGTCTGTGTGAGTCCTTTGTTCTGAGGTGGGTCTCTTGTAGACAACAGATATATGGGTCATGTTTTCTTATCCATTCAGCTACCCTATGTCTTTTTATTGGAGCATTTATTCCATTTATGTTTAAGGTTATTAGTGATAGGTACTTGTTTGTTGCTATTTTTTTTAAGGATAAAATAAGTTTTTATTTATAGTCTTATAGTAAAGGGGGAAGCCTTAACTTGCAAGACAATTCTTCGGCAGTATGTACAACATACTTTTTATTTCCATGGAATGGAATCAAACACGGACTGAGACTACAGAGTATACACTAGAAATCAGCAAATGCCAGGAACGGAGTAGGAAAAAGACAAAGAAATGAGGCCTAAACACACAAAACCCTTCACTGGGAGCTGCTGATCGCAGCCAGAACCAGGGCTGGGTCACCATGGGGACAGGTTCCAGAACAGTCGGGAAGGACGTGGGGCAAGGGTGGGAAGGGGCGGCACTGGGGTGCGGGTTTAGTACCAGGTAAATTGCTCTTGGTATTTACATAAAAAATCAGTTGGCTCTATTTCTTAGAAATACACACGGAAAGAAAGGAAGATTTGATCATTACTTTATGAATCTGTCGCTTTGCAATACCGACATCATCAGGAATAGGGACAATTCACTCAGATTCAAATTTCAGTAGCAGGAAATAAATATCAAAACATCATCACTGGCCCTCAATACAAAACCTCTACCCCACCTGCTCTTCCCTCCTTGCCCTCCCACCCCCAGCACCCTCTGGCGGCCACTTCACTGCTGACGCCCCCCACACCACACGAGTGTCCCGAGGCCCTCCCGAAGGCTGGCTGAAAGAAGCAGGAGTGAAACAGGCCCAAGACTGTGCTGCAACTCTGTCCCCACTTCCTTTCACACCACAAACTTCTTCAAGGATCTGGTCTTTCAACAGGAGCGATAAATAGCTTTTTAATTCTCATCACTTCTTAAACCAGTCATCTTCTTAAAGTAGAGCAGTCCACAGATTCACAAAGTCTATCAAACAGAGGCAAGGGTGGCCCGGGGAGGCCTGGGAGGGGTAGGAGTCCTCCGGGCCTGTGCCCGGCAGGGCTGGAGGAGCTGGTGGGTGGTCAGGACACCATGTGCTCAGAGGTCCGGCCGGCCGTCTGTCCTCCACAGAAAAAGCTGCCAAGTTGGGGTGTTTTGGTTTAAAAATTCCTGGTGGGAACAGGGAATCCCTGAAGGGAAACATTAAAAAAAAATAGTGGAAGTGGGGAAGGAGAACGAGAGCTGTTGTCCAAGAGCTTCTACGTAAAAATAAAATTTAAAAAAAAAGAGAAAGGAAAAAAAATAGAGTCTCTTAAATGGTTCTGAGGGTTCTAAGGATGAACTGAAAGGAGGATGAGACGACGGAGGAGACAGACAGTTTTTATTGCTGGCCTGCCCGGCAGAGCTTAGCTGGCCTCCATCCGGAGTTTCTTCCTGCTTTGGGGCTCTTCAGGCTCCGACTCTGAGCTGGAGTCCGAGCCCCCATCGAAGGCAGAGATGGCGCTGCCCTTGGCGTTGGTGTAGAGGCTGTTTTCTGAGGAAGGGTAGTTGGTCTGCAGTTGGGCACTCGACCTCGCTTTCTCCAGTGCACGAACTTGCTGCTCCAGAAGGGCATTCTGCCGCTTGAGGTCATCAATATCTTGCTGGTGTGTGTGGTTTTTCCTTCGCATATACTGGATATACTCTGTGGCTTTGTCTAGGATTTGGGCCCGGGATGCCTTCTCTCCTTGGAGTGATGGGACCGAGTCCCGCAAACTGTGAAAGCTGTCTTTGATGTGGTCCCTACGCTTTCGTTCCAGTGCATTATGATGAGCCCGTTTGTCAGCGTCGCTCTCCACCTCGATGTCATCGTTATCGCGCATTTCCTACGGCCCAGGGAGCGGCCACTGCAGCAGCGCCAGGGAAGGGGTAAGGGTGGAGGGGAGGGGGAAGTCACCGACAACAAGCAAGTCCCCCCACACACTCACTCACTCACTCACTCGCTCTCTCACTCATTCACACACACACACACACACACACACACACACACACACACACCACGGGCGAGAACCACCTCCTCACTCTGTTTGTTGCTATTTTGATTCTTTATGCCTGTGTTCCTTCTTACCTCTCTAGTTCTTCTTTTTACAGCAGTGTCTAGCATTTCTTGCATTGCTGCCTTGGTGATAATAACCTCCTTAGCCTTTTTAGGTCTGTGAAGCTCCTGATTTCACCTTCAGTTTTGAATGATAGCCTTGCTGGGTTTAATATTCTTGGATTCAGTCCCTTGCTTTGCATGACTTTGTATACTCCATTCCATTCCCTTCTGGCCTGATGTGTTTCTGTTGAGAAATCAGTTGATAGTCTAATTGGAGATCCCTTGTAGGTAACTTTCTGTCTCTCTCTGGCAGCCTTTAGGATTCTTTCTTTGGCCCTAGTTGGTTTGGCTCAGTGGATAAAGCGTCTGCCTGTGGACTGAAGGGCCCCAGGTTTGATTCTGGCCAAGGGCACATGCCCAGGTTGCAGGCTTGATCCCCAGTTGGGGGCATGCAGGAGGCAGTCTATCTCTCATTGTTGATGTTTCTATCTCTCCCTTTCTATCTCTCCCTATCCCTTCCTCTCTAAAATCAATAAAAATATTTTTTTTAAAAAAGATTATTATTACTTTGTTGTTGATGTTTGCCAATTTAATTACCATGTGTCTTGGTGTCAGTCCTTCTGGGTTCATCTTGTTTGCGACTCTGTGTGCTTCTTGGACTTATGTGACTTTTTTCTTCCCAAAGTCAGGGAAATTTTCTGTCATTATTTCTTCAAACAGGTTTTCTAGTCCTTGCTCAGCTTCCTTTCCTTCTGGCACCCCTATTATGCAGAAGTTTGTTTTATTTCATGTTGTCCCAAAACTCCCTAAGGCTCTCCTCCTGCTTTTTGTGTTTTTTCCAGTTGCTTCTTTGCTTGGGTGTTTTTCTACCTTGTCTTCTAACTCGACAATGGGGTCCTCAGCTTCTTCTAGTCTCCTGTAGAAACCTTCCATTGTGTTCTTTAATGCAGCTATGCCATTCTTCATTTCTTCTTGATTGTTACATGTGTTGGTGAATTTGTCATCCAGCCTTTTCAGCATCCTTATAACCATTGCTCTGAATTGTTTCTGACAAATTGCTTGCCTCTATCTCGTTTATTCCCTTTTCTGATGGTTCCACATATGAGTGAAATCATGTGATTCCTGTCTTTCTCTGACTGACTTATATCACTTACATGATAAGCGCCAGGTCTTTCAATGCTGTCTCAAAGGGTAAGAGATCTTTCTTTTTTACTGCTGCATAGTATTCCACGGTATAAATGTACCACAACTTTTTTGTCTACTCATCTACTGATGGGCACTTGGGCTGTTTCCATATCTTAGCTATTGTAAATTGTGCTGCTATGAACATAGGGGTGCATACATTCTTTCTGATTGGTGTTTCAGGTTTCTTAGGATATATTCCTAGAAGTGGTATCACTGGGTCAAATGGTTCCATATATAATATTTTGAGGAAACTCCATACTATTTTCCATAATGGCTGCACCAGTCTGCATTCCCACTAGCAGTGTACTAGGGTTCCCTTTTCTCCACATCCTCACCAGCACTTGTCATTTGTTTATTTGTTGTTGTTGTTTTTAATATATTGATTTCAGAGACGAAGGAAGAGGGAGAGATAGAAACATCAATGATGAGAGAGAATCATTGATCGGCTGCCTCCTGCACGCCCCCTACTGGGGATCAAGCCTGCAACCCAGGCATGTGCCCTTGGCCAGAATCAAACCTGGAACCTTTCAGTCCACAAGCAGACGCTCTATCCACTGAGCCAAACTGGCTAGCATGTTGATGTGTTGATGGTAGCCATTCTGACAGATGTGAGGTGATACTTCATTTCAATATGCATCTCTCTGATGATCAGTGACTTTGAGCATTTTTCATGTCTCTTGGCCATCTGTATGTCCTCTTTGGAGAAGTGTCTATTTGGGTCCTTTGTTCATCTTTTTTATTGGATAATTTGTCTTCCTTTTGTTAAGTTGCATGAATTCCTTATATATATATATTGGATATTTAAACCCTTTATCAGATGTATCATTGCCAAGTACGTTCTCTCATACAGTGGGCTCCCTTTTCATTTTGTTGATGGTTTCTTTTGCTGTGAAGAAGATTTTTATTTTGATGTAGTCCCATTTATTTATTTTCTCCTTAGTTTCCTTTGCCCTAGGAAATGTATCCGTAAACATATTGCTATGAGGGATGTCTGAGATTTTGCTGCCTATGGTTTCTTCTAGGATTTTTATGGTTTCATGACTTACATTTAAGTCTTTTATCCATTTTGAGTTTATTCTTGTGTATATTGTAAGTTGTGTTTAGTTTCTCTGAGAATTCATTATTGGTGTATAAAAAAGCCTTCAACTTTTGGGTGTTGATTTTGTATCCTGCTACATTGCCAAATTCATTTATTAAAATAATAGTTTTTTGCTGCAGTCTTTAGGGTTTTCTTTTTCTTTTTTTAAAAAAACAAGATTTTTTTAAAAATATTTTTATTGATATTTTACAGAGAGGAAGGGAGAGTGATAGAAACATCAGTGAGAGAGAAACATCAATGAGCTGCCTCATGCATGCCCCCTACTGGGGATCGAGCCCACAACCAAGGTACATGCCCTCCACTGGAATCGAACCCAGGACCTTTCAGTCTGCAGCCTGATGCTCTATCCACTGAGTTAAACCAGTCAGGGCTTTAGGGTTTTCTATGTACAATATCATGTCATCTGCAAATAATGAGAGTTTTATTTCCTCCTTTCCAGTTTGGATGCCTTTTATTTCTTCTTGTCTGATCACTGAGGTTAGAACTTCCAGTACTATGTTGAATAACAGTGGTGAAAGCAGACATCTCTGTCTTGTTCCTGTTCTTAGGGGAAATACTTTTAGTTTTTGCCCATCCTATCTAATAAAGCGGTAATATGCAAATTGACCATCACTCCAACACAAGATGGCTGCCCCCATGTGATCAAAGATGACCGTCAGGGGAGGGCAGTTGTGGGCGATCAGGCCTGCAGAGGAGGGCAGTTAGGGGTGACCAGGCTGGCAGAGGAGGGCAGTTGGGGGGAACTAGGCCTCTAGGGGAGGACAGTTATGGGGGACCAGGCCTGCAGGGGAGGGCAGTTGGGGGCAACCAGGCCTGCAGGGGGGCACAGTTGGGGGCCATCAGGCCTGCAGCGGAGGACAGTTAGGGGCAACCAGGCTAGCAGGGGAGGGCAGTTTGGGGGGACCAGGCCTGCAGGGGAGGGCAGTTGAGGGCAACCGGGCCTGCAGGGGGTGGGCAGTTGGAGACGATCAGGCCTGCAGTGGAGGACAGTTAGAGGCAACCAGGCTGGCAGGGGGAGGGCAGTTAAGGGTGACCAGGCCGGCAGGGGAGGGCAGTTAGGGGCAATCGGGCCGGCAGGGAGGGCAGTTAGGGGTGACCAGGCTGGCAAGGGAGGGAAGTTAGGGTTGACCAGGCCAGCAGGGGAGGGTAGTTGTGGGCAACTGGGCCGACAGAGGAGGGCAGTTAGGGGTGACCAGGCTGGCAAGGGAGGGCAGTTAGGGGTGACCAGGCCAGCAGGGGAGGGAAGTTGGGGGCAATCGTGCCAGCAGGGGAGTAGTTAGGCATCAATCAGGCTGGCAGGGGAGTGCTTAGGGGCATCAGGCAGGCAGGTGAGTGGTTGGGAGCCAGCAGTCCTGGATTATGAGAGGGATGTCCAACTGCCCGTTTAGGCCCAATCTCGGTGGGATTGGGCCTAAATGGGCAGTCGGATATCCCTCGAGGGGTCCCAGACTGGAGAGGGTGCAGGCTGGGCTGAGGGACACACACATACCCCATGCACGAATTTCGTGCACCGGGCATCTAGTTGAGTATGATGTTCGTGGTAGGTTTGTCTATATGGCCTTTATCATGTTGAGATATGCTCTCTCTATTCCCACTTTGCTAAGAGTTTTTATTAAAAATGGGTGTTGGATTTTGTCAAAGCTTTTTCTGTGTCTGTTGATGTGATCGTGTGATTTTTGTCTCTCATTTTCTTTATATCATGTATCATGTTTATTGATTTGTGAATATTGCACCAGCATTGCATCCCAGCAGAAATCCCACTTGATCTTGGTGTATGATATTTTAAATATATTGCTGGATCCAATTTGCTAATATTTTGTTGAGGATTTTAACATCTATGTTCATCAGGAATATTGGCCTGTAATTTTCTTTCTTTGTAGTGTCTTTATCTGGTTTTGGAATTAGGATAATTCTGGCCTCATAAAAAGAGCTTGGAAGTGTTCCTTCCTCTTGGACTTTTAGGAATAGTTTGAGGAGTATAGGTATTAGTTCTTTGACTGTTTGGTGAAATACCCCTGTGAAGCCATCAGTACCAGGGCTTTTGTTTGCTGAGAGCTTTTTTTATTAATGCTCATATTTCATCAGTTGTTATTGGCCTATGCAAGTTTTCTGCTTCTTCCGGATTCTGTTTTAGGAGATTGTTTTTTTCTAAGAATTTTTCCATTTCATCCTCATTGTCCAGCTTCTTGGCATACTATTGTTCATAGTATTTTCTTACAATCCTTTTTATTTCTGTGGTATCAGTGGTTACTTCTCTGCTTTTCGTTAGATTTTATTCATTTGGGGTCCTCTCTCTTTGTTTCTTGATGAGTTTGGCTAATGATTCATGAATCTTGTTTATCCTTTCAGAGAACCAGCACTTGGTTTCATTGATTTTTATGTGTGGTTTTTTGTTTGTTTGTTTTAGTTTGTTTTTTGTTCGTTTGTTTGTTTTAGTTTCTATGCCATTTATTTCTGCTCTAATGTTTATTATTTCCTTCCTTCTACTTACTCTGGGCTTTTCTTGTTCTCTTTCTAGTTCTTTAAGTTGTAGAGTTAAATGGTTTGTTGTTGATTTTTCTTGCCTTTTGAGTAGTGCTATGAATTTCCCTCTCAGGACTGCTTTTGCTGTGACTCAGAGATTTTGGGTTGTTGTGTGTTCATTTTCACTTGTTTCCAGGAAGTTTTTTTATTTCTTTCTTGATCTTCTTGGTAACCCATCCATTGTTTAGTGGCATGCTATTTAGCCTTCATGTGTTTGAATATTTTTGGCTGTTTTTACTGTAGTTGAATTCTAATTTCATTCCACTGTGATCTGAGAAGATGCTTGATATGATTTTAATCTTCTTGAACTTGTAGAGACTTATTTTGTGTCCTAACATGTGGTCTATCTTTGTGAATGATCCATATACACTTGAAGAGAATGTATATTTTCATCTTTGGTGTGAAATGTTCTATAAATGTCAATTAAATCCATATGATCCAGTGTGTCCTTTAGAGACACTGTTTCCTTGTTAATTTTTTGTCTGGAAGATCTATCCAGTGAAGTCATCGGGGTGTTAAATTCCCCTACTATAACTGTATTGTTGCCAAAACCGGTTTGGCTCAGTGGATAGAGCGTCGGCCTGCAGACTCAAGGGTCCCGGGTTCGATTCCGGTCAAGGGCATGTACCTGGGTTGCGGGCACATCCACAGTGGGAGATGTGCAGGAGGCAGCTGATCGATGTTTCTCTCTCATCGATGTTTCTAACTCTCTATATCTCTCCCTTCCTCTCTCTGTAAAAAGTCAATAAAATATATTTAAAAAAACAAAAAACTGTATTGTTGCCAATCTGTCCTTTAAAGTTCTCTATAAGTTTTTGTTATCTATTTATGTGCTCTTATATTGGGTGCATATATGTTTACCAGGGTTACATCCTCTTTTGGATTGATCCCTTTAGTATTATGTAGTGACCTTTTTTATCTCTTGTGATGGTCGTTATTTTGAAGTCTGTTTTGTTGGATATGAGTATTGCTACTCCATCTCTTTTCTTTGCCATTTGCATGGAAAAATTTTTTCCATTCCTTCATTCTGTGTGTATCCTTTGTTCTGAAGCGGGTCTCCTATAGACAGCATATAGTTGGGTCATATTTTTGTATTCATTCAGCTACTCTATGCCTTTTGCTAGGAGCATTTAATCCATTTATGTTTAAAGTTATTATTGATAGGTACTTATTTATTGCCATTTTAATTCTGTATGCCTAGTTTTTTCTCTCTATTTCTTCTTCTCATTACAGCAGTCCCTTTGGCATTTCTTGTAATGCTGGCTTGGTGGTGATATACTCCTTTATCCTTTTTTTGTTTTTTTGTGTGTGTTTTTCAGGAAATTCTTTATTTGACCATCTATTTCAGTGCTTCTCAACCTACTGGCCCTTTAAATACAGTTCCTCATGTTGTGACCCAACCATAAAATTATTTTTGTTGCTACTTCATAACTGTAATGTTGCTACTGTTATGAATCCTAATGTAAATATCTGATATGCAGGATGATCTTAGGCGACCCCTGTGAAAGGGTCATTCGACTGCCAAAGGGGTCGCGACCCACAGGTTGAGAACCACCTTGCTGGATATACTAATCTTGGTTTCAGATCCTTGCTTCCCATTACCTTGAGTACTTCATGCCATTCCCTTCTGGCCTGTGGAGTTTCTGATGAGTAATTAGGTGTCAGCCTTATGGAGTTCCTTTATAGTTAACTGTTTGCTTTTCTCTTGCTGCCTTTAAGATTCTTTCTTTGTCTTTAATTTTTGGCATTTTAATTTTGATGTGTCTGGGCATGGGTCTGTTTGTGTTCTTCTTGCTTGAGCTTCTCTGTGCCTCCTGAACTTGTGTGACTTTCCTTTACTAATTAGGGAATTTTCCGCTATTATTTCTTCAAACACGTTCTCTATCCCCTTCTCCCTTTCTGCCTCTTCTGGCACACCTGCTATTCAAATATTGTTATGTTTCACGTTGTCCCACAGCTCTCTTAAGCTGTCCTCCTGTGGTTTTTTTTTTTATTGTTTTTTTTTATTTTTGGTTCTCCAATTGAGTGATTTTTTTCAACCCTGTCTTCTAATTCACTGATTCGATCCTCAGCTTCCCCTAACCTGCTGTGTTTCTTCCAGTGTGTTCTTTATTTGTGCTATATCATTCTTTACTTCTTTTTTCATTGTTACTATATCTTTTCTCATGCTGTTGAGCATCTTTTCCATCATCATTCTGAACTCTGTATCAGATAAATTTCTTATCTCCATTTATCTCTTCTTCTGGAGAATTCTCTTATTTCATTTAGGGGTTGTTTCTTTGTCTCCTCATTTTGGCTGCCTGTTTGGGTTTGTGACTATGTATTAGGTAGCTCTGCTACGCCCCTCAGTCTCTAGTGTAGGACAGTGTCAAATACTGTTTCTGTCTAATTAAATCAGGCAAAGACTCAAAGCCTCCAGAGACCACCTATGCTTACAGACTGTTAGGATTTCATCTTGAATTGCCCTCAGGCAGTTGTCCACTGGTGTGGCGAGTTTTTTTTCAACAGGATGGGGTAGTTGCTTCTGCCTGGAAGCTAATTGTTATTCTCAGTCTCCTATTGGGCCTCAGAAACTTCACACCGCGGGGCAAGTTATTTTCCAATAGGGTGGGTTAACTGTCTTCCCCCCCAGGCAAAGCTGCCTGTATAGCTAATGTCTACATGAGAAAAATGTCCTCTGCAGTGTGAGGGAATAACTCAGCACAGAAAACTGGAGTGTCTGCCTCCTGAACTCTAACCCCCGAGTCCTGATCCTGGCTTCTGCTCACACTACCAGTCCATTCTGCCCTCCCTCTGCCAGAGCACAAGGTAAGTGGCTCCTCAGGGAATTTTGTGTGTTGGCCCTTTAAGAGGGTGCCTTAATTTCCAGCCATCAATTCCTGACAGGCAGCAACCTTGCTGCTTTTCACAGCCAGATGTTATGTGGATGCCCTGACCAGGAATAGAACCCCTGTACGGGTCAGTGCTGCAACCAACCGAGCCATACTGGCCATGTCCTTTTTTATTAATCCTCACCTGAGGATATTCTCTCCATTGATTTTTTAGAGAGAGTGGAGGGGAGAAAGAGAGAGAGACATCAATGTAAGAGAGACACATTGATTGGTTGCCTCCTGCATATGCCCTGACCGGGGCCAAGGATCGAGCTATAAATGAGGTATATGCCCTTGACTGGGAATCAAACCTGCAACCATTCAGTCTACAGGATGACACTCTAAACACTGATCAACCAGCCAGGGCTCCATGTCCTTTTTTTATGCTGTTGAAATTCTAAGTTCCTTGAACATCCTTATAACCAGTGTTTTGGACTCTGCATCTTGTAGATTGCTTGTCTCCATTTTGTTTAGTTTTTTTCCTGGAGTTTTGTTCTGTACTTTATTTGGGACCTGTTTCTTTGTCTCCTCATTTTGGTAGCCTCCCTGTGTTTGTTTCTATGTATCAGATAGAGCTGCTATGTCTCCCAGTCTTGGTAGAGTGGGCTTATGTAGTAGGTATCTAGTAGGGCCCAATGGCACAGTGTTCCTGTTCACCTAACCTGGGCATTCCAGGTGCACCCCTTGTGTGGGCTGTGTGCACTATTCTGTTGTAATTGAGCCTTGATTGCTGTTGGCAGGGCACTGGGAGGGATTCACACACACACACACACACACACACACACACACACACACCGCCGCCCCCAGGCTACTTGGCTGCTAGAACCAGCTATAAGTACAGCAGAGGAGCTGCTGTGCAGTGGCCAACCCCACAGAACAGGACTCACTTCAATGGGGCTTTGGTGCCCCCTGAACCCACCCTTTGAGTGTGTCACTTGTGAAGGTAGTTGGGTAATAATCCAGCATGGTATGAAGCTGTCCACCAGGTATGCTGTCTCTGGGGCCTCCTGGAAGGTGCATGGTCAGCCACAACCTGTGCCCTACCTGGGTCCACTGACATGAGCTACTGCAGATGGCTGCTACTTGTGCTGGGTTTGGATGTACCCGAGAGAGGCCAAGCTGCAAACCAAGTCTGGCTGTCGTTAATGCTGGGCCTGGGACCACTTAGCAAGAGATGCAGGATACAAAGAGGCTAGGTGCTGCTTGTTTGAGATATTTTAGGAAAGTCCAAAGCATGAGGCAAGAAAGCAAAGCCACTGGAAAAGGCTTTGGTGGGCCTGAAAGTTGGGAAGGGTGGGGTCTCAAGAAATCACCAGGACAGAGCAAACACTGTTAGCTTGATGGAGACTGAGATATGGCACCCACTTGCTGGCTCTGTGTGGCGAGATTTCAGCAAGGGAACAATGGCCTCTGCCACCACTTCTGTCTGGGAGAAAGCTGTGGTTGTAGGAAGTTTCAGCCCTTGCCCTGATGCCAGAGAATTTATTTTCTCCCCATTTGTCCCCGATGCCTTTTGAGTTGCTGCCCCAGTGCTGAACCTCTGAGTGAGTGAGTCTGAGTAAGTCCATTTGTAGGCCCTTTAAGAGGAACCCCTGGGTCTTCAGCATCCTTTCTCTCACTCAGCCACAACCTCTGCTTGCTTTGACAGCCAGGAGTTATGGTACCTTTTCTTCCTGGCACTGGAACCCTGGGTTTGGGGGTTTGGTGTGGGACTGGACCCCTCGCTCCTCAGCGGGGAACTCTGCAGCCAAGGTATCCCTCCCAATTTTTAACTGCCACACGTGGGTGTGGGGCTAGCCCCGTGGTCGGCAAACTGCAGCTCTCGAGCCACACGCAGCTCTTTGGCCCCTTGAGTGTGGCTCTTCCTAAGCCTTAGGAGTACCCTAATTAAGTTAATAACAATGTACCTACCTATATAGTTTAAGTTTAAAAAATTTTGCTCTCAAAAGAAATTTCAATCGTTGTACTGTTGATATTTGGTTCTGCTGAGTTTGCCGACCACTGGACTAGCCCATTCAGTGTCTCTGCCTCTCCTACCAGTCTCGATGTGGCTTCTTCTGTGTACTTTTAGTTGTAGGACTTCTATTCAGCTAGATTTCAGGTGGTTCTGAATGATGGTTGTTCTGTAGTTTAGTTGTAATTTTGATGTGGTTGTAGGAAGTTCCAAGTACCATGTTTACCTATCCCATCATCTTGACTGGCGCACCAGTTTTCTGATTCTTATAACTATCTTCTTTAAATTCAGCTCTGATGAACATACACCAGTAGAGGATGAAGAGCCAAAGAAAAGCACCACTTCAGCTTCTACTTCAGAAGGTATTATTTTAAGTGCAGAGCTTTTTTATTTAGAAGTTTAAAAATAAGTTTATAAATAGTTGAACATTAGGCTTTACTTTTATTCAAATTGTCTATTACATTCCTTTTCAGTATTTCAAATACAGTAAAATTCATATTCAGTAATACTTCTTTAGAAGTTAGTTTTTATTTGTATTTTATGTAGAAGAAAAGAAGAAGAAGAAGAAGTCTAGTCATTCAAAAGAAAGGTCCAAGAAAAGGAGAAAGAAAAAATCATCCAAAAGAAAACACAAGAAGTATTCTGACGATAGTGACAGTGACTCTGATTCTGAAACAGACTCCAGTGGTAAGAAAGTCAACATCATTCTGCAAAGCCTCACTTCAAAACTACTTTTACTTCTTAAAGTTTATTTCAGAAGTAGGTTCTTAAAACAATAATAATAATCAAGAGTTTTTTAACACTTAGTGACTTTGTGCCCAGCACCCTACTAAATGCTTGCTAATTAATCCACACAGTAACTGTAGGGTACATCTTAGAGATGGGGAAAGGGAGGCACAGAGCAGCTTAAAGTACCACCCTCAAGGTCACACATTTTGGATTCAGACCTAAGCAGTATGATTGTTTGTGTGTAGTTATACAAGGCCCATGGCACTGAACCAAGTTGGGGTTGGGCTGCAAGGCGTGTGATGCCAAACCAAGCCATACAGGGCTGCATCAGCCCAGTGGAGCAGCTCTTTTGTGTAATTCTCACACTCAGTGGGAACCTTTGTGCAATTTTCAAAAAGTTACATATAAAGGTCCCCCATCAGGCTGGGAGCTGATTTAAGGAAGGAAGATACCCCCTGTGGGGTGACACATCAAAAAGCCACCTTTTTTTGTGCCCAGTGCTGGCTGATGATTGACAGAGGGTGCCTCCTCTAAGGAAACATTACACAAAGGTGCCCCTTCCTCTCATGTTACCTGGGTTTCCTGGCCTCCATTGTCACTTTTGTTCCTCGTTGCTGGGAAACTGGACTTTCTTAAAGCACAAATCTGAACATCTCAGTCCCCTACTTAAAATGCTTCATTTAGTTGCTCTTCATGGCCTTCAGGGTAAAGTTCAGACCTTGATTAATCCACTCTAATCACATATACTCTCTCACTTTATCTCAGAGCATCCTCTGTAGCTTAATAACTACTTTCTGTCTCCTCAATATCCCATGTTCTTTCTCTTGATTTTGTTACTTGATACAGATAGTCTGTCCGCCTGCAATGCCAGTCTCTCCCCACATGCGGCTTGGCTTACTCATTTCAGCAATTGGCATGCATTACTTTTGTAATAAAACTGATTTTATTGTATTTTTTTTTCTTTAAAAACTGATCTTAAAAAGAAGTAGCTTAAGAGTCACCTTTGCCTGGCCAACAATTCCTCAACCACCCTCTCCATATCAGTCTGATTTTGAGACTCCTGTAGGCCCAGAGTCCCCCAGGCTTCCCCCTATCACTCCAGATTCTATTTATCTCTTCACCTCTGCCTCCTCCATTACACTGAGCTCCTGGAAAACATCCCCCGCCCCCCAAAACACAAGTACCATGTTTTGTGTTTTCTCTCTTTCCATCATGAAGATACCTAAACATTCAGAAAGGTAAAGAGAATAGTATAAAACCATATACATATCACCTAGATTTTAACAATTGTTAGTATTTTGAAATATTTGCTTCAAATATGTTTTTCTGAGATAGTCTATGTAAATTACAAATATCACACTGTTACCCCAAGGATTTCTATATACATCTCTTTTGTGACATTTTCCTATTTAATCACAATATTGTTATTTCATGTAATAAAAATAATAATATCTCATATCACCAAGTACTTAGTGTGACTTTAACTTGTATGTCCCCAGTGCCTAGCATACTTCCTGACAAGTAGCAATAAATTAATTAATTAATTCTGTGTAACAACAAATAGAACAGCAATGGATATTTATCTACTCAAAAGTATCGGGGGTATAGAGTTAAATTTTTAAAAAATTTCTAATGTGCTTTAATTCGCAGATGAAGACACAAAAAGGAGATCAAAGAAAGCCAAGAAAAAGGAAAAAAAGAAGAAACGCAGATCGTCAGTTTTTTTTTCTTTAATTTTTATTATGGAAAAGTTCAAAAATATATAAAATTACATAAAACAGTAAAATGATCCCCCATGTAACTCTTGCCCAGCTTACACAATTACCAACTCATGGGCAGTCTCCACTGCCCCCCTCCATTATTTCGATACCAATCCCAGATATCATTCCATCCATAAACCATGTTTCTCTAAAAGATAGGCATTCTTTTAAAAAAAAAAAAAACAAAAAAAAAACCCTCATAACTACAGTACTAAAAATATTTAACAATAATCTCAATTCTTGGTAGTTTTTTGTACAGTATATTTAAATCAGGCTCCAAGTAATGTCATAAATTGCCATTGATTTATATGTCTCTTACATCTCTATCCTCTCCTGTTTTGTTCTTGCAAATTGTTGAAGAAACCAAATTGTTTGTCCTGTAGAATTTCCTGCAGTATGGATTTTGCTGATTGTATTATCATGTCCTTTTAACATGTTCTGTCCTCTGTATTTATAAGAGAAACCTACCCTCATCAACTATTTGGTAACCCTGAAGTACAGTTTATATAGAAAGGACAGGATAATTGCTTACTTTTTAAAAATTCTTTATTGTTGAAAGTATTACCTGTCTCCTTTTTCCCCCATTGACCTCTCCTGACCTCTCCCAGTCCACTCCTGCCCCCAGCACAGGCCCTCACACCCCTACTGTCTGTGTCCATTGGTTAAGTTTATATGCATGCATATAAGTCCTTTGGTTGATCTCTTACCCCCCAGTTGCTTACCTTTTTTGTTTTATGAGTTTTTAAAATAATGAGCTGGGTTATTTTAACATCATTATGAACCCAAGTATTGATATATGTTTAATGTTCTTTAATCTAATACACTTGAAATTATTGCTGCTCAAATTGGTAAAAGCTGTTTTTTAAACTGCTTTATTTTTGTTATCTTTCTATATCATGAGAATTTTATTTCATTTTTCCCTTTAGGGATCTTGTTTTTATAGTGAAACATAATTTGGTTAAATAAGTTAGAAGATTTTTAAATTAAAATTCTCTAAAAAGTTTGAATAAGCTGAGAATTCAAACCATTTTAATCAGTCTTTTCATTGCCTTGAAAAAATAATATACCCTTTAACATGGGAATATTCAGTCAATTTGTATCGACTTATAATAATTACAGGAAAAAATACAAGAAAAAGAAGTCTAAGAAGAGCAGAAAAGATTCCAGTGACTCAAGCTCTAAAGATTCCCAAGAAGAGTTTCTGGAGAATCCCTGGAAGGATAGATCAAGTAGGTTCTTCTGATAGACTTTGACTCAGAACAGATAAAACATTAAATTAACCAATTTGTCAAAATGTGAATTATTTTTCTGAACATCTTTCATGCAGAGCCTGAAGAACCCTCAGATTTAATTGGCCCAGAGGCTCCAAAAACACTTGCCTCTCAAGATGATAAACCTCTGAAGTAAGTTGACAGTGCATTTACAAAGTAGCTTCCCAAAAGTAGGGCCCTAACTTACCTTTCCAAGCTTATCTCCCTCTGCTCCCTCATTTATACCCCAGGTTCCAACTGAGCCGAACTAAATTTTCCTGTGTTTACTGTGCACTTTCCCACAATGTGCCTTGTTTCCCTTATTTCTTCCTCCAACATGCTTTCCCTATTTTCTTCAGCCCTGTTTTCCTCAATACCTTAAATGTCTTCCTGTTAAAATCCTTACCATCCTTCAAAGCCCATTTGAATAGGAGGGGCATGTGCTGATTCCCAATACCTCTACAAGTAGGTGTGGTTCCTACCCCTCTTTCTTCCTTTAATCCTCATAGAATTTTCTATTTCTTTTGTGATATGTATTATATATTCTACATTGTATTTCAGTTATATTCTTATTAATACGTAAATTCTACAAGATCAGAGATTATTTTTGGTTAATTGGTATTTAAGAAGTGTTCAATGAATTGAATGAAGGGATGATAGGTTTTAAAGTCCCCTTGAATGAAAGGTAATAGATAATTGTGACTGTGTTATTGGTTAGAAGGCTAAACAGTATGTTAAATTTGAGTTATATTATTTCTTTACTTTTGCTTAAGGAAAAGAAATTTGCTGAAAGAAGCAGTAAAAGCAGTACCTGTAGGGATAAATTTATCCATAATTGTAAAATATGAATATATACATACTAACACCAGTTCTTTTGTTCTTCCAAAATATCTCTGCACTTCTGGGTTAGTTACATAGGTTACTAATTAAATTAATTAATATTGGGCTTCCTAGCATGCTTCCACTCAGCAATTGTTATTCCTAATGTTTGCTGAGAGTAAATGAATTTTTGTGTTCTCTTTAGATGATGAGGTTTTTATAATGAACCTTTTCTGAATTCTGAATTACTTTGTAGCTATGGCCATGCTCTGTTACCTGGTGAAGGTGCAGCTATGGCTGAATATGTAAAAGCTGGAAAACGTATCCCACGAAGAGGTGAAATTGGTTTGACAAGTGAAGAAATTGCATCATTTGAATGCTCGGGTTATGTAATGAGTGGTAGCAGGTACGTTCTTGGCATTGGAGTCAATTTTTATGATGAAATCATTTCCTTTCTCACTACCAGGTTTATATTTGGTGATTGATTTTCATTAAGTGATCATTCCTAATGAAAAGTAAAGTATTGTTTTAATACTGGATTTATTAATATAAATATAGTTGTCTAAAATTCTAAGTATGTATGCACCTGAGCTTCAAACTCATCTGTGTCAAAGAATCAGTTTTTCTAGTATCCTTTCTTATTTCATATTTTGGTATAGATAGTTTATCCTCTGCAGGATATAGTTAAATTCAGCTATTTATCACTGCCTCATGAGGAAAGCATTTTCATAAAACAATGTTTCCTGGTTTCTAAGTTTGCTTCTGTGGACTCAGAAAACATGGACTCTCTAGTTCTCTGAGAATGAAGAGCAGAAAAGGATTATAACAGACATCAGGTTCAGCATTAGGGAATGAATATAAAATTAGGGAAAAGAAAGCAAAGTACCAGGAAGAACAAGGAGAATGAAAAGGGCATCTCTACCAAGATCAAACTGAAGTTTGGATTTTCAAAAACCTTATAAATTTCTAAAGGTAGATACGTATTTTAAAATAAAATTGAAGGCAGACATTTGCAGTACCCCTGAAGCACTTCCAGAATCTTATAATTCTGAGACCCAACATTTAAGAATATTATATCTGAGGATCAGCACAATAAGATAAAAAGAAATTGGAGGCATAAGGACTGGAAATGAAGATATAACACAGTCACTTTTTGTGAATGATATGGATTGTTTATATAGAAATCCTAAAGAACCTAGAGATAAGGACTTATTATGAAGCTTACAGCACTTTCAAAAGTGTTGGGGAACAAATGAATTGTTCAATGGAATAAAATATAGAGTCCAGGGACAGAGTCATGCATGTATGGAACTTAGGTATATGAAAGAGATAGCCTATAGGATCACTGGGGAAAGAAGGAACTATTCAGTAAATGGTTCAGGAAAAAAATGGTTATGTGTATGGGAAAAGATGAAAGTAGAACCCTATATTACCATATTTAAAAATCAGTACAGCTAGGTTAAGAACTTAAATGTCAAAAACAACTTTAACACTCAGTATAAAATATGAGCAGATATCTATTAGAACTTGGGGTGGCGGAAGTGTTTTTTAAAGGACAAAAATACAAAATAACCATAAGATAAAATATTGATAAATTTGCCTAGGTTAAAAATACGAACTTTTGTTCATCAAAAGGCATCTTAAAATAAGTAAAAAGACAAGTTCCAAGCTGAGGTAAGAAAGAAGCAATAAAAATATATTTTTTAAAAAAAAAAAGAAAGTGGGAAAATGATACAAAGAGGCATTTGTCAGAAGAAGAAATATATATGAGCTATAAATACATAAAAAGATGATCATGCCTGACCTGCGTGGCTCAGTGGTTGAGTGAGTGTCCACCTATGAATCAGGAGGTCATGGGTTCGATTCCCAGTCAGGGCACATGCCCGGGTTGATGTTTCTACTTCTCTCTCCCGCTCCCTTCCTCTCTGAAATCAATTTAAAAATATATATATATATATGTTTTAAAGATGGTGGATGTGGAGAGAGCAGAGTGCCTGAATAATGGCTCCTCTGTGTATAACACATCCAACAGCAACTTGGGCTTACTCCTCACAGATGGCAGGATACCATGACCTTCCTGAGACATTACGCCATTTATATATATACTAATAAGAGGGTAATGTGCTAATTAGACCAGGAGACCTTCCGGACGACCTTCTAGACAAAGCCTTGGTGGTGGGGCCAAGGCAGAGGCGGTTAGGGGCAATTAGGCCAGGAGGGGAGGGCAGTTGGGGTTGATCAGGCTGGTGGGGGGGGAGGGCAGTTGGGGGCGAGCAGGCCAGCGGGGGGAGGGGCAGTTGTGGGCGAGCAGGCTGGCAGGCAGAGTGGTTAGGGGCGATCAGGCAGGCAGGCGAGCGGTTAAGAGCCAGTGGTCCCGGATTGCGAGAGGGCCTAAACCGGCAGTTGGACATCCCCCAAGGGGTCCCAGATTGGAGAGGGTGCAGGCTGGGCTGAGGGACAACCCCCCCCCCCCGCACAAATTTTGTGCACCAGGCCACTAGTGTGTGTGTGTGTGTGTGTGTGTGTGTGTGTGTGTGTGTATAAAAGATGTTCATTATCATTGGAAATGGAAATTAAGAACACACTGAAATACCATTTTACTTGCATTTGATAAACAAAAGTTCACAGTTCTAACAATACCAAGCATTTGAGAGAATGTGGATCTACAGGATCTCTTAAATATTACCAGTGGTGGTGTAAATGGGTATAACCACCTTGGAAAAAAGTCTGACATTATATTGGAAAGTTAAGCATTCATATACTTTTATGACCCAGCAACTCCATACCTAGATACCCAAGAGAACACTCTTTCCCATGTACTAGGAGACATTTACATAGATGTTTATTACAGCATCATTCACATAGCACTTCCTGTTCCAGTTAAACTACTCACTGTACCCGGAGCAACCTAAATACATTGTCATCTCCTTGACTCTCCATCTTGCCACTCCCCCACTGCCAGGGTTCTTGTTCCAGCATTAAGAAGGGTTCAGCAATCTGGAGAAAGGCTGTGTCTAACTTAATAAAGAGTCCAGAGACAAAATATAATTTTGAAAGGTATTTGGGGGTCAGAGGAGCCTAGCTTAAGAAATTAAGATTTCCTCGTCTCAGGACCCCATGCTTTTTATTAACACGAATTTTCCTGAGGCGAGGCAGAAATATATACTTCAAAGGGTAGGGTTTCATATACAGAGTCCATTGTCAGAATGGGGAGAATTAGCCTACGGCTGTTCAGGTGTTTGGCCAATAGGAGGCAATAACATGTAGGTTAAGATGTCCTGAGCTGTCTGGTAGAAGGAATCAACCCTTTTCAGGTTTGGAGAAATACCTTCAGCCATTCCCAACAGGTGACAACACATGTGACTCAGCCCTTGTTGAGCCCCCAAGTTCCATCAACCTTTTGATGAAACTCTTGCAATTATGACATGCTGGAATTGGCTTCTGGCACCCTACTTTCACACTAACCTGAAATCTCAGTTTTCTCTATTTTTCTAGATAGCTCAAGCTTCATCTTGAACTGACTGTATAGGATTGGGTACATATACATAAAAGAGGCAGGGTTTCATGAAGTTTTCCTTCTAAATAAACAACCTTTTGAATATGTAATAGTTTCCCTCTGCCCCTGCCCCTATACTTTCCTGATTTGGATCTTGTACTATATCCCTTCTTTATTTTCTTTGAGCTGCTAAAGGAGTTAAATTCAATTGTAGATTTAGACTTGGTTCTTTTGGTTGTATGGTAAATTTGAACCTTGAAGAAGTTCCACCTAATTGATGACAGCTTACATCTTTCATCTATCCTATTATTAATTCCACAAAAGCAAATTCCACATATCACCTAGGAAGTTTAATACAATTTGCCTGTTTCTGGTTTGTGGGGAAGCATGGGACTTGGTTGGAAGGTCTGGAAGGAGGAATCTCTGAAAGGTTGGAGGTCTCTGGGGGACCTTGAAGAAGGCGGCAGCCCCTGCCTTGACTTTTCCAAACAAGTCTGAGCCCCCAGGTGTTTACTTAGACATGTCCTTGCTTAAAGGACGCATGTGTTTCCTCAAGGATGCTCACCCTACTGATAGTATCTAATAGTTAATTTTAGTTCAAGCTGTTGTTACAATAAAAGCCAAAGGAGGCAGGTGAACAGGCCTATTTGCTCCTAAAGCAAACTAATTCCTTGGCCTCTCTTTCACAGAAACGTGTGTCAAAGCAATCTGTTCATCCATCGCTCAGGGTGTGCTGATCAGCCCCAGCACTGGTTGTTTTACTGGAAACAGCAGAACTAGACTTATGCTCTTAGTATTTGAAATTAATGACATTCACAATGTTGACAGGACATCAGAGATCATTAATTGAATACTAGAAATAAATCAAAGGACATGGCAGATAAAATGATCTTTTGAAAATATAACCCATTACAAAAATAGTTTCTATTTGTCAGATTTTTAAGTAAATCACTCTGTATTAAGAAAGGATTAGTGCCTGGCCAGTGTGGTTCAGTGGTTGAGCATCGACCTATGAACCAGGAGGTCACAGTTTGATTGTGGTAAGGGCACATGTGGAGTTGCAGGCTTGGCCCCTAGTAGGGGGGGTGTGCAGGAGGCAACCGAAAAATGATTCTCTCAGAATTGATGTTTCTATCTCCCTCTCCTTTCCTCTCTGAAATCAATAAAAATATATTTTAAAAAAGAAAGAAAGGATTAATGAGAAATGATGAGAATAACTATGAGAATAATTACCGAGAAATTAAACCAAAAATGAAATTATCTCCAGGCACCGCCGAATGGAGGCTGTGCGGCTACGGAAAGAGAACCAGATCTATAGTGCGGATGAGAAGAGAGCTCTTGCATCCTTTAACCAAGAAGAAAGACGAAAGAGAGAAAACAAGATTTTGGCCAGTTTTCGAGAGATGGTATACAGAAAAACTAAAGGGAAAGATGACAAATAAGGATTTTCAGATTGTTCAGCAGACATTTTCAACAAAAAGTCTGGGTTCCATATATACATACAAAAAGGTTATTATGATCTGGAAATCTTTACAGTGCTACTGTGCCTTCTATTTAATTCTTTCAGTCCTTCAATAAAAAGCTGCTTATTGATATAACTTTGGTATATTTTGGATTGCCCATAAAACTTTCTGGTTGAAAAATCCAAATTGTGAATGAAATCCTACTATATTTGGGGAGGTGACATTGGAGAAGATGTCAGTGAGATGAAAAATAAGTTGCACTGTCTCATACCATGGGACAGTGCTACTCTTAGCTCTCCATGACACTCACCCCCGCCCCAAGTGAACTTGTGGGAAATTATTCCTCTATGTTGAATGTGTTATAAATGGATTGATAGAACCACACAGGAGGCCAGTTTTGCTAACAAAATTAAGGCATTGCTGAAAAAAAGCAAATCTGGGATTTGAAGATTGACTTTATTGTACAATATATAATCTGCCTTGAACACAATGTATTTTGATTTTAGTCCCTACCCTCACCCTAAAACCCACAAACAAACCAAAAAGCAAATTAACCCACAGACTTATTAAATTGAAAATGTGAACATTAGTTTTAAAATTCTTAACAGGTTATTAAAAGTGTTTTTTCCAAATATAAAATATTGGGACGTCTACTATTGTGCCAATGTAAGTACATTATTTTCATCTAAGCTGTACTTGGATCATAATTTGAATACTAGAAATGAATGGGAGTCAACTGTGGTCAGGCATTTAATACGGAAAAAATATAAGTCATTACTTTAACTTGGTTGTTTTATAAGGATGAAGCTAAAATTTTATTCAACATTTTTTGCCTGTCCTTTATGTAATTTTTTGTCTATCCTTTACATAAACCTTTCAGTTTATTTTTTACATCAGTCATGCAGTTTAATCTTTAATTTTATATAGAACCCCCTCAATTTATCACTTTTTTATGGCTACTATTGACTTTTACTAGTATGTTTTGAAGAAATGGAAAATTCTGGGACTGTGAGATTACAATCTTTTTTCCTTCCCTATTTTGTTCAATTTTAGTCACTAGGTCACAAGAGTGAAGCCGGAGGGGAGAGTGGAAGCTTAGGTTGTTTTTGTTAAGATTGTTTTGAGCTGCATTATTATGTGCCTAGGATAAATTTAAATTACCTGGATGGTAAGGAAATTCTGATTCTGCTGTTATAAAATGCCCTCTCCTCTCTCTTTAGAATAAAGTGGGGGGTTTTTTTCAAAGTTTTCAAATAAGGCAGTCAGATTTCTTTTTTTTTTTTTCCTTAAGGCAGTTAGATTTTAAAGCATAGCTCAGAAGCTTTACAATTTTAGCATGTTTTAGGAAAATGTCTATCTTTAACCCATAACTAGTGAACTGAACAGCCACTTGGCATGTAGCAACATTTATGACCCCTGAATTTGAAGTTATTTATATTTATCATCATTGCTGCCTAGTCTAAGAAATCTGTTTTCCAAAAGTTAAAAGGAAACTAGATCCCAAATTTGGGAGTCCTAATCTATCTACTTCCCTGTATAATAAAACCTAAACTTATAATCCCCATTTAAAATTTTTGTTCTCTGAGAACATTATTTTTTATTACTGGTTCCTAGAGACTGAATGAGTTTGTTCTCTTATTTTCAGTACGCAAGATAGTTCAAACGCAACAATTTTGTGATATACTGTGCATTTTCATTGTATTCTTCTGCCTCTTCCAACAAATGTTTGTTGAGTAAATAGAAAAAAATATGTTAATTTATTTCAAAACTTTACCATTTCTTTCATCAGGGTTTCTTCAGGAAAGATGTGCCAAGAATAGTTTCGGTAGCATATTTTCTGGGAAAGGGGAGGGAAGAATAAAAATCTAAAAGTATTTTCTTTTTAGGTCATGAGAGTTACTGCTTCAAACTATGTGTAGTCACCTGAGCCATAAGTCTAATAGGCAGGCTTTTTTCAAAAATACTTTACCTTTTGTTCTCCAAGGAAGACTTTTCTACTTTCCCACCTCCTCCCCTGTTGCTCTAAGACTTTTCCCTCCTTTTTTATTTATTGCACAAATGTAACAGTTAAAAAAAGAAAAATTACCCACAGTCTTACCACGTCAATTGTCTTTAGGGTTCTGTGTTTACTTCCAGTGCTTGTCTATGTAAATATGTATTCTGATGTACCTATAAGTAATCACTTGTAATGTAATTTGTCTTTGGTGTTTTAAAATGTTGTAGCCAGGAAAGACAGCCTCATAGGGTTGATAGGAACAAGTGATAATCTGGTGTGAGGATGGGAAGAAGACAAAAAATAAGTGAGGGTGGAGACTGAGCCTTCCATGTTTCATTGCCCCAATTCCTGCTGCCATCATTTCAAAGCTGTGTTGTGGCAGGCAGCATGCCCAGTTTTAGAATTTTAGAATGTGTTTAACAATGATGCTTCACTCACTGTAAATGAAGGGGTCTGTGAGTAGAGAAACCCTTCAGACTGGTTATAGTATGAGACGTAGAACTGTTGCCATTTTTATGTTCCCCAGTTGTGCCCATAAAGAGATGTATCTGGCCCTGGCTAGTGTGGATCCAGAGGTTAGAGCATCGGCCTGCGCACCAAAGGGTGCAGGTTTGATTCCTAGTCAAGGGCACGTGCCTGGGTTCGTTTGTTCTCTCTTTCTTTCTCTCTTTCTCTCTCTCTTTCTCTCTCTCTCTCTTCTTTCTCTCCCTCCACTCTCTCTAAAAAATCAATGGGAAAAATATCCTTGGGTTTGGATTAACAAAAACAAAAAAAAGTTGTGTCTGGGCTGGACACTTAGCTCAAATGGTAGAAGAGGCAGTCAAGTACTAATTTCAGTTGGTCTGACAGGTGAATTTTAGCAACTCTCTAAACTCAACTTCTATACTTGTAAGACTCTGAGTGATGCAGATAGTGATGGGAAAAACCTTTTAGAAAATAGAAAACAACTTACTGGTTATTCTGTTAGCATGATGGAAGTTGCCAAATGGAAAATGAATGAATGCAAAAAAAATACAGTTGGATTGTGTGTCACCGGTTTATTATTCAATAAATATGTTGTGGTTTGATGTGCCATATGGTGTTTTTAAATACATTCTGATTAGAAATCCAATCATAAAACATTCTGTAAGAGTCAGACACAATTGAATTAGAAGGGAAATGACTTCATTACATTATCTTTGGCCACAACCATTTCCTTCACCCAATTTTCTCGAAAGCGAGTCGTTCCTGGTCTGCGGAGGGAGAAAAACAAACATACCAAAAGCTTTTTAAAATAAACGGAACCATTGAGCCAAAGATTGATTCCCTGTTTACTCTGTTTCATTCCTGGTGAGCAAAAAGCCTTTGGGGGGGGTGGTCTAAGACTGTATCTATTCCTTAGGCCCAGTCAATACAAGAATTAATGAGCTTATATATATTCTTTAAAAGAGCTGCTATACAAATAAAAGAGGTTATTGTATATGAGTTAATTCAATGTAATTGTGAATTTTCTGATAAAAACAATAGACATGACCCACTTTGCCACCACCCTACTCCAACTAATCCTCAAGTTTATAATCACTGAAAAACAAGATACTAAAAAGCAAACAAAAACAATTTTCTAGAACAGTAACAGTGTCCTACTTTCAGTCCATCCTAATGCGTTAGGTGGTCCAAACGAGAAAGGTGACCATTACGTGAATTATCTGTTGCTGTGGGCCTCCTGGATTCCTGGGGTATAATGACCTTTATCTACCACCCATTTCAAATAAGTCTCCAAATGTTCATTACCTGTGAACTAGTGACTGGCCTTCAAACATATAAGAGATGTCAATGGGTGCATCCTAAGAGAGAAAAAGACAGTTGTCAGCCTAGACCAGCCGTGGGCAAACTACGGCCCGCGGGCCGGATCCGGCCCGTTTGAAATGAATAAAACTATTGAAATAAAAGACCCTACCTTTTTATGTAATGATGTTTACTTTGAATTTATATTAGTTCACACAAACACTCCATCCATGCTTTTGTTCCGGCCCTCCGGTCCAGTTTAAGAACCCATTGTGGCCCTTGAGTCAAAAAGTTTGCCCACCCCTGGCCTAGACCCATGGTTGGCAAACTGCGGCTCGTGAGCCACATGCGGCTCTTTGGGCCCTTGAGTGTAGCTCTTCCTAAGCCTTAGGAGTACTCTAATTAAGTTAATAACAATGTACCTACCTATATAGTTTAAGTTTAAAAAATTTGGTTCTCAAAAGAAATTTCAGTCGTTGTACTGTTGATATTTGGCTCTGTTGACTAATGTTTGCCAACCACTGGCCTAGACCAGTGATGGCGAACCCTTTGAGCTCGGCGTGTCAGCATTTTGAAAAACCCTAACTTAACTCTGGTGCCGTGTCACATATAGAAATTTTTTGATGTTTGCAACCATAGTAAAACAAAGACCTATAGCCGAAACCGGTTTGGCTCAGTGGATGGAGCGTCGGCCTGCGGACTAAAGGGTCCCAGGTTTGATTCCGGTCAGGGCATGTACCTGGGTTGCGGGCATATCCCCAGTGGGAGATGTGCAGGAGGCAGCTGATCAATGTTTCTCTCTCATCGATGTTTCTAACTCTCTATCTCTCTCCCTTCCTCTGTAAAAAATCAATAAAATATATTTAAAAAACAAAAAAAACAAACGTAGGTTGTAATATTGTTTCAGTGGTCCCCACCAGTTCTCCCCTACAAAGTTATACTCAGAATTCTGAGCAAGAGCCCTTCTCCCAAGCCCCCTCTTTCTGTGGTCATGGTTTATGGTCTTGCTTACCTCCACCAGCCTTACTTTCTGATCTCTAAACTTGTCATTTATCAAGATAGCTGATGGTAGGATATATGACCAGGAAAAGCAAGAGCTCTGCATATTTTACCTTTTTAAATTACTTCAGGTTTCAAAATCTCTGACTAGATAAGTTTGTACTAGGATAGAGTGAATATTGGACATAATTAGCTCACTATGTGGTCACATGGCCTTAGAGTGAGACAAAACTTCAAATAACTTTGTGAACGGATGGAAAGCAAAAGGGGATATAACATTTTTATGTCTGCTGTATTTCAGGCATTATGCTTGAAATCAACCCTGCTCCTCTGAGAACGCTATGCCTGGATTCATGTTATTTTGACTCTTTTCACACCAGCTATCAACATATTTCAGATTCATGGTCTACCTAATGGCTATAAGCAGTCATTCAAGTATTTATTGAGTGCCTACTCTTTGCCAGACCTTGTTTTACAACAAAACAAAAATCTCTGCGTTTATGGCACTTACATTCTGGTAGGGAGAACAGATGATAAGATAAATTATATAGCATATCAGAAGGTGATAAAGTGTTAAGAAGGAAAAAAAAGCATTGGTGGGTGGGGGAGTAGTGGTAGAAAGTGCAGCATAGGCGGTGAGAGAGCAGGCCATGCACATACCTAGGGGAGAGTGTTTCAGTCAGAAGGAACAGCAAGTGCAAAGGCCCTGAGGCAGGAGTATATTATTAAAGAGTAGCAAGATCAGAGTGGCTGGAGAGAGTAAGTGAGGGAGAAGGAATAGTGGGAAAGCGGAAATAACAGACCAGATCACGCAAGGCCTTGTAGGCCTTTACTACTCAAAGCATAGTTTATAGACCTGTAGCATCAGCCTTGCCTGGGAACTTCTTAGTAATGCAGAATCTCAAGCCCCACCTCAGACCTCCTGAATCAGAATCTTCCAAATAATGTGCATGCACTTTGAAGTTTGAGAAACACATTGCAATATGTTTAAACAGAGGAGTGACATCAATTCATTTATTAAGGGTCACTCTGGCTGGCTGCTATATTTATAGAACAGAGACATGATGAGGGCAAGGGTGGAAGCAGAAGGACCAATTAGAAGGCTATTGAAATAATCTTGATGAGAGATGATGATATCTTGGACCAGGATGGTAGAAGTGGAGTGGTAAGAAATTGTTGGATTCAAGACCTGTTTTTCACTCACTAGGGAGGTGGGACACCAGTGGTGGGGCCCTAGCCCACCGCCCTCAGCAGTGTGTGGCCCTGAGCATGGGTGTCATGGCTCCGGCTTCCTGCCTGGGCAGTTAGCACTCACAGAATAGAACCATGGTTTTTAAAAGCCGGTTATCTTCCGAGGCCTTGTCACCAGGAAGCTACCTGAAGCCCTGATTGGAGAGCGGCAGTGGAGAGCATATTAATAGTAGTGCCTCTTCACTGTTGGTTGCCTGCCTGGGCCCAGTGAGGCACACAGTCTGGGCACCTAGGTGCATGAGCAGCCTGGGAACATGGTCATATACTCCTGCCTCAGGGCCTTTGCACTTGCTGTTCCTTCTGACTGAAACACTGTAGAGGCTGTAGAGCAAGCTTCTTGCCCCCTGTGAGTGAACACTGGCCTAGGCCAGATGCAGGAGATAGCGGGGAGAAGGCCCGGCTGCACTGTTAAGATAGGGAACGGGTTGTTTAAAGGTGGAATGGAGCAGCGAGCAGATAAAAAGCCGTGGACACAGGCTGTGTCCCAGCCACTGAACATCCATTCTGCTCCATATATAATGGAATATCACCCGGCCACAAAAAAGAATGAAATGTCACCGTTTGCCACCACATGGATGGACCTAGAGCAGTGGTTCTCAACCTTCCTAATGCCGCAACCCTTTAACATGCCGGGTACTCATCTGTGAGCGTATCTGCATGTGGGCGGACCCGCCTGGAGACGGATAGAGGAGCAGTGTCTCAGTTCCTAAGACCATCGAAAATATGTGTTTTCCGATGGTCTTAGGTGACCCCTGTGAAAGGGTCACGACCCACAGGTTGAGAACCGCTGATCTAGAGGGTATTATGCTCAGTAACATGTCAGTCAGAGAAAGACAAATACCATATGACCTCACTTATATGTGGAATCTGAAGAACAAAGTTGAAGCAACAGAAAAGGTGGCATGGGGATCTGAAATGAGTGGTCCCCAGTGTGGGGGGGACACCCTGAGGTCTGCACAAACATACTGCACCCCAGTGAGGTTCACACTCAGTAAGGGGCAGCGGGGCTGTGACAGGACCGCCTGCTGGGCTTCTAGTCAGAGAAGAATGGTGCTGAGCCCGAGGAGCCTGCCCGAGCCCAGGGGTGACCTATTCTCAAGGAGCCAAGACAGTTAGCCACAGGCTTTATCTCCAGATGTGGCTCAGAACTCACTAAAAATGTAATCATGAAAGGACGAGAGCTATGACCACGGTGACCCGGAGGACCTGGTCAGTCCCCGGAACATGTGGTGACTCACGGTGACTCACGGTGACTCGGGGCGCTGCCAGTCTACCTCGCCGTGGGCAGCCGCTCTCAGGTGCCTCTGCAGGTTACTGACCCTGCCCAGGGCTGCCCGCACTGGCTGCCCTCCCAGCTCAGCGGCTCAGCCCCCACCCCTCACAGTGCCCTGCGCGGGGACAGCGCCCCCCACCCCTGGACAGTGCCTTGCGCGGAAACAGCGCTCCCTCCGGCACAGTGCCCCCACCCCAGGGGACAATGCAGGGCGGGGCCCAGGGACCCGAGTCCCAGCGCAGCCCCTGGCCCCGAAGGGCCCCGAAGCCCTGGCTCACTCTTTGCGGGCTGCCCCTCAGAGTGCTCAGTGCCCTGCCCACCCGACCCCACTGTCGGCGCCCACTCACGGGTTTGCTGGGCTGCGCAGTCGCTGTGGGGCAGCTCAGGACTTCGAGGAAGAGGCGGGGCTCTAGAGTCCCACGCTGCGCTGGGCCTGTGTACTCAGGTGACCAGCACGGCCAGCGCTGCGACCCCCCCGGCCCACCCCCGCGCGCACCGCCCCCCCCCCGCCCGCGCGCGCGCGCCACCCCGTCCCCCCGCGCCACGCCGCCCCCCTGCCCCCGTGCCGCGCCCCCCCCCCCCCGCCCGCGCCGCCCCCTTCCCCCGCGCCAGCCACCCCGCCCGTGCGCGCCGCGCCGCCCCCGCCGGCGGGCCCTCCAACGACCTGGGGTTAGCTGAGCGGGATGCAGGCCCAGCAGGATGTGCACTAGACATTGGTACTGAGCGCAGTGACCACTGGGACAGCTCCACCCTGGAGCCCATGACCTGTCCCTCCAGGTGCAAGTGCTTCCCTTCCTGTGCACGCTGTTTCCCAATCACTGTTGCTCCCTGGATTCAGGAATTTCTTTGTATAAACTGAACTGGCCCCAGGAATCCCCTTAAAAGAGACAGTACATTGTTGGCAGCCTGGTCGACTTTGTAGCTGTTGTTATAATTAAATGTTGGGGAAGTTTAAAGAACAACAAAAAAAATACCTGTTTTTGAAGGTAGGGCCAACAATTTCCTAATGGATTGGATAAGGGGTCTGAGATAGTTAAGGATGATGCCAAGAATTTTGGCATCAACTGAGATGAGGAAAACTGCAGATAAGGTTTTTTTTTGTTTTTGTTTTTGTTTTTTTCTTTTTCTTTCTTTTTTTTTTTCTTTCTTTTTTTTTAATTTATTGCTTAAAGTATTACAAAGGGTATTACATATGTGTCCATTTTATCCCTCAGATAAGGTTTGGAAGGAAAAATTGTAAGTTCAATTCTGGTTACAATAAGTAAGATGTTTCTTAAACATCCAAGTGGCAGAAGCCTGGGCTGGAGACATAAATTTGGGAATCATAAGCTAGAAGTGACTCATTTACAGCCAGGAGACTGATAAGATCATCGAGGCAGTGAGTATAGAGAAGTCCAAGGCCTAAGTTTTGGGACGTTCTAATATGAAGATTGGTGAGAGGAGAAACTGGTAGAGACTGAAAAGGAATGGTCAGTGAGGCATTAGTCATTAGTCACTCATTTCAATGACCAAATGCCTCAAAACCAGAAGAGTATGTTGGTCTAGAAGCCAAATGGAATGTTTGTTTCATGAAGGAGGGAGTGATCAGCTATGGCAAGTGCTGTAGATGGGCCAAGCAGGATGAGAACAGAAATATGACTATTAAGTTTTACAAAGAAGGGGTCATCAATGACCTTGACAAGAGAAGTCTCCATTTTCATTGAAGTCTCACTAAAGGGAGCAGGGCATAAAGGGAAGAGCTTACCGGAGGTTTGCTTTTGTTGAACTTGACGGTGAAGAAGGCAAAGGCAGAGCTGTATGCCGTGGGTATCTGAGAAGTTGGGACACTCCAGCGTACAGAGTAGATGTAGTGGAAGCTGTGAATCAGGTCTCTCCTCTCTACCAACTTCGTGTAGTGAACCCAACGGTCTTCATACTCCCAACTCTGTTTCACAGAAGAAAGAAAGAGCACACAGAGAAAGGCCTCTAGATAAAGGCAGCACACAACAGTAGGGGTTACAGCCCTGCTTCTGGAGTCCATTTCTAACACTTTTGATTGGGATTCAAACTAGTCAACTTCCCATTATCTCCACAAGTGGAGGAGAAAAAAGGTGGAGCTGAAATGAAATGAGTTACTAGTGCAAAGATCACTTGAGACCAGCCTTTGGACTGTAGATTCACATGCTCAGATGTTGATGTGTACATACACACTGCCTATACATACACACTCACTTTCTTCCATACCCTTACTTGGGAGGCAAGTTTTGTTCATTGAAAAATAATAAGAAAGTGACTAGAACATGTGATCTTCTCACTTTACTCAGGGAGACCTAAAAGTGTAACTAGAAAGTAATGAGGCTGATTTCGCAAATTGTTTTTGAAAGTCAGACTCACTTCATTGCAGCCATAGGTCGTATCCTATATAATAAAAGCCTAATATGCAAATCAACTAATTGGCAGAATGACTGGTGGGCAGGGCCTGCAAGCAGACGGCACCAGGACAGCCAAGGCAGGTGCCAGCAGGAAGAGGGAGGGGTCGGCAATCGGGGAGGGGTGGCAACTGGTGGCAGGGGATGGGGAGGGGAGGGCCAGAGCTGCCCCCTGGTGGTCAGTGCACTCCCATAGGGATGTCTGCGGGGAGCAGGCCTAAGCTGTCAGACATCCCCCAAGGGCTCCCGGACTGCGAGAGGGCGCAGGCCAGGCTGAGGGCCTCCCCACACCAGTGCACGAATTTTCATGCACCAGGCCTCTAGTGTAAAATAAAGTCAAAAAAGGAATGAGTCAGGCAATTGGATCTTCCAAATCCCTCAGATCCCCACACCCTTGAAGAAGCTTCCCCTCCAAATCACAAAGCTTGCCAGCACCTAGGGTCCACGGAAGTCATAATGCAGCCCTGATTCTTAGCACAGGGCCTTGAATGCTATAGGTATTTAACAAGTTCAATTCAACCTAACCCTTTGGGCTGGCTCTCAGGGCACAGGAAACTTCCAAACCAAAAGAGATCCTGAATTGCAGAGAAAAAGGAACCCTCGTACACTGCTGGTGGGAATGCAGACTGGTGCAGCCACTGTGGAGAACAGTTTGGAGTTTCCTCAAAAAACTAAAAATGGAACTCCCATTTGACCCAGTGATCCCATTTCTAGGAATATATCCCAAGAAACTAGAAACACCAATCAGAAAGGATATAAGCACCCCTATGTTTATAGCAGCACAATTTGTAATAGCTAAGACTTGGAAACAGCCTAAGCGCTTATCAGCAGATGAGTGGATTAAAAAATGGTGGTACATCTACACAATGGAATAGTATGTTGCAGTAAAAAAAAAAAAGAAGAAATTCTTACCATTTGCAACAGCATGGGTGGACCTGGAGAGCATTATGCTAAGTGAAATAAGCCAGTCAGAGAAAGATAAATATCACATGATCTCACTCATTTGTGGAATATAATGAACAACATAAATGGATGAACAAAAACAGATCCAGAGACAGAGAAGCATCGATCAGACTGTCAAACCTCAGAGGGAAGGTAGGGGAGGGTGGGGGTAAGGGAGAGAGATCAACCAAAGGACTTGTATGCATGCATATAAGCCTAACCAATGGACACAGACACCAGGGGCGTGAGGGCATGAGAGGAGTTTGGGGGAGGCAATGGAGAGATAAGGACACATATGTAATACCTTAATAAATCCTATATAATAAAAGGACTTGTATTGATGCATCTAAGCCTAACCAACAGACACAGACAACAGGGGGGTGAGGGCATGAGTGGTGGGTGGGGGGGCAATGGGGGAATAGGACACATATGTAATACCTTAATTAATAAAGAAAAACAATTTTAATAAAAAATAGCAACAAAAAAAAGATCCTGAATTAAGATGAAGGTCCATAGAAGGAAGGAAGTGGGATTGTCTAACAATATCATTGATGTGCAGAGGGACTGTGGGAGGAAATGGTAAAATGATTTCCAGCTCTCTTATAAAAAAAAAAAAAGCAGTAGGCTGGCCTTCTGCTTCAGCTTACTTTATTTCAAGTCTCTATCCAATTGGCTGTTTCAGTCAGCCATAAAGGAGCACCAGACTCTAGATTTCTTGAGATGAAGGGCTGTGTCTTCCTACAGAGATCATTCCTTGTAATGAAGTTCAACAGTCAATCCCGTGAAGCCCATAGAAGAATGCCCTTTTTTTCAATCTTTCTATAGTATTTGATATTTTTTTGGCCCTAATGTTTAATCTGTCACATAAGCACAGATTTTGTAGCATTGGACTGGTCCCTAGAGATCATCTAATGAAGTCCCTTACTTTACAGATAAGGATATTGGGGCCTAGAAATGGGGAAGGACAGCCCAACACAACAGCTGGGATGGGGACTCAGGGCTCCCCAACACCCAGCTCAGTTTTCTCTCTACCCCATTAGATGCCTCAGGTCTAAGATTGTCTCCCTCTCAACTTGGTGTGTTAGTGTTTTTCCCCCTTTTGTGAACTAAGGCAGCCTTGAGCACGTTAAATACAACTATCACAATCAAGCCAATCTCTTCCCATTTTTATCACTGTGCAGGCAGCTGACTTTTATGTAACTCCAATGAGTGTGTGTTATCCTTGTGTTTTGTAATGTTTACAGAACCTTGCTTCATAAACTCACTACCAGGAAACAGTTTCTCATTGTGCTACTCTACCATGATGGCTTAGCCCATTACACATTATTAGACACTCAAAATCAACAGGCACTTGAAGTAAATGCACAAAGTTGTTATCAATGCTAAGTGACCTTTGAGCGAGTAGGACTGGGTATTGGAGGGGAGTAGAGAGGTAAGTTTCATTTTCTACTTTGTGCCTTTTTGCTCACTGGGGATTTTTATAATGATGCTTTATTTTTCTTATAAAAATAATTTTATCCCAACCAGTTTTTCTCAGTGGTTGAGTGTTGACCTATGAACCAGGAGGTCATGGTTCTATTCCTTGTCAGGGCACATGCCCAGGTTGCAGGCTCAATCCCCAGTAGGACAGCCGATAGATGATTCTCTCATCATTGATGTTTCCATCTCTCTTTCCCTCTCCTTCCCTTTCTTTAAAATCAATAAAAAATGTATTAAAATAATAATAACAATTTTAACTGTGTTAGGCATTGGAGATTTTCCAGTTTTTCTTCTATAAAGAACTTACGTGTCTATTCATGTTGCCAGATTACATTCCCTGAAGGGAATAAACCAATTATTGTGCCCACTATCAATGTAGAAGCATACTATTCCCTCCCTACAAACACACAAGCCTTCTGACATCAGCTTTAATCATTCTTATTCACCTTGCAATACCTTAAAATCTTTTGGATATGCATTTTTCATTGATAGTAAAACTCTGCAATGTCTTTTTGTCATCAAAAGTCCATTTCCTACTATGGTGAAAAAAGTACATCAGATAGACCTATGATCAAAACTTCATTTTGGAGAACCTGGAGAGCCTAGCAGGAGAACCTGGAGAGAGAACCTAGCGACAGAACTTGGCTGGAGAACCTAGCGAGAGAACATTGCCACAGAACCTGGCTGTAGAACCTAGTGAGAGAACATGGCCACAGAACTTGGCTGGAGAACCTAGACAGAACCCGGCTAGGCTGCTGATCGACTGAACGCTGCCTCCGTGTCATTCCTTCTTCGCCGACTCCATCCACACCTTTGGGGACCCCTGGACCTGATGGGGCTGGACCCCAACAAATTCTGTAATCTAGTCACAGACATCAAAACAATAAAGTTTTGGGAGGAGAAAATGGCGGAGGTATAAACGGATGTGTCCTGTGCCTTGTCCTGGAGCAGATAAGGGTGAGCAGCTGAAACGGGTAACATACAGCCTGAATAGACAGAGGATTTTCAGCTGAGAGACTGTCTGCAGCTGGGAAAGACAGAGAACTCCCAGAAAAAAAAAGGACGGTTGGAGACTGCGGCTGAAACCAATCCCGGTGCGCCGGCTCAGCAGCGGAGACCGCGCCATCTTGGGTAGCTGCTGCCGGCATCCAGAGATCAGCTTCTAACCTGGAAACAGGGGATCTCAAGCAGCGTGACTGCATGAACTCAGATGAGCACTGCTTCTTCTCACGGAAAGTTTTTCTCATTCAAAAAACAAACAAAAAAACCCCTTCATTTTGCTGCTTAAACAAAAAGACTTTGGACATATTGCCCAACTTCTCTGAGCCTCAAGATTCCTCATCTGTAAAACTAGAGGCCCAGTGCACAAAATTCGTACACTGGGGGGTGGGGGAACCCTCAGCTGGTCCAGGGCCCTCGTGCCTGCTTGCTGCTCTCTACCGCTCAACTCACTGCTCCTTAGTGCCACTGCAAAGGCTCCTGCCACCGCTGCTGCACTTGCCAGCCTTGAGCCCAGCTTCTGGCTAAGCGGCGCTCCCCCTGTGGGAGCACACTGACCACCAGGAGGCAGCTCCTATGTTCAGTGTCTGTCCCCTGGTGGTCAGTTCATAGCGACCAGTCATTCCACCATTCGGTCAATTTGCATATTAGGGTTTTATTATGTAGGATAGGATATTGAATGTTAACTGTAAATGAAAAATAAAATTTAAAAAAGAACCAAATAAAATTTTAGAGCTGAAAAAATTTTAATATATATGTATTTTTAATTCTCACCTGAGGATGTTTTTAAAATTGATTTTTAGAGAGAGAAACATCCATGTGACAGAGAAATACCAGTAGGCTGCCTCTGCACCTGCTGACCCACCGGGATCTAACCTAAACCTAAGTATGTGCCCTAACCTAGAATCCAACAGGAAATCCTTTGGTGTACAGGTTGAGACTCCAACCAATTGAGCCACCTGGCCAGGGCAGATCTGAAAAAATTTTTTTACTGTATCTCCAGGCCCTGGCTGGTGTGAATCAGTAGTTAGAGTGTCCTCCCATGCACCAAAGGGCCATGGGTTCGATTCCAGGTGAGGGCACATACACAGGTTGTGGGTTCCATCCCTGTCAGAATGCTTGGGCAACTAATCAATGTTTCTCTTTCTCTTTCCTTCTCCCTTCCTGTCTCTCTAGAATCAATGAAAAGAACATATCCTTAGAGGAAGACTTAAAAAGAAAAAAAAATGCTGGTTTGGTTCAGTGGCTAGTGCTTCTGCAGGCGGACTGAAGGGTACGGGGTGGATTCCGATCAAGGGCACGTACCTGGGTTGCAGGCTCAATCCCGGGCCCTGGTCAGGGATTCAGCAGGAGGCAACCAATTGAAGTCTCTCCCATTCGTTTCTGTCTTTCTCCCTCCCTTCCACTCTCCGGAGGAAAAAAAAAATCAATGCAAAAATGTCCTCAGGTGAGGATTAACACAAACAAACAAACAAACAAACACCCATCCGCAGTGTGATTATTGAAGGAGCATGTGAAGTATTTGTTGAATGAGCGGGAAGGGATGGGACTTTGCTTTCTAACCGCTTTAGCAACTCTGCAAGCCAGAGGGTTTATTTCTTATTTTCATTTTTATTGATTGATTACTTTAGAGAGAGGAAGGGAGCGAGAGACACCAGTGTGTTGTTCCGCTTACCATGCTCTCTTTGGTTGCTTCTTGTCGGTGCCCTGACCAGGATCCCACCCGCAACCTGGCTGTATCGGGAGGCGGTTCTAACCCACTGCGCTGGGGGCTGCCTGTCAGGGCCCCTCCACAAAACCCCTCTGGGCGCCCTGGCCCCTGCTGCGGCCGGAGCTCCTCTGCCGCAGCCGAGGTTTGGGTTCCATTCCGCCAGGGCGCCTACTTAGGTTTCGGGTTTGATGGTGACCAGGACCGTTGAGGTCCGTGTGCTCTAGTCCTTTGGCGGGAGCTGGGGTTCCGGTGCCGACGTGGCCGACTCCGATCCCCGCTACCCCGCCCTCCATGGAGGACGACTCCCACTGTGGCAGCGGCGAGGCCTCCGCCAGCGCCTCCTGCAGGCGCAGGTCGCCCTCCCGGGGCTCGCCGGGTCCCGCTGCTGCGCAATCGCCCGGGAGGCGGATTCCGGGCTCCCAGGGAGAGCGCCCCCTCTTCCTCCCTCTCCCCCCCACCTCCGGACTCCCAGGGAGAGCGCCCCTCCCGCGCCGGACTCCCAGGGAGAGCGCCCCCTCTTCCCCCCCTCCCCACCACCTCCGGACTCCCAGGGAGAGCGCCCCCTCTTCCCCCCCTCCCCCCCACCTCCGGACTCCCAGGGAGAGCGCCCCCTCTTCCCCCCCTCCCCCCCACCTCCGGACTCCCAGGGAGAGCGCCCCCTCTTCCCCCCCTCCCCACCACCTCCGGACTCCCAGGGAGAGCGCCCCCTCTTCCCCCCCTCCCCCCCACCTCCGGACTCCCAGGGAGAGCGCCCCCCGCCCCCACCCCACCCCCGCGCCGGACTCCCAGGGAGAGCGCCGCCCCCGCCCCCCCCCCCCCCCCGGCCGGACTCCCAGGGGGAGCAGGGTCTGGAGGGAAGCACTTCGCTCCGCCTCCCCTCGGGGCTCCCGGGCAGAGCGGAGCGCCCGTCCTGCGCGGGGCTCGGAGGGGAGAGCCGCCCAGGGAGGCCTCTAGCTGGGAGCTGAGAAAGCGAAACTGGAGCCCTTCCTTCCGGACCCCGTTGTCTTCGGGGTCGCGAGGGACAGATGAAGCCTCGGCAGCCTGACGGGCATCTTCAGGTGAAGGTGTTATTTTTTCCGTGACGATAAGTGTGTGTGATCAATATTGTGTCATCATTGTGATGACACAATAACCTGCACTGAGTTATCTGCTGGGAAGGGTGTGCTTTAGGGCATGTGAACGCACTTTATTTTATTGCAGGCAGCCTCACAAGTCCCCCGGCCTCACAGGGCACGCAGCCACGCCCACCCGCTCCAGCGGGTCGTTACTGTGAGGGTATTATATATATAGATGGGTACATTGATGTACTTGCATTCAGGTTTGTTGTGAGGATTAAATGAGATAATGCACATGAAGTGCTTAGCAGAACTTGGCACATAGCAATGCTCAGGAAATGGTAATTCCTTATTTGCCATCCCCTGGTGTATGGTGAACTCTGAGAAATCTGAACTAAGCTTGAGAAAGCTCTCCATCACGAGTGCCTGGCACTTAGATAGTAGACTTCACTTCTAGGGCTTGCTGCATTAGTGCGGCTGGGAACAGGGTGAGTTGATGTCATGAGTTATATAGAGCTTTTAGCTTTTCAGTCACTTTCTACTTTCTAATTGTCTCTACTGCACAACAGCCCTACAAAGTAGATAAGCTCTTCATCTGTGAAAAAATGATGGTATAGAAAGAATAAACTTGTTCGTGTAATTAACACTTATTTCTAGAGCAACTATATGTGCCTGACATTTCTAGGGGCTGGGAACATTAACAGAAGTCGCTGCCCTCATAGACCATATGATCTGGTGGTGGAAGAAAAGCAAAGGGTAAATAAGTAAAATCTAATATCTTAAAGAGAGCTAAGTACTAAAGAAAAAATAATCAGAGAAGGAGAGTAGGTATAATTTTAGATGAGGTGTCTAGGAAAGGCCTCAATGAGCAAATGGAATCTTAACAAAGATCTGAAGAGAGGTAAGGCATGATACCTGAGAATAGCTCTCAGGGGAGACTATTCCAGACAGAGGGAACAGCAAGTGCAGAGGCTCTGAGGTGGGGACATGCCTGGCAGTTGAACAGCACGGAAGCAAGTGTGGCTGGAGTAAGGAAGGTAAAAAGGGAGAAGGTAGTAGGTGATGGAGTCTAAGCAATAAGTTGGGAGGAGGAAAGAAGTCAGATCATGTTAGGCCCTGTAGGCTATTGTCAGGACTTACTCTTGCCTTTTATTCAGAATAACCAGTGAGATTTGTAGGGGAAATTTTTCTTGCTTGTTTTGTTTCCCATTCCAGTCTGATTCACAAACCTTAGGTATAGCAGGCAGAGACCTTTGACCAACCCCAAATAGAGATATGCTTCAGAGCAAGAAGGCCCAAGGGTAACTAGCATTTTGCATCATTCATCTTCACTATGCTCTAGATACCCCCTTCTAATGGGAATAGTGATTTGTGCCAACTGGCATATAAACAAAAGGTGTGGAGCCAGAAATCCCTGACCTTTTTTTCATTCTCACCTGACCAGGGCTGTCTAGGGCTTAGGAAGAAAGGAAGAGAGAGACAGCAAGAAACTTCTCCCAGGACTGGGAGTTTTGCCTCAACCAATTTCAATTGGTCTCTTTTCCGAGGAATTACAGTGAGTAAGGATTTCAGGTCATTCTTCTTTATCCACCCGCCCGTTATGCAAAGCAACCCAGGGCCTTTTCACTAGAGCTGCCAGGTTAAGCCATATGAATGGGTCAGAGCCAGGCACAAGAGAAAAAGAAAAAGGAATCCACGGGCCTGTGCATCTGAGTGTGCAGGCAATATGTTCCAAAGGTACAGTAAAAAGACTTTTGATCCATGTACATTCCCTCTATTAATATAAGCATTCTAAAGGTGGTGTTGGAGCCCTGGCCAGTGTTTCTCAGTGGTTAGAGTGTTGGCCCATGTACCAAAGGGTTGCAGGTTTGAATTCCCAATCAAGTGTGGTCAAGAGCACATACCTGGGTTGCAGGTTTAACCCTCTCCCAACCCCCAGGCAGAATCGGGGCATGTGAGAGAGGCAACCAATTGATGTGTCTCTCTCACATTAATGTTTCTCTCTCCCTCTCTTTCTCTCTCTCTCTCTCTCTCTCTCTCTCTCTCTCTCTCTCTCTCTCCCCTCCCCCTTCCATTCTCTCTAAAAACCAACGGAAAAAATATCCTCAGTTGAGGATTAACAAATAAATAAATAAATATAAAGTTGGTGTTGGAGAACTCTTGTTTGAGAGAAGCAACTCCCTCCTTAGGCCAGTAGGCCCCCATTTAGACTACCAGATGGGAAAATTGCTTAATTGGGAATATCAGATTTTACTAGGAAAATTTAAGATTAGGGTTCACCTTCAAAGACTATCGCATGTTGATTTTGGGATCCAGGTGAGGACATTTAGTTACCTTTTATATCATCTCCTAGGGATTCTGGACTTTAAACTTTTCATCAAAGGAGAGCCTTTTTTCAGTTTTGATTCCCGATTAGAACACATGCCCAGGTTGCTGGCTTGTCCCCCAGCGGGGGGCATGCAGGAGGCAGCCTATCAATAGATGTTTCTCTCTCATCAATGCTTCTATCTCTCTCACTCTCTCTCTCTAAAAAAAAAAAAATCAATAAAAATATTTTTTTAAAAAGGAAGAGCCTTTTTATTGTTCTTCACCTTTTTTAAAAAATATATATTTTATGGATTTTTTACAGAGAGGAAGGGAGAGGGATAGAGAGTCAGAAACATCGATGAGAGAGAAACATCAATCAGCTGCCTCTTGCACACCCCCTACTGGGGATGTGCCCGCAACCAAGATACATGCCCTTGACCGGAATCGAACCTGGGATCCTTGAGTCCGCAGGCCGATGCTCTATCCACTGAGCCAAACCGGTCAGGGTTGTTCTTCACCCTTGTACACCAAGCTGGAGTGGTCAACTAACTTACCATAACGAAGTCTTGGATTTGTTTACGGCACCTTTCTGGTGTGAATTCACCATGTGTGAGCCACTTGATGTTTTTGATGGTGTATTCATCATCTTCTGCAAAAAAAAAAAAAAAAAGATGTGAATTTGTTAGTTGTCTGGTAGTGTGACATTATATAACAAGACAGTCCTTTAGGCACCCAAACGAGATCACTACCTTCCACAGTATTAATAGCTTCAGCGATGACAGTCTCAGTTATATCTATCGCCATGTCATTCAGATTGTCATCTTCTGTTTTTTTTACTGGGTCAGTCGCTCTGCTGTCTATAACTACTATTGTTGATTCATTTTTCTCTCTAACTGTTGCTGCTGGATTAGTCACATAGCTATGTGTATCCATTGCTGGTTCACTCACATAGCTATCTGCTGTATATATTACTGATTCAGTCATACTGCTGTCTGTATAAATTGGTGATTCAGTCACATTGAAGTCTGTATAAATTGGTGATTCAGTCACATTGAAGTCTGTATAAATTGCTGATTCAGTCACATTGAAGTCTGTATAAATTGCTGATTCAGTCACACTGAAGTTTGTATAAATTGTTGATTCAGTCACATTGAAGTCTGTATAAATTGCTGGTTCAGTTACAGTGCTCTCTGTCTCCATTGCTGGTTCAGTCACATTGCTCTCTATTTCTGTTTCTGGTTCAGTCACATCGCTCTCTTCTTCATCCATTGCTGATTCACTCACAACGCTCTCTTCTTCATCCATTTCTGGTTCACTCACATTGCTTTCTTCCTCTTCTTCATCCATTTCTGGTTCAGTCACAATGCTCTCTTCCTCTTCTTCATCCATTGCTGGTTCAGTCACATTGTTGTCTTCTGTATCCGTTACTGGTTCAATCACATCACTGTCTTCTTTATCAACCAATGGCACTGGAAATTCTTTATACACATCTACCATATTATTAAATCTGATACTTCTAGCCTTCTTCATTTTCTTTTGTCTAGAAAAAGAAACTCAAGGAGTTACCTTTTTGCGCACATGCGTACACTCTCCTATAAGTTCAGACTATCTCTTGAAGAATCACAAGAGACAGGAAACGGCTATTTCCTCTAGGGAGGGGATTAGGGGGTGAGGAAGGAGTAAGGCCTTAGTTTATTCTTTGTGCCTGGCCACTGAGGTCTACTTTTTCTAAAAACCAAGGATTTTCAGATTCACATAACTATGAAGACTTAAGATGTAGTAGAATGATTCTTAACTTCTTTGGAGTTCTAACAATACTGATTTCTAGTTGAGTCTTTAATAGAACCTCAAACCCTGCTTTAGGTAACTGAGAGCCCACGACTACTTAAAGATAAAGTGAATGTAAATGATTAGGGGAATACAGTATAGGAGGGGTTGGGTTTTCAGGTTTTTCTCTTGGATTTTCAAGGTATACAATGTAATCTGCCAGAAACTCATTTTTTCCTTAAATATATAAGTATTACCATTGGTAAATACTTCCAGAAAAATGTGAAATGAAAGTGGAGATAAAAAAAATCCTTCCATAGAAGCATCAAACAGACTGTACAACCTATCAGGGAAGGCGGGGGGTGAGAGGGTAAGAGATCAACCAAAGGACTTGTATGCATGCATATGAGCAAAACCAATGGACAGAGATAGTAGGGGGCTGAGGGCTTGTGCTTGGGGGACGGGGTGACAGGGGAGAGGTCAAAGGGGGGAAAAAGGAGACTCATGTAATACTTTAAATAAAGAATTTTTTTAAAAAAATCCTTCCAGCCCAACTGGCGTGGCTCAGTTGTTGAGCATCGACCTATGAACCAAGAGGTCATGGGTCGATTCCGGGTCAGGGCACAAGTCTGGGTTGTGGGCTTGATCCCCCGTGGGGGTGGGGGGGCGTGCAGAAGGCAGCCAATCAGTGATTCTCTCTCATCATTGATATTTCTGTCTTTCCCTCTCCCTTCCTCTCTGAAAACAATAAAAAATAAGTATTTTTAAAAATCCTTCCTTTGTGTCTGACTTTAACAGGCATGCTTTCTGACCTTACACCAGTAAGTGTGAGATTTATCACATCAAGAAAATATTTGTTGCCCTGGCTGGTTTGACTCAGTGGATAGAGCGTCAACCTGCGGACTGAAAGGTCCCAGGTTCGATTCCGGTCAAGGGCACATGCCTGGGTTGCGGGCTTGATCTCCATTAGGGGACGTGCAGGAGGCAGCTGATCAATGATTCTCTCTATTATTGATGTTTCTATCTCTCTTTCCCTCTCCCTTCTCTCTGAAAACAATAAAAATATATTTTTAAATTAAAAAAAAGAAAATATTTGTTGCCCAGCCAGCGTGGCTCAGTGTTTGGGCATTGACCTATGAACCAGAAGGTCACAGTTCAATACCTGGTCAGGACATATGCCCTGGTTGCAGGCTCAATCCCAAATGGGGGGTGTGCAGGAAACAGCTAATCAATGATTCTCTTTCATCATTGATGTTTCTATCTTTCCCTCTCCCTTCCTCTCTTAAATCAATAAACATATTTTTTAATAGAAAATATTTGTCAGAACCTCTCATGTATTTTGGATTTCTGACTCTCGTGTGAAGGGTTCCCATATATATACATGTAATTAAATTTTTTCTTGTTAAAAAAAATTTGCTCCTGTTTTAGTAAAATGTTCATTATAAATGATAGCTAATATTTTCCACAGTTATAAATCCCTTGCAGGCAGTCCTTGCATTGGGAGTGCTGCAGGAAAGTGGGTATCTCTCTCCAAAGGGAGCTATTTATTTTTCTATAAATAGCAACTCCCAATTTGGAATGTTTAATGGGTCTCAGCTCTCACCACAGCCCTGTGAGATCGTGCACCTTTCACTGGCCCTTCCAGATCCACTCTCCCTCTCTCCCCTGGAAGGCCGACCTAGCTGGACTACATCAATAGGCTCTCCCATTACCTCTATCTTCCAGGAGGTTCCACACAATGGGGAGATCAGGCTGAACAGAGGAGAGTAAGGTTGAGGTATATATTCCCCAGGGAGCTGTCTCCCTACAGGGTCACCAGTAGCTGGTATATGGAGAAGGCAGCTTCTCCAGGGCAGCTCTCTCACAACTTCCCAGTCTGGTAAGGGTAGCCATTCTCTCCCCTAAGCCCTATAGCCCCACCATTTCTAGCCCTGGGTGGCTGTGCTTGGCCTTGTTTCCCCACTGTCAACCCCAATGATTCCCTTAACCCTTCCCTAGCTATCCTACTTTAAGTATGCCTATTTTTCTTACCATGTGAAACAAGGAAGCCACGCTCACACCCAGGCTGTCCAACTCCACAGCCCCTGCTCTTAACTACACTGCTCTCCTCCCTCCAAGATTCACAGAGAGTTGTGGGGACCTGTTCACCCGCCAGCTGTAGCAATAGGGAACCGAGGCAGAGGCAAACTGAGCTTAAAATGCTCCTATGAAGACCCAAATGAAGGGTGAAGAGTGAGGGAGTCTAAAGGCCCTTAACCTTGGAGAAATGGCTCTCCCCAGCCCAATTTGACCAAAGCAGTTTGCTGTAAACTCCGTAATTAAAGACAATAGAATGTTTTTGATAAACTGGTAAATTCAGTAGGCTTTGGTGAGTCCATATAGTAACTCAGTTCTTCAGAAAATAGCCCATTTGGTGACTTGGTCATTCAGTGACCTAGCTTCAGCAAACTGTCTCTTGATGAATTGACTGGAAGCCAAATGTGTGACTCCCAACACAAAGCAAATGAGGTGGGGGCTTTATTCATAGAAGCACCTCCTTAAGAACTTCCCCTGGGAGCCCTGTGCTACAACAGGAAAAGGAAAAGGGGGAGCAGGGCTCGGAAAGCAGTTCACTTCTTATCCTCATATATATGTGGGCACAAAATTCTTAAGCGTCCCTGTGACTGGCCTTTCCTAGTTCTTTTTCTTCCACTTTCTCCCTAAGAGGTGGGCAAAATGGGTGTGAAGGGTCAGGGATGTGATCAAGTTTGGGGTCTGGGTGATGAATTGGGAGAACCAACTTGCAGTGGAGCCCTCCCACACTTAACAACCCCCAATACCTGAGTGAACAGAGTCTTGTATGGAGAAGTAGTAGTCAGGGAAGCCTCAGAAAGTCTCTCAGCGGCTTTTCTCCAGGATTCCAAGAAGGAATGTTTACATGTGCTACCAGGGCAACCCCACTTTCAACCAATGGGAAACAAAGTCCAAATGAGAACTCGGACTACTTTTGTTAGTAAAGGAGGGGGCTTGTTTGTCACAACAGTCTGACTTCCAAAGCAGGATCAAGCTGTAGTGTCCATACCCAGCTTCTCCCCAGCAGGAGATGAGCTTGCAGGGCTGTGCCAGGCAAGATAGCAACAATGAGCCTCTCGGTTGCTATGTATTGGTGCCCTCATTGTGTGCCAGTCACTACGTGAAGGGCTTAATATGTGTTAAGTCACTTGCTCCTCACAGAAGCCCCCGGAGCTAGGTATTAATATTTTCATTACAATTGAACAAACTGAGGCACAGTGTTAAAAGAAGTTTCCAAAACTCAAACCCAGATCTGTCTGACTTCCTTTTTCAATATAGAATCTCTATTTTTATTTTTTAATATGTTTTTATTGATTTCAGAGAGGAAGGAAGAGGGAGAGAGATAGAAACATCAATGATGAGAGAGCATCATTGATCGGCTGCCTCCTGTACACCCCCTATTGGGGATCGAGCCCGCAACCAGGGCATGTGCCCTTGACTCAAATTGAACCCAGGACCCTTCATAAAATTAACCATTTTAAAGTGAAGAATTCAGTGACAGTACATTCACAGTGCCCCCCACCCCCAACATTTTAACATCTCTGAAATGGGGATTCATCATATAATCAATAATATATTGAGGCAAGCCAGTAAGCCAGGACAAGTAGAATAGGGAAATTGAGACAGATAGCTGAACAAACTGACAGAGCAATTTACAGAAGATGCAGAAGGTCACCTCCCTAAAAACAACATCTAGGCCTCAGTCATATTTCAGCTCCCGACCCAGAAAGCAGCAAAACCAGGTGGGTGACACCAGGACCAGCTGAGATGACTAATGATCCCCTGCCCTGACGCTGACCAATCAGTGAGGACCATGACCCTGAAGGAGCACACCAGTACTTTCCCCTCCTCTTCTTCCCCCACAGGCATGCATCTCCTAAACTCTAAGGGACCCCATAGGGCTTACAACCAGGGTAGCAATGGGCAGTAGCAGTTCATCCCAGATAAACCCCCTGAACCTGTCTCCAAGGCCCCCCTTTCTCTGACTTCTAAGTGAGCCAGAGCAGACCAGCCTAGGCTCATTTCCCCAGCCCTTCCTTGTTTTACTGTCCCCAGCTTTCATAAACGTCCTCTAAAATTCACCTGGACTGTTGTGAAACTTTTCCTACATGAAGTCAAGAACCCACACACTATAGGCTGGCCCTAGGCAGACCTGCTCAGGGCCAGGTTCCCTTTCCTGTAACAATATTATGGTTTAATTGATAGTGTTTTTAAAAATTCTTCACAGTGGAATATAAATGAAGATGCACCTTTAGATTAGTTGAAATATGGTACTTAGATTTTTGAAAGAACGTACATCATATTTGGTGCACCTCACTCATTTACTGAGTGTTTTCAAAGATGCCTTTTATGAATCTAGGATGAGCTTATACTATAACTAGAGACCGGATGCATGAAAATTCGTGCAAGAGTAGGCCTTCCTTCCCCCGGCACCTGGGACCCAGCTGTCTTCCCTCGGGCTACCCTCAGGCACCGGGACCCTGGCTGGCTTCCCTCGGGCCCCGGCTTGGTCATGAGGGATGTCCAGAAGATGTCCAGTCTAATTAGGATATTGCCCTTTTATTATTATAGACTAGGGGCCCAGTGCATGAAATTCGTGCACTGGTGGGGGGGTGTCCCTCAGCCCAGCCTGCCCCCTCTCACATACTTGGAGCCCTCAGGGGATGTCCTACTGATGGCTTTGGCCCGCTCCCTGCTCTCCTTGGGGAGCGGGTCTAAACCACAGTCTGGCCTTCCTTTGTGGGAGGTGACCAGGCTGATAGGGGGAAGGCACCAGCCCCATCACCCCGCTGCTGCAGCCACTGCCAGTCACCACAGCCAGCAAGGTGTTTTCATCAACACGGACTCCAGTCCCTTCACCATGAAAAAATGACAACTTTCTTTAGGCATTTTCAAGATGTGTCTTTCATAGGATATGGCATTTCTTTATTATTTTTTTTTATCCTCACCTGAGGATATGTTTCCATTGATTTTTAGAGAATGTGGAAGAGAAAGGGAAAGAGAGAAACATCAAAGTAAGAGGAACACTTTGATTGGTTGCCTCCTGCATGAGCGCTGAGCTGGGCCCTAGCCAAGGAAGAGCCTGCAACCTAGGTACATGCCCTTGGTCAGAATTGAACCCAGACCCTGTGGTGGGCAGGCCGAGGCATTATCCACTGAGCCAAACCGGCTAGGGCAGGATATAATATTTCTTAGCCCCTCCAGCAGTAGACCTTTATTTTTTTTCTCCAGGAGTGAGGTGGAAAAACCCTACATCACCTTCTTGGATTTGTATTACCCAAGTTACTAAGAATATTACCAGTGGCATAAAGGGAGCTTAGCCAATGAGCAGTCAGAAAAGGTGTTTCCTCTGTAGTTCACACCGATCCCCGGCTCGGCTCCTGCCCAGGCCTAAGGCCTTAGGCCAGGCGTTAGGCCTGGGCAGGGGACCCCCAGTCTGCTCTGATCACCTGCCCAGGCCTAAGACCTCTGGCTGGGGCCTTAGGCCTGGGCATGGGACCCCCAGCCCCAGGCGATTGCCGGCTCCGCCCCTTCCCAGGCCTCAGGCCTCTGGCCGGGCAGTAGGCCTGGGCAAGGGACCCCCAGCCTGCTCCGATGGCCAGCTCTGCCCCTGCCCAGGCCTCAGACCTCTGGCTGGCGTTAGGCCTTGGCAGGGGACCCCCAGCCCTGTGCAATCGCCAGCTTTGCCCCTGCCCAGGCCTCAGGCTTCTGGCCGGGGCGATTGCCGGCTTCGCCTCCCCGGGTGGCTTCTGGCACTGCCCACCCCGCCTCCCCGGTCCCTGATCTGAAGCCTGGGTCCCGCGGGCGTCATCTGGTACTGCCCACACCACCTGCAGTATGCAAATTTAATGGCCATCTTTGTTGGGTTAATTTGCATATCTTCTGATTGGCTGGTGGGCATAGCAAAGGTACGGTCCATTAGCATCTTTGTCTTTTATTAGTGTAGATAGTTATCATCATAGTCCCAGGAATAAGTTATTTAACATTTCTAAGTTTCTTTGTCTATAAAATGGGAATAATTGTACCTCCAAAAGTGTTTTTTAAGAGGATTAGATAATGCATGTAAAGACTGAGAATAGTGCCTGATACTTCATAAAGTCTCTCTATAATGGTTAGATATTATTTCCAGTATTTTCATTAATAGCTGTAGTACTATAAAGTGTTATTTTGAATGGTGAAATCAAAAGTTGTAGGCCCACCGTAGCCAGTTTGGCTCAGTGGATAGAGTGTTGGCTTGCAGACCAAAGGGTTCTGAGTTTGATTCTGTTTCAAGGGTGCCGGGAACTAATTCCAGCATGTCATAATTTCAAGAGTTTCATCAAAAGGTTGATGAAGCTTGGGAACTCAACAGGGTTGAGTCACACATATAGTCACCTGTTGGGAATGGCTAAAGGCATTTCCCCAAACCTGAACAGGAAACTGATTGTGGCTGCCAGACAGCTAAAAGGCATCTTAATCTACATGTTATTGCCTCCTACTGGCCAAACACCTGAACAGCCGTAGGCTAATTCCCCCATTCTGACAATGCTTCTGTACCCTTTGAAACCTTACCCTTTGAAGTGTATTATCTCCACCTTGCCTTAGGAAAAATTGTGTTAATAAAAGCAAGGGTCCTAGACAAGGAGGGACTCTTCAGTTCCTTTAGCTGAAGGTCCTCTGACCCCCAATGCCTTTCAAAATTATATCTTGTCATGCCCTGACTGGGTTGGCTCAGTGGATAGAGCGTCGGACTGAGGACTGAAGGGTCCCGGGTTCGATTCTGGTCAAGGGCATGTGCCTTGGTTGTGAGCACATCCCCAATGGGGAGTGTGCAGGGAGCAGCTGATCAATGTTTCTCTCTCATCAATGTTTCTAACTCTCTATCCCTCTCCCTTTCTCTCTATAAATAATCAATAAAATATAAAAAAAATTATATCTCGTCTCTGGACTCTTTATTAGTCTCTGGATTCCTACGTCATCTAAACACAGCCTTTTCCAGATTCCTGAACCCTTCTTGATGCTGGAACAAGAACCCTGGCACAAGGGCATGTACCTTGGTTGCAGGCTGCTCCCTGGCCCGGGCCCTGGTCAGGGCTGGTGCAGGAGGCAACCAATTGATGTATTTCTCTCACATTGATGTTTCTCTCTGTCTTTCCCTCTCTCTTCCACTCTCCCTAAAAATCAATGGAAAAATATCCTCAAGTGAGGATTAACAAAATTAATTAATTAACTAATTAAAATAAATTTGTAGGCCCTGTGATTGGGCCCAGTTTTATTTTATTAATTTTATTAATCCATGAAATTTCCAGGACTGGGAGCCCCTGCCCTTAACCACTGTGCTCTATATATGGAATTGTTGGCTTCTCACCCACAAACAATTGGTCCCAAGCCCAACAAAGAAAGGGAAGTGCTTTGCTAAGTGTCCTCTTTATACAGGAAGAAATGCTGAGTTTGCTGCCTGAAGACACTACATATATCAAGGTCCCACACATAAGGAGCCTGCTGCTGAGATGGTGTAGTTGATACCATTGTAATTAGCTAATTATCCATATATATAAAAGCCTAATATGCAAAGTGTCCCCTCAGGAGTTTGACCAAATGGGAGTTTGATCACTCACTATGATGTGTTCTGACCACCAGGGGGCGGCACAGAATGAAGGGAGGCCCCTGCTGTCAGCCTGCAGCAAACAGCTGCTAGGAACCCTACCCATGCACAAATTTCATGCACTGGGCCTCTAGTTAATAATAGAAAAGGAGCAAAGGGGAAGCCAGACTTTATAGGCATGTCATTTGGGCAGCTTCACCAGGAAGCTGCAACTTTGCACTCTCCAGGGAACCACCAGCCTATTCCCTGTGAAACACTGGGGTAAGGGACTGGACAAAGGGAAGATAGACACATGCCCAGTAAAGTTGGGGTGACAGCGAAGGTGCTGCCTGTCAGACACACCTCAGAACAGAGGTCATTGGTGAATGGGCATGGCCACTGCAAGCGCATGGAAATTTGGGATATATATAATCCCCTGGCACTTTTCCGAGTGGCCCATAGCCATGAGTACCCTCACACACAGTGGACTAATGGACTGCAACCAGCCTGATGCTGTACTGGATCTGTCTCCAACATGGAAAGGAAATTCTGGACACTGGCTTTCCTTCTAGTTTTACTAAAACCCCAGATACATTTCTTCTATGAGTGGACTAAGGAAAATGGGACTTGAGAAACACAGGGATTTAATTCCATGCAAATAAAAATCACTCTCCTGTGTGAATCTCAGAAAATTATTTTTCTCAGAATATCATAAGAAGTTCACTCTCAGCAGTGCCCAGTGGGGAAAAGGAACCCCCACGTCGTCCAATATCATGGTGAGGTCAGGGAATGGGATTGGGAGAGGAGATGGGTAGAAGGCAGTGTGACTTAGTTGGAGGAACTTGATGTCTGATCCCAGAGGGTTTTGTAGGAGTCCAGAAAATGTCTCCCAGAATACTCTGGAATGCAGATTATTTTGAGCTGAAAGTAAAGCTCAACAAAAAGAAGAATTTGCTTTTCTTACCTCCTCCTAACCTGCCTGAGGGAATTCATAAAGAAAACTTGCTTCAGTAAGGGAACCCTAGCATATCCATCTTAACATAAATGAACTGTGGCAGACAGGGAGGAACCTGCTAAGTCTTCTAGATTCTCCTCTGTGTCCCATTGTTCCTGGATGGCTCAGCAAGAATTGGTTTACTGCATCTTCTTTCTTTTTCTTCTACCTGTGAATTGCCTTTTTTTCCATTTGAAGTCCCCAACCCCTGCCTCCCTTTCCTTAGTTCAGAATGCCATACATACCTCATTTTGCCTCAGTATCTTTGGAATTTTTATGCTTACGCCAATTCTGCATATGCACATGGCAAAACTTGATTTTCTCCTGTTGATCTGTTGTATGTCATTTGAATTATTTGACCAGCCAGAAGAACTGAGGGGAGGAGAAAGTTGCCTCATTCCAACCATTTCAAATCCCAGCTCCTGCACAAACTGGCTTTGTGACTTTAGGCAGATTGTTTCACCTTGCTGAGCTTCTTAATGGGTACAATGGGGATCTTAAAAGGAGTCACTTTATAAGGTTGATAAGAAGATGAAATGTAATGGTTCATATAGAGCACTCAAAACAGGTATACTCTAAGCGCTCAATAAACATTAGTTATCATAATCATGATGATGAATAGACCACAACAGATAGAACCTGAAACCAATCCTATATAATAAAAGCCTAATATGCAAATTGTTCTACAGGGACTTTGACTGCTCACTATGATGTGTGCTGACCACCAGGGTGCAGCATAGAACATGGAGGGTGTCAGTGACGTGGCGCTGGCAGCAGGCAGCAGTGGAGGTGCTGCTGACCCTGATGGGACCTGACAAGAGCAGGACCACAGTGGGATGGTGGAGTAGGTGAGCAGGTGGCGCCAGGCCAAGGCGGATGTGAACGGGGTCCCAATCGCCCCGCCAATTGCCCCGCCACTCACCCCACAGATGGCTACCAGTGTAGGTGGCAGGGGGTGGGGCTACTGCCCGGCTCCCAGGAGCTGAGGGAGCTGGGGGGGGGGGGGAGCAGCCCTGATCTATCACCCTGCAGGCAGGATGGTGGAGCAGGTGAGGGGGCAGTGTCAGGCCACAGCAGGGTGCCAGGTGGGACTGTGGGGCTGCAAGGCTCGGGGCGCAAGCTGGGGCTGTGAGCCTGGGGGTGTGAGCTGGGGCCCAATCCCTACAGGCCACCTTGAGGGGCCCTACCTGTGCACGATTTCGTGCACTGGGCCTCTAGTACAAAATAATATTGAAAGTAAACTGAAATTAAAAAAAAAAAAAAGTAGAGAAGTCATAAAGAGGCTGCCACTTCCCCAAAGTGAGGAGAATTTGCCTGGGACAACAAAGGTAGGTGTGTCTTGAGCTCTCACTTGTTTAGGCCTAATGCCCAGCAGTCAAGCCAGGAAGAGGACTTGTGTGACACTGTCATTAGTTAGCATGCAAGCTCCAGATCTACAAATGCTATTGATGATGGCCTGAGTTCTGTTAGCTAGTCTGACTCCCACACAGCCCATCACACCAACTGCTAGGAACTTTCTAGTGCCACAGCAGGTCCCCATCCAGGGCCCTGCCCTTCCCCTGGGTTCCCTGAGGGGGACGGGGGTGTGGGGGAGAAGGTGGAAACACTAGGCCCAAGAATAACTGCATTACAAAAAGACACGAGCTCCAGCTTCCTTTGTGTCAAGCTTTTGTGGGCAAGAGCAGTAAGATCTCTCCTAAGAAGCCCTGAGGCCACTGGTAAGAGGACCTGGCCTGGGATGGCTGGCAGCTGGGTTCTTAATTGTCCAGGGGAGAGTGAGATGCAGGCAAGGGACCAGAAACTCCTTGCCTTGCAGGCAAAATGCTTTCATGGGGAGAGCCAGAAGAGATGCCCCAGTAGATTAGAAAGGCTCCTCTTTGAAGTAGGAGCTTAAACTCCTGTAAACCAGAACTTTACCTCCCAGCCAAGGCCCGCACTGAAGCAACAAATTCTGCCTCCAGGGTGCTCCAAACTAGAGGCCTTTTGAACTGTCAGGCAGCATCGAGGACAGGCTCTTCCAAACCTGGCACTGCTCTCCCCATGCAGGGAAGTGTGGAGAAGTGGCTTGGAAGACGCCAAGAGGGAGGGGAAAGATGCAAGGAGCAGGTGGGGCCGGGAAGAGGAGCTGGCCAGAGGCTCAGCCTCTTACTCCTCAGGACTGAAGTAGACTCTGCAGGCTTCGAAGTCTCAAGCCCCAGTCCCCACCTTGGTGCCCTGAGGCTTCCCTATCATTTGGGAGCCCTGCCTCCCCATGCACTCACAATGGGTGACTGTTGCACCCATCAATCACCTATTGTGGAGCCTGTGCACAAAGAACCACTGCTGAACGCCCAGATAATGTTTAGAGAGTCTCTTTCTAGGCAGCAGGCCATCCTGGGTGAGTGTGTGTCAAGTGTATGTTGTGTCTGGCTCTGGGAGACAGAGGGCCAGGCCTGCCTATCTGGGCCCTGCCCACCTGGACCCTAAGGCCGCCTGGCTGGACAGACCCTGGGGGAAGAGGCAGGGCCTCACTGGCCCCACCTGCGCCTGTGGGTGAGAGAGTTTTGTAGGATGGATGTAGGGGTGGCTAACTTCAGAGCACAGGAAGAGAGGGGATCCTCTCTTTAGGACTTCACACCCTGGGCCTTGAATTACATTCTTTCCCACCTGTATCCCCTCAGTCATGTTCATTCCCTCTCAGTTTCTTCCTTCTCTACCTTTAAACGCTCGAGCTCACCCTAACACTCCCTTCCCTTATTTATCCTCCCCCTCCCCCCCCCCCCCCCCCCCGCTATTCACCTTCTTATTCTTTTTCCCTCTCCCTCCTCTTCCTTCTCCCTACCTATGCCTAGCAAGGATGCCAGCTTTTGGGGATGAAGCTCTGGCTAAATGCTAACATTTCCTTGTCAAGTGAACCCAGTCTGCCAGCACATGTCTTTTAAGTACCTGCAAAGCACAGGAATGGCAGGTGTCGGGAAGTAAAGCCAAGTAAGACAAGGTTCCTACCCTCGGTGCACTTGTAATCTAGTTAGGAAGATAAGGTGTGCTCACATGAAAAGGTAACTAGCAAGTCAAACGTAGCAAGGCATCTTGGATTTAGGCAGTTTCTGAGTAAATGCGGCTGAGTGATGTGCTTCAATTCTAAAGGGCTACCAGACTATACCAAAAAGGGGAAGGAAGTGGTAGAAGCCCAGGACCTTTCCTAAGCTGAGGCCCATCCACCAATAGTAAAATCCACAGACCTAAAATACAGTACTGGGCAGTCCCAGATGGGCAGACCCCTGAGAGTCATGATGTCACAAAGACCTCTCAGAACTTTCCAGCCATCCTTGAGCATGCAGGGCTGCCACAGGACAAGTGCATCATTGAACAGTGCCTTGGTTAGAATATGAATACTATAGCAGAGCTGTTCCTGGTTGCCTGGACTTTTTTTAAAATATGTTTTTATTGGTTTCAGAAAGGAAGGGAGAGGGAAAGAGGGAGAGATAGAAACACCAATGGTGAGAGAGAATCATTGATCAGCTGCCTCCTGCATGCCCTTTATTGGGGATTGAGCCCGCAACCCGGGCATGTGCCCTTGACTGGAATCAAACCCGGGACCCTTCATTCCACTGAATCCACTCAGCCAAAGCAGCCAGGGCTGCCTGGACTTTTGATAGTGATGCCTTGTTGTTCTGAGCCACAGTCATAACTACAGGCACTGGATGAAAACTCCAGGGTTGCCCTGGAGCAGTGATGGTGAACCTATGACACGCGTGTCAGAGGTGGCATGCGAACTCTTTTTTTTGGTTGATTTTTCTTTGTTAAATGGCATTTAAAGATATAAAATAAATATAAAAAATATAAGTCTTTGTTTTACAAAGACTGGTTGCAAATATCAAAAAATTTCTATATGTGACACGGCACCAGAGTTAAGTTAGGGTTTTTCAAAATGCTGACACGCCGAGCTCAAAAGGTTCGCCATCACTGCTCTAGAGTATACAGACCTCAGAGGTGAAATATTTGGTTAGGGATATGGGGGAAGTGGAGGGAGAAGGGGAGCATTATACAAGCACACAGACCCAAACCAAGAAGCTGAGTGCCAGTCTCTTTAGTTGCCTAAAATCTGCATCACCATACTCGGTAAAGAAAAAACTCTAATTTTTCCATGTGTTTTATGTCTCACAAGAGTAGGAGAATTTGAGTTCTCAGGTCACAGAAGTATCAAGGTGATATGAAATCTTAAAAACCAAATGATGTTTAACTTTCACCCCACTCCCCACTCTTATCCAGAAGCCTCCTGTTGAGTATGGTGGCCAGCTTCATTCCCATCTAGTCGCCACCTTCTCTTAAAACAAGTGGTAACTGCTGAGAGGGGTAACCAGGAACTCGGTTCTCACAGTGGCATTTAGCTGGATTTTCCTCTGTTTCCAGAAAATACCTTCAGAGCAATTGAGGTCAGTGTTGTCTGTTGTCTTTGTTTGCAGTGCTCTGGGAACACAGCACTTTGGTTGTGATCACTTATTCTGGGTGGGAATACAAGAGTACTGCCACCACCTACACTTAGTTATGCCCTGGGACCAAGAGTCCTCCTGACATCACATTTGGATAAGTGCCTTTGAGGGACCTGGGGGTGGCCTGGATAGCTGTTCAAGGGGTGCTTATAACACTAGCAATGATCCCTTCCACACGCACAGGGCTATACCGTTACAAACTATTTCATATACATGACTTCATGACAGTCTCAGATACCCAAGGACGTATGCAGAGGACGTACTATCTTCACTTGAGAGAAAGGAGACCTGAGCCTCAGAGCAGTGAAGTGACTTGCCTAAGGTCACACAGCTGAAAGGTGGTGGAGCCTCCTGATGTGACAGTCTTCCCAACCCTCCCAACATTGCATATCAACTCCTCAAAAAGGGAAGGGTTGCCCTGACCGGTTTGGCTCAGCGGATAGAGCGTCGGCCTGCGGACTGAGGGGTCCCCAGTTCGATTCCGGTCAAGGCCATGCACCTTGGTTGCGGGCACATCCCCAGTGGGGAGTGTGCAGGAGGCAGCTGATCGATGTCTCTAACTCTTTATCCTTCTCTCTTCCTCTCTGTAAAAAATCAATAAAATATATTTAAAATAAAAAAGGGAAGGGCTTTTTCTTTGCTTTCTCAGCCTGAGGCACAACACTGCAGTGAGTTGGGATACATTCTTTTTTAAAAAAAAAAAAAAAAAAACCTTTGTTTATTTATTTATTTATTTATTTATTTTTTAAATATTTTATTGAGTTTTTACAGAGAGGAAAGGAGAGAGATAGAGAGTCAGAAACATCGATGAGAGAGAAACATCGACCAGCTGCCTCCTGCACACCCCCCACTGGTGATGTGCCCACAACCAAGGTGCATGCCCTTGACCAGAACTGAACCCGGGACCCTTCAGTCCACAGGCCAATGCTCTATCCACTGAGCCAAACCGGTTTTGGCTGTTTATTTATTTATTATTATTTTTTGTTAATCCTCACGTGAGGATATTCTTCCATTGATTTTTAGGAAGAGTGGAAGAGAGAGGGAAAGAGAGAGAAACATCAATGTGAGAGAAACACATCAATTGGTTGCCTCCTGCACATGCCCTGACCAGGGTCCCAGTCGGGGAGAAGCCTGCAACCAAGGTATGTGCCCTTGACCTGAATCAAACCCGGGAACCTTTGGTCCACAGGCCAATGCTCTATCCACTGAGCCAAACTGGCTAGGGCTGGGATACATTCTTGAGAAACAAATGCCTCCAGGGAAGCAATAAATTTTGGGTTTACAGAGGAGCCAAGAGAGAACCTGGGATCTTCAATTTAATGAAAAAATAACTAGGAGTGGGAGAAAGAAAGGGGATTGCTTCCATATACTCCTGAAAAGTAGGAATTAAAAAAACACTTCCTGGTATCTTCCTTGATGGAGGTCCCGCTACTGTTTTCAGGGTTTCTGTCTCAGTACTATTGACACTTTGGGCTACCTAAAACTGTCCTGGGGAGGGGCTGTCCCCTGCATTGTAAGACATTTAGCATTGCTGGCCTCTAACCACTAGATGGCAGTAACAACTCACCCAACTCCCCATGTTGTAACAATGGAAACAAGTCTCCAAACTTTACAAAGGTGCTTAAAGGGCAAACTCGCCCAGGCTAAAAACCACTGCTTCAGTCCATCCTCTTCAGAGCAGCCAGATAGGTGTATGCAAGTCACCACCATCTCACTCTCCTGCTTCCTGCCTTGCAGAGGCTGCCAATGTTTCCAGTCCCTTTTCCCTCTACTTCTTGCTTCGAGATCGTTGCTCTAGCTCTGCACAACTTGCTTATAGATTGGTCCCACAGTCATGCTAGTTTTTGTCCCCACACTCATGATATTTTTTTCTGCATGGTGTCCTCCTGTCAGTTGTTTATCTCGTAAATTCTACCCAACCTTCAAGATTTGGCCGGCTGTGGGCATCACGTGGATATCTATCCTAAGCCCTTTCCCTCCTCCAACCAGAAGACTGGGTCAAGCGCCGCCTCTATGCTCCCAACAGCACCTCCTACAAACCTCTATCATAGTATTCATCACCCCATCCTGTCATTGTCTTTCACTCTGTGAGCTCCCGGAGGGCAAGGCTGTATTATATTCAAATTTGAGGCACAGTGCCCGGTGCTGGGGTTCTTGTCCCAGCATCAAGAAGGATTCAGGAATCTGGAGAAGGCTGTGTGTAGATGTTAAATAAGAAGAGTCCAGGGGCCGAAACCGGTTTGGCTCAGTGGATAGAGCGTCGGCCTGCGGACTGAGGGGTCCCAGGTTCGATTCCGGTCAAGGGCATGTACCTGGGTTGCGGGCACATCCCCGATGGGGGATGTGCAAGAGGCAGCTGATCGATGTTTCTCTCTCATCGATGTTTCTAACTCTCTCTATCTCTCTCCCTTCCTCTCTGTGAAAAATCAATAAAATATATTTAAAAAAATTTTTTTTTTAAAAAAAAGAAGAGTCCAGGGACTAATGAAGAGTCTGGAGACTAAATATAATTTTGAAAGGCATTGGGCGTCAGAGGAACTTAGCTAAAGGAGCTAAGTTCTAAGGTCTTAGGTTCTCCCCGTCCCCAGGACCCCATGCTTTTTATTAACACAACTTGTCCTGAGGCAAGGCAGAGAGATACACTTCAAAGGGTCAGGGTTTGGTACAGAGTCCATTGTCAGAATGGGGGAATTAGCCTATGGCTGTTCAGGTGTTTGGCCAGTAGGAGGCAATAACATGTAGATTTAAGATGCCTTTTAGCTGTCTGGCAGCCAAGAAATCAATTTAATGTATCCTATTCAGGTTTGGGGAAATGCCTGTAGCCATTCCCCGATGCAGCCCTGCTGAACATACTGGAATTGGTCTCCGGCAGCCTGGCATGTAGCATTTATTTAGCAGTTTGTTGAAGTGAACTGCAAAGAACAGTTGAAAGCACTCTAGGTTGTGTCAAAGCACCAGGATTCTAGTCTCACTTCTGCCACAATCTAAGGTGATCACTTCCCATCTCTGAACTTTTGTTTCCTCATCGGAGGAATCAGAAATGTCTTTAAGAGTTGGAATTGCTGATAGTAAAATGTTCCCTTTTTTTCCATAGATGTTTCCCAATGGGCAGGGCCATACCCACCCCCTTCCTGAATGTGCGTTCATACCTTCTTCTAACCTTCTCTAACCTTTTTCAAAGTCTTTTCCTATTGACTATTACACTTGACCCTAGAGATAATTATGGAAGCCTGGTAAATGTAATTTCAAACAGGACGATTCTTCATTATGGAAGACTGAAGAATATGTGGTGGTGTGATAATTGAGCAAGTGCTGGGCAGGGGATTAAAGCAAGTTTTTTCACTAAATACCTTATATTGTTAGTTAGACTTCTGAATTATACGAATATGGTATCTATTTAAAACCAAAGATAGTAAATACAACCAGATGAATGGCATTTTTTCCCATTTCAAATCCTTAAGGAGCAGGTGAGTTATGGACCCAAGGCCAGTGGACAGATCACCCCATCCTGTAATTGCTGTATGAAAACCCTTCTGGCTAAGTGCACTTGCAAACAATCAAGAGCAATGAAGGCTACAAAGCACCACTGTAATTTATCTTCCAAGTGCCTTAATCAGGTTCACTCCCAGGCAGAAGAGCATAAAAATAAACCTAACTTTCATAGCATATGCCACACACAAAAAGAGGTGAAGATTTCAGACCCTAATGTTGACCAACTGATTTCTACCTGTCATCTTGTAGCCCCTCACTATACATTCCAGACATTCACCTAAGGAGATAAACTTAGTGGATGATCCCTGCCCAGAGGAACAGTGGAGAGATAACAGGCCTAAAACTCGGTAGATTTATTGACAGATTTAGTAATGTTGTCAATATGTCTTCTGTATCCCCATCTGTACTACCTGCCCTTTCTTCCTTTCCAGGTAGTTCTCATAACTATCAATTAAATGAGGCCTGTGCAGCACTACATGTAGATCAGAGGTTATATTAACTTTTGCAATCATGACCATGGCTTTCATTGAAGAGTTTCATTATCACAACATAGCACAATATAGAGTACTAGTGGCCTGGTACATGAAATTCATGCACGGGTGCAGTCCCTAGGCCTGGCCTGCAATCGAAGCACAAGCCTCTGGGTGGAAGGGCAGGTCCCAGCTGACCTCTGGGCCCTGGGCAGCACCTGGGCCCCTGGAGACCTGCGTGACCCCCTCCACCTGAGTCACGGCGCCCAAGTCCCCACGCGGAATTTCAGTGAGTGCTGCCAGAAGCCTTGGGCCAGGGCACAGCCTGAGCCTCTGGGCCCACACGGAAGCCAGGCGGGCAGCACACTCTCTCCAGGCTGGCCTCGCAGACCAGCTCCTGTACCCACCAGGAGCCCGATGGGCCCCTGTGGTCCTACTGGTTGTGGCCTGGCTCACCCAGAAGAGCCGGGTGGGTGTGGGGCAGCTCCTCTCAGGGCATCTGGCTCCAGCCCCCAGGTAGCCAGTGAGAGGTCACGCATCACCAACACCCGTCATGTTCTGTGCCGCCCCCTGGTGGTCAGCGCATGTCATAGCGAGCAGGTGACCTCCCATTGGTCGAGGGGACAATTTACATATTATGCTTTTATTATACAGGATAAGTGTGAATACCACCTCCTTATTCTGTAAACCTTGCCCAGTAAGATGAGGTTGATGAAAATCACACAGTGCAGGTGTTTGTCATAAGCAGAACAAATGTCAAAGTGGACAAAGGATGCAGATAAAAAGTAATTTTATCTTCTCACCTAGAGGTCCTATGGTCACCTAAGGTATTGATCTATAACAGGCTGAGTTTCACCTTTTCAGATCTTTATGTGGTTACTTTTAGCAGTGAACATGCAATGCTTTATTTCAAGTGGTCAGTATACTCATTTTTTTAAAATATTTTTTTTTATTGATTTCAGAGAGGGAGGGAGGGAGATAGAAACATCAATGATGAGAATCATTGATCAGCTGCCTCCTGCACACCCCACATGGGGATGAGCCGCAACCCAGGCGCATGCCCTTCATTGGAATCGAACCCCGGACCTTTCAGTCCGTAGGCCGACGCTCTATGCTAGCCGTGGGCAAACAACGGCCCGCTTGAAATGAATAAAACTAAAAAAAAAAAAAAAAAAAGACTGTACCCTTTTATGTAATGATGTTAACTTTGAATTTATATTAGTTCACACAAACACTCCATCCATGCTTTTGTTCCGGCCCTCCGGTCCAGTTTAAGAACCCATTGTGGCCCTCGAGTCAAAAAGTTTGCCCACCCCTGCTCTATCCACTAAACCAAACCTGTTAGGGCTCAGTATATTTTAATAAACATAATGATTGTTGCTGCTCTACCACTAAAACAAAAATCAACACTTAAGCAAATATTATGTGTTAGACAGAGAATGCATGAAAACTGAAAGGAAGTGCAGTCTCAGTTTTAAAAGCATCCTAACTGGAATTTTAAATAGTATTTGATTCACCCAGAAAAGGAACTAGAAAAAAATGTCTTTAAATATCTATTACAATAGCAGCAACTACCATTTATGACACATTAGGCACTGGCATAGTAATAGGTGCTTGGTATACATTATGTCTATGATTTTACACGGCTCAGCTACCTTCTTGGGATTTTTTTTTAAGTGCTAAAGCTACCTTGGGTAGATTGCTTGATCTTGTGGAGTCATATTTTAAAAAATAAAAAAGACCTTTAATTTTACTTTTTAACTTTTATTATGCATTACATAATATACTGCATAACCTTCTAGCAGGAGTAGATGAGCAAAGCTGAGTTATTTTTAATTAATCAGGAAGTGCTTCCTTAATCAATATTCTCCAAACCCTGAAAAACAAATTAAAAAGAAAAATGTGAGAATTCTGTTCCTGTCAAAGATCTACATGTACTCTTATTTCTAGTGTCACCAAATGGCATTCTGTTAGTAAAGTACTTTTACATTCCACGTTTCTTTCACTGCAACAATAACTTAGACTGAATTTTATAATCACCAAAGTAAGAAAGAATAACTTATAATGACTTCTAGTTTTCATTTTCTTTTTTAAAAAATGTTTTTATTGATTTTTAGAGAGATGAAAGGAGAGGGAGAGAGAAACATCAACATCTATCGGCTGCCTCCTGCACACCCCCTACTGGGGATTAAGCCTGAAACCCAGGCATGTGCCCTGACCAGGAATCAAACCCGAGATCTCCTGGTGCATAGGTCCACGCAGCCACTGAGCCACACAAGCTGGGCTAGTTTTCATTTTCTGACAGCAGCAAACATGCCACTTTATATGAAAAGACCTTCCCCCTGCAATCAGAACTAAAGCAAGCCAAGTATTTACTATCTGGATCCTTCTCTAAAGCACTCTGAGAGAGTCAGAGAACAGTAAGGTAAAACCGTTGTATAAAATAATAGTCAACATGAGGAAAATACTATTAGCCTCATTTCACTTATTTTTACAGGTTGAAAAAGGAGGAATGGCGAGGTTAAAAGTCGTTTAAGTTAGTAAGGAAGTAGCAGAGCCAGAATTCAAGTTCAAGGCCCCCCAACTCCAGAACTCTTGCCCTATGTACGCATAACATGACACTAGTTATTCAGAAGACCCACTCTATCTAAATCAGTTCACAACCAAATACTTCAGAAATTACAGAGTAAAAGATTAGTGATTAACATTTGTGGATTATAATGAACAACATAAACTGATGAACAAAAACAGATCCAGAGACAGAGAAGCATCAATCAGACAGTCAAACCTCAGAGGGAAGGTAGGGGAGGGAGGGGTAAGGAGGAGAGATCAACCAAAGGACTTGTATGCAGGCATATAAGCCTAACCAACGGACACAGGCAACAGGGGGGTGAGGGCATGAACGGGGGGGGGGGGGGCAATGGGGGGTTAAGGACACATATGTAATACCTTAATCAATAAAGAAAAAAAAAAGATTAGTGATGACATTTCTTTCAGGTATTAAAATAACACAGTCCAGGTACTTTGATTACTACTGCAGGAAGAATCACCTTAAGGTAAATTAAACTTACATAGTCCTAGGAGCCACTTTATAGAAATTCTAATTTGTCTGGTCAGGCCAGAGGCCTAGGAGTCTGCATTGTATCTTGTATGCCAGATTATGATGGTTATTCGTGGACCACACTGAGAAATACTGTTCTACATGAGTAGATAGCTATCACCGTGTTCTTTAGACTAGAGTCTCAAATAACACTACACTGAGATAGATCACCTAATTTGAGTCCTCATAGTGATTTAACCAGTGACCCTGTGTTCTCTCATCTATGAAATGGGATTAATATTTAACTAAATTTGTTGTGAGGAATAAATGAGCAAAGGGAAAATATAAAAATGTAAAATTTTTAAAAAGAGTAATGAAGATGAACTCCTACAATATATTAGAACATACTATTAGGTTGAACCATATGAAGATGCTACTAATTGGTCATATTTTGGATTTCCACTTCACTTCTTAAATTTTTTTTCAATTACAGTTTACATTCAATATTATTTTGTACTAGTTTCACAATTATGTACTTTACAAAGTGTTCCACCCTCATATTTCCAGTACCTACTTTGCACCATAGTTATTACAATATTATTGACTATCTCCCCTATGCTTCTACTTGATCATTTTTGAACCACAAAAACAGCAATTTCATATTATTCATTCAAATAGAAAATAATAGTGAATCTTTACATTTGTATGATATTAGTGCAGACATTTGCAAACCAATGGTGTATAGAACAGCACATTTGTGAAACAGGCCCACGTGTATATGGAAATTTAGTTTACCAGAGTGGTATTTCAAATAAAAAATGAATTGATCTATAAATAGATTATTGTGATAACTGCCTATCTCTTGGAAAAAAGAAAGTTAAATTCTGCCTCCACATTATATCCCAAAATGACCTGTAGATGGGTCAAAGCTTTAAATGTAAACAAAAACAAAAAGAAAGAAAACAGAAACTGTAACAGTATTTGGAGAAATTGGAAGAATATATTTTTATAATCTTAAACAGGAAGCCCATTTGTAAATAAGACATAAAACCCAACATTAAGAATAATAAAATACAAAATAACAACAACAACAAAAAGAATAATAAAATACAAACTGAACATCGAACTTAAAAAATTACTATCAGCCTCAGCCAGTTTGGCTCAATAGATAGAGCGTCGGCCCTCAGACTGAAGGGTCCCAAGCACATACCTTGGCTGCAGGCTCCATCCCCAGCCCAGGTCAGTGAGCACGCAAGAGGCAACCAATCGATGTTTTTTTTTTTCTCTCCTCTCTCTCTCTGTCTCCTTCCCTTCCGCTATCTCTCAAAATCAATGAAAAAATATCCTAGGGCAGTGGTCGGCAAACTGCAGTTCACGAGCCAAATGCGGCTCTTTGGCCCCTTGAATGTGGCTCTTCCACAAAATACCGACTTCTGCGCATGGGCCACGAAGTTTCCATCGCACTGTACGTGATATTTTGTGGAAGAGCCACACTCAAGGGGCCAAAGAGCCGCATTTGGCTTGCGAGCCGCATGTGGCTCGTGAGCCGCAGTTTGCTGACCACAGTCCTAGGGTATGCCCGGCCAGCATGGCTCAGTGGCTGAGCATTGACCTATGAAGTAGGGGGTCACAGTTCAATTCCCAGTCAGAGCACATGCCCGGGTTGCAGGCTAGATCCCCAGTGTGGAGTGTGCAGGAGGCAGCTGATCAATGATTCTCTCATCATTGATGTTTCTATCTCTCTCCCTCTGAAATAAAAAATATTTTTAAATAAATAAATATATACTTTTGCCGAAACCGGTTTGGCTCAGTGGATAGAGCGTCAGCCTGAGGACTGAAAGGTCCCAGGTTCGATTCCGGTCAAGGGCATGTACCTGGGTTGCGGGCACATCTCCCAGTGGGGGATGTGCAGGAGGCAGCTGATCGATGTTTCTCTCCCATCGATGTTTCTAACTCTCTATCTCTCTCCCTTCCTCTCTGTAAAAAATCAATAAAATATATTAAATAAATAAATAAATAAATATATACTTTAAAAAAATATCCTTGGGTGAGGATGAACAACAACAAAAAACTATTATTATAAAGACAAGCAGGAAACTGGAAAAAATATTTGTACATGTAAAAAAGACAAGCTTAACATCCAAAACACATAGAGAAATCCTATAAATAAAAAAGAGAACAGAGCAAGTAAAGTATATAAGCAAATAATCCACAGAACAAGAAATACAATCAGTAAATGTGAAAAAGGCTGCTCAACCTTACTAGCAGGCAAGAAAATGCAAATTCAATTAGCACTGTAAGACCTTTGGCAAAACATTACTAGAACCCACCGCCACCCTGGCAGATGCCTAGTAGCATCAGAGCTATCTTACCTTTGACACATAGTAACGATTAACTCCAGAGACTCGCCTATCTCTTTCCATCAAAGACCAGTGATATGAATAATAGGCTACCCTTTTCTCCTACAATTAAAAAAAATAATTATTGCAATTTTAAGATGAGTGATCCAATAGAGGAATATTAGAACTTTAGTAAGTGACATTATAGAATAATGGAATCATTACTGAAACAAAAACCAAATTAACAATATAAGACTAGAATCCTAAATAAAATCGGACCACTGTCCTGGCCGGTGTAGGTAAGTGGTTTGAGTGTGAGCCAGAGCTCCAAAGGGTCCCACGTTCAATTTCCTGTCAAGGGCACAGTCAAGGGCATGTACCTGGGTTGCAGGTTCCATCCCCCACCCAATCTGGGTGCAAGTGGAAAGCAACCAATGGCTGTGTCTGTTGAATTGATGTTTCTCTCTCTCTCTCCTTCCTCCTCCTCCCTCCCCCCTCTCTCCCCCCTCCGTTAAAAAAAAAAATCGGACCACCAAACTTTAGAATTAACATGGTAATTTACACTTTCTATTTTGACCTGGGTATTTTTTCTTTCCTCCCCGCCCCCACGCCCCCTTAACGACATAACTACTTGTTTCTTTTTGGGAACTGATGGAAAGAAAACAGCGATTTTGTGAAGGACAACCACAAAACCCAAAAGCAAACACATTTATACTCTGTACTCTAGAGATGATATAAAGGACTAGGAAGAGGGGGTAATTACAACATGGGGGGAAAAAAACCCAGGATCTTGAGGTACATTCTTAAAGGCTTGCAAGAGAAAATGGGGGATAAAAAAAAATGTTCAAAGTAAAAACCTAATTAAGGTTGGGGAAGAAGAATGATAAGTTACTAAAATGTGAATACGAGGAGTTAAAATCAAAATCGTGCATGAAAGACTAGGAGTGGAGGCAAGCGGAAGTGACACCTCCCTCCTCTAAGGAGGAGTCTGGACCTAACCTCTGCTCCTCTACTTCTCCAAGCCCCAGTCTACTCGGCCCTCCGGCCCACTCTTCCCCAACCAACAACTAGCCGGGTTTTGCTAGTAGAATGTTGTTTCCGTCGGGCTTTGTTCCGCAAACCTCCGCTTTTAGGCAATACGGAAAAGGGAGGGGGGGGGCCTCGGTATCCCCCTTCTCCCACGGAGGTTCCGGATGCTAATGACCTCCCCAAGCCACGGCCCCTTACGTAACGCCGGGCCGCGGAGCCGCCGCGGCAGCCGCCTCACCTTGCCCCCGTTGCTGAACTTGTGAATGTGCGCGGTGGCAATGCCAGGGATGAGCAAGCACACGCCCATGACAGCAAGCCCCGGGAGAATCTCGAACCACATCGCGGCAAGGTTCCCAAGGTCAGAAAAATACCTCCAGCTCCTGAAAAGCGACCGACTTCGATCCTTTCCCACTGAGCCCCGCGGCTGGGCGGGGTCACGTACAGCGGCGGAAAGGACGGTGGCCCGCAGGGTTCTAGAGCGGCGCACTCGCGCACCCGAGTGCTCCAGTTTCCCAGGGCGCACTTGGCTCGGGCTTCTCGGCGGAGCGTGCAGTAACGCGAAGCCTCTGTTTCGGAGCACGGGACTGCACAATGGCAGAGCAACTTTCCCCTGGAAAGGCGACGGATCAGGTGTGCACCTTCCTGTTCAAAAAGCCTGGGCGAAAGGGGCCTGTAGGCCGCAGGAAGCGCCCGATCTGCGACCCAGAGCCCGGAGACAGCAGCAGCAGCAGCAGCGACGAAGGCAGCACTGTGGTTCGTCGCGAAAAGAAGCGGGCGACCCACAATCCGATGATACAGAAGACCCGTGGCAGTGGTAAACAGAAGGTGGTTTACTGTGAATTGAGTAGCGAGGAGGAGGAGGGGGATGGGAAGGGGAATGAGGCTGAGACTCTCCGTGTGGTCTACAAGTCCACCCGCTCGGCGAAACCCGTGGGGCCAGAGGATATGGGGGCGACTGCTGTCTACGAGCTAGACACAGAAAAGGAGCGTGACGCACAAGCCATCTTTGAGCGCAGCCAGAAGATCCAGGAGGAGCTGAGAGGCAAGGAAGATGACAAGATCTATCGGGGAATCAATAACTATCAGAAATACATGAAACCCAAGGATACATCTATGGGCAATGCTTCCTCCGGAATGGTGCGGAAGGGCCCCATCCGAGCTCCCGAGCATCTACGTGCCACCGTGCGCTGGGATTACCAGCCCGACATTTGTAAGGACTATAAGGAGACTGGCTTTTGTGGCTTCGGAGACAGCTGCAAATTCCTCCATGACCGATCAGATTACAAGCATGGGTGGCAGATCGAACGTGAGCTTGATGAGGGTCGCTATGGTGTCTATGAAGATGAAAATTATGAAGTGGGAAGCGATAGTGAGGAAATACCATTCAAGTGTTTCATCTGTCGCCAGTCCTTCCAAAACCCAGTCGTCACCAAGTGCAGGCATTATTTCTGCGAGAGCTGTGCACTGCAGCATTTCCGCACGACCCCGCGCTGCTACGTCTGTGACCAGCAGACCAATGGCGTCTTCAATCCAGCGAAAGAATTGATTGCTAAACTGGATAAGCATCAGGAAGCAGAAGAGGATGGTACTTATGATTTTCCAGAAAACCCCGATTCGGGTCCAATTCCCATTACTTAGTTTTCCCTTATTTTCCAATTTCAAAATAAATATTTTGGAAATCTTAATCTGTGTCCTTCCTTTCTAGGGAACTTGACAGAGGAAAAGGCAGGTGATGAAGTAGGTTCCTTGATAGATGGCTTGTGAAAGCATCAGGGTAAGTATAATCTATATTTTTACTTGGTATAAATGCTGCCTGTGTGTAACTTTTCAGAACTCTTTGGCATAAATTACAAGGATGGGAGAAATTTGAGAAAAGAGCTAGAATTTGCTTGAAATAACCAAAACTGTGGTGAAAGGAAGAACTGAATCTATTATATCACATTTCTGTATCATTTAATGTTTTGCAAAAGTACTTTCATGCATTATCTCTATTGGGAGCCTGTGCCATAATACACCCCAGCCAAGGTATGGGGAAGGTGAGTGGGAGAATGGGGTTGGGGGACTGACTGGTGGCTAACACCACAGAATGCCTGTATGGGAAGTGGCCCTTGCTCTCTTTGAAGCACCTACACTAACCACCCCTTCCATGGATAATTGAAATGATCTATGCTGTTCTGTCCAATATGATAGCTGCTGGCTTCATGTGGCTGTTGAGCACTTGAAATGTGGCTGGTAGCCACCATATTGGACATTGCAGAGGGCAAAAACCTAGTATTTTATAATGCATTGTCTGCAACTGCAGTCACAGACCCTGTAATATCACCCCCTATTAAAGTTAATCTAGCCGAGACCGGTTTGGCTCCGTGGATAGAGCGTCGGCCTGCAGACTGAAAGGTCCCAGGTTCAATTCCGGTCAAGGGCATGTACCTGGGTTGCGGGCACATCCCCAGTAGGAGATGTGCAGGAGGCGGCTGATCGATGTTTCTCTCCAATCGATGTTTCCAACTCTCTATCTCTCTCCCTTCCTCTCTGTAGAAAATCAATAAAATATATATATAAAAAAAGTTAATCTAGATACCTGTCTTCCCAACTAATTTGTGAACTCCTGTAACTAGCCCAGTGCTTGACATATAATAAGTCCTTAATAAATAAACCCAGAGAGTTTTCAAGAGGGAGACTGGGGCCAAATCCTTGAACCCAAGTTGAGAAGCTTGACTACATATTCTTTCGGTAATGGGGAGATAGCAGAGTTTTGGGAAAGGGAACAAAATCAGACTTATAAAAAATTTTCTGTTGCAGACTATTAGATTGCAGGGAGAGGGATGATAAGAGGTAGGGAGACCGCCGAAACCGGTTTGGCTCAGTGGATGGAGCGTCGGCTTGCGGACTGGGGGGTCCCGGGTTCGATTCCGGTCGGGGGCATGTGCCTGGGTTGCGGGCACATCTCCAGTGGGAGATGAGCAGGAGGCAGCTGATCGATGTTTCTCTCTCATCGATGTTTCTAGCTCTCTATCTCTCTCCCTTCCTCTCTGTAAAAAATCAATAAAATATATTTAAAAAAAAAAAAAAGAGGTAGGGAGACCAGTGAGGCCAAATGATTAGTAAATTTTTATTGATCTGGCTAAATTTGGGCTGATCCCAGGAAAGAAATGCAAGAATAAATTGTGGGTTAGGATTTTTTTAATTCACATCATTAATTCATTTAAAGATATTCTTTGAGAGCGGCTCCCGGCTTCCGCTGGGCCTTGACTGGCTGCAGTCTTAGTCTGAGTGCTGCTGAAGTGGCTGGCTCGAGGAAGATGAAGCTTTTGCTATTACTCCTGGTGGCGGCATCCCCGCTGGTCAGGAGCAGCTTTTTGGCCAACCTGGGCGGCGTGCCTAGCAAGAGATTAAAGATGCAGTACGCCACTGGCCCGCTGCTCAAGTTCCAGATTTGTGTTTCCTGAGGTTATAGGCGGGTGTTTGAGGAGTACATGCGGGTTATTAGCCAGCGGTACCCAGACATCCACATTGAAGGAGAGAATTACCTCCCTCAACCAATATATAGACACATAGCATCTTTCCTGTCAATCTTCAAACTAGTTTTAATAGGCTTAATAATTGTTGGCAAGGATCCTTTTGCTTTCTTTGGCATGCAAGCTCCTAGCATCTGGCAATGGGGCCAAGAAAATAAGGTCTATGCATTATGATGGTTTTCTTCTTGAGCAACATGATTGAGAACCAGTGTATGTCAACAGGTGCATTTGAAATAACTTTGAATGATGTACCTGTATGGTCTAAGCTGGAATCTGGTCATCTTCCATCCATGCAAGAGCTTGTTCAAATTCTTGACATGGAATGAAGCTCAATGTCCATATGGATTCAATCCCACATCATCGATCATAGCCCCACCTATCAGCACTGAAAACTCTTACATTACGGGATTTTTGCAAGAGCAGCGTGACTGACATTATGAAGGCCTGTACTGAAGACAGCAAGCTGTTAGTACAGACCAGATGTTTCTTAGCAGGCTCGTTGTACCTCTTGGAAAACCTCAATGCAAGACAGTTTTTAGTGCTGGCACATTTTGGAATTCTGCACATTCGTGGGGTGCAATGATACTGTATAGTAATTTTTCTCCTCCCAATCCACTGAATTAATAGTTTTCTAAAAATGTAAACATTACTACTTGTACCATTTTTCCTTAGTCATATTTGAAAAAATTGCAAAATGAGTTAGAATTTGTTTTTTTTTTCAAGGATGTCTGTTAAATCTGTTGTGATTTTATATGAATTTTCCTTTTTTATTGTTTAGAATTGATCTTTTTGGGAATAAGCTGAAGTTCTCCCTTTATAAGAGTTTATCAGACATCTCTAATTTGGTTATGTCCTACTTATATAGGTTTCAAAATACTGCAGATTTTGAACAGCAAGTTATACAAAATTATGGGGGGAGATCTTATATGCAAAATCCTCTAACAGTTTGTGTGTGTGGGTATGTGTGCACACGTGTGTGAATACCAGAGAAACGACTAAAAGACCAACCGCTTTTAAAATTCTTTTATAGTTCAAGTGTCTTGCCTTGACCAATCTAATGAATTGATTAACTGGGCCTTTATACTTAACTCAATAAAAAATAAGCAGATATAAGTTAAAAAAAAAGATATTCTTTGAGCAGCTATTCTATGTCAGGCATAAGGGATATTAGCAAACAATGGACACAGCCCCTGTACTCATGGATCTAGACATCAGTGACAGGTGTGATGAGTACAAAAAAAAAGTGCACTGGATTGATCTCTCAGGATAAACCCAATCCCAGCTTTGGAGGAGTTCAGAAACACAAACTCACAATGTGAAACTTTTTTTGTTGTTGTTTATTTGCATTCCCATAAAAAATTTAGATTCATCATGTCAACTACTGCAAAAACATGCTGGATTGGGATTGCATTGAAATAAAAAGTTGGAGTAAACAGATCTCTTATACACACATAACTGCATTCTGTTAGTAAAATTGCAATATTAGCATTGGTACAATGCTGTTAAGTAATTTACAGACCTTATTCAAATTTCATCAATTGCTCTACTAATGTCCTCTTTCTGGACCACAGTGCCATTCAGGGTCATACATTGCAGTTAGTTGTGATGTCTCCTTCGTCTCTTATTCTGGAAGAACTCTCAGTCTTTCTTTTGTTTTTCATTTCCTTGACATATTTAAAGAGTACCGGCCAGTTATTTTGTAGCTACCTCCAAATTTTGGTTTGTCTGATGTTTCCTTATTATTAAATTTAGCTTATTCATTTTTAGAAGAAAAACCATAGGAGAGATGCTGTACTCTTCTCAGTGTATTAATGTGAAACATTGTATAACAGTATATAAAGTATAGTGGAGATACCTTAGATACTTGAGAAGCCTACTGGGAAAAGGGCTTAAGAAAGCATCACACAGGCCCTAGCTGGTTTGGCTCAGTGGCTAGAATGTCAGCCTGCGGACTGAAGGGTCCTGGTTTGATTCTGATCCAGGGCACATGCCTGGGTTGCAGGCTCGATCCCCATTAGGGGGCATGCAGGAGGCAGCTGATCAATGATTCTCATCATTGATGTTTCTTTCTCTCTCTCTCTCTCTCTCTCTCTCTCTCTCTCTCTCTCTTCCTTCCTTCCTCTCTGAAATCAATAATATGTATTTTTTTTAATAAAGAAAGCATCACACAGAAATAGCATTTAAGGGATGAGAGAAAGAGACTGAGCCAAATAGGAAACAGGAAAGAAGACCTTGTAGAGGCAGATGGAGAAACAGGAGCAAAAGAAGAGAGTGTTTTTAAAAGGCCTTGGCTAGCCGGGACTGGTTTGGCTCAGTGGATGGAGCGTCGGCCTGCGGACTGAAGGGTCCCAGGTTCGATTCCGGTCAGGGGCATGTGCCTGGGTTGCGGGCACATCCCCAGTAGGGGGTGTGCAGGAGGCAGCTGATCGTTGTTTCTCTCTCATCGATGTTTCTGACTGTCTCTCTCCCTTCCTCTCTGTAAAAAATAAATAAAATAGATTAAAAAAAATTAAAAAAATTAAAAAAAAATAAAAGGCCTTGGCTAGTTTGGCTTAGTGGATACAGCATTGGCCTGTGGATTGAAGGATCCCAGGTTAGATTCTGGTCAAGGGCACATACCTTGGTTGCAGTCTCCATCCCTGGCCCTGGTCAGTGGGCGTACTGGAGACAACCAATCGATGTGTCTCTCTCACATGTTGTTTCTCTCTAAAAATCAATGGGAAAATATCCTCGGGTAAGGATTAACAAAAGTATCATAGAGGGGTGGGAGAGGTAGAAGAGGGTAAAGGGGGGGATAAATGGTGATGGAAGGAGACTTGACTTGGGGTGGTAACACACAATACAATATACAAATGTATTGTAGAATTGTATACCCAAAACCTATATAATTTTATTAACGAATGTCACCCCAGTAAATTCTATTTAAAAAAGGTATGGCAAGAAATATGGCAATGACTAACAAAATAATCATTAAAATGGTTAATTTTAAATAAATATTCCTGAGAATTTATGCTAAAAAGTTATTCAAGAATAGAATATCCCTGACTGGTTTGGCTCAGTGGATAGAGCATTGGCCTGTGGACTGAAAGGTCCCAGGTTCAATTCCAGTCAACGGCATGTACCTTGGTTGTGGACACATCCCCAGTAGGGGGTGTGCAGGAGGCAGCTGATTGATGTTTCTCTCTCATCGATGCTTCTAACTCTCTATCCCTCTCCCTTCCTCTCTGTAAAAAATCAATAAAATATATTTTTAAAAAAGAGTAGAATTGCCAAAACCGGTTTGGCTCAGTGGATAGAGCGTTGGCTTGCGGACTGAAAGGTCCCGGGTTCGATTCTGGTCAAGGGCATGTACCTGGGATGCGGGCACATCCCCAATAGGAGATGTGCAGGAGGCAGCTGATCGATGTTTCTCATCGATGTTTCTAACTATCTCTCTCCCTTCCTCTCTGTAAAAAATCAATAAAATATTAAAAAAGAGTAGAATAAAGCTTTATAGGAAAAGATATACAGTGATTAAAAAATGTATAAAGTAATAGTCATCAAATGGGAACATTGCTTAATTTTGATGGTGAGAGTCTAGGGCAGTGATGGCGAACCTTTTGAGCTCAGCATGTCAGCATTTTGAAAAACCCTAACTTAACTCTGGTGCCGTGTCACATATAGAAATTTTTTGATGTTTGCAACCATAGTAAAACAAAGATTTATATTTTTGATATTTATTTTATATATTTAAATGCCATTTAACAAAGAAAAATCAACCAAAAAATGAATTCGCGTGTCACCTCTGACACGCGTGTCATAGGTTCGCCATCACTGGTCTAGAGAATTGGTTACTCTTAACTTTGGACTTTTCTATCTTGCTTGAAATTTTTTTAGATTTTTCACTATGTTTAAATAGTAAAATTATGTTTCTGGCAGGAAAAATAAAAAGATATACATTGAATTGTTATATATTATATAATCAGAGAGAGAGTCCAGGAGAAAACAAGAAGAAAGGGAAAGAATGCTGCTGATGACAGTTCTAGGAGGTCGCTAGAACTGACAAGGGATGGAATTAAAAGCACATATCAAAAGTTGGTCTTTTTTTTTCAGATTATAAGAGGACATTTATGTAGAAAGTTACAAAGATAATAGAAGTGGGCCTACTGGGCTGTGTAGACTCAGGAAACTATAGAAACAAAAGAAGGGCCCTTGAATAATTATCTCTAGGTCTCTCCATACTCTCTCAAAGGGTAAGAGATCCTTCTTTTTTATAGCTGCATAATATTCCATGGTGTAAATGTGCCACAGCTTTTTTATCCCATCATCTACTGGTGGGCATTTGGGCTGTTTCCAGATCTTAGCTATTGTAAATTGTGCTGCTATTAACATAGGGGTGCGTACATTCTTTCTGATTGGTGTTTCAGGTTTCTTAGGATATATTCTTAGAAGTGGGATCACTGGGTCAAACAGCAGTTCCATTTTTAATTTTTTGAGTAAACTCCATACTGTTTTTCCATAGTGGTTGCATCCTTTGAGACAGCATGGAGGGACCTGGAGAGTATTATGCTAAGCAAAATAAGCCAGTCAGAGAAAGACAAGGATCACATGATCTCACTCACATGTGGAATCTAATGAACCAAAATAAACTAATGAACAAAATAGATCTAGAGACATAAGCATAGAACAGACTGATGAATCTCAGAGGGAAGGTAGGGATAGAGGGTGGGTGGGGAGAGCTTAACCAGGGAACTTATATGCATACATGCATAGCCCAGGGACACAGACAATAGTGTGGTAAAGGCCTGAGTGGGGCAGGGAGAGGGCCTGGAGGTGGTCAATGGGAGCAAAAGGGGGACATCAGTAATACTGTCAACAATAAAGATAAATTAAAAAAATAAAAAGAAGGGCCCAACTGGTATGGGTCAGTGGTTGAGCATCAAACTATGAACCAGAAGGTCGTAGTTTGATTCCCAGGTCAGGGCACATGCCTGGGTTGCAGGCCCCGTCCCCAGTGGGGAGTGTGAAGGAAGCAGCCAATCAGTGATTCCCTCTCATCATTGATGTTTCTATCTCTATCTCCCTCTCCTTTCCCCTAGGAAATCAATAAAAATATTTAAATAATAATAATAATAAAAAGAAGCGCCCTTGGTGCTTAGGAGAGGGAAAGGCAAAGGTAAACTAATTGCCTGGAGGGAAGAAGAGGGGAACCCAAAGGCCAGGTCCTGCTTCCCAGAGCAAGAGCACACAAGAAGTTAAAGAGCTAAGAGAAGAGGAAAAGAAAACATTTGTCTACTACTCCACATGTTTTTTTAATACCTGTCTGAATCTTAATAGAATATCCAAAATATATGCAAATGAACATTATTCTTAGAAACCATAGCATTCAGCAGATTTTTTTTTTTTTAGTATAGTTTTTTTTAAAAATATTCTTTTTAGCCCTAGCTGGTTTGGCTCCGCAGATAGAGCATCGGCCTGTGGAATAAAGGGTCCCGGGTTTGATTCCAGCCGAGGGCACATGCTGGGGTTGCGGGCTGGTTCATAGGTCGACACTGAACCACTGAGCCACACTGGCCAGGCAGCAGATCCTTAAAGGGATAATAACACTACAAAAGTACATAAATCAGTGGTGTACTCAAGATATTTTTCTCTTTTTTTTCAAGATATTTTTCATGCTACAAAAATAGTGCCAGCAGGGATGAGATTGCAGTTGGACTCTGAAAGAGCTAACCTAGTGTGAAGTCAGAGGGGTCTCCGGTAGGAAATGACCCTGGTGGGAAAGAGAATATCCCAGGCAGAGAGTTAAGTATATTCCAATGGCCTGAAGTAAGAGACTGGTTTCAGCTCAGAACTCAGAACAGTCCAGGGTGGTTGGAGGAAAAAGGCAAGGTAGCCAGGTAGTCAGGGCCAAAAAACAGACACCTTGCAAGTCATGTTAGGGACTTTGAAGGGCGAAAGAGTGCCTTCAAAGGGTTTTAAGAAAGAAAGTGAAATCAGATTTGAATTTTATAAAGATAATTTTATGGTGTGCGAAATGAATTGAAAGAACCAGACATGAAACAGGGAGATGGGTTAGGTTGGTGCACTAGTCCAGGTGACATGATGGTAAACAAACTGGAATCTGTGGATATTAATTTAATAGTTTTGAGCACCCACTATATGGTCAGGTATTGATTGATTTAAGCACTGGAGATAGAGCTATAACAAAAGCCCTGAAGTTCCTCCTCTCATAGAACTTACATGAGAGACAGTAACAGATTTATGCATACAGATACATAATATCAGATTGACATAAGTACTATGAAAAATAATAAAGCAATGCAATGGTGTGGAGAAGGTTATTTTATTTAGAATGGTGAGGGAGGGCCTCTTCTGATAGGTGACATTTGAGCAGAGACCTAAACAAAGCAGGTATACAGCAGAAGAGCATTTCAGAAAAGAGCCATAAAATCATGTGCAAAGGCCCTGAGGCAGGAAAGTACCAGACATATGTTCTAGGAATAGTGAGGAAGCAATATAATTGGAGTGGACTCAAGGAAGAGGAAAGAACTCCAAGATTAGATAACAAATAATGGGGGAGGGGCGGCGCAGACTGTTTACAGCCTTATCTCAATAAGATGGAGAGCCAACCGGGAGCTTTTGTGCAGAGGAATGACATGACCTGATACTGGCTTTAAAAGGGTCCTTCTGGGGGCCCGGGCCTCCCAGCCAGGGACTCTGCTCCTGAGCCAGCCTGGCCACTGCCCGCTCTCCCAGTGCAGCTGTGGTCCCAGCTATGGCTCACCGCCTGGGTGTCTGGGCGATCCATGGGCGGCAATGAGTGCAATGATGACAAAGTATGGTGAGGGGTGAGGAGCAGCGCAAGGAGCTGGAGGCTCTGGAGTCCATGTACCCCGACTCCTTTACAGTATTATCAGAAAATTCTCCTAGCTTCACCATTACTATGACATCTGAGGCTGGAGAAAATGATGAAACTGTCCAGACTACACTCAAGTTTACATATGGTGAGAAATATCCAGATGAAGTCCTCCTTTATGAAATATTCTCCCAGGAAAATCTAGGAGATAATGTTGTCTCAAGCATCTTAAAATTATTAGTATTACAGGCAGAAGAAAACCTTGGTATGGTGATGATCTTTACTTTAGTGACAGCTGTACAAGAAAAATTAAATGGTGGATCAAGTAAAAACTAGGAGGAGAAGAAAAGAAACAAAAAGAAAAAGCAGCAGAAGAAGCCCAAAAGCAATTATTTCATTGCACTTCTGTTGAGAATTTCTTAAGTTGGAAAGCCAAGTTTGGTGCAGAATTCTTGAAAATTAAAAAGAATGAAGGGGAAAAAAAACAAGCAGGAATAAATAAGTAGGAAACAGCTATTTGAAACAGATCACAATCTTGACACATCTGATACCCAGTTCTTGGAGGATGCTGGAAACAATGTGGAGGTAGATGCATCGTCGTCCCAGGAAATAGATGACTTGGAGCTGGAGGATGATGAGGATGACCCAGACTACAACACTGCTGACCCAGGGAGTGACTTGACCAATTGACGGACCATCCTCATCCGCAGAGGCTTAGACTGCCACAGCATCTGTGCCTATGCTGAGAGGGTGTTGATTTTCCTTTTTTCTTTCTTCTAAGAAAAAACAATTAATGAACTTAATAAACTGGCCTTAAAATTTCATTCATAAATAAATAAATAAATAAATAAATAAATAAATAAATAGGATCCTTCTGGCTCTAGCCGGTTTGGCTCCAACTGAAGGGTCATGGGTTCATTTCCAGTAAAGAACACAAAGAGCATGTACCTCTGTTGCAGGCTCCATCCCAGCCCTGGTCATTTGTGGCGCGAGTATGGGAGGCACTCACATTGATGTTTTTCTCTCTCTCTCTCCCCCTTCTACTCTCTCTAAAAATCAACAGGGAAAAAATATCCTCGGGTGAGGATTGACTCCCAAAAAGGGATCCTTTTGGAACTTTGAGGGGACAGAGGAAATGTTTTATATCTTTTTTTTTTTTTTTAAATTTTCTCTTATCCTTTTTTTTTTTTTTTAAATATATTTTATTGATTTTTCACAGAGAGGAAGGGAGAGAGACAGAAAGCCAGAAACATCGATGAGAGAGAAACATCGACCAGCTGCCTCCTGCACATCCCCCACTGGGGACGTGCCCGCAACCCAGGCACATGCCCCCGACCGGAATCGAACCTGGGACCCCCCAGTCCGCAGGCCGACGCTCTATCCACTGAGCCAAACCGGCCTCGGCGGAAATGTTTTATATCTTAATTGGAGTATCTGTTACACATGGGTCTACATTTATCTCATTAAGAAATATCTTCATGTCAAAGGAGAAAAAAACAACAACTGGTTTCTAGGGAGAAAATAAACCAAACCTGGAGGGTCAAAGGATGAAGGGGACAGATTAGTTAGAAGGCTACTTACAGCCTTTGTCCAGGTGAGAGATGATAGTGGATCAAACCAGATGGTGAGAAGGGGTGAAAGTAAAACTGACAAGGTTTTCTGGTTATTTAGATATGGGGTATAAGATAAAGAGAAAAGTCAAGGTGACTTCAAAAAAATTTTTTTAATTAAATCTTTATTGTTCAGATTATTACATTTGTTCCTCTTTTTTCCCCCCACAACTCCCCTCCACCCAGTTCCCACCCCACCCTCCACCCTTACTCCCCACCCACTGTCCTCATTCATTGGTGCGCGATTTTTGTCCAGTCCCTTCCTGCATCTCCCACACCCCTCCCCCCCCCCCAAGAATAGTCAGTCCACTCCCTTTCTATGTCCCTGATTCTATTATAATCACCAGTTCATTCTGTTCATCAGATTATGTATTCCCTTGATTTTTAGATTCACTTGTTGATAGATGTGTATTTGTTGTTCATAATTTGTATCTTTACCTTTTTCTTCTTCTTCCTCTTCTTAAAGGATACCTTTCAGCATTTCATATAATACTGGTTTGGTGGTGATGAATTCCTTTAGCTTTTAAGGAAAAAGCTGTGAAGCTCTTTATCTGGCCTTCACTTCTGAATGATAGCTTTGCTGGGTAAAGTAATCTTGGTTGTAGGTTCTTGGCATTCATCACTTTGAATATTTCTTGCCACTCCCTTCTGGCCTGCAAAGTTTCTGTTGAGAAATCAGCTGACAGTCGTATGGGTACTCCCTTGTAGGTAACTAATTTTCTTTCTCTTGCTGCTTTTAGGATTCTCTCTTTGTCTTTTGCCCTTGGCATTTTAATTATGTGTCTTGGTGTGGTCCTCTTTGGATTCCTTTTGTTTGGGGTTCTCTGCACTTTCTGGACTTGTAAGTCTATTTCTTTCACCAGGTAGGGGAAGTTTTCTGTCATTATTTCTTCAAATAGGTTTTCAATATCTTGCTCTCTCTCTTCCTCTGGCACCCCTATAATTCAGATGTTGGTACACTTGAAGTTGTTCCAGAGGCTCCTTACGCTATCTTTGTATTTTTGGATTCTTTTTTCATTTTGCTTTTCCGGTTGCATGTTTTTTGCTTCTTCATATTTCAAATCTTTGACTTGATTCTTGTGCTCCTCTGGTCTGCTGTTGGGAGTCTGTATAATATTCTTTATTTCAGTCAGTGCATGCTTAATTTCTAGTTGGTCCTTTATCACAACATCGAGGGTCTCACTAGATTTCTTGAGGATCTCACAACATTTATTGGCGGTCTCACCAGTCTTTTCAAGGGCCTTACTAAATTTATCGGCGGCTTCTAGACAGTTCTTGAAACACCTTAAAAGTGTGGTTTTGAACTCTATATCCAGCAGTTTGCTTTCCTCCATTTCTGTCATTTGTGTCCTGTTTCTTTGTCTCCGCATTTTTTTATGCTTTCTTGCTGCACCCCCTTGTGGTCTTTGCGTACCGACTTCAAAATTTTTGACCTGAGTAACCAGATGGAAGATGGTGCCACTTACTGAGATGGGAAGATACACATCTAGGAAAGTGCATAAAGCACAATTTTTCAATATTAGTAATTATATAGGCACACCTGAATAACCACCACCCAGATCAAGAAATACAGAACTGTCCCAGATAAGAAAAAAAACTAAAGGAATTCATCATCACAAGAAATGTTAAAGGGACTTCTTTAAGAAGAAAAAGGGGATAAAAATTTGAATAATAAAATGGCAATAACTACATACCTATCTATCAATAGTTACTTTAAATGTAAATGGATTAAATGCTCTAATCCAAAGACAGGGTGGCTGAATGGAGAAGAAAATAAGGCCCATCCATATGCTGCCTACAGGAGAACCACTTCAGATCAAAAGATACACAGATTGAAAATAAAGGAATAGAAAAAGATATTTCAGGCAAGTGGAAATGAAAAAAGAAGTTGGGAAAGTGCCCTGGATCCTTTTAGGACATTTGGTCTTTTGGGCGCAACACAAATTGAGTGAGGGAAGAAGGAGAAAAATCCGCTGGATCCCTGCTGGATTAATTTATTCAAAAAGGAAATAATAGAAAAATACTCAACATGCAAAAGTCTTGTGATGAAAATGAAGGAAAGCCATAGAACATGCCAAAGGCTGAGGAAGACCACACTTCAGAAGATGTTCCACAGGAGGCAGAAGGAAACCTTAGAAGTGGGTTGACAACCTGTGCAGGCATTCAAAGAAGACACTCCCATTAGGCATTTGAACCCTGAAGAAATGCTAAGAGGAATATATGAGTTGGAAAGGCTTAGAGAAGAAATAAGAGTAAGAAACAAGTTTGTGATGATGCATTAAAAGCAAAGACATTCTCGCGGACAACCTTATCCTGTGTGCTTTAGCCCTTGAATTCTTTTTTTTTTACCTGATAGTAAAATCTGGCCCCTGCTTTCTGTTAGCATATTCTGATGTATCTTTTATCTTCATTTTACTTTTCATCATCTGGTAGAATTTTGTTTTAGATAGTTTACTTGTTAACCAGCATCTTACTGGATTTTGTATTTTGACCCATTCTCCAGGTCTATTTTTCAACTAGGAAGTTTTACACAAAGGCATGAAAATATGTTCATTCCATATTGTAAAGTAACATAAGTTACAGAGCATATTTAGTATCAGCTCACATATATACGATAAAAATCCCAAGTGGTGTGTTTGCATGCATGTGTGTATACATATATACATACATATATACATCAAAAACTTAACTGTGCTCATTTCTGTGTGGTGTGAGTTTTCGTTTTGCTAATATGTATGTTTTAATGTATTCTTATTGATTTTTTAGAGAGAGGAAGGGAGAGCGATAGAGAGTTAGAAACATCGATGAGAGAGAAACATGGATCAGCTGCCTGTTGCACGCCCCCCACTGGGGATCAAGCCCACAACCAAGGCACATGCCCTTGACCAGAACTGAACCCGGGACCTTTCAGCCCATGGCCCAACACTCTATCCACTGAGCCAAACTGGTCAGGGCACTTATATGTATTTTTAATGAACTTGTGTCACAGACAGAATTAAAGTTCTTTAATAAGTAAGAATCAAGTAGCCGTAACTGGTTTTGCTCAGTGGATAGAGCGTCGCCTGCGGACTGAAAGGTCCCAGGTTCGATTCCAGTCAAGGGCATGTACCTTGGTTGCGGGCACATCCCCAGTAGGTGTGCAGGAGGCAGCTGATCGATGTTTCTCTCTCCCTTCCTCTCTGTAAAAAAAATCAATAAAATATATATTTTTAAAAAAAGAATCAAATAATTTGCAACCAGCTTATAAGGGCAATGGAGGCCCCTGAACTCTTGGTGAAATAACTATTAAAATATAACCCTGGCTGGTTTGGCTCAGTGGATAGAGCATCAGCCTGCGGACTGAAGGGTTCCAGGTTCGGTTCAGGTCAAGGGCACATGTCTGGGTTGTGGGTTCGATCCCCAGTAGCGGGTATGCAGGAGGCAGCCGATCAATGATTCTCTCTCATCATTGATGTTTCTCCCTCCCTCTCCCTTCCACTCTTAAATCAATAAAAAAAATTTTTTTTAAATGTAAGCCTCAAATCACCTCTGGATCTCTTAGCCAGAGAAATAAAACTGGCACTGATTACAGAAAAAAAAGTTGGGGAAACAATACATATATCAGACAAAATAGACTATAAAACAAAGTCTATAACAAGAGACAAAAATATGAAAGCAACCTAAGTGTCCATTGATAGATGGTCAAATATGCAATGGAATATTACTGAGCCATAAAATAGAATGAAATCTTACAATTTGCAATAAGATAAATAGACCTAAAATGTATTATGCTAAGTGAAATAATTCAGAGAAAGACAAATACCATAGAATTTCACTTATATGTGGATCTGAAAAACAATGAACAATCAAAACAAACAAACTCATAGATACAGAGAATATATTTTTTATATATATTTTTATTGATTTCAGAGAGAGGAAGGGAGAAAGAGAGAGAGAGAGAAACATCAATGATGAGCAGAGAATATTTTGATGTTTGCCAGATGAGAGGGGCTTTAAGGGACTGGGTGAAAAAGATGAAGGAATTAAGAAGTACAAATTCACTTTTAAAATAGTCACGGGGATGTAAAGTACAGCATAGGGAATATAGTCAATAATAGCGTAATAACTATGGTGTGGGAGTGGGTACTAGATTTATCAGGTGATCACTTTGTAAGTTTAATAAATGTCTAACCACTATGCTGGGTACGGGAAACTAATATAATATTGACTATCAACTATTAAAGACAAAAAAAAACCCCACATAGTATTGAGGTAAGTAGCAAAAGCTACATATCAAACCTAGATCCTATTTTGCTTTTTAGCATAGTATTAAAGAAAATCACAGCCCTAACTAGTTTGGCTCAGTGGATAGAGTATCAGCCTGGGGACTGAAGGGTCCTGGGTTCGATTCTGGTCAAGGGCACATGCCTAGGTTGTGGGCTCAGTCCCCAGTGGGGGGCATGCAGGAGGCAGCCAATCCGTGATTCCTTCTCATCACTGATGTTTCTATGTCTCTCTTCCTCTTCCTTCCTCTCTGAGATCAATAAAAATATATTTTAGCCTTGACTGGTTTGGCTCAGTGGATAGAGCGCCGGCCTGTGGACTGAAGGGTCCCAGGTTTGATTCTGGTCAACGGCATGTGCCTTGGTTGCGGGCACATCCCCAGTGGGAGGTGTGCAGGAGGCAGCTGATCGATGTTTCTCTCTCATCGATGTTTCTGACTCTCTATCCTTCTCCCTTCCTCTCTGTAAAAAATCAATAAAATACATTTTTTAAAATATATATATATTTTTTTTAATTAAAAAAAAAAACATTTGACATTTGATCATGGGTTGATTTCTTTTTTTTTTTTTTTAAATATATTTTATTGATTTTTTACAGAGAGGAAGGGAGAGAGATAGAGAGTCAGAAACATCGATGAGAGAGAAACATCGACCAGCCGCCTCCTGCACATCCCCCACCGGGGATGTGCCTGCAACCCTGGTACATGCCCTTGACCGGAATCGAACCTGGGACCCTTGAGTCCGCAGGCCGACGCTCTATCCACTGAGCCAAACCGGTTTCGGCCATGGGTTGATTTCTGAACTCTCAATCCTATTCCATTTATCTATGTGTATCCTTATACCAGTACCACGAGATCTTGATTACTGTTGTTTTATAGTAAGTTTTAAAGTCAGGAAGTGTGAGTCCTCCTACTGTTTTAGATATCCTGGATCTCTTCCAATTCTTTATGCATTTTTTAAAAAATAGATTTTTGTTGATTTCAGAGAGGAAGGGAGAGGGAGAGAAAGATAAAAGCATCAACGATGAGAGAGAATCATTGATTGGCTGCCTCCTGCATGTCCCCCCCTACTGGTGATTGAGCCCGCAATCTGGGCATGTGCCCTCACTAGGAATTGAACCATGATCTCCTGGTTCTTAGTTTGGTGCTCAACCACTGAGCCAAACTGGCTGGGCATTCCTTATGAATTTTTGAATCAGCTTATCAATTTCTACAAATAAATCACCTGGGATTCTTTTTTTCCAGCTGAGATTCTGGTAGAGATTGCATTGTATCTGTAGATCAATTTAGGTAGCAGTGCCATCTTAACAATACTAATTAATGTTTATGTTAATCTTCCAATTGATAAGCACATACTTTTCTATGTATTTTAAATTTTCATTTCTTTCAACAATGCTTTTTAATTTTCAGATTATAAATATTGAACTCTTATTAGTGTCATTCCTAATATTTTAATTTTGATGCCATTGTAAATAAAATTGTGTGTCTATATAAATTTCATTTTCATATTGTTCATTGCAAGTATATAGAAATAGAATTGATTTTTTAATCTTGTTCTGTAATCACGTTGAACTCCTCCAGATTTTCTATCTACTTTGTCATGTCATCTGGAAAGAGAAATAGTTTTACGTTTTTTTTTCTAGTCTGGATGCCTTTTATTTCATTGTCTTGACCAACGGCTACAGCAGGACTCTCTAGTACTATGTTGAATAGAAGTGGTGAGAGCAGACATCCTTGTTTTGTTCCTGATGTTAGGAGGAAAGCATCAATCTCTCACTGCCTAGGTGTGTTGTTAGCTGTGAGTTTAGCTCAGTGTTAGATGCTTTTTTTTATGTTGAAGAAGTTCCCCTTCTATACTGACTTTACGTGTTTTTATCATGAAAGAGTATTGGATTTTCATAAAATACTGTGAATATTTTTGGGGTTTTGTTTTTTTTTTTGCTGTTGTTGCTGCTTATTATTAAATTTTCATTTTTAACTGTACATTTCACTTCCTTTTTGCTAAATTTTCATTTACATTGTTTATAGATTAAACAGTACATTAGACATGTACTATATATAAGAAAGGTTAAAACAGGGAATCATTTGGGAGTCTGGAATGGATTAATTCAATTTACATGTTTTCTAATGGGAAAAAAAGAAAAAAATGATTCGGTTTTCAAACTGCCTTCCAGAATGAATTAGAAAGGAGGTTCCACTGTAGAAGCTACCCTTTGTAAAAGGACGTTTACCTTATAAGGAAAATCTTATAGATGTAAGGGTCTTTCCCTTACTGTGCCAGGAAGAAGATATCCAAATCTGTAGAAGAAACTGTTAACAATAGATTTATTGGCCTGGGCTGAAATCTGCATAACAAGCTTACACTTGTTTAGTTTGCTTTTCCTGGTAACCTCCCATAACTGGCTCTCCGTTCCCAAGGTCTTTTTCAGCTGAAGGTGGTATTTAAGGTGGTGGCTCCCACCATTTGGGCAATTTACTCAGTTTTCCTGTATACAGGAGGTATGAATGTTATTAAACTTTAATTTGTTTTTCTCCTGTTAATCTGCCTCATTTTAATTTTATTATTAGATTAGCCACAGGAACTAGCCTAAAGTAATCCTTATGCCAAAGAGACATATTTTGGGGTGGCAAATTTTGCTCTCCCACACTCCCACATGTGAAACTTCAAATAAGAGTCTCACATTTCAGAAGCTAAGTTCCATGCTGCATTAAACCAGTCTCAGGCTTGAGACTAGGTCAGTTCAGTTCAAAGTTGTGCCTCATTTCAGGAGGCTGTCTTGCAGTTAGGCCCCCAAAGGTAGGCCTGTATTATGCAAGCAATCAGGTAATTAATAAGAGGCGTGTCCATGGAAACAAACAGAAAACAATGGTTAATGATTGCAGCAAATTATAAAAGTTTCTGAGCCAAGGGTGCAGCCAGTCAAGATTTCTAGATGTCAAGATTGAAACATCTTTTGATGGAGTGAAGGCAGGCAGTGGCAGTCTGATAGATTTTTCAGTTTGAATATCTCTGGCGATCCTTCTGCAATAGGCACAAAGATTGTCCATGTATTAGTTATTGTGGAGATTCCTCTGGGAGTTTACAAGTCATCTAATGTCAGTTTGTTTGCAGGGCTTCAGGGAAAAGGGCAGTTTCACTTCTCAATGATTCCAAGTCAGAAGAGAGGGAGAAAATTAGAAACGTGAGTTTGGAGAGCTACAGCCAAATATTTGGGGAAACTAGAAGAATTCAGGACCCAGTCCAGTTTATAGGGGGAAAATAAAACCTCAAAGACAACTAGAATCTGATATCCTCAAGTGTATATTATAGTTTTACTGAAACATAATTTTTCTCTCTAAAATCACCTGAAACTTGTAATACTTTGTTAACCAGGTCACCCAAATAAGTAAAGTTAAAAATCACCCCCCATTTTTACCAAAGACAGTCAAATTAAGACTAATTTGTTTGCAAAATAAGTCTAGATTCAATAAAGTTATCCTGTTATTTACATAGGAGCAGCAAGAATAGCAATTAACTATAGATACTCTTTTAAATTACTGGAATTTTTCATAAGGAATCTTCAGATTGAACTTTAAAAGACTTCTCAAGGCCAGAAAAACCAAGGCAAGGACTTACCATCAGACTCCTTGCAATATGTATAGATTTTTGGGTGAATTCCTCTCTTCTTGAGATCACCATAACACCTTAAGTCTCTGTAACAGCCAGGAAATGACCTTCCTTACTCACCTGGTAAGATCACTAGGAACCTTGTAAGCAGGTTGTCAAGCCAGTATTTCAAAGGGTTTTATTGGCTTCCATAAGTCAATTTTAATTCCTTAAAGCTGTCTGGTCATATCTGAGTCTGTGCATGTTTCTCTAATTTGACTTCCTAGTCAAAGCCTTGATAATGTAACCAGTTTCCAATTGTGTCCTATGCAAGAAGAACAGATTCTTATTGAACTTATACAAATAACAATATGACCATGAAAATAAGAATACTCACTGAGAGTTTCTGAATTCTGGAGGGATCAATCAGGGAGAAAGGAGAATTGTTTCAGTTCTGCTTACAAAGGGTATAATTTATCAAATTGTTCTAAGTCATACTTAGCTTAAGAGGAAAGATTTCCTTATATCTGGGGAAGAAACAAAAATTAAAGAACCAGATATATATGAAACAAAAAGTCATAAAAACAGTAATCATCGCCCTAACTGGTTTGGCTCAGTGGATAGAGTGTCAGCCTGTGGACTGAAGGGTCCCGGGTTCGATTCCGGTCAAGGGCATGTACCTTGGTTGCGGGCACATCCCCAGTAGGAGATGTGCAGGAGGCAGCTAATCGATGTTTCTCTCTCATCGATGTTTCTAACTCTCTACCCCTCTCCCTTTCTCTCTTCAAAAAATCAATAAAATATATTTTAAAAAAACAAAACAGTAATCATCCCCATCATTCAGTCCTATGTAATTAAGTCTTGTCTTGCTTAATTCTGGTTTTTCCACTAGTTCTCTCAAGCTTGCCTGATGATTGAGGGTGATAGAGACAGTGATACTTCTAAGAAGTTTTCAAGGCCTTCATCAAGGTTCATATGATTTTTACCCAGTGAAGTGGGTGCCTCAATCACTAGAGACCATGGAAGGTATTCACCAAATGCAAAACACATTTTCTAACAATTTCTTTGCCACTGTAAAGGATCGTTCTTGCAGCAGAGAAAGGCTTCAATCCATCTGGAAAATATATATACAACAATAAGAACATATCGATAACCCTTAATTAGTGGCAGTTGAATGAAATCTAGTTTCAATGTACTATAATGGATAAAGAATATATATAAAAGGAATTTACCAAGGAAACTGACAGAACCAAGAAGCTGTTTTGGGTTTCCCAGAATCCCAACTATTTGTTTAATTTACAGCCATTCTTTACCCATATAATATATCCTAGGAGTTTATCATCACTTATTTCACAATGCTTCCCATGTAATTTAACATACCAAATAAGCCTAATCAGTTTAATATCTATTTTATAGAGAGAACAAAAATATTTTGAGATGTTCCAGGGGCCCTCTGGAACACCTCAAAGTTAGTTCCAGGTCAAGAAAAAGGTTCTATTTATATTTAAAATTGGAATTTGGGGAAGTTTGTCAAATTATCAAGCTGTTCTAAAATATTTAATAGGATTATAGGTCATTATGAAACAACTAGAAGCCCGATACACGAATTCATGCATGGGTGGGGTCCCTTGGGGTGGCCTTCGCTACAGAGATTGGGCCCCAGCTCACACCCCCAGCTTTGCGCCCCCAGCCTCGCAGCCCTGCCTGGCACCCCACCTTGGTCTGGCGCTGCCCCCTCACCTGCTTCACCATCCTGCCTGTGGCGTGATTGGGACCAGGCCCCCCTGCGCACCCAGCTCCCTCAGTGCCTGGGAGCCAGGCGACGGCTCCTCCCCCTGCCACCACTGCTGGTCGCCATCTGCAGGGCAACCACCAGAGGCGACAATTTGCATATTAGGCTTTTATTATATAGGATACTTATTCAGTTAACCAAAATGACAATAAAAGATTTCAAAAACATACAAAAGGTTACATAACTGTTAGCAAAACTTTGTTCTTTTTTTAAAATACATTTTATTGATTTTTTTACAGAGAGGACGGGAGAGGGATAGAGAGTTAGAAACATCAATCAGCTGCCTCCTGCACACCTCATACCAGGGATGTGCCTGCAACTAAGGTACATGCCCTTGACCAGAATCTAACCTGGGACCTTTCAGTCTGCAGGCCGATGCTCTATCCACTGAGCCAAACCAGTCAGGACTGTTCTTTTATATCTGTATACAGACAGTCCTCACGTTACGTCGCCATCTCCCATTTATTTATTAAAAAAAAAAAATAGGCCCTAGCCGGTTTGGCTCGGTGGATAGAGCGTCAGCCTGTGGACTGAAGGGTCCCAGGTTCGAAACCAGTCAAGGACACATGCCCGGGTTGAGGGCTCAATCCCCAGTGGGGGGAGTGCAGGAGGCAGCTAACCAATGATTCTCTCTCATCATTGATGTTTCTATCTCTCTCCCTCTCTGAGATCAATACAAATATATATTTTTTAAAAACAGTTCCATCATTTCAACATATGTACATATGTGCTTTATGTTTTTTATTATTTATTTACCACAAGTAAAGGTCAGGAATATTTCTTTTAAATTTTATCTTTCTTTTAAATTTTTTTACTGTTTCACTTCATTACTGCTGTGTATGTGCTCCAGGTGCTTATGTAGGTGGGTTCTGACTTAACAGCGAAAATCGCATTACGTTGCGCTGTAGGAATGGATCTCTGACGTAACCCAAGGACCTACTGTATATAAAAGCCTAAGCAACCATTTGACCAGTAGCTATGATGCGCACTGACCACCAGGGGGCAGACACTCAACATACAGGCATGGAAACATGGAACAGACTGATGAATCTCAAAGATCTTATATGCATATTAGAGGCCTGGTGCACAGATTGATGCACCTGTGGGGTCCCTCGGCCTGGCCTGTGGGGATTGGTTCAAAACAGCAGTCCGACATCCCCCAAGGGGTTCCAGATTGCAAGAGGGTGCAGGCCAGGCCGAGGGACCCCACTGGTGCACGAATCCGTGCACCAGGCCTCTAATATATATAATAGTCATGTCCTGGGACCTGGAGGCCTGCATGTAAAGTAATATATATATTGATTTCAGAGAGGAAGAAGAGGGAGAGAGAGAGAGAAACATCAATGATGAGAGAATCATTGATCAGTTGCCTCCTACACACCTTCCACCAGGGATGGAGCCTGCATCCCGGATATGTGCCCTGACTGAGAATCGAACCATGACCTCCTGGTTCATAGGTCAATGCTCAACCACTGAGCCATTCCAGCCAGGCAAAACTTTGTTCTTATTATTGAGATGATTCAGTTTTCTTGAGTAATTAAGGCATCATAGGATACAGAATATGATGTTGATATAAAATAGAATCTTTTCTTGGCAAAAAACTTTTTTCAGTACTGTATCTTAGGAAGAACAGACCAATAGTCCATAAAAACTTTATCCTTTAAACAGAGAGAAAAACCAAATTAATTTTGCATCAGTTTACTTTTTTTAAAAAATATATTTAATTGTTTTTACAGAGAGGAAGGAAGAGGGATAGAGAGTCAGAAACATCGATAAGAGAGAAACATCGATCAGCTGCCTCCTGCACACTCCCCACTGGGGATGCGCCCGCAACCAAGGTACATGCCCTTGACCGGAATCGAACCTGGGACCCCTGAGTTCGAAGGCCCACGGTCCATCCACTGAGCCAAACCGGTTAGGGCCAGTTTACTTTTAGTACCTAAATTTGCTTCCTTAAATTCATTCCAATCTTACTTGACCACACAGAAAATTTCCTTTCTTGAGAATCCTTTTCACGAACCTTATATAACTTTCCTCATTCAGACATAATTAACTTATTTTAGGGCAAACTTATTTTCTTATAATTTCCCTCAAAAAATGTATTCCTATACCTAATACCTTCCATTAGTGAAAACATATATCCTACTTTCCTTGCATTCTAAGTTGATTCACTTATTTTTCCTAGTAGTTTCAATGATATATATTTGGCTTTTTAACTGCTAAAAACCTCAATTTCTAAAGAAAACTACGTGATTGTGAACTGTTGAAACATAGCAAATCATAACATAACTAGAGGGTCAGTGCACGACATTCATGCACTGGGGAGGGGGGGGGGTCCCCTCAGCCCGGCCTGCATCCTTTAGCAGTCCAGGAGCCCTTGGGGGATGTCTGACTGGTGGCCACAGTGCTGCCATGGAGGCGGGAGAGGCTGCTGCCACTGCACTCACCAGCCATCAGCCTGGCTTGTGGCTGAGTGAAGCTCCCCCTGTGGGAGCGCACTGACCACCAGGGGGCAGCTCCTGTGTTGAGTGTCTGCCCCCTGGTGGTCAGTGCGCATCATAGCAACCAGTCATTCCGCTGTTCAGTTGATTTGCATATTACCCTTTTATTATATAGGGTTATATAGGATAGGTGTACTAAAATTTAGCACTTAGTTGAAATTATTAAATTAGTTCTTTTAAGAGTCTTAGTTGCACTGGAATTTAGTCATATCCTGGGGCCTGGAGGCCTCCATGTAAAGTAAGTTTAAGAAAGAAGCCAGCACCGGTTTGGCTCAGTGGATGGGGCGTCGGCCTGCGGACTGAAGGGTCCCAGGTTCAATTCCGGTCGCGGGCATGTACCTGGGTTGCGGGCACATCCCCAGTAGGACATGTACAGGAGGCAGCTGATCGATGTTTCTCTCTCATCGATGTTTCTCTCTATCCCTCTCCCTTCCTCTCTGTAAAAAATCAATAAAATATATTTAAAAAAAAAAAAGAAAGAATATGAAAGTATACTTTGCTTGAGGAAGCAACCATGTAGGTTGCTTGGTGTAAAAAGAAAGACAAAGATTCTTTTTAGTTGAAATTCTGTAAGTGTGGCCTGTAAAGCTATTCTAGAACTAAATAGAGTTTTTCTCCAAACATCTGAAGGACTGTAATTAAAAATTAATTATATTAGGCCTTACATAAAAGGTAAATAAATATTGGGAAAAAAAAGAAATTATACTTTGCTTAAGATACTAGAAGAAAGTAACTGTTAAGCATAGGATGTATAGCTCTGATGTTGTTTTTTTCTGCTCTTAAGATAACATCACTGACTCACACTCCCAAGATGTCTTGCAGAAATCATTAAGCAGAAAGGACCACCTGGCGTTAAGAAGACCCTGGACAGGATGCCACCACGAACTAAAATGAGATTAAGAAAATTGCTGAAGCTTGCACAAGAACTGACCAATGAACAACGCAGCCCACAACCCTGAACTTCTTACTCGTGCTTAATCATGATATTTTGCCTTTAAAACCCCCAATTGTAAGCCATCAGTGATCTGGGTTTTTAAGTGATAGCTTCCAGTTCTTCTTGTGTGGTACCCTGCAATAAAGCTACCCTAATTCCTCCACTACAATTCTTGGTATTCAGTGTCTGACTCTGCTGTGTGCTGGGTGAATGAACTATCTTATCTATAGCTTCCATTAAGATTTAATCAACAAGTTTTGGTTTTACAGTGCTGGGTAGGGGAAATGTTCCACAGCCAGACATAATATCCAGTCCTATTTAAACATTCAGATAAAGTTGGCATAACTTCTTTACATAATACCTGCTTAAAACAACCCAACTTTCATAATCTTATTAACCATACATTTTTATGATCTCTCAATCTAATTATAGTCTGAGTCAGGGATTCACCAATGGGTTTTGGTATCCAGGCCCTTCCATCAATCTTTATTTTTAATATTTTTCAATGATCATTACCAGCTCCCATAGGCTACTGATATGAACTTTCTTTGAGACTTTTCTTTTTTTTTAATATTTTTATTGATTTCAGAGAGGAAGGGAGAGGGAGAGAGAAATAGAAACATCCATGACAGAGAATCATTGATCTGCCTCCTGCACGCCCCCTACTGGGGATCAAGCCCACAACCCGGGCATGTGCCCTTGACTGGAATCAAACCCGGACCCCTTCAGTCCGCAGGCCAATGCTCTATCCACTGAACCAGCATGTCCCAGCCAGTGAGTTCTCCTGGCTTACTTGCCTAAACTGTTGGGAAAGAAAAATTTTACTCTGCCTTTCAAGGTTTTTCTGGCTGGTCTAAACAGATTGGCATGAGACATTAGCAAGAGAAAAAAGTTTAGTACATGCATACATGGGGGAGACCCAAGAAAACTGAGTAATTCTCACCAAAATGACAAAGCCATCGCCATAAATACCACCTTCACCCAAAGACAAAAGAAGACTTTAGGGGTGGAGACAGTTATCGAAGGTTTCCAGAAAAAGCACAATAAACAAGAGTAAGATTGTTATGAAGATTTAAGTCCACGCCTTTTCCACTGATAGTGAAGGAAGGCCTGGTCCAGTGAGGGAAACACCCTTACAGATGGAGATTTCTGTTAAAAATATAAAAGTCTTCTCTGGTCAGGCGGCTCAGTTAGTTGGAGCGTTACCCAGTACACCAAAACATTGTGGGTTCAATCCCCAGTCGAGGCGCCTACTGGAGGCAACTGATCAATGTTTCTCTTTCCCTCGCTGTCACTTTTCTCTCTTCCCTCTCTTTTCTCTCTCCCTTTCTCTAAAATAAATGAAATACTTTTTTTAAAAAAAATGTTTAGCATCTCTAGGATGTAGGATTGTGGATGGGTTTTCTCTGCACTCGCCTGTACAGTAGCTTCTAACTATCCTCTAGTTAGTATGCATTAGATCCGTAAGCTCTGATTCTTGGTCACATTCACCCTAACAGAAACCTGAGCAGCCACAGGCCTACATGTGATAGATTTCAAAAATTCATTCTTGTTATTTCTAAAAACACAGAATAAATCTACTCAGATCATGGTTGCTGATTTTGAAGTTTGGGAGCTAAGGTCATTGTGGCCAAGAGGGTAGCACCTGTTTCTAGAAAGTGTGGATGAAGGGGCGAGGGGTTGAGGTCAGTCTAGAGAACAGGGAGCTTCCCTAGTGAGGGGGACCCTGAGGACATCTACAGGCAAAGAGATGGTCCCTCTTTCCCTCCTTTCTACTTCCTTCCCTCATCTGTCAGTTCATTTACTCAGTCAGTCAGCAATCCTTTACCAAATACTAAGGCTGTGCAGGCAGCGGACTAGACCCTAGGGAAACAGGATGAGAAGATGTGGTGTCTGTCCTCAGGAAGATCACACAGTTCACTGGAGAAGACAGATGGGAAAACCACACAAGAGCCCAGCGTTAATGGAGGCAGGTACAGGACTGCAGGGTCACGGAGGGACCGTTGGCTAACTCTACCTGGCAGCAGGGGCTTCACAAAGGTGGCGACAGTTGGGTCAGGTTTTGAATGATGAGTAAAAGTTTTCCAGGCAGGCTAGGGGGAGGAAGGGCCTTCCAAGCAGAGGGAATAGCATGGGCAAAGGCACGGAGATGTGAGGCAACACTGTAAGATTCTTAGCTGGGAGAGCAACATGATTAAACTGATTCATTCTTTGACTCAACACATGTGTGCTATGCACTCGGCTAGGCGGTGAGGATGACGGCAGTAAAAAAACAAATCCCTTAACTCGTGGAGCTTACATTCTAGTTGGAGAGATCCACACACAGCAAAGGGATAAAAATAAAGCAGGGGATGATAACAGGGAGCACAGGGTGATGTTAGACAAGGGTGGCCAGGCAAGGCATTCTTGGCCCACCGACTTTGAGCAGGACTGAATGAAGGGAGGGAGCAGGCCTTGGTAATGAATGGGGAAAAGTAACAACACCAGGCAGAGGGAACTGCAGGTGCAAAGGCCCTGGGGTGGAGAACGTGTTTGGTGTGACCAAGGAACAAGCAGGTGGGGCTGGGGAGTAGTGGAGCAGCGTGAGGGGGGATGGTGGGGGATGAAGTTGGTAGGAGATGGGGTTGGTGAGATAGAGAAGGGCCCAATCATGTAGGGTCATGTGGGCCACAGCAAGGGGGCGGGGAGAACTCATTGTAAAGACTGCATGTTATGGTATGAGAGGAAAGTGAGGTGATAGGATAATGCAAAGATTTTCACCCAAACTGGAAGGATGGAGGCGCAAAGGACACTGGAAGGAAGCTCAGGAGGACTTCAGTTTGAAGATGCTACGTTTGAGAGGCCCATTAGCTCTCTAAGAGGAGCTGTCAAAGAGGCATCTGGATGTGTCAGTATGGAACCTGAGCAGGGGTCAGGGCAGCAGGTGTCCATGCTGAGCGGCATTTAAAGACCTGACATGAGATTTCAAGCTCTGCAGGCCGAAGTCCAAGGCCAAGACTCAAAACAAGCTGACACTCAGGCTCAGGCTGCCAAAGGTGCCCCCAGGAAATCTTCACAGTAGAGGCCTCTGTCTACCAATGTGAGGCTGGAAGGACTGGTGTGACCCTTGGGCTGCTGTCTGCATGGAGTTAGTGTCCTCCTGTGCTATTTGCACAAATAAACTTGAGGCAGGATCTGTCAGTCAAAAGAAGAAAAATTTAAAGATGTGAATGCTAACAAGAGAATGCAGCTTCCGGATAACATGTAATTTCCTCTGCCAGAGAATAAAGTTGCTTTTCCTTAAATGCTAACAATCATTCAAGCACTAGTTTGCTAAAATGAAATACTTTGGTCCAATAACCTAACCTTATCAATAAACGCCAATCCCAAAAGTCTTGCTTTTTTTAAATTTTTAATTGATTTTAGAGAGAGAAGAAGGGAGAGGGCAAGATAGAAATATCAATGATGAGGATACGGGAAAGTTGGACCTTAATGCGTGGTGTTCCTCTGGGCAGGATGGTTCCCAGATTCTTGTCCAGTGGAATCGAAGAATGAAACCATGGATGAAAAGATGGTATAGCAAAAGGTGAGAAACAAGCACAGACTCCCACATGGGGAGGGGGAAAGAGTCCCACTGAGCCCCTTTTTTTCTATAGTTTATAAAGGCTGCAGTTCTTTGTGCCCTGACATCCCCTCTGATTGGTCACAATCCCCTTTAATTTGGTCACTATAGCAACTTCAGAGCTCAAACCACATGTGAGGTACCTGAGGCTCCCCTCTCCTTCCCCCTTATTGTTCTCCTATTCCCTGTGGGCTTTCCTCTTCCCTCTCTGAAAGAGGGGCTTCCCTCCCTTTATTCTGTAAATGTACACCTTCTGCAGCTCCCGGCTCCCTTACTCGGTGGAAATGTACCTCCTGCAGCTCTGCGGCCCTGTGCTTTTTCCATGGGCCCCTTAATTCCTAGAATTTCCTAAACCTGCCTATCTCACCCCTAAACACTCCTATCTCACCCCTAAACACTCCTATCTCACCCCTAAAAACTCCTATCTCACCCCTAAACACTCCTATCTCACCCCTAAACACTCCTATCTCACCCCTAAAAACTCCTTTCAATAATAATCATTGACTGACTCCTGCACATTCCCTACTGGGATTGAGCCCTCAACCCAGGCCTGTGCCCTGACGAGGAATCCAACCATGACCTTCTAGTTCATAGGTTAACGCTCAACCACTAAGCCACACTGTCCGGGTGAGTCGTGCTGTTTTAAATAAACACACTTTTCAAGATTACATAAAAAATATTGATAATTATTGAAATTGAGTCCCTGTTTGATGGGAATTCATTATAGTATTCTCTCTACTTTTAGGCATACTTGAACATTTCCATAATAAACGCCCAGCCTGTTTTGTCTTCTGGACGGAAAGTATGGTGTCAGTCACCGGTGACTGACATGGCACTTAATGTGTTAAAATGTTTTTTGAAAAAAAATTTCTTCAATTATTGTGCAATTTCAGAAGGAAGGTTGTGAAGGGTGGGTGGATGGGAGGTAATCAACCAAGGACCTTATATGCATATATGCATGGCCCATGAACACAGACAGTGGGACAGTGAGGGGCTGGGGTAGGGGGGCGGGCTGGAGAGGGTCAATGGGGGAAAAGGGGGGACATATGTAATACTTCCAACAATAAAAGAATTATTTTAAAATTTTTCTTTAATTATTTCTCCATCGCAATCGCCAGGATAAAGTACACTTTTTTTTTTTAGCAGGAAAACAAGATTCTTTAGGATCAAGCTGATTTCTCGGGCTTCATATCTTAAGCCCTCCCACTCCTACCCCTTTTGCACTCTATACTGCAGGATTGCTTAGCCTCAACACTATTGTGGTTTTTGTCCCAGTAATTCCTTGGTAGAGGAGATTTTTAGCAGTATCTATCTTCTATCCACTAGTTGGCAGTAGCACTCATCTGGTTGTGAAAACCAAAAAAAAAATTCTGACTTTGTCAAATGTTCTGTAGGGGGCAAAATTGCCCCTGCTTGAGACAAATGGTCTAAGTATACCAGATGGTCCACAGTTCCTAACATGACATGCTGTTTAATACCTCTGATAATTTTTATTAACTATTCCATTTGCCTGGAACAGCGGTTCTCAACCTGTGGGTCGTTAACCCTTTGGGGGTTGAACGACCCTTTCACAGGGGTCGCCTAAGACCACTGGAAAACACATATATAATTACATATTGTTTTTGTGATTAATCACTATGCTTTAATTATGTTCAATTTGTAACAATGAAAATACATCCTGCATATCAGGTATTTACATTATGATTCATAACAGTAGCAAAATTACAGTTATGTGGTAGCAACGAAAATAATTTTATGGTTAGGGGTCACCACAACATGAGGAACTGTACTAAAGGGTCGCGGCATTAGGAAGGTTGAGAACCACTGGCCTAGAATGTCTTTCCCCTCCTCTTCCTGACAAGTTTTGTAATGGTTCAAATACCTGCTTAGATCAACACTTTTTGGGTGAAGTCTTTGTTTCCTGTGTTCATTTCATTTTTGTAGCCCCCAGCCTCCAAACACAGTCCTTGGCATAAAATAGGTGCTAACTAAATGTTTGCTGAAAAGATTAACCATAATTACTAAGAGATTTTTTTAGAGGCTTCCACACATCTTTCTGTGATAATCTTTTTAAAAAATATATATTTATTGATTTCAGAGAGAAAGGGAGAAGGGGAGAGAGAGAGAAACATCAATGATGAGAATCATTGATTGGCTGCCTCCAGCAGGTCCCCACCCAGGCATGTGCCCTTGGCCGGAATCAAACCTGGGACCCTTCAGTCTGCAGGCCAACACTCTATCCACTGAGCCAAACCAGCTAGGGCACTGAGAGATTTTTACTGAGGTCCTTGTCAGCACTGAACTTTATAGAGGTATAAAGCAAGATCCTCACTCTAGAATGATTTACAAATTAGTTGATGAAATAAAAACTGTTAATTATCCCCTATTACCCCCTTTCTCCTTTGTCTTGAATAAAAGAAGCTCGGATGGCTATCTAGAAAAAAAAAAAATTCCCAGCCTCCCTTCAGACTAAGTGCTAGCCAATTGATATAAGTAGAAGTGTATCCTTTAAAAGAGGGGGCATGCTCTTTGTGACTTCCTCCTTCCTATTGGCTGGAATGCTGATCAAATGGCTGGAGCTCAAGCAACTATTTTGGACTAGGAGGTTGCTTCATGTTAAGAATGACAGAAGAGCCCTTCTGACTTTATTTATACCAGAAAGAAATAAACTATAATCTTGTTTAAAACATGGTTAAACTTGATCCTAAATAACTGAGTTGGGAAAACAGCAGAAGAGATTAGATTGAAGAGGAAAACAGAAGCCCAGGATGCATGAGGAAGTTTGCACAAGAGTAAATTATCGTGCCCTGGCCGGTGTGACTCAGTTGATTGAGCATCCTCCCCTGCACTGAAAGGTCATGGGTTCTATTCTGGTCAGGGCACATACCCAGGTTGCAGGTTTGATCCCTGGAGGGAACTGATCAATGTTTATCTCTCTCTCTCTCTCAAAAAAAAAAAAAAATCAATAAAAAGCATATCCTTGGGTGGGGATTTTTTTTTTTAAAAAAGAAATATTTCTAATCTTAACTTTTATTCTTATATATTCTTCTGTGATTTTTTTTATTTAGGGTTTTATAGTTCCAAACCCTCAAATCTGAATTTCTGTAAGTTCATTATTCCTCTTTATAATTGTCTTCCTTTACTTCTTTTTTTTTTAAAGCTTTATTTGTACCTTAAAGAAACCACTCAGCCTGTGTCCTTTCCCTCTTGCCCTCCCAAAGGAAGACAAGAACGAACAGCAATGGCAAGAGGCAGTTGCATATGCAACATCAAGAGCCAGCTTCATGCTCAGGAGAGAACCTGCGCCTCCTCCTCGTGGTTTCGGGTGCTCTACACGATCAGAGAAACTTCTCTAGTAACGAACTATAGAAATGATCCCTGAAAGTATAGTCTTTTCCTTTACTTCTATTACCTATAAAATGTGTTACTATACTTGTTTAATATTTGACAAGAAATCTGTTCATATTTTTGTAATAGAAAACAAACAACATTTCAAAGGTCAGGAAGGCAATTCACATACAGATGAAAAAGAAAATGTTTGCTAAATAACTGTTTGCTTGGCCATCTTTAACAATGGAACACAGAGAGAAATTTGCTAGGTCCCTCCCTGTCTCACACTAGTTCATAGTAACTATGATATAGAATCATTGATCGACTGCCTGCTGCACGCCCCCTACTGGGCATCGAGCCGGCCACCCGGGCATGTGCCCTTGACTGGAATCAAGCACAGGACCCTTCTTCAGTCTGCAGGCCTACGCTCTATCCACTAAGCCAAAGTTTGTTTTGAATGTCTTCTTCCTCTTTTCTTAATAATAACCAGCTTAAAATAATATCCAAAAGACACATTTTGGGTGGCAACCTCTATTTCCCCTCAGAATTGATAGAAAACACAAGTTACTTAGTAAGGTAAACTTTGGATAACATCAGGTTTATCTGAGGAACAGGTAGTCAAGTACAGCCCACAGAACCTATGTTTTGATCTGCAAAACAGTAAACTTTCAAAATTAGAGTATCGCCCAGCCGGTGTACCTCAATGGTTGAGCTCCGACCTATGAACCAGTAGCTCACGGCTAGATTCCTGGTCAGGGCACAAGCACGGGTTGGGGGCTCCATACCCAGCGTGGGGTGTGCAGGAAGCAGTTGATCAGTGATTCTGATCACTGATGTTTCTATCTCTCTCTTCCTTCTTTTCTGAAATCAGTAAAAATATATTAAAAACAACAAAAAAAGAGAGGATTACTTTTATTTTATTTTTTTTAAATATATTTTATTGATTTTTTACAGAGAGGAAGGGAGAGAGAGAGCTAGAAACATCGATCAGCTGCCTCCTGCACATCTCCCACTGGGGATGTGCCCGCAACCCAGGTACATGCCCTTGACCGGAATCGAACCTGGGACCCTTCAGGAGAGGCTTACTTTTAAAAATAGGAATATAACTCCCAGCCAGAAGCATCTAACTGCTTTGCACGCTGGGATTTGTAGTCCGCAGAAGAGTCGTTGTAGTCAAGATGGCGGATTTGCTAAAAGGTGTACTGTAGAGAGAGGCCCCAGGGAAGTCTGGACCTAGCCTAGAGGGTATTGGGTGACGCGGGGAATCGGCTGGCGGGATCGTAAGACTAGGTGTTAAAATCTACTCACCGGAGGAAGCAGAACGCCTTGGAAGTCTCGCGAGATCCTGAAGAGGCCCAATGGAATGCGGGGCTGTCTTATCACTAGGGCAGCTTGTTGGGGGCGGAGCTGTGACGAGACTGGGCAGAGCTCTGACGGCAGTGGGTAGGGAGTCGTAGGTGCCCGGTAGGGGCATTCGGGCCGAGCTTCGACCGTGAGGAGCCAAGCCGTAACCATGAAGGAAGAGAAGGACTATAGGCCTAAGGAGAAGCGAGTAACCCTCTTGACTCCCCCGGGGGCCACAGGCACTGGTAGTGGGGCTTCGGGGGACAGCACCAAAGGGGAAGATAAGCAGGATCGGAACAAGGAGAAGAAAGAGGCGCTGAGCAAGGTGCCTAGCTGGCGGTTGGCCCGTGAGAGGGCGGGACGCGTCCGCCACCCATGGAGGATGGTTGGGAATGGGGCTGCCTTCTTCTCCCAGTCTCCCTTTCTGTTTCTTCACCTGAGTGAAAATCGCATCACCCTGTCTCATCCACTGGACCGAAATGGGGCGGGAGGCGGCTCTCGGCCAAGCCCGGGGGTGGGAGTGAAGGAAACGGGGGCGGGGGGAAGGGGAATTCCTAGACGAGAAGGGTGTAGATCAGAGCTGTGAAATGATAATGGGATGGGGTGATAATAAAGACAATGAGGAATTAAAACGTTAATGGGGGGTATTAAATAGCGAAGGGGTTATCAAAGGTGGGCATAGTTTGTGATGGAAATATTAATGGAGGCGAGTTGAGAGAGTATTGGGACTAATGGTCTGGGGGCCACATCGGGTTCATCCTGTTTGGGATGAGGGAATTTTCGGTATTCCGCAGCTTTGAATTCTTTATGCTGAATGAGAAAGGGTTTTGTTTTAGGATGTGTTAGGGAAATATTAGTAAATCAAGAGCTTGTGGCACCCATAAAAGACCAGGGTTGGCCTACTCATTTCTCACCACTACATCTATTGAAAAATGCGTGATGGAAAATGATACGAAAACCTAGTAAACTGCGGGGCTTCGGATTAACAGAACCTGATATTTTTCTTGATCCAGACAGTTCTCATTTCTAAGAAAAATTTTAAAACCGTGTTACTATTATGTTTGATTGATTCCTAGCATTAGAGGACTATTTTCTCCTGGGTTTTTATAAGTGATCTCTTTTAAAGCCCAGCTTTCTTCAGGGATATTGGTTCTTTCAGGTATGACAGAAAATTGATTTGTACTAATTTTATTTTACTTATTCATTTCTGAAGGTGGTAATTCGGAGATTACCTCCCACTTTGACCAAGGAGCAGCTTCAGGAACATCTTCAGCCTATGCCCGAGCATGATTATTTTGAGTTTTTTTCTAATGATACTAGGTAAAATAAATCAAAGAGGGGGGAGGAGGGGTAAATGAAAAAGGTTTCTTCCATTCCATTTTATCGTACTAATGTCTATATGATTTTTGAGCCTGTCTCTTTAATATGCCCATTCTTATAATTCAGCCAGACACCTGCAAGCACATTTACATAATTGCTTTCCTCTCTGCAGTCTGTATCCTCATATGTATGCCAGAGCATACATCAACTTTAAAAACCAAGAGGACATTATTTTGTTCAGGGATCGCTTTGATGGTTATGTATTCCTTGACAATAAAGGTGAGTCCTAGTAACAAGAGGTTTCTTTGTCATTTGTCTAAGACAATGTGTGTATCACAGTATTTTCTCAATGCTTTGATAGTTTTTCTAAAATTCCGAGTGATAAAATGTGCATAGTTAAAGAGTTTCACACATTTGATAAGCCTATTACAATCTTATAAATATGTGACTTTTCTCACCCCTAGGGTGTTTTTATTAACCTGTTATTTCATACTTTGATCAACTGAATGAAATTGCCTGTTTTCTCCTCCTCTGACAATTTTTTTGCCCTAAAATTAGAATATCTGTTATTTTGACTATTTACTAGTTTCAACAGTAATATGGATAAGTGACTCTTTACACTTGTATGACAAGTTTTAAGCATTTACTTCTCATCTTGCTTCAAGGACCAGCATTTATTTATTCAAGTCGTTTAAGCCAATAGTTACTTGTGGGTTTTTGTTTGTTTTCCTTTTTTACTAAATTTATTGGGGTGACATTGGTTAATATGATCATATAGGTTTGAGGTGGTACAAGATCAGGTGTGGTATATTGTACTGTGTGCCCACTACCCAAAGTCAAATCTTCTCCTGCCAATAATTACTTGTTGGAATAATGCCACTGTCCAACTTTATTAATCCCTACAAACTAGCTACTTCTCTACTCCAACTTTATTCCAGTAGATAGCAGTGATTTCCTAGTGACTTGGCCTGGAAATCTGAGTTGTATTTAATCTTTTCCTCTCTTTTTTTATACCTTACATATAAACAAGTGATGAATCTTTTGTAATTTTTATTAATTTATTTTTAAATATATATTTTTATTGATTTCAGAGAGGAAGGGAGAGATAGAGAGAGATAGAAACATCAATGATGAGAGAGAATCATCGATCGGCTGCCTCCTGCACATCCCCTACTGGGGATCGAGCCTGCAACCCAAACATGTGCCCTTGACTGGAATCGAACCTGGGACCCTTCAGTCTGCAGGCTGATGCTCTATCCACTGAGCAAAACCAGCCAGGGCTAATTTTTATTTATTGATTGATTTTAGAGAGAGAGGAATCTTTTAAATTTATTTTATTTTTTTAAAAATATATTTTATTGATTTTTTTTACAGAGAGGAAGGGAGAGAGAGATAGAGAGTTAGAAACATCGATGGGAGAGAAACATCGATCAGCCGCCTCCTGCACACCTCCTACTGGGGATGTGCCCGCAACCCAGGTACATGCCCTTGACTGGAATCGAACCCGGGACCTTTCAGTCCGCAAGCCGACGCTCTATCCACTGAGCCAAACCGGTTTCGGCTAAATTTATTTTTTTAACATCATGTCCATCTATTCTTACTAATACTTTCATACTTTATGTCCTTGTCATCTAATGCTTAGACAACCACTGTCTAAACTTGTAGGGTTTTCCATTTCTGTATAATTCAGTCTGTTATATTGCCATGAAATTAATCTTTTTGAAAATAGTGATTTAAGAACAATTGTGAAAAAGTTAACTCTTCAGCCTCGTAGTTAAGGCCCTCCATAGTCTGGAATCACTTCTGTTTTGTTTTTTTCAGTCTGGTTTATCTATTCCTTTTCATATATATCAGTTATTAAGCTAATCTGATTCTGCATTCACCAGGATTTCCAGTCATGTTTCCTCCATGAGTGCTTTGTGATACCTTCTGGTCAATTCTAGTTATTTTATTCTGGCTTATGTCTACATGTCAATGATCTTTATAGTTTGTGTGATATTATTCTATAGCAGGGACCTGGTATATTTTTTTCCAGTAGTTACTTGTTTTTTTTTAAAAAAATGTTTTATTCTTTTTTTTTTTTTTTTTTTTTTTTTACACACAGAGGAAGGTAGAGGGAGAGAGAGAAACATCAATCAGTTGCCTCCTGCATGCACCCTGACCAGTGATCTTTTGGTGCATAGGACCACACTCAACCAACTAAACCATACCTGCCAGGGCACTTGTTTTTTTTTTAATATATTTTATTTATTTCAGAGAGGAAGGAAGGAAAAGGGAGAGAGAGATAGGAACATCAATGATGAGAGAGAATCATTGATCAGCTGCCTCCTGCACACCCCTTACTAAGGATCAAGCCCACAACCTGGACATGTGCCCTTGACTGGAATCGAACCTGGAACCTTTAGTCCACAGGCTGACGCTCTATCCACTGAGCAAAACCGGCTAGGGCAACATTTGTGTTTTTTTTTAATTGAGTTATAACTCACATACCATAAAATTCAGTGTTTTAGTATATTCACAGAGTTGTGCAACCATCACCTCTATGTAAATACAGAATGTTTTTATCACTCCAAAAAGTATCCTATACCCATTAGCATTCATCTCCCGTTTTCCCCTCCCACCCCTGGCAATCACTATTCTACCTGTGGTTTACCCTATTTTAGGCATTTCACATATATCAGTTATTAAGCTAATCTGATTCTGCATTCACCAGGATTTGTGACTGGCTTCTTAGCATGTTTTCAAGGTTCATCCTTGTTATAGCATGTATCATTAGCTCATTCCTTTATTTTTGTTTGCATTCTTAAAAATTGTGGTAAAATACACAATACTAAAATTTGCAGCCCTAGCTGGTTTTGCTCAGTGAGAGTGTTGGCCTGCATACCAAAGGGTCCCAGGTTCGATTCTGGTTAAGGACACATGCCTGGGTTACGGGCTTAATCCCCAGTAGGGGGCATGTAGGAGGCAGCTGATCAATGATTCTCATCACTGATGCTTTTATCTCTCTTTCCCTCTCCCTTCCTCTCTGAAATCAATAAAAATATATTTAAAAAAATAAATGATATTTTAAAAACTTGCAGTCTTAACCATTTTTTAAGTGTACAGTTCAGTTGTGTTGACATTCACATTGTTGTGCACCCAATCTTTAGAACTTCATTTTTCAAGACTGAAACTCTATACTGATTAAAAAACTACTCCCCATGTTCCCCGCTCCCCAATCCCTGGCAAATACCATTCTATCTATATGAAGTTGACCATTCTAGGTACCACATACAAGTGGAATCATATAGTATTTGACTTCTTGTGATTTATCCATGTTATAGCATATGTCGGAATTTTCTTTTTAAGGCCAAATAATATTCCATTGTGTGTGTGTGTGTGTGTGTGTGTGTGTGTATGTGTGTGTGTATATATTACATTTTGTTTATCCATTCATCAAATATCCCTTGAAAGATGAATGGATAAACAAAATGTAGTATATACATACAATGGAATATTATTCAGGCTTTAAAATATATAACATGGATGCTTCCCTGAACTCTTGGCTATTGTGAATAATGCTTCTGTGAATGTGGGTGTACAGATAATCTATTCAAGTCTCTGCTTTCACTTCTTTTGAATATACAGTGGGGCCTTGACTTAAGAGTTTAATTCGTTCCGTGATGGAGCTCGTAACTCACATTACTCGTATGTGAAATCAAAAAGTGAACAAGTGAGACACGTGATGCTGGGCTGATGTTGTGGCGTTCACTGTGACGTTTGCTGCGCCAACTAGCAGTGGGGTATCTGAAGCTGGCGTAACCCAAATTTTAGCTCGCAACTCAAAGCAAAAAATCGGCCGAGAGATGGCTCGTATCTTGAAAAACTCGTTAGTCGGGACACTCGTAAGTCAAGGCCCCACTGTATACCCAAAAGTGGAACTGTTAGGTCATATGGTAATTCTATTTTAAATTTTTTTTAGGAATCATCATATTGTTTTCCATAGAAGCTACACCATTTTACATTCCCACCAGTAAAGCACAAGCATTCTGTCTCCACATTTTCACCAACACTTAGTATTTTCTGTGGGGTGTTTTTCCTTTAATAGTAACCATTCTAATGGATGTGAGGTGATAGCTTATTGTGGTTTTGATTTGTGTTTCCCTAATAATTAATGAGTTAATAGTTTAGCATTTTCATATTCTTGAGCATCTGAGCATCTTTTCATGTTTTTTGGCCTTTTGTATATCATCTTTGGACAAATGTCTATTCAAGTCCTTTGAACTTTTAAAAATTGGATTGTGGGTTTTTTTGTTTTTTAAATATATTTTTATTGATTTCAGAGAGGAAGGGAGAGAGATAGAAATATCAATGATGAGAATCATTGATTTGCTGTCTCCTGTACGCCCCCTACTGGGGATCGAGCCCGCAACCCCAGGCTGATGCTCTATCCACTGAGCCAAACTGGCTAGGGCGGATTGTAGGTTTTTTGTTGTTGAGTTGTATGAGTTCTTTGTATGTTCTGTATATTGACTCCTTATCAGATGTATGATTTGCAAATATTTTCTGTTTTATAGGTTGCTTTTCTACTATGTTGACTGTGTTCCTAAATGCAGTTTTTAATTTTGATATCCAGTTTTATCAATTTTTTTCTTTTGTTGCCTTGCTTTTGATGCCCTGGTGTATTTTTTAAATAACATACCACAAAATTCACCCTTTAAAATGTTTTTTAGCCTGGCCAGTGTGGTTCAGTGGTTGAGTGTCCACCTATGAACCAGGAGGTCACGGTTCGATTTCTGGTCACAGCACATGCCTTGTTTACTGGCTTAATCCCCTGTGTGGGGCATGCAGGAGGCAGCCAATCAATGATTCTCTCTCATCATTTGTGTTTCTATCTCTCTTCCTTTCCCTTCCTCTCTGAAATCAATAAAAATATATATTTTTAAAACAATGTTTTTTAGTGCCAGGTAGCTCAGTTGGTTAGAGCATTATCCCAATATGCCAAGGTACTGGGTTTTATCCCTGGTGAGGGCATATATAAGAATCAACCAATGCTTGGCTGGTGTGGTTCAGTGGTTGAGCATTGACCTATGAACCAGGAGGTCCCCGTTGGATTCCCTGTCAGGGCACATGTCCAGGTTGCGGGCTTGATCCCCAGTAGAGGGGCGTGCAGGAGGCAGCTGATCAATGATTCTGTCATCATTGATGTTTCTATCTCTCCCTCTCCCTCTCTCTGAAATCAATAAAAACATATTTTTTAAAAAAGGATCAACCAATGAATGCACAAATAAGTGGAACAAATCGATGTTTCTCAAATCAATAAAAAAAACTAAAATTTATTTTTTTAAATGTTTTTAGTGTATTCACAAAGTTGTGAAGCTATCACCATAATGTAATTTTGGAACGTGCTCATCACTCTAAAGAGAAACCTCATACCCAATAGCTGATACTCCCTGTTCTCCCCACCACTCTCCCCTGCTCTCGGCAACCACTAATCTTATTTTTCTCTATAGATTTGCTTATTCTAGAGATTTATGATGTGCTTTTAAATGAAAATCAGCTTATTTCCCCCCACATATCAAAATATTACACTTTATAAGTAGAATTTAAATGAATGTTTTATTCATTTCATTTTTTCCATTAGGGGCTCGTTTGGTAGAGTTGACTTTAGTTGGGCCAGTGTGATTGATGCCCGTTTGGAGACACTTCTCAGATGACTGCCATCAAAGGAAGCTAGGAAAGGGGAAATAGGGGGGAAAACTACAATAATGTCAACATTAAGAGTTTTTAATAAAAATACAGACAAAGCCCTTTGGCATGTTGACTGTAGTTGGGCCAGTGTGATTGATGCCCATTTGGAGACACTTCTCAGATGACTGCCATCAAAGGAAGCCTAGGCAAAGGGGAAATAGGAGGGAAACCTATAATAATGTCAACATTAAAAATTTTTAATAAAAAATATAGACAAAGCCCCTCCCTCCAAAAAAGAAGAAAAGCCTAGAGAGCAGTGGGCTCTCTTTTATCCACTTGATATTTTTTTTCTTTGTTATATAACAAGTGTGATATTTTTTTTTTCCAAACAGGTCAGGAATATCCTGCAATAGTAGAGTTTGCTCCTTTTCAAAAAGCTGCAAAAAAGAAGACTAAGAAAAGAGATACTAAAGTTGGGACTATCGATGATGGTACAGTATAGCTCTAGTTTTGTAATGCTAATGCCATAGGCTTTTAAAAAGTATTACCTTTGTGAGAATTAATTGGACTCCAAGCTTTTTAATAATAGAACATATGGGATAAAGTTAATATGAAATATAATTCATTGATGAAAGCTTTGCTTAACTGTTAAAATGGAGGTAGGTTTCCTTCCTATAGAGTTTTCACTCTCTTTGGCTAGTGGCATTTCATTCCTCCACCATTGAGTAGTACAACAACTACTTGAGGCTTTTACCACTATTATGATTATCAAACTTTTGGGTTTCCATTTTTATAAAGAGGAAGATTTATTATTGAGAGCTCTACTGGAAGACTTAATGTATTCAAGTAACTTAATATGAAGTAACCAAAGTGGTGAGTCCTATTTTCTTGGCTTTGAATATGAAGTTAACTACACACACAGTAGTTACACTGAGCCAAAAAAGAGGAACTAAAAAACTGGAATAATTGCCACATATGGTAAACTGGACCCAGATTTTGAGATCTCTGTAACTTATATTGGATAATGGCTTAGCTGCAATATTTTCTATCAGATTGATATTTTAGAACCATCTAGTTTGATTTCCATTATTTACTACTATAATAACCATTTTGTAAAGAACACAGAAAAGACTCAACATGCAGCTGCTTATTGATTATATGATAGATTCAGACCTGGAAGACTAGATCAAGTGATATGGTCCACACTGCATCGAAACTCCAAATACAAGAAGTATGGTAACTCAGATGTGTTACCCTGTCTGATGTCAGAGGCATCTAGGAAGGAACTCCAAGAATTACCATCACCTCCAGTGCCATCCATGACATCTCCCTTTTGTGTCTTTTTGGAACATCTGATTTTCATATGTTGAGTTTACTTAAAATGAAGATTACCCATACAGGAATTGCTTACATTCTGTATGCATAATAAATATATACTGTAACTATATACACATAGCATTTCTTTCACAAGTGTGACTCTGGATTAGTAGGAGCAGTGACTTTCAAAAGCAAACTATTTATCATCCCTGAAGTTTCTATTATAATCTCTGCTATCTCATTTTCCCTGACCCCACGTTACACCATACTCCCTTTGTGGGTATCTCTAATAGGAGTTCTGAGAGTAACCAAGAAAGCTGTAAATAGTTTATCTTGTGGGTATAGGTTTATTTTCAATCTTCCATGACGTAGAAAATTAATCTTCTTTGGTAAAATCCTAGATAATAATTTCCTGTTTGTTTAAACTCTACTATATTTTCTGTTTCCTTAAACAATTATTTAGATCCAGAATATAGAAAATTTTTGGAAAGTTATGCTGCTGATAATGAGAAAATGACATCTACTCCAGAGACGCTGCTAGAGGAAATAGAAGCTAAAAATAGAGAACTAATAGGTAAGTGGACAAAAGGAATTAAGGTCAATAGCTTTTTCATCAGAAGACCTGTCTGACTTCCACTTCTGTCACTTGATGGCTGTATGGTCATGGGGAAAGCACTAACTTCTCTGAGACTCTGTTTCTTTTACTGCAATAAGCAGAGGATAATACCTGTGTCACAGGATTATGCGATTGCTCTGATTAGATGGGGAAAACTCTGTGACCTATTTAGTGCCACACAAATGTAACATAAGTATAAAATGTTTGAAGACTCATGCTTACCTTTAGATGTTGGTAAGCATTTGAAGATCAGCTGATGTTTTCTAGCAATAAGAAGCTAATATTGATAAAAACAAATATAAAAAAAATGGATTTAGTTACTACAAAACTGAAAACCTCTTGAGAAATTCTAGCTTGGATGTTGGTTCTAGCAGTAAGCTGTCACTACTGTATCAACTCTAAACATAAGCATAGCCTCTGACCCAGGATGCCCACTCCGAAGAATTTATCCAAAGGAAGTATGTTTTCAAAAGCTAGCTACAAGATTAGATAGCATTGCTCAAAATACTAAAAAGTGAATTAAATATTCTTCTAAAAGTTGGTTTTTATTAATGGACACGTATATATTCCCAGTTGGACAAATTTTTACTCCCATCTATAGAACAGTTTATTGTTTTATTTTGTACTTCTTTAATTTTTAAAAGGTATTTTAAATTTGCAGAATTGGAATACTGTAAAAAAATTTTCTGATAATATAGTTGTAAACTGTCTGTTTAAGGGGTATAGTTTTTCCCACCTTGGGTGGTTGGCAGGGAATGTCAGAAAATGGAATCCTGTCTAGGGGTGGATAAGTATTATTAATAATCTGTTTACATTTATGTAGCTAAAAAGACAACCCCACTATTGAGCTTCCTGAAAAACAAGCAGGTAAACCTCTGTTTTTATAGTTTTCTCAATACTTTTTTTTCATTGGTTCACATTCTGTTAAACATTTTAAGAGCATTGGGATCCCCTAGGAGAAACAGTTGCTTTTTCTTAACATTATTCTTTAGAGATTTGGCTTAGTGGCCCCCTCCTTCTCTTTGGTTGCTGGATCAAAGAATCATTCTGCAAACCCAGAGAGCCCTTAGCTTGTTCAGGAGACACTCTTGATTTTTCTGAAATACAGCAAGGCAGCGGTGGGAGACTGATACTAGCAAGTCCTAGACTTCATTCTCATATACTGAATGGGGTGGGGAGGGGGTTAAGGAGGTAGAAAGTAGGAAGGAAAGATGATCCAGTTTAGTGGGTGCCCGCCATGCCTTTGGGACTGATTTAAGTTTTGGTGATGATTATCTTGTTTGAAGGTGTGTGTCGATCTTTCTAGAGAATGAGAGAAGAGAAAAGAGAAGAAAGAAGGCGGCGAGAAATAGAAAGAAAAAGACAAAGAGAAGAAGAGAGGAGGAAATGGAAAGAAGAAGAGAAACGAAAAAGGAAAGATATAGAAAAGCTAAAGAAGATAGAAAGAATTCCAGAAAGGGACAAATTAAAGGAAGAACCAAAGATTAAGGTATGAAAATAACTTAAACTGACTGCATGTTACTGAAAATTGCATGTATCTACTTCTTTATAAATATGCATGCATCTTGTGTGGTGTAAATATAGGTATTCAGTTTTGTTTTTGTCCTTTTTGGTTGGGGGGGGGGGCAAGTGAACCAATTAAAATCTTTATATAATACTAATAGTATGATTTTTTAATTTTAAGATAATTTAAAAGGACTAAGTAGTTTACATGCTATTTCTTCAGGGCAGATCTGTGTTATTTTTATCATTTAAAATGTTCAATTTTTAGATGATTATTCTGTCAATTCTTCATAAAATAGGGCTGGCTGGCATGAATTATGGTTTTTATTCAGCTTTTCCTTCATATTTGATACATTAAGTTGCCTCATCTGTTTGTTTTCCACTGTCTTCAGGTACACAGGTTTCTGTTACAAGCTGTGAATCAGAAAAATGTAAGGACCAAGTACATGATACAGAACACCTAGTATCATGTCACACACACACAGGTCTTAGTTAATAAATCCTTTTGGTGGTGGTGGTAGTGATACCTGTAGAAAACCCCTTCAGACTGATGAGTCTTCTTAAAAGCAAGCTATTTTAAATTCCTACTTTAAAAGGAAGCCCATATGACTTCCTGATGCTCTGCTCTGTCCCCAGAAGCTTCAACAATATACAGCCAGAGGACAACCATGCCTAAATAGCTCTTTCTCTTTTTTAGCTGCCTCTCATAACTGTCTTGTGCAAGTACTACAGATAATATCCTGCATTACGTGCTTTCCTCTCTCACATGATTCCCATGTTACCTTCTTGCATCTCCCTGGGAATCTATGAGCAGCTGATTCTGATTAACACATTGCATACAGGAAGAGGAAAACCTATAGAAAGATCCCGGCCTTGCAGCTTCCCTTCTCAGGGCATGGCTTGGACAGCCCTTGTTCCAGTGAACTTCTTGGGGAAGTACTAAGTACTTCAGAGAAAGTTAGAAAAAATCTCAGAGTCTGTGGAGGTGGTAGGGTCTCCTTTTACCTCCTCAAAATTCAGCAGTTTATGTGGTTCCCTGAGGCTCTCCAGGGCTCATTATTGTTGATAAGGGGCTTGGCCACAGTGTGGGAACGTTCCCATCTTAATTCTTTGTAGCAATGTCTGCCATACCACAAGTGACTTGACTTGCTATTACTAACTACCAGCAAGGCAGAAGGTAGAGCCATCCATGCTAGAGACACCCATTAATGTTCTTATTAGAGTAATGAACATCTTGGCTTCCCAACAAAGATGTTCATTAGAGAAATAAGAACACCTCCAATGAAACCTGTACATGGTATCCTCACGTTACAGTAATGCCTTCTTAGTGTCCAGTTTGGACTCACCATTTGCAGTGGCTGACTGTGCTGAAATACTTCATGCTTAAATCTTTTGGTGCTTGGCCTTTTGCTTGGTAACCTGTATGATGCCTTCACCCTGAGACTTGAAATTCTTCCATTTTGCCTAAGAGTCTCTCTGAATATCCAACACTTGGGGGTATTCTAGAGATTTGTAGCAGTGGTATGAAAAAAAATGTTAGAAATTTGGTCTATATGAAATGCTTTTATTTTAGAATTACATCCTCTAATACACATCATGACATTGTACAGAGTTCCTACTTAGTAGAGATGGAACTTCACTGTGCTGTTGTATGAGGTATTTGGATTTTTAAATCCAATGCCAAATAATTCTTACTATTCATCTCTAATGATAATATGATTGTACCATTATATAAGTAAGTTACTCTCAGGCTCAAGGCAAAATTATTCTCACAATAGATCGCTCCTTTGGTGACCAAGATATTTGTCATTCCAAGTAATACATAAAAATACTCCCAATAGTAATGATATACCTAGCATTTTGAATTTGTGGCATATTTTCCCATCAAGTTGTATTGGCATGCTGCTTTGCTATAAAAGGCATACTTGGACGTATGCATTGGTTCACTTAAAGGCTGACCCATTTAAAGCCAAAGGAGTCTTGATCTTATTGCCACAAGTGATTAAACCACGCCATTTGAGTGGATAACACTTTCATATTAATAACAACCTTTTAGTAAATTACTGCTCTTGTGCACTATTGTTCACCTGAAAGTTTAAGTATCTGCAGAAAAAAGGGGCCTTTTCTAGTCAAAATTTAAAATATTTAGTATATTGTTTTCTTTGATAGGCATAAAAGACAGTGTCCCACCCTTCAAAATAAATTTGTTCTCTTTAAAGCTGCTCAAGAAGCCAGAAAAGGGGGATGAAAAAGAAATGGACAAAAGAGAAAAGGCCAAGAAATTGGACAAAGAGAATCTGAGTGATGAAAGAGCCAGTGGGCAAAGTTGTACATTGCCCAAACGTTGTGATGGCGAATTTAAAGATGAAAAGCCTAAGAGGTCAGTAGGCGAGGGCTCTTTAGGACATTTGTTTTCAATGTATTTCTTGACGCTAGTTTTATTGCTATGTCCTTGACTTATACCTGAATTAAATAAGCTGTTTTAACAGGGGCACAGGGATGAGGAGGAAAGGTTTTAAATATTCTAATATCTTGATCTGGGTGGATGACTTTTGTTTCTTTGTTACTGTTTTTCTTTTTTTGTTAATCCTTACCCAAGGATGTTTTTCCATTGATTTTTAGAAAGAGTGGAAGGGAGGGAGAGGGAAACATCAATGTGAGAGAAATACATTGATTGGTTGCCTCCTGCATGTGCATGTGCCCCAACAAGACCCTGAGATGGAGCCTGCAACCTAGATACATGCCCTTGACCAGAATGGAACCTCGGCCCCTTCAGTCCATGGATCGATGCTCTATCCACTGAGTCAAACTGGTTAGGGCTGTTACTGTTTTTCAAAATGCTCGCATTTATTTTTTACTCTGCTCCAAAAGTGCAGCCTCATTGCAGTGGCCAAGTTAGAATCAGAGTGTTCCTGCATTTGTGATTGGAAGATCTTTGTGGGTACATTCTCAGATTTGTTTTTTCATGCAGACCCGAAGATGAGAGTGGCAGAGACTACAGGGAGAGGGAACGGGATTATGAACGCGATCAAGAGCGCATTCTTCGGGAAAGAGAGAGACTAAAGCGTCAAGAAGAAGAACGCCGGAGGCAGAGGGAGCGCTATGAGAAAGAAAAGGCTTTTAAAAGAAAGGAAGAAGAAATTAAAAAAGAGAAAGAAGCACTTCGGGATAAAGGAAAGAAGACTGAAAGTACAGAATCACTAGCCAGCTTAGAAAAAACGGAAAAGAAAGAGGAAGTGGTTAAGAGAGATCGCATTAGAAACAAGGTGCTCCTTTTGTTACACTTATTTTTTCTTTTCCTAAAAGGGCTAACTCATTGTTTATTATAGAACTTTTAAAGGAAATTCTATTATAGACATTTTTATTATAGGAACTTTAACTCTGCAGCTTTTTTCAGTATTGTTTGGTCCTTCTATTAACTTACTGTAGAAATTTCAAACATCCACAAAAGTAGAACAGAATAATACAATGTACCCATCACTCAGCTTCAATAGTTATCAACTGGGGGCCAACCTCCTTTCGACTCTAATCCATCCCTACCCATTCTACTGGATTGTTTTCAAGCAAATCCAAGACATATAATTTCTTCTTTACATTCATCAATATTAGAAATCAAGTCTTTTTCTTAATAAATATAACCCAAATAGCATTTTTACATTAAAAAACCTAATAATAATTCCTTAACATCCTACCTGCTCAGTGTTCAGATTTTCCCAATTGTCTCATTCATATCTTTTTTATAGGCTCCAAACAAGGTCCACAAATTGTATTTGCTTGATATCTCCCCTTAAATCTCTTCTAATCTAAACAATCCCCCTCCTTTTGTTTTCCATTTATTTGTTGCAGAAACCAGTTTGTTCTGTAGAGCTTCTAATGGTCCAGATTGGCTAATTACATTCCTGTGGTATCATTTAACATGTTCCTTAATGTTTGTTTCCTTGAAAACTGATGGTCATATCTAGGGCAGGGGTCAGCAAATGTTTTCTATAAAGGGCCAGATTGTAAATATTTTCAGCTTTGTGGGCCATATGGTCTCTGTCACAACCACTAAGCTCTGTAAGCATAGACATATGTAAAAGAATGAGCGTGGCTATGTGCCAATCACATTTTATTCACAAAAACAGGCATGCCCTCACCTAGAGGCCTGAATATATGAGGCTGCAATTTTTGGCAAGAACACTTAATAGATAGTGTTGTGTACTTCCTATGCATCATATCAGGAAGCATATAATATCTGCGTGTCCTTTTAGTGTGATGCTATGATTGATCAATAGCAGTTGTATTGTTGTATAAAAGGATATCCTTGTTCAATGTGTATATAGGTGTGTTTACATACTAGAGACAGAAAAAGCACGTGTGACAGTGTTAAAATTGTAAATCTAGAAGAAAGGTATTAGTATTCATTGTTTAAGTTTTACAACATTTCTATAGATTTAAAATTTTTCAAGATAAACAGTTGGAAAAACAACTAATCAATAGTGTAAGGCTCAGTGGTTGAGCATCGACCTATGAACCAGGAGGTTTGATTCCCAGTCAGGGCACATGCCCGGGTTGTGGGTTTGATCCCCAGTGTGGGGTGTGCAAGAGGCAGCCAATCAATGATTCTCTTTCATCATTAATGTTTCTATCTCCCTCTCTTTCTCTCTGAAATTAATAAAAAATATTTAAAAAAATAAAAGTCGATTTACCGATAGGGAAGAGAGGTAGGCAATGGTTGTGGTTTTTCTAAAAAAAAAAAAAAAAAAAAAAAAAATCTAGCTAATTCAGTTACTCTTGAAATCGTTAAGAAAATTAGACAATAGCTTTATTGAAAATTTACCCTAGGCATATAAAATAATACTTATAAAATGGTTGCTTTTCTTTGGAGATCAGGGAAAGGAAGCAGGCTGTTAGAAGCAAATTAACCACCAATACTTGCTGTCATGTATAGTGCCCTCACATTTTTGGCCTTGTATGAGTTGGTTCTGGTATATATCAATACATAACCTATGATTGAAAATCCCCTGTAAACACTAAGTAGCAATGTTTTAACATTTCATTTTACTTTAGGATCGCCCAGCAATGCAGCTTTACCAACCAGGTGCTCGAAGCCGAAATCGACTCTGTCCCCCTGATGACGGCACCAAGTCTGGAGATTCAGCAATAGAAAAAAAGCAGGAAAGTGGTATTAGCCATAGAAAAGAAGACGGAGAGGAGTGATAAGTCCAAATGGCCATACATGTTCTCCTGACTGTGTAGGCAGTCAAAGAGCATGTATTAAGCAATCCAGAAGTGCCTCCGGGCAAAGGAATAGAGAGAGAAAGGGGGTCGCTGAGCTGGTGGGGTACACTGCAGAGGAGTGTATTTTGCGTCAAAGCGGGAACCTGATTGCGGGTACAGACTGGAAGTACGATTTCATTTTTTTGCAATTCCTACAAATTAAAGTGTCAGATAAAGATCAGAGAGTGGACATGCATTGCAATTTGCAGGTGGGAAATGTCAAGTGAGGACTTAATTAGGTATGACATGAGAAGAAGGGAGCCGGCTTTAAAATCAAAAGATTTTGTTACTCCCGAATTGAATTTTCTTAATTTAGTGGAGCAGAGTCTTTTTGAAGTCTTGTTTAAAGTCTTGTTTAGATCTAGTTACATTCATTGTTGGTGATAACTGTTGACTTTGTGTAGTGTAGAAGCAACAAGCATGTAATTGTAGTACAAGTACAGTGAAGTTTATAACAAGTGTTTGCGTATGCAAAATTTAAATAGTCATGTCAGGTCTATATCCTGTGTCCTAAAATTTTAGGATTAGTTTTAGATTTTTGTGTGCTTATGTGATGTTAGTGGAAAGAATATTATTAAACATCTCCTTTGGCCTCTAGCAATTTTTATATTAAGAAGTAAAATTTAACCCTTGTTTGGTTCTTGACAATCCAGCCTTTATTTTATCCTAGGTCTCGTGATCGAAGTGCATGACCTATCCAGGAAGGAAACTGCACCCATATTTGTTCCTGTTTAAATAACAACTTTCAGTCTTAGCTTGTTTTTCATTAGTGTCAATAAATATCAACATCACTCAAGTATGAAGCTAAGTGTGTTTATTAACTTTTACTAAATAGCTATTCGTTTTCAAAAATTAAATTTGATACTGAATTAACCTCTTGCAAATTCTGAAAGGGGAGGAATGATATTCGTTTCTACCTTCACTAACCTCTGCCTTTACTTTAACCACCAAGAAAATCAAATCATGGTTCCCTCTTATTCCATAAGAACCAAAATGTTTAGATAACATCCTTGAACTGTTGCTTAATTTTCATCCTGCTAGTTCCTCCTAACATGGTGTCAGTTTATATTTACTTAATAAGTCACTGCTTTGTGTTTTCCTCAGCTTTTAGAAACCAGTATCCCAAGAGGTAGGTAAAGAAGAGCCATCAACCCCTAGCCGGTTTGGCTCAGTGGATAGAGCATCGGCCTGCAGACTGAAGGGTCCCAGGTTTGATTCTGGTCAAGGGCACAACCTTGGTTGTGGGCCTGGACCGGGTGGGTATGGGAGGCAACCAATCATTGTGTCTCTCTCACATCCATGTTTCTCTCTCTCTGTCTCTAACCTCTCCCTTCCACTCTCTCTAAAAATCAATGGGAAAATATCCTCAAGTGAAGATTAATAAAAAGAAAAAGAAGACCCATCAAAGATGACAAAGAGAATGGTCCTCACCTTGGGGAGAGAGTACTAAAAGAAGGGAAGGGAAAATTTTAAGGAGAACGGCAGGCAATGTCTGATGCCACAGGCTAAGGAAAATAAGAAATCTGGTGTCCATTGCATTTGGAAGTATTGAGGTCATTAGTGAAATGCAGACCCTCTTGGTGGCAGAAGTTAGAGGAGCTGGTCCTAGGAGAAGTGATGCTCTGAAACCCATCATTCGTAAGTTGGCATCACTTGTCTGCTTACCCAGCCTAGGGCCTGTTGCCAGCCCTCTTAAGGCTGTTTTCATGTCAGCACCTCCCTCTTTTGTTCTACTTGCCTTGCCAGTTCAACTCAGTAAACCACACTCCCCACCCCCGTAAATTTTTTCTCATTTATTTACTCATTTAGCAAACATTTACTAATCACTGACAGTGCCAGACCCTGGCGGGGTGGGGGGGAGGTCAAGGACTCAAACAAGTCCTTATCCTTGAACCATGGCCCAGTGGTGGCAAGAGACAGCTAGAAATAACCAGAGCACAGTGCACCATGTGAGAAAGGCAGTGGTGTGGGAGTCTCCTGCCCCTAAACTGCCACGTGTTGCTAGAGAAAATCCCTAAACCAGAACAACTGGAGAGACTACAGGAAGGCCCTCCCTCCTGCTAAATAGTTTTTAAAGTCCATCTTGCCTGCCTTTGCTACATTGCCACCTTCCTCTTGTTTACTTCCTTGTTCTCTTTCTTGTGTCGGGGGGAGGGGTGAAGACCACTTCCTCATAACTCATAGTTTCATTTTCTTAATAAAAAAACTATGCTGTAGCCCTAGCTGGTTTGGCTCAATGGGTAGAGTGTTAGTGAAGGGTCCCAGGTTCAATTCCTGCCAAGGGCACATGCCTGGGTTGCGGGCTCGATCCCCAGTAGGGGGCATGCAGGAGGCAGCCGATTGGTGATTCTCTCTCATCATTGATGTTTGTATTTCTCTCTCCCTCTCCCTTCCTCTCTGAAATCAATAAAATATATATTTTTAAAAAACTATGCTGTAAATAACAGAAAAGTTACATTCATTTAGTTTTTTGCTCACTTTTCTTCAGACACAGACTTGATTTCTCTGGAAATAAAGATAGAATGGAGACAGTTCAGACCTGGATATCTAAACATTTATTGAGCGCCTCCTAGTGTTGTCACTGAGACTGTGGTAGTGAACACAGTCCCTGCCCCCATGATTCTTACAGCCACGGGGAGTTTGCTGTTCTGGTGAAAGAAGTGATGCTAAGTGATGTAGGCAGGAAAAATTCAAGAGGCAAACTAAGATCTAATTTTCTATGGTAGTGACAGATGTTATCTTTAAACTATTTCCATAGGAGAAAAGTTAGAGAAATTTTATAGCCTTTGTTTGGTATATAGAAGCTCTGTAGGGGCTGCCCAGAATTTTCTTTACTGTCTCTTGGGCTGTCCTATACACCACAAGAATTTATTATGATCATTTATGTCTTTAAAGAAGGCATGATAGCAAAGATAGGCTCATACTTGGTGAATTCTTGGAAAATATATATTGACAGCTAAATACATAGGATTAACCATCCTTAGAAATATCTAGAGCTCATTTATGCATTCACAAATATTAAGCTCCTACTACAAAGGGAAAAATATGTGAAAAGGCCCTGGGATTAGGAGTGTGCCTGGCCTGTTCAGAAATGGCAGAAGCCATTATGGCTGGAGTAGAGTGAGCAAGGGGGAGAGTCGACTAAAGGGATGGAATAAAGTCACAAGAGCTAATGGGCAAGATCCAGCAAGTCATAGTTAAGACTTGGGCTTTTATTCCGAACTAGTGACCCAGTGCATGGATTTGTGCACATTGAAAGGAAATTAATTAGAAGGTGGCCGGTGAGACAGGGGGTAGGGGGGAACATGCCCTGGAGCCAACCTCCCACGGTCCCTCCCCGGCACCTGTGGAATAAGCGGGGTCCCTCCGGCAGGTGGGGTCCCTTGGCCTGGCCTATGGGGATCAGACCAAAACTGGCTCTCTGACATCTCCCAAGGGGTCCCGAAGTGCGAGAGGGCACTCTGCAAAGTTGCTGTCGTACAGGGTGTGGAATGCAAATGCAAGTGTGCAGTAAACCAGATTCGGGGCAAACAGTGCCCCAGAAACAACATAACCCATAGCAGAAGGTGGAATCGTGTGGCCCTTCGAGGAATCGGGCTCCCTCTTCTCTGGTTTTAGAGTGTCACCCAAGAACCGCTGCTGCCAAGTCGCTGTAGCTTGGCAGCTTCTGCATTGAGCATCTACCTCCTGGTGGTGGTCAATGTGCACCATAGTGACTGGTTAGACGGGCGGAGGGACACTTAGCATATTAGCCTTTTATATATAGAGACTAGAGGCCCGGTGCACAAAAATTTGTGCACTGGTGGGGGAGAGAGGGGGTGTCCCTCAGCCCCACTTGTGCCCTCTCACAGTCTGGGACCCCTCAGGAGATAACCACCTGCTGGCTTAGGCCCAATCCCCGGGTGGCAGATGGCAGGCCTGATCCCTCCCCGGGTCACGCACACAGCAGGGCCGATCAGGGGATTGGGGCGCCGCCCCAGGTCGGGTCGCACACGGGACGCCCGGGCGGGCCGGCTGATCGCTGCTGCCCTGCTCGGCTGTCCCGGGTCGGGTCGCACACGGGATGCCCGCCGCCCCGGGTCGCAGATAGCAGGCCCGGATGGCAGCAGGGCAGGCGGGATGGTGCTGTCCCGCCCTGCCTGCAGTATGCAAATTAGCCACCATCTTTGCTGGCAGTTAATTTGCATATCACACTGATTAGGCGATGGGAGGCATAGCGAAGGTACGGTCTATTACCATGTTTGTATATTATTAGATAGAATGATATAGGAACCACTGCAAAGTTTTGAGAAGAGGTGTGATATAATCTGCCAATATTTTACAACAAAAGGATCCCTCTGGCTGCTGTATTGAAAACACCAAAGCAGGAAAGGACTGCAAGAAATTAAGCACACCGTGTTTATAGTATTCACTACTTCCAAAAAGTGGAAGCAACCCTAGAATCCAACTGATAATGGATAAACAAAATATGTCCACACAGTGGAATATTATTCAGCCATGAAAAGGAATTAAGTACTGGCACATGCTACAACATGAAGAAACCCTGAAAAGATTATGCTATGTGAAAAAGCCAAAAACAAATGATGACATAAAGTATGATTCCATTTATATGAAATGTGCAGAATATGCAAACTCATAGAATCAGAAATATTGGTTGCCTAAGGCTGGGGGAGAAGGAGGATGGAAAGTCACTGCTAATCTCCTATCTAATAAAAGAGAAACATGGTAATTGGTGTACGACCGCTACCCTTCCCATTGGCTAATCAGGGCGATATGCAAATTAACTGCCAGCCAAGATGGCGGCCGGCAGCCAGGCAGCTTGAAACTAACATGAGGCTGGCTTGCTTCAGTGACCCAGGACTCCAACGTTGCCCGCCTGCCTTGCCAGCCTCTGAGCTTGCAGGTTAAGAAACATAGTTACAAATATAGAAGCTAAACAAAACCCCAGAAACCTGCTTTCAGCGAGCCCGGAATCTCAGAGCTAGAGTTGATACAGAGTTTCGATTATAGAACCGAAACAAACCAGATACCTGTTTTCAGCAGCAGAGGCCTCAGAGCTGGAGCCTCAGAGCTAAAGCTGGCCCAGAATTAAAAAAGAAAAAGAAAAAAAGGAGCAGTTGGGAGTTTCAGTCACACACGAGCCTGAAAACAGCCCTCAGCCCCTCACCCAGACTGGCCAGGCACCCCAGTGGGGACCCCCACCCTGAAGGGTGTGTGACCAGCTGCAAACAGCCATCATCCCCTCACCCAGGCTGGCCAGGCACCCCAGTGGGGACCCCCACCCTGGTCCAGGACACCCGTCAGGGCAAACCAGCCAGCCCCACCCATGCACCAGGCCTCTATCCTATATAGTAAAAGGGTAATATGACTCCCAGCACCGGGATCAGCGGAGCCGAGAGGCCTCCCGGCACTGGGATCAGCGTGACAGGGGGCAGCGCCCAAACCCCCTGATCGCCCTGTGGCTCTGTGTGTGACAGGGGGCGGGGCCACAACCTCCCTATCCGCCCTGCTCTGTTCGTGACAGGGGAAGGCGCCCCAACCTCCTGATCAGCCCTGCTCTGTGCCTGATACAGGGGAGCTCCCCAACCCCCCGATTGCCCCACGGCTCTGTGTGTGACAAGGTGCGGCGCCCCAACCCCCTGATCAGCCCTGCTCTGTGTGTGATAGGGTGCGGCGCCCCAACCGCCCCGCCCCCACGGGCCCTGCTCTGTGTGTGACGGGGTAGAGCCATAACCTCCCCATCGGCCCTGCCCTGAGTGTGACAGTGGCAGTGCCCCAACCCCCTGATCGGCCCTGCTCTGTGGGTGATAGAGGGCGGCACCCCAACCCCCTGATCCGCCCTGCTCTGTGTGTGACAGGGGGCGGTGCCCCAACTCCCCTATCAGCCCTACTCTGTGACAGGGGGGAGCTCCCCAACCCCCTGATCGATCCTGCTCTGTGCGTGACACGGTAAGGAGCCCCAACCCCCCTGATGGGCCCTGCTCTGTGCATGACGGGGTGGCGCCCCAACTCCCCAATCGGCCCAGCTCTGAGCCCCACCAGGGGCTGCACCTAGGGATTGGGCCTGCCCTCTGCCACCCGGGAGCAGGCCTAAGCCAGCAGGGCGTTATCTCCCGAGGGGTCCCAGACTGCGAGAGGGCACAGGCCAGGCTGAGGGACCCCCCCTTCACCCCCGAGTGCACAAATTTTTGTGCACTGGGCCTCTAGTCTATAATAATAAAAGCATAATATGCTAATTACACTGGGCAGCTGAACGACCTTCTGGACGTCATTCTGGACGTCCTTTGGGATGAAGCCGCGGCGAAGGGGGCTGAGGCAGAGGTGTTTAAGGGCGATCAGGCAGGCAGGCAAGCAGTTAGGGGTGATCAGGCAGGCAGGTAAGTGGTAAAGGTTGATCAGGCAGGCAGGCAAGTGGTTAGAGATGATCAGGCAGTCAGGAGAGTAGTTAGGGGTGATCAGGCAGGCAGGCAGAGGGGTTAGGGGCAATTAGGCAGGTAGGCAGGCAGGCAGGCAAGCGGTTAGGAGCCAGTGGTCCCGGATTGTGAGAGGGATGTCTGACTGACCAGCAATTGGACATCCCCAAAGGGTCCTGGATGGCGAGAGGGTGCAGGCCAGGCTGAGAGCACCCCCCCTTCCATGCATGAATTTTGTGCACTGGGCTTCTAGTGGATATAATAAGTGTTCTCAAATTAGCAGTATGCTCACATTCTAAAAGCTACTGAATTGGTCTGGCCAGCATGGCTCAGCTGTTGAGTGTCATCGACCTATGAAATCAGAAGGTCCCGGTTCTATTCCTGGTCAGGGCACATGCTCCGGTTGCGGGTTCGATCCCCATTGAGGGGCTCGGAGGAGGCAGTCAAAGGTGATTCTCTCTCATCACTGATGTTTCTCTCTCTCCCTTTCTCTCTAAAATCAATAAAAATATATTTTAAAAATAAAGACAAAAACCACTGAATTGTAACTTCAAAATGATGGCTTTTATGGTATGTGTATTATATGTCAAAAAAATAATGGGGGGAGAGAAATTGGAAACAGTAAATATAAACAGATCTTTCAGAGTTTTGTTGTAAAGGGAAGGAGGGAAAGGAGCAGTAGTTGGAAAGGGAGCTGGAGTAAAGAGCAGGTTTTTAAGATGGGAGAGATGATCAACTATTATTTTTGAAGTATATTTTTATTGATTTCAGAGAGGAAGGGAGAGGGAGAGATAGAAACATGAATGATGAGAGAGAATCACTGATCGGCTGCCTCCTGCACGCCCCCCACTGGGGATGGAGCCTGCAACCCGAGCATGTGCCCTTGACCAGAATCAAACCCAGGACCCTTCAGTCCGCAGGCCGACGCTCTCTCCACTGAGCCAAACTGGCTAGGGCTCAACTATTTATTCATTGATAGGAACAATCCAGTGACTAGCAGGACAGAAAAGAAAGGCTTGCCAGAACACGGTTCCTGAATAGGTGACAGAGGTTAGGATTGAGGGCACATGCAAGCAAAAAGGCTGGCCTTGGCACATGCACTTCATCTGTAGGAACAAGAGGAAGGCAGAGGATTTGAGTGCCAGGTGCTGGTTAGCTGGGATGTGATAGGTGAGTTATGGAAATTCTGTGATGGCTCAAATTTTCTCAATGACTAGGAAGCAAGACCACCAACAGAGAGTGAGAATGGAAGAGGAAAGACTGCAAGTGTGAGGAGAGAGGAGAGGTTTGAAAATTGGGGCATACCTACCCACTTCCTATTTGTGTACAGCCAGCTGTCAAACAGGATGGTGTCTGTATTTTTTTGAAATATATTTTTACTGATTTCAAAGAAAGGGAGAGGAAGAGAGAATCATTGATCGGCTGCCTCCTGTACGCCCCCTACTGGGGATCAAGCCCGCAACCTGGGCATGTGTCCTGACCAGGAATCGAACCATGACCTCCTGGTTCATGGTCAAAGTTCAACCAATGAGCCACACTGGCCAGGCAGAAATTGTTTAATCTTTAAAAAAAATGTAATGAGCACCTACTATGTGTGAGGCACTATTCCAGGCTTAAGGAATGCAACAGTGAACAAAACACACAATCTAGGCCCCCATGGAGTTTACGTTGTAGGGATGGGAACAGACAAAAAAGAAAAAAACTATATCAGAAAGTTCTATGGAGAAAAATAAAGCATGCTTGTGGTTAGGAAATGCTGAGTGGAAAGCAGAAGTTGCAATTTTTTAAAAATATATATTTTGTTGATTTTTTACAGAGAGGAAGGGAGAGGTGTGCTAGGGTGAGGGACTGCGGCATGGAAGGGTTACAGAATGTTACAGAATGTGCTAAGGGGAGGAAATGGGACATGAGAAATTGAATGTGCTGGGAGCGGGGACTGACGTATGGAGGATTGTGTCAGGGTTAGGAACCATAGAAGAAAAGTTGCTAGGTTGTCTTAGAAAAACAATGTGTTATGATATGCTCCAGCCAGGTGTGACTCTGTTTACCCCCCCTTTGTGCTTATGAACTTTCTGTGAACTTCTAAGGAACAGCTAATGGAATGCTTTGTATTTTTTTTCTAACACTGTTTTGCTATAAAGGATCATACTGCACCCTTGATCTCTGCCACACGCTCCGAATCTCCCAGAGGGGGAGATAGGCGCTGTGGTCAGCTGGCCAGCTTAATAAAGGCTCTTAAATTTAAATTCTGAGTCGGTGGTCTATCTCGTTGAGCCAACCCATAACATTTGGAGGACCGCAGCGAGATACCTGGCAGGGAGGAGAGGGACCCCTTGTTTAGGGCTGGAGGCTCTCCCCTGGCAGGGAGGAGAGGGACCCCTTGTTTAGGGCTGGAGGCTCTCCCCTGGCAGGGAGGAGAGGGACCCCTTATATAGGGCTAGAGGCTCTCCCCCGGCAGGGAGGAGAGGGACTCCCTATTCAAGGCAGGAGGCTCTCCCCCATTTGTCGCCGGGCACTCAGCGAGATACCCGACACCTGTGGGGAACGACTACCAAGGAGGCCTCCAGTCCACCCCAAAACTTTCAATTTGGAAACTGAGCCACCTGGACTCTCGAGAGAGGTAAGGACCGGTCGTTAAACTGGAATTGGGACGTCCCACGGAAGGACCTATACGGAGGGCTGGACTCAGCGGTATTCCTGGTCCTGACCTGCGGCCACGACGGTGGCCGGGGTCCCTGGTTCGTGCGGCTGTAGGCTGCACTGCGTTTGTCTGTCTGGTATTTGTTTGTCTTGGTGTTTATTGTCAAAAAGTTGTCTGCTTCTGTGTACACCCTGCTGCAATGTTTTTTGAAAATTTTCAGGACTTCAGGGAGCAAGCTGCAGGTTCCGGGCAACCTTAGGTTGCATTTGGCTGATTTATGTTGTCTTTGTTCTTTGTTGTCTTTGTCTTTGTCAAATGGGATAGGGTCAGTCATCTTCGTCGACTCCCTATCAGTCAGGCCCACTCCAGGTGAGTGGAAGGGGAGCTTGATCACCTCCCGGGAAGCTATAGAGCTCCCTCAGGAATTGGGAAATTGTTAGGAATTGGGGGGATTGTTTAAACTATGAGTGAATGTCTGGTGAAAGTGTGTGAGTGTGGAGGGAGGGGGCCTGCCCTCTCCTCTCCTTTGTGTGGCTCCACGACTTCGGTTACGGAGTCCGAGTGGGCCCCAACCTGCGGTTCCGCGATTCGTCATATGGCATAACGGTGACTCACCCCCATGTGGAGGTGACCAGGCCCGGGGTTTATACGGGTGCACCTTAGCTACAACGAATCTAAGCTCCCAAGGGACGCGGCCAGGCGGGCATCTGCGTGAGGATCTGTGAAAACAGGTCACCCCCTCCCTTGTCTGTCTCTCACCACCGATCATCATGGGGTCGGGAAAAAGTTTGTTTGGGACTAGCCAAATTACTACAGAGAAGGAGGACTAGATACAGCTCCAGCCTGGGCTGATATACTAAGAAAGTGTAAATCATTACTGGTCTGTGTAAAGTAAAAGCTACTTTGATTTATTCTGCTTTCTGTTGATACGCTTGGCTGAATGTTTGGGCTGGCCCCTTTATTTTTATTTTTTATTGATTTTTTACAGAGAGGAAGGGAGAGAGATAGTTAGAAACATCGATCAGCTGCCTCCTGCACATCTCCTACTGGGGATATGCCCACAACCCAGGTACATGCCCTTGACCGGAATCGAACCTGGGACCTTTCAGTCTGCAGGCCGACGCTCTATCCACTGAGCCAAACCGGTTTCAGCATGGGCTGGCCCCTTTAATAGTCTTCAAAGCCTCTTGCAGCTGCGAGAATTATTTTTTCTCAGAGTCTTTTGCTCACTGTTAAAGGGGAATCAGCCTACTTAGTTAATAAAAATTTCTGTCTATCAGTTGCTCTTACCTGGGTTGTAATTTACTGTATTAAACTGAAGTTCTGGGGTAGATTTAAAAGTTATAATGTTAATGCTTTTGATTTACAGCGATTCTGTGAATGGGAGTGGCCCACTTTCCAGGAGGGGTGGCCGGATGCAGGGTCTTTTGATCTGACCGCTGCCTACCGGGTCCATTATGTCATATACTGCCGCCCAGGGCATCCTGACCAAATTCCTTATATTCAGGTTTGGGTTGACATATTGTCCAAGAAACCCCGGTAGATGAGGGCATGCCTCCCGAGGGGAAAATTGGGACAGAGACAGACAATTCTTTTGGCTGGGCCCCAGAAGGGAAAGGCTCCCCCGGTCCTTCAGGGAGAGCAGGAAGAACCCATTAGCCGGCCGCCCCCTATGGTCCCCAGGCGCCGGATCTGGGTGAGCCCTGGCCTCAGGCCCAGGCCATGCCACCAGCTCTTGACAGAGAGAGAGAGGGGAGAACCTGCAGGACCTTGCGACATCCGCCAGTCCTGCAGTTCCTATGTTGCCACTACGGAAGGCCGGCCCTCTAAATCTGGGGCTAGACAGGCAGCCCTCTGGGGATGCAAGGCAGATGGAGGCGCTATTCCCCAGCTCCAGACCAGATTGGGGAGTGAATGATCAAAGAAGAGGGGCTGGATGCCTGAGCTGCCTGCAGTGGCCCTAAAAAAAGAGAAGCAGCAGCAGCAGCAGCGAGAAAGTACTTGGGCCTTTGGCTTGCAGGCTACAGCAGTTAAGCCATAAGCCAGTGACTGGTACTAGCCTTCCTACAGCCCCAGAAATAGAGTAGCAAGCCTGAGATCTATAAAAGCTGCAGATAGAGCTAGTAAAAGCTCCCTGCTTGCAAATGTACTGAAAGGGTTTAGTGCCTGTTGCTGCTGGAAGAGGAGGGGCTGATGTCCCCTTCCAGTGCACTCCCTTCAAAGAGGCCTGGTCGCTGCTCTGCCATAAAGGGGACTGGTGGGAGGACAAGGAAAGCAGGGCCCTGTAACTAATAAACAGAGTTAAGAAAAGGGCACTCTCCCTGGACCTGGGAGCCATCAGGACTTTGAAATTCTCCAAGAGAGGAGGAGCCTGACTCAGAGACTAGCCGAAACCTCGTTGGGTTAGTTAGGAGGACCGGAGGCTGCATATTGAACTTATAGACTGCAATATGCTAGGCAGAGGTCCGAGCCCAGTTGTATAGGGGTTAAGCTACCTATGTACAGCAAAACAACTTTCTCCTGTGCCAGAATACATTTTAAGGAAATTGGACAAACTGTATTTGTGGCTAGAAAGAAGAACTGGCCTATGTGTAAACTGTCCTGGAAGAAGGCTATGTGGGGTGAACCCAAAAAGTAAAGGATGTCTCGCTGCCGAGAGGGCAGTTGCCCAGGTGGGCAAAGAAGAATACCCATTAAATTTTGGTCTCTATTGAGAAAGAGTTGACAGTTAGCAACCTGTATGCTGTCTGACAGGCCTGTGTGACCATGCCCATGCCAGGGGTGGCACAAAACCTCAACTGTAGGAAACTGGGGAAGGCCTGTCTAGAACAGAGGGGGTTAATAAAGTGATGAATACTAGCCCTCTGTTACAGGAATTACAGACCCTGTGAGGTCCTGTGACATGTAAGACCCTGTAAGGAAATAAAGCTCCTTTAGTACAGATTAAAGGCTGTGTTTCCCTCCAGGCAACCCAACTGGAACCCCTATAGTGACAGGGGAAAGGAGGCTCTCGATCGGTATCGCCAGACTCTATTAGGGGGCATCCGAGCTGCTGCTCGGAGACCCACAAACCTCTCTAAGGTGACAGAGACAGTCCAGGGGCCTAACCCTGATGCCCCGGAAAGTCGGAGGGCTGTCAATGTTGCATTTGTTTCCCAGTCGGCCCCAAATATTAGGAAAAAATGACAGAAGTTAGAAGGCTTTGAGGGGAAATCAATCTCTAAGTTGGTTGAGGTGGCCCAGAAGGTTTTTGACAATTGGGAGGACCTGATGGCAGGTTTAAACACCCGGATGGCCAAGGTCCTCCTGGCCCTGAGCGAGGAGGGAGGCCCAAGGGGCCGGAGAGACAACAAGGGCAAAAAAAAAGCCTCGCGGAAGAAAAGGAGTCCAACCCAGGCTTGGGGAAAATCAATGTGCGTTTTGCAGAAAGGAAGGACATTGGAAAAGGGAGTGCCCTGAACGTGTGGGGAAACCGACTCCCTCCCATGCTGCTGGAGGAGGTGGATTGGAGTTGTCGGGGCTCAGCTGGCCCCCAGGAGCCCAGAATGACCCTGACAGTGGGGGGCCAAAAGGTGGACTTCCTTGTGGAACTCATAGTACTCACTCAGGCCCTCTGGTGGGGAAAGGGAAAAAGAGCAAACATTTCAACTTCCTGAAAACAGCTGCCTTGAACCCGGCCACACTCCTCCCTGACATGGAGGCAGAGGCCCCTTTGCATGACTGCGAGGAGACACTGACTACCCTCACTTCCCTCCGCGAGAACCTTGTGGACCAGCCCCTGCAGAATCCGGATGAGACCCTCTACACCGATGGGAGCAGCTTCGTAGAGGAAGGTACCTGGTATGCGGTATGCGGGGCGGCAGTAGTGACATGAGGTGGAGCCAGGTGAGATCTAAGAAGCCCTGGTGAGCGCCCCGGCACTCGTCCTGCCAGACCTACCCAGGGACTGCAAGGATATTTCTCCTTACACTGCCCTTACAGGGGGCCAAGGAAGTGGCTAAAAGACCAGTAGGGCCCCTAGAAGTTCTCGTAGCCCTGCCAGCACCAAGGCTCCCGGAGAAGCCTACTCATCTGCCAGAGGAGCAGTGGCTAGCTGAGAAACTAAGGGCCCAGGAAGGAGAGGCTGGATGGCTAATTCTGCCAGACGGGAGGCCTATAGTGCCAGAAGCCCTGGGGCGGACCATTGCTTCCCAGGCCCACTAGAGTACCCACCTGGGGGGAACGAAGCTATCAGAACTACTGGGAAGAGAATTTTACATCCCAGGGCTCCAGAAAATATCCCAAGATTTGGCTAGAGGGTGCCAAGTGTGTGCCCGGGTGAATCAAGGGCTCCCTGTTGTCGCCGCACCGGGACAGCAATTCCGAGGTCAGAACCCCGGAGAACACTGGGAAGTGGACTTCACCAAGATACCAGGAGGACAAGGAGGGTATAAATACTTGCTGATTTTCATTAATACCTTCTCTGGCTGGCCTGAGGCATACCCAACCAAGGCAGATACAGCACAGGTAGTAGTTAGGAAACTCCTCACTGAAATTGTCCCCCGGTTTAGCCTACCACTATATATGTGGTCCGACAATGGCCCGGCGTTTATCGCCAAAGTTACAATCCATAGTTAAGGCCCTGAGGGTTACCTGGAAATTGCATTGTGTCTATAGGCCACAGAGTTCTAGATAAATAGAGAAAATAAATCAGATCTTAAAGAAAACATTAACTAAGTTAAAATTAGAGACTGGCGAAAACTGGGTAAGTCTCCTTCCTTTTGCCCTCCTCAGAGCTAGGTGTACTCCGTATATAAAAGGACTCACCCCTTTTGAAATTATGTTTGGCAGGCCGCCACCTCTTCTTCCCCGCCTAAGGGAGGAAGAAATTGCCCAGCTGTCTACCCGAAATTTGCTTGAGTCCTTACAGGCTTTGCAGAGCAGTGCCACGTCAGCACAACGGGTGATGAAAGCCATACGGGAGGAGGACGTGCTGAGATCCAGTCCAACACAGCCTGCCTTCTCTCTGGGTGATCTCGTCTGGGTGCAGCGCCACGACCCTAGCAGCCTGGAACCTAGATGGAATGGACCCTACCAGGTGGTGCTGAGCATTCCAACCGCCATCAAAGTCGCAGGAAAGAGGCACTGGAAATTGTAACCCCGTCCTCCTCATGCCTCTCGCCTGGTGGACTGACCAAAGGGAAGGAGAAAGACGTGGGAACTAAGACTCTATGTCAGCGGCCGAGCCAATTCTTCACCATCAAATGCCGTACTCTTCCCCGGTGGCTCGACCCTACATTGCCAAATGCCTCCTCAATTTCATATCATAGAGGAGGGCACTGAATCAAAGATTTGATTTGGGCACAAGACCAATAGGGAATGTGCTAGGGTGAGGGACTGCGGCATGGAAGGGTTACAGAATGTTACAGAATTGTGCTAAGGGGAGGAAATGGGACATGAGAAATTGAATGTGCTGGGAGCGGGGACTGACGTATGGAGGATTGTGTCAGGGTTAGGAACCATAGAAGAAAAGTTGCTAGGTTGTCTTAGAAAAACAATGTGTTATGATATGCTCCAGCCAGGTGTGACTCTGTTTACCCCCCCTTTGTGCTTATGAACTTTCTGTGAACTTCTAAGGAACAGCTAATGGAATGCTTTGTATTTTTTTTCTAACACTGTTTTGCTATAAAGGATCATACTGCACCCTTGATCTCTGCCACACGCTCCGAATCTCCCAGAGGGGGAGATAGGCGCTGTGGTCAGCTGGCCAGCTTAATAAAGGCTCTTAAATTTAAATTCTGAGTCGGTGGTCTATCTCGTTGAGCCAACCCATAACAGAGGGATAGAAAGTTAGAAACATCGATGAGAGAGAAGCATCGATCAGCTGCCTCCTGCACGCCCCCTACTGGGGATGTGCCCGCAACAAGGTACATGCCCTTGACCGGAATCGAACCTGGGACCCTTAAGTCCACAGGCTGACGCTCTAGCTACTGAGCCAAACTGGTCACAGCAGTTGCAAATTTTTTAAAAAATATATTTTATTGACTTTTTACAGAGAAGAAGGGAGCGGGATAGAGAGTTAGAAACATCGATGAGAGAGAAGCATCGATCAGCTGCCTCCTGCACGCCCCCCACTGGGGACGTGCCCGCAACCAGGGCACATGCCCGTGACCAAAATCGAACCCGGGACCCCTGAGTCCGCAGGCCGACGCTCTATCCACTGAGCCAAACTGGTTCAGCGCAAATTTTTTATTGATTTCAGAAAAAGGAAGGGAGAGGGAGAGATAGAAATATCAATGGTGAGAATCATTGATCAGCTGCCTTCTGCAGGCAACTCGGGCATGTGCCCTGACCACGAATCAAACTGGCAACTTTTCAGTGCATGGGATGACGCCCAACCAACTGAGCCACACCAGCCAGGGATAGAAGTTGCAATTTTAAATAAATAAGGTGATTAGGGCCCTGACCGGTTTGGCTCAGTGGATAGAGCGTCGGCCTGCAGACTCAAGGGTCCCGGGTTCAATTCCGGTCAAGGTCATGTACCTTGGTTGTGGGCACATATCCAGTGGGAGATGTGCAGGAGGCAGCTGATCGATGTTTCTCTCTCATCAATGTTTCTAACTCTCTATCTCTCTCCCTTCCTCTCTGTAAAAAAACAATAAAATATATTTAAATAAATAAATAAATGAGGTGATTAGGGAAAGCCTCACTGAGAAAGGTGACATGTGATTAAAGACCTAAAAAGACTGATGGAAGAAGCTAAAGGAAACAACAAATGTAAAGGCTCTGAGATGGGAAAATAACTGGCCAGTGTAACCGAAGCAGAGTCAGCTGAAGATGAAAGCAGTTGGAGATGAGGTTAGAGAGGTGGGGGTGGAAGGGTCTGATGGTATTTGCCCTTTGTGGGCCATTGTAGGGACTTGGGAGTTTTATCTGGAGTGAGATCATGATCAAGCAGATGAGTGATGCAATTGGACTGGTTTTAACAGGATCATTCTGGCATCCGTGTTTAGAAGAGATTATGTGGGGAAAGTCAGAAGAAGAGAGAAGAGTTAGCGGGCTTTGTAATAATCCAAGGGAGAGATAATGGAGTACTGAACCAGGGTGGGGGCAATGAGGACCATTTGGATTTAGTTCTATTTTTAAGAGAGAACAACAGGATTTGCTATAGGACAGTGATTTTTCAACCAATGTGGCAAGAGGCACATTTGTATGACACAAGAATTTTAAAAACATGCAACACCCACCTGGTTGGTGTGGCTCAGTGGTTGAGCATCAAGCCATGAACTAGGTGGTCACGATTCAATTCCTAGTCAAGGTACATGCCTGGGCTGCTGGCTCGATCCCCAGTCGGTGGCGTGCAGGAGGCAGTTGATGGATGATTCTCTCTCATCACTGATATTTCTCTCTCTCTCTCCCTCTCCCTTCCTCTCTGAAATCTATCTACACTAATAAAAGAGAAAAATAGTAATTGGCGTACGACGATACCCTTTTCATTGGCTAATCAGGGCTATATGCAAATTAACTGCCAACTATGATTGGCAGTTAACTGCCAACTAAGATTGGCAGTTAACTGCCAACAAGATGGCGGTTAATTTGCATATGCAGGCACAATGCAGGGAGGCGAAAGGGAAAGCAGGAAGAAGCCCCCTGCCACTGACAGTGATCGGAAACCCAGGGGGGAGCTAAGAGCTGGGGGGCAGGGCAAAGGCGGCCCTGGGGCCACCTTTGCCCTGCCCCCCAGCCATGATCGGAGAATCAGGCGCCTTTGCCGCCCTAGCCAGTGATAGCAGGAAGTAGGGGTGGAGCCAGCGATGGGAGCTGGGCAAGGTCGAAGCTGGCAGTCCCAGGAGCTAGGGGTCCCTTGCCTGGGCCTAAAGCGAAGCCCACGATCGCAGCGCCCCCCGCTGCCACTGCAGGTCCCCGCTGCCTGGGCCGGACGCCTAGGCCAGAGGCGTTAGGCCTGGGCAGGGGCGGAGCCTGCAACCGCGGGGAGCTGGGGGTCCCCCGCCCAGGCCTGACACCTCTGCCGGAGGCCTCAGGCCTGGTCAAGGGGCCGATCCGGTGATTGGTGATCGGAGGGTGATGAGGGTCAACTCCTCTGGCAGAGGCATCAGGCCTGGGTGGGGGGCGGAGCCGGGGATTGGGGGGATAGGATGGTCCCCTTGCCCAGGCCTGAAGCCTGGGTCAGAGGCGTCAGGCTTGGGCAGGGGGTGGAGCAAGCGATCCGAGGGAGATGGGGGTCCCCTGCCCAGGCATGATTCCTGGGCCAGAGGCCTCAGGCCTGGGCGGGGGCCAGAGCCAGTGATCGGGGGGAGATGGGGGTCCCCTGTCCAAGCCTGACACCTCTGGTGGAGGCGTCAGGCCTGGGTAAGGGGCCGATCAGGTGATCAGAGGGTGATGGGGGTCTACGCCTCTGGCTGAGGCATCAGGCCTGGGCAAGGGGCAGAGCCAGCAATCGGAGGGGTCTGGGGGTCCCCTTCCCAGGCCTGATGCCTGGGACAGAGGCATCAGGCCTGGGCTGGGGGCAGAAGCAGTGATGGGGGGAAATGAGGGTCCCCTGCCCAGGCCTGACACCTCTGTCAGAGGCATCAGGCCTGGGCAAGGGGCCGATCCTGCGATTGGAGGGTGATGGGGGTCAACGCCTGAGGGCTCCCAGTATGTGAGAGGGGGCAGGCTGGGCTGAGGGACACTACCCCCCCACACACACCCAGTACACGAATTTCGTGCACCGGGCCCCTAGTAAAAATATATATTAGAAAACAAACATGTAACATCCAACTATTAGTCAGGGGCACTGGCCTCTCTTCCTTTAGATCAGTGGTTCTCAACCTTCTGGCCCTTTAAATACAGTTCCTCATGTTGTGACCCAACCATAAAATTATTTTTGTTGCTACTTCACATAACTGTAATATTGCTATTGCTATGAATTGTAATGTAAATATCTGATATGCAGGATGGTCTTAGGCGACCCCTGTGAAAGGGTCATTCGACCACCAAAGGGTTTGTGACCCACAAGTTGAGAACTGCTACTTCAGATTGTCAAGTAAAAAAAAAATAACAACCACCCTAACTGGTTTGGCTCAGTGGATAGAGCATTGGCCGGCGGACTCAAGGGTCCCAGGTTCGAGTCCATGTACCTTGGTTGCGGGCACATCCCCAGTGGGGAGTGTGCAGGAGGCAGCTGATCGATGTTTCAATCTCATAGATGTTTCTGACTCTCTATCCCTCTCCCTTCCTCTCCATAAAAATCAATAAAATATATTTTAAAAAATAACAACCATATGCACCCAATGTAGGTGCACCCAAATACATAAAAAAAACTCCTGGAAGATATCAAAGGAGAGATCGACAATACAATCACAGTAGGGGACTTTAATACACCACTGACATCACTGGATAAATCCTTTAGACAAAAAATCAGCAAAGAGCCCTAACTGGTTTGGCTCAGTGGATAGAGTGTTGGCCTGTGGACTCAAGGGTCCCAGGTTCGATTCCGGTCAAGGGCATGTACCTTGGTTGCGGGCACATCCCCAGTAGGGAGTGTGCAGAAGGCAGCTAAATTGATGTTTCTCTCTCATCAATGTTTCTAACTCTCTATCCCTCTCCCTTTCTCTCTGTAAAAAAATCAATAAAATATATTTTAAAATAAAATAAAATGAAATGTTAAAAAAATTAGCAAAGAAACAGCAATCCTAAAAAGACTCATTAGATCAGATGGACTTAATTGACATCTTCAGAAAATTTCACCCCAAAGCCGAAGAATATACGTTCTTCTCAAGTGCACATGGGACATTTTCAAAAATAAACCACATATTGGATCACAAGCAAAGTCTCCCCAAAATCAAGAAGATTAAAATCATACCAACCATCTTCTCAGACCACAAAGGCATAATATTAGAAATAAACTACAATAAAAACAATCCAAAACACTCAAACACTTGGAAGCTGAATAGCATGTCATTAAATATTGCTTGGGTTACCAATGAGATCAAAGAAGAAATTAAAAACATCCTGGAAACTAACGACAATGAAAACACAACAATCCAAAACCTATGGGACACAATGAAAGCAGTCCTGAGAGGGAAGTTTATAGCTCAACAGGCCTACCTCAAAAAGCAAGAAAAAATGGTAGTAAATCATCTAACTCTACAACTCAAAGAATTAGAAAGAGAATAACAAGAAAAGCCCAGAGTGAGCAGAAGGAAGGAGATAATAAGGATCAGAGCAGAAATAAATGACATAGAGACCTAAAAAACAATACATAAGATCAATGAAACCAAGAGCTGGTTCTTTGAAAGGATAAATAAGATTGATGACCCTCTAGCCAGGCTCACCAAGAAGCAAAAAGAGAGGACCCAAATAAACAAAATCAGAAACGATAGAGGTGAAATAACAACAGACCCCACAGAAATACAAAGGATTGTTGAAAAATACTATGAACAACGCTACTCCAACAAACTAGACAACCTGGAGGAAATGGACATGTTCCTAGAAAAATACAACCTTCCAAAACTCAATCAGGAAGAATCTAAAAATCTCAATAGGCCAATAACTATGGAAAAAATTGAAGCAGTCATCAAAAAGCTTCCAGCAAACAAAAGCCCAGGACCAGATGGCTTCACAAGGGAGTTTTACCGAGCATTCAAGGAAGAACTAAAACCTATCCTCCTCAGACTATTCCATAAAATTCAAGAGGAAGGTCATTCTATGAAGCCAGCATCAACCTCATACCAAAATCAGATAAAGACAACACAATGAGAGAGAATTACAGGCCAATATCCCTCATGAACATAGATGCCAAAATCCTCACCAAAATCTTAGCAAATCGGATCCAGCAGTACATCAGAAAGATCATACACCATTACCAAGTAGGATTTATCCCAGGGATGCAAGGATGGTACAATATCCGCAAATCAATAAACGTGATACATCACATAAACAAATTGAGAGAAAAAAACCACATAGTCATTATCAATTGATGCAGAAAAAGCATTTGACAAAATCCAACACCGATTTTGTTTTATTGCTTAAAGTATTACAAAGGGTATTACATATGTGTCCTTTTTTCCCCCCGCCCTTGACAGTCCCACAGCCTCCCCTACCTCCCAGTGTCTTATGTCCATTGGTTATGCTTATATGCATGCATACAAGTCCTTCGGTTGACCTCTTACCCCCCTCCCTCCTGCCCCCCAACCCTCCCCGGCCTTCCCGCTCCAGTTTGACAATCTGTTTGAGGCAGCTCTGCCTCTGTATCTATTATTGTTCAAAAGTTTATAATGGTCTCTATTATCCATGAATGAGTGAGATCATGTGGTATTTTTCCTTCATTGACTGGCTTATTTCACTTAGCATAATGCTCTCCAGTTCCATCCATGCCGTTGCAAATGGTAAGAGTTCCTTCCTTTTTACAGCAGCATAGTATTCCATCGTGTAGATGTACCACAGTTTTGTAATCCATTCATCTACTGATGGGCACTTAGGCTGTTTCCAGATCTTAGCTATGGTGAATTGTGCTGCTATGAACATAGGGGTGCATATATCCTTTCTGATTGGTGTTTCTGGTTTCTTGGGATATATTCCTAGAAGTGGGATCACAGGGTCAAATGGGAGTTCCATTTGTAGTTTTTTGAGGAAACTCCATACTGTCTTCCATAGTGGTTGCACCAGTCTGCATTCCCATCAGCAGTGCACGAGTGTTCCCTTTTCTCCGCATCCTCTCCAGCACTTGTCGTTTGTTGATTTGTTGATGATAGCCAGTCTGACAGGTGTGAGATGGTACCTCATTGTTGTTTTGATTTGCATCTCTCAGATGATTAGTGACTTTGAGCATGTTTTCATATGTCTCTTGGCTTTCTGAATGTCCTCTTTTGAAAGGTGTCTATTTAGGTCCTTTGCCCATTTTTTGATTGGATTGTTTATCTTCCTTTTGTTAAGTTGTATGAGTTCCCTATAAATTTTGGAGAGTAGGCCCTTATCAGATATGACATTGGCAAATATGTTTTCCCACACAGTGGGTTTTCTCGTTGTTTTGTTAATGGTTTCTTTTGCTGTGCAGAAGCTTTTTATTTTGATGTAGTCCCATTTGTTCATTTTCTCTTTAGTTTCAAGTGCCCTAGGAGCTGTATCAGCCAACACCGATTTTTGATAAAAACTCTCAAGAAGGTGGGAATAGAAGGATCATACCTCAACATAATAAAAGCCATATATGACAAACCCACAACCAACATTATAATCAATGGGCAAAAACTAAAACCATTTCCTTAAGAACAGGAACAAGACAGGGATGCCCACTCTCACCACTCCTGTTCGACATAGTACTGGAAGTATTAGCCATTGCAATTAGACAAGAAGAAGAAATAAAAGGCATCCAAATTGGAAAAGAAGTAAAACTGTCCTTATTCGCAGATGACATGATATTGTACATAAAAAACCCTAAAGACTCCATCAAAAAACTATTAGACTTGCCGAAACCGGTTTGGCTCAGTGGATAGAGCGTCGGCTTGCGGACTGAAGGGTCCCAGGTTCGATTCCGGTCAAGGGCATGTACCTGGGTTGCGGGCACATCCCCAGTGGGGAGTGTGCAGGAGGCAGCTGATCGATGTTTCTCTCTCATCGATGTTTCTAACTCTCTATCTCTCTCCCTTCCTCTCTGTAAAAAATCAATAAAATATATATATAAAAAAAACTATTAGACTTGATAAATGAATGCGGCAATGTAGCAGGATACAAAATTAACGTCAAGAAATCTATGGCATTTCTATACACCAATAGTGAACTTACAGAAAGAGAGACTAAAAAAGCAATCCCATTTACCATCACACCAAAAAAATTAAGATACCTAGGAATAGCCGTAACCGGTTTGGCTCAGTGGATAGAGCATCAGCCTGCAGACTGAAGGGTCCCAGGTTCGATCCCGGTCAAGGGCATGTACCTTGGTTGCGGGCACATCCCCGGTAGGGGTGTGTAGGAGGCAGCTGATCGATGTTTCTCTCTCATCGATGTTTCTAACTCTCTATCCCTATCCCTTCCTCTCTGTAAAAAATCAATAAAACATATTTTTTTTAAAAAAGATACCTAGGAATAAACATAACTAAAGAGGCAAAAGACCTCTACTTAGAAAACTACAGGACGTTGAAAAAAGAGATAGAGGAAGACATAAACAGATGGAAGAACATACCATGTTCATGGACTGGTAGAATCAACATAATTAAAATGTCCATACTACCCAAAGCATCCTATAAATTCAACGCACTTCCCATTAAAATACCAAAGGCATATTTCACAGACCTAGAAAGAACGCTCCAAAAATTCATCTGGAATAAAAAAAGACCCCGAATAACTGCAGCGATCCTGAGAAAGAAAAAAGTAGGTGGGATCTCAATACCAGATATCAAGCTGTATTACAAAGCCACTGTTCTCAAAACTGCCTGGTACTGGCACAAGAACAGACATATAGATCAATGGAATAGAACAGAGAACCCAGAAATCGACCCGAACCAATATACTCAATTAATATTTGACAAAGGAGGCAAGAACATACAATGGAATCAAGACAGTCTCTTCAATATATGGTGTTGGGAAAATTGGACAGATACATGCAAGAAAATGAAACTAGACCACCAACTTACACCATACACAAAAATAAAATAAACTCAAAATGGATAAAGGACTTAAATGTAAGACGGGAAACCATAAAAATACTAGAGGAATCCAAAGGCAACAAAATCTAGGGCATATGCCAAAGCAATTTATTCACTGATACTGCTCCTAGGGCATTGGAAACTAAAGAGAAAATAAACAAGTGGTACTACATCAAAATAAAAAGCTTCTGCACAGCAAAAGAAACCATCAACAAAACAACAAGAAAGCCCACTGCATGGGAGAACATATTTGCCAATGTTATCACCGCTAAGGGTTTAATCTCCAACATTTATAGGGAACTCATACAACTTAACAAAAGGAAGATAAATAATCCAATCAAAAAATGGGCAAAGGACCTAAATAGACACTTTTCAAAAGAGGACATTCAGAAATCCAAGAGACATATGAAAACATGCTCAAAGTCACTAATCATCTGAGAGATGCAAATCAAAACAACAATGAGGTACCATCTCACACCTGTCAGAATGGCTATCATCCACATTCAACAAACGACAAGTGCTGGAGAGGATGCGGAGAAAAGGGAACACTCGTGCACTGCTGATGGGAATGCAGACTGGTGCAGCCACTATGGAAGACAATATGGAGTTTCCTCAAAAAACTACAAATGGCCGAAACCGGTTTGGCTCAGTGGATAGAGCGTCGGCCTGCAGACTGAGAGGTCCCGGGTTCGATTCCGGTCAAGGGCATATACCTGGGTTGTGGGCACTTCCCCAGTGGGGGATGCGCAGGAGGCAGCTGATTGATGTTTCTCTCTCATTGATGTTTCTAACTCTCTATCTCTCTCCCTTCCTCTCTGTAAAAAATCAATAAAATATATTTAAAAAAAAAACAAACTACAAATGGAACTCCCATTTGACCCTGTAATCCCACTTCTAGGAATATATCCCAAGAAACCAGAAACACCAATCAGAAAGGATATATGCACTCCTATGTTCATAGCAGCACAATTCACCATAGCGAAGAGCTGGAAACAGCCTAAGTGCCCATCAGCAGATGAATGGATTAGAAAACTCTGGTACATCTACACAATGGAATATTACACTGCTGTAAAAAAGAAGGAACTCTTACCATTTGCAGTGGCATGGATGGAACTGGAGAGCATTATGCTAAGTGAAATAAGCCAGTCAATGAAGGAAAAATACATGATCTCACTCATTTATGAATAATAAAGACCATTATCAACTGATGAACAAAAATAGATACAGAGGCAGAGCAACCTCAAATAGATTGTCAAACTAAAGCGGGAAGGCCGGGGAGAGTTGGGGGACAGGAGGGAGGGGGGTAAGAGATCAACCGAAGGACTTGTATGCATGCATATAAGCATAACCAATGGACATAAGACACTGGGGGGTAGGGGAGGCCGGGGGAATGTCAAGGGGCGGAAAAAACGAGACATATATAATACTCTTTGTAATACTTTAAGCAATAAAACAATTTTTTTTAAAAAGTTCAAAATGGAACTCCCATTTGACCCTGTGATCCCACTTCTAGGAATATATCCCAAGAAACCAGAAACACCAATCAGAAAGGATATATGCACCCCTATGTTTATAGCAGCAGAATTTACCATTAGCGAAGATCTGGAAACAGCCTAAGTGCCCATCAGCAGATGAATGGATTAGAAAGCTGTGGTACATCTACACAATGGAATACTACACTTCTGTAAAAAAGAAGGAATTCTTACCATTTGCAGCAGCATGGATGGAACTGGAGAGCATTATGCTAAGTGAAATAAGCCAGTCAATGAAAGAAAAATACCACATGATCTCACTCATTTATGGATAATAAAGACCATTATAAACTGATGAACAAAAATAGATTCAGAAGCAGAGCAGCATCGAACAGACTATCAAACTACAGTGGGAAGGCTGGGGAGGGTTGGGGGGCAGGTGGGAGGGGGTAAGAGATCAACCGAAGGACTTTTTTGCATGCGTATAAGCATAACCAATGGACATAAGACACTGGGGGATAGGGGAAGCCAGGGGAATGTCAAGAAGGGGGAAAAAACGAGACATATATAATACTCTTTGTAATACTTTAAGCAATAAAACAAAATTTTAAAAAAACACATATTCACAAATGATTCTAAAATACCAAATTTAGTTAACCTCAGGGACCTCTACAATAGTAATAGTTTAAACAGGCATCTACAACTCCGCTCCCCCGAAATTCAGTTTATAAGAAGGATAGCTAAGTTAGTATAGTAATAAGCATATAAATTTTCTATTTTTAATAATTTGTTGTATAAGCCCAATTAGCTTAGAATGTATTCACCCCCCCTCAAAGGTGGCAGAAAATCCATAATAAACAAATCAAATATATAACCCATGTATAAATGCATAAAGAGGCAAAAAGAGTAAGCCCTTAGTTCATATTATAACCTAATGTACCTGAGAAAAATGTGCCTCATCTCCCTCTGTTGCTGTTGGGGATGGAGTCCTTGCAGTATCTTGAGAAAAGAGATTTTCTGAGACTTACATGAGAGGATATGATATAATAGAAAACTTTATTTCTGTGGAATTATATCCCTGGGTTTCCATGGTCTCCTTTCCCTTAGTCTAGTTATAGAAGAAGTGTAGCTGGGGTTTCAGTAGAGCTAAAATCAGAGCTGGTGTTCAGAGTTTCTGTTCCATGTTGGAGCAGCGTCCAGTCCAGCATCAGGCTACTTGCAGTCCATTAGTCCATTGTGTGTGGGGGTCCACATGGCTGTGGGCCACATGGGAGAATGCCAGGGAGCCAAGAGAGTGAGCCCTGAGCAACAAGAATCCCAAAGGCTCCACAAGCACAAGAGAGCAAACATTGTTTAGAGCAGTGGTTCTCAACCTTCCTAATGCCGCGACCCTTTAATACAGTTCCTCATGTTGTGGTGACCCCCAACCATAAAATTATTTTCGTTGCTACTTCATAACTGTAATTTTGCTACTGTTATGAATCATAATGTAAATATCTGATATGCAGGATGTATTTTCATTGTTATAAATTGAACATAATTAAAGCATAGTGATTAAACACAAAAAAACCCAAAAAACAACCAATACAACAATAGCCATCCAGTGTGAATGAATAAAAAATATACCTACTTTTTTTTGTCAGATCTGCAAAATACATTTTTTGGTTTGCCACAGAATTTTAGTAAAATTATTGACGTGAAAAAGGCTGGAAATTGTGGCTACAGGGCAGCGGTTCTCAACCTGTGGGTTGCGAACAATGAAAATACATCCTGCATATCAGATATTTACATTATGATTCATAACAGTAGCAAAATTACAGTTATGAAGTAGCAACGAAAACAATTTTATGGTTGGGGGTCACCACAACATGAGGAACTGTATTAAAGGGTTGCGGCATTAGGAAGGTTGAGAACCACTGCTAGGGTATAAGATTGAAATCGGAAAAAAAAAAAAAAAGAAATCGGGGTATAAGAGAAAGAATCAAGGGTGGGTATCTATATTAAATGGCTTTAAGCAAAAAATTATTCTGCTAAAGATGTTGCCAGTTGTTCACCTCCAGGATAAAGCTCAGACTCCTGAGCCTATCCTGGGAAGGTCTAGATACGTGCTCTTAGCCTCTACACTTTTGCAAATATAGTTTTCTCTTTCTGGAAAGCCTTCCCTCGCTCCCTTTCTCTGCTTTCTCCTATTCTCGGCCAGGATTTCCCTCAAGCAGCCCCTTCTCTGAAGACCTTTTCCCCCAATCCTCTATGCCCAATCTATCCCAATATTACACATAGTAAGGATGTTCACTTTCACATATATCTTCCAAATCTTTTCCTCTTTATCCAAATGCCTTTATTCTCTGCAGATGGCTGCTTGCTCAACCTCCTCAATTCCTGTGCTCTAAGCCAACTACTGTGTGCCACTTTGGTTTTCCTTCTCTCCACCTCACAAGTTCTCTCATGCTACTTTTGCTTAGGAAGGGCGGGGGTATTCTAAAATAGATATTAATATTTGAAATTAAATGAAAATGAAAAGATTCAGATATTTTTCAAAAAGAAACAATAGGAGAAATCAGTGACTAACAAAAATTACCGCCGAAACCGGTTTGGCTCAGTGGATAGAGCGTCGGCCTGCGGACTGAAGGGTCCCAGGTTCGATTCCGGTCAAGGGCATGTACATGGGTTGCGGGCACATCCCCAGTAGGAGATGTGCAGGAGGCAGCTGATCGATGTTTCTCTCTCATCGATGTTTTTAACTCTCTATCTCTCTCCCTTCCTCTCTGTAAAAAATCAATAAAATATATTTTAAAAAAAAATTACCTATGGGGAAAAATAGCCTATGGGGAGGGAACAAAGGGGGAGAGACTGGGGTAGCAGCTGGACCACTGTAAATGTTTCATCTCTGGTTTTGTCTGTAGACCCATATAAATGTGTTAACTTTATACTAAAACTAGAGGCCTGGTGCACAAAATTTGTGCATGGGTAGCGTCCCTAGGCCTGGATGGAGATCAGGACCAATCAGGGCCTTCCAGCTGCTGGCCAGAGCTTCTCTTCCCTGGATGCCGGCCTGGGCTTTCCTTCATTCCACGCTGCCTCCCAGTGGTCAGTGCACATCATAGTGAGCAGTCAAACTGCCGGTCTCCCAGTCGAACTTCCGAGGGGACACTGCATATTAGCCATATATATATATATATATATATATATATATATATATATATATACATACACACACATACACACACACACACATATATCACTAATAAAAGGGTAATATGCTAATTAGACCAGGAGACCTTTCAGATGTCCTCCTGGACAAAGCCATGGTGGTGGGGCTGAGGCAGAGGCAGTCAGGCTAATATGCAAATCGACCAAATGGCGGAACAACCGGTCGCTCTGATGCGCACTGATCACCAGGGGGCAGATGCTCAATGCAGAAGCAGTCGGACATCCCCCAAGGGCTCCCAGACTGTGAGAGGGCGCAGGCTGGGCTGAGGGAACCCCCGAGTGCACAAATTTTGTGCATCAGGCCTCTCTCTCTCTCTCTCTCTCTCTCTCTCTCTATATATATATATATATATATATATAGTATACACACACACACACACACACACACACACTATTTGCCCTGTTACAATACAAGGAATGAAAGTAATCATGCCTGATGTTTACTGAGCTTGTTGGTGTATATGTAGGGTATATATTGACTCATGGCTTACAATTTGCTTAAGATATCCTACCAGTGACTCTGAATCTTCACATAGCATTATGTCAACAAAAAATAATTTTTAGTTTAATTTATAATTTTTAGAGAAAAAGAGAAACATCAATTTATTGTTCCACTTATGTATGCATTCATTGGTTGATTCTTGTATGTGCCCTGACTAGGGATGGAAGCCACAACCTTGGCATATCAGGATGATGCTCTAACCAACTGAGCTACCTTTGTTTTTAAATGGGAAAAGATTGAAAATGGAACATTAACATCCAAAATGCTGCCATTCATTCCTGTACATTTTGCCAAAGGTGGACTACAAAGCCAATCTGGGCTTCCTAGCAACCAAGAAAATGGTTCTGTCCAGAACTTTCTCACCTTAAAACCTTGATTGACAACCTCTTGCTCAGACAGCTCTATGGCAGTCTGTAGGCTTACAGGGCACACCTGGTCCAGCCCCTGCCCAGCTGTTCTGCTTTTTCCACCACCACCCAGCCAGGTGACCACTATAGTTGACCCTCAACAACGGGGGGAGGGGGGGGGTGTTAGGCCAACCCCCACGCAGTCAAAAATCCACGCATAAATTTTGAATCTCCAAAAGGCAGTTCCCCTTTGGAATCCACCAGGGGATTGGTTCCAGGACCCCTGCCCCCATACCAAAATCCACAGATAAAAAGTCTCTTATATAAAATGGCGTAGAACAATGCATACAGTCCTAGACCAATGCATAAGGTTGGCTCTCCACATCTGCACCATAGGATTCCAAACCGCGGGTGGAAAATACTGTTTTGGTTGAGTCCGCGGATGTGAAACCCGGGATCCAGAGGGTAAGTGAACGCACACAGTTTAAAACCGTATAATCCCAGGGTCTACTGCACTTCAAACAATTCAGCAAAGGCGTTCCCAGCCCAGGCGCAGGCGCAAACCCTTGGCGCTCAGACTTTCGTCCCTCCCCCAGCCCTAGGAGTTAGACCCACCCACCCCGCTCCCTCGGCCTCCCAGCGCTTCTGCTTAGGTGTTTATGATCGCTGCCATCCTCACCCACGAAACAGGTGCCCCGGGCACACTGAAGGACTCCAAGGAACCCACCTACAGAAGACGCGCAAAGCGAACTGCATTTCCCAGGGCCGAGCCCGCGTTCCCACAGCTCCCTGGGAGCGCGCGAGGGGAGGGCCCGCCCGGAGGGGGTGGTGACTGCACCGCCTCAGTCCCCATAGCCCCACCCCGTCAGTGCCACTAAATACGTCCTTCCGCTTCCTTCTCTCTCTTTCTCCGCCATCGAGGTGCGCGCGTTAGCCTCTGCCTCACCATGGTAAGTCCATCCTTTACCATCCGCGTGGGGGAGGCTCATCGAGTTCTCAGATCCCGCGAGTTGGCGTGCGCCGCGGGCTGCGCCGAGATGCGGGGGTCTTTTCGAGGCCTTTTGCAGGGAAGGCCGAGTTTGGGCCCTGCTCCAGTCGGCGGGCCTGGCGGGAAAGTAGTAAGCAATCTAGCCCTTGGGGAGGGGCGGGCTGCCTGGCGCTGCGAGGTCTGACTGGGGTGCCCTGTGCGCCAGGCCGCCGCCTCGAGCGGGTTCCGCTTCCCGTCGCCCGAGCGAACTGATTCTGGGGCAGAGAAGTTGGGGGGGGGGGCGGGGGACGACGCGGCAATCGTGGCCCAACTGCTGGCTGCCTACGACACGGACCTGGCATCGAGAATAGAATGGGGCTGCTGGTTTTCGTAAAGTTTTTTAAGTTGGCGGCCAGGAGCCTACCACATTTTGAGCTTCAAGGAGTTTTTTAGTCATTCCAGGGACTTGAGCTTTACCCTATGGAAGCTCCTGGAGCAAGGACGCTGTGATACGAACCTCTGCCATTTGGGCATTCTTCGTAAGATGCCCGCTGCGGACAGTCACTGGGTTTTTCCTGTGACGGTTCCCTGAGAAGTTTAAATTGAGCATAGGCTTCTGGGTCTGGAGAAGATCCGTATTTGGTGTTTTATAGTTTTAATGGTTGACGGAAAATTTAATTTACAGCTACTGAGAACTGGGAGATGGGTGTAGTCTTTGCCTTTTTTAAAATGGCCCCTAATATGCAAAGGTGTGTTGGGCCACAAGCGCCAGACTTTAGAGGAGCGTTCATGCTATTCCTCCTAAGTAGAGTTAGAATTAATATCAAAATGATCAGCGGGTTAGAGTAGATCTACTGAATATGGGGAACGTTGTGTAAATCCTCATTACTTTTGTAATGAGCCTTGAATGAGGGGATACTCCTGTTTTACAAAGAAGGGTACTGAGACAGACTTGCAAGTTACACATTTAGTTTACTGAAAGCTGTGTTCTTTCCTGAAAACCTAGTTCCCCAGCTCTCACCATCCCTGATGTGGTCCTCCTCCAGAAGACTTGGGGTGCCCTAGACTCAACAGAAAGGATCAGGGTTTGACTCCCATCTTTTCGCATTAATATGCTTCCTTTGGGGGCAGGTTACATACCTCCTGACTTTTTAACAATGGGAATTAAGGTCCCTACCTGCAGAGAAGTTGCCAGAAACGAAACAAAGGGCATGATGGTTTTGGAGTTTAGGGGTTTGGTATATATTGAGCATTTAGATGTTTGTTGGATTGAGGAAGTTCTTGACTTTGAATATTTTGAGCAAGTTCTGATATTTCTAAGTTGATTGCATATCCTTCCCAGTCTTCCCACAAGACTTTCAGGATCAAGAGGTTCCTGGCCAAGAAACAAAAGCAGAATCGGCCCATTCCCCAATGGATTCGGATGAAAACTGGTAATAAAATCAGGTAAGGACACTACCCTCCTGTTGTTTTTTTTTTAATTTAAGATTGCTTTGGGGTCATAAGTAATTAAAAGTTGTATGCAATCCAATTTATCCTTTGCCACCACTCTGAAATTTTTTAATGTACTTCCTCTGGATTTCTGGACATGACCCAGCCCACAGCTGGGCTTAGTAGACACTCCTCCAATATTTGTTAATTTCCTGGTTGTCTTCATACTGGACCAGAACATAATATGGGAGGCTATGTCATTGTACAGCCCAGCAGGGAAGACCATGATGCTTCCCTAATCCATCTTTGAAGTGTTTATCTTTATTTTTTTTTCTTAAGATTGGAATATTGCCCTCCACTGCAGAAGTAGTTGAATTGATGGCTTTGGAAGAATAGACATTATTAGAATTATTACAAAGTACTTCCAATCCCAGGTCATCTAGGCCAATTCCTGGCAAAACAGGCCTTAAAACTCCTGCATGCCTTTCAACCCCACTGCTTTTTGGAGACCCAGTGGACCTTGAGATAGGTGTTTTTTTATTTGTTTGTTGTGTTTTTTTGTTTGTTTTGTTTTTGGAGATAGGTCTGGAAGGGGAAGAAAAATCAATGAGATTTACCCAAAGGCTCACTGCCAATGACAGCGCGGTGTGTTTAACAGCACCATGTGAAAATCGCCACCCTCTATAGCCTTACATGCCACCACTTTGCTGCTTTTGGTATATTTGGTAATAAACGGTAGTCTTTATTATTTATGCATATTAATGTGTATGGGGGATATCTCATTGTTACAGGTGCAACTAGAATTTAAAGCACATGGCGTTGCCATCATACAGTACTGAGAAAAAAGCATTGAGGCACTTGGTGAAGTGGTTTGTTTGGCAGCTCAGCCCTTCTACAAGTTTGATGGATTTCTGTTGAGAACATCAGGCATTCATAGTAAAGCACCCCCCCCCCTTTTTTTTTAACATAGCTACATGAACATCAGTTTCTCTAATGGTGGTGGGACCTGCTTTTGGGTTGTAAGGATTGAAAGAAATGTATGTGAAGCTTGGTGCCTGCGGTTATCAATATTAGCGTCTTGCTCTGTGAACTCCTAGAGCTGGGGAAGTATTTTATATTTATCATTGCACACTTTTGGTCCAGAGAATTGGCACAATAGAATTATTTTTCTATCGACTCAGCTGTCTTCAGACTTAAAGTGTATTGAAAGCAGGTTGCAATTACAGTGCTTCATTTTGTGGAAGTACTGCCATTATCCTGCTGAAAGAAAATCTTGTGTTGGTCATTTTGATTTTGCCTTTATGAGGGTAAAATCATGACAGGCTTACATGGACAGTTCAGAGATGGCTTTAGCTCTGCAAATCACTTTTTTTGCTATTAAAGTGAGAGAGAGTGTTGATATATTGTAAAAATTATGCAGGAACTATGTGTGTGTGTGTGACCCATTATGTAGGAATGACTGTTTTTGATGTATTTCAAAATATACATGTCTCTGTCTAAGTCTCTACCTCAGGTCTGTTGAATCAAAGTTGGGTGAGCGTACACTTGGGGAGGGGAGAGCTTCCCCGCTGCTTCAGTACCACATAAGAACCAGTGTCTTCATACCCTGGAATCATTTTGAGAGGTAAAAATTTGATTTGACTAGTTCTTAAACATCTAGCAAATCATTTTTTACTCTCCAAAAAGAGCTCCAAACTTGTGAACGGAAAGAAAAGCCCGGACCCTTTACCTTTCAAGGATATTGTGGTACATGAAAAGGCAAAGTTTGTGGTGAATGAGAGCAGCAAAATTGAGGTCAAACTGTTTTTGTAACTTGGAATTTCCTTCTGTGTAGGTACAACTCGAAGAGGAGACATTGGAGAAGAACCAAACTGGGCCTATGAGAAATCACACATGAGAGATGACTCATATTTATGCTGTATCCAGGTTGCCTACACCCTTAAATGATTGAAAAGATGCTACTGTCTGGACAGTTGGGGCATTTTAATTGGAAGATTAATGAACTTGTGATTTTGCTCTGTTGATTTTTTCCTCCTGAAATAGAAAGTTGATTCAGTAATAAATGTGAGCTCTTTTAAACTGCTGTTGTATTCTGGTTTGTATTGAATGACATAAGTGTTCTCTGGCTACTAAGTCCTTCAGTATGGCTTATGTGAGTAAGAAATGGATTTTTAAATTTTTGTTTTATTTTATTGTTATTAATCCTCACCCAGGAATATGTTTTTATTGATTTTAAGGAGAAACATCAATCAGTTGCTTCCTGTACACGCCCTGATGGGGAATTGAACCCACAACCTTTTGGTGCATGGGACGACACTCCAACCCAGAGCCTGTACACAGCTAAATTTTTATTGTAATTAAATAGCTCCATGTGGCTAGTGGCTTTTATACTTTCTGTTATGAGGAGAGCATATTTTTTTATCCTCATGCCTGAGGGTAGCACATTCTTTTTAAAATGAACAGCATCTTTATATGCTCTTCCTCAATACAAGTAGGAATCATCTGAACCAGAGGTTGACAAACTGGTCTGCTGCCTGATTTTGTATGGCTTATGAACTAGATTTCTGCAATTTTAAATGGTTGAAAAAAAATATTTTGACACTAAAGAAATAAAATTTATTGGATATTTATGTGCTGTGCACTATTCTAAGCACTTGGGATTAATCAGTTGGATTTGTCTAATAATATGCAAATGGCTAATAATAGGCCATTATGCAGGCCATGTCAAATGTCTGGAGAAGGTGGGAAGTAGCAAGTGTCCTCATAGCTTTGGAATTAGGGTGGAACTGCAGCGAGGGAAAGGGGAGCTCTTCGGGTCTGAATCTCAGCTGGAATAAGGGCTCATTCACTTCCTTCAGGTCCAGAGGTAGCAGCTAATTTCAGCAGATACTATCCCATCACACTTTAGAGTTCTTTTTGTTTTCCTTGTTTAAATTACTGGCATGTGGTTTCTCTTAATTTGAACTTGACTTTTAAACAGTATATAATGATGTATCCCAGCAGTTTTGAGGCTACATGACATCACAACAGACTGCAAGATTAAGAGAATTTAGTTGTCTACTGTTAAGGCAAATATTAAAGAGATCTGCAAAAATGTAAAATAACACTAATATTAAAAACTTTAATGATTTTTTTAAAAAATAATGTATTATTTTTTAGTAGGACAAAATTTTGAAGCAATTCTTAAATTTATCCTATTAAAGAGTTATTTTTTTATTTTTCAGTTACAGTTGATATACAATATATTAGTTTCAGGTGTACAACGTAGTGATTACATATTTATATAATTTACCAAGTGATCACCTTAATCTAGTCCCCTCTGAAACTACATAGTTATTAGAACATCCCTTATGCTGCACTTTACAATCCCATGACTTTTCTAAATAACTTTTTTTAAAGGTTTATTTTATTAGGGAAACATTGATTTGTTCCACTTAATTTATGCATTCATTGGTTGATTTTTGTATGTGCCCTCACTAGGGAACAAACCCACAACCTTGGTGTATTAGGACAATGCTCTAACCAACTGACCTGCCTGCCCAGGGTCCCCCATGAATATTTTGCCTTTTTGGTTTTAACATTTTACAGAGAGGATGGGAGAGGGATAGAGAGTTAGAAACATCAGTAAGAATCGATCAGCTGTCTCCTGCACACCCCCTACTGGGAATCAATCCCGCAACCAAGGTACATGCCCTTGACCAGAATCAAACCTGAGACCCTTCAGTCCAAGGGCTGATGCTCTATCCACTGAGTAAACTGGTTAGGGCCTCCCCATGACTATTTTGTAACTAACAATTTATACTTAATTTCTTCACCCAACCTCCCATCCCATCTGGCAGCCATTAAAATGTTTTCTGAGTGTATGTTTTGGTCATTAGTTTTTTAGATTTGACACTTAAAATCATGCCATTTGTCTTTCTCTGGCTTATTCCACTCAGCACAATACACTCTAGGTCCATCCATGTTGCAGATGGCAAGATTGCATTCTTTTTTATGGCTGAGTCATTCCACTGTATGTAGGCGCCACTTTATCCATTTGTCTATTGATGAGCACTTAGGTTGCGTCCATGTCTTTAAAGTCTATTTTGTCTGGTATAAGTATTGCTATCCCAACTTTTTTCTTTCCATTTTCATGAGATAATCTTTTTTTTTCTTTTTTTTAATATATTTTATTGAATTTTTTACAGAGAGAAAGGGAGAGAGAGAGTCAGAAACATCGATGAGAGAGAAACATTGATCAGGTGCCTCCTGCACATCTCACACTGGGGATGTGCCCGCAACCCAGGTACATGCCCTTGACCGGAATCGAACCTGGGACCTTTCAGTCCGCAGGCCGACGCTCTATCCACTGAGCCAAACCGGTTTTGGCGAGATAATCTTTTCATTCTACTTTCACTCTGTCTTTGGATCTGAAGTGAGTGTCTTGTAGACAGTGTTTTTTTTTTAAATATATTTTATTGATTTTCTACAGAGAGGAAGGGAGAGAGATAGAGAGTCAGAAACATCGATGAGAGAGAAACATCAACCAGCCGCCTCCTGCACATCCCCCACCAGGGAAGCGCCCGCAACCCAGGCACATGCCCTTGGCCGGAATCGAACCAGGGATCCCTCAGTCCGCAGGCCGATGCTCTATCCACCGAGCCAAACTGGTTTCGGCTAGACAGTATGTTTAAGGGTCTTGTATTCTTATCCATTTAGCCACCCTATGTCTTTTGATTGGAGCATTTAATCCATTTGTATTTAAAGTAATTGTTGGTGTGTATTTATTGCCAATTGATTTATATATTATATAATAGTTTTTTTTTTATTGATTTTTTGAGAGGAAGTGACAGATTCTGGTATGTGCCCTGATTGGGGATGTTGAACCCACAACCTTGGTGTTATTGGGATGATGCTCTAACCCAGTGGTCTGCAAACTCATTGGTCAACAGAGCCAAATATCAACAGTACAACGATTGAAATTTCTTTTGAGAGCCAAATTTTTTAAACTTATACTATACAGGTAGGTACATTGTTATTAACTTAATTAGGATACTCCTAAGCTGGCCTTTGCTAAAAACGCCCTCGATCTGATTGAGGTACGTTTGCTGAGGTCGAAAATCGACTTCTGCCACGAAGTTTCAATCGCACTGTACGTGTGCGCCAGCACTCAAGGGGCCAAAGAGCCGCGTGTGGCTTGCAAGCCGCAGTTTGCCAACCACTGCTCTAACCAATTGGGGTGCTTGGCCAGGGCCTTGATTTGTATTTTTGGTCTTTATTTTCTTAAAGAAGACCCTTTAACCTTTTAAAATTGATTTTTAGAGGGGACGGGAGTGGGAACATTGGTAGGCTGTCTCCTGCATGCTCCCAACCCAAGCATGTCCCCTATCAGAAATTGAATCTGCAACCTTGTGAACGGGATGACACCCAACCAACTGAAACACACTGGCCAGGACTTTAACATTTCTTATAATACTGGTTTAGTGGTGATGAGCTCTAGCTTTTTCTTGCCTGGGAAATTAAGATTCTCTTTGTCTTTAATCTTTGCAAATTATGACATGTCTTGGTATAAGGTTCTTTGGGTTCATCTTGTTTGGAACTCTCCACTTTCTGGACTTGTATGTCTATTTCTTTCACCAGGTTAGGGAAGTTTTCCATCAGTTAGGTCCTGTTAGCCAGGTTGATGGAGACTCAGATGTGGTGCCAACCTGTTGGTTGTGTGGGGGAGGGTTCAGCAAAGGAACAGTGGCCTCTGCTACAGCGCAACGAAAGTGAGTCCCTAGTAAGTCAGTGTGTATGGGCCGTTTAAGAGGAATGCCTGTGACTCCAGCAGCCCTCTGTCTCACTCAGCCAAAATCCCCGCTGGTGTTCACAACCAGAAGTTACAGAGACTTCTTTTCCCAGCATTGGAACTTTGGGCTGGGCTCCTGGCGTGTGGCTGGGGACCCCTTGCTCCTCAGGGGGACCTCTAAAGCGGATATATTTCTGACTTTAATTGCCACACATGGGTGTGGGACCAGCCCTATCTGTACTCTACTCCTACCAGAACACTGGCTTTCTCTACAAACCTTGAATAGGTAAGATTAGAATTGAAAGAGGAAGGAACTTGGGCACCAGTGTTGGTTGGCTGTGTATAAGGGGTTTCTTTTGAGCCTGGGAGTTGTACACAGGTTCTGGTTCCAGTGGCCTCTCACTAGGTTGTACAGTTGCTAGTACTAGTTTCCTCATCTGGAGAACTAGGTCTGTGCTTCCTTAAGGGAGAAGTGGATTTATAGTTACCCACAAGAAGTGCAGTATAAGATGTCAGCTTTTGTAAGATAATGCAGTCACCCCTGTGGTGACTCCTTGATGGCTTACTGAGAAGCAGGCAGCACCAGAGTGGTCAAGAGTTGGCAGATTCAAATCTTCACTATTCACCAGTTGTAAGCCTCAGTGTCACCTGCAGCATGAGGCCAGTGGGACCTCCCTCAGAGGCCTATGACCATGAAATGTAATAATGCACTAAAGCACTTGATTCAGTGTCTGGCTAGGAAAAGAAGAGGAATGGGGAGTGAGCAGGATGAAGGTTGATGTGGATCCCTCCCCTGCAGACATGTGCTATATGCTGGATAAAGCAGAAGGAAGACACAGCGACCAAAGATAGTGGGGAGGGGCAGTTCGTCATGGGAGAAGTTAGGCGGAAATGGTGCTCACTGACAGGCTTGTCCAAGGCTGTTGATGGGGACTGGCAGGAGCAGCAAGTAGGATCGGATGCCACTCTCAGCCTGACCCTAAGTGAAACTTCTCTTGATCAATTTGAATAATTGATTCCAGAAGGGCTGATAATTCAGATGTTTCGTAGAGTCAGTTGCATTTAATAGTAGCAGTGAGGGGCCCTGGCCGGTGTAGTTTAGTAGTTAGAGCATCGGCCTGCACATCATAAGGTCTTGGGTTTGATTCCTGGTCAAGGGTGTGTACCTGGGTTGCAGGTTCAATCCCCAGCCCTAGTTGGGAGGGTGCAACCAATCGATGTCTCTTCACGTCAATGTTTCTCTCTCCCTCCTTACACACTCTAAAAAGCAATGGGAAAAATATCCATTATCAATAAAAAAGTAGTAGTTAAGGAAGTGAGAAAAACACCAGCAACATAGGCCTGGCCAGAGTCATTTTCTAGAAGCAAATAAAAAGGGAAAGTTAAAAAAGTTAACATTCTTCAATGAAAAACCTCCCTGCTATCAATACTGGAATTATAAGCTATTTTTTAAAAGTTTTTTTTAAAAATTATAACATGCATACAAAAAGTGCACTTATAAGTGTATAGCGTGATACACTTTCACAGGGTGAATCCAATTGCATCACTACAACCCAGTTCAGGAGACAGACCATGATCAGTATCCCAGAAGCCCCTCCTTGGGTCCCCTTTCCAGTCACTATTACCTCAAGTGTAACCACTATCCTAACATCTAACAGCATAGATTACTCTTGCCTGTTTTTACATTTTCTATAAATGAACTAAACTGCACTTTTGTCTTCTTTTGCTCACTATAATCACATATTGACCCAAGTTATTGTGTGTAGTTTGCATCGGGTTCATTGCTGCATAGTGTTCTAGTGTGTGCATACACCACAATGTATTTTCCTGTTGATAGGTATTTATATAGTTTCCAGTTTGGGGCTTTTATCACTAGTGTTGCTGTGAACATCTTTGTACATATTGTTTGTCAAACATGTATGCATCTCATTACAGGTGATTTAGGTTTCATTTTTGTATTTCTTAGGCTGTATAGATACAACAAAAATGCTTTTATTGGTTGTGTATATATAAGTGAAATGGTATCTTGTCTTTAAACTTTTTAAAGAGTGTGTAATTAAAAGAAAGCTAAAATTTCTACAATGAGTATATTTATAATCTGAAAAACATTTTTTAAAGAACAGGAAAATTAACTTTCGGTGTTAGAATAGAGCCATTCATATATGTTGCGTGCGCTCTCTCTCTATATATACATATACATATATATTATTTCAGAGAGGGAGAGAGAGATAGAAACATCAATGATGAGAATCATTGATCGACTGCCTCCTGAACGCCCCACACTGGGAATCAAGCCTGCAACCCAGGCATGTGCCCTGACCAGTAATCGAACAGAGACCTCCTGGTTCATAGTTTGATACTGAGCCATGCTGGCCAGCCAATTGTGTTTTGTTTTTTTGTGTTTTTTTTAAAGCAAAAGAGAAATCTAATACAAGCCTTCATAGATGTCTCGTGGAACCCAAGGAAGGGGGCAGCCAGGCTTCAAAAGGCCAAAACTAGGGCTTTGAAGCCATTGAGAAGCCAGGCAGGCTGCTCTCCCCCTTAGGACCTTTCTTATAGCTTCTTTCTGCATGTCTGCGTTACTCTTGTCCCACTTGGCAGACCAGCCTCGTCTCCTCTAGCACAAGGCCAAACATGGCCTCCTCTCTGTCTCAGGTTAGCTGGCCCCTGGGAATGGGTGGGAATAATTGAATCCCAACAGCATTATCATGAGAGGGTGAGCCTGAATGGCCCAGTCAGCTGTAGCTGAGCGGGCAGGGTCCTGTATAATCATGACTGCTCTGTGGGTGGGCTGGGTGGTCTCCAGAGAGAGCAGTGTGGAATCAAGCCTGCAACCCAGGCATGTGGGCTGAACAGGCATCCCCAAGAGCATTTACTCCAGTGAAGCTCTGAGCTGGAAACCAGACCTGTGTGCTAATCCTGGTGTTGCCTCAAGAAATACCTTATGTCTCTGGACCGTTATCTCTTCCTTTTACTAGTGTTCACCCAGTGCTTTCTGCAGGCCTTTCTGCTGGTTTTTGTTTAAGTTTGCTTTTCTGTGGGTATTTTCAGAAGCTTCCAGGAATACCAAGACATGGGAAAGATAGCATGTCAAATAAACAAGAGAGAATCCTGAAACAAATTAGACAGGCCTGTGAGCTGTGGGATTGGAAAAAGACATACCCTTTTGAGCTAAAAACAAATTCTTGGGTTTGGACTGCAAAGATAGGCATCCAAGCTACAATCAAATGCTGCAGAGATTCAGGAACTCCCCTGAGTCTTATCTGAAGCTGCTCCTTCTGGAGGGAGCCCTTGTAATTGAGTTCCAAATAACACAGGGTAGAGGTTGTGATTGAAAACATTGAAAAAAAGGAAGTAACCATAGGAGAAACAGTACAGGGTATATAGCAACTCTGTAATATTCATGCAACCTTTTTGTAAATCTAAAACAAAATGTTTACTTAAAAAAAACCAAAATAGCCAATCAAACACCCAAGGATTAATTGATTACGTATGCATTTTCTTTTTAAAAAAATATTTAAAGTTTTTGCCTTGGCCCGTGTGGCTCTGTTGGTTGGGCATTGTCCCATGTACAAGAAGGTTGTTGGTTCAATTCCCAGTTAGGGCACATACCCGGGTTGTGGGCTTGATTGCCGGGGTTCTTGTTCCAGGATCTAGAAGGGTTCAGCAATCTGGAGAAAGGCTGTGTGTAACTTAAAGAGTCCTGAGACGAAGCATAATTTTGAAAGGCATTTGGAGGTCGGAGCTTAGCTAAAAGGAACTAAGATCTCCACATCTCAGGACCCCATGCTTTTTATTAACACAAATTGTCCTGAGGCAAGGCAGAGATCTACACTTCAGAGGGGTAGGGTTTCATATACAGAGTCCATTGTCTGGGGAAAATTAGCCTGCGGCTTCTCCAGGTGTTTGGCCAGTAAGAGGCAATAACATGTAGATTAAGATGCCCTGAGCTGTCTGGCAACAAGCAATCATCCCTTTTCAGATTTGGGGAAATGCCCTCAGCCATTCCCAACAGGTGACAACACATGTGACTCAGCCCTTGTTGAGTCCCCAAGTTCCATCAACCTTTTGATGAAACTCTTGCAATTATGACATGCTGGAATTGGCTTCTGGCACTTGAACCCTGGTAGGGGGTATGCAGGAGGCAGCCAATAGATGTTACACTCTCACATTGATGTTTCTTTCTCTCCCTCTCTAAAAATCAATTTTAAAAAATCTTTAATTTGTTTTTAATTTTTCAATTACAGTTCACATTCAATATTATGTTAGTTTCAGATGTACAGCATAGTGGTTACACATTTATATAACTTACAAAGTGATTCCCCCCCCAATAAATGTAATACTCACCTGACACCATATATAGTTATAGTACCCACCTGGCCCCATACATTATTACAATATTGTTGACTATATTCCCTATGATGTACTTTACATCTCCATGACTATTTTTTAACTACCAATTGGTACTTTTTAATCCCTTTACGTTTTTTCACCCAGCCCCACCCCCTTCATCTGTCAACCATCAGTTTGTTCGTTGTATCTATGAGTTTGTTTCTGCATTGTTTGTTCTTTTTTGTTGTTGTTAATCCTCACCTAAGGATATTATTCCATTGATTTTTGGACAGAGCAGAAGGGAGGGGGAGAGACAGAGAGAGAAACATCGATGTGAGAGTAACACATCGATTGGTTGCTGCCCACAAGGGGCCCTGACCAGGGCCGGGGAATCAAGCCTGCAACTGAGGCACGTGACCTTGACTGGAATCGAACCCGAGACCCTTCAGTCTGCGGGGCGATGTTCTATCAACTGAACCAATCTGGCTAGGGCATGTTTGTTCATTGTTTGGTTGTGTATATATAAGTGAAATGGTATCTTGTCTTTTAAAAAAATTTTTTTATTGATTTTTAGAGAGAGAGAGAAGAAGAGGAAGAGGGAGAGAGAAACATTGATCAGCTACCTCCTGCATACCCCCTACTGGGGATCAAACCTGCAACCCAGGCATATGCCCTGACTGGGAATCAAACCGGCAAATTTTCAGTGCACAGAATGATGCCCAACCAACTGAGCCACACTGGCCAGGGCCGTGTTTGTATGACCTATTTTACTTAGCATAGTACGCTCTAGGCGAACCTTTTGAGCTTGGCGTGTCAGCATTTTGAAAAACCCTAACTTAACTCTGGTGCCATGTCACATATAGAAATTTTTTGAGCCGAAACCGGTTTGGCTCAGTGGATAGAGCGTCGGCCTGGGGACTGAAAGGTCCCAGGTTCGATTCCGGTCAAGGGCATGTACCTGGGTTGCGGGCATATCTCCAGTGGGAGATGTGCAGGAGGCGGCTGATCGATGTTTCTCTCTCATCGATGTTTCTAACTATCTCTCTCCCTTCCTCTCTGTGGAAAATCAATAAAATATATTTTAAAAAAAAATTTTGATATTTGTAACCATAGTAAAACAAAGACTTATATTTTTGATATTTATTTTATATATTTAAATGCCATTTAACAAAGAAAAATCAACCAAAAAAATGAGTGCGCGTGTCACCTCTGACACGCGTGTCATAGGTTCGCCATCACTGCTCTAAGTTCATCCGTGTTGTTGCAAATGGTAAGATTTCATTTTTTTTTTAAATCCTCACCAGAGGACATGCTTCGAGAGAGGAAGTGGGAGAGACACATTGATGTGAGAGAGAAAATTGATCAGTTGCCTTCTGCATGCTTCCCTGGGGATCAAACCTGCAACCAGCAATTTTTCAGTGCATGGGACAATGCTCAACCAACTGAGCCACTCAGACTGGGCAGATTGCATTTGTTTTTATGGCTGAATAATATTCCATTATATATATATATACTAGAGGCCCGGTGCACAGATTCATGCACTGGTGGGGTCCCTCAGCCTGGCCTGCTGGGATCAGGCTGAAACTGGCTCTATGACATCCCCTGAGGGATCCTGGATTGCAAGAGGGCACAGGCCAGGCCAAGGGACCCCACCAGTGCACAGCTGGGGCTGGAAAGGGACCACGGGAGGGCTCCAGGGGGGCTCCAGGGCATGTCCAGCCCATCTTGTCCAGTCCCGATTGGCCAGACCCCAGCAAGCTAACCTACTGGTTGGAGTGTCTGCCCCCTAGTGGTCAGTGTGCATCATAGCGACTGGTCAAACTGTTGAATGGTCAGACACTTAGCATATTAGGCTTTTATTATATAGGATGCCACCTTTTCTTTTTCCAATTGTCTATCAATGGATACTTAGACGTCCATATCTTGGCTATTATAGATGACTAGAGGCCCAGTGCACGGAATTCGAGCATGGGTGTTGTCCTTAGGCCTGGCTGGTGATCGAAGCACGAGTGTCTGGTGTGGAAGGGCAGATCCCAGCTGACCTCTGGGCCCTGGGCAGCACCTGAGCCCCCGAGTCCCCACACGCCCCCCTCTGCTTAAGTCACGGCACCTGAGTCCCCACATGGAGATGCGGCGAGTGTGGCTGGACACTGTGAGGTGGGGCTCAGCATGGGCCTCTGGACCACCCAGCAGCGCCGCATGAAAGCCAGGCAGGCAGCATGCTCTCTCCTGGCTGGCCTCGCAGACAAGCTCCTGCATAAACCCACAGGGAGCCCAACCAGCCCCTGCGGTCCCGGTAGCTGCAGCCTGGCTCACCCAGGAGATGCCGCACAGGTGCGGGGTGGGCGCCTGGCACCTGAGCATGGGGGCTTCCCCTGCACGTGAGCCCTGCTGTCCTGGGGGAGGGTAGCAGGGGGAGTGAGAGTGGCGTGGCAGGCACCCCACATTCTCACCACAACTTCGTCCCCATCACCCCCGCCCCCAGGTAACTGATGAGAGGTTGCAGCACATCACCAACGCCCACCATGTTCCATGCCCCCCCCTCCCAGTGGTCATCACACATCATAGGGAGCGGTCGAACTCCCAGTCAAACGACAGCCCAAGGAGACAGTTTGCATATTAGGCTTCTATCATATAGGATGTTGCAATGAACATAGGAATGCATATTATCTTTTCAAATTAGTGTTTCTGTTTCTTTTGGATAAGTACCCAGAGGTGGGATTGCTGGGTTATATGACAGTTCTATTTTTAATTTTTTGAGGCACTTCCATGCTGTTTTCCACACACCAGTCTGCATTGCCACAAACAGTGCATGAAGGTTCCTTTTTCTCCACATCTTCACCAACACTTGTTTGTTGATTTATTGATGATAGCCATTCAGATGGGTCTGAGGTGATTTCTCATTGTGGTTTTAATTTGCATTTATCTGATGATTACTGACTTTGAGTATCTTTTTATAAGTCTGTTGACCATCTCTATGTCCTCTTTGGAGTACTGAGCTACCCAGCCAGGGACCTCTGCTCATTTTTGAATCAGATTGGGTTTGTGTTGTTTTTTGGTGTTAAGTTGTATGAGTTCTGTATATATTTTGGATATTAACCCCTTATCGGACGTATCATTAGTGAATATGTTCTCCCATTCAGTAGGTTGTCTTTTCATTTTGTTGATGGTTTCCTTTACTGTGCAAAAACTTTTAATTTGATATAGTTTCATTTATTTTTTCTTTTGTTTCCCTTGCCCAAGGAAACATATCCAAAAAAATATAACCAAGAGCAATGTCAAAGAGTTTATTGCCTGTGTTTTCTTCTAGGAGTTTTATGGCTTTGTATCTTACATTTAAGTCTTTATTCCATTTTGAGTTTATTTTTGTATATGATGTAAGAAGGAGATCTAGTTTCATTTTTTGCATGTATCTGTACAGTTTTCCTAACACCATTTATTTAAGAGACTGTCTTTACCCCATTGTATATTCTTTTTTTTATTTTATTGCTTAAAGTATTACAAAGAGTATTACATATGTGTCCTTTTTTCCCCCCACCCTTGACATTCCCCCGGCCTCCCCTACCCCCCAGTGTCTTATGTCCATTGGTTATGCTTATATGCATGCATACAAGTCCTTTGGTTGATCTCTTACCGCCCCCTCTCCTGCCCCCCAATCCTCCCCAGCCTTCCCACTGTAGTTTGACAGTTTGTTCGAGGCAGCTCTGCCTCTGTATCTATTTTTTTTAAAAATTTTTTTATTTTATTGCGTAAAGTATTACAAAGGGTATTACATATGTGTCCTTTTTTCCCCCCTGCCCTTGACAGTCCCCTAGCCTCCCCTACCCCCAGTGTCTTATGTCCATTGGTTATGCTTATATGCATGCATACAAGTCCTTCGGTTGATCTCTTACCCCCCTCCCTCCTGCCCCCCAACCCTCCCCGGCCTTCCCGCTCCAGTTTGACAATCTGTTTGAGGCAGCTCTGCCTCTGTATCTATTATTGTTCAAAAGTTTATAATGGTCTCTATTATCCATGAATGAGTGAGATCATGTGGTATTTTTCCTTCATTGACTGGCTTATTTCACTTAGCATAATGCTCTCCAGTTCCATCCATGCCGTTGCAAATGGTAAGAGTTCCTTCCTTTTTACAGTAGCATAGTATTCCATCGTGTAGATGTACCACAGTTTTCTAATCCATTCATCTACTGATGGGCACTTAGGCTGTTTCCATATCTTAGCTATGGTGAATTGTGCTGCTATGAACATAGGGGTGCATATATCCTTTCTGATTGGTGTTTCTGTTTTCTTGGGATATATTCCTAGAAGTGGGATCACAGGGTCAAATGGGAGTTCCATTTGTAGTTTTTTGAGGAAACTCCATACTGTCTTCCATAGTGGCTGCACCAGTCTGCATTCCCACCAGCAGTGCACGAGTGTTCCTTTTTCTTCACATCCTCTCCAGCACTTGTCGTTTGTTGATTTGTTGATGATAGCCAGTCTGACAGGTGTGAGATGGTACCTCATTGTTGTTTTGATTTGCATCTCTCGGATGATTAGTGACTTTGAGCATGTTTTCATATGTCTCTTGGCTTTCTGAATGTCCTCTTTTGAAAGGTGTCTATTTAGGTCCTTTGCCCCTATTGTATATTCTTGTCACAGATTAATTTACCATAAAGGCGTGGGTTTATTTCTGGGCTCTCTAGTCTATTTCATTGATCTATATGTCTGTTTTCATGCAAGCACCAGGCTGTTTTGATTACTATGGCCCTTTAGTATAGTTTGATATCAGGTAGCATAATACCTCCAACTTTGTTGTTGTTGTTGTTCTTCTTCTCCTGCTTCTTCTTTTTTAAAATATATATTTTATTGAAGAAAGGAAGGGAGAGAGAAACATCAATGATGAGAGAGAATCATTGATTGGCTGCCTCCTGCATGCCCACCACTAGGGAGTATCGAGCCTGCAACCGGGCATGTGCCCTAGGCTGGAAGCAAACCTGGGACCCTTTAGTCTACAGGCTGATGCTCTATCCACTGAGCCAAACCGGCCAGGGTCCCATTGGTTTTTAGAGAGAGTGGAAGGGAAGGGGAGAGACAGAGAGAGAACCATCTATGTGAGAGAGAACCATTGATGTGAGACAGACACATCGATTGGTTATTGCCCACACAAGCCCTGACCATGGCCGGGGATCGAGCCTGCAACCTAAGTATGTGCCCTTGACCAGAATCATACCCAGGACCCTTCAGTCCACAGGCTGATGCTCTATCCACTGAACCAAACTGGCTAGGGTTTCATTGATGTTTCTATCTCTCTCTTCCTTCCTCTCTGAATTCAATAAATAATATTTAAAAAATATAGTAATATTGTGCTACAGACTGGCTGTGACAATTAAATGAGACAGTGTGTTAAAAGTCCTTGGTTTGCTCTAGCCCATCCGTGGGCAAACTATGGCCTGCGGGCCGGATCCGGCCCGTTTGAAATGAATAAAACTATTGAAAAAAAAGACCGTACCCTTTTATGTAATGATGTTTACTTTGAATTTATATTAGTTCACACAAACACTCCATCCATGCTTTTGTTCCGGCCCTCCGGTCCAGTTTTAGAACCCATTGTGGCCCTCGAGTCAAAAAGTTTGCCCACCCCTGCTCTAGCCAGTTTGGCTTAGTGGCTAGAGCAGCCGTGGGCAAACTACGGCCCGCGGGCCGGATCCGGCCCGTTTGAAATGAATAAAACTATTGAAAAAAAAGAACGTACCCTTTTATGTAATGATGTTTACTTTGAATTTATATTAGTTCACACAAACACTCCATCCATGCTTTTGTTCCGGCCCTCCGGTCCAGTTTAAGAACCCATTGTGGCCCTCGAGTCAAAAAGTTTGCCCACCCCTGGGCTAGAGGATCGGCCAGTGGACTGAAGGGTTCCAGGTTCAATTCCAATCAAAGGCACATACCTCGCTTTCAGGCTCCTCCCCAGCACAGGCCCTGGTCAGGGCTTGTGCAGGAGGTGACCAATCAATGTGTTTTCCTCACGTTGATGTTTCTCTGTGTCTCTCCCTCTCCCTTTCTCTCTCTCTAAAAAAATCAATGGAAAAATATCCTCGAGTGAGGATTAACGGAAATAAGTCTTCTATATATGTAAAAGACTAATATGCAGTGTCCCCTAGGGAGTTCGACTGACTGGGAGTTTGATCACTTGCTATGATGTGTGCTGACCACCAGGGGGCAGCACAGAATGAAGGAAGGTCCCAGCTGGCAGCCAGCAGTTGGGGAAGGGAGGCCCCAGCCGGTGGCAGCTGCTAGGGACCCTACCCGTGCACGAATTTCATGCACTGGGCCTCTAGTTAATAAATAAAAATGTTTGGTTTATTGTCAGGACTTAGTAACTGACATTTTGAAGAACACTAGAGACAGTATATTTTTTCATCATCTATTACTGGGTAACAAACTATCCCAAAACGTAGTGGCTTAAAACAGACATTTTGTTTCTATCACATTTTTGTGGGTCAAGAACTTGGGCAGGCCTTGGCTGGGTGGCAGGGACTAGAGCAGCCGTGGGCAAACTATGGCCCATGGGCCAGATTCGGCCCGTTTAAAATGAATAAAACTAAAAAAAAAAAAAAGACCGTACCCTTTTATGTAATGATGTTTAATTTGAATTTATATTAGTTCACACAAACACTCCATCCATGCTTTTGTTCCGGCCCTCCGGTCCAGTTTAAGAACCCATTGTGGCCCTTGAGTCAAAAAGTTTGCCCACCCCTGGACTAGAGGACCCACTTCTAAGATGGCTTCTTCACTCATGTGCTGAGCACCTTGGTGCTCCTTGGTCTCTCTTCAGATGGCACATCATCCATCAGGGCCTCTCCATGTGACTCGGGCTTCTCATGGTGTGGTGATCTCAGCTCAGGGCAGTTGAGTGCTTACATAGCAGTTGGCTTGACTGAGTGTCCCAAGAGACAGGAACTGAAAGCTGCCAGTCTCTTAAAACCTGGAGCCTGAAACTGACACCAGGACCAGCTTCATGGTCCTGTGACCTGTGCAGCCACACAGGGCCCTGTACTTAGTTTGATGCACTGATTTTGCCATCTTGACATTAAAAAAATTTATTAATATTAAGTTGGCATACAATATATATTAGTTTCAGGTGTTCAACACAGTGAATATATATATATATATATATATATATATATATATATATATATATATATATATATATATAATAGAGGCCTGGTGTATGAAATTAGTGCATGGGGGGAGGCCCTCAGCCCGGCCTGCGCTCTCTCGCAGTCTGGGAGCCCTAGCGGAATGTCCCTGTGGGGGGGCGGGCCTAAGCCAGCAGTCAGACATCCTTAGTGCTGCCACAGAGGCGGGAGAGGCTCCCACCACCGCTGCTGCACTCGCCAGCAGTGAGTCTGGCTTCTGGTTGAGCAGTGCTCCCCGTGTGGGAGCACGCTGACCACCAGGGGGCAGTCCTACATTGAGCATCTACCCTCTGGTGGTCAGTGTGTGTCATAGCCACTGGTCATTCTGCCATTCAGTTGATTTGCATGTTAGCCTTTTATTATATAGGATATATTATGATGTGTTCATCACACAGGTTTTTTTTAATGTTTTTATTTATTTGAGAGAGAGAGGAAATGAGGGAGGGAGGAAGAGAGAGAGAGACATCGATGTGAGAAACACTGACTGGTTGCCTCCCATGAGTTTTTTTTTTAATTGATTTTTTACAGAGAGGAAGGGAGAGGGATAGGGAGAAACATCGATGAGAGAGAAACATCAATCGGCTTCCTCCTGCACACCTCCCACTGGGGATGTGCCCACAACCAAGGTACATGCCCTTGACTGGAATCGAACCTGGGACCTTTCAGTCTGCAGGCCGACACTCTATCCACTGAGCCAAACCTGTTAGAGCCACCACTGAGTTTAATAATCATCTATCATTTTACAAATTATTCGAATAGCATGGAATATATTCCCTGTGCTGTACACTACATTTTCATGGCCTAAAAATGTAGAATACTTCACGAAGTTGTATGTCATCCTTGTGCCATGGCTATGCTAATTTTCTCTGTATCTTTTTTTAAAATATGTTTTTCATTGATTTTAGAGAGACAGCAAGGGAGAGGGAGAGAGAAAAACATCCATGTCAGAGAGAAAAATCGATCGGCTGCCCCCTACTGGGGATTGAAACCACAACCTGGTCATGTGCCCAGACTGGGAAACAAACTGAGCCAGGGCTTTGTATTGTTTTAATTTTAGTACATGTGCTGCCAATGTGAGCACTGCCATCTTGAAATTCTTTTTTAAAAAAAATACATTTTATTGATTTTTCACAGAGAGGAAGGGAGAGGGATAGAGAGTTAGAAACATCAATGAGAGAGAAACATCGATCAGCTGCCTCCTGCACACTCCCTACTGGGTATGTGCCCGTAACCAAGGTACATGCCCTTGACCAGAATTGAACCTGGCACCGTTGAGTCTGCAGGCTGACGCTCTATCCACTGAGCCAAACCGGTCAGGGCATCTTGAAATTCTTAATAAATTTTTAGAAGGGATCTCTCATTTTCAGCTTGGGCTGCCAAATAATATATATATATATATATATATATATATATATATATATATATATATATATCTTTTGCTGTATTGTATTGATCTAAGTAAGCAGTTACAGAACCCACCTGTATTCAAGGGATGGGGATATAGATCCCACCTGTCATTGGGAAAAGTATCAAAGAACTCATGGTCATATTTAATGTGTCACAGCATGGTATAAAGAGGGGAAAGAGTACTGGAATGAAGAAATCTGAGGCTGAGTCCCAGTTTTACACATAGACCATTATCATACAGTATTATAAGCACAATGAGAGAGAAGTATTTATAGGGCCCAAGGGAAGTATTCTGAACTTACATATTTCTAGATGCAGTGAGCCTGCTACTAACAAACCACTTCAGCTTTTGGGACTTCAGTTTTCTTCCATTTGAAATGCGGAAGTTGCTTCTAAAATCATGAACCTCTAATGGCCCATTTATAATTCTCTAAATGTGTGTCTGATATGGTATTCATTAGAAAAAGTGTTTCACAGGGCTCACCAATGGGAGGAGGACATGGGAACAGAAGGTGAATGAGCCACAAAACAATAACTATTAGTTTAATCAGAAAGCCTGACCTGTGGATATAAATTCAAGGTCAGCTACCTCCAACTTGCACTTGTTTATTCCACAAACACCCATTATAGATTACAGGGCAGACACAGTGCAGGAGTGCTGGGCTACAGTAGTGAGCTCTCATCTTCAGGGGCTTACAGTTTACAGTGGGCAGGCGAGCGTGCAGACAGTTGCACCCCTAGTGTTGAGTGCTGTGGTAAGGATGGCATAGGTCCTTGGGAACCTGCTCTGAGCATGCAACGGGTGGGGGGGGAGGGTGCGGGGGGGGGCAGGCTGAGCCCTGAGGCTGAAGAGGAATTAGGTCTGGGGGGGGGGGTGGTGGAATATGGCATACGTCATATCCTATACAGAGGAAGTGGACTGCAAAAAAGCCCAGTAAAGAGAAAGCTGGGAGACTTAGGGAACTGAAAGCCACTCTGTGAGTTGGCAGTGTAGAAAGGGAACATACAGGGTGGTGGGAGAAACTGCCTAGACTAGAGGAAACTAGTAAGGGGGGTGGAGAAGATGAGGCTGGAGAGACAAGTTGGGGCCAGATCATAGGGAGCCTTTAAGCCTTGAGAGGGAGCTTGCTTGGATTCTACCCTGAGACGCAGGGAAACATTGAAGGCTTTGGAATTGGATAGTGGCCTCTCCAGTTTGGGTATAAGAAATCACTGAGGCTGTAACCGGTTTGGCTCAGTGGATAGAGCGTCGGCCTGCGGACTGAAGGGTCCCAGGTTTGATTCCGGTCAAGGGCATGTACCTTGGTTGCGGGCACATCCCCAGTAGGGGGTGTGCAGGAGGCAGCATATCGATATTTCTCTCTCATCGATGTTTCTAACTCTCTATCCCTCTCCTTTCTTCTCTGTAAAAAATCAATAAAATATATTTAAAAAAAAAAAAAAGAAAGAAATCACTGAGGTTAGCAGCGATTGCTGAGATCGGGCTGGTTGGGGGTGGGGCATGGTATGCTAGAAGTAGAGACTAGTAAGAGGCTGTGGTTTGTAGTCTAGGTGAGAAATGATGGTGACTGGAACTAGGGCAGGGACAGTGGAGATGGACTGAAATGGACAGATAAGAGAGACTTAGTAGAATCAACAAGATGATGCCCAAGTTTCTGGCTTGAGCAACAGTGTGGACAGTGGTGTGATCTACTGAGAGGGAAAGACCATGAGAAGAATAGTTTTCTGGTGGGAGGGTGGAAGGATCAAGGTTTCAGTTTTGGATGTGCAAATAACTATTGAAAAAAATGGGTTTGAACTGTGGGGGTCCATTTGTTTTTTTAAATTTTATTGTATTGATTTCAGAGATGGAGAGGGGGAGAGAGATAGAAACATCAATGATGAGAGAGAATCATTGATCAGCTGCCTCCTGCACACCCCACACTGGGGATCAAGCCCGAAACCCAGGCATGTGGCCAGCTGGAGGTCCATTTTTTTGCAGATATTTTAAAAAATACTATAGGTGTATTTTCTCTTATGATTTTCTTTTTAAAAAAAATTTTTTTTTTCATATTAGTGAGAGAGGAAAGGGGGGGAGAGATTGGTTGCTTCCTGCACGCCTCCTACCAGGGATTGAGCCTGCAGCTGGAGCATGTGCCCTGACCAGGATATCAGACCATGGACCTATTGTTGCATGGGATGTTGCTCAACCAACTGAGCCACACTGGCCAGGGCTCCTTTTGATTTTCTTAATAAAACTTTCTTTTCTCTAGCTTACTTCATTGTAAGAATATAATATACTAGAGGCCCGGTGCACAAAATTTGTGCACTGGTGGGGGGGGGTGTCCCTCAGCCTGGTCTGTGCCCTCTCGTAGTCCAGGACCCCTCACTCCTTACCACCCACCTGCTCACTGCTCCTTAGCACTGCCAAAGGCATTGAGCATCTGCCCCCTGATGGTCAGTGTGCATCATAGCAACCGGTCGTTTGCTGTTGGGTAGATTTGCATATTAGCCTTTTATTATATAGAATAATTCATATAATGTACAAAATACGTATCAATCAATTGTTTATATTATTGGTAAGGCTTCCAGTCAACAGCAGGCTCGTAGTAGTTAAATTTTTGGAGAGTCAAAAGTGATACGCAGGTTTGGCTCAGTGGATAGAGCGTCGGCCTGCGGAATCAAGGGTCCCAGGTTCGATTCCGGTCAAGGGCATGTACCTTAATGGTGGGCACATCCCCGGTGGGGAGTGTGCAGGAGGCAGCTGATCAATGTCTCTCTCATCGATGTTTTTAACTCTCTATCTCTCTCCCTTCCTCTCTGTAAAAAAAATCAATAAAATATATATTAAAAAAAAAGTGATACGTGGATTTTCAGCTGTGCAGGGGTAGGTGCCCCTAACCTCCTCATTGTTCAAGGGTCAGTTGTATTTAGTTTGAGATGGCTGTGAGACTTCCAGTTGGAGATGTCCAATAAACAGTTGGGTTGTGGATATGCAAGTCAGGAGAGAACTGGAGGTAGCTGTGGGGTGAAGGGAGGGGTTTTATTTTGACCTGGGAGTGACAGATTGTTTGCATAATGACTTGAAGTACAGAGAAAAAGAGGGACAGGTAGGAAGACAGGCACATTCAAATAGTCAGTGGATCAAAGCTCCCTAGGGTTGGGAAGGAATGAGTCAGAACAAGACCAGGGATTTTGTCTTATAGAGCAGAGTGAAGGAGTTAAGAGTTCAGACTCTGGCGTCAGACTGTCTGGCTTGGAACATTTGATTCTATCACCTTCCAGCTGTGAGACCTTGGGCAAGTCACTTACACTCCCTGAGTCTCAGTTTCCTGGACTATAAAATGGGGAAATTGCCCTGGCCAAGTAGCTTAGTTGGTGAGAGCATCATCCCCGATATGCCAAGGTTGTGGGTTTGATCCCCAATCAGGGCACATATAAGTATCAGCCAAAAATAAATAAGTGAAACAACAAATTTCCCTTCCTTCTTCCTTCCCTCCCTTCTCTTTCAAATCAATCAATCAATCAATCAATCAATTAATAAAAAATAAATGTATTTATTTGCTGGGGATCAAACCAGCGACCTTATGGTACATGGGAGGACACTCAACCAACTGAGCCACACCAGCCAGGGCCTCCTTAGGCTCCTCTTGACTGTGATAGTGTCTCAGACTGTCCTTGTTTTTGACGACCTTGACAATTTTGAGGGGTACCGGTTAAATATTTTGTAGGGTGCCCCTCTATTGGATTTTGTTTGATGTTTTTCTCATGATGAGACTGAGATAAGTTTTAGGGAGGAAGATCACAGAGGTAAAGTGCCATTCTTTTTTTTTTAATATATTTTATTGATTTTTTACAGAGAGGAAGGGAGAGAGACAGAGAGTTAGAAACATCGATGAGAGAGAGAAACATTGATCAGCTGCCTCCTGCACACTCCCTACTGGGGATGTGCCCACAACCAAGGTACATGCCCTTGACCGGAATTGAACCTGGGACCTTTCAGTCTGCAGGCTGACGCTCTATCCACTGAGCCAAACCGGTTTCGGCATAAAGTGCCATTCTTATCAGATCATATCAAGGGTACATATGATCAACATGATTTGATATTGGCCTGTTCACCTGGCTCTAGTAGTGTTGGTCAGGTTTCTCCACTGTAAGGTTACTCATTCTTCTCCCTTCCCAACTGTACTCTTTGGAGGGAAGTTACAATGTGTAACTCTCTTAAAAAAACACACACATTGATTTTTTTAAAAAATATATTTTATTGATTTTTTACAGAGAGGAAGGGAGAGAGATAGTCAGAAACATCGATGGGAGAGAAACATCGATCAGCTGCCTCCTGCACATCTCCCACTGGGGATGTGCCCGCAACCCAGGTACATGCCCCTGACCGAAATCGAACCTGGGACCTTTCAGTCCGCAGGCCGACGCTCTATCCACTGAGCCAAACCAGTTTCGGCAACACACATTGAATTTATTGGGTGACATTGGTTAATAAAATTATATAGGTTTCAAGTATACAATTCTAGAATTCATCATCTGTATATTGTATGTTCACCACCCCAAGCCATGTAGCTCTCTTTAAGGAGTGGGGAGTTACACTCCCCACTTTAACAGAGGAGTATCTCCATAAATTATTTGGAATTTTTCTGCTTGGGAGATTTGACTCTGTTTCTCTATTTATTTGTTTGTGTATTCTATCATTTCTTTAGATCAAAATGGACTTATGGATATTTATTTTATACTTTCTGTTATAATTTATTACTTCTCTAGCCCTAGAACTAGCCATTTCTCCAAGGAGCCAAGGAATCTTGTTTCCCTTTTTTTTTTTTTTTTTTTTAGGGTGAAACATTTTAATCTGACGGTAGCATATAGCACTGTACAGGGAACACTCACAGCTCCAAGAGTGTCCCTCCAGATTAGAAGGAAGTTCTCAGAGATAAGTAGATCAGCTACAGTCTGGTTCCCTGCCGTGGGAGGGAGAGGAAATGGAGTGGGGAAAGCACTGTGGGCAGCTTTCACGTCACTTGTAGATCCAGTTCTGAGCACAGCTCTTGTAACCTACCAGTTCCTCGGGCCGAAACCACAAGCCAATCTCCTTCTCTGCACTTTCCACGGAGTCACTGCCATGGATAATGTTCCTTCCAACTTGGATACGAAAGTCCCCTCGGATGGTCCCAGGTTTGGAGTCTGCTGGGTTGGTCTCCCCAAGCATCACTCGGCCTATCTTCACAACATTCAGCCCCTCCCAGACCATGGCAACCACTGGCCTTGAGTGTATGTATTTCACCAGGCCCCTAAAGAATGGGCGGTCCTTCAGGTCGATGTAGTGTTCCTTGAGAAGGTCTTCCGAAGCCTGCATGAATTTCATAGCAACAAGGCGGAATCCCTTCTGCTCAAAACTCTTGATGATCCCTCCCACAAGCTGGCGCTGGACCCTATCAGGCTTGATGGCAATGAAGGTGCGCTCACTGTTGGCCATGGTCCCTTCCAGCTGTTGGAGCTCCTACTCCACCTCCGTTCCTCCACCTATCTTGTTTCCTTTTATTGAGGAATGTTATTAGGTGTGTTCCATCTGAATAAACTTTAATCTGATCACAAACTTATCATCCTGGAATAATATGGTTGCTTTTTTTTTCATGGATTTTTAAAAAATATATATTTTATTGATTTTTTACAGAGAGGAAGGGAGAGGGATAGAGAGTTAGAAATATCGATGAGAGAGAAACATTGATCAGCTGTCTCCTGCACACCTCCTACTCAGGATGTGCCCACAACCAAGGTACATGCCCTTCACTGGAATCAAACCCAGGACCCTTCAGTCCATAGGTCAACACTCTATCCACCGAGCCAAACTAGTTAGGGCAGTGGTTCTCAACCTTCCTAATGCCACGACCCTTTAATACAGTTCCTCATGTTGTGGTGACCCCCAACCATAAAATTATTTTCGTTGCTACTTCATAACTGTAATGTTGCTACTGTTATGAATCGTAATGTAAATATCTGATAGGCAGGATGTATTTTCATTGTTACAAATTGAACATAATTAAAGCATAGTGATTAATCACAAAACAATATGTAATTATATATGTGTTTTCCGATGGTCTTAGGCGACCCCTGTGAAAGGGTCGTTCGACCCCCAAAGGGGTCACGACCCACAGGTTGAGAACCGCTGGGTTAGAGCAACATGGTTGCTTTTTGTATGAGTCAGGGTTCAATCAGAGAGGCAGGGTCAGCAGAAATATATATATTAAGTGATTTATTGCAAGGAATTGGCTTCTGCAATGATGAGGCCAGACTAGGCAGATTGGGAATTAATAGTGCAGGCTTTCAGGAAGGGCGTACTGGTCCTCACAGGTGTGGGTGGTCCCCAAGTGGGACTGTAGCCTAGCCAAGTGACATAGCTCTTTGTTTCTGTGCTTTTGAGGTAAAATCTATGATTCTATTTTCAATCAATACCTATTAATTGAACACCTTCCATCTACCAGGAACTAAGGATACTGTGGTGAATAAGACAGACTTGGTCCCTGTCCTTATGGAAGTTAAGTCTAGTGGGGGCAGGGGAGATATTAATCTAATAACTGCTTGAATAATTTCAAGTGTGTTAAAGACTGAAGAGCAGATCAGGTGTGGTGCTAACCTTGCCTGAGAGGAGGGAAGACTTCCCTAAGGAGGTGACATTTAAACTGACATCTGAAGGATAAGGGGGAATGAACCAGGTGGGAGAGGGTGGGGGAGGCAAGGAATAGAGGGAAGAGTGTTTCTGGAGAGGGAACAGCATGTAGGAATCCCAGAGTTCAGAAGAACATGGCTCTTTTTAGGAACAGCAAGAAGGACTGACTGTGTGGATGGAGTAGAGTGAGGAAGGATGAATAGAGAAGGGATGAAATGACTTAGGGAGAGAATATAGAGTGAAGAGAAAAGTTTCTGGACTTCAGCTTGATAAACACCAGTAATTAGAGCTATAGGAGGCCATGGAAGACTAGAGAAGAGGGTTTCAAGGAGGAAGAAGTAACCAACATTGACTAGTGGGGCCAAGAAGTGAACTAAGATAAGGACTTGCATTTGGCAGATGGAAGTTCATCATAGGCAACCTTTGAGGAAGCAATTGCACTGGGATGATGGAGGCAAAAACCAGAATGCATAGAGTTGAGAAGCGATTAAGAGGTGAGGACGCCCTGACCAGTTTGGCTCAGTGGGTAGAGCATCTGCCTATGGACTGAAGAGTCCCAGGTTCGAATCTGGTCAAGGGCATGTACCTTGGTTGCGGGCACATCCCCAGTAGGGGGTGTTCAGGAGGCAGCTGATCGATATTTCTCTCCCATCGATGTTTCTAACTCTCTATCTCTCTCCCTGCGGACTGAAGGGTCCTGGGTTCGATTCCGGCCAAGGGCACATGCCCGGGTTGCTGGCTCGATCCCCAGTCGGGGCCATGCAGGAGGCAGCCGGTCAATGATTCTCTCTCATCATTGATGTTTCTATCTCTCTCTCCCTCTTCCTTCCTCTCTGAAATCAATAAAGAAATATATTTTTTAAAAAAGAAGCAACCAATGAATGCATAAATAAGTAGAAGAATAAGTCAATGTTTCTCTTTCCCTAAAATCAATCAATAAAAAAGGAATTAGAAAAAAAGAGGTGAGTAAAGAGGGGAGGAGACCTCTTTGAGAGGCTTGGCTGTGAAGAGAAGAGAGTCAAAAGATTAAGCCAGAAGGCTGGGGGGAAACTTGAGCCTGTTTATCATCCAAAGAGCCTCAATAAATATTAGTCACTCAATAAATGTTACTGCACTGAACTAAATTGAGGGTGAGCTTGAAGATACAGGAAAGGGATTGAGGGAATAAAGCCCTTGGAGGAGATGGGTTGACAGCATGAGTTACATCTTGAAAGTAGACAGGCATGCTCCTTCATTAAAATAAACGGAAATAGAAGACATGGAGGCTGAGTGTGGAATGTAGGGTATGTTGGCTGGAATGGGAGGAAGGCATTTTCACAGATTATAGGGTCAGGAGATAACGGACTTGTATACTTTTATTCTCTTCAGAGGATTTCAGGTTTAGCTCTGACTCCAGTTTATTATTTTTTAAAAAAAATACATTTTTATTGATTCCAGAGAGGAAGGGAGAGGGAGAGAGAGACACATTGATGAGAGAGAATCATTAATCGGCTGCCTCCTGCATGTCCCCTGTTAAGGATCAAGCCTGCAACCTGGGCATGTGCCTTTGGCCAGAATCAAACCTGGGACCCTTTAGTCCACAGGCTGATGCTCTATCCACTGAGCCAAACCAGCTAGGGCCCAGTTTATGATTTTATCTGGAAACAATATCTAACCTATTTATTATTTGATGGGCACTTATTAAGTTGCTGCTGTTACTTCTATGGGCCTAGAACAAGGTGAGGCAGCTTGTTACAATTGTGCCTCAAGTAAAAGAATGTAGGTTGTGAAGAACATCAGCAGAGGAACCAACATCTCCTTTGAGGAAAAGCCACTCAACCGGCACAGGGAGGAAATAACTTGCAAGCAATGCGGACACATTTTAGAGGTGGGATACAGGTAACCACAAGATCCTTCCTGGACTAGGCTAGCAGGTAAAATAGTTTCACCACAAAAGCCTGCTGTGCACCTTTAAATTCTGCCAAACAATAGCTGTTGTTTCCTATTTCTGTGTGTCCTGCAGGTACTAGACCTTGCAATTATCTCCAATCCTCAGAGCAAACCTCAAGGGAGATTGTATTGTTCCCATTTTGCTGATAAGAAAATTGCAACTGAGAGAGACAAGTGATTTGCTCAAAGCCGCTAGTTAGCAGTCAGGATGGAACCCAGGTTAGGCTGAGAGCTTTTACCTACACCAGTGGTTTTGAATTTTGCTCCAGGGACCCCCCTATGTTACTGTCTAAGACAGAGGCAGGGGGTGGGGAGCTCAGCAACCTAGTCTCAATTTGTCAGTTTTACACCTGGGGCTTCGAAATAAGATTTATTAGATCAAAGTCTATTGAGAAGAAAGAGAAATTTGAAAGCCACTGACCTCTATGGGGGTCTTTGAACTTCTCTGCTGAAGCATGACTTTACTTGAAGGTTTTCTCCAGAAACACTGCTTGTGTGATTCATTTTCCCCATCATCTAGCACATCCATCCTCAACATGACTGGCAGAGTGATTTTGGTAAAACCTCATGTTTCTCCTCTGCTTGGAAACCTTCCATGGCTCCCAGGTACCTTAAGTGAAAACCAATGTTCTTCTTTTAGTATGACCTATGAGACCCTCACGATCTGGAACCCCACCCACTTCTCCAGCTTTTCCATTAATTACTCCCTAGCTCCCACCTTCCTGCCAAACAGGCTGACCTACATTTCCTGGTACTTGGTGTACCGGCCCTTACACACTCCACTGGCTCTGCCAGGAGGCCCCTCCCCCTTCACTGACCATCTCCCACTCACCCATGCCTCAGATCAGGAATTACCTTCTTCCCTGAAAGCCTTTCCAGCACCTTGCAGCCTGGGCCAAGGCCCTGCCCTCTGAGCAGCACCCTTCCCCCCATGTTTACACCTCACAGCCCTACTTCCCGTCTCCTTTTTCCTCTGCAAGCCCCACTAGAATGCAGATTCGCATCATCTGCTCAACTCCATTTTGCTTCCCAGGAAAGAAGTTTCTCAGGGAATTTATTCTTTCTCTTAGGGTAAGCATACCAGTCTTGCCTCGAAAAGCATACCAGAAATGCCAATGGCTTGATGTTAGGCATGGAGAGTTTTCAGAATGGGAGTACGTCCCCTGCAGCCAAACCTCAATTTTACATGGAGGAGGTAGGCTAGGCAATATCACATGATGAGAAAAGTCTGTGGGGAAAAATAGCTGACGACAGGAAAAACTATAGAAACCCGCTTTCAAATCTTCTAGCTGACTTGGTTTTCATTTTGGAAAGAGCAAGGCGGATGCTGATCTCAGGTCCCCAAATCTGCTAATAGTTAAGACGTTTAGATTCAAACTTAGCCTATGGGGAGGAGACTACTGATATAAGTGTCCTTTGAATGTTGGGCAAAGGCACATGCTAATCTTCCCTCCAAGCCAGGAACCGGCAGACTCAGCCATGTGGCAGGAAGGCTCTGCCCTGGCAGCCTTCACCAAGCCCAACCCACCTTGGCAGTTGTCAAGGGGGAGGTGGTGGAACAGAAACTAGAGTCTTGCATCAGTTAGCCAATTTGTATCTATAAAATGGGCACAAAAGCCCTAGCCGGCTTGGCTCAGTGGATAGAGCCTTAGCCTGCGGACTGAAGGGTCCCAGGTTCGATTCTGGCCCGGGGCACATGCCTGGGTTGCCAGCTTGATCCCCAGTGGGGGGCGTGCAGGAGGCAGCCAATCAATGATCCTCTCTCATCATTGATGTTTCCATCTCTCTCCCTTCCTCTCTGAATAAATAAAGAAATATATTTTAAAAAAATAAAGTATGCTTTAAAAAAATGGGCACAACAGATGCAGGGGAGTTCAGATGCAGGGGAGTTATGCCAGCTGCTGATGCCAAATGCCAGAAGCCAGGAATAAATATGTTTAAGGTGCCATTCCTAGAGACCTGGGACAGGCTGAAAACACCAATAGGAAGGGTTTGGATCATTTCATGGATGAGAAGAATCTAATGGGTTTTTTAAGGGAAGGTGGGATTGTCTGGGGGCACAGAGTGGGTAGTAAAAAAGGGCAAATAGGCCCACTAGGCAGGCAGAGATGGAAATCTGAATGAATGGGCACAGGGTGGTTTCTGTATTCTGTAGCGACTCAATTTCTCCCTCGTGTTTAAGGACTGAGATGGGAGGGCTTCGGACACACCAGTCCATTGCAAGGGCTACAGGAACGCAGCACTATTTTTTAAAATATTCTCTAAGGCAGCATGTACATTTAGAAGCTTTTTTCTTTTGCCACCCTTCTTCCCCCTATACACAACTCTAGCCTCCAACTGCTTTCCCCTTCTCTCAGTTTGTCTGGGAACAATTTTTCAAACTACAGCTTATATATTAAGTGTAATTTAAAAAAAGCAAATGATGCCCTAGCAGCTAGGGCCTAGCCAGTTTGGCTCAGTGGATAGAGCGTTGGCCAAAGGGTCCCACATTTGATTCCAGTCAAGGGCACGTATTTGGTTGCAGGCTCTTCCCTGGCCTCAGCCCTGGTTGGGGCTCGTGCAGGAGGCAACCAATTGATGTGTTTCTCTCACCGATATTTCTGTCTTTCCCTCTCTTCCACTTTCCCTAAAAATCAATGGAAACGTATCTTCAGGTGAGGAGTAAAAAAAAAAAAAAAAAAAAGCAAATGATGATGATTAAAGTCCTATCTCAGAAAAAAGTGCCAGTGGGTGTGTCTCACTGGAGGCCAGAAGTCCAGGTAAATGACATGACTCACCACAAATTATCAGAAATGTACGTCTGGAGGCTTTCTCCTTTTACTACCCTTCTTTTCCCTACACACAACTCTAGGAGGAGACTGTGCTGGAGCCCAAACCTAGATGCTCAAGAGCCCAATAGACTCAGAGTCAAGGTGAAAGCAGCTCCCTCAGTGCACAGTTCAGCCATTTGCTCTGAGAATAGGCCCAGAGCCTGCCCTGGATCACTAGCTCCTGGCCATGGGTGGGTGACCTCTTCCCTGCAAATCTAGGAAGCTTCCCCCACCTCAGTGGTTAATGAAAAAAAAAATCAAAGGACAGCTTTGTCATGTGAAAGGAAAACAATTCCACTTTAATATGCTTAAGAAGTCATCCGCGATACATTTGAAAAAGTACCAGTAAGGTCTGGTTGTCTCAGGAACAGGGAGCCAGGGGCTGACTCTGGCAGCACAAAGTGACCCCTTAGTAGCCAAGTCAAGCCTGCAGTTAGGCGCTCACTCTGCATCAGTGGTTTACAGTCTTAACTCATTCTTCTAGCAATAAACCAAAACTTCTGCCAGATCAGAAATGGCTACTGGAAGCTTAACTTTCCCTCTCCCAAGCAGGACCGCGATCCTGCCCCTAACTCCAGCTCCTTTTGGGACTGGGCTCCAGGACAGCTTGGTCTTTGCTCTCTCTTTGTGGGGTGGGGGGAGGGGTGTGAGAAGACGCCTGGTCTCCATGTCTCCTGGCCAGTGACTGCAGGAGATTTGTGACAGGTACCTGAGACAGACCGGATGTGGTCTGCTCATTGCAGGCCAGCGCACTCGGCCGCATACCCCCTTCAGTGGAATCTGGGACAAGGGCGGACCGAGGCCTCGCCACAGTGGCGCGTCCTTCTGCACTCTCCTCTACGTCGCCCTCAACGGTCCTGGAAGAAGGGGAACAACTGGCGAAAAAAACCTTGAATTTGCGCCATCCGGCTGCCTGCTGAGTCCTTCTCCTTGCTGAGCAACGTCACCTCTCTCATCGGTGTCTCCGCGGCCGTCGCGCCCAGTGAGTTCAGAGTCCTTCGCAGCGTCCACCCGGTGGCGGTGGTGGCGCCGCCGCTGCTGTTGTTGTTGGCGTTGTCCCGCTCACTGTCGCTCGCCTTCTCCCAGTCCTCAGCCCCCGACAGCTCCCGCAGGCTCCAGGGCGCGTCGGGCCGCAGGTAGTAACAGGGCCGGTGGCCGCTGTGGTCACGGCGCGTGGGGTCAGCTCCCAAGGCGCCCACCAGCACCTTGATGACCAGGTAGTGGCCCTGCAGAGCCGCCAGGTGAAGGGGCGTGAGGCCGCCGCTCCCCGGGACGCTCACGTCGAGCTGCAGCCCCCGGCGCTGGGCGAATTCGTGCACCAAGATGAGCTCCTCGTGGCGCCCGTGCTTGGCCAGCCAGTGCAGCACCGTGTAGCCGGTGATCGGGTCGCCCCGTAGGAGCAGCCCCGGCTCGGCTTCCAGCAGCTCCTGCAGCGCCTCAAAGCGGCCCTCGGCGGCCGCCAGTATCCACGCGTGCTCCCGGGGCTCCAGGCACAGCCTGCCGCTGCCCGCTCCGTTCGACCCGCCCGGGGACTGCTCCTCCGTGCGCCCCTCGGACTGCCACCCGGCGGGAGCTGCCCCCTGCAGCCCCAACAGCTCCCGCAGCATTCCCCGCCGGCGCCCCGAGCCCGCTCCGGAGTGCGTCAGCGAGCCATGCAAGGAGGCCTGCCGGGAGGCGGTGGCTGTGCCCTGGTACCTGCCGAGGCTGACGGCGTCCACTCTCGAGGGGCGGGGCTGCGGGGAGCTCCGCAGGCTGTGCGAGCTCCATGGCGGGGAGGCTCTGGGCGCCGGCGTCGCGGCTTGTCCGGGCTCGGCCATGGTCCTGCAGCTCCGCCGCCGCGCTCCGCGTTTCTAGCGTTCGCAGCCCTTCCCGGGCCCCACTAGGAGAGGAACTGGCGCTGGGGAAGGAAGCGGCTTGAGCAATTGGGCTCCGAGGGAAGAAGGGAGGGAGCAAATGAAGGGAGGGGAGAGAGGGAGAGAGGGCGAGAACGAATGAGCCGAGGGAGTGCCCCCGCGCTGGCGTGGGAGTGTGGAGGGGTCGCCCGGTGCAATGGGTACCGCCGCCACCTCCGCCTCCAGATTGCGGGCGGCCCCGCCCCAAATGGCCAGGTGAGCTGGGAGGCCCCGCCTACCGGCCCGCGGGGGGCGGGGGGGAGGGTTGCCAGCGGCCCCCAAAGTCGCCCCGAGCAGCCCAACTGCCCCAGCAGTCGTTCTCCGCATCCCAGCAGCTGCTGAGAGGAAGAGGTTCGAGGGCGCCCTCTCCCCGGAGGGCTGAGCTCGGCTGCCAGCCAAGGGTCCTGGGTGCTCGCTCCCCGCCCCCTTCCTTGGACCGTCCTTCTTATCTCCTCAAGAGTCTCCCTGTACTTTGTCCCCTAGCCGCCTTTGTCCCGAACCTAGTATTCACGGAGGCTGCCGGGCTACCCCATGTGACCCGGATTTGCCTGCTCTGCCCTTTGTGCTGCCGACCCTTCCCGCAGCGCCCAGAACTACGCGGGATTCCTGCAGAAACCCAAGACCAGGACCCAGGTAGACACTGGAAAAGGGGTATTCCACTGTCCCACCCACCCCGAGTCCGTGCTCCACCCTCAGAGGCTAGGGAAACGCCCTGCCCTCTTCAGAGATGTGTCCTGCTCTCTCCCTCAGGGACCTGCTGATTTCTGTGAATTCAGAGCTTAGGGGCTTTTTAAAAGAGGATGATATTTTACCTTTGAACTCCTAACATTGGCCTCCTCTTTGCTCTTTCCTTCCCTCAATAAATGGTAGCTCTTGCCTCCTGTGCCCCCACCCCATGTTATTAAGGAGTTCAGTCAGTGAGCAATTGGGAGCCATAGAAGGTTCTTGAGCCAGAGAGGAACACAGCTATGATTAAGGTGGTATTTAGGAAAATGATTATGGGAGAAGCAGAGGCAGGAAGTCAGGAGGCTGGTCCAATAGTGTAGGCCAAGAGGGGATGGAGGCTCACACCACTGGGCCTGACAGTGATGGAAAGTATCAGAGGCTTTTCCTCCTTGGCCCTCAAATATTGGGAATCAGTCCTAAATATTTTGAGCTTTCCTTCATGACAGCTTATGCATTTGTAACCCTTAAAAAAAAAAATCCTCACCCAAGGATATTTTTCCATGGATTTTTAGAGAGAGTGGAAGAGAGAGGGAAAGACAGAGAGAAATATCCATGTGAGAGAAACACATTGGGGAGGAGCCTGCAACCCAGGTACATGCCCTTGACCAGAATTTAACCCTGGACCTTTCAGTCCGCAGGCCGATGCTCTATCCACTGAGCCAAACTAGCTGGGGCTGTAACCCATTTTTGAACATTTACTATGTGTCAGACACTGTGCTAGGTGTAAAACTTTTAGTCTTCTCAATGGCCTCAAGAGCTAAGCATCATTATTATCCTCAGTTTGCAGGGAGGTTAGGCCACTTGCCCAAGGTCACCCAGCAGGAAGTGGCAGAACAGGTCTGTGTGACACCATAGCCTTTGTTCTAGTGCAGATCTACCCGTGTCCAAGCCAGGCTTATTGGCTACAAATCACTCCCACAAGCACCAAGTTTCAGCCAAACGGATGGACTTGTCCTAGCCTGAGTACATCTTGAACTTGCCCTCCTCTAGAATGTCCTCTCTCACAGCTTCTGAATAGTGAAGTTCTTCTCCCTGTCCTTCAAGGATGGCCTCAGTTTCCACCTCTCCAGTGAGCGGCCTCTGATTACCCCGGCCCAGAGTGATCACTCTCCCTCCCTCAGTCCTCTGTTTGTATTACTGCCGTGGCATCTGGCACAGACTGCCTTATGTTGTATTTCTCTCCCCTTGTTCTCACATGCCAATTAAATTCTAAACTCTTTGTCCTTGGACAGGAAGCTCAGTTGGTTAGAGCGTCATCCCTATGCGCCAAGGTTGCGGGTTTGATCCCCAGTCAGGGCACATACAAGAATCAACCAATGAATGCATAAATAAGTGGAACAACAAATCTCTCTCTCTCTCTCTCTCTCTCTCTCTCTCTCTCTCTCTCTCTCTCTCTCTCTCTCCTCTATAAAATAAATTAAAAATACTAAAAAAGAAATCTTAAAAGAAAAATACTTCTAAATTCTTTGATGGCTATGTCTTACTATCCTTGTGCACCTAGTAGGTGTGTGAGAAATATGTTACCTTCTTCTAGTTTGGCAACCTGGGAAAATGTGATTGTGTGTATATGTGGTGGGGGCATTGTGTGTGTGTGTTGGTAGGGTGCATCAGCAGCCAGAACCTTGATGCCCACTCCCACATTCCTGCCTTGGATTGAATCTGCAGGACACTGAAAGCAACTCATAGATTTGGTCAATTCATTAAAAAAAGTAATAATGATCCGTGGTTCATTCACTGAACCGACTAGCCAAAGCCACCTCCTTGGCCTTTGCTGACTCCTCAGAGACCAGGCCCAGGCCCAGGCCCAAAGCGGGACCCAGCTTTCAGGGTTTCATTTTCAAAATGCACCCTGACTGACAAGCAGTTACTTCCGTTGCTCTGGAAACTCCCCTCCACAACCCCAAATCTGTAAACACCAAACCACACACATACACACACACTTCCAGAATATGCAAACAGCTGCAGCAATATTTTTTTTAATCAAAATGCCAGCATGGAGAATGCAGGATGGAAGAATGCTTGGACTTAATTTTCCTCACCACTAAGCAGGCATTTCCCTTTGCTATCAGGACTAATAATATCTCTGGTTCAAAGACTGCAAAGGCAGTTGTCTGACCAGTACCACAGACCCATGACGCACGTGCCCTTGCTTAACTCTTTTGCCAGAGACCAAAGCCACAGTGCCTCCCTAGCAACTCATTTCATTTTTTCTTAGCGAGTGCTTCCTACCCTAGGCCACCAGCTGTATTGCATACAGGATTCCTCAGAGTCCCAGGGCCCATCTCTATTTCAGTAGTGAGGGTCTCTGGAATTTGACACCTAGGAGTGGGGTAGAGGGAGCAGAGAGCAGAAGGGAAAGTACCAACCCTCCTAAAACGAAGATGCCAGTCATCTGAGGTGGCTGCTCCCCGCTAAGGGAGTGGGGCAAAAATCCCTGGAGCCCTGGAAAATAGCCTCCCCAAAAGTTAGATGTAGGGTATTTGCATTTGAAATGGTGGTACCTGATGTCTCCTCCAAATAGCAGCCTCTTTAATGTATTTACAGGTTTGATTACAGACTCTGGACTATTTGAACTAGAAGAGATATTTTTTTGCTTTTAATTTATTACTTTGTAGAATTTTATAAACTTTAAAAAATATATATATATTTTTTTTTACAGAGAGGAAGGGAGGGAGATAGAGAGTTAGAAACATCAATGAGAGAGAGACATTGATCAGCTGCCTCCTGCACATCTCCCACTGGGGATATGCCCGCAACCAAGGTACATGTCCTTGACTGGAATCAAACCTGGGACCCTTCAGTCTGCAGGCCGACGCTCTATCCACTGAGCCAAACCAGTTAGGGCAATTTTTTTTTTTATTGATTTCAGAGAGGAAGGGAGAGGGAAAGAGATAGAAATATTAATGATGAGAGAGAATCATTGATTGGCTGCCTCCTGCATGCCCCCTACTGGGAGTTGAGCTTGCCACCCAGGCCTATGCCCTGACTGGCAAGGGAACCATGAACTCCTGGTTCATAGGTCAACACTCAACCACTGAGCCACACCGGCCAGGCAGCTCTTAATTTATTGATTTAAGAGAGAGAGAGAGAGAGAGAGAGAGAGAATATCAATTTTTTATTTATGCATTCATTGGTTGCTTCTTGTACGTGCCCTGACCGGGTATTGAACCTGTAACCTTGGCGTATCTGGATGACGCTCTAACTAACTGAACTATCTGGCCAAGGCTTAGGAGAGATCTTAATGCTTCGTTGATCATTTCTTCACTTTTCAGATGAGGTTTAAGTAACTGTCAGAGAGGATGGCAGGGGGCAGAGGAACTTAAAGCTGAAGTCTTGGGTGTATATTGAAAATCAATCTTGAAGAGGGAGCGGCTCAGAAATCTTATTGGAAGCCAGTGGGGAATCATAATTACCCTGCAAAAAATTATTTTACAGGCAGCTTTTCAGGAACATGCTCCTGGGGGGGGGGGAATGTGTGCCAAAAGGCACATGTGCCTTTGGCTCTCAGTGGAATTTGCCAGTGGGGCTTATGTATCTAGAAAAATCCAGGGATTCTAACAGGCAAGGGGGGAATATGGGAAGGAAAGTCCCCCAGGCGTCCATAAGGCTCGCTGATGGAGGGAACAGGGAACATTCTTGAGGTTCCAGATATAAAATAGAAATTTTCCTTCTTCCAAAGACCTGTGCTGATAGCATGACATGATTCTCAATGAGAGAACTCCTATCCCACTGAGCAACAGTGTGTGGCTGTGAGAGTGTGTAGATATGTGTGCGAGAGTGTACGTTTGAGTGTAAACTGCCAGACGTCACTGTCCCTGTTTATCATTTTCTCCTTTCCAAGTGCCAGGGCTTTACATGAGAAGACCCCTGTGAAAGGTTTACCATTTTGAATACCTTTCATATTTAGTAAATACTTAAAAAATTATTTCCTGCCCTAACCGGTTTGGCTCAGTGGATAGAGCATCGGCCTGCAGACTGAAGGGTCCCAGGTTTGATTCCAGTCAAGGACATGTACCTTGGTTTTGAGCACATCCCCAGTGGGGGGTATGCAGGAGGCAGCTGATCGATGTTTTTAACTCTCTATCCCTTCCCCTTCCTCTCTGTAAAAAATCAATAAAAATATATGAAAAAAAGACAGACATTAACAATAATTCTTTCCTAATACTTTGAAATTACCTTTTCTCCTAACCAAAGGTGGCTTTGGTTAGTCCTTCAGTAAAGTGTGATGTGCTTTTTAGAAAGAAAAAAAATCATGATCTTACTTCGGGAACTGGATAAGCTTGGAATAACAGTAGTGGCAGGACCCAGTAGACATCTATGAACTATGAGACTAAGGTTTCTCAAAATGACTAAGGAGAAAGGGGTGAACAGGAAGCAGAAAGAAATCATCAGGCCTGAGCGCAAGCAGGAAACCTGCCAAAGACTCGGGATGCAATGGCTTAACTGGAGTCCAAGTGTCAAGCATTGGCCCTGAAGTGTGGTGAGAAAAAAATTTTCCATTACACATTTTATTGATACTGTGATGAAAGGAATGTCTCCTCCTGGAAAAGACCTAAAGTATTACCATGTGGAGACACACGAGGGCGCTCTAACCAACTAGAGATTGAGAAGATCAGAAAGTTCGCACAGATTTCAAGGTGGGAGGAAAGCCACTGCAGACCTTTTGTTGATATGAATTCAGGTTTTTAACCAGGATTGGGATGCTCACCCTTGGCCCTTAAGTTGATGCAAGAAAGGAGGTTCTAACTAGCATCAGGGGCTTTGGTGTGACAATCTGGAGAGAGAAGGAGGATGGTGAGCAAAACGTGTTTCCTTACTTTAGTCAAGAGGAATTGGAGGTTGGGAATAACAATTCCTTATGGTTTTCAAAGTGTATTATTAACTAATTAACTAACTAACTAATTAATTAAATCTTCACTCGATATTTTTCCATTGAATTTTAGAGAGTGGAAGGGAGGCGGAGAGACACACAGAGAGAAACATCAATGCGAGAGAGACACATAGATTGGTTGCCTCCCACATGCACTCAGACTGGGGCTGGGGATTGAGCCTGCAACTGAGGTACGTGCCCTGGACCAGAATCATCGAACTCAGGACGTTTCAGTCTGCGGACGTTTCACTCCTATGTTCTATCTACTGAGCCAAGCCAACTAGGGCAAATTCTTTTTATATTTTTAAATTATCTCTTTGATCCAGGTAGCAAGCCTGTGAGGTAAGTGGAAAAGACAATATTTATGTAGAATTCACACACAAAGCTGAGAGAGGTTAAGGGACTTGACCAGAGTCACACAGCTCAAAAGTGGTAGAGCAGAGGGTGTGCCCATGCCTCTATGTCATGCTGCCTTACTCATTTGGATACGGTGGGCAGAGACAACACCCTGCAGTAAGTGCATGGTGCCCTTGGTGCCTTCTGCCTTTCATTTCTGACATCCAGACACCCTGTGTCCCAAGTCGCCCAATGTCCAGAAGAGGCAAACCCATTAGAGACAGAAAGTAGGTTAGTGGTTGCCTAGGCTGGGGGGTGGGGTGGAGGAGGGAAAGGGCTAAAGGCAGTGACTACTAATGGGTACAGGTTTCTTTGGGGGTGTGAAAGTGTATCTTTTAGTTTGAAACTCTTTTAAGGACTTTGCTGCAAAATAACCAGTGTCCAACTGCAGGAGGCCGCCCATTGTCTTCACTAGCAGAGAAGTGCAAACAGGGATCCGGGAACGCTGGTGAACCTTGAACCCATGGCAAGGGCCTGAGTTATGCACCGATTGTCTAGTCCTGACAATGGGGGTTCAAGCTATTTCCTGATCAAATAGTCTCAGAGTAAATCCTTCTAATATTTACTGACCTTTAAGATAGTCTGTCTGCTACCGCAATTGCCTGCCTGACTAAGGGCTTTATGTGTATCCAAAGTTGAATAAAAGGCTGGAGAGGCCTGGGCACCGGTGGAAGTCCTTCCCCTTGAGTTGGACTAGCCCACCTGGCCCCCCAATATTTCCAAATTATCTCTTGTCTCGTCTCTTTCATTTGCATGCGGCCCCTCCTCCAGATCCTGAACCCTGAACCACGCGGGAGGTGGGGGAAACACACATACACATACAACCTGTGTGTGGTACCCAAGTGACAAATGGAGTGTCACTCCCTCTTCCAAAATAGAATACTGTCAAGGTTTTACTGTATATCAAAAGTCTAGTTTCTATACCATATTGATGAACCCTATAGCACTTTGCATATATATCAGACTTCGCTATCTTTGCTATAATAGCTTGCCAACTTTCTCAGTAAAATTATCTTGAAATCCATCCCCACCTTTTGAAAAAAAAATGCTGTCAAAGCAGAACTTCATAGTGTATTTCCAGTTTTTTGATAAGACAATTTAAAAAATTAAACCAGCCCTGGCCAGTGTGGCTTGCTTGGTTGAACATCGTCCTGTGCACCCAAGGGTCACCAGTTCAATTCCTGGTGAAGGCACATGTCCAGGTTGTGGGTTGGATTCGATGGGGTGTGTGTGGAAGGCAACCAATCAATCAGTGTTTGTCTCTCTTTCCCTCCCCCTCTCTAAAAATATTAATAATTAAAAAACATCCTCAGGTAAGGATTTAAAAAGATTATAAAATTAAAATTGCCACAAAAAGTAACCACCATCTTAACTACCATCATAGTTCATTAAGCATCCACTTTTAGGATGCTTAGATTTTAAAGATCTTGTTAATCATGATTGCTTCATATTATTATTGACTAATATAAGACAAAGTAAACACATAAAGTGTGTATTATTCACAAAGTGAATGTGAATCATACTTTAGGTTTCTTGATATTTTCTTTTTTGTGTGTGTGGCTTATTTCTTAGCACCAATTTGTTTATTGTTACTTTTACTTTGTAATGGGGCTGACGAAAAGCTCATACTAGCAATGGGAGATTAGTCAGTTCTGCCATTTTCCTATTGCTCACTTGTACTCGTATCCTTCATATTATTTTCATGCAGGCTGTGGTTTATTTGTAGAAATCTTTTCAAGCCACTTTTCCATTTGGGGAGGATTGGTTTAGTTAAAACCAGATGTTATAATCTGTAAATTTGCAACCCAATACAGAAATTGCATAACTTGGAATAGACTAAAAATAAAATGAAAGAGGGTGGGCTCCACTATGAACCCTTCTGTGTTGTGGAATTCCCACTTTGGAGATAACTGGTTAATTGCATTGGGTGCATTTTACAAATGAGACAACTGAGGTAATGACAGGTGAAGAAACTTATTAAAGGATACACAGCAAGTATGTGATGGAGACAGTATTCAAATAGGTCTCTTTGACGCCAATGCCCATGCTCCTTCGATTATGACCAAAAGCTTTTGACTGATTCAAAAACCTACAGTTTCTGGTTTCAGACACCAAAATTATGAAAGATTGCTAAATTTTATTCTTCCAGCTGAGGGCATGTTTCTCTCTGAATGGTCTATGGCAGAATAGGAGTTAGATTAGAGGGAGCATGTGGACATAATTGGACTCTAACTACCAGTCATTGACTTACTATGCGCAAGACAGATACAGAGCTGAGCACTGGATCCTCCCCACAGTCTTATGAGATAGCTTCTGAGTGTTACTTCCATTTCAAAGATGACAAAATGGAGCAGGTGGCCATGCTGGCATTCCAAGTAAAAAAATGGAATGACTTCGAAACCTGGAATACATTGTGTTGCCTGTAGCCCATCTGCTTCATAGACACTATTGTTATAGTTAGCACATAGTAAGAGTTAGCCACATGCCAGGCACTGTGACAACTGCTTTCCATATATTATATCTCATTTAATTCTCATAATAGCCTCACAAGAAAGTTACTAGAGTAGTACCCCCTTATTCGTGGCTTCACCTTCCATGGTTTCAGTTTCTCATGGTTAATCATGGCCCACAATTATTAAATGGAAAATTCCAGAAATAATCAATTCATTTAAAAAAATTGTGCACCATTTTGAGTAGTTTGATGAAAATTTTGCCATCCTACTCTGTTCCACCCAGGAGGTGAATCATCCTTGTTCAGTGTATCCATACTGTATGCACTGTCTGACCCCTAGTCACTTAGTAGCCTTCTTGGTTATCAGATCAGTTATCAGAGAGAGGAAGAGACAGAGAGAGGCACATTTACACAAATTTATTATAGTATACTGTTGCTATAATTGTTTTATTTTGTTAGTTATTGTTTTTTATCTTACTGTGCTTAATTATAAATATGGTTTTTTATTGATTTTTAGAGAGAGAGGAAGGGAGAGGGATAGAGAGAAATATTATTGATCGGCTGCCTCCTGCATGCACCCTACTGGGGATCTAGCCCAAAATCCAGGTATGTGACCTGACTGGGGATCGAACCAGTTACCTCTTGGTTCATGGGTCAATGCGCAACCACTTAGCCACATCGGCCTGGTGCTGTGCTTAATTATAAATTAAACTTTATCATAGGTATGTATGTACAGGGAAAAACATAGCATATATAGGTTTTGGTACTATGTAGAGTTTGAGGCATCCAAGGAAGGTCTTGGAACATATCCCCAGTGAATAAGGGAGGGAAACTACTGTATTAGACATTATCCTCATTTTATAGATGCAGAAACTGAGGCTCAGAGAGGTTAAGTATCTTGTTTAAGGTTACCTGGCTGCTAGCAAGTGGCAGATCTTCCACCAGCCTGGCATCTCTTCCATCATTGCTTTGGGTAGGAAATGGACAGCATCTCAGCAGAGCCAGCCTTTCTTATGGAGTCCACTATCCATGCTGTCAGCATCTCCTCACTGAGCAGATGGAGCCCAGAGAGGCCTTGAATGGTGCCAGCCTGTGGACTGCTGCCAGTCCAACAAGAAAATAAATTGAATGTTTAGAAATGTTCATAGAAAGTTGATATTGCTGCAGCATCCAAGTGTATGAATCATTTTTAAAAATTTTACAAAAGTATGTGTTCATGACAGATTAGAAATTTTAAAAAGATATAACCTTTTCATGAAGATGGCAACAAAAGTGAAGAAGGGAGCCCCTGCTCCTCCTAAAGCTGAAGCCAAAGCAAAGGCTTTGAAGGCAAAGAAAGCAGTGCTGAAAGGCACCCACAGCCACAAAGAAAGATCCGCACGTCACCCACCTTCTGATAGCCCAAGACACTACGGCTTTGAAGGCTGCCCACATATCCTCAGAAGAGTATCCCCAGGAGAAACAAGCTTGACCACTATGCCCTCATCAAATTTCCCCTGATGACCAATCAACCATGAAGAAGATAGAAGACAACCATACATTTGTGTTCATTGTGAGTGTCAAGGCCAACAAGCGCCAGATCAAACAGGCTGTGAAAAAACTCTATGGTATTGGCATGGCCAAGGTCAGCACCCTGATCAGCCCTGATGGGGAAAAGAAGACATATATTTGGCTCCTGACTATGCTCCTCTGGATGTTGCTAACAAAATTGGGATCATCTAAACTCACTCCAGCTGTTTAATTCTAAATATAAGAATTTTACTCTGTGAAAAAAAACCTCTATCATTCACCACAGATAGTTTGAAAAGCACTGGTATAGATAAATCCTGTCTATTATCCATGCCTATGATCTGTCATTTGAGGGCAGGACTGGTCAACTCCAAGCCAGAGGAGCGGTGAGCTGGTTTCCAAAGGATTATGGGAATGACTTGATTCACCCCAAGTTGAACCTGATGCTGAGGGTTTGTAAAAGACAATAAAGGCCTGATCTTCTTCCTCTTGGGAGGTCTTCAAGAATGATACAGTTGGCTTTAAATGATAATGATGGTGGCTTTAAAGATCCAGCATCAGTTTTATTTCAAGGGCTTCCTCCAGGAGCTTTAACCAACAGAGAGCATTCGTTGATATGCTGTCTTGTCTGTCCAGAAATGCCACTGCTGTCCCCAGTTTCAGTAGCATTGCCATCTTTCCAGATACAACTGGACATGCCTTAGTTCACTGCAGTGGGATAGGACAGACAGTGAGGAGTGGGAAGTGGAACTAGATTATAAAGTGAGTTTTAGGGGGCTAAACTAAAGGTACAGACAGGTGACCAGACTCTGGTTTTTCCTTTCCACCTTTTGCCAGCTCTGCTTCCTCCAGGCAGCTCTGCTTGACTCCTCAAAACTTAATCATTTCCTCCTTCACAGAATCCTTGTAGTCTGTAACACCCAACCCAACATTTTATCATATGGTATCCTGAGTAGTTCTCAGATGACTGGGCCCCAATTTCCCATCTAAGTTAAAGATCCCCAAAGCAAACACAAGAGAAAAGGCAAGGATTTAGCAGCCAGAACTGAGACAACAAGGGTGACCCCAGACAGAATTTCAAGAGTGCTTGGCCAGAGCTGCTGATGTCCCTCTGGCCTAGAGCCTGAGGCAGGGCTGAGCTTGTAGCAAGAGGGTTGGTAGATCCTCAGAAAGTGGCTCCAGTCATGGAGGGGGGAGGAGCAGGGGCTAGGAACCAGGCAGGACCTGAGCCCACATTGTTCCTTTGCCTGGAATACAAAGCCCTTCATAATCTCACCCCATCATAATGATAACAGTTAACGTAGGGTGAGCACTTTTTATGTGCCAGCCACTGCTTCAAGTTTACATGTGTTAACTCATAGAACCCTCAAACTAACTTTATGAGTTCCAGTATTACCCCCATTTTATAGATGAGGACATTGAGGCACAGAGCAGTTATGAGCTTAAATGAATCACCCAAGATTGCACAGCTAATATGTGGTGGAGTCGGGATTCAAAACCAGGCAGTGTGGCTCAAACGGGCAGATGTTTAGTCAATTGCCTATATTCTGAAATACAGGGTGGGACAAAAGTATGTTTACAGTTTGTTGTATGAAAAATCATACAATAATCAATAAATAATAAAAGAATAAGCTCTGTTTCGCATACAATGTAAACATACTTTTGCCAAACCCTGTATTTGCCTTGTGATAGGGGCCTGAATGCCTTAACCCAGTGGTTCTCAACCTGTGAGTCGCGACCCCTTTGGCGGTTGAACGACCCTTTCACAGGGGTCGCCTAAGGCCATCCTGCATATCAGATATTTACATTACGATTCATAACAGTAGCATCATTACAGTTATGTGAAGTAGCAACGAAAATAATTTTATGGTTGGGTCACAACATGAGGAACTGTATTTAGAGGGCCAGAAGGTTGAGAACCACTGCGTTAACCTGAGGGAGTGACTCTAATGGTGGAGATTTCAGACATAGGGAGCATCATAGGGGAGAGAATTCTGGTTTGGAGATCTTTCCTGGAGGCTCACTCAACTCTGCTATCTGAGCCCTACAATTCATGGTGGCTCCTCTGTGAGACCGACCATTCCTGCCACTTGTATGAAGTAAATGAGAGAAGAGAGCCTCCTGCTTGTGCTTGCGGCATCTTTGTAAATGATCCAAGGCCTCCAAACCTTGACCTCAATGTTTCAGTGACCCACATGTGGGTTGAGTTCACTTGAACATTGTTTCAACTTGAATGAGCAGAACCTGGTGAGATCTCAACTTGAAGCGTTTTTGGTTGTATTTTGTATCACACCTCATTGTCATTTGTTGTGTTTCTGGAGATCAATAAATAAGGCCTGTGACTTTATTGGCACTGAGTCTGTCATTGTCATCTGTACAATCTGTGGCCTTGGAGAAAGCACATTCTTTCGCTGCTTTCACCTGTCAGGGCAGGTGTGGGCAGCCACTCACAATTGGATTATGCTAAGAGCGTGATCTCTTTTTAAAAAATATGTTTTTATTGATTTCAGAGAGGAAGGGAGAGGGGGAGAGAGAGAGAAGCATCAATGATGAGAACCATTGATCAGCTGCCTCCTGCATGCCCCCTACTGGGGATCAAGCTTGAAACCAGGGCACGTGCCCTGACTAGGAATCAAACTGTGATCTCCTGGTTCATGGGTCGATGCTCAACTACTAACCCACACTGACTGAGCGAGCATGATCTCTTTGATGTGCTGGAGATTTAGTCCAGGTTGGTAGAGGTGGCAAAGAGGACCTCAAGCTGGGCACAGGCTGACCCAGGGGTCAGCTCTTCCAGTAGTGGCTAGTGGTGCCCACAAACAGCAGGGGAAGAGAGACGGAAAGAGCATTATAACTGGCCCAGTGCCATAGCTAATGGATTTGTGTGCCATCTTTGGCATCCTGCTCAGATTATCAACCCCTTGAAGAAAAATAAGCCTGCCTGTCCCTGCCAGTACAGTGAAGGGTTCAGGGTCAACTGCCTTCAGTGTGCTCCAGGCCCCTGAAGTCTACAGCTCAGTATTAACTATCACAGGATGGCTCCCATGTTTTTGGAAGTTAGGCTGCTCCCTTAAGGCACAAGGAAAAATCTGCCCCGGTTTAATCACCCATTCCAGTTGGCCAGCTGGCATCATCAGAAGTTCTGTTCTTAGGGTCCCCTGGCAGCCAGTTTGGCAAGAGCAGGCTGGGAAGAATAGTCACTTGATTTGTTTCCTGTCTGCCAGATGCTCTGAGCTGCAGGAAATCCATGCGGATGCAATAAGTCGACACGGTTTCATTCATCGAGATCCAGAGGGAGGACACACTCCTTTCAGAGATACGTAGGGTCCACATGCCTAATCTAGCCAGCCGAGTAAGTTTCACACTTCTCCACACTTTTTGAAGTATAATTAAGTGTCGGGGCTGCCTCACGCATCTCCTTCTGTGCTCATAAAACACTTGTTTCCTCAGGGTTCCTGGGGACTGAAGACGTTGTAAAGGAGCAAAACAGACCAAAAACACATGCAAATTATTCATATTTATGAGTGAAAAATGAGTAAGACAACACATTGTTGAGGCTTCATTGCCAAGACAGGAATTTGATTCCAGGCTACAGGAATGGCAGGACAGTGTACATAGCAAAGGGGGTGAGGGCACAAGAAGCCTGCTCTGTACAACGGGACAGACCAGGCCACACCTGGACTATTGTGCTTAGGTTTTGAAGCCCACCTGTAGGAGTGACCAGGAGTGAAGGGATATCTGATGAGAAATGGTTGAAAGAATTGGGAATGTTTGACTAGAGGAGAAGACTCATGGGGGATATAACAGCTGCCTTTAAAAACTGAAGGGTTGGCCTGTGAGAGAGAGGGAGGGACCCAAGGCAGAGTGGAGGAGAGGTAAGTGTGGGTTATAGACTCAGGAACGTCCGGTGAATTCATAGTTCCGTAATTTACTAAGCCTGCTCCGTTTGGTAAGTCACTTAATCTCCCTGAGTCTCAGTTTCTTCATTGGTGCAGTGGAGAAGATAATACCATCTTCATTGTGCTTTTGTGAGGCTTCAGTGAGAGAGGGATCTATAAAAGAGTTCTTGAAGCCCTGGCTGGTGTGGCTCAGTTGGCTGGAGCGTCATCCTGTGCACTGAAAGGTTGCTGGTTCAATTCCTGGTCAGGGCACATGCCTAGGTTGCAGGTTTAATCCCCGGCCCCACTTGGGGCGCATACAGGAGGCAACCCAAGATGATGTGTCTCTTGCACATCGGTGTATCTTTTTTTCCCCTCCCTTTCTCTAAAAATCAATGAAAATGTCCTCAGCTGGGAATTAAAACAAAAAAGAGTGCTTGAAATCTGAAAAATGCTTGGCAATTTATATTACTGTGAGTCTCTGTGGTCCTGGAGCACAAAGCCTGGTGTCCAGTGGGTGAAATTGACAGATAGACAGATTTTGGTGCAGTACAATTAAGAATAGCTACCTAACCATTATAGGGGATGTAAGATGCAAATGGCGACTTTGGGAAGTAGCCAGTTCATCATCACTGGAGATGTTTAAGCAGAGGCTGGACCAGCATTTTCTGGGAGGCTGCTTGAGGCAATTCCTGTGTACAGAATAAAGTTGGAATACATCACTTCTAAGGTCTTATCCAAGCTTTAGGGTTGAAGACACTATACTGAGTCTCTGTGAAGTTCTGTTACTATAATTAACTGTCTAGGTTCCACTTCTGCAGTTGATCCCATTCCCCTCTCACCAACCTCAAGAGCTTGCTGCAGCAGTTTTCCCCTCTCCTATATCATCATTTTTTCTCTCTCCGTCAGACCTTTTCCATTAGCACACAAATATGCTGTTTATTCTCCAATTGAAAAAAAAAATGGTTCCCTTTAGCTATTGCCCCCTTTCTCTCTTTCCTTTATTTCTAAACTAGTGGCCCAGTGCATGAAATTTGTGCACATTAAAAGGGGATTAATTAGAGGAAATATTTTTAAATTGCTATCTGCCCTTTCTCTATAATAGAAGTGTCAGAGATGAAAGGAAATTAGTAAAATGTATATGAAAATCTTCCGCTTGTCAGAGTCTGGGGTGTGCCGCGGGACCCAGAGTCAAGCCCCCGCCCACCTGAGGTGCATCAAAATCGCAGGAGACCCAGACCCAGACCCAGCCGGCCCCACCCACATTGGGTGAGATCCAGACCTAGCTGGCCCCACCTTTGTCAAGCCCCACTGGGTGGGGGGGGGGCGCAGCCTCAGGTCCCCCAGTGCACCCTCAGGTTCCCCGGCCAGGCGCCAGGGCAGGGGGTGGGACCTCAGGTCCCTTGGCCTGGTGCCAGGGCAGGTGGCATGGCCTGAGGTCCCCCATCAAGCCCTGCCAGGAAGGGGGCACAGTCTGAGGTCCCCTGACCCGGCACCAGGGTGGGGGACATGGCCTGAGGTCCCCTCGGCCTGGACCGGGGTCGGGGGAGTGCCTTTAGGTCCCCTGTCAAGCCCTGCTGGGTGAGGGACATGGCCTGAGATCCCCGTCAAGCCCTGCCGGGTAGGGGGCACAGTTTGAGATCCTCTGTCAAGCCCCACCAGGTGTGGGGCAAGCCTTAAGGTCCCCCATCAAGCCCTGCTGGGCGGGGGGCATGGTTTGAGATCCCCTGTCAAACCCCACCAGGCGGGGGTGCAGCCTCAGGTCCCCCGTCAAGCCCTGCTGGGCAGGGAGCACAGCCTCAGGTCCCCTGGCCTGGGGCAGGGGGAGCGGTCTGAAGTCCCCCGACCCAGCACTGGGGCAGGGGGAGCAGCCTGAGGTCCCCTGTCAAGCCTCACGAGGTGGGGAGTGCAGCCTCAGGTCCCCTGCCCCAGCCCAGTGCCACGCAGCTTCAGGTCTCTGCTGATTGCTCGTTAAGGCTCATTACAGGAACTTGGCCTCCACTGTGGGCGCAGCCATCTTGTGTTACAGGATTTCTGCCTCCACTGTGGGTGCGGCCATATTGATAATTACAGTGTGACGGTTGATTTGCATATTCCCGCTTTATTAGACGAGATTGTTCAAAAGAGTGATCTGCATTTGCTGCCTCATCTTTTCCCTCCAACCTTCTCTTACCATACTCTGATCTGGCTTTCCCCCCCACCACTCCACCAAAGTTTTTCTTTTGAAAATCATTCCATGTAATAAAGAGGGAATATGCTAAGTGACCCTCATGCCGTCGCAAATATGATGGTGCCCACAATCAATAAGGAGGGAATATGCTAATTGACTGCCACACCCTCAAAGATGGCGGCACCCACAGCCAATAAGGAGGGAATATGCTAACAGACGGCCATGCCCTCAAAGATGGCGGTGCCCACATCTACAAGATGGTGGTGCCCAGTCCCCTCAGCCCCACTGGGGCAGCAGGCATGTGGCCTAGGGGCAGGCCCGGCCACTCCATGTGCCTGCCTCCCAAGTCCCCCAGTCCCCTCAGTCCCCCAGTCGCCCAGGGCTGGCCCGGCACAGGCAAGCCTCAGATGGTGGCTGCCCAGCTGCCCAGGGCCAGCCCAAGGCGCAAGCAAGCCTCGGATGGCAGCTGCCCAGCAGCCCATGGCCGGCCTGAGGTGCAGGTAACCAGGGCTGGCTGAGGCTTGCACTGCTGGCAGTGGCAGCAGCAGAGGTGTGATGGGGCATCATCTTCCCCTGATCACCGGGTTGCCTCCCACCCCTGAGGGCTCCCGGGCTGTGAGAGGGGGCAGGCCAGGCTGAGGGACCCCCATCCAGTGCATGAATTTTCATGTACCAGGCCTCTAATTGTGAGATAATAGAAAATATATATTGGTCTCTTCCTCTGGCCCCTGGAACAGAGCTCCTAAAACCCTTCCTAAATTCCTAGATTCCTAAATGATAAGAGCAATAGGCACATCTTTTGTTCTATTGATGCAAGTAGTGTTCTTGGTAGGCTTCTGGATGGCTCCTGGATATGGGCTGGTCACCAGAGTGACCAAGCCATGATTAGAAACTGTGAATTTTCAGCTTCACCCCTCCATCCTACAGAGAGGGGAGAAGGGCTGGAAATGGAGTTAATAATTGATCAAGGCTGTGTAAGGAAGCCTCTGTAAAATCCTAATGGCAGGGGTTTGCAGAGCTTCCAGGCTGGTGAACTCATCCACACAAGATGACACAGCCAACTCCATGGACACAGAAGCTCCTGCACTCAGGACCCTCCCACACCTTGCCCTATGTATCTCTTTATCTGGCTGTTCATCTTTATCCTTTATCATATCCTTTAATAAACTGGTAAACCTAAGTGTTTCCCTGAGTTCTGTGAGCTATTCTAGCAAATTAATTAAACTCAAGGAGGGGGTCATTGGAACCTCTGATCTATAGCCAGTTGGTCAGAAGCACAAGTGATAACCTGCATTTGCAACTGGCATCTGTATTGGGGAAGGCAATCTTGTGAGACTGAGCCCTTCACCTGTGGAATCTGATGCTATTTATGGGTAGATTGCATCAGAATTGAGTGAAATTGCAGGGCACTTAGCTGGTGTGGCAGAGAATTGTTTGATATAAGGAACAATCTCCACACATTTGGTGACCAGAAATGAAGTGTTTTGGATTCTATAGTTGCACAATCCAGACCTTCAATTCACAGAGTCCTGGCTGAACAGCTGGGGGGCTCTGGCTCCCCGACCAGAAAGTCAACTCTGTGGGAAAAGGGCTCCTTTGTCTATCCCCAGCTCTTAGACTAAGGATAGGGGCTATGGAAGCATTATGTGTGATGTGCGAGGTTGGGGGCTGGAGATGGGAGATAAAGGGGAGGAGGGACGGAGGAATGTAGTCTTGGAGGTTAACAACAGGCCCTTGCCCTAAGAATGGCTTTTAACACTTTTACTGAGTCCTTCAAACTTTCTGTTCATTTCATTGAAACTGTTGCAACATATAATTTTTTAATGGATTCATTTTTTAAAAGTATTTTTTATTGATTTTTACAAGGAGGAAGGGAGAGAGGGAGAGAGGGAGAGAGAAACATCAATGATGAGAGAGAATCATTGACTGGCTGCCTCCTGCACGCCCCCTACTGGGAATTGAGCCTACAACCCGGGCATGTGCCCTGGACCAAAATCGAGCCTGGGACACTTCAGTCCGCAGGCCGAGGCTCTACCCATTGAGCCAAACCAGCTAGAGCAATGGACTCATTTTTATTTATTTAAATCCCACAAAAGTAATACAAAACTACATTTTTATCTGGATGTTCAACCCAGGCATGTGCCCTTGATTGGAATCAAATCTGGGACCCTTCAGTCCGCAGGCTGATGCTCTATCCACTGAGCCAAACCAGCTAGTTTAGGAATTATATTAATTTAATAAGCCAATAGCATACAGGACAATGTCTCTTAATAAGCCAATAAAGAAATAACAGCCTTCCCAGTGTGGCTCAGTGGTTGAGCGTCTACCCATACATCAAGAGGTAATTGGTTTGATTCCTGGTCAGGGCATATGCCTGGGTTTTGGGCTTGACCCCCAGCCGGAGGGAGGGGGGTGGGGCATGCAGGAGGCAGCCAATGGATATTGATCTTTCTCTCTGGTCGGTGTTTCTATTGCTCTCTCCCTCTCGCTTCTTCTCTCTCTAAAATAAATAAAAAACATAAGAGATAACATAACCCAAACCGATGATAGATTAACCCCACTATTGTTTTAGTTAAGCAGAGATGAAAGGAATAAAGTCCAAATTTAGTTGAGGTGGACCTTTATACGAGTTGGTACTTGTGAGAGATGGCTTAGCTAATTGAGAGCTGAAGTTCAGCTGCCAGCGCAAAAGTAAAAGTTTCTCGTTGCCAGAGCACATTGCTAGGGAGTGATGGTGCCTTGTTGATGGGTGAGCTGTTCTCCTTTGCAGGGCAGCCATGTGGCTTTTGATGCTGCTGGTAACAGAGTCGCTGTTACCATGGCAGGAGCTAATGCCCCAAAAGTCTTTGGGAGAGATTTAGATCAGCAAAGGGTAGCCTTGACCAGACCAAAAATTCTCAGATAGTCTTGACAAACTCTTGGTATTGATAGTCTAAATGTTTCCCTGCCATGTTTCTTCACATGTTCTTTTCCATAAGCCCCAGTGGTGCCTCTCAGCAGCTGGGCTACTGGGTGCTTATTAGTGACAACAGATGAGATGACATCCTGACACAGCTTACTTCATTCAGAATGAAACAACTTTACCTTCGTAAGGTATATAAATGTCTAATCACTATGCTGTACACCTGAAACTAATATACTATTGTATGTCAACTGTAATTGAAAAATAAAAATTTAAATAACTTTACTTACAATGACAACTTCATTCTTAGAGCAAAACAACTTCACTTTTTTTTTTCTTTTTTTTAATGCCCTTGACCAGAATCGAACCTGGGACCCTTCAGTCCGCAGGCTGATGCTCTTTCTACTGAGCCAAACTGGCTAGGGCAACTTCACTCTTAAAAACAACTTCAATTTTTGTCATAAACAAGTAGATTGAAATCATATGAAACTGATACACAACACAAAAGAAGGGGTTCAGAATGAGCATATGTTCAGTAATGAGAAGTCTGCCCTGCCCTATAGATAGGTCATAAAAAAGTTATCTCTGCTAATAACTCTTATTATGGGCAAGTCCATGGGGTCTTGGTTGCCTTCACTCAAAAACAATTCAAATGCCAAACTGGCATATCTTGAGGAGGCCTGTTCTGAACCCCTATAGGTCTCACCAAGAAGATCTGAAGGAGGTGAGCAACAGGCCAACCAGATACCTGGGAAAATAGCATCCAGGCCAGGAGCTTGGCTGCCATATTGGAGGAATAGCAAGGCGGTCATCTGATTCCCACAGCAGGTGAGTGCGAGCGAAGAGTTGTAGATGAAGACTTGGACTTTGGCTTTGAGTAAGATGGAGCCGTTGTGCAGTTTCGAGCAGAGAAGTGACGTGATCTGCTTACGTTTTACCAAGAAGTGAGAAGTGGCTGGGTTCTGGATATATGGTGAAGATAGAGCTGACAGAATTTGCTGATGAATTGGATGTGGAGTGCAAGATGACACCAAGGTTTTGGCTTGAGTGACTGAAAGCATGAAGTCACCATTTCTGATACAAGGAAGATTGTGGATGGAACAGATTTTGGGGGAAGGCATCAGGGATTTGGTGTTGAGCCTGCTAAATATGATGTGGCATCCAGGTGGTGATGTTAAGGAGGCCATTGGGTTCAAGATAGAGGTGCTCGCCCAGCTGGCATGGCTCAGTGGTTGAGTGTTGACCTATGAATCAGGAGTTCACAGTTCGATTCCCATCAGGACACATGCCCAGGTTGCGGGCTCGATCCTTAGTAGGGCGCGTTCAGGAGGCAGCCCACTGATGATTCTCTCTCATCATTGATGTTTCTATTTCTCTCTCCCTCTCCTTTTCTCTTTGAAATCAATACAATTAAAAAAGAAAAAAAAAAGAATGGGCTTTGGAATCAGAAATACCTGGTTTGAATCCCTTGGAGAGTTAAGTATGTGACCTTTGTAAGGCACTGCACTGCTCTGTGCTTCAGCTTCCTCATCTCTACAGTGGGGGGTCATATTAATTACATCTGCCTCCCAGTAGTGTCCTAAGGATTGAAGTAGCGCTTCTAAAGACATCACATAGCACAATGCCTGGCAAATGGCAAGCCTCAGTGAATCAGAGCTGGATTTGGTATTGTTTTGTGATCCCTGGCTGACCTTGGGCTTTGCCCTCTTCCTGGAGCTTGTTTTCTTTAGCGGACATTCAGAGAGCAGTATCTGGCCCTCCCCTCCTGCAAATGGAGCCACTCAGCCTCCTTGCTCCCCTTGGCACCTGCCTGATAGGCTGTGGCAAGTGCCCCACGTGGCGCCTGCTGGCCCGGCCCATCCTCTGCCTGTCCTTTTAGCATCTGGGTCACTCAGTTCCACTGGGAATGGGACTTCCGAGCTCCTGGTCTTGACTTTGGTGACTAAGCACAGAATGCTATGTCTATTTGTCACATGGCAAAAGTCTACCTACCTTGCCCTGCAGCCTCAGCTCTGGAGTGAAGAAGAGGCTGCAGCAAGAATCACTGTTATGCCTCCCTGGCCATTTCCAGGCCTGCAAGTGATATTTCTCTGATCAGTGTACTGTCACTAAGGAGAGTTCATGTGCTGTTTTTTTTTTTTGTTTTTTTTTTTAAATTTGTCTGTATTTGCCATAACCTTTTTTTTAAAAAAAAATATATTGTATTGATTTTAGAGAGGAAGGGAGAGGGAGAGAGAGATAGAAATATCAATGATGAGAATCACTGATTGGCTGCCTCCTGCGCGCCCCCTACTGGGTATTGAGCCTGCAACCCAGCATGTGCCCTTGGCCAGAATTGAACCTGGGACCCCTCAGTCTGCAGACTGATGCTCTATCCATTGAGTCAAACCAGCTAGGGCTGCCATAACCTTTTAAAGCAGAATAGAATGTGACTAGAGCACTACACTAATATTCACAAAATTTGCTTTGAGTTACTTTGAAATGGCTTTACAACATGCCTAGATAGCTTATATTTCTGCTATGCTAAACAATTCTTTTCTTTGGAGACAAACCCTATGGATAGTTACAACCATCATGTTGGTCAGCTTAGCATACTAACCTCTAGAGGCTGTACATGCAGTTGATAACTACAGGGGATGTTAGACTTAACAAGTAGATCTTAGGGGGTGAAGGTTGTTTTAACACGCATCTCAGAACACTTTGGCAACAAAAGATTTGATATACTTAGGAATCTGCTTGAGAGATAAACACTTCAGACCACATGTGCTGTTTGTTTTCTTAAGAGCCTGACTGCCCTCCCACCCACTCCTGCCACAGCCCAGCTTGTCACTTCCCTCCTTCAACCAGCGCTTCAAACTGCCATCCTGCTCCAGCCTCAATTCTACAGCCATTGGCCTTGCCTGCTCTTCAATGTGCCTCCATTGCCCCTTGTCTTCTCTGGGGCAGAAGCCTGAGCTTGTTGGACCCCATGTCCCTGCAATGCCCTTCACAGGGCTCTTGGCTCCAAGTGGGTGCTTTCCACGAGCTTGGCTGCCTGCCAGCTGGCCCACTTTGAAGCTGACTCTGGGGAGGGAATCTTGCCAAGGGCTGGCCTGCATCACTGTTGTGAGAGAAGCAGCCAGCACCCCCTATAGAGATCCTGGTTTCCACACTCATAAGTGGAGATGCCTCATGAATTTGCTACCTCCACTCTTTGCACTTCGAAACTGGCTTAAATGGGCAGCCAAGAAGAGAAGGAAAGACCTTATTGTGAATGGAGCCTTAGGTCTGCCAGTTACCATGGCCCTGGGCCATTATCACCTCTCTGAGTTTCTATTTCTTCTTTTTTTAAATATATTTTTTATTGATTAAGATATTACATATATGTCCTTATCCCCACGTTACCCCCTACTCCCCGCCCCCACTCATGCCCTCACCCCCCTGTTGTCCGTGTCCATTGGTTAGGCCTATGTGCTTGCATATAAGTCCTTTGGTTGATCTTTCCCCCGTACCCCCACCCTCCCCTACCTTCCCTCCAAGGCCTGACAGTCTAATCAATGCCTTTCCGTCTCTGGATCAGTCCTTGTTCATCAGTTTATGTTGTTCATTATATTCCACAAATGAGTGAGATCATGTGGTGTTTATCCTTCTCTGACTGGCTTATTTCACTTAGCATAATGCTCTCCAGTTCCATCCATGCTGTGGTAAATGGTAAGAGTTCCTTTTTCTTCTTCCTCTTCTTAAAGAATACCTCTCAGCATTTCATATAATGCTGGTTTGGTGGTGATGAACTCCTTTAGCTTTTTCTTATCTGTGAAGCTCTTTATCTGACCTTCAATTCTGAATGATAGCTTTGCTGGGTAAAGTAATCTTGGTTGTAGGTTCTTGCTGTTCATCACTTTGAATATTTCTTGCCACTCTCTTCTGGCCTGCATGGTTTCTGTTGAGAAATCAGCTGACAGTCATATGGGTACTCCCTTGTAGGTAACTGACTGTTTCTCTTGCTGCTTTTAAGATTCTCTCTTTGTCTTTTGCTCTTGGCATTTTAATTATGATGTGTCTTGGTGTGGTCCTCTTTGGATTCCTTTTGTTTGGGGTTCTCTGTGCTTCCTGGACTTGTAAGTCTATTTCTTTCACCAGGTAGGGAAAGTTTTCTGTCATTATTTCTTCAAATAGGTTTTCAATATCTTGCCCTCTCTCTTCTTCTGGTACCCCTATAATTCTGATGTTGGTACGCTTGAAGCTGTCCCAGAGGCTCCTTACACTATCTTCATATTTTTGGATTCTTTTTTCTTTTTTCTTTTTCGGTTGGGTATTTTTTTTTTCTTCGTATTTCAAATCTTTGACTTGATTCTTGGGATCCTCTTGTCTGCTATTGGATCTCTGGATATTATTCTTTATTTCAGTCAGTGTATGCTTAATTTCTAGTTGGTCTTTTTTCATATCCTCCAGGGTCTCACTAAATTTATCAGCGGTTTCCATAAAATTCTTGAAAAACCTTATAAATGTGGCCTTGAACTCTATATCCAGTCGTTTGCTTTCCTCCATTTCTGTCATTTGTGACCTGTTGCTTTGTCTCCGCATTTTTTATGCTTCCCTGTGTTGATAGAGTGGCTTTGTGTGCTAGGTGTCCTGTAGGGCCCAGTGGCTCAGTCTCCCCAGTTATCTGAGGTGGACACTCTTGGTGAACCCCCTTGTGGGCTTTGTGCACAGTCTTGTTGTAGTTAAGCCTTGATTGTTGTAGGTTTCACTGGGAGGAATTGACCTCCAGGCCAATTGGCAGTGAGAATCAGCTGTGTCTGCAGTGGGAGAACTTCTGTGCTGAAGACACCCTTCTGGGGCAAGACTTGCTTCAGTGGGGCTTTGGTGCTCAGTGAGTCTGCCCCCTGAGTTGTGTCCCTTATGGATCTGAGGAGTTGTGATCTGGATGGTCCCCCTCTGACCACTGGGTACACTGGCTCTTGGATCTAAGGAGGTGCTAATTTAGCTTCTGCCTGAGGTTACCCAGCAGGAGCTAAGAAGAGAACTGCAGATTCCCCTTCCTTTTTTGGAGTTTGGAGGTGCCCAGATGAGGCCCAGCTGTGAAGCAATGCAAGCTGCTGTGGGGCCTTGGGCCTTCTCTTGGAAGTTCTGGGTCTGTCTGGCCCAGCTGCAATTTGTTAGCTAATTTTCAGGTTGCAAAGGGCCAGGGCATTCATATGCAAAATCCTCTGCTGCAGCCTGGGTGGGGCAGGGACTCAGGGAATCAAAGGGCGGAGCAAGCAGCTATGGCAGATCCTCAGCCCTGCCCTAAGGGGCCATGTGTCTGTGTCCTGGTAATTGCTGCAAGCACCTCTGAGGGAAAGCCGCCCTCAAGTTCCGAGTTCTGCCTGCTGCCAGACAGTCTAGTTTCTCCCCGTATGAGTCCTGGGTCCCCAGAGACTTCCAGGAACCGGAGTTCAGAGCAGTCGGGAGCTTGTGACTCCCTCCTGATTCAAAAAGACAGCCGCATCCTCAGGTGCCCGCCCCTTTCCGCGTGAGCTCGAGCCTCTGTAACTCTGCACTTTACTTCCGCACCTCCTCTGGGTCTCAGTGTGCTTTTTTCTTTCCTTCTAGTTGTAGAATTTCCACTCAGCCAGCCTTCCTGTAGTTCTCGATGATGTCCGTTTTGTCTTTTTGTTGTATTTTTGAAGTTGTTGTGGGAGGCAGCAATTTCCGGTTTTTACCTATGCCGCCATCTTGGTTTCTCCCCTGAGTTTCTATTTCTTATCTGAAAAATGGACATGAAAGGAATTACTTTATTATCTCACAGGCTTTTTGTTAGGATCAAATGAGACCATCGATGTGAACACTCTTGGTAAACATACTGGTGACTAGAGATGCTGCTGTTGCTGCTTGCTGTGTGTGGTGTGGGTGCAGAATTTCAACTAAGACACAAAACACTGATTTTGGGGGAAAAAGATAAAATTTGCCATTTGTTCCCCTTGGAAGGACTTTGCTCAAGCAAATTTCCCCTACTATTCCTGCATCACTAATCCCTCTCCCTGCCAATGGAGCATTGCCATCTGTATTCAAGCATGTAATGTTTCCTCTCTTTAAAAAGACCATAACTTTCTTTTAAAAAAAATATGTTTTTATTGATTTTTAGAGATAAAGAGGATAAGAGAGGGAGAGAGAGAAACATCAATGAGAGAGAGAACAATTGATCAGCACGTCCCCTACTGGAGATTGAACCTGAAACCCGGGCATGTGTGCTGACTGGGAATCTAACCAGCGGCATCTGGGTGCATGGGATGATGCTCAACCAACTGAGTCACACCGACCAGAGGGACCACAACCTTCTTGATCATATATCCCCAACTATCCATCACCCCATTTCTGTGTGATATCCTTTATAGCAAGACTCAGGTTTCTGTTAGGGTGAATGTGACCAAGAATCAGAGCTTACGGATCTAATACATACTAACTAGAGGATAGTTAGAAGCTACTGTACAGGCGAGTGCAGAGAAAACCCATCCACAATCCTACATCCTAGAGATGCTAAACATTGTTAATATTTTGACATAATTTCCTCTGGCATATACAGTCATCAATATACATTCACATGTATATACGAAATATAATATATAGCTGTGCATATGTAAAATACATGAATGAAATCATGCTGTTCCATCCATTTCATACCAGTGGCATCTTTGCAATGTCTTAATTCCATTAATGGCTGAGAGTTGGGTATCCACATCAGACACCCGAGAAAGCTTGGCTCTGCCTAGGACTCCCATGTTGCCCCCATCCACAAGCAGGACCTCAGAGTGCAGATGTGCCTGGTGTGCCAGGGTCCCCCACAGGTAAATAAATCAATAGTAGGCAGAACCAGGAGCTGGGGAAGCCCTCCTACCTATCCCCCAGATCCTTCCTGTGAGGGTTGGGGGTAGATGGGGCACCAGTATCAGCTTTCTGGGGAGCTGAGACATGGGGATAGAGGGAGAAGACATTTCCACAGGGATGGAAACTAGGAGTCCTGCCTGGACAAATCCGACCTGAACTGACCATCAGAATGCTCCCCTCCAGCAAGGTCAGCTGCTGTGTTGCTTTTTTCCTGGGGGAAAGATACCCCTGGGACATCATCTTGGTTGGTGTTGAGAGCACTAGTGTTTCCTTCTCTGTATTAAAAGGGCAAAATAAATGACAAAAGTCAACCCCAATCATCTGTTTTCCTAGCCCCTCTGAGGCAACCCCTTTCCTAGAGTGAAATTTTTGTAATAGAAAAGTTTTTTCCTCGTTAAGTGGAACCTGGAAGTAGGATCTTGATGGGTCACCAGGGGGCAGCAAAGTGCTCCTACTTCTAGAGGAAGGCAAGAAAGCCTTTCATCACCATCCAGTAAGGAGAATCAGTCTTAAGCCATATAGCAATAAAGGATCAGCTACTGAATTCACGAACAACAGGCCACCACCCACTCCAGCGTCAATATTTGAAAAAGAAACAGGAGTTTAAATCCCAGCTTAGCCACCTAGTATATGCCCTTGGGCCAGTTGCAATGTATTTGACCCTTAAGTTCCTCATCCGTAAACTAAGGATACTTGCTTCCCATTATCACACATTTCTCATATGGTTGTCTTGATAAGTGAGATAATTAAAATAATAGGTAAAATGTTCAGTATGTAGTAAATGTTCATATGTTAAGTATTAGTGTTAGTATAAAAACAACCATGGAAACAGACTGTTACTAAATACCTATTATGTGCCAGGCACTTTGAACCCTTAGAGCAGGGGTCCTCAAACTACGACCCGCGAGCCACATGCAAATACAAATATTGTATTTGTTCCCGTTTTGTTTTTTTACTTCAAAATAAGATATGTGCGGTGTGCATAGGAATTTGTTCATAGTTGTTTTGTTTTTTTTAACTATACTCCGGCCCTCCAACAGTCTGAGGGACAGTGAACTGGCCCCCTGTTTAAAAAGTTTGAGGACCCCTGCCTTAGAGCAATAAAATGAGGAATGATGAGAAGTTAAATGGAAGGTTGAATGACAGAGGAGATGTTAAATGACATATCCAAGGCCAAATAGCTAGCAAAGAAAATAGCATCGAACGTGTAGCAAGCACTAACTATGTACCAGGCACTCACTGTTATAAGCGCTTTATATGCCTTAACTCACTTCTTACAGCAGTCTTATTGAGTGGGTACTATTATTAAGCCCATTTGACAGAAAGGGAAACTGAGGCACAACAGCACCTGGCCCAAAGTCCCAAAGTGAAGTGTAAGTGCGGAGCTGGGGTTATAGCTGAGGCAGTCTAGCTTCTGAACCTGAGCTTTAACTTTCATTCCGTCTGGTACAGATGAGATTTAAACTGAGGTCCGGCCCAAGCTCTTTGCACTATCCTGTGCTGCTTCCAAGCTAGCTGCATCACAGTCTGCTCAAAACTCTCGTAAAAAACAAACAATCCCCACTTTGACTCCACTCCACCTTTTTCCAGCCACTGCCATTTTCCCTCTTCCCCATCATAACTGCACTTCTTAGGTTGTCTAGGTTGTCTATACAAACGGTCCCCGACTTACGATGGTTTGACCTATGATTTTTTGAATTTACGATAGTGTGAAAGCACTACACATAATAAATTACGTGCGATATCTGTGTTAGATGATTTTGCCAAACTGTAGTAGGCTAGTATAATTGTTCGGAGAAAATTTAAGGTAGACTAGGCTAAGCCATGATGTTTGGTAGAGTAGGTGTATTAAATGCATTTCGACTTACATTATTTTCTTTTTTCTGTGATAACTTCAATTTATGATGAGTAGAGCCAGGCACTACCCCCATTTCTTCCCCTCTCACTTCTGCTTCCACCCAGGCCAATCTAGCTCCTGCCACCATCATTCCACAGAAATAGTAATCAGCAAGGTCACAAATGGTCTCCCTATCACTGAGCCCAAAGGTCATTTTTCAGCCCTCTTCTGAATTGTCAGATTTTTTTTTAAAATATATTTTATTGATTTTTTACAGAGAGGAAGGGAGAGAGATAGAGAGTTAGAAACATCAATGAGAGAGAAACATCAATCAGCTGCCTCCTGCACACCTCCCACTGGGGATGTGCCCGCAACCCAGGTACATGCCCTTGACCGGAATCGAACCTGGGACCCTTCAGTCCGCAGGCCGACGCTCTATCCACTGAGCCAAACCGGTTTCGGCCTGAGTGTCTTTTCTTCTCTCAGGATCCTTCTGTCTTTACTCTTCTGTCCATTGGAGGTCTGGTGTGATGGAAAGTGTTAATGCTAAAAGGGCTAATGCTAAAACAGAGGGTCAGACACCAGGCTTTCAATGGATGCAAGGCTGGATTGCGGAGCTGAGAATTTACTGTTAGTCAGAGACACGGTCAGGTGAAGCTAAGTTGTACACAAGCAGGAGGGTCCAGTGCAATGGGATCAAACAATCTTGGGGTGGATTCTTGGCACACTAGGTGTGTCAGGCTGTTCTAAAGGCAATTTATTTGGAGCAGGCAGTTTATCACTGCAGTAGAGATGAATGTATCAGGCTGTCATCGCTTGCTGTTTTTGGACATTAAAGCCATCTAGCTAAACCCTTTGCTCTGGTTCTATGGTCACTAAGCAACCTTCTGATGAAGATGTGGCTCCCAACATAGATCTGCCTCCTGGGAGATAATGGACTGATTAGCCAGCATAAATAGCCTTCTCTCTTGGCCTCTATCATTGTAATGCTTTTTTCTAAAATAAATGTATTTTATGATGTCCTCTTATTACAAAAATAATAGATGCTAATTATGGAAAATATAAGCAAGCAAAAAGAGATCATTAAGGTCACCCATAATCCCACAACCCAGAAGTACTGGTAATACTTTCATGACTATTAATTCAGATTCTTTATACAATACAAACGGTTATATATACATATTTACCTTTGATGTTCTACCTTTTTTATTTTTTTTATTTGAAACCTTCCGTTAGTTATGCAAGTAATACATGAGCACATTTCATAAATGATTTTAACACAATATAGAACTATATAATAGGGTAAAAGACCCCAGAAGCAACTCATAGTAAATAACTTTTATTTATCTTTGCAGCTCTTTTTCCATGAATTTAGATATCTGTATTATATACTATTAAAATAGAAAATTTAAGATCTTTCCATAACATTTTTTAGTAACTTCTTATTTTTACTAAAAGTTCGATTATGAACATCTTAATCATGTCAATAAATACAATTTACATGATCATTTGGATGAACGCACCATGATTTATTTAACTAATATCTTACTGGCAAACATTTAGCTAGTTTTCAACCTTCTATTATACTAGTAAACAGAGTTTCAATAGACATCCTCCCGTGTATGCCATTATGCACATGAGTGATCATTTTCTTAGAATAAATTTTCAAGGGTAGAATTGTGGGGTCCAACAGTGTGAACATTTGAAGGCCCAATTGCCCTCCATGAAGGACATAGCAATCTATACACCCAGTACCCAGAGTATGGGCGTGCTCATTTTCTCAACCCTTGCTCATGCTGAATATTTTTAATCTTTTTAGCCTTTGCCAACCTATGGGCACAATAGGGTAGATCATTGTTGCTTTAATTAGCATTTAAAGTTGTTCTTGAGGTTTATTCATTTACTTAACAAATATAATTCAAGACCTACTATGTAGCAAACACTGTATTAGGCGTCGGAGATATAATGGTGAACAAAAATGGCTGCTGATCTTATGGAGCTTACAATCTAATGAAAGAGACAGACATGAATCAAATGATACCATAAATAAGGATAAGAGGGCAATTGTGATAAAGTTCATGAAGAAGAAGTACAAAGAGCTCTGAGAGCATGAAATAGGGAACTTGGGCCACCAGGGAAGGCTTTCCTGAAGAAGTGATGATTAAGCTGGTAACTGAAGGGAGAGCTGGAATCATAAGGTAAAGCAGGGAAGGAAGCATTCATAGAGCGAACAGCATGTGCAGAGACCCAGTGGTAGGAGGGAGTGTGAAGAGGCACTTGAAAGCAATCCAGTGGACTCAGAGCACAAAGAGTGAGTGACAGGTCAGCAAGATGGAAAGGGGCCTGGAGATTCATGCTGGTCAAGTAGGTTAAGGACTTTGGTCTTTATCCTAAGTACAAAGGGAGATCATTGGGGAGTTTAAAGCAGGAGGATGACATGATCGGATTTGCAGTATGAAAAGATCTCTGTGGCTCCAGTGCAGAGAACAGATGACAGGGAACATGAATGGATGCAGGTAGACCATCCAAGAGAGTAGGAGTTGAGATGAGTATAGCGATGGTGGCTTGAAGCAGTGTGATAGTCTTTTAGATGGAGAGCCATGCACAGATACAAACTCTGGTAGTATCAGAACAGATACTATGGAACCAAGAATCACACAAAAATGAATCATCACCAAGTCTTGGCCTATCTCCATCTAGGATCTCATTTGAATTTATTTCATAAACCCTGTTCCAACTCAGGCTTCGTCCTCTCCTGCCAGGACCATGTACCAGTCATTTCTGCAGTCTTCAGTGCCACCACCCCCAATTTCTTTTCTGCACCTATTACCACAGAGAGTTTTCTTAATAACAGCTTTATTGAGATATATTTCAATACCCTACAATTTACCTTTTTACTTTTTTTTGTTTTGTTAATTAATCCTTACCCGAGGATATTTTTCCATTGATTTTTAGAGAGAGTGGAAAGGAGGGAGGGAGGGGAGGAGGAAGGGAGGGAAAGAGGGAGAGAGAGGTAAGGAGAGAGAGAGAGAGAGAGGGAGAGAGAGAGAGAGAGAGAGAGAGAGAGAGAGAGAGAGAGAGAAATGGATGTGAGACACACCCATTGGTTGCTTCCTGTACACCTGCAACCTAGGTATGTGCCTTGACTTGGAATTGAACCCATGACCCTTCGGTGCTTAGATCACAGTTCTAACCACTTAGCAAAACCAGCCAGGGCCAATTTACTTTTTTAAAAGGTACAATTCCATAGCTTTTAGTATTTCATGGATATGTGCAACCATCATCACTATTTAATTTTGGAACATTTTCATCACCTCAAAAACCAATAACCCTGTAGCCTTTGGTAGTTACTCCCCATTCCGTTCCAACCATCCCAGCTCTAGGCAAATATTAATCTACTCTCTTTCTCTGTAGATTTCCCTATTCTGGGCACTTCATAAAATTAGAATCATACAATATCTGATCTCTTGTGACTAGCTTTTTTCACTTAGCATCATGTTTTCCAGGTTCATCAATATTGTAGCATGTATCAGAACTTCATTCCTTTTTATTGCAGAATAATATTTCATAATATAGACATACCACATTTTATACATTCATCTATTGAACATTTGGGTTGTTTCCACTTTTGGGCCATTATGATTAATGCTGCTATGAGCATTCATGTACAAATCTTTGGGTGGACATATGTTTTCATTCCTCTTGGGTATATATTTATGAGTGGGTCAAGGATGACTTCTCTGATTCTGACATATGGATAGGATAAGTGGTGGTGCTATTCTCTGAGAAGAGGAACACTGGATGAAAATCAGATTGAAGGTCAAGAGTGAGGAGGAAATGAATCTTTTTTTAGATTTGTTGAGCTTGTTTCTTTTGAAATATCCAAATAGAGATATCAGATGGGCAGTTGGATACATGAGGTTGGAGCTCGGAGAAGGACTGTGGCCAGGAGGTGCAAATATGTGCTATGTAAAAATGTTGAATTTTTGGAGAAACTAAGATGGCGGCATAGATAAACACCGGGAAATAGTTGCCCCACACAACAATTGAAAATTAGCCCAAAGGACGGAGCAAACATCATCCAAAACAACAGGAAGGCTGGCTGAGTGTAATTTCTACAACTAGAAGAAAAGAAAAGCACGCTGAGAGCCAGAGGAGCTGCGGAGGCTGAGTGCAGAGGTACGGCGGCGGCTCGCGCGTGCTGAAAGGGGGTGGCACCTGAGGACGCGGCTGTCTTTTTGAATCACAAGCTCCCGACTGCTCTGAACTCCGGTTCTGGGAAGTCTCTGGGGACTTAGGACTCATACTGGGAGAGGCGGCTCTCTCAGGCGGCAGCGGGCGAACTTGAGGGCCGCTTTCCCTCAGAGGTGCTTGCAGCCATTACCGGGACACTGAGAGGCGCGACTCCGGGCGCGGAGAATCAGCCATAGCTTCTTTCTCCGGCCTTTTGACTCCCTGAGACCCCGCCCCACCCAGGCTGCGGCAGAGGCTTTTGCATGTGAATGCCCCAGAACTTTGCAACCTGATAATTACCTAACTGCAGCCGGGCCAGCCAGACCCGGAACTTCCAAGAGAAGGCCCAAGGCCCCGCAGCGGCTTGCATTGCTTCACAGCTGAGCCTCTTCGTGGCGGCTCCGGCTGTGTGGCCTCAGGCAGGGGCTGAATTAGCACCTCCTTAGATCCAGGAGCCACTGTACCCAGTGGTCAGAGGGGGTCCATTCTCCCACTTCAGACACAGCTGCTTCCCACAGCCAATTGGCCTGGAGGTCAATTCCTCCCAGTGATCCTACAACAACCGAGGCACCAAGAGTGCACCAAGAGTGTCCACCCCAGGTAACTGGGGAGGCTGAGCTACTGGGCCCTACAGGACACCTGGCGCGCAGGGCCACTCTATCAACACAGGGAAGCAGCCAAAATGCGGAGACAGAGAAACAGGTCACAATTGGCAGAAACGGAGGAGGCCAGACGACTGGATATAGAGTTCAAGGCCACGTTTATAAGGTTTGTCAAGAATTTTATGGAAACCGCCGATAAATTTAATGAATCCCTCAAGGAGTATGGTGAGACCATGGAGGTCATGAAAAAGGACCAATTAGAAATTATGCATACACTGACTGAAATAAAGAATACTTTACAGAGATCCAACAGCAGACAAGAGGATCCCAAGAATCAAGTCAAAGATTTGAAATGCAAAGAAACAAAAAATACCCAACCGAAAAAGAAAAAAGAAAAGAGATTCAAAAAATATGAAGATAGTGTAAGGAACCTCTGGGACAACTTCAAGCGTACCAACATCAGAATTATAGGGGTACCAGAAGGAGAGAGAGGGCAAGATATTGAAAACCTTTTTGAAGAAATAATGACAGAAAACTTCCCCCACCTGGTGAAAAAAATGGACTTACAAGTCCAGGAAGCGCAGAGAACCCCAAACAAAAGGAATCCAAAGAGGACCACACCAAGACACATCATAATTAAAATGCCAAGAGCAAAAGATAAAGAGAGAATCTTAAAAGCAGCAAGAGAAAGACAGTCAGTTACCTACAAGGGAGTACCCATCCGACTGTCAGCTGATTTCTCAACAGAAACCATGCAGGCCAGAAGAGAGTGGCAAGAAATATTCAAAGAGATGAATAGCAAGAACCTGCAACCAAGATTACTTTATCCAGCAAAGCTATCATTCAGAATTGAAGGTCAGATAAAGAGCTTCACGGATAAGAAAAAGCTAAAGGAGTTCATCACCACCAAACCAGCATTATATGAAATGCTGAAAGGTATTCTTTAAGAAGAGGAAGAAGAAAAAGGAACTCTTACCATTTGCCACAGCATGGATGGAACTGGAGAGCGGATAAATACCACAAGATCTCACTTATTTGTGGAATATAATGAACAACATAAACTGATGAACAAGGACTGATCCAGAGACGGAGAGGCATTGATTGGACTGTCGGGCCTTGGAGGGAAGGTAGGGGAGGGTGGGGGCAAGGGGGAAAGATCAACCAAAGGACTTATATGCAAGCATATAGGCCTAACCAATGGACACGGACAACGGGGGGGGTGAGGGGGTGAGCGGGGAGAGGGGGGGTAGAGGGTACACATATGTAATATCTTAATCAATAAAAAATATTAAAAAAAAATGTTGAATTTTTACTACATTTTTAAATAGTCATCAGAAAAGCATTTCACATGACTCTATTGTAGTGATCTTTGAAAAAAGTTAAGGCATAGCATTTGAAGTAAAACTCAAGGAAGGTGATCCTGCAAAGGCTACCAAATATACAGGTTTTAAGTGGTCTAATTTGACTGAAGAATAGAACTTAGAGTACCTAGGAGAGAGTATGAACTGTATATCCTTTACCCAGGGTGTCTATCATGAAGCCCACAGATCCAAACATGGCCTGGGAAAGGGGCAGGAGCTGTTTGTGCCTGCCTGAGATTTTTGGCAAAAATAACCTAATTCACCTAACAACTAATACAGCATTCACTATATGCCAGTACTGTTCTAAGGATTTTATAAATTTAAACATATTTTATCCTCATAACAACACCATAACACAGCTACTCTTATTATCATTATCTGAATCTTACATGTAAAGAAGAGTCTGAGGCACAAAAGGTTAAGTGTTTGGCCTAAGATCACATAGCTAGCAAGAGGCATACTGAGATTTAAAACCTAAGAGGTATGGCTCCAGAGTCTGCACTTTTTTTATGCCAACCCACATGAATTAGGAGCTTCTGACCAGCTCAAAGTAGGGACTTTAAAAGGATCTACATATGGAAAAGTTCACTTGCTATATATGGAGCATCTTCTTTGAAAGGCAAACAAGATTTAAATAATGTATTCAAGCCAAGAGAAATTTGGTGAGCCCAGCTGTCATTGCCTCATGCCTCATGCCATGAATTTTGCAAGTCAAGTTCACCACATGTGATGGAGAAAGCAATAAAGAATTTTCTCTGTGCTCATGTCTTTAATCATGAGCAGTTTATGAGCTATTTAGAAAAGATTGATCCCAAGTATGGAGATTTACTGAACTGCCATCTCCAATCAGGACTTTTTGGAATAAAAATGTCCCCAAATCCAATTTGTTAGACCTCCAGTGATTCATAGGATTATATTTTCTTAAGGATGTGATGAGAAATCTGAACACATTGAACTTGAAACTGTAGGGAACAAACAAAAGCTCTATTGATTTGTTCAAGGAAATGCGACTCTAACTGGACATGTAGATTGGGCAGATTTGACTGGAAACCACTAATTTTCCATTGCTAAGCTGTCTTGACTTCGATGCATTCATGGATTTTGAAGAATGCTGCACTATGTTTGGTGGAAAATAAGTTACAGTTGTGTGAGGGGTGCAGAGGAGAGTTTAGGATCCCAAGAGTCCAGGACTGGAGGAGGGAGTCTTAGGCTAAACATGCAGAGCCAGGAATCTGTATGCAAAAATGACCAGAGTAATAACAGCACGGTCAGATCCAGCTTCCAGGCCTGCAAGACATTGTTTTTTGCCCGGTATTTGGTGTAACAGTCGTGGTAGGGTGCAGGGGGCCCAACTGAATTTAAGGTAAAATGATGGGGTAGTCAGGTTGATTTTTTTTGTTTTGTTATATTTTATTGATTTTTTACAGAGAGGAAGGGAGAGAGATAGAGAGTTAGAAACATCGATGAGAGAGAAACATCGATCAGCTGCCTCCTGCACATCTCCTACTGGGGATGTGCCCGCAACCCAGGCACATGCCCCTGACCGGAACCGAACCTGGGACCTTTCAGTCCGCAGGCCGACGCTCTATCCCCTGAGCCAAACCGGTTTCGGCCAGGTTGATTTTTTAAAAAAATAATATAACAGTTTAAAATATATTTTATTGATTTCAGAGAGGAAGGGAGAGGGAGAGAGAGATAGAAACATCAATGATGAGAGAGAATCATTGATCGGCTGCCTCTTGCATGCCCCCTGTTCAACATAATGGACTCACGCTATTGGAATCCAACCCCGAGCCTTTATTGACCATCTGGCATTTCTCAGTTCATTTCTTGTTACTAGGGTTTTATTTTCAGGTCTCATCCTGATAAGATAATTTCTTTTTAAAAAATATATTTTTATTGATTTCAGAGAGAGGAAGTGAGAGAGGGAGAGAGAGAGAGAGAGACAGACAGACAGACAGACATATCAATATGAGAGAGAATCATTGATCAGCTGCCTCTTGCACACCCCCTACTGGGGATTGAGCCTGAAACCAGAGCATGTGCCCTGACTGGGAATTGAACTATCACCTCCTGGTTCATAGGTCAACGCTCAACTACTGAGTCACACAAGCTGAGTAAGATAATTTCTTTGGTCTAATTCATCCATCCGACTCCTACTGCCATCTAGGTCTCAATTTAGTTATTACCACCTCTGGAAAGCCTTACTTAATTACCCGAGTCTGAATTAGATACCTATCCCCTCCTAGGGTCTCAGAGCATCCCATTGTTCTCTTCATAACTCTGTAGTATAATAGCCTGTATATCTTTCAGCTGGACTACTGCAATAGCCTCCTAACTGGTCTTCTTGCCTCCCTTTCCCGCTTCAACACACTCTCTATACTTAAGCCAAGGGAACTTTTGAAAACATGAGTCTGATCACGTCACACTCCTGTTTTAAATCCCTCTGTGGCTTTCCATTGCTTAGGGAGAAAAAAAACCTAAGGATGGCCTAGGGCCCTAAACTATCTCTATGCCCATGTCTTCAACTTCATTTTATACCATTCCAGTCCCTCTGTAGTCCAGGCACATCAGCTTTCTTACTGTTTCTTAAACAGAGCCTTTATACATGCTCTCCTTTTGTCTGAAATGCTCTCTCCATTCCACCCTCTCTTCGCTTTGCTGACTCCTATTTAAGCTTCATATCTCAATTCAAACATCACTTTCACCATGAAGTCTCTTATACCGATATGCTAGACTGAGTCAAATCTTCACCACCACCCCCTGCCATTATAGGTTCTCAGGGCATAATAAATATCTCCATAATTGCTCTGATCACAGCTGTATTTTTGCATTTATGTGTGTAATTATTTGATTATTGTTTGTCTTTCCTACTAGAGCATAAACTCCATGAAGGCTCACCATTGGTCTTCAGTACCTAGTCTAAGACTTGGCATACAATAGGTACTCAATTAATATTTGTGGGATTAACAAATCACACAGTGATCCTTGTGTATAGGAAATATATAAAAGTAGCCTTTTGTTATGGCTTCCAGGAAGCTAAGAATCATATTTAAAGCTTAATCTTGACAATCATATTAATCCACTAGAAATAGCATATTTGAATTCTCTTTTGATCCTGATATTCTATTCCTAGTTTATTGATGCATAAAATCTGTTTTGGAATAAGATGCTGTGTGTGTTTATATGTGTGTATGCATGCAAACCCTCATGCTCATATGCACATATGTATAGATGCAAAATGATCAGAGATGGATACAAAAGAAGACTTTATTTTAAGCAACTACTAATGGTGGTGATGGCGAAGCCAGTATCTCACCAAGGTGTCTACTATATTTTATCCACCTGTGTCTTATTTCAATCTTTTCACTGGACTTGTGGTTCATCTGTAGAGGACTGCAAGATCGAGACCTTGTTTCTCTAGATTCTGTACCATGCCTAAGGCCTATTGATTAATGTCCTTCAACTCACAGGACTTATTGTTTTCTGTAACCTTACTTTATCTTGTGAAATGTAACACATCCAGAAGATTTCCTAAAGCATAAAGATATAGCAAGAACCAATATTTACAAAGCAAACACCCATGTAACCACAACCAGGTAAAGAAATAGGACATTAATATTTATACTGTATGTTGGATACTGCCTTGTGACACATCTGGCATTAATTACTTAACTTTTCGTGCATATATATCTAGTCACCCCACTTAAACAGTAAGTACCTTGAGAATGGAAGCCTCCAATAGTGCCTAGTGCAGTGCCCTACGTATAGTAAGTACGCAGTGCATTTTACATGATTATACATTTTAGATGAACTCTATGACTCTGGGAAGACCTCTGAAGACTAATTTTGGCAAACAAGAATTGTTTGAGGAAACACAAAATTGTATCATTTATCTACATCAGTGTGAGTGAATCAGGGGATGAGACTATTATATCATGATGTGGGCAGTAAGCCCAGCCATCTTTTGACTTCTGGCTCTAGCCTAATGTATAAAGCCAGTGGAGGATTATTGCAGTAGCTTCCTAACTGGTCTCTGTGTCTCTAGTTTGCCTTCATTCAGTAAGTTGTTCATGTGATGACTCAAAGTAATTTCTATAAACATAGATCTTGCTGCGTCATGCCACTGCTCAAAAACCGTTCATGCAGGGGTTCTCCAGCTGTGATGTACCTCAGAACCACCTGGAAAGCTTTGTACAAACCCATACTTCTCCCATATGGAAGAACCTGATTCAGCAGGTCCGAGGTGGGGTGTAGGCCTCTGCATCGATAAGAAGTACTACAGGCGAGTCCATTGCAGTTGGTTCAGGTATCATCCATTAAAAAACAGGGCTTCAAAGGCTCTTTATTCCTTAAAGGTTGAATCTTCAGCATCCTTAGTATGGCACACAAGGTCCTTAATAGTGGCACCTTTTATTTAAAAAAAAAAAAAATATATATATATATTTTAAATATAGTTTATTGATTTTTTACAGAGATGAAGGGAGAGAGATAGAGAGTTAGAAACATCGATGAGAGAGAAACATCGATCAGCTGCCTCCTGCACATCTCCTACTGGGGATATGCCCGCAACCCAGGTACATGCCCTTGACCGGAATCGAACCTGGGACCTTTCAGTCCGCAGGCCGACGCTCTATCCACTGAGCCAAACCGGTTTTGGCAATAGTGGCACCTTTTAATGCTGACTCTGTTCCCTATATGCCACTCCACTCCCATGTCACCGTCACATCATTTTCTAGCCTGAACTGCTACAACAGTGCTTTGACTCCCGAGTTCTAACTACTTTAATCGCTCTTGGTGCCAACCTTCTCCCCAAGCTGGAGCCAGAGTGACCTTTCAAAATTGCAGATGTGTTCCTGTCACTCCCCTGCTCAAAACACTCCAGTGGCTCCTCACCCTCGAAGGGACAGTTCCTTTCTCCAACTGGTTCAGGTGATACAGCATTGGGATGTCATGAAATAATTGATCTATTAAATCGCACCACGTGAAATGAAATGCTTTTCAAAAGAACACTTCTGCGAGCAGAAAATATGTCCGTATTATGTGTGTGTGCAATACAAAATCATAGCCATAAGCACAGATGTCCATGAAAAATAAACTGTTGAATTAGGCATGATCAGTACTGGGGTTGTCTGTTTAATATTCATTTGCTATTCATTCGTTCGTTTTGTTGCTCGCTAGCACATACACAGAAGCATCTGTCAAAGATTTAGGAAAAATTTATGGTTAAAAAGTTAAAATAGAGAAATTTCTACCCATTAACTGATTTTTCCCCCACTGTGAGTATCCATCCCATTTGCACTGGTATGACATAAAATCTAAGCTTTTTGGCATGACCAATGAGACCCTTCTAGATCTGACCCCATCTTATCTTCCAGCCTCATTTACAGCAACTGTCCCCCACTCTACCACTCTCTCTGACAGGCCAAGACTTGCAATTCCCTAACTGTCCTCTGTCCTTTTTGTCTATGATTTTACGTATGCTCATGTTCTACTGTTCCCCACCCCATCCCCTTGCTGGCCAGATAAACTGCTACTTATACTTCAAGACTCTATCCAAAGACTCTTTTCAAGGTGCCTTCCCTCACCTCTCTGGGTTCCTACCTCCCAAGGTCTTGCTCCTGACTGATTATATTACTTATCACATTACTGGTTGTTTGTGGAGCTATCTGGCAACTGGCCTGGGAGCTCCATCAGGTCATGTCACAGCCTTAGGAGTCCTTGTCACCCCATTTTATCCCCTTTGAGTTCTCTGGCACTTAGCACAGTGGCTGATGTGCAGTGGGGGCTCAGTGCATATTTGTGAAATGAGTAAAATTGCAAAGGAGGCAAAGCTTACTTTTGAAACCCCACAGCTCCCTACAGGGGGTCCCCTCTCCACCCTTTTTTTTCACCCTTTCCCCAGCCCTTGGCACTCCATACCCTTATGCTGTCCGCTGTAAAAATCTGCCAGGATCTACCATTATTGCTACAGCCCAGGCTTTAAACTTTTCCCTCAGTAGCCTACCAAACCTTATCAGTCTTGCTTCTCAACCCTCCGCATTAGATTTCAAATAAACCAGTGGTTCTCAAACCTTAACATAAATGAGAATCCCCTGGAGGTCTTGTTCAAACACGGAGTGCTGCATCCCAGTCCTGGAGGTTCTGATTCAATACGTTATTGTTGTTGTTGGTGGTGGTGGTGGTGATGGAGGCGGTGGAGGCTGAGGATTTGCATTTGTAATAACTTTCTAGGTGCTGCTGCTGCTGATCCAAAGACCACATTTTGAGAACCACCGGAATAAAAACGGACAAGCAAGAGGGATGCAAACAAAGGTATCCTTAATTCATCTTGACTTAGCCCCTTAACTGAATTTCAGATTCTGTCAGCACTGTCTGGATTTGGTTAATCCCAGATCATTTTCCCTCTGCTTCACCTTGTCATCCTCCTCCCACTTTTTGGTCTTACTTTTCCTATTGTTCTCAGTCTCTTCACTTTACTTGACTAACCCTTCTCTTTCTCCTTCATAAAGGCAAGGTTTCAGGACAAAGCCCTTTTTGATATCTTGGCTCCATTTCACTGACCACTTCCCCCTTGCTGTCCCCCCCATCCAGTCTTAGTACCCCCTACCCAGCAGTCAGAGTGAGCTTTCTAAAGCTTGGCTCCAATTAGGGCCCACTTCCTTCCAGCAGGGGTGGCCATTTCCGCTCCCCAGGGAGTCTGGTTCCACAAACAACACTGGCATGCTAATGACAGTCACCTGCTGGCTCTGGGAAGTCTGCTGTTTGCTCCAGCTTCCTTAAGAACAGTGGGATCACTGAAAATACCACATTTACTAGTACATGCTTCCTTTCAGTTAGTCACTCAACAAACTTTGATTGCGCACCTGCCAGACACTGTGCTGGGCCCAAGGGACCCTGCCAGAGCACTTAGAACATGAACACATGTTCATGGTAGTTCCTGAGGATCCACAATGCCTCTTCATGAAGGGGATCTTTTTTATTTGTTTGTTTTTAGTAATTTTAGAGAGTGAGAGAAGAAGGGAAAGGGAAAGAGAGAGAAATATTGATTGGTTGCCTCCTGGACACACCCTGATGGGACAAAACCCCAAACCTGGGCATGTGCCCTGACCAGGAATTGAACTGGTGACCTTTCCGTGCATGGGATGATGCTCAACCAACTGAGCCGCATCAGCCAGGGCATGAAGGGGAACTTTTGGCCACACTCATCAAGGTGGGGACAGACATTCAAGGCAGAAACTAACCACTCATAAGAGCCCTCCTGTCTGCTCAGCGCCAAAGATTGGGAGACACAAACCCAGTGAGTTTCCAAAATTCTTTGTTGAAATAAACATTATAATCCACACCTCCCAGTCATTGGTCCACTGCACTGAATGAAATAAGGTATGTGAAGCCCAGAACGTGGTGAACTAAAACCTCTCTACACATACCCCACGCACACTGACATACACACACTGACACATGCACAATGACACATAGACCAACACACACATTGACATGTACATACTGACTCACATACCGACACACAATACTGGGGTACACACCTTTACCTACATACACACTGAAATGACACACTGACATACACATCGATATAGACAAACTGAAACACACACACTGGCCAACATGCACCAACAAATACTAGCATAGGACTAAATGCATGCTGATACACACACATTGACACATGCTGAAACACAGACACACAGCAGACACACACACTGACATATAAATGCACACCTACTCAAACATTAATTCCAACCCACAACCCACCGAAACTGGGAGGCCCAGGCCCTACGGGGACTTGCAGATGCGATGCAGGGGCCAGGGCTTGGAGGTATGGAAGGGTTGCAGGAGACTTGAATTACACACTTGGTTCTAACCTGAGCAGTCCAGTGGTTTGGAGGAGGACTCCACAGGCTCCAAGGGTCCTTAGGGGCAGGTGGGCAGAGTGGACCACCCTGGCAGGCCACCAAGGATTCTGTACTAAGGTGCTGGGGGAAATGTCCGGGGCTTTGGTCAGCGCAGAGTGCTAAGGCCGGAGGGCAGAACACCCAGAGAAAGGCAGGGTTCCCACAAAACCGGTACTCTGCCTGCGCAGCTCTGCAAGCTCTACACAGCTCTGGGTATCAGCTCTCAGCTCTGGCTTCCAAATGCCTGCTTCTGGTCCCACTACCATCCAGACCCCACGTCCACCACACCCCATCCTTTGCCAGGGAAGACCTGTGTCCCTCCCAGTCACCCATCCTGGAAGCTGCAGGTCAACTCTGACCCCCAGCCCCCCGCCATCCGCCCTCCCCCCCCCACCCCCCCGCCCCCGCCGCCTCCCATCAGATCCTGGCTCAGCCTTACAGCGATTCCTCACATACAGCCACCTGGTGTCTCTTCTTTCTTATGTACCCCTCCCCCCATATCCAAATCCTCTGCTTTCCTGTTTAAGACACGCTTAATTGGTCGCTTCCTGAGTGTCAGGCCCCGAGCTAGGCACTAGGGATGCTTTGTGCGCAGTCCTAGTTCTTCAGGTGCACTCCGCACCCAAGGAGCTCCCCAAAACAGCAGTGAGAAGCACGGTCCGGGCAGGGGGAATCAAATGCCAGTAAAGCGCTTCATGTGACCACCCCATTTCTCTGCCTTCCTTCCTTCTCCACAGGCCTGGGCCACTGGGTTGGGTCCCTTCTCCCTCTCTCTCCCTGGTTCCTGTTTTGCTGCTTTCCTCCCTCCCGCCTCCCCTTCAGCCGCTCCCACCTTGGACTGGCTGCTGAGAGGCCTCTCCCTAGCCAGACCACCTGCGGACCCAGTTTTTGCCCACAGGCCAGCCTCCCCTTGTGGTCCCAGATGCCACTCTAGGGTCTGGGTCCCCCTTTGAGACCAGAGCACCTGCCCTTTTGAGGACTGGAGTGTCCCACCCCTCAGGCTTCCTGCAGCCAAATCTGCCAGGGTTCCCCAGTCCCAGGGAACTAGCAAGGGGCCACTCCCGGGATGAGGGGGTAGAGGGAGGGAGCGTCAGGGCTGCAGTGGTGGAGAGGTGCCAAGGGCAAGAGAGGGGACCCGCAGCACTGCTGGCCAAGAGGAAAAGAAAATCAGACAGACATAGCCTCTGCCTTGTAGGCTCTCCTGGGCTCACCCAAGGTTTAGGGACAATCAGGGGTCGGCCTACAGCCACTAGAGGCAGCTCCTCCTCACTGCCCACTATCCGGCTCCACAGAGCTGGGGATCTTCATCCCCAAGCACCTCCTCTGACTCCCCAAGGGTCCAGGCAAGAGAGGGAGAGGGTAGGCGGTCTGGGGCTGGGTGGGGAGAGGAGGCATGGGGCCCCTCTGTGTTAAGTACCCAATGGTGGTGGCTTGGCTCCACGAAATTACAGCCCACAGGACCCGAAGCGTAGAAACCCCAGGGCAGAAGGGGCGCTTCATCTCTGAACTGCTGGCCTCGGACTCCGCTGGTCACAGCTCAGTTGCGGGGCGGCAGTGCGGCTCCCTCCACCGTCCCCTTTCTAAGCTCCACTACGGAGCTGCAGGTGCCGCAGCAGCTGCCCCCCCCCCCCCCCCCCCCGGCCTCAGCAGCACTCCCGGGCCAAGATGGGGGCTGGGGGGACGGGTGTCAGGTGTGGTAGAGCATCAAGACTCCAGTGGCGGGCACCGGAACCCTTGCACCCTGATATCTCGGTGGAGAGGGAGAAAGGGTCCAGGGGGTCTGGGGGGAAGGAGAGGACTGCGGAGCTCAGCCGCAGAGCTGTGCGCGGGAGGGGGAGGGGCAGGGGCTCCTCTCCAGCCTTTGGGGGTCTGGAGACTCAGGGATGTAAGGCGAGAGCAGGGGGGTGTGACAATTCAGCAGAGGTCGGGACGTACCATGGAACCCAGTGGCGGGGGTGGGGCAGGACGTGGTCACCGAGGGGAGCCCCCGCCTCCCTTCGCCAAGGCCAGCGACTGAGGTTGTAGGGAGAACTGGAAGCGCGCTAGTAGGGGGAAGCGTCGCGTTAAATCCGTCTCCTCCCCAGACCCCACTTCCGAGGGGGTGGGCGATAGAGGGGAGATTGGGGTTGGAGCAGCGGCGAGGGGGCTCCTCCCTTGCACCTCCCCCCACAGGACTTGGTCGCGCCCAAAGTGTAACACTTTCTCTTTGTCGGAGGAGCTCCCCTGTTTCCCGTGCTGGATCTCCCGTTGAGGAGGCGCCCGAGGCAGCCCTGGAGGAGGCAGGAGCAGTTGGAGGGATGGCAGCGACCGACATAGCTCGCCAGGTGGTGAGTGCGGGGCTTGGGTGTCAGGACCCGGGCCAAGGGCCTGGGCTGGGCGGAGGGGACCTGGCCACCTCCACCGCCTTCGCGAGGAGGGCAGTGAGCGGCATCCAGGAGTCAAGGTGCGGTGGGACTTCTGCTCCTGCGATCAGCGGCTCAGTCCCCCAGCCAGTCCCCGAGAACCACAGTGGTGGCGGGCGGGTGGCCAAGGCTGCGGGCCGGCGGCTGAACTTGAATTGCCCAATATCTGCAATAAGCGCTACCGCTTCCCTTGCTGCAGCAGCGGTCCCGCCGTTGGGGCGTTGCCGAATGAATGGCTGCAAGAGCCGCCAAGCCCTCCGCGTCTCGGGCACCCTGGCCTGGCTTCCTGGACCGCCGGGCCGCGCCCCTGAGCGCAGCAGCCCGTTGCGACTCGGCCTCCTTGGGAACAGGGACCCGGGCCTGGGGTTAGCCTGGGGCAGGACTCGGTGAGTGGTGAGGGGGGCGGGGAGGTGACTGGCTGGGGGAGGGATTCTCCATATGCATTACATATGTGACTGCGTCTGTGAGTGTGTAGCACTGTGTGCGTCTGAGTGCACGCGCGCGCACTCGTGCCTCCCCGGCGGGCGGCGGCGCCCCGCTGCTCTCTGACCCTAGATGAGTCCGCCAGTTTGTCTTGAGTGTGCTCACCTTCAGGGTGAGTGTTCAGACGCCTCTCTGCTTGTGCTGTGTGTCTCTGGGTCCCATTTGTGCCTCTGTGTGGGGTGCAGTCCACTGGCCTGTAGGTGGCTGGCTGCGGATTTTGGCAGGGTTCTGAGCACCTGACCCAGGTTGTGCGGCCTCTGGGGGTCTGTAGTGGTGCGTGTTCTGTGTAACTGGGCTTGAGCACCAAAGTCTGGGGAGCTGGCTTCTTTCTATGGGAACTCAGGAAAATAACTGTGAGGTTTGCAAACATGGTGCCCTCTCTTTGTTGGCAACAGACTGGAGGGGGGTGGGGGGCGGAAATCTTCATTTAAAGAACTGAAGTTTTCTAGCCTGAGGTGTACACAGAAATCATATTGAAGTGATCTGAGGCCCCATGTTTGTTTTTTTAGATCAGAAGTTTGGTTGCAAAGGGAGGGGATGATCCCATTTGGGGGAACAACCTAGCCTTTCTATTCCTCCACGGGTTTCTGGAATTTTCAGAAGCCCATAATTACCAGCACCCTGAGGCCAGGAAGGAGAGTGAAGTAGAGGTAGGTCAAATCCCATGACACCAAATTCTACTTGATGAAAATCTCAAAACACACACGCGCACACACACACATATTTTAAAACCTTGTGTTTACTTATTAAGGGAAATAGTCTGTGCAATACAATTCCAGGGCAATAAAAAGCCTCTAAGGTATTTGGTATAGTTGTTTTCAAAATCTGAATCCAGGATCCAAGTGTTTTCTCTACAGGATATGTATGAATTTATTCCACCCTCTCGTCCCTGTTTGGAAGGGCAGAATGATTTCTTTGAAACCTCCCCCAACTTCTGCAGACCCCAGATGGAGCTTTTTATGTAGTCACGATGTGGAAGGACTCAGTATCGGATGCGCTGGGATAATGGAAATTGAGAGTTCTCTCAATTTTAGCTAATCTCCCAAGATTAGCACTGTGATATCTATTACTTGAGTGTTTTGAGGGTTCCCAGAGTGCCTTTCTTCTCATTACCTGCATTTTAGACATAGCATGGCTTAATAGAAGAATTAGTCTCCTGGATTACATTTGTCCTATCCTTAGTGACCAAAAAGGATGCTAATGATTTTTCTTGCCAGCTAATTAATTTGCATTGACCTGTCTATAAGCTTTCACCAGTCCTTTTGCCTGGATTAGGACTGCAGGGCAGATGTTGCAAAGGGGAACATTCTAGAAGGTTGTGTTTTACCTCAGGCACAACTCCAGCGACCCAGGCATCCCTTTGTTCTGCAGATGGGGGTGGAGTGGTTTAAGGCCACCTAGTTTACTTTGCATGGTTACAGTTTGCTCTGGCTATCCTTGCTGTACTGTATGATGAAGAACATAATTGTACGCCAGATTCTCAAGCTCAAAGAGCAGCAGAGCACTTGAGACCTTGTTATCGTGATAAATGGGTTTCTGGGAAAACTGACGTCACTCTCCATGTCCCCCTCCCCCAGCCAATGAAGCTCCTGTTTAATGTGTCATTTGTCTCTCTGCTCTCCTTTGTGTCTGCAAGAAGTTGTAATTCACCAGGGGAAGATGGAATTAACTCAGGAGATCTTGGCCTTCTGGTTGCAGTTTGTTTCTTCCAGGGAACATGTATCCAGGGGTTGGGAAGAGAAGACTGGAGAATAAACCTGAGTATGCCTGGCTTAAGAGTTCTGTTTAGTGAGCTCTGAGACAAGGCGCCATGCAAGTAGTCCTCTGGTATGTGTGTGTGTGTGTTTGTGTGTTCTTTCCAGAGTCAGTTGAGGGTCACTCTGGCTAGACTAAAACAGGCCCTAGAGTTGTTGGGTAGGGCCCTTATTTGGGCATACGTGCAACTTGCAAGTTCAGATCTCCTGTACATAGTACAATCCCATCCCATTTGAATGAACACTACAAAGATTCTGCATGACAAAGCGATTTCTCTGTTGTGAACACAAGTGTTTATTTGATTGACTGCTAAGTGTCCCACATGATGGCTAGCCCTGGTCAACTATGTGAAAAAAAGTAGTGGATTAAGTTATTGGCTTTTAAGCTTACAGTCTAGTTGGGGAGACAAATTGTGGACAAAATAATTAGGAAACTACAGCAGATTTTTTTAGATATATATTTTATTGATTTTTTACAGAGAGGAAGGGAGAGGGAAAGAGAGAAACATCGATGAGAGAGAAACATCGATCAGCTGCCTCCTGCACACTCCCCACTGGGGATGTGCCCGCAACCAAGGTACATGCCCTTGACCAGAATCGAACCTGGGACCCTTGAGTCCGCAGGCTGATGCTCTATCCACTGAGCCAAACCAATTAGGGCTACAGCAGATTTTTGGGATGTCTCTACTCCCAACCCCTATCTGTGAAGTAGCTTGGCTGCTATTAATATATACACTAGAGGCCCAATGTACAAAATTCGTGCGGGGGGGCGGGGGGCGCATCCCTCAGCACGGCCTGGACCCTCTCCAATCTGGGACATCCCTCTCGCAATCCAGGACTGCTGGCTCTTAACCGCTCGCCTGCCTGCCTGCCTGCCTGCCTGATAGCCCCTAACCACCTCTGCCTGCCTGCCTGCCTGCCTGCCTGATAGCCCCTAACCACCTCTGCCTGCCTGCCTGATCGCCCCCTAACTGCTCCCATGCTGGCCTGATTGCCACTAACCACCTCTGCCTCAGCCCCCACCACTGTGGCTTTGTCCAGAAGGACATCCGGAAGATGTCTGATCTAATTAGCATATTACCCTTTTATTAGTGTATATACTCTGAAAGAATGCATGACTTGTCCAAGGTAACCTAGCTGGGCACAGTGCAGGCCCCAGAGGCTGCATTTCCTGGCTCTTGAGCTGTTCCTTTCAGTGTTGCATTTTGAGTTGTAGACTGTAAGTGCTGGCCCATAGAAAGAACCTTGATTCTGGCTTGAAACAATCCAAAATGTGGGAAGTGATGCTTTCTACCAGTAGCAGCCAGGTAATGATCTTTCTCCCAATGAAAGTGCTTGCAGGGGCGAACTTTGCCCTAGCTGGGGTTGGCCTGGAACAAGTGCCTTAGGGCAACTGTCTACAGGTGGCTGCACTCTGGGCTTGCTATCAAATGGCACTTCCCCTTGATTCCCCTTGAAGCTCCCTGCCTCAACCATCTCCACCACTTCACACTAAAAATATAAACAGGGGGAGCAAACTCCAATATTCACCCATACCTCTACTGGGGATATAGCACTGAAAAAAAAAATTACATGGTCCCAAATATTCAACTTTTTAAATCTAAGTCAAGAGTATATGCCTGATCATTGTACTATTTCACAAATTTTCTGTATGTGTAAGACTTTTCAAAATAAAAAGTAGGGGGGATTATAGTGCACAGCCCTTTCAAAATGCACATGGCCCCTTCCCTCAGGAAATTTACAGTCTGGTAGCAGAGGCAGACACCAGGAAGTATATAATTACCATGTGGTAAGTTCTGCACAGGAGTGCTGCCTGCCATGAGACTCCATTACAAGGGGACCTAATCCAGCAGTGGTGGTGTGTGACAGGAAAGGCTTCCTGAAGGCTTCAACTAGGAAAAGGGTAGGTGTGAAGATGGGTGAGATCTCACTTCTGCTACTGGGCTGGGAACATTTCCTTTGTTAATTCACACACTTTTATTTTCATTCATGTCTTCAATGTGTGTATTTATTGGGCAGCGACTCTGCCAGGCCCTGTGCCAGGTGCTGGGATCTAGTGTGGCCAAGGAAAATAGGATGCTGCTCTCTCCAAGCTTCCAGATGAGAGGCAGGAATAAGCCCGTTTCCTTTTCCTATTCTGAATCCCGGAAATGTGTGTTAGCGGTGTTCTTACTCCAAAACTGCATTAGAGCTGAGCGATTTGTCTGTAAAGTACAATGAAATTTTGACCTGCTGTCATGTGTGTAGCATTTACTTTGTGTAGTTTCTGCTGCAAAGTTTTCATTAGTTGCTGGCTTTGTTACTCAGCAGGTCCCTCCCTCTGTGTGCTGTAAGGGAGTGAACCCGTTGTATTAGCCGGAGCAAAAGTTATTAGGAAGCTAAGTACTCTGGAAAAAGGTATTCCAGAGTGAAATGGGACTGATTTCTGGACTTGCCTGGCCTCCTGGATGATCAGAGCTGGGGTTTCGTGTTAGCATGAACAATGGAGAAGGGTATCTACTGCATGAACATTAAAACTGCACTCAAGAAAGAAAGAGAGAAAAGGAAAGCAAACGAATACCATGGATAAGTGTACTGTTTCTTTCAATGATCTCAGAATACTTCCATCTGTATGATTTCATTTTCTCCAACAGCTTCCTGGACAAGTATTATTGTCCTCTTCATTTTATGGGTACATGGAGATCAAGGACTTAGTCCAAAGTGTTATTGCTAGTCAGTGGATAAAACAACAAAACACCCACCAGATGACACAGATTCATTAAAAACAAACAAACAAACAAACAAACAAAACACCTCTGGTCTTTTCATGATGTTTCTAAGAAATAAAAATCCTGCCATGTCCTCTCTTCTCCCTCTTTCACTGCACCTGCCCCCCCCCCCCCCAGCACACTCTTGGAGGTCAGAGGAGAATATACGTGGGTGCTTTGAAGACTCTTGATGTTAAAACGATTCTTAGCTTAAATCCAGATAGCACAGTCATGGATTTTTCTTTCTTTTTTCTCCCATCTTGCTTTAAATAAAAATCTTGGAGCCACCAGCTATGTAATGATGGATTATTTTAAGTAACAACTGGAGGGGGGCAGAATAAATTAGAAACACAGACCCTTCCTCCTCGGTTTGGCAGGAGGAGGCTTCTGCTGCCGCGATTTGGGATTTGAAACCGTGGGTTTCTCTGTTGCCTGCACAGAGGAAGGAGGCCACATGCTCAGAGGGTGAGACATAATGTTATCCTCTCCTTCAGTATCTTCTCATTAGAGGCAGCCATCTGCTGAATTATGCAGCATGCTCTCAGCTGGCCCCGGAGTTGGGTTGGGTCATCCGTTCCACTCACTTAAAGGTGACTGGGGAAAAGATTTGCAGGCCTTCTCAAGGACAGGGCTCAGGTTTCTCCTGCCAGGGCCCTCTCTGACCCCTAACGAAGACGCTGGGGTAACAGGACAGAACTCCGCTTTCTGGGCCCTTGATGAGGTGTGAGGTAAGCCTTGAGTTTCCTTTCGCAGCAGAGGCCCCTTAGCTCTGAGCACTGGCGCTGAGGCAGGAACTAGGTTTTTTCAGATCCCCTTTAAATGAGACCAGATGGAGGCAGAGGCCAATTCAGGCTCCCCAGAGGACAGTTGGGCATTCATCCAGAGGCCTGTGAGTAAACCTTTTTTAAAAAAAAAAAATAGATCAGAGATAACAATATCCAGAACACCTAGAAAACTCTGTTTAAATAGCCAAGCTTGAAGGGAATCTGTCTGGTATTTGTGGGAAAGTTGATGCACTCTGAGCAAAGGGTTGCCCCTGTACTGATGGAGATATTTTACTTAAGAATTTGGCTTGTGAATTAGGTAGCCCTGGGATTCATTTTTTAAAATATATTTTATTGATTTTTTATAGAGAGGAAGGGAGAGGGTTAGAGAGTTAGAAACGTCGATCAGCTGCCTCCTGCACACCTCCCACTGGGGATGTGCCCCCAACCAAGGTACATGCCCTTGACCGGAATCGAACCTGGGACCCTTCAGTCTGCAGGCCGACACTCTATCCACTGAGCCAAAGTGGTTAGGGAAGCCCTGGGATTCTTGAATAGAGCTAAGTGGTTGGCCAGGCTTAGGCTTAAGTCAGAGGCAGAAGGGAGGGAAATGGGAGAGAGAAGGCAAAAGAGGAGCAAAAGGCCCTCCATGACATCCACGGTCTCCGTTGCCTTCCATGGGCCATAGTCACCTTGGTGAGCCCATTGGCTTTGAGGTCGTGTTCTGTGACACTTCTCCCTGCTACTAAGCATCAAGCCACAAACCCAATGTCCCGGAATTTTAGCAGCATGAAAATCTATATCTGCCTTTTGAGGCAGTTTTTCCATTGGAGAGTGGCAGTCCACTTGACAGGGTCCTGGATCCTAGCAGCACTTTCTGCCACTAAATCACTCTGACTTGAGACAAGTCATTTCCTCTCTCTGAGTCTCTGTTTCCCCTTTTGTAAACTGAGTGGGTTGGACTAGGTGATTTTTAAGGGCGTTTCCAGCTCAACTATTGTATGGCTCTTTATGTTTCCTTGTTCTCCAGCCTAATTTTGTTAGGTCCTTGCCCGCTTCTGTTTCTGAATGAGGTGGCAGTATGTTACTCCACCCCTTCCTTGCTTAGACTCCTTGAGCTGGGTGGGGAGAGTTGGAGAGAAGGCAAGTCTGGGCTTTTAGCTCAGCAGGGTCCTTATAAGTGGACTAGAAACAACCCTTCAGATATTGTCTGTCCATGTATGTGTATATAGCCTTTGTCTTCCTATAAAGATACATGACAGCTGAATTTTTGTCTATTGAGTCCCATTTTAAATGCACAAGGAAAGCTGGCTCTTTAATAGAATCCTGCTGTGAATCCTTTTATAGAATGAAAAGCCACTCAGGAATTGATCTGGTGAATTAAAATCCAGAGTTTCATCTACTGGATTTGCCAAAAAACGGGTCTTCTCCCTGCTTGGTGAGAATGGTCTCCTTTGTGCATCCCCTAGGTCCCCTAAGCTGTTCCCCACTGAAGGGCATTTCTGGGGCCCCTAAGGGGTTGCTGCCAGCTTTTGCAGCTTTATTTCTCCTTGCCAAAGCCCCCAAATTGCTCTCTCCCAGTTCAGGGCATTGCTACTACTGTCAGTTTCCTCTTAGCCTGGCTTAATCGGCACGAGGGAAATCCTGACATTTGATGTGTGAGGCACATTAGAGTGGTTTTTTTTAACCTCTGGGAACTTATCAGTGTTTTTGTGGTTCTTATGGCTGATAATACAGTGGCATCCACACCCTTGACAATAGTGGAGGCAGCAGATAGGGTTGTCACCTACTTGATTGTTTCAAGACTTTCTGCTACATGTTTCAGGATATGTGATTTTACTTCTGGTTTGCATGACTATCCTATATAATAAAAGCCTAATATGCAAATCAACTGAAGGGTGGAATGACCAGTTGTTATGATGTGCACTGACCACCAGGGGGCAGGCGCTCAATGCAGAAGCTGCCCCCTGGTGGTCAGTGAGCTCCCACAGGGGAAGTGCCACTCAGCCAGAAGCTGGGCTCACAGCTGGTGAGCCCAGTGGTGGTGGCGGGAGCCTCTCCCGCCTCTGCTGCAGGCGGGCAGTAAGGAGCGAGGGGTTCTGGACTGCGAAAGGGATCAGGCCCAAGCTGGCAGGTGGACATCCCCTGAGGGGTCCCAGACTGTGAGAGGGGGCAGGCCAGGCTGAGGAACACCCCCCCCCTCCAGTGCACGAATCCCTTGCACTGGTCCTCTAGTTTATAATAATGTTACAGTGTATAAAAATGTTATGTATATAATAATAATAGTAGGTTTTTTGTATTAATGGTAAAATGTTTAATATTATAGTAAAACTGCCTGAAAGTGGAATACTCACCTGAATTTTCTGATTATCTGTATTTAAAGCACTTTTTTGGTTGTAGTTGAAGATTTTGCTATAATATCTGAGGCCACTTTTCTGCATAGGAAAGTATCATCATAGAACTTTAAAAAAACATTTTAATTCTGATTATAAAAGTAACATATGTCTATCGCAGAAAATTTGGAAAACACAGAAAAGCAATAATACCTACAGCCCCTCCACTCAAAGTAACCATTGTTAGCATCTTATTGTATTCTTTGAAGTTTTTAAAAATGCATATATACTCCCCCCCCCCCCATGATTGAGATGATCCTGTATATACAGTGTTGGTGTGTTGTTTTTTGCCTGACAGAATTTGGTAATCATTTTCCCATGTCATTAAATATTCTTAGAAAATATTTTAATCTGCTGCTTCATATCCCATTGCACATCATTGAATTATTCACTGATTTTGATTGTCCTAGAGATTTACAGGGTCTAACAGAGATTGGTCTTCAGGGCTGGGAATGGAGATGGAGAAAAGGAAAGTGTGAGAGAGGCCCACCAGTAATGACACATGGGGAGAATCTTATTTCAGTGTTCCTGTCCTTTCCTAACATCTACATGCAAAGGCTAGAGGGAAAGTTTAGGGAAAGCCCAGTCATCAGCAATGACCTCCAAACTTTTGGCTTTGGTCTCATCCTTCAGAATGGCAGCTACTAACTTTGGCACCACAGTTGTTTTTAAAAATATGCTTTTTATTGCTTTTTAGAGAGAGGAAGGGAGAGGAATAGAGAGAGAGAAACACTGATGAGATGAGAGAGAAACATCATCGATTGGTTGCCTCCTGTACCTCCCCTACTGGCTATCAAGCCCGAAACCCAGGCATGTGCCCTGACCAGGAATCGGCGGAGGTGCAGGTGATTGAGGGGCATGGGGTTTGCCTACTTGGGTGCTTATGGGACTCTAAAAAAGTCTTTATTGATTTCAGAGAGGAAGGGAGAGGGAGAGAGAGAGATAGAAACATCAATGATGAGAGCGAATCATTGAGCGGCTGCCTCCTGCACGTCCCCTACTGGGAATCCAGCCGGCAACCCAGGCACGTGCCCTGACTGGGAATGGAACCTTGACCTTCTGGTTCAGAGGTTGACACTCAACCACAGAGCCACCGCAGCCAGGCTGGGACTCTTTATTTGCAGAATAACAGCAGTGGGAGAAAGATGCACAACTGGAACCACCATAAGTCATTCTTCATAACATGAACCTTCGACTACTCAATTAAAAAACGAAATTGGTGTGTCCTCAGGGGAGGAGGCGGAAGAGAAAGAGAGCGGTGTTTCTGCCTATGACATGAAATGTGGTATAACGGATTTCAAAACCACAAGTGACTTCAGATGAGGAGAAAACAGGAAATGTAATTGGGGAGGGGAGTGGGGCTCTCCCAGTACTCAGGAGCGCTCTTTCATTTGGCCTTCCTTTTAGCTCCTCTCAGATTCTGCCTCTTAATTGCTCTTGCTGCAAAACTGAGCAAGACCTCTCTTTCTTTGTATTAAAGCTGTTTTTATTTTTTTTTATTTTTAAAATATATTTTATTGATTTTTTACAGAGAGGAAGGGAGAGGGATAGAGAGTTAGAAACATCGATGAGAAACATTGATCAGCTGCCACCTGCACACCCCCTACTGGGGATATGCCCACAACCAAGGCACATGCCCTTGACTGGAATCAAACCCAGGACCTTTCAGTCCGCAGGCCGACGCTCTATCCACTGAGCCAAACCAGTTAGGGCCCAATCAAATTCTTCTTATTTTTTAAAATTAAATCTTTATTGTTCAGATTATTACATTTGTTCCTCTTTTTTCCCCCCATAACTCCCCTCCTCCCAGTTCCCGCCCCACCCTCCGCCCTCACTCCCCACCCACTGTCCTCATCCATAGGTGCACGATTTTTGTCCAGTCTCTTCCCGCATCTCCCACACCCCTTTCCCGCCCAAGAATAGTCCATTCCCTTTCTATGTCCCTGATTCTATTATGATCACCAGATTATTTATTCACTTGATTCTTAGATTCACATGTTGATAGATGCATGTTTGTTGTTCATAATTTGTATCTTTACCTTTTTCTTCTTCTTCCTCTTCTTAAAGGATACCTTTCAGCATTTCATATAATACTGGTTTGGTGAACTCCTTTAGCTTTTCCTTATCTGTGAAGCTCTTTATCTGGCCTTCAGTTCTGAATGATAGCTTTGCTGGATAAAGTAATCTTGGTTGTAGGTTCTTGGTATTCATCACTTTGAATATTTCTTGCCACTCCCTTCTGGCCTGCAAAGTTTCTGTTGAGAAATCAGCTGACAGTCGTATGGGTATTCCCTTGTAGGTAACTGAGTTTCTTTCTCTTGCTGCTTTTAAGATTCTCTCTATGTCTTTTGCTCTTGGCATTTTAATTATGATGTGTCTTGGTGTGGTCCTCTTTGGATTCCTTTTGTTTGGGGTTCTTTGCGCTTCCTGGACTTGGAAGTCTATTTCTTTCACCAGGTGGGGGAAGTTTTCTGTCATTATTTCTTCAAATAGGTTTTCAATATCTTGCTCTCTCTCATCTTCTGGCACCCCTATAATTCTGATGTTGGCATGCTTGAAGCTGTCCCAGAGGCTCCTTACACTATCCTCGCATTTTTGGATTCTTTTTTCATTCCGCCCCTCCGGTTGGGTGTTTTTTGCTTCCTCGCATTTCAAATCATTGACTTGATTCTTGCACTCCTCTGGTCTTCTGTTGGGAGTCTGTATAGTATTCATTATTTCAGTCCGTGTATGCTTAATTTCTAGTTGGCTCTTTATCATAACATCGAGGGTCTCATTAGATTTCTTGAGGATCTCACTACATTTATCGGCGGCTTCTAGACAGTTCTTAAGAGACCTTAAAAGTGTGGTTCTGAACTCAATATCCTCCATTGACAGTTTTGTCCTGTTTCTTTGTCTCCGCATTTTTTCTGCTTTCTTGGTGCACCCCCTTGTGGTCTTTGTGCGCAGTCTTGTTGTAGTTAAGCCTTGATTGTTGTCGGCAATACTGGGGGTGATTTGACCTCCAGGCCAACTGGCTATGAGAGTCAGCTGTGTCTGCAGTGGGAGAACTTCTGAGCTGGATCTCTAGGGCGGTGCTAATCTAGCGTTTGCCTGAGGCTATCCGGCAAATGGCTCTGCGCAGGGCTTGGGCGGGGCGGGTCCCCGGGGATCTACAGGGCGGGCCTGAGCGAGTAGTTATGGCTCTCAGTTCCGTCCCTAGGGGCTCTGCCTCACAGAGTCCCAGCAACCGCTGCAAACCTCAGAGAGAAAGCTGCCTTCGAGTTCTGACCAAAGCCAGACAGTCCCACTTCTCCCGTTTGAGTCTGGGTCCCTAGAGACTCGCCCGGATCTGGAGCTCAGAGTCTGAAACTCCCTCCCGATTGAAAACAACAACCACGCCCTCCGCCGCCAGCCCGCTCCGCGCGCACACTCCGCACCTGAGTATTTCAATTCATCACTGCGCCTCCTCTGAGTCTGGGTATGATATTCTCTTTCCTCCTAGTTGTAGGATTTCCACTCAGCCAGCCTTCCTGTGGTTCTGGATGATGTCCATTCCGTCGTTTAGTTGTTTTTTGAAGTAGTTGTTCGAGGCAGCAATCTCCGGCGTTAACCTATGTCGCCATCTTGGTTTCTCCACCCCAACCAAATTCTTAATGGCTACAGAATATTCCAGTATAGGCCTGTACCAGAATTTAGTTAAATTATTTTCCTATTGTAGGACACAACATTTTTTTCTAATTTTTCAGTATTATGAACAGTATAGTAATGAATTTCCTTATATTACATGGATCTTTGTACAGATGTGTGAGTTTCTGTAGAATAGATTCTGAGGGGAGGTTGCAGGGTTAGTGGAGATGGGCCATTTAACATTTTGGTTACTGTTGCCTTTCTAGCATCTCAGTTCAAACCTTGAACATGATGCCACCTGCTACTCAAGATGATAACTTGAAGTTTTAGGGTCAGACATGCTGGGCTAAGTTGCTAGTTCCATCTCCTCTTGTTAACATTGTAATCCGGGGAACGTTCAATTGTAATTGCAATCAAAGTAATGAGGACCTCCACTAATCAGGCCACCTTATGGAGAAAGAGGAAAGAGATAGTATATCAGAGGTTTTAGGGAGGGAGCGTGGGAGAAACTTCCGGGGGCTGATCAGGGATCAGTGTACATTCAGTCCAGTGTCCTGTCCTTTTTACCTCTGCATATTTAGCTCTGAACAATGAGGACTGGTATCCATAATGATGACCTTTACATTTTATAAAAGTCATCAAAGCAAATGGATGCTTGCTAGATAGGAGTTCCTAAAGCACGAACTATATATACACAAATACTACATTTTTGAAGTTTTCTCAATTACAGGCATTGAGACAAAAAGTTTGCGGCTCAAGAAAAACCTCCACATTAATCTTCCAGTTAATTTAGGCATATTGGACAGTGGGTAAAAAGATACAGAAGAAACAAGGATTCTAAACATCACCAGTGACCTTCACCAAGTCCAGATCAACAGTTATTTCTCTGTAATTCTACCTGACTTCAACCTTGGCCTCCGGTGATAGAAAACTATTGGGTCATCTCTTACCCGATCAATTCCTCTTCTTGGCAGAATCCTCTTCAATTTCCCATTCCTTACTTGTGGGCATTTCCTATATTCAATCTTTAGCTCTTTTCTCCCTGTACTATCTCTTGGCGAACACACCAGTTTCATACCTTTCACTTCTAAATTTATATCCCAGTCCTGACTTCTCCTGGAGCCTACAATCCCATGTTACTAAGTACTTACTGAATTTCTTCTTCTGGTATCTCTCATAAAATCAAAACTATCTTATTTTCCTTAACATATAAAATGCTTTCACAAATTCAGAAGAGAAAGACAAACACCTATTATTTAAAAACTGGGCAAAGACATGCACAGGCAACTCACATGTAGGTATGCATATGCACAATATACATATATAGTTGAACAATAAAAATAATGGTTAAATGCAAATTAAATGACTTGATGCCATTTTTCAGTGATGCAATTCACAATAGCTAAAAAGCCTCAGAAACTCAGTGTTGGTCTATGTATGGGTAAACAGACACTCTTGTATATTGGTGGTGGAAGTAGACATTTGTACTATTCTCTGTTGAGTGATTTCCAGTATGTACCACAGTCTTTCAAATGTGTGAGTCCTTGGGCCCAGTGGGCTTCAATTCTAGGAATAATCAGAGATATGTTATTCTGTAAGAACAAGAATTGTTGTTTACTAGTATGTTGTTGAAAACTTGGAAGCATGCTAAATGTCTAGCAGTGGAAGACTGGTTAATAAAATCTGTAGAGTCCTACAGTGGAATGCTATGTGACCAATAAAAGTAAAGTTTTAGAAGTATACTTAATATTATGTGGTTGTCTGGCCACTATGCTGTACACCTGAAACTGATATAAAATAATATTGAATGTCAACTGTAATAGAAAAATAAAATTAAAAAAGAAGTATACTTAATCACCCAAGAAAACATCCACACTATATTGAATATCAGGTTATTAAGTCAGTTTATGAAAAGGATTATACAAAATTATCCCTATTTTGTAAAACAAACAACAACAAAAACCCCCACACCATATACAAACTGGAGGGAAATACGTGTAAATATTAACAGTGAGTATTTCTGGAGAGTGATATAGGTGATTGTACTTTTCTCCTTTATAATTTCCCATGTTCTAAAATATCTACAATGAACATTGATTACTTTTATAAAATAAAAAACCTGATCAATGTAATTTCTTTTAGTAGTAGCTTATTTAAAACCAGATTCTTCAACTTCCCCACTAAACAAGCCCCCTTTCCTGGCTTCCCTCTTTCTGGCCATGGTCCAAAGGGATGAATGTTGAACAATGTCATCAATCCAAGCTTCCAGGCTCAGAATATCGGAATACTGCAGCCTTAGAGCTTTGATTGCTCCTTCACTCCCTCTGCCCACTCATTGAGTCTCATCCCTTTAGGACATCTCTCAAATTTGTTCTTCCCTCTTGAGTCTCAAGTCAGATCAGTTCATTTCAGCAAGCATTTATTGTCTCAGTGCCAGTTCAACATTATTGGAGTTATCTGCTAATTCTTCTTCTTCTTCTTCTTCTTCTTCTTCTTCTTCTTCTTCTTCTTCTTCTTCTTCTTCTTCCTCCTCCTCCTCCTCCTCTTCCTCCTCTTCCTCCTCCTCCTCCTCCTCCTTTTCTTTCTCTCTTTCTTTCTTTCTTTCTCTCTCTCTCTCTCTCTCTCTCTCTCTCTCTCTCTCTCTCTCTCTCTCTCCTCCAATCAATGAAGCACTTTGTTTCTGGAATGATCTTTCAAAAAAAACTACTTGTATGCCCCCAAACCTCATGGCCTAGGGAATAAAGCCCATATCCTTCCATTTGCTGTTTAGAGTGTTTTCCAGCACTGTGCTAGGTGCCAGATAATAGGTGGGCACATATGAGGTGCTTGGTCAGTCTCTGACAATAAAGTAAATCTTTAAGAATAAGGTATGGCCCTGACTGGTGGTTCAGTGGTTAGAGCATCGAACTGCACACCGAAAGGTCACAGGTTCGATTCCCTATCAAGGGCATATACCTGGGTTGTGGGTTTGAGTCCCGAACCCACCCCTGGTTGGGGCGCGTGCAGGAGGCAACCAGTCAATGGGTCTCTCTCACACTGATGTTTCTCTCTCTCTCCCTTTCCCCCTCCTCCCTACCCCTCCGCTCTCTCTGAAAAGCAATGGAAAAAATATCCTCATGTGAGGATTAACCAACCAATCACACACACACACACACACACACACACACACACACACACACACAGGATACGGTGTGGTGTTCTCCTTACTGCCCTCCACTGTCTTCAGTTTGAAAATTCCCTTCCCTTGCCTTTGACACTTGGACCAGAGGCCTTGGAGCATGGTGCTGCTTTTGGAGACAGGAAGAGGCATCCAGGGGCGATAAAATATGGTTCAGGAAATCTCAACTCTGAGTCCCTCCCAATTTCCAATGCCTGCTATGTAGGAGGCTCCATCGAGAAAGCATATTGGCTCGTAAGCCCTGTCTCCCTGCAGTGCTGAGGAACAAGAATGAACAGTGGGAAACTTAGATCTTTTTGTTTGCTTTAATAAAAAGAATAAGGAGAAAGAGGTGAGGGGGTGTGGAAAGGGGTGAATGTAGAACAAGGCCCTGAGTGATGTGGGCTACTCAGGAAACCCAGCTGTCTTCAGGTGCCCCACTGGGACCCAGAATACTCCAGCCTGGATTGAATGATGGCAGATGGTTGTGTTCCAAGAATACTCTACTGGGACCATGTGTGGGGTGAGATGTGTGAGGGTAATGAACTTGCCAGGTGGCAGTCACTGGCACCTATCCCTGTCTCTCACTCTTGGAGTATCTGATGGCACCAATGGGAGTGGGATCCCAAGCTGGGTGAAGGGGCTATCTGGGAACCAGTTCTGACAATGTCAGCCTCTGTGAGGCTTCCCCACCAATGCAGCCCATCCATCATAGTGTGAAGTGAACCCTTATGGACCTAGTCTTAAAGCAGGTCCAGTCCAGGCTAAGAGCTGCCTGCTAACAGCCTGGGATGTTGGCACAGGCCTCCTGGCACTAACCATGTCCTTCTTGGATTACTCTTGGCACCCTTCTGGTTATGGAAATCTTAGTGTAACCCCACACAACAGAACCTCTGACTGCTTACCTAGCCCCCAGCCCCTCTTGTCTAGCTTAACTGTCTCCAGCTTTCCTTCTCCTCTCTTTTTCCCTCCCTTGCTGCCCGGATTGGCAGTTAACACTAATTTTTTTTTTTTTTTTTTTTTTTTAGTACATGCAGGCCCCTTTTGTCCTCCCCGCTGGCTCCTTGGAAGCCTGTCCCAGTTTGAGGTTCTCCTTGTTTTGTAAAACGTTTAACAGTAAGAAGCAAAGGCCCTCTGCTTTCCAGAGCTACAAATGGCTTGGCTGATCCTGATGGAGACAAGGGGACCAGAGGAAGCAAGGAGGTCTCTCTCTCTCTCTCTCTCTCTCTCTCTCCCCCACTGTGCCATAGTATCACATGTCATTTGGAATGTCTGAGTGGAAGGATAACCTTCCAGTGAAATCAGAACAGCAGCTACTGTTGATAGATGCTTACTGCGTGCTTACCCCAGGCTCAGTACTTGAGGAGTATTATCCTATCTAATCTTCGCACCAGTCCTATGAAGTAGTAACTACTAGTTCCTGATTTTACAGATGGGGACACGTTGAGAAGTTAAGTAACTTGTCCAAGTTTAGAAGGTGGAGGAGGAGGGGCTCCTGCCTGAATTCAAAGCTTAGTCTCTTTTTCCCCCACTTAAAACATTTTTCAATTACAGTTTACATTCAACATTATTCTGTATTAGTTTCAGCAAAGTGGTTAGAAAATCATGTACTTTACAGAGTGTCCCCCCCGATGCTTCAAGTACCCACCTGGCCCCATAGAGAGTTATCACAATATTATTGACTATATTCCCCATGCTGTAATCTACATCTCTGTAACTATTTTACAATTACCAATCTGTACTGTTTAATCCCTTCACCTTTTCCACCCAGCTGTCAGTCTGTTCTCTGTATCTATGAGTCTATTTCTACTTTATTTTGTTCATTAGATTTCACATATAAGTGAGATCACGTGATACTTGTTTTTTTCTGTCTCAAAAGGTATGACTTCATTTTTATGGCTGAATAGTATTCTTTGTGTGTATGTACCACAGCTTTTTTAATCCACTCATTTATTTTTAAAAAATATATTTTACTGATTTTTTACAGAGAGGAAGGGAGAGGGATAATTAGAAACATCGATGAGAGGGAAACATCGATCAGCTTCCTCCTGCACACTCCCTATTGGGGATGTGCCCACAACCAAGGTACATGCCCTTGACCAGAATCGAACTTGGGACCTTTCAGTCCACAGGCTGACGCTCTATCCACTGAGCCAAACCAGTCAGGGCAATCAACTCATTTATTGATGGGCATTCGGGTTATTTCCATATTTTATCAAAGCTTAGTCTCTTAACCTCTACATGGTACCACCATTGTAGATCCCCAAAATGCCCTAGAGAGAGGAGTAATTAAAATCCCTTTGTAATATTTACTGAACATGTATGCACGTACCAGGCATTGTTCTAAGTTTGTTACATGTGTGAGCACATTTGAGTCTCCCAATCACCTGTAAGATAAGTAATATTATCTCATATGACGGACGGAGAAGGAAGTGGAGTTTCTGAGAGGTTATCCAGCTTGTAAGTGAGTTGAGAATTTAACCAAGTTTGTGAACCTCTGGAGCCAGCGGTCTCATCTCCTGCCCCTGCCCTCCCACCCCTTATAAGCACCTCTGTAGTTTGCTTTGCCTGGAACTATGGTGACAGGAGCCTGGGCGGATGTTACTTCCTAACACATATATTATTTGAATGGAGAAGTGAGGCCCAGATTGCTTGTGAGCACATGTTCATTTTCTCCCCTCCATCCCCTTCCAAATTAGGGTGAAGGTTGCCGAACTCTCCCCCTGGCTGGACACGTGGGGTTTGACAGCTTGCCGGACCAGTTGGTGAATAAGTCAGTCAGCCAGGGCTTCTGCTTCAACATCATGTGTGTGGGTGAGTATTTTCACAGCAGAAATTTCTATTACAGAATATAGATACTTAATAGCTGGATGTGGCTTTGCAGGTAATTAGGTTAAATAGTATGTCATTCTGATCTACTTGCAAGAGTGTCCCTCCCCCTGCTTTCTTCTTTTATCCTCTGCTTTTTTTTTTTTAAACACCTGGCTGTAATGACATTTTCCACTGGTCAGACCAGAATATGGGGTCATACTTTGAGGGGAAGTGAGCTGTGTGATACCCTGTGGAAATTTTGCAAGAGAGCTTGCTGGCTCAGCTATTGCTGTCAGGTTTGTTTTGACTGCAGAAAATTGGGGCCAGGGCAGAATTGGGATGGAGGTAATGGCTGCAGAAAGATGCATACAGCTGCTGGGTAGTGGGTTGGTCCGTCTGTTTCCTCTGCAGTCCTGCGATGCTTGCTACAGTTGGAACTCAAATGCAGGGACCACATAGCTGTGTGCAAAGTTCTTTTATTCCCTTTAAATATATCTCTGCCTAGACCTGTAGTCTCAAATGTGGAAAACCACATCTTAGCCACCTCTGATATGCTAATCTCTGCACACAGAGTTCAATAATGTTTATGAAAGGAATGAGTGAGTTAAGCCCACAGGATCCACTTATTATGCTTCTCAAACACTCCCACATTAGCAATTTGGGTCCTTAACAGGGCTTTGTGAAGTGAGCAGAGTGAGTAGCATTCATATCCTCATTGAACAGATGGAGACCCAGAAGCTTGGGAGGATAAGGACTTACTTGAGGCAACACAGAATAAGTGGCAGAGCAAGGACAAGGACCCACATCTAGCTGACCCATTGTCCCGCCTTCTACTTCTCTAACTGCTGCTAGCAACATGTCCTGAGAACACAAAAGCATTTTAAAAACTCAAGCACCAACCAAATATGAGGAACAAAAGTTCCTTGACATTCTTTAAGAATCTCTCCTTAGACCTTAAAAAATCCCAAATTTGCAAACACGATCACAGCATATAATTTTCACTACACAGTGCAGTAGAGCATACCTACATATTTTCATCGACCTACTTCCAAACCTTAATAATTGTATAATACCATAATAAAGTCCGTTTTCATGCTGGTTGAAACACTCAAATACCTCTGGCAATTGCCTTTTCTTATTCTTGTATAGAGCTTATGGGGAACTCATTCATGTTGAGGATCATGTTGAGCCACTCTTGAATTGGATATTTTACTCTTTAATGTAAAGTTTTCTAACCAAGGTCATTCATTTTCTTCTCCTCCATCCCCAGCACTCTTCCATATCACTGTCTATAGGAGAATAACTGCACACTCAAAGGCAAGTGGTGCACAACGAAGTCACTTCTAAATATGGACGACAGGCTGTCAGCTAAGCTCACTCACTAGCTTAATGGCTCCCCCCCCTCCCCCCCCCCCCCCGTCCCACACCAGCTTTGGAACCTATGAAATGAAAATAAGTGCTTCACAAATTTCAGATCATGGGTCTTAGAGTCTAGATCAGCCGTGGGCAAACTACGGCCCGCAGGCCGGATCCGGCCCGTTTGAAATGAATAAAACTATTGAAAAAAAAGACCGTACCCTTTTATGTAATGATGTTTACTTTGAATTTATATTAGTTCACACAAACACTCCATCCATGCTTTTGTTCCGGCCCTCCGGTCCAGTTTAAGAACCCATTGTGGCCCTTGAGTCAAAAAGTTTGCCCGCCCCTGATCTAGGTTGTTAATTCATCAAATGCCAGAAATTCTCTGATGGTTATGATTAGTTGCTATTAGGAGAAGGATATAACATAAATAGAAGTCACGATGATTGACATCAAGATGAAATGCTATCACATGTAATATGAGGGCTGCCAGATCTCTCCAATCTTTGGCTGATGGCCAACTTATTTTACATAATATTTGATTACTAAAAATTTCCACACAAACATACTAGATTCTCTTGGCATTCCTCCCAGAGCTTTGTATGACCTGTACTGAAGTTGAGGAGATGAGAAGTGAAATGACATACCCACACCAAGCAACCTTTCAACCAATTGGGTGGGCTAGTAAGCTTCAGGAGGGAGGCCATGCAAACAAGTATAGCTCTCTGAGGGCGGACGTGTGGGGTAATTGGACATGTGGGTCACAGGCTCCCCAACGGCCCAGAAGAAGAGGCAGCCAAAGTCATGGCAAACAAGTGGGAGAAATAGTAAACCCCTGTCCTTGAGTTCCAGCCTAGGAATTGTACAACTGTGAATGCTTCAGCGGGCACCTGCTGGGCTAGCCTTGCTTAACTGCCCGAGACAGACCCTCCAAGAGGGGTGGGGTAGGAAGGAGACATTCATCCCCAAGCAGTCACCCTGTCTCTTTCTTTCCCCTAATGTCAAGCTTCATAAAATGGCTGCCCTAATAGCTCCCCTCTTAGCCCTGCAGGTGCAACCATTCAATGCACCAGCCTGGACTGAGTTAATTTCATTCTTCATCCTTGATGCAAAAAAGCCTTCAACTCATGCATTCTGTTCTCTGACTGTGCTTGCGACCCTGTCATTGCTCAGAGAACCCACAATTTTGGCCAAGGTCACAAGCAGCTAAGATGGCTCCAAGCCTGCAATCTCAGCTCAGCCATGGGGCTCGGTGCTGTTGCTGACTTGGCAAAGGGTTTGCAGCTTAGCTGCTGAAGGTGATCTTTTCTCTCACAGGACTCAGTGACCATGCTTTCACGCCTGCCTACCGCCTGTGCATAACTGACAGGTTTACTCCCTTAATGACTGTTTGGGCATAGAATATGTTCCCCCAAAGGATTTCTTTTCTTTTCTAATAAGGCAGTTTAAGTGCAAAATTATGGTAGCACTAGCTTCTATTATTAACAGAGACCCAGGGTATTTTTAGCGCAGTATTTATTTATCTTGGTGCTGGGCTGCTGAACAGAGGCCCAAGCCTAGCAGAGTAGGTACCTGTCATGTATATGTGTGCATGTGTGCATAATGAGATTGGAAGAGATAATTTTTATGAATCCAGAGCCCAATTTATATGTCAGAATACCAATAAATGGCACCTACAATGATTATTTTTTTAGAGGGCTAAGCATATGGGTGTGAGCATATTAAAATTCCTCCTAGCCCTGTCCAGTTTTGCTCAGTGGATAGAGCGTCGGCCTGTGGACCAAATGGTCCCGGGTTTGATTCCGGTCAAGGGCACATACCTTGGTTGCAGGCTCCTCCCTGGCCTCGGCCCTGGTTGGGGCTTGTGCAGGAGGCAACCAACTGATGTGTTTCTCTCACATCGATGTTTCTCTCTGTCTTTTCCTCTCTCTTCCACTCTCTCTAAAAATCAATGGAAAAATAACCTCAGGTGAGGATTAACAACAACAACAACAACAAAAAGAGACTCCTCCTCAACAAATTCTCTAGGGTTGATAATAATTACTGATTATGTTCTCCTCTCCTAATAAAAAATATCTACTGGTCGCTTAGCTTTGCAAATTGCTAGGATCCCATGATCCTAGATATAGTGCAGGAGGCCTCAGAGGAGCCGCCAGAGACAGCAATACAAATGTTCTGCTGGGAAGGAGCCCCAAAACGACTCAGCCCTCCGAATGTGCCAGCAACAGTAATGCCTGCGAGGAGCACAGAGAGTCATAATGATAATATTTACATTGAAGCTGCTCAGGATTCCAGTCACAACTGGAGTCTGTTGAACTTGGAAAAAAGCATACAAGAGAAGCAGGATTGAGGTTCACTAAAGGAGGAGGGGAAGGGCAGCTAGCATTCTATCAAGGTCAGGGGTCAATTGGGAAAGACAAGTTGCCAGCAGCGGTGTGCTCGTCAGTGTTTCACCATCTGTGCTCAGGAGAAAATTGCCATGGTGTGCAGCATTTGCCGATTTCCGTTGTGTCATTATTCCCACCATAGCTGTTTTTTTTTTTGTTGTTTTTTTTTTGCTGCCAACCTGTCGTCACTGCACATGGGCTTGGGAAGAGCTGCAGGAAGCTGGGCAAGCTGGCTCCTGCACAGCAGTTTGCTCTGCCAGATCAGGAAGGAGAAAAAATCAAGGTCACAAAGCCAGGCATGACCTTGTCCCTGTCCACAGGCTCCCTTGGCCAACTGGAGTTCCTGGAGAGCTTCCTTTTGGACTCCTCCCTTTTGAACTCAGGGATGTTTCTCTTGGTTTATTCCATCATTTGGAGCTGGAAGAAACTTTAGTTCCATGTGACTGAGCTCTATGTGAACAGGGATTGGGGCTCTCTTGTCCACTGCTGTATTCCCCAGCCCCTAAAACGCTGTCTGGCTCCTATTAGAGGCTTTGTAAATATTTGCTCAATGACCGAATGAGCCAACATATGATGCCTATGGGATGCACTAGAGCAGTGGTCGGCAACTGCGGCTCGCGAGCCACATGCAGCTCTTTGGCCCCTTGAGTGTGGCTCTTCCACAAAATACCACGTGCAGGCGCGCACATACAGTGCGATTGAAACTTCGTGGCCCATGCGCAGCAGTCGGTATTTTGTGGAAGAGCCACACTCAAGGGGCCAAAGAGCCGCATGTGGCTCGTGAGCCGCAGTTTGCCGACCACCGCACTAGAGCATATTGGTTATAAGCATGGGTTCCAAGTTCAAACTGCCTCGATTCACATGCTGACTCTGCCACTTACTACTTTGTAACCCTGGGCCAGTTACTTCATTTACATTATACAGATGAGGAAGGTCAGGTGCAGAGAGGCTGAGAACGGGGGCAAATGCACATCGCTAGGAAGTGGCTTGGTTAACTCATCTGTAAATTAAGGACAGATAGTAACATCTACTTCATAGGCTCATTTGGGGGATAAAATAAGAAAATACGAAATATTTACAGCAGTGCCTGGCACATAGTAAGTGCTCCATAAATGATAGCTGTTATTACTACTCTAACCTGATCGCTTTATGGAGAAGGAGACTGAGGCCCAGAGAGGGGAAAGGGCTCCATTCAGGCCACACATTCATTTAGTGATGACATGGCTGGGGCTCTGCATTTCATCACTGGCAAGGACTTCATTGCACAGGTGCCAGAGGATACAAATACTAGCAGCAGATGAAGAAAAGGGCTACAGTTTTTTTTTTTACATTTAAAAAATTAATTTTAGAGAGAGGAAGAGAGAGAGAGACATTGATGTGAGAGACCTCAATCATTGCCCCAGTCAGGGATCAAACCTGAAACATGGGTATGTGCCCTGACTGGGAATTGAACCTGCCACGCATTGATGTATATGACAACGCTCCAACCAACGAAGCCACAGCGGCCAGGGCTGTTACAGTGGCTTTTAACTCAGCATACAGAGGTCAACATTGGACTATCCTAGGGAGTATAGTTTGAAAAAGCATATTTCATAGTATGTGGGGTTTTTTTTATTTTTTTAAAAAATCTAGTGTTTCCAGAATACTATCTGCAGTGACTTGAAATCCTCCTGGCTGATGGTGATGACTTTAAAAGGGTTAAACCCTGCTCAGTTATGAGGAGGGAGGAGGAGAGAGAAATTGACCCCCTAGGGACTCCTCAGGTTTCCTACTGGAATCTAACTGCCAAGCCCCACCTTCCTGCAAGGGTGTGGAATATGCTGACCTGATCTGAATTTGGCCACATGTGCCCTCCCTCCCACTCAATACTGGGCCCAGGGCAGCATGGGAGGGGACATCTTCCTAGGCTCAGGCTCAGGCTGTGCCAGCCATTGAGAAAGAGGGCCTACTCTATCCACCCCCAGGCTCCACATTGATGGGAAAGCTGGAATGGGGGCACTCAATAGCCATGGGACAGCTCACTTGATTTTCTGTCCTCTTCTCATGTTGCGTTTATCACGATTCCCTAGACACCCATGGGTTCTTTTCTTCCAGACATTCGTCCTTGGGCATAGAGTTTCCACAGCCTTTTTGTGCTGGCAGGCATTCGGGTGGTCATTTTCCCTGCTGCCACTCCCTGCTGCCCTGCCCTGCCTGCAGGCCTCTCTTTCTTCAGCTGTGCAAACAGGGTGGGCCCCTCACCCTGTAGTCCTGGTCCTGAGGCCTGTGTGAGCCGAGCTAGGCACTCTCTGGAGTACAGGAAGCTGTCCCCTTCCCTGCTCTCTGAGAACCCTTTGGATCAGAGAGCCAGGGAGCCAGCTCTGGGTGTTGGGGAGGCAGGACACACCACTCTTTAGTTGTTGCCAGGCATTCAACAAAGAGCTCAGGGAACAGAAGAGGGGGTGGAGATGGGAATGTACAAAGCCAGGCTAAAATGTAGCTTGAACCTCAGTGCCCAGAGGGAAGGCGAGTTAGGGTGTGGGAGCAACCCTGTGTTTCCACCTCAGAGGTGCTGGCCCCATTTGCAGTTAGCTGCTCCCCACCCTTGGGCGGGGAGGGGGTGATACATTCCATTGCTTGGCCAAGTCTGTCACCTCCCATTGCAAAGGCCTCACCTCACCACATTTTTCTTGGGACCCAAATGCTTCCTGTTTCTTTGGGGAGGAACAAAGGGGCCTCTTCTGGGAGAATCTTTGCTGCTAATAGGTATAGCAGGCCCTGGGTGGAAATATGATCTGTGTGAGGAACCATTTTCCTGCACCCTGACAATCAACCCCATTAGTCAGGCCTGGCTATGGAATTGGGCTGGGGGGCCGGGTAGCTGGCTGAATTGAATGTTCTCCTTGTTCTCTCTCTCTCTCTCTCTCTCTCTCTCTCTCTCTCTCTCTCTCTCTCCTCTCCACACACAGAAGCTCTCATCAACAGATATTTTAAAAAGCACCTCTTGCATTCATAGTTGGGAGAAAAGAGGCATGGAAGATCCAAAGCTAGATGCACCCAGAGGGTGGAGGGGAGATGGACCATTTGCAATTAGGCAGCCCTAACCCTAGTCCTGGACTGCCTTGCAGATACTAGTATGTGCTGTCAGTCACAGGGGGGATTTGCCAGGTCAGGATTTGCACAGTGTAAACCCGCTCTTGACTATAAAGACAGTCAACGCTCACATCTCAGCGGTTGGGAGGGAGAGGGAAGAAGAGGGGTGATGATAACAGAATGGCAGGGTAGTCTAGGTAGTCAAAGGCAATCCAAGGTAATTAACTACTGAATCTTGTATTCCTGAATTGCTTGGGGCAGGGACCCAAAAACAGTCTGGATTCAAAGAGACTGTAAACAGCTGTAATACCCAGCCCAGCTTGTGGCTTAACATCTGGCCTAACTCCCATGCCACCAGCTTCCCTCTAATGTCTCATTCCCTGAACACTCCTTGGCTTATGGCAGTGGCTTGAGTTCCTTAGGTCTTCCAGAAATAGCCTCCCAAACCTGCTCAACCCCCTGGGAGGAGAAGCCGAAGGCCACACAGTCTCCCCACTGGGACACACATTCATTCGGGCATCATCGGCAGAGCACTCTGGTCCTGGCAGGGAGGTGACATGGGGACTGAGGGGATATTTATTTGATGAGAGACTGCTGTACCTTTCTTTTAAAATTTAAAATAAGTTTTTAATTTTTATTACTAAAGCTATACATGTTCCTCACAGAAAGTTTGGAAAGTAGAGAAAAGCATAAAGAAAGAAATGAAAACCACATATAACCCCACCACTCACACATACCCATTGGTAAGACTATATTGTATTTCCTTCCAGTCTTTTTCTAGGCATAACTCTACCTCTCCATCATTGCCTAGAACAGTTCCTTTTTCTAACTATAAAACAATGTGTACTCAATTTTCACATAACAAAAACAATGAGAAATAAAAGGAAAATTACTCCAATTGCAATATCCTGAGATGACTACTGCTAATATGTTGATGTAGTTCCTTTCATTTTTTTCACTTAATTGAGATCAAACAGTCCACTTAGTGTCTTATCATGTACACTTTCCCATGTCAATGAATATGCATCCAAAACATGATGTGGAATGGCTTCACAGTCACTATGTGAATGGACCATAATTTATCCTTTTGCTTTTCAGGAGAGACAGGTTTGGGCAAGTCCACCCTCATGGACACCCTGTTCAACACTAAGTTCGAGGGGGAGCCAGCCACCCACACACAGCCAGGTGTCCAGCTTCGGTCCAATACCTATGACCTCCAGGAGAGCCACGTGGGGCTAAAGCTCACAATTGTTAGCACGGTGGGCTTTGGGGACCAGATCAACAAGGAGGACAGGTAAGGACGGGGGTGGGGTGGGAGGCTGGTGGGAGGCCGTGGGAAATAGCTCACCACAACAGTCTTGAGAGACCACAGATGTCATGGTCCAGCCTAGATCTCTTCTCAGAATGGTATAGGCAGGCAGCAGATCCCTCATAAGTGCTACCTCCACCCAGGGTCCCTGTGTACAGCAACTTTTCTACTCTACACATTTTGCCAAAAGAAGGGTGTCTTTCTAGTACGCATGGATGAGGTCTCCATTCCATTCAGCAGACATTTACTGAGCTCCCATCTTGTGTCAGGTACTTCTGTGCTCTGACAATCTGAAAAGGAATGACCTTGTCTTTGCCCTTGAGGCACTCACAGGGAAGGCTGGTTTTAAACAAATCAATTCAGTTGAGTGATATGCTCTGTAAAGAACAGGGTACCAGGAGGTAAAGGACAAATTACAATGAGAACCCAAAGGAGAGAACAGTCAATTCCATGTGGGGAGGTCAGGGAAGCCTTCACATAGGAGGTGTCCCTGTGCTGACCCTTGAAGAATGAATTGTTTTGCCAGACATACAAGGGCAGGGAGGGAAGGGCATTCCAGGCAAGGGTAACTGCTTGTACAAAGGCAGAGATGTAGAAGATTATGGTATATTCTAGGGAACTGAAGCTTGCTCTCTTTGCCAGACCAGAGGCAGAGCTACTGTGAAGTTAATGAAACTTAAGCTTCAGGGCCCTCACTTACACATTCCCCTTTCAAGGCCATGTAACTAATTTTTAGTCCTAATATTATATTATCTTTCTTGGAGGGCCCTTCAAATCATATAAGCTTAAGACTCCACAACAAACAAACAAACCCGAGTCTGCCCCTGAGCTAGTGCTGGGATAAGCTGGGAAAAGTAAAGGAGATGATCCTGAAGACTAGCAGGTGCCAAGTCCTAGAGGGATTTATAGAACTGCCTATGTGGAGCCATTGAATGGTTTTTAGAATAGAATGATGTCATCTGATTGGCCTTTGAAGAAGGTACTTTGAGATAAACTGGAGAGTAGGAAGATCATTTAGAAGCTAGAGTTATATCAGGTGCTGAGATAGGATGAGGGGACAGATTTCCAGCTTTGAAGAGTAGACAAATGGTGGCAGAATTCAGTAAGAGAGGATACGCTTTTAAAGGAATCACTTCTGTTTTGGACATGTTGAGTTTGAGTTGTCTGTGGACCATGAAGACACTTGATGACCTTCAGTGGTATGCAGCTGAATATACAGGGTTAGAGGTCAAGAAAGGGCCTAGACCGGAAATAGAGATTTTAACTGCAGACACATGTAAGATCACTTAGGGATCAGAGTTGAGCGAGATGAACACTAGGCTAATGATGAAAAGCTTAGGCTGTTAAGTGAGCAGATGGAGGAAAAGACATCCTAAAAGAGACAGTTCAGGAATAAGCAGAGAGATAGGAGGAGGTCTGAGGTATTTCTAATGGTGTGTGAACGAGGGGTGGGGAGAGCTCAGAGATGAGGATGTGATGTGGGCTAGGGCCAGGAATGGGGGTCAGGCACCATCTGCATTTAACTGGAAGTTACATGGTTATCACATGTGCTCATCCCAGACAAGGCCATTTATCATTTTGAGCAGTCTCTGCTCATTCTTTCAGGATTCTATTGCTTCTTAGATGAACTGAATCCCAAATTCTTCTATTTCTTCCTTCAAGTTACAACAGCCATTCTTATTTCCTTACAATGAATATATATAAAATATATGTTTATTGATTTCAGATAGGAAGGGAGAAGGAGAAAAAGATAGAAACATCAATGATGAGAGAGACTCATTGATTGGCTGCCTCTTGCACGCCCCACACTGGGGATCGAGGCCACAACCCAGGCTTGTGCCCTGACGGGGAATCGAATTGTGACCTCCTGGTTCATAGGTTGACGCTCAACCACTGAGCTACACCGGCTGGACTGAATAAATATATTTAGTTTCTTAAAAATTGAACTACTTTCTGTTTTCCATTTAAAATTCTAAATAAAGGACATCTCTGCTTTTTATAGGCTTGTTTTTTGTGCTAATCTTATTTGGTTGAGAATGAATTAGACGCTCTGGAACGGGGATATTCAGGTCACAATACGAATGCTTAATCTCAGCTGCACATCGCTCAAGTTCTCGGTTAAATTTCAGTTCTCAGTAACATACATTCAGCAGATCTAACATTGGAAAACGTCTTGATGGTGGTTTGGGAGGACTGAACTGATACAACACCTTAGAGGCTAATCTACTCCCATTATATTTGTATCATCTTAATTGTATTTCCTGATTATAAATATGATACATACTTATACAAAATCGAATACGGTGGTCCCCCTGATCTGTGGTTTCATTTTCTGCGGTTTCAGCTGCCTGCAGTCAACCATGATTTGAAAATATTAAATAGAAAATTCCAGAAATAAACAATTCATACGTTTTAAATTGCACACCATCAGAGTAGTATGGTGGAATCTTGCATCATTCCACTCCCTCCTGCCCATGAGCACATCATCCCTTTGTTCAGGGTAGCTGTCTATGCTACCCTCCTATTAGTCACTTAGTAGCCATCTCAGTGATCAAATGGACTCTTGGTATTGCAGTGCTTGTGTTCAAGTAATCCTTATTTTACTTAATAATGGCCCCAAAACACAAGAGTAGTGATGCTGGCAATTTGGATATGCCAAAGAGAAGCTGTAAAGTGCTTCCTTTAAGTGAAAAGGTGAGTCTAGTATATACAGTACAGTAAGATATTTTGAGAGAGAGGACATCACTTTCACAAAACTTTTATTTCAGTATATTGTAATAATTGTTCTGTTATTAGTTACTGTTGTTAATCTCTTACTGTGCCTGATTTATAAATTACACTTTATCACAGGTATGTATGTAGAGAAGAAAACACAGTATACATAGGGTTCAGTACTATCTGTGGTTTCAGGCATCCACTGGGGGTTTTGGAACATATTCCCTATGGATAAGGGGGGACTCCTGCAATAGAAACTAAAATAAGTAGAAACGACCCTGGCTGGCGTGGCTCAGTGATTCAGCATCAACCTAGAAACCAGGAGGTCACTGTTTCATTCCTGGTCAGGGCACATGCCCAGGTTGGGGACTCGATCCCCAGTGTGGGCGTGCAGGAGGCAGCCAATCAATGATTCTCTCTTACCATTGATGCTTCTCTCTCTCTCTCTCTCTCTCTCTCTCTCTCTCTCTCTCTCTCTCTGAAATCAATAAAAATATATTTTTTAAAAATAAGTAGAAATGAAAAGCCTCCCTGAAATGGCTGGAGAGCAGAGGTGGAGTAAACTCCAGGGATTTGTAATTTAAAAACCCCAATGTTTTCTCCATATAGATAGGGCCATTTGGGTATAGAGATGTCAGTGCAACTACATGGAAACAGAGCATCAGAATGCCTGCTTTACTCAGGGTGCACAGATAAACAGAGGGACAGTGATGAATGCCATCATTTATTTTTCCTGGAAAAAGTCACCATTGAAAAGATTCTGGAGCAACAGGAACCCAAGAGGGAGACAGAAGGACTGGCTGGAGAGGGGCATAGGCTTAGGAACTTAGGCTTTGGTCTCAGACAGACCTGGGTTCAAATCTCATTTTGCCACTAATTAGCCCAGGGATTTTGGACAAGTGTTTTGTGCCAGCCTCAGCTCCAGTGGTGTTGTGGTCAGATAGGCCCTAGTGATTCTTATTGTGATTGGAAGACACCCTCTGCATTAACCACTGGGAAACTTTGGGTGTGTGTGTGTGGGGGGGGGAGGTTTATTACTCACAGGTCCTGGAAAGCACAGGGCATACTGGCCACACTGTAAGAAAGAGAGGGAGCACATGGGCCTGGGATTCTGTTTTGATTGAGGTTGAGGGTTTGGGGATAAGGTTTTGTCGGCTCAGTCTTTACTGGTGAATTTAAAACATAGGAGCAGGAATTTAAAGTGGGGAAAGAGCCCTAGCCAGTTTGGCTCAGTGGATCGAGCATCAGCCTGCGGACTGAAGGGTCCCAAGTTCTATTCCGTCAAGGGCACTAGCTCAGTTGCAGGCTACCGGCCCTGGTTGGGGGCATGCGGGAGACAACCAACTGATGTGTCTCTCTCACATCGGTGTTTCTCTTTGTCTCTCCCTCTCTCTTCCACTCTCTCTAAAAATCAATGGAAATAGAGCTAATGAAGACAATAAATGGACTCCAGAGGCAAACATAAATAAATAAATAAATAAATAAATAAATAAATAAATAAATAAATAAAATAAAAATAAAAATCAATGGAAAAATATCTTCGAGTGAGGATTTAAAATAATAATAATAATAAAATAAAGTGTGTGAAGAGAAAAAAACTAGTGGTCCAAAAGCTCAGTTATGGAAATCAACCAAGAACCCTAAAACAAAGGAGTTTAAGGCAGAGGTGGGGGTAGCCTAGCTCTCCATCTTTAAGTGGCTGGTGATGTGTTTATTCAGATAGCCAACTTTGAAGTGGATGCCTTGGCAATCAGAACTCAAGTCAGGCACTTGTATTACAAAAGAGAAAAAGAGAACTGTCAGGGCTTACACTGCCATAAGACACCAATTCTCTATGCCTCAGTCTCCTCATGTGTAAAGTGAGGGTGATGATAATACTACTGTCTACCCTAAAGGGTTGTGGTGAGGCATAGTTGACATGTATGGCATATGAAAAGCTTAAACAGTGCCTGGCACAGAGTAACTAATGAACAGAAGATACTGTTATAATCATGACTGTTATTGGTAGAAGAACCAAGGGAGAATTATATCATGTAGCATATGGGAGGAAATGATAAATGGTGTCCAGGAAGATAAGGACTGAAAAATATCCATTGGGTTTGGTAACAAGAAGGTCATTAACACATTTAGGAATAATAATTCCAGGGAAATTGTGGGTAGAAGCCAGATTGCTGTGACTGAATGGGAGATAAGGAAGTAAAAGCGTCAGAATAGCAAAAAGAGTAATAGAACAGAAAAGTGACTCCAAGATCAAAGTCATGTGTATATGGAAATTTAGCATAAGGAAGTCATCAGGGAGAGAATTGACTATTCAAGGAAATGCGCTGGGAAAATAAGCCATCCATTAGGAAAAAATAAGAAGAGACCCTCCCACACAAACATCCTTTACAAAAATAGATTCCAGTTGGATTAAAAACAAGTTCTAAAAATATAAGAAGAAAATGTAGAGGAATATTTTATAACTTTGGGAATATAGAAGGCTTTTCTAATCATAATACAAAATCCAAAAGTTATAGAAGAAAAGACTGACAAATGTAAATCCATTGAAACAAAAAAACCTTTTGTATATTGAAAGATACCATAAACAAAAGGAAGAACAAAGTACAAATTGGGAGAAAATATTTGTAACCTATATAACAGACAAATGATCTTTCTAAAATGTAAAAGAGCTCCCAGCTGGTGTGACTCAGTGGTTGAGCATCGATCTGTGAATGAGGAGGTCTCGGTTTGATTCTCAGTCAGGGCACATGCCTGGGTTGCGGGCTCAATGGGCTCCATCCCCAGTGTGGAGTGTGCAAGAGGCAACTGGTCACTTATTCTCTCACCATTGATGTTTCTCTCTCTCTCTCCTCTCCCTTCCTCTCTGAAATCAATAAAAATATTTCTTTTTAAAAAAAATAAAATGTAAAAAGCTTCTACAATTCAATGAGAAATAAACCGGTCATTGACAGAAGGGAAATACAAATGGCCAATCAAAATATGAAATAATGCTCATTTGACTTCACCAGTGGTTAGAGAAATGCAAAATGGGACACTGAACATTTTTTCAACCATCAGATTTGCAAAAATTAAAGATAAAAATATATCCACTAACACCAGGTAATTTCATTCATTTTGCTGGGACTATAAATTGATGCAGCTTTTTGGAGGGCAAGTTTAGCAGAATCTATTAAAATGTAAAATGTGAATACCTTGTGATCCAGAAGTTCCATTTTTAGGTGTATAACCTAGGGAAACAGGTGCACATGTTCATGAAAAACATACAAAAAAGATATTCACTATAACATTTGCTATGGAATTTATAAAATTTAAACAGTCTAAATTTCCACCAATAGAGCAACTAAATAAATTATGATACAACCATACCATGGACTTGTATTTGGCAGTTGAAAAGAAGGAGGTAGATCTATATGCCCCAAAATGTGGGCATATTGTTAAGTGAAAAAAAGAAGTTGCAAGATGATATGATCATGATGTCATTTGTGTAAGTCTGCCCCTTCCCAACACAACAGCAAACATTCTCTCCATCTCTCTCTCTCTCTCTCTCTCTCTCTCTCTCTCTCTCTCTGTATGTAAACGGATAAAAAAAGTTTGCAAGGATCATCAACAAACTGAAAATAGTATTACCTCTGAGGAGGGGAGAATAAGTACATGTATTGCTTGCATCATTAAAAATAAGGAAGAGGGGGTATGGGGGAGAGATCAACCAAAGGACTTGTATGCTGCATATGAGCATAAACAATAGACACAGACACCAGGGGGGTGAGGGCATGAGCGGGGGGGTGGGTAGGAGGGCATGGGGAATAAGGACACATATGTAATTCCTTAATCAATAAAGAAAATAAAAAAGATGGAAAGATGGAAAGTAACAAAAAAAAGAAATAAAAAAGAATGAAGTTTTTAAAAAGGAGTTAGATAAAGTGGGTGTAGATTACTCGTTTAAGCTTTTTTGACCTGGGAAAAAAGAGATAAAACAACGTCTAGGGGAAGACAAGGTCGGGATGGGCGAGATGATGAGGGCTTGTACAGGAGCAGAAGCTTTGAGAATCGAAAGGAGGGGGCAGGTGTGAGAGAAAGAGTCCACAAGACTTAGTAACCAAATTGAGGTGGGGGATGTGGTTCACTTTATAAAATACTAAATGTCAACTGTGTGACAGGTACAGTGTCAAGTGCCAGGGATACTAAGAAATAAGGCAGTCTTTAGTTAAGGAACTTGCAGTTTAGAAGAGGAGACAAATACATATACGAATTTTACATAATATGTTAAATATAATAACAGAGGCATGTGGAAGGGGGCTGTAGGAATAGGAAGAGTAGCAATTGGCCAAGCCTGGTGGAGTGTAGGGTGGAGGTTGCTGAGAGGGGAGAGAATGTGATCAGAAATGGCTGAACTACATCTTGACATTTTGTAGAATGAATACAAGTTAGCCAACTAGCATGTAGTGAGTATTCAGTATATATTTGATGAATGGATGATATATACATTGATGGGAAAAATAAAGCACTAAAGACAATACTTCTAAATTTCCATCATTCAAAACCAAAAGTATTCAATTAATGTGTTAACTAGGATGCCGATGAGGGTAGAAAATGTCTCTAATATGTTCAGCAGTGAATGAGAAGTAAATTTTTAAAAAGAATAGATTAAGCCCTGGCCAGGTAGCTCAGTTGGTTAGAGCATCATCCTAATACACCAGGGTTTTGGGTTCAACCCTGGTCAGAACATATAAAAGAAACACCAGCCCTAACTGGTTTGGCTCAGTGGATAGAGCGTTGGCATGCGGACTGAAAGGTTCCAAGTTCAATTCCAGTCAAGGGCATGTACCTTAGTTGCAGGCACATCCCCAGTAGGGGGTGTGCAGGAGGCAGCTAATCAATATTTCTCTTTCATTGATGTTTCTAGCTCTCTATCCCTCTCCCTTCCTCTCTGTAAAAAATCAGTAAAATATATTTTTAAAAAACCCCACCTTATTATAAAAAAAAGAAACACCAATGAATGTGTAAATAAGTGGAACAACACATCGATGTCTCTGTCCTTATCTCTGTCTTTCTCTCTGTCTCTCTCCCCCTTAATCTCTCTCAAATCAAGAAAAAATAAAAAGGAATAGATTATTCTTTAAAAAACATTTCCATCCATCCATTAAATATTTATTGAGCACCTATTGTAGGCCAGGCCCTGTGATAGTGGCAGAAAACAAACTTGACTGTTAAAGGAAAAAACAGACAGAGGAGTAGATGGAGAAAAATGTGTGGTTGAGGAGGATTAGGTTGAGGGGATTTTTTTTTTTTGGAGATGAGAGAAAACTCAAGTATGTTTATAAGTTGAGAAGAAGGAGTCAATAGGAGGTGAGGAGCTTATAGACGAAATAAGGTTCTAAGAGCATGAAAGGAATGAGATCAACTGCACAGGGGTAATGGGCCTTGGACAGGATGAGCATCCCTTCATTTTCAGAGACTAAAGAGAAACCAGGAAGAGTTGATTCATTTTTAGAGGGGAGGGAGTGAGGCAGGAAGTTGGGGTAATGTGAGCCTGATGGCCTCAATTTTATTGGTAAAACAGGAGGTAAGACCATCTTGTGAGAGTGAAGGGGTTATTAATATGTTTTGGAGCTTGAGGAAAGTAGTAAAAATTTGGAATGGTCCACAAAGGCAATGGGAAGGGAGCCAATGGAAGCTGAGTAAATGGATTGTCATGTTGCTCTAAAGGCCCATGAGAGGTTGGAGGCCATGAATTTGTAGTGGTGCCAAGACCTACAGTTTTGTGATTGCTTCTAGCCAACTTCAGCAGCAGTGGTGTAGGAGCAGAGAGAGCAGATACTAAAATTTGTTCAGCACAGCAGTTTTGCTAGGGAAGTAGGATAGAAGGCAGGATACAATGGAAATGAGGTTGTTGGTAAAAAAAAAAAAGTGGTTCAGGTAATCAATTATGGGGTTGATCCTGGGCCAAGAAAAACGATGAGGCCAGGAAGAGGCTGATATCTTGTGAGATAAAGGAGAGGTCAAGGTACCAGAGGACTCTATGGAGTGAAAGATCAGGTTTAAGAGGATTGAAAGCAAAAGAGAGCTGGAAAAATATGAGGTGGTCAGATAGTGGGGTATTAGAGAGAGTACTAGTATGTCTTGGGTGAAACTGATATGGCTAGTGGTAAGGTGTGTAGGTGGCTGAAGTAGAAGGAGCTAAAGGTTGTGAAGTTGAGGCAATCAAGGAATTAAGAGGTTGAAGGTTGATGGGTTATCTAAAGCACATTGTAATCACCCAGAATGGGGAGAAAGACTATGGGTCAGGTGCTACCAGAAGAAGATAGAAGAGGTCTCAAATGAAGAGAGGGCTTTATACTGAGGTACAGGAGTAACAGTCTCAGTCTAAAAGTGGCTCTGAGGATCCCTGTGAATGCCCACCCTAGTGACCCCAATTGTGGGAGAATGGGATGCCTACACTGAAGAGGGCTTCCAGGTATCGGTGTCCTCAGGGTTGTGGTGTCCCCAGGGAATAATGAGGTTTCCATTAAGGGAAAAAGGTAAGCAAGTTCTAGAAAGAGGCAGATGATATAGGCCAGCACTTCTCAGACTTTAATGTTGTATGCAAGCCTTGGAGGTGTTTAATAAAATGCAAATTCTGATCTTGTAGGTCTGTGTTGGGTACTGGAGATTTTGCATTTTTAACAAGCTCTCAGATGATACTTAATGCTATTGGTCCAAGAACCACACTCTTGCACTCTGAATGGCAAAAATGTAGGCAATTTTGTTTTATCATGGTACAGGGATTTCAGAGGGCACAGTGGAAATGTTTTTGAAAGAAGAGAGCTACAGGAGGATGAGCCCATAGAGGGATGCGTGCAGAAGGAAGAAGAGGTGACTGGAAGGATGGTAATAGAGTGAATTAGCTGTTGTCACTTTTGGCATTGTTCTAGAAGACCTGACCTTGTGGTAACTTGGCTTTTTGTCTAAGATGGCGGTGTTCAAGTACAGTGTCTGTGACCAGGTCTTACAGGTTTCCAGCAGGAAGCCTCTGATGGCTGTGTTGGTGGAGAACTGGCACATGGGGGAGGAAGGATACTAGGATGATGTCCAGGTGTCTAGGAAGTGTAATAGGAAGACAATGATAAGCGAGACCATGGGAGTAAGTGAGACCACTCAGGGATAATATTCATGTAATGTGTAGAAGGACAACAGAAGTGGTCCAGGATTAAGCTTAGAAACAGGCCAAGGTAGGGTAAGTGAGAAAGTAAGAGTTATAGAGGTAGGATATAATGGTGGCAGTGAAGCCAGAGGACAGTGTTTCAAGAAGGGACTGGTGCCCTAGCTGGTTTGGCTCTGTGGATAGGCATCAGCCTGTAGACTGAAGATTCCCGGGTTCAATTCCGGTCAAGGGCACATGCCTGGGTTGTGGGCTTGATCCCCAGTAGGGGGCATGTAGGAGGCAGCTGATCAATGATTCTCTCTCATCATTGATGTTTCTATTTCTCTCTCTCTCTCTCTCTCTCTCTCTCTCTCTCTCTCTCTCTCTCCCTCTCCCTCTCTGAAATCAATAAAATATATTTTTAAAAAAGAAATATTTTTTAAAAAGAAGGGACATCGCCGAAACCGGTTTGGCTCAGTGGATAGAGCGTCGACCTGCGGACTGAAAGGTCCCAGGTTCGATTCCGGTCAAGGGCATGTACCTGGGTTGCGGGCATATCCCCAGTAGGAGATGTGCAGGAGGCAGCTGATCGATGTTTCTCTCTCATCGATGTTTCTAACTCTCTATCTCTCTCCCTTCCTCTCTGTAAAAAATCAATAAAATATATTTAAAAAAAAAAAAAAGAAGGGACGTCAACATTAGCAAGAAAGATGAAAATTGAAGTGTTCACTGAGAGATAAAATTATTATTTTTCTATACTATGTCTGTTTAGCAAACCCAAAGTAATCAACTGGAAAACAATTCTAATGAACAATTGTTCAGTAAGGTATCCAATTTTAAAATAAACATGCAGAAAGCCATAGACTTTTTTTTGTGCTGCTATAATTTTTTATCTTTATTGTTGAAAGTATTACAGATGTCCTCCTTTTTTCATTGCCCTCCTCTACCCAGATCCTGCCCTGCCCCAGGCCTTCACCAGGTATCTCTTCCCTATTGTCTGTGTCCATGGGTAATGCACATATGCATATAAGATCTTTGGTTAATCTCTTCCTGCCCACCCCCCTTTCCTCTGAGATTCATTTGTTCCATGTTTCCACGCCTCAGGCTCTATTTTATTCATCTGTTTATTTTGTTCATAAGATTCCTTGTTCGTTTATTTTAGATTTAATTGTTGATAGGTATGTATTTATTGCCATTTTATTGTTAGTATTTTTTTTTTATCTTTTTCTTCTTCTTCTTAGAGAATACCCTTCAGCATTTCATATAATGCTGGTTTGGTGGCGATGAACTCCTTTAGCTTTTTCTTATCTGTGAAGCTCTTTATCTGACCTTCAATTCTAAATGATAGCTTTGCTGGGTAGAGTAATCTTGTTTGTAGGTCCTTGCTTTTCATCACTTTGAGTATTTCTTGCCACTCCCTTCTGGCCTGCAAAGTTTTTGTTGAGAAATCAGCTGACAGTCATATGGGCACTCCCTTGTAGTTAACTGACTGCTTTTCTCTTACTGCTTTTAAGATTCTCTCTTTGTCTTTAACCTTTGGCATTTTAATTATGATGTGTCTTGGTGTGGTTCTCTTTGGGTTCCTCCTGTGATTCCTGGACTTGTATGTCTATTTCTTTAACCAAGTAGGGGAAGTTTTATGTCATTATTTCTTCAAATAGGTTTTCAATTTTTTGCTCCTTTTCTTCTCCTTCAAGCATGAGGCACATATTGGTGCACTTGATGTTGTCCTAGAGGCTCCTTACACTATCTTCATATTTTTGGATTCTTTTTTCTTTTTTTGATTCTTTTTTCTTTTTGCTCTACTGATTGGGTGTTTTTTGCTTCCTCAATTCCAAATCGCTTTGATTCTCAGTGTCCTCTACCCTACTATTGATTCCATGTAAATTATTCTTCATTTCAGTTAATATATTCTTCATTTCTGACTAGTCCCTTTTCATGTCTTTGATGTTCTCACTAATTTCCTTGAAAGTCTCACTAAGTCGCTTGAAGCTCCCCTTGAGTTCCTCGAGCATCCCTATAACCATTGTTTTGAACTCTGTATCTAGTAGTTTGCTTGCTTCCATTTCATTTAATTCTTTTTCCGGAGATTTCTTCTGTTCTTTTATTTGTGACATGTTTCTTTGTCTCTTCATTTTGGCTGCTTCCCTGTCTTTGTTTCTATGTGTTAGGTAGAGCTGCTATGTCTCCAGTTTCAATGTGTTTTCTTCTTTAATTCTCTAGTTGTAGGACTTCCATTCAGCTAGATTTCAGGTGGTTCTGAATGATGGTTGCTCTGTATTTTAGTTCAAGCCACAGACTTTTGATCAACCAACAATAACCAATTTGAAAACATTATGAAACAAAAGACCCCATTCACAGCAAAAACCCCCACAAAAACCTTACTATACCTTACCCACAAGACCCTATGTGACCTGTTCCCTGCTGCTTTACTTGCTTTATCTCTTATTATTCTTGTTTCTATTAAGGTGAAATTCACATAATATAAAATTAACTATTTTAAAGTGAACAATTAAGCGGCATTTAATACATTCACAATGTTATGCAACCACCAACCTCTACCTAGTTCCAAAATATTCTCATCAACCCAAAAGGAAATTCATTAAATAACACTCCCTACTTCCCTCCCCTTCAGCCACTGGTAACTACTATTCTACTTTTTGTTTCTATGAATTTGAGTACTCTAGGACTCAGATAAGTGGAATCATACAATATTTGTCCTTTTGTGACTGGCTTCTTACACTTATCATGGTGTTTTCAAGTTCATTCATGTGGCTACAGTGTATCAGAACCTTCTTTCTTCCTTTAAATGGCTAATAGTCCATTGTATGGATATGCCACATTTTGTTTATTCAGCCATTAACTGATGGACATTTGGGCCGTTTTCACCTTTTGGCTATTGTGAATAGTTTATTCTTCTTCTTCTGTTAACTAGCCTCCAGCTCCCTTGCCTTCTTCCTATTGTTCAAACTTGCCTCAGGACCATTACATTTGTTATTTCTCTTCCTGAAATGCTCCTCTCCCAGATTCTCCTTGGCTCTCTCATTCTCATCTTTGCAGCTCAAAGGTCACATCCTCAGAGAAGCCTAATCATTATGTTTAAAGTAGCTGAACCCTGAGTCACCTTTTATCCAATTATCCTTTTTTATTGTCTTTATAATGCATGTCACTAACTGAAATAAATAAGAAGAACTGTCTAGAGCAGGGATTGCTTTGTGCCTAGGACTCTTTAGTGAGACTTTTGGGCTCATTTTCAAAATAACATTTTTAAATGCCTAAAATACACCAATTATACTAAAATATAGTTAATACTGAAATATTTTTAAATTGTGATTTAACAACTCATGTACTTCTTTTAATTCCTGAAATAACAATATCTATAGGCAGGTCTAATAAGTATCATAACTTAGAAGTTTGATGAGTATAAATGTTGTTTTGAGATATTTGCTGAACTATAATAGGAAACAAAAATATCAGTGATTTCTATTGATTATGAAATCTTGGGTAGTGCTAAAATTACAGTAGAGTGTTACCAACGTTTGCACCTAAAGAGAATGCTAAACTTTAGTTAAAATTTAGTGAAAAAGATGTGTTTTTGTCCTGTCCAAATTCATGGACACTATGAATTCTACCCACACACCCCTTAGAGGTCTGTAGACGCCAGTTGAAGAACTCCTACCCTAAAATGTAAAAGATAAACAGTAGTGATGAAGAGGGGGAGAGTATGTTAGAGCTGGTTTTGTAGGAGATGGAAGAAATCATAGTAAGTCAGGGAATGACTAGCTAGGAGAACGCTCCCTCTACCCCTCATACCCATGGAACTTGGGTGTAAAAGAAGTAGCAGTTTCTAGTTGAGAAGGATATGAGAGAAACAACTTGCTTGAAGAGGAGACAGGTATCGCAGGAAGGAAGCATTTTGTGAAGAGGTTGCCTGTGAGAGTACAGGATCTTGTTTACCGTGTTTTGAAGTCCATTGAGCACAACAGAGTGGGGTGGGAGAGATGACTACCATGGGAAGATGAGCTGTTGGGAACGGGGGCAGAGCCATTATCTCAGATTCCATGCTGAACACGGACGAGGCAAAGATGAATCACCTATTTAGGATTAGACTGAACCAAATCTTCTTGGTTGATTGGCTAGTTTGGCTGGTCTGATTCATATACCCCTAAAGAGACCCTAAGAGCCAGAGGCAGCAGCAGAAAGATAGGCCCAGGGCATCACCAGAGATTCAGGGGAGGAAAGCTAAAAATGCACTTTTCTTTCCTCCTTTGATCTCTTTTGTAGAGTAAAATACTGAAGTAAAAAAGTTATGTAATGGACAAAAAAAAATGAAGCAGTGCCATGATTAGATCATTCAAACCAGCTGATCATCCAAAATTTAATTATATGAGACTAAGGGATGCACCCTGCATCCTCACTCCTAATTCTTCAGGAACCTTCTAAGGTTCTCTGCAAGAAAAAGATTCTTTGATGCTATTACCCTTCAGAACAATGTTTGGCTCAGAGGGATCAAAGGAAGAAAGGACTATATTTTTAGATTTTTTTCTGGGGCTCTAGAGGTAACCTGCACCTGGATCTCTCCTTTGTATGTAGCTCCTAGAATCTAGGATTCTGTAATTATTTTTTAAAAAATTTATCTTTATTGATTTCAGAGAGGGAGAGGGAGAGAGAGAAACATCAATGATGAGAATCACTGATTGGTTGCCTCCTGCACACCCCCTATTGGGGATCAAACCCACAACTGAGGCATGTGCCTTTGACCAGAATCAAATCCAAGACCCATCAGTCTGCAGGCTGATGCTCTATCCAGTGAGCCACACCAGCTAGAGCTGTGATTCTTTTTTAAAAAATATATATTTTATTGATTTTTTACAGAGAGGAAGGTAGAGGGATAGAGAGTTAGAAACATCAATGAGAGAGAAACATTGATAGCTGCCTCCTGCACACCTCCCACTGGGGATGTGCCCGCAACCAAGGCACATGTCCTTGACTGGAGTCGAACCTGGGACCTTTCACTCCGCAGGCCGATGCTCTATACACTGAGCCAAACCGGTCAGGGCAGTGATTCTTTTTTATAAAGCTGTTTTCCCTTCTCTAAAAGGGGGAATCTTTCAAAAAGGCTCAGGTTGGGGGCTGCTGCAGGTAGGAGGTGCTGCCTAGGCCCCACTCCTCCTTTGATCAGATTCCCTTCTGGCAGTGGTATCTGCAGACTCACTGCCCCAGCTCTTCTAGCCCCAGATGGAGAGACAGCAGAGACAGGGAGATGAGAACAGAGTCCGGGCTGAAGTGAAGCTGACCTAGGTAGAGCAGAAAGAGGCCACAGGGGCAGCAGGAATGGCCCAAGGGAGAAGGGAGAAACTTCCTAGGACAGGGAGCTATTGTTTAAGAAGTCCTGGCAAGACCTGAGGGCCGCAAAGGGGGGCTGCATATGGAGGAGACTCAGTGAGCTTGGGCGGTGCACTTGTGAAGGCTGTGGTGGGGGCGAGTATCTTTATCAAAATTTGCCCAATTACTTCGATTTTAAAATCACAACCTTGGAGGAAATGAGAACTGAAAACATATCTGGACCTTAGGGGAGCCAAGTGGGGAGCGCCACTGAAACTTGCAATACTGAGTGGAACCCAGAGCATTCTGATAGGATTCCCCAGCAACAGGGTCAGGGAGAGGTCCTGGCCACCACTGGGTACCCAGCACAGAACAGAAGGGATTTTGGCATAATCGGGAAAGGCTGTATGGAGGAGATGGGCGTTCAACTGGGCCCTGGGGTCTGGGAGGGCAGTATTGTGGTGAGAAGAGAAAAATGGGCATTCCAGAGCGAAGGTGCACAGATGGGCATAAGCTTGGTTCATGTGAGGATCAAGGAGGTGACCAGCCAGATGGGATTGGAGGTGCACTGAGGGGAGACGGAAAAATCCAGCTCGATGGGGAAAGTCAATTACCGAGGACATTTTAAACTTCGACAAGGGATTGTATTGAAATCCCCATTTTTGAAGTGGCCAGGCCATTTCCCTTCTCTCCCCTTTAGCTACAAGCCCATCGTGGAATTCCTCGATGCCCAATTCGAAGCCTACCTGCAGGAGGAGCTGAAGATCCGCAGGGTCCTGCACACCTACCACGACTCTCGCATCCACGTCTGCTTATACTTCATCGCCCCCACGGGTCATTCCCTGAAGTCTCTGGACCTAATGACGATGAAGAAGCTGGATAGTAAGGTACGGAGGCAGGGCGAGGGCAGGGGCGAGGCTAGGCAAGCTGGATCACTCTTATTGGTCTCTCATGCAAAGTAGCAGTGAGTTCCAGGAGAGGTTTTATGGTCTCTTCGTCCTCTCCTTTATTCCCTGTCCCTCCATAAAGATGGTGCTGTTGATTCAGAGCCTGTGCCAAACACACTGTTTTCCCAACATGAGGCACAGGTTTCCCCTGAGCCACCTTTCTGCCCTGATCCCTCTTGGGCATAAAGGTACATGTAAGCAAGATGGCTGTCCCGGTCTAGGGGCTCGGGCTTTGGCAGTGGAAAGATGTTTTTTCTTTGTCCATATGTTAAAATCAAACGTGCAAACTTGACGTTGAAAGTTATTATTCTCATCATCAATACTGATTTTTCTAATCGCAGCTAACATTTGTTAAGCTCTCATATGCCACCGTTGTGCTAACTACTTCATGGAGCATCTCAATGAATCCTCACAAAAACACTATGAGGCGAACACAGTCGATATCCCCCATTTTACAGAGAAGGAAACCGAGGCTCTGGGAGGTTAAGTGACTTCCCGTTGTCACTTAGCGGGCTATTGGCAGAGTCTAGCGTGGAATTCAGATCTGTGGCACCATGTTCTGTTGCCTCCATACCTGAAACAGATGGCTGCGGAAATTGGGCTTGTCCCACTTTAAGAGAAAATGAAGAATGCAAATCCCACTCCAGATATAAATTAGACGATGATTCTTCATGTTAGAGGATTATTTGCTGTACAAAAGACTGGACCATGAAATTCTTTAAAAAACCCAATTACTAGTGCATTTCTTCCTGATGTTTTGTAGGTGCCTGACACTGTGATGGCATTTTATAGGCATTATTTTATTTCACCTTTCTAATTATTCAGTGTGGTGGGTACTATTATTATTCCCATTTTACACATGAGGAAATGGAGGCACAGAGGATTCAGACTGAGCTCTCTCTGACTCCAAGGTTGTTGTTGTTGTTGTTGTTGTTTTAACAAAAACATAATTTATGTGCAATTATTAGTAGCACATCCACTATGAAAACTGAAAATCAGCTGTAATAAAAATAGAAGCAATTTTTCATTTTTTGCAGCAATGAGCTAACTGCCCATGAGTAAGAGGCTGCTCTGGAAATGCCGCCACGCCCTGCATGCCCTGTATAGGGCAGCAGAGAGCCACACAGCTGGTGGCCCGGTGAGTGGGCAGGTTAAGTAAGCAGCCTTTGGCATATTTATAGTGTGCGGATGGAGGTGTGAGGAACAGCGATGAGGAGAATTGGCTCTGCCTGCTGTTCTACCTTGGCAAGGGCTTTGGCCCCCTCCTCTCCCAAAAAAGACTTCAAGGGAAGTGCTTCCAAGGTCCGCTGTGTGATAACAGTCTCCTGAGGCAACGTGCAAAGGAGGCAGAATTTGTCTTCCAAGTCTAAAGCTCCCAGGCCCTGTTTTCAGAGCTCCTTTCAGGGCCCCAGCACCATCCATGCCACCCCATCGGAGGCTGCTGGCAGGAATGACTTGCTCTTCATGTGAACCTGAGCTTGGGGCACTCTGTTTCATTAAGCCATGTGCATTTCAAGTTTCTTTACCTTCCAGCAGTTAAAGCCTTGTCCCTTCTTGGGGGAATTTCAAGGATCGGGGTTCAGGTGGCTTGAATTTGGGGGGGAGCATTAAGTCTTTCTTCTGCTGTTTGAAATTGGGCATTTCTGCTTGCTTTCTTTATGCAGAAATTAACCACAAGCCTCAGGCAGCTAGTGCATTTCCTCCTAAGGTTTTATAGGTGCCTGACACTGTGATGGCATTTTATATGCATTATTTTTTAATATGTCCGATCAAATTGGTAACTGAGAGAGTCTTCTTCACCTAATGGGGGTGGTTCATCAGCGTTTGCTGCTAGAAAGAGGGCCAAGTGTGCATCTTCACTGAACCTCCCCTTCCTACCATCCCCCATGTGGGTCTCCATCACCCTGCCTGGGGCTGGCATGCACTGGATGGGTTGGGACAGTTTATTATTAGCAAGGAATGGCTATCTCTCCCCTTGTTAACCACAGATTTCCAGCCTTTCATCTTTCTGCTGCAAATCACCAGAACAGTGACCTTGATATGAAGATATCATACGACTCATCAATTTGGATCTGAGCTGGTAGACAGCTCATGGTTAAGCTTGTGGACTTAGGAATAAGGCTAAACTTGGATTTGGATCCCAGTTCTGCTACTTACCTGCTCTGTGGCCTTGGACAAGTTATTTAACCTCTCCATGCCTCAGTTTCTCATTGCTAAAATAGCAGTAATGATACCTCCTGGGAGGGCTATGGTCGGGATTGTGTTAATCTATGTAAAGCACTTACTTCAGCGCCCAGCACTTCGTAAGCACTCATTGTCATTGATTATATTATTTGGCTATAGAGCTGGCCAGTCCTAGACCATTGGGTTGAGCTGCTCCCTCTGGCAGCTGATGGAAGTCCTAAGCCATGCTGCTATCAGCTGCAAATTACCAACGATGTTCCTACTGTGCTCCTCCCTTCCGTAGGTGAACATAATCCCCATCATTGCCAAATCAGATGCCATTTCTAAGAATGAGCTAACAAAGTTCAAAATCAAAATCACCAGCGAGCTTGTCAGCAACGGGGTCCAGATTTACCAGTTTCCTACAGATGACGAGTCGGTGGCAGAGATCAACGGAACCATGAACGTGAGTGGGAGCACAGGGGTTCAACATTCTAGCCATTTGCTCTTTATTTTTATTATTGTTATTATTTCACCAAATAGCTGTCATACATCTTCACTATCCATATTAGTGTAGTTAATTCTTGGTTATCTGAGTCTCAGGTGTTTGTTTGTTTTAAATATATTTAATTTTTAAAATGTATTTTATTGATTTCAGAGATGAAGGGAGAGGGAGAGATAGAAACATCAATGATGAGAGAGAATCATTGATCGGCTGCCTCCTGCCAGCCCCCTACTGGGGATTGACTCCACAACCTGGGCATATGCCCTTAACAGAGAATCTAACCATGGTCTCTTGGTTCATAGGTCAATGCTCAACCACTGAGCCACACCGGATGAGCTGAGTATTTGTGAGAGAGAATCCAGGATGAGATAGCTCCTCTTTCCTAGTGGTGGCTGCTTCAAAGCCTCAGTGATTCGGAGATAAATAGCCAGAGACTAAAGGATGGAAAGGCTGACTCCAGAAAGAGTCTGGAGCAGGAGATTCAGACCTCCCCTTCCGCCCTCCTCTTTGATGCAGGCTCTGGTCTAGGCCAGGCAGCCCCAAGAGACTGCTGGAAAGACAAACATTCTTTGTCTCTGACCAAAACAATGCTGTGACAATTGATGCGGTGAAAGAAGACAAGGCTAAAAATGTTGGCTGGCTTTGGAGACTCGGGGGTAATCTGTACTCAGATAATCAAGCCCTCTGCTCCTGGGAGGAAAAATGCTATATGGCCCCCATTTTTCTGGTGACTAGAGGAATATTATTTTTAAAGTTTCAGGATTATGCTTTGGTTTATTAAGTGTCAATGAATTTTTTTTAAAAAAGCAACTTGCCATCTTGCCTCTCCTTACCCTTTCCCCCTCCCCTAGAGGAGTGAGTAATGAAGAAGGCAGAGAGTCAAACATCGCCTCATGCTTCTTTACAATGTGTTGATGCTGTTGCTGTGAAATCTTCAATGTTATGATTTCAAGGAGACAGCTAATAGCTTGCGGAAAGCCTCTGCTTTGGGAACAGATTGCTTTTTCTCTACTGAGAGGCATCAGTTTTTCCTAATGACATAATGCCTGGGTATAGCCAAACTCAGGAAAGCCTTGTAATAAAAACCATTTTTAGAAACTTTCCTGGTGCTGCAGCCCCGTAAGTTATCGTTATATCTTCAGCTGCCACCTCCTATGAATTGACCAACAAATTAGCATAGTGGGGCAACAAGTCATTGTCTGTCCTGACTTCCTGCTTATCAGTACACCTGAGATTAGAAGTCCCTTATCACCTTTGACAAATCTGGCCCAAGAGGATGGCTATGTGGATTATGGTAGATTAAATTATAACCAGCCGTGAGCACTTAAAACAAAACAAAATAAAACCAAAACAAAACAGATTAGTACTTATTTTCTCAAGAAGTCAGGATGTTTGAATGGAAACCAGGCTCTGTCACAATGAGAAAAACTGAAAGGATGCCTAGCCTACAGAAAAATGGGAGCCCAGAGAGAAGTGTCACTTGTCACTGGCACTGATGTCTGGAAGCACCTGTCACCTCAGAACATAGGACCTCATAGACATCTTTAAACATGGATTCCTTAAGTCACCAGGAAACTTCAGGCTTGTGGTTTGCTTTCCTAAGAATGGAAAGGGGCTAAGAGTTCTCTGAATTTTCAAGGTGTCACACAAAACTACATGTCACTACATTGTGGATCAGGACTGGCAATTATTTTGGCCTCTGCTCCCAGCTCAGCCTTGTCCTCCTGTTTGACTGGGGCAGGCACGGCTAGGGTTGGAAACTTCCCATGCTATGAAGCAACAGTTCTCAACCACACTGTTTGGGCTGTGAAGGGGTTGGGGTCCTTTTTATGCTAGTCTAAACGTTGCCAGTAGTTCACTTTGAAAAACTAAATCGTTTTCCTTTTTTTAAAAAATATATTTTATTGATTTTTTACAGAGAGGAAGGGAGAGAGATAGAGAGTTAGAAACATCGAAGAAAGAGGAACATCGATCAGCTGCCTCCTGCACATCTCCTACTGGGGATGTGCCCGCAACCCAGGTACATGCCCTTGACCGGAATCGAACCTGGGACCTTTCAGTCCACAAGCCGACGCTCTATCCACTGAGCCAAACCGGTTTCGGCCATTTTCCTTTTTAAAAATTAGAGTTGACATAGAAATTTATATTAGTTTCAGGTATATAACATACATAGTGATTCAATATTTATATTCCTTATGATGTGATCACCTCCATAAGTCCCCACCTGTCACTATACAGAATTATCCTAATATATGAAAGCCCAGGGTTCTAACAACCAATCACGACCAAAGGCTGATCAACCTGGAATTCCTTCAGTCAGCACTGGGTTGCCATGGAGACCCAGCACTGACTGCCCCACTGCAGCCTGGCGACCGGGTCTGATCCGCAGCCTCAGTGGCAGCTGTTGATCAGTACTTGCTTCTCTCTTTCTCTCCCTCTTTCTTTCCGGGCTTCACCAGCAGCCAGGTCTCTGCGGGGGCTGCTGTTCAGCCCCACATCTCTGATCAGGCCCGGAGATGCTGACTGGCATAGGAATCGACCAATTAGAACCAAATGTGGGTGCTGTGAAGAACCAATGGTTGCCTAGGAGGCGGAGCTTCTGACACTGACTGGCATAGACACTGACCAATCAGAACCAAATCTGGGTGCTGTGGGGAGCCAATGGCTGCCTAGGAGGTGGAGCCTCTGACTCTGACTGGCATAGAAACCAACCAATCAGAACCAAATCTGGGTGCTGTGTGATTCCAATGGCTGCCTAGGAGGCGGAGCTTTTGACACTGACTGGCATAGAAACCAACCGATCAGAACCAAATTGGCCAGCAGAGGAGGGCAGTTGGGGGCAACCAGGCAGGCAGGCAGAGGCAGGCAGGCAGCTGGGCAGTTAGGAGCCAGCGGTCCCAGATTGTGAGAGGGATATCCGACCTAAACCGGTAGTCAGACATCCCCCAAGGGGTCCCCAATTGAAGAGGGTGCAGGCTGGGCTGAGGGGAACCCCCCCCCCAGTGCATGAATTTGGTGCACTGGGCCTCTAGTCCTATATAATAAAGAGCTAATATGCTAAGTAGACAGGATGGTGGAACAACATTCCAGAACAACCTTCCAGAACGACAAGTGGGGGGCGGGGGGGGCATGCCCGTGGGGCCTCAAGGCAGCTGGGACTGCAAAGGCCTACTCTTGAATGAATTTCATGCATTGGGCCTCTAGTTATAATAATATTGATTATTTTTCTTATGCTGTACACATCCCCATGACTCATTATTTTTTTTAATAACTGGAGGTTTAGTGGGTTTAGGGTTATCATTATAACAATATCACTCAGCATTCATTCCCTGGCATTCCACCATGCTTTTCTGAATGGGAAAGAGAGGGTGGCCTCCAGCTACTGTGCCTGGAATTGGGCATGCTTGTGGGAGGGGTCATGCATGTGAATGCTATGTGTTATGTGTGTTGTGATGGGGGATGGGATGCTATAAAATTTATACACAGGATTGCTTAGCCACCATTACAACTGTGTCAAAAGTCCCCAGGGCCTTCAGACAAGTGGTATATGAAGCTGCATCATCTGAAACCTGGGCTTGGGTGGGAAGAGGAATGGGTGTTGGCCTTTCAATTCTGGATTTGACTCCAGCCCCACAGCCTCAGCCACCCCGGCCAATTAATATGGGAACTGGGTTGGAAAAAGTGGAGAAGCCTCTTACCTAAGTGGAGAGGACCGTGTAGCCATTCCCCTGCCCACCATTTCATGGCAGGAAATGAAAATAATGAGGTCTCAGCCTTCTCCTTGACTTCTGGTGGCTCTGAAAACCCTGGTTTCAGATTGAGGGAGCAAAGTAGTGAGAGATCTCGTGGCATGCTACTTTCAGTCCACGCTCTGATAACTCTCAAGATTGTAGACTTTAATACTAAAAATTGCTGTGTTGTTCAAATTCAGTGTTGTTCTTTGTATGGCTCAAACCATGGCCAGGGATCAGGCAATAGGCCCAATTATTTTACTTGTCTCACTTGAGTGGCCACTTGTGAGGTCCTGGGTTTGACCCTTATATAGGCATTTGGTCACATGGGTGACCTGTAGAGTCACAGGGAGACCCACAGGCACAAGCCTGTTCTTTCTCCGGAGGCAGCAGTGCCCTTTCCATCATTTGCACACACTTTTGTGGGAATCACCAAGGACTGACTTGAAAATCAGTTAATGCTCTTGCTCAGTCGCCATAGGAGCCTGAAATGGGGGCGAACATAACTAGCAGCACAACTGGGACATACTGTCAGCCCTGGGAGGAAGCCACACCTAACTGGATATTGTCAGATGAGGAGAAAAGGGCCCCGACAGTCTCTATTTCACCAGGCTGAGGGGACTGATCATCTATCCTCCCAAAGTATAACAGATGTAGTGGAACCAGGAGAGAATCATTCATGCCAACTGGATTATCAAACACTTTAAAATATGCCAAGAGGAATTGAAGGTAGACACGATACAGGAAAGGTGGTCAATCTGGAGCTAGACTCACAAGATGAAGCTTGAGGCTCTCTCTTGTTGAAGTTTTCTGAGACTGGGGCATCTGACCTCTGGGGGCACCTCATCAGAGGTTTTCTGGGTGAGACAGGTTGACGGAGTCCCCTTAGGAGTCTGTCACTGTTTCAGCTGCAGCACTGTCTTGCATCCATCAGAGTCTCCTCCCTGGGCCCACACATACCCAATGTCACCCCTGGGAGTATGAAGGGAGTACCTTCTCTCTGCGCTTCTTGACTCTATTCTGGCTGTCATAGCCATTAGTCTCTCAAGAGCAGCAGAAAGAGGGCCTGAGCCTGGCCCCATGATTTCCTGCCCTTCACAGGTTAGCTAACTTCTAGCAAATGCCCTTTAACCTGGAGGCACAGTGCAAGCGGCTGTGGGTGACTGGGGGGAGGCTGGCATTTAAAGCTTGGAGAGTTAGGGATCCAGGCAACTCATTTAACCCTTCTGTGTGCAGTTCTCCCAAATCATGAATGGGGTTGATAATAACTGTCCTGTAACACTGTTGTGAGAATCAAATGAAATCTGCCTGGGAGCACTAGTACATGCTATCCTTGCATATACTTATCAGAACAGACTTTGATGCCAATTGCAAAGGAGTGGGCCGTGGGAGGTTTCCTGAGCCCTCTGAAGCTGCCTGGGTGGGGGCTGTGAATTTTTGAATGGGGAGGGGTAAAATAACAGCAGTTTAAGGAAGAGAGGAAGCAAGTGACCCTGTCATTCTAACTAACAATGTCTTTTGGAGATAAAAATAATAGGCCCAAGGGAATACTCACATTTTTTATGCCTTTATTCTCTTTTTGTTATTTTTTTCTGCTTTTCTCTTGAGCCCAGAGAAATACCTCCCACTTCACACAGCCTCCTCCTCCATCACTTCCTTTGAGAGCCCAGGATGTGTGAAAAATGATACAATGTGGTTTTTCTTTCTCACCTCCTCCCTCAGTCTAGCCCTCCGCCATCCAGCCCTCCACTATCACGGCCCCCTGGTTCTTTTGTATCATGTGGCCAAAGCTTTGGGGGTCTCTGCAGGAAGGGCAACATTTTCCTGGAAAGTGTTTGGGGGTGGGTTTGAGGCTCCTGACATGTCTTTGGTTCCTGAGTGAGAATGAATTATACCCAGATGACCCCCTGGCAAAGCCAGCTGGCAGAGGTCAGAGATCTCTGGCACTTGGTCAGGGTTTTTGAGATTTCAGTGCCCCCCTAATGCCACATGTATCACATGCATGCCCATTGACCCTCTTTTTTTTCAACATTTTTATTGATTTTAGAGAGGAAGGGAGAGGGGAAGAGAGACAGAAACATCAAGGATGAGAGAGAATCATTGATTGGCTGCCTCCTGCACACCCCACACTGGGGACCGAGCCCATAACCTGGGCATGTGCCCCAACCAGTAATTGAATAGTGACCTCCTGGTTCATAGGTCAACGCTCAACCACTGAGCCACGCCAGCCGGGCCCCAATGACCCTCTTGATCATTCATTCCCCTAGTAGGACTGATGAAACATTTCCCACCTTTACCCCTTTCTCACCTTCCGTATCCATAACCTCCTCTTTCCCTCTTCCCTATGTCCCTGTTTCAGGGACAGTCAGCGGAATGTGAAGGGGTGGCCTGAGATGCTACTCTGAGAGCAGCTGAGAGAGGATGAGGTGAGCCACTTCAGCTGGATGGTCAAGCACCACGGGGGATTAGCAGATGTCCTGGAGCTGAGCTCGTGATTAAGTCCGGTGTTTTTCCACTCCTAAGAACATTCTTGGGGTGCAGAGCTAGAAGAGAATGGAGAGGACGGACTGGTTCTGAGATCAGTGCACAAATTAAATAAACAAAAAAACATTTGCTGTAGGTTTCCCAGAATTGAACCGCTTCTTCTAATCTGACTTTGCACAACCAGTTCATCCTAGGGTTTGGAGTGCTCACCTCATCTGCTGCTCTAACCTCGAAATGGGGGTGGCAGACCAGCAGGGGTGGGCTTTGAAGTCTGAGAAACCTGGTTCCTCCTCTTGTTCTGCCCCTTACTACTGTGTGATTGCTGGCAAGTCACTTAGCCCTTCAGGCCGTCAGTTTCCTCTTCTGTAAAACGGGATAAAAAATACCTACCTCAACCATTGTTGTAAAGATTCAATGAGATAATGCAAGATAGAGCAGCTGATATGGCGTACATAGAGTTGAGTGAATTGCTGCTGCTAATATCAGTTCTACAGCTACAATACCATTAGCACTACTGCTACTGCCTACTGCAAAGCCTGCTTTGACTTCCCACGGAGTTAGCTGCTCCCTCCTCTGTGTCCTTCCAGCCCTCGAATCTCTGTTTATAATCTGGACCTTACTGTGTTATCATTGTTGGCTTGTCTCTCCCCTACCAGACTGTGCACTCTCCAAGGGCAGGCTCTGAACTTTTTTAATAGTGTATTCTTTTTAATGCCTCGTACATAGCAGGAACTCAGTAAATATTTATAGAATGGAAGAATGAGCCATGGATCAAAATATCTGCTATCGAGGCCTGTTTCTCCAAGCAGGCTAAGAAAGCTCTAGTGGACTTTTTACTTGTCCTTGTCGAGTCCTTTTAGGGAAAGCCCCGCTTGGAATCACCCGGTCTGTAAACAGTATTTATTCAGTACTTCCATTTGGCCAGTGGTCACTCAGCTCTTATTACCTGACCACCTCCCTGCAGAAGGGGCGCTTTCCCAGGCCCCACACTACCAACTGGGGGCAGCTTCCTCTTCTCTGACCCACAGAGCCTTCATTAGCCAGGCTTCGCTCCTCATTACCCCCTGCAAGCACCAAGCTCAGACCTCTCTTCATACTTGGTCTTTCTTTCCTCTCTACTATTCCCATGGCCTTGCCACTGCCATTCAAGGAGTATTGATGAAGCACCTACTATGTGCCGGACACCAGAGCATACATTTGAGCCCTTGGTCATATTCCGTCTTATATGATTTGGGGTATGTAAATCGAGCTTCCCCAACAAGATTGTAAGCTCCTAAAGGGCGAGGGAATATGTTTTCTACTTCTTTTGTCTCCCTTACAGCACCTAAAACAGAATCTAAGACAGTCATGGGCATGTGGATAAATACGTATGGACTTAACTTCTAGGCTCAAGAGTTCAGTGTGAGCTCTTCCTCCAGGGAAGGACAAGAACAAGGAGCATACAGCTCAGTCAGCAGTGTGGCTTCAGTATACACCTCTTTTCGGTGTATATATACTCACACTCTAGGGAAGGGGGGCCAGTGATACCAGTACAACTGTTCTCCTTTAGCCTCATGGTCCAGATTGCCCCCCTCATCCCACTCACCCACCTTCCAAAGGCTCTTTCCCTCGGCAACTGTGAACTAATCTGTATATCTGCTTATTATTCTGCTGATTTGCTTGCTGTCTTTGTCTATTCCCTATGCATTCGGCCATGTCATTGTTACCTTTTATTGTGAATTTCTGAACAGCAGAAGTCTGGACTAGGCCTCTTATCCCCAGGCACCCCGGGAGCTTTAGAAGTGCCTCTTGATTGTTGATGACAGTGAGGGACGCTGCAGTGTGAGGGCCTGAGGCCCAGGAGATGAGCAGCATTTGTATTGGGGAGCTCTGCCTTCCTCCTGGAGTTCTGAGCTTTTGTTTGCCTTCTGTTTCAGGCCCACCTGCCTTTTGCTGTCGTTGGCAGCACAGAAGAACTGAAGATAGGCAACAAGATGATGAGGGCCCGGCAGTATCCTTGGGGCACAGTGCAGGGTGAGTCTCCAGGAGACCGGGAGAAGGAAGCTCCTTCTATCTGTCTCTTTGCTTGACCCCATTGGTTGACCAGTGCCTAACTTGTTCCAGGTCTCTACTCTTTTATCTTGGGCCTCAAACAGCCATAGTAGTTGCCAGCAGGCAAACTCTGGCTTCAGGATTCTCTGCCATGAGTAGGCTCTCTTTGTCTCCAATGGAGAAAGCATTCCTAAAACAAAAATAAATGTACCTCTTGAGCAAGGTGGGAAGGAGTGTGCAAGAGAGCATGTGTACTTGCTCTAGCACATCAGGAGACTTACAATAATGTCCAAAGCAGAGTTGTTCATAATAGTAAATAATTAGAAACAACTCAGATATTCATTAAAAATAAATTAGATGGCCCTGGACGGTGTGGCTCAGTTGGTTGTGCATCGTCCCATGCACCGAAAGGTTCCTGGTTTGATTCTGGTCAGGGCACATACTTCAGTTATGGGTTCAGTGCCCAATAGGGGGCGTTCAGGAGGCAGCTGATCAATGTTTCGCTCTCACACCAATGTTTCTCTCTCTCCCTTTCCCTTCCTCTCTCTCTGAAAATCAATAAAAAAGTAAATTTTGAAATGTTCATATAATGGGATATTATACTGCAGTGAAAATGAATGGGTTATAATTACATCTACATGAATGCATCTCAGAAATAGATCATAGAAGAATAGGTCATAGAAGCTAAATAGGTCACAGAAGAATACATGTATTATTCTATTTACATGAATTTCAATAGTAGACAGAACTAAACAAGATATATATCTTTAGGAATTCATATGTAAGTGGTAAAACTACAAAGAAAAACAAAGGAATGATTAACCCAAAAGTGAGGTTATATGTCATGGTGAGGAAGGAGGATCATGAGCTCAGGAAAGGCCATTAGGGAGCTTCTAAGGTGCTGGTAATGTTTCACCAAGGCCCTGGATACATTGGTATTCATTTTAAAAAATTCTTTAAATTGCACATTTCATACACTGTTTTGTATGTGTGATTGATTATTTTGCAATTTAAAAACAAACGTATATACAATCAGGAAAGTTCCTTTTGTGGTCTGCTTGATGCATGTGAAGTTACACTCGGACTAGTCAATTCAGTACATGAAACTAGGCCTAGGACTCTGCCATGGGTGGAAGAGGTGGCCGGCCTTCCGAGCCTGCAGCTGTAAGCTAGGTCTGGGATTGCAGGGGCACCATGTGTGACAGGGTGGCTGATTCACTGCAGACTCATCCCTAACGCTGAGAAACAAGTGAAAGCTAGTGGGAAGTTGTCCATATCTCACCCACAGGCCGGCATACTTTAGGGCACAACAGAGACCCTTCCGCAGTAGTGGAATTTGCCGTGGCTAAGACAAGACTGGTCGTCAGAACTGTGTCAGGTTTTGGTCTCCTCTGCCAGTTGGGGCTGGAGATGGTCCACTAGGAACATTTGCAAATGGTTTCTGAACCAACAGGCCAACAGAAGGAATGAATTTGTGGTCTGAGAGACAGGAACCTGAGGTGAAGCTAGCAGGTGTGGTTCCAGTACTTCCTCCAACTTAGACCACTCCCCACCTAACCAACAAAGTGGTTTTTGAACATTTTTCTTTTAAGTCGGGGTTAACTGTTGTATTCAAGTCAGGAAGAAGCTGTTTGTTGTCTGGGCAGCATATAGGGGCCTTAGAGTCACTCCTTCTGACCGACCACCAGGGGTCACGGTCCGGAGACAGAGGAGGTGATGGTCCTGAAAAGTTGCCTGACAGATGCTATATTTCATATTAGCTTATGTTCTATGACAGTGAGGGGCTTTATCCCAAAGGGAATGGGCATTAAACAGAGGGGTCATGTGAGCTAATTTGGGCTTTGGAAAGATTACTCTGCTGACTGCAAAGCAGCTGGCTGCAACTATGCCCCATGGTGTCATCCCGGACCCTCTCCCTGCCCTCACTACCTTCTCCAAAATACCCTGCAAGACAGGGTATGGGGTGACTGTGCTTGTTCATCATCTCAAGCCCCCCTTTCCCCACATGGTCAGACTAGACACTCCCATTCTGACACAGGGCAGCCATGCCTGGATACATGAGGCGGAGCACTGCTCCCAAACTTGTGTTTGAGCCAGAAGTCCACATTTCTATTGTTTGGTCCACATCTCTGTCCTTCTTGGCCACTGCCCCAAATGCAGACCTTTGCCACACTCTTTTGAGGAGGGACTTACCCACTCAAGCTGGAAAGCGGGGTCCTCTTCGGTCACTATTGCTGCTGTCAGGCCATATCCACCCTCTAAAACACACCTCCTTTGAAGCTTCTACCATCCAGATGGGCCATACCCCTCCTTGTCTCTGTCAGCTACTGATGTCCTACTTCTTCCTCCTTATTCTTTGGGGACTTTGACACCTAGTTATATACTTTGCTTATTCTTTGGTCAGCGGTTGCCAACTGGTGGTCTGCAGACCACTGGTGGTCCGTGAAGTCTGAAAGGTTGGCGACCGCTGGTTTAAGGAAACCTTTGGAGCAGCGGTCGCCAACCGGTGGTCCACAGACCACTGGTGGTCTGTGAGGCCCGAAAGGTTGGCGACCGCTGCTTTAGATTACTTGTATTGGAAGCCTAACCCTGCAACTTATTAGCTACTTAACCTTGCCTGACCTCATTGAGACCTTGCCAAGACTATTTCCTCTTCTGCCTGATAAATTACTATTCTTCCTTCAAGAGTCGTCTTAGCGGCTGCCTCTTTGGTGAAGCCTTCACTCTCCCATGAGTTCTTAAGCCCCTCTCTTTTCTGGGCTTTCGTTCCACCTTGGCTATCTACTGTTATTTTCATAATGTTTGCATTGTGTTGTATTTGTCTATTTGCATCTATTCTTCCACTAAACTGCCAAGGGCAAGACTTCATGCCTTCGTTTCTGAATTCCCAGTGCCTCATACAATACTGGGAACCGAGATTCCACAAATGTTTACTGGACAGGTGGCTGAACATGTGTGTGTCATTGTCTTAAGAATGGTGCAGGGCAGAAACTCTTGTGAGGGTCTGATTGGTGAATTGGGGTTGAGGTGCTACTGAATGTCTTTGTAGGTTTTTTTTATGGCATTGCGGTTTCCATGACTGTCATTCTTGTAACTTTTCATTTGTCTTATCAGTAGAAAAGGAAATTAGGAGGCAAATTCATAAACTCTGTATACAGATTGAAAGCCGTGTCGCTGTAAGACATTTTGCTTCTCATTTTACCATTTCTTTTTAAAAAAATATATATTTTTATTGATTTCAGAGAGGAAAGGAGAGGGAGAGATAGAAACATCAATGATAGAGAGAATCATTGATCGCTGCCTCTTGCTCGCCACCTACTGGGGGTTGAGCCCACAACCAGGCATGTGCCCTGACTGGGAATTGAACTGTGACCTCCTGGTTCATAGGTTGACACTCAACCACTGAGCCACACTGGCTGGGCTTATTTAACCATTTCTGCTTCTTCTGGCCTTCCTTTCAATATACTTTCAACTCCCCAACCCCTACTATGCAGTTGAAAATGAGGCCCACTGCGACTTTGTGAAGCTGAGGGAGATGCTGCTTCGGGTCAACATGGAGGACCTCCGGGAGCAGACCCACAGCCGGCACTATGAGCTGTACCGCCGCTGCAAGCTGGAGGAGATGGGCTTCAAGGACACTGACCCCGACAGCAAACCCTTCAGGTATCTCTCACGCCCAACTCCGCCCAACTCAGCCGAGCCAACCCAGGGGGCATGGAGGCTTTACCCTAGAGCAGCGGTTCTCAACCTGTGGGTCGAGACCCCTTTGGGGGTGAATGACCCTTTCACAGGGGTCGCCTAAGACCATTGGAAAACACATATATAATTACATATTGTTTTTGTGATTAATCACTATGCTTTAATTATGTTCACTTTGTAACAATGAAATTGGGGGTCACCACAACATGAGGAACTGTATTAAAGGGTCACGGCATTAGGAAGTTTGAGAACCACTGGGTTAGAGCATCCACAAAGGAGTCAGACACATGTGCTGAGACCAAGAGCATCAGGACTCAGTCATTAGCCAGTTTTACCTGCCAGTCCCTCTCTGCCTTCCTGGGGGAGTTGTAGCCAGGTGGGCTTGGTAAGCAGTGGGCCATGGAGGAGGCCCAGAGACCCAGCAAGGCCGATGGTCTCACTGTGCACACACAGCAGCTGCAGCCACCTATACCGGAGGGGGCCCTGAGCTGGAGCAGTTTGTGCCTGTCCTATGCCCCACTTTCTTCATCAGGCTCCTGCTGCTCTGTCAGATGTCCAGTGTGTTCTTTACCTTCCTGCCCATTATCAAAACCAGACGGGTTCAGCTAGCAGTCATTGCACATGCACTGATGAACTTGAGGCTCTTCATTCACTGTCAAGTGCAGGTTTTGTTTTGACCAAAGGATGCTAAGAGTCATTGACATACTTCTTAAATCAGAATCTAAGATGCTTCCAGAGAAGAGGAATGTTTCTGAAAGCAGTTTACTCTGCTAATAGGAGCCAATGTCCCAACTGTCTGATCTGTATGCACGATGTCTGATATAAGCCCCACATTTTAAATGACCATGTGTTGCCTTTACCACGGCTTGGTCTTCTTTCAGGAAATGTCAAACCTTGATAAGCAAGTGATGGGGAGAGTTGTGGGCTAAGAAGGCTGTCAGAGATCCACAGTACCTGCTCACAGTGGAAACCTGGCCAGGGAGCATAGCATAGCAGTCCTTCAGGGTTGCTTGGTTCTGGAGGGGCAGACTCAGTCCCCATCCCGGACAGGGACCACTGGAGCTGTTGGGGTTGGAGGAAGGTATGCTTGTCTCCCCAGTGGGTGCTTCCTTAGCTTTCTCTGTCCTTCCCCTCCACCAGCTTTAATCTGCATCTGTGGAGGAAGAGATGTGCCTCAACCTATTCTTCGAGTCCCCTCCTCCTTTGCTCCATCTTGAACACCTGTTACCTATGTCTTCACCCTCTGCACTCCTCTGCCAGCTCCTTTCGATGTTGCATGTAAATATTCTCATCCTAAAGAAATTCACGCTTAACTGCTCTTCCTCACCAGCCTCTGCCCTGTCAAGAGGTTCGGCTCTGACAGGAAGGAGAAAGAGTTGCTCTTATTTTTTGGCTTCTGATCTCACCACACCACTGAAATGCCTCCCTCCAAGATCAGCAATTACATACTTAGAGCCAATTACAGTGTGGCTTCTAAGTCTCATCTTTTTTTGTTGTTTTTTAAATGTGGTTTTTAAAATATATTTTTGTTGATTTCAGAGAGGAAGGGAGAGGGGGAGATGGGGGGGGGGAGATATGATGAGAATCATTGATCAGCTGCCTCCTGCATGCCCCCTACTGAGGATCAAACCTGCAAGTCTGGCATGTGCCCTGACCGGAAATCAAACCATGACCTCCTGGTTCATAGGTTGATGTTCAACCACTGAGTCATGCTGGCTGGGCTTAAATATGTTTTTATTGTGTGTGTTTTTTTAAGAGAGAAAGGAAGGAAGAGGGAGAGAGAGATTGAAACACAGATGAGATAGAAACATCAACATGAGAAACATCAACATGAGAGAGAAACATCAACATGGATCTCCTGCCTCCTGTACAGCCCCTGCTGGGGATTGAGCCTGAAACCTGGGCATGTGCCCTGACTGGCAATTGAACCAGTGATCTGTTGGTGCATGGTCTGACACTCAACCACTGAGCCACACCTGCCAGGCTAAGTCCCATCTTTTTTTAATCTCATCGTTTGAAATTCCTTCGTTGCCTCCTTTCGAAGTTCTCTCTGCCTTTGGCTTTTCTAGCACTGGTCTGGCTGGTTTTATTCCAATCGCTTTTGCTACTCCTTTTCAGCTTCATCAGCAGGTTCATTTTCTTCAGCTTACTCCTTTAAATGTTGTGCCCCAGGATTCTTTTGTAGGGTCTCTGCTCCTTTCATCTCTATTCTCTTTGCAGCTGGTTATTTCTCCTCTCACAGCCCTAATTACCACCCAGAAATAGATGAATCCCAAGCTAAAATCCTATGTTTGAGCTCCAAACCCATAGAGCTAACTGCATACAGGATGTTTTCACTCAGATGTTCCATAGGTGGCATACTTGAAACGCGGGCTGTCTAAAATTTAAGTCAACTTCTCCCCTCTTAACCATACTTCTTCTCCAGTGTTCCCTGTCTCAGCTCACAGTGCCACCATTCACCTGGTTGCCCGAGCCAAAAACCGAAATAAATGTTGAGTCCTCCCAAGTCCTGGGAGTTCTGCTTCCCTTATTGTTCCTTCAGGTCCCTCACGTCCTCACCAACTCTTAACATTAAGAACCTGTCATTTCTTACTTGGATTGTTGGAAAGTCTGTCCTTTATGCAACAGCCAGAGTGTTCTTTCTCATTTTCAAGTTGGGTCAAGTCAGTCCTCCGACTTAAAACCTTACAGTGTAGATAAATGTCCCAGTCTAATATGGCCTCCAACGCTTGCTCTCTCTTGCCAGACTCAGGGACTTCATATCTCACCACTCCATAGCTCACACTAGATTCTCCAGCCATGTGGAACTAGGCCTGGCTCCCCAAGTATGCCAGTCTCTCTCCACATGTGCCTTTGCACATGCCGCTCTCTTCAGAGCACATTTCCTTCTTTTTCACCAGGCTAACTCCTATTTTTTTTTTTTAACTAAGCCCAGGCTGGGCGCAGGAAGACATAGCCCAGGCATCTCTCACTAGACTGTAAGCTCTTTGATGGCAGGCACTGTGGCTGTTGGCTCTAGATGTTGAGTGACTAGTATTCATGTCACTCAATCCCGTGTCTAGCACGTATTGGGGTCTCATCAAGTGTGTATTGCAATAGTTCATTAATGTGGTCAGTTTCAGAGCCAGGACCTGGCAGCAAAGTGGAATAGGAGGGCCCCAGAGTGAAAGACAAAAGACCCAGCTTCCAGTCCCAGTTGTACCTCTAACTAGCTGTGTGGTCTTGAGTAAGTCTCTTCACCTCTCTGGGCCTGTTTCCTCACCTATAAAATGAGAGTATAGAGGCAGATGTTCTAAGTCACTCCCAGTTCTAAATATCTCTCCAGTTCACCAGGACTGCCCCATTACCCTCAAGCTGCCCTGTGATTCTGCTGTCACGTGCCAAGTCAGCTGCCCACAGCTTTGTGGTTCTGTGTTTGCACCTCTCCCAAAATCAGGGAGGGGAGGATGGGGGAACCCGGGGAGGATCATTGGAGTCAGTTTCCATCCAATAGGAGCCATTCCAAAGGCAGGAGAATTAACCTGTGTTCCCAGTTTGCAGGAGACATATGAGGCCAAAAGGAATGAGTTCCTAGGGGAGCTCCAGAAAAAAGAAGAGGAGATGAGACAGATGTTCGTCCAGAGAGTCAAAGAGAAAGAAGCTGAACTCAAAGAGGCAGAGAAAGAGGTAAATGGGAGCCTCGGTTAGGCAGGAAGGGAAAGGAAGCTGAGCTTGGGCATGGCAAGAGCTTCTGCCCTGAGAGCACAGCCAGCCAGAGCCTCGCAGTCTCCAGGAAGAAATGGGGCACAGCATCTGTAGCCTTGCCTCGGCTGGCACAGAGGGAGCTGCAAGGGATCTTTGTCTTCTTGATCCCTCATTCTCCAAGACCAGAATGTTGTCTCATTCCGTGTGACTTAGTTCTCTAGAGCAGCACTGTCCATATGGTAGCCACTAGCCACATGTGGCTATTTAAACTGAAATTAATTAAAAATTAACAAGTTTAAAACTCATTTCCTCAGTCACCTTAGCCACATTTCAAATGCTCAATCTCATGTGACTAGTGGCTATCGTATTTGACAGCACAGATAGAGAACATTTCTATTGCCACAGAAAGTTCTATTGCGCAGCAGTGCTCCAGAGTCAAGACCTTGCCCTAGCTGGTTTGGGTCAGTGGTTAGAGCATTGGCCTGTGGACTGAAGGATCTCGGTTTCGATTCCCATCAAGGGCACATACCTCGGTTGCAGGCTCAATCCCCGCCCCAGTCAGGCATGTGCAGGAGACAACAAATCGATGTGTCTCTCTCTCAAATCAATGTTTCTCTCTGTCTTTCCCCCTCCCTTCCACTCTCTAAAAAAATCAAAGGGAAAAATATCCTTGGGTGAGGATTAACAACAACAAAAGACATCACATAGCCCCTTGAGGTCAGGTGCAAACTGATTCTTGGCTGTCCTGCCCAACCCAACTGCTCTCTGACGGCCATGGTGAAAGATGGTCCCAGGCAATCCTGGGTACCTTGTTGAAACCTAAAACAGTAACAGCTGGGCACTTCCTGAGTCATTTGGATATTCTGTTCCATTTCATGGTGGCATTAAAGAAACATCTGTGCGCATCTAGAGAGTTTGTAAACTAAGGTTTGATGGTCCCCCTGGGGTTTCCATTACTGAAGCCGTGCCTAATAGAGTGCAGTTGGTCCTACAACTATTGCCTTGTATTCCAGGTCCCCCTACCAATGCACCCACTGCTGCCTGATTAAAGTGGCCTCAGCTACAGTTTTGGTGACTTTAACAACTGCTTCACTCTCTGGGCCTCGGAGCCCATGATGAAGGGAAGCACTTAATTACTGCCCAAGTATCTTTCCCTGTAATCTGCTGTGACTCTCTAGGGTTATCACCAAAACCCAGGACAAGGCTGTTGGCTTTACTTCAATTTCACTTTTCAAAAGAAAAATATCACCCAGTACTCTTAGGAGGCGGGGTAAGGGAACCTCAAAGAGAAATGAATGAAAAGCCAATGGACAAAAGCCAAGTTAAAGCAACTGACTGGCAGAGCTACTATCCCCCTACCCCAAATGACTAATGAAAGCTGGCTTACCCTGTGAATCTGTCATCTACCATCCCTTACCACGTGACAGTCCCAAATACCTTCTTCATGCTGTGCTGCAACTGCTACAGAATCCCAACATCTGAATCCTCAAAAGAAAGTGAAATTATGCTTGGTCTGCTCTACTGTTCAGGGTAATATCACATACCACTTCTACCTATTTTGTAAATATATAGTTTTATTGATTTCAGAGAGGAAGGGAGAGGTAGAAACACCAATGATGAGAGAGAGTCATTGATCAGCTGCCTCCTGCACGCCCCCTACCAGGGATCGAGCCTGCAATGCAGGCATGTGCCCTAAGCCGGAATTGAACCATGACCTCCTGGTTCACTGGTTGACCTCAACTACTGAGCCACACTGGCAGGGCCCCACTTCTACCTCTTGATCCACTGACCACAACAGCATGCCAGAATATTCTTACTGGTCTCTGGCTCTATTCAGGGCTAGTTAAGCCTCTCCTTGGTCAAGGCTGAGGTCTCCACACTCATGCCATGTTATAAAACTTAAAAAAATCTCCTTTCATGTCCAAGAACAAGTACTTCCTTTGTTGTTGTTTTTTTGGTTAATCCTCACCTGAGTATATTTTTCCATTGATTTTTAGAGAAAGTAGAAGGGAGGGGAGAGACAAAGAGAGAGAAACATCGATGTGAGACATTGATTGGTTGCCTCCGCGCAAGTGCCCTGACCAGGGCCAGGGATTGAACCTGCAACCTAGGTACATGCCCTTGACTGGAATCGAACCCGGGACTTTTCAGTCCACAGGCCAACGCTTTATCCACTGAGCCAAACTGGCTAGGGCCAAGTACTTCCTTTGAACAGCTTTGGCATTGCTTCAGTTTGCTCTGTGCTCCATGGTGATCCTCCCTGACTGGAGGGGATAAAAAACGGCAGGACCCCTAACATGTTGGGAGACCTCACTCTATAATCCTCTATAGAATGGATGGACCTTGGTTGGGCAAATTTCTTAACTTTTGTCACCACATCAAATGCAAATAATAACAGAACTTACCTCATAGGAATGTTGTGATGATTAAATGAGTTAATACATATAAAGTGCTTAAAAAAGTCAGTGCCTGGCCTACAATAAGCACTCAATAAATGTTATACTATTATAACTGATACTAGAGGCCCAGTGCACGGATCACCGGTGGTGTCCCTCAGCCTGGCCTGAGGGGATAAGGCTGAAACCTGCTCTCCGGCATACCCCGAGGGGTTCTGGATTGTGAGAAGGCACAGGCCAGGCCGAGGGACCCCACTGGTGCACGACTGGGCTGGGGAGGGACCGCAGGAGGGCTCCAGGCGTGTCGATTTCGCCCAGTCCCGATCGGCCGGACCCCAGCAACAACTACTGGTTGGAGCGTCTGCCCCCCGGTGGTCAGTGCACGTCATAGCTACTGTTCGGACGGTCGAACACTTAGCATATTAAGCTTTTATTATATAGGATAGAATTATTACTAACCATGTGTGGTGACTCTTTTAAATAAAATGTTTGATTAAGCAGAATGCACAGTCCCCTGATCATATTCAGGAGCAGAAATTTGGAGGTAAAACAGCAGGGGAAGGGGACTATCCAGAACATGGAGACCTTTGGTGCCATCATAGCTGTCTCTAGCAGAAATGTCTCCTGAGGTCCAGGGCTCCTGCAGGGTTGTAACCCTGCCAGTCCACTGCCGCCCTGGACTCAGCTCAGTTGGAAGCTGCTGACAGGGGACTCCCCCCAAACTCCCTGTGCTTTCTTGCCAGCTGCATGAGAAGTTTGACCGTCTGAAGAAACTACACCAGGATGAGAAGAAGAAGCTGGAGGATAAGAAGAAATCCCTGGATGATGAAGTGAACGCTTTCAAACAGAGAAAGTCGGCAGCCGAGCTGCTCCAGTCCCAGGGCTCCCAGGCTGGAGGCTCACAGACTCTGAAAAGGGACAAAGAGAAGAAAAAGTAAGTGGGAGGTTGCTCTGGGGTGGTGGTTTCTCTCTGCTCCTCAGGGCGGGACCTGGAGGCTGAGGGGTCTGACGGATGGGGAGCAGAGAGAGGTGAGCTGTGGGCTGTCAGACCAGTTTGGGTGCCTATAACTGGTCTCCGTGTTCCCACGCAATTTTCGGATTTCCTGGATTTGGGCAATTGAGAGTAGGTCCCAGAAGCCCAGCCCCCTCTGTTTGGCCATCTTAGGAAAGTCCTGCAAAGTCAGGTAGGAGGAAGGGAAGGAAAAGAGAGGAAAAGCAAAAGGAATGTGAGAGTGTAGAAAGAAGAAGGGTGGAAACAATGAACACTGCAAAGTTGTAAGAAAGAGATAAACAAAAAGGAGGGCAGATAGAGGGTAGTGGGAGAGAGAGTCTGAGAGGTTGGAACCAATTGGGCTCCCAGGCATGCTCGCTCACTTGCTCGCCCCATACCTGAGGTGAACTCTCCGTGCCTGCAGGCCAACCCTCTCTCTGCCTCAGTTCTCACTAGCTGCAGCCAGCAGAGTTTAACTGCTGTTGCTGAAGGCTGTAGCCCCGTTCTGATTTCTCACCCCTTTGCTGTCCATCCTGTTAACTGCTTAGCTGTTCCTGGCCTGGGGTACAACTAAGAACTTGGTGGGGAGCCTTTAGATGTTAGTATATTCTAGGTGCCCCATCCTCAACCTGGGGAATGATTTTACAATCTATCTCTCTCCCCTGGTATTTGGTAAGGCAGGGTAGCATGGGCTCTTGGTTACCATGTGGGCCAATTATCCTGACCCAACCCATTCCTCATCCCAGAACCAGAGAAGAGAAAAGCCTTTCTGACAGGACCTGTACAACAGCAGGAAAAATCCCAGTGGTCCCTTGGGCTCTGAAGTTATTTGTGCAGTGTGACTAGGGAACCCCTGGTTAGGCAATGTCCTTATTAAAGAGGCCTGAGGATCTGAAAGATGTCCATGGCCGTTGCCCTCTGTTTTTAGCCAGTTGTTCCTGGTTCAACTATTGGATTTTTTTTTTTTTTACAAAATATAATTTTATTGATTTTTTTTTAGAGTGAGAGGAAGGGAGAGGGAGAGAGAAACATCGATGTGAGGGAGAAACATCAATCAGTTGCCTCTTGTACATGCCCGGGCCAGAAAATGAACCCACAACTTGGGTATGTACCCTGACTGGGAATCGAACCTGCAACCCTTTTGGTACACGGGACGATGCTCCAACCAACTGAGCCACATTGGCCAGGGCTCAACTATTGGATATTTGCCAGGAGGAAACATCTTCTTTTCCTCGGTGCCTGGCTCATCACTTAGGAATAAAACTGTAATTTTTGTACAGTATTAAAATATATTTGAAGATACTCAGTTTTCCAGTTTGATTATTCATTATTCTTAATATAATTTGAACATTTTCACCAATTAGTCTAAAGATTTTTATTAGTGAACCATAACACTGTATGTCAAATTCACTGACTAATGAACTCTTTTTGGTATTACTTAGTAGATAAAGTTCAACTAGCCAGAAAAGAAGCCTCTTTGGAAACACTGCATATTAACTGATCAGTCACCCTATATCAGTTGCACCAGCAGGCATGAATTCCTATTTTTAAGATCAGAAAGGTCTAAATTTGTCTTTCAGCTCTAACCTGCTGCCTTCATAGCCCTGTGATATTTGTTAACTCAATCCCTGGGGTAGTTGCACAGCCTGCTTGTAGGAATTAGATTCATTTGTTTGGACCCCACTGACAGACACTAAGCTCTAAATATTCTCTATTCCGGTGTTAGTAGAAGTTTATTCCAGACCAGGTTTCCCCCCAGTTGCCTCAAATTACTTGACATCCCCCCAACTCCAGGCAGAAGACCCTTTCTACAGTCTGTAGGAATATTTGGGGTTGGTGGAGGTACCCTTTTACTATTCTGAGTGAGTGGAAACCTGAACAAATAGACTGTCCTCTTTCTTACTTCCAGATGTGTAGGTGGCCACAGGCCTGGGCTTCTTATATAATTCCTTACAGGCAGCTAACTTCTGGAAGACCCATCATGACACCTGTGTCCCTCTGGTCCATAGTGATGATGGCGGTAGTGGGGTATGAGGGTAGAAGTGATGATGATAAGCATTTCTTCTGGAGAGATGGTAATTGAATATAACAGAGTCACATATTTAAAATTTCCATTGGCTGCCCTTAAAGAGGTTAAGAAAGAGTACCAACCCCATTCCCACCCTCCCCTCCTACTCCTCCTAATCTCCTTTGACCTCTAACTCTTCATTATTGGTGTGAACTCATAATATTTGATTTCTCCTTCAAGCTCACTCCATCTTCATCAGCTCTTAACTATTTTACAGTTAACTCTGCTGTTTGCTGCATGCTGCATGAGACCCAGGGTCCTGGTAAGCTTTATTAACTCTAAATAGAACTGGCAGTGGCTCCTAGAACACATCTCCCCAAATCCCACCCCCCCCCAAACACATATCGCATCACAAAAGAAGCTGCTTCATTGTCCTAGCTGGTTTCCTCTTGTGAGTTAGAATATTAAGTAGTCTGGTGTGGTTTCAAGTGTACAGGTGCAGTGCTTGCCTGCCTGATTAAAAGCCGGGTATTTTCAGACTTCTGCTGCCAGAACAGCTGGGTAGCATAAGTGGGTTAATATTTGAGGTTCAGTTTTGGCGATTTTTTTTTTCTTAAAAAGCCTTAATGATTAGTTTCAAAATTAACTAGGCTGTAGTAAGGAGGGAAACTGCTGGGTTCAGCAGCCCTGTCCTGCAATTGTCACAGTGGCATTGACCCCAGGTTGGGAAAGTTCCAAACTAATGGAAACTTGCTTCTCTGTTTCCCTCTGGTGGCTATTTTCTATATACTTCAGAGAGGAAGGGAGAGGGAGAGAGAATCGTTGATCAGTTGCCTCCTGCATGCCCCACAATGGGGATGGAGCCCACAACCAGGTATGTGCCCTGACTGGGAGTCAAACCGTGACCTCCTGGTTCCTAGGTCAATGCTTAACCACTGAGCAACACCAGCCAGGCTGGTGTCTATTTTTTATCCAAAGGGTTCAAATTCTCAAATTTCCTTTGGCTATGTAACCCCCCAAAACCATAATGAAAGTGAAGAAACTAAAGCGCTATCAGATACTATAGAAAAATTCCTTACATTTAATTCTACAAGTACCAGCTTCACGAACACCTACCTTTGATAAGATGGGTTCCTAAGGGCCGCAGGCTGTATCTACAGAAAAGGATAAAGCAGTCCCTGGCGTCATGTAATTTATAGGTTGATTATAACAATGATTAAGCACCTTCTGTCTGTACTAGACTCAGGTAGTAGGGAGGGAAAATGAATATGGTTAATTTAACCATATTAAGCTCATTACTATTTTTAAACTTTACCATAGAAACTTTCAAACAGGCACAAAAGAAGAGGGAGGATAGCACAATGCAGCCCCAGGTACCCACAACCCGCCCGCCAAACAACTGTCAACACAGGGCCAATCCTGTTTCATCTATTATCCCAAACCTGCTGGATTATTATAAAGCAAAACCCACATTATTTCATCTGCAAATACATTAGCATGTATCTTTAAGAGATAATGACTCTTTAAAAAAAATCATAACCACAATGTCACTATTAACATACCTACAAAATTAACAAATCATTAACATAAAATTCCTAGTCCGTGTTCAAAATACCCCAGTTGTCTCATAAATGCCTTTACATTTGGCTTGTTTGAATCAGGGAGGGAATATAAAATATTGAGAGGGCTTCTCCCCACTCAGCAGTGTAGTTTATGATTTTTAAAAAATATTTTTTATTGATTTCAGAGAGGAAGGGAGAGGAAGAGGTAGAAACATCAATGAGAGAGAATCATTCATTGGCAGCCTTCTGCACGCCCCCTACTGGGGATTGAGCCCGCAACCCAGGCATGTGCCCTTGATCAGAATTGAACCTGGGACCCTTCAGTCCGCAGGCCAACGCTCTATCCACTGAGTCAAACCAGTTTATAATTTAAATGGAGAGCCTGCCATTCATCACCAAATAGTGCTACAGCTATTGCACTGGGGACTTTGAGCAGCTGGCAAAACATCCTATTTTCAAGCAAGTTCCAAAGAGGAAGTCCATAGAGGTTTCTGAAACATAAGCCCCATGAAATTGGGCCAAAGGAAACAACCCTAAAAGAACAATGAAAAGATTTATTGTCTGGCTTAAGGGCAAGTCTTTAGAGCCCCTGTTAGTTGACTGGAATTAAACAGCAGGTTTCCATTAAGGAAGACTATCACATCCTAGAGCAGTGGTTCTCAACCTTGGCTGCACATTAGAATCACCTGGGAATCTTTTTAAAATCCTGATTTCTGGGCCTCAACCTCCGGAAACTCTGTTTCTTTGTTATGGGGTGAGGCCACAACATTAGTAACAAAGAAACAGAATTTCCGGAGGTTGAGGCCCAGAAATCAGAATTTTAAAAAGATTCCCAGGTGATTCTAATGTGCAGCCAAGGTTGAGAACCACTGTCCTAGAGTATCTGTCCTCTGCTGTGGTCCCAGTGCCTTGCAAAGGGTCTGACACCTGTAGAAGCTCAGTTCACGTGTATCTTCTTTGTTCCCCATTGTCAATGTGGAGAGTAGAAAATATGTATTCTGGTAAATTAGCTTTCAGTTAATGGAACTGAATTAATGTGGTTTAACACAGTTTGGTTCAGGTTTCCCTGAGTGAACCATTGTTAGTGGCCATTACTAAAATGAATTCTGGCAAAACTATAATTAAAACCTTACTTTATAGGTGAGAGGCAATTTAGCAAACAGCGGGAACAGCCAACCTCAACCCAAGTAGGTTGTTTCTTTCTGGCAGGCTTCTCCCCAGAAGACCACAAAAGCAGTTCCAAACCAAATAGGGGAGAGAGGTCTTGACTCCCTGGGATCTGAAAGCAGCAAAGGCAGCCTGTCCCCTCCCCAGAGCCCTCATTCATGGGGTGGATTACAAAGTCTACCTCTCATTAATGAATGAGGCTTACTGTTCCTTACTGATCTTGAAATTGCTTGAGGCACTACTTGTAGCTGGAAACGGTACAGTCGGAAACTGTAATAGAAAATAACTCCTGTGACCTGTACACAGTTGTGATACTATATCTGAATGGTTACTGACCCTTGACTCTTGGGGGTACACAGTAGAGGGAAGAGTGTACGTGTATCCAAATATGTCAGCCTTCCTGTGAAGCAGAAAATAGGCTGTTGCTGCGTAGTTTAGGTTTCCCTTCCCCTAGGAATTAGGCAAAGGATAAAATAAGAAAGGAACATTCATATAACATTCTAATACTTTTCAACGTGCTTTTCCACATGATATCTCATTTTCGCCTTACAACAGTCATGTGGTACAGAAGCAATAACCTTCCGTTGACAAAATGAGTACATGGAGGAGCAGGGAATTTAATAGACTTGACCAAGGATCACACAGTGAGTTAGTGGCAGAACTGGAACAAGAATGTAGAACTCCTGCCCGGCCAGCGTGGCTCAGTGTTTGAGCATCGACCTATGAACCAGGAGGTCATAGTTCAATTCCCATTCAAGACACATGCTTGGGTTGTGGGCTCAACCGCCAGTTGGGGGCGTGCAGGAGGCAGCCGATCAATGATTCTCTCTCATCATTGATGTTTCTATCTATCTCTCCCTCTCCCTTCCTCCCTGAAATCAATTTTTAAAATATTTGAAAAAACTATTTAAGAATGTAGAACTCCTAATTCTTGGTGTATATTGCTATTCCTGTGTGTGTGTGTGTGTGTGTGTGTGTGGTGTTGAGGTGTTTGGATGTATTCACTCTGAGGAAGTAGTGACTTTACATACTCACGTATGCAAATGCTTTTAACTATCCCTCCCAAATATCTAATAGTTTTTATTTAATGGAATAAATGTATTCTTCAGATAAAAAACAGGGGCTTAGCCGAAACCGGTTTGGCTCAGTGGATAGAGCGTCGGCCTGCGGACTGAAAGGTCCCAGGTTCGATTCCGGTCAAGGGCATGTACCTGGGTTGCGGGCATATCCCCAGTAGGAGATGTGCAGGAGGCAGCTGATCGATGATTCTCTCTCATCGATGTTTCTAACTTTCTATCTCTCTCCCTTCCTCTCTGTAAAAAATCAATAAAATATATATTTAAAAGAAAACAAACAAAAACAAAACAAAACAGGGGCTTAGATCCACAGCCAAGGCATTCTCAGGGACACTGTGGTGTGATTAAACAGCCAAGGGTTTCAGACTCTGATTCTGGCTGCATCTTTTTCTTTGTGATCTGGGCAAGACAGTTGATTTCCCTGTGTCTCAGTCTCCTCATATGTCAAATGGGGATGGATATTACTTGCCATGATTATGTCACAAGGATGAAGTTTAAATGAAAAACAAAAAGGTCAAAGTGCTATGTGAACACAAACCAATAATGGATTTCCGTAGTTCAGTTTTTCAGATAACTGTGGTCTACACCAGACACTTCTCAAACAGCTCTTGTCCCAGAGTACCACTTAGCTGACTGGGACTGCTCCAAAGGCTACCTGAGGTGAAACCTCAACCTCCTCTGCTTTCCCTATGGGACAAGGCAATTAATAGCTGAGAGCCTGGTGCTCTATGCAGGGGCCTGAGGCCACCTGGACATTTGCTGAAGGTATTCCTGCACAAGGTGTCTGGGTGTGGGGCATTAGTCAGGACCTAGTAATTAAGAAGAGAGAGAATGTCTTCTTGAGACTCTTGGTAATTATTTTGCTAGCTAATACCACTACTGCTGCCACTCAGAAGTGTGTGTGTGTGTGGGTGTACGGGCGAGAAAGCATGTTCCCAGGAGCCAATGCAATATAGAACCTTAAAACCATCTAACATAGCTATATATTCTAATTTGTCTACTAGTCATCATGACAAACAGTTTTCTTCTAACCTTTGTTTGGGGTACATTAATCCACCCATTCATTAACCTACCTTCTCTTTTCATTTTCAGTTTGGGCTTCCTGTAGATGCTCTTTTCCTGCACAACAGAGCTGGGCCTCCCTATCTTTACCCCTAACACGACTGGGGGCACACAACCCGTGCCCTCTCCTCTCTTCCTGCCAAAGTTTATAGAAGCCTGAGAATCTGAGGATGGTGTCTGGCCTCTGGTTAAGAAGCCAGCAGTTCTGTGGTTTAGAGATGCATCGTGCATCCCGCTTCCCCTCCTAGTGTTCCCAGCCAGCCACTCCCCATCTCCAACTTTGCCAGAGTGTAACTTGTTCAGGGGTCCTATCTGCTACTCTCCACCGCCAGTTTCCCTGTTCGAACTCTGATGGCTGCTCGCTTCCCCGAGGTATTTGCATCCACCGTGACTGGGTAAGCACCAGTCAACAAGGCTTTCCCCCTTGGTCCCTAGTCATTGGGCTTCCCTGAGCACTCGCCACCTCCCAGCACAGCCACAGTTCCTTCTCAGAGGGCTCCAGAAGGAGATCCTTTGATGCCTTTTCCTTTTGGCCTCCCAGCCCTTTCCAGTTTTGATTCACTCAAGGTGACTGTACTCAAGCTGTGTTAAAAATCCAGAATAAGTTTACACCAAGTCCCCCATACCCCCTCCCCCGAAAATGACTGCTGAAGAAAATAGCATAAATGTCCTCTCCCTATAACTCCGAGTACCCCACAGATGCAGAAGGGGAAATAAACCTGCATATTACTGCCAGCCTAGTGTCTTGAATGATGGGCTTAAGGAATTCTGAGGTGTCTGGGCATCGCCTCTGTAATCTCCTTTAGGGCTCCACGCCATTCCCCAACGGCAGGGCCAGTAGCAGGTATAATAACCCTTGTCATAAGCTGTCAAACTGAGTGGTCAAAGAATCAATGTTTTCAGTTTTGCTTTGATGAGTCTTCCTGTCTGTTTGGTGAATGTGATGAGTTTTAATCTGTATTTTGCATGTACCCCCCACAATGAGAAGACGTGGATCTTTCAGCTGGAGAAGAGAAAAGAAGTGTTAATCCTCAGAAGGTCCCTAATTTTATCTGCAGTCTAAGGATTTGATATTTGATAAATATTCCAGTCCTAATTCTGGTCATGGCTTTGGGAAACCCTTTAAAGTAGAGAGTGCTCCACTGTCAGGCACAGTGGCCTTTGGTGTTTAGCCAGGGCGAGAGTGAGAGCTGGAGGTGAGCTGGCAATACTCTGTGGCTAACCCGCCCTTTCTCTGCCCTTCCTTTGCAGTAATCTATGGCTGTGTACTGAATAGTATTCCCGGCTACAGCTGGACTGGACTCCATTTAGCCTTTTAAGCCAAGGTTCCTATTTTAACTGACAGCTTTCCTTCGCGGTGCCAGGAAGCTGGGTCCCCTGCCCCTACCATGTACTTCCACTTCAAGCACCACCTCTTTTTTTGAGTTCTGCCTCCCAGTGTCACTGGCACTGACCATGACTTCATTTTTTTAAAAAAAAATTTTTGAGGGTATTTTTGTTGTTGTTGTTACTTTCTTTGGAAACAGTCTATCAAGGCTATGTCAAATAGGCCGTTTTTTGAAGAGTTGAGCATGGGAAGAGGGTTTCTATCTCTAATAATAGATAAGAGGAAGCGAAAAGTAGAAAAAATGAAAAGCAAACATATGCACACGTTACCTTTTCTTGTTGGTTAAGCAAGAGTACAGCTTTGATAGGTATTGTTTGGTGAGTCACTGATGTGTTAGTGGCCACAGGCAAAAAAGGAAGGGGTTGCTGCCAAAGCTTAAGCTAGTTTCTTGAAAAATCCAAGTCTCATGGAGCATTTTAGGAGACTCTATGCTTAGCAGTTTGAAAAAAAAAAAGAACTTGGATACTCAGCCAGTAGCTCAGAGAGATGCTCAGTTAGGGCTGTCAAGCCCTCTGGAGAAAGGCTTATTTGCAGCTTTGATGTTTCCAGTCCAGTTTCACAGATGCTTCTGCACAAATCCCAAACTTAAAACAACCAACTGGCTTCCATCCCCTCTGGGTAATTATTTTTGTCACAAATAGAGCCTCCTCATTTGCATTTGTTTACAGATTAAGTACTTGAGGCTTGAAGAGCTCTGAAAACTTTAAAAGTTTTAGAGCCATACAGCCTGAAAGACCTTCAGAGCCTAGGCAGGAATTTCGTATTAAGGGAGAAATTTTGGTCCACAAGACAGACATGACCCACTTTTTTCGTTTTTAAAAAAGATATATTATTATTGATTTCAGAGAGGAAGGGAGAGGGAGAGAGAGATAGAAACATCAATGATGAGAGAGAATCATTGATCAGCTGCCTCCTGCACACTCCCTACTGGGATTGAGCCTGCAACCCGACCAGCAATGGAACCATGACCTCCTGGTTCATAGGTTGATGCTCAACTACTGAGCCACGCTGGTCGGGCCCCACTTTTTTCTTAAGAGAACTGAGACCCATAGAAGTGAATGGACCTGCCAGAGGTCCCAGTGCTGTTTCTTGGTAGAGCCAGGCCAAACTCAGTGTCTCCTGACTCCAGACCCATTTCACAAAGGGCTTCAATCTGTTCATGTTCCTGGAGACGAGGTCTTTTTTTTTAAAAAAAAAAAAAAAGATATTTTTATTGATTTGCGAAAGGAAGAGAGAGATAGAAACATCAATGATGAGAGAAAAACATTGATCGGCTGCCTCCTGCATGCCCCCCTCCCTCACCTGGGACCGAGCTCACAACCCAGGCGTGTGCCCTTGACTGGAATCAAATGTGGGACCCTTCAGTCTGCAGGCCAATGGCTCTATCCACTGAGCCAAACCAGCTAGGGCTGAGATCAGGTCTTTTGATGCTCAGAGAAACTGCATAGTTGCTCCTAGAGGGCCTTTGAGATTTTTTTTCCCATAGAAAAATATTCAAGGATGGATACGTAGGGGCAGGCAAAGCTGAAGACCCCAGAGCAACTCCTGAAGGGAGTGCTTCTGCTGGCAGAAGGGGTCACCAGCACCTGTTAGCTGGTCAGCTTTCCTGGAAGTCTGGAATGGGGCCTAGGCACGCATATGTTTAACTGGTGCCTTAGATGATGCTCATAATCAAGAAAGTTTAGTAAACGAAAATCTAACCTCTGAGTGATCATAAAGCCTTTAGGAAGTCGATTAACACTTTGAAAAGAATTAAAATTGTATTTTATTGGATAGTTTTCTTTCTTTTTTTATTTTATGGCATTGATTGGGGTGACATTGATTAATGGTAGTTTTCTCACTGTAAGACAGAAAGGTTTTTTCCCCTTCAGTGAAAAAGCTTCCTAATTAGTAAAAGTGTTGCTGTTTTTTTGTTTTTTTATTACTTTTAAAATATATATATTTTTTATTTCAGAGAGGAAGGGAGAGGGAGAGAGAGACAGAAACATCAATGATGAGAGAGAATCATTGATCGGCTGCCTCCTGCACAATTGAATCACACCAGCAACCCAGGCATGTGCCCTGACCGGGAATCGAACTGTGACCACCTGGTTCATAGGTCGATGCTCAACCACTGAGCCACACCGGCCAGGCTGTTGCTGTTTTTTAAAAATACCCTAACTACTCTGTTTACTTCTGGTGATACAAAACCAGTCATTAAAAATGGTCTGTGCTTTTATTTTTCCATTCTGGAATGGAATGGCTCTCCTGAAAAATCCCCATGTGTGCATGTGCACACACGCACATACGCACACACCTCATTTCTTAAGCCAAGAAGTTTGCTTTTCCTAGCTGCAGTGCAGATCACTTTTGTTTTTGTTTTTGTTTCCTGTTCTAATCATATGGTATTCCCATGTGGCTGTTAATATGTGCTTGTTTTTTAATTAAAACAAGAAGCTTTAAACTGGTGTGTGTTGTTCTTAAAGCCTTGTCAGCAGATTTCCGGGTGGTGATGGTCCGTCAGTGACCCCATTTCTAACCTGTCTTCTGCAAGTATAATCTGTTCTACCTCACACTGCCCCCTCCCCTCGCCTTGTCTTACTTTGAATATCCTTTTTCTTTGGCTAATTTCATGTTTTCTTTCTCTTTCTCTCTCCCTCTCCAGCTTTTTTTAATCTTGTCTTCAGCAGCTGCACTAAGTCTAAAGGAGAAGACTGCCATTATAGAAGAGTTAGGGTTCCACATTGTCTCAAACCCGAAACCAACCAACTCCCTCTCCCTCCATGCGCGTGCGCAAACATACACACACACTACACACTCAGCAAGTGTTCATGTGTCCCTGTGTCCAGGCAAGAAGCTCTCTCCTGACTTACATGGTATTTTAAACGAAAGTGTCTTGTCCTAGCCTAACAAGGCAGGAAAAGAACCATCAGAGCTGGAGAATGGACCAAGTGTAACCTCAGAGAGACAACTTCAGGATGACTCACCCAAGTGTAAGTGACTGGGGCAGGAGACCTCAGCTGTGGGTGTGGAAGCGCTGTTCACAAGTTTTCGTTTGAGTTTCTTGTTTTTCTTTTTAAACACGAATTCTCCGGTTCAGTGGGTTGACTGTCCACAGCCACTAGTAAACATTTCTGAATGGAAGAGAAAGTCAAGTGACATTTGTATCTTCTTCAGCATTCCCAGACCTTCTGCAGACCCCTGCCAAGGGGGAAATGGATCCACTAACACTCAAAAGTAGAGGAAGAGTCCTCTGCTTTTCCTTTATTAGCATGGATTTAACTGACCGGTTGAGAAAGGAAAGATGGGAGGGGGGTTAAGCTTAGTGAGAGCAAAATTAATTCATTCAACCTTCCAAGGCTAGTTGGGGTTCTGAAAGGTTTCTGCTCAACCTGGGATCTGGCTGGAGAGCTTTGATGTTGATAAATCTGCCTTGAATTTGTTGGTTTAACTTGCATCAAAATACCATGTAAGTGTGCTCCTTCCCATATATCCCTACAACCATCACCATCCCACTGTCCGGTGTCTCTTGAGAGAGCCTCTTTGCATGTTTTCCAGAATCTGTGTTTGTTTTTCCTTTCTTTTCCTTTGTTCTTTTTGCTCAACGGTGTGGCCATTCACTGCCCCTCTGGGGCTTTCATTCGCCAGGAGAAACATCCCAAAACCAGCACTGTTTAGCTTGATACCTTTCTAATGTCCATGTCAATTTTCAATAAAATTCAAAGAAATGCTCAATGGCTGTGTGATCTGATATTTAACCATTAGATGATTCGACCCATCATGGTTTGCCTTAGGAGTGGGTGGCTGCCTTCCAAGTGGATGATTTGAAGGGCTCAGGGAGGCACCATAAGCCCATATGCAACCTTCCTAGGTGGCTGCTGTGCCCCCTCCTTCCTCTATTTGAGCTTGAAATTCCCACAGTGGGGTGGGATGTGGTAGACAGGAAGTCCTCTACTTGTTCTTTATTAGCATATATTTATCTGACCCGTTGAGCTCCTTATCATCAAAGATAGCAGAGGGAGGAAGTGGAGTGCCAGATCCTACAGAACAAGATTCTCTTATTTAATCCTGTGATGGGAGCATCCCAAAAATTCATGCATATGGCTGTTCTTTATGACTCAAAAGATAGTAAGCAGTATTTTGTGTCTTGGATCCACCAGGGAGGGAAAGCTCCTGTCCTCAGTCCCCACGCCTAGCATTAAAGTGGGCAAGAGGGAGCGTGTCAGTTTTCATAAATGCTTGCAAGTGTGGGGTTTCCTTTCCCTGCCTCCGTATCCTGGATGGCCAGATACTGGGGTCAGGAGAGTGGTCCATATCCTCTTGGTGCCCAGGCCTGAAGGAAGCGACACTGGCCTGCGTCTGCATAGTTTGCACACTAGAGGGCAGCCGAGTGAGACAACACTAGCCTCTGACGTCACTGAGTAGCTGCAGGCATTGAGGTGTGGAAAAATACAGGCTCTGCAGCCAGACAGCCTTGCTAGCGTGTGCGCTATGGGAAAATTGTGTTAAAAACTTCCCTGCAAAAGGAGACTATCAGCAACTCCATTGCAGGATGATCATGAAGGCTACATGAACTCATGTAAATTAAAGACCCAGGTGTTCCATAAACGGTACCCTTTATTAAAGGATGGAGTTTCCCCTTTGCTAGAAGTATCTTGGGTCCCTCTAATGCACCCTTTCTAAACCTCAGCACTACTGACATTTGAGGACAGATGATTCTTTGCTGTAGGGACCTGTTCATTGTAGCATGTTTAACAGCATCCCTACCCACTAGATGTCAGTAGCACCCTACCCCACTCCCAATTGTAACAACCAAAAATGTCTCCTATCAATGCCAAGTGTCTCCTGGAGGACAAAATAGCCCCATGTTGAGAATCATTACTCTAGGCCATGGGTCAGCAAACTTTTTCTGTAAAAGGCCAGCTGATAAATGTTTTAGGCTTTGCAGGCCAGATGGTCTCTGCAACTATTCAACTGTTACTATGGCACAAAAGCAGTCATAGATAATATGTATGTAAAAGGATGAGTGTGGCTGTGTGCCAATAAAACTTCATTTACAGACACTGAAATTTGACATTCACATCTGAATTTCATTTTCACATGTCATAAATTATTTTTATTCTTTTCAACCATTAAAAAATGTAAAAAGCATTCTTAGCATGCTGGTCATACAAATACAGGCGGTGGGACCAGATTTGGTCTGCAGGCCATAGTATGCTTACCCAACCTGTAACGCATTTTAATGCTTGTTGATGCATCATCAGACTAAAGGTGTTAGAAGCGACTGGCTGGTCAAAATAAATCAGAAATGAAGACAAATGGCTGAAGTTTTAATGCAAGTTGAGTGGGGAGTAATTAACTAAAATTTGCACACAGTTTTGCTAGAGCATAGGTGGGAGGCAGGGGCTTGCTGTGTCGATGAGCTCCTGCTCCTGGGGTACTGAGCAGGTGAGAACCCCAACTACTTCTAGATAGAGGACTGTGCCTCTAATACCCTCAAAAACACCAAGCAACCAGGGCTCCTGTTTAAGCACTGAGGTTAAGCAGTGTTCTCTCCTGTCTGAAATGCCCCCACTTCAAGAGATTCATCTCTTACTGAAAGGACAGCTTTCTTGCAAGGCCATTCTTTTAAAATGTGGGTACCCCTTCAAAGAGTTGTGCATTTGAACAATAATAGTACGTCACAGAAGTTTTGCCACCTAGACCACTACCTCTTAGCTTATTTGGCTTGAGCTTTAGAAAGTCCATACTCAGGGCTCAACAACTATAAAAATTTATGATATTCTATTGTAAGCAAGGCCCCTCCCTTTCCCTTTGTTATTTGTCAACTTAGTGTCATTGTTGACTTATAGTTTCCTATTGTTTCAATGGTTCCTTGCTGTCCTTAATAATTTTTGTACTCAAATTACCAAGATGTGACCAGTGGGAGCTCCTAGCTTTTGCATTTAATCTGTTAGTAAACATACCTCAAAGAGAATATTGCAGTGCAGACTACTATTCTGGTCAAGAACTTTTGGTGGTCTGATTTCTGGGATAGTTTATGGGGGGTGCTTAACCAGTCTCCAAGTTTTCCTCCTGTGATCACTCACTGAATCCCCCATAGGAAAGGGCATCGAGAGAAGCTCAGAGCTGTCAGTGGTGTGTGTGTGTGTGTGTGTGTGTGTGTGTGTGTGTGTGTCTAGGATGGATGACTACCAATTTCTGGATTGTTTTAGGATTGCAATGGATGCGTTTATCATCATTCCTTGCTATACCTATCTTCAACAATGTTTTAGATAATCTACTTCAGCTTAGGGTTTCAATTCCTGGTAACAGAGAAATATGTGGCTTGTGAAAAGGGAATTGGCTGATATAGGTTGGCTGGAGGATTTTGATCAGAAGGATTACTAGTGAAATAAGGTCATGGATAATCATGCAAATTTTTGTTTCGCTTTCTAGAGATGAAACTGTATTCCACAGTGGGAATTTCAAATGGAGTCCAGTTATGGCTGTTGTAAAGTAAATGGCCTGCCTCTAACATCAGTTTCATTGACTTTCATTTTGTAATCCAAGTTCAAAAGTCAGATTGCAATTATATGTTCTTATCTGATGAACATGTTTTCATCAAAGCTAAGAGGATGTAGCTTTTATTTTCTCAAATCTTTTTCTAGGAACAATATGTATTGATGACAATGCTGTTGCTGATGAAGGTTGGCAACTTAGGCTGAAATTAATCCAACTGTAAAATAACAAATCAGCTTAAAATATAGACTCCAAGAAAATGAATTTCACAAGATTGGGACAATGGAAAGAGCCTTTACTCATTCATTCATTCAACTCAAGAAATATCTATGGAGTGCCCACAGTAGCCAGGCATAGGTGCAAAAAGCAAGGCAGGTGAGTTCCTTGTTCTCATGGAGCTGACACTGGGCAGGGGGAAGTCAAACTTTCTTAAAGAGTTCAAAAGATGATACATGTGAAGAAAAACATTTTTTTAAAAACAGGGCAATGCAATGGCAAATGGCTGGAAAAGCACTGGATAAGGAGTCAAGTGACCCAGATTATGATCTCAGCTTTGCTACCGTCTCTACAGGCTTCAACTAGTCATTCACCTCTCCAGCCTTAATTTTTTTCACTCATACTCCAATGACTTTAATTTATGATCTCTAAGCTTCCTATTTCATATCGTGTTTTGATGTTGTGGTTCAAAGAATGTCTTTACTTCAATCAACATGTATGCCTGCTATAGAGTCAAAGACAAAACACTCACTAGGTAAGAAATAGGCAAGACAGACATGGAAATAAATAATTATGAAACGGTGTGAAAAGTGATGTTATCTTCTCTTCTCAATCCAATACACCCTACACATAAGATGTGCTATATAATGAAAAATGTGTCGTTAAAATGTGAAACAGGGCAATGGGTCAAAGCCACCTCATCCAATGGACCTGCTGCCAGTGGGACATTGAGTTTCATAGAGGACTATTTCTCCCCACCAAGACTGTAATCAGTTCTAGGATGACAGAGAAAACCCAGTTTCTTTTTCCTTTTATTACTGCCGGTGTGGGGCAAAAGTAGGCTTGCTGTACTGGAAACACAGTTTATTATTTCTTATTATTAATTGTATTATTTTCCATACAAACAACTGTAAGCCTACTTTGCCCCACTCTGTATTGAGCACACAAGTGCTGTGTAAATTCCTGTTGACAGATACTCATTGATGAACTACTTAAATAACACAGGTTGGCAGACAGGGACTGAGGGAACTGACCAGAGCACTGCTAGAGGGAAGTGTTCAGCTATACAGTGGTTTTGCCATTTGTTGCTGTGCAGCTTTTAAGGCTCTTTGGGGGCCCTTTTGTATTTTGTAATATTTTTCACATTTTAAATTGGTACAGAAAATGCAAAATTACTTGCAATCATGATAAGAACTGTGTAAGCACGGTGTCTCTATTTGTCAGCAATTGGAATGGAATATGTACGAGAAGTGGCATTGTGGATTATTTTCTTTGCAAGTATTTAATCTCGCCTATGTTCTCACAATAAAATGCAAAGCTAACGACACATAACGCACATAGCTTTTCAAGCTATCCTCTAAAGAAAAGGAACCTCGGAGAGCTGACATTAAAAAAAAAGTGTAAAATCCATTACAAACCTAAGTCCCTCCCAAAGAACACCGCATTGTCGTGCTGCTCAGAAACTCAGGGGAAAGCGTCAGAGGAGTCATTGCAGCCAACAATCACCTGAGGTCGTCTTCCAGAGATTCAATGGAAACATGTTCCAGAACCTCTTAGAATCTTCCAAAATTTACTTCCCGTAGTCCCCTCCCTCTGCTAGTCACCGTAGTGCGTCAAAGGCCCGTAGTCGTCATAGAAGGGGGAAATGTACATCGCGCGATATTTGGTCACGGGATTTGGAAGTTAGGGATCTCACGCAGCGCATGCGCACTGGCTCGCTACCGCCGGGCTGCACGCGGGTAGGTAGGCAGGAACTCAGAGGAGGGGGAGCAGAGCGTGCTGGTGGCTTTCCCCCTCCTCCCCGCGCTGAGCGTGGGTCTGCGGGTGGCTGGAAGTGCGGAGCGCGGGGCCTGGCTCGGCTTCCCCGACGCGCGTGGACTGCAGTGGGCGCCCTCCTGCTCCTCCACGAGTTGGAGTGCAGCAGGCGCGCGCCCTGGCATCGGGACCTGAGCTCCTTTTCCTCTTTAGCATTCGCCCTCCAAGCACACACCCTAGTCCCCAGAGAGTTGGTCTTCGCGCCACGGCGCGCCCCTCCTCACCCGGCCCCTCCCACCAGCCCCCGATCCAACTCGCTCCAGGTCCGTAGTTGGCTTCATCCGTGGTGCCCTGCTTGGGGGCGGAGAAGATGGCTGGCGGACGTCTGCTGTTGGGGGGCGACTTCCTGTCGCCGCCGCCGCTGCTCCCCCTCCCGCCGCCGCCGCCCCCGCCTGATCCAGTGCTGGAGCAGTGGCGCTATAGCCACGAAAGTGACTGGCAGTGGGCTCTGCGACGCAGCTTCATCTGTCGGCACCTGCACAGCTATCCCGGGGCTGCCCTCGACCAGCTCCTAGCGCTCTCCGCCGCCTGGACCAACCACGTTTTCCTGGGTTGCAGGTGAGGAAGGTGCGCGGATCCGGTTAAGGAACAGGGATAGGAGAACGGTGATGGGGATTGGGACAGGGACTGGGGCAGGATACAGAGGGTTAGAGGCTGGAGATTTGGAAATGCTGGAGGACACTGTTGTCCTGGGGAGGGGGTTGGCCGAGTGAGGTGGCAGGGGTTGATGACATAACGGCTAGAAGGGTGCGGGGGGTCGCGGGAGAAACCCCTCCAAGACCAGGAATGGAGATAGAGGTGTGCTTGGAAGAGGAATCGTCACCATTAGAGAGGTGAACATTGTGGTGATGGTTCTGGAGGGCGTGGGAAATGACAAATAGCAGAACCTGAGACCTGCGTAGGACCTTCCAAGGATGCGGTATCCGCAGAGAACATCCTACAGTCGCGGTTTCCAGGGTCCGCGTGGGTGGGGGCGCTGCGGTTCTAATCCTAGTCTCCTGACCACTGTCTTTCCATCCCCATTGAATAAAACAACATCCCCCCAGCTGGGTTTTACTGTCTCCTCCTGGAAAGGCGGTTTGTATGAGGTGTCTCAGCCGCAGGGTCCGCCTTGCTTGTAGATTTGCGCATATGTGTGGAAGCAAACAAAGAAATGGATATATCTACTATAAAAATGGATTGCCCTCCTTTCACCTTAATTATGATCAGAAGGATTAACATTTAGCATTGGGTGAGATTTTAGGTGTGCTTTTATGTGTGTGTGTTTGCCCCTCCCCCCTTTTCTAAAACCTAGTGCGCATTCTGAACAGGCCTCTTTGAAAGCTCTTTGCATTTGATGGAGACTGGAGACTGCAGTATGGTTCCAACGCATTTTTTTTTAAAACAGGACTACTTGGACCTCTATATTTCAGAGCCCCCAACTCGGTCTTATATTAGACTAATCATTCCTTTGATCGATTGAGAGGCTTTTTTGACTCTTGCCTCACAGTGAATTTTTTATTAGGAAGGATGAGATATTCTGGAAAATTATCAGATAAAATTCAGTCAATTCAGGTCCAGAAATGACTAACAGATACAGAATAATAGGATTGTCCCCCTTACCCTTAATTGTTGAACATGGTATTCAGTGTGGTACTTTGAACTCATCACAAAAATTAATGTGTGTGTGTTTTTTTTTATCTTCTCTAGGTTAGTGTAATTTCTGCCTCCAGAGATAATGATTATTTCACTGGAGGAGCTGGTTACAACTGGGGAAGCCTCAGTTATTAATCAAGTCAGAAAAATCTAATTGACCTTCATTTAATAATGTTGTTTTTGCAGTTAAAAAGGTACCTTTATCATAGATCTTAATATTACAGAAGGCCATGGGGAATCTGAATCCTAAAAAATACCTTACATGGTAGGATAATATCTATCCTTTGTGTTAATAAATCTTACCTTCCCACTAGAATGTAAGCTCCTTTGGGGAAAGGGTTTATGGTTTCTTGTTCACACCTTTATTCTCAGTGCCTAGAAGAGTGCCTTCTGTGTAATGGCTGCTCAATAAATGGATAAATATAGGTTTATAATGTACAAAATAGTTTAAAATTTATGTATCTCACTTAATACAACAGCTTTGGGAATTAGGTGGTGTCTCATTTTTTACAGCTGAATCAATGGAGGCCAAGAAGTTAAGTGACTTTTCCAAGGTCCCACAGTCTTCTGATACTCTTTCCACTGAGATACAGCTGCTGTATTTGGGAAGGATGGACCAGGAATGAAAGCAAGTAACTGACACACACAGACCACCGCATTATTATGCCTCAGGATTTCATTCCAAAAACAGCAGTCTTATATATAAGGAGGGCATTAAAAACACAAGCCAGGTCAATGGTAGTCAGTGTTAAAAGCTCAGGCTTTCAGAGCATTTTATATGTGTATGTGCACTTGCCAAAGCACATCACCTGTGGATAGTATATAGACTATAGTCACCATGTGACATAAGTCAGTTCAGTCAACACAAGTTGCCATAACATTATCAAATAGCATAACAACCCTAGCTGGTTAGAACAACTGGTTAAAGCAGCCGTGGGCAAACTACGGCCCGTGGGCTGGATCCGGCCGATTTGAAATGAATAAAACTAAAAAAAAAAAAGACCATACCCTTTTATGTAATGATGTTTACTTTGAATTTATATTAGTTCACACAAACACTCCATCCATGCTTTTGTTCCGGCCCTCCGGTCCAGTTTAAGAACCCATTGTGGCTCTCAAGTCAAAAAGTTTGCCCACCCCTGGGTTAGAGCATAGGCAGGCTGAAGGGTCCTGGGTTCAATTCTAGTCAAGGGCATGTACCTTGGTTGCGGGCTCCATCCATGGCCCCTCCGCATGCAGGAGGCAACCAATCGATAAAAAACATCGATGTGTCTCTCACGTCGATGTTTCTGTCTCCCTTCCTTCCACTCTTTTTTTGTTTGTTTGTTTTTGGTTTTTTTTAAATATATTTTATTGATTTTTTTACAGAGAGGAAGGGAGAGAGATAGACAGTCAGAAACATCGATGAGAGAGAAACATCGATCAGCCGCCTCCTGCACATCCCCCACCAGGGATGTGTACACAACCCAGGTACATGCCCTTGACCAGAATCGAACCTGGGACCTTTCAGTCCGCAGGCCGACGCTCTATCCACTGAGCCAAACCGGTTCCGGCCCTTCCACTCTTTAAAAATGGAAAAATATCCTCAGATGAGGATTAACAAAAAACAAAAGCAAAAAAAAAAAAACCACACCAAAAAATATGCCATAACAGAAAAGTAATGTTTGCATTATATCTAGTTTAGATATAGGAAAAAGAAGAGGCAATAAAGAATTTTGGGAGCTAGGAACCAAGTGCAGTCTTCCACTTTTATGTTAGCTGTCATCTTCAGGTGGAGAAAATCTATGTACTTGTTAATGTTGATGTTGGCAGAGCTCTTGTTTTATGGTCTTTTTTTGTGACAGAAGACTCTTCTTTCTCTCAAGGGAACTGCAGAATATACGGCGAAAGCGCATATTCTAAACTTTACAGTCCACCCTTGACTTTTAGAACAGGTTGTTAACAGTAGCAAGAAGGGAACTTGTCGCATTTTTTCCCCCATCTAGCAGGACTTTTTGTATTGTTTCAGTTCTAGGTATCAACTGTATCAACTCCTAGGTCAAGGATATCTTTTTTTTTAAATATATTTTATTGATTTTCCACAGAGAGGAAGGGAGAGGGACAGAGAGCCAGAAACATCGATGAGAGAGAAACATTGATCAGCTGCCTTCTGTACACTCCTCACTGGGTATGTGCCCGCAACCAAGGTACATGCCCTTGACCGGAATCGAACCTGGGACCCTTGAGTCCCCAGGCCGACGCTCTATCCACTGAGCCAAACCGGTTAGGACTCAAGGATATCTTGAAAATTTCTTAATTATAAGACCAAGCCAGGAGGGGCTCAAATGTGCAGGAAGGCAAAACATGTTTCATTTTTTTGGTGGTAATGATTTTCAAGGTACAAGTTTGAATACTGTATCTCTTTAACTCTAACAGTGGTTCTCAAATATAGGCAGGCATCAGAACCACCAGCCAGGCCTCTTAAAACACAGATTGCTGGGCCCCATCCCCAGGGTTTCTGATTCAGTAGGCCTGAGGTGAGGCTCCAGAATTTCAGAATTTGCATTTCTAACAAGTTGCAGGTAATGCTGATAATCGAGTGATGCCATCCAGAGATTACACTATGAGAGCCACTGCTTTATAATAAAGGATAAAATAAAACAATGTTTTCCAGTCTGCCTTTTCATCATTTTTCCATCATAGTCTAGGCCAGTGGTTCTCAACCTTCCTGATGCCTCGACCCTTTAATACAGTTCCTCATGTTGTGGTGACCCCCAACCATAAAATTATTTTCGTTGCTACTTCATAACTGTAATTTTGCTACTGTTATGAATCGTAATGTAAATACCTGATATGCAGGATGTATTTTCGTTGTTACAAATTGAACATAATGAAAGCATAGTGATTAATCACAAAAACAATATGTAATTATATATGTGTTTTCCGATGGTCTTAGGCGACCCCTGTGAAAGGGTCGTTCGACCCCCAAAAGGGTCACGACCCACAGGTTGAGAACCGCTGGTCTAGGCAATTAGGAAGCTCAAAATAGCTGAAATTATTTCTCTGTTTTATAAAAGAAAACAATCTGTCAAGAACTTTTTTCTGCAAGCCATTTCTAAAATATATCTTGTGCCCTAGCCGGTTTGGCTCAGTGGATAGAGCATCGGCCTGGGGACCAAAGGATCCTGGGTTTGATTCCGGTCAAGGGCGCGTACCGTACCTTGGTTGCAGGCTCTTCCCTGGCCTGGGTCCTGGTTGGGGCACATGCAGGAGGCAACCAAACACACTGATGTTTCTCTCTGTCTTTCCTTTCTTCCACTCCTAAAAATCAATGGAAAAATATCCTCAGGTGAGGATTGACCAAAAAAAAAAAAAAATCTTGTGGCTAATGAAAAGTTATATCTGTAGCACTTAAATAATTATTCATATGAACGCCTAGGGATCTGCAGGATATGTACTTAAATTGTGGATAAATGTATATGTATTTAATGAAGCAGAATGTTTGGTTAACTGGAGCATTGTTTTCCAATCATTCTTCATCGACAGGATTAGAATCAGAATTCTGGCCTATTGATCTTTGATGTGATATTAATTAATCAGGAAGATATATCTTAAAATGCAACCAGCTTTTCCACCTTGATTATTTGTCTCTTCTTTTCCTTGTTGATGTGAGCCTGTTGCAGATGCCAATGGGCTCATGCTGTAAAACTAACTTCGCCCACTGTAGGTAGAGGGCATTAGTCACCACTAATGAAGTGGAAGTGTGAGTGTTCAAAAGATTTATCAATAATCTGGTTGTTTTTTATTCACATATGTTAGGAGTCTTATGAATGGTTTTGAATAAATCCTATATAATAAAAGGCTCATATGCAAATTGACTGAACGGTGGAAAGACTGGTCACTATGATGTGCACTGACCACCAGGGGGCAGACGCTCAATGCAGGAGCTGCCCTCTGGTGGTCAGTGTGCTCCCACAGGGGGAGCAGGCCTAAGCCATCAATTGGACATCCCCTGAGGGCTCCCAGACTGTGAGGGCACAGGCAGGGTTGAGGAACCTCTCCCCTCCCCCCCCCTCCCCCATGCATGAATTTTGTGCACCGGGCCTTTAGTAATTTTATAATTGGCCATCTTTTTTTTAAAAATATATTTTATTGATTTTTTACAGAGAGGAAGGGAGAGAGATAGAGAGTTAGAATCATCGATGAGAGAGAAATATCGATCAGCTGCCTCCTGCACACCTACTGGGGATGTGCCCGCAACCCAGGTACATGCCCTTGACCGGAATTGAACCCAGGACCTTTCAGTCCGCAGGCCAACGCTCTATCCACTGAGCCAAACCGGTTTCGGCTATAATTGGCCATCTTAATCTTTGCTGAGTTTTCAAACTTCAGCTTTCTTACTTGGATTTAGTAGACCGGTTTAATATATTAAAAAAAAAATTTAAAGCATCTATTACTGAATATTTATTAAATTTCAGGTGCCATTATATATCATAAATATGTACCTACATGTACCTGTTTTTGTTCAAGAATGTAAGTTCATGAACTCAGATGTTTTTTGTCTATTAGAAATCATCTTTTATGTGCTAGGCATGGTGGGACAGTTGAATAGCATCCTGATTTCCAAAAGCTTGGTACATAATAAGCTACCTTTTAAAACCCTAAAGACCTGCTGGAGATTTTCCAGAGTGGCCAGACTGTTTTACATTCCCACCAGCGATGTGTAAGTGATCCAGGTTCTCTGCATCCTTGCCAGCATTGGGTGTTGCCGCTATTTTTTATTTTAGCCATTGTGATGTGTGTAGTCATATCTCGTTGTGGTTTTAAATTGCATTTCTCTGGTGGTTAATGATGTTTTCAACGTGCTTATATGCAATCTATATTTCCTGTTTGGTAAAATGTTCTGTTCATATCTTTTGTTTGTTTTTAAATATGATTTTTTTTACTGTTGCGTTTTGAGACGCATTTCTATTAGATACTAGTTTTTTTTGTTTTGTTTTGAAATATATTTATTGATTTCAGAGAGGAAGGGAGGAGAGAAAGAAACGTCCATGATGAGAGAGAATCATTGATCAGCTGCCTCCTGCACGCCCCCCACTGGGGATCAAGCCTGCAACCCAGGCATGGGCCCTTGGCCAGAATTGAACCCGGGACCTTTCACTCCGAAAGCTGATGCTCTATCCACTGAGCCAAGCCGGCTAGGGCTAGATACTAGTTTTTTTGTCAAGTGTGTGGCTTGCAAATATTTCTCCCAGTTTGTAGCTTTTCATCCTCTTAACAAGGTCTTTTGAGAGCAAAAGTTTTTAATTTTGATGAAGTGCATTTTATCAGCTATTCCTTTTATGGATCATGCTTTTGGTGTCAAGTATAAGAACTGTTTGCCTGGCCCAGATCCTGAAGATTTTCTCCTGTGGTTGTTTTTTTTTTTGTACAACTTTTATAGGTTTACATTTTACATTGAGGTCTGTGATGCACTTTGAATTAATCTTTGTATAAAGTTTGAAGTGTAGGTTGAGGTTTTGTTTGTTGCCTGTGGATGCCCACTTGCTCCAGTACCATATGTTGAAAAGGCTGTCCTTCCTCTGTTGAACTGCTTTTGCAATGTTGTTAACAATCAGTTGAGCATGTTTGTGCGGGTCTATTTCTGGGTTTTTCCCCATCAACTTTTCACCTAATAGGCTTAGCAGCCATTGATGACCATTTATTATTGCATTATGGGTTGCAAAATGGTAGTGTTCTTTCATTCCTACACTTAATAGCTGGGCTGCTTCTGTAAAAGAGATTTTCTTCATCAACTCTTTAGTTGCTCTGAGGTATAATTTATATGGAAAATGCCAAATAAATACTTGGTGTCTTCCTTAATATTACCCATTTTTGGAGTAATGACTTGATTTTCTACCATCCTCCAAAGATGACCAATAATGAGTTTGTAAGTACCTTTTTGAGATAATGGATTTTTAACATATTTAATGTGTCTCAATCCACTGCTATTATTGTTCTTATTGATACCCAAGTTGACTTATTTTGCCAGTGGGAGGCTATTCAAGTTGGCTTCTGAGTCCACTTGATCTAATCCCTGAAGTCTTTGACAACTTCCCTGTTTTCAGGCACAAGAATATCTGCCAGGTTCATCTTACACATTTCTTGCCCCAGACTTGGAATCAGCCATGTCTCTAAGGTCTTTGATTCTTTTTCATGGAAATGATAGAGATCACAATCTGGATGTTAACCCAGCAGCTCTTAACACTCTTAGTACTTTGATAAATATATCAATGAATTATTTGCATATAATATACATATATGATAGAGGAAAAATAAATCATGAATTTATACGGATATTTTCAATTCAAACTTAAAGATAAGGTATTGGCTTACACTTTTTTTCTTTTATTGACTTCAGAGAGGGAGGGAGAGATAGAAACATCAATGATGAGAAAGAATTACTGATCAGTTGCTTCCTGCATGTCCCACACCGGGGATTGTTCCCGCAACCCAGACATGTGTCCTGACTGGGAATCGAACCATGACCTCCTGGTTCATAGGTCAGTGCTCAACCACTGAGCCACACCAGCTGGGCTTACATTTCTTTTTTTAAAAGAACTTAAATTTTTATTTTTCAATTATAGTTTATATTCAGTATTTTTATTTTTATTTTTTTGATTTCAGAGAGGAGGGGAGAGATCAATGATGAGAGAGAATCATTGATTGGCTGCCTCCTGCACGCCCCACCCTGGGGGCGGAGCCTACAACCCAGTCATGTGCTGTGACTTGGAATTGAACCTTGACCTTCTGGGTCATAGGTTGACGCTCAAGCACTGAGTCATGCTGGCCGGGCACATTCAGTATTATTTTGTATTAGTTTTAGGTGTATATAGCATAGTGGTTAAACAGTCATGTACTTTATAAAGTGTTCCCCCAAATATTTCAAGTACTCACCTGGCACCATACATAGTTATTGCATTTTCTATGCTGTACTTTACATTCCCAAGACTATTTTGTAACTACAATTTGTACTTCTCAATCCCTTCATCCTCCTTCACCCAGTTCCCAATCGCCCTTCCCTTTTGGCAACCAACAGTCCACTCAGTGTATCTGTGAGTCTGTTTCAATTTTGTTTGTTCATTTATCTTGTTTTTTATACTCCACATATAAGTGAAATCTTACGGTATTTGTCTTTCTCTGTCTGACTTACTTCACTTAGCATAATACCCTCTAGGTCCATCCATCCTATCACAAATGGTAAACTTTTAATTCTTTTTGTGGATGAGTGATATTCATTGTATATATAGGGTGTCCCAAAGAAGTATACATACTTTAACAGCTCATAGCTCAATTTTGAAAATGAAATGTATTTTAATAAACACTGCCTTAATAATTATTCAAAGTGTGCGTATACATTTTTGAGAACATCCTATATATATTTACCACCACTTTTTTTATCCATTCTTCTATTGATGGGCACTTAGGTTGTTTCCATATCTTGGCTATTGTAAATAACGCTACAATGAACATAAGGGTGCATATATTCTTTTGAATTAGTGTTTTAGATTTCTTTGGGTATATTCCCAGAAGTGGAATTGCTGGGTCATAAGGCAGTTACATATTTAGGTTTTTGTTTTTGTTTGTTTTTAATATATTTTTATTTATTTCACAGAGGAAGGGAGAGGGAGAGAGAGATAGAAACATCAATGATGAGAGAGAATCATCTTTCGTATGCCTCCTGCATGCCCCCCACTGGGGATCAAGCCCACAAGTGCCCTGACGAGGAATTGAATCATGACCTCCAGGTTCATACATCGATGCTCAACCACTAAGCCACACCGGCCAGGCACATTTTTAGTTTTTTGAGGACCCTCCATACTCTTCCCCATAGTGGCTGCACCAATTTGCATCCCCACCAACAGTGCAAGAGGGTTCCCTTTTCTCCACATCCTTGCCAGCACTTGTTTGTGGATTCATTGATGATATTGGCTTAAATTTCTTGATTATATGCTTATATGGCTTGAAATGACAGTACCATAATTACTCATTTGATAGGTAAGTATTTTAGGGCAGATTCTTCAGTTTTATAGCCAAGATACTCTGTTAAAAATGTCCCGTGGGAACAATTATAAAATTGGCTCATTTAGAAGCTTTTTTAAAAAACTACATTCTTATCTGTTTTAATGGTAGATTATATTAATTTAAATAGGTATAGCCCACGCTTGATGGAAAAAATTCTCCAAATGGCTGAAGGTATTGATATTGGGGAGATGCCTTCATATGATCTGATGCTGTCCAAACCTTCTAAGGGTCATAAACGTCACCTCTCAACATATGATGGTGAGTATACTTGTTTCTGGAAAATGGGATTTGAAGAAACGGCATGGCCTTTTTTTTAAAAAAAAACAAACACCAATATGAGTGGTATAACATTCATGACATTGGATCTTACACAAATGTAAAAAAAATTTAACTTCTGGTTATGCACAATTGGGTTGGGTTTTTTTTTGAGGATGCTAAATAGAACTGAAGACTAAGAATACTGAAGTCACACTATAATGCTATCCTTAAAGTCCATGCCATGAACCTCCCTCTAAATAGAAAAACCTTATACTCTGATCATTTGAGCATCTAAGTAACTAAATCCTCTTGGATGGGTCCAAGATGGACCAGCTTTCTACTGAATAGTGTTGTAGGGAGGAAGCTCTAGTGTCTGGTATAGCTTCATCAGAGTTCTTCCATAGCTTTAAATTTGATATACCTCATAAAACATTAGTTTCCAGCTGTTGCTTGTTCTAGAAATAAAACGTAGCAAACACTCTTTGGTGCATAACAGGTCAGAACTAAGATTTTGAAGTTGAAAACCTTTTGGATCTTTTGAGAATTATTTTTATTTGAGTTTTAGTCACAACTACATGTAAAGCGCCATCACAGAGTCACTCACCTCTGACACAAAAGAGAGAAGCTTTGTTAATGCCTCTGGTCATCATCTGTGTTGCAGCAGAGCCATCTGTTCCATTTGCAGTCCTTATGAAGGGAGCTTTTCAGCACAGGTGGTATGAGATTAATACTGGAACAACTTCTTAGTCTGTACACATCTCCTGTGCTTTAACTTATTAGACGCAAAGGCAACTACCATCGTGCATGGCCGTGACCTGCATACTTGATTCAATGGCATATTTTCTATCAAGTTCCTTCCCTTACACACAAAAGGACAGGAATCATCCCCACTTATGCTGGAACCTTACATTGCTATTTGACTGCCGTCACCTCAATGATCTGAAGTTTTTGTAATAGAAAGTATCTTGTACCAACAATGCAGCTTGCAAATAATACAGTTGGTACTGTTTTCCTGCTTGGTTCTTTTGAAATATTCCCTCTTTAATGAATTGTAAATTTCACTCATTCTATAGGTCAAAATCCTCCTAAAAAGCAAGCCGGTTCCAAATTCCATGTGAGACCTCGTTTTGAGCCTGTACATTTTGTAGCTAGTAGTTCAAAAGATTTTGAAAGACAGGAAGATCCTTATGGCTCTCAAACAAAGGAGGTAAATGAACAAACACATTTTGCCAGAATGCCAAGAAACATCTACCAAGATTATACTCAAGACTCTTTCAGTGCACAAGATGGGAATTCTCAGTATTGTGATTCAGCAGGATTTCTTTTCACAAAAGACCAGCCTGTAACATCCAACATGTATTTTGACCGTGGGAACCCTGCCCCAAGCAGCACAGCACAGCAGGCAAACTTGCAGTCAGCTCCTGAGCCTTCACTATCACAGACATTTCCTGAGTCAGTGGTAGCCGAGAAGCAGTATTTTATTGAAAAATTAACAGCGACCATCTGGAGCAACCTTTCTAATCCAGAGATGACTTCCGGATCTGATAAAATTAATTATACATACATGTTAACTCGTTGTATTCAGGCATGTAAGACAAATCCTGAGTATATATATGTTCCTTTAAAAGAAATCCCCCCTGCTGACATCCCTAAAAATAAAAAACTTCTGACAGATGGTTATGCTTGTGAAGTTAGATGCCAAAATATCTACTTAACTACAGGGTATGCTGGCAGCAAGAATGGGTCCAGGGATCGAGCTACTGAGCTAGCTGTAAAACTCTTGCAGAAGCGTATTGAAGTTAGGGTTATCCGGCGGAAATTCAAACACACATTTGGAGAGGACCTTGTGGTGTGTCAGATTGGCATGCCTTCGTATGACTTTCCTCCAGCTCTGAAGCCGCCAGAGGAGCTGGTGGTGTTGGCTAAGGATGCCTCTGGGCAGCCAATTTATAATGCTTCTGCCAAACACTGGACCAATTTTGTCCTTACAGAAAATGCAAACGATGCTATTGGTATCCTTAACAATTCCGCCTCATTCAACAAAATGTCAGTTGAATACAAATATGAGATGATGCCAAACCGCACATGGCGTTGTCGAGTGTTTTTGCAAGATCATTGCTTAGCTGAAGGTTATGGAACCAAAAAAACAAGTAAACATGCAGCTGCTGATGAGGCTTTGAAAATCCTTCAAAAAACACAACCCACTTACCCATCTGTCAAAAGTTCACAATGCCAAGCAGGCTCTTCACCCAAGGGATCTGGCAAGAAGAAAGATATAAAGGATCTTGTAGTTTATGAGAATTCTTCAAATCCTGTGTGCACGATGAACGACACAGCTCAGTTTAACCGAATGACAGTTGAATACGTCTATGAAAGAATGACAGGCCTCCGATGGAAATGCAAGGTGATTCTGGAGAGTGAAGTCATTGCAGAAGCAGTTGGGGTGAAGAAAACTGTCAAATACGAAGCTGCTGGGGAAGCTGTGAAAATCCTCAAGAAGACCCAGCCGACTGTCATTAACAACTTGAAGAAAGGAGCTATTGAAGATGTGATTTCAAGAAATGAAATTCAGGGCCGCTCAGCAGAGGAGGCTTACAAGCAACAAATCAAAGAAGATAACATAGGGAATCAGCTGCTGAGAAAGATGGGTTGGACGGGTGGTGGTTTAGGTAAATCTGGTGAGGGCATTCGGGAGCCAATCTCTGTCAAAGAGCAGCATAAGCGGGAAGGGCTTGGTCTTGATGTAGAAAGGGTAAACAAAATTGCCAAGAGAGATATTGAACAGATCATCAGAAACTACGCCCGCTCCGAGAGCCACAGCGATTTGACTTTCTCTACAGAGCTGACTAACGACGAGCGGAAGCAAATACATCAAATCGCCCAGAAGTATGGTCTTAAAAGTAAGTCTCATGGGGTAGGCCATGACAGGTACCTGGTGGTAGGTAGAAAAAGACGGAAGGAAGACTTACTAGATCAGCTCAAACAGGAAGGCCAAGTGGGGCATTATGAGCTTGTGATGCCTCAAGCAAATTGAGATCTTACTAATTTATTTTGTAAACGCCTAATGAGGCATACCTGTGAATTAAAGAAATGCTACATGTTCCAGTTGCAGAGTATATTCATTCTTAAGATGTTTCACCTTGTTCATTTCATATAGAGCTCTATTAGATATTGGAACCTGAAAAAGTATGTCCACTTGTATTAGCTTAATCCAGCAGATGCTTTTGTGCAGTTACCATTTGTGTCTTTGATATTGCTGTGTCCCTCAGATTTTAGTAGTTTGTACAAAGCAAGAGCGCATATCCAAGTGAAAGTTCACCCTGAGAAAGAAATTCCCATCTTGAAGGGCATAGCACAGCAACCCGCAACAATATGTGAAGTTGATATTGACTACAATTAAACTTAATTCCAGACTTAAAATGTCAGATCATTTTGTATTATCTATTTTCATCTTTGTGTGAATCCAGTTATAGAATGTTTAACAGTAACTTGTGCTGTACGTGTAAATGTCCTTATTGACTAAATGATGTAAAACTTTCTTAAAATGAAGTTAGTGTTCGCTTATTTATAACTTCTACCATGTGGTTTTCAGCATATTGGAAGTGTGTATTGTACCTTGTGATATATCAGTTTTAACAAATTCTAGTCTTCATGCTGAACGAGCACTACTTGAGAGAGCACTTGAAAACTTTCAGAGACTTTGGTTTAACCTGAAGAAAGGAAGCTGGAACTGTTTGTTCTTGGTGCCTTGCAGAGACTCACAGCAACTCTCCATTGTAGCTTTCACGCAGTTTGGATGTACAGCGCATCCAGGGCGGCCAGAGCTGTAGTAGAACTTGGTAAAAGACTGAAGATACATTGGTGCTTTGATGAAAAGGTCTGTTGGCTGGTCACTCTCTCAAAAAGCTTATTAAGCTCAAAAGCCAACTTTGTAACATATTTAAAACAGCTATTTTTCGCTTATTTCTGGAATGTAAAAAGAAAGTATATAAAAAGAATGTGTGTGCTTCCTGAATAAAAAGGAGCCAAAGTTGATCAAAATGGCGGTGTGCTTATTTCTGGGCAGTAGCCTAGTAGCGACACTTTGGAGATCTGAAGAGGGGAAGTGGTGTTTGCACAAAGTATTTCAACACCAGAGCACATGTGGATGAACGAAATGACTTAGCAGAGAGGAACAGCTCATCAGTCACTCATGTTTTTCCTATGGACCAATATGCTGGCTGCAACCAAATCTCAGGCTGTTTAATTTTATGTTTTTGTATCTCAGATAAATCAAGTATTAATATTCACACTACTAATATTCAGAAGTGAATATTAATTTTAAGCACCTCCAATGAAATATTGAGCATAATTAGGTTGTTTGCAGTGTCTTAAAACATTCAGCACCATGCTTGACATGTAACTGTCCCACAATAAACAAATTTCTTTTCTCCTCTTTTTTATATTTGACATTAAGAAGCTGTCCGTTGTAGTTAAATCAGTATTTTAAAAATATAAAGGGATTAACTTTTATACCTGGATCTCAACTTTTAATCACCTACAATGATTGACACAGTATATGATACTTGCTTTCCACTAAGTCTGCCTAGTGTGTGGCCCTTTCCTAATGTTGGTAGGAAGAGAAGTGAGGTGTGCATTTTATTTGGCACTTAATGTTTTAACAATGGCAAAGGGAACTAAGCTAAAATGTTTATAGGTTTTTTTTGTTGTTTTTTTTTTTGTACCTAAAAGGCTCATACCAATCTTGAGAAGCTATGGTTCAATTAGTGAGTTAGGGATTAAGGAATGTAAAAATTCTTCTCTCTCTACATTTCTTTCCTCTTCCCAAAATTATTTTTTTGGGGGGAGGAGTAGGGGAATGTTACATATAAATCTGGCTTATTTAGATAAGTTCGACAGAGCAGAATATTAATTTAGCTAAAGTTAAGACTCCCAAGTAATTGGGCTAAGTATGTATTTGGTTCTGGATTTGAGGGCCCAAGATTTCCCTACTTCTTAGATCAGCTTTGGTATTGATGTGGAAATAGGGTGAAGTCACTTAACTCTGAAAACAAAGTATGCTGAGAAATGGGTTTGGCAAGAATGAGCTGCTGACAACCTTGCTATTGTTTTTGTCCCCTATTGGTTCCTGTATTTCCCTTTCCTTTGAAATAGTCAGTTTTAACCCAGTAACCTTGCACAGTATATGACCAGTTTTAAGTTCTGAGTTACTTAAATGTTATACTAAGAAACTGTTTTCAGTTACACACACACACACACACACACACACACACACACACACACACATTGAGTTTCAGATATTAGAATTTCCCCACTCCCTTTTGACTGCAAAATGAATGGAATTTTATGCATTCTGTTGGGATTCTTTAGTACAATGCATCACTTGACAGTTAATAGTCCCTGAAGCTGGAGAGAGTCCTAAAATAAAGGACTGTAATTACAACTTTTCTCCTTATCATGCCCCCTTTCCCACATCAGCAGGTGCAGAATTGAAGACTCAAGTTCAGATCTGTCATTTTAAAAGGAGCCTCACATAAACTTTTAACTTTATAAATTATTGTTATATGCAGGCAGCCTGAGGCATTTGTGGGGAAAAAAATGGTAAAGAAAAAAGGTAAATTAGCATTAAATGTCAAATGAATGGTTTCTGATACCTTTTACCATGGGTATGATGCTTTGGGAGGTCAGCTTGTTGACTTGTGAGGTTTTGAAAGGGTTATCCCATGAGAGATTGGGACTAGTGTTTCTCAGGAGGTGTATAAAATAAAAAAATAGATCTTCACATTCCTGATCTCACCTTAATTTTTTAAAGTGTGGTTAACAGTGTCAGTAAGATACCCAACCACAATAGGATAAAAAAGTAAATGTAAAACTAATATATCAAGTGAAGACCAATTTAATGTTTCTACTTTGAAGCAGAAATTGACTTAAAGTAAATATAAGGATACTGCTCCTAAGTGAAACAAACCAGTTAATGTGGTCAGTGTAGAATGAACTCGCCCACATTGAGCCTCAAAGTGCCATGTCTTAAAGGATGAATGGGTACAATACCTTAAGGATTTAATTTTATTTAAGTTCCCTCCCCCAAACAAGAGGTGAGTTTCCACAAAGTCACTGTTCTTGTCTATATAAAAAGGAATGGGATGTTTCTCAGAAGAGTTTTGTTTAAGCAAGATAACTTGAGGATACCTGTACTCCCAAACTTTACACAGAACTGAAAATACCACTTGAATAGTTTGGTGCTGTTTGTTTTTAAGCTAGGGCTTTTTAAAAGAGGTGGATGTCAGGACAACAAGTTAGGTGTTAGTCTCTGAGGGTGCTGGTAAAAATTCGGGTTTGTTTATTCTCTCCTCTGATCCCAATTTCATTCCTTTGATTGATCATAATACTAATGCTAAAGCAGCTTTGTTTTAAGTTTTACATTCTGTTAAATTGGTTTTTTTTTGAAAAGCATTAATACTTATGACTGAATAGAAAAAAGATTCTAACCGTATCTATTCTTTTCCCAGAATCTGTATTTTTGCTTTTTAGATGTTTATTTCAAAGGGGGGAAAGTAGATATTTGATTTCAATAATACTAAAAGTTCATACTGAGCTAAAATATAATTATACCTTGACTACAAAATTTTAAGTTTATTTTTATTTACAAGTTTTGAAAAATGTACATTTTTTACATGGGTTACTTGTGCAAAGTTAGATTTAGAAGAGTGATAAATGCACACAAGGTGACAATGGAACATTTAGACAAAACATTTACAAGCCTTGCCCCACACTGCTACTTAAAAGGTACTATTTAAAAGTATAAATATCCAAAGAAAGATTGCAAACATTGACTTTAAGGTTCTTATAATACTGAAAGGAAAGAAGAAACTAAAGCATGCAGCATTAACTCAGGATTTGCGTGGAAAATAGTTTGCCACAGATAGGCTCTTTTCATTGGGTTAAAACTCTAAAAAATGAGGGGAGATTACGAATTTGTTCATCTAAGGTAGCACTACTTTAAAGAGATTAAAGGATCACCAACCTTCCTCACCTTAAAAATGTTTCCATTCCTCTGCTTCTACACCTCTTTAAAAAGTAAAACCCAGAATACTTCCAGTACAGTTGTCCCTAAGTATCCATCAGAATAGACACAACCATCAGAGGCTTAACTACCTAGTACATATCAGCGACAACAAAACTCCTCCCCCTGGGGTTGGTTGAATCCATGGATGTGGTACCTGCAGATACAGAAGGCTGACTGTAGTCTGACACTTAGCATGAGTGTGTCCAATGAATATCTTGCAAGGAGAGTATGTGTCAGTTGCTACAATGACTGTACTCCTTTGGCTGAGTCCTTTAACACTCTCCTTTCTACCAATAAAAACCACCTTGTAATGCATATTGGTTAGATCTTAGAAATAATGCATTTTTAACTTTCATCTCTTTCAAAATGGACGTTTATATGGATTTCTTTCCCTATTTTCTATAGGCCATATTCCAAATGTTCACTTCTAAGTCCAACACAAGTGTCTCAGCCAGGATGAAACATTTAAATCATTTTGTTAAAAATAACATCCCGGTTATCAAGCTATGCAGAAGCACCACTTGTATAACAATTTGTTTAAAAAGCTTAGTGTAAAGTACGGTAACAAAATACTGCCTCACAGCTGGAGATGAGATATAACAGAAAAGGAATTAAGCATTAGTAATTTTTGCACGTAACCCAGGTACAGTACATTTGATTTCATAGAGGATGTTTTGATGTTCAAGAAGATAGAAGGGGTAGGAAAAGTTTGGCGAGGAAAGATGGAAACAGCAGAATAACTATTTTGCTTTTAATGAAGTAAATGTGATGACACAAGAATAAGAAGGTGACAAACACATCAATATATAGTTTTCATATGCCCAGCTTCTTCATTTGCTGCACCCGAGTCAACAATCACGCCAGCTCTGTTCTACTATCGCAGAAACACGTTTCTCATATTCCCGCTTGTTCTCTTGATACAGCTGAGCAGCCTGGCTGTTTGCTGGACTATTGGGATTGGGCTCATCCAATAGAGACTACAAAGACAATTTGTAAAAGGTCAGTTCCTAGATGCAGTATATGTATTTGCTAGTAGCTAGGCAAATATACACATTCTGGTGGCTGAGGTCTTAAGACCAACCTTTTACCTTAAGTTATGACTTTCAAAACAATTCACAGTTGCTAATAAAAACATATAAAAGGCCAGTTAAGTCACATGAAGGAAAAAATCACCTGTATTGATGTTAAAATGGAAGACACATCATAAGTTGGACTCCAGCGATTCTGAAGTATGTCCAGACATATACTACCATCTGCATAGACTAAGAGCAGAGAAGTATCTATGTTAAACATAGCAAAACCATTACGATTTTAACAGCACAGTCAAGACAACACAGTCAAGAATATTTTGCTTTTGAGGTTTAACAAGGTTTCCTCAGCTACTCCTCAGTTACTTTCCTAAAAATAGTCAGAAGCATTACTAATGAAATAATCAGGATAGGAGAATGTCCAATGTAATCAGTATAAAACTGGAAGATAGTGTTCCTTCTGAAAAGAGTGCCCCATTATCTAGGAAATCATAAACATTTTCTAACAGGGTCCCCAGCCATCCAGAGATGTGTGAGAAATTCATCCCATCAAAGTAGTAACCTATATCTCCTATATGAAATAACAAAAGATAGCTCACAAGATTTCATATTGGCATGAAGATAGATAAATATTTGATAACCTGGAACATGCTTTATTAACCTGAATAAAAGGCAAGCTGTTCTAGGCTTACTACTAGGGAAAAAAGAAGAAGAAAATGGTAAGTTACAATCACCTGTGGTGCTTTTCCAATATAATACTGTATACCTGGCCCTCAACCACAGATATTCAGTAGGTCTGGACTGGGGCTAGAGCATCTGTATTTTTTAAATGTTCCATGGTAATTCTGATCTGTAACCAAAGTTGGCAACTATTGTCTTAAATACTAAGGAGCCCAGCCAGTGTGGCTCGGTGGTTGAGAGTTGACCTAAGAATCAGGTGGTCACGGTTCAATTCCCTGTCAGGGCATATGCCCAGGTTGCAAGCTCCATCCCCAGTGTGGGGCATGTAGGAGGCAGCCAAGTGATGATTCTCTCTCATTATTAATGTTTATTTTTTAAAAAAATATTTTTATTGATTTCAGAAAACGAGAGGGAAAGATAGAAACATCGATGAGAGAGAATCATTGATAGGCTGCCTCCTGCACACCCCACACTGGGAATCGAGCCTGCAACCCAGCCTGTGCCCTGACCGGGAATTAAACCGTGATCTCCTGGTTCATAGGTCAATGCTCAACCACTGAGCCATGCCAGCCAGGCTTCATGTTTCTATCTCTCTCTCTCCCTCTCCCTTCCTCCCAATATTAAAAAAAAAAATACTAGTGAAAAATTACAACATAAGACTACCCCAATCTGGCCTAACATTAAAAGGAAACCTCAAGAGCATCCTTACTTTTGTTTAATAAGTAAATGACTAAGATCATCAAAATCAGGAGGCTCTCAGACTCCAAGCAAAGGCGAAGTAGCTTCCTTGCTTTAGTTCTAGGACTATAGCTGAAGCCCGCAATAGCACACCATGAACAAGTTCAGTTTTCAGGAAACAGCAGGATGCCTAAATACTCAGGTACCACAGACAAATCCATAGGAACGTGGAACAAACACCTCCCTAATAAACAGTGCAGTTGTTTTAAATACTGTATTAAAAGTGATACTTGCCATTTGGATGAAACATCTTAGAGACAAATCTAACCGTAGGTGGTTTATTTGGATATTCCTCAGTGAATTCTATTATAAGCTTAAATGTTCCTGTAGTTAGAAAAGACAGGTTTAAGAAAACATAGTTATCACTTTGTTCAGAAGTATTTTGTTTTTAATGCTATGTGACTTTTCCCCAATTGTTAAATGAAACAATGCAGAGAGAGAGAGAGACCAGCTAAGAGATACATCTCCAGGAATTGGCTCTAAAAATGGACAGATATTTGTTTTTTTGTTTTGACATTCTTCTCCTCCAAACTTAAACACAGCCATCTTAAACTAAAAATTACTACCTGTAGGATAACTTTAACCACTGTGCATATTGAAGACAGCCTTAAAATGACAAGAAACTAAAGCCAAATGTGGCCTTCCTTTAGAAAATTGGAAGATCTTAAAGGCCCATTTGAATCAGCTGCCATCATAAGCTCTCCAGAGATTTTTAAATGGAATAGAGAGAATGGAATTACAAAGGTTCAAAAATCAATGCTAGAAACACAAATCAATAATCAAATTATTTTTAAATTAGAAGGGAATAGGTATAAAAGTGTTCACTGGTTCCTTTCCATATATAATGGTAACTCTATAATGAAAATATAATTGAATGTGAATCGGGAAAAAAACTTCATAGTCTCTCTCAAAACCTTTAAGTATGACTCACAAAGTACTTCACTATAAAATCAACTTAATCATTCACACTAATGGAGGGAATTAATGGCAGAAGTAATTTAAAAATCTCATTCGATTACATTCATGTCTCCAGAGAATTTATCTTTCTAATGATGAATTTATTTTTCTTAAATATGTCAACTAAGGTAGCAGGAGGCTCTAAAGCACACTAGATTATAGGCTTATAAGTAAAGGATAAACTGGATCTCATTCAAGAATTATAGGATGGCCAAAACCGGTTTGGCTCAGTGGATAGAGCGTCGGCCTGTGGACTGAAAGGTCCCAGGTTCGATTCCGGTCAAGGGCATGTACCTGGGTTGTGGACACATCCCCAGTAGGAGATGTGCAGGAGGCAGCTGATCGATGTTTCTCTCTCATCGATGTTTCTAACTCTCTATCTCTCTCCCTTTCTCTCTGTAAAAAATCAATAAAATATAAAAAAAAAGAATTATAGGATGATGTGATTTGGGGAGATTATTTCCTTAAAAAATATTATTTTTAATTTGGTTTAATAAATTCAAGAAAACAATTGGGCAACTATTTTTTCCTGACTGAAGTCTCTTCAAGTAAACTTGTGAAATCAGTTACTATCTAGTATAAGGTGATGTATGTTCTACTATATTACTCTGGTATATTAAATAAATCACTTATTCTAATATAATAGATCACACTTCAGATAAGAGTATAATTTGGTACTGTTCCTTCAGAGTAGGCAATTTATTTATTTCTTGCTTCCATTAATAGTCTCCAAATGATTGTTAAACCTCCCTAAGGACAAAAGGTAAAATATTTTAGAATGGACAAACATGCTATAGTCCTTCAGAACATACTTCACCTTAATCACCACCTGGTCATAAATCTTTCCTTTTTTGAGGAAGAAAGCATATTCTTCCTTTTCAGTACTATAGATACTATAATATGCAAAAAAAGTGGGAATCAGTGTTTAAGAGAGTTCAAACTTGGAGCTTCCATATGTATCTCGAGTGTAACATTTGGCTCAATGCTGAAATCTGATAAAATTATAGGCAAGAGATTTATCATTAAGGAATTGCTCTACAATTGGGCAGACTTCATAGCACATGGAGCTCTCAGGTACTTTAAATTAAAACCACCATTAAATATAATACCTAAAGGTAGTAAAACAACACTAAGGCTGGCATAACTGGAACTTTGAAGTCACACAAACCTAGGCTCAAATGCTAGCTTTGCTACTGACTAGTTGTGAAACCTTGGGGAAGCCACTCAACTTGCCTAAACCTCAGGTTCCTCATCTGTAAAATGGAGTTAATAATAGTACCCAACACCTAACATTGTTGTGAAGTTTAAATGAGGGAAATATGCACAGTGACACAAAATAAGTGCTCTATAAATATTAATAATTCTAAAGTTTCACATCTTGATACACAGCTAAAGAAGGCAAAACCTCAAAATCCAAGCTTCACTTTTAGTAAGAAATAAACAATTAATGGATTCAAATATTAAATAGTACTTTATTTCTGATCTATATCAAACACTCAGTTAAATGCAAGTTGAGTACCTATGTTGGTGGTTCTCAAATCCCTTGAGCTTTCTGTCTAATATTTGCCTAGAAGTTCAACAAGGTGCTTACCTAGCTACCAAAGAGGCAAGTCTTTTAAAGCAGCTCATTTAATATCTTGAGGAGTGAAATAATCTGCTTTGTCCACTTGAATATAAATTAGGACTTACCCAAATCTTATTCAAAGCACATATTTAAGAAGGGATATTTCATATTGCTAGCCAGATTAAACAATCAACACCTCTTTCATATAACCCTCAATGTAATTTCTCAGGTCCAAAACAAATATTGAAGAAATTTAAAATCTTATAATTAATATTATGCAATTGAAGACAGAGCTTATCCTCTGAATATTTAGGAGGCTAGGCTTTAAAATCACTGAAAAATTTAAGCCTCAAAATAACACACGATCTGTACTGATTTTGTTCAAGAACCTGAGGAGGCCAAAACATTTTAAGGAAAGTATCAATCCATCTATAAGTAGGAACCAGGAAAATTATATAAATGTGTTAAATGACTAGGTGTATGGCAATAAGGGAGTGATGGTTAAACTAATAGAGTGTATGTCCTGCTACAGATATTCACAAATTCAAATTTTTAAAAACATTGTGTTGGCCAAAGAAACACCTCTGCAGACATTTCTTGCCACTTGGCCATTAGATTGTGACCCCTGAAAAGAAAGCAAAGTAAAAACTGATGGACATAGATACATAGATAACAGTGTCTATGGTGGGGGGAGTGGGTAGAGATGGAAGAGGGTATAGGGGAGATAAATGGTGATGGATAAAATAAAATAAAACAAAGAGTAAAATAAAGCAAAGTACACGTACTTAAAACATTTTTTGACGACTGAAAATTCTAATTTTTAAGATAACAACACTCAAGTCCTCTATCATAGGATTTATTTAGCTTAAAAACATCCTCAGTGGGTTTTAAGCAGAGGTCCTCAAACTTTTTAAACAGGGGGCCAGTTCACTGTCCCTCAGACCGTTGGAGGGCCGGACTATAGTTTAAAAAAAACACTATGAACAAATTCCTATGCACACTGCACATATCTTATTTTGAAGTAAAAAAACAAAACGGGAACAAATACAATATTTGTATTTGCATGTGGCCCGCGGGCCATAGTTTGAGGACCCCTGGTTTTAAGTTGACTCATTTTTTTTTTGAAAAATCTTACACCCAAATTCTTAAGCATACACCTATTATGAAAAACAAATACTAATATCTTACTGTGTCTATTAACAAAATTTATATGTGACGAAGAATGCTTTGCTCCATAGCCTTTGCATTCAGTATGCATAACCACATATTTTGATGAGGAAGCACTACCCCCCTGCCCCCAGTGCTTTGTTTGGTAGTGTAAGCTCTTGGAAACATTGTCCTCTTACTTTGAGAGAGTGAAATTAAATCAGAGTTGTTTTTCTTAAGATTTCATCTCTTTAACTAGGGCCTGGCAATTCCAGAAACTTCCATTACAAACGGTTTACAAGGAAGCAGCAAAAATAGTTTTGGGGCTGTTAATTTATAACATACATTGGAAACAGGGAAAAACCAACTACCCCACTTGTCCCTAATCAGTCTTTTTCAGTAAATTCCCTAACTATAAATGAGAGGTATTAACAGACGGTCAAATATATTTGTAGCCACTGTCAGTGTTCTAGACACCTGAGGAAGCATTCTTGGATAGCAGACTGCTCAACAGAATGAATCAGAAAAGAGTACTGACATTTAGCATGAGTAATTCCTTTCAGTAATGCCAGCATGGAGATACACATCATCAAAAACAGAGTCATTAATGTCAAGAGGGAAAGTCCGGATAGATAATGGATTCCATAAGTACCTTTTCAATTGTTACCACTTAAAACAAGAGAAGTACCCTTGAAATATTTAAGTAGTCACCCCTGGCAGTGATGTACTATTAATAAACCTGTGCCCAGGATAAAGAAGTCAGTAAAATCAGGAGGGGGGAAAAAAGAAGCCAATGAAAACAAAGCCTGCTAAAGTTAAAGCAAATACACAGTTAATCTGCACATAAAGCTTAGGTAAGGAAGAACTAGTACCAATGCTGCACAGCAAAATTAAGTCTTGCTATGGATCAGTTCAAATGATTTACTGCACCAAAGTAGTGTGCTTTTAGGACCCCTCTTCTGCTGTCATTTCTTTTTATTGCAGGACTGAAGAGCAGTGATATTTACCCAGGGAATGAAGGTAAACAGGAAACTATAAGTATTTAGATGACTGTCTGTAACCTCCTAGGGAAATCTGAGTATTTGAGACAAATTATAGAATTGGTTGATATTGACCTACCTTGTGGACTGGTAGCATCAGAGAGTGGTCCAACTTGACAACATAAATATGTACTCAGTAGCTTGCAACAACAATGCTTTTGTTCCTACCTTCAAACTGAATTGTGTGTGTGTGTGTGTGTGTGTGTGTGTGTATGTATGTATGTATATATATATATATATATATATATATATAGTGCTACATGACTAAAGGAAGTCATTGAGAAATAACAGATTTTCTTTAAAAAAAATACCTCAAATATTAAAGATGTCAGACAGTGGTTCAAATACTTTTAATCATCTTTTAAATGAATTAAACGCTCAAAAAAATAACTACACACACAATTGAGTGCACATAAAACCATATCATTGTCAATTTCCTATTTGTGATATTGTAATATAGTAATTCAAGATGTTACCAAAGAATGGGGTGGGGAAGTGTGTAAAGGATACACACAGTCTATTATTATTTATTACAACTGCACATGAATCTATACTTACCTCAAAATAGAAAGTTTTAAAAAAATCTTTAAAAAGCAATGAACACGTGTTTTTTTAGTCAAATCTAAATCTCTGAAAACTCATTTAAAATAAGAAACTATTATATTCAAACTGGCCACTAAAAACCATTTTAGAGCAAGCAGCGAAGCTGACAGGCATTCAATGCCAGATTGTAGAAACTAGATAGTTGTGTGTAAGGGATGCTTGCATCCATTCAACATCTGAGAACCATATTATTAAGCACCTGCTGTACACAGTTCCTGCCCTGTGGTAGAATGCTAACCAGATGGTCTCTGAGTCTATCAGCAAGTGTTTGGGTTGATATTCAGTATCTTGATGGGGGCCTGAATATTGCAGATCACAGCCCAGACCTCAGAAGTCTTTAACATCAGTGCTATGATGCTCCTGTAAAAAAGTGACTGCCTTACCCAGATTTTTTTTTAAAGAAGCAAGCAAGAAAAAAGGTGCAATTCTAGTCAAGCAGACAAGACTGAACAACCTGCCACATACTGGATTCCACTCAAGCCTTTAGTAGGCAGAGGCTAGAGAGAAGCATGTTCCTAAGTAGGAGGCACTTCCAGGATGACTAGGAGCCCTTTCCCCAAATGATCAGGCTCCGGAAAGGTGTGTAAAGAAACTCTCTTACCATCCTCAAATGGGGTCCCTTCGGGCCTGAAATACAGAGAAAAACATGTCAGTTCCCGCTTAAGGGGTCCCCTATACCCTGGTTCATTTTAGGAAATGGCTATTCCAGGCTCTGCCAAGCATTGCTAACTCCCCCTCTGGTAAAACCCCGATTCCTGGGTCGAAAGCCACTACAAAAGCTGTTTCAGGCTTAGAAACCGAGTACAGGCCGCCGCGCCTAACCGCCACCACTCCCCGCCCCGCCCCCCTGAGAACCCCAAACGGTTCCCCTGGCAGCGGGAACCGAGCTAATCAAGCTAATCGAGGCACAGGCTCCGGGGAGGCGCCTAGGCCCCGCCAGACCCCAACACTGTCCCTTTCCCACCCTGCCTGCACCAGGGGCCCGTCCCCAGAGCCGGAAGAGCCGCCTAGCATCCCCCATCTCTCGCCAACGCCCGGAAAGCAGACTCACCCGAAAATGACCGCGTTCCAAACCATTATGTTGTTCTCTGACGGAGCCCCACTGACTCCAGCAGGAGGATCCTCCTGTAACCTTTTAGAGAAACCGACGGGCCCCGTTACCAGGCAGTCGCGACGCTGCCGGTTACCTCAGGGCTTCCCCCGCCCCATGCCCCCGGGCCGCCTGGGGACCCGCCCTGAGTCCGGTAGCCAGCCGCGGTCCCCGCCGGTTACCTCTTGAAGTCCCGCATGAGACGCCGCCGAGCCGGGGTAGACATATCTCGAGCGGGGTCAGGGCTGGGGCATACACTGAAATCGCGGGTCCCAGCCGAGGGTAAGGAGGCCGACGAGGCTGAAGAAGCCGAAGAAGCCTGGGAGGAAGCGCCCAGAGGAACCGCACTGCCCCTCCGAAGTCGAGGGTCGGTCTGGCGCCGGCTAAGCACCACCCCGGAGTATACAGGGGCTGAACCAACCTGGAAGGAAGGGGGGGGGAATGGAACGCCGAACGCCGGACGGGCCGTACCAAGACGGGCCGGGGGGGGGCGTGGAAGGAAGTTGCTTAGGTCATTAAAGCACGGCCAGAGGCACGCCGGGCTGAGGCGTTTCACTGGCCAACCGGAGCCTATAGTTCCAGGACTAGGTAGTGGAATGGGCTGCACCCCCACTTGTCAAGTCTAAGACGAATCCTGGGAAGCTTTTTTTCCCCCAGTTATCTTTTTTTTTGTCTTTCTTTATTAAAAGACCAGATCACTTGAAGTGCGCCCTGTGGCTGGGGGGACAAGGATAAAATCCCAAACTAGAAAAGGAGGAGTGGGCGGAGGCAAACCAGAAGGTTCTCAAAACGCGGGAACAATGCATGCACATCCTCTGCGGACACAGGACACTGGGGAGGGCTCTGTGTGACCCGTCAAAATCACTGAAAATCCAAAGAGTAAATCGGCCTCGACTATGAAAGGGGCTGTGGGTCCCTTTTCTGTGGAATGAATGTGAGGGATTTGAGTCCCAACATTTAGGCCAATAATCACTCCCAAGCAAAATAAAATGGTGGTGTGTCCTGGAGGGCGGGGGGGGGGGGGGGGGGGGGCAGGAATGAGAGCTTAAGACAATAATGAGGTTTTAGCTCTGAGCACTCACAGTTTGGTTCTGGAACCACATTTTCCCTTGGCAGTTCAACAAGCCAAACTGCTGCTATATGTTCAGAAAAATCCAAGGTCTGAGAATGTTGGACTGCAGAGAACTGCAAGGGCAGTGGAAGAAGCTGCAGATTGCAGGGAAGAGTCACAGTTGGGATGCAGACCTGCAAAACCAATAACAGTTTTAAAGAATGGTTTTTAAAGGTTAACCCCAAATAACTTAGAAGGTAGGCAAAATATTCATTTAAGAATTTGTGAGGCCCTAACCTGGTAGCTCAGTTGGTTAAAGCATCGGCCAAGGATGCCCATTTGGATCCCCAGTCAGGGCACATAACAAGCATCAACCAATGAATGCATAAATAAGTGGAATAACAAATCGATCTCATTCTCATATTCTCTCTCTCTCTCTCTCTCTCTCTCTCTCTCTCTCCTTCCTCCCTCAAATCAATAAATATAAAAATACTATTTTAAAAAGAGATTTTGAAAATATGAGAAAGGTAGGTTTGGGTTAAGTCCTGAAGAGTTTTGAATGCCAAACCAATGGATTTCTTGGAAGGTGGATGAGCAGAGAAGAGATATGATTACAACTGTGCCAATCAGAGATTGGTCCCAGGAAAGCAGCTAGGAGATTCCTGAAGTATTCTAGGTGAGAGATACTGAACCAGGCAGTGACAATAAAAATGGAAAGGAGGGGGAGAATAGAGAGGAATTGGCAACAGAGTGACTGGTGGATGGGGAATAGACAGAGGAAGGAGTCATCAATGGCTGGAGTTGTAAGTGCAGAGGCAACTGGAGATTTGAAGGTGCCATGAAAACAATTAGAAAATAGAGGGGGAGGGGCAGCTTTGGGAGAGGAAATTTGGGAACTTACTGAGTTCATGGGACTGGTGAGACATACAGATGAAGATGTCCATAAGATATCAGATGTGTAGAAATTTGTTTCTAATATGGGAGGTAGGAGACACTTGAAAATAGTAGTAATTCTAGTTGCTGCTTAACAACAAGTACTTTCATGCCAAGGATTTATATCTCCCATTAACTCCAAAATATCAGTTAAGGCAAGTGTCCCCAGTAACTTCACATTATGGCTGTGGTGTGAAGGGGGACAAAAATAAATTTTAAAAACCTTTTCCTCTCATCTAGAAACATGGACTAAGACCTATGAAATCAACAAAAGCATGATGTACAAGAGCAAATGCATTCATTCTCTACTGCTGTTGAACAAATTACCACAAACTGTTGGCCAAGTTCAGTTCTGTGTAGTTATAAGACTAAGCTCCCCATTTTCTCACTGCTTGCCAGCCAGGGACCATTTTCAGCTCCTATAGGTCTCCCACATTGCTTGCCACGTGGCCTGTTCCTTCTTCAAAGTCAGCAACAGAGAATTTTTCTCTCATCCAATCCCTCTCACACTCTGAATGTCTTTCTTCACAAAGAGCCCAGTTCACTTTAAAGGTTTATCTGATTAGGACAGGCTACCTCAGATAATCTCCTATCTTAAAATCATCTAACTTGGGCCCAGATGGCGTGGCTCTTTGGTTGAGTGTTGACCTATGAACCAGGAGGTCATGGTTTGATCCTGATCAGGACCCGGGTTGTGGGCTCAATCCCTAGTGTGGGGTGTGCAGGAGGCAGCCGATCAGTGATTCTCTCTTTCCCTCCCCCTTCCTCTCTGAAGTCAATAAAAATATATTTTAAAAAATCATCAGACTTGGAGCCTTAATTACATCTGCAAAATTCCCTCACAACAGAACCTAAATTAGTGTCTGATTGAATAACTAAAAGAAGGTGTGTGTACATCAATAGTCAGGAATCTTGAGGGAGGGGGTTGCATTGGAGAATTCTGCCTACCAAAGCAGCAGGAAGCTACATAGCAGAAGCATGTGAATCCAGCAGGTGACTCATTGGTTTGGTCTGGTTAGAACAAGCTTTCTGGAAAGGATCTATATAAACTTGGTTTCAAAAGAGATGAAAGCAGGGCTTGGAAGAGAAGAACTCAAGCAGTTTCTGGGAGGGCTATAGCACCCACAAAAACCATGTTCTGACCTGGCCAGCGTGGCTCTTTGGTTGAGCGTCAACTATGAACCAGGAGGTCATGGTTCGTTTCCTGGTCAGAGCACATGCCCTGGTTTCAGGCTTGATCCCCAATTGGGGGTGTGCAGGAGGCAGCTGATCAATGATTCTCTCTCATTGATGTTTCTCTCTCTCTCTCTCTCTCTCTCTCTCTCTCTCTCTCTCTCTCTCTCTCCCCCCCCCCCTTTTGCTCTGAAATCTATCTATCTATCATCTTTTTTAAAAAAACGAAGTCCTGACCTAACCGGTTTGGCTCAGTGGATAGAGCATCGGCCTGCAGACTGAAGGGTCCCAGGTTGGATTCCGGTCAAGGGCATGTACCTTGGTTGCGGGCACATCCCCAGTAGGGGGTGTGCAGGAGGCAGCTGATCAATGTCTCTCTCTCATCGATGTTTCTCTCTATCCCTCTCCCCTTCTCTCTGTAAAAAAATCAATAAAAATATAAAAAAAAGAATAAAAAAAAAGAAACGAAGTCCTTTTCAATTGAAAGCGTGTTAGCAATGCAGCTTCAGGGAAGATAAAAAAAATTGTCTATAGGCAAGGATTTGAGAATTTTCCTAAAAGGAGGACTGTGAAATATAGAAGTATATGACTAGGGAAATTGTAGAAGTTCATTCATGCAGCTTTCAAAATGCAGAGTGGATTGTGATTTTCCTGAACTATTTTGGGTTGGAAGGAGAGACTGGATAACTGGTCATTTCCTGCCTGTGAGGCTGTGAGTTTGTATTTCTATTAGCCAGTGAAGGCAAGCAATTTTATTATCACTTCTATTGATAAAAATATAGTCCAAACGGCAACCAAGAAACGACAGAAAATCAAACAAAATGCCTTCCTTGACTCTAATAATCTCAGAAGACAAGTCAAGAGAATCACATAGGAAACAAGTTGTCACAGTGTGGCTTTGGGCAATAAAAGTAGTAGTATGGTTAAGTGTCGTCCTGTGCACCAAAAGGTCACTGGGTTTGATTCCCAGTCAGGGCACATACCTGGGTTTCTGGCTCAGTCTCCAGCAGGAGGCATGCAGGAGGCAGTTGATCAGTGTTTCTCTCTTATATCAGTGTTTCTCTCTCTCTCTCTCTCTAGAAAAATATTTTAAAAAACATAGTAGTATGCTGTTCATTTAGAGCCCCTAGGACATAGAGAGAGAAAGAGAGAGAGCAAAGTGAAAGAGAAAGAGAGATAGAGGGGGGAGAGTAGGGGAGGAAGGAGAAGAGAAAGAAAAACTGAAACTTAGTGAAATATCACCTCTATATCTTTTTAAAAATATATATTTTATTGACTTCAGAGAGGAAGGGAGAGGGAGAGAGATATAGAAACATCAATGATGAGAGAGAATCATTGACTGGCTGCCTCCTGCACACCCCCTACTGGGGATCGAGCCCATAACCTGGGCATGTGCCCTGACTGGGAATAGAACCCTGACCTCCTGGTTCATATCACCTCTACATCTTGAAGAAATATCATCATATTGTGGCAATTTTAAAATTAAAAGTGCATATTTATCATGTCAAAACAAGAAAATAAAAGTGGAATTTTAATACCATGCTTTTAAAAATATTTTTATTGATTTCAGAGAGGAAGGGAGAGGGAGAAATAGAAACATCAATGATGGGAGAGACTCATTGATCAGCTGTTTCATGAACACCCCCTACTGGGGATTGAGCCTGCAACCAGGGCATGTGCCCTGATCAGGAAGCCAACTGTGACCTCCTGGTTCATAAGTTGACACTCAGCCACTGAGCCACACTGTTGGGCTGAATATCAGCCTTTTAAGTGTAGACTACTTGGTTATCTATTAGATGTCAAAGCACTGTTTATTACACAGTGATACTGTAGTGTTGCTAAAAGAATATAATATACATGAACATTACTAAACTAAGCACTCATTGTAATGTTCCCAGCTCATAGGAAAGCAATGGTTAGAAAAATTAGAAAGTTTAAAATGGAACATGTTATCATAGCAGAATTCTTCACAAAAATAAAAGATGAAATGTGGCTTTGGCTAAAGTGAGTTTCTGAGTGGCTCATTTGTTAGCCAAGGAAGGAAGACCATTTACTGATTATCAGTTAATTAAATTGTGTTTGATTGCAGAAGCCAAATAATGTGTCCAGGGAAAATAAACATTTTAAAGACTATTAACCTTTCAACAAGAACAGTGGCTCAAAGACCAAAGGGCATTGGAAGCAACATCAATAGTCATTTAAAAAACAAAACAAAAAACAAAACAAACCAAAAAACAGGGCAACCCTGGACGGTTAGCTTACTTGGTTAGAGCGTCATCCTAATATACCAAGTTTGTGGGTTCAATCCCCAGTCAGGGCACATACAAAACTCAACCAATGAATTAATAAATTAGTGGAACAACGAATCTCTCTCTCTCTCTCTCTCTCTCTCTCTCTCTCTCTCTCTCTCTCTCTCTCTCTCTCCCCTTCTCCCTCTTCAAATCAATATAAATAAATAAACAGGGCAAATGATTTCAAGTGGTTTTCCTTGACTCTTGAGTTCACAGATGTTTCCAATACTGTTCAGTTGTTTACTCAAAAGTCAATGCTGAGTTTAAAGTGATGGAAGGATTGACCTGTATGGGTTGTTTGTGTGGAACAACTACCAATGAGAATATTTCCAAAGAAATCAAGAAAACCCTGATTCAATACAAGCTGAAGTAGAATCTGCTAATGTGCATTACAAATATGTACAGAGCAGAAAACAGCTTAGTTGGACAAATGAACAAAGCTTGAGAAAATGTAAGTTGTTTAAATCCCATGATTATTCATTTCATTATTTTTTTAAAAAATATATTTTATTGATTTTTTACAGAGAGGAAGGGAGAGAGATAGAGAGTTAGAAACATCGATGAGAGAGAAACATCAATCAGCTGCCTCCTGCACATCTCCCACTGGGGATATGCCCGCAGCCCAGGTACATGCCCTTGACCGGAATCGAACCTGGGACCCTTCAGTCCGCAGGCCGACGCTCTATCCACTGAGCCAAATCGCCTTCGGCTATTCATTTCATTATTAAATAGCGGGTACTTTGCAGGAAAATATTTGGATCTCTCTTGTGTTATTCAACCTTGGTGTCAACAATGTACTTCATTCACTCTCATGAACTAAACCAGGGGTCCTCAAACTACGGCCCACGGGCCACATGCAAATACAAATATTGTATTTGTTCCTGTTTTGTTTTTTTACTTCAAAATAAGATATGTGGCCGAAACCGGTTTGGCTCAGTGGATAGAGCTTCGGCTTGCAGAGTGAAAGGTCCCAGGTTCGATTCCGGTCAAGGGCATGTACCTGGGTTGCGGGCACATCCCCAGTAGGAGATGTGTAGGAGGAAGCAGATCGATGTTTCTCTCTCATCGATGTTTCTAACTCTCTATCTCTCTCCCTTCCTCTCTGTAAAAAATCAATAAAATATATTTAAAAAAAATAAGATATGTGCAGTGTGCATAGGAATTTGTTCATAGTTTTTTTTTAAACTATAGTCCGGCCCTCCAACGGTCTGAGGGACAGTGAACTGGCCCCCTGTTTAAAAAGTTTGAGGACCCCTGAACTAAACCATTGTCAGTTTCATGAATTTTTGTGTGTGTCAGAAATAGAAGCTGAATATTCTGATTTGCCCTACTAACTGCAGTTTATTAGCTTAGCAGTGGTTTTTAAAAAAGTTACTTAAAAGCTCAGGACTGAGATTGAACATTTTGTGGATGAGAAGATTCACTCTCAACCACTGTTATTGAATACTGAATGTTTTTTGAAATTAGCTTTTACTCTAGACTTGATAATGTTACTTAATAAATTTAACCTAAAATTACAAGGCAAACCACTGCTTATATGTGAAAATTGTACTGCAGTAAATTCATTTCAATGACAACTAACATTGTTTGAATCAAAAGTAATGTCATTATTTTAATTACTTCCTGTGCTGTAAAAAGTTAAAACAAAAATCAAGATTTGTATTCCCACACAAATTTGCAGTGGATGTATTTTCTGAGCTCAAATTACAGTTCGAGTGGCATTTTTAAAACCTTGATGCAAAGTGCAAAGGAAATTTCTATAATTTAAAATTAATTGTGCATTTGAGGAGCTTCCACCTAATTTCAATTGAAGGTAATTACTCTGCAATGTAATGACATGCTAAAAGGCAAATATTAAAATAAGAATCTAATTGAGTTCTCAAAATGCCTTCAAAGAGATGAATATGATCAATTAAAATTGATTACTTATGGATGGATATCAGTACTTGATAGTATTTATTTTTGTTCTATTTTTTCAAAGATGAAATACACAAACTCTCATTACAGATAAGCATTAACAGATGAATATTTCAAATGTTTTAAAAAAGTATTTAATACCTTTATTAACAGGTGCATACAGCTTGTTGATTCTTTTGAGAAATCAAGTTATATACTTTATTACAAAGTAAAAATGAGGTTCTTAAAATGTCAATTTGGTCATATGAAACAATTTAAAAACCTTTAAAGATGTATTGAGATTGCAGGTAATTTTGATGACAGGGAACACTCGGTTTGAACCTTAAGTAAGTGAAATATTATCCCCATCCATTAAAGAATGCCAGTCTGCTCATTCATGGACATGTATTACAAAAATTTACACTCAATTATTATATTTTTAATTTCATCAATAAAATATTTGTGGAAAGTTGTTCTCTCTCTTGTTATACAAATACCTATATGATGTTCTTTTTTTTTAAATATATTTTATTGATTTTTTACAGAGAGGAAGGGAGAGAGATAGAGAGTTAGAAACATCAGTGAGAGAGAAACATCGATGAGCTGCCTCCTGCACATCTCCCACTGGGGATATGCCCACAACCCAGGCACATGCCCCTGACCGGAATCGAACCTGGGACCTTTCAGTCCGCAGGCCGACGCTCTATCCACTGAGCCAAACCGGTTTCGGCCTATATGATGTTCTTGATTTTACCTCTTGGCCCTCAAAGCCTAAAATATTTACTCTAGCCTTTTACAAAAAAAGTTTAGCCACCCTTGCACTAAACAAAACCACACGAGGGGGTGAAACTATTTGTAATTGATCACTAAACAATCAGTATATAGCACAGTGCCTGACACATAGTAGAAGATCAATAAATACCGAATAACATAGAACTATAGGGATGACATTGGACTAAGACCAAGGAGCAAACACTGTGATTCTTTAAAACTTGCATTGATATTTCTTTTATATTTTGTTTAACTTGGGTTTGTTTGAGGGCTAGCAGATTACTTAAAATTCCCATTGGTTTACATCTTGTGTATATTGAACAGTACACTTCTTCCAGCCAACCTGTCAATTTTCTAGTCATAAACTCCTGCTATCTTCAGTATGTTCCCTGTTAAAAACCCATTATTTTGGTGTCAGCATTTTGATTATTGAAGTTATTTAATGTAAACTGTTTCAATGTCCTTATTCTGGATGGCTCTAAGACAGTGATGGTGAACCTATGACACGCGTGTCAGAGGTGATACGCAAACTCATTATTTTGGTTGATTTTTCTTTGTTAAATGGCATTTAAATATATAAAATAAATATCAAAAATATAAGTCTTTGTTTTACTGTGGTTGCAAATATCAAAAAATTTCTATATGTGACGCGGCACCAGAGTTAAGTTAGGGTTTTTCAAAATGCTGACACACCGAGCTCAAAAGCACAAAAAGCATTCTGGGAGAGTTTCTGGGTTGGGGAAAAGAAATAGTGGAAGGCGTTCGCTGACACCTGTGGCAAACAGGATCATTAAGATGCCTCTATTTGCAAATCGTTTATATGGTTACGGTCTAGTAACCAGAATATATAAAAATTTGTACAATTTAACAATAAAATGACAACCCAATTAAAAATGGGCAAAAGATTTGAGCAGACATTTCTCTAATAAATGACCAATACATGTAAAAAGGTACTCAACATCATTAGCCATCAGGGAAAGGGAAGTCAAAACCACAGTGAGATACCACTTCACACCCACCAGGATAGCCATGATAAAAAAGATAGGCAAATATAATCATTGGTGAGGACGTGAAGAAATCAGAAGCCCCTCCCCCCTTGGATTCCTGATGGGAATGGTAAAGGCACTTTGGAAAACACTTTTGGAAGTTCCTCAGAAGGTTAAACATCAAGTTACCATATGATCCAGCAAATCCACTCCTAATCATACCCCAAAGAGAACTAAAAACATGTCCTCACAAAAACTTTGTACACCAATGTTCATAGTAGCATTAGTCATTATATCCAAAAAGTAGAAACCACCCAAATATTCATAACTGATGAATGAATAATCAAAATATACTATATCCATACAAGAAAATATTATGTAGCTATAAAAAGGAATGAAGTTCCTTTTTACTGATTCATTACTACTTTTTATTAATCCATACTACAACATGTATGGACCTTGAAAATGTTAAGTGAAAGAAGCCAGTCACCAACTACCACATATTGTATTATTTAGTTCATATGAAACGTGCAGACGAGGCAAATTCATAGAGACAGAAAGTAAATTAGGGATTGGCAGGGCTTGGAAAGAGGTGGGGAGTGACTGCTAACCATACAGGATTTCTTTTGGGGATGATGAAAATTTCCTGAAGTTAGATAGTAGTAGTGGTTGTACAACTTTGTGAATATATTTAAAAACTATTGAATTATACATTTTAAGAGGGTTATTTTATGTTATGTGAATTATATCTCAGCTTTAAAAAGTCTCATCCTGAATATTGCCATTAAAATCATAGAGGCACAGACGGGAGCGGGCTGGAAGAGGTTAATGGGGGGAAAAGGAGGACCTATGTGATACTTTCAATAATAAAGATTAAAAAAATAAAATCAAAGAAAAAATCATAGAGGCACACCTAAAATCTGTATTATGCATATTGTGTAAATATGGTCCTTCGTTTTATATATGCATGTACATGCATGTACATACATGTATAGAAATATAAATAAATAATTTAAAGAATATTAAGGGTGTCCCAAGCAAAGCAGTCCCATCTAACAGGCAAGGAAATGGAGCTTCTGAGCGGCTCTGGACGATTCCCCCACAGCATCTTAGCCTAATGGGACAGCCCGGAAGTTCACATGACTATTACTGACACAGGATTAGCGTGACTGTAGGGGAAAGGTTCAACGCGCGCGTCTCTGACGTAATTTATGCGCGACTCTCTCTTGTTTTCGGTGTTGAGTTTGAGGGTTTTTCTGAACTATGCCTAAAGTTGTGTCCCGATCTGTTGTCTGCTCCGACACCCGGGACCGGGAGGAATATGACGACGGAGAGAAGCCCCTCCATGTCTACTACTGTCTATGCGGCCAGATGGTTCTGGTGCTGGGTGAGTAGTGGGGAACTGGCGCACGCGGAGGGGGGAGGGGGAGGCTCTGTGAGGAGCAAAACTTACGGTTCTCAAGTGTGATTTTTCTTCTGGCTGTGATCTGGAGCCAAGTCTCTTTGAAGATTGGTAGGCTTTCCCTCTGCATCAAAATCTTCTACATCCCCGCCCCGGAAGGCAGCTTTTCTGTTTGCATCCAAACCTCCCTGGAAACTAATCACTCTTTCAGAAAAAGATACACTGTATCTTCTCCTCTCACTTCGCCGCCTGATGCAGTAAATAGCTCTTATGTGAAAATGCAAATGGAACCCTTCCTTGATCCAACATTCTCCTCCAGCTATAACCCCATTTCTTTGCTTTTTTAAAATAGCAAAACTTCTAAAAAGAGTTGCTTATATTGGCTGTTTCTGCAACCTCACTTCCCACTTGACCTCACTTCAGACATCCCACCTCACCATCTAAACCATATTTGTCAAAGTTAATAAATGAACATATTACCAGTTCCAGTGGTCAGTCAACGGTCATTTTAGTCCCCATCTCAGCAGCATTTGACAGATTTGAGCACTCTATCCTCCTTGAAACACTTTATTTGCTTCCAAGACTCTACACTCTCCTGATTTTCCTCCTCTCTCGGTTTTTTTTCCTCTTCTGAGTGTCTGGTTCTTTTTTTTCTGTTTCAGACTTTGGCCTTGCAAGGCCCTGGGGCTCAGTCCTCTGACCTGTTCTCAATCTGTACTCACTCCCTAAGTGATCTCAACCATTCCCAAGCTTTAAATACCCTATATACGCTTATGACTCCCAAATGTTCATCTTTAACCTGCACTTCTCCTCAAACTCCACCTGCCAATTTTTTTAAAATATATTTTATTGATTTTTTACAGAGAGGGAGAGGGATAGAGAGTTAGAAACATCAATGAGAGAGAAACATCGATCAGCTGCCTCCTGCACATCTTCCACTGGGGATGTGCCCGCAACCCAGGTACATGCCCTTGACCGGAATCGAACCGGGGACCTTTCAGTCCGCAGGCCGACGCTCTATCCACTGAGCCAAACCGGTTTCGGCTCGACCTGCCAATTTTATGTCTCTATTTGGATGTCTAAAGAGCCTTCCAAAGATATCATTGACTTCTGATGCCCTACTCCATGCTCTTCACTGTTCCCCTCAGTCTTCCTTATTGCAAACAGTGGTACCACTGTTCACCCAGTATCTCAGAATCATTTTGTTGTTGTTGTTAATCCTCACCCAAGGATATTTTTCCATTGATTTTTAGAGAGTGGAAGGGAGGGGGAGAGACAGAGAGAAAGAAACATCAAGCATCAATGTGAGAGAGACACATGGATTGGTTGCCTCCCACATGTACCCTGACCAGGGCCAGGGATGGAGCCTGCAGCTGAGGTATGTGCCCTTGACTGGAATTGAACCTGGGACCCTTCAGTCTGCGGGTCGACTCTATCCACTGAGCCAAATTGGCTGGGGCTCTTTTTTTTTTATCCTCATCTGAGGATATGTTTTCATTGATTTTTAGAGAGAGAGAGAAGGGGGAAGGAGGGGCAGGAGGGAGGGAGGGAGGGAGGGAGAGAGGGAGAGAGGGAGAGAGAGAGAGAGAGAGAGAGAACGAACCATGGATAGGGTGCCTCCCATACATGCCCTTACGGGATCAAACCTGAAACCTTCTGGTGTACAGGACAATGTTCCAACCAACTGAGCCGCCAGGATAGGGCTCAGACTCATTCTTGAAATCTCTCTCTCTTCTGGCTGAGTACAGTGAACTTTATTGATGCATGACAAGGTAGGGCTCCCTAAGCCCCTCCCTTTCTTCAGGGGTCTGGGATAGAAACTGTGGAGATCAAATTTTCAATGTGTTGGGGGATTGATTTGGGGCAAGGACTCCCCACCAGCTGAGGGCCTCTGCTTTCACTGGGGCTGGTGGTCCAGGGGGCTCTTACTGCTTGGAGGCCGTGTGGACCATAAGGTCCACCATTCTGTTGCTGTAGCCAAATTCATTGTCATACCAGGAAACAATCCTGACAAAGTGGTCATTGAGGGCAATGCCAGCACCAGCATTGAAGATGGAGGAGTGGGTGTCACTATTAAAGTTGCAGGAGACAGACAACCTGGTCCTCAGTATAGCCCACGATGTCCTTGAGGGGGCCCTCTGACACCTAATGATACCTTTTTTTTAATTTACAGATTTTTTAAAAATTTATTTTCCCTGTATTGATTAAGTTATTACAAATGTGGCCCTGACCGGTTTGGCTCAGTAGAGCACCGGCCTGTGGACCGAAAGGTTCCAGGTTCGATTCTGGTCAAGGGCATGTGCCTTGGTTGCAGGCACATCCCCAGTAGGAAGTGTGCAGGAGGCAGCTGATCGATGTTTCTCTCTCATCGATGTTTCTAACTATCTCTCTCTCTTCCTCTCTGTAAAAAATTCAATAAAATATATAAAAAAAGATATTACAAATGTGTCCTTATCCCCCCAATGTCCTCTCTTCCCCCCCAATCCTGCCCTCACCCTCACCCTCAGCCCCTGTTGTCCACATCCATCGCTTATGCTTATATGCATGCATACAAGTCCTTTGTTTCATCTCCCCCCCTCACCCCCACCCTCCCCTATCTTCCCTCTGAGGTTTGAGCATCTGATCGATGCTTCTCTTGAAGGGACAGAACGGAACTTGAAAGAACTAAGCAGAACTAAGCAGAAATGCACCCTCCTCCCTCTTCAAGGACGAGGCAGAGACATGCTCTTCTCCCTCTCCTCTATCTTGTCTTGCAAGGCTGGGCCCTCAGCCCAAGCCGCCCCCCCCCCCGAGACTGACCACAAGAATGCTGGTATTGTCCTAACTCTCCCAACCACCCACCTGAGTGGACCAATGAAGCTCCAGAAATGTAGCTACGGTCCTAATAAGGCTATAGTGGAGGACGGCTCCAACCTTCAGAATGTGATGGTCACTTCCTGACCCTTACGCTGTAAAACCCTGACCAATCTCTGTAACTCACGTCACCCCTAAAGCCCACCCCAAATAGCTAGCCCTATATAACCTTTGTTCTCCTGGGACACGCTCTCTCGCCTCACCGCTGCGCTGGATAGAGGCTGGGAGCCAATTCTAGAATTGATCAATAAAGACTCGTTGCTTTTGCATCGGAGGAGGCTCCCTGGTGGTGGATTGTTGGGGACCCCGAGCTCTGGGCATAACACTCTGTCTCTACATCTGTTTTTGTTCATCGGTTTATGTTGTTCATTATAATTCACAAATGAGTGAGAGCATGTGATATTTATCTTTCTCCGGCTGGCTTATTTCACTTAGCATAATGCTCTCTGATGATACCTTTTTGATATCATATTTGGCAGCTTTCTCCAGATGGCAGCTCAGATGCACAACTGACACATTAGGGGTCGGGTATGGAGACTGCCCCTGAGCCAGCTTCAAATCAGGTGAGGCAGAAGGAGCCGGCTCAGGGGCAGTCTCCATACCCGCAGGCCTGTGTCTGTTGCCCAATAGGATGCAAGGTACCTTCTTATTTCTGAGCGGAGCGCCTGGAAGGGTGTCCCTGCAGTGTGTGGAAGAAAGAGCAGAGGACACCGATCCTAGCATTACCCCTTTTGATGTTGGCAGGATCTTGCCCCTAGAAGATGGAGAGGGACTTCCCATTGATGACAAGCTTCCCATTCTCAGCCTTGACTGTGCCTTTGAACTTGCCATGAATAGAATTAGGAGAATGTAGACCATGTAGTTGAGGTCAATGAAGGTGTCATTGATGGGGACAATATCCACTTTGCCAGAGTTAAAAACAGCGCTTCTGACCAGGTATCCAGTATGGCCAAATCTGTTCATTCTGACCTCCACCATTATGTCTCAGGGTTGTGGCTGGCACTGTGCAGGAAGACATGGCCATCTGATGAATAGGAGGAGCAGAGAGACAGATTCTCCCTTTCTTATACCTTACACCCATCCAGTTCATCAACAAATTTGGCAGGTGCTTCCTTGAAAAGCTATCTAGAATCTGACTACTTATCACCTCCATTTCTACCACTGAAGTCCAAGCCACCATCATCCCTCACCTGGATTGCTACATTAGTCTCTTGCTCTCTACTTTGTCCCCAGTGGCGTATTTTCTACACAGAAGCCAGAGTCCTGTTTCAAACCGGTGTTTCCCTATAACAACCGAGAATAAAACCAAAGTCCATTCAAAGACCATGCACGATCAGACGCACAGCTACCTCTCAGATTTCATCTCATAACATTCTTCCCCTTGCTCACTGCACTCCAGCCACAGTGATGTTTCTGCGTCATGTCAAAATGTTCCTACCCCCAGGCAGGCCTTTGGGATTGGTATTTAGTCTGTCTCCACCACTCTTCCCTCAGTGCTTCCTTACTTTATTCAGGTCTCTGGTAAAATGTCACTTTCTTAGAAAACTTTTCTCTGGCTACCTTATGTAAAATAGCACCCCTGTCACTCTTTGTCCTCTTACCCTGCCTGATTTTTCTTTTCTTTTTTTCTTTTCTTTTTTCTGGGGATGGAGGGGAAGGGAAAGAGAGGCGGTGGTGAGAGGTGGAGGGAGGGAGGAGAAGAGGGGGAGAAGGGAAGAGAGGGAGGGGGAGAGGGAGAGAGTGGGAGAGAAGGAGGGAGAGAGGGCAAGGGAGCCTGCCTGATTTTTCTTGGTATCACTTAACACTTTCTGAGATCACTGTTCCTCCTCTTAATATTCTGTCTAAATTTTTAAAAAAATATATTTTATTGATTTTTTTTTTTACAGAGAAGAAGGGAGAGGGATAGAGAGTTAGAAACATCGATGAGAGAGAAACATCCATCAGCTGCCTTTTGCACACCCCCTCCCGGGGTTGTGCCCGCAACCAAGGTACATGCCCTTGACCAGAATCGAACCTGGGACCCTTCAGTCTGCAGGCCGACGCTCTATCCACTGAGCCAAACCGGTTAGGGCTCTCTAAATTTTTCATTAGCACTTATCATTATCCAAGATCATATTATATAATTATTATTTTTAAGTTTTCTGCCTCCGCTAGACTAAATTAATCAGGTGCAGCACTTTGTCTGCTTTGCTCTTTACTGAATCCCCAGCATAGTGTTGGAACTGTGCCTGAGTATATAGAGGAACCTCACATATTTATTGAATAAATGAATTCTCTTTTGATCACCTAGAGTTGGGTCTGAATTCTTGTTCTGCTTCTTATTAAATATGTGGCATATCTTTTATCCTTTCTAAACCTCAAGTCCCTCATCTCCTTATTTTTTAAAAATACATTTTTATTCATTTCAGAGAGGAAGGGAGAGGGAGAGAGATGGAAACATCAGTGATGAGAGAGATGGGCTGCCTCCTGCACGGTCTGTGGGAAACTGATATAGGGTTAAGCCTGGGACTGACCTGCTGGCAAAGTCACAAACAAGTCCTAGCTTAGAGGGCACAGTCCTCTTAGCATAATTAGGCTTGACCTTGTAACACTTCCTAGATCTTATCTGGGAAGCTAAGGGGCTGAGGAAGTGCAGGAAGTGTAACCATGGTGTAAACAAGTGAAACTCACAAGAAAAGTGTAACTTTGGTAACCACTACCTTGTTTACCGCTCACTATAAAAAGCTTGGTGAGGCCTGAACACAGTGGAAGTCCTTCCTCTTGAGTTGGACTCTCTCACCTGGTCCCCCAATATTCCCAAATTATCTCGTGTCTTTCCTTTTTCATTTGTTGTGCGGCTCCTCTTCCAGACCCGAACCCTGAACCACGCAGGACGTGGAGGGGAACACTTACGACAACGGTCTCTATTGGGGGTCGAGCCTATAACCCGGGCATGTGCCCTGACCGAAAGTAGAATCATGACCTCCTAGTTCAGGGGTGGGCAAACTTTTTGACTCGAGGGCCACAATGGGTTCTTAAACTGGACCAGAGGGCCGGAACAAAAGCACGGATGGAGTGTTTGTGTGAACTAATATAAATTCAAAGTAAACATCATTACATAAAAGGGTACGGTCTTTTTTTTCAATAGTTTTATTCATTTCAAATGGGCCGGATCTGGCCCGCTGGCTGTAGTTTGCCCATGGCTGTCCTAGTTCATAGGTCGACACTCAACCACTGAGTCACACTGGCCAAGCTCAAGTTCCTCATCTTTAAACTAGGAATACTAAAATATCTACTCTAACAGGTCAATGTGAGTAGCAATGAGCTATTGCGCAAACTGCCTGGTGGTCTCTCACTGTCCTCTCCACCTCCTCTGTTAATCTCAATTCACTCTGATCACTTGACTTCTCTGTGATCCTTTAGGTACTTAATTGGCATTATATCAATTTTCCATCTGCTTTATAACTGTACATAATTTATTTACTGTGTGTTTTTGTATTAAAACTTCCCTAACTGGGCTGGGTCATTTGCATATCACCGACCCTCTCTATCCTTTTCTAAGCACTTACCCACTTTTCCCAATGCTTTCCTCATAGGCATTGGAGTATGCTTGATTATTTCTTCTGATTCTAATGCATTATAACACAAACCAACTGTACCATGATGCTTGAATCACAGAAATATCAGAAAACTTGAATTGTAGTGCTGGGAAAGACTTTTGAGATAATATAATCTATTCATCCTTCAAATAAAGTAAAAGACCCCAAAAAGAAGAAGTGACCTGCCAAAGATCACCAGGGTAGTAACAGCACAGGGACTGAAATCCAGGTCTCCTGATACCAAGTCATTTTTAGTTTGAAAATTCAATAATAGGCTTCAATAAGCATAGTAATTATAGTAAAAATTACACTGAAAACTTCTGATTGCCTCAGGGTATTTTCCAGTGACTCTAGTGACCAAATCTTTCTTCATTACTTCAGACTGTCAGCTGGAGAAATTGCCCATGAGGCCCCGGGATAGGTCCCGGGTGATTGATGCTGCCAAACATGCCCACAAGTTTTGTAACACAGAAGACGAGGAAACTATGTATCTTCGCAGGTAAGAGGTCAATGTTCTCTGTCTAGGATTTCCTTATTGTGTTGGGGGTCTAGGTCTGAGGACTACAAATACCCCATCTAGCGTTGAACAGGTCTTTTGGGCCCAATACATTGATGTTTGTGGTAGATCTCTAATTTCTGTTAATGCAGCAGCAGCTCTATTGTGTTTTGTTGAAATGGTGCTGAGATGTGATTCTTTTGCCATTTGAGAGCTGTATATATTTTTTTGCAAGTAGAATGAGTTCATTTAACCTGTAATCTCTTGGAGCATACTATGTGCAGGCACTGATCTTGGGACTGTGTCTATGAGGATTAATCAAGTACCATCCTAACCATTAAAGAGCTCATGGCTCAGCAAGGAAACAGGCTACCTATTGTGATATGATAAAATATTGGTATGGTGAACAAAGGGCTACAGAAAAACACATAGGAGTGGCTCATCCTGCCTGAATGGTGGTCAGGAAAGGTAGAAGTAGATGGTGGCATTTGTGTTTGGCCTTGAACTAGGATTTTACAAAGTAGATGAGGTAAATGAGGAACATTCCAAATGGAGGGAATATGGAATCATTAAAAGCATCAAATTAAAAAAAGCATCAAATATGTGTGCTTGGGAAATCTGAGTAGTCCTTTGTGTCTAGAGCAGCCGTGGGCAAACTATGGCCCGCGGGCCGGATCCGGCCCGTTTGAAATGAATAAAACTAAAAAAAAAAAAAAAAAAAAAAAAAAGACCGTACCCTTTTATGTAATGATGTTTACTTTGAATTTATATTAGTTCACACAAACACTCCATCCATGCTTTTGTTCCTGCCCTCCGGTCCAGTTTAAGAACCCATTGTGGCCCTCGAGTCAAAAAGTTTGCCCACCCCTGGTCTAGAGCCTAGGTCACTCTACAGGAAGGGGTTCATGCCTCCTGGGGTGAGGACAATAAAATGCTGAAGCAGACAAGTTTGGACCTTATCTGCAGGCAATAACCATCTCCTTTTTTATCTTTTATTTATTCTATTTAAAAATATATATTTGTATTGATTTCAGAGAGGTACGGAGAGGGAGAAAGAGACAGAAACATCAATGATGAGAGAGAATCATTGATTGGTTGCCTCCTGCACACCCTCTACGGGGGACCAAGCCTGTAACCCAGGCATGTGCCCTGACCAGGAATCAAACCGTGACCTCCTGTTATAGGTCAACGCTCAATCACTGAGCCATGCCAGCTGAGCACCATCTCCTTTTTTAAGCAGAGAAGTGACATGGTTAGATCTGTTTTAAGTATGGGAGTCCTTGATATATATGGGTAATTGAAACTTGGGGAGGGATAAAATTACATAGAAAGATTGTGGAGCAAGAAGAAGAGAGGACTAAAGGTACAATCGGGGAAACACGGACATTTAAAAAGCAGACATCATCATTGGAACACAACCAGAAGAACCTGATGATGTGGAAAACAGGAGAGGACAGAGTTTCAAGAAGTGTGTGTAGGGAGGGAGGGTGGTCATCAACAGGTGCCGCCGAGAGGTCAATCTTAGGGAATTAAAAAGTCCGTCATTGCATTTAGCAAATATTTCATTTATTGATCTACCATATGCCAGGTGCTGACCTAGAAACCTGGGATATCCTAGTATATTAATGTGCTAAACTGGATAGCACCACAGAAATGAATTGTCTCACAGTTCTGGAGGCTAGAAGTCTAAAATTAAGGTGTCAGCAGAGCCATGCTCTCTCAGAAGGTGTAGGGGAGGATCCTTCCTTGCCCCTTCCTAGCTTCTGGTGTTTGCTAGCCATACTTCTCATTTCTTGGCTTGTAAATGCATCACTCTCATATCTGTTTGCATCATCATATGGCTTTTTTGTGTGCCTCTGTCCCTATGTTTCTTCTCTTATAAGGACACCAATCACATTGGATTAAGGGCACATTCTACTCATCTACATGACCTCATCTTAACTAATTATATCTGCAACACCCTCTATTCAAATAAGGCCATATTCTGAGGTTTCTGGAAGAACATTACTTTTTAAGGGGCATTATCCAACCCAGTACAACCAGTAGACAAGCAAAGAACCCTGCCCTATGGAGCTTAAGTTCTAGTGTTGAACTAGAAAAAACTACAGGCTGGCATCTAGCTATGTTTATTTAAGAAACCAAACTATTATCAGCCCGAACTAATGAAAAAAGTTAGAAACCACTGCTAGGTGACATTCAGTAGCAAATCAAGCATCAAGCACCACTGTGACAACTGGGTTTCCAGAACTGTGCAGTTGAAGAAAATTTTGGTCATATTCAAGATACAACCAGGGCCACAAATTATAATAAAACTTATGATAGTCACAAAGGGAGGCCCTCCAGAAAATAGTGGGGAAATACTTCATATGGTACATAGAAAGGTTTATAAGTAACATGCCCTATCTAAAGCTAATCCATTCTCTTGTGCTTTTTCTCCCTCCATTAATCTTTGTTTAGGTTTCTGATTTTGAAAATTATTAACTATCTTAGGGATGAATAAATTATTAATGATATATTTATATAACATTACATATGTAATATAGTATATTATAATTATACATTACTATATAGTAGTATTATATATTATATATATTTAAAGAATTTCTATTATTCAGTTAATTCAGGAAGTAATCTAATAACACAACTAGGCCACAGACTCCTGTGACATTATAAGGCAGATGCCCTCAGTTCTGCGCCAGAAAAGTGCGTGGCCCTAGGCTGAAGTAGAATCCTTGGAATGCAGTCAGCCTGATCCTGGAAGTGAGCCAGCTTCAGTCCCAGCCTTAGTGTTGGGTGCTGCTCAGGCTTGTGGCCTCTGGCCAAGTGACTGTTGGGCCACAGAGTTTTTAGAGTTTACCAACAAGGCATGGTATATTTCCCCCATGGTTGATATTGTTCCCGCTCTAATCATGGCCAGTCTAATGTGCGTCCCAACTGGTCAGAGTGGAATTTCAGTCTGCTCTTTACCCTTCCTCTTCTGTAGCCAACTGAGTGTGCCAGTTACTGAAGATATAGAGTTTTCCCAACACAGACCCCAGAGGAACCCATCACTTTCTACCTTCAAGTCTCTCTATTCTAAAGTACCTCTCCTTTGACAGTGTTTTAAAATATATATATATATATATATATATATATATATATATATATATATATATTGATTTCAGAGAGGAAGGGAGAGGGGGAGAGAGATAGAAACATCAGTGATGACAGAATCATTGATTGGCTGCCACCTGCAGACCCCCCCATTGGGGATGGAGCCTGCAACCCGGGGATGTGCCCTGACTGGGAATCTAACCGTGACCTCCTGGTTCATAGGTCAACATTCAACCACTGAGCCACACTGGCTGGACTCCTTTGACATTGTTCCCTAGTCCTCTCTTTCCCTTATCTAGCACCCCCCCAGTTACAAATCAGTGGGTGAGTTTCTGTCTGTATCTTTGTTGCTTGTGCCTCCCTTGATGCTGTCTCCTTCTTTGATTTTCGTGAAATTGCTCTGGTGGTGGTTCTATTTCTTTGGCTTTATGGGTCTTCTGTATTCTTCCTGCCCCTTAAATGTTGGTCTTCCCAGGGCTCTGACCTTGATTTTCTCCCCTTTCTCTTTATACTGTCCTTGGACATTCTCACCACCTTTTGTGGCATCAGTTACATTTATATGTTGAGGACTCACAAAATCTAGATTTGCCTACGATTTTCTCCTGTGCCTAGAACTGTACATCTGCTTACTCTACCTCCTCCCCTGATGTTCTGCCTCAGATCCAACATGACTAAGGCCAAACTCATTATTTCTCTAATGTGGAAGATATTGCAGATTGGTTCACTCAGCACCACTCCAAATCTTCTCTCTTACCCTCCTAAATACTAGAGTCTATAAAGTTAGTACATATTTCAGTGTCCCCCTCCCCCAAAAAAACCCCTCTAATATCTGAATGTGACTTAGCTTTTGCCAAGTAAAAAGGATGGAAGTAGAAATTGTTGGGTGGGGCTTCCAAGGAAAACCTTTTCTTCTCTTATTTCTTCGTGCTATTTTGGAAAATGGACTTGATCATTGGAGCACCAGCAGCCATCTTGGGACTGGGAAAGAAAGGCCACAAGAATTGCACACCTCTTGCCATGCTATTCTTGGGTCTCAACCATTGCCAGAAGCCACCTTCCTCTCGGCTTCTTTTACATTAGAACAAACTCTTGTGTTGAAGCCACTGCAGTCAGGTCTCTGTAACTATCAACCAAACTCAATTTCTTCTTTTTTCTCCTCCTGTGATGATGCCTTCACTCATGCAGTGGCCCAAGGCAGAAATCTGGGAGCCTATCCTCTTCCTCTCGTCCATCCCTGTCCCCACAATCCCCTGCACACATCCACTCACCATGTACTGTCTGTTTCACCTTGTAATCTCTCTTGTGGCTGCCTCCTCATGTTTGGCCCTGCTACCCTGCCATCGTTCTGGTACCCAACTTCACTTGCTTGGGCTGTTGAAGTGGCCTTTTACCTGGTCTTTGGCCTTTACTTTTACCGCCCTTCTGCCTGAATGATCTCAAATGCACATTATTTCAATCTTTCAGTGATTCTTCATGACCTACAGCAGTGCCTTTCAAACATTTTTTAAAAATGAATCCTTTCTTCAAATTAAATTCTTACCCAAAAGTATAAATAATCAGGAAGCTGCTCTCTTTTGGGAGGAAGTGAGCCCAATGCATTAAGGACTCCTTCCCTTCCCCTATCTGATTTCATTTAGGGGTCATTGCGGAGCACAATTTAAAAAATTCTGGTTAGCAGGATAAAATCTAAGCCTGAAGATTTTAAGATCTCTGTGATATGGCCTTGGCCTGCCTGGTATGCCTTTGATTTTTTTTTTTAAACAACTGAGAAACATTTATCATCTCATATATTTTCTGTGGGTCAGGAATTGAAGAGCAGCTTAGCTGGGTGGTTCTGGTCTCTTACGAGGCTGTGGTTAAGAGATTGACTATGGGTGCAGAAATTTGAAGTTTTTATTGGTGCTGGAGGCTCCACTTCCAAGGTGGCTCACTTGCATGATTGGCAGCTGAGTGCTAACTGTTGGGGAAAAGCCTGTTTCTCACCACAGGGATTGTCCATGGGCTGTTAGAATATCCTCAATGACGTGACAGCTGGCTTTCCACAGTGCGAGTAATCCCAGAGAAAGCAAGGCAGAAATCACAATGTCTTTTATGTTCAAGACTCAGAAGTCACAGACTATCATTTCTGCAGTGTCCTACTGGTGTCACAGGTCGGCCCTAGTCATTGTGGGAGGGGACAGTATAAGAGTGTCAATACGAGGGAGCAAGGATCATTGGGGGCCACCTTAGACGCTATCTGCCACAACCAGGGAAAATGTTTTGTTTAGTTTTCAGCCTTCCCTATCACATATATTCCTAGAGATTAAAAATAGGAAAGCCCTAGCTGGTTTGGTTCAGTGGATAGAGTGCCAGCCTGGACTGAGGGGTCCCGGGTTCAATTCTGGTCAAGGGCACATGCCCGGTTTGCGGGCTCGATCCCCAGTGTGTGGTGTGTGAAGGCAGCCGATCAGTGATTCTCTCTCATCACTGATGTTTCTATCTCTCTCTCCCTCTTCCTTCCTCTCTGAAATCAATAAAAATATATTTTTTAAAAAATGGGAAAGACAACAAGGTTACTTTGTCTAAATATTCAGCTCATTTAATCACTTTTTAATAAAGCACTTAAAAGCCTTGTCTCATTTTTATACATATATATATATATATACATACATATATATATTATTTTTTACAGAGAGGAAGGGAGAGGGATAGAGAGTTAGAAACGTCGATGAGAGAGAAACATTGAACAGCCGCCTCCTGCACACCCCCCACTGGGGATGTGCCCGCAACCAAGGTACATGCCCTTGATTGGAATCGAACCTGGGACCCTTCAGTCTGCAGGCCGATGCTCTATCCACTGAGCCAAACTGGTCAGGGCAAGCCTTGTCTCATTTACATTAGAGTCTCAATATCTGAAAAAGATAAACTTTTTGAGAGTAAGAACCCTGCCTTATACTTGATCAATTTTTATAAACTTGACAAAATCCAATTTGCCATAGGTATTTGAAAATAAACTCATTGGGAAATATATAGCCCCTTTTGTTTGATATTCCTGTGCTTTGAAAGCTCCAGCTTATAAGATTGGCTGACTTTAGATTCTAGAAGTCAGTTGCATGGTTAATATTTCCCTTCAGGCTTAGGTCGAATTTAGAATCCTAGTAGGAACCAGATGGGATACACAAAACAGGAAATATTGCCAGTGCCCTAGGTTAATGATGTTAGCAAATGGGGGCACATTTGGCATAAGTAATACTTGTAAGCAGAGAGGCAAAGTGTTAAAGAAGGTGGAGATCACAGTCTTTGGCGTTCCATTCCAAGCAGCACCACTGTATCTTTTTTCATTCTGTGGGTTGTGTTTTCACTTTCTTGATGATATTCCTGGAAGCACAAACGTTTTTAATTTTAATCAAGTCCCATTTATCTATTCTATGATTGCTTGTGCTTTATTTAGATGTTCTATTTCTTTGCCAGTGAGTTTTGGTAGTTTGTATCATTCTTTTGTTCTAGGATTTGTCCATTCCATCTAGGTAATCTAATTTGTTGGTATACAATTGATCTTAAAATCTTTCTGTCTGTAAGATCTGTAGTACTCCTTTGGTTTTTTTAAGGCTAGTAACAGACTATTTGTAATTCTCTGAATAGTTTGCATTTTCACATAGTATTCCCTCTGCCTGAAATACCATTTTCTATCAGGACTGTCAGCTTGAACATACCTCTTCATGAAGCCTTCCATGCTTGCTTCAGACAGATTGGTGCTCCAACCTCTGTGTTCCCATTAATTACACTGTATACATTCCTCCATTTAAGAACTTACCTCTGAAAGGCGTGCCGCCCGCCTCTCCGGGCGGTGCGGGAGGAGGAGTCTGGCCGCTGGCTCTGAAATCCCTCCGCGCCTGCTGTAGGGCCTGGCCTCCCCTGAGCGGGTCCGCTCGGACCAGCTGTGGGGTGGCCGGCGACCGACCACGGGGGAGGTCATGGGAGCGGAAGGCCTCACCGCCTGGCTCTTTCCTCCCTTCCCCTGTGGTCGGCTCCCCGCTTGCCCGCGCTGGGGCCGGGGGCCGGTCGGGGGGACCGGGGCCTGCGTGGGCCGGCCGCCGGGCCCCATGGCGGGGGGGGGGGGGGGGGGGGGGGGGGCGGCGTTGGCTCCCCGGCCCACAGCGGGAGCCCGGCGTGGGCTGCCACCCGCCCGCTGCCCCCCGGACTGGGCCCGGTGCAGCGGCAGCGGCAGCAGTGGAGTGGGGCGGTGCCCTAGCTGGGGGAGGCCGCCATGCTGCAGTGCACCGGCCCCATGGCCAGGCCTGCTCCGGGCGGATGCCGCTCCTCCGGGGCTGGGCCGCTCCGCCGGCCGCACCCCGTTTGCTGGGCCTGTGCCGCCCAGACGCGCTGGAGTCCCGATCTGCCCGCGGGCCAGCTGCGGGTGCTATGCGGGAGGGCCATCCTGCCTTGTGGCGAGTTCGAGCGGCAGCAGCGGGAGCTGGGCAAGGACTGCGCCCTCCATCTTGCCTTGGGTCCTCCATCTTGGGACAGAGCCACGTGCGCCCTCCATCTTGCCTTGGGTCCTCCATTTTGGGACGGTGCCATGTGCTTCCTCACGGGAAGAAGCCACTGCTAGCCACACCCAGGATTTCTCTGGACTGACCAATAATAATCAAGGGAAGTGCATGCCATCACTGTGACCACATCCTGTACCGACTTGTGCCTGGCCAATCGGCGGGGAAAACAGTCCCCTCTCCTGCCCTCACTCCACCCCCCTTTAAAACCCCCTGTCCCATCAGGTCTCTCGCTCTCTCTCGGCCACTGGAGCTTACCGTTGCATCGGTGAGTGTGGCAGGGGAGCCAAACCTAGGTTTGAAATAAATGACTCTTTGCTTTTGCATCGGACTGACTGGCTCCCTGGAGGTCTTGGGAACTTTGAAATCTGGGCACAACAACCTCCATGATTATAATTATACTCACTAAACTGAATTCTTAAAATAATTCAACCCATATTTATTGCATGTTTATTTTGTTTCTAGTACTTTGTTCAGCTCTAGGGATAGAATGGTGAGACAGACAGGCATGGTCTCCACTGATTTCTGATCTCATGGACCTTACAATCTCGTGGGATGACAGAAAAAATAAAGTAATTATGATTATGAAAGGTCATATGAATGAAACAAAGGGCTCATACAGAGAACTACATGAGAACCTCTTTAAAAAGGTGGTCAGGGAAGGCCTCTATGACTAGGTGATATTTGAACTGAGTCCAAAAAAGATGAGAATGGCACAGCTGTGGCACAGTAGTAAGAAGAGCATTCCAGGCAGAGAGAAGAGTATGTGTGAAAGGTCAGGTGGGAAAACACTTGTTGGTTCAAAGAACAGAAGGAAGACTGACATGGCCGGTGCATAGTGAGAGAGGGAGGGAATGTGTGAGGATGAGGCAGGGGCCCAATTGTGGGCCCAGTTGCTGCCTAGTAGGTCATGGTAAGGAGTTTAGATTTTATTCTAGGTGTCTTGGGAAGCCACTCTTGACTACTTAGAGAATGATTTGGGGTGAGACAGTAGTAGAAGCAGATTCTAGAATAAGCATTCAGAATTATTTTACATATGAATTTGGAATGGGAAAGGCCTCTCTCTCTCTTTATTTGGTCACACAAACATCTAAAATTTCTATTTGGGGGGAAAAGTCAGAGAGAAATGTAAAACTGGGTAAGAAATATTTGCAAGGGCCCTTAACATTTGCAAGTCTCCTTAGTATATAATAAAAAGACGACTCAATAGACAAAGGGTAGAGACTGACAGTCCACCCCCCCCCCATACAAATGCCTATTAAATATATGAAAAGATGCCTAGCTTCACTCTTTAAAAAAAAGAACTACAGTTTATGAGATCACATTTTTCACATGCCAGATTGGCAGTGGACCTTAATAGCATACTGTGTTGGTGAGACTGTAGGGAAACAGGAACTCTCACATGGGTGGTGGGAGTGTAAATTGGTTCAACTTCTCTAGAGAGTAATTTGGCAGCGTCTATCAGAATTTTAAGTGGATACACTTCTAGGAATTTATCCAACAAGTAAAAGACATTTTGGTTCATCCATACAAAGGCATACAGTACAGACCTTGTAAAGAATGAAGCATCTCTTTATTAGTGATGGGGAAGGATCAATATATACTTTTTTATATGCTTTTATTGATGAGAGAGAGAGAGAGAGAAACATTGATGAGAAACATCAACTATTGGCTGCTTCCTGCATGCCCCTAACTGGAGATCAAGCCCACAACCCGGGCATGTGCCCTGATGGGGAATCAAACTGGTGACTTCTACATTCATGGGTCGACGCTCAACCACTGAGCCATGCCAGCCAGGCTAGGCAACATTTTTAAGTCAATAAAGTGGTAGAGAACAATTTAAAATATTCTACACTTGTTTAAAAAGGCAAAGAAAAAATGTATTTTCTTTATGTACAAATAAGGATTCCTTGCTTGTATCATCTACTATCTCTGGGAGGAACAGAAAAAAACCAGAAACAGTATTTGCCTCTGGGAAAGAAAACTGTGAGTGGAGGATGGGTAGGGAGGATATTTACTTCTCATTTTATTCTCTGTATATACCATGTGTACATGTTTGAAACAAAGGGAGGGGGAGTGAGGAGACCAGTCAGGAAGCTGTGACCGTAGTCCAGGCAAGAGATACCAGTGGTCTGGGCTAAGATGGTGGTAGGAAGGTGGAGAAGAGCAGACAGGTTTAAGTTTTTTTATTTTTATTTTATTATTTTTAATATATTTTTATTGATTTCAGAGAGGAAGGGAGAGGGGGAGAGGTAGAAACATCAATGATGAGAGAGAATCATTAATCAGCTGCCTCCTGCATGCCCCACACTGGGGATAGAGCCTGCAACCTGGACATGTGCCCTGACCAGGAATTGAACTGTGACCTCCTGGTTCCTAGGTCGATGCTCAACCACTGAGCTGTGCCGTCTGGGGTAAGATTTTTTTTAGATAAAATGCACAGGATTTGCTGATGCAGAGGTGTGGGAGATGAGGGGAAGCAAAGAATCAAGGATGATGAGTCCCAGGTTTCTGTTAAGTAACGGTGGGTGGAAGAATTGGTTATCTAGGGCTCTTGAGCCTGATGGCCTTGGCTTGAATTCAACCTATTTTGCTTTCTAACTCTATGACCTTGGGCAAATTATGTAATTATTTTGAATTTAGGAGCCCTCATGTGTAAAATGGGAATGATAATGTGACCTACCTCACAGGTTTGTTGTAAGGATTAAATGAGTTAACACATGTACACTTTAGAGCAGCTGCCTGGCACATAGTAAAAGCTATACAAGTAGTTACCTCTATTGTTGTTCTTATTACTGCCACTGAGTTGCTGCTATGACTACAACTGCTTCTCCTCTTCTTCTGTCAGAGAAATGCCTGGCTCCTATCAGTAAATATTTGTGGAAGGAAGGAATGCTTTAAAATCAACACTTGTTTCATAACCAGTTGATCTATGAAATGAAAAAATTTAAAGATAGTTTATCGATTTTTAAATAGAGGAAAGGAAGGGAGAGAGAGAAAGATTGATGTGAGAGCACAACATCGGCCACCACTGGGGACCAAGTCCACAACTCCGGGCATTTGCCCTTTACTGGGAATTGAACGAGCAACCTCCCGGTACACAGAATGACGTACAACCAACTGAACCATACTGGTCAGTGCGAAATGGAAAAATTTGAAAGGCCCTTTTAGCATTTGAAGAAATGAGATAGTGATGTTGGTAGGTTATGAAATTTGTTCATATCTTTCCTCTTTGACTTGCTTTTTTTGTGCAGGCCTGAAGGCATTGAACGGCAGTACAGGAAGAAGTGTGCAAAGTAAGTATTAACAGTGTGGATTTCTCTGAGCATAAGCAAGTAGTGACAACAATGTGTTAGGACCAGAATTGTTTGGATCCAATTCTCTGTTGTATCTTTATCCTTAAAATCTCTACACAAATAACAATATGTTTCTCAAAGAGACCAGTCAGAGTTACATCTTTGACCAGCAGGCCACAAAAATGTTTTTTGTTTTTTAAAAAATATATATTTTATTGATTTTTTACAGAGAGGAAGGGAGAGGGATAGAGAGTTAGAAACATCGATGAGAGAGAAACATCGATCAGCTGCCTCCTGCACATCTCCCACTGGGGATGTGCCCACAACCAAGGTACATGCCCTTGACCGGAATCGAACCTGGGACCTTTCAGTCCGCAGGCCGACGCTCTAGCCACTGAGCCAAACGGTTAGGGCAAAAATAAGTTTTTTCACATGATATAATTTTTTTAAGTTGAGGTGTAATTTATATATAATAAAATTTGCCCTTTCAAGTGTACCATTTGACAGAAGCATGCAATCATGTAGTGCCACCACTATCATGATACAGAACAGTCCCAGGACCCCATGTTCCCTTTGCAGTTAGTCCCTTTCCTCACCCCTCTCCCTGGGCAGTCACCAATCTGCCTTCTATGACTGTGGTTTTCGCCTTTTCTAAAAGTTTATGTAAGTTCTACAATATATGTTTTACTGTATACAATCTGTATCTTTTATATCTGGTTTCTTTCATGAAGCATAATGCTTTTGGAATTCATCCAAGTTGTTACGTATACCAGCAATCTGTTCTTCTTTATTGCTGAGTAGTAGTCCTTTGCACCAGCTTGTTTCACCACCCCTTTGTTGAAGGGCATTTGGGTGGTTAATGGTTTTGACTATTCCAAATAGAGCTGCTATGAACATTCTAGTATAAATCTTAGTGGGAACATGTGTTTTTCTCTTGAAGTGGTTTTTCTGGGTCATATAGTAAATGTAACAGAGTAATTTAATCCAGGCCCATTTATAAAGCATGCTATAGGACTCCAGACCTCAGAAGTTTATTTAATACAATATAAATATATATATTTCCAGCTTTAGATTAATAGAACATTAAACAATAGTAAGTTTAATCTTGTTTCAGTAATCACAGGCATTTGTGAACCGACCACTGCAGTGGAGCCTTTACACACTCTCTTGACACTGCAAAAACATAAAACAAAACTAGACAAACCCCCAAACTAGTTACCCAGACACCAGGGAAGAATACCAGCAGTTTTGGCTGGAAAGTAATCAGTAGCAGGAGCCAGGGTTCACCAGACTTGCCTAATGATAAGAATCACTTGGGATGCTGAGAAAAATGACAGATTCCAAGGCCACAACCCCCAGATTTGCTGAATCAGGATCTTCTGGGGATGTGGGGGTAGGCATCTGATCAGCAATTTTATTTTATTTATTTATTTTTTTAATTTTAGAGAAATTTATCAATCATCATGAAAGAAAAAATATATTTCAAGTAAATTCTTCTAGAACGGTTTATATTGTGGAGGGAGCAGAGGTAATAAAGACAAGAGTGAAATAAGGAGAGCATCTCTCCCATCCTCCAGGTTGTCAATGTAATCAAACTAATAGGCCCAGTGCCTGAGGTGCTTACTGACAGGCTTAATTAGTCAGAACCTCAAATAACTTGTTACTTCTTCTTGCTCATGTTATTAACAGTAGATCGAAGAGTAGAAATTCTAGTCCAGGCAAACTCATAACATTTATATAGTTAAGACCTTTTCACAGGCTCCTGTCACATTTTTGACAAAGATTGTCTTAGTGACCATCTGCTTTTGCTGTCAGTGATGACCTGTGATTGCATCAGATCAATTGCCACCTACTAGATCAATTTATATAAGACCTGTCCTGCATATTCATAAAGCAAGATAGTTCTTGTCACATATATGTGAAAGACTGCACCAGAAAATTAATCAGTGTAATGTCAATGGAAGACCCAATATCTATCTACTCTTTTTAAAAAAAAATCTTCAACAAGTTCTAAGTCCCATGAATTTTAAAATATGTACTTCATTTATTAATTTTTGGTTGTTAAATGGAGGATCTCAAAATTTCTTGAAAACCTGAAGTTTTCAGTTGCTAGAAAATAAATGTTTTTCTGTTACAGGAAACTCTTTTTGCTACAATAAAGGAGTTAGACTGGATGGATGAGAATAAAATCTGATTGAATCAGATAAAGTCGAACAGAAAAATAGATCCTGGGCGCTATAAGAAACAAAGGTAGTTCAGATGTCTTAACTGTGCAGATCTGCGGGGGTCCAACCCCAGCAGGTCCAGGGGTCCCCAAAGATGTGGACGGAGTCGGCGAAGAAGGAATGACACAGAGACAGCGTTCAGTTGATCAGCAGCCTAGCCAGGATCTCTAGCCAGGATCTCCAGCCAAGTTCTGTTCAGGATCTCCAGCGAATCCTGGTTAGGATCTCCAGCCAGGTTCTGTGTCCATGTTCTCTTGCTAGGTTCTGTCTCCAGTTTCTGTCCAGGATCTTTTGCCATGTTCTCTCCAGCGAAGTTCTTCTGTCTCTAGGTTCTGTGTAGGTTCTGTGTCTAGGTTCTGATCAGCAATTTTAACAAGCACCCTCAGTGATGCTTAGTGAGTAGTTTTGGGAAACACTGGAAAGAGCGCACCATTAGTTTATGCCACAAACAAAAATATTCCTGAAATCTCAGCACACTTTGCAAATCTGGATTCTGAGGTCTCCCAAAGACTCACTCTCCTATTCCCAGGTGTGGACTGCCACTCTTCTACCAGTCCCAGCCAAAGAATGCTCCCGTGACCTTCATTGTGGATGGAGCAGTAGTCAAGTTTGGCCAGGGTTTTGGCAAAACGAATATATATACTCAGAAGCAAGAGCCTCCTAAGAAGGTAATTGTCATTGAAAGAGACAGAGTGGTTAATATAGCTATGGATTTTGCCCTGGCTGGGTGGCTCAGTTGGTTGGAGTGTCATCTCATACACCAAAGGGTGGCGGGCTGGATTCCTGGTCAGGGTACTCTCCTGGCGTGCGGGTTCGGTCCCTGTTCGGGCCTGTATGGGAAGCAACCAATCAATGTTTCTCTTTCACATCAATATTTCTCTCTCTCTCACCCTTCCTCTCTAAAACAAAAACACAAACAAATCCTTGGGTGAGGGTTAGAAAAATTATATATATATATATATATATATATATATATATATATATATATATATATATTATATATGGCAATGGATTTAGCCCTAAATTTTAAATTAAGATTATATTGTGCAAGAAATTTTCCGTTATGAAACCATTCTTTATTAAGAGAACGCCATTTTTGTGCATAATATTGTGTTCTTTTTTCTTTCCTACAGCTGACCTATGAGTAAAATTAGAAATTGTATCGTTTTTATTCACATTTATTTCCTTCCACATTTCTACTTTTTCCAGTGAAAAAAAAATTACAAATGGACTGAATTAGGCTAATTTTTAAATATACTTTTAAAACTCTTGATGGAAAATGTTAGAAAAATGTAATGCAAATAAACACATTGGCACTTTTAGATAGGCCACCTTGTTTCAAAGAGGTGGGTGTCCACTCCCCAAAACTGCATTCCCCAGCACACAGATACATGTGCACCTGCATGTGCAAGCACACACACACACACGCACACACACACACACACACGGCTCACAGAGCCTCTTGCTGTATCTACACTGATTTCTCTTCTGCTACTCCAGGTGATGATGACCAAACGGACTAAAGACATGGGCAAGTTCAGCTCTGTCACTGTGTCTACTATTGATGAAGAGGAAGAGGAGATTGAAGCTGTAAGTGCTTCTGCTCTCAAGGGAATTGGATGGGGGTATGGAAGGAAAGGGGCTCTAGAACTACAGCATCCCAGTAGCAGAATAATCAGAGTCTGCTCATAGACCCTGCTCTGCCAGTAAACAACTGTGATGCCGGCTAGTTCCTGTGTCCCTGGATCCCCAGCACCATCTGTAAAATGAGAGCCAGGGAGTTGGACTAAATCAGTGATTTTTTAAAAAAAATATTGTGTTTTTGAGATGCCCTAGGGGGCAAATCCCTCATCCCTCTTCAGTTTAAATATTACAACGATTTCGGGTCCCTTCTAGTCCAGCTCTGATGGTTTCTGAGTCTGCCCTTAGCAGTAGCAGCAATTACCTTTATGGTACTTCAGTATAATGATGTTTACAGAGGGAGAGATGTTATCTATTATTTTTTAATCGTTTCAGTTGAAACCTGAACTCTTCTGGATTACTGAAGAGTTGAAATGGAACAGCCATACCATTTCAGTGATAATTTCATAATTTGAATGGTATAAATTGCTACTTAAGGTCTCTGTTGTTCCTCATTGGTGTGACTGCTGCTTTAAGGATGCTTCTTTTTTCCCCTCAGCGGGAAGTTGCTGACTCGTATGCACAGAATGCCAAAGTGATTGAAAAACAGTTGGAGCGCAAAGGCATGAGCAAAAGGCGGCTGCAAGAGCTGGTGAGTGGCATGTAGCAGCAAGATGCTAGGCTGGACTATTTGGATCTCTTGGTTGGGAAGATCCTCTGGCAGTCAGGGAAATCTTTCAGGAAGTCTGTCAGGGGTTACTAGTGTAGCCGGCTGCCAGGTGTTAACTCTGTCTGGGCTATGACTGTTGGTATGCCCTGCTCTGAGGTAGTGACCACAGGATCCAGGCTCTAAATGATAGTACCTGTTAGCTAGCCCTAAGTAGAATGATATTTTACTCTGCTACTTGTGGTCCAAGGTCAGGAGTTAGATCGGGGTTTATGGATGCTTTCCCAGGATGTAATGGCACACGGTAGTGTGCCATTGGTAGGCCTGGGGTTGGGGCTGGTTATTGCTGCTTTAGTTTTTTAGGTTTTTACTAGAGGCCCGATGCACAAAATTCATGCAAGGGGCTCATTCCTCGCAGCTGCAGCGGCTTGCCTTAGCCCTCACAGCCGCGCTTGCCTCGGCCCTTGTAGCCCCGGGCCCTTGTAGCCCCGGCTTCGTCCGGAAGGTTGTCCGGCTGTACAGTCTAATTAGCATATTATGCTTTTATTATTATAGATTGATTTTTAGAGAGAGAATTAGGGAAAGAGAGATAGAAACATCAATGAGAGAAACATCGATCGGCTGCCTCCTGCACACCCCCTGCTGGGGATCGAGCCTGCAACCTGGGCATGTGCGCTGACTGGGAATCGAACCAGCCACCTCTTGGTGCATGGGTTGAAGCTCAACCACTGAGCCATATTGGCCAGGCTGGTCGTTGCTTCTTAAAGCCTTGGTACCACCACCAGTTTCTGTATTATTCATGGGCTCATCATAGAGCATGCACACCTATATATGATGGTGTCTCCATTTTTTTTCTTTTTGATAATAATTTACTTATATTTCTTTAAAATCAGATAGCACTTCATTGGTGCCTCATTAAAAGTTATACCAGTCTATCCTAATGACTGTAGAAGATTTTTTGGTGACAGAGGTGGGTAGGTCTTGGTAGCTGCTTTACCTTGCCATGTGGTTTAAAGCAGTACTTATCAAATTTTCTGAGGTGAAGGCCAGTGCTTTATCTTTTTTAAATTTCCAATTTGCAAGAACAGATTTATAATTGATAAAATGCAATAAAATAAGTTTGCCTCGGCTCTTATTAAACTTTTTCATTTTATTATTATTCTGTCAAATGGTGATAAAAATTTCTAAATGCTTATTCTCAATTTTTGTACATATCTTGCATGGACCAATAACAGACAGTTCATGGGCCACACAACATTAAGTAGCACTGTTCTAGAACAGTGTTCTTCTTTTGTTATGCCAAGAATAAGATACTAGTGAACCACGATATTGATTGATTTTCCTCGGCCCATTGGGGGTCCTGGGGCTGGGAGATATCGCTACGTTGATTATCATTGACTGCAGCCTTGTGTATATACCCCATTTTGTTATACAGATATTATAATTTTCTGTGTGTGCCATAGCAGTTGCTAGAGATTCATAAGGACGTTAGAACCACTATTCTAGTTTGTATACTACATGAGCATGGAGGGATAGTGTTTGGGCAGTTAGAATAAGGAAGGAAAAGAAGAATTTCATGTCATGTATCAGTACATATGCTTTTCTTTCTCTCCAGGCTGAACTGGAAGCCAAGAAAGCAAAAATGAAGGGGACTTTGATTGACAACCAGTTCAAATGATCAGGACCTTTCTCTGAACCCAGACTAGAAACAAGCATTTAGACCAGAAGGCAAAAAAATTTTTTTCCTTTCATTTAATTTATTGGGGTGATTCTGGTTTACAAAATTATATAGGTTTCAGGTGTCCAATTCTATAACACATCATCTGTATATTGTATTGTATGGTCACCAACTGAAGTCAAGTCTGTCCATCACCATTGATCTCCCCTTTACCCTCCTCCACTTCCCCCCACCCTCCTTCCCCTGGCAGTCACCACACTGTTGTCCATGTCCACGTGTAAAAGAACTTTTTATTGACTGCATGGACTGGCTCCTACCTTTATGCGCCAGCAAAAGGCTTTATGTTGCTTCCTACATTCAGTGAAGTCTTTTGAGTCCATCTGACCTGCTTTCTAGAGGTGAATTTTAAAAATCTTTCTATACTATTACATGTGTCTTCTGTACTATATTTGTCCATTTGATGTAACTTATTTAGCTTGACAGAAAAAGTGGCATGGATGAGATTTTAAAGTTACAGTAAGTGAGATCCTTGTAGGTTACTCTGTCTCTCTTCCTAGACTGGCAGGTGTCACCATGGCTTGAATCTCTCCTACTGGGAGAGAAAATCCATAAAACGCCAGAATCTGCATAAAACTTCCTTTACTTCATATAAAAACAATCCCATTTACCATCGCACCAAAAAAATTAAGCTACCTAGGAATAAACTTAACTAAAGAGGTAAAAGACCTATACTCAGAAAACTACAGGACGTTGAAAAAAGAGATAGAGGAAGACATAAACAGATGGAAGAACATACCATGTTCATGGACTGGTAGAATCAACATCATTAAAATGTCCATACTACCCAAAGCAATCTATAAATTCAATGCACTTCCCATTAAAATATCAACGGCATACTTCACAGATCTAGAACGAACTCTCCAAAAATTCATCTGGAATAAAAAACGACCCCGAATAGCTGCAGTGATCCTGAAAAAGAACAAAGTAGGTGGGATCTCAATACCAGATATCAAGATATATTACAAAGCCACTGTTCTCAAAACTGCCTGGTACTGGCACAAGAACAGGCATATAGATCAATGGAATAGAATAGAGAGCCCAGAAATTGGCCCAAACCAATATGCTCAATTACTATTTGACAAAGGAGGCAAGAACATACAATGGAGCCAAGGTAGTCTCTTCAATAAATGGTGTTGGGAAAATTGGACAGATATATGCAAGCAAATGAAACTAGACCACCAACTTACACCATACACAAAAATAAACTCAAAATGGATAAAGGGAGAGAACCAAGATGGCGGCATAGGTTAACGCCGGAGTTTGCTGCCTTGAACAACTACTTCAAAAGTGAAACTAAAAGACGGAACGGACATCACCCAGAACCACAGGAACGCTGGCTGAGTGGAAGTCCTACAACTTGGAGGAAAGAGAAATGCATACGGACACTCAGAGGAGGCGCATTGCTGAAGTCAAATTCTGAGGTGCGGAGTGCGCGGAGCGGGCTGGCGGCGGAGGGTGCGGTTGGCGTTTTCAATCGGGAGGGAGTCGCAGACTCTGAGCTCCAGATACAGGCAAGTCTTTAGGGACCCAGACTCAAACGGGAGAAGCGGGACTGTCTGGCTTCGGTCAGAGCGAGTGCAGCTTTCTCTCTGAGGTTTGCAGCGGGTGCTGGGACTCAGAGAGGCAGAGCCCCTGGGGACAGGACTGAGAGCCGCCATAACTGCTCTCTCCGGCCCACCCTGTTGATCCTGTGCGACCCGCCCCGCCCAAGCCCTGCACAGAGGCATTTGCCGGATAGCCTCAGGCAAACGCCAGATTAGCACCTCCCTAGAGGACAGAAGTTCTCTCACTGCAGACACAGCTGATTCTCATAGCCACTTGGCCTGGAGGGCAAACCCTCCCTGGTATTAGCTACAACAATCAAGGTTTATAAGACTGCGCACAAAGACCACTAGGGGGTGCACCAAGGAAGCATAACAAAATGCGGAGACAAAGAAACAGGACAAAATTGTCAATGGAAGATATAGAGTTCAAAACCAAACTTTTTTTTTTTTTTTTTTTTTCCAGAACCAAACTTTTAAGGTCTCTCAAGAACTGTTTAGAAGCCGCCGATAAATTTAATGAGATCTACAAGAAAACTAATGAGACCCTCGATGTTATATTGGGGAACCAACTAGAAATTAAGCATACACGGACTGAAATAACGAATATTATACAGACTCCCGACAGCAGACCAGAGGAGCGCAAGAATCAAGTCAATGATTTGAAATGCGAGGAAGCAAAAAACACCCAACCAGAAAAGCAAAATGAAAACAGAATCCAAAAATGCGAGGATAGTGTAAGGAGCCTCTGGGACAGCTTCAAGCGTACCAACATCAGAATTATAGGGGTGCCAGAAGATGAGAGAGAGCAAGATATTGAAAACCTATTTGAAGAAATAATGACAGAAAACTTCCCCCACCTGGTGAAAGAAATGGACTTACAGGTCCAAGAAGCGCGGAGAACCCCAAACAAAAGGAATCCAAAGAGGACCACACCAAGACACATCATAATTAAAATGCCAAGAGCAAAAGATAAAGAGAGAATCTTAAAAACAGCAAGAGAAAGAAACTCAGTTACCTACAAGGGAATACCCACCCGACTGTCAGCTGATTTCTCAACAGAAACTTTGCAGGCCAGAAGGGAGTGGCAAGAAATATTCAAAGTGATGAATGCCAAGAACCTACAACCAAGATTACTTTATCCAGCAAAGCTATCATTCAGAATTGAAGGTCAGATAAAGAGCTTCACAGATAAGGAAAAGCTAAAGGAGTTCATCACCACCAAACCAGGATTATATGAAATGCTGAAAGGTATCCTTTAAGAAGAGGAAGAGGAAGAAAAAGGTAAAGATACAAATTATGAACAACAAATATGCATCTATCAACAAGTGAATCTAAGAATCAAGTGAATAAATAATCTGATGAACAGAATGAACTGGTGATTATAATAGAATCAGGGACATAGAAAGGGAATGGACTGACTATTCTTGGGGGGGAAAGGGGTGTGGGAGATACGGGAAGAGACTGGACAAAAATCGTGCACCTATGGATGAGGACAGTGGGTGGGGAGCGAGGGCGGAGGGTGGGGCGGGAACTGGGAGGAGGGGAGTTATGGGGGGAAAAAAGAGGAACAAATGTAATAATCTGAACAATAAAGATTTAATTTAAAAAAATGGATAAAGGACTTAAATGTACGACAGGAAACCATAAAAATTCTAGAAGAATCCAAAGGCAACAAAATCTCAGACATATGCCGAAGCAACTTCTTCACTGATACAGCTCCTAGGGCACTTGAAACTAAAGAGAAAATGAACAAATGGGACTACATCAAAATAAAAAGCTTCTGCACAGCAAAAGAAACCATCAACAAAACAACGAGAAAACCCACTGTGTGGGAAAACATATTTACCAATGTCATATCTGATAAGGGCCTAATCTCCAAAATTTATAGGGAACTCATACAACTTAACAAAAGGAATTTAAACAATCCAATCAAAAAATGGGCAAAGGACCTAGACAGACACCTTTCAAAAGAGGACATTCAGAAAGCCAAGAGACATATGAAAACATGCTCAAAGTCACTAATCATCCGAGAGATGCAAATCAAAACAACAATGAGGTACCATCTCACACCTGTCAGACTGGCTATCATCAAGAAATCAACAAACGACAAGTGCTGGAGAGGATGTGGAGAAAAAGGAACACTTGTGCACTGCTGGTGGGAATGCAGACCGGTGCAGCCACTATGGAAGACAGTATGGAGTTTCCTCAAAAAAACTGAAAATGGAACTCCCATTTGACCCTGTGATCCCACTTCTAGGAATATATCCCAAGAAAACAGAAACACCAATCAGAAAGAATATATGCACCCCTATGTTCATAGCAGCACAATTCACCATAGCTAAGATCTGGAAACAGCCTAAGTGCCCATCAGTAGATGGATGGATTAGAAAACTGTGGTACATCTACACGATGGAATACTATACTGCTGTAAAAAAGAAGCAACTCTTACCATTTGCAAAGGCATGGATGGAACTGGAGAGCATTATGCTCAGTGAAATAAGCCAGTCAATGAAGGAAAAATACCACATGATCTCACTCATTCATGGATAATAGAGACCATTATAAACTTTTGAACAATAATAGATACAGAGGCAGAGCAGCCTCAAACAGATTGTCAAACTGCAGCGGGAAGGCCGGGGAGGGTTGGGGGGCAGGAGGGAGGGGGGTAAGAGATCAACCTAAGGACTTGTATGCATGCATATAAGCATAACCAATGGACATAAGACACTGGGGGATAGGGGAGGCTAGGGGACTGTCAAGGGCCGGGGGGAAAAAAGGACACATATGTAATACCCTTTGTAATACTTTAAGCAATAAAACTGAAACTTAACATCCATAAAACAAAAAACAAAAAACAAACAAAAAAAACAACTTCCTTTACTTCAAATATGAAAGCTAAAGTGAGCCGCTCCTTATCAGACTTTGTACTTAAAGAAGCAAAAGCCAGATTGGAGTGAGGGGGTAGGATAGGTGAGATCTGAATGAAAATGGAATCTCAGTAACCAGCTCAGGGGAGCTACCATCCTGTCAAATAGCTAAGAGCACTGCTTCTGTTTGTGGGTACGTGGGAGGGAGATATTATAGAGTAAGAAAGGATGCTGGCTATTTTATTTCACATTTGGTATTTGTGGAGGAGTCTTATAAGTATTTAATGTTACATTGCTTCAGTGATATCAATATGTAGTGCTTGTATCCATATTTTCATCTGTTCATCTGTATTAAAAAGTATTGCCTGCATCTAGTGACTCTTTACAACTGACTTGTCCTCTCCACCTCATTTCCTGTCTTCATTTGGAGACATAATTAGACATCATGTGGATAACCAACCATAACCTCCACACAATTCCTTGACCTCAACTCCAAACAATAACCTTTACCTTCACACCACTTGAGCCACAAACTACCATGATCACAGTCTGGATGTCATCTATTCTGAAATCCGGTATTCTGTTCTCTGCCAACAACCTCCTATCATTGCTACTCTCGTACTCTCACTTTCACTAAACGTGTTTTGTTTTTAGATTTGTAGGGTAATTTTGGTGATTGTTTTATTCATAATAATAATAAAAAATAGTACTAATGATTATAATAATACTAACTACATTTTATTGACTACTTACTATGCATCAGGTACCATGGAAAGCACTTTATAAGTATTACCTAAATTTATTTATTTGTTTGTTTATGAATATATTTTTATTTCAGAGAGCGAGGGAGAGGGAGAGATAGAAACATCAGTGATGAGAGATAATTATTGATCGGCTGCCTCCTGCATGCCCCCCCACCAGGAATCGAGCCAGCAACCCGAGGATGTGCCCTGACTGGTAATTGAACCATGACCTCAACCATAGGTCAACGCTCAACCACTGAGCCATACTGGCGGGCAATATTTGGTCTCAGGGACTGGCTTCACTTACTTACCATAATGTTTGCAGCGTTCATTCATATTGAAGAATATTTCAACACTCCAATCCTTTTTATGTTAAATAATATTCCACTATATGGGCAAACCAGGTATAACCTTAATTTGAAGATAATCTCATGAGAGAGGTTTAACTACAGTAGCCTTCCGCCTTATCCAGGGGTATTTATCCCAAAACCCCCAGTGGATGTGTGAACCTTATATATACTATGTTTTTTTTCCTATGCATAGATACACTTTATAGCTTCTCTTTGACATATGTGAGTTGCCAGCATTATTACTCTTGTGCTTTGAGGCCATTAAGTTAAATAAGGGTTACTTTTACATGAGCACTATGATACCTTGACAGTCGATGTGATAACTGAGACGGCTACTAAGAGACTGATGGGTGGGGAGTATATACAGTATAGATGTACAAAGGGATGGCTCACGTCCCAGGTATGAAATTTTAGCACCACATACAATTTAAAACTTATTTTCCATTTAATATTTTCCGACCATAGTTGACTATGGATAACTGAAACCATGGAAAGTAAAACCGCAGATAAGGGTGTGTGTGTGGGGGGGGGGGGCTACTGTGCTATGTATCATTATTATGGTACAAGTATGTACTCTGAGACTCTGCAAGTTTCAGTTTTCCAAGTTCTCATAACCAGTGAGTGATAAAGCCAGAAATCTGACTATGCAACTACATTGAATCTCATGTGGGATTAAAAAAAATTATATATATATTTTAATTTTTTTTTACATATTACTGCCCGACTGCCATGGCTCAGTGGTAGGGCATCAACCTATGAAGCAGAAGGTCACAGTTTGATTCCCAGTCAGGGCACATGCCAGGTTGTGGGCTCAATCCCTATTGGGGGGCATGCAGGAGGCAGCCAATCAATGATTCTCTCTCTTCATTGATGTTTTAATGTGTGGTTACCTCTCTAATCTTAAACCATTTCAACATCTGGTTCAAATTATGCATTTTGCTTCATCTTTAAGACTGCAAATTGTTCCATCATTAGCACCAAACAAGAATGTGCTCCTCATTATCTTTTATTCCTTCACATTGAAATAGTTATTAAAATAACATGACATTTCTCTGTTGTCTTTATTTGTATTTTAGCAGCGATTACAGTGCTTTAATGTTAGTATAAAGAGGCATATTTAAATTTCAGAGTCTTAATTCTCTTTTTTGCTTTTAAATTATCAACTGTGTTAAAATAGTAAAATGTTATAAAATGTTAATCCTGACATTTGGAAGTATAATTTTATTGTTTAAGAAAAATTGAGAAGCTTTTTTAAAAAAAACCATATTTTATTGATTTTTTACAGAGAGGAAGGGAGAGGGATAGAGAGTTAGAAATATCGATGAGAGAGAAACATCAATCAGCTGCCTCCTACACACTCCCTACTGGGTATGTGCCCACAACCAAGGTACATGCCCTTGTCTGGAATTGAACCTGGGACCCTTGAGTCTGCAGGCCAACACTCTATCCACTGAGCCAAACCAGTTAGGGTGAGAAGCTTTTAATAAATTAGCTTATGTTGACCACTAGCTATGGACCCACCTCCCTTTCTCAAGAAAAAATTTTCGTTTTTTTATTTCTCTGATCTTTCATTCTGCTTCTTCACCTGACTACTCTTCATTTTCATTTTATTATAATGAAGCACACTCCACTGCACGTGAGCTTTTAATATTCTATATTCCTCAAGGAAAATAAAAGACATCACTTATGGTGAACTAAACCTGTTTTCAACTTCATGGAACCCCGATCCTCCTGTTTTTCCCAATATTTCCATTCCATCACCATCTCTTTCTTTTAACTCAGCCTGATCCTGTGATTAAAGATCTGAATTTTCCTCACCAGCACCTTTAACTCCTCTTTAAAAAAAAACATTTTTATTGATTTTAAAGAGGAAGGGATAGGGAGAGAGAGATAAAAACATCAATGATGAGAGAGAATCATTGATTGCCTGCCTCCTGCATGCCCCACACTGGGGATTGAGCCCACAACCGGGGCATATGCCCTGATCAGGAATTGAACCATGACTTCCTGGTTCATAGGTCAATGCTCAACCACTGAGCTACACTAACCAGGCACCTTAAACCCTTCTTGATTTTTTTTTCACTTTTTAAAGTCTCTGAATAATTTTAGATTTACATAAAAGTTCCAAAGATAGTACAAGGAGTTCCTGTATACTCTTCACTGTAGTTATCCTAATATTAACATCTTATATAATGCTATGGGCTGAATTGTGCCCTCCTTCAAAATTCATACATTGAAGCCTTAACCCCTGCTGTAATAGTATTTGGAGATGGGTCTTTGGGAGTTAATTAGGTTTAGATGTGGTCTTGAGAGAGGGATCCTTATAATGGGTTTAGAGTAGTGGTTCCCAACCTTTTTTTGGCCCTGCCCTACCTAAGCATCTTTCAAATACTGATGCCATCCCTGTGACATCTAAATTTTTTTAAAAATATATTTTATTGATTTTTTACAGAGAGGAAGGGAGAGGGATAGAGAGTTAGAAACATCAGTGAGAGAGAAACATCGATCAGCTGCCTCCTGCACATCTCCTACTGGGGATATGCCCACAACCCAGGTACATGCCCTTGACCGGAATTGAACCTGGGACCCTTCAGTCCGCAGGCTGATGCTCTATCCACTGAGCCAAACTGGTCAGGGCCTAATTTTTATTATTCAAAAAGGAAACTCCACGTGGAGGAAGCCTAAAAGGCCATTAACTTGGTCTAAACAAGCTGTCAAAAAACATGGCATCCATGAAAGAGAAAAATAAAAGAATGAAAGGACAGCTGAAGTACTGAGGAAGAAATCACTAAGAAGTTGTTAAAAAATAATAATATGAAGTGATATGAAAAAATAGCAAATAAAATTTCAAAATATATAATAGAGAACTGTAATGCATAAATGTCACAATATCTTCTCTCTCTCTCTCTCTCTCTCTCTCTCTCTCTCTATATATATATATATATATATATATATATATATATATATATATATATATATAAAGCTAATATGCAAAGTTCTATCGGGAAAATGGGAGTTCGATAGCTCGCTATGACGTGTGCTGATCATCAGTGGGTGGCACGAAACATGGCGGGTGACCAGTGGTGGTGGGGCGCTGAGGGAACAAGGGAAGGAGGAGGCAGGGAGGCGGGGAACCTGATCGGCCCTGATTGCTGGGCAGGCCTAGGGACTCTACCGGTGCATGAATTTGGTGCACCGGCTCTCTAGTATATTAATATACTGTCTATGAGGCTCCTAGGACCATAAGAAATGCAAAAAATTCACTATTAATAACTCATTCTTGAATGCCCCCCTTAAAAATCAAATTGCCCCCCTGTGGGGCGTGTACCCCACGTTGGGAACCACTGGTTTAGGGCCTTCATAAGAGGGCACTGCCTCTGCATCTCACTGTCTCTTTGTCTCTGTCTATCTCTGTGTGTATCAGTCTCTGTTTCTGTCTCTGTCTCTCTCTCTCTCTCAGAAGAGAGCTCTCACTGAATCAGCAAGCACCTTAATCTTGGACTTCCCAGTATCCAGAACTGTTAGAAATAAATATCTATTGATTAAGCCACCCAGTCTTTGGTATTTTGATTTAGGAACCCTAGCAGACTAATATGTACAGGGTTGGGAAAAAGTAGGTTTACAGTTGTTCATATGGAAAATAATACATTTAATAAATAATACAGAATAAACTTTGTTTTGCATACTCACAACTTTAAACCTATTTTTGCCACACCTGTATAAAACCACGTCACAACTAAGAAATTAACATTGGTCTAATAACATTAAACTACAGACTTCATTTGGATTTCATCAGTTTTTCTGCTATGTCCTCTTTGTTCTAGGACCCACGTTGTATTTAGCTGCCATGTCTCTTAAAAAATTTTTTTTTTATCATTTTATTTATTTTTATTTTTTATTTTTTTTAATTTATTGCTTAAAGTATTACAAAGGGTATTACATATGTGTCCATTTTATAAAAATTTTTTTTAAAAGTTGATTTCAGAGAGGAAGGACATGGTAGAGGGGGATAGAAATGTCAATGATGAGAGAGAACCATCGATCAGCAGCCTCCTGCATGCCCCACACTGGGGACCGAGCCCTCAACCTAAGCATGGAAATCGAACCATGACCTCCTGGTTCATAGGTCGACACAACCACTGAGCCACGCGGCCAGGCAACTATCATGTCTCTTTAGTATCCTCTAATCTATGACAGTGTGAAATGATATTTTATTATTTTGATTTGCACTTCTCTAACAATTACTAACAATGAGCAACTTTTTATACTTGTTGGCCATTTGTATCTTTGGAGAAATGGCTATTCCAATTATTTGCCTATTTTTAATCGGGTGATTTGATTTTTTATTGTGAACATATTTTTATTTGCTAATTTTTCTCTGTATAACTTCTTTGTGAAGAGTTTGTTCAGATCTTTTGCCCACTTTTAAACTGTTTTTTTATCTGGGTATATCTTTTATCAGATACATGATTTTGCAACATCTCCCAGTCTTCATTCTCTTAATAGTATAGTACCTTATATGACTCAGGATCATGCAGATTTTCTTCTCTATTTTCTTCTAGCAGTTGTATATTTTATATTTAGGTCTATGATTTATTTTGAATTAATTTTTACATAAGGTATGAGGCATCCTATATAATAAAAGCCTAATATGCAAATCAACCGAATGGTGGAACACCTGGCGGAACAACTGGTCACTATGACATGCACTGACTGGGGCAGTTCCTGTGTTGAGCGTCTGTTCCCCCCCCCCCCCCGCCCCCAGAGAGAGACGACTGGTAGCAGCGATTGGGGGGCAGGGCTGACCAGCAGGCAGCACCAGGCCTCCAGCCAAGGTGGGTGCCAGCGGGGGGGCCTCCCCAATCGCTCCACCTGACAGTCGCCCCACAGATGGCCCTGATTGCTGGCCAGGCCTAGGGACCCTACCCATGCACGAATTTCGTGCATCAGGCCTCTAGTGTGTGTATAGAGGTCAAGTTTTTCAGTACTATTTGTTGAAAAGACTCTTCATTCAATTCCCTTTTTACCTTTGTCAAAAATCAGTTGACTATATTTTGGGGCTTTTCCTTCTATTGTCTATCTTTGCACCAATACCACACTATCTTGATTTAATTATTATGTAACTTTATAGTAAGTCTTGAAATCAGGTAGTATAAATGATTTATGTAACTTTATAGTAAGTCTTGAAATCAGGTAGTATAAATCTTCTCACTTGGTCCTTTTAAGAATTATTTTGGTAATTCTAGTTACTTTGCTTTTCCATATAAATTTTAGAATCAGTTTATTGATATCTCTAAAATTCTTGCTGGAATTTTGATTGGAATTGTGTAAAATCTGAAGATCAAGTTGTGTAGAATTAACATGTTAATAACATTGTATCTTCTAATACATGAATATGCTATATCTCTCCATTTATTTAGATGTTTGATATCTTTCATCAGTGTCTTTTTTAAATTGAATCTCCCACCATTTCTTTCTCTTTTCTTTTCTTTCCTTTCCTTTTCTTTTTCTTTGTCTTTGTCTTTGTCTTTTTCTTTTTCTTTTTCTTTCTCTTTCTCTTTCTCTTTCTCTTTCTCTTTCTCTTTCTCTTTCTCTTTCTCTTTCTCTTTTTCTTTTCTTTCCTGTTGAACGTATTGACCTCTTCTAGCCCGCCCCTGCCTCCCACCCCAGGCCTTCACCACCCTATTGTCTATGTTCATGGATTATGTATATTTGCATACAAGTTCTTTGGTTTATCTCTTCCCACTTACCTTCCCTTGCCTTCCCTCTGAGGTTTGATATCATCAGTGTCATAGTTTTTCATGTACAGATCCTGCAAATATTTTAAATTTATACCTAAGTACTTCATTTTTGTGGTGCTATTGTAAACCTTACCTCTTTTTAAACAAGGAAAACAAACTCAGGGTGTATTTGCAAACTCACTAGGCCAGTTCTGATATGAACTCAGGCTGAAATTCCATTTATCTCCTGGCCCCCTGCCCTAAACTCCCAGTCTGACTTGTCTCACAGTGGCATTTTGAATGCCCAGAGCCATTGTCTGAGCATTGCCCTTTTCTAGTTGATAGTAACTCTGGAAAATAGCTGCAGGACTTTTGGAGGAAGGTCATAAAAACATTTCATATTACATATTTGCGGCAATGTTGAGGGGATGCACTATCTCTTGGTTCAAAGGTAGACCAGCTTGGAATTGCAACAGGTCTGGGAAATGGGTGAGAGGCAAGAGCACTTCATTATAGTGACAGCGATTAGAACTAGGTGTACATAGGCCAGACCTAGAATTCGTTTTTAAAAAAAGTTTTTACATAAATCTAGGGAAATAATCTTCTGCCCAAATATTTTAAGCCACCGGAAATGATTCCTAATTACCAAACATTTTGGTTGCTATTGGACTTGATTTCTATTACAGCAGCCATTCTTAATTGAAGAAAATAAATAACCCAGCCGGTGTGGCTCAGTGGTTGAGTGTCAACCTATGAACCAGGAGGTCACAGTTCAATTCCCAGTAGGGGGCATGCAGGAGGCAACCATCAATGATTCATCATTGATGTTTCTATCTCTTTCCCTCTACCCTCCTCTCTGAAATCAATAAATATATATATTTTAAAAATAGATAAATCTTACCTTCTTTTAATATGATATCTGCCTTGTGAGCACCCAATTTAGAAACAGTCCTACAATATGCTTTCTCTGATCCTTTACCCAAATAGGTGAGTGTCCATAGCTTGTAAATGAGTGGTATTTGACATTGTAAATTTATGGTTCCAATATCAGATGTTCTCACCACAGCTAGTCAACCCCTCTACTACATATTTTGGATCAGCAAGTCTCTTGCTTCCCTCAGGAACAATTTAGAGTCTTCACCCACCACTTTCCCCAAACCTCTGCCTGCAAACTCTCAGTAGATGATTTCCCTCCCCAACGCACCGAGAATGTAGGGGAATGCTTATTTGTATCAGCTCCCATCCTTTTCTCTTTCCAGTCTCAGAGGAAGAGGTGGCCCCTATTCCTGCTCAAGATTAATCTGCCACCTATTGTGATACATATTCAATATCTATATCGTGCTAGATAGAGCAGATCCTTGAATAATGTTTCATTCAGTGATATGGAAAAATAGATTCCCAGCCAGGGCCACTATCTGTGTGGAGTGCACATTCTCCCCATGACTGTGTGGGTCTTCTCTGGGTACTCTAGTTTCCTCCCACATCCCAAAGTTGTGCATGTGAGGTGAATCAGCCTGTCTACAGTGTTCTGGCATGAGTGAGGATAGGGTTGTATGTAAGTATGCCCTGCAATAGAAGGGCATTACGTCCATGGTTGCACCCTGAGCTGCCAGGAAAAGTTCCAGCCACCCATGACCTTGAACTGCAATAAGTGTGTTGGAAAATGATGATCTTACTTGTTTTTAACGCATCTTTCTTAAATAGATGTATAGCTCACATTTATTTCATTGTTTAATATTAGAAGTGCTTTGAGTCTTTATTTAGAAGTTTGGTGATGTTTTTGTGACCAGACATATACAATGGTAGTTTAACTGTTGTTTATATCAATTAGCCTATGGTAAAATTGGTCTTGTTATAATTTATTTTGCTTAAAGTCGCAGTTTCCAAGAACCTATTGATAATGTTAAGTGAGGACTACTGTACTGTACTTGATCTGGGGATATAGTGGAGAAGAAAGCAGCTCACGTTCTGGGAACAGGGATAACAGACAAACAAGTGAACAAGAAAACTATCAGTTAAAATAGTGTGATGTGGCCGAAACCGGTTTGGCTCAGTGGATAGAGCGTCGGCCTGCGGACTGAAGGGTCCCAGGTTCGATTCCGGTCAAGGGCATGTACCTGGGTTGCGGGCACATCCCCAGTAGGGAGTGTGCAGGAGGCGGCTGGTCGATGTTTCTCTCTCATCGATGTTTCTAACTCTCTATCCCTCTACCTTCCTCTCTGTAAAAAATCAATAAAAAATATTTAAAAAAAAAATAGTGTGATGTGATAGAGAATGACAGGTGGACAGAGATGGACTCTGAGGAGGGGCCATCTGAGCCATATAAAATCTGAAGGATGACAATGAGAGCAGGAGAAAAGCATTCTAGATGATGGTGACAGAAAGTACAAAGGCCCAGTGGAAGGATAAGCTTAGCACGTTGGAGGAACAGAAAGAAGGCCAATGCGACTAGATTGTATTGAGGGAGAGGATGAACAACTGGTAAGAGGTGAGGTCAGGGGAGTGAGCAGAAGCCAGGCCATGTATGGCATTGCAGACTCAAAGACTTTATCTCTTAAAAGCACAGAGGGAAATTATTGGAGACTTTAAAGCAGGGGAGTAACATGATTTATGCTATAAAATCATTCTAGCTGCTACATGGAGAATGGCTTGTTTTTTGTGTTTGCTTTTTAAAATATATTTTTATTGATTTCAGAGAGGGAGAGTGGGAGAGATAGAAACAAAAATGATGAGAGAAAAGCACTGATCGGCTGCCTCCTGCATGCCCCCCACTGGGGATCAAGCCCGCAACCCAGGCATGTGCCCTTGACTGGAATCAAACCTGGGACCCTTCAGTCCGCAGGCCAATGCTCTATCCACTGAGCTAAACCAGCTAGGGCAAGAGTGGCTTGTTTTGTTGGGAGGCAAGAATGGAAGCAGAGAGACTAATTAGGAGACTGTTGTCCTAAGACCGGGCACCAGAAGAGATTGGTTGTGTCAGGATAGTAAAGGAAGAGTTGGAGAAAGTGAATGCAGATGTGTTTTGGAGATTTTGTTGTCAGGACCAACAGATAGGTTGGTTGTGGAAAGAGAGAAATCAAGGACAACATCTTGATTTGTGGCTAGAATAACTGGGTGAATTGAAGTGCTGTTTACTGAGATGGGGAGGAACAGCCTTGGCGGTGGGGCAGTCAAGCACTGTGGGGATAGCAACTATAATGGAAGGAAGTTTAATATCACCAGTCATAGGAATGCAAACTAGAACCACAATAAGATATGGCTACATCCTTATTAGGCTGATTGTAAAACAACCAAACAAACCTGACAATACCAAGTGCTGGTGAGCATTCAGAGCAACTGGAACTTTCATAGATTGCTGGTAGGAATGCCAACTGTTACAGCCATTCTGGGAAAAAGGTTTGTCAACTTTTTACATAAAGCAAATATACATTTACCAGATAACCCAGCAATTCTACTCTTATATATCTAGCCTAGAGAAATGAAAACTTACGTTCACACAAAAACTGTATGTGAATATTTATAGCAGCACTATTCACAACCACCAAGAATTAGAAACAAGCCAAATGTTCTTTAATGGGTGAGTAGATGAACAAACTGTGGTACATCCAAACAATTAAAATATTTACTCAATCTAAAAATAATGCACTATTGATTCCTGTAACAAAAGGAATGCATTTTCAAATGCACCATACTAAGTTAAAGAAGTCAGACTTGAAAGGTTGCCTATTAGATTTCCTGATCCTAGATAAGAGGCCTGACAAGACCATCCTTTGGGCCTCTGGACATTGCTGCCTTTAGATGTAGTGCCCGGAGCTTTGTAGCCATCTTGAAATAGTGAAGGAGAATCCCTGAGGACAACTCTGACCCACTGAGGAATGGCAGAGCAGCATGAAGGAGAAACGTAGTCCTTCATGACACTACTGAGGCTTGGGATCAACTTCCCCTGAAACTCTCCCTACTTTGGACTTTCTAGTATGTGCAGTAATGTGTGTTATGGACATGTTATATTTGAAATGCCTACTGACTATTGAAGTGGTGATGTTAGGTAGGCAGTTAGATAGGTATCTGGAGCTTCATTGGGGAGGTCCAGCTAGAGATATAAATTTGGCAGTTTTCAGTATTTAGATTTTTTTCAAAGGCACAAGACAGCATGAGATTCCTAAAGATGTAAGTGTAAATCACAAAAAGAATAGGGCCACAGATTGTATCCTAGGGCATTTCATCATTTAATGGTCAAGAGATGAGGAGAAATCAGCAAAGAAGACTGAGTAGGAATGGCTAGTAAGGTTGGAGGAAAACAGTGAAATATTTTAAAAGCTAAGGGCAGTGGATGTTTTCTATCTTTCAGGGGTCAGTTAAAAAACAGATACCACATTCGGAATTTTAAACAAAAAGAATTTAACATGCAGAATTGGTTACTTGGATGAGAGCTGTTCTCAGGAAGAGTGGAGAAGCCCAGGAGGGAATAGTGAATTAACCCAGAAATTTAGCAACAGCAGAAAGCTGCTTCACCCCTAGGTCATCTCTACTGGAGGTGAAATTAGAAGGTAGTGTCATCCAAGTCAGGATCAAGGGCCACCCATCTGAAGCAGGAAGGCTGGCCCAGCAGCAGCTTGGTCCTTGGAGAGAGGCTTATCCAGTGGGAGCCACAAAGGAGACACAGCACTGCTAGAGATGACACAAAACTGAGGGAAATGGAGGAGAATATCCTGGCTTTTCCCCTTCTGCCCTCCAGCCAATGATTTTGACCAGTCATTCCCATTGGCCAATCTATCATGATGTCATTCGGGAAGGGTGCCTGAGAAATGCAGTTGTCTGTTCTACACAGCAGAGCAGGAGAAGAGGGGAAATGGCTCTGAGAGCAAGTAGGCACATGTAAGATGACGACTTGGAAATGAGTATTGTGTTTAGTAATGGGGGGGTCATTGGTGACCATGACAAGAGCAGCTCAAAAGAGTGGTGTGAGCAAAAGCCTAACAGAAGTGAGTTAGGTATTTTCAAGATGGAAGAAATAACAGCACATTTGAATGTTGATGAGGAAAAAGCCAAGAGAGAAGTAAAAATTGATAATGCAAGAAAGAGAGGAGGGTTACTGGAGTGATGTACTTGAGTAGGCAAGAGGGAATGAACTTCAGTACAGAAGTGGTACAATAATAGGATTTGTAAAACATCAGTCATTGAATGTTCATCACTCAAGTTTGTAAAAGATCTTAAAAATCATGTGTCCTGCCGAAACCGGTTTGGCTCAGTGGATGGAGCGTCGGCCTGCGGACTGAAGGGTCCCGGGTTCGATTCCGGTCGGGGGCATGTGCCTGGGTTGCGGGCACATCCCCAGTGGGAGATGTGCAGGGGGCAGCTGATCGATATTTCTCTCTCATCGATGTTTCTAACTCTCTATCTCTCTCCCTTCCTCTCTGTAAAAAATCAATAAAATATATTAAAAAAAAATCATGTGTCCTAACCTCTCATATGCAGAAATTCCCTGTGAAGCCTCCCAGACACATGTTGGTTCAGCCTTTGCTTAAAAGTCTCAAGTGATGGTAAACTTACAATTTTCCAAAGCAGTTGTTTCTATTTTACAACAGATATAATTGTTAGAAAAATTTTCCTTTTCAAAACAGCAAGATGCAATTAGTGCCTGGTTCTAGATTGTTATGATTTGGATAAGCCAGCTGTAAGGGTTATTTGGGGGTCAACTGGGAAAATATAAATATATGGTATTTATATTTATGATTTAAAATGTATTAAAATGGTGGAGATAGTTGGCTGAAAAAAGCAGTTTGCAGAACAGTATGTAGAATGGTCTCATTTGGTGTATTTTATACCTGTTCATGGATATCCTATCTAATAAAAGAGAAACATGGTAATTGGCGTACGACTGCTACCCTTCCCATTGGCTAATCAGGGCAATATGCAAATTAACTGCCAGCCAAGATGGCAGCCGGCAGCCAGGCAGCTTAAACTGAACATGAGGCTTGCTTGCTTCAGTGACAGAGGAAACCAACGTTCCCCGCCTGCCTTGCCGGCCTCTGAGCTTGCAGTTTAAGAAACATTGTAACAAATATAGAAGCTAAACAAAACCCCAGAAACCAGCTTTCAGCGAGCCGGGATCTCAGAACTGGAGTTGATACAGAGTTTTGATTATAGAACCTACACAAACCAGATACCTACTTTCAGCAGCAGAGGCCTCAGAGCTGGAGCCAAGCCTCAGAGCTAAAGCTGGCCCAGAATAAAAAAGAAAAAAGAAAAAAAGGAGCAGTTGGGAGCTTCAGCCCTCAGCCCCTCACCCAGACTGGCCAGGCACCCCAATGGGGACCCCCCACCCTGAAGGGTGTGTGACCAGCTGCAAACAGCCATCATCCCCTCACCCAGGCTGGCCAGGCAACCCAGTGGGGACCCCCCACCCTGATCCAGGACACCCTTCAGGGCAAACAAGCCAGCCCCACCCATGCACCAGGCCTCTATCCTATATAGTAAAAGGGTGATATGCCTCCCAGCACCGGGATCAACGGAGCCGTGAGGCCTCCCAGCACTGGGATCAGCGTGACGGGGGCAGCGCCCAAACCCCCTGATCGCCCTGCGGCTCTGTGTGTGACAGGGGGCAGGGCCACAACCTCCCTATCCGCCCTGCTCTGTTCATGACAGGGGAAGGCGCCCCAACCTCCTGATCAGCCCTGCTCTGTCCCTGATACGGGGGAGCTCCCCAAACCCCTGATCGCCCTGCGGCTCTGTGTGTGACAGAGTGCAGCGCCCCAACCCCTCCCCCCCACGGGCCCTGCTCTGTGTGTGACAGGGTAGAGCCATAACCTCCCCATTGGCCCTGCCCTGAGTGTGAGAGTGGCGGCGCCCCAACCCCCTGATCGGCCCTGCTCTGTGGGTGATAGAGGGCGGCGCCTCAACACCCCTTCCCCCCACGGGCCCTGCTCTGTGTGTGATGGGGTAGAGCCATAACCTCCCCATTGGCCCTGCCCTGAGTGTGACAGTGGCGGCGCCCCAACCCCCTGATCGGCCCTGCTCTGTGGGTGATAGAGAGCGGCGCCCCAACCCCCTGATCCGCCCTGCTCTGTGTGTGATGGGGCAGTGCCCCAACTCCCCTATCGGCCCTACTCTGAGTGACGGGGGAGCTCCCCAACCCCCTGATCGACCCTGCTCTGTGCGTGACAGGTTAAGGAACCCCAACCCCCCTAATGGGCCCTGCTCTGTGCGTGATGGGGCAGTGCCCCAACCCCGATTGGCCCTACTCTGCGTGACAGGGGGTGGCGCCGCAACCTCCCCATCAACCCTGCCTTGAGTGTGACGGGGCAGTGCCCCCACCCCCCAATCAGCCCTATCCTGAGCGTGACTGAGGGTGGCATTGCAACCTCCCAATCCACCCTGCTCTGTGAATGACAGGGGGTGGCGCCCCAACTCCCCAATCAGCCCTGCTCTGAGCCCGACCAGGGGCTGCACCTAGGGATTGGGCCTGCCCTCTGCCACCCGGAAGCAGGCCTAAGCCAGCAGGGCGTTATCTCCGGAGGGGTCCCAGACTGCAAGAGGGCACAGGCCAGGCTGAGGGACCCCCCCCTCCCCCCCCCCCGAGTGCACAAATTTTTGTGCACCGGGCCTCTAGTACACATATAAAGAGATATCTGGAAGAATATGCATTAAGATATTGACAGTGATGATCTCTGGGTAATGAGAATGTGTCCTTGAGTTCTAGCAGAACCTCAATGAACAGATAGTTCTTAAATATAAAAATATAACATTCCCTAATTGTTTTTTTAAATCCTCACCTGAGGATATGTTTATTGATTTTTAAAAAAATATATTTTTATTGATTTTAGAGAGGAAGGGAGAGGGAGAGAGAGATAGAAACATCAATGATGAGAAAGATTCATTGATTGGCTGCCTCCTGCATGTCCCCTACCAGGGATTGAGCCCACATCCTGGGCATGTGGCCTGACCAGGAATCGAACTGTGACCCCTCGTTCACAGGTCGATGCTCAACCAGTGAGTCACACTGTTTATTGAATTTTAGAGAGAGGGCAAAAGGAGGGAGGGAGAGAGGGAGAGAGAGAGAGAGAGAGAGAGAGAGAGAGAGAGAGAGAGCGCAATGTGAGAGAAACATAGATTAGTTGCATCCTGTATGCATCCCAACTGGGGATCAATCCTGTGACCTTTTGATGTACAGGACGATGCTCCAGCCAATTGAGCCACCCGGCCAGGGCATCTCCAATTCTTTGTATGAAAATGGGATAACTGATATCAAACTTGACAGTGATAACAGAAACAAAGTAATATATGAACCAACCTCACCTACAAATATAGATATAAAATCCTGAATATAGATGTAAAAGTTCTACATAAAATAGTGGAAAATAGAATTAAGATAAAATACTAGAGCAGTGGTTCTCAATCTTCTGGCCCTTTAAATACAGTTCCTCATGTTGTGACCCAACCATAAAATTATTTTCGTTGCTACTTCATAACTGTAATGTTGCTACTGTTATGAATCATAATGTAAATATCTGATATGCAGGATGGTCTTAGGCGACCCCTGTGAAAGGGTTGTTTGACCGCCAAAGGGGTCGCGACCCACAGGTTGAGAACCACTGTTCTAGAGGCATTTTCATTAATGTCAGAAATAAGACTAGGGTGCTTGCCATCATTTTTTTTTTATTATTGCTTAAAGTATTACAAAGGGTATTACATATGTGTCCTTTTTTTTCCCCCCGCCCTTGACAATCCCCTGGCCTCCCCTACCCCCCAGTGTCTTATGTCCATTGGTTATGCCTATATGCATGCATACAAGTCCTTTGGTTGATCTCTTACTGCCCCCTCTCCTGCCCCCCAATCCTCCCCGGCCTTCCTGCTGTAGTTTGACAGTTTGTTCGAGGCAGCTCTGCCTCTGTACCTATTTTTGTTCATAAGCTTATAATGGTCTTTATTATTCATAAATGAGTGAGATCATGTGGTCTTTTTCCTTCATTGACTGGCTTATTTCACTTAGCATAATGCTCTCCAGTTCCATCCACGCCTTTGCAAATGGTAAGAGTTCCTTCTTTTTTACGGCAGCATAGTATTCCATTGTGTAGATGTACCACAGTTTTCTAATCCATTCATCTACTGATGGGCACTTAGGCTGTTTCCAGATCTTAGCTATGGTGAATTGTGCTGCTATGAACATAGGGGTGCATATATCCTTTCTGATTGGTGTTTCTGGTTTCTTGGGATATATTCCTAGAAGTGGGATCACAGGGTCAAATGGGAGCTGGAGAGAGTGACTTATTTTTTAATTAAATTTATTGGATGACATTGGTTAATAGAATTATATAGATTTCAGGTGTATAATTCTATAATATATCGTCTGTATATTGTATTGTGTGTTCACCACCACAAGTCAAGTGACATCCCCCCTTTAATGTCTTCTATCTCTCCCCACCCTCCTTCCTTCTGGCAATCACAATGCTGTTGTATGTGTCCATGAGTCTTTTTTTCCCTTTGCTTAATCCCTTCACCCTTCTCACCCAGCCCCCACACCCTCCCCTTTAACAGCTGTCTGTTCTCTGTATCCATGAGAGTGAGTTATTAATAGGCATTCCTGTGGGGCCTCCACTCTCCCTTGTGAGTTCCAGCAGGATTTGGAGGGCTTCCACATTGTGAGACCAGCTTGGTTCCCATGCTCCCAGGCGCCAGACACAATTTCCACTACTTGTTCATTCATTCTGACCTCAACCCCTACTACAATCTCTCTCAACTCACTCCCCTACAGCTCCAATAATCTCCTCTTTGGCCCGCAAACATGCCAGGCACACCCCACTCTTAGGCCTTTGCATTTGCTGTTCACTCTGCTGGGTATACTCTTCCCTCAGATATCTGTGTGGCCTGCTCCCTCACCTGCTTCAGGCCTTCACTTAAATGTCATTTCCTCAGAAAGTTCTTTGCTGTCCATTATATCTGAAATTTTATCACCTCCCCATACTTCCTTGCTTTTCTCCTAAAAAGCCCTATATATTTTTGTTGCTGATTTTATTGTTTGGCAATCCCTCTGTAATGTATATGATTGTCTGACCACTATGGTACACATCTGAAACTAATACAAAATAATATTAAGTGTGAACTATAATTTAAAAAATACATTTTTTAAAAAGATCACTTGTACTTTGGCCCAGCTGGTGTGGCTCAGTGACTGATAATCAACCTATGAACCAGGAGGTCGCAATTCGATTCCCAGTCGGGGCACATGTCTGGGTTGCGGGCTTGATCCTCAGTGTGGGGCGTGCAGGAGGCAGCTGGTCAATGATTCTCTCTCATCATTGATGTTTCTATCTCTCTCCCTCTCCCTTCCTCTCTAAAATCAATAAGACTGTATTTTTTTAAAAAGACTACCTGTACTTTGTGTGTGTGCATGCATGTGTGTTTCTAACACTTTGGAATAAGGGATGGGGAACAGTAATTGCAGTTCCTGGAAATTGTACTGAATAGTCAGGGAGGCAGGTGGAAAGAGCTATCTATCTACACTAATAAAAGAGAAAGATGCAAATTGATATACCTTCACGATGCCCACCAGCCAATCAGGAGTGAGTATGCAAATTAACCCAACAAAGATGGCGTAATTCCTGCATGGATTTTAAAAGCCTGTTTAAGTAGGCATTATACTTATCTTTTGTCACACCAGTACCTGATGGGTCACCTGTTCTACATTTCGCCATTATAGCAGCAGTTTTTCCTTTGTAGTCCATAATTTGTTTTCCTTTGTAATTTTCTACATTTTGTAATTTGTATATGCAGGCGCCGAGCAGCCAGGGGCGGGGCAGAACACAAACGTTCCGTACCACCCCAGCTGCTCTGGGCCTCTGGGCAGTGTGGGAAGGTGGAAAGGCGGCTCCAGGCTGGAACAAAGGCAGAAAGATGGCTCCAGCCTGAGCGAAGGCGGTGCCAGCAGCCAGGGGAAGGAAGGTCCATTCTTGCACAAATCTTCGTGCATCAGGCCTCTAGTATATACATAAAAGGCTAATATGCTAAGTGTCCTTCCCACCATCCAGGCGATGACGGCACGTAGAAACTCCCGGCTTCCTCTCCCTAGCGACAGCTAGCCTCCTTGCAGTTTCTTCAGTCCAGGAACACTTTAGCCAGGTGGAAACACTTTGCACTGTAACCAAATGTCTGTGGTCCTCACAGAAGTCCTGGAGTAGGTAGATAGGAGACTCGGTGGAATCCTATTTTCTTATTAGCCAGAAAATGAAGATTTAGAAAGCTTAGAAACTTGACCTGACTGAAAAGAAGTAAGAAATGGTGGACCTTGAAAATGACGTCAGGTTTTCTCACTGTGCAGAATATAGGTCAAACACTGCTGCAGTTAAATATGTTACCCTTTGTTCTCCCTGTGTGATCTACAATAATAACCTGCTTCGTGTTGATATTTACTGCTGTTTTGCTGACAATTACCTGAAAGAGAAATTGGGGTGCTTCACTGGGCTGGAAAAAGTTTAGCTAAATCAGAAAGCAGGTCTAATTAAGCAAGTTTGTTCTATATCTGTAAAAGGCTAAGTTGACTCACTCATGTGCGATACATATAAAGCTCTTGCTGGCACCAATCGCAAGTGTGTGTTTCCATCTGTCATTGTCAATCATGAATTTGGTTGACACCTCTATTATAGAGAAAGGGAGAATAGTGATATTAAAATATTTCTTCTAATTAATTTCCTTTCAATATGTACGAATTCGTGCACTAGGCCACTAGAGCTGGAAGCAATACTGACTCAATTTGTATTTGGAATGAGTTGGGATGCATTGAAGTAATACCTACTACATAGCAACTCTATAGGTCTGCTCTTCTCCATGTCCTAAAATTCTATACTTAGAGTCATAGCTTAGGCAACAAAGTCTTTGTTAAAATGTATGCTCAGTGACAACTTTATGCAGAGAAGCAGGATGAGGTCCCATCACAGATGTTGATTTTGTTCTTGAATTGGATATTTCTTTTTCCCCCTAGGAACCACATTGCTACTGCCAGTTATAAAAGTTTCTGCTACTGGCTCATAGCTACTCATACTTGACAAGCTGGTGTCCTGAGGTACGTACAGTTGGCTGCCTAGCCCACGCTTAGGGCTTTAGGCCAAGTGAGTTCTTATTCTAACCACTCCTCCTCATGCAGGGACCCTTTCTTCTCAGAACAGCAAGGCACTGTTTTTGAATGTTTGCCCATGTAATTCCTGCATGGATTTTAAAAGCCCGTTTAAGTAGGCAGTATACTTATCTTTTGTCACTCCAGTACCTGATGGGCCACCTGTTCTACATTTCGCCATTATAGCAGCAGTTTTTCCTTTGTAGTCCATAATTTGTTTTCCTTCGTAATTTTCTACATTTTGTATTTGCCTGCTAATTAGGTTTAATCTTGACTCCTATAATTTTTGTCTGTTCATAAACAAGCATTTCTTTTCTTTAATGTCCACTCTGAAATAATTTTCTTGATTGGTTTATAATATTTTAATAAAATAGTTTTATTTGTCATTAGCCAGATTGTTGCCACTAGCATAAGTAACTGTTATTGCAACAAAAATAATAGTTATCTACTGAAGTCCTTGAATGCAGATTTTGTTTATGAAATAATTTAGGTAAAAAGTTTGCGAATTTAGGAAATAGATGAAAAGTTTGCAAAAGGAACACTGTCATAATATGTTTTTCCAGTTGTCGTGGCTCATTGGTTGAGCCTTGATCTATGAGCCAGGAGGTCAAGGTACATGCCTGGGTTGTGGACTCGGTCCCCAGTAGGGCGTGTGCAGGAGGCAGCTGATCAATGATTCTCTCTTGTCATTGATGTTTCTATCTCTCTCTCTTCCACTTCCTTCCTCCCTGAAATCAATTAAAATTTATTGTAAAATTAGAAATAAATGAATAAATAATATAGACATCTCCTGATACAAACTAACTAAAACCTTGAAATCTGAACACATAGGCCTGCCAAAATGATTCATTCTCTGGTTTCAATTAAGACCCCAACACCACTTGGCAATCCTATCATATGTCCCTGGTCAGCTCCTCTTCAGTATCCTGAAGCAACCACCCACAGCCATTTCACTTTCTTCCAGCCTCCCCCTTTCAGCAGAAGGACTTGTTTCCATTTTCACAGGGCAAATTCAAGCCAACAGTGCAAACTCCTACCGCCTCTTACTAACCCACAGATTCAACTCAAATGCAATAGCACTCATTTCCTTCCTGTAGTGGACACGGTATGTGCTTCCCTGACCCCCTTTAGGACTGAAGGACTCAGTGCCTGCAGCAGACATCCCTCAGCTGTCAGATCCCTTTGGGGTTTGCCTCAGCTGAAGAGACCTACTTTGCCCAAGGCCATGCCCCCTTTCCAGGGCAGCCTGCATCCAGTGAATGACTGGTAGGGGTATAAAGGCCTGGCTCCCTGATCCCAACTCCTAGCTTCAGTGCTTCCCTTGGCTCAGGCTGAGGTCTTTGTCAAACATGCAGTGAAGATCAATGGCTCCTTCCTCCAATTCCTTCTCTTCCATGGCTGGTGAACCCAAGGGTGCTCTCCAATAAACATCCTGCATGCTGATCTCCAAGCAAAATTGGATTCTCAGCAAATCCAACCTGGAAATGCCCTCTTCTCCTACCCCAACTCCCTCCTCTTGCCAAAGGCTGAGACCCCGCCTCCGTGTGCTCAGGTCCTGCTCTTCCCTTGGGCCTTCCCTAAGATACATCCCTAGGATACATGTTGTTTATTGTTTCGGCATGTCCTCTCTCTTTCCTGTAACTTCAACCTCCTTTATCTCTTCCCCTCTACCTGGAAATTTGAATACCTTCAACAAAAACCTTCTTTGACACAGAGTCCCCTTCTAGCTTTTGTTATTTCTTCCCCTTCATGGTCTAAACCAGGGGTGGGCAAACTTTTTGACTTGAGGGCCACAATGGGTTCTTAAACTGGACCGGAGGGCCAGAACAAAAGCATGGATGCAGTGTTTGTGTGAACTAATATAAATTTAAAGTAAACATGATTACGTAAAAGGGTACAGTCTTTTTTTTTTTTTTTTTTTTTTTTTTTTTTTTTTTTTTTTAGTTTTATTCATTTCAAACGGCTGGATCCTGCCTGCGGGCCGTAGTTTGCCCACGGCTGGTCTAAACTCTGGGACTAGCCCACTGCAGTCTAACTTCTGCTTCCACCACTCTGCTGACATAGATCTCTCCTCCTTGTTCAACCCTGTCTTATTTGACTTCTCTGGTGCATCAGGCTCTGACAGCCATTCTTTCCTCCCTTCATTTCTAGAACATTTGGCTCTCCCACTTTTTTTTTTAATCTTTAAATTCTTTATTAGTTAAGGAATTACAAATGTGTCCTCATTCCCCCCATTATCCCCCGTCTCCCCCCCCCCCCCCACACTCATGCTCTCATCCCTCTGTTATCCATGTCCATTGGTTTGGCTTATATGCATGCATACAAGTCCTTTGGTTGACCTCTTCCCCTTACCCCCACCCTCCCCTACTTTCCCTCTGGGGATTAATAGTCTGATTGCTGTTTCTCTGTCTTTGGATCTGTCCCTGTTCTCTATATTCCACAAATGAGTGAGATCATGTGGTATTTATCTTTTTCTGACTGGCTTATTTCACTTAGCATAATGCTCTCCAGTTCCATCCAAGCTGTTGCAAAAGGCAAGAATTCCTTCTTTTTTACCGCAGCATAGTATTCCATTTCTCCCACTTTCTTTACATTCCTTAAATGCTTGTGATCTTCAGAGGTCCATCCTTAGCTCTCTTCTCTTCTTATTCATCATCTCATTCAGAACCATGGCTTCAACTACCCCCATATGTGGAAGATGCCCAAATTCGTGTATCTAGCCCAGACCTCTTCTACCGAGTGATAATACTTTTATATCCAAACAGATATCTCCACCTCCATATCCCACAAGTATCTCAAACCCAACATATCCAAAATGGCCCTTGTCTCCAATCCCTGACCCAGCCTAGGTCTTCTCTGTGTTCCAGAACTCAGTTAATAGCACCAGTATGTACTCAATTAATCAGATCAGAAAACTGGTACTTCCCTTGGCACAACTTCTCTCCCTTATCACCTACTTCCCATCAACCACCACATTCTGTTAATTCTGCTGATTTAAGGATTCTCAAAGCCCTCCTTTATATCCTCTCTGACAATGTCCTAGTTTGGGCTTTAACCTATATAACCCAAATGATTGCAACAGCTTCCTTGCCAGTCTCCCTGCCTGGAAGACCCTGCCCTTCTCTCTGCTGCCAGAGAAGTTTCTTTTAAACAAATATTTTTTACTGATTTCAGAGAGGAAGGAAAATGGAGAGAGAGATAGAAACATCAATGATGAAAGCACCATTGATTGATTGCCACACTGGGGGATGGAGCCTGCAACCTGGGCATGTGCCCTGACTGGGAATCAAACCTTGATCTCCTGGTTCATAGGTTGATGCTCAACCATTGAGTCATGCTGGCTGTGCCAGAGCAGTACTTCTTAAAAGTGATTTGGATAGGGTGCTTGCCTATTCAGAATGCCCCAGGGGCCCCCTATTGCCTTTAGAATCAAGTAAAAACTCCTTTAACTGGCACCTCTTAGATCTAGCTGCTGTCTGCCTGGCTTCATCACTCCCCCACCCCTGCCCCGCCTCCATCTAGAATTTTATATTCTAGCACAGCTGGACAACGTGAAGTGCTTTGAACATGTTTCATTCTCTCACATCTCAATGCCTCCTTTGTACATGTCCTCTCTGGACAGCGGCTTTGTTACTCCCAGTTACTCCTGCCTCTCCAGTCCCCATTTATTATTCAAGTGTCCTTGCAAACTTGCCTGACTCTAAAGCTACCTTAGGCCCTGGCACTTCTCCATCTTTTTAAAGACACCACTGGACTTATCGCACCCCTACCCAGCTCCTCTCTTTCCGTGTCCTTCTACCAGACTGAGTTCCTTGAAGCCAATAGTACCAACCCATAATCCCAGTGCCTGGCACAGGGTTTGGCAATTGGTTGCCACTCTTTAAGAGCTTTTAGAATGAATGCACCAATGGGGTGTGAATGGGTAGCCGGAGGAGAAAAGGGAACAAGAGCTTGAGGGGAGGTGGAAGACCAAAGCCCCTGTCTCACAATTTTGTTCTGGCTATACACCCTGTCTGTGGTGTCTGACAGATTGTCCTACAATGCAATGTGCTTGTGCCCGGAGGTCTGTGGGTGGCTGTGATGTCCTCACCTCTCTGCGTTAGGAAAGCAGCACAAGTGAATCAGAGCCCGCAGAGCTCCATCGTGTGGCTGGGGCAGGCATATAAGACCCTTGCCCGCTGCTCAGTGGTCATTCCCACCTCTGTCCAGGGCAGGGGTGGGCAAACTTTTTGACTCGAGGGCCACAATGGGTTCTTAAACTGGACCAGAGGGCCGGAACAAAAGCATGGATGGAGTGTTTGTGTGAACTAATATAAATTCAAAGTAAACATCATTATATAAAAGGGTACGGTCTTTTTTTTTTAGTTTTATTCATTTCAAACGGGCCGGATCCGTAGTTTGCCCACGGCTGGTCTATGGTCTCTGCGGGTCTCTGAGAGGAAGGGCCACCCAACCAAACCTTTGCTGGCTGACTAATATGAAAGAGGAAAAAGAACTGCTTCTTTGACTGCTTTGACATAACACTTTTAAAAGATTCTAGGAAGGCTGAGATATCATACCCTGCACCTTCAGGGTAGCTGGGCCAAATCTGGGACAGCTTTTCTCACTTCCTTTTACCCCAGTGTGCTAGACAAATATTTTCTGTGTGTGCTGTGACATAGAAAAGGGTCATAAACAACAAAAAAGGTCATAAACATTGTTCAATAATACCTAATAATTATAGGCAGGTACCAAGAATTTCATGAGTACCCCTCTGGAGCCTTGGCATCTTGAATCTACCCACACATTTCCCCCCAATTAAAGCTTTTTCTCAGGTTTTAAAATATGGTGGACGTCTGTCTGCCCAGCCGGTGTTGCTCAATGGTTGGGCTTGGTGCCCAGTAGGAGGCGTGCAGGAGGCAGCCAAACAATGATTCTCTCTCATCATTGATTTTTCTATCTCTCCCTCTCTGAAAACAATGAAAAATATTTTACAAAATATGGTGGGGGCCCTAGCCAGTTTGACTCAGTGGATAGAGCATTGGCCTTCGGACTGAAGGGTCCTAGGTTCAATTTCCAGTCAAGGGCACATGCCCGGATTTCAGGCTCCATCCTCAGTAGGGGGTGTGCAGAACGCAGCAGATCAATGATTCTGTCTCATTGTTGATATTTCTATCTCTCTCTCCCTCTCCCTTCCTCTCTGAAATCAATAAAAATATATTTTAAAAAATATGGTGAGGGTCTTTGTTTACCTCCATTTTATAGATAAAGAAATGGAGATGCCATGAGGTTGAGTTAGCAGTCAGAGTCAAATCAAACCTTGCAAGGGTTAGCTGGCTTCCAATGAACAGGAAACTATGGGAGCACAGCTCTTTGTAGTGCAGCAGGCTGAGTGAGGGCCAAGGCCTCTAAGGATGTCCGGCCTCAGTGCATTTACACTCTGCCCACAAGAGGTCAGTAGGTGCCATAGGAGCAGAGTGGGGTGCTTAGAAGCAGCCCATACTGTGGAAGGTGGGGCCAAGGTGGAGCCATCCTGTCCTTGCTGATAGGAGCACTGGTTCCTGGCTACACAGCAGCTCCCTAAAAGGAAATCCTCTACCACAGGACTTCCAGGAAATGCCTCCTCCATGATAGACCAAAGGTTGTGACTGTTAGGTTGGAGAGAGCCCAGGATCAGATGCATGCAGATGCGTGACGAGATAATGGACCCTCCCTGGAATTTCTAACAGATCAGCGTGCGAGACACAGATACCGGCTCCTCCCTGGTATCCACGACGACCCCCCACACAGATACTGACTCCTTCCTGAATACCCTGCCGACCCCTGCAGCGGGAACTTCCTCAGCTGAATACCATGATGACCCCTGCAGCAGGAGCTTCCTCAGCTCATGCCCCTGCCCCTCATTAAACACCTGTGTAAAAAGAAACCCCCCTTCCCTGTTGGCGCGAATCCACTGGCTCTGTCCTTGGGGTTCATGGGTCGCCCAGGGATGCAGATTAAAACCTTTCTTTTTCTTTCTTTTCTGATTGACTCGGCTCTCTTTATTTCCTACGCCGCCTCCTGAGCCACCTAACAGTGACTGGCCAAGGATGTGCTTTTCCTGGGAAGGCTGTGGAAATTTCCCGGGGCAGCCCCCTTGTTATACGTCCAATCTTTGGGGGTATGAGTCATTTGTGGCAGGCAGTGCCTGTAGATGGAGCAGCTGGTATATATGCCCTCTGCCTGGAGGGATGCCAGTCATATTCACAGAAATAACTGGAACCAAAAAAAAAATCACAGTACTGTGTCAGTTAGTCCAGAGCCTTCCTGGGTAAGGGAGGTTGAGGATAGGGGAAACTTGAAGACTATATATATATATATTCTCCTGAATTTAGTCAGACAGACCTGGGATTGAACCCTGACTCTTCCTCTTACTTAACTTCCCTAAGCCTTAATCTCCTAATTGGTAGAACGGAGAATAATAATGCCTGCTTTTCAGGATTGTTCTGAAAAGGGTTGTTTGTTATGCACTTACTCTTTTGACAAATAGCAGAGGGCTCATCTGAGACTTGCTACTACATTCAGGGTATACAATGCTTAGATTCAATGCCTGGCACAAAGTAAACATTGAATTAATGATAACTTCTCTTTGAAGGTCAGGCCATGAATTTACATGCAAAATAGCTGGCAGTTGGAGGCATTTTGAACAGAAGAGTAGCAGCAGGAAAATGCTGTTAGGGAACACTCATACGTGCTGTGTGGAGGCAGGATTGGAAAATGCCAGCATATTGTTTCCACAGCATTTTCTGAGCACCGGAAAATACAGGCAGAGCAAGTGGCCGAGAGCTAACACTGGCCAGGACTTGAGCCCACATTGCAGTTAGGGATTGAGAAGAAGCCTCCTGTTCTTTTCCTGGAAGTTGACAGACTTTACTTTGCAGATCACCTTGTATGTCTTTGGGCAGTGGTTCAGGATGTGGGAAGAAGGTGTGGGCATGCATACCCAGCAGCATGGACTTGAGCCAGGGCATTTGAAGGACATGAAAACACAAGATCATAAACATGCCACATTGTGGGTGAGGCCCGACTCAGGCAAGGGCATCATGGGATACGAATACCCAAGCGTTGTCTTTGAGTTCTTTAGTAAACTATCAGTCGTGGCCCAGCCAGTGTTGCTCAGAGGTTGAGAGTCGACCTATGAACCAAAATGAGGAGGAAACTGGTCTTGCAAGGCGTGTCAGGCCATAAAAACTGAACAATGGCACTGACTGGTTTGGCTCAGTGGATAGAGCGTGGGCCTGCGGACTGAAAGGTCCCAGGTTCGATTCCGGTCAAGGGCATGTACCTGGGTTGCAGGAACATCCCCAGTAGGGGGTGTACAAGAGGCAGCTGATCGATATTTCTCTCTCATTGATGTTTCTGACTATCTCTCTCCCTTCCTCTCTGTAAGAAATCAATAAAATATATTAAAAAACAAACAAACAAACAAAATAAACAATACACTGCCCTGGGGGGTGGGGAGGTCGTTATCGCTGGCCCCAGGACAGATCATCTGATATGACCTGGGAACCCCAACATCTGGGGGCCTTCCTGTAAGCCCAGCAGGGGGCGGAACCATATCTGCAAGACAAAGACCCCAGAAGATTATAAAAAGTGAAGCCTCTGTGTGTTACTTCACTCTCATTTGGAAATTACTCCCGGAGTCCACTAGTCACTAGTGTTAATAAATGGGTTCCTCCCTTTCTCTAGGAAGTGTGCTTGGCATTTCTTTGCTCTTCTGTAACAAGAGGTCATGGTTCAATTCCCAGTCAGGGCACATGCCCAGGTTGTAGGCTTGATCCCTAGTGGGGTGTGTGCAGGAGGCAGCCAATCAATAACTCTCTCTCATTATTGATGTTTCTATCTCTCCCTTCCTCTCTCTTCCTCTCTGAAATCAATAAAAATAAAAATAAAAACTATCAGCCATAAATTAACCCAAGCCTTTCAGAAGCTGCAGTGTTTCTTTCCAGCCTGCCTCACCAACTGGGGTGTTTTCCACACACTTTTGCTTCCTCCTAGACCAAAGTGATTTGTTAGGTTGGAGGCACCAGGCCAATTTCTAGACAGTATCCAGGAAGTAAAGCAGTAGACCTTCCTGTCAGGCACCAATGCAAGGTGCTGGTGTGGGAGTCCTCCCAGAGCTGGACTGAGGGTGAAACAAGGACCCTGTGGAGAGGGGAATATCTAGGCTAAGGAGCACAGGCCTGGGTCTCCAGCCAGGGTCATCTCTGGGTGGTATTGTAAGAAGCAGCTATATCAGATAGTTGACAGAAAAACCATTTATTATTTTTTTCTGGAAGAATTGGCTGAGCACCTCCAATGTACCAAACACTGACTAGGCGCTGAGGATATCACTATGAATGAGAGGCAAAGTCCCTACTTTCATGGAGTTAGTGATATTTTTTTAAAAGGTTTTTGTTTGCTTTTTTAAATAAGACATAGACTTTTTCAGTCACATGTCTGTCCTCTACCAGATGTTGGTCATGGTTGGAGTACCTCTTGGACTTTTGGACCTTGTGTTTCTGGTGCCAAAGGAGTTCTGAACCTTGGGCTTAATCAGTGGTGTGATGGTAAATGTTTAACAACTGGCTCTCTAGGGAGAAGTGTGTGTATGTATATCTGTAAAGAAGTTAATTATAAATTTTACTGATATAAAGGATGTATACCACACAAATTAAACACAATAATAAAACAATGTTACTAAAATAAATATTAATATTTGTAATATTTATTAATATTAATGATAATATCAATATTATTGACTACTCAGTAGCCAACTGATTCTCACAGGATGCTTTCATTAATTTTTGCCAGACTCTTATATTTGGAGCCAATCTGTGGTTTGCAATTGATGAACAAATGTAGTTCTGACATGAATGTTGGTTGATATTTTCATTTATGTGTGAAACAGCAAAGACATATGTCAGAACTTTCATTAATTCTTCAATAATGTGAGTGACTGCTGAATAAGTTCGTGGTTTTCAAACACTGGGAGATTATTTCCTCATGTTTTGGTATGATTCACAGTGTAACAGTTACATGGCACACAGCTGAGTTTAATCTGCATTAGTAACATTTTCCTCCATCACTTTCTTAGATCCAGGTAATGAACAAAATAAATCAAGCCACAATTTGCAGCTTTTACTGACTTCTGGGTTGTAAATACTCCCACCATGGCTGATTTCAAGCTGCCTATCTCAGGTACAATCACACAGTATTTCAACCATGCAGACAATAAATAATGTCAAGTGCACAGGTAATAGTAAACTGATTAGGAAGTGATGAGTTTTGGGGATATTTATTACCTTAGTTTTAATAGAATTTATTTCATTGTAAATATATATATATATATATATATTTAAATATGTTTTTATTGATTTCAGAGAGAGGAAGGGAGAGGGAGAGAGGAAGAGAGGGAGAGAAATATCAATGATGAGAGAGAATCATTGATTGGCTGCCTCTTGCATGCCTCACTGGGGTGTAGCCTGCAACCCAGGCACGTGCCCTGACTGGGAATTGAACCCTGACCTCCTAGTTCATGGGTCAACATTCAACCACTGAGTCACACTGGCGGGGTATATATATATATATATATATATATATATATATATATATATATATTTTAACAATAGCTGTGTTTAACAACTAGCTCACAACATTTCTGAACATGTAGCATTTGGCTTTCAGGTGCCAGAATTAGCCAGCTCCAGCACACCCCTGGGCCTGAGTATAGTTCTAGGTCCTGAACCACCCTCATTACTACTCCCATTCTACTTTGTCATTAATTCAGGAACTCCCAACCCACAACCATGGATAGGGAATTGTAGAACTAACTCTAGCTACCACCTTGAATGAGGGCGCTGGAGACAGTTTGACAATGCTTTTTCATGGCTGGGTGGCCTCCTTCTGCCTTAAAAAAAAAGCAGAGGTGGCCAAGAGCCGGGAACACTTGCAGTGGCTCTGGAAGGCACATTGGGCAAGCACTCAAGACTGAGGGGACGAATGAAGGAGTGAGGTCAGGGTAGCTCTGGCTCAGTCCTCTTTCTGTCCACTTGGCCCTGCTCCTGACTGGGCTGTTATTTATTGTCACCAGAAAGGCTGGTGACACTGGAGACTGTAGTTTGGGGATGGGGCCAAACCCTTGTCTCTCTTTTTTTTTTTAATATATTTTATTGATTTTTTACAGAGAGGAAGGGAGAGGAATAGACAGTTAGAAACATCGATAAGAGAGAAACATCGATCAGCTGCCTCCTGCACACCCCCCACTGGGGACGTGCCCGCAACCAAGGTACATGCCCTTGACCGGAATTGAACCTGGGACCCTTCAGCCCTCAGGCTGACACTCTATCCACTGAGCCAAACTGGTCAGGGCCAAACCCTTGTCTCTTGCCTCTCGGATGTCAGCCAGAGCCTTGGAAGCTACTCCTGAGGGTGGCCCGGAATCTGCATTTTGCAGCCGTTTCCTTTTCAGCAGGTGAGGGTGGCAGTGGGACTGTGGGTCTGTAGTCAGGGATCTTGCTGACTGGCTCAGTCTGCTCTGGAAAATGCCCCTTTCTGATGGGAAGCCCATCAGGCATTCTGGGCCATCCTGTGTGTCAGGCCTTGAATGAACCCTGGCTACTCCCGAGTCACTTGCACTTGCCTCCACTCCTCAGGTCACCCCCAGACAACTTATCAGGCACAACTGCTCTGATGCAGTTGGGGCCATGTTGGGATACGCTGCTCTGATGTCACTGCACAATTGAGTGTTCTGTGTTTGCACCTAGGCTGGCAGCGGTCCAGGGGCACAGTCCTCAGCCCCGCCCCACCCAGCACTCAGTACAAAGACCAGCCCTCAGTGACTGAATGAATCAATGAGTACAAGCCTGGCTGACATTCAAGATTTCCTCTTGGTGAAACAGAAGCCCAGTGTGGAGTCCTGTGTAGGAGTCCTCTAGTCATCTTTAAAAGGAGTGTCCTTTCTTATTGCTAACACTTGGGGGAGGGGAACTCCCCAACCCCCACCCCTATGCACATGCAGGTTTTTATTAGCCAGATGTTCTGTAACCAGGAAGTTCAGACACCAATTTTTTTTCTTCCAACCTATGAGGAAAGTCACCTCTGCCCCCCATGGCCACGCACGCTGCTCCACCCTGTGCCTATGAGGCTGGCGGAAGTGCTGACTGGGACTGATTTGCTCTTGGCATGAGCCTGAGAACATCCTGTGCAGCTGAGAGGGTGGTGCTGCCCTCCCGTTAGTACATGGGATGGGGATTGACGAGGGTGAGAATACAGACACTAAGGGCTCAATACACTCTGAAAAGGAAGGGATCAAACTCTACAGATTTATGAGTGTTCCACTCCCTATCAAGCGCCCCTGCCCGGCCCACACCCACTCAGCATTCCCACACATCCTCCAGCAAATGCCTTCTGACAACACTATTCATAGGGGGTTGGAAAAGAGGGGAGGCGTGCTACGAAGTCTGCAGGGAGGCATGGCTCTTCAACAGTCAACCATCTCCGGGCCCACTATGACTATTGTCATTATGATGCTGCATAATGACGGTTAAGGAGGAATTGTACCTGCAGTCACTGTGCAGGGACTCTCCATCCTTGTCTCCAAGGACATCCACACCTTTTCCCGTCATTCTGCACTGTACTCAGTGACCTGTGAGTGAACCAAATTAGAAATTTTGGTGTCTGTGTGTGTATTTCTGTGTGCCTCTGTGTTTGTGTGTGTGTCAGTATGTGGTAAAGTATTAAAACTTTGTTTCCAGGCCAGACTTTGCTCCTGTGCTCTAGATCCCCACCCCCATCCAAGAGCCCCCTGGACAACCCCACTTAGTTGTAACACAGGCAGCTCAAATCAATATACCCAACCACATTTATCAACCTTTCCTTCCTCCTCAAACCTACAGTCTGTCCTGCTGGATGATCTCTTTCTTAATGAATGGCACTACCACTCACCTGCTTAGCCAAGCAGGAAACCTGGACACTCCCTTATCCCACATCTCCACACATTCAGTCATGCAGTCAGGCCTGTTCTATCCTGCACATTTTCGTTTCATCAACCTAGCCCTGCATACCCTATCAAGACATTACATCATGCCTGGCTGGTATAGCTCAGTGGTTGAGTGTCAACCATGCCTGGGTTTGGGGCTCAATCCCCAGTAGGAGGCATGCAGGAGGCAGCTGATCAATGATTCTCTCTCATCATTGATGTTTCTATCTCTGTATCCCTCTTCTTTTCTCTCTCTGAAATCAATAAAAACCTATTTTTTTTTTAAAAAAAAGACTTTAGGTCAGGTTGCTGTCTTCTTGAAGTACCAGCAACAGCCTCTTTTTTTTAAAAAAATATTTTTATTGATTTCTGAGAGGAAGGAAGAAGGATAGAGAGATAGAAACATCAATAATGAGAAAGAATCATTGACCAGCTGCCTCCCGCACACCCCCCACTGGGGATCGAGCCCACAACCCAGGTATGTGCCCCTGGCTGGAATTGAACCTGGGACCCTTCAGTCTACAAACTGACGCTCTATCCACTGAGCCAAACCGGTTAGGGCAGCAACAGCCTCTTGATGAGCTTTCTTGCCTCCAGTTTCCCCATCGTCCCTACCCTACCCCCACTCCATTCTCAATACTGTCCATAAACCAGGCCTGAATGATGTGCCCAAGACAGCAGGAAGAAGGCCTACGTGGCCAAACGTATCTTTCACTCCAATTTGTAGGTGCCTGAAGTTCCCCTTATTTCAGTCAATTCTGGGGATGTGCGCTGGCATATTAGCTAGCCCACTTTTAAGCAGAACCTACTGGCATCAAATTTTCCTTGGTAGAAAGGAAGGAATGTTAAATGAAAAGGAAGTTTTGATACCAACGAGGAAGTCGGGGGAAGGCCCAGAGTAGGGTAATAAGCATGTCCACAGGGCCAAAGGGGATTCCCAGGAATTGGGGGAAGTGGCTGCCAGTAAAGGAGTGGCCTGGGTCCTGAAGGAACCGCCCAAAAGAAAGACTGCCCTAAGGAATGCAAAGCTCTGGGGAAGAGAGCAGTCTCAGCCAGCCAGCTCTTCCCTTCCCAGCAAAGGTTTCCCAGAAGCAAAGTGCTAAGATCTCCCAAAATGTGGTCTGGGCTTCCTTCTAGAAGGGAGGAAGAAACTGGGGAGAGGAAATTGGTGGGACTGGAGAAGCAGTCCCTATTCTTCTCCCCTGAGACCTCTGATCTGAAGAGGTGACAGAGCCCCACACGTCTGCTTGCCTCCTGATCCTCTCCAGAGACGGAAGGAGGGTTTTCCCTTTTGTGGTCATTGTTTACAAAATAGAAGTCTCTATTCCCTACCCACATCCTCTAGGATAGCTGAGAGACAGGCCCCTGTAGCTAGTCCTGCCAGCGACAGCTCCAAATCCTCTCATGGCTGCCTCTGACAAGACAGTACCCTACCTGTCCTCCAGGATGGTGATGCCATCAGATTTCTTGTGAAGGAACTACTGTATCTCATTCATCTTTGTATCTCTAGCGTGAAGTGTCCCCAAAGCTTAACAGATGTTGAGAAAATCACCCCTATACCCCTCTGCTCAGCCTGCAATGTGCCCATCTTTTCTTTGTCCTGTACTTCTTGCTTCCTCCAAGACCAACCCCTTCCCTGCACTCTGTTAAGAATACACCTTTTAGCCGAAGTCGGTTTGGCTCAGTGGATGGAGCGTCGGCCTGCGGACTGAAAGGTCCCAGGTTCGATTCCGGTCAAGGGCATGTGCCAGGGTCGTGGGCATATCCCCAGTGGGAGATGTGCAGGAGGCAGCTGATCGATGTTTCTCTCTCATCGATGTTTCTAACTCTCTATCTCTCTCCCTTCCTCTCTGTAGAAAATCAATAAAATACACCTTTTGCCACCCCCTTTCCAGCTGTGTAATACACTGCATGTTGTGATGGTCCCAAATGTGTAAACTACCAGAAGGTACAATTAGGAAACAAAACATGAGTCAACATTGTGGTGCAAGGTCCTTTTTCTCTAAGTATTTCTGTTATTTATATCTCATTGTTCTCAGTTTAAAGTTCAGATTCCAACCAGGACGTGCAAGTCTCTTCAAGTTAGAAGATGAGTAGTCCTGGGGATCTAATGTACAGCCTGATGATTATAGTTGATAATATTGTATTATGTACCTGAAAGTTGCTAACAGTGGATCTTAAATATTCTCAGCATAAAAAAGAAATGATAACTATGTGACGCGATGGCGGTGTTAGCTAACATATAGTGGTAATCATTTTGCAATATATAAGTGCATGAAATCATCACGTTGCACATCTTAAACTTACACAGTGTTACATGTCAGGTATATGTTAGTTAAGCTGGGAGAAAAAAGATCTGGCTGCTGCTTTTGTGTATCACCATTTTCCACCCTCCCATCCTTTGTACCTGAGATTTGGTCATGAGTTTTGAGCCTGCAACTGAGGTATATGCCCTTGACCAGAATCAAACCCAAAACCCTTCAGTCTAGGGGGCTGACGTTCTAACTATGGAGCCAAACTGGCTGGGGCTTTAACTTTTTATTTGGAAATCATTTCAAATTTACAAAACATTGCAAAAATGAAAATAGTACAAAGAACACTTGTATACCCTTTACCCAGATCACCTATTGTTGACATTTTATCCCATTTCCTGTATTATTTGGGCTCTCTTTCTACGCACACATACACACTATGTAGTAAGGATCTTTTATATATATATGTTCACATATACACATGTTTGTACAAATGTATATACATTATATATACATGTACATACACATTACGTTTATCCTTTTTATACACACACACACACACACACACACACACACATACACACTTTTTCCTGAAGCATTTTAGAGTAAGTTGTATACTTCACAATCCTTTACCCTTACACTTCAGTGTGTATTTTCTAAGCATAGAAATAGCCTCTTCAATAGCCACAGTGCAGCTATCAATTTCATAAATCTAACAGTGTCACAATACTTTAATCTACTGTACATATTGCACTTTCATCAGATGACACACTGATGTCCTTTAGAATATTTCTTCCCCTCCAGTACAGGAGCTACTCTAGGGTCAGGTATTGCATTGGGTTGTTCTTTCTACTTAGCCTTCATTAATCTGGAACTTTCCACAGTATTTTGGGGCCTTTTATGACCTTACTATTTTTGAAGGATACAGAATCCCTTCCTGTTAATTTTTTTTCTTTTATAAAAATACTAGAGGCCCAGTGCACAAAATTAGTGCACGGGTAGGGTCCCTAGGCCTGGCTGGTGATCAGGGCCAATTGGGGCCTTCCGGCTGCTGGCTGGGGCCTTCCTTCATTCCATGCCGCCCCTTGGCAGTCAGTGCATGTCATAGCGAGTGGTCAAACAATTTGTATATTAGCCTTTTATTATATAGGATATTTTTATTGATTTCAGAGAGGAAGGGAGTGGGAGAGAGAGAGAGAGAGAGAGAGAGAGAGAGGAGAGAGAGAGAAATATCAATGATGAGAGAGAATCATCAATGGGCTGCCTCCCGCATGCCCCCAACTGGGGACCAAGTCCACAGCCCAGGCTGGGAATTGAACTGCGACCTCCTGGTTCATAGGTCAATGCTCAACAACTGAGTCACACCAGCTGGGCTTGCAAACATTTTTTTAACAGCATGCCCGTCATGTTGCATCTGCCTGATGTTTTGTCACATTAGATATGCACCTCTGCTGGCACACTGGTGTCTGACCTGGAGGTACTCAAATGTACATCTGTCTCTCATTGGTGGTGTTAATGTTGATCACCAGTTCAAGGTGGTACCCAATTTCTCTACTTTAGCTACTTTTTTTCCTCTCTTGCCTATAATAAGCAATCTGTGGGGAGACACTTTAAGACCATGCAAATATCCTGCTTCTCACTAAACTCTCCCCTACATTTAGCATCCATTTATAATTCTTGTCCAATTCAGTCATTACAATGGTAGCTGCAAAGTGAGTTTTTAACTCCCACATTTACCAGTTGGCCCTTGCACTCTAGCCATTTGAGCCACTTTTGGTACACCACATCTGCTAAGTTACTCTTGGCTAACTCCTATTCGTCCTTCAGCCCAAACTGCCACAAATGGTGGTGCACAACTCCAAAGGGTGCCATTCACAGTGTAGCCATGCCAAGTGGTAGCTGTGGGTCTTGGTTTAGGTGGAACTTTTTCTCACAAGCTTTCCCAGATTCTCCAAGTGTCCATTACGTATCCCTGGGTTGGGTCGCACAAGGGACCCCTCGGGGGGCCGGCCGATTGCTGCTGCCCCGCCCGGCCGCCCTTGGTCAGGTCGCACACGGGAGGCCCGGGCAGGCTGGCCGGCAGATTGCTGCTGTCCCGCCCTGCCTGCAGTATGCAAATTAGCCGCCATCTTTGTTGGTAGTTAATTTGCATATCATGCTGATTAGCCAATGGGAGGCGTAGCGAAGGTATGGTCAATTACCATGTTTGTCTATTATTAGATAGGATATCCAACTGCCTGTCCCTATCTCCTCACTCTGGCTGTAGAAATTGGAGAAGTGGTCAAGGGCATCACAGAATTCTATGGGAAGGCACTTTCTGGGATGATACAGGTAGCAGAGTGGGTAGATGGGCCAGCAGCATGGTAACAGGACCAGTACAGAAACTGTTAGATCTGGGTCCTTGATAAATACTTCTTTCTCAGACTCCTCTTCTTCCTCTTCCTCTTCCTCTTCCTCTTCTTCCAGGCCCTGATCTTCCTCATCCTCCTGCTCCAAGAACAGCCTGTCAAGCCGCTGGAGCTGGAAGAGATGGAACTGGCACTGCAGCCGCTCGCTCGGAGGCACTCAGGCTCTGCAGCATCTGCTGGGGGAGGCGGTTGGGGAAGCAGGAACCGATCTACTCCAGCACGGCCCCCTCCAGCCAGCTTGAGCCCAGGCTCAGGAGACGGTCTGCCATGTAGTGCTGGTAAAAGTGCTCAAAAGTAGTGGCCAGCTCCAGGCCAGAAAGGACCATGATGGGCTCCAGGTGCCGCTGAAGTTGCCCCAGCATGTCTGCTCCAGGGGTTCCGCCAATCAGGCAGCCCTGGATCTGCTGGTCAATGTGACTGGCAAACTGCTTACATGTGAGCAGCTGTGAGGAAGGACTGCTGCAGCAAGGTGCCTGAGAAGCCACTGGGCAGGGCCAGTGTGAAGGCTGCCCGAGGCCCAAAGAGCTCCGAGTCTGCTCTCTGCAAGTGCTCATAGAGTGAACAGTAAAGAGGCATGAAGTCTGGGGCCCTCCAGGTTGCAGTCAGGAACCTGCTGACCTGCTCCTGCACCATGCTCAGCCAGCACTACATTATGTTCCTCATTATGTTTAGATGAACAGGTGAAGGCCCAGGGCTCCGATCTTGACCCTTACTGTTCTTGCTGGGGGGCTGAGTGGATGACTCAGGAGAAGGCCCCGGGGGAGGCTCCATATGCACCAGCAAGTGGCAAAGGCGATGAACTTGAGAGGCAAAGGATGCTGCTTGACTCAGAGGGTTCTGAGAGCTCTCCCTCTGCTCTAAGTACTGACCCAGCAGCCATCCCAGGGAGCTCACACCTTCCGGTCGGGAGGTGATGTTCTGCACCAGGGGGCTGACCAGGGCCTCCCAGCAGATCTTGGCCAGTGCTTGGGCGGCCTTGTCATCAGGGAGGAAGCGATCAGCAAAATTCTGTTCATGGCGCAAAACCTTGTTCAGTCTGGGACAGAGCTGGAGGAGGCACTTTCGGTTTTCGGGCAAGGACCATTTTTAATTATTCTTTGTCTCTATCCTCTTCCCCTCCCCTCAGTACTTGGCACAGGGCCTTGTTCATAACAGGCACTCAACAGAGGTTTGCTAAATGAGTCTGTAGGTGTATAGTGGTTGTTAAGTATACGCCTTTTCCCCTGTCCATAGAACTGCACTAAACTCTGTGTGGGCAACACCTGGGAACAAGGTGGCATGCCCTTTGAACACCTGCTGTTCTGGCAAAGCTGGGCCCAGACTTGCCTGAGCACATAGCACAGGGAATGCAGGTGTATGGGTCCGGGTTATTAGGGTTCCTGTCACTGAGAGATGACAAATCCTGAGTCAGTCTCTAAGGGCAATCGAGAGCTGTCCAGGACCCACCCTAAGGCAAGGCTCTGAAGCCTTTCTAGGTGTCAGTCCCTGGCTCCTCCCATGGAACATCCCCTGGCCTAGCTAGATACCTGGCTTAAGTGAGCTGACTTAGGAAGTCTCTCTGGGACTCAGTCACTGGGAAGGCACATTCTGTGTCAGGATAATGCAGAAACAAGAGAGGCCTGGAGAGAAGGCTTAGGAGGAGCTAGGATAACAACCCAGCCCTTTGAAGAGCATAGGGCACCTCTGTTGTCTGGAGCACAGGCTGCTGATCTGGCAGAATGATCTCTGATAACTACTGAGACCTAGACCTGGATTCTAGGCTGTTATCTTGCTCTGTAGCCCCCACAGGGGCTGAGGCCCATTGCTATAGCAGCATATACATCTTTGGGGAGGATGATCACTTTGCCCAGTTGAGCAGCCAGAGCAACTCTTCCCAGAAATCTGGAGAAGCTGTTCTCATCCATTTGGAGGCAGAATGAGGCCCCAAGAGCAGCCCCATGCAAAAGTCAGTGTAGTGAGTGAGGACTTTAGCTGGGACAATCCTATCCTTATATAGGACTTAGCCTAGATGTAGGCTATTCTTGTAACACAACATTCAGCTTTTTCCCAATAGGAAAAAAGTGCACCAAGGGGCCCCAGATAAGTATGTGAGAACCCTGAAACTTACAGCCAGGGGATGGGAGGAATGGATCTAATACAAGAACATGTAGAGGGAAAGACTGACAGATTTTGAGTTCTACATAATCAGAGAAGTACAGCTTAGGACCATGAGTTGACTTTTACTTATCAGGTTGGGAAAATATTAGAAAGGTTGACCACATCCACAGTTGAAGGACTGAACACAGACCCTGTCACCACTGGTGGGTGTGTAGCCACAATCTTAGTGGAAATTAGACTGATGGTATCTATCAATAATATATGTGCTGTATACTTATATGCACGTACGGGCAAAGAACAGAGTCTAGAAGAACGTGTTCCAAACTGCTGATAGTGCTTGCCTAAGGGACTAGGGGCGGGGGTTGTACAATGCATGGCTGAATTAAAAAATACAGTTGTGCCCTAGCCAGTTTGGCTCAGTGGATAGAGCATTGGCCTGGGGACTGAAGGGTCCCGGGTTTGATTACAGTCAAGGGCACATGCCTGGGTTGTGGGCCTGGTCCCCAGTAGCGAGCATGCAGGAGGCAGCCAATCAATGATTCTCATCATTGATGTTTCTTTCTCTCTGTCTCTCTCCCTTCCTCTCTGAAATCAGTAAAAATATATTTTAAAAATAAATAAATAAAAATATAGTTGTATTCATGCATTGTATCATTAAAAATAACTGAAGAAAAAAATAAATACAATAAAATTTTTATTTTAAAAGCACTTATATAGCATTTACCATATTCTAGGCCATGGTTCTCAACCTTCTGGCCCTTTAAATACAGTTCCTCATGTTGTGACCCAACCATAAAATTATTTTCATTGCTACTTCATAACTGTAATGTTGCTACTATTATGAATCATAATGTAAATATCTGATATGCAGGATGGTCTTAGGCGACCCCTGGGAAAGGGTTGTTTGACCACCAAAGGGGTCACGACCCACAGGTTGAGAACTGCTGTTCTAGGGACTATCTTTTTTTAAAATATATTTTTATTGATTTCAAAGAGGAAGGGAGAGGAAGATAGAAACATCAATGATGAGAGAGAATTATTGATCAGCTGTCTCCTGCACACCCCACACTAGGGATCAGGCCTGCAACCCAGGCATGTGCCTTTGACCAGAATCAAACCTGGGACTCTTCAGTCAGCAGGTTGATGCTCTCTCCACTGAACCAAACCAGCCAGGGCCAGGGACTATCTTAAATGTTTTACAATCTGTTAATTCATTAAATTCTCATAATGCTTTAAAGTAGGTATAGTTATTATGCCCATTTTATAGTTGAAGAAACTGAGGCACAGGTAGGTTAAACAACTTGCCTAAGGTCACACAGCAGATAAGTGGCAGAGTCGGACTCCAGCCCACGTAATGTATCTGGACTCTATTCTATTTGGCCCCGCTGCCTACCTGGGTTTGCCAACCTTGTGAGAACAGAGCAGAATGAGGAACAACTTTCCCACTCCCCCTTTCTTTTAGTCTTTAGGCTTATTTATTTATTTAAATATATTTTTATTGATTTCAGAGAGGAAGGGAGAGGGGGAGAGAGAAAGAAACATTAGTGATGAGAATCATTGACCGGTTGCCTCCTGCACGCCCCCTGCTGGAGATTGAGCCCGCAACCCAGGCATGCGCTCTTGACTGGAATCGAACCCGGGACCCTTCAGTCCGTAGGCTGAATGCTATAGCCACTGAGCCAAACTAGCGAGGGCCTTTAGGCTTTAAAAAAAAATCCTCACCCAAGAACATGCTTAGTGAAAGGAAGAGAGAGAGAGAGAGAGAGAGAGAGAGAGAGAGAGAGAGAGAGACATCTATGCAAGAGAGAAACATTGACTGCCTTCCATATGTTCCCCAGCTGGCATGTGCCCTGACTGGGAATCAAATCAGCAATGCTTTAGTGCACAGGATGACACTCAACTGACTGAGCCACTGTGGTCAGGCTTTTTAGGGTTTTTTATATGGATCAAGTGAGGGAGTCCAGCCTGCCCTCTAGTCAAATTTGTAGGAAAGCTTATCTATGGAGAGAGAGAGAGAGAGAGGAAAATATGAATGAAGGCACTGTCTGGATGCTTGGATGCTTCTGGAAAAGCCAGCTCTGGCAGGGGCTGAGGCATACCGCAGTGGTTCAGAAACTTTTGCATTTTATTTCCTGAGCCAACATTCTGAGATGAGTGTGTTTACAGACTCCCCAAAGATGAGCATGGCATCTAAACCTCTGTAACCATACTCTCAGGCAACAACCACCACCAAAGTGGAGCCAGAGCTAAGCTTTGGCTTGACACTGAACAGAGCAGGAAGAAATGAGTGCACCAGGGTGTTGTTTCAAGTTGTCTTGTGAAAGAGAATGAGTTGTTTATAGTAAGCAAGGCCCCAGTGGCCTCTTTGTAAATCTCAGTCCTGAGAAAGTAAAGCCAGAGCTGTGAGTCCAAACAGGCAATATATTAATATGCCTGTGGAAATAACAACTAGACAGTGCAGACACCCAGAGCTGGAATGAAAACCATAAATTTTAGAGCAAACATTCAGACACCCAACTTTTTTGAAGGCCTATGTGTTTGGCACTCTGTTGGGCAGTGGGAATACCAATATACCATTTGTGCTAACATAATATACTAGAGGCCCAGTGAATGAAATTCATGCATGGGGGAGGGGGGTTCCTTCAGCCCAGCCTGCACCCTCTCCAATCCAGGACCCCTCGGGGGATTGGGCCTAAACCGGCAGTTGGACATCCTTCTCACAATCTGGGACAGCTGGCTCCTAACTGTTCACCTGCCTGCCTTCCTGATTGCCCCTAAATGCCTCTGCCTGCCAGCCTGACTGCCCCCAACTGCCCCCAACTGCCCCCCCCCACCAGCCTGGTTGCTCCTTACTGTCCCCCCTGCTGGCCTGGTTGCTTCCAACTGCCCCCCCCCTCTGCCGGCCTGGTTGCCCCTAACTGCCCCCCCTCCACCAGCCTGGTCACCCCTCACAGCTCCCCCTGCCAGCCTGGTTGCCCCCAACTGCCCCCCTGCCCCTGCCGGCCTGGTCGCCCCACGCAGCCTACTGTTCAGTCGTTTGGTCGTCCCTCACTAACCCCCCTGCCAACCTTGTTGCCCCACGCAGCCTGCTGTTCAGTTGTCAGTCCAGTTGTTTCGGTCGTGACGGCCCCTGACTTTTTATATATTAAGATGCTTGCACATGCATAGACGATCTCTGGAGGGGAGCAGATTACCAGTGGGTGGTTAGGGAACAGTGGTGGGAAGGAGACTAAGTTGTCACTGCAAACCTTTTGTGCCTTGTGAATTTGGTATCCGAGGCACATGTTACGTACACAAAAAATAAATGAGGTTAGAGGGAGAGACAAAAATGTAGGTGTGTAAATGGAGATGTAAATAGAAAAACAAGACATCACAAGGGTGTGTTCATCCCTAGCTGGTTTGGTGCAGGGGATAGAGTGTCTGCTCTCAGACTGAAGGGTCCCAGGTTCAATTCTGGTCAAGGGCACGTAGCTCAGTTGTAGGCTCTATCCTCACGTGTGGGAGACAACCAATAGATGTGTCTCTCTCACCTCGATGTTTTTCTGTCTCTCCCCCTTCTTTCCACTCTCTCTAAAAGTCAATGGAAAATGGTGAGGATTAACAAACAAACAAACAAAAAGCCTAAAAGGAAACAAGGGTTTCAAAGTGCTTGTGTTGTTGACAACAATGGAGGAACCAGGACACAAAAACTGAATTTACCAATTTGTCTTCCTGGCGTTGGACAGAATTAAGCTAAAGCCATGACATTTATTTCCCAGCGGTCCTTTTACCATGTCCCAGCTAAAAATAAATAAATAAATAAAACACATGTTTTCAAGTCTTTTTTCCAAACTGTCGCATGGGCAAACTAATAATCTGGCAAGAATGTGGAGGCAGGTAACCCCTGTCCAAGGCAGAGTGACTTTGTCCTTCCACAGACTTTGGCCTCCTCCTCCCCCACTTCACGGACAAAGGTGACTTCGTGGTAACAACCATTCACCTTGCAAATGTCTGTCCTTAGCCAGACCCGCCCCTGGCATAGAGAGGTGTTTCCCAACAGGATTTATGTCCAGCTGGTCACAAGCCAAAACCACCTGCTCACTCCAGCCTGAACATGCTGGGGAACCAGCACAAGCCTGAGAACAAGGGTCCAGAAAGCAGGTTCCGGTGGCTTTCAGGATAATAAGTGGAACACCTAAATTTTCTAGCATGAGCTGTTTTTTCTGGATTGTATGCTGACAGTTTTCAATTCTGGTCTGACTTTCCTTCACATGCCTCTCCCTTTTAAAAGGTGCCTTTTAGCCCTAGCTGGTTTGGCTCAGTGGATAGAGTGTCAGCCTGTGGACTGAAGGGTCCCAGGTTTGATTCTGGCCAAGGGCACATGCCTGGGTTGCGGGCTTGATCCCCAGTGGGGGGCGTGCAGGAGGCAGCCAATCAATGATTCTCATCATTGATGTTTCTATCTCTCTCTCCCTCTCCCTTCCTCTCTAAAAATCAATAAAAAATATTTAAAAGGTGCCTTTTAAATCATAACAATGTGATGATAATCATGATCATCCCCGCCCCATTGTGGAAGGCTTCCAAGGGGCCAGGCATTGGGCCAAATGCTTTCCAAACACCCAGGAGGAAGGGTCTCCAGCTATCTTCGTCTGACAGATGAAGAAAAGGCCTGAGAGATAAACAGCTAGTAAGTGGTGGTGACTGGATTGGAAACCAGACCGTGTGGTTACGAGGCTGGATAAGGCCAGAGAAATCATTTGGCCTGGCCCTGCCAAAGCATTAGGGGTGAGCTAATTAAATGTTTGACCAAATATAGCAAGCTAATTTTTAAATTGATAATTTTGTATGGCCCGTGATTAATGTTATAAATATCCAAATGGCCCTTGGTAGAAAAAAAAGGTTCCCCACCCCTGCTATAAAGGCTTTTAACCACTCTGCTGGACTGCCTCTCATAAAGTTAACTTTAATATTAGCCTAATCCAACCTTATTTAGGAAGGGAAATATGCTGCCAAAAAATCACTTAGAGTATCCCAAACCTAAATATAAAAGGCTTTTCCATTATCTCATGTTTGGGGCTATTTAGACCAAGGCTTCTCTCTGAGGGCATGTGTAACCAAAGGTTGTATGAGCACCTACCATTCCGGCAGACAGGAAATGAGCCCAGCTCTGCTGTCCCTGAGTCAGGGCCCTAAAAACATCTGCTAACGGGGAAAGTTAAGCTTATAAAATCCGCATGGAAATAAAAACCTTAGACCAGGTCCTGGAATTGAAAATGTCAAAAACCTCCTTTTATTTTGAAAAAACTTATATTTTTGTTGATTTCAGAGAGGAAGGGAGAGGGAGAGATAGAAACAGCAATAGAGAGTCTCATAGATCGGCTGCCTCCTGCACACCTGACACTGGGGATCAAGTCCACAACCTGGGCATGTGCCCTGACCGGTAATTGAACCATGATCTCTTGGTTCATAGGTGGACACTCAACCACTGAGCCACGCTGGCCAGGCAAGAACCTCCTTTTAGTTTACTGCCCTGGGGTGGGAATGAGGAGGACACTAGCCTGAGGATGAGCCTGTTGCAGCTGAGAGCTGAGAGTTTCGTGTATAGAAACTGACTCCTAGGTCCCATTGGATCTCATCTTGGAATTCTAGATACCAGTGTGGGGCCCAGAACAAAGGAACCTTCCGACTCCCTTATTCTGTATTTTCATTTATTCCCCCTGGGTCTGCGCCTGCAGAGAGAGCACTGGGACTCTTACTTCTTAGCTTGCTATGATGATTAACTTTAAACAATTATTTTGTATTTATTGATAAGAGAGAGAGAGAGAGAGAGAGAGAGAGAGAGAGAGAGAGAGAGAGAGAGATCAACTTGTTGTTCCTCTCATCTATGCACTCATTGGTTGTTTTTTGCTTGTGCCCTGACCAGGATTGGATTCGGCAACTTTGGTGTATGGGGACAATGCTCCAGCCAACTGAGCTAGCTGGCCAGGGCTGTGATGGTTAACTTTATGTGGCAACGAGGGTAAGGAATACCCAGACAGCTGGTAAAACTTTATTCTGGGTATGTGTGAGGGTGTCTCTGGGAGAGATTAGCATTTGAATTGGTAGGCTGAGTAAAGAAGATCATCCTGACCAAAGTGGGTGGTGGGTGTCATCCAAGCTCTTGAGGGCCTGAATAGAACAAAAAGGCAGAGGGAAGGTGAATTTGCTTTTTTTTTCTTGAGCTAGGACATTCATCTTCTCCTGCCATCGGACACCGGAGCTCCTGCTACTCAGGCCTTTGGAGTCAGACTGAGTTACACCACCAGCTTTCCTGGGTTTCCAGCTTGCAGATGGCAGATCTTGGTCTTCATAGTTGCGTGAGCCAATTCCTATAATAAATCTATATCTATATCTATATCTATATCTATATCTATATCTATATCTATATCTATATCTATCTATCTACCCATCTATCTATCTTGGTCTTCATAATTGTGTGAGCCAATTCCTATAATAAATCTATATCTCTATCTATCTATCTATCTATCTACCTACCTACCTATCTATCATATTGGTTCTATTTCTCTGGAGAACTTTGGCTAATACACTTGCTCTCATGGATTTGCTTTGGTCCTCTAAAATGCTGAGACTGGAAGCCTAGAGTCTTCTCTAACAGTTACCTGAGGCACTCTTTCCCTCATGTCACTGCCCTAGCTTCTTCTTCTTTTTTAAAATCCTCATCAGAGGATACTTTTCCATCGATTTTTAGAGAGAGTGGAAGAGGGAAAGACAGAGAGAAATATCCATGTGAGAGAAACGCAGCAGTTGGTTGCCTCCTGCAAGTGCCCTGACCAGGGCCCATGCTGGGGAGGAGCCTGCAACCGAGGTACGTGCCCTTGACTGGAATCAAACCTGGGACCCTTTGGTCCGCAGGCCAACACTCTATCCACTGAGTCAATCTGGCTGAGGCTGCCCTAGTTTCTGAATGCTGAGATGAGGAGCTAAGCAGCCTTCCATGTCTGGCCCCGAAGGTCCTGCGCGTGCTCAGCCCCATTGCAGCAGCTTCTGTCCTTGTCAATGCAGATCCTGTGGGCCTGCTGAGTGAAGTCACCTGCCAACCCTGAAGACATCCCCTCTTTCTTTCTGCCTGGAATGCCCTTCCCACTCTTCTCTCACAATTCTACCTCTTCACCTTCAACAACTCAGGCTAATACCCACCCCTACTCACCTGCCACTGTGTCTTCCACATTTTTTTGTGTATTCAATATGTACTATATTGCTTTATTATTACTACTAACAATAACAAGGATTCCAGATACCATGTATTGAATGCTGTTTGCCAGGCACTATCTCATTTACAAATTATCTCATTGAAACCCCACAACCACTCTGTGAGATGGATGCTGTTATTACTCTCCCCATTTTCCAGATGAGGAAACTGAGGCTCGGGAAGGTGAAGAGGCTTGCCTTAGGACTTACTAGTAGAGCTAAGAAATGGTAGAGCTGGGATCTGAACCCAGGTCTTTCTGATTCCAGAGCCACTCTCTGAACCAGTATGAGTTTGTCTTCTCCATTCGATTTAATTTGTTAAGGGAATCTTTCATTTCTCCTATTTCCACTTCCTAACCCCCATCCTGGGCTCTGCTTGGAGTGGGCACTTGCCCTATTGATCTCAGTTTCCACGAGCTCTGCTCACACCATCAGGTCCGCTGGGCATCAGACTCCCTGCTTTTCTCTGGCTCCGTTAGGGAAATGCAAACAGTGAGGCAGACAGGAGCTAGAAGCAGAAGGCAGCTCCAAGTCTGAGCAATAACTGATATCCCATGTAGTCAGGCAAGGGCTCTGTGGCTTCCCAGTGCTCACCTCGTGGCTACGTCACAGCTCGCACACCCCTGGCAGGGCCACTCCTGCTAATCAGGCAGGGGGAATGAATGACACCAATATCCTGTTCATGCTTGTTTGGACAGCTGGAGCATCTATGAGGGAAATTGGACTCTGCCAGATATCACTGCCCCCTTGTGGACTATACTTTTCTAACATTGGGCAGAAGAGGAAAAACAAAGTGTATGCTGTCTCTAATGTTCCTGAAAAAATACCATTGCCTGAAAATCTTGCAGGTTCTGGGAATTGGCCAGGGTGACTTTCATTGACCAGGGTTGGCAGAACCCCAGAGTCTTCTGGTGTCTTCTCCTCTTTGACTGGGACTCCAGACAGCACATAGCTCCTTGCTCTTTAGCAGTAAAACCCACTTGGCAGTTCTCTGCATCTTTCTGAGTTCATACCTATCTCCCCTTTTACTGTGCAGGTGACTGCCAGCAGTCTCCTTTCAGAATAATAAGTCCCTTTTATCCTTCTTCCCCCATCATCCCTTTCTTTCCATCTCTACGGCCATCACCCTAATCCTAAACTCTTCACAGTTACAACAGCCTCCATACCTGCACCTTCTGCCTCTCTTCCCTGCAGCCTGTGCCTCACACCAGATCCATGCTAATCAGCCAACACCCCACTTTGCATATGAGGCTCCCCACTGCCAACAGGGCAAAAAGTTCAAGGTCCCCAAACTTCCTTTCAGCCAAAAATACTCACTGATGGTCTGCTGTATACAAAGCACCCCTCTAAAATGTGCTCCAACCAAAGGGTGGCTACCAAGTGTCTGTGTGGGTGGTAGCAGGCACTTTATACACATATGTCACTGAATCTTCAGGACAATCCTGTGAAGTGGGCATTATTATAAGAGAGGAAAATGAGTCTCAGATTCCTAGGAGGTTAGAGTGTTGTCTGATATACCGAGGTTTCGGGTTCAATCCCCAGTCAGGGCACATATAAGAATCAACCAATGGCCAGAACCGGTTTGGCTCAGTGGATAGAGCGTCGGCCTGCGGACTCAAGGGTCCCGGGTTCGATTCCGGTCGAGGGCATGTACCTTGGTTGCGGGCACATCCTTAGTGGGGGGTGTGCAGGAGGCAACTGATCGATGTTTCTCTCTCATTGATGTTTCTGGCTCTCTATCCCTCTCCCTTCCTCTCTGTAAAAAATCAATTAAATATATTAAAAAAAAAAGAATCAACCAATGAATGAATAAGTGGAACAACAAATCTATGTTTCTATCTCTCTTTCTCTCCCTTCCTCTCTCTCTCTCTAAACACACACACACAAACAACAACAACAACAACAAAACACACACCAGAATAAATAAATAAAAATGCTTTAAAAGAAAGAAAGAAAATAAGACTCAGAGATGTTAGGCAACTTGCCCGTGGTCACCCAGGCAATGACTGGCAGAGGCAGGACTCAAACTCAATCCATGCCTTTTCCACAAACTGCCACATTTATCCACTCACTCACTTCAATGAATATTCATAGAGCCTTTTCTTTGTGCTGGTTACTACTCTTGATACTAAGGATACAAGCCAGGCATGTCTCTGTGCCCCATTCTTAGAGCTTCCAGTCTAGTGGGGGAGACCATATTCTCACTTCGAGTATCGGTGCCCTAGTTTCTGTTTGCCTGCTTGTCCTGACTCTCACAATTTATGGGAAGCTTTGATTTCTATTTGGCCGAATTCCTTCCTCTCTCCCTCCCTTCCTCCCTCTCTTCCTCTTTCCTTCCTGCCTTCCTTCGTTCCTGCCTTCCTTCTACAAACACTTACTGAGCGCCTACTATGTGCCAAGTACTATCCTAGTCACTGGGGATAAAACAGTAGGCAAAAGCAGAGCTCCCTGCCCTCCACACCTGCAGTCCCCACCCATTCGTACCTTCCTTCCTCTGCACCTTTAATGCCAGTCCCTCTGACTAGATGGGCTTCCCTATGCCTCTCTATCCAAAATTCAATCCAGTCCTCAAGTCTCATCTCAAGAATGGACTTCGCAGTAGAGCCTCCACCCACCCACCGTGATTGCTCCCCTCTCTAGTCATTCAACACTTGCCATCTGGACAACTTGTTCAATTATCTGAACAGGTCTTTTGGCACATGCCAGACATTCATGTTTATATATGGATCCTGTCACCTTAAATTGACTGTTTGCCTCATCACCCAGAAAACATTGTTGTTTCCTCAAGAAGCATTTACCAAGTGCCTATTATGTATTTTAGCAACGAGAAGGGATGAACCTTTGTGGAGCCTCTTTGAGTTAACAAAGAGCTTTTTTAAATACTATTTTATAATTTGTCACAAAACACTACCACTCCATTTTATTTTTCAACTTTAAAATGTAATTCAGCCCTGACCAGTGTGGCTCAGTTGGTTGAAGCATCCTTCCGCACACTGAAAGGTTGTGGGTTCAATCCCTGCTTGGAGCACAAATGGGAGACCACTAATCAGATGTTTCTCCCATCCTCTCTCTCTAAGAAAATCAAATAAACTTATCCTCTGGTGAGGATTTAAAATTTTTTAAATATAATTTAAATTACTTAGTAGGCGAATATAGTCTCATGACAGTGAAAACATTATAGATCTGGCTAATCTTTGACCACTCCTACCCCACACCACTCCAGACCTCCCTCAGAGATGCAGATGAGGAAACGGAGGCTCACAGAGGTGACCTGGCGTGCCCAAGCTCACACAGCTAGTGTGTGGGAATTTTTTGACTCTAAATCTGTTTCCATTTTTCCGTGCTGCTCCCCATGAGGGCAGGCACCCCGTTTATACCTCTCTGTGTTCTGGGAGCCCAGCACAGAGCTCTGCACCGAAGCTGGGGCTCATCAAACGTTTCCACATCAATGGGCTCCCCTGCGGATGGGTTTCCTGTTACAAGGCTTTGCCTGCAAAGGCGGGCTATACCAACTCTCCCTGGTTGGGGAAGGCTCAAAATGGTTGAGGCCAGGCGGGCGTTGTGCTTGGCATCCCTTCTGTCACCCCTGGGCTCTGTGACATCAGGGTCCCTGAGAGTCTCCTTTGGGTGCTACAGGACACCTTATAGAGGCAGGACAAGTGTTTGCTGGGCACTCGCATTGTGGCTGCGTGCGTCAGGGGCCGTGTGTGTGTGTGTGTGTGTGTGTGTGTGTGTGTGTGTGTGTGTATGTGTGAGGGGAGAGAAATAAAAGGCACAATGTTGTGGAGGCAAGACATCCTATACGTCCATACACTTGGGGAACCAGCCAGAACCTATCCAAGTGTTAAATTATGCAAGTGCGAATGATGCTCTGGAAGAGTGGCTGCAGTGGTCAGAGCGGGCTTCTTGGAGGCGGTGGCTTGGCCCGCGATCAGTGGAAAGGAGTCTGCGTGGAGGACGCTGTACTCCCAGCAGCCTGGGCAGTAGCGCCAAGGCTGAGGCCAAAGGGCGGGACCCGGGGTCGCAGTGGGCTGCTGCTGCGGCGGCTTTCTCAGCCTGTATCTCATCCAGCCTTGCACATCCAACGGCTTTCAGTCGCCAAGAAGCCAGTAAAGGACGCGTTTTCCCTTCAGGGAGTCCACAGCCCTATTCTCTCCTAGTTAGCTGTCTTCGCCCCCCCCCTCCACCCCCCCCCCCGCTACTCCCACCCCCACCCCGTGACGGGCGGGGCGTTTTCCTCTGTTATTCCCTGTGTCTGCAGCAAAGGAGTATTGTAGTCAACACGCTGAGAACACCCTCCTACAAAGTTGGGATGGGGGTTGGGGAGCAGGGGGGGAGGATCGGCACCGGAAGGGACAAGGCTGGCCTCTGAGAAACCAGTTACTTAACACTTAAGTGTCTATTCTGTGCCAAGCTCTCAACTACTCATTTTATGAGCCCTACAGTGCTGTTCTTGACCCCATTTTACAGCTGAGCAAGGCGAGGCACTGAGAGTTCAGAACCTTGCCCAGGATCTCACAGCTAGACACAGGCAGAGTCAGGCCCTTAACCACTCCACCAGGTGCCTCCCTTTAGGCTGCTGCTGACCTTGGTCAGTCCCCACACAGGCCTGAGCCACTCCTCTTCATCTAGTCTCCCCAATTATTTTCCAGGCACCACGCCATCCCGCACTGCTTCCTGGCCCTAAGTGTGTGTGTGGTGTGTGTGTGGGGGGGGGGGGGGTGTGGGTGTGTGTGTGGCAGGGGCGGGGGTGGTTCTGCTTTCAGGGTTTTCAGCTGGAGGTGCTATCTGTGGTTTTCCGGGTGCCTCAGTTATCCTCATCTGGAAAATGGCCATCATAAAGTTGCTGAAAGGATGAAAAGAGAGAATCCATACACAATTGGAAGAGTGCCTGGCCCAGAGTAAAAAGCTCAAGAAATGATGATGGGTGAGCAGTAACAGACCAAGCCCCCGGGTGGAGGTGGGGGAGAAAGGGTTAGTGGGGGAAAGAGAGAGAGAACAAACCCATTTGATTTCAGAGCAGGTCAAAGAGGGTCATGTCTCACTGGCTTTCAGTAGCAGGGGCTCTCTTAGGAGCTGAGAACATCAAGCCCAGGCACAGGAGTATGTCTGGTCTAATCAGCCCTAATAAGTCATGTGGGTGTGCAATTGGTACATCTCTGATGGCAGCGTCCTCAGGTGCCCCAATAACATGCCTATTCCTCTCCTCTTGGAGTGGCCTGAGTCATCTTGTGTGACAGTCAGTGTTCGGCATCATCACCATCACAACCAGATAGCCATCAAGTACTTACTATGTGGAAGGCTCTACATTAGGGGTTCATGATCAAATAGGCAGCATATGTTATAGGACGGTAGACACACTCGATGTGGTGTCATACCTGATTTTTACACAGATTTGGGGAGGGAGGTGTCCCAAGGCCCTACCTCTCTAGTTCTCTAGCATGGACAATGTAGCAGCAGTCCAGGAACCAGGTGATTTCTAAACTCTTGCTCTATCCACAACCTCCCACTCAGTTCAGGGGCTGGGCAAACAATGGATGCAAGGTAGGAAGGCCCTGCACTATCTATTACTGTGAAATTGCTCCCAGGTAGCAAGGGGCTGGATCCAGACAAAATTCATCCCTGCCAAACCAAAGGAACAAATTCCACATGTTGTTCATTCATTCTCTCATTCATGTCTCCCTCCAGTGGGCATTTACCACACACCCACTATGTGTTGTGTTCTATGCTCCATGTTAGGAATGTAAAGAAGAACAAGACATAGCCTCTAATGGAGATAGACAAGTGAACACTTAGTTACTATACCGTGAAATAAACATCATAATGCATTCACTTACCAATGATTTCTTTCCCAGCTGGTGTGGCTCAGCGGTTGTGTGACAACCTATGAACCAAGAGGTCACAGTTTGATTCCCAGTCAGGGCACATGTCCAGGTTGCTGGCTCATTCCCCAGTGGGGGGTGTGCAGGAGGCAGCCAATCAATGATTCTCTCTCATCATTGCTATTTCTATCTCTCCCTGTCTTCATCTCTGAAATCAATACAAATATATTTTTAAAAAACAAACAAAAATGATTTCTTGAATACCCATCATGTGCCACTGTTCTAAGCACTGAGGCTACAACCGTGAGTTAAACTGACAAAATCCCTGCCCTTGTGGATTTTGGCATAGATTACATTAGCAGTTCAAAGAAGAAGGCAGAATGTGCTGGTTTCTGGAATCTGGGAAGGCATGCAGAGGAGGTGTGACCTCAGCTGGGTCTTGAAGGACCATGGCTTGGCAGCGAGGTAGGGAAGGGCAGGCCTGGGAAAAGTAATAGTGCAACAAAGCTAGTGTAAAAAACAAAAATGGAGTCACTTTAAAATGGAGCCAGAGAAACTGCCTGTCATGTCTTATGCCTCAAGCCTTGGATGTTCAAATAGGGCAAAATAGCCTTTGGACTTGGCCTAGAGCAACATTGCGCCCCAAAGAACTATTTTCAAAAATAACAAGAAAGCAGATATTATGACCACAAGAGTGATGACTACCATACTGATAATTAAAAACATTGTTTAGAATTAGCATCATTATGGTATGTTATCTTCCCCAATAGAAATGCCTTCCTTCTATTGATGCAATTGTTCCTCTTCCCTTTCTCATAAATACCCACTGCCTTTGTCTCATAATTGGAACACTGTTTGGGCTTCTGCTTGAATCAATGCATCGTGAATAGCTATCTTTTTTTAAAATCTGAAATGTGTGTTGCCTCTCACTTTGAAAGGCCTTTTATTTTTAGATTAATACTAGAAAATATGCAGATGAATGGCCTGGCTAGGGAATAGCAAGTGGCTTGGCTTGGGACTGCAGAGCATGTGTAGAAGTAGCAAAACAAGACGTGCATGTACGGTCTCTCCATATAAAGTGCAGTCAAATAAAATAGACAAAAGCCCAGGTCTCAGCATTTTTCTGAGATGCTCTCATAGGTGAGGGGGTGCCAAATACCACCTAGTCATGTGGTTGTGTTTGTCAGGTGTGGCCATATCCAATGGCCCAGTAACCCCAGCACATAACTGAGGAAGCTCAGCACATAACTGAGGAAGCTCAGCCTTCATTTCTGTCCTGAAAAAGCAAATGAAACTTGAATCAAATCAAATTTAATTCAAGGGATTTTTTTTATAACAATAATTCTTAAATTGGCTGAAAATAGAAGATAATCCATACTCTAAAAATGGATTCTGAAGATAGTGCTAGGATTATTACAATTTCTATTTAATATCTGTCATGTAGATTTTGTCTGTTGGTGTTGAAACTAGTCAGCTTTCATATTTTAATATATTTCATGACACAAAATAAATAGTTGGACAGGATCACCTTGAAGTTCTCTTTGAAACCTTCTGTCAGGTGATAAAACATCAGTTTTATCAGTTGCAAAATGGAATTAATAATAATATGTACCTCTGGCAGTTTTTGAGAGGATCGGGAGAGTTAATCCATGTTAATTGCTTAGCACAATATCCAGCATATAAGAGGCCACAATAATTAGCTATGATTCTGATTCTGTAGTTTTAGAGAAATCACTGCTACTTGGTTGTATTGATTGTATTTGAGAAGCAGGCTTAACCTAATCCAATCTGTCTAGCTCTAGAAATCCTGAAAAGTGCCATAACCCCTAGTAGAAGATTTAAGAAATTACATTGTAACTCAAGAAAAGTTGATTTCCAATTTTCCTGGTGGGAAAACTGAAGCACTAACCATGATGTGGTGTGACATGACCCAAGACAAAGAAGCATGGAGTTCCAGTGGGATTACAAATGCAGTGGCTGAACTGCCAGCTTTCTTTTTAAAATATATTTTTATTGATTTCAGAGAGGAAGGGAGAGGGAGAGAGAGATATAAACATCAATGATGAGAGAGAATCATTGATCAGCTGCCTCCTGCATGCCCCACACTGGGATCGAGCCCGCAACCCGGGCATGTGCCCTGACCAGAATCAAACTATGACCTCCTGGTTCATAGGTTGATGCTCAACCACTGAGCCATGCTGAAAACTGCCAGTGTTTTATCATAATTGGCAAGCAGAATGCTTTTACCCAGAACCCCAAGCACCTTTACCCCCTGGCTTTCACCCCAAGCACCTTTACCCCCTGGCTTTCTCGTCTTGGGTAAACCACAACAAGGCTCAAGGTTTTATAATAAACAGTCACTTGCTATTCCCTAGCCAGGCCATTAATTTGTATATTTTCTAGTATTAATCTAAATAAAAGGCCTTTCAAAGTAAGAGGTATCCTATTTAATAAAGAGGGAATATGCTAATTGACCCTCACAACATCACAAAGATAGAAGTGCCCACAGCCAATAAGGAGGGAATATGCTAATTGACTGCCATAACCTCAAAGATGGTGGTGCCCACAGCCACAAGATGGTGGCACCCAATCCCCTCAGCCCCCCAGCTGCCCAGGGCCTGCCCGAGGCACAGGCAAGCCTCGGATGGCAGCTGCCCAGCCGTCCAGGGCCGCCCAAGGCTCAGGTAACCAGGGCTGGCCGAGGCTTGCACTGCCAGCAGTGGCAGCAGAGGTGTGATGGGGCATCACCTCCCCCTGATCGCCGGGTCACCTCCCACCCCTGAGGGCTCCCGGACTGTGAGAGGGGGCAGGCTGGGCTGAGGGACCCCCCTCCAGTGCATGAATTTTCATGCAACGGGCCTCTAGTTTATAATAAATGGACTCCTGAACCTCAAACTTAATTGCATAAGTGAAAGGCAATCTTTTGCTTCCCAAGGTCTGGGTACATTGCCTTTTCCCAACAGCTTCTTTCCCTAGGGACTGAAATCATAGGATTGTGTGGGCAGGCTGGGACTTTATGGTTTCCTTGAAATACAAGAGCAAAGGGAACCTCAGTGATCACATAGTGGCTCCTGGGCCAGCAGGGCTGTGGAGTCTGGTGTGAGGCAGAACAGATTTATTGTTGGCCTTTGCTCTCTTTCATAATCAGTGTTGTAAAATGCATGCTCTGAGTTAGAGTTTACAATTATCCCATGTTCCTATTCAGTCCATTCAAAAAAGGTTCCTTTCTTTCTTTAAAAAAATATTTTTATTGATTTCAGAGAGGAAGGAATATATATATATATATATATAAATGATGAGAGAGAATCATTGATTTGCTGCCTCCTGCACACCCCCACTGGGCATGTGCCCTTTACTGGAATCGAACCTGGGACCCTTCAGTCCGGAAGCCAACACTCTATCCACTGAGCCAAACCAGGTAGGGAGAGTTCCTTTCTTTCTTTCCAACCTTCTCTCTGATTCAGTTTCTATACTACATGTGATATTTTCTTGAGACTGTTTTAGAAAATCTGTAGGTTAAAGATAAATCCATTACACCAGTATCATGAATGAAATAAAAAAAAATTAAGTCTTCCAATAAAATAATAACAGTCATAATAGCAAAATTGGGTTAAGCAGGTACCTAGCATTATTTTAAGCATTTTACATATATTAACCCCTCTAATCTTCACACTACTCCTTCCAGGTAGATACTATTGTTATCCATGTGTGCCAGATGGGGAAACTGAGGCCCAAAGCAGTGAAAGCTGGATAGCTGCCAAGTGACAAAGTTTGGTATTTGAAAATGAGACCTCTAGCCTAAAAGATTCTCATGAGTGCAACATGAGAGGAAAGATGGGGAGCAGCGGGAAGATCAGGTGATGAGAAAGTCTCAGACTGGGTCCAACCTCTGCCCTGATGTACAGGGTGGGCTGCATATTCATTCATCTAAAGGAGTACATCGCTATGACACCTCCTAGGACTGGGAAGGAGCCCATGCCAGGGATGGCTCTGAAGCTAAAGCATCAGTAGCTTCACAGTCCCTCTGCCTCTGTCTGTGAGGTGTCTCTGCGCGTCACAGAGCAGGGCATTGGAAGCTCATATAGACAGAAGAGTTTTCCTTTTCACTGCCAAACACAAAGCCCTCGGAAGTTAATCTGTCAACAGCAATTTAGCACAAATTTTGCTGTATTGAAAACATTAGAGATGGTGAAACATGTCATGTGATTAGATTCTGCACACTCTTAAATCTCCACAGTGCTAATTTCCTCCCTGCTTTACGAAAGTTGCCCAAGGAAAGGAAATCCCAGGTTGGATGCTCAGCTTCAAAGTAAGACCTCTCTTCTACTGTCTCCTTCCTTGATAGTATTGAAAAAGGCATGAATTAATAGGCTCCTCTAATTGAACTCAGTTTTGTCTCCGAAGAGAGTCCAGTGAAAACAACTGCCCAACCTGTTACTTGAACATTGTTTATATATGTTGCTAGGATACCAAAGGCTCTTTTAAGCCTTTGGTTAAGAAGAGCAACATGCATCTGAACTTGTTCACCTGCACATAAAGCAAATAATGGCTGAAATGATGGGAAAGCTCCTCCAAACATTTTGAGTGGAACAGAAGGCATTTTGTGTGTGTGTGTCCAGAAATTGCAATGCCCAATATTTGTTGTGCAAATAAATCTCCACCTGCATGCCAAAGTGCACATTACACGTAATAAGATAAATCTTTGACAAGAAAGATGTTAATTATTTTGAGGTAAATCAGATCACCTTTGACCCAAACTCTGAGCTGTAATTTTGTTGCTCAGCTTCAAGGTTCCGAAATTAATGTAAATCTTTACATTCGCAATTTTACTTGCAATGCCAACCCACCCACACAGTCTGCAAATGACTGCTCTGAGTCAGAGACTATTCACTTACGACTCTGTTAGATATTTAAAAATGTTCTCTGGAAGGATTAAATCACCTAATCCTAGCCCTTTCACAGATTCTGTTTTCTGTAAAAATGATAGAGCTAGGGAGCGTTAAGACTGGAAAGGACTTTAGAGGAGAAACTAAGGCTCTGATGCTAGAAGTGACGGGCTCCACTCCGTGACCAAAGCTACAACCAAAAAGGGAAGGAAAGTACTGGTTTAGGGTTTCAATAAAGGGTCACACTTAGAAATCCTTGCTCAGAGTCGGGAAGCTACCACTTCCCCACCCTCCTGCCTCCTACAGCATCTGTGAGCTCTGGTACCCCACGGCTGACGCTGGTTGAAAAGAATCATGCCATTTTGAATACAAGCAGTGAGAATATGATTCAGATACAAACAAATCAGCTACAATTACAAGAATATACATTCATTTTTTGACAGATATATGAGAAACTGTTCATAATGGTTACTTTTGAGGAGGGGGACTAGGGCTGGGAAAGGCAGGACAGGGAGATATTTGCTTTTCATTTTATATCTTTTCTTCACTATTTGACTGATTGCCATGTACAGATAGTAACTGTGTTAAAAACCTAAAAAACAAAATAAAAACACTATGCTCACAAACTTCACAGGAGAAATGCAATTTACCCCAGTAACATTGATACTTGAAAAATCTATCATCCAGTACAGCAGTACTTTTAAAATTTTTCTACCAAAGTATCCATAATAACAGAGGAGGCTGAATGGGTCCTCCCAGGGGTCTGGGGGCAGTGCCAGAAATGGTCCTCTGTACATAAGAACTCTCTTTGCAGCTTCTGGTTTAAAAACGCATTCAAATGGTGCAATGGACTCTCTAACATATCCACATGTCTTTTAATATGAAAATAATGGCTTAAATGACTTACCATCCACACGACAACTGCCCCTGTGGGGAGACACCCCTGGCTTCCTTCTCCAGTGGTCCGGAGCACCGGCAGCACGCTGCCTCCAGTGACTGGAGGGGCCTCTGGAATGGGAAGCTCGGCTGTGCGCAAGCTGACCTGTATTCTGGCTCTCTCACCTGGAATCAGGCTTCCCGCATCCTGTTATGCATTGAATAGTAACAAAACAACAGCATAAATTAGGGTGTTGCTAAGATTGTGTACCATCAATGTTCACATGAGCATAATGGACGTAATGAATTCTATAGCACTATCCTGCACAGCTTGGAGAGATTAAAACCATTTTGTCTTTAAATTAAATTTCAAAAATCATTGAACAACAAGAATAGAAAGAACAGAAAAACAACAACCACCACCTCATTTATATCAGTCAACCAATTGTAGGAGGCACTACTTTTTGCTTTCTGATCGTTTATGCCTAGTCCTAGGTTTATTTTAATAGCTGCAGCTTGGTGAGTCGACATCTATTGTAATAACCATAAAGGGGGCTTGGGTTCTCTTGTATTGTGGTTTTCAGCCCTAACTGGAGAGCCTCTTAGCCCCTTTCAGGGTCAAAATCTACAACTGAAAAAGACCTAAGCCGAAGTTTATTTTATAGAAATTCTACACAATATAGTATGTCTGGGCTGTTGCAGGAAAAGTGGGCTTGAATTCATTCTTAAGTAGCGCTCTGCTGGGGCAAATCTTCATTCAACAAAATGGATGCCTAATTATGAAAAACTGCCATTGGTGTGCTTACTAGATGCCAGGTGCCATACTTACTTCTCTGCATGCTTTATGTTCCTTAACCCTCATTCAAAACACCAAGAGGAAATATGGCTGGCACTATTATATCCCAATTTTACAGATGAGGAAACTGCCACTTGGGGAGCAAGGTAAGCAGCAGAGCCAGGATTCAAATCCAAGTACTTCTTTTTTTTTTTAAATCCTCATGAGAGGATATTCCTCCATTGATTTTTTAGAGAGAGTTAAAGGGAGGGGGAAAGACACAGAGAGAGAAACATCAATGTGAGAGAAACACATCGACCAGCCGCCTCCCGAATACCCGGACCAGGGCAGGGATTGAACCTGCAACCCAGGCACGTGCCCTTGACTGGAATCAAACCCAGGACCCTTCAGTCCATGGGCCTACGCTCTATCCACTGAGCCAAAACAGCTAGGGCGCAGGTACTTCTTTTTTTTTTTTTTTTAAATCTATTGATTTTTAGAGAGAGAGAAGAAAGGAGAGAAAGAAACATCAATCTGTTGTTCCACTTATTTATCCATTCATTGGTTGCTTCTTGTATGTGCCCTGACAAGAGGTCAAACCTGCGCTGCAACTTTGGCATATCGGGACAATGCTGTAACCAATTGAACCACCCAGCCAGGGCCTCAAATCCAGGTACTTCTGATTCCGGAATCCTGAAATCTTAACTGCCTCTTAATAATTATCATAGTTACTATTTATAAAGTACTTATTATGTTCTATGGCAGATGCTCTGCATAAATTATTTAATTCTTGCAACAGCTCTTCAAGGCAGGCAATATTATCCTCAATTTATACATGAGGAAAACTAAGGCTTTGAGAAATTAGGTAACTTGCCCAACAGCACAATACCAGAGCAAGTTTTGGATTTTTATTTTTTTTTAATTTTTATTTTTAATTTTTTTGCAGTTTTTAAAAGGAAAATTTATTTTGACAAGTTTAAGTTTTGGATTTTTAAAACAACTTTAAGATCTTTTTCTTTTTAATCCGTCTCACCCAAGGATGGATGGAGATAAATATATACATATTATATATATAATATATATATATATTTGATTTCAGAAAGAAAGGGAGAGAGGGGGAGGGGGGGCGGAGAGAGAGATATCAATGATGAGATTCATTGATCGGCTGCCTCCTGCACACCCCACACAGGGGATGGAGCCCCAAACCCAAGCATGTACCTTGACCGAGAATCGAACTGTGACCTCCCAATTCATAGGTTGATAATAACTGCGCCATGCTGGCCAGCTTAAACCTTGTATATATTTAAAGTGTGCAACTTTGCCCTAACTGGTTTGGCTCAGTGGATAGAGCATCGGCCTGCGGACTCAAGGGTCCCGGGTTCAATTCCGGTCAAGGGCATGTACCTGGGTTGCGGGCACATCCCCAGTAGGGAGTGTGCAGGAGGCAGCTGATCGATGTTTCTCTCTATCCCTCTCCCTTCCTCTCTGTAAGAAATCAATAAAATATATTTAAAAAAACAACAAAAAAAATAAAGTGTGCAACTTTGTTTTGACATATAGTGTGAGTTCTTAACTAAGTTACACTTTTCAAGTGACTGAAACATCTAGGGCCCTCTGGGCATTAATGCATGCCATGCAGATCCCGTGACCAGCACTGAAACTTGCCAGCATGTGTGATACTCCTCAGGAATCACCTATCACTTTCCACTATTAATGCTGTGGCTTGGTAACCATTGTGCCTTATTCAGTAATCTTGTTACTGGCTTCCTGAGGCTCAAGAACTACAGAAATTGCAAACATTCTCATGTGGATCCTAAATAAGGGTTTATCCATAAGAAACTTAAATGTCCTTCATTGACTGGGCTTATTAATATTAGCACATTAAACAAAATGCAGATACATTCCCTCTCCGGAAAATGAGTTTTGAGGTCATGGCAGTTGTCTAGATCTCCCTGTAATCTTGAACAGCACTGCAATCTCAGCACCGCTTAACTGTGCCAGCTCTAATCCTTTGCTTTGAATGGGATTAAAATGGCTTGATCCAGTTGAAGATAGATGAGGGAAGGCAACTGGATGAAAACTGCTATTACTGTATATTTTACAACTCTTGGAGAAAGCTCATTCAGCTATGACCTTCCACAGGCCACGTACCAATGGTTTCTGGATACAGTGGGCCTGAATTTCATTTTGCTAATGTACTGGGAGTGTTGACGGAGTCACACAGCCAAGCTACTTTGGTAAGCGAAGGTTGAAGGTTGGTTTTAAAAAGAAAGCTCTTCATGTCTCAGGAGACACAGCAGTATTTATTAAACATGCAGCATTTACTCAAGTGTAGCACTCACTAAATTAAACAAGACATTTTTACAGGCAAATAAACCACAAACAAAATTATACTTCAGATATTTTTTATTTCTTCAAATTTGTTGTTTATCAGGAGTGACTGAAATAAAAAATATAATTGAGTCCCATCATCATCATGGAAATGGCTTTAAGAGAAAACTGGTCAGATGAATATTATTGCTTCCCATTTTCAACCAGTAAATAGTTGCCACTGATAAAACAGACAACCAAGTCTGTCAAGAATGCTCAAGATATGTTACATAATACAACATGCCTGTTCACGGGGACTGGGGGAGGGAAGACTAGGAAATAATTTATGTGAACTTCTTGATTTCATCATACAAGACAAGCACAAAAGCACCCCCCATGCCTCTGAGAACATTGGACCATGCACCCTTGAAAAAAGCTTTGCCTCCTTCATCACGAGCAATCTTCCTCCAGCAGTCGAGTGTGCCTGTGTACATGATATCAGCTGCAAAGAAGAAAGAAAGAGTTAGTGACAAAAGGCTGATGAAAAGTCCTAGGATTTACTGAACCAAACCAGAGCCCCATCTCTAAGAGCTAACAGTTTTTTAAATCCCAACATTAACAGGTTAGTTAATGAAATATTAACTGAAATGCTGAAATATTAATGCTATGACTAGAGAACAGTCATATGTAGACTACCCATTGGACTTAACCTCTAATACCATTTAAGCAGCCTCATTCATAGGCATCCAAAGGGCCTGGCTCAAAGGCAACTATGTGGTAGATACTACCAACCCCGTCCCCTGATCTGAACAGACTATCAACCCCATGACCATGTCTTCATCTTTTGCTCAAGGAGAACTTACATCCTTTGCGCCCTGACTGCATCATCATGCGGCGACGAACAGTGTCAAATGGATAGGAAGTCAACCCAGCTACCGCTGTGACAGACTGTGCGATCATCCAGCTGATAAAGATGTGAGTATTCTTGGGATCTGGAAGCATTCCTGAGAATAAGAAAGAGGCACCTTTACTAGAAAGCAGTTTTACAGACTTGTTTTCCATATCCCCCTAACATCTCATCTGGTCACAAGGGTTGTACTGGATGACTTAGCTACCTTCAGCAATTACAAGAAAAAAAAATCTCTGACTCTTGGAAAATTAGGATAGTAACCTTCCACACTGTCTCATAAGAACACAACTTAAAAGCATATAAAAAACTTACCCTTTGCAGTGTCATAGACACCGAAGTAGGCAGCTCGGTAGATGATAATACCCTGTACCGACACATTAAAGCCTTGGTATAGGCCTCTAAGCCCATCAGATTTGTAGATCTTAACCAGGCAGTCACCGAGGCCTTTGAATTCCCTTTCAGCTCCGGCTTTGCCCACATCAGCTGCTAGACGGGTACGGGCAAAATCAAGAGGATACACAAAACACAAGGAGGTGGCCCCAGCAGCACCACCTGATGCCAGGTTCCCTGCAAAGTATCGCCAAAACTGGGCTTTGTCCACACCACCCAGGAAGATCTGCTTGTATTTATCTTTGAAGGCAAAGTTGAGAGCCTGGGTAGGGAAGTATCTGATGACATTGGCCAGGTTACCACGCCAGAAGGACAGGACTCCCTGCTCCTTGGGGATACGAACCACGCAGTCTATAATGCCCTTGTATTGCTTATCTGCAGTGATTTGCTTGCTGGCATGCTGCACCTGAGAGACAAGGAGACCAACAGGGAGAGTTATAACCATGAAAGGAAAAGGGAAGAGAATTATCTCATCTCAATCAAAGCGATTTAAGATTAGCTCCCCACCCCCCTCCCCCATCTAGTCTTCTGTATCACAGCTGTCACAGGTGGAAGAAGCGATCTGCATCATTAGAGACATTAAGCCTCCACCCCTTTGGGTGGGGAGCAGGCATGCTCACGCGGACCGGTGCCCTTTAGACCTAGGAGAAAGGTCGGGCCCAAGTTCAGAGGCATTAAGGTGAGTCCCAGGTAGGGTGCGGTCACCTTGGTGACCAGGGCCTACGCCTCAGTTCTCCGGAGCTGCTTCCCTCCCGCTCTGTTCAGACCCTACTTGTCTCCTAGAGGTGACCCGCGGGCCACCAGGCCACTTCGCCCGTCCGAGTGCGCCATCTAGAGCCGGAACGTGCGAGCGCGTGGCGCAGGCGGCCGCGGGGAAACGCCGGCGGCTGCGCGGAGGCGGACGCAGCAGGCACACGCGCTTCCCGGCACAGGCTTCCGGCCAGGTTGGAGCGCGGCCGCTCTATCGGCCGCGTGGCTTCCTCAAGGCTGTGATCTCCTTACCGCGACCTTGAGGTCTCCTGTAAGGCCAGGTGTTCGCCGGCTTTCAGGCTTTGCCCTTGACCCGAAGGCCCGGGGAGACAGCTAGGCACTGCCGGAACCGCACCCCCCCACCCCCGCCGGCCCGAGTTCGCGGCCTCTAGGATGCCGAGGCCCGGGCCTTCGTCACCTCCCTCCACCCCCGACCCTTTCCTAAATCTGGAACTTAGGGTCACTAAAAAAGAAGCACCTCCCTCAAGCCTGCCTTTTCGTCCGCCTCTGCAGCCACCCTGGCTCCCACGCTGCCACTTCCCGGGACCTATCTAAAGAGTTCATTCCCCTCCATTCCTTGGGCCCCACTTTCTGCGCGACCCTCTTCCCGACCCCTCCCCTCCCCCACTTCCTGTTCGGGCTCTCTGATCCCACGAGGTACCTGCAGCAGCAGCTTGACCCGCTCGATGGGTGCTACGGCTGTCTTGGAGATGGCTGCGGCCACTCCACCTGCCAGGAAGTCCTTGGCAAAGGACACAGCGGCATCTGTCATGTTGAAAAGAAGAAGCGGGCGACTGCTGGGCTGGGACCGTAACCGGCTGAACTCCGGGGCTCTAGGGCGGAGCGAAGCAAATGGCTGGTATATATATGCGGAGCCGGCGCCCTGGAGGCCGGCCTTGGAGGCGTGGCTGGTAGGCTGGCGGCGCGCTGAGCCAGGGGACTGCTGAGTGGCCTGGCGCGGCGGAGGAGGAGCCACGGAATTGGGCCGGGCCGCCCTCCTCCCGGCTGGTCCACTAAAGCTGACCTAGCTTGAGGGAGGGGTGGCTCTAGGGAATACCCGGGATTCGGACCCTGGACCCTGGGAGGGGCTTGGGACCAGGAAGGGACGCTGACGTCACCATGTTCTTGGACAAAAACCTCTGGAGCAGGGCCCGGACAAGGATGAGGCTCAGGATTTAAGGGAACCGCAAAACAAAACACAACAAAACAAAAAGCACACAACTCGGCAATCATGATAATATTTAATGCAACATTTAAACTTTTCCATACAGGCAAACTGCGGCTCGCTGGCCGGTCGCCTGTTTTAGTAAATAAAGTTTAATTGGAACCCCCAGGCCTGAGATAAGGGTGATACAAGTTAGGCAAGGTCATACAAGTGTGGAGGCGTGGGTATCTTGTCTTTATTTAAAATTTTGATAATTTGTTCATTATGACTTTTTTTCATTACTTTTGAGTTCTTAAAATAGTGCATTAAAAATCATTTATTTTGCTTACTAAGTTATTTGGAGTCCCCTTAAATTTTGTGCCAAGGCAAGTACTCTAGGCCTGGCACTGTCCTGAAGTTATGTCTGTGAAGCCAGAGGAAATTGGGGGAACAGCACACATGCTGCCAACATGCTCCAGACCCGGGTTTGCAAATAAAGCCTAACAAAGATCTTTCTGGGAACTTGCAGAGGAGAGTCCAAAGGACTCAGCAAGGGGTGGGGAAATTGTAGCCAGAAGCCAAATATAGAGGTTGTACAGGGAAGGTTAAGAGGCTGTATGAACTAGGTTGGCATTTGGCCTCCCCGACTGCAGGTAAAGTGCTCTTGGATTGAGTTGATTCCTGAACTCCAAAAAAGAGGAATCAATAGAATTAGATAGCCATTGTTCAATGGAAAAGTGCTTACTGAGTCCTTTAATCCCTGCACTGGGTAAGCATTTGCCACACAAATTCTTGTTAGTTTGAATGCATTCTCAGGTTCAGAACAGGAACCAATAGTATAATCACAAGTCCTATGTTCAAGTAATCACAAGAATGTTTATAAAAATAAGGATAACACCCGAGAACCGCAATTGCAGCTAAACCCTAGGGTCCCAGCATATTGAAGACAAAGGGGCATATTCCTCACTTTCCTCTTCTCCCCTCTCCCACCTTTTCCAGATCTGCCCATCAAAAGATCCTATTCGAGGGTTCCTCCGAGATTGTAAGATCCTTTAAGCATACTTTGTAATTTGTTAGCCCTCCCAAGAACCCCAGCAACATATCACGTGCTCAAAGAAGAGCAAGTTTGAATTCAGCTTTGTTGATCTTAGGGAGTATCTTTGACTTGTGTTCATGAGAGGTTGCTACTTTTCTAAATAGCTGATTGTAATTAGTAATGCAAATGATACAAAAATAACCTTGTACAGTTTCAGAGAATGACAGGATATGTTCCTTGAAAGTAATAATCACTCCTCTACTTCTACCAGGGAGAGAATTAACAGGTAAAGCAAATCTCTGCAGAGCATTTTACTTAGAGGGAGGTGGTTTTTAGAACACATTTCAAAATAAAATTTAAAACCTTTCTAGTTTGAACCCTTGACATTTTGATTAATGCTTTTTATTCAAATGTTAATTACTCTTTGAAATGCAGGGCTATCACTTATCTACCCCCTTTCTATCTCTCCAGGCCACATCTGCTACTCCCTTGGAGCATGTATTCTATTCCAGATTCCTTTCACAGTTTCAAGCACTTCCGCATTTATTGCTCTGTCCCATTTCTTTCTCTCCACACAAAAAGAAGATCAAATAATTACATAGAATTTTCCCCTTCTTAGTCTTTGGGTAACGAAATGTAGTTTTACTGTAGATGAAATACAAGATGGGTCATTTAAAAGCAACTTCATGCCATAGCTTGGTATTTTTCCAAATCCACTGTGAGCTGGAGCTCTCCTAGTTTGCCTATGAGCAGGTACACTTAAAGGAGTCGAATGTTCTCAAAAGTGTCAAGGTCTTGGAAAACAGAAAAACTGAGTACTGTCACAGATTTAAAGAAACTAAGGAGAATGATAGTTTAATGCAATGTATGATCCTTGATTGGATCCTGAAGCAGAAAATGGACACTGGTGGGACTATTGGTGAAATTTGAAGATCTGTGGATTCCTTCATAGTTTTCTACCAATACTATTATTTTGTTAATCCTCACCTGAGGATATTTTTCCACTGATTTTGAGAGAGAGAGAGAGAGAGAGAGAGAGAGAGAGAGAGAGAGAGAGATGAGAGAGACACATAGATTGGTTGCCTCCCACACGCCCTCACCGGAGTTGAACCCAAGAGAGACCCTTCAGTCTAAGGACCTGTGCTCTTATCCACTGAGCCAAACCGGGGCTACCAATACTATTCTTAGTTACAGTGGTTATGTAAGATGCTAACATTTGGAGAAGCTGAGTAAAGAATATATGGAAATTCTTTATACTGTTTTTTGGGAGATTATATATATATATATATATATGTATATATATATATATATATATATTCTGAAGGTTAAAAAATTAAAAAGTAAAAAGAAGAAAAAAGAAACCAGTAGCAAGAGCCCAGGAAAATAGAGATGAATGTTAATGATAATGATATATGGCTGGTAAGTTAATTAAAAATGGATTCCTACAGTGAGGCATAGTGGGGGTTCTGTGTTTCTGGAAACTATGTAGACTACAAGCGTATTTAAGAAAGAAGAACTAAAGATAAGGCAGTGCCTAGTAATTCTCAAGAAAAAAAGGAAGAGGGTCAGAAATGATACATAAGGTCTCAGTTATCTATGTACCAACACCCAGAATATGGGAATAAAGTGAATGTAAAACGTTAATACAGGCATAAAAACAATTGTATAGGTATTGTTCAAACTTGGTAAAATGGAACTTCTGACTGGCATCTGGAAAAGGATAAACCTGTTCAGGAAGACACCATATAAAAGGAGAGCAGAGCAGTATTTTATTGGCTGGAGGGCGAAAAGCGTTCAGTGAAAACGAAAGGGAGAAATGAAAGTGATTGTAGTTGTGCAAGTATACAAGAGACTGCCTAGATAGTTCTGAATAGTACTTCATAAAACCATCACATAATGAAGAAGTGGTAATCAGAGACATAAGCCATCTGATATTTTCTTGACTCTCTTGCTGATAATTATAGTTCTCAGAAGACTGAAGAAGCATAGAGAGGAAATTGCTGAACTGGGCTTAATCTTCACAATAAACAAGGAAGATCTGGTTAGCAAAGTAAAAATGACAAGAATCTTGGGGAAACTGATGGTGCCATCTGAACCTATTAGGCAAGAGAATGGTAGGCATGGTCAGATGGGTTAACTGAAGTGTGTGTGTGTGTGTGTGTGTGTGTGTGTGTGTGTGTGTGTGTGAGAGAGAGAGAGAGAGAGAGAGAGAGAGAGATCAAAAGGATCAGAGAAAAGATAAATACGATAATATGATCTCCTGGCCAAATATCTAAAGAGATAGCTCAAGAAGGTGAGAGATTCCAAAGATTCAGACCTGTACAATTTAGAAAAAGTCCAAAGAGAAATTAAAAAGGGAGAAAGATCTAATAAACTAAAGTGTCCTTACAGATTATTCTCTGAGGAGCTCAGATTTTGAAAGTACATATATATAGATGACAGAAAGAGGGCTAGGCTTTTAAGGATGAAAACCAAAATGTATTACAGACCTCTAGGAACTGAGTCAGAAGAGCCTAAGGTCAGAATAAATCCAGGCTTATAAAAGCATGAAGGGCCACGCAAAGAGTTCTAATGCTTTATTTAGTGCAGGACATTTAAGGATGTAGCATTGTGAAAACTGAAGGTCTTAGTTGACTGTGAGGTGACAATGCAAAAAAAATGCTAATGAGAATTGAGCTGGGCCAAGAGGATGGTGGTGAACTGATCAGGTCCCATGGGCCTCACTAGCTGGCCCATAGAACTTACTCCTGGATTCCATGTTTAAGAGGACATTAACGAACTGGAACATTCAAAGAAGGCAGTCAGGAAAGGGAAGTGCCTATAAATCACATCATATGAGAAATGGCTGCATGAATGAGAGATATTTAACGGGGAAAGAGCTTTGGATGAGGGAGGGACATCCTGTTTCATAATCGAAGGACTTTCAGGTAAAGGAGAATTAGACATTCTATATGGAATCAACAGCAGCTGGTAGAAGTTTCATGAAAGTAGACTTCAGCTGAAGAAGAAATAACTTTCCAAAATATCAGCTACTTAAAAGTGGGCGGCTTGCTTTATGATGTGGGGAACTTCTTGTCACTGGAAATGTTAAGAGTGGAATTGGCCGCTTGTTAAGGACACTGCAGAGAAAATTGTTGTGTTGGCTGAAAAGAGAGTTCTACACCCTCCCAAAATCCGATGGCTATATGTTTTTGTATCCATAAGATTGAATTGGACTTGAGCATCTGAGTTTGGGAATCTGTGACAAAATAAGAGAAATAATTTAACCCAGTGTCAACAGGGTGGGTTCTGGAGTCAGACTGCATTCAAATACTGGCTCTGCCACTTGCTGTCAGGCCTTGGGTAAATTACTTAATCTCTCTAAATTTCAGTATCTTCAGGTGTAAAATGGGAATGAGAATAATACTGTAGGGACAATTCAATGAGGTAATATATGTATAAACAAAGTCTGGTACATAGTAAGCATTCAATATATGTTAAATTTCATTACTACCTAAGAAAAATATTGATGACCAAGTCACTCCACCCCTGCTTAAGAAGGGTGATAAGCCAGTTCTCTACCCCTGGTATGGGCCCTATCTGTAATCTGGTAACCATATCAGAGCCCATATAAGCAGGATTTGAGTCTCTAAGAAGTACCCAGATCAAGCATTCTCAGTTTTCAGACCTAGCTTGCATTTGCAATATGGAAGATCCTAGCATCACACTCTTGTTGACAGTGTAATTACTGAGGGGGAAATAATACTCATCATTTGTGGGCCAATCTTGCTATCTCCAGTCTCTCACTTCAGTTTCCAGAACAATCTTGCTCACATCCAGTTTTTATCACATCATTTATATTGCTCAAGAAACCAGTTACTCCTCTTTGCTTAGTAGGTCAAACCTAAGCTCACCTGCCTAGCATTTGAAGCCTTTTTCTCTCTCCCTCCCCCAAGGATTTAATTTCTTGCCCCTCTAGGCAGGCTTACAAATTTTAGCCCTGGGGTAACTGCTTAAAACAAAAACAGTATTATTGAGGTATCACACAATAAAACTGTACATATTTAAAGTGTACCATTGCTAAGTTTTTTACATATGTATACACCTATGAAACCATCACAGTTAAGATAGTGAAAATATCCATCACCACCAACAACCTAAATTTTCTTTCGCCCCATTGTAATTCCTCCTTCTCTCCCCAAACAACCGCAGATCTGCTTTCTGTTACTATAAATGAGTTTATCTTTCCTAGAACTTCATATAAATGGAATCATAAAGTATGTGCCCTTTGAGGGGGTGTCTGTCTTCCTTCCATATACTAGTATGTAGAGTTTCACCCATGCTTTTTGTGTATCAGTAGTCAATTCCTTTCAATTGCTAAGTAGTTATATAGCACATATTGTTTCTCCAATCATCAGTTGATAGACATTTGGGTCATTTCCACTTTTTGCCTATTATGAATGATGCTGATATAAACAAATATTTTGTTTGGTTGGTTTTGTTAATCCTCACCTGGGAGTATTTTTTCCATTGATTTTTAGAGAGAATGGAAGGGAGAGAGGGAGAGGGAGAGGGAGAGGGAGAGGGAGAGGGAGAGGGAGAGGGAGAGGGAGAGGGAGAGGGAGGCTGGGGATTGAACCTGCAACCCAGGTACATGCCCTTGACTGGGAATGGGTCCTGTGACCCTTTGGTGCTTGGGGCTGATGCTCTCTAATCACTGAACATACTGGCAAGGGCACATGTACAAGTGGAATTTCTGGGCCATATGATAACTCCATGTTGAACCACTTGAGGAATTGCCAGACTGTAAAATGACTGTAGCATTTTACATCCCCAACAGCAGGATACAAGAGTTCCAGTTCCTCCACATCTTGCTTGAGGCCTTTCTTTAGCCTCCATCTCCTCAATGTCATTTTTTGTTGCTTCCCTCTCCCCCAGGAGTTTCTTCCCATCTACTCCTCTGGCGGTCTCATTCAGTCTCTGGGCTTTAAATGCCATCTTCCTGCTGATGACATCCAAATTTCTGTCTGCAGTCACCACTCTCCCCTGAATTCCAGACTTATCCAGTTTGCCCAGGACAGTTCTGGGTTATGCTTATTATTGTGACATTAGGCATTATTATTAATAGTGTTCTATTAATTTTCTATTGGTGTTATAACTAATTACTGCAAACTCAGTTGCTTAAAGAAGACAAATTTATTATCTTACAGTTAGGGAGATCAGAAGTCTGATGTGGGTCTCACTGGGCTAAAATCAAGGTGTCTAGCTGGAATGTGTCTCTTTTTGGTGTCTGTCAGGGAAAGTCTGTTTCCTGGCTCATTCAGGTTATTGGCTGCATTCAGTTCCTTGTGGTTGTAAAACTGAAGTTCCCATCTCCTCGCTGGCAGTCAGCTGAGGGTTATTCTCAGCTTCTAGAGGCCACCCCCATTCCTTAGGTCCTGGGCTCCTTTGTCTACAAAGTCAGCAAAAGTGAGTCAAGTTCCTCACTTGCCCAGTTTCTACTGCCTCTTGTTCTGTCCCACTCTTCCACCTTCCTCTTCCAATTTTAAGGACTTGTGATTAGATTGGGCCCACCCAGATAAACCATGATACTCTCTCCATCTCAATATACTTAACCTCAATCACATCTACAAAGTCTCGTTTGCCATGTAAGGTAAATGTTCACAGGTTCTAGGGATTAGGGTGTGGACAACCTTGTGTGTGTGTGTGGGGAGGCGGTGTCATTATTCTGTCTACCACAACTGTATTGGGCAATTACACAGTCTATGTTCCAGACAACTGTCTACTTGGATGTCTCATGGAGCATTTCGAATTTAACATGTCCAAAAGTGACCTTTTAATTTATTCTATACCAGCGGTTCTCAACCTGTGGGTCATGACCCCTTTGACGGTCGAACGACCCTTTCACAGGGGTCGCCTAAGTCCTGTATATCAGATATTTACATTATGATTCATAACAGTAGCAAAATTACAGTTATGAAGTAGCAACAAAAATAATTTTATGGTTGGGTCACAACATGAGGAACTGTATTTAAAGGGCCAGAAGGTTGAGAACCACTGTTCTACACCAAAACACTGGCCCTCACCAGTCTTCCCCACATTAGTAAATGGCAACATTATCTACCTTGTCAGTCAAGTCTAAAGCCAAAAACTGCCCTGGCCCGTTTGGCTCAGTGGTTAGGGGGTCTCAGGTTCAATTCCCAGTCCTGGTCAGGGCGCACACAGGAGGCAACCAATTGGCATGTCTCTCTCACAATGATGTTTCACTCTCTGTCTCTCTCCCTCCCTTCCACTTTCTCTGAAAATCAATGGAAAAAAAATCCTTGGGGGATGATTAACAAAGAAACAAACACCAAACAAAAAAGCCAAAGACCTAGGTGCCATTTTGAGGCCTTCTTTTTATTCCCTATATTCAATCGCTCAGCAAATCCTGCTGAATCCAACTCCAAAATATGTCTTGAATCTATTCACTTCTCTTTATCTTTAAAAAAATATATTTTTTTATTGATTTCAGACAGGGAGAGTTAGAAACATCAATGATGAGAGAGAATCATTAATCAGCTTCCTTCTGCACTCCCCCTACCGGGGATTGAGCCTGCAACCCGGGCATGACTGTGACCTCCTGGTTCATAGGTCGACATTCAGCAAGTGAGCCACACTGGCCAGGCAACTCCTCTCCATCTTTATTGCTACTATTCTAGCCTAAGCCATCGTGTCTTACTTGGACTTTGTAGCATAGTCTCTTATCTGTTCTTCCCACTCACAGCCTTGCTTCCCTCCAATCTAGTATCCACACAGCAGCCAGAAAGAAATTTTTACAATGAAAATCAAATTGTATCTTCTCTATATAAAAACCTTCAATGACTCCCCACTGCATTTAGAGTAAAGTCTAACTTCTTCCTATGGCCCAAATGGCCACATATGATCCGGCCCTCTATCCAATGTCATCTCATACACTCTCTCCCTCACTCACACACTGGCTACACTCACCCATTTTCTGTTCACTAAATTCTCCCAACTACCAGCACCGCTTTGGCATCTTCTGCTTTCTCAGGGAGGAATGTTCTTCCTAGTTCTTTGCATGGTTGGCTCATTCTCACCCTCCAGGTCTCATCTCAAATGTCGCATCTCAGAGCGGCCTTCCCTGGCTTCCTGATTTAAAATATTTGCCTTAATCCCACATTATTTCTATAATAAAGTGCCCTGTTTATTTTCCTCATAATATTACAATATGTTGATTTGTTTATTTCTTTATTGATAGCTGCTTTCACTAGAATGCAAGCTCCAGGAGGGCAAGAATGTTATCTGACTTATGTACCACTGTGTCCAGAGTGCCCAGCAGCTGAATAAATATATGAAGCCAGTGTTCTTCCACTCTCCCAACACCTTTTGCTTGTTTCCATCTCTGTGACACTGCGCATGACCTGCCTTCAACCTGCAATATCCTCCAACTTATTCTTTTTTGTGTGTTGTTGTTAATCCTCACCTGAGGATATTTTTTCCATTGATTTTTAGAGAGAGTGGAAGGGAGGGGAAGAGACACACAGAGAGAAAAACCTCAGTATTAGAAAGATACATCAATTGGTGGGCTACTGCAAGTGCCTGACCAGGATGGGGGATTGAGCTTGCAACTGAGGTACATGCCTTTGACCGGAATCAAAACCGGGACCCTTCAGTCGATGCTCTATCCACTAGCCAGGGCTCCAACTTATTCTTGACCAATTAATATCCTCTTACTTTCTTCAAATTTAGTTCAAGCCCTAGCTGGTTTTTCTGTGTATAGAGTGTCGGCCTGCCCACTGAAGAGTCCCGGGTTTGATTCCAGTCAGGGGTACATGCCCGGGTTGTGGGCTTGATCCCCAGTGTGTGGTGTGTGAAGGCAGCCGATCAATGATTCTCTCTCATCATTGATGTTTCTATCGCTCTCTCCCTCTCCTTTCCTCTCTGAAATCAATAAAAATATATCAAAAAACCACTTAGTTTAAGACTCATTACCTCCAAAACGCCCTGTTCATTACTGGCCCTTCTCACCTGATGGTCCTGTTAATCATTGATTCAGTAAGTATACACAGAACTCCTTAGCAATTTTGCAAACAGCCGTTACCACATTATCATGCCTTTGCTTGTATTTGCTTTGTAATCATAGTCATTTCATGTATGTAGTTAAGTTTTGTTCCCAAAGACTGTAAGTTACTCCTGGGTCAATATTGCATCACACTTTATATAATTCAACTAAAGCACTTAGTCCTGTTTGGTGCACACTGCCAGCCATAAAGCAGAACACTCCTTTTATAGCCCAGAGAAAATGCAAATAGCTGGAAGTTCATTTTAGGAACAGAACTAGTCTTTTAAAGAGTTGTTTTGAAATTAGAAAAAGGAGGCATATGCTTTTCCCTCTTTACTTTATTTAAAAATATCAAAACAACAGCTCCAAAAACATTCCTGTGTGTAGCAGTAGCAAGAATTTAGCCATCTATTTCATCATACCTATGGAAGAATGCACAGAAGATATGAGGTAAGTAAACTGAGGTTAAGATTTTAGATTTAGTTATTTTTTTTGCAGCTTTCAGAATGACAAAAAGTAGTTCACCTCAAGGGAAATAGAGAATAACAAACATGAACTAGTCACTCCAGGTAAAGAGTTTCCACCCTCCAAACTCTAAAGGATTGGGCTACCAATGAGATTTTCATGTGTGTATTAACTGCTATTCCCCATGAAACACAATCTGTCATGGCAATTGGAAAAATGAGTTATTTTGGTATATTTCAATAGGACAAGGTTCTGAGAGTTTAAAGATTTTGGCCAGTATATATTTTACCATAGTTTTATAACTCAGATTAGTAATAATAAGTGACCAACACATAATTTTTATTTGGAAATAAAAAGGTTTAATAGGAAAAATACTTTTAACATACTTGCGTAATTATAAATTAGTATCATAATATTAGCTATTTTTAATGCAAAGACAGGCACTATTTGAAAGTACAGTTCTATAAACTTGACATAGAATCTCCAAGGTGGAACAATCCAAAATTTGACTTTTTAAAAATCTGGTAGACATGAAGTGTTTGCTCAGTTATTTATGTTTTTTTGGTATGTGTGTCAAATGCTCTATTTGATCCTTTCTAGGCAACTGGGACATCTTCTGAGAATAACTTAAGTTGACTAAATAATTTATTTTCAGGGTAGGCTTGCAAAGCAAGTAAAAAAGGCAGAGAATTCAGGCCACTTACACTGTACATGACTGCAATTCAAAGAAGGCCTTTTGGAGCATAATTAGGCAATCATGCTAAAAACTGCCTTCCTGAAACAAGATTTAAGCCTGGGATGCTTCAAATTTAGCTGAAGGATGGTTCTACTATGACACTTATAACTTTTAAACGTTGAATATTTTCAGTTAGCTTCTGAGAAGGCATAATTTACACTGTGGTGTGTGCACTCAGAAGTCAGCAAAGCTTATGAGTTTCAGAGCGATTATATTAGGACTCCTCAGGTCAAATTGAGCAAAACTAAGCTGATGTGGGTTAGTACAAGCTGTGACGCTGTGACTGAGAGCATGACGTGGTCTCTGCTCAGCTGCTTCAACTACATGTTGCTTTGAGGTGTCATAGGAATGCCCTTTCTTTGGTATTGTGTAAATAGCACATATCATTACTGCTAGCTTTTGTTCTAAAATCTGGTGGAATGCCATCAGGAGACGGTCATGTTGGGAAACCTTCCTGAGCTGCAGGTGTTCCCAGGGACATCAATTTGGAGCTCAGAGGTGGCGTATGGCTGAGTCTTCTCATTTCCCAGAGCAGCAGACAGGAGTATCCTCTCCTCACTCCACAGTTGTGCAATTTTGAAGCTAAATTTATCCGTGATTGCAAAACGCCTTCAGTCAGTGCACTTCTAGTTCCATTCAGTTTTAAAGAGTTGGTTTTCTAGAATTTAGTTTTCCAGTTTTGAAGAACTTCTTTAATTCCCGTAATTCCTGGGGTTTCAAACTCTGATCCACCCCTGGGGTCAATTTATAGCTCAGAGGAGACACAATGTAACCATTGTGGTAAAGACAAATTCTCTTGCAGAACTCAAAGGTACCAAACATAACTCCAAAATATGGAACAACCTGTTTAAAAATAAAATGAAAATCATGTTAAAAATCTAAAAAAGTGTCAATGTGTCTGCAATCAATTTGAGTCAGGGTAAACTGAGTTAAAGGCTGTGGATAATACAACATAGTAATTCTTTTTGGGAATCAGAGAGGATGGGGAGGGGGTGAGGAATGGCAGAGCAGTTGAAGGGCCCTGGAGAACACAAGTCTGGATTAATATGCAGGTAGACAATCTGACACTTCTTGTCAACATATGCTTGTCTTGACTGAAACCATTTATGTGTCAATTAGTACAAGGTTTAGTCCAGAGTTCTTTTTTTCCCTCATAGAATGTAATATGTGATTTTTTTTCCTTTCTCAATCCTCTCCCGAGCATATGTTTAGAGAGTGGAAGGGAGAGATAGAGAGAAACATCGATCAACTGCCTCCCGCACGCACTTCGACTAGGGATGAAACCTGCAACCTAGGTAATTGAACCCACTGGGTTCAATTGACTGGGAATTGAACCCACAACCTTTTGGTGTACAGGATGATGCTCCAACCAGCTGAGCCACCCGGTCAAGGCAGTCTAGCGTTCTTAACCTTTTTTTTTGGTCAGGAGTTTTTTTTTTTTTTTTTGGAATACAATGAAAGCTATGGATCCTTTCCCCAGAGAGAAGCACATATGCACACACATCTGCATTTTCGCATACAATTTTAGGATGGAGGGTTAGGTTCCCTTTGGGAGTCCATGAACCCCCATGGTAGGAACCTGTACACTAAATGGTCAGCTCCTTTGGGATGGGTTATCAGATGCCCCAACACTGCACAGGGTCCTCTCTCTTCAGGGCTGACAGCTAGGTTGCACTTGAGGGCCTTGGGCTACCATCAATGCTAGAGGGGACATTTCCATGCAAACTGTCCTAGGAGTGGCAAAGGAATAGGCTAGAACTAGCAGAGGCAGAGAAACAGTAGAGACTGACCACTCTTCTCACCTTCAGTAAGTTGGCTGCCAATCCATTCCAGAGTCCCAGTACCCCATGGGCCTTCACTATCTGCCGGAAGCAGTCCGTGGCTCCTGAGAAATGGACATCTACTCCTCCACAGCGGGGAAGGAAGGGGCTCTGAGCCTGATGGAAATAGAAGTTGGGATGAGGTGATGTAGTCACCAGGAAATAAATGTTCTAGTCAAATTAGCTAAGGTCTCAAGTCTGGATTCTGGATGCCATGCTCCTGTCTAAGAGGATGGCAAAGAGAAAGGCTGTCATGGGGCTCCTCTTGTTCCATGGGCTTAGAATGAATATGAACATGCAGTAAAGTCATGGCACGTTGCTCACAAATTTGTGGCTTATTTTGCTTGGAAGGAAGCAGCCATTTGGGACAGACTCAACTTTACACTTAACGTTCCTTCCCAACTTATGCCTTCTAAATATGTTCAACACACACTCCCATGTAGTTAACCTTTTTGAAGTGCTCCCGTTTACTTTTCTTAACTGATTCATCCCCTTGTTTATTGTTTACTTTTTAAAATAGTAACAAACTCACAGATACAAAGACATCAATTTTTATTATTTTTTAAGTTGATTGATTGAGAGAGAGAGAGAGAGAGATTTGTTGTTCCACTTATTTATGCATTCGTTGGTTGATTCTTGTATTGCCCTGACTGGGGATGAAATCTTAACCTTGACGTATCAGGACGATGCTCTAACCAATTGACCTACCCAACCAGGGTTTCATCCTCACCCCAGGCCCTGCCCTCCCCGCCCCCCCCCCCGACTGAACAATGAAGATGGAAAATAAATAAATAAATAAATAAATAAATAAATAAAACCATCCACGATTGGAATCACTCCTAGAGACTGCGATTTAACTGACCCAGGTTGAGACCTGGACATCAGCATTTTGGCAAGCTCCTCAAGTGGTTCTGATGTGCAGCCAGAGTTGTGTAGGCCCTCCAAAGCACAAGGCTGCTCAGGGCTCAGACCTGAATCTCCTAGCTTGCTGCTGATACTGAGAGTGCTTGGGAAAAGTACATGGGCCCTAAAGCCCGACTGTTTGGACTGAGTCCCTGCTTTGCTACTCATTAGCTCTGTGGCCTTGAGCAAATGCCTGACCTTTCTGAGCTTCAATTTCCTCATCTATCCAATGGGTAATAATAATACCTACCTTATAGGATTGTTGTCAAGATTAAATGAAATACATATAAAATGCTTAGAACAGCCTTTGACATATAGCAAGCACTAAAAAGTAACCACCATTATTAATATCATTATTATTTATTATCTAAACTTGGAGAAGAGACAAGTATGCTGAAAACTAGACTGGAATGTTAGACTTCCATTTACCCAAATGGTATCTTACTAGTACAGAAAAACAAACATGTCAGCCTGCTAGTCAGACCTGATTCCAGGCAATTATCCCACAGATGTCTAGTTTAGTTCTATAGATCCCAGGATGGGCATGCTGCTTTTTTTCCCCTTTGAAGTTTGTTACTATTTTTCTTAGAAGACTAAAAGTGAAGGTAACGGTAGGATTAAAAATTAGTAAAATATTTCTAAAACATAACAAACCAATGGACAAAGTTATATTAAATAATTTGTAAAACAATCAATAAATAGTATAAAAGTAGGAAAGAGGAAAGTACACTATAAAATATTTTTAAACTAAAATGATAAAATGCGGTCAATTGCAACGCATGCTCAATATGTGCTAACTTTTGATAGCATTGTAAACTTTCTTTTTTAGTTTTCCAGTATATTTTTCTGTTTATTTCTTTTAAAAAATCTTTGTTGAAAGTATTAGATGTCCCCCCTTTCTTCTCCCTTGTTCCCCATACCCTCTGTTCCAACCCCACCCCACGCCTTCACCACCTATTGTCTATGTCCATGGGTAGTACATACTAGTATATGCATATAAATTATTTGGTTAATGTCTTCTGCCCTCCCCCCTACTCCCATCCTGAGATTTTCCGGTCTGTTCCATGTTTCCAGGGCATGCTGCTTTTGCAGCATAGCACCATCTGAAAAGAAATCAGAGGACACAGGTCCTACTCCTGGCTGTGCCACTATCTATATAACCTTGACCAAGTCGTTTAGTTCTTTGAATCTAAGTTTGTTCACATGTCAAGTGAGGAAATTGGAATTAAATGACCTTGAAGGCCCTGTCTTGATCCTATAATCCATGCTGTTGGCCCTACTGTACGTTCCTGACAATAAGCCTTCAAACCTGCCATTTCCTCTGCCTAGCTGAGTCTCTCTTACTGATCAGAATACATATCACTTCTTCCAGGAAGTCTTCTCAGATCCCCAAAGTCAGGAGTCTAGTAAACACATTTGGTCACCCTGTACTTCTCCTTTATGGCATGTGACACACTCTGTAATGATCTGGTGTATAATTATTTCTTTCATGTGTACTGCCCCCAACAACCCTGGCCTCCTGAGCTGTAAATACCATGAGGGCAGTGACCATGTCTGTCTTTTTTTTTTTTAATATATTTTATTGATTTTTTTACAGAGAGGAAGGGAGAGAGAGATAGAGAGTTAGAAACATCGATGGGAGAGAAACATCGATCAGCCGCTTCCTGCACACCTCCTACTGGGGATGTGCCCGCAACCCAGGTACATGCCCTTGACCGGAATCGAACCCGGGACCTTTCAGTCCGCAGGCCGACGCTCTATCCACTGAGCCAAACCGGTTTCGGCTCATGTCTGTCTTGTTTGTGGTTTTATTCGCAAAGCCTACCAACATGCCTGGCATGTAGCATGTGCTTAATACATATTGGGGGAAAGAAGAAGAAAACTTGCAGTAGATCACAATAAAAGACAAATACTTCAAAGAAAGCCAAGCATTTGATGGTTTCTGTGATAAACTTCACAGAGGCCTTCCAGCAGAGGTAACATTTCAGGTTGTTCATCCTTTCCTTGAGTACTGAAATAAACAATATTTTATAAATGTATAAAACTCATACCCTTTGACCAAAGCAATCCTACTTCTAGGAATTTATTCTACAGATATATTTGTCCATGTGAGAACTGACGCTTTTTGTTTTTTGGTTTTTGTTTATTTATTTATGTATTTTATTGTCTAATGTTTTACATATGTCTCCTTTTTCCCCCATTTGACCCCCCCCCCAATGCCTGTGTCCATTGGTTATGCTAATATGCATGTGTACAAGTCCTTTGGTTGCTCTCTAACCCCCCCCCCCACACACACCCCTGCCATTTGTCTCTGGATCTATTCTTGTTCATCAATTTACGTTGATCATTATATCCCACATATGAGTGAGATCATGTGATATTTATCTTTCTCGACTGGCTTATTTCACTTAGCATAATGCTCTCCAGGAGAACTGATATATTTTATAAGGATTTTTGTTGCAGCATTATTAGTAACTGCAGAAAATTGGAAATATTGTAAGTCCACTAATACGGGGCTAGTTAAAGAAACAGTACATCTATTATGCTAAGTGAAAGAAGTCAGACAGAGAAAGACAAATACTGTGTGATTTCATGTAAAGAAAAACAAAACAGAAACAAATTCATAGATACAGAGAACATTTTGATGGTTGCCAGATGGTAGGGGGATTGGGGAGATGTGTGTAAAGGGGAAATGGCTAATATCCATAACACTGACACCATCAAAATGCTGGCGAGTGTGTAGAGCAACAGGAACTCTTGCTGGTGGGAATGCAGAAAACCGAATAGCCACTTTGGAAGACAGTTTGGCAGTTTCTTACAAAATGAAACATTATGCTAGATCTTGGTATTTACAACAATAAGTTGAAAAGTTATGTCCATACAAAAACCTGCACATGGATGTTGATAGCAGCTTTATTCATAATTGTCAAAGCTTGGAAACAACCATGATGTCCTTTGTTGTCCTTGGGTGAATGGATAAATAAACTGTGGTACATTCAAACAATGGAATATCATTCAGTATGAAAAAGAAATGAGCTATCAAGCCATGAAAAGACATGGGGAGAACTAAAATGCATATTACTATGAAAAAAGCCAATCTGGGTGCAGCCACTGTGGAAAGCAGTATGGAATTACCTCAAAAAATTAAAAATGAACTACCATATGGCTTAATGATTCCACTTCTGGGAATATATCCAAAGAAACCTGAAATACCAATTTGAAAGAATATATGCACCTCTATATTCATTGCAGCGTTATTTACAGTAGCCAAGATTAGGAAGCAGCCCAAGTGTCCATCAGTTGATGAGTGGATAAAAAGCTGTGGTACACCCTAGCTGGTTTTGCTCAGTGGATAGAGCATTGGCTTTCAGACTGAAGGGTCCCAGGTTTGATTCTGGTCAAGGACACATGCCTGGGTTGCGGCTCAATCCCCAGTAGGGGGCATGCAGGAGGCAGCTTCTATCTCTGTTTCCCTGTCCCTTCCTCTCTGAAATCAATAAAAATATATTTTTTAAAAAGCTGACGTACATTTACACAATGAAATATACTCAGCCATAAAAAATAAGGAAATCTTACCCTTTGCAACTGCATGGATGGACCTGGAGAGTGTTATGCTAAGTGAAATAAGCCAGTCAGAGAAAGAAGAGTACCAGATGATTTCACTTATATGTGGAATCTAATGAACAAAGTAAACTAACAAACAAAATAGAAACAGACTCAGATACAGAGAACAGAATGGCAGCTATCAGAGGGGAGGGGAGTTGGGAGGTTGGGTGAAAGAGGTGAAGGGATTAAGCAAAAATCACACATAATTCATAGACACAGACAACAGTATGGTGATTATCAGAGGAAAGTGGGCTAGGGGTTGGTAGAAGAGGGTAAAGGGGGGATAAATGGCGATGGAAGGAGACTTGACTTGGAGTGGTGAACACACAATACAACATACAGATGACATATCATAGAATTGTACACCTGAAACCTATATAATTCTATTAACCAATGTCACCCCAATAAATTCAATAAAAAAGAAATGACTTAAAAAAGAAAGTAAAAAGCCAATCTGAGAAGGCTACATACTATATGATTCCAACTATATGACATCTTGGAAAACTATGGAGACAGTAAAAAGATCAGTGGTTACCATGGTTTGAGGGAGAAGGGAAGGGTGAGTTAGGCAGAGCAGAGCATTTTTAGGGCAGTGGAAATACTCTGTATGATACTATAATGAAGGATACAGGCCACTGTTAGACATGAGCAGAGCAAGGACAATGGGCCAGGTACAGAAACTCACCTGGGAAGAAAGCTCTGGATGCCTAGCAAGGGGCAAAACTGGGAAAACAAGAACCTTGCCCCCAGGGTAACCTTTTCTCAGTCAGCATATCACTGGTCATGCGGCTTGGATCGCTGATGTTTCATATCACTGATCAGGCACTTTAGACCCTCTGACCTTTTCCTCTCTACAGATAACTTCTAGGCCTCGGTTGTATTTCAGCTCCAGGCCCAGAAAAGCAGTAAAACCAGACTAGTGGCCCTGTGACTGCCTCAGGACCAGCTACATTGACGAATAACTCCTTTCCCTGGCACCAATCAATCAGTAGAGACCATGACCCTGAGAGAGCACACCTGGAAAGCTGATAAATATTCTATTGAGACCCTCCCCTGAGGACTCCCCTAAGATTTCCACCTGCAAAAGAGAGATAAATACGCTCAGGATGGAGGACCCAGTGCAAGCTCTCCCTCCAAGAAGCATGCCTGTGCCAGTCCCCCACAGGCACATGTCCCCTAACCTCTATGGGACCCCATAAGACTTGCAACCAGGGGAGCAATGGGCAGCGGCAGCTCATCCCAGGCTAACCCCCTGAACCTGTCTCCAAGGACCTCTTTTCTCTGACTTCCCAGTGAGCCAAAGCAGCCCAGCCTAGGCTCTCCTGTTGCTTCTTCTATGCCATTCCTTGTTTCATTGTTCTAGGTATATTTTTTGCTGCCATCATGGACCCAGTGCCCTTTGGCTCAGTGCTGTGTAGCCCATCCTTTTGGATATCCCCATCTCCCAGGCCTTTTCCTTAAATAAATTCAATTTTTTAAATCACTGTCTGAGATGGCTATTTAGCCTGCCCACACACCACTGATTTAAGTTTTTAGTCATTATACATTTGTTCAAAGCCATAGAATGTATACCACCAAGAGTGAGCCCTACAGTTAACTATGGACTTTGGGTGACTGTGATGTGTCTATGTAGGTTCCTCAATTGTAACATGTGTCTGGTATTCGCTGGCACCCTGCCCCGGGACGAAAGGACCCCCTCCCTCTCTTGGGCCGGTGAGAAGCTGACCTGTCCACACTGACGTCTGAAAACCACCCCACCCCGGTGAAAAATTCCTGCCGGACAAACGGCTCCCGGAAAATGACCAAACCGCAGGACAGACCGCAGGTTTCACCTGACCCTGGAAAGCCCCGACTGCCACCAGTTTCGGCCAGCAACAATTACCTCAGAAAAGTATAAAACCTTGCCCCTGCCCAGGTTTGGCGTGGCTTCTCCTGCTCCCCTCTCTGAGCAGGTGAACCCGCCCGTGTGCTCCCAATAAAGCCTGTTTCATCTGGTCTCTGTTTGGACTCACGGTTTTTCCTTGCGGCGGCGTAAAACCTAAGAACATGTAGCCACTCTGGTGGGGGATGTTGGTAATGAATTGTGCGGGCAGTGAGTATGTGGGAAATCTATATAGCATCTTTTCCATTAAAAAATGTTTTAAATTGCCGAAACCGGTTTGGCTCAGTGGATAGAGCATCGGCCTGCGGACTGAAAGGTCCCAGGTTCGATTCCGGTCAAGGGCATGTACCTGGGTTGTGGGCACTTCCCCAGTGGGGGATGTGCAGGAGGCAGCTGATCGATGTTTCTCTCTCGTCGATGTTTCTAACTCTCTATTTCTCTCTCTTCCTCTCTGTAAAAAATCAATAAAATATATTTTTAAAAAATCTAAAAAAAATGTTTTAAATTAAAGTAAGTTGGAATACAATATTGTATTCATTTCAGGTGTACAACATAGTGATTTGAAATTTACATACCCTATGATGTGATCACCATATGTCTATTAACCATCAATCACTGTGCAAAGTTATTACAATATTACTGGCTATATTCCCTGTGCTGTCCATTACATTCCCATGGCTTATTTGTTTTACAACTGGAAGTTTGTCCTTCTTTTTCACCTTTACCTTTTTACCCATCCTCCACCCCTTCCTGTCAATTTTGAGGTCAACCTAAAACTGTTTTTAAAAAATAAGTTGAAAAAGGCATTTAAAAGGAAAGATGAAAGAAAAGAAACAAAAGAAAAAGAGTCTGCTAGTTGGAGCGAACAGGAGCTCAGAAACCTTGCTTGTTATTTGGAAATGACATTATCTTCTGTGGACATATAGGACACGAGCCGGAGACGAAGCCACCCAATTCCCAAACATTCCCAGCCATAACCATCCAATTCCCAAACAACTGCCTGGAAGACAGTTGTGGTGGGAGGCTTTTGTCATTTGGTAAATCCCCAATAATCAAACGATCATATTGAAGTAAAAGAACCTTTTGGTACTGTGAACCACACGGCCCAAGTTTCTTTTGGCAGAGCCAGGTGCCCAGAGTTGGGACGCACTCAGGCTCTGCAGTGGGGATGTCCATAAAAGTGGGTGTAGGCAGCCGCCCCCAGCATGGCCTGCCTCGAGGATACCCTCCATCCTGGCTGAAGTTGGAGCCTCCTGGTTCAGCAGCAGGCTATGACTGACCAGCTGCTCAGAAAGCCCGGGATAAGGAGGGGGGAGTGGGCAAATGGACAGCAGGTTAGTATTCTGCTTGGAAAGAGAAGACAAACAGTCTGTTCCTGTGTGATGGTGGGGGGTGGGGTGGAGAAACAAATAGTGCAGCTGGGCCAGGCTAGAGAAAGCAATTGAGATGCAAGTGAGAGGAGCTGCTGGAGCTGCCCAGGAGGCGGCCAGGGGAGCTCAGGCAACAATGGCTGGAAGAGCTAACATTTAGCATCACCTTGATTGGAGTGTGATCCAGCAGGAAGGGTGAGGGAACCGATTTGGAAGATGAAAGTTTTCAGGAGGCTGAGAATGTACAGATAGATGCATTACTTGCATATGGTGGTCTCTAGGTAAATGCCTGTTAAAGGAACCCAACAAATAAATAACTAACTCTTCTACTGTCCCTGCTCATCATTATCTATAGAGTTGAGGGTCTTTTGAGGTTTTGTGATGCTAACTCATTTGTGTATTCATAGAAATCATAGGGAACATAGAAACACATCTGGGCCAGCTTTTATCGTTCTAATCAGGCCTTCAATGCCATGCATAGATTCTGAAGAGATGCTTCAAGAACAATAGAAATAGCACCTCGGCTTTATTGAATATTTATCATGTGCCTGGCTCTGGATCTGCATTAACCCAATTCAATGTCCTTTCTCGGTATATGAGCTAGGCACTCTGCTTCTCCCCATGTTTTACAGGTGAGGAAGATGAGGCTCAGAGAGGGTTCATGGCTTACCCACATCCATGCAGGGGTAAGGGCAGAGTTGGCATCCAAAGTCCACACTCCTAACCATGGAGCTACTCTACTGATTAAACCTTTAAGACAACACAGCCGTAACCAAAGAACTTATATGCATAGCGCAGACAATATACATATGCATGGACACAGACAGTAGAGTAGTGAAGGCCTGGAGTGGGGCAGGGGCTGGGTGGAGGGGGGCAAAAGGAGGGAAAATAGGGGACGTCTGTAATGCTGTCAACAATAAAAAATAAAGTACAAATAGGCAGTTAAAGGATGTCCAGAAAAGTGGGTATAGGCAGCTTCATCAGCATGGCCTGCCGACAAGGTACCCTCCATCCCATTTCTAAAAGTGGCTTGAGGCCAGCGGGGGGAGGGGTCAGCAAGCTAGGCATCTTCTGACAGCAGTTGCAGATGACTGCTCACAGCTGCGGGTCTTTCTTGGCTGACAAGCAAGCCTTTTCTGGGACCTTTGTTTCCCTTTCCCCTACCTCTCTCTTCACCCTCACTTTGGAGGTGGGCTGGGAGTGGAGAGAGGGGTAAGCTCCCATCTTAGCTGCTATTACTGTTTAGCTGGAGCTGAAAGAAGTCTGCTTAGGACATTTTGATTCCCAGACTTTATCTCTTCAAAGGAGTAGGCCAGCTCAGGTCAGGAGAAAAGGGCAGAGTGATTTGACAAAGAGTGGAATGAAGGTTCCTCCCTACATTCTCCTGGCTTGCCTTCTAGGGACAGTCTTGTTTCCAGGGTCAACAACTGCCATCCCTACTATATTTAGGGCATTCTATACCTTTTGAAAAAAAAAACAAAGGGGAGCGTTTTCCTTTCCCCATATTTTAACAATGATGCTCAAACAAAGCCACCCAGCCTAAGGAATATCCAGACATCTACCTGGAGCTGAAACGTGACCTTTTTTCCCCTCAGACTGCCAAGGCAATGCTACTGACTTAGGCAGAAGTCAGTCTCCAAAGGGGCCAGATCCCAAAGTAAGATGATAGGAAGGAGCTGAAAATGCAACAAACTAAAGATACTGGTATATCCTTACCCACTACCCAATCAACTTAAAGCCCAGCAGTGTTTGCACTTCAAGTCAGGTAAGCTGGTCTGTTCCTGCTGAGAATATATGCTGTGTCAACCAAGAAATGTTGAACCTGGCAGAAAACCTGAAACTGTTAGCACTTCCTAGCAGGTATGCTGACCACGATTTCCTTTTTCCTCCTTGAGTCTGCTCTCCCAGGGACTCAGAGAGTGAGTAGGGCTTTCTTCCCAGTCCCTCTGAGCAGCGTGGCCAGGTGTGGCTGGCCAAAGGTCCGTGCTGCTGAACGATATATGCTCTTCATTATGTCTGCCGGTTTCAAGTCTTCCATTGTCAGGCTGCCTGACAGTCTACTTTTCCAAAGAATTTTTTTCTCCCCTCTAACTTGAGTTAACCATTCCCAGACCAAAGCTGGGCTCTTGCCTGTTTTTGAGATTACACACTATTTTTTTTTTCAACTGCTCTTGCAACTGTGAGGGGAAGCAGAATTTGTCACCCCCAAATATGCTTCTTGGGATACTGATTATTTTAAGCTGGTTATTAACAAAGGACTCAGAAAGTACCTTTGGCCCTCCCCCTTACCTGCCTAAAGGAATTCAGATAGAAAAACCTGCTTAAAGGAAGGGAGCATCACCTTAGCATCATAATAGGAACTAAATGTGGCAAAGTCTGTTAGACTCCAATATATGTGTCTCATTGTTTCTGGGTGGCGAAGCAAGAAATTCTTCTCCACGTTTGCTCCTTCTTATCTCCTTATGAATTGCCTATTTTCCTTTTGAAGTCCCAGACCCCTGTCTCCCTCTCCTTAGCCCAGAATGGCACATAAGCCTCAACTACCCAATTGTCCTCAGGTCTCATATTCTTAGGGAACCCCTGTACGTACATATGTAATACATTTTCTCCTGTGAATCTGTCTCATGTTGATTTGATTATTAGTCCAGCCAGAAGAACTTAGAAGGGTAGAAGTAAAATTATTTTTCTGCCCCACCCTGTGAGCTCCTAACTCTCAAGGTTAGGTTTTCTTTTCCCTCTTCCACTACTCCCAAGCCTCAGGCAAAATAACTGAAAAAAAAAATGAACTGATTACTTAGGATCTAGGAACAAGCCCCTCTCTGTGCCTCACTTCCTCATCTAGAAAATAGGAATCATAACAATACTTACTTATTTTACAGGGTCTATAAAGAGGGTGGAATGGGGTAATAATCTGCCTTGTCCATATTAAATGACCAATAAGTGGTAGATATGTTATTATAATTTTTGAATCCCAGGGAACACTCTCCTTTCATTACCTCCTCCTGACATAATTTGTCCCTATCCTCACCCATGACAAAAGCACCCCACCAAGGAGAGCACAGATTTAGACACATTTATTTACATCAGGTCACATTTACTGAAATCAAGAAACTAACAAATACAAATTCTATGATGCTAGGATTTGTCAAGAACTTCTAGGCACCATACAAAGTGGTGGGAGGTTGCATTGAAGAGGGGGTGCATATCCAAATGGTTTCATGATGTTTTTTGCTCTGTCCTTTGAGCATTTTGCCTATCTTGAAATGGTAATAGCTGTTTGGGCTGAGATAAACAGAACATGACTGCTAAGGTAGGAGATAGAAGACAGTTCATTATCAGAGCGAGGATTATAGGCAAGGGACAAGCAGAGGCTTCCTTAGAGCAGGCTGTTATTAACTTCCTCATGAGTAGAGACCAGCACACAGACTTGGAGCTCACTCAGCAGCAGCTAAGGTTCGATTCTGTACTCACAGTGAGATCCCATAAGCTGGCCCTGAGCTTCATTCATTTTTAAACAAGTATCAAGTGCCTGCTACGAGAGGCAATGTACTGTGAGGATATACAAATGTGTAAGACATGCGTCCCAAAGGCAAAGAGCTGTAGAGGGAATAGTGACATAGAAGATCATAACACAACGAAACATGTGACATGGGCCTGAGAGAGCGACAGTGAGTGTATGCTATGGGCATTCAGAAGGAGGAGACTCCTGCTGCAGGAGGTGAGAGAAGACTTCAGAGTGTGGCTCTGACAGGGTGGAGAGACAGAGTAATGATGTAGAAATGGGAGCAGTGGGGGCATGTATAGAAGTGCTTTGAAAATTCAATTGGTTGGGTCAAAGGGCACACAGGCTAATAGCATCATTTAAAAGGGGCTATTCACCCACAAAACTCCCACAATATAACAGTGCCCTTGGGGGTGGGGTGGGGGTTACAGTGAAAACATAGCATCTTCAATTGTATTGCTAGAGCACATTGTTAGTTAACTGGCTTTTCCTGCTTCACAATCCCCTCTGCAGCGGTCTGGAGCACCCCCATTGTGACTCTGCAAAGGCAAAATACCTGCCTTTATCCATCAGGATGGGGTAGCTGTCGGGGATGAGAAGCCAACTCATTTGTCAAACAAAAGCAATACATATGTGCTATTTTAGGTCAGAAGAGACAGCGACCACTGAGGCAAACTTTAGTTGAGCCTTTAAGGAGATGGAGATAGATCCTCCAGGCAGAGGTGCCTGAAATGGGAAATACACTTATTCTTTAGGGAGATGGGGGAGGTGGACTGAGATCATTGTGATTGAACTGGAGGTTTGAATAGAGCAGAGGATTTTGTTTAACCCAGGCAGAATTTTCCTAATTTTATTTGCCAACATTAGACAATTGGGAGATTTTACATAAAAATATGGATTTCGGGCTCCCTTGAGAAACTGGACCCACATTTCTAAATGGCATCCATGCTTTGGAGAAGGGGAGCTTGCCCACAGCCACCACTAGCTCACTTTATTTCTTCCTGCTATTCACATTTAGATGCTAATCACATTTTGTGAGCACAGCGCCTTTAGCTCTCCACAATGCTTTTGAAAGCCAAAAGCCTGATGGCTCAGAACACATTCGATAGCTTATTCTTTAGGGGGCAAGTGTATGCTATTTGGGTTTCCCTATTTTCTCTTTTTTTCATGTTACTTCCAAGTTCCTGCTAGCGTTTGATTTTGCAACTTCTCATATAGAGGGTCTCTGTGCCATGAGGGTGGCAAAATTGGTAAGGGCAGCATGCCAGTCCCAGGAACTCAGCCTTTGTTCTCTAGGGGCGAAAAAGAAGGCCAAAACACAGGCAGATCTTAAGAAAGTTAGTCTGGAAGAAGCTACGAACTGGGCTGCAGGGATTGAAATTAGTATTGGCCCTGGAAGCACACTATCTGGTCTTAAATTTCAGCTCAGTTACTGGGTGGGTGAGCTCCGGCAGGCTACGGAAGCTTTCATTGCTTTGATTTTCTCATCTGTAAAATGGGCTTGAGAGGAACAGTACCCACGACATAGGGTTGTTGTAAGAATTAAATAAGATACCAAACATAAAGCACTTACCACAATGCCTGGTACATTATTGTTCCAGGATCATTTTTAGAATTAATCCTGGAGGCCAATTAGAGGATTACTGCAATAGCCTGGTATGAGCTGGTAAGTCCCAGATTAGGACAGGGACAGTGACAAAAAGAAAGACCAGTGTGGGAACATTGGGAATGTTGGGAATGAAGAACCAACTGACCTCAAGGTTGATTGGGGATTGGGGAAGAGGAAGTTCAAAGATAACTTGTGAATTTCCAGCCTGGGTAATGGGGAATGATGGCATTGAAATGGAAAACTCTGGGAAGACATTTTCAGAGGAAGGGAAGTTAGTCTGATATATATTCAGTTAGAGGTGCCAGTGGAGAGGTGATAGCCAAGTGGTAATGCCCAGCGATGTGGGAGCAGGGATGGAGATGTGGATTTAAGCATGAAAAACGTGTGAGGAAGGGGCACTCTGGGAGGGCCTGGCGAAGCAATAGTGTTCAGTTGACCAAAGACAGCCCGAGACATTAAGCATCTGGGTCAGGCTCAGCATCTCTGTTTGAACAGGCCGGGGCCTCACTTCACGCAGGTCCGGTGTGTATTCTGCTCGGTCAGCTGTGCCACTCAGAGACTACCTTTGTCCTTCATCTTATGTGCTTTCAGTTCAAATGCTGACCTGGCCCAATCCTGCTTACCTTGTGAGCTTGATGGGGTCAAAGTCCCCCGGGGTGTAAAGCAACAGGCTGACACTCAGTTTTATATTTGATGAAATGGAGTCACCTAATACAGGCAACAGGGGAGGGTGGCAGGCAGAGTTGTGGGGGGACCAAGCTCGTGCCTGGTGCCTCCCTTCTGATCCTCTCAGGAGATCCCATGTTCTCAGCTGCTCCCTCGATTTTCAGGGCAGTCTGTCTCCCTCTCTCCTCCTCATGCGCCTGTCCAGAGAACCATTTGCTCAGGAATTCCAGGTCAGATAAATTAATCCCCATCAATATTTTACCCTTTCAACTCTCTCAATACACTAGGTGTTGCCAGCCTCTTCAGGCCCAGGCTCTGAGCCACGTGTGGGAGTTTGAAGATGAAAAGGCCAGGCCATACCTGGAAGAGCTGGAACTAAAACGCACTGAAGTGTGGCCATGGAGATTTCAAGCAGGGTGCTTTTAGGGCAGTGGTTCTCAACCTTGGCTGCACATTAGAATCACCTGGGAATCTTTTTAAAATCCTGATTTCTGGGCCTCATCCTCCGGAAATTCTGTTTCTTTGTTACTACTTTTGTGGCCCCACCCCATAACAAAGAAACAGAATTTCCGGAGAATGAGGCCCAGAAATTAGGATTTTAAAAAGATTCCCAGGTGATTCTAATGTGCAGCCAAGGTTGAGAACCACTGGTTTAGGGTCTGTGAAAGCGCACCAAGTGGGGGGCAGCTCATTCCATTTGCATAGAGGGCTGACCGATCCCCCTTCCCACCAGAAACCATGCCATCAAAACATGCACATGCACAATTTATTTACCTCTCCATTCTCTAGCATGTCAGCCAGGAGCCAGGGCAAGAAAAAGAAAAAGGAATAAAATGAATGTAAGCACAGTGAAGGAAGGGCTCAGCTGATTAAACAAGACTTCTGATTATGGTCATTAATGTTCAAGAAAATTCCAACTTGACATGGCATTAAACAGGCTGTGTATGTAAAAATATATTAGGAGACATTCAAAGTGGCCAGTCAGTGTCAGGGTTGACAAAATTCCCTGGCCAACAGGTTATCTAACAGACACCTGACATGGATTTGCTTCCTACAGGCAATGCAGCAAGGAAAGCCAATGGAATGCAAATGTTCTCACTAAACCTGCTCAGGTAAGAGCAGCCTGGCTGCCCTGCAAAGCTCCCTCCTTACAAATTCTCCTGGCAAACCTTGTCTACTCCCCTGGGAGGAGACTAAAGTTCTCTCTTCTTGGGGAATTTGGATTGTATGCTTTGCAGGAAAAAAAAACACAACAACTCCAGAAGAATTTAGAGTTCGACTGTTGTTTCTAGAGGTCTTATCTTCCAAACTGAAGATGTATTTCGAGCAGGGATTAAGAGGTTGTTAAGTGGACAGAGAGATCACTAGCTCCATGGCTCTAATACCCTCAGATAGTGCTCAGATACCCTCCATTTACTGCAGCGACATCTATTGGCCAGAGAAAGCAATGCATGTTTACATTTAAAAAAGCGCTGGTTCTATCTTGGGGATTAGTTGTTTGTTTTTAAAGTAGAGTGGACAAGATATTATTATGTTTATTAACCCCTGTTAAATAACACTTTAACCGCAACCCTAAGAATTCCTTTTCTATATCTTTGTGGTTTTTTCTTCTTTTAATCCTCACTCAAAGATATTTTTCCATTGATTTTTAGAGAGAGTGGGAAAGAGAGAAATATCAGTGTGAGAGAATCACATCGATTGGTTGCCTCCTGCATGAGCCCTGACCAGGGCCCGGGCCAGGGAGGTGCCTGCAACCAAGGTATGTGCCCTTGACTGGAATCGAACCTGGGACCCTTTGGTCCGCAGGCTGACGCTCTATCCACTGAGCCAAACTGGCTAGGGCCCTTTTCTATATCTTTGGATGACATTTATGATGTTATTCATAACTGGATACTGACCATACTTTTTGAGAACTGAGCAACTGCCTCTTTGGATTAAAAAAAAAATACATTTTTATTGACCAGCTGGCGTGGTTCAGTGGTTGAGCATCGACCTATGAACCAGGGGGTCACAGCTCAATTCTCGGTCAGGGCACATGCCTGGGTTTCAGGCTCAATCTCCAGTGTGGGGCATGCAGGAGGCAGCCAATCAATGATTCTTTCTCATGATTGTATCTCCTATATTTTTATTGATTTAAGAGAGGGAAGGAGAGCGCAAGAGAGGCAGAAACATCAATGATGAGAGCGAATCATTGATCAGCTGCCTCCTGCAGACCCCACACTGGGGATTGGCCCACAACCCTGGCATGTGCCCTGACCGGGAATCGAACTGTGATCTCCTAGTTCATAGGTTGACACCCAACCACTGAGCAACACTGGCCAGGCCTCTGGATTTTTTTAAACAATCATTATGACTTTGCATTTATTTTAAAGCTTCTTATTGATGCTCTGTGTATGCATTATCTAGAATGTTTCTATATAAGGGGAAAGATTAACAAGTTTACCTCAAAAAACCCACTTCCAGTGTATCTTACCTGGGTTTATAGTACATTGTTGTATATAAGTAAATATTCTAGAGTAGTGATGGCTAGATTCCCCCAGAAGATGTCATTGTTCTAGCTTTCAGGTGGAGAAAGGAAAGCTGAAAGTTTTTGGGGAAGACTGAAACCCGACTCCCACATTTAGATGTCATTGAATTTTATTCAAAAAACCTCTGTGATATTGTGATTTATAATAAGAAATATATATTTGGTCTTCATTCCCTTTGCTGGCACAGAGCTCCTAAACCCTTGGAATTTCCTAAGTGATGGAAGTGATAAAGATGTCTTCATATCTGTAACAACCCCCTTTCAACCACACCTAAGTCTATGTGAATGAGGTGACTTTTGGAATACACCTAGAGTGGGGGCTGGTTGCCAGAGGAACCAACCATGTGATCAAAGGGTTGAACTTTCAGTCCCACCTCCCTGACCTGAGAAGGATGAGGGGCTGGAGGTTGAATCAATGGCCAATGTCCAGTGATTTAGTCAATCATGCCTATGTAATGAAGCCTCCATAAAAACCCCCGAGCACAGGGCTCAGAGAGCTTCCAGCCTGGCGAAGCAGAATGCATCCATGTGCCACAGTGTTGGGTCCCAAATTCCATGGGGACAGAAGCTCCTTTGTTTGGGTCCATGCCCTATATATCTCTTCACCTGGCTGTTGATTCATATCCTTTAATACCCTTTGCAATAATCTGGTAATCTAGTGAGTAAACTGGTTTCCTGAGTTCCGTTAGCTGCTCTAGTGAATGAAGCAAACCTAAGGATGGGGTCCTGGGAACCTCTCATTTATAGCCAGTTGGTCAGAAGCATAGTTAACAACCTGGACTTGTGATTGGCATCTGAAGTGGGGGTGGCTGTCTTGTGGGACTGAGCCCTTAACCTGTGGCATCTGATGCTGTCTCCAGGTAGATAGTGGCAGAACTGAGTTGAATTGTAGGACACCCAGCTGGTGTTGGAGAATTGCTTAGTATGGGGAGGGGACCCCTCACATTAGAATTGGTCCCATAATCTAACCCTTTTTCATTGATCACCCCTACCCCTAGGCTCGAGGCCTTGTACTATGCATGAGGAACACTAAATTATAAGAGGTGGCAGAAAGTGCTGATGAGATGCCTCTGGCTCTATCTACTATTTCAAAAAAGTGATCTTCAAAGCATGGAAATCATTGCTATAAGTGATCAACCAGCAAGAGCCGATTCTCACTCCTGACAGTAAGAGAAATTCCTAGGGTTAGGATTTAAAAAGAAAAGAAAAAGCTTCTAGATTTTTATGATCATAACTCTTTCCCAGTAAACCTCTCCCTGGTGTGTGTGTGTTTTAAAAGAAGCTTTGTTTTTTAGAAAAAGCATGATTACCATATGAAGAAATCAACTTTTCTGAGGGTTGAACCATATGAAATTACTGTTTGAGTATGTCAAGAAAGGTAGAATATTGGCAATTTCATATGGTTCAATCTAAAGAAAAAAGACTGAAACTAAAAGAGATATATGACATTCCTAAGTGAAAGACGGAATCTCTGACATGAATTATTCAAGCTCATAGGTTTAACATATTCCATTCACAATCACAAGGTAATTCTGAAGTTCATCAGGGGAAACAAATGACTGAGAATAAGCAAGGAAATTTTGAAATGAAGAGCAATGAGGAGGGAGATGCCATGCCACATAGTAAAAGGCATTATAGAGCTAGAGGAATTGCAATAGGGCACAAGCACAGACTGACAGATCAACAGAACAGGATACACAGCCCAGGATAGATCCTAGAATATGTAAACATCTAGGAGATGGTAAAAGCTGCATCACAGAATAGAGGGAGAAATGATTATTCCAAAAATGGTATATTAAGAAAAATAACATAAACGGAGCCACTTTAAAATGGAGCTGGAGCTGCCACATCAGAAAGACTGCTTTGCACATCTTACACCTCAAGCCTTGAAATGTTTAAACAGGGCAAAATAACCTTTGGGCTGGGCCTATGCAAACTTGTGCCCCAAAGAACTGTTTGCAAAGATAACAAGAAAGCAGATATCATGATTACAGGACTGATGACTACTGGACTGAAAATTAAAAACATTAAAAATATATTTTTATTGATTTCAGAGAGGAAGGGAGAGGGGGAGAGAGAGAGAAACATCAATGATGAGAGAGAATCATTGATTGGCTGCCTCCTGCACGCCCCACACCAGGGATCGGGAATTGAGCCCACAACCCGGGCATATGCTCTGACTGGGTATCAAACCATGACCTCCTGGTTTATAGGTCGATGCTCAACCACTGAGCCACACAGGCCAAGTTAAAACATTGTGTGTGTGTTTTTAAATTAAAAATATGTGTTTTTGTTGTTTTTTAGTTTGTTTTTTTTTTTTAACCGATTTTATAGAGCGAAAGGAACAAGGAGAAAGAAGAGAAAAACATTGGTTGGTGGCCTCCTGCACTAGCCCCAATCAGGAATTGAACCTGCAACCTGGGTATGTGTCCTGACTAGGAATTGAACCTTCGACCTTTTGGTGCACAGGACGATGCTCAACCAACTGAGCAACACCAGCCAGGGCTAAAAACATTGTTTAGAATTATGTTATCTGCACCAATACAAATGCCTTCCTTCTATTGATGTAATTGTTCCCCTTTCCTTTCTCACAAATATCCACTGCCTTTGCCTCTCAATCAGAACACTATTCAGGCTTCTACCTGAATCAGTGCTTCCCAAATAGTTATTCTTTGACCTCAAATAAGTTGTTCTTGTCTCTCACTGTGAAAGCCCTTTTTATCTTTAGGTTGACACATCCTTAAACAATTGGTAAACTATCTTTGTAAAAGTCAAATGATTACTGCACATATCATATCCCAGGTAAATCCAAAATATATTAGTAGTAAGTGCAAAAATTATAACAAAATTATTTAAAGAACTGTATATAAATGAATAGTCATATGATTATGGGATGGGGTAGGTCTTTTGCACAGAAAAGTAAAGTTAGAAACAAAAACCAGTAATAGATATAATTGCATAAAAATCTAAAAATATGTACAACAGTTCATAAACAGCATCAGAAGCCAAATGTTGAACTGGGAAAAATATGTGTAATGTCTGGCAAAGGGTTGATATCTTTAACATATAAAGACTTCTTACCAATCAGCAGAAAAACCTGGCTATCCTAGAAAAATAGGTGAAGGACATAAACAGAAAATTTACAAAAGAAATACAAAGGGTCAATTGATATCTGAAAAATGTGCAATCTGCTTATGATCGATGAAATTCAAATTAAAACAATGATAGAATTTGTTAGCTATTAGGTTCACAAGGAATTAGAAAGTGACAATAATTCCTGTTAATAATGAGAGTTGAGATGAACCACTCTTACTGCTGATGCAAGTATAAACTTATAACCTTTCTAGGGCACAAACTCCATTAAGAACCTTGGAATTATTTTTATCTTGTAACCTGTAAGTTGATTTCTAGGAATATAGCTGAAGGGTGCCATCACAAATGTGAAAAAATACAATGGTTTTTACTGCAATGTTATCATATTGGAGAATCAGAAACAGCCTAAATATTAAAAAACCGAGAAATTGTGTTTTTTTGTTAATCCTCACCCGAGGATATTTTTTCCACTGATCTTTAGAGAGAATAGAAGGGAGGGAGGGAGAGAGAGAGAGAGAGAGAAAGACAGAGAGAGAGAGAGAGAGAGAGAGAGAGAGAGAGAGAGAGAGAGGTGAGAGAGGCACATCAATTGGTTTTTTCCAACACAGGGCCGGGGATTGAATCTGCAACCCAGGTAGGTGTCCTTAACCGGGAATTGAACCCAAGACCCTTTGGTGCATGGGCCAACACTCTTAACCACTTAGCCACACTGGCCAGGGCGAGAAATTGTTATTTATGGCATGATGGAGGCAGAGATTGAAGTTATGTTGCTACAAACCAAGGAACTGTCAGGATTATCAGAAGCTGGAATACAGGAAGGATTCTCCCCTAGAGCACTCAAAAGGGGCATGGCCCTGCCAACACCTTGATATTAAACTTCCAGCCTCCAGAACTTTGAGAATACATCTTTGTTGTTTTAAAAAATATTTATGACCCGGCTGGTGTGGCTCAGTGTTTGAGTGTCGACCTGTGAACCAGGAGGTTATGGTTCGATTCCTGGTCAGGGCACAAGCCTGGGTTTCGGGCTTGGTCCCTAGTGAGGGGTGTGCAGGAGGCAGCTGATCAATGATTTTCTCTCATTGTTGTTTCAATCTCTCTCCCTCTCCCTTCTTTTTTGAAATCAATAAAAATATATTAAAACATTTATGACACATCCATATGGTGGAATATTGAGATAATTTAAAAAGATATTCTCAATATTTGATGACCTGGGGCAATATCCATTATATAATAAGTGGAAAAAGCAGGATACTAATTTTTATATACAGTAGGAACATAATTTTGTAAAACAAAACGTTCCATATACATGTATTATATATATTTATGCACACATGTACATACACATGCGCACACATACAAATATACATAAAAGAAAAACTATTAATTATTACACTGCATAGGTATTGGGCTTATAAGTAATTGTTGTTTTTTTATACTTTTCTATAATCTGTGCAAAGCAGATAACATAAAATTGACCATTTTAACCACTTTTAAGTGTATATGCATTCCTTTTAAAATTAGAAATAATGGTTTACAAATAAGCATGCAGTGAGCAGGCTCTAAACTTGCACCTACACTACCATTACAATAGTGTGACAATTATTTCTTTGTTTTGATAAAGGACAGGAAAGGATCACAACCCAGAGAGATGAAAGGTTTGATGGACTGGAGCAGCAGAATTGGGTGTCATCATGATGTGTATTATTCTGAAGGCATCTTTTCATTATAGGTTGAGATAAGTACCTTCAGGCTTTTCAGTGCTGAGGTAAGTGGAGACCAGCTCAGCCAAGAAAGCTATGGAGGGAAGCCGGGGGCCACTGAGACTTCGGAGGGACAAGTTACAGACAGGTGGAAAAACAAACTCAGCTGGGACTGATATTTAAAACTGGATTCAACTGAACCCAATTTAATATGCAAGCAGCTCCTCAGGAACATATATCAATTATATAAATCAAGATTTGTACCCTAGCCAGTTTTCTCAGTGGATAGAGCATCAGCCTGCAGACCAAAGGGTCCCGGGTTCGATTCCAGTCAAGGGCACATACCTCTGTTGCAGGCTCCTCCCGGGCCCAGGCCCCAGTCAGGGCTTGTGAAGGAGGCAACCAATCAATGTGTTTCTCTCACATCGATGTTTCTCTCTGTCTTTCCCTCTTCCTTCCACTCTCTCTAAAAATCAATGGAAAAATAACCTCGGGTGAGGATTAACAACAACAAAAAAGAAACAAAAAGAAATCAGGGATGGAAGAGGAGCCTTCCTACCTCCTGGAACCCTATTCTCTGTGGGAACTGAGGCCTTAAAAAAAAAAGATTTGCCCAGAAGAGGTCAGGAAGGCAGGCAAGCCTGTGGACTGGAGTTGAGTTAAAGGCACATACAAAACCTCAGAGTTGTTAATTCTGAGCCCTCCCTCAGACTTGCTTGTAACCCCCAACCTTACTTGGCCCGCTGATTTATTTTCAATCAAAATTGACTGATTCTAGGCTAAGCCAGTTACTCACTTTGGAACCTTGGATACCACCATGCTTTTGCCTCTGTAGCTAATAGAGAAAATCTGAGTTTCCCAGGCAACAATTAGGAAAACGCAGGGCGACTCCCACTAAGACACTGACCCATTTCAAATGTAGTTACTTCCTTAGCAAGGGAGTAAGGGACTATTGGAGCTTGGCTATGGAACAGCTCCTGGCTTATTTTGTTTCTTTCCAGTTTGTTTCACAGAGGTAAGGTGTGGCCAGGAAAGTAAGAGTGCCCTCCTCTCACTGTGGAGGCCCAGGGAGAGGGAGCTAGGAGGCTGCTTTGATGTCAACTATGCTTTGGTGGCAACTGTGGGAAAGAGAGGAAAGAAAAGTGGGCCTTGTCTGGAAGGGCTAAAAAGTCCTAAAAAAGCAGAGTATGTGAAAGAAATAGAAGCTTGGGCTGGAGCCAATAGCCCTGAGGTTAGCAGCAGAAATGCCCGGAGTGGAGGTTTGCATAGTATTTGTGTCAACAGTCATGATTCCCTTGGAATCCTGGCATTGCTCAGGGTTGGTGTTCTCTGCTGTTGTTACCAGCCCACCAACACTTCAAGGAATCTCCTCACTGCCCCGCTCCAACAACACTCCTCACCTGCATCTTCCTCTTCACTGTATCGAAGGGAAAGGAGAGGGTCTGGGTCACCGCAGCAGCCAGGCAGATGTTGGCAAAGTTCTGGAGGAGAGAGAAGCGATCTCGGGGTCCATTCCAGATTTTCTCCAGATTCATGTAAACTAGAAGAGAGCCAGCAGAGAAAGGGAGAGCACCTGCAAAACAAGGCCAGGAAGAGGCTGCTGAGGTCTAGGCAAACACCAGCTTGGGAACTTAAATGCCTGTGGGGCATCCGGGGCAAATAAACAGGACCCCCTCTGGGCTTGTTAAGACCATTCCAACCGAAGCACCAGGAAGGAACTTTCTTGGGTGATGATAATGTGCTCTATTTTCATAGGGGTTGTGTCTTTTGTCAAAATGCATCACATGGTTCGCAAAAGGTTTGCGCACTTTACTGTATGTAAATTTTACTTTAAAAAGTAATAAACAGCCCAGCCGGTGGTGCTCAGTTGGTTGAGCATCAACCTGTGAACCAAGAGGTCACCGGTTCGATTCCTGGTCAGGACACATGCCTGGGTTGTGGGCTTGATTCCCAGGGGAGGGCATGCAGGGGGGCAGCCAATGGATATCTGTATCCCTCTCCCTTCCTCTCTCTCTAAAAATCAATAAAAACATATTTTAAAAAACATTTACAAATATTGAAGTCTAATCTAGTTTATGATACAGGTATCAAAGGGTTGAGGGGTGAAGTGCATCTGATGTTTGCAACTTACATGCAAATCATCAAAAATATATAAGATGAACTGATGAATGGCTAGAAGGATGGATAGATGGACAGATATGTAATAAAGCAAAATGTTAATTATAGCATCTAGATGGTGGGTATATGTGCATTTCTAATTCTTTTAACATTTCTGAGTGTTTGAAATTGTAAAAAATAAAATGTTGGAAGAAAATCACTCTCATAAGAAAAAGTTAGTGCCTGTTCTTAATCAACTTTTGGAGGGTAGGAGGGAGTGGTCTCCAGCTGAGAAGGAAACATTCTGTGAAAACTGGAAAGAGGGAGGTTACTTGACCTTGGAAATGATGTGGCCATGTCAGGGTTCAGTGGGCACCCTGCACTGTATGGCATTCTCACCTTCCTAGGAAAATATGGTGAGCAAGGAGTACAGTAGATGGCAATTTCACAAACTTCCAGAAACTTTGGGAACCATCTTAATTTTACAGAGTGACTAAATTTCTCCCTCAAAAAGGGATTTAAAAGAGGGGATAGCCCAGCCGGCATGGCTCCGTGGTTGAGCGTCAACCTATGAACCAGGAGGTCACGGTTCGATTCCTGGTCAGGGCTGGATCCCCAGTGGGGAGCGTGCAGGAGGCAGCCTATCCATGATTCTCTCTCATCAACGTTTCTGTTTCTCTCTCTCTCTAAAATCAATAAAAACATATTTTTTTTTTTAAAAAAGAGGGGATAACACAGTGGGGTTGCTTGTCCTTAAAAAAATATAATACTTATATTTAATAAACACATTTAAAATGGTGAACCCGCCTTGGCTGGGTAGCTCAGTTGGCTGGAGCATCATCCATACACCAAAGATCACTGGTTTGAATCCCGTGGGTTGTGGGTTCAATCCTCAGTCAGGGCATGTACTGGAGGCAACCGATTGATGTTTCTCTCTCATATTAATGTCTCTCTCTCTCTCTCTCTCTCCCTCTCTAAAAATCAATAAACATATCCTTGAGTGAGGATTTAAAAAAAATTTCAAAAAGATGTACCAACCCCCCATTTACCTTCATTCAGAAAACATGTGTGAAATAGGTGTGCTGGGACCTAGGCCAGGTGCAGGAATACAAAGAAGAGTAAGTAGGCTAATTCCTGGAGAAGCTCACCATCTAGTGGTGAGACAGCTCATAGATGCCATAAGGGCAGGGCTGGAGCTGGGAGGGCTATACAAAATGCATTAGGTACACAAGGAGAGGAGTTAATTTTGCCTGGGGGAATCAAGAAGGATTTCACAGAAGATAGAACTTTTCAACTGGGTCTTGAGGAATGAATAGGAGTTCATCAGACATAGAGTAGACAGGAATTGTAGGCAGAGGGAACAGCATGTACAAAGGGAAAAATGTTTCCAGGAAATGCAAGTATTTCTGTATGGCTGGAGCATCAGTGCAAGTGGAGGTGTGACAGGAGAGGAGGTTAGACGAGCTGTTCTGAAGGATCTGGTAGGCTATAAAGAATTGGGGTTTTCCTCTGTAGTTCAGGAGGCAGTGAAGACTTTTGAGGAGGGCAGTGGAGTGAGGGTGGTGAAATGATCATTTTGCATTTAGAGAGATCACCACACCCTGGCTGCAGTGCACAGGGCAAACTGGGGTGGGAGAGAACCAAGACTGGGAGCAGATAAGAGGTGCTTCTTGTGTCTATGGGAAATATGGTGATGAGAGTGCAACCTAGGGCAGAGGAGATGGAGATGGAGAAGGGATAGATTTGAGAGTTCAAAGAGGTCATTTCAAAAGTACTTGGTGACTAAAGCAAGAGTGGAGTGAGAGGTAGAGTTGAAGTGAGTCTAGGTTTCTTCTGTCTCAGGCCACTGGGTGAAAGAAAGGTCTTATTAGGGGACACAGGAGGAGAGCAGGTGTGAGACTAACGAGTTTGATGTGCCAAGGGAGCATCAGGTGAGGGTGTCCAATAGCAGGTATTCATACTGCCACTGGGAATTGGTAGCAGCCAGTGGTTAAGAGTGAGGGCTCTGGGTTATATTGCTAAATTCCTTCACTTTCTATCCATGTGACCATGGCAGGTAACTTAGCTTCCCTAAGCATCTATTTCCTCATCTGTAAAATGAGGCTTAAATGAGAATCTGTATGTACAGCATTTAACTCACTGCCTGGCACATAGTAAGCACCAATAAATGTTACTATAGAGATTATATCAGGGGTCATTAGAGTATAATGATACTGTTCAAGCTACTAGCTTAGATGAGGCCACCTAGGGAGGGTATGGAGGGTGAAGGAAACGTTAAGGAAGGAGCTGGGGGAATAGCGATATGTAGGGGGCTAGCAGTGTCAGATGAGCCAGATGAGTCAGACAAGAAAGCTGCCAGAGACATAAGAAAGACATCCAGGAAACAGTGGGGTCCTAGAAGCCAAGTTTCCAGAAGGAGGTGTAATCAATCTCATCAAATGTTGCAACAAAGGTCAGACAAAGAGCAAAAGTCTGCTGTATTGGCCATTGGGGATCCCGGTGACCTGTGTGTGTGTAGTCCTGGCACAGGCTCCAAAGACCACAGAAGCTACAACTGCTACCCTGGTTGTGCTCATGTTTGCATGTATGCACACTGAGACTCCTTCCCATAGTTGGATGAGGAGTGTGTGGGATTGTCTTCCTATCAGTTTGTTCAGAGGCATCTCCATGCACTGTCATCCACCCCTCTCTGGGATGCAAAAGGTCAAAGTTAGGAGTGGGGTATACAGATGTGGAATAGAATGAAGTTAAGTGGCCCTATATGGACTTATCCATATGACCTTGACCTCAATAAAGTGTATTAACTGGTTACAAAGGCATACAATTATTCATATATGTCAAAGAATGCAGCCTTTCCTTGGACAAGGAAAAAATTTCCATCTTACCTAAAACTGTAAGGGAAACTCCTCGATAAAGGGCCAGGAATCCTTCCTGTTGATAAACAGTAGAAAAAGCATGGAGGATCCCCCTATAAGATGGTTCCAGCATATTCTGCACAATCAAGCGCGTTTTGATGAGGTCTGTAGGATACGTTACAATGGTGGAAACCATGCCTGCAAGACTTCCAGCCATGATGGCACTCCACTGGGATATATGGCCCAGGTCATCCATGAAGAGTACGACAAACCTGGGAGGAAACAGAGGATGAAGGACAAGGGAATCAGCTATAGACTGTGCTAGAGTGTTCTACATTACTCTCACATCTTCCAGCATTTGGAAATGCTTTACAAAGTGAAAACTACCATATTAATGAATTAGGATTAATGACTAACACATTCAGCTCTACTATATTTATACTAGAGGCCTGGTGCATGAAATTTGTGCAGTCAGGGGGGAGGGGGGGTCCTTCAGCCTGTCCTGCACCCTCTCGCAGTCTGGGAGCCCTTGGGGGATTTCCGACTGACAGGGAGCAAGCTTAAGCCAGCAGTTGGACATCCTTAGTGCTGCTGCAGAGGCAGGAGAGGTCCCCCCCTCCCCCTCCACCGCCGCCACCACCACCACCACTACCACCACCGTTGCACTGGGTTCTGGCTGGGAAGCACTCCCCTTGTGGGAGAGCACAGACCACCAGGGGGCAGCTCCTGTGTTGAGTGTCTTCCCCCTGGTGGTCAGTGCATGTCATAGCAACCAGTCGTTCTGCCATTGGGCCGAAACCGAGGGGTCCCAGATTGCGAGAGGGTGCAGGCCAGGCCAAGGGACCCCACCAGTGCACAATCAGGCTGGGGAGGTACGTGGGAGGTTGGCCAGCCGGGAAGGCTCCAGGGCATGTCTGGCCTGTCTTGCTCAGTCCTGATCGGCTGGACCCCAGCAGCAAGCTAACCTACTGGTCCGAGTGTCTGCCCCCTGGTGGTCAGTGCATGCCATAGCAAGCAGTTGAGTGGCTTTAGCATATCATTAGCATATTACGCTTTGATTGGGTGAATGGCCAACTGGACGACTGGACACTTATATTAGGCTTTTATTATATAGGATAATTCTAGTTAGCTATAGGGAAAAGATGCCCAACTCTCTTATTTATAGCTAACTTAAGTCCTTCCCATTTCACTTTAAGAATTTCCGTTGTTTATCCACATAACTGTCAACTCTGGCTTGCCTGTGGGGTGTAAATTTGCAGAAGTACTTGGTAAATATCAAATTGTAATGTATTACTTTGCTTCTGTTGAAACTTAAAAGAAATGAAATCGCTTAAAATGATGACTTTGAACACCCCCAGAAATTAAGTTTAAAAAACATATTAGCTTAATTATAAGAGAAGCAGCACCCCACTAATTGTCAGGGAAATAAAAACAATAACAAGATACAATTTCTCACCTAGCAGATTGGTAAGGATTAAAAAGTCTTATAATATTAAGTGATGGTGAGGATGAGTGGAAACAGGACCTCTCATTCACTGCTTGTGGAAGTGTAAATAGGTATGGCCACTTTGTGGTATCTAGTAAAAAAAAAGCTGCCTACTTTCACTCCAGCAATTCCATATCTAGGTGCATATCTTAGAGAAATTCTTGTACATGTACATATGAACACACATATATCATTGTTAGTAAGTGTGAAAAAGTCAAACCACTATAAAATGGACACTATAGTTTAAATGAATGAGCTTAGAACTATGTAATAACATAAACACATCATAAAATTAGTGAAAAAAGCAAGTTGCGGAATGACTTATAATCTATGACAATGATCTATTTTATTTTTTCTTAAATATATTTTTATTGATTTCAGAGAGGAAGGGAGAGGGATAGAGAGATAGAAACATCAATGATGAGAGAATCATTGACCAGCTGCCTCCTGCACACCCCCTACTGGGGATCGAGCCCGAAAACCAGGCATGTGCCCTTGATTGGAATCGAACCCGGGACCCTTCAGTCCATAGGGTGACGCTCTAGCCACTGAGCAAAACCAGCTAGGGCAGTGGTCGGCAAACTGCGACTCACGAGCCACATGCGGCTCTTTGGCCCCTTGAGTGTGGCTCTTCCACAAAGTACCATGCGTGGGCGCGAACGTACAGTGCGATTGAAACTTCGTGGCCCACGCGCAAAAGTCGGTATTTTGTGGAAGAGCCACACTCAAGGGGCCAAAGAGCCGCATGTGGCTTGCAAGCCGCAGTTTGCTGACCACTGAGCTAGGGCGACAATGATCCATTTAAATTAAGAAACACATCCACAAAATCATACCTTATATTATTCATGGAGAGATATAGATACATATAAAAACTATAAAATAGACCTTTGGGAAAGTGGAAGAGGGGATGAACTGGGAAAGAGAGTGAAGAGGACTGTAGCTTGATCTATAACATTTTATTTTCTATATTAAAAAAAATTGAGGTATCTTTTATACTACCACGATGTCAATTCTGGATGTGGGTATTTGCTAGATTATGTTTTGTGTTTCTCTGCAGTTTTACAATGCAGTAAAAAATGGCTTTGGGTGGGCTTTTCCAAATGCAAAATAGAAAGCCATTTTGTTACAGTTCCTCTTTTTGGAAGGAGCACATCCCCAGGCACGAGGGCCTATTCAGCAGAAGTTGTTATAAGGGGACTTTTATATGACACATGTTTCTTGGTCAAGAACAAAGGAATTTCACTCCATCTTGCTGATCAGGATAAAATAATAAAGGTCTTGAAAATTAGGGGGGGAAAGATTTCTGCCACAGTGGGGAGGGAGAGAGGGAGAGAGATAGTAAGGGTTTAAATAAAAGAAAAGTGAACAGCCGAAACCGGTTTGGCTCAGTGGATAGACCGTCAGCCTGTGGACTGAAAGGTCCCAGGTTCGATTCCGGTCAAGGGCATGTACCTGGGTTGCGGGCATATCCCCAGTAGGAGATGTGCAGGAGGCAGCTGATCTATGTTTCTCTCTCATTGATGTTTCTAACTCTCTATCTCTCTCCCTTCCTCTCTGTAAAAAATCAATAAAATATATTTAAGAAAAAAAAAAAGAAAAGTGAACAGAGCTAGGATAAAATAAATGTATTGTAGAACATCCCTAGTGCTTTGGCTTTCAAATTTCCAATGAAGTGGTGCCTTTCCTGCTCCTCCAGTTTGGCAGAAAACCAGGGCCCTAAATAAGATGAGTGGGTGTTTAGGTGCAGTTATTTAAGGGGTTCTAAGATGGCTCCTTGCTCCCAAGTAAACACTCATTGATAAAACAAACATCTCCTTCAAGCTGTAGGAAAATCTTGACTTCATTTTGTTAATGTACTTTAACTGCACCACCTGAAACAGTCAGCTGAGTTAGCCAGCTACCTTTTAAAGATGCAGGTAACTAAATCTGGCAATCACCAATGGACCATTTACCTCAGTTTCACTCCCTGCACACTTCCTTGTTTCTTCTGTTTAAATGTTTTTATTTATTTTAGAGAGAGAGAGGAAGGGAAAGGGAGAGATAGATAGAAACATTGATGAGAGAGACATCAATAGGCTGCCTCCTGCGCACACCCTACTGAGGATGAAGCCCACAACCTGGGCATGTGCCATGACCAGGAATCGAGCCAGTGACCTTTTGGTGCTTGGGACAATGCTCAACCACTGAGCCACACCAGCTGGGCCACGCTTCCTTGTTTCTTACTCCTCTGTCCTCTGGCCAGTCCAGTTGGGGTGGGGGGGGGACCTTAGAAGGGGAAGGGGAGATTGAGGAAATGAAAATGCTTGACTGGAGGAGTGGGCCGCAGCAAATTGGAACAATCTGAAGATGGAGTTCGAAATGCCAAAGGAAACACAATTCATTCTCATTGCCTTGTCCTTATTCTCTATCCCACTTGGCCATTTCCATGGCATTAATTAATCCATTACCCATTTATTAAATATCTACGTGACAGACACTGTGCTAACACTCAGCATAGATTACAAGAAAGTTCAACAGTCCTGCTGAAAAAACAACTGATAAGGGTAACAGGAGAGGAAATAAGCTTTTGGTTGACTGAATGACTTGATGAACTAGGAATAAGAACCCTGTCTTATATCAGATTGCCTTATAAAGTCATGTCTTACTATCAAATACACAAAATGAAAAGAAAAAACCCCCAGCCTGGCTGGCATGGCTCAGTGGTTGAGCATCGACCCATGAACCAGGAGGTCACGGTTAGATTCCCAGTCAGGCAAATGCCCGGCTTGTGGGCTCGACCCCCAGTAGGGGGCATGCTGGAGGCAGCTGATCCATGATTCTCTCTCATCATTGATGTTTCTCTCTCTTTCCCTCTCCCTTCCTCTCTGAAATCAATAAAAAATATTTTAAGCCAAAACCGGTTTGGATAGAGCGTCGGCCTGCGGACTGAAAGGTCCCAGGTTCGATTCCGGTCAAGGGCATGTACCTTGGTTGCGGGCACATTCCCAGTAGGAGATGTGCAGGAGGCAGCTGATCGATGTTTCTCTCTCATTGATGTTTCTATCTCTCTCCCTTCCTCTCTGTAAAAAATCAATAAAATATATATATAAAAAATATTTTAAAAAGTAAAAACCAAAGGAAGTCCCTTCTTCTCAAACTTTGACCATCTGACATGGAGACAATGACCACTAATGGTTCCCCTTGGAATCACAGAGTCAAGGCAGGCAACCCTAAGAGGTCATCGATAATGTCATCCTGGTTCCCACATCTTAAGATCTTGTCTGATTGGCCAGGGCACCAGTGTTCCCCTTTATGTTCTTCTCTCCCCCACCCCCACAAGCTGGTGAACAGCAGTAACCCCTTCTTTTCAGCTACACAAATATTACACACACCCTGGATATATGTAGTTAGAACTGCTAACACTTTGACCTAATACAGGTTAGCAGCCAAACACAAGCTCATGAAGTCATTATACAATAAGGAGTTGGTGTTGGTTATGAACAATTTCAGAGCTGTAGAGATCCAAACCAATGCTTATACAGCTAGACAAGTAGTTGTGGTGTAAAGTTGGATGAGGGTCTACTATTTGATGTATTTGCAAGCCATCTTTTGTGTTAGGTTTTATTTATTTATTACAAGTCCCTAGCTCCTAATAGATACTCCTGAGCAGACTCTTTTGATCATTAACCCAAGCAAGTAGACATTTCAGCATCACAATGGTGGGCAGAGTCCTGGACTGTGAAGCCAGAAGACCTGGTTTCAAGCTCCAGGTCTGTCATTAATTGTGTGTGTGGACAAATTATTTAACCACCCCATTCTCTGAACATTTGGGATGTTTGTTTTGCTGAAATCCATGATCATAAGCTTTACCCCCAGTCAACTATTTTACAAATTCATGGTCAGGAAAGAGTAGAGATGAATCAGTATAATGATGGAGCAAAAGTATCTTCTTTATGTAGGAAGGATGGCACCATGATTAATCAACTATTTTGCTTTCTACCTATGCCTTGTCATTCGCTGAAATACTACCTTCTAGTTTCAAGAAAGAAAATAATATTTTCTTTGTCCCCTGCCCTCCCCCCGCCCCCACCCCATTGTCCTCTCGCCAGCCAAGAAAATCTTGCAAGGGAAAAAAATATTAGCAAACCTAGCTCGATAACTATCTCTTCTTCCTCTCCCACACATCAAATCTTCTTTACTCCCACTGTCACCAGTCTATTTCAGGTGCCCTCAACTGTCACAAGGAATAGTGCAATAGGTTCCTAACTGGTCCTGCCACCCCTCTCCAGTCTTCCTCCTCTCTAGTCATCCTACCCTGCTTCCAGGTGACAATTATTCCTGAATTGCTTTAATCAGAGCACTTTCCCCTCAAAAAACTCCCACAGCTACTCTTGCATACCAAGTAAAGTCCATACTCCTTAACCCGACCCTCCAACATCTGATTCTAACCTGCTTTTCTGGTTGTATTTCCCATTACTGCTGTAGACACACCTTATGCTCCAGTCATGCTACATGCCTTCCCACCCCTGCACTTTTGCTCATGACATTACCTGCAATATCTTTCGCCCCATCTTTGCCCAGCAAACTCCTACTCATTCTCGTAAGACCAAACTCAGATGGTTTTTCTCCTCTGTGAAGTCTTCACATCTATTCCTCCTCATCCATCACTGGAAGTCTTTCCTTCTGTAGCACTTCAACCATGGCAATCACACGCTATGGACACACTACTCTTATTCTTCTATTACTTTTCAGTTCTGGGGCACAGGGACCATGCCCCTTTCATCCTTGCCTCATTCCCAGTATTAATGCACATGATGAGTACTTAATGAAGACTTGTTAAATTAATGTGAAATAAAGACAGAGAGAAAGGCAGCATGATGTAGTAGAATATGAGATTTGAAGTTAGAAAGCCCAGTCGTCATTGACGAATGGTATGGCCAGTCTGAGTACAATTCTGCATCTGTAAAATGGGCATATTTCTCATGTTATGGACCTTACAGGGAAGGAGGCAGGAATTTTAAAAAAAAATCAATGATGTACACATGCATGTATACACACACACATAAAATAACTCTATAGAGGTGATATATGTTAATTAGCACGACTGAGGTAATAATTTCACAGTGTATATAAAATATCAAGTTGTACACTTTAAATATAAACAATTTTTGTGTCAATGACATCTCAGTAAAACTTTTAAAAATCAAATGATGTATATATACTAGGCCAGTGGTCGGCAAACTCATTAGTCAACAGAGCCAAATATCAACAGTACAACGATTGAAATTTCTTTTGAGAGCCAAATTTTTTAAACTTAAACTATATAGGTAGGTACATTGTTATTAGCTTAATTAGGGTACTCCTAAGGCTTAGGAAGAGCCACATTCAAGGGGCCAAAGAGCCGCATGTGGCTCACGAGCCGCAGTTTGCCGACCACTGTACTAGGTGGTTAGCAGAAAAGCCACAATACTTAAACCAGCCTTTGAAGGTCTGCCTTTCTCCCCTGGGTTTGCTTTGTGGAGGAGAAAGTGAAGTGGGGAGAAGATGAGCCATTAAAACTCAGCTGTTTACAGACTTTAGGCCAGAAGTTACTGAGGGCAATGGAGTGCTGGGGAGGAAAGAGAGCCTTGACAGAAACGCCTGGTGCTCTCACTACCTTCCCTTCCCAGAGGAAGACAAGGTAACTCTACTCCCAGGCTTCGGTGAAATGAGCCCTGGCCTGGAGGACTCCGTGATAAGGCTGATTGAGGTAATAATTTCACAGTGTACACTAGTATTACATCTTGCTTGTCAGCTGCCAGGTGAGCCTTCCAGCTCTGGAAGGGGAACAAGGTGGCATGCCTGCGCCTCTACCCTTACAGCACTGTGTTCCCCTCCCAGAGTCAAAGGCAAAATTCTTTGACTATTAGCCTCCAAGGCTGAACAATGTGGTCAAGACTGTGGGCTGTTTGTCTAATTCAGATCCCAGGTCAGTCTTCAGAGCTGGCACTGTATTCTCCTTCCTAATATAGGAATATCCCCTCTACTTGAAATTCCATCACTTACCATTTCATTATTTTAGGCTTTGTTTCCAGCTTAAAGGAAAACATCTTTGAGCTCTGAGGAAGCTTTAAGACTCATCTGGCCTCATCCTTTCCTAAGAAGCAGCTGTTGAGGTAAGCCTGAAGCCTTAGCAGAGAATGAGGCCAGTGAGCCTGAGGAGAAGCTCTGGCCTCTGCTGGACCCTAAAGGCAGGCTTCATTTATGTGCATGTGTGTAGAAATCTGTGGCCTTTTTGTGGCACTGGATTGAGCCCTCTGCCCCTCTCAAACACTTTCTTCTGTGGGCTTTGGTCACACACAGTTGCATACACAGGCCTTCCAACGGGTCTCTCCTAGGCTAGCCAAAGCAGTTTCCAAGTTGGTGGACGGTGGGAATGGTTAGGAGCCATCTGTGGAGATCTCTTCACTCCGTCCTCCAAATCTCCTTTTTTCCCATTCCACCTCCTCACCCATCCAACCCGTTGAGCCTCTCTGGGCCAGTGCTGCCCCCACAAAACCGCACCTGGAAGGGCAGGAATCCCAAGAGCACGTGACAAACGTGGGGATTGCGCTTTGGGCCCTAGTTGTCACCTTTTCGCCAAACTGCTCCGAGGGGCTCCCACGCGATCAGGAAAGGGGCTGGTGCCCACGGCAGGGCCCTGACCCCGGGAACCCCAGCGATCCCTCCTCCTGGCCCCGCCCGCCCGCTCGCCCGGCCCTTACTTGCGGTAGGCAGTGAGTTGCACGGCGCTGTAAGGGAAGAGGCGCAGGCACGCCACCGCGTTCCCCTTCCACAGAGCCCGGGGCCCCTCGGCTCGCCACACGCCAAGCCCCGCGGCCCAGGGCCCCCGGCCGTGACCCCGCACCACGCCGACCTGGGCTAGCACGGTGGCGAGCTCCAGCGGCGCGGTGAGGCTCAAGCTGAGCACGCCCGCCAGCCCCGCGCACAGCAGCCGCTGGCTTCCAGTCAACCGGACGTCACGTCGCCATGTCGCCATCGCGCCCCACCAGCCGAGCCCCGGCCCGGGACTCCGGGACACCAAGTGTCTCGGGCCTGGGGTTCCCGGGTTCCCGGGCTCTCGGCGGAGGGGGCGGGCATGGCCCGCCCGAAGGGGGACGGACGCGCGGCGGGCCGGGAAGCCGGTCCCGCCCTGGCGGCTTCAGGGGTGGGGTGGATGGGGTGGGTGGGGCGGAGGAGGCCTCCGGAGTCGGAAGCCTCTCGGATTTGCCATCTGCTCTGCAGTTGGCAAGTTTCTGTTTGCTGTTGAGAAAGAGTCACCGTGTTCTCTCCAGGCCCAGCCAGTTAGACTCTTGTTTCCTAAGTATTCAGGGTTGCCTCTCTTCTTGTTTACCCTGTAAGGATTCAGAACCAGTCACCCTAAGATGTGCCTCTGTGGTATGCAGACTATTTTGAGCTAAAAGGAACAACAGAGACCCTGCAGGTTCATGATAAACCTTTACCTCTCCTTTAAAGAATTTAAATTAGGGCCCTTGCACATAAAAAGACTTATCATCAGAAATGACTTTTTATGATCTATCTATAAGGCAGGGCAAACTTCTAATTACCCAATACCTGCTCCTCTTATCAGCCTGGGAATGACCTTTCTCTCCACTAAAGCCCCAAGGCACTTTACTCATCCTTAGCTTGGAATGCCATATATACCTCATTTTTCCTTTCTGTCTCTGAACCTCTCATGCATGTGAGGTCCCCATAAATACATATGTAATTAAATTTATTGTCTCTTGTTAGTTTGTCTCATGTCTATTTAATATTAGACCAGCTGAAGGAACTAGAAAGGTAGAGGAAAGTTTCTTCCTACCCCACAACCCCACTACTCCTCTTCCATATTCTACCTCACCCCTTTCTCCCCTGGCTTCTGTTCTTTTTCCTCCAACCTCTTTTATTTTTCTATCCCAAGACAAAGCCATGCAGATTTCTAAGTGCAGAAGGAAAAATCTATAACACACACACTGCTACCTATCAGACACTTGTCATATATTGGGCTTTACATACATTATGTCATTAATCCTCATAACAGCCCTTAGTAAGTACAGTCTCATTTATTGCCCTCATTTGGAGAGGCTGTACGTGTGGTGGTTAGAACCTGGACTCTGGAAACCGCATTACAATTTTGGCTCTTCAGGTTACCAGCCGTGTGCCCTTGGGGAAGTCAATTTTCCTCTCTGTGCCTCAGTTGCTTGCAGGGGTGGGGAACATTTGGCTCATGAAATCATTTAGTCTGGCCCTGCCAAGGCATTAGGGTTGAGTTAATTAAATGTTTGGCCAAATTATAGCAGGTTAATTTTTTAAATTTATCTTTATTTTCGAAAGTATTACAGATGTCCCCTTTGTTTTTTTTCCCCATTGACCCACTCCATCCCACACGCTATCCTCCCAGGCTTTCACCACAGTATTGTCTGTCCGTGGGCTATACATATTTCAATATATGTTCCCAGTTAATCTCTCCCCACCCCATTCCCACCTCCGCCTTCCATCTGAAATTGGTCAGCCTGTTTCATGCTTCTCTGTCTCTGGATCTATCTTGTTCACCAGTTTATTTTGTTACTTAGATTCCACATATGAATGAGATTATGTGATACTTATCTTTCTCTGACTGGCTTATTTCGCTTAGCATAATACTCTGCAGGTCCATCCATGCTGTTGCAAATGGTAAGGGTTCCTTCATTTTTACCGATGCATAGTATTCCATGGTGTAAATATCCCACAATTTTTTAATCCACTCATCTGCTGATGAGCACTTGGGCTGTTTCCAAATCTTAGCTATTGTAAATTGCACTGCTATTAACACAGGAGTGCATATATTCTTTCTGATTGGTGTTTCAGGTTTCTTAGGATATATTCCTAGAAGTGGTATCACTGGGTCAAATGGCAATTACGTTTTTAATTTTTTGAGGAAACTTCATACTATTTTCCATAGTGGCTGCACCAGTCTGCATTTCCACCAGCAGTGCAGAAGGGTTCCTTTTTCTCCACATCCTCTCCAGCACTTGTCATTTGTTGATTTATTGATGATAGTCATTCTGACAGGTGTGAGGTGATACCTCATTGTTGTTTTAATTTGCATCTCTTGGATTGCAGGAAGCCACTCTTTGTCTTCACTAGCAGAGAAGTGCAAACAAGGATCCGGGAACGCTGGTGAACCTTGAACCCATGGCAAGGGCTAGAGTTATGCACTGATTGTCTAGTCCAGATAGTGGGGGCTCAAGCTATTTCCTAATCAAATAGTCTCAGAGTAAATCCTTCTAATATTTACTGACCTTTAAGATTGTCTGTTACCACAATTACCTGCCTGACTAAGAGCTAGATGTGTATCCAAAGTTGAATAAAAGGCTGCGGAGGCCTGAGCACCAGTGGAAGTCCTTTCTCTTACATTGGGCTTGCCTTCCTGGCCCCCAATATTTCCAAATTATTATTTCTTGTCTCGTCTCTTTCATTTGCGTGAGGCCCCTCCTCCAGATCCTGAACCCTGAATCACTCAGGACATGGGGAACACTCACACGAATGATTAGTGACTTTGAGAATTTTTTAATATATCTTGTGGCCTTCTGTATGTCCACTTTGGAGAAGTGTCTATTTAGGTCCTTTAGCAGGCTAATTTTTTAAAAAATCTTTATTGTTGAAAGTATTACATATGTTCCCTTTTTTCCTCCATTGACCCCCCTTCAGCCTGCCCCCACCCTCTGCCGCAGGCTTTCACTACCCTATTGTCTAGCAGGCTAATTTTTCTATTTTTATTTTTGTAATATATTTTTTATTGATTTTAGAGAGCAAAAAAGAGGGAGAGATAGAAACATCAATGATGAGAGAGAAGCATTGAACGGCTGCCTCCTGCATGCCCTACACTGGGGAGTGAGGCCACACTTGAGCATGTGCCCTTGACCAGAATCCAACCCGGGACCCTTCAGTCCACAGGCCGATGCTCGAACCACTGAGAAAAACTGGCTAGAGCTAGGAAGCTACATTTTAAGTTGATAATTTTGTATGCCCCCACCCCCCCAATGATGTTATAAATATCCAAATAACCCTTGGCAGAGAAAAGGTTCCCCAATCCTGACAGTTTCTTCCTCTAGGGCAGTGGTTCTCAACCTGTGGGTCGCGACCCCTTTGGGGGTCAAATGACCCTTTCACAGGGGTCGCCTAAGACCATCGGAAAACACATATATAATTACATATTGTTTTTGTGATTAATCACTATGCTTTAATTATGTTCAATTTGTAACAATGAAATTGGGGGTCACCACAACATGAGGAACTGTATTAAAGGGTCGCGGCATTAGGAAGGTTGAGAACCACTGCTCTAGGGGGTGTTACAAGAATTATTTGTATGGTAAGCACTATATATGTGTTAACTATGATTAGCTATTTTTTAGAGAGGCGGAAACTAAGAGAATGACTTGATCAAGGTCACACAGCTACTATAGGCAGTTAGGATTCACATCTAGGCCAGTTTTGTGGCAACATCCACTATCAGCTACACTACACATCCACCTGACTGCAGAGTGTAACGAGTAAAAACATTTTCAATGGTTCTCTTAGCTAAGAGGACAATAGAGGGAAATAAAGGGTAAGAATAAATTGGCAAGAATCCAAGACAGATTTTGATAAATTTTTTAAAATTGAGAATTTTCCCTGTCTCTTTAGCTTTCCTTTTTGGAAGAAATTAATCCAGAAATTTAATATTGGTTTATTGGTGATTTAATAACAGGATATGAATATATTTCTAAAAAGGTGTTTATATATAAATTAAAAATAAGTCATATTTGCCCTAGCCAGTTTGGCTCAGTGGATAGAGCATCAACCTTCAAACTGAAGAGTCCCAGGTTCAATTCTGGTCATGGTCACATGCCCAGGTTGTGGGCTCAATCCCAGTAGGGGGTGTGCAGGAAGCATCCGATCAATGATTCTCTCTCAGCATTGATGTTTCTACATCTCCATTTCTCTTCCTCTCTGAAATCAATAAAAATATAAAAAAACAAGTCATGTTTCATAAGAGTATATAGCAAATTAATGGGGTTGGAAATGTGTTTTATATGAATCGGGATCTTGTAAGGTTGGCTTGGTAGGATATGGTATACTTAGCATTACCAAGAGTGTGACATCAAGTTGAATTTAGAATTGGTCACTTGCCCAGTGTCTTTGTTATATATCACATAACCCAAGGCCAAATTATTTTTAGCCACTTATGGATGTATGGTGGGTAGTATTGTTCCATGGTGATGTGAGGAGGAGTGGTTGATGCCCTGAACTGTGGTTTTTATGGCATAAACCAGGGCAGAGAGATTAGAACCAATATCAATAACAAGAATAGAAAGGAAAGGGGCAGACAGCAGTCTGTTAATATAAGACATCCCAGGTACACAATTGCTTTTAGGCTTGTATGGTTATGCTCTACATTTATTTAATGATACACATGATAAAGGAACCTTTTCTAAAAGGTGTTGCAAGGTTTAGGTTGACAGGACTTGCTCTAATTACAGAAACCTTGTTCTACTCTCAACAATTGGAGTGTCGACGTGAGAAACATCTAAACCTGTAGAAAATTTTTATAAGAGTTTATCTGAGCCAAAAAGAAGATACTACCTGGAAGCAAAATCTCAACAGACTGAAATAAATGCTTTAGAGAATAACCGTAAATTCATAATTTTAGTAGCTTTATCTGTTTCTTCCAATTTAAATAATTGATCGGCCAGAGTTGCTAGTTTATTGGCCTGTGTTGCTGCCCAGTTTAATTCATGTTATTTAATCAGAATTACAAGCTCCTCATCTAATCCTTCCAGAAATGCTGAATTGAGCATTATATCATTTTGATGATTCTAAAAACTGTCTGGAGACAATCTTGAATATTGTTTGAAAAAAATTTCAAAATGCTCAAAGAAAGCTAGTATGGTTTCATCAGGTTTTTGTCTACATTACTAGATTTTTATCCAGTTTATTTTCCAGGGGAAAATCTCAGGGATGTCTTGGTGAAGCTGGTGGGCTAATTCCCTGCATTTTTCTTGGTCTATTTTTCTTTGTTTTAAAAGTTCCTCTATAGGAGTTTCCCAGCAGAACTTACCTAGCCATTCTGCTGCTTTGCTCTGAGAAATCAATAGGTACATTAGATGGAATAGGTCAGAATAGCCAAAATCATGTATTCTAACAATTAAAATGTCTTTACCAACTGAACAGGGTCTTGGAGAGGATTGGTAAAATATTTAGTTAGATCCCTTAATTCTGCTTTAGTTCAAGGAGAGTAAATTATTGCTTGTTCCCCCTGTGCTGGGACTGGCTCATCTCAAAAGGCAGCTGCCAGAATTTCTGGTTTTTCTAGCCTATCCTGGTCTGGCTTTCAATTCTTAGTTTCCCCTAAGTGTATAGGGGGTTGGTGGAGAGGAGAAAAGAGGAGAAAGGGAGGGCAAGTTAAAAAAAGGGAGCTCAGCTGACACCGGTTTGGCTCAGTGGATGGAGCGTCGGCCTGCGGACTGAGGGGTCCCGGGTTCGATTCCGGTCGGGGGCATGTGCCTGGGTTGCAGGCATGTCCCCAGTGGGAGATGTGCAGGAGGCAGCTGATCGATGTTTCTCTCTCATCGATGTTTCTAGCTCTCTATCTCTCTCCCTTCCTCTCTGTAAAAAAATCAATAAAATATATTTAAAAAAAAAGGGAGCTCAGAAAGTAGTGGGGTGTTTGGAGAAAGGGGGGGAAGTGGGGTGTGGCATTGAGCAGTTTTGGAAGCTTTCTTTAATTCAGAGACAGTCTCTAAAAGTTTCTTATTAACTTCCTGAAGATAAGAGATTTTTATTTGAGGGCTCAAAGACAGTCTTTAAAATTTTATTAACTTTCTCAAAGGAAGAAAGTTTATCTGTGTTTCTTTAAACTTATTTTTAAGAAACATGTTTTTAATGATTTTCAGAGAGATGAAGGGAGAGGAAGAGATAGAAACATTGATGGGGTACCTCCTGCACGCCCCCTACTGAGGATTGAGCTGGGAACCGGGCATGTGCCCTGACCAGAATAGAACTGAGATCTCCTGGTTCATAGGTCGATGCTCAGCCACTGAGCCACACCGGCCAGGCTATCGGTGCTCCTTTTAGAGGCTTCTATTTTCCAATCAAGGTAAACATCCCATTTACTCAGTTCAGTTTTAGAGCCTGCTTTTGCCAACTGAGCAAACCAAAAAAATTAATTTTGAGGTGTCAAAAGAGCACCCCATTTTGGCCATCGTCAGCTGATATCAATTTTAGTTAAACTTCCCCATTTCTGTAGATACTAGCAAGTTGAGGCTCTGTATGTATTGTACATAAAACTCGCCAGAGTACTAAAGAGAGGCTGACTGTTATGGGGTTTGTTTGCCTCGACAGCAGGATTTCCCATCTTAATTTTAACTTTTCTTTTGAGCCAATTTAAAAAAGCTGAAATTAAAACCAGTTACATCTCAAGGTCAGGAACCACTACCTAAAGTAGCTACCTTCAGGATTCCAAGAAAAGACTCATTCAAATTCACCTGATGTGAAGTGAGGAGCCGGTGGTGCAGAATGAGCCCTTGCTGGTACCTGGCACCTGGTCTAGGCCTGAGGGATGGTCCTGGGTGGGCTTCTTCAGAATCCTGCTGTACTACACCAAGTAAATGTCCCTGTAAGACATGCCCAAACCTGTATATAAGAGTCTATTTAAACTAAACTGAGGACATACGCTGGGGAGCAAGATCTCAAATGCTCCAAAGAATTATAGTTTCCAGTTTCTTTTTCATTCATTCATTCTTTTTTTTTACTCTTTATTGATTAAAATATTACATGTGCCTCCTTTCCCGCGGCCCCCTTCCCCATTGACCTCTTCCCAGCCACTCACACCCTCCAGCATCCAGTTTCTTTTCTGCATTTGAAATTAAGGAGGGACCATAAGGAAGATTACATGAAGGTAGGAGAAAGCAAGGTAGGAATTGAATTACAGGAAGTTAAGATTATGTGCTCTCTTGAGGGTGGTCACATTTTAATTTTCTTTCTTTTTTTTAGAGAGAGAGAGACAAAGGGAGCGGGGGAGATAGAGAGAAACATTGATGTGAGAAACATCGATCTGTTGCCTCAACATGCATCTCCGTGATCCAATTCATAATCTGGGTATGTGCCCTGACTGGGAATCAAACCAGTGACCCTTTTGTGCAAGGAACAATGCCAGCCAAGTGAGGCACACCAGTCAGGGCAAGGGTGGTCATATTTTAGAAGGAGGATTCTGCCAGGAGGTCACAGTTCCATTCCCAGTCAGGGAACATGCTCAGGTTACAAGCTCGATCCCAGCAGGGGGCGTGCAGGAGGCAGCTGATCAATGGTTCTCTCTCATCACTGATGTTTCTATTCCTCTCTCCCTCTCCCTCCCTCTCTCTGTAATCAAGTAACAAAAAACATTTAGAAGGAGGATTCTGAAAGGAGGCATTTCAAAGGTGTGTTAACGTATCGTATGTGCACAGAAACAGTGACCAAAGCTTGCTTAAGGCAAAGTTAAGCTTTTTTTTTTTTTTTTTTTTTTTTTGTAATCCTCACCCAAGGATCCTATTCCACTGATTTTTAGGAAGAGTGGAAGGGAAGGGTAGAGACAGAGAGACAAGCATCGATGTGAGAGAGACACATTGATTAGTTGCCTCCCGCATGTGCACCAACCAGGGCCAGGGATCAAGCTTGCAACCAAGGTATGTGCCCTTGACCAGAATTGAGCTCTTGACTGGAATCACACCCAGAACCCTTCAGTCCGCAGGCCGACACTCTCTCTATCCATTGAGCCAAACCAGCTAGAGCAAGGTAGGCTTTTACTAAAGAAGTTATATGCCTGGGGTGTGGGCTGTGTGAGCCTTTTCATTCATTCATTCATTCATTCATTCATTCATTCCACAAATATTTATTGAATACTTACTCTATATCAGGAACTATGCTAGAGATACATATACCACTTAATGGAATTTAATTTGCTCCCATTATCAGGCTATGATAGTACAAATTTCAATGGTTTTTCATGGGAGTCACATGATATTTTTAGTTTCTTTGCCATTGATATTTTTACATTAAGAGATGGTTCAGATGATGGAATGATAAATTTCTGATACCACCCAGCCGGCATGGCTCAGAGGTTGAGCATCAATCTATGAACCAGGAGGTCATGGTTCAATTCCAGGTTAGGGCACTTGCCTGGATTATAGGCTCGGTTCCCAGTGAGGGGCGTGCAAGAGGTGGCCGATCAATAGTTCTCTCATCATTAATGTTTCTGTTTCTCTCTCTCTCTCCCTTCCTCTTTGAAACCAATAAAAATATATTTAAAAAATTTTCTGATGCCTATCTGAAGACCTAAGACTAAACTTCATGTTTTAATCACTTCACCTCTATTCTTTTGGCAATTTATGTCTGGTATAATTACCTTGTAATCTAGGAGTTTTAACACTAGATCTGTGTGACTATTACCACCACAATCCGAATACAAAACTGCTTCACCAGCCCTCAGAATTCTCATGTGCTGCCCCTTTGTAGTCAAGGCCTTCCCCCACCCCCAGCCCTTGGCAACCACTGATCTGTTCTCTGTCCCTATAGTTTTGCTTTTTGAGAATGTCATATAAATGTATTGATGTACAGGGACCTTCAAGATACAAGGCCCCATACTGTTTTTCTGGGTTGTGAAGTGCTTTGCAAGATGGCAGGGATCATTGGCAATGCACAGATGGAGGAAACAAGAGGCCTGGGTGCTGGGTGGTTGGCTATGTGAATGTTGAAATCACTGAGGATGGGAGAAGTTGGGACAAAAAGGACAGATAGTGAGTCAAGAGCTAAAGCCTTCATGAAGGAAGGCAGTGTCCAGGAGGGTGACAGAGGACTACCACCAGGTTGGGGAGAGGGTGAAATATTGTGATGGTATGAGCCAAGGAGGAGCCAGATGTTTCTCAAAAGTGGGAAGGAGCAAAGGTCAGAAAGTAGCTTTGGGGAGCAAGGAAGCTCCAGCTCTGCCTCTTGGCATTCAAAGTCATTTAGCTGTAGGGAGATGAGAGAGAAAAAACAGCCTGCATTTTAGAAGGGCCAGCAGAAAGCCAAGGTGTCATTTACCAGCAAGATGTAGAGGGAATGAGGAGAGGTTCAAGGCTACTGGGACTTAGCTCATGACAGACTGGGAGTTCTAATCTTAAACCAACTCTAACCTTAACTTATCCCTCATCCTCACCCTAACCTGTTAGTAAGTTCCAGGTGTAAAGGCATAAAGTGTTCCTTTTCTTCTATGTCAGCTGGTGTTGGCAGCAGCAATGAAGGTAGCAGCAGTTGGCTGCATTAAGCCATGGAGCCCTATGCTATTGGGGTCCTGGGAATGGTGTTCAGTGTGCCCTTTGGGTGTTCTCCAAGACAGGGCCTGAGGGCCTGGTTGGATTTATAGGGCTGAGATCCTCCTGCAAGTGTGACATGTATGGTTCTGGTATTTAACATCCCCATTCAGAGACTAGCCACATCTACCACAATACGGCCATGCTGTTTCTATTTTGCATATAATCTGCATGAGGTTTGTTGCATTTAAAAGACGTCAAAAGGAAGACTCACTGACTACTTAGCCAGACTTCACAGGACCGCAGTACATTGGTGGGAGCCCCTGCTATCTATTTCTTAGTTTTATGGATCCAGGAATTCAGCTTTATCAGTGTATCCTGTAGTGAGCTAGTCCAGGGGACTGACTCTTGGTCAGTCCTCAGTCTCAATGGCAAGTTTTCCCTCATATCTACAACCTCTAAGTATTGGAATGCTCCAGGCTCAGTCTTTGAGTCTCTTCTCTATTTAAACTGATATCCATGGCAATCTCATCTAGTCGTGTGTCTTGAAATACCATCTATGTCCTGATTATTTTCAAATATATATCTCCAGCCTGGAATTTTGCTCTGAACTTCCAGATCCTCATACCTAGATGCTTCATTAATAGCTCCACTTGACCCTATCTGGTTTGGCTCAGTGGATAGAGCGTCGGCCTGCAGACTGAGAGTCCCTGGTTTGATTCCAGTCAAGGGCACTTGCCCAGGTTGCGGGCTCGATCCTCAGTGTGGGGCATGCAGGAGGCAGCCAATAAATAATTCTCTCCCATCATTGATGTTTCTATCTCTCTCTCCCGCTCCCTTCCTCTCTGAAATCAATAAAAATGTATTAAAAATAGATTCATTGGACATTTAATGAGCATCTCAATCCTAATGTATCCCAAACCAAACCCTTGGTCTTTCCTACTAAAGCTGCCCCTCCCTCAGTCTTTCCCATATCAGTAAATCCCAAAACTTGGTTCTTATGGTAACTCAGGCCCAAATCTTGTAGTCATGCCTGACACCTTTCACTTACATTGTTGGAATTTTCTCCCAACAGGTCTTTCTTTCTGCTTCCACCATTGTCCATTTCCCTGCTTTCTTTTTCTTTATAGAATTTATCACTATCTGGCATATTATTGATGAGGGATGGAGAAACTTTTCCCTTCCCCTCTTAGTTCTTCTGGCTGGTGAAATAACTCAAATGACATACAACAGTGTAACAGAAAAAAAAAATCAAGTTTTAATACCTGTGCACCTGGAATTCACATAAGCATGAAAATTACAAAGATAGTGAGGCGAGATGAGGTATATTCTGGACTAATGAGAGAGAAGTAGGGGTCTGGGATTTCAAAGGGAAAACAGGCAATTCACAGATAGATGGAAAAGAGCAAACATTTGGTAAACCAATTCTTGCCTGGACACTCAAAAACAATGGGATACAGATGAGAATAAAAAGAGAGAGAGAGAGAGAGAGAGAGAGAGAGAGAGAGAGAGAGAGAGAGAGAGAGAGAAAGAAGAGAAGAGAAGAGAAGAGAAGAGAAGAGAAGAGGAGAGGAGAGGAGAGGAGAGGAGAGGAGAGGAGAGGAGAGGAGAGGAGAGGAGAGAGAGAGAGAGAGGGAGGGGAGAGAGAGAGAGAGAGAGAGAGAGAGAGAGAGAGAGAGAGAGAAAGAGAGAGACAGACCAAAAACAAACAAACAAGAAAAGCAAGCCCTGGTCGGTTTTGCTCAACATCATCTTCAAACAGGAGGGTCTCAGGTTCCATTCCCAGTCAAGGGCATGTACCTTGGTTTCAGGTTCCCTAACTCCAGTAGGGGCTCATGCGGGAGGCCATCCATTGATGTTTCTCTCTCACATTGATGTTTCTCTCTCACATTGATGTTTCTCTCTCTCTCTCTCTCTCTCTCTCTCTCTCTCTCTCTCTCTCTCTCTCTCTCCCTTACACTCTCTCTAAAAATCAATGGAAAAAAAATATCCTTGGGTAAGGATTAAAAAAACAAAAAAATAAGAAAAGGCTTGCCTGGATCCTCTGTGTCTGCCACACTTAGTTCATATTATGCTAAGGTGGATATACTAAGATTTCCTTCCTGAAGCAAGTGTTTCTATTTTAATTTCTTTAGGCAAGTAGAGGGGGAGGTAAAAAACAAAAACAAAACCTTTTTTGAGTTTGTTGATCTTTATTTGCCTTCAGCTGGAAATAATCTGCATACCAGGGTGGTACATTCTAGGGAGACTCTTTTTTTATTATTATTATTATTAGTTAAGGTATTACAAATGTGTCCTCATCCCCCCCTTTAACCCCCAACCTCCCCCTCACACACAAACTCATGCTCCCATCCCCCCGTTGTCCATGTCTATTCTAGGGAGACTCTTTTGAACCCCTACCCTATGTATTTTCCTTTAAAAAACTGACTCTTTTTAGCCCACTAGAATATAAGCTTGAGGGCAGAGGTTTTGTCTGTTTTTTTATACTTACATATTTCTGGCATGTGGAACAGTATCATGGCACATAGTAGGCTAGTCTGCACTCAATAAATATTTGTTGACTGTATGAATGATCTAACACATACTATATATGAATCATAGTGTCTGTTTATCAATTGACCAAGATAAATATGAAGCTAGGAAGACCTGAATACTCACATTGGATATTCAGGGTACTTTCTTCCTTTTAGGAGAGTCTTTTTTTTTCTTTTTTTTTTTTTTTTTTTAATTAAATCTTTATTGTTCAGATTATTACATTTGTTCCTCTTTTTCCCCCCATAACTCCCCTCCTCCCAGTTCCCGCCCCACCCTCCACCCTCACTCCCCACCCACTGTCCTCATCCATAGGTGCACGATTTTTGTCCAGTCTCTTCCCGCATCTCCGACACCCCTTTCCCCCCCAAGAATAGTCAGTCCATTCCCTTTCTATGTCCCTCATTCTATTATAATCACCAGTTCATTCTGTTCATCGGATTATTTATTCACTTGATTCTTAGATTCACTTGTTGATAGATGCATATTTGTTGTTCATAATTTGTATCTGTACCTTTTTCTTCCTCTTCCTCTTCTTAAAGGATACCTTTCAGCATTTCATATAATCCTGATTTGGTGGTGATGAACTCCTTTAGCTTTTCCTTATCTGTGAAGCTCTTTATCTGACCTTCAATTCTGAATGATAGCTTTGCTGGATAAAGTAATCTTGGTTGTAGGTTCTTGGTATTCATCACTTTGAATATTTCTTGCCACTCCCTTCTGGCCTGCAAAGTTTCTGTTGAGAAATCAGCTGACAGTCGAATGGGTATTCCCTTGTAGGTAACTGAGTTTCTTTCTCTTGCTGTTTTTAAGATTCTCTCTTTATCTTTTGCTCTTGGCATTTTAATTATGATGTGTCTTGGTGTGGTCCTCTTTGGATTCCTTTTGTTTGGGGTTCTCCGCGCTTCTTGGACCTGTAAGTCCATTTCTTTCACCAGGTGAGGGAAGTTTTCTGTCATTATTTCTTCAAATAGGTTTTTAATATCTTGCTCTCTCTCATCTTCTGGCACCCCTATAATTCTGATGTTGGTACGCCTGAAGCTGTCCCAGAGGCTCCTTACACTATCCTCGCATTTTTGGATTCTTTTTTCATTTTGCTTTTCCGGTTGGGTGTTTTTTGCTTCCTCGCATTTCAAATCATTGACTTGATTCTTGCGCTCCTCTGTTCTGCTGTCGGGAGTCTGTATAATATTCTTTATTTCAGTCAGTGTATGCTTAATTTCTAGTTGATTCCCCAATATAACATCGAGGGTCTCATTAGTTTTCTTGTAGATCTCATTAAGTTTATCGGCGGCTTCTAAACAGTTCTTGAGAGACCTTAAAAGTGTGGTTCTGAACTCTAGATCTTCCATGGACAATTTTGTCCTGTTTCTTTGTCTCCGCATTTTGTTATGCTTCCTTGGTGCACCCCCTAGTGGTCTTTGTGCGCAGTCTTATAGTTAAATCTTGTAGCTAATTCCAGGGAGGGTTTGACCTCCAGGCCAAGTGGCTATGAGAATCAGCTGTGTCAGCAGTGAGAGAACTTCTGTCCTCTAGGGAGGTGCTAATCTAGCCTTTGCCTGAGGCTATCCGGCAAATGCCTCTGTGCAGGGCTTGGGCGAGGCGGGTTGCACAGTATCAATAGGGTGGGCCGGAGAGAGCAGTGATGGCGGCTCTCAGTCCTGTCCCTAGGGGCTCTGCCTCTCTGAGTCCCAGCACCCGCTGCAAAGCTCGGAGAGAAAGCTGCACTCGCTCTGACCGAAGCCAGACAGTCGCGCTTCTCCCGTTTGAGTCTGGGTCCCTAAAGACTCGCCCGGATCTGGAGCTCAGAGTCTGCGACTCCCTCCCGATTGAAAACGCCAACCGCGCCCTCCGCCGCCAGCCCGCTCCGCGCGCGCACTCCGCACCTCAGAATTTGACTTCAGCACTGCGCCTCCTCTGAGTGTCCGTATGCGTTTCTCTTTCCTCCTAGTTGTAGGACTTCCATTCAGCCAGCGTTCCAGTGGTTTTGGGTGATGTCCGTTCTGTCTTTTAGTTTCACTTTTGAAGTAGTTGTTCAAAGCAGCAAACTCCGGCGTTAACCTATGCCGCCATCTTGGTTCTCCTCGAGAGTCTTAATAGGGTATGATAAGTACATATACAATGAGAAGTTAGGGAAATATATTAGGATACTCTTTACAGGTAATGCTATCAAACCATCTTCATTTGTAGGCATATACCTTCCTATTGGATGGTAATATTCATGGAAGTTGCTCTGGAATCATGACTGCATTGGGTTCTTTGGCTCTCTTTTCTTTTTCCTTGTTTCCATGTAGAGGAAATAAGGATAAATTCCAAGTTTTGGATTTGAGTAAACGATTGGATGGTGATGCAATTAACTAAGATAGGGAAGGACTTTAAGCTTATCGATGACTTCATGAGAATAATTCAGAGTGAAAGTGGTGTACAAGGATAAAGTAGGAAAGATATTAAAGATATGGTAAATCCAACTGGAGAGCTTGTTTCATGTATTCTAGCTGTACACCAAAAGCAGAGTCTGTTATGGCCAAGACTGTACAGCAATATCAATGTGCTCTTCTTTATTTTTCAGCTTTCCTTTTAGCCAGGTGAGTCGATGTGGTTTTGTTCTGGCCAATGAAATGTGGGTGAAATTGATAACTGTCACTTCCAGGCCTACCCCGTATAATTGTCCTCATACTTTTTCAGGTGGAATCTCTCTGCTGTTGGACTCTGAAATAACAGAGCACAATGCAAGGAACCTGGACCCCTGAGTTCACCACTTAGAGGAAACCTATTTAGGAGAGTTGATAAGACAGGAACCATCTCATGGGACTTTGCGTGAGTGAGAAATAACCCTTTGTCTTAAGCCACTGAAATTTCAGGGTCTATTTGCTATCAGAGTCTAATCTACCCCAACTAAAGCTGCCATCCATTGTTGTCCACAGCAAAGTCCTCTCCACCTGAGCTACAACATGAAGATTTAAGGGAAGCACTTAATGCTTGTCAGTTATGTTAAAAATTTTTTCTCAGCTTTATGAAGAGGTGGGAAATGACTATAAAGAAGTACTTTTGTCCAAGAAAGCCGCTGACTTCATAAGGAAAAGTTACCACTTGACTAAGTTTCAAGAAAAATCTGGATCTTTCTGGAAAAATCCTTCACTCTGAATGATCATAAGCATGACTAAAATTAGCTTGAAACAACTCAAATTTATGCTTTTATGACAACCTTTATCAGCATCCTACCATGCAAGGAAAACTGAACGCAGTGATTGCAAAAACTGTAGTTGCAGCATGTACATCTTGATGGAGATTTTGAGTTTGGGATATTAAATGGTCTTATTGTCTGAATTATCTAGTTGTGAATTCAACTGATGAACTTGCTGAAAACATTGTCATCATAATGAAGAGACTCTTGAAATGCTTGATTAAGTGTCTTCTGTAAAATTTCTCCAAAATGGAAGGCAGTGGTGAGCGGCTAATTGTACCTATTTGATTCCTCCAGGTAGCAGATGCTTATATGGATTTAGGAATACAAGATGTTGATTGGGGATAATAGCTATGAAAGCTAAAAGAGCAGAGAGCAAGATTTGGCAAGGAAATCTCCTACCAGTGGTTGGCAAACTCATTAGTCAATAGAGCCAAATATCAACAATACAACGATTGAAATTTCTTTTGAGAGCCAATTTTTTAAAACTTAAATTATATAGGTAGGTAAATTGTTATTAACTTAATTAGGGTACTCCTAAGGCTTAGGAAGAGCCACACTCAAGGGGCTAAAGAGCTGCATGTGGCTCGTGAGCCGCAGTTTGCTGACCACGGTAGACCATAATGCAGATCTGATACATTTGAAAGGATGTCGGGGAGGAAGGGGAATTGGGGAAGAATTGCTTTGGACTGTGAGGCACCTGTGATAAAGTCTTGGTCAACCCAATGGGGGAATTCTGGAGAAATGACTGCCTGTCACAAGAGTCCCATGTTAGGCAGAAATGGCCAGGTCCTAGTATTGCCATCATGCTCAGCCATTGGCTGGAGTCTTCCAAGGGAAAGCATAGCCTTGTCAAGAACTCTGTGGCTGATCATGGAAGGTGCTGTAGCTGGAGGCTGTCAGCTAATTACACTCCTCACAGATATATGGCAAATTCTTTCTCAAAGGGAGATCTAAGCCATACACTTCCATGCCTGTCATAGTCCTCCCTTTGTGCTGCATGGACTCACTTCTCCAAACTTGTTTAAAGTTCCTGTGGGCCTCTCTTCCTGAGGCAAAATGTGGAAGAGGGAATTAGAGGGAAAAACTATAGCCCACCTTGCTGCAGTTGTTCTCAGAGCTTCCACTTGTTCTCATCTTATCCTTTCTACATTTGTACTGATTTTCTGCCTGTTTGATCTATTACTTACAAAAGAGTGTTAAAGTCTCCAGTTATAATAGCAGGTGTATTTATTTCTCCTTAAAGTTCTATTAGTTTTGCCTCACTTATTTTGATGTATGTTGTTAGGTGTATATACATTTAGGATTGACTCCTTTATCCTATGTAATAAAAGCCTAATATGCAAATCTACCAAACAGCGGAACAACCGGTGAAATGACCGGTCACTATGATGTGCACTGACCACCAGGGGGCAGATGCTCAATGCAGGAGCTTCTCCCAGACCACAGGCCCCAGGCCAGCCAAGGCAGGTGCCAGCAGGGTCCCTCCTCCCGATTGCCCAGCCGGTCGGCCCCCAGAGGGAGGTGAGTGGTGGCGGCGGTGGGGGGCAGGGTCAGTCAGCTGGTGAGCAGGCTGGCACTGTCCCCACATTGCCCAGGGGAGGCAGCAGGGGGCAGGGCCAGCAAGCAGGCAGTGCCAGGCTGGCCAAGGCAGGTGCTAGCAGGGGCTCCCTGATTGCCCCATGGGTCGCCCCACAGATAGGCACTGATCACTGGCCAGGCCTAGGGATCCTACCTGTGCATGAATTTCATGCACTGGGCCTCTAGTCATTATATAATGATCCTTTTTATTCTCTCTTTTTAATTTCTTTAACCCCATTTCTTCAGTCCATATCCACTGAGCCATACCGGTCAGGGCCTAATTTCTTTTAAAAAATTTATTTATTGAATTTATTAGGGTGACATTGGTTAATAAAATGATATAGGTTTTAGGTGTACAATTCTATAATACATCATCTGTATATTGCATTGTGTTCACCACCCTAAGTCAAGTCTCCTTCCATCACCATTTATCCCTCTTTTACCCTCTTCTATCTTCCCCATCCCCCTCCCTCTGGTAATCACTGTACTATTGTCTATGTCCGAGGTGTTTTTTTTTGCTTAATCCTTTCACCTTTTTGACCCAGCCCCCCAAATCCCCTTCTCCTCTGACAGTTGTCAATCTGTTCCATGTATCCAATACTCTATTTCTATTTTGTTTGTCAGTTTATTTTGTTCATTAGATTCCACATATAAGTGGAATAATATGGTGCTTGTCTTTCTCTGACTGGTTTATTTCACTTAGCATAACACTCTCCAGGTCCATCCATGCAGTTGCAAAGAGTAGATTTCTTTATGTTTTATGGCTGAGTAGTATTCTATTGTATAAATGTATCACAACTTTTTTTAAAAAAAACCTCATATTTATTTATTTACAAAAATCTTTATTGTTGAAAGTATTACATAAGCCCTCTCCTCCCCCCCCATTAACCTCTCCCAGCCCACACCTGTTCCCCCCCAACCAGGCCCTCCCCACCCCATTGTTTGTGTCCACAAGTTATGCATATATGCATACAAGTTCATTGGTTGATCTCTTTCCACACACCCTCCCCTGCCTTCCGTCTGTGGTTCAACAGTCTGTTCATGCTTCTATAACTCTGGGTATATTTTTTTTAAAATATATTTTTCTTGATTTCAGAGAGGAAGGGAAAGGGAGAGAGAGATAGAAACATCAATGATGAGAGAAAATCATTGACTAGCTGCCTCCTGAACGCCCCCCATTGGGGATCGAGCCCGCAACCTGGGCATATGTCCTGACCGGGAATTGAACCAGTGACCTCTTGGTTCCTAGGTCGACGCTCAACCGCTAAGCTACACCCGCTGGGCTCTGGGCCTATTTTTGATCATCAGTTTATTTGTTTCATTAGATTCCACATATGAGTGAGATCATGTGTTACTTATCTTTATCTGACTGGCTTGTTTTGCTCAGCATAATACTAGGTCCATCCATGCTGTTGTAAATGTACCACAGTTTTTTTATCCACTCATCTGCTGATGGGCACTTAGGCTGTTTCCAAATCTTAGCTATTGTAAATTGTGCTGCTATGAACACAGGACTGCATATATCCTTTCTGATTGGTGTTTCTGTTTTCTTGGGATATATTCCTAGAAGAGGGATGACTGGGTCAAATGGCAGTTCCATTTTTAATTTTTGAGGAAACTCCATACTGTTTTCCAAAGTGGCTCCACCAGTCTGCATTCCCACCAGCAGTGCACAAGTGTTCCCTTTTCTCCACAACCTCACCAACACTGGCATTGATTGATTTGTTGATGATAACCATTCTGACAGGTGTGAGGTGATATTTCATTGTTATTTTGATTTGCATCTCTCGGATGATTAGTGACTTTGAGCATGTTTTCATTTGTCTCTTGGCCTTCTGTATGTCCACTTTGGAGAAGTGTCTATTTAGGTCCTTTGCCCATTTTTTAATTGGATTGTTTGTCTTCCTTTTGTTAAGTTGTATGAGTTCCCTATATATTTTGGATATTAACCCCTTATCAGCTGTATCATTGGCAAATATGTTCTCCCATGTAGTGGGATCTCTTATTATTTTGTTAATGGTTTCTTTTGCTGTGCAGAAACTTTTTATTTTCATGCAGTCCTATTTTTTCATTTTCTCCTTAGTTTCCATTCCTAGGAGATGTATCAGTAAACATATTGCTATGAGAGATGTCTGAGATTTTGGTGCTTATGGTTTCGTCTAGGACTTTTATGGTTTCATGTCTTACATTTAAGTCTTTTATCCATTTTGAGTTTATTCTTATGTATGGTGTAAGTTGGTGGTCTAGTTTCATTTTTTTTTTGCATGTACCTGTCCAGTTTTCCCAACATCTATTGAAGAGACTGTCTCTGCTCCAATGTATGCTTTTGCCTTCTTTGTCAAATATTAAATTGGGCATAGTGGCTTGGGTTGATTTCTGGGTTCTCTGTTCTGTTCCATTGGTCTATATGTCTGTTCCTGTGCTCCTACCAGGCTGTTTTGAGTACAGTGGCTTTGTAGTATAACTTGATATCTGGTATTGTGATTCCTCCAACTTTGTTTTTCTTTCTCAAGATTGCTACAGTTATTCAGGGTCTTTTTTGGTTCCATATAAAATTTTGGAGTGTTTGTCCTCTTCTTTAAAAAAATATATATTTTTATAGATTTCAGAGGGGAAGGGAGAGGGAGAGAGAGATACAAACAGCAATGATGAGAGAGAATCATCGATCACCTGCCTCCTGCAAGCCCCACACTGGGGATTGAGCCTGCAACCCAGGCATGTGCCCTGACCGGGAATCAGACCTTGACCTCCTGGTTCATAGGTTGATGCTCAACCACTGAGCCAAGCCGGCCAGGCAATTCTCTTTATTCTTGATAGTATTTCTTGTTCTGAAGCCTACTTTGCCTGATAGAAATATAGCTACTCCAGCTTTCCCTTGGTTAGTGTTTTCTTAGTATATTAGTGTCTATTCTTTTTAATCTACCTGTGTCTTTAAAGTGGATTTCTTATAGACACCTTATAGTTGGTTCTTGTTTTTCTTAATCACTGCAACAACCTCTGTCTTTTAATTGGTACATTTATACTATTCATATTTAGTGTAATTATTGATATAGTTAGATTAATATCTACTACTAGTCTCTTTGTAACTGTTCTCTTTTCTCTTTATTTTTAATTTATCTTTATTGTTGAAAGTATTACAGCTGTTTCCCTTCCCTTCCCCCATTAATCCCCTCCCCGCCTCCCTGCTCCCCATTCAGGCCTTCACCACACTATTTTCTGTGTCCATGTTTATGCATATATGCATATAAGTTCTTTGGTTTATTTCTTCTTCCTGCCCCTTAACTATTTTCTATTTATTGCATTGTTCTTGTTTCTTCCCCACCCTCTCTTTCTGTCTTCTTTGGTTTTAATTGAGATTTTTATATGATTTCACTTTATTTTCTCCTTAGTATATAAATTATATTGGTTTCCCTAGAGTTTATGAAATATACATTTTTAACTAAGCTGAGTTCACCTTCAAATAATACTATGCTACTTCTTGTGTCATACAGGTATCTTATAACAAGAATATTTCTGTTATAGGCCTCCAAAGTGCTCTGCTGGCAGCTGCAGTTTATAGTTCAATGGGACTCCTGCTGTGTGTGCCCCTGACAAAAGTGTGCTCCTTTGGGGACAAGTACCTTTTATACTGCAGAGCTCAAAATTGTGGGGACAAAAGCACAATGTTTCTTTACTAGTAGGTTATTGGAAATGGTGGTATATGGGTTCACTCCTGCTTCCACCACTTGGTTCCTGCATCCATATATTTTTTCCTCTTGGGGAAATGGTGCCATATACAGGTCTCTGATTTAGCATTCTCAGTTTATCCTGGAGGATGGTACCTTGCATAGAATTGCTTCTGAGCTGGTGCTTCAGCTGCACCTTCAGCAGGCTTATTCCATCGCTCTTTCCAGGCCAGCTACTTTTCAATGGTGTGGAATGTAACATTCCCAGAGGGTCCTATGGTCACAGGCACACTCCCACACTTTCTTTGCTTTGAAGTAAGTCCCCTGGCCAGATGCTTTAGTGTGAATTAGGCATTCCTTAAGTCCCTGGTGAGTGAAACTGGCTAAAGTTCTATGGGCAGTAAAGGCAAAACCACACCCAGAATAAATATCATTTCTATGAGAATGAACTTGCTGGTCCTTCCAGGATGGAAGAGGCACTATCATCCCCATTCCTAGTTATGAACCCAGCTCTGTGATTGCTCCTCTTACAGTCTGCCTTGGCCTGCAAAGGAGTGCCACATGCATTTCTTAGTAATGCTGGTGCTTTATCACCAGCACACTCTTCATGGCCTTGGTGAACAGTGTGCTTCCAGAGCCTTCCTGTGGAACATAATCCTGCAGTGGGTATTTGGATGTCACATAACATATTCACTCAGCAGGCTCCACTCGGAGCCTTCTAATCACTGTCTGTCATGGCAATTCAGGCATTTCTACCCAACTTAGTGTTAGTCAACATGCTTTCCATGTTTCTAGGGTCCATCCTAGCTGTGTGTTTGTACCATCTTCCAGGGTCCTTGCCAGGGTGTTAAATCCTGGACTCCAGGAAAGACTCCTTATACTTGTAAACTATCTTTTATCCAAATTTTGTGTTCTACCTCCCAATTTATTACCTAGAACCCCTTGCTAGAGAGACACTCTGGGCTTCTGGGTATCAATCTCCAGTAGTTCTCTAATATGTCTCCCCAGTGTACAGTCACCCAAGTAAATGGCCATAGGTCACTTCAGAGGATTGGCATTATCATTATGGTATGTAATTGCCATGGTGATATAGGGTTCTTCCTCCTGAGGAACAGCCACCTCTTTAGTCATTGGGTTATTGGTCTGAAAACTGACTCAGGTTTAGGAACTGGACTGGGGGTGTTTGGGGGTGTTAACCTTTGGCTTCTCTCTCTCTCTCTCTCTCTCTCTCTCCCTCTTAAACAGTGTTAGCCTCTTTTCTATTGCTGCATTTTAAAAATTATATAATTGCCCAGCTAGTGTGGATCAGTGGTTGAGCATCAACCTATGAACCGGGAGGACACGGTTTGATTCCTGGTTGGTGCATATGCCCGGGTTGCAGGCTTGATCCCCAGTAGGAGGCATGCAGGTGGCACCAATCAATGATTCTCTCTCTTCATTGATGTTTCTTTTTTTAAATATATTTTTATTGATTTCAGAGAAGAAGGGAGAGGGAGATAGAAACATCAATGATGAGAGAGAATCATTGATCAGCTGCCTCCTGCACGTCCCCCACTGGGGATTGAGCCCACAACCCAGGCATGTGCCCTTGACTGGAATTGAACCAGGGACCCTTCAGTCCACAGACCAATGCTCTATCCACTGAGCAAAACTGGCTAGGGCTATACTATCTTCGCTTAAGGGATGGTGTGAATGTTAGCCCTTAATAGAGAGGGTGGGTTACTTTTGCAGGCTCTGTGAATTCAGTCTGTGGAGCCAAAAATCACTAGGGGCATCCACTTAAATGTTTCCATGCCATACACCATGATCCTGGGCTTTCCCAACTAGAACCCTGACCTTGGCATAACAGAAAGACCTGCCTTAATAGTCATTTGACTGACCATTAAATTCTGAGTTTGGTCTTTAGGTTTTTCTGTTCACCCATTGAAGGAAATAAGGACCTCTTCATGCGTTACCAAAGAGGCACTCTGGCCTTTACACTTAGTTTTCTATTGTTAATTGCCCTCAGCAGTTTTAAAAAATCTTTCAATAGGCTGTCAATGAAAATAACAATGGCCAATTCCACTGTGTACTTGGAAGCAATGTTATCCACATCTATTTTTCATTGCACCTGCATTGAAAAATAGAGCATTGTCTTTCACCAGAATATTCTCCCAACTCACTACCAGTGAAAGTTTTAGCACTTGGGCCACCATCTTGTACCAGGGACCATCCTTGGACCACATACCACCTAGGACAGTGGTTCTCTACCTTCCTAATGCCGCGACCCTTTAATACAGTTCCTCATGTTGTGGTGACCCCCGACCATAAAATTATTTTCGTTGCTACTTCATAACTGTAATTTTGCTACTGTTATTAATCGTAATGTAAATATCTGATATGCAGGACATATTTTCATTGTTACAAATTGAACATAATTAAAGCATAGTGATTAATCACAAAAACAATATGTAATTATATATGTGTTTTCCGATGGTCTTAGGCGACCCCTGTGAAAGGGTCGTTCGACCCTCCAAAGGGGTCGCGACCCACAGCTTGAGAACCACTGACCTAGGATGAGGTCCTCATTTCATTTCAGGTAGTAATTAATCCAGTCCCAAAGCCTGGAACTATCTCTGCTTTCTCAGACCAATCCTAGCACCAATTGTGTCTGTTGAGGTCCTTTGCGAAGCAGACACTGAGACAGAGTTAGGAGGGCAAGAGGTTTACCAGAAGTACTGCCTGTGAAAGACAAAGTTGGCGGAAGCAAGATTAAGCAGGAGATTCCTCACACCATGATGCAGACCTGATACTTGTGAACAGAAAGGGAATAGTCAGCAGAGTTGGGAAGGGAGAGACTCAGGCTACAGTGCAGATCTGACAAAGTCTAATCTCTAAGTGTCAGAATGCTCTAGAACTCAGTCTTTGGCCCTCTTCTCTCTAGCTATACTCACTCCCCTGATAATCTCTTCCATTCCTATGGCTTTAAATACCGCCTGTACTAATGACTCCAAAATGGATATCTGCAACGCAGACCTTTCCTCTGATCTCCAAAATTATATATTCAATTGTCCACTTGACATTTCTACTTGAAGATTTACTAGATTTCTAATTTAACATGTCTAAAACGTAACTCTTGATTCCCACCCCGACCCAATCTGTGCTTCCTAGAGTTTTCCTAATCTCAGTAAATAGCTGCCACTATTCAACAAGTTTCTAGGTTAGTCATCTTTGGTTGTTTTCTGTTCCTCATTTCCCACAATATTCAGTGCATTAGCAAGTTCTAATATCCCATCTGTTCTTCAAACACGGCTAAGGTGTTTCCATATGCAGTTCCTTCTGCCTGAAATGATCTTCCCCTTGTCTTTACATGGGGATTCTTCTCCTTCGACTCAGCTTATAGATTTCTCCATACTTGACTTATTGGGGTGATCACTTTGTAAGTTCTACACTAATTTGAAAAAATATATGCACCTATGCACTCCTATGTTCATAGAAGCATTACTTATAATAACCAAGATCTGGAAACAGTCCAAGTGCCCATCAGTATATCAGTGGATAAAAAAAGCTGTGGTATATTTACACTATGGAATGCTACTTGGTGGTAAAAAAAAAAAATCCCCTTTTTTTTTGCAACTGCTTGGATGAACCTAGAGAGTACTATACTAAGTGAAATAAGTCAGAAAAAAATAAATACCATATTATCTCACTTATATGTGGAATCTAGTGAACAAAATAAACTGGCAAACAAAATAGAAACAGAGGCATGGATACATGGAACAAACTGACAGCTCTCAGAGGGGAGGGTAGTTTGGGGCTGGATGAAAGGAGGTGAAGGGATTAAGCAAATATATATATATATATATATATATATATATATATATATATATATATATATATATATCATAGACACAGACAACAATGTGGTGATATCCAGAGGGTAAGGGTGGCGGAGGGTAGGTGAAGGTGGGCAAAGGTGATGGAAATGGGTGTGGAAAGAGACTTTGCTTGGGGAGATGGGAGCGTGATGCAGTGTGCACATGATGTTTTATTGAGTTGTATACTTGACATCTGTACCCTAATAAATGCAATAAAAATAAATGTCTAATCACTATGCTGTACACCTAAAACTAGTATAACATTGTATGTCAGCTGTAATTGAAAACATTTTTTAAAATTCTAAAAAGAAAAAAAAGATGATCTCTCCAGAGAGGACTTCTATGAACACTCTCTTATACTCTCTCATAGTTCCCTATATTTTCTTAACGTCACTTTAAAAGTCTGTCCCTATATATTTATTTGTTTCATGTCTCCCTCATTGGTACATAAGCTCCATGAGGAGAGAAGCTTGTCTATTTTATTCTCTACTATTTCTTTTCCCCCATACTATTTCTTTAGTAAGTTCTATGCAGTGTTCAATGAATATTTATTGAATGAAGAAATTAGTTAAAATATTTCCCACAATTTATTGTCTTCTACCATTGATTAAAATCTTTAAAAAATGTGGATTAGGGAAGTAAATAGGTGCCCTTAAGGACATCAAGTTCCATTAATACAGTGAAGAAGAGCAATGTTTCCCAACTGCATTAATAACATTAATATTAATTAATATCACTAACACAACAGCAGTAACCAAGTTCCACAGACTGAGTACAGATATTTATTGTCTCATAGTTCTGGGGGCTGGAAGGCTGAGATCAAGGTGTAAGCAGGGTCAGTTTCTTCTGAGGCCTATCAGAGAGAGTCTTTTCCATGTTTCTCTCCTAGCTTCTGGTGGTTTGCTGGCAATCTTTGGTGTTCCTTGGTTTGTAGATAAATTGTTTCAATCTCTGTCTTCATCCTTACACAATGTTCTCCCTGTGTTTCTGTCTTTGTCCAAATTTCCTCCCTTTAAATCACATCATTAATATTGGATTAGGGCCCACCCTAATTATCTCATTTTAACATGATTACCTTTGTAAAGGGCCTCTTTCCAAATAAGGTCATATTTTGAAGTACTGGGGGTTAGGACTTCAACATATCTTTTTTTTAGGGTTGTAATGCAACCTATAACACCAACCCTTTTGAGGAAGGGTATAAAAATGCTAGAATATCTTTTAATATTTTAAACTGAGAAGTAAGATATTAATATTTAACATATGGATTGACATCATGAGCATGCTCACTTAGTCTTATGTCTGGCAGTTGGCGTCAGAAACAGGACACAGGGTATGCTGAAAGAAGAGTGGGAGTTCCACAGCACAGAGGGTTTAATGGTGGTGCCATACTCATTCTTTCATTTCTAGTGTATTACAAGCTTTTGCCATTTACTATGCCAAGTTAACTGAATTTATTGATTATATGATCTTGTTTTAATTAAACTAACCCTTACAAAATGTAAAAGTGGATTAAAAAGATTCTTGTAAAAACAAACAAATAAATACCCCTCTGCTCAACCTACCCACAAACTCACCTAAAGAATAAAAATAACACTAATACTGCCCTGGACAGCTTAGCTCAGTGATTAGAGCATGGGCCCATGAACCGAAGGGTCTCAGATTCGAATCCTGAGTCTAGGGCATGTACCTTGATTACAGGCTCCATCTCTGCCCTGATGGAGGTGCATGTGGGAGGCAACCAGTTGATGTATCTCTCTCACATCTATGTTTCACTCTCTTTCCCTCACCCCCCTCCATTCTCTCTAAAAACTCAATGCCAAAAATATCCTCAGGTGAGGATTAAAAAAAAAAAAAGAACACTAATACTCCAAGAACAAATGAATAGCAAAAAAAAGTGGGGTGGGGGAGAGAAAAAGTAGGGAAAACAGAAAGCACCAATTAAAGTGGCAGAAAGAAATGCAATAAACCAGCAATGACAATGGTAAACAGATGAAACTTACAAGGTAAACAGCATAGATTAACAAATTGTATTTTTATAAATCCAGCTATATCCTGTTTATAAGAGATACACCAAAAATATGAGGGCACAGGAAGTTTGAAACTAAAAAGACAGAAAAATATGCCCAAGAAGTATAACCAAAAGACAACTGGTGCCACAACATTAATATCAGACAAGACAAACTTTAAGGTAGAAAACATTATTAGACATAATATAGTCAGTCACTACATCATGATGAAAAATTCATCAAAACCAGCTGTCATGGCTCAGTGGTTGAGCATCAACCTATGAACTAGGAGGTCGCAGTTCGATTTCTAGTCAGGGCACATGCCCGGGGTTTTGGACTTGATCCTCAGTCAGGGGCGTGCAGGAGGCAGTCGATCAATGATTCTCATCATTTATGTTTCTACTCTCTCTCCCCCTCCTTTTCTCTTCAAAATAAATTAAATATATATATATATATTCTGCCCTAGCTGGTTTGGCTCAGTGGATAGAGCGTCAGCCTGCAGACCTAAGGGTCTTGGGTTCGATTCCGGTTAAGGGCACATACCTCGGTTGTAGGCTCTTCCCCAGCCTGGGACCTGGTGGGGGTGCGTGGAGGAGGCAACCAACTGATGTGTTTCTCTCACATCAATATTCCTCTCTGTCTTTCCCTCTCTCTTCCACTCTCTCTAAAAATCAATAGAAAAATATCCTCGGGTGAGGATTAAAATAATTTATCAAGAAGATATAACAATTCTAAACTTGTATGTGTCTAATTAGTGTCTAATTATATTATTATCAAAAGCAAAAGTAGGAAAAATTACAAGGAGAAATAGCATACACAAATAGTAAGTTTTTTTTTAATTAAAGTATAGTTGACATAAATAGGAGAAATTTTAACATACCTTTCTTCATATTTGAGAGATTATGTAGACAAGAAATTAATAAAGCATGAAAGACTTGACAGTATCATTATCAGACTTTCTCCAATTAACATGCATAGAACCTTACATCCATCAATTGGATAATACATATTCTTTTTAAGCACATATATAACATTTTAAAAATTGATCATTAACTTGAAAACTAAATAACAAATACGAAAGAATATGTGTCATGGAGATTATATTTTCTGACCACAATGAAATTATATCATAGCATTTTTCAAATGTACAATACATTTTAAAACAATTTTCTCTAACTGTAACAAACTAGAAATAAACTCATTCACTGTGAAATTTATTGTCTTGGTATTTGCACATATTTTTCTTATCTCCTTGTGAAACTAGTGCTTCATAATTTTATTTTAAAATCAATATTTTGTTTTTTTTTAATTTTTTAAATATATTTTATTGTTTTTTTTACAGAGAGGAAAGGAGAGGGATAGAGAGTTAGAAACAACGATGAGAGAGAAACATCGATCAGCTGCCTCCTCCACATCTCCCACTGGGGATGTGTCTGCAACTAAGGTACATGCCCTTGGCTGGAATCAAACCTGGGACCCTTGAGTCCGCAGGCTGACGCTCTATCCACTGAGCCAAACCGGTTAGGGCTAAAAATCAATATTTTAATAATAATAAATATTGAAGTTATTGTTGACCAATAAGAAAATAAAATATTTTCTCTAATGGTCTAAATTTCTTCTACATATCAAATCTAAACTATAAAGCCGTTTAGTTTACACATCAATTTTAACACTCAAATAGGTTCAAAGGAACATTGCCAACTATCTAATAAAAATACTGTGTTTATTTATTTATTTTACATGCTGAAAGAAACCCTCTTTATTCTTTTGATTGTATTATTCTGATCAGTTGATACACATGCATGGTCTTTCTTAAGACATGTCAATTAATGTGAATATTGCTGTAACATTCATGTAGTAATTTACATTTTCTGAATATCTGGTATATCATGCATTAATTTTTATCATTTAATGAAGTTACTAAATCAGAATTTAGAAAGCTGTGATTAAGCTTTCTTTTTTTAGAAATTGAGATATGAAAGCAGGCAGGGCCCTTGGAAATGCAGTTTGATAGTACGAGGTAGACATGCTTCTGGGAAAACTATCTGGATTAGTTTGTTAGGGCTGCTGTAACAAAGTACCACAAACTAGGTGACTTAAAACAATAGGAATCTAATATCTCACAGCTCTGGAGGCTGGAGGTCTAAAATCAGCAGGACCAGGCTCTTTTCTGTAGGGAAGAATCCTTCCCTCTCTTCTAGCTTCTGTTTTTTTGTGTGTGTGTGTTTTGTGTGTGTGTGTGTGTGTGTGTTTTTTTTTTCCTGGCAATCATTGGTGCTCTTTGGCTTGTCTCTGCTTTTGGCATTACATGGCTGTCATCTCTTTCTTTCTTTCTTTTGTTTCTTCCTTTGATTTTTCCTTCCTTCCTTCCTTCCTTCCTTCCTTCCTTCCTTCCTTCCTTCCTTCCTCCTCCCTTCCTTTCTTCCTTCCTCTCCTCCTCCTCCTCTCTCTTTTTAAATAAACAAAAGCATACATTAAACCATTTTGCTGAAAATTGGTTAAAAATGAAAGCACTCTAAACTTTATAGTTTCCCTGAGCTTACCATTTCTGTCCACTGTTAGTACTATTTCAGAAAAAAAAGCGTATGGACTAAGACCGCCTTCCAGTTGCCTTGATGTGGGTTTTACATTGTATGAAAAGATTAAATATACTATTTTGTTGTTGTTGTTGTTGTTAATCCTCATCTGAGGATATTTTTTAAAATTTATTTTTTTGGGGGAGAGTAGTTGGCAGGGAGGGAGGGAAGGAGAGAGAGAGAGAGAGAGAGAGAGAGAGAGAGAGAGAGAGAGAGAGAGAGAAACATAGATTTGAGAGAGACACATCAATTAGTTGCCTCTGGTATGCGCCTTGACCAGGGATGGATCCCTTTGGTGCAAGGGCTGAAGCTCTAACCATTGACAAATACCACTCAGGGTTAAATACAGTATTTTTAACAATGGTAGCGCTCTACTTTTTGTTCAGTAACCTATATTCAAGAAACAGTGTGATTTTATGTACTACTGTGTCGTGAACAATGAAAATATATCCTGCATATCAGATATTTACATTACAATTCATAACAGCAGCAAAATTACAGTTATGAAGTAGCAACAAAAATAATTTTATGGTTGGGGGTCACCACAACATGAGGAACTGTATTAAAGGGTCATGGCATTAGGAAGGTTGAGAACCACTGGATTAGAAAGTATCTTTATGAATAAAAGTAGAAACTCAAAATTGTAAGCTGCTATAAAATACTTAGGAATGTTTCACTATACTTTAACTTGCTATCAAATGTCCAAGAAGTCCTAAAAATAAGACTAAAGGGTTTGTGAAACATTGTATTTTTAGTTCATAAAAATTTCATTGTAGAGCCCTGGCCGGTATGGCTTAGTTGGTTGAGTGTACTCTTATGCACCAAGGCCACTGCTTCAATTCCCGGTCAGGGGTTGTGTGGAAGGCAGCCAATCTATGTTCTCTTCTCTCTCTCTCTCTCTCTCTCTCTCTCTCTCTCTCTCTCTCTCTCTCCCTCATAAGTAAAAACATATTTTGAAAAATGAGAGGTCTTTGCCAGTTTTAAAAAATTCAGTGTAGAAATGTTAATTCATAGTATACATAATTAAAAGGTATGTCAAGTTGCTTAATAATTTTAAAAAATACGTTTTTATTGATTTTTTTTAGAGGGAGAGGAAGGGAAAAGAATAGAGAGATAGAAACATCGATGGGAGAGGAATATCATTGACGGGCTGCCTCTGCACACCCCTGACCAGGAATCAAACTGGCAACTTCTTGGTTCCTGGGTCAATGCTCAACTGCTGAGCCACAGCAGCCAGCTAAGTTGTTTAATGATTTTTAAAAGTATTAAACTGATAAGAACAGATACTACACTTGATCTTAGCCAAAAGGCCGAGTTTGGATTATATTGATTTGCATGTGAGCTTTATTTGATGCTTAAGACAGTTGTCTCTAATAGCATGACTATGAGTGTGAAAATGGAATGAATCATTTATTTTATGTGCCTGTTGAACTATTTTCCCCAAAGCTAAATGTTTCCTTGCTAAATGTTTCTGTATGTCTTCTATTCTTCTTTTAAGGACACCAGTTGTATTAGACTAGGGCCCACCTTAAAGACCTCATCTTAACTTGATTATATCTGCAATTATTTCCAAATAAGGTCACATTTACAGGTACCAGGAGTTAGGACTTCCACATACCTTTTTGGGGGACATAATTAAACTCATAACACTTTCCCAAAGAAAACGACAAGAATGTTAGATAGACCCAGAATATTAGAATAGGAATGACCTTAACATTTTCCTGTAACAACCACCTAGTTTTACATTTGGAAAAATGGAGGCATAGAAAGATTAGGAGACTTGACCAAGGTCACACAGCTAGACAAAGTCAGAGTTGGGACTGGAAATCAGTATTGACAGGGAAATGTAGAAAGCATGCAAATATGTTTCTGGGTAAACATCTGAAATACTCAAGGTTGGCCCTTCATTTTTAATCAATTTCCTGGAAAAGAGTGGGAATTAGACAAAATCTATCTGAGTCTTTCTTACCTCTTTCACTCCCCTTTTCCTACCTGTTGGAACCTCCTTAACCTTGCCTCTCTCCTCTGAAGCAGGTGACATTTACTGAGTGCCTTCCTATGTGCTGGGCATTGTGCTAAGTCTTCTGTAGTACTATCTCACTTAATTCTCATAACAGCAATAAGTGCTATTATGATCCTATTTTACAAATAAGGAAAAACTGGGCCTCTGAGAGGCTAATTAACTTATGCAGAGACTCACAGTTTGTAACTGGCCTGGCCGAGATGTGAACACAGGCAGAGCCCACATTCTTTTTTAAAAATATGTTTTTATTGATTTTAGAGAGAGAGGAAGGGAGAGGGATAGAAAGATAGAAATATCAATGAGAGAGAAGAACGAAGTAGGAGGGATCTCAATACCAGATATCAAGCTGTATTACAGAGCCACTGTTCTCAAAACTGCCTGATACTGGCACAAGAACAGACATATAGATCAATGGAATAGAATAGAGAGCCCAGAAATCGGCCCGAACCAATATGCTCAATTAATATTTGACAAAGGAGGCAAGAACATACAATGGGATCAAGACAGTCTCTTCAATAAATGGTGTTAGGAAAATTGGACAGATACATGCAAAAAAATGAAACTAAACCACCAACTTACACCATACACAAAAATAAACTCAAAATGGATAAAGGACTTAAATGTAAGACAGGGAACCATAAAAATACTAGAGGAATCCAAAGGCAAAAATATCTCAGACATATGCCGAAGCAATTTCTTCACTGATACAGCTCCTAGGGCATTGGAAACTAAAGAGAAAATGAACAAATGGGACTACATCAAAATAAAAAGCTTCTGCACAGCAAAAGAAACCATCAACAAAACAACAAGAACCCTCACTGCATGGGAGAACATATTTGTCAATGTTATCTCTGATAAGGGTTTAATCTCCAACATTTATAGGGAACTCTTACAACTTAACAAAAGGAAGATAAACAATCCAATCAAAAAATGCACAAAGGACCTAAATAGACACTTTTCAAAAGAGGACATTCAGAAAGCCAAGAGACATTGAAAGCATGCTCAAAGTCACTAATCATCTGAGAGATTCAAATCAAACCAACAATGAGGTACCATCTCACACCTGTCAGAATGGCTATCATCAACAAATCAACAAATGACAAGTGCTGGTGAGGATGAGGAGAAAAAGGAACACTCGTCACTGCTGGTGGGAATGCAGACTGGTGCAGCCACTATGGAAGACAGTATGGAGTTTCCTCAAAAAACTGAAAATGGAACTCCCATTTGACCCTGTGATCCCACTTCTAGGAATATATCCCAAGAAACCACAAACACCAGTCAGAAAAGATATATGCATCCCTATGTTCATAGCAGCACAATTCACCATAGTTAAGATTTGGAAACAGCCTAAGTGCCCATCAGCAGATGAATGGATTAGAAAACTGTGGTACATCTACACAATGGAATACTATGCTGCAGTAAAAAAGAAGGAACTCTTACCATTTGCCACAGCATGGATGGAACTGGAGAGCATTATGCTAAGTGAAATAAGCCAGTCAATGAAGGACAAATACCACATGATCTCACTCATTTGTGGAATATAATGATCAACATACAGTGATGAACAAGGGCTGATCCAGAGACAGAGAGGCATTGATTGGACTGTCGGGACTTGGAGGGAAGGTAGGGGAGGGTGGGGGTAAGGGGGAGAGATCAACCAAAGGACTTATATGCAAGCATATAGGCCTAACCAATGGACACGGACAACAGGGGTGTGAGGGCATGAGCAGGGGGTAGGGGATAATGTGGGGATAAGGACACATATGTAATATCTTAATCAATAATAAATATATTAAAAAAAGAAATATCAATGAGAGAGAAACATCAATCGGCTGCCTCCTGCATGCCCCCTACTGGAGATCGAGCCTGTAACCTGAGCATGTGCCCTGCTAGGGGAATTGAACCGGTGATCTCTTGGTTCAAGGGTTGATGCTCGACCATGGCCGTGATCTGAGTCCTGGTCTACCCCTACCAAAGGGACTAGAGTAAATGGGGTGGGAGTGCTGTCCATAGGCTTGACTTTTGGATAGCAGAATCCCAGGGGCTGGGTTGTCTCAGCACTTTTTGGAAGCCTGAGGAAGAGATCCAGGCACTGTGTGAAGAGGCAAGTTTCTAACAGGAAAGCCAACATCATGAATTGAATCCAAAGGATGTGAGGAGACATAAAGGGGAACATGAGGAAGGGATTTGTTAGCTCAGAGAGGCAGGGACAGGTAGGTTGAAAGGAGACGCAGCACCAAATTCTTGTCTCAGTCTGGATCTTGCCTCTGACTCTGGATTTGGGCCTGCATGAGGTCATCCTGTTGATCAGACCTCAGATTTCTCCTAAGGGCTTTGACTTTACCTTATCTTCAGGTTTTGGACAGCCTATGCTGCCTCTGGTAGAAGCCTTACACTCTGCCTCTGGCCCCATAAAACCCAGTCTTCCCTGATAAAAGCGGATTCAGATATGTAGCCACAAAACTATGGTTTCTGAGGTTTCCACAAGCTGCCCTGGAAATACCCTGTCACTTTCTACTTCCTGAGTCTGTGATAACACAGAAGGAAATGCAGAGTTCCATGCATGGGTTTCCACTTTGGTGGCCCAAAAATACAAGTGAGGAAATATTCTGTAGTCAATTCCATAGTTTGTTCCAAGAGCTAGAAAGGATTTAGGCAAAAGTTTTACAAGATACATGTTGGATTTTTTCCAATGTTGTTTGCTTTCCTCTTTTTGGATCATTATATTCAATTTTTCTACCTCTGTCATATTCCTTTCCACTTTTGGACATTTCTGTGATAGGCATTAACTTCTTATTTTGTTAGTAGCCATTAATCATATACAATCAATCAGGGTCATCTCAACTTCGCCTGTGTTTCAGTCCCTTTATCTGACAGCTGGCTTTAGCAACCACCCAGGTCAGTGAGCTGCCTTGGATCAGAGCATTATCTGTTAATCACCAAGGGCACAAGTGCCTGGCATATAGCATATAGCAGAACTTAAGAAACATTTGTTGAATGGATGAAGAAATAGGCATGAATCACTGAAGACTCACTTATAAACTTTGCTTGTGGTCCAGTTTGTCCAAACATTTACAAGAAAGCAGGTTGTAACTACTCTTCAGTAAAGTTATAAGAGGCTTTTAAAAACATCACAGAAAGGTCTGCCTGAGAGATCTGTCCTCCACAGTGTGAGGGTATTACTCAGCATAGGAAACCAGGGTGTCTGCCTTCCTAGCTCTAACAGAGCCCCCAACTCTGGTCTCTGCTCACAGAGCTCCAGTCCACTCTGCTCTCCCTCTGCTGGAGCCCAAGACCCTGGGAAACTGGAGGATGAAATGGGCTGTAAAAGATACGTCTCCTTGGAGTCGAGATGAGTCCATTACTCAGAAAAGAAATACATTTTTTTTATTGCTTAAAGTATTACAAAGGGTATTACATATGTGTCCTTCCCCCCCCCCCCCCGCCCTTGATAGTCCCCTAGCCTCCCCTAAGAAAAGAAATACATTTTAAAAGCAGACCAAGGACAGGACATGCTTTGCCTTGGTTGCTGTGCCCGGACCCTGACCCCCTCTGGGAGTTTGCCTCAGGAACGCTGACAATTCTCCGGGCCCAGGAAGGGCTGAGCTGTTTGTAACATTATAGAAGATTAGCCACCTTGTTATCGGATTCTGAGCGCCTGGAGGCCAGACTGCAGACTCTACCCTTCCCTTTCCATGTTACACTTGCAGCTTGCAGCTGCATATAGTTATTTTCCCTCTTCCCTATATAATTAGCCAATTGATGAGGGGGGTTAGAGCAGAATTTCCAGGGTGACTGACTGCTCTCCCCATACTGTTGGCATTATTGGAATAAACGCTCATATATGATTCAAAAAAAGTTTACACAGCTTAATGCATTCTCATCATAAAAGATTCAAATAGGCCTAGCCGGTTTGGCTCAGTGGATAGAGTGTCAGCCTGCGGACTGAAGGGTCCCAGGTTCATACCTTGGTTGCAGGCTAGACTCTCAGCTTTGGTCAGGGCATGTGCAGGAGGCAGTCAATTGAGGTGTCTCTCTCACATCGATGTTTCTCTTTCTCTGTCTCTACCTCTCCCTTCCACAACAACAAAGAGATTCAAACATTCTAGAAGTATTCAAAAATAAAACCCTTATTAACCTTTCTCTCACCACCTGAATAGGAATTCCCTTCCTCAGAGGTAACCATAGTTCAGTGGGCATAACGCCTATCTACTTTCCATGCATTACATACATATAGTATATATGTTCACATGTGCATATGTATTTACTCCATAAGTGGGATTACAGCATGTTTACTGTTTTGCAACTTATTTTTTTCAGAATTAGCAATAGGTCATGAACATCTTTCCATGTCAGCATGTCTACTTCATTATTTTTAATGACTGCTTAGCACTCCTTAACATAGACATACCATATTTCATTTAACTAGTCCTATATTGATAGGCATTTCAGTCCTCCACAGTTTGTCTCTAATACAAACATTGCTGCAATATACATCCTTGCTATTTATATACACAGGGTGAAGCAAAAATAGGTTTATAGTTGTTCATGTGGAAAATAATACAATAATTAATAAATGGTAATACAAGAATAAACTGTAAGTTTACACTTGTGAGTAGGCAAAACACAGAGTTGATTTTTTAAAAATATATATTTTATTGTCGACAATACTACAGATATCTCCCATTTTCCCCCTGTTCCCCCCTTCTTCCAGCCCCTACCACCCACCCACCCCGGTCTTCACTACCCTATTGCCCGTGTCCATAGGCTATGCATATCTATAATAATAAAAGGGTAATATGCTACTCACATCTCACTCTCACTCACTCTCACTGGACATCTTCTGGACATCATTCTGGATGTCCTTTCTGACAAAACCGGGGCCTGAGGGAAGCTGGCCTGGGTCCCAGGTGCCTGTGGGCAGCCAGAGGAGGGAAGCCCGGGTCCTGGGTGCCAGAGGGAAGCCAGTGCCGGCAGCCAGGGGAAGGAAGGCCTACTCTTGCATGAATTTTTGTGCATCAGGCCTCCAGTAAGTATATAAGTTCTTTGGTTGATCTCTCCTTGTACCCCCAACCCCACATCAAGGTATGTCAGTCTGTTCCATACTTTGGGTCTTATTTTGTTCATTAGATTTCACAAATAAGTCAATTCATTTTGTTTATTAGATTCCACAAATAAGTGAGATCATGTGATATTTGTCTTTTTCAGTTTGGCTTATTTCACTTAGTATAATATTTTCCAGGTCCATCCATGCCATCCCTCTTTTTCACTGCTGCATAGTATTCCATAGTGCAAATGTCCCACAGCCTTTTTATCCACTCCTCTACTGATGGGCACCTGGGCTGCTTCCCAATCTTGCCTACTGTAAATAATGCTATGAACATAGGGGTGCATATATTCTTTCTGATTGGTGTTTTGGGGTTTTTAGGATATAGTCCCAGAAGTGGATTGCTGGGTCAAATGGCAGTTCCATTTTTAATTTCTTGAGGAAGCTCCATACTGTTTTCCACAGTGGCTGCACCAGTCTGCATTCCCACCAGTGAACTAGTGTTCCCTTTTCTCCACACCTTCACAGCACTTGCTGTTTGTTGATTTTTTTGGTGGTAGCCATTCTGAGGTGATATCTTATTGTGATTTTAATTTGCATTTCTCTGATGATTAGTGACTTTGAGTATTTTTTCATGTGTCTCTTGGCCATTTGTATGGAGAAATGTTTATTCAGGTCTTTTGTCCATTTCAGAGTTGATTTTTGTTGTGAGTATGCAAAACAGTTTTTTTTTGTGTTACTATTAATTATTGTATTGTTTTCCATACAAACAACTGTAAACTTACTTTTATCCCACCCTGTATATATCACTTATGCTTTATTATTTAGTAAGACTAACTCCGTTTCCTGTTTTTTTTTTTCAGATTCAAAGTTATTTAATATTTTTTTTTATTGCTTAAAGTATTACAAAGGGTATTACATATGTGTCCATTTTATGCCCCCGCCCTAGACAGTCCCCCAGCCTCCCCTACCCCCCAGTGTCTTATGTCCATTGGTTATGCTTATATGCATGCATACAAGTCCTTTAGTTGATCTCTTACCCCCCTACCTCCTGCCCCCCAACCCTCCCCGGCCTTCCCGCTGCAGTTCGACAATCTGTTTGAGGCAGCTCTGCCTCTGTATCTATTATTGTTCAAAAGTTTATAATGGTCTCTATTATCCATGAATGAGTGAGATCATGTGGTATGTTTCCTTCATTGACTGGCTTATTTCACTTAGCATAATGCTCTCCAGTTCCATCCATTACGTTGCAAATGGTAAGAGTTCCTTCCTTTTTAGAGCAGCATAGTATTCCATCGTGTAGATGTACCACCGTTTTCTAATCCATTCATCTACTGATGGGCACTTAGGCTGATTCCAGATCTTAGCTATGGTGAATTGTGCTGCTATGAACATAGGGGTGCATCTATCTTTTCTGATTGGTGTTTCTGTTTTCTTGGGATATATTCCTAGAAGTGGGATCACAGGGTCAAATGGGAGTTCCATTTTCAGTTTTTTAAGGAAACTCCATACTGTCTTCCATAGTGGCTGCACCAGTCTGCATTCCCACCAGCAGTGCACAAGTGTTCCTTTTTCTCCACATCCTCTCCAGCACTTGTCGTTTGTTGATTTGTTGATGATAGCCAGTCTGACAGGTGTGAGATGGTACCTCATTGTTGTTTTGATTTGCATCTCTCCGATGATTAGTGACTTTGAGCATGCTTTCAATGTCTCTTGGCTTTCTGAATGTCCTCTTTTGAAAGGTGTCTATTTAGGTCCTTTGCCCATTTTTTGATTGGATTGTTTATCTTCCTTTTGTTGAGTTGTATGAGTTCCCTATAGATTTTGGAGATTAGGCCCTTATCAGATATGACATTGGCAAATATGTCTTCCCACGCAGTGGGTTTTCTCGTTGTTTTGTTGATGGTTTCTTTTGCTGTGCAGAAGCTTTTTATTTTGATGTAGTCCCATTTGTTCATTTTCTCTTTAGTTTCAAGTGCCCTAGGAGCTGTATCAGTGAAGAAATTGCTTCGGCATATGTGGGAGATTTTGTTGCCTTTGGATTCTTCTAGAATTTTTATGGTTTCCTGTCGTACATTTAAGTCCTTTATCCATTTTGAGTTTATTTTTGTGTATGGTGTAAGTTGGTGGTCTAGTTTCATTTTCTTGCATATATCTGTCCAATTTTCCCAACACCATTTATTGAAGAGACTATCTTGGCTCCATTGTATGTTCTTGCCTCCTTTGTCAAATATTAATTGAGCATATTGGTTCGGGCCGATTTCTGGGCTCTCTATTCTATTCCATTGATCTATATGTCTGTTCTTGTGCCAGTACCAGGCAGTTTTGAGAACAGTGGCTTTGTAATACAACTTGATATCTGGTATTGAGATCCCACCTACTTTGTTCTTTTTCAGGATTGCTGCAGCTATTCGGGGTCTTTTTTTATTCCAGATGAATTTTTGGAGAGTTCGTTCTAGATCTCTGAAGTATGCCGTTGGTATTTTAATGGGAAGTGCGTTGAATTTATAGATTGCTTTGGGTAGTATGGACATTTTAATGATGTTGATTCTACCAATCCATGAACACGGTATGTTCTTCCATCTGTTTATGTCTTCCTCTATATCTTTTTTCAACGTCCTGTAGTTTTCTGAGTAGAGGTCTTTTACCTCTTTAGTTAAGATTATTCCTAGGTAGCTTAGTTTTTTTGGTGCGATGGTAAACTGGATTGTTTTTATAATCTCTCTTTCTGAAAGTTCACTATTGGTGTATAGAAATGCCTCAGATTTCTTGGGGTTAATTTTGTATCCTGCTACATTGCCAAATTCATGTATTAAGTCTAGTAGCTTTTTGATGGAGTCTCTAGGGTTTTGTATGTATAATATCATGTCGTCTGCAAATAAGGACAGTTTTACTTCCTCTTTTCCAATTTGGATGCCTTTTATTTCTTCTTCTTGCCGAATTGCAATGGCTAACACTTCCAGTACTATGTTGAACAGGAGTGGTGAGAGGGGGCATCCCTGTCTTGTTCCTGTTCTTAGGGGAAATGGTGTTAGTTTTTGTCCATTGAGTATGATGTTGGCTGTGGGCCTGTCATATATGGCTTTTATTATGTTGAGGTATGATCCTTCTACTCCCACCTTGCTGAGAGTTTTTATCAAAAATGGGTGTTGAATTTTGTCAAATGCTTTTTCTGCATCAATTGATATGACCATGTGGTTTTTTTCTTTCAATTTGTTTATGTGATGTATCACGTTTATTGATTTGCGGATATTGTACCATCCTTGCATCCCTGGGATAAATCCTACTTGGTCATGGTGTATGATCTTTCTGATGTACTGCTGGATCCGATTTGCTAAGATTTTGTTGAGGATTTTGGCATCTATGTTCATGAGGGATATTGGCCTGTAGTTCTCTTTCATTGTGTTGTCTTTACCTGGTTTTGGTATTAGGGTGATGCTGGCTTCATAGAATGAGCTTGGAAGTGTTCCTTCCTCTTGGATTTTTTGTAGTAGTCTGAGGAGGATAGGTTTTAGTTCTTCCTTGAATGTTTGGTAAAACTCCCCTGTGAAGCCGTCTGGTCCTGGGCTTTTGTTTGCTGGAAGCTTTTTGATGACTGCTTCAATTTCTTTCACAGTTATTGGCCTGTTGAGATTTTTAGATTCTTCCTGATTGAGTTTTGGAATGTTGTATTTTTCTAGGAATTTGTCCATTTCCTCCAGGTTGTCTAGTTTGTTGGAGTAGAGCTGTCCATAGTATTTTTTAACAATCATTTGTATTTCTGTGGGGTCTGTTGTTATTTCGCCTCTATCGTTTCTGATTTTGTTTATTTGGGTCCTCTCTCTTTGCTTCTTGGTGAATCTGGCTAGAGGTTTGTCAATCTTGTTTATCCTTTCAAAGAACCAGCTCTTGGTTTCATTGATTTTCTGTATTGTTTTTTTGGTCTCTATGTCATTTATTTCTGCTCTAATCTTTATTATCTCCTTCCTTCTGCTCACTCTGGGGTTTTCTTGTTGCTCTCTTTCTAATTCTTTGAGTTGTAGAGTTAGATGATTTACTACCATTTTTTCTTGTTTTTTGAGATAGGCCTGTAGAGCTAGAAACTTCCCTCTCAGGACTGCTTTCATTGTGTCCCATAGGTTTTGGATTGTTGTGTTTTCATTGTCATTAGTTTCCAGGATGTTTCGAATTTCTTCTTTGATTTCATTGGTAACCCAATCAATATTTAATAGCATGCTATTCAGCTTCCAGGTGTTTGAGTATTTTGGGTTGTTTTTATTGTAGTTTATTTCTAATATTATGCCATCGTGGTCTGTGAAGATGCTTTTTATGATTTCAATCTTCTTGAATTTGTGGATACTTTGCTTGTGACCCAATATATGGTCTATTTTTGAATATGTCTTATGAGCACTTGAGTAGAATATATATTCCCTGGCTTTGGGGTGAAGTGTTCTGAAGATATCTATTAAGTCCATCCGATCTAGTGAGTCATTTAGGATTGCTGTATCTTTGCTGATTATTTGTCTAGAGGACTTATCCAGTGCTGTCAGTGGTGCATTAAAGTCCCCTACTATGATTGTATTGTTGTCGATCTCTCCTTTGATATCTTCCAGGAGTTTTTTTATGAATTTGGGTGCTCCTGCATTGGGTGCAGATATGTTTACCAGGGTTATATCTTCTTGTTGTATTGATCCCTTTAGTATTATGAAGTGGCCTTCCTTATCTCTTGTTATGGCCTTCACTTTGAGGTCTATTTTGTCCGATATAAGTATTGCTACCCCAGCTTTCTTTTCCTTTCCATTTGCCTGAAAGATATTTTTCCATCCTTTCACTTTCAGTCTGTGTGAGTCCCTTCTAATGAGGTGGGTTTCTTGTAGACAGCAGATGTATGGGTCATGTTTTTTTATCCATTCAGCCACTCGATGTCTTTTGTTTGCAGCATTTAGTCCGTTTACGTTTAAAGTTATTATTGAAAGGTACTTGTTTGTAGCCATTTCTGTTTTTGTGTGGCTGTTTTCTTTCTGAGCTTTTTATTTCTTATTTTTATACCAGTCCCTTTAGCATTCCTTGCATTGCTGGCTTGCTGGTGATAAACTCCCTTAGCCTTTTTTTGTCTGTGAAGCTTCTTATTTCCCCTTCAAGTTTGAATGATAGCCTTGCTGGATAGAGTATTCTTGGATTCAGTCCTTTGCTTTGCATCACTTTGTAAATTTCTGTCCATTCTTTTCTGGCCTGATGTGTTTCTGTTGAGAAATCATTTGACAATCTAATGGGAGATCCCTTGTATGTAACTTTCCGTCTCTCTCTTGCAGCCTGTAAGATTCTCTCTTTGTCCTGAACATTTGCCATGGTAATTATGATGTGTCTTGGTGTGGGTCTTTTCGGGTTCACCTTGTTTGGGACTCTCTGGGCTTGTGTGACTTTTTTCTTCCCCACCTCAGGGAAGTTTTCTGATATTATTTCTTCTAATACGTTTTCTAACCCTTGTTCATCCTTCTGTTGTTCTGGTACCCCTATTATTCGTATGTTGTTTCGTTTCATGTTGTCCCAAAGCTCCCTTAGGCTCTCCTCCTGTCTTTTAATTTTTTTCTCCAATTGCAGTACATTTTGGGTGTGTTTTGCTTCCTTGTCTTCTAATTCACTAATTCGGTCCTCCGCTTCTCCTAGTCTACTGTTGATACTTTCAATGGAGTTTTTCATTGCAGCTATATCACTCTTAATTTCTTCTTGGGTCTTACTTAAGTTGTTGATTTTTTCATCTGTTTCTTCTAGCTTCTTCCATATGTTATCGATTTTTTCATCTGTTTCTTCTTGCTTCTTGCAGAGGTTGTCGATTTTTTCCTTCATCCGGTTTATGCATTCTAGGACCCTTATTCTGAATTCTTTTTCTGTCATGTTGCATGCCTCTGTATTACTTAGCTGCTTTTCTGGAGAGTCCTCCTTCTCTTTCCTTTGGGGGTTTCTTTGTCTACCCATGTTTGATCTCACTGACATATCTAGACGTTGAGTCGTTCAGTGGTTGCTCCCTTGGTGGCAGTGACTCCTTGGGTGTGGTTGCTCTTTGGGCAGTTGCGGTAGCAGCTGCTCTTCAGTTGGCAGCAGCTCCTCTGGTGGGTGCTGTTCACAGCTGTGGTGGCTCTTTTGGCTGGTGGGGCAAGGTTTCACGTACAGCTGCTGTTCCTCAGCAGAGGGTGTGGTGCTCAGGAGGTTGCTGTTTCTTGGATCTGCTTTCCAGGGGAGTTCTGCTCTTCCCAGCTGCAAACCGTCTCACCAGCTGAGCAATTTCGCCAACTCGGTGTGGGCGCTACTAGTTTCAGCTGCTCACTCCATTTGCTCTGGGACACAACCTGGGATGCATCTGCCTATATCGCCGCCATCTTCCATCCCCGTTTCCTGTTTTGACAATACTTGCAACACTTGGCAAGCATATTTCTCAGTGTAAACTCCCAACTGGTATTCTGAATTAGGAAGCAACCACTTGTAATTAGGTGGAGGAATTAGACCACAAGCAATGTCTGCAAGTGAATCTTCTTATGTTTTATTATTAATAAGACTAGCTCCCATTAAACTTCCCTTTCAGCAGTTTTCTGGTTACTCTTCCTTGCTTGTTTTTCCATATGATCATTAGATACGCTTCCCAAGCCCCCAAAGTAGGCAGTTTACTGAGATCATGTTAAATCTATAAATTAACTTAGAACAAACTGAAATATTTTGATGTTGTGTCTTCCTATCCAAAAATATGTCTTTCTATTTGTTTTTCTCAGAGTTCCTAAAGATATTTTATTTAAAAATTATTACAGTTATTGTCTGTTGTAGAAACTTTAAACCACTTAGAACTATATAAAGTAAAAATTGAAAGCTTCTTTGGTGTCAACTGTAATTGAAAACTAAAATAAATAAATAAATCTATACTAATAAAAGGGTAATATGCTAATTAGACCAGACATCTTCTGGATGTCCTTCCTGACAAAGTCATGGTGGCGGGGCTGAGGCAGAGGCGGTTAGAGGCTATCAGGCCGGCAGGGGAGAGCAGTTAGGGGGATCTGGAAGGCAGGGGAGAGCAGTGGATTGGGCCTAAACTGGCAGTCAGACATTCCCTAAGGCATCCCGGATTGGAGAGGGTACAGGCCAGGCTGAGGGACCCCCCCTGCCATGCATGAATTTCATGCACCAGGCCTCTAGTAAATAAATAATGGCTTTCTGACCTCCTCTTTTCCCCCATTTCTACCACCCTTAGGTGAGTACTGTTATCAAGTCATGGTGTTTTAGTCTCCCGCATCTTCTTAAAAAATAAGATCATACTTTTTGTGTGATCTGCAACTTGGTTTTTCCACTTAAATTATCTACTAAGTAATTTTCCATGTCAGCACATGCAATGCTGCCTCAATCTTTTAAAATTATTGCAGCAACATTGCCCAGCCGGTTTCTCAGTGGTTGGGCATCAACCTATGAACCAGGAGTTCATGGTTTGAGTCTCGGTCAGGGCACATGCCTGGGTTGCAGGCTTGATCCCCACTAGGGGATGTGCAGGAGGCGGCATATTAAAGATTCTCTCTCATCATTGATGTTTTTATTTCTCTCTCCCTCTCCCTTCTTTCTGAAATCAATTAAAATTTTTTAAAAAAATTATTGCAACACAGACACTGTATGCATACCATAGTCTTAAAAATATACAATGCCCTGTGATAGATATTTGGGTGTGTCCAGATTTTACTGTAATAAACCATTTTATAATAAACATCTTTTTAATATAGCATTACACACAATATGTGAATATTTTTGTAGGATAAGTTCCTAGCAGTGGAATTGCTCACATCAAAAGGTATTTCGCATCTAAAATTAATTGGGCAAGCTCTCTCTGGAGTACTCCCATGCCTTTTTTCCAGCATGAGCTTTTTACTTTCTTTTTCCTAAACCCTAAGAGACCCCAAAAGACTTTCAGCCAGGGAAGTAGCGGGCAATGGCAGCTCATCCTGAAGCTGTCTCCAAGGCCCCCACCTTGGCTCACATCTTTCCTCCTGTTACTTTTTTCTACTCCAAGTCTTCCTTCATTTCACTGTCCCCAACTTTAATAAACATACTCTCAAAATAAAAAATAAAATAAAATAAAAAATAAAAATTTTGATTGATGTTGCCAAATTGCACCCCTCCCCAAACTTTTACCAATGGTAAAATAGAGTGCACATTTTTCAAAACCTTGTGAACACTAGGGTGATTAATCATTTTAATATTTGCTGATCTATAGTTTTCATCTGTTTTTGAATTAAGGGTCAGGTTGAGCATCTTTTCGTGTTTGTTGTCCATTTGTAATTTCTCTTCTGTGACAAGTTTGTGTCTTTTACCAATTTGTCTACTTTTGTTTTATCTTTTCTTGTTGATTTATAATAGTCCTTTATTATTACTAATTTAAGTAATTTGCTTTTAGTATTTGTTACAAAATTTCTTTCAATTTTGTGCCTTTTGACTTTGTTTATGATGTGTTATGGCTGTTTATACATTTTAAAATTGTATATATTCAAATATTTAAATCTTTTTCTTTTTTGGGTTCTGGATTCCAAGATTATAAAAATATCCTCTTATTATTTACTCCTGGTCTTGTTTTACTTTAAATTGAAATGTTAACTCCATCTGGGATGTATTTTTATTTTTAAAAATTTAATTGAGCCGAAACCGGTTTGGCTCAGTGGATAGAGTGTCGGCCTGCGGACTGAAGGGTCCCGGGTTCGATTCCGGTCAGGGGCATGTACCTGGGTTGCGGGCATATCCCCAGTGGGAGATGTGCGGGAGGCAGCTGATCGATGTTTCTCTCTCATCAATGTTTCTGACTCTCTATCTCTCTCCCTTCCTCTCTGTAAAAAATCAATAAAATATATTAAAAAAATTTAATTGATTTTAGAGAGAAGGGAGAAAAAGAGAAACATCAATGTGAAGGAGAAACATCGATTGGTTGCCTCCCATCGATTGGTTTGCATCCCGACTGGGGATCGAACCCAGATTGCGCTCCAACCAACCGAGCCACACCAGCCAGGGCTGGAATGTTTTTCTGTGTAGGTGTTGAGACAGAAATCCAGCTTTATATATTTCTCCATGACCGATAATTTAAGGATCTTTAGCTGCTAGTAAAGGAGCTAAGTCAAACTAGCTTCATGGGAGAAAAAGAAACTTATTATGAGAATATGATCTATTTCCCTGAAACCCTAGGTCTGGGATGGAGTTTAATTTCCTAAAGGGCTGGAATATGGGAGGGAAAAGGTGTATGGAATGCAGAGTGGTTTCTTTCCAGTTCTCATCTCTGATGCTCTTGGCTTCCTCTGCTATTTGTTCCTATTAGTGAAGGCTGGCCGGCCATACCAAAGCTCAACAACTAAGGCTTTAGGTCTTCTCCCTTCAAGATGCCAACTCTTCAGACTGGAAGAGACTCTGATTAGTCCAATTTGGGTCAGGGGTTCACCTCTGATCTGATCAGCTACTGCTAGGGGACATGGATAACTTCATATAAACATGGCTTTTGTGAACGCAATCCTGAAATCCTATAGATTGGAATAGATGGGGTAAAAGTTCTCTAGGAGGAATCATAGTGACCTGGACAGACACATCTACTACACCATTTGTCCCAGCACCATATTCAACAATGTATCTTCTCACTAGTGAGTGGTCTTTTCCACCCTCCTAGATGACGCTTCCACATCACATTTACAGTGACAGGTGAATAGGGTTCAATTGCTAAAGGACACTCACAGGATCCAAATGGCAATGCTTACAAATGTACAGGTTATTACAGGAAAAGACTACAGCAAGGAGTCCTACTGCCCTCCTCTCTAAGGGCTGTGGCAGGGCACTTTCTCACTCAGAACAAGAACTACTTACATATGCAAGGAATACCTCAGAATCAGGATCTAAAATGCAGTCTTGGTTGGAGTTTTTTATATTTTGACAGCCACACAGGCATATTCCAGCCTCAATAGTAGAGCTCTGGGATGGAGGGGCAGGTTTCACACTGAAACCAGGCGTAAATCATCAATTTCACTGTTTATCTATCTATCTATCTATCTATCTATCTATCTATCTATCTATCTGGCTAAGTGTCTGTCTGACCGGTAGCTATGATGCACACTGACCACCAGGGGGCAGATGCTCAACACGGGAGCTGCCATGATGTGCACTGGCCATTTAAAAATAAACAGCACTGCAGACCTGGTGCCAACAAACCAACACTTGGCTTCCCCCAAATGGGACACAGGCCCTGCCACTACCCCTGAGCAACATCCCACCAAATCACAGCCAACACTGCCAAGACCCCATGGTGCAAAATGCAGCCCACAGCCCAGCGCAGTCTGGAAATGGTCGCTGGGCACAGGGTAATGACGTCACGTAGCAACACCCAGCTTCCTCTCCCTAGCAACTAGCCTCCTTGCAGTTTCTTCAGCCCAGGGCCCCGACTTGCTTTATAGCCAGGTGCAAGCATTTTATAGTTTAACCAAATGTCTGTGAAGCATTTTCCCATGCCTCATCTCATTTGATCCTCACAGAAGTTCTGGAGTAGGTAGATAGGAGACTTGGTAGAATCCCATTTTCTTTTCATTAGCAAGACACGAAAAGCCATATTAAAATATTTCTTCTAATTAATTTCCTTTCAATGTGCACGAATCCATGCACCAGGACACTAGTATAATATATAATGTTGACCAGCTGCATCTCCTCAGACCCATGGTAACAAAGCAACACTATTAAACAGTATGTCTCATGCCTTGATGACAGGTCAAGTGCCATGTGGGAACATCAGTAAAACAGACCAGGTTAATTCTAGACCTAATGGAATTAACCTCACATCACACACACTTTTTCCTCTCTTCTTAAGCCTCTGTACCCTCTTTCCCATTTTCACTCTCATCTGGTAACCTGGCTTCCTATTTCACTAGGAAAAAAGGAGCAAGCAAAGGAGAACTTCTACAAGCTCTCACCTTCACAGTCTACCCTCTTACCTACAACAGTCTTTTTTCCTTGCTGGCCCTCCCGTTGCTCTATGATTCTATGTAGGTCCCATCCCTCTCCGTGTGCACTAGATGCCATCCCCTTTCTCCTACTCAAGGACCTCACTCCAGCAGTTGCCCTTTCTCTTCATTGAATCATTCCTATCAGAATATAAAGATGTTTTTTCTACTCTCTTGAACTTACTTCCTCCTCTAGTTACTGTACTTTGTCTTTCTCTGCTCCCCTGTAAAACAACATTTCTCAAAAAAGTTGCCTGTTCTTGCTGTCTCTGATTCCTTTCCTCCCATTCTCCATGGCACCCACACTAGTCATTGTTTCACTTTCACCAATCTGCTAAAATTTCACACAATAGCCTCCCTTACAACAAGGAGTGGTCTGACCCAAATTGTCAATAGTGCCCAGATTGAGAAACCCTGCTGTATCTGTTCTGCTCTTCCCCAAATATCTACATGACTCATGCCTTCACCTCCTGGTCTTTGCTGAAATGTCACCTCAGAAATGACTGCAGTATTTACAATTGTAATCCCTCCAACCCCCCATCTCTCTTTCCTGCCTGAGTTTTCTAAAAAGTAATGATCACTGTCTGATGTACTATATATTTTATTTATTGTTTGTTTGTTTCCTTCATGAGAATATAAACTCTGCTTAAGGCAGAAATTTTGAGGGTTGCATGTGTACATCAAATATGGCTCAATAAATATTTGTCAAATAAATGAATATCCAACTTTATCATATAGGACTATTCTCTCCCATATATTTGATTATGTTTCTATATCCCATTCTGCTCCATTAAATTGTCAATTCCTGTATCACACTTTTAATTACTGTAGCTTTATAATACACTTTCCTATTATAGGATTCATCTCCACTTGTTACCCCATCTCCCCAGATTTTAATGTATTTTTATGATACTTTTGTCAAGTTCCCCATTTCTCCCTTCAGAGACTTTTTCTAGAATTTTGTTTGGGTGTATGTTAGATTTATAGATAAATTTATGGAGAACTAACAATGTTATAATGTTGAGTCTTCCTATTTAAGAATAAAATACATTTCCATTTATTGATGTCTTGTTTTATGTCCCACAAGGGTTTTTTATAGTTTTCTTTATAGAGGTCCTTCTGCTCAATTTTGTTTAGTCCAAGATATTTTATGGGTTTTATTTATTTCTATTGTGAATGGGATAATCTCATAATTAGCCAACTCAGACAAGTATGAGGAAAATTAGAGAATATTCTTTTTCCTGGTTTTGCTTCCCGAACAGGAATGCTTGAAGTATCTGTTTCTGCACTTTGATATTTTTAACAACTTCACAGCTTTTTGTGATCTGAAAGCTTTTGCAAACATTTTTTTGCAGCCCGGATGCTCTATTTGGTTTTCCTTACTTTGGACACTTACTGAATTCAATATTTACCTCTAAAACACCTGGACTATTGTAGAAAAGAAACTAAATTGTGAACTCTATTCTGTGGGTAATTGACAACATTTTTGGAGTTGATTTTTTTTTAAAATATATATTTTATTGATTTTTTACAGAGAGAAAGGGAGAGGGATAGAGAGTTAGAAACATCGATGAGAGAGAAACATCGATCAGCTGCCTCCTGCAAACTCACCACTGGGGATGTGCACAGAATCGAACCTAGGACCCTTGAGTCCGTAGGCCAACGCTCTATCTGCTGAGCCAAACCGGTTAGGGCTGGAGTTGATTTGTTGATCATGAAGAAAATTAACAATTCAGTTCACACTGAAACTCTTTTGTGTCAGCTTTTAGGTTTAAAGAAAGTTTAATTTGCAGTATTCAAATACTATGGAAGCTATTTCATTTAATGGACCAGTAGTGGTTTCTAACCCATGCATGCAAGGCAAAAACATTTTACCTTAAGAGCTTTTTAAAAAATCCTCATGATTAAAAAATATTTTGGAATGGAATGACTTAATTTCAAGTCTGCTTTATAAATGGAATGAATTGAAATGCGTTCAAAGCTAGGAAACTGAATTGCTACCATTTTATGTAATTTGTATGCTGGAAATGTTATATCTTTAAAAAGGGTTTAAAAAGCCCATAATGGACTGTCTTATTCATGTTTTTTCTCTTGTTTGTCAGAGAAAGCACATGTTCCCATTAGCCCTGGGCATTGTGAGGTAAATACACAGAAGCATTAACTAAATACATGGAAATCGCAATTAGGCAGTCTTTTTGCCAATAATATAAAGAGAAAAGTCTTGATTAAAATTGGGGGTGGGGAGGGGCAATTTCGTCCCAATTGTAGATGTCTGAATAGTTATGAATAGAGAACGTGTTCTCTCTAAGCTTTGGGTTAATAATCTTAAAATCTATTTCTGTGACTCTTGTTAAAAAAACAGATGTTACATTGAAAACAGACATCATTAAAAGAAAACAATGAATGCTTAGACCACATTATATAAAACAACCAAATGCTTTGAAAACACCACAAATTATGTTGCAAGTCAAACAACATTTTGGGAAAACATACTTGCAACATACATGACAGGTTTCTAACAAATTGATTAAAATAAAAAGAAGACACGTGCTCAAATAGAAAAATTGGCAAAGTCCCTGTTTGTAATACAAAAGAAGTATAAATGGAAATAAACATGAACAGTTGTTGTGCTTTACTGGTGACCAGAGACAGGCAAATTAAAATAGCTTTGCTATTTTAAAACCCTTTCAGGGTGACAAAGGTCAAAAATTATTAGTGTTCAGTGCTTAAAAAGGTGTGAAGAAAGAGCAGTTCTCATCTATTACTGTTGAGAAAGTCAACTGAGAGCAATTTGGCAATATGAGCCAAAACTGAAATGTGCATACTCTTTATTTAGCAATTTCAGAATTCAGAAATCGATCTTAGAGGCATATTTTGCATGTTCACAAAAATGTATCTTTAAGGATATTCATTGCAACATCATTTATAATTGCTGAGATTAACAGCCAAATGTTCATGAAAAAGGAACTATATAAATAAATTATACAGTAATAATCCTTACACTAAATAACTTTTACAAACAATGAAGTAGATCTCTATGTGCTGATAGTGACCAATCCCAAGGGATTTTACTGAGAAATGCTGGTCCCAGAACACCAAGTATGATCACTATCTCTAATTCTACTCCTTCCATGTTCTCTGACTCACTCCAACCAACTTTTGGCATATTCTCCATTACCATTGATCTCAGTGATTCTAACATCCAATATCAGGCCTAATGTCAATTCTTGGTCCTTATATTATTTGAAATAGTTGACCACTCTTTCCTCTTTTTAAAAAAATATTTTTATTGATTTCAGAGAGGAAGGGAGAAGAGAGAGATAGAAACATCAGTGATGAGAGACAATCATCGATCGGCTGCCTCCTGCACTTCCCTCACTGGGGATGGAGCCTGCAACCCGGGCATGTGCCCTGACTGGAAATTGAACTGTTACATCCTGGTTCATAGGTTGATGCTCAACCACTGAGCCACACCAGCTGTGCTGATCACTCCTTCCTCTTTGAAATACTTTTTTCACTTGACTTCCAGGCCCTCACACTTTCATTGTTTCTTTCAGCCCGATTGGCTCCTTTCTCTGGCTCCTTTATTCATCCTTCTTCCTTTCCCCAACTTCCTCAACAATAGAGTTTCCAGAGCTTCATACTGGTCTACCTCCTTTCTCTCTCTGTCCTCACTCCATATCTGACATCACGGTTTCAAATACATTCTATGTGATGTTGTCTCCTTAATTGACTTCTTCTGCCAACTCTCTTCCCATGAACTCCAGGCCCATATAGCCAACTGCCTACCAGATACCTTCTCTTAGCTGTCTACTAGACATCATAAACCTTTTCTGTCCCAAATGAACTTATTTTTACCCAGAAAACTTCTTTTTTCTTAATCTATATTTCAGTAAATGGCAACTTCACTTCCCAGTTGCTTAGGCCAAAAACATGGGCATCATAACTCCTCTTTCTCTCGCACTTCATGCCTAATATAAAATTTACTTTGAAGCTATGAAGCTTAAGCACCAGAGCTCCTCATTTGCAACAGCCTTTTACAAAGCTCTAACAGTGAGATAACATAGCACATGATTTTTTTTAATTTTGCAAAAGTAAAATATTTTAATTGCAATCAGCCAATATAAATGCACCATCCATATTTTACTGTGTTAAGAAAACAGCATAAGATCTATACTCTTTTTGAAAAAAGTATATTTTTATTCATTTCAGAGAGGGAGGGAGAGGGAGATAGAAATATCAATGATGAGAGGGAATCATTGATTGGCTGCTTCCTGCACACCCTGATTCTAGCCCCAAACCTGGGCATGTGCCTTTGACTGGAATCAAACCTGGGACTCTTCAGTCCTCAGGCTGGCACTCTATCCACTGAGCCAAACCAGCTAGGACAAGATCTACATTCTTAACAAAATTTTAAGTGTAAAATCCGTCATTGTTGACTATAGGCACTATAATGTACAGCAGATCTCTAGAACTTATTCCATTTGCATAATTGAAATTTTAAACCCATTGAATAGTAACTTCTCATTACCCCCATTCCTCCCATCTCTTGTCAACCACTATTCTAAGTGTAGTTTCTGAGTTTGACTATTTTAGATACTCATATAAGTGGAATCATGAAATATTAGTCTTTCTGTGACTGGCTTACTTCATTTAGCACAATGTCCTGAGGTTCAAGCATGTTGTAGTATGTGAAAGGATTTATTTCTTTTTTAAGGCTGAATAATATTCCATGGCATGTACATACTATATTTTGTTTATCCATTCATCTGTCAATGGCCATTTAGGTTGTTTCCATAACTTGGCTGTTGTGAGTAGTGCTACAATGAACGTGGGAGTGCAGATATCCTTTCGAGATCCTAATTCAATTCTTTTGGATATATTCCCAGAAGTGAAATTGCTGGGTCATATGGTAGTTCTATTTTAAATTTTTTGAGAAGGCTCGATACTGTTTTTCTTAGTGTCTGCATCATGTTTTTATGGGACTCTGGTGAAATAGAATTTATCAGAAATCCTATATTTGCAGAATACAACCCTTTAGCAATACTACAAATTGTAATTTTGTCTATTTATGAATTTCTACGTTTTATCCATTTTAACATATTGGATCATGTTTTAGTGTATTTGACTCATCTTATTTTGATGAAGCTTGGTAGTTTCAGATGAATTGGCACATAAAAGTGTCAGACACAGTGAACTAGCCTGAAAAAACAAGTTTTCCAGTTACAAAAAGCTCAAACATATTAATCAATAACTCAGTGTATGAGCTATTGAGTTAGTTAATTATGTAATCACACAACAGTACATGCAGTATCAATTTTTAAATACATTTGAATTGCCCATTTAAATGAATTATTTTCAGATAAATTTTATATTTGTTTTTTGGAATTTTTGATGAACAAGAACTTAAATATGGTAGGAAGCTAAATATGTTAACTGAAACAAAGATTATTAGCCTGTCAAAATCTGTTTTAATATTATCACAATGGCAATTAAAAACTCTATCAATGATAAAAATGAAATAAAAGCATTAATAATAAAGTACAAATTTTTATCAACTATGGTAGAAAGAATTCTTTCTATTATTTTAATATTATTTTAAAAATATGTTTTATTGATTTTAGAGAGAGAGAAAAAGAGAAAGAGAGAGAGAGGAATAGAGAGATAGAAACATTGATAAGAAACATCATAATAGATCAGCTGCCTCCTGTATGCCCCCTGCTGGGGATTGAGTTTACAGCCTGAGCATGTGCCCTGACCGGAACTGAACTGTGACTTCCTGGTTCTTAGGTTGATGCTCAAACACTGAACCACTCCAGCCTGGCTCTTTCTATTTACAGAAAATAATGTAAAATCATCATATGGGCAGGTGAATAAATAATACACAACCAACAATATAAGAAAAAGGCCTTACGCTAACATTGGGTTATTTTTCTAGTTTTTATGATGTTTATAGTATTGTATTTGTCAGCTTTTATAAACTTTTAGAATAAGTGTCTAAAAAATACAAAAGATCAACTAAACCAAGAGTTAGTTCATTGAAAAGATAAGTAAGATTGAGAAATATACAATTTTTTTTTTAAAGAAAGAAGAGAAAAGCCCTGGAACAGATGGCTTCACAGGTAATTTTTACCAAACACTTAAAGAAGAACTAACACCTATCCTTCTCAAACTATTCCAAAAAACTCATTTTACAAGGCCAACATTATCTTAATTCCAAACCCAGATAAAGACATTGCAAAGAAAGAAAATTATAGGCTAATATCCCTGATGAACATGGATGCAAAAATTCTCAACAAAATAGTATTTTGTTTGAATAGCAAACCAAATTCAGCAATACATTTAAAAGATCACACATCCTGATCAAGTGAGATTTATTCTGGGGATGCAAGGTTGATACAATATCTGCAAATCAATAAATGTGATACACCACATAAATAAAGTAGATAAAAATCATATAATCATATAAATAGATGCAGAAAAAGCTTTTGACAAAATCCAGCACCCATTTATGATATAAACTCCCACCACAGTGGGAATAGAGGGAACATATATCAATATAATAAAAACCATATATGACAAATCCACAGCTAATGTCATATTCAACGGGGAAAAGCTTGCTTTACAATCAGGGAAAAGACAATGAAACCTACTTTCACCACTCTTATTTAACACTAGAGGCCCGGTGCACAAAAATTCGTGCACTGGGGCAGTCCCTCAGCCCAGCCTGCCCCCTCTCACAGTCTGGGAACCCTCAGGGAATGTGCTACTGTGGCTAAGCCACAGTCTTGCTGATCAGGAGAAGGCACCACCCCCATCACCTCCTTGCTGCTGCTGCCTCTGGACTCCCTCTGCAGGAGGTGACCCGGTGATCAGAGAAAGGCGATGCCCCCATCAAGCTTCTGCTGCTGCCACTGCCAGCCACACGGCTGCCTGAGCTTTGGCCCTGGCAGCCACTGCAGCTTGCCTGAGCCTTGGGACAGTCCTGGGTAGTGACAGCCACCATCTGTGGCTTGCCTGAGCTTCAGGCAGCCGCTGTGGCTGTGTCTGGAAGGACATCCAGATGGTCATCCAGTCTAATTAGCATACTATCCTTTTATTAGTATAGATAGTACTGAAAGTCCTAGCCACAGGTATCAGACGAGAACAAGAAATAAAAGACATACAAATTGGAAAGGAAGAATTAAAACTGTCATTATTTGCAGATGACATGATACGGTTTATAGAGAACCCTAAAGATTCTACCAAAATTCTATTGGAACTGATAAATTCATAAAGTAGCAAGATACAAACTAAATATCCAGAGTATCAGTTGCAGTTTTATACACCAAAAGTGAACTATTAGAAAGGGTAACTAAGAAAACAACCCCATTTTCAATTGCATCAGAAAGTAAAAAAATACCTAGCTATAAATTTAACCAAGACTGTACTCAGAACATTATAAGATACTGAAGAAAGAAATCAAAGAAGATACAAAGAGCTGGCCAGCGTGGCTTGGTGGTTGGGTGTGGACCTATGAACTGGGAGGTCTCTGTTGAATTCCCAATCAGGGCACACGCCTAGGTTCAAGGCTCCGTCCCCAGTGTGAGGCATGCAGGAGGAGGCTTATCGATGGTTCTCTCTTATCTTTGATGTTTCTGTCTCACTCTTTCTCTTCCTCTCTGAAATCAATAAAAATACATTAAAAAAGGATACAAATAAATGTATATTCCATGCTCATGGATAGGAAGAATTAACATAGTTAAAATATCCATACTATCCAAAGCAATCAATAGATTTATTTCAATTCCTATCAAAATACTAATAGTGGCCCTAGTCAATTTGGCTCAGTGGATAGAGCACCAGTCTGTGGATGAAAAGGACCCAGGTTCGATTCCAGTCAAGGGCACATACCTCAGTTGCAGGCTCCTCCCTGGCCCAGGCCCTGGTCAGGGCTTGTGCAGGAGGCAGCCAATCAATGTATTTCTCTCACAACGATGTTTCTCCCTGTCTTTCCCTCTCTCTTCCACTCTCTCTAAAAATCAATGAAAAAATATCTTTAGGTGTGGATAAGAAAACAAAACAAACAAACAAACAAACAAAAACAACAAACCAGCCTTTGTGAAGGCTTAATACAAAAAAAAAAAAGGAAAAAGTGGCTTACTTCACAAAACTAGAACAAATGATCCAAAATTTGATGTGGAACCACAAAAGACCCCAAATAGGCACAGCAATCTTGAGAAAGAAAAATAAGGTTGGCCTTATCATGTTATCTGATATTAAACTATATTACAACGTCATAGTAATCAAAACAGCATGGTGTTGGCATAAACCAGGCATATAGATCAATGGAGCAGAATAGAGAGTCCAGAAATAAACTCATGCCTATATGGTCAATTAATATTTGACAAAGGATGCAAGACCATACAATGGGTAAAAATAGTCTATTTAATAAATTGTGTTGAGAAAATTAGACAGATACATGCAAAAAAAATTAAACTAGACCATCTTCTTACATCATATACAAGAATAAACTCAAAATGGATTAGACTTATAAGATAGGATAGGAAACCTAAAACCATAAAACTTATAGAAGAAAACATAGACAGTAAAATCTTAGACATTTGTCTTAGTAATATTTTTTTCTGATATATCTTCTTGGGCAAGGGAAACAAACAAAAAAATAAAGAAATGGGACTACATTAAACTAAAAAGTTTTTGCACAGCAAAGGAAACTGTCAACAGAATGAAAAGACAACCCACAAGATGGCAGGATGTATATTCTCCAATAATACATCTGGTAAGGGACTAATATCCAAAATTTATAAGGAACTCATACAACTCAACACAAAAAACAATCCAATTAAAAAATGGGCAAATGACCTTAATAGACACCTCTCTAAAGAGGACATACAGATGGCTCATAGACATATGAAAATATACTCAATGTCACTAATCAGCAGAGAAATCCAAATTAAAACCACAATGAAATATTATCTCAAACCTGTCAGAATGGCTGTTGTTAGGTCGGAGAGAGCCCAGGATCGGATACATGCAGACATGTGACGAGATAATGGACTACCCCTGGCATTTCTAACAGATCAGCGTGCCAGACACAGATACTGACTCCTTCCTGAATACCTTGTTGACCCCCTGCAGCTGAAACTTCCTCAGCTGAATACCTCAGCTCATGTCCCCACCCCTCACCCAACTGCAGTATAAAAAAAGTGCCCCCCTCCCTGTTGGCGTGAATCTATGTGCCCTGTCCTTGGGGGTACATGGGTCTCCCCAGGACGCAGAATAAACTTTCCTTCCTTCCTTTTCTGATCAACTCTCTTTATTTCTTTCGCCGCCTCCTGAGCCACCTAACCTAACAGATATCATCAATAAAACAACAAACAAGTGTTGGCAAGGATGTGGAGAAAAGGGAACCCTCATGTACTGTTGGTGGGAGTGCAGATTGGTGCAGCCACTGTGAAAAATAGTATGGAGTGTCTTTAAAAAATTAAAAAATGGAACTGTCTTATGACCCAGGGTATGTATCTGAAGAAATAAAAAACACTAATTCAAAACAATATATGCATCTTATGTTCATTGCAGTGTTATTTACAATAGCCAAGCTATTGAAGCAACCTAAATGTTCATCAATAGATGAGTGAATAAAAAAGTGGTGGCACACATATACAATGGAGTATTACTTGGCCATAAAAAGGAAGGAAATCTTACAATTTGTGACAGCATGGATGGACCGGGTATGCCCAGTGAAATAAGCCTGTCAGAGAAAGACAAATACCACATGACTTCACTTATATGTGGAACTTAAAGAACAGTATAAACAAACAAAACAGAAACAAACGCATAGATACAGAGAACAGACTACAGTTGCCAGAGGGGTGGGGATTGGGGGATTGGGTGTTAAAGATGAAGCGATTGAGAAGTACAGATTGATAGTTACAAAATAGTCATGGGGATGTAAAGTACAGTATAAGAAATATAATCAATACCATATCCGGTTTGGCTCAGTGGATAGAGCATTGGCCTGCAGACTGAAGGGTCCTAGGTTTGATTCTGGTCAGGGGCACATGCAGGGGTTGCAGGCTCGATCTTCAGTAGGAGGTGTGCAGGAGGCAGTCAATCAATGATTCTTTCCCATCATTGATGATTCAATCTCTCTCTCTCCTTTCCTCTCTGAAATCAATAAAATATATATTTTATGCCCTATCCAGTTCGGCTCAGTGGATAGAGCATCGGCCTGTGGACTGAAAGGTCCCAGGTTCGATTCCAGTCAAGGGCATGTACCTTGGTTGCAGGCACATCCCCAGTAGGGGGTGTGCAGGAGGCAGCTGATCGGTGTTTCTCTCTCATCGATGTTTCTAACTCTCTATCCCTCTCCCTTCCTCTCTGTAAGAAATCAATAAAATATATTTTAAAAAAAAATATATATATATTTAAAATGTGGAGAGTTTAAAAAATAAATGTAATCAATAATATTGTAATAACTATGTATGGTGTCATATGGGTACTGAAAATATCAGGGGAAACACTTTGTAAAGTATATGATTGTCTAAACCTGAAACTAATACAAAATAATAGTGAATGTAAACTGTATTTGAAAAATAAATATTTAAAAACTATATTGTGATCTCTTTTCTCATTTTAAATTTTCACATTTGCATCTAATTTTGTATCCTTTTTTTTAAAGATATTTTTATTGATTTCAGAGAGGAAGAGGGAGAGAGAAACATCAATGACGAGAGAAAATCATTGATCAGCTGCCTCCTGCATGCCTCCTACTGGGGACTGAGCTCCAAACCCAGGCATGTACCCTGAACTGGAATTGAGCCACGATCTCTTGGTTCATAGGTTGACGCTCAACCACTGAGCCACTCAGACTGGGCTGTGTCCTTTTTCTTAACAGAGAACACCCCAAGTTGTATAAGTTTCAGGCCACACAAAGTCCAGATCTACCCCTGCTCATAGCCAGTCCCTCAGCAAATGCTACTGTCTCTACTTCCACATATGTACAGAGACTGAGCACTTCTCACCATCTTCACTGCCACCATAATTTTCCACCTGTATTATTGCAATAGCCTGCTAATTTTCCCCCCTGCTTCCTGCTTTGCCCTCTTTCATTTTAATCTCAATACAGCAGCCAAAGTGATCATTTTAAACTGAAGTCACATAAGGTCCCTCCTCTGCTTAAAACCAAAATTCTCCAATAATTTCCATCCTTATTCAGAGTAAAGTCCAAGGTCCTTTCTATGGCCTTTAGAGACCTACTTGATCTGTGCTCTTCTTTACCTCTCTGATCTTCTTTCTTTTTTTAAAAAATATATTTTTATTGATTACAGAGAGGAAGGGAGAGGGAGAGAGAGATGGAAACATCAATGATGACAGAGAATCATTGATTGGCTGCCTCGTGCACACCCGCTACTGGGGATGGAGCCCACAACCCCTGCATGTGCCCTGACCTGGAATCAAACTATGATCTCCTGGTTCAAAGGTTGAGAACCAACCACTGAGCAACACTGGTCTGGCTGACCTTTTTTTCTTACTGCACTTCCCTGATTTATTACATTTCAGCAACGCTTTTTTTTTTTGTGTGTGTGGTTCCTTGCACATGCCAAACCTCTTTCTGCCTTGGGACTTTAGCCTGATTATTCCCCCTGCCTAGAACACTTTTGTTTTGGATATATGCATGACTCACTCCCTTATTTCTGCCTGGTCTCTGCTCATATGTCACTATCAGTGAGGCCTTCCTTGTATAAAATTACAACCTCCCCTATCACTCATAATCTCTCTTCTCTGCCTTATTTTTCTCTATCTGATTTGTCATCATCTGACATAATACAGAGTTGGAGGAAGTAGGTTTACAGTGGTTTATATGGAAATAATACAAATAAATAATACAATAATTGATAAATAATAATATAAAGAATAAACTCTGTTTTGCATACTCACAACTGTAAACCTACTTCTGCTTGCCCATGTACACCCTTCCCTGTTCATTTGTTTATTTTCTTTCTCCCCCATTAGAAGTAATCTCCACAAGGAGAAGGATGTTGTTTTGTTCACAAATGTATTCTTAGCACTAGACATGTGCTTGGCATATAGCAGGCATTCAATAAATATCTGTTGAATGAATATATTAATAATGGATTCTATATGCTAACTTAAGCAGTGGGAATAGAGCGTAATATCACCTTTCTTCTTCTTGTTTTAAAAATTGTTTATTTTAAAAATTGTGCATAAACTATACATAGCATAAAATTTACCACTTAATCCGTTTTTAAATGTAGAGTTTTTTATTTGAATTTATTGAGGTGACATCCTATATAATAAAGAGCTAATATGCAAATGGTCATCACGCCCTCACACCAGGCACGCTGTAATGGCTCAGACACTCAACACTGGGAAGAGAGGAATGGGGACCAGCCAGGCACAAATGAGCTCGCGAGAGAGGAATGGGGACCAGCCAGGCTGTGGCCCGGGAGGGGGACAAACTGCCGGCCCCATGGTCCCGGGTGCCAGTGGCTGTGCCTGCACCTGTGGCCCAGGAGAGGGACAAGCCGCCTGCCCCGTGGTCGCTGGTGCCAGTAGCTGCACCTGTGCCTGTGGCCTGGCCTGGGAGAGGGACAAGCCGCATGCCCCATAGTCCCAGGCACCAGTGCCTGTGGTTGTGGCCTGGGAGAGGGACAAGCTGCCAGCCCACGGTCCACTTCGGCTGTGACTGGCCTGGGCAAAGCCAGCCCAGGACCTGGGTGCCTGCCGTCAGTCAGAGGGAGGGAATCCTGGGTCCCAGGTACAGGGTAGGGCAGAGGCAGTTAAAAGCAATCAGGCCAGGAGGGGAGCAGTTAGGGGTGATCAGGCAGGTAGGCAGAGGGGTTAGGGGCTATCAGGCAGGCAGGCAGGCAGGCAGGCAAGTGGTTAGTAACCAGTGATTGGATTCTGAGAGGCAGTCAGACATCCCCTGAGGGGTCCCAGATTGGAGAGGGTGCAGGCCTGGCTGAGGGACATCCCCCCCCCCATGCATGCCTCTAGTTAGTTAATAAAATTATATAGGTTTCATGGGTACAATTCTATAATACATCATCTGTATATTGTATTGTGTGTTCACCAGTCCAAGTCAAGTCTCCTTCCATCACCATATATCCCCCCTTTTTAAGTGTAGAGTTGATTGTCATTAAGTACATTTGCATTGCTACCCAACTGTCACTACCATCTATCCAGAACATTTTTCATGTTGAAAACTGAAACTCTGTATCTTCTTTCTTCTTTATATACTAGGTTAATGCCTAAATTTCTTACAATAAACATTTATTATTATGTTGAAAGGCCATTTCCATTTTGGGAGCAGACTAATCAGAAATTTACTAGATGTACTGGTTAATAATGCAGATTTTTTTCAATAGATGGAGTTACTATGTTGATATATATGCGATTTGATATGTATGCTATTTTCTTGTATTGCTCCTTCAGATTACCACTTGTTCTGATCAATGGCACACACACTTTCTGAGCAGCACTTCAAAACATACGAAGTGGAAAATTGGGTCTCTGAATGGTTTGCCTCAAAACAAGAAAAGTTCTTTTGGGACGGTATCCACAAATTACCTGAAAGATGGGGGAAATGTGTAGCTAGCGATGGACATTACTTTTGATGTTTCTCTTGAAATTATCATGTTTTCTTTTATTAAAAAATCCACATTATTACCGCTAATAAAGTGGATTAATTATCAACCAGTTAATGATGTGGATTAACTATTAATCGGTTAATAATGCAGATTAACTATCAACCTGTTAATAATGCAGATTAACTATTTTTTTAAAAGTTATGAGAAATTTTACTCAGCAAAAAAGAGATTACATTCCACTGTCAAAAAGTAATTTTAAAATAGTTACAAGATGACTCAAACAAATATAAAAAACATGAACACACATCAACTGATACTCAATTCATTGATTGGGGAGATAGCAGAATGGTAAAGTTGGCTGCAAGGGCATATGGGGACCTGGATATTTATAGAAATTGGTAAAAGAAAATGTACAGCCAAAACCGGTTTAGCTCAGTGGATAGAGCGTCGGCCTGCGGACTGAAGGGCCCCAGGTTCGATTCCGGTCAAGGGCATGTACGTTGGTTGCGGGCACATCCCCAGTAGGGAGTGTGCAGGAGGCAGCTGGTCGATGTTTCTCTCTCATCGATGTTTCTAACTCTCTATCTCTCTCCCTTCCTCTCTGTAAAAAATCAATAAAAATATATTTAAAAAAAAAAAAAAGAAAATGTACAAAATTGCTAGGTTAAGTACACAACTGGTTAATGTTCCACAGGGCAGTGAAACCATAATCCTTGGGTTTGTCTTTTCTACCAGACACAAATCTACAAATCAACAGGTAACCTCACAGAGTCCAGACTTTGTCAATAGTAAACAATGTGTCAAACAAAAGGTACTTTTCTGGGGGTAGGGGAGTCCAGGGGATTGCCAAGGGCGGGGGGGGGGGAGGACACATATGTAATACCCTTTGTAATACTTTAAGCAATAAAACAATAAAAAAAGGTACTTTTCCTTGGATAATTTTATGATCCTTGGTGGCCTTTTTAATACCTCCCAATGTGACATGGTGTCCTTTTTTTCCTTATTTCCAACTTTGGGATTCTTTTTTTTTTTTTTGGACACAAAGGCAATTTATTAACAGAAAATAATTTGAGGAGTCCTATTCACAGACGGCAACCACGGCAACCCCCCTTTCTGCGGGTGCTGGGGGGGGGGGGGTGGGAGTGACATCCTCAATCCGTCCGATCTTCATTCCCGAGCGGGCAAGGGCTCTTAGAGCTGACTGGGCCCCTGATCCAGGGGTCTTGGTCCTATTTCCTTCTGTGGCCCGGAGTTTGATGTGAAGAGCAGTGATGCCCAGCTCCTTGCACCTCTGGGCCACATCCTGGACAGCCAGCATGGCCGCATATGGAGAGGATTCATCTCAGTCAGCCTTCACCTTCATCCCACCAGTCACACGGCAGATGGTATCCTTGCCAGAAACATCAGTGACATGTACGAAAGTGTCATTGAAGGGTGCAAAGATGTGGCAGACACCAAATACATTTTCTCCTTCAGCCACCTGAGGTCCGAGGCTGATGACCTGTTCTTCCTTCTTTTCCTTCCCTTGCGAGGTGCCATTCCTGCATGTCTGGTCCAGACTCTGCTACCGGAAAGAGAGATGGGAGAGGGCGGGGCTACAGGTCACTTTAGCGTCACCGTCACCGGAAGTGTACTCTGAGGTCACTGGGGCGAGGTCACCGGGGCGAGGGCTCGCGGAAGACACCGCCTTTAGCTTTCCCAAGGAGTTTAAGACTCGCCCAAGAAAAGACGGTTTACTTAAGGGGGTTCCAAAGGAGGTAAGGGGGTATGGGAGGCTGGGGGAAGGTCAAGGGGAAAAAAAATATATTTTCTCCATCTATTGAAAAGGTCAAGGGCTCGGGCCGGTCTCAGACTGCACCATACAGCCACATCCGCGGAGAGAGGCAGGCCTGTGTTGGGAATATTTTTCTTTCAACACCTCTGAAGTTGTGCCTAAAACAAAAATGACATTCTTTTTTTTTTTCATACAGCACTGTTTTTATTTTTTTCAGTTCTTTTTGTTAATTGCTTAAAATATTACAAAGAGTAGTACATTTGTTTCCTTTCCCCCCCCTTAACCTTCCCCTAGCCTCCCTTACGCCCCAGTGTCTTTGTCCATTGGTTGGTTATGCTTATATGCATGCACACAAGTCCGTCGGTTGATCTCTTACCGCCCCTCCATCCCGCCAACCCGCCCCAGCCTTCCCGCTGCAGTTTGAAGGACTGTTCGATGCTGCTCTGCCGCTGTATCTATTTTTGTTCATCAGTTTATAATGGTCTTTATTACCCATAAATGAGTGAGATCATGTGGTATTTTTCTTTCACTGACTAATTTGACTTAGCATAATGCGCTCAGTTCCAAACATGCTGTGGCAAATGGTAAGAGTTCCTTCTTTTTTACAGCAGCATAGTATTCCATCGTGTAAATGTACCACAGTTTTCTAATCCACTCATCTGTTGATGGGCACTTAGGCTGATTCCAGATCTTAGCTATGGTGAATTGTGCTGCTATGAACATATGGGTGCATATATCCTTTCTGATTGGTGTTTCTGGTTTCTTGGGATATAGTCCAAGCAATGGGATCAATAGGTCAAATGGGAGTTCCATTTTTAACTTTTTGAGGAAACTCCGTATTATCTTCCACAGTGGCTGCACCAGTCTGCATTCCCACCAGCAGTGCACAAGTGTTCCTTTTTCTCCACATCCTCTCCAGCACTTGTCATTTGTTGATTTGTTGATGATAGCCAGTCTGACAGGTGTGAGATGGTACCTCATTGTTGTTTTGATTTGCATCTCTCGGATGATTAGTGACTTTGAGCATGTTTTCATATGTCTCTTGGCTTTCTGAATGTCCTCTTTTGAAAGGTGTCTATTTAGGTCCTTTGCCCATTTTTTAAAAAATATATTTTATTGATTTTTTACAGAGAGAAAGGGAGAGAGATAGAGAGTTAGAAACATCGATGAGAGAGAAACATCGATCAGCTGCCTCCTGCACATCTCCCACTGGGGACATGCCCGCAACCCAGGTACATGTCCTTGATCGGAATCGAACCTGGGACCCCTCAGTCCGCAGGCTGACGCTCTATCCACTGAGCCAAACCGGCCTCGTCTTTGCCCATTTTTTGATTGGATTGTTTATCTTCCTTCTGTCAAGTTGTATGAGTTCCCTATAAAAGGTGGAGATTAAACCCTTATCAGTGATAACGTTGGCAAATATGTTCTCCCATGCAGTGGGCTTTCTTGTTGTTTTGTTGATGGTTGCTTTTGCTGTGCAGAAGCTTTTTATTTTGATGTAGTCCCATTTGTTTATTTTCTCTTTAGTTTCCAATGCCCTAAACAGTGGTCGGCAAACTCATTAGCCAACAGAGCCAAATGTCAACAGTACAACGATTGAAATTTCTTTTGAGAGCCAAATTTTTTAAACTGAAACTATATAGGTAGGTACATTGTTATTAACTTAATTAGGGTACTCCTAAGGTTTAGGAAGAGCCACACTCAAGGGGCCAAAGAGCTGCTTGTGGCTCTTGACCGCAGTTTGCTGACCACGGCACTAGGAGATGTATCAGTGAAGAAATTGCTTTGGCATATGTCTGAGATTTTGTTGCCTTTGGATTCTTCTAGAATTTTTATGGTTTCCTGTCACACATTTAAGTCCTTTATCCATTTTGAGTTTATTTTTGTGTATGGTGTAAGTTGGTGGTCTAGTTTCATTTTCTTGCATATATCTGTCCAATTTTCCCAACACCATTTATTGAAGAGACTATCTTGGCTCCATTGTATGTTCTTGCCTCCTTTGTCAAATATTAATTGAGCATATTGGTTCGGGTCTATTTCTGGGTTCTCCATTCTATTCCATTGATCTATATGTGTTCTAGTGCCAATACCAGGCAGTTTTGAGAACAGTGGCTTTGTAATACAGCTTGATACCTGGTATTGAGATCCCACCTACTTTGTTCTTCTTTGTCAGGATCGCTGTAGCTATTCGGGGTCTTTTTTTATTCCCGATGAATTTTTGGAGAGTTCGTTCTAGGTCTGTGAAATATGTCATTGGTATTTTAATGGGGACTGCATTGAATTTATAGATTGCTTTGGGTAGTATGGACATTTTAATGATGTTGATTCTACCAATTCATGAACATGGCATGTTCTTCCATCTGTTTATGTCTTCCTCTATCTCTTTTTTCAATGTCCCTTAGTTTTCTGACTAGAGGTCTTTTACCTCTTTAGTTAAGTTTATTCCTAGGTATCTTAATTTTTTTGGTGTGATGGTAAACGGGATTGCTTTTTTAGTCTCTCTTTCTGTAAGTTCACTATTGGTGTATAGAAATGCCATAGATTTCTTGGCATTAATTTTGTATCCTGCTACATTGCTGAATTCGTTTATGAAGTAATAGTTTCTTGATGGAGTCTTTAGGGTTTTTTATGTACAATAGCATGTCATCTGCGAATATGGACAGTTTAACTTCTTCATTTCCAATTTGGATGCCTTGTTTTTCTTCTTCTTGTCTAATCGCAATGGCTAATACTTCCAGTACTATGTTGAACAGGAGTGGCGAGAGTGGGCATCCCTGTCTTGTTCCTGTTCTTAGGTGAAATGGTTTTAGTCAGGGGACCTCAAACTACGGCCCATGGGCCACATGCAAATACAAATATTGTATTTGTTCCCATTTTGTTTTTTTACTTCAAAATAACATATGTGCAGTGTGCATAGGAATTTGTTCACAGTTTTTTTTTTAAACTATAGTCTGGCCCTCCAATGGTCTGAGGGACAATGAACTGGCCCCCTGTTTAAAAACTTTGAGGACCCCTGGTTTTAGTTTTTTCCCAATGAGTATGATGCTGTCTGTGGGTTTGTCATAGATGGCTTTTATTATGTTGAGGTATGATCCTTCTATTCCCACCTTGCTGAGAGTTTTTATCAAAAATTGGTGTTGGATTTTGTCAAATGCTTTTTCTGCATCAATTGATATGACTATGTGGTTTTTATCTCTCAATTTGTTTATGTGATGTATCACGTTTATTTATTTGTGGATATTGTCTCATCTTGCATCCCTGGGATGAATCCTACTTGGTCATGGTGTATGATCTTTCTGTTGTACTGCTGGATCCGATTTGCTAGGATTTGTTGAGGATTTTGACATCTATGTTCATGAGGGATATTGGCCTATTATTTTCTTTCATTGTGTTGTCTTTGTCTGGTTTTGGTATTAGGGTGATGCTGGCTTCATAGAATGAGCTTGGAAGTGTTCCTTCCTCTTGAATTGTTTGGAATAGTCTCAGGAGGATAAGTTTTAGTTCTTCTTTAAATGTTTGGTAAAACTCCCCTGTGAAGCCGTCTGGCCCTGGGCTTTTGTTTGCTGGAAACTTTTTGATGACTGCTTCAATTTCTTCCATAGTTATTGGCCTATTGAGATTTTTAGATTCTTCCTGATTGAGTTTTGGAAGGTTGTATTTTTCTAGGAAATATGTCCATTTCCTCCAGGTTGTCTAGTTTGTTGGAGTAAAGTTGTTCATAGTATTTTTTTTTTAACAATCCTTTGTATTTCTGTGGGGTCTGTTGTTATTTCTCCTCTTTCATTTCTGATTTTGTTTATTTGGGTCCTCTCTCTTTGCTTCTTGGTGAGCCTGGCTAGAGGTTCATCAATCTTGTTTATCCTTTCAAAGAACCAGCTCTTGGTTTTGTTGATCTTTTGTATTGTGGTTTTTGTGGGTTTTTTTTGTCTCTATGTCATTTATTTCCTCTCTGATCTTTATTATTTTCTTCCTTCTGCTTACACTTGGTTTTTCTTATTACTCTCTTTCTAACTCTTTGAGTTGTAAGGTTAGGTAATTTATTATCATTGTTTCTTGTTTTTTTTTGCAGTAGGTTTGTAAAGCTACGAACTTCCCTCTCAAGACTGCTTTCGCTGTGTCCGATAGGTTTTGGATTGTTGTGTTTTCATTGTTGTTTGTTGCAATGATTTTTTTTATTTCTTCTTTGATCTCTCTGGTAACCCAGTCATTGTTTAATAGCCTGCTATTTAGTCTCCATGTGTTTGATTTTTTGGATTGTTTTTATTGTAGTTGATTTCCAGTTTTATGCCATTGTGATCTGAGAAGATGCTTGATATGATTTCTATCTTCTTGAATTTGCAGAGACTTTGCCTGTGATCCAACATATGGTCTATCTTTGAAGATGACCCATGTGCACTGGAGAAGAATGTATATTCTGTGGCTTTGGAGTGAAATGTTTTGAAGATGTCAGTTAATTCCATCTGATCTAGTGAGTCATTTAGGATTGATGTTTCTTTGATGATTTTTTGTTTAGAGGATTTGTCCAATGGTGATAGTGGAGTATTAAAGTCCCCTACTATGATTGTATTGCTGTCAATCTCTCCCTTGATCTCCTCCAGAAGTTTTTTTTTATGTATTTGGGTGCTCCTATATTGGGTGCGTATAAGTTTACCAGAGTTATTTCTTCTTGTGGGATTGCTCCCTTTAGTATTATGAAGTGGCCTTCCTTATCTCTTTTTATGTCCTTCACTTTGAGATCTAATTTGTCAGATATAAGTATTGCTACCCCAGGTTTTTTTTCATTTCCATTCGCCTGAGAAACCTTTTTCCATCCCTTCACCATCAGTCTTTGTGGGTCTTTTTTTCTGAGGTGGGTTCCCTGTAGACAGCAGATATATGGGTCATGTTTTCTTATCCATTCAGTTACCCTATGTCTTTTGATTGGGGCATTTAATCCATTTACATTTAAAGTTATTATTGATAGAAACTTGTGAGTCGCCATTTTTGTTCTTTACCGCTGCGTTCCTTCTTTGTTTCCTATTTTTTCTTTTTACAGTAGACTCTTTAGCATTTCTTGCATTGCTGGTTTGGTTGTAATGAACTCCCGTAGACCATTTTTGTCTGTGAAGCTCCTGATTTGACCTTCAATTTTGATTGATAGCCTTGCTGGGTACAGTATTCTTGGATTCAGACCCTTCCTTTGCATGACTTTGTATATTTAATTTCATTCCCTTCTTGCCTGATGTGTTTCTATTGAGAAATCAGTTGCTAGTCTGATGGGGGATCCTTTGTAGGTAACTTTCTGTCTCTCTCTGGCCACTTTTAAGATTCTTGCTTTGTCTGGTGTTTGCCAATTCAATTATAATGTGCCTTGGCGTTGGTCTTTTGGGGTTCATTTTGTTTGGAACTCTGTGAGCTTCTTGGATTTGTGCGAGTTTTTTCATCCCTATATCAGGGAAGTTTTCTGTCATTATATCTTCAAACAGGTTTTCTATTCCTTGCTCAGTTTCCTCTCCTTCTGGCACCCCTATTAGGTGGATGTTGTTTTGTTTCATGTTGTCCCAAAGTTCTCTTAGGCTCTCCTCCTGCTTTTTAATTTTTTTTTGTAGAAGCTGCTCTGCTTGGGTATTTTTTCCTATCTTGTCTTCTAGCTCACTGATGCAGTCCTCTGCTTCTTCTAGTCTACTGTTGATGCTTTCTATTGAGTTCTTTATAGCAGTGATGTCATTTTTTCATTTCTTGTTGGTTCTCCTTCATTTCCTCTTGGTTCTTACACATATTGTTGAATTTGTCTTCCATTCTTTTCATCCACCTTATGACCATTTCTCTGAATTCTTTCTCTGACAGGTTGCTTGCTTCCATGTCATTTACTTCCTTTTCTGGTGATGCTTGTTTTTCTTTCATATGTGGGCTGTTTCTTTGTCCCCCATGATATCTCTTCTCCGGGTGTCTGGTTATGTAGTTCTCTCTCTGCTGCATTGATTTAAAGGCACAAAATACAACACAACAAGGCAGAATGCACAAGGCACTGAACACAAATATATTCACGATACTAATAACCCCAAATAAAGGTGACTACCAGAGAAAAGAGAATTAGGGGATAAGAAAGAAAGAAGAAGAGAAAAAGAAAAAAGAGAAAAAGAAAAACAAGGAGTTCAAAAATGTAATTGGGAAAAGGAAAAAAAAAGTAAGAAAAGAAAGAGAATGAAATAGAAGAGGGGAAGAAACTATTTATATGGGGAGAAAACTCCAATAGAACAGCCACTAATCCCAGAAAATGCTAGCAATAGACACCTAGAGATAAATGCAAACTTCAAACAACAACTAATAGCGAGGCGAGGGAAAACAGAAGCAACAAAAAACCGAAAAAAAAAACCCAACAAAAAAATAAAAATAAAAAGTGAAACAATCTCACAAACAAGCATAAAAAAAACCAATTTAATCAACAATCAAGCAAACAACAAAACGACAGAGGGAAAAATGATTTGGATAGTGAAGAAAGAGAAGAGAGAGGTGTATATGTGCTTAGAACAGGGGATTGGAAGTCCTATCTAATAATAGAGAAACATGGTAATTAACCGTAACTTTGCCACCCTTCCCATAGGCTAATCAGCGAGATATGCAAATTAACTGCCAACCAAGATGGCGGCCAGCAGCCAGGCAGCTGAAGTGAACAGGAGGCTTGCTTGCTCCAGTGACGGAGGAAGCCAAGGTTCCCCACCTGCCGCTGCTGGCCTCTGAGCTGCACTCTAAGAAACAATGTTGCAAATATAGAAGCTAAACAAACCCCATGCTTTCAGCCAGCTGGCAGAGCTGGAGTTGCAACAGTATTTCAGGTATAGAACCCAAACAAACCCAGAGACCTGCTTTCAGCAGCCAAGGTCTCAGAGCTGGAGCCGAGCCTCAGAGCTAAAGCCGGCTCTCAGTTCCAGTGACAGCCATAGAAGGTAAATAAATCCCAGAATAAAAAAGAAAGAAAGAAAGAAAGAAAGAAAGAAAGAAAGAAAGAAAGAAAGAAAGAAAGAAAGAAAGGAGAGGTTGGGAGCTTCAGTCACCCGCCAGCCTGAAAACGGCCCTCAGCCCCTCACCCAGACTGGCCAGGCACCGCAGTATGGACCCCCACCATAAAGGGGGTGTGACCAGCTGAAAACAGCCATCATCCCCTCATCCAGGCTGGCCAGGCACCGCAGTATGGACCCCCACCATAAAGGGGGTGTGACCAGCTGAAACCAGCCATCATCCCCTCATCCAGGCTGGCCAGGCCACCCCCGTGGGGATCCCCACCCTGAAGGGGGTGTGACCAGCTGGAAACAGCCATCATCCCCTCACCCAGACTGGCCAGGCACTCCAGTGGGGACCCCCACCCTGAAGGGGGTGTGACCAGCTGAAAACAGCCATCATCCCCTCACCCAGGCTGGCCAGGCACCCCAGTGGGGATCCCCACCCTGAAGGGGGTGTGACCAGCTGGAAACAGCCATCATCCCCTCATCCAGGCTGGCCAGGCACCCCAGTGGGGACCCCCACCCTGAAGGAGGTGTGACCAGCTGCAAATAGCCATCATCCTCTCATCCAGGCTGGCCAGGCACCCCAGTGGGGACCCCCACCTGAAAAGGGTGTGACCAGCTGAAAACAGCCATCATCCTCTCATCCAGGCTGGCCAGGCACCCAAGCGGGACCCCCACCCTGATCTGGGACATGCTTCAGGGCAAACCAGCTGGCCCCCACCCATGCACCAGCCCCCTATCCTATATAGTAAAAGGGTAATATGCAAACTGACCCTAACAGCAGAAGGACTGGGAATGACTGGTCACTATGACACACACTGACCACCGGGGGGCAGATGCTCAATGCAGGAGCTGCCCTCTGGTGGTCAGGGCGCTCTCACATGGGAGGAGCTCTGCACAGCCACAAGCCAGACTGATGGCTGCCAGTACAGCAGTGGTGTTGGGAGCCTCTCCCACCTCCTCAGCAGCGCTAAGGATGTCCAACTGCAGTTTAGGCCTGCTCCCTGCTGGCAAGTGGACATCCCCCAAGGGCTTCCAGGCTGCCAGAGGGATGTCTGATTGCCATCTTAAGCCCAATTCCCCGGGGAGCGGGCCTAAGCCAGCAGGTGGTCATCCCCTGAGGGGTCCCAGACTGTGAGAGGGCACAGGCTGGGCTGAGGGACCCCCCCCACCCCCTGAGGGCACAAATTTTTGTGCACCGGGCCTCTAGTTAGATATATAAGTAAGGTGAAATTTTAACAGGGCGTAAAAAGAAGGAATAGGGAAAATCTAAAGCTGGAATAGAGTAATAGAAACAGGACAACAAAAGGGAAGAAGTGAGGAAGAGAGTTTTGGCATAAAGGTAAAGTTGAGATAGAGTAAAATGATGCTAAAGGAAAGATGAAAACAGAATGTCAACACTAATCCCAAAATAAAATAAAGAGAAAATAAAATGACACTTAAAAATAAAGGTAAAATGGTAGTAGTAATAATACTGGTTAAAAATTAAAATGTAGTAATTAAAAAGGTAAAATCAGGTGAGGAAAAAAATAAAAAAAATTAGTTTCTTAAGTAAAAGGTGAAAAAAATAAAAATGCATAGTAGTGAAGATCCTTCACTTCCTCTACTTTTCTGTTTGGCATGACTTAGTCCTGGCAGGTATTCAAGAGAGTGTTGGTGTTCCCTGCGATACACTGTTCCTCCATGTTGTAAACCACAGTCCTGATTTTAAAGCAAGCAGTATTTCTTTGTTTCCCAGACTGCCTTTATTTGTATTTACAGAAGAGTCTGTTTGTGGTTCAGCCCCTGGGTGGCAGTATTTCTGGATTGACCTCCAAGGCTATAAGTCCTCTCTAGCCAGTATTTAGGTTTTGTTTTCCCTATCGCACTTAATTCTGGTTTGGGAAAGTCGACTACCCCAGAGCTGGTTTTTTGAATGTTACTCCCCATTCTGATTCCCAGGTTCCACAAAAACAACTTTCCCCTGCAGTCTCTATGAGTGACCCCAATTGGGCGATCCTATGTATTGGATTTAATAATCAAATCAAGGATTTAAAGAGAGAAAAAAAGAGCCAAAGTGCACGAGCTCGCAACCTCCACCATCCAGCTCTGTGCGCAATTCTCCCAAAGTCTCTTCCGCACGTCCTCTCTCCTCTGGCACTAAGCAACCGGCACACTGGCAAAATCCGAGGCTGCCTTTTTGCACCCAGTCCAGCTATGGGCTGATTTTTAGAGTTACCTTCTGCCAGCAGCACTGCAGGACCCCTTCCACACTCTCGGATCATGCTGGCCCCAATGACCTCGGACTTTGTGGGGCGCAGACTTCCCCCGAGCGCATTCCTCTCTCCAACCTGAATAACAAACCACACCTTTATTTAGGTGAAATCTGACCTTTCCATGAGGAGGAGCAGGGCTCGTCTGAGTCCACGTATTTGCGCTGCTTGAGATCCAGTGTTCCTGGGTTTGTAGCTGGTCCCTGGGTGCCGTGGTTGCAGGGTCTCTGGATGTATATGCTTCCAATATCAGCCACTCAAGATGGCGCAGTTTCCGTGACTGAGCCAGCCGCTCCGGGAGAGATTTCAGCAGCATTGGAGGCTGCCCTATTAGGGGAGCCTGATCCGGCAGTCTTCAACAGTCCCCTGGAGTATAGCTATCACTCACCCACAAATTTACACTCTCGGTACGTCCACATACTCTCCTTTCGTTCTCTCACTCTCACACTGTCTTGCAGTCTGCCTTCCCATCGGTAGCCATCTTCTCAAGAATACCAAAAATGACATTCTAGTATTACACTTCAGAAGAGGTCATTACTGAAAAGTAATTCCAAAATCTGGGAACATGAAATTTCTGGAAATGAAATTAACTTTATTTCTTTTTACCTTGATTTGAAACAATGATTATCTCATGAGTCACTGTGTTTGCCTTCCATTTGTTTCTCCCTATTCTAGCAGAGATCTGAAAGTTTACTGGCAAAACCATCTGGTTTCCCCTCTGCACACTGGCACAAATTACATAAACTGCCTTCCTATTTTTAAAATTTTTTATTGACTTCAGAGAGGAAAGGAGAGGGAGAGAGAGAGATAGAAACATCAATTAGAGAGAATCATTGAAGAGCTGCCTTCTGCACGCCCCACACTGAGGATAGAGCCTGAAAACCTGGCATGTGCCCTGACCAGGAATCGAACTGTGACCTCCTGGTTCATAGGTTAATGCTCAGCCACCAAGCCACACTGGCAGGACAACTTCCTTACTATTTTTAGAGGAAAACTGTGACCATTGTAACTTGCTAGTTTTTTTTCTTTATTGATTAAGGCAGCGATTCTCAACCTGTGGGTCGCGACCCCTTTGGTGGTCGAACGACCCTTTCACAGGGGTGGCCTAAGACCATCCTGCATATCAGATATTTACGTTATGATTCATAACAGTAGCAACATTACAGTTATGAAGTAGCAACAAAAATAATTTTATGTTTGGGCCACAACATGAGGAACTGTATTTAAAGGGCCAGAAGGTTGATAACCACTGGATTAAGGTATTACAAATGTGTCCTTATTGCTCCATTGTCCCCCCACTCCCCCTGTCACCCTCATCCCCTGTTGTCTACATCCATCACTTATGCTTATATGCATGCATACAAGTCCTTTGGTTGATCTTTCCCCCTTACCCCCACTCTCCCCTACTTTCCCTCTGAGGTTTGGGCATCTGATTGATGCTTCTCTGTCTCTAAATCTGTTTTTGTTCATCAGTTTATGTTGCTCATTATAATCCACAAATGAGTGAGATCATGTGATATTTATTTACCTTTCTCTGACTGGCTTATTTCACTTAGCATAATGCTCTCCAGTTCTATCCATGCTGTTGCAGATAGTAAGAGTTCCTTCTTTTTCACCTCAGCATAGTATTCCATTGTGTAAATGTACCACAGTTTTCTAATCCGCTCATCTGCTGATTAACTATTAACTGGTTAATAATGCAGATTAAGCATTAACCAGTTAATAATGCAGATTAATTATCAACCAGTTAAAAATGCAGACTAATTATTGACTAGTTAATAATGTGGATTTTGTAATCCAAAGAAAAGATGATAATTTCAAGAGAAATTATTCAAAGTAATGTCCATCGCTAGCTACACATTTCCCCCATCTTTCAGGTAATTTGTGGATACTGTCCCAATAGAACTTTTCTTGTTTTGAGGCAAACCTTTCAGAGACCCAATTTTCCACTTCTTTGTATGTTTTGAAGTGTTGCTCCGAAAGTGCATGTGCCATCGATTGGAACAAGTGGTAATCTGAATGAGCAAGGTATGGTAAATACAGAAGATGGGCTAATAATTCCCAGGCAAGATTTTTTAACGTGTCTTTAACTGGTTTTGAAGTGTGTGATGGTGCGTTATCATGAAGAAAAGTTACTTTGATCATTTTACGATCAAAGTGTGGTTCAAATTGATTATTTGTTGTCAGTAGCAATCAGTATTAACAGTTTCACCTGGTTTTAGAAGCTCATAATACACCACACCTTCCTGATGCCACCAAACTCAGAGCATTGTCTTCTTTCCAAAGTGATTTGGCCTTGCAGTCGATGTTGATGGTTGACCTGGATCAACCCATGATTTTGTGATTCTCAGAATAAATCCACTTTTCATCACGTCATAATTCGATGCAAAAAAGACTTTCTTTCGTGACGTTGAAGCAACATTTTACTGATGACTTTTGGTTTTCCATTTGTCTTTCGTTCAGTTGATGTAGCACCCATTTTCCTTCCTTTAAAATCTTTCCCGTTGCTTGTAAATGATCGAAAATTGTTTGCTGAGCAACGTGTAATCTTTCTGAAAGTTGTTTTTGAGTTTGACATGCATCTTCATCCAATAATGCTTGTAATTGTTGGTCTTCAAACTTTTTCGGTTGACCTGGACGTTCTTTATCGTTCACATCTAAATCATCACTTTTAAAGCGTTTAAACCAGCGTTCACAAGTATCTTCAGATGGAGCATGTTCACCATAAGCTTTCTGAAGTATACAACTTTCAGCAGCACTTTTCTTCAAAATAAAATAATGAATTAAAACTTCCCGCAAATGCTCTTTTTTTTCGCACAAAATTCAACATTTTTAAGCATAAAAAATATCTATGATGTTAACACCTTCAGAAAATTTGACATATGAAGTTTTTAAGCTTGTTGTCAATACAAAAAAATAGCATACATATCAGATCGCATATATATCAACATATGTGTAACTCCAGCTATTGAAAAACATCCGCATTATTAACCGGTACAGCTAGTATATTCATTTTATAAAATGATAATTGAGAAATGATTGTGTTCCTATTCTTTGAACAGAATAAGTGTGAAGCTGTCCAGCTTTAAAAATGATTCATTAATGTGTTCCTTTGGGAGCTTGAATATTCAATACCAGCTGCTTTCCTCATCAATTTTTGAATTTAATGTTTTATTTAATCTGATATCAAAGGAATAGTAAATATTTAACTACTTAGGGTATTATTTTAATTTCACGTATTTTCTTTACCTAGAGTTTAATTAGCAATACCATTGCAGTTGTGCACTGTCATTATCACAGGGAAGGGAGGGAGGAAAGTGGCATATATTGAGAGCCTATAAGTGTTTGATGCATGGTAGATATGCAAAGTGGCCTCCACTTCCTCAGATTGCACTCACTTGTCAATGTACTCAGGCTGACTTTCATCATCTCCATTTCTTGGGGATGCTCTTGACATGATCGCTAATTACTTCCCTGTCACTAAATTCCAATAGACATTTTTTAGTCCTTGCTCACTTGACCTTTTGTAGCAGTGAACCAAATGACCACACACTTCTCATCAAAGACCCTCTTCTTTTGGTTCATCATTCGAGCTGATTCTACTTTCTATATATTTTTATTATTTTTCCACTTTATTACATGTCCATTGCCACCACCCAAATTAGCTTGAGACACTATCACCTCTTGTCTGGACTACCCCAAGAATCTCTTTTAAAAACACATTTTATTGTATGATAATTTCCCCCAGCTTTATTGAGGTATAATTAATAAGCTTGTAAACTATTAACACTTTACAACATGATGATTTGATATACATTATGAAAGGATTCCCCAGGTTAATGTATCTATTATCTCACATATTAACCTTTTTTGTGAGAACATTTAAATTATACTCTTTTAGTAAGTTTCAGTTAAAAAATACTAGTGGCCTGGTGCACAAATTCGTGCACACTGAAAGGAAATTAATTAGAAGAAATATTTTAATATCGCTATTCGCCCTTTCTCTATAATAAAAGTGTCAATCAAATTCATGATTGACAATGACAGATTGAAACACATGTGTGCTATTGGCACCAGCAAGAGCTTTATATGTATCATGCATGTGCATGTCAACTTAGCCTTTTATAGATATAGAACAAACTTGCTTAATTAGACCTGCTTTCTGATTTGGCTAAACTTTTTCCAGCCCAGTGAAGTGCCCCAACTTCTCTTTCAGATAATTGTCAGCAATACAGCAGTAAATATCAACATGAAGCAGATTATTATTGTAGATCACGCAGGGAGAACAAAGGGTAAAATATTTAACTGCAGCAGTGTTTGATTATATTCTGCACAGTGAGAAAACCTGAAGTAATTTTTAAGGTCCACCATTTCTTACTTCGTTTCAGTTGGGTCAAGTTTCTAAGGTTTCTAAATCTCCGTTTTCTGGCTAATGAAAAGAAAATAGGATTCCACTGAGTCTCCTATCTACCTACTCCAGGACTTCTGTGAGGATCAAATGAGATGGGGCATGGGAAAATGCTTCACAGACATTTGGTTAAAGTGTGAAATGTTTCCACCTGGCTATAAAGCAAGTCATGTTCCTGGGCTGAAGAAATTGCAAGGAGGCTAGTCGCTAGGGAGAGGAAGCCGGGTGTTGTTATGTGACGTTATTACCCAGACGGACACTTAGCATGGACACTTAGTGTATTAGCCATATATATATATATATATATATATATATATATATATATATATGATAGATATAGATATAGATATAGATGTAGATATAGATAGATAATGTTATCAACTATAGTCTAATAGCTTCTTTTTAAAAATTTTAAAAATATGTTTTTATTGATTTCAGAGAGGAAGGGAGAGGGATAGAGAGCAACATCAATGATGAGAGAGAATCATCAATGGGCTGCCTCCTGCCCACCCCCTACTGGGATCGAGCCCACAACCCAGGCATGTGCCCTTACCAAGAATTGAACCGTGACCTCCTGATTCATAGGTTGAAGATCAACAACTGAGCCACACTGGCTGGACTAGTCAAATAGCTTATTAACTGGTCTCTTTCTTCTGGTCTCTCCCATCTTCTCCCACCCTACCCCCACCAGCCCATTTCCTATATTACTGTTAATGATCTCTCCCAACTATTATCACACCACTCTCATGGTTATAACTCCTCAATGGATTTTCCTTGCTCTGAAGTTCAGTGTCATTACTCTGGTCTACTGGGCTCTTCATCTTCTGGTTCCTGCTGGCCTTGCCAGCCTCAGTTTGGGCCACTCTCCTTTTTTATCTTTGTCCTTGAGTCTTTGTGTTGCTTGAATAAGGCATATACTCTTTCATTTATGGATCTTTGTATATTCTCTTCTCACTACTAGGGCCACTCTTGATTCATTTATTCATTCATTCAATAAATACTAAGTGCCTACTAGGTGCCAGGCACTATTCTAAGTATTGAGGATACAGAGGTCAGTAAAATAAAGATTCCTGTGCTTGTGAGCATTCTAGAAGGAGAGAAGTGAAAAATAATAAATATAATTAATAAATATACTGCCTAGTGTTTTAGAAAGTGATATGTACTATGGGAAAGAGAAAAAGTGGGGAGCAAGGTAAATGGGAACGAGGGTGCAGAGGAGGATGGGTCAGTGAGTGGGTGAAAGTTTTGATGGGGAGGCCAAGGTAAGGCCCATTGAAACCGTGATATTTAAGCAAACACATGAAGGAGGTGAGATAAAAAGCCACGTGGATATCTGAAGGAAGAACTTTCTAGGGGGAGGCAGAAGCCAGTGCAAACCTGTGAAGAGGAATCTTGAGAGGTGTGTTTGAAGAATAGCAAGGAGGATGGTGTGGCTGGCGTGGAATGGTAAGGGATGGTGTCAAAGAGCTTTTTTTTTCTTTGAGTGAGACATGAAACTATTGGAAAGTTTTGAGCAGCATAGTTACATAATATAATTTATTTATTTATTTATTTATTTATTTTTAAAAATATATTTTATTGATTTCTTACAGAGAGGAAGGGAAAGGGACAGAGAGTTAGAAACATTGATGAGAGAGAAACATCGATCAGCTGCCTCCTGCACACCTCCTACTAGGGATGTGCCCGCAACCAAGGTACATGCCCTTGACCGGAATCAAACCCGGGAGGGACCCTTGAGTCTGCAGGCCGATGCTCTATCCATTGAGCCAAACCGGCCAGGGCTAATATAATTTATTTTATGAAAAGATCCCCCTGTTTCTATGTTGGGAATAGACTATAGAAGGGAAGAGGTTGGGAGACTAGTCAGGAACTATTGCAGTAATCCAAAAGAGAGTGGCTAGGGCCAGAGTAGTAGCAGTTGAGGTGGGAGGAAGGGGTTGAATTATGGCTATATTGTGTCAGTATAGCCATCTGGACTTGCTGGTTGAATATAGAGTGTGAGTAGGGCCATACTCTATATGTAGGGCCTGAAGCTTATATAATTTGTGGGTCCTTGTTTTAAAAAAAACACAAAATTGCCTGGCTGGTGTGGATTAGTGGTTGAGCATTGACTCATGAACAAAGAGGTCACTGGTTTGATTCCAGGTCAGGGCATGCTGGCCTGGCACAGTGACCCTCTTAAAATGTACATCACATTATGTCACTCTTCTTCTTATAACTCTCCAGTGTCTCCCCCTCTTGTTCTGGAGATAAGGTAAAATCATGGCCCACAAGCCTCTACACAGTCTGGCTTCTAAGTCCCTCTCTGACTTCATCCTCTATTACTCTTCCTCTCCTTCCCTCAGTCCCAGTCCACAGGCCTCATTGCTCCTTCTTGAACATGGTAGATAGACTCTTACCTCAGGTCATTTGCATTTAGTGTTTTCTCTGTTAAATGCTCCTCCCCCAGCTACCTTATCTTGAGAAAATTACCCTCTCTATGCCTCAATTTTCTCTCTAAAATGGACATAATTATGCTTGTCTCACAGGGTATACTGAGAATGAAACAAAATTTTTGATGTAAAGCAAATTGAACAGTGCTTGATACATGATAAGCAGCCAATGAATGGTAGTTATTATTTAAAAAGGTAAAGAAACCTCCCAGCACAGTTACATACAGGACTATTGATAAAACGGTTAAACATATAAAGAATAGTGGAAACTAAATTTCTCATTGTCATAAATTGTTGCAAATCCAAAAAAGTGAAAACTAGTATGAACTCTCTGATGTTAGATGGGATATATTAGAATAGATAGATAGATAGATAGATAGATAGATAGATAGAATGTGTGAATGTGTGTGTAAGCATTTGAGTAAAAGTGTATAAGTCAAACTATGAGAGGGCCAGGAAGCAGCAACACGCAAAATAGGAATATCTACACCTAGTGCCCAGATTTGGCTGCTAAATACTATTCTCCACTAAAGAGATCCAGGGCTCCTCAGAAAAATGGCTGATTGAAAGTACAGATGAGCCTGGAACATCTTGTACCAGAAAGTAAGGAAGTGTTCAAAGAATGAGGACACAGTAGCCAGCTTGAGGGAGTAGCCAAATCTAGGACAACTTGAGCATCAAAGGAAACAATAATAGTAATGGATGATAGGAGAAACTAAGATGGCGGCATAGATAAACACCGGGAAATAGTCGCCTCCCACAGCAATTGAAAATTATCCCAAAGGATGGAGCAAACATCGTCCAGAAAAACAGGAAGGCTGGCTGAGTGTAATTTCTACAACTAGAAGAAAAGAAAAGCACGCTGAGAGCCAGAGGAGCTGCGGAGGCTGAGTGCAGAGGTACGCGGCGGCTCGCGCGCGCGGAAAGGGGGTGGCACCTGAGGACGCGGCTGTCTTTTTGAATCACAAGCTCCCGACTGCTCTGATCTCTGGTTCTGGGAAGTCTCTGGGGACCCAGGACACATACGGGGAGAGGCTGCTCTGTCAGGCGGCAGCGGGCGAACTTGAGGGCGGATTTCCCTCAGAGGTGCTTGCAGCCATTACCAGGACACTGAGACGCGCGACTCTGGGCGCGGAGAATCAGCCATTGCTTCTTTCTCCGGCCTTTTGACTCCCTGAGACCCCGCCCCACCCAGGCTGCGGCAGAGGCTTTTGCATGTGAATGCCCCGGCCCTTTGCAACCTGATAATTACCTAACTGCAGCCCGGCCAGCCAGACCTGGAACTTCCAAGAGAAGGCCCAAGGCCCCGCAGCGGCTTGCATTGCTTCACAGCTGAGCCTCTTCGTGGCCCAGCTGTGAGGCCTCAGGCAGGGGCTGAATTAGCACCTCCTTAGATCCAGGAGCCACTGTACCCAGTGGTCAGAGGGGGACCATTCTCCCACTTCAGACACAGCTGCTTCCCACAGCCAATTGGCCTGGAGGTCAATTCCTCCCAGTGATCCTACATCAACCAAGGCACCAAGAGTGCACCAAGAGTGTCCACCCCAGGTAACTGGGGAGGCTGAGCTACTGGGCCCTACAGGACACCTGGCGCGCAGGGCCACTCTATCAACACAGGGAAGCAGCCAAAATGCGGAGACAGAGAAACAGGTCACAATTGTCAGAAACGGAGGAGGACAGACGACTGGATATAGAGTTCAAGGCCACGTTTATAAGGTTTGTCAAGAATTTTATGGAAACCGCCGATAAATTTAATGAATCCCTCAAGGAGTATAGTGAGACCATGGAGGACATGAAAAAGGACCAACTAGAAATTAAGCATACACTGACTGAAATAAAGAATATTTTACAGAGATCCAACAGCAGACAAGAGGATCCCAGGAATCAAGTCAAAGATTTGAAATACAAAGAAACAAAAAATACCCAACCGAAAAAGAAAAAAGAAAAGAGATTCAAAAAGTATGAAGATAGTGTAAGGAACCTCTGGGACAACTTCAAGCGTACCAACATCAGAATTATAGGGGTACCAGAAGGAGAGAGAGGGCAAGATATTGAAAACCTTTTTGAAGAAATAATGACAGAAAACTTCCCCCACCTGGTGAAAGAAATGGACCTACAAGTCCAAGAAGTGCAGAGAACCCCAAACAAAAGGAATCCAAAGAGGACCACACCAAGACACATCATAATTAAAATGCCAAGAGCAAAAGATAAGGAGAGAATCTTAAAAGCAGCAAGAGAAAGACAGTCAGTTACCTACAAGGGAGTACCCATCCGACTGTCAGCTGATTTCTCAACAGAAACCATGCAGGCCAGAAGAGAGTGGCAAGAAATATTCAAAGAGATGAATAGCAAGAACCTGCAACCAAGATTACTTTATCCAGCAAAGTTATCATTCAGAATTGAAGGTCAGATAAAGAGCTTCACAGATAAGGAAAAGCTAAAGGAGTTCATCACTACCAAACCAGCATTATATGAAATGCTGAAAGGTATTCTTTAAGAAGAGGAAGAAGAAAAAGGAACTCTTACCATTTGCCACAGCATCGATGGAACTGGAGAGCGGATAAATACCACAAGATCTCACTTATTTGTGGAATATAATGAACAACATAAACTGATGAACAAGGACTGATCCAGAGACGGAGAGGCTTTGATTGGACTGGCGGGCCTTGGAGGGAAGGTAGGGGAGGGTGGGGGCAAGGGGGAAGGATCAACCAAAGGACTTATATGCAAGCATATAGGACTAACCAATGGACACGGACAACAGGGGGGTGAGGGGATGAGCGGGGGGGGGGGGGGTAGAGGGTACACATATGTAATATCTTAATCAATAATAAAAAAAAGATAAAAAAAAATAGTAATGGATGATAACCCACTGTTAAAATAGGAAATTAAGTCTATACTGATATAAGTAAACAAATGAATACATTAAAAGTTTGATGACAAATAGAAGTTTTACACAGTATTGAAGCACTTACCCACAAAATATTTATTAATTACAAAGAATAACTTCACAGTAGAGAAGCCTGGTACATACCACTTTAGTCAAGTGATCCAAGTGAACATCATCAGTAACAGGACACATCGAAATTATGCTCCACCTGACAGAATGCGGAGTACAATGTCACTTTTGTGATAGTCCCTCCAAAAATGTATAACATGAATCTAATGAGGAAAAATCAGACAAACCCAAAACAAGGAACATTCTCCAAAATACCTGGCCTGTAGGCTTCAAAAGTGCCAAGATCTTGAAAGTCATTGAAAGACCAATGAAATACTCCAGACTGAGGTGATGAAAGAGACATGACAGCTAAAAGCAACATATGGCCCTAGCCGGTTTGGCTCACTGGATAGAGTGTCGGCCTGGGGTTCGATTTTGGTCAAGGGTATATACCTTGGTTTCAGGCACATCCCCAGCAGGGGGTGTGCAGGAGGCAGCTGATTGATGCTTCTCTCTCATCGATGTTTCTAACTCTCTATCCCTCTCTCTTCCTCTCTGTAAAAAATCAATAAAATATATTTTAAAAAATAAAAGCAACATATGGCTCTGAACTGGATTCCTTGTGATAATAGATCACTTGGGGACAATTGATGAAACTTGATTGGGACCTGAGAATTAGATATTAGTAATCCATTTATGTTAATTTCCTGGTTTTAATGATTATGTCATAATTAGAAAAATATCCTTGTTGGCAAAAAACAAAACAAAACACACACAATTATTCAGAGATAATGGGCATCAGGTGGATAACTAGCTCTCAAATCATTCAGAAAGAAAACCCCAAGACATTCTCTGTTGTAATTCAAACTTTTCTCTACGTTTGTGATTGCTTCAAAATAAAATAATAATAATTTAAAAATGCAAAGAGCCCTGGCCAGTGTGGCTCAGTTGGTTGGACATAAATCCCTGCAACAAAAGGTTGCTGATTGGATCCCTGGTCTAAGCACATGCTTGGGTTGCAGGCTCAATCCCCAGCAGGGGGAATGCAGAGGCAGCTGATTGATGTTCTGCTTTCACATAGATATTTCCCTTTCTCTCTCTCTAAAACTCAATAAACTATTCTTTTTTTAAAAAAAGAATGTCTTACTCATGAAAGGCAAGGACAGGCTGAGTTTCAGATTAAAGGAGGCTAGCTAGAACTAACAAATCAATGCCTGATCCCGAATTACATCCTGGAAACCACCACCACTCTATTTGTACAAAGAATATTATTATTTGTACAATTGGAGAACTATGAATGTGGCCTATAGGTTAGATAATAGTATTTTATCAATATTAATTTCCTGATACTATTTTTATTGATTTATTTTAGAGAGAGAGAGAGAAAGGGAAATGTTGATTTGTTGTTCTACTTATTTATGCATTCATTGGTTGCTGCTTGTGTGTGCCCTGATTGGGGATTGAACCCACAACCTTGATGTACCAGGATAATGCTCTAACCTACTGAGCTACCTGGCCAGGGCAATTTCACCATGCCTACATAAAAGAAATATTGTATTCTGAGAGATACATGCTGAAGTATTTAGGGTTAAAGGAATATCATGCCTAAAATTTACTTGGAAATGGTTCAGGAAAAAGGGGGAATATTCATATATATTGAAAGGAAATAACAAATCAAATAACAAACTGTTAACATTTGGGAAAACGGTGCAATGAATATGAAAGTCTTTGCAACTTTTCTGTAAGTCTGAAATTATTTTATTAGAAAGTGTTACCAAAAATGACCCAGCTGGCATGGCTCAGTGGTTGAACGTTGACTTATTAATAAGGAGGTTCTGGCTTGATTCCAGTTGGGGCATGTGCCTGAGTTTCAGGCTCAATCCCTGGTGGTAGCCCATCAATGATTCTCTCTCATCATTGATGTTTCTATGTCTCTCTACCTCTCCTTTCCTCTCTGAAATTACACACACACACACACACACACACACACACACACGCCAGATTATTATGACCACCTGAAGTTTGTAGGCAAATTAGCTATAATTTCGCGCTGAAGATACTAGAGGGCCAGACCATTATAAATAGGGAAGCAGGTTGTTTACCACGACAGTAGAAGTGATTTTTTTTCTGAAGATATGGGTAAACAACCGATTTAACAGCCTTTGAACGTGGGATATATTTGAACGTGAGTAGTCAGATTTTTATGACCACCTGATGTTTGTAGGCAAATTAGCCGTACACTGCATCATATGGGATATGGAAGCCGAAGGCCTGTTCGAACACCTTTGTTGTCTGCAGATACCAAGATAAAATGTCTCCAATTCACACAGGAATACAAGGATTGGACAGTTGAGCATTGGAAAAAAGTCATGTGGTCCGATGAATCATGTTTCCAGTTGCATCTTGCAGATGGCAGAGTGAGAATTTGGCGGAAACAGCATGAAAGCACGCACCCCCCACATGCATGAGTACAACCCTTCAAGCTGGTGGGGGCAGTGTTATGGTTTGGGGCATGTTTTTCTGGCATGATTTGGGCCCTTTAATTTGTGTGGAACAACGTCTGAATAGCACAACATACCTAAGTATTGTTGCTGGGATGAAGTTAAAAGAGCCATCAGGCAGCTGGTTCCACAACCATCAAATCTCACAGAACTTGGCAGTGCTATTCATCAGGCATGGTGTCAGATTCCTCGCATCAAACAAAAGTCCTGGACCAGATGACTTCATAGGTGAATTTTACTAAACATTCAAAAAACTAACAGCTATTCTTCTAATATTATTCCAAAAATAATTCCTGTAGAGGGAAGATTCCCAAGCACATTTTATGAGGCTAGCATTATCCTAATTCCAGAAACCGATAAAGACATTATAAAGAAATAAAATTATATGCCGATATCTCTCATGAACACAGATGCAAAAATTCTCAACAAAATATTAGCAAACTGAATCCAGTACTACATTAAAAAGACAATATAAGTACACACATACCGGAATGGCTACCACCAACAAACCACAAGTGCTGGCGAGGATGTGGAGAAAAAGGAACCCTAGTACACTGCTGGTGGGAATGCAGACTAGTACAACCACTATGGAAGACAGTATGGAGTTTTCTCAAAAAATTAAAAATGGAACTGCCATTTAACCCAGTGACCCCACTTCTAGGAATATATCCTAAGAAGCCAAAAATACCAACCAGAAAGAATATATGCAACCCTATGTTGATAGTAGTGTTATAGCTAAGATTTAGAAACAGCCCAAGTACCCATCAGTAGATGAATGGATGAAAAAAACACCTGTGGCACATTTACAAAATGGAGTACTATGCATCTGTATTAAAGAAGGATCTCTTACCTTTTGAGACAGCATGAAGGGACCTGGAGAGTATTATGCTAAGTGAAATAAGCCAGTCAGAGAAAGACAGGTATCACATGATCTCACTTATATGTAAAATCTAATGAATAAAATAAATTGAAAAACAAAATAGATCCAGAGAACATGGAAGCATGCAACAGACCGAGGATCCTCAGAAGGTGGGGGGAGGGGAGGTAAAAGATCTGCCAAAGAACTTGTATGCATATATGCATAACCTATGGACACAGACAATAGTGGGGTGAAGGCCTGGAGAGGGGATGGGAATTGGGGTTAAATGGAGAAAAAAGGGGACATCTGTAATACTTTCAACAATAGGGATAAATTTTAAAAAAATAAAAATAAAATCAAACCTGCACATCATAAAAAATAAAGTAAATGTAAAGTAAATATAGTGATTTAATTGGTTTGTTAAATACATACATAATTGACATAAAAAAGATAATACACCATGATCAAGTGGGACTTATTCCAGGGTTGCAAGTTTGGTACAATATATGCAAATCAATAAATGTGGTACACCACATAAACAAAATGAAGGATAAAAACACATTATCATACCAATAGATGCAGAAAAGCATAAAATCCAGCACCCATTTATGAAAAATAAAAACCTCTCAGCAAAGTGGGAACAGAGGGAACATACCTCTACACAATAAAGGCCGTACATGGCAAACTCACAGCCAACATCATATTTAATGGTGAAAAATGGAAAGATTTTCCTCTAATATCAGGAACAAGACAAGGATGTCCACTCTCAGCACTCTTATTCAACATAGCACTGGAAGTCCTAGCCAGAGCAATAAGCTAAGAGTGAGAAATAAAAGGCACCCAAATCGGTAATAAAAAAGTAAAATTGTCACTTTTTGTAGATGACATGATTTTTTATATAGAAAATCCTAAAGACTCCATCAAAAAACTATTAGAAACAGTTAACAAATATAGTAAAGTTACAGGATACAAAATCAATGTACAAAAATCCACTGTATTCTTATATACTAACAATGAAATTTTAGAAAAAGAAATGGAAAAAACAATTCCTTTTGCAACTACAACAAAAATCAATAAAGTACTTAGGAATAATCTTAACAAAGGTTGTAAAGGATTTATATATTGAAAACTACAAATTATTATTAAAAGAGATTGAAAAATACACAATGAAATGGGAAAGATATGTCATGTTCATAGATTGGAAGAATCAACATATTTAAAATGTCCATATTACCCAAAGCAATATGCAAATTTAATGCAATTTCCATCAATATCTCAATGACATTTTTTAAAGAAACTCATCAGACTTGTATGGAACCAAAAAGATTCTGACTAGCAGTCCCAAGAAAAAAGAATGAACCGGGAGGTATAACATTCTCTGATTTCAAATTATACTACAAAGTGACAATAACCAAAACAGCATGGTATTGGCAGAAAAAGGGACACACAGACCAGAGGAACAGACCTGAGAGCCCAGAAATAAACCCACATGTACATGGGCAAATAATTTTCAACAAAGGAGTCAAAACATACAATAGAGAAAAGAAAGCCCCTTCAATAAATGGTGCTGGGAAAATTGGAAAGCCACATGCAAAAGAATGAAACGACTACAGTTTGTCTCCATATACAAAAATTAATTCAAAATGGATTAAAGACCTAAATATAAAATCTGAAAGAATAAATTACATAGAAGAAAACATAGGTACTAAAGTTAAGGACCTTGATCTTAAAGAGGATTTTATGAATTGACCCCAAAAGCAAGTGTAGTAATGGCAAAAATGAATTAATGGGACTATATCAAACTAAAAAGCTTCTGCACAGCAAAAGAAACCACCAACAAAACAAAAAAAAGGCAACCAAACGAATGGGAGAAAATATTTCCAAACAACAGCTATGACAAGGGATTAATATCCAAAGTACATAAACAACTCAACACCAACCAAACAAACAATCCAACTGAAAAAAAAATGGACAGAGGACCTGAACAGACATTTCTCCCAAAAATACATACAAATGGCCAACAGATATATGAAAAGATGTTCAACTTCACTATTTGTGAAATGCAAATCAAAACTACAATGAGATATCACCTCACATCTGTTAGAATGACTATTATCAACAACATACAGGTGATGTATTATAAAATTGTACACTTGAAACCTATATAATCTTAGTAACCAATGTCACCTTTACAAATTTGATTTTAAAAATTTGTAATTTAAAATTTTAGAATTAAAAAATATTCCTGTATTCATCTAAAAAAAGACAAGCCTGTTATTCTTTTGCTATATGGCCATCCAGTCTAGTATATGCACTATTTTCTAGTCTAGTTGAGATTATACTGTACATATAATTTTTAAAAAATGCTTTATTGATTTCAGAGAGGAAGGGAGAGGGAGAAAGAGAAACATCAGTGATGAGACAATAATTTATTTATCCACTGCCTCTTCCATGGCAACTGAGCATCCAGCCCACAATCCAGGCATGTGCACTGACCAGAAATTGAACCATGACCTCCTGGTTTAGAAGTCGATGCTCAACCACTGAGCAACACTGGCCAGGCTGTACATATAATTTTTTATTCTGCTTTTCTTCCTCTCCACATAATACCATTTTTCTTTTAAAATATCTCTTCTCAACTCCTTTTAGAAATAGCCCCATATTTATTTTATGAAAAGAAGCAGAGTAATAAAATCCTTAGAAAAGGCCCTGACCGCTTTGGCTCAGTGGATAGAGCGTCGGCTTGCGGACTCAAGGGTCCCAGGTTCAATTCTGGCTAAGGGCATGTACCTTGGTTGTGGGCACATCCCCATTGGGGGGTGTGCAGGAGGCAGCTGATCGATGTTTCTCTCTCATCGATGTTTCTGACTCTCTATCCCTCTCCCTTCCTCTCTGTGGAAAATCAATAAAATATATTTTATAAGTACCGCGCGCTAACCGATTGCGCCACTGGAGCTCCAATAAAATATATTTTTAAAAAAATTCTTAGAAAAGAAAAGCATGGAAAAAAAAGATTGGAAGAGAAGATTATGGTTCTGCAATTACTAAGGAATGGCTTCCATTTACTTATTCATGTCTCTGAAAATCTAAAGTCTACTTCTTTCTTCTTTCTGTATCTGTATTATATTTTCCCTATTCATATTTGGACAGTTTTGTTGGGGTCAGTATGCCTAAGTGACTGTGTCTGAGGAGCAGCATGACATTTTGGAAAATTTTTCAATAATTCAATTTTAGGAAAACCCAAAGTAAATTATTGTTCTTTTAAGCTACCAAAACTGATATAATCATGGTGAATAGAGTATTAAAATGTTAGACCCAACATATAGAGATTATCCAATCTAATTCTCCTTAATTTTACAGGTGGTAAAACTGAGCTCCAGAGAAGTAGAACAAATCACTATAGGCCACACAGGTTCTGATGACAGAGTCTGGATTAAATGTAGGTTTCCTGATTCCTAGGCCACTGCTTTATAAAACTTCTAAAACCCTTTGAATCAATTAATTAATTCTTGTAAGAACTAAGTGAAGTGTGTTAGTGTTATTTATTCTAACTTAGAGCCATTTACTGAAAAAAGTTATTAGATGTCTGTAAGCCAAAATGATTCTATTGCAATTAAACATGTTTTTTTAGTCATTCCAAAGGGAACAGACTATTAAGTGGGCCTGTCATTTTAGGAATTAGCTTTTAGTTTCTTGGCAACCAGTTTAAAGATCACCACTTTTCACCTGACATCTTAAGTTCCTTTTACACTAAGCATAAAGCCTGTATTTGCTTAGTAAAATTAAGCAAATACAGTCATATTCACTTCCTTTTAGTGCTCCTCCAGCAAATGAATTAATAGGAGTTGGGAAATGTGTCATTGCTGGACTTGCATAAAATATTAGAATGCATCCATTTTCTTGTTGGTTTTCCTTCCAAATGACTTCCTTAGGCTTCAGTTTCTTATCTACCATTTTGCTATATGGAATAAGCAGGGGTGTGCAATATATTTCCTTATGTAATTCATTGTGGCAATTATTGTCTGAACATGATAAAATAATTTGCCAAAGCGGACTTGAATTAAGATGTGTATAGAAGATTCTTTTTTTTTAAAATATATTTTATTGATTTTTTACAGAGAGGAAGGGAGAGAGATAGAGAGTTAGAAACATCGATGAGAGAGAAACATCGATCAACTGCCTCCTGCACATCTCCTACTGGGGATGTGCCCGCAACCCAGGTACATGCCCTTGACCGGAATCGAACCCAGGACCTTTCAGTCCGCAGGCCGACGCTCTATCCACTGAGCCAAACCAGTTTCGGCAGAAGATTCTTTTTTTTAAAAAAATATATTTTATTGATTTTTTTTTTACAGAGAGAAAAGGAGAGGGATAGAGAGTTAGAAACATCGATGAGAGAGAAGCATCGATCAGTTGCCTCTTGCACACCCCCCCCCCCCGGGGATGTGCCTGCAACCAAGGTACATGCCCTTGACCAGAATCGAACCTGGGACCCTTGAGTCTGCAGGCCGACACTCTATCCAGTGAGCCAAACTGGCTAGGGCAGGGGTGGGCAAGCTTTTTGACTCGAGGGCCACAATGGGTTCTTAAACTGGACCAGAGGGCCAGAACAAAAGCATGGATGGAGTGTTTGTGTGAACTAATATAAATTCAAAGTAAACATCTACACTAATAAAAGAGAAAAATGGTAATTGGCGTACGACGATACCCTTTTCATTGGCTAATCAGGGCTATATGCAAATTAACTGCCAACTAAGATTGGCAGTTAACTGCCAACTAAGATTGGCAGTTAACTGCCAACTAAGATTGGCAGTTAACTGCCAACTAAGATTGGCAGTTAACTGCCAACTAAGATTGGCAGTTAACTGCCAACTAAGATTGGCAGTTAACTGCCAACTAAGATTGGCAGTTAACTGCCAACAAGATGGCGGTTAATTTGCATACGTAGGCACAATGCAGGGAGGCGAAAGGGAAAGCAGGAAGAAGCCCCCTGCCACTGACAGTGATTGGAAACCTAGGGGGGAGCTAAGAGCTGGGGCCAGGGCAAAGGCGGCCCTGGGGCCGCCTTTGCCCTGCTCCCCAGCCATGATCGGAGAATCAGGCACCTTTTCCGCCCTGGCCAGTGATAGCAGGAAGTAGGGGTGGAGCCAGCGATGGGAGCTGGGCACGGTCGAAGCTGGCAGTCCCAGGAGCTAGGGGCCCCTTGCCTGGGCCTAAAGTGAAGCCCACGATCGTGGGGCCGCTGCAGCTGCGGGTCCCCGCTGCCCGGGCCGAACACCTAGGCCAGAAGCCTCAGGCCTGGTCAAGGGGCCGATCCTGCGATTGGAGGGTGATGGGGGTCAACGCCTGAGGGCTCCCAGTATGTGAGAGGGGGCAGGCTGGGCTGAGGGACACTCCCCCCCCCCCCCGCCCCACACCCAGTGCACGAATTTCATGCACCGGGCCCCTAGTCATTACATAAAAGGGTATGGTCTTTTTTTTTTTTTTTTTAGTTTTATTCATTTCAAACGGGCTGGATCCGGCCCGCGGGCCGTAGTTTGCCCACGGTTGGGCTAGGGCCATAGAAGATTCTTTAATCATTAAAGCAAATGAGTTGGAATTTTTAGTTCAAAGACCTAGGGAATTGGTAAGTTTGGAGTTCAGGATTTTCTTGTCTTTCCTTTCTTGGATTTTCCTCCTTTGAGTATTTACTGCTACCATGTTGTCTGCTTTGACATTCCAAGAGAGCTTGTTCTTTCCAAAAAGTACCTATAGTGCTCCAATTATTTCCTGCCACCATGAAAATGCCCAGGCTCCCAGTGCCCCAATCTCAGCCAGCGAGTAGAGGAATTATAGACAGAGCATCTCATTTGATTTTATTGCTGGAGAACTGAGGCTCCAGAGGCATGGTTACTTCCCCAAGGTTAATGACAGAGCTGGAATTCTAGTATCCCGAGGACTGGCTTGACCTACTATGAGTCTTAGCTTCCTTCTCTGGAAAATAGAAATAAAGATATGTACTCAGGTTACTGTGAGGATCAAATATGACAAAATAAGTGAAAACACTTTTAAAACTGCAATTTTGTACAGGTACCTTAAATGTTTTCCCATTAATCTAAACTGCTTTCCTTATGTCAAGTGTTAAGAACTAGTAAATGTTAGCATGTGTCTATTCCAAGTGGCATTTTTAAAAATTTATTTTTCAATTACAGTTGACATAGAAAATTATATTAGTTTCAGGTGTACAACATAGTGATTTGATATTTATATAACTTACAAAACGATCACCCTGTTAAATCTAGTACCCATCTGGATCCATATATATAGTTATTACAATATTATTGACTATATTCCCTGTACTGTACTTTACATCCGTGTGACTATTTATATAACTGGCAATTTGTACTTCTTAATCCCTCCATCTTTTTCACTCACCCTCCAGCCCCCCTCCCATCTGGCAACCATCAACTGTTTTCTGTATCTAGAGTTTGTTTCTGTTTTGCTCGTTTGTTTATTTTATTTTTCTAGATTCCACATGTAAGTGAAATCATATAGTATTTGTCTTTTTCTGACTTATTTCATTAGCATAGTATCCTTTAGGTCCATCCATATTGTCACAAATGGCAAGATTTCAATTTTTTCTATGGCTGAGTAATATTCCATTTTACATATGTACCACATCTTCTTTATCCAATTGTCTATTAATGGGTTGCTTCCGTATGTTGGCTATTGTAAATAACAATGCAATGAACTGAACATAGGACTGCATATATCTTTTTAAATTAGTGTTTTAGATTTCTTCGGATAAATACCCAGAAGTGAATTGCTGGTTCATATAGAAGTTCTTTTTATTGTTATTTTTTGCGAAGAACTTGAATACTGTTGTCCTTAGCTGCTGCACCAATTTACAACCCCAGCAACAGTGTGCGAGGGTTTCCTTTTCTCCACATTCTCATCAACACTTGTTTGTTGATTTCTTGATTATAGCCATTCTGACAGGTGTGAAATGATATTTCATTGTGGTTTTTAAATTTTTTTGAATTCATTGGGATGACATTAGTTTATAAAATTATATAGGTTCAAGTGTACAATTTCATCATACATTATCTGTATATTGCATTGTGTGTTTACCATGCAAATTAAAATCTTTCTCCCTCACCATTTATCCCCCTTTACTCTCTCCCCCCCCCTTTCTCTCTTGTAATCACCATGCTGCATCTGTGTCTATAAGGTGTGTGTGTGTTTGTGTGTGTGTGTGTGTGTGTTTTAATTCCCCCAACACCTCTCCCCTCTGACAGCTGCCAGTCTGCTTTCTGCATTTATGAGTCTGTTTCCATTTTGTTTATTTTATTCGTTAGATTCCACATATAAGTGAAATCATATGGTATTGTCTTTCTATAACTGGCTTATTTCACTTAGCATAATACTTTTCAGTTCCATGAACACTATTACAAAAGGTAAGATTTCCTTCTTTTTTATAGCCGAGTAGTAGTATTTTATTGTGTAAAAGTACCACAGCTTTTTTATCTGCTCATCTATTGATGGACATTTGGGCTGCTTCCAAATATTTGGCTATTGTAAATAACGCTGCAATGAACATAGGGATGCATACATTCATTTCTTCAGAGGAAATGGGTCTGTGGAGGTCAGTAGATTATGTATGCTGCAGCCTCCCAGTCATTGTAACATTTTTATAATTATCTTATTTACTTATTTATTGTTTAAAGCTTTACAGATGTCTTCTTTTTCCCATTGTAACTTTTTTGCGCGGGTTTGGGATGAGGGAGCTGGAGCAAAGCCTGGCCTTCACCGGGAACGACCGCTTGTGAGATAAAGTTTGGCTCGGCTTGGCGCTAGACAGGGGCGGGGCTACTTGAACGGCCTCAGGGGATCGGGATTGGCCCTACGGGAATAGGAGGGGCGGGGCTAGTGTATTGTTGCCGTTGGTCCAGCCGACTGGTTGAGGATAGAGGGGGCGCCCGGGCGCAGGTCCGGATCTCCGCCTGGGGCATTGGAGGCGTTGGTATCGGGGTGTATGCTTGTGTCGCCGACTTGGTTGCTGCGGGGACGCTTGTGCCTTTCAACACCTGGCCTCACGGGCCACAGTCTCAGGGAGCGAAGGGAGCGTTGCCGTCGCGACTTCGGTGGCCGGAAAGAGGCGGCGGCGGCAGATCCGCTACCTCAGCGGTGACCCGCGCGGAGACGCAGTTGCTTCTGAGGCGCCGGGTAAATGTCCGCAGCGCTCCTCGTAGAGAGGGCGGCCACATCCAGTTCTAGCCGGCCGCCCTGGTTAACCGGAGCTGTGGGGCTTTGCGATAGGGCCACCCCGGACCTTCGGTGGGATTTAGGGAGGAGATACTCAGGATATCAGGGCCCCCTCATCCCCCTCACACCCGGCCTCTGAAGAGTCAGGTTTTCCAGAAACGCGCCGTTCTCTTAAGTTGGTCCTCTCCCGTCCCCCGACCTTACCTCACCCCCTCCGGGCCTGGCGCCACACTAGGAGGCGTTCCGGCCACTGCTCCGTCTGAGGTAAATCCGGACGCCCACTCCCCGGGGTACGCAGGCAGTGGTGTCCCACTTCGTGGGATGATGGTGCCCTCTCGTATTTGATCCACACGCCAGGAACCGGGAAACTGTCCTTGCCTACGGGGTCCTTGCTTTCAGGGCCCCGTCAAGAGTCTCGGCTTGAGGCGTAGGTACAATCAGAACTTTTCCAATCTGGCTGGGAGGGCAGGTTTCACCCCATGAGGCACGGGCTGGTTTTGAGTCGCGTTGCCGGGAAGAATCAAGTTGGAGAGGCCCGCGCTGTCGGAGAAATTGCCATCCCCGAACGCGGAGTTCTCATGGAGTCCTCGCGACCCATGTCTCCTTTACATTCGGTTTACCGCGTTTTCCATTTTATTTAAAGCCAGCCGCTACCAGAGAACTTGGCAGTGTTGTTAACTCTGAGGAGCGAGTTGTACTGGAAAACCGGGTTCGAGCATGAGGACTGGTTACCCTTTGGGCCTTGTCATTTTCTCAACTATCAGGCCCATTTTGAACTGTTTTCCTGCCTTCCTCTGATCTACCTCTGAAACTTCATGCCGTTGAAAGTGTGTAAACTTGGGCGGCGCAATTGGTAGGGCTCAGTCTCCGTGCTTAGAAAACCACGCTTTGAGACAATATAGTTGGGACCCCTCAAGTTCTGTTTTTTGGGTTTTTTTTTGCTTTTAAAAAAGAATAGGGCATTTCAGTAGTCACAGTCTGTCTGTGCCATGTTTATTTGTTTGGAAAGGAATCCCTCAAAACATGGAGTGACTTGCAGGAAGGTATTTTTATTCTGACTCGTGTTAAGCACAGAGAAAAGCGACAAGGGGTCTATAGCAAAAAAAAAAGCGACAAGGGGAAAAGACCAGCGGACGCGGCTGTGTACAGCAGAGTGGGTGGGGCTGACGAGGTGGAGTAACACTGGGCGGGGGGGGGGGGGGGGGGGGCAGGGTCAGCAGAGACCGTCTTAGTTCTGGTGCGTCATGCGCTTTCCATGTGGTCACAGCCAAAGATCATACCTGTATTTGGCCCGTTTATCTGGCTTTCCCATCATATACTCACGCGACAAGAGTGGCCTTTGGCTGGTTTCATGTGTCATTTCCAGAATCAGAAGGAAAGGTGAGGCACAAAAGTTTGGGAATGTGGAGATAATGGTTGTGGGAAGTGGAGAGAGAGAGAGAGAGAGAGAGAGAGAGAGAGAGAGAGAGAATGAATTTCTCTCTGCCACCACAATTGGCCACATGTTTATCTTCCCAGCATGCATTCTTGCCTTTGCTAGGAAGAGGGACTTTTGCTGACTTGTTTCACAGGCAGGATGATAGAATGTGTGCAACTCTCTGATTTAGTATTCACTTGGATATATATATATATATATGTATGTATGTATATATGTATATATATGTATACATACATACATATATATGTATATATGTATATATATGTATGTGTGTGTGTGTATATATATATATATATATATATATATATATATAAATAAAATGTTATATCCAACAGGCTCCTGGAAGGATTCTAATTCCGGATTAGCTTCTTGTCTTCCTGTGTAATTGGGGAATTGTACATCCTCACCATCATCGGCCACGCCAAGGAGTAGCCAGAGCCTCAGCACATGCAGGGCTGCATGCAGGTGGCGTGGCTGGCATGGCAGTGCCACGTGAACCTCCCTCTCTCTCCCTCGGTACAGCCTGGGACAGAGGAGGTCCCACTCTGGCCCTCCAGTGTGTACACTGCAGGGACTTCCATTTGAACCCCCTGTGGCCAGCATGGCCCTTCTAGCCCTCCTGCCTGGCCAATGGGCGTTGAGGCTGGGTTTCCATGCCACCTCATGCCCACTCACTGTTGCATGAGCCCAGTCTGCCAATCAACTCCAGGGGGTAACTCCCAGGGGAGAGGGATTGAGCCAAGAGGTGAGAGTGCATGTCTCCCCTCCTGTCCCAGCTCCCTGGCTGGGATAAGGTATCCCCTTCCCCTCCTCACCCCCACCCTGGAGTGCTGACCTCTGGGCAGAGAGGATGGAATGTTTCGGGGGAGAAGGTTGCCTTCCTCTCATTCTGCTGTCTTTAAAATTCCAATCAACAGGACCCTCTGGGGAAGAAAAGGATACATCTAACTACATATCCTAGGTTTTCATTCTGCATTCTCTTTTTTTTCTTATTGTTTATTGCATTTCATCCACTTTTAACATTATACCTCTTTCTCTCTGGTAGTGTTCCCTGGTCAGGATGCCAGGACACAGCGGTCCACTGTGAAGAATTCACATGAATTTCGGCTTCTCCAGTCTTTCCTCCCTTGATCGTGTTCTTGCCTTAAGGTACTGGGTAATATCCTACTTTGTAGGAATTGTATTCAAATAAGCTTACCTTGGGGTTTTAAAAAGGTTGGGAAGTACTGCTGCTTTCAGAACCTACTTAGGATCCTTGGCCAGTGTGGCTCAGTTAGTTGGGCATCATCCCACTCACTGAAAGGTTGCCAATTCTATTCCTGGTCAGGGCACATGCCTGGGTTTCAGGCTCAATCCCCCATAGAGGGGATGCAGGAGGCAGTAGATCCATTGATGTCCCCCCCCCTTTTCCTCTCTGTCTAAAAAATCAATTTTAAAAATCTTTAAAAATTAGTGAATTTGACAAAAAGAAAAAAGAAAAGAAACTACTTAGTAGTGCCAAGCACAGTTCCATGTAAAGGCTGCTTTTGCCCTGTAGGTGGTGACTCGTGGGCAGGAAGTTTGCTGGTACTTTTCAGACTGTGAAGATAAAATAGGGAAGTAACACTGATGACTTCATGATATCCATTTCCCACAAATAATATTCTGACTATTCCATGAGTGAGGCAAAAGTATGGGATATACTCAGCCACATTTCTTTAAAAACCTGGTAGCTTTTGTGTTTTTAATGTGAAGAAGAGAAAGCAATGAGTCTACTTTAGTATCATTATAGTAAATCAATCCAAAGTATAAACCAGTATTCCTGGTTGGAAGTGTCTGGAGAGACATATTTTACAACAAAAATGTTCCTGGTGCTAATGAAAGGGCAAAAGATCAAAAGACTGGTGAGCCGGGTCTGTGATTGTCCTATGCATAATTTAAAAATTGCTCCATGGCCCGGCTGGTGTGGCTAGTCATGAGCATCGACCCATGAACCAGGAGGTCACCGTTTGATTCCAGGTCAGGGCACATGCTGGGGTTGCAGGCTCAATCCCCAGTGTGGAGGCATGCAAGAGGCGGCTGATCAGTGATTCTCTCTCATCACTGATGTTTCTCTCTCTCTCTCTCTCTCTCTCTCTCTCTCTCTCTCTCTCTCTCTCTCTCTCCTCTCTGAAATAAATAAAAGATATCTTTAAAAAAATTGCTCCCTCCCTTGCCATCATGGAGTGACTCCCATACTCACTAACAGAGTTATGTAAATGCATTTGCACAGAAAGGCTTAACACAAACCCTTCTTTAGGTTAATTTATCTTTATTAGCCTTGGAAACACTTTGCTTTCACAAACATTATCACATAAAGGAAACATTAGTATGATCTTTTAAAACGGGAAAGTGGAAACAGGAAATAAAGTTGCCCAGAGATAAATTAACATGAAGCTGGTTTTCTTCATTTCAAGATCAAAATATCCCATACTGGATATTTTTAGAGCAGATTTTCTTTGAGCTGTGGTAGAAGAGATTTGCTCTCAGTAGGATGCTCGTATTTTATGGTCATGCAGTTATCATTGCTGAATAGCTGCAGATCTCCAAGAGTCCCTTCCTTTCTGTCTCCAAAACCCTCAGTGCCTCAGTAGAACCATCTTAGTTTGAGAATTTAGTGGATCCTATTGTGACTATATCCTATTATTGCAACGCTGAGGTCACTCATTTTAATGATGTGATTAAACTTTTTTTCGAGGTCAGAGCATATGGTCAGCCTCAGTTTAAAAATTGTTGTTCAGGTTAATAATGCATCAAAACACATAGATGTTCAACCATGAACTTTTACTGAAGAATCAGGCAATAGTTTATTTGATCAACACTTACTAGGATTCTGTACTAGCCAGGAATTTTGCAATTGGCTAGGTTGATTTGACCCAAATACATCTAGGCTGCTTGCTGACAATAAAAATATGTTGATATAATTTTGTGTATCTTAAATGCTTTCAAAATGACTAACTTTAAGGTTCAAAAGCCTGGAGAAAAAGAACTGCTTTGAAAGACGATATTGAGTTGTGCAGATGGTCCTATTTTTTTCAGTTTTTAAAAAAGTGCCTCATTCCAATGTCCTTGCTAGCGCTCTGACAACAAATATTTATGAAAGTGAGAAAAAGTGAGAGAGGATGAATGATGGATACTTTGCTTACAACTCAAGTACTTTTAAAGTTTTAAAGTTATATTTCTAATATAAAAAACCAGAGATGTAGCAGGAATCTTTCTAGTATCTTCTGAACTGAAAGGAGGTATTGGAGTGACTTTGGATGCAAACCCTACAGAATGTACTGAATTTCACTGCAGGTTAAAACAACCATTTTAGGCTTGTGAGAACATCTGAATATTGTTTCCTTTTCTCTCCTCTTATTCTAGTTATTGCAGTCAGCTTTGCTACTAGATATAGAGGCAAGGAAAAGGAAATAGACAGATGACTAGAGAAAGCAGCCATGTTCTCTGAGAATCTGTTATAATTGTTCTGGCATGGGGAGCATGTTGAGTGAAATGCTTTGGCAAAGCTATGTACACAAGATATTGCTGGAATGCACACTGTAAATATTATGCAATAACTATGATTTTTAAGGTTAGAAGAGCTCTCATTTGTCTCTGCAAAAGTATTAAAGAATAAGTGATTTCAGAGTCTTGCTTTTTAAAATTTATCTTTTATTGTTGACGGTATTACAGATGTCTGCCATTTCCCCCTTTTGCCCTCCCTCCACCCAGTCCGCACTCCACCTCAGGCCTTCACCACACTATTGTCTGTGTTCATGGGCTATTCATATTTGCATATAAGTTCTTTGGTTAATCTCTTCCTGTCGCTACCACCTCACTTCCCTCTGAGAACTGTCAGTCTGTTCCATACACCCATGCCTCTGGAACTATTTTGTTTGTCAGTTTATTTTATTCATTAGATTCCACATATAAGTGAGATCATGTGATATTGTCTTTCTATGACTTGCTTATTTCACTCAGCATAATATTCTCCAGGTCCATCCATGCTGTCTTAAAGAGTAAGATATCACCGAAACCGGTTTGTCTCAGTGGATAGAGCGTCAGCCTGCGGACTGAGAGGTCCCCGGTTCGATTCCGGTCAAGGGCATGTACCTGGGTTGCGGGCACATCCCCGGTGGGGGATGTGCAGGAGGCAGCTGATCGATGTTTCTCTCTCATCGATGTTTCTAACTCTCTCTATCTCTCTCCCTTCCTCTCTGTGAAGAATCAATAAGATATATTAAAAAAAAAGAAAGAAAGAAAATTAAAGAGTAAGATATCCTCTTTTTTTTTTTTTTTTACAGCCCTATAGTATTTCATTGTGTATATGTACCACAGCTTTTTTATCCACTCATCTACTGATGTGCACTTGGGCTGTTTCCAGAGCTAAGCTATAACACTGATATGAACATAGGTGTGCATATATTCTTTCTAATTGGTGTTTCAGGTTTCTTAAGATATATTTTCAGAAGTGGGATTACTGGATCAAATAGAAGTTCTGTTTTTAATTTTTTGAGGAAACTCGATATTGTTTTCCATAGTAGTTGCACCAGTCTGCATTCCCACCAGTAGTGCACTAGGGTTCCCTTTTCTCCACATCCTCGCCAGCACTTGTCATTTGTTGATTTATTGATGGTAGCCATTCTGGCAGGTATGAGGTGATACCTCATTGTGATTTTAATTTTCATTGATGATTAGTGACCTTGAGAATTTTTTCATGTTTTTTTGTACATCTCTATGACCTCTTTGGAGTAGTGTTGCTTTTAATCAGGCCAAGAAGAAAGATGTGTGTATGTGGTGGTGGAAGGGGATTGAGGAGGTCATAGCGGAACATAATAGAAATGGGAATAGTTAAAAATCTTTTATTAAAATTTAACTTTTTGCCCTAATCGGGTTGACTCAGTGGATAGAGCATTGGCCTGCATACTCAAAGGTCCCAAGTTCAATTCTGGTCAAGGGCACATGCCTGGGTTGTGGGCTCAATCTCTAGTAGGGGGCGTGTAGGAGGCAGCCGATCAATGATTCTCTCTCATCATTGATGTTTCTATCGCTCTCTTCCTCTCCCTTTCTCTCTGAAATCAATACAAATACTTTAACTTTTTGATGATATACGGGGGCTATAACTATGGCACTTGGCATTCTTTGCCATCAGGGTTTGGTTTATACTAGGCTCTTACAACTTTGATGAATAAAGTAATCTCAATGCATATGACAGTGAAAATGATGGGAAAATTTTAAATGAATTCTACCACTGCTGTCAAATGAAGCACAGACATTTTAAAAGGGAATTTAGAGGGAAATTAGGGTGTTCTAAAGAATCAGTTTTAATTCGTAGCCTAATAACTTGATCGTAGTTATTTCACCTCCTTTGATATATATATTAAATAATATCTAATTTAAAATAGGTTATTTAAAAATAGAGACATTGAAACATGCAACAGACTGATGTATTTCAGAAAAGGGGCAGAATGGAAAGAGACTAAACAAAACTTTTATGCATGTTGCATAGTCCATGGACAAACATTAGTGCAGGGGAAGGCCTGCGGAGGGGCAGGAGCAGGGTGGAGAGGGTCAAAGGAGGACAAAAAAAGGAGACATTTCTAATACTTTCAATAATACAGTTAAAAAAATAAATATGTTTATTTAAAAAATGTTATTGATTGATCTGAGAGAGAGAGAGAGAGAGAGAGAGAGAGAGAGAGAGAGAGAGATTTTTTGTTCCACTTATTTATCATTCATTGGTTGAGTCTTATATATGCCCTGACCAGAGATCAGACCCACAAACTTGGTATATTGGGAGGAGGCTCCAACAAACTGAGCTGCCAGGCCAGGGTATTTATTTTGCTTAACAACAGGGATTGTGTAGGGGGAAGAGCACAGACCTTTTTAGACCTATTTTCTTTTTTTTTAGAGAATTGTGCTGAGGCCTTTTCTAATATATTTTTATTTATTTTTTACAGAGAGGAAGGGAGAGGGATAGAGAGTTAGAAACATCGATGAGAGAGAAACATCGATCAGCTGCCTCCTGCACACCCCCTACTGGGGATGTGCCTGAAACCAAGGTACATGTCCTTGACTGGAATCAAACCCAGGACCCTTTAGTCCGCAGGCCGACGCTCTATCCACTGAGCCAAACTGGTCAGGGCTGGACCTATTTTCAAGAGCAATGTAGAACCCTAGGCAGCTTTAAGTAGATTCGGGATTGGCACACTAAAGCTTGGAGTTGAGAAAGTTTCCTGATTTAGAAGAAAGCATATGTTAAAGTTGAGTGTTGAGTATAAGTATTTTCCATAAACATCTGTCTGTTTTTACTATAAGATAAATCAACTATGACTTTAACAATTTGCAGCCCAATTAGTGGTTGCTGTGGGTGGTGGAAGGATTACAAAGGGGCACAAGGGAACCTTTTTGGGGTAATGGGCATTTTCACTATCTCAACTGTGGTGATAGTTTCATAGGTATGTATACATATGTCAAAATTCATAAAAATGTACACTTTTGATACATGGGCACCTTATGTTATCATATATCAATTATGTCTCAAGCAATTTTTTAAAACACCTTCTATAGTCTGTGGTGTATCTAATATTGAATTGGTCAACTGCTCTTTCATTATTGAAAATCCTATTTTACCTATTCTAATCTCCAAGGCTTCAGCCTTGACTCACACAATCTTTGGTTATGGGTTCAGATGCCTCTCAGCATTTACAGTGATGGCAGAGAGAGGGTAATCTCTGATGGGGGAGGGAGTTGCTACGGTATTACTCAGTTTTGGTCCTTTTCTAGGCAAGTTTATATTAGTAGTTGTGAATTGCTTCCTTTTAATAGTTTGTTGTTGTGTGAGCTAACTGTTTTCAATGGAAAATTTAATACAAAATTAACACGTTTATTGTAAACATTCAAAAATTGAAGCAACAAGAAGTGTTCAAGGTAAAATGGGAAAGTCCATTCCTGTCCTATACTCCCATTCCATTTCCCAGAGGAAATATTGTTGACAATTTGATATACATCTTTCCAGACTTTATATGTAGAGGTGTGTGTGTGTGTGTGTGTGTGTGTGTGTGTATACATGTCCATCAAAGTTGGGGGTGGGGAGGCTCAAAATATAATTTTCCTCTCACCTTCTAAGTTCTAGCTGGGCTAATAATCAAAATAACATGAGAGATTAACAGGAGAAAATGTCCAAATTTTATAACAGATTTACATGTGGGGCTGTCATAAGCTATGAGACCAAAAGACATCTTGGGCAGTTGAGGTTTATGTGCTATTTTGGACAAAGGAGAAGGGGCCAGAGGTCTGGCACTTCAAAGGAAAAGCAGGCAATTACAGGTAGACAAAGAGCAAACATGTGGTAAACAAATTCTTTCTGGGCCACGCAGAAACAATGGGACACAGAGGAGAGAGAGTCTAACAAACAGGCTTTGCTGGATTTCTTACTGCCACACTTAGTTTATGTTACGATACTAAGGTGATGCTCTCTTCCTTTAAGCAGGATTTTCTACCTGAATTCCTTTAGACAGGTAAGGGGAGAAGGTCAAAGATTCTTTCTGAGTCTTTTGTTTCTTAACAATCAGCTTAAAATCAATATCCCAGAAGGCACATTTTGCGGTGACAAAACTTTATTACTTATATTAAATATATTGCTTACATTTAATATATTACTTTTACAAAAGCAAGATTATATTACACATTATTATTATGCAACTTGCCTTTTATTTTTTCTTCTAAAATGTATTATAGGCACCCTTCCCTGTCAATAAGCACAGGTCTACACTTTCCTCTCTCCCTCCTCCCTTTTCTTCCTTCTTTTTCTTTTTCATTCTTTTCTACTCTTCCAACTTCCCTTCCTCCTCCTTCTCCCTCCCCCAATCCTTCTTCTTCATTTTTTGTTAGTTTTGGGACTGAGGTCTTTTTAAATTTTATTTCTCTAACATACATTTTTTTAAATTTTTTTATTATACATGGGACTGAGGTCTTAAGGGGAAAGCATCACAATGGGAATTATCATTACTGTGCACCTATATGCCAGGCACTGTCTAGTTAATTTGTAGTGATCTGGCAGAAGTTACTATAGTATCGAAGCCATGACATATGTAAAAAGCCTACTTCTTGGTACATACTAGGCCCTCAGTAATTTTTAAAAATAAGATTAGAAAATCAGTTCTTTATTCTGGGAGAGTATTTTAAGATGAAATATTAATAAACTTTTAAGATCTAAAGCACATGAACAACTGGGGAAAATATGAGAAGAACAAATTTTTGATTAGTTACTGTTGCTGCTGTTGGGAATAAGGAATTTGAACTGAGGATTCTAAGGGAGGCCAGTTTTTTCATTTTTTAAAAAACAATTGGGTCCTCTTGGGAAAGTCAGAAAATAACTTCAATGTTTCCTAATCGAGGTATACTAGTGGAGTCCTCTCACTGGAGAAATGACTGTGAAAAGATAAACTATAGAGCAGAGGTCATGGGCTGGTAAGCCAATGAAGCCTGCAGAAATGTTTATTCACACTTTGAAGTACTTTTAAATTGTGTTAAATGATTGTCAGCAGGCTAGCCCAGATTTGTCCTCATGGCATGGTAAGGATCCAGGAGATTAAGGGCTACTTGACACATAGGTTTAGGTCTGACACTCTGTCACTTCTGGTACATTCTATTGAGGGGGGGAACACAAACACCACAAACCAAAATAAAACAAAAAATACCTCACATTCAAGGGCTGGGAAAAATAGGCTATTTTTTGATAGCTATAACTTAAAGTTACATTACAAAGGCTGTAGATACAGGGATGGGTGGAAAATCAGGGCAATTTTTTCAACCATTATACCACAATATTCAAATGAATAGTGTCCTTAAAGTTGTCATTTTTCAAAGCTGTATAGCCCTTCTAACAGTGTACCCACTTATTAAAAAATATAATTAGAGCCTTTCTCAGAATCTCCTAAAGAGAGTTTTATAAGCCAATTAAATTCATTCTTTACTGATCCATTTTATTCAACATTCTAAAGGCCCGATAATAAACAATAAAGAGAGAGTAAATAGTTCTCCTTGTGATTTCAAACTCTCTCTCAGCGGATTGTCAAGTAGAATAAGCACATGAGATACTTCGATAAGAGCCATGAAACATATTTTAATGCCTTCAAGAAGTTATGGCAGAACCCCAGATTATAACAACAATCACTTAAAATCCCAGCTGGCAGCTTGCCTGATAGCAAAAGAATGTTTAAATCAGGATTACTTTTCTTCCTAAACATCCATTTATTAATGACAACACAAATCTTTACATGAGCTATTGATCAGAGCCCAGTGGAGTCTAAGGAAATTTATTCTAGATGCGTCCTTGTAGCTTTTACCTGAACAGTAAGAAATAACAGAAACTCTGGCTACTTCTTACCTTAATGTTACATGCCAGAGCTTTCCCACCATCCCCTTTAAGCATCAGCTTCATCCCTCAAAGGGTCTCCATGGCTTTTATGAAGTCAGCTGACTCCTAGTACTGTACAAAGGCCTCAAATGTCTGCATGCTGAAGCTAAAACCCCCAAAGCTTCCACCATTCATTACCTCTCTGTAGGGGTTAAACATAGAAATATCCACATTCTTGATCTTCCCAAAATTCTCAATGACCACCTGTAGGATCCTTTCACATGGCTTCCCCCCAGTGGAACCTTTAGGCGCAAACCACTTGCCAGGCAAGCCTTCAAAATGTGTGGAATCCAGGCTCTTATTGTGGCCCAGCTCATCAGCCCTGTCACTTGATGGGGCCTCCTGTTCCTTCGGGAAGTGCTCCCACTCTCCCTGTGCATCTGTAGCCACTACTTTTAAGTCTGGTTTCAATCCATTTAGCTTGATGATCTTCCCATGTAATTTTGCCTTCAGGATCTAAACCAGTGATGGCGAACCTTTTGAGCTCAGCGTGTCAGCATTTTGAAAAATCCTAACTTAACTCTGGTGCCGTGTCACATACAGAAATTTTTTGATATTTGCAACCATAGTAAAACAAAGATTTATATTTTTGATATTTATTTTATATCTTTAAATTCCATTTAACAAAGAAAAATCAACCAAAAAAATGAGTTCGTGGGTCACCTCTGACACGCGTGTCATAGGTTCGCCATCACTGATAAACCAAACTTTTGTGTTTAAGCCTCCCCCTGGAATCGGATGAAATCCTCCATACACTTGGAGTTGAACTGTGGTGAACTAACTGATCAGGGCAAATCAGCCTCTTCAGCTGGTCAAGAACTTCCCAGTTCAAGAAAGGCCTCATAGGTTCTGTACTCTCTGGGAGCCATACATTGATAATCAATTTTGCTATGGGCATGAGGTAGAGGTGCTGATGTGCACAGAGCTCTGTTGCCTCAGAGTTATCATACACCACCGTCACCGTCATTGTATCCTCAGGCAACCTTGGATGGTGAAAGGGAACATTTTCAAACAAATAGAGCAAAACACAAATTTGGACTTTGAATGGTGCTAGCATTTGCTGGACTTAGGTCAAACTGAGAGGGGAAAGTATACTATAGGGATATTTAAGACAATAGCTTTCTTTTGTTTAATATGCTTTAGAGGTTGCAAAGAGTTTCCATATACTGTCTCAGTTTCCTTAACTGTGAAATAAAAATAATAGGACTTCAGGAAGGATGAAATGGGAGAGTACATGTGAAATCCTTAGAATAGTGCTTGGGTTCAATAAACATAAGCTATGGCTATTGTCTATACTACTTTATCTCATTTGATTCATGAAGCAACCTGTGAGTAGGTATTTCCATGCCTGTATTACTGATGGGAAAATTTAGATGAATTCAGGAAAATTAAATGAGCTGCCCATACATTAAGACCCTAAGATTCCAAATATCCAATATATTATAAGTCCCATAAAAACCTGCTGGAGGTGTCACAGAAAGAGGGCAAGAGTAAAATACATGTAGCACCTTCGTGAACATGCACCTAGTTAACCATTCTAAGGTTGGTTTCTAAGTCTTATATGCCCATATCAATTCTTATTCTTCCAGTCTATTGACTTTAACTAAATTGAACTCTAAGTTCAAGTAAAGAAGAGACAACCTCTTCTAATAAGTGACAAAGTGAATTTGTCCTCTACTTTGGGACTAGAAAACTCCCAAAACCCGATTGCTTGTGGGAATTTCACTTTAACAAACTATTTTAAGCTGTCTCAAGGTGAATATCACTAAAACTGAGAATTAGGAATTTCTGCTTCTATTTGCTAACTTGAAGTAGCACCTCCCAATTTTTTTTTTAAAAAAAGCTTTTTTTCCCCCCCTCTAAAAGTAGGTGTATTCAGAATCTACATCACCTGATTTTCTCATTAATGTCAACTTTGGGAACATTTTGACTCAAACGTATATAGCCAGATGATGGAAATTCTAATATAAAATTTATTACTAAGTCTTGGTTGACATCATAGGTACAAATTTCTTTAATAACTGTCCTTGAAGGACAATACAAGTCAACTCTATTTAAGAGACAAAGTTTGCACAAACTGGTTGTTTAAAAGGCCATCAAAAGCAGAATCTATGATAGTAGGTTGTAGAAATCCTTATGGTAGCAACACCGAACTGAGATGATATGAGCATAAACATGTTCTTTTCCTAAAACATTATCTAAATAGCAATTGGAGAAAAAAGTCCAGTAAGTTTGGTGCAATTTGCAGCATGAGAATCAACACTAAGCTTCTTTAGGAGAAAAATTCATTTGACATTCAATTAAGATATACTGAACCCCCAAATTTGGCTATAGTGGATAGGTATCTATTTATATGACCTAATTTAAAATCAATGTTTTAAAAAATATTACAGTAAAAGTACACACAAAATAGTTAATCACGTCAAAGGAATCAGGTTTGTCATGTTCTCCATTTTTCCAGTGATACTGCCTTTGTTTTAAACATTTTAGAATGCTTCTCTTGGATTGCTTTCAAAGTCTGGGTTACATTTTTTAAAAATAGCCTTGATGAAGGTCAGTTTCAAAATTCTTCTCTTTTTGTTGTTGTTATTAAACCGTACGGGGGGATATTTTTTTTCCAATTGATTTTTAGAGAGTGGAAGGGAGGGAGGGAGGGAGAGGGAGAAGAGAGAGAGGGAGGGAGGAGGGAGAGAGAGAAACATTGATGTGAGAGAGACATGTCGATTGATTCCCTCCCACATGCTCCCAGACCTGAGCCATGCAACCCAGGTATGGTGCCCTTGACTGAGAATCAAACCCAAGACCCTTCGGTGCTTGTGCCGACGCTCTAACCACTGAACACACTGGCCAGGGTTCAAAATTCTTTTATCATAGATTTGATATTTAGAAATCATCAAAAATTATCTAGAAAAAAATAAATGGTTTTTCTGTCAACTATCTGATATAGCTGCTTCTTACAATACCACCCAGAGATGACCCTGGCTGGAGACCCAGGCCTGTGCTCCTTAGCCTAGATATTCCCCTCAGGGACCCCACAGGGTCCTTGTTTCACCCTCAGTCCAGCTCTGGAAGGACTCCCACACCAGCACGTTGCATTGGTGCCTGACAGGAAGGTCTACTGCTTTACTTCCTGGATACTGTCTAGAAATTGGCCTGGTGCCTCCAACCTAACAAGTCACTTTGGTCTAGGACAGTGATGGCGAACCTATGACACGCGTGTCAGAGGTGACCCGCGAACTCATTTTTTTGGTTGATTTTTCTTTGTTAAATGGAATTTAAAGATATAAAATACATATCAAAAATATAAATCTTTGTTTTACTATGGTTGCAAATATCAAAAAACTTCTGTATGTGACACGGCACCAGAGTTAAGTTAGGGTTTTTCAAAATGCTGACACGCTGAGCTCAAAAGGTTCGCCATCACTGGTTTAGATCCTGAAGGCAAAATTACATGGGAAGATCATCAAGCTAAATGGATTGAAACCAGACTTAAAAGTAGTGGCTACAGATGCACAGGGAGAGTGGGAGCACTTCCCGAAGGAACAGGAGGCCCCATCAAGTGACAGGGCTGATGAGCTGGGCCACAATAAGAGCCTGGATTCCACACATTTTGAAGGCTTGCCTGGCAAGTGGTTTGCGCCTAAAGGTTCCACTGGGGGGAAGCCATGTGAAAGGATCCTACAGGTGGTCATTGAGAATTTTGGGAAGATCAAGAATGTGGATATTTCTATGTTTAACCCCTACAGAGAGGTAATGAATGGTGGAAGCTTTGGGGGTTTTAGCTTCAGCATGCAGACATTTGAGGCCTTTGTACAGTACTAGGAGTCAGCTGACTTCATAAAAGCCATGGAGACCCTTTGAGGGATGAAGCTGATGCTTAAAGGGGATGGTGGGAAAGCTCTGGCATGTAACATTAAGGTAAGAAGTAGCCAGAGTTTCTGTTATTTCTTACTGTTCAGGTAAAAGCTACAAGGAAGCATCTAGAATAAATTTCCTTAGACTCCACTGGGCTCTGATCAATAGCTCATGTAAAGATTTGTGTTGTCATTAATAAATGGATGTTTAGGAAGAAAAGTAATCCTGATTTAAACATTCTTTTGCTATCAGGCAAGCTGCCAGCTGGGATTTTAAGTGATTGTTGTTATAATCTGGGGTTCTGCCATAACTTCTTGAAGGCATTAAAATATGTTTCATGGCTCTTATCGAAGTATCTCATGTGCTTATTCTACTTGACAATCCGCTGAGAGAGAGTTTGAAATCACAAGGAGAACTATTTACTCTCTCTTTATTATTGAGATCACAAATTATATTTTCAAGATGCCTGATAGGTAAATTGCTAAAACATAATCCCAACAAACTTGGATTATTTCCTTTCAAACTACACTCAGCCTGTCTAGTCATGTCACCTTTTTTATGTCTGACTACTTAGTCATCTCTTTCTTGAAATCTTAATCCAGCAGAGGAAAGGATGCTGCTAAAGCCTCCTTTTTCTCTAAATTAATCTTTAGCATAAATTTAGACTTTTAGCTTAAGTAGCTTCCTATGTATGAACCTGTGTAGGTGAGTTATGTGTTAAGATACTTCTGTTAAAATGTACATTTTAAAATTATGAGCTACTCAGTCAGACAAAAGATACAGCAAATACTATAATGACCACCCATATATACCAGTGCCCAGCTGCCCAGCTTGTGCCTATTAGAGCCTGTGCCTGATGATGGCATTGTGATGTTACCTGTGGCAGTTAAGTGAGCTCCTCAAGGCTCTGCCAAAGAAAATCCTGAAGCCCACAAGACTGTTAGGAAGGCTCAGCGGAAGTAGTAGAACAGTGTGGGGACTAGGATATAGAGAGAATATTTTTAATTCATTTGGTTTTGAATTGCCCATGGCCAAATTAGTTTTATTTCTGTGGCCTGAGACACAATGGCCAACTTTTATAATGAAACTTTGAAATATTTGGGGTCAGGTTATGTATGATACAACCAAACACTTCCGTAAGGAGTTATTTGGAGGCAAAATCAGGAAAGGCTAAGATTACAAGAACCGGAGGAAGAAAGCAAAGAAAAGAAGAGAGATCAGGAAGAGTCTGTAAGGTAAGGAGACCAACTTTAACAACGAGGGTGTTGTACTTTTGATTTATGGATTTATCTCTTTGGATGAATGGCTAGACTTGATAGAAAGATTACATTGAGGTGGGAGGGGACAGGAATTGGCTCATATTGTAGAACTGCACGCAGTTCTTTCAGCAGTGCTATTACAAAGCCCAAAATGACAAAAACAGTTGAAAACAAGAGACTTTAAAAGACAACATCCTTGTTAGGGAGAACAAGTAGTGAGAAATAATGGACTAGCCTGATTAAGCTAAAATGATTTTTAAAAAAGGACCAGGAACTTTTATAGTGAAAATTCTAGCCTGATTAAGCTAAAATCATTTTTAAAAAAGGGCCAGGAACTTTTATAGTGAAAATTCTAGCCTACCAAAATGTTTAAAAGATACCAATTTACCTAAAATTTACCAACTTTTACCTAGCCTACCAATCTAAAATTCTTTTTAATTAAACTTCTTTTCAGGTCTAGAAGAGGTTTTCTTCAACAGGATGGTCAATATTCAAGCTAACTCCTAGGCAAGAAGGTATGGATTGATTTATTGGGACTATATTTCTTGTTGGCCTAAGTTCTTTCTGTGAACCTTTATTCCTTTGAACTTATCATTGTTTCCCAATTTAGGAGCTTGAGACTAGAAAGTACTATTGGATTGTCAAAGGTTTTCCAAGGTACAAATGGGCCAGAACTTCTGGGCTCTGAAAACCAGTTTTACCTCCTGGTCCCTCCCCTTGCATGTTTATTCTTTCAGTTTTTCTTGTAAATTACAGCCATTCAAAAAGGGAGATAAAGAGTATCTTCCCTTGTGTCTCTCACTTTTTTAGCTGTTGAGGTGATAGGACTTACTTGAGGTCACGTCTGTGAAACTTGGCCAGAGGTTGTGGCTAGTCAATGTAACTATTCCCCCAAAATTTCTGAACCGAACATGCAGTTTAAATAATCCTCCAGCTTTTGGGCTAAATTCTCACTCAGATAATTGTCCTTTTTTGTTTCTTTCCCCATGTTTCCACAGGGCCTAACCAAAACAGTTTTTATTTTCAGAAAACGGAGGTTAAAAAAAAGCCCATACTCAGTGGCTAGAGCGTCAGCCTGTGGACTCAAGGGTTCCAGGTTCGATTCCGACCAAGGGCATGTACCTTGGTTGCGGGCACATCCCCAGTAGGGTGTGTGCAGGAGGCAGCTGATCGATGTTTCTCTCTCATCGATGTTTCTAACTCTCTGTCCCTCTCCCTTCCTCTCTGTAAAAAATCAATAAAATATATATTTTTTAAAAAGCCCATAATCTTTTAATCCAGTATGTTTTTTTAATTTATTTTTTAGTTTTTATTGATTTCAGAGAGGAAGGGAGAGGGAGAGAGAGATAGAAACATCAATGACGAGAGAGAATCATTAATCAACTGCCTCCTGCACGGCCCCTACTGGGGATCAAGCCTGCAACCCGGCATGTGCCCTTGACTGGAATCGAACCTGGGACCTTTCAGTCCGCAGGTAAACGCTCTAACCACTGAGACAAACCAGCTAGGGCACCAGTATGTTATTTTATGATAGTGTACTGTGCTATAATATATATGAAGGACCAGTTCTCACCCTTAAGGTTTCTGAGTGCCTTGACTTAGCTTTATTTGCCTATGTAAAACCAGCTCATGGAAGGTTTTGATCTCAAGAAAAACAAAATCATTACTGTGAAAGCTGGTCCAGTAATCCCTGACTACGGTTTGAGAAAGTGGAGACTAGAGGCCCCTCCTTAAAATTCTGTAATCTTTTTTTGTAAGGTCTCCTGTACTTGTTTCTAATTAATCAACTCAATTATGTGTCTTTCTCTTTTGATGGATGCATCACAGTGTCTTTTGTCTCTGCCAGGCCCTGGGGTTAGCAGTGAGAGATTCCTACAAACCTAAATGATTTGTTGTCTGTCCATGTTGCCCCCTTCTCTTCCCACCCACAGTGGTGAAGGAGTGGGGAAGAGAGCAGATGCCAAATAAATACCTTCTGAATAGTTGCCCTTTAATCATTGTCCAGAAAAAGAAAGGAGGAGAGGAAAGCCCAGGAAGAGAGGAAGAAGGCCAGGGTCAGGAGGTGACCCCTGAAGGGACAGACACCAGCAAAGGAAGCGGGACAGAGACAAAGCTGAGCTGCCTGGAGAGCCCAACACTTCGGAGGAGTGAGAGGAGAGGAAGTTCCTACTGGCTCAAGGCAGGTGGAGGCCACTTGATTGCTACTGGTGCTCCTGAGGAAAATTGCAGTAAGGCTCTTTCCCATTCATTTGTTGTTCGGTTTTGGTAAGAGACACAACCCTTCCAGTTAAGCTATCAACTATTTAAAATAGATTCTATGGAAGGCACATTGCAGTTTATTTTCAATAAGCTGATCTATAGTAACCCCAAGTATGGGTTTCCAAAAGGTGTACCCAAATTCTCTCAAGGAGTTGTGTCTCACCTTTGCCATCTGTCACACACGTTGTGTTCCTAAACTTCAAGACAGTTTTACCCAGGGCAGTATAGCTAGCGTATCTACTTTTCTAGGTTCCTAATGGATTTAACAGAAAATGCCAGGGGGAAGAAATGGATGGTGTGGGTGTTAGTTTTGTAGTCTTCCATTAACTTTACATGTCCATGTATCTGTAACAGTTTGAATGAGAAGGGAGAGTCTTGAACAGATAGCTTTGTATAGCAAGCTCATGTTAATTAGTCTTAAAGTATTTGCTGAGGAATTTCTCATGTCACACAGCAATTGTTTTATTTGGAAAGTTCCAATTTTGGAACTTCTTTTCCCTCCACTCACTGACCTCTTAAAGATAACCAGACTTAATAGATGTCCCAGAGTAAAGGTCAGAAAGGCTCCCAAACTGATCATTTAAAAATCTATATTCAGTGTTTGTTTTTTAAAAATATATTTTTATTGATTTTAGAGAGAAAGGGAAAGGGAGAGAGAGATAGGAACATCAATGATAAGAGAGAATCATTGATCAGTTGCCCCACACTGGGAATCGAGCCTGCAACCCATGCATGTGCCCTGACCAGGAATTGAACTGTGATCTCCTGGTTCATAGGTCGATGCTCAACCACTGAGCCATGCTGGCCAGGCCATATTCAGTGTTTTTAAATACTGTACAAAGGGTAAATGGCATTAGTTGAGTTGATTTAATGTATATTTGAAATCTCAGCCTTCTCATTAATGCGAATAATCAGTGAAACCAGGATCAGAAAAATATTGCATTTCCACTTATAATAAGGGTAGCTGGATCTTTTACAGTTTACCTTAATAACCACTGAAGAATTTCTCTTTAAATGTGAATGATGCCTAATTCTTGGCCCCATTGATACCTTATACTGATTACGCAATTCTAATCCTAGTTAATGGGTAAGCACTGAGCCATGCTTTGCGCCAGGTGTCAGTAGAAGCACTGTATAAACTCCCCCAGCAGGGTGGGATTGTAACACCACAGATAGAACCGTTGTCATTGGCCACATTTTCTACTTGCTGTGCTGCTTCTGACTGAAGGCGGGCAGAAACACCCTCATCGGCGATCCATAGGAAAAAAACTGGGATGAAAAACAGAAAGACAGGTTACCTTTCAAGTCAGTTGACTCTCTTGTAGACACGTTTCACCCAGCCAGTTTTGTTTTGTTTTGTTTTTGTTCTAGGATTTTCTGGGAGGGCTATAGGGCATTTCTAATTCCTCTTCATACCCCCAGTTTGTGAACAAATAACAAAAGGGTCATGTGCTTTGAAAGTATATAAATAGTGGTGTCTTGTAATATAAGGATGGCACAAATCTAGTAAAAGCAGTTCATATTAGACTGAGACATTTAATTTTATACCTCCTGTTTCCTAGTACAACAGTGTTCCTAATTTGGATTGATCCTAGGTGGTATTAGAAACCTATTACAAAAATGGCAGAAATCCAACTTTTCTTTGAACATTTTTATTTGTTTAGTTTTTTATGTCAGACTTTTAACCTTTTTCTTTGAAGGAACCCACACAGTTTAACCCACAAGAAGTAGATGTTGCAGGCCCTGAAGCTACTCATGGTCTGGGGAATTCATTGAAAACTCTAAAGAAAGAAAAGTTAAATACCCAATATCTTCAAAGTCAGGAGAAAGTGCCAAGATACAGGTTGCCAGTTTAGATAATAAATAAAAACAAAAAATGGAGGAAAGAAATAGGGCTGAGTTACATGAATCTTCCCTCCATTGTAGAAAAAATGGAAATGATTCAGTCAGAAAAAAGGGAACTGGACAATTATTCACCAATGAATGCAATGACATTTTTGACTTTGAACAGAATTCCTTGCAGATTACATTAATTCAAGGTCAGCCTCCTGAGAAGGAAGACCACCTCAGTTCTGATAACTATCCTTTCAGATTATCTGAGCAAGACCTATTCAAGAAAAACCATGAAACATGTGACCTCATTGACTTTCTATTAAACCATTATTATCACACTCCAAAATATCCTTCTATCTGTCTAGAACCAAGTCACCCAACAAGCACATGTCAGTGGCAGAGATCTGTCCATGCTACAGGAAATGGATTTCAGATCAATTTGAGAAATTACCAATGTGACTTAACCAGCTTGAGTCAAATGCAAAACCTGCATACTCAGGGTCCTGTGCAAAAGCCACAAAATAGAGCAAAAGTTTATTATGCTGAAGGATGTTCTGAGGAGTTTAAAAATCAGCCCAGGGACACAGCCAGTGAATCTGATGATCAGTTGACCCCAACTGATGGAAAGGGCCATCTGTTGGAAAAGACTGATGCTTACCAGGTCAAAGATTCCGAATCCGGAAGTCAAAGCCAATTTTCCTCACCCAAAAGGTCAGCAGAGTTGGAGTTGTCAGATTTCCTCGAGGAAATTAGTAGTGATTCTGAATGCTTCAATGAAACCCTCATCATAAACACAGAGGAGGAAGAGAAATCTGTGGCCATATATGAAAATCCACCTGAAAGAGGATCTCTCAATGCTGAAGTCATCACTAACAATCAAGAAATTAGATCAAGTCAGCTGACCTTGTATTCAGAGTGTAAAAATTTTGAGGAGGAGAAACACTCTAAATACCATTTTAGGAAACCGGTCAAGAGGTTCAAGTATGAACGAAGAAGTTCATTGCTTGAGGGTGAAAACAATTCCATGAGAGTTGAGAACAGCAACAACAAAATGAAGAAAAGGCTAGGCCCCAAATACATGTTTGGTCAGGGCAACTACCGCAAGTCCAGTTCCGGTTACCTACTAGGCAATATCGCAAGAAAGAGGAGGTGGTTCCGTTATAATACATTTTACCAGAGAGTGAACTACAGGCTCTTTCGTGCTCCAACATCATCATCAAAATTTACTAATGCTTTCTATTCAAGGTGTTTTCCCGAAAGAAGACAGACTATGTGGAAGACAAGAAATAACCAGAATGTAAGAAGATTCACAAGATATGAGAATTCTACACATTTCAGGCCAACTTCTGATAATTATAATATTAGATGTAACAATCAGGAGCACACTGGCTATAGAAGCTGTTTAGAAAACAACTAAAGCAATTCTTTATACTTCTAAATGCTTTAAAGGTCTCTTAGATCAGGAACACCCTTATTCACAATAAACAATTTGCAAAAAGAACATTTAAGACCAAGTATAGCTGTGTAGTTAGTAACAACAAGAGCAAGAGCAACATTTAAAAGCTTGAGCAAGGTCAATTGAAAAAACTTGTTTCTCTTGCCAAACTATGGGTCAAAATCACTGCAGGTGTGTTGGCAAGCTTTGGAAATACAAAACATCCAGTTTCTGAAAGTTGGTAAAACAATGTACTTGCAAAACTTCCTGATCTAAGAGCAGACATTTCTACAGTTCAACTATAACTTTAATTTGGTGCCATTGAAAGAGCAAATTAACGATGAGAAGTATTGAGATAGCCTCTTTGACCCTTTAGCTATCGTAAGGTCATCATTTAGTATCATTTATCTTCAAAGAGGACAACAGCGGATAAGGATCTTTTCACGTGTTCTTTGATTTCATCAGAACACCATGTACAACAAACTTTCTTACCTTTCATCTAGAAACAACTATGTATAAAAGAAATGAGACAACAGCTAGAACATAGACTTCTTCATATCATTAGAGGTTTTCATGAGCACCCATCAGAAGGAAATTAATCTTCTCAATATGTTCATAGTACTCAGAGTTTTCCTTTTAGAAAGAAAGTATTGGAAGAAGCATCTAAAAGGGGCTCAGATTGTCCTTTGAGTCTTAAAGGGACAGTGGACTATTAGCAGAGTTGTTTTTGAAGAACCCTATGACATTCCAGCCTAGAAAAGCAACAGGATTGAAGTGATACAACCAGTGGGACTTGCAAAAGGGAATATTGAAAGATCCTTGGGCAGCAATAATGGCACTTGAGAAGAAAAGACATGACAATATTCCATTTCAGGTTACATAATCTTTTCAGGGTTGGATGACATCAGTTTGTAAAAAGCCACTGGATAGCCCCAAAATGACTTTCTAAAACAGTAACAAGTGCCTCCTCAATCCTCAACAATGCCATGGAGTTAGGAAGAGTCAAGGGCAATGCCCATAGTTTTCTAGCTGGGGAAAGTCATATGTGTGCCACATTTGTAAACTCTTAAGCAATTTATCTTTTTACCTACTGTTTTTGGAGTTCTTTCTTTTTTTATTGCTTAAAGTATTACAAAGGGTTGGAGTTCTTGAATATGTTTTTTTACATTGAGATATTTTACAGATTCTTAAAGACTTACTGCAGTGCATGTAATGTTGAAAGCTTGACTGATTCATTCTGCCTTATGTTGGATTTAGAACCTCAGGGCCAGTAGATGACCTTTTATCTCCAACAAAGCTATACCCAACTTAGCAACTGAAGACATTGATAGGATCAGATTACCAGCAGCAAAAAATGGTGACTTTAACCTACAGAAGTATTAGAAGGCAACATTTTCATACCACATGATTCATTTGCAATAGTCCTAACTTGATAGAGCAGTACCAGCTGGTAAAGCCAAGGTAGAATGCCAATCAATGTGCTTGCCCAGAGTGAGAGGCACAGCGTGTATTCATAACCAGCTTCTTGAGCAACCTGATATCTGAAGGGGCTAGAAAATCTTCTCATTTATCTAAAGTGAGAGCCACGTGTTGTTTCATTAATGTCTTCTAATCACATTCAATAGAAGTATGCTAGTACATGCAAAAGTTCAGAAGTGAAGTAGCAAAGCAGGTTATGTTTACTATCATTACTTTCTATTAGTTAACATTGTTATTCTTTGTTGTGCTGTTATTTAACTGGGGCAAAAGTGTTTTCTCATATCTGTTTTCTATGTCCTGTGAAGTAACCAACAAATGAGTTGTTGACTCTGTTTTCTTCAATTCCACTTTCAAGCCAGTTATTCTACCATCAAAACTAGGTTTGGCTTGTCAAATCTGAAAAATCGCTCATGGGGCAAATGCCTTTTCTCTTCTGAAGACTGGCATTGACTATTAATGTTCAAAGTACTGTTGTCCAAGAAGCCTTTTAAAACTATTAATGGCTTGTACTTTGTCAGACAACTTTCTGCAACCAGGTATTATTCTCTTTCAATGAGACCCTGCCTGTTTATTTTCTCATGTTTCATGCCATTGAAACAAGGTTATGGGTTTATAATGGAAAACAGATATGTTCTGAATAAAAAAAACACCTCAATTTCTTATTTGATCATTTTTCTTTGTAGAGCTTTTAGTCATGGAAACAATCTGCTGCTCATAAAGACATAAAATAATAAAAATAGTTTAAAACAGTATGTGCATTTTTTTGTATAATAGAGCTGGTGCTAAGTTAGATCTGTGTAATAATTTCTGTCTTGTTTTGTTTTGTTTGCTAACTAAATACCATCCTGGGGCCTAGAAGAAAATAAAATGCTGGTTTTATGTTTACTTTTGGAACAACCTTGGGTTTTTATGTCTTGTTGTAACACATTCTAGATTTAACTAAACCTCTTTTTGTTGTGTAGGACTTAAATATGGAAGAGAATAACTGTACTTTTCAACTGAATGACTTAGTAGGGAATGGAACAGAACTGAAAATACTATCATTACTTTCTATTAGTTAACATTGTTATTCTTTGTTGTGCTGTTATTTAACTGGGGCAAAAGTGTTTTCTCATATCTGTTTTCTATGTCCTATGAAGTAAGGGCCTGAACTTTAAAATTGTTCTCATATTTTTCATTGTATGTGCTGCTGATAGTGTTTTAAGAAAGCTCAAAATTTGTCAAGGTATTTTTGTCAATTTGTTTGAATTGCTCAGGTAGAAAGCCATGCAAACTGGTAATTTGAAAATAAGAACCAAATAAATGTATTTGTATTTATTACAGTAAAGTTTAAATGTTAACTTTTAAATAAAAAGCTGATAATTCCATGCTAGTTTCTACCTATAGAATGCTGCCTTGCATTAATATTGCTAACCATTTGTACTGTTAAAGAAATAATACACATTCAATTTTCAGATAGATTAAAGATAAAATTGTTATAGTGAAAAGAGTCTTGGTTCATTTACCATATTATTGGCTTCAATGTTGGACATCTACAATAACATTTTCTTTTCAAATGTTTTTATTGATTTTAGAGAGAGAGGAAGGGAGAGGGAGAGAAACATTAATTGGCTGCCTCCTGCATATCCCCTACTGGGGATCAAGTATGAAACTGAGGAATGTGCTCTGATCAGGAATTGAACAAGTGACCTCTCAGTGCATAGGACAATACCCAACCAACTGAACCACACTGGCCAGGGCACTACAATAACATTTTCTATGAAAATATACATCTCTACTTTCAATCTTGTTTCTATGTACCTTGTCCCTTTATGATGCTAGTTAATGGAAATTAATTTTCAGAGATCATGAAACCAGTTTTATTTTCATTTTGGATAAATTGAAATTAAGATATTGGAACTTATGATTCTTCTTCCCTCAACCAAAGTTTTACCAGTGCTATGGAAAGGTAGCAAAAGGACTTCATGGAATCTCAGCTCATCCCTTCAGCCATTGGTGGAAGTAATAAAGTTATGCAATGTCAAAAAATAACTGTGGGTGTGGGCTGGGTGTCTAGTCTGGTGGGAAGTCTAGACAGTTATGCAGTGTCCCAAAACAGGTGTGGGTGTGAGCTGGGGCCTTAGTAATCAGTCCTTGACCATTCATGAGTTAACTGTTCTTTCACATGAAATGTACAGCAAACTGCCTATAAGTATCCTATATAATAAAAGCCTAATATGCAGTTTGTCCCCTTGGGCAGCTGGGAGATCGACCAGGAGTTTGACCGCTCACTATGACTTGCGCTGATCACCAGGAGGTGTCAACAAAGCAGTGCTGGCAGTGGGTGGCAGTAGAGGCACTGCTGGCCCCGATGGACCCCTATGAGTGGGACCACGGTGGGATGGTGGAGCAGGTGAGCGGGTAGTGCCAGGCCAAGGTGGGTGCAAGTGGGGCCTGATAGCCCCACCAATCGCTCTGCAGATGGAGACCAGTGGCAGTGGCGGGGGGTGGGGCCGCCACCGGGCTCTCAGGCGCTGAGGGACCTGGGCTGCGGGGAGGAGGCCTGGCCCCGATTGATCTCCCAGCAGGCTGGATGGTGGAGCAGGTGAGGGGCCGGCACCAGGCCAAGGCGAGGTGCCAGTCGGGGCTGCAGGGCTGCAAGGCTGGGGGCAAGAGCTGGGGCCCAATCCCCACAGGCCACCCTGAGGGACCCTACCCGTGCACGAATTCGTGCCCCAGGCCTCTAGTTATTTATATAAGGAAGGCAGAGTGTCCAACCTGGGCACTTGAGAGCTGAAAGGGTCCTTTTTGGGTTCAAAGAGCTCTTTGTGAAATAGCAAGGACTGTATGGATGCTTTTTCTGGATCTTGGGTTTGCCCTCTGAGGTAAGGTAAATGTGACATTATGTAGAGAAGTCACAAATTTGTGTAGATACTGAAAACACTTAGAATATGCTGCTTCAGACCCAGAGATGCTGATTGTGAGAACCGTGTTTCTGCAGGAGTTGGACAAAAGTAGGTGGAGAGCAAACATGTTCACCTGACACTTTCTCCACTGGCCCATAGTGGTTCCCTCATCTTCTTGAATTGCCTTTCACATAAAATGGCTTATGAATATGTGAACTGGATGTGTAATGTCTTTAGATTTAAGTCCTAACTTACAATAATATCCTTTTACATGTAGTCAGTACAATGTTGATTTAGTTCTGAATGGAGAGAAATCAGGCTATTTGGGATTGAAGCTTTAACCTGGCATTAGACAAACCCATTTAACTTTGTAAAATGAGTAGCCTAATCTTAACATCTAAATGAGATTTCAGGCTGCAAAGGTGGCCCAAGTTCGTCTCCCACTCCCTCCCCCAAAGCATATGGTGGTAAAACAGGTTGCTTGTTACAGAACGGGCAATTTATTTGTTGAATGAAATCTAGTTGAGGAAAAGGGCACATTTAAATAAAAAACCAGGTTAATATGGTTTAATAACAAAAACATGCTGTGAGCCCTCTTTCATTCAGGGACTACATCTCTTATAAGAAAACTTCCAACATTAAACATTAAAAGTCCAAAACACTAATATTCAGAGTAATCATTTGTATATGTTTATACAACTGATATATACAAATCTAATATCCCCCTTTTGACATGAAGTTTGCTACTCTAAGGATTCTTGACTACTTAACTGATCAGATGGTACATGAAAACAAAACTTTGCCTGGTTGGATAGTTCAGTGGGTTAGAGCATCATCCCGATACCCCAAGGTTGCCGGTTTGATCCCTAGTCTGGTTACATACAAGGAGCAACTGATGAATTCATAAATAAGTAGAACAAAAAAATCGACTTAACAAAACCTTAAAACTCTACCTTGGCATTTGGTAGCAATCCCTTCAATAAAATTATCCCTTTATATCCTTGCTATATAAAGACCTAAGGCAGAGGTCTGCCTTTGAGTTTAGAAAGTTCTTAAAGAGGCAGAATTTGACAAGTCACAAAAAATCAATTCAATCCACTATTTCTTAACAGCTGGTATTTGGTATGTGGTGGGAGGCTTCTATGAAGTTTTGTCCCTTTATTTGTTTCTCCTGAAATACAAAAAAAAAAAAAATCACTCAAAAGGGAAAATCTTAGTATTTAAGGTAAAGTGATTAATCTGGTTCCTTATATTTGTTTTTGTTTTTCTAAATAAAACAATCCACCACACTTTATTGGGTAAAACCATTTTATTAACTGACCAAAGCACTTCATTTTGTTTTCTGATTTGAGGTAAAACCATTAAACATGGTTCACAAGAAAATACAAGGAAAATACTATTCAACTACAATTACAAGAGTTTGAAACTTCACTAGTTGTTCACATAACACAAATTCATACAACTGTACAGTCTACTTAGCTAAGTTTATCGTTAACCATAAGACCAATATCAAAGACCTAGACACTTGACTACTACTCTTGCAGTGGCTCTAGTTTTGTGACAAAAGAGTTAACTGTTACCACTTTATGAATATACTTTACTTCAAAAACCACTTGGCTAGTGATGTGCACTGTTTTCTCATTATTCGGGGGGTGTGAAGGCTCTTAGTAGAGCAATCACCTGATCTACATGCCCCTCATGTCAAATCATGTAAAATAACCATTGCTCCACCATGAACATGGAGACTGAAAAGATAGCCCTATAATGTTCTTCATGTATTTAGATTTTTAGGCAAGCCAGCTGATTTTCCCCAAAGCTTCCTTTTGAATGTTCAGATCATGTTTTAATCCTCACTATAGAGAACAGTTAGTGAAGGTGTCCAAGTGTCTGAACAATGATGCTGTCTAGAAACAGTGTATTTCTTCCAACTAAGCCCAGCTTTGAGATTTCATTTTCTTACTGGACAGCTCTCTTTAATAAATATCAAAGCCTTTGGGACACTGCAGATTTGCTTTAGAGATGGAATTCATGCAGTTAAATCCATTGAGAAATAAGGAATTTGCTGTCTTTAGAGAACATCATGACTAAAAGTTGATCCTTTGTTCTTAGTGCTTGAAGGACTTTGCACATTTTGCATTTCTACGTATTTGGGGGAAATACCCAAGTCTTACCTATCTTTTAGGAAAAACAAATTTAAATTCAGCCTGTACTAACTACAGATAGAAGAAAAACAGTACTAACATTTGTATTACAGCACTGCAGTTCACTTTCTGCATTTATGACACACAAACATCATGCACTCAAAGAAGTTAATTTTTTCAGTGTCACTAGTGATGTTAATTAAAAAAATTTACAGCAAGTTCAAAACTTTTCTAAATATTGAAATCACCACATTTTAAAGACAGACTGGAATGTTACAAATGATTCTGCAAAATACAAAAATAGATATGCATCCATGAATGCTTTAATCGTTTTTCCGAGCATTCTCATCTTTTGGTTCTTCATCATCCGAGTACACAGTGGGCTCCTCTCCCTCCTTCAGCAGTTTGCCCACGTGATGATACTTGACTGGATAGAAAAAAACCACAAATGGTCAAGTCACTACCATATTTCGTGTTAAAGTATTGATTAGAGGCCTACAATCTACTTAGCAATGTGCTGGGCTTCTTAGAGTTTTGTTCAGAAGACAAATATAAAACAGCAACGTCTGACAGAGTGTGCAATGAGTATACAAATGAGTGTACAAATGTTTAGAAGGCTCATTATGAGGTAGTTAGAATATGCTTTAGAAAATGTGCAGAAGGATTTGGGTAGGAAAACACCACGTACAAAAGCATGCAGGTGAGACTGAACATACCTGGGAAGCAATAAAGAGACCAAGTTGGCAGGAGTAGAGTAGGAGCAAGGTTGTCTAAGCAGTGTGGGGAAATACTATAAAGGATGTGGAAAGCCAGCCTGAGGAGTTTGGACTTCTATATGTGGCAAAGGGCACTGAAGGTTTATGACAAAGGTAGGACCAGGTAAAATAGTGCTTTGGCAACAGTGGTATCGCTGTGGTGTTGAGGGGAGATGACAGTAAAGGAGAGACCAGAAAAAGGGTGACCAAGAGGCCAGCAAGGGTGCAAAGGACCAAGAGTCAGGAGTAGGGGGGTGTTGGTGTGGGAAGGGAAAGGGAAGAACATATGGTAATTTAAAGGATAACTACAAACATGAGTTAATAAAGTGAAAATTGGAGATGGACCGAAATGGGGACTCTGGAGAGGAACAGGATGGATTTATTACAAGGACTGGATAAATTAGTATTGGTAAGCCGGTCCTTGGAAAACCCTGATAAATTTCAACCCAATTGTGAGGATAGAAAGCATATTGTAGGGAGTAAGGAGGTACAGAGAGGAAATGAAGCAATGCTTAGGAACAACCACTGGTTGTTTGACAGTGGAGGGAATGAATGATAATATCTAGTGGATGAAGATGATAGCAGGAGATGAAAATTTTCCCCAACACGAGGAAAAAGCTATACGATGTTAAAGCAAGTGGTAAAGGAGGCATAGCACTGGAGATGTTGGAGAAAACAGACTAAAGAGGATATACTGGAATGCAAAAGACTTGGGAAGAGATGGAGTCAGCAAACCACCACCATAATGGCTGTTTCCTTGTGGCCAAGCTAACACAGGGTTAATCATCTCCATGTCAGAGGCCAAGAGGACAGAGCCTCCTCTTTCCGAATATGGGTAGGAATTAAAGGAGTACCAACCTGTCTAACAAGGTAATCCGAGCTGCTTTTGTGTGAAATAATCACCAGGATCAACTGGAACTTCCCTATCTGAACATATTATAAAGGTCCCTAGGGTGCTTGGGACTGTGCAAGACAAATAAAAGCTGCGGGTGCTTGAGAAACATGCCTTAAGGGGAATCCACAGCAACCCTGAAGCTGAAGTTTCACAACAGCAATTGGGACTAAGCATAGTTCAAGGGGGATGGGAACCACACTTTTTACCCCACTGATGAAGGCAAGCCCTAGAAAATAGAGCTTTGTCAGTTATAAATTACAGCTCATTGGTTTCATGTAGAAGAATCTATTGTTTCAAAGGCATCTTGAGGATGCAAAAATGAGGGACTATGTTAGCTAAATTATGTTTTCCATGTAAAAAGACTTGCCTCTAGCCTTGAAAGCTACGCTTAATCTGATTGAGATCCAAACTCTAAAGGTAGAGCCTTATCTGACTAATTATTAACTAAGAACTCTCTCTCTGAAGTCAGCATTAGTTTCAAAGAAAATGGTTGGATTTAGGGGAAAAAAGCAATATAATCAGTAATATTTAACTGATTATAGGGAACAACAATTAGAAAAATCACATTTTAAATGAAAAAATTCCTTAAAGAAATGATCATGGTCTTTATGTACTGTTTCAAAGCTGGGAAAGATTATTATCAAATTATTAGCAATGAAATATTGCTAAAGGTATCTTTAAACATTTAGGTTTGACAAAAATCAATTTCTCAGTGCTCAAAATTTGAACTTAACCTCCAAATTTACTTCTCCTCCAAAGACCTCAGCCCATAGCAAAAGCCAGGAAACAAGTCTCTCCGTTTTTTTTTTCTTTTTAAAAATGCAGACACCGTTGTTGCTGGGCATAGTATAAGCATCATTTATTTGTAGATGAAGCCTATATTTAGGCTCAGTTAGATTCAAAGAGAAGCTGTTTTATAGAATACAAGTCTCCTATTCTTTAGCAGAAATGTGGGTTGCTTTTAAACAGTAAGCTCTACAAGAGAGGGCTTATGAAAACCCCTCTTTCTGTAGCCATGATGGCCGCTCGCCTTTCCCCTCATATCAGTCACCAAATCATAGTGTGGAATCTGTGCAAACCTTTCAAAAACTAAAAAAACCAGAAACCCGAGATTCCATAGAGAACAAGCTAAAAATTGGTATGCAGTCATGGCAAGTGACTCAGCACTACTGCAATTACTTCAAGCCATGAACTTGATCCGTCCAAGATTCAGGAGCCTATCAAAATGCTCCCCAAGTTTCAGGTTATTTAGTAATAACTATTGGACTGCTGTGAATCCCATTACTGGTCGAAATTTGATCCAGCCACAACTTAAAAAAAAAATGCTTACAAGTGAACTGAGAGTCCCAGTCACTCAGGGTCTCCTGCTGGGCAGGAGTGAGGTCAGAAAGGTCATCATACTCATCCTTCAGAGCTTCCTTATCCAGGCAAAATGTGGCGAGGCCCCTGGATGCATCTCTTCCGGCAAAGACCCCATATGGCCCCTCTTTAAAAACAAAACAAAACCAAAGACAGAATCTTTATTAGTCAATTTCTCCGTGGTTTATACACAGAAAATGGCTTCCTTACCCATCAACATCAAAAGCCCCTTTTTGGAATATCCAATTTCATTTGGAAGCCATAAGTGATGTTGATACTTTGATCATTATGTAGTGGATACTACAAGGCCTGTTGTTATTAAACTTATTTAGATAACTAAAACAATCAAAATATTATACATTACCATCCATTTCCTGTGATTTTTCAAATAGCTAATAAAAAAAGCCATAAATGATGATCTCCCGGGGGGCTGGAGGGGGGGAAGGGGGCTGATAGGGACTAATACAAGATAATACTAAGTACACGGGTCACAGTTCAGCTTTAGGAGATTGAAAACAGAGCCTGGCTCTGCTCTAGGCACCGGGGCTACAACAGTGAAAGTTATGGTTTCTTAAGATAATAAACACCAAGGTTTTAGTAAATCAGAACATTTCCTTATAAATGTCGACAGAGATCTTTGGTTGCAAGAATGTATTAAACATTAACATGTGGCATCTGCAGGATAAATTCTTTTATGAGATTATTAGTGGTTCAGAAATCTATCCACAAGTTACATAATCTTCACTGTCAATAAAGATGAGGTAGAACAGAGATAATCTCTGTCACTCTGTTTTTGGTGGGCTTGAAGGAAGATTAAAAATCCTAAAATTTTCATGGAAAATAGAGGAATCAATACCTCAAAATAATTCCACCTAAAAGAGTAGTGAATCATTGTGTAGGTACTTAAAGTGGATATTTACACTTGCTTAAATATTGTACAAATAAATGCAAAGAATCCAATGTGTTTCCACAAAGGTTGATTGAGTAGCAAACCTGACATTAAAGTTTGTAAAAGTATGGGTCAAGTTTCAATATGGCCTGGCCAGCTGAAACCTCAATCCACCAGGATTTTTTCTTTTTTACAAATTAGATGAAATTTATGCTCAAATTTGAAATCCAAGTAAGATTCTAAAAAAAAATGGTTATTTTAAATCGTGATTATTACTATATGCTACTATTTCCACCAGAGAAGGTTAAAAAAAAACCTTCATAGTTTTCTAATAGGAATAGTAGCACCTAGTGCTTAAAAATAGGCCAATTGTATTGGTTTGGACCGCACCATTTCAGAAATTCACAGAAAACCACAGTCTGAGAGGAACATTAAAGGACTTTGAAGAATGTGTATTAACTAGAATGTAAGCCCCATGAGCAGAGATTTGTGGGAGGTTTTTTTTTTTTTTTTTTTTTTTTTGCGTGTGTTCACTGCCATAGTCCCAGCACCTACAAAAGTGCCATGCATAGGCGAGGCACTAGAATGAAATGAATAATTCCTAGGAATCCTTTGTAATATGAAGTATCCTTTCCACACAGTGTCACATATTCATGGGCTTACAGGATGACAGTGCAGGGTAGAGACTTAGAGATCTCACAGGGGCCATCATTTTAAAGAGGGACAACTAAGGCCCAGAGAGAACAATGCTTGACACTGGGTCACACAGCTGGTCAATAATCCAAGCAGGGCTCGAACCCAGGTTGCTTGACTCCCAATTTTGTGCTTTTTGCACAGGCCTATATTCCGCTCAATGACTTTGCAAACTAAAATCGTATGATGATGCCCCACATGCTTGTGTTTTGACTGCTTTATGGTGCAGCTCAGTAGTAACAGTTATTTACATGATTATGTTTATTGGTAATGCCTCTAGGTGTGCCACCATAAGTGACAAATAATATAGGTGTGGTCTTCAAATTATTTTGATAGTTACATGTCTGCAGAAAGTATATCTTAATGATCCACAAGGAAAAACTGCTAAATGGGAGAGTTCCTTAATTTTAACACATCTGATTTTGATTAGTTGGACTGGGAGGGTAAAACAAAGTGGGAGTGGAGAGGGCCAGATTGCTGCCTTCTATACTCTTCTCTCTCCATGGCAGCAGGAAAGAGAGTGTGGGCAGTGTGTATATACTCCCAGAGCTCCTTGGTTTTAGAGGAGTCCATATTGGAGGAGCTAAAATCTCTTCTTCCTCCACTGCAAATATGTATTCTATAAAACCAGGCTGCATCTCGAATTGGCCTGGAGAAGTAGCATGTTAAATGTAGATTCCTGGGGATCTTTCATTGTTATGGTGATTAGGCCAGAAATCCATATTTTTCCTCAAGCTCATCAGGTGATTCTGATTCAACTGGGCTTGAAAGGCCTCATCTCTAAGGCCCCTTCAAGCCGGCCCCTTCCAACAGCTCTGCAGTCTTCCACCCTCATTTCTCTTCTGGTTGGCTTTTCCTGAATCCCCACACCCAGTAGCCTTCACAGCCCTACCCCCTTTGTTTCTCAGGATCCTCCCACTTCTCCCTCCCTCCATTTTTAATTTTTTTGGCTTCTAGTCCTTTCTCTCCTGCTATAGACTACTGTACTACCTTCTCAGCTTACTACATTCCCAATTGTCCGCCACATTTGGCCTTTATTCCTCCCTCACCCAGCTCCCTTCTCCCTAACGAACCTCCCTTGTTTATTTTCCAGCTTTTCCCTGTCCGCTAAACACGGAGTGCACACACATACCAAACACATGCACAAACATACCTGACACATGCCATATTCCAAGCGTCCGCGCGCACACACACACACACACCCACACGCTCCCGACAAGCCACATACACTGACTATGCACACACAGCGCACACTCACATCACACCCCCACGCACCATGCTTCTACCTGCTGCTAATCCCATCTCCCTTTCCTTCTCCCACACCCTCGCATTCCACCATGGCTACTCCTGGCATCAACGGCCTTTACGTCCTCTTCAAGGCTGGGCGTCCCTCCTCCCACTGCCCACCCCCCAGGCCACCCTTAAGACAACACCATCCCCTTCTTCCAGGAATCCCCAAATCCGATACCTTCAAAACTCCCCTAACACTGCTTTCTGCTGTATCCCACACACACCCTTTCCAGCCGCCCCTCCCCCCGTCCATTTTACACCGCCCCCCCCCCACCCCCCGGGCAGCTTAAGCGCGTCAGACTCTCCACACACCTCCACCCGGGCATTGGTAGGGGCGGGGAATCTGGCCCCCAGAGGCCCGCAGCCCTAGAGCGCCTCTTGACCCCCGCCTCCGCCCCGGGGGAAGCCGCTCAGCCCCCACCGTCCGCCTCTCCTCCTGCCCGCCCTCACTAACTCGGTCGCCATTCCTCCCCGGGGGCGCTTCATTTTCCCCTCGCCCCTCCGGGCTCATCCCCGTGCCGGGCCCCCTTCTTTTGTTTCCACGTCCCGGGGGCCAACCGCCTTACCAGGCCCATAGAACTTGCGGCCTTTGGTCACGTCGAACACCTTGCCGTTGATGGCCATGAGTATGCGCGGGTCCTGGACGCCGTCGAAGCATCGCAGCTCGGCAGGGGTGAAGTCGCGCCGCTTAAGGCGGGGCAGCGGGGGCGGCTCGTCGTCGTCGCTGTCGCCGCTGGCCGCCGGCTGGTCCCCGCGCACGATCTTGTACAGCAGGAAGATGCAGAGGCCGAGCAGCAGCAGGTTGAGAGGCGACGTGAAAATCTCGTTCAGCAGCCCGCTCTCCAGCTCGCTCGGTTCGGCGCCCGTCGCCACCACTTCCTCGGCAGCCATGATCGCTGGAGCAAAGGTTGGGCCGGACTTGGGAAAGCTCCGGAACTTGAGGCTTTCTCCACCCTCTCCGAGAGCTAGTGCGCGCGGGGCTCGGCGAACAAGGACTAGGCAGGGGAGGAGGCGGGGCCAGGAGGGGAGTGGGCGGGGCAGAAGTGGGCGGAGCGTCCCAGCCTGGTCTGTCTCGAAGCTGCTGACGCGCGGCGCTGGGCCGAGTCTGGCTCCGCCTAGCTCAGGCCCCCCATCTTCCTGTGGAGCGTGAATCCCCTCCCCCAGTGGGATCCAGCCTCCTCCACTGCTGAGATAACTGAGCCCACCCCTCAGCTCCACCTGCGAGGCTCCGGACCCCTCCCGATGCCATCCTCTCGCTCACCACGATGCAGGGCGCAGCCCTCCGGAGCACCCTGCTAGCTCCTGACACACCGACCCCCTCGGAGAGTCTTGGCTCTATTGGGATCTGTCTGAGGACGACCCCTTCCCCCCTCCTCCCCCCCCCCCTCCCGCCACCTGATGCGCGCCAAACACCGACTCCATTTCCTAGCTTCGGGCTTCTCTCCTGCCTTCTATTTCAAAGCCTCATGTTTTCCCAGCCATCCCCCAGAACAGGAGACTTTCTCATAGGAGACAGAAACCTCACTCCTTGAGCTCCCTTTTCCACTTTGGGAAAAGCCCCATTTTCACTTTGGGAACCCCCGTTTGCTCTCTTTGACGGCCTTTTTCCAATCCTCCCCCCAGATGCTGTGGGGCAGACACCCCCAGGATTGCTGAAGTCAGTGCACAGCCCCCCTGCTGACAACTCTCCCAATATCTGGGGAAACAGATCAATCGCCAGATTTACTCTGGAAACCAAAAACCTTTTACAATCACTAATTTGCTCAGTCCCAACGCATCAGCAATCTACGTTCTGTCGCTGCTCTTTTGTGTGGTTGGAACGCGGGGTGGGGGGGGGGCGGCTTAGAATAATGAGGAAACTTTCTTTGTTTGTCAGCCTTCTTCTATTTGAGCTCTGTCGAGCTACCCTTGGCAGTCACAACAACTCTGTATTGAAGTCCAGAGGAAGGCTGGCGTTTGGAATGATCCTAGGTTTGGTTCCTTCTTTTTCTAGGTATTTCATCTGGCCTTTGATGTGCTAAAGGGCTACACTGGAGCAGGCCTTATGGAAGCTGTCTATCCCCTTTAGTCTTTTCTGACCTTCTTTATTGTGGCCGGGGGAGGGGAACCTAAGAAAGGATAGAGGGAGGCAAATAATTAAAACCAAGCCATGCCCACATCTGCAGCCCAGAGCTGTACTTTTCCCTCAGGAATTCTGTTCACTTGCTCATCATTTACCACCCCACCCCACCCCTTCCCAACACACAGGAGACTTGAGAGAATTGGCTTCTTACCTCAGAATTCTCAAAGTTTCTGGCACAAACTGTTTCTATCCCTGGCCTCACCCACCCCATCTTCTTAAATCATTTAAAAGTTCATGTGAGCTTAACAATCTCTAAATCAACCCACTCATCCTCTCCCCACCTCCCCAGATCTAAATTTACGGTTATCTGAAATGGCCCTCAGATCTTTTGTCAAAACTCTGCGATTTAATCAGCCCAGCCGGAGTGGCTCAGTGGTTGAGCGTTGACCCATTAACCAGGAGGTGAGGGTTGGATTCTCTGTCAGGGCGCTTGCCCAGTTGTGGGCTTGATTCCCCGGTGGGGGGCGTGCAGGAGGCAGCTGATCAATGATTCTCTCTCATCATTGATGTTCTATCTCTCTCTCCCTCTCCCTTCCTCTCTGAAATCAATAAAAATGTATTTTAAAAAGCTCTTCAATTTAATCAAAGAGAAACAACCTCAAACTCAAGGCTGTACTAAGGATCTAATTACCTTAAACACACACACACACACACACACACACACACACACACCTGTATGGCCAAGACATTTTTACAAACCAACAAACTTGTGAAAAATATTTTTGTTTGCAATCAATATGACAAAATGTAGATCTCTTTTAAGAGCTCATTTTAATTTATAAGAAAATCCAGGAGATTCTAGTCAATAAATGGGCAAAAATAGAAATAAGTAGTTCACAGAGAGGGGATAACAATGGTGACTAAGCATATGAGAAATGTTTAGTCTTGCTAGCAGTGAAAAATGGAGATACCACTGTCATTGACAACTTTCCCACAGGTGAGATAAAAGAACAAGGATGATATACAATGCTAGCAAGAGAGTGACGATAATCTTGTCACACTATTGGGGGGAGTAAAAATTGGTATAACCTTTTGTTAGCCATAAAAGTATTTTCTATCCATTAATTCCACTTCTAGAAAGCTATTGTTTGATCCAGGAACTCCACCTCAAGGAATCCACTCCAAGGAAATATTCAGAAATGCAAACAAAGATTTCGTTACCAAGATGCTCACCAGAGAATCATTTCTAATATGGAAAAACTGGAAAGAACCTGATTGTTCAACTTTAAGAAATAGATAATTAATTGGCTTGAATTGTGACAAAACCATAAAATGGTGTATGATACAACCATCCAAATATTATTATGACATGGGAGAATTACTTTTTAATCTTAAAAGAGCAAAACAGGATACAAACTATGTACAGCAGGGGTCCCCAAACTACCGCCCACGGGCCACATGCAAATACAAATATTGTATTTGTTCCCATTTTGTTTTTTTACTTCAAAATAAGATATGTGCAGTGTGCATAGGAATTTGTTCATAGATTTTTTTTAAACTATAGTCCGGCCCTCCAACGGTCTGAGGGACAGTGAACTGGCCCCCTGTTTAAAAAGTTTGAGGACCCCTGATGTACAGTATAAACTCAGCTTTGTAAAAATAATGCATAAAAGGAAGCCTGAAAGGAAACATGCTAAAATGCTAACTGTTGTGATTGTTAACTTCTTTATACTTTTCTATATTTTCCACAATGAGCATATGTTACTGTTAACTTCAGGGGGGAATAGTTTATTATTTCTTTTCTGAAAAACTGTAGAATGGTAATACATGTTCATTATAACAAACTTAAACAATACGTATGTGTATAAAGTAAAGAATGAAACTCATCTCCCTCTCCCACTCCCCAGACAATCTTTAAATCTGGCTCACACATTAGCAGTTTGGTTTATATTCCTACAGACATCTCTCTCTCTCTCTCTCTCTCTCTCTCTCTCTCTCTCTCTCACACACACACACAAACACACACACACACACACACATTTTTGTTCTACCAAATTGGGAAATTCTTAAAATAATAAACAATTCATCAGTTTTTATTCTAACAAAGAGAGGCACAAAGTAAAAAAGAAGAAGAAGAAGTAGAACAAGCCATTAGCTCTCACCCATATAAGCCCTGTTGGAATTTTTCAAAGTCATACTCATTTATTCCTAAGGTGTAAAAGTCAAACTCTAGAAAGATACAAAATACAAACTAAAGCCCCTCTGCCCACCCTTGATTCTCTCTTCTCAAATGCAACCACTATTAAAAGTGGGAGATATGTCAGACAGAGAAAGACAAATACTATGTGATATCTCTTACGTGTGGAATCTAATAACATCAACAATAACAACTCAAAAGACCACAGAGTGGCCTGGCATGGCTCAGTAGTTGAGCATCCACCTATGAACCAAGAGGTCACAGTTCGACTGTCAGGGCACATGCCCAGGTTGCAGGCTTGATCCCCAATGTAGGGCATGAAGGAGGCAGCCAATCAATGATTCTCATCATTGATGTTTCTATTTCTCTCTCCATCTCCCTTCCCCTCTCTGAAATAAATAAAATATTTTTTAAAAGAACAGGAAAAAAGGCCACAGAGTGGAATGGTGGTTACCAGGGGATAAAGGGTGGGAGAACTGGAAAGTTGTTGTTTAAAGGTTCCAAACTTGCCGAACCGGTTTGGCTCAGTGGATAGAGCGTAGGCCTGAGGACTGAAGGGTCCCAGGTTCGATTCCGGTCAGGGGCATGTACCTTGGTTGTGGGCACATCCCCAGTGGGGGGCGTGCAGGAGGCAGCTGATCAACCTCTCTCATCGATGTTTCTAACTCTCTATCCCTCTCCCTTCTTCTCTGTAAAAAATCAATAAAATATATATTTAAAGGTTCCAAACTTGCAACTAGTAGGTAAATAAATCCTGGAGCTCTAATATATGGTACAGTGAATATAGACAATAAAACTATTATAAATATTAAACGTACTAAGAGATTAGATCTGAATTGCTTCCACCAGTAGAAGAAATAATTATGTGACACCGACAGAGGTGTTAGCTGGCTACAATGTCAACCATATTGCAATATAAATTTGTCAAATCAATAGGTTGTACACCTTAAACTTGCACAATGTTACATGTCATTTAAAATTATATCTCAATTTTTTTTAAAAGCAGGGGAAATCTTTTTATAGCAGGCTGGGGAGATTTATAATTTTCATTTATCACAGTCCACAGTCCATTCTGCTACAGTCTATAGTCCCTTGGAGGGGTAAGAGGAAAGGACATCCTGCTTCACACAGAAGGTAGGAAATGTCGGCAATTTAAAACCTCAAGAAGTGATTCAGCTTGAAAATATAAATGCTTTCAAAGCAGATTTGACATTAAATAAAGTGAGCTCTTAGGTAACACTGGGATGCTGAGATTGCTGAAGAAAAGCATCCCACCATTCTGCCTTATGTCACTATATTAGGTGGAAAGGTCTCTTCCAGAGTGGCAGTTCTCAAGTTCTCTGGAAGTGAGCAAGGTGACGAGTCCTTCAGAACATGAGAGTTGCATTTTACATGCTCTTTGGCTTCAAATCAATTTTCAAAGCCTATGTACTTGACCTGAGGACTACTTATTTCCCAAGATATATGTTAAGTCTTCTAATATTTCTGACGTTCTTGCCTCCTTTAAATTATATTCAGAGGTTTTTAAGGGCTTTTAAAGAGAAATAAGACAATTGGCTGATTAGCTAGAAAATGTGGGAAGTAATTAAACTTCAGCAGTAATCAAATAAATCCAAAGGAACATATTAACAACATACCATTTGTCATTATTCATATCAATGGAGCATTTTTTTTGCCTTTTGTTTCTTAAAGCTCTTTAAGAATGGCAATACTTGGTGTTGGCAAGCATGTAGCAGGAGGAGCACCCTGACAAAATGCTGGTGAGAGTAAAATTTCTAGAATAAAAGATTCATTCTGTTCACCAATGTATTTAAGCCCTTAGACCATCTCTGCCATGTATTAGGTGATTAATAAATATTTTTTGAATTAAATTATATTGTAAATGGATACAGAATTTCTAGAAAACCCTTTTAGCAATATACATCAAGAGCTTCAAATTATTCATAACCTGTGACCAAGGAATCTAACTTCTAGAAATTTTTCCTAGTGAAGTACTCAGAGATTTGTTTGGAAAAACCACAAAACATAATATATAGCAGCAAAAAAACTGGAAGCAATCTAAGTATACAAAGATGTTCCCATCTCACTCAGAGTAAGAGCCCAAAGTCTTTATAGTGGCCTGCAAGGCTCTACAGAATTTTTACTGCCTCACCCTACCCTTACCTTTAGGAATTTAGGACCTTGGTTTCCCACTTCTTTCCTTCATCACTCTGCTCCAGCCACAGTGGCCTCCTTGCTGGTTCTCAAACAATCAGGCACATTACAATTCATCTGTATCTGTGATTCCTTTTGTTGGAATACTCTTCCCCAGATATCCTCATGGATCATTCCTTCACTGCTTTCAAATCTCAAAGCACCCTCCTTCAACTCTCCATCCCTTTCCCTGGCTTTTTTTTTTTCTCGCTATCACATTTACTGCTTCCTAATATACAATATCATTTACTCACCTATGGGTTACCTCCTCCAACTTGAATATAAGCTACACGAGAACAGAGATTTTGTCTATTTCTCTCACAGCTGTATCCCCCTCTACTTAGAATAGTGTTTAATAAATATTTGTGGACTTGAATTGATTTGAATATGAAAATCCATTATTTTAAATATATATGCACAGAAAAAAATCTGAAGGACATACAGCTAAACAGAGTTCACATTTTTAAAATATGAAAAATAAAATTCTAAAGTTGTTGCCCTAACTGTTGTGGCTCAGTTGGTTGGGTGTCCATTTTGATTTCCAGTCAGGGAACATGCCCAGGTTTTTGGTTCCATCCCTGGTTACAGGGGTGCTCTCACATTGATGTTTATCTCCTTTCTCTCTGTCCCTTCTTCTCTCTCTAAAAAGAAATTTAAAAATATTTTTAAAAATATAAAATTTTCATGTCTTTAGTAATAAAAGTATATGGATTCCATATTTTCAATTTCAGAAACTAGAATAGATAATACTTGGTAATGATATTTTAAGGAGACTCAAAAGGGGGCTGTCCATCCACATCCACTTGACCATCCTCTATTGAATCTTGTTCTATGTTAGGCTCTGTGGCAGATGCTAGGGATGCAAAGTCTTGTCCATCAAGGAAGGAGCTCACCATCTAGCAAGAGGTGTTAGGGACAGTCAAAAGGTAACTGTGGTTGAGGTCTGCATGTTATCAAGGGAAGATAGGCAAAGGAAACATGGGAAGTCTGATCTAGGAAAGTTCTCACAGGAGGTGCCTTTGAGCTGAGTCTTTAAAATGTTCACCAGGTAGACAAAGAAGGGATGAGTTGTCTAGGGAAACCAATGTTTCTCAAACTTTGGTGAGTATAAAAATAATCAGGGTGGGGGAAGAGGGTACTTATTAAAATGTCTATTCCTAGGATCAGCCCCCAAAGGTTCTGATCCATTAAGTCTAAAGCAAAGCCTGAGGATCTTCATCTTTAGTAATAGCTGTCATTGTTTGAGCACTTATTATGTGCCATGGATCTATGCTAAGCGAGATAAATCAGACAGAGAAAGACAAATACTGTATGATCTCACTCATGGGTGGAATTGGAGATGGGGATGGGGAAACAGAACAGATGTTGTTTAAGAACTTGCAATACATAGTAAATTAGCCCTAGAGACCTAAGGCACAGTATGGTGAATATAGACAACAATATCTACACTAATAAAAGAGAAAAATGGTAATTGGCGTACGGCGATACCTTTTTCATTGGCTAATCAGGGCTATATGCAAATTAACTGCCAACTAAGATTGGCAGTTAACTGCCAACTAAGATTGGCAGTTAACTGCCAACAAGATGGCGGCTAATTTGCATATGTAGGCACAATGCAGGGAGGCGAAAGGGAAAGCAGGAAGAAGCCCCCTGCCACTGACAGTGATCTGAAACCCAGGGGGGAGCTAAGAGCTGGGGGGCAGGGCAAAGGCGGCCCTGGGGCCGCCTTTGCCCTGCCCCCCAGCCATGATCAGAGAATCAGGCGCCTTTGCCGCCCTGGCCAGTGATAGCAGGAAGTAGGGGTGGAGCCAGCGATGGGAGCTGGGCACGGTCGAAGCTGGCAGTCCCAGGAGCTAGGGGTCCCTTGCCTGGGCCTAAAGCGAAGCCCATGATCGCGGCGCCCCCCGCTGCCACTGCAGGTCCCCGCTGCCTGGGCCGGACGCCTAGGCCAGAGGCGTTAGGCCTGGGCAGGGGCGGAGCCTGCAACCGCGGGGAGCTGGGGGTCCCCTGCCCAGGCCTGACACCTCTGCCGGAGGCCTCAGGCCTGGTCAAGGGGCCGATCCGGTGATTGGTGATCGGAGGGTGATGAGGGTCAACTCCTCTGGCCGAGGCATCAGGCCTGGGTGGGGGGCAGAGCCGGGGATTGGGGGGATATGATGGTCCCCTTGCCCAGGCCTGAAGCCTGGGTCAGAGGCGTCAGGCTTGGGCGGGGGGTGGAGCAAGCGATCAGAGGGAGATGGGGGTCCCCTGCCCAGGCATGATTCCTGGGTCAGAGGCCTCAGGCCTGGGTGGGGGCCAGAGCCAGTGATTGGGGGGAATTGGGGGTCCCCTGTCCAAGCCTGACACCTCTGGCAGAGGCGTCAGGCCTGGGCAAGGGGCCGATCAGGCGATCGGAGGGTGATGGGGGTCAACGCCTGAGGGCTCCCAGTATGTGAGAGGGGGCAGGCTGGGCTGAGGGACACTCTCCCGCCCCCCCCCCCCCACACCCAGTGCACGAATTTCATGCACCGGGCCCCTAGTTGTATTATAATAAACTTGCTAATTATCCCAAACAATAAAACTCTTGGCTGTTCACTATTAGGCTATTTTATTTCCAGTTCCAGCAAGTGCACAAGCACCCCAGGTGATTCCAATCCAGGTAAGAAACACAGAGGTATAGGAAGCAATCTGAGCAAAGGCACTAAGATGCCAAACAGCATGCCCCATTATGAGGAGACCCTTTAATAAGTCCCCATTGTCAATGATATCAAGTCCAGAGTTTTTAACATGGTTTATCACTGTAGTGGACTATCTAGACCCAAGCACTCACTCATTTCCCCTGCTCCCCGACTGCTGAAAGTGTTAGTGGCTGAGAGCTTGCAACCAAGAATCTTCTTCCTGAGATTGCACTGGGCTGAAGAGAGCTTCATAGGCCAAAGTTACACCTCCTTCTCAAGGCAGCCTGCAGGCAATGAATGGTCAATACAGTTTGTCTGATCCTGCTTCCTTTCCTTCCCTTTCAGATGTAGATTCCAAGAGCATTCTACAACAAACTTCCTGTATACTAACCTCCACCACAGAGTCTGCTTTCCCAAGGAATCTAACCCAGGACTCTAACCTATGATCTGGCCTCAGCCTATGAGTCCAGCTTTATCTCTTTCTACTTCCTCCTTACTCTCAATACTCTATCCTGAAGCTAGGAGTGATATGGCCAATATCACAGTTAATGTGTATTTACTGAGTGCTACACACACTTTATGTATATTGCCTCACTTATCTCACAGTGAGGTAGGTTCTATTACCATCCTCTTTTTATAGACGAGGAAACTGATACACAGGGAGTTTAAGTTACTTGCCCAAAGTCACCCAGTTCGAAAGAGGCAAATCTGGGATTCAAAACCAGAGGCCAGACTTTACATGAGATTTTGGCTTTTTAAACGTATCATTCTGGGCCCAGCTATTGTGGCTTAGTGGTTGAACGGCCACCTATGAACCAAAAGGTCACGGGACACATGCCTGGATTTCAGGTTCAGTCCCTAGTGGGGGGGCGTGCAGGAGGCAGCTGATCAATGATTCCCTCTCAGCATTGATGTTTCTGTCTTTCTATCTCCCTTCCTCTCTGAAATCAATAAAAATATTTTAAAAAAATACATAAAAGTATCATGGTGGTAGGAGCATGGAGGGCACATTGGAGGGATGGATACTGGAGCAGAGGCACCAATGAGGAGGCCTACTGCAAGGGAAAATGAGGGCCTAAATCAACATTGTGATAGTGAAGACATAAAGGCAGGGTTAAATAAGATAAGGGGTTGGATGGGACAGGGCTTAGGTTTCCTCCCCTACTTCTCCCATTCCCTCCATATCCACTTTGTAAATGGTGTATTATCAACCATAAGAAGTTAAAAAGTGGGAAGGGAAAACTTGCAGAAAGGACCTTGTATTCAGATGGGGGTTGTGTCTTAAAGTGTGGCTCATGCATCAGCAGTGTGGGCATCAACTGGGAGCTTGTTAGAAATACACGATCTTGGGCAGTATCCCAGGCCTACTGAATTAGAATCTCCATTTTAACTAGACCCCCATATGAGTTACGTGCATATTCATGTTTGAAAAGGACAGACATAATGAATATCCTACTGGAGATATCCAGTTGAATATTTGGGCATGGGATGCAGGATAGACTCACAGGCTAGAATGATAAAGAGGAGAGATATCAGCCTGTGAGTGAAATCACTGGCATTGAAGTAGATTACCAGGGGGAATATAGGACAGAGGTCTCACCAAGGCTTATTGCACAATGTGTTAATCCAAGGTTGAAAATTGTTGGCCCTCCCTGCTGACAAGAGCCAATTCCAATGATTGTTTATTTGACCCTCACATTAGGTTAATTTTAAAAACATTAGATGCAAACATTTAGCCAAAAGATTTTTTATAAGGCCCTTATTTCTGACTTATCTTAAAAGTATTAGAGCCATGTGTGTCAACAATTGGCCACAGCTGATTAGCAGCTGCCTCCTTCAAAGGACACAACCTGAAGGAGGCCCTCTCTTCCCTACTGTATCCTCCAATGCTGAGACCAAATATCAGTTGTCTTTTATTATATTTTCTCTGTTTTTGTTAATATTAACAAGGATAGTTAAATGTTTTTTTTTATACCCATTACCCTATTGAAAGTGGAAAATGAAAGAGAAGAAGGTTAGTATTTTTAAAAAACCCACCATCTTTGCATTACTCATTCATATTACTTGCCTGGCATCTATAGGTTGTTAACCAGTTGTAGAGAGAAAAAGAGAGCCAAGATAGAATCTTGGGGGAAAAATTAACAGAATCTTAGGGGTAGGTGGAGGAAGAGGAACCCGCCAAGGATATTGAAAATAAAAATTCCCAGTCGAGAGAAAGATAACTGGGAGAGTGTGGTCTGACAGAAACAACATGAGGAGGGAGTTTCCAGGAAAGGAGAGGTTCACACTGTTGAGTGCTACAGAGGAATCTAGAAAGGTGAAAACTGAAGACTAAATTGGACTAGACCACTTAGAAGTCCTGGGTTACCTATGCCAGAGTCCTCATGGTGTGGCAAAAGCGCTGAAGCCTTGTTCCAGTGGCCTAGGGAGTGAGTGGGATGTGAGGACTGGGGACTGTAGCTCTCACGATAACCTTGAGAAGCTCAGCTAAAGGGAGGGTGTGTGGGAGACAGAGGAAAATTGGATTTCTTAGTTTGATTTGTTTTTTTTTGAAAGCTGTAATAGACTCAGGCTATGGTACATAGCCAGGAGATGCTTAGAGGTTGAAAATACAGGAGATTTGGATTTCATTCTCTCCTATCTCACTTCCTGCCACAGGGATAGGAGAGAGAGAGAAGGAGAGAGAGAAAGAGAGAGAGAGAGAGAGAGAGAGAGAGAGAGAGAGAGAGAGAGAGAGAATCTCAAGGTTGAGGGAATTCAAATATGATAGCATCAATGTTTTCCATGAAGTAGGAGGCAAGGTCAGCTGCTGGAGGAGAAGAGTGGGGATGGGGAGGGGTAGAGCAGAGACTTGAATGCTGGCCAAGGTTAATATTTTCACCATTCCTTCCATAGGGGCTTTTAGAAACAGGAAGAAACAGGAGAAGTCAAGGTACTATGTTGCCTAGGAAACTCAGTGGTTTGCTAAAGCAATAGTAGGTTGTTTTTAATCTTATTAACCCATTCATATCCATTGACACCTAGAAGAGAAGTGGTGAGTAGGGGTGGAAATAGAGAGAATTATGCCTCATAGGGCACACAGTAGGCATCCTCTGTAGTCTAAGGAAAATATGGGCGCATGTGTAACCTTGGAACAAGAGAATAAAATAAAATGGGAGAAATCACCAACTAAGTAGCAGGCAGTAGGTGTTAAAGACAAATTTCCCCTCTTTGTGTTTGTGTGTATCTGCAGGCTCACAGATACACAGACACACACACACAGGCAGGCAGACAGACACACACAGAGTCCATACCTCTGCACATGTATAGGTGTAATTCCACTATCCCACCAACCAGAAATATCTAGGGTTAAAATGCTGGAATTATTCCTTCATTGATTTTTTTTCTATGTGGCAGGATAATCTGTTTAATTATCACCTGTTTTCTCTGCTTTAAGTTTATCACTAAATAAAATTTATTTTGCCCCAGCTGGTTTGGCTCAGTGGATAGAGCATCGACCTTCGGAATAAAGGGTCCCTGGTTCAATTCTGGTCAAGGGCACATGCCCGGGGTTCCCAGCTCTATCCCCAGTAGGGGGCATGCAGGAGGCAGCTGGTCAATGATTCTCTCACCATTGATGTTTCTATCTTTCTCTCCCTCTCCCTTCCTCTGAAATCAATAAAAATATATTTTAAAAAATAAAATTTATTTTTTTCTCCCTTACTCGATTTTACCACAAAGGAAGGCCAGGGCTTGTGACATGGAGCTCTGAATTCTACTTTCCCCAAGAGGAAAGTAAAGAGGCCTATGCTTCAAAAAAGGTCTAGGTTATTGAGAGCTTTGAGCTGGGTTGTCTGAGGGTGGAGGCGTCTCAGGCAGGAAGAGCGGAGTGTGGGCCAGCCCCAGTGAGTGCTGGCTCACCTGAGTATGGGCACATACTGGGGAGGGAGGAAGCGTTCCAGAGTGTCTTGGATCTATACCCTAAATCACTAAATCCCCAGAAGCCCGGAGCAGGTATATAAATTCTACTAAGGGAGTGTTTTCCTCCAGACTCAATTGTCCTCCCCAAGCTAATTCTGGTTCACCTTTCCTGGTAACTTTAGCATCTAAAAGGATGATACATCACCCACCCTAGCTGTCTACTTCCTTGATGTTCTTCACTTCCAACCACCTTTTTCTTTATCCCACATTAGCCACCCTCTCTCTTGGTCATACACTAGACCTTTTCAATAGTCCAACCCTGGTTAAACCCAACTGTCCCTCATTCCCTAACTAAACATAAACAACTGAACATGTGATGGAAAGCACAGTACTCTATTGTATGCTTTCACTTGAAAAAGTAAAACTTTTTATTTATAGATGACATGATCACTTATATAGTAAATCCAATGGATTCTACAAATAAGCTACAGAACTAATGAGACAGTTTAGCAAAATTGAAGGATACAAGATTGACATATACATGAATTTATTTATATTTAATAATAATGAACCATCAAAAACTGAAATGAGAAAAATACCATTTACAATAGTATTGAAAATATTAACTACTTAGGGACAAAAAGATATACATATTTTAATTCCAATTATATAAATCTCCAGGAAATGCAATCTAATCTATAATAGCAGAAAATAGATCAATGAGTACTTGGGATAGGAGATGGGGAGGGGTTTGCTTTAAAATTTTTTTTTTTACCATAATTCACAAATGGACAGTGATGTTCAAGAATTATATGACAGTCACAGTCCATTCTCTCTCCCACTCTCCTTCTCTGAGAGCATAACATCTCTATTCTTTTCAAATCTCTCTAATGTTGCCTTTTAATTATCACCCTTAATTGATCACCATGCATTTTGTTTTATTAAGAAAATAGAAGCAGCCAGGAGGTCACATGCCTGGGTTGTGCGCTTGATCCCCAGTAGGGTGTGTGCAGGAGGCAGCCAATCAATGATTCTCTCTCATCATTGATGTTTCTATCTCTCTCTCCCTCTCCCTTCCTCTCTGAAATCAATAAAAAATATATTTTTAAAAAAACTCCAAAAGTCTAGGACCAGATGGCTTCACCAGTGAATTCTACCAAACGTTCAAAGAAAAATTAAAACCTATCCTTCTCAAACTTTTCCAAAAAATTAAAGAATATGCAATGTATCCTAACATTCTATAAGGTCAATATAACCCTGATACCAAAATCTGGCAAAGATAACACAAAAAAAGAAAACTACAGACCAATATCTCTGATGAATACAGACGCAAATATCCTAAACAAAATACTAGCAAATTGAATGCAACAGTACATCCAAAAACGAATACATCACAATCAAGTGGGGCACAAGGATGGTTCAACTTACACAAACCAATCAATGTAATACACCACATTAACAAAAGAAAGGATAAAAATCATATGATCTTATCAATAGATGCAGGAAAAGCACTTGATAAGATACAACATCCATTTGTGATTAAAACACTCAATAAAATAGGAATAGAAGGAAATTATTTCAACATAATAAAGGCCATATATGATAAACTCTCAGCTAATATTATAGTCAGTGGCGAAAAATTGAAAGCTTTTCCTCTAAGATTAGGAACAAGACAAGGATGTCTACTCTCACTACTCTTATTCAAGATAGTTCTGGAAGTCTTAGTTAGGTCAATAAGGCAAGAGAAATAAATAAAAGGCATCCAAATAGGAAAGAAAGAAGTCAAATTGTCACTTTTTGCAGATAACATGATTTTGTATATAGAAAACCCTAAAGACTCCAGCAAAAAAACTATTAGAAACAATAAACAAATACAGTCAAGTTGAAGGATACAAAATCAATGTGCAAAAATTCATCACCTTCCTGTATACTAACAACAAAACTTCAAAAAAAGAAATGAAAAAAATCCTTTTGCATTTGTAACCAAAAGAATAAAATACCTAGGAATAAACTTAACAAAGAAAGTGAAATACCTATATACTGAAAATTACAAAGCATTATTAAAAGAGATTGAAAAAGACACTACAAAATGGAAAAATATCCCATGTTCATGGACTGGAAGAATCAACATAGTTATGGCCATATTACCCAAAGCAATATACAGATTTAATGCCATCCCCATCAAAATCCCAGTATCATTTTTTAAAAGAAATAGAAGGAGAAATCATCAGATTTGTATGGAACCATAAAAGACCCCGAATAGCCAAAGCAAACCTGAGAAAAAAGAACGAAGCTGGAAGCCTCACGCTACCTGACTTCAAATTATACTATAAAGCTATGACAATCAAAACAGCATGGTATTGGCAGAGAAACAGACACACAGATCAGTGGAACAGACCTGAGAGCCCAGCTATAAAATTACATGTATATGGACAGATACTTTTTGACAAAGGAGACAGAAATGCACATTGGAGTAAAGATAGTCTCTTCAGTAAGTGGTGCTGGGTAAACTAGAAAGCCACATGCAAATAAATGAGACTGGATTACAGTTTGTCCTCATGTACAAAAATTAATTCAAAATGGATCAAAGACCTAAATATAAGACCTGAAACAGTAAGTTACATAGAAGAAAGTATAGCTGCCAAACTTATGGACCCGGGTTGTAGAGAACATTTTATGAACTTGACCCCAAAGGCAAGGGAAGTAAAGTCAAAATTAAATGAATGGGACTATATCAAACTCAAAAGCTTCTGCACAGCAAAAGAAACTGGCAGCAAAACAAACAGGCAGCCAACCAGATAGAAGATGATATTTTCAAACAGTAACTCCGACAAAGGTTTAATTTCCAAAATATATAAAGAATTCGTAAAACTCAATACCAAACAATCCAATCAAAAAGTGGGCAGAAGACCTCTCCCAAAAAGACATGGGAACAGCCAATAGATATATGAAAAGATTCAACCTCACTGGCAATCAGGGAAATGCAAATCAAATTACAATGGGATATCACCTTATACCTGTTAGCGTGGTCATTATCAACAAGACAAGCAATAACAAGTGTTGGAGAGGTTGCGGGGGAAAAAAGAGGAGCCTTATTTACTGATGGTGGGAATGTTCACTGGTACAACCACTATGGAAAGCAGTTTAGTAATTCCTCAAAAAAGTAGGATACCAAAGGACCCAGCAACCCCTCTCCTGGGTATATACCTGAAAAACTCAAAATCATATATTCACAAAGATTATATATATATACACATATATCCCTATGTTCATTGCAGCATTATTCATGGTGGCCAAGACATGGAGACAACCAAAGTGCCCTGCAATAGAGGACTGGATAAAGAAGATGTGGCACATGTACACAATGGAATGCTACTCAGTCATAAGAAAGGATGAAATAGTGCCATTTGCAACAACATGGATAGACCTTGAGAACATTATGCTAAGTGAAATAAGTCAGTCAGGAAAAGCTAAGAACTATATGATTTCACTCATATGTGGGATATAAAACTGAACCTCATGAACATAAACAGCAGTGTGGTGGTTGCCAAAGGGAAGCGGGTGGGGCAGAAGGGGGTCTTAATATAAGGTGACAGGAAATTTGATTTTGGGTGGTGGGCACACAGTGCAATATACCAATCTTGTAACATAGAAACCCACACCTGAAACCTATATGTTCATGTTGACCAATGTCACCCCAATCAATTTAATAAATAAAGATAAAAATTTTAAAATAAAATTTTGAAAAAAAGAATTATTGGGTCAGAAGTTGTGAATATTTTTTCATGAACTTGGTGTGATGGTTGATTTTATGTGTCAACCTGATTGGGCCACAGGGTGCCCAGATTAAACATTATTTCTGGGTGTGTCTGTGAGGGTGTTGTCAGATGAGATTAGCTTTTAAATTGGTGGACTCAGTAAAATAGATTGCACTCCCCAATCTGGGTGGGCACCATCCAATCCATTGAGGACCTAAATAGAATGACTGCTTCTTGTCCACCTGCTGAGCTGGAACATTGGTCTTCTCCTGACTTTGGACTGGGACTTACACCATTAGCTCCCCTGGTTCTCAAGCTTTCTCCAGACTCGAACTGAACTATACCATTGGCTCTCTTGAGTCTCCAGCTTGCATATGGTTGATTATGAGACCTCTCAGACTACATGATCACGTGAGCCAATTCCTTATAATAAATCCTATTGGTCTGTTTTTCTGGAGAACCCTGATATGCGGGGGTATACTAATGGATAAACCAACTCGCAATAGTTGAGAGTATTAATTTCACTGTGCCCTTCTCACTTAAACTAGGCATAATTGTTTTTTAGCTTTTTTTTTTTGCTATGTTCCATGCAATGTTTGCATACTTATAAAAAAGCACTCATTGCTTTTCTAAAATTCAAATTTCACTGTGTCCTGTATTTTATCTGGCAACCCTACCTGAGGTGATTATCCAAACTCTTTTCTTTTTGGAGGTAATCCATTGTGAATCATGCAGGCAAGGACTCACCTCCCACCATGGAAACTAAGGGAAGCACATGTATCTTCACACGCCCTAGCTGGTTAGGGAACCAAGAGCAGACCCAGGCTCTCATCAAAGACTTTGAATTTTGAGAGATTTATACAAAAAGAGGTAGTTTTGAATTCATTAATAGAAACTACATCTAGCAGAGGCCCCAGAAGCCAATGTTGGATCAGTGCAGTCCAGAGGCATCAGTGTTTTGTTGTGATGATAACTAGAGGAGATGGAGGTAGCAGTTGGCCAGTGGTGACATATTAACCAAAGTGGCCCTGTGACATGACCTTAACTAGAGTCCTCACTGACAAGCCTCCCTTGTCTCTTTCTCATTTCCCTGGGCTGGTTAATCTGCCATCCTGTTGATTTTGTGAAATGCTAAAAAGTTTGCTTAATTCATCCAGAGTCGGTTTCTGTTGTTTGCAACCAAGAACACTGATTGCTATAAATATAAGGCCAGACAGTCTACAGAAAAATTGAAATCATGATATTTACTGCCATTTAAAAAAAAGTTTTAATTGCTTTTAGAAGAAGGAGGAGGAGGAGGAGGAGGAGGAGGAAGTGGAGGAGGAGGAGGAGGAGAGAGATTGAACGGCTACCTTCCATAAGTGCCCTGACCAGGGACCAAACCCACAACCTGGGTATTTGCCCTGACCAGGAAGCAAACCTTCCACCTTTTGGTGCATGAAGAATACTCCAACCAACTGAGCCACACTGGCCAGGGCTCCCCAATTTTTGTATTCCTAAAAATGAATCTTATCATTATTTTTATAAACTAAAATGGTTTATAATGGGAACCAGATATATAGTTACAATCACATAGTCGGACACAAAAAACTGTGGGTGCATCAGGAGTTGGAAAGTTACAAAATAACGAGTGTCACACTGGGTATAGAAGTAAAGCTGTTCCAGAACTTCAGGAGGCAGGCTAATATGACCTCTCCCTGTGATCCTGTCTGTGGTCACCCCTGGAGTCCATCTTGCCAAGGACAAAGCCACCTCTGTCCCCAGCACCCCGGCCCCTTGGAAGCCCCCATGGTCCCTGTCATGACCTCCATAGCCACCCTGATCATAGCTTCTTCTGCTTCCACAATGATCATCTCCATAGCTATCCCCCATATATCCCTGTCCTAAACCATCCGGTTTAGGGGCCTTACATGGTTGCATTCATTCCTCCAAGAGAAGTCCATGTTCTCACAGGACACTTCCAGTCCCCAGCTCGCTGCTGTCTTCCGCTGCCACCACCACCTCCATTTGGGAATCCTCCTCGGTCACTGCCACCACTGCCACCACCTACATAACCTCCACGGCCCATGGGTCCTCCTCATCCTTGGCCTCCATGACCATTGCTACCACCTCGATTAAAATCTGCACGCCGAGTAGCAAATGAAACCTTGATAGATTCCCAGATAATTCTTTACCATCAAACCAGTCAATAGCTGCTTTAGCAGAAGGTGGGTCATCAAATGATACCATTGCCTTTCTCTTCAGCTTGCTCCATTCCTTGTCTGTGTACAGATTAAACATGGGTTATCCTGTTTTTAGTTTGTCTTAATAATACCATTCTGCTCGAAATAATCAGCCACACACTCAATTGTAATATTCTCACCCAGACCTTGCATGAAGATGGTATTGTTGTCTGAATTATCCTGTTCAGAGTCATGACAAGATCCTTGGTCCTGAGGGACACCAAATTTACTGCAACCACCAAGGTCACTTCTGCCCATGCCCCTCGACCTCCGTGGCCACCTCCAAGACCTCTGGATTCATAGCCACCACTGCTTCAGTTGTAACCACCGCCACCACCCCGGCCTTGTCCCCCATGGTCTTGCTGGCCTCCACCATAGCCACTGCCACCATCACCACTTTGGTCCTGATTGCCATAATGCTGCCATTGCTGCCACCACTCATGGAGGACTGATCTTGGCCATAGTTACCTCCTCCACCACCCGCACTGCCACTACTACTGTTGTACTGGTTCTGCTGTCCATAGCCCTGAGGAGGATTCTAGGAGCTTTTCTGCTGTCCATAGCTGGTGGCTATCCACCACAGCTAGACTGCTGACCATAGCCCCCACTCGGGGGCTGCCCAAAGTTGCTGCTCTGAGAACTGCTACCTTAACTTCCTGAGGTGCTGCTAGGAGCCAGCTGCTGGCCATAGCCAGGGTAAAACTGCTGCCCATAAGATGACTGAGAACTCTGACCACCGCCATAGCCACCGTTTGAGCCATATCCCTGGGGAGCTGACTGAGTACCCTAGCCTGTGTCCTGGGTCTGTCCATAAGAACCATAGGTGCTCTGGCCATAGCCTGAAGTGTCCCCAGACTGGCTATAGCCACCATAACTCTGTTGTCCATAGGGCTGGTTGTTCTGCTGGGAATAACCCTGCCCAGGCTGGGTGGGGTAGGCCCCATAGCTTTGGGTTGCTTGCTGGGTATAGTCATTTGAGACCATGTTGGCGCATGTGCACACAGGCCGACACGCCACAAATTCCCACATCATAGAGCATCAACGTCTCAAGGACTGTTATTATTTTTTAAGATATTCTCCCAACCAAATGACTGTTGTGTGAAGGATAGATTTGGAATTTCTGAAAAGAAGCAATAGATGGTGGTATTAGGTAATACATTCTTGATTGTGCGCCCAAATAACCAAGTTTAACATTATCAGTAACACCACCACTAAGGGCACCACTAGTCAATAGGAATGACTAACGTTAATTGAGTGACTAATATGTGCCAGAAACTGTTCTAAGTGTTTTATAGGATGAACTTCCTTTCACCCAATGAAGCAGATACTTCCATTACCTGCATTTTGCAGAAGAGGCAACCAAAGCATGTTCAGGTTAAGTAACTTGTTCAAGATCAGAAAATTAATTAGTGGTGAAGATAAGATTTGAACCCAAGAAGTCTGTCCCCAGTGCCTGTAATCTTAATCCATATGCTCTACTACCTCTCATAATTATGCTACAGTGGTCATTTATTGATTGCCTACTCTGAGCCAAATTCTGAGCCAGGCAAGTTGCATGAGGAGGTCACTATTGCCATTTTATAGATGAGGTAATTACAACCCAGAGAGGCTAAGTAAAAAGTTCATATTCCACACAGAGAGAGACAAACCCAAGAACATTTATAGATGTAATTTTATAATGTTAATAATAAAATTAAAGTACATTAAATTAAAAAAAGTGTCACTTGAGAGAATAATTCCACCTTGGAGAGAGGGAAAAATAGACTTTGAAAGTGGTTGGCATAATAAAGTATTCTTTTTTATTTCAGCTCTTCAGAGATGTGTGGCCAAAATATTCTCCTTCTTTACTTCTCTCTCACAGTGGTTCTCAACCTTCTGGCCCTCTAAATACAGTTCCTCATGTTGTGACCCAACCATAAAATTATTTTCGTTGCTACTTCATAACTGTAATGTTGCTACTGTTATGAATCATAATGTAAATATCTGATATGCAGGATGGCCTTAGGCGACCCCTGTGAAAGGGTCGTTCGACCGCCAAAGGGGTCGCGACCCACAGGTTGAGAACCGCTGCTAGGAGCTAAAGAAGGTATGTAAACTAAAGGCATTATTGGAGCCTGGCTCATTGTTCCTTCTGAGGATGCTGTCTAATGAGCCAGAGAGGTGATTTAGGCAGCCTCCAAGTTGGATAATTTAGGTAGGCTCTGGAGGGAAGCAGTCCTCTTAACAAAATGATTGTAATATTTATGTGGGACAGTAAACTTACATAAACAGCTAAGAAAAGTTTGAGTCAGAGGAGTAATGCTATCAAAATATACTATAAAACCATAGCATTTAAAACAGTGTGACAGTGGTGCAAGAAGAGAGAGATCAATGGAACATAACAAACAGCCTCGAAAAAACAAAACATATGTATGTACATATGTACACTTAAAAACATATGAATTTATAAGGTAAAGATCACAGAGCAATGGGAAAGGAAAAGGTGATTCCATAAACAGTACTAAGGTGATTTGTGACTTGGGAAAATAATCACATCATACACACTGAAATAAATTCTGCCTGTGTAAAAGATAAATTTTCAAAATGGAGAAAATGAGATTATCCATCCAATTCCTGGATTAGGAAGTGCTTTTTGGCATACATGTGATAGAAGAGATCACAAAAAGAAATTGACTGGTATGCCTACATAAAAATTAAATCTTCTGAATATCAAGAAACAGCATAAACAAGATAAAAGGCAAAAATATCTCTGAAAATTCTTCCAATAAATATAAACAATTAATAGAGATGTTGTAAATCAATTAGAAAGACACTAAAAGAGCAAACAACAAATGCACAAAAAAACTAAACAGAGTAATCACATATGAAGAAACACAAATGGGTAATAAAACATTAACAATTTTGGTCTCACTTGAAATTTTAAAATGACAGCTAAAAATAAGAGAGCATCTCCCACCTACCAAATCATCAAAGATGCTTAAAAGTCATAATCCCTATGCCCTGACCGGTTTGGCTCAGGGGATAAAGCGTCGGCCTGCGGACTGAGGGGTCCCGGGTTCAATTCCGGTCAAGGGCATGCACCTTGGTTGCGGGCACATCCCCAGCGGAGGGTGTGCAGGAGGCAGCTGATCGATGTTTCTCTCTCATCGATGTTTCTGATTCTCTATCCCTCTCCTTTCCTTTCTGTGGAAAATCAATAAAATATATATTTTTAAAAAAGTCATAATCCCCTAATATTACAAAGCACTTCCATATACTGACAAGGAGGACAAATTGGTCTGGCCTTGCTGAATGGCAATTTGGCAGCATGCATGAAGAGTCTTTGGAAGAGTTCCGACCTTTTTTCTTAGAAATTCCATATCTACAAATTTATCTTAAGGAAATAGGTTTGTACAAAGACATTCATTTCAGCCCTAAGAGAACCATTAGGGAAATGGTTAAATAAACTATGGTGCAGCCAAACAATAGAATGTTATGCAGTTACCAAAAATGATTTTTCCAAAGGATTTTTTTAAATTTTATTTTTTTAATTTATTGCTTAAAGTATTACAAAGGGTATTACATATGTGTCCATTTTATCCCCCCGCCCTAGACAGTCCCCTAGCCTCCCCTATCCCCCAATGACTTATGTCCACTGGTTATGCTTATATGCATGCATACAAGTCCTTTAGTTGATCTCTTACCCCCCTACCTCCTGCCCCCCAACCCTCCCCGGCCTCCCCGCTGCAGTTTGACAATCTGTTTGAGGCAGCTCTGCCTCTGTATCTATTATTGTTCAAAAGTTTATAATGGTCTCTATTATCCATGAATGAGTGAGATCATGTGGTATTTTTCCTTCATTGACTGGCTTATTTCACTTAGCATAATGCTCTCCAGTTCCATCCATGACGTTGCAAATGGTAAGAGTTCCTTCCTTTTTAGAGCAGCATAGTATTCCATCGTGTAGATGTACCACAGTTTTCTAATCCATTCATCTACTGATGGGCACTTAGGCTGTTTCCAGATCTTAGCTATGGTGAATTGTGCTGCTGTGAACATAGGGGTGCATCTATCCTTTCTGATTGGTGTTTCTGGTTTCTTGGGATATATTCCTAGGAGTGGGATCACAGGGTCAAATGGGAGTTCCATTTTCAGTTTTTTAAGGAAACTCCATACTGTCTTCCATAGTGGCTGCACCAGTCTGCATTCCCACCAGCAGTGCACAAGTGTTCCCCAAAGGATTTTTAATACCAGAAAAATGTATGGTAATAAATTAGATAACGTAGGTGAAATGGACAGATTCCCAGAAACACACATATTACCAAAATTGATTCAAGAAGAAACGGAAAAATTAAATAGACCTATAAAAAATAGAGATTTAATTAGTAATCAAAAGCCTCTCATTGTCACACAGGCACACCTACTTCTTGTCCACACCTCTTATAAAGAAGAGTCATTGTGTGTGTGGGGGAGGTTGGGGCTTAAAGGGGGGGGATGAGGACACATTTGTAATACCTTATCTAATAATAAAAAAAAAGAAGAGTCATTTTTTCTTTTTATGAAACAAACTATAAACAGTTTGGGGTTCAGGTTCCAGACGAAGGCAACACTGGAGGTAGATAAGGTTTGTCTTAACCCCCCTCTTTATATGCTTTTGGGTCATCTCTAGGGCACTATTTCGTCTTTCCAGTGGTCTCCTGTTATTATCATTTTCACTCTAGAAAAATTTTCCCTAAGGCAAAGAGCAAGTAAATGAATGCATACCCAGTTGGACTTAGCTGATAATACATATCTTTCCTAGGAATATTTGATAGAGGCCAAAACCTTGGCCAAAAGAATGAATCCCTAAGTGGCCTGGTGTTCAAAGCCGTTCTACCTCACTACCCGACCCCTTCCATACAAGCTGAGCTATGCAAGCAGTCTCTTGCTCTTCCAGCTAAATGGACCTACTGGCTGTATTCCCCTGAGTGCCTCATACATGCTCAGCTTTCTCAAGATTTCCTTCCATTTGGAAGCCTTCTTACCTACCTAATCAACTGTTACCCATCCCTTGAGACCACCCGAATCCCACATGTGCCCTAAATTCTTCTTTCATTTATTCATTAATTCAATGAATATTTCTTTTTTAAAAAAATATATTTTATTGATTTTTTACAGAGAGGAAGGGAGAGAGATAGTCAGAAACATCGATGAGAGAGAAACATCGACCAGCTGCCTCCTGCACACCCCCTACTGGGAGTGTGCCCGCAACCAAGGTACATGTCCTTGACCAGAATCGAACCTGGGATCCTTCAGTCCGCAGGCCGACGCTCTATCCACTGAGCCAAACCAGTTTCGGCTCAATGAATATTTCTTGAGCACAGTTCCAGGTATAGGAGATACAGTGGTGGTGGAAACACATGGGCCTTGGTCTTAGTTGATTGAGAGAGGTACCAGACAAGTAAACAAATACATGTATAATGACAAATTGTGATATGTGCATTGAAGGAAAAGAACAAGGTGCAGTGAGAGATAATACTGAGGTCAGTATAAGCAGCTTCCTTGAGTAGCCCAATTTTCTCTGACCTCTCCCTAATTTAAGCCCCTAAAGCCCTACTGTGTGAACCATTTAGATATTCACTGAAAAATGTACTTGGCATTCTTTATGTATCAAACTCTGTGCAATAATAATACTTAATACCATTGATTGAGCAATTACTATATGCTACACACTGTGCTGTGCAATATATATATAATTTTTCCCCCTCGCACTTAATCCTTAAAATGACTCTGTGAGAGAAGTACTATTGTTCCCATTGTATAGATGAGATGACTGAGTCACAGAATGGGTTAGTTACTTTCCCAAGGTCATTCAGTTAGTGACAAAGCTGGGTCTGAAACTCAGGCTGTGTGGATCCTGAGTTTACCTATTTAACTGCAATACTCTACTGTCTTCTGTAAGATGCATGCAAGATGGGCTGTGTGTGTGTGTGTGTGTGTGTGTGTGTGTGTGTGTGTGTGTGTTTGGGGAGGGTATGTAGTTGAAAAGATGGGCCTACCTGGGGAGTCTTCCATGCACATACTGGCCGTACTATGCTTTACTCCAGTCCTCTCATTGATGCCCAGGAGAAAGGGAAAGAAATACAATCTGCTAGTGACAGGGGAATGGGATGCAAGGGCAATGGGGTTCACAAGATGCAGCCACAATATTTGAGCTGGATTTTGCCTAAATTTGGAACTTGTCTGTGGAGAAGGAGAATAGATTGAGAGGCCTTGAGAACACCCTGTCCAAAGGCACAGAGATGGAAAGAACACAATGTGTTTGAAGAGTGGGTGGGCTGCTCTTGACCCTGCCTGGGGTCAGAGCCAGGGCAGGATAGTGGGGGAGGCCGGGCTGTGTTAAACTTTATTCCTTCCATTTTTGGAAATACATACCCTCTTCTCCCTGGGAAGGTGTCCATTTCTTCCTGGAGGCAAAGCCTGGTATTCAAGCGTCATGGAGACAGAAGGTCACATGCCACCCCTCTGCTTTTCAGAGAGTGAAAGATGGTAATTGCAGGAGGCATGATAAAACTGTTGAGGGTACATTCAATCTCCTACATAAATTGCAATAGACAAGTCATGGTTCTCTTTGTACTGGAACATAGAAAAATTGAAAATTTGTCCACAAGTTAGGAAATGAGAACTTACCACTAGTAAACAATCTATGCTCTCCTTCAGCTCTTGTGGATCTTTTTCAGTGACTTTGTAATAGACAATTTTCGTTAACAGAACCAGACCGGATTTTAGGGAATGTCCTCTCCCATTCCTTTTCTTTCTTATATCCCCCAGAGTTTCTAGAAGAGTGCTGAGCACAAACTAGGTGCCTCAATTTCCTCATCTGCAGGACGTGCCCATTAATAGTCCCTACCTCAGAGAATTTTTGGGAGGATTAAATGAGATATGGGATGGCAATAAAGTTCTCGATACAGACCCTGGCAGTAAGCCCCTCCTCCATTAATGTTAATATGATTCCTGAGATTTGTTGATTGTGTGTGGGCTTTTTGCTTGATTTTGTTTTGGATTTATAATAGTAAGCTAGAAAATGAGGTATTCGATGTGGGGGGGGGCGTGGCAAAGGAGTTTTCCAGTTCCTAACACCCCTAAAACACAGACAACTTCTGAGGTCAACCCCCCTGGAGTTATTTTAACCATTATAAACTTAAGAAAAGTTCCTAAACAGTCACAAAAACAAGCCCCATTTCTCTTGGCTTGTTTCTTAATCCAGGGCAAGCATAAATACCCTCCAAATCACCAGTTTCTTTCTCCATGGAAATCAGCCTATATGAACTTGAAACTGAACCCACCACATCATTTTGCTTCCTGCCCCTCTTTTCTTGGCCTCTGGAAATACCTCACTAATTCTCAATTCTACTCTCAGCATTAAACCCCTCCTGGCTACTCTTCTCAGTTAATACACCTCATTAGCTCTGGTTCTATAAACCATAAGATGGCCAAGTTGGAAAGACCCTTAGATAGCAATTTGTCACACTCCTCTCCCTCATTTTACAAAGGACATGTACCAGAATGGGGCGGGGGTGAGGTGGGGGGAACTCATGGAGCAAGATTTAACCAAGGTCACACATTTAGTGGTAGAGCCATGCCTAGGTCCTGGGGGCTTTCCAAATATAGTCTACATTGGTTCTCTAGGTTCTTGGGGCAGACCCCAATGTTGGTGGCTGTGTCAAACATTTGTTGAACTGAATTTCATATAGCTCTGAGGGGAAATTTCCACTGCAGTATGGATGAGGATGTGTGCTGAGCCATGCATTGAAAACAATATTGATTGCACAGTCAAATGGGGGAGATGACTCAAATGTTGGTCAGATGTTGAGAAAAAACATGTTCATTCTTAGAATCCCAGGGAAATGGGGTGAACACACTTTATGCTTATGTCAAGATTCCTCTGCGGTACTGTCAAGGCCAATGAAACCTGAGGTTATGTCAAGTATATATACTAGTCACTTTCATGGGTTTGTTGGGCTTTTGTTTTGGTAGGTTTCTTAAAAAATTTTTTTTATTGATTTCAGAGAGGAAGGGAGAGGGAGAGAGAAATAGAAACATCAATGATGAAAATCACCAATCAGCTGCCTCCTGCTCACCCCCTACTGGGGATTGAGCCCTCGACCCTGGCATGTGCCCTGACCAGGAACCAACCATGACCTCCTGGTTCATAGGTCAATGCTCAACCACTGAGGCACATTGGTATGTTTCATTTAAACCCTCATAATAAGAGTAAACAGCCCTCCACCTACCCCTCTTTACCCCATTTCCATGGCTTTTTAGTTTTAGCAAAGGAGAATTTAGAAAACATAAGACAATTGGTAAGGATTAATGTAGTAATACCAAGTCTTAAGAGAGATTTGACAGTGAAAATACAGCCACCTCTCAGTGTATACATATATATGGGTTGCATATGAGACATGAATACAGAAATCTACCTGATCATTAAACACACACACACACACACACACACACACACACACACACACACACAGCTTGCCTGCCTGATGTTGCTCAGTGGATTGAATGTCATCCCATGCACCAAGAGGTCACTGGTTCCATTCCTGGTCAGGACACATGTCCAGGTTGTGGGGTTGGTCACTAGTAGGGGGCATACAGAAAGCAGCCAACCTACGTTTCTCTCTCATTGATGTTTCTATCTCTCTCTCTAAAAAATCAAAATCAATAAAAAATATTTAAAAAATTAACAGCTTTATTGCCCTGGTCAGTGTGGCTCAGTTGTTACAGAGTTGGCCTGCACACTGAAGGGTCGCTGGTTAGATTCTTGGTCAAGGGCACATACCTGGGTTACAGGTTCTATCCCCACCCAGTCAAGTGAATTTGGGAGAAAACCAATCTCTCTCTCTCTCTCTCTCTCTCTCTCTCTCTCTCTCTCTCTCTCTCTCTCTCATTCTTCCTCTCTCTCCATCCCTCCTTTCCTTCCATTCTCTCTAACATTCAAAGGAAAAATACCCTTGGGTGAAGATTAAAAATATAACACATTACAGCTTTATTGAGCTATAAATCACATATAATGCTTATTCCTTTAAAGTATACAATTCAGTGTTTTTTAGGATAGTCACAGAGTTGTTCAACCATCACCACTATCTAATTCTGTAACATTTCATTACTCCAAAAGGAAAGCCTGTACCCATTAGCAGTCACTCTCTATTCCCTCCTCCCCCTGCCCCTGGCAACCACTAATCTGTTTTCTGTCTCTATGGATTTGTCTATTCTGGATATTTCAGACAATTGGAATCAGACAACATGTAGCCTCTCTGATCTCTATGTCATGTCTCAGTATTAGCTCTGAGCACTTTTGTCTGCCTCATCTTCTGGGCATCAAGCATAAGAAAAGATGCCACTCAGACCATCAAGACATAAGAGTTAGGAATGCATCCAGAGTAATGAGGACTTGAAAAGTGGGTATCATGGAGGGCTCTTCTTTCTCCCTTAATCCAGGGAGAAATGGTGCTGAGCCCAGGGCCAGTGCTACCAGGCAGTATGGTATAACTGAGGCCTCCTAAATCGACTTACACAGCCTGTCAGGTGCAGCCCCAGGTCCATCCCTCACCTGGTTCAGACTTAGGCACACAGAGATGCTCAGAACACTTGTTACCAGGCAACACAAAAGAACACAACCCTAAGATATGCTTAATGGCAAAAGCATCATGTTCCTCGTCCTCGTCACCATGGCAATCAGACAGTTGCTAATCTCAAGTCAACATCGAAAGACACAGTCTGCTTCTCTCCCTCTCCTTTTAGGCAGATTTCTTATGTTGAAAATATTGGAGGATCAGGAAACTGAAGATTTGGCCCAGTGTGATCTGCTCTGTCTCAACATTCCCTAGGGGTATGTAACCTTTTCAGCTGCATTCCTTCCATTAACAGGAAGCTACCTACTCCAAAGGAGGGTTTTTTTTCCCACTTAGATGTCTTGCTGTCCCAAGGACACATCTGGCATGTACCACCTTATTTTCCCCTCCAAACTGAGCCCCGCTCCCTTGTTCTCTTAAAGGCATTATCATAGCTCCAGTTGCTCTGGCTGGCAGTTCTCTGGTCACCAATAATTCATTACTTTCCTCTATCCTTACCAAGGCACCAGGTCTCTGAATCTATCACCTTGATGACAAGCCTTACCTGGCCTCTCTGCCTCTAGTTCAGCCTCCAAACTGCTCTTATATGAATCCTGTCAAACATTAATTTTACCATGTCATGATCAAGCTCATGAACTGTCAAAGATCACCTCATTTCTTATCCTAGTGGTCAGTGGAGGAAGCTCAACCCCATGGATTCAGCATTAGCTTCCACATTAGGTAATGCTCCCATCTTGTCCTCTGCCCCCTCTCTGCTCACACTCCTTAGAGCTCCTGAACCTGTCAGTACTTCTAATATACACAACACACACACAGTCCTTGTAGGCCAAAATTTCATGTAGTTCTTCCTACAAAAAAGTACAATCAACCCACTTTTTGAGTACCCATTGTATGCCAGGTTCTACATCTTCATCATCTCATCTAGACCTCAAAACAAGGCTGTGGCAGCAAATGATTATCCTTATATTACAGTGGAAGGAACTGGGTCTCAGAGAGGTTATGAAAATTCATCAAGCAACAGAGATGGCATTGGAGCCTAGATCTACTCTGATTCATAAGGCATTTACACCAGGTTACTGAAGAACAACAGTATTGAATTAAAATTTCTCCTTTCAGCATTCAAAGCTTTCCATAAAGTCCCACCAATCTCCAATGTACCCCCACCAGCCATTTATTTTGGATAGGCCACTCGGTGTCCCCAATTAACAAAGAAGTTCCCTTAGGGCAGTAACAAAGGCTTTATTCAACTTGGGGTCCCTCACAGGGCCTAGAGCAGGCTGTAAAGATTAGTTCTTATTGATAAGATTCAAATTGCTGAAAATGCAGTCCAAGCAATAGCAACTTTGTAGAGCAGTGCTTTGCAAAAGAAAGACTTATTTTGTAACCTCTGATTATAAGTGAAGAGCAAGCACTTTTGTGTTTGCAGGAACAAGCTAGAATGCTGAGAAAAAAATCCCAATCCAAACTTGGAGAGGACATACTGTACTAAAGAATGAAACAAAGTGTCAGTGAAAGGCCCTTAGAAGAAACTGGCCTCCAGTAAGGGAACCTGGGTGAGAATAGGCATGAAGGGAGGCTTTTCCCTGAAGGCCTTTTTGTATCTTTTTAGTTTTGAACCATGGGAATATCCCCAACAATTTTAAAATAAATGAAACTTTAATAATGTTTAAAGAGAAACTGCATAACTGAGTGAGGTATAAAATGGTATGGATTTGAGCTCTTGTCCTGAAATGATTTCATTTACTATACTCTATAAAATGGAGCCCATTGTGCCTTATCTGGCTCCAGGGTCTGAGGCCAGTACCCTAAGGTGCAAGTTATGTGTCTCAAACATTTCAGAGTATCACAGCATCCAACAGCTTCCCTCAACTTGACCAGTGTTTGTTTATCCTTCAGGGCCAGTAGAGCACAGAATTCCATTGTGGTGGAAATACGCATATATGAGCAGGAATCTGATGCAAGAGCCAGTGACTCTGCGGATAGATGGATTCTTCTGTGTCCTTCAGAGATACCGCCTAGCCCCAGGAGCTAGAGCTACGTGAGTACAACTACTTGCACTTGTCTGGGCCTGAGCAGGAGCCTTATGTTTGGGACAACAGTTACTGAATGATCTGGACATGGCAAAGGGAAGAGATAAATGCAGATCATGCCCTTGATCTCACTTAGTCACTGCCCTTGGAATGTTCCTGAGAAAATGCTCAGTGGGCTGACAGGTGAGACAAAGCAGGAGAGCCAAGTCAATTTTTTTCTTCCTTTTGCCTGATAACATAAAGAATGGTCTTGCTTGAGAAAGCCTGAGATATATCAGTTAAAGAGTATAAAGTAAATGACATCGAAAATTATTTAAGATTCATTTTAGGGCCCACTGTATTGCTCCTGTGGGATAAACAGAAGTTTTTTTCAATAGGGTTTCAAAGTTCCCATCAAATCCTCTTTTTCTCTTCTTACACCCCAAACCCAATATATTTGTAAGCTTTAAGTTCCCTTGGTGCTGCAACCAAGTTCAAGTTTGCAATACCCTTTCACCCTTGTGACTAATTCCTTATAACTTATTTTGCACAAATTTGAAGTCATAGAAGATATTCTAGTCATCAGGATCTGTTTTTAGACACAGTAACACCTGAAAATCAATGGATTTTGCATCCTGGAAATAGCCCAAATGGCAACAGACTGGAAGGACAAATCAATGATGTCAAATGTAGGCTGAAGGACATGAAACTAAATAGGGAGAATTATTCTTTGGTGATCAAGTGCTAGGTGAATAGCTAGTGCTATGGCCTACTGTTTGCCTATTATCTTTTTTTTTAATTGTGGTAAAATACACAACATAAAATTTGCCATCTTAATCATTTAAATACATAATTCATTTACTAAATACATTTACATTGATGTCTGACCGTCACCATCATCCAACCTCATAACTTTTTATTTTATAAAACTGAAACTATATCCATTAAACAATAACTCCCTATTTTCCCTTCCTCCAAGCCCCTGGCAACCACCATTCTACTTTATGTCTTTATAATTTTTACTACTCTACATCCCTCATAGAAGTGGAATCATATAATATTTGTCTTTTTATGACTGTCTCATTTCACTTAACATAATGTTCTTAAGGTTCATCTATGTTGTAGCATATTGTAGAATTTCCTTTCTTTTTAAGTCTGAATAATATTCCATTGTATGTATATACCACATTTTTCTTTTTTCCCCTTTATTGATTAAGATATTACAAATGTGTCCTTATCCCCCCAATGTCCTCTCATCCCCCCAATCCTGCCCTCACCCTCAGCCCTTGTTGTCCACATCCATCACTTATGCTTATATGCATGCATACAAGTCCTTTGGTTGATCTCTCCCCCTCCCCCCCACCCTCCCCTACCTTCCCTCTGAGTTTTGAGCATCTGATGGATGCTTCTCTGTCTCTACATCTGTTTTTGTTTATCGGTTTATGTTGTTCATTATAATCCACAAATGAGTGAGATCATGTGATATTTATCTTTCTCTGGCTGACTTATTTCACTTAGCATAATGCTCTCCAGCTCCATCAATGCTGTTGCAAATGGTAGGAGTTCCTTCCTTTTTACAGCAGCATAGTATTCCAACATTTTTTCTTATCCATTTATCCATTAATAAACACTCAGGTTGATTCGATGTTTTAGCTATTATGAATAATGCTGCAATGAGCATGGGTATACAAATGTATCTTTGAGACGCTGCTTTTCATTTTTTTTTGGTATATACCCAAAAGTGGAATTGCTGGGTCAGATGGTTGTTCTACTTTTAATTTTTTTGAGGAACCTCCCTACTGTTTTCCACAGTGGTTGTACCTTTTTACATTCCTACCAACAGTATACAGAGGTTCCAATTTCTCCACATCCTCGCCAAAACTTGTGTTCTGTTTTTTTGATGGTAGCTATCCTAATGGGTGTGAAGTGGCATCTCATTGTGGCTTTGATTCTCATTTCCCTAATGAGTAGTGATTTTAAGCATCTCTTCAAGTGCTTGTTGGCCATTTGTATATCTTCTTTGGAGAAATGGCTATTCAAGTCCTTTGCCCATTTTTGGTTTGGGTTTGTTGCTTAATTTTAGGAGTTCTCTGTATAGTCTGGAAATTAATACCTTATCACAGTGGTTCTTAATCTTCTGGCCCTTTAAATACAGTTCCTCATGTTGTGGTGACCCCCAACCATAAAATTATTTTCGTTGCTACTTCATAACTGTAATGTTGCTACTGTTATGAATTGTAATGTAAATATCTGATATGCAGGATGGTCTTAGGCGACCCCTGTGAAAGGATCATTTGACCGCTAAAGGGGTCGCGACCCACAGATTGAGAACCACTGCCTTAACAGATACTTGTTTTGCAAATATTTTCTTCCACTCCATGGCTTGCCTTTTTCCTTTGTTGATACTGTCTTTTGGTACATAAAACTTTTTCATTTTCATTGAGCCTAATTTGTCTATTTTTTTTCTTTTCTTAACTGTGCCTTTGGTGTCATATCCAAAAACTCATTGCCAAATCTAAGGTTTTGTCTGATGTTTTCTTCTAAGAGTTTTATTTTTTAGGTCTTACCTATAGGTCCTTGATCCATTTGAGTTAAAATTTCATATGGTGTTAGGTAAGGGTCCAAATTCATTCTTTTGCATGTGGATATCCAGTTTTCCCAGTACCATTTGTTGAAAATACTGTTCTTTCCCCTCCATTGAATTGTTTTGGCACCCTTGTTAAAAACTATTTGACCCTAAGAGGGCAGGGGCAGGCTGGAAGAGGTCAATGGGGGAACAAAGGGGACATATGTAATATTTTCAACAATAAAGACTTAAAAAATAGCAACAACAAAAAATCTATTTGACCCTAATCTGACCAGCATGGCTCAATAGTTGAGCATTGACCTATGAACCAGAAGGTCATAGTTCGATTCCCATTCGGGGCATATGGCTAGATTGTGGGCTAGATCCCAGTGTGGGGCATGCAGGAGGCAGCCTACCAATGATTCTTTTTCATCGTGGATGTTTCTACCTCTCTGAAATCAATAAAGATATATTTTAAAAAAACAAACCTATTTGACCCAGTATGTGAAGGTTAGTTTCTGAACTTTATTTTCTATTCCATTGGTGTATATGTCTGTCTTTATGTCAGTGACACACTGTTTTAATTATTATTGCTTTGTAATAAGTTTTGAAATCAGGAAGTGTGAGTCTTCCAGTCTTTTTTTCTTTTTCAATATTGTTTTGGCTATTTGGGGTCCCTTAAAGATTCTGCTTATTTTTATTTTTTCATCAGATATAACAATAAGACATCATCTTGGGCACTCAAGAAAATGAAGGAGCCCTAACCGGTTTGGCTCAGAAGATAGAGTGTCAGCCTGCGGACTCAAGGGTCACAGGTTTGATTCTGGTCAAGGGCATGTATCTTGGTTGCAGGCACATCCCCAGTAGGGGGTGTGCAAGAGGCAGCTGATCGATGTTTCTCTCTCATCGATGTTTCTAACTCTCTATCCCTCTCCCTTCCCCTCTATAAAAAATCAATAAAATATATTAAAAAATAAAAATAAAAATAAAAATCATCACTCTCCCCTTTAAAAAAAAAAAAGAAGATGAAGGTCAGAAAGAAAGGAGGCTTTCTGCTACATGAGGGGGAATCAGGGCATATAGGTTGCCACTTTCTCTAATGCAGAAGTTCTTAGAGTGGGGTCCAAAGACTACTCATCAGGGGTTGCAAACACCGTAAAACTGAAGGCATATCTGTGAGTCTTACCCAAGGTCATTTTTTTTTTTCCTGAGGAGCAGGTCTAAAACTATTTCATCAAATTTTCAAAAGACTCTGGGACCCATTGATAGTTAAAAACCACTGCGTTTGACCACTTTCTTTTTTGGTCTTCCTTTCCCTTTCCTATACCTGGCCCCCTTGGGAACCCATACCTGTGTTCCAATCATACTTTGGGAGGAGGAAAGGAAAATGAGGAATGGGAGATCTGGATAAAACTTGGGGTTCTCCATGCACCCCTCCCAATTCCTCACACTGTCACCACCACCCCACTGCTCCCAGGGAAAACTGAAGCTGGAACTGGGGGGGTTTGGGGGCCCATGCTCAGACAGGAGGAGAGGGCATTATGCTTTGGGGGCTGGAGTGAACACACAGAACTTGCTAAGAGGAACATGTGGCCCTTACTGCTGCTGCTCCAGGGAAGAAGGAAAGGAAAGTGTTGTCTTTGATCCTTTGGCTTTGATCTTCTGGACAACCTGTACCCTGGAGAACTGTGCCCAGATGAGCGTGGGCATTGGACTGGGGAGGACCATCCTGGGGTGAAGGCCCAGATCAGGAACATCAAGGTTTCTTTCATTCCCACATGCCCTGGAGCTGCCAGAATTCTGAGGGCCTTCCTACCAGGCTCCCACAGGCTTTCAGAGCCAGATGGCTGGCCTTGGGCAAAGTTGTAATAGGAACAATTGTAACAGAAACTTCAGTGTAATGCTTCAACTCCTTGTGCTCCCTTTCCCCAATCACAACTCTCTTACAGGCCAATTAATCTTAACATCCTGCTCTGTGGGTGGAAAGACTTCATCAGCTAAATGTATCTAATTCCAGATACTTGGTCCCAGGGAACATGGAGATTTATTTAGGTCAGTGAAAACCCTCCCTTTCTGTACCTGTGTGGGAGAGACTGGGGTTCATGGAGTCTTTTTCCCTGCTGCCCTTTGAACTAACAAGCAAAATAGAGACAGACTAATAGAGAGCAGGCTGACAGCTATCGGGAGTGGAGGAGGGGTTGGGGGGCTGGGTTGGGGGAGCAGAGCTAAAAAGAAAATAAAGGGAGAAAAATCATGGACTGGCAACGGTGTGGTAATTGGTGAAGGGGAGGGAGGTGGAGGAGGGGATAAGGTGATAAACCATGATGGACAGAAACTTGACTTGGAGTGGTGAACACACAATACAGTGTACAGATGTTGTGTTGTAGAATCATGCACCTGAAACCTGTATCATTTTGTTAACCAGTGTCATCCCAATAAAATCAATGAAAAGCAAAAATAAATAAATAAAATAATTTTATTTTCACCATCCCTTACTCAGTCCCCAGAGCAGTGGATCTCAAGTGAAGGCATTATTTTCCCAAATCTGGTTGAAAATGTAGATGTCTGAGACAAAATTAGCAAGGGTATAGAACTCGACAACATCATCACCAGCTAGATCTAATTGATATTTCTAAGACGCTCTACCCACTCCAGCAAAATACACATTTTTTTTTCAAGTGTGCACAGAACATTCACCAAGATGGTCCATATCCTGGGTTCTAAAAAAAATCTCAGTAAATTTAAAAGAATTGACATCATACAGAGTATGTCCTCTGACTACAATGGAATCAAAGTAGAAATCATTAACAGAAAGATAAGAGGAAAATCTCAATACTTGGAACCTAAGCTACAGATTTATAAATAATCCATAGGTCAATGAAGAAGAGTCAAGAGAAATTTAAAAATACTTTGAACTGAATAATAATGAAAGTAAAACAAATTAAAATTTCTGGATGCAGCTTAAGCTGTGCTGAGAGGGAAACACATTAACTACATAAGGAGAGAAGAAAGATCTGAAATCAATAATCCAAACTCCCACCTCAAGAAACTACAGAAAGAAGAACAAAATAAGTCCAAAGAAAGCAGAAACAAGAAAATGATGAAGAGCAGGTATCAATGAAATTGAAAAACGGAAAAATAATAGAAAAAAGCAATGAAATCTAAAGCAGTTTCTTTGAAAAGGTCAATGAACATGACAGACCTCTGGCACTCTGGCAAGGCTGACAAAAATAAAATAGACATAAATTACTAATATCAGGGATGAAACAGGGGATATCAATGCAGAGATTGCAGACATCAAAAGAATAATAAGGAAATAATTCCAACAACTCCAGACATAAATTTGATAATTTAGATGAAATGTTCCAGTTCATTGAAAACCACAAACTACTAATACACACCCAAGAAGAACTATTCAGTTAACCTGAATGGAACTAAACCCTGAATAGTTCCATAATTATTAACGAAATTTTATTAGTAATTTAAAACATTCTACAAAGAAAATCCCAGACCCAGATGGCTTCACTGGTGAATTTTACCAAACATTTAAAGAGAAATCATACCAGTCCTACCTCCCCCCGCTAAGAAAATAGAGGAGAAAGGAATATTTCTCAACTCATTTTATGAGGCCGGCATCAACCTGATACCAAAACCAGACAAAGACAGTAAAAAAATCAGTCTATCAAACTGTAGACTAACATCCCTCATGATTATAGACTCAAAAATCCTCAACAATATACTAGCATAGAATTCAGGAACATATGAAATGAATAATACGCCCTAACCAAGTGGGGTTATTCAATAATGTAATGTTAAGCAGATTCCATGTTTGAAAATCAATCTGCATAATCCACCTTATTAACAGTATAAAGAATAAAATGTAAATGCCTGGGCCTCAAGTTCAGTCCAGATGAATCAACATCTTTGGGAACAGGAGCAGGAAACCTGCATTTTAACAATTCCACTATGTGTTTCAGGGGGTATTTTAAGACCTTTGTGGAGGAGGAACAAACTTTCCTCTATCCTCAAGGTTTTTTTGGTGTTTTGTTTTTTGTTGTTTTTTGGGTTTTTTTGGCAGGTCTAATAAATCTACATGAGACAAATTAGATTGACAAGAGGAAATAACCAAATTTTATACATACCTTTGTATTGGAACCCTGCATACAGTCAAGAGACTCCACATGCAAGAAAGATTCAGAGATAGAAAGGGAACATGAGTATATAAGACATTCTGAGCTAGGAATGACGAAAGATGCCTTGGGGGCTTCAAAGGTCATTGCAGCGTGATAAGAAGAGTAGACCTTTAGTAAAGAGAAGTTTGTCCTGTCATATATGTGAGTGGAAAAGGTTGTTGTAGATCAGGGGTCCTCAAACTACGGCCCGCGGGCCACATGCAAATACAAATATTGTATTTGTTCCCATTTTGTTTTTTTACTTCAAAATAAGATATATGCAGTGTGCATAGGAATTTGTTCATAGTTGTTTTTTTTTTTAACTATAGTCTGGCCCTCCAACGGTCTGAGGGACAGTGAACTGGCCCCCTGTTTAAAAAGTTTGAGGACCCCTGTTGTAGATAATCTCTATGGGCAAGGCCTCCAATTCAAATTATTCTAGGGCAGGGGTGGGCAACCCCTGGCACGCGTGCCAAACATGGCACGCCAGTAACTTCTGCTGGCACTCGAAACCCTCTCTTATAATCTTCCATTTACAATTTTTTTCTTAATATTGACTTTTTTATTTTTCAGATAAATTCAGCGTAGGTGCATCTTAGATAAATAAATAATTTTACATAACAAGTTATCTTAAAGACCACAGACATGGATTGACGAGAGAGGGGAAGAACAATTTCTATGCCTCTGCCTTAACTCTCCCTGCCTTCCTAGATCCTACCAGTGTTTTGGTTTCATCCACATACACTTGTGAATCTTTGTTCTCAGTGATGAATTTATTTTTATTTTTTTATCTTTAATTTCTTTATTGGTTAAGGTATTACAAATGTGTCCTCATCCCCCCATTAACCTCCAACCTCCTCCCCCCCTCACTCATGCTCTCATCCCCCTGTTGTCCGTGTCCATTGGTTTGGCTTATATGCATGCATACAAGTCCTTTGGTTGATCTCTTCCCCTTACCCCCACCCTCCCCTACTTTCCCTCTGGGGATTGATAGTCTGATTGCTGTTTCTCTGTCTTTGGATCTGTCCCTGTTCATCAGTTTATTTTGTTCTGTATAATCCACAAATGAGTGAGATCATGTGGTATTTATCTTTCTCTCACTGGCTTATTTAACTTAGCATAATGCTCTCCAGTTCCATCCATGCTGTTGCAAATGGCAAGAATTCCTTCTTTTTTACCGCAGCGTAGTATTCCATTGTGTAGATGTACCACCGTTTTTTAATCCACTCATCTGCTGATGGGCACTTAGGCTGTTTCCAGATCTTAGCTATGGTGAATTGTGCTGCTATGAACATAGGGGTGCATATATCCTTTCAGATTGGTGATTCTGGCTTCTTGGGATATGTTCCTAGAAGTGGGATCACTGGGTCAAATGGGAGTTCCATTTTTAGTCTTCTGAGGTAGCTCCATACTGTTCTCCACAGTGGCTGCACCAGTCTGCATTCCCACCAGCAGTGCAGAGGGTTCCTTTTTCTCCACATCCTCTCCAGCACTTACTGTTTGTTGATTTGTTGATGATAGCCATTCTGACAGGTGTGAGATGATACCGCATTGTTGTTTCGACTTGCATCTCTCATATAATTAGTGACTTTGAGCATGTTTTCATGTCTTTTGGCCTTCTGTATGTCCTCTTTCGAAAAGTGTCTATTTAGCTCCATTGCCCATTTTTTATTGGATTGTTTATCTTCTTTTTGTTAAGTTGTTCGAGTTCCCTGTAAATGTTGGAGATTAAACCCTTATCGGTGGTATCATTGGCAAATATGTTCTCCTGTGCAGTGGGCTTTCTTGTTGTTTTGTTGATGGTTTCCTTTGCTGTGCAAAAGCTTTTTATTTTGATGTAGTCCCATTTGTTTATTTTCTCTTTAGTTTCCATTGCCCAGGAGCAGTATCAGAGAAGAAATTCCTTTGGCATATGTTTGCAATTTCACTGCCTGTGGAGTCCTCTAGTATTTTTATGGTTTCCCGTCTTACGTTTAAGTCCTTTATCCATTTTGAGTTTATTTTTGTGTATGGTGTGAGTTGGTGGTCTATTGTTAAGTCTCATAATAGGAGTAGCCTGACGGATGAAAGTAGTAGCTCGTGCATATCTCTGAAGGTCACAAAATATAAACCTGATGTAAAATCTCTGTCATCAGTGATGCAGCAGCAAAAGTCCCACTGATAATATCAAATGTATACATTAAAAATAAATGTATTTTTCATCATCACATACTGTGTATACATTAAAAGTAAATGTATTTTTCATCATCATATACTGTGTTTTTGTCACTCGAATGAATTTTATTATTTCTTCAAGGTTCTTCACATATGTACACCTTAAGAGATATCAAGTAGGTGTAACATGTTCTCAAAAAATTAGAGTTAGCCTGCAGAAGAATTTTGAGTCAGAGATTTTGCTGGTTTTGGCACACACTCACAAAAAGGTTGCCCACCCCTAGTCTACGGTGTCAAGGGTGAGGGTAGGAAGTTTCTCCTGAACCTGCAGCTAAAGATGCCTTTAGTTTAAAACAATCTACATGCCACAGGGCACACTTGGGGTGACTCATTCTGGACTCCCATACCTACAACCATTCAGGAGCAAGAATGCCCTTCTTAGAGTGGCATACAAGGCCCTTCATGAGCAGGTCCCTCCCTGACTATCACTCTGCCCTTTATCTCTCCTCTCTTAAAGCTGACTCACAAAACATGTTTTGGGTGGCTCTTTCACCTGTGTGGAGGCAGCAATAGGCTTAGAGTCAAGACCCAGCAACTTGGGGTTACCATTACCCTCCACACACAGGCCATTCTAATCCATCCTTCTTTTCTAGATTTTTCTCTGGCCTTAACCTAGCCTAGCCTAGCACAACCTAACACAGCCCAACTTAGCATAGCCTTTGCCTTAGTAATTTCTCTTCTTTCTTCATAACTACCTCAAATATCACCTTCTTGGGGCCCCTTCCCTGACCCCCCAAGCTTGGCTAGATGCCTTTTTGGTGAAACCCACAATATTCGTTTCTCAGATTCCTAGTCAGATTGTATTGGGATTGTCTATTACATGTGTGCCTGAGCTACCTCTTTAACCCAGAGCCAAGGCAGAGTAGGTGCCTACTACTGAGCACTTAGGCAGCAAGGAGGCAGGGGGTCACTCCTATACTTCTCAGGCAAAGAGAGTTAAGCAAAGGGCACCTCTGGGAATGCTCCCAAGGCCAAGGGGCCAGTGATCAACACCCAGAAACCCTCTTCCATTTCAATAGTTTGATTGGGGGTTTGTTCTGAACCTCATTCCTTCAACTTCTCCTTGGTTTTAGGTGGCTTTCACCTGTGTAGAGGCAGCAATAGGCTTAGCGTCAAGACTCCAGATGACACCCCACCATCTATTTTAAATGAGTGGGGAAGAGAAGCAAAGGGTTTAGAGGGGCAAGTCATTTAGTAAAAACGGTGGAGTTAGAACAGTGATTCTCAACTGGAGATAATTTTGATTGTCACAAGGGGGTGTGAGGAAGGGGTATGCCACTGGTAAACTAGTATAGTGGGCAGAGGGCAGGGCTGCTACTAAGCATTCTATAATGTACAAGACTGAGTCTCCCACCCCCAAACAATTATGTAGCCCCCAAATATCGATAATGCAAGGTGGAGAAACCCTGAATTAGAGAAGGGGCTCAAAACTGTCCTAATAGTGAAGAGTTATGAAATTATTTGTTTGTCAAAATGGCCTGAATAACTGCATTGACTCTGTGTCTTTGCTCAATGAATCAACTGAAGAACCCCAAAATATGTGACGGGTTTTTGGTCTCACCATTTCTGAATAATTAGTAGCTGAAAGCCCACTTGTAAGAAATACAGTTCATAGACTGTTTAAAAATATCGTATTTTTGAGTAAAACAGTAACTTCAACTAATGCCTAACAGGATATAACTAAGTAGAGTTTTCCTCAACCTCTGTTAATGAATAGATAAGGTAATTAGTACATAATTAGCATGCAAATGATGCTGCTTCTAAACTAGTTGAACTAGCTCTAGACATTTTGATTCAGATGATTAATTTTCATAGCTTAATCTTTTTTTTATAGCTGGAGCAAAGTTAAACTTCAGCCACCTGTGCTCCTCACCTATTGTGAACTATGGCTCTTTCCATTAAGGAGATTTTGCTGTTTTTCAGAGGTCCAACCAAGGTTCCATTTAATGTTAAATGATGAGTTTAAGGTAGAATCATGTAGGAAAAAACTATGTGTGTGAGATACCCTTATATCTGTTTCTCTCTCTCTCTCCCTCCTCTCTCTCTCTCTCTCTCTCTCTCTCTCTCTCTCTCTCTCTCTCTCTCCAACACACACACACACACACACACACACACACACAATACTTTCCAGCAGCTAGGAAGAAAGGAATAATCAAACTATCAGGAGCCATGGCCATCTCAAGAAGAAGGTAGAAAGTACACATAGAATTTGGGCTCTGGATTGGGTGCTATCAGGAAGCAGAGCCAATGCTATGACTGGGTATTTCAATAAATCTCATCTAGGCCAAAGACATAATTGGTCAAGAAGTGGCAGCTCCTCACATAAGCCAGGAGAGGGCAATATTTGGTCATGTCTGTGGTTTGGCCAATGTTCATGTTTTGTCTGAGTTCAGACATGATTAAGGAGTGGTCTTGTTTTTGCCTTGGTCCACACTGTCACAGAGAGACCTTGTCTGATGCTGATGTTTGTGAAATTGTTTATGTTCAACAGAAGAACACCAAGGCTCAGCTGTGAGTGCAGGGCCAGCTGCTAGCCACACCAAGGCCTAACTGATAGTGCCAGGCCAACTCCTGGATAGCAAGGGATACTTCTCTCTTTGTCAATACATTTATTATATCACTAGTGGCCCAGTGCACGAAATTGTGCACATTAAAAGGGAATTAATTAGAGGAAATATTTTAAACTGAACTGATAAGAACAGATACTACACATGATCTTAGCCAAAAGGCCGAGAAGTGATAGAGGAAATATTTTAATATTGCTATTTGCCCTTTCTCTATAAAGAAGTGTCAGCAATGAAAGAAAATTAGTATAATGTATATGAAAATCTTCCTCCTGTCAGAATCTGGGGCACACCACAGGACCCAGAGTAGAGTCCCTGCCCACCCGTGTGCACCTCAAAATCGCGTGAGACCCAGACCCGGTCAGCCCCACCCCCATTGGGGAAGATCCAGGCCCAGCTGACCCCACCCCTGCCAAGCCCAGCTAGGCAGGGAGCACAGCCTCAGGTCCCCCAGTGCACCCTCAGGCCCCCTGGCCCAGTGCCAGGGTGGGGGGTGCAGCCTGAGGTCCCCCATCAAGCCCCATGAGGAGGGAGGGCACAGCCTCAGGTCCCCTGCCTGGGCCCAGTGCCACACAGCCTCAGGTCCATGCTGATCACTTGCTATGGCTCGTTAAAGGAACCTTGCCTCTGCTGTGGGTGCAGCCATCTTGTGACAGCATGACAGAGTGAGGGTCAATTTGCATATTACCTCTTTATTATATAGGGTATTATGTTATTTTATTATTCATATCATATTATTGTACTATACTATATATATGATATAGTAATACACACACACACACACACACACACACACACACACACACACACACACTAGAGTCTTGATGCATGAAATTCGTGCAGGGGAGGGGATCCCTTAGCCTGGCCTGTGCCCTCTCGCAATCTGGGACCCATCGGGGGATGTCCAACTGCTGGTTTACATCAGGCTTAAACCTGCAGCCAGACATCCCTCTCGCAATCCAGGACCCCTCACTCCGAACTGCCCGTCTGCTTGCTCCTTACTGACTGCCTGCTCCTTACTGCCCACCTGCTCCTTGCTCCTTATCACTTGACTCGCAGGTTCTTAGCGCTGTCCCAAAGGCAGGAGAGGCTCATGCCACCGCCACTGTGCTCTCCAGCCTGGCTTCTGGCTGAGTGGTTCTCGCACTGACCACCAGGGGGCAGCTCCTTCATTAAGCGTCTGCCCCCTGGTGGTCAGTGCATGTCATAGCGACCAGTCATTCTGGTTGTTCCACCATAAGGGTCACTGGGCTTTAATTATATAGGATGTGTATATATCTGTATTTCCATAACTTATAATCAACTACTATTAACTTAGTTGTTCTTACTTCTACTCATTTTTTCAGTGCCTGCATTTTCATTTGTTGGTTTTCTTTGCATAAAGACTTTAAGCCTGCTATTTTACTACTTTCGCAAACACTGATTTTCCCCTCTGACTCACCCAAAAAATTAATATTTATTAACACACCACCATTTTCAGCCCTGTCCTCATCCCAGCCTGGTCTTTCTCCCTTGTAAATTTTCCACCTCTCTTCATCTCCTTATCCATCAAAAGTTTTTTCCTATTTGAGATTCACTTGGGATTCACTGTGAGAACACCATATCATGTCTCCCCTGGGGGAGGGAGTGCATTTGTGCAGCTGAGAGGACCTAGCCCCCACACAGGAAAAAAGGGGGTCCTAAGCTAAAGAAATGGTGGAAGTTCAGGCTTTGAAAATAAGGGGAAGGATAGGCACCCTGAAATTATACTGCTCGGATTTTAGGTTACCTAGGTTTCTAAGAGAGGGCTTGGTGGCGGAGGGGGTGTCACAACTTGATAAAGCAAGAGGTTTGAAACAAAACATGTACGAACATGGAATCCTGATCATCCCCTGGTTCTTTATCTGATCTCCATCTTACAGCCTGTCACCAGGGAAAGGGAGCCTAACAGCAACAGGTGAGCAAGTTCCAGCTGGCTCCCAAGCATGGAGAGGGTATCCTGAGAAGAGTCCTTTGAACTCTTCCTCTGGAAATCCTTTCTTGACCCATCCACTGGCTGAGGTGTTTCCTATTATAGTCTCTTTCAAAGTGGTCCTTTGGGGTCAGAATAGACCTGGATTCCTAACCTGGCTATACAAAGTTTCTTGGCCTCTCTGAAGCTGTTTCTACATCTTTAAAGAGGTGCTAAAAATAGCACATTCTTTGTAAGATTTGTTGTGAAAATTAGAGAAAATGTATGCATAGTTCCTGGCAAATAGTAGGTACTTAACACATGGCAGCTCATATCATCATCATCATCATCATCATCATCAACAACAACAACAACAACAACATTATCATGGTCCGTTTGCTCTACCCCACTGAACTGAGCTCTCAACAGTGAAAAGTAAGAGTGGGCAATGTGCCTTGATAAGATGAATTGTCCAGGAAGGCCATCAGGGGAGGACTTCTCCCCCTTCTTACCCATATCCTCTGTTCCCTTCTTTCCTCAACTGAGAGCTATCATAGTCTCCCCCTATCAAAATCTATGCTTAGGTAAGTTTAGGTAGGGTTGTAACAGGGAATCTGGCTTAAACTGAAGGACTGAAACTCTAAGGGAGAAATACTAAGCAATAATCAATGGATGGGAAAACTGGATGGCAAAGTTTCACCTCTGTGTCCCCCAAATCCCAACCCACTGCACACAAGAAAAGTGAATTTTTGGTCAGAAGGAGTTATTAAAGAAGTAACATGGTCCCAGTAGGACAGTCATTCTTACTGATATGCCACCAAGGGACCTTTCTATCCTAAGACTTCCCTGACCATTACTCCCCAAACTTTCGGTTAAAGAGTTAATGATCTATAAACAAAGTCTTGAGTGCTGGTATGTATTTCAAAGACCTTAAACGGTAATCTTTCTGTAATCCCAACCTCTAATTTGTCCGTTTTGTACTTTTAATTTAAAAAAAAAACCCTTGTAGATCCCCTTACCCTCCTTATGTTCCTTCTTCTTAACATAGCCCAAATTTCCCAGACTCATGAATGTCACCCTAGCCACAGGCCCTTTTAGTTCCCTGCCCACAGGGCTGAGCTAGAGGCTCCCTGAAAACAGGGGGCAACATCTTGTTTTAATAGTAGCATTATTTCATCACTTTCTACATCCCAGGCACCATGCTTTGTATCTTTGTTTTCAAATTAAAAAAAATTTTAAGTAAGTATAAATTCACAGGAAGTTGTGAATATTATACCAAGAGTTCCTGTGTATTCTTCATCTAGTTTTCCCCCCTGGCTAAATCTTATATTAATATAGTTCACTATCAAAACCTGGTACAATTGACACTAGTACAATGTGTGTATGTAGTTCTATGTCATTTTATCACATTGTGTAACCAACACCATAATCAAGTACAGAACTATTCCATCACCACAAAAGTCTCCCTCAAGCTACCCCTATATAGTCATATCCACTCACCCCTGCCCCCACTCCCTATCACTGGAAACTACTAATCTGCTCTCTATCTCTGTAATTTTGTCACTATAAGAGTGTTATAAACATGGAATCATACAGTATGTAACGTTTAGAGGTTGTTGGTTTTTTACTGAACATAATGCCTTTGATATACATCCAAGTCTTTGCATGTATCAATAGTTTGACCCTTTTTTTATTTAAGGAAAGTGCTTTTGGTATGTCTAAGAACTCTATCAAGCCTTCGGTTCGGAAGATTTTTTCTTATGTGTTTTCGCCCCCAACTCTAGAGAATGAGAACAGATCCTCCTTTGTACAGACAATCCACCACCATGGCCTGTTGATTCTACTTCCTAACTGCATCTGGACTCTGTCCACTGCTCTCCATCTTTACCATGCACCACTAATTGAGGCTTCTGTCATCATCTCCTACCTGAATGAGTGTAGCAGCTTTCCAACTGACTCCCCATTTCCACTCTTGGCTGCCTCTCAAAGCCAATGCAAACCTGATTCTCTCTCTTGCCCCAAACCCTTCACTGGCTCCCCAAGGTTCTTCAGCTGCAACACAAATCTTTCTCGTGGCCTGTGAGGCCCCACCTGTCTAGTCCCTCCTTGATTTTCTCCTAGAACTCATATCGAGTCTCTCTAGTTTAACTTCACTCAACCCAAACCCTGGCCTTCTTTCTGTACTTTGAAAGTGCCACATCATCTGGCCTCCGGTCTTTTGCTTGCTGTGTCCTTTGTAATACAACACTTCTCCCTCTCCTGCTTCCCTACCTAGCTAAATACTGCTCATCCTTCATGTTTCAGCTTTAAATATCACCTCCTCAGGAAAGCCTTCCCTGGCCCCTCCAATGATTGCTGGCTTCCCTATTATAATCTCTTTCAAAGTATTTAGCACAATTGTAATTAATTAGCTGTTCATGAAATTAATTAAATCTCTATCACTTCCACTGATTAGACTTTAAGCTCCCCAAGAGTTCACTCTTGAGTCCTCAGGTCCCAGAGAAATGTCAGCTTTGTGGCTGCTCAGTGGATTCTTCTTGAGTAGATGAATAAAGGAAAGTACAACCAACTGGTAATAAGTTACTGTGATTTTAAGAAACAGGGAGGAACTTTATGGAGCTATTGGAGGGGAGGGATTACCGAATGACACACTGACTGAACAGCTGGATGTTCCAGAGGCCTCACTGCAAACTCACTTCCCTCTTTCGTCCCTCTTCAAACCTTCCCTTATGCATGAGAGGCCCTGTGAGGGGAGAAGGTTTTTATGAGGTGCTAGGGACCCATTTTTGAGTCTTATATGTCTGCAAAATGTTGGCAGTTTCTTCAAGATACTCAGATTTCAGGTTTGGCAGGACTAACTGGAGAGCATCTGTGGCTCTTTAAGACGGAGGGTGTGGCCTCATAGTAATGAAAGCCTCTTTTAACTACCCTCTATAAAGGACCCCCCCCCCTTTCTCTTTTGCCCCCGTTAGGCAGTAAAATCCAGTAGGGCAGAGTACCGTCCCTGTTCACCACCATACCTCCAATGCCCAGCCCATAATAGATACTTAATAAATGTTTATTAAGTGAAGTAATGGCTAATGAGTGAATGAATGAATGAACAAATGAATGGTTAGGTGAGTTGCTGAAGGGTCCACAAGTTGCCTGGAAGCCAAAACTGACTGGCTGAGCGTATGTTCTTGTTTTCATATCTCTTGCCTCATATCTTCCCTGAGAGCTCTGTACCCACATGCTAGACTAGAGCAACCAGAGGGCAGAAGCAGTGGTCCGGGGGCACAGCATTGGGCCACACAAGGAGGAGGTACTCAGGGCTTGCCGATGATTTGCTGATGGCTCAAGAGTCCCCCTTGCAACCTCTCCCTCCTTCTCCCTCCCTATTCAAACCTTCCTGGCCTCAAAACTGCTCTCTGCTTTCCAAGTTGGCAACCTGCAAATGGATGAGCTAATCCAAGCAAATGGCTTCCGGTACTCCGCCTCCAGAGTGAACAGCGTGTTCATTCTCACACTTCAGTCTTATCACAGACCTGGTGGGGCAGCTTGGAGAGTTGGGGTCCTTAGGGAAAACATCCAGACCTTGGGTGGGGGGCTGCTACCTCCTTCTCAGGCTGCCTTTCAAGGAGGCCCTGACTTGGTTCTCTTATGTCTCTGAGTGAGCCTCCAAGGACACTCTGAGCCTTTGGAACCCGTAAGAAGAAAAATGTCCTCCCCATTCCACCCCCAGCATGGCCACTGAGAAGAAACTGGAAGAGGATTCTGGGAAGGCCCTGGAGAGCCACCTGTGAGAGGCTCTAGGAGAGACCCAAACCCCAAACTGATTTCTCTGCCTTTAAATAGATCACTGAAAGCTCAGAGCTGGAAGGGAGGGAAGTCATCTTCCAGAGCAGCACTATGACAGTGGCTCCTTCAGATAGGAAGTTGTGTAGAAAGACATGGTGAGGCCTGGCCACAATTCTCTCAGGAGAGGCTCCAGGTTGGAGCAGGGAAGAGCTGCATTTTCCTAATTTTAGCTTTTCCATTTGGACACCCTCCATACTGTGGAAATGTCTGGCCCATGAGTCAGCCCCCAGCGGTGCTACTGACTCATTCACAGTGTGAACTTTGGGCAAGTCTCAGCCCTGGGTTTGCAAATGTAGATCAGTGATACTCTCTGCTATATCTGCCTCAGGAACAGCCATGAGAAGCAAAGGTGATAATGGAGAGGAAAGTTCTTGGTCAAAGTGAAATGCTTTTCTTCTCTTAATATTTTCTGGTCTTCCAAACTGGAAGCTGACCTGTTCCAGGGGCCCTGGCTCTCCATCCCATGATATCTCTGAGTGGAGTTATCTCCAAGCCAGAAAGCTGTCTATGTGGGATGCTACTAAAAGGGTTCTTCAAAGTCTCACTGAGCAAAGACCTCTGTCCCAATGGTGGCTGAACTTTCCTTTTCTCACATTAGAGCCAATCCCTGTTTTGTTGTATTTAATTCATTCATTCATTCATTCATTCATTCATTCATTCATTCATTTATTTTCCTTACCTAAGGATACATTTATTGATTTTTAGAGAGAGGGGAAGAGGGGGAAGAGAGAGAGACATTAATGTGAGAGAGAAACATCAATTTGTTGCCTCCTGTATGTGCCCCAACTGGGGATCGAACCTGCAACCTTTTGGTGTACAGGATGACACTCCAACCAACTGAGCCACCTGGTCATGGCATCTCCTGGTTTTAAGCATTCTGCCATTATCAGCATTATTAAGCACTTCCCAAACACCTCCTAGGGCAGGGATGTGGGCTAAGCCACGAGGATACAAGAAGGCCTAAGACACAGACCCTTCCTCCAACAGAAGTAATTAGGACAGGAAAGGAGGAAGAGAGGACAAACCTTTCTTTTGTGTATTGCTTTGGAATTTACCAAGTGTTTCCATATTTCATTTAATCTTCAAAATTTATTATAGGTGATAAAATGGAATCTCAGAGAAGCTAAGCAATTTCTCCAAGGTCACATTGTAGAGACTTGAGCTATTCTGATTTTAAATTCAAGATAGTTTCTTCTACCAATAGTTACCCTTGTATGATCTCTAGGAAGGCCCTGTTGAAATATAAGTGGGAGGCAGGGATAATATCAGTGTCTTCACTGCCCACTAACACCTTAGCATGGATTACTATAGCAGGGCCCAAGAGAAGGGAATAAACCGAGGCACAAAAAAGTCCTTTTAAAACTTCTTCTTTTTTTTTTTTAAATATATTTTATTGATTTTTTACAGAGAGGAAGGGAGAGAGATAGAGAGTTAGAAACATCAATGAGAGAGAAACATCGATCAGCTGCCTCCTGCACATCCCCCACTGGGGATATGCCCGCAACCCAGGTACATGCCCTTGGCTGGAATCGAACCCGGGACCCTTCAGTCCGCAGGCCGACGCTCTATCCACTGAGCCAAACCGGTTTCGGCTAAAACTTCTTTATTTTGAAATAGGTTCACATGGAGTTGTAAGAAATAATAGAGATCCCAGGTACCCTTTGCCCCATTTTTCCCAATGGTAACAGCTTGAAAAACTATAGCACAGTATTACAATCCAGGGATTGACACCAATACAATCAGATAGGTAGATTGTATTTCCATCTCTACAAGGACCCCTCCTGTTGCACTTTTATAGACACACCCACTCCTCTCTCACCCTAACCCTCTCCACAACCCCTGGCAACCAATAACTGTTTTCCACTTCTATAATTCTGTAATTTCAAGAACTGTATCCGAATAAAATTATTCGGATTTGGAACTGGCTTTTTTTTTTCACTCAGCATAATTCTCTGGAGATCTGTCCAGGTTGTTGCATGTATCAAGACTTGTTTCTTTTATGGCTGAGTAGTATTCCATTGAATGGATGTATCAGTTTGCTTAATCATTCACCTGTTGGAGGACATCTGGGATAATTCTGATTTTGGGCTATTACAAATAAAGCTGCTATGAACATTGTGTACAGGTGTTTGTGTGATCATAAGTTTGTTTCTCTGCGATAGATGCCCAAGAGTGTAATTGCTGGGTCTCATTGTACTTGCATGTTTATCTTTTTAAGAAACTGCCAAACTGTTTTCCAGAGTGACTGTACCATTTTACATCCCCACCAGCAGTGTATGAATGATTCAGTTTCTCTAAATCCTCACCAGCATTTGGTGGTACTGCTATTTTTTTTCATTTTAATATTTCTGATAGGAGTCTCATTGTGGTTTTAATTTTTTATTTCCCTAATAGCTAGTGATATTGAATATGTATTCATTTACTTATTGGTTAACTGTAGATTCTTTTTTTGTGAAATGTCTGTTCATGTTATTTGGCCATTTTCTAATTGGATTGTTTTTCTGTGGTTGAGTTTGAGAGTTCTTGTTATATTTTAGATACTAGTATGGTGTTGGACATGTTTGCAAATATTTTCTCCCAGTTTGTAGCTTTTCTTCATCTTAACAAGGTATTTCACAGGACAAAAGTTTTTGTTTTGATGAAGTCCTTTTTATAAATTTCTCCTTTCATGGATCATGCTTTTGGTGTCAAGTCTAAGAATTTTGCTTAGCCCTGATCCTGTAGATTTTCTCCTAAGGTTTTTTCTCAAAATTTTTTTTTACTTAAAAAAAATTGATTTTAGGGGAGGCTAGGGGACTGTCAAGGGCGGGCGGGGGGGGGGGGAAATGGACACATATGTAATACCCTTTGTAATACTTTAAGCAATAAAAAAAATTGGTTTTTATTGACTTCAGAGAGAAGAAGGGAAAAGGAGAGAGAGAGAGACAGGAACATCAATGAGCCTGCCTGGTTTGGCTCAGTGGTTGAGTGTCAACCTGTGAACCAGGAGGTCACAGTTCGATTCCGGATCAGGGCACATGCCCGGTTTGTGGGTTCAATCCCACAAGTGTGGGATGTGTAGAAGGCAGCCAATCAATGATTCTCTCTCATCACTGATGTTTCTATCTCTCTCCCTCTCTCTTCCTCTCTGAAATCAATAAAACTATATTTAAAAAACATGAAAAAAACCACATCAGTGATGAAAGAATCATTGATTGGCTACCTCTGGCATCTCTCACATTTGGGATCAAGCCAAGCATGTGCCCTGACCAGGAATCGAACCTCAACCTCCCGGTTCATGGGTCAGTGCTCAACCACTGAGCCACACTAGCCGGGCATCTTTTTACATTTATATTTTACATTTAAATCCATCATCTACTTTGAACAGTTACTGTTGTTGTTGTTGTTGTTGTTATTATTATTATTATTTGGTTTATGAATGCCTACTTGCTCCAGCACCATTTGTACCTTTGTCAATAATCAGTTGAGCATAGTAGTGTGCGTATTGTTCCGGGTTCTCTGTTTTGTTCATTAATCTATGTGTCTATCACTCTGCCAATACTACATTATCTTGATTAATGTGGTTATATAGTAAGTCCTAAAATGAAGCAGACTAATTACTCATATTTGTTGTTTCAAAATTGTTTTTATCTAGTCTAGTTCATCTGCCTTTTCATATAAATTTTAGAATAAAATTGCTGGGATTTGTATTGAACCTATACATAATTTGGTGGCGGGGAAGAATTGCCATCTTTACTGTATTGAATCTTCTCATTCATGAACATGCATATGTCTCTCCATTTATTTATATCTTGGATTTCTTTTATCAGTGTTTTATAGTTTTCAGCAAACAAGTGGTATATATATTTTGTTAGTTTTACACTTATTTTAATTTTTGAGTGATTGTAAATGGTACTATATTTTTACATTTTTGTGTCTGTATGTTTATTGCTACTATGCAGAAATACAATTGATTTTTTTGTGTTGCTCTTATATCCCATGACCTTGCTGAACTCACTTATTAGTTCTAAGAGATTGTTTGTAGTTTGCTTGGGATTTTCAATTTGACTACCATGTCATTGGCAATAGGGACAATTTTATTTCTTCTATATCTGTACTAAGGGCCCAGTGCATGAGTTCATGCACCTTGAAAGGAACTGTGGGCTGTGGTGGGCATGGGGGCAGGTCTTGGCCCATCCTCCATGCCCCTGTCTGGCCCCTCCCACCACAACCCCAGGTCCCCTGTCTGCTGGCAGCCCCACTACCACAGCATGGAGCGATTGAGGCCAGTGCCAGCAGCAGGTGCGAGCGGTGGCTGCTGCCTAGATCACCCCTCAGGAGCAGGGGGAGGTGGAGAAGCCCTTAGGGGTGATTGGGGCTGAAACACTAACCACTCACACCTGCTGATGATGCCAAATGATCGGGACCGGCTTCAGGCACCAGCAATGGGTGAGAGCAGCGGCTCCGGCACCAGCCGCGGGTGTGAGTGGGGCCATAGCCAGCAGCAGGTGGGAGAAGCAGCTGCCAACCCCGAACGCTCCTCAAGAGCAGGGGGAGATGGAGAAGCCCTGTGGGGCTATTGGGGCCAGCAGCAGGTGCCAGTGCTGGGAGGGATTGTGGCACATGGGAGCAAAGAATTTTCAGTAATCACCCGAGGATCACCATGATGACAGCAACTGATGCCCTGCTTTGGTCTGGAGCCCTGGCTCACCTACTTCACCATCTCACCGCAGCCGGCGCCCACCATGTTCCGCACGCACCCCCTGGTGGTCAACGCACATCATAGCAACTGGTTGTTTGGTCTATTTGCATATTAGGGATATATATATATATATTTTAGAGGCCTGGTGCATGAAATTTGTGCACAGGGGTGGGGGGTGTCCCTCAGCCTGGCCAGTACCCTCTATAATCTGAGACCCCTCGGGGGATGTCCGACTGCTGGTTTAGCCCTGATCCCTCAATCTGGGACTGCTGACTCCTAACTGCTCGCCTGCCTGATCACCCCTAACCATCTCTGCCTGCCTGCCTGATTGCCCTTAACTGCCTCTGCAGGCCTGATCACCCCCAACTGCCCTCCTCTGCTGGCCTGATTCCCCCCTAACTGCTTTCTCCCCTGCCTGCTTGATCGCCCCTAACTGCCTCTGCCTTGGCCCCCGCCACCATGGCTTTGTCTGGAAGGAAGTTGGACATTCGGAAGATGTCCAGTCGACCTGGTCTAATTAGCACATTACCCTTTTATTAGTATAGATGCCGTCTAATGTGGCAGAGCTTCATAACTACTGAGCAGCAGTGAAATTCCTTATTTTCCATGAGGCCTCCTCTGATAGCACTCTAGTAGGAGGTAAGGGCACCTTTCTTGTTTTTTGTTTTTGTTTTAGGGGCACCTTTTATAGCCTTATGAGAGTGGAAGTGTGGGCTCCTCACTAGGCCTTTGCTGGCTTTACTGAGGATGGGGTCACAGTCTTTCTGTGGTGTCTGGCTGGTATAGAGCAGTTATTTAATTTTTTTCTATTTTATAGCCTTCCTCTTTCCTATTCCTTTGGCTAAAGAGAGCAGGCTTTGCTTGGGGATTTTTGTGTGATTGTGTCTCTTGTCCTTTCTCAGTTGTTGGCTTCTTCCAAAGTCTGAGATATGTGAGACAAAAAGAATATGCAAGGAACATATTATCATTGTTCTTCTTCATGTCCTAAGGTTTCTAGTCTGTTTTCTTCTCTCTCGAGTTATCTCCCTCTCCTTCTCCCCCTTTTCTTCTTCTTTTTAATATATAATGCCCATCATTCTTATTTGTATTTAATGGGAATAATGGGGAAAAAATAATGCATTCGGAAGGTTTTGTTTGTCAAAGAGGGAGGGACAGAGAGCAAAGGACCTGGAATGAATATTTGACAACTCTGCCTAGGTGTGGTGGGCCTGCCTCTGAGCCAAATGCAACCATGGGTGATTAAAGGTACCTCAGTGGTCCTGGCTGCCTGAGGAAATGGTGTTGGGAGGGATGCATAAAGGAGCAGGTGGGAGGGACCAAAACATAGCCTAAATCTTAGCTACCCAATTGGATCGCATTGAGACTACAGAAGGCATGGGCAGTCCCACAACAACATAGGCCAGGATTCCTGAATAAATCAGCCAGACTCCCAGAAGCCTGTAGGTGGCACCTGGCATCAAGAAATTTGCATGTGGGTCTTCCAGAGAGCCCAAGTGTGGTCTCATCTGATTCAACCAGTTCTCATTCCTCTGAGCCCACAGGGCCCTGCAGTGAGACTGAGTCCTACCTCAAAATGCAGAGACTATCCTGGACATGTCTTCTCAGAAAGTGGGAGGTTCTCATGAAGCATTCTTGGGTAACTAGAAGGCACAAAGAAACAGCTTTTAAAAAGAATGTATGCTTTTATTTAATTTGAGAGAGAGAGAGAGAGAGAGAGAGAGAGAGGGAGAGAGAGAGAGAGAGAGAGAGAGAGAGAGGAAGGGAGAGGGATAGAGAGATAGAAACATCGATGAGAGAGAAACATCATTGATCAGCTGCCTCCTGCACGTCCCCCACCGGGGACCAAGCCCACAACCTGGGCATGTGCCCTGACTGGGAATCAAACTGGCAACCTCTTGGTTCTTGTGTCTATGTTCAACCACTGAGCCACACCAGCTAGACAAGAAACAGCTTTATTCCCTTGTTTTTCTGAAGGTTTGAGACAATTCTGGTTCATTGAAAATTAACTCATTGAACATCAGGAGCCTTTTTTTGCCAGCCACCATTTATTTATCAGATATTATTGTGTACTAGGCACAATTTTAGGCACTAAATATACAAAAAGTCCCTTCTCCCAAGGAACTTTCTGGTGAAATTACTGTTGGAAAATCTTTCCCTTTTCAGTGAACAATGCTTAGCACAGGTCTGCTCACTAGGATGATGTTGCAGACCTTGGGTCAGGGTTCTGAATACAGTGTATTCTGGGGGTTCTCAACTGGGCCTGCACCTCAAAATCATGGGTGATACTTATTAAAAATGAAGCCTCCTGGCCCTGATGGTGTTGCTCAGTAGTTGAACATCGACCTATGAACAAGGAGGTCATGGTTTGATCCCTGATCAGGGCATGTACCCAGGTTGTGGATTTGATTCCCAGTAGAGGGCGTGCAGAGGCAGTCGGTCAATGATTCTCTCTCATCATTAATGTTTCTATTTCTATCCCCCTCTCTCTTCCTCTCTGAAATCAATAATATCTATCTATCATCTATCTATCTATCTATCTATCTATCTATCTATCTATCTATCTATCTTTAAATGAAACTTCCTGAAAAGCCCAAGTAAGTGCCCATCAGTAGATGAGTGGATAAAAAAGCTGTGGTACATTTACACAGAAAATACTACTCGGCTATAAAAAAGATCTCTTATACTTTGAGACAGCATGAAGAGACCTGGAGAGTATTATGCTAAGTGAAATAAACCAGTCAGGAAAGACAAATACCACATGATCTCACTTATATGTGGAATGTAATGAACAAAATAAACTGAACAAAATAGATCCAGAGGTATGGATGTATGGAACAAAATAAGAGATCTCAGGAGAGGGAGGGGACAGGAAGAAATTAACCAAAGAACATATATGCATATATGCATTGCCCATGGACACAGATAATAGTATGGGGAAGGCCTGGGGTGGGGCAGATGTTGGGTGGAGGGAGGCAAAAAGGGAGAAAATGTAATACTGTCAACAATAAAAAAAGAAGCTTCCTGGCCCCCATTTAAGATTTACTGATGAGTCTGGGCCTTCTATCTATCTGTGTTTATGCCCTTGAGTGAACCAATCACTTTCCTATCTCACCAGGGTTTCTGCATTTGCTCTTTCTTCTGATATAACACCTTTTCCATGGCTGGCTCCTTCTGTTCACTCAGGCCTCAGTGAAATGCCCCTTCTCAGGGAGGCCTGCCCTGATCACCTTCTCTAAAATCACAATCCCACCCTAGTCTGTCCATATCACACCATATTGTATCTACTTTATAGCACTCATGGATACTTGCAGTTACCTTCTCTCTTTCTTGCCTATCTCATCCACTAAATTGTAAGCTTCTTGTGGTCAAAGACTCTGTCTTGTTCACTATTGGATTCCTAGTGTCTACAGCAGTGTCTGGCACATAGTAGATGTTTCTTGAACAGTAACTGACTCTCCAGTTAATTGACTGGAGGTCTACCTGTTCCTCATTTACACTCATCACAAAAACAATGTTATTTCCCTGTTTGCACTGCAGTTAGCAACAGAGATTTGGGGAACAGAGTGGAACCAATCTAGAATTGTGGGTTTTTTTAAAAACACTTTATTTGTTTAATAATGACTCTTTAAATTGATGAGAGAGAGAGAGAGAGAGAGAGAGAGAGAGAGAGAGAGAGAGAGAGATTTGTTGTTCCACTTATTTAGGCATTCATTGGTTGATTCCCATATGTGCCCTGACCAGGGATTGAACCCAGCATCTTGACATATTAGGACAACACTCTAACCTACTGAGCTACCTGGCCAGGGCTAGAACTTTTCAAAAATTTATGGTTTCACAACTTACATTTAAGCCTTTTATTCATTTTGAGTTTATTCTTGTGTATGGTGTAAGTTGGTGGTCTGGTTTCTTTCTTCTCCTTCTTTTCTTTTTGCATTTACCTGTCCAGTTTTCCCAACACCATTTATTAAAAAGATTGTCTTTATTCCATTGTATGCTCTGCCTCCTTTGTCAAATATTAATTGAGCATAATGGCTTGGGTCAATTTATGGGTTCTGGGTTCTGTTCCATTGATCTATATGCCTGTTCTTGTCCTAATACCAGGCTGTTTTGATCATAATGGCTTTGTAGTGTAGTTTGATAACTGGTATTGTGATCTCTCCAATTTTGTTCTTCTTTTTCAAGAGTGCTGTGACTATTCTGGGTCTTTTTTGGCTCCATATAAATTTTTGGAGTGTTCTAGATCTGTGAAATATGCCATTGGTATTTTAATAGGGATGGTGTTAAATCTATAAATTGCATTCAGTAGTATGGACATTTTTTTAAAAAAATATATTTTATTGATTTTTTACAGAGAGGAAGGGAGAGGGATAGAGAGGTAGAAACATCGATGAGAGAGAAACATCGATCAGCTGCCTCTTGCACACCCCCTACTGAGGATGTGCCCGCAACCAAGGTACATGCCCTTGACCGGAATCGAACCTGGGACCCTTGAGTCCGCAGGCTGATGCTCTATCCACTCAGCCAAACCGGTTAGGGCAGTATGGACATTTTAATGACTTTAATTATTCTTATCCATAAACACAGTATATGTTTTTGGATATCCCTGGAAATCCAACTAAACTAACCCAATACGGTATATTTCAGGCTTCCTCTTATTTGTGTCTTTCCTTATTTCTTTTCTCAATGTCCTTTAGTTTTCCAAGTACAGATATTTTACCTCCTTGGTTAAGTTTATTCCCAGGTATCTTATTTGTTGTTATTGTTGTTGTAGTGGTAAATGGGACTATGTTTTTAGTTTCTTTTTCTGAGAGTTCATTATTGGTGTTTAAAAATGCCATCAACCTCCAAATGTTCATTTTGTATCCTGCTACTTTGCCTAATTCATTTATTAAATCTATTAGTTTTTTTTTGGGGGGGGGGTCCTTAGGGTTTTCTATGTACAATATCATGTCATCTGCAAATAATGACAGTTTTACTTCCTCCTTCCCAATTTGAGTGCCTTTTATTTTTTATTCTAGTTTGATTGCTGTGCCTAGGACTTCCAGTACTATGTTGAATAAGAGAGGTGAAAGTGGAGATCCCTGTCTTGTTCCTGTTAGAACTGTTATTTTTAAAATTCACCACAGTGTTTGGCAAAGCTTATGATTCCTAGGTGCTTAAGGAAAATTGCACTTTGCTGTGTTCTTGCCCAGGTCTGCACTCTCCCTCATGACTCCCCCTCCCCAATCTATAGCTGGATCCAGATTGCCCAGAGGAACAAGCTGCTTTGCTGACATATGGGTTCCTGGATCTGCACCCACAGAATGGCTATCACTTTGGCATCTAGCGTCAGTCTGGGGTTAGAGAGGCAGGGATGTAAAAAAAAAAAAAAAAGGATCCAGAGGCATTGGGCTGCATGGTGGGTGGTAAGTCGGTGGCAGAATGGCACCTCAGGGAATTACTGGAAACGCAGAGGCCTGCTCTTCTCCTGCAATGGCTGGGGTACTGAGTGCTGCTGCTGTGAAGTCCTCTGCAAATATGGCTCAGAGTGCATATGCCATCATTTCCCATTTGTGGTTTCTCACAACCAAGTCCTGTCATCAAAAAGAGCCAGAGCTTGCTCCTGAAACCCTGGGTCTGAGCAGAAAAATGGAACAAGGAGAATAATGGGACCAGTATCACCCAGAAAGGCTACTGTTGCAGAGATAGTAATAGACTCTTTGGGCTCTGGGCTGCACACAATCTGTCATATGTTGACCCCTGTTCACCAGGCCCCAAAAGCCTGTGGCTCTTTGCAGATGTGATCTACAGGGACCCAGAGGAATGTGGCGGTGACCGATGACACTGGGGACTGTTTTGTTGCATAGCCGGACTCACTCTGAGCTTGCTAGTTATTCTCTACTTATGGTTTCTGTTAGAGCCACTAAAGAAGGATTTGTTTTTATTTTTTTAAAATTCATCCAAGAGGCACTCAAGATTCTATTCCGGGAAAATCAAATGCGCCATGTTACTTATTTAATAGAGTTGTGGAGGTTTCTTTTGGTCTTGTTTGTCAAGCTGGCATCATTGAGTACCACTCACAGAGAATCAAAATAGGGAGCAGAGTGTATGTTTAAGAGCAGATTACAGGGCTCCCTTTGCAGTGTTGGAGACTAGCTGGACTTCAGAGAGCATCCTTAGAGGGGTGGACTGATTAAAAATGCCTTAATGCCTCTCTGGACAGAATATTTTTTTAAATAAATAGTCAAGGTTATTTTAAAAATTAAGCTAATTAAAACTAATTAAAGAAATAAAATAGAGAAGGAGTAAGTTTCAGAAGGGGGTCATCTCTTCTCCATTTGTGGCTGACATAGGTCTTCCTTTCGGAGAATTTGTGAGAGGAACAATTGCCCACTTGAATGTGCGGGGCTGATTCAGTGTAATCCATCAGAGTTTAAGTTACTGCACTTGTAGTCTTGGTAAATGAATGGCCAGCCCTGGGTGAAGATTGGAGGCGGGGATCACACTCTGGTCATTTTCCCTCCAATCCAGATGAAATTTGGAGGAATGGCTCAGTTTGTTTTGCAGCCATCTGAAGAAAACAATATTAATGAGGGTAACTAACAGAATGTAGGTCCCATGCCCAGGCCCTGTTCTAAGGGCTTTATGTAGATAATCTCATTTAAACCTCACATTAACTCTCTGAGGTAGAGACCATTGTCATCCCATTTTACAAAGAAGTTACAGTCACAGAAGGACATATGCCAAATGAAGGTGTGGTTAAGTCAACTCTGCAAAATGCTCTAGGTAAGTAAGAGCCACAATACTTGGGGGTCTATTGGAGGTGGCTTTTCAGGCATCACCAGCACCTAGGGCAGTGGTCGGCAAACTCATTAGCCAACAGAGCCAAATATCAACAGTACAACGATTGAAATTTCTTTTGAGAGCCAAATTTTTTAAACTGAAACTATATAGGTAGGTACATTGTTATTAACTTAATTAGGGTACTCCTAAGGCTTAGGACAAGCCACACTCAAGGGGCCAAAGAGCCGCATGTGGCTCCTGAGCCGCAGTTTGCCGACCACTGACCTAGGGGGGAGAGGGAATTCTGCAGATGTTTGCATACAGGCAATCCTTCTTTACCCCCACCCCCATAGCCTTCTGTATAGAAAACTTGTTGGTGATTATTCTGGTCTCTGTCTTGTTAACAAACCTCATCACCAATTGCTAGCTTGAAGAAGTTTGAAAATCCATTCAGGAAACCTCATTCTTATTCTAAGCATTAGACAGCAGGGAAGTTGGCCTATTAATAGTTCACTGCTACATTTTTTGGTCTCTTGAGAGGGTATTGGTTACTTTCAGTTAAGTTTCTCTTTGTAAAGTGCTCTGACATGGGTTGTAAGTGATAATTGTCATTATTATGCTCATTATTAGCAGAGTAATACTTATTAGTAGAAGCAATTAGGCCTCCTGCTTGTGGCCCTTCATATGCAGCAACTAGTCTTCCCAATCCCCCAATGTGGCCTGCTTAGCATAGAGTTCCTGCTAGCTTAGCAAGATCAGGATGTTTTGACTGTTGCTGTGACCTGAAAGATCAGCAGGCAGAAAAATAAGTGGGTCTCTCTTGGCCTTCAGTGTGTCCATTGACAGATTAAGTCAGCTCCAGAATAAGAGGTTACTTTTTTAAAAAATCAGCTTTGTTGGGACTATAATTCACAAACCATGCAGTTCAACTAAATTTTTATAGTTTTTATTATGGACATTTCTAAACAGATACAAAAATAGATAGAACATTAGAATATATCTCATGAACCCATCTCCAAGCCTCATAGCCAATCTTATAGATCTATTCTGCCACTTCCCATGCCCCTCACCCCCACATGCCTAGGAGCATTTTAAAACAAATCACAGACAACATATCATTTCACCTATAATATTTCAGTGTGCATCTCTAACACAGATAACATTAGAAAAAAACATAACCACAGAACCAAGTCTGTTTTCAGATTTCTAGATCAGATGTTTCTGTAATGTGGGGACCTGGGGCTATATGGGCGGGATGGTTTATGGAGGAACTTCAGGAGATGTATATATCCCCTGGAACTATGAAGAGGATTGTGTATATGAATATTTTATGAGGGGGCCACCAAAGGAGTGTAGGCCTCTGTGTAGCTGCATTTAGGGGACAATCCAGAGCTTTGGAGAAATTCTCAAAGGGGTATGTGACTCCATAAAGGTATAGAGTCCCTGGTCTAGGTAAAGGGGATAAGCTGTGTTGGTCTGACTAACAGAGTCCTGGTTTTCAGTGACCAGTACTGGGCAGCTGATGTGCTGGGAAAATTGCTAAGCAACATTGGGTTTTAGCATTCTAACCTTATTGTGTGCCAAATCAGGAGGCAGCAGTGTCAGCCAGCACTCTAAAACTTTTCAGTGCCTCAGAACCCCGCGGTGTGGTTTGGAATATGCAGATTCCTGGGCCTACCTCCCAGGATTCTGAGACAATAGATTTGAGGCTTTGGAATCTGCTCATGTTAACTAATATCCTGCTTTGAGAAACACTGGTGCAGTGGCTAAGAGCCTGGGCTTTGGAGTTCCACAGCTCTTGGTCTGAATCTTGGCTCTAACTCATATGAGCTGTATGGCCTTGAGCAAGTCATTACACTTTTCTGTGAAGTGTACCTACTTATAGCACCTCAGCTACAGGGTCACTATAAGGATTAGGTTAGATAATATATGTAAAGCACACACATAGGGCCCTGCAGGAAGATAATGCCCACATTGATGGTAGTTCTTTCTATTCTTGATTAAAATGTCTCAGATTAGGAGATCTTAGGATGGTCCCTCCCTTCCTTCCTCCAGAAGTATAATGGTTTATTGTCCTTCCCATAAAATTTTAGAGATTTAAAAAGTATCAGAAAGTTTATCTAATTCATGGGTCTTCTGAGCTCCACTGACTTCAGCTGACAATACTAAAGCGAAGAAAACAAAAGGGATCAGATGGAATTATCAAGCTGCACGGCCTGGGTGGAAATGGAATGTTTCTTTTTCTAGGTGTCTTCTGGATGCTACTGGTCTTTTATCTCAATTGTTTGTAACATGAAGCATCAGTCAGGAAACCCTTGATAGCAAAGCCAGGCCAATTTGGTAAATGTTTCCTGAGCCACACTGAAGATGCAATGAGAAAATACAGATGACTCAGGGCCCGACCATCTCACTTGGAGGAACATAACTCAAAGCTCACATCCAGCTAATGGGGGAGTGGTGAGCACTCACATGCACAGGGGCTCACTCTAGTGCCCATGACCTTTTCCAACTTCAAAACCGTGGTGGTTTTGGGGGACTCAGGCCTGGGAAGCATGAGTGCTGTGTCTTACTTTCTTTCTATGAAGGAAAAGCCCTGCTAAACTTCAAACTCCAAGAGAGCAAGGCCTTGCCTAGGCCACTTGTGAAAACTGTAGCATCCATCCTTTAATCCAGGATGATCTGCCCATGAACTGTAAGAAATAAGGCGAGCCCTCCAATTCAGGGGTCCTGGTAGAACACAAAGTATACTCAGGAGCCAGGCAGCAAGGCACATATCTTTACTCCTGCAGGAGGGTGCACAGCACATGGTCTGGAAGCACATGCACACTGAGCAGGAGGTCTGTTCAGCTTTTTAATCCTGATGCATGTGACCTGCTCCTCACTCTTGATTGGAGCTCAGTCTTTTATGATTGAAAAATCTGAAGGGAGGGGTTGGCCTTTGCCATTTCAAGATGGTGACCCCCAGGGGAGCTGCAAGTCATGCTACCAAATGGTGGCTGCCAAGTCAAGTGAGCCAAAATGGCAGCTGTCTACTAGTAAACTGTTCTTTGACAGAAAAGATGACTTGCTTATACCCGACAAGCAATGGATGCAAATTAATAGTTTAGAGAGCAACCAAAGGACTTGTATGCATGCATGTTAGCATAACCAATGGACACAGACACTGGGGCGGTGGGGGCTTGCCTGGGGTGGGAGTGGATGGGGGGATCAATCGGGGGAAAAAGAAGACATATGTAGAACTATAGACAATAAAAATAATAGTAGTTGGATCCAGAGAGTATTTGCTGTCCAGGTTACTGCAAGTGAATGACTAGTCAAATGAGTGAGGGGGTGAGCAACCTTTCCTTCCTCTAGCCAGCACTCCCGCCTGTCCAACTGTGCTCAAAGATCCAGGCATAGGGCAGAGGCCTTTTGGTAATGGAAGGAACTTTGCAGGCCAAACTGAGGCTGGTCTTGTGTCTGTTCATTATGGCCACTTTTCTTCCCAGAGGCATCTGGCTGCAGGGTCATTGGAGCCAGTGGGGAGCTAAACCAAGGTATCTGGCCTTCTCGGCATAGTGAAATCTTGACTGGTCAGAATCTTGGGGAAGGGGCATAGTATGAAATTCTATAAAACTGAGGCTCAAGCAGAAAACTTATTTTGTCATCCTCCTTATTAGAAGAATTACCAAATTGTCTCAGGCTACCTTCCTGCCTTAAGATCTCATCCTTATGACAATAGTGAGCTTTTGTATTGTGATTACACTTCCTGGCTATCTGAGATCACTGCCCAGGCTGGGGATAGGCACTAACAGAGTGTGTGAGATGTGACCCCCCATGGATGTTCACAAAATTATGCATTTGCATGCATTTGTGTATGTGTGTGTGTTTTGGAATGTTGATTTTTCTCCCAAAAGAAGAGTTAAGAAAAATGGTTGAGGAGGTTCCAGGTAATTAACCCTCTATTTTCCTAGGAAATAGAATTTTCCAGCCTGAAATCATTTTGGTCATGGATGACCTTGGCACTTGGAAAATCAGACAGAAAGTATAGTTTGGGGAGGGTTGCCCACACCACCTCTTCCTTCATGTCCTCAGTTAGACTAACTTCAAGTCAGGTTTCTTGGTTCATCTGAGTTTTTTTCATGGGTAAGCAGCCCAGAGGTTAAACACTAAAGAAAATGTTATAAGGCACTACTGTGCTGGATGCTATGGGGGACACAGAGAGCTAGGGGAAAAAAGAACCTCTGCAGTTAAATAGCCTCTGCTGAGGTAGTTGAGAACACACAATGTAGATGCAGCACAGGATAGGTAGGGCTTCTCTAATGTTGTCCCCCAGACCCTAATTTCTGATTTCATGGGTCTAGATGGGGCCAGGAATCTACATGATCCTATTCCCTAGGAGACTTGGGATATATGGCAAAGCACTTCTCCCTTAAATCTTCAGGGCCATTGGCACAATGAGACATTCAGACCAGATTATCTCCAAGGGCTGTTCCTGCTCTGACATTCTGTGATTCCTTGGAAATCCAACTAAACTAACCCAACAAGGTGGTCTGCGATGGGTGCCAGACTTGCCCAGGTAAATAGCCTTTCACTACTTCAGAAGAGGGCAAATCTCTTTATGGGCTGGGGAAAGAGTACTTCATGGAGAAGTTCCAAATTAGGCCTTTAAGGATGAAGGGAAGATTTGAAGAGAGTGGAGGAATTATGTGACCCAAAACTCAAGGACATGTGGTACTGCTTTTCTCTGTTTCTCTTTGTGCTTCTTATCTGAGGTGGATATGGAGGAGTTGAGCTGGAGATAGGAGTCTGAGCATCAGCCAAGGCCAGACTTCAAGTTCCTTGAAATTTCTCAGATCCTGTTCTGGCCAAAGTCAAGGAATTCTCATTAGTCATTGACCTGTTGCTATTGGGGATAGAGACTTAGTAAGGCCATTAATTCATTCCACAAATCTTTATTGAATATTTGATTTTGGCTAGGTCTTTTCTTGCGTGCTAAAGATACAGAGATGAATAACATATTATTCCTACCTTGGAAAGGCCTCAGTTTGAGCAGACAATTACAGTGCAACAGGTGTGTTAAAGACCTTACATGGAACACTAGTGTACAAAAGAGAGGCTTAGTGGGGAGAAGGGCATAGGAAAGACCTCACAGAGAAGGTATGTAAGATTCACCAGGTTGGTGGAGGAAGAGGGAGAACACTTTCTGAGTAGAGGTGGTGTAGAAGTGTAAAACAGTATGACACACTAATAATGAATTAGGACAGTTAATAGGCCTGTACTATAGCCATGTAATTGGTGTAAACAATATGAGGCCCTCAGGGGAAGAGGGAATGATGGGTACAATTTAGCTGGCGCCAATACTTTCATCTCACCACTGTTTTAACTTCACTTTCAAGGCCCTGAGGAGACAGGAAGGAGTTTTGAAAGCAGAAGTTGACTTAAGTAGATTTTAGTTTTTTTTTTTGTTTTTTTATTTTTTTTAATATATTTTATTGATTTCTTTTTACAGAGAGGAAGGGAGAGAGATAGAGAGTCAGAAACATCGATGAGTGAGAAACATCGATCAGCCGCCTCCTGCACATCCTCCACTGGGGATGTGCCCGCAACCCAGGTACATGCCCTTGACCGGAATCGAACCTGGGACCTTTCAGTCCGCAGGCCGACGCTCTATCCACTGAGCCCAACCGGTCTCGGCAGATTTTAGTTTTAGAATGTTCCCTTTAGATGTTCTGTAAATGGAGGGATAGAATGAGTTGGGTCATAGCAAAAGAAATATTGAGATTATTTCTCTGGTCTAAGGGGGGTTGATGAATTGGGGATGTACAGTGGGGAAGATGAGCTATGGGTGGATTGGAATGCTATTTAGGAATTTAAATCTACACAGTTTTTTATTTTGCTTTGTTTTTTATTTAAAATATGTTTTTATTGATTTTTAGAGAGTGAGGAAGGGAAAGGGATAGAAAGTAACATTGAACTTGTATGGATGCATATGAGCATAACCAATGGACACAGACTGGGGGGTGGGGAGGAGGGCATGTGCTGGGAAGTGGGGATGGCTGGGGAGAGGTCAATGTGGGAAAAAGGAGACTTACATAATACTTTTACAATAAAGAATTTTTAAAAAATGTGCCATATAATATAAAAAAAGAAAGAAACATTGTTAAGCATAGATCAGCTGCCTCTTGCATGCCCCCTACTGGGGTTTGAGCTTGCAACCCAGGCATGTGCTCAGGGAATCAAACCAGTGACCTCTTGGTTCCTAGGTCAATGCTCAACCACTGAGCCACCTACTGGACACAGTTTATTGATTAGTGGGCAGTGCAGTGTTGAGGGAAAAGGTAGAGCTGAGAATAACTTCCCAGTTTTTGACTTGGAAAATTGGGTGGAGAAGAAGATTTAAGGGATTGTAGATTAAGGAGAGAGAATGAGTTCCATTTTGGACAAGCTGAGTTTGAAGTACCTATATGACATCCAGGTGGAGATGTCCAGTAGCAGCTGGATAACAAGAGAGAGTCCCAGCTTAGAGGTGATTCTGAGGAGGGATTTTTGGGTCCTGTGTATTCCCTTCTTATACATTCCTTTATATTCTTAATACACTTTCAAGAACAGATTTTGGTGATATCCAAGGTTCTATATTTTCTCCTTCCTAACACCTCTGTATCCACCATCTATAACATTGATAATACATCACATAGCCACCGATGAATTCCTATTATTCATAAAGATATTTTTCTAAATCATGAAGGCAATTCAAAGAGGATCTCAGATCATCACTTCCTAACTCCTTATAGCAAAGTGTAGATATTCTAGAAGGCAACCAGACATTTGTTCAAGATTCTAAAAGTCACTTTTTTTTTGAGAATGGAAAAGAAGTAATAGTCAGTCAAACCTAGGGACATTCTGTCTTGAGACCTGGCCTTCTGGGATGGGTTGACATCATCATTATTATCATCAGCATCACCATCATTGCTAAAGAGCTAATAGCTTGGAGCATTTACTATACCCAAGAAACTGTGCTGAGGACTTTTTATGCATGATGTCACTAAAACTTGGTCATAGTCCCAAGGTAGTACTATTACTATGCCTATTTTTTAAAAAATTATCTTGAATTGTTAGAAGTATTACAGATGTTTCCTTTTTTCTCCATTGACCCCCCTCCACTCCCCACCCTCCTCAGGCCTTCACTACACTATTGTCAGTGTCCATGGGTTATGCATACATGCATATAAGTTCTTTGGTTAATCTCTCCCCACACACCCACCCACCCCTGACTTCCTTCTGAGATTCGTCAGTGTGTTCCATGCTTTTATGTCTCTGGATTTTTACAGATGAGAAAACTGAGGTTAAGGGAATATGAATGACTTGCTCGTGAACCCAGTTATTATGCGATAGAGCTGGATTTCAAACCTGTATCTACCAGCATCTGACTCCAGAATCCTTATTCTTAAGCATACTTGGCCTACTTAGGAAGGCTATTTAATTATAACTACTGCTGCTTTTCTTTCAGAAAGTTTTCTAGTTTTTTTTTAATCTTCAGTATGTAACTGCCTGCTTAGTCAACTAGTCATTCAACAGCTTGGATTGCATACCAGTTTTAAAAGGAGAACTATATTACAGTTTGGAGGTGACATGTGAGGCAAAAGAACTTGAAAACACAGTTCCTGTGCTCAAGAACCTAGCTAGCAAAAGAAACCCGGGATATGACTTGAATGAGATTATGCAGTCTGGGGCTAAGAATGGGTGGCATTCATAATAAGGCAAGACTTCCTAGAGGAGAAGAGTTCTAGCTGTTTCTCCACTTAGCAGGAAGAAACAGACAAATGGGACAAAGCATTCTTGGTTTCTCTTAGGACTGTGGTTGGCAAACTGCGGCTCAGGAGCCACATGCGGCTCTTTGGCCCCTTGAGTGTGGCTCTTCCTAAGCCTTAGGAGTACCCTAATTAAGGTAATAACAATGTACGTACATATAATTTAAGTTTAAAAAAATTGGCTCTCAAAAGAAATTTCAATCGTTGTACTGTTGATATTTGGGTCTGTTGACTAATGAGTTTGCCGACCACTTAGGAGAATTCAGAAGTCATCAGAACTTGGAGGGACCAGAGAAAACATCTGGTTACTAGAGTCTGGTCTCATTTCTTAGATGAAGAAATATAGCAAGAGAGTGGGTTAGGGTTCCTGATACCCCAGCCAATATTTTCTCCCTGGGGCAGGGGAGATGGAAGACCAGCATGAGCAAAGTCCTAGAGGTGCTAAGAGGTCATAGTCATGTGCAGGGAAGAATCAGACCAGGAGCAGCCACAAAGACACCTTATTCAGAATGCATTTCAGTAAAGTCTGGGAAGTTTTGTTTTGATTTCCACCTACTCCATGGGCTTTCTTCAACTCTGGCGACAGTGTGTGGCTTGCTCTTGCCATGTGCCTTTGCAATCCAAGGTGACAGTGTACATTTTATTGGCCTGCTCATGCCAAAACCATACTGTCAGTGGAACATACTAATAGCTTCTATTTACCCAGCACAGAATATTTCCGATAAGAAACTAAAGTTTCTGTATTCCCACAACTTACATATTTTAAAACAAAAGAACCATAGAGTCTTAATTTATAAACTTCTGGCTGCTCTGGTGTTTGGTCAGGAAATACCAGTTTTTTACATGGTGTCAAAAATTAATCAACTTCCATCTCCTTCCACAAAAATGTTGCTTCAAAGACGTAAAGATGTGGGGGGTTGGAGTCCTAACTCTCTTGGGTCCCAGACTACCTTGTCATGCAGTCCTCATAAATCAGAAGGCAACCCTTTCTGTTAGGTCTGTATTTATCTTTGCAGATGAACAGAGGTGCCAAGTTATAGAGGAAAAATCATTCATCTTTTTTTTTACTCTCATCTGGAATCTTCCAGCAGTTCCACCTGCCTCCAGTTAGGCAGGGCTCAGGGGCTGTGTAGATGGCAGAGTACTTGTTTTCCTGGACTCCAGAGTGGGTATTCTGGGTGCTTCTTTTCTCTTCCTCAGTCCAGAGGTTTTGCCGTTCACGTTGAGCTTTTCGCATTCCAGGTGCCCAGAATTTAGCCATCCATCCTTGGCCTTTTAGCCTTTCAGCCCTGGGTGGGAAGCTCAAAGGAACTGGCATTTTCTTGCTGTAGCTGCAATGATTCTGGATCCTGCATTATGCTTACTGGGCTAAGGGGTTGCCTCCATCTAGATCAGTGGTTCTCAACCTTCTGGCCCTTTAAATACAGTTCCTCATGTTGTGACCCAACCATAAAATTATTTTCGTTGCTACTTCATAACTGTAATGTTGTTACTGTTATGAATCGTAATGTAAATATCTGCTATGCAGGATGGTCTTAGGCGACCCCTGTGAAAGGGTCGTTCGACCGCCAAAGGGGTCGCGACCCACAGGTTGAGGCCGCTGATCTAGATGGTCATCAGCAGAGTGCACTCTTGATGTGTGGGGAGGTGACACTGAGGGCCATAGGACTGGGGACAAGTAGTATATGGAGGGAGAGAAGTAGATTTAGTTTCTGTAATCCTGTCCCACCTAATCAGAATGTAATCATCTTAAGAGAAAGGGTTATGAGGATTTAAGACCCAGGAAAACACCTGACTGTTTTTATTTTGGGATTATAAAGATCAGAAAAAAAAGCTATATTTTGTAAACTTGACTGTCTACAATTTAAATTTTTGGTAAATATTTTATTTTGTACTTTCATTCATTCAATGCATATTTGTTAAGCTCTCTACTATGGCCAGCCAAGCCCTGTGCTGGCTACAGTAATGAGCAAAATCTAACATGGTCCCAGCCCTCATGCAACTTATAGTCTAGTTGACGAGCCAGACATTAATTTCATAATCAGAAAAATGAATGTTAAAATCCAGTTATGAAAAGTTCTATAAAGGAGAATTATGTGTTATGAAAGCACATAATAGGGGAGTTTTGACATTTTGGGAGACCAGGGAGGGCTTCCTGGAGGCAATGATGATTTTACTGAGACCTGAGGGATAAGTAGACTTTAACTAAGCTAAGAGTAGAGGGAAGAGTATTTCAGGCAGAGAGAACAGTATATGCAGTGGTGGGTCTGCAAGAAAGCCAGTGTGGTAGAGTGGAGAGAGGATAAAGGGGAAGTATGGTTGGAGTTGAGGCTGTAAAGTCAGCAGGCTTCCAAGGCCTAACCATCAGAGCCTTTGAAGGCCTTGCTAAGGATTTTGATTGTTATCTCTTAATAGCCACGGGGAAGTTCTTGGTCAAGTTCTTTTTGAAAATGTCAGTTTATTGGAAGGGTAATTTGCTACTAAGGAAAGAAAATGGTTGTTTTCTTTTTTTTGAACCTATGTAGGTATATTAACATGTAAATAAATCTCATTTCCTACTCTCTTGGGTTCCAAGGGGCAAAGTACTACTGAAATGGAAGAGAAATCTTTAGGTTTAGAGGAGCCTAACGAGATGATGAAACTTATGGCATGCTGAGAATTGTGGCCTGACACTGTTTTTTTAACATCACTTTCCCAGTTGTGGTCTTCCTTTTATAATCTGGCCCAGGTCTCTATCTCCCTTCCAGCTACTGCACTTATTTAAATTTTTTATAATGGTGGTACAATACACATAACATGAAGTTTACTATCTTAACCATTCTTAAGTGTACAGTTCAGTGGCATTAAGTATATTCTTGTGATAGGCTACCATTACCACCATCCACCCATTTACAGAACTTTTATCTTACAGAATTCAGTGCCCATTAAAGGATAACTCCCCATTCTACCCTCGCTCACAGCTCCTAATAATCACCATTCTAATTTTTGTCTTTATGAATTTGACTGCTCTGGATACCTCATATAAGCAGAAGCTTTTATTATTTGTCTTTTTGTGACTGACTTATTTAACTCAGCATCATGTCTTAAAGGTTCATCCACATTGTAGCATGTGTCAGAATTTCCTTCCTTTTTAAAGCTGAGTGACATTCCATTGTATTTATATACCACATTTTGTTTATATAATATGTCAATAGACATTTGGGTTGCTTCCACCTTTTGGTTATTGCTAATAATGCTGCTTTGAATGTGAGTGTTCAAATCTCTTTTCAAGTCCCTGCTTTCGATTATTTTGGTTATATACTCAGCAGTGCAATTGCTGGGTCATATGGTAGTTCTATTTTTATTTTTTAAATCCTCACCCAAGGATATGTTTTTTAAATTGATATTTAGAGAGGGAGGAAGGGAGAGAGAGAGAGAGAGAAACACTGATGTGAGAAACATTGATCAGTTGCCTCTCCTATGTGCCCCAACTGGGGATTGAACCCACATCCTAGGATTGTGCCCTGACTGGGAATCGAGCCCCAAACCTTTTGGTGCATCAGGATGACGCTCCAACCAACTGAGCTACCTTAGCCAGGGCATTTTTGATTTTTTATAATAATAGTCCCCATGGGTGTGAAGTGGTATCTTATTGCTATTTTGATTTACATTTCCCTAATAGTTAGTGATGTTGAGCATCTTTTTTTTTTTTAAATATATTTTATTGATTTTTTACAGAGAGGAAGGGAGAGAGATAGAGAGTTAGAAACATTGATGAGAGAGAAACATCGATCAGCTGCCTCCTGCACATCTCCTACTGGGGATATGCCCGCAAACCAGGTACATGCCCTTGACCGGAATCGAACCTGGGACCTTTCAGTCTGCAGGCCGACGCTCTATCCACTGAGCCAAACCGGTGTCGGCGAGCATCTTTTTAAAAAAATATTTTTTATTGATTTCAGAGAGAAGAGAGGGAGAGATAGAAACATCAAGGATGAGAGAGAATCGTTGATTGGCTGACTTCTGCAACCCCCTACTGGGGATTGAACCCACAACCTGGGCATGTACCCTTGACCACAGTCAAACCTGGGACCCTTGAGTCTACATGCCAACGCTCTATCCACTGAGCAAAACCAGCTAGGACATGTTGAGCATCTTTTTGTGTGCGTTTGTATGTGTTCTGTAGAGAACTGTCTATTCAAGTCCTTTGCCCATTTTTTTGTTGTTGTTGTTGGACTGTTTGTTTTTTGATTTGTAGAAGTTCCTTATATATTCTGGATATTAATTCCTTATGGGTGCCTTCATTTTACAGAATGACTTTAAACATTTTTTAAAAAACATTTTTATTGATTTTGAGAGAGAGAGAAAGAGAGATAGAGAGAGGCATTGATATGAGAGCATAATAAAGATACGCTGCCTCCTGCATGCCCCCTACCAGGGATCAAGCCCACAACCTGGGTATGTACCCTAACTGGGACTTGAACCAGCAACTTTTTGGTGCACAGGATAACATCCAACCAACTGAGCTATATTGGCCAGGGCTAGAATGACATTTCTTAGAACAAGGGTCTAAGTTCTGGTCCCAATTCTACACGTGATTAAAATGGTGATAATACAACTGCCCTACCCAATAATAATAATAACAAACATTTATCAAGTACTTACTAAGTGCCAGGAACTGTTCCCAGTGTTTACACAAATTAACTCATTTAATATTCCAACAGCACTGTGAATGAAGTAGGTACTATTTTGTTTTCTTCTTTATCTCACAAATGAGGAAACTTGTTTACAGGAAGTATGTGATTTGCAAAGGTCATACAGCTAGCAGGCACCAGAGGTGAGTTGCTACCCAATGGACTGGCTTTTTAAAACCCATGCACTCTAGCCCTAGCCAGGTAGCCCAGTTAGTTAGAGTGTCATCCCCTTGCACCAAGGTTGCTGGTTAAATCCCCAGTCAGGGCACATACAAGAATCAACTAATGAATGCATAAACAAGTGGAACAGCAAATTAATCTCTCTCTCTCTCTCTCTCTCTCTCTCTCTCTCTCTCTCCCCCTCTCTTTCTCCCTGCCTCTCTCCCTCTCTCTAAATCAATAAACATATCCTCAGGTTAGGATTTTAGAAATATTAAACATAGTTATGTACACATTATTCCATCAGATCTTCATAGTGATACAGTCAGCCAGGAAGGATGGGCGTTATTGTTACTATTTTATGGATGCAAAGGCTCTGGGAACCTTAAGTGGCTTACCAAAAGCCTCAATTAGTGGCTAAATCAGAAAAAAAAGATCTTTGGACCTTTTCATTTATTTCTAAATAAATCATTTTGCACTCATCAAAGGAGCCTATTCCTTACTTGGCCAGTGGGCCAAATAGGCACAAAAAGCTACATGACCTGTGCCAGAGTCTTTCTCATAGTTCCCATAGGAAGCTCTGCAGGTCATTGTTTGCTTTTAGGTCCACTGGTCATCTAGGACCATGGCTCTGAGGATCAGGGACCTAAACACTTAAGATACTTTTAAGTCAACAGTGCCTCCCTTCGGAGATACAGCAACTCTATGAGAGAGGTCCAGAAGACATTATTGCCTCCATCTGAGAGATGTGGAAACCGAGGCTCAGGGCAGGTAAGTAATATGCCTGAGGTCATGCAGCGAATAGCTAAGTATTTTATTTTTGGGGGGTGTAATATAAATGCTATTGTGATTTTTATTTCAAATTCCACCTGGTCATTGATGATATATAAGAAATTGATTGATAGGAAACCAAGATGGCGGCACAGGTAAACACCGGAAATTGCTGCCTCTCACAACCACTTCAAAAATACAACTAAAAGACAAAATGGATATCATCCAGAACCACAGGAAGGCTGGCTGAGTGGAAATTCTACAACTAGAAGGAAAGAGAAAAGCACACTGAGACTCAGAGGAGGTGCGGAAGTAAACTGCAGAGGTAGGGAGATGCACATGGAAAGGGCTGGCAACTGAGTATATGGTTGTTTTTTTCAATCGGGAGGGAGTCTCAAGCTCCTGACTGCTCTGAACTCTAGTTCCAGGCAAGTCTCTGGGTACCTAGAATCATATGGGGAGAAACTGGACTGTCTGGCACCGGGCGGAACTCAAGGGCGGCTTTCTCTCAGAGGTGTTTGCAGCGATTACTGGGACACTGAGATGTGGGGCTTCTTAGGGTAGGACTGATGAGCAGCCATAGCTGCTTGCTCCGCCCTGTTGATTCTCTAAGACCCTGCCCCACCCAAGCTGTGCACAGAGGCTTTTTCATACGAAAGGCCTGGCCCTTTGCAATCTGAAAATTACCTAACAAACTGCAGCTGGGTCAGAGAGACCCAGAACTTCCAAAAGAAGGCCCAAGGCCCCACAGCAGCTTGCATTGCTGCACAGCTGGGCCTCACCTGGGCACCTCCAAACCCCAAACAAAGAAGAGGAATCTGAAGATCTCTTCAGATAGCTCCTGCTGGGTAGACTCAGGCAGAGGATAAATTAGCACCTCCTTAGAGATCCAAGAGCCAGTGTACCCAGTGGTCAGAGTGGGACCATCCAGATTACAACTCCTCAGATCCATAAGGGGCACACTCAGGGGGCAGACTCAGTGGGCACCAAAGCCCCACTGAAGCAAGTCTTGCCCCAGCTGTTTTCCCACTGCAGACACAGCTGATTCTCACAGCCAATTGGCCTGGAGGTCAATTCTTCCCAGTGATACCTACAACAATCAAGGCTTAACTACAACAAGACTGTGCACAAAGCCCACAAAGGGGTGCACCAAGAGTGTCCACCTCAGGTAATTGGGGAGGCTGAGCCACTGGGCCCTATAGAACACCTAGCACAGAAAGCCACTCTATCAACACAGGGAAGCAGCCAAAATGCGGAGACAAAGAAACAGGTCACAAATAACAGAAATGGAGGAAAGCAAACTACTGGATATAGAGTTCAAAACCACACTTATAAGGTTTCTCAAGAATTTTCTAGAAACCACCGATTAATTTAGTGAGACCCTCAAGAAATCTAGTGAAACCCTTGAGGTTATGAAAAAAGACCAACTAACAATTAAGCATACATTGACTAAGATAAACAATATTATACAGAGTTCCAACAGCAGACCAGAGGATCACAAGAATCAAGTCAAAGATATGAAATACGAAGAAGCAAAAAACACTCAACCAGAAAAACAAAAAGAAAAAGAATCCAAAAATATGAAGATAGCGTAAGGAGCCTCTGCAACAACTTCAAACGTACCAACATCTGAATTATAGGGGTGCCAGAAGAAGAGAGAGAGCAAGATATTGAAAACCTATTTGAAGAAATAATGACAGAAAACTTCCCCTACCTGGTGAAAGAAATAGACTTACAAGTCCAGGAAGCACAGAGAACCCCAAACAAAAGGAATCCAAAGAGGACCACACCAAGACACATCATAATTAAAATGCCAATAGCAAAAGACAAAGAGAGAATCTTAAAAGCAGCAAGAGAAAAACAGTCAGTTACCTATAAGGGAGTACCCATATGACTGTCAGCTGATTTCTCAACAGAAACTATGCAGGCCGGAAGGGAGTGGCAAGAAATATTCAAAGTGATGAATAGCAAGAACCTATAACCAAGATTACTTTATCCAGCGAAGCTATCATTCAGAATAGAAGGTCAGATAAAGAGCTTCACAGATAAGAAAAAGCTAAAGGAGTTCATCTCCACCAAACCAGTATTATATGAAATGTTGAAAGGTATCCTTTAAGAAGAGGAAGAAGAAAAGGTAAAGATACAAATTATGAACAACAAATATGCATCTATCAACAAGTGAATCTAAAAATCAAGTGAATAAATAATCTGATGAACAGAATAAACTGGTGAATATAATAGAATCAGGGGTATAGAAAGGGAGTGGACTGACTATTCTCGGGGGGAAATTGGTGTGGGGATTCGGGAAGAGACTTGACAAAAATCTTACACCGCCGAAACCGATTTGGCTTAGTGGATAGAGCCTCGGCCTGCAGACTGAAAGGTCCCAGGTTCGATTCCGGTCAAGGGCATGTACCTTGGTTGCGGGCACATCCCCAGTAGGAGATGTGCAGGAGGCAGCTGATCGATGTTTCTCTCTCATCGATGTTTCTAACTCTCTATCTCTCTCCCTTCCTCTCTGTAAAAAATCAATAAAATATATATTAAAAAATCGTACACCTATGGATGAGGACAGTGTGTGTGTGGGGGAAGGGCAGAGGGTGGGGTGGGAACCGGGTGGAGGGGAGCTATGGGGGGGAAAAAAGAGGAACAACTGTAATAATCTGAACAATAACGATTTAACTAAAAAAAGTTATAAAAGGAAAAAAAAGAAATTGATTGACATATGTATATTAACCTTTGTATTCTGCAACCTTGCTTTAATCACTTATTAGTTCTAGTAGTCTTTTTATCAGTTCTTTCAGATGTTCGACATAGACACTTATGCCATTTGCAAATAAAGGTAGTTTTGTTTCTTTCTTTTCAATCTATATACCTTTTTTTTAAAAAAAAAAGATAAAGTGCCTGGTGAATGGAGGGGGGAGAGGGTAAGGGAAAGGAAAAGGCATGGGTGTGCTGGGGTGGGGGGAGCCCACTGGGTCCTCCTCCTAAGGGTTTTAAGGGGGAGATTCAATCTGTATACCTTTTATCCCTTTTTTGGGTCTTATTGCATTAGCTAGTACTTCCAGTATGAAGTTGAAAAGAGCTGGTGAGAGGGGGCATCCTTGACTTATTCCTGATCTTAGACAAATATGTTAGCTGTAGCTTTTTTGTATTTTTAAAATATATATTTATTGATTTCAGAGAGGAAGGAAGAGAGAGAGAGAGAAGAATCAATGATGAGAGAGAATCATTGATTGGCTGCCTCCTGCACACCCCACACTGGGGATCGAACCCGTAAACCAGGCATGTGCCCTGACTGGAATCTAACCGTGACCTTCTGGTTCATAGGTTGATGCTCAACCACTGAGACACACTGGCCGGGCTTTTTTTTGTGTTTTTAAAAAATCAAGTTGGGGAAGTTCTATTCCTAGTTTATTGAGAGTTTTTATCATGAATGGGTGTTAAATTTTGTCAGGTGACTTTTCTGCATCTGCTGATATGATCACATGATTTTTCTGTTTTAGTCTGCTGATATGATGGATAACATTATTTGATTTTTTTAAAGAATAGTTTATTGACGTCTAGAAAGAAAGGAAGAGAGAGAAACATTGATGTGAGAATGCAACATTGGTAAGTTGCTTCCAACATGGATTGGCTGCCTCCTACACACCCCACACCAGGGGTCGAACCCATAATGGGGCATGTGCCCTGACCTGGGACAGAACCAACAACTTTCTTGTGCACGAGATAACACCCAACCAACTGAGCCATACTGGCCAGGTCATTAATGATTTTTGAATGAACTAGCCCTGCATACCTGGAATAAATCTCATATGGTTATGATATACTAGTGGCTCAGTGCATGAAATTCGTGCACAGGGGGGTGGTTGTCCCTCAGCCAGGCCTGCACCCTCTCCAATCTGGGACCCCTTGGGGGATGTCCGACTGCAGGTATAGGCCCAATCCCTGTGGGCGTGGCCAGCCTGGGTAAGGGGCTGAGGGCCATTTTCAGGCTGGCCACACCCCCTTCAGGGTGGGAGTCCCACTGGGGTGCCTGGTGAGCTTGGGTGAGGGGCTGAGGGCCGCTTGTAGGCCCCTCCCTCAGTGGCTGGCCTGAGTGACCCAAGTCTCCCGCACACTCAGACCGGCTCCGTGGCCGCTGCCCACAGGCTCCTCCTTCAGTAGCTGGCCCAGACAGGTGGGAAGCTTGGCTTCCTCCATTGGCGGGGGCGACCCAAGCCTCCTGCCTGCTCCAGCTGGCTCCATGGCCCCTGCCATCTTTGTCCCACTAATTTGCATATTCCCTTCTGATTGGCTGTGAGGTGTCACAGAGGTATGGTTAATTTACGTATTTGTATATTATTAGTGTAGATAATTATTTTTATATATTATTGGATTTGATTTGATAATATTTTTGTTAAGAATTTATGTATCTTTGTTTATGAGAGATATTGGTCTGTAGTTTTCTTTTTTTTTATTTATTGACTTTTGAGAGAGAGAGAGGAGAGAGACATTGGTTTGTTATTTGACTTATTTATGCATTCATTGGTTACTTCTTGTATGTGTCCTGACCAGAGTTTGAACTGGCAACCTTGGTGTATCAAGACGATTCTCTAACCAACTGAGCTACCTTGGCAGAGCTGTAGTTTTTTCTTTTGCAATTTCTTTGTCTGGTTTTGGTATTAGGGTAATGCTGGCCTCAAAGATTGAGTTAGAAAGTAGTCCCTCTGCTTCCATCCTCTGAAAGAGATTATCAAAAACTGGCATATTTTCTTTCTCACATGTTTGGTAGAATTCACCAGTGAACCCACCTGGGCCTAGTGCTTTCTGTTTTGGAGTGTTATTACTTCCAAATAAATAATTTTAAGTAATTTATATAATAAGCAATTTTAATAATTCATTTGTGTAAGAGATATATGCCTGTTTAGATTGCCTATTTCTTCTTGTGTGAATTTGGCAAATTGTGTCTTTCAAGGAATTGGCCCATTTCATCTAGGTTATCAAATTTGTGGGCTTAAAGTTGTTCCATAGTATTCTTTATTTATCCTTTTAATGTTCATAGGATTGATAGTGATGTCCCTGCTTTCATTTCTGATCTTAGTAGTTTATAACCTTTTTTACTTTAGCCTAGCTAGTTTTTAATTTTCCGAATTGTCCACACTGAACATTCACTAATTCATCAGTTACAATTCAGGTTTTCCTACCCTGACACTGGCTTCTGCCGCAGTTTCTGCTTATGACTCTTCGCTTCAGGAAGCCACCTTGGGAAGCTCCCTGTATTTGCTTGACTGTCTTTCCAATCTTAGGGGCAGCAGTTTTCCCTCAGTGGATCCAAGAAGAGTTGTTGATTTTTCAGTTTGTTCAGCTTTTTACTTGTTGTTAGGACACAGTGGTGACATCTAAACTCTTTACCTATGGAACTAGAAACCAAAAGTCCTACTGTATCAGTTTTTCCAGCTTTATTGAGATATAATTGATACATAACATTGTGTAAGTTTACAGTGTACAATGTAATGATTTATACATGTATATATTACAAAATGATTATCAGAATAAAGTTAGTTAGCACTTCCATCATGTGACATAATTGCCTTTTTTATGGTGAAAACATTTAAGATTTACTCTCTCAACAACTTTCAAGTATATAATACAGTGTTGTTAACTACAGTCACCATGCTGTACATTAGATCCAAGAACTTATTCATCTTATAACTGGAAGCTTTTTTTTTTTTTTTTAAATATATTTTATTGATTCTCCACAGAGAGGAAGGGAGAGAGACAGAGAGCTAGAAACATCGATGAGAGAGAACCACCGATCAGCCGCCCCCTGCACATCTCCCACTGGGGATATGCCCGCAACCCAGGCACATGCCCTCGACCGGAATCGAACCCGGGACCCCCCAGTCCGCAGGCCGACGCTCTATCCACTGAGCCAAACCGGTTTCGGCAACTGGAAGTTTTTACCCTTTGGCTAAAATCTCCCCATTTCCCATAACTCCCATCCCCTGACAACCAGTATTCTAGTCTCTGTTTCTATGAGTTTGGCTTTTTTAGATTCCATATATAATTGGGGTCGGACAGTATTTGTCTTTCTCTATCTGACTCATTTCACTTGACATAATGCCCTCAAGAAGGTCCATCCATGTTGTCACAAATCTGAGGTTTTCCTTCTTTTTATGGCTGAATAACATTTGTGTGTGTGTGTGTGTGTGTGTGTGTGTGTGTGTGTGATTTTCTTTATCCATTCATCTGTTGATGGACACTTGGGTTGTTTCCATGTCTTGGCTATTATATAGTAGTTCTATTTTTACTTTTTGGGGGAACCTCTATACTGTTTTTCATAGTGGCTGTAGCAATTCTGTATGGTTTTATTTTAATAGCATTCTTGAAATGAAATAGCATGTAGAAATGGAGAAGAAATTAGTTGTTGCCAGGGGTTGAGGAGGGATTGGGGTGGGAAGGATGTAGTGGTGGCTATAAAAGGACAACATGAAGGGTCCTTGTAGAGATGGAAAAGTTCTCTGATTGTATTAATGTCAATCCCCAGGTTGTGATAGTGTGCTATAGTTTTGCAAGCTGTTACCATTGGGAGAAATGGGGTAAAAAGTATGTGAGATCTTTCTGTATTATTTCTTGCAACTGCGTGTAAATCTAGCTCAAAATAAAAAAATTAAATATATTTTTATTGATTTCAGAGAGAGGAAGAGCGAGATAGAAATATTAATGACAAGAGAGAATCATTGATTGGCTGCCTCCTGCATCCCCACACCGGGGATTGAGACCACAACCTGGGCATGTGCCTTGACTGGGAATTGAACCATGACCTCTTGGTTCATAGGTCAATGCTCAACCACTGAGCCACACCTCAAAATAAAAAAATTAATTAAAAAAGAGACCTTTCTTTTCCTCTGTTTATTCCCTTCTCTTGGGCCCTTGTTTGGGCCAGTATTGAGGAGTAAAAGCTAAGTCATCTTGAGGCCAGTAGTAATTCACCAGAGCAGTTAAATTCAGCAGTTAAAAAGATGGCATATAGGAGGTGGCCTGAACATCTATATCCTTTCCTCATTCCACCTCAACTTAAATAGAATCGACATTGGACCTGCCATGATACCTGAACCTCTTACCTCTAATACCATTCTTTGGGACCCTCTTAGCAGGCCTATGCTCTTTGTGACTTGAGACAACAGCATGTTAATCTGTTGGTGTGATTACTACTATCAATTATTGTTAGCTGGCACACAGCAGGCTCTGAGGTTCTGAGGAAACAGGACAGAGACTTTGGGGTAAGTATGAGAGAGAGAGCAATGTAGCAGTTCTCAATTTTTTTAAAAAAAATATTTTTATTGATTTAAGAGAGAAAGGAAGAGAGAGAGAGATCAATGATGAGAGAGAATCATTGACTGGCTGCCTCCTGCATGCCCCCAGGGGACCAAGCCCGCAACCCTGGCATGTGCCCTTGACAAGAATTGAACCTGGGACCCTTCAGTCCGCAGGCCGACTGACTGTCCACCAAGCCAAACCGGCTAGGGAAGTCCTCAAATTTTTATTCCCAAGGGTCATTTGAGAGTCTGTTGATTTGCAGTTATCAAAAAATGAGAGACACCTTCCTGGCTTGGGAGACAGAGAGTGCCAAGATAAGCTTATTAGGTAGAAGAAAAGCAAATGAAAAAGCTGTGTAGAGTATGATCTGTGTTTTTTTGTTTGTTTGGTTTATTGGTGGTGGTGGTTTTTGTTGTTGTTGTTTTTGTAAGTAAAAAGAAGCAAAAAGTATTTTTATGCATACGACTTTCTGTTTCCTGGAGGGAACCCAAGAAGTAGAGTATGGACTTATTGGGGATGAAGAGTAGAGAAGGGCTTTTATGTATAGTCATTTTATAAGTTTGTGTGAGGTTAGATTTTTTTTCAACCCTTTTTTTCTTTCTTTCTTTTTTTGGGAGTTCTTGGAGGCCAGCTGCCCTGGCTACATGCCTTTACTTGTCCCACTGACCAGCCATTCAACTCAGGATGCCAGTGGCCTAAGAGGAAGAACTAGGAACTCCTTCTCCAGGATGTTAAGTAATGAAGGAAATAAAATGACAGCAGGAGGCTGTTTGGGTAGGCCAGTGTGAATCACTGATTCCAGGCCCAGGGGGTCACTTCCCTCTCAGCTGCCTGGACATGGAAACCAGAACAGTTTTCTGCTTGTCATGGTGGTAAAAACCCCATTTACTGTATCAAGCAAAATCTCCCTTCTTCATTGAAGGTGGCATCCCTGACTAGGCCTTTGCTCTCTGGGTTGATGGTTGTGTAAAGAGGGGCATGGAGTCTATGGACAGTGCTACTTGTAGGGGGAAGTGCAGTTTGGCAGGGTTTCTCACCCCGGAGATGGCAGCTGTGGGGCCCCAGCTGCCTCACACCTCTAAGCTCTGGGCTAAGTGAAGTGTGAGTAATAAATGTGGTCGCTTTCTCTTTCCTGGTGGTTTTCAGGTTGGAGATAATTATTTTGGCCATGACTGGAGGTGAGGGAAAAGAAAATTGGATTTCTCCTCCTTCCTGAGAACTGTTTCATCCTGAGGACCTTGAGGGCCAGGAAGCTGGGGGAGGGAGGGAGTGAAGGGAATCAGTTTTGGAGTTTTCACACAGCCAGGGGAAAGGAAATGAATGCATCAGCAAGAAACTGGCAAGGATCTTCCACATCCTTGCACCTTTGCTCTCATCATCATTGACACCATCTGAGCTCCAGTTTCTACTCAGGAAAGGGAACACCTGAAACAAGGGCAAATTTAGCAGGAGGATGGATGGGTGTGCATTTAGAAACATTTCAGAATGTCAATTTATAAACTCTTCTCATCTCTGTTAAGTCAGGCGGGTCCCCTAGGACCACACCTGGAGTCAAGTTTGTGTTATTGGATATATAGCCTGAGAGTAATAAAACTACATTCTAAACATTCTATATAAGACAGATTTCTTCCAAATCTGGTTGCTTTCCTCCACCACAAGCACAAGCACCAGCATGCAGTGTAGCAAGTGATGGTGCATTTCCTGCTGTTTCTTCCCTCCCCCAATCCAAGGTGTCCATTCAGCAAGCGATTCTCAATGGCGCTGAAGACTGCCTGGTGGAGGAGGAGGAGTGGAAAGAGGATTTGAAGGAAAAAATCCTCAGGATGAGCACTACCATTAGCAAGTAAATGCCTTTGTAAGCATCATTATGTAAGCATTCCTCCTTTTCAACCTTCCAATCCCAGGGAGGCACCCTCTCCTCCCCCTCCCCAGCCCCCACTTTAGTATCTTATTGGCTTTCTCTTCCCCATTTCTACCTCCTCCTTCCTTAATGTTAATTTGCATCAGACTTGACCTGTTTACAAATGTTGGGGCTGGGAAAGGTCCCTGCAACATTGTGTGTAGTTTCCAGGTCCAGCTTCCTTAGAGATGGTTCTGGCCCTGTTGGTCTTTAATTTCTGAATCTCACTTGCCCCCAGACTCCCTAGGGTGTTATGAGGGCAGATATTCTTTTTTTTTTTTAATTTATTGGTTTATTCTTTTTTTTAAAATATATTTTTATTGATTTTTTACAGAGAGGAAGGGAGAGAGATAGAGAGTTAGAAACATCGATGAGAGAGAAACATCGACCAGCTGCCTCCTGCACACTCCCTACTGGGGATGTGCCCGCAACCAACGTACATGCCCTTGACCAGAATCGAACCTGGGGCCCTTCAGTCCGCAGGCCGACGCTCTATCCACTGAGCTAAACCGGTTTTGGCGAGGGCAGATATTCTGAAGGCTCTCTGAGATGTCTGGATGAATGGCCCCATAGAAGCCATAACTCAGCTTTCTAGGTAATCTTCCCAGGATTTGTGAGATGTCACTCCATTTGGGATGCTGTGATCAGCAGGGTCACACGGATTTAGACACTAAACTGCTTTGTCTCTCTCATTCCTAACCCCTAAACCCACCGTTTCTTTGCCAGACTTTAGTGGGAATTGGTTCAGTGAGCCTCAGGAGGTAGACGGAGGGGAGAGGGAAAAAGGAAGGAGGGAGACAGAAGCCAAAAGGAAAGGGAGGAGAGACAGGGATTGAGAGGAACCTTCTGGAATGGCTTGCATCTGCTCTAGAGTTTCACCATTCTCCATTTCAGGCTCTAGTGATTACAGGAATTTTTTTCAAGAGCCATGTGTTTAAAAGTCTTGGCAAGGTTGTTGAGTCAGTTCTAAAGGTTTATTCGAATTTACCTTCAATGTTTTATTTTTTAATTTAAATATTATTTATTTATTTGAAAGAGAGAGAGAGAGGAAGGAAAGGAGAAACATTATTTTTTGTTATTCCACTTATGCATTTATTGGTTGATTCTTGTATGTGTCCTGACTGGGGAAGGGGAAATATTGAACTCTAAACCCTGGAGATCGCCAAGGCTCTAACTAACTGAGCTACTTGGCCTGGTTCTACCCTGCATGTTTTAGACTCACTGAAATCATAAATTAGAGTCAGGAAGATTGAACTCCCTTCTAAAGCAACAGAGGCATTTATTCAAGAAGTGGGGATCACTTGCAGTGTTTGCACTCTCCCTTTCATTGGGAGGGGCAGCTGTGCCCTGCAACCCTAAAAATCTGCCTTATTGTCTTGGCATCTAAGGAATGCCCAAATTGCTTAGTGGAAGTCATCCCTATCCTGGAAGCCAAGCAATGAAATGTATGCCCTCTTGGCATTTATAAAAGGTAGACACTTTTCCCCAAAAGTCTGGCTGTGCATGAAGGAATCAACCTTCAATTTTAAGAAGTAAAAAAATCTATTCCTTAAATAAATGTTTTATAGTTCTATCTTCTTACCCAGCTCCCACCAGGCTATGCTAACATTATCTTCTATTGGTCTTTAATAAATAATGAATGGCCTTTGGTCACATGATAATTTTCAAGTCTATGCTATAACCAAAGATCCCACAGAATAGTAATCTCAAAGTCAACTCAACAAGGTATTCTATTCACTATCTGTGAATTACAAGGTGCTGTGCTAGATATTATAGTAAGTAAAAGAAAAATGTAAGAAATGTGTCTTGTTCTCTAAAAGCTTAAAGTCCAAGTTAAGGAGACAGGATATTTGCATTTGAAACACCTTGAGAACAATATAAGACAGTGAGTAATCAAATATTAAATAACAATAGTATGATAATAGTAATTCCTATCAGTTAATGAGGCCTTCCTAAGGGACAGGAAACATGCTTAAGAGCATTATGTTTATTATCTAATTTAAATCCTTATAACAACCCTGTGCTGATAGGATCTATTAATATCTCCATTTTAGAGACAAAGGAACTCAGATTTGCAAGGACTAAATAATTTACTACTGCACAGTTGATAAGGCAGATGGAGCTAAGATTTTTATTTCCAACTTTTAATTTTGAAAACACTACAAAACAACAGGAAGGTTAAAAGAATAGTATAGCCCTGATTAGTTAGCTCAATTGGTTACAACATCACCTAGATATGCCAAGGTTTTGGGTTCAATCCCAGGTCAGGGGACATACAAAAATCAACCAATGAATGCATAAATAAGTGGAACAACACATCAGTATTTTCCTCTCCCCTCTCTTTCTCTCTCTAAAATCAATCAATAAAAATTTTTCAAAAAAGAAAGAATTGCCCTATCAGTGAATAGAGCACCTGTGGACTAAAGGGTCCCAGTTACAATTCCAGTGAAGGACAGGTACCTCGGTTGCAGGCTAGATCCCTGGCTCTGGTTGGGGCGTGCGTGGGAGGCAACTAATCAATGTGTGTCCTTACATTGATGTTTCTCTCTCTGTCTCTCCCTCTACATTCCACTCTCTCTAAAAGAAAAATCAATGGAAAAATATCCTTGGGTTAGGATTAAAAAGAAAAAGAAATAATAGTACAATGAAGATCCATATAGGCTTCACAAATGTTAACATTCTACCACAGGTTTTATCGTCCTCTCTCTCTCTCTCTCTTTCATTTTTCTGACCTATTTGAGCAAAACTTGCAGACATCATTATACTTCACCTCTAAATACTTCAGCATGTATATTGCAAGAACAAAGACATTTTTCCACAAAATCCTAATGCAGTTATCACACCTCTTAAATTTAGACAGAGCCAGGATTTGAACTCAGCTCTGACTTCAGAGCCCTGACCACAAGTGCTATGAGAGTTCAGGAGAAGGAGCCATCAGTATAGTCTGGGAATTGAATGGTAGATTTTCTGTGGAACTTCTACTGCAGCTTATTCAGAGCAATGAAATAAAGGAGTAGGCCAAATAAGCACAAAGCATGAATAATCAAAAAACAAAATTCCATGTGTGTTCTATTTGGGTGTAAGATTTGCCTTCCTAATTAATTTCTTCTCTGGCCAATATTAAAATTGGTCTTTCCTGTCCTGTTCTGTGTGGCTCAGTTGATTGGAGCATTGTTGTGCATGGGAAGTCATAGGTTTGGTTCCCAGTCAGGGCACATACCCAGGTTGTGGATTCCATCCCTGGTAAGGTCATATGGAAGGCAACTGATCGCTATTTTCTTTCACATAGATTCTCTCTCTCTCTCTCTCTCTCTCTCTCTCTCTCTCTCTCTCTCTCTCTCCCTCCCCCTCCCCTTCTTCCTCTCCCTCTCCCTTCCTCTCTTTAAAATCAATTAAGTTCTTTGTCAGGCCTGAGTTGGGGCAGGCCTGATGGCTGGGGCTGGGGCTGCTCAGAGTGGAGATGAAAAGAGCTGGAGAGATGGAGAGAGACATAGAAACATCAATGATGAGAGAGAATCATTGATCATCTGTCTCCTGCACACCCCTTACTGGGGATTGGGCCTGCAACCCAGGCATATACCCTGACTTGGAATTGAGCCATGACCTCCTGGTTCATAGGTTGACGCTCAACCACTGTGTCACACCAGGTACATGTGAAGATTTCTTGGCCGTGTAGAGTGGAAACCATTGATTGCCATGCCCTCATTTCTACCCATTCTGTGTTGGCAAGAGAGAGTGCCCAAATGAGCAAGATATCACAGCAGAATGGTACTTCAGGAGTGAATGGAATAAGTGTTATTCATACTCCAGCTCATGCCAGCAGCTAACAGCAGGTTCCTCAGCTGGTGCCCGCTGACCCTAAGGGAGGTGATAAGGCTGTGTCTCCAAGCAAGCAAAGCAAAAAGAGTTCACCTATAAATGGAAACAGTGATGTGTATACTCAACGCAGAGAGAGGAACAACATGGCTGTGAAAAAGAGCCAGTTGAAAAGCAAGCAGAAAGCTCAGGATACCCTGCAGAGAGTGAATCAGCTTAAAGAAGAGAATGAATGGTTGGAAGCAAAAATTAAATTGTTGACTAAGGAATTAAGCGTACTGAAAGATTTGTTTCTTGAGCATGCGCATAACCTTGCAGACAACGTGCAATCTAGTAGCACTGAAAATATTACAAATTTTGATAATGCAGGACAGTAGACTGCACCCCTTCCCAACTTCACAACTTGTGGCTTGAACATGAAAGGTGTTGACGACTTACACCACTCATATCAATGGCTGAACATTGTCTTGTTCCATTATCCAAAGATTCATTGAAGGTTGTTTCCTAGGATCAGCACTGAAGAGTTGATTAGCTAAAATTGTTAGCCATGTAATTCAAATTTCTGGTTTAAAATGATATTGGGGTAAAGAAACAAAATTTTAAGGTGTATGGTGAAAAAAAAAAAAAAAAGCCCCAGACCAGGATGTTCTTAATAAATCCCAACTTCCCAAGAAATGCTCTTTTTTTTTTTTTTTTTCTCCCCCGGTTGACAAAAGGAATGAGGAATTGGCAGGTCCTGCAGAAGGTTCTGGATTTTAATGGAAATGGTTAATTTGATTAAGAAAAGTTGAATGCTGTTTGTGATAATCTATTTGTGATTTTATTCTAAATTCTGTATTAAAAATCTTTAGGGCTATAGAAACCAAATAATAATAATAATATAAAATCAATTAAAAATTGGTCTTTTCTAACCACCCTCTGGGGTAGGCACCCCAGAAATTATTCTTTGATTAAAACATAATTGCAAAAACACACTAAATGCATAAGCCACATATGAATAGAGAAATAACCATACATTCTAGCTAGAAATTTTAGCCACAGGTCAGGATTCAGTATCTACAATATAAACCTAGTCCTTGGTCTACTCATCCAATGAAATTCCAGAAACAGGGTATTTGTTGCCTATTGCCCACTAAAGAAGGAAAGCAGGCCCTCTGCTACAGACTGGCCAAGGCACCACCCCCTCCCCGTCCCGGAAGAGGCCCCAACCTGGCTTTTTTCCTTTTTATTCAAGGAAGCAAGACTTAGGCCCTCGGATCAGTCCAGTCCTGAGGTATTTAATGACTGCCCCCTACCCCCTGCCTTCCCTGGAGAAATCTTGACCTTTTTAAACCCTTCATTTCTCTCAGTAATTAAAAAGAGCCCAAACCTGCATCTGCATTTGTCTTGCTGTTCACATTCTTACTAATCACTTAAAAAATCACAGTGTTGCAAATCTCTGTGTCTCAGATGCTAGGGCAGGGACTGTGGCTGGGAAAGATGCCCTATTGGATCTTCCGGGCAGCCAACATCTGGTCACATTTTGTTCCCTCCTGTTCTTTCAATTTTCTGTAGGCACAATGTGATGAACTATCTTTGAATCCATGCAATGTAAGTGATGTTATAACTGATATACATGATCATTGATGGGGACTTCCATCTTAAGGGGATTCAAATTTTATTCACAGTTTTGACATTCTTGGTGGTTTTTATTTTATTTTTCCCTAAACTTGCTTAGGATGTAAATTGTTTTCTTTGGGATTAAACAAAACAGTTTAGACGGGTCAAAAATAGTGCTCAGATTGAGGTGGGAATGCTTGCAGCCTAGCTATTTAAATTCCCTTTGGTGCTTGCCCTCCCCCCACCCCCTTTGTCCCTCCCCCCGCCCCCCCCCCCACCCTGCAGAATAAAAAATGCCTGAAAGCGACTAATTTACATTTGCTTCCCAAAGCTGTGGAGTGTCCCTCTTTGCTTGGGTAACAGTCTCCACTAACTCTTTTGGGCTTCTTCCCCTCCAAACTCCTCCTCACATTCGTTAGCCTGCAGGGATACAGAGATCCTAAGAAAGAGCATCTGGTATTTCGCACTGAGGATACTGTGGTCGCGGGAAGTTGGAGGCAGGGGGAAAAGGGGAGTTAACTGTTCTAACCATGTAAGGAACAAGCCCAGCCCTCTTTGGACCTAGTTCAGAAGACGAGAGAGGCCTTGGAAAAGAAACTTCATCTGGCTTCGGCCGGCTGGTTTGGAGCTGCGTGCGTGTGAGCGCTGGGCGTTCAGAGCTCCTGGAGCGTGGCATCCCCATCGGTTCTCCCGCAGTGCCGTTTCCTATAAACCCCAACAGGCCAGGCTCCTGGCGAGCCGCTGACTCCGTCGGAAGCACCATGGCTGGGTTCTATGGGTGTCTGAAGACTCCAGAGTAAGTGGTGGGTGCTGTGAGGGCTCCAACCGGACTCCGCGGAGTGGAGGGTGGCAGAGCGCGGCCGGTGGATGCATTGGCCTCTACCTGTCCAAGCTGGGCGCTAGCTGGCTAGAGGGGCAGCTGGGAGCCACCCAGGGCTGCGTGGCAGGCATGGAGGGGATCCTGTCTTCGCACCGCGGGTTGGAGGCGGGACGCTCCAGGAGGGCTGGTACAGGTGTGCATATGCGTGGGAAAGCAGCGGGGCGCGGGCTTCCAGAACTCAGTGGCCAAGGAAGCCTTGCCGGGCGGCTGGACGCCATGCGGTTCCTGACTTTCAGGCTTTCTCCTTCCCGCCGCCCCTGGGCTCACCTGTGTCCCAGCAAAAGAGGGACCGGGCTGGGCAGATGGGACAGGCGGGGCGTCTTCCCAAAGTTACTGCGGTTGTTAATTTACTTGCCAAGGCAAAGAGAGAGGCACCAAAGGCAAAATTTAGCTGAGGCTCAGTGGCTGACAGGAAAATACCCAGTTATTCCAGGGGTTTACTTTCCTGTGCATGGTGTTGTCCGACCTCTTGGTGGAAGGGTGCTTTGTGATACCCCTTTGATTTTCCCTGAGTTTGTAAGGAATGACTCAAGGGTCTGAAAAGGGAGAGCTGCACAGAGGAGGAAGATGTTTAACCAGATGGATTAGGGAAAAGAGACTGGGGCAAAGATATAGGTTCCTAGTGCATGTCGTCTTAAAGTATCCCACAAACCTGGATCTCACAAAGCTAATTTCATTGACTGGTAACAGTATTAAAACAACGTTCTCAGCAATAATTCAGTTAAATGACGTGTTTCAGTTACACCGAAACACTTTGTTATTGCACCGGTCAGCATCCAGTGTGACTGAAAGTAAAGATATAAAGGGGTGGGGGCACTGAGGGCAAGTAATGGGAGAGAGGAGAGCAAGGGGGAGAGAGAGATGAAAAGAGGGAGTAGAATTTGAACGAGTGGAGAAAATCACCTTAAATTTTTTGAGTTGTCTTAATTTTATAAGTGTTCCGAGCTATACAATGTGCAGTCTCGTTATTTGGTGTGGTGTTAGGTCTTCTTCTCTGAGCTTTCTCCGGGGCTCCAGGAGGTAGTGGGAGAGGAAGACCTGAAGGGAAATCTTACTGCTTAGATATTCATTGCTCCCCATGCAAGCCCAAAGAGGGATTCCTAGAATCGCCTTTTAAGGAAAGCCAGTAAGCCTTGAAGTTGAATTTGGGTGGAAACACAGGATAAGGTCACAGTTTCCTCTCCAGATCACAATTGTAATCTAAATGTTATATATAGGTATATACATTATTATGAGTCGGAGATGTTTTACCAGTGGTGGAAATGGGTCTCCTCCCCTTAACCACAGGGGATATGTCCTAAGACCCCAGTGGATGCCTGAAACTTAGCATAGTACTGAATCCTATATACCCTAGGTTTTTCCCTTTGCATACATACCTATGATAAAATTTAATTTATAATGGGCCCAGTAAGAAATTAATAACAAAAAATAAAATAGAACAACTGCAACAATATACTGTATTAAAAGTAATGTGGATTTTTTGGGGCCCATTATTAATTAATATAAGGGTTATTTGAACACAACCATGACAGTCAATCTGATAACCACAAAATACTGACTTCTGCGCATGGGCCACGAAGTTTCAATCGCACTGTATGTGAGCGCCCACACATGGTATTTTGTGGAAGAGCCACACTCCAGGGGCCAAAGAGCCGCACGTGGCTCGTGAGCTGCAGTTTGCCAACCACTGCCCTAGGCTTGCCTTAGGCTAACACATTGCCATCCTGTGGTCCTATCACTGACCTGTGATGATAGGTTAGTGGGTATGGATGGATTACTCCTGAAAATATGCATTTCAATAGGACCTAAATGCTTTTGTGTTACTCTGATACTTAGTGGTCATCTGTGGGAACTTGCTAGGTTGGTGGGCCCTTCACATCATGCAGTCAGTTTTTCCCACTCTAAGAATAGGATTCAGGAAGGTGAGGCTGAGGACTTCTGCAACAGGCACCTGACACCTTACCAGAGACGAATTAATGATGTGTCAGCCTGATCCCCTTGGCTGCAAATCTTCCCTGATGCACCCCTCCCCCCCCAAAAAAAAAATCATTGTGGCCTGCTATTTCAGATTAGAGGCCACAAATACTGACTTTTTATGAGTTACAGTTGCTGGTGCTCAAGGGGCCCATGCATTCTTTCTTGGCCCTGGTAAACCCTAGTTCCCAGATGCCGGAGGATCTCCAACCCTGCAGGTCCTTCTAGTAGCTGACAGTCTTATCACCCTATCTGCAACCTGTTCTGAACCTGAGACCTACCTATACCCAGGGATCAATGATGAACGTGAAGCCTGACCCTATGTGAGCTTGCTGTTATGGAAGGCACATATAGGCTAGCAGAAAGCACCAGAAATATGCAGCTGCATCTACTCAACCTGCTAGCTCAGACCCAATTTCCACTTCTCACTGTAATTAAGAGCATTTACTGTGGTCATTAGAGATCCCTATTGCACTGTGCTTCCTTTTCTTCTTCTCATCTTCCATGTTTTTTTTTCCCCTTTTAGTTTTAGAAGAAGGGCTGTTAACTCCAGTTCCCTGGCCAGGGGCCCAGACTAGTTATTGCATTTTGCTAACCTGCGTTCACCCTGTGGCATCTGTTCGAAGTAGGTTCCCTTTCATTAGAACGCGCAGGGGAGCGGATGGAGTGGCAGGTGTCCACTAGGGGGCAGCACTACCCAGATCCCCAGCCTCACATTTTGCACTGGGTAGGGTAGAAATTTGGGAAGGCCCACCTTTGGGAAAGCTCTTGAATAAACTATTTGCTATGTTTACCAGTTTACCAAAAGTTTGTCTCTGTTGACTATAACATAGTTAAAATATTTAACTCTGTAAAGATCCATTTAGGGGGAGTGGTTTTAAGATCTTTCGGAGGTTTCTCTGAAGATGTAGTTGACAAGTTTCATTTGAAAAAAGTGTGCCTTATGTTTAGTTTCCTTGGGAATATATTAAAATGTGGAAAGGTATATGATTTCATCAGTAACCAAAATTTCAGCATTTTATATGGGAATGTTTCCACTAGTTTCTCTTGAATCCTTTAAAAGCTCTTTTTCTTTTGGGTCAACTTTAGCAGTTTTGGGATTCTTTTCCCAATTTCTGAAGTAGCATAATTTTTGTTGTTTGTTATTTCTAGAAATTAGTAGTCAAAATGTAGTATGCAATTTGGTTGCTCTTGTCATTTATTAATTTATTTTCTACTTTAACATTCAATAAACCAATTCATTTGACTCCTTCACAATTTTATAGTTATAGTTAATGGATAGGAAATTTGGGCAGCTAATTGTACAGTACATTAGAGTAATCTTCATTAGCATCTTCACTCTCATTCTGCAGCTTTAAATTTTATTTGATTTTTTTTACAGAGAGGAAAGGAGAGAGAGAGCGAAACATCAATTTGTTGTTCTACTTATTTATACACTCATTGGTTGATTATCGTATGTACCCTGGCCTGAGATCACACCTATAAAATTGGCATATCGGGATAACACTAACCAACTGAGCTACCCAGCCAAGGCCTCATTCTGCTGCTTTATTTTATTTATTTACTTGTTTTTTTCATTTGCTTTTAAAAATGTTATCTTTATTGTTGAGAGTATTACAACTAATCCCCCACTTTTCCCTATTACCCCCCTCCATCTGGTTCCACTCCCCTCCCCACCCCAGGGAAGAACTAATGTTGGGAAAAAGACACACTATTGTCTGTGTCCATGGGCTATGCATATATGCATATACGTTCTTTGGTTAATCTTGCTTTATTTTTTAAATAATTTTTTGACTGTAGAAACTATCATTTTTTTACTTTAAAAATATATTTTTTTATTGATTTCAGAGAGGAAGGGAGAGGGAAAGAGAGATAGAAACATCAATGATGAGAGAAAATCATTGATTGGCTGCCTCCTGCACACCCTCTACTGGGGATTGAGCCCACAACCTGGGCATGTGCCCTTGACTGGAATCAAAACTGGGACCATCTATCCACTGAGCCAAACCAACTAGGGTGAAGCTATCATTTTTTAAAAAGTTGATTTTAGAGAGAGGAAGGGAGAGAGAGAAACATTAGTTGAACCCGCAACCTGAGTATGTGCCCGTTGCCTTTGGGTGTAGGGGACGACACTCCAACCAACTGAGTCACACTGGCCAGGGTTCATTCTGCTACTTTAAATGGTTTTTACTCTTTCATGAAATCTTCAGTAGGTATTAAAACTACCCATTTAATGTAAATTGCTGTAAACTATGATTCACTGGAAGAAATGAAGACCAAGTTTAGGCAGTGAAAAGATTTGCTGTTTGATTACTTCAAATACATAAGCTAACCTTAACCCAGAGGTTTTTAGCAGGGGTGTGGGACTTTTGGTAATGTTTGCAGACATTTTGACATATCAAAAGACTAGATGGGAAGTGTGCTACTGACATCTAGTGGGTAGAGGCCAGGGATGCTGCTCAACATGTAGGCTCTTCTTGCAATACACAGGAAGAGCCCTCTGCAACAAAAAATTGTCCAGCCCATATGCCAATCGTGTCAAGACTGAGAAACTGCCTTAAACTAACAACACCTTAACAAAGTAGAAGCCTGAGGAGGACCACCCTTAAGTGTTTAGATCAGCACTATTCAATAGAAGTTTGTGGTGATGGAAGTTTCTGTGGTGTTCTCTATCTGTGCTGTTCAATACAAGAGTCACTTAGCCATGTGTGGCTATTGAACACTTGCAATGTGGCTAGTGTTACTGAGGAGCTGGCTTAAAACATTTTATTTTATCCTCACTCAAGGATATGTTTCTTGATTTTAGAGATGGAGGGAGGAAGAGAGAGAGAGAGAGAGAGAGAGAGAGAGAGAGAGAGAGAGAGAGAGAGAGAGAAACATTGATTGGTTGCCTCCCATACATGCCCCAACTGGGGATCTAACCTGCATTCTGGGTATGTGCCTTGACTGGGAATTGAACCCACAACCTTTTGGTGTATGGGACAATGCTCCAACCAATTAAGTGACCCAACCAGGATGGGAGCTGGCTTTTAATTTAATTTTAATTAACTTAAAGTTAAATAGCCATATGTGCCTAGTGGCTTCCAATATTGAACTCAACTTTAGAGGCACTGCAGACTAGTGAAACATGGTTCTGGGATCAGACAGTCTTAGGTTTGTGTCTACAGTCTATCAATTCCTAACTTTATGGTCTTGAGTATGTCATATAAGCCTTCTAAGCCTCAGTATTTTCATCTATAAAACGGGAGTAATAATGGGACCTATTCCTCAGAGGATTAAGAATATCCAATTAAATGTTGCATTATAAATAAAGCATGTAGCAAAGTGGCCAGCACAGTAAGCATTTAAAAGATGGTAGTAATAATTGTCAGAGATTTGTGATTAGTATAGTAATTGTCATCATGTAAATCAGTCTTCAGTAGGGATCACAAAGGAGATCTCCCATTTCAGAGGTAGAACACTAACAGCCCTCATAGGGTTACCATAGGCATGTCGCCATGCCTATTGGGGCCTTGGTTTTCTCATCTGTAAAATAGGAGTAATAATAAAAATGATAATCAGAATATTGCAACTTCCCTAAATGTCTATATCATAGAACTGTTGGGAAAATCAAATGGCTGCAGAGGAGCTTTAGAGAGGCCAAATCTCTCTGTAAGTGTAAGGTTTATGTTACAAGTTGGCACACAAGAGTGCATTTTGCATTTATTTAGATTCAGTGCAAAAGTTCTTAGTAGAATTGTCTTAAATTCCAAATAGGAGTGCCTGAATTGGGAGGTTGTATTAGAGAGCAGCAGGAAGCCAAGAGCTCTTCAATGTCAGGTCCACCTTTGTTCATCATTCTGCCAGTAGTGTGACAGGAGAGCCCAGGCACCACTTTAAAGATGCATGGAAGCTTGGCATTTGGGCATGGGAAACCAAAGCAGTGTATGGACCAGCCTGACTCCCAGGCTGCTAATGAAGGAGCAAGGCATTTGGCCCACTGGGAGAGAAGAGAGCCCCTCCCAGGAGCTTATAGTGTGCTATCAAAGGTCATACTGCTCAAGGGCTCAGCCACCTAGCATAGTGTTTGGCCTGAGAGATACACATGTACACATGCTGAAAATATTTGGCACCATGTAATGGAAAGAGCATGGGGCTTTGGAGTCAGACATAGATTTGAATCCTCACAATGCTACTTACTAGCTGTGTGGCCCTGGGCAAATGCCTTCATCTTTCTGAGCCTTTGTTGTCTCACCTGTTAAATGGAGATAATGATTCCTACCTCAGAGGGTTGTCACAAGGATTAAGTCAAGTAACTGACAGGGACATAGGCTGCTAAATATGAGTTCCTTGCCACCAAATGCTGATAAACAAAGAGCAACTTTTAACCAATTAATTAGTCATAATCCCATTTCTGTTTCTCTGGGATGGAAAAAGTAAATGAAAGTTTCTGATGATGGTATGGGAAAACCATATACTAGTAATTCTTTCTTGAGAAGAGAAAAGGGGGGGAAAGGATTCTCTTTGCTGTGCCACTATCATATCTAGAAGAGCCGTCTGAACTATTTATGGATAAACTAGGTTGGAAGATAAAGCACAGGGTTCTGAGTTAGTCACAAATACAGTGTTTTTAAAAATATATATTTTCATTGATTTCAGAGAGGAAGGGAGAGAGAGATAGAAACATCAGTGATGAGAGAGAATCATTAATTGGTTGCCTCCTGCATGCCCCCCACTGGTGATCGAGCCCACAACCTGGGCATGTGCCCTTGATCAGAATCAAACCTAGGACCCTTCAGTCCACAGGCTGACGCTCCATCCACTGAGCCAAACCAACTAGGGCACAAATACAGTGTTAATGAGGAGCCTGAGGATCCTCACTTGGACTTGGGAGTTTTCCATAAATCACCAGACTCTGTGTGCCCAGAGAAAGGCTTTCTGGAGACAATGAGTTTCCCAGGCATCTGAAATTTAAATTCAAGCCATATGTGTGGCTGGTTGATCCAGTGCCAGCTAAGGAGCAAAGGCCACTGACCGGATCCAATAGACTTTGCCCTTACATAGTCATGGGCCCCAACCCTCAATGAAGATAACCCTTTACAAAGCTGCTGGTCACCAGGGGATGGCTGGGGAGAGAATGGATAACTGGAGGAAGTCTCATCCCCTACTTTTGAGAAACCTATGAAGAGCAGGGGACATAGTTCATTAACACCAGGGGAGAGTAGTAATGAAAATAGCTGTATGCCAATAGCTTTATATAAGTTAGTTCACAAAATTGTGACAGCAGGGCCCTTCTCTTTTTTGAGCACTATTCTGATCTCTGAGCACATAGCAGGTACTCCACAAATAGCTATTAAGTGAATGAATCTTCACAGTTAGCCTATGTTGGAGGTACTACGCTTAGCCTCACTTAACAGATAAGAAAATTTAGGATTTGAACAATTCAGTGACTTGCCCAAGATCACAGGCTAGTAATTGACAAAAGCCAGGAACTAAACCTAGATTTGTCCAACTCATAGCCTAATCATTTTGTAATTACGCTTCATCCTCAGAAGGTCAAAAGGACATGATATTGTGACATTCATACCACCTTCATCCTTGGGAGAAGGGAGGAGGTTCATTTTTTTGTGGATAAGGAAACTAAAGCATAAAGAAATCCTATGGCCCTAGTTGGTTTGGCTCAGTGGATAAAGCGTCAGCCTGTGGACTGAAGGGTCCTTGGGTTCGATTTCAGTCAAGAGCACATGCCTGGGTTTCCGGCTCGATCCTCAGAGTGGGGCATGCAGAAGGCAGCCAATCAATGATTCTCTCTCATCATTGATGTTTCTACCTCTCCCTCCCTCTCCTTTCCTCTCTGAAATCAATAAAAATATATTTATACTAGAGGCCCAGTGCACAAAAATTTGTGTACTCGGGGGCATCCCTCAGCCCAGCCTGTGCCCTCTCACAGTCTGGGACCCCTCAGGGGATGACCACCTATTGGCTTAGGCCCACTGCCTGGGGGATTGGGCCTAAGCTGGCAGTCAGACATCCCTCTGGCAGCCCAGGAGCCCTGGGGGGATGTCCACTTGCCAGCGGGGAGCAGGCCTAAGCTGCAGTCGAACATCCTAGTGCTGCTGAGGAGGCGGGAGAGGCTCCCACCACCACCGCTGTACTGGCAGTTGTCAGCCTGGCTTGTGGCTGAGCAGAGCTCCCCCTGTGGGAGCGCACTGACCACCAGGGGGCAGCTCCTGAATTGAGCATCTGCCCCCTGGTGGTCAGTGTGTGTCATAGTGACCAGTCATTCCCAGTCATTCCCAGTCATTCTGCTGTTAGGGTCAATTTGCATATTACCCTTTTATTATATAGGAGTGCCTGGCCAGCCTGGGTGAGGGGCTAATGGCTGTTTTCAGGCTGGCCACAGCCCCTTCAGTGTGGGGGTCCCCCCTGGGGTGCCTGGCCAGCCTGAGTGAGGGGCTGAGGGCTGTTTTCAGGCTGGCCACAGCCCCTTCAGGGTGTGGGGGGGGGTCCTGCTGGGGTGTCTGGCCAGGCTGGGTGAGGGGCAGATGGCTGTTTGCAGGCTAGCCAAGCCCCCCAGCAGGGACCCTCACCCCATGAGTGTGTGGCCAGCCTGGGTGAGTGGCTGATGGCTGTTTTGAGGCTGGCCAAGCTCCCCAGCAGGGACCCTCACCCTATGAGGGTGTGGCCATCCTGGGTGAGTGGCTGATGGCTGTTTGCAGGCTGGCCACAGCCCCTTCAGGGTGGGTATCCCCACTGGGGTGCCTGGCCAGCCTGGGTGAGGAGCTGATGGCTGTTTGCAGTCTGGCCACATCCCCTTCAGTGTGGGGGTCCCCACTGGGGTGCCTGGCCAGCCTGGGTGAGGAACTGAGGGCCTTTTTCAGGCTGGCCACAGCCCCTTCAGGGTGGGGGGCCCTGCTGGAGTGCCTGGCCAGTCTGGGTGAGTGGCTGATGGTTTTTTGCAGGCTGGCCAAGCCCCCCAGTGGGGAACCTCACCCCATGAGGGTGTGGCCATCCTGGGTGAGGGGCTAATGGCTGTTTGCAGGCTGGCCATGGCACCCAAGCTCCCAGTGGAGGCTGGCCGGAAGCAGCTATCTGGGATTTATTTGTCTTCTATAATTGAAACTTTGTTGCCATGAACAGAGGCTGCAGCTGGCTCAGGGCAGGCAGGAAGCTTGGCTTCCTCCATTGCCCAGGCAACCAAGCCTCCTGCTTACTCCAGCTCCGTGGCTGCCGTCCGCCATCTTGGTTGGGTTAATTTGCATATAGTTGCTCTGATTGGCTGGTGGGTGTAGCTTGGGGTGTAGTGAAGGTACAGTCAATTAGCATCTTTGTCTTTTATTAGTGTAGATATAAAAAAGAAATCATATGACTTGTCCAAGGTAGCACATCTTGTGATGATCTTCATTAGTTAGATGTTCTAGTCTTCAGAAGACTCAGAGCCTGATAGGGAGAGGAAGACTTTCATCTATTTGCTCCTAGGCTAAATGAGAAAAATTTAACAAAGGCCCCATATTGTTAAAATGACTTCCTTGAATTTCTTTGATAGTAGAAACAAACTATTTTACTCATCTAACCTGAACATTTGGAACTATATACCTTGTTACAAACATAACAAATTATAACAACATAATTCAATTATTTACTATCCTATCTAATAAAAGAGAAACATGGTAATTGGCGTACGACCGCTACCCTTCCCACTGGCTAATCAGCGAGATATGCAAATTAACTGCTAGCCAAGATGGCGGCCGACAGCCAGGCGGCTTGAAACTAACATGAGGCTTGCTTGCTTCAGTGACGGAGGACTCCAATGTTCCCCACCTGCCTTGCCGGCCTCTGAGCCTGCAGTGTAAGAAACATTGTAACAAATATAGAAGCTAAACAAAACCCCAGAAACCTGCTTTCAGTGAGCCGGGATCTCAGAGCTGGAGTTGATACAGAGTTTCAATTACAGAACCGAAACAAACCAGATACCTGCTTTCAGGAGTGGAGGCCTTAGAGCTGGAGCCTCAGAGCTAAAGCTGGCCCAGAATAAAAAAAGAAAAGAAAAAAAGGAGTGGTTGGGAGCTTCCGTCACCCGCCAGCCTGAAAACAGCCCTCAGGCCCTCACCCAGACTGTCCAGGCACCCCAGTGGGGACCCCCACCCTGAAGGGTGTGTGACCAGCTGCAAACAGCCCTCAGGCCCTCACCCAGGCTGGCCCGGCACCCCAGTGGGGACCCCTACCCTGTAGGGTGTGTGACCAGCTGCAAACAGCCATCATCCCCTCACCCAGGCTGGCCAGGCACCCCAGTGGGGACCCCCACCCTGATCCAGGACACCCTTCAGGGCAAACCAGCCGGACAACACCCATGCACCAGACCTCTATCCTATATAGTAAAAGGGTAATATGCCTCCCAGCACCGGGATCAGCGGAGCCGCGAGGCCTCCCGGCACCGGGATCAGCGTGATAGGGGGCAGCGCCCCAACTCCCTGATCGCCCTGCGCCTTTGTGTGTGACAGGGGGTGGGGCCACAACCTCCCTATCCACCCTGCTCTGTTCGTGACAGGGGAAGGCACCCCAACCTCCTGATCAGCCCTGCTCTGTGCCGGATACGGGGGAGTTCCCCAACCCCCTGATCGGCCCTGCTCTGTGCGTGACAGGGGGTGGCGCCACAACCTCCCCATCGAACCTGCCTTGAGTGTGACAGGGGGCGGTGCCCCAAACCCCCAATCGGCCCTACTCTGAGCATGACTGAGGTTGGCATCGCAACCTCCCCATCCGCCCTGCTCTGTGCATGACAGGGGGCAGCGCCCCATCTCCCCAATCGGCCCTGCTCTGAGCCCGACCAGGGGCTGCACCTAGGGATTGGGCCTGCCCTCTGCTACCTGGGAGCAGGCCTAAGCCAGCAGGTCGTTATCTCCCGAGGGGTCCCAGACTGCGAGAGGGCACAGGCCGGGCTGAGGGACCCCCCTTCCCCCGAGTGCACAAATTTTTGTGCACCGGGCCTCTAGTAGTACATAAGGGAGATGTTCAAAATGAGGAATGGAAAAAAAAGAGAAGAAAAAGAAAAGATACAAATATGGGAAAGTCTAGATATAGATTTTTTAAAAAGTAACAAATGTAGACACTGTTATTTCAGAAAAGATTGCTACTAAAAACTGGTATAGTCATTTTGTACTTTTGTATCAACAAGGTCATTACATCCTATTTCTTGTTCTGGGAACCTCATGGGCTAAGGACCAGCCCGTCTGATAAACTGTGGATTATGTTACTAACCTTTCCATATTGCATTTAGATCTCTCCTTCCCATAAGTCCAACTGTCCTGGAAAAATGAATAGGAATTTAAGCCAAAGGGAGACTTCTGAGACCCCTAGGGGTTGGAGAAAGGAAAAGGTCCTGGAGGCCCAGGCACATCTGCCTGCCCACATTCTGAGCAGAGCCCAGTAGATAAGGCAGGAAAAGTCGATTTTCCCAAATATGCAGAAAGCATGTGGATAGAGATGTCTACATTAATTCACTATTCACTTGTGATAGTTGGAGAGGGTTTTCAGAAGTCCTTTAAGGGAAGCAGTTATGAAAAATATCCCCACTAAACCTCCATCAACTATTTTTGAAGGACATAATGCTTGTTTGCTTATTCAGAGTTAGAGGAGGGAGGAAAATCTCTGGGATGAGGTATTTTAGTTTTCTGATAGAGATGAACTCCTGATTTGAAGAATTTTTTAAAAAATTGCTTTTGAAAGGGAAGAGAAAATGAGTGGGGAATTTTAAGTCAAATCCCCTGAAATCCTGTGCATTTCTTAAGTGGGAAAAATAGCTTGGGTTTCTAAACCATCTGAAAGTAGAAGAATTTTCTAAAAATACTGGCAGGTTTCTGAAGGGCTGCTCTGAAAGTTGGTCCCCTGTTGGCCAACTCAAGCAGGGCTTCTAGTAGGCCTCTGAAAAGTCTGGCCTTTGCAAAGTCTGGCCTCTCTGGGAATGAACTGAGAACTTTCAAAGATTGCCTCAGTGACTCACAGAATCCTAGAATGTCTGGACTAAAGGGAACCTTGGGCTCCAAGTATAGTTCAATACCTTAGTTCTTAGGTGAGGAAACTAAGCCTTAAAGAAAGGACTTGGCGTGTCTGAGGCCTCACAACTAATTAATAGCACAACAAGGGTGTCAAGTCTCCAAAAGTTGAATTGGCTGAAGTCTGAGATGTTTATTAAAAAAAACCCAAAGCATATTCTTTTGTGATCACAATCCTCTCTAGATATCAGTCAAGTTCTTTTTTTCTTCACCACCCTTGCCCTGTCATCCACTTTTTAATTTCCCCAACACTTTCTTATGAAAAATTTCAAATATATAGAAAAGTTTAAAGAATTGCATATTATAAAATGTTGTACAATTGTACATTAAACACTCCCAACCCACCATTTATTTATTTATTTATTTAATTTTAATACATTTTTTATTGATTTCAGAGAGGAAGGGAGAGGGAGAGAGAGAGATAGAAACATCAACAATGAGAGAGAATCATCGATTGGCTGCCTCCTGCACACCTCCTACTGGGGATCTAGCCCAGGCATGTGCCCTTGACTGGAATCGAACCCAGGACCCTTCAGTCCACAGGCCAACCCTCTGTCCACTGAGCCAAACCAGCTAGGGCATAACCCACCATTTAATTTCAACAATTCAAATATAGTTTCAGACACTTAAATGCTTCACATACATATAAACTGAAATTTAATATTTTTTCATTTTTTAATTACAGTTCACTTCTTTTTTTAAAAAAATATATTTTATTGATTCTTTACAGAGAGGAAGGGAGAGGGACAGAGAGTTAGAAACATCGATGAGAGAGAAACATCGACCAGCTGCCTCCTGCACCCACCCCCACTGGGGATGTGCCTGCAACCAAGGTACATGCCCTTGACTGGAATCGAACCTGGGACCTTTCAGTCTGCAGGCCTACGCTCTATCCACTGAGCCAAACCAGTTTGGCAGTTCACTTCTAATATTATTTTGTACTAGAGGCCTGGTGCAAGATATTTGTGCATGGGTAGGGTCCCTCCACCTGGCCGACAATTAGGGCCAATCAGGGCCATCTCGCCCAGTCCCGATCGGCCAGACCCCAGCAACAAGCTAACCAACCCATTGGAGCATCTGCTCCCTGGTGGTCAGTGCACGTCATAGCGACTGGTTGGTTGATTGCTCAGTTGGACACTTAGCATATTAGGCTTATATATATATAGATTGTAACTCACAGCGTGGAATGCTCAACCCACACTTTCCCTCCAGGCCCTGGTCTTGGAGACCTCATGTCCTTCCAAGGCTCTGCTCACCCTCTTCAGCTGCCACACGAAGTAAATTGTATCGTGTGTGTGGAAACCCTTCGCAGGCTCCATGGATGTGTCCTTACTTTGCTGCAGTTCCAATTACCCCAACATAAAGAGAGACACCCTCATTATCAGGTAACACATAGTGTTAAGACCCCTGCTCAGCCAACTGCAGCGGTTTTAAATAGGCCATGGTTTGCCCTAGATGGTTTGGCTCAGTGGATAGAGCCACAGCCTGTGGACTGAAGGATCCTGGGTTCGATTCTGGTCAAGGGCACATTCCTGGATTGTGGCCTCAATCCCCAGTAGGGGGCGTGTGGGAGGCAGCAGATCAATTCTCTCTAATCATTGATGTTTCTATCTCTCTCCCTCTGCCTTCCTCTCTGAAATCAATAAAAATATATTAACAAAAATAAAAATAAATAGGCCATGAATCAAACATTGCTGCTCTCCATCCATCCAGCCCCCTCACACTCTCTTTTGTCTCGCCCCCCGCCCCCCCCCCCCTCCACACACACACACTCTGCTGGGGTCTGTAAAATAGGGTCAGGATTTCTACTTCAACCAAGGGCTACGTTTCCGCACGGTCCTCCTTCCCGCCCATCTCTGTACCCAGTCCTGTGGGACATCTCTCTCCCTCCCTCCCCTCCATCTAACTTGGTGGGCCCTGCTCTGCCCCCTCCTCCTGCAACCCCCTGTCTGCAGCCTCCCACTTTCTCCTCCAGGGGTGGGGCAGGGCTGTGTGCGGATGAGCCCAAGGGGGGCCTTGGAGGAGAGCTGTGTTGACAAGTCATGGGGAGGAGGAGGAAGGAACGTGCAGCCTGACCCGTGGGGGTTCCTTGGCTGCCCCCACCCAGCAGCTTTTCTAGGCCCCTGCGCAGCTGTCACCCTCCGCCCCTCCCTGCCTCCGGTTTGCTTTCAAATTTTGGACTCAGTTTCTCCGACTCAGCCGCGCCCCGCTTTCTGCTGCATCCCCAGTCCCCGGGAGCCCTAGGCCGCTCCTTGGCCTCAGGCAGGTGTGCCTGGCCCATCCGCGCCCTCCGCCCCCCAATGATGCTACCCACTCTCCTGGAGTAGTTAGTGAAACTTAACAAATAAAAAGAAGCAGCTCTGAAGATTATAAATTGTGCACTGAGAACACCACAGGTTGCAGAGGCCTGCTTAGTCCATGGCTCTCGGATCACGTGTAGCAGCCTCCCGTACCACCTGTTCCCTCCTGGCTCCTGTCCCCATCCACCTCTGCCCGGCTTGGGCCAAACCCTGGGAACTTCCTGATGCTCTCTCCTCACACCTCACTTTCCAGTCCCGCCCACCAGCGCCTGCAACAAGCTAACCTATCTGTTGGAATGTCTGCCTCCTTATGGTCAGTGTGTGTCATAGCAACTGGTTGAACAGTGGAACTCCCAGTGGAATTCTGGTAAGAGGGACAATCTGCATATAAGGCTTTTATTATATAGGACTAGAGGCCTGGTACATGAATTTGTGCACTGGTGGGGTCCCAATCAGGGCCAAGCCAGAGAGGAGGTGATGGTCGCCGGGCCGGGCATTAAAGGAATGGATGCTGGATGTGGATGCTGCCATCATCAGTGCCCCCCCACCACACAGTTCACTGCCTCTCCTCTGCCCCCTTCTCTCGCCTCCATGCTGCCACCGCAGTGGAAGGTTGGCAGGCCAATCGGGGCCCACCAGCCTGGGGTAGGGATGGGGGGCACGGGAGGTTGGCTGCTGGCCCCGAGAAGGGAGCTGGCCTTCGGCTCCCCTGGGAAAGGGGCTGTGTCCACCGCCATCCACCGCAGTTCCCTGTCCCAGCCCGGGGTTGAAGGCCCCAGCAGGGTGGGGAGAGGAGGCAACGGTCACCAGACCAGGCGCAGAAGGAATGGACACAGGACGTCAATGCCGCCATCATCGATGCTCTGCCACCACATGGTTCCCCACCTCCACCCCTCCCCCTTCTCTCGCTGTCACGCCACCACCAGGGCAGGCGGGCAGTGGGCTGATTGGGCCTGTTGGCCAGGGGGAGGGGCGGGGCAGAGGAGGTTGGCCACCAGCCTCAAGGAGGGATCCAGCCCTCAGCCCCCCTGGGAAAGGGGCCGTGCCCACCACCACCCATCCCTGGTTCCCCATCCTAGCCTGGGGACTGCCCCAATCAGGTGATTGGGGCCTGCTGGCCAAGGGGAGGAACCACAGGAGTTTGGCCAGCCTGGGGAGGCTGGCTGTGGGAACGCACTGACCACCAGGGGGCAGCTCATGCATTGAGCATCGCCCCCTGGTGGTCAGTGTGTTTCATAGTGACCAGTCATTCTGGTCATTCCTGTTGCTTAGGCTTTTATATATGTAGATTGGTTTCAGGTGAACAGCATAGTGGTTAAATAATCATAAACTTTCCAAAGTGTGCCTCCTGATATTTCCAGTATCCACCAAACCACCAGTCTGTTGTTCACTGTATCTGTGAGTCTTTTTCTGTTTTGTCAGTTCATTTATTTTGTTCTTTAGATTCCACACATAAGTGAAATCATATGGTATTTGTCTTTCTCTGACTGATTTATTTCACTGAGCATAATACCCTCTAGGTCCATCCATGCTGTCATAGTGGTAAGATTTCATTCATTATTTTAAGCTAAATATGTTCTTTTTAATTGATTTTAGGGAGAGGAACGGAGAGGAAGAATGAGATAGAAACATCAATGATGAGAATCATTGATCAGCTGCCTCATGCACGCCCCCTACTGGGGATATATATATATATATATATATATCCCCACCGCTTTTTTATCTACTTGTCTATTAATGGGCATTTGGGTTGCTTCCTGCCATACATTTCTTATGGCTTCCCATTTCAGCTTTAATGTTCCAGCCATGCCCAATACCCAACATTACTTACAACAGGGTTTCCTTAAAGAAGGGTGTCTGGACTCTACCTCAGAATCACCTGGAGGCTTATGAAACATGCAGATCTCTCGGCCCCACCCCCCAATGAAGAATCAGAATCCCTGGGGGTGAGGGCAGGATGTTGATTTACAGCCTTCCTTCTCACCCATTTCTCATGCCATTGTCCATATCTGTAGCAGTCGTTTTAAAAGAAACAAACCTATTATTGCCCAGCCAGCGTCGCTCAGTGGTTGGGTGTTGGCCTATGAACCAGGTCATAATTCAATTCTCCGTCAGGGCACATGCCTGGTTGCAGGCTTGATCCCCAGTAGGGGCCACACAAGAGGCAGCCGATAAATGGTTCTCTCTCTTCATTAGTATTTCTACCAGTATCTCTCCCTCTCCCTTCCTCTCTGAAATGAATAAAAACATATTTTTTAAAAACCCTATTATTTATTGAGCACTTCGTTTGTATCAGGCATTTTGCTATTTTTCATGCTTATCTCACTTATTCCTCAGATGCCGGCTGTGTGCTTCCCTCTCAGTCTTAAATGGAGAACAGAGCAATGTCCAGCCAGGGTAAGGGGCCAGTCACCTCCCACCCTCAGTTAAGTTCTACTCCTGGATTCTACTCCCAGGGTGGCATTTTCTTTCCCTAGGCCATTCTGACTTGAGATTCTTGTGTCTTAAAGTTTAAAGATGTCTAATAGATTTCTACTCTCCTGGTTCTCACTGCCACTTTTCTTTTCAAACCCTTGAGGTGCTGACTCTAGTGGGAAGAGTTTTGCATATGTCATTTACTCCTTCAAAGGGACAATCCTGTTTCTCTTCCTGCATAGGGATGACGTAGTTTGAATGAGGATGAGTGTGAGAATGCTCTGAGCACTGTGTGTTGTGATCCTTTCCGCTTCTAGGCCTGAAGTGAACACGGGAGCATGGTACCTGCCTTTGGCCACCTGGGCCTTTCTCCCCCTCACCCCCATTTGCCGTCTTCCAGCCTCGTTCAGTTCCAGGTCCTCCTCTTTCTCCATCCTTTTGCTGTCCTGTCTAACCCCAGGCCCTGGGGCACTCCATTTTCCAAGACATTGCTATGTGGTATCCCTTGCTTTGGAGCCTCCTTCTCATGTCCTTCTCCAGAAGCTTCTTTTCTAGGCAGTGGACCAAAGAGGAATAAGAGTCAGGTGTGAAAGCAGACTTGACTTTGGGCAAAAGGGATGTAAGTGAGTCAGGTGCCAGTCATGCCTCATTGCCCCAAGAACATCATTAAAGATCAGAGTCCTCAAGCTCTTCCTGGGTACCCAGGGTCTGTGGCTATCATCTGCCCTCTCTGCCTCATCCTCAACTCACCTATGCTGATTCTCTGTGCCTCAGTCCTCAAGCTGTCAACAAACTTTCCTACCTGTCAAATGGCTCATCTTAAGGTGGGCTTCCTCTACCAGGCCTGTCATTATTACTTTACACCAAGTAGTTCCTTTTGCTGCTTTAAATGAGGCCACCCAAAAAAGCACTCTCTAGGACCTCCTGTGGCTAGACTATCTCCTATCCCCCAATTCTCCCAGCTGCTGTTCCTTTCCACTCTCACCTTCCCTTGTTCTTTGACCTCATTTACATCTATGTCTCAGCTTTCTAGCCTTGCTTTACCACTCCTTGACCAACTTGGCTTTGCAATGTATTTTGTTTTTGCAATGTATTTTGGACACACTGCTCTGGCTTACTTTTGCCCTCTGCCTCATTTCTGCCCTCTGGCCCCCTGTACCAGCAACACACTCCAGCTTCCTGTTCTATAACCCTTGTGGCCTATAGGCCCCACCCATATGCAATTTTCATGTGTATTATTATTAATTTTGTCATTAAGGAGTGGGTGATTTTAGTGAGTGTAACACTTATGGGCTCTGGAGTCAAATTGCCTTGCTTCAAATCCTGTCTTCAGCATATACTTCTGTGTGACCCTGGGCAGTTATTTAGCTTTGCACTTTTCTCATCTACAAAATGGGGGGGGGGGGGGTAATAACAAGACTCTTCAGTGTTGAAACAACCAAGGAATCTTTGCAAATATATTAGAGGCTGATAATGACCTAGCAAGTTATCCTATTTTTAGGTCATATAATATAGTACAGTGTGTGAGATTCTTTGTGTCAGGAAAGGGTGGGAATTTAATACTTGCCAGATTTTGCCAAGTTAGGAGGGTAAAGAGTGTAATGATAGAATCATGAACTCTAAAATCCTTCAAAACTGGATTTGAGTCCTATTATTTGTATGACCTTGCATCAATTACCCAATTTCAGTGAGTCTCAATTGCCTCATCTGGGAAATGGGAATAAGAATAATAAAATAACAATGCTTACCTTTATAGGGCTTTTGGAAGGATTCAATGAAACAATGAATATAAACCCATTTTTTCACAGTTCCTGCCTGTCACAGAATAAGGACTGAGCAATTTCATTCATTTTATTAATTATATAATATTAATTGCCTCTTGTAATTGCCACTACAAGAAGAGATCTTTTAATCATAGGGTATGTGGTTTGACAAGACAGACAAGACTCCTCATCAGCTAGGCTTTGAGGCTGCTAGAGAGATGGCAAGTTCTCTGCATTTTAAAAAAAATATATTTTATTGATTTCTTACAGAGAGGAAGGGAGAAGGATAGAGAGAGTCAGAAACATCGATGAGAGAGAAACATCGATCAGCTGCCTCCTGCACACTCCCCGTTCTCTGCATTTTTTAAAAAATATATTTTATTGATTTCTTACAGAGAGGAAGGGAGAGGGATAGAGAGAGTCAGAAACATCGATGAGAGAGAAACATCGATCAGCTGCCTCCTGCACACTCCCCACTAGGGATGTGCCCGCAGCCAAGGTACATGCCCTTGACCGGAATCGAACCTGGGACCCTTGAGTCCGCAGGCCGACGCTCTAGCCACTGAGCCAAACCTGCTAGGGCAGTTTTCTGCATTTTTAACCCTGTCCAGGATCTAAGGTGTTAGGGGTGGCATGAGTTGGGTCTTTCTGAGCTTCTACTGGTTTACTCTGGGGGTGAGGTACAATGGGGAGAAAGGGAAAGCAGAACTGGAGGCAAAGCTAAAGACTATTTATTTATTTAAAATCTTATTATTGGAAGTATTACATATGTCCCCCTTTTTCCCTCATTGACCCCCTTCAGGCCACTCCTGCCCCTCGCCTCAGGCCCTCGCTGTCCCACTGTCTGTGTCCATGGGTTATGCATATATGCATACAAAGTCTTTGGTTAATTACCTTCCACCCACCCACCCTCTCCAGCCTTCCCTCAAAGATTCCACACTTTGTTCCATACTTCCATGTTTCTGGATCCACTTCGTTCATTAGTTTATTTTGTTAATTAGATTCCACATACGAGTGAGATCATGGAGGAAAAGGCACAAAGAAGAAAAAGGAAGAAAGAAGAAGAGGAGGAAGAGGAGAATTGACAGCTAGTATGGCTATTGCAGCCGCTTCTCTAAGATAAGGAATAGATCTTTTCCTGACCAGGAATTGAACCATGACCTCCTGGTTTGTAGGTCAACATTGAGCCACACCGGCTGGGCTCAGCTTGATAGTTTTGGTGGTCAAATGCCCATTGGTGAAGGTATGGAATGTAGAGAAGTGACCCTTTATCCCTTGTATGCCTTCTTACTGAGACCCAGGGCATTTTGAGGATTGGCTCTGCATAGGTTGCTGAAGATGTTTTTTTCAAACACTGTACCACAAAATCCATGTTACAGGTACTGCTTAGGGCATATATCCATCAGGGCTCAAGGAGCCAGTATGAATGAGCATCAAGATTGGTCTCTTCTATCTAGGATCCCATGAGGGGACATTCACATCTGTTCCTAGGAACATAAGAAAACAGAAGTTCTAGAGCTAACTAGTTGGTCTTGAGCCTTCTGCTGCTCTTGGACCCTGCTGGGAAAATGCTAGTTATGCCAACTAACCCGGAAAGCCCTGATTTTTGCATGGCACAGGTTGTATCATGAGTGGAACATGGTATCAAACCCCACCACCCCAAATGAACTCTGCCATTCAGTGGGGTGATTGTATACATCAGAGCCACTCTGATTGATGGTGGCTCATGGTGTGGGACTTCTGGAGCTCACCTTGTGATTCCTAGAGCTGGTTGAACCTCTGGTGTCTTCCTGCCAACTTCATGCAAGGAAAAGATGAAGGGGGACTGGTGACTCTTCTGCACTGGAGGCTAGCTTATTTTACGATTAATAAGGGGAATGGGAGCCCTTTCTGGTATTTTAATTTCTGGGAGAAGCTCAGGTTTCTCAATGAGTTGACTTATGGCAGCAGACATTTCCTCTAGAACTGGCTGGGTGGTTTCAAGGAGGAAGATATTTGCCATCATTCACCCCCGCTGTGTCTCAGAATTATCAACTCCAGGACTCTTCATCCATTGATTAGCTAATGCACACACTACTATAGCAATATTTGAAAGGGGTTGGAGACATTCTTGTGCAGGTAGGGAAGGCCATCTCTAACACAGTGAGCCTAACCTGCTCAGTTGTCAACTCACTTGAAAGAATGGCAACTTACGTTCTTCAAAAGAAGTGTTTGTGGTGGGGTGGGGTGGGCTGGGGGAAGGGATCCAACAATACCCTCATTGGCTTTTCAGTGAGTTCTGTTTTGCAGCTTACATGGTTCCAAACCTACCCCACTTTTGGCTTCTTGCTCAATTAGAGCTAGGGCCTGGAGGACTTGTATCTGTTTTCCATTGCTGTGCAACAAGTACAAAAATTTTTAATGTCTTACAACAATGCAAATTATCTATCAGTTTTCATGAGTCAAGAGTCCAGGCATGGTATAGTCAAGTCCTCTTCTTAAAGCCTCACAAGGCTAAAATCAGTGTATCAGCGAGAAATAAGAGCTTATCTGAGGTTCCAGGTTCTCTTCCAAACAGGTTGTTGTCAGAATTCAATTTTTTTGAGGTTGTAGGGTTGAGATCTCTGTTTTTTTGATAGTTGTCAACCAAGGGTTGCCCTTAGCTACTAGAGGCCACTTGCCATTCCTTTCCACATGGTCCTCTCTGCAACCTAGCAGTTCCTTTAAAGCCAACAGGAAAGTATCTGCTATAGCTTCAAATCTCTCTAACTTATATATCTGAACTCTAGATACTCTTTTAAAAGAGCTCACCTGATTAGGCCAGGCCCACCCACACTCAAGGGCCAGGGATTTATAGGGCATGCACACTGGGGGTGGGGCAACAATCTTGGGAGCCATCTTAGAATTCTGACTATCATAGATTTTTTTAAAAATGAGACCAGCTGTTTTCCATTAGCATTCTCCATTCTGGGAAGTCAGCAAAGTTGTCAAGCAGTCTTCTGAATCCTTGAACCTGAATCAGACTATGCTTAAAATTTTTCAAAAACCTTGGAAGACAGGCCTTTCTCTCTCTCTCTCTCTCTCTCTCTCTCTCTCTCTCTCTCTCTCTCCACTAAAACTCTTGTTGAGCCCTCAAGTCAGACAATCTGGGAAGGAAAAAAGCAACTCTGAGTCTTAAGCATCTGGGGTTGACTGACAGTGAGCGAGCAAGCATTTAAATAATGACTGATAATGCAGCTTTATGTATCTGCTAGGCCAGACTTTCTGATGACCATTATTATATGACTTTATACTCTTTGGAAGTGGTTCTGAAGGCCTCTCATCACTGGATAAAAACCTACATTATTTCCTCTTTCCTTGCTCAGCTTGCCAGCTTTTTCATGGTGCTTAATGCAGAGAGATCTTTTACTAAAGTGTGTATCAAATTGTTTTTTAAAAGGGACTACTTTCCCAACCGATCCCTATTCATCACTTCACCCCTCTTGCCCACCCCTGCATTCATCCATCTATAAAAACACCTAGAGAGCACCTTCTGCATGCCTGGTATCCAGGATAGGTGCTGATGATATCTAGATAAGCAAAATGTGGCCCCTGTCTTCAAGGTGATAATAGTTATGACAGAGACATGTGAAAAGAGCTGAAAGCATGGAGCATGGGTGGTAACTTTTTATCTTGGTCTTACAAAATGTCTAGGATTTCAAGGGATTAAGGGGTGGTATTACAGGTGAAGTGGACAGCCTGTTCAGAGACCAAAGAATGCGAAAGAACATGGTGTGTTTAGGGAATGACTGGTGAGTCTGGGAGATCAGAACATGAGGGTGGGAGTGGGGGTGGACTGCTGGTAGAATGTAGGAGGGCAGGAAGCAACAGTTTGCAGAGGGCCTTGAGTGTTAAGAACTTGGCTTTCATCTTGCACGCAGTTGGTGAGCTAGTTTAAGCATGGAAGCTCATGGTCAGATTGGTATTTTGGAGAGAACATTGCACCTTTTTTTTTTTTGAGATACCAGTGAGGTGACAGTAATTTTTGCTGAATATCATAAATAAAAGTGCAACCCAAAAGCTATTTTTAAAGAGCCCTGGTACAGTTAAAAAGCAAACTAACTTTGAACTTTTATTAGCCACGGTGAGACACATGAAAGGAATATAAGTGGTGCCTCTATGAGGAGATACTTGGGAAGCAAAGCTCTGGTTGATAAAGTCAGCTTGTGGGCAAACAGAAAGAGGTTGTGCCAGTGATGGTGGCTGTAAAGTAAGAAGGTCAGGGTATCTGTTCCTGAAACCTCCTCCATAAGAGTCAGCGCCTAGCCCACCTGAGTGGGGCTCCACACCAAGAGGGTCTCATGGCTAGGACACCTGAGAATGGACTCTATGCACCAAGGACAAGAGAGGCCCAAGTTCTGCACAAGTGAATAATCTTGGGGCAGGGCCCATCTTGCTGGGAGAGAAGACAGGTCCTGCTAAGTTGGAAAACAAGGAGGTTCCTTTTCTAGGACAAGTTTTCCTCTGCCTTCCATAGCATGCCTCTACTTCTAAGAAATTGCTGACCACAAAGATGGCTCTTCTATTACTTCCTCTTCCTTTATTGAATTTGGGCATTCATTCAATAAATATTTATTAAGTACTTGCTATGTTCCAAGTACCATTCTAGGTGCTAGGAGATCAGTGATGAACAAAATACGCAAGGTCTCTGCTTTTATGGAGTTTACATTCTGGTAGAGGAGACAGACAAGAAACCAGTAATGAAATTAGTAAAGAACATACTTTTAGGTAGTGGTGAGTGCTATGAAGATAATAAAGGATGATGTGATGAGAGACTGGATGGCAGTTCAAACATGGAAGGAAATAGGTGCATTTCAGAAATATAACGAAGGAAGAGTCACGGGATTTACTGTTGGATTAGATGTAGCATGGGAAGGAAATAGAGGAATCAATGCTGCTAGGCCAGCCGTGGGCAAACTACGGCCTGCGGGCCGGATCCGGCCCGTTTAAAATGAATAAAACTACTGAAAAAAAAGACCGTACCCTTTTATGTAATGATGTTTACTTTGAATTTATATTAGTTCACACAAACACTCCATCCATGCTTTTGTTCCGGCCCTCCGGTCCAGTTTAAGAACCCATTGCGGCCCTCGAGTCAAAAAGTTTGCCCACCCTTGTGCTAGGCTTTAGTGTGAGGATCTGGCTAGTGGCATTTCCTGAGATGAGGAAAATGTGGGGAAGACAGTGTGAGGGGAAACAAGAAGTTGATATGCACTGTGAGGTGGAGATGGTGGCTAGGCATTTGGTTATAGGAATATGGAGTTCAGGGAAGAGGTCTAGTCTCAACAGAGAGATTTTGGAGTCCAGAATGTAAGTAGAATTTAAAGCCTGAATGAGATAATCTAGGATAGTGGTCGGGAAACTGCGGTTCACGAGCCACATGCGGCTCTTTGGCCCCTTGAGTGTGGCTCTTGCACAAAATACCAACTGCTGCGCATGGGCCACGAAGTTTCAATCGCACTGTACATGCACGCCCGCACGTAGAATTTTGTGGAAGAGCCACACTCAAGGGGCCACAGAGCCGCATGTGGCTCGCAAGCTGCAGTTTGCCGACCACTGATTTAGGATATGGTAGCCACTGCCACATGTGTCTATTGAGCACTTGAAATGTGGCTAGCCCAAATTGAAATGTACTATATGTTTAAAATGCAACCCAGATTTCAAAGACTTAGCAAGAAAAGAATGTAAAACATTTCACTTATATTATTTTTATAATGATTACATGTTGACATGACAATAATTTGGTTCTATTGAGTTAAATAAAATATTAAAAGTAACATCACCTGCTTCTTTTTGCTATTAGAAAATTTAAAATTACAAATTATGTGGCTCATAGTAATATTTTCATATAATGACATGGGTCTAAGAAGTGATTGTAGATACATTAGCAGGAAGGCCCAGGTTAGAACCCTCAGGTGCTACAACATTTCAAATTTAGTGGAGGAAAAAGAGCCAGCAAAGGAGATTAAGAAGGAACAGCTAATGAGGAAAACTAGAGGAGTGCTGTTCATGATAAAGGCAAGTGATACAATTATTCAAAAGGAGGGAGTGTCCTGCTGCTATGATGTCAAATAAGTGTCTGTTGAATTTAACATGGGCAGTTTTGGTGAGGTAGTTTAGAAGCCATTCCATTTGGAAGCCTGATTGGAGAGAGTGCAGGAGAATAAGTAGAGACATAAATATAGTAAGTATAGATAATTCTTGAATTTTGCTTTAAAGAGATGCAGAGAAATGGGGTGGTAACAGGAAGAGGATATCCCATCGAGGGGAGCTTTGTGTGTTTTGTTGTAGTTGTTGGTTTTTTGTTTAGAAGGGGAGATAGCTCAGCTGATGGTGGTGCTGTCTTCGGGGGGCCCCAGGAGTCAGTTGGGGAAATAAGGCAAGTGTACCAAAAAAAATTTGAGACAGTCTAAACTCAAGAGCTAGTTAAATGGAATGATAGTTAAATTGAATTATTCTATTAGTGCTTAGGGATTCCGATGCTGCCAAGATGCCCCCTTTCTTTGTTCTCCCTTAAGTCTTCCATACAGGGTGGGGCAAAAGTAGGTTTTTGGTTGTGAGTACGAGAAACAGTTTATTCTTGTATAAGTAATCGTTAATTATTGCATTATTTTCCATATAAATAACTGCAAACCTACCCCCCCCACCCTATATATTTTCTCTTTGGTTGTTTTTTCCCTTTCTTTTACTCTTGACAGTGGATCAAGGACACTGTTAATCTGCTATGGCCCAGTATTTTGGAAAACGGGCTCCTTTTTCATGTACTTCTCTAAAGCTCAGAGATAGTTTATTTCCACAGTGTCTGAAAAGCCTTCCTTAACTCTTAACATTTGCAACAGCATGGATGGGTCTGGAGAGTATTATGCTAAGTGAAATAAGCCATTCAGAGAAAGATAACTATCATATGATCTCACTTATATGTGGAATCTAATGAACAAAATGAACTGATGAATTAAATAGATCCAGAGACATAGAATCATGGAACAGCTTAATAACTGTTAGAGGCAAGATGGCGGTAGAGGGGTGAAGGGGAGAGATTATCCAGAGAATTTATATGCATGTATGCATAACCCATGGACACAGAATATAGTGTGCTGAAGGCCTGGGAGGGGCAGGGGCGGGGTGGAGGGGGTCAAAGGGAAAAAACAAAGGGGACATCTGTAATATTTTCAACAATAAAAATAAATTAAAAAAATAAAACATAGTTCTGAAAAAAATGAAAATAAAAAGCTTTCCTTAGGGCAGGAGTGGGGTGCTGCTATATTTATTAAGATGGTCCAGAAACTCACCAGTGATGGTCCAAGCAACTTTTCTGTTCTTCTTCTGAATTTCTGAGGGGTTTCTGAATTGCCCTACCCCTTTGCTTCTTCCAGATGTCCAGGTGGAATGTGTGTGTATGTGTGTGTATGTGTGTGTATGTGTGTGTAAACTAGTGAGCACTATATAGGCCTGGGGCTTAGTCATCTTCAGGCAGAATTGTGATATTGGCTGATAGAGTTTGAGTGACTTGAACAACATCTTTCAGCCAAAGCCCACCAGGAACACACCTGTTGTTGAACAAGTTGGGTTTATTATTCATTGCAACGAGAAATAATTCACACCATAAGCCTTTTCAGTGAGAGAGTCTGAAGCCATCCTGACACCAGAGCCTCAGTCATTCTCACTGGGTGACCGTACAAGTTCACCTTAACCTCAGAGCCTGTGATCACCTCTCTCTACTTCCAGAGGTGTATAAGGGGCTTATGGCTATAAACAGCAGCACAGATGGGTCTGGAGCCCATCCATTAAGCTGCACGGACAGCCTGGGAGTAGAGAAGATCTGGAGAGGTGGCACTCCAGAACCTACTTAACCCAACTTGATGACACTTGCCTCTCTACAAGCCCTCTTGTTGTGTGTAGGAATACAGCACCCTTTCTCTGTTATGGTGCCCTTCAAATCCCCCCAAAAAACTCCCATAAAAATGTCAGCATTGATTTATAAAAGTTTGAATATCAACTGACATGCTTCCCTAGACCTATCATTCCTAGCTTTTGCTAGAAGGCTAGATTGAGTTGAAAATTTACAGTTGACTCTCAATTGTATATCTGCACTAATGGAAAAGAGCTTAAGGAAAGATAATTCTCCCACAACATGGAATCAGTAAAGGTGAAATTTTTCTTTTGATGATCACTCTGATTGTTTCCCCACTTTTGGTTGTGTAAAACAATGCTGTGATAAGCATTCTTGCATGTATATTTTTGTATACAAGTGTTAGTATATCCACAGGGTAAAGTACTAGCAGTGATGATACTGAATCAAACGGTACATGGATTGAACCTGCAACCCAGGTATGTGCCCTTGACTAGGAATAGAACCTGAGATCCTTTGGTTCACAGGCCTATGCTCTAACCATTTAGTCACTGGCCAGGGCTAGATCAAATTTTTTACATTTGTCTTTTTGGGGGGTGGGTAACAGTTTTATTGAGATATAATTCACATACTACACAATTAATTCATTTAAGGTATAAAATCAATGCATTTTAACATATTCAAAGATTTGTGTAACCATTATGACAATTAATTTTAGGACAATTTCACCACCACAAAAAGAAGCCCTGTTTGCTCTGGTTGGGTAGCTCAGTTGTATATTATGCATTTTGCTGATCTGACAAAAAATAGGTATAATTTTAATTGATTTACAACAAAATAATAATCTACCTTTTTTTGCTACAAAGTGGCTTTAAAAAAATAAGGTACCTATACTTGTATATAAGGATTTCTGGTACCAAGAATTAACCAATCAGACCCAACCCTATTATGTGACATGACCAATAATATGCAACTCTATTATATGACCTATATATTTATAATTCAAGACAGGGCATTCACACAGGACAGTTATTGTTGTGATTACTGCTGTAATTTTTAATTTGACAATCTAAGGGAAAAGAGGTCAGTATCCCTGACTAGTCAGATATAGCATGTTTTTAAAATTCTTGTGGTACACTGGTTAAAAATCGCTGCTCTAACTGAAGGATAAGGAGTAGGGTAAAATGATTATATTATGTTCTGAATATCAAATGATTTTTTTTGTGAGAAAATGCCTTTTTTATTGCCTAAAGTTTTCAAATGATGATCTTTTGCTTTTTTACTCTATATTTTACTTTAGTGTTGATCCTACTATGGCTGCATCACTAAGGGAAGCTTCTGCCAATCTGGAAGTTCTGGAGACCAGAGATGAGGGTAAGTAACTCCATAAAATCTTGATAACTACAAATAGATTTATTTACTATGTTTAACAACCCTAGGAAAGAAAATTAAGTCACAAGCAAACAAGTTCATATCAAATTTCTTACATTAGGCTCAGTCCACACTTACTTTTTAGTCTTCTAAACTCTTCACTTTCATTTCCAATCTGATACTCAAAAAGTTTGCCTGAGGCCCTGCAATCTTATTTGGGGATTGTTAATATGTTCTACTTACTAAGGCAGGGGAAGTGTTTCTGTTTAATCAGGAAAAAAAATCAGAACAGCCCATGATCAGAGAGATTCAACTGAGGTTTTACTGTAGCTAGTAATCCAGATTTAACCAAGAGTAAAGGGGAGATAGAAACAAAAGATGCCATCATAGGCTTCTGTTAAATAGGATTCAATTAAAACATTTTCTTATTGCAAAACTTACTCAGATGTTTATCATTGCCTAAATTATGGTGCCAACTATGAGTGATGGGTGTCCATGAGTGATAGAAAGGGATGCAAAAGTTATTAAAAAATATTAAACTTTATTGACACTAAAAAAAGGAAAAAGAGGAATCTAATATCTGAAATGAGATATTGAACTTAAAGACAAAACTGGCTTTAATAACTCACTGAGTTGTTCTCAATTTTTTCTGCACTTTCTTAGTAGTATATGGTGTAGAAAGACTTGGTATGGAAGGATAGAGAGAGGGTAATCTTCTTGGGGCTTCCTGGGGGCCAGACTTCACTGATGATGTGGGGTGGAGGATACTGAGCATGGTACATGTATCTTTGAGGAGAGAGTTTGGGTATTCATCTCTGTGTCACCATTGTTTAGTATTGGGCCTCAGAGAGAGTGATTAGACACTCAAAATTTATAAAGAACGAATTAAATAAATGAATGATAGTCCTCCTCACCTAGGCAGCCCCAAAAACTAAACCAACTGACCTATCTTTTTGTACATGAGCTAGATATAAGCCTACAAAAGAAGATGGCAATGCAATGCAGCTTGGTGAAGAATGAAGGTAAGGAAATGCCTTTTCCCTATCCCCAAGATTTTTTGCTGTTAATCCTCACCCGAAAATGTCCTTCCATTGATTTTTAGAGAGAGTGGAAGGGAGAGGGAGAGACAGAGAGAAATATCAATATGAGAGAGAGACATCGGCTTGTTGATTCCTGCATGCATTCCCACCAGGGCGAGGGATCAAGCTTGCAACCGAGGTACATGCCCTTTACCTGATTCAAACCTGAAACCCTTCAGTCTGAGTGCCGACACTCTGTCCACAGAGCCAAACCGGCTAGGGACCTAAGATTTTTTTAAAAGACTAAACATTTGAGTACATTTTTAGTATTAGTCATTGCTAGCCAGAGAATAAGGTGGTTATTGGGAGGTTGAAGGGAAGAAAGGCTAGTTAGAAATGTTTTCTTTCCAAGCAGCAGTGCAAGAGAACAAGGTCACCATTATGTGATGCATTTTTAAAGCTAAGTTCAACTTAGACGAGCTGCCTGTGTGCATGGTGGATAAGCAAATATACAACTCAGCAGCAATGATTCCATCATTGGATTTAATGGTGTTTTCTTCTCTGGGGGAAAACCTGCCTGCCATGGGCCATTTTCTGGCATGTGACACACTGCAGGCCCTCATTGGATGAGGATGTTGAAAGCTACTGCCTGTTTGAGAATACATAGTCCTTAGGCTTGGATAGGGAAATGAATGGCTTAGTTGTAGAAGTCCAGACAGCTGTCAGCTCTCAGTTGTCAGCTCACTGACCACCAGTGCTGTACCTTATGGGGCATAAAGTACCCAGTGTATAGGTGACCTACATAAACATTACTGGATACAAGTGTGCGTTTTGACCCAAATCTGCTGTATAGGTCTATCTACCCTTACACTTTTAGCAAATCTTGAAACCAACCCTCACAGGACTCAGCTGCTGGCAATTTAAAGGCATCCCTTTACAAAGAAAGCTTGAAAGACCAATTTATACACTTTAATACATGGCAACTGTCTCGGATTCCATTAAGGGTTCAAAAGTAACAGCATTTGGACAGTTCCCAGCTTTGTAGCTCACACCCAGGGTTGGTCTCCATACATGGAGTCTGATGTGGTTCATGATGGGGAGGTCTCCTAATCCAGAGGAGGCTTAAGACTTGGCATCTTGCAGCTTGCCTTGCACTGTGCTACTTGTTAAAGGGATTTTAAAGAGGGCCTGCCTACAAACTTGATGAGGGGACAGTAGCTAAGACTTAGAACTATATCTTATTCCTTTCACATGATACACAAAATGTAGTAAGTGATTGATCTTAATAAATATTTGTTGAATAGATGAACGAACTAATTAATGTGCAGACTAGAGAGCGTTCAGATACAAATGCTCTTTTGGTGCTAACACTCAAGTTTTAAGTATGCAGAGAGAAGCATGAACTTGAGAGAAAAGTGAATGTCTAGTGCAATGGTTCTCAACCTGTGGGTTGCGCCCTCTGTGGGGGTCAAACGACCCTTTCACAGGAGTCGCCTAAGACCATTGTAAAACACATATATAATTACATGTTGTTTTTGTGATTAATCACTATGCTTTAATTATGTTCAATTTGTAGCAATGAAAATACATCCTGCATATCAGATATTTACATTACGATTCATAACAGTAGCAAAATTACAGTTATGAAGTAGCAACGAAAATAATTTTATGGTTGGGGTCACCACAACATGAGGAACTGTATTAAAGGGTCTCAGCATTAGGAAGGTTGAGAACCACTGGCCTAGTGAGTGAGACCTAAACAGAGGCTGCCCAAACACCACACAGAAGCTGGAGCCTGAGTTTCTGCACTTACCAGCAATTCAGATACTTTGTCACACCAAAAAGTTTCCAGGTCGATTCCAGGTCAGAGCACATGCCCGAGTTTCAGGCTCAATTCCCAATAGGGGGTGTGCAGGAAGCAGGAAGTAGGAAGCAGCCTATCAATGTTTCTCTCTCTCCCTCTCCCTTCCTCTCTCTAAAATCAATAAAAAGCATATCTTTTTTTTTTTAAAAAAAGAACAAACCAAATGAATGGTGCTATGGTCCCTGGTAGCAAGAACCAAGATCTGCAGGGCACCTGGAATCATAGTCCTTCTTCATATCACAGAGACCCTGTTTCCTCTCTTGTCTTCCCTCCCACCATCACACTATGTATCACTTTCATTCCTAACTTCTAGGAAAGAAGAAATCTAAATTTAAAGCCTTCAAGAATTTTTTTGGCAAGAAGAAGAGAAAAGAGCCTGAAGGTATCCAGAGAAGAGGAAGCAGCTTGAAACCAAGCTCGTCCAAGAGCAGCATCAACAACTTTTCTCTGAATCTGGTTCAGGAAGGTCAACAATCTACATTTAGGTAAGCTCTCGGGGGCTGGTGTGAGGGGGTTAGAGGGGGATGGGGACAGATTGCTAGACCCAGGTCCCCCTTTTGTAGCCAATCACTGGTGGGCCTTCGGTTCCAGGGACTTTTGGCCTCCATGCCTGTGGAGGCTGGGTTGGTGGCCATTGTCAATGCAGCCATTTCTCAGTGTCCTTTCTCTGTGCTCACGTGTAGACTTGTCTGGGCCGCACAGCTCAATAGGTTGGAACATGATAAATGCACAACCCATTCCCCAAGAGCTCTTGGTGGAGGGCACAATAGATCAAGGAAACCTTCCCCTGTCATAGCTACAAGAACTTGAGAAACGGGGTCTACCACTAGAGCTGCAGGCCTCTGTTTTATAAGGCAATAATAGCCTACATTATTCAGGAAGCTTGGTCTGGTTTGTTTGCCTGGCCCTCAGACTGTAACTCTGTGATTACTGGGTGAGGGGAGCTAGATCTCAGAATACGTAAATAAAGTATCAGTGAAGCCATCTAGCTCAGTTGGGGGTATAAGTGTGAAGTCACTGTATTAATGTAAAAATGAACAAATAAGCACAAAAACAAAGAACCCAAATCCATTTCTCCCTCTGTCCCAGGAGACTAGGGGAAATGTTATAACTGTTCACAGAAGGGATGGGGAAGATTGTTTCTGCCCCTGCCACCCTTATTCAAAGTTTCATCTGTGATGCCCCATTTTCCATATCCTATTGTGGAAAATCTGGACACCCAGTACCACCAGCTGTTCCTAGCTCAATTGGATCCCCCTCTATGGAGTTCCACTTGAGCCTGTTCTCCTGACCTTAAATTCTAGACTTATCTGAACTCCCCACAGAGCTCACCTGTGCTTCTCCTCATTCTCTCAAGGCTTTGCTTAGTGGTGATGGTACAGTTAGCAAACATGTTATACTGCCCCCTAACAGCTAGCAAATAAGTGTCCTTAAGGAGGACCTTAATGAGTGCAATGAATATGAGGAATTTCAGATAGCTTTGCTAGTGGGAAAGATGGTTTTGGACAGGGGCTTGTTTCACACCTCAAAAATCATACCATTAGAGACCATGGTCTTATAGCTCCAAATAAGGCTAAGACAAGCCCTGCTAAAAACAGAAGGGTGAGGTGGGGAAGGGCATTTGGGTTGACTCCATGCTGTCTCTACAAATTGACAAGGGCTGTCTCTACTAAAATTGTATATTTCCCCTTCTTACTTGCCCCTCCCCCTCCAAGATGGTCCATTTAGTTTGCCACATTCTCCACAAAGAAGGTGTGTGCAGGTGCATCTCTCTGAGATGGGTGGGGAAAGGAGGGAAGGAGAGAGAATGAGAATGAGAGGGAAAGGGAGTGCGTATAAGTGCATGAGCGAGCTCATGTATGAGTAAGGGTGCTTTTCTAAGGAACTGAGATAGGTCTTTATTTTGCAAGGAGCATAAATTAATTGAATATAACGTGGGAGGTCTGAAGATTACTCCTGACCCCAGTTTCTTGCTTAATGTTATGTGAATTTTACCTCAACTATGTATAGTCTACATATTGAAATCCAAGAGTCACTTGCTTGTAAACAATCTTGGGAGAATGATTAATATGTGATTACACAGCATCTCCAGCAGTAATTGGTTCTGTTGTTGCGTGATGTGACTTTCTGCAGCAGTTTTAATGTGTGCAGATGTTTCACAGCTGCTAAGCCACACCCCAGCCATGTGCATTTGCTAATCTCAGTGACTGGTGAATGCACACATTTACTAGGCTTATACAGTATAAATTTAAAATGATAGTAATACATATAGAAAACTTTTCTGTGAAATTAAACTTTTCACACATTCATAATTTTGATTACACAAACATATCTACATAAGAAAAACAGGTAAATTTTCAATTTTTAACATGCGCATTTGGAAAACCTAACTTAATTATATAACGGACTTTCTGCTTAAGCGGACATCCTTTTGCTTGAATTAGTCCGTTATATTGAGGTTTTACTGTATTTAATTTTTATGAAATCCATCTATCTATTTTTTCTTTTGTCGCTTAAGCTTTTTGTGTCATATCTAATACATTGCCAAATCCAGATAATGAACATATACCCCTATGTTTTCTTCTAAGAGTTTAAGCTCTCATATTTAGGTTTTTGACCAATATTGAGTTAGTTTTTATATAAAGGCTGTCCAAAAAAATGTATATACATTTTGAATGATTATAAAGTCAGTGTTTATGAACATACAGTTCATTTAAAATTTTTAAAACAATCTATCAAAATGAATAATTTCTTTTGTCAATGCCTGTTTTCAAACTGATGACTGTTCTGGTCCAGGCACTACTGATAACAAAGCAATGGAATCTCAAACATCAAGAATCATTTTGTTCAGTATTTGTGTGCCCTCAATTCATTGACTGTTGCCAGTTTTATACTGTAAACTGTATTATTTATGAATCCCTATTTAAAAAGTTTAGTGGCACTTTAGGATGAATTTTCTTTGTTCAAAAGTTAGTCTGGCTTCACCCATTATTTAAAATCAGTTAAACCTGAAAAAGAGTGAAAATTAAGTGAGTTATCAGCTATTAAAGTGTTTATACATTTTGGGGGGATACCCTATACAATGTGAGATAAGAGTCCAACTTTATTCTTTGCGTGTGGCTATCCAGTTGTCCCAGCACTGTTTGTTGAAAAAACTATTCTTTCCCCCACTGAATGGTCTTAGCACCCTTGTTATAAGTCAGTTAACCAGAGGTGAGTGAGTTTATTTCTGGATTCTCAGTTCTATTCCATTGATCTATGTCTACTCTTAAACCAGTGCCAAACTGCAGCTTTGTAGTCAGTTTTGACAGTGGCAAATATGAGTCCTTCAAATTTCTTTCTTTTCAAGATTGTTTGGCTATTTTTGTTCTTTTGCATTTCACTGTGAATTTTAAAATCAGCTTGTCCATTTATGCAAAAAAAAGCTTAAAGGCAGCTGGAATTTCATTTAATATCTCATGAACAACTTTTTGTCTCAGCATTTATTCATCTCTACCCTCCTTCCGTGATGTCTGTCATAAGCCATATTATAGATATACATGTGTCTTTGGTTCCTATGGCCCTTGGGCTGCTTTTACAAGACTGTTTCCTTCTTTTCTAGGGTCAGGGGAAACATGAGCAAATCCCTTTCCCATGAAAGCGTCTTCAGGTCGAAGTCTGAGCTTGAAAGCCCAGAACGTAAAATATACCCCTCTCCAGAGCCCCAGAGTGGCAGATCTCTGAAGGTAATACTGAACTTGAATATCAGTGCCTATTTGGACTACTCTTCCTCCATTTCCTATTCCTACCCCACCAAAAAAGGAGGGATGAATTTCGCCTTCTCTGCTGATTCTACCTCCACAGGGCTCTTGTAAACATTGAATGAGAGAATGTACTTTAAATATATGATGTGCTTACCTAGTGCTTGTCACATAGTGTTGACTAGTGTTACCATATTCACTTTATTTGACACACCCAAGAATTTAAGTATTATTACAGTGACATCCCACTGTTAACGTGCAAGTATTCTAACCTCCATGTTTTTTCTTTCTTCCACAGAGAGCTCATATTTCCAGAACTCTGTCTATCACTAGTAGTGTGCATAGACCTGTTTCTGGAACTCTGCTTGGAGTTATACCCCATTACGTGCACAGAAGTGGAATCTGGATTGGAGGCTCCAAGATCACTGAGGTAATAGAGTAGAATTGTTCAAAGTATGGCATCTGAGTCAAACAGACAGACAGACCTATGCTTGAATTCTTAATCTGCTACCTATTGGCTCTATAACCTTGGACTGATTGCTTAACCTCCATGAGCCTTCCTTTCCTCATTTACACTGGGTATAATATTAATATCTACCTCAAAGAGTTGCTTGTGAGGATTGATAAAGACACATAGAGGTTTAAGAAATTGCTCAGGATCTCCCAGATAGTAAGTGATAGACTTGGAAATCTGACCCAGTTGTGTTGACTTTAAAACACGTGGTCTTTCCATTAGCACAGTCTCTAAGATGCTCAACTTCTTTATACCTGCTTCAACAGGGAGAAGGGTACGCATTTAGTCTCCACAAAGTGCAGCATGTGAGTTCAATCCTCAGTAAAGGTACATAGAATAATCAAATAATGAAATAAGTGGAACAACAAATCCATGTCTCTCCCTCCCTCCATCTCTGGGAAGGCCACACAGGGAAGAGACCCTTCTCCACTGGAGAGCTGATTATTCCGTATTTGGCAAAAGGTTACTTGGGTTTATTTTTTATTGATTGATTGATTTGGGAGAGGGAGGGAGGGAGAGACAGAGAGAGAGAAAAGGCTATTGGTGTGTAAGCTAAGGCTATCGGTCTTTGGTTTGAATAGGTACTAGAAGTGAAAACAGGGAGGTAGAAGATTCTTTCTTTGGCATGTTTTTTTTTTTAACTTTGGGTTCTTAGTCCTTTAACCATTAAGCAATAAGAAAACATGCATAATTTGGAGGAAAGTACCCAAGTTTTAACTTTTTTCCTTTTATACTCCTTCTTAACAGATTCCACCACTGCGCTCATGCCAGCCCATCAACCCAACCCTGATACGATCTGACACAATCCCTAAGGACTTTGAAGAAATCTCTGCTGCTGCTGAGTCACCTAAGACCCCACAAAAGGCTTTTCCACCGATTTTGACAACGGAGAAGGTTAGCCCCATCCTAAGTGGCAGGTTGTGTGGGGGTAGTGGTAGGTGGAGCACAAGTCAGAGGCATAGTTTCGTCTTGAGTTTTATTTTCTCCTGTTGTAGCTCAATACTAGGAAGATTAGTGGGGAAGGAGAGGCCATTCTTGGTTATTTATTTACATTTTCTATCCAATTCTAAAAGCCAAATAATTAGTCTTCAAGTTATAAGCAATAGGCCATATCTGAACAAAAAATAGTTTCCAGATGTTTTCAGTTATTTCAGGAAGAAAACAATGGAGATTTTGATGGAAGTAAAGCCTCTACAGATTTAATGCCAAAATTTTAAGGTTAAGGCATGTAGTATTATTTGAGAGACATATTTCCATATGAAAAAAATCATTTGACATATGAGAGGGCATGCATGTGTATTTCATATACCTAAGTTTGTCAACGAAATAATATTCATCAACAATTGGAATATGAATAGATTGTGCCCATATGAACATTTCTATTCTCAAACTAATGTGTAGTTAATTTGTTATTGAACTTGAGAGGGCTTTTAAAGTGAAGTAGAATTTTGAACAATTAACATTGGGAACTAAAAAGTAAACAGAAAGGTAATTTATAATGAAGATAATTGTCCAGTCAGCAAAAAACTATGTTTTGATGTTAAAAGATTCTATAGCGAGAAGTAGCCTTCAGTTAAATATGTCAACCAAAAAAAAAAAAAAAGCCAAAACAAAACAAAACACCAATTAGGTTAGGACCAAAGGTAAAGCACAGGCTGGCGGTAGGGAGATGGATGCTCACTGATTTATGGATTTAGGCTATGATTATAAGTTTTTTTTTTCCTGCAGAATATCACAAAATCAGATGACGGGACATTTAGTCTGAATTGGTGGAAGGATTGAATTAGATAATTTTATTGAAGTAAAATTCACATAACGTAATTTCTCATATTAAAGTGTATGATCCAGTGGCTTTAAGTATATTCACAACATTGTGCAACCATCAACACTATCTAATTCCAAAATAGTTTGTTTCCCCCAAAAGGAAGCCCCATACCTATTAAGCAGTCACTCATCATTCCTCCCTCCTCTCTGGATTTGTCAATTCTGCACACTTCATATAAATGTAATCATACAGTATGTGGTCTTTTGAGTCTGGCTTGTTTCACTTAGCATAATGTTTTTAAGGTTCATTCATGTTATAGCACATATCAATACTTAAGTCCTTTTTATGGCTGAGTAATATTCCATTGTATGAATGTACCATGTATTGTTTAGCTATTCATCTATATCTGCATATTAGTTATTATAAATATTGCTGCTGTGAACATTCATGTATAAGTTTTTGTTTAAACACCTGTTTTCAATTATTTTGGGTATATACCTCAGAGTGGAATTGCTGGGTCATATGGTAAGTCTATGTTTAACTTTTTGAGGAGCCATTAAACTGTTTTCCCTAGAAGCTACCCCACCTTACATTCCCACCAGCTATGTATGAGGGTTCCAATATATTCACATGTTGGCCAACTCTTTTCATTTCCTCTTCTAAAAAAAAATAGTCATCCTACTGGGTATGAAGTGGTATCTCATTGTGATTTTGATTTACATTTCCATAGTGACTAATAATGTTAAGTGTTTTTTGATGTGCTTATTGACCATTTGTATATCTTCTTTAGAGAAATGCCTATTCAAGTTCTTTGCCCATTTTTAAATTGTTTTTGTTATAGTTGTTGTGGGTGAGTTGTAAGAGCTCTTTATATATTCTGGATACTAGACCCTTACCAGATATATGATTTGAAAGTATTTCCTCCTATTCTGTGAGTTGTCTTTAAACTCTATTCAAGAGAACAAAATTGGTCAAAATTTTAAACATTTTGTAAGGTTTAATTTATTACTTTTTTTCTTTTGATACTTATGCTTTTGAGTCATATCTAAGAAACCATTGCCAATATAATATCATGAAGGTTTACCTCATTTTCTCCTAAGAGTCTTAGCTCTTATATTTAGGTCTCTAGTCCATTTTGAGTTATTTACATATGGTGTGAGACATGGTCTACATAACTTCATTCTTTTGCATATGACTGCCCAGTTATCCCAGCACCATTTGTTGAAAAGGCTATTCTTTCTTCCATTTAGTGGTCTTGGCACCTTTGGTGCAAATAAATAGATGAATGGGTTTATTTCTGGACTCTCAGTTCTGTTCCATTCCTTATGCCAGTACTGCGCTGTCTACTTACTGTAGCTTTGTAGTAAGTTTTAAAATTTATTTTATTTTTAATTTAAAATTTTTATTGATGAGAGAGATGGAGAGAGAGAGAGAGAGTTGTTGTTGTACTTATTTATGCATTAGTTGGTTGATTCTTGTATGTGCCCTAACTGGGGAGCCCATAACATTGTATCAGGATGATGCTCTATCCAACTGAGCTATCTGGCCAGGGCCAGGTGTATTGTTGACTGAACTATATTTTACTGGGTCTAGAAACATGAAAGAAGGGGGAAAATACTAAAATGTGTTTTATTTTTCCAAAGAGCAGCCTTACCCCAATTAACAACAAAGAAGTGTCCAGAACCCCTATCAACCAGTGCTACGGACCCTTTCCCCTGGCCTAAGGCCTAATCCTGATTCCTCCCCCAGAAAGATTCAAGGTTAGTAGGCGCCAGGCCTGGTACATCTCACAGATGTTGAGGTGAAAGGACCTTATTTAACTCCAGCTGTTAACCAGAAGTTGTCTGTGCCAACCTCCCTCGAAAACACAGGAGAAAGAATGAAAACATTTTACATTGGGTACATAGAGGGTGTTTTGGTTCTCAGCATGCAGTGATGGAGGAGTGGGTTGCAGGAGGGGTGCAGGAGGAAAAGTAGAGAAAGGAATCCCATTTCCTTCCCTCAATTTTCTTTCAGAAACCTGCCAGAAAAGGATTCTGTTTGCTTTTCCTAAATAGCTCATAAAATCCTATGGTTGGCTCCTGTGGTAACTTTTCTAGGTTTCTCCTAATCAATATGGCTAAAGGAAAAGGTAGGGCCTTAGAAAGAGCCCTACTTCCCAAAGGGGTTTCAGATATTTCTGGTTTCTGTTTTAAGGGAACTGACAGTTAATCACTTGGCCTTCAAAGGGGCTTCTGCTAACACAAATATCTGGAGATTCTTAGGAATGAGAGTTGCTCTGGGGTGCATCTTCGAGGTGTGAAAAATGCTATGTCAGGAATCCCAGAGGATACTTTTTTGAATCCCCTACAGAGGAACCCAACTAGGAGCTCCAGGATCAGATAGTTTACAGAGGTGGAAGCTAGCCATAATGAGGACAAGGAGACATGCTCCATACCCACACCATTGGGGGTGGGAGCACTCAGTTCCTCAGGGTGCTCCCATCAGCTTTGTATCCATTAACAGTAATATAAGTAAAGGTAGTGTGTTGTTTATGTAAACTTAGCTTATAGGCCTCTTCCAACCTGATTTTCTGCCCTCCACTGAGCCCCCTTATAGAGAAATACCAGAATGCTGGTGGGTTTTACTGACACCAATTGTGCCTTCATCCCTATCAGCTCCTCCTGTTAATAAAACAGGGGTACAGCCCTGACCGGTTTGGCTCAGTGGATAGGTCGTCGGCCTGTTGACTGAAAGGTCCCAGGTTTGATTCCGGTCAAGAGCATGTACCTTGGTTGCCGGCACATCCCCAGTGGGGTGGGGGTGTGTGTGTGCAGGAGGCAGCTGATCGATGTTTCTCTCTCATCAATGTTTCTGGCTCTCTATCCCTCTCCCTTTCTCTCTGTAAAAAAAAAAAAACCAAACCAATAAAATATATCAAAATATATTTAAATAAATAAATAAATAAATAAATAAATAAATAAATAAATAAATAAAACAGGGTTACAAGGCAAGAGAACATGCACACCCTGTCACCTTGTTAACTCCATTAAGTGGTTGGGCTCCTGTCCCAAGGGCAAAGGGGAGCCACTGAATACTTTCTAAGTAGAGGAGCAACCTGAACTTCTTGTTTCTTGTTTTCACCTACCAGGGAACAATCAGAAATTGTTCCCCTTGCCACTAATGAGCCTATTGACCTGAAGTGTCAATATTCCTGTAGTAAAAAGAGACAATTATTCATGAAGGATTTCTGCTTTAGGAATTCTTCAGCCAGAGGGATGCCCAACTTTGGAGACCAGTGATAGTGTATGGAGTTGACTCATTTCTTTTCTTCCACTTTCTTCAGAGCTCCTTTGAGCCCTCATCTATACCCATGCGTGCACAGTCCTTGACAACATTTGCCACGCTCACCTCTCCCAGCAGTCCCCAGCTATCCGTTAGTTTCAGCACCCCAGCTACCACCCAGGGCTGTTTGGATTCTTCAGCTGCTCGACACAAGATGGCTTTAAACCCCCGAAAACAAAAGAAGTACCTTCAAGCGACTGTAAGTCCTTCAAGAGGCCTGGGAATAAACTCCGATGTGACTAAGGATGAGTTCCAAGCTTTGCAAACTACACCTAGGGAAGTGGTATGATTTGGAGGATCCATAGCCTAAGTAGAGGTGGTAAAGTCAAGGGTACTGTCCCAGGATTTACACCCCCAGGGAGGTGACCAAACTTAAATTTAGTGATTGGGATGTCCTATGCATGTGGAACTTACATAAAAGAGACTGAAGAAAATAGAAACAGTAATCTAAATTCCTAGAAACTGCTTATTGTATTAGCATCAGGAATTCACTCAACTTTTTTGTAGAGGATATTCAACCATAGCCCAAAATTAGGATTCTTTTAATTATTAATCAAGTAAGACCCATGTGTTACAAATTGCAGCACTGTTCCACTCATTTGGGATAACTCAAAGCATTCAAAACTCAGCTATTAACACCCCCCCCTCAAGATCTCTCAGTATCACATTGATGTCACAAATTACTGTTTACGACTTTCAAGCAGGTAGAGCTACACTTAGTGAGCCAATTCTGTTAAAAACATGGCCACAGTTCAGATTCAGAGATCTGACAGCAAGGAAAAGTAACAGTTGATAGCAGAGAGGAGCCATTTAGTACAGGGATCAAGACCCTTGCCCACCTTTATAAGTCCCTCAGGGCCACAGTGTATCATAATCCAATGTAATAGGTCATGTTCATTATTTTCCCGAGTCATCAAGAAAAGTAAAACTATGTTCCCTGATCTCTGTTTAGGAAGGTAGGAAAGTAATGTCTTTGGGAAAGATTTTTACTAAAAGCTAAGAATGAAATATGCTAATGTTTATAAGGATGTGTCAGCTGGAAGATTGATTCACTTTGGTCAAACACTAATTTCTCAGTGACAGTGGGCTATAAGTATAAGGCTGTAAATCAAAGCTGAAAGAGTCTAAATGATTTCATAGTTTTAGTATTTTACAGGAAGGAAATTAAAGCACAAATAGTTGCCCAAGGTCAAACACCCTATTGGTGGCAGAGCTAAGGCCAGAACCCAGTCTTCTGACTTCCAATCCAGTACTCTTTTCACCCTGCCATGTTGCTCCTTGATTAGACATCTCAATTTAGCTTTAGAAAAAGAACAAATACAACTTGAAAGAACAGTAGGCAGGGCAGCAGGCCCAGGGGGCCTCTGGTGGACCTGAGAGAATTTCCTTGGTTCAGTGTCAAGCAGAGAATCACCAATTACTACGCACTAAACCCTGTGTATGTATTATCATCTTGACCCATCACAAACCTGGGAGATGGGGAATGTTGGTTAAGGGAAACTTAGTGTGACCCTCTGACTTCCTTCTGCATCACCTAATTGAGGAAAGACCTGAGTATCACTCTTTAAAAAGGCTGGAACATCTACTTCTCCTTTCTGACTCTCTACCTGACACTCAAATGAATATAAATGGGTACAGGATCATATATGATGGAGAAGCTGCTGCCACTTGCTCTCTGCTTTAGAATTTCTTAGGTCCTCAAGTCCCATAGGAGGTTTCCCTTATCTCTAATTTATAGATACGGACACGGAGATTTAGAGAATAATTTGTCCAGGGATCCACAGAGAGTAAATGATGGAGCAGAGATTTGAACCCAGGTCTCTGACCACATTTACTCAGAAGTAATTTTGAACTGAGCCTGACAGGCATGTCAAGTGGGAACATAAAGAGTTGTATTTTTGTCTTTAGATGCATGTCATAAAGGCTTACGTTAAGCAAATTCTGGACACTGTTCAATACAGTGCTACTCTGACATGTCTAAAGCTGCACTGTAATTATCTGAAAACCTTGTTTATTCTAAACCACTTTTAACCCCTTCAGTATAAATGCTGAACCCTTCTTCTTGTCCTCTCTTCCTTCCCAACAAAAACCCTGATCCTCTTTCTTCTTTTGAGCCGGAAAGACATAATTCATGTTCTCACTAAATTCCCTGGGGATGAAAAAGCCAAACAGGATTTGAATTTGGCTCCCAGGTGTGATGAAGCAAATTTAATAATTCCAGTGTTGCCAAGAATATGATTGTTGTCAGGCCCAATACCCCATTTTCAGATTTATTGCCCAGCAGTGTGTTTCAGTGGTTTTAGAGAGTTCTCTGCAGCATATCTCTAAGAGATTAGACACTTCAAAGGTAGGTGAACCACTTCCAATAGGTAAAATGATCACCAGGTAATGAATGCTATTAATAATTTTCATTGTTAATGGTATTGTTATGTTCCCAGCAGAGCCATTTGGATATCAGAGATGTTTTTTCCTGATTTTCCCCCCTTTGGCAACCATATAGGGATGGGTGAGCACCTTAGTCTTATTCAAGCTCTTTCTTCTCTCTTTTAGATGAAACCAAAGCAGGAGGAGCCAGGCCTCCCACTGGTTTCTGAAGAGAAAACCAAACCAAAAGCAGTTACCCAAAAGAAGCTCAAAGACAGTGCAGGTTGGCACACTTCACCCTCACCCAGAAGCATGTACCACAAGCTTAATTGCACAGTGCTATGTGATGGGAGTTACCCAGGCCAGCTGTCCTTGGTCCTCAGAGAGCTTGCAATTTAAGATGCATACTAATGTGGTCCAGGTTTCTCCATATAAACTGCTTAATTAACACAATTGCCACTTGCAGAGGGCTCATACTGGATCCCTCTTTTGTCTAAATCCGTGGTTGGTAAACTGCGGCTCGCGAGCCACATGTGGCTCTTTGGCCCCTTGAGTGTGGCTCTTCCTAAGCCTTAGGAGTACCCTAATTAAGTTAATAACAATGTACCTACCTATATAGTTTCAGTTTAAAAAATTTGGCTCTCAAAAGAAATTTCAGTCGTTGTACAGTTGATATTTGGCTCTGTTGACTAATGAGTTTGCCGACCACTGGTCTAAATGAATTTAAAACCAGAGGTGGTTTGTGTTTGTGAGTTTCTTCAATCCTCTCTAACTCTACTGTACATGCTGAGTTCCTTAGAGAGCTCAGATATTTGAGGGCAGCCAATAATTTCCCTTCAGCATTCCCCCTCAGCAAAAGAACCAGATAATAATTACAGAATTGGCCCCAAACTAGTTTTTTTTTTTAAAAAAAAATATTTTTATTGATTTCAGAGAGGCAAGGAGAAGGGAGAGAGAGATAGAAACATCAATGATGAGAGAGAATCATTGATCGGCTGCCTTCTGCACGCTGCACAGTGGGGATCGAACCCTCAACCGGGCATGTGCCCTGACTGGGAATCGAACCATGACCTCCTGGTCTACCACTGAGCTATGTCAGCCAGGCCCAAAACTAGTTTTTGGAAGTTGCTTTTCTCTTCCTGTAGAGAAGTGGTTCCCAACATGGGGCACATGCCCCACAGGGGGGTAATTTGATTTTTAAGGGGGGCAATTTGATTTTTAAGGAGGGCAATTTGAGAATGAGTTATTAACAGTGAACTTTTTGCATTTCTTATGGTTCTAGGGGCCTAATATACAGTATATAAATATATATTGTGACATATTTATGCATTTCAGTTCTCTATTGTATGTTTTGAAACTTTATTTGCTATTTTTTCATGTCACTACATATTATTATTTTTTAAAAACAACTTCTTAGTGATTTCTTCCTTAGTACTTCAGCTGTCCTTTTTTTAAAAAATTTTTCTCTTTCATGGATGCCATGTTCCTTGGAAGCTTGTTTAGACCAAGTTAATTTCCTTATAGGCTTCCTCCACATTAATCGGAGTTGACTTTTTGAATAATAAGAATTATATGTCACAGGCGGGGGGCGGGGGGGATCAGGATTTTAGAGATGCTTAGGTGGAGCATGGCCCAAAAAAGGTTGGGAACCACTGCTGTAGAGAGAAAAGGTCTTGCATTAACAGTGAGACCAATTCCCATATCCATGGGCAAAGAGGGCTAGGGCAGCTGCAGACAGATGTCTTTTATAGTTGACACCCACCAAATCCCCAAATAATACCATGGGAGTGAAAAATCTCTCTGTGTGTGTATAGGTGGATGTTGGCTCCAGCTGATGGCAACCTCATTTCAAGCAATACTTGATAAAACAAAATCCCAGTTCCATAAATTAAGTCAAACAATTATTTCATATTTTTCCACAAAGGAGTTCAAAGATAGGATATTCCTAAACAAATTTTTTCATGGAAACTAACAAAACTGTTCTGCAGAGAGAGAAAAACAGAGAAAGAAATGAGTAATTCCTTTTTACTTTCTTTTTATTGTTTTTTTCATATTTACTTTTAATATTTGTCCTTTTATGCACAGAGGATAGAACTGATTCAATGTTGATGGGGGCAGATACTGATTGGATTTGCACATAATGGAAATAGTTTGGAGTGAACCCAGCTATGCTCAGTGCTGTATGCTGGATATGAAACCACCAGATGGAGCTAAGGATGCAATGGATGACGGGGGAGGGAAGGCAGTGAGGGTTTTCCCACCTGGGCATCAAGCTGAATTCCTTAGTAAAAAATATAGCAAGGAGCTCAGCTGGTGTAGTTCAGTGGTTAAGCATTAACCCAGGAACCAAGAGGTCATGGGTTCAATTCCCAGTCAGGGCATATTATATGAAAATTAAGTAGAATTAAGTAGAAAATACAAATACTAATTAGAAAGTAAAATTTTCCCTTGCCCTGCTCCAGTTGGTTTCCTAAAAGATAATCATTGCTGCAAGTTCAAAAATTGTCTTTTGATGTGTCTCACTCCTAATGGTGGGCAATAATGATATAATGATAATGAGCCAACCTTAGAATCAGTTTATAAAACTGGGATTTTACTTCACTTTTAGTGACCAGTTGCTCTAGCTTCTGATTGGCTACTTCTTCATGCTAGAAAATTCAATAGCAAATAGGTACCCATTAGACCAAGGCAAATTGTTCTTATTTTAGGAAGTCAAAAACACACATATTTTTCCTTTTCTTATTTCTATCTGGTACAGGTCCCTCAAGTCAGGAACAGAGCATCAAAACTGAGATTTATAAGACAATAGACCAGGCTGCAAATGCAGATGCTGTTGAGAGTCCGGGCTACTCATGGCCAGCAGCATATGGGAGACGGTGTGGAAAAAAAGAATCAAGTGCTTCAGAAAAGAATGAGTGTGGATCCAAAGGATGGGGCTTTATACAACCTAGTCGAAGGCCTAGCTTAGGTAATAGAGCTGGGTACTCATCTGCTGATAAGATTGCCAGGGATAGCCCTTTCTGGCGCTATTCCTTGGAGAGACAAGTCATGAAGCAGCCCAGAGCTCCACAAGTAGAAACCACTACTTCTCATGAGTTGCTTTCAGATGAAAATGACATGAGAAGGAGAATGGATGGTTTAGATTTTAAAACAAGAAAAGCATCATTATCATATCTCAGACCTAAAGACATGAAAGAGTCCATGGCTAGTGGTCCATCACAATACCACGAAGATGGAACTAAGAAGTCAGAAGCCATAACTTCTCTTTCATCAGTGGTGGAAAACCCTTATACAAGCCAAGAAGTTATCATGTTTTCAGTGACAGAGAAGGCTCAGGTGCATATGGATCCTTCTCATATTCAGTCAGAAGAGGATGCTTCCAGCTTTGATTCAAAAAATGACCAATTTGAAATGAAGTCAGCTCAAGATAACTCAACTATCTGCGAAGAAACACCTTCTGGAAATGTCATCCAGGCCTTTCCAGCAAGTGTTTTGGATATGGCAAGTGCTTTGCCAGAGGGAGGAATTTCTGTAAAGAGGCTGCCTCCCAGAAACCTTTCCCAATCTTTGGAGAAGCCAGAAGCTGAAGAAGTCTCCTCATATTCAGACATTGTTTCAGGGGTGGAAAGTGGTTCTTATCAGCAGCTGACTCCTGGATATGTTTTCCAGTCTTCAAGGAAGCCCAAAGATGAATTATTCTCAGATTCAGAGAGTGCTTCTTCAGAGGAGGGCAATGGTTCTGAACAGAAGCTGGATCCTGAATATTCTTTCCAGTCCATGATGAAGTCCAAAGATGATCAAGAAACCTTCCCAGATTCTAACAGTTTTCTTGGGAACTTATGCAGTTCTCATGAGCAGCTGGCTCCCAGATGTGCTTCCCAGGCTTTGGAGGAGCCTGAAGACAAAGTGCCCACAGAATCAAATAGGAATTCTGAAAAATACAGTAATCCTAATGATTGGAGCAGTTCTGAGGAAGATATGCCTCCCAGACATCCTTCCCCAGCCTTGGGGATGCCCACAGCCCAACAGGAAATCTCAGTTTCAAAGAATACACTTGAGGAGGAGTTGGTTGTATCTGTGGAGCAGACTCCTCCCAGACACCTTCCTCAGCCCTCTGTGAAGCCATCTGTTCAGCAGCAACTCGCCTCAGGTTCAGCAAATGCTTTTTCAGATTGGGTGTCAACGCCTCCCATAAACTTTTTCCATCACTGGCTGAGCCCTAAATCCGAGGAAGAAGCCTCTGCAGGTCAAGAAAATATTGCTTCTGAGTGGGGCATTTTTATGGAGCCGCTGCCTCCCCGAGTGCATTCAAGGCGCCTGATGAAACATAAAGTTGAGCAACCAATCTCCTCAGGGTCAGAAATTGCTACTATTGAAGGGATCATGTCTACAGAGCTGAAGCCTTCAAGAAATAATTCTCAGCACCCAGTGAAATCAATAGCTGAACAAGAAATCTCTGCAGGTCCAGAGAGCACAGCTGTTAAGGGGAGCATTTCTATGGAGCCTCCTTTTCCTAACATTTTTGCCCAGCCCATAATGAACCCAAAAGTTGAACAAAATGTGTTCTTAGGTTCAGAGGGTGCTGATAAGGCCATTTTAGTGGAGATAACACTCCCTGAATGCTCAACAAATCCTCAAGACCAGCATGTCTTCTCAGAGAACACTGCTGGTAATAAGGACATGTTTGTGGAACCCCTGCCTCCAGACTACCCTGTCCAGACATTGGCGAAGCTTAACTTCCAGCCACAGACTATTTCCAGCAACCCAGGGAGTGCTTCCACAGAATGGAGCGATCCTGTGGAGCTGATGCCTCCCAGACACACAATGGGCTCCTGGGTGAGCACCAGCTTTGATCAACCCTCTGCAAGTCCAGAGAGCACTGCTGTGGAGTGGGGAAACCCTACAGAGCCACTGCTTCCCAAAATGTCTTCTCAGTCCCTAAGGAGACCAGTTGCTGAGCAAGAAGTCTTCTCAGGTTCGATGAGCGCTTCTGAAGAATGGAGTGGTCTTGTGCAGCTGAAGTCTTCTCTATACACTTTGCAGCACTGGGTGAGCCCTAAATTTGAGCAACAAACCAATGCAGGTCCAGAGCCTTCACAGTGTTGCATGAAATCAGTAGTCAACCAACCAATCTCTGCAGGTCTAAAGAGTGTTGCCATTGAGGGGGACACTTCTACAGAGATGCTGCCTCCCAGACATTGGTCCATTGTGAGACATAAAATCCAGAAAATGATGCCAACTTCTGAGAATGCTGTTGTTGGGTGCATTTCTGAGAGGCCACTGCCTATCGAATATCCCACCCACTTCTCAAAGCCTAGCATTCAAGAAATATCCTTACATCCAGAGAACACTGCTGTTGAAGGAGGCATGTCTAAGAAATCACTACATCCCAAGTGTCCTCAGTCATTTGTGAAATGTATGGCACAGCATGTCTTTTCAGAGAGCCCTAATATGGAGGAGCAGGTTTATGTGGATCCTCTGTCTTCTAATCAACCTTCCAAATATTTGTTGAAGCCTACAGTTGAGCACCAAGTTTTCTCAGGTTGTGAGAGTGCTGATATCGAGGGAGACATTTCTTCAAAGCTGGTGCCTGCAAAATGCCCTTTACAGTCCTCGGGGAGGCTTGAAGACCCACAAGGAGTTTTCTCATATTCAGAAAATGCTCCTGTTAAGTGTAGCTATCCCCAAGAGCAACTGCATCCTGGATACCTTTCCGAGGCATGGGGGAAGCTTAAGTATGAGCAAGAAGTCTCCACAGTTTCTGAGAGCTCTCTTAAAGAATGGAAGAGTTCTGAAGAGCAGCTGCCTTCCAGAAGCCCTATCCAAGCTGAGGATGGGGCTGAATTCCAGCCACAGATGTCCTCATCAGGCTCAGTCAGTGTATCTGTAGAGAGGAGCAGTGCTGAGAATCGGCTGCCTCCCAGACACCCTTTTCAGGCTTTTGCAGACCCTCAATATAAGCAACAAGTTTATTCAAGTTCCATGAGTATTGCTGCCAAGGGAATCATTGTTGAGAGCTATCCTAGCAGCCAGGCCCTCCCAGGAGAACCAGCTTCTCCAAGCAAAACTAGGGGACACAGCCAAGACTCTGAAGACCTCTTTAAGAACATTTCGACTCCTGATACCAAATCTGTGAAGTTCGCCCTTGCTCCTGCCTGGCCACCATCCACTCCTGGGGACACTTACACTAAGGAGGATGTTCTTGAGAGTAGTGATCAAAATAACGACTATTCAAATTTATCCAACAGTGAGGCTGATGTTGAAAACCTCTTTGGAGTTCAACTGAAGAGAATCCCTTCCTTAGAGAAGTACAAGAGTGAGGAACAAAACCATTCTACCAAGCTTCCTTCACTCTCCTTAGACCCCGTTTCATCTTACACAGACAGAGAACCACAAATCATAAGTGCTTCCCAAGGGCTCCTGGGCATCTCCAAGAACCTTACCACAACATCTGACATTGCAGAGAAGCAACAGAGCAAGCCCAAATCTGACAGCATGCTCAAGAAGAAACCTGATTACAAGATCCCAGGTGAGACTATCTTTCCAGATGGCAGTTAGGTACCAAGTGGAGGGAAGAACTGTAAATCAGTCTTGAATGGGAAGAAGTCTGTTCTAGCCTTGCCTGCTGAGTTTTTCCTTTGATAGGGCTGGCTTGTTGATTTAGGGGCAGGATAGTGCCCCATTCTAGATTAAGGGATTCTTTAATGGACACATGACCATCTTCCCATTCCCTCTCTCCCACTCTCTGTACACTTTACATTTGGATAAAACGTTATGATTTTCTCAAAACACTTTTACATGTATTATGCCCCCCCACATACCATGTGGATTTTTAAAGACAGCTCATTAATAGAACACTATGTTCAGACTCTCATCTTGAAATCTTAATTTACTGTAAGTGGTTGTACTTCCAGAGCTTCCCTCGCCTGAAATGTCTAAGAATCCAGATCTAGGTGATCTTTTGAGCACTAATCTCTCCCAAAGTCTTTGCATCTTCCAACTCACCATCACATAGTCATGTATATGCCTATAACCACACCCATGTACCTACACACTTGCATAGGGATCTATGAAGTAACAAATGCTGTAAGCATTTCCTTGGAGTTAGAGGATTGGCATTAATGGTCAATGACCTGAACCTCTGGCCTCCTAGGAATTTTTCCAACCCGCCTGGCAACCATTGTCCTATCATGATTTGGAGATAGGAAGAGGGATGGACAAGGAAGGGAAAGGTACCAGTAAGAGAACAGTATGTAAACTTTGAAGTACAGCTTCTTATCTATCCAAAGAACTCCTCCCTTACTAGGTTTTGTGGAGGGTACAAAAGAAGGGGGCTCTTCTCTATGTGAGATCTATTTTTTCACTGGGCAATTCACAAGGATCCCATTTGGACATTATTATGGGTAGGCCCAAGCCAGCCTCAAGACTCTGCCTGCCTTGCTTCAGTTCTAACTCTTTTAATTGCTTTCTCAGGAAAGGCTCCTGGTAAACTATCAGGTTATGCCATCTTAGACCCATCTTGGATAACCAGGGTCAAGCAGAAGCAGAAGAATTCCCCGACCCAGGCTCCTACGAAAGAGCTGAATATAGCTGGAGCAAAGGCTGACACTAAGGTGCCTAGATATGAGGTAGGATCTTGGGAAGCCCACAAAACACTCCCACAGGTTGCACTGGAAACTTTTCCAGGCATACATCTCCCCACTTCTTTGGTTGCATTAATCAAGACAGGAGGAATCTTCAAAGGAAAAGACTTGCTTTGTACTCAAACAAATGTGCCCCTCTTTGTGCTCTTAAAGAGTGTGTGAAAGTAATGAATGTGAAAAGATTCTATAAATCAAATCCTGTCCTAAACATTCTAAAGCAGATTCCATGAAATTGGTTGAGAAATAAGGAGTAAGTAATAAAAAATCCCAAAATATTTTTTATGACTAGAGTGAAAGTTTTTTATGACTGGGGTGAAAGCTGAAGAACTATTCTTACAGATATTTTACACACACACACACACACACACACACACACTAATTTAGATCAGTATGGAGAGGTTAATTTGAAAAGCTTACACTAGACAATTTTGAAAAGACCTATAATTATATTATTTTCTAATGCAAGGAGTGCAAGTCAGATGACAACAAGTTTTGCTCAATAGAAATCCTATGGAACTCACTTCAGTTAATTGATGAAACTTGTTTGTAACCACCACATTCTGTTAGTTTGCTGTTAAGTGCTAGGGAAAAGGTTGTTCTCAAGATAAATAATTCTCATGTCAACCTGTTTACACTATTTGTGTGATTAGACAAACTTTTTTCCAGATCTGAAAAGTGGTAAACTTGAACCAGCTTAGGGTTTGTGAACCTAAATTCTGAACCAAGGGGGCTCTCACTGCTATTTCTTTCCTTATCTTTTTCTATCTCTGTCACTCCATATCTTTCCTTTTTATTAATTTTGGCCTCATAATACCCAAGGACAGGGCTTATACCTGTGATCATCTGAATAAGTAATTGGCTGTTTTCATGTTAGGCCTTACAAGCTTCCTGTTTTCATTTTTGTATTAAAGGGAGCTGACCTTGCAAAAAAAAGCCAACAAAAAGAGATTTCCACTTCCAATGTCAATAGACAGGAGAAGAAGGCAGAGATGAAGTTACCTGACTCTATCAAAGCAGGTAAAAACACTCACCTAACCCCCTCCCCCAAACAGCCCTGGAAGAATGCTGTGAAACTCTTGCATTTTCAAGCTCTGACAATATATATCTTCCCACCTCCAACTCCAAATCAGCTTCAGGAGTCTCTCATGGCTCTTCCATTAGGTACAGATATTTACTTGTTTTAGGAAAATCCAATCATTATGGCTGTTATAAGTCCAGTGTATAACTTTCAGACTAGCTTCCATTTCTTTACCCTATTGAGGAAATTGTGTAGGTACAAAATTATGATCATGTACTAAAATGTTTCTGAGGCTAGTATTCAAGAGGAAAGAACCAAGTTACTTTTCAGTTCATAGCAAAGCAGTGTGTTCTCATCTTCTCTATTTCCAATGAAACTATTAAGAATAATCCACTCTAAAGATCCAATGGTATTGAATTGTTTTTTTAAAACTATTTAAAAAGCTTCTTTTAGCCCCTCTATATTCTAAGCAGAGGTATGAGAGGTGGGGGAAATGTTGAAAGTGGAAAAAAACATTATGATGGAATAGAATAGAGTGTGATTTCATCAGCAGAGTTATATGCCAGAGAGTTGTTGTTGTTGTTTTCAGCAAGAACAAGGACCCAGTACAATGGATTTATATTGAATTATCTTTGTCCTTTTCTTTAGTCTCCCTCATGAAGAATTAGACTAGGAATTTGGTAACCCATTGTCTGGCAATAAAATAGTAGCACCTGACCTGCTCATAGTTATTAATAATCTCATGGACACTATATTCCTGCCAAGTGGTTCTCAAGTCACTGTTTTAGAAAGCTCACTGGTAAGCTTTTAGGGGTAGGGGAGGCTGGGGGAAGGTCAAGGAGGGAAAAAAGGAGACAGATGTACTACTCTTTGTAATATTTTAAGCAACTAAAAAATTTAAAAAAATTACAGATGGTCCTAGCTCCATTGCTAGAAATCCTAATTCAGTTAGTTCAGGAAATGACATAAGCTTTGGTATTTTTATTTATTTATTTTTAAAGAATAGTTTATTGATTTTTAGAGAGAGAGAGAAACATCAATGTGAGAATGCAGCATCGATCAGCTGCCTCCTGCATGCCCCCACCAGGGATTGAGCCAGCAACCTAAACATGTGCCCTGACCGGGAATTGAACTGGCAACCCGTTGGTGCACTGAACGATGCCCAACCAACTGAGCCATGCTGGCCAGGGCTGGGCCTTTGTATATTTAAAAAGCTCTAGGAAATTCAAATGTGTAGCCAAGGTTGAGAAGCACTGATTGAGTCTAAGCCACTAAGTTAATCAACCATAAAACAGGATGAGGAAAGGAGTAGATTTGGGGAATAGGGAGGTAAGTCTGCTTGGTCAGAGTAGTTGGTACAGTGTTATTTAGCATAGACTTTTACAGAGTTGAGCTACTTTATCATCATTTATGTCACACAACATCATAGATTAGAGAAAGAAAAATAATATTGGAAATTTAAAAAACTGAAGATACCATATAACATGATTTTTCTCTGAGCTCAATTTAAAAGTATAAGCCAATCCAGTAATAACTACCCAAACATTGGCAGTTACAGCTGTAAGCATTTTTCTCTCAGACCTCCCCTTGTCCACATCCCTGTGCCATAGCCATATTGATTTTACCCCTTTGCCATACCACCCATTGCATTTTCCATGCATTAAGTTTTAGAAAACAGAAAAAACATGAAAGAAGGAAAATTTTATTGTATTCTTTAAACATATATCAGTACCTCTAGGGCTTCTTACTGCTTGTGTTATTTGCTGTGGTTCCAGTAGGATATGAAAATGAGGAGATAATCCAAGTGCTTGCCATGAGAAAAGAAACCAGAAAACCTTCAGCTCATCCAGACATGTTCCAAGAGCCAGATGAGCCAATCTGGTTCTCCATGGCCAAGAAGAAAGCCAAAGCATGGAGCCACATAAGAGAAACCATGCAATAAATAGCTCCTGGGTGGAGCATCAGCATTTCAAATGATAATTGCCAAGAGCTTTATTAATGCTATGCACTGAATTATTTAGATATGTAACCATTTTCTAATAAGCAAAAAAGCCTTATAATGGGAATTAAAGCTAATAATTATGTGAGTGAGACAAATGCCACAAATGCCTAACGTTTAGTTCAGCCACTGCCAGCATCTGAAAACCCAGTATTTCCTCTATAAAAACTATGTAAAATGTTTGCAGTACTATAGAATTTTGAAATCTTTAACGTTGGACAATGTGTTTTAGAAGGGCAAAAGCAAAAACATTTTGTTGGAGCAACTAAGATAGGGGTCATTTCCCTTAATCAAATAAATTAATTCTAGTGGAAATGTCCAGATCATTTGGCCCAAGGATTGGCTTTTAGGTTTATGAGCCTAGTTAAGTGCTTTAGTTTTTGGTTGCTGCTCCAAGCTTTACCAAGGGCCCTAGAAGAGGTGGTGGAAGTGAAAATCCTGGGTCTCCAAGAAAAATTTTGCACAGCCCATCCCTCAGTCAACCCATTGCCCTTTAAAACACCTTCTTTGTATACCTGGGAAATCGCAATGCCTGCAATTTATTCAGAGCTCTCTCTTTACACATTCACCATATCAATCTGTCACAGGTCTGGCAGCAGTGAGTACCTTCCTGTGAGGCAGAATATTTCTTGGAGATTATCATGCTCCTCTGGATGGTTAGTTCACCAGTCTTTGACTGCTTTCCCCAATGCCACTGCGACCCTCTCCAGTTGCTCAGAAGTGTACTAGATATCATATATATCCTGTTTGTTGTTGTTGTTAATCCTCAACCAAGGATATTTTCCATTGATTTTTTTAGAGAGAGTGAAAGGGGTTGGGGAGAAAGAGAGAAACATCAATCTGAGAGAGACACATTGGCAGTTGCCTCCTGCATACGCCCCTACCAGACCAGGGATGGAGCCTGCAACCGAGGTACATGCCCTTGACCGGAATCCAGTCCGAGACCCTTCATTCCATGGGCAGACACTCTATCCTCTGAGCCAAACTGGCTAGGCCCATATCCTATTTTATAAGCACTAAAGACCCTGTTGAAATTCAAAATTCTGTAGATGCCAAAACATATACTTTTAGTCAAAATACCTTCCATGAAGGAAGTCTGGGGCCACTGGAGAGATGCCTTACCCCCTGGCTCCAGATTGAAGGTGAAGACTCCTGCATAGCCTAGTTTCTTTTCCCTTTCCCTCAGAAAACTCTGTTTCACAAGATTTTAGCCCAAAGCAAGACTGCCATAGAACAGTTAAATTTCTGGTAACTGCAATCCTTGAGTGATTAAATCAGCCTTTTCCTGCCCTCTTTCCTGAAGACACACATCTCAAAAGTTTGACAGCCCTCACCTCCTCAGTGAGTGACTCACCCTTCCCTCCTATTCCATTCTCCAAATATATCAAACACTAAGGGGGAGCTCCATTTGGATGCCTGAACAGCATCTAGCTCATTTTCTTAGGAGACCCAGAAGTGTCTTATTATAACTTTCACTGTGTCTGCCTCTACCACCTCAGGGCTACTTTGTTTAAAGAGAAATGCAGGGATAGATACAACTGCACCTTTAAGTTCTGAGTGGGATGTTGCTTCATGGAAAAGAAATTCAGATGGGCAGTGAGATGCTAGAGCTAATTTCAATGCTTTCAGTGCTTGGTTTTGCTGATGGTATAGTGTAACATTGTATAATCATATGCTGGATTTTGCATTTTCTCTATAAAACTATTTTTCCTGGTATTGTATCTTTATCCTTTTAATAATGTTAGGTTTTTGATTGATTTGCTTTGATTTTCTTTGTATTCCCATAGTGAATAGTTCATTAAGATAGATAGATACCTTTTACCCAGGTAATCATGTAGATAAGTTGCTATACCTCCCTTCCCCCTTTTCTCAGGGTGGACCACTATTAGGTTATTCTCACTCTAAGAACACTCCATTAACAATTTCTTTTCCACAGGTAATAACAAAACTCTGTTTTAAAGTAGATGTTAAGTTTTTTTAATGCCTGTAGACACATTTTGACAAGTTTTCAGTTTTTAGCATTCTTGATTTTGGCTATATGCACAGCAAATAAAATAAATAAAGCTTGTTCTGTAGTTGTCTATGTCTGTCACATGGGGAAGGAAATCAAGTAAAATATTGACTGTTCAGACCAGAGGGTTATCGGAGAAGCAGAATTATCTTAAGAAGTTGTGTATGGCATAACCAAGTTGTGCCTGACCAAGCTGATGGCCTCCAGTTGGGTATTTGTACAGGGGAAGGTGGTATTGAAGAAGAGGTGCTCATCTGTGTAAACACCTGGGGAGCAAAGAGACTGGTAGGAGAAAGAATGCTGATGGGGATGAGTGTGTATGTGGGGGAGGGGGCAAGATGCTGGTACTCCAGCCTGCCCAAGGGACTGGGTCCAAGTCCTAAAGCAATATGGGCTATTAGAACAAGCCACTATCAAAAGGAAAGGGCCCTGCTGTGCTTAGGTAACAACTTGCAACATGGAGTAATCAAGGGAAGGGGTGATAGATCAGATATTTAACCTGGCCCTTCTGAAGCATTTGTAAAATTTTTTGGGTTCAGAAAAAGAGATCAATTAGGGACCCTCATACCCATATGCATGAAAATATTTAAAATAACAAATAAACCATTAAGTAAAGTAAGTTGTATCTTCTTTATGACAAATGTACCTTCATAACCCCTGAAAAGCCAAGCTGGGATTTAGAATTCTGACTCCCCTAAGTCCTGCTCCAATGGTGTAGGAAGAGCTGCCCCCCTTCCCAATCACCTAGACCAGACCCATCCCCAGTTCTGGGCATATACTACCACCCCCTAGGCCTGGGAGCACAAATCCCAGCAATGTAGTCAGCCCTTCCAAGGACAGCTCCAGGAGAAGTACACAGGCCCTGGCAGCAGACTTGGGAGGTAAAGGGGTGCCAGGTACCTGAAACATGGGCTAGCAGGGGCACACCCCTTGTTCCAGGGGCTGGGCTCCTGGCCCTGTAGGGAGGGGCATGGTTGGAAGAGGACAAAAGTGGGGACTCCAAAGCACGGAGCTCAGGACAGAAATTCCTCTTGCCTGGGTCTAAGAGCAAGACTATACTATCAGCTCACTAGTATACAATGTAAGCACTGAAAAATCAAAAACAATTTGAAGGTGCTCAAATCACACTATATGGAAAAAATGTCTACTGGCCTGCCCTTTCATTTTAGGTAATGATGACAAGGAGCCTGTGTCTCACTGTTTCACCATGTGGTTCCAGCCATAAGGAATACATAATACATTTTTTTAATATTTTTTATTGATTAAGATATTACATATGTGTACCCTCTACCCCCCCCCCCGCTCATCCCCTCACCCCCCCCCCCCGTTGTCTGTGTCCATTGGTTAGGCCTATATGCTTGCATATAAGTCCTTTGGTTGATCTTTCCCCCTTGCCCCCACCCTCCCCTACCTTCCCTCCAAGGCCCGACAGTCCAATCAATGCCTCTCCGTCTCTGGATCAGTCCTTGTTCATCAGTTTATGTTATTCATTATATTGCACAAATGAGTGAGATCCTGTGGTATTTATCCGCTCTCCAGTTCCATCGATGCTGTGGCAAATGGTAAGAGTTCTTTTTTCTTCTTCCTCTTCTTAAAGAATACCTTTCAGCATTTCATATAATGCTGGTTTGGTGGTGATGAACTCCTTTAGCTTTTTCTTATCCGTGAAGCTCTTTATCTGACCTTCCATTCTGAATGATAGCTTTGCTGGATAAAGTAATCTTGGTTGCAGGTTCTTGCTATTCATCTCTTTGAATATTTCTTGCCACTCTCTTCTGGCCTGCATGGTTTCTGTTGAGAAATCAGCTGACAGTCGAATGGGTACTCCCTTGTAGGTAACTGACTGTCTTTCTCTTGCTGCTTTTAAGATTCTCTCTTTATCTTTTGCTCTTGGCATTTTAATTATGATGTGTCTTGGTGTGGTCCTCTTTGGATTCCTTTTGTTTGGGGTTCTCTGCACTTCCTGGACTTGTAGGTCCATTTCTTTCACCAGGTGGGGGAAGTTTTCTGTCATTATTTCTTCAAAAAGGTTTTCAATATCTTGCCCTCTCTCTCCTTCTGGTACCCCTATAATTCTGATGTTGGTACGCTTGAAGTTGTCCCAGAGGTTCCTTACACTATCTTCATATTTTTTGAATCTCTTTTCTTTTTTCTTTTTCGGTTGGGTATTTTTTGTTTCTTTGTATTTCAAATCTTTGACTTGATTCTTGGGATCCTCTTGTCTGCTGTTGGATCTCTGTAAATTATTCTTTATTTCAGTCAGTGTATGCTTAATTTCTAGTTGGTCCTTTTTCATGTCCTCCATGGTCTCACTATACTCCATGAGGGATTCATTAAATTTATCGGCGGTTTCCATAAAATTCTTGAAAAACCTTATAAACGTGGCCTTGAACTCTATATCCAGTCGTTTGCTTTCCTCCGTTTCTGCCATTTGTGATCTGTTTCTTTGTCTCCGCATTTTGGCTGCTTCCCTGTGTTGATAGAGTGGCCCTGTGCGCCAGGTGTCCTGTAGGGCCCAGTGGCTCAGCCTCCCCAGTTACCTGGGGTGGACACTCTTGGTGCACTCTTGGTGCCTTGGTTGTTGTAGGATCACTGTGAGGAATTGACCTCCAGGCCAATTGGCTGTGGGAATCAGCTGTGTCTGAAGTGGGAGAATGGTCCCCCTCTGACCACTGGGTACAGTGGTTCCTGGATCTAAGGAGGTGCTAATTCAGCCCCTGCCTGAGGCCACACAGCAGGAGCCACGAAGAGGCTCAGCTGTGAAGCAATGCAAGCCGCTGCGGGGCCTTGGGCCTTCTCTTGGAAGTTCCGGGTCTGCCTGGCTGGGCTGTAGTTAGGTACATTCACATGCAAAAGCCTCTGCTGCAGCCTGGGTGGGGTGGGGTCTCAGGGAGTCAAAGGGCGGAGAAAGCAGTTATGGTGATTCTCCACGCCCAGAGACGCTCGTCTCAGTGTCCCTGTAACGGCTGCAAGCACCTCTGAGGGAAAGCCGCCCTCAAGGTCGCCCGCAGCCACCTGATAGACCAGCCTCTCCCCGTATGAGTCCTGGGTCCCCAGAGACTTCCAGGAACCGGAGTTCAGAGCAGTCGGGAGCTTCTGATTCAAAAAGACAGCCGCGTCCTCAGGTGCCACCCCCTTTCGACACACAAAAAGTAATTGTGGGCATGTGAAGTCTGCTTTGCTTTAACAGAAAAATGGATAAACAAATGGAGGTTCATGCATACAATAGAATATTATTAAGCTGTAAAAAGGAATGAAGTACAAATATATGCTACAGTGTGGCTGAATCTTGAAAACATTATGCTAAGTGAAAGAAACCAGACACAAAAGGTCAGCTATATGATTTTATTTATATAATATGTCCAATAATAGGTAAATTCAAGGAGGTGTAAAACAGATTGATGGTTGTCAGAGGCTGGGGGGATGGGGAGATGGGGAGATGGAGAATGACTAATGGGAACAGGGTTTTGGACTGATGGAAATATTTTGGAACTAAAGAGTTGATGGATGCACAAAATTGTGATTGTCACTGAATTGCTCACTTTTAAATGGTTAGTTTTATGTAAATTTCACCTCAATTAAAGAATGACAATATAAGTTAGAATATGAGATGTGCTACCATAGAATATAAGAGAAGGTATCAGTGCAATCAAGAAAGCGCTTAGGAAACCTTAACTAAATGCAAAATGAGGCTGTCTAGTTTCAACTGCAAGAGCCCTCTCTGCCCCTTCTCTGATGCTTTGGTCAAATAGGACTCCACCTTTTCCCCCTTTAGACAGAGTCCACAGATTAAACACATTCTCTCCCTTTCCTCTTTTTATTTTTCTCATTTTTATTAAGAAATACCTCAGACTTACACAAAGATATAGGGAATAATACTATGAACATCTATGTATGTGCCGCCAAGCTTTAGATATGTAACATTACATTTCTTAAGTTGAAGCCCACTGTTGAAGCCTCCTCAGCAAGATCCCCTTCCCTTTCTTTCTCCAAGACATAACCATCATCCTAAATGAAGTGTTTTATCTTTCCCACACATGCTGTTGCACTTGCCACATTGGTACACAGCTCCCATGAGCATGCTTTTTACTCCTGATACTTGTATCCACAATCAATGTATGGTGATCAGTTTGCATGGTTTTAGACTTCATGTACATGGTATTATGTTTGTATCCTTCTGGAATCAGCTTTTCCCCCTTATGCATTTTTCTGCTGCCATCACCCACTCTCAGCCTCCCTACCTCTCAGCCCCCGTGAGTTCTGGTCTCCGCAGTCCAGCCCTTGCCATCCTGTTCAGTTTACCTGCAACAGTTCCAAGCCAGTGAGTTAAGGCAGGTCCTACCTTGGGTGAGTCTCAGCCTCTTCCCCTGTGGCTTTAATAGTGCTTCTCATACCTTTAAACTAGTGCAGGGGTCCTCAAACTACAGCCCGTGGGCCACATGCAAATACAAATATTGTATTTGTTCCCGTTTTGTTTTTTTTATTTCAAAATAAGATATGTGCGGTGTGCATAGGAATTTGTTCATAGTTTTTTTTTAAACTATAGTCCGGCCCTCCAACTGTCTGAGGGACAGTGAACTGGCCCCCTGAACTAGTGCTTCTCAAGCCTGCACTGCATCAGAATCCCCTGCAGAGCCTGCTAAACACAGGCTGCTGGGCTACCCTTAGAGTTTCTGATTGAGTAGGTCTTGGGTGGAGCCCCAGAATTCCTGGGTGATGCTCATGATGCTGTTTTGGGGATCAAACTATGAGAACCACTCTTCCAAATCAATGTCTGGGCCCAGGCTCAGCAGCACCATCTGGCCTCCAGGCATGCTGGGCCACCTATGAGGTTTCCTTCGAAACTGTTCTAGAGCCCCACTGTCTAGCAGACATATAATGCAAGTCACGTGTAATTTTAACTTTTCTAGCAGCTGCGTCAAAAAAGAAACTGGCAAAATTCATTTTAATAGTATATTTTAATTCAATATGTTATCATTTAAACAGGTAATCAGTATACAGTTTATTAGTGAGAGCGGTGACACCTTTTATAGTGAAGCACATCTCAAATCAGACAGAGCAGCTCTAAAGGCTTGACATCAAAAATTGTTTCCAACTCGAACTTTTAATTTATTTTGGACTGCCATAAAATAATTTAAAGCAGGCGTACAAAATGGTGGAGAGTGATACCTTTCAAAACAAAGAGGTAAGAGATATGACTTGGGATTATTTATCTAACTGAACTCTGCCTGCATTTCAGTTTATTAATTGAAACAAACTTATTTTAATTAAAACAAATGCTGTCAAATATAGCTATAAGAAATAAAAGATGTCATTGGATAGCACTTTTTGGGTGATGAAGTTTGAAATGATATGAGTGTTTAATACAATTAACATGGATTTATGAAAATGAAAAGCCTAAGAAGAGTGAACAAGAAATTCTTTCTTCTTTATCTTCTATTTCTCCAAACTGCAAGATGAAATGAGAGAAAAGTAACACAAGGCATTAACCAGCTCCAATGACTTTCTAAATCTAAGAAAATAGCCCTGTGTGTACCTGCTGCATTTGTGCGCTATATCCCAACGAGGAGAGAACACCACGCTTCCCTCTTGTAACCTGCCTTGCAGATAATTTGATTCTGTCCAAGAGAGCTATTGTGACATTTGGTCCACACTAAAATGCCTTGATATTTGGTTCTGTCCAGAACGCCCATGCTTAGGAAGCATCCTGGGTTCAAAAAGCCCATAATGTTTATATACACTTCTGATTTATAGGATTAATACATAAAAATATAAAGTTGTATTGGTCCAATAATTGTATTCTGGCCTTATTGCCAATAGTAACCTTTCTTGCCTCAGTAGCCTCGCTTGCAATGGCACATGGGGTTAGGTAGACAGCTCAGGGCTCCAATCTTGCAGAAAAGCGTAATTTAAATATCAAGGACCTTCTGGCATAGACCAAATGTCTCTGTGGACTTTTGGGCAGGACCACATATCTGCTAATTGTTACCTGCACCTTTGGGTATAGGATGCTTCTATAACCCATGGCTTCAATTGTGATCATACCAACTTGTCTCCCTCTTGCCTAGCACCCCAAATGCCTTTTCTTTCCCTTGAGAGCCCACACTGGTATTTAAATAAATCTCTCCACCTTAAAAGCCTGTGCTCATTCTATAAGTGACACTCCCAGACCCTCAGTTTCCATATCACCCATATAAGAGGCTATTATAAAACATGCAGCTATGAAAGTGCCATAAAGGAGAGAAAGTTATTCATTTAAATATAGTCAAAGATAAGATAAACCTTGAGACTTAATTACCAATTCAGTGATTAACAATAATCATACTATGACTAAGCTTCTTTTCTTTTGACTGTCACATGAAATACAAAAATCTACAACCAAAAGTTTAGGTATTAATCATTAAATGTGGTCCTACTTGAAATTGTTATCATTTTGCTATTTGTAAGTCGTCCTTGTCTCCTAGTTCTTATAGGAGACGAATTTCTTTTTTTAAACTTTATTTTTGTTGTTGACATGATTACAGATGCCACCGTTTACCACCCCCCTTTGCCCACCTCCACCCAGTCCCTGCCCCCACTTCCCTCTGGCCATCCCCACCTGTTTGCTGTGTCTGTGGGTTAGGCATATATGTTCTTTGGCTAATCATTTCACCTTCTTTCATCTAGTCCTTTCCACCCCCCTCCTGTCTGACAGCTGTCAGTCTGTTCCATGTATCCATGCCTCTGCTTCTATTTTGTCAGTTTATTTTGTTTATTAGATTCCACATGTAAGTGAGATCATATGGTATTTGTCTTTCTCTAACTGGCTTATTTCACTTAGTATAATAATCAGACTGCATTTCTATGGCCAAGCAATGAAGGCCCAACCACACAGCCCAGCTACTTTAGCTGCTGCATCTAGTAACTGCTTTCTAAACAAATATTGGGCTTATGTACCGATTTCCTTAGTCTTTACACATAGAGGACAGAAGACCTCATGAGAACAAATGAGTAGCCATGAAGTATAGTTCAGTACATAATGTGTTTTATATTACTAGGTGTGTGAGTAGTCTATTAACATTCTAAGTAGTTAAATTTGAATTTCAAAACTAATTTTAAACAACATTTTAAAATTAATTTACTGGGAGAATTAAAAAAAAAATAAAGCTGTCAGTAACAGGTAAATGCCAGGAATGGTTGGGTGATATTCAAAGCGACACACAGATACCTGGATTTGCTGGCTCTGCTCTCTGCAGGATCCACAACCATTTCAGATCCTTCCTGTTTTTGGTTCAACTCCTCGCTGTCTTCCTTACTTTCAGCACCCTCAGCCCCTTCTTCGGTTGTTTCTTTAGTGAAGAATAAGACAGACTTTGGGATCAGACATTCCCAGAAGAAAATCCCAGTTCATAATGAACGGGTCACACATAAACCCTCAGGAGAAGCAGGAGGATGGAAGTAACTAGGAGAAGATGGGCTGGGCACCTTCCTGCTAGTTGCGGCAACACCCCCGTGGCCCGCACCTTTCTGCTGCTCAATTGTTTGCACGGTGACGTTACTTCCCTTTTTGTAGTAAACCTGTGCTGCTGGTGGCTTCTGGCCTTGCGGAGAAAAAGGGATCTGAACAGCCAGGGTATTCTGTATGTTCTAGTCAGAACTGTCTTGGGGAAATAGTTTTGCCTCCGCGACAAATTCTGTGTGAAGCTCATTAGCCCCTCACCCCCCCGAATCTTTCATTTTTACAAAGTCCAGGGATCAGTTCTCAAAGTGTGGGGACCAAGCCTGTAAGAATGTTGACACCTTCAGCAGCCAAGAGCCAGCACCAGGCATGCGGTTTGCTGGTGCCCTTCCTTCCGTTCCCCTCCCCCCGCTTCCTCCCGGCTCCCTCCTGAGCCCCTGCCCCTGGGAAGTCGGACCTGGGTCTGTGGGCCTGAACTGCACTGATGAGCTCCGCTGTCTTAGCGGAGGGCGGGCGGGAGAGGGCGCAGCGGAGGGAGGGAGGGCGGGAGAGAGCAAAGGACTTTTGGGGGGGGCGGGGGGCGGGGGAGGCCATAATGGGGTTGGGCTTCTCCTGGGCCTGCGGTGTGTTGAGGGCCCGGCCCACCCGAGTGAGCATGACCTCCGCTGCGCCAGCTGTGCCCACCACCTGCTCACAGGCGGCCCGCCCCCGCCGTGCCCCGCCCCCGCCGTGCCCCGCCCCCGCCGTGCCCCGCCCCCGCCGTGCCCCGCCCCCGCCGTGCCCCGCCCCCGCCGTGCCCCGCCCCCGCCGTGCCCCGCCCCCGCCGTGCCCCGCCCCCGCCGTGCCCCGCCCCCGCCGTGCCCCGCCCCCGCCGTGCCCCGCCCCCGCCGTGCCCCGCCCCCGCCGTGCCCCGCCCCCGCCGTGCCCCGCCCCCGCCGTGCCCCGCCCCTGCCGTGCCCCGCCCCCGCCGTGCCCCGCCCCCGCCGTGCCCCGCCCCCCGCCCCTCCGTCCCCCCCACCTCGCGACCCAACCGGACCTTATCCCCTATCCGCTCCCCAGATTCTCACCCTGGGGGGCTTCGGCCTCTTGCGTGGGCTCCTCCTTCCCTTCCTCCGCCATCTCCCCAGCCGCAGACTCCTCCTCCACCTTGGCCTTGGGCTCTGGGGCCAGGAAGCCCTCTCTAGAGCCTAGGGCTCTGTCGCCAAGGCCCTCGGGCAGCACAGCTGCAGCCCCCTCCCCAGAGGCATCTGGCTCCGAGAGCACGCGGACCTGGGCCGCCTGACCTGGCAGGTGATGTCTGGGCAGAACGACACTGCGAACGGCGTTGGGGCGCAGGAGGACGTGGTCGTTGTTGGACAGATCGCGCAGCATTCCGCGCACCACGTCCAGGAACATCATGTGGAAGCCCGCCAAGGGTAACAGGTTGGTGGGGTCCAGCAGTAGGTTGTGGGGTCGCACCACGATCTCCTCGTCCTCCTCCTCCTCGTCCTCCTCGTCCTCCTCGTCCTCCTCGTCCTCCTCGTCCTCCTCGCCCTCCTCGTCCTCCTCCTCCTTCGCCTCCTCCTTCACCTCCTCCTCTTTATCCTCCTCCTCCTCCTCCTCCTCAGCGGGGCCAATGTCAGGATCCTCTTCACGGGCACCTCCCTCGGGGTCTCCCACTGCCCCGGCCTCCTCCCTCAGGCTCTCTATGGCCGCTGAGATTTCTGCTGCCACCATGGCGGCGGCTGCGTCCCCCCCGCCCCCCTGGGGCATGGAGTTGAAGATCAGGGCATCTTGATCTCCATCTGCCCCTATCCAGGCCCCCGCCATTCGCACGGGACTCTCCCGGCCCCCTGGGGCCGGGCTCCCATCGTCACTATCGGACATAACTGCGAACAGTACCTCCTCCGGCAGCGAAAGGCTCTGGTGTCGACTGCCAAGATGGCGGCCGGGAGCGGAGGCCGTTGACAGGGCCCGCGACAAGGGGCGGGGCGGAGGAGGAACTGGCTGTCCACTGGCTAACGGCCTCTGATGGGCAGGTGCGGACGGCCAACCCACCCACCAAGGCTTCGCCACACCACGGGGAGGGGGGGGGGGCACGAGCGTCAACAAAGGGCCGCGCCTGGGCCTTACAAGCTCCAAGCTCATTGGCTGGGAAGCGAGGATTGACATGCCCTGTGTCCAATGGCAAAGGCCCTTAGCTTCTAGGATGGCTCACAATCAGCTCTCTTTTCTACGAGGCCTGAGGGTTCTGAGCTACCTTCAAGTCCACACAAGTCCTGTTCTTTCAATGTTGCAATTGTCTGAAATCTATAGTGCAGCAATTTTCAACAGTGCCATAAGAACTTTAAAAACATGCAATACCTGACTAGTTAGGGGCACTGATCTCTTTTCCCATTTAAAAAAAAATTGACAGCCGTAACCGGTTTGGCTCAGTGGATAGAGCGTCGGCCTGCGGACTGAAAGGTCCCATGTTCCGGTCAAGGGCATGTACCTTGGTTGCGGGCACATCCCCAGTGGGGTGTGTGCAGGAGGCAGCTGATCGATGCTTCTCTCTCATCGATGTTTCTAACTCTCTATCTCTCTCCCTTCCTCTCTGTAAAAAATCAATAAAATACATTTTAAAAAATAATAAAAATATTGACAATGGGAGATATTTGTAATACTATCAACAATAAAAATATATTTAAAAAATTGATGACAGCCAACACCAGGGGCCCCCAAACTTTTTAAACAGGGGGCCAGTTCACTGTCCCTCAGTCCGTTGTAGGGCCAAACTATAGTTTAAAAAAAAACTATGAACAAATTCCTATGCACACTGCTCATATCTTATTTTGAAGTAAAAAAACAAAACCGGAACAAATACAATATTTGTATTTGCATGTGGCCCACGGGCCGTAGTTTGAGGACCCCTGGCCAACACACTAGCTGTTATTGTGAATGAATCAATATTGTACCTAGTTTTCTTAAATCAGTAATAAATATGTTTTTTGGTGTGCCACAGAATTTAAATAATTAGTTTATGTGTGTCATGAGATGAAAAAGGTTGAAAATCACTGCTGTAAAGGGCAGAGAGTAAAAATTTTGGGTTTGGTAACTCAGAGGTACATTTGAAACCACTATGTAGATACTCATTTAACAACAGAGAAAACAAATGTCCACAACTATTTTATTCTTGAAACTAAAAATATAATGCTAATTGAATACAATATTTATAATAAAGGTCTATTAATAAGAAGAGTGTAAGTCTTTTGGGAGAATAACATTTTGCTTAATTGGGGTTCAAAGTTAGTGATATCTATCAAAATTGATTGCATATGTTCATCTGTTGAACTGTAATGAGGTTTTACATAATTTATCTTTTAAAAAATATGGCGAGTGTTTTTTAAAGGGTTTAAAAATCATGCTCAATTGCATACAGCTATTTCTCATTTATATAATAGATGCATTTTCATCTGCTTGAGTACAGCAAAGGGTTAGAATCTGAATCAATTTATGACTTCAGAGATGTGCTATTTCAAAAGTGTACTCCGTAGAATTTACTTAACTGCTTCTACCACTGATCCTTTAAATAAGCAAAGCAGATGATATCATTCCTTGAATTTGTTTTTAAACACTAGCATTTTAATTGAAATACAGGTATAAATCAGAAATTCCTGGTACAGTGCCTGCACTTAGTCTTATTTAATATAGGAATTGGATGTACAATGAAAAAATTATCATTTTCTTTATCCTTGGAGCAGAGGGAAGGAGAGAAAGGAGAGCTGGAAATATGGTTGCAGTATTTAAGAGCTGAATAAGAGAACAATAAATCTTTCATAATGCCAACAACAACTGCACAATGAAGAACAACCTTGTATCTCATCAATTTTATAATTCATGCTCTATCAGAAGTTAGGTTCCCCTCTATGTATCTCAATTAATTCAAACCCCACACCCTCCAAAATACAAAGACAATTTAATTGGTATTCCCTAAGTAGAAGATCAAACATCAAAGGGAAGTCCTCCTTCTGACATCTATTGATATGATTTCACCAAAGTTGAAATCTAACAATTGAAAATGAAATATCTTGGCCAAGTAAGAAACTTCAGTTGTTAGTGGTATTACCCCACTGTATTACATATTAAATCAAACCTAGCATTAAATATGCTTGCACAATTATGCTGTGAATTACATAGTAGTGATGATGCTAGTGAAAAAGGACTATCATTAACCCAAGAAGAATAAGGGGGGGAATGTGAAAACAAGTAGGAAGCCAACAAAAAGTTGGTCATTTTCTGATGAGGAAAGGTAATTTTAAATATAGAAATATAAAAGGGGAAATATTACCTTAATCCTTCTAGCCTATCTAATAAAATACAAAGATGCAAATTGACTGTACCTTTGCTACGCCCACCAGCCAATCAGAGCAATATGCAAATTAACCGCCAACAAAGATGGAATCTAATTTGCATACTGTAGGCAGGGCAGGACAGTGGGAACCGCCATCCAGGCAGGGCTCAGGCGGGTCACGGCAATCGTGGGAGCCCAGCCCCGTGTGCAGCCCCGGCTGGCGCGGGGCTCAGGAGCTGCGATCAGCAAAGCAGGACTGGGGATTGGTGAATGGGCGCAAGGCAGACCTCCTGGTCCTTCCCCTCAGCCGGCAGGCTCCTATCAATCTTCAGTTTCTACTGAAAGGAATGTGGCGCCTCCACTGCGCAGCCTCCCAGGACTCGGACTCGCAGGCTTCGGAGTGGAGACTTCAACAAGGACTTCAGCGCCTGCTCAGGGGAATAACCGCCACCTCCCTACTCCACAGCTGCTTCTGTGTCTGCAAGAAACTGCGCATGCTCCTCCCTGTGACATGGGCGGGGCCAGAGCCTGAGTTGAGCGGTTCCACGATAGTGATAGCAGCTGGACCAGTGCAGGGATGGAGGGAGGGAGGGCGGGGAAGGAGCAAGGGGGAAGCCCTGGTTCCCTGCTCCTCCTCCCACAGGCATGGCCCTTGCTGCTATGATGATAAAAGGAGTTGTGTTTTTCTAACTGTCTGGGTAAAGGAAACAAGTGTCTGTTGACTTCTGATCTTACTCTCAGAGCTGCCAGTTAATCCCTCTGGATGCATCATATCCAGCCTCCAAAGGATCCGAGGGGCAGGATCAACCTTTGTTCCATAGTTGAGGAAACTGACCAATAAACACATGTGTCTCATGCCTCAGTGTCAACTCCCGCAGAAATCTCCGGGTAATGACTCAGATTCTATATCTAAGGGTATATTTTCTTCTGTTTTCATGTTTAATTCAATAAATAATACAATAAAGAATAAAATGAGTTCAGAGGGCTCAGCATTGTATTCCCAGAGCCTTTGGTCCCACACAAACCGCAGAGTTCAGTTATCCTGAGATGAAAGGAAAGGAAAGAGAAACGTGAAAGGTTTCCCGGCTCAGTCACAGAGACATCTCATAACCACATATTAAGGACACGACATTAGCTTAGGGGTGGAAAGGACACAAATGGAATAGAAGATGGAGCCATTTGGAGTGAGCAGGCTAGCATGGGGGCAGTTGGGGGCAAGCAGGCCAGCAGGGGGGGCAGTTAGGGGCAAGCAGGCCGGCGGGGTGGGGGGTAGTTGGGGTGAGCGCACTGGTACAGGGGACAGTTGGGGGTGATCAGGCTGGCGGGGGGGGGGGGCAAGTTAGGGGCAAGCAGACAGGCAGGTGAGTGGTTAGGAGCCAGCAGTCCCAGATTGTGAGAAGGATGTCCGACTGCCAGTTTAGGCCCGATTGCTGTAAACTGGCAGTAGGACATCCTTCCAGGGGTCCCAGATTGGTGAGAGTGCAGGCTGGGCTGAAGGACACTCCCCCTTCCCCCGAGTGCACAAATTTTTGTGCACCGGGCCACTAGTATGTTAATAATATGAAACATTTTATATATCAGACGAGAGCAGAATTAAGTAATTCAACTCTACTGCAGCATTATAAATATCCTGTTCCCTCACTCACCACTGATGGCCTGCCTCACAGCTCACCTGCACTGCAGCTACCCCACATAAATGCCTTGATTACACAAAGTCCTTTGTCAGATTAGGCCAGTTTCCAGGGCACTGGCTTCTCATCTCACTCAGGCTTATGTCAAAGATGTAAATTTTGGCACAGGTGCCCAAGCCTCAGTGTTTCAAGGTATAGACCTTTTAGCTGATGCTGTACCATTGCTATAGGGCCAAAGAGAAGAACAGTTATTATTAAACAGAGTTTGGGCAGTCCCAAAGTAACAAAAGAAAGTGTGATATTTGCAAAGTCCATTGCCTTAAGAGATAAATATAAAAATATTGGTGCTAAACTTGTTCAAGCTGTTGCCAATAACACAAATGAAGATGCTGGGAATGGCACTACCACTACTACTGTACTGGCACACTATCTTGCCAAGGAAGGCTCTGAGAATATCAGTGACTGTGCTAATCCAGTGGAGATCAGGAGAGATGTGATGTTAGCTGTTGGTGCTATGATTTCTAAACTTAAAAAGCAGTCTAAACCTGTGACAATCCCTGAAGAAATAGCTCAGATTGCTACACTTTCTGCAAACAGAGACAAAGAAATTGGCAACATCATTTCTGATGTGATGAAAAAGGTTGGAAGAAAGGGTGTCATCATAGTAAAGGATGGTAAAACACTGAATGATGAATTAGAAATTATTGACGACATGAAGTTTGATGTGGGTTATATTTCTCCATACTTTATTAATACACCAAAAAGTCAAAAAAGTGAATTCTAAGATGCCTATGTTATATCTAGGGAAAAGAAAATTTCTAGTATTCAGACAATTTGTACCTGCTCTTGAAACTCCCAATGCTCACCATGAGCCCTTAGTCATAATTGCTGAAGATGTTGATGGAGAAGCTCTACGTACACTCATTTTGAATAGACTAGGAGTTGGCCTTCACGTTGTAGCAGTCAAAGCTCCAGGTTTGGGTGACAATAGAAAGAACCAGCTTAAAGTCATGTCTATTGATATTGGTGGAGCAGTGTTTGGAGAAGAAGGATTGACTCGAAATCTTAAAGATGTTCAGTTTCATGACTTGGGAAAAGTTGGAGAGGTCATTGTGATCAAAGGTGATGCCATGCTCTTGAAAGGAAAAGGTAACAAGGCTCAAATAGGGGAAAACATACTCAAGAAATCATTGACCAGTTAAATATCACAACTAATGAATATGAAAAGGGAAAACCTAAATGAATGTCTGGTAAAACTCTCAGATGGAGTAGCTGGGCTGAAGGTTGGTGGGACAAGTGATGTTGAAGTGAATGAAAAGAAAGAATAACAGATGTGTGCCCTCAATGCTACATAAGCTGCTGTTGCAGAAGGCATTGTTCCTGGAAGGGCTTGTGCCCTGCTTTGGTGCATCTGGCCTTGGACTCATTAATTCCAGCTAATGAAGGTTTTAAAAATTGGTATAGAAGTTATTTATAAAGCATTCAAAAATTCTGCAATGACTATTGCTAAGAATGCAGGTGTCAAGGGATCACTGATAGTTGAGAAAATTATGCAAGGTTCCTCAGAAGTTAGTTATGATACTATGCTTGGAGATTGTGAATTTGGTGGGAAAGGAATAATTGATCCAACAAAGGCTATAAGAACTGCTTTATTGGACACTGCTGGAGTGGCCTCTCTGTTAACAACAGCAGAAGCTTTAGTCACAGAAATTCCTAAAGAAGAGAAAGACCCTGGAATGCATGAGAATGGGAGGTGGTATGAGAAATGGCATGTTCTAATCCTAGAATAGTGCTTTACCATCATTAATGAGAACTGTGAAAGGAAGCTCAAGGCAGTGCTCCTCACCTATAACTTCAGAGAAGTAGGTTGAAGGAAATGACTGAAGACAAGGCTGGCTGATGCTTAAGAAAATTATTATAACCATCAGCTACTGCTTTCAGTTGACAATGTACAATGGTCTACTGCTGTCATTGTCCATGCCTCCCGATAATTTTTGTATTTTTGTTTTATTTATTTAATTTTTCATTTTCAATTACAGTTGATATACATCATTACATTAGTTTTAGGTATGCACCCCAGTGACCAGAAATTATATAATTTAATACTTAATCATCCCAATAAATCCTGAAACCATCCAGCACCACACCTAGTTATTAGACTATTATTGACTACATTTTCTATGCTGTACTATATATACCCATGACTATTCTGTAACAACCAATTTGTACTTCGTAATCTCTTCACCTTTTTCACCCATCCTCCCAATCCCCCTCCCATGTAGCAACCAACAAAAAGTCCTCTGTATATATGAGTCTTTCTGTTCTGCTTGTTCATTTTGTTTGTAGATTCAACTGTTGACAGATAGGTATTTATTGCCATCTTATTGTTCATCTTGTTATCTTCTTAAATAAGACTCTTTAACATTTCATATAATACTGGTTTGGTGGTGATGAACTTTAGATTTTTCATGCATGTAAAGCTCTTTATCTGTCCTTCAATTCTAAATGATACTTTGTAGGGTAATATTCATTGTAGGTCCTTGATTTTCATCACTGTGAATATCTCTTGCCATTCCCTTCTGGGCAGCAAAGTTTCTTTTGAAAAATAAGCTAACAGTCTTATGGTAGTTCCCTTGTAGGTAACTTACTGCTTTTCTCTTGCTGCTTTTAAGATTCTCTGTTTGTTTTTTCCCTTTTGCATTTTAATTATGAAGTGTTTTGGTGTGGGCCCCTTGGGTTCATCTTGTTTGGGACTCTGGGCTTCCTGGATGTGTATGTCTGTTTCCTTTACTAAGTTAGGGAATTTTTCTGTCATTATTTTTTCAAACACGTTTTCAATTTTTTGCTTTCTCTCTTCTCCTTCTGGCACCCCCATGATGCAAATATTGGTATGCTTGAAGTTGTACCAGAGTTTCCTTACACTATCTTCATTTTTAAAAATTCCTCTTTCTTTTGCTGGTCTGATTAGGTGTTTTGTTTGTTTGTTTGCTTCCTCATATTTCAAATTGCTGATTTGATTCTTAGCATCACCTATTCTGTTGATTCACAGTAAATTATTCTTTATTTCAGTTAGTGTACCCTCCATTTATGACTGGTTCTTTTTTATACTGTTGTTCTCACTAAGTTCCTTGAGCATCCTTATAACCAGTGTTTGAACTCTGCATCTATTAGATTGATTGTCTCAATTTTGTTTCATTCTTTTCCTGAAGTTTTGGTCTGTTCTTTCATTTGGGCCATGTTTCTTTGTCTCCTCATTTTGGCCACCTCCCTGTGTTTGTTTCTATGTACTAGGTAGAGCTGCTGCATCTTCCAGGCTTGGTAGTGTGGCCTAATATAGTAGACATCCTGTAGGATCCAGTGGCACAGCCTCCCCAATCACCAGAGCTGGACACTCAAGGTGCATACCTGTGTGGTCTGTATACACTCTTATAGCAACTTGATGTCAATGGGAAGGATTTACCCAGGCCAAGGTCAGTCACTGCCTGTGTTCTGCCCAGGACCACCAGGCATAAGCTACAAAGTGATCTGCAGATGGATGCTTCTTGTGTTGGGCTTGGAAGTAGCCAGGTGAGGCCAAGCTGTGAACCATGGTTGGCTGCTGCCAGTGCTGGGCCTGGAGCCACTTAGCAAGAGGTATGGGGCTTGCTGAGGCCAGATGATGCTTATTTGAGAGATTTTTGGAAAATCTGAAACATGAGCCAAGACAGGCCATTCCTATGGTAAAGCCACTGGAAACAGCTTGGGTGGGCTCCAAAGGTGGGTGAGGCAGGATCTCAGGGAATAATCACGTGGGGGCAGACAGTGTGATCAGGTTGATGGAGTCTCATATGGCCCCCGCCTGCTGGTTCTGTAGGGGAAGGGCCCATCAAAGAACAGTGGCTTCTGCCTAAACTTCTGTCTGGGAGAAAGCTGTCCCTCCAGCTCTCGCCCTGATGCCAAACAATTCAGTTTCTCCCCATATGTCTCTGGTGCCTTTCAAGCTGCTATCCCCACACTGGAGCTAAGAGCAAGTGAGTTCAAGTAAATCTGTACAGGGGCCCTTTAAGAGGAAGTGTCTGGGACTCCAGCAGCCTCAGCCTCCCTCAGCCTCAATTCCCACTGGTTTTTACAGTCAGAAGTTATGGGGACTTCTCTTCCTGGGACTGGAACCCTGGGCTGGGGGGCCTGGTGTGGGACTGGAACACCTCACTCCTCAGAGGGGACCTCCACAGTCAAGATATCCTTCCTGATTCTTATCCAACGCATGTCAGTGTAGAACCAACCTGTTCCATGCCTCCACCCTTCCTACCAGTCTTGATGTGGATTCTCCTTTAATTCCCTAGTTGCAGGCCTTCCATTCAGCTCTATTTCAGGTGGTTCTGAATTATGATTATTCTGTAGTTTAGTTGTAATTTTGATGTGGTTGTGGGAGGAAGCATTTTTTACCTATTCCAGCATCTTGACTGGAAATCTTAGTTTGTATTTTTGAATAAAAATACATTTGTACATTCCCAATAAATGCAAGAGTCATATACCAATGAACTGTTTTCAGTTTAAATCAGTGAGTCATTTTTACTACTATTCTGTTAAAATCAGGATTTTAGTGCTTGCCATCACCTGATGAGAAGTTAAGAAGCAGTCTTTCTGTGGAGAGTAAGAATACTTGTGTAAAAAATAGAGAAATATCCAATTATGTGAAACTTTGTGTAATAAAATTTGTTTAAAGTTAAAAAACAAATAAAATACAAACCAGCTCTTCACCACAGTGTAAGATTTACATGCTTCTGTACAAGGATACGTGATTTAAAATGTAGTAAGATTGCTGCTGCCCTGCCAAGTAATTTCCGTCCCTACCTAGTTCCTACTACAATACTGGTGGTTCCAGTAGTTTTATGAAAATAAATCATTTTTAAATATAAAGCATTTAAAAAGACAAATCAAAATGCCTCAGTAACTTTGTATTCAAATCAAATTTTATCTATTTAAATGTTACATTTTTCTTCCCACTAATTGGCCTTTATTTTACTCAAACTGAGCAATAAATTTTCCATTCTGAAGTATCTTCTTTGCCCAATTAATTCAAAGGAAAACACCAAAATAATTAGTAAACAAAAATGTAGGGTTTTTAAAAATATATTTTTTACTGATTTTCAGAGAGAAAGGGAGAGAGAGAGAAACATCAATGATGAGAGAGTATCATTGATCAGCTGCCACCTGCACACCCCCTACTGGGGATCAAGCCCACAACCTGGGCATGTGCCCTGTTTGGGAATTGAATCGAGACCTCTTGATTCATAGGTTGACGCTCAACCACTGAGCCACACCAACCGGGCTAACACACCCTTTTTATTTGTTTTGAAATATTAAAGTTTAAAAGTGTTTAAAGTTTGTAATTCCTAGTAGGAGAACATTATCTGAATGAACATTCTAATGGAAAATCACTATAAAATATTACAGCTTTATGTTGGGCAGAGAGGTAAGGATTCTCTTCAAAGCTTTCTTCATGAGAAGTTCAGAGGTACACTGGTTTGTATTTTGCAACATCCATTTGGGAGATTTAGGTTGCTTTTCCTCCAGCAAGGCTTTTATTTGTAAGAAGGGCATTACACTTGACCGCCAAATTTGACTGACAAATTACTGATGAGATTAACAACCTCTGGGTTGCTCTGATATTTTGACATATTTGCCAGGTTCTGGGCCACATCCTGAAAGGCCACTATAACTTCTGGATCCTGCATGGATTCAATAACCTCTGGATCACAAATAATTTCATTGAGCCCAGGCATTCCTACTATTCAGGCATGCCTCTTCCCAATCCAGGCATTCCTCCAGAAAAAAAATTACCAGGCATTCTTCAAGGAAAGCTAGCTGGAAATGAGCCATACAGAGCTCCTGATTGTCCTCTGGCTTCTTCCTCCCTCTTGGCTCTCTCATTTTGTTAGGAGTCTTCTTAACCCTTTCCATTCTTTCTTTGACCTCTCACTCTTCAGGTTTCCACTCATATTTCCTCCAGTGTTCTGCAATTTTCTGGACCCTTGGTTGAACTTCTTTCATCATTGCACTAGCATCTTCATAATCCAATTTACACACAAGGTCAATATAATGGACTGCTTCTTCCCAGTGGTCCAGAAGTCTGTGTGCTCTGCCTCGCCATTTGCAAGGTTGAGCTAAATAACGATTTATTTCAATAACTCTGTCAGTCTCCAACGGCAGCAGCTGGCTTCTGTAATTTGATGAAGACACTGGCTGTCTTGGCATACAGAATGGCCAAGTGAGGATTCAGCTTGATGGCATCTGTGAACAAGTCAATGGCTTTCTGTAGTTCACCATTACTTAGGGCATCAATGGCAGCCACACTTTTATCATTTGCCTGATCCATCATGGCCTTCAGTTATCTCTACACTTTCATCTCTCATTTCTTGAGAGGCATCAGAATTGGGTTCAATCACACCTTCATGGTCATTTCCGAGATCATTTTTCTCACTTAATGTTTCCTCTGATTTTACATTTTCTGCTACCTTCTTACTATCTGTTTTTTCCTTCTTAATATTTTCCTCTGATTTAGTTTTATGAGTAACAGGTAGTACTTTACACCTCCCCATGCTGCGCATCCACTCCCCCAAGAAGGCATTTCCTCAGTATGCAGAATGCTTGGATCCTGCTTACACATTTACACCCAGGCCCAAAGCTCCATCACTTTGCACAGGTCTATGGTCATGAAGCTGAGGAAGGCCACAGGTGAGGCTGAGGCTTCAGCCTATTTCCAGACTGCAGCACTAGCTCAATGTGACCATGTAGAAGGGGTTTACATACTTTATCTTGCAAATATCTTTTTCACACAGATGTTGGCAAATATTGATATCAATCCAGGAGCTAGGTATTTCCAAGCATATGTTTTTTAAAATTTTATTTTTCAATTACAGTTTACATTCAATATTATTTGTTATTAGTTTAAAGTGCACAGCATAGTGGTTAGATCATGTAAAATATATTTTACAAAGTGTTCCTCCTGATATTTCCACTACCCACCTGACACCATACATAGTTATTACAATATTTTGACTCTATTCCCTATGCTGTGTTTTATATTCTCATGACTATTTTGTAACTATCAATCTCCACTTCTTAATCCTTTTTCCTATTTCACCCAGTCCCCTTCTGGCAACTATGAGTCTGTTCTCTGTATTTATGAGTTTATTTCTGTTCTGTTTGTTTGTTTGTTTGTTTGTTTTGTACTTTAGATTCAACATGTAAATGAAATCATATATTTATCTTTCACTGACTGACTTATCTCACTTAACACAAGCATGTGATTTTAATTGAGCATATTTATATCTTGGAAAAAATTTATAGAATTCTGTTAGATTTTTCTCTCAATATTTGCCTTTTAGCATGTCATTATATTATAGACTAGAGGCCTAGTGCACGAAATTCATGCATGGGTGTGGTCCCTAGGCCTGGCCAGTGATCGAAGCGTGAGCGTCTGGTATGGAAGGGCAGGTCTCAGCTGACCTCTAGGCCCTGGGCAGCACCTGGGCCCCTGGGCCCCCACGTGCCCCCCTTTGCCTGAGTCCTGGCACCCAAGTCCCCACATGGAGATGCAGTGAACACAGCTGGACGCTGTGGGCTGGGGCGCAGCGTGGGCCTCTGGGCCGCCCAGCGGCTCTGCACAGAAGCCAGGCGGGCAGCTCACTCTCTCTTGGCCAGCCTCGCAGACTGGCTCCTGCGCAAACCCACCAGGAGTCCGACCAGCCCCTGTGGTCCCAGCAGCTGTGGCCTGGCTCACCCAGAAGAGGCCACACAGGTGTGGGGTGGGCTCCTCGCAGGCACCCAGCACCTGAGCACAGGGGCTTCTCTGATGCAAGCCCTGGCCTCCCGGGAGAGGGTAGCAGGGAGATTGAGAGTGATCTCAGTGGACATCTCACATTCTCACCGCACATCTGTCCCAGTTATTCCTGCCCCCAGGTAGCCGGCGAGAGGTGTCAGCCCCCTGCCCAGGAGCTGTGGGAGGTTGGTCACCACCCACCCACCCCCAGTTCCCTGTCCCAGCCCAGGGTCCAGTCTCAATCGGGCGATCAGGGCCTGCCGGCCACTGGTCTCCGTCTACAGGACGATTGGTCAGGGCCGGGCCCCCCGCCCAGCTCCCTCAGCACCTGGGAGCTGGGTGGTGGCCCTGACCCCTGCTGCTGCTGCTGGTCGCCATCTGTGGGGTGATCAGTTGGTGCTGGACTGCAGCCGCACCTCCCCACTGCCACCACTGGTCACTATTGGAGGGGCAAATGGGGCCGTGCTTGCACTTGTCTTAGCCAGGTGCCGCCTGCTCACCTGCTCCACCATCCCCCCCCCCTCCGTGGTCCCACTCTCCTCGGGGCCCATTGGAGCAGGCAGTGCCTCTACTGCTGCCCACTGCCAGTGCTGCATTGTCACCCCCTGGTGGTCAGTGCCTGTCATAGCGAGCAGTCAAATTCCCAGTAGAACAATTTGCATATTAGGCTTTTATTATATAGGACTAGTAGCCCGGTGCACGAAATTTGTGCACTGGGGTGGGGGGGGAGGGGCCCTCAGTCTGGCCTTCACCCTCTTCAATCTGAGACCCCTCAGGGAATGTCCAACTGCCTGTTTGTGCCCACACTTTTAACAGATAACAGCTCCATTGTTGTTTCTTTCTTATGCTTAAAACCATTGGAATTAGTAGGTATTCAAAGTGTGTATACATTTTGGGGGGACACCCTGTATATCTCTAGTCAGCAGTGAAAGAAACCAACAGCAGATTTGGAACCCCCAGACAGGGAACCTCGCTCACTCCCCACATGTCTCCCCACTTCACTTTCCACCTTCGTGGCAGCAGGAGAATCAACGTTTTCTCTCATTACTTTGGACAAGCACGTCCTGTCACCGGCTGCCCTGCAGGAGTGCCCTAGGCCCCAAGCAAGTGAGGCTCAGTTAGGGCAGCCTTCGCTCATGGGTGCTGGCACCCAAACTGCACATTCCTCCTCTACAGTCGCCCCGACTATCCCACTGTTTCACTGAGAGGACGGAATTCCTCTCCGCCTCTGGGTTCTTGATCTTGAACGCGGACCGAAGGCACCTCAGAGAGGGCTGCCCATGCCCACCAGGTGTGCCTGTCTGCACCTGCTCCCGCCTCAGTACCTGCATTAACCCCCCAGAGGAGATCACACAGCTGCACTGGCCTCCGTGGGAACAATCATCACCACTCCGCCCTCTCACTGTCATCTCACAGGCGCCCACCCTCAGCACCCAGAACACCCAGACACTCTCCAAAGGACGTGAGCGCATCAGAGGGGATGTGTGCACATCCTGTGGGGGTGTTAGGCATCCCGGGTTGATGGAAGTGCGGTGCAGAGGTGGGGGGAACTTGTGCACGCCTCGGTTTGCAACTGTTGCAGCCACGGGAGGGTGACAGTGTGCTGGGGGATGTTCGTATGCCAGGGGGGGATGTGCACACCGGAGTCCTCTGGCTTTGCAGATCCGCAAACCCCCGTGGTGCGGTAGGAGGATGTCAGTCTGGCCAGCCATGGTGGCTGTCCTTGCGATCTTGCACCTTCTGGGCCAGGAGGCGGATCTTGCGCAGCCACTCCTGGGCTCTGATGGCCTGCAGGCGCTACTTCAGCTCAGCCTGCAGGCTCCCCTTGGCGAGCTCACAGCTGTCACCACCGCTATGTGGGGAGTACAGGCTGCCCTCCGCTGGCCTGCCTCCCCTGTCCAGAGGCTTTCAGCGCTGCTCACCTGCCCAGAGTTACTGGGGCTGGGCAAAGCCATGCGTCCTGCCCTGCCCAACCCCGGCCAATCCACCCATGTGCGAGCTGCCGACCCGCCCAGCAGGGTCACAGATCCGGGTCCCATACCGTGGACAGACTCAAGGGCTGCCCCCCGCCCGGCAGGGTCACAGATCCGGGTCCCGGACCGTGGAGAGCCTCCAGCGCTGCCCTCCGCCTGACAGGGTCACAGATCTGTTGCCTGGACCGTGGACAGCCTCAAGCGTTGCCCCCTGCCCGGCAGGGTCACAGATCCGGGTCCCATACCGTGGACAGACTCAAGGGCTGCCCCCCGCCCGGCAGGGTCACAGATCCGGGTCCCGGACCGTGGACAGCCTCAAAAGTTCCCCCCTGCCCGGCAGGGTCACAGATCTGGTTCCCAGGATGGCGGACAGCCTCAAGCACTGCCCCCCGCCCGGCAGGGCCACAGATCCGGGTCCTGGGACCGAGGACAGCCTCAAATGGTGCGCCCCCACCCGGCAGGGTCAGAGATCCGGGTCCCGGACTGTGGACAGCCTGAAGCACTGCCCCCCGCCCGGCAGGGTCACAGATCCGGGTCCCGGACCGCGGACAGCCTCAAGTGCTGCCCCCCGCCCGGCAGGGTCACAGATCCGGGTCCCGGACCGTGGACAGCCTCAAGCACTGCCCCCCGCCTGGTAGGGTCACAGATCCATGTCTTGGTCCCAAGGACAGCCTCAATCACTGCCTGGAGCTCTTACCATTTGCAATGTCATGGATGGAACTGGAGAGCATTATGCTAAGTGAAATTAGCCAGTCAATGAAGGAAAAATACCACATGATCTCACTCATTCATGGATAATAGAGACCATTATAAACTTTTGAACAATAATAGATACAGAGGCAGAGCTGCCTCAAACAGATTGTTAAACTCCAGCAGGAATGCCGGGGAGGGTTGGGGGGCAGGAGGTAGGGGGGTAAGAGATCAACTAAAGGACTTGTATGCATGCATATCAGCATAACCAATGGACATAAGACATTGGGGGATAGGGGAGGCTAGGGGACTGTCTAGGGCGGGGGGGTAAAATGGACACATATGTAATACCCTTTGTAATACTTTAAGCAATAAATTTAAAAAAAAAAAGAATCAAACCATAAGCTCCTGGTTCATTTGTTGATGCTTAACCACTGAGACACACTGGCTGGGCCATAAAAAAATAAATAAATAAATAAAGTTTGATAAGGTATTGCAATTATCCTTTCTAATAATAGACAAACATGGTAATTAACCGTAACTTCGCTACCCTTCCCATTGACTAATCAGGGTGATATGTAAATTAACTGCCAACAAAGATGGTGGCTAATTTGCATACATAGGCTCAATGATGGGAGGCAAAGGGGAAAAGACAGAAGAATGGTGGCAGGCAAGAGCTGGGGGGGGCAGCAGGCCAGGCGACACCCCCCGGCCGGGGGTGCTGGTGATCGCCATGGCGATCGGAGGACGAGAGAGCCAGGGTGCAGGACCCCCTGCGGCCCCCTGATCTGCCATGGCGAAGGGAGGGGCGGGGAGGACCAGGTGCAGCCGTGCCTGGAGCCCCGTGGTATGCGATCTCGAAGGGAGGGGCTGAGCAGCAGGCATGGCAGCACCCTGGGCACCGGGTGCAGCCGTGCCTGCAGCCATCTGATCTGCAATCGCGAAAGGAGGGGCTGGGCCGCAGGCATGGCGGCACCCAGGGCACCGGGTGCTGCCTGGCCCCTCCCTTCGTGATTGCAGATCCGGGGGTGCAGGCACGGCCGCACCCGGTCCCCCAGGTGCAGCTGTGCCTGTGGCCCTGCCCTTCCCTTCGTGAGGGCCACAGGCATGGCTGCACCATGGGCACCTGGTGCAGCCCCAGGGTGCAGCCATGCCTGCAGCCCCCTGATCTGCGATCACTAAGGGAGGGCTGGGGGCGCAGGCATGGCAGCACCCCAGGCACCCCAGCACCTGACATGCAAAGGTCGGGGATGAAATGACTTTTCCCAACAACATCTGCAAATATCCTGGGGAAGGCATCACTAAAGAGTTCACAACAACTGTCTTACTTGGCAAGGAAGAAAACAGTTGGCAACGGAAACAATCCCTTACATTAAAGTTAAGGTCCCTCTGAGTAAAAAAGAGTATTTCCAATGTAAAGGAGGGAGCATGAAAAAATAATAGTTTCTCATGACTTCCACTGAAGATTGAGCATATGACAGAGTCAAAACAAACATACAAATTAAAACAGACAGTGGACGGACTTTCAAATGACCCAAATCAGCTGTCACTGTTTGTCCCAATAGCAGCAATGCTTATGTGAGAATATAGTTTAACAAACATACAAAACAAGTCACATGATAAGAGAGGTTCAGCTTCTAAAGTAAATTGAATATGTTCTTTAAAAATTCTCATGTCCTCCCCTCTGACTATAATTCTTAATTTTCCAATCAGAAAATTACCCCAGGTGATCCAGTAACATGTAGAACTTCAGTAACCTAACTTACTTAAAAAAAAAAACAAATATCCCAACCATTTTTAAAATATTTAAATTGATATGTTAGGGTTAAAATTATAGAAGATATTTAGATCCAAATATATTTTCTGAATAGAAAATATTTCAGTTTTTGATTTAAAAAAATAAACATAAAAAATATATAAGTGACACATTTTCCCAAGGAGCTCTGAATTAGTACCTTTCCCTCTAACTTTCTTCAAATTAAGAGAATCTATGGAGTTCCCTATACTGCACAAGTATTAATGAAAGAAAATAAGACTTTCTAAGAGCATCAAATACATGTTTTGCTATTTACAAACATATATACTCCTCTCTCTCTCTCTCTCTCTCTCTCTCTCTCTCTCTCTCTCTCAAATATATTCTTATTGATTCAGAGAGGAAGGGAGAGGGAGAGAGATAGAAGCATCAAGGATGATCCCTGGCTGATTTGGCTCAGTGGATGGAGCATCGGCCTGCGGACTGAAGGGTCCCAGGTTCGATTCCGGTCAAGGGCATGTACCTTGGTTGCGGGCACATCCCCAGTAGGAGGAGTGCAGGAGGCAGCTGATCGATGTTTCTCTCTCATCAATGTTTCTAACTCTCTGTCCCTCTCCCTTCCTCTCTGAAAAAAAACAATAAAATGTATTTTTTTTAAAAAAGAAAGAAACATCAATGATGAGAGAGAATCATTGATCGGCTGCCTCCTACACACCCCGTACTGGGGATCAAGCCCACAACCCGGGCATGTGGCCTGACCTGGAATCAAACTGTGACTTCCTGGTTCATAGGTCGATGCTAAACCACTGAGTCACACCCGCCGGGCTCAATTCTAATTTATAAATTCATTCCAAGGACATATACAACTTGAAAAGCTTTGGAAATAGTTTCAAAAAAACTAGGTTTTTTTTTTTATTGCTTACAGTATTACAAAGGGTATTACATATGTGTCCATTTTATGCCCCCACCCTAGACAGTCCCCTAGCCTCCCCTATCCCCCAATGTCTTATGTCCACTGGTTATGCTTATATGCATGCATACAAGTCCTTTAGTTGATCTCTTACCCCCCTACCTCCTGCCCCCCAACCCTCCCCGGCCTTCCCGCTGCAGTTTGACAATCTGTTTGAGGCAGCTCTGCCTCTGTATCTATTATTGTTCAAAAGTTTATAATGGTCTCTATTATCCATGAATGAGTGAGATCATGTGGTATTTTTCCTTCATTGACTGTCTTATTTCACTTAGCATAATGCTCTCCAGTTCCATCCATGACGTTGCAAATGGTAAGAGTTCCTTCCTTTTTAGAGCAGCATAGTATTCCATCGTGTAGATGTACCACAGTTTTCTAATCCATTCATCTACTGATGGGCACTTAGGCTGTTTCCAGATCTTAGTATGGTGAATTGTGCTGCTATGAACATAGGGGTGCATCTATCCTTTCTGATTGGTGTTTCTGGTTTCTTGGGATATATTCCTAGAAGTGGGATCACAGGGTCAAATGGGAGTTCCATTTTCAGTTTTTTAAGGAAACTCCATACTGTCTTCCATAGTGGCTGCACCAGTCTGCATTCCCACCAGCAGTGCAGAAGGGTTCCTTTTTCTCCACATCCTCTCCAGCACTTGTCATTTGTTGATTTGTTGATGATAGCCAGTCTGACAGGTGTGAGATGGTACCTCATTGTTGTTTTGATTTGCATCTCTCGGATGATTAGTGACTTTGAGCATGTTTTCATATGTCTGTTGGCTTTCTGAATGTCCTCTTTTGAAAGGTGTCTATTTAGGTCCTTTGCCCATTTTTTGATTGGATTGTTTATCTTCCTTTTGTTAAGTTGTATGAGTTCCCTATAAATTTTGGAGATTAGGCCCTTATCAGATATGACATTGGCAAATATGTTTTCCCACACAGTGGGTTTTCTCGTTGTTTTGTTGATGGTTTCTTTTGCTGTGCAGAAGTTTTTTATTTTGATGTAGTCCCATTTGTTCACTTTCTCTTTAGTTTCAAGTGCCCTAGGAGCTGTATCAGTGAAGAAATTGCTTCGGCATATGTCTGAGATTTTGTTGCCTTTGGATTCTTCTAGAATTTTTATGGTTTCCTGTCGTACATTTAAGTCCTTTATCCATTTTGAGTTTATTTTTGTGTATGGTGTAAGCTGGTGGTCTAGTTTCATTTTCTTGCATATATCTGTCCAATTTTCCCAACACCATTTATTGAAGAGACTATCTTGGCTCCATTGTATGTTCTTGCCTCCTCTGTCAAATATTAATTGAGCATATTGGTTCAGGCCGATTTCTGGGCTCTCTATTCTATTCCATTGATCTATATGCCTATTCTTATGCCAGTACCAGGCAGTTCTGAGAACAGTGGCTTTGTATTACAACTTGATGTCTGGTATTGAGATCCCACCTACTTTGTTCTTTTTCAGGATTGCTGCAGCTATTCGGGGTCTTTTTTTATTCCAGATGAATTTTTGGAGAGTTCGTTCTAGATCTCTGAAGTATGCTGTTGGTATTTTAATGGGAAGTGCGTTGAATTTATAGATTGCTTTGGGTAGTATGGACATTTTAATGATGTTGATTCTACCAATCCATGAACACGGTATGTTCTTCCATCTGTTTATGTCTTCCTCTATATCTTTTTTCAACATCCTGTAGTTTTCTGAGTAGAGGTCTTTTACCTCTTTAGTTAAGTTTATTCCTAGGTAGCTTAATTTTTTTGGTGCGATGGTAAACGGGATTGTTTTTATAATCTCTCTTTCTGAAAGTTCACTATTGGTGTATAGAAATGCCTCAGATTTCTTGGGGTTAATTTTGTATCCTGCTACATTGCCAAATTCATGTATTAAGTCTAGTAGCTTTTTGATGGAGTCTCTAGGGTTTTGTATGTATAATATCATGTCGTCTGCAAATAAGGACAGTTTTACTTCCTCTTTTCCAATTTGGATGCCTTTTATTTCTTCTTCTTGCCGAATTGCAATGGCTAACACTTCCAGTACTATGTTGAACAGGAGTGGTGAGAGGGGGCATCCCTGTCTTGTTCCTGTTCTTAGGGGAAATGGTGTTAGTTTTTGTCCATTGAGTATGACGTTGGCTGTGGGCCTGTCATATATGGCTTTTATTATGTTGAGGTATGATCCTTCTACTGCCACCTTGCTGAGAGCTTTTATCAAAAATGGGTGTTGAATTTTGTCAAATGCTTTTTCTGCATCAATTGATATGACCATGTGGATTTTTTCTTTCAGTTTGTGTATGTGATGTATCACGTTTATTGATTTGCGGATATTGTACCATCCTTGCATCCCTGGGATAAATCCTACTTAGTCATGGTGTATGATCTTTCTGATGTACTGCTGGATCCGATTTGCTAAGATTTTGTTGAGGATTTTGGCATCTATGTTCATGAGGGATATTGGCCTGTAATTCTCTTTCATTGTGTTGTCTTTACCTGGTTTTGGTATTAGGGTGATGCTGGCTTCATAGAATGAGCTTGGAAGTGTTCCTTCCTCCTGAATTTTTTGTAGTAGTCTGAGGAGGATAGGTTTTAGTTCTTCCTTGAATGTTTGGTAAAACTCCCTTGTGAAGCCGTCTGGTCCTGGGCTTTTGTGTGCTGGAAGCTTTTTGATGACTGCTTCAAGTTCTTCCATAGTTATTGGCCTGTTGAGATTTTTAGATTCTTCCTGATTGAGTTTTGGAATGTTGTATTTTTCTAGGAATTTGTCCATTTCCTCCAGGTTGTCTAGTTTGTTGGAGTAGAGCTGTCCATAGTATTTTTTAACAATCATTTGTATTTCTGTGGGGTCTGTTGTTATTTCGCCTCTATTGTTTCTGATTTTGTTTATTTGGGTCCTCTCTCTTTGCTTCTTGGTGAGTCTGGCTAGAGGTTTGTCAATCTTGTTTATCCTTTCAAAGAACCAGCTCTTGGTTTCATTGATTTTCTGCATTGTTTTTTTTTGGTCTCTATGTCATTTATTTCTGCTCTAATCTTTATTATCTCCTTCCTTCTGCTCACTCTGGGGTTTTCTTGTTGCTCTCTATCTAATTGTTTGAGTTGTAGAGTTAGCTGATTTACTACCATTTTTTCTTGTTTTTTGAGATAGGCCTGTAGAGCTATAAACTTCCCTCTCAGGACTGCTTTCATTGTGTCCCATAGGTTTTGGATTGTTGTGTTTTCATTGTCATTAGTTTCCAGGATGTTTTGAATTTCTTCTTTGATCTCATTGGTAACCCAATCAATATTTAATAGCATGCTATTCAGCTTCCAGGTGTTTGAGTATTTGGGGTTGTTTTTATTGTAGTTTATTTCTAATATTATGCCATTGTGGTCTGCGAAGACGCTTTTTATGATTTCAATCTTCTTGAATTTGGGGATACTTTGCTTGTGACCCAATATATGGTCTATTTTTGAAGATGTCTTATGAGCATTTGAGTAGAATGTATATTCCCTGGCTTTGGGGTGAAGTGTTCTGAAGATGTCTATTAAGTCCATCTGATCTAGTGAGTCATTTAGGATTGCTGTATCTTTGCTGATTGTTTGTCTAGAGGGCTTATCCAGTGTTGTCAGTGGTGTATTAAAGTCCCCTACTATGATTGTATTGTTGTCGATCTCTCCTTTGATATCTTCCAGGAGTTTTTTTATGAATTTGGGTGCTCTTGCATTGGGTGCATATATGTTTACCAGAGTTATATCTTCTTGTTGTATTGATCCCTTTAGTATTATGAAGTGGCCTTCCTTATCTCTTGTTATGGCCTTCACTTTGAGGTCTATTTTGTCCGATATAAGTATTGCTACCCCAGCTTTCTTTTCCTTTCCATTTGCCTGAAAGATATTTTTCCATCCTTTCACTTTCAGTCTGTGTGAGTCCCTTCTAATGAGGTGGGTTTCTTGTAGACAGCAGTTGTATGGGTCATGTTTTTTTATCCATTCAGCCACTCGATGTCTTTTGCTTGGAGCTTTTAGTCCATTTACATTTAAAGTTATTATTGAAAGGTACTTGTTTGTAGCCATTTCTGTTTTCATGTGGCTGCTTTCTTTCTGAGCTTTTTATTTCTTATTTTTATACCAGTCCCTTTAGCATTCCTTGCATTGCTGGCTTGGTGATGATAAACTCCTTTAGCCCTTTATTGTCTGTGAAGCTTCTTATTTCCCCTTCAAGTTTGAATGATAGCCTTGCTGGATAGAGTATTCTTGGATTCAGTCCTTTGCTTTGCATCACTTTGTAAATTTCTGTCCATTCTTTTCTGGCCTGATGTGTTTCTGTTGAGAAATCATTTGACAATCTAATGGGAGATCCCTTGTATGTAACTTTCCGTCTCTCTCTTGCAGCCTGTAAGATTCTCTCTTTGTCCTGAACATTTGCCATGGTAATTATGATGTGTCTTGGTGTGGGTCTTTTTGGGTTCACCTTGTTTGGGACTCTCTGGGCTTGTGTGACTTTTTTCTTCCCCACCTCAGGGAAGTTTTCTGAAATTATTTCTTCTAATAGGTTTTCTAATCCTTGTTCATCCTTCCGTTGTTCTGGTACCCCTATTACTCGTATGTTGTTTCGTTTCATGTTGTCCCAAAGCTCCCTTAGGCTCTCCTCCTGTCTTTTAATTTTTTTCTCCAATTGCAGTACATTTTGGGTGTGTTTTGCTTCCTTGTCTTCTAATTCACTAACTCGGTCCTCCGCTTCTCCTAGTCTACTGTTGATACTTTCAATGGAGTTTTTCATTGCAGCTATATCACTCTTCATTTCTTCTTGGGTCTTACTTAAGTTGTTGATTTTTTCATCTGTTTCTTCTAGCTTCTTCCATATGTTATCGATTTTTTCATCTGTTTCTTCTTGCTTCTTGGAGAGGTTGTCGATTTTTTCCTCCATCCGGTTTATGCATTCTAGGACCCTTATTCTGAATTCTTTTTCTGTCATGTTGCATGCCTCTGTATTACTTAGCTGCTTTTCTGGAGAGTCCTCCTTCTCTTTCCTTTGAGGGTTTCTTTGTCTACCCATGTTTGATCTCACTGACATATCTAGACGTTGAGTCGTTCAGTAGTTGCTCCCTTGGTGGCAGTGATTCCTTGGTCTGTGGTTGCTCTTTGGGCGGTTGCGGTAGCAGCTGCTCTTCAGTTGGCAGCAGCTCCTCTGGTGGGTGCTGTTCACAGCTGTGGTGGCTCTTCTGGCTGGTGGGGCGCGGTTTCATGTACAGCTGCTGTTCCTCAGCAGAGGGTGTTGGTGCTCAGGAGGTTGCTGCTGCTTGGATCTGCTGTGTTGATTTAAAGGCACAAAATACAACACAACAAGGCACCACGTACCAGGCACTATACACAAATATATTCACGATATTAATAACCCCAAATAAAGGTGACCACCTGAATTAAGAGAATTAGGGGATAAGGAAGAAGGAAGAGAAAAAGATAAAAGAGAAAAAAGAAAAGAAATGTAGGGACCACAAAAAGGAGTGCTAAAATGATATTGGGAAAAAGGAGGGGGGAAAATAAAAGCGAGAAAAGAAAATAAAAGAAAAAAAAAAGAGCGAAAAGAGAGAATGAAGTGGAAGAGGGGAAGAGACTTTTTTATATGAGGAGAATACTCCTATAGAACAGCCATTAATCCCAACAAATTCCAGCAACAGCTCCCTGGAGATGAATGCAAACTAGAAACAACCAATAATATAACGATGAAAATAGAATGGAGAACACTAATCCCAAAATAAAATAAAGAGAAAATAAAATTGCACTTTAAAAAAAAAATGGTAAAATGGTAGCAGTAATAATACTGGTTAAAAATAAGAAGGTAGTAATTAAAAGGGTAAAATCAGGTGATGGAAAAAAGAAGAAAAGAAAAAAAAAAGAAGAAAAGAAAAAAAAAGAAAAAAAAATTGGTTTCTTAGTTAAAAGGTGAAAAAAGAAAAAAAAAATTGCAGTAGTGAAGGTCCTTCGGTTCTTCTGTTCTTCAGTGTGGCTTGCCTTAGACCTGCCAGGTATTCAGGAGAGTGTTGAGTTTCCCTGTGATACACTGTTCCTCTGTGTTGTAAACCACAGTCCTTATTTTAAAGCAAGCCGCATTTGTTTCCCAGACAGCCTTATTTTGTGTTTAGCAAAGAGTCAGTTTGTGGGTCAGCCTCTGGGTGGCAGTGTTCTGGGGTTGGCCTCTGAGGCTATAGGGCCTCTCTGTCCAGTGGAGGTTCACTGCCCAGAGCTGGCTGCGTAATAGTTAGTTACCGGCGCTGTGTTGTTGCTGGGATTGAAAACCCCTCTATAGGCCTGACCCTGTTAACTCCCAGGAACTGATCAGGTTATTTTAATCCTTGATCTCCTACAGGGTGGAATCTGGGTGTGGCTGTGCTCCTTGCCTGGGGGCTGGGGGGTGGAGTCTCACTCTCCAGAGAGAATGGCTGCCCCAGTCCTGGGCTCAGGAGTGTCTCAGCACTCAATTCGCTGCCACCTCTCCCGGCCCCCCTTCTCTCCTCAGTCTCTCCCCAGATTCCACTCCTCCGCACACTGTCCCTCTCTTCAGCACAGGTGAGTGTCTGTATCTGAAATGTCCCATGAACAGGATTCAGTAAAAACAAACAAACTGGCCGCGGAAACGGGAAAGGCTTGGTTTCTGTAAGCTTCTTCTCTTACTGGGACTGCATGGTCTGGTCAGCTCTTCAGGCTGCCCCCTTTAGGCTCAGTCCTCCGTGATCACAGAACCCAGCTCTCAATTCCCCTGGCGGCGCCAGGAATCCCGCGGTTCTCCTTTCCCCTGTCAGGGGCTGTGCCTGTCCCAAGGGACGCAGCTGTCTGCCACGCAGTCTCCCTCCGACTCTCTGGGCTCAGAGGTCTGGCAAACTTTCCTGCCCAAATCCCTGGTTTTTTTACCTTTCCAGGGGAGTTCTGCTCTTCCCGGCTGCAAACCGTCTCACCAGCTGAGCAATTTCGCCAATTCGGGGTGGATGTTACTAGTTTCAGCTGCTCACTCCATTTGCTCCGGGACACGACCTGGGACACGTCTGCCTATACCGCCGCCATCTTGCCAGATCAATACCAATTTTTAAAACCTTCATTAGCTGGAATTAATGAGTCCAAGGCCAGATGCACCAAAGCAGGGCACAAGCCCTTCCAGGAACAATGCCTTCTGCAACAGCAGCTTATGTAGCATTGAGGGCACACATCTGTTATTCTTTCTTTTCATTCACTTCAACATCACTTGTCCCACCAACCTTCAGCCCAGCTACTCCATCTGAGAGTTTTACCAGACATTCAAATAGGTTTTCCCTTTTCATATTCATTAGTTGTGATATTTAACTGGTCAATGATTTCTTGAGTATGTTTTCCCCTATTTGAGCCTTGTTACCTTTTCCTTTCAAGAGCATGGCATCACCTTTGATCACAATGACCTCTCCAACTTTTCCCAAGTCATGAAACTGAACATCTTTAAGATTTCGAGTCAATCCTTCTTCTCCAAACACTGCTCCACCAATATCAATAGACATGACTTTAAGCTGGTTCTTTCTATTGTCACCCAAACCTGGAGCTTTGACTGCTACAACGTGAAGGCCAACTCCTAGTCTATTCAAAATGAGTGTACGTAGAGCTTCTCCATCAACATCTTCAGCAATTATGACTAAGGGCTCATGGTGAGCATTGGGAGTTTCAAGAGCAGGTACAAATTGTCTGAATACTAGAAATTTTCTTTTCCCTAGATATAACATAGGCATCTTAGAATTCACTTTTTTGACTTTTTGGTGTATTAATAAAGTATGGAGAAATATAACCCACATCAAACTTCATGTCGTCAATAATTTCTAATTCATCATTCAGTGTTTTACCATCCTTTACTATGATGACACCCTTTCTTCCAACCTTTTTCATCACATCAGAAATGATGTTGCCAATTTCTTTGTCTCTGTTTGCAGAAAGTGTAGCAATCTGAGCTATTTCTTCAGGGATTGTCACAGGTTTAGACTGCTTTTTAAGTTTAGAAATCATAGCACCAACAGCTAACATCACATCTCTCCTGATCTCCACTGGATTAGCACAGTCACTGATATTCTCAGAGCCTTCCTTGGCAAGATAGTGTGCCAGTACAGTAGTAGTGGTAGTGCCATTCCCAGCATCTTCATTTGTATTATTGGCAACAGCTTGAACAAGTTTAGCACCAATATTTTTATATTTATCTCTTAAGGCAATGGACTTTGCAAATATCACACTTTCTTTTGTTACTTTGGGACTGCCCAAACTCTGTTTAATAATAACTGTTCTTCTCTTTGGCCCTATAGCAATGGTACAGCATCAGCTAAAAGGTCTATACCTTGAAACACTGAGGCTTGGGCACCTGTGCCAAAATTTACATCTTTGACATAAGCCTGAGTGAGATGAGAAGCCAGTGCCCTGGAAACTGGCCTAATCTGACAAAGGACTTTGTGTAATCAAGGCATTTATGTGGGGTAGCTGCAGTGCAGGTGAGCTGTGAGGCAGGCCATCAGTGGTGAGTGAGGGAACAGGATATTTATAATGCTGCAGTAGAGTTGAATTACTTAATTCTGCTCTCGTCTGATATATAAAATGTTTCATATTATTAACATACTAGTGGCCCGGTGCACAAAAATTTGTGCACTCGGGGGAAGGGGGAGTGTCCTTCAGCCCAGCCTGCACTCTCACCAATCTGGGACCCCTGGAAGGATGTCCTACTGCCAGTTTACAGCAATCGGGCCTAAACTGGCAGTCGGACATCCTTCTCACAATCTGGGACTGCTGGCTCCTAACCACTCACCTGCCTGTCTGCTTGCCCCTAACTTGCCCCCCCCCCCGCCAGCCTGATCACCCCCAACTGTCCCCTGTACCAGTGCGCTCACCCCAACTACCCCCCACCCCGCCGGCCTGCTTGCCCCTAACTGCCCCCCCCTGCTGGCCTGCTTGCCCCCAACTGCCCCCATGCTAGCCTGCTCACTCCAAATGGCTCCATCTTCTATTCCATTTGTGTCCTTTCCACCCCTAAGCTAATGTCGTGTCCTTAATATGTGGTTATGAGATGTCTCTGTGACTGAGCCGGGAAACCTTTCACGTTTCTCTTTCCTTTCCTTTCATCTCAGGATGACTGAACTCTGCGGTTTGTGTGGGACCAAAGGCTCTGGGAATACAATGCTGAGCCCTCTGAACTCATTTTATTCTTTATTGTATTATTTATTGAATTAAACATGAAAACAGAAGAAAATATACCCTTAGATATAGAATCTGAGTCATTACCCGGAGATTTCTGCGGGAGTTGACACTGAGGCATGAGACACATGTGTTTATTGGTCAGTTTCCTCAACTATGGAACAAAGGTTGATCCTGCCCCTCGGATCCTTTGGAGGCTGGATATGATGCATCCAGAGGGATTAACTGGCAGCTCTGAGAGTAAGATCAGAAGTCAACAGACACTTGTTTCCTTTACCCAGACAGTTAGAAAAACACAACTCCTTTTATCATCATAGCAGCAAGGGCCATGCCTGTGGGAGGAGGAGCAGGGAACCAGGGCTTCCCCCTTGCTCCTTCCCCGCCCTCCCTCCCTCCATCCCTGCACTGGTCCAGCTGCTATCACTATCGTGGAACCGCTCAACTCAGGCTCTGGCCCCGCCCATGTCACAGGGAGGAGCATGCGCAGTTTCTTGCAGACACAGAAGCAGCTGTGGAGTAGGGAGGTGGCGGTTATTCCCCTGAGCAGGCGCTGAAGTCCTTGTTGAAGTCTCCACTCCGAAGCCTGCGAGTCCGAGTCCTGGGAGGCTGCGCAGTGGAGGCGCCACATTCCTTTCAGTAGAAACTGAAGATTGATAGGAGCCTGCCGGCTGAGGGGAAGGACCAGGAGGTCTGCCTTGCGCCCATTCACCAATCCCCAGTCCTGCTTTGCTGATCGCAGCTCCTGAGCCCCGCGCCAGCCGGGGCTGCACACGGGGCTGGGCTCCCACGATTGCCGTGACCCGCCTGAGCCCTGCCTGGATGGCGGTTCCCACTGTCCTGCCCTGCCTACTGTATGCAAATTAGATTCCATCTTTGTTGGCGGTTAATTTGCATATTGCTCTGATTGGCTGGTGGGCGTAGCAAAGGTACAGTCAATTTGCATCTTTGTATTTTATTAGATAGGCTAGAAGGATTAAGGTAATATTTCCCCTTTTATATTTCTATATTTAAAATTACCTTTCCTCATCAGAAAATGACCAACTTTTTGTTGGCTTCCTACTTGTTTTCACATTCCCCCCCTTATTCTTCTTGGGTTAATGATAGTCCTTTTTCACTAGCATCATCACTACTATGTAATTCACAGCATAATTGTGCAAGCATATTTAATGCTAGGTTTGATTTAATATGTAATACAGTGGGGTAATACCACTAACAACTGAAGTTTCTTACTTGGCCAAGATATTTCATTTTCAATTGTTAGATTTCAACTTTGGTGAAATCATATCAATAGATGTCAGAAGGAGGACTTCCCTTTGATGTTTGATCTTCTACTTAGGGAATACCAATTAAATTGTCTTTGTATTTTGGAGGGTGTGGGGTTTGAATTAATTGAGATACATAGAGGGGAACCTAACTTCTGATAGAGCATGAATTATAAAATTGATGAGATACAAGGTTGTTCTTCATTGTGCAGTTGTTGTTGGCATTATGAAAGATTTATTGTTCTCTTATTCAGCTCTTAAATACTGCAACCATATTTCCAGCTCTCCTTTCTCTCCTTCCCTCTGCTCCAAGGATAAAGAAAATGATAATTTTTTCATTGTACATCCAATTCCTATATTAAATAAGACTAAGTGCAGGCACTGTACCAGGAATTTCTGATTTATACCTGTATTTCAATTAAAATGCTAGTGTTTAAAAACAAATTCAAGGAATGATATCATCTGCTTTGCTTATTTAAAGGATCAGTGGTAGAAGCAGTTAAGTAAATTCTACGGAGTACACTTTTGAAATAGCACATCTCTGAAGTCATAAATTGATTCAGATTCTAACCCTTTGCTGTACTCAAGCAGATGAAAATGCATCTATTATATAAATGAGAAATAGCTGTATGCAATTGAGCATGATTTTTAAACCCTTTAAAAAACACTCGCCATATTTTTTAAAAGATAAATTATGTAAAACCTCATTACAGTTCAACAGATGAACATATGCAATCAATTTTGATAGATATCACTAACTTTGAACCCCAATTAAGCAAAATGTTATTCTCCCAAAAGACTTACACTCTTCTTATTAATAGACCTTTATTATAAATATTGTATTCAATTAGCATTATATTTTTAGTTTCAAGAATAAAATAGTTGTGGACATTTGTTTTCTCTGTTGTTAAATGAGTATCTACATAGTGGTTTCAAATGTACCTCTGAGTTACCAAACCCAAAATTTTTACTCTCTGCCCTTTACAGCAGTGATTTTCAACCTTTTTCATCTCATGACACACATAAACTAATTATTTAAATTCTGTGGCACACCAAAAAACATATTTATTACTGATTTAAGAAAACTAGGTACAATATTGATTCATTCACAATAACAGCTAGTGTGTTGGCCAGGGGTCCTCAAACTACGGCCCGTGGGCCACATGCAAATACAAATATTGTATTTGTTCCGGTTTTGTTTTTTTACTTCAAAATAAGATATGAGCAGTGTGCATAGGAATTTGTTCATAGTTTTTTTTTAAACTATAGTTTGGCCCTACAACGGACTGAGGGACAGTGAACTGGCCCCCTGTTTAAAAAGTTTGGGGGCCCCTGGTGTTGGCTGTCATCAATTTTTTAAATATATTTTTATTGTTGATAGTATTACAGATATCTCCCATTGTCAATATTTTTATTATTTTTTAAAATGTATTTTATTGATTTTTTACAGAGAGGAAGGGAGAGAGATAGAGAGTTAGAAACATCGATGAGAGAGAAGCATCGATCAGCTGCCTCCTGCACACACCCCACTGGGGATGTGCCCGCAACCAAGGTACATGCCCTTGACCGGAACATGGGACCTTTCAGTCCGCAGGCCGACGCTCTATCCACTGAGCCAAACCGGTTACGGCTGTCAATTTTTTTTTAAATGGGAAAAGAGATCAGTGCCCCTAACTAGTCAGGTATTGCATGTTTTTAAAGTTCTTATGGCACTGTTGAAAATTGCTGCACTATAGATTTCAGACAATTGCAACATTGAAAGAACAGGACTTGTGTGGACTTGAAGGTAGCTCAGAACCCTCAGGCCTCGTAGAAAAGAGAGCTGATTGTGAGCCATCCTAGAAGCTAAGGGCCTTTGCCATTGGACACAGGGCATGTCAATCCTCGCTTCCCAGCCAATGAGCTTGGAGCTTGTAAGGCCCAGGCGCGGCCCTTTGTTGACGCTCGTGCCCCCCCCCCCCTCCCCGTGGTGTGGCGAAGCCTTGGTGGGTGGGTTGGCCGTCCGCACCTGCCCATCAGAGGCCGTTAGCCAGTGGACAGCCAGTTCCTCCTCCGCCCCGCCCCTTGTCGCGGGCCCTGTCAACGGCCTCCGCTCCCGGCCGCCATCTTGGCAGTCGACACCAGAGCCTTTCGCTGCCGGAGGAGGTACTGTTCGCTGTTATGTCCGATAGTGACGATGGGAGCCCGGCCCCAGGGGGCCGGGAGAGTCCCGTGCGAATGGCGGGGGCCTGGATAGGGGCAGATGGAGATCAAGATGCCCTGATCTTCAACTCCATGCCCCAGGGGGGCGGGGGGGACGCAGCCGCCGCCATGGTGGCAGCAGAAATCTCAGCGGCCATAGAGAGCCTGAGGGAGGAGGCCGGGGCAGTGGGAGACCCCGAGGGAGGTGCCCGTGAAGAGGATCCTGACATTGGCCCCGCTGAGGAGGAGGAGGAGGAGGAGGATAAAGAGGAGGAGGTGAAGGAGGAGGCGAAGGAGGAGGAGGACGAGGAGGATGAGGAGGACGAGGAGGACGAGGAGGACGAGGAGGAGGAGGACGAGGAGATCGTGGTGCGACCCCACAACCTACTGCTGGACCCCACCAACCTGTTACCCTTGGCGGGCTTCCACATGATGTTCCTGGACGTGGTGCGCGGAATGCTGCGCGATCTGTCCAACAACGACCACGTCCTCCTGCGCCCCAACGCCGTTCGCAGTGTCGTTCTGCCCAGACATCACCTGCCAGGTCAGGCGGCCCAGGTCCGCGTGCTCTCGGAGCCAGATGCCTCTGGGGAGGGGGCTGCAGCTGTGCTGCCCGAGGGCCTTGGCGACAGAGCCCTAGGCTCTAGAGAGGGCTTCCTGGCCCCAGAGCCCAAGGCCAAGGTGGAGGAGGAGTCTGCGGCTGGGGAGATGGCGGAGGAAGGGAAGGAGGAGCCCACGCAAGAGGCCGAAGCCCCCCAGGGTGAGAATCTGGGGAGCGGATAGGGGATAAGGTCCGGTTGGGTCGCGAGGTGGGGGGGACGGAGGGGCGGGGGGCGGGGCACGGCGGGGGCGGGGCACGGCGGGGGCGGGGCACGGCGGGGGCGGGGCACGGCGGGGGCGGGGCACGGCGGGGGCGGGGCACGGCGGGGGCGGGGCACGGCGGGGGCGGGGCACGGCGGGGGCGGGGCACGGCGGGGGCGGGGCACGGCGGGGGCGGGGCACGGCGGGGGCGGGGCACGGCGGGGGCGGGGCACGGCGGGGGCGGGGCACGGCGGGGGCGGGGCACGGCGGGGGCGGGGCACGGCGGGGGCGGGCCGCCTGTGAGCAGGTGGTGGGCACAGCTGGCGCAGCGGAGGTCATGCTCACTCGGGTGGGCCGGGCCCTCAACACACCGCAGGCCCAGGAGAAGCCCAACCCCATTATGGCCTCCCCCGCCCCCCCCCCCAAAAGTCCTTTGCTCTCTCCAGCCCTCCCTCCCTCCGCTGCGCCCTCTCCCGCCCGCCCTCCACTAAGACAGTGGAGCTCATCAGTGCAGTTCAGGCCCACAGACCCAGGTCCGACTTCCCAGGGGCAGGGGCTCAGGAGGGAGCCGGGAGGAAGGGGGGGGAGGGGAACGGAAGGAAGGGCACCAGCAAACCGCATGCCTGGTGCTGGCTCTTGGCTGCTGAAGGAGTCAACATTCTTACAGGCTTGGTCCCCACACTTTGAGAACTGATCCCTGGACTTTGTAAAAATGAAAGATTCGGGGGGGTGAGGGGCTAATGAGCTTCACACAGAATTTGTCGCGGAGGCAAAACTATTTCCCCAAGACAGTTCTGACTAGAACATACAGAATACCCTGGCTGTTCAGATCCCTTTTTCTCCGCAAGGCCAGAAGCCACCAGCAGCACAGGTTTACTCCAAAAAGGGAAGTACTGTCACCGTGCAAACAATTGAGCAGCAGAAACGTGCGGGCCACGGGGGTGTTGCCGCAACTAGCAGGAAGGTGCCCAGCTCGTCTTCTCCTAGTTACTTCCATCCTCCTGCTTCTCCTGAGGGTTTATGTGTGACCCGTTCATTATGAACTGGGATTTTCTTCTGGGAATGTCTGATCCCAAAGTCTGTCTTATTCTTCACTAAAGAAACAACCGAAGAAGGGGCTGAGGGTGCTGAAAGTAAGGAAGACAGCGAGGAGTTGAACCAAAAACAGGAAGGATCTGAAATGGTTGTGGATCCTGCAGAGAGCAGAGCCAGCAAATCCAGGTATCTGTGTGTCGCTTTGAATATCACCCAACCATTCCTGGCATTTACCTGTTACTGACAGCTTTATTTTTTTTTTAATTCTCCCAGTAAATTAATTTTAAAATGTTGTTTAAAATTAGTTTTGAAATTCAAATTTAACTACTTAGAATGTTAATAGACTACTCACACACCTAGTAATATAAAACACATTATGTACTGAACTATACTTCATGGCTACTCATTTGTTCTCGTGAGGTCTTCTGTCCTCTATGTGTAAAGACTAAGGAAATCGGTACATAAGCCCAATATTTGTTTAGAAAGCAGTTACTAGATGCAGCAGCTAAAGTAGCTGGGCTGTGTGGTTGGGCCTTCATTGCTTGGCCATAGAAATGCAGTCTGATTATTATACTAAGTGAAATAAGCCAGTTAGAGAAAGACAAATACCATATGATCTCACTTACATGTGGAATCTAATAAACAAAATAAACTGACAAAATAGAAGCAGAGGCATGGATACATGGAACAGACTGACAGCTGTCAGACAGGAGGGGGGGTGGAAAGGACTAGATGAAAGAAGGTGAAATGATTAGCCAAAGAACATATATGCCTAACCCACAGACACAGCAAACAGGTGGGGATGGCCAGAGGGAAGTGGGGGCAGGGACTGGGTGGAGGTGGGCAAAGGGGGGTGGTAAATGGTGGCATCTGTAATCATGTCAACAACAAAAATAAAGTTTAAAAAAAGAAATTCGTCTCCTTTAAGAACTAGGAGACAAGGACGACTTACAAATAGCAAAATGATAACAATTTCAAGTAGGACCACATTTAATGATTAATACCTAAACTTTTGGTTGTAGATTTTTGTATTTCATGTGACAGTCAAAAGAAAAGAAGCTTAGTCATAGTATGATTATTGTTAATCACTGAATTGGTAATTAAGTCTCAAGGTTTATCTTATCTTTGACTATATTTAAATGAATAACTTTCTCTCTTTTATGGCACTTTCATAGCTGCATGTTTTATAATAGCCTCTTACATGGGTGATATGGAAACTGAGGGTCTGGGAGTGTCACTTATAGAATGAGCACAGGCTTTTAAGGTGGAGAGATTTATTTAAATACCAGTGTGGGCTCTCAAGGGAAAGAAAAGGCATTTGGGGTGCTAGGCAAGAGGGAGACAAGTTGGCATGATCACAATTGAAGCCATGGGTTATAGAAGCATCCTATACCCAAAGGTGCAGGTAACAATTAGCAGATATGTGGTCCTGCCCAAAAGTCCACAGAGACATTTGGTCTATGTCAGAAGGTCCTTGATATTTAAATTATGCTTTTCTGCAAGATTGGAGCCCTGAGCTGTCTACCTAACCCCATGTGCCATTGCAAGCGAGGCTACTGAGGCAAGAAAGGTTACTATTGGCAATAAGGCCAGAATACAATTATTGGACCAATACAACTTTATATTTTTATGTATTAATCCTATAAATCAGAAGTGTATATAAACATTATGGGCTTTTTGAACCCAGGATGCTTCCTAAGCATGGGCGTTCTGGACAGAACCAAATATCAAGGCATTTTAGTGTGGACCAAATGTCACAATAGCTCTCTTGGACAGAATCAAATTATCTGCAAGGCAGGTTACAAGAGGGAAGCGTGGTGTTCTCTCCTCGTTGGGATATAGCGCACAAATGCAGCAGGTACACACAGGGCTATTTTCTTAGATTTAGAAAGTCATTGGAGCTGGTTAATGCCTTGTAAGTGTTACTTTTCTCTCATTTCATCTTGCAGTTTGGAGAAATAGAAGATAAAGAAGAAAGAATTTCTTGTTCACTCTTCTTAGGCTTTTCATTTTCATAAATCCATGTTAATTGTATTAAACACTCATATCATTTCAAACTTCATCACCCAAAAAGTGCTATCCAATGACATCTTTTATTTCTTATAGCTATATTTGACAGCATTTGTTTTAATTAAAATAAGTTTGTTTCAATTAATAAACTGAAATGCAGGCAGAGTTTAGTTAGATAAATAATCCCAAGTCATATCTCTTACCTCTTTGTTTTGAAAAGTATCACTCTCCACCATTTTGTACGCCTGCTTTAAATTATTTTATGGCAGTCCAAAATAAATTAAAAGGTCGAGTTGGAAACAATTTTTGATGTCAAGCCTTTAGAGCTGCTCTGTCTGATTTGAGATGTGCTTCACTATAAAAGGTGTCACCGCTCTCACTAATAAACTGTATACTGATTACCTGTTTAAATGATAACATATTGAATTAAAATATACTATTAAAATGAATTTTGCCAGTTTCTTTTTTGACGCAGCTGCTAGAAAAGTTAAAATTACACGTGACTTGCATTATATGTCTGCTAGACAGAGGGGCTCTAGAACAGTTTCGAAGGAAACCTCATAGGTGGCCCAGCATGCCTGGAGGCCAGATGGTGCTGCTGAGCCTGGGCCCAGACATTGATTTGGAACAGTGGTTCTCATAGTTCGATCCCCAAAACAGCATCATGAGCATCACCCAGGAATTCTGGGGCTCCACCCAAGACCTACTCAATCAGAAACTCTAAGGGTAGCCCAGCAGCCTGTGTTTAGCAGGCTCTGCAGGGGATTCTGATGCAGTGCAGGCTTGAGAAGCACTAGTTCAGGGGGCCAGTTCACTGTCCCTCAGACCGTTGGAGGGCCGGACTATAGTTTAAAAAAAAACTATGAACAAATTCCTATGCACACCGCACATATCTTATTTTGAAGTAAAAAAACAAAACGGGAACAAATACAATATTTGTATTTGCATGTGGCCCACGGGCTGTAGTTTGAGGACCCCTGCACTAGTTTAAAGGTATGAGAAGCACTATTAAAGCCACAGGGGAAGAGGCTGAGACTCACCCAAGGTAGGACCTGCCTTAACTCACTGGCTTGGAACTGTTGCAGGTAAACTGAACAGGATGGCAAGGGCTGGACTGCGGAGACCAGAACTCACGGGGGCTGAGAGGTAGGGGGGCTGAGAGTGGGTGATGGCAGCAGAAAAATGCATAAGGGGGGAAAGCTGGTTCCAGAAGGATACAAACATAATACCATGTACATGAAGTCTAAAACCATGCAAACTGATCACCATACATTGATTGTGGATACAAGTATCAGGAGTAAAAAGCATGCTCATGGGAGCTGTGTACCAATGTGGCAAGTGCAACAGCATGTGTGGGAAAGATAAAACACTTCATTTAGGATGATGGTTATGTCTTGGAGAAAGAAAGGGAAGGGGATCTTGCTGAGGAGGCTTCAACAGTGGGCTTCAACTTAAGAAATGTAATGTTACATATCTAAAGCTTGGCGGTACATACATAGGTGTTGATAGTATTATTCCCTATATCTTTGTGTAAGTCTGAGGTATTTCCTAATAAAAATGAGAAAAATAAAAAGAGGAAAGGGAGAGAATGTGTTTAATCTGTGGACTCTGTCTAAAGGGGGAAAAGGTGGAGTCCTATTTGACCAAAGCATCAGAGAAGGGGCAGGGCAGGGCTCTTGCAGTTGAAACTAGACAGCCTCATTTTTGCATTTAGTTAAGGTTTCCTAAGCGCTTTCTTGATTGCACTGATACCTTCTCTTATATTCTATGGTAGCACATCTCATATTCTAACTTATATTGTCATTCTTTAATTGAGGTGAAATTTACATAAAACTAACCATTTAAAAGTGAGCAATTCAGTGACAATCACAATTTTGTGCATCCATCAACTCTTTAGTTCCAAAATATTTTCATCACTCCAAAACCCTGTTCCCATTAGTCATTCTCCATCTCCCCATCTCCCCATCTCCCCATCCCCCCAGCCTCTGACAACCATCAATCTGTTTTCCACCTCTATGAATTTACCTATTATTGGACATATTATATAAATAAAATCATATAGCTGACCTTTTGTGTCTGGTTTCTTTCACTTAGCATAATGTTTTCAAGATTCATCCACATTGTAGCATATATTTGTACTTCATTCCTTTTTACAGCTTAATAATATTCTATTGTATGCATGAACCTCAATTTGTTTATCCATTCTTCTGTTAAAGCAAAGCAAACTTCACATGCCCACAATTACTTTTTGTGTGTGTCGATGTTTTAAAATGTATTATGTATTCCTTATGGCTGGAACCACATGGTGAAACAGTGAGGCACAAGCTCCTTGTCATCATTACCTAAAATGAAAGGGCAGGCCAGTAGACATTTTTTCCATATAGTGTGATTTGAGCACCTTCAAATTGTTTTTGATTTTTCAGTGCTTACATTGTATACTAGTGAGCTGATAGTATAGTCTTGCTCTTAGACCCAGGCAAGAGGCATTTCTGTCCTGAGCTCCGTGCTTTAGAGTCCCCACTTTTGTCCTCTTCCAACCATGCCCCTCCCTACAGGGCCAGGAGCCCAGCCCCTGGAACAAGGGGTGTGCCCCTGCTAGCCCATGTTTCAGGTACCTGGCACCCCTTTACCTCCCAAGTCTGCTGCCAGGGCCTGTGTACTTCTCCTGGAGCTGTCCTTGGAAGGGCTGACTACATTGCTGGGATTTGTGCTCCCAGGCCTAGGGGGTGGTAGTATATGCCCAGACCTGGGGATGGGTCTGGTCTAGGTGATTGGGAAGGGGGGCAGCTCTACCTACACCATTGGATAAGGTTCATATTATACGGAGCCTCCCCCAAACCATGCTACCAATTTCATAATGGATTTTGGAAAATCTTTATTATGGAAAAGTTCAAACATAAAAGTAGAGAGACTGTTACGGTGAATGACTGACCACATACCCATCATCCAGCTTCAACAATTATCAGTATGTTCAATCTTGTTTCAGTTATATCTCCACCCATTCTTTATCTCCCAATGAATGATTTTGAAGCAAATCCCAGATATCATTTTATCTGTAAATACTTCAATAAACATTTGTAAAAACTAAGGACTCCCTTTTATTAAAAAAACTAGAGGCCCGGTGCATGAAAATTCATGCACTGGAGGGGGGCCCAGCCTGCCCCCTCTCAGAGTTCGGGAGCCCTCAGGGGCAGGAGGTGACCTGGTGATCAGGGGAATGCAACACCTCATCGCACCTCTGCTGCTGCCACTGCCGGCAGGGCAAGCCTCAGCAGACCCTGGTTACCTGAGCCTCGGGCGGCCAGGCAGCCACCATCCGAGGTTTGTCTGTGCCTCAGGCTGGCCCTGGGTGGCTGCGGGGCTGAGGGAACTGGGAGGCTCTAGAGGCAGATGTGCAGAGTGGCCAGGCCTGGCTTTGCCGCACGCCTGACGCCCTGGCGGGGCTGAGGGGACTGGGCACCACCATCTTGTGGCTGTGGGCGCCGCCATCTTTGAGGGCATGGCAGTCAATTAGCATATTCCCACCTTATTGGCTGTGGGCACTGCCATCTTTGAGGGCAGGGCAGTCAATTAGCATATTCTCTCCTTATTGGCTCTTGCCATCTTTGCGACAGCATGAGGGTCAATTAGCATATTACCACTTTATTAGATAGGATACTAGATGTCCGGTGCATGAAGTTCGTGCACGGGTAGGGTCTCTAGGCCTGGCTGGCGATCAGGGCTGATCAGGACCTTCTGACTACTGGCCGGGGCCTTCCTTTGTTCTGCACCACCCCCTGGTGGTCAGCGCATGTCAAAGCAAGCAATTGAACTCCCTGTCTCCCAGTTGAACTCCCAGGGGCACAATTTGCATATTAAGCTTTTATATATATAGACTAGTGGCCTGGTGCACCAAATTCGTTCATGGGGGAGGGTATGTTCCTCAGCCTGGCCTGAACCCTCTCCAATTTGGGACCCCTCGAAGGATGTCCTACTGCCAGTTTACAGGGATCGGGCCTAAACCGGCAGTTGGACATCCCTCTTGCAATCCAGGACTGCTGGCTCCTAACCACTCACCTGCCTGCCTGATTGCCTCTAACCACTCTGCCTGGCGGTCTGCTCGCTCCCAACTGCCCCCCACCCGCTGCTGGCCTGCTTGCCCCCAAATGCCCCCCCACCAGCCTGACCACCCCAAACTGCCCCCCCTGCTGGCCTGCTTGCCCCTACCTTCCCTCCCCACTGGCCTGCTCATCCCCAACTGTCCCCCTGCTGGCCTGCTCACTCCAAACTGCCCCCCCCCGCTGTCCTGATCAGCTCCAACTGACCCCCACTGATGGCCTGCTTGTCCCCAACTGGCCCCCCTTCTGGTCTGCTTACCCCCAATGGCCCTGCACCCCACCAGCCTGATCACCCACAACTGCCCTCCCCTCTTGGCCTCTATCCGCCTCTACCTTGGCCCCGCCACCATGGCTTTGTCCAGAAGAACATCTGGAAGGCCTCCCAGTCTCATTAGCATATTACCCTTTTATTAGTATAGATGAATTATTTTATAGAATGGGCATTTTATTACAGATGGTTTCCCATGGCACTTTTTCTAAAGAAGTAAAAATTACTTTAAAAAATATCTCAGGAAGACTGGGAAATTTACAGTATCTGCTTTTCTTCCAAGAAAGTTGTCACTTTTATGCCAGAGTGAGAATTATTTGTATGCTTTGTATGTCAGCATTGGGCCACTGTGACTGGGGGGCACTTAGCTTGACTTGAGAGTAATTATCTTGCTCACTGGCTGGGAGGGAGGGTGTGTGGCAGAGGAGATAAATACTTGGTTCTGGATTATTCATAGATTGCTGACTTTCTGGGTTGATTGTGCAAGCCCCTCCTTTTATTGATGTCCACCTTCTGTTGACAGACATCTACCCTGGGAGAGAAATGAGATGAAACTCTCTTTCTTGTCATTGTAAAAAGCATTTGAATTCCTAAGGTGTGATAAGGCCACCCAGCCATCCACAGTCAAGGCACACATTTTCATGGAGGATGTTCCCACTCCTGAATAAATAAAAACAATTTTTTCCTTTAATTTAAACTTTCTTCTATAACCGTTTTCTTGTTACTTAAAAGCTAGTTTTCTTGGAGACACGGAATCTGCTGGTGCTCTGACCTGGACATCTCTGCCTTCAGATCGGGGAGGAACACAGGCTAATATTTATAAGCCACCAGTCCGTGGTGTATTTGTTGTAACAGCCTGAATGGACTCAACAGAAGAAAAGTCAAATGTAACTGATGTCAAGCAGATCCAAGCACAGCAACCTCCTGAGCACCACACCCTCTGCTGAGGAACAGCAGCTGTACGTGAAACCTCGCCCCACCAGCCAGAAGAGCCACCACAGCTGTGAACAGCACCCACCAGAGGAGCTGCTGCCAACTGAAGAGCAGCTGCTACCGAAACCGCCCGAAGAGCAACCACAGACCAAGGAGTCACTGCCACCAAGGGAGCAACCACTGAACGACTCAACGTCTAGATATGTCAGTGAGATCAAACATGGGTAGACAAAGAAACCCCCAAAGGAAAGAGAAGGAGGACTCTCCAGAAAAGAAGCTAAGTAATACAGAGGCATGCAATATGACAGGAAAAGAATTCAGAATAAGGGTCCTAGAGTGCATAAATCGGATGGAGGAAAAAATTGACAACCTCTGCAAGAAGCAAGAAGAAACAGATGAAAAAATCGACAACATATGGAAGAAGCTAGAAGAAACAAATGAAAAAATCAACAACTTAAGACCCAAGAAGAAATGAAGAGTGATATAGCTGCAATGAAAAACTCCATTGAAAGTATCAACAGTAGATAGGAGAAGCGGAGGACCGAGTTAGTGAATTAGAAGACAAGGAAGCAAAACACACCCAAAATGTACTGCAATTGGAGAAAAAAATTAAAAGACAGGAGGAGAGCCTAAGGGAGCTCTGGGACAACATGAAAGGAAACAACATACGAATAATAGGGGTACCAGAACAACAGAAGGATGAACAAGGATTAGAAAACCTATTAGAAGAAATAATTTCAGAAAACTTCCCTGAGGTGGGGAAGAAAAAAGTCACACAAGCCCAGAGAGTCCCAAACAAGGTGAACCCGAAAAGACCCACACCAAGACACATCATAATTACCATGGCAAATGTTCAGGACAAAGAGAGAATCTTACAGGCTGCAAGAGAGAGACGGAAAGTTACATACAAGGGATCTCCCATTAGATTGTCAAATGATTTCTCAACAGAAACACATCAGGCCAGAAAAGAATGGACAGAAATTTACAAAGTGATGCAAAGCAAAGGACTGAATCCAAGAATACTCTATCCAGCAAGGCTATCATTCAAACTTGAAGGGGAAATAAGAAGCTTCACAGACAAAAAAAGGCTAAGGGAGTTTATCACCACCAAGCCAGCAATGCAAGGAATGCTAAAGGGACTGGTATAAAAATAAGAAATAAAAAGCTCAGAAAGAAAACAGCCACACAAAAACAGAAATGGCTACAAACAAGTACCTTTCAATAATAACTTTAAACGTAAACGGACTAAATGCTGCAAACAAAAGACATCGAGTGGCTGAATGGATAAAAAAACATGACCCATACAACTGCTGTCTACAAGAAACCCACCTCATTAGAAGGGACTCACACAGACTGAAAGTGAAAGGATGGAAAAATATCTTTCAGGCAAATGGAAAGGAAAAGAAAGCTGGGGTAGCAATACTTATATCGGACAAAATAGACCTCAAAGTGAAGGCCATAACAAGAGATAAGGAAGGCCACTTCATAATACTAAAGGGATCAATACAACAAGAAGATATAACTCTGGTAAACATATATGCACCCAATGCAGGAGCACCCAAATTCATAAAAAAAACTCCTGGAAGATATCAAAGGAGAGATCAACAACAATACAATCATAGTAGGGGACTTTAATACACCACTGACAACACTGGATAAGCCCTCTAGACAAACAATCAGCAAAGATACAGCAATCCTAAATGACTCACTAGATCAGATGGACTTAATAGACATCTTCAGAACACTTCACCCCAAAGCCAGGGAATATACATTCTACTCAAATGCTCATAAGACATCTTCAAAAATAGACCATATATTGGGTCACAAGCAAAGTATCCCCAAATTCAAGAAGATTGAAATCATAAAAAGCGTCTTCGCAGACCACGATGGCATAATATTAGAAATAAACTACAATAAAAACAACCCCAAATACTCAAACACCTGGAAGCTGAATAGCATGCTATTAAATATTGATTGGGTTACCAATGAGATCAAAGAAGAAATTCAAAACATCCTGGAAACTAATGACAATGAAAACACAACAATCCAAAACCTATGGGACACAATGAAAGCAGTCCTGAGAGGGAAGTTTATAGCTCTACAGGCCTATCTCAAAAAACAAGAAAAAAATGGTAGTAAATCAGCTAACTCTACAACTCAAACAATTAGAAAGAGAGCAACAAGAAAAGCCCAGAGTGAGCAGAAGGAAGGAGATAATAAAGATTAGAGCAGAAATAAATGACATAGAGACCAAAAAAACAATACAGAAAATCAATGAAACCAAGAGCTGGTTCTTTGAAAGGATAAACAAGATTGACAAACCTCTAGCCAGACTCACCAAGAAGCAAAGAGAGAGGACCCAAATAAACAAAATCAGAAACAATAGAGGCGAAATAACAACAGACCCCACAGAAATACAAATGATTGTTAAAAAATACTATGGACAGCTCTACTCCAACAAACTAGACAACCTGGAGGAAATGGACAAATTCCTAGAAAAATACAACATTCCAAAACTCAATCAGGAAGAATCTAAAAATCTCAACAGGCCAATAACTATGGAAGAACTTGAAGCAGTCATCAAAAAGCTTCCAGCACACAAAAGCCCAGGACCAGACGGCTTCACAGGGGAGTTTTACCAAACATTCAAGGAAGAACTAAAACCTATCCTCCTCAGACTACTACAAAAAATTCAAGAGGAAGGAACACTTCCAAGCTCATTCTATGAAGCCAGCATCACCCTAATACCAAAACCAGGTAAAGACAACACAATGAAAGAGAATTACAGGCCAATATCCCTCATGAACATAGATGCCAAAATCCTCAAGAAAATCTTAGCAAATCGGATCCAGCAGTACATCAGAAAGATCATACACCATGACCAAGTAGGATTTATCCCAGGGATGCAAGGATGGTACAATATCCGCAAATCAATAAACATGATACATCACATAAACAAATTGAAAGAAAAAATCCACATGGTCATATCAATTGATGCAGAAAAAGCATTTGACAAAATTCAACACCCATTTTTGATAAAAGCTCTCAGCAAGGTGGCAGTAGAAGGATCATACCTCAACATAATAAAAGCCATATATGACAGGCCCACAGCCAACGTCATACTCAATGGACAAAAACTAACACCATTTCCCCTAAGAACAGGAACAAGACAGGGATGCCCCCTCTCACCACTCCTGTTCAACATAGTACTGGAAGTGTTAGCCATTGCAATTCGGCAAGAAGAAGAAATAAAAGGCATCCAAATTGGAAAAGAGGAAGTAAAACTGTCCTTATTTGCAGACGACATGATATTATACATACAAAACCCTAGAGACTCCATCAAAAAGCTACTAGACTTAATACATGAATTTGGCAATGTAGCAGGATACAAAATTAACCCCAAGAAATCTGAGGCATTTCTATACACCAATAGTGAACTTTCAGAAAGAGTGATTACAAAAACAATCCCTTTTACCATCGCACCAAAAAAATTAAGCTACCTAGGAATAAACTTAACTAAAGAGGTAAAAGACCTCTACTCAGAAAACTACAGGACGTTGAAAAAAGATATAGAGGAAGACATAAACAGATGGAAGAACATACCGTGTTCATGGATTGGTAGAATCAACATCATTAAAATGTCCATACTACCCAAAGCAATCTATAAATTCAACGCACTTCCCATTAAAATACCAACGGCATACTTCAGAGATCTAGAACGAACTCTCCAAAAATTCATCTGGAATAAAAAAAGACCCCGAATAGCTGCAGCAATCCTGAAAAAGACCAAAGTAGGTGGGATCTCAATACCAGATATCAAGTTGTAATACAAAGCCACTGTTCTCAAAACTGCCTGGTACTGGCACAAGAATAGGCATATAGATCAATGGAATAGAATAGAGAGCCCAGAAATCAGCCCGAACCAATATGCTCAATTAATATTTGACAAAGGAGGCAAGAACATACAATGGAGCCAAGATAGTCTCTTCAATAAATGGTGTTGGGAAAATTGGACAGATATATGCAAGAAAATGAAACTAGACCACCAGCTTACACCATACACAAAAATAAACTCAAAATGGATAAAGGACTTAAATGTACGACAGGAAACCATAAAAATTCTAGAAGAATCCAAAGGCAACAAAATCTCAGACATATGCCGAAGCAATTTCTTCACTGATACAGCTCCTAGGGCACTTGAAACTAAAGAGAAAATGAACAAATGGGACTACATCAAAATAAAAAACTTCTGCACAGCAAAAGAAACCATCAACAAAACAACAAGAAAACCCACTGTGTGGGAAAACATATTTGCCAATGTCATATCTGATAAGGGCCTAATCTCCAAAATTTATAGGGAACTCATACAACTTAACAAAAGGAAGATAAACAATCCAATCAAAAAATGGGCAAAGGACCTAAATAGACACCTTTCAAAAGAGGACATTCAGAAAGCCAACAGACATATGAAAACATGCTCAAAGTCACTAATCATCCGAGAGATGCAAATCAAACCAACAATGAGGTACCATCTCACACCTGTCAGACTGGCTATCATCAACAAATCAACAAATGACAAGTGCTGGAGAGGATGTGGAGAAAAAGGAACCCTTCTGCACTGCTGGTGGGAATGCAGACTGGTGCAGCCACTATGGAAGACAGTATGGAGTTTCCTTAAAAAACTGAAAATGGAACTCCCATTTGACCCTGTGATCCCACTTCTAGGAATATATCCCAAGAAACCAGAAACACCAATCAGAAAGGATATATGCACCCCTATGTTCATAGCAGCACAATTCACCATAGCTAAGATCTGGAATCAGCCTAAGTGCCCACCAGTAGATGAATGGATTAGAAAACAGTGGTACATCTACACGATGGAATACTATGCTGCTCTAAAAAGGAAGGAACTCTTACCATTTGCAACGTCATGGATGGAACTGGAGAGCATTATGCTAAGTGAAATAAGACAGTCAATGAAGGAAAAATACCACATGATCTCACTCATTCGTGGATAATAGAGACCATTATAAACTTTTGAACAATAATAGATACAGAGGCAGAGCTGCCTCAAACAGATTGTCAAACTGCAGCTGGGAGGCCAGGGAAGGTTGGGGGGCAGGAGGTAGGGGGGTAAGAGATCAACTAAAGGACTTGTACGCATGCATATAAGCATAACCAGTGGACATAAGACATTGGGGGATAGGGGAGGCTAGGGGACTGTCTAGGGCGGTGGGATAAAATGGACACATATGTAATACCCTTTGTAATACTGTAAGCAATAAAAAAAAAAACCTAGTTTTTTTGAAACTATTTCCAAAGCTTTTCAAGTTGTATATGTCCTTGGAATGAATTTATAAATTAGAATTGAGCCCGGCGGGTGTGACTCAGTGGTTTAGCATCGACCTATGAACCAGGAAGTCACAGTTTGATTCCAGGTCAGGCCACATGCCCGGGTTGTGGGCTTGATCCCCAGTACGGGGTGTGTAGGAGGCAGCCGATCAATGATTCTCTCTCATCATTGATGTTTCTTTCTTTTTTTAAAAAAATACATTTTATTGTTTTTTTTTCAGAGAGGAAGGGAGAGGGACAGAGAGTTAGAAACATTGATGAGAGAGAAACATCGATCAGCTGCCTCCTGCACTCCTCCTACTGGGGATGTGCCCGCAACCAAGGTACATGCCCTTGACCGGAATCGAACCTGGGACCCTTCAGTCCGCAGGCCGATGCTCCATCCACTGAGCCAAATCAGCCAGGGATCATCCTTGATGCTTCTATCTCTCTCCCTCTCCCTTCCTCTCTGAATCAATAAGAATATATTTGAGAGAGAGAGAGAGAGAGAGAGAGGAGTATATATGTTTGTAAATAGCAAAACATGTATTTGATGCTCTTAGAAAGTCTTATTTTCTTTCATTAATACTTGTGCAGTATAGGGAACTCCATAGATTCTCTTAATTTGAAGAAAGTTAGAGGGAAAGGTACTAATTCAGAGCTCCTTGGGAAAATGTGTCACTTATATATTTTTTATGTTTATTTTTTTAAATCAAAAACTGAAATATTTTCTATTCAGAAAATATATTTGGATCTAAATATCTTCTATAATTTTAACCCTAACATATCAATTTAAATATTTTAAAAATGGTTGGGATATTTGTTTTTTTTTTAAGTAAGTTAGGTTACTGAAGTTCTACATGTTACTGGATCACCTGGGGTAATTTTCTGATTGGAAAATTAAGAATTATAGTCAGAGGGGAGGACATGAGAATTTTTAAAGAACATATTCAATTTACTTTAGAAGCTGAACCTCTCTTATCATGTGACTTGTTTTGTATGTTTGTTAAACTATATTCTCACATAAGCATTGCTGCTATTGGGACAAACAGTGACAGCTGATTTGGGTCATTTGAAAGTCCGTCCACTGTCTGTTTTAATTTGTATGTTTGTTTTGACTCTGTCATATGCTCAATCTTCAGTGGAAGTCATGAGAACCTATTAATTTTTCATGCTCCCTCCTTTACATTGGAAATACTCTTTTTTACTCAGAGGGACCTTAACTTTAATGTAAGGGATTGTTTCCGTTGCCAACTGTTTTCTTCCTTGCCAAGTAAGACAGTTGTTGTGAACTCCTTAGTGATGCCTTCCCCAGGATATTTGCAGATGTTGTTGGGAAAAGTCATTTCATCCCCGACCTTTGCATGTCAGGTGCTGGGGTGCCTGGGGTGCTGCCATGCCTGCGCCCCCAGCCCTCCCTTAGTGATCGCAGATCAGGGGGCTGCAGGCATGGCTGCACCCTGGGGCTGCACCAGGTGCCCATGGTGCAGCCATGCCTGTGGCCCTCACGAAGGGAAGGGCAGGGCCACAGGCACAGCTGCACCTGGGGGACCGGGTGCGGCCGTGCCTGCACCCCTGGATCTGCAATCACGAAGGGAGGGGCCAGGCAGCACCTGGTGCCCTGGGTGCCGCCATGCCTGCGGCCCAGCCCCTCCTTTCGCGATTGCAGATCAGATGGCTGCAGGCACGGCTGCACCCGGTGCCCAGGGTGCTGCCATGCCTGCTGCTCAGCCCCTCCCTTCGAGATCGCATACCACGGGGCTCCAGGCACGGCTGCACCTGGTCCTCCCCGCCCCTCCCTTCGCCATGGCAGATCAGGGGGCCGCAGGGGGTCCTGCACCCTGGCTCTCTCGTCCTCCGATCGCCATGGCGATCACCAGCACCCCCGGCCGGGGGGTGTCGCCTGGCCTGCTGCCCCCCCCAGCTCTTGCCTGCCACCATTCTTCTGTCTTTTCCCCTTTGCCTCCCATCATTGAGCCTATGTATGCAAATTAGCCACCATCTTTGTTGGCAGTTAATTTACATATCACCCTGATTAGTCAATGGGAAGGGTAGCGAAGTTACGGTTAATTACCATGTTTGTCTATTATTAGAAAGGATAATTGCAATACCTTATCAAACTTTATTTATTTATTTATTTTTTTATGGCCCAGCCAGTGTGTCTCAGTGGTTAAGCATCAACAAATGAACCAGGAGCTTATGGTTTGATTCTTTTTTTTAAAAAATTTATTGCTTAAAGTATTACAAAGGGTATTACATATGTGTCCATTTTACCCCCCCGCCCTAGACAGTCCCCTAGCCTCCCCTATCCCCCAATGTCTTATGTCCATTGGTTATGCTGATATGCATGCATACAAGTCCTTTAGTTGATCTCTTACCCCCCTACCTCCTGCCCCCCAACCCTCCCCGGCATTCCTGCTGGAGTTTAACAATCTGTTTGAGGCAGCTCTGCCTCTGTATCTATTATTGTTCAAAAGTTTATAATGGTCTCTATTATCCATGAATGAGTGAGATCATGTGGTATTTTTCCTTCATTGACTGGCTAATTTCACTTAGCATAATGCTCTCCAGTTCCATCCATGACATTGCAAATGGTAAGAGCTCCAGGCAGTGATTGAGGCTGTCCTTGGGACCAAGACATGGATCTGTGACCCTACCAGGCGGGGGGCAGTGCTTGAGGCTGTCCACGGTCCGGGACCCGGATCTGTGACCCTGCCGGGCGGGGGGCAGCACTTGAGGCTGTCCGCGGTCCGGGACCCGGATCTGTGACCCTGCCGGGCGGGGGGCAGTGCTTCAGGCTGTCCACAGTCCGGGACCCGGATCTCTGACCCTGCCGGGTGGGGGCGCACCATTTGAGGCTGTCCTCGGTCCCAGGACCCGGATCTGTGGCCCTGCCGGGCGGGGGGCAGTGCTTGAGGCTGTCCGCCATCCTGGGAACCAGATCTGTGACCCTGCCGGGCAGGGGGGAACTTTTGAGGCTGTCCACGGTCCGGGACCCGGATCTGTGACCCTGCCGGGCGGGGGGCAGCCCTTGAGTCTGTCCACGGTATGGGACCCGGATCTGTGACCCTGCCGGGCAGGGGGCAACGCTTGAGGCTGTCCACGGTCCAGGCAACAGATCTGTGACCCTGTCAGGCGGAGGGCAGCGCTGGAGGCTGTCCACGGTCCGGGACGCGGATCTGTGACCCTGCCGGGCGGGGGGCAGCCCTTGAGGCTGTCCGCGGTCCGGGACCCGGATCTGTGACCCTGCCGGGCAGGGGGCAACGCTTGAGGCTGTCCACGGTCCAGGCAACAGATCTGTGACCCTGTCAGGCGGAGGGCAGCGCTGGAGGCTGTCCACGGTCCGGGACCCGGATCTGTGACCCTGCCGGGCGGGGGGCAGCCCTTGAGTCTGTCCACGGTATGGGACCCGGATCTGTGACCCTGCTGGGCGGGTCGGCAGCTCGCACATGGGTGGATTGGCCGGGGTTGGGCAGGGCAGGACGCCTGGCTTTGCCCAGCCCCAGTAACTCTGGGCAGGTGAGCAGCGCTGAAAGCCTCTGGACAGGGGAGGCAGGCCAGCGGAGGGCAGCCTGTACTCCCCACATAGCGGTGGTGACAGCTGTGAGCTCGCCAAGGGGAGCCTGCAGGCTGAGCTGAAGTAGCGCCTGCAGGCCATCAGAGCCCAGGAGTGGCTGCGCAAGATCCGCCTCCTGGCCCAGAAGGTGCAAGATCGCAAGGACAGCCACCATGGCTGGCCAGACTGACATCCTCCTGCCGCACCACGGGGGTTTGCGGATCTGCAAAGCCAGAGGACTCCGGTGTGCACATCCCCCCCTGGCATACGAACATCCCCCAGCACACTGTCACCCTCCCGTGGCTGCAACAGTTGCAAACCGAGGCGTGCACAAGTTCCCCCCACCTCTGCACCGCACTTCCATCAACCCGGGATGCCTAACACCCCCACAGGATGTGCACACATCCCCTCTGATGCGCTCACGTCCTTTGGAGAGTGTCTGGGTGTTCTGGGTGCTGAGGGTGGGCGCCTGTGAGATGACAGTGAGAGGGCGGAGTGGTGATGATTGTTCCCACGGAGGCCAATGCAGCTGTGTGATCTCCTCTGGGGGGTTAATGCAGGTGCTGAGGCGGGAGCAGGTGCAGACAGGCACACCTGGTGGGCATGGGCAGCCCTCTCTGAGGTGCCTTCGGTCAGCGTTCAAGATCAAGAACCCAGAGGCGGAGAGGAATTCCGTCCTCTCAGTGAAACAGTGGGATAGTCGGGGCGACTGTAGAGGAGGAATGTGCAGTTTGGGTGCCAGCACCCATGAGCGAAGGCTGCCCTAACTGAGCCTCACTTGCTTGGGGCCTAGGGCACTCCTGCAGGGCAGCCGGTGACAGGACGTGCTTGTCCAAAGTAATGAGAGAAAACGTTGATTCTCCTGCTGCCACGAAGGTGGAAAGTGAAGTGGGGAGACATGTGGGGAGTGAGCGAGGTTCCCTGTCTGGGGGTTCCAAATCTGCTGTTGGTTTCTTTCACTGCTGACTAGAGATATACAGGGTGTCCCCCCAAAATGTATACACACTTTGAATACCTACTAATTCCAATGGTTTTAAGCATAAGAAAGAAACAACAATGGAGCTGTTATCTGTTAAAAGTGTGGGCACAAACAGGCAGTTGGACATTCCCTGAGGGGTCTCAGATTGAAGAGGGTGAAGGCCAGACTGAGGGCCCCTCCCCCCCCCACCCCAGTGCACAAATTTCGTGCACCGGGCTACTAGTCCTATATAATAAAAGCCTAATATGCAAATTGTTCTACTGGGAATTTGACTGCTCGCTATGACAGGCACTGACCACCAGGGGGTGACAATGCAGCACTGGCAGTGGGCAGCAGTAGAGGCACTGCCTGCTCCAATGGGCCCCGAGGAGAGTGGGACCACGGAGGGGGGGGGGGATGGTGGAGCAGGTGAGCAGGCGGCACCTGGCTAAGACAAGTGCAAGCACGGCCCCATTTGCCCCTCCAATAGTGACCAGTGGTGGCAGTGGGGAGGTGGGGCTGCAGTCCAGCACCAACTGATCACCCCACAGATGGCGACCAGCAGCAGCAGCAGGGGTCAGGGCCACCACCCAGCTCCCAGGTGCTGAGGGAGCTGGGCGGGGGGCCCGGCCCTGACCAATCGTCCTGTAGACGGAGACCAGTGGCCGGCAGGCCCTGATCGCCCGATTGAGACTGGACCCTGGGCTGGGACAGGGAACTGGGGGTGGGTGGGTGGTGACCAACCTCCCACAGCTCCTGGGCAGGGGGCTGACACCTCTCGCCGGCTACCTGGGGGCAGGAATAACTGGGACAGATGTGCGGTGAGAATGTGAGATGTCCACTGAGATCACTCTCAATCTCCCTGCTACCCTCTCCCGGGAGGCCAGGGCTTGCATCAGAGAAGCCCCTGTGCTCAGGTGCTGGGTGCCTGCGAGGAGCCCACCCCACACCTGTGTGGCCTCTTCTGGGTGAGCCAGGCCACAGCTGCTGGGACCACAGGGGCTGGTCGGACTCCTGGTGGGTTTGCGCAGGAGCCAGTCTGCGAGGCTGGCCAAGAGAGAGTGAGCTGCCCGCCTGGCTTCTGTGCAGAGCCGCTGGGCGGCCCAGAGGCCCACGCTGCGCCCCAGCCCACAGCGTCCAGCTGTGTTCACTGCATCTCCATGTGGGGACTTGGGTGCCAGGACTCAGGCAAAGGGGGGCACGTGGGGGCCCAGGGGCCCAGGTGCTGCCCAGGGCCTAGAGGTCAGCTGAGACCTGCCCTTCCATACCAGACGCTCACGCTTCGATCACTGGCCAGGCCTAGGGACCACACCCATGCATGAATTTCGTGCACTAGGCCTCTAGTCTATAATATAATGACATGCTAAAAGGCAAATATTGAGAGAAAAATCTAACAGAATTCTATAAATTTTTTCCAAGATATAAATATGCTCAATTAAAATCACATGCTTGTGTTAAGTGAGATAAGTCAGTCAGTGAAAGATAAATATATGATTTCATTTACATGTTGAATCTAAAGTACAAAACAAACAAACAAACAAACAAACAGAACAGAAATAAACTCATAAATACAGAGAACAGACTCATAGTTGCCAGAAGGGGACTGGGTGAAATAGGAAAAAGGATTAAGAAGTGGAGATTGATAGTTACAAAATAGTCATGAGAATATAAAACACAGCATAGGGAATAGAGTCAAAATATTGTAATAACTATGTATGGTGTCAGGTGGGTAGTGGAAATATCAGGAGGAACACTTTGTAAAATATATTTTACATGATCTAACCACTATGCTGTGCACTTTAAACTAATAACAAATAATATTGAATGTAAACTGTAATTGAAAAATAAAATTTTAAAAAACATATGCTTGGAAATACCTAGCTCCTGGATTGATATCAATATTTGCCAACATCTGTGTGAAAAAGATATTTGCAAGATAAAGTATGTAAACCCCTTCTACATGGTCACATTGAGCTAGTGCTGCAGTCTGGAAATAGGCTGAAGCCTCAGCCTCACCTGTGGCCTTCCTCAGCTTCATGACCATAGACCTGTGCAAAGTGACGGAGCTTTGGGCCTGGGTGTAAATGTGTAAGCAGGATCCAAGCATTCTGCATACTGAGGAAATGCCTTCTTGGGGGAGTGGATGCGCAGCATGGGGAGGTGTAAAGTACTACCTGTTACTCATAAAACTAAATCAGAGGAAAATATTAAGAAGGAAAAAACAGATAGTAAGAAGGTAGCAGAAAATGTAAAATCAGAGGAAACATTAAGTGAGAAAAATGATCTCGGAAATGACCATGAAGGTGTGATTGAACCCAATTCTGATGCCTCTCAAGAAATGAGAGATGAAAGTGTAGAGATAACTGAAGGCCATGATGGATCAGGCAAATGATAAAAGTGTGGCTGCCATTGATGCCCTAAGTAATGGTGAACTACAGAAAGCCATTGACTTGTTCACAGATGCCATCAAGCTGAATCCTCACTTGGCCATTCTGTATGCCAAGACAGCCAGTGTCTTCATCAAATTACAGAAGCCAGCTGCTGCCGTTGGAGACTGACAGAGTTATTGAAATAAATCGTTATTTAGCTCAGCCTTGCAAATGGCGAGGCAGAGCACACAGACTTCTGGACCACTGGGAAGAAGCAGTCCATTATATTGACCTTGTGTGTAAATTGGATTATGAAGATGCTAGTGCAATGATGAAAGAAGTTCAACCAAGGGTCCAGAAAATTGCAGAACACTGGAGGAAATATGAGTGGAAACCTGAAGAGTGAGAGGTCAAAGAAAGAATGGAAAGGGTTAAGAAGACTCCTAACAAAATGAGAGAGCCAAGAGGGAGGAAGAAGCCAGAGGACAATCAGGAGCTCTGTATGGCTCATTTCCAGCTAGCTTTCCTTGAAGAATGCCTGGTAATTTTTTTTCTGGAGGAATGCCTGGATTGGGAAGAGGCATGCCTGAATAGTAGGAATGCCTGGGCTCAATGAAATTATTTGTGATCCAGAGGTTATTGAATCCATGCAGGATCCAGAAGTTATAGTGGCCTTTCAGGATGTGGCCCAGAACCTGGCAAATATGTCAAAATATCAGAGCAACCCAGAGGTTGTTAATCTCATCAGTAATTTGTCAGTCAAATTTGGCGGTCAAGTGTAATGCCCTTCTTACAAATAAAAGCCTTGCTGGAGGAAAAGCAACCTAAATCTCCCAAATGGATGTTGCAAAATACAAACCAGTGTACCTCTGAACTTCTCATGAAGAAAGCTTTGAAGAGAATCCTTACCTCTCTGCCCAACATAAAGCTGTAATATTTTATAGTGATTTTCCATTAGAATGTTCATTCAGATAATGTTCTCCTACTAGGAATTACAAACTTTAAACACTTTTAAACTTTAATATTTCAAAACAAATAAAAAGGGTGTGTTAGCCCGGTTGGTGTGGCTCAGTGGTTGAGCGTCAACCTATGAATCAAGAGGTCTCGATTCAATTCCCAAACAGGGCACATGCCCAGGTTGTGGGCTTGATCCCCAGTAGGGGGTGTGCAGGTGGCAGCTGATCAATGATACTCTCTCATCATTGATGTTTCTCTCTCTCTCCCTTTCTCTCTGAAAATCAGTAAAAAATATATTTTTAAAAACCCTACATTTTTGTTTACTAATTATTTTGGTGTTTTCCTTTGAATTAATTGGGCAAAGAAGATACTTCAGAATGGAAAATTTATTGCTCAGTTTGAGTAAAATAAAGGCCAATTAGTGGGAAGAAAAATGTAACATTTAAATAGATAAAATTTGATTTGAATACAAAGTTACTGAGGCATTTTGATTTGTCTTTTTAAATGCTTTATATTTAAAAATGATTTATTTTCATAAAACTACTGGAACCACCAGTATTGTAGTAGGAACTAGGTAGGGACGGAAATTACTTGGCAGGGCAGCAGCAATCTTACTACATTTTAAATCACGTATCCTTGTACAGAAGCATGTAAATCTTACACTGTGGTGAAGAGCTGGTTTGTATTTTATTTGTTTTTTAACTTTAAACAAATTTTATTACACAAAGTTTCACATAATTGGATATTTCTCTATTTTTTACACAAGTATTCTTACTCTCCACAGAAAGACTGCTTCTTAACTTCTCATCAGGTGATGGCAAGCACTAAAATCCTGATTTTAACAGAATAGTAGTAAAAATGACTCACTGATTTAAACTGAAAACAGTTCATTGGTATATGACTCTTGCATTTATTGGGAATGTACAAATGTATTTTTATTCAAAAATACAAACTAAGATTTCCAGTCAAGATGCTGGAATAGGTAAAAAATGCTTCCTCCCACAACCACATCAAAATTACAACTAAACTACAGAATAATCATAATTCAGAACCACCTGAAATAGAGCTGAATGGAAGGCCTGCAACTAGGGAATTAAAGGAGAAGCCACATCAAGACTGGTAGGAAGGGTGGAGGCATGGAACAGGTTGGTTCTACACTGACATGCGTTGGATAAGAATCAGGAAGGATATCTTGACTGTGGAGGTCCCCTCTGAGGAGTGAGGTGTTCCAGTCCCACACCAGGCCCCCCAGCCCAGGGTTCCAGTCCCAGGAAGAGAAGTCCCCATAACTTCTGACTGTAAAAACCAGTGGGAATTGAGGCTGAGGGAGGCTGAGGCTGCTGGAGTCCCAGACACTTCCTCTTAAAGGGCCCCTGTACAGATTTACTTGAACTCACTTGCTCTTAGCTCCAGTGTGGGGATAGCAGCTTGAAAGGCACCAGAGACATATGGGGAGAAACTGAATTGTTTGGCATCAGGGCGAGAGCTGGAGGGACAGCTTTCTCCCAGACAGAAGTTTAGGCAGAAGCCACTGTTCTTTGATGGGCCCTTCCCCTACAGAACCAGCAGGCGGGGGCCATATGAGACTCCATCAACCTGATCACACTGTCTGCCCCCACGTGATTATTCCCTGAGATCCTGCCTCACCCACCTTTGGAGCCCACCCAAGCTGTTTCCAGTGGCTTTACCATAGGAATGGCCTGTCTTGGCTCATGTTTCAGATTTTCCAAAAATCTCTCAAATAAGCATCATCTGGCCTCAGCAAGCCCCATACCTCTTGCTAAGTGGCTCCAGGCCCAGCACTGGCAGCAGCCAACCATGGTTCACAGCTTGGCCTCACCTGGCTACTTCCAAGCCCAACACAAGAAGCATCCATCTGCAGATCACTTTGTAGCTTATGCCTGGTGGTCCTGGGCAGAACACAGGCAGTGACTGACCTTGGCCTGGGTAAATCCTTCCCATTGACATCAAGTTGCTATAAGAGTGTATACAGACCACACAGGTATGCACCTTGAGTGTCCAGCTCTGGTGATTGGGGAGGCTGTGCCACTGGATCCTACAGGATGTCTACTATATTAGGCCACACTACCAAGCCTGGAAGATGCAGCAGCTCTACCTAGTACATAGAAACAAACACAGGGAGGTGGCCAAAATGAGGAGACAAAGAAACATGGCCCAAATGAAAGAACAGACCAAAACTTCAGGAAAAGAATGAAACAAAATTGAGACAATCAATCTAATAGATGCAGAGTTCAAACACTGGTTATAAGGATGCTCAAGGAACTTAGTGAGAACAACAGTATAAAAAAGAACCAGTCATAAATGGAGGGTACACTAACTGAAATAAAGAATAATTTACTGTGAATCAACAGAATAGGTGATGCTAAGAATCAAATCAGCAATTTGAAATATGAGGAAGCAAACAAACAAACAAAACACCTAATCAGACCAGCAAAAGAAAGAGGAATTTTTAAAAATGAAGATAGTGTAAGGAAACTCTGGTACAACTTCAAGCATACCAATATTTGCATCATGGGGGTGCCAGAAGGAGAAGAGAGAAAGCAAAAAATTGAAAACGTGTTTGAAAAAATAATGACAGAAAATTTCCCTAACTTAGTAAAGGAAACAGACATACACATCCAGGAAGCCCAGAGTCCCAAACAAGATGAACCCAAGGGGCCCACACCAAAACACTTCATAATTAAAATGCAAAAGGGAAAAAACAAACAGAGAATCTTAAAAGCAGCAAGAGAAAAGCAGTAAGTTACCTACAAGGGAACTACCATAAGACTGTTAGCTTATTTTTCAAAAGAAACTTTGCTGCCCAGAAGGGAATGGCAAGAGATATTCACAGTGATGAAAATCAAGGACCTACAATGAATATTACCCTACAAAGTATCATTTAGAATTGAAGGACAGATAAAGAGCTTTACATGCATGAAAAATCTAAAGTTCATCACCACCAAACCAGTATTATATGAAATGTTAAAGAGTCTTATTTAAGAAGATAACAAGATGAACAATAAGATGGCAATAAATACCTATCTGTCAACAGTTGAATCTACAAACAAAATGAACAAGCAGAACAGAAAGACTCATATATACAGAGGACTTTTTGTTGGTTGCTACATGGGAGGGGGATTGGGAGGATGGGTGAAAAAGGTGAAGAGATTACGAAGTACAAATTGGTTGTTACAGAATAGTCATGGGTATATATAGTACAGCATAGAAAATGTAGTCAATAATAGTCTAATAACTAGGTGTGGTGCTGGATGGTTTCAGGATTTATTGGGATGATTAAGTATTAAATTATATAATTTCTGGTCACTGGGGTGCATACCTAAAACTAATGTAATGATGTATATCAACTGTAATTGAAAATGAAAAATTAAATAAATAAAACAAAAATACAAAAATTATCGGGAGGCATGGACAATGACAGCAGTAGACCATTGTACATTGTCAACTGAAAGCAGTAGCTGATGGTTATAGTAATTTTCTTAAGCATCAGCCAGCCTTGTCTTCAGTCATTTCCTTCAACCTACTTCTCTGAAGTTATAGGTGAGGAGCACTGCCTTGAGCTTCCTTTCACAGTTCTCATTAATGATGGTAAAGCACTATTCTAGGATTAGAACATGCCATTTCTCATACCACCTCCCATTCTCATGCATTCCAGGGTCTTTCTCTTCTTTAGGAATTTCTGTGACTAAAGCTTCTGCTGTTGTTAACAGAGAGGCCACTCCAGCAGTGTCCAATAAAGCAGTTCTTATAGCCTTTGTTGGATCAATTATTCCTTTCCCACCAAATTCACAATCTCCAAGCATAGTATCATAACTAACTTCTGAGGAACCTTGCATAATTTTCTCAACTATCAGTGATCCCTTGACACCTGCATTCTTAGCAATAGTCATTGCAGAATTTTTGAATGCTTTATAAATAACTTCTATACCAATTTTTAAAACCTTCATTAGCTGGAATTAATGAGTCCAAGGCCAGATGCACCAAAGCAGGGCACAAGCCCTTCCAGGAACAATGCCTTCTGCAACAGCAGCTTATGTAGCATTGAGGGCACACATCTGTTATTCTTTCTTTTCATTCACTTCAACATCACTTGTCCCACCAACCTTCAGCCCAGCTACTCCATCTGAGAGTTTTACCAGACATTCATTTAGGTTTTCCCTTTTCATATTCATTAGTTGTGATATTTAACTGGTCAATGATTTCTTGAGTATGTTTTCCCCTATTTGAGCCTTGTTACCTTTTCCTTTCAAGAGCATGGCATCACCTTTGATCACAATGACCTCTCCAACTTTTCCCAAGTCATGAAACTGAACATCTTTAAGATTTCGAGTCAATCCTTCTTCTCCAAACACTGCTCCACCAATATCAATAGACATGACTTTAAGCTGGTTCTTTCTATTGTCACCCAAACCTGGAGCTTTGACTGCTACAACGTGAAGGCCAACTCCTAGTCTATTCAAAATGAGTGTACGTAGAGCTTCTCCATCAACATCTTCAGCAATTATGACTAAGGGCTCATGGTGAGCATTGGGAGTTTCAAGAGCAGGTACAAATTGTCTGAATACTAGAAATTTTCTTTTCCCTAGATATAACATAGGCATCTTAGAATTCACTTTTTTGACTTTTTGGTGTATTAATAAAGTATGGAGAAATATAACCCACATCAAACTTCATGTCGTCAATAATTTCTAATTCATCATTCAGTGTTTTACCATCCTTTACTGTGATGACACCCTTTCTTCCAACCTTTTTCATCACATCAGAAATGATGTTGCCAATTTCTTTGTCTCTGTTTGCAGAAAGTGTAGCAATCTGAGCTATTTCTTCAGGGATTGTCACAGGTTTAGACTGCTTTTTAAGTTTAGAAATCATAGCACCAACAGCTAACATCACATCTCTCCTGATCTCCACTGGATTAGCACAGTCACTGATATTCTCAGAGCCTTCCTTGGCAAGATAGTGTGCCAGTACAGTAGTAGTGGTAGTGCCATTCCCAGCATCTTCATTTGTGTTATTGGCAACAGCTTGAACAAGTTTAGCACCAATATTTTTATATTTATCTCTTAAGGCAATGGACTTTGCAAATATCACACTTTCTTTTGTTACTTTGGGACTGCCCAAACTCTGTTTAATAATAACTGTTCTTCTCTTTGGCCCTATAGCAATGGTACAGCATCAGCTAAAAGGTCTATACCTTGAAACACTGAGGCTTGGGCACCTGTGCCAAAATTTACATCTTTGACATAAGCCTGAGTGAGATGAGAAGCCAGTGCCCTGGAAACTGGCCTAATCTGACAAAGGACTTTGTGTAATCAAGGCATTTATGTGGGGTAGCTGCAGTGCAGGTGAGCTGTGAGGCAGGCCATCAGTGGTGAGTGAGGGAACAGGATATTTATAATGCTGCAGTAGAGTTGAATTACTTAATTCTGCTCTCGTCTGATATATAAAATGTTTCATATTATTAACATACTAGTGGCCCGGTGCACAAAAATTTGTGCACTCGGGGGAAGGGGGAGTGTCCTTCAGCCCAGCCTGCACTCTCACCAATCTGGGACCCCTGGAAGGATGTCCTACTGCCAGTTTACAGCAATCGGGCCTAAACTGGCAGTCGGACATCCTTCTCACAATCTGGGACTGCTGGCTCCTAACCACTCACCTACCTGTCTGCTTGCCCCTAACTTGCCCCCCCCCCCGCCAGCCTGATCACCCCCAACTGTCCCCTGTACCAGTGCGCTCACCCCAACTACCCCCCACCCCGCCGGCCTGCTTGCCCCTAACTGCCCCCCCTGCTGGCCTGCTTGCCCCCAACTGCCCCCATGCTAGCCTGCTCACTCCAAATGGCTCCATCTTCTATTCCATTTGTGTCCTTTCCACCCCTAAGCTAATGTCGTGTCCTTAATATGTGGTTATGAGATGTCTCTGTGACTGAGCCGGGAAACCTTTCACGTTTCTCTTTCCTTTCCTTTCATCTCAGGATGACTGAACTCTGCGGTTTGTGTGGGACCAAAGGCTCTGGGAATACAATGCTGAGCCCTCTGAACTCATTTTATTCTTTATTGTATTATTTATTGAATTAAACATGAAAACAGAAGAAAATATACCCTTAGATATAGAATCTGAGTCATTACCCGGAGATTTCTGCGGGAGTTGACACTGAGGCATGAGACACATGTGTTTATTGGTCAGTTTCCTCAACTATGGAACAAAGGTTGATCCTGCCCCTCGGATCCTTTGGAGGCTGGATATGATGCATCCAGAGGGATTAACTGGCAGCTCTGAGAGTAAGATCAGAAGTCAACAGACACTTGTTTCCTTTACCCAGACAGTTAGAAAAACACAACTCCTTTTATCATCATAGCAGCAAGGGCCATGCCTGTGGGAGGAGGAGCAGGGAACCAGGGCTTCCCCCTTGCTCCTTCCCCGCCCTCCCTCCCTCCATCCCTGCACTGGTCCAGCTGCTATCACTATCGTGGAACCGCTCAACTCAGGCTCTGGCCCCGCCCATGTCACAGGGAGGAGCATGCGCAGTTTCTTGCAGACACAGAAGCAGCTGTGGAGTAGGGAGGTGGCGGTTATTCCCCTGAGCAGGCGCTGAAGTCCTTGTTGAAGTCTCCACTCCGAAGCCTGCGAGTCCGAGTCCTGGGAGGCTGCGCAGTGGAGGCGCCACATTCCTTTCAGTAGAAACTGAAGATTGATAGGAGCCTGCCGGCTGAGGGGAAGGACCAGGAGGTCTGCCTTGCGCCCATTCACCAATCCCCAGTCCTGCTTTGCTGATCGCAGCTCCTGAGCCCCGCGCCAGCCGGGGCTGCACACGGGGCTGGGCTCCCACGATTGCCGTGACCCGCCTGAGCCCTGCCTGGATGGCGGTTCCCACTGTCCTGCCCTGCCTACTGTATGCAAATTAGATTCCATCTTTGTTGGCGGTTAATTTGCATATTGCTCTGATTGGCTGGTGGGCGTAGCAAAGGTACAGTCAATTTGCATCTTTGTATTTTATTAGATAGGCTAGAAGGATTAAGGTAATATTTCCCCTTTTATATTTCTATATTTAAAATTACCTTTCCTCATCAGAAAATGACCAACTTTTTGTTGGCTTCCTACTTGTTTTCACATTCCCCCCCTTATTCTTCTTGGGTTAATGATAGTCCTTTTTCACTAGCATCATCACTACTATGTAATTCACAGCATAATTGTGCAAGCATATTTAATGCTAGGTTTGATTTAATATGTAATACAGTGGCGTAATACCACTAACAACTGAAGTTTCTTACTTGGCCAAGATATTTCATTTTCAATTGTTAGATTTCAACTTTGGTGAAATCATATCAATAGATGTCAGAAGGAGGACTTCCCTTTGATGTTTGATCTTCTACTTAGGGAATACCAATTAAATTGTCTTTGTATTTTGGAGGGTGTGGGGTTTGAATTAATTGAGATACATAGAGGGGAACCTAACTTCTGATAGAGCATGAATTATAAAATTGATGAGATACAAGGTTGTTCTTCATTGTGCAGTTGTTGTTGGCATTATGAAAGATTTATTGTTCTCTTATTCAGCTCTTAAATACTGCAACCATATTTCCAGCTGTCCTTTCTCTCCTTCCCTCTGCTCCAAGGATAAAGAAAATGATAATTTTTTCATTGTACATCCAATTCCTATATTAAATAAGACTAAGTGCAGGCACTGTACCAGGAATTTCTGATTTATACCTGTATTTCAATTAAAATGCTAGTGTTTAAAAACAAATTCAAGGAATGATATCATCTGCTTTGCTTATTTAAAGGATCAGTGGTAGAAGCAGTTAAGTAAATTCTACGGAGTACACTTTTGAAATAGCACATCTCTGAAGTCATAAATTGATTCAGATTCTAACCCTTTGCTGTACTCAAGCAGATGAAAATGCATCTATTATATAAATGAGAAATAGCTGTATGCAATTGAGCATGATTTTTAAACCCTTTAAAAAACACTCGCCATATTTTTTAAAAGATAAATTATGTAAAACCTCATTACAGTTCAACAGATGAACATATGCAATCAATTTTGATAGATATCACTAACTTTGAACCCCAATTAAGCAAAATGTTATTCTCCCAAAAGACTTACACTCTTCTTATTAATAGACCTTTATTATAAATATTGTATTCAATTAGCATTATATTTTTAGTTTCAAGAATAAAATAGTTGTGGACATTTGTTTTCTCTGTTGTTAAATGAGTATCTACATAGTGGTTTCAAATGTACCTCTGAGTTACCAAACCCAAAATTTTTACTCTCTGCCCTTTACAGCAGTGATTTTCAACCTTTTTCATCTCATGACACACATAAACTAATTATTTAAATTCTGTGGCACACCAAAAAACATATTTATTACTGATTTAAGAAAACTAGGTACAATATTGATTCATTCACAATAACAGCTAGTGTGTTGGCCAGGGGTCCTCAAACTACGGCCCGTGGGCCACATGCAAATACAAATATTGTATTTGTTCCGGTTTTGTTTTTTTACTTCAAAATAAGATATGAGCAGTGTGCATAGGAATTTGTTCATAGTTTTTTTTTAAACTATAGTTTGGCCCTACAACGGACTGAGGGACAGTGAACTGGCCCCCTGTTTAAAAAGTTTGGGGGCCCCTGGTGTTGGCTGTCATCAATTTTTTAAATATATTTTTATTGTTGATAGTATTACAAATATCTCCCATTGTCAATATTTTTATTATTTTTTAAAATGTATTTTATTGATTTTTTACAGAGAGGAAGGGAGAGAGATAGAGAGTTAGAAACATCGATGAGAGAGAAGCATCGATCAGCTGCCTCCTGCACACACCCCACTGGGGATGTGCCCGCAACCAAGGTACATGCCCTTGACCGGAACATGGGACCTTTCAGTCCGCAGGCCGACGCTCTATCCACTGAGCCAAACCGGTTACGGCTGTCAATTTTTTTTTAAATGGGAAAAGAGATCAGTGCCCCTAACTAGTCAGGTATTGCATGTTTTTAAAGTTCTTATGGCACTGTTGAAAATTGCTGCACTATAGATTTCAGACAATTGCAACATTGAAAGAACAGGACTTGTGTGGACTTGAAGGTAGCTCAGAACCCTCAGGCCTCGTAGAAAAGAGAGCTGATTGTGAGCCATCCTAGAAGCTAAGGGCCTTTGCCATTGGACACAGGGCATGTCAATCCTCGCTTCCCAGCCAATGAGCTTGGAGCTTGTAAGGCCCAGGCGCGGCCCTTTGTTGACGCTCGTGCCCCCCCCCCCCTCCCCGTGGTGTGGCGAAGCCTTGGTGGGTGGGTTGGCCGTCCGCACCTGCCCATCAGAGGCCGTTAGCCAGTGGACAGCCAGTTCCTCCTCCGCCCCGCCCCTTGTCGCGGGCCCTGTCAACGGCCTCCGCTCCCGGCCGCCATCTTGGCAGTCGACACCAGAGCCTTTCGCTGCCGGAGGAGGTACTGTTCGCTGTTATGTCCGATAGTGACGATGGGAGCCCGGCCCCAGGGGGCCGGGAGAGTCCCGTGCGAATGGCGGGGGCCTGGATAGGGGCAGATGGAGATCAAGATGCCCTGATCTTCAACTCCATGCCCCAGGGGGGCGGGGGGGACGCAGCCGCCGCCATGGTGGCAGCAGAAATCTCAGCGGCCATAGAGAGCCTGAGGGAGGAGGCCGGGGCAGTGGGAGACCCCGAGGGAGGTGCCCGTGAAGAGGATCCTGACATTGGCCCCGCTGAGGAGGAGGAGGAGGAGGAGGATAAAGAGGAGGAGGTGAAGGAGGAGGCGAAGGAGGAGGAGGACGAGGAGGATGAGGAGGACGAGGAGGACGAGGAGGACGAGGAGGAGGAGGACGAGGAGATCGTGGTGCGACCCCACAACCTACTGCTGGACCCCACCAACCTGTTACCCTTGGCGGGCTTCCACATGATGTTCCTGGACGTGGTGCGCGGAATGCTGCGCGATCTGTCCAACAACGACCACGTCCTCCTGCGCCCCAACGCCGTTCGCAGTGTCGTTCTGCCCAGACATCACCTGCCAGGTCAGGCGGCCCAGGTCCGCGTGCTCTCGGAGCCAGATGCCTCTGGGGAGGGGGCTGCAGCTGTGCTGCCCGAGGGCCTTGGCGACAGAGCCCTAGGCTCTAGAGAGGGCTTCCTGGCCCCAGAGCCCAAGGCCAAGGTGGAGGAGGAGTCTGCGGCTGGGGAGATGGCGGAGGAAGGGAAGGAGGAGCCCACGCAAGAGGCCGAAGCCCCCCAGGGTGAGAATCTGGGGAGCGGATAGGGGATAAGGTCCGGTTGGGTCGCGAGGTGGGGGGGACGGAGGGGCGGGGGGCGGGGCACGGCGGGGGCGGGGCACGGCGGGGGCGGGGCACGGCGGGGGCGGGGCACGGCGGGGGCGGGGCACGGCGGGGGCGGGGCACGGCGGGGGCGGGGCACGGCGGGGGCGGGGCACGGCGGGGGCGGGGCACGGCGGGGGCGGGGCACGGCGGGGGCGGGGCACGGCGGGGGCGGGGCACGGCGGGGGCGGGGCACGGCGGGGGCGGGGCACGGCGGGGGCGGGGCACGGCGGGGGCGGGGCACGGCGGGGGCGGGGCACGGCGGGGGCGGGGCATGGCGGGGGCGGGGCACGGCGGGGGCGGGCCGCCTGTGAGCAGGTGGTGGGCACAGCTGGCGCAGCGGAGGTCATGCTCACTCGGGTGGGCCGGGCCCTCAACACACCGCAGGCCCAGGAGAAGCCCAACCCCATTATGGCCTCCCCCGCCCCCCGCCCCCCCCAAAAGTCCTTTGCTCTCTCCCGCCCTCCCTCCCTCCGCTGCGCCCTCTCCCGCCCGCCCTCCACAAAGACAGCGGAGCTCATCAGTGCAGTTCAGGCCCACAGACCCAGGTCCGACTTCCCAGGGGCAGGGGCTCAGGAGGGAGCCGGGAGGAAGCGGGGGGAGGGGAACGGAAGGAAGGGCACCAGCAAACCGCATGCCTGGTGCTGGCTCTTGGCTGCTGAAGGTGTCAACATTCTTACAGGCTTGGTCCCCACACTTTGAGAACTGATCCCTGGACTTTGTAAAAATGAAAGATTCGGGGGGGTGAGGGGCTAATGAGCTTCACACAGAATTTGTCGCGGAGGCAAAACTATTTCCCCAAGACAGTTCTGACTAGAACATACAGAATACCCTGGCTGTTCAGATCCCTTTTTCTCCGCAAGGCCAGAAGCCACCAGCAGCACAGGTTTACTACAAAAAGGGAAGTACTGTCACCGTGCAAACAATTGAGCAGCAGAAATGTGCGGGCCACGGGGGTGTTGCCGCAACTAGCAGGAAGGTGCCCAGCTCGTCTTCTCCTAGTTACTTCCATCCTCCTGCTTCTCCTGAGGGTTTATGTGTGACCCGTTCATTATGAACTGGGATTTTCTTCTGGGAATGTCTGATCCCAAAGTCTGTCTTATTCTTCACTAAAGAAACAACCGAAGAAGGGGCTGAGGGTGCTGAAAGTAAGGAAGACAGCGAGGAGTTGAACCAAAAACAGGAAGGATCTGAAATGGTTGTGGATCCTGCAGAGAGCAGAGCCAGCAAATCCAGGTATCTGTGTGTCGCTTTGAATATCACCCAACCATTCCTGGCATTTTCCTGTTACTGACAGCTTTATTTTTTTTTTAATTCTCCCAGTAAATTAATTTTAAAATGTTGTTTAAAATTAGTTTTGAAATTCAAATTTAACTACTTAGAATGTTAATAGACTACTCACACACCTAGTAATATAAAACACATTATGTACTGAACTATACTTCATGGCTACTCATTTGTTCTCGTGAGGTCTTCTGTCCTCTATGTGTAAAGACTAAGGAAATCGGTACATAAGCCCAATATTTGTTTAGAAAGCAGTTACTAGATGCAGCAGCTAAAGTAGCTGGGCTGTGTGGTTGGGCCTTCATTGCTTGGCCATAGAAATGCAGTCTGATTATTATACTAAGTGAAATAAGCCAGTTAGAGAAAGACAAATACCATATGATCTCACTTACATGTGGAATCTAATAAACAAAATAAACTGACAAAATAGAAGCAGAGGCATGGATACATGGAACAGACTGACAGCTGTCAGACAGGAGGGGGGGTGGAAAGGACTAGATGAAAGAAGGTGAAATGATTAGCCAAAGAACATATATGCCTAACCCACAGACACAGCAAACAGGTGGGGATGGCCAGAGGGAAGTGGGGGCAGGGACTGGGTGGAGGTGGGCAAAGGGGGGTGGTAAATGGTGGCATCTGTAATCATGTCAACAACAAAAATAAAGTTTAAAAAAAGAAATTCGTCTCCTTTAAGAACTAGGAGACAAGGACGACTTACAAATAGCAAAATGATAACAATTTCAAGTAGGACCACATTTAATGATTAATACCTAAACTTTTGGTTGTAGATTTTTGTATTTCATGTGACAGTCAAAAGAAAAGAAGCTTAGTCATAGTATGATTATTGTTAATCACTGAATTGGTAATTAAGTCTCAAGGTTTATCTTATCTTTGACTATATTTAAATGAATAACTTTCTCTCTTTTATGGCACTTTCATAGCTGCATGTTTTATAATAGCCTCTTACATGGGTGATATGGAAACTGAGGGTCTGGGAGTGTCACTTATAGAATGAGCACAGGCTTTTAAGGTGGAGAGATTTATTTAAATACCAGTGTGGGCTCTCAAGGGAAAGAAAAGGCATTTGGGGTGCTAGGCAAGAGGGAGACAAGTTGGCATGATCACAATTGAAGCCATGGGTTATAGAAGCATCCTATACCCAAAGGTGCAGGTAACAATTAGCAGATATGTGGTCCTGCCCAAAAGTCCACAGAGACATTTGGTCTATGTCAGAAGGTCCTTGATATTTAAATTATGCTTTTCTGCAAGATTGGAGCCCTGAGCTGTCTACCTAACCCCATGTGCCATTGCAAGCGAGGCTACTGAGGCAAGAAAGGTTACTATTGGCAATAAGGCCAGAATACAATTATTGGACCAATACAACTTTATATTTTTATGTATTAATCCTATAAATCAGAAGTGTATATAAACATTATGGGCTTTTTGAACCCAGGATGCTTCCTAAGCATGGGCGTTCTGGACAGAACCAAATATCAAGGCATTTTAGTGTGGACCAAATGTCACAATAGCTCTCTTGGACAGAATCAAATTATCTGCAAGGCAGGTTACAAGAGGGAAGCGTGGTGTTCTCTCCTCGTTGGGATATAGCGCACAAATGCAGCAGGTACACACAGGGCTATTTTCTTAGATTTAGAACGTCATTGGAGCTGGTTAATGCCTTGTAAGTGTTACTTTTCTCTCATTTCATCTTGCAGTTTGGAGAAATAGAAGATAAAGAAGAAAGAATTTCTTGTTCACTCTTCTTAGGCTTTTCATTTTCATAAATCCATGTTAATTGTATTAAACACTCATATCATTTCAAACTTCATCACCCAAAAAGTGCTATCCAATGACATCTTTTATTTCTTATAGCTATATTTGACAGCATTTGTTTTAATTAAAATAAGTTTGTTTCAATTAATAAACTGAAATGCAGGCAGAGTTTAGTTAGATAAATAATCCCAAGTCATATCTCTTACCTCTTTGTTTTGAAAAGTATCACTCTCCACCATTTTGTACGCCTGCTTTAAATTATTTTATGGCAGTCCAAAATAAATTAAAAGGTCGAGTTGGAAACAATTTTTGATGTCAAGCCTTTAGAGCTGCTCTGTCTGATTTGAGATGTGCTTCACTATAAAAGGTGTCACCGCTCTCACTAATAAACTGTATACTGATTACCTGTTTAAATGATAACATATTGAATTAAAATATACTATTAAAATGAATTTTGCCAGTTTCTTTTTTGACGCAGCTGCTAGAAAAGTTAAAATTACACGTGACTTGCATTATATGTCTGCTAGACAGAGGGGCTCTAGAACAGTTTCGAAGGAAACCTCATAGGTGGCCCAGCATGCCTGGAGGCCAGATGGTGCTACTGAGCCTGGGCCCAGACATTGATTTGGAAGAGTGGTTCTCATAGTTCGATCCCCAAAACAGCATCATGAGCATCACCCAGGAATTCTGGGGCTCCACCCAAGACCTACTCAATCAGAAACTCTAAGGGTAGCCCAGCAGCCTGTGTTTAGCAGGCTCTGCAGGGGATTCTGATGCAGTGCAGGCTTGAGAAGCACTAGTTCAGGGGGCCAGTTCACTGTCCCTCAGACCGTTGGAGGGCCGGACTATAGTTTAAAAAAAAACTATGAACAAATTCCTATGCACACCGCACATATCTTATTTTGAAGTAAAAAAACAAAACGGGAACAAATACAATATTTGTATTTGCATGTGGCCCACGGGCTGTAGTTTGAGGACCCCTGCACTAGTTTAAAGGTATGAGAAGCACTATTAAAGCCACAGGGGAAGAGGCTGAGACTCACCCAAGGTAGGACCTGCCTTAACTCACTGGCTTGGAACTGTTGCAGGTAAACTGAACAGGATGGCAAGGGCTGGACTGCGGAGACCAGAACTCACGGGGGCTGAGAGGTAGGGGGGCTGAGAGTGGGTGATGGCAGCAGAAAAATGCATAAGGGGGGAAAGCTGGTTCCAGAAGGATACAAACATAATACCATGTACATGAAGTCTAAAACCATGCAAACTGATCACCATACATTGATTGTGGATACAAGTATCAGGAGTAAAAAGCATGCTCATGGGAGCTGTGTACCAATGTGGCAAGTGCAACAGCATGTGTGGGAAAGATAAAACACTTCATTTAGGATGATGGTTATGTCTTGGAGAAAGAAAGGGAAGGGGATCTTGCTGAGGAGGCTTCAACAGTGGGCTTCAACTTAAGAAATGTAATGTTACATATCTAAAGCTTGGCGGTACATACATAGGTGTTGATAGTATTATTCCCTATATCTTTGTGTAAGTCTGAGGTATTTCCTAATAAAAATGAGAAAAATAAAAAGAGGAAAGGGAGAGAATGTGTTTAATCTGTGGACTCTGTCTAAAGGGGGAAAAGGTGGAGTCCTATTTGACCAAAGCATCAGAGAAGGGGCAGGGCAGGGCTCTTGCAGTTGAAACTAGACAGCCTCATTTTTGCATTTAGTTAAGGTTTCCTAAGCGCTTTCTTGATTGCACTGATACCTTCTCTTATATTCTATGGTAGCACATCTCATATTCTAACTTATATTGTCATTCTTTAATTGAGGTGAAATTTACATAAAACTAACCATTTAAAAGTGAGCAATTCAGTGACAATCACAATTTTGTGCATCCATCAACTCTTTAGTTCCAAAATATTTTCATCACTCCAAAACCCTGTTCCCATTAGTCATTCTCCATCTCCCCATCTCCCCATCTCCCCATCCCCCCAGCCTCTGACAACCATCAATCTGTTTTCCACCTCTATGAATTTACCTATTATTGGACATATTATATAAATAAAATCATATAGCTGACCTTTTGTGTCTGGTTTCTTTCACTTAGCATAATGTTTTCAAGATTCATCCACATTGTAGCATATATTTGTACTTCATTCCTTTTTACAGCTTAATAATATTCTATTGTATGCATGAACCTCAATTTGTTTATCCATTCTTCTGTTAAAGCAAAGCAAACTTCACATGCCCACAATTACTTTTTGTGTGTGTCGATGTTTTAAAATGTATTATGTATTCCTTATGGCTGGAACCACATGGTGAAACAGTGAGGCACAAGCTCCTTGTCATCATTACCTAAAATGAAAGGGCAGGCCAGTAGACATTTTTTCCATATAGTGTGATTTGAGCACCTTCAAATTGTTTTTGATTTTTCAGTGCTTACATTGTATACTAGTGAGCTGATAGTATAGTCTTGCTCTTAGACCCAGGCAAGAGGCATTTCTGTCCTGAGCTCCGTGCTTTAGAGTCCCCACTTTTGTCCTCTTCCAACCATGCCCCTCCCTACAGGGCCAGGAGCCCAGCCCCTGGAACAAGGGGTGTGCCCCTGCTAGCCCATGTTTCAGGTACCTGGCACCCCTTTACCTCCCAAGTCTGCTGCCAGGGCCTGTGTACTTCTCCTGGAGCTGTCCTTGGAAGGGCTGACTACATTGCTGGGATTTGTGCTCCCAGGCCTAGGGGGTGGTAGTATATGCCCAGACCTGGGGATGGGTCTGGTCTAGGTGATTGGGAAGGGGGGCAGCTCTACCTACACCATTGGATAAGGTTCATATTATACGGAGCCTCCCCCAAACCATGCTACCAATTTCATAATGGATTTTGGAAAATCTTTATTATGGAAAAGTTCAAACATAAAAGTAGAGAGACTGTTACGGTGAATGACTGACCACATACCCATCATCCAGCTTCAACAATTATCAGTATGTTCAATCTTGTTTCAGTTATATCTCCACCCATTCTTTATCTCCCAATGAATGATTTTGAAGCAAATCCCAGATATCATTTTATCTGTAAATACTTCAATAAACATTTGTAAAAACTAAGGACTCCCTTTTATTAAAAAAACTAGAGGCCCGGTGCATGAAAATTCATGCACTGGAGGGGGGCCCAGCCTGCCCCCTCTCAGAGTTCGGGAGCCCTCAGGGGCAGGAGGTGACCTGGTGATCAGGGGAATGCAACACCTCATCGCACCTCTGCTGCTGCCACTGCCGGCAGGGCAAGCCTCAGCAGACCCTGGTTACCTGAGCCTCGGGCGGCCAGGCAGCCACCATCCGAGGTTTGTCTGTGCCTCAGGCTGGCCCTGGGTGGCTGCGGGGCTGAGGGAACTGGGAGGCTCTAGAGGCAGATGTGCAGAGTGGCCAGGCCTGGCTTTGCCGCACGCCTGACGCCCTGGCGGGGCTGAGGGGACTGGGCACCACCATCTTGTGGCTGTGGGCGCCGCCATCTTTGAGGGCATGGCAGTCAATTAGCATATTCCCACCTTATTGGCTGTGGGCACTGCCATCTTTGAGGGCAGGGCAGTCAATTAGCATATTCTCTCCTTATTGGCTCTTGCCATCTTTGCGACAGCATGAGGGTCAATTAGCATATTACCACTTTATTAGATAGGATACTAGATGTCCGGTGCATGAAGTTCGTGCACGGGTAGGGTCTCTAGGCCTGGCTGGCGATCAGGGCTGATCAGGACCTTCTGACTACTGGCCGGGGCCTTCCTTTGTTCTGCACCACCCCCTGGTGGTCAGCGCATGTCAAAGCAAGCAATTGAACTCCCTGTCTCCCAGTTGAACTCCCAGGGGCACAATTTGCATATTAAGCTTTTATATATATAGACTAGTGGCCTGGTGCACCAAATTCGTTCATGGGGGAGGGTATGTTCCTCAGCCTGGCCTGAACCCTCTCCAATTTGGGACCCCTCGAAGGATGTCCTACTTCCAGTTTACAGGGATCGGACCTAAACCGGCAGTTGGACATCCCTCTTGCAATCCAGGACTGCTGGCTCCTAACCACTCACCTGCCTGCCTGATTGCCTCTAACCACTCTGCCTGGCGGTCTGCTCGCTCCCAACTGCCCCCCACCCGCTGCTGGCCTGCTTGCCCCCAAATGCCCCCCCACCAGCCTGACCACCCCAAACTGCCCCCCCTGCTGGCCTGCTTGCCCCTACCTTCCCTCCCCACTGGCCTGCTCATCCCCAACTGTCCCCCTGCTGGCCTGCTCACTCCAAACTGCCCCCCCCGCTGTCCTGATCAGCTCCAACTGACCCCCACTGATGGCCTGCTTGTCCCCAACTGGCCCCCCTTCTGGTCTGCTTACCCCCAATGGCCCTGCACCCCACCAGCCTGATCACCCACAACTGCCCTCCCCTCTTGGCCTCTATCCGCCTCTACCTTGGCCCCGCCACCATGGCTTTGTCCAGAAGAACATCTGGAAGGCCTCCCAGTCTCATTAGCATATTACCCTTTTATTAGTATAGATGAATTATTTTATAGAATGGGCATTTTATTACAGATGGTTTCCCATGGCACTTTTTCTAAAGAAGTAAAAATTACTTTAAAAAATATCTCAGGAAGACTGGGAAATTTACAGTATCTGCTTTTCTTCCAAGAAAGTTGTCACTTTTATGCCAGAGTGAGAATTATTTGTATGCTTTGTATGTCAGCATTGGGCCACTGTGACTGGGGGGCACTTAGCTTGACTTGAGAGTAATTATCTTGCTCACTGGCTGGGAGGGAGGGTGTGTGGCAGAGGAGATAAATACTTGGTTCTGGATTATTCATAGATTGCTGACTTTCTGGGTTGATTGTGCAAGCCCCTCCTTTTATTGATGTCCACCTTCTGTTGACAGACATCTACCCTGGGAGAGAAATGAGATGAAACTCTCTTTCTTGTCATTGTAAAAAGCATTTGAATTCCTAAGGTGTGATAAGGCCACCCAGCCATCCACAGTCAAGGCACACATTTTCATGGAGGATGTTCCCACTCCTGAATAAATAAAAACAATTTTTTCCTTTAATTTAAACTTTCTTCTATAACCGTTTTCTTGTTACTTAAAAGCTAGTTTTCTTGGAGACACGGAATCTGCTGGTGCTCTGACCTGGACATCTCTGCCTTCAGATCGGGGAGGAACACAGGCTAATATTTATAAGCCACCAGTCCGTGGTGTATTTGTTGTAACAGCCTGAATGGACTCAACAGAAGAAAAGTCAAATGTAACTGATGTCAAGCAGATCCAAGCACAGCAACCTCCTGAGCACCACACCCTCTGCTGAGGAACAGCAGCTGTACGTGAAACCTCGCCCCACCAGCCAGAAGAGCCACCACAGCTGTGAACAGCACCCACCAGAGGAGCTGCTGCCAACTGAAGAGCAGCTGCTACCGAAACCACCCGAAGAGCAACCACAGACCAAGGAGTCACTGCCACCAAGGGAGCAACCACTGAACGACTCAACGTCTAGATATGTCAGTGAGATCAAACATGGGTAGACAAAGAAACCCCCAAAGGAAAGAGAAGGAGGACTCTCCAGAAAAGAAGCTAAGTAATACAGAGGCATGCAACATGACAGGAAAAGAATTCAGAATAAGGGTCCTAGAGTGCATAAATCGGATGGAGGAAAAAATTGACAACCTCTGCAAGAAGCAAGAAGAAACAGATGAAAAAATCGACAACATATGGAAGAAGCTAGAAGAAACAAATGAAAAAATCAACAACTTAAGACCCAAGAAGAAATGAAGAGTGATATAGCTGCAATGAAAAACTCCATTGAAAGTATCAACAGTAGATAGGAGAAGCGGAGGACCGAGTTAGTGAATTAGAAGACAAGGAAGCAAAACACACCCAAAATGTACTGCAATTGGAGAAAAAAATTAAAAGACAGGAGGAGAGCCTAAGGGAGCTCTGGGACAACATGAAACGAAACAACATACGAATAATAGGGGTACCAGAACAACAGAAGGATGAACAAGGATTAGAAAACCTATTAGAAGAAATAATTTCAGAAAACTTCCCTGAGGTGGGGAAGAAAAAAGTCACACAAGCCCAGAGAGTCCCAAACAAGGTGAACCCGAAAAGACCCACACCAAGACACATCATAATTACCATGGCAAATGTTCAGGACAAAGAGAGAATCTTACAGGCTGCAAGAGAGAGACGGAAAGTTACATACAAGGGATCTCCCATTAGATTGTCAAATGATTTCTCAACAGAAACACATCAGGCCAGAAAAGAATGGACAGAAATTTACAAAGTGATGCAAAGCAAAGGACTGAATCCAAGAATACTCTATCCAGCAAGGCTATCATTCAAACTTGAAGGGGAAATAAGAAGCTTCACAGACAAAAAAAGGCTAAGGGAGTTTATCACCACCAAGCCAGCAATGCAAGGAATGCTAAAGGGACTGGTATAAAAATAAGAAATAAAAAGCTCAGAAAGAAAACAGCCACACAAAAACAGAAATGGCTACAAACAAGTACCTTTCAATAATAACTTTAAACGTAAACGGACTAAATGCTGCAAACAAAAGACATCGAGTGGCTGAATGGATAAAAAAACATGACCCATACAACTGCTGTCTACAAGAAACCCACCTCATTAGAAGGGACTCACACAGACTGAAAGTGAAAGGATGGAAAAATATCTTTCAGGCAAATGGAAAGGAAAAGAAAGCTGGGGTAGCAATACTTATATCGGACAAAATAGACCTCAAAGTGAAGGCCATAACAAGAGATAAGGAAGGCCACTTCATAATACTAAAGGGATCAATACAACAAGAAGATATAACTCTGGTAAACATATATGCACCCAATGCAGGAGCACCCAAATTCATAAAAAAAACTCCTGGAAGATATCAAAGGAGAGATCAACAACAATACAATCATAGTAGGGGACTTTAATACACCACTGACAACACTGGATAAGCCCTCTAGACAAACAATCAGCAAAGATACAGCAATCCTAAATGACTCACTAGATCAGATGGACTTAATAGACATCTTCAGAACACTTCACCCCAAAGCCAGGGAATATACATTCTACTCAAATGCTCATAAGACATCTTCAAAAATAGACCATATATTGGGTCACAAGCAAAGTATCCCCAAATTCAAGAAGATTGAAATCATAAAAAGCGTCTTCGCAGACCACGATGGCATAATATTAGAAATAAACTACAATAAAAACAACCCCAAATACTCAAACACCTGGAAGCTGAATAGCATGCTATTAAATATTGATTGGGTTACCAATGAGATCAAAGAAGAAATTCAAAACATCCTGGAAACTAATGACAATGAAAACACAACAATCCAAAACCTATGGGACACAATGAAAGCAGTCCTGAGAGGGAAGTTTATAGCTCTACAGGCCTATCTCAAAAAACAAGAAAAAAATGGTAGTAAATCAGCTAACTCTACAACTCAAACAATTAGAAAGAGAGCAACAAGAAAAGCCCAGAGTGAGCAGAAGGAAGGAGATAATAAAGATTAGAGCAGAAATAAATGACATAGAGACCAAAAAAACAATACAGAAAATCAATGAAACCAAGAGCTGGTTCTTTGAAAGGATAAACAAGATTGACAAACCTCTAGCCAGACTCACCAAGAAGCAAAGAGAGAGGACCCAAATAAACAAAATCAGAAACAATAGAGGCGAAATAACAACAGACCCCACAGAAATACAAATGATTGTTAAAAAATACTATGGACAGCTCTACTCCAACAAACTAGACAACCTGGAGGAAATGGACAAATTCCTAGAAAAATACAACATTCCAAAACTCAATCAGGAAGAATCTAAAAATCTCAACAGGCCAATAACTATGGAAGAACTTGAAGCAGTCATCAAAAAGCTTCCAGCACACAAAAGCCCAGGACCAGACGGCTTCACAGGGGAGTTTTACCAAACATTCAAGGAAGAACTAAAACCTATCCTCCTCAGACTACTACAAAAAATTCAAGAGGAAGGAACACTTCCAAGCTCATTCTATGAAGCCAGCATCACCCTAATACCAAAACCAGGTAAAGACAACACAATGAAAGAGAATTACAGGCCAATATCCCTCATGAACATAGATGCCAAAATCCTCAAGAAAATCTTAGCAAATCGGATCCAGCAGTACATCAGAAAGATCATACACCATGACCAAGTAGGATTTATCCCAGGGATGCAAGGATGGTACAATATCCGCAAATCAATAAACATGATACATCACATAAACAAATTGAAAGAAAAAATCCACATGGTCATATCAATTGATGCAGAAAAAGCATTTGACAAAATTCAACACCCATTTTTGATAAAAGCTCTCAGCAAGGTGGCAGTAGAAGGATCATACCTCAACATAATAAAAGCCATATATGACAGGCCCACAGCCAACGTCATACTCAATGGACAAAAACTAACACCATTTCCCCTAAGAACAGGAACAAGACAGGGATGCCCCCTCTCACCACTCCTGTTCAACATAGTACTGGAAGTGTTAGCCATTGCAATTCGGCAAGAAGAAGAAATAAAAGGCATCCAAATTGGAAAAGAGGAAGTAAAACTGTCCTTATTTGCAGACGACATGATATTATACATACAAAACCCTAGAGACTCCATCAAAAAGCTACTAGACTTAATACATGAATTTGGCAATGTAGCAGGATACAAAATTAACCCCAAGAAATCTGAGGCATTTCTATACACCAATAGTGAACTTTCAGAAAGAGTGATTACAAAAACAATCCCTTTTACCATCGCACCAAAAAAATTAAGCTACCTAGGAATAAACTTAACTAAAGAGGTAAAAGACCTCTACTCAGAAAACTACAGGACGTTGAAAAAAGATATAGAGGAAGACATAAACAGATGGAAGAACATACCGTGTTCATGGATTGGTAGAATCAACATCATTAAAATGTCCATACTACCCAAAGCAATCTATAAATTCAACGCACTTCCCATTAAAATACCAACGGCATACTTCAGAGATCTAGAACGAACTCTCCAAAAATTCATCTGGAATAAAAAAAGACCCCGAATAGCTGCAGCAATCCTGAAAAAGACCAAAGTAGGTGGGATCTCAATACCAGATATCAAGTTGTAATACAAAGCCACTGTTCTCAAAACTGCCTGGTACTGGCACAAGAATAGGCATATAGATCAATGGAATAGAATAGAGAGCCCAGAAATCAGCCCGAACCAATATGCTCAATTAATATTTGACAAAGGAGGCAAGAACATACAATGGAGCCAAGATAGTCTCTTCAATAAATGGTGTTGGGAAAATTGGACAGATATATGCAAGAAAATGAAACTAGACCACCAGCTTACACCATACACAAAAATAAACTCAAAATGGATAAAGGACTTAAATGTACGACAGGAAACCATAAAAATTCTAGAAGAATCCAAAGGCAACAAAATCTCAGACATATGCCGAAGCAATTTCTTCACTGATACAGCTCCTAGGGCACTTGAAACTAAAGAGAAAATGAACAAATGGGACTACATCAAAATAAAAAACTTCTGCACAGCAAAAGAAACCATCAACAAAACAACAAGAAAACCCACTGTGGGGGAAAACATATTTGCCAATGTCATATCTGATAAGGGCCTAACCTCCAAAATTTATAGGGAACTCATACAACTTAACAAAAGGAAGATAAACAATCCAATCAAAAAATGGGCAAAGGACCTAAATAGACACCTTTCAAAAGAGGACATTCAGAAAGCCAACAGACATATGAAAACATGCTCAAAGTCACTAATCATCCGAGAGATGCAAATCAAAACAACAATGAGGTACCATCTCACACCTGTCAGACTGGCTATCATCAACAAATCAACAAATGACAAGTGCTGGAGAGGATGTGGAGAAAAAGGAACCCTTCTGCACTGCTGGTGGGAATGCAGACTGGTGCAGCCACTATGGAAGACAGTATGGAGTTTCCTTAAAAAACTGAAAATGGAACTCCCATTTGACCCTGTGATCCCACTTCTAGGAATATATCCCAAGAAACCAGAAACACCAATCAGAAAGGATATATGCACCCCTATGTTCATAGCAGCACAATTCACCATAGCTAAGATCTGGAATCAGCCTAAGTGCCCATGAGTAGATGAATGGATTAGAAAACAGTGGTACATCTACACGATGGAATACTATGCTGCTCTAAAAAGGAAGGAACTCTTACCATTTGCAACGTCATGGATGGAACTGGAGAGCATTATGCTAAGTGAAATAAGACAGTCAATGAAGGAAAAATACCACATGATCTCACTCATTCGTGGATAATAGAGACCATTATAAACTTTTGAACAATAATAGATACAGAGGCAGAGCTGCCTCAAACAGATTGTCAAACTGCAGCGGGGAGGCCAGGGAAGGTTGGGGGGCAGGAGGTAGGGGGGTAAGAGATCAACTAAAGGACTTGTACGCATGCATATAAGCATAACCAGTGGACATAAGACATTGGGGGATAGGGGAGGCTAGGGGACTGTCTAGGGCGGGGGGATAAAATGGACACATATGTAATACCCTTTGTAATACTGTAAGCAATAAAAAAAAAACAAACCTAGTTTTTTTGAAACTATTTCCAAAGCTTTTCAAGTTGTATATGTCCTTGGAATGAATTTATAAATTAGAATTGAGCCCGGCGGGTGTGACTCAGTGGTTTAGCATCGACCTATGAACCAGGAAGTCACAGTTTGATTCCAGGTCAGGCCACATGCCCGGGTTGTGGGCTTGATCCCCAGTACGGGGTGTGTAGGAGGCAGCCGATCAATGATTCTCTCTCATCATTGATGTTTCTTTCTTTTTTTAAAAAAATACATTTTATTGTTTTTTTTTCAGAGAGGAAGGGAGAGGGACAGAGAGTTAGAAACATTGATGAGAGAGAAACATCGATCAGCTGCCTCCTGCACTCCTCCTACTGGGGATGTGCCCGCAACCAAGGTACATGCCCTTGACCGGAATCGAACCTGGGACCCTTCAGTCCGCAGGCCGATGCTCCATCCACTGAGCCAAATCAGCCAGGGATCATCCTTGATGCTTCTATCTCTCTCCCTCTCCCTTCCTCTCTGAATCAATAAGAATATATTTGAGAGCGAGAGAGAGAGAGAGGAGTATATATGTTTGTAAATAGCAAAACATGTATTTGATGCTCTTAGAAAGTCTTATTTTCTTTCATTAATACTTGTGCAGTATAGGGAACTCCATAGATTCTCTTAATTTGAAGAAAGTTAGAGGGAAAGGTACTAATTCAGAGCTCCTTGGGAAAATGTGTCACTTATATATTTTTTATGTTTATTTTTTTAAATCAAAAACTGAAATATTTTCTATTCAGAAAATATATTTGGATCTAAATATCTTCTATAATTTTAACCCTAACATATCAATTTAAATATTTTAAAAATGGTTGGGATATTTGTTTTTTTTTTTAAGTAAGTTAGGTTACTGAAGTTCTACATGTTACTGGATCACCTGGGGTAATTTTCTGATTGGAAAATTAAGAATTATAGTCAGAGGGGAGGACATGAGAATTTTTAAAGAACATATTCAATTTACTTTAGAAGCTGAACCTCTCTTATCATGTGACTTGTTTTGTATGTTTGTTAAACTATATTCTCACATAAGCATTGCTGCTATTGGGACAAACAGTGACAGCTGATTTGGGTCATTTGAAAGTCCGTCCACTGTCTGTTTTAATTTGTATGTTTGTTTTGACTCTGTCATATGCTCAATCTTCAGTGGAAGTCATGAGAAACTATTATTTTTTCATGCTCCCTCCTTTACATTGGAAATACTCTTTTTTACTCAGAGGGACCTTAACTTTAATGTAAGGGATTGTTTCCGTTGCCAACTGTTTTCTTCCTTGCCAAGTAAGACAGTTGTTGTGAACTCTTTAGTGATGCCTTCCCCAGGATATTTGCAGATGTTGTTGGGAAAAGTCATTTCATCCCCGACCTTTGCATGTCAGGTGCTGGGGTGCCTGGGGTGCTGCCATGCCTGCGCCCCCAGCCCTCCCTTAGTGATCGCAGATCAGGGGGCTGCAGGCATGGCTGCACCCTGGGGCTGCACCAGGTGCCCATGGTGCAGCCATGCCTGTGGCCCTCACGAAGGGAAGAGCAGGGCCACAGGCACAGCTGCACCTGGGGGACCGGGTGCGGCCGTGCCTGCACCCCCGGATCTGCAATCACGAAGGGAGGGGCCAGGCAGCACCCGGTGCCCTGGGTGCCACCATGCCTGCGGCCCAGCCCCTCCTTTCGCTATTGCAGATCAGATGGCCGCAGGCACGGCTGCACCCGGTGCCCAGGGTGCTGCCATGCCTGCTGCTCAGCCCCTCCCTTCGAGATCGCATACCACGGGGCTCCAGGCACGGCTGCACCTGGTCCTCCCCGCCCCTCCCTTCGCCATGGCAGATCAGGGGGCCGCAGGGGGTCCTGCACCCTGGCTCTCTCGTCCTCCGATCGCCATGGCGATCACCAGCACCCCCGGCCGGGGGGTGTCGCCTGGCCTGCTGCCCCCCCCAGCTCTTGCCTGCCACCATTCTTCTGTCTTTTCCCCTTTGCCTCCCATCATTGAGCCTATGTATGCAAATTAGCCACCATCTTTGTTGGCAGTTAATTTACATATCACCCTGATTAGTCAATGGGAAGGGTAGCGAAGTTACGGTTAATTACCATGTTTGTCTATTATTAGAAAGGATAATTGCAATACCTTATCAAACTTTATTTATTTATTTATTTTTTTATGGCCCAGCCAGTGTGTCTCAGTGGTTAAGCATCAACAAATGAACCAGGAGCTTATGGTTTGATTCTTTTTTTTTTTTTAATTTATTGCTTAAAGTATTACAAAGGGTATTACATATGTGTCCATTTTACCCCCCCGCCCTAGACAGTCCCCTAGCCTCCCCTATCCCCCAATGTCTTATGTCCATTGGTTATGCTGATATGCATGCATACAAGTCCTTTAGTTGATCTCTTACCCCCCTACCTCCTGCCCCCCAACCCTCCCCGGCATTCCCGCTGGAGTTTAACAATCTGTTTGAGGCAGCTCTGCCTCTGTATCTATTATTGTTCAAAAGTTTATACTGGTCTCTATTATCCATGAATGAGTGAGATCACGGGGAGGGGGGGGGGCCAGGAGCGTCAACAAAGGGCCGCGCCTGGGCCTTACAAGCTCCAAGCTCATTGGCTGGGAAGCGAGGATTGACATGCTCTGTGTCCAATGGCAAAGGCCCTTAGTTTCTAGGATGGCTCACAATCAGCTCTCTTTTCTACGAGGCCTGAGGGTTCTGAGCTACCTTCAAGTCCACACAAGTCCTGTTCTTTCAATGTTGCAATTGTCTGAAATCTATAGTGCAGCAATTTTCAACAGTGCCATAAGAACTTTAAAAACATGCAATACCTGACTAGTTAGGGGCACTGATCTCTTTTCCCATTTAAAAAAAAATTGACAGCCGTAACCGGTTTGGCTCAGTGGATAGAGCGTCGGCCTGCGGACTGAAAGGTCCCATGTTCCGGTCAAGGGCATGTACCTTGGTTGCGGGCACATCCCCAGTGGGGTGTGTGCAGGAGGCAGCTGATCGATGCTTCTCTCTCATCGATGTTTCTAACTCTCTATCTCTCTCCCTTCCTCTCTGTAAAAAATCAATAAAATACATTTTAAAAAATAATAAAAATATTGACAATGGGAGATATTTGTAATACTATCAACAATAAAAATATATTTAAAAAATTGATGACAGCCAACACCAGGGGCCCCCAAACTTTTTAAACAGGGGGCCAGTTCACTGTCCCTCAGTCCGTTGTAGGGCCAAACTATAGTTTAAAAAACTATGAACAAATTCCTATGCACACTGCTCATATCTTATTTTGAAGTAAAAAAACAAAACGGGAACAAATACAATATTTGTATTTGCATGTGGCCCACGGGCCGTAGTTTGAGGACCCCTGGCCAACACACTAGCTGTTATTGTGAATGAATCAATATTGTACCTAGTTTTCTTAAATCAGTAATAAATATGTTTTTTGGTGTGCCACAGAATTTAAATAATTAGTTTATGTGTGTCATGAGATGAAAAAGGTTGAAAATCACTGCTGTAAAGGGCAGAGAGTAAAAATTTTGGGTTTGGTAACTCAGAGGTACATTTGAAACCACTATGTAGATACTCATTTAACAACAGAGAAAACAAATGTCCACAACTATTTTATTCTTGAAACTAAAAATATAATGCTAATTGAATACAATATTTATAATAAAGGTCTATTAATAAGAAGAGTGTAAGTCTTTTGGGAGAATAACATTTTGCTTAATTGGGGTTCAAAGTTAGTGATATCTATCAAAATTGATTGCATATGTTCATCTGTTGAACTGTAATGAGGTTTTACATAATTTATCTTTTAAAAAATATGGCGAGTGTTTTTTAAAGGGTTTAAAAATCATGCTCAATTGCATACAGCTATTTCTCATTTATATAATAGATGCATTTTCATCTGCTTGAGTACAGCAAAGGGTTAGAATCTGAATCAATTTATGACTTCAGAGATGTGCTATTTCAAAAGTGTACTCCGTAGAATTTACTTAACTGCTTCTACCACTGATCCTTTAAATAAGCAAAGCAGATGATATCATTCCTTGAATTTGTTTTTAAACACTAGCATTTTAATTGAAATACAGGTATAAATCAGAAATTCCTGGTACAGTGCCTGCACTTAGTCTTATTTAATATAGGAATTGGATGTACAATGAAAAAATTATCATTTTCTTTATCCTTGGAGCAGAGGGAAGGAGAGAAAGGACAGCTGGAAATATGGTTGCAGTATTTAAGAGCTGAATAAGAGAACAATAAATCTTTCATAATGCCAACAACAACTGCACAATGAAGAACAACCTTGTATCTCATCAATTTTATAATTCATGCTCTATCAGAAGTTAGGTTCCCCTCTATGTATCTCAATTAATTCAAACCCCACACCCTCCAAAATACAAAGACAATTTAATTGGTATTCCCTAAGTAGAAGATCAAACATCAAAGGGAAGTCCTCCTTCTGACATCTATTGATATGATTTCACCAAAGTTGAAATCTAACAATTGAAAATGAAATATCTTGGCCAAGTAAGAAACTTCAGTTGTTAGTGGTATTACCCCACTGTATTACATATTAAATCAAACCTAGCATTAAATATGCTTGCACAATTATGCTGTGAATTACATAGTAGTGATGATGCTAGTGAAAAAGGACTATCATTAACCCAAGAAGAATAAGGGGGGGAATGTGAAAACAAGTAGGAAGCCAACAAAAAGTTGGTCATTTTCTGATGAGGAAAGGTAATTTTAAATATAGAAATATAAAAGGGGAAATATTACCTTAATCCTTCTAGCCTATCTAATAAAATACAAAGATGCAAATTGACTGTACCTTTGCTACGCCCACCAGCCAATCAGAGCAATATGCAAATTAACCGCCAACAAAGATGGAATCTAATTTGCATACAGTAGGCAGGGCAGGACAGTGGGAACCGCCATCCAGGCAGGGCTCAGGCGGGTCACGGCAATCGTGGGAGCCCAGCCCCGTGTGCAGCCCCGGCTGGCGCGGGGCTCAGGAGCTGCGATCAGCAAAGCAGGACTGGGGATTGGTGAATGGGCGCAAGGCAGACCTCCTGGTCCTTCCCCTCAGCCGGCAGGCTCCTATCAATCTTCAGTTTCTACTGAAAGGAATGTGGCGCCTCCACTGCGCAGCCTCCCAGGACTCGGACTCGCAGGCTTCGGAGTGGAGACTTCAACAAGGACTTCAGCGCCTGCTCAGGGGAATAACCGCCACCTCCCTACTCCACAGCTGCTTCTGTGTCTGCAAGAAACTGCGCATGCTCCTCCCTGTGACATGGGCGGGGCCAGAGCCTGAGTTGAGCGGTTCCACGATAGTGATAGCAGCTGGACCAGTGCAGGGATGGAGGGAGGGAGGGCGGGGAAGGAGCAAGGGGGAAGCCCTGGTTCCCTGCTCCTCCTCCCACAGGCATGGCCCTTGCTGCTATGATGATAAAAGGAGTTGTGTTTTTCTAACTGTCTGGGTAAAGGAAACAAGTGTCTGTTGACTTCTGATCTTACTCTCAGAGCTGCCAGTTAATCCCTCTGGATGCATCATATCCAGCCTCCAAAGGATCCGAGGGGCAGGATCAACCTTTGTTCCATAGTTGAGGAAACTGACCAATAAACACATGTGTCTCATGCCTCAGTGTCAACTCCCGCAGAAATCTCCGGGTAATGACTCAGATTCTATATCTAAGGGTATATTTTCTTCTGTTTTCATGTTTAATTCAATAAATAATACAATAAAGAATAAAATGAGTTCAGAGGGCTCAGCATTGTATTCCCAGAGCCTTTGGTCCCACACAAACCGCAGAGTTCAGTCATCCTGAGATGAAAGGAAAGGAAAGAGAAACGTGAAAGGTTTCCCGGCTCAGTCACAGAGACATCTCATAACCACATATTAAGGACACGACATTAGCTTAGGGGTGGAAAGGACACAAATGGAATAGAAGATGGAGCCATTTGGAGTGAGCAGGCTAGCATGGGGGCAGTTGGGGGCAAGCAGGCCAGCAGGGGGGGCAGTTAGGGGCAAGCAGGCCGGCGGGGTGGGGGGTAGTTGGGGTGAGCGCACTGGTACAGGGGACAGTTGGGGGTGATCAGGCTGGCGGGGGGGGGGGCAAGTTAGGGGCAAGCAGACAGGTAGGTGAGTGGTTAGGAGCCAGCAGTCCCAGATTGTGAGAAGGATGTCCGACTGCCAGTTTAGGCCCGATTGCTGTAAACTGGCAGTAGGACATCCTTCCAGGGGTCCCAGATTGGTGAGAGTGCAGGCTGGGCTGAAGGACACTCCCCCTTCCCCCGAGTGCACAAATTTTTGTGCACCGGGCCACTAGTATGTTAATAATATGAAACATTTTATATATCAGACGAGAGCAGAATTAAGTAATTCAACTCTACTGCAGCATTATAAATATCCTGTTCCCTCACTCACCACTGATGGCCTGCCTCACAGCTCACCTGCACTGCAGCTACCCCACATAAATGCCTTGATTACACAAAGTCCTTTGTCAGATTAGGCCAGTTTCCAGGGCACTGGCTTCTCATCTCACTCAGGCTTATGTCAAAGATGTAAATTTTGGCACAGGTGCCCAAGCCTCAGTGTTTCAAGGTATAGACCTTTTAGCTGATGCTGTACCATTGCTATAGGGCCAAAGAGAAGAACAGTTATTATTAAACAGAGTTTGGGCAGTCCCAAAGTAACAAAAGAAAGTGTGATATTTGCAAAGTCCATTGCCTTAAGAGATAAATATAAAAATATTGGTGCTAAACTTGTTCAAGCTGTTGCCAATAACACAAATGAAGATGCTGGGAATGGCACTACCACTACTACTGTACTGGCACACTATCTTGCCAAGGAAGGCTCTGAGAATATCAGTGACTGTGCTAATCCAGTGGAGATCAGGAGAGATGTGATGTTAGCTGTTGGTGCTATGATTTCTAAACTTAAAAAGCAGTCTAAACCTGTGACAATCCCTGAAGAAATAGCTCAGATTGCTACACTTTCTGCAAACAGAGACAAAGAAATTGGCAACATCATTTCTGATGTGATGAAAAAGGTTGGAAGAAAGGGTGTCATCACAGTAAAGGATGGTAAAACACTGAATGATGAATTAGAAATTATTGACGACATGAAGTTTGATGTGGGTTATATTTCTCCATACTTTATTAATACACCAAAAAGTCAAAAAAGTGAATTCTAAGATGCCTATGTTATATCTAGGGAAAAGAAAATTTCTAGTATTCAGACAATTTGTACCTGCTCTTGAAACTCCCAATGCTCACCATGAGCCCTTAGTCATAATTGCTGAAGATGTTGATGGAGAAGCTCTACGTACACTCATTTTGAATAGACTAGGAGTTGGCCTTCACGTTGTAGCAGTCAAAGCTCCAGGTTTGGGTGACAATAGAAAGAACCAGCTTAAAGTCATGTCTATTGATATTGGTGGAGCAGTGTTTGGAGAAGAAGGATTGACTCGAAATCTTAAAGATGTTCAGTTTCATGACTTGGGAAAAGTTGGAGAGGTCATTGTGATCAAAGGTGATGCCATGCTCTTGAAAGGAAAAGGTAACAAGGCTCAAATAGGGGAAAACATACTCAAGAAATCATTGACCAGTTAAATATCACAACTAATGAATATGAAAAGGGAAAACCTAAATGAATGTCTGGTAAAACTCTCAGATGGAGTAGCTGGGCTGAAGGTTGGTGGGACAAGTGATGTTGAAGTGAATGAAAAGAAAGAATAACAGATGTGTGCCCTCAATGCTACATAAGCTGCTGTTGCAGAAGGCATTGTTCCTGGAAGGGCTTGTGCCCTGCTTTGGTGCATCTGGCCTTGGACTCATTAATTCCAGCTAATGAAGGTTTTAAAAATTGGTATAGAAGTTATTTATAAAGCATTCAAAAATTCTGCAATGACTATTGCTAAGAATGCAGGTGTCAAGGGATCACTGATAGTTGAGAAAATTATGCAAGGTTCCTCAGAAGTTAGTTATGATACTATGCTTGGAGATTGTGAATTTGGTGGGAAAGGAATAATTGATCCAACAAAGGCTATAAGAACTGCTTTATTGGACACTGCTGGAGTGGCCTCTCTGTTAACAACAGCAGAAGCTTTAGTCACAGAAATTCCTAAAGAAGAGAAAGACCCTGGAATGCATGAGAATGGGAGGTGGTATGAGAAATGGCATGTTCTAATCCTAGAATAGTGCTTTACCATCATTAATGAGAACTGTGAAAGGAAGCTCAAGGCAGTGCTCCTCACCTATAACTTCAGAGAAGTAGGTTGAAGGAAATGACTGAAGACAAGGCTGGCTGATGCTTAAGAAAATTACTATAACCATCAGCTACTGCTTTCAGTTGACAATGTACAATGGTCTACTGCTGTCATTGTCCATGCCTCCCGATAATTTTTGTATTTTTGTTTTATTTATTTAATTTTTCATTTTCAATTACAGTTGATATACATCATTACATTAGTTTTAGGTATGCACCCCAGTGACCAGAAATTATATAATTTAATACTTAATCATCCCAATAAATCCTGAAACCATCCAGCACCACACCTAGTTATTAGACTATTATTGACTACATTTTCTATGCTGTACTATATATACCCATGACTATTCTGTAACAACCAATTTGTACTTCGTAATCTCTTCACCTTTTTCACCCATCCTCCCAATCCCCCTCCCATGTAGCAACCAACAAAAAGTCCTCTGTATATATGAGTCTTTCTGTTCTGCTTGTTCATTTTGTTTGTAGATTCAACTGTTGACAGATAGGTATTTATTGCCATCTTATTGTTCATCTTGTTATCTTCTTAAATAAGACTCTTTAACATTTCATATAATACTGGTTTGGTGGTGATGAACTTTAGATTTTTCATGCATGTAAAGCTCTTTATCTGTCCTTCAATTCTAAATGATACTTTGTAGGGTAATATTCATTGTAGGTCCTTGATTTTCATCACTGTGAATATCTCTTGCCATTCCCTTCTGGGCAGCAAAGTTTCTTTTGAAAAATAAGCTAACAGTCTTATGGTAGTTCCCTTGTAGGTAACTTACTGCTTTTCTCTTGCTGCTTTTAAGATTCTCTGTTTGTTTTTTCCCTTTTGCATTTTAATTATGAAGTGTTTTGGTGTGGGCCCCTTGGGTTCATCTTGTTTGGGACTCTGGGCTTCCTGGATGTGTATGTCTGTTTCCTTTACTAAGTTAGGGAAATTTTCTGTCATTATTTTTTCAAACACGTTTTCAATTTTTTGCTTTCTCTCTTCTCCTTCTGGCACCCCCATGATGCAAATATTGGTATGCTTGAAGTTGTACCAGAGTTTCCTTACACTATCTTCATTTTTAAAAATTCCTCTTTCTTTTGCTGGTCTGATTAGGTGTTTTGTTTGTTTGTTTGCTTCCTCATATTTCAAATTGCTGATTTGATTCTTAGCATCACCTATTCTGTTGATTCACAGTAAATTATTCTTTATTTCAGTTAGTGTACCCTCCATTTATGACTGGTTCTTTTTTATACTGTTGTTCTCACTAAGTTCCTTGAGCATCCTTATAACCAGTGTTTGAACTCTGCATCTATTAGATTGATTGTCTCAATTTTGTTTCATTCTTTTCCTGAAGTTTTGGTCTGTTCTTTCATTTGGGCCATGTTTCTTTGTCTCCTCATTTTGGCCACCTCCCTGTGTTTGTTTCTATGTACTAGGTAGAGCTGCTGCATCTTCCAGGCTTGGTAGTGTGGCCTAATATAGTAGACATCCTGTAGGATCCAGTGGCACAGCCTCCCCAATCACCAGAGCTGGACACTCAAGGTGCATACCTGTGTGGTCTGTATACACTCTTATAGCAACTTGATGTCAATGGGAAGGATTTACCCAGGCCAAGGTCAGTCACTGCCTGTGTTCTGCCCAGGACCACCAGGCATAAGCTACAAAGTGATCTGCAGATGGATGCTTCTTGTGTTGGGCTTGGAAGTAGCCAGGTGAGGCCAAGCTGTGAACCATGGTTGGCTGCTGCCAGTGCTGGGCCTGGAGCCACTTAGCAAGAGGTATGGGGCTTGCTGAGGCCAGATGATGCTTATTTGAGAGATTTTTGGAAAATCTGAAACATGAGCCAAGACAGGCCATTCCTATGGTAAAGCCACTGGAAACAGCTTGGGTGGGCTCCAAAGGTGGGTGAGGCAGGATCTCAGGGAATAATCACGTGGGGGCAGACAGTGTGATCAGGTTGATGGAGTCTCATATGGCCCCCGCCTGCTGGTTCTGTAGGGGAAGGGCCCATCAAAGAACAGTGGCTTCTGCCTAAACTTCTGTCTGGGAGAAAGCTGTCCCTCCAGCTCTCGCCCTGATGCCAAACAATTCAGTTTCTCCCCATATGTCTCTGGTGCCTTTCAAGCTGCTATCCCCACACTGGAGCTAAGAGCAAGTGAGTTCAAGTAAATCTGTACAGGGGCCCTTTAAGAGGAAGTGTCTGGGACTCCAGCAGCCTCAGCCTCCCTCAGCCTCAATTCCCACTGGTTTTTACAGTCAGAAGTTATGGGGACTTCTCTTCCTGGGACTGGAACCCTGGGCTGGGGGGCCTGGTGTGGGACTGGAACACCTCACTCCTCAGAGGGGACCTCCACAGTCAAGATATCCTTCCTGATTCTTATCCAACGCATGTCAGTGTAGAACCAACCTGTTCCATGCCTCCACCCTTCCTACCAGTCTTGATGTGGCTTCTCCTTTAATTCCCTAGTTGCAGGCCTTCCATTCAGCTCTATTTCAGGTGGTTCTGAATTATGATTATTCTGTAGTTTAGTTGTAATTTTGATGTGGTTGTGGGAGGAAGCATTTTTTACCTATTCCAGCATCTTGACTGGAAATCTTAGTTTGTATTTTTGAATAAAAATACATTTGTACATTCCCAATAAATGCAAGAGTCATATACCAATGAACTGTTTTCAGTTTAAATCAGTGAGTCATTTTTACTACTATTCTGTTAAAATCAGGATTTTAGTGCTTGCCATCACCTGATGAGAAGTTAAGAAGCAGTCTTTCTGTGGAGAGTAAGAATACTTGTGTAAAAAATAGAGAAATATCCAATTATGTGAAACTTTGTGTAATAAAATTTGTTTAAAGTTAAAAAACAAATAAAATACAAACCAGCTCTTCACCACAGTGTAAGATTTACATGCTTCTGTACAAGGATACGTGATTTAAAATGTAGTAAGATTGCTGCTGCCCTGCCAAGTAATTTCCGTCCCTACCTAGTTCCTACTACAATACTGGTGGTTCCAGTAGTTTTATGAAAATAAATCATTTTTAAATATAAAGCATTTAAAAAGACAAATCAAAATGCCTCAGTAACTTTGTATTCAAATCAAATTTTATCTATTTAAATGTTACATTTTTCTTCCCACTAATTGGCCTTTATTTTACTCAAACTGAGCAATAAATTTTCCATTCTGAAGTATCTTCTTTGCCCAATTAATTCAAAGGAAAACACCAAAATAATTAGTAAACAAAAATGTAGGGTTTTTAAAAATATATTTTTTACTGATTTTCAGAGAGAAAGGGAGAGAGAGAGAAACATCAATGATGAGAGAGTATCATTGATCAGCTGCCACCTGCACACCCCCTACTGGGGATCAAGCCCACAACCTGGGCATGTGCCCTGTTTGGGAATTGAATCGAGACCTCTTGATTCATAGGTTGACGCTCAACCACTGAGCCACACCAACCGGGCTAACACACCCTTTTTATTTGTTTTGAAATATTAAAGTTTAAAAGTGTTTAAAGTTTGTAATTCCTAGTAGGAGAACATTATCTGAATGAACATTCTAATGGAAAATCACTATAAAATATTACAGCTTTATGTTGGGCAGAGAGGTAAGGATTCTCTTCAAAGCTTTCTTCATGAGAAGTTCAGAGGTACACTGGTTTGTATTTTGCAACATCCATTTGGGAGATTTAGGTTGCTTTTCCTCCAGCAAGGCTTTTATTTGTAAGAAGGGCATTACACTTGACCGCCAAATTTGACTGACAAATTACTGATGAGATTAACAACCTCTGGGTTGCTCTGATATTTTGACATATTTGCCAGGTTCTGGGCCACATCCTGAAAGGCCACTATAACTTCTGGATCCTGCATGGATTCAATAACCTCTGGATCACAAATAATTTCATTGAGCCCAGGCATTCCTACTATTCAGGCATGCCTCTTCCCAATCCAGGCATTCCTCCAGAAAAAAAATTACCAGGCATTCTTCAAGGAAAGCTAGCTGGAAATGAGCCATACAGAGCTCCTGATTGTCCTCTGGCTTCTTCCTCCCTCTTGGCTCTCTCATTTTGTTAGGAGTCTTCTTAACCCTTTCCATTCTTTCTTTGACCTCTCACTCTTCAGGTTTCCACTCATATTTCCTCCAGTGTTCTGCAATTTTCTGGACCCTTGGTTGAACTTCTTTCATCATTGCACTAGCATCTTCATAATCCAATTTACACACAAGGTCAATATAATGGACTGCTTCTTCCCAGTGGTCCAGAAGTCTGTGTGCTCTGCCTCGCCATTTGCAAGGCTGAGCTAAATAACGATTTATTTCAATAACTCTGTCAGTCTCCAACGGCAGCAGCTGGCTTCTGTAATTTGATGAAGACACTGGCTGTCTTGGCATACAGAATGGCCAAGTGAGGATTCAGCTTGATGGCATCTGTGAACAAGTCAATGGCTTTCTGTAGTTCACCATTACTTAGGGCATCAATGGCAGCCACACTTTTATCATTTGCCTGATCCATCATGGCCTTCAGTTATCTCTACACTTTCATCTCTCATTTCTTGAGAGGCATCAGAATTGGGTTCAATCACACCTTCATGGTCATTTCCGAGATCATTTTTCTCACTTAATGTTTCCTCTGATTTTACATTTTCTGCTACCTTCTTACTATCTGTTTTTTCCTTCTTAATATTTTCCTCTGATTTAGTTTTATGAGTAACAGGTAGTACTTTACACCTCCCCATGCTGCGCATCCACTCCCCCAAGAAGGCATTTCCTCAGTATGCAGAATGCTTGGATCCTGCTTACACATTTACACCCAGGCCCAAAGCTCCGTCACTTTGCACAGGTCTATGGTCATGAAGCTGAGGAAGGCCACAGGTGAGGCTGAGGCTTCAGCCTATTTCCAGACTGCAGCACTAGCTCAATGTGACCATGTAGAAGGGGTTTACATACTTTATCTTGCAAATATCTTTTTCACACAGATGTTGGCAAATATTGATATCAATCCAGGAGCTAGGTATTTCCAAGCATATGTTTTTTAAAATTTTATTTTTCAATTACAGTTTACATTCAATATTATTTGTTATTAGTTTAAAGTGCACAGCATAGTGGTTAGATCATGTAAAATATATTTTACAAAGTGTTCCTCCTGATATTTCCACTACCCACCTGACACCATACATAGTTATTACAATATTTTGACTCTATTCCCTATGCTGTGTTTTATATTCTCATGACTATTTTGTAACTATCAATCTCCACTTCTTAATCCTTTTTCCTATTTCACCCAGTCCCCTTCTGGCAACTATGAGTCTGTTCTCTGTATTTATGAGTTTATTTCTGTTCTGTTTGTTTGTTTGTTTGTTTTGTACTTTAGATTCAACATGTAAATGAAATCATATATTTATCTTTCACTGACTGACTTATCTCACTTAACACAAGCATGTGATTTTAATTGAGCATATTTATATCTTGGAAAAAATTTATAGAATTCTGTTAGATTTTTCTCTCAATATTTGCCTTTTAGCATGTCATTATATTATAGACTAGAGGCCTAGTGCACGAAATTCATGCATGGGTGTGGTCCCTAGGCCTGGCCAGTGATCGAAGCGTGAGCGTCTGGTATGGAAGGGCAGGTCTCAGCTGACCTCTAGGCCCTGGGCAGCACCTGGGCCCCTGGGCCCCCACGTGCCCCCCTTTGCCTGAGTCCTGGCACCCAAGTCCCCACATGGAGATGCAGTGAACACAGCTGGACGCTGTGGGCTGGGGCGCAGCGTGGGCCTCTGGGCCGCCCAGCGGCTCTGCACAGAAGCCAGGCGGGCAGCTCACTCTCTCTTGGCCAGCCTCGCAGACTGGCTCCTGCGCAAACCCACCAGGAGTCCGACCAGCCCCTGTGGTCCCAGCAGCTGTGGCCTGGCTCACCCAGAAGAGGCCACACAGGTGTGGGGTGGGCTCCTCGCAGGCACCCAGCACCTGAGCACAGGGGCTTCTCTGATGCAAGCCCTGGCCTCCCGGGAGAGGGTAGCAGGGAGATTGAGAGTGATCTCAGTGGACATCTCACATTCTCACCGCACATCTGTCCCAGTTATTCCTGCCCCCAGGTAGCCGGCGAGAGGTGTCAGCCCCCTGCCCAGGAGCTGTGGGAGGTTGGTCACCACCCACCCACCCCCAGTTCCCTGTCCCAGCCCAGGGTCCAGTCTCAATCGGGCGATCAGGGCCTGCCGGCCACTGGTCTCCGTCTACAGGACGATTGGTCAGGGCCGGGCCCCCCGCCCAGCTCCCTCAGCACCTGGGAGCTGGGTGGTGGCCCTGACCCCTGCTGCTGCTGCTGGTCGCCATCTGTGGGGTGATCAGTTGGTGCTGGACTGCAGCCCCACCTCCCCACTGCCACCACTGGTCACTATTGGAGGGGCAAATGGGGCCGTGCTTGCACTTGTCTTAGCCAGGTGCCGCCTGCTCACCTGCTCCACCATCCCCCCCCCCTCCGTGGTCCCACTCTCCTCGGAGCCCATTGGAGCAGGCAGTGCCTCTACTGCTGCCCACTGCCAGTGCTGCATTGTCACCCCCTGGTGGTCAGTGCCTGTCATAGCGAGCAGTCAAATTCCCAGTAGAACAATTTGCATATTAGGCTTTTATTATATAGGACTAGTAGCCCGGTGCACGAAATTTGTGCACTGGGGTGGGGGGGGAGGGGCCCTCAGTCTGGCCTTCACCCTCTTCAATCTGAGACCCCTCAGGGAATGTCCAACTGCCTGTTTGTGCCCACACTTTTAACAGATAACAGCTCCATTGTTGTTTCTTTCTTATGCTTAAAACCATTGGAATTAGTAGGTATTCAAAGTGTGTATACATTTTGGGGGGACACCCTGTATATCTCTAGTCAGCAGTGAAAGAAACCAACAGCAGATTTGGAACCCCCAGACAGGGAACCTCGCTCACTCCCCACATGTCTCCCCACTTCACTTTCCACCTTCGTGGCAGCAGGAGAATCAACGTTTTCTCTCATTACTTTGGACAAGCACGTCCTGTCACCGGCTGCCCTGCAGGAGTGCCCTAGGCCCCAAGCAAGTGAGGCTCAGTTAGGGCAGCCTTCGCTCATGGGTGCTGGCACCCAAACTGCACATTCCTCCTCTACAGTCGCCCCGACTATCCCACTGTTTCACTGAGAGGACGGAATTCCTCTCCGCCTCTGGGTTCTTGATCTTGAACGCGGACCGAAGGCACCTCAGAGAGGGCTGCCCATGCCCACCAGGTGTGCCTGTCTGCACCTGCTCCCGCCTCAGTACCTGCATTAACCCCCCAGAGGAGATCACACAGCTGCACTGGCCTCCGTGGGAACAATCATCACCACTCCGCCCTCTCACTGTCATCTCACAGGCGCCCACCCTCAGCACCCAGAACACCCAGACACTCTCCAAAGGACGTGAGCGCATCAGAGGGGATGTGTGCACATCCTGTGGGGGTGTTAGGCATCCCGGGTTGATGGAAGTGCGGTGCAGAGGTGGGGGGAACTTGTGCACGCCTCGGTTTGCAACTGTTGCAGCCACGGGAGGGTGACAGTGTGCTGGGGGATGTTCGTATGCCAGGGGGGGGATGTGCACACCGGAGTCCTCTGGCTTTGCAGATCCGCAAACCCCCGTGGTGCGGTAGGAGGATGTCAGTCTGGCCAGCCATGGTGGCTGTCCTTGCGATCTTGCACCTTCTGGGCCAGGAGGCGGATCTTGCGCAGCCACTCCTGGGCTCTGATGGCCTGCAGGCGCTACTTCAGCTCAGCCTGCAGGCTCCCCTTGGCGAGCTCACAGCTGTCACCACCGCTATGTGGGGAGTACAGGCTGCCCTCCGCTGGCCTGCCTCCCCTGTCCAGAGGCTTTCAGCACTGCTCACCTGCCCAGAGTTACTGGGGCTGGGCAAAGCCAGGCGTCCTGCCCTGCCCAGCCCCGGCCAATCCACCCATGTGCGAGCTGCCGACCCGCCCAGCAGGGTCACAGATCCGGGTCCCATACCGTGGACAGACTCAAGGGCTGCCCCCCGCCCGGCAGGGTCACAGATCCGGGTCCCGGACCGTGGACAGCCTCCAGCGCTGCCCTCCGCCTGACAGGGTCACAGATCTGTTGCCTGGACCGTGGACAGCCTCAAGCGTTGCCCCCTGCCCGGCAGGGTCACAGATCCGGGTCCCATACCGTGGACAGACTCAAGGGCTGCCCCCCGCCCGGCAGGGTCACAGATCCGCGTCCCGGACCGTGGACAGCCTCCAGCGCTGCCCTCCGCCTGACAGGGTCACAGATCTGTTGCCTGGACCGTGGACAGCCTCAAGCGTTGCCCCCTGCCCGGCAGGGTCACAGATCCGCGTCCCGGACCGTGGACAGCCTCAAAAGTTCCCCCCTGCCCGGCAGGGTCACAGATCTGGTTCCCAGGATGGCGGACAGCCTCAAGCACTGCCCCCCGCCCGGCAGGGCCACAGATCCGGGTCCTGGGACCGAGGACAGCCTCAAATGGTGCGCCCCCACCCGGCAGGGTCAGAGATCCGGGTCCCGGACTGTGGACAGCCTGAAGCACTGCCCCCCGCCCGGCAGGGTCACAGATCCGGGTCCCGGACCGCGGACAGCCTCAAGTGCTGCCCCCCGCCCGGCAGGGTCACAGATCCGGGTCCCGGACCGTGGACAGCCTCAAGCACTGCCCCCCGCCTGGTAGGGTCACAGATCCATGTCTTGGTCCCAAGGACAGCCTCAATCACTGCCTGGAGCTCTTACCATTTGCAATGTCATGGATGGAACTGGAGAGCATTATGCTAAGTGAAATTAGCCAGTCAATGAAGGAAAAATACCACATGATCTCACTCATTCATGGATAATAGAGACCATTATAAACTTTTGAACAATAATAGATACAGAGGCAGAGCTGCCTCAAACAGATTGTTAAACTCCAGCGGGAATGCCGGGGAGGGTTGGGGGGCAGGAGGTAGGGGGGTAAGAGATCAACTAAAGGACTTGTATGCATGCATATCAGCATAACCAATGGACATAAGACATTGGGGGATAGGGGAGGCTAGGGGACTGTCTAGGGCGGGGGGGTAAAATGGACACATATGTAATACCCTTTGTAATACTTTAAGCAATAAATTTAAAAAAAAAAAGAATCAAACCATAAGCTCCTGGTTCATTTGTTGATGCTTAACCACTGAGACACACTGGCTGGGCCATAAAAAAATAAATAAATAAATAAAGTTTGATAAGGTATTGCAATTATCCTTTCTAATAATAGACAAACATGGTAATTAACCGTAACTTCGCTACCCTTCCCATTGACTAATCAGGGTGATATGTAAATTAACTGCCAACAAAGATGGTGGCTAATTTGCATACATAGGCTCAATGATGGGAGGCAAAGGGGAAAAGACAGAAGAATGGTGGCAGGCAAGAGCTGGGGGGGGCAGCAGGCCAGGCGACACCCCCCGGCCGGGGGTGCTGGTGATCGCCATGGCGATCGGAGGACGAGAGAGCCAGGGTGCAGGACCCCCTGCGGCCCCCTGATCTGCCATGGCGAAGGGAGGGGCGGGGAGGACCAGGTGCAGCCGTGCCTGGAGCCCCGTGGTATGCGATCTCGAAGGGAGGGGCTGAGCAGCAGGCATGGCAGCACCCTGGGCACCGGGTGCAGCCGTGCCTGCAGCCATCTGATCTGCAATCGCGAAAGGAGGGGCTGGGCCGCAGGCATGGCGGCACCCAGGGCACCGGGTGCTGCCTGGCCCCTCCCTTCGTGATTGCAGATCCGGGGGTGCAGGCACGGCCGCACCCGGTCCCCCAGGTGCAGCTGTGCCTGTGGCCCTGCCCTTCCCTTCGTGAGGGCCACAGGCATGGCTGCACCATGGGCACCTGGTGCAGCCCCAGGGTGCAGCCATGCCTGCAGCCCCCTGATCTGCGATCACTAAGGGAGGGCTGGGGGCGCAGGCATGGCAGCACCCCAGGCACCCCAGCACCTGACATGCAAAGGTCGGGGATGAAATGACTTTTCCCAACAACATCTGCAAATATCCTGGGGAAGGCATCACTAAAGAGTTCACAACAACTGTCTTACTTGGCAAGGAAGAAAACAGTTGGCAACGGAAACAATCCCTTACATTAAAGTTAAGGTCCCTCTGAGTAAAAAAGAGTATTTCTAATGTAAAGGAGGGAGCATGAAAAAATAATAGTTTCTCATGACTTCCACTGAAGATTGAGCATATGACAGAGTCAAAACAAACATACAAATTAAAACAGACAGTGGACGGACTTTCAAATGACCCAAATCAGCTGTCACTGTTTGTCCCAATAGCAGCAATGCTTATGTGAGAATATAGTTTAACAAACATACAAAACAAGTCACATGATAAGAGAGGTTCAGCTTCTAAAGTAAATTGAATATGTTCTTTAAAAATTCTCATGTCCTCCCCTCTGACTATAATTCTTAATTTTCCAATCAGAAAATTACCCCAGGTGATCCAGTAACATGTAGAACTTCAGTAACCTAACTTACTTAAAAAAAAAAACAAATATCCCAACCATTTTTAAAATATTTAAATTGATATGTTAGGGTTAAAATTATAGAAGATATTTAGATCCAAATATATTTTCTGAATAGAAAATATTTCAGTTTTTGATTTAAAAAAATAAACATAAAAAATATATAAGTGACACATTTTCCCAAGGAGCTCTGAATTAGTACCTTTCCCTCTAACTTTCTTCAAATTAAGAGAATCTATGGAGTTCCCTATACTGCACAAGTATTAATGAAAGAAAATAAGACTTTCTAAGAGCATCAAATACATGTTTTGCTATTTACAAACATATATACTCCTCTCTCTCTCTCTCTCTCTCTCTCTCTCAAATATATTCTTATTGATTCAGAGAGGAAGGGAGAGGGAGAGAGATAGAAGCATCAAGGATGATCCCTGGCTGATTTGGCTCAGTGGATGGAGCATCGGCCTGCGGACTGAAGGGTCCCAGGTTCGATTCCGGTCAAGGGCATGTACCTTGGTTGCGGGCACATCCCCAGTAGGAGGAGTGCAGGAGGCAGCTGATCGATGTTTCTCTCTCATCAATGTTTCTAACTCTCTGTCCCTCTCCCTTCCTCTCTGAAAAAAAAACAATAAAATGTATTTTTTTAAAAAAAGAAAGAAACATCAATGATGAGAGAGAATCATTGATCGGCTGCCTCCTACACACCCCGTACTGGGGATCAAGCCCACAACCCGGGCATGTGGCCTGACCTGGAATCAAACTGTGACTTCCTGGTTCATAGGTCGATGCTAAACCACTGAGTCACACCCGCCGGGCTCAATTCTAATTTATAAATTCATTCCAAGGACATATACAACTTGAAAAGCTTTGGAAATAGTTTCAAAAAAACTAGGTTTGTTTTTTTTTTATTGCTTACAGTATTACAAAGGGTATTACATATGTGTCCATTTTATCCCCCCGCTCTAGACAGTCCCCTAGCCTCCCCTATCCCCCAATGTCTTATGTCCACTGGTTATGCTTATATGCATGCGTACAAGTCCTTTAGTTGATCTCTTACCCCCCTACCTCCTGCCCCCCAACCTTCCCTGGCCTCCCCGCTGCAGTTTGACAATCTGTTTGAGGCAGCTCTGCCTCTGTATCTATTATTGTTCAAAAGTTTATAATGGTCTCTATTATCCACGAATGAGTGAGATCATGTGGTATTTTTCCTTCATTGACTGTCTTATTTCACTTAGCATAATGCTCTCCAGTTCCATCCATGACGTTGCAAATGGTAAGAGTTCCTTCCTTTTTAGAGCAGCATAGTATTCCATCGTGTAGATGTACCACAGTTTTCTAATCCATTCATCTACTCATGGGCACTTAGGCTGATTCCAGATCTTAGCTATGGTGAATTGTGCTGCTATGAACATAGGGGTGCATATATCCTTTCTGATTGGTGTTTCTGGTTTCTTGGGATATATTCCTAGAAGTGGGATCACAGGGTCAAATGGGAGTTCCATTTTCAGTTTTTTAAGGAAACTCCATACTGTCTTCCATAGTGGCTGCACCAGTCTGCATTCCCACCAGCAGTGCAGAAGGGTTCCTTTTTCTCCACATCCTCTCCAGCACTTGTCATTTGTTGATTTGTTGATGATAGCCAGTCTGACAGGTGTGAGATGGTACCTCATTGTTGGTTTGATTTGCATCTCTCAGATGATTAGTGACTTTGAGCATGTTTTCATATGTCTGTTGGCTTTCTGAATGTCCTCTTTTGAAAGGTGTCTATTTAGGTCCTTTGCCCATTTTTTGATTGGATTGTTTATCTTCCTTTTGTTAAGTTGTATGAGTTCCCTATAAATTTTGGAGGTTAGGCCCTTATCAGATATGACATTGGCAAATATGTTTTCCCACACAGTGGGTTTTCTTGTTGTTTTGTTGATGGTTTCTTTTGCTGTGCAGAAGTTTTTTATTTTGATGTAGTCCCATTTGTTCATTTTCTCTTTAGTTTCAAGTGCCCTAGGAGCTGTATCAGTGAAGAAATTGCTTCGGCATATGTCTGAGATTTTGTTGCCTTTGGATTCTTCTAGAATTTTTATGGTTTCCTGTCGTACATTTAAGTCCTTTATCCATTTTGAGTTTATTTTTGTGTATGGTGTAAGCTGGTGGTCTAGTTTCATTTTCTTGCATATATCTGTCCAATTTTCCCAACACCATTTATTGAAGAGACTATCTTGGCTCCATTGTATGTTCTTGCCTCCTTTGTCAAATATTAATTGAGCATATTGGTTCGGGCTGATTTCTGGGCTCTCTATTCTATTCCATTGATCTATATGCCTATTCTTGTGCCAGTACCAGGCAGTTTTGAGAACAGTGGCTTTGTATTACAACTTGATATCTGGTATTGAGATCCCACCTACTTTGGTCTTTTTCAGGATTGCTGCAGCTATTCGGGGTCTTTTTTTATTCCAGATGAATTTTTGGAGAGTTCGTTCTAGATCTCTGAAGTATGCCGTTGGTATTTTAATGGGAAGTGCGTTGAATTTATAGATTGCTTTGGGTAGTATGGACATTTTAATGATGTTGATTCTACCAATCCATGAACACGGTATGTTCTTCCATCTGTTTATGTCTTCCTCTATATCTTTTTTCAACGTCCTGTAGTTTTCTGAGTAGAGGTCTTTTACCTCTTTAGTTAAGTTTATTCCTAGGTAGCTTAATTTTTTTGGTGCGATGGTAAAAGGGATTGTTTTTGTAATCACTCTTTCTGAAAGTTCACTATTGGTGTATAGAAATGCCTCAGATTTCTTGGGGTTAATTTTGTATCCTGCTACATTGCCAAATTCATGTATTAAGTCTAGTAGCTTTTTGATGGAGTCTCTAGGGTTTTGTATGTATAATATCATGTCGTCTGCAAATAAGGACAGTTTTACTTCCTCTTTTCCAATTTGGATGCCTTTTATTTCTTCTTCTTGCCGAATTGCAATGGCTAACACTTCCAGTACTATGTTGAACAGGAGTGGTGAGAGGGGGCATCCCTGTCTTGTTCCTGTTCTTAGGGGAAATGGTGTTAGTTTTTGTCCATTGAGTATGACGTTGGCTGTGGGCCTGTCATATATGGCTTTTATTATGTTGAGGTATGATCCTTCTACTGCCACCTTGCTGAGAGCTTTTATCAAAAATGGGTGTTGAATTTTGTCAAATGCTTTTTCTGCATCAATTGATATGACCATGTGGATTTTTTCTTTCAATTTGTTTATGTGATGTATCATGTTTATTGATTTGCGGATATTGTACCATCCTTGCATCCCTGGGATAAATCCTACTTGGTCATGGTGTATGATCTTTCTGATGTACTGCTGGATCCGATTTGCTAAGATTTTCTTGAGGATTTTGGCATCTATGTTCATGAGGGATATTGGCCTGTAATTCTCTTTCATTGTGTTGTCTTTACCTGGTTTTGGTATTAGGGTGATGCTGGCTTCATAGAATGAGCTTGGAAGTGTTCCTTCCTCTTGAATTTTTTGTAGTAGTCTGAGGAGGATAGGTTTTAGTTCTTCCTTGAATGTTTGGTAAAACTCCCCTGTGAAGCCGTCTGGTCCTGGGCTTTTGTGTGCTGGAAGCTTTTTGATGACTGCTTCAAGTTCTTCCATAGTTATTGGCCTGTTGAGATTTTTAGATTCTTCCTGATTGAGTTTTGGAATGTTGTATTTTTCTAGGAATTTGTCCATTTCCTCCAGGTTGTCTAGTTTGTTGGAGTAGAGCTGTCCATAGTATTTTTTAACAATCATTTGTATTTCTGTGGGGTCTGTTGTTATTTCGCCTCTATTGTTTCTGATTTTGTTTATTTGGGTCCTCTCTCTTTGCTTCTTGGTGAGTCTGGCTAGAGGTTTGTCAATCTTGTTTATCCTTTCAAAGAACCAGCTCTTGGTTTCATTGATTTTCTGTATTGTTTTTTTGGTCTCTATGTCATTTATTTCTGCTCTAATCTTTATTATCTCCTTCCTTCTGCTCACTCTGGGCTTTTCTTGTTGCTCTCTTTCTAATTGTTTGAGTTGTAGAGTTAGCTGATTTACTACCATTTTTTTCTTGTTTTTTGAGATAGGCCTGTAGAGCTATAAACTTCCCTCTCAGGACTGCTTTCATTGTGTCCCATAGGTTTTGGATTGTTGTGTTTTCATTGTCATTAGTTTCCAGGATGTTTTGAATTTCTTCTTTGATCTCATTGGTAACCCAATCAATATTTAATAGCATGCTATTCAGCTTCCAGGTGTTTGAGTATTTGGGGTTGTTTTTATTGTAGTTTATTTCTAATATTATGCCATCGTGGTCTGCGAAGACGCTTTTTATGATTTCAATCTTCTTGAATTTGGGGATACTTTGCTTGTGACCCAATATATGGTCTATTTTTGAAGATGTCTTATGAGCATTTGAGTAGAATGTATATTCCCTGGCTTTGGGGTGAAGTGTTCTGAAGATGTCTATTAAGTCCATCTGATCTAGTGAGTCATTTAGGATTGCTGTATCTTTGCTGATTGTTTGTCTAGAGGGCTTATCCAGTGTTGTCAGTGGTGTATTAAAGTCCCCTACTATGATTGTATTGTTGTTGATCTCTCCTTTGATATCTTCCAGGAGTTTTTTTTATGAATTTGGGTGCTCCTGCATTGGGTGCATATATGTTTACCAGAGTTATATCTTCTTGTTGTATTGATCCCTTTAGTATTATGAAGTGGCCTTCCTTATCTCTTGTTATGGCCTTCACTTTGAGGTCTATTTTGTCCGATATAAGTATTGCTACCCCAGCTTTCTTTTCCTTTCCATTTGCCTGAAAGATATTTTTCCATCCTTTCACTTTCAGTCTGTGTGAGTCCCTTCTAATGAGGTGGGTTTCTTGTAGACAGCAGTTGTATGGGTCATGTTTTTTTATCCATTCAGCCACTCGATGTCTTTTGTTTGCAGCATTTAGTCCGTTTACGTTTAAAGTTATTATTGAAAGGTACTTGTTTGTAGCCATTTCTGTTTTTGTGTGGCTGTTTTCTTTCTGAGCTTTTTATTTCTTATTTTTATACCAGTCCCTTTAGCATTCCTTGCATTGCTGGCTTGGTGGTGATAAACTCCCTTAGCCTTTTTTTGTCTGTGAAGCTTCTTATTTCCCCTTCAAGTTTGAATGATAGCCTTGCTGGATAGAGTATTCTTGGATTCAGTCCTTTGCTTTGCATCACTTTGTAAATTTCTGTCCATTCTTTTCTGGCCTGATGTGTTTCTGTTGAGAAATCATTTGACAATCTAATGGGAGATCCCTTGTATGTAACTTTCCGTCTCTCTCTTGCAGCCTGTAAGATTCTCTCTTTGTCCTGAACATTTGCCATGGTAATTATGATGTGTCTTGGTGTGGGTCTTTTCGGGTTCACCTTGTTTGGGACTCTCTGGGCTTGTGTGACTTTTTTCTTCCCCACCTCAGGGAAGTTTTCTGAAATTATTTCTTCTAATAGGTTTTCTAATCCTTGTTCATCCTTCTGTTGTTCTGGTACCCCTATTATTCGTATGTTGTTTCGTTTCATGTTGTCCCAGAGCTCCCTTAGGCTCTCCTCCTGTCTTTTAATTTTTTTCTCCAATTGCAGTACATTTTGGGTGTGTTTTGCTTCCTTGTCTTCTAATTCACTAACTCGGTCCTCCGCTTCTCCTATCTACTGTTGATACTTTCAATGGAGTTTTTCATTGCAGCTATATCACTCTTCATTTCTTCTTGGGTCTTAAGTTGTTGATTTTTTCATTTGTTTCTTCTAGCTTCTTCCATATGTTGTCGATTTTTTCATCTGTTTCTTCTTGCTTCTTGCAGAGGTTGTCAATTTTTTCCTCCATCCGATTTATGCACTCTAGGACCCTTATTCTGAATTCTTTTCCTGTCATGTTGCATGCCTCTGTATTACTTAGCTTCTTTTCTGGAGAGTCCTCCTTCTCTTTCCTTTGGGGGTTTCTTTGTCTACCCATGTTTGATCTCACTGACATATCTAGACGTTGAGTCGTTCAGTGGTTGCTCCCTTGGTGGCAGTGACTCCTTGGTCTGTGGTTGCTCTTCGGGCGGTTTCGGTAGCAGCTGCTCTTCAGTTGGCAGCAGCTCCTCTGGTGGGTGCTGTTCACAGCTGTGGTGGCTCTTCTGGCTGGTAGGGCGAGGTTTCACGTACAGCTGCTGTTCCTCAGCAGAGGGTGTGGTGCTCAGGAGGTTGCTGTGCTTGGATCTGCTTGACATCAGTTACATTTGACTTTTCTTCTGTTGAGTCCATTCAGGCTGTTACAACAAATACACCACGGACTGGTGGCTTATAAATATTAGCCTGTGTTCCTCCCCGATCTGAAGGCAGAGATGTCCAGGTCAGAGCACCAGCAGATTCCGTGTCTCCAAGAAAACTAGCTTTTAAGTAACAAGAAAACGGTTATAGAAGAAAGTTTAAATTAAAGGAAAAAATTGTTTTTATTTATTCAGGAGTGGGAACATCCTCCATGAAAATGTGTGCCTTGACTGTGGATGGCTGGGTGGCCTTATCACACCTTAGGAATTCAAATGCTTTTTACAATGACAAGAAAGAGAGTTTCATCTCATTTCTCTCCCAGGGTAGATGTCTGTCAACAGAAGGTGGACATCAATAAAAGGAGGGGCTTGCACAATCAACCCAGAAAGTCAGCAATCTATGAATAATCCAGAACCAAGTATTTATCTCCTCTGCCACACACCCTCCCTCCCAGCCAGTGAGCAAGATAATTACTCTCAAGTCAAGCTAAGTGCCCCCCAGTCACAGTGGCCCAATGCTGACATACAAAGCATACAAATAATTCTCACTCTGGCATAAAAGTGACAACTTTCTTGGAAGAAAAGCAGATACTGTAAATTTCCCAGTCTTCCTGAGATATTTTTTAAAGTAATTTTTACTTCTTTAGAAAAAGTGCCATGGGAAACCATCTGTAATAAAATGCCCATTCTATAAAATAATTCATCTATACTAATAAAAGGGTAATATGCTAATGAGACTGGGAGGCCTTCCAGATGTTCTTCTGGACAAAGCCATGGTGGCGGGGCCAAGGTAGAGGCGGATAGAGGCCAAGAGGGGAGGGCAGTTGTGGGTGATCAGGCTGGTGGGGTGCAGGGCCATTGGGGGTAAGCAGACCAGAAGGGGGGCCAGTTGGGGACAAGCAGGCCATCAGTGGGGGTCAGTTGGAGCTGATCAGGACAGCGGGGGGGGGGCAGTTTGGAGTGAGCAGGCCAGCAGGGGGACAGTTGGGGATGAGCAGGCCAGTGGGGAGGGAAGGTAGGGGCAAGCAGGCCAGCAGGGGGGGCAGTTTGGGGTGGTCAGGCTGGTGGGGGGGCATTTGGGGGCAAGCAGGCCAGCAGCGGGTGGGGGGCAGTTGGGAGCGAGCAGACCGCCAGGCAGAGTGGTTAGAGGCAATCAGGCAGGCAGGTGAGTGGTTAGGAGCCAGCAGTCCTGGATTGCAAGAGGGATGTCCAACTGCCGGTTTAGGTCCGATCCCTGTAAACTGGAAGTAGGACATCCTTCGAGGGGTCCCAAATTGGAGAGGGTTCAGGCCAGGCTGAGGAACATACCCTCCCCCATGAACGAATTTGGTGCACCAGGCCACTAGTCTATATATATAAAAGCTTAATATGCAAATTGTGCCCCTGGGAGTTCAACTGGGAGACAGGGAGTTCAATTGCTTGCTTTGACATGCGCTGACCACCAGGGGGTGGTGCAGAACAAAGGAAGGCCCCGGCCAGTAGTCAGAAGGTCCTGATCAGCCCTGATCGCCAGCCAGGCCTAGAGACCCTACCCGTGCACGAACTTCATGCACCGGACATCTAGTATCCTATCTAATAAAGTGGTAATATGCTAATTGACCCTCATGCTGTCGCAAAGATGGCAAGAGCCAATAAGGAGAGAATATGCTAATTGACTGCCCTGCCCTCAAAGATGGCAGTGCCCACAGCCAATAAGGTGGGAATATGCTAATTGACTGCCATGCCCTCAAAGATGGCGGCGCCCACAGCCACAAGATGGTGGTGCCCAGTCCCCTCAGCCCCGCCAGGGCGTCAGGCGTGCGGCAAAGCCAGGCCTGGCCACTCTGCACATCTGCCTCTAGAGCCTCCCAGTTCCCTCAGCCCCGCAGCCACCCAGGGCCAGCCTGAGGCACAGACAAACCTCGGATGGTGGCTGCCTGGCCGCCCGAGGCTCAGGTAACCAGGGTCTGCTGAGGCTTGCCCTGCCGGCAGTGGCAGCAGCAGAGGTGCGATGAGGTGTTGCATTCCCCTGATCACCAGGTCACCTCCTGCCCCTGAGGGCTCCCGAACTCTGAGAGGGGGCAGGCTGGGCCCCCCTCCAGTGCATGAATTTTCATGCACCGGGCCTCTAGTTTTTTTAATAAAAGGGAGTCCTTAGTTTTTACAAATGTTTATTGAAGTATTTACAGATAAAATGATATCTGGGATTTGCTTCAAAATCATTCATTGGGAGATAAAGAATGGGTGGAGATATAAATGAAACAAGATTGAACATACTGATAATTGTTGAAGCTGGATGATGGGTATGTGGTCAGTCATTCACCGTAACAGTCTCTCTACTTTTATGTTTGAACTTTTCCATAATAAAGATTTTCCAAAATCCATTATGAAATTGGTAGCATGGTTTGGGGGAGGCTCCGTATAATATGAACCTTATCCAATGGTGTAGGTAGAGCTGCCCCCCTTCCCAATCACCTAGACCAGACCCATCCCCAGGTCTGGGCATATACTACCACCCCCTAGGCCTGGGAGCACAAATCCCAGCAATGTAGTCAGCCCTTCCAAGGACAGCTCCAGGAGAAGTACACAGGCCCTGGCAGCAGACTTGGGAGGTAAAGGGGTGCCAGGTACCTGAAACATGGGCTAGCAGGGGCACACCCCTTGTTCCAGGGGCTGGGCTCCTGGCCCTGTAGGGAGGGGCATGGTTGGAAGAGGACAAAAGTGGGGACTCTAAAGCACGGAGCTCAGGACAGAAATGCCTCTTGCCTGGGTCTAAGAGCAAGACTATACTATCAGCTCACTAGTATACAATGTAAGCACTGAAAAATCAAAAACAATTTGAAGGTGCTCAAATCACACTATATGGAAAAAATGTCTACTGGCCTGCCCTTTCATTTTAGGTAATGATGACAAGGAGCTTGTGCCTCACTGTTTCACCATGTGGTTCCAGCCATAAGGAATACATAATACATTTTAAAACATCGACACACACAAAAAGTAATTGTGGGCATGTGAAGTTTGCTTTGCTTTAACAGAAGAATGGATAAACAAATTGAGGTTCATGCATACAATAGAATATTATTAAGCTGTAAAAAGGAATGAAGTACAAATATATGCTACAATGTGGATGAATCTTGAAAACATTATGCTAAGTGAAAGAAACCAGACACAAAAGGTCAGCTATATGATTTTATTTATATAATATGTCCAATAATAGGTAAATTCATAGAGGTGGAAAACAGATTGATGGTTGTCAGAGGCTGGGGGGATGGGGAGATGGGGAGATGGGGAGATGGAGAATGACTAATGGGAACAGGGTTTTGGAGTGATGAAAATATTTTGGAACTAAAGAGTTGATGGATGCACAAAATTGTGATTGTCACTGAATTGCTCACTTTTAAATGGTTAGTTTTATGTAAATTTCACCTCAATTAAAGAATGACAATATAAGTTAGAATATGAGATGTGCTACCATAGAATATAAGAGAAGGTATCAGTGCAATCAAGAAAGCGCTTAGGAAACCTTAACTAAATGCAAAAATGAGGCTGTCTAGTTTCAACTGCAAGAGCCCTGCCCTGCCCCTTCTCTGATGCTTTGGTCAAATAGGACTCCACCTTTTCCCCCTTTAGACAGAGTCCACAGATTAAACACATTCTCTCCCTTTCCTCTTTTTATTTTTCTCATTTTTATTAGGAAATACCTCAGACTTACACAAAGATATAGGGAATAATACTATCAACACCTATGTATGTACCGCCAAGCTTTAGATATGTAACATTACATTTCTTAAGTTGAAGCCCACTGTTGAAGCCTCCTCAGCAAGATCCCCTTCCCTTTCTTTCTCCAAGACATAACCATCATCCTAAATGAAGTGTTTTATCTTTCCCACACATGCTGTTGCACTTGCCACATTGGTACACAGCTCCCATGAGCATGCTTTTTACTCCTGATACTTGTATCCACAATCAATGTATGGTGATCAGTTTGCATGGTTTTAGACTTCATGTACATGGTATTATGTTTGTATCCTTCTGGAACCAGCTTTCCCCCCTTATGCATTTTTCTGCTGCCATCACCCACTCTCAGCCCCCCTACCTCTCAGCCCCCGTGAGTTCTGGTCTCCGCAGTCCAGCCCTTGCCATCCTGTTCAGTTTACCTGCAACAGTTCCAAGCCAGTGAGTTAAGGCAGGTCCTACCTTGGGTGAGTCTCAGCCTCTTCCCCTGTGGCTTTAATAGTGCTTCTCATACCTTTAAACTAGTGCAGGGGTCCTCAAACTACAGCCCGTGGGCCACATGCAAATACAAATATTGTATTTGTTCCCGTTTTGTTTTTTTACTTCAAAATAAGATATGTGCGGTGTGCATAGGAATTTGTTCATAGTTTTTTTTTAAACTATAGTCCGGCCCTCCAACGGTCTGAGGGACAGTGAACTGGCCCCCTGAACTAGTGCTTCTCAAGCCTGCACTGCATCAGAATCCCCTGCAGAGCCTGCTAAACACAGGCTGCTGGGCTACCCTTAGAGTTTCTGATTGAGTAGGTCTTGGGTGGAGCCCCAGAATTCCTGGGTGATGCTCATGATGCTGTTTTGGGGATCGAACTATGAGAACCACTCTTCCAAATCAATGTCTGGGCCCAGGCTCAGTAGCACCATCTGGCCTCCAGGCATGCTGGGCCACCTATGAGGTTTCCTTCGAAACTGTTCTAGAGCCCCTCTGTCTAGCAGACATATAATGCAAGTCACGTGTAATTTTAACTTTTCTAGCAGCTGCGTCAAAAAAGAAACTGGCAAAATTCATTTTAATAGTATATTTTAATTCAATATGTTATCATTTAAACAGGTAATCAGTATACAGTTTATTAGTGAGAGCGGTGACACCTTTTATAGTGAAGCACATCTCAAATCAGACAGAGCAGCTCTAAAGGCTTGACATCAAAAATTGTTTCCAACTCGACCTTTTAATTTATTTTGGACTGCCATAAAATAATTTAAAGCAGGCGTACAAAATGGTGGAGAGTGATACTTTTCAAAACAAAGAGGTAAGAGATATGACTTGGGATTATTTATCTAACTAAACTCTGCCTGCATTTCAGTTTATTAATTGAAACAAACTTATTTTAATTAAAACAAATGCTGTCAAATATAGCTATAAGAAATAAAAGATGTCATTGGATAGCACTTTTTGGGTGATGAAGTTTGAAATGATATGAGTGTTTAATACAATTAACATGGATTTATGAAAATGAAAAGCCTAAGAAGAGTGAACAAGAAATTCTTTCTTCTTTATCTTCTATTTCTCCAAACTGCAAGATGAAATGAGAGAAAAGTAACACTTACAAGGCATTAACCAGCTCCAATGACTTTCTAAATCTAAGAAAATAGCCCTGTGTGTACCTGCTGCATTTGTGCGCTATATCCCAACGAGGAGAGAACACCACGCTTCCCTCTTGTAACCTGCCTTGCAGATAATTTGATTCTGTCCAAGAGAGCTATTGTGACATTTGGTCCACACTAAAATGCCTTGATATTTGGTTCTGTCCAGAACGCCCATGCTTAGGAAGCATCCTGGGTTCAAAAAGCCCATAATGTTTATATACACTTCTGATTTATAGGATTAATACATAAAAATATAAAGTTGTATTGGTCCAATAATTGTATTCTGGCCTTATTGCCAATAGTAACCTTTCTTGCCTCAGTAGCCTCGCTTGCAATGGCACATGGGGTTAGGTAGACAGCTCAGGGCTCCAATCTTGCAGAAAAGCATAATTTAAATATCAAGGACCTTCTGACATAGACCAAATGTCTCTGTGGACTTTTGGGCAGGACCACATATCTGCTAACTGTTACCTGCACCTTTGGGTATAGGATGCTTCTATAACCCATGGCTTCAATTGTGATCATGCCAACTTGTCTCCCTCTTGCCTAGCACCCCAAATGCCTTTTCTTTCCCTTGAGAGCCCACACTGGTATTTAAATAAATCTCTCCACCTTAAAAGCCTGTGCTCATTCTATAAGTGACACTCCCAGACCCTCAGTTTCCATATCACCCATATAAGAGGCTATTATAAAACATGCAGCTATGAAAGTGCCATAAAAGAGAGAAAGTTATTCATTTAAATATAGTCAAAGATAAGATAAACCTTGAGACTTAATTACCAATTCAGTGATTAACAATAATCATACTATGACTAAGCTTCTTTTCTTTTGACTGTCACATGAAATACAAAAATCTACAACCAAAAGTTTAGGTATTAATCATTAAATGTGGTCCTACTTGAAATTGTTATCATTTTGCTATTTGTAAGTCGTCCTTGTCTCCTAGTTCTTAAAGGAGACGAATTTCTTTTTTTAAACTTTATTTTTGTTGTTGACATGATTACAGATGCCACCATTTACCACCCCCCTTTGCCCACCTCCACCCAGTCCCTGCCCCCACTTCCCTCTGGCCATCCCCACCTGTTTGCTGTGTCTGTGGGTTAGGCATATATGTTCTTTGGCTAATCATTTCACCTTCTTTCATCTAGTCCTTTCCACCCCCCCTCCTGTCTGACAGCTGTCAGTCTGTTCCATGTATCCATGCCTCTGCTTCTATTTTGTCAGTTTATTTTGTTTATTAGATTCCACATGTAAGTGAGATCATATGGTATTTGTCTTTCTCTAACTGGCTTATTTCACTTAGTATAATAATCAGACTGCATTTCTATGGCCAAGCAATGAAGGCCCAACCACACAGCCCAGCTACTTTAGCTGCTGCATCTAGTAACTGCTTTCTAAACAAATATTGGGCTTATGTACCGATTTCCTTAGTCTTTACACATAGAGGACAGAAGACCTCACGAGAACAAATGAGTAGCCATGAAGTATAGTTCAGTACATAATGTGTTTTATATTACTAGGTGTGTGAGTAGTCTATTAACATTCTAAGTAGTTAAATTTGAATTTCAAAACTAATTTTAAACAACATTTTAAAATTAATTTACTGGGAGAATTAAAAAAAAAATAAAGCTGTCAGTAACAGGAAAATGCCAGGAATGGTTGGGTGATATTCAAAGCGACACACAGATACCTGGATTTGCTGGCTCTGCTCTCTGCAGGATCCACAACCATTTCAGATCCTTCCTGTTTTTGGTTCAACTCCTCGCTGTCTTCCTTACTTTCAGCACCCTCAGCCCCTTCTTCGGTTGTTTCTTTAGTGAAGAATAAGACAGACTTTGGGATCAGACATTCCCAGAAGAAAATCCCAGTTCATAATGAACGGGTCACACATAAACCCTCAGGAGAAGCAGGAGGATGGAAGTAACTAGGAGAAGACGAGCTGGGCACCTTCCTGCTAGTTGCGGCAACACCCCCGTGGCCCGCACATTTCTGCTGCTCAATTGTTTGCACGGTGACAGTACTTCCCTTTTTGTAGTAAACCTGTGCTGCTGGTGGCTTCTGGCCTTGCGGAGAAAAAGGGATCTGAACAGCCAGGGTATTCTGTATGTTCTAGTCAGAACTGTCTTGGGGAAATAGTTTTGCCTCCGCGACAAATTCTGTGTGAAGCTCATTAGCCCCTCACCCCCCCGAATCTTTCATTTTTACAAAGTCCAGGGATCAGTTCTCAAAGTGTGGGGACCAAGCCTGTAAGAATGTTGACACCTTCAGCAGCCAAGAGCCAGCACCAGGCATGCGGTTTGCTGGTGCCCTTCCTTCCGTTCCCCTCCCCCCGCTTCCTCCCGGCTCCCTCCTGAGCCCCTGCCCCTGGGAAGTCGGACCTGGGTCTGTGGGCCTGAACTGCACTGATGAGCTCCGCTGTCTTAGTGGAGGGCGGGCGGGAGAGGGCGCAGCGGAGGGAGGGAGGGCGGGAGAGAGCAAAGGACTTTTGGGGGGGGCGGGGGGCGGGGGAGGCCATAATGGGGTTGGGCTTCTCCTGGGCCTGCGGTGTGTTGAGGGCCCGGCCCACCCGAGTGAGCATGACCTCCGCTGCGCCAGCTGTGCCCACCACCTGCTCACAGGCGGCCCGCCCCCGCCGTGCCCCGCCCCCGCCGTGCCCCGCCCCCGCCGTGCCCCGCCCCCGCCGTGCCCCGCCCCCGCCGTGCCCCGCCCCCGCCGTGCCCCGCCCCCGCCGTGCCCCGCCCCCGCCGTGCCCCGCCCCCGCCGTGCCCCGCCCCCGCCGTGCCCCGCCCCCGCCGTGCCCCGCCCCCGCCGTGCCCCGCCCCCGCCGTGCCCCGCCCCGCCGTGCCCCGCCCCCCGCCCCTCCGTCCCCCCCACCTCGCGACCCAACCGGACCTTATCCCCTATCCGCTCCCCAGATTCTCACCCTGGGGGGCTTCGGCCTCTTGCGTGGGCTCCTCCTTCCCTTCCTCCGCCATCTCCCCAGCCGCAGACTCCTCCTCCACCTTGGCCTTGGGCTCTGGGGCCAGGAAGCCCTCTCTAGAGCCTAGGGCTCTGTCGCCAAGGCCCTCGGGCAGCACAGCTGCAGCCCCCTCCCCAGAGGCATCTGGCTCCGAGAGCACGCGGACCTGGGCCGCCTGACCTGGCAGGTGATGTCTGGGCAGAACGACACTGCGAACGGCGTTGGGGCGCAGGAGGACGTGGTCGTTGTTGGACAGATCGCGCAGCATTCCGCGCACCACGTCCAGGAACATCATGTGGAAGCCCGCCAAGGGTAACAGGTTGGTGGGGTCCAGCAGTAGGTTGTGGGGTCGCACCACGATCTCCTCGTCCTCCTCCTCCTCGTCCTCCTCGTCCTCCTCGTCCTCCTCGTCCTCCTCGTCCTCCTCCTCCTTCGCCTCCTCCTTCACCTCCTCCTCTTTATCCTCCTCCTCCTCCTCCTCCTCAGCGGGGCCAATGTCAGGATCCTCTTCACGGGCACCTCCCTCGGGGTCTCCCACTGCCCCGGCCTCCTCCCTCAGGCTCTCTATGGCCGCTGAGATTTCTGCTGCCACCATGGCGGCGGCTGCGTCCCCCCCGCCCCCCTGGGGCATGGAGTTGAAGATCAGGGCATCTTGATCTCCATCTGCCCCTATCCAGGCCCCCGCCATTCGCACGGGACTCTCCCGGCCCCCTGGGGCCGGGCTCCCATCGTCACTATCGGACATAACAGCGAACAGTACCTCCTCCGGCAGCGAAAGGCTCTGGTGTCGACTGCCAAGATGGCGGCCGGGAGCGGAGGCCGTTGACAGGGCCCGCGACAAGGGGCGGGGCGGAGGAGGAACTGGCTGTCCACTGGCTAACGGCCTCTGATGGGCAGGTGCGGACGGCCAACCCACCCACCAAGGCTTCGCCACACCACGGGGAGGGGGGGGGGGGCACGAGCGTCAACAAAGGGCCGCGCCTGGGCCTTACAAGCTCCAAGCTCATTGGCTGGGAAGCGAGGATTGACATGCCCTGTGTCCAATGGCAAAGGCCCTTAGCTTCTAGGATGGCTCACAATCAGCTCTCTTTTCTACGAGGCCTGAGGGTTCTGAGCTACCTTCAAGTCCACACAAGTCCTGTTCTTTCAATGTTGCAATTGTCTGAAATCTATAGTGCAGCAATTTTCAACAGTGCCATAAGAACTTTAAAAACATGCAATACCTGACTAGTTAGGGGCACTGATCTCTTTTCCCATTTAAAAAAAAATTGACAGCCGTAACCGGTTTGGCTCAGTGGATAGAGCGTCGGCCTGCGGACTGAAAGGTCCCATGTTCCGGTCAAGGGCATGTACCTTGGTTGCGGGCACATCCCCAGTGGGGTGTGTGCAGGAGGCAGCTGATCGATGCTTCTCTCTCATCGATGTTTCTAACTCTCTATCTCTCTCCCTTCCTCTCTGTAAAAAATCAATAAAATACATTTTAAAAAATAATAAAAATATTGACAATGGGAGATATTTGTAATACTATCAACAATAAAAATATATTTAAAAAATTGATGACAGCCAACACCAGGGGCCCCCAAACTTTTTAAACAGGGGGCCAGTTCACTGTCCCTCAGTCCGTTGTAGGGCCAAACTATAGTTTAAAAAAAAACTATGAACAAATTCCTATGCACACTGCTCATATCTTATTTTGAAGTAAAAAAACAAAACCGGAACAAATACAATATTTGTATTTGCATGTGGCCCACGGGCCGTAGTTTGAGGACCCCTGGCCAACACACTAGCTGTTATTGTGAATGAATCAATATTGTACCTAGTTTTCTTAAATCAGTAATAAATATGTTTTTTGGTGTGCCACAGAATTTAAATAATTAGTTTATGTGTGTCATGAGATGAAAAAGGTTGAAAATCACTGCTGTAAAGGGCAGAGAGTAAAAATTTTGGGTTTGGTAACTCAGAGGTACATTTGAAACCACTATGTAGATACTCATTTAACAACAGAGAAAACAAATGTCCACAACTATTTTATTCTTGAAACTAAAAATATAATGCTAATTGAATACAATATTTATAATAAAGGTCTATTAATAAGAAGAGTGTAAGTCTTTTGGGAGAATAACATTTTGCTTAATTGGGGTTCAAAGTTAGTGATATCTATCAAAATTGATTGCATATGTTCATCTGTTGAACTGTAATGAGGTTTTACATAATTTATCTTTTAAAAAATATGGCGAGTGTTTTTTAAAGGGTTTAAAAATCATGCTCAATTGCATACAGCTATTTCTCATTTATATAATAGATGCATTTTCATCTGCTTGAGTACAGCAAAGGGTTAGAATCTGAATCAATTTATGACTTCAGAGATGTGCTATTTCAAAAGTGTACTCCGTAGAATTTACTTAACTGCTTCTACCACTGATCCTTTAAATAAGCAAAGCAGATGATATCATTCCTTGAATTTGTTTTTAAACACTAGCATTTTAATTGAAATACAGGTATAAATCAGAAATTCCTGGTACAGTGCCTGCACTTAGTCTTATTTAATATAGGAATTGGATGTACAATGAAAAAATTATCATTTTCTTTATCCTTGGAGCAGAGGGAAGGAGAGAAAGGACAGCTGGAAATATGGTTGCAGTATTTAAGAGCTGAATAAGAGAACAATAAATCTTTCATAATGCCAACAACAACTGCACAATGAAGAACAACCTTGTATCTCATCAATTTTATAATTCATGCTCTATCAGAAGTTAGGTTCCCCTCTATGTATCTCAATTAATTCAAACCCCACACCCTCCAAAATACAAAGACAATTTAATTGGTATTCCCTAAGTAGAAGATCAAACATCAAAGGGAAGTCCTCCTTCTGACATCTATTGATATGATTTCACCAAAGTTGAAATCTAACAATTGAAAATGAAATATCTTGGCCAAGTAAGAAACTTCAGTTGTTAGTGGTATTACCCCACTGTATTACATATTAAATCAAACCTAGCATTAAATATGCTTGCACAATTATGCTGTGAATTACATAGTAGTGATGATGCTAGTGAAAAAGGACTATCATTAACCCAAGAAGAATAAGGGGGGGAATGTGAAAACAAGTAGGAAGCCAACAAAAAGTTGGTCATTTTCTGATGAGGAAAGGTAATTTTAAATATAGAAATATAAAAGGGGAAATATTACCTTAATCCTTCTAGCCTATCTAATAAAATACAAAGATGCAAATTGACTGTACCTTTGCTACGCCCACCAGCCAATCAGAGCAATATGCAAATTAACCGCCAACAAAGATGGAATCTAATTTGCATACAGTAGGCAGGGCAGGACAGTGGGAACCGCCATCCAGGCAGGGCTCAGGCGGGTCACGGCAATCGTGGGAGCCCAGCCCCGTGTGCAGCCCCGGCTGGCGCGGGGCTCAGGAGCTGCGATCAGCAAAGCAGGACTGGGGATTGGTGAATGGGCGCAAGGCAGACCTCCTGGTCCTTCCCCTCAGCCGGCAGGCTCCTATCAATCTTCAGTTTCTACTGAAAGGAATGTGGCGCCTCCACTGCGCAGCCTCCCAGGACTCGGACTCGCAGGCTTCGGAGTGGAGACTTCAACAAGGACTTCAGCGCCTGCTCAGGGGAATAACCGCCACCTCCCTACTCCACAGCTGCTTCTGTGTCTGCAAGAAACTGCGCATGCTCCTCCCTGTGACATGGGCGGGGCCAGAGCCTGAGTTGAGCGGTTCCACGATAGTGATAGCAGCTGGACCAGTGCAGGGATGGAGGGAGGGAGGGCGGGGAAGGAGCAAGGGGGAAGCCCTGGTTCCCTGCTCCTCCTCCCACAGGCATGGCCCTTGCTGCTATGATGATAAAAGGAGTTGTGTTTTTCTAACTGTCTGGGTAAAGGAAACAAGTGTCTGTTGACTTCTGATCTTACTCTCAGAGCTGCCAGTTAATCCCTCTGGATGCATCATATCCAGCCTCCAAAGGATCCGAGGGGCAGGATCAACCTTTGTTCCATAGTTGAGGAAACTGACCAATAAACACATGTGTCTCATGCCTCAGTGTCAACTCCCGCAGAAATCTCCGGGTAATGACTCAGATTCTATATCTAAGGGTATATTTTCTTCTGTTTTCATGTTTAATTCAATAAATAATACAATAAAGAATAAAATGAGTTCAGAGGGCTCAGCATTGTATTCCCAGAGCCTTTGGTCCCACACAAACCGCAGAGTTCAGTCATCCTGAGATGAAAGGAAAGGAAAGAGAAACGTGAAAGGTTTCCCGGCTCAGTCACAGAGACATCTCATAACCACATATTAAGGACACGACATTAGCTTAGGGGTGGAAAGGACACAAATGGAATAGAAGATGGAGCCATTTGGAGTGAGCAGGCTAGCATGGGGGCAGTTGGGGGCAAGCAGGCCAGCAGGGGGGGCAGTTAGGGGCAAGCAGGCCGGCGGGGTGGGGGGTAGTTGGGGTGAGCGCACTGGTACAGGGGACAGTTGGGGGTGATCAGGCTGGCGGGGGGGGGGGCAAGTTAGGGGCAAGCAGACAGGCAGGTGAGTGGTTAGGAGCCAGCAGTCCCAGATTGTGAGAAGGATGTCCGACTGCCAGTTTAGGCCCGATTGCTGTAAACTGGCAGTAGGACATCCTTCCAGGGGTCCCAGATTGGTGAGAGTGCAGGCTGGGCTGAAGGACACTCCCCCTTCCCCCGAGTGCACAAATTTTTGTGCACCGGGCCACTAGTATGTTAATAATATGAAACATTTTATATATCAGACGAGAGCAGAATTAAGTAATTCAACTCTACTGCAGCATTATAAATATCCTGTTCCCTCACTCACCACTGATGGCCTGCCTCACAGCTCACCTGCACTGCAGCTACCCCACATAAATGCCTTGATTACACAAAGTCCTTTGTCAGATTAGGCCAGTTTCCAGGGCACTGGCTTCTCATCTCACTCAGGCTTATGTCAAAGATGTAAATTTTGGCACAGGTGCCCAAGCCTCAGTGTTTCAAGGTATAGACCTTTTAGCTGATGCTGTACCATTGCTATAGGGCCAAAGAGAAGAACAGTTATTATTAAACAGAGTTTGGGCAGTCCCAAAGTAACAAAAGAAAGTGTGATATTTGCAAAGTCCATTGCCTTAAGAGATAAATATAAAAATATTGGTGCTAAACTTGTTCAAGCTGTTGCCAATAACACAAATGAAGATGCTGGGAATGGCACTACCACTACTACTGTACTGGCACACTATCTTGCCAAGGAAGGCTCTGAGAATATCAGTGACTGTGCTAATCCAGTGGAGATCAGGAGAGATGTGATGTTAGCTGTTGGTGCTATGATTTCTAAACTTAAAAAGCAGTCTAAACCTGTGACAATCCCTGAAGAAATAGCTCAGATTGCTACACTTTCTGCAAACAGAGACAAAGAAATTGGCAACATCATTTCTGATGTGATGAAAAAGGTTGGAAGAAAGGGTGTCATCACAGTAAAGGATGGTAAAACACTGAATGATGAATTAGAAATTATTGACGACATGAAGTTTGATGTGGGTTATATTTCTCCATACTTTATTAATACACCAAAAAGTCAAAAAAGTGAATTCTAAGATGCCTATGTTATATCTAGGGAAAAGAAAATTTCTAGTATTCAGACAATTTGTACCTGCTCTTGAAACTCCCAATGCTCACCATGAGCCCTTAGTCATAATTGCTGAAGATGTTGATGGAGAAGCTCTACGTACACTCATTTTGAATAGACTAGGAGTTGGCCTTCACGTTGTAGCAGTCAAAGCTCCAGGTTTGGGTGACAATAGAAAGAACCAGCTTAAAGTCATGTCTATTGATATTGGTGGAGCAGTGTTTGGAGAAGAAGGATTGACTCGAAATCTTAAAGATGTTCAGTTTCATGACTTGGGAAAAGTTGGAGAGGTCATTGTGATCAAAGGTGATGCCATGCTCTTGAAAGGAAAAGGTAACAAGGCTCAAATAGGGGAAAACATACTCAAGAAATCATTGACCAGTTAAATATCACAACTAATGAATATGAAAAGGGAAAACCTAAATGAATGTCTGGTAAAACTCTCAGATGGAGTAGCTGGGCTGAAGGTTGGTGGGACAAGTGATGTTGAAGTGAATGAAAAGAAAGAATAACAGATGTGTGCCCTCAATGCTACATAAGCTGCTGTTGCAGAAGGCATTGTTCCTGGAAGGGCTTGTGCCCTGCTTTGGTGCATCTGGCCTTGGACTCATTAATTCCAGCTAATGAAGGTTTTAAAAATTGGTATAGAAGTTATTTATAAAGCATTCAAAAATTCTGCAATGACTATTGCTAAGAATGCAGGTGTCAAGGGATCACTGATAGTTGAGAAAATTATGCAAGGTTCCTCAGAAGTTAGTTATGATACTATGCTTGGAGATTGTGAATTTGGTGGGAAAGGAATAATTGATCCAACAAAGGCTATAAGAACTGCTTTATTGGACACTGCTGGAGTGGCCTCTCTGTTAACAACAGCAGAAGCTTTAGTCACAGAAATTCCTAAAGAAGAGAAAGACCCTGGAATGCATGAGAATGGGAGGTGGTATGAGAAATGGCATGTTCTAATCCTAGAATAGTGCTTTACCATCATTAATGAGAACTGTGAAAGGAAGCTCAAGGCAGTGCTCCTCACCTATAACTTCAGAGAAGTAGGTTGAAGGAAATGACTGAAGACAAGGCTGGCTGATGCTTAAGAAAATTACTATAACCATCAGCTACTGCTTTCAGTTGACAATGTACAATGGTCTACTGCTGTCATTGTCCATGCCTCCCGATAATTTTTGTATTTTTGTTTTATTTATTTAATTTTTCATTTTCAATTACAGTTGATATACATCATTACATTAGTTTTAGGTATGCACCCCAGTGACCAGAAATTATATAATTTAATACTTAATCATCCCAATAAATCCTGAAACCATCCAGCACCACACCTAGTTATTAGACTATTATTGACTACATTTTCTATGCTGTACTATATATACCCATGACTATTCTGTAACAACCAATTTGTACTTCGTAATCTCTTCACCTTTTTCACCCATCCTCCCAATCCCCCTCCCATGTAGCAACCAACAAAAAGTCCTCTGTATATATGAGTCTTTCTGTTCTGCTTGTTCATTTTGTTTGTAGATTCAACTGTTGACAGATAGGTATTTATTGCCATCTTATTGTTCATCTTGTTATCTTCTTAAATAAGACTCTTTAACATTTCATATAATACTGGTTTGGTGGTGATGAACTTTAGATTTTTCATGCATGTAAAGCTCTTTATCTGTCCTTCAATTCTAAATGATACTTTGTAGGGTAATATTCATTGTAGGTCCTTGATTTTCATCACTGTGAATATCTCTTGCCATTCCCTTCTGGGCAGCAAAGTTTCTTTTGAAAAATAAGCTAACAGTCTTATGGTAGTTCCCTTGTAGGTAACTTACTGCTTTTCTCTTGCTGCTTTTAAGATTCTCTGTTTGTTTTTTCCCTTTTGCATTTTAATTATGAAGTGTTTTGGTGTGGGCCCCTTGGGTTCATCTTGTTTGGGACTCTGGGCTTCCTGGATGTGTATGTCTGTTTCCTTTACTAAGTTAGGGAAATTTTCTGTCATTATTTTTTCAAACACGTTTTCAATTTTTTGCTTTCTCTCTTCTCCTTCTGGCACCCCCATGATGCAAATATTGGTATGCTTGAAGTTGTACCAGAGTTTCCTTACACTATCTTCATTTTTAAAAATTCCTCTTTCTTTTGCTGGTCTGATTAGGTGTTTTGTTTGTTTGTTTGCTTCCTCATATTTCAAATTGCTGATTTGATTCTTAGCATCACCTATTCTGTTGATTCACAGTAAATTATTCTTTATTTCAGTTAGTGTACCCTCCATTTATGACTGGTTCTTTTTTATACTGTTGTTCTCACTAAGTTCCTTGAGCATCCTTATAACCAGTGTTTGAACTCTGCATCTATTAGATTGATTGTCTCAATTTTGTTTCATTCTTTTCCTGAAGTTTTGGTCTGTTCTTTCATTTGGGCCATGTTTCTTTGTCTCCTCATTTTGGCCACCTCCCTGTGTTTGTTTCTATGTACTAGGTAGAGCTGCTGCATCTTCCAGGCTTGGTAGTGTGGCCTAATATAGTAGACATCCTGTAGGATCCAGTGGCACAGCCTCCCCAATCACCAGAGCTGGACACTCAAGGTGCATACCTGTGTGGTCTGTATACACTCTTATAGCAACTTGATGTCAATGGGAAGGATTTACCCAGGCCAAGGTCAGTCACTGCCTGTGTTCTGCCCAGGACCACCAGGCATAAGCTACAAAGTGATCTGCAGATGGATGCTTCTTGTGTTGGGCTTGGAAGTAGCCAGGTGAGGCCAAGCTGTGAACCATGGTTGGCTGCTGCCAGTGCTGGGCCTGGAGCCACTTAGCAAGAGGTATGGGGCTTGCTGAGGCCAGATGATGCTTATTTGAGAGATTTTTGGAAAATCTGAAACATGAGCCAAGACAGGCCATTCCTATGGTAAAGCCACTGGAAACAGCTTGGGTGGGCTCCAAAGGTGGGTGAGGCAGGATCTCAGGGAATAATCACGTGGGGGCAGACAGTGTGATCAGGTTGATGGAGTCTCATATGGCCCCCGCCTGCTGGTTCTGTAGGGGAAGGGCCCATCAAAGAACAGTGGCTTCTGCCTAAACTTCTGTCTGGGAGAAAGCTGTCCCTCCAGCTCTCGCCCTGATGCCAAACAATTCAGTTTCTCCCCATATGTCTCTGGTGCCTTTCAAGCTGCTATCCCCACACTGGAGCTAAGAGCAAGTGAGTTCAAGTAAATCTGTACAGGGGCCCTTTAAGAGGAAGTGTCTGGGACTCCAGCAGCCTCAGCCTCCCTCAGCCTCAATTCCCACTGGTTTTTACAGTCAGAAGTTATGGGGACTTCTCTTCCTGGGACTGGAACCCTGGGCTGGGGGGCCTGGTGTGGGACTGGAACACCTCACTCCTCAGAGGGGACCTCCACAGTCAAGATATCCTTCCTGATTCTTATCCAACGCATGTCAGTGTAGAACCAACCTGTTCCATGCCTCCACCCTTCCTACCAGTCTTGATGTGGCTTCTCCTTTAATTCCCTAGTTGCAGGCCTTCCATTCAGCTCTATTTCAGGTGGTTCTGAATTATGATTATTCTGTAGTTTAGTTGTAATTTTGATGTGGTTGTGGGAGGAAGCATTTTTTACCTATTCCAGCATCTTGACTGGAAATCTTAGTTTGTATTTTTGAATAAAAATACATTTGTACATTCCCAATAAATGCAAGAGTCATATACCAATGAACTGTTTTCAGTTTAAATCAGTGAGTCATTTTTACTACTATTCTGTTAAAATCAGGATTTTAGTGCTTGCCATCACCTGATGAGAAGTTAAGAAGCAGTCTTTCTGTGGAGAGTAAGAATACTTGTGTAAAAAATAGAGAAATATCCAATTATGTGAAACTTTGTGTAATAAAATTTGTTTAAAGTTAAAAAACAAATAAAATATAAACCAGCTCTTCACCACAGTGTAAGATTTACATGCTTCTGTACAAGGATACGTGATTTAAAATGTAGTAAGATTGCTGCTGCCCTGCCAAGTAATTTCCGTCCCTACCTAGTTCCTACTACAATACTGGTGGTTCCAGTAGTTTTATGAAAATAAATCATTTTTAAATATAAAGCATTTAAAAAGACAAATCAAAATGCCTCAGTAACTTTGTATTCAAATCAAATTTTATCTATTTAAATGTTACATTTTTCTTCCCACTAATTGGCCTTTATTTTACTCAAACTGAGCAATAAATTTTCCATTCTGAAGTATCTTCTTTGCCCAATTAATTCAAAGGAAAACACCAAAATAATTAGTAAACAAAAATGTAGGGTTTTTAAAAATATATTTTTTACTGATTTTCAGAGAGAAAGGGAGAGAGAGAGAAACATCAATGATGAGAGAGTATCATTGATCAGCTGCCACCTGCACACCCCCTACTGGGGATCAAGCCCACAACCTGGGCATGTGCCCTGTTTGGGAATTGAATCGAGACCTCTTGATTCATAGGTTGACGCTCAACCACTGAGCCACACCAACCGGGCTAACACACCCTTTTTATTTGTTTTGAAATATTAAAGTTTAAAAGTGTTTAAAGTTTGTAATTCCTAGTAGGAGAACATTATCTGAATGAACATTCTAATGGAAAATCACTATAAAATATTACAGCTTTATGTTGGGCAGAGAGGTAAGGATTCTCTTCAAAGCTTTCTTCATGAGAAGTTCAGAGGTACACTGGTTTGTATTTTGCAACATCCATTTGGGAGATTTAGGTTGCTTTTCCTCCAGCAAGGCTTTTATTTGTAAGAAGGGCATTACACTTGACCGCCAAATTTGACTGACAAATTACTGATGAGATTAACAACCTCTGGGTTGCTCTGATATTTTGACATATTTGCCAGGTTCTGGGCCACATCCTGAAAGGCCACTATAACTTCTGGATCCTGCATGGATTCAATAACCTCTGGATCACAAATAATTTCATTGAGCCCAGGCATTCCTACTATTCAGGCATGCCTCTTCCCAATCCAGGCATTCCTCCAGAAAAAAAATTACCAGGCATTCTTCAAGGAAAGCTAGCTGGAAATGAGCCATACAGAGCTCCTGATTGTCCTCTGGCTTCTTCCTCCCTCTTGGCTCTCTCATTTTGTTAGGAGTCTTCTTAACCCTTTCCATTCTTTCTTTGACCTCTCACTCTTCAGGTTTCCACTCATATTTCCTCCAGTGTTCTGCAATTTTCTGGACCCTTGGTTGAACTTCTTTCATCATTGCACTAGCATCTTCATAATCCAATTTACACACAAGGTCAATATAATGGACTGCTTCTTCCCAGTGGTCCAGAAGTCTGTGTGCTCTGCCTCGCCATTTGCAAGGCTGAGCTAAATAACGATTTATTTCAATAACTCTGTCAGTCTCCAACGGCAGCAGCTGGCTTCTGTAATTTGATGAAGACACTGGCTGTCTTGGCATACAGAATGGCCAAGTGAGGATTCAGCTTGATGGCATCTGTGAACAAGTCAATGGCTTTCTGTAGTTCACCATTACTTAGGGCATCAATGGCAGCCACACTTTTATCATTTGCCTGATCCATCATGGCCTTCAGTTATCTCTACACTTCCATCTCTCATTTCTTGAGAGGCATCAGAATTGGGTTCAATCACACCTTCATGGTCATTTCCGAGATCATTTTTCTCACTTAATGTTTCCTCTGATTTTACATTTTCTGCTACCTTCTTACTATCTGTTTTTTCCTTCTTAATATTTTCCTCTGATTTAGTTTTATGAGTAACAGGTAGTACTTTACACCTCCCCATGCTGCGCATCCACTCCCCCAAGAAGGCATTTCCTCAGTATGCAGAATGCTTGGATCCTGCTTACACATTTACACCCAGGCCCAAAGCTCCGTCACTTTGCACAGGTCTATGGTCATGAAGCTGAGGAAGGCCACAGGTGAGGCTGAGGCTTCAGCCTATTTCCAGGCTGCAGCACTAGCTCAATGTGACCATGTAGAAGGGGTTTACATACTTTATCTTGCAAATATCTTTTTCACACAGATGTTGGCAAATATTGATATCAATCCAGGAGCTAGGTATTTCCAAGCATATGTTTTTTAAAATTTTATTTTTCAATTACAGTTTACATTCAATATTATTTGTTATTAGTTTAAAGTGCACAGCATAGTGGTTAGATCATGTAAAATATATTTTACAAAGTGTTCCTCCTGATATTTCCACTACCCACCTGACACCATACATAGTTATTACAATATTTTGACTCTATTCCCTATGCTGTGTTTTATATTCTCATGACTATTTTGTAACTATCAATCTCCACTTCTTAATCCTTTTTCCTATTTCACCCAGTCCCCTTCTGGCAACTATGAGTCTGTTCTCTGTATTTATGAGTTTATTTCTGTTCTGTTTGTTTGTTTGTTTGTTTTGTACTTTAGATTCAACATGTAAATGAAATCATATATTTATCTTTCACTGACTGACTTATCTCACTTAACACAAGCATGTGATTTTAATTGAGCATATTTATATCTTGGAAAAAATTTATAGAATTCTGTTAGATTTTTCTCTCAATATTTGCCTTTTAGCATGTCATTATATTATAGACTAGAGGCCTAGTGCACGAAATTCATGCATGGGTGTGGTCCCTAGGCCTGGCCAGTGATCGAAGCGTGAGCGTCTGGTATGGAAGGGCAGGTCTCAGCTGACCTCTAGGCCCTGGGCAGCACCTGGGCCCCTGGGCCCCCACGTGCCCCCCTTTGCCTGAGTCCTGGCACCCAAGTCCCCACATGGAGATGCAGTGAACACAGCTGGACGCTGTGGGCTGGGGCGCAGCGTGGGCCTCTGGGCCGCCCAGCGGCTCTGCACAGAAGCCAGGCGGGCAGCTCACTCTCTCTTGGCCAGCCTCGCAGACTGGCTCCTGCGCAAACCCACCAGGAGTCCGACCAGCCCCTGTGGTCCCAGCAGCTGTGGCCTGGCTCACCCAGAAGAGGCCACACAGGTGTGGGGTGGGCTCCTCGCAGGCACCCAGCACCTGAGCACAGGGGCTTCTCTGATGCAAGCCCTGGCCTCCCGGGAGAGGGTAGCAGGGAGATTGAGAGTGATCTCAGTGGACATCTCACATTCTCACCGCACATCTGTCCCAGTTATTCCTGCCCCCAGGTAGCCGGCTAGAGGTGTCAGCCCCCTGCCCAGGAGCTGTGGGAGGTTGGTCACCACCCACCCACCCCCAGTTCCCTGTCCCAGCCCAGGGTCCAGTCTCAATCGGGCGATCAGGGCCTGCCGGCCACTGGTCTCCGTCTACAGGACGATTGGTCAGGGCCGGGCCCCCCGCCCAGCTCCCTCAGCACCTGGGAGCTGGGTGGTGGCCCTGACCCCTGCTGCTGCTGCTGGTCACCATCTGTGGGGTGATCAGTTGGTGCTGGACTGCAGCCCCACCTCCCCACTGCCACCACTGGTCACTATTGGAGGGGCAAATGGGGCCGTGCTTGCACTTGTCTTAGCCAGGTGCCGCCTGCTCACCTGCTCCACCATCCCCCCCCCCTCCGTGGTCCCACTCTCCTCGGGGCCCATTGGAGCAGGCAGTGCCTCTACTGCTGCCCACTGCCAGTGCTGCATTGTCACCCCCTGGTGGTCAGTGCCTGTCATAGCGAGCAGTCAAATTCCCAGTAGAACAATTTGCATATTAGGCTTTTATTATATAGGACTAGTAGCCCAGTGCACGAAATTTGTGCACTGGGGTGGGGGGGGGAGGGGCCCTCAGTCTGGCCTTCACCCTCTTCAATCTGAGACCCCTCAGGGAATGTCCAACTGCCTGTTTGTGCCCACACTTTTAACAGATAACAGCTCCATTGTTGTTTCTTTCTTATGCTTAAAACCATTGGAATTAGTAGGTATTCAAAGTGTGTATACATTTTGGGGGGACACCCTGTATATCTCTAGTCAGCAGTGAAAGAAACCAACAGCAGATTTGGAACCCCCAGACAGGGAACCTCGCTCACTCCCCACATGTCTCCCCACTTCACTTTCCACCTTCGTGGCAGCAGGAGAATCAACGTTTTCTCTCATTAATTCGGAAAAGCACGTCCTGTCACTGGCTGCCCTGCAAGAGTGCGCTAGGCCCCAAGCAAGCGAGGCTCAGTCAGGGCAGCCTTCGCTCATGGGTGCTGGCACCCAAACTGCACATTCCTCCTCTACAGTCGCCCCGACTATCCCACTGTTTCACTGAGAGGACGGAATTCCTCTCCACCTCTGGGTTCTTGATCTTGAATGCTGACCGAAGGCACCTCAGCTAGGGCCGCCCGTGCCCACCAGGTGTGCCTGTCTGCACCTGCTCCCGCCTCAGCACCTGCATTAACCCCCCAGAGGAGATCACACAGCTGCACTGGCCTCCGTGGGAACAAGGCATCACCACTCCGCCCTCTCACTGTCATCTCACAGGCGCCCACCCTCAGCACCCAGAACACCCAGACACTCTCCAAAGGACGTGAGCGCATCAGAGGGGATGTGTGCACATCCTGTGGGGGTGTTAGGCATCCCGGGTTGATGGAAGTGCGGTGCAGAGGTGGGGAGAACTTGTGCACGCCTCGGTTTGCAACTGTTGCAGCCACGGGAGGGTGACAGTGTGCTGGGGGATGTTCGTATGCCAGGGGGGGATGTGCACACCGGAGGCCTCTGGCTTTGCAGATCCGCAAACCCCCGTGGTGCGGCCAGGAGGATGTCAGTCTGGCCAGCCATGGTGGCTGTCCTTGCGATCTTGCACCTTCTGGGCCAGGAGGCGGATCTTGCGCAGCTGCTCCTGGGCTCTGATGGCCTGCAGGCGCTACTTCAGCTCAGCCTGCAGGCTCCGCTTGGAGAGCTCACAGCTGTCACCACCGCCATGTGGGGAGTACAGGCCGCCCTGCCCTGGCCTGCCTTCCCTGTCCAGAGGCTCTCAGCGCTGCTCACCTGCCCAGAGTGACTGGGGCTGAGCTGAAGCCAGGCATCTTCCCCTTTCCAACCCCGGCTGATCCGCCCATGTGCGAGTTGCGGCCCTGCCAGGCAGGGTCACAGATACGGGTCACGGACCGCGGACAGCCTCAACCGCTGCCCCCCCGCCAGACAGGGACACAGATTCGGGTTCCGGGACCCCAGACAGCCTCAAGCACTGCTCCCCGCCCGGCAGGGTCCCAGATACCTGTCCCGGGACCGCGGTCAGCCTCAAGCACTGCTACCCGCCCGGCTGGGTCCCAGATCCGTGTCCCAGGACTGCGGTCAGCCTCAAGCGCTGCCCTCCGCCTGGCAAGGTCACAGATCCGGGTCCCAGGACCGCGGACACACTCAAACGCTGCACCCCTCCGTGAAGGGTCACAGATCCGGGTCCCGTACCTCGGAGAGCCTCAAGCGCTCCCCTCCGCCCGGCAGGGTCACAGATCCGGGTCCCGGGACCGCGAACAGCCTGAAGCACTGCCCCCCGCCCGGCAGGGTCACAAATCCGGGTCCCGGACCGGGGACAGCCTCAAATACCGCCCCCCGCCCGGCAGGGACACAGATCCTGGTCCCGGACCGTGGACAGCCTCAAGCACTGCCTCCTGCCCAGCAGGGTCACAGATCCGGGTCCCGGGAGCTCAGACAGCCTCAAGCACAACCCCCCGCCCTGTAGGGTCACAGATCCGGGTCCCGAGACCAAGGACAGCCTCAAGTACTGCCCCCTGCCCGGCAGGGTCACAGATCCGGGTCCCGGGACCGCGGACAGCCTCAAGTACTGCCCCCAGCCCGGCAGGGTCACAGTTCCGGGTCCCGGGACCTCAGACAGCCTCAAGCACAGCCCCCTGCCCTGTAGGGTCACAGATCCAGGTCCCCACGGACAGCCTCAAGCGCTGCTCGCCGCCCGCAGAGTCAGAGATACGGGTCCCGGGACCTAGGATGTCCTCAAGTACTGCCCCCCGCCCGGCAGGGTCACACATCCGGGTCCCCGGACCGCGGACAGCCTCAAGCACTGCCCCCCGCCCGGAAGGGTCAGAGAACCCCGTCCGGGGACCGTGGACACACTCAAACGCTGCCCCCCGCCAGGCAGGTTCACACATCCGGGTACCGGATCTGCGGACAGCCTCAAGCACTCCCCACCCCCCAGGCAGGGTCACAGATGCGGGTCCAGGGATCACGGACAGCCTCAAGTGCTGCCCCCCGCCGGCAGGGTCACAGATCCAGGTCCAAGGACTGCAGACAGCCTCAAGGACTGCCCCCAGCCCGGCAGGGTCACAGATCCGGGTCCCGGAACGTGGACAGTTTCAACTGCTGTCCCCCGCCCGGCAGGGTCACAGATCACGGTCCCGGTACCGCGGACAGCCTCCAGCGCTGCCCTCCGCCAGGCAGGGTCACAGATCCGGGTCCCGGGACCAAATAAACACTCAAACGCTGCCCCCCGCCAGGCAGGGTCACAGATCCGGGTCCCGGGACCTCGGACAGCCTCAAGCGCTGCCCCCCGCCCGGAAGGGTCAGAGAACCCCGTCCGGGGACCGTGGACACACTCAAACGCTGCCCCCCGCCAGGCAGGTTCACAGATCCGGGTACCGGATCCGCGGACAGCCTCAAGCACTCCCCACCCCCCAGGCAGGGTCACAGATCCGGGCCCAGGGATCGCGGACAGCCTCAAGCTCTGCACCCCGCCCTGCAAGATCACAGATCCGGGTCCCAGGACCGCGGACAGCCTCAAGCACTGCCCCCGCCCGGCAGGGTCACAGATCCGGGTCCCGGACCCTGGACAGCCTCAAGCCCTGCCCCCCGCCCGGCAGGGTCACAGATCCGGGTCCAAGGACTGCAGACAGCCTCAAGCACTGCCCCCAGCCCGGCAGGGTCACAGATCCGGGTCCCGGGACCGCGAACAGCCGCAACTGGTGCCCCCAGGCCGGCAGAATCACAGATCCGGGTCCCGGAACGTGGACAGTTTCAACTGCTGTCCCCCGCCCGGCAGGGTCACAGATCACGGTCCCGGTACCGCGGACAGCCTCCAGCGCTGACCTCTGCCTGGCAGGGTCACAGTTCCGGGTCCCGGGACCTCAGACAGCCTCAAGCACAGCCCCCTGCCCTGTAGGGTCACAGATCCAGGTCCCCACGGACAGCCTCAAGCGCTGCTCGCCGCCCGCAGAGTCAGAGATACGGGTCCCGGGACCTAGGATATCCTCAAGTACTGCCCCCCGCCCGGCAGGGTCACACATCCGGGTCCCGGGACCGCGGACAGCCTCAAGCGCTGCCCCCCGCCCGGAAGGGTCAGAGAACCCCGTCCGGGGACCGTGGACACACTCAAACGCTGCCCCCCGCCAGGCAGGTTCACAGATCCGGGTACCGGATCCGCGGACAGCCTCAAGCACTCCCCACCCCCCAGGCAGGGTCACAGATGCGGGTCCAGGGATCGCGGACAGCCTCAAGTGCTGCCCCCCGCCCGGCAGGGTCACAGATCCGGGTCCCGGGACCGCGAACAGCCGCAACTGGTGCCCCCACGCCGGCAGGGACACAGATCCGGGTCCCGGAACGTGGACAGTTTCAACTGCTGTCCCCCGCCCGGCAGGGTCACAGATCCGGGTCCCGGGACCAAATAAACACTCAAACGCTGCCCCCCGCCAGGCAGGGTCACAGATCCGGGTCCCGGGACCTCGGACAGCCTCAAGCGCTGCACCCCGCCCTGCAGGGTCACAGATCCGGGTCCCCGGACCAAATAAACACTCAAACGCTGCCCTCCGCCAGGCAGGGTAACATCCGGGTCCCGGGACCTCGGACAGCCTCAAGCGCTGCCCCCCGCCCCGCAAGGTCACAAATCCGGGTCCCGGACCGCGGAAAGCCTCAAGTACTGCCCCCCGCCTGGCAGGGACACAGATCCGGGTCCCAGACCGTGGACAGCCTCAAGCACTGCCCCCTGCCCGGCAGGGTCACAAATCCGGGTCCGGGACAGCGGACAGCCTCAAGTACTGCCCCCCCGCCTGGCAGGGACACAGATCCGGGTCCCAGACCGTGGACAGCCTCAAGCACTGCTCCCTGCCCGGCAGGGTCACAGATCCGGGTTCCGGGACCTCAGATAGCCTCAAGCACAACCCCCCGCCCTGTAGGGTCACAGATCTGGGTCCCGGTACCAGGAACAGCCTCAAGTACTGCCCCCCGCCCGGCAGGGTCAGACATCTGGGTCCCGGTACCAGGAACAGCCTCAAGTACTGCCCCCCGCCCGGCAGGGTCAGAGATCCGCGTCAGGGGACCTTGGACACACTCAAACGCTGCCCCCCGGCAGGCGGGGTCACAGATCCGGGTCCCGGACCGTGGACAGCCTCAAGCACTGCCCCCCACCCGGGACGGTCACAGATCCGAGTCCCGGGACCTCAGACAGCCTCAACCACAGCCCCCCTCCCTGTAGGGTCACAGATCCAGGTCCCCACGGACAGCCTCAAGCGCTGCCCGCGGCCCCCAGGGTCACACATCCGGGTCCCGGGACCGCGGACAGCCTCAAGCGCTGCCCCCGGCCCGGAAGGGTCAGAGAACCCCGTCCGGGGACCGTGGACACACTCAAACGCTGCCCCCCCGCCAGGCAGGTTCACACATCCGGGTACCGGATCCGCGGACAGCCTCAAGCACTGCCCACACCCCAGGCCGGGTCACAGATCCGGGTCCAGGGATCGCGGACAGCCTGAAGCGCTGCTCCCCGCCCTGCAGGGTCACAGATCCGGGTCCCGGGACCTCGGACAGCCTCAAGCGCTGCCCCCTGCCCCGCAAGGTCACAAATCCGTGTCCCGGACCCCGGACAGCCTAAAGTACTGCCCCCCGCCCGGCAGGGTCTCAAATCCGAGTCCCGGACCGCGGACAGCCTCAAGTACAGGCACCCGCCCGGCAGGGTCACAGATCCGGGTCCCGGGACCTCAGACAGCCTTAAGCACAACCCCCCGCCCTGTAGGGTCACAGATCCAGGTCCCGGGACCTCAGACAGCCTCAAGCGCTGCCCCCCGCCCGGCAAGGTGACAAATCCGGGTCCCGGACCCCGGACAGCCTAAAGTACTGCCCCCCCGCCCCGCAGGGTCACAGATCCGGGTCCCGGGACCTCAGATAGCCTCAAGCACAACCACCCCCCCGATGTAGGGTCACAGATCCGGGTCCTGGTACCAGGAACAGCCTCAAGTACTGCCCCCCGCCCGGCAGGGTCAGACATCCGGGTCCCGGTACCAGGAACAGCCTCAAGTACTGCCCCCCGCCCGGCAGGGTCAGAGATCCGCGTCAGGGGACCTTGGACACACTCAAACGCTGCCCCCCGGCAGGCAGGGTCACAGATCCGGGTCCCGGGACCCCCATGCCTTGCAGGGACACAGATCCGGGTCCCGGACCATGGACAGCCTCAAGCACTGCCCCCCGCCCTGTAGGGTCACAGATCTAGGTCCCCACGGACAGGCTCAAGCGCTGCTCGCTGCCCGCAGGGTCAGAGATCCGGGTCCCGGGACCGAGGACAGCCTCAAGTACTGCCCCCCGGCCGGCAGGGTCACACATCCGGGTCCCGGGACCGCGGACAGCCTCAAGCGCTGCCCCCCGCCCGGAAGGGTCAGAGAACCCTGTCCAGGGACCGTGGACACACTCAAACGCTGCCCCCCGCCAGGCAGGTTCACACATCCGGGTACCGGATCCGCGGACAGCCTCAAGCACTCCCCACCCCCCAGGCAGGGTCACAGATCCGGGTCCCGGTACCGCGAACAGCCGCAACTGGTGTCCCCACGCCAGCAGGGACACAGATCCGGGACCCGGAACGTGGAGAGTTTCAACTGCTGTCCCCAGCCCGGCAGGGTCACAGATCACGGTCCCGGGACCATGGACACACTCAAATGCTGCCCCCCGCCAGGCAGGGTTACAGATCCGAGTCCCAGACCGCGGACAGCCTCAAGTACGGCCCCCCGCCCGGCAGGGTCACAGATCCGGGTCCCGGGACCTCAGACAGCCTGAAGCACAAACCCCCGCCCTGTAGGGTCACAGATCCAGGTCCCAGGACCTCGGACAGCCTCAAGCGCTGCCCCCCGCCCCGCAAGGTCACAAATCCGGGTCCCGGACCCCGGACAGCCTAAAGTACTGCCCCCCGCCCGGCAGGATCACAGATCCGGGTCCCGGGACCTCAGACAGCCTCAAGCACAACCACCCGCTCTGTAGGGTCACAGATCCAGGTCCCGGGGCCTCGGACAGCCTCAAGCGCTGCCCCCCGCCCCGCAAGGTCACAAATCCGGGTCCCAGACCCCTGACAGCCTAAAGTACTGCCCCCGCCCGGCAGGGTCAAAAATCCGGGTCCCGGACCGCGGACAGCCTCAAGCACGGCCCCCCGCCCGGCAGGGTCACAGATCCGGGTCCCAGGACCCTAGACAGCCTCAAGCACAACCCCCCGCCCTGTAGGGTCACAGATCCGGGTCCCGGGACCGCGGACAGCCTCAAGTACTGCCCCCAGCCCGGCAGGGTCACAGATCCGAGTCCCAGGACCCTAGACAGCCTCAAGCACAGCCCCCCGCCCTGTAGGTTCACCTATCCAGGTCCCCACGGACAGCTTCAAGCGCTGCTCGCCGCCCGCAGGGTCAGAGATCCGGGTCCCGGGACCGAGGATATCCTCAAGTAGTGCCCCCCGCCCGGCAGGGTCACACATCCGGGTCCCTGGACCGCGGACAGCCTCAAGCACTGCCCCCCGCCCGGAAGGGTCAGAGAACCCCGTCCGGGGACCGTGGACACACTCAAACGCTGCCCCCCGCCAGGCAGGTTCACAGATCCGGGTACCGGATCCGCGGACAGCCTCAAGCACTACCCACCACCCCGGCAGGGTCACAGATCAGGGTCCAGGGATCGCGGACAGCCTCAAGTGCTGCCCCCCGCCCGGCAGGGTCACAGATCCGGGTCCAAGGACTGCAGACAGCCTCAAGCACTGCCCCCAGCCCGGCAGGGTCACAGATCCGGGTCCCTGGACCGCGAACAGCCGCAACTGGTGCCCCCACGCCGGCAGGGTCACAGATCCGGGTCCCGGAACGTGGACAGTTTCAACTGCTGTCCCCCGCCCGGCAGGGTCACAGATCCGGGTCCCGGGACCAAATAAACACTCAAACGCTGCCCCCCGCCAGGCAGGGTCACAGATCCGGGTCCCGGGACCCCCACGCCTTGCAGGGACACAGATCCGGGTCCCGGACCGCGGACAGCCTCAAGCACTGCCCCCCTCCCGGGAGGGTCACAGATCCGAGTCCCGGGACCTCAGACAGCCTCAAGCACAGCCCCCCGCCCTGTAGGGTCACAGATCCAGGTCCCCACGGACAGCCTCAAGCGCTGCTCGACTCCCGCAGGGTCAGAGATCCGGGTGCTGGGATCGAGGATATCCTCAAGTACTGCCCCCCGGCCGGCAGGGTCACACATCCGGGTCCCGGGACCGCGGACAGCCTCAAGCGCTGCCCCCCGCCTGGCAGGGTCACAGATCCGGGTCCCGGGACCGCGGACAGCCTCAAGCACTGCCCCCCGCCCGGCAGGGTCACAGATCCGGGTCCAAGGACTGCAGACAGCCTCAAGCACTGCCCCCAGCCCGGCAGGGTCACAGATCCGGGTCCCGGGACCGCGAACAGCCGCAACTGGTGCCCCCACGCCGGCAGGGTCACAGATACGGGTCCCGGAACGTGGACAGTTTCAACTGCTGTCCCCCGCCCGGCAGGGTCACAGATCACGGTCCCGGTACCGCGGACAGCCTCAAGCGCTTCCCCCCGCCTGGCAGGGTCACAGATCCGGGTCCCGGGACCAAATAAACACTCAAACGCTGCCCCCCGCCAGGCAGGGTCACAGATCCGGGTCCCGGGACCTCGGACAGCCTCAAGCGCTGCACCCCGCCCTGCAGGGTCACAGATCCGGGTCCCCGGACCAAATAAACACTCAAACGCTGCCCCCCGCCAGGCAGGGTAACATCCGGGTCCCGGGACCTCGGACAGCCTCAAGCGCTGCCCCCCGCCCCGCAAGGTCACAAATCCGGGTCCCGGACCGCGGACAGCCTAAAGGAATTCCCCCCGCCCGGCAGGGTCACAAATCCAGGTCCGGACCGCGGACAGCCTCAAGTACTGCCCCCCGCCTGGCAGGGACACAGATCCGGGTCCCAGACCGTGGACAGCCTCAAGCACTGCCCCCCGCCCTGTAGGGTCACAGATCTGGGTCCCGGTACCAGGAACAGCCTCATGTACTGCCCCCCGCCCGGCAGGGTCACAGATCCAGGTCCCCACGGACAGCCTCAAGCGCTGCCCGCGGCCCGCAGGGTCACACATCCGGGTCCCGGGACCGCGGACAGCCTCAAGCGCTGCCCCCGGCCCGGAAGGGTCAGAGAACCCCGTCCGGGGACCGTGGACACACTCAAACGCTGCCCCCCCGCCAGGCAGGTTCACACATCCGGGTACCGGATCCGCGGACAGCCTCAAGCACTGCCCACACCCCAGGCAGGGTCACAGATCCGGGTCCAGGGATCGCGGACAGCCTGAAGCGCTGCTCCCCGCCCTGCAGGGTCACAGATCCGGGTCCCGCGACCTCGGACAGCCTCAAGCGCTGCCCCCCGCCCCGCAAGGTCACAAATCCGTGTCCCGGACCCCGGACAGCCTAAAGTACTGTCCCCCGCCCGTCAGGGTCTCAAATCCGAGTCCCGGACCGCGGACAGCCTCAAGTACGGGCCCCCGCCCGGCAGGGTCACAGATTCGGGTCCCGGGACCTCAGACAGCCTTAAGCACAACCCCCCGCCCGGCAGGGTCACAGATCCGTGTCCCGGGACCTCGGACAGACTCAAGCACAACCCCCCGCCCTGTAGGGTCACAGATCCGGGTCCCGGGACCGCGGAGAGCCTCAAGCGCTGCCCCCCGCCCGGAAGGGTCAGAGAACACCGTCCGGGGACCGTGGACACACTCCAATGCTGCCGCCCGCCAGGCAGGTTCACACATCCGGGTACCGGATCCGCGGACAGCCTCAGGCACTCCCCACCCCCCAGGCAGGGTCACAGATCCGGGTCCAGGGATCGCGGACAGCATCAAGCGCTGCACCCCGCCCTGCAGGGTCACAGATCCGGGTCCCGGGACCTCGGACAGCCTCAAGCGCTGCCCCCCGCCCCGCAAGGTCACAAATCCGGGTCCCGGACCCCGGACAGCCTAAAGTACTGCCACTTGCCCGGCAGGGTCACAGATCCGGGTCCCGGGACCGCGGACAGACTCAAGCACTGCCCCCAGGTCGGCAGGGTCACAGATCCGGGTCCAGGAACCTGGACAGCTTCAAGCGCTGCCCCCCGCCCAGCAGGGTCACAGAACCGGGTTCCGGGAGCGCGGACAGCCTCAAGCACTGCCCCGCGCCCTGAAGGATCACAGATCCGGGTCCCGGAAAGTGGACAGCTTCAAGTGCTTCCCCCCGCCCAGCAGGGTCACAGATCACGATCCCGGGACCGCTGACAGCATCAAGCGCTGCCCCCAGCCCGGCAGGGTCACAGATCCGGATCCCGGTACCGCGGACACACTCAAACGCTGCCCCCAACCAGGCAGGGTCACAGATCCGGGTCCCGGGACCGCGGACAGCATCAAGCGCTGCCCCAAGCCCGGCAGGGTCACAGATCCGGATCCCGGTACCGCGGACACACTCAAACGCTGCCCCCAACCAGGCAGGGTCACAGATCCGGGTCCCGGGACCTCAGACAGCCTCAAGCACAACCCCCAGCCCTGTAGGGTCACAGATCCGGGTCCCGAGACCAAGGACAGCCTCAAGTACTGCCCCCCGCCCGGCAGGGTCAGACATCCGGGTCCCGGAACCGCGGACAGCCTCAAGCGCTGCCCCCAGCCCGGCAGGGTCAGAGATCCGTGTCCCGGGACCGCGGACAGCCTCAAGCCCTACCCCAGCCCCGCAAGGCCACAGATCCGGGTCCCGGGACTGCGGACAGCCTCAAGCACTGACCCCAGGTCGGCAGGGTCACAGATCCGGGTCCAGGAACCTGGACAGCTTCAAGTGCTTCCCCCCGCCCAGCAGGGTCACAGATCACGATCCCGGGACCGCTGACAGCATCAAGCACTGCCCCCAGCCCGGCAGGGTCAGAGATCCGTGTCCCGGGACCGCGGACAGCATCAAGCGCTGCCCCCGGCCCGGCAGGGTAACAGATCCGGATCCCGGTACCGCGGACACACTCAAACGCTGCCCCCCACCAGGCAGGGTCACAGATCCGGGTCCCGGGAACGCGGACAGCCTCAAGCGCTGCCCCCAGCCCGGCAGGGTCACAAATCCGGGTCCCGGGACCGCGGACAGCATCAAGCCCTGCCTCCCGCCAGTCAGGGTCACAGATCCGAGTCTAGGGACTGCAGACAGCCTCAAGCACTGCCCCCCGCCAGTCAGGGTCACAGATCCGAGTCCAGGGACTGCAGACAGCCTCAACCACTGCCCCCAGCCCGGCAGGGTCACAGATTCGGGTCCTGGGACCACGAAGAGCCGCAGCTGGTGCCCCCTCGCCAGCAGGGTCACAGATCCGGGTCCCAGAACCTGGACAGCTTCAAGCGCTGCCCCCAGCCCGGCAGGGTCACACATCCGGGTCCCGGGACCGCGGACAGCATCAAGCCCTGCCCCTCGCCCTGCAGGGTCACAGATCCGGGTCCCGGGACCGCGGACAGCATCAAGCCCTGCCTCCCGCCAGTCAGGGTCACAGATCCTAGTCTAGGGACTGCAGACAGCCTCAAGCACTGCCCCCCGCCAGGCAGGGTCACAGATCCGGGTCCAGGGACTGCAGACAACCTCAAGCGCTTCCCCCAGCCCGGCAGGGTCAGAGATCCGTGTCCCGGGACCGCGGACAGCATCAAGCGCTGCACCCCGCCCCGCAAGGTCACAAATCCGGGTCCCGGACCCCGGACAGCCTAAAGTACTGCACCCCGCCCGGCAGGGTCACAGATCCGGGTCCCGGGACCTCAGACAGCCTCAAGCACTGCCCCCTGCCCTGTAGGGTCACAGATCCGGGTCCCGGGACCGCGGACAGCCTCAAGTGCTGCCCCCCGCCCGGAAGGGTCAGAGAACCCCGTCTGGGGACCGTGGACACACTCCAATGCTGCCGCCCGCCAGGCAGGTTCACACATCCGGGTACCGGATCCGCGGACAGCCTCAAGCACTGCCCACACCCCAGGCAGGGTCACAGATCCGGGTCCAGGGATCGCGGACAGCATCAAGCGCTGCACCCCGCCTTGCAGGGTCACAGATCCGGGTCCCGGGACCTCGGACAGCCTCAAGTACTGCCCCCCGCCCTGAAGGATCACAGATCCGGGTCCCGGAACGTGGACAGCATCAAGCGCTGCCCCCAGCCCGGCAGGGTCACAGATCACGATCCCGGGACCACTGACAGCATCAAGCGCTGCCCCCAGCCGGGCAGTGTCACAGATCCGGATCCCGGTACCGCGGACACACTCAAACGCTGCCCCCCACCAGGCAGGGTCACAGATCCGGGTCCCGGGAACGCGGACAGCCTCAAGCGCTGCCCCCAGCCCGGCAGGGTCACAAATCCGGGTCCCGGGACCGCGGACAGCATCAAGCCCTGCCTCCCGCCAGTCAGGGTCACAGATCCGAGTCCAGGGACTGCAGACAGCCTCAACCACTGCCCCCAGCCCGGCAGGGTCACAGATCCGGGTCCCGGAACCTGGACAGCTTCAAGCGCTGCCCCCCGCCAGGCAGGGTCACAGAACCGGGTTCCGGGAGCGAGGACAGACTCAAGCACTGCCCCCCGCCCTGAAGGATCACACATCCGGGTCCCGGACCGTGGACACACTCAAACGCTGCCCTCCGCCAGGCAGGTTCACACATCCGGGTACCGGATCCGCGGACAGCCTCAAGCGCTGCACCCCGCCCTGCAGGGTCACAGATCCGGGTCCGGGGACCTCGGACAGCCTCAAGCGCTGCCCCCCGCCCCGCAAGGTCACAAATCCGGGTCCCGGACCCCGGACAGCCTAAAGTACTGCCCCCCGCCCGGCAGGGTCACAAATCCGGGTCCCGGACAGCGGACAGCCTCAAGTACGGCCCCCCGCCCGGCAGGGTCACAGATCCGGGTCCTGGACAGCGGACAGCCTCAAGTACGGCCCCCCGCCCGGCAGGGTCACAGATCCGGTCCCGGGACCTCAGACAGCCTCAAGCACAACCCCCCGTCCTGTAGGGTCACAGATCCGGGTCCCGAGACCAAGGACAGCCTCAAGTACTGCCCCCCGCCCGGCAGGGTCACAGATCCGGGTCCCGGGACCGCGGACAGCCTCAAGTACTGCCACCCGCCTGGCAGGGTCACAGATCCGGGTCCCGGGACCGCGGACAGCAGCAAGCGCTGGCCCCAGCCTGGCAGGGTCAGAGATCCGTGTCCCAGGACCGCGGACAGCCTAAAGTCCTGCCCCTCGCCCTGCAGGGTCACAGATCCGGGTCCCGGTACCGCGGTAAGCATCAAGCGCTGCCCCCAGCCAGGCAGGGTCACAGATCCCGGTCCCGGGACCGCGGACAGCCTCAAGCACTGCCCCCAGCCCGGCAGGGTCACAGATCCGGGTCCCGGGACCGCGAACAGACTCAAGCACTGCCCCCCGCCCTGAAGGATCACAGATCCGGGTCCCGGAACGTGGACAGCTTCAAGTGCTTCCCCCCGCCCGGCAGGGTCACAGATCCGGGTCCCGGGACCGCGAACAGCCTCTAGCGCTGCCCCCCGCCCGGCAGGGTCACAGATCCGGGTCCCGGAACATGGATAGCTTCAAGCGCTTCCCCCCGCCTGGCAGGGTCACAGATCCGGGTCCAGGGACCGCGGACACACTCAAAGGCTGCACCCCGCCTTGCAAGGTCACATATCCGCGTCCCGGGACCTCGGACACACTCCAACGCTGCCCCTCGTCAGGCAGGGTCACAGATCCGGGTCCCGGGACCTCGGACAGCCTCAAACGCTGCCCCCCGCCCGGCAGGGTTACAGTTCCGGGTCCCGGACAGCGGACAGCCTCAAGCACTGCCCCCCGCCTGGCATGGTCACAGATCCGGGTCCCGGGACCGAGGACAGCCTCAAGCGCTGCCCCCCGCCTGGCAGGGTCACAGATCCGGGTCCCAGGACCCCGGACAGCCTCAAGCACTGCCCCCCGGATGGCAGGGTCACAGATCCAGTCCCGGACCGTGGACAGCCTTGCCCTTTGCTGTCAGCCTTCAGTATGCAAATTAGCCACCACCTTGTTGCTTCAGGGTGGGGGTCCCCATGGGGTGCCTAGCCTGTCTGGATGAGGTGATGATGGCTGTTTGCAGCTAGTCACACCACCTTCAGGGTGGGGCTCCCCATGGGGTGCCTGGCCAGCCTGGATGAGTGTCTGAGGGCTGTTTGTAGCTGGTCACACCCCGTTCAGTGTGGGGGTCCTCACTGGGGTGCCTGTCCCATCTGGGTGAGGCGCTGAGAGCCTTTTTCAGGCTGTCGGCCGACTGAAGCTCCCAACTTCTCCTTTTTTTCTTTTTTTTTTTATTCTGGGATTTATTTACCTTCTATGGCTGTCACTGGAGCTGAGAGCTGGCTTTAGCTCTGAGCCTGGTTGCCTCTCTGAGACCTCGGCTGCTGAAAGCAGGGATCTGGGTTTGTTTGGATTCTATAATTGAAACACTGTTGTGATCCTGCTGGCTGAAGCCTGGCTGGCCCAAAGCAGGTTTCTGGATTTTGTTTAACTTCTATAATTGCAACATTGTTTCTTAGAGTAAAGCTCAGAGGCCAGCAGCGGCAGGTGGGGAACCTTGGCTTCCTCCATCACTGGAGCAAGCAAGCCTCCTGTTCACTTCAGCTGCCTGGCTGCTGGCCGCCATCTTGGTTGGTAGTTAATTTGCATATCGCCCTGATTAACCAATGGGAAGTGTGTCGGAGCTACGGTTAATTACCATGTTTGTCTATTATTATATAGGACTAGAGGCCCAGTGCACAAAAATTTGTGCACTCGGGGGGGAGGGGGGGTCCCTCAGCCCGCCTGTGCCCTCTTGCAGTCTGGGACCCCTCAGGAGATAACAACCTGCTGGCTTAGGCCTGCTCCCGGGTGGCAGAGGGCAGGCCCAATCCCTAGGTGCAGCCCCTGGTCCGGCTCAGAGCAGGGCCGATTGGGGAGTTGGGGTGCCGCCCCCTGTCATACACAAGCAGGATGATCAGGAGGTTGTGATTCCACCCTCAGTCACGCTCAGGGTAAGGCCAATTGGGGGGTTGGGGCACCATCCCCTTGTCACACTCAAGGCAGGGTCGATGGGGAGGTTGTGGCGCCACCCCCTGTCATGCACAGAGCAGGGCCAATCAGGGGGTTGGGGCATTTCCCCCTGTCACTCACAGAACAGGGCCCATCAGGGGGGTTGGAGCTCTGTACCCTGTCACCCACAGAGCAGGGCCAATCAGGGGTTTGGGGCGCAGCTCCCTGTCACCCACAGAGCAGGGCCCATCAGAGGGTTGGGGCGCTGCCCTCTATCACCCACAGAGCAGGGCCAATCAGGGGGTTGGGGTGCCACCACTCTCACACTCAGGGCAAGGCCGATGGGGAAGTTATGGCTCTACCCCATCACACACAGAGCAGGGCCCGTGGGGGTTGGGGTTGGGGTGCTACACCCTGTCACACACAGAGCAGGGCCGATCAGGGGGTTGGGGTGCCACAGCCTGTCACACAGAGCCGCAGGGCGATTAGGGGGTTTGGGCGCTGCCCCCTCTCACGCTGATCCTGGTGCCGGGAGGCCTCGCGGCTCCACTGATCCCAGTGCTAGGAGGCATATTACCCTTTTACTATATAGGGTAGAGGACTGGTGCACATGTGGGGGCCGGCTGGTTTGCCCTGAAGGGTGTCCTGGATCAGGGTGGGGGTCCCCACTGTGGTGCCTGGCCAGCCTGAGTGAGGGGATGATGGCTGTTTGCAGCTGGTCACACACCCTTCAGGGTGGGGGTCCCCACTGGGGTGCCTGGCCAGTCTGGGTGAGGAGCTGAGGGCTGTTTTCAGGCTGGGGGTGACTGAAGCTCCCAACTGCTCCTTTTTTTCTTTTTTCTTTTTTATTCTGGGCCAGCTTTAGCTTTGAAGCTTGGCTCCAGCTCTTAGGCCTCCACTGCTGAAAGTAGGTTTCTGGCCTTTGTTTACAATGTTGCGATCCTGCTGGCTGAAGCCCGGCAGGTTTCTGGGGTTTTGTTTAGCTTCTATGTTTGTTACATAGTTGATTGCAGCTCACAGGCCTGCAGCGGCAGGCGGGGAACATTGGAGTTCTCCGTCACTGAAGCAAGCAAGCCTCATGTTAGTTTCAAGCTGCCTGGCTGACGGTTGCCATCTTGGCTGGCAGTTAATTTGCATATTGCCCTGATTAGCCAATGGGAAGTGTAGCGGTCGTACACCAATTACCATGTTTCTCTTTTATTAGATAGGATTAGTCACTTCCAATTGAAGTTTATGTGGAAGCTGCTCAATTGCACAGTTAGGTGAGTGTGAAATATGGAAATTTCCTTTGCACTTTCATAGAGGTCTGAAAAAAGCTGCTGGAACTACTGTCTGAGCTTGGATATATATCCACTGCAACTATGGGTGGAAATAGAGATCTTGCTCCTTATTTTAACTTCTGGCAGCATGCGAAGCATATAAAACAGCCAGACAGTACTTTAATTTGAATGATTTTAGTTGTCATTGAAATGACTCTACCACAGTATAACTTTTGTATATAAGCACTCTTTGCCTTGTAATTGTGGGTTGAATTGATTAAGAAATATTATCAAACCTACAATAAAAGCTTATTTCTAAAGTCATTCAGTTATACATGATAATATGTGAAGGGGATTTTGTCAATTAAATAATTCATTCTCCACCTTGAGCTAAAAAATATCACACACACACACACACACACACATACACACACACAGCTTTACCACTATAAAGCAATATAATTGCTCTGTGATAGAGCAAGTAAGAATATTCAGCTTCTATTCCTGACAGAAGTTCACAGAACTGTGGTAGTTAAGTTCATGAAAGTGAAAGAAGCTTCCCATTGATACTATTGGTTGGATAACACATGAGAGATTCAAATATTGTCTGCAATGCAACTGCTGATAAATAATACAATTAATAATCATAATAGTTAAATACCTTACATTTTCACACGTTTTGTATATTTGTTCACGAACCTTTTTCTGCTCCACACATATTTGTACTACCATCAGTTTTAACACATCTTAGCAGATACTAATTCAGGTTACACTCAGTTATTTTCCAATTTCTTAAAAAATATTCTCCCCAGAGTAGATCCATGCAGACTATTCATAGATACTAATTCTTCAGTCACTTTAAACTCCTTACCCACCTCTCAGTCCTGGTCTCCTCATTCCTGTCACCACCAAATTCCTGGGATAACAAGTATGAAATTTTTTTCTAGGCAGTGCAAGTATTACCAGGACAATCTCAGGCAAGTCTTGAGACTCAGATCTCCCAAAGAAAATAAAAGTTCTAATTGGATGTCTCTCAAATCTCTTGAAGTAAGCCCATAGCTCTGCCACTTGGCATCCCAAGAAAAAGCTCATTAGGAAGCTGCCAATGAAAAACTATGGCTATGACTTAAATGACACACTAGAACAGATGTATTTAATTGATATCTTCAGAGCATTTCATCCAAAAGCATCAGAATATACATTCTTTTCAAGTGCATATGGAACATTTTCTAGGATAGACCACGTGTTAGGGCACAAAACAAATCTCAATAAATTTAAGATGATTGAAATGATAACAAGCATATACTTTGACCATAATAGTATGAAACTAGAAGTCAATCACAACGGAAAAAAAAAACCTGAAAAACACTCAGACACCTGGAGGCTAAGTAACATGCTACTAAATAATGAATGAATGGGTTAACAATGAGATCAAGAAAGAAATAAAAAGATACCTTGTAACAAATGAAAATGAGAATCCAGCAACCCAAAATCTATGGGACACAAAAGCAACCCTAAGAAAGAAATTCATAGTATTACAGGCCTACTTCAAGAAATAAATTCTCAAATAAACAATCTAACTTTGCACTTAAAGGTACTAAATAAGAAAAAATAAACAAAACCCAAAATGAGTAAAACAGAGAAAATAATAAAGATCAGAGAAGAAATAAATGAAATAGAGTCTAGAAAACAGTACCAAAGATCAATGAAACCAAGATTTGGTTCTTTGAAAAGATAAGAATGATGAGCCTTTAACTAGACTCGTCAAGAAAAAAAGAGAGTCTTAAAAAATTGTGACAGAGTAAGTGGAAGCTACAATGACATTCTCCCAGGACCAAACTGGAAATACAACTAAAATATTCCTTCTTTTACCATATAAGACCCTGTGTAATCTGGCCTCTGTCTGCCACTGGTCTCATAGTTTCTAGAACACATGAAGTTCTTTCCTACCCATGGGATTCCATATGCTTGAAGTCAGCCTTGGGAAGAGTTTTACCGGAATCCTTAGCCCCTACTTCTATGTAAACTTGTGTGAATTATTTTCAACACAATGGTAAAGTGCGATGAAATCTAACAATCTGCTGTCAAAGCTTTGCACCCTGGTTTGAGGCTATAATTTTCTGGAGAAAGAAATCTCTTGCCAGTGAGCACTCAGTACAAGGACTATGTATGTTGAGAGGGGAGTAAATTTTTCTTTCAGAACAAAGGCACTCTGAGGACTGGCAGAGGCCCTGTTTCAACTCTTCCCATAGCTGACTTCTCATTCTTTGAGTCTCAACTTCAATGTCACCTTATCAAAGAGGCCTTCTCTGACCTCAGTCATTTTCTATCTCAACACCATGTCTATTTCCTTCATAGAACTTATCACCATCTCTAAATATAGATTTGCTTGTCTGTCTTTCTCTCTGTAAGTTCCATGAGAACAGAGACCTTGTTTGTCTTGTGGGATGCTGTATTTCCAGCACCTAATACACAATCACCCCCTGAGAAGTGTCAGTTGATGAGAAAGAAAAAAACTCCTGAGGAGAGAATGCAAAAATAAAGAGAAGGGTCTAGCTTAGCACCTTGCTCAGGTGCCTCTTGCCATCCTGATTGGCATCACAAAAAGTCTTCATTTCATAAGGAAAGTCCCAAGTTCAGCCAGCCATTCTCAAATACAGCAGCACATCAGAATTCCCTGGGAATTAAAAAAAAAAAAAAAAAAAAAGGTGGGATAGTTACTCCTCCCAATCAGGTCAAGGTTTCATTTCAGTCTGGGGCTCTGGCAGACATTCTCAGTGCACTACATCTGCCACTGGGTGGAGCAGTGTGATTGTGTTTTACAATAGAAACCAGGCTTTGCTACAGAAAGATAAATTACAAGCTTTTATGATTTTAGTAGAGGTCCAATGCATGAAATTCATACAAGAGTAGGCCTTCCTTCCCCTGGCTGCCGGCGCCGGCTTCCCTCTGGCACCCGGGACCCGGGCTTCCCTTGCAGCCCCTGCTTCGTCAGGAAGGTTGTCTGGTCTAATTAGCATATTACACTTTTATTCTTGTAGATCAGTGATGGCAAACCCTTTGAGCTCGGCGTGTCAGCATTTTGAAAAACCCTAACTTAACTCTGGTGCCGTGTCACATATAGAAATGTTTTGATATTTGCAACCATAGTAAAACGAAGATTTATATTTTTTATATTTATTTTATATCTTTAAATGCCATTTAACAAAGAAAAATCAACAAAAAAAATGAGTTCGCATGTCACCTCTGACACGCGTGTCGTAGGTTTGCCATCACTGTTATAGATAGTTGTTTTGACAATTCTTTTTTTAAAATTTTATTTATTTATTTATTTATTTTAATTTCTTCATTGGTTAAGGTATTACAAATGTGTCCTCATCCCCCCATTAACCCCCAACCTCCCCCCCCCCGCCTCCGCCTGCACTCATACTCTCATCTCCCTGTTGTCCATGTCCATTGGTTTGGCTTATATGCAAGCATACAAAAACTTTTTTTTATTGATTAAGTTATTACATATGTGTCCTTATCCCCACGTTACCCCCCATCACCCCCACTCATGCCCTCACCCTCCCTGTTGTCTGTGTCCATTGGTTAGGCCTATATGCTTGCATATAAGTCCTTTGGTTGATCTCTTTCCCTTACCCCCACCCGCCCCTACCTTTCTTTTGAGGTTTGACAGTCTGATCAATGCTTCTCTGTCTCTGGATCTGTTTTTGTTCATCAGTTTATGTTTATTATATTCCACAAATGAGTGAGATCATGTGATATTTATCTTTCTCTGACTGGCTTATTTCATTTAGCATAATGCTCTCCAGTTCCATCCATGCTGTTGCAAATGGTTAGAACTCCTTTTTTACCGCAGTGTAGTATTCCATTGTGTAGATGTACCATAGTTTTTTAGCCACTCATCTACTGATGGGCACTTAGGTTGTTTCCAAATCCTAGCTATGGTGAATTGTGCTGCTATGAACATAGGGGTGCATATATCCTTTCTGACTGGTGTTTCTGGCTTCTTGCAATCTATAGATTCAATGCACTCCCCATTAAAATACCAATGGCATATTTCACAGACCTAAAACAAAATTTCCAAAAATTCATCTGGAATAAAAAAAGACCCCAAATAGCTGCAGCAATCCTGAGAAAGCAGAACAAAGTAGGTGGGATCTCAATACCAGATATCAAGCTGTATTACAAAGCTACTGTTCTCAAAACAGCCTGGTACTGGCACAAGAACAGACATATAGATCAATGGAATAGAATAGAGAACCCAGAAGTAGACCCAAACCACTATGCTCAATTAATATTCGACAAAGGAGGGATGAACATACAATGGAGTCCAGACAGTCTCTTCAATAAATGGTGCTGGGAAAATTGGACAGATACATTAAAAAAAATTAAACTAGACCACCAACTTACAAATAAACTCAAAATGGATAAAGGACTTAAACATAAGATGGGAAACTGTAAAAATACTAGAGGAATCCACAGGCAGCAAAATCTCAGACATAGGTTTTGACAATTCTGACTTCAGATCTTCTCATTCTAGGAGGATTGGCTAGGCAGTGCCTCAAAGAAAGTTCCAGTCCTGATTTCTTTTCCTTATTCTTCCAGGTACTCAATAAAAAAACACCTGCCTAAAGTTTCCCTCACTTCTTCTAACCCACTTCCACAAAGCTCTGCCATCATCCTCTCAGCTCCAACCCTTCTCTTTACTCTTTTCCACATATAAGAGTGTGTAAACTTAAGGTATATAACAGTGATGGTTTGACATGTATATATTGTGATATGATTATGTAATAAGGTTAGTTAGCATCTTTATCATGTCATATAATTACCATTTTTTGTGATGATGATATTTAAAATCTACTCTTTTGTCAACTTTCAAGCATATAATATTGTTAACTATAGTCACCATGTTATACATTACATCCCTAAAATTTATTCATCTTGTAACTGGAAGTTTGTACCCTTTAATGAACATCTCCCTGTTACCTGCATCCCCCCGCACTGATAACCACTATTCTATTATCTGTTTCTATGAGTTAAATGGCTTTTTAAGATTTCACATATAAGTGAGGTCATACAGTATTTGTCTTTCTCTGTCTGACTCATTTCACTTAACATATGCCCTCAAGGAAATCCATCCAAGTTGTCACAAATGGAAAGATTTTCTTATTTTTTTATTGTTGAATAATATTCTGCTAATACATATATAATCACATATTTTAATCCATTCATCCATCAATGGACATTTAGGTTTTTTTCATGTCTTGGCTGTTCTGAATAATGCTGCTTTGAATATAGGAGTATAGATATCTCTCTGAGATAGTGATTTCACTTCCTTTGGATATACTGAGTGTCCAGATTATTATGACCACCTGATGTTTGTAGGCAAATTAGCTATAATTTTGCACTGAAGTTGCTAGAGGGCCAGACCATTATAAATAAGGAAGCAGGTTGTTTACCACAACAGTAGAAGTGATTTTTTCTGAACATATGGGTAAACAACGCGATTTAACAGCCATTGAACGTGGGATATATTTGAACGTGAGTGGCCAGATTATTATGACTACCTGACATTTGGAGGCAAATTAGCCGTACACTGCATCTTATGGGATATGGAAGCTGAAGGCCTGCTCGAACACCTTTGTTGTCTGCAGTTACCAAGATAAAACGTCTCCAATTCGCACAGGAACACAAGGATTGGACAGTCGAGCATTGGGAAAAAGTCATGTGGTCTGATGAATCACGTTTCCAGTTGCATCATGCAGATGGCAGCGTGAGAATTTGGCGGAAACAGCATGAAAGCATGCACCCCCTACATGCATGAGTACAAGCCTTCAAGCTGGTGGGGGCAGTGTTATGGTTTGGGGCATGTTTTCCTGGCATGATTTGGGCCCTTTAATTTGTGTGGAACAACGTCTGCATAGCACAACATACCTAAGTATTGTTGCTGATCAAGTTCATCCTATCATGTTGATGGCATATCCCAATGGAGATGGCTTCTTCCAACAAGACAATGCACCATGCCACAGTGCTCGTATTGTGCAGGAGTGGTTTCAAGAACATGAGAGAGACTTTACCTTGCTTAGGTGGCCCCCACAATCACCAGATCTCAATCCAATGGAGCATTTGTGGGACAAAGTTAAAAGAGCCATCAGGCAGCTGGTTCCACAACCATCAAATCTCACAGAACTGGACAGTGCTATTCATCAGGCATGGTGTCAGACTCCTCGCATCACCTTTCAACATCTCATGGAGTCAATGCCAAGAAGAATCGCCACAGTATTGAAGGCAAAAGGTGGCCCAACAAAGTACTGATGGGGTGGTCATAATAATCTGGCCACTCACATTCAAATATATCCCACATTCAAAGGCTGTTAAATCGCATTGTTTACCCATATCTTCAGAAAAAATCACTTCTACTGTCGTGGTAAACAACCTGCTTCCTTATTTATAATGGTCTGGCCCTCTAGCAACTTCAGTGCAAAATTATAGCTAATTTGCCTACAAACATCAGGTGGTCATAATAATCTGGACACTCGGTGTATATTCAGAAGTAGTATTGCTGGATCAAATGGTGGTTCTATTTTAATTTTTTTGAGGAACCTCCATACTGTGTTCCATAGTGGCTGTTTCAATTTGCAGTTCCACCAATAATGCATGAGGGTTCTCTTTTTTTCTGCATCCTCACCAGCACTTGTCATCGCTTGTCTTTTTTTTAATGATAGCCATTCTAACAGGAGTGAGATGATATCTCATTGTGGTTTTAACTTGCATTTCTCTGATAATTAGTGATGTTCCACATCTTTTTATGTCCATTGTCCATCTATATGTCCTCGTTGGAGAAGTGTATATTCAGGTCCTTTGCCCATTTTAAAATTGAATTGTTCATTGTTGTTGTTTTTCTATTGAGCTGTATGAGTTACTTATGTATTTTGGATATTAACTCTTTATCAGATATATAGTTTTTAAATATTTTTCTCTTATTCCATATGTTGCCTTTCCTTCCTTCTTTCCTTCCTTCCTTCCTTCCTTCCTTCCTTCCTTCCTTCCTTCCTTTCTTTCTTTCTTTCTTTCTTTCTTTCTTTCTTTCTTTCTTTCTTTCTTACTTTCTTTCTTTCTTTCTTTCGTTGTTAATCCTCACATGAAGATATTTTCTCCATTTTTTTTAGAGAGAGTGGAAGGGAGGGGGAGAGACAGAGAGAAACATCAATATGAGAGAGACACGTTGATTGGTTTCCTCCTGCACACACCCCAACCAGGGCTTGGAATCAAGCCTGCAACCAAGGTACATGCCCTTGACCTGAATCGAATCCAGGACCCTCAGTCCACAGGCCGACACTCTGAGCCAAACCAGATAGGGTTGCCTTTTCCATTTTAAAAAATTGTTTCCTTAGCTGTTCAGAAGAATTAAAAAGTTTGTTGTAGTCCCATTTGTTAACTTTTGTTTTTGTTGCTTGTGCTTTGATGTCACATACAAAAAATCATTGCAAACACCAATGTCAAGGTACTTTCCCCCTGTTTTCTTCTAGGAGTTTTACATTTTTAGGTCTTACATTGAAGTCTCTAATCCATTTTGAGTTAATTTTTCTCAAAGGTGTAAGATAAGGGTACAATTTCATTCTCTTGCATGTAAATATTCAGTTTTCCCAAAACTTTTTAAATTTTTTTAATATTTTTTTATTGATTTCAGAGAGGAAGAGAGTGGGAGATAGAAATATCAATGATGAGAGAGAATCATTAACAAGCTGCGTCCTGCACGACCCCCACTGGGGATCGAGCCTGCAACCCAGCCACATGCCCTTGATCAGAACCTAACCTGGGACCATTGAGTCTATAGGCCGACTGAACGAAACCGGCTAGTGCTTCCCAACACTTTTTATTGAAGAGACTATCATTTCTTCATTGAGTGACCTTGGCTCCAGTGTCTAATATTAGTTGACTGTATATGATGTGTTTTTTTTTTTCTGGGCTCTCTTTTCTGTTTCACTGATCTATGTGCTTGTTTTATGCTGGTACCATAATTTTGTTTACTGTAATATAGTTTGACATCAGGAAATGTGATGCCTCCAACTTTGTTCTTTCTCAGGTTGCATTGACTATTCAGGGTCTTTTATGGTTCCACACAATTCTTGGGATTATTTGTTCTATTTTTAGGGAAAATGTCCCTGTAATTTTAATAGGGATTGCACTGAATTTGAAACTCTGCTTTTCTTTCTCTTCTCTTTTACCTCTTTATCCTGTCTTCCTCTTTTTTTTTCTAGGAACCACGCTGTGTCTTGGTTTTCATACATGTAAAATGAAGATAAGGGTAACATTGTTGTGAGAGCCCAATACTATCTGCCAAATTGGCATATGGTATCTTGGTAGACCCTCACAACAATGCTACCTTGATCCACATAGTAGTGGTAGCTGCTTTGTTTAAGCAAGGACAGATTTTTTGTTTTTGTCTCTTTAAATCCTCATTTGAGGATATTTTTTCCATTGACTTTTAGAGAGAGTAGAAGGGAGGGGGAGGGAGAAAAAGAGAGAGAGAGTGATATATATAGAGAGAAACATTGATGTGGGCGAGACACACCTTTTGGTTGCCTCCCACACGCACCCTGACCAGGACCGGGGATTGAACCTGCAACCCAGGTATATGCCCTTGACTGGGAATTGAATCTGCAACCCTATGGTGTGTGGGCTGACAGTCTAACCGCAGAGCAACACCAGCCAAAGCTAAGCAAGCAGTTTTACTAATGCCTATTTCCAAAAACATGCATTATGTAAAGTAAGTTATACGTGAATAGTATTTGGGGGAGAAATCTCCACATTCACTGCTTATTTGTCTTTTGCTATAATACATCATTAACCAGTTTCTGAGTGAATTGAATGGGAAGGGGCAAATGTGGTAGCAGAAGAGGCTAGGAAGAGCTGTTTTGTTTTCATCTGGAAAATGGAGGTAATAGTACTTACTTCATAGGCTTGTTGTGAATACTGAATGAGTTAATACAGGTAAAAGTTAGAACAGAGCCTGGGACATAAATAACATATGACATATCAAGACACAATTCCTGCCTTCAAGTAGCTTAGCGTTCAATTGGATAGATAAGATTCATGCAGTAAAAGGCAATAGTGCATGTCACCATGTATCACTATACGCATAGGTTGCATGTAGTGTTAGGCCCTAAGATATGATAGTTATAAAGACAGTCTTGATATAAACTGAAAGTGCCAAAAAAGTAGAGCTACCAATAAAGGCACCAAGATCAGAACAGCGAGAAAGTCCTTTGAGGTGGAGTGATCAGAGATGGTTTCATGAAAGATTTAGGACTTGGGGTAGGCCCCAGAAATATGCCAGGGGCTGGGTAGGTGGAGATATAGTAATACAGTAGAGGCAAGGGAAATGCCTGTGACATGGAGTGGGAGGTCAAACTTATTTGAAATGCACTTAAGGAATCCCCTTGCACATACTTGTCTGGTAAAACACTAAATTAAGAGAATATCATCTCCTAACATCTAGAGCTAGTCCTATCCTAACAGCTAGGCCTTGGTGTTGCTAGAAGCAGACTTGACATCAATAACAACACCAAACTAAGGCGTGATGTTCTGTTGAACTGAAGCAATTTCACAGGACATCATTATCAGACAAATAAACTCGGGACTATGATGGATCAAGGCAAACACAAAACAACCCCACAGTGTTTGAACCCAGACAAAATAAAAACATTGTCCAAACCACAAAGATGACCCATTATCTCTCTCTCCCAGCTAATATGACAACCACTGCTTCTTTACCAATTATAGCTTCTGTCTCCCAACCTAGATAAAATTTATTGAAATACTCAATCACAGAATTGCTCTGCTTTCTGATGGCACCCAACCTAGAGTGAACCGTATCTTCCTTTGACACTTCCTCAAGTCACCCAACCAAAGCTCGATTCCTATAAGTCTTTTTAACAACCTTTTCATTAGATGCCTTACAGTTCTCCATGGTGTCTGTCTTCCTCACTGCAACAAGCAATAAAACCGGCCTGATCCACTGCATGTGTGTTCCTGGTAGTCTTTGGCTAAAGGACATTGACATTATCATTACAGTAATTGAGGGCTACAGATACAGACCCACCACTTAGCTTCATTTTAAGAATTCAGAAATAATTCCAGAAATGTCTGACACAGAAGCAGCTCACCTTAAACAAATGAAATGATAGAGGCACTCACTGGATGCTGTAGGAACAGAAAAAAGACTTCTTTCAGCAACAAATCACAATCCTACAATTCACTGTGCATAGTACTTTCCTTTTTTTTTCTGATCACACTTCAGTTACAGAGATAATCCGACTCCTATCTGCTGCTGTTTCTACAACCAACACCTGAACAGTGTCTTTCCATTTCCCAGTAAGACATCCAAGGCTGGTATTTTTCTGTAATCTCTGGCTTAAGGCCCATGGAAGATGAGTCCAAATTTCAGGCTGGTTAAATACAATTTTCAGGAAAAAATTGCAATTGATGCTCATGAAGCATCATTTTATGCCAAACTGCTAACCTACTGAGGGGGTAGAAGAGGTGGTATAACTAAAGCATATGACACTAATCTTATTCTCACGGAGTGTACAACCTGACCTGGAGACAGCAAATCATTACAAGCAGAACAAGAACATGGACACAGAAGAATGTGCTAAATGACATAGTTCTTCTAATGTCACATTAACTTATTCCATGAATGCAGAGAAATTTCACAGCAAGAGCTCACCGTGGGTCAGGGGAGCATAGGGAGGGTTTGTGGAGGAAGAAGGGAAGGTAAAATGAAAGTTCTTTTGGGGGGATTTCATGGTTTAATTTATCTTCAGTATAAATTAAATTTGGATAAGTAATTAATTTTAAGTGGGTTGTGCAATGTTCCTTTAGGGCCATTGGAGTCAACCCAGGATGTTCCCAAAACAGAGCTAGAAGTGTTTGCTTTTTACTGCAATCCCAGCTCTCCTGGGAAGTGTTGCCAAGCAGCTGTCTACACAAATCAAATATAATTTTTCCCACATTTGGGAAAATCATAGAATCATAGGCATGTAAAGGTTGGCAACTTCTGGTTTGAAGGGCTTCCAGGGAGAATTTCTGTATCACTGATATCTTCAAATCCCCACCTGTTACAAGTGACTGATATTCATCCTCACCATCATTCTTTGTTGTCACTATATTTGATTTTAGCCACTCTGATGGGTGTTTGGTTATATATTTATTTTTATATATAACATTTCATATACTTTGTTCCCAAGCATTTCTTTGTGGTTTCATTTTTTAACATATTATACATAGGATTCCATACAGTGTGGTTTTTTAAATTTAACTATAGTTGGTATACAATATTATATTACTTTCAATGTACAATATAGTGATTTGACATTTTTATACCTTACAATGTAATCACCCCACTAATTCTAGTAATCACCTGTCACCATGCAAACCTATCACAACATTATTGACTATATTCCCCTTCAACTTTTTCACCCATCCCCTTATCTCCCTACCCTCTGACAATAATTTCTGTGGTCTCTGCTTCTATGAGTCTGTTTTTGTTTTGTTTTGTATGCCTGTTGTGGGTTGTTGTTGTTTTTCTTTGACATCACATATAAATGTGTGATTTTGTCATCAATTCACCTACACTGAATACCTAGATCGCTTCCATATCTTTGCTATTACAAAGACATAGATAGGCAACTGACATGAAAAAAATGCTCAACATTACTAATTATCAGAAAAATGCAAATCAAAACTATAATGAGATACCACCTTACACCTGTCAGAATGGCTCTCATCAATAAATCAACAAACAACAAGTGTTGGCAAGGATGTGGAGAAAAAGAAACCCTTGTGCATTGTAAATTGATGGGTTTGTAAACTGGTGCAGCCACCTTGGAAAACAGTATGGATGTTCCTCAAAAAATTAAAAATAGATGTACAATATGACCCAGCAATTCCACTTTTGGGTATTTATAATAGGAAAATGACAACACTAATTTGAAAATATATAGAGACCCCTATGTTCATACAGTATGTTTTTTTACAGTGTGGTTTTTATTTATTTTATTTTTATTTTTAATATATTTTAATTGATTTCAGGGAGAGAGAGAGAGAGAGAAAGAGAGAGAGAGAGAGAGAGAGAGAGAGAGAGAGAGAGAGAGAGACAATAAGAGAGAATTATTGGTCTGCTGCCTCTTGCATGCCCCCCACTGAAGATCGAGTCCATAACCTGAGCATGTGCCCTGACTGGGAATCAAACCATGACTTTCTGGTTAATCGGGCAACACTCAACCACTAAGCCACACCAGCTGGGCTTAACAATTTTTTAATATATATATTTTTTAATTTCAGAGAAGAAGGGAGAGGGAGAGAGAGATAGAAATATCAATGATGATATTGATTCATTGATTGGCTGCCTCCCGCCTTTCCCCTACTGAGCATCAAGCCTGCAACCTGGGGATGTGCCCTTGACTGGAATCAAACCCAGGACCCTTCAGTCTACAGTCCAATGCTCTATCCACTGAGCCAAACCAGCTAGGACATTAACAAAATTTTATTTATCTTCTGTAGGTGCAATGTTGTATAGCAGATCTCTAGAGATTATTCATTTTGTTTAAAAAACCTTATGCCCACTGATAAGTAACTTCTCATTTGCCCCAGCCCCAGCCCCTGGAAACCACCTTCCCCTTTTTAATTCCAACCTGCGCACATTTGCAAAGGTTCATCATATTACCATTCCTGAACATTATGGTGAATGCCAGTGAGAGCATTGAGAAAAGGGAAGAACCCCCCAGAAATAAATTTTTAATTGTTCATGCAGAAAATTACCTTCTCAGTATAAAAATAAACAAATGTACATATAATCCTGACATTCTACCTTATGGATTCTGGTCAATGTACATATCCCCTGTAGTCTGAGAACTCTTCTATTTGGATAGGATTGATTAGCTTAGTAAATTAAAATTAAAAAAAAATATTTTTATTGATTTCAGAGAGGAAGGGAGAGGGAGAGATAGAAACATCAATGACGAGAGAGAATCATCAATTGGCTGCCTCTTGCACACCTCTATTGGGGATTGAGCCCACAACCCGGGCATGTGCCCTGACCGGGAATTGAACCAGCGAACTCTTGGTTCATGGTTCAACGTTCAACCACTGAGCCATGCCAGTTAGCAGTAAATTAAATATTAAAGGAGTTGTATGGTGTCATGTGTAATCTTGGCTCAGTTACTTGACCTCTGTAAGCCTCTATCTCTTTGTCTATAAAGTTGGGAAAATATACTGGTAAGCCTCTACCTCTTACATTGTTTTGTGGATTAAATACAATAATACACTTAAATGCTTAGCACAATTGCTGGCACATAGGAAGTGGTCAATAAGTATTTGCTTTTATTATTTAAGGTAAAACAAATCATTACAATAGAAAGTAGCATACTGTCCTGGGAAAAATCACTGAACTGGATGTCAAGAATCCTAGATTATAGTTCTAATTCTGCCACAAAATACACATAATGGCCTTGGGTAAGTGAAAAATCTCTCTGGACCTTAGTTTATTCACTTTAAAAAAAATAGGGACATTGGGCTAGATGGTTTCTAAGGGTCTGTTCAATTTTAAATATCATTCCACAACAATTTTGTAATTCCCCTATTACAGAAAAGTCCACAATCTTCCTACTACTATCCCAAAGATATAGTGTAAATTACTGGACAAATGGATGTGTAAGTAACTGGATTTAAAAAGTATCCATGCAGTTATCAGAGGAAAACTTGTACAGGCCCCTCATCGGTACTATAGCATTTTTCTACTACATGGCTGTAGTCTGTTGTGAAGAGTAGATTACAGCAGGTGCCCTGCAATAACAAGTTGGGGAAGACTGGCACAGCACATTAGGGCATCATTAGGATGAAGAATGAGGTTGTTGAGCCTATGCCTTATCTTCAACATTTATGTGCTTCTACTTTTTGCATTTGGAACACATGGGGATACTTCAGAAGCACCCACACAATAGTTCATTAATGACTACATCTGGAACAATTAAAAACATTGGCACTGATCTTGCCTGTTTTGTGTGTATGAACTGTTACCAAAGTTTTGTTCCTGGAAAAAAAAAAAAAAAAGAAGGAAAAAAAAAGCTGTCTCTGGAGCCTGGAAGTCTGTCGTTTTTTGTTTTTTTTTTTAGAAGCAGCCTCATAAGGGTGAGTTCGTTCCTTTTATTTTCTAATATATTTTTTATTTATTTATAAGAGAGGAAGGGAGAAGGAGAGATAGAAACATCAATGATGAGAGAGAATCATTGATCATCTGCTCCTGCACACCCCCGCTGGGGATCGAGCCCACAACCTGGGCATGTGCCTTGACCAGGAATTGAACCATGACTTCTTGGTTCATAGGTTGACACAATCACTGAGCCACACTGGCTGGGCAGCCTGTCCATTTTTTTATGACTACATTCTTGGATTGAGAGGCTATGTGGCAAAGTGGTCCTTATTGATTTTGGAGGGTACTAAAAACACCTAGTCTTGAAATTGACTCTCTGAACCTGTTGTGGAAAAGACTTAGCAGCACTTCATAAAAGCTCACTTTCAGACTTCCCTTTCTCTAGAGCAGTGATTCTCAACCTTCCTAATGCCAGGACCCTTTAATATAGTTCCTCATGTTGTGGTGACCCCCAACCATAAAATTATTTTTGTTGCTACTTCATAACTGTAATTTTGCTACTGTTATGAATCGTAATGTAAATATCTGATATGCAGGATGTATTTTCATTGTTACAAATTGAACATAATTAAAGCATAGTGATTAATCACAAAAACATGTAATTATATATGTGTTTTCCGATGGTCTTAGGTGACCCCTGTGAAAGGGTCGTTCGACCCCCAAAGGGGTCGCGACCCACAGGTTGAGAACCACTCCTCTAGAGGAAATAAAATAAGAAATAAATAACTTTGGTAGAAAACATGTTGATTGATTAATATGTTGTTTCTAGAGAAAGAAACTAGCAAAATAGCTTTTGATTTGAGAGCTGGTCAGTTCCATTGGTTGAGTATGATGTCAGGGTACCCATGTGGGACCTACAAAGGATATGAAATGTGCAGGGAACCCAGGGGGCACAGAGGTAGCCAAAGGACAGATTCTACCTACACTTAGGAACAGCATCATTTTTCTATATGGATCGGACAAATAGCATAAACATGGAGAAACCTGGATACCTATGCCCCTAGCAGAAGTCTAACAAGCAGGAGGTAGTTAATACATAATCCACACCTTATGGTGTACAAAGGAGTCTCACCGGGAATTCCATGTGTTTTTCCATGCATAGCTTTGTGGGATAGGTGCCTTTTGCTGAAGAAATTAGATTGGATCATTGCTTACTCCTTGAGGGTGATGAGGTTCTAAAGAAATGATTCTCACTAACCAAGGTCATAATAGATGAATTTCCAAAAATATTTCCAAGATAATGTGGGGGAATGACTTAATAGTGATTCATACTCATTGCGTATTTAGTATGTGACAAGGACAATGAAAAATTCTTTACAGCCTTAGCTGGTTTGGCTCAGTGGATAAAGCATTGGCCTGAGGACTGAAGGGTCCCAGGTTCGATTCCAGCCAGGGACACATGCCCGGGTTGCAGGCTCAATCCCCAGTAGGAGGCGTGCAGGAGGCAGCCAATTAATGATTCTCTCTCATCATTGATGTTTCTATTTCTCTCTCCTCCCTTCCTCTCTGATATCAATAAAATATATTTTTAAAAAGTCAAAAGAAACAGAAGTTTTAAAAAATTCTTTACATGATTTATCATATTTATACTTCATAATAGTCCTGAGATATGCTATGAGGTAGTATATTTTCCCCACATTGTAGATAAGGAAATTAAGCCTCAGGCAGAGGAAGTAATCTACAGGAAATAAATGACAGATTTTATGTGACTCCAAAGACATGACATTCATCATAATGATAATAGAAGTCACAGCCCCTTCCTCAAGTATCTATGAAGACAATGGGGAGGGGATAAGGAAGAAGGCCTATAAGCAGAAAACATAAGTCTCTCTCTTTCTGTCTATGACTCAGCTGCAGCTGTGACTCATAGAAGGCTGAAGGTCACTCAGCAAGTTGGAAATGACCCTGGGCTTGTATTAGAGCCAGCATATGAGTGCTATAGCTCTGGTTGTTATCCTAAACTGACCTCGCTCACCACCACTCCCTCAAAGTTAAACATTCTTCAGTCTTCCACTCCTGCCTTCTCTCAGGTAAATGTGATCAAAGACAATAAATATGTGCCTGAGCGTGTTGTTGGGCAGATCGGGAGGGCAGAAGTGGGTTCTGAGATATAAGAGAGATTGACAAAGAAGCAATTTCCAGGGTCCAAGAATTGGACAGCATCCCAGCATTTGTGTAGTTGGTGAGAATGGGGGCTCTGGCCCCTCTGATGGGGCTGATGTTGACTAGGTTATAGGCTTTCCTCCCACAGATGCTGAGAAAATAGAATGCCTCTCTCTCTCTCTCTCTCTCTCTCTCTCTCTCTCTCTCTCTCTTTCTCTCTCTCTCTCTCTCTCTCCTTCATTGTATTACCCAGAGTGGAAATAAATTTCTCTATGTCAAGCCCTGTTCTCATCAGCAGATGCAAAATAAAATAGCTGCCTTATATAATGCGCTGCAATTTCCCACATTAAATGAAAGTATGTTGATTAATCTATTTACATCTGGTTTGCAGAGTTGGTGCTGAGATAAAGGAAACTAATGGTGGGTATTCATTTCCAGCAGTCTCTGTACTAAACATCAAATTTCTAACTGACACTTGGAGGCATAGATAAAAATTTGTGATTGTTATTATAAGTTGTGGGATAAGGGAGAATGGGGACTGCAACTTATGTATCTATTCTATGGGGTACTTTAGACCTTTATAACCTTGGTAAATCCTAAGGTTTCCAGGCCTAAGGTTTTTGTTTATTGGGTCTCTGTTGTTTTTTTTGTTTTGTTTTGTTTTGTTTGTTTTTTTACTTGGCAGCATGCCCATCCTGGTCTCCCTGTTTTCTTGCCCACACATTGCTTTAGTTTCAAATACAGCTGACTTGTACACATCTGACTCATTCCCCCCCCCAAAAAAAGAGGCCTGCCCACTCTTGCCAGGGTAGCAGACCAGCAGGGATCAATCACCCAGTCTGAGTAGCACCAGGCTTTTCAGACTTGAGCCTTAGGTTTTCTTTCTCAGATTTTGTCCTTCCACTCTTTAGAGCACCCCCCTTATCCTGAAGACACATACACAACACATATACTCTCAATCCCCTCTTCCCACCAGCAATTGAAGGCCCTTCTAATAAAAGGCACTATGAGGCAGATTCAGACATTTGTAAATACCTACTTGTCTCCTCTTGGATGTGTGGGCTGTAACCTTCACTTATTCCAGTTATATAACCATTGGTCAGCCAATTCCCATAAGGCTCTTCTCTGACCTAGTTACACCTTGGAATTTAATGATTTCATAGGTTACAAGAGGTGTGGCTGCCAGGTTGCTATAGAAACCTTTACTCTACTGACCTTTATTTTATTTACCCTAATAAAAAATAGTTAAAACAAAGTTAAATAACTATTCAATGAGGGGTTGGGTATAATTCAAGTATAATGTATTCTTTCATGCTGAGTAATACTTGCAAGCCTTCTACCTCAGACAAATTCAATTTGTCTCCTGGGTTTTTTTGTTTTGTATGGTATTTTGACATTTTCAATTAAATAATCCTATTGGGTTCCAAAAAGAAGGGAATTCCTCTTTAGTTGTGTATGCTGTTGTTAAAAGACTAGCTTCATCGTCATGCCTAGACTCCACAGGCTGGAATGGAATGGGGGGGAAACTGGAGCATTGATAAGGAATGGCAAAGGAAGAGTTGGCAGTATCAGAAGTCTGGAAAACCTGAGGTCACATTAAAAAATAATCAGCTAAGATTTATGCTCTAGGCCCAAGGGGTGAAGCCACAAAAGCCCTGAATCCTGTGCTTGGGAGAACAGTGAGCAGAGTTAAGTGTGTGGGAAACCAGAAATGAGGCCCCAGGCAGCTGGCTGGGGAACAGCATAAGTCCCTAAGAACAAAAATTGAACTTGGAGCTGAACGGCTGATAAAACATTGTGACCTTAGATGCCTCCTGCCCAGGAACGGGGGCACCAAGGAACAGTTTGGGGGAACTACTACTCAAAGTTACCCTCAAATAAAAATAATAAAAGCCTTATTTGATAAGGACAACCTATATTTTAAATATTAAGTAAAATGTGAAAAAAGACATATTGAGATGTTCGCTACTTCTGCTCTTCTATCACATACCATCTAAAAAGAAATAGTGTGCTTGCTATGTTAACTCAGCTTCAAGATAGCTCCCTGGCCACACACAGTGGTCCTTCTTTTTGGCCCATATCCCCACCTCCCACCTCCCACTAGTAACTATTTGCTATCCTTAATAGGTATATAGATATTCTTCCTTATAGATATAGAGTTGCCACTGTGTCCCAGGATGAGCCTTGGTTTCCAAGTAATAGAGAATCAAAGTTTACACATAAATAATATGGTATTATCATTAAGGCCTGGGATAGGGTGGTGGGGGATGCGTTTTAAGGCAGCTTTAATTCCTAAGAGAGCCCAAACTCTTAGAGAGTAAAGCTCACAGAGGTAACTTTCTCCCAAGGGCCTCACCTAGGGCTGAACAATATCTGTGGAGCCCAGTGGCTTAGCCAAAGTATTGGCCAAGGATGAGGAACAAAATGGAAAGACCAAAAAAAAAAAAATAGGAGAACAAGAAGGAGGAGGTGAAAGAAAAAGAAAAAGCCCACCACAGATCAGGTGTTCCTCTTGCCAGCATCTCTAATGGCTAGAGCACTGCTCAAAATTGCCTGACTACTGAGGATCCTGAGGCCTTCACAATCCAATTTTGAATGCTTCTGACACCTAGTAACATTTGCAGTTGAGTTACTCTCAAGATACAGATGTAGAACTGAATCATAGCAGTTGGTGGTCTTAACTATAAGCCACAGAAACCACCTCTAGCTAATTTAGGGAGAAAATGTATTTATGTAAAGGTTTTTGGTAGCTCACAGGGGCTCTAGAAGAGCTAGGGAGCCTAGCTCAGGTCTATGCAAGCCAGAACAATGTCCATTGCATTGCATTACTAGCTTACTCAGGATATTACTATAGTTGCCACCAGTAGGCAGTAGACATGGCAATTTGCCCCCTAACACTCTCTATATTGAACTGGGAATTCTATCTTGATGCAGCCACCAATACTCATCAATGGGCACGTCCACAAATATTGGAAAGGCATTTAGAGCCTAGGACATAAAAGAGAAGAACTGTATTTATTTGCTAGAGCTGCAATAACAAAATAACACAGACTGGTGGCTTAAACAGAAGAAATTTATTTTCTCACAGTTCTGGAGGCTGGAAGTCCAAGATCAAGGTGTGGCAGATCTGGTTTCTCTTGATGCCTCTCTCCTTGCCTTGCAGAGGGTCACTTTCTCACTTCCTCATGTGGCTCTTTCCCTTCTTATAAGGACACCAGTCATATGGGATTGGGGTACTACTCCATTCCTTCTATCCTTCTAAGGTCAAACCAGGCTAATTCGCCTCCCCCTCCAAAAAAAATGTTATCTAATACCACCTACCTCCTCTTCTCTACCAGACTTCTATTGAAGCTCCAGCATGCTTTGTTACTGCACTTACCCAAATTAAAACATCTGGAGTTCTTAAACCACCTGCTCTGATATTCTTCTAGATGAAATATTGTACTTCAAATTGGCTCATCTAATGGTAGCTAGTTCCAGTACAATTATCAACTCATGTCCCAAGGACCAGATAGATGAATATATCTAGAAACATTTGGCAATCATATTCCTCAAGGTAAGCTCTGGAGAAAATGATTTAGAATGTGGTCCCACTACCCTTATAAAGATCATACTGTTAATCTAAAAAGGTTATATACTAATGTCATGTTTTTACTATCATAAATACACTATTTTCTTTTTTCCATGTGGTTTTAGGTCAATGAAAAGTGTTACCCCAAGAGTTCATCTATCTAGCTCTCATTCTGAAAATTTTCATAATCCTCTTTTGTAAATTGATAGTCATTAATTTTCCCTAATCAATGGCTGTTAGTAGAAGTGACACAACTAAAATTCTGTTTGAAAAGAGTAAAATGAAGTTGTTTTGTTTATTGGCCCCCACATATACATCTCTGGGCTCAATCTAAGGGCCTCTTTTCTTTAGCCAAAATAGACAGAATGCTCTATTCTTTGGCCCCACAGTTAAGGCAAGAGAGGGATTGGAAGAGATATAATGCTACTCCTCACAAAGCAGCAATTTTGAATAGTGGAAACCAATGAAGGATAAAAAGACAGTCAGAACTACACTTTTTAAAAAATAATTTTTTATTGTTGAAAGTATTACATAAGTCTCCCCTTCCTCGCCCCCCACCATTGACTCCCTCCAGTCCACCCCTGCTCCCTACCCCAGGCCCTCACCGAGAGCTCAACTTTTTTAAAAAATATGTTTTTATTGATTTTTAGAGAGAGAAGAAGGGAGGAGAGATAGAAACATTGGTGAGAGAAAAACATCACTGATTAACTACTTCCTGTATGTAGTAGTATCAGTAGTAGTATTTACCTTAGTGTGGTGGTGGTAAAAGGAGACCTCTCTATTTGGGAGTTCCTCGGGACCTGTAAATCCATTTTGTAATGATTTTATTTATTTATTTTTAAAACATATTTTTATTGATTTCAGAGAGGAAGGAGAGGGAAGAGAGATAGAAGTATCAACGATGAGAGAGAATCATTTATCGGCTGCCTCTCGAACGCCTCACACTGGGGATCGAGCCCATAACCTGGGCATGTACCCTGACCAGGAATCAAACCGTGACCTCCTGGTTCATAAGTCGTCCAACCACTGAGCTACACCGGCCAGGACATTTTGTCATGATTTTAGTGGAATGAATCATGAGGGTTCAATTGCTTAATTCCACTGAAATCCTAGACAGGGGGAATAGTTTCAGTCTTGTGGTTTGAAGAGTGTGTGTGGGGAGTGATGACAAACAAAACCAGAGAAGATAGTTATCTATTATGTACATTTCAACAGCCTCTGCAAAGGCTGGCCTAAAAAATCTTTTTAAAATAATACCATCATGATATCTCCAGAAGATCTCTGTTGAAGCAAAAATTATCTAAGTGCCAAAACCCCAAATCTGGACTGCTAGCACTTCACATATACACATAAATTCATTTTCAGGATTGCTTTTTCCTGGAAATGACTCTTGGCATTAGAGATCAGTTTAGAGACTGACAACAAAAACTCAGAGACAATGCTGGTAAAAACATAGCAACCAGTGTTCTGGGAGGGGAGCCCTGATTTCTAGTGTGGTGTAAATACTCCCACCACGGCTGATTTCCACTACCAACCTGACATCACTGAATGTGGACTTGGAAAGAGTTGCTCAGTAGCATCTCTTTATATAACATTTCCCATAACAAAGATGCAGTAGACCTAAGTAACTTCAAGAGTATAGGTAAGAGTAAAAAGTAGTACAATAATTATGAAGTGATAAGTTTTGAGTATTTATTACTTTGTCTTTAATGTAATTTATTTAATTGTAAGTTTACAAAATTTATTTTTAAATAATGGCTGTGTTTAACATCCAGCTTGTAAAATTTCTGATATCTTAACAATTGGCCTTCATGAGCCAGTGTGAGCCAGCTCCTGGCACAACAGGGCCCTGGTTTATGTTTGGTTGATCAGGGTGAGAAGATTGATCTGGATTCATTGTCCCAAAGCCTTCAGATCTTATAAATCACAGGCCTCTACTCCAGTCTTGTCAGCAGCTTTTTCCCCCCACTCCACCCCTGCCTTCTCCATTTCTTTTTTTAAGTAACTTTTTATTTTTTTTATTATAGTTAATATGCAATATTATATTAGTTTCAGGTATACAACCTAGTGGTTAAACATTTATATAACTTATGAAGTGATCACTGTGATAAATCTAGTACCCATCTCACACCATATACAGTATAGTTATTATAATACTAGAGGCCCGGTGCACAAAAATTTGTGTACTCGGGGGGAGGGAGGGTCCCTCAGCCTGGCCTGTGCCCTCTTGCAATCTGGGACCCCTTGGGGGATGACCACCTGCTGGTTTAGGCCCGCTCCCTGGGGAATTGGGCTTAAGCTGGAAGTCAGACATCAGTCTGGCAGCCCGGGAGCCCTCAGGGGATGTCCACTTGTCAGCGGGGAGCAGGCCTAAGCTGCAGTCCAACATCTTTAGCACTGCTGAGGAGGCGGGAGAGGCTCCTACAACCACCGCTGTACTGGCAGCCATCAGACTGGCTGTGGCTGAGCAGAGCTCCCCCTGTGGGAGCGCACTGACCACCAGGGGGCAGCTCCTGCATTGAGCGTCTGCCCCCTGGTGGTCAGTGTGTGTCATAGTGACCAGTCATTCCCAGTCTTTCTGCTGTTAGGGTAAGTTTGCATATTACCCTTTTATTATATAGGATAGAGGCCTGGTGCACGGGTGGGGGTCGGCTGGTTTGCCCTGAAGGGTGTCCTGGACCTGGCCAGCCTGGGTAAGGGGCTGATGGGTGTTTTCAGGCTGGCCACACCCCCTTTAGGGTGGAGGGTTTCCACTGGGTGCCTGGCCAGTCTGGGTAAGCTGCTGAGGGCCGTTTTCTGGCTGGCCAAGCCCCCCGGTGACGGAAGCTCCCAGCCTCTCCTTTTTCTCTTTTTTTTTAATTCTGGGATTTATTTACCTTCTATAATTGAAACTTTGTTGCTTTCAGTGGAGCTCAGAGCCGGCCGGGAAGCTTGGATTCCTCCATCACTGGAGCAACCAAGTCTCCTGCTCACTTCAGCTCCGTGGCTGCCGGCTGCCATCTTGGTTGGGTTAATTTGCATATAGTTGCTCTGATTGGCTGGTGGGTGTGGCTTAAGGAGTATCAAAGGTGTGGTCAATTTGCATGTTTGTCTTTTATTAGATTAGACTATTTACTATACTAGAGGCCCAGTGCATGAAGTTTGAGCACGGGTAGGGTCCCTAGGCCTGGCTTGCAATCAGGGCCAATCTGTGGGGTGACCATTGGGGCAATAGGGGCCCCTGCTTGCACCTGCCTTGGTTGGCCTGGCATCACCCACTCACCGGCTCTACCCCCCACCACCGCTGCTGGTCATCTTTCTCTATGGGGCGACCGGTGGGGTGATTGGGGGGCCCATGCTGGCACCCACCTTGGCTGGCCTGGTGCTGCCTGCTTGCTGGCCCTGCCCCCTGCTGCCACCATTGGTCTGGGCCTGCAGGCTGGGGGCAGCTCCTGCATTGAGCGTCTGCTCCCTGGTGGTCAGTGCACATCATAGTGACTGGTTGTTCCTCCAGTCATTCCTCCATTTGGTTGATTATTAGGGTTTTATTATCTAGGACTAGAGGTCTGGTGCACAAAATTTGTGCATGGGAGGGGGGTCCTTCAGCCTGGCCTGTGCTCTCTCTCAATCTGGGACCACTTGCCCCTGCCTGCCTGTTTGCTCTCCCCTAACCACTTGCCTGCCTGCCTGCTCAGTGCATGTCATAGCAACTGGTCGTTCTGGTTGTTCCACCATAATGGTCGCTTAGGCTTTTATATATATAGATTCCCTATGCTGTACTTTACATCCCCGTGACTCTTCTGTAGCTACCAAATTGTACTTCTTAATTCCTTCAACTTTTTCACCCATCCCTACACCCCCACTTCCCACCTGGCAACCATCAACATGTTCTCTGTATCTATGATAAATAGATAAAGAAAAATTGATGCATATATACAATGGAATATCACTCAACCATATAAAATAATGCAGTATTTCCATCTGCAATAACATGGATGGACCTAGAGGATATTGTGCTGAGTGAAATAAGTCAGTCAGAGAAAGACAATTTCACTTACATTTGGAATCTAAAAAATAAATAAACAAACAAGTGGAACAGAAACAGATTGGCTTCCCTCTGAACACTCTCCTCACTCCTCAAAATATGTACATCCCACTCACTCTTCTTCTTCTGGTCCAAACACTAAGTCATCTCCCAGGCCCACCACCAGGAATCAGGCTGTGCCGAGTGGACTCACAGGGCGGTTACCTGATGAACTTGACTTGGCCAGCCAGCTGTGTCCACATGCACTAGCCTTCTCCCATATCAGAAGCCAGTTGCACAGGCCTGCCTGGAGACCAACTGGTGGTTTCCATCAAGATAAAACAAACATGTGAGAAATCAGACCCTTTTCCCTGTCAGGGACTGCCATGCCTTGAGCCCTGTGCTCTGCCAGGCTGAATTGCTCAAAATATTCAGTACGACTGACCAAGGCTCTCGCTATGGACCACTAGATTTTTTTTCATGTGTTGCATCCGACTTGTGTGTTCTTCAAACTTTCTCTTCTCTTATCACCCTTCAGGATTCAGCTCCTGTATTACCTACTCCAGGAAGCCTTCCATGAACACCTTCCCAAGCAAGATTGCCTTTCTTTTGAGATACCACCATACTCCGTAATGCTGTGTTTTCCTCCCTAGGCTGCAAGTCTCTCAAGCGAACAAATAGTGTTGTATTCCTCTCTGTAGCCCAATACTAGCATACATGTGTGCTGTAAATATTTGTTCCATTAATAAGTAAATGGAGGTATTAATACCCTTGTAGGGCCTGGACTAAGAATTACCATTGTAGCTGAGCCCCTTTTTTCATGGCAGTTCCTATAGGGGTCATCGTTCCATCAGAACTTTGAGGTAGAAGTAAGCACTAGAAGACCCTTTTTCTACTTTATTTATTTCTTTATTGTGTCAAATATTTTATTCAGCTCATTAATTAATGAAGAAACCAGTAACAGATTACAACCTGTTCCAAGGAGAACCCCTGTCCACTTTATTTGGTAATCCTCACCCGAGGATATTTTCCCATTGATTTTAGAGAGAGTGGAAGAGAGAGGGAAAGACAGAGAGGAATATCAATGTGAGAGAAAGACATTGATTGGTTGCCTCCTACACATGCCTCGACCAGAGCCTGGGCCGGGAAGAAGCCTGCATCTGAGGTATATGCCCATGACCAGAGTCAAACCCAGGACCCTTCGGGATGACACTCTATCCACTGAGCCAAACAGGCTAGGGCCCCTTTCCACTTAAAAAATTCCTTCATCTATGGATTTATAGCCATGGGGAGCTAGTGGCCAACAAAGCCCTTCCTTTCAGGTATCTGGCCTTCAGCAGGAGAGACTGGATTGATGGCCTCCTTTTCTTTGTGAAGTTGTTTCATTAAGGGGCTTTAAAAACATTCAGGAAAGATGGAAAGAGACAAGATACTTGATGGGATTGTAGGACCTATGAACCAAACCTCAAATCTCTTGCTTCTGGTTTTCCTACTAAACAAGATAATAGATGTTTATTTGGGGTGGGGGACATAGGAAGCTTTTTGATGATCTGTCCTTTAAAAAGCAAGGCTGCATATGTTTTGATGGTCTGCTGGAGAGGGCCATATTCTGACAAATTAAAATGATGAGAAGAAGCCTGAGATCTAACAAGTGACTAATGGTTAAGAAGTTAGTACTTATTGATAAGCCTCAGCTCATATACTCTTTGCAGCAACCTTATAGGGTAGATATTCTTATAACCATCATTTTACACCTGTGGAAACTGAGTCATAGAGCCCTAAAGTAATTTCTTTAAGGTCACCGAGGTAGTAAGTGGTGGGGGGCAAGATTCTAACCTAAATAGTCTGACTCTAGAGTCTGTGTTCTCAACCACGACACTTTACTGAGTAATATTTGATAGATAAATGAGTTAATGTCATGGAAAGCACTGCGTATTGCAGGGCTGTCTATACTGGATCAGGATCCCCAAGTCAAATTTTCTTCCTTGCTGGGATGTAGATCTCAACTCCTTCCATGACCACCTAAACAATTAGGAGTGGAGGGGCATCTGAGCTGGCAGGTGTGATTATTAAGGACTCCTCTTGCCCAGGCTATAGCAGCCTACCTCATATCCATTGAACCCAAACTTCTGTGGAGGGGATGAATTTCCTCCCAGGTTGTGTGAGAAAACCTCCTTGAATATAGAAGCAATTTAAGTAGAAAAGGGATGGGGTGAGGAAGTCAGAGAAAGAGTAATCCCAAGGGGACTTTTCCAAATAGGCTGCTGCTGCTGCTTTAAAATTTGTTCTTTTCAATGAGACCCTCATTTTTAAGACACCCCCATCAGAAGGAGTGTGTATCAAATATTAAGCTCTATGTTGGTCACTACTTCATGGAATAACCTGGGACACTGTTGTACAACTACAGTTCTCTTATCTGAAAAAGGGGTAACATTACCAACAAAAAGCAGGAACTTGGGCTCGCTGGTTTCTTAAGGCCTCTTCCAGCTCTGGGATGTATAACTCTAGAACTACAGGGTTGCAGCATTGGAATGTTCTCATACATTTTACCCTTTGAGTCTTCAAATTTATACTCCACATTTTTTTTCAGTGACACAAGAATGTTCAAAGCAACCACAGAGGTGGGTCAGGGGAAGAGTGAGCTGGGCAAGCTGTGTTGACAATCACGGGGTTTGTACTTTGTAGTCATTAGAGAGAGGCCCTTATGGAGGAGGCTCCAAAGACCAAAGCTGGGTAAGACCTTGGGGGACTATAATGAACAAGAGTATGCTAGAATACAGGAGTCAAGGTCCAAGAAGTGGGGAGAATGGCTGGCTTCATGAGAGGCCGTCTAACTTGCAGAATAAGAATAACAATTGTGGGATCAGACAGCCTGGGTGCCAAGCCCAGTCTCCCTGTTTCCTAGCTGCATGGTCTTCCTTGCTTTTTTTTCTGAGCCACAGCATCCTCTTCTGTAAAAGCTGGGTAATAATAGCACTTCCTTCAGGACTAAATAAGATCATGTTTAGCATAGTGCCCAGCCCAGAGTTTACATTAAGTAAATGGGCGTGCTCTTGCTGCTCAGTTGATGTCATTGTTACTAGAAGTTTCACACTGGAAATCCATGAGCTGAGTTGTTCTCCTGGGTCTATGACACTGCAAGATGAGCAGCTCATAACAGCCATTAAGAGTGTAAGCTTTGCCAGAAATAAATCCATGCCTTTATAGTCAATGAATATTTGACAAAGAAGGCAAAAACATATAAGGGGGTAGATAGTCTGTTCAATAAATGGTGTTGGGACAATTGCACAGATATGTATAAAAATGAAACTAGATCACCTTCTTACATCTTACACAAGAATAAACTCAAAATGGATTAAAGACAAATGTTAGACTTAAAACCACAAAAATCTGAAAATAAAACATAGGCAGTAAAATCTTGGATATTTCTTGCAGCAATATTATTTCTGATATATCTCCTTGAGCAAGGGAAGCAAAAGAAAAAATAAACAAATAAGACTACATCAAACTAAAAAGTTTTGCACAGCAAAGGAAACCATCCACAAAATGAAAAGACAAACCACTGAATACATTAGATAAGGAGTTAATAAGAAAAGTGTATAAAGAACTTATAAAACTCAATACCAGGTAAATAAAAAATCGAATTAAAAATGGCAAAGGACCTGAATAGACACTTTTCCAAAGAGGACATTCAGATGGCCAACAGACATATGAAAAGATGCTCAATGTCACAAATCATCAGAGAAATGCAAATTAAAACCATAATGAGATATTACCTCATACCTGTCAGAACGACTATCATCAATAAATCAACAAACAAGTGTTGTTGATGTGGAGAAAAGGGAACCCTCATGCACTGTTGGTGGGAATGCATATTGGTGCAGCCACTGTGAAAAACAGTATGGAGTTATCTTCAAAAATTAAAAATGGGACTGCCTTATGACCCAGTTGATTCCACTTTTGGAAATTTATCTGAAGAAACCCGAAACACTAATTCAAAAGAATATATGCACCAGTCTTAGCTGGTTTTTCTCAGTGGATAGAGCATCAGCCTATGGACTGAAGGGTCCCAGGTTCGATTCCCATCAAGGGCACATGCTGGGTTATGGGCTCAATCCCCAGTAGGGGGTGCATGTAGGAGGCAGCCAATCAATGATTCTCTCTCATCATTGATGTTTCTACCTTTCTCTCCCTCTCCCTTCCTGTTTGAAATCAATAAAAATATATTTAAAAAAGAATATATGCACCCCTATGTTCATTGCAGTGTTATCTACACTAATAAAAGAGAAACATGGTAATTGGCGTACGACCGCTACCCTTTTCATTGGCTAATCAGTGAGATATGCAAATTAACTGCCAGCCAAGATGGCGGCCGGCAGCCAGGCAGCTTGAAACTAACATGAGGCTTGGTTGCCTCAGTGATGGAGGAAACCAAGGTTCCCCGCCTGCGGCTGCAGGCCTCTGAGCGTGCAGTTTAAACATTGTAACAAATACCGCCAGACTTCAGCCAGCAGATTTGCAACATTGTATGCAAAGGCCAGAAACCTACTTTCAGGAGCTGCGGCCTAAGAGCTGGAGCCAAGCCTCAAGCTAAAGCTGGGCCAGAATAAAAAAAAAAAAAAAAAAGGAAAAAAGGAGCGTTTGGGAGTTCAGTCACCCGCCAGCCTGAAAACAGCCCTCAGCCCCTCACCCAGACTGGCCATGCACCCCAGTGGGGACCACACCCTGATTCAGGACACCCTTCAGGGCAAACCAGCCGGCCCCCACCCGTGCACCAGGCCTCTACCCTATATAGTAAAAGGGTAATATGCCTCCCAGCACCGGGATCAGTGGAGCCGAGAGGACTCCCGGCACCGGAATCAGCATGACAGGGGGCAGCGCCCAAACACCCTGATCGGCCCTACTCTGTGTGTGACAGGGTGCAGCACCCCATCGCCCCCCCCCCCCGGGCCCTGCTCTGTGTGTGACGGGGTAGAGCCATAACCTCCCCATCAGCCCTGCCCTGAGTGTGACAGTGGCGGTGCCCCAACCCCCTGATCGGCCCTGCTCTGTGGGTGATAGAGGGTGGTGCCCCAACCCCCCCCCCCCGCCCCCCTACGGGCCGTGCTCTGTGTGTGATGGGGTAGAGCCATAACCTCCCCATCAGCCCTGCCCTGAGTGTGACAGTGGCGGTGCCCCAATCCCCTGATTGGCCCTGCTCTGTGGGTGATAGAGGGCAGCACCCCAACCCACTGATCCGCCCTGCTCTGTGTGTGACGGGGACGGTGCCCCAACTCCCCTATTGGACCTACTCTGTGAGTGACAGGGGGGAGTTCCTCAACCCCCTGATGGGCCCTGCTCTGTGCATGACAGGGTATGGAGCCCCAACACCCCTGATGGGCCCTGCTCTGTGTGTGACAGGGGGCAGTGCCCCAACCTCCGGATTGGCCCTGCTCTGTGCATGACAGGGGGTCGCGCCGCAACCTCCCCATCGACCCTGCCTTGAGTGTGACAGGGGGTGGTACCCCAACCCCCCAATCGGCCCTGCTCTGATCCCGACCAGGGGCTGCACCTAGGGATTGGGCCTGCCCTCTGCCACCCGGGAGCAGGCCTAAGCCAGCAGGTCGTTATCTCCCGAGGGGTCCAAGACTGCTAGAGGGCACAGGCCGGGCTGAGGGACCCCCCCTTTCCCCCTGAGTGCACAAATTTTTGTGCACCGGGCCTCTAGTTTATAATAGCCAAGATTTGGAAGCTGCCCAAGTGCCCATCAGTAGATGAGTGGATAATAAAGCTGTGGTACATTTATACAGTGCAATACTTCTCAGCCATAAAAAAGGAAATCTTGGAGGAAACTAAGATGGAGGCATAGATAAACACCGAGAAATTGCTGCCTCCCACAACAATTGAAAAATCTTCTAGGAACACAAAACGGACATCATCCAGAACTACAGGAAGGCTGGCTGAGTGTAAATTATACAACTACAAGGAAAGAAAAGCACACTGAGAGCCAGAGGAGCTGCGGAAGTAAAGTGCAGAGGTACGGGGGCTCGCGCGCGCGGAAAGGGGCGGGCACCTGAGGACGCAGCTGTCTTTTTGAATCCGGAGGGAATCACAAGCTCCCGATGGCTCTGAACTCCGGTTCCGGGAAGTCTCTGGGGACCCAGGACTCATACGGGGAGAAACTGGACTGTCTGGCAGCGGGCGAGCTTGAGGGCGGCTTTCCCTCAGAGGTGCTTGCAGCTATTACCGGGACACTGAGACGCACGACTCCTTAGGGCAGGGCTAAGGATCCGCCATAGCTGCTTGCTCCGCCCTTTGATTCCTTGAGACCCCGCCCCACCCAGGCTGTGGCAGAGGCTTTTGCATATGAATGCCCCAGCCCTTTGCAACCTGAAAATTAGCTAACTGCAGCCAGGTCAGACAGACCCAGAACTTCCAAGAGAAGGCCCAAGGCCCCACAGTGGCTTGCATTGCTACACAGCTGAGCCTCATCAGGGCACCTCCAAACCCCAAAAAAGGAAGGGGAATCTGCAGTTCTCTTCGTAGCTCCTGCTGTGTAACCTCAGGCAGAGGCTAAATTAGCACCTCCTTAGGTCCAAGAGCCACTGTACCCAGTGGTCAGAGGGGGACCATCCAGATTACAACTCCTCAGATCCATAAGGGACACACTCAGGGGGCAGACTCAGTGAGCACCAAAGCCCCACTGAAGCAAGTCTTGCCCCAGAAGGGTGTCTCCAGCACAGCAGTTCTCCCACTGCAGACACAGCTGATTCTCACTGCCAATTGGCCTGGAGGTCAATTCCTCCCAGTGATCCTACAACAACCAAGGCATAGCTACCTCAGGTAACTGGGGAGGCTGAGCCACTGGGCCCTACAGGACACCTAGCACACAAAGCCACTCTATCAACACAGGGAAGCAGCCAAAATGCGGAGACAAAGAAACAGGTCACAAATGGCAGAAACGGAGGAAAGCAAACGACTTGAGATAGAGTTCAAGGCCAAGTTTATAAGGTTTTTCAAGAATTTTATGGAAACCGCCGATAAATTTAGTGAGTCCCTCAATAAGTATAGTGAGACCCTGGAGGACATGAAAAAGGACCAACTAGAAATTAAGCATACACTGACTGAAATAAAGAATATTTTACAGAGATCCAACAGCAGACAAGAGGATCCCAAGAATCAAGTCAAAGATTTGAAATACAAAGAAACAAAAAATACCCAACCGAAAAAGAAAAGAGATTCAAAAAATATGAAGATAGTGTAAGGAACCTCTGGGACAACTTCAAGCGTACCAACATCAGAATTATAGGGGTACCAGAAGAAGAGAGAGGGCAAGATATTGAAAACCTATTTGAAGAAATAATGACAGAAAACTTCCCCTACCTGGTGAAAGAAATGGACTTACAAGTCCAGGAAGCGCAGAGAACCCCAAGCAAAAGGAACCCAAAGAGGACCACACCAAGACACATCATAATTAAAATGCCAAGAGCAAAGGACAAAGAGAGAATCTTAAAAGCAGCAAGAGAAAGACAGTCAGTTACCTACAAGGGAGTACCCATCCGACTGTCAGCCGATATCTCAACAGAAACCATGCAGGCCAGAAGAGAGTGGAAAGAAATATTCAAAGTGATGAATAGCAAGAACCTGCAACCAAGATTACTTTATCCAGCAAAGCTATCATTCAGAATAGAAGGTCAGATAAAGAGCTTCATGGATAAGAAAAAGCTAAAGGAGTTCATCACCACCAAACCAGCATTATATGAAATGCTGAAAGGTATTCTTTAAGAAGAGGAAGAAGAAAAAGGAACTCTTACCATTTGCCACAGCATGGATGGAACTGGAGAGTGGATAAATACCACAGGATCTCACTCATTTGTGGAATATAATGAACAGCATAAACTGATGAACAAGGACTGATCCAGAGACGGAGAGGCATTGATTGGACTGTTGGGCCTTGGAGGGAAGGTAGGGGAGGGTGGGGGTAAGGGGGAAAGATCAACCAAAGGACTTACATGCAAGCATATAGGACTAACCAATAGACACGGACAACGGGGGGGGGGGCGGTGAGGGCATGGGGGGGTAGAGGGTAACGTGGGGCAAGGACACATATGTAATATCTTAATCAATAATATATATATATATATATATATATATATATATATATATATATATATGGAAATCTTACCCTTTGTGATAGTATGGATGGACCTACAGAACATTATGCCAAGAGAAATAAGCCAGTCAGGGAAAGATAAGTACCATATGATTTCACTTATATATGTAATCTAATGAACAAAATGAACTAACAAACAAAATAGAAACAGACTCATAGAGAACAAGCTGACAGCTGTCAGGGTGGAGATGAGGGATGGGTGGGGAAGTGGAGGAATTGAGCAAAAGAGAAAAAAGAGGAAAAAAAACTCAAGGACAGGGACAACGGTGTGGTGACTCCCCAGGTGAAGCGGGCAGGAGGGAAGGTGGGAGAGATGGGGGAGGTTATAGGGGGGAAAAATGGTGATGACTTGCAGCAGTGAACACAATATACAGAGAGGTATTGTGGAATTGTGCACCTGAAACCTGTATAATTTTGTTAACCAGGGTCCAATAAATCCAATAAAACGGAAAAAAAAGAAAGAGTGCAGTCTCTGCAATCAGACTGCCTATGTTTTAATCCATATGCTCATACAAATCACAACCACCCTGCAATTTACTCACCTACAACATGGGAATTGAGATCTACTCATAGCAAAGAGCCTGGCACAGAGTGAACACTCAACAAACATTAGCTGGGCCTTTGGCTGCCTAAGAGTGTAAGAACATGACATATTTCCTGAAGACATGACTGCAGTTTTGGTGTGAGCATAAGTGACATTCCCAATTGGCATGGAAGATCAAACCCAATCAGTAGGGGAAGAGGATGCATGAAGCTCTGCCCAGAAGGTGAAAAGGGTACCACTTTGATTATCATGATTATCCATTTCCACAATCATTCTCTGCCTCCTTCCCTCCCTCCAACTGGAACTCATTTCTGTACACTGTCTAAAATGGAAAGGCTTAACTTCATTTGTAGACATAATGCTCCCTCCAACCTAACTACTGGTTCTCTGATGAAAGTGCTCATTTGGCCTTGTAGGAGGAGCACATGGTCCTGAGAATGTAGTAGCAAGCTAGGAATAGCCATATTACCTGATGGACCAAAGGGGCAGCAATCTCCCCTATTCCCATGACTGTGTTGAATATTCCCATAATGCGCCTCTAAAATCCAAGAGAAGCAAGACTTTTATAGCAAAACTGGATTTAGAGTAAGTGGGTTATTTCAGGACTTAATTTTGTTGCACTTGTGGCATCCAAAAATTGTTACTACCAACTTACTGGAAGATAGGCAGCATTCTGAAGGCAGGTTTGGAAGGGAGCATTTTCGTAAATGGAGGAAAGAGGTTTTCAGGGCTTTGTAATGCAACATTTGCTAATCCATGTGTGTAAGAGGACAGTAAACATGGATGGCCAGTCAGCACAAGCATCGATTGAAATGGGAAAACCAGTAACAGAAAACTGGAAAGTGATGGGGAAGTGGGTTTAGAGATCTAGTCAGTGCTCCTGTACTTTCTGCCTTGACCAGGGAGAAGCAAATATTGAGTAGTATTGCCACCAGCCCCTTCCCATCCCACCTCAGCCACTCTTGGGAGTGAAGAAATCAAATGTAAGAGCAGAAGGGAAAGTTTAAGTATCTGGAAGTCTGTGAGCCTAGGGCATTTTCCCTTCCCTTCTCTTGCTCCCATCTCATTTTCAGACTGGAAGGTTCCTTCCAGAGAGGCATCTTTGGCCCTAGACAACTGAAATCTGCCAGAGTGGATCCAAAGGAAAGGAGACAAAGTGTTGGCTTTGCTCAAGGCCTAGGGAACAACTGTAAACCAGGGCTTCTTTTTAGATGATCCAACACAGTTCTCCAGAGAGAGTTATGCCAGCATTCTGGGCAGAAGGACTGCCTTGGAGGGAAGATTGCTCCTTTGACCAGAGTGCATACTATCTCCTGAGAGCCGGAATGTGGCAGACTGGGCACAGAAAGGCAACAACCAACAGAGCCAAGCATTCCCTCTGGGACCAAGTAGGGGAGGAGTTCGGATTTTTCTCAATTACCAAAATATCCTTTTATAAAGAATAAGGTGCAGCCCAAGTGGAACTTTCTATCATTTCATTTTTTTTAATTGTCCCACTCCCATGTCATTTGTTTCTTTGATGGTAAAACAACCTGTATAAAGTTGTCAGCGGTGCCAAAGCCGGTTTGGCTCAGCGGATAGAGCGTCGGCCTGCGGACTGAAAGGTCCCAGGTTCGATTCCGGTCAAGGGCATGTACCTGGGTTGCGGGCATATCCCCAGTAGGAGATGTGCAGGAGGCAGCTGATCGATGTTTCTCTCTCATCGATGTTTCTAACTATCTCTCTCCCTTCCTCTCTGTAAAAAATCAATAAAATATATTTAAAAAAAAAAGTTGTCAGCGGCATGGGATAAAATGGGTCCTGGAAATAAGATGAGTTGTTGCTAAACTCTCTCACTAGAATCAGTTTGGCCGATATTGTTCACTGTCCCAGTCAGTTACCAATTTTCCTGTCAAAAGGTTCACACTTTGGGCCTTAGCTTTAGCCTATTGTTGAGAAACAGTTTAACTGAAATAAAAATGTGTAATTCGCTTTCATGAACATTTTTTATAATGCCAAAGAAAACAGAGTAGGTAGTGTGCTCCGCGCTTTAAGCAAACTCAATATATGAATGGATTTACAATAAACTGTGGGTAGATTATTGGCAAAATGCTTCAACATAATTTTTAAAAAACAAGCCTTTCTGAAACATGCTTAAAACCAATTACTCTATAGCCAGGTTTTCAGAACATGTCACATTAATCAGCTCACACCTTCCTCACTGTACAAAGAGCTTGCTATCTGAGTGCAGGCCTATTTCCTTGAAAGATCTTCTGGTCAAAAGTATTACCACCAATAGGAACATGAACAAAATAGATGTTTCAATGGCTTTCCCCTCTTTTGCCCTAACATATAGGTGGAGCTGGATTAGATACACAGTGAGACAATAGAAAACATTTTTTAATGAATAAACAGCTTTTACAGAGACTGTCTATATTACATTGTTATTGCAACTTAGATGAGCCGAAACTTTTCTTTGCACAGATTTGGAGGAAAGAAAATCCTAAAGAGAAATCAAGCATAAAGAGGTAGTTGAATAGCAATATGGCAGAAAAAAAGCATTATCTTAATTCCTCTTTCATTTCATTGCAGTATGAGAGTAAAATAGCTGCTCAACAAACAACTGGAATAACAGACATTTTTGCCAATGTTTCAATGGGTTGCTTGATATTTTACTCCTGGCATTACTGAGAATTGCATAAAATGATGGAACCAGTTTATCTAAGATAAGCCTGTGATGCCACATTGACCTATTTGCTCTCCTTTTGTTTATTGTTGTTGTATTGACAATAGATGCCCGTTAAACAACTTTTTAAATGATGTATAAGCTACAGTGTTGCTTTGTAAACTTGTTTATCACATTTGCTGTGACAAATTTTTAAAAGGCTACAAAATCATGAAGCAAATCTTCAAAATGACACCAGGAACAGATATTACAGGCACTTCTCACTCAAGGTAAACTTAGTGCATTTGCAAATACCCAATTGTTAGTGAAAATGTCTTCATTTCACCTCTAGATGTGCAAAACCCAGATTATAAAATAGTTGAATGGCAGGAGCTATCATTCTAGGAGGAATTGAACACATACATTTTACACAGCTCTTTTTCCTTCTTCCTCTCTGCATTCAGGGAGGGCCACAAATTGCAGCCCAGGCAGCCAGCTGCTTTTCAGATCTGTCTTTGATCATGAATTAAAACCTCAACAAAAAAAATTCTGCCTGTAAAAAAAAATTGAATATTCTAACCATTACTATTATATGTATTTTTTTAATTCAGGGGGAAAAATCCACAAGCTGGAGAACGGGCTGAAAAATCTGTCCTTGTCCATTATTTCAGCTGCTTTCCATTTGCATGTTTAGATGATCCATACCTCTGCTATGATTCTGCCTTGGTAAACGAGAATGGATGCAAAGTCAGCATGTTGAGAACTCAAGGAATAAGTCCCTGAAAAGAACTCCATCTTGGAAATAGAGTCGGCCTAGGGAATCACAGTTCCCAGTGGATTCCAGCCCATCAACAGTGTGCAACCTGTTGACAGTTCAGAGACCTCTGGGTGCTGTGAGCCAGCCTCGGGAGCTCCATTGCTCCAATAGCCAGTCACAGGGGTTTATCTGAGCCCAGGCAAGCTCCACAGGCAGAGCTGGAAGTGCCACATGTGCAGTGACTTGACTAGCCCCACAGATCTACAAGCAGTCAGACTTCAGGAAAGGCAAATTGTTGAAATACTCAGTTCCCTGCCCCCCTAAGTCAGGGGTAATCACTCTTTTTTTTTTCTGAGTTGTCTACCAAAAATTAACTTTATCGGATTCCATTTTCTACATTTTGCTGTTTGTTAGCTAGCAGCAGTAATATAGTACAAAGCAGAAAGGCATGTCTGCCTGGTACCTAGTGTACACACACACACACACACACACACACACACACACACACACACACACCAATCTACTAGAAAAAGATTGGGTCCGATAGACAGGAAAACCTAACCAAATAAATGGCACTGTCTACCAAGGAGAAGTCTTGTCCTCCTGGCTAAACTTAGCTTTATGTCTCTGTATAATCTTCATTCCTAAGCTTTGCTGCAAAATCAATGCATAAGAGGTGAAAATGGTCACGTCTAACTAATTACCCCATTCAAGTACCTCCCAAAGAAAGCCAAGGCTGAGCCTTGCATCCTGCCTCCCACCACTAAAAGAAAAGCTTGCTGTAAAACCACCCAAATGTGTATCTAAGCTACTGAGAGCAAAGTAAAATTTTTCCTTGCCAAGATCTACATTTGCTGGAGTTACATACTCACTCAACATGAAGCATTCTATGGTGTGGAATTTTATTTTAACAATTCAAACTTCCCTTTCTACCTAGATTAAGTAGAGATATGTTGGGTAATTTAATTTTACTTAACCTGCAACTTCTCACTGAGAGTTTCTGGGGTGCTTTTGAGTTGATTGTCATGTCTATTAAATAAAATTACGTATAACACAAACTATTTAAAATGTTAAAAATCTGCAAAGTAATGGGTTCAATAACAAGCTTGGCTATTTACTGGATGACTATGTTACTTAGGCAATGTATTTAACATTGCTGAGCCTCAGCTTTCTCATCCAGTCTGGAGACGATGTGATCTCACAGGGTGGATGTGAGAAACAAAATGACTTAACAGGCTCATGTATGTGAAACCACCTGGCTCAGTTCCTGGTACATAGTGGGTTCGCAATACATTTTTGTTGGGGCAGCATAAAGAAATACCATGAGCCCTGGCTGGTTTGGCTCAGTGGATAGAGCGTCAGTCTCCGGACTGAAAGGTCCAGGTTCAATTCTGGTCAAGGGCATGTACCTTGGTTGCGGGCACATCCCCAGTGGGAGGTGTGCAAGAGGCAGCTGATCAATGTTTCTCTATCATCGATGTTTCTGGCTCTCTATCCCTCTCCCTTCCTCTCTGTGAAAAATCAATAAAATATATTTTTTAAAAAAGAAATACCATGAACTAAGCACAAAGGTCATAGATTGTAAAATTCACTCACCCTGGCATGGCCAAGATTTTAAATACATTTTGGAGAGCAAGGAGTGATGAGTTGGTTATTCTAATGGAGCTAAAACTTAAGGCTTCCATTTAATTAGAAATTTTAGACCTCCAAACAATACTACCTTTTAGCTCCATTGAAATAAAAAAAATGTGCCGACTCAGAATTCTCCTTTATCCCTGAGCCTTATTTGTTTCCTAGTCTTCTCACTTTCCAAAACAGACTTGACTCCAAAAAGAACTATCTGTAAAGCATCAGATTATGGTCCAATACTCAGTGGTGCAACTGAGTTTAAAGGGGCTAGAGATGGGTATTGTGTGTAAAGGTAGCATTTTCTGCAAATATGGGGCCCTGATGAAATTCCGTAACAATGAGTAATCTAATCATATCTATTATTTGTTGAGTGTCTCCTATATGCTAGGCATCCTGCTAATTGGTTTACATATATTACCTCATTTGATGTTCATAACAACCTTATATGTGGTATTTATCATTACTATTTGCCAGATGAGGAAACAGGGGCTCAGGAAGAAAAGTGAAATCACAAAAGTAACACATCTAGCAAGTAGTGATGCTTATGACCCTTTTTTTTTGGGGGGGGGGTGTTACATTTACACTAGATAATAGGAAACTGTTATACTAGGACTGTGTTATAACCACATGGTGTGTACCAAGTTGGAGGCGTAGTCTGTAATATAATGCTCCTGGAGTCTGGTAGCTTTTGCTTGGGCAGTAACCATGCCTGCCTTCCATTCTTCATCAGCCCAGTCTGGCTCCAAACATCAAACCTGGTAACATGATGCTCTGACAACATAGCATCCATTAAGAAAGTGCAGATTATCTCATTCTGCCTTTTCTGTTTCTGGCCACAGGTGATGATGCAAGAAGTCAGAGGGATTACTTGAGGCATTAACCTCTCACCTTAAAAGAGTGGACAGGCTTCAAATAAACAACGCACTGCTACAGTTCTGAATCACGGTGCGGAGGGGGATGGTCATTTTCTTAAATGCACAAATGGCATGATTCACTTCTTCCCTGCCCTAATCTTTTCACTCTTGTCATTATAACACTCCCATACATACGCCATTTTTCAGGTTGGCCTGGCACTAAAGGAACCACACTAACTCTAAAGCAAGCTAAACCAGGGCTCACTCTTATCTCCTTACCCACCATTCTTCCCCATATTGAAATCTTTGGCCCAATGCAACTAGGAGGAAAGGCAATTGCTAGATAAAATCATGAATTAACTTTTTGGTTCCTTTAAAAAGATTTAAAAACCAAAATGTTAGTTTGGGTTGTTTTTTAAGCATTTTACCTTTTCTACCAGCTTCTTTGAACTTTTCATAATGGACAGTCCTTCATCAAGTATTTCCACACATGCTGCCCAGGCTGTGACCCTCAGAACCCTGAAAAGAGGCAGGGTATGGAGGCTAGTTGGGCCTCACTGTGACATTCCTAACTGAAAACCATTCCCTCAGAAGAGTTAAATATTATCTTTCCTAAAAAGCCCATTCCTAACTGAACTGGGGAGAGATAAGAAACACAGAATTAGATTGCTCAGATAAATGCCTATAATAGCCTGCAATAAAGGACACTCTTCTGATTCATTGCTTCATTCTAGAAAAATAATTCCTTAAGCCTTGCTCTGTGTAACACATAGAAAATGGATGGTTTTACTTTATCCTGGCTTATTCTACAATCTATGGCAAATCCCTTAAGTATTTTATATTGTTCCTTTAAGCATCCAATTAGAGAGATACAAAAATAGTTCAAGAACTGGAATCAAACCTAGTAAAAATGGTTAAAGCAAAAATGGCACATTTCTAGTATTGTTACTTCCTTCTAGTTACATGGATAACTACATCAATAAATAAAGCAAGTGAATTCAGTAATGCACACTTAAATAGTTACAAACATACATGTAGAAAAAAGGATACAGTAGTGCAAAAAATAAATTATTAAAACAGAAAGGAGTATAAATATTATTTTATACAATGCTTTATAAAACCTGAACTATTTGGAATAAGACCTCAAGTCAGTGAAATAATGCAGCAAGAGTATTACTATCTTTGCTTCACATTTCAATCACACAGTCATTCACTGATGAAAGAAAGAGAATTAAAGCAAAACCACTTTGAACTTTCAGAAAATTTTATGTCAAAAGCAATTTTTTTCTGGGCTCGAACACCTCTGCTGTGGGTATAGTTGTGCAGCATGTCAAGAAGTATCTCAACACAGAAAGTTTCTAACAGGTCACATTCTTTGGTCTTTCAACTGAATTTCTCTCTATAATCAACAGCAAGGTAATGCCTCTATTTGATACTTCCTTCAGTTAAGATGTTATTGCAGTTTGATATATTTACAAGATGACTCCCCTAGGCAGTAGAGAGGGTGAAATTTCCTTTTCATCAATTCACTCTCACTAGTTTTGGTTTCGTGCTATAAAGGCGAGGATGCGCCGAATACCATTCAGTCTATCCTTCAAGGACCTCATTGCTAGGAACGGAAGCTGAGCACGGGTTTCCAGCGGCAGAACTGCTAATATCCACCAGCACCAGGCTGGACCATTTGGGTTAATCTGCAACAGAGAAACAAAATGAGATCATCTTATTCCTGTGGAATTGACATCAATGTACAGGTTTGCAAAGTAGCAAGGTAAATATCCCAGGTGAAACTGCTTCTGTGTGTAGCAGAGACTGATAATTGCCCCTGTATCTACACTGAGTGGCCAGATTATTATGACCGGACAGATTATTATGACCACCTCATCAATACTTTGTTGGGGCACCTTTTGCCTTCAATACTGCAGCGATTCTTCTTGGTATTGACTCCACCAGATGTTGATAGGTGATGCAAGGAATCTGACACCATGCCTGGTGAATAGCACTGTCCAGTTCTGTGACATTTGATGGTTGTGGAACCAGTTTCCTGATGGCTCTTTTAACTTTGTCCCACAAATGCTCAATTGGATTGAGATATGGTGATTGTGGGGGCCACCTAAGCAAGGTAATGTCTCCCTCATGTTCTTGAAACCACTCCTGCACAATATGAGCACTGTGGCATGGTGCATTGTCTTGTTGGAAGAAGCCATCTCCATTGAGATACACCATCAACATGATAGGATGAACTTGACAGCAGCAATACTTAGGTATGTTGTGCTATTCAGACGTTTATAATGGCCTGGCCCTCTAGCAACTTCAGCATGAAATTATAGCTAATTTGCCTACAAATGTCAGGTGGTCATAACAATCTGGCCACTAAGTGTATTTCCCCTTATCTTAGCTGGGTACATAGCCACCCAGAAAAAGACATTTTTCAGCCTCCCTTGCAGCTAGGTGAGGCCATCAGACAAAGTTCTGGCAAATTAGATATAAAGGGAAGTGATATGTGTGACTTTTGGGTCATGCCCTAGGAAGGGGGCACATGCCCTCCACCTTCCTCTTCTCTCCATTTCCCCTAGCTAGAAGGACATGGTGATCAGGAGGATGAGGGCAACAAAGGATGGTAGAGCTTTATGAGGATGGAACTTGTGAGGATGGAATGATCTCATAGAACAGAGCTGCCCTAGGCCTCCGGGACATATATGCCTGCTATCTTGTTTAAGCTAGTTATTTTTGGTAGTTGGTTAAAGGAAGCAAATCAGTATCCTAACAGATTCACTATACTTCCTAGCCAATGTGATTTTACAAGCTGGAATCTCCACTACTCAGTCTCTTCCACTTCTAAGATTCTATTTAAGATCCTTCAGACTGATGCATGCAGCTTGTGGGTCTTCAATTTCCATGACCCCTTAGGCTTTGCATGTCTCCTAACTCCCTTCATTTTCCTGCTTCTGTGTGAAGGCACTATAGTCCACATATGCTATGTCACTATATGGGGCCACAATTACAGTTAGCTTCTCTCCTGAAACCAAGCCTATGATGCACAGCCCCAAAGTCCAATAATTCCACTTTGCAAAAATTCCAAAAAAGGGACATCTGTAATACTTTCAACAACAAAGATAATACAAATAATAATAAAAATAAAAGAAAGAAAACACATTCCCATAAGAAATGTATCCTGTGCCCAGGTTTCCTTTCACTAAAGACCTCCCCCATCCCACACAAGCCCTTCACCAAAATTCTGTTTGTCAGCAGCTGCCCAGGCATGCATTTTAGACATTGGTGACTTATATTCTACTAAGTCCGAAATGAGCTTTCTGCCCCCAATTTTCTGAAGGCTGGTTTTAGGACTGTAATGAACCACATTCTGTTCAAATTACCTACATGTGGGATTATCTGCCTCCAAATTGGTTCACTTAATTATGCCCCAACCCTCACTGCCCTCTTGGCTTCTCTGTGTCTCCATTTGGATTCATTTTTGTCCCTCACTGCAGTCTGTAATATACTCTCCCTCCTATTATCAGTGTTGAATATTAGAGGGACATATTCTGAACTTTTTCCCCCAGGATAATTAACAAAGATATTTAAGCTGATGTTATTATCTGTGGCTGTTTCTAAGAAGCCTCCTCCCGAAGCTTAGAGCATTTTTATTACTGGGACCACTGGAGCTGCAGCACTTACTGGATCAAACTGAATGCAATTTTGGCTTTTTGTTTGTTTGTTTGCTAGTGCTGCTGCTGCCAAAGCAACATGATAACAGTCCTAATAAAAAAGGAAATGAAACTCCAAATTTTAGCTTTCTGTTACTGAGTCCTTATGAATCACTCTGTAGCATCTGTTTTTTTCTGGTAGAAGATGCTGTTATCATTGCTGATCGCTATCTTCTGCCTGACCCGGGGAGAATGCTTTCCAGAAGGTGAAGGGAGACATTATGCTGTATCATGAGCTTGCTCAGAGCTCTGCTATAGTCCTGAGTTACAGTGGCCCAGAGCCAGGAGCTGGGTTATTGGGAAGCACTAATTGGCCTTTCTCCCTTCAACATTCATGATGCTTTTACATGGGGAAAGGGAGCCACCTTTGTGGTCTGGAGAGAGCAAGCCATTTCAGCCCAGTAGGAACCGGCTGGTTTTTTAAAGCCTCAGAATGCAAGAGAAAGAAGAGAATTTAGAGATCTCTTCATCTATAGCCTCAGTTCAAAGATGGGAGAAAAGTGGAGAAAGGGAAAGGGACTTAGCCAAGCTCACACAGAGAGGTAAGCAGGACTAGTCTTTTGGCAGGGACGTCAGAATAGACATATTCTATTTTATTATTGTGAAAGAGTCAGGAATGTGTGTAAGCGAAGAATTCAGAAAGTTCTGGAGGAGGTGATAATATAGGAGAACCAGTTCAGAATGTGGGAAAGGTGATTGTGGGGAAATATTTGGCTAGGATAGCTCCAGTCTTGTCCTAGAAAGAGGGTGTCCTCTGATTTATACCAGGCAAGCAAAGCTTGATGAAACTTAACCATCTCCACTTTGCTGGAGAATTTCTCATTTGCAGCTTGATCTCTCAGAGGGACCTGTTCTCCTAGGAAATAGACTGACTCAGTAGAACCCAATGAACTGCTTTCTAGTATAACTCAGCCAATGTCCATTTTCTGGTTTCTGCTCGCCCCTGATGAGGACAATGACAAGGGTCTAGATCCACAGGACTAGGCATGGAGAGACCCAGGAGTGAAAAGTTTCTGTGGACTTGTAGTTGGAATCTGTTAAGGTAGCTGGCCCTATTTCCTAGCTCCTGAAACAATGTGTGTGTGTGTGTGGGGGGGGGGGCGGTTAAGACAGTTATGAAGCTCCCTGGAAGTGGCAGCCTTTGGTCTCAGCTTCCAGGACACCCTTCTCTTAAGCCTGGCCTTTATGTGAATCTTGTCACCTGAACACATTACCATGGTGTGAATCTGGACTCCCACTCGAGGTTCTCCTGCTGATTGTGTCTGTGTTCCCATCTCTCACCTGACTTATCTGTCAAAACCTGTCTTGGATCCACGTTCTTACTGCTATACTTTAGTTCCTGGAATTCTGACCTGGGTTCCTTTTGGTCTTACCCCTGATGCCTAATGCCCAGACACACAATACCACATTAGATCCATCTTGTTCCCTGTATTTGATTTGCTAGATAACCACACATCCATCTAATCACAAACCCCAGGCTCTCTCATCTGCTGGGGGCAACCAATTACAAAAAGACAATTTATATACCTGAGGATCCGCATCTTTGTCTGGCATTGGACCAAAGTGATTGATTATCCGATTCCTAAGAGAATTTTTGAGCGAATGAAACCATGATGATGCTTGTTCATAGACACAGTTATGTAATCCCATGAGTTCAGCACAATCCTCTCCTAGAACCTGAAAGTATCAAAGTGGAAGTGAAACATTCTGTACCTTCTCCATCACTCCTAGAGCCACTATTGGTACCTGACTCTCTTTGAGCATCCATCCTGTCCCCCTACGGGAAGGCTCACCCACCTGGCTTTCTCTTCTGTAGTATGTGAAAGGCTCCTCAGCCAGATGATGGACTGTGTGTAAATACTGCTGAGGGTGGAGGAAGGATAAATATTTGGCTGGGTAAACTGGCTGAAACAGCAACACATATAGAAAACCAGAAATGCAAACTGGCCTGAGTGGAGGCGTGATCTTAAACTAGGTTATGCTGGCTTATGTTTTTCTCCTTTTCATTTTTTACATCTGCTTTCTCATTGCTTACTGGGAAGAGAGACATGAATGTGCCTGTATCTCACTTTATAACTTTATCATCCAAGTTGAATATATTTTTTTTTACTGATCAAATACTTATTAAGTGTCCTACATAGTGACTGTAAGTATAAATAATAAATAAACACAGGTTTATTATCTCCTCTTCTGCCCATTAGTCCAGAAAACAAAGGATTAACTAGACATGTCATCTTGCTGCCTTAGCAAATGACGTATTATTGGGAAGAGCTCTTAGCCAGGTTGCCCATTTAGAAATACAAATGCATGTGTGAATCTCTAATTATCTCAAAATAAAACATTTTAAAATATAAATAAATTGATAAAGCAATACACATGTGTAGACCCTGCTCCAGATCTATCCTTTGATATCCCTGACAGAGACCTAACTCTTAGTGGAATGGGTCCAATGTTTGGTCTGGCTTGGCATTTCTTATCCACAAATATAATTAAGCAACTAAGCAGGGATAGCCAGGACAAGGAGTGCTCTCACTGCCACTCTACAACCCAATGACAATGTGGCAGCATTCAATTTTGCTGCACCAATTTGATGTCAAATCCCAAGGCCCCCAAAGATGCTAAGGGATCTTTTTGAAACCATCTCCATCTGCCAAGCCACAGGAATAACCTGGCTTTGGGATTCTTGGCACTAGCCACCCTTACCTTTTGGTCTTCAATGTATTCAATATCGGCTGTGTTGTAGCCATCCCGCTGGCCCTGACGAAGGACCCTGAAGCGCCTCTTGCCTACGCTGTCAATCACTGAGCGGCCATCGGCAAAGAACTGAACATTTCTGATCTCTAGAATGCAGCCATATTCTGCAAACCTGTTTATTGGAAATAAAGTCAAGAAACTGAAATCTTCATGAGTTGTTTCCCTGGCCTCACCAAGCCATTTCTACACCATGCTGTGCCTCAAGGGACTTCTGCCTATTCACCTGTCCCAGGATCTACAGCCACAGCTATACAACAGGCAGTGCCTGTGTGAAAAAAACAACAACCTTAAGGTACTAATACAACTGCTGGTATTTATTGAGTACATTCTATGTGCTATGATACTATGCTCAGTGCTTTGTGTGCATTATTAACTCACAAATCATTCTAACAAACCCAATGATGTAGGCATTCTTATTGTACCCATTTTACAGATAAGGAAACTTGAGTCACACAAAAGGTTAAGTAACTTGTCCAAAGCCAAACTTGTTCCAAGGCTGAAGCCAAAATATGAACTCAGGCACTTTGACTCCAGAGCCCACCCTCAAAAAAAGTTTTATAGTATATGCCACCCACTTAACAAAAGAGTTATCCTGAGGTTCCTTTAAATAGGCAGCCTCTCACATACTAAACTAAGGGCTAGAGGGACTCTGATCCTTACAAATGCCTATGGTCATGACCTGGCTAAGTCTCCTGAGCTGTACCTCCCAACCTCCTGGGAAAGCCCGAAGGAAAACCAAAAGCTTTCTCCACCCACCTTCCTTGACTCACATAGCTCCTCACTTACCCCTTGACAGGATCTCCAAGGCACATGCCGAACTGTCTTGTGCCTGTCTCAATGCATCTACGAATCATCAGACGGTAGCAAGGCTCAAATATATGTAGGGGACAAGGAACGGTGGGATAGGCCATAGTACACACGAAAATAGGCACATTCTTATTTAAGCTGTAAGGAAGAGTAAATGACATGATTCTCAATGCAATGGAGCACAACACAGAAAGGCTGGTCACATGTCACCACGTGGTTCCTCCACAGGAAGGCAAGGAAACCTCAAGTGTTTGTTGTTGTTCTTTTAAAATATATATTTTTATTGATTTCAGAGAGGGAGAGAAAGATAGAAACATCAATGATGAGAAAGAACCAATGATCAGCTGCCTCTTACACAACCCCCACTGGGGATTGAGCTCACAACCCAGACATGTGCCCTGACTGGGAATTGAACTGTGACCTCCTGGTTCATAGGTCAGTGCTCAACCACTGAGCCATGCTAGTTGGGAAGAAACATCAAGTTTTGATGGCTGATAAAAAATATTGAAATGCAACTGATGCTGTGGACTGAGTCCCAAGATGGGGCTTGCCTAAGGGCTGAGGTAAAAATGGATATTCTACACAACCTAATTTGGCTAAAGTTCTCTATCTAGCACATTAACATGGTAGGTGACAGTTATACTTCATATTTTTTCTTCTTTCATGCTGTCCACTCAACAATCTCTCCAGGTGTCTTGCTGGCAGTATGGGAAAGGGTACTGGTGGTATAAGTGGACCCAGATCTCCAGAGCAATGATGGGACATTCTCTACAGAGTCACCATGAGCACCTAAAATTTGCAAAGCCCCTAGAAGTCTGCATGGGAGGGCCAGGTGGGAGGAGGAGGGAGCAATGGGGAGGTGGGAGTAATTTAGCCTAGTGATGCTCAAATACACCTGTGCAGCAGGATAACTGAGGGCCTTTATATCCAGACTAGCAGTCTGCAAAGCCCCCAGAGACTCTGGTACACCAGCTATGGAATCAGGACCCAGGAGTTTGCCCTTAACAAGTGCCACGAAGGTTCAGACACAGAGCCTGAGGGGGTACCACCAACTGGGCTGGCTCCTCCTAGACCCTGTTCTCTTATTTGTCTAGTCAATCCAATATAGGAATAGCTGAACCTATCAATAGATATAAGACCATTTGCCCAAATCTCAAAAGAATTAAATATAGGATGCCTTTAAACAGAAATTTAGTATATTTCTCTATAGTATATTCCAGTTTTTGTTAATAAGACATTAAATAATATTTGAGAGGAGGGCTCAGAGAGATTCAAGACAAACTTAAGAATCAGAAATAAAGATAAAGATGCCCTGAGTAGATGTAATATAAGTCAATGAGGAAAAAAAAGATTTTATTTCTAGCTTACCAGGAAAACATGTTGTTCAAAGTGAGAGGGACATTCAGACAAGCTGGTGGCAGTTTAGAAATGGTTCTCTACAGGGCAAGCATAAATCCAGAACAGTGTTTGCCACCGGGAACCTCACCCCCAGAATGCTGTTAGGATTCCACTGGGGTCAAGACGGGAGGGCAGCAATATGAGAGGCAAAAAATTAGTGATTGCCTCCTGCTTTGCCCACTAAGTGAGCTGTTCTTCTAGCCAGGCAGAGAACCTGGAGCCCTATTTGCATCCCCATCCCTACCTTTCACCTCTCAACACCTGTACATGGCAGAGGACATAGCACTCTTACTATTACCATTAATTAAGTACTTACTAGCCACTAGTTCATTTGATCTTCATTATAAGTCCATGAGGTAAGAACTACTATCATCCCCAAACTACAGATGAGGAAACTAAGGCCCAGAGAGGTGAAGTGACTTTCCTAGAGTCATGAAGTACATTTACTCTGTAGCAAAACTGGATCATAAGCCCAGGTCCGGCTGACACCAAAGTTCTTAACCTCATAGAACCTCCTTATGTATTTGAAAACAGTCTTCTGGACACTTAAGCTACTCCAACTTACTTCTGCCAGTGACACCAGTTACTAGTGCCAAGATCTCACCTGGCAGTGATTTGGCTTATGCTTCTTCACCAGTGTACTGGTGAATGTTGAACAACTGACTTTCTAGGGGTGGGGAAATCCCTGGTTTATAGCATTTGCTAATTTCCATGGTGCAAATACTCTCACCATGGCCAACTTCAAGCTACTGACATGATATCACTGAATGAGGAGTTAAGGATGAAGTGTGCACTCAGCTCTATGAGTTGGTATGAGTAAGACTGAAAATAGAAACATGCATATACGTACTTAGAAAGTTCTTCCATTTCCTCTTCATAAAGCCTCTTTCGTTCACTGAGTTCTTCTGGAAGGAATTTGGCTATTAGCTCTTCCATTATGACATTTTTGCTGTACTTTCTTGATGCCAAGCACTATATGAGGAAGGAGGCAATTAGATATTATACAGTCATCAGAAAAACACAAAGCACTTCTTATGCAATCAGTAGAATAGTCAAATGACCCACATATTGGAGTAATTTAGGCCCACACATTAGCAGCTGGTACTATCATAATGTATGTATTCTCTGGATGTTAGAAAAGTCAACAGTATGGTGATTACCAGAGGGGAAGCAGGGGTGGGGGAAATAGAAGAGATTAAAGGGGGAATAAATGGTGATGGAAGGAGACTTGACTTTGGGTGGTGAACCCACAATATAATATATAGATGATATATTATAGAATTGTACACCTGAAAACTATATAATTTTATTTACCAGTGTCACCCCAATAAATTTAGTGAAATTGATTATTATTATAATTAGGAAAAATATTCTAACAAGGGGAAAAGGCCTGCATTTATGTTTTAAAAATCTCACTGCTTTCTCAAAACACTGATATCAAGATCATGTTCTTGTCAAAAGAGGGGAGAAATCCTTCCCTTTCCCTTTTCTGATTATTGTGTTTACAAACCCACATGTCTCCATCTGGGACATGCTGAATGTCTATGGTCAAAAGGTTCAGGGAACTAAAGAGTAATTTTTAATCACTGATCCTTTCCTGCCCTGCCCCACCCCCACCCCATCCCAATGCTTGGCTTCTGGATATTTCAAGCCTAAGTATTTTTTTGTTCTCTATCTTAAAAAAAAAACCTCAGAACTAAATACTGGTGATTTTTAAAAAAAATATACCATCTATTTATCACTGAAGTTATGTTATAAAACATGATTTCAGAACTGAACTCGGGCTCAATTGTCACTATTACTCTCCTCCCAAACACCCCTATCACATGCAAATCCAGGCATCTGTAAGTAGAGGGCATTAAACTATGTGGACCTGACAATAAAGCATCTGCCCAGAATTTCTCACTGTGGAAGCTACCCACACATGCCCAGCAGTGGGAGTTCCTGAGTATAAAATTGCTACCTTAGGACAATTTCTCCTTTCCCAGTATGGGCTATGTTTGTCTATTCTGCACTGAGTATGATTGGAATAAGATAGTTATCTCTCCTCTCTGGGAATGGTGTAAGTGTGACCCTGTGTAAAAACAAAGTGATAGATGATAATATCTTCTAGCCCCTAAGTCTGGGACTCCACAGCATCTGCCTCCATGATGCCTCATCAGCCACTGCCACTGTGTGACTGCAGGAGAACCACCTGATTTGCCCAGTCCTGGTCTTGGGGAAAAGCAATGACTCAGGAGGTAGCCAAACAAAGGAGGTGACTGCTGATGCTCAAACAAAAACCCAGGATAGGGACATACTAAACCATTAACAATGGTTTTCTCCAGGTGAAGAGCACAATGGTAGACTTTTCTTTTGTCTGTTTATCTGAGTGTTGCGGTGTTACCGTAACACAAACATATTATTTAAGTATAAGGACCATGGGCTTCTCACCTATAATCAGGCCAGCAAATCCCACCCCTTTACCTAGGCAAGGATGATGCTGACCCTTCCCCCAATCCAATCACGCCCTCAGGGTTTTCCTGTGTGATTATTTCACTCTATTCCCTTCATTTAAAAGTTGGGGTGTTGGGGAAGCTCAACATGTGACTTCTCTGGACCTACATTCACCTAGAGATAGTCTTGTGTCCCCCCTCTCTCCTCAGGGATGACAGGGGTCAAACAATATTAATGCTGATTGTAAAATATGGCATACAAGTCCCTGGGGGAGGGAAAACAAGATGGACTCCTGGGTGTTCTTGTGCTAAAGAAAATCCCATCAGGCCGACTTGAAAAACCAAGGTGACAATTTGTGTGATTCATTTTAGAGGACCTAGAAGCTTCAGAGCTTTTCAAGTAGCCAAGGATCTGCTAATAAATAGAGTAGCTTCTGAGGGGTGGAACAAGGACCATATTGAAGGTCTGTGAGGTTTCTGCAGCCTTAGGAGTGATCTCTTCAAATCACAGTATATGAGGGACAAGAGTAGGTGGGGAGAGGTCAATGGGGGAAAAAGGAGACATATGTAAAACTTTCAACAATAAAGAATTTTAAAAACACACACACAGTATAAATGTTGACAATAAAGGGACATCAGAGCTCGTCTAAGTCCAAGCCCAGAGAGGACATAAGAGTCACACAACATTACAGTGAATTGGGTGCCATGATAGGATTAGAACAAGGATCCATGTTTATCATCAATTTAATACTTTTGTTTCCAACACAAACTTATTTCATTACCAACAGTTCATAAAAAGCTAGATGTTGCCTCATTTTTCTGAAGGAAACAGTTGAGAGGGGAGGAGTAGCTATAAAACAGGAGAAAGAGGTAGATGGTCTAAGGGATCCAATAACACACTCTCTTAAGTACTCAATTCCAAATAAGCCAATCCGACCAAAAAGAAATAATGTTTTACCTGTGAAAGACCATCTTTGCACAGTGGACATTTCGCATTGTGGTCTAGGCATCTCTCAAGACATTTCAAACAAAATGTGTGTCCACACGGTGTTGTGACTGGCTCATAGAATAATCTGAAATTTAGGAATCAAAATGGAAGAAAACTGCAATAAGACCAAAAATAAAAGACAGGGATACTGAATGTAAGCTTTTATAGTATTATTTGGAAAATTCTGTATGTTGGGGTGAGGTGTGTTGTTGGTTTTTTAATCCATGCTGTTTTTGAACTTCAAAAAGGCATTTGCTTTTTATTTCTGAGCTGAATTGTAAAATGATGCATTTACTAAAGTTTAGGACATAGTTAGATCATTTTGTAACATTAGTTCTAGCCAATCTCTTGTGGGGCATCCATACTTTTTTCAGTGTCCAGAGATAAATACCCAGAGTGTCTGCATAGATTCTATTCTAAAACATTTAGCCAACCTATTCATCTGAGTGTATGTAAACACACATACACAGATAAACACACATTCATACGTTTATCCATTTAAGTACTTTATATCACATTACAATGGAAAAATGACTCGGGTTCTTTGCTAATCTTGATTCTATTTTTTACCTAAGCAATGCCTATTCCCTGAAGAATCTTGAAATTGCACCTGTAACAAACAGATAACCGCCTTTTTATATGGATGAATCATTTTCCTAGGGGTGATAGAGTATTATTGTTAACTAGAGGCCCAAAGAACAAAATTTATGCAGTGGGGAGGGGGGAGGGTTCCCTCAGCCCAGCCTGTACCCTCTCCAATCTGGGACCCCTCAGGGGATGTCTGACTGCCCGTTGGGGATATCCGACTGCCTGTTTAGGAATTAGGCCTAAACTGGCAGTCGGACATCCTTCTCACAATCTAGCACCGCTGGCTCCTAACTGCTCACCTGCCTGACTGCCTGATTGCCCCTAACTGGCCCCCCTGCCAGCCTGATCACCCCTAACTGCCTCTGCCTGCCTACCCGATTGCCCCTAACTGCCCCCTTGCCAGCCTGGTCGCCCCCAACTGCCCCCCCTGCCGGCTTGGTTGCCCCACACAACCTGCTGCTCAGTCATTTCGTTGTCCCTCACTAACCCCCCTGCTGGCCTTGTTGCCCCACTCAGCCTGTTCAGTTGTCCATTCAGTTGTTTTGGATGTGACAGCCCCTAGCTCTTTTTATATATATATAGATGTGCTTACTGATAGATACATATGTACAATATATGTACATATATACATATGCATGCACATACACTTCAATTAAGTCCTATTTTAATTGTTTTGCGGGAGTTGGATATTTTCAAAGCAATCTGGGGGGTCCTTTTTAAAAGGAAATTTTAAATATGTTTTTATTGATTTTAGAAAGAAGGGAGAGGGAGAGGGAAACATTGATGATGGAGAACCACCAATCAGTCGCCTTCTGCATGCCCCTTACTGGGGGTCAATCAAGCCCGAAACCTGGGCATGTGCCCTGACCCAAATCAAACCCGGTGACCTCTGGGTACATGGGATGACACTCAACCTACTAAGTCCACCGGCCAGGGCTGGTGGTCTTTTTAAAAGCTATTTTGTACATTGAGAGATTCATGGATTTACTTTGCTTAAAGAAAGGCTCACTTGCAGCAAAACCACTGGGTTGGGGTAGCTGAAAATGATGGTTCAGAAGTGGGGCTCTCACTCACCAAGAGGACAAAAGGAACAGAAAGATCCTGACCAGACTATTTTGACCTTACAAGTATGTCAGTAGAGAGGAAGAGGTGGCCAGCTGCACAGCCCCCTCGTGTGGCCGTGCTGGGAAGTGCATCAGCTACCTGGCCAGAAAATAGTATCAACAACCTACCAACCCTAAAACAATTACTGATGATTCAAGTAGAACAGAACATGTTTCTCTTAAGTTAGATACCAATTACTGCAATTTAAAAAATCTAGCACTAGCATAAGCGAACTCAGCGCTAAAAAGATCAAACGCGCTAAAAAGTTAAACCCTATGTAAAGAAAAAATAAAGTTAAGGCAAATTTTATCTATATAGTATCTTCTTTTCTAAAAATTATGCAGAAGTGCTCAAGTGACATTTCATTGTACATTTAATAATGACACATCTTTCTAATGAACAAAATCTCTAACCCTGGGTTTCAATATGGTATAACCACTATTTTTAAAGTACGTGAGGAAAAAAATTAAACCCACAAACCAGAATGAAACTGAGATCTAAGAGGGATTCAGTCATTTATCCATGTGTACAGAGCTAACTGTTGGCAGATGAAAGGCTCTCCAACTTCCACTTCCAGTCGTGTGCTCTTTCTATTGGAACAGTGATTCTCAACTGTTGCTGTGTGTGAGAATCGCCTGGGGAGCTTTTTCTTTAAACAGCTTTATTGAGGTATAACTGACATGCAATAAATTGCACACACTTGAAGTATACAGTCTGATAAGTTGTAACATCTATACATGCCTATGATATCATTTCCACAATCAAATTGTGAATATACCTATCACCCCCAAACATCTCCTCGTGCCCCTTTCTAAACTCTCCCTCCTCCTCCTCCCCACACAGCCCATTACCTGGGGGACTTTAAAAAACTACAGATGCCTGGCACCACACCTTCAGAGATTCAAATCAGTTGGTTCAGGGTAAGGGCCAGGCATCAGGGCTTTTTAAAGTTCCTCAGTTGGTTTTAATGTGCAACTAGGGTTGAGAATCACTGTATTACACATTCCTGCTAATCTCTGCAGAATTGAATCTTCTGTATTAGTCTCAAGACCTAATTGTCAATGTCACCTGTGGAGCTTTAAAAATATAGACATGCTGAAGCCTCACAGGATAAAGTTTATCATTCAGCAGGTCAAGGGGAGGGGCAGAGATTTGATTTTTTAAAAAATACTCACCTGAGGATACTTTCCCATTGACTTTTAGAGCAAGTGAAAGAGAGAAGGAAAGACAGAAACATCAATGTGAAAGAAACACATCGATTGGTTGCCTCCTGCACATGCCCCAAACAGGGCTCAGGCCGGGGTGGAGCCCGCAACTGAGGTATGTGCCCTTGACCAGAATCAAACCCAGGACCCTTCAGTCTGCAGGCCAACACTCTTTCCACTGACCCAAACTGGCTAGGGATTTTTTTTCTTTTCTTTTTATTCCTTTAAAAAAATTTTAAAGAAATTGTGAGCCCTAACCGGTTTGGGTCAGTGGTTAGAGCGTCGGCCTGCGGACTGAAGGCTCCTAGGTTTGATTCTGGTCAAGGGCATGTACATTGGTTGCGGGTGCATCCCCAGTGGGGGGTGTGCAGGAGGCATCTGATCAATGTTTCTCTCTCATCGATGTTTCTGACTCTCTATCCCTCTCCCTTCCTCTCTGTAAAAATCAATAAAATATTTTTTTTAAAAAAAAGAAATTGTGAGAGATTCATACAATAGGATACTATATGTACACCAATGAAAATGAACAAGTTCTACCTACCTGCAGTAACATGGATAATTCTTTTTTTAAAAAATATATATTTTATTGATTTTTTACAGAGAGGAAGAGAGAGGGATAGAGAGCTAGAAACACCGATGAGAGAGAAACATCGATCAGCCGCCTCCCGCACACTCCCCACTGGGGACGTGCCCACAACCAAGGCACATGCCCTTGACCAGAATCGAACCTGGGACCCTTGAGTCCGCAGGCTGACGCTCTATCCACTGAGCCAAACCAGTCAGGGCGGATAACTCTTAATACTGAGGTAAAGAAGCCAGAACAAAAGAATACGTTTTGAATAATTCCATTTATATAAAGGTTTTTTTGAAAAATAGGCAAAACTAAATCACACTGTTTAGAGATCCATACGTCATGGTAAAACTATTTTCTTCTTTAAAAGAAGAGATAAAAGTTAAGATAGTGGTTTCAGGAGGAGGGAGCTGTGATTTGGAAGTGGCATCTGGGGTTCTGACAATGTTTTATTTCCTGAACTGAGAGGGGTTGCATGAGTATCATCTTTACAATATTTTATTAAGAGAATACATTTATGCTGAATTCTAACTACTAGAACAGCTAAACCAGAATGTCTCATTTCCTCAGAAATGTGAGTCTTATGTTTTTTGTACATTATTCAATAACGCTAATGATGAAGATGATGGATGAATCTGCATCTGCAGAACTATTTTTACAGATAATTTCAAAAGTGGGCCTTTAGTTCATTTAACAATGTAATCCACATAAAATAACAATGATATAGCTGGTCAATTAATTGCAATAAGGGGGGTAATGGGAGATACCTGTAATACTATCAACAATAAAAATATATTTAAAAAAATAATTGCAATTAATACTGATATCTAATAAGCAGATGAGTAAAACAGACACAAAAGAATACAGCAACTCTTTGTAAGAGCTATGATTAAAACACTTCTAATCTGAGTGGCCACAAACAAAAATGCTGCCACAGATGGTGCATAATTATTGATTTGAAATAATTCAAGGTTCAAATGATTAGAATATATCACCTTTCAAAACTCAATTCAATTCAATATTCAGGGTGACCCTACTACAAAAATTAACTGAGTAACGTGATTAGGAACAGATGGAATATTTCTCTTGCTATTCTAGTGTGTGTAATACTATTTTCCACATAAATTAATTTTTTATATTAATAGGTTGTAAATATGATTAGCTTCATTTTACTACTGAAGAAATTAAGAACCAGACAGGTTAAACAACTTATCTATGGTCAAACAGCTAGCTGGAGCTTGGATGTAAAGTCACATCTGATTTCCAAGCCTGTGTTCCTTTTCCCCTATATGACATGGCCACGACTGTGTGTACCTCTATTCCTAGAACAGAAATCACCCGTGTACTTATAGAAGCACACATTCACACACACACACACACACACACACACACACAACTTCTCTCTCCCTCTCTGTCTCCCTTCCTCTCCTCTCCCCTCATGGGAGGGGTGGGGAGAGAGAAAGAGAAATAAGAGAACTGTAGATACTAGCTAGGTAGATAGAGCTAGGTATAGAGATATACTTGAATTCCTTTCCCTTTTATTTACCACTTAAAAAAAAAAATCCTCACCCCAGGACATGCTCTTATTGATTTTAGAGAGAGAGAAGGGGGGGAGGGAGGGAGGGAGGGAGGGAGGGAGGGAGGGAGGGAGAGAGAGAGAGAGAGAGAGAGAGAGAGAGAGAGAGAGAGAGAAGCATTGGTGTGAGAGTGAAACATAGATCAGTTGCCTCCTAAACAAACCTGGACCGGGGATTGAACCTGCAATCTGCGTATGTGCCCTGACCAGGAATCTAACCCGAGACCTTTCGGTGTACGAGATGATGAGCCAATTATCTGAGCCACACCGGCCAGGGCTATTTACCACTTTTGATAATGATTTCAGAAAACACTTCAGGGAGACGTTTATAAATCAGAGTAGGGCCAGATTTTTTCACAAGAAAGCATTTTACATTGTCACATGAGGGATTAAGCAATAGTAATAATAAATGTTTTCAGTTAGATTTCAGCCTGGATAAAATGTTTGGCTTATCTGAAAATAGCTATCTTTTCCAACCAGTTACATCCTTGTATTGTGTTCTTTTGCTATCAAATTGAGAGCAAAGAGGGACCTGAGAAGGAGGGGCGAGATAGAGAAAGGGAGAGAAAAATAATAGAATAGAATAGAATAGAATAGAATAGAATAGAATAGAATAGAATAGAATAGAATAGAATAAACTGGCTCCCTAACACCCAGGTAGTTGAGTAGTTAAATCTAGGTTAAATATAAAGCTTTATGTTTCAATTGATAAAGAGGTCACTAGGCCATTAGATAACTGGTTCAAACATCAAACATTCTTGCTCCACATCTCAAAATATCTTGTCACCCCAAAGGTGCTTCTGCACAGCAGCCCCAGTGGCGGCCCCAAAGGCTAGAATATCCGTATCAGGCAAATCTCAAGGAAGGATTTTCAGTCACTATAAATTGAGGGGCAGAGTTCTGAGATGTTGGAATTAGGAAGAATCCTCCATCAGCAGAGTTCCCCCAATCCAGCAAGGGAGACTGGGAGCCTGGAAAGCTCCTCATGAATGCAGCTGCCAATTATTGTTCCGTTTACTCTTTCCACCCTTTCCCATGGATGGAATTTACAAGTTGCTCTTCATTTTCTCCCTAGAATCAGAATAGATAAATCTGCACTCAAATTTGTTTTCTGCCAATGTAGCACCACAAGATTGGAGTTCATTCTAGAAACTCATATAGGAGATACAAATGTCTAGTTTATGACCTGTCAGATCGTTTAAAAATAACTGTACCCTTAGACCCTCTCACTCAAAGGCACATGAGGGTCATAATAGAATCTAATAATAATCCTAACAATAAAAAGAATAAATACACCAAAGGGAAGTGAAAACAGGAACTTTCTCAAGACTACAATAACTTACCCGGCCGGTGTGGCTCAGTGATTGAGCGATGACCTATGAACCAGGAAGGAGGTCATGGTTTGATTCCCAGTCATGGCATATTCCTGGGTTGTGCGCTAAATCCCCAGTGGGATTTCCCAGTGCAGGAGGCATCCTATCCATGATTCTCTCTCATTATTGATGTTTCTATCTCTCTCTCTCTCCCTTCCTCCCTGAAATCAATAAAAATACATATATTTAAAAAGCCTACAATAACTCAAGCTAAAGCTTGTATATGAAATAGCCCTTATCAACATCTGATTTCTAACTTTGAGACAAACCCTGTTGGAAGAGGAACTACATGCTTCTGACCAAGGGCTACCGTTTTATGAGCCTTGAGATCAGAAGTGCTCTCTGGACTTGGCAGCTTTCCTTTTGCCATAAAGCAGTGAGAGGCTCCCTATAACTTCCCAGCCTATACAATAGCTACTCCAGGCAAAGATGGCTTTTTGTTTTAAAGTCTTACTTAGAACAGAGTGGCAGGATAAGGGAAATAATGGCTTTTAAAGTTGGAGCAAGCAAACTAAAAGGGGTCTTATCCTCTTGGTGTTTATTTCTTGGACCAGATTTCTAACCCTTCTCTGAAGCCCCCTGTCGAGATCAGGGACAAACAAGATGAAAGGGAGAAAGCAGAGGAAAGGGAACAAAAGAACTTCAACCTCAGGGAAAACACAAACAGGATGAGTCTGTGTGTTTCATTTTGCATCCCCTGGATGTCAGGAGAAGTGATAAGTACACGAAGGAGCGGGGCTTTCTGAGCAAACTGAATCAAATATCTCAAAGTTAGACATGTGAAAGTCCAAAACTCACATCACAGGTTTACAGCCGCCGTGGTATTACCTGTGGAGGCCCATTTCTCTGCAGGAAAGCAGAGTTTCTCTATCCCTTTGGCTCTGGCATGGCCCGCCTGCCACCTTGTTGAGGAGATGGAGATGGTAAAAGCAAACAAACTCCTGACTGTATGGAAGGCTTTCCTCGGGTGTTTCATGTTCCATCTATTGAACTGTTCATTATCAGGTCTGCCTGAGCTTATGAGCAAATCTGCCAACTCTATTTTTTTTTAAGAGAAAGAAAGGTAATGGCTGCCTTAGTCATTTTTATTCAGGTGACAAGAAAAGTCATTCTGAATACAAATGCATGGGATTGACATGGAAGGTGTATGTGCTTGTAAAGGACAAAACAACCTTTGAGAATACTCTGCTGGCTGGATCCCACTGTGTGATGGACCAAAATATTTTTCTTAACATATCTTCTCTTGGCTCAGCCATCTAAACAACTTTTGTGCAAATATCTTAGCCTCCTTTTAATGATCTTTTGGAAGAAAGACACATTTGAGAATCTACTGAAAGCTGTGGACCTTGTCCTGGAAACACACATACACACACACACACACACACACACACACACATTCTACATACAATGTATACATGGACAAGCCAGGCCCTGGGGCTCCACATGCTGCAGCTGACTCTGGACACAACTTCCCTCCCCGAGCTGACCCAAGCCAAGAGCCCTCAGCCACCCATCAGGCAACCCAGAGGAGGTGGGGGGGGCGGGGGGGGGCAGGGGGGAAGCCTGACATGCACAGTGGCCGAGGCAGCCATCAGGGCAAACAGTGGCCCCAAGGAGGGTGCAGCATTGATGCCCCAGCTCCTGGTCTGGGAGGTGGTGGCCCAGGGTCCTCGCATCTACTTTCAGGGTGCCCCTGGTACTGTAGGTGAGGGACCCTGGCAGCTAAAGGATGATGGCCCAGTGAAGCGCCAAGGGAAGGTCACAATCAAGTACAACTGCAAGGAGTTATGGAAGCGCCTCAACCTGGAGGACTGGATCCTGGAACATCTCACTCGCCTCTAGGACTGCCAGGAAGATATCCTGGGGATGGAGATTGATGTGGATGAACTCCTGGACATGGAGAGTGATGACACCCAGGCTTCCAGGGTCAAGGAGCTGCTCTTTGACTGTTACAAACCCACTGAGGCCTTCATCTCTGAGGCCTGCTGGACAAGACTGGAGGCATGCAAAAGCTGAGCACATACCAGAAGAAGTAAGGGTCCTCAACCCAGGTGAATGGTGGCTCCCACAGGACAATCGCTGCCCCCTGACCTCCCTTGTAGCAACAGCAATACCAACGGGCCCAGCAGCCAGGCCTGCTGCCATGAGCAGGGTTCCCTGTGCCCCTCACTTAGGGTCCTCTTCCCTACCCCTTGTTTTCCATTTTTTGGGTTTTTATTGTAATTAAACTGGTAGGACTTTTTTTTTTTTTTTTTTTAAAAAGAACCTCCTCATGGTCTAGGACAGTGATGGCGAACCTATGACACGTGTGTCAGAGGTGACACGTGAACTCATTTTTTTGGTTGATTTTTCTTTGTTAAATGGCATTTAAATATATAAAATAAATATCAAAAATATAAATCTTTTTTATACTATGGTTGCAAATATCAAAAAATTTCTATATGTGACACAGCACCAGAGTTAAGTTAGGGTTTTTCAAAATGCTGACACGCCGAGCTCAAAAGGTTCGCCATCACTGGTCTAGGAGAAAAAATAATTAACATTTATTAGGTACTTATATATCAGGCACTATTCTAAGTGTTTTAAGTAGATTTTCTCAATTAATTATACCCCCCCCCATAGGGTAAAGACTACTGTTCTCCATTTTACTGATGAGAAAACAGTGTCAAAGAAAGTCACTTGCTCCAGGTCAAACAGCCAGCAAGTGGCAGAGTCAGGGTTCAAATCCAGACCATCTGGCTTTGGAGTTTCTCCAAGCTACAAAGTCACAGCTGTGAAATGAAACAAATGAAAGCAATTTTTTCTCCTGGCTGGTTTTGCTCAGTGGCTAAACCATTGGCCTGCGGACTGAAGGGTCCCAGGTTCAATTCTAGTCAAGGACACATACCTCAGTTGCAGGCTCCTCCCCAGCCCAGGCCCTGGTCAGGGCTCATGTAGGAGGCAATCAATCACTGTGTCTCTCTCACAATGACATTTCTCTCTGAGTTTCCCTCTCTCTTCCGCTCTCTCTAAAAATCAATGGAAAAATATCCTGGGGTGAGGATTTATAAATAAATAAATAAAATAAAGTACTTTTTTCCCACACCGACTATGATTGTAGCAAGTTCCCTTTTTGTGTGGGGTTTGGGAGGAAGCATGTGGATGATTTGCCTCTCCAGAGATCTGCGAAAGTAGGGGTAATAAGGCACTGGGTAAAGGAAAAATGCTTGGCTAAGTAGTACAGATCCACTACTAATCCTCTTCATGGCACAAAACAAACACTAGGCAGGTCCTCTACTTTGCTTCCATAGACTAGACCTACGGCACTGACATTGGCCCTTGAGTTTTGAGATCTTGATCCAGTAGTTGACATTAGTCCTAGGGTCGCAAACCTAGATACCTACAAAGGCCAGGGAAGTGATGCAAATGTGAGATGCAGGCTAATGTAAGACAGAAGACAGTGAGTAGGGGAGGGATCATGACAAACTGGAAAGTGTGTGTCCTGTCTCAAGACATTCAAATTTAACAACAAAAATCCCATGAGGACCAAACATAAGACATTCAGCCTGTGGGACACCAGTTTGTGACCTCTGAGTAGATCGTTTCCTTCCCACTGTGTAAGTATTTCCAAGTCAGGAATATAAGGAATGCAATCTGTAACAGGAGACACAAGCTAGCCCGTGTGACAGGCTGTGTCAAGGTAATTTTCATTTCGCTAGAATCATGTTTGTATGTGCTGACCAATGAAGCAGTAGGTCACTAGCAGAAAGATTCACACACCAGAGAGGAAGACCCTTCAGGCAGTAAGTGACAACACACATCACATACCTCATACATAGGGCACATTCAAGGTCGGTTGCGTCAAAAGATGGGAGTGGAATACTGACAGCAGGCAAATCCCCCAAATCAGGAGGAGATTCTGTGATTTAGAAAACATAAGTCAGAGTTGGACCAACCTTGGTTTCACAGACAGAACTTGTGAGGCAAAAAACCCAATTACTTTTTCAGCCTGCCATTCTCACCCCTTCCGGAAGGGTTGATTTATTAGTCACCTGACCCACTGAGAATGGGATACCTGAAGTAGACTCTTGAGATGTCCAGGGGTCCCACAGAAAGAGAAGCACAAGTCAGGGAATATCCAGAAGCCCAGTGGACTTCATTCAAATGCAACAGGCACCTCATGCAGCAGGAGCAGCAGCGGCAACTCCATGGACTGAGCCAGGCCTTCAAAGCTGATAGTGACTCTTGGCATTGCCCACCTCTCTTGGAAAGCTATTGAGCTGCAGCTGCTGCTTCCCAGACGCCTGACTACAGAAACACAACTGAGAATGAGCAGAGTGTGGCCTGATTGCACAGCTCTGGTCCTCTGTTCCTGGAATAGGGATGGGGGTAGGGAGAGGTTGGCCTGGCAGGAAGTGACACCATCAAGGGCATTGGATATCATTACTTGAGACTGTGCTTGACCTTATGCCTTGGCTTTCCATTACAATTATTCTTGAGCACTGGCAGTACGCTGGGAACTATGCATGCTCTCACAGAAACTTCACAGCAATTCTGAGGTGCCACAGCCAAGTTCCAGAGCTGGGTCATACACCTGGAGCCTAAAGAACCCTCACATGGACAGCAAGTAACCTGCTTATATTGGGGAGCCCATCATCTCCTCCAAGCCCCTTTAGCCCTGGGTAGAGTCAGTACCTGGCTTACAGACTTTAGTAGGAACGTCTGAATCTTTGGATTCAACTTGAAAATGTTTCCTTTTCTTTTCCTGGCTTTTGCCAGTCTGGCTGGAGGCAGCTTCTGGAGAGGCAGGATAATCCTTCTCCTCCTCTTCTTCCTGGTCTTTCATGGTGCCTTGCTGCCCATGCCCCTTTACTTCCGCAGGATTCATCTGGATGTTGCAGTCCCCACTGGCTGCTCCTTCCTCCTGTCTAGAACAATGGGGGAGTTCCTCATTTTCCTGGTGGAATAAAGAGCCAAAAGTCAGAATCTACTAGGGATCAATACTGTCCTCTGATATTCCCACCACAGGAGACAGAGAAAGAACTGCACAGTCCTGAGTGGACACATGGCTTCATGGAGGAGGGGTAGTCACTTCTGTCCACACAGCATCAGTGACAAAGGCATGCCCAGCTTGGGCAGAGTTGGGGGACTTCCCTAAGCAAAGACAGAAAGGCATGTAGGGGAGAGATTCCTTAGACAGTGGTGAAGGGGAGAAATGTAAGATGTAGCACCAGTCCCCTCTCCTATCCAGACCATTCCCCAGTTACTACATTAGGGAAATCAAGGCATGCAGAGAGGGTAGATCCTATCACTCAGTGCTTCCTCTCACCCTACAGCCCAGCTCCAGAAGGACTTTTGGGAAGGCTCTGGCACAGGTGTGTCACAGACCTGCAGTTACCTCATGGTCCAGCTGTAGGTTATGCTGCTCAAATGAACTAGGGTCCAACTATTTCCTTCACTAGACTTTGCGGGGAATGTTGAAAAAGAGGCAAAATCATTTGGCAAAATGATCACTAATGTCTCTAGTCTTTGAAAGAAAGAAAGAAAGAAAGAAAAAAGAAAGAGAGAGAGAGAGAGGGAGGGAGGGAGGGAGGGAGGGAGGGAGGGAGGGAGGGAGGAGGGAAAGAAAGAGAGAAAGAAAGAGAGAAAGAAAGAGAGAGAGAAAGAAAGAAAGAAAGAAAGAAAGAAAGAAAGAAAGAAAGAAAGGAAGGAAGGAAGAAAGAAAATGTTTGTCCAGGAGAGGAATACTCAAAAATGGACCTAGAAATAAGTCCAAAAATACCTGGAGAATCCCTCTCTATTGTAAACCCACAGTCTACAGGTCAAAACGCCCATGTTCTTGTTTCCCCTCCAACCCCTACCAAAAACATTGGTAGATAGATAAAAAATGAGAGCCATACAGCTAGGAGAAAACAATGAGGTGAAGAGAAAAAGGATGTGGGTTTTCTCAGTATCCAACCTGGGGAGTTCAGGGTTATTTAATTCTGTGTCCTCAACTTTCCATGAGCCCCAGGCTTTGGCTACACAGGAGTACACTGATTTGCAAAGCAAAGTCTGGGTGGAAACCCCACCCTTGTTCCACAGTCAGCTCTCACTGGAAACCAGGGGTGCCCTTTTTTCTTCATTTTGGAATGAGGAGCAATTAGAAGCCACTCCAGGCACTTAAGTTCAGTGTTAGTGTTCTCAATCATGTAATCATGACCTCAAACAATTATTGAAATGTACTAGGGGTTCTCTGATTTCAAGAGATGCTCTTTCAGTTCTTCCTCCACCTCCCCCCTTTTTTTACTTGGACACACCCGAATTTTATTCCTTTTCCTGAGCAGGGAGAGAAGTAGGGAAATGTAAGATTTCCACCTGCCAGAGAATCTCTAAGACACAGAAATCCCAGGGCTTACATACAGGGAAGAACACAGGGCACAAATGCAGTGGGGACTGCGGCCCCACAGGGCCGAGGCAGTCAGCACTAAACTCTGCCTTCAGAACTGGACTTCTGAACCCCAGCTGCTGCCCACTTGCCCGCGAATGGGAAAGCCAGGGTCTGGAACCCATCTCTCCGTGGTTCTGTTCCCTTGTTTTCAAAGAAAGGCACATATACCTTCCTCCAAGGACCTTAACCCTTCCCAAATCACTTCCCTCTTCCAGCCTCCAATAAGTACCGGAAATCTACTTATGTGTAAGACATGGTGCAGAAAATTACCTTCACTTGGGGATCAAATGGAGTTGTCTTTACACAAGGAACTCAGCTGGTGCTCAAAGCCCAGCAGCTTGAACAAACAAAAAGCAGGAAAGGAGGATTTTTTAAAATATATATATTTTATTGATTTTTTACAGAGAGGGAGAGGGATAGAGAGTCAGAAACATCAATGAGAGAGAAACATCGATCAGCTGCCTCCTGCACACTCCCTGCTAGGGATGTGCCCACAACCCAGGCATATGCCCCCGACTGGAATCAAACCTAGGACCCTTCAGTCCGCAGGCCGACGCTCCATCCACTGAGCCAAACCGGCCAGGGCAGGAAAGGAGGATCTTTATCAGCCCAGGCTCCACCCCTAGGCTGATAAAGCCACCTCAGTGAATGACTCCAGTGGAAGTTGACCAATTTCTTTCTAGTTCTGTCAAATCTCTCTCATCTGGATTTGACCAAGAACTGAAAAATGAATGTAACAAATCATAAACCCTGGGATCATGTCTGAAATCCAGTTTTTATCATTAAGAAATAACCTTCTGCCCAACCGGCGTGGCTCAGTAGTTGAGCATCAACCTGTGAGCCAGAAGGTCACAGTTTGATTCCCGATCAGGGCACATGCCCGGGTTTCAGGCTCAATCCCCAGTGTAGGGCATGCAGGAGGCAGCCGATAAATAATTCTCTCTCCCTCCCTTCCTCTCTGAAATCAATAAAATATTTTTTTTTTAAAAAAAGAAGAAATAACCTTCCAGCAAAGAACATAACCAGTCCATTTCTTATTTCTCAGGAACTAAAGTAAGAGAGGTAGGGCTCACTCCCCAGGTTTGCCCACAAAACAGCCAAACGAAGCATCACAAACGAGCTGGGTGAGTTGAGTTTTACCTGTGACAACTTCGGTAGATTATGGCTGTCGCCTTCAGTAGCCAATGACTCTACTTGTTCCTTTAATCTAAGCTGAGGTGCCAACAGCTTCAGGATATCGGGAGAATGTTCCTGAGACTGCCCCGGGACTGATGGTGAAAAGAAACTAAGGAGAAGCTGTGACATAAAACAGAAGACTTCACTACTTAAGTTTCTACAGGTACTCAGGTGAAGGGAGAGGGGAAGAAAAGGGTAGAAGGAAAAGGTTGTAGGGCAAAACTCTAGGGAAGAAGCCTTGGACCAGACAGACCAGGGCAGACCAAGGCAGGGGGCCTCACTTCAACAAATCACCCAGGAGCTTATTAAAAGTCTAGGTTCCAAGTTCTCATGCCTGGTTCCCCAGATCTGAAGTGTGGTCCAGGAATTCGCATTTTGAAAAGGCATCCCAGATGCCTCTGTCACCCTAGTCAAACTTAAAGAGATATCACTGCAGTGCTATCTTTCCATAGAAATATCTGCAGTAGGGTTAAAAAACCTAGGTAGGAGGAAAGAGCCAAAGAGGTGAAGGCAGGGGACAAAACATCAGCTGAGGGACCTGGAGCCAGGTCCATAACACCCCAGTGGGTTGAAGTCTACAATTGTCTTCTAGGTTCTGATATTTCTTTCCTCTGCCTGCCCATTTTGCTCCCTCTTTCCCCAGCCATCATCCCTGGGCCTTTATCCCTTCTGCACTGAAGTGTTAGAAAAAGCAGAAGCCAACCTTCCTCCCTCTTTTCCCAGCCTCTTCTCCCCCATTCTGACCTTTACTTTCCCGAGGAAGTCAAGGAATTGCAAGTACTAGTAATGCGGCAGACTGGTTTCAGTGTATGGCTAGTTCCTTTGCGACTGCATAAGCCCATTGTGTGAGAAGATCCAGAAGGGACTGGAGTCAACAATGGGTGTTCTAGTGCAGGCTGCATAATTGGCTGCCCACATTCTTGCCTCAATGTGCCAGCAGGGATTGTGAATACACGTGTGTATATTGTATGTAACATGTAACACGGGACAGGTCACCTGGCTTCTAAAACACATTCAAGTGTTTCCACCCAAATCCCCCTACAATGTTTGGAAACCCACTGGATGCTCCACCTGCTTGCTCAGTCAGGGTACACAGTCAGGGTATTAATTAATCAAGAGAGCCTAACAGGAACTCTGACCAAACTCTCCAGCTTGATTTGCTCCCTTTCTGTCCCTCTCCCACCCCCTCAGTTCCTTCATGATGTTTCTTCAGATAACCAACTCTTCTTGGCCTTCAAGGCTCAGCTCCAGGGCTGCGTTCCCCTACTACTCCAGCCTCCCTGATGTCACCTATACTTTCATGTTCTTCACTGCACCATAATAGAGCACCTTACATGACACAGTCTTGTGTTAGCCTCAAATCATACCGTAGACATAAGTCTTTCTCTCTAACCAGACAACCAGCTTCTGGAGAGCACAGAACAAATGCCCAACAGATACTTGTCACACTAGATGGAATTGAATTAGCACACTTATCCATCCCAGGGCCCAGGGAGAGGCCTTGGGTTCAGGCCCAATGTCCTCAGACATCCCTGTTTTCCTTCTATTTCTGGGGAACCCACTTCCCAGATCTAAGCTGGGAAAAGAATGAGGTGGAAAGGCACAGTGACCAGGGTCATAAATGCCATTTTTCAGAGCCCTCTCCTCCACAGAAGCCAAAGCTGGGTCTCAGAAGCTCTCCTGAGTGACCCAGCAGGACCAACCCATTTCTGAAGCAATCTCCCTCACATTCTCCCCAAAACAGCATGATGTTCTTCAGTGGCCACCACACAGCATCCTAAGATGTGAGGGTAAAAGGGAAGAGTGTGGTGTGAGGGAGCGGAGGCAGAAAGGAGAAATGGAAGGAAACAAGGCAGAAACAGCAGCAGCTCTTCATATCTTCCCCTTTACCACCTAAGATCTCATTCTAGGCATTCCCAATGGCTTTAGAAAACAAACGGTGGGGCCAACTTTCAGTGGGAATAATCATTCCACATAAATGAAAGACAAACCCACTTCAGTATCAGCCTTCAAAAGGCTTAAATGGGTCAAGAAGGATGGGGAGAAGAATCTGAGGTTTGTGAGTGTATAAGGTAAGAAATGCCAAGTGAACCTGGACCATCTTTGTCACATCTGGAAATGGAACAATCTGGTAAATAAGCACTCCTGAGGGCCCTCAGTGTTCTTAAATGGCTGCCATGCCCTTGTCACATTCATTGGAAATTTGCCCCTACATTCTTGCCCCAGCTTCAGAACTCCAGAACACTCATTACAGACATAGGCTCCTATTGTCTGGCATTTATATTGCGCTGGGTAACACATGCAGGGTTGTAAGGGCATTGAGGACTGACACTGTGTCTTATGCCTCTTTGAGTCTCCAGATCTTAACACAATGTCTTACCCTATTAAGTTAGGCAGCCCCTCTAAAAGCAGCTGGAAAGAGATGTCAACATAACTGATGATACCAGACCCTTTCAGGACACCTGTGAAATGGGTAAGTGGGAGTAAAGAAATCACTCATGGCCCTGGACTGGTAGATCAGTTGGTTAGAGCATCGTCCCAATATGCCAAAGTTGCAGGTTTCATGCCAAAGTTGCAGGTCAGGGCACATACAAGATTAACCAACAAATTCATAAAGAAGTAGAAAAACAAACGTGTGTATATACGCACACACACACACACACATATATATATATAATTAATCAATACTTTAAAAAAACCTCTTTAAGAAACCACTCATCCTTAGACCTGACACTTGCCTCTGTTGGCCTTCACACAATCTGTCCCCAAAGTCAAGGTTCTTCTAACCACCTTTGTTCATCCATTGCAGAACTGGTTGGTCCCATTGCTACTCTCCACCCAGCCCCAGCAATGAGTGCTGAGACTCCTAGCATGTCCCTTCAGGACAGCAGGATGGTGAAGTGGCTAGAAGGCAGACTCTGGAAACAGGTAGAGTTGGCTTCGAATGTTCTTCCACAAATCACTAACTGTGCGACCTCACGAAAGTCACCAAGCCTCAGCATGTTGTGGAGATTAAATTATATCTTCCACAGAGAGCCCTAGTGCAGTGTCTGGTGTGCATAGCAAGTGCTCAATAAATGTTAGCTGCTATTATTGTTTTTGTTGTTATTATTATTATCCACACCATGGACTACACTTAAGATTTGGAGGATCCACCAGTACTTCTCTCAAGAACACTTTGTCCACTTCCCAAACCACAGCAAAGCAACTCCCCGGAAAGGAAATCTGTCAGAGGCAGAACCTCCAGAGCTCCGCCTCCCCTAGTTCATTGATTTTTCTAACCATTCATTTCTGGAGCCTTCAGCAACCAGTCCTGTCTCTTGCTCCCTTTCTTCGTCACTGCTCTGCCAAACCACAATGGAACAGAAGTACTTGGATTGCGGTGGTGAATTGGGGGCTGGGCACAAGGCAAGAGCAGAGACCATCACTGAATGTCAGTATCCAACTTCAGGCCCATTAGCCAGACACTCTGAGAGCACATTGCAGAAGAGTAAGCAACAAAGTCCGGGGAATGAGGATGCTTAAGCCTTCGCTAATACTCTCAGTACTTCATGCAGTTTTTAAAAATAACCACATTCTCCTGGGACTCAAGAGTCAGAATGCTTGTTTGGATTATATTGTAATGGTCTCTGACTTACACTTGTGAGACAGTATATGTGTTTTATTTCTAGCAAAGGAGTTGAAGGTTGGAGTTGTACATATGGCAAATGAGACGGGGGCCAGCATCCTTTATGAGGAGCTGGCTTCCCGGTGTGGCTGGTGAAGCTGTGACTCGGTCAAAGTAAAGTTCTACAGCTGCAGGCAGCCCCACACCCCTGACCTCTTGTCAACAGCCAGAATCTCCTCAGTGAGCCTCCATCCCCATGTTAACTTGTTTGTATTTATTTTTGTCTTTTGGTTTTTTCCCCATTGACAACCCAGACCCTGAGTGAAAAAAGCAAGAACATTCTTCATAGGCTCCTACAGAAATGTAGCAACTGCACAATCTGATTGTACACACCAAGAGGACGGTGATTTGGGGGCAATCAATTAGAACCTGTGTCTCCCTCTTGTCCCCTTAACCCAGGGAGCCACCCACTCAAGACCCCAAATGCCCTGGAAGACAGTTCCCTCACTCGCCTCCCTGGAGAAGACAGTGAGGTGGGAGCCCATTGGGCAGCTGAACCTGATGTCATCTCAACTCACCCTTTGGGCTTCAGATCTTGCTCTCCTACTCTTCCCATCCAGTGAAACGCAGTATAGAAACTCTCTTAGTGCTTCCTCCACCTTGCCTAGGGTGGCCAAGGCTTGCGCCTTTCTGAAGTGTGCCTGGAAGAAAACATTAGCATTCAATCCCACTCTTATTCACCCTCCTGACACTATTCTTAATACTCCCTAACTTCATGGGTATCCACTACTGCCTGAAGCATTTCTAAGGATTATCTTATTCACAGCCCTATCATGCAGGCAACTGTTCTGAAGCCCATGTTAAAGAAAACAAAAGTTAAGACCCAGAAAAGTGACTTGCCCAAAGTAACACAGCTGATAAATTTTGCAGTCAGGGTTTCAGCCTGGGACTGACTGATACCAAAGTCCAAATTCTTAACCACTGGGCAGTACTACCTCCTGCTGCCCCACCATTGTATTAGAGGAATCACCAACTAGCAAGAATGCCCATTTGAACACATACTAACCAGGACCCATCCAGATATGCCTTCCTACTAACTAGTCAGTCGAGCAGAGGCCTAGTCCACATTACTGGCTTGAGTGACCACCTACACTTACTGATCATTCTTCAAGAGAGACCCAAGGGAAGGGTTGTGACCTCTCTAAGACCTCGATGGCAAAGCTGGAACTACAACTGTGGTCTAGGATCCCCAGAACGTTCTTCCCCACAAGGCAGACTGCCCTTCAGAGAGCTAACCAGGGGACAGAGAGGTAAGCCTCTCCACTTACCTGTGGGGAACTGAAATTCCTGTTTAATACTCCCATCAACTCTTCCTTTATTGGGGAAGTCACGTTTCCCATTTCATCCAAAAGGGTATACTGCTTACTCAGCCCCGTTTCCCATTGCACTATCAAGGCCCCACTCTTAGGCCTTAGGTTAAGGATGGGAGCAGAAAAAGTTGCAAGAGAAGTCCTCCTACCCTCAGGCAGCTCCCTTCCCTGCACTGCTACAAGGACTGAAATGCTCTCATTGGAGCTCCTTTGGGTTAAGACACTGGTGACCTTTAGTAAACTGTAAATGTGTTCCTTAGGAAAGCGAACAAACTAATCCATCATCACCCATGAACACCTTCTCATGAAAGAACACATGAGATTCACTTTGACATCAATGGCCCAGTGTGCAGGTCCACAATGCTTTATCTGAAGTCCCAGATTTAAAAAAAAAAAATTCTGATAGTCCGATATTTTCATAAGCCTGACATCAGAGGTCATGAGGTGGCACAACCTGACCTAAAATGATATAAAGTGTATTATATTCTTTATCCCACTTAGTGTGAATTTTCATGTAAAGCACTGCAGAAATATTAATGTCTTATTATGGGGCACTGTCCAAAACTCAGTAAGGGTATTACTTCATATAAGGTCTTTCTGGAATTGGAAACCTTCTGGATTCTGAACACATCTCACCCCATGAAATTCATAAAGGGATCATGGACCTGGACTTGGGTAAGTTGGGTGTCTAAGGAAGGCATCCTGGGGTTGTGTAGAGCGAGTACTACATAAAGACCTAGCAAGTATTATAGTTCACGGAATGGCCCTTAGGCCATGATCACCTGTGACCCTCACTGCATCCCTGTGAGGTGATCAGGACAGATAGCAATAGTTTCACTTTGCAAACAAGGACACTTGGGGTCCAGAGAGTGAAGCAATTTCTCCATGGTCACTGTGCTGGCAAGTAGTGAAGCCCAGGCTCAAATCTAATCTTCTAAATCAAATATATTGACATGTGGCTAAGGGCCAGTCCTGAGGCCAGAGATGCAAAAAAGTGACACTTTGCATCCTGGCATCCTGAGATGCCTAGCCTGTCTTTCTCCCCACCCCTCCATGTGACCTAGATGTTTGTGGATACTGGCAGGCTGACTGACTATATTAAAGACTCGGAATGGCACAACCAGCCAGCAATGCTTGTCTTACCCTCCTCTTTCTGTTGTGCCTGAAAAATAATGGTGATAATGATAGCAAACACTTATGCTATGTGCCAGGCATTGTTCTAAGCATCTTACATGTTTTACCTTATGTAATTCCTACGACAAACCCTGTTAAGTAGGAACTTTGAATATCCCCATTTTATAGATAAGAATATAAAGCACAGGGAGGCTAAGTAAATTTGTCCAAAGTCACACAGATGATAAAAGTAGAAGAGCTGGGACATAAGCTCAGGTAATCAGGCTCTCAAGTCTATGTTCTGGAGTCACAGAGCCCAGGCTGCTATGCAGGTCATCAATGGAGGATCAAATTGGGGAAGAATCCAGTCCCTTAAAGACCCCTAAGTAACCCTTTGTCAAAGGACCCGCTCCTTTGCAAAGCCTTCTCCCAGGTCTGCTTGAGCTCTAGTGCCCCATACCCCCAAGGGCGGCAGCCCTTCTAGCCAATTCCTTCTATAGCATACCCCCTTCCCATGCTTCCCATCCGACACTCACCTTAAAGCCCATTGGGCGGAGCTTACATGCTATTTCTGCATCATGCAGTGCATCCTCATGAGACTCCAAGGTGAAATAAATTTGTGACCGGTTGCTATAAAGCAAATGGTCATTTGGTGCTGCCAAAATGAGAAAAAAAGCAAACCCTCATTAATGGCCCCCAGCAGAAACAAGTAAATCCTGTATGAGGATGGATCTTGAGCAGATGGAAAGTTTTCTAAGACTTTTCCCCTGGGGACCGAAAGGGTCATGCTCAATTTCTAGCCATAATGTTGTCCTGTCAACGACACTCCCCTGCAGCCACTGTGGGTCTGAGATGGCCCAGCTGTAAAGAAGGGATTTTTGCCACTCTCTTAAGCAGATCCTTAGAGGACCTGTGGTGTCAGGGGTGTTTCAGTGACTTTGACATGGAGAAAACTCTGGCACCCTGCTTTGTAGCTATATGGGGCTAGCAACTGACAGCCTAGCTTCTGACTGAGGTATCACCCACAAGGAAAGAGGCCAGGAAGTGGGGAGTGGGAGCTGGCCATATGTGACCCCCATCGCAGCCACCAGGAAGACAAGCTCAAGTTAGTCTTCTGGTAGCAACAGCAACAGCAACATCTGTCTAGAAACTCAGCACATATGAAGTTTCTCTAAGAAAATGGAAATGTATTTGCAAGGCTCCTTCCTCACATTATAGATGGCCAAATGTGAATGAACCTGGACAAGGCTTCTGAGAATAAATTGAGATTGGTTGTCACCAACACTCTGAATCACTAGATGTCAGGGCTGGGCAGGCCTTTAGAAATCATCTGGTTCAACCAACCCATTCTTCAGATGAGGAAAATCAAGCCCAGAGAGGTGAATGGATCTTCTGAAAGTCACACAGCTAGCTAGTCAGGCTTGTTAACTGTCCAAACCTTGCATCTGGAGTGAGGGGCAGGTTTCTGTTTTTCTGAAGGGCGGTACAGTATTTAGAACAATGAGGAAGAGATAGTGGCCATCTTTTGGTACAAAGATATTCTTTATTGGAGAGGCCCCTTTCCTCCTAGAAGGGTGAAGTGGTCTTGACATTTTCACCCTGACTGCTCTGACCGCTCTGACCGTGCAAGGAAAAACTTCGCGAGAAACTGGCCCTCCTGGGATGCACGGAAGGAATGGAACCTTCCTTGGAGATCTGGGCTAAAGTGGCCTGCACCTGTTGCCTTCATATTGCCCTGCTCTTCCCCAGGGAACAGGCTTTGTTGGTTTTTCCCTCAGGGATGTGCTAAGGGTTTGTGTGGGTGCCCATTACTTGCTCTTAAGACATTAGCAAACAGTTTAAAGAAGTCTTCTCTGTCCCTTCTTTTCTGCAGCACATGCCAGCCCAGTGGCAGCTCGGTGTTTGTGTGAGCACAGGGTGTGTGTGTGGAGGGAGTCCCCATCTCCCTCAGGTGCCAGTCTTTCCCAATCCACCCTAGTTCCTCCCCTATTCCCAATACCTGTTGCCAGTTCTGGTTTAGGCTCCACACAGGGAGACTCCAGCCCAGCCCCTCCTCCACCCATCGAGTCCCAGAGTCCGGTCTGCCCAGCCCTGCTGCCTCTTTCCTCCCCTCACGCTTCGCCAGACACCGTGACCCACCAGCAGAGCTCCTGGCAGCGTGCCCCAACTGGGCAACAGCAGCCAGTGGCTCAGAGGCCAGTTCCTGGGTTCAGGTGCGGGGAGAAGAGGGTTGGGGAAGCCTCTCCCTGCGAGATCTCCGGAGCCCTAGTAGGGCCACGGGCATGGGGCTGCCCACCTTGTCCTTGAACCCACAAAGCCCACCCATCTGTCTCCAGGCAGCACGAGAGAGCGGGACAGAGGCATGTCCCCTTCTCAGCTAGCCCACAGCCCCCGGAATCCCTGAGCAGTTTCCAGGCCAGGACGCAGGCGGCAGGCTGGAAAGGGGGGGGGGGGGGGCATCTATTTCAGACGCGGATCCTGTGATAGGAAGCGGTGACAATGAGTCACAGGGCAGCGGGGCACGAGCGCTCTTCTCCCCCCCCCCAACCCCCCCATGCTCGCGGGACGGTTTCCGAGGCGAGCGTGGCCCACTTTGGTTACCTCAGCCGTTACACAATCCCGCCCGCCCGCGCGAAGGAGGGGCCGCCCGGCCCGGGCTGCTCGCGGCCCTTATGCAACCAGTGCTCTCCTGACCTAATTCCACGCCGGACCCAGCCCACCCGGAGCCGCGGCCCCGGAAGGGACACCTCCCGGCCTCAAGGGCAGCCCGGGCTGGCGGGACAGCAGACACAGGTGCCTAGAGAGCACCTGGGGCTGGCGGAGACCCAGCAGAGCCTGTGTGAGGGTGGGAAGGGTGCGAAGTTCCCCTCCCGGCGGGGAAGGTGCAGGCAGGTGTAAGCGGGAGCCCAGGCGTGCGGAGACAGAGGGAGACGGAGAGAAAGAGAAACTGAGTCGATGACACTGAGCAACAAACCGAGTGACAAAGGTGCGAAAGTCAGACAAAAGGAGAGACAGAGAGTGTGCCACAAACAGAAACGGAGATGCCAGAGACACACGCTAACAGGAGACACAGAAAAAGACAAAGAGCAACACAGAGAGGCAGAGACACAGAGAAAGAAAGAGAAATTGGCAGGGGCAGAGGAAAAGTCCAAGAGTGAACTCCGGAAACCCCTCCCCCACTCCGGTCCCGGTCAATCCCCCACCTCCCGGCGGGCTCCCCGTCAGGAGATCCCGGTGGGCTCACCTAGTTTAACCGCTTCGTTGTACTTGAGTAGTGCCGCCTCCACCTGGCGCTCGCGGTACAGCCGGTTGCCCTCGTGCCGGAGTTGCGACGCCCGAGCTCGAGCAGGGAACAACTTGCTGAGGAGACCGCTGAGCACCACATTGACCCGCAGCGGCGGCGGCGCCTGCTGCCCAGCCCGCCGGGCTCCGCGCGCCCGCCCGGTGGCCACCATCAACGTGGAGAGCTTGACCCCGCACAATGCACAGCGCCTGTCGGCTGCCCGCCCTCGTTCCAGGCACACTTTACAAAAGGTGTGGCCGCACGACAAGGACACGGGGTCCCACAGAAACCCATGACACTTCCGGCACTTGAAGCCATCCCATAACTCGGTGGCCTCAGCGGCGGTGGCCACCCCTGCCTCTTCCGCCCCCACCACACAGCTCGCTGCGCTGCCCCCGACCATGGGCACTGGCGCCAGCGCCTCTCCTGGCGGGATGTTCTCAGCCAGGCAGCGCACCAGCTGCTGCAGTTGCTCTGCCACCAGCTGCTGCCGCTCCGACAGCTGTCGGTATACCTCGAGGGCTTCCCGGAGGCGCCCCCCGGACGCCAGGGCGTCTGCCTGTGTGAGCAGGACTTTAGACTCCGTCGTCGAGGCCGGAGGAGGCTGCTCCGGCTCCCGCGTCGGTAGAGGTGCGAGACCTTCTGTAGCCGCCTCCGGGTGGCCCGAATCTACACGGGTCACTGATGCCGCCGGCTCCGCCAGCTCTAAGTTGTTGCTCGCGAGCTCAGCGGGCAAGCTCGGCATCTGTTCAGCCTGAAATGAATCCATTAAAGGAAGGACAAACTCAGGAAGAGGCGTCTAGGGGCCGGGGACCCAGAGCAGGGAGCAGCGGCTTGAGGTAATTGGGGCTGCCACTGCGGTCGCGAGGCGGCACACCGGTCCCTGCCGCTCCTCAGAGAGCTCCATGCCGGCCGCCTCGCGCCGCCTAATAACTGTCTTGTCTCAGCAAAGCGTTATATAAAACGTCACCACGTGACGCGCCGCCACGCTGCTCATTGGCCGGCGGCAGGGAAATTGTTACAAAACCAGACAGTTTTGTAACAGTGTTGCGCTTGGGTTTTTTGGCTTAGTTTTTCTTGGCTTCTTTTTGAGGTTGTTTGTGTTTACACTGTCTTATTTCCCCCTGGCAATGTGGTTCCTTTTCGGACTAGGGGGAGAGGAAAAAGAAACAGTGTTTGCTCTCGGGCTCTTCAAACTACGCTATCCCACCCTCAAACCTGTCAGCAAACATATCCGTTCGCTAGCGGTCCTCTCCCCACCCTCCTCAACCCCCCGCGGCCCTCTCCTCACACTCCCTAACCCCCAGGGAAGGCCGGTACCTCGAGGAGCACAGTCCGCTAGGTCTTTTGGGACGCCCAGTCTCGTCCTTCTAGGGTTGACCACTGCTGTCTGCAAAGAGAAACGGGTTAGAGGGGGTCTCGGGGAAGACCCTCACCCCGGTTCCGGCCCCCTGCCCGCGTTTTCCGGAAAGTCCTACAAAAGTAGTGAATACAGGTATCTGAGGGTGTTTGGTATCCAGTTCTAGAAGCGTCAGGGAACGCGGGTGGTGTAAAAGTTCTGTGGCTCTAGCTGAGCTGTGGGGGAAGCGTCAAGATGTGCTCACCAGGTCGAGCCAGGGGGGGGGGGGGCGGGGGATTGGCGCCTCGCGTGCGCAGGCTCTTCATCTCTTCCTCCCCCGGAATCTGGAGAAGTACTTGGACGGCCGGGGGGCCACCCGCCGGATGGGCGCCGCCACGAGGACTCCACCTGCGGGGGTCAGTGGGCACTCTGGGGGGCAAGGGAGCACGGCGGGCGGAGAAGGACCCGAGAGCACTACTCCAGAGAAAGTCTTCTAATTCTGACGTACTTCAGAGGCCGGCCAAGCTGCCTCGGGTTTCACCACTCCAGAACCCTGAGTTCAGACATCCTCGCGTCACAGTGGGGGCTTGTACGTGAGACGGTAGGGTTGGCTTATGGTGGCTAGGGACCCTCAACGGTGCCCGGATTAGGATTACGTACAGGAGGTCAGTGTAAACCGCCCACACTGACTCCTTCCAACCCCCACACTTAAGACGGGAGCCACAGGCACAAATATGTGGGCAATGCTTAGAGACCTAAAGGAATAATACACTTCCACCAACATCACGCTGAGCAGAGGAGGGGGGCGGGATCTGGGCTTACCCCTGGTTCCCTGGGCCTCCAGATCTGAGGGCTCTAGACAGTGCCTGAAGCAGTGCCCAGGGCATAGCGCTGCCCCTGGGGCCTGAGGACCTACACTTGGCTCCTGCTGCGGTCACTTCTTAGCCAAGTAGCCTTGAGCAAGTGACCTAATTTCTGGGAGCCATGATTTGGGCTTCCGAACCAACACCAGCGAAGGTCTTAGTTGGGATCAAGTCATGTTTCAGAGCTGGGGACCACAGCCTCTATCTGGGCTCTTTGTTGTTTGGGTCGTTAATCCCTCCTTGAGTCAACACCATGGTCACAGAGAGCAGGTCCTGTGCAGCCAAGGGGAAAGAGACCAAGAAAATAAATAGAGGAACTCAGGATGTAGCCAGGAAGGCATAGGCACACATAGGAAAACTTGGGTTGCAGCCATATTTTTTTTCATAACCTTGGAACCCTAGGAAAGCCTCCGTTTCTCCTAATTTCCAAGGTTCCCTCCAGCCCTAACCTTGAGTGGCTTCTATCTTAAGACCAGATTTAATGATTCAAGCTCAGCTACTTAAGTGCAAAAGCTTAGGCTACATGTTGTGGTCAGGGCTTGGACAGGGGGTGAAGTCTGCAGTAGTGTTGGATAGATGGCTGTCAGGCCTGAGATAGATTTTGAAGGTAAGGAAGTCTTAGGATTTGCCAAGAAGTGGAAGAGATGGCTATGTCAAGCAGTAGGGGAGAAGCTGGGGCTCCTGGTGGCTTGCTGTCTAAAGTGAGCTCCCTTTACCCTTCAGTTTCCCCTGCTGTTGAGTGAGGTGTCTTAGTCCATTCAGGCTGCTGTAACAAAATACCATAGACTGGATGGATTGTGAAAAACAGAAATTTATTTCTAGAGGCTGGGGAGTCCAAGATCATGGCTCTTGAAGATTCAGTGTCTGGTCTCACCCTGTTTCCTGGTTCATAAGCAGCTCTTTTTTTATATAACCTCACATGGCAGAAAGGGGCAAGTGATCTCTTTGAGGTCTCTTTTATAAGGACACAGATGTCATTTGTGAGGGAGCCCTCATAACCTAATCACTTCCCAAAAGTCCCATCTCCAAATATTATCACACTAGGGGTTAGCTTTAAACGTATGAATTTGGGAGGGACACATTCGGTCTAATGCAGGGGTGGGCAAACTTTTTGACTCGAGGGCCACAATGGGTTCTTAAACTGGACCGGAGGGCCGGAACAAAAGCATGGATGGAGTGTGTGTGTGAACTAATATAAATTCAAAGTAAACATCATTACATAAAAGGGTACGGTCTTTTTTTTTTTTTTTTTTTTTAGTTTTATTCATTTCAAAAGGGCCGGATCCGGCCCGCGGGCCGTAGTTTGCCCACGGCTGGTCTAATGTGTTCCTCTTCTGGCATCTGCATGGAGGCACAGTCTGTGGTACAGGTAAAGAGGTTTTTATGAAGGGGCCATGAGATGGATAATAATGAAAATCTCTTAATTCAAGAACTTTATCCATTTAACAGATTTTTAAAAAGAGATGTTGGTTACCCAAAATTGTCTTCCAGATGCATATCTGGGATGTACCTTCCTCCCTGGATCATCTTGACAAGTATGCACCCTTGGAAAACAAGTATGTTTTCCCTCCCTTGCTGATGAGGGGTGGAAAGGCAAGGAGAAGGCCAAGTTGGGAAGTGGGTCTCAGTCCTGCAAACATGTGTAGAGATTCTCTCATCAGGTAGCCCCTCCAGCAGCTGCATGTGCCTAAGGCTGACCATGAATTTGGTCAGGAGTGTTAGTAGATACCAGTGTGATGTAGGGTGAGCTGTGCAAAAGGAAGCACCATCTACTAACTAAACAGATTTCATGGGAGTTTTACATTGTATTTTCAAATCAGGACTGCTTGGAAGACAACATGGAATGACTTTCTATTGAATACTGGAAAACATTACCACTGTGGTTTTCTTTCCTTCTTTATTTAAAATAAACAAACATTACATTGATATACATTTGTAGACTAACAAGTCTCCCAGTAAAAACTTTCTCCCCTCTGCCCTTACTAATTGGAACACCCTAGAACAGTGGTTCTCAACCTTCCTAATGCAGCGACCCTTTAATAAAGTTCCTCATGTTGTGGTGACCCCCAACCATAAAATTATTTTTGTTGCTACTTCATAACTGTAATGTTGCTTCTGCTATGAATCGTAATGTAAATATCTGATATGCAGGATGTATTTTCATTGTTACAAATTGAACATAATTAAAGCATAGTGATTAATCACAAAAACAATATGTAATTATATATGTGTTTTCTGATGGTCTTAGGCGACCCCTGTGAAAGGGTCGTTCAACCCCCAAAGGGGTTGCGACCCACAAGTTGAGAACTGCTGCCCTAGAAGGAGGGGAAAGGAGAGATTGATGACGCCTTGTCAGGTGGCAAATATTCCTTTTGGAGGGCCTGGTTCTTCAAACCTCCATTTATTTTCCTAAGGTTAACCAGGAAAAACAGCAAGTTGATCTTCAACTCCTTTCTAGTTGACTGCAGTAAGTGACTGGGCTGAGGATCATCTCTGGTGCCCAGAGGAGACCTGAGCAAGCAGGGTTTGACCCTAGCTCCTCTTACCAGGGCAACCTTATATCCACCTGTTTCACTGAAGAAAGGCTTTCCCTTCATTAAACTAAAATGTTTGAAAACCATGGCAATTAGCACCTATTTTTATGTATTTGTAGAGCATCTTCTATGTGTCAGGTACTGTTCTAGGTATTGGAGATGTATCAAAGCAGCACTTGACTCCCAAGTTCTCCCTTACATATGGTAGCACATTTTCCCCCACACATTTACGTCCCTACTTCAGGTAGACTAGAAGTTCCATGAGGGCAAGGACTAGTGTCTTGTGTCTTTCATCTCCTTCTCAGGAGACAATACTTGAACAGACTGTACTGAATATGGCAGTGAATGGGAGTGTTCAGAGGGACAAGAGGAATCCCAGGTGGAATGTCATACCTTTGCCCTGTGTCATTCACAGAGGAGAGAGTGGGCATGCATATAATTAAGGGTTGACAGTCCTATGCTTGGGAAGAGCTGCTAAACAGCTCTGGGATGGAAAAATCTAGTCAAAGCCAGGGGCCTGGGATGAGGAGTGAGTAACACCCCCCACCCCTACACATGTACACATGCTAGGTATGGAAGCTTGGCCAAAGCATTTTATTTTCTCTTGTGTTTCTCACTTTATATACTGGGGGTGAGCCATCAATTAGGCAGTCCTTACAGGGGGAAAATAATTCACTGTGGACATTAAAAGCAATGACATGAAAAAGGCTGCCTATCTAGAGAAGCCCAAACCCAGAGCTAAAAGAAACTTTACAGATCAACCCTGGTTTCACAAATGAGGGAACTGACAGCAAGAGAAGGCAAGTGGCCCTAGCTGGTGTGGCTCACTGGATAGAGCGTTGGCCTGCAGACCAAAGGGTCCCAGGTTCGATTCCAGTCAAGGGCATGTACCTAGGTTGCAGGCTCCTCCCTGGCCCGGGCCCTGGTCAGGGTACGTGCAGGAGGCAACCAATCAATGTGTTTCTCTCACATCGATGTTTCTCTCTGTCTTTCCCTCTCTCTTCCACTCTCTCTAAAAAATGGAAAAATATCCTTGGGTGAGGATTAACAAAAAGAAACAAACAAAAAATAAATAAATAAGTAAAGGTGATTAAATGTTAAAAAAGAGAGAGAGAGAGAAGGCAAGTGATTTGCTGCAGGTCACAAGGGGAGTTTATGACACAGCCAGAAGTGAAAGCTAAGGCTCCTGTCTCTTTCTTTAAAGTGCTTTCCATGTGATCAGAAAGCTTCCAAAGGACACAGAACACCTCCCCTAATGAGTAAGAAATTAGTCCAGATTTCCTAATACAATATTTGCAAGTCAACAAATATTAATTAAACATATATTATGGGATAATGAAGCTGGCATTTGTGGAGCTAATAAGAGAAGGGTATGTCAAGTTCTGTAAGAATAAACAAGTAATCTTTTCTGTCAAAGAACAGTTTAGGCAGCCGCCATTTTGGACTGCATAAATTGGCAGCCACCATTTTGGCCCCTGTGACTTGCAGCTGCCCTGGGGGCCACCAGCTTGAAATGGCAAAGGTCAACCCCTTCCTTTGAATTAGCCAATCACAAAAGACTATGAGCCTGAGCTCCAATCAAGAGTAAGGGACAGCCCTGGCCAGTTTGGCTCAGTGGCTACAGCCTCGGCCTGGGGACTGAAGCGTCCTGGTCTGATTCCCAGTTAGGGCACATGCCCACGTTGTACACTGGATCCCCACCAGTGGGGGGTGTGCAGGAGGCAGCCAATCCATGATTCTCTCTCATCATTGATGTTTCTCTCTCTCTCTCTCCCTTCCTCTCTGAAATCAATAAAAATATAATTAAAAAAAAAAATATATATATATATATATATATATATATATATATATATATATATATTAAAAGAGTAAGGGACAGGTCACATGCATCAGGATTAAAAAGCCTAGTGGACTGCCTGCTCAATGCAGACCACATGCTGAGCACCTTTCTGCAAGATTAAAGATATTTGCCTTGCTGCCTGGCTCCTGAGTATGTTTTATGTTCTACTAGGACCCCTGAATTTGGGGGCTCGCCTAATTTCTCTTTTTTTCTTCTTTTTTAGGGGGATTTTTTTCTCTATTGATTAAGGTATTACATATGTGTCCTTATCCCCCCATTACCCCCCTACCCCCCACACTCTTGCCCTCACCCCCCTGGTGTCTGTGTCCATGAGTTATGATATGCATGCCTACAAGTCCTTTGGTTAATCTCTCCCCCTTACCCCCACCCTCCCCTACCTTCCCTCTGAGGTTTGACGGTCTGATTGATGCTTCTCTGTCTCTGGGTCTGTTTTTGTTCATCAGTTTATGTTGTTCATTATCTTCCACATATGAGTGAAATCACGTGATATTTATCTTTCTCCGACTGGCTTATTTCACTTAGCATAATGCTCTCCAGTTCCATCCATGCTGTTGCAAATGGTAAAAATTCCTTCTTTTTTACCACAGCATAGTATTCTATTGTGTAGATGTACCACCATTTTTTAATCCACTCATCTGCTGATGGGCACTTAAGCTGTTTCCAAATCTTAGCTATGGTGAATTGTGCTGCTATGAACATATGGGTGCATATACCCTTTCTGATTGGTGTTTCTAGTTTCTTGGGATATATTCCTAGAAATGGGATCACTAGGTCAAATGGGAGTTCCATTTTTAGTTTATTGAGGAAACTCCATACTATTCTCCACAGTGGCTGCACCAGTCTGCATTCCCACCAGCAGTGCACCAAGGTTCCTTTTTCTCCTCATCCTCAACAGCACTTGTCGTTTGTTGATTTGTTGATGATAGCCATTCTGACAGGTGTGAGATGGTACTGCATTGTCGTTTTGATTTGCATCTCTCAGATGATTGGTGACTTTGAGCATGTTTTCATATGTCTCTTGGCCTTCCTTATGTCTTCTTTCGAAAGTATCTATTTAGGTCTGTTGCCCATATTTTTTATTGGGTTGTTTATCCTCCTTTTGTTAAGTTTTATGAGTTCTCTGTAAATGTTGGAGATTAAACCCTTATTGGTGATAACATTGGCTAATATGTTCTCCTGTGCAGTGGGCTTTCTTGTTTTATTGATGGTTTCTTTTGCTGTACAGAAGCTTTTTATTTTGATGTAGTACCATCTGTTTATTTTCTCTTTAGTTTTCATTGCCCTAGGAGCTGTATTGGTGAAGATATTGCTTCAGGATATGTCTGAGATTTTGTGGCCTGTGGATTCCTCGAATATTCTTATGGTTTCCCATCTTATGTTTAAGTCCTTTATCCATTTTGAGTTTATTTTTGTGTATGGTGTAAGTTGGTGGTCTAGTTTAATTTTTTGCATGTATCTGACCAATTTTCCTAACACCGTTTATTGAAGAGACTGTCTTGACTCCATTGTATGATCTTGCTTCCTTTGTCAAATATTAATTGAGCATTGTGGTTTGGGTCTACTTCTGGGTTCTCTATTCTATTCCATTGATCTATATGTCTGTTCTTGTGCCAGTACCAGGCTGTTTTGAGAACAGTGGCTTTGTAATACAGCTTGATATCTGGTATTGAGATCCCACCTACTTTGTTCTGCTTTCTCAGGATTACTGCAGATATTCGGGGTCTTTTTTTATTCCAGATGAATTTTTGAAGAGTTCGTTCTAGGTCTGTGAAATATGCCATTGGTATTTTAATGGGGATTGCGTTGAAGCTATAGATTGCTTTGGGTAGTATGGACATTTTAATGATGTTGATTCTACCAACCCATGAACACAGTATGTTCTTCCATCTGTTTATGTCTTGCTCTATCTCTTTTTTCAGTGTCCTGTAGTTTTCCAAGTACAGGTCTTTTACCTCTTTAGTTAAGTTTATTCTAGGTATCTTAATTTTTTTGGTGCGATGGTAAATCACCTTATTTCTTACAGTTCTTATTCTCCAGTAGCTAACTGGGGACACAAGAGGCAAAGATTCGAAGGCATTAATTAAAAATAACAGGCAGCATGTGAGAAATGCCAAAATTGGGGAACAGTGAGTCCACAGGAGAGCTGAAAGGAGAGATTGAAATGCTTCCCATCTCGTAGAGAAGGTGCCTTTAACCTAGGTTGGAAAAAATTTAAATAGGAAAATTAAAGACTACCCCGCTTGTCAACTCACAGGGATTCTCTTCACATTGGTGACCATGTGCCTGGGAGAATGGAGGAGTCCTAGTAAGCTGGGCTGGTCAAGGCCCAGGAATTTGTATTTTTAAAGGTATCCATGTGATAATGATGTTCTGCCAAGTTTGGGGTTCACTCGTGTAAAGGATTATGCAGATTGGATTGGATAAACATACCCCAATCCTCTCTCTAGCTCATCCACAGATTCTCTTGGGGTGGGTATCAATAACTCTTGCCCACATTTTACTGAAGGGAAAACTGATCCAGAGACTTTCAATGATGTGTTCAAGGTCATGGGGACTCTGGTTTCCTGTCAACCAATGGAAACAGAAAGATCAGAAGATAGCATCCCAAGGAAGATTTTTGCTTATTTCTCTGCAAGACAAGTCAGACCCACTTGATTAGCCAGAGAATTTGTTGCCCAGAGTACAAAAAAGCAGCAAGTCTCTGGAGCTGCCAGGTGTGTGAAACAGAGCCGAGGGTGAGGTTATTAGCTGGGAGCTCTGAGTTCTAACTGCTGTGTGTCTCAGCCCAAGCCACTTCCTCTCTCGTTTTTGTTTGTCCTAAGCCTATTAATAACGATGCCCAACATCACTGTTGGGATTAGCTACCAGTGATGGAATATGCACAGTGCAATTAGTCCCAGTGTAATTCCTGGGAACAGAAGGGATCCACAGCCATCTGACAACTGTTTTGAGTGAAATATGTGCTGGCTGCCTTCGGAGTAGAGGCATTTTCTTCCCAGGAGGAGAGTGAACTAGAGCCTGAGGCTGTGTCCTGCCCTGTCAGGGGCACTGACCAATGTGGAGGCTCTAGGGATTGTGGCAGAGAGCAGTCCGGTCTTAGGAGGAAAAAGAAATAAAAGACACTTTACTTGAAGAGAAGGCAGAACATTTTCTTTCTTTTTCTTTCTTTTTTTTATTGCCTTAAGTTTTATATATGTCTCCTTCCCCCCACATTGATTCCCCCACCCCCACACTCACACCCCCAAGGACAAGCCCTTACCGCCCCAGTGTCTGTGTCCAGTGGTTATGCTAATATGCATGCATACAAGTCATTTGGTTGATCTCTAATACCTCCCTCCCCTGCCATTTGTCTCTGGATCTATTTTTGTTCATCAGTTTATGTTGATCATTATATCCCACATATGAATGAGATCATGTGATATTTATCTTTCTCCAACTGGCTTATTTCGCTTAGCATAATGCTCTCCAGTTCCATCCATGCTGTTGCAAATGGTAAAAGTTCTTTTCTTTTTACAGCAGCATAGTATTCCATTGTGTAGATGTGCCATGGTTTTTAATCCACTCACCTGCTGATGGGCACTTAGGCTGTTTCCAAATCTTAGGTATTGTAAATTGTGCTGCTATCAACATAGGGGTGCATATATCCTTTCTGATGGGTGTTTCTGGTTTCTTGGGATATATTCCTAGAAGTGAAATCACTGGGTCAAATGGAAGTTCCATTTTTAACTTTTTTATGAAACTCCATACTGTCTTCCACAGTGGCTGCACCAGTCCGCATCCCCACCAATAGTGCAAAAGGGTTTCTTTTTTTCCACATCCTCTCCAGCATTTGTCGTTCGTTGATTTGTTGATGATAGCCATTCTGACAGGTGTGAGATGGTACCTCATTGTTGTTTTGATTTGCATCTCTTGGATGATTAATGACTTTGAGCATGTTTTCTTATGTCTCTCGGCCTTCTGTATGTCCTCTTTCAAAAAGTGTCTATTTAGGTCCTTTGCCCAATTTTTTGATTGGATTGTTTATCTTCCTTTTAAGGAAGTTGTATGAGTTCTCTGTAAATTTTGGAGATTAAACCCTTATCTGAAATAGCATTGGAATATACGTTCTCCCATGCAGTGGGTTTTCTTGTTGTTTTGTTGATAGTTTCTTTTGCTGTGCAGAAGCTTTTTATTTTGCTGTAGTCCCATTTGTTCATTTTTTCTTAGTTTCCATTGCCCTAGGAGCTGTGTCTGTAAAGATATTGCTAAGACAAATGTCTGATATTTTGTTGCCTATGGAGTCTTGTAAGATTTTTATGGTTTCCTGTTGTACGTTTAAGTCCTTTAGCCATTTTGAGTTTGTTTTTGTGCATGGTAAAATTTGGTGATCTACTGTCATTTTTTTTGCATGTATCTGACCAAATTTCCTAACACCATTTATTGAAGAGACTGTCTTGACTCCATTGTATGATCTTGCCTCCTTTGTCAAATATTAACTGAGCATAATGGCTTGGGTCGATTTCTGGGTTCTCTGTCCTGTTCCATTGGTCTATATGTCTGTTTTTGTGCTAGAACCAGGCAGTTTTCAGAACTGTGGCTTGGTAATATAGCTTGATATCTGGTATTGTGATCCCTCCAACTTTGTTCTTCTTTCTCAGGATTTCTGTGGCTATTCAGGGTCTTTTTAAATTCCAGATGGATTTTTGGAGAACTTGTTCTAGGTCTTTGAAATATGTCGTTGGTATTTTAATGGAGAGTACATTGAATTTGTAGGTTGCTTTAGGTAGAATGGACATTTTAATGATGTTGATTCTACCAATCCATCAACATGGTATGTTCTTCCATTTGTTTATATCTTCCTCTATCTCTTTTTTCAATGTAAGGCTGCACATTTTCATCAGAGGAAATTATATGAAGACTTTGGCAGGACTGGGAAATAGTTAAAATCTTAGATCTTTAATAAATTGTGATAAAATATACAAAACTTAAAATTTACCACTTTAACCATTTTTAGGTGTACAGTTTAGTGGCATTAAGTGCATTCAGGTATGCAACCACTACCACCATTCATCTCCAGAACTTTTTATCATCTTGCAAAACTGAAACTCTGTACCCAATCAACACAACTCCCCATTCTCCCCTCCCTCCAGCAGCCAGCAACCACCATTCTACTTTTCCATCTCTATGAAATCTCTATGAATTTGACAACTCTAGGTACCTCAAATAAGTATTTGTCTTTTTGCGACTGACTTATTTCACTTAGTATAATGTCCTCAATGTTCATTCAGGTTGTAGCATATGTTAGAATTTCCTCCCTTTAAAAGGCTGAATAATATTCCATCACTATATATATATTATACACTACCTATTAATGAACACTTGGGTTGCTTCCACATTTTGGCTATTGTAAATAATACTGCTATAAACATGATTACAAATAAATCTTCCAGTCCCTGTTTTCACTTCTTTGAGGTATACAGCCAGAGTGGAATTGCTAGAGTATATTGTACTTCTTTTTTTTTTTTTTTTTTTTTTTTTTGAGGAACTGCCGTACTGTTTTCCCCAGTGGCTACACCATTTTGCCTTCTTACCAGCAATGCATAAGGGTTCCATTTTCTCCATATCATTGCCAACACTTATTTTCTGTTATTTTCTTTTTATAATTGTCATTCTAATTGGTATGAGGTGGTTCTGATTTGCATATCCCTAATGATTAGTGATGTTGAGCATCTTTTCATGTGCATATTGGCTATTTGTATATCTTCTTTTGGAGAAATGTTTTTCAAGTCCTCTGCTCATTTTAAAAATCGGATTGTTTAGGTTTTTATTGTTGAGTTTTAAGAGTTCTCTATATATGCTGGATATTAATCTCTTATTATATATGTGATTTGCAAATATTTTCTCCCATTATGTGAAGTTACAGTTCACTCTGTTAATAGTGTCCTTATCTGAAGACTTTGGAAGAACTGGGAGATGATTAGGATCAAGGTTTGGATCTTGAAATTCAAAGTATCTGGATTCAACATCTGGCTATTTAATGTTGGACAAACTACTTAATCTCTTTGATCCTGCCTTAGTTTTTTCATCTGAAAAATGGGGATGATACTTATAATAGGACTAGCTCATAAGATTGCCATGATGATGAGTAAATGAGATCATACCCATGAAATCTTATCACAGAACCTAGCCCAGTTCAAATGCTAAGTAAGTGGCAGTCTTTATTAGTATTGGGCTTAAGAGGGAACCAGAATGATGTAATTGAAAGGTGATGCTACTTTTCAAATGAGAGAGTATGTAACTGGACAATCAATGGGTCCATGCTGCCTGTCACTACTTGAGCCAATTAATCAGAGACAGGGTTGAATCATATATGAGTGTTTATTCTAATACTACTGGCAGTATGGGAGAGCAGCAGGTCATCCACAAAAAAAAAACACACAAAACTGCTCTGCAGCTCCAGCTGCTTATATAGGGTAAGTAGACAAAGATTACCCTATATGGGAAAGTAGGAGGCTGGGGTGGGACTTCATTGTTTGGGCAACAAGATTGTTAATCTTTCCATGAAAGACAGTTCTTGAATGGTTCTAAGGTTGACTCCCAGGTCCTGGGGGTGTACAACTCCCAGCCAGGCCAGAATGTCCTTTCTTTAATCAACACAAGGCAATCATGGTTAACAGAGCATGATTAATATTTCCCACAACCATAGCTAGCCCCTAACAAGTAGACCAACAATAATTTTTTACCAACTGGAACACAGTAATATTACATAATACTTAACACTTGTGTAGCAAGTTGCAGTTTACAAAGCATTTAAGCATTCATCATTCATTCAACATGAGTAAGACACAGTCCTGAAAAACTGAGTGGGAGAAACCAACAAGGGAGAAGACAATTTCAAGCAGGGTGATGAGAGCTAAAAGGACAGAAGCATAGGGTGCTGGAGTTGGGTGGGCACAGAGGAGGGCAGTTCGAACTGCAGGAGAGTTTCCCAGGTGGGTAATATAAACTCAGAATTCTGCAGGATTACAGGGTTAGGGGGAGGAGAGGGAGTGCTGGAAGGGACTGAGGGTTCTAGGTAGAGGAATAAGCTACTGCAAAAGCTGGCGGTAAGAGAGGTTGGCTCACTTGGAAATGGCTACTAGTTTATTATGGCTGGAGTAGTGTGAGATGAGCCTAGAGAGGAAGACAGGTGCCCGACCATGAAGGGTTTTGTAAAGCAAGGTAAGGAGTTTAGATTTTATCCTGAGAGTATTAAGAAGCTACTGAAGGGTTTTAAGCAGATTTGTGATGTGACCTGGTTTATCTTTTAAAAAGATCTCTTTAGCTGCAATGTAAAGAGTGGAATGAAAAGAATGCAGCCTGGGGGAAAGAAGGAGGAAAGATGAACTAAAAACAGTGGAGACAGAGAGAAGTGGAGGGTTCAAAAGACATTTAGGATAAACAGAGCAGATCTGGGGACTGATTGGATGATCTCAGTTGACTCTCTGGGAATAACTCAGGTATTGGCATCATTCTATCATTTGAGATGAGCAATGGAGGCTGAAGAAAGTCAAATGATTTGTGAGATCCAGAAGCAATCCAATGGGAGTCAGGCTTTCCACCCTGACATCTTCTGTACATTCCTCCAGAATGTGCTGTTAGATGAATTTCTAGATCTTTATGTGTAAATACCAAGGAACTGAAGTCCTATTCCAACTACTGCCTTGCAGCATATAATCATTTCAAAGGTACTTTATCTGAGTTTTTAGTTGGTTGTTAATATACTGTGGCTTCGCACCCTTGATCTTCAAGACATTCTTTCTCTTCCGTTCTTCTTGGTGTTTGATGAGTAGCCTGGATGCAAGCCCTTCCATCTCAGGGAGACTCAAATGATGAGTTCAGGTTCAGAAAGAGTCGCCCCAAGTCCTAGGTTTGGCCACTAGTTATCAGTGGGATAGAATGAATCTCTTTCTATAAACTATCTGAAAACCCAGACAAATATAACAAATGCATATTCACTCAAATTCAGTAACTTTAGGAATGTCTTTTAAAATAAATATACCTTCATGATCTGTTTGGTAAATTGGGTTTCTGACTCCATAATACATTCATAGATGTTAGGAATTTTCCCTGGAACTCTATTGTTGACTCACTAGGGAGTATGTTCCTGCTCTATAATTGCTGAGTATGATGTTATCAGACTTAAACTGTCAACCAAGATGCATGGGTATGTTTAGCTTTTTTCCTTAGATATTTGTACTGTTAAGACTTGTGGGGGGATTGTAATTCACTGAGTTATAAAACCAGCAGGGAAGGAATAATGCAGGGAGAGAAGGTGAATTTACAGTTTGAGAAAAACATACCCTAATATGGCTATTCTCAGGCATCAATGAGATGATGAAAAAGTGTCTCTGTGAATGCCAAGGTCTTGCACAAGCAGAGGGTGATACAGCAATATTTTTCTTGCTTGAAACTCCATAAGCTAGTGAGGCGAGCCTGTGAGTGCAAAGGGGCCTTTGTTGGTGTCAACTCATCCAGGACCAGGCCTTGCAGGGCTGCAGTTCCTGGTGAAGAGGAAGGATGGAGTCCTGACATTGTACCCCACTCCCAGAGGCTGGGCTTCAGGTCACAGGACCTGCACAGTTGACCCCTTGAGACGTGAGAGACAAGGTCAAGTCCTGACAAATGACCCCCCGTACCGCTCCCATAGCTTCTACAAATGGCAGGAGGCGCTCAGCTTGAGGACCTTGTGCTCTTGTCCCTAGGGTTTTGGGCTCCTGTAGGGAAATGCTTCTTTTCAGGGACCACCCACAGCCTAGCCAGCAATAAGCCTAGTCACTCCCGGGGGCGGGGGGCAAGGTAAGGAGGGTCTCACTGGGGAGCAGGGAGGTACAATCTTTCATCATCCCGAGCATCCCAGCACCACAAGCATTACAACCAGCATCACAACCATCCACAAGAGCAGAAATCTCATGGGAGACCATGCAGAGGATCCAAAGAGAGAAAGGAAGAGGGGATGTGAAGGCCCTTTGTAGAAAGTCTGTCCTAGGCAGGCAGAAGAGAAACCCAAGTCTGGATGTTGCACCTCAAAGGCCTATGCTTTCGTAGGGAAGCTAAACTATGTTCACAGATATTCCTATAATTCGGGATGATTGGTGGGGGTCAGGTGAGCAGATACAGAAAAGAAGGCTCCCCAGAGATGTTGAGTTGGGAGTCAGGCTGTAAAGGAAAATTCTGGATTAGTCTTCAGGGAGTGCCCCATGCCATGCTGACATTAAATGAAAACTTTCAAGTTGTTGTAGCCTTGCATCCTTTCCCCTGTCCCACCCTGACACTGATGACAGGTCTACAAAGGGAAAGGGCTTGACCACTTTTGTTGACTGACAGCGGTAAAGAAGAGTACCTTTACCTAAGGAAATCTGTCATCATTGCCCAAGTGTCTTTCTCTCAAGAACCAAAACAAGTCATGAGTCTTAGGCACCTGTGAATCCCTAAGGAGCTGGGTATTCATGGGTATATAGTAGCAGTTCAATACATGCTTAGTGAATGATTGCATGCAAGGGTCTGAAATACTTATCCCGTAACTTCCAAATGACAACCCAGCTTTTCATAAACTGGGAAGATATTTGTTTTCCTATAAAAAAAAATGTCTGCCTTGGAGCATTTTAGTTTGCTGAGTGAAAGAAGCTTCCTTAATAGTTATCCCCTAACCACAGGACTTTCGTGAAATGCCCTAGATCATCCCTCTGGCTAGAACAACATCCCCCACCTCAAGACTCAGACTTTTTTTTATAGCCAATGACCCTCTGAGCCCTTATGTGCATTTTAACACATGCCCTGTGGACACAATGTCCTGCCTTTGCTGCCTCACCCAGTCAGGGAATGCTGCCATCTTTTGAAGCCCCAGTTCTCCCTCCTCAGAAGCCTTTTCTGAGAAAAGCCCACACACCATGATCCCTGCTGACTCTCTGGGCTGCACAGTTGTGTAAGTCATTCATTATATTACAGGTAAACATGCTTTAGTCATAGAGATGTTTCATGCACAGCCTTTTCTCACAAATAAATGGAGAGCCCCTTGTTCCCAAAGATGGTAACATCTGCTTCCCTATCGCCAGGGATGTCTCCCAAAAGGCATTGCACATAGGTATGCAGTAAATACATACTGAATGAGGGGAAGCTGGAAAACAGATCTGGACCTTTCTGGGATCCTCAAGTAACAGACATTTACTTTGGCTGTGCCTGGTTAATTAACCTTCTGCCATCAAGCTGCCTCAGAAGCTGGACAGACAAGAAGAAATCCTGTCTCAACTTCAGATTAGAAATGACTCTGCCACTAAACCAGTTAGTTGCTTTGGCCTCAATTTCCCCATTTGAAAAAATAGAGAGATTGCTACTTCTGGCTAAGATGGGATAGTAATAGCATTTGTATTTACCCTCCTGTATGAAACAACAACAGAAAGACATAATCTGAAGCACCAGTTTTCAAAATACTAGATACTAGGTAACAAAGATAGTGATCCCAGAAAGATGGAAAACAAGATGAGCCCCGTGAATGCCCTAGCTTATTTTAACAGTTTTACTGAGATATAATTCACCTACCAAACAATTCACCCATTTAAAGAATGCAATTCAATGACTTTTAGTATATTCACAGGGATGTTCTACCATCACCAATTTTAGTACATTTTTTAATACCCCATACCCTTTAGCTACCTATTCCCTATTCCCTCCAGCCCTAATTAGCTACTAATCTACCTTCTGTCTATAGATGTCCCTATTTTGGACATTTCAAATAATTGAAATCATATTACATGTGATCTTTTGTAACTGGCTTCTTTCTTTTTTTAACGTAAAGTAAAATATATATTTTTTAAATATATTTTACTGATTTTTTACAGAGAGGAAGGGAGAGGGATAGAGAGTTAGGAACATCAATGAGAGCGAAACATTGATCAGCTGCCTCCTGCACACCCCCTACTGGGGATGTGCTCGCAACCAAGGTGCACTCCCTTGGCCTGAATGGAACCTGGGACCCTTCAGCCCGCAGGCCGATGCTCTATCCACTGAGCCAAACCGGTTAGGGCGTAACTGGTTTCTTTCACTCAGTATAATATTTTCAAGGTTCATCCATGTTGTAGCATGTATCAGTAAGGTCTTCATTCATTTTTATGGTCAAATAATATCAATTGTATGAATATAGCACATTTTGTTTATATATTCATCAATTGATGAACATTTGGGTTGTTTTCACCTTTTGATTATTATGAATAATGATTCTATGTACAAGTTTTTTGTGGATATATATTTTCCTTTCTCTCGGGAGAGAATTGCTGGGTCAGTTGTTAACTCTATGTTTAAACTTTTTAGGAACTATCTGATTGCTTTCCAAAGTAGCTGCATCATTTTACATACCTACTAGCAATGTACAAAGATTCTGATTTCTCCACATCCTCACCAATTCTTGTTATCTGACTTTTTTTATTATAGTCATCCTAGTGAGTATGAAGGGATATGAAGTTCATTGTTGTTTTGATTTGCATTTCCCTGATGATGTTGAGCAACTTTTTATGTGCTTATTGGCCTTTTCTATCTCTTCCCTGGGAAAATATCTTTTCATATCCTTCGCCCATTTTTTAATTGGGTTATTTATGTTTTTATTATCAAGTTGTAACAATTCTTTATATAGTCTAGATACAACTGCCTTATCAGATTAATGATTTATAAATATTTTCTCCCATTCTGTGCGTTGTCTTTGCACTTTCATGAGTGTCCTTTAAAGCACAAAAGTTTCATAAGGTCCAATTTATATATATTTTTCTTTCATTACTCATCCTTTTGATGTAATAAATGAGAATCCTTTGCCATCTCTGAGGTCATGGAGATTTTCCCCATGATTTCTTATGTGTTTTTTATAGTTTTAACTTTTTAGGGTTTTGGTCCATTTTGAGTTACATTTTTTACATAGTGTGGTACATGGTCCAATTTCATTCTTCTACATGTGGCTATCCAGTTGTCTCAGCACTATTTTGAAAATACTATTTTTTCACCATTGAGTGCCTTGGCAATCTTGTCAAAATCATTTGACCAAAAACAATGGTTTTATTACTGGACTCTCAATTTCATACCACCAACTTACATGTCTATCCTTATGCCAATACTATATTGTCTTGATTATCATTGCTTTGTAGTAAATTTTGAAATTGAAAAGTATAAATCCTCCTACCTCGTTCTTTTTTAAAGATTGTTTTAGCTATTATGGGTTACTTGTAATTCCATAAATTTTAGAATCAGTTTGCGAATTTCTAAAGAGAAACAAGTTGAAATTTTTATAGGTATTGTGTTAAATCAATTTGGGAAGCATTACCATGTTAACAATATTATGTCTTCCAATCCATGAGCATGGGATGTGTTCCCATTTATTTAGATCACAATTTTCTTTCAACAATAGTTTTCAGAGTATAAGTTTTGCACTCCTTTTCTGAATTTTATCCCTAAGTATTATTTTTGATGCTACCATAAATAGAATTATTTTCTTAACCTCATTTTGTATTGTTCATTGTAAGGGTATAGCTTTACAATTGATTATTGCACATTGATCTTGTATCCTGCAACCTTACTGAACTTTTTTTTTTTAGCTATAATAGTTTTTTTTGGTTCTCTCTCTGTGTGTGCATGTATGCGTGCATTTTCTTTAAGATTTTCTACATACAAGATCATGCTATCTGCAAATAGGAATACTTTTAATTTTTCTTTCCAACCTGGTACCTTTTTTTCTTGACTAATTGCCCTGGAAAGAACTCCAGTATAATGTTGAGATGCACACATTCTTGTTTTGCTTCTAATCTTAGGAGTAAAGCATATATTCTTTCACAATTAAGTATGATGTTAGCCATGGGTTATTTGTAGATGTTCTTTGTCAAATTGAGGAAGTTCCCTTCTATTTCTAGGTTGCCAAGTGTTTTTTATCATGAAAGGGTGTTAGATTTTGTCAAATGCTTTTTTGCATCTATTGGAGTGATCATGTTGTTTAATTTTTTATTCAACTGCTATGATGTATTACACTAGTTGATTTTTAGATGTTAAACCAACCTTATATTTCTAAGATAAATTCCACTTTCCATAGTGCATAATTCTTTTTATATGTTGTTGGATTAAGTTTGCTAGTATTTTGTTTGAGGATTTTTGCATTCATATTTATAAGAGATAATGGTCTGTAGTTTCCTTGTGATGTCTTTGGTTTTTGTATCTGGGTAACATTGACCTCATAGAATAAATTGGGAAGTGTTCCATCCTCTTATATTTTTAGAATAATTTGTGAGAAGTTAGTAGTATTAGTTCTTTAAATGTTTATTAGAATTCAGTGGTGAACCATCTGGGCCTGATATTTTCTTAGTGGGCAGGTTTTTAAAAATTATTATTCAATCTCTTCACTTGTTACAGGTCTATTCACATTTTTCTTCTTTTTTAAAAATATATATTAATTTAAATTCTTTATTGTTTAAATAAAGTATATTTTTATTGATTTCAGAGAGGAAAGGAGAGAGAGATAGAAACATCAATGATGAGAGAGAATCATTGATCAACTGCCTCCTGAACACCCCACACTGGGGATTGAGCCTGTAACCCAGGCATGTACCCTGACCTGGAATCAAACCATGACCTCCTGGTTTACAGGTCAATGCTTAACCATTGAGCAACACCGGCCAGGCCATATTGTTTTCTTCTTCAGTTTCAGAAGATTATGTATTCTAGAAATTTGTCAGTTTCATCTAATTTATTGGCATATAATTACTCATAGAATTTCTTTATATACAAGATTTGTATATTGCTCTGTGTGCCAACCATCCAAAGCCAAATCTGTCACCTTGTATTAGAGCCCTCTTCTCCCCCTCTTTTTTCTAGGGTCTTAATGTTGAAGATTTGGCACAGATTTTTGCCTTCTTTTGGGACCCAATCACAAAGTTTTCAGTATAGGTCATGGGGAAGAGTAGCTCGGGCAGAGCCTGGCAGACTCCCTGAGTTGATGAACACCGATCTGAGAGTTCAGGGAACCAAGACAGCTAGAGTTTATATATTTTGTCCTGTTTGTCTCAGGTGAGAGGATAAATCCAGTCCCTGTTACTTGTCAGAAGTGGAAATTGCAGTCTTATAAAGTAGAAAGCTTTATTTAAATTCCAGACTGGCCTTTCCAAAAAGAAAGAGAGAGGGAAAGAAGGAGGGAGAGAGAGGCAAGCACTTTGATGTTGGGCAAGAGAAACAATACTGGTGTGATCAGGTGGTTGAAGCCATCAGATGCACAAGGTCCAAAGTTACAAGAAGAAAATGTATTGTTCTTCTCTCCTTATTGAAATATAGTATACACATACATAAAACTATTTTCTTACATTTTGAAAGTCACTGGTGCAGGTTAATGTGGTTCATTTTCTCTTATATCATCCTGTAGTTAGGAGGGATAGAAAGAAAAGGATGAGGGAAAGAACCTGCTCTTCACTGTTTTTTGGGGGGTTTTTTGTGTGTGTTTTTTTAGAAGCCCAGAGGAATTTTATCAAAACTGATATCACTCCAAAATTAATCACCTGAAGACATCCATTGACATCTGACTTTTCTCCTACCATCTGCATATATACTTGCCAGCATTCATTTAAGTTAAAAAAATAAAAGTTTGTTTTAAATGAATAAGCTCGAGGAGGGACAGATTTCTTCTTAGGTAAATAACACGGAGTGAAAGCTCTCTTTATATTACTTGTTTTTGCTTTGGTTCACATTACCTTCTTTGAAAGCTATTACTTTCCATCATTGGGTAAGCCTATGAGTTCCTTTACTGGTATCCAATATAAATGTCAAGTGAAAACAATTTTTCTACAGAGAGAGATGGACATCTAGCCTCTGGAACCTTGCAACTAAATATGTGGTCCATGTATCAACAGCATCAGCAACACTTGAAAGCTTTGTAGACATGCAGGATCTCAGACACTCCCTAGACATCCAAAGTCACATTTTAACAAGATTCCCAAATATGCACATTAAACTTTTAAATGCATACTGCTCTAGAAAGTACCATTATCAAAGGAAACCCAAGTGATGAGACAGGTTTACCTAGAGACCCACGTAATGTTAAAGAACTTAGTCCTAGATTTTAGTTTAGAGAGCAATATGGGAAGAAGCTAAGCTTCACTGAATGTAGGACCAGGCTTAATGTACTGGTATGAGACTATTGCAGGTAACCTGAACAGTACAGAAAGGGTCGGGCTGGGGAGAGATTAAAACTCACAGGGGCTGATACATAGAGAAAGACCTCCTAGAGAAGCAAAGATTGAGTGGTGGCAGTGAAAAAATAAAGGGAAAACCTAATCACAGAAGAATACAAATATAGTCCATATAATATCAGTTATATAGATTTTAAGAACATGTAATAAAATTACTATATGTGTATATATCATATATATTTATATATAATGTATATATAGTATATATGATTGTGTGTGTGCGTGTGTGTGTGTGTATAGGCATGCATGGGAATGATGCATACAAAGACACATAAGAGAATGATAGCACATTTAGGATAGTGATTACCTCTTGGAAGGCATATTAGTTATCATGTAGTATAACAAATTATCACAAAAATAACTGCTTAAAACATACATTTTCAAGAAGCTAGACATGGCTTATCTGGATCCTCTGCTTCAGGATCTCTCTCAAGGCTGCAATCAAGGTGTAGGATAGGAATGCAGACCCATCTGAAGGCTCTACTGGGAAAGGTGGCCTTCCAAGTTCAATTCCATGGTTGTTGGCAGGATTCAGTGTTTTGGCTGGAGGCCTCTGTTGAGTCTTTGCCATGTAGGTCTCTCCCCATACAGCACCTCACAACATGGCAGTAGGCTTCATCAAAGCAAGTAAGGGAGCAAGAGAAAGTGCCAGTGGGATAGAAGTCACAATCTTTTGGGACCTAATCACAGAAGTGACATCCCATCAATTTTGTCATATTCTGTTCATTAGAATCAAGTCACTAAGTCCCACTCACACTAAAGGGGAGGGCATGAATACCAGAAGATAGGGTTCATTGAGGGTCACCTTTGAAAGCCACTAGTCAAAAGCAGGGGAGTGTTAGTAAAAGAGGAGAACTCTAATGTGTACTTATGCAGGAGGCTTCAACTATATCTGTAATGTTTTATTTCTTAAGCTGAGTGGTGGCTGTGTGAGTATGTAATCTTTTATATACCCTTTTTAGGTCTGAAATATTTCCTAATCAGGAATACAGAAAAAAAGTTTAAAGTTAAATGTGCCCAGTTTCTGAATCTGTTTAAGAAAAAAATGGATGGAGTAGTTGTTTGGAAAGGGGGATAAGAAGAGAGTGCAGCCCAGGATTTTGGTGGTTGATAGCCTCGTTTCCACATTTAGTTAAGTCTTCCTATCTAGTTAGTATCAATGCCTTCTTCTCCCACATTATATAGTAGCATGTCTCATAATCTGTCTTACATTAATATCATGTATGTGTGTATCTATTTATTCCACCTCCCATAAGAATTTTCAATTTCTGGAGGGTTTATACCAAATAGGATTTTATTTCTTATCCTATATCACCTAGCACTGTGCTTTAAACATAATAGGTGCCCAATAAATGTTTGTCCAACCAAAGTAGACTTAATGCCAAAAAAAAAGAAACAAAGTGGACTTACTGCTTCCCCACCCCATTTTCTCATGTTAACATTTTAAAATGTATTATATCTTAGTATTCATTAAGGCTATAACCATGGGTGAAACAGAAGGCTTCTGATCAATTCCTTTGTCACCGTTATTAAACTAATAAAGTAGTCACACATATAAAGTGGTGAGGTACCACAAAAATTCTCTCCCAAACAATATATTCCCTGCTGGGGTCCAACCCCAGCAGGTCCAGGGGTCCCCAAAGGTGTGGACGGAGTCGGCGAAGAAGGAATGACACGGAGACAGCGCGTTCAGTTGATCAGCAGCCTAGCCAGGATCTCCAGCAAGGATCTCCAGCCAAATTCTGGTCTGGATCTCCAGAGAGGTTCTGCTTAGGATCTCCAGCCAGGTTCTGTCCAGGTTCTCCAGCCAGGTGCAGTCACCAGGTTCTAGTCAGGTTTTCTTGCCATGTTCTATAGTCAGGTTCAGTCCAGGATCTTTTGCCATGTTCTCTCGCTAGGTTCTGTCTCTAGGTTCTGAGGCCAGTTTCTGTCCAGGATCTTTTGCCATGTTCTCTCCAGCGAAGTTCTTCTGTCTCTAGAGAACGTTCTGTGTAGGTTCTGTACCAATTTCTGTCTCTCTCCGTTCTGTCTTCTTACATCTGTATTTATACCAGTTGATTCCAATCCTATCAATCTCTATTTCAAAGGTTAGGGCGTTTCTTATCTCCATTCCAGGGAGTAAAGATTATGTAGCTTAAGCATGATTGTTCGTAGTTAAAGTGATTAATTACCCACCTGGCACTTAGTTAAGAGGTTTTATTCCCTCCCTAACTTCAGGGGAAAATCCCTACCTGGGGAAACAACCTTTCTCAGAGACCTTGGTTAAAACACATAGTGCCAAGAAGGTGAGCAAACATTAAGAACAGTATGCCATATATGCCAGGTCCCTTGAAACAGCAAGTATGGACCCGCTCCCGGCAATTCCCCACCATGGTGCCTGCTTTTTCTTTCTTATAGACCTTTCTTGCCCTGGCCAGTTTGGCTCAGTGGATAGAGCGTCGGCCTGTGGACTGAAGGGTCCCAGGTTCCATTCCGATCAAAGGCATGTACCTTGGTTACGGGCACATCCCCAGTAGGGGTGTTTAGGAGGCAGCTGATGGATGTTTCTCTCTCATAGATGTTTCTAAATCTCTATCCCTCTCCCTTCCTCTCTGTAAAAAATCAATAAAATATATTTTTTTAAAAAAAAGAACCCTTTATTTAGGTTAAGGGATTAATCCCAGGACATCTCTTGAAACATAAATAATCTTCAAATGGAAACTATAACTATATACCTTAGTGAAATATTCTTTAATTTTTGCAAGAACACTGACCTCTTTGAGAATTTGAAGAAATCTGTAAACACTACCCACTCCAAATGCATAACATTTTACAATTTCAAGTAAGGATTCATAAACTTCTACCCTCGCCCTTCAAAAGATTGAATTAGGACACTGAGGGAACAAATCACCATTCATGGATAATTTAAGGTTGAGGAACCATAAAGAAGGGATAGTGATTAGAAAGTGGGAGCAGTGCCCAGAAAGGAAGACTTAGGTGTGGCATTGCCACACATAAAGAACCTGGGCAGCCCTAAGCTAGCATTATGACTAAAAATGCCTGGGTCCAGTGGACCCATGGGAAAATAAGGAGGGAGGCAAGAGGCTCACAAGGATAGGGGGTCAGGATGCTCTGAAATATTGTGAAAGAACAACATAATTCAAATTGCCATTGAAGTCTATCTTGGATATTTTTAAAAATATCTTGATGTTAGAAGTGCAACACAGATTACAGTCACTGTAGTTGGTGCACATTTCATTTTCAGAACCCTTAGGAAGTTTCAGATGAGGCTGGAAACTTTGGACATCATAATTAGTGTCCAAGAAGAGTATTAATCATACACATGCACAGAATGTAGATTTTCTTCCCAGTCTTGGTATACTTTATGATTGTTCTACTCATGATCCATGTAGCAGAATAAAATCCTTCACTTTAGGACAAACTGTTAATAGCCTTTGGTAGAAAATGAAGATGACAGCTGTGTGCTCATTCTGTATAACTCAGAATGGTGTGTTGCCCATCCCCAAAATAGTAATTACAAACTTTTAGAAGAAAATTCAGTTCAACTAAGCAAATCTGGAACAAATGCCAAATATAGCACCTGGCTCCACTTACCATTGCTGTATTCTCTCTCCCTTTCTTAAAAAAACACACATTTGTGGCACCATCACTGGTTTATTCTGAAAAAATGTCATGGTAAACTCACTTTCTTCCCTTGTGAAGGAGAAATCTTTCAATGCATACTCCATGCCCTGTTTGCCCCTGCTTTTGGGCCCAGACATACAGAAATGCCATATTGGAAGGGTTACAGACCCATACTGTTTCTCTTTGCAATTATGTTAATTCCCCAAATCATCCCTTGACTTCTTTGAACTTTTCAGAAGAGAAATTGAAAAGATGAGGAGAGGGCAGGAACACATATATAACCCATTGTCTCATATTACCCTTATTATCTCAAGCCCATTTTTTTCACAAAGTGAAGCTTTTGCAGGATTCATAAAAGGGGGCCATAAATAAATTCCGAAAGAGTTTTAAATACTTAAAGTTCACAGAAATATGATTTACCAAATGTTCAAAAATAATTATGATGAATCACAATTGTGAATAAACAGTTTTCTGTCTTTATTGCAAAGTTATTTTTAAAGTGTTTCTCCATGAATCATACAAAATAACTGATTGTGACATGAATTTTCATCTTAATAACTATTTCTGAGATAGGAAAACTCTAATTTTAAAAAAGCAACCAATATTTTAATTGAAAATATTGCAGTAAAAGAAATGATACAGTAATGAAACAATATATTTCCCAGGTGTAAATTACATAATTATTTAATGTTATTATTCTTAAATTTTGACACAATTTTATTCCATAGTGAAGCTCTAGGTTATCTTGGTAAAATGGCAAGTCCTTCTAGATTATTGCATTTAAAGATCAGAGCAATGTTATCATAAACTTAGTTTTTGAAATTGGAACTAATTTTTTAAAAGAGAGAAACAAATTGATGATAGAGTCTATGAATTCTCTATCCAGACTGGTTTGTATTCAAAGTGAAGTGAGGAAGATTGAATAGTTTCACAGGCATTAACACCACATACCATTCCTTTGTTTTAAAAAAATAGAAACATTTTAGTAAAAGAGTGTTATCTCCAGCTCAGTTCCTTCTGTTCTCATCACTACCATGAATATGCAGCATCTGGTTGTACTGACACTCATTCTCAAGACACAATGAATTGAGTGGCGCCATTCAGTGCTTATAGGACTGTACTGAAATGGTATGAACACCTCCTCATATCAGCTGTTCATACCATAATGACAGTTGGGATTTCTAAGGGCACCCATCAAGTTGTATTATAAATTACATGCCTATGTTTCCAATTAGACAGTAAACTTCCTGAGGACAGGAAAATGCCTTTTTTGTTTGTTTAGTATTTTGTTTGTTTAGTAACCCAGTGCCTCAAACATTGTTATAATAATAATGCTAAAAATGATAGTAACTCTTATTGAACACTATTAGACCCTATTTTCTATGCACTTAATGCAATTACTCTTTACAGTGACCCTATTTGGGAGATACTATTCATCCCCATTTTGCAAATGAAGGAACTGAGGTACCAACAGGTTGAATAACTTGTCCAAGACTATATGCTAAGGTAGCTGCAGAGCCAGGATTTGAATACAGCAATCGTGCTCCAGGGTAAGGCTGTTCATCTCTAAAAAGTATGCTTTGCTCCCTAGGGTATGTATTCAATAATTTTCAAGACAAATATTTATTTGTTCTCTAAACACATATTAAACCTTAAACAAAAAAAAAAAATGAATGCAATCTTTCAAAGATATTGTCCCAGGAAGCGTCTATTGCTCAAAACCTTTGTAATTCTTTCTTTGGAATTGTTTTCAGCGCCAATTTATGAATCACAGAAGAAAAGTAGTCAATACTTTGTAATAACAGCTTATTTTTTAAATAAACACAGAGTTATTCAGTTTGGTGGCTATCTCATTTGCTCAACATGTTTCTGAATACCATCCGTTCTCCAAAAAACCACATTCTCTATTAAAAGAAGTATATGCTACTAAAGGTGGTCCAAAAAATATGATGCAGATATATTTTTCAATCAACTAATAAATGAACTTATTGAGTACATGCTTGGTCCCAGGGATACAAAATCACATGACATCCCTTCCTTCAGGGGGCATTCAGCTAGATGAGGGAGACAGATAATCCAGTATGACAAGTTCTTTGATACCTATCAAAGTACAGGTTGCCTGAGGATCCCAGAAGAGGAACATCATACCCAAACTAAAACTAATTTTAATCTCCAAAGATGAGTATTGGCCACACCAGTACACGAGGGCACAGACTCTCAGCTAGCTACACTTAGTGGGAGATTATGTCTTTGGATGGGTACAGCCTCTCAGGTTTATTTTTAGAAGATAATAATCTTATTATTTTATGGTCACACTTAGTACTCAAGTTTTTTTTTCCCATTAAACGAAACCTGGAAACATTTGCCCATGGCAGTTTAATTTTAAATATATTTGATTGTTGTTTGCTTTTGTTACTGAAACATTTATAATTCTTCATGTTTCCCTGAAAAATTTTGCTGATGAATTAAACAGAAAACAAACCAATATACTAAGGAGATCATTGTTATCAGAATCTACTTGTAATAGTGGACATATGATGACTATTTGTTTGATAAACAAAGGAAAGAGTAAATCCTTAAGACTGCTTTTCTGTAATTGAAACAAAATAGCTTGTTTCCTTCACTTCCTGTGAGGTGAGGTAGAACAGAATAGCCCACACATGAAGAGAAATGGCTGCTCTGGCAGAAGCTTATACTTTTCTCCATATATTAATTTGCAGGACAGTAATTTTGAACAATGATCAGTGGGAGGTATGGTGCTCCAAAAAGGGGTTGCTCTGTTTTTGTGACTTACCTATCTTTAAAAACAAAAACCCCTCGCATCACATAGAACTGTCCTTAGAGAGTGGAAAAAGTGGTTGGGAGGTGGATAAGTATTGTCCAACATGGGTGAGCTTACTGCTTAGATATAAGAGATGGTGGGAAGTGTTTATACCCTAGTTGTATGCTGAAGCAAGAGCTTGAAGGCTCTCTTCTCTGTAATCCTCATCCCTAAGGGGCCTGACCCTAACCCTGTAAAATTGTTATAGAGAGCAAGAAATAGGACATATAATGAGGCTTTGGAGAGATCTCTAGCATGGGATGCTACCTGGGAAGAGGAGGCCTTTTTGAAATTTAAGAGTGAAATGTTCTTGGGTAGGAGGAAATGTTACCTGCAAGACAATAAGACCTCAGTTCTTGTCTTCTTGAAGAAAAGATTTCATCAAAAGACAAAATACAACAAAGCAAGCAAGAATTTATTGCCCACAGCAAAATCACACTTAGGACAGTGAAACAAGGAAGGGCATAGAACAGTGGTTCTCAACCTTCCTAATGCTGCGACCCTTTAATACAGTTCCTCATGTTGTGGTGACCCCCAATTTCATTGTTACAAATTGAACATAATTAAAACATAGCAATTAATCACAAAAACAATATGTAATTATATATGTGTTTTCCAATGGTCTTAGGCAACCCCTGTGAAAGGGTCATTCACCCCCAAAGGGGTCGCGACCCACAGGTTGAGAACTGCTGGTATAGAAGAAGCAGCAGGAGAGCCTAGGCTGGGCTGCTTTGGCTCACTGGGAAGTCAGAGAAAAGAGGTCCTTGGAGACAGGTTCAGGGGGTTAGCTCAGGATGAGCTGCCGCTGCCCATTGCTCCCCTGGTTGCAAGTTTTATGGTGTCCCTTAGAGGTTAGGACATATGTGCTTGTAAGCGATGGAGAGGGGGAAGGGAATGGCAGGGGTGTGCCCCCTGGGGGAGAGCTCATGCTCTGTCCTTTATATTGAGGGTATTTATCTCTCTCTTGCAGGTTGGAATCATAGGGGAGGTCCCAGGGGAGAATCTCAATAGAATATTCATTAGCTTTCTAGATGTGCTTCTCACACCCCCCCCCCCCCCCCCGCATCATGGTCTCCCCTGATTGGTCAACACTAGAGAAGTGGTCATTAGTCAATGCAGCTGGTCCTGTGGCAGCCAGGATGTCACTTGTCTGGTTTTGCTGCTTTTCTGGGCCTGGAGCTGAAATACAACTGAAGTCTAGATGTTATCTTTAGGGAAGAAACATCAGGGGGTCTAAACCATATGACCAGCAGTATGCTAGAGGAGGAAAGGTTATCCTAGGTTGAGGTACTTGTTTTCCTAGTTTTGCCCTTTGCTGAGCATCTGGAGCTTTCCACCCTGGTGACCTTCTGTACCTAGCCCATCATCCTTGCTCTGCTCATGTCTGTCTAACTTCCTATAACAGAAACACTGGGCACTTACTTGAGTGAAGGGAACATGGTTTAGTAGGCAAAGGGAACCAAAGATAAACTGGATCTGCTTCACAAGTCTGTGTAGTGGGCAAACTTTTTGACTCGAGGACCACAATGGGTTCTTAAACTGGACCGGAGGGCCGGAACAAAAGCATGGATGGAGTGTTTGTGTGAACTAATATAAATTCAAAGTAAACATCATTACATAAAAGGGTACAGTCTTTTTTTTCAATAGTTTTATTCATTTCAAATGGGCCGGATCCGGCCCGTGGGCCGTAGTTTGCCCACGGATTGGCTAGAGCCAGGCTCAGGGAGCTCAAAGAGTAAGGAGTAAGAGATAGTAGGAAGGGAAAGATACCCACCTGCCTACCATTTATTTATTAATTTAGCTCATGGAACATTTAAAAAACTGTGCTAGAGAGCTAAAGGAGCTGCAAAAAAGAAAGTAACATAGTTCTTCCCTCAAGTAGCTTGTATTCCCAAGTGATTCTGAGGCTGTGCAGAAGTTATTTCTCATTGCTAAAGCATAGAGCCGTGAAATACTAGAATGTCCTTCTACAGGCCTACCACACCTCTTCTCCAGCTTTACCATCTCTAGGGACAGAAGGTGAGATTACTCTTCTCCAGAAAGTTCCCTTTCAGTCTTTTAATTCTACTTCTTTTGAGAGGCTGCAGAATCATAGTTTTCAAGCACTAGTCTGGGAACACTTTCATTCTGGAGTCAACTTCAAGGACTGGGGAACATGTGATGAACACTTTCCCAAATCTTGATATCAATATGTCCTCAAAGGCTATTAATTCCATCCGCCCTGAATTATCCCAGATTCATGAAAAGCTATAGGTGTGGATTTTATAAAGAATGCAAGAATAAAATAAAAAGAAAGAAACAAAAGAATGCAGGAATATTTTTTTCAAAAGATTTCCTTATGTGTCTCTAGTACATAAGAAAAAAAAATAAGTTTATATTTAGATTTTCAATAACTTACTGTGATAATTTTATGTGTCCATTTTTAAAAATATATAATTTTTTGATTTCAGAGAGGAAGAGAGAGATAGAAACATCAATGATGAGAATCATTGATCAGCTGCCTCCTACACGCCCCCTACTGGGGATTGAGCCTGCAACCCGGGCATGTGCCCTTGACCGGAATAGAACCAGGGACCTTTCAGTCCACAGGCCAATGCTCTATCCACTGAGCCAAACTGGCTAGGGCTCATGTATTAATTTGACTGGGCCAAGGGGTACTCAAATTAAATGTTACCTGATTGTGTCTGTGAGCCTGCTTCAAGATAAGATTAGCATTTGAATCAGTGGACTCCATAAAGTAGATCACCCTCCGCAACATGGGTGGGCATCATCGAATCCATTGAGGGCCTGAATTGAACACAAAGGCAAGGGAAGGAGGAATTTTCCCCTTTTGCTTCATGTCTACTTGCTTGAGTTAGAATGTTCATCATCTTCTGCCTTCAGACTGGATTTAAACCACTGTTTCTCCTGAGTCTCCAGTTTACGGACAGTGTATATATACTCACATGTACATGTGCTATTGTTCTGTTTCTCTGGAGAACCCTGGCTAATACACTTACCTATTATATACAGTGTTATTCAAACATTTTTAGGAGTTGAATTCTTTTTTCAAACAAAATTCAGAGAATACTCACACAAAATATAAAATAGGGTAACTCTGATTGAGGTAGGGTGAAAGCCAAAGCTTTGACTTCTCATCTCTTCTTTCATTCATTCTCTAAGGAGACACATGAAACACCTAATTCTGCAAAACACAGTTTATAAAATTACCCATGTGAAAATATTTTGTATAAAGTAATTGACTTATCGGATTAGCGGAAAACAAAGTAAGAACCTAAAAAAATCCTGCTGCTCTGGGTAACATTTAAGAATATTTACATGGCAACCCGGCCAGCATGGCTCTGATTGAGTGTCAACTTAGACATCCTTCAGTTTGGTTCCATGCAGAGATCATCACTCTGTGGGCTAAACTGAGGCAAACAAAAGTCGTCTTTCCTCACTAATATCTTCTTTATTAACCCTTTCAAGGAACCTAAACTTACTTTTTCTCTTCCAGAACACCCTAAGTTACCATAATTTATTAACACTGAGCTTTGATTACTTTTTTAAGATAAGCATTTGCTGAAAAAGAATCCTAATAAAAAGCTCCACATCACAGTGTGGTATTGACAGGGAAACAGAGGAAGAGCCACTGTGGAAGGCTATTGCTGAGATAGGTAGTTCTACATGCTTAGAGGATGGTGATGAAGAAATGAATAAACGGAAAGTATAGCTATTGAACATGGCTATGTGTCACATGTTCTCATATGTCCTCACAAAAAAGAATCTGGAAAGTAGGTACTTCTCTCTCATAGTACTTCTCTTAGTAGCTTGTATAGCTAAGGGACAGCTGAATCCATGTCATTAGGACTCAAGTACTATCACCATTCTGCCTTGATAATGAAACTGAATAAATGCATCAACAAGGCCTAATCAGGAGAAAGAAACTGCATGAGCTATTTGATCAGAGGGAATTTATATAAATACAAATAATGTAAGATTCTACTTATATGAGGTACTACAATAGTCAAATTTATAAAGATAGAAAATAGAATGGTGGTTACCAGAGGCTGGAGAGAGGAAAGACTGGGAGTTACTTAATGAGTATAGAGTTTTTGTTTTGCAAGATGAAAAGAGTTCTGGAGATTGATGGTGGTGATAATTGCACAACAACGTGAATGTACTTAATGCCACTGAACTGTACACTTAAAATGGTTTAGATGGCAAATTTTATGTTACTTGTATTTTACTATAACTTTTAAAATTAAAAAATATAAAACAAATACATTTTAGACATATAAAATATTTTTTAAATCATCACCAGAAGACCTAATTGTAGTAAATGTTGGAGGATATCCTTTAAGCAGATAAAAAATGACACCAATAATCAAGATGGTGGCTTAGGGAAACGCTGGTACTCACCACCTCCCACAACCACATCAAAATTACAACTAAAATACAGAACAACCATCATTCAGAATCATCTGAAATCTGCTGAGTGGAAGTCCTATAACTAGAGAAGTAAAGAAGAAAGCACATTGAGACTGGTCAGTGGGGCGGAGGCATGGAATGGGCTGGTCCTAAACCCACATGTAGCATTATTTTTAAATGGGACAGCTATCTCCAAGGCCTTCTGTGAGAAGCAGGGGGTCCCAGCCCCACACCAGCCCCCCAGCCCAGAGTTCCAGAGCTGGGAAGAGAAGCCCTATAACTTTGGGCTGTAAAAACCAGCAGGGATTGTGGCTGACACAGAGGCTGCTGAAATCCCAGGTGTTCCTCTTAAAGGGCCTGTGCACGGATTTACATGGTTCTGCTTCCTCTGAGCTCTAGCACTGGTCAGCAGCTTTGGGGCAGTGGTCGGCAAACTCATTAGTCAACAGAGCCAAATATCAACAGTACAACGATTGAAATTTCTTTTGAGAGCCAAATTTTTTAAACTTAAACTATATAGGTAGGTATATTGTTATTACCTTAATTAGGGTACTCCTAAGCTGGCCTTTGCTGAAAATGTCCTCAGTTCGCTGAGGTCAACCCCTTCCAACTCTCCCATCCTCAACTCCTGCATGAATTGCGTGCACCTCCCCTGCGCTGTGTATCCCTTGGCCGGCCTGCGCTGCGTCTCACTTCTTCACTTCTTCTAACGCCATTTCTTCAAAATAGACTCGCCCAAGCCAAAAACCAACTTCTGCGCATGGGCCACGAAGTTTCAATCGCACTGTATGTGCGTGCCTGCACGTGGTATTTTGTGGAAGAGCCACGCTCAAGGGGCCAAAGAGCCACATGTGGCTCGCGAGCCGCGTTTTGCCGACCACTGCTTTGGGAAATTCCAGGGACATACAGAAAGGAACTGGATTGTGTGGCATCGGGGCAGGAGCTTGGGGGTGGCTTTCTCCCGGACAGGGGTGCACATAGGGGTCATTGTTCCTGTGCTGGGACCTCTCCGGTCACAGAGCTGACTGGCAGCCATATCTGAGTTTTCATCAGCATGGCCCACACTGTTCCCTCAACCCTGGTGATTATATGAGGCCCTACCCCACCCAATTTGGAGCCCTACCCCAGCTGTTTGCAGCAGCTTTTCCATATGAATGGCCTGGCCTGGCTCAGGCTTCCGACTTTGCTAAAATCAAATAAGTAGCAGCTGGAGTCAGCGTGCCCCAAACCTATCAATAAAAGGTCCAAGACCCAGTACTAGCAGCAGCGTACATTGTTTCACAGCTGGACCTCACCTGAGCACTTCCTAAACCAATACAATTAGCAGCCATGTACAGATCCTGATGGGTGGCCCCAGGCAGAGGCTGACTTTGCACCTCCAGGGAGTCCCCAGAGCCAGTGCACCTGGTAGACAGCTGCAGGCCATACCAGATAACAACTCTACACATCCACAAGCAACACACTCAAGAGACAGACTCAGTGAGCACCAAAGCCCCACTGAAGCAAGTCCTACTCCATAGGGGTGTCTCCTGCACAGCAGCTCTCCCACTGTAAGTGCAGCTGGTCCTCACAGCCAATTGGCCTGAAGGTAAATTCCTCCCAGCGATACCAACAGCAATCAAGGCACAATTATAAGACTGTGTACACAGCTCACACAGGGGCGCACCTGGAGTACCCAGCTCAGGTGACTGGGGAGGCTGAGCCACTGGGCGCTATAGGACATGTACTACACAAGGCCACTCTACCAATTCCAGGAGACATAACAGCTCTACTTAATTTATAGAAACAAACACAGGGAAGCAGCCAAAATGAAGAGACAAAGAAACATGTCACAAATGAAAGAAATAGAAGCAAGTGAAGTACTGGATACAGAGTTCAAAACAAAGGTTATAAGGTTACTCAAGGATCTTAATGAGAGCTTTAAGGTACTTAATGAGAGCTTCAAAGGATTTATGAGAGCTTCAAGAGACTTAGTGAGACTTTCAAGGATCTTAGTGAGAATGTCAAAGACATGAAAAAGGACCAATCAGAAATTAAGCATACAATAAGTGAAATAAAGAATAATTTACAGGGATTTAACAGTAAAGTATAGGATTCCAAGAATCAAATGAACAATTTGGATTATGAGGAAACAAAAACATACAATCAGAAGAGCAAAAATAAAAAAGAATCCAAAAATATGAAGATTGTGTAAGGAGCCTCTGGGACAACTTCAAGTGTACCAACATTTGCATTATGGGGGTGCCAGAAGAAGAAGATAGCAAGATATTGAACACCTATTTGAAGAAATAATGATAGAAAACTTCCCCTACCTGGTGAAAGAAATAGACTTACAAGTCCAGGAAGTGCAGAGAGTCCCAAACAGGAGGAACCCAAAGAGGACCACACCAAGACACATCATAATTAAAATGCCAAAAGTTAAAGACAAAGAGAGAATCTTAAAAGCATCAAGAGAAAAGCAGTTAGTTACCTGTAAGAGAGTGTCCATATAACTGTCAGCTGATTGCTCAACAGAAACTTTGCAGTCCAGAAGGGAGTGGCAAGAAATATTCAAAGTGATGAATAGCAAAGGCCTACAACCAAGATTACTCTACCCATCAATGCTGTCATTTAGAACTGAAGGTCAGATAAAGAGCTTCACAGACAAGAAAAAGCTGACGGAGTTCATCACCACCAAACCAGTATTACATGAAAAGTTGAAGAAGGGTATTCAAGAAGAAGAAGGGGAAGGGGAAGGGGAAGGGGAAGGGAAAGGGAAAGGGAAAGAGGAAGGGGAAGAAGAAGGGGAAGGAAGGGGAAGGAGAAGGAGAAGGAAGGGGAAGGAGAAGGAGAAAGAAGAAGGGGAAAGAAGGAGAAGGAGATAGAGAAGGAGAAGAAGGGAAAAGAAGAAATATGAACAATAATATGGCAATAAATACATATCTATCAACAATTGAATCTTAAAATCAAAATAAACAAGAAATCTAATGAACAAAATAAACTGATGAACAAAATAGAATCAGAGGCATGGAAACATGGAATAGACTGACAAATCTCAGAGGGAAGGGGTGAGGGTGGTATAGGAAGAGATTAACCAAAGATCTTATATGTATCTATGCATTACCTATGGACACAATACGGTGGAAAAGGCCTGGGGCAGGGCAGGAACCGGGTGGAGGGTGGACAATGGGCGAAAAGGGGTACAACTGTAATACTCTCAACGTTAAAGATTTTTAAAGATAAATAAATAAATAAATAAATAAAATGACATCAGATGGAAATATGTATCTACACAAAGTAAATAAAAGATATTAAAAACAGAAACTTCATGAGTAAATATATTTTTCTTATTTCTTAAATTTCTTTAAAAGATAATTGACTAAATAAAAATGTATTGTGGGCTTTATAACTTATATATAAGTAAAATACATGAAAATCATAGTATGAAGGCCAAGAGAGGGGAAATGAAGGTGCACTATTATAGTCTGTAGGTCAGAAATCTGACATGGTTCTCACTAAGCTAAAATTAAGGTGTCAGCAGGGCTATGTTCTTTCTGGAGGCTCTAGGGCAGTGGTTCCCAACCTTCTGGCGCTTTAAATACAGTTCCTCATGTTGTGACCCAACCATAAAATAATTTTCGTTGTTACTTCATAACTGTAATGTTGCTACTGTTATGAATCATAATGTAAATATCTGATATGCAGGATGGTCTTAGGCGACCCCTGGGAAAGGGTTGTTCGACCTCCAAAGGGGTCGCGACCCACAGGTTGAGAACCACTGCTCTAGGGGAAAATCTGTTTCCAGCTTCTAGAGGCTGCTTATATTCCTTAGCTTATGGCCCCTTCCTCAGTATTAAGCTTATCACTCAAGCCTCTGCTCTGCCATTACATCTCCTTCTCATTTCGACCCTCTTGCCTCTTATTTATGGGCTTTTGTGATTACACTGAGCCTATTCTGATAATCCTGGATAATTTTCCCACATCAAAATCCTTGATTTATCACATCTGTAATGTTCCTTTTGCCATGTAAAGTGACATAGGTATAGGTTCACAGGATTAGAATGTGGAAACCTTTGGGGATCATTATTATCTACTATATACCTCAGTTAAAAGGGAAAGATTTTCAGAGTGGGTTTAAAAAGTAAGAACTAAGTTCATGCTGTTTACAATAAATATTCTTTAAATATAAGTACACAAATAAGTTAAAAATTAAAGGATAGGAAAATATATACCATGTGTAGTAGGCTGAATGGTGGCCCCAAACATATATCTGTGTTTTAATCCCTAGAACCTGTGAATATTACCTTATAAGGCAAAAGATGTGATTAACATAGGATTTTGAGAGGAGGAGCTTTTCCAGAGGACCTTAAATGCAATCACATGTATCCTTATAAGACAGACACAGAGGGAGAATGGACACAGAGAAGGCAATGTGAAGACTGAGTAGAGAAAAAGATACAGACACAAGCCCAAGAATGCTGACACCAGAAGCTGAAGAGGCAAGGAACATAAGTTGAATACCCTTCTTCAACTTTTCATGTAATACTCTATCCCCTAGAGCCTCCAGAAATGTGAAAGAATAAATATCTGTTGTTCTAAGCCACCAAGACTTTGGTAATTTTTTATGGCAGCCATAGGAAACTAATAAACCTAGTTAACTAATGCTAACACCAGATACGGGAAAGACAAATGGCTACATTAATAACAGAAAAGAAGATTTCAGAGTAGAGAATATTACATGGGATGAGAATAATAAAGTGATAAATTCATCAAGAAGATATAACAATCTTAAATATTTATGCAACTAATAATAAAGCTTCAAAATACATGAAGCAAAAAGTGTATTCAAGTCATACCAAATATGACTCTGACATTAATGGAGTTAAATTAGATTATTTTAAAAATATGTTTTTATTGATTTCAGAGAGGAAGGGAGAGGGAGAGATAGAAACATCAATGATGAAAGAGAATCGTTGATTAGCTGCCTCCTGCACGCCCCCTACTGGGGATTGAGCCAGTAACCCAGGCATGTGCCCTTGACTGGAAACAAACCCAGGACCCTTCAGTCTGCAAGCTGACGCTCTATCCACTGAGCCAAACCAGCAAGGCTGGAGTTAAATTAGATTTTAATACCAGAAAGACATCTGGAAAATCCCCAAATATTTGTAAACTAAAGAACATATCTATAAATAACACCTGTCAAGGAAAAAAATCAAAAGGGAAATTGTAAAGTATTTTTAACTAAATGAAGATGAAAGCACAACACATCAAAATGTCTAAGATGCCATAAAGCAGCAAAAAAAAAAATTAAAGCACTACATATGCAAGAAAAGAAATATTTCAGGTTAATGGTATCATCTTCTACCTTAAGAAACTAAAAAAAGTAGATCAAAATTAAGTCCAAAGTAAGAAACAGAAGTCAATAAAATGGAAAACAAAAAATCAATAGAGAAATACAATGATTTTTTTTTTTTCAGATAATCAGCAAAGTTGATAAAACTTTGGCTATGTTGATAAGGAAAAGGGAAGACAAAAATAACCGATGTCAGAAATGAGACAGACGTTAGTTAGCACTGCAGATTCTACAAATAGTAAAAGAATAATAGGGGAACATTATGAACAAACTATATCAATAAACTTGAATATTTAGAGGAAATGGACTAATTGCTTTAAAGACTCATTCAAACACACATATATAACATGAATAGGCAGTTCTAAACCTATTATAGAAATTGAATTTTCAGATAGAAAGCTTCTCACAAAGTAAACTGCAGGCCCAGATGTTTTCTCTGTTGATTTCTACCAAAAACTTAAAGTAGAAAGAATACCAGTTTTACTCAAAGTGTTCCAGAAAATGGAAAGAAGGGAATAAGTCCTAACTCATTCATTCCATGAGGACGGCATTACCCTGATAATGAAATGGGGCCAATGAAAGTATATATAGACCAATATTCCTCATGAACACAGATGCAAAAACCCAAAATAAAATTTTAACAAATTGAATCCAGCAAGAAATAAAAGGAATTACAACAAGTGCAAGTGTGTTTATGTCAGGAATGCAAAGTGGTTTATATCTGAAAAGAAATCAATGTAATTCATTATATTAGCAAATTCTATTTAATAAAGGGATAATATGCAAATTGACCATCACTCCAACACACAAGATGGCCACCCCCATGTGGTCACAAGATGGCCACCACAAGATGGCCAGCAGGGGAGGGCAGTTGTGGGTGATCAGGCCAGCAGGGGAGGGCAGTTGGGAGGGACCAGGCCTGCAGGGGAGAGCAGTTGGGGGAGATTAGTTCTGGAGGGGAGGGCAGCTGGGGGGACCAGGCCTGAAGGGGAGGGCAGTTGGGGAGGGGACCAGGTCTGCAGGGGAGGGCAGTTGGGAGTGACCAGGTCAGCAGAAGAGGGCAGTTAGGGGTGACCAGGCCTGCAAGGGAGGGTAGTTAGGGGTGACCAGGCCTGCAGGGGAGGGCAGTTGGGGGTGAGCAGGCTGGCAGGGGAGTGGTTAGGGGGTGATCAGACTGGCAGGCAGAAGCAGTTAGGGGCAGTCAGGCAGGGAGGCAGGTGAGCAGTTAGGAGCCAGCAGTCCTGGACTATGAGAGGGATATCCGACTGCCTGGCCTAAACAGACAGTCAGACATCCCTTGAGGGGTCCCAAATTGGAGAGGGTGCAGGCTGGGCTGAGGGACACACCCCTCTGTGCACGAATTTTATGCACCAGGCCTCTTGTTAACAAATAAAAGCCATAAGATCATCTCAATAGATAAAGAAAAAATACATTTGACAAAATCCAACATCCATTACTGATGATAACTCTGAGCAAACTAGGCATAGAAGGGAATTTAATCAGTTCGAAAGAGTACCAATAAATCTACAACTAATATCATACTTAATGGTGAAAGAGTGAGTGCTCTCCCTATAAGGGCACTAATAAGTCAAGGGTATCCATTTCACCCCTTATATTCAGCACTGTACCAGAGGCTCTTCCAGAGCAATTAGGTAAAAAATTCAATAAAAGGACCCAAATTGCAAAGGAAGAAGTACAATTTTCTTGCAGATAACCTGTTCATATGCAGAAAATTGGTTGTAATCTTTAAAAAAAATTGTATAACTAATATGTGAGCTTAGTAAAGTTGTAGGCTACATTATCTATCTATAAATATATATAAAAGCCTAAGCGACCGTTATGACCGAATGACTGGAACAACCAGGCGACCAGTCACTATGATGCGCACTGACCTCCAGGGAGCATATGTCCAATGGAGGAGCTGCCCCCTGGTGGTCAGTGCACTCTCACAGCCAACCTCCCGGGGTCCCTCCCCCCAGCCGGCCTGCCCCCCTATAGGCCTGGATCTCCAGCCAGGCCAAGGGACCCCAGCCATGCACGAATTCATGCAACAGGCCTCTAGTTATTATATAATTTTTATATAATTGAAACAACTGTAATGAACAATTGAAATAATGAACAATTGAAATTTTAAAATATCATTTGCAATAGCAGCTAACATACTAAATAATTAGCAATAAATCAGATAAAAGATGTGCAAAACTTGTATGCTAAAAACTATAAAGCATTACTGGGAAAAACTAAAAATCTAAATGGAGATTTATACCTTGTTCATGGGTCAGAAAACTCAATATTGTTAAGATAACAATTCTTCCAAAATCGATTTATATATTCAATACAATCCTTTTCAAATTTCCAGCATGATAATTGTAGAAATTGACAAGCTGATTCTGAAATTCATATGGAAATGACCTAGAATTGCAAAGCAACTTTGAAAAAAACACACATTTGGAAGGCTAACATAACCTGATCTTAAGATGTATTATAAAACTACAGTATAATTAAGACAGTGTGGTAATGATACAAAACATCCTATATAATAAAAGCCTAATATGCTAAGTTCTGGGCATCCACTCAACCAATCAAAGCGTAATATGCTAATGATATGCTAAGGCCTCTCAACCAGTTGCTATGACGTGCACTGACCACCAGGGGGCAGATGCTCTGATTGGTAGGTTAGCTTGCTGCTGGGGTCTGGCCAATCAGGACTGAGTGAGATGGGCTAGACATGCCCTGGACTCCTCCTGCAGTCTCTCCCCAACTGGCCAACCTCTCACATCCTTCCCTGGACCTGATTGTGCACTGGTGGGGTCCCTCAGCTTGGCCTCCACCCTCTCACAATCTGGGACACCTTGGGGGATGTTAGAGAGCTGGTTTCGGCCCAATGACAGAACCACCAGTTGCTATGATGTGCAGTGACCACCAGGGGACAGACGCTCAACACAGAAGCTGCCCCCTGGTGGTCAGTGTGCTCCCACAGGGGAAGCACCACTCAGCTAGAAGCTGGGCTTTTGGCTGGCGAGCACAGCGGTGGTGGTGGGAGCGCTAAGGATATCTGACTGCCGGCTTAAGCCCGCTTCCCATGGGGAGCAGGCCTAAGCCATCAGTCAGATATCCCCCAAGGGCTCCCGGACTGTGAGAGGGCACAGGCTGGGCTGAGGGACCCCTCTGAGTGCATGAATTTCATGCATCAGGCCTCTACTATATATTAATGGAACAAAATAGAGAATCCAGAAATATAACCACACAAACATAGAGAACTATTTTCTTACAAAGGTACAAAGGCAATTCATTGGAAAAATAGTAACTTTTTAAAAAATTATTTATTTATTTAATTAATTTTTTGGTTAATTCTCACCAGAGGATAATTTCCCATTGTTTTTTAGAGAGTTGAAGGGAGGGGGAGAGATCTCTCAGAGAGAGAGAAACATCCATGTTAGAGAGACACATTGATTGGTTGCCTCCTGCACACGCCCCAAACAGGGTATTAGAAATGAAGATCTGGCCCTAGCTGGTTTGGCTTAGTGGATAGAGCATCAGCCTCTGGACTGAAGGGTCCTAGGTTTGATTCTGGTCAATTGTAGGTACCTTGGTTGCAGGCTCGATCCACTGTGTCTAAAAATCAATAGAAAAAATATTCTCAGGTGAGGATTAACAAAAAAATTTAAGAAGCAAGGCTGGGGTGATTCAGGAACTGCAAGCATACAGGAAACCTACAGTAAGCAAGCAGGTAGTAGCAAGTTTCTTCCTCCTCCAGCTTTGCAATCTCCCTCTACTGCCCCTTATTGGCAGAATCTAACATAGAGCCAATCAACAAACCTGAAAAAGTGGCCTGTAGTGTCCTAATGCCAGCCTCACAAAGAAAGGGAGCAGGCACGGTGAGATTGGAACAGAGACAAGATCTTAATAACTGGCACAATACAACTATGGTAAAGATGCTTAGTTAGCCTCCAAACATCTGTACTGTCCTTTCATCATGCTAAGTTATGTTTGGGAAATGGCTCTGCAGACAGGAACTACCATTTCCCAGTTCCCTTTGCATATAGGTGGGGCCTTATGATAAGTCCTCACCAATGGAATGTTGATGGAAGGGGTGTGTCATTCAGGTAATCTCCAATCTTTCTCTTTTCCCATCTGTTGGCTGTTTTTCAGCACTCAGGATGACCTTGGGTGCCATATGTTTAAAATGACAGAACTAGTGTTACTTTAATGAATACATAATCCTGCAGACACTATGTCCTGGCCCCTAGGTGGAAGGGGGCATAATATATACACAGTGCCCATAAGATCACCAAGGAGGCTGTTGAATCCACCAGCAGGGAACTCATAAATGCTTATCAAAACTCTACTCCCATATATATGCCACATTTTATTTTTATTTTTTTAATATATTTTTATTGACTTCAGAGAGGAAAGGAGAGAGAGATAGAAACATCAATGATGAGAATCATCGATTGGCTACCTCCTGTACACCCCCAACTGGGATCAAGTCCACAACCCAGGCATACACCCTGACTGGGAATCAAACCAGTGACCTCTTGGTTCCTGGGTCAACACTCACCCGCTGAGCCACACCCGGTTGGGCTATATGCCACAATTTGTATAAGAAGAAATGTTTCTGTTACCTTTTGAACTTACAGATTATTTGGCTGAGAAAAAAATGGATACTCCCCTTTCCCCTCTCTCCCTGTACCCAATGACATGCCCTCTTATACAAACATGAATTCCCTCCTCTCACTGATCCTCACTGATTCCACCAGAGTGCAAATCTTTGCCATGGTCACTTTCTTTTCACTCCTTTACTTTCTCCTGAGACTTTACTACAGGAATATTTACTACTTTAAAGGTATTTTACCTCCCTTTTCAGTGTTATCAACTCCCAGTTCCCTCTTCCAAGTTAGGCTCAAAAGGAATGACATATAGTTCACATATACTAGAATCAAAATGTATAAAAATACATAAAATAAATTTATTTTTATTACAATTTTGTATCATTAGAAGTAAAAAGGATTACAGGTAGTACCTACTGGTAGTTTAAGGGGCTATCAAGTCACTCAGAGATCAGTATGGATTAAGACATACAGAGATTAAACTAATATCTGAGATCAGCTGCCAACCTCCAAAATATTGCCCTCAGTAACTTTCCACTGTCCCTGAAATTCTCACCAATAATACAGTCACTCTTAAAAAACCTTCCAAAGAGGTACAAATAGTTTTTCAGGTTCTTGGAGCAAAGCAGTGAAGTAGTTCACATTTGGCTTTGGCTGTTTGAGCTTTGACTTCTTCACTTGTTAAAAAAAAAATCCTTTCTCTTCTGTGTACCCAACACCCATTTCTTGGAGTCCCTGAACAGCTGGTATGTATTGTCCAATAAGATGCAAACTGGCAATGGTCTCTCTTCCAGTAGAATCTACATTTTATTAATAGTATCTCAGCAACTTATATCTGATGGATATTTATAAACTCTCTCTTATCTTCCCACTAGTTCTATGTGGTAGTATCTATTTTATTTGACAAGAAAAATAATCTGAGAGAGGTTTACATGACCTACCCACCATTATGGGCCAAATCAGTGGTAGAACCAGGATCAGAAATCATACATCCTCACCCTAGCTGGCTTGGCTCAGTGGATACAGCTTCAGCCTGCGGACTGAAGGGTCCTGGGTTTGATTCCGGTCAAGGGCACATGCCAGGGTTTAAGGCTCAATCCCTAGTAAGGGACGTGCAAGAGGCAGCCAATCAATGATTCTGTCTCATCATTGATGTTTCTATCTCCCTCTCCCTCTCCTTTTCACTCTGAAATCAATAAAAAAAAAATATTAGGGGATAGAAAAACCAGAAATCGACCTGAACCAATATGCTCAATTAATATTTGACAAATGAGGCAAGAACATACAATGGAGTCAAGACAGTCTCTTCAGTAAATGGTGTTGGGAAAGTTGGACAGATACATGCAAAAAAAATGAAACTAGGCCACCAACTTACACCATACACAAAAATAAACTCAAAATGGATAAAGGACTTAAATGTAAGATGGGAAACCATAAAAATACTAGAGGAATCCAAAGGCAACAAAATCTCAGACATATGCCGAAACAATTTCTTCACTGATAGGGCATTGGAAACTAAAGAGAAAATAAACAAATGGGACTACATCAAAATAAAAAGCTTCTGCACAGCAAAAGAAACCAACAAAACAATGAGAAAGCCCACTGCATGGGAGAACATATTTGCCAATGTTATCACCGGTAAGGGTTTAATCTCCAACATTTATAGGGAACTCATATAACTTAGCAAAAGGAAGATAAACAATCCAATCAAAAAATGGGCAAAGGACCTAAATAGACACTTTTAAAAAGAGGACATTCAGAAAGCCAAGAGACATATGAAAACATGCTCCAAGCCACTAATCATCTGAGAGATGCAAATCAAAACAACAATGAGGTACCACCTCACACCTGTCATAATGGCTATCATCAACAAATCAACAAACGACAAGTGCTGGAGAGGATGCGGAGAAAAGGGGAACACTCGTGCAATGCTGGTGGGAATGCAGACTGGTGCAGCCACTATGGAAGACAGTATGGAGTTTCCTCAAAAAGTTAAAAATGGAACTCCCATTTGACCCAGTGATCCCACTTCTAGGAATATATCCCAAGAAAACAGAAACACCAATCAGAAAGGATATATGCACCCATATGTTCATAGCAGCACAATTTACCATAGCTAAGATCTGGAAACAGCCTAAGTGCCCATCAGCAGATGAATGGATTAGAAAACTGTGGTACATCTACACGATGGAATACTATGCTGCGATAAAAAAGAAGGAACTCTTACCATTTGCAACGTCATGGATGGAACTGGAGAGCATTATGCTAAGTGAAATAAGCCAGTCAATGAAGGAAAAGTAACACATGATCTCACTCATTTATGGATAATTAAGACCATTATAAACTGATGAACAAAAATAGATACAGAGGCAGAGCAACATCCAGCAGACTGTCAAACTACAGCGGGAAGGCCGGGGAGGGTTGAGGGGTGGGTAAGAGATCAACTGAAGGACTTGTATGCATGCATATAAGCATAACCAATGGACACAAGACACTGGGGGGTAGATGAGGCCAGGGGATGGTCAAGGGGAGGAAAAAAAAGGAGATATATGTAATACTCTTTGTAATACTTGAAGCAGTAAAACAAAATTAAAAAAATAGAATATAAATAAAACTCCTGACACAATACAAGATATATATATATATATATCACCAGCAGAGCTATAGCATTACTTTCATTTAAAAAAACCGAAATCATATCTCCTCACTTCTGGCCCAGTATACTTCCCTAGAGGTAAACTTTTCCAACCTCCCTTTCTGGACCCTCCATGGTTTGTTTCTGACCATCTATCTGTACAGAAAAAAAGGGGGGCAGGGGCAGGGTTTTGTCCTGAGCATAAAACACGAGGCTTACTTTTAGTTTATTATGTTCACTGTGTGCTTTGGTTCATGTACAACCCTTCTTCCTCAACTCTGAGAGCCCTTACCATCCTAAAGTCTACCGATCCTTCATGGACTGGCAGGGACCTTTTCCAGGCAGCCTTTCCTAACCAAAACCACACTACAGTCATTACTCCCTTACATTAAATTCCCTTAGCACCTGAGAATCCAGAACCTTTAAGTAACTGGACTTTTTTGTGTATGTAGTGGTGGTGGAATTCTATCCACCAGATTTTAGGGGAAAAGAGAAAAATGACAATATAAAGAACTATCAGAGGTTTAATCATACACAGATTTTAGTCTGTGGCCAGGGCCCATTCAATTTCATTGCAATTTCTTCCACTTACTAAAATTCTGAAAAGTGCTCACTGATAGTAATGAGGTTGGCCTAGGGCCTCTGCAGGATTCTCATGAAAAAAGAATTAGTGGTCACTAGACTGTGCTCTTATGAAGTAAAGTGGGTTCAGATATTAAAGATTGGCCAGCTGAACCAAACAGATTTTTCTCCTTAATCCCAAGTTAACCAAAAAATTCTGCTCTAGGAGCTTCCAGTCCCCTAGTATGCGAGGGGGTTGTATTATTCCCTGGGTGTGATATATATGTCTACTTCCACTTTTCAAGTAGCACCTTCTGCTGCTCTTGTACAAGAAGATGGGCACTTAATTGATACCAAGTATTAATTGCTTCAATGTTTCTAACTCTCTATCCCTCTCCCTTCCTCTCTGTAAAAAAATCAATATTGCTACTTACCAATTATGTGAACTTGGAAAAATTAAACTATCACAACAATACTATCCAAAAGTGACCTGGGCATATCTGACAACTGTATTAGTTCATCCATTTGACTAGGAAAATTTATAGCAGAGGGGGTCAAAGTCCTGGGATGCTGTGCCGTGCCAGCACAGCCAAGGGTTCAGTGAGCCTGAGGAGGGGCAGTGAAGGACTAAAGAAAAGACAAACAAAGAGAATATAGCTGGGGCTCAGTGAATCTTCTGTGCCTGGATGAGGCCACAGAGAAGGATCCAGCCAGCAAGCTGAGCCTTTGTTTTTAAAGTCAGAGAAAAACAAGGTAGTGGTCACCATAGTTACAATGTTCTTGTGAGTTTCACTTGTTTTGGCAACACTTGCTGCACCTCCCACAGCCCATTAGGTACCTAGGAAGGATCTAGGGGTTGGCCATAAGGTCAAGCTTAATTATGCTAAGAGGGCTCTGCCCTCTAAGCTGGGACTTGTTTGTGGCTCTGCCACAGGTCAATCTGAGGCTTAACTCTAGAGTTGCTCCCTACAGGATGCTGTGGAATAAATTTGCATAGGAATTTCAGAACTAAAAGGTTAGTGATCCCAGAAGAATGGGTAGTTCTGAGGAGTTTTGAAGCCCTTGTTCTAGGAAAAGAAAACAAAATGGGGTTCTCTGTCATTTTGAAAGATGCTGAGGTGACTTAGGGATAAAAAGACTCACTTTGAAGTGATGAGCTATCCCATTTGAGTTTAAAACGGATGGTTGCAAGGACCAGAATAATATGCATATTAATTATATGGAGGTCTACAGGGCTATTTACCCTTTGGAGGTAAAACTCTTATGGATCCCCCAGCAAAACGAGGTAGCATATCCTGCTTAGCTACAGGGGAGCATTTCTGAAGTCATATATCTTGAGATATACTTTAGATATCTATGTCAGTCTAAAGATTTCCATAATAGTTAAGTTCAACAAATGGTTCTCAAATGTCTATTTTCCTGGCACTATGCTAGTTTCTAGAGATGCAAAAATAATAATAACTACTAGTAATAGTCAAGCATTACCAAGAGGTGGTTTTGTTGTTATTGTTGTTGTTTATTTTTTACCATGTGAAACTCTGTGCTAGGTGTTTTATATATATTTTTTAATTTACTTTTTTACAGAGAAGAAGGGAGAGGGATAGAGAGTTAGAAACATCCATGAGACAGAAACATCGATCAGCTGCCTACTGCACACCCCCTACTGGGGATGTGCCCACAACCAAGGTACATGCCCTTGACCGGAATCGAATCTAGGACCCTTCAGTCCGCAGGCTGACGCTCTATCCACTGAGCCAAACCGGTCAGGACTGTGCTAGGTGTTTTAGATATACCATCTCATTTCATTCTTTCTATTACCCTGAGGTAGTCTTAGCCCCACTGTAAAATGAGGAAAAGGAGGGATAAAAGGGTTATATAATTTGCCTAAGGTTACACAGCTAGTACAGAGCAGAGGCAGGACTTAACCCCAGGTATGCCTCATTCCAAACTTTATGATTTAACAGGTATATCTCAGAGACTATTAAGCTTTAAGACTCTCATGGTGAAGTGGCAGACACACACAGAGATAGTTTCAAACTATCATGCTGAATGCTAAGATAGAGGTATGCCTAGGGTGCTGTGGGAATATAGAGAAAGAGTCTTTGAGAAAAGCAGCACAGCATATGGATTTCTAAGAGCACAGCCTGGAGCCAGGCAGCCTGGGCTTGAAGTCTGGCTTTGCTACTTACCAATTATGTGAACTTGGAAAAATTAAACCTCTATTGCCTCAGTTTCTTCACCTGAAAAAGGAGATAATAATAGAACCTAATTCATAGAGTTGTTGTGAGGATTGAAAGTGCTTATAATGGCCCTGGCTGGTTTGGCTCAGTGGATAGAGCGTCAGCCTGCGGACTGAAGGGTCCCAGGTTCGATTCCGGTCAAGGGCATGTACCTTGGTTGTGGGCACATCTCCAGTAGGGGGAGTGCAGGAGGCAGCTGATCAATGTTTCTCTCTCATCAATGTTTCTAACTCTCTATCCCTCTCCCTTCCTCTCTGTAAAAAAAATCAATAAAATATACTTTAAAAAAGAAAGTGCTTATAATGGTTCCTGGCACATAATTAGCACCATACACATGGTAAAGAAAATAAGTAAGCTTAACACTGAATGAGGTTATAGGAAAGGATTCTTGAAAGGGCTGATGCCTGAGCTATCATAGAGGATGAGTACAAGTTAGCCAGGTGAAGAAAAGTGGGAAAGGTGGGCCAGACAGAACAGAGTGCTTGACTCCAAACCAGCATCATTGGTGGGGACTTACTATAAGCAATTTAATTCTAGAATAGAGTGTACGGTACAAAAAAGAAAGAGATGGGGGCATGTCTGGAAAGGCCTAATATATCACTTGAAAATGTCTGGACTTTATCTTATGTGGAACAAGAAACTATAGGAGAGAAGGCTTTTGTGCATGGAAATAATATGTGCAGATGTTCATGGGAGAGTAGATTTGTTATATGGTCTGAAATTTACTTTAAAATAACTCAACACGGCCCTAGCTGGTTTGGCTCAGTGGATAGAGCGTTGGCCTGCGGACTGGAGGTCCCAGTTTCAATTCCAGTCAAGGGCACATGCCTGGGTTGAGGGCTCAGTCCCCAGTGGAGGGTGTGCAGGAGGCAGCCGATCAATGATTCTCTCTCATCATTGATGTTTCTATCTCTCTCTCCCTCTCCCTTCGTCTATGAAATCAATAAAAATATATTTAAAAATACTCAGCATGGACAGTGTGAGATACACACACACACACACACACACACACACACACACACACATTCCCTAGGGACAGTTCATATATGAAGTCTCCCAATGAGAAATACACTCCAACTGTGCTTAATGTGCATATTAAAGACTATAATTATAAATACACACTCCATAACACTCTAGAGGCAGATACTGGAAAGCTTTGCCCAATTTACCTAAATCTACACTAGTGGGCTTGCTCATTAATATAAGGGAAGCTGGTAGCTGTGGCTCTGGTCTACAAGTAGTTATTTCCATCTGTTTCTCAGGCTGGTGGGAAGGCCTGGGAGGAGGTCCAGGGGGTCACAGGGGATTATGGAACAGCCTGGAGTCTGAGGAACTAAAACCAAGGAGCTGCTGCTGGAGCCCCAGCCAGGGACAGAGACAAAAGAGGAGCAGCCCGAGCCCTGATCCCCAACCCCAGATCTGGGCCCTCGACATGACTCAAGAGCCCCTGGAAGCCAGGAGGAGAAGGAGGAGCTGGGACTGGTTGAGGGTGACCTGGGGGTGGCGCCGTTGTGAACCTGAGGACCGGAAGCTGAAAGCTTCAGTCAGGGAGATGGAGGAAGCAGGTGACCAGTTAAAGGAACTACAGAACAAGGTGGAGAAGCAGATGAATATGAGTCCACCTCCAGGCAATGCTGGCCCAGTGATCATGTCTATTGAGGGGAAGATGGAGGCTGATGCTGTTCCATCTATGTTGGCAATGTGGACTCTACTGCAACAGCAGAAGAGCTAGAAGCACACTTTCATGCCTGTGGTTCAGTCACCATGGTACCATACCCTGTGACAAATTTACCGGCTATCCGAAAGGGTTTGCATATATAGACCTCTCAAACAAAAAGTCAGTGAGGGTTTCCCTGACCTTAGATGAGTCCCTATTTAGAGGAAGACACATCAAGGTGATCCCAAAATGAAGCAAGAGACCAGTGTTTCTCAGGAGCTCCATACCATGCCTGGACCACCAGGTACAACAGTTCCAGCTCTAGAGACTACATTGGTTTTAAGAGCAGACCCTGGGGTCAGAACTACAGAAGCTGGCTTAGAGCGACTTCATGGTATTCCCCTTACTAAAAATAAAAGTGTATGTAAGAGACGAGAGGGGAAAAAAAGAGAAAAGAAGGGGAAACTTAAAAAAAGAAAAGATCTGCATGGAGTCTCTGCGCGCGCTCTGGCCCCTGGCACCAAGTAGCCGGCAGACTGGCAAAATCTCATTCATGGATAATAAAGACCATTAGAAACTTATGAACAATAATAGATACAGAGGCAGAGATGCCTCAAACTGATTGTCAAACTGCAGCGGGAAGGCCAGGGAGCATTGGGGGGGGCAGGAGGGAGGGGGATAAGAGATCGGCGGAAGGACTTGTATGCATGCATATAAGCATAACCAATGGACATAAGACACTGGGGGTAGGGGAGGCCAGGGGATTGTCAAGGGCGGGGAAAAAAGGAAATATATGTAATACCCTTTGTAATACTTTAAGCAATAAAAAAAAAAAAGAAAAGAAAAGAAAAACAGAAGATGACCTTGATGGGAAAAAATATATTTAAAAAAAGATATCCTGTAGAAGCGGGGAGAATCCCACAACTAATTGATTAAGAGGGACCTGCTTTGGGGAGTAGGGTAAGGTACAGGGAGTAGGGCATGGGGTTACTCATTCACTCTGGGGATTTTCCATGGATACATCTTAACTAAGCAAGCTGCTCCCTGTTTCCCTAACTTCACCCCCTTGGGGGCTGCTCAAGTGTAAATGGACATGGACGGTAGGAGGGTTTTTGTTTTTTTTTTTACAAGGAAACCAAATTGTCCTGCTTGTTATCTTCCCTCCATCTTCTTCCTAATGTTCACAGCCCCCTCCTGCCTGTTCTTATCCTCTTTTCTAACTCTCGGCCCCTCCAGATTGCCTGGCGATCCATTTTGTTTACTTTTGTGTTTCTTTTTTTGTTTGCTTTGAGTGTCTTTTTTTGGTAGGTTTCTGTAGATAGAAGAACTCTGTTCCACTCCCTGAAGGTCCAATGTAAATTCCCCTTCCCCCCTGGGGAGATGTACTAACATGTTTAGGGGGGGTTGTTTTTTCAATTTTTTGTTTTTCCCCTTTGCCCTTTTCTCCTTTATTTGAAGGGGATGAGAGGAAGTGGGCACAAAGAGGTGGAGGTGGATTTTTTTCCCCAGCTAATTTCCAGGGGATGGGAGGTTTTTAAAATATGTGTCATAAATAAAGTTGTTTTTGAAAATAAAAGTATATAATGGATGCTAGGAATAAACATTCATTGGTGAAATAAATGGTGCTCTAGATTTGTGGACCCATACTTTTATTTGCCCTTGCATGAATGGGTCTTAAGAAACTGGGGATTCCAGAGTGGCATTCTAGGTCTAGGAATCCATTAGGTCCTGAATCCTGACACTTAATGGATGATTCTGTTGCCTAATATGAACATAAATTTAGCTAAAATGCTACTACTGGAGAGTTCCTAAGCGTACTTCAAGTGAACCTTTCCAGCATGGGGCTTAATCTTATGAGGACAGGTTACAGGTCTATGTCTAACTGCTACTAAGTGTATGCTTGGCAGGATTGAATTGAAGTCCTGTTTTCATTGGAACATACCACCTGGTAGGGAGATTGTCGAGGATGAAGCCTTCAACCCACAGTTATCTCTAGTCATTGGAAGCTACTGATAGTCATTGAAAAATACCTGACAGCCTATCCAGTTTGGCTCAGTGAATAGAGTGTTGGCCTGTGGACTAAAAGGTCCCGGGTTCAATTCCAGTCAAGGGTTGCCGGCTCATTCCCCAGTAGGGGGCATCAATTGATGTTTCTATCTCTCCCTCTCCCTTCCTCTCTGAAATCAATAAAAATATTTTTTTTAAAGAAGAAAAATTCCTGACAATATAAGAGGATAAACTGGCTTAACTCAGTTGGTAATAGGGTTGAAGGAGGGAAAATATGGAGGCAGGGAGACAAAATAGGAGACTACTGCTGCAAATGGTTTAATTAATAAATGACAAAGACCTGAACTAGGTCAGTGACAGTGAGTAAGAAGAAAAGGGAATGAAATTAAGAAATACTTAAGAGGTAAAATCAACACGTCTTGGTGATCCATTGGATGGTAAGATCCCAGAGCACTTTCTTATAACTTCCAGGCTTATTGTTTTAGTGACTGGGTAGACATTGATGACACTCACTGACATAGGGGTCAGTGTAATAACCAGAGGAAGAGAAAGTTTGGGTGTGGGTACCCATTTTTGGGTACTCTGAGCTTAACATCTACATGGAGATATTCAGCAAGCATTTGCATAATACAAATCTGTAGCTCAAGGGGAAGTCAGGACTAGAAATACAGATGGGAAATCATTAGCATACAGGAGCTAGAGAATACTTTAAGAGTGGATGAATTCTTAGCTACCATATTATAAAATCAGTAGATGATATTTTAAAAGTGTTTGTCAAGCCCTATCTGGTTTGGCTCAATGGAAAGGGCGTCGGCCTGTGGACCAAAGGGTCCCGTGTTGGATTCCAGTCAAGGGCACGTACCTTGGTTACAGGTTCCTCTCTAGTGCTGGCCCAATGTTTCCCTCATATTGATGCTTCTCTCTATCTTTCCGTCTCTCTTCCACTCTCTCTTCCACTCTCTTTAAAACAGCAGTTCTCAACCTGTGGGTCGCGACCTCTTTGGGGGTCGAATGACCCTTTCACAGGGGTCATCTAAGACCATCGGAAAACACATATATAATTACATATTGTTTTTGTGATTAATCACTATGTTTTAATTATGTTCAATTTGTAACAATGAAATTGGGGGTTACCACAACATGAGGAACTGCATTAGGAAGGTTGAGGACCACTGCTCTAAAAGCTCAATGGAAAAATATCCTTGAGTGAGAATTAAAAAATAAATAAATAAAACGTAATTAAAAATAAATAAATAAAGTGAGAGACCACCTGGATTTCTACTCTCCATTTATTAAAAAAAGTATTTGTCAATAAATATTAGAACATGGAAACAGCATGGTGGTTCCTCAAAAAAGCAAACATAGAATTACCATATGATCCATAAACTCCATTTCTGGGTATATACCTAAAAGAAGTGAATGCAGTGATCATTTGTGTTCAGAGAAGCATGTTCATAATAGCTAAAAGGTGGGAAAACTCAAAATGTCCATCAACTAATGAATGAATGAATAAAATATAGTGTGTATACTAATATATGCTCTATTATATATACATATAATGTTATTCATCCTTAAAAAGGAATAACATTCTGAAATATGTTATCACATGGATAAACTGGGAAGACATTATGCTAAGTGAAATAAGGCAGACATCAAAGAACAAATATTGTATTATTCCATTTATATGACTTACCTAGAAGAGAAATATTCATAACGACTAGAACTATAACAGTGGTCACCAGGGCTGGAGGGAAAGGGAATGGGAAGTTATTGTTTAATAGGTATAGAGTTATAGAGTTTCAATTTGAGATAAAGAAAACTTTCTGGAGATGGATAGTGGTGATATAGTTGTATATGTGAATGTGCTTAATGCCACTGAACTGTACACTTAAAAATGGTTAAAATGGTAAATTTTGTGCTATGTATATTACCATAGTAATAAAATAAATAGGATAATCATATTATTTTACATGACTGAGGCAAATGCCATAAGGAGCACTTCAAAGAGTGATTGCTTCTGGGAAGCAGGAAAGAAGTAGGCAGAGGGGCTTCTGCTTATTGTTAAAGCCCTTGGTACTCTTTCAAAAAAGCTATATGCTAACCTTAGCCGATGTGGCTCAGTAGATAGAGCGTCTACCTGCAGAATGAAGAGTCCTGAGTTCGATTCCAGTCAAGGGCACATACCAGGGTTGCGGGCTCAATCTTCAGTGTGGGGCCTGCCAGAGGCAGCCGATCGATGAGTCTCTCTCATCATTGATGTTTCTGTCTCTTTCTCACTCTCATTTCCTCTCTGAAATGAATAAATAGATCTATATTTTTTAAAAGCTATATGCTGTATGATAGAAATAAAAATATGATAAACTGTAAAAAATGTGGATGAGATCACTCAGGTAGAGTTTGAGGAGTTGGTGGAAGAAGAAGTATCTTAGGGGAAATGTTACCTTTAAAGAAACAATAATCTACTAAAAAGAGAGAGTTATTACAAGGATACAGGAGACTCACATGGAAATTTACTGAAAGTTGTCTAGGTGTCCTCCCTTGTGCTCTCTCATCACTCCCCTCTCTCCTCCTTATTCCTCTCACAACTTTTTCCCTCTCTCCCTCTCCTTCTGCTATTCCACATTTCTCTCTGGCTCAAGCTCTCTTCCTTGCTTCTTTGGGAGTGTTGGCTTTCTTTCTCCCACCCTCTTCTCTGCCCCGTAGTGTCTTCTAGTCACTATCCACTCCCATGTGGCCAAAACTGTAGCTCCAGCCTCTGAATCTATGTGACCTCTCAGCCTGATTCCCTACAGTCACCTTCCTCTGTGGTGCTACATCCCTGGAAAAGAGAATGTACTCCCTCAGGTCAGGCATCTGCCTCCAGTTATATATCTATCCCGGGTTCCTCTATTGGCTGTGTCCTGGGGCTCTATCTTCCCTTCTTGGGAGATTATAGGTTAGAAAGTATTGCAATAAGGTGATTTAAGCTGAGCATTAACCCAAAATATAACTACTCTCAAATGAACTTCTTCAGGAAGAGAAGCAGGAGAATCAAGAGCAGAAAAACCAGGAACAAGAGTTCCAAGAAGATGAGTGGTTGAACAGTGTTAAATGCTGTAGGGCGCCCTAGCCAGTTTTGCTCAGTGGATAGAGCATTGGCCTAGTACCTTGGTTGCAGGCTCCTCCCAGGCCCAAGCCCTCGTCAGGGCTTGTGCAGGCAGCAATCAATGTGTTTCTCTCACACCGATGTTTCTCCCTGTCTTTCCCTCTCTCTCGTCCACTCTCCCTAAAAATCAATGGAAAAATATCCTCAGGTGAGGATTAACAAAAAAATGAAAAATAAAAAATGCTGCAGGGCACGCAGGGCCTGTGTGGCTCAGCAGTTAAGCATCCACCCAGGAACCAAGAGGTCCAGGAACCAAGAGGTAACCAGTTGGATTCCCTCTCAGGACACGTACTCAGGGTTGCAGGCTCGATCCTCAGTGCGGGGCACTCTATACATTGAGCCAATGATGTTCCTATCTAATTGATGCTTCTATGTCTCTATCCCTCTTCCTTCTTCTCTCTAAAAATCAATTAAATGTATTTTTTAAAATGCTGCAGGGCAGAGTTACTGGAAATAAACATGAAAGGGTGTCCATTGAGTTTGGCATTGGGGTGAAAGGGAATGGAAGAAAGTAGAACATTAAGTATAGACTATTATTTCAAGAGGTATGGCTAATGAAGGAATAACTGAGGGGACACTGTGTAAAAAGATTTTGGGTTGTTTCTACCAAAACAAAACAGATATTTTCTTGTGGTTATAAATGTGGCAGAGTATAAGGGAAGAGCAAATAATTGTTAAGAAAAGAGCAGGTGAAAAGAATGGTATTGAACTGGAGAAGGAACACATTATCCCCTGAAATAGGCAGAAAATCTTAATAACTGTAGTTGCAGCCCTTCAATTCAGAATTAGTCTTGTAATCTCCATACAGACCAACCCTGACCACAGAGCTATTCTTAATAGAAGGAAAGAGGACCAAGGACAGAACCTAGGACAGGGGTGGGCAACCTTTTTGTGAGTGCGTGCCAAAACCAGCAAAATCTCTGACTCAAAATTCTTCTGAGTGCCAACCCTAAGTTTTTGAGAACATGTTACGCCTACTTGATATCTCTTAAGGTGTACATATGTGAAGAACCTTGAAGAAATAATAAAATTCATTCGAGCGACAAAACCACAGTATATGATGATGGAAAATGCATTTATTTTTTGATGTATACATGTACACTGATAGTCCGACAGAAAACTTTATGACTCCGTTTGATATTATCAGTGGGACTTCTGCCGCTGCATCACTGATGACAGAGATTTTACATCAGGTTTATATTTCATGACCTTCAGAGATATGCACGAGCTACTACTCTCATCCGCCAGGCTACTCCTATTACGAGACTTAACAAAATTCATCACTGAGAACAAAGATTCACAAGCATATGTGGATGAAAACATCGAGAGTAACACTGTTGCAAAGTTTTTTAAACAGAAAAAAATTTTCTGGAATGGCATTCCAAGTCCTCAATAGTTCGTTTTGACACTTCTCTCTGGTACTTCTGTCTCTAATAGCTTTTTTCCAATGTTTTCCAAGTCAACTCTAAGGTCAATAAATTTCTGCTTCCAAATTGAGCTACTCTGAAATTCAATCAACTGCATTTCAAAGTCAGCCATGTCTATCCATGAAAACCTTTGTAAGTTTAGTTCCTCCAGTTTCATGCTGTCTGGAAACCTCATGAATTTTGCTATCTCTTCCAGTTCTCTGACTTTCTCAAATCTTGAGAAGAACTGCTCAATAGTTGACTCGATGATGTTTAAAAACAGCTTTTGAAGGCTTTGACAGTCTGTTCTGTCATCTTTTGGGAGGTCTTTGATGTGCCTCTTGAGGTTTGGGAAATACCTAAATCTCTCACCATCCACATCCCTCTTAAAGACTTCCAGTTTCTTTTCAAAAGCCTTCATGTAACCAAACATAATGTCAAGTGTCTTGCCAGTTTTTTGTAATTTAACATTTAAGTCATTCAAATGTTCACAAAAATTGTAAATGGAAGATTATAAGAGAGGGTTTTGCATGCCAGCAAAAGTTACTGGCATGCCATGTTTGGCACGTGTGCCAGGGTTGCCCACCCCTGACCTAGGAGAATGCCAACATTCATAATGCAAGTGAGTATCAACTCCAGATCTGATCATTCAGGAAAAATGTTTGTTTTGGGTCTAGCTTTCCCTGCCATTGAATGACTTTGGACCCATTCCCCTTAACACCTAACTGGATACAAGGAACGCCAACTAATAATCTTTACAAATCATAATTAGAAAGGAAAGTATGTAACAATAAAGTCATATATCATATTCTAAAAAGAGGACAGAAATGGGAATCATGAGATCTGCCACCTCCCCCTTTTGGGTTTCTGTTGCCCTTATGTAAAAGTGAAGGGGCTGGCCTCAGGTGTTTCTATTGCTCCTTTGCTCCTTGGGTTGGAACACTCTATGATTCTTTGATTTCTGGTTTATTTACACTATTCTTGTAGCTTTAGCAATGCTCTCCTACGTTAATACAAATGGGTGTATGGTGATGATGTTCTTTTCAAGCTCATGACAAAAGAAAAAACATCCAAAGGGCCAAGGCAACCACAAAATATGGTAAGTAAAAGAAAGTGAGAGTCAAAGGGGAAAATGTGATTAACGTCTTGCGATTCATGTCAGCACGCAGCTGCACAACAGTAAGGCTGTGGTCCCTTGAGATAAGTCAGTGGCTCAAAAGTAGAAAACTCAAACCACCTTTTTTCCTAGTCAAACCAAGATTTATTCCCCTATCCTGCTAACTTTTGAGGAAATAGTGAATAGCTTTCTCTGTTCATAACATCCCTCCCAGTTGTCACCGCATTAAGAATATTTTTTAAAATAGAATTTTATTGATTTCAGAGAGGAAGGGAGAGGGAGAGAGAGACAGAAACATCAATGATGAGAGAGAATAATTGATGGGCTGCCTCCTGCACGCCCCACACTAGGAATCAAGCCTGAAACCCGGGCATGTGCCCTGACCAGGAATCAAACCATGACCTCCTGGTTTATAAGTTGACGCTCAACCACTGAGCCACGCCAGTTGGACAAGAATGTTTTAATATATGTAAAAGAAAGGGTGTTTATTGTTCTCAAATCATCAACTATTCTTACCAAACTTTCAAAACTTCATTGAGTGGAAATTAGACTAGGGTCAGTGTACCATGCACACCTTTTTCATACTGCCAGCTAGGAATGATTCACCATTGTTGAGGAACAATTCACCTAAATTCCTCATTTCAATTCTGAAGTTTGAAAACACTTCAAGAGTGGGATTGTGAATAAAGATCAAGCTGTCCTTTCTACAAAAAGATGGTACAACAAGTCTATGAGTAAAGCATATCCTTTCAGTTCTTTTCCAAGTTTGAAGATGAGATTATTCTGTATCATCTGTACCTTCTCACCCTCAAATGACCAAACAGCTTTCATTTGTACCCAGGTGGCCAGAGAGAGGTAAAGCAGTAGCCAAGAAATTAACTTGTTCATTTACATCAGACCCAGGACTATAAACCTCACATGCCTGGAACCTCACATGAAAGTAGTTTAGCCAACTACTTTAATTAAGTTGACCATGTCATCTTGTCCACCATTAACCAAGGTATAGACATAGGATGAGTCCCAAAACTTCAGTATTGAACACTACAGGCAAAGGCTCCAGCTTGGTCAGGTTCTCAGTTTGTGCTTTAATCTGTGAAGCTGAGTCAGTTCCCTGAGCAGGGTACAGGGGACAAACACTGCCTTTCTGTTTCTTGTATCCGGACAGGTAGAGGCAGGCCCCAAGTTTGGAAGATGGGAATTGCTCAGTTGCCAGCTTTTTCAGCAGATGGTATCGCTGCCATGAGATAATTAGTGTGCAGCCGCACAGCGGGGGGGCTGGATAAAGAGAATGAGCAACTAAAATGGAAAATTAGGTGAACAAATTGTAGGGGAGGTTACTGGCCCAGTTGAAAATGTTCGTGCCTCAACATGAAAGGCTCCCGACTGCACCAGCTCTGAAGGTGCATTTCTTTCCAATTCATATTTGGGCCTTACTAGCTCCATAGGTGTATTTTGTTTCTGCTCTTTCTAACAAACAAAAACACCTCCTTTGAGACTATTACTTTGCAAAGGTTTAGGATATGTTAATGCCAAGTTCTCTGGTTTCCTGGATTGTGCCTTAGCAATCCTGCTTAAAGCACAGGTGCCATGGCCAGAGTCCTTCAGGAATGATACTCTGCCTGCCTCAGAATTTCCAGGTGAACAATACATCTTTGCATTATTAGAGACCCCCTAAAGTGCTGCATACTCAGGTTTGTGGAGTCCTTATTCTTTATAACTGTCCAGTCTGATAGCCAGATGGCCAATTAGTTTCAAGTCTACAATGAGCCAAATTCCTTAGTCCAGCTTCCAGCAAAATGTTCAAGGCCTCAATTGTTTGACTTTATCTTTCTTTAATTAAACTTTTATTTTGAGATAATTGTAGATTCACATGCAATTGTAATAATAAAGGGAGATATCATGTACTTTGACCCAGTTTCCCTGTTAACATTTTGTAAAATTGTAGTATAATACCACAACCTGGATATTGACATTGCTACGAACAGTTGATCTTGTCCAGATTTGCCAAGCTTTATTTGTAATCATTTTTATTTGTGTCTGTGTAATTAGTTATATGCAATTTTATCACACATATGGGTCCATGTATTCACTAACATAATACAGAACTGTGCTATCACCACAATAATCCTTCCTACTACACTTTGCAGCTACACTCACCTTCCATCTGCCCCATTCCCTTACCCTTCACATCCACTAACCTGTTCACCATCTCTATTTTTTTTGTAATTTCAGCAGTATTACATAAATAATCATACAGTATACAACTGAACAAAATTCCCAGGAGACTCATTCAAGTTATAGCATAAACTGATATCCCATTTCTTTTAATTGCTGAGTAGCATTCCTTTGCATGGATGTCCTAATCTGTTGAAGAACACATGTATGAGTGATCCAGTTTCTTCACATCCTTGCCAGCATTTGGTAATTGGTGATAATACCAAATTTTAGCTATTCTGATAGGTGTGTGGTCATATTTTGTCATGGCTTTGGTTTGCATTTTCCTGATGGCTAATTATGCTGAACATCTTTTCACGTGTTGTTGCCATGTGTATATCCTCCTTAGTGAAATGTCTGTGTATCTTTTGCCAATTTTCTAATTTCTCTAATTGCCCATTTTCTAATTTGAGTTTTGAGAGTTCTTTATTCTAGATACAAATCCTTTGTCAGATATGTGGTTTGAAAATACTTTCTCCAGTCTGTAGCTAATCTTAATAGGATCTTTCATACAATCAAACTTTGTAATTTTAAAAATTAATTAATATATTTTTCCTTTTATGGATCATGTGTATGGTGTCAAGCCTAAAAACTCCTTGATGAGCCTTAGACCATGAAGATTTCCTCCTGTTTTTAAAAAATGTATCCTTATTGTTGAAAGTATTACAGGTTTCCCCCTCTATCCCCCCACTGACCCCCTCCACCCCACTCCTGCCCCCACCTCAGGCCTTCACCGCACTATTGCCCATGTCCTGGGTTATGCATATATGTGCATACAAATTCTTTGGTTGATCTCTTCCCTCCTCCCGCTTCCCTCTGAGAATCCTCAGTCTATTGCATGCTTCCATTTCTCTGGATCTATTTTGTTTATTAGATTCCACATATAAGTGAGATCATGGAATACTTATCTTTCTCTGACTGGCTTATTTCATTTAGTATAATACTCTCTAGGTCCCTCCATGCTGTCTCAAAGGGTAAGAGATCCTTCTTTTTTACAGCTGCATGGTATTCCATAGTGTAAATGCACCATAGCTTTTTTATCCACTCAGTTACTGATGGGCACTTGAGCTGTTTCTAGATCTTAGCTATTATAGATAACACTGTTATGAACATAGGGTGCATATATTCTTACTGATTGGTGTTTCAAGATTCTTAGGATATATTCCTTCTCTCCTGTTTTTTCTTTCCTGTAAGATTTACACTTTTACTAGTATACTCCAAGTCTGTGACCCATTGTGAGTTAATTTTTGTATAAGGTGTAATGTTGGAGTAAAAGTTCACTTATTTTGCCTATGGTTGTCTATTGTTCCTGCACTATTTATTGAGAAGGCTGTCCTTCCTTCATTGAATTACTTTTACATCTTTGTCAAAAATCACTTGAACAAATTTGTCTAGGATTATTTCTAGGTTTGTCTGCTCTGTTCCATTTATCTATGTGTCTACCCACCACTATTACATATCGTCCTGATTACTGTAACTATATAGTAAGCCTTTACATTGGGAAGAGTGATTACCCCCAGTTTCTTTTTTAAAAAAATTATTTATTTAGGTTAATCCTCACCCAAGGATATTTTTCCATTTATTTTTACAAAGAGTGGAAAGGAGGGTGAGAGACAGAGAAACATCAATATGAGAGAGACACATCGATTGATTGCCTCCCACATGTGCCCCGACCAGGGCCAGGGATTAAGCTGCAACCAGTAGGTAGGTGCCCTTGGCTGGAATCAAACCTGGGACCCTTCAGTCTGTGGGCTGATGCTCTATCCACTGAGCCAAACCAGCTAGGGTCCCCCACTTCCCAGTTTATTCATTGTAAAAAACATTTTAGCTACTCTTGGTCCTTTGCCTTTCCAAATACTAGTAAATTTTATCATAAACCTAGCTATGTCTACAGAAATCCTCACGGGAATTTGGATAGGGATTTCATGAACTGATAGATCAATTTAGGAGAATTGACATCTTTACTATGTTGAGTCTTCTTATCTATGAACACAGTCTCTCAAATTATTAATGTCTTTCTTGAGTCTTTTCATCAGTGTTTTATAATTTTCAGCATACAGATCTTCTACATGTTTTCTTAAGCTTATACCTAAATATTTCATTTTTCTTGGAACAATTATAAATGGTATTGGTTTTTTAAAAAATATATTTATTGATTTTTTTACAGAGAGGAAGGGAGAGGGATAGAGAGCTAGAAACATCGATGAGAGAGAAACATCGATCAGCTGCCTCCTGCACACCCCCTACTGGGGATGTGCCCGCAACCAAGGTACATGCCCTTGACCGGAATCGAACCTGGGACCTTTCAGTCTGCAGGCCGACACTCTATCCACTGAGCCAAACCAGTTACGGCTAAATGGTATTGTTTTGTATTTAGATTTCCAGTTATTGTATAAAAATATAATTATTTTTGTGTGTTGATCTTGTATCATATGACCTTGCTGAATTCAGTTATTAGTGCTAGAAGTACTGTTTCTCTTTTTAAAGGAAATGTTGGATATTTATTTACTTATGTATTTATTTATTTATTTATTTATTTTTATTTCAGAGAGGAAGGGAGAGGGAGAGAGAGAAACATCAATGATGAGAGAGAATCATCGACCATGTGCCTCCTACATGCCCCCCACTGGGGATTGAACCCTCAACTCAGGCATGTGCCCTTGGCCAGAATCAAACCTGGGACCCTTCAGTCCACAGGCTGACACTCTATAGACTGAGCCTAACCAGCTAGGGCTAGAAGTGTTTTTTTTATTCCTTGTGATTTTTATGTAGACAATCAAGTCTTCTGCAAATACAATTTTATTTTATTCTTTCAAATCTGTATGCTTTTAAATTTATTTTTCCTGTCCTTTTTTACTGCTATAACTTCCAATACAACATTTAATATAAGTGATAAGAGCGGACACACTTTCCTTGTTCCAATCTTGAGAGGGAAAGCATTAAGTATAATATTAGCTGTAGGTTTTCTATAGATGTTCTTTATGAGCGTTATCATAAATAAATGTTGAATTTTGTCAACATTTTTCCTGTTCACTGATATAGTCATACGACTTTTTTCTTCACTTTTTTGATATAGTGGACTGTATTGATTGATTTAAAAATATTGAATCTCAGAGGGAAGGTGGGGGTGGGTGAGTGGGAAGAGATTAACCAAAGAACTTGTATCCATATATGCATAACCTGTGGACACAGACAATAGTGTGGTGAAGGCTTGGGGATGGGGGGCTGGTGCAGGCTAGAGGGGTCAATGGAGGGAAAAAGAGATATCTGTAATACTTTCAACAGTACAGATAAATTAAAAAACATAAGAAAGGCTTTAAAAATAAATAAAATAAAATATTGAAGCAATCTTGCATACCCTGAATAAATCCCACTTGGTCACAGAGTATATAATTCTTTTACACAATGTTAGATTCATTTTGTTAATATTTTTACCAAGGATTTTTGTATCTAAGTTCATTACAGATACTGGTCTATAGTTTCTCTCTTCTCTCTCTCTCTCTCTCTCTCTCTCTCTCTCTCTCTCTCTCTCTCTCTTTCTCTCTGTCTTTGCTTTTGGTATGTTTCTGGGACTCTGATAATATGAATGTTGGATCTTTTCTTATTTCCCACAGGTCTCTGAGGTTCTTTCTTTTCAGTCTATTTTTTCTGTTTTTCAGACTGAGTTAATTCTGTTGATTTATCCTCAAGTTCACTGATTTGACTCTCTGTTATCTTCACTATATTATTGAGCCTATTCAACAAGATTTTTTAAAAAATTCCATTATTGTATTTTTCAGTTCTGAAATATGGTTCTTTTTTTTATAGGTTGTACTTCTTTGCTCAGATATTTTTTCTCATTTATTTCAAGGGACTCTGAAAATGCTTATTGAAACATTTTTGTGATGGCTGCATTAAAATCCTTGTCAGATAATTCTCACATCTGATTCATCTCAGTATTAATGTTAGTTGATTGTCTTTTCTCATTTGAGTTGTGATTTTTCTGGTTCTTGGTATGATGGATGATTTGTCATTGTATTCTGGACATTTGGGTACTATGTTAGGAGACTATTGAAGTCTTTTATTTTAGCAGGCAGTCACTCTGCTTAGGTTTAGCATACAGGTCCTGAGCTATTTTTGTAGGCTGTGATTTCAATGACAATTTACATTTCGGAGCCTCTGTGGTGCTATTTTGGTCTGCTTTGGTTAATGTGGTGCCACACATCCCTCCTAGTGCTGTCTGAGGGAGCAGAATGTACTTCACCAGGCTGGGTTGCCTGATGCCTCTAGGTCAAGCATGTCAAACTCACTGCCCGCAGGCCGCATGTGGCCCACAATGAATATTTTTGTGGCCCAGCCAATATAATGATATGAAAGAAACATTTTAATAATAATTTTGTAACTTAATTTTTAAAATATCCTGTTATACATCATTTTTAATAATGAACTACAAGGTTCGCTAATGACTGATTACTATAATTGTGTTGCGTTCATTTCCCTTATGTACCTTATGCGCAGGTGCACCATTCTTTCCATTAATACTAGCAGTGAATATTTTAGCAGTCGATTGCCATGTCATTAGTCTTGGACTAACTTACTTGGTGGGCACAACAGGAAATATTTCACTTTCAGAGAACAAGAAAAATAGGTTTATTTGTGTTACGCTTATTAATTTGTGCAGTTATTCAATGGCTGGTAAGTTCATGCTCAAAAAAACATTAATTTTTATTAAAATGTTCTATTATTTTATGTTAAAGATTACTCATTTATTTCAGCCTTTTGTATTCAGCATGTCTCTATCGAAATAAACCTACATTTCTATGAAAATTGAAGCTTTTGTTCTTTTGCAGCCCACATAAACTTAAACCTTGTTTATTTGGCCTGTGTTAGTCTTTGAGTTTGACATGCTTTCAGTGGTCGGCAAACTGTGGCTCTCAAGCCACATGCACCTCTTTGGCCCCTTGAGTGTGGCTCTTCCACAAAATACCACATGTGGGCGTGCACATATAGTGTGATTGAAACTTCATGGCCCATGAGGGAGGAAGAAAATGGTGGAGGTATAGATGGACATGTCCTGTGCCTTGTCCTGAAGCAGATAAGGTAAGCAGCTGAAACGGGTAACATACAGCCCGAATAAGCAGAAGATATTCAGCTGGGAGACAGTTTGCAGCCAGGAAAGGCAGAGGACTCCGGAGAAAGGGGACGGTTGGAGACTGCAGCTGAAATCTCTCCCAGAGCGGCGGCTCAGCCGTGGAGACCACGCCATCTTGAGTGGCTGTTATTGGAAGCGTATACATCCAAAGACCCGGCATCCGGGGCATCCAGAGATCAGCTACTAACCCGGAAACACCAGATCTCAAGCAGCGCGACTACATGGACTCAGAGGAGCCCTGCTTCTCCTCATGGAAAGGTTAGATTTTGCCTAGATAAAGGTGTGGTTTGTAATTCAGGTTGGAGAGAGGAATGTGCGCAGGGAAATCTGTGCCCCACAAAGTCCACGGCCGTTGGGGCCAGCATGATCCGCGAGTGTGGAAGGGGTCCCGCAGGGCTGCTAGCAAAAGGGAACGCTAAAAGTAAGCCCATAGCTGGACTGGATGCAAAAAGGCAGCCTCGGATTTTGCCAGTGTGCTGGCTGCTTAGTGCCAGGGGAGAGAGGACGTGCGAAAGAGACTGCGCACAGAGCTGGAAGGTGGAGGGTTGCGAATTTGTGCAACTTCTCAGGCTCTTGTTTTTTTTCCCTCCCCTTAAATCTTTGCGTTTGATTATTAAACCCAATACATAGGATTGCCCAATTGGGGTCACTCACAGAGACTGCAGGGGAAAGTTGTTTTTGTGGAACCTGGGAAACAGAGCGGGGAGTAACGATTAAAGAACCAGCTCTGGGCAGTCGACACTCCCAAACCAGTTTTATGTGTGATAGGGAAAACAAAACCTAACTAATGGCTAGAGAAGACCGCCTGTTCTGGTATGCTGAATCATGATCCCTACAGGATATTCTAATTCCTGGGGTCTGTGAATATGTTACATCACATGATAAAAGGGACTTTGCAGGTGTGATTGAATTAAGGTTATTGAGATAGGGAGATTATCCTGGCTTATCTAGGTAGGGCTAATCTTATTACAGAGTCCATATAAGAGAGAGACAGGAGGGTAGGAGTCAGAGAAGGCAATGTGACTATAGAATTAAAGGTCAGAGAGTGAAAGAGAGATTTGCAGGTGCATGTGCTGGCTTTGAAAATGGGAGAAGGGGCTATGAGCCAAGGAATGCAGGCGGCCTCTAGAAACTGGAAAATGGCTGATTTTAGACTTCTCATCTCCATAACTGTAAGGTAATAAATGTGTGTTGTCTTAAGCCATGACGTTTTTAGTGATTTGTTGTAGTTGCAACAGAGGGCAAATGTCATGATCAGGTGTGGGAGGTCAGGGAATACTGCAGAGTAGTAGGGGCATGGCTCCTGCACAAGGATATGCTAAAAACATGAGACTCCACTCTAAAAAGGTGATACCTGAGAGGAGACTGGCTCAAAGTCTAGACAACTGCTGCCCAATATAACTTCCTATGGTGATGGAAATTTGTATATCTGCACTCTCCAATATGGTAGCCACTAGCCACATGTGACAATGTGAACTTGAAATGTGGTTAGTGCTACTGAGGAACTAAATTTTTTTTTATTTTTTATTTTTTTTTTATTTATTGCTTAAAGTATTACAAAGGGTATTACATATGTGTCCATTTTATCCCCCCGCCCTAGACAGTCCCCTAGCCTCCCCTACCCCCCAGTGTCTTATGTCCATTGGTTATGCTTATATGCATGCATACAAGCCCTTTAGTTGATCTCTTACCCCCCTTCCTCCTGCCCCCCAACCCTCCCCGGCCTTCCTGCTGCAGTTTGACAATCTGTTTGAGGCAGCTCTGCCTCTGTATCTATTATTGTTCAAAAGTTTATAATGGTCTCTATTATCCATGAATGAGTGAGATCATGTGGTATTTTTCCTTCATTGACTGGCTTATTTCACTTAGCATAATGCTCTCAGGAACTGAATTTTTAATTTGATTTACTCCATTTATATTTAAATTTTAAAAGCCACATATAGCTAGTAATTACTGTAATAGAGTGGGTCTCTAAAAAAAAGACTCATGGACACAGATAATAGTATGGTGATTGCCAGAAGGAAGGGGGTAGGGGAAGTAGAAGATGGTAAAGGGGGAATAAATGGTGATGGAAGGAGACTTGACTTGGGGTGGTGAACAGACAATACAATATACAAATATGTATTATAATTGTATACCTGAAACCTGTATAATTTTATTAACCAATGTTACTCCAATAAATTCAATTTTTTAAAAAGTACATGAACAAGGTGAATACAAACTTATTCATTAAATTCTTCCATGATAGACACTGGCTAGTGTAGCTCAGTTTGTTGGAATATAGTCCTGTACACCAAAAGGTGGCAGGTTTGGTTCCCAGTCAGGGCACATACCCAGGTTGCAGGTACAATCCTGGGTCAGGGCTTGTGAGGGAGGAAACTGATCGATGTTTCTCTCTCTGTGTCTCTCTCTAAAAAGCAATACAAAAAATTTTTCAATGCTAAAGAACTAGCTTATCAAAAATAGCTTATATCAAATTAAAGAAACACCAACACTTCTCTGGAGATCAGATTTCTCATAATGACAAACCTAAAGAGAAGAGAAACATCTAAATGGCAAGTAAAATTGCTACCATAAAACCCATAAACTTCACAAGAGATACATGGCATCAATCCTAGGTCAAACAGCTGTATATTAGAAGAACCTAGACTACACTGATCTCAGACTCTGACACTGAAAAAAAGTAAAGCTGGAAATTGAAGGAGAGAATTTCAAACACAGAAATCTGGGATCCATTTAATAGAGAAAGATATATTCATACATGCCTCAGATGTCCACAGCAAAAGCAGATGGTCATAATGGCCACTCTGAGTCACAAAACAAGGTTATGTTACATTCTGAATCATCTGTTTAAGAAGGCAGAGCAGTGAATGATGCAATCTTAAAATAGAAAAAGAAAAAAGTCAACACAGGAAATGGGTAAATGCAACAAAACTCTTCCCCTGTCGTGCAAAACTCCTACTTTTAGGTCTCCAGCAGCTATGATATATCATCCACTCCAGCTCCTTGGAACTGTCACTTACACAGGATTGATATACACAAGGGTTGGTAACTACCTTCTAGTACTCCTCACCATCACCATCAACACCAACACCATTCTTCTGCCTTACTTGCCACACAACTTTCAAATCTGGATCCAAGCCATCATCCACCACTGCTGTTTCTATTTCTAGGTCACTGAGCCCTGGGGAGGAAATAACACAATGGTATACACAGGATCATGAAAAGTATGGCCTATGTGAAATGTTAGATAGCAGTTAAAGATGCAAGAATCTGTAAATATGGAAAAATATTCAAGGCACTTTAAATCAAAAAGCAAGACCAGTCAGTGTGGCTAAATGGTTAAGTGTCAGCTCATGAACCAAGGAGGTCACAGTTCGATTCCTGGTCAGGCACATGCCTGGGTTGTGGGCTTGATCCCCAGGAAGCAGCTAATCAATGATTCTCTCATCATTGAGGTTTCTATCTCTCTCTCTGAAATAAATAAAAACATATTTAAATTAAAAAACAAGTGATATCACACCCTAGTATCCTATCTAATAAAGAGGGAATATACTAATTAGCCCTCACACTGTTGCAAAGATGGTAGCGCCCACAGCCAATGAGGAGGGAATATGCTAATTGACTGTCACACCCTCAAAGATGGCAGCACCCACAGCCACAAGTTGGCCAGCAGGGGAGGGCAGTTGTGGACGATGAGGCCAGCAGGGGAGAGAAGTTGGAGGGACCAGGCCTGCAGGGCAGGGCAGTTGGGGGGGGACCAGGCCTTCAGGGGAGGGCAGTTATGGGTGACCAGGCCAGCAGGGGAGGGTAGTTAGGGGTGACTGGGTCTGCAGGGGAGGGCAGTTGGGGGTGACTGGGCTGGCAGGGGAGCAGTTAGGCGTTGATCAGGCCAGCAGGGGAGTGGTTAGGGGGTGATCAGGCTGGCATGCAGAAGTGTTTAGGGGCAATCAGGCAGGCAGATAGGTGAGCAGTTAGGAGCCAGCGGTCCCACAGCTATTGGGCCTAAACCGGCAGTTGGACATCCCCCAAGGGGTCCCAGATTGGAGAGGGTGCAGGCTGGGCTGAGGGACACTGCCCCCCCGAGTGCATGAATTTCGTGCACCAGGCCTCTAGTAGCTATAATAAAAAAAGATAAGTACTAACACATGTTGGTGAAGATGTGAAAAAGATGAAACCTTCATAGGCTGCTGGAGGGAATGTAAAATGATGTAGCAACTTTGAAAAATTGTCTGGCAGTCCCTCAAAATGTCAAACAGAGTTACCATATGACCCAGCAAGTCCACTCCTAAGTATATAATCAAGAGACATAAAAATATTTGTCCACACAAAAACTTGTAATTGAATATTCATAACAATATTATTCATAATAACAAAAAATGGAAACAACCCAATTTCAACCGACTAATGGATAAACACAATGTGGTCTATACTAGTAGAAACAATGGAATACTTACTATACAGCAATAAAAAGAATAAAATACTGAGACATGCTACAACATGAATAAGCATTGAAAACATTGTGCTAAGTGAAAGAAGCCAGTTACAAAAGACCACATAAAAGGTGTCCCAAAATTCATGCAAGAAGTAATTTTGATAGAAGACAAAGGTTTATAATTAAAAATAGTAAATTCTTTATTGATTCATAAAGTATACAGTGTAGGGTTATGTATGGAATAGTATATCGGGTAAATGGCCTCCATGGCTTTGCTGGCACACATGCACTCTTTTGTTATTGCCTGAGCAGCCGCATTTTCGAAGAAGAATGGTCTGATGATGCCTCCAGCCCAAAATCCGCACCAAACAGTGACACGTTGTGGATGAATTTGTTTCTTAACAATCACTTGTGGATTTTCTGAACCCCAAATGTGACAATTTTGTCAATTAACCAAGCCATCAAGATGAAAATGAGCCTCATTGAAATTCAGCCACATTTATGCAAAACAGCCATGGAAAATTTCAACAAAGAGTGCGTATGTGCCAGCAAAGCTGTGGAGGACATTTATCCAAAATGCTATTCCATACATAACCCTATACTGTATACTTTATGAACCAATAAAAAATTTACAATTTTTATTTAGAAACCTGTGTTTTCTATCAAAATTACTTCTTGCGTGAATTTTGGGACATGCTTTATTATATGCTTCCATTATATGAAATGTCCAGGGTAGATAAATCTGTAGATACAGAAAATAGATTAGTGGTTACTTAGGTTTGCGGGGAAAACGGGGTGATAGTTAAAGGGTACAGAGTTTCTTTTGGAGGTGATGAAAATGTTCTTAAAATTTACTACAGTGGTTTTCACATAGGTCTAAATATGCTAAAAACCATAAAATTGTACTTTGTAAATGTGTGAATTGTATGGTATGTAAATTATAGCTCAATGAAGCTGTTATTTTTTAAAGCAAGTGGTAGAATAATGCATGTACTATGAGTTCATTTTACATAAAAACCAAAACTACATATGCATGTAATATAAACATTTGGGAATATATGTAAATACAAAGAAAACGATTTGGAAATATATCCACCCATCTGTTAGTATTGCTTACTTCTGAAGAAGGAAGTGGAATTGCCTTCTGCAACATCACACTTTCCTGTTGTCCCTCCTACCACTCTGTTGCCTGTCCAAGTTGCTTTTGTAGGCATTCCTTCTTCTGCTCATCCCTTTAGAATCTCATTTTACTCTCCAGGCTCTCCTTTAAGTGATCCTAAGTTTACACATTTCCTATGGCTTCAACAACCTCCATCCCTATATTAACTCATTTATTCAACCAATATTCCTTGAGCTCCTATACTGGGTACTGTGCCAGATGCTAGAAACTCAGCAAGAATGAGGCAAATAGTTGTCAAATTATAGCCAGGAGTATAGAAAACAAGAAAAGCAGGATGGGATGAGATCAGAGATTCAGGCAAGGGCTATATTTTACCAGGTCAAAGCAAAGAGCTTATATGTTATAAAAGTATAATTAGAAGCCCTTGGAGGGTTTTTGAAGCAGGGAGAGTGATATGATCTGATTTACATATGTAAAGGTTGGCTCTGGCTCTTATGTGGAGAATGGCCTATGAAAGCCGGGAGAGTAGGGAGGAGACTGCTGCACCGATCTGGGAGAGAGACAACAGTGGAGTGGATTATGGTGGAGGCCAAGGACAATAAGAGAAGTAGAGAGATATGCATATATTTATTGGAGATAGGATCAGTGGGATTTGTTGATGGGGGATAGATGAGGGAGAAAGAGAAATCAAAGATGACCCCCAGGATTTTGGCTTAAGCAACTAGCTAGATGGTGCATGCCATTCTCTAAGACCTGGGAGGACCAGATGGGGTGGGGATTGCTTCAAGAACTGAATTTCAGCCCTAACCGGTTTGGCTCAGTGGATAGGGCATCAGCCTGCAGACTCAAGGGTCCCAGGTTCGATTCCGGTCAAGGGCATGTACCTTGGTTGTGGGCACATCCCAGTAGGGGGCGTGAAGGAGGCAGCTGATTGATGTTTCTCTCTCATTGATGTTTCTAACTCTGTATCCCTCTCCTTTCCTCTCTGTAAAAAATCAATAAAATATATTTTAAAAAAAGAACTGAATTTCGAACAGGTTAAACTTGAGATGTGTATTAGTCATCCAGCTGTACATCCTAAGTGGATGGCTGGTTATAGAAGTCTAAACATTAGTGAGGTGGTCAGGGCTAGAGATGAAAGTTTGGAGAGTGTCATCAGCATAAAGAGAGTATTTAAAGCCCTGGGAATAGATAACTTAAGAAGGAAGTGGAAAATGAGAAGAGGGACTGATATCTTTGTATCTTTTGTCCTAACCTCTTTCTCCCATTTTTTAGAACCACATATCAAACTGCCTTACATAAAGCCAACATGTCCCATAATGACTCCATAAAAATCTCCAAAATTGGTTCTCCTTCTGTATTGTCTACCACTTATTCATAAGTTGACTGGATCTCTTCATTTAACATCTCCAGTACCATTCCCCACCTTTCCATCCCCATGATAGTTCCTTTAGTAACTTATGTCTAGATTACTATAATAGCCCTCTCACTGGTGTCTCTGCCTCCAGTCTCACCCCCACTGCTGCCAGAGGAGTCCTTCTAAAATGACTTGATCATGGTAGTTACCTACCTAAAAACCCTTAAATTGGTTCCCATAGTTCAAGATAAAGTACAATTTCTTAAACTGAACTTAAAAGGCTTTTCAGGCCCTGGCGAGGTGGCTCAGTTGGTTGGAGCATCATCCCATATACCAAAAGGTTGCGGGTTTGATTCCAGGTCAAGGTACATACCTAAGTTGCAGGTTTGATCCCTGGTTGGGGTGCATACTGGAGGCAACCAATCAATGTTTCTCTCTCACATCAATGTTTCTCACTCTTTCTCTCTCCCTTCCTTCTCCCCCCCCCTCTCTCCTCTCTCAAATCAATAAATAATCCTCAGGCGAGGATTTTTTAAAAGGCCTTTCAGGATCTGTTTCCTGCTGATCTTTCCAAACTTATCTTCCACCTACTCCCTCTTCCTTACATCCTAGACATACCAATTTTATCAACTGCTTTTAGTCCTGTGCGCTTATCATCCTTGTTTAATATGTGCCTGCAATACTCCTTACCACAACCTGTTCTACAGCTTTATTAAAAGTTTCTAGATTGCCTTCCAACCAACCCAACTTGATCTCTTCTTTCTCAATGTCCTTTCAGTATCATGTGCATGCTTCTATCTTTATTGTCTATAACACCTTACTATATTTATCTGTTCAGGTATCTTTCTCCCTCTACTAGTGTATAACCTTAATTAGGGCAGAGATGGTACTAACATATCTTTGCTTTTCTGGTACCTAATGTAGTGCCTAGCACAGGGGTCCTCAAACTACGGCCCGCGGGCCACATGCAAATACAAATATTGTATTTGTTCCCATTTTGTTTTTTTACTTCAAAATAAGATATGTGCAGTGTGCATAGGAATTTGTTCATAGTTTTTTTTTAAACTATAGTCCGGCCCTCCAACAGTGAACTGGCCCCCTGTTTAAAAAGTTTGAGGACCCCTGGCCTAGCATATAGTAATCACATCATTTATTTATAAAGTGTTTATCAGTGCCAAGTAATTTTGTGTTTTAAATGTTGTGACTCATTTAATCTTTACAACAACACTATAACGTAGCCACTAGCATTATGACCAATTGACAAATAAGGAAATAGAGACAGAGAGGTTAAGTAACTTGCCCAAGGTCACACAGCTAATAAGTAGTGGATACAAGCCCATGCAGTCTAGCTCTAGAGTTTGTGCTTGTAATCACTAGTCTCTCAGTAAATATTAAGTAAATGCCTGTTCCATGAATGGGAAATTGGGAATGCGAGGCATGGGATTTTTTTAAAATATTATTATTCTGACCTTGAGTACTTCATCTTTTCTTTCATTTTAAAATCTCATTTCATTCAGAGCTCAGACACAATAAAGTTGCAAAATCAAATAACAGATCCTTCGCTATGGAGCTCAAAGGAGTCAATACAGACAAATGTCATTATCCTCACACCTCGAGGCACTAGCAAGGTTGATCTATTGGTGCTCAGCGACTAGAGCCAATGCACAAGAAAATAAGACAGGACTAAACATATAACATCTTAACATCAAAACATAACAGCAACCATTTACTGAGAGCTCTAGAGATGCCAGGCACTTTGTTAAGAGTTCACATGGATTATCACATTTAATATTTCCAACAGCCCTCTGTGATGTAGGCACTGTTATAATCTTCATCTAACAGATAGAAAAATGGGCTCAAAGAGGCTAGAGAACTCATCCAACATTGCAATTCTGGGTTTATTCCAGGGTTGCTGACTGCAGAGACTGTGCTTTAAACCCCTGTGGTAGACTGCCTCCACTTGCCTGTCAACTGTGACTCTAAGAGCTGTGCCGCCCCCATGGGATAGTCACTAGCCACATGTGGCTCAGTAAATTTAAATTAATTAAAATAAAATCTTAAATTCAGTTCTTCAGTCACACTAGCCACATTTCCAGTGCTTGAAAGCTACATGTGGCTAATGACGACCACAGTAGAGAGCACAGACAAAGAATATTTCCCTCATCACAGAAAGATTTATAAGACAATGCTGTGCTACAGTGTGTTGTCTAAGATAGGGCAGGCTCCTCAAGTGCTACACCCTTTTCTCTACTCTGCCAGTCTGGCTCTTCTCATTTTAGAGCAGTGGTGGGGAATATCTGGGCCAAGGGCCATATAAGGTCCATGAAACCATTTGGTCTGGCCCAGCTAAGGCACTGGAGGTGAATTCATTGAATGTTTGATACCATATAGCAGGATAATTTTTAAGTTGATAATTTTGTATGCCCCACTAATGATGTTATAAGTAGCCCAAATGGCAATGGCCCTTGGCATAAAAAAGGTTTCCCACCCCTGCTTTAGAGTCTTAGGGAAATTTGGAGGCATATATCAAGGTAATAACATTCATTATTGTCCCTCCCATCATTCATCTTCTCAACAGTGTCATTCTTTCTACCCACAGTCTATAATTCATCCTCATGCCCCATCCCAGTCGCCAGTTCTCGGAATGTAGAGGTCCTGTCCAATACTCCTTCTCATCCTGCCTCCAATCTAGATTACTGGATAGGGGTCAGACACTTCACAACCACAGGTATGAAAGTTCCCCCTAAAAGTAGAGATCCTTGACTGTTGTCTGCAGTCACACCCTGTCTTACCACATGCTGCCTGCTCTTCACCAGAGGGAGGACTCACCCTGACTCTGTCCCAGCAGTGCTGAGAGAAGCTGAAGTGCAGCCTCTTCTGGCCACTTTCGCTCCAATGTGATTTTGGAGCTGATGAAAAGGACCTGGAACCTTTTTTAAAAATTTATTTATTTATTTCAGAGAGGAATGGAGAGGAAAAGAAAGATAGAAACATCAATGATGAGAGAGAATCATTGATTGGCTGTCTCCTGCACACCCCCTACAGGGGATGGAGCCTGCAACCCAGGCATGTGCCCTGACTGGGAATCGAACCGTGACCTCATGGTTCATAGGTCAATGCTCAACCACTGAGCCACACTGGCTGGGCATGACCTGGAACATTTTTAAAATCCCATGTTATCCAATGTAAATGAAATTTGATAGGATGCTACAAGGCAGGCTGATTCTAATCTGCTCTGTACAGAGAAAGAAGTGGGGGAGAAGGAGACAACCCACCCAGGGATAGGAGAGCTAAATAAGATACACTCAGTTACCCATAGTCATGGAGAACAGACCTGCCAGGATATTAAAACCAGCAGATAATCCAAAAGACACTTTAAATATATTTATGTGACCCATCCACACCCTACCTCTAGCCCCAGCAGATGTATCTCTCTAATTGTCTTTTCTCTGATTGACATTAAAATGAGTACATATTTTCCAAGCTCATTCCAGCTAATGGCTAGAGGAAATGCACAACAGCAGAAAGACTGGGAAGGGTAAGGACAGCCTGAAATGATCAATTAGCTACAGTAAATCTCAATGAAGAAATTTGTGAGTCACCTGTACACACTGTCCAAAGAGAAGTTCTGCCTGTCAAAGCAAATGAAGAGCTGAGTCACCTAAGAAACTTCCTGGAGGCCCACACCACAGGTGTATTAAGCCTAGTCAGTAGTCTCAAGCTGGATGTCTCTCAGTCCCTAATGCTGCCAGTCATATGGTAAAAGGTGGCCGAAATCAGAGAATTTTTATTCCAAAAAAGTTCTCATACAGTAGGAACTTCAGTGGAGCTTGTGCCACTTAATGATGAGCTTGTAGTAGGGAAAGGAGGGTGGGAGGGCTCTGGCCCCAATCATGTGATGTGTGGGCCATTCTATCTTGAAAACAGTTGCATAAGGGAGACAGTAAGCAACACTCAGGGTTCTGGTTCAGTGAAGCTTGACGTGGTTATAGCAGAATGATAATGGAGCAAGGAAAGGACTGGTTGCGGGCGGGGGGTTGGGGGGGCAAAAGACAGAATCAATGTTCCTGAAAGCAAGAGTCCTCACTAGAGACATTTATTGGTTTCTGTCTTCCCTCTGAAGGGGAGAAAGTAGGTCAACACACTCAAAGAACTGTGACCAGGAACAGTGGGTCTGAGAGGGAGTCATTCACTGAGCCCTGCCAAGATGAAGCAGTAAAAGACACGCCTTTCATTTTAAGGCATTTGGCTGAGGTCACTTGGCTTTGGGAAAAAACTTGGGCTGTTGATCCCTTGGTGTGTATTCCCTGTAGGCCCTAGGAGCTGGGTGCAAGGGGAAGCTCGCATTTTAAAACCACATCTGAATGGTTGGCTGGCATGAGCTGGCAAGCATAGGAATGTTTATGAGCAAACTGTGTGCCTACTTTGGCTTCCAGACAAAGTGGACAAGGCTCGGGGCAGCTTGGCTAAATATAGACAGCATAGGGAGGCCTAGGAAGCAGGAGAGCTAAGTTTCACTCCCAGGTCTCTGTGTTAACCTTGAGGCAAACTCTGAGTGTCATACATTCATATATTGATTAGTTCTTAGTAAGGTTGGAGTGTTGAATAAGTTTTCCCCAGGCCTAGAGAAGGGTTTACACTGAGTCTGCTGCATTTTCTTGTCTCATCTTCCTCCAAAAGATACAAGTTTTGGGAAGAGACTAGTTTTGAAGGTGGAGTAGTTTATATACTTATGGAAATAGTACATAGCTAATAGGATCCACTGAGAGCCACGAGTCCTCCTAGATTAACCAAGATTGTTCCCCGACCAGAGCCAGGAGGCTACCTGACGCTTGGTGTGAAGGTAGGCGTGGCAGAGAAGCCTATAAAAGATGCCAAATCAGAGTTCCTACTGTATAACATATGGCTAGCAGGCAAGCAGTGCGAAATGCAGAAATTTAAGCAGGCAATGTTAGTAGGAAATTCAGAAAGCAGGCAGGCCCTGTCCTTTGTCATTGCCCATATGCCATTCCCTTCCTCAGCAAGATTCTACTTGTACAAAAGTAAGGAACCGAAACCAAGGCAGCTGCTTTTCCAGTCCGTAGTTAGGTGGCAGTGTTCTTAGGGAAACCCTGGACTAGTCATGGAACAGGGGGAGTTGAGTCCAAGTAAACTTGTTAGTATTTCCTGCCTCAAGACCCTTGGCCCTACCCTCATTCCTTGACACTTCCACCAGAAGTCAGTGTATCTGTGTGTGGCAAGAATATTTGTGAGGGGCAACTATTTTTTTTTCTGATTATAAAAGTTAAAGTGATTATTTCATATAATTAAAAGCATAAAGGGAAATATAAAGCAGAAAAAAATCACTATAATCCCCTCACCTAAAGATTACTACTGTTAACAGCCTTTATATGAATTTGGAGTACTCAGGCCTTGATTCAATCCCTGGCTCTACTGCTTACTTAGTGTGACCTTGGTCAAGTTACTTAAACTTTCTGAGCCTCAGTTTTCTTATCTGTAAAATGAGAATAAACCTTGCTCAGAATAAGGTTAGTTTTGTTCTATATATTTATATTTTGCAGTATAGGCAACAGTTATGATTCTATTTGTATAAAATAAAATATTATAAAAGAGTTGATCCTAATTTCCATATGAGCTGCTGAAAACTATTTTTTTAATTACTATGGTATCCTTTAATTTGGAAACTCCTGTATGTAATTTTCAAGTCTATATGTGTCTATGATGATATCAATAAATAATTTTGTTTATTTGTATAATAATAAATGTGATGCAAAATAATAATAGAAGGAATAAATTAAAGAAAGTCAGGGGGGGAAAATGAGACTAACCATAGTATTCACCTTCAAGTGTTGTTGCAAGGATGAGAGAATTCATGTAAATAGGATTAGCAGTTCCTGTAAAATAGTTAAGTAATCAATAAATATTGGCCATCAGCATCATTATTCCATGTTCCTATATTAAAAATCATCCACATTGATGTGTACATAATATTTTATCTTGTGATTATACTATCTCCCTAGTGTTAAATATGTATGTTGTTGTTAAGATTTCACTATTACAAAACTGTTGCAATGTTATACATATATCTTCTTGTACATCTCTGGTCATTTCCTTAACATAAATTTCCTAGAATTGAGTTTACTGGGGAAAAGGTTATGACTATTTTTAGGCCCTTGTTACAGATTGCAAAATGACTTTCTAGAAAGGTTGTACTCATTTACATTTCTAACAGCAGAGCATGTAAGTGTCCATCTTTTCACACTTTCACCAATACTGAGTAATAACATCACCTGTAAGTCTTTGCCAATTTGATAGGGGAAATGGTGTCTGTTTGTATGACTTTGATTTTAAGGGATGATTAACATTTTAAGCTAACTTTCTGTTAAATTTATATGGGACTTCATGTGTTTCCAGAGACAAAATCCATAACGAAGCCTTTAGGGATCTTGAAATAACACACCGAGGACATTTGCAGAAAATAATTCACATCTGACTTATTGATATACATATTTTAACCATTTTAATTGTAAAATATAACAAATGGATAAGTGCATATCAAGTATTATAAAGTAAATATTTCTTAATTACCATATAGATCAAGAAATAGGGCTTTGCCAGCTAACTTAGAAGCCCAACATATGTCCATCCCAATTCTGAAATTAACCACCATGCCGACTTTTATGGGAATCCCTTTCTTTCCTTTATAGCTTTATCACCCAAGTTGAAGCCTTAAACACTATAGTTTAGTTTTGCCTTTTAAAAATATTTTCAGCATTTTTCCTTAGTAACTGATATAATTGCAATAAAAAGATTACACTGGATTACAATAGCATATAACTTAAAGAAGCAAATGTTCAAAATGTTCATTTTTAAATGGTGCATTATAAACATATAAAAATATATACAATTTCCCCCAGGTATATAAGTAAACAACTCTGCCTTAAACTTAACATATCACTTTGATATGGCTATATGTGTTGGTTCAGTTTTGATGTAATTCCTCCAATGTCAGTATAATTTTAAGATTCCCATACAAGCTTAAATGTCAATTACAACACAGGATTCTGATTTTCAATCTTTTTTTCAACCTATTGGATAGGTCAGATTTCTTAGTTGCAAACTAAAATACCCACTCTGACTAGTTTAAGGAGAAAGAAAATTTATTAAACAATACTAGACAGTCCACGAGATCTCTTGATACTCATAAAGCCAGGCTTTGAAGAAGCCAGAAACATGGTGCAACCATAGAGTGGGTGCTGCTCTGGCAAAAACACAACTGCCACTACCCTGGAAAAAGATATCAACTCTCCATGATCCTTGCCTTCCATTTGAAATTTCTAGACTGCTGGGATCTCCCTTTAAACAGCTCCTAGAAGACCATCAAAGAGACCATTGGGCTGTAAAGATTCAAGCTATTTGATGTGGCCCCTCAGCTGCTTGCTGATTTCTCCTATCCAGGACACTGACATTGCCAGGGTCCAGCCCCAGTGGTCCAGGGGTTCCCAAAAGTGTGGACGGAGTCGGCGAAGAATGATTTACACGGAGACAGCGTTCATAGCTCTCTACCTCTCTTTAGTCTCGGTGGATCTTCCTGCGCCTGGCTGAGGCCACAGAGAAAGATCCCAAGGCAAACTGAGCCTTTATTTTGTAGTCAGAGGTAAACAAGGTAGTGGTTTCCATAGTTACACTGTTCTTGTGAGTTTCACTTGTTTACACTGTTCTTGTGAGTTTCACTTGTTTACACTGTTCTTGTGAGTTTCACTTGTTTACACTGTTCTTGTGAGTTTCACTTGTTTTGGTTCTTGTTCTTCCTGCACTTCCCTCAGCCCATTAGCTCCCCAGGTAAGATCTAGGGAGAGTCATAAGGTCAAGCCTAATTATGCTAAGAGGACTGTGCCCTCTAAGCTGGGAATTGTTTGTGACTTTGCCAACAGGTCAGTCCGAGGTTTAACCCTATAGTGGCTCCCCACATGACATGTCCTATTTTGCCTACCAGAAGGCACAGAAGATCTTTCTGTATATTTTGGTGTGTGTGTTTTCTACTCAACTCCTTAGTAGCATGTAAGCTTTAAGGGCAGAGATAAGCTCATCAGTTTAAGTAATGAAGTAATGATTATTTATTAATTGTCTACTATATTTATCAACAAGTATTTTTTGAATGCCTACTCCAAATTTGGCAAAGGGGCTCTCACTGGGGACAGAGAAAAAATAAGTGTGTTCCCTCATGAGCATACATTCTAGTCACTGTTGAGTGAAAACAAACATATAAACAAATACATAGTCATGATTTTAGATGAGGGGAAGGGCAAAGCTACCTTAGAATGGTCAGAGGATGTCTCCATGAGGTGCTGACTGTGGAATAAAACATAAAGGATAAGAAGGATATAAGCATTTGAAGAGTTAGGTGAAGAACAGTCTTGGAAGAAGGAATATCATGTGAGGAGGGAACAGACCCACTCACTTGTTCTGAGGCCAGAGCATGATGAGTGAGCAGGGGAGTAAAATGTTTGAATTTTAATGCAAGCCTGTTGAGAAGCCATTGAAGGTTGTGAATAGCAGGGAGTGACATAATCTGGTATACATTTTGAAGGAACACTCTGGGTAGTGAATGGAGAATAGGCCATAGGAAACACAAATAGAAACATATAGAAGGCAAGTAATTCAGATGAAAGATAATGGTTTATAGCTTAGGGTAAATGAGAGGATAAGAGGTGGTCACCTTTGAGATATACTTAAGAGTCAGAATCAGTAGGAATTACTGATTGGCTGTGGGAGGTGACGGGAAAAAGAGAATAAATGATAACACCCAGAATCGGGGGCTTTAGTAATAAGAGTAAATGATGCTGACAATTACTGAGATGGAGAAAAGCAGTGTAAGGTACTTCAGAATTCAAGTTCATATTTGGATGTGTTAAAGTGCCAATATCTATGGGGCTGGACATAGCAACTAGACAGTGATATATATATATATATATATATATATATATATATATATATATATATATAGCAACAAAGTGTACACACATGCAGGGTATCCCCAAAAATGTATACACACTATTTTCTGATAGCTCAGTTGATTTTTTTCCAAATTTAACCCACTGGAATTAATAATTATTCAAAGTGTATATACATTTTTGGGGATACAAAATATATATATATGAATTGAGCTCAGAGAAGAGGTCAGGCATTGTGTTCTTGCATGCTAAGAGGATATATGAAATATGTAAGACACAGTTTGGAAGAAAGAGTTAATACAGAAAGTCTAGCTGATCAGTCCTTTCATGTCTCTAGGGGAGCCTGGAATCATAATTGACACTAGACCTAACCCTGGGAATATGGCCCTCATGTCCCTGATTGATGGTGCTATATGTATGTCCAGGGAAATGGGGTATGTTGGACTAACTCATAAAGACTTCTTAGGATTGTTTAACAGGATGCAGGATATACCTGGTTTCAATGTTGGACTCCTAAGTTAAATTTCATAAAAGCCTCAGGCCCTGATAGTTGAGTGGGCTTCTTTGGAAAGAGGCATATCACAGGTGTCCCTGTAGTTTACTGCTAGTTCCTGTGTGGCCCTGGAGAGGGGAGGACTTGGAAGCCTGCATCTCACCAATGCATGTGTCACCTCCACCCCCACTGCTTTTCTCTGTTGCAGTAAACCTTTGCTGTTAGTAAAACTTGTTGGCATGTCTTGTGAGTCCTTCTAGTGAGTCACCCAACTTGGAGTGGTTGAGGGACCCCTGAAACATAGCCTTTGCCCTCAGGAGCTTAAGTTTTAGCTGGAAAGGAGAAAGGAACATCCATGAAGCAACAGTGATGCCAGCAGGACAAAAGAGTACAGTCAGCCCAGGCATAGGTACTAAGTCTTTATTCATCTTTGTATTCATCAAAAAGGGCTCAGTAACTGGGAGGTCTTCAATAACTACCTGCTGAAATTAACAGGAGAGGTAGAACTTGATGGATGGGTAGGATTTTGAATAAGCTAAGAGAAGAAGGAGGGCATGCCAATTGGAGAAAACAACTTGATGAAGGCCCAAAAGCAAGAACAGGCAGTGTTTGTTTGTAGAAAGCTGTCCTCTTAGTCTTTCTGTTCCACAATGCCTGGCTGGCTCAGTCACCAAACAGTGGGCATTTAACAAACTTTGCCACTTATCTGGTATCCATGTCCAACTTTGCTGCCACACCCTTGTTAACCGTTTCCCTTATTTTTCTGGGCAGTGCTAAGGATGAGCGGGGAGGTAATGGCAGAGCATATTCCTTCTGTACTCACTCAAGTCTCTTACAAGAGAGTAAACTGAGGCTGAGATGTCTAGTTCCAAATCTCTCTGTGTCGCAGATGAATGGACTAATCTCCCTGTAATTCAGTGATTAAAATTCTACATGGGACTACAGGAACTCTATTAATCCTGAATTCCATATGGCAGTTCCAAAATCAAAACTCCCAGAACTTATGTGTCTCTAATACAGTCTTCTCATATTCTAAGGCAGCTTTCAAAAGAAATAGATTAATAACTACTTCACCAAAAGAGAGGTTCAGGTGAAGAGATACATGGATACTAAGGAAAAGAGAAGACACTCTTAGAAATCGACCAAAACATTTCTGTCTGATGAACAGGAAAGTGAATGGAAGGTTTGGATCTTAGACCAGTGGTGGGGAACGTCCATCCTGCGGGCTGTATAAGGCCTGAGAAATCATTTGGTCTGTCCCTGCCAAGGCATTAGGTGTGAGTTTATTAAATGTTTGGCCAAATATAGCAGGCTAAGTTTTAAGTTGATAATTTTGTGTATGGCCCATGAATGATGTTATAAATATCCAAATGGCCCTTGGCAGAAAAAAAGGGTTCCCCACCCCTGTATTATACCCTAGAGAACATCTAATGCAACCATAATGCCCTCTCATCTGGCAGATGAATAAGAGATTTGTGTAAGATCCCACAGCAGACCACAGCTGATCCAGGACCAGAACCCAGTTTTCCTGATTCCCAGTCCAGTGCTCTACTACATTTTAGTGCCCTGTTTAGTAATTCTACTAAATAAGAATCATCCCCAAAGAAGACAGAAGCAGTAAATCTCCCAATTAGAAACCATCCCCCAGTGAAACATGTTAAGGGCCAAAACAGGGAAGGAAGGGAAAAGGCAAAGCTAAGACATTACAATTACACAGGCTAAGTGAGGCATGTTTCTGACTGCTTTATGGGCTCGGCAGCCTCATTGCTTCTTTGCTTTGAGCCAAGCCAATCATACTCTGTCATGGGGTGGTGGGTCAGGAGGAGGAGTGAACAAAACAGACCTTTCTGTTGGCAGAGGTGCGTGACCAGACTATTAATCAGCCAAAAGGAGGGAGGTAATTGCAGATGCATATGACAGCAGCAGAAAGCCCTGGCCCAACCAAAATCACCTCCAACCAAGGCCTGACAGTTCAGAGCAGCGTCAGAAAGCTCGTGGTCATGCAAACAGGATAGGCTGCCAGAGTGGAATCTGCACACCAGCCTCTGTGCCCTGCCCAGACCTCTGAGTCAGAGTTAGTGACGAATAGGCTGAGCTGGTTCATCAGCACAGTGAACCCAGGCAACAAGCCAGCAGTGACTTCTCTGAGGATTGAGGTCACTTCCTGTCTGGGACCCCAAGCCCTAAACTGCAAGCCCACACAGTTTAGGCTCCCAGGGAGGATTCAGGCAACTTCTGGGCCAATGGAAGAAATGTGAGGGGGGGGGCGGGAAACTATGGGCAGTTGATACAGTCTGGGATGAAATCTGAAACGTGACACCTCTAGGAGGAGCAAATCAGAGAATGAATGAATTCAGCATGCAAATCACATTATTATTCAATGCTTGAATCACTCTTACAAAATGAGTGTTACTTTCAGCCCCTCTCAGGACTTCAAATTCTTACTATAAAAAGGCATTGTATTGTCATTAGAGGGAATACCTCATAATTTTGGTTTAGATGAGGTATAGCAGATAGAAATAATTGGATTTGTACAGATAGGGGAATCTTATCCTTTAAATACCAAAACTTTAAACAGTATTTTTGATGACATGAAATATGCATGTGTATACTACATGCTTCCCAGATGTCTTAACTACGCTAACTCAGGGTATCAGAATCAACATCCTTAATTGTGTTATGCTACTTTGTTTTTCTATCTCTTTTCAGGATATCAGGCCTTCAGCAGGCACTTCCCCTGACAATTTATCTGAGCTTCTCCACCCCACCCCCGCCCCAACCCTGACTCCAATACCTCTTCCTGTTGCTTCTAATCTATATGGCTAGGAAAGCAGATTACAAAACTCTTTAGAGCTAGGTTATAAACAAGGTGCTAGAAAAGGCCTGGGGAATAAAGTTTGTGGCTTTAGTGCTCTGTCTGTGTATTTGAGGGAGTTTGCAGCTATTCCTTCCAGGTTTGGGGCAAATTTCCAGAGAACAGAAGGTGCCAGAAGCCTGGCCTGGGGTTAAGTGCTGTTCTACTAAATATCTGCTTGGCATCAAGCCAGGTCTCAAAATCCCCTGTCCCCACATCAACTCCCTGGCTCAGACAGCTTTGAGTGACAGAAAACTTGGAAGAATAACTAACAATAAAAATAAGGCCATGCTGACAAAGCAGGGGCAACACTGGCTTGGGGAATTTGCTCTAACTTCCAACAGAGGAGCATCTCTGCATTGTCCCAGAACTTTGAGGCACTGAGGAAATTAAAGAGGCGATTTCTCCTGCTTAGGCAGACCTTTAGGGAAACCCAATGACATATAATTACACTCATCAAATTTTAAGTACACAATACCTTACTGTTAACTACAGGTACTATGTCATGCAGCAGATCTCTGGAGCTTACTGATCTTTATATAACTGTAACTTTACACCCACTGAACAATAACATCCTATATCCCCGTTCCCCATCCCCTGATAACCACCATCTTATTGCCTACTTCTATATCTTTGACTATTTTACATGCCTCATATAAGTGGAATCATATAGACTTTGTCCTTCTGTGAATGACTTATTTTACTTTAGCATAAGGTTGTGTACATCCATCCATGTGTCCAAACTCACCAAATTACACATATAAATTATTTGCAGTTTTTTGTATACCAATTATAACTCAGTGAAGCTGGTAAAAATGATAAATAAGGCACAGGCTCTATTTTAAGCAAAAAATAAATGCACTAATCAGAAGTAAGCTAAATACATTTTGAAGTTTCTTAGCTGTAGCAATATTTGAGATTTTTTAGCCCTTAAAAATCTTGGGAGAAAAATACCACATGCAACTTATCATGTAATAGCAATAGCCACATGTTCCATACTTTTACAATTCAGAAATCACTTTCATGATTACTGCTTAATTTGATAAGCTTCAGAGAAGATCATTCTCCCTCTCATTCTCAACCATCACTTCTTACTTTAAGCAGCAACACTTGCCCAACCAATGTGGCTCAATGGTAGAGCATCAACCCAGGAACCAAGAGATTCCCAGTCGGGGCACATGCCCAGGCTGTGGGCTCGATCCCCAGAGAGGGGGTGCAGGAGGCAGCCAATCAATGATGTTCCTCTCTAATCGGTGTTTCTATCTCTATTCCTCTCACTTCCTTTCTCTAAAATCAATTTTAAAAAACATTTAAATGTTATAATTCTAAAAAATGAAGTCCATCATTTAAAAAAAAAAGAAGCAACACTTGAAAATTTCTGTTGTTCATAACATTATTGACAGCTAAATCCCCAGTGTTCACGTCCTTTATAGACAGGGACTACTACTGGGAGAGCTGAACCAAGCCCCATAGGCCCAGCTATGCACAGGATATAAAAGAGGGATTGTGTAAATGCTGGGGTCGCTGCCTTCTGGGGACCTCAGCCCCAGAGTTCTGCCTCTACCAGACCATTGACCCCTACATAATGCAGAGTGGTCTCCCTCAGCCCATCCCAGTGTCATTTTTAGCCCTGGATGGAGGTACTAATGTGGAATCCACAGGCCATCATTTCATTACTTTGATCTGGATATGAAACAACCAGGAGGATGATGATAATGCAAAAGTTATTTATCATCACTGAACCTTGATTTGACCATTTTTAAAATAGGAGTAAAATCAGCCCCTACCTAGTTTCCAGATATTTGGAGATGATAAACAAAGTACTACATGGAGTATTAGTTTTTAAGACTAATTACTTTGAAGTCCTTGGAAAGATCACATAAGATTCTAACTGGCTAAACGTTAGTTATCTTCTATCACTTAAAATTTTTACTAGAAATTATACACAACACCTCAAATCAAAGATATGGAAAGAAGGGAAAACTTAGGATTTGATATTGGGGATGGGGAGAAAACTTAGTGAGGAAAGTGGCAATCAAGAGCAAGGATATGAAATAGGAAGAGGAAGACATGAAAATGTTAAATTGAAGAATCAAAATTTTGTTATCAGGAAAGAGAAAATGTAAACAGCAACCATCAAATGCTGGGTTCCCAACTAGAATTAAAATATTTTTCTCTTTATTTTTCCCCCCATCATTATTTATCCCTCTCTACCCTCTTCCACCTCCACCTCCTCCCTCCCACAATCATCACACTGTTGTCCATGTCTATGAGTTCTCTCTCTTTTTGAAAGATTATGTGAAAAAACTTTTTAAAATACATTTTTATTGATTTCAGAGAGGAATGGAGAGGGAGAGAGAGACAGAAACATCAATGATGAGAGAGAATCATTGATCGGCTGCCTCCTGCATGCCCCACACTGGGGATTGAGCCTGCAACCAAGGCACGTGCCCTTGACCAGAATCGACCCTGGGACCCTTCCACCCACAGGCCAACATTCTATCCACTGAGCCAAACTGGCTAGGGCTGTGAAGAAACTTTTGAAAGCTATTAAATCTAGAACAACTGAGGAACAATTAAGGACACATTCTATGCATGGATCTAGACAGTATTATGTTAAGTAAAATAAGTTGGACAGAGAAAGACAAATGCCATATGAGTTCACTTCTTTGTGGACTCTAAAAAACAAAACAAACAAACTCAGATATAGAGCAAACTGATGGTTGTCAGAGCAAAGGGGATTGGGGATGGGTGGAAAAAGAAGGGGATTAAGAAGTACAAATTTCCAGTTATAAAATAAGTCATGGGGATGTAATGTACAGCAGAGGGAATAATCCTATATAATAAAAGACTAATATGCAAATTGTCCCCTTGGGCTGGAGTTCGGCCAGAGGGCAGGGCCAGCCAGCCAACCTCCTGATTGGGGTGGGCTGGCCGGACCCCACCTGTGCACAAATTCGTGCACTGGGCCTCTAGTACTATAATAACTATGTGCAGTGACAGATGGGTATTAGACTTATGGCGATCACTTCATAAGGCATACAAATGTTGAATCACTATATTGTATGCCTGAAACTATATAATATTGCAGTATTACAGTATGTCAACTATAGTTAAAAGATAAATTTAAAAAACAAAAGATAAAAGAGAAAAAAAGAACACATTGTAAAGGCCATAATACATGTGTGAAATAAATTTAAATGGTAAACTCCAACCGAAGTGAATGCTGTATCTGGCCCTTAGAAATATTTTCTCCACAATGAGTTTTGCAGTGATTCTATAAGGGGATGTGATTTATATTTAAGAATTGATTGTTTGGGTGAGTCTCAACTAGAATCAAGATAACAAGACCCACACAGAGTATTGCAAAGAAGGCAACATGAAAATTAATCAACGTGACCCTCTTTCAAATACAGCCCTTCCTAATCCCTACCTCCTTACATTTATAGCCACCCCTCCCATTTTCCTAAGCCAACTAGCTAATCAGCCAACAAACTACTCTGTGGCTAACTTACATCTGGTTTAGGGCCTGCACTTCAGGAAGGTATGTATGTCAGAAGCAAGAAGGCTGAACTGAAATTCTGGCAGGTTTATATTCCTCGGGTTGATCTACACTGACTCTAACCACTCCTCCCCTATGAAAGACACTGAGAAACTCGAAACACTCATCCGAAAGAATATATGCACTCCTATATTCATAGTAGCATGATTTACAATAGCTAAGATTTAGAAACAATCTTTATCCAGCAGATGAGTGGATAAAATAAAGTGGTACATTTACAGAATGGGATACTATGTGGCAATAAAAAAGAAAAAAGAAAAACTCTTACCATTTGCAACAGCATGGATGGACCTGGAGAGTATTATGCTGAGCAAAATAAGCCAGTCAGAGAAAGATGAATATCACATGATATCACTCATATGTGGAATCTAATGAACCAAGTAAACTGATGATCAAAAATTGACCCAGAGTCACAGAAGCATGAACAGACTGTTGAACCTCAGAGGGAAGGCAGGAGAGGGTGGGTGGGAAGAGATCAATCAATGAACTTGTATGCATATATGCATAACCTATGGACACAGACAATGGGATGGTAAGGACCTGGGGAGGGGAGAAGTGGATGGGAGCAGGCTGGAAGAGGTTAATGGGGGGAAAAGGAGGACCTATGTAATACTTTCAACAATAAAGATTTTTTTAAAAAAGAAACTATCTGCAAAAAAAAAAAAAAAAACTAAACTAAAGGAAGTTAAGAGTAAATTATTTCCTTAGAGATTCAAAGGGAAAACAACAATGACAGAAGCAAATTGTTGCAAGGGCCAGGCAACCAATCATTAAGTACCACAGGATTTACAAACACACACACACACACACACACTATTATACTCTAGTGGTTATGGTTCAGTTAAACACTATGAGGAGCAGCCACCCACTTTTTACCTCAGGTCCCTTCTAGAAATTTGATCCTCACTCCTAGTGAGAATCTGGAAATGGTTCCACTGGTCATACTCCTCCTGGGAGAAGGACCACCTTAACTATTGAGAACTTGGCTTTGGTAGAGAAGTAAGTTCCCTCTCAGTGATACTCATGGACACTGGGGAATTCTGTTCACTCAGTCTTGTCAGAGAGTTCACCATATGGTGAACCAGCCCTGAGGCATTAGGACCACGGCAGACATGGACAGCCTGTCCTGACCTTCTGAGCTCAACCTCATAAAGAACAACTCTCTCACTTTTTGATCGAACACTCCACAGCTCCAGTCATACCTAGAGCCTGGGAAGAGTGACAGAGGTGTTTGACCTGGGGGCAATTTTATGTTCATATGACTCTTAGGCCAGAAGCAGAAGGGAGAATATGTTTCATGGTGAGTAATGAGGTGGAAAAAGGAAAAGGACTGTAACTGACAAGCAGGTGAGAACTGCCTGTTCCTTCTCCTCTCCTTAGATAAAACAGGCACTATATGTCAGAGGTAAGTTGATGTTCACAGTCCAACCTGTTACAGAATTAGGCAATCAGCTTCACTCATACATTCCCTAGAGTGGGGCGGGAAGTTAATTGTCAGTCACTAACCAAAGAATATAGCAAAGATTGTAAATAGCCACCAAATATACCAGGTATGCCTCTACATATCCTAGTCTCCCTTAAAGTTAAATTTGAGCAAAGTGATTCGTTCCTGCCACTGAAATGTGTGCAGAAGTGATGTGTGTCACTTCTAAGATGAGGCAATTAAGGCATGTGCTCTGAGCTGTCATTTTCTCTGCCATGGTGCCCTTGAAGGTCATGTGTTCCAGATAGTGTTGGTACAAGAGAGAAGGAGTCCAACTAACCTTCATCAAAGTTTATGTGAGCAACAAGTAAACCTCTGTTGTTTATCTGTCACTGCATTAATTTGTTACTGCCTATCCTGACTAACATAGGAGCCAAAGCAGTGGTCCATCCATAATGCTACAGACTTTAGTGCAAGAAATTAACCTGCTCGAAAAAAATATTGGAGAGAAACTAAGATGGCGGCATAGATAAACACCGGGAAATTGTCGCCTCACACAACAATTGAAAAATACCGCAAAGGATGGAGCAAATATTGTCCAGAACAACAGGAAGGCTGGCTGAGTGTAAATTCTACAACTAGAAGAAAAGAGGGGCACGCTGAGAGCCAGAGGAGCTGCGGAGGTGAAGTGCAGAGGTATGGCGGCGGCTTGCACGGAAAGGGGGTGGCACCTGAGGACGCGGCTGTCTTTTTGAATCACAAGCTCCCGACTGCTCTGAACTCCGGTTCCGGCGAGTCTCTGGGGACCCAGGACTCATACGGGGAGAAGCTGGTCTGTCAGGCGGCAGCGGGCAAACTTGAGGGCGGCTTTCCCTCAGAGGTGCTTGCAGTCGTTACCGGGACACTGAGACACATGACTCCAGGCGGAGAATCAGCCATAGCTTCTTTCTCCGCCCTTTTGACTCCCTGAGACCCCGCCCCACCCAGGCTGCGGCAGAGCCTTTTGCATGTGAATGTACCTAATTGCAGCCGAGCCAGGCAGACCCGGAACTTCCAAGAGAAGGCCCAGGGCCCCGCAAACGGCTTGCATTGCTTCACAGCTGAGCCTCTTCGTGGCTCCTGCTGTGTGGCCTCAGGCAGAGGCTGAATTAGCACCTCCTTAGATCCAGGAGCCACTGTGCCCAGTGGTCAGAGGGGGACCATTCTCCCACTTCAGACACGGCTGATTCCCACAGCCAGTTGGCCTGGAGGTTAATTCCTCCCAGTGATCCTACAACAACCAAGGCACCAAGAGTGCACCAAGAGTGTCCACCCCAGGTAACTGGGGAGGCTGAGCCACTGGGCCCTACAGGACACCTGGCGCGCAGGGCCACTCTATCAACACAGGGAAGCAGCCAAAATGCGGAGACAAAGAAACAGGTCACGAATGGCAGAAATGGAGGAAAGCAAACGACTGGATATAGAGTTCAAGGCCACGTTTATAAGGTTTTTCAAGAATTTTATGGAAACCGCCGATAAATTTAATGAATCCCTCAATGAGTATAGTGAGACAATGGAGGACATGAAAAAGGACCAACTAGAAATTAAGCATACACTGACTGAAATAAAGAATAATTTACAGAGATCCAACAGCAGACAAGAGGATCCCAAGAATCAAGTCAAAGATTTGAAATACAAAGAAACAAAAAATATCCAACCGAAAAAGAAAAAAGAAAAGAGATTCAAAAAATATGAAGATAGTGTAAGGAACCTCTGGGACAACTTCAAGCGTACCAACATCAGAATTATAGGGGTACCAGAAGGAGAGAGAGGGCAAGATATTGAAAACCTTTTTGAAGAAATAATGACAGAAAACTTCCCCCACCTGGTGAAAGAAATGGACTTACAAGTCCAGGAAGTGCAGAGAACCCCAAACAAAAGGAATCCAAAGAGGACCACACCAAGACACATCATAATTAAAATGCCAAGAGCAAAAGATAAAGAGAGAATCTTAAAAGCAGCAAGAGAAAGACAGTCAGTTACCTACAAGGGAGTACCCATTCGACTGTCAGCTGATTTCTCAACAGAAACCATGCAGGCCAGAAGAGAGTGGCAAGAAATATTCAAAGAGATGAATAGCAAGAACCTGCAACCAAGATTACTTTATCCAGCAAAGCTAGCGTTCAGAATGGAAGGTCAGATAAAGAGCTTCATGGATAAGAAAAAGCTAAAGGAGTTCATCACCACCAAACCAGCATTATATGAAATGCTGAAAGGTATTCTTTAAGAAGAGGAAGAAGAAAAAGGAACTCTTACCATTTGCCACAGCATGGATGGAACTGGAGAGCGGATAAATACCACAGGATCTCACTCATTTGTGGAATATAATGAACAACATAAACTGATGAACAAGGACTGATCCAGAGATGGAGAGGCATTGATTGGACTGTCGGGCCTTGGAGGGAAGGTAGGGGAGGGTGGGGGCAAGGGGGAAAGATCAACCAAAGGACTTATATGCAAGCATATAGGCCTAACCAATGGACACGGACAATGGGGGGGTGAGGGCATGAGCGGAGGGGGGGGGTAGAGGGTACACATATATAACATCTTAATCAATAAAAAATATTAAAAAAAAAAGAAATTAACCTGCTCACACTCACACACTCCATGAGGATGATCTGATTTCACATTTCCCAAGATTTTTTTCAATAAAATGTTGCCTCTGAAGGAGGATGGTTCATCCTAAAACAACAATTTCAGGTGTAAAAGCCACTTCTCCCAAGACACATATCTTCAAAATACCATAAAGCATCTACAATTAATTCAATAGCTCCTAAAATCTCTTCCTAAGCACCTATCACCTCCTGCTACTTCCCATTTCACTAGTATCACTAACTAACAAAAATGCTGGCTTATAGCCTCTATAAAAACATCCTCATAAATTCAGGTTCCAATAAAAATAAATGAAGAGAAAAATGAAAAAGGAGACACAACTAAGTTTCTATCAAGACCATCTCAATTTCTTCAGGGCCCTGGTTCAATCCACTTTTAAAGTTTAGAATAGGAAGCCTTGGCCAGGTAGCTCAGTTGGTTAGAGCATCATCCTGATACACCAAAGTTGCAGGTTTGATCTCTGGTCAGGGCACATACAAGAATCAACCAATGAGGGCTGGTCTTCCAGAGCGGAGCGTGGATCAATGGCCATGGGGACAGACCAGGTGGTGGGACTCAGTCTCATTGTTGTTAGCCTCATCATCTTCACCTACTATGCCACCTGGGTGATTCTTTTAGTCCCCAGCACTAACTTAGGGCAAGTGCCCAGTAAATAACTATTAAATAAATGAAGGAAGGAAACAAACCAAGGCACACAAATGGCCATTATCTTAAAGAAAAGCAAATGCTGTCCCAGTGGTTTGAGTAGGGTTAGCCCCTGAGATGGGGGAGGTGGATGTTTGGGTTTGGGGGTGCTGGGTAAGGCAGGGAATGCTCACCAGAGCTCTGCCCTGGATGCCAGCCATTTGACAGCCAGCATGTCATCCACAAGTATTTCCTGCCCCAGCCTATGCTGTTGCCATCCCCACTACCTGCTGGCCTCCTGCTGCTCCTGTTTGTGGGACTGTTCATCACCTATGTGATGCTGAAGAACCAGAAGGTGACCAAAAAGGCTCAGTGAGGGCCCAGTGGGGATGCAGCTGCCTCCCCTCCGGTGCATACCGAGGGCGGGGGCACACAGGACCTATGCAGGCACAGCCCCTCAAGCATGGCTGCCCTGCAGACACCCCTGGGGATGGAGCTGTTCAGGACTCACCCCTTGCTGACCAGAACCCCCACTTCTCTCCTACTCATTCTTCCAGAGCCAGGGAAAGTACCTGGAAATCTCCCTCTCTCCCCATTCTGGCTCAGGGCCTGAAAGATACTGGTCCTCCCTATTTCACTTTCAGACCCCCTGTCACTTTTTCCTCTGTGTTCTACCCTCTTGCCTCAGTTTCCTTCCTGTCACATGCTCATGTTGGAATTGGCAGGTTTTGAGGCATCATGTGGCCTCTACCCCCATATGTCCTTTTCCTCCATGAAGGCAGCTTTCCTGTGTCTGACATAGCCAGGGACTCCACAGGACTTCTTGGCCTGGAAAGCTTAGGGGGAGGACCAACAGGCCTTGGGGTCACTGGGCACACTGGATACCAGACCTTCTCATAGAGTCCCAGCCCCTTAGCCTTAGCACTGGTCTACTGGGGAGAACTGAACAATAAACGTTGACGGTGTGTTAAAAAAAAAAATCAACCAATGAATGCATCAATAATTGGAACAACAAATCTCTTTATCTCTATATTTCTCTTACCCTTTCTCTTTCTCTAAAATCAATTAATTTTTTTAAGTTTAGAATAAGAAGAAGAGGAAGTTACCTTATTCACTATCTCTAAAATGTATGGATCTCTCTCAGTGAGCCAACAAAACCAGCACAAGATAAGATGCACAACACTTAAAGCCTGAACAATTTTGGCTTGGCACTCTTCACAAAGCGGGGAAGATCTCTTGGCTATTTCTCACTGTCATCAGTAGAAAACCCCAGCTTTCAGAGCATCTGCAATAACTGAGATGACAGGGACCCCCACATATGACTGCTTATTGCAAATGACCAAAATATATCTTTAAAAACATTTTTTCAAAAGCAGGTCACTTTATTAGTGTGCATTTGAGAAATCATACACACACACACAAACACACACACACACACACACATTTTTCTTGGGCTAGGACTTGATGAAAGTTCGGACGTATTTATCCCCTCATGAAAAGGCCTGCCTGGTGGTTAGGGGCTATATTAAAGGCATGGCCTAGGCCTTGTATACAAGCTTGCTCCTTATTTTGTAGCTGGAATCTGGTTCTGTTGGGAGGAGATGCTCAAAGAAGCCCTTACTCTCTCACCCAGAAGGCCTCTTCTGAACATTGCCCAACGCTCCTGTTATACAACATGCAAAATAAATAACCAACCTTAAAAGTCAGGCAGCCAAAGCTCTACTCAAATAATAAGCCCTTTTACAAGCAGCTTATCACCTGCCAAAATCAGCTCCAGAGGAACACCAGGAACTTTAAATTCTATTGTTCTCATTAACTACTTGGGGGAGACAGACAAGCTTCAATGGTTTTATTGGTTTTCTAAGAGAAGAAAAACATAAAGTTTTTCATTGTCCACACCCTGCCCTTGATCTCAATAATTTAAATATAGCTCCAGTCCCACCATGTCTAAGATGTCTCTATTAAAAGTGTAAGTTTGAAAAGGGTCCTGGCCATTTCTTAGAAAACATGCCACTCTCTACTTTCCCTCGACCTGATTGCTGGGGTGAGGAAAGTAAGAACATAAATGTTAATCTTTTCAGAAAATTGACTGGGAGGGAGAGAAAGGGCAAAAACAGAGGCATCCCAAATGTAATCTTCTGTATGGAAGGGTTCTTGAATTAACTCAAAAGGAGGGAGGTGTTTTGCTCAAGGAAAACTATACCAAAAAAATGTTTGGTGCACTCAGGTAGGCCTGACAATACATTATTCTTGGCCCAGACTACAGAATGGGACCCCTTGTTAAGGAAATCTAATGGGAAAAAATCTGTTATGAAACTAATTTCTGATGAACCACAAAAGGAATTTTGATATCTATTTGATACTATTTTCCCAGAACCCTCAACCCACAGAAGCAAAGCTCAGAATGTACTTTCTCTATAAAAACTTAACTACCCTCCCTTACTACCTCTATATATACTGACTTGTTCACTCTTGTTTCCTTCACTCCCTTATGGGTTTTCTTAGAACAGGAACTAAATCTTATTCATCTCTGCATCCTTATTGTCTATCACAGTCCCTGACACATATAGGTGTTCATTAAATCTTTTAACTAAGAGTAAAATTAATAATTACTAGAGTTGCCCTGACCGGTTTGGCTCAGTGGATAACGGGTGGGCAAACTTTTTGACTCGAGGGCCACAATGGGTTCTTAAACTGGACCGGAGGGCCAGAACAAAAGCATGGATGGAGTGTTTGTGTGAACTAATATAAATTCAAAGTAAACATCATTACATAAAAGGGTACGGTTTTTTGTTTTTTTTTTTTTTTTTTTTAGTTTTATTCATTTCAAACGGGCCGGATCCGGCCCGCGGATCGTAGTTTGCCCACGGCTGGGATAGAGCGTCGGCCTACGGACTGAAGGGTCGCAGGTTCAAATCCAGTCAAGGGCATGTACCTTGGTTGCGGGCACATCCCCAGTAGGGAGTGTGCAGGAGGCAGCTGATCGATGTTTCTCTCTCATCGATGTTCTAACTCTCTATCTCTCTCCCTTCCTCTCTGTAAAAATATCAATAAAATATATTTTTATTAAAAAAATAATAATTACTAGAGTTAACATTTGAATGTTCAGTAACTCTGTGTTTAACTTCCTATATTTTTCACATTTTCCAGATGAGGACGCTGAAGCACTGAGAGATTAATAAGCTAATAAATGGCACAGCAATGATACAAACTAGGCCAGTGATGGAGAACCTTTTGAGCTCGGCGTGTCAGCATTTTGAAAAACCCTAACTTAACTCTGGTGCCGTGTCACATATAGAAATTTTTTGATATTTGCAACCATAATAAAACAAAGACATATTTTTGATATTTATTTTATATATTTAAATGCCATTTAACAAAGAAAAATCAACCAAAAAAATGAGTTCTTGTGTCACCTCTGACACGCGTGTCATAGGTTCGCCATCACTGCACTAGGCAATCAGGCTCTAGAACCTTCATTCTTAAGCACTACAAGGAGGGGTACACAGGAATAAATAAGTGAGCTGATAAAAGGGTTATATGTATTTGAAACTATTAAACACAAACTTTAAATTGACTTGATATTACATAAAAATGTAATAAGCACCTAGTATTCTGTGCCAAGACCAGTGCTACTAGAAATAATTAGTGGCAAGATAAAGGTATGGTCTTGTTCCTCAAGGAGAAGAGAGATAAATAGCAAAAGCTTATTGAGTGCTTACTATGTGCTAGGCACTGTTCTAAGTACTTCATATGTGTTAACTTCTTTAATCTTTATAAAACTCCTATAAGGGCACTACTACTACTACTACTACTACTACTACTACTACTACTAAATCAAGATGAGACAGATGAGAAACTGAGCCCCAAGTAGATTAAGCAACTTGAAAGAACCACAATTCCAACTCAAGCAGCCTAGGTCCAGAGCCCAGGTTCTTATTCACTGCCTTATCCCAGCCTCAGGGTTGGGTCTTTATTCCCCTCTCTTCTCTTAACTATTCTCACTTTCTACTGCCTCTTCCATTTGCAACCATACACACTCTAATATAATTAGTATGTGCTAGAAGAAAGAAAGAGGAAAAGTGCTATGAAATGCAGAGAAGGACATGATTCATTTTGCCCAAGAGGAGGCTCAAGGAATGTTCTGCAAAACAGGTGACACTTGAACTGGGCCTTGAAGACAGAATAGGAAAAAAATTCAAATAAAAACAGTACATGGAAACCAGTCAAACTCGTATGTGTTTTCAAAGCCATCACTACTAAAGCATGGAGCTAAGAGGCAAGCCCAGCTCTACACTATTTTCTGCTCTTAAAGCCACTTCTCACCAAGAAACAGGAAAATAATTAGTGCAACTGTGGCCTGAATTTTTATGTCAGTTTTCCCACTTGGTTCAAACACTACCTGGGGTTTAGTCATCCTTTCAGTATCTGTAAGAATTTCTTTTCCTCACCCTGCTGTACAATAAATGTTTTTGGAAAGGGACCATGGGCTCTTTAGTGTAACTGAGGCCAAATCCTCCAAGGTTGGCAAGGAAGGCTGGAATCACCACATGGGGAAGGGGGGCAGCTAGATCTCATGGCCCCAATTTTTCCCACACATGGAGATACTCTCCTTTTGCTAACTGCAGAGGTTCTAAGTCCAGTTTTATTAAAAGCTGTCTGTGTGTTTCCTTAGAGTTTGTTCCCCTTAAACCTGCTGGCAACTTCCCCTCCCTCAACATACAGCATGAGAGTTACTGGCTATTATGCCAAGAAACACATGTGAAAAAGGACAAGTGGACTCCAGCAACCAGTGTGTACTTTGGGAGCAAACTTGTGATCACTCCTCCATTCTAAATACCTTCTCTTGATCCCACACACCATTTCAGTTACTGTCTCATTGCTCTTGTTTACAGTAAAACTTCAAAAGACTTGTCTATATTCCCATCTACAATTTTTCACCTCCTTTTCTTTCTTATACCCACTCCAATGGATCTTCTGTCCACTGAAGCAGCTTTTATCCAGGCCACTTGTAATTTCTATGTTGCTAAAGTCTATCGAGAATTCTTGCTTGCCAACCAGAAATATGTTTCACAATTGATCATTCCCTCTTCCTTGAACTTCCGTGGCTTCCAGAATACCGTTCATTCTCTTCTGGGTTCCCTTCTACCTTCCCGGCCACATCTTGTGGGTTTACTTTGCTCATTCTTCATTGTGCTCCTAACATCTCAATGTGGGAGTGCTTCAGGGCTGGGTCCTTATCCCCTCTCTTCTCTAACTACTCTCACTTTCTTAGTGATGTCATCCATCTCTTGGCTTTAAATAATACCTAGATGCCTCTGACTCAAAAAACTTATTTCTAGCCCCAACCACTCCTATGAATGCCAGTCTCATCTCACAGCTTACTCACCATCTCTATTTAAATATCTAATTGACATCTCAAATTCAACATATCCAAAATTGATCTACTGATATACTCTCAGTGCTGTTCTCACAGTCTTTACCATTGCAGTTAGTGGCAACTCCATCCTTCCAGCTGCTCAAGAAGAAAACCTTGACATCATCTTGGACAGAATTGCTGTGTTACACAACTCCAGAGGGCACCAGCCACATTTTATTCAATGCTATTGGTGTTATGCAACATGGTGACCTTGTTCTCCTTTATTCTCTTTTTCTCACATCCTGTTCTTTTAGAAAATGCAGTTGAGTCTACCTTGAAAATATATTAAAAAATCCAACTACTTCTCCCAAATTCCACTGTTACAAGTTGGACCCAGACCTATCTCCTTATAGTTTATTATCCATAAAACAACCAGAGTGATTCTTTTAAAATATGTCAGATCACATCACTCCTCTACTCAAATGTCCCTAATGCTTCCCATCTCTTTTAGAGTAAAAGTCAAAGTTTGTCCAATGGCCTATACACCCTTCATTTTTTCCCCCTTTGGCATTTATCCCTATTTAATCTATTTTATTTGAATCATATAAGAGCATTTATTCTAATACTGCTGGCAGTATGGGAGAGCAGCAGGTCATCCACAAAAATCTGCTCTGTAGCTCCCTATAAACCAGCTGCTTATATGGGGTAGGACAGGGATTACATGAGAAAGTAGGGATTACAGGCATGGGAAAGTAGGAGGCTGGTGTGGGACTCACTGTTTGGGCAACAAGGTTGTTAATCTTTCCATGATAATAGGCAGTTATTGAATGAGAATGGTTCCAAGGTTGATTCCCAGGCCCAAGGTTGACTCCCAGGTCCTGGGAGTGTAAACCCCCAGCCAGGCCCCCTATTTAATCTATTTATCTCACTTATTGTCTGTTTCCCACACGTGAAATAAGCTCCATAGAGTCAGGGACATGATTGATTTTCTCCACAAATGAAGCCTCAGCATCCACAACAATAACTGATACAAAGGATACACTCAATATATATTTGTAGATGGAATAAATGAAATACATTGTGAAGAGGGAAATTCTTACACATGGGCCAGAATCATACCAACACATAATATAACAAGTGAAATGGCATGTGAGTCAGCTACTCTGAGACCAAGTTAAGTGCCAGGAAATGTTCAGTTTCTACTTTCTACTGTTTGTTTCTCCATTGCTTTCATATTTTACCTGATGAAGTCTCCTTTCTTTTACTTCCAAAAGAAAAAGAAATTGACTTACATATAGTAAAGAGCACCCCCTAGTGGTAGAACTCCTTCAAAGCAATAGAAAAGAAAATCAGAACAGGTTTAAATTACAAAGATCCAGAAGGAAGTGACTCCAACATTTCACAAGGAAAAGTCCTCAAGGGAAGCTCATGATTGGATTCAAAGTCCATGGGGGGAACTTATCAATGTATTTTACTGTTGATCCTGTTTTGCATCTGATAATGAGAAAAATAATTCATTAAAAGTTGAACAATGTAAGTACCTTCCCTCAAGTAACTTAAAATTTGGTAGAAACATGGAAATGCAAAAAAAAAAAGCTGGGGTAGCAATACTTATATCTGACAAAATAGACCTCATAGCAAGAGATAAGGAAGACCACTTTATAATACTAAAGGGATCGATACAACAAGAGGATATAACTCTGGTAAACATTTATGCACCCAATGCAGGAACACCAAAATACATTAAAAAAAAAAAAAACTTCTGGAAGAAATCAAGGGAGAAATTGACAGTAATACAATCATAGTAAGGGACTTTAATACACCACTGAAATCACTGGATAAATCATCTAGACAAAAAAATTAGCAAAGAAACAGCAATCCTAAATGACTCACTAGATCAGATGGACTTACTTAACATCTTCAGAACATTTTACCCCAAAACTACAGAATATACATTCTTCTCAAGTGCACATGGGACATTTTCAAAGATAGACCACTAATTGGGGCACAGGCAAAGTCTCTCCAAATTCAAAAAGATGGAAATCATATCAAGCATCTTCTCAGACCATAATGGCATAATATTAGATATCAACTACAATAAAAACAATAAAAAATTCAAACAATTGGAGGCTCAATAGCATGCTATTAAACAATGACTGGGCTACCAAAGGGATCAAAGAAGAAATTAAAAACATCCTGGAAATGAATGACAATGAAAACACAACAATCCAAAGCCTATGGGAAACAGTGAAAGCAGTCCTGAGAGGGAAGTTCATAGTTCTACAGGGCTACCTCAAAAATACAAGAAAAAAATGGTAATAAATTAACTAACTCTACAACTTAAAGAATTAGTAAGAGAGCAAAAAGAAAAGCCCAGAGTGAGCAGAAGGAAGGAGATAATAAAGATCAGGGCAGAAATAAATGACATAGAGACCAAAAAAAAAAAATCAATGAAACTAAGAGCTGGTTCTTTGAAAGGATAAACAAGATTGATGAACCTCTAGCCAGGCTCACCAAGAAGCAAAGAGAGAGGATCCAAATAAACAAAGTCAGAAATGAAAGAGGCAAAATAACAACAGACCCCACAGACATACAAACGATTGTAAAAAAAAAAATACTATGAACAACTCTATTCCAACAAACTTAACAATCTAGAGGAAATGGATATATTCCTCGAAAAATATGACCTCCCAAAACTCAACCAAGAAGAATCAAAAAATCTCAACACGCCCATAACTAAGGAGGAGATGGAAGCAGTCATCAAAAAAAAACTTCTAACAAACAAAAGCCCAGGGACAGACAGCTTCACAGGAGAGTTTTACCAAACATTCAAAGAAGAAATAAAACCTATACTTCTCGGACTATTCCAAAAAATTCAAGAGGAAGGCACACTTCCAAGCTCTTTCTATGAAGCCAGCATTACTCTAATCCCAAAACTAGATAAAGACACCACAAAGAAAGAGAACTACAGGCCAATATCCCTGATGAACATAGATGCTAAAATCCTCAACAAATTTCTAGCAAATTGGATCCAGCATTACATTAGAAAGATCATACACCATAACCAAGTGGGATTTATTCCAGGGATGCAAGGCTGGTACAATATCTGCAAATCAATAAATGTGATACATCACATAAACAAATTGAGAGACAAAAATCATATAATCATATCAATTGATGCAGAAAAGGCATTTGGCAAAATCCAACACCTTTTCCTGATAAAAACACTCAGCAAAGTGGGAATTGAGGGTTCATACCTCAACATAATAAAAGCTTTATATGACAAACCTACAGCCAACATCATACTCAATGGGCAAAAACTAAAACCATTTCCCCTAAGAACAGGAACAAGACAGGGATGCCCAATTTCACCACTCCTGTTTGACATTGTACTGGAAGTGCTAGCCATAGCCATCAGACAAGAAGAAGAAATAAAAGGCATCCAAACTGGAAAAGAAGAAGTAAAATTGTCATCATTTGCAGATGACATGATATTGTACATAGAAAACCCCAAAGACTCCATCAAAAAACAACTAGAATTAATAAATGAATTCGGCAATGTAGCAGGATACAAAATTAACACCCAGAAATCTATGGCTTTTTTATACACCAATAATGAACTCACAGGAATAGAAACTAATAAAACAATCCCATTTACCATTGCAACAAAAAAATTAAGATACCTAGGAATAAATTTAAGTAAGGAGGTAAAAGACCATTACTCAGAAAATTACAGAACGCTGAAAAGAGATAGAGTAAGACATAAACAAATGGAAGAATATACAGTGTTCATGGATCAGTAGAATCAACATTATTAAAATGTCCATACTACCCAAGGCAATCTATAGATTCAATGAAATCCCCATTAAAATACCAATGGCATATACACAAGAACAGACATATAGACCAATGGAACAGAACAGAGAACCCAGAAATCAACCCAAGCCATTATGCTCAATTAATATTTGACAAAGGAGGCAAGAGCATACAATGGAGTCAATACAGTCTCTACAATAAATGGTGTTGGGAAAATTGGTCAGATACATACAAACAAATGAAACTAGACCACCAACTTACCCCATACACAAAAATAAACTCAAGATGGATAAAGGACTGAAACGTAATACAGGAAACCATAAAAATCTTAGAAGAAGCCATAGGCAGCAAAATAGCAGACATTTGTCATAGCAATATCTTTACCAACACAACTCCTAGGGCAATGGAAACTAAGGAGAAAATAAATAAATGGGACTACATCAAAATAAAAAGCTTCTGCACAGCAAAAGAAACCATCAACAAAACAACAAGAAAGCCCATTGCATGGGAGAGCATATTTGCCAATGTTACCTCCGATAAGGTTTTAATCTCTAAAATTTACAGGGAACTCATACAACTTAACAAAAGGAAGATAAACAATCCAATCAAAAAATGGGCAAAGGACCTAAATAGACACTTTTCGAAAAAGGACATACAGAAGGCCGAGAGACATATGAAAACAAACTCAAAGTCACTAATTATCTGAGAGATGCAAATCAAAACAACAATGAGGTACTATCTCACACCTGTCAGAATGGCTATCATCAACAAATCAACAAACAACAAGTGCTGGAGAGGATGTGGAAAAAAAGGAACCCTCTTGCACTGCTGGTGGGAATGCAGACTGGTGCAGCCACTACGGAAAACAGTATGGCATTTCCTCAAAAAGTTAAAAATGGAACTACCATTTGACCTAGTAATCCCACTTCTAGGATTATATTCCAAGAAACCAGAAACATATGAAGTTTTGAAGCTTGTTGTCAATACAACAAAATAGCATACATATCAAATCGCATATATATCAACATATCTGTAACTCCATCTATTGAAAAAAATCTGCATTATTAACCAGTATACCTAGTATACTAAATGATTCTGAATCTACATCTAATGAAAATACTTATAGGCATGCAGGGTCTATTCTAAATTGCATCTGAAGGTAATCCCTGGAGAACTCTTTTTCAAATGATATTGCTCTGCCCTCCATTCTCTCCTATGTAATGTCCTTTTCATGAAGATGTCAAAATGCATCCTGAATCCACCCACCCCTCTCCATCTCCACTGTCATCCCAGTCTGAGCTACCACCACCTCTCCCCTGGTCTAATGCAACAGCCTCCTGACTGCTCTACCCACTTCTACTCTAGCCCCTCTATAAGCCATACTGCACACAGCAGTCAGATCACCCAGGAATATTTGCGGGGGAGGTAAATAATTCATTTCGTTTTCAACTTTTTATTTTAAAATAATTACAGACTTACCAAAAGAAATTGCAAAAATAGTACAAATAAATCTCCATATACCTTTCATGGAGATTTTCCAAACACAGCATCTTACATAACCACAGCACAGTATTATTAATAAAAATTAACATTCATGCAAACTGTAATCAATAGACTATATTCGATTTTCTCCAATTGCCCCACCAATGTCCTTTTTCTGGTCCAGGTTCACACATGTCACCTTTGACTCCTTCAATCTGGAAGAGTTCCTCAATCTTTTTTTTTTTTATTTTTTTGGTCTTTCATTACCATGACACTTTTGAAAAACAATAACATGCTTATTTCTTTTTTAAAATTATTGATTTTGAGAGAAAAACATTGAGTTGTTTTTCCACTTATTTATGCTTTTGTTGGTTGATTCTTGTATGTGCCCTGAACCTGCAAACTTGGGATATCAGGACGATGCTCTAACCAACTGAACTCCCCAGCCAGGGCTAACAATGACCCGTTTCAATTTGGGGTTTGTCTGATGGTTCACCATGACTCAGTTTAGGTTATATGTTTTGGCATAAATACTACAGATGTCATGTCGTGTCCTCAGTGTATCCTATCAAGAGGCACATGATATCAGTTTGTTTCATTACTAGTGATTTTAACTTTGATCACTTGATTAAGGTGGTGTCTACTTGATTTCTCCCAAGTTACAACTTTGCCCTTTGTAATAAATAAACATTTTGTGGCTAGATACTTGGAGATTATATAAATATACTTTTGTCTGTTCACACTTTTATCTGTTCAATTTAGTATCGGTTAATGATTCTTGCCTGAAACAGTTTACTATGTTGCTTTCCAAATGGGTTCTTTTTCCATTATTCTTTCTACATTTATGAATTAGAATTATACTGTAAACAAGTAATTTCCTTTCTCCCTTATTCACTTATTTTTCAGTTATTTCTTTATATTAGTATGGACTCATGAATTCTTATTTTATTCTATGAGTTATGATCCATTACTATAATTAATTATTTTGTTGCTTAAATTATCCCAGATTTTGCCATTGGGAATTCCTTCAAATTGTATACTGCATCCTTTTGACATGTCCTCATTATTCTAGGAGTACTTTCTTACTTTCTGGAAGAAAACATTCCAAGCTCATCTTATACTTTCCTTACCCCAGCCATGGAATCAGCTATTTCTCCAAGAGTCCTGGTTCCTTTTATTTGGGGAATAGCATTTCAAAAACTAAGATCTGAGTACTAGGTGTCATTGCTTCTAGGCTTTCTCAGCAGACAGAGGTAGGAAATATATGTATACACACAAACAACTATATCTATAACTTTCTCTGTGGGAATGTATGGGGTTGTGGTATACCTCTGATTACCATCAGTCTTCTGTCTTCCCTTATGTGTAACTCCTGACAGAGTGAAATCTGGCATTCATTATTCACAATATATTTACTTATTTGCTGAACAGTAGAATATACATAAAGTAGATTCAGAATTGCTAATTTATACCCCTGTAGAAAACAAACCTACTAAGAATTGTACTTGTATACAATTTTATTTTGTCTTTAGCCTTAGAACAATGGTTCTCAAAGGGTAGTCCCTAGACCAGCAGCATCAGCATCACCTGGGAACTTGTTAAAAAAGCAAATTCTTAAGCTCCACCTTAGACCTATTCAATCAGAAATTCTGGACGTGGGGTCCAGCAACCAGGTGACTCTGATGCATGCTAAAGTTTGAGAACCACCACCTTGGAGTATATAGTCAAAATATTCTTTTCCAAGGTTACTTAGTACATTAGTCTGCTCAGATTGACATAACTAAATACCAGGTGGATGGCTTGAAAAATAAAAATGTATTTCTCACAATTCTGGAAACTAGAAGTTCAAGACCAAGGTGTCAATGGGTTTGGTTTCTCCTGAGGCCTCTCTTCTTGTCTTGCAGATGGCCACTTTCTCACTGTGCTCTCACATAACCCTTCCTTTTCTTATATGAACACTGGTCATCCCGGATTAGGACCCAATGCTTTGACCGCATTTAACTTTAGTTATATCCTTAAAGTCCCTATTGCCAAATATAGCCACATCAGGGGTTAGGGCTTCAAATTATGAATTGGGAGGATACAATTTAGTCCATAACACGTAGGATAGTGGGGTTTTCACCCACCCCTTCATTGTGGCTATTATTCATTTGTAATACAGTGAAGCGCCTTTGTTTCTGTTGTATTCCATTTTGGGTCCTCCTTTCATCCATATTGATTTTAAAAACTTTAGTATGTGAAATATTAACATAATTCTAAAAGAACTAGATACAAAAAGTGAACTCAGAAAAATGTCACTTTCCCATTCCTTCTATCCCATTCCCATTCTCTTATCCTTTCTACCCTGTTCCTATCCACCCCTGTAAATTACTTAATCTCATTAGTTTTGGGTTTATCTTTCCACACAGGGAGTATTGGCTACTGTAACAAATCACCACAAACTTAGTGGATTAATACACCACAGATGTATATTACAATTCTGAAAGTCAGAACCTCACAATGGGTCTCACAGGCTGAAGTCAAGATGCCAACAGGCCTGCATCCTTGGGGCTTTGGGGGTAAATATGTTCCCTTATCATTTTCAGCCTCTAAGGGCCGTCTATATTCCTTGGCTTATGGCCCCTTCTTTTATCTTCTAGGCAGCGGCATAGCATCTTCAAATCTCTCTCTGCTTCCACCATCACACTTGCTTCCTCTGACTCTAGCCCTTCTGTCTTCCTCTTACAAGGATCCACCAGGATAATATCCTGTCATGATCCTTAATGCCATTTTCAAAGTCCCTTTTGTCATATAAGGTAACATTTCACAGGTCCTGGGGATTAGCACATGGACATTTTTGGGGGGGAGGGGGCATTATTCTGTCTACCACACAGAGATTCTTTTTTAAGTTTTTAGAAACACAGAATGAGAGATTATGTTATTCTTCTTCTTAAACTCATTAAATGGTTTACCTGTACTCTTAGAATGAGCACAGCCTCTTTGCCTCCTTCCATTTTTGAACATGCCAAATCCTTTGTGACTTCAAGGCCTTTCCTCTGCCCCAAATATTCTTTCCCCAGTTCCTCTCATGGTTGACTCATTCTTCCAGTCTCATCTCAAAGTCACCTGTTTAAAGAAGTTATTCCTGATCACCACCAGATAAGTAGCAGCCTGTCTCAATTACTCTAATTTATTTTCTTTTTTTTTCTATTTGGAATAAGTATTTATTGATGGGACATTCTAATCATAGTCCTACAAGTACAATGGATTAACTATTTTAATGCAAAATAGCAATTTACTTTTGTCCAGAGTGGAGGGAGAGGAATTGGTTCACTGACCACTGTTTTTCTCACGCCAAATATTATTTGGCCTCATATAACCCTAATTTTCCTATGATTTGGGAGGAAAGAATGTGGACTTTGAGATCCTGCAGACATAGACTCAAATCCCTGCTCTCTCATTTGCTAACCACATAACATTGGGCTAATTCTTTTAACTTCCGAACCTTATTTTCTTTACCTATAAAATGAATACATGGATAGTTAACACAGATGATAGCAGAGAATCAGGTGAGTGACTAGAAGCAAATGCAAATTGTTAACCAAAACAACACTATACAAATGTTGTTACTGATGTTGAAGGTCAATAATCTGCCATGTTATAATCATAGAGAGACATGGATATAAAAGAAAATATATCTACATGAACTTTTAGTGCCCAACAATATTAATAACTTTAATGTTCTTAAACTACTCCTGGGATACACTTAAATACTGAATAAAAATGTAAGAGGGGCCCTAGCCAGTTTGGCTCAGCCTGCAGACTGAGGGGTCCCAGGTTTGATTCCAGCCAAGGGCACATGCCCGGGTTGCAGGCTTGATCCCCAGTGGGGGGTTGTGCAGGAGGCAGTCAATTGATGATTCTCTCTCATCATTGATATTTCTGTCTCTCTCTCCCTCTCCCTTCCTCTCTGAAATCAATAAAGAATTTTTTTAAATCATCATAAAAATGTAAGAGGGGTAAATAAAAGGGAGAAGGAAAACCATTGTTTCATAGATGTATAATTCAAGGAAACATTTTATTAGAGAATTGTTTTTTATTAAAAATCATCTTCTCAATTACTAGACGGCTATCCTTACTCGTTTAATAATTCTGTTGCTTTGTTTTCATGCGATCCCAATGGAGACAATTATATCCAAAAGTGTAATTATCCAGTGTAATGAAACTGCTTTTGTTCAACTGGGCTCTGCTTATGTTAAATCTCCATCCAAAGAAGGGAGATATTAAATGTCAATAATCAATTGACCCAAATCATAGAGGCTCCTGGGAAACACACACATATCAAGCAGAAGAAGAGAACCTTGAGTTCGGTTCCAAGGAGCCTCATTTTGATTGTATAGCATACATTTTTAGAGATGCAAAGTAGAGATCATTGCACACTTTGGCTATTTAAAACGTAAATAGAATAACTTAGAAGAAATGTATTAAGAAGCAATATTTAAATTGGAAGAGTGAGCCGGTTTGGCTCAGTGGATAGAGTGTTGACCTGCGGACTGAAGGGTTCCAGGTTTGATTCCAGTCAAGGGCACATGCCCGCGTTGTGGGCTCGATCCCCAGTAGGGGGCGTGCAGGAGGCAGCCGATCAATGATTCTCTCTCATCATTGATGTTTCTCTCTCTCCCTCTCCCTTCCTCTCCGAAATAAAAATAAATAAATAAAATGGAAGAGTGATACAAATAAACAGAACACAAGAACCTTCAAAACAGATGTCCTTTTTTAAAAAAAAAATCTTTTTGCTTTAAAAAAATATTTCATCTGGCACAGTGACTGGAGGTTACTGCCACACCTTCCACCGTCCATCACTTTGCTCCTCTTTAAATAACCTTGGTTTGTCCACAACAACACAGAACCTACTCACACTGTCTGAACATCTGCTGGAGTCATCAGAACACCCCTGACAAAATCCCACCAGTGGACCTGTTACTCCAGCCCAGCCCTCCTGGTGCTCCAATTATTCTGCCTCCCCTCGAGCCCTTGCTACTATATCCCTCACGTTGGATCAGGGCCGTATTTCAGCTCTTAGGAACGGAAACAATTCTCATAAGCTCCCCCAGGTAACAGACATGCATGGAAAAGTTAGGGCATGTGAAGGAAGATACTCTAGCTGAGGAAATCTCAGTGCACGCGTTTCTGCTGTGTTCACTTCCATCAGATGATTGTCTTTAACCGCCTTCTGCCACTGTGTGTCTCCATCCAGATCTGCGTTCCCTGAAATCTTCATCTGCTGCTGGAGAATTCTTAGAAACACTCTAATTGCTCAGAATAGGGGATACTGCCATGAGCATCTTCATCTGTGATGAAACACCCGGGTCGTGGCACCATTATGTTGTAGGTGGTGGGAAGGGCACCAGTCCTCTGATGGACTGGGTGGGGTCAGACCAAACCTGGGGTCAGCAACCTCCGCACTTGGGTTCTGGCTAGGAAAGGATTTAGAGCCAAGACCCAAACTGTAAGCCAAGACTCACTGGGTAAATCATAGAGGTAGAAAAAGTAATTCCTAAAAGAAATGGGCTTAGGAAACAAGTTCTACAGGTAAAGGGCACTAGTGGCTGGGGAGTGGCGGGTGGGGGTGGGGGTGGGGAGGCACTAATTTATTTTCTTTATCATTGATCAGTCTGTAATATATTTTTATGTATCACTTCACTTGTTTATTAACCCTTTTTTTCTCACTAGAATGCAATCTCCATGATGGCGGAGACTGTATATATTCTGCTATATCCCTAATATCTAGCATAGAACCAGAATATTCTAGGCCAGGGGTCCTCAAACTATGGCCCGCGGGCCACATGCAAATACAAATATTGTATTTGTTCCCATTTTGTTTTTTTACTTCAAAATAAGATATGTGCAGTGTGCATAGGAATTTGTTCATAGTTTTTTTTTAAAACTATAGTCCGGCCCTCCAACGGTCTGAGGGACAGTGAACTGACCCCCTGTTTAAAAAGTTTGAGGACCCCTGTTCTAGGCACTTAATAAGGCTGGCAGAATAAATGAATGGTGCCCCAGTCTGGGTGAGCAATGTAAGATAAATGTGCTGCTGGTAATAAACAGGGTAAACAAAACAACCCCCTATTACTTTAGGTACTGCTGGTGCAGACTTTCACAATTTCCAGTATAATCCAAACAATCTCCTATATATAATTCACTCAGTCATTCAACAAGTACTCACTGAATAGCTAATACACATGCATTTAATTCTCCCAACAACCCTATGAGATAGCTACTATTATTATTATCTTCATTTTACCAATAAGAAAACGAAAGTTCAGAGAAGTATATGCTAGATATTATGATAAGTTCAGGGGATATACCAGAGAAAAATCTAACATGGTTGCACCCACTGCCCTATCTAGTGGAGAGCCAGAGAATGAATCCAGACTTACAGAGCAGCGGGCTAAGTGTTATGACAGAGGGCTAGGAAGGGTGATATGGGTGCACAGGCACAGGATGGTGAAATCAGGTGGAGTGAGAGAAGGCTTCCGAGAAGAGGAAGCACTTGAACTAAATTTGAAGCATAAGTAGAAAGCTAGATGAGTGGAACACCAATTAACTATTATTGATAGGGCTCACAGGCTATAATTTACCCTAATGACTTTCCTGTTTTTCCATGATTGGCCTCACCTCAGCTTTGCAGGATAAGAAATCCAATTTTGTAAGTAACCCAGAGTCATTTGAAACTGGGAATGCTGACAGATGGTAATAGAGCTCAGGAGGAAATGAAGTTTATAAATCAGAACATAAATTAGTTAATTTAACTGTAAGGTGGGCATTCTCTCCTCCACGGCATGCCTACTGAGACAGTTTTATAGTAAACCTAGAACAGAGGTCTACAAACTTTTTCTTTAAGGGCTGATAGTGAATATTTTTGCCTTTCTAGGTCATACATAATCTCTGTCACAACTACTCAACTGCATTATTGCAGGGCAAATGCTGACCACCCTACAAAATCCCACCGCATTCTAAAGCCTTGGGTAGAAGAAAGCTCTACTTACCAGCAAAACTCCAAGGAAAATGCCAGAAGCATCAGTTTACAGCTATTTCACAGAGAATCCCTTGATCCTTTGTTAACTGCAGGGGGGAAAGAGCACTCTCCCTTCTTACATGTACTACCCCAGGAAACAAATTTGGTGATATTAATACTTATAAGAAGTAACTAGCATGTAAGCTCCATGAAGAGAGATTTTTTAAAAAAATTAGAATCTGTTATTATTTTTTACAAAAGCAGTATATATTCATTGTAGAAAATTATAAAAAAATAAGTAATTAGAAACATTATAATCCCACCACCCAGAAATTACCACTGTTAACAGCTTAGTACATATCCTTCCAGATCTTTTTCTAAGTATTTAGAAAAAGAATATAAATAAATAAATAAATAAATACACATTTCTACCAAAATGAGGTAATACTGTACATATGCTTTTTTCAGTTAATAACCTCCACCATTTCATGTTAATAAGATTTTTATCTAATATCCACCCATATTCATATTCCCCTGCTTTTCCCCAAAATGTCCTATAAAGCTTATTTGTTCAAATCAGGGTCTAATCTCAGACCATACATTGCATCTTAAGTATCTTTTTATTTAGAATAGTAATTGTTTTCAGGACAGGAATTTTGTTTCCTGCTGATTCCCAATTCTTGCCACATAGTACCAGCTCAATAAATATTTGCATAATTAATCAAAAACTTAGGGGCCATTTCACTGTAGAGTTTATCTCATCCACCCACTACCCTTTATCTCCATTTTATAAATAATGAAAATCAAGGCCATAGAAGTGAAATGACTTCCCAAAGTCACACAGCAAAGTACATGGAATTGCGTTCCATTCCTCTGTTTATTCTATTAAAATGGAGTTAGCAAACGTTTTCTGTGAAGTTCAGATAGTAAACATTTAGGCTTTCTGAGCCAATGTAGGTACTTTTAATATATATATGGAATCCATAAATGTTTTTGGTCTATTTTTGTTAATCCTCACCCAACGATATTTTCTGCATAGCTTTTCAGAGAGAGTGGGAGGGAGGGAAAGGGGGAGAGAGAAGACGAAGAAGAAGAAAGAGAGAGAGAGAGAGAAACATTGATGTAAGAGAGACACATTGACTGGTTGCCTCTCTCACAAGCCCCAGCAGAAGTGGGGAACAAACCCACAACCCAAGTACCTTCCCTTGACTAGGAATGGAACCTGAGATCCTTTGGTGCTTGGGCTGATGCCCTAACCACTGAGATACCAGCCAGGGCAGAAATCCATAAATTTTTAATTGATGAAATCCAAATCTACATGTATAAAAGCCTAATATGAAAATTGTCCCCTCGGGAGTTGACCGGGAGATTGTTCACTATGACGTGCACTGACCACCAGGGGGCGACACGGAATGAAGGAAGGCCTTGGCCAGCAGCTGGCAGCCAGGAAAGGGAGGCCCTGGCTGGCAGCCGGAAGACCCTAATCAGCCCTGATCACCGGCCAGGCCTAGGGACCCTACCCATGCACGAATTTCATGCACCGGGCCTCTAGTATAATAATAATTGATCACAAGGTTTTGTAATACAGGTCTACTAATGAAAATAAGAAAGAATAATATTTGGTTTAATTGTGGTTGGAAGTTAGTGTTCCCTATCATTAAACAGAATGTAAATGTTTATCTTAGTTTGTGCAGGTCATAGTTTGCCAACTTCTATCCTACACTATGCTGTTTGTATGTGATTTGGCCTTTTCTTTGAAAGTCTGAGTGAAAGTGCCATTCTTCTTAATTGACAAGTTGCAACTGAGTTCTGGCTTATTGAAAAGATATGGTACTAAAGTACTAATGAGGAAAACAAGTCCTGAGCCACTGCTTTCAAACGTGTATCTTTTCTTACTTCAGTTACTCTAGTACAGCCGTGGGCAAACTACGGCCCGCGGGCCGGATCCGGCCCGTTTGAAATGAATAAAACTATTGAAAAAAAAGACCGTACCCTTTTATGTAATGATGTTTACTTTGAATTTATATTAGTTCACACAAACACTCCATCCATGCTTTTGTTCCGGCCCTCCGGTCCAGTTTAAGAACCCATTGTGGCCCTCGAGTCAAAAAGTTTGCCCACCCCTGCTCTAGTACCTAACTGTTGGTAACTCCTGTCTTCTTTCACTAAAATTGCAAGAAGGTAGGTTGCATTGTGACTGCGGCTTTCATAATTAACCATGTGTTAATATTTAATGGGGCTGATCAATTTAGAAATCAGTGCAAGTGAGGATGATTGTTTTGCCTATGTCAGGGCTCATTATTTTTCTTTCTCGATTAAAAATATGCTATGCTATTTAAAGATATAAAGGTAAATATCCAAAGAGTTTAAAGAATGAAAAAGTGATTGCTTTGGCGGGGGGTGTGGGGGATAGGGTTAGGAGGGAGAGCAGGGAATGGGGAGGAAGGCTAGGGACTCATTTTTTTTAATAGCACACCTTGTAGAATTCTTTGACTTTTTAAACTATGTAGATGTATAATTTTGATTAAAAAATACACACAAAAAAACAGAAGCACATTAAAACCCCTTCTAGAAAAGCATTCTTTAATACTTTCCTCCATCCCTCCCTCAACCTAGGTTAGGTGTCCCTTTTCTCTGCTCCCCATATTGTCTGTACTCTGCTCCATCAGAGCACTTAACACACTATACTATATTATCTGTTTCCCTATATGTCTCTCTGAAGGAACCATGAGCTCCTTGCAAGAAGGTGCCATTTATTATTCATTTCAGATCCTAGACTCAAATATTTAAAAAGGTATTCATTAAAGTGAAGTGAAACTATCTAAACCAAATATCACTCAGTCTAGGCAAATTAAACATCACAATTAGATAGCAGACAAAATAAGTGTTGGTGAGGATGTGGAGAAATTGGAAACTTCATACATTTACCAATGGGAATTTTAAATGGTGCAGCCACTTTGGAAAACGGCCTGGAGGTTCCTAAAAAAAGTTAAACATACAGTTACCATATGACCCAGGAATCCCACTCCTATATCAGTGAACGTGTTCCTTGCCCTCTCTAGTGGAAAGACAGAGAATGAATCCAAGCTCACAAGTCAGTGTGCTAAGTGTTATGGTACTGATCTGCTAAGGATGCTAGGGGAGTACCCACGAAGGTCAGTAAAATCAAGAGAATTGAAAACGTATGTCCAAACAAATGTTAACAATAGGATTACTCATAATAACAAAAAAGTGGCAACAACTCAAATGTCCAACTAAATAAATGGATAAATAAACATGGTATATCCATACCATAAAATATTATTTGGCCATAAAAAGAAATGAAGTACTGATACATGGTACAACTTGGATGGACCTGGAAAACATCATGCTAAGTGAAAGAAGACCACATATCATATGATTCCATTCATATTAACTGAGCAGAAAAAGCAACTACATAGAGTCACAAGGCAGATAAGTGGTTGTTAGGAACAGAGATAGGAGGAGAGATTAACTGTAAGCAGGTTTAGGAAATTGGGGGGGGGTGATGAAAATGTTCTAAAACTGGATTGTGGTGTTGGCTGCACAATTGTGAATTTACTAAAATCAATTGTACATTTAAAATGAGTTAATTTTATGGTATGCAAAGTATAAGGCTCTAAAAAAATCCCTCAATCAATTACATTATTTACTTTCTCAACTCCCCCCATCCCCCGCCCCCCCCCCCCCCCCGTTGGACTAGCCCCTTACAAGACATGGTAAGAATTGTGAAGTTTCTGAAGCATTTTTGCCAGTTGGGGCTTGGGGTTGTGCTGATGGAAATCAAAGTCAGCATCTCTCTGTGAAGCTGTAAGATGTCTTGATGTGCTCAATGTGTTTCAGGTTGCGTGACACCTGTGTATAATTTGGATAATCCGTAGCCTCTCTGTCAGTTAGGTGTGAGCATTCCTAGGACCCCTACTCCAAATAATAAAGTAGTCAGGTAACAAATTCACTTCTTGCAACTCTCAAGCCCTATTCATAACCAGGTGAATTTTTCTATCATGGTATATCCGTGAAACTGTTGGGTGGGAGGGAAACTTGGTCAGTGCTTGTTAGGCAAAGGTGTCTTACCAGAATAAGCGGTACAAACTCCACCCCCTAGGCCAGCTTCCGGGTGGTAGGTACCCCAGGGGAAAGCACACCTTTCCAAGGGCGGTGGGAAGGTGCAGGAGGCTGTAACGGAACCTCTTCAAGCTAGGCGAAAGGCCAGGGCCAGTCCCTCCTTCTCTGTGTTGCGGGAAGGGCAAAAACTGCTACAAAGTCGGGGTGAGATGTCGGCTCCCAGGGCCACCTGCTGTCCGAAACTCACGCTGCTGCTGTCAGAGTCCCCCAGGCTTTTCTTGTTTGCCGCTGCAGCCCCACCATTTGGGAAAGGGAAAAAAAGGTGGTGGAATTAGCAAAGCAGTCCGAGCGAGCTCCTAGCCACGCAGGTCTCCAGCGTGCGGTAACCCCAGGACCCAGCGCAGGACCCCTAAATCATGTGCCCACGCCCCCACACTCCCATTCCCCACCTCCTCCACCCCCACCTCCCCCCACTCCGCACTGGCGATTGCCTCGCAGCTCCCCCTGGTAACGGAAGGAAGCAAAGCCCGCACGGAGAACACCAGCTGGTCTGAGCATGCTCTGGCTGGAGGCCAGAGGCTTCTGTTCTGCGGGGGTAATGGCCATACTCGTGGGACCCAGGTGGCCTCTCAAGGCAGGGGAAAGCCGACCCAGTCCCAAACGGAGTAGGTAAAGGGTTCAGGCTTTCAACTTTTCCTCCCTTTCTCCCCAAGGAGAAGGGCCCCGAAGAGGATAAAATTGCCAAATTGTCATGAACCTGGATCCCAGCTCCTTTCTGCAAAAACCGGAACAGAATAAGGCAGTTTTGTTGAGGGTGGTTTTTCTTGGAGTTCAGGGGGGAAAAAATTTTTTGTAGCCTCGTGAATGTGAGCTAGGTATTACCTCCCTGAGCCTCAGTTGCCTCCTCTATAAAATAGGAATAATAATAGTGCCTACTTCACAAGGTGTTTGTAAATATTAAATAAAATAATCTACCTAAAGGTTGACCAGACTGGAGAAAGCTAGTGATTTAATTTGTTTCGCAGAGTTCAGCACACTCCTAAGTGTAGGTGTCATCTTCCTTGGGATTCAGGGAAACGAAAGGATTTTGACACCACAAAACACATACCTAAGGTTAAATATTCATTACAATGTATATGAGAATCAAAACAGTCTCCTCACACTCAGCCTGGACATAGAGACATAACCACCACTTACTATCTACATAAACTTTGCTTTACTAGTCCACTGTCATTACTGGCATTTTCCAGGATTCCTTTGTCCAGGTAAATAGTTTCTTCATTACAGGAATTTCCCCAAATGACCCATCCACTCTTCAATGGAAAGCATTAACAGCTTGTACCTAAAATTACTTGAATCACTCTCCTCCAAATCCTCCACTTGCTGCTTCCACAAACCTAGGCTGTTCATATCATGATCCTTACCCAATTCTAATCAAGTTCCCACCTTGACAGACTCTCTGCCTTAAATCAAACTTTCATTTATCAGTAAATTCTGACCTTTCCATTCCTCCGTGAAACACTGCCACAACGTTGAGAAGTGGGGATCTCCTTTACTGAGATAAGCAGTAAATTCAGTTTTGTCATATCAGTAGGTGTGTGGGTGATATTCGGGGAGCCAGCATTTGACAGTTTTGAAGGTCTTACAGAGATTCAGGGCAGGCTGAAACCTCACTACCACAGCTCAAGACCTTCAACTTGGAAACAGTGTGCTCCTCTGAAGCCTCTTGAAACTATGTACAGTACCTTGGTTGCAGCTCCCTGACAGCAATGGTGAGGTACATAGGTTTCACAGTGGTTGAAGCTCTGAACCCTTGACTTGAGCTCCCATTTGCTAAGGATACTAGTCCTATGGCCCATACATCACCTCCTATGAGAAGCCATTCCTGACCACCTGGATTATAGGGTCCTCTGTGTTCCAAATGTCCCCTGTCCCAACCCTGTCATGGCTGTCACCACACTTGTTTTATTCCCATTGAGCTACTGCATATAATTGTAAGCCTAGTGTGGCAAAGGGTCCCTTCATTGTAATTATGCACTAAAGAGAGTTTTATCATTTTTTTTCCAAGGTCTTTCAGATTTTATATTAATGTCCCTCATTATTTTATTTTCAGATATGTTTCTACCAATTCTTTTGCTTATGAAAATAATCATAGTTACTACAATTAATGGTCAGTATTTGTCAGCCAGTAACAACACAGTGTTTATTTCTTGTAGTCCTTTGGGGGCGTATGATTTTATATTTGCTCAGACTTTACCCCCCCCCCCCACCGAATCTTCTTTTTTCACACAACCTTTATTTTCTGCTCTTTAAATTATTACATGTATTAATAGAAAAAGAACAAAAATTTCATAACTATGTAAAATATAAAACTATAGAAAGTTAACCTCAATAAAGTAAATATATAGATATTAGAAAAAATATATATATTAGAAAAAAAGATTTAAGAGGAATATGCCAAAATGTTTAAGTGTTTAGTGTTTACCTACAGTTTATTTTTTCTTTCTGTATATTTTTATGGCTATTTAAACATTAACCATACAAATCTTTTACATAGATTTGTGATATTCTAAATACTCTACTTCTATTTTCAGTTATGTTTTCCTGAGCTAAATTAGATCTTGGTCCATCCAGAATATTTAAAATCAACCTCCATCATGTTCCTTCTACTAAAATTAAAGTTATTTTACTTACAAAAGTTCAAACAGCTTAACATATGTTTGACAAACAGGAAACTATCAAATATTCATATCTGCCTATTATCCCTTCCCCAATTACCCTTCCCCCAGTAATTGATCTTCCACTGTAATACAGTTTTTCTCAGTAATGTCAATACTTTTACTTGAAATATATAATGGAAAGTTCACAGGTGCTAGACTTAACACCTATTTTCTGGCTATATAACCTTAGTCCTGTTGCTATCTCTTACTGAGACTCACTTATGTCCTCTAAAATTAAGTTAATAATTCTTACTATATTTTTATATGTTCAATATAATATAGCAATTGAAAATATTCATTATCATTACTCTCAATTATTCTTTAGTAGACAGAAAAGAGCAAACAGTAACTGACACCTTCATATTTTACAGGGCAGTTCTTTTTAATATTTACAAATGCATGTGGAGTGACTGGGAGTTTGAAACACCTAAATCTAAGTTTTGGTGATATGATATGGTTAAAGCTACAGAGAAGCCAATCTCTCATTTTCTGCCATGCTAGGAGTGAATGGTCCAGATAATGTGACAGCCCAGGAGAATGAGAAGCAAGCAATTAATCTCCCAGGTTTCTGATCTCATCAGCTAGGTGGATAGTGGTTCAGCATCGTGAACTGTTTTCTCATTAACTATTTCCTCTCCAGCAGCACCTGTTCCAGGAGAGCAGCAATAGTGAAGGCTGCCATTTGCCTACTGTGCACCAGGCATTTCATTCATTCCAGTCACAAACATTTATTCAGAGCCTGCTTATGTTCTAAACAGTGCTCTAGAAACTTGGGATCCAATGGGGAACTGAACAGACTAAAATGTCTGCCCTGTTGAGATTGTGTTCTAGTATGGAGAGATACAAACAATATAATAAATCAATAAATTATATATATATATATATGTGTGTGTGTGTGTGTGTGTGTGTGTATACACATATATATATATATATACATATATATATATATATATATATAAAACCCTAATATGCAAATAGACCAAATGGTGCAACAACCAAACAACCGGTCACTATAACATGTGCTGACCACCAGGGGCGCGCACAGAACATGGCGAGCATCGGCTGTGGCAGGATGGTGGAGCAGGTGAGTGGGGGCTCCAGACCAAGGTGGGGCGCTGGTCACTGTCATCTGGGTGAGCCTCCGGTGGTTACTGAAAATTCTTTGCTCCCACACACTGCGGTCCCAATGGGCACTTGCACCTGCTGCCAGTGCCAGCTCCACTCACACCCGCTGCCAGCACCCGGCACTGGCCCCAATCTCTTGACACCGTCAATGGATGTGAGCAGCGGCTGCCAGCCCCAATCGCCCCTCAGGGCTTCTCCACCTCCCCCTGCTCCTGAGGGGTGATCAGGTCCAGCAGCCACCACTCACACCCACTGCCGGCAACAGCCCCACCTGCACCTGCTGCCAGCACCGGAGCTGCCATTCGCACCCACTGCCGGTGCTGGCCCCGCTTGCACCTGCAGCTGGTGCCAGAGCCACCACCTGCACCTGCTGCCAGCACTGAGTGCCAGTCCTGATCACTTGGCATTGTCAGCAGGTGCAAGTGGGTGGCTGCCAGCCCCGATTGCCCCTGAGGGCTTCTCTACCTCCCCCTGATCCTGAGGGGTGATCAGGACAGCAGCCGCTGCTCACACCCGCTGCTGGCACTGGCCCCAATCACTCCGCACCATCAATGGGTATGAGTGGGACCAGTGCCATCAGTGCATGGGAACAATGGCGGCGAGAGCAGGGCTGCAGGCAGACAGGGGACCGGGGGCCACAGTGGGAGGGCCTGGGTGGGGGCATGGAGGATGGGCCAAGACCTGCCCCTGTACCTATTGCAACCTCACGGCCCACAGTTCCTTTCAAGGTGCATGAATTTGTGCACTGGGCCCCTAGTCCTATATAATAAAAGCCTAATATGCTAAGTGTCCGGTTGACCGGTCAGCCGTTCAACCAATCAAAGCCTAATATGCTAAGGCTGCTCAACTGCTGGCTATGACATGCACTGTCCACCAGGGCACAGACAGTTGACCAGTCACTATGACATGCACTGACCACCAGGGGGAAGATACTTTAACCAGTAGGTTTGCTTGATGCTAGGGTCTGGCCAATAGGGACTGAGCTAGATGGGCCGGACACTCCATGGAATCCTCCTGCAGTCTCTCCCTGGCTGGACAACCTCCCATGTCTCTCCCCAGCCCCAATCATGCACCAATGGGGTCCCTCAGCCTGGCCAGCGCCCTCTCATAATCCAGGACCCCATTGGGGAATGTCAGAGAGCCAGTTTTGGCCCAATCCCAAAGGGGGAGTGCCACTCAGCCAGAAGCCGGGCTCACAGCTGGCAAGCGCAGTGGCGGCGGCGGAAGCCTCTCCTGCCTCCACGACAGTGCTAGGGATGTCTGACTGCCGGCTTAGGCCCACTCCCCCTGGACTGCAAGAGGGTGCAAGCTGGGCTGAGGGACCCCCTGAGTGCATGAATTTCATGCACTGGGCCTCTAGTGTAGTATAATATAAGAGACATGATGGAAAAAATAGAGCAGGGAAGGAGGAATGGGAGTGCTAGTGGCTAGGTATACAGTTTTATTTTTATTTATTTTTAAATATTTTTTATTGATTTCAGAGAGGAAGGAAGAGGGAGAGAGAGATTGAAACATCAATGATGAGAATCATTGATCAGCTGCCTCCTGCATGTCCCCTACTAGGGACCGAGCCGGCAACCCAGGCATGTGCCCTTGACTGGAATCGAACCTGGGACCCTTCAGTTCCCAGGCTGACACTCTATCCACTGGGCCAAACCAGCCAGGGCTAGGTATGCAGTTTTAAATGGGCTGTGCAGGGTCAGTCTTACTGAGAAGGCAATATTTGAGCAAATACTTGATTAATATGTTGAGAGATCAAGGCACAAGGACATCTGGGAGAACATTAACAACAGCCTGTGCAAACATGTGAGATGGGAATGTGCCTGAATTCTGTGCCAAGACATCCAAACAACACTATGGTAGGCACTGGAGATATAAGTCTAGTGGGGAAGACAAATAATTACACAAACAGTTACAACAAAATGACTTAAGATATAAGGGATGACCACTAGTGAGAATCAGAGAATGCTGGCCTGAGGGAGTACCAAGGGAGATGATACTAAAAGTTTGACAGTGATTTTGCCTGATGAAGGGGAGGACCGGGCTGATAGAAGAGCATGTTGGGAATCAAACATAACACAGATGACCTGGTGGGCTGGTGGTCTTTTAAGCTCTTTTCTAGAGGGGCCACATTTCATTTGTCTGGTTAGGCCCAATGATCTGAAGGCACCCCCAGTATTTTAAATGTGTGGCATTCCATTCCTAATGTGGAGCCTACTCTTTTCGGCCAAACTTTACTCAAAGTCAAGTTGTTTACAGTTTTCCACTATTAAAAAAAAAAAAAAAAAAAAAAAAAAAAAAAAAAAAAAAAAAAAAGCTAGGGTAAGAATCTTTTGTTCATAAAAATGTTACACTTTTTCAGTTATTTCCTTTTTTAAACGTTTGTATTTAATGTATTTGAGTGACATTGGTTAATAAAATTATATAGGTTTCAGGTGTACAATTCTATAATGCATCATTTATATGTCCAGTTATTTTCTTGACATTGATTTCAGGAATTTAAACTGCTAGATTCAGGGGTTTCATATTTCAACCTTTGATACATTGCCTCGTTGGCCTTCCAGAAAGAATGTGTCAATTCTCAGTCCTACTAGCACTGTGGGAGAGAGACTCTTTGCCCATATCCTTACCAACAGCTTGTTAATTTTAGTATCTTATCTCAGAAATTGCATATAAGAATAAATATGAGGAGAAAATGGTTTCAGGCTCTGAGAAGGAAGTGTCTTAAACTGATAATTTTTTTCTATCTTGTTCAATAAAAGAAATGAGTCCATGCCCCAACAGTGTTGCTCAATGGTTAAGCATCAACCATGCACCTGAAGGTCTCTATTTGATTCCTGGTCAGGGCACACGCCCAGGTTGTGGACTCAATCCCCAGTAGGGGGCGTGCAGTAGGCAGCGATCAATTATGTTTCTCTCTCATCGGTGTTTCTCTCTCCCTTCCTCTCTCTCTCTGGAATCAGTAAAAACATATTAACAAACAAAACACCCAGGTTTTGGTTTTGTTTTTTTAAAGAAATGAGACCAAGTCTATCTTACTGTAAAGACTTTAGGTCATAACTATGACAATTGATAAACCTGTGTCCAGCATGCAGCCAGTAGAAGGATCAGATATGTTATACCCATTACCTTAGAGAGGACTTTACAGAACAACAGTAGACTTCTGACCCTAGGGAGGAGCAAATCTGATGTTTGATTTCCTTACTCTCTGTCTGATCTTAGGCAAGTTACTATCGCTGTGTGTGACTCAGTGTCCTGGTCTGTAAAATGCAGATGGTGAAAAGGCTCATACCTGTGGGAGCAGTTGTGAGAGGCCATAATAAGTTCCAGTCTGAAATGAAATGCCACAGCTGGAGATCCATCCATCCCTTCAGGATGAGGTGGCGACCCAGCCCCACTCTCTCTAATCCCTTTTATGCTGCCCCTGAGGTCCCTGGTAGTGACAGGATTTCAGAGTTACCTGGATTATAAAGGACTCCTCAGACCTCAGTCATATCTCCTTCCCACCACACATTGGGGAGCCTATGTGTCCCTCTGAGATAAGTCCCCCTTGCTCTTAGCTGTCAACTGTTGCTCAGCAAAGTGGTTTGGGAGGGGGACAATTGGCTTGTACTGAGCGATCTGAAAGGATAGAGGTGCCTTTGACAAATGGGAGAAGGAGCCAGTCCCTGGGGACAGACAAAACCAGGAGAAATCCATCTCAGCATTCTATGTGTTCCCTTATCATTTCATCATCATCATTAAGCTCTCAGGTATTTTTGAATCCACTCCTATGCCTGTCAAAGGCTAGCCTTGGTACAGTTCCTAGAGCTAGACTGTCACAACATCAAATTAACACAAAGTAAGCACTTTTCTCATGACATAGACAACATTTAAATTTCCCCCATCCTTCTATAGCAGAGTAATGCATTCTAGCAGAGTAATATACTAGCTACCATTTCTTGAGAGCCTACAATGGACCAGTCCTGTTTTAATTACTCATACACAGGTCACACCTGGGAAAGGCAGGTATGAATTTACACACCTCAGTTTCCTCATATATCATATGTGAATAATAACACCTACATCATAGGGTGCTGTGAACATATGAGAGCTAAGACCTGTAAGAAGCCTCAGTCTCAATGATACATCAGATAAGGGGATGGTATCCAAAATATATAAGGAACTCATACAACTTAACAAAAGGAAGAGAAACAATTCAATTTAAAAATGGGCAAAGGACCTGAATAGACACTTCTCCAAAGAGGGCATACAGAAGGCCAAGAGACATATGAAAAAATGCTTAAAGTCACTGATCATCAGAGAGATACAAATTAAAATGGCAATGAGTTATCACCTCACACCTGTCAGAATGGCTATCATTGACAAATCAACAAATGACAAGTGTGGGAGAGGATGTGGAGCAAAGGGAACCACAGTATAATGCTGGTGGCAATGCAGACTGGTGCAGCCACTGTGGAAGACAGTATGGAGTTACCTCAAAAAATTAAATATGGAACTGCCATTTGACCTAGTGTTCCCACTTCTAGAAATGTATCCTAAGAAATCAGAAACACCAATCAGAAATAATGTATGCACCCCATGTTCATAGAAGTGCAATTTACATTAGCTAAGATCTGGAAACAGCCCAAGTGCCTGTCAGTAGATGAATGGATAAAAAGCTGTGGTACATTTACACCATGGAATATTATGCAGCAGTGAAAAAGAATATCTTACCCTTTGAGACAGCATGGAGGGATCTGGAGAGTATTATGCTAAGCGAAATAAGCCAGTCAGCAAAAGACAAGTATCACATGGTCTCACTTGTGGCGAGTATACTCAGCCCCAGGGCACCTTATGTGCTGCACCAGCTCAGCCAGGTTCAGTAAGCCTGAGAGGGGGCAGTAAAGGATTGAGAAAAGACAGACAAGAGAATAAAATCTGGGTCTGGGTGGGACGCTGTCCTCTCTGATGGAGAGCCTCTCTGATGGAGAGCTAGCGACAGCGCCATGGACTACAAGCCATGTCTTTATTTTATAGCCAGATTCCACGAGGCAAAGTAAGGGCTTGGTCAAGATGTTTACAACATTCTCGTGTGCCCTCTCATTAGTCCAAGGCTTGAACCTGTCCAAACGCTGTTGCCGCTCTCCACACTCACTCATATGTGGAATCTAATAAACAACAACAAAAAATGGTGAACACAATAGATCCAGAGACATAGAAGCATGGAACAGACTGTCAAATCTCAGAGTGAAGATGGGGGAGAGGGACTGGGAAGAGATTAACCAAAGAACTTGTATGCATTTATGCATAACCCATGGACACAGACAATAGGTGGTGAAGGCCTGGGGTGGGGGCGGGCTAGAAGAGGTCAATGGGGGAAAAAGGGGACAGAGGTAATATTTTCAACAATAAAAATCTATTTAAAAAAAAAAGAAGCCTCAGCTTCTCACCTTGGAGTCTGACCTTTGGCTCTACCACTAACTAGCAGCATGACCATAGGCAAGTTTCTTAACTTTCCAGCCTGTCACTTCATCTGAAATATGTGCTAATAATAATACCTATCTTATAGGGTTGATATGATTAAAGGAGCTAATGCATTGAAAGGACTTGGTACGGGTGCCGGGCACGCAGTAACCTCTTATTAAAACAGTTATAATGATTTTTTATTTTTATCAGGAAGAATCAGGAAGGGTTAGAGAGCAACAAAGGACTTGTATGTGTGCATATTAGCATAACCAATGGACACAGACACTGGGGTTGTGGGGGCTTGCCCGGGGTGGGACTGGCTGGGGGTGGGGTGTCAGTTGGGGAAAAAAGAGACATATGTAAAACTTTAGACAATAAAAATAAATAAATAAATTAGTTAATTAATAAACTAATTAAAAAAAAAGAATCAGGAAGAATCAGGAAGAGAAAGAAGATTCAGCAAAGGAGACTGAGAAGTAGACACCATAAAGGTCAGGGAGTGGGGAACATGAGAGAAGCATGTCATGGAAACCAAGGATAAAGAATTCCAGGAAGGAAGGAGATAGAATACAAAAGGACACTCAGAGGCCAGTTTCTTTTGTCGAGTGATTTTCATCTTAGTGACCAATGAGAATGAAAGCAGAAAGGAAGAAAATAAGCCCATAGTTTGAAATGAAGCCTTTTACAAGCTAACTCCATTAGTCTGATTAGCCCAGGTGTCACCTCCATGTCTCCTAATTAGGGAGAACACATATTTATTGAGTAAAGGAAAAGCCAATGCCACACAAATTAAGTAAAAAAGAAATGTCAGATTACATTAGGTTGGTGAAATAAAATTTAGACAATCTTAAATTCACAAAACAGAGGAGGATAAACAGGAAGAAACAGGATGAATCACAGAACAGGTTTTCAGAGGAGTGGTCTATACTGGAGGCCCAGGCTAATGCCAGTGAAAAGGAGGGTAATGGTATAGATCATTCTTTTTTTTAAATCATCACCCGACTATATTTCCTCCATTGATTTCTAGAGAGAGTGGAAGGGAGGGAGGAGGGAGGGAGAGAGAACCATCTGTGTGACAGAGGCACACTGAATGGTTGCCTCCCACACGTGCCCCTATGGGGGCTGGGGAACCTGCAACTGAGGTATGTACCCTGGACCAGGAATCAAACCCGAGACCCTTTGGTCCAAGGCCAAGGCTCCAACCACTGAGCAAACCATCCAAGGCATCTTTATTTTTTATTTTATCTTTCTATTCTACCTGGTGCCAGAAAGAAATTATGGCCGTATAAACTGTGTCTTGTGTGGACAAATATTCCACAAGTGTTTACAGTATAGAGTAAAGCAGAAAAGATGAACAGGAAGTGGAATGATATTCAAATCTGGACTAGATGGGGGAGTTAGATATCTCCTAAGGGTAGACTTATCGAGGGAAAGAGAAGACTTAAGGGTTATATCCTATGTGAACTGGGAAGTGTTGGGGCCTCTGTGGAAGCCTGAGTGGAAATGCCTCTTGCCTGGGGGTGATGGAGGGATCCCCTTTGGCTCCTGAGAGATGGTGGTGGCTGCCAGGGTCCCAGAGGTGCCCCAGTAGATGCAATGAGTGGCTGGCTCCTGGCCCGTTCTCAGCTTAAGGGCCCCTCCCAGTTTCCTTCGGGCCTTGAGGGTTAAGAATGCTGAATTTTTTTAAAATACATTTTTATTGATTTCAGAGAGGAAGGGAGAGGGAGAGAGAGAAACATCAATGATGAGAGAGAATCATTGATCGGCTGCCTCCTGCACACCCCACACTGGGGATTGAGCCTGCAACCCAGGCATGTGCCCTTGACTAGAATCAAACCTGGGAACATTCAGTCTGCAGGCTAGTGCTCTATCCACTGAGCCAAGCCAGCCAGGATGAGAATGCTGAATCTTAAGGAAAACAGGGAGTGTCGGGTGGGGAAGGGTAATGGCAGAGCTCAGAGAGAGAGAGAGCCCCCACCACCCTCTACCAAGAGATGAGTATGGCTGGGTGTGGGGAGTCCTAATGTCAGATTGTGGGGTCATTGATGGAGCAGGAGCAAGAACCCAGGGAGGACCTAAGGAACTGTTTCTGGAAAGAGAAATACTTCAAGGCAGGTTCTTGTCATGGCAGCCCAGACAGGCTTTCTACAGTGCCTGGCTTCAGCCCCTAACCCCTTCAGGGTCCCTTTATCTCTCTGAGTGGCCAATCAACTGCTAGTATAATTAGAGCCCCAATAACTCCTCCTGGGCTCCTCAACCTGTGCCATTCCCAATACAACATAGCCCAGAGTTCTGTATGGAACCCTGGAATCTGGTTCCTACCAGGCTTCCTGTCACTGTCAATCTCCACGTGACCTCAAACTCTCTCCCCTGACCCACACAGAAGCTCTGTGCTTCTCCCCTGAGGCATCATCTCCCACTGCTGCACACTCTGTCCTCTCAGCTCTGTGGAGCACCAATTTGCGCATGACAAACTCCTTCAAGTCCTCGAGTTTGTGCATCCAATTCACTCCCCACCCCCTGCCTTAAATGCAATCATTCCCATACACCCAGTCTTGTCCTGCTCACAGAGCAGGGACATATGCACCTACAAGAGACATAGGGACCCTTGGGGCCTGAGGTCACACATGTCCTGTCCTTATTTTTTTTAAATCATACTCCAATATGAGATCAGGAGAGGGGACAAGGCAGGTTCCTTGGAAGGTCCCTCACTTCCTCCCTGCCCCATGAATGCCCTTCACTCTGATAAAATGGCGTGGCTTTCTGATCCCCATGTTCCCTCATGTGTCCTAGCTACTAGATTGCTTTTCATCCCTCCCCAGCTATTCTCAATTCTCAGATTGGTGTAGGGTTGGCTTGGAGTCCTGGGCTGCCTGTGTCCTCTAGCATGTAGCTTCAGGGCTTAGGACAGTGGTTCTCAACCTTCCTAATGCCGAGACCCTTTAATAGAGTTCCTCATGTTGTGGTGACCCCCAACCATAAAATTATTTTCGTTTCTACTTCATAACTGTAATGTTGCTACTGTTATGAATCGTAATGTAAATATCTGATATGCTATATGTGTTTTCCGATGGTCGCAACCCACAGGTTGAGAACCGCTGGCTTAGGGGGTGAGGCTCCGTCCAGTGCTATCATCTGAGCCTCTGGTGCTGGGCTCCTGTGAGTAACTGCTCTCTCCTTTCCTTAACTGGGATTTGGGACGAGGCCGGTTTCAGCCCACAGGAGAGATTGCTGGTTGTGCCCACGATGTCAGCTAAGAGCAGCAACAGTGATCTAAGAAATCCACCCAAAGGAAGAAGAGCTGCCCCTCCCCAAAGGGACAAGGAATGAAGCCTCTAGACTTCCCATTTGGGGTTGTACTCGCAGCACCAGACTCCCCAGCCATAAGACACCTCTGGATACATTACAGAAGAAAGCACTGAAGCATTGTCAACTAGTGGGTGCCATAGTTTGGTTCTGTGATATAAGGGACAAGTCAATTGTAGAGTCTCTATTTACCTTTGGGGAATATTTCAGCTTATTTCTTCTTCCCTTTGCCTCACCTGCAAAATGAGATTGCTAAAAACCCCACCCCTTTATAGTTTTTGACCATATTTCTTTCCTTTTCCTTTACTTCTTAAAATTATACCACAGAGGCATTAAAATAGATGCTGATATATATTTATTGACATAGAAAGAAGCCCACAACAAATTGGTGAAAAAATACAGACTATAGAACAGCACTTATATTTGACACTTTTATCTGTACATGTATCTATCTGGGTACATAGGTATAGGGAAGTATCTAGAAGGATAGTCATCAGAGGGTTGACAATGGTTATATAAGGGTGGAAGATTTGGACTAACTTGTACTTGACTTTTTGTACTTTTTTGTTGTTCGAAGATTTAGCAGTGAATTATACCACTTTCACAAAGAGAATAAAGCCATCAAGGAAATGAGCACGCACAGAAAATAGATCCTTAGGCAGCAGAGGTGGGGGTGGGGAGCAAGGACAGAGGACAGGCCATCTTTCTCCACTGTGCTTGTATCCAAGACCCTTTCTCCTGCACCCTAAAAAAAGCTGCTTTGTGGATTAATTCATGCAATTAGAAGCCCCCTCCCTCAGTTTTCCCATCACTAAGCTCTGAATATAGCTTAAGGGTTCATTTAAGGCTGAAGGCTAGCACCTCACTGTAGCTCAGAAGGGTCATCGGATTGGTCAGGAGCCTCTCTTGACCCCTCCTCCTCCCTATGTGTCAGCTCCTGCAGGGTCATGACCAGATTTTCAAACATCTCAGCCTTGTTGCTCTTTTCACAGGTTTCCTTCGAGTGGTCCTCCTTGCCACAATATGAAGAGTGGGTTGTGTATTTTCGCTTCCTGGCTCTACAAATATCCCCAGGGCCATCATTTTTATCTCCAGAACCCCCACTGGTGGAAGGAGATTGCGCCTGGGAACTATGGGGGGAATCAATGACTACCACTTGATCCTGAGGTCTGGCTCTGCTTCTGGGGGGAGGAGACCCAGAGGATGAAAGTGGAGGGTCCTGAGACTCCACCAGGATCACATCTTCATCTGAGTCATCCAGGGTGTCATCTATCTCTATCACATTGCAGTCAGCACTGCCGATCACTATCCGTAGGGAACCCTGAAATGCCACTGGGCTGGTTGCCCTCTCCACCATTGACTCAGATCTCCTGGCCCGCTTCCGATTAATGAAAGTGTCATCCCAATCCTCCTCCTCCCTTATCATCTTGATTAACTCCAGGAAATTGGGAAGACGCTCCTGCTCATTTGCATACATCCTGAGAAGATGCTTCAGCCTGTAGCGCAGGTCCCCATTCAGCTCAGCCCCTAAAAGGAGCTGGTGCAGGCGAGTCTGGTTTGCATCTTTCTCGGCTATGATCCCTGCCTGAATAGCGTTCTGGAGCTGCACCTCTAAACGGATCACATAAAGGGAGGCTTTCTCCCCTTGTGCCTGCAGGGTGTTAAAAAATTTACCGTGGGCAGTCACATTGTTTTCAGTCTCCCCAAACACCAATTTCATTGCGTGCAAGAAATCTGCCACACTTAGGTTGGGGTTGGCTGCCTGGAGCAAGTGCATGACCTCCCGGGCAGGGCCCCTAAGGGTTTTCAGCAAGCGCTTCAGCTTTTCTTCCTCAGACATATTCCAATCTGGCAGGACCCCATTGACTTGGATTAGCCAGTTTTCAAAGGTTTCTTCCCCCTGGGCTGGCACCCCCCTCCCTGAGAACAACTTCATGTTTCTTTCCGCCATGTTGGCCATTAAAGGACCAAGACTCCTCCCCAGGGACCTCAGCATAGAATGGGCCCATGGCGGCAAGCGGGAGTTCTGCCGCCGGCTGTTACCCATGTGTGCAATGATACTAGCCATGATGGATGCTGATTGGGTATCTGAATATTATCAAGATGTTTGGGCTTTTTGGAAAAGACTAATCTGCAGGCGTGCAGGGAGCCTCTGCCTTCCTCCTGTTAAAAAAAAAAAAAAAAGAAAAAAGAACGGGAGGTGTGTGTAAGAAGAGATTAATAAGGCTGCAGCTGTTTTCTCTCCCTTCCTGAATATCTTGCAGTATATTTTATATCTGCCTGCTGTCCTAAAAATATCCTCCAGAAGACTGGCAGTTACAACCTCAGGGAGCCAGCCGGTGTCTCCCTGTTAGCCGGGAGCTTTGGACAGCCACATCCATTCCTCCAGTCTTTCAAGAGCGACGGCAACTGTTGCTTCTAATTCTAAGTGTAATAGTGTATGGAGCTGATGTTGGGCTCTCAAAATAGAGCACAGTGGTCAGATCTCATTAACCTCGTGGTCTCAGGTCTCAACCACATCCCCTCTCAAAGTGTCTCTCCCCCCACCCCTTATCTCCCAGATTCTTACAGGAGCTCAGGGAACAAGCGTGCGCCTTTATTTCACTATCAGCCTCTGCAACTGGTGGCCTCCATGAGAAAGTTTGTCTCCAGGGTCCAGTCGATCTTTGTCCACCGGGGGAGTCCCTGATCCCGGACCTCTGGGTGTCAAGACTGAGCCTTCGCCAGGAAGGGCAGGGAAAGGAAGGGTCAGAAACAGCCCCATCCCTCATCCCGCTCCCTTCCTCTTCATCCCACACCCCCTTGCTCCCTCCGCTGTAGCCAAGCTGAACATCCCCTTAGCGGCCTTTTGAATACAAGCCAAAGCGACCCCCGCCCCGTTACATTTCCCCTTGGAAATCCTCGGCTTACCAGCTCTGCAATCAGCCGCACAGAATTCAAGTCCGGATTCGTCTTAGATGGCCTGCCCCTGAGAAAGAGAATAGGAGTTGGACACGCACACCCACATATCCCTCACCAGGATGAGATGAGGGGATGCAAAGGGAGGTCAAGACAAACAGCTTGCGATTCTCTTCCCTTGCCTCCCCAACCTCCCTGAAAACTCCCCTCTCTCAATCCAGGCAAACCCTACCCACTAGGCAGCATCCAATGGCACCCCATCTCCTCCCTCAGCGCAGCCAGGCCATACGAGTGCTCCTTGCCCAGCCTCCTAGTTCTGGATTTTCCGAGCGGGGAGCCGCCCAGTCCTGGTGGGGCTTTCCCTCCTCTCGCCCCGCCCGGCAATCGCGCCCCCTTTATTTACCTGTGCTCCGTGGGTGGGCAACGGCGAGACAGCTCAGGATGTAGGTTTCGGCCTCTGCGGCCCCGCAGTGGGAAAGGATGGACGCCTTCTTGGCCGCTGAGCTACTCGGGGCAGCTGCTTTTATCCTCAGTCCTCTGAGACAAAAGAGCGTGACGTGCTGGCCGGAGCGGCCAATCAAAGAGGCCTGTGGCTGGGCGGGGGGGGGAGGGGGGGGGGCGTGCGACTCCCAGCACAGCCTTCATACTAGGCAAGTTTGAACGGAACAGGGAGTGGGAGGTGGGGGAGGGGACAGGGGACTGGGCCGCAGGTCTGCTGGGCTTCAAGTGCGGTTTGGTTGCATGGACTGAAAATTGGCTACTCTTCCCTTCTCCCTCTTTCTCCCTTGACTAAATCCCGTGCCTTGAGGGCAAGTGCATTAAACATGAGGTGGAATAAAAAACAAATAAATAATAGAAGGACTTCAGCTTTGTGTGGTGGGAAGGGGGATAGGGGTAAGAACACTAGAGTTTTCTTACTGCGAACAGGCTTGCACAGACATCTTTCAGTGTGAAGGAGGTGGCAATATGTCCAGTTAACAGCGAGAGGACTTAGGCACCCAGGCTGTTAAACCAATTACTCACTAAACTATGGGTACAAGGCTGACTGCAACAGAATCATTTTGGGGAGCTTGTTAGAAATGTAGATTACTGGATCTGGCCTCTGGGGGATTTTGATTTAGGAATAGGGCTGGGGTATGATTTTAGGTTTTTAACCAGCACTGTAGTTGATTCTGAAGTGTAGAGAAGATGGTGAGTAAATGCACCTGTCTCCAATGTAGCTGTTCACAGTATATCTGTGGTGACATGCATCTCCAGAACACATGTTCTTACCTGTGTCCATATCTTCCTGAAATTGTATGGGAAGAGTTTGGAATCTGTAGGAGGCTGAATAATGGCCACCCATATATATTAAGTCTTAATCCCTGGAACCTGTAAATGTAACCTTATAAAGTAAAAGAGCCTTGACAGATGTGATTGAGGATTTTGACATGGGCCCTAAATCCAATCACAGGTGTCATTATAAGAAGGAGGACAAGAGAGATGACACACAGAAAAGGAGAGAAGGATGTGAAGACAGAGGCAGAGAATGGAGTGATGTGGCCACAAGCAAAGGAATGCTGGCTGTCAGGGCCAGCCTGACAGGTTGAGCAGGGCTGAGGTAGGGAGGTGGGAATTGAGAAAAGAAAGAAAGACAGGAAAGCGGGATCGGGAGGACTACAGCTCTCAAGGAACTAAAGCAAGTTTATTAACTACACAATGCTATTTATACACAAGACACTGAATAAGAGGTCTGTCAAGAGGAATGTATTCTTTGTTCCTCTTAATCTCTAAGGGAGAGACAGAGCAGAAGGACAAATTCTCGGTACAGCAAATCTCAGTAAATAGTTACAAACTTCTTGGTAAGCCATGAAAGGCTGTTCTCATTCTACAAAGGTTGCTCTCATTCTACTGATAATTACCATCCAAACAAGTCTGGGAAAACTGTGTGGTTAAAGGTCCCAGCTTAGCTAGTCCCTTCAGGTGCAAGGACCTTGTCAGCTTACACCCTGTCCCCAAGAGTTGGCAACCACCAGAAACCAGAAGAGGCAAGGAGCAAAGTACAACTCTGCCCACACCTTGAATTCAGTCCAGAGGAACTTATATTGAACTTCTGGTCTCCAGAACTATGAAAAAATAAAAGTCTCTTCTTTCCAGTCACCAAGTTTGTGGTAATTTGTCATGGCAGCAAAGGGAAACTAATGCAAATTGTATTTTTCTGAATCCATAGCTTTGTCAATTTTAAAATGGGTCGGTGGCTCAGTAATTGTTAAAAACCACTCCCCTGAGATATTTCTTCATTAATATCTTCCTCCTTGAATTTGTACTTGAGGAAAGAGTGTGAGAAATTAAACACAGTTTTACTAGAGCTCTGAACCACAGTTTTCTGCCATAATGTAGCTCTTCCATTTCCTGGTTCAAGGATAAGTTGCAAGGTGGTTATTCTTTGAGCTCTGGAAAAGACTTTGCCTCTGCTGGACTTGGACCCAGAGAAGGAACAACTCCATGAAAACAGTATGCAGAGCTGTCTGGAGTGAATGGGCTATGAAGCCAGTGGCTCCATGTCTTAGCTCGGGCTGCCATGACAAAGTACCATAGACTGTGGGGCTTAAACAATAGGAATTACTTTTCTCACAGTTCTGGAGACTAGAATCCAGTTAAAGTTGCCTACAGGATTGGTTTCTCCTGGGGCCTCTCTACTTGGCTTGCAGATGGCCACCCTCTTGCTGCCTCTTCACAAGGTCTTTCCTCTGTGTGCCCACTCCTGATATTTAAATTTCCTCTTCTTATAAGCACCCCAGTCAGACTGGAATAGAACCCACCCTAACCTCCTCATTTTCACTTACTCACCTTAAAAATCTGAAATTTAGGAGGTAAAGCTTTCAGTTGAAACACAAATAGCTACCTTTAGTTGCCCTCCTCCTCTGTGCCAGGAATTTTCCATCCATTATTTATTTTAGGCATCTCTGGCAACCCTGATGAGATAGACATTGTTCTCCCGCTGAAGGAGCTGAGGCCATGCAGGCTCTTTACACTAGGGCTTAGGCTCATTGGAAGTCAGAGTCCAGATGGTGATACTTATGGGAGATCCTGCCCACACTAACCTCATAACCCAAGAACAGTATCTTTCTTGAAAATATTCAATAAGAGAGTGAAATAAATATAAATTTTTTTCAATTTTTAAATTAAATTTATTTTTTTCCATCACCTTTTATCCCCTCTATGCCCTCTACCACCTCCACCCATCCCCCTCTACCCCCGTAATAGCCACACTTTTTTTTCTTTATTGATTAAGGTATCACACATGTGTCCTTATCCCCCCATTGTCCCCCCCTCCTCCTGCTTGTGCCTTCACCCCCTAATGTCTGTGTCCATTGGTTATGCTTATATTCATGCATGCAAGTCCTTTGGTTGATCTCTCCCCCTCCCCCCATCCTCCCCTGCCTTCTCTCTGAGGTTTGACAGAAGCATCAATCCGATGCTTCTCTATCTCTGGATCTGTTTTTGTTCATCCGTTTATGTTGTTCATTATAAATATAATTTTAGACATACAAATCTAAGAGGGTTTGTCACCAATAGACTGAACTAATGGAAATTCTAAAGGATGTACTTCAAGAGGAAAATGGTCTTAGAAGAATGAAAACCTAGAAGGAATAAAGAACAAGGAAAGTAATAATGCACGGGCAATGTAACTGAATGTTGACTGAAGAAGGATTCATAAAAACATCTATTCTGTTTTTTTGTTTTGCTTTGTTTTTAGTAACTTTTTATTTATTATTATTATTATTATTATTATTATTATTATTTAATCCTCACCAGAGGATATTTTTCCATTGATTTTTAGAGAGAGAGGGAAAGACAGAGAAATATTGATGTGAGAAAAACACAACGATTGGTTGCCTCCCACAGGAACTCCAACCAGGGCCCTGGATAGGGAGTATCCTACAACCAAGGTATGTACCCTTGACTGGAATTGAACCTGAGACTTTTTGGTCCCCAGGCTGATGCTCTATCCATTGAGCCAAACCAGCCAGAGCCTATTCTGTGTTTAAAAAATAAAATACTGTACAATAAGAAAAGATGTTAGGAAGGACGTAAATGGAGTTGAACTTTTCTAAGGGCCTTGTATCATATCAGAAGTGATTACACTTTTATAAGGTAATTCTGTATATAGGAATTAATAGGATGTAACTATTAAAATAATAGTAACAGGGAGAACCAAGATGGTGGCATAAGGTATACACTTATATGTGCTACCACGCACAACCACACCAAAACTACAACTAAAAGACAAAACGGCTATCATCCAGAACCACGGGAAAGCTGGCTGAGTGGAAGTTCTACAACTAGAAGGAAAGAAAAAAGCACACTGAGACTGGGTAGGAGGTGCGGAGGCGCCAAGAGCAGAGGTATGGAGGCGCGCAAAATGGGCTGGCAACTGGGTGTGCTGTTTTTTCAATTGGAAGGGAGATATAAGTTCCCAACTGCTCTGAACTCCAGTTTCTGGCGAGACTCTGGGGACCCAGACTCCTACGGGGAGAAACTGGACTGTCTGGCATCAGGTTGGAAAGTGAGGGTGGCTTTCTCACAGAGCTGCCCACAGGGATCATTGTTACTGTGGTGGCAAGGGACTCGGGGAGGCAGAGACGCGGAGACCCAGAGACATGGAGACAGCTGACTGACAGCAATCGCTATTTGCTCTGCCCTGGTGACCCCCTGAGACCCCGCCCCACCCAATTTACAATCCCATCCAAGCTGTGCACATCGGCCTTTGCATATGAATTGCCTTTCCTTCGAAGCCTAACCTAACAAACTGCAGCTGGGTCAGAGAGCTCCAAAACTTCCAAACCCCAAACAAAGAGGAGAAATCTGCAGATCTCACTGTAGCTCCTGCTGGGTGGACTCAGGCAGTGGCTGACTTTGCACTTCCTTGGAGATACAGGAGCCAGTGTACCCAGTGGTCAGATACCAGATTTCAACTCCTCACAACCATAAGTGACACACTCAATAGGCAGACTCAGTGAGCACCAAAGCAAGTCCTGCCCCATAAGGGTGTCTCCAGCACAGCAGTTCTTCCACTATAGACACAGCTGATCCTTACAGTCAATAAGCCTGGAGGTCAACTCCTCCCAGGGATACCAACAGCAATCAAAGCTTAACTACAACAAGACTGTGCACAAAGCCCACAAAGGGGTGTGCCAAGAGTGTCCACCTCAGGTGATTGGGGAGGCTGAGCCACTGGGCCCTATAGAACACCTACCACACAAAGCCACTCTATCAACACAGGGAAGCAGCCAAAATGAGAGACAAAGAAACATGTCACAAATGAAAGAAATGGATGAAAGCAAACTACTGGCTATAGAGTTCAAAACCACAGTTATAAGGTTACTCAAGAATCTTCCAGAAACCTCTGAGAAACTTAGTGACACCTTCAAGGATCTTAATGAGAATGCCAAAAAATGGAAAAGGACCAGTCAGAAATTAAGCGTACACTGTCTGAAATAAAGAATAATATGCAGAAATTCAACAGTAGACTAGAGGATCCCAAGAATAAAATCAAAGATTTGAAATATGAGGAAGCAAAAAACACCCAACAGGAAAAGCAAAAAGAAAAAAGAATCCAAAAGATGAAGATAGTGTAAGGAGCCTCTGGGACAACTTCAAACGTACCAACATCCAAATTACGGGGGTGCCAGAAGAAGAGAGAGAGCAAGATATTGAAAACCTATTAGAAGAAATAATGACAGAAAACTTCCCCTACGTGGTGAAAGAAATAGACTTACAAATCCAGGAAGAGAAGAGAACCACAAATAAGAGGAATCCAAAGAGGACCACACCAAGACACATCATAATTAAAATGCCAAATGCAAAAGACAAAGAGAGAATCTTAAAAGCAGCAAGAGAAAAACAGTTAGTTACCTACAAGGGAGTACCCATATGACTGTCAGCTGATTTCGCAACAGAAACTATGCAGGCCAGAAGGGAGTGGCAAGAAATATTCAAAGTGATGAATAGCAAAAACCTACAACCAAGATTACTCTACCCAGCAAAGCTATCATTTAGAATTGAAGGTCAGATAAAGAGCTTCACAGACAAGAAAAAGCTAAAGGAGTTCATCACCACCAAACCAGTATTATATGAAATGCTGAAGGGTGTTCTTTAAGAAGAGGAAGAAGAAGAAAAAGGTAAAGATAAAAATTATGAACAACAAAGTGACAACAAATACATACCTATCAACAAGTGAATCTAAAAATTAAGTCAATAAAAAAATCTGATGAACAGAATAAACTGGTGAATATAATAGAAGCAGGGGCATAGAAAAGGAGTGGACTGACAATTCTCGGGGGGAAGGGGGTGTGAGGGGTGCGGGAAGAGATTGGACAAAAATCTTACACCTATGGATGAGGACAGTGGCTGGAGGTAAGGGCATGGGGTGGGGTGGGAACCGGGTGGAGGGGAGCTATGGGGGGAAAAAGAGAAACATCTGTAATAATCTGAACAATAAAGATTTATTTAAAAATAAATAAAATAAAATGATAGTAACAGGTTGTAAATTTCCAAACTAGTAGAGAGGGAAAATAATTGAAAAAAAAAAAGTAAATTCTCAAAAAAAAATTCAAGAAGAGGTGAAAGAAACACAGGTTGGACCAATACAAGCACGAAATAAAATTATAGCTTGAGTCTCAAATATATCAATAATTTTATTAGATGTTTATGAGGTAAATGATCAGATTAAAAAAACAAATATTATCAAGTGGGATTAATAAGTGCACCCCTATTTAAGAGAGGCAAATCCAAAATATAAGAATGCAGATAGGTTGATAAATCACACAAATAATATATATGACAGAAAACTTGTATAACTGTATTCATATCCGACAAAATACATTTAAATGCAAAGCATTATTAGAGACATAGGTTATTTCACAATGATAAATGGTTCAATTCACCAGGAATGACCTTGTACTTAAAATATATAAAGTAAAAATTAACTTACTAAAAGGAGAAATAAATATGTAATCAGAGTATATATTTTATTATGTATAGAGAGGTCTTACCATACTTCTCCCAGTAGCTGATCAAGGAGGCAAAAAAAATGTCTCTAAGGATATAGAACTTTTGTATAATATGATTAATAACTTGAACTAACCAACAACTATGGAATACACATACAGAATGCTTATAAAATTTGACCATGTACTAGGCCAAACAGCAAGTTTCAACACATTTTTTAAAAAATGAAATCTGGCCCGGCTAGCGTGGTTCAGTAGTTGAGTGTCCACCTATGAACCAGGAGGTCACAATTTAATTCCCAGTCAGGGCATATGCCAAGGTTGCAGGCTCAATCCCCATTGTGGAGCATGCAGGAGGCAGCTGATCAATGATTCTCATCATTGAAGGTATCTCTCTCTCCATCTCCCTTCCTCTCTGAAATCAATAAAAATATATTTAAAATAAATAAATAAATTGAAATCTAAAAATACAAATAATTTATAAATCAATAACTAAAAGATAAGTAGATAATATCTGTATATAGCAAAATTAAGACACTCTGAAGGAACTGATGTGTCCAAGAAAAATGGTAGTGGAACTGAAAATATTTGTGGCAGAATAATAATGAAAATGCTCATTTCAACACTTGGGAATGCAGCTAAAGCAAGGCTTAGAAGGAAAAAGTACCTCTTATCAATGATGAAAGGCCAAAGTTTTGTGAATTAAGCATTCACCTCAAGATATAAGAAAACAAACAACAAGATAAGTACAAAAAATTTAGGAAAACAAATCATAAAGGTAGGAACAGAAAAGACATAGAAAGCAATAAAAAATAAGTTGAAAATTTCCCCTCTTGACATTTCTATTCAACATTTGACAGAAATTAGACACGAAAAATAAATAAATGGCATCCAGATTGGAAAAAAGGAAGTAAAATTTTCCATGTAGATGACATGATTTTATATGTACAAATTCCTAAGGAAATCACTAAAAAACTGCTGGAATGAAAAAATTAGTTCAGCATGATTATAAGATACAAGATCCTATCTAATAAAAGAGAAACATGGTAATTAGTGTATGACTGCTACTCTTCCCATTGGCTAATCAGGGAGATATGCAAATTAACTGCCAGCCAAGATGGCGGCCGGGAGCCAGGCAGCTGGAAGCGAACATGAGGCTTGCTTGCTTCAGTGATGGAGGACTCCAACATTCCCCGCCTGCCTTGCCAGCCTCTGAGCCTGCAGTTTGAAACACTGTAACAAATATAGAAGCTAAACAAAACCCCGGAAACCTGCTTTCAGCGAGCTGGGATCTCAGAGCTGGAGTTATACATTGTTTCGATTATAGAAACCAAACAAACCAGATACCTGCTTTCAGCAGCAGAGGCCTCAGAGCTGGAGCCAGAGCTAAAGCTGGCCCAGAATTTAAAAAAAGAAAAAAAGGAGCAGTTGGGAGCTTCAGTCACCCGCCAGCCTGAAAACAGCCCTCAGCCCCTCACCCAGACTGGCCAGGCACCCCAGTGGGGACCCCCACCCTGAAGGGTGTGTGACCAGCTGCAAACAGCCATCATCCCCTCACCCAGGCTGGCCAAGCACCCCAGTGGGGACCCCCACCCTGAAGGGTGTGTGACTAGCTGCAAACAGTCATCATCCCCTCACCCAGGCTGGCCAGGCACCCCAGTGGGGACCCCCACCCTGATCCAGGACACCCTTCAGGGCAAACCAGCCAGCCCCACCCATGCACCAGGCCTCTATCCTATATAGTAAAAGGGTAATATGCCTCCAAGCACCAGGATCAGTGGAGCCGCGAGGCCTCCCAGCACCGGGATCAGCGGAGCCGAGAGGCCTCCCAGCACCAGGATCAGTGTGACAGGGGGCAGTGCCCAAACCCCCTGATTGCCCTGCGGTTCTGTGTGTGACAGGGGGCGGGGCCACAACCTCCCTATCCGCCCTGCTCTGTTCATGACAGGGGAAGGCGCCCCAACCTCCTGATCAGCCCTGCTCTGTGCCTGATACGGGGGAGCTCCCCAACCCCCTGATCGGCCCTGCTCTGTGTGTGACAGGGTGCGCCCCCCCCCATATGGGCCCTGCTCTGTGTGTGACAGGGTAGAGCCATAACCTCCCCATCGGCCCTGCCCTGAGTGTGACAGTGGCAGCGCCCCAACCCCCTGATCAGCCCTGCTCTGTGGGTGATAGAGGGTGGCGCCCCAACCCCCTGATCCGCCCTGCTCTGTGTGTAACAGGGGGCGATGCCCCAACTCCCCTATCAGCCCTACTCTGTGAGTGACAAGGGGGAGCTCCCCAACCCCCTGATGGGCCCTGCTCTGTGCATGACAGGGGGCAGCGCCCCAACTCCCCAATTGGCCCTGCTCTGAGCCCGACCTAGGGATTGGGCCTGCCCTCTGCCACCTGGGAGCGGGTCTAAGCCAGCAGGTCATTATCTCCCGAGGGGTCCCAGACTGTGAGAGGGCACAGGCCGGGCTGAGGGACCCCCGCTTCCCCCCCGGGGTGCACAAATATTTGTGCACCGGGCCTCTAGTTAATATATAAAAATCCAGTTGTATTTCTACACACTAGCAATGAACAATTCAAAAATGAAATTTAAAAAACAATTCTACTTTATAAGAGTATCAAAACCAAAATATTTATGAGTAAAATTTTTAAGTGTAAGACTCCTACATCAGAAACTTTTCTGTACTTCTCTTACAATGTTCCTGTAAACCTAAAACTATTCCAAATTTCCTTCACCTGTTTTACCCAGACCCTAATCCCCCCCCCACCCCCCCGCCGCCACAACTGTCAGTCTGTTCTCAATATCTATGGGTCCAGGTAAAGAGATTAAGAGGAAGAAAAAGACACAGATTGCCAGAGGGAAAGGGGTGTGGAGGGAGATGGAAGAGGGCAAAGCAGGGATGAATAGTGGCAGAAAGAGACTTGACTTTGGATAATGAGCACAAAATGCAGTAAGCAGATGATTGTGCATTTGAAACATGTACGGTTTTATTAACCAATGTCACCCCAATAACTTCAACAAAAAATAAAAATTTAAGGAAAAAGTACAACTGCGTAGTTACAAAATAGTCACGGGATGTAAAGTAATAACTATGTTTGGTGCTAGGTGCATATCTGAATTATCAGGGGGATCTCTTTGTAAATTATATAATTGTCTAATCACTATGTTATATACCTGCAACTAATGTAAAATAATATTGAATGTAAACTGTAATTGGAAAATAAAATTAAAAAACAAAAAATCTTTTCCAAAATAAAATGTTTATATGTAAAAAAAAAAAAAAAAAGGATGGATTTTATGGAAGTGCACTATATCACAATAAAGCTGTTTTATAAAAAAGAATACTTCTGATATGGATCCATTTATATAAAGCTCAAACACAGGTGAGACTAAAGTACATTGTTCAGACATGCATACAGAGATGATAAAGCTAAAATAAAGCAAGGAAATATTACCATAAAGTCAGGAGAGTGGTTACCCTGCTGGTGAGGGAGGAGTTTTGATTGAAAAGAGACCTACACAGGGCTTTTGTGGTGTCCCAATGTTTTATTTCTGATCTTGATTAATGGTTACATGGGTGTGTTTTCAACTTTTGTTAAAATGTACACACATGCTTTATGCACATATGTTCTATTTCCAATAAAACAATAAAATTAAATTAAACTCAGTCACATAAGTTTAGGTGGACTACATGGAATTGTTAAAATATTGGACTGAGCCAGACTATTTATTTCAGATATTTAGAGGAAAGAGTTGCTAAAATAAGTATCCATGAGATTAAAAGAGGAAATAGGGGTGGAGAAGGAGTATAGTAAGGGGGAGGAAGATTTGACTGTCGAAAAGAAGTGTTTATTTGGGTTGATTTAGCTAAGCACTGAAGATGGGGTAATAGTAAACCCAATATCAGGTTATAATACTTTTCTTTGCATTCTTTTTTTGAGTAAGAAAAATTGGCTTTTCAACAATGGTATATTATGAGAACTAAAAAGGAGAAATTTAAATACTCTTTGTATCAGTGTAGTATTCTTTGTATTAAAATACAAGGTTGTGGTTGAAAGCATTTAATGTGTAGTTATATTATTTTAAACATTGTGATTATTCAGTAAGACCTTACCATTGAGTTCCAAAATAGTACCACTTAACAAAAATTGTTTTTTCATAATTATAATTAAAATAATTTATCCAATTTGTGTATTTCATTAAAAATCTCTTTGTAAAATGTTAATTTTGGAGTAGTGTGTAAGATTGTACGTAGTTGTTCACTGAATGTTGTTAGCCTTAATTAATTTCTTTAAAAATTTTTATATGACCTTTTTCACTGGTTATACATTTCATAAAGTATGTTCAGTATCTGGCCCTGTCAATCAATATTAAGAGTAACCACTTCCATATGTTTCATCAGTATTTGACTATTTAATAATAGGTATTCACACTTTGACTCTCTGGGAGAGATAAAGAATAAATGCTGGATCCCTGGACAAAATTACAGTTGACACTCTTTTTCTGACTCAGTATTACATTCATTAGGCCTAAGGGAAAATGATGCATACTATAATTAAAGGCTATGTTTTGTTTTATACTTTAAAAATAGATGGGGCAGACTGGCCAGTGTTGCTCAGTGGTTGAGCGTTGACCTGTGAACCTGGAGGCCAGGGTTTGGTTCCTGGTCAGGGCACATGCCCAGGTTGCAGGCTCGATCCCTGATGGGGGGTGTGCTGGAGGCAGCCGATCAATGATTGTCATCATTGATGTTTCTACTTCTCTCTCCCTCTCCCTTCCTCTCTGAAATCAATAAAAATATATTTTTTAAAAAGATGGGGTAATAGTGGTGAAGTACACAAGCTCAGCAGCCCAACCAACTCAGTTTGAATTCTGCATCTGCCACTTAGTTGTTAGGTTCTTAATCCTCCTGTGCCTCAGTTTTCACAGCTGTGAATGAGGTTTATAACCACATCTAGCTCCAATGTTATTGTGAAGATGAAAGGGGTTAGTCCTTGTAAAGTCTTGAGAATGGTTTTTGACACATAATTACTTAATAACTATCATCTGTTATTACCTCTTTCTACATATTTTTATAAGGTACATTAAATTAATTCTGCAAGGGGAAAAAAAGGAGACATGTAATACTCTTTGTAATACTTTGAGCAATAAAACAAAATAAAAAAAAACAAAATAAAAAATAAAATTAAATTAAAAAATAATTCTGAGTCCCTCCTGTAGTATGTCTGCTATTGTTCTATTTTCTATTTGTGTAGATACATGAAAATATTAAAATTGCATTTTTAAACAACTACATTTTTTTACTTCTCACTCTTTCAGACTGGTTCTGCCTCTTCAATTAGCCCAAAAAGAGGTTGAAGGAATAAATATTTATTGAATGTTCCAATGTGCTAGGCATTGTGTCAGGTGCTTTACATATGCCAGTTCCCTTAATTCTCAAAGCTATCCTATGGATTGCTACATTTAATAGAAATTGAGACTCAGAGAGGTTAAGTAAGAAGCCTCAAGTTGCACAGCTTGGAAGAGGTGAGGTCATTTTTTGGAAAAAGGTCCATCTACTTCAAACCCTTACACTTCCCACAGCACTGTGTTGGCATGGAGTTGACCAGAACCATTAATCTACAAGGAATTCAAATAATTTTGAAAAGAAATGCTGCTTTGTTGAGTTATTTATATGCCTTAATATGGAGAAAGCCTGTCCAAAAGCCTGAGTGCTTCGCATTCTGGAAAAGTTCATACAGTGCAAGTGTATCATTTCAGAGCAGACCTAAATCTTGTGCTCCTCAAATAGTCGTCCCTAGAAGTTGCTTTAATTGCAACAATCTAGCAGTCTGTCTAAAACCCGGATTACAGTGGGAGGATTTCCAAGGGGAGTGTTTTAACCACAGGAGAGCACAGGCCACCAAATCTGAGGGAGCCCAGTGCCAAACTTCTGATGAGGGCCCTGGCATCTGAAACTGTTATTTGACAAGTTCTTCTCGCTCTGCCCCAGGTCTCTGAACATAGGAGAGTGCTCCCCCAGACTCCCAACATAGAGGGGCCCAGCTAAATATTCAACCACATTTGCACAACTGCAACACCTCAGGAAATATAGACTAGCCCCTCCCTGCTAGTCTGTATCCACTGAGGTACAGCGGGGCCTTGACTTACGAGTTTAATTCCTTCCGAGACGGAGCTCGTTAAGGAGCTCGTTAACTCAAATTACTCTTTCAACTCAATGCAAAAAATCGGCCTGGAGACAGCTGGTATCTCAAAAAACTCGTTAGTCGGGACACTGGTAAGTCAAGGCCCCACTGTAATTGAGGCCCAAGTGGTCCTTTGGTATCTATTTACTGTGAAGTAACAGTGCTGAGTACTTGGAAAAATCCCTGCTGACTGACTGATGGACTGGATTGCTGCGGCATAAACCAGATCTAGAGTATGAAAGGGAGGATGCTGGAGTGCAGAGGTGGAAGGCAGGCAGGAAAACCCTGGGTGCCCAACTGGAAAAGGGAGGCTGGAGAGTAGATAAGGCTGGCGGCTATCTGTGCAATGAAGGAAGCACTAACATGCAGCCTGGAGGCCTGGGCTTAAATGTCAGCTCTGCCATTCTTGGAACAATTCATTATTCTCTGAGTATGTTAGTTTCCTCATCTATAAAATGGAGATAAATCACAATAGTATCAATCTCATTTGATTGTCATGAAGATCAAATTAAATCATGTATATGAAAGCACTGTGAAATCTCTCATGGTATATAGAAATATGAGGTTTGTATTTACTTATTTCCTTTATGTGAATATCCCTGGCATCTAGGATAGTGTCTGGTACATAGCAAGTACTCAATTCATTCATTGAATGAATGAATGAATGAATGAATGAATAAAATGTGTACTAGATTTTGAGTATTGACTTTTAGAATACTAGGTGTGTGTGTTAAGCAAAACTATGAGACAGGCAAAAGTAACTTGTACCTTTCCACCTGGAGCCCTGTCCCTTGTCCCTTGACAGAGAGGTGCCCTGTAGGTTTAAATATCCAACATCTTCATGCTACCATTTTCCCTTACCTGGCCCATTTGGCACCAATCATGACAAGAAGGATGGCTGCCGTTCATTAAGGGCTTATATTCTCAGCACTTGGCTTTACATGTACACCCTCACCTTGATCTTCTAATATTTAATGGCTTTTTTTTTCTCAGAACAAAGTACACATTGATGGCTCTGAAGCTTAAGTTTTCTCACCTAGGCTGTAAGGCAAATCCTGCTGCAGAAACTGGCATGGCTCCTGTTAGAATTTCTGTCCCCAGGACTCTTGTAGCCTGACACAAACCCAAGCTTGACATTTGTGGCAAAGGGCCCAACTTCCATAGCTGTGCCATTAGGCATGGTTGTGATTGATGGGGGCAGGAGCACTGGCAGAGGAGAACTTGGGGTCTGGTTCCTAAGGAAGTCCAAAACATTCTGAGAGGTCAGCTAATGACTCCTACCGTTGATTGATTCCAAACTGCACCAAGGCACTAAGGCTCTTCTATTTGTTTCACAATTACATCGCTGGGACACAGCAGCTGTCATTCAAATCTGGGTAATCTCTTTCCAACACTCTGTGACATTTAAGGAAGCAGATGGAACAACTTGTCAACTGCTTGTCCGAAGCTGCTCACCTGGGCCCACAAATCCTTCCCCTCAGCCAACAGATTTTTCATAAAGGAGTGCTAATCTCTCTGGCTTACTGCCCTTTGCATCCTTACAACCTTAGGCTGCAGCCAATTGCTAGGTTTAGAACCTTATGGTAGGCTTTCTCATACCACCCACCCCATTCTTCCATTGTAATTCTATCAAAGGAAGAATAGAATTATTTGTGTGTAATTTGATGACATTTGGTCTTCCCTAAGTGCCCCCAATTTCCACAAAAACAGATGGCACAAAGCAGATGCTCAATCAATATTTATTGAGGAAGGAAGGAAGGAAGGAAGGAAGGAAGGAAGGAAGGAAGGAAGGAAGGAAGGAAGGAAGGAAAGAAGGAAGGAAGGAAAGTAGGAAGGGAGGGAAGGAGGGAGGGAAGGAAGGAGGAGGGAGGGAGGGAAGAAAGAAGGAAGGAAGGAAGGAAGGGAGGGAGGAAGGAAGGAAAGAGAAAAATAGAATAAAAATGTGGTAATTGTTCTCAAGCCTTTGGGGAACTGTCTTATGAAAGAGGGAGGATTTTTAAATTTAACTTTTTATTTTGAAATAATTTCAGTTACAGAATAGTTGCAAAAATACTACAAAGAAAGAAAAAAAGAGAATACTACAAAGAATTTTCATATACCATCTATCCAGATCCCACCAATTTTAAATATTTTGGCATTTGTCTTATCACTCTTTCTGTCACTACTTATATATTAATGTTCTCTTTTCCCTGAATTATTTGAAAGTATGTTGCATACATCATGGCACTTTTCTCCTTAATATTCACAGCATAATTTCCCAGGACAAGGACATTCTCATGGATAACCACAGTACAGTTGTAAAATTCAGTAAGTCTGACAGTGATACACTAGTGCAGCCTATAGTCCTTATTCCAATTTTGCCAATTGTGAGGGAAATATTTTGGTTCTGTTTGGTTCCTCAGGGCAGAAGGAAGATTAACAGGTGAACATATGAGGAATATGATTTTGGACTATGCAATCTAAAGATTGACCTGAAAATTAGAATTATCTACCAATAAATGAAATTACCTTTCTTCAAAAATAGGAAACTCCCTGTTTCTGGAGGCATTTGGGTAGAGACTAGATTACCTGTTAGGAATGAAGGAAGAGGAGGTCCCTTGTGAACATGAACTATATAATAAGCTTCTCTCTTTGTGTACTTCTGCAAACCAGGTAACTCACATGCAGTGTACTGGGCTTGATTCTTTTTATCACTTACCATTTCTAGTATAAGGGTTGGCCTTTTGTGTAGTTGGAGTAACCAGCCTTTCCCATGGCACTGAAGATGCTCCATTAGCCTGTATTTACCCTGACATGTTTTATAATCAGGTCAGCCCTGAAATAATAATACTAACATATATTGCCCTAGCCGGTTTGGCTCAGTGGATAGAGCATCGGCCTGTGGACTGAAAGGTCCCGGGTTCGATTCTGGTCAAGGGCACATGCCTGGGTTGCAGGTTTGATCCCCAGTGGGGGCCGTGCGGGAGGCAGCCGATCAATGATTCTTTCTCATCATTGATGTTTCTATCTCTCTATCCCTCTCCATTCCTCTCTGAAATAAATAAAATATATTTTTTAAAAAAAAAAATACTAACATATATTATGTGCTTATTATGGATCAGGAACTGGTTTAAGTGCTTTGCAAGTGTTAACTCATTATGTCTCCAAAAACCTCAGGATATAGCTGTTATTAACTCTATTTTATCAATGAAGAATCTGAAGTTCAGGTAGATTTTGATATGTTGGTTTGGTTCAGGTTCAAGTTGTTAAGATATTTAAGACATTATGTTCCAGTTGAAATGAATGTATATGGAGATTTATAAAATTGGTTCAATTCTCAGAAAGAAAAAGAAAAATGAAAAAGAAACCAAAACACAGTATTTCAAGACTTCAAGAAAACAAGTATTTCCTTATCTATTGATTGATATCTATTCCTTTCCAAAAGGGGCAGTCTAATTTGGGGTTATTTCTTTTTTGGTTTTTCATTTCTACGTGTCCTGACTTTTTGTTGTTGTTATTATAATTATTATTTTTATTTAACACACACACTTTTCACTTTAATGGACATGCCAACTCAGGATTAAGGATTCACCTGGCTCTGGCCAGATAGCTCAGTTGGTTAGAGCATTGTGCTAATACGCCAAGATTGAAAGCATAAATAAGTGAACAACAAATCGATGCTTCTCTCTCTCCCTCCTTCTAAAAAAAATCAATACATTTTTTAAAGGTTTTTTAAAAACAAGGATTCTCCTACAGACTGTCTGTGTAAACTGTTGAATTTCTCTACTGCACTATCATCCTAAAAGACAGAGAAACCTGAAGGGTGGCTCCTTCTTTTCCTGTGGATTACATGCTTTTTTTCAGAGCAGTTCATTCCTAGCAAATTCCTACGAACCCTTCAAATTTCAACTTAAATGGCACATTCTCAGAAAAGTTTTTGCTACCCTTCAAGACTAGGTCAGATTCCCCTGTTAACCTATTCTCACTGTGTCATACATAACCTTTACTTCATAGCAATTATCACAGTCCATATGATTGTTTTTGTCTTTACAGTTGGACTGTAACACAATTTTTGAGGGATCCCACCTGTTTTTGTTCCCCAATGTATCCTCAGTACTTAGCACACTCAAGAAATGTTTGTTGAGTGACTGAGCAAAAGTATGAAGATTCAGTACCACTCCAGAAAAGGGGGTTGACCAAGAAAACAATGAGTAAGCGGTGCCTCCAGAGGCAAAATATAAGATATTCTGGTTTCAAAAGTCAGAGCCAGCCAGTGAAGTCAAAACCAGGGGTTTGGTGCATCCAGCAGGGAGTTGTGCTCCAGGTCAGACCCCTGCTCTGTAGCTGAAGGGCAGTAGGAGCAGCATGAAAGATCTCAATTCAGTGTTACCATGCATAGCTGACGGGAATTAGTCTGGCGTTAAGGTTTAAATCCTTCTAGAAAGAAAGGGTACTACAGAACACATGCCTCCACGGTTTTCTTCACTGGGGACAGAAAAATAGAGCTAGGCTAAAAAGAGTTCAAGGGAAAATTATAAAAAGGCTTTTCAGAGAAGGGGTTTTGCTGGCTCCAGAATGATGTCCTCTCTCAGCGGTTCTCAACCTGTGGATCGCGAACAATGAAAATACATCCTGCATATCAGATATTTACATTATGATTCATAACAGTAGCAAAATTACAGTTATGAAGTAGCAACGAAAATAATTTTATGGTTGGGGGTCACCACAACATGAGGAACTGTATTAAAGGGTCGCGGCGTTAGGAAGGTTGAGAACCACTGCAAGTGGATTTCACAATGCTGCCATTTCATTTTTACATGCAACCCCTAGGTGGCAGCAGTGTGTTACTCTTGAACTGCAAGTTCCTAATAAGTGCTTTGCATTGACAATGTCTTGCTTGCCCTCCCATGACTACCCCATAGCAGGCTTGGATTTGGGTTTTCTTCACTCTGTTCTGAGAAGGCTTTGTAATGTGTCTTCTTCTGGGAGTGATCCCATATGTCTTTCTTGGTAGCTGGTTCCCATGACCCTGACTCTTGTAGTTGCTCTCCTCTCATTGGGAGTACCTCCCAACCCTGTTGGAAACCATGACCCAACAGTCCCCTCCAACAATCCATAGTCAACATGTCCAAAACAGAATTCATATTTCTCATATACCTCATCTTCACCCCCTCCCTCAATCCTTTGCTTCTCAACATCATCTTGAAGGCATCTCTAAAATATTCCAGACCTACACCCTTCTCTCCAATTTGTCTGTTACAGCAGATCCTCACCAGTTCCTGACAAAGCTCCTAACTCATCTGCTTATCTCCATCATCTTTCTCCCACAATCCACCCTGCCACCACAATCTATGCTTTTACTCAAACTCCTCCAACGATAAGAATGTCCCCTTTTGTTAATCTAGTGAGATTGTATTTAACACTTCAAGGTGCAGATTAACTAGCACCTTCAAGAAATTTTTATGGGTCTCCTCCCCACCTTGACACCCCCATCATTCTTTCTACTGCCTGTCTACAGCACTTTATTTGAACCTCCTTTTACAAATATATTTTTTAAAATATATTTTTATTGATTTCAGAGAGGAAGAGAGAGAGTGATCAAAACATCAATGAGGGAGAATCATTGATCGGCTGCCTCCTGCATGCCCCCTACTGGGGATCGAACCCGCAACCCAGGCGTGTGCCCTTGACCAGAATCAAACCCAGGACCCTTCAGTCCGCAGGCTGACGCTCTATCCACTGAGCCAAACCAGCTAGAGCACAGCTCTAATTTTTAACATTCTGCCTTGCAGATTATTATTTGTATGCATGAATATCTCCCTCCATTCCTTAGCCCAGGATGGCAATATGTGGAACAAATGCTTCAAGTCATCCCCCAACAAGCAACCAATAAAAGACATGACTAATAAATCTTAGCTGTCTTCCTACTGAACACAAAACTCAATCTCAAGATCATTCTCGAAACAGTACTCTAGGCAGACCTAATCCACAAGATGAAACAAATTTTTCATCCCTGCCTTTCACTATAAGAAACAATAAGATAGAAAACATGTCCTAGTCTTCTTTGAATCCATCACAGCATCTTGCACATAATCTATACTCGTTTAAAGGCTTCTTGAATGAATAAATTAAAAAGTAAAGAAGAATAAATCAGACCCTCCAGCAGGAATGCTGCTACTGGCTCCAGTATATCCACTACATCTGGTTGGTGATACTCACATGGCGTATATCAATATTTCCCAATGATATTGAAGACAGCAACTTACCGAAAGCTGCATGACTAAGTATACGCTCAGCAGGTTTAAAGAGCACATGTCTAACCACCCACCATTTTTCTCAACCTAACATTCAATCATAAGCCTGCTTTTCCATCCTGCTTTCCAATTTTCAGTGCATTAAAAATATCATAAAGGAGTTGCACCATTTTGGTCTTAATTAACCTATGCTGAAGTGCTCTTTCAATATCACATTTCCAATGTACTAATGTTGGTCCTTATCCTAAGGTGAAATGATATAACACAAATATGCTTTGTACTGCCATTTGCAAAAACATTCCTAGGTATATCAAAAGTTGTCATTTGATTGTGTATGTGTATGTGCATGTGTGCATGCAGTTTTTTTTTCCCTTAGGCAAACTATGTGCTGGTTGTGTAACAATTTTCAAGTTTCAAGGCTAAACTTGACTTTTTTCTTCTTTCACAACTGTCTTACTGTTCTTATAAAGAATTTCCAGAGTCCAGTGAAATACTAAACTAATGTTTAGACACAGCAATCTAGAAAAGGAAAAAAAGCTACTTTGTGGTGACAGGGCCATATTCATTACTAGAGGCCAACGTAGCATGGTTTTGAGGGCCAAACAATTGTATGCTCCCAAATCCTTACCCTTTTATATCACAAAGTATCAGTATCAAAAAACCTATCATGAGCCTCATTAGGGCCTGATTCAAAAAAGTTATACAACAAAAACATTTATGAGACAATTTTGGAAATATGAACACTGGATATTTTATAATATTAAGCAACTAGAGGCCCAGTACACAAAAATTTGTGCACTCCGGGGGGAAGCGGGAGTCCCCGCAGCCTGGCCTGTGCCCTCTCGCAGTCTGGGACCCCTCGGGAGATAACGACCTGCTGGCTTAGGCCTGCTCCCCGGGTGGAAGAGGGCAGGCCCAATCCTTAGGTGCAGCCCCTGGTCCTGCTCAGAGCAGGGCCAATTGGGGAGTTGGGGCACCGCCCCCTGTCATGCACAGAGCAGGGCGGATCAGGAGGTTGCGATGCCACCCTCAGTCACACTCAGGGTAGGGACGATTGGGGGGTTGGGGCACCGCCCCCTGTCACACTCAAGGCAGGGTCGATGGGGAGGTTGCGGCGCGACCCCTTGTCACACACAGAGCAGGGCCAATTGGGGGGTTGGGGCGCTGCCCCCTGTCACTCACAGAGCAGGGTCAATCAGGGGGTTGGGGCACTGCCCCCTGTCACTCACAGAGCAGGGCCAATCAGGGGGTTGGGGCACTGCCCCCTGTCACTCACAGAGCAGGGCCCATCAGGGGGGTTGGGGCTCCTTAACCTCTCACGCACAGAGCAGGGTCAATCAGGGGGTTTGGGGAGCTCCCCCCTGTCAAGCACAGAGAAGGGCCCATCAGGGAGTTGAGGAGCTCACCCTTGTCACTCACAGAGTAGGGCCTATAGGGGAGTTGGGGCACCGCTCCCTGTCACACACAGAGCAGGGAGGATCAGGGGGTTGGGGCACCGCCCTGTATCACCCACAGAGCAGGACCAATCAGGGGGTTGGGGCAATGCCACTGTCACACTCAGAGCAGGGCCGATGGGGAGGTTATGGCTCTACCCCATCACACACGGAGCAGGGCCCGTGGGGGGGGGGGGATTGGGGCGCCGCCCTCTATCACCCACAGAGCAGGGCCGATCAGGGGGTTGGGGTGCCGCACCCTGTCACACACAGAGCAGGGCCGATCAGGGGGTTGGGGCACCGCCCCCTGTCACACACAGAGCCGCAGGCCGATCAGGTGGTTTGGGCGCTGCCCCCTGTCACACTGGGGCACTCCAACCCCCTGATCGGCCCTGCTCTGTGGGTGATAGAGGGCGGCGCCCCAACCCCCCCCCCCCCCGGTGCCGGGAGGCCTCTCGGTTCTGCTGATCCCGGTGCTGGGAGGCCTCGCGGCTCCACTGATCCTGGTGCTTGGAGGCATATTACCCTTTTACTATATAGGATAGAGGCCTGGTGCATGGGTGGGGGCCGGCTGGTTTGCCCTGAAGGGTGTCCTGGATCAGGGTGGGGTCCCCACTGGGGTGCCTGGCCAGCCTGGGTGAGGGGATGATGGCTGTTTGCAGCTGGTCACACACCCTTCAGGGTGGGGGTCCCCACTGGGGTGCCTGGCCAGTCTAGGTGAGGGGCTGAGGGCTGTTTTCAGGCTGGCGGGTGACAGAAGCTCCCAACCGCTACTTTTTTTCTTTTTTTTTTATTCTGGGCCAGCTTTAGCTCTGGCTCCAGCTCTGAGGCCTCTGCTGCTGAAAGCAGGTATCTCGCTTATTTGGGTTCTATAATCGAAACAATGTATAACTCCAGCTCTGAGATCCCAGCTCGCTGAAAGCAGGTTTCTGGGTTTATTTTTAGCTTCTATATTTGTAACTATGTTTCAAACTGCAAGCTCAGAGGCTGGCAAGGCAGGCGGGGAATGTTGGTTTCCTCCATCACTGAAGCAAGCAAGCTTCATGTTAGTTTCAAGCTGCCTGGCTGCCGTCCCCATCTTGGCTGGCAGTTAATTTGCATATTGCCCTGATTAGCCAATGGGAAGGGTAGCGGTCGTATGCTAATTACCATGTTTCTCTTTTATTAGATAGGATTACTGTGAATTTTTTAAAGAGTATTATGCTAAGAGAAACAAGCCAGTCAGAGAAAGGCAAGCATCACATGATCTCACTCATATGTGGAATTTATTGAACAACATAAACTGATGAACAAAATAGACCCAGAGACATAGAAGCATGGAAGACTGTCAAATTTCAGAGGGAAGGCAGGGGAGGGTGGATGGGTGGGGAGATCAACCAAAGAACTTGTATGCATATATGTATAACCCATGGACACAGAAAATAGGGTGGTGAAGGCCTGGGGCGGGGGGGGGGGGTGTGTGGAGGAGAGTGGCGGGCTAGAAGAGGACAATGGGGGGGGGGAGGGGACATATGTAATACTTTCAACAATAAATATTAAAAATAAAATAAATAAAAGACAATAAACATTTTTCTAATCCTCAGACAAGGATATTTTTCCATTGATTTTTAGAGAAAATGGAACGGAAGGGGACAGAGAGAGAAACATTGATATGAGAGAGATACATCAATTGGTTGCCTCTCACACATGTCCCAACCAAGTGTGAGGATTGAGTCTACAACCAAGGTATGAGATATGTGCCCTTGACCGGGAATCGAACCTGGGACCCAGTGGCTATCCACTGAGCCAAACTGGGTAGGGCAAGATTTTTTTTTAAGTTTGATAAGGTATTGCAATTATCCTATCTAATAATAGACAAACATGGTAATTAACCGTAACTTCGCTACCCTTCCCATTGGCTAATCAGGGTGATATGTAAATTAACTGACAACAAAGATGGCGGCTAATTTGCATACATAGGCATGGCTGCACCATGGGCACCTGGTGCAGCCCCAGGGTGCAGACGTGCCTGCAGCCCTCTGATCTGCGATGCGAAGGGAGAACAGGGCCACAGGCATGGCAGCACCATGGGCACCTGGTGCAGCGGCAGGGTGCAGCCATGCCAGCAGCCCCCTGATCTGCAATCGCTAAGGGAGGGCTGGGGGCGCAGGCATGGCAGCACCCCAGGCACCCCAGCACCTGACATGCAAAGGTCAGGGATGAAATGACTTTTCCCAACCACATCTGCAAATATCCTGGGCAAGGCATCACTAAAGAGTTCACAACAACTGTCTTACTTGGCAAGGAAGAAAACCGTTGGCAACGGAAACAATCCCTTACATTAAAGTTAAGGTCCCTCTGAGTAAAAAAGAGTATTTCCAATGTAAAGGAGGGAGCATGAAAAAATAATAGGTTCTCATGACTTCCACTGAAGATTGAGCATATGACAGAGTCAAAACAAACATACAAATTAAAACAGACAGTGGACGGACTTTCAAATGACCCAAATCAGCTGTCACTGTTTGTCCCAATAGCAGCAATGCTTATGTGAGAATATAGTTTAACAAACATACAAAACAAGTCACATGATAAGAGAGGTTCGGCTTCTAAAGTAAATTGAATATGTTCTTTAAAAATTCTCATGTCCTCCCCTCTGACTATAATTCTTAATTTTCCAATCAGAAAATTACCCCAGGTGATCCAGTAACATGTAGAACTTCAGTAATCTAACTTACTTAAAAAAAAAAACAAATATCCCAACAATTTTTAAAATATTTAAATTGATATGTTAGGGTTAAAATTATAGAAGATATTTAGATCCAAATATATTTTCTGAGTAGAAAATATTTCAGTTTTTGATTTAAAAAAATAAACATAAAAAATATATAAGTGACACATTTTCCCAAGGAGCTCTGAATTAGTACCTTTCCCTCTAACTTTCTTCAAATTAAGAGAATCTATGGAGTTCCCTATACTGCACAAGTATTAATGAAAGAAAATAAGACTTTCTAAGGGCATCAAATACATGTTTTGTTATTTACAAACATATATACTCCTCTCTCTCTCTCTCAAATATATTCTTATTGATTCAGAGAGGAAGGGAGAGGGAGAGAGATAGAAGCATCAGGGATGATCCCTGGCTGATTTGGCTCAGTGGATGGAGCATCGGCCTGCGGACTGAAGGGTCCCAGGTTCGATTCCGGTCAAGGGCATGTACCTGGGTTGCGGGCACATCCCCAGTAGGAGGAGTGCAGGAGGCAGCTGATCGATGTTTCTCTCTCATCAATGTTTCTAACTCTCTGTCCCTCTCCCTTCCTCTCTGAAAAAAAAAAACAATAAAATGTATTTTTTTTAAAAAAGAAAGAAACATCAATGATGAGAGAGAATCACTGATCGGCTGCCTCCTACACGCCCCGTACTGGGGATCAAGCCCACAACCCGGGCATGTGGCCTGACCTGGAATCAAACTGTGACTTCCTGGTTCATAGGTCGATGCTAAACCACTGAGTCACACCCACCGGGCTCAATTCTAATTTATAAATTCATTCCAAGGACATATACAACTTGAAAAGCTTTGGAAATAGTTTCAAAAAAACTAGCTTTTAAGTAACAAGAAAACGGTTATAGAAGAAAGTTTAAATTAAAAGAAAAAATTGTTTTTATTTATTCAGGAGTGGGAACATCCTCCATGAAAATGTGTGCCTTGACTGTGGATGGCTGGGTGGCCTTATCACACCTTAGGAATTCAAATGCTTTTTACAATGACAAGAAAGAGAGTTTCATCTCATTTCTCTCCCAGGGTAGATGTCTGTCAATAGAAGGTGGACATCAATAAAAGGAGGGGCTTGCACAATCAATCCAGAAAGTCAGCAATCTATGGATAATCCAGAACCGAGTATTTATCTCCTCTGCCACACACCCTCCCTCCCAGCCAGTGAGCAAGATAATTACTCTCAAGTCAAGCTAAGTGCCCCCCAGTCACAGTGGCCCAATGCTGACATACAAAGCATACAAATACTTCTCACTCTGGCATAAAAGTGACAACTTTATTGGAAGAAAAGCAGATACTGTAAATTTCCCAAAGTCTTCCTGAGACATTTTTTAAAGTAATTTTTACTTCTTTAGAAAAAGTGCCATGGGAAACCATCTGTAATAAAATGCCCATTCTATAAAATAATTCATCTATACTAATAAAAGGGTAATATGCTAATGAGACTGGGAGGCCTTCCAGATGTTCTTCTGGACAAAGCCATGGTGGCGGGGCCAAGGTAGAGGGGATTAGAGGCCAAGAGGGGAGGGTAGCTGTGGGTGATCAGGCTGTTGGGGTGCAGGGCCATTGGGGGTAAGCAGACCAGCAGGGGGGCCGGTTGGGGACAAGCAGGCCATCAGTGGGGGTCAGTTGGAGCTGAACAGGACAGCGGGTGGGGGGCAGTTTGGAGTGAGCAGGCCAGCAGGGGGACAGTTGGGGATGAGCAGACCAATGGGGAGGGAAGGTAGGGGCAAGCAGGCCAGCAGGGGGGGAGGCAGTTTGGGGTGATCAGGCTGGTGGGGGGGCATTTGGGGTCAAGCAGGCCAGGAGCGGGTGGGGGGCAGTTGGGAGCGAGCAGACCGGCAGGCAGAGTGGTTAGAGGCAATCAGGCAGGCAGGCAGGCAGGCAGGTGAGTGGTTAGGAGCCAGCAGTCCTGGATTGCAAGAGGGATGTCCAACTGCCGGTTTAGGCCCGATCCCTGTAAACTGGCAGTAGGACATCCTTCGAGGGGTCCCAAATTGGAGAGGGTGCAGGCCAGGCTGAGGAACACACCCTCCCCCGTGAACGAATTTGGTGCACCAGGCCACTAGTCTATATATATAAAAGCTTAATATGCAAATTGTGCCCCTGGGAGTTCAACTGGGAGACAGGGAGTTCAATTGCTTGCTATGACATGCGCTGACCACCAGGGGGTGGTGCAGAACAAAGGAAGGCCCCGACCAGTAGTCAGAAGGTCCTGATCAGCCCTGATCGCCAGCCAGGCCTAGAGACCCTACCCGTGCACGAACTTCATGCACCGGACATCTAGTATCCTATCTAATAAAGTGGTAATATGCTAATTGACCCTCATGCTGTCGCAAAGATGGCAAGAGCCAATAAGGAGAGAATATGCTAATTGACTGCCCTGCCTGCAAAGATGGCAGTGCCCACAGCCAATAAGGTGGGAATATGCTAATTGATGTCATGCCCTCAAAGATGGCGGCGCCCACAGCCACAAGATGGTGGTGCCCAGTCCCCTCAGTCCCGCCAGGGCGTCAGGCGTGCGGCAAAGCAAGGCCTGGCCACTCTGCACATCTGCCTCTAGAGCCTCCCAGTTCCCTCAGCCCCCCAGCCACCCAGGGCCAGCCTGAGGCACAGACAAACCTCGGATGGTGGCTGCCTGGCCGCCCGAGGCTCAGGTAACCAGGGTCTGCTGAGGCTTGCCCTGCCGGCAGTGGCAGCAGCAGAGGTGCGATGAGGTGTTGCATTCCCCTGATCACCAGGTCACCTCCTGCCCCTGAGGGCTCCCGAACTCTGAGAGGGGGCAGGCTGGGCCCCCCTCCAGTGCATGAATTTTCATGCACCGGGCCTCTAGTTTTTTTAATAAAAGGGGGTCCTTAGTTTTTACAAATGTTTATTGAAGTATTTACAGATAAAATGATATCTGGGATTTGCTTCAAAATCGTTCATTGGGAGATAAAGAATGGGTGGAGATATAAATGAAACAAGATTGAACATACTGATAATTGTTGAAGCTGGATGATGGGTATGTGGTCAGTCATTCACCGTAACAGTCTCTCTACTTTTATGTTTGAACTTTTCCATAATAAAGATTTTCCAAAATCCATCATGAAATTGGTAGCATGGTTTGGGGGAGGCTCCTTATAATATGAACCTTATCCAATGGTGTAGGTAGAGCTGCCCCCCTTCCCAATCACCTAGACCAGACCCATCCCCAGGTCTGGGCATATACTACCACCCCCTAGGCCTGGGAGCACAAATCCCAGCAATGTAGTCAGCCCTTCCAAGGACAGCTCCAGGAGAAGTACACAGGCCCTGGCAGCAGACTTGGGAGGTAAAGGGGTGCCAGGTACCTGAAACATGGGCTAGCAGGGGCACACCCCTTGTTCCAGGGGCTGGGCTCCTGGCTCTGTAGGGAGGGGCATGGTTGGAAGAGGACAAAAGTGGGGACTCTAAAGCACGGAGCTCAGGACAGAAATGCCTCTTGCCTGGGTCTAAGAGCAAGACTATACTATCAGCTCACTAGTATACAATGTAAGCACTGACAAATCAAAAACAATTTGAAGGTGCTCAAAGCACACTATATGGAAAAAATGTCTACTGGCCTGCCCTTTCATTTTAGGTAATGATGACAAGGGGCCTGTGCCTCACTGTTTCACCATGTGGTTCCAGCCATAAGGAATACATAATACATTTTAAAACATCGACACACACAAAAAGTAATTGTGGGCATGTGAAGTTTGCTTTGCTTTAACAGAAGAATGGATAAACAAATTGAGGTACATGCATACAATAGAATATTATTAAGCTGTAAAAAGGAATGAAGTACAAATATATGCTACAATGTGGATGACTCTTGAAAACATTATGCTAAGTGAAAGAAACCAGACACAAAAGGTCGGCTATATGATTTTATTTATATAATATGTCCAATAATAGGTAAATTCATGGAGGTGGAAAACAGATTGATGGTTGTCAGAGGCTGGGGGGATGGGGAGATGGGGAGATGGAGAATGACTAGTGGGAACAGGGTTTTGGAGTGATGAAAATATTTTGGAACTAAAGAGTTGATGGATGCACAAAATTGTGATTGTCACTGAATTGCTCACTTTTAAATGGTTAGTTTTATGTAAATTTCACCTCAATTAAAGAATGACAATATAAGTTAGAATATGAGATGTGCTACCATAGAATATAAGAGAAGGTATCAGTGCAATCAAGAAAGCGCTTAGGAAACCTTAACTAAATGCAAAAATGAGGCTGTCTAGTTTCAACTGCAAGAGCCCTGCCCTGCCCCTTCTCTGATGCTTTGGTCAAATAGGACTCCACCTTTTCCCCCTTTAGACAGAGTCCACAGATTAAACACATTCTCTTCCTTTCCTCTTTTTATTTTTCTCATTTTTATTAGGAAATACCTCAGACTTACACAAAGATATAGGGAATAATACTATCAACACCTATGTATGTACCGCCAAGCTTTAGATATGTAACATTACATTTCTTAAGTTGAAGCCCACTGTTGAAGCCTCTTCAGCAAGATCCCCTTCCCTTTCTTTCTCCAAGACATAACCATCATCCTAAATGAAGTGTTTTATCTTTCCCACACATGCTGTTGCACTTGCCACATTGGTACACAGCTCCCATGAGCATGCTTTTTACTCCTGATACTTGTATCCACAATCAATGTATGGTGATCAGTTTGCATGGTTTTAGATTTCATGTACATGGTATTATGTTTGTATCCTTCTGGAACCAGCTTTCCCCCCTTATGCATTTTTCTGCTGCCATCACCCACTCTCAGCCCCCCTACCTCTCAGCCCCCGTGAGTTCTGGTCTCCGCAGTCCAGCCCTTGCCATCCTGTTCAGTTTACCTGCAACAGTTCCAAGCCAGTGAGTTAAGGCAGGTCCTACCTTGGGTGAGTCTCAGCCTCTTCCCCTGTGGCTTTAATAGTGCTTCTCATACCTTTAAACTAGTACAGGGGTCCTCAAACTACAGCCCGTGGGCCACATGCAAATACAAATATTGTATTTGTTCCCGTTTTGTTTTTTTACTTCAAAATAAGATATGTGCGGTGTGCATAGGAATTTGTTCATAGTTTTTTTTTTTTTAACTATAGTCCGGCCCTCCAACGGTCTGAGGGACAGTGAACTGGCCCCCTGAACTAGTGCTTCTCAAGCCTGCACTGCATCAGAATCCCCTGCAGAGCCTGCTAAACACAGGCTGCTGGGCTACCCTTAGAGTTTCTGATTGAGTAGGTCTTGGGTGGAGCCCCAGAATTCCTGGGTGATGCTCATGATGCTGTTTTGGGGATCGAACTATGAGAACCACTCTTCCAAATCAATGTCTGGGCCCAGGCTCAGCAGCACCATCTGGCCTCCAGGCATGCTGGGCCACCTATGAGGTTTCCTTCGAAACTGTTCTAGAGCCCCTCTGTCTAGCAGACATATAATGCAAGTCACGTGTAATTTTAACTTTTCTAGTAGCTGCGTCAAAAAAGAAACTGGCAAAATTCATTTTAATAGTATATTTTAATTCAATATGTTATCATTTAAACAGGTAATCAGTATACAGTTTATTAGTGAGAGCGGTGACACCTTTTATAGTGAAGCACATCTCAAATCAGACAGAGCAGCTCTAAAGGCTTGACATCAAAAATTGTTTCCAACTCGACCTTTTAATTTATTTTGGACTGCCATAAAATAATTTAAAGCAGGCGTACAAAATGGTGGAAAGTAATACCTTTCAAAACAAAGAGGTAAGAGATATGAGTTGGGATTATTTATTTAACTGAACTCTGCCTGCATTTCAGTTTATTAATTGAAACAAACTTATTTTAATTAAAACAAATGCTGTCAAATATAGCTATAAGAAATAAAAGATGTCATTGGATAGCACTTTTTGGGTGATGAAGTTTGAAATGATATGAGTGTTTAATACAATTAACATGGATTTATGAAAATGAAAAGCCTAAGAAGAGTGAACAAGAAATTCTTTCTTCTTTATCTTCTATTTCTCCAAACTGCAAGATGAAATGAGAGAAAAGTAACACTTACAAGGCATTAACCAGCTCCAATGACGTTCTAAATCTAAGAAAATAGCCCTGTGTGTACCTGCTGCATTTGTGCGCTATATCCCAACGAGGAGAGAACACCACGCTTCCCTCTTGTAACCTGCCTTGCAGATCATTTGATTCTGTCCAAGAGAGCTATTGTGACATTTGGTCCACACTAAAATGCCTTGATATTTGGTTCTGTCCAGAACGCCCATGCTTAGGAAACATCCTGGGTTCAAAAAGCCCATAAAGTTTATATACACTTCTGATTTATAGGATTAGTACATAAAAATATAAAGTTGTATTGGTCCAATAATTGTATTCTGGCCTCATTGCCAATAGTAACCTTTCTTGCCTCAGTAGCCTCGCTTGCAATGGCACATGGGGTTAGGTAGACAGCTCAGGGCTCCAATCTTGCAGAAAAGCGTAATTTAAATATCAAGGACCTTCTGGCATAGACCAAATGTCTCTGTGGACTTTTGGGCAGGACCACATATCTGCTAATTGTTACCTGCACCTTTGGGTATAGGATGCTTCTATAACCCATGGCTTCAATTGTGATCATGCCAACTTGTCTCCCTCTTGCCTAGCACCCCAAATGCCTTTTCTTTCCCTTGAGAGCCCACACTGGTATTTAAATAAATCTCTCCACCTTAAAAGCCTGTGCTCATTCTATAAGTGACACTCCCAGACCCTCAGTTTCCATATCACCCATGTAAGAGGCTATTATAAAACATGCAGCTATGAAAGTGCCGTAAAAGAGAGAAAGTTATTCATTTAAATATAGTCAAAGATAAGATAAACCTTGAGACTTAATTACCAATTCAGTGATTAACAATAATCATACTATGACTAAGCTTCTTTTCTTTTGACTGTCACATGAAATACAAAAATCTACAACCAAAAGTTTAGGTATTAATCATTAAATGTGGTCCTACTTGAAATTGTTATCATTTTGCTATTTGTAAGTCGTCCTTGTCTCCTAGTTCTTATAGGAGACGAATTTCTTTTTTTAAACTTTATTTTTGTTGTTGACATGATTACAGATGCCACCGTTTACCACCCCCCTTTGCCCACCTCCACCCAGTCCCTGCCCCCACTTCCCTCTGGCCATCCCCACCTGTTTGCTGTGTCTGTGGGTTAGGCATATATGTTCTTTGGCTAATCATTTCACCTTCTTTCATCTAGTCCTTTCCACCCCCCTCCTGTCTGACAGCTGTCAGTCTGTTCCATGTATCCATGCCTCTGCTTCTATTTTGTCAGTTTATTTTGTTTATTAGATTCCACATGTAAGTGAGATCATATGGTATTTGTCTTTCTCTAACTGGCTTATTTCACTTAGTATAATAATCAGACTGCATTTCTATGGCCAAGCAATGAAGGCCCAACCACACAGCCCAGCTACTTTAGCTGCTGCATCTAGTAACTGCTTTCTAAACAAATATTGGGCTTATGTACCGATTTCCTTAGTCTTTACACATAGAGGACAGAAGACCTCATGAGAACAAATGAGTAGCCATGAAGTATAGTTCAGTACATAATGTGTTTTATATTACTAGGTGTATGAGTAGTGTATTAACATTCTAAGTAGTTAAAATTGAATTTCAAAACTAATCTTAAACAACATTTTTAAAATTAATTTACTGGGAGAATTAAAAAAAAATAAAGCTGTCAGTAACAGGTAAATGCCAGGAATGGTTGGGTGATATTCAAAGCGACACACAGATACCTGGATTTGCTGGCTCTGCTCTCTGCAGGATCCACAACCATTTCAGATCCTTCCTGTTTTTGGTTCAACTCCTCGCTGTCTTCCTTACTTTCAGCACCCTCGGCCCCTTCTTTGGTTGTTTCTTTAGTGAAGAATAAGACAGACTTTGGGATCAGACATTCCCAGAAGAAAATCCCAGTTCATAATGAACGGGTCACACATAAACCCTCAGGAGAAGCAGGAGGATGGAAGTAACTAGGAGAAGACGGGCTGGGCACCTTCCTGCTCGTTGCGGCAACACCCCCGTGGCCCGCACCTTTCTGCTGCTCAATTGTTTGCACGGTGACGTTACTTCCCTTTTTGTAGTAAACCTGTGCTGCTGGTGGCTTCTGGCCTTGCGGAGAAAAAGGGATCTGAACAGCCAGGGTATTCTGTATGTTCTAGTCAGAACTGTCTTGGGGAAATAGTTTTGCCTCCGCGACAAATTCTGTGTGAAGCTCATTAGCCACTCACCCCCCCGAATCTTTCATTTTTACAAAGTCCAGGGATCAGTTCTCAAAGTGTGGGGACCAAGCCTGTAAGAATGTTGACACCTTCAGCAGCCAAGAGCCCGCACCAGGCATGCGGTTTGCTGGTGCCCTTCCTTCCGTTCCCCTCCCCCCGCTTCCTCCCGGCTCCCTCCTGAGCCCCTGCCCCTGGGAAGTCGGACCTGGGTCTGTGGGCCTGAACTGCACTGATGAGCTCCGCTGTCTTAGTGGAGGGCGGGCGGGAGAGGGCGCAGCGGAGGGAGGGAGGGCGGGAGAGAGCAAAGGACTTTTCGGGGTGGGGGGGGCGGGGGAGGCCATAATGGGGTTGGGCTTCTCCTGGGCCTGCGGTGTGTTGAGGGCCCGGCCCACCCGAGTGAGCATGACCTCCGCTGCGCCAGCTGTGCCCACCACCTGCTCACAGGCGGCCCGCCCCCGCCGTGCCCCGCCCCCGCCGTGCCCCGCCCCCGCCGTGCCCCGCCCCCGCCGTGCCCCGCCCCCGCCGTGCCCCGCCCCCGCCGTGCCCCGCCCCCGCCGTGCCCCGCCCCCGCCGTGCCCCGCCCCTCCGTCCCCCCCACCTCGCGACCGGACCGGACCTGCTCCCCTATCCCCTCCCCAGATTCTCACCCTGGGGGGCTTCGGCCTCCTGTGTGGGCTCCTCCTTCCCTTCCTCCGCCATCTCCCCAGCCGCAGACTCCTCCTCCATCTTGGCCTCGGGCTCTGGGGCCAGGAAGCCCTCTCCAGAGCCTAGGGCTCTGTCGCCAAGGCCCTGGGGCAGCACAGCTGCAGCCCCCTCCCCAGAGGCATCTGGCTCCGAGAGCACGCGGACCTGGGCCGCCTGACCTGGCAGGTGATGTCTGGGCAGAACGACACTGCGAACGGCGTTGGGGCGCAGGAGGACGTGGTCGTTGTTGGACAGATCGCGCAGCATTCCGCGCACCAGGTCCAGGAACATCATGTGGAAGCCCGCCAAGGGTAACAGGTTGGTGGGGTCCAGCAGTAGGTTGTGGGGTCGCACCACGATCTCCTCCTCCTCCTCTTCCTCCTCGTCCTCCTCGTCCTCCTCGTCCTCCTCGTCCTCTTCCTCCTCCTCCTCCTCCTTCTCCTCCTCCTCCTCCTCCTCCTTCGCGTCATCCTCTTTATCTTCCTCCTCCTCCTCCTCCTCAGCGGGGCCAATGTCAGGATCCTCTTCACGGGCACCTCCCTCGGGGTCTCCCACTGCCCCGGCCTCCTCCCTCAGGCTCTCTATGGCCGCTGAGATTTCTGCTGCCACCATGGCGGCGGCTGCGTCCCCCCCGCCCCCCTGGGGCATGGAGTTGAAGATCAGGGCATCTTGATCTCCATCTGCCCCTATCCAGGCCCCCGCCATGCCCACGGGACTCTCCCGGCCCCCTGGGGCCGGGCTCCCATCGTCACTATCGGACATAACAGCGAACAGTACCTCCTCCGGCAGCGAACGGCTCTGGTGTCGACTGCCAAGATGGCGGCCGGGAGCGGAGGCCGTTGACAGGGCCCGCAGGAAGGGGCGGGGCGGAGGAGGAACTGGCTGTCCACTGGCTAATGGCCTTTGATGGGCAGGTGCGGACGGCCAACCCACCCACCAAGGCTTCGCCACACCACGGGGGGTGGGGCCACGAGCGTCAACAAAGGGCCAAGCCTGCGCCTTACAAGCTCCAAGCTCATTGGCTGGGAAGCGAGGATTGACATGCCCTGTGTCCAATGGCAAAGGCCCTTAGCTTCTAGGATGGCTCACAATCAGCTCTCTTTTCTACGAGGCCTGAGGGTTCTGAGCTACCTTCAAGTCCACACAAGTCCTGTTCTTTCAATGTTGCAATTGTCTGAAATCTATAGTGCAGCAATTTTCAACAGTGCCATAAGAACTTTAAAAACATGCAATACCTGACTAGTTAGGGGCACTGATCTCTTTTCCCATTTAAAAAAAAATTGACAGCCGTAACCGGTTTGGCTCAGTGGATAGAGCGTCGGCCTGCGGACTGAAAGGTCCCATGTTCCGGTCAAGGGCATGTACCTTGGTTGCGGGCACATCCCCAGTGGGGTGTGTGCAGGAGGCAGCTGATCGATGCTTCTCTCTCATCGATGTTTCTAACTCTCTATCTCTCTCCCTTCCTCTCTGTAAAAAATCAATAAAATACATTTTAAAAAAATAATAAAAATATTGACAATGGGAGATATCTGTAATACTATCAACAATAAAAATATATTTAAAAAATTGATGACAGCCAACACCAGGGGCCCCCAAACTTTTTAAACAGGGGGCCAGTTCACTGTCCCTCAGTCCGTTGTAGGGCCAAACTATAGTTTAAAAAAAAACTATGAACAAATTCCTATGCACACTGCTCATATCTTATTTTGAAGTAAAAAAACAAAACGGGAACAAATACAATATTTGTATTTGCATGTGGCCCACGGGCCGTAGTTTGAGGAGCCCTGGCCAACACACTAGCTGTTATTGTGAATGAATCAATATTGTACCTAGTTTTCTTAAATCAGTAATAAATATGTTTTTTGGTGTGCCACAGAATTTAAATAATTAGTTTATATGTGTCATGAGATGAAAAAGGTTGAAAATCACTGCTGTAAAGGGCAGAGAGTAAAAATTTTGGGTTTGGTAACTCAGAGGTACATTTGAAACCACTATGTAGATACTCATTTAACAACAGAGAAAACAAATGTCCACAACTATTGTATTCTTGAAACTAAAAATATAATGCTAATTGAATACAATATTTATAATAAAGGTCTATTAATAAGAAGAGTGTAAGTCTTTTGGGAGAATAACATTTTGCTTAATTGGGGTTCAAAGTTAGTGATATCTATCAAAATTGATTGCATATGTTCATCTGTTGAACTGTAATGAGGTTTTACATAATTTATCTTTTGAAAAATATGGTGAGTGTTTTTTAAAGGGTTTAAAAAGCATGCTCAATTGCATACAGCTATTTCTCATTTATATAATAGATGAATTTTCATCTGCTTGAGTACAGCAAAGGGTTAGAATCTGAATCAATTTATGACTTCAGAGATGTGCTATTTCAAAAGTGTACTCCGTAGAATTTACTTAACTGCTTCTACCACTGATCCTTTAAATAAGCAAAGCAGATGATATCATTCCTTGAATTTGTTTTTAAACACTAGCATTTTAATTGAAATACAGGTATAAATCAGAAATTCCTGGTACAGTGCCTGCACTTAGTCTTATTTAATATAGGAATTGGATGTACAATGAAAAAATTATCATTTTCTTTATCCTTGGAGCAGAGGGAAGGAGAGAAAGGAGAGCTGGAAATATGGTTGCAGTATTTAAGAGCTGAATAAGAGAACAATAAATCTTTCATAATGCCAACAACAACTGCACAATGAAGAACAACCTTGTATCTCATCAATTTTATAATTCATGCTCTATCAGAAGTTAGGTTCCCCTCTATGTATCTCAATTAATTCAAACCCCACACCCTCCAAAATACAAAGACAATTTAATTGGTATTCCCTAAGTAGAAGAACAAACATCAAAGGGAATTCCTCCTTCTGACATCTATTGATATGATTTCACCAAAGTCGAAATCTAACACTTAAAAATGAAATATCTTGGCCAAGTAAGAAACTTCAGTAGTCAGTGGTATTACCCCACTGTATTACATATTAAATCAAACCTAGCATTAAATATGCTTGCACAATTATGCTGTGAATTATATAGTAGTGATGATGCTAGTGAAAAAGGACTATCATTAACCCAAGAAGAATAAGGGGGAGAATGTGAAAACAAGTAGGAAGCCAACAAAGAGTTGGTCATTTTCCGATGAGGAAAGGTAATTTTAAATATAGAAATATAAAAGGGGAAATATTACCTTAATCCTTCTAGCCTATCTAATAAAAGACAAAGATGCAAATTGACTGTACCTTTGCTACGCCCACCAGCCAATCAGAGCAATATGCAAATTAACCGCCAACAAAGATGGCATCTAATTTGCATACTGTAGGCAGGGCAGGACAGTGGGAACCGCCATCCAGGCAGGGCTCAGGCGGGGCACGGCAATCGTGGGAGCCCAGTCCCGTGTGCAGCCCCGGCTGGCGCGGGACTCAGGAGGTGCAATCAGCAAAGCAGGACTGGGGATTGGTGAATGGGCGCAAGGCAGACCTCCTGGTCCTTCCCCTCAGCCGGCAGGCTCCTATCAATCTTCAGTTTCTACTGAAAGGAATGTGGCGCCTCCACTGCGCAGCCTCCCAGGACTCGGACTCGCAGGCTTCGGAGTGGAGACTTCAACAAGGACTTCAGCGCCTGCTCAGGGGAATAACCACCACCTCCCTACTCCACAGCTGCTTCTGTGTCTGCAAGAAACTGCGCATGCTCCTCCCTGTGACATGGGCGGGGCCAGAGCCTGAGTTGAGCGGTTCCACGATAGTGATAGCAGCTGGACCAGTGCAGGGATGGAGGGAGGGAGGGCGGGGAAGGAGCAAGGGGGAAGCCCTGGTTCCCTGCTCCTCCTCCCACAGGCATGGCCCTTGCTGCTATGATGATAAAAGGAGTTGTGTTTTTCTAACTGTCTGGGTAAAGGAAACAAGTGTCTGTTGACTTCTGATCTTACTCTCAGAGCTGCCAGTTAATCCCTCTGGATGCATCATATCCAGCCTCCAAAGGATCCGAGGGGCAGGATCAACCTTTGTTCCATAGTTGAGGAAACTGACCAATAAACACATGTGTCTCATGCCTCAGTGTCAACTCCCGCAGAAATCTCCGGGTAATGACTCAGATTCTATATCTAAGGGTATATTTTCTTCTGTTTTCATGTTTAATTCAATAAATAATACAATAAAGAATAAAATGAGTTCAGAGGGCTCAGCATTGTATTCCCAGAGCCTTTGGTCCCACGCAAACCGCAGAGCTCAGTTATCCTGAGATGAAAGGAAACGAAAGAGAAACGTGAAAGGTTTCCCGGCTCAGTCACAGAGACATCTCATAACCACATATTAAGGACACGACATTATCTTAGGGGTGGAAAGGACACAAATGAAATAGAAGATGGAGCCATTTGGAGTGAGCAGGCTAGCATGGGGGCAGTTGGGGGCAAGCAGGCCAGCAGGGGGGGCAGTTAGGGGCAAGCAGGCCGGCGGGTGGGGGGGGGGGTAGTTGGGGTGAGCGCACTGGTACAGGGGACAGTTGGGGGTGATCAGGCTGGCGGGGGGGAGGTGGCAAGTTAGGGGCAAGCAGACAGGCAGGTGAGTGGTTAGGAGCCAGCAGTCCCAGATTGTGAGAAGGATGTCCGACTGTCAGTTTAGGCCCGATTGCTGTAAACTGGCAGTAGGACATCCTTCCAGGGGTCCCTGATTGGTGAGAGTGCAGGCTGGGCTGAGGGACACTCCCCCTTCCCCCAAGTGCACAAATTTTTGTGCACCAGGCCACTAGTATGTTAATAATATGAAACATTTTATATATCAGACGAGAGCAGAATTAAGTAATTCAACTCTACTGCAGCATCATAAATATCCTGTTCCCTCACTCACCACTGATGGCCTGCCTCACAGCTCACCTGCACTGCAGCTACCCCACATAAATGCCTTGATTACACAAAGTCCTTTGTCAGATTAGGCCAGTTTCCAGGGCACTGGCTTCTCATCTCACTCAGGCTTATGTCAAAGATGTAAATTTTGGCACAGGTGCCCAAGCCTCAGTGTTTCAAGGTATAGACCTTTTAGCTGATGCTGTACCATTGCTATAGGGCCAAAGAGAAGAACAGTTATTATTAAACAGAGTTTGGGCAGTCCCAAAGTAACAAAAGAAAGTGTGATATTTGCAAAGTCCATTGCCTTAAGAGATCAATGTAAAAATATTGGTGCTAAACTTGTTCAAGCTGTTGCCAATAATACAAATGAAGATGCTGGGAATGGCACTACCACTACTACTGTACTGGCACACTATCTTGCCAAGGAAGGCTCTGAGAATATCAGTGACTGTGCTAATCCAGTGGAGATCAGGAGAGATGTGATGTTAGCTGTTGGTGCTATAATTTCTAAACTTAAAAAGCAGTCTAAACCTGTGACAATCCCTGAAGAAATAGCTCAGATTGCTACACTTTCTGCAAACAGAGACAAAGAAATTGGCAACATCATTTCTGATGTGATGAAAAAGGTTGGAAGAAAGGGTGTCATCACAGTAAAGGATGGTAAAACGCTGAATGATGAATTAGAAATTATTGACGACATGAAGTTTGATGTGGGTTATATTTCTCCATACTTTATTAATACACCAAAAAGTCAAAAAAGTGAATTCTAAGATGCCTATGTTATATCTAGGGAAAAGAAAATGTCTAGTATTCAGACAATTTGTACCTGCTCTTGAAACTGCCAATGCTCACCATGAGCCCTTAGTCATAATTGCTGAAGATGTTGATGGAGAAGCTCAACGTACACTCATTTTGAATAGACTAAGAGTTGGCCTTCACGTTGTAGCAGTCAAAGCTCCAGGTTTGGGTGACAATAGAAAGAACCAGCTTAAAGTCATGTCTATTGATATTGGTGGAGCAGTGTTTGGAGAAGAAGGATTGACTCGAAATCTTAAAGATGTTCAGTTTCATGACTTGGGAAAAGTTGGAGAGGTCATTGTGATCAAAGGTGATGCCATGCTCTTGAAAGGAAAAGGTAACAAGGCTCAAATAGGGGAAAACATACTCAAGAAATCATTGACCAGTTAAATATCACAACTAATGAATATGAAAAGGGAAAACCTATTTGAATGTCTGGTAAAACTCTCAGATGGAGTAGCTGGGCTGAAGGTTGGTGGGACAAGTGATGTTGAAGTGAATGAAAAGAAAGAATAACAGATGTGTGCCCTCAATGCTACATAAGCTGCTGTTGCAGAAGGCATTGTTCCTGGAAGGGCTTGTGCCCTGCTTTGGTGCATCTGGCCTTGGACTCATTAATTCCAGCTAATGAAGGTTTTAAAAATTGGTATAGAAGTTATTAATAAAGCATTCAAAAATTCTGCAATGACTATTGCTAAGAATGCAGGTGTCAAGGGATCACTGATAGTTGAGAAAATTATGCACGGTTCCTCAGAAGTTAGTTATGATACTATGCTTGGAGATTGTGAATTTGGTGGGAAAGGAATAATTGATCCAACAAAGGCTATAAGAACTGCTTTATTGGACACTGCTGGAGTGGCCTCTCTGTTAACAACAGCAGAAGCTTTAGTCACAGAAATTCCTAAAGAAGAGAAAGACCCTGGAATGCATGAGAATGGGAGGTGGTATGAGAAATGGCATGTTCTAATCCTAGAATAGTGCTTTACCATCATTAATGAGAACTGTGAAAGGAAGCTCAAGGCAGTGCTCCTCACCTATAACTTCAGAGAAGTAGGTTGAAGGAAATGACTGAAGACAAGGCTGGCTGATGCTTAAGAAAATTATTATAACCATCAGCTACTGCTTTCAGTTGACAATGTACAATGGTCTACTGCTGTCATTGTCCATGCCTCCCGATAATTTTTGTATTTTTGTTTTATTTATTTAATTTTTCATTTTCAATTACAGTTGATATACATCATTACATTAGTTTTAGGTATGCACCCCAGTGACCAGAAATTATATAATTTAATACTTAATCATCCCAATAAATCCTGAAACCATCCAGCACCACACCTAGTTATTAGACTATTATTGACTACATTTTCTATGCTGTACTATATATACCCATGACCATTCTGTAACAACCAATTTGTACTTCGTAATCTCTTCACCTTTTTCACCCATCCTCCCAATCCCCCTCCCATGTAGCAACCAACAAAAAGTCCTCTGTATATATGAGTCTTTCTGTTCTGCTTGTTCATTTTTTTTGTAGATTCAACTGTTGACAGATAGGTATTTATTGCCATCTTATTGTTCATCTTTTTATCTTCTTAAATAAGACTCTTTAACATTTCATATAATACTGGTTTGGTGGTGATGAACTTTAGATTTTTCATGCATGTAAAGCTCTTTATCTGTCCTTCAATTCTAAATGATACTTTGTAGGGTAATATTCATTGTAGGTCCTTGATTTTCATCACTGTGAATATCTCTTGCCATTCCCTTCTGGGCAGCAAAGTTTCTTTTGAAAAATAAGCTAACAGTCTTATGGTAGTTCCCTTGTAGGTAACTTACTGCTTTTCTCTTGCTGCTTTTAAGATTCTCTGTTTGTTTTTTCCCTTTTGCATTTTAATTATGAAGTGTTTTGGTGTGGGCCCCTTGGGTTCATCTTGTTTGGGACTCTGGGCTTCCTGGATGTGTATGTCTGTTTCCTTTACTAAGTTAGGGAAATTTTCTGTCATTATTTTTTCAAACACGTTTTCAATTTTTTGCTTTCTCTCTTCTCCTTCTGGCACCCCCATGATGCAAATATTGGTATGCTTGAAGTTGTACCAGAGTTTCCTTACACTATCTTCATTTTTAAAAATTCCTCTTTCTTTTGCTGGTCTGATTAGGTGTTTTGTTTGTTTGTTTGCTTCCTCATATTTCAAATTGCTGATTTGATTCTTAGCACCACCTATTCTGTTGATTCATAGTAAATTATTCTTTATTTCAGTAAGCGTACCCTCCATTTATGACTGGTTCTTTTTTATACTGTTGTTCTCACTAAGTTCCTTGAGCATCCTTATAACCAATGTTTGAACTCTGCATCTATTAGATTGATTGTCTCAATTTTGTTTCATTTTTTTCCTGAAGTTTTGGTCTGTTCTTTCATTTGGGCCATGTTTCTTTGTCCCCTCATTTTGGCCACCTCCCTGTTGTTTGTTTCTATGTACTAGGTAGAGCTGCTGCATCTTCCAGGCTTGGTAGTGTGGCCTAATATAGTAGACATCCTGTAGGATCCAGTAGCACAGCCTCCCCAATCACCAGAGCTGGACACTCAAGGTGCATACCTGTGTGGTCTGTATACACTCTTATAGCAACTTGATGTCAATGGGAAGGATTTACCCAGGCCAAGGTCAGTCACTGCCTGTGTTCTGCCCAGCACCACCAGGCATAAGCTACAAAGTGATCTGCAGATGGACGCTTCTTGTGTTGGGCTTGGAAGTAGCCAGGTGAGGCCAACCTGTGAACCATGGTTGGCTGCTCCCAGTGCTGGGCCTGGAGCCACTTAGCAAGAGGTATGGGGCTTGCTGAGGCCAGATGATGCTTATTTGAGAGATTTTTGGAAAATCTGAAACATGAGCCAAGACAGGCCATTCCTATGGTAAAGCCACTGGAAACAGCTTGGGTGGGCTCCAAAGGTGGGTGAGGCAGGATCTCAGGGAATAATCACGTGGGGGCAGACAGTGTGATCAGGTTGATGGAGTCTCATATGGCCCCCGCCTGCTGGTTCTGTAGGGGAAGGGCTCATCAAAGAACAGTGGCTTCTGCCTAAACTTCTGTCTGGGAGAAAGCTGTCCCTCCAGCTCTCGCCCTGATGCCAAACAATTCAGTTTCTCCCCATATGTCTCTGGTGCCTTTCAAGCTGCTATCCCCACACTGGAGCTAAGAGCAAGCGAGTTCAAGTAAATCTGTACAGGGGCCCTTTAAGAGGAAGTGTCTGGGACTCCAGTAGCCTCAGCCTCCCTCAGCCTCAACTCCCACTGGTTTTTACAGTCAGAAGTTATGGGGACTTCTCTTCCTGGGACTGGAACCCTGGGCTGGGCGGCCTGGTGTGGGACTGGAACACCTCACTCCTCAGAGGGGACCTCCACAGTCAAGATATCCTTCCTGATTCTTATCCAACACATGTCAGTGTAGAACCAACCTGTTCCATGCCTCCACCCTTCCTACCAGTCTTGATGTGGCTTCTCCTTTAATTCCCTAGTTGCAGGCCTTCCGTTCAGCTCTATTTCAAGTGGTTCTGAATTATGATTATTCTGTAGTTTAGTTTTAATTTTGATGTGGTTGTGAGAGGAAGCATTTTCTACCTATTCCACCATCTTGACTGGAAATCTTAGTTTGTATTTTTGAATAAAAATACATTTGTACATTCCCAATAAATGCAAGAGTCATATACCAATGAACTGTTTTCAGTTTAAATCAGTGAGTCATTTTTACTACTATTCTGTTAAAATCAGGATTTTAGTGCTTGCCATCACCTGATGAGAAGTTAAGAAGCAGTCTTTCTGTGGAGAGTAAGAATACTTGTGTAAAAAATAGAGAAATATCCAATTATGTGAAACTTTGTGTAATAAAATTTGTTTAAAGTTAAAAAACAAATAAAATATAAACCAGCTCTTCACCACAGTGTAAGATTTACATGCTTCTGTACAAAGGATACGTGATTTAAAATGTAGTAAGATTGCTGCTGCCCTGCCAAGTAATTTCCGTCCCTACCTAGTTCCTACTACAATACTGGTGGTTCCAGTAGTTTTATGAAAATAAATCATTTTTAAATATAAAGCATTTAAAAAGACAAATCAAAATGCCTCAGTAACTTTGTATTCAAATCAAATTTTATCTATTTAAATGTTACATTTTTCTTCCCACTAATAAGCCTTTATTTTACTCAAACTGAGCAATAAATTTTCCATTCTGAAGTATCTTCTTTGCCCAATTAATTCAAAGGAAAACACCAAAATAATTAGTAAACAAAAATGTAGGGTTTTTAAAAATATATTTTTTACTGATTTTCAGAGAGAAAGGGAGAGAGAGAGAAACATCAATGATGAGAGAGTATCATTGATCAGCTGCCACCTGCACACCCCCTACTGGGGATCAAGCCCACAACCTGGGCATGTGCCCTGTTTGGGAATTGAATCGAGACCTCTTGATTCATAGGTTGACGCTCAACCACTGAGCCACACCAACCGGGCTAACACACCCTTTTTATTTGTTTTGAAATATTAAAGTTTAAAAGTGTTTAAAGTTTGTAATTCCTAGTAGGAGAACATTATCTGAATGAACATTCTAATGGAAAATCACTATAAAATATTACAGCTTTATGTTGGGCAGAGAGGTAAGGATTCTCTTCAAAGCTTTCTTCATGAGAAGTTCAGAGGTACACTGGTTTGTATTTTGCAACATCCATTTGGGAGATTTAGGTTGCTTTTCCTCCAGCAAGGATCTTATTTGTAAGAAGGGCATTACACTTGACCGCCGAATTTGGCTGACAAGTTACTGATGAGATTAACAACCTCTGGGTTGCTCTGATATTTTGACATATTCGCCAGGTTCTGGGCCACATCCTGAAAGGCCACTATAACTTCTGGATCCTGCATGGATTCAATAACCTCTGGATCACAAATAATTTCATTGAGCCCAGGCATTCCTACTATTCAGGCATGCCTCTTCCCAATCCAGGCATTCCTCCAGAAAAAAAATTACCAGGCATTCTTCAAGGAAAGCTAGCTGGAAATGAGCCATACAGAGCTCCTGATTGTCCTCTGGCTTCTTCCTCCCTCTTGGCTCTCTCATTTTGTTAGGAGTCTTCTTAACCCTTTCCATTCTTTCTTTGACCTCTCACTCTTCAGGTTTCCACTCATATTTCCTCCAATGTTCTGCAATTTTCTGGACCCTTGGTTGAACTTCTTTCATCATTGCACTAGCATCTTCATAATCCAATTTACACACAAGGTCAATATAATGGACTGCTTCTTCCCAGTGGTCCAGAAGTCTGTGTGCTCTGCCTCGCCATTTGCAAGGCTGAGCTAAATAACGATTTATTTCAATAACTCTGTCAGTCTCCAACGGCAGCAGCTGGCTTCTGTAATTTGATGAAGACACTGGCTGTCTTGGCATACAGAATGGCCAAGTGAGGATTCAGCTTGATGGCATCTGTGAACAAGTCAATGGCTTTCTGTAGTTCACCATTACTTAGGGCATCAATGGCAGCCACACTTTTATCATTTGCCTGATCCATCATGGCCTTCAGTTATCTCTACACTTCCATCTCTCATTTCTTGAGAGGCATCAGAATTGGGTTCAATCACACCTTCATGGTCATTTCCGAGATCATTTTTCTCACTTAATGTTTCCTCTGATTTTACATTTTCTGCTACCTTCTTACTATCTGTTTTTTCCTTCTTAATATTTTCCTCTGATTTAGTTTTATGAGTAACAGGTAGTACTTTACACCTCCCCATGCTGCGCATCCACTCCCCCAAGAAGGCATTTCCTCAGTATGCAGAATGCTTGGATCCTGCTTACACATTTACACCCAGGCCCAAAGCTCCGTCACTTTGCACAGGCCTATGGTCATGAAGCTGAGGAAGGCCACAGGTGAGGCTGAGGCTTCAGCCTATTTCCAGGCTGCAGCACTAGCTCAATGTGACCATGTAGAAGGGGTTTACATACTTTATCTTGCAAATATCTTTTTCACACAGATGTTGGCAAATATTGATATCAATCCAGGAGCTAGGTATTTCCAAGCATATGTTTTTTTAAATTTTATTTCTCAATTACAGTTTACATTCAATATTATTTGTTATTAGTTTAAAGTGCACAGCATAGTGGTTAGATCATGTAAAATATATTTTACAAAGTGTTCCTCCTGATATTTCCACTACCCACCTGACACCATACATAGTTATTACAATATTTTGACTCTATTCCCTATGCTGTGTTTTATATTCTCATGACTATTTTGTAACTATCAATCTCCACTTCTTAATCCCTTTTCCTATTTCACCCAGTCCCCTTCTGGCAACTATGAGTCTGTTCTCTGTATTTATGAGTTTATTTCTGTTCTGTTTGTTTGTTTGTTTGTTTTGTACTTTAGATTCAACATGTAAATGAAATCATATATTTATCTTTCGCTGACTGACTTATCTCACTTAACACAAGCATGTGATTTTAATTGAGCATATTTATATCTTGGAAAAAATTTATAGAATTCTGTTAGATTTTTCTCTCAATATTTGCCTTTTAGCATGTCATTATATTATAGACTAGAGGCCTAGTGCACGAAATTCATGCATGGGTGTGGTCCCTAGGCCTGGCCAGTGATCGAAGCGTGAGCGTCTGGTATGGAAGGGCAGGTCTCAGCTGACCTCTAGGCCCTGGGCAGCACCTGGGCCCCTGGGCCCCCACGTGCCCCCCTTTGCCTGAGTCCTGGCACCCAAGTCCCCACATGGAGATGCAGTGAACACAGCTGGACGCTGTGGGCTGGGGCGCAGCGTGGGCCTCTGGGCCGCCCAGCGGCTCTGCACAGAAGCCAGGCGGGCAGCTCACTCTCTCTTGGCCAGCCTCGCAGACTGGCTCCTGTGCAAACCCACCAGGAGTCCGACCAACCCCTGTGGTCCCAGCAGCTGTGGCCTGGCTCACCCAGAAGAGGCCACACAGGTGTGGGGTGGGCTCCTCGCAGGCACCCAGCACCTGAGCACAGGGGCTTCTCTGATGCAAGCCCTGGCCTCCCGGGAGAGGGTAGCAGGGAGATTGAGAGTGATCTCAGTGGACATCTCACATTCTCACCGCACATCTGTCCCAGTTATTCCTGCCCCCAGGTAGCCGGCGAGAGGTGTCAGCCCCCTGCCCAGGAGCTGTGGGAGGTTGGTCACCAGCCACCCACCCCCAGTTCCCTGTCCCAGCCCAGGGTCCAGTCTCAATCGGGCGATCAGGGCCTGCCGGCCACTGGTCTCCGTCTACGGGATGATTGGTCAGGGCCGGGCCCCCCCGGCCCAGCTCCCTCAGCACCTGGGAGCTGGGTGGTGGCCCTGACCCCTGCTGCTGCTGCTGGTCGCCATCTGTGGGGTGATCAGTTGGTGCTGGGCTGCAGCCCCACCTCCCCACTGCCACCACTGGTCACTATTGGAGGGGCAAATGGGGCCGTGCTTGCACTTGTCTTAGCCAGGTGCCGCCTGCTCACCTGCTCCACCATCCCCCCCGTGGTCCCACTCTCGTCGGGGCCCATCGGAGCAGGCAGTGCCTCTACTGCTGCCCACTGCCAGTGCTGCATTGTCACCCCCTGGTGGTCAGTGCCTGTCATAGCGAGCAGTCAAATTCCCAGTAGAACAATTTGCATATTAGGCTTTTATTATATAGGACTAGTAGCCCGGTGACAAAATTCGTGCACTGGGGTGGGGGGGGAGGGGCCTCAGTCTGGCCTTCACCCTCTTCAATCAGAGACCCCTCAGGGAATGTCCAACTGCCTGTTTGTGCCCACACTTTGAACAGATAACAGCTCCATTGTTGTTTCTTTCTTATGCTTAAAACCATTGCAATTAGTAGGTATTCAAAGTGTGTATACATTTTGGGGGGACACCCTGTATATCTCTAGTCAGCAGTGAAAGAAACCAACAGCAGATTTGGAACCCCCAGACAGGGAACCTCGCTCACTCCCCACATGTCTCCCCACTTCACTTTCCACCTTCGTGGCAGCAGGAGAATCAACGTTTTCTCTCATTAATTCGGAAAAGCATGTCCTGTCACCCGCTGCCCGGCAGGAGTGCGCTAGGCCCCAAGCAAGCGAGGCTCAGTCAGGGCAGCCTTCGCTCATGGGTGCTGGCACCCAAAGTGCACATTCCTCCTTTACAGTCGCCCCGACTATCCCACTATTTCACTGAGACGACGGAATTCCTCTCCGCCTCTGGGTTCTTGATCTTGAACACTGACCGAAGGCACCTCAGCGAGGGCTGCCCGTGCCCACCAGGTGTGTCTGTCTGCACCTGCTCCCGCCTCAGCACCTGCATTAACCCCCCAGAGGAGATCACATAGCTGCACTGGCCTCCGTGGGAACAAGGCATCACTACTCCGCCCTCTCACTGTCATCTCACAGGCGCCCACCCTCAGCACCCAGAACACCCAGACACTCTCCAAAGGACGGGAGCGCATCAGCGGGGATGTGTGCACATCCTGTGGGGGTGTTAGGCATGCCGGGTTGATGGAAGTGCGATGGAGAGGCGGGGGGAACTTGTGCACACCTTGGTTTGCAACTGTTGCAGCCACGGGAGGGTGACAGTGTGCTGGGGGATGTTCGTATGCCAGGGGGGGATGTGCACACCAGAGGCATCTGGCTTTGCAGATCCGCAAACCCCCGTGGTGCGGCCAGGAGGATGTCAGTCTGGCCAGCCATGGTGGCTGTCCTTGCGATCTTGCACCTTCTGGGCCAGGAGGCGGATCTTGCGCAGCCACTCCTGGGCTCTGATGGCCTGCAGGCGCTACTTCAGCTCAGCCTGCAGGCTCCACTTGGAGAGCTCACAGCTGTCACCACCGCCATGTGGGGAGTACAGGCCGCCCTCCGCTGGCCTGCCTCCCCTGTCCAGAGGCTCTCAGCGCTGCTCAGCTGCCCAGAGTGACTGGGGCTGGGCAAAGCCAGGCGTCTTCCCCTGCCCAACCCCGGCTGATCCGACCATGTGCGAGCTGTGGACCCGCGGGGCAGGGTCACAGATTCGGGTCCCGAACCGCGGACAGCCTCAAGTGCTGTCCCCCGCCCAGAAGGGTCACATATCCGGGTCCTGGACCGCAGACAGCCTCAACCGCTGCCCCCCGGCCCAGGAGGGTCACTTATCCGGGTCCTGGACCGCAGACAGCCTCAAGCCATGCCCCCCACCCGGCAGGGTCACAGATCCGGGTCCTGGGACAGCAGACAGCCACAAGCGCTGCCCCCCCGCCCGGAAGGGTCACAGATCCGGGTCCCTGGACCGCAGACAGCCTCAAGCGCTGCCCCACACCTGGCAGGGTCACAGATCCGGGTCCCTGGACCGCGGACAGCCTCAAGCGCTGCCGCCCGCCTGGCAGGGTCACAGATCCGGGTCCCTGGACCGCGGACAGCCTCAAGCGCTGCCCCCCGCCTGGCAGGGTCACAGATCCGGGTCCCTGGACCGCGGACAGCCTCAAGCGCTGCCCCCCGCCTGGCAGGGTCAAAGATCCTGGTCCCGGACCATGGACAGCCTCAAGCACTGCCCCCCGCCCGGCAGGGTCACAGATCCTGGTCCAGGGACCACGGACAGCCTCAAGCGCTGCCCCCCGCCCGGCAGGGTCACAGATCCTGGTCCCGGGACCGCGGACAGCCTCAAGCGCTGCCCCCCGCCCGGCAGGGTCACAGATCCTGGTCCCGGGACCGCGGACAGCCTCAAGAACTGCCCCCCGCCCGGAAGGGTCACAGATCCTGGTCCCGGGACCGCGGACAGCCTCAAGCGCTGCCCACAGCCCCGCAAGTTCACAAATCCGGGTCCCGGGACGGCGGACAGCCTCAAGCCCTACCCCCCGCCCGGCAGGGTCACAGATCCGGGTCCCGGACCACGGACACACTCAAACGCTGCACCCCGCCCTGCAGGGTCACAGATCCGGGTCCCGGGACCAAATACACACTCAAACGCTGCCCCCCTCAAGGCAGGGCCACAGATCCGGGTCCCGGGACCTCGGACAGCCTCAAGCGCTGCTCCCCGCCTTGCAGGGACACAGATCCGGGTGCCGGACCGTGGACAGCCTCAAGCACTGCCCCCTCCCGGCAGGGTCACAGATCCCGGTCCCTGGACCGCGGACAGCCTCAAGCGCTGCCCCCCGCCTGGCAGGGTCACAGATCCGGGTCCCGCGACCGCGGACACACTCAAACGCTGCACCCCGCCCTGCAGGGTCACAGATCCGGGTCCCGGGACCGCGGACGGCCTCAAGCATTGCCCCTCGCCAAGCAGGGTCACAGATCCGGGTCCCGGGACCTCAGACAGCCTCAAGCACAGCCCCCCGCCCTGTAGGGTCACAGATCCATGTCCCGAGACCACGGACAGCTTCAAGCGCTGCTCGCCGCCCGGCAGGGTCACAGATCCGGGTCCCAGGAGCTCGGACAGCCTCAAGCGCTGCCCCAGCCCCGCAGGGTCACACATCCGGGTCCCGGGACTGCGGACAGCCACAAGTACTGCCCCATGCCCGGCAGGGTCACAAATCCGGATCCCGGACCGCTGACAGCCTCAAGTACTGCCCCCCGCCTGACAGGGAGACAGATCCTTATCCCGGCTCGTGGACAGCCTCAATCACTTCCCCCGCCCGGCAGGGACACAGATCCGGGTCCCGGGACCTCAGACAGCCTCATGCACAGCCCCCCGCCCTGTAGGGTCACAGATCTGAGTCCCGAGACCAAATACACACTCAAATGCTGCCCCCCGCCAGGCAGGGTCACAGATCCGGGTCCCGGGACCTCGGACAGCCTCAAGCGCTGCCCCCAGCACCGCAAGGTCAGAGATCCAGGTCCCGGACCGCGGACAGGCTCAAGCGCTGCTCCCCGACCTGCAGGGTCACAGATCACGATCCCGGGACCGCGGACAGCCTCAAGCATTGCCCCTCGCCAGGCAGGGTCACAGATCCGGGTCCCGGGACCTCAGACAGCCTCAAGCACAGCCTCCCGCCCTGTAGGGTCACAGATCCAGGTCCCGAGACCACGGACAGCTTCAAGCGCTGCTCGCCGCCCGGCAGGGTCACACATCCGGGTCCCGGGACCGCGGACAGCCTCAAGTACTGCCCCCCGCCTGGCAGGGTCACACATCCGGGTCCAGGGACTGCAGACAGCCTCAAGCCCTGCCCCCCGCCCGGCAGGGTCACAAATCCGGGTCCCGGGACCGTGTACAGCCTCAAGCACTGCCCCCCGCCTGTCAGGAACACAGATCCTGGTCCCGGACCGTGGACAGCCTCAAGCACTGCCCCCTGCCGGGCAGGGTCACAGATCCGGGTCCCGGGAACGCGGACAGCCTCATGCTGTGCCCCCAGCCCCACAGGGTCACAGATCCGGGTCCCGGGACCGCGGACACACTCAAACGCTGCCCCCCGCCCGGCAGGGTCACAGATCCAGGTCCCGGGACCGCGGACAGCCTCATGCTGTGCCCCCAGCCCCACAGGGTCACAGATCCGGGTCCCGGGACCGCGGACACACTCAAACGCTGCCCCCCGCCCGGCAGGGTCACAGATCCGGGTCCCGGGACCGCGGACAGCCTCACGCTGTGCCCCCAGCCCCACAGGGTCACAGATCCGGGTCCCGGGACCGCGGACACACTCAAACGCTGCCCCCCGCCCGGCAGGGTCACAGATCCGGGTCCCGGGACCGCGGACAGCCTCAAGCGGTGCCCCCAGCCCCACAGGGTCACAGATCCGGGTCCTGGGACCGCGAACAGCCTCAAGCACTGCCCCCCCACTCGCACGGTTACAGATTCGGGTCCCGAGAACGCGGACACACTCAAACGCTGCCCCCTGCCCGGCAGGGTCACAGATCCGGGTCCCGGGACCACGGAGAGCCTCAAGCGGTGCCCCCAGCCCCACAGGGTCACAGATCCGGGTCCTGGGACCGCGAACAGCCTCAAGCATTGCCCCCCGCCCGGCAGGGTCACAGATCCGGGTCCCGGGACCACGGACAGCCTCAAGTACTGCCCCCCGCCTGTCAGGGACACAGATCCTGGTCCCGGACCGCGGACAGCCTCAAGTACTGGCCCCCGCCCGGCAGGGTCACAGATCCGGGTCCCCGGACCATGAACAGCCTCAAGCACCGCCCCCCGCCTGGCAGGGTCACAGATCCGGGTCCAGGGACCGCGAACAGCCTCAAGCACTGCCCCCGGTCGGAAGGGTCACAGATCCGGTCCCGGGACCTCAGACAGCCTCATGCACAGCCCCCCGCCCTGTAGGGTCACAGGCCCGGGTCCCGAGACCGCAGGCCTCAAGCGCTGCTCGTTGCCCGGCAGGGTCACAAATCCGGGTCGCGGGACCGCGGACAGCCTCAAGCGCTGCCCCCAGCCCCGCAAGGTCCCGAGACCGCGGACACACTCAAACGCTGCACCCCGCCCTGCAGGGTAACAGATCCGGGTCCCGGGACCAAATACACACTCAAACGCTGCCCCCCGCCAGGCAGGGTCACAGATCCGGGTCCTGGGACCTCGGACAGCCTCAAGTACTGCCCCCCGCCCGGCTGGGTCACAACTGCGGATCCCGGACCGCGGACAGCCTCAAGTACTGCCCCCCGCATGTCAGGGACACAGATCCTGGTCCCGGACCGTGGTCAGCCTCAAGCGCTGCCCCCCGCTTGGCAGGGTCACAGATCTGTGTCCCGCGACCGCGGACACACTCAAACGCTGCACCCCGCCCTGCAGGGTCACAGATCCCGCTCCCGGGACCGCGGACAGCCTCAAGCACTGCCCCCCGCCAGGCAGGGAAACAGATCCGGGTCCCGGACCGTAGACAGCCTCAAGCGCTGCCCCAGCCCCGCAGGGTCACACATCCGGGTCCTGGGACCTCGGACAGCCTCAAGTACTGCCCCCCGCCCGGCAGGGTCACACATCCGGGTCCAGGGACTGCAGACAGCCTCAAGCGCTGCTCGCCGCCCGGCAGGGTCACAGATCCCGGTCCCGGACCGTGGACAGCCTCAAGCACTGCCCCCCGCCTGGCAGGGTCACAGATCTGGGTCCCGCGACCGCGGACACACTCAAACGCTGCACCCCGCCCTGCAGGGTCACAGATCCCGGTCCCGGGACCGCGGACAGCCTCAAGCGCTGCCCCCAGACCCCGCAAGGTCACAATTCCGGGTCCCGGGACCGCGGACAGCCATAAGCGCTGCCCCCAGCCCCGCAAGGTCACAAATCCGGGTCCCGGGACCGCGGACAGCCTCAAGCCCTGACCCCGCCCGGCAGGGTCACAGATCCGGGTCCGGACCGCGGACAGCCTCAAGCGCTGCCCCCCGCCTTACAGGGACACAGATCCGGGTCCCGGGACCTCGGACAGCCTCAAGTGCTGCCCCCAGCCCCGCAGGGTCACAATTCCGGATCCCGGACAGCGGACAGCCTCAAGCACTGCCTCCCGCCCTGTAGGGTCACAGATCCGGTCCCTGGACCGCGGACAGCCTCAAGCGCTGCCCCCCGCCTGGCAGGGTCACAAATCCGGGTCCCGGGACCGCGGACAGCCATAAGCGCTGCCCCCAGCCCCGCAAGGTCACAAATCCGGGTCCCGGGACCGCGGACAGCCTCAAGCCCTGACCCCGCCCGGCAGGGTCACAGATCCGGGTCCGGACCGCGGACAGCCTCAAGCGCTGCCCCCCGCCTTACAGGGACACAGATCCGGGTCCCGGGACCGCGGACAGCCTCAAGCACTGGCCCCCTCCCGGCAGGGTCACAGATCCCGGTCCTGGGAACGCGAACAGCCTCAAGCACTGCCCCCTGCCCGGCAGGGTCACAGATCCGGGTCCCGGGACCGCGAACAGCCTCAAGCACTGCCCCCTGCCAGGCAGGGTCACAAATCAGGGTCCAGGACCGTGGACAGCCTCAAGCACTGCCCCCTGCCCGGCAGGATCACAGATCCGGGTCCCGGTACCGCGGACACACTCAAACGCTGCCCCTCGCCAGGCAGGGTCACAGATCCGGGTCCCGCGACCGCGGACACACTCAAACGGTGCACCCCGCCCTGCAGGGTCACAGATCCGGGTCCCGGGAACGCGGACAGCCTCAAGCGCTGCCCCCAGTCCCCCAGGGTCACAAATCCGGGTCCCGGGACCGCAGACAGCCTCAAGTACTGCCCCCCGCATGTCAGGGACACAGATCCTGGTCCCGGACCGTGGTCAGCCTCAAGCGCTGCCCCCCGCTTGGCAGGGTCACAGATCTGTGTCCCGCGACCGCGGACACACTCAAACGCTGCACCCCGCCCTGCAGGGTCACAGATCCCGCTCCCGGGACCGCGGACAGCCTCAAGCACTGCCCCCCGCCAGGCAGGGAAACAGATCCGGGTCCCGGACCATAGACAGCCTCAAGCGCTGCCCCAGCCCCGCAGGGTCACACATCCGGGTCCTGGGACCTCGGACAGCCTCAAGTACTGCCCCCCGCCCGGCAGGGTCACACATCCGGGTCCAGGGACTGCAGACAGCCTCAAGCGCTGCTCGCCGCCCGGCAGGGTCACAGATCCGGGTCCCGGACCGCGGACAGCCTCAAGCGCTGCCCCCAGGCCCCGCAAGGTCACAAATCCGGGTCCGGGACCGCGGACAGCCTCAAGCCCTGACCCCGCCCGGTAGGGTCACAGATCCGGGTCCGGACCGCGGACAGCCTCAAGCGCTGCCCCCCGCCTTACAGGGACACAGATCCGGGTCCCGGGACCTCGGACAGCCTCAAGCACTGGCCCCCTCCCGGCAGGGTCACAGATCCCGGTCCTGGGAACGCGAACAGCCTCAAGCACTGCCCCCTGCCCGGCAGGGTCACAGATCCGGGTCCCGGGAACGCGGACAGCCTCAAGCGCTGCCCCCAGTCCCCCAGGGTCACAAATCCGGGTCCCGGGACCGCAGACAGCCTCAAGTACTGCCCCCCGCCTTGCAGGGACGCAGATCCTGGTCCCGGACCCTGGACAGTCTCAAGCACGGCCCCCCGCCCAGCAGGGTCACAGAACCGGGTCCCGGGACCTCAGACAGCCTCAAGCACAGCCCCCGCCCTGTAGGGTCACAGATCTGGGTCCCGAGACCAAATACACACTAAAACGCTGCCCCCGCCAGGCAGGGTCACACATCCGGGTCCCGGGACCGCGGACAGCCTCAAGTACTGCCCCCTGCCCGGCAGGGTCACAAATCCGGGTCCCGGGACCGCGGACAGCCTCAATCGCTGCGCCAGCCCCGCAGGGTCACACATCCGGGTGCCGGGACCACGAACAGCCTCAAGCGTTGCCCCCCGCCCGGCAGGGTCACAGATCCGGGTCCCGGACCGCGGACAGCCTCAAGCGCTGCCCCCCAGCCCCGCAGGGTCACTATTCCGGATCCCGGACAGCGGACAGCCTCAAGCACTGCCTCCCGCCCTGTAGGGTCACAGATCCAGGTCCCGAGACCACGGACAGCTTCAAGTGCTGCTCGAAGCCCGGCAGGGTCACAGATCCGGGTCCCGGGAGCTCGGACAGCCTCAAGCGCTGCCCCAGCCCCGCAGGGTACACATCCGGGTCCCGGGACCGCGGACAGCTTCAAGTACTGCCCCCTGCCCGGCAGGGTCACACATCCGGGTCCAGGGACTGCAGACAGCCTCAAGCACTGCCCCCCGCCCGGCAGGGTCACAGATCCGGGTCCCGGACTGCAGAAAGCCTCAAGCGCTGCCCCCCGCCCGGCAGGGTCACAGATCTGGGTCCCGCGAACGCGGACACACTCAAACGCTGCACACCGCCCTGCAGGGTCACAGATCCAGGTCCAGGGACCAAATACACAAACGCTGCCCCCCGCCAGGCAGGGTCACAGATCCGGGTCCCGGGACATCGGACAGCCTCAAGTACTGCCCCCCACCTGTCAGAAATACAGATCCTGGTCCCGGACCGTGGACAGCCTCAAGCACTGCCCCCCGCCCGGCAGGGTCACAGATCCTGGTCCCGGGACCTCAGACAGCCTCATGCACAGCCCCCCGCCCTGTAGGGTCACAGATCCGGGTCCCGGAACATGGACAGCTTCAAGCGCTGCCCCCCGGCAGGGAAGGTCACAGAACCGGGTTCTGGGAGCGCGGACAGCCTCAAGCACTGCCCCCCGCCCTGAAGGATCACAGATCCGGGTCCCGGAACGTGGACAGCTTCAAGTGCTTCCCCGTGCCCGGCAGGGTCACAGATCTGGGTCCTGGAACCGCGAACAGCCTCAAGCACTGCCACCCGCCCTGCAAGGTCACGGATCCGGGTCCCGGGACCAAATACACACTCAAACGCTGCCCCCTGCCCGGCAGGGTCACAGATCCGGGTCCCGGGACCGCGAACAGCCTCAAGCACTGCCCCCTGCCAGGCAGGGTCACAAATCAGGGTCCAGGACCGTGGACAGCCTCAAGCACTGCCCCCTGCCCGGCAGGATCACAGATCCGGGTCCCGGTACCGAGGACACACTCAAACGCTGCCCCTCGCCAGGCAGGGTTACAGATCCGGGTCCCGCGACCGCGGACACAATCAAACGGTGCACCCCGCCCTGCAGGGTCACAGATCCGGGTCCCGGGAACGCGGACAGCCTCAAGCGCTGCCCCCAGTCCCCCAGGGTCACAAATCCGGGTCCCGGGACCGCAGACAGCCTCAAGTACTGCCCCCCGCATGTCAGGGACACAGATCCTGGTCCCGGACCGTGGTCAGCCTCAAGCGCTGCCCCCCGCTTGGCAGGGTCACAGATCTGTGTCCCGCGACCGCGGACACACTCAAACGCTGCACCCCGCCCTGCAGGGTCACAGATCCCGCTCCCGGGACCGCGGACAGCCTCAAGCACTGCCCCCCGCCAGGCAGGGAAACAGATCCGGGTCCCGGACCATAGACAGCCTCAAGCGCTGCCCCAGCCCCGCAGGGTCACACATCCGGGTCCTGGGACCTCGGACAGCCTCAAGTACTGCCCCCCGCCCGGCAGGGTCACACATCCGGGTCCAGGGACTGCAGACAGCCTCAAGCGCTGCTCGCCGCCCGGCAGGGTCACAGATCCGGGTCCCGGACCGCGGACAGCCTCAAGCGCTGCCCCCAGGCCCCGCAAGGTCACAAATCCGGGTCCCGGGACCGCGGACAGCCTCAAGCCCTGACCCCGCCCGGTAGGGTCACAGATCCGGGTCCGGACCGCGGACAGCCTCAAGCGCTGCCCCCCGCCTTACAGGGACACAGATCCGGGTCCCGGGACCGCGGACAGCCTCAAGCACTGGCCCCCTCCCGGCAGGGTCACAGATCCCGGTCCTGGGAACGCGAACAGCCTCAAGCACTGCCCCCTGCCCGGCAGGGTCACAGATCCGGGTCCCGGGAACGCGGACAGCCTCAAGCGCTGCCCCCAGTCCCCCAGGGTCACAAATCCGGGTCCCGGGACCGCAGACAGCCTCAAGTACTGCCCCCCGCCTTGCAGGGACACAGATCCTGGTCCCGGACCCTGGACAGTCTCAAGCATGGCCCCCCGCCCAGCAGGGTCACAGAACCGGGTCCCGGGACCTCAGACAGCCTCAAGCACAGCCCCCGCCCTGTAGGGTCACAGATCTGGGTCCCGAGACCAAATACACACTAAAACGCTGCCCCCGCCAGGCAGGGTCACACATCCGGGTCCCGGGACCGCGGACAGCCTCAAGTACTGCCCCCTGCCCGGCAGGGTCACAAATCCGGGTCCCGGGACCGCGGACAGCCTCAATCGCTGCGCCAGCCCCGCAGGGTCACACATCCGGGTGCCGGGACCACGAACAGCCTCAAGCGTTGCCCCCCGCCCGGCAGGGTCACAGATCCGGGTCCCGGACCGCGGACAGCCTCAAGCGCTGCCCCCCAGCCCCGCAGGGTCACTATTCCGGATCCCGGACAGCGGACAGCCTCAAGCACTGCCTCCCGCCCTGTAGGGTCACAGATCCAGGTCCCGAGACCACGGACAGCTTCAAGTGCTGCTCGAAGCCCGGCAGGGTCACAGATCCGGGTCCCGGGAGCTCGGACAGCCTCAAGCGCTGCCCCAGCCCCGCAGGGTACACATCCGGGTCCCGGGACCGCGGACAGCTTCAAGTACTGCCCCCCGCCCGGCAGGGTCACACATCCGGGTCCAGGGACTGCAGACAGCCTCAAGCACTGCCCCCCGCCCGGCAGGGTCACAGATCCGGGTCCCGGACTGCGGAAAGCCTCAAGCGCTGCCCCCCGCCCGGCAGGGTCACAGATCTGGGTCCCGCGAACGCGGACACACTCAAACGCTGCACACCGCCCTGCAGGGTCACAGATCCAGGTCCAGGGACCAAATACACAAACGCTGCCCCCCGCCAGGCAGGGTCACAGATCCGGGTCCCGGGACCTCGGACAGCCTCAAGTGCTGCCCCCAGCCCCGCAGGGTCACAATTCCGGATCCCGGACAGCGGACAGCCTCAAGCACTGCCTCCCGCCCTGTAGGGTCACAGATCCGGTCCCTGGACCGCGGACAGCCTCAAGCGCTGCCCCCAGCCGCGCAAGGTCACAGATCCGGGTCCCCGAACCGCGGACAGCCTCAAGCGCTGCCCCCCGCCTGGCAGGGTCACAAATCCGGGTCCCGGGACCTCAGACAGCCTCAAGCACAGCCCCCCGCCCTGTAGGGTCACAGATCCAGGTCCCGAGACCACGGACAGCTTCAAGCGCTGCTCGTCGCCCGGCAGGGTCACACATCCGGGTCCCGGGACCGCGGACAGCCTCAAGTGCTGTCCCCCGCCCAGAAGGGTCACATATCCGGGTCCCGGACCATGGACAGCCTCAAGCGCTGCCCCCCCGCCCGGCAGGGTCACAGATCCGGGTCCCGGACTGCAGAAAGCCTCAAGCGCTGCCCCCCGCCCGGCAGGGTCACAGATCTGGGTCCCGCGAACGCGGACACACTCAAACGCTGCACACCGCCCTGCAGGGTCACAGATCCAGGTCCAGGGACCAAATACACAAACGCTGCCCCCCGCCAGGCAGGGTCACAGATCCGGGTCCCGGGACATCGGACAGCCTCAAGTACTGCCCCCCACCTGTCAGAAATACAGATCCTGGTCCCGGACCGTGGACAGCCTCAAGCACTGCCCCCCGCCCGGCAGGGTCACAGATCCTGGTCCCGGGACCTCAGACAGCCTCATGCACAGCCCCCCGCCCTGTAGGGTCACAGATCCGGGTCCCGGAACATGGACAGCTTCAAGCGCTGCCCCCCGGCAGGGAAGGTCACAGAACCGGGTTCTGGGAGCGCGGACAGCCTCAAGCACTGCCCCCCGCCCTGAAGGATCACAGATCCGGGTCCCGGAACGTGGACAGCTTCAAGTGCTTCCCCGTGCCCGGCAGGGTCACAGATCTGGGTCCTGGAACCGCGAACAGCCTCAAGCACTGCCACCCGCCCTGCAAGGTCACGGATCCGGGTCCCGGGACCAAATACACACTCAAACGCTGCCCCCTGCCCGGCAGGGTCACAGATCCGGGTCCCGGGACCGCGAACAGCCTCAAGCACTGCCCCCTGCCAGGCAGGGTCACAAATCAGGGTCCAGGACCGTGGACAGCCTCAAGCACTGCCCCCTGCCCGGCAGGATCACAGATCCGGGTCCCGGTACCGAGGACACACTCAAACGCTGCCCCTCGCCAGGCAGGGTTACAGATCCGGGTCCCGCGACCGCGGACACAATCAAACGGTGCACCCCGCCCTGCAGGGTCACAGATCCGGGTCCCGGGAACGCGGACAGCCTCAAGCGCTGCCCCCAGTCCCCCAGGGTCACAAATCCGGGTCCCGGGACCGCAGACAGCCTCAAGTACTGCCCCCCGCATGTCAGGGACACAGATCCTGGTCCCGGACCGTGGTCAGCCTCAAGCGCTGCCCCCCGCTTGGCAGGGTCACAGATCTGTGTCCCGCGACCGCGGACACACTCAAACGCTGCACCCCGCCCTGCAGGGTCACAGATCCCGCTCCCGGGACCGCGGACAGCCTCAAGCACTGCCCCCCGCCAGGCAGGGAAACAGATCCGGGTCCCGGACCATAGACAGCCTCAAGCGCTGCCCCAGCCCCGCAGGGTCACACATCCGGGTCCTGGGACCTCGGACAGCCTCAAGTACTGCCCCCCGCCCGGCAGGGTCACACATCCGGGTCCAGGGACTGCAGACAGCCTCAAGCGCTGCTCGCCGCCCGGCAGGGTCACAGATCCGGGTCCCGGACCGCGGACAGCCTCAAGCGCTGCCCCCAGGCCCCGCAAGGTCACAAATCCGGGTCCCGGGACCGCGGACAGCCTCAAGCCCTGACCCCGCCCGGTAGGGTCACAGATCCGGGTCCGGACCGCGGACAGCCTCAAGCGCTGCCCCCCGCCTTACAGGGACACAGATCCGGGTCCCGGGACCGCGGACAGCCTCAAGCACTGGCCCCCTCCCGGCAGGGTCACAGATCCCGGTCCTGGGAACGCGAACAGCCTCAAGCACTGCCCCCTGCCCGGCAGGGTCACAGATCCGGGTCCCGGGAACGCGGACAGCCTCAAGCGCTGCCCCCAGTCCCCCAGGGTCACAAATCCGGGTCCCGGGACCGCAGACAGCCTCAAGTACTGCCCCCCGCCTTGCAGGGACACAGATCCTGGTCCCGGACCCTGGACAGTCTCAAGCATGGCCCCCCGCCCAGCAGGGTCACAGAACCGGGTCCCGGGACCTCAGACAGCCTCAAGCACAGCCCCCGCCCTGTAGGGTCACAGATCTGGGTCCCGAGACCAAATACACACTAAAACGCTGCCCCCGCCAGGCAGGGTCACACATCCGGGTCCCGGGACCGCGGACAGCCTCAAGTACTGCCCCCTGCCCGGCAGGGTCACAAATCCGGGTCCCGGGACCGCGGACAGCCTCAATCGCTGCGCCAGCCCCGCAGGGTCACACATCCGGGTGCCGGGACCACGAACAGCCTCAAGCGTTGCCCCCCGCCCGGCAGGGTCACAGATCCGGGTCCCGGACCGCGGACAGCCTCAAGCGCTGCCCCCCAGCCCCGCAGGGTCACTATTCCGGATCCCGGACAGCGGACAGCCTCAAGCACTGCCTCCCGCCCTGTAGGGTCACAGATCCAGGTCCCGAGACCACGGACAGCTTCAAGTGCTGCTCGAAGCCCGGCAGGGTCACAGATCCGGGTCCCGGGAGCTCGGACAGCCTCAAGCGCTGCCCCAGCCCCGCAGGGTACACATCCGGGTCCCGGGACCGCGGACAGCTTCAAGTACTGCCCCCCGCCCGGCAGGGTCACACATCCGGGTCCAGGGACTGCAGACAGCCTCAAGCACTGCCCCCCGCCCGGCAGGGTCACAGATCCGGGTCCCGGACTGCGGAAAGCCTCAAGCGCTGCCCCCCGCCCGGCAGGGTCACAGATCTGGGTCCCGCGAACGCGGACACACTCAAACGCTGCACACCGCCCTGCAGGGTCACAGATCCAGGTCCAGGGACCAAATACACAAACGCTGCCCCCCGCCAGGCAGGGTCACAGATCCGGGTCCCGGGACCTCGGACAGCCTCAAGTGCTGCCCCCAGCCCCGCAGGGTCACAATTCCGGATCCCGGACAGCGGACAGCCTCAAGCACTGCCTCCCGCCCTGTAGGGTCACAGATCCGGTCCCTGGACCGCGGACAGCCTCAAGCGCTGCCCCCAGCCGCGCAAGGTCACAGATCCGGGTCCCCGAACCGCGGACAGCCTCAAGCGCTGCCCCCCGCCTGGCAGGGTCACAAATCCGGGTCCCGGGACCTCAGACAGCCTCAAGCACAGCCCCCCGCCCTGTAGGGTCACAGATCCAGGTCCCGAGACCACGGACAGCTTCAAGCGCTGCTCGTCGCCCGGCAGGGTCACACATCCGGGTCCCGGGACCGCGGACAGCCTCAAGTGCTGTCCCCCGCCCAGAAGGGTCACATATCCGGGTCCCGGACCATGGACAGCCTCAAGCGCTGCCCCCCCGCCAGACAGGGAGACAGATCCGGGTCCCGGACCGCGGAAAGCCTCAACCGCTGCCCCCCGGCCCAGGAGGGTCACTTATCCGGGTCCTGGACCGCAGACAGCCTCAAGCCATGACCCCCGCCCGGCAGGGTCACAGATCCGTGTCCTGGGACAGCAGACAGCCTAAAGCGCTGTCCCCTGCCTGGCAGGGTCACAGATCCGGGTCCCTGGACCGCGGACAGCCTCAAGCGCTGCCCCCCGCCTGGCAGGGTCACAGATCCGGGTCCCTGGAGGACAGCCTCAAGTACTGCCCCCCGCCTGTCAGGGACACAGATCCTGGTCCCGGCCCGTGGACAGCCTCAAGCACTGCCCCCTGCCCGGCAGGGTCACAGATCCGGGTCCCGGGACAGCGGAAACACTCAAACGCTGCCCCCCGCCCGGCAGGGTCACAGATCCGGGTCCCGGGACCGCGGACAGCCTCAAGCGGTGCCCCCAGCCCCACAGGGTCACAGATCCGGGTCCTGGGACCGCGAACAGCCTCAAGCATTGCCCCCCGCCCGGCAGGGTCACAAATCCGGGTCCCGGGACCGCGAACAGCCTCAAGCACTGCCCCGTGCCCGGCAGGGTCAGAGATCCGGGTCCCGGGACCACGGACAGCCTCAAGTACTGCCCCCCGCCTGTCAGGGACACAGATCCTGGTCCCGGACCGTGGACAGCCTCAAGCACTGCCCCCTGCCCGGCAGGGTCACAGATCCGGGTCCCGGGACAGCGGACACACTCAAACGCTGCCCCCCGCCCGGCAGGGTCACAGATCCGGGTCCCGGGACCGCGGACAGCCTCAAGCGGTGCCCACAGCCCCACAGGGTCACAGATCCGGGTCCTGGGACCGCGAACAGCCTCAAGCATTGCCCCCCGCCCGGCAGGGTCACAAATCCGGGTCCCGGGACCGCGAACAGCCTCAAGCACTGCCCCGTGCCCGGCAGGGTCAGAGATCCGGGTCCCGGGACCACGGACAGCCTCAAGTACTGCCCCCCGCCTGTCAGGGACACAGATCCTGGTCCCGGACCGTGGACAGCCTCAAGCACTGCCCCCTGCCCGGCAGGGTCACAGATCCGGGTCCCGGGACAGCGGACACACTCAAACGCTGCCCCCCGCCCGGCAGGGTCACAGATCCGGGTCTCGGGACCTCGGACAGCCTCAAGCGCTGCCCCAGCCCCGCAGGGTCACACATCCGGGTCCCGGGACCGCGAACAGCCTCAAGCGCTGCCCCCCGCACGGCAGGGTCACAGATCCGGGTCCCCGGACCACGAACAGTCTCAAGCACCGCCCCCCTCCTGGCAGGGTCACAGATCCGGGTCCCGAACCGCGGACAGCCTCAAGTGCTGTCCCCCGCCCAGAAGGGTCACATATCCGGGTCCCGGACCATGGACAGCCTCAAGCGCTGCCCCCCCGCCAGACAGGGAGACAGATCCGGGTCCCGGACCGCGGAAAGCCTCAACCGCTGCCCCCCGGCCCAGGAGGGTCACTTATCCGGGTCCTGGACCGCAGACAGCCTCAAGCCATGACCCCCGCCCGGCAGGCTCACAGATCTGGGTCCCGGGACCGCGAACAGCCTCAAGCACTGCCCCCCGCCCATCAGGGTCACAGATCCCGGTCCCGGGAACCGCAGACACACTCAAACGCTGCACCTCGCCAGGCAGGGTCACAGATCCGGGTCCCGGGACCGCGGACAGCCTCAAGTACTGCCCCCCGCCCGGCACGGTCACAAATCCGGATCCCGGACCACGGACAGCCTCAAGTACTGCCCCCCGCCTGTCAGGAACACAGATCCTGGTCCCGGACCGTGTACAGCCTCAAGCACTGCCCCCCGCCCGGCAGGGTCACAGATCCGGGTCCCAGGACCTCAGACAGCCTCATGCACAGCCCCCCGCCCTGTAGGGTCACAGATCCGAGTCCCGAGACCGCGGACAGCCTCAAGCGCCGCTCTCCGCCCGGCAGGGTCACAGATCCGGGTCCCGGGACCACGGACAGCCTCAAGCGGTGCCCCCAGCCCCACAGGGTCACAGATCCGGGTCCTGGGACCGCGAACAGCCTCAAGCATTGCCCCCCGCCCGGCAGGGTCACAGATCCGGTTCCCGGGACCACGGACAGCCTCAAGTACTGCCCCCCGCCTGTCAGGGACACAGATCCTGGTCCCGGACCTTGGACAGCCTCAAGTACTGCCCCCCGCCGGGCAGGGTCACAGATCCGGGTCCCCGGACCATGAACAGCCTCAAGCACCGCCCCCCGCCTGGCAGGGTCACAGATCCGGGTCCAGGGACCGCGAACAGCCTCAAGCACTGCCCCCGGCCGGAAGGGTCACAGATCCGGTCCCGGGACCTCAGAGAGCCTCATGCACAGCCCCCCGCCCTGTAGGGTCACAGGCCCGGGTCCCGAGACCGCAGGCCTCAAGCGCTGCTCGTTGCCCGGCAGGGTCACAAATCCGGGTCGCGGGACCGCAGACAGCCTCAAGCGCTGCCCCCAGCCCCGCAAGGTCCCGAGACCGCGGACACACTCAAACGCTGCACCCCGCCCTGCAGGGTAACAGATCCGGGTCCCGGGACCAAATACACACTCAAACGCTGCACCCCGCCCTGCAGGGTAACAGATCCGGGTCCCGGGACCAAATACACACTCAAACGCTGCCCCCCGCCAGGCAGGGTCACAGATCCGGGTCCTGGGACCTCGGACAGCCTCAAGTACTGCCCCCCGCCCGGCTGGGTCACAACTCCGGATCCCGGACCGCGGACAGCCTCAAGTACTGCCCCCCGCATGTCAGGGACACAGATCCTGGTCCCGGACCATGGTCAGCCTCAAGCGCTGCCCCCCGCTTGGCAGGGTCACAGATCTGTGTCCCGCGACCGCGGACACACTCAAACGCTGCACCCCGCCCTGCAGGGTCACAGATCCCGCTCCCGGGACCGCGGACAGCCTCAAGCACTGCCCCCCGCCAGGCAGGGAAACAGATCCGGGTCCCGGACCATAGACAGCCTCAAGCGCTGCCCCAGCCCCGCAGGGTCACACATCCGGGTCCTGGGACCTCGGACAGCCTCAAGTACTGCCCCCCGCCCGGCAGGGTCACACATCCGGGTCCAGGGACTGCAGACAGCCTCAAGCGCTGCTCGCCGCCCGGCAGGGTCACAGATCCCGGTCCCGGACCGTGGACAGCCTCAAGCACTGCCCCCTGCCTGGCAGGGTCACAGATCTGGGTCCCGCGACCGCGGACACACTCAAACGCTGCACCCCGCCCTGCAGGGTCACAGATCCGGGTCCCGGGACCGCGGACAGCCTCAAGCGCTGCCCCCAGACCCCGCAAGGTCACAATTCCGGGTCCCGGGACCGCGGACAGCCATAAGCGCTGCCCCCAGCCCCGCAAGGTCACAAATCCGGGTCCCGGGACCGCGGACAGCCATAAGCGCTGCCCCCAGGCCCCGCAAGGTCACAAATCCGGGTCCCGGAACAACGGACAGCCTCAAGCCCTGACCCCGCCCGGCAGGGTCACAGATCCGGGTCCGGACCGCGGACAGCCTCAAGCGCTGCCCCCCGCCTTACAGGGACACAGATCCGGGTCCCGGGACCGCGGACAGCCTCAAGCACTGGCCCCCTCCCGGCAGGGTTACAGATCCCGGTCCTGGGAACGCGAACAGCCTCAAGCACTGCCCCCTGCCCGGCAGGTTCACAGATCCGGATCCCGGGACCTCAGACAGCCTCATGCACAGCCCCCCGACCTGTAGGGTCACAGATCCGGGTCCCGGAACATGGACAGCTTCAAGCGCTGCCCCCCGGCAGGGAAGGTCACAGAACCGGGTTCTGGGAGCGCGGACAGCCTCAAGCACTGCCCCCCGCCCTGAAGGATCACAGATCCGGGTCTCGGAACGTGGACAGCTTCAAGTGCTTCCCCGTGCCCGGCAGGGTCACAGATCCGGGTCCGGGGACCGCGAACAGCCTCAAGCACTGCCGCTCGCCCTGCAAGGTCACGGATCCGGGTCCCGGGACCAAATACACACTCAAACGCTGCCCTCCGCCAGGCAGGGTCACAAATCCGGATCCCGGAAAGCGGACAGCCTCAAGCGCTGCCCCCCGCCTTGCTGGGACACAGATCCGGGTCCCGGACCGTGGACAGCCTCAAGCACTGCCCCCCTCCCGGCAGGGTCACAGATCCTGGTCCCGTGACCGCGGACACACTCAAACGCTGCACCCCGCCCTGCAGGGTCACAGATCACGGTCCCGGGACCGCGGACAGCCTCAAGCATTGCCCCTCGCCAGGCAGGGTCACAGATCCGGGTCCCGGGACCTCAGACAGCCTCAAGCACAGCCTCCCGCCCTGTAGGGTCACAGATCCAGGTCCCGAGACCACGGACAGCTTCAAGCGCTGCTCGCCGCCCGGCAGGGTCACACATCCGGGTCCCGGGACCGCGGACAGCCTCAAGTACTGCCCCCCGCCCGGCAGGGTCACAAATCCGGGTCCCGGGACCGTGTACAGCCTCAAGTACTGCCCCCTGCACGGCAGGGTCACACATCCGGGTCCCCCGACCACGAACAGCCTCAAGCACCGCACCCCGCCTGGCAGGGTCACAGATCCCCGTCCCGGGAACCACGGACACACTCAAACGCTGCCCCTCGCCAGGCAGGGTCACAGATCCGGGTCCCGGGACATCGGACAGCCTCAAGTACTGCCCCCCACCTGTCAGAAATACAGATCCTGGTCCCGGACCGTGGACAGCCTCAAGCACTGCCCCCCGCCCGGCAGGGTCACAGATCCTGGTCCCGGGACCTCAGACAGCCTCATGCACAGCCCCCCGCCCTGTAGGGTCACAGATCCGGGTCCCGGAACATGGACAGCTTCAAGCGCTGCCCCCCGGCAGGGAAGGTCACAGAACCGGGTTCTGGGAGCGCGGACAGCCTCAAGCACTGCCCCCCGCCCTGAAGGATCACAGATCCGGGTCCCGGAACGTGGACAGCTTCAAGTGCTTCCCCGTGCCCGGCAGGGTCACAGATCCGGGTCCTGGAACCGCGAACAGCCTCAAGCACTGCCACCCGCCCTGCAAGGTCACGGATCCGGGTCCCGGGACCAAATACACACTCAAACGCTGCCCCCCGCCAGGCAGGGTCACAAATCCGGATCCCGGACAGCGGACAGCCTCAAGCACTGCCCCCTGCCCCGCAGGGTCACAGATCCGGTCCCGGGAACAAATACACACTCAAACGCTGGCCCCCGCCAGGCAGGGTCACAGATCCGGGTCTCGGGACCTCGGACAGCCTCAAGCGCTGCCCCAGCCCCGCAGGGTCACACATCCGGGTCCCGGGACCGCGAACAGCCTCAAGCGCTGCCCCCCGCACGGCAGGGTCACAGATCCGGGTCCCCGGACCACGAACAGTCTCAAGCACCGCCCCCCTCCTGGCAGGGTCACAGATCCGGGTCCCGAACCGCGGACAGCCTCAAGTGCTGTCCCCCGCCCAGAAGGGTCACATATCCGGGTCCCGGACCATGGACAGCCTCAAGCGCTGCCCCCCCGCCAGACAGGGAGACAGATCCGGGTCCCGGACCGCGGAAAGCCTCAACCGCTGCCCCCCGGCCCAGGAGGGTCACTTATCCGGGTCCTGGACCGCAGACAGCCTCAAGCCATGACCCCCGCCCGGCAGGGTCACAGATCCGTGTCCTGGGACAGCAGACAGCCTAAAGCGCTGTCCCCTGCCTGGCAGGGTCACAGATCCGGGTCCCTGGACCGCGGACAGCCTCAAGCGCTGCCCCCCGCCTGGCAGGGTCACAGATCCGGGTCCCTGGAGGACAGCCTCAAGTACTGCCCCCCGCCTGTCAGGGACACAGATCCTGGTCCCGGCCCGTGGACAGCCTCAAGCACTGCCCCCTGCCCGGCAGGGTCACAGATCCGGGTCCCGGGACAGCGGACACACTCAAACGCTGCCCCCGGCCCGGCAGGGTCACAAATCCGGGTCCCGGGACCGCGGACAGCCTCAAGCGGTGCCCCCAGCCCCACAGGGTCACAGATCCGGGTCCTGGGACCGCGAACAGCCTCAAGCATTGCCCCCCGCCAGGCAGGGTCACAAATCCGGGTCCCGGGACCGCGAACAGCCTCAAGCACTGCCCCGTGCCCGGCAGGGTCAGAGATCCGGGTCCCGGGACCACGGACAGCCTCAAGTACTGCCCCCCGCCTGTCAGGGACACAGATCCTGGTCCCGGACCGTGGACAGCCTCAAGCACTGCCCCCTGCCCGGCAGGGTCACAGATCCGGGTCCCGGGACAGCGGACACACTCAAACGCTGCCCCCCGCCCGGCAGGGTCACAGATCCGGGTCCCGGGACCGCGGACAGCCTCAAGCGGTGCCCACAGCCCCACAGGGTCACAGATCCGGGTCCTGGGACCGCGAACAGCCTCAAGCATTGCCCCCCGCCAGGCAGGGTCACAAATCCGGGTCCCGGGACCGCGAACAGCCTCAAGCCCTGACCCCGCCCGGCAGGGTCACAGATCCGGGTCCGGACCGCGGACAGCCTCAAGCGCTGCCCCCCGCCTTACAGGGACACAGATCCGGGTCCCGGGACCTCGGACAGCCTCAAGTGCTGCCCCCAGCCCCGCAGGGTCACAATTCCGGATCCCGGACAGCGGACAGCCTCAAGCACTGCCTCCCGCCCTGTAGGGTCACAGATCCGGTCCCTGGACCGCGGACAGCCTCAAGCGCTGCCCCCCGCCTGGCAGGGTCACAAATCCGGGTCCCGGGACCGCGGACAGCCATAAGCGCTGCCCCCAGCCCCGCAAGGTCACAAATCCGGGTCCCGGGACCGCGGACAGCCTCAAGCCCTGACCCCGCCCGGCAGGGTCACAGATCCGGGTCCGGACCGCGGACAGCCTTAAGCGCTGCCCCCCGCCTTACAGGGACACAGATCCGGGTCCCGGGACCGCGGACAGCCTCAAGCACTGGCCCCCTCCCGGCAGGGTCACAGATCCCGGTCCTGGGAACGCGAACAGCCTCAAGCACTGCCCCCTGCCCGGCAGGGTCACAGATCCGGGTCCCGGGACCGCGAACAGCCTCAAGCACTGCCCCCTGCCAGGCAGGGTCACAAATCAGGGTCCAGGACCGTGGACAGCCTCAAGCACTGCCCCCTGCCCGGCAGGATCACAGATCCGGGTCCCGGTACCGCGGACACACTCAAACGCTGCCCCTCGCCAGGCAGGGTTACAGATCCGGGTCCCGCGACCGCGGACACAATCAAACGGTGCACCCCGCCCTGCAGGGTCACAGATCCGGGTCCCGGGAACGCGGACAGCCTCAAGCGCTGCCCCCAGTCCCCCAGGGTCACAAATCCGGGTCCCGGGACCGCAGACAGCCTCAAGTACTGCCCCCCGCATGTCAGGGACACAGATCCTGGTCCCGGACCGTGGTCAGCCTCAAGCGCTGCCCCCCGCTTGGCAGGGTCACAGATCTGTGTCCCGCGACCGCGGACACACTCAAACGCTGCACCCCGCCCTGCAGGGTCACAGATCCCGCTCCCGGGACCGCGGACAGCCTCAAGCACTGCCCCCCGCCAGGCAGGGAAACAGATCCAGGTCCCGGACCATAGACAGCCTCAAGCGCTGCCCCAGCCCCGCAGGGTCACACATCCGGGTCCTGGGACCTCGGACAGCCTCAAGTACTGCCCCCCGCCCGGCAGGGTCACACATCCGGGTCCAGGGACTGCAGACAGCCTCAAGCGCTGCTCGCCGCCCGGCAGGGTCACAGATCCGGGTCCCGGACCGCGGACAGCCTCAAGCGCTGCCCCCAGGCCCCGCAAGGTCACAAATCCGGGTCCCGGGACCGCGGACAGCCTCAAGCCCTGACCCCGCCCGGTAGGGTCACAGATCCGGGTCCGGACCGCGGACAGCCTCAAGCGCTGCCCCCCGCCTTACAGGGACACAGATCCGGGTCCCGGGACCGCGGACAGCCTCAAGCACTGGCCCCCTCCCGGCAGGGTCACAGATCCCGGTCCTGGGAACGCGAACAGCCTCAAGCACTGCCCCCTGCCCGGCAGGGTCACAGATCCGGGTCCCGGGAACGCGGACAGCCTCAAGCGCTGCCCCCAGTCCCCCAGGGTCACAAATCCGGGTCCCGGGACCGCAGACAGCCTCAAGTACTGCCCCCCGCCTTGCAGGGACACAGATCCTGGTCCCGGACCCTGGACAGTCTCAAGCACGGCCCCCCGCCCAGCAGGGTCACAGAACCCGGTCCCGGGACCTCAGACAGCCTCAAGCACAGCCCCCGCCCTGTAGGGTCACAGATCTGGGTCCCGAGACCAAATACACACTAAAACGCTGCCCCCGCCAGGCAGGGTCACACATCCGGGTCCCGGGACCGCGGACAGCCTCAAGTACTGCCCCCTGCCCGGCAGGGTCACAAATCCGGGTCCCGGGACCGCGGACAGCCTCAATCGCTGCGCCAGCCCCGCAGGGTCACACATCCGGGTGCCGGGACCACGAACAGCCTCAAGCGTTGCCCCCCGCCCGGCAGGGTCACAGATCCGGGTCCCGGACCGCGGACAGCCTCAAGCGCTGCCCCCCAGCCCCGCAGGGTCACTATTCCGGATCCCGGACAGCGGACAGCCTCAAGCACTGCCTCCCGCCCTGTAGGGTCACAGATCCAGGTCCCGAGACCACGGACAGCTTCAAGTGCTGCTCGAAGCCCGGCAGGGTCACAGATCCGGGTCCCGGGAGCTCGGACAGCCTCAAGCGCTGCCCCAGCCCCGCAGGGTACACATCCGGGTCCCGGGACCGCGGACAGCTTCAAGTACTGCCCCCCGCCCGGCAGGGTCACACATCCGGGTCCAGGGACTGCAGACAGCCTCAAGCACTGCCCCCCGCCCGGCAGGGTCACAGATCCGGGTCCCGGACTGCGGAAAGCCTCAAGCGCTGCCCCCCGCCCGGCAGGGTCACAGATCTGGGTCCCGCGAACTCGGACACACTCAAACGCTGCACACCGCCCTGCAGGGTCACAGATCCAGGTCCAGGGACCAAATACACAAACGCTGCCCCCCGCCAGGCAGGGTCACAGATCCGGGTCCCGGGACCTCGGACAGCCTCAAGTGCTGCCCCCAGCCCCGCAGGGTCACAATTCCGGATCCCGGACAGCGGACAGCCTCAAGCACTGCCTCCCGCCCTGTAGGGTCACAGATCCGGTCCCTGGACCGCGGACAGCCTCAAGCGCTGCCCCCAGCCGCGCAAGGTCACAGATCCGGGTCCCCGAACCGCGGACAGCCTCAAGCGCTGCCCCCCGCCTGGCAGGGTCACAAATCCGGGTCCCGGGACCTCAGACAGCCTCAAGCACAGCCCCCCGCCCTGTAGGGTCACAGATCCAGGTCCCGAGACCACGGACAGCTTCAAGCGCTGCTCGTCGCCCGGCAGGGTCACACATCCGGGTCCCGGGACCGCGGACAGCCTCAAGTGCTGTCCCCCGCCCAGAAGGGTCACATATCCGGGTCCCGGACCATGGACAGCCTCAAGCGCTGCCCCCCCGCCAGACAGGGAGACAGATCCGGGTCCCGGACCGCGGAAAGCCTCAACCGCTGCCCCCCGGCCCAGGAGGGTCACTTATCCGGGTCCTGGACCGCAGACAGCCTCAAGCCATGACCCCCGCCCGGCAGGGTCACAGATCCGTGTCCTGGGACAGCAGACAGCCTAAAGCGCTGTCCCCTGCCTGGCAGGGTCACAGATCCGGGTCCCTGGACCGCGGACAGCCTCAAGCGCTGCCCCCCGCCTGGCAGGGTCACAGATCCGGGTCCCTGGAGGACAGCCTCAAGTACTGCCCCCCGCCTGTCAGGGACACAGATCCTGGTCCCGGCCCGTGGACAGCCTCAAGCACTGCCCCCTGCCCGGCAGGGTCACAGATCCGGGTCCCGGGACAGCGGAAACACTCAAACGCTGCCCCCCGCCCGGCAGGGTCACAGATCCGGGTCCCGGGACCGCGGACAGCCTCAAGCGGTGCCCCCAGCCCCACAGGGTCACAGATCCGGGTCCTGGGACCGCGAACAGCCTCAAGCATTGCCCCCCGCCCGGCAGGGTCACAAATCCGGGTCCCGGGACCGCGAACAGCCTCAAGCACTGCCCCGTGCCCGGCAGGGTCAGAGATCCGGGTCCCGGGACCACGGACAGCCTCAAGTACTGCCCCCCGCCTGTCAGGGACACAGATCCTGGTCCCGGACCGTGGACAGCCTCAAGCACTGCCCCCTGCCCGGCAGGGTCACAGATCCGGGTCCCGGGACAGCGGACACACTCAAACGCTGCCCCCCGCCCGGCAGGGTCACAGATCCGGGTCCCGGGACCGCGGACAGCCTCAAGCGGTGCCCACAGCCCCACAGGGTCACAGATCCGGGTCCTGGGACCGCGAACAGCCTCAAGCATTGCCCCCCGCCCGGCAGGGTCACAAATCCGGGTCCCGGGACCGCGAACAGCCTCAAGCACTGCCCCGTGCCCGGCAGGGTCAGAGATCCGGGTCCCGGGACCACGGACAGCCTCAAGTACTGCCCCCCGCCTGTCAGGGACACAGATCCTGGTCCCGGACCGTGGACAGCCTCAAGCACTGCCCCCTGCCCGGCAGGGTCACAGATCCGGGTCCCGGGACAGCGGACACACTCAAACGCTGCCCCCCGCCCGGCAGGGTCACAGATCCGGGTCTCGGGACCTCGGACAGCCTCAAGCGCTGCCCCAGCCCCGCAGGGTCACACATCCGGGTCCCGGGACCGCGAACAGCCTCAAGCGCTGCCCCCCGCACGGCAGGGTCACAGATCCGGGTCCCCGGACCACGAACAGTCTCAAGCACCGCCCCCCTCCTGGCAGGGTCACAGATCCGGGTCCCGAACCGCGGACAGCCTCAAGTGCTGTCCCCCGCCCAGAAGGGTCACATATCCGGGTCCCGGACCATGGACAGCCTCAAGCGCTGCCCCCCCGCCAGACAGGGAGACAGATCCGGGTCCCGGACCGCGGAAAGCCTCAACCGCTGCCCCCCGGCCCAGGAGGGTCACTTATCCGGGTCCTGGACCGCAGACAGCCTCAAGCCATGACCCCCGCCCGGCAGGCTCACAGATCTGGGTCCCGGGACCGCGAACAGCCTCAAGCACTGCCCCCCGCCCATCAGGGTCACAGATCCCGGTCCCGGGAACCGCAGACACACTCAAACGCTGCACCTCGCCAGGCAGGGTCACAGATCCGGGTCCCGGGACCGCGGACAGCCTCAAGTACTGCCCCCCGCCCGGCACGGTCACAAATCCGGATCCCGGACCACGGACAGCCTCAAGTACTGCCCCCCGCCTGTCAGGAACACAGATCCTGGTCCCGGACCGTGTACAGCCTCAAGCACTGCCCCCCGCCCGGCAGGGTCACAGATCCGGGTCCCAGGACCTCAGACAGCCTCATGCACAGCCCCCCGCCCTGTAGGGTCACAGATCCGAGTCCCGAGACCGCGGACAGCCTCAAGCGCCGCTCTCCGCCCGGCAGGGTCACAGATCCGGGTCCCGGGACCACGGACAGCCTCAAGCGGTGCCCCCAGCCCCACAGGGTCACAGATCCGGGTCCTGGGACCGCGAACAGCCTCAAGCATTGCCCCCCGCCCGGCAGGGTCACAGATCCGGTTCCCGGGACCACGGACAGCCTCAAGTACTGCCCCCCGCCTGTCAGGGACACAGATCCTGGTCCCGGACCTTGGACAGCCTCAAGTACTGCCCCCCGCCGGGCAGGGTCACAGATCCGGGTCCCCGGACCATGAACAGCCTCAAGCACCGCCCCCCGCCTGGCAGGGTCACAGATCCGGGTCCAGGGACCGCGAACAGCCTCAAGCACTGCCCCCGGCCGGAAGGGTCACAGATCCGGTCCCGGGACCTCAGAGAGCCTCATGCACAGCCCCCCGCCCTGTAGGGTCACAGGCCCGGGTCCCGAGACCGCAGGCCTCAAGCGCTGCTCGTTGCCCGGCAGGGTCACAAATCCGGGTCGCGGGACCGCAGACAGCCTCAAGCGCTGCCCCCAGCCCCGCAAGGTCCCGAGACCGCGGACACACTCAAACGCTGCACCCCGCCCTGCAGGGTAACAGATCCGGGTCCCGGGACCAAATACACACTCAAACGCTGCACCCCGCCCTGCAGGGTAACAGATCCGGGTCCCGGGACCAAATACACACTCAAACGCTGCCCCCCGCCAGGCAGGGTCACAGATCCGGGTCCTGGGACCTCGGACAGCCTCAAGTACTGCCCCCCGCCCGGCTGGGTCACAACTCCGGATCCCGGACCGCGGACAGCCTCAAGTACTGCCCCCCGCATGTCAGGGACACAGATCCTGGTCCCGGACCATGGTCAGCCTCAAGCGCTGCCCCCCGCTTGGCAGGGTCACAGATCTGTGTCCCGCGACCGCGGACACACTCAAACGCTGCACCCCGCCCTGCAGGGTCACAGATCCCGCTCCCGGGACCGCGGACAGCCTCAAGCACTGCCCCCCGCCAGGCAGGGAAACAGATCCGGGTCCCGGACCATAGACAGCCTCAAGCGCTGCCCCAGCCCCGCAGGGTCACACATCCGGGTCCTGGGACCTCGGACAGCCTCAAGTACTGCCCCCCGCCCGGCAGGGTCACACATCCGGGTCCAGGGACTGCAGACAGCCTCAAGCGCTGCTCGCCGCCCGGCAGGGTCACAGATCCCGGTCCCGGACCGTGGACAGCCTCAAGCACTGCCCCCTGCCTGGCAGGGTCACAGATCTGGGTCCCGCGACCGCGGACACACTCAAACGCTGCACCCCGCCCTGCAGGGTCACAGATCCGGGTCCCGGGACCGCGGACAGCCTCAAGCGCTGCCCCCAGACCCCGCAAGGTCACAATTCCGGGTCCCGGGACCGCGGACAGCCATAAGCGCTGCCCCCAGCCCCGCAAGGTCACAAATCCGGGTCCCGGGACCGCGGACAGCCATAAGCGCTGCCCCCAGGCCCCGCAAGGTCACAAATCCGGGTCCCGGAACAACGGACAGCCTCAAGCCCTGACCCCGCCCGGCAGGGTCACAGATCCGGGTCCGGACCGCGGACAGCCTCAAGCGCTGCCCCCCGCCTTACAGGGACACAGATCCGGGTCCCGGGACCGCGGACAGCCTCAAGCACTGGCCCCCTCCCGGCAGGGTTACAGATCCCGGTCCTGGGAACGCGAACAGCCTCAAGCACTGCCCCCTGCCCGGCAGGTTCACAGATCCGGATCCCGGGACCTCAGACAGCCTCATGCACAGCCCCCCGACCTGTAGGGTCACAGATCCGGGTCCCGGAACATGGACAGCTTCAAGCGCTGCCCCCCGGCAGGGAAGGTCACAGAACCGGGTTCTGGGAGCGCGGACAGCCTCAAGCACTGCCCCCCGCCCTGAAGGATCACAGATCCGGGTCTCGGAACGTGGACAGCTTCAAGTGCTTCCCCGTGCCCGGCAGGGTCACAGATCCGGGTCCGGGGACCGCGAACAGCCTCAAGCACTGCCGCTCGCCCTGCAAGGTCACGGATCCGGGTCCCGGGACCAAATACACACTCAAACGCTGCCCTCCGCCAGGCAGGGTCACAAATCCGGATCCCGGAAAGCGGACAGCCTCAAGCGCTGCCCCCCGCCTTGCTGGGACACAGATCCGGGTCCCGGACCGTGGACAGCCTCAAGCACTGCCCCCCTCCCGGCAGGGTCACAGATCCTGGTCCCGTGACCGCGGACACACTCAAACGCTGCACCCCGCCCTGCAGGGTCACAGATCACGGTCCCGGGACCGCGGACAGCCTCAAGCATTGCCCCTCGCCAGGCAGGGTCACAGATCCGGGTCCCGGGACCTCAGACAGCCTCAAGCACAGCCTCCCGCCCTGTAGGGTCACAGATCCAGGTCCCGAGACCACGGACAGCTTCAAGCGCTGCTCGCCGCCCGGCAGGGTCACACATCCGGGTCCCGGGACCGCGGACAGCCTCAAGTACTGCCCCCCGCCCGGCAGGGTCACAAATCCGGGTCCCGGGACCGTGTACAGCCTCAAGTACTGCCCCCTGCACGGCAGGGTCACACATCCGGGTCCCCCGACCACGAACAGCCTCAAGCACCGCACCCCGCCTGGCAGGGTCACAGATCCCCGTCCCGGGAACCACGGACACACTCAAACGCTGCCCCTCGCCAGGCAGGGTCACAGATCCGGGTCCCGGGACATCGGACAGCCTCAAGTACTGCCCCCCACCTGTCAGAAATACAGATCCTGGTCCCGGACCGTGGACAGCCTCAAGCACTGCCCCCCGCCCGGCAGGGTCACAGATCCTGGTCCCGGGACCTCAGACAGCCTCATGCACAGCCCCCCGCCCTGTAGGGTCACAGATCCGGGTCCCGGAACATGGACAGCTTCAAGCGCTGCCCCCCGGCAGGGAAGGTCACAGAACCGGGTTCTGGGAGCGCGGACAGCCTCAAGCACTGCCCCCCGCCCTGAAGGATCACAGATCCGGGTCCCGGAACGTGGACAGCTTCAAGTGCTTCCCCGTGCCCGGCAGGGTCACAGATCCGGGTCCTGGAACCGCGAACAGCCTCAAGCACTGCCACCCGCCCTGCAAGGTCACGGATCCGGGTCCCGGGACCAAATACACACTCAAACGCTGCCCCCCGCCAGGCAGGGTCACAAATCCGGATCCCGGACAGCGGACAGCCTCAAGCACTGCCCCCCGCCTTGCTGGGACACAGATCCGGGTCCCGGACCGTGGACAGCCTCAAGCACTGCCCCCTGCCCCGCAGGGTCACAGATCCGGTCCCGGGAACAAATACACACTCAAACGCTGGCCCCCGCCAGGCAGGGTCACAGATCCGGGTCTCGGGACCTCGGACAGCCTCAAGCGCTGCCCCAGCCCCGCAGGGTCACACATCCGGGTCCCGGGACCGCGAACAGCCTCAAGCGCTGCCCCCCGCACGGCAGGGTCACAGATCCGGGTCCCCGGACCACGAACAGTCTCAAGCACCGCCCCCCTCCTGGCAGGGTCACAGATCCGGGTCCCGAACCGCGGACAGCCTCAAGTGCTGTCCCCCGCCCAGAAGGGTCACATATCCGGGTCCCGGACCATGGACAGCCTCAAGCGCTGCCCCCCCGCCAGACAGGGAGACAGATCCGGGTCCCGGACCGCGGAAAGCCTCAACCGCTGCCCCCCGGCCCAGGAGGGTCACTTATCCGGGTCCTGGACCGCAGACAGCCTCAAGCCATGACCCCCGCCCGGCAGGGTCACAGATCCGTGTCCTGGGACAGCAGACAGCCTAAAGCGCTGTCCCCTGCCTGGCAGGGTCACAGATCCGGGTCCCTGGACCGCGGACAGCCTCAAGCGCTGCCCCCCGCCTGGCAGGGTCACAGATCCAGGTCCCTGGAGGACAGCCTCAAGTACTGCCCCCCGCCTGTCAGGGACACAGATCCTGGTCCCGGCCCGTGGACAGCCTCAAGCACTGCCCCCTGCCCGGCAGGGTCACAGATCCGGGTCCCGGGACAGCGGACACACTCAAACGCTGCCCCCGGCCCGGCAGGGTCACAAATCCGGGTCCCGGGACCGCGGACAGCCTCAAGCGGTGCCCCCAGCCCCACAGGGTCACAGATCCGGGTCCTGGGACCGCGAACAGCCTCAAGCATTGCCCCCCGCCAGGCAGGGTCACAAATCCGGGTCCCGGGACCGCGAACAGCCTCAAGCACTGCCCCGTGCCCGGCAGGGTCAGAGATCCGGGTCCCGGGACCACGGACAGCCTCAAGTACTGCCCCCCGCCTGTCAGGGACACAGATCCTGGTCCCGGACCGTGGACAGCCTCAAGTGCTGCCCCCAGCCCCGCAGGGTCACAATTCCGGATCCCGGACAGCGGACAGCCTCAAGCACTGCCTCCCGCCCTGTAGGGTCACAGATCCGGTCCCTGGACCGCGGACAGCCTCAAGCGCTGCCCCCCGCCTGGCAGGGTCACAAATCCGGGTCCCGGGACCGCGGACAGCCATAAGCGCTGCCCCCAGCCCCGCAAGGTCACAAATCCGGGTCCCGGGACCGCGGACAGCCTCAAGCCCTGACCCCGCCCGGCAGGGTCACAGATCCGGGTCCGGACCGCGGACAGCCTTAAGCGCTGCCCCCCGCCTTACAGGGACACAGATCCGGGTCCCGGGACCGCGGACAGCCTCAAGCACTGGCCCCCTCCCGGCAGGGTCACAGATCCCGGTCCTGGGAACGCGAACAGCCTCAAGCACTGCCCCCTGCCCGGCAGGGTCACAGATCCGGGTCCCGGGACCGCGAACAGCCTCAAGCACTGCCCCCTGCCAGGCAGGGTCACAAATCAGGGTCCAGGACCGTGGACAGCCTCAAGCACTGCCCCCTGCCCGGCAGGATCACAGATCCGGGTCCCGGTACCGCGGACACACTCAAACGCTGCCCCTCGCCAGGCAGGGTTACAGATCCGGGTCCCGCGACCGCGGACACAATCAAACGGTGCACCCCGCCCTGCAGGGTCACAGATCCGGGTCCCGGGAACGCGGACAGCCTCAAGCGCTGCCCCCAGTCCCCCAGGGTCACAAATCCGGGTCCCGGGACCGCAGACAGCCTCAAGTACTGCCCCCCGCATGTCAGGGACACAGATCCTGGTCCCGGACCGTGGTCAGCCTCAAGCGCTGCCCCCCGCTTGGCAGGGTCACAGATCTGTGTCCCGCGACCGCGGACACACTCAAACGCTGCACCCCGCCCTGCAGGGTCACAGATCCCGCTCCCGGGACCGCGGACAGCCTCAAGCACTGCCCCCCGCCAGGCAGGGAAACAGATCCAGGTCCCGGACCATAGACAGCCTCAAGCGCTGCCCCAGCCCCGCAGGGTCACACATCCGGGTCCTGGGACCTCGGACAGCCTCAAGTACTGCCCCCCGCCCGGCAGGGTCACACATCCGGGTCCAGGGACTGCAGACAGCCTCAAGCGCTGCTCGCCGCCCGGCAGGGTCACAGATCCGGGTCCCGGACCGCGGACAGCCTCAAGCGCTGCCCCCAGGCCCCGCAAGGTCACAAATCCGGGTCCCGGGACCGCGGACAGCCTCAAGCCCTGACCCCGCCCGGTAGGGTCACAGATCCGGGTCCGGACCGCGGACAGCCTCAAGCGCTGCCCCCCGCCTTACAGGGACACAGATCCGGGTCCCGGGACCGCGGACAGCCTCAAGCACTGGCCCCCTCCCGGCAGGGTCACAGATCCCGGTCCTGGGAACGCGAACAGCCTCAAGCACTGCCCCCTGCCCGGCAGGGTCACAGATCCGGGTCCCGGGAACGCGGACAGCCTCAAGCGCTGCCCCCAGTCCCCCAGGGTCACAAATCCGGGTCCCGGGACCGCAGACAGCCTCAAGTACTGCCCCCCGCCTTGCAGGGACACAGATCCTGGTCCCGGACCCTGGACAGTCTCAAGCACGGCCCCCCGCCCAGCAGGGTCACAGAACCCGGTCCCGGGACCTCAGACAGCCTCAAGCACAGCCCCCGCCCTGTAGGGTCACAGATCTGGGTCCCGAGACCAAATACACACTAAAACGCTGCCCCCGCCAGGCAGGGTCACACATCCGGGTCCCGGGACCGCGGACAGCCTCAAGTACTGCCCCCTGCCCGGCAGGGTCACAAATCCGGGTCCCGGGACCGCGGACAGCCTCAATCGCTGCGCCAGCCCCGCAGGGTCACACATCCGGGTGCCGGGACCACGAACAGCCTCAAGCGTTGCCCCCCGCCCGGCAGGGTCACAGATCCGGGTCCCGGACCGCGGACAGCCTCAAGCGCTGCCCCCCAGCCCCGCAGGGTCACTATTCCGGATCCCGGACAGCGGACAGCCTCAAGCACTGCCTCCCGCCCTGTAGGGTCACAGATCCAGGTCCCGAGACCACGGACAGCTTCAAGTGCTGCTCGAAGCCCGGCAGGGTCACAGATCCGGGTCCCGGGAGCTCGGACAGCCTCAAGCGCTGCCCCAGCCCCGCAGGGTACACATCCGGGTCCCGGGACCGCGGACAGCTTCAAGTACTGCCCCCCGCCCGGCAGGGTCACACATCCGGGTCCAGGGACTGCAGACAGCCTCAAGCACTGCCCCCCGCCCGGCAGGGTCACAGATCCGGGTCCCGGACTGCGGAAAGCCTCAAGCGCTGCCCCCCGCCCGGCAGGGTCACAGATCTGGGTCCCGCGAACGCGGACACACTCAAACGCTGCACACCGCCCTGCAGGGTCACAGATCCAGGTCCAGGGACCAAATACACAAACGCTGCCCCCCGCCAGGCAGGGTCACAGATCCGGGTCCCGGGACCTCGGACAGCCTCAAGTGCTGCCCCCAGCCCCGCAGGGTCACAATTCCGGATCCCGGACAGCGGACAGCCTCAAGCACTGCCTCCCGCCCTGTAGGGTCACAGATCCGGTCCCTGGACCGCGGACAGCCTCAAGCGCTGCCCCCAGCCGCGCAAGGTCACAGATCCGGGTCCCCGAACCGCGGACAGCCTCAAGCGCTGCCCCCCGCCTGGCAGGGTCACAAATCCGGGTCCCGGGACCTCAGACAGCCTCAAGCACAGCCCCCCGCCCTGTAGGGTCACAGATCCAGGTCCCGAGACCACGGACAGCTTCAAGCGCTGCTCGTCGCCCGGCAGGGTCACACATCCGGGTCCCGGGACCGCGGACAGCCTCAAGTGCTGTCCCCCGCCCAGAAGGGTCACATATCCGGGTCCCGGACCATGGACAGCCTCAAGCGCTGCCCCCCCGCCAGACAGGGAGACAGATCCGGGTCCCGGACCGCGGAAAGCCTCAACCGCTGCCCCCCGGCCCAGGAGGGTCACTTATCCGGGTCCTGGACCGCAGACAGCCTCAAGCCATGACCCCCGCCCGGCAGGGTCACAGATCCGTGTCCTGGGACAGCAGACAGCCTAAAGCGCTGTCCCCTGCCTGGCAGGGTCACAGATCCGGGTCCCTGGACCGCGGACAGCCTCAAGCGCTGCCCCCCGCCTGGCAGGGTCACAGATCCGGGTCCCTGGAGGACAGCCTCAAGTACTGCCCCCCGCCTGTCAGGGACACAGATCCTGGTCCCGGCCCGTGGACAGCCTCAAGCACTGCCCCCTGCCCGGCAGGGTCACAGATCCGGGTCCCGGGACAGCGGACACACTCAAACGCTGCCCCCCGCCCGGCAGGGTCACAGATCCGGGTCCCGGGACCGCGGACAGCCTCAAGCGGTGCCCCCAGCCCCACAGGGTCACAGATCCGGGTCCTGGGACCGCGAACAGCCTCAAGCATTGCCCCCCGCCCGGCAGGGTCACAAATCCGGGTCCCGGGACCGCGAACAGCCTCAAGCACTGCCCCGTGCCCGGCAGGGTCAGAGATCCGGGTCCCGGGACCACGGACAGCCTCAAGTACTGCCCCCCGCCTGTCAGGGACACAGATCCTGGTCCCGGACCGTGGACAGCCTCAAGCACTGCCCCCTGCCCGGCAGGGTCACAGATCCGGGTCCCGGGACAGCGGACACACTCAAACGCTGCCCCCCGCCCGGCAGGGTCACAGATCCGGGTCCCGGGACCGCGGACAGCCTCAAGCGGTGCCCACAGCCCCACAGGGTCACAGATCCGGGTCCTGGGACCGCGAACAGCCTCAAGCATTGCCCCCCGCCCGGCAGGGTCACAAATCCGGGTCCCGGGACCGCGAACAGCCTCAAGCACTGCCCCGTGCCCGGCAGGGTCAGAGATCCGGGTCCCGGGACCACGGACAGCCTCAAGTACTGCCCCCCGCCTGTCAGGGACACAGATCCTGGTCCCGGACCGTGGACAGCCTCAAGCACTGCCCCCTGCCCGGCAGGGTCACAGATCCGGGTCCCGGGACAGCGGACACACTCAAACGCTGCCCCCCGCCCGGCAGGGTCACAGATCCGGGTCTCGGGACCTCGGACAGCCTCAAGCGCTGCCCCAGCCCCGCAGGGTCACACATCCGGGTCCCGGGACCGCGAACAGCCTCAAGCGCTGCCCCCCGCACGGCAGGGTCACAGATCCGGGTCCCCGGACCACGAACAGTCTCAAGCACCGCCCCCCTCCTGGCAGGGTCACAGATCCGGGTCCCGAACCGCGGACAGCCTCAAGTGCTGTCCCCCGCCCAGAAGGGTCACATATCCGGGTCCCGGACCATGGACAGCCTCAAGCGCTGCCCCCCCGCCAGACAGGGAGACAGATCCGGGTCCCGGACCGCGGAAAGCCTCAACCGCTGCCCCCCGGCCCAGGAGGGTCACTTATCCGGGTCCTGGACCGCAGACAGCCTCAAGCCATGACCCCCGCCCGGCAGGCTCACAGATCTGGGTCCCGGGACCGCGAACAGCCTCAAGCACTGCCCCCGCCCATCAGGGTCACAGATCCCGGTCCCGGGAACCGCGGACACACTCAAACGCTGCACCTCGCCAGGCAGGGTCACAGATCCGGGTCCCGGGACCGCGGACAGCCTCAAGTACTGCCCCCCGCCCGGCACGGTCACAAATCCGGATCCCGGACCACGGACAGCCTCAAGTACTGCCCCCCGCCTGTCAGGAACACAGATCCTGGTCCCGGACCGTGTACAGCCTCAAGCACTGCCCCCCGCCCGGCAGGGTCACAGATCCGGGTCCCAGGACCTCAGACAGCCTCATGCACAGCCCCCCGCCCTGTAGGGTCACAGATCCGAGTCCCGAGACCGCGGACAGCCTCAAGCGCCGCTCTCCGCCCGGCAGGGTCACAGATCCGGGTCCCGGGACCGCGGACAGCCTCAAGCGCTGCCCCAGCCCGCAAGGTCACAAATCCGGGTCCCGGGACCGCGGACAGCCTCAAGCCCTGCCCCCCGCCCGGCAGGGTCACAGATCCGGGTCCCGGACCTCGGACAGCCTCAAGCGGTGCCCCCCGCCTTGCAGGGTCACAGATCCGGTTCCCGGACCGTGGACAGCCTCAATCACTGCCCCCTGCCCAGCAGGGTCACAGATCCGGTCCCCGGACCACGAACAGCCCTCAAGCACCGCACCCCGCCTGGCAGGGTCACAGATCCGGGTCCCGGGACCGCGGACAACCTCAAGTACTGCCCCCCGCCCGGCAGGGTCACACATCCGGGTCCAGGGACTGCAGACAGCCTCAAGGCCTGCCCCCCGCCCGGCAGGGTCACAAATCCGGGTCCCGGGACCGCGGACAGCCTCAAGCACTGCCCCCCGCCTCGCCCGGTTACAGATTCGGGTCCCGAGACCGCGGACACACTCAAACGCTGCCCCCCGCCCGGCAGGGTCACAGATCCGGGTCCCGGGACCGCGGACAGCCTCAAGCGGTGCCCCCAGCCCCACAGGGTCACAGATCCGTGTCCTGGGACCGCGGACACACTCAAACGCTGCCCCCCGCCCGGCAGGGTCACAGATCCGGGTCCTGGGACCGCGAACAGCCTCAAGCATTGCCCCACGCCCGGCAGGGTCACAGATCCGGGTCCCGGGAACGCGCACAGCCTCAAGCACTGCCCCGTGCCCAGCAGGGTCACAGATCCGGGTCCCGGGACCACGGACAGCCTCAAGTACTGACCCCCGCCTGTCAAGGACACAGATCCTGGTCCCGGACCGTGGACAGCCTCAAGTACTGCCCCCCGCCTGTCAGGGACACAGATCCTGGTCCGGGGACCGCGGACAGCCTCAAGTCCTGCCCCCCGCCCGGCAGGGTCACAGATCCGGGTCCCCGGACCATGAACAGCCTCAAGCACCGCCCCCTGCCTGGCAGGGTCACAGATCCGGGTCCCCGGACCATGAACAGCCTCAAGCGCTGCCCCCCGCCCGGCAGGGTCACAAATCCGGAATCCGGACCACGGAAAGCCTCAAGTACTGCCCCCCGCCTGTCAGGAACAGAGATCCTGGTCCAGGACCGTGGACAGCCTCAAGCACTGCCCCCGGCCGGAAGGGTCACAGATCCGGTCCCGGGACCTCAGACAGCCTCATGCACAGCCCCCTGCCCTGTAGGGTCACAGGCCCGGGTACCGAGACCGCAGGCCTCAAGCGCTGCTCGCTTCCAGGCAGGGTCACAGATCCGGGTCCCGGGACCGCCGACAGCCTCAAGCGCTGCCCCCAGCCCCGCAAGGTCCCGAGACCGCGGACACACTCAAACGCTGCACCCCGCCCTGCAGGGTCACAAATCCGGATCCCGGACCACGGACAGCCTCAAGTACTGCCCCCCGCATGTCAGGGACACAGATCCTGGTCCCGGACCATGTACAGCCTCAAGCACTGCCCCCCGCCCGGCAGGGTCACAGATCCGGGTCCCAGGACCTCAGACAGCCTCCTGCACAGCCCCCTGCCCTGTAGGGTCACAGATCCGGGTCCCGAGACCGCGGACAGCCTCAAGCGCTGCTCTCGGCCCGGCAGGGTCACAGATCCGGGTCCCGGGACCGCGGACAGCCTCAAGCCCTGCTCCCCGCCGGGCAGGGTCACAGATCCGGGTCCCGGACCTCGGACAGCCTCAAGCGCTGCCCCCCGCCTTGCAGGGACACAGATCCGGTAACCGGACCGTGGACAGCCTCAAGCACTGTCCCCTGCCCGGCAGGGTCACAGATCCGGGTCCCTGGACCGCGGACAGCCTCAAGCACTGTCCCCCTCCCGGCAGGGTCACAGATCCGGGTCCCCGGACCACGAACAGCCTCAAGCACTGTCCCCCTCCCGGCAGGGTCACAGATCCATGTCCCGGGACCGCGAACAGCCTCAAGCACAGCCCCCCGCCCAGTAGGGTCACAGATCCAGGTCCCGAGACCACGGATAGCCTCAAGCGCTGCTCGCCGCCCGCAGGGTCACAGATCCGGGTCCCGGGACTTCGGACAGCCTCAAGTACTGCCCCCCGCCCGGCAGGGTCACACATCCGGGTCCAGGGACTGCAGACAGCCTCAAGCCCTGCCCCCCGCCCGGCAAGGTCACAGATCCGGGTCCCGGGACCGCGAACAGCCTCAAGCACTGCCCCCCGCCCAGTACGGTCACAGATCCAGGTCCCGAGACCACGGACAGCCTCAAGCGCTGCTCGCCGCCCGCAGGGTCACAGATCCGGGTCCCGGGACCGCGGACAGCCTCAAGTACTGCCCCCCGCCCGGCAGGGTCACACATCCGGGTCCAGGGACTGCAGACAGCCTCAAGCCCTGCCCCCCGCCCGGCAGGGTCACAAATCCGGGTCCCGGGACCGCGAACAGCCTCAAGCACTGCCCCCCGCACGGCAGGGTCACACATCCGGGTCCAGGGACTGCAGACAGCCTCAAGCACTGCCCCCCGCCTGTCAGGAACACAGATCCTGGTCCCGGACCGTGGACAGCCTCAAGCACTGCCCCCCGCCCGGCAGGGTCACACATCAGGGTCCAGGGACTGCAGACAGCCTCAAGCCCTGCCCCCCGCCCGGCAGGGTCACAAATCCGGGTCCCGGGACCGTGTACAGCCTCAAGTACTGCCCCCCGCACGGCAGGGTCACACATACGGGTCCAGGGACTGCAGACAGCCTCAAGCACTGCCCCCCGCCTGTCAGGAACACAGATCCTTGTCCCGGACCGTGGACAGCCTCAAGCACTGCCCCCTGCCCGGCAGGGTCACAGATCCGGGTCCCGGGACAGCGGACACACTCAAACGCTGCCCCCCACCCGGCAGGGTCACAGATCCGGGTCCCGGGACCACGGACAGCCTCAAGCGGTGCCCCCAGCCCTACAGGGTCACAGATCCGGGTCCTGGGACCGCGAACAGCCTCAAGCACTGCCCCCCGCCTCGCACGGTTACAGATTCGGGTCCCGAGACCACGGACACACTCAAACGCTGCCCCCCGCCAGGCAGGGTCACAGTTCCGGGTCCCGGGACCGCGGACAGCCTCAAGTACTGCCCCCCGCCCGGCAGGGTCACACATCCGGGTCCAGGGACTGCAGACAGCCTCAAGCCCTGCCCCCCGCCCGGCAAAGTCACAGATCCGGGTCCCAGGACAGCGAACAGCCTCAAGTACTGCCCCCCGCCCTGTAGGGTCACAGATCCGAGTCCCGAGACCGCGGACAGCCTCAAGCGCCGCTCTCCGCCCGGCAGGGTCACAGATCCGGGTCCCGGGACCGCGGACAGCCTCAAGCGCTGCCCCAGCCCCGCAGGGTCACAGATCCGGGTGCCGGACCTCGGACAGCCTCAAGCCCTGCCCCCCGCCCGGCAGGGTCACAGATCCGGGTGCCGGACCTCGGACAGCCTCAAGCCCTGCCCCCCGCTCGGCAAGGTCACAGATCCGGGTCCCGGGACCGCGGACACACTCAAACGCTGCCCCCCGCCCGGCAGGGTCACAGATCCGGGTCTCGGGACCTCGGACAGCCTCAAGCGCTGCCCCAGCCCCGCAGGGTCACACATCCGGGTCCCGGGACCGCGAACAGCCTCAAGCGCTGCCCCCCGCACGGCAGGGTCACAGATCCGGGTCCCCGGACCACGAACAGTCTCAAGCACCGCCCCCCTCCTGGCAGGGTCACAGATCCGGGTCCCGAACCGCGGACAGCCTCAAGTGCTGTCCCCCGCCCAGAAGGGTCACATATCCGGGTCCCGGACCATGGACAGCCTCAAGCGCTGCCCCCCCGCCAGACAGGGAGACAGATCCGGGTCCCGGACCGCGGAAAGCCTCAACCGCTGCCCCCCGGCCCAGGAGGGTCACTTATCCGGGTCCTGGACCGCAGACAGCCTCAAGCCATGACCCCCGCCCGGCAGGCTCACAGATCTGGGTCCCGGGACCGCGAACAGCCTCAAGCACTGCCCCCCGCCCATCAGGGTCACAGATCCCGGTCCCGGGAACCGCGGACACACTCAAACGCTGCACCTCGCCAGGCAGGGTCACAGATCCGGGTCCCGGGACCGCGGACAGCCTCAAGTACTGCCCCCCGCCCGGCACGGTCACAAATCCGGATCCCGGACCACGGACAGCCTCAAGTACTGCCCCCCGCCTGTCAGGAACACAGATCCTGGTCCCGGACCGTGTACAGCCTCAAGCACTGCCCCCCGCCCGGCAGGGTCACAGATCCGGGTCCCAGGACCTCAGACAGCCTCATGCACAGCCCCCCGCCCTGTAGGGTCACAGATCCGAGTCCCGAGACCGCGGACAGCCTCAAGCGCCGCTCTCCGCCCGGCAGGGTCACAGATCCGGGTCCCGGGACCGCGGACAGCCTCAAGCGCTGCCCCAGCCCGCAAGGTCACAAATCCGGGTCCCGGGACCGCGGACAGCCTCAAGCCCTGCCCCCCGCCCGGCAGGGTCACAGATCCGGGTCCCGGACCTCGGACAGCCTCAAGCGGTGCCCCCCGCCTTGCAGGGTCACAGATCCGGTTCCCGGACCGTGGACAGCCTCAATCACTGCCCCCTGCCCAGCAGGGTCACAGATCCGGTCCCCGGACCACGAACAGCCCTCAAGCACCGCACCCCGCCTGGCAGGGTCACAGATCCGGGTCCCGGGACCGCGGACAACCTCAAGTACTGCCCCCCGCCCGGCAGGGTCACACATCCGGGTCCAGGGACTGCAGACAGCCTCAAGGCCTGCCCCCCGCCCGGCAGGGTCACAAATCCGGGTCCCGGGACCGCGGACAGCCTCAAGCACTGCCCCCCGCCTCGCCCGGTTACAGATTCGGGTCCCGAGACCGCGGACACACTCAAACGCTGCCCCCCGCCCGGCAGGGTCACAGATCCGGGTCCCGGGACCGCGGACAGCCTCAAGCGGTGCCCCCAGCCCCACAGGGTCACAGATCCGTGTCCTGGGACCGCGGACACACTCAAACGCTGCCCCCCGCCCGGCAGGGTCACAGATCCGGGTCCTGGGACCGCGAACAGCCTCAAGCATTGCCCCACGCCCGGCAGGGTCACAGATCCGGGTCCCGGGAACGCGCACAGCCTCAAGCACTGCCCCGTGCCCAGCAGGGTCACAGATCCGGGTCCCGGGACCACGGACAGCCTCAAGTACTGACCCCCGCCTGTCAAGGACACAGATCCTGGTCCCGGACCGTGGACAGCCTCAAGTACTGCCCCCCGCCTGTCAGGGACACAGATCCTGGTCCGGGGACCGCGGACAGCCTCAAGTCCTGCCCCCCGCCCGGCAGGGTCACAGATCCGGGTCCCCGGACCATGAACAGCCTCAAGCACCGCCCCCTGCCTGGCAGGGTCACAGATCCGGGTCCCCGGACCATGAACAGCCTCAAGCGCTGCCCCCCGCCCGGCAGGGTCACAAATCCGGAATCCGGACCACGGAAAGCCTCAAGTACTGCCCCCCGCCTGTCAGGAACAGAGATCCTGGTCCAGGACCGTGGACAGCCTCAAGCACTGCCCCCGGCCGGAAGGGTCACAGATCCGGTCCCGGGACCTCAGACAGCCTCATGCACAGCCCCCTGCCCTGTAGGGTCACAGGCCCGGGTACCGAGACCGCAGGCCTCAAGCGCTGCTCGCTTCCAGGCAGGGTCACAGATCCGGGTCCCGGGACCGCCGACAGCCTCAAGCGCTGCCCCCAGCCCCGCAAGGTCCCGAGACCGCGGACACACTCAAACGCTGCACCCCGCCCTGCAGGGTCACAAATCCGGATCCCGGACCACGGACAGCCTCAAGTACTGCCCCCCGCATGTCAGGGACACAGATCCTGGTCCCGGACCATGTACAGCCTCAAGCACTGCCCCCCGCCCGGCAGGGTCACAGATCCGGGTCCCAGGACCTCAGACAGCCTCCTGCACAGCCCCCTGCCCTGTAGGGTCACAGATCCGGGTCCCGAGACCGCGGACAGCCTCAAGCGCTGCTCTCGGCCCGGCAGGGTCACAGATCCGGGTCCCGGGACCGCGGACAGCCTCAAGCCCTGCTCCCCGCCGGGCAGGGTCACAGATCCGGGTCCCGGACCTCGGACAGCCTCAAGCGCTGCCCCCCGCCTTGCAGGGACACAGATCCGGTAACCGGACCGTGGACAGCCTCAAGCACTGTCCCCTGCCCGGCAGGGTCACAGATCCGGGTCCCCGGACCACGAACAGCCTCAAGCACTGTCCCCCTCCCGGCAGGGTCACAGATCCGGGTCCCCGGACCACGAACAGCCTCAAGCACTGTCCCCCTCCCGGCAGGGTCACAGATCCATGTCCCGGGACCGCGAACAGCCTCAAGCACAGCCCCCCGCCCAGTAGGGTCACAGATCCAGGTCCCGAGACCACGGATAGCCTCAAGCGCTGCTCGCCGCCCGCAGGGTCACAGATCCGGGTCCCGGGACTTCGGACAGCCTCAAGTACTGCCCCCCGCCCGGCAGGGTCACACATCCGGGTCCAGGGACTGCAGACAGCCTCAAGCCCTGCCCCCCGCCCGGCAAGGTCACAGATCCGGGTCCCGGGACCGCGAACAGCCTCAAGCCCTGCCCCCCGCCCGGCAGGGTCACAAATCCGGGTCCCGGGACCGCGAACAGCCTCAAGCACTGCCCCCCGCACGGCAGGGTCACACATCAGGGTCCAGGGACTGCAGACAGCCTCAAGCCCTGCCCCCCGCCCGGCAGGGTCACAAATCCGGGTCCCGGGACCGTGTACAGCCTCAAGTACTGCCCCCCGCACGGCAGGGTCACACATACGGGTCCAGGGACTGCAGACAGCCTCAAGCACTGCCCCCCGCCTGTCAGGAACACAGATCCTTGTCCCGGACCGTGGACAGCCTCAAGCACTGCCCCCTGCCCGGCAGGGTCACAGATCCGGGTCCCGGGACAGCGGACACACTCAAACGCTGCCCCCCACCCGGCAGGGTCACAGATCCGGGTCCCGGGACCACGGACAGCCTCAAGCGGTGCCCCCAGCCCTACAGGGTCACAGATCCGGGTCCTGGGACCGCGAACAGCCTCAAGCACTGCCCCCCGCCTCGCACGGTTACAGATTCGGGTCCCGAGACCACGGACACACTCAAACGCTGCCCCCCGCCAGGCAGGGTCACAGTTCCGGGTCCCGGGACCGCGGACAGCCTCAAGTACTGCCCCCCGCCCGGCAGGGTCACACATCCGGGTCCAGGGACTGCAGACAGCCTCAAGCCCTGCCCCCCGCCCGGCAAAGTCACAGATCCGGGTCCCAGGACAGCGAACAGCCTCAAGTACTGCCCCCCGCCCTGTAGGGTCACAGATCCGAGTCCCGAGACCGCGGACAGCCTCAAGCGCCGCTCTCCGCCCGGCAGGGTCACAGATCCGGGTCCCGGGACCGCGGACAGCCTCAAGCGCTGCCCCAGCCCGCAAGGTCACAAATCCGGGTCCCGGGACCGCGGACAGCCTCAAGCCCTGCCCCCCGCCCGGCAGGGTCACAGATCCGGGTGCCGGACCTCGGACAGCCTCAAGCCCTGCCCCCCGCCCGGCAGGGACACAGATCCGGTTCCCGGACCGTGGACAGCCTCAAGCACTGCCCCCCGCTCGGCAAGGTCACAGATCCGGGTCCCGGGACCGCGACAGCCTCAAGTACTGCCCCTCACCCGGCAGGGTCACACATCCGGGTCCCGGGACCGCGGACTGCCTCAAGTACTGCCCCCCGCCCGGCAGGGTCACAGATCCGGGTCCCGGGACCGTGAACAGCCTCAAGCACAGCCCCCCGACCAGTAGGGTCACAGATCCGGGTCCCGGGACCGTGAACAGCCTCAAGCACAGCCCCCCGACCAGTAGGGTCACAGATCCGGGTCCCGAGACCACGGACAGCCTCAAGCACAGCTCGCCGCCCAGTAGGGTCACAGATCCGGGTCCCGGGACCGCGGACTGCCTCAAGTACTGCCCCTCACCCGGCAGGGTTACACATCCGGGTCCCGGGACCGCGGACTGCCTCAAGTACTGCTCCCCGCCCGGCAGGGTCACAGATCCGGGTCCCGGGACCGTGAACAGCCTCAAGCACAGCCCCCCGACCAGTAGGGTCACAGATCCGGGTCCCGGGACCGCGGACAGCCTCAAGTACTGCCCCCCGCCCGGCAGGGTCACACATCCGGGTCCCGGGACCGCGGACACACTCAAACGCTGCCCCCCGCCCGGCAGGGTCACAGATCCGGGTCCCGGGACCGCGGACAGCCTCAAGCACTGCCCCCCGCCAGGCAGGGAAACAGATCCGGGTCCCAGACCGTGGACAGCCTCAAGCGCTGCCCCAGCCCCGCAGGGTCACACATCCGGGTCCTGGGACCGCGGACAGCCTCAAGTACTGCCCCCCGCCCGGCAGGGTCACACATCCGGGTCCAGGGACTGCAGACAGCCTCAAGCGCTGCCCCCTGCCCCGCAGGGTCACAGATCCGGTTACCGGGACCAAATACACACTCAAAGGCTGCCCCCCGCCCTGCAGGGTCACAGATCCGGTTACCGGGACCAAATACACACTCAAACGCTGCACCCCGCCCTGCAGGGTCACAGATCCGGGTCCCGGGACCAAATACACACTCAAACGCTGCCCCCCGCCAGGCAGGGTCACAGATCCGGGTCTCGGGACCTCGGACAGCCTCAATGCTGCCCCCAGCCCCGCAGGGTCACAAATCCGGGTCCCGGACCGCGGACAGGCTCAAGTACTGCCCCCCTCCCGGCAGGGTAACAGATCCCGGTCCCGGGACCGAGGACAGCCTCAAGTACTTCCCCCCGCCTGTCAGGAACACAGATCCTGGTTCCGGACCGTGGACAGCCTCAAGCACTGCCCCCCGCCCGGAAGGGTCACAGATCCGGGTCCCGGGACCGCGCACAGCCTCATGCACAGGCCCCCGCCCTGTAGGGTCACAGGCCCGGGTCCTGAGACCGCGGACAGCCTCAAGCGCTGCCCACAGCCCCGCAGGGTCACAAATCAGGGTCCCGGACCGCGGACAGCCTCAAGTACTGCCCCCCGCCCGGCTGGGTCACAAATCCGGATCCCGGACCGCGGACAGCCTCAAGTACTGCCCCCCGCCTGTCAGGGACACAGATCCTGGTCCCGGACCGTGGACAGCCTTAAGCACTGCCCCCCTCCCGGCAGGGTCACAGATCCCAGTCCCGGGACCGCGGACAGCCTCAAGCGCTGCCCCCCGCCTGGCATGGTCACAGATCCAGGTCCCGGGACCGTGGACAGCCTCAAGCCCTGATCCCCGACCGGCAGAGTCAAAGATCCGGGTCCTGGGACCGCGGACAGCCTCAAGCGCTGCCCCCCGCCTTGCAGGGACACGGATCCGGGTCCCGGACCGTGGAAAGCCTCAAGCACTGCCCCCCTCCCAGCAGGGTTACAGATCCCGGTCCTCGGACCGCGAACAGCCTCAAGCACTGCCCCCTGCCCGGCAGGGTCACAGATCCGGGACCAGGGACCGCGAACAGCCTCAAGCACTGCCCCCTGCCAGGCAGGGTCACAAATCAGGGTCCCGGACCGTGGACAGCCTCAAGCGCTGCCCCCTACCCGGCAGGCTCACAGATCCGGGTCCCGGACCGCGGACAGCCTCACGCACTGCCCGCCGCCCTGTAGGGTCACAGATCCAGGTCCCGGAACCTCAGACAGCCTCATGCACAGCCCCCCGCCCTGTACGGTCACAGATCCGGGTCCCGAGACCGCGGACAGCCTCAAGCACTGCCTCCCGCCCGATAGGGTCACAAATCCGGATCCCGGACAGCGGACAGCCTCAAGCACTGCCCCCTGCCCGGCAGGGTCACAGATCCGGGTCCCGGGAACGCGGACAGCCTCAAGCGCTGCCCCCAGTCCCGCAGGGATACAAATCCGCATCCCGGGAACCGCGGACATCCTCAAGTACTGCCCCCCGCCTTGCAGGGACACAGATCCTGGTCCCGGACCGTGGACAGCCTCAAGCACGGCCCCCCGCCCGGCAGGTTCACAGATCCGGGTCCCGGGACCTCAGACAGCCTCAAGCACAGCCCCCGCCCTGTAGGGTCACAGATCTGGGTCCCGAGACCAAATACACACTAAAACGCTGCCCCCCGCCAGGCAGGGTCACACATCCGGGTCCCGGGACCGCGGACAGCCTCAAGTACTGCCCCCTGCCCGGCAGGGTCACACATCCGGGTCCCGGGACCGCGGACAGCCTCAAGTACTGCTCCCCGCTCGGCAGGGTCACAAATCCGGGTCCCGGGACCGCGGACAGCCTCAATCGCTGCCCCAGCCCCGCAGGGTCACACATCTGGGTCCCGGGACCACGAACAGCCTCAAGCGTTGCCCCCCGCCCGGCAGGGTCACAGATCCGGGTCCCGGGACCGCGAACAGCCTCAAGCGTTGCCCCCCGCCCGGCAGGGTCACAGATCCGGGTCCCGGGACCGCGGACAGCCTCAAGCCCGGCCCCCCGCCCGGCAGGGTCACAGATCTGGGTCCAGGACCGGGGACAGCCTCAAGCGCTGCCCCCCGCCCGGCAGGGACACAGATCCTGGTCCCGGACCGTGGACAGCCTCAAGCACTGCCCCCTGCCCGGCAGGGTCACAGATCCGGGTCCCGGGAACGCGGACAGCCTCATGCACAGCCCCCCAGCCCCGCAGGGTCACAATTCCGGATCCCGGACAGCGGACAGCCTCAAGCACTGCCTCCCGCCCTGTAGGGTCAAAGATCCGGGTCCCGGGACCGCGGACAGCCTCAAGCGCTGCCCCCAGCCCCGCAAGGTCACAGATCCGGGTCCCGGACCGCGGACAGCCTCAAGCCCTGCCCCCTGCCCGGCAGGGTCACAGATCCGGGTCCTGGGACCTCGGACACACTCAAACGCTTCCCCCCGCCCGGCAGGGTCACAGATCCGGGTCTCGGGACCTCGGACAGCCTCAAGCGCTGCCCCAGCCCCGCAGGGTCACACATCCGGGTCCTGGGACCGCGGACACACTCAAACGCTGCACCCTGCCCTGCAGGGTCACAGATCCGGGTCCTGGGACCTCGGACACACTCAAACGCTTCCCCCCGCCCGGCAGGGTCACAGATCCGGGTCCCGGGACCGCGAACAGCCTCAAACACTGCCCCCTGCCCGGCAAGGTCACAGATCCGGGTCCCGGGACCGCGGACAGCCTCAAACACTGCCCCCCGCCCGACAGTGTTTCTGATCCGTTTCCCGGGAACATGGACAGCCTCAAACACTGCCTCCCGACCAGCTGTGTCACAGATCCGGGTCCTAGGACGGCGGATAGCCTAAAGCACTGCCCCCCGACCTGTAGGGTCACAGATCCTGGTCCCGGGACCGCGGACAGCCTCAGGCACTGCCCCCAGCCCGGCAGGTTCACAGATCCTTTTCTTGGTCCCAAGGACTGCCTCAGAGCAGGCCGATTTTTGGAGTTCGGCGTTGCCCCCTGTCATACACGGACCAGGGCGGATGGGGAGGTTGCGATACCACCCTCAGTCACGCTCAGGGTAGGGACGATTGGGGGGTTGGTGCACCGCCCCCTGTCACACTCAAGGCAGGGTGGATGGGGAGGTTGCGGCGCCACCCCCTGTCACGCACAGAGCAGGGCCAATCTGGGGGTTGGGGCACTGCTCCTGTCACTCACGGAGCTGGGCCCATCACGGGGGTTGGGTCTCCTTAACCTCTCACGCACAGAGCAGGGTCAATCAGGGGGTTTGGGAAGCTCCCCCCTGACAAGCACAGAGAAGGGCCCATCAGGGAGTTGTGGAGCTCCCCCCGTCACTCACAGAGTAGGGCCGATAGGGGAGTTGGGGCACCGCCCCCTGTCACACACAGAGCAGGGAGGATCAGGGGGTTGGGGCACCACCCTCTATCACCCACAGAGCAGGGCCGATCAGGGGGTTGGGGCACCGCCCCCTGTCACACACAGAGCCGCAGGCCGATCAGGGGGTTTGGGCGCTGCCCCCTGTCACACTGGGGCACCCCAACCCCCTGATCGGCCCTGCTCTGTGGGTGATAGAGGGCGGCGCCCCAACCCCCCCCCCCTCCACGGTGCCGGGAGGCCTCGCGGCTCCGCTGATCCCGGTGCTGGGAGGCATATTACCCTTTTAGTATATAGGATAGAGGCCTGGTGCATGGGTGGGGGCTGGCTGGTTTGCCCTGAAGGGTGTCCTGGATCAGGGTGGGGTCCCCACTGGGGTGTCTGGCCAGCCTGGGTGAGGGGATGATGGCTGTTTGCAGCTGGTCACACACCCTTCAGGGTGGGGGTCCCCACTGGGGTGCCTGGCCAGTCTGGGTGAGGGGCTGAGGGCTGTTTTCAGGCTGGCGGGTGACAGAAGCTCCCAACTGCTCCTTTTTTTCTTTTTCTTTATTCTGTGCCAGCTTTAGCTCTGGCTCCAGCTCTGAGGCCTCTGCTGCTGAAAGCAGGTATCTCGTTTATTTGGGTTCTATAATCGAAACAATGTATAACTCCAGCTCTGAGATCCCAGCTCGCTGAAAGCAGGTTTCTGGGTTTATTTTTAGCTTCTATATTTGTAACTATGTTTCAAACTGCAAGCTCAGAGGTCAGCAAGGCAGGCGGGGAACGTTGGTTTCCTCCGTCACTGAAGCAAGCAAGCCTCATGTTAGCTTCAAGCTGCCTGGCTGCCATCCCCATCTTGGCTGGCAGTTAATTTGCATATTGCCCTGATTAGCCAATGGGAAGGGTAGCGGTCGTACGCTAATTACCATGTTTCTCTTTTATTAGATAGGATTACTGTGAATTTTTTAAAGAGTATTATGCTAAGTGAAACAAACCAGTCAGAGAAAGGCAAGCATCACATGATCTCACTCATATGTGGAATTTATTGAACAACATAAACTGATGAACAAAATAGACCCAGAGACATAGAAGCATGGAAGACTGTCAAATTTCAGAGGGAAGGCAGGGGAGGGTGGATGGGTGGGGAGATCAACCAAAGAACTTGTATGCATATATGTATAACCCATGGACACAGAAAATAGGGTGGTGAAGGCCTGGGGCCGGGGGGGGGGGGTGTGGAGGAGAGTGGGGGGCTAGAAGAGGACAATGGGGGGGAGGGGACATATGTAATACTTTCAACAATAAATATTAAAAATAAAATAAATAAAAGACAATAAACATTTTTCTAATCCTCAGACAAGGATATTTTTCCATTGATTTTTAGAGAAAATGGAACGGAGGGGGACAGACAGAGAGAGAAACATTGATATGAGAGAGACACATCAATTGGTTGCCTCTCACACATGTCCCAACCAAGTGTGAGGATTGAGTCTACAACCAAGGTATGAGATATGTGCCCTTGACCGGGAATCGAACCTGGGACCCAATGGCTATCCACTGAGCCAAACTGGGTAGGGCAAGATTTTTTTTAAAGTTTGATAAGGTATTGCAATTATCCTATCTAATAATAGACAAACATGGTAATTAACCGTAACTTCGCTACCCTTCCCATTGGCTAATCAGGGTGATATGTAAATTAACTGCCAACAAAGATGGCGGCTAATTTGCATACATAGGCATGGCTGCACCATGGGCACCTGGTGCAGCCTCAGGGTGCAGCCGTGCCTGTAGCCCTCTGATCTGCGATGCGAAGGGAGAACAGGGCCACAGGTATGGCAGCACCCTTGGCACCTGGTGCAGCCCCAGGGTGCAGCCATGCCTGCAGCCCCCTGATCTGCGATCGCTAAGGGAGGGCTGGGGGCGCAGGCATGGCAGCACCCCAGGCACCCCAGCACCTGACATGCAAAGGTCGGGGATGAAATGACTTTTCCCAACCACATCTGCAAATATCCTGGGCAAGGCATCACTAAAGAGTTCACAACAACTGTCTTACTTGGCAAGGAAGAAAACCGTTGGCAACGGAAACAATCCCTTACATTAAAGTTAAGGTCCCTCTGAGTAAAAAAGAGTATTTCCAATGTAAAGGAGGGAGCATGAAAAAATAATAGGTTCTCATGACTTCCACTGAAGATTGAGCATATGACAGAGTCAAAACAAACATACAAATTAAAACAGACAGTGGACGGACTTTCAAATGACCCAAATCAGCTGTCACTGTTTGTCCCAATAGCAGCAATGCTTATGTGAGAATATAGTTTAACAATCATACAAAACAAGTCACATGATAAGAGAGGTTCGGCTTCTAAAGTAAATTGAATATGTTCTTTAAAAATTCTCATGTCCTCCCCTCTGACTATAATTCTTAATTTTCCAATCAGAAAATTACCCCAGGTGATCCAGTAGCATGGAGAACTTCAGTAACCTAACTTACTTAAAAAAAAACAAATATCCCAACCATTTTTAAAATATTTAAATTGATATGTTAGGGTTAAAATTATAGAAGATATTTAGATCCAAATATATTTTCTGAATAGAAAATATTTCAGTTTTTGATTTAAAAAAATAAACATAAAAAAATATATAAGTGACACATTTTCCCAAGGAGCTCTGAATTAGTACCTTTCCCTCTAACTTTCTTCAAATTAAGAGAATCTATGGAGTTCCCTATACTGCACAAGTATTAATGAAAGAAAATAAGACTTTCTAAGAGCATCAAATACATGTTTTGTTATTTACAAACATATATACTCCTCTCTCTCTCTCTCTCTCTCTCTCTCTCTCTCTCTCTCTCTCTGTCTCAAATATATTCTTACTGATTCAGAGAGGAAGAGAGAGGGAGAGAGATAGAAGCATCAAGGATGATCCCTGGCTGATTTGGCTCAGTGGATGGAGCATCGGCCTGCGGACTGAAGGGTCCCAGGTTCGATTCCAGTCAAGGGCATGTACCTGGGTTGCAGGCACATCCCCAGTAGGAGGAGTGCAGGAGGCAGCTGATCAATGTTTCTCTCTCATCGATGTTTCTAACTCTCTGTCCCTCTCCCTTCCTCTCTGAAAAAAAACAATAAAATGTATTTTTTTTTTTTAAAAAAAAAGAAAGAAACATCAATGATGAGAGAGAATCATTGATCGGCTGCCTCCTACACGCCCCGTCCTGGGGATCAAGCCCACAACCCAGGCATGTGGCCTGACCAGGAATCAAACTGTGACTTCCTGGTTCATAGGTCGATGCTAAACCACTGAGTCACACCCGCCGGGCTCAATTCTAATTTATAAATTCATTCCAAGGACATATACAGCTTGAAAAGCTTTGGAAGTAATTTCAAAAAAACTAGCTTTTAAGTAACAAGAAAACAGTTATAGAAGAAAGTTTAAATTAAAAGAAAAAATTGTTTTTATTTATTCAGGAGTGGGAACATCCTCCATGAAAATGTGTGCCTTGACTGTGGATGGCTGGGTGGCCTTATCACACCTTAGGAATTCAAATGCTTTTTACAGTGACAAGAAAGAGAGTTTCATCTCATTTCTCTCCCAGGGTAGATGTCTGTCAACAGAAGGTGGACATCAATAAAAGGAGGGGCTTGCACAATCAACCCAGAAAGTCAGCAATCTATGAATAATCCAGAACCGAGTATTTATCTCCTCTGCCACACACCCTCCCTCCCAGCCAGTGAGCAAGATAATTACTCTCAAGTCAAGCTAAGTGCCCCCCAGTCACAGTGGCCCAATGCTGACATACAAAGCATACAAATACTTCTCACTCTGGCATAAAAGTGACAACTTTCTTGGAAGAAAAGCAATTACTGTAAATTTCCCAAAGTCTTCCTGAGACATTTTTTAAAGTAATTTTTACTTCTTTAGAAAAAGTGCCATGGGAAACCATCTGTAATAAAATGCCCATTCTATAAAATAATTCATCTTTACTAATAAAAGGGTAATATGCTAATGAGACTGAGAGGCCTTCCAGATGTTCTTCTGGACAAAGCCATGGTGGCGGGGCCAAGGTAGAGGCGGTTAGAGGCCAAGAGGGGAGGGCAGTTGTGGGTGATCAGGCTGGTGGGGTGCAGGGCCATTGGGGGTAAGCAGACCAGCAGGGGGGCCGGTTGGGGACAAGCAGGCCATCAGTGGGGGTCAATTGGAGCTGATCAGGACAGCAGGTGGGGGGCAGTTTGGAGTGAGCAGGCCAGCAGGGGAACAGTTGGGGATGAGCAGGCCAGTGGGGAGGGAAGGTAGGGGCAAGCAGGCCAGCAGGGGGGGCAGTTTGGGGTGATCAGGCTGGTGGGGGGGGCATTTGGGGGCAAGCAGGCCAGCAGCGGGTGGGGGGCAGTTGGGAGCGAGCAGACCGGCAGGCAGAGTGGTTAGAGGCAATCAGGCAGGCAGGCAGGCAGGCAGGTGAGTGGTTAGGAGCCAGCAGTCCTGGATTGCAAGAGGGATGTCCAACTGCCGGTTTAGGTCCGACCCCTGTAAACTGGCAGTAGAACATCCTTCGAGGGGTCCCAAATTGGAGAGGGTGCAGGCCAGGCTGAGGAACACACCCTCCCCCGTGAACGAATTTGGTGCACCAGGCCACTAGTCTATATATATAAAAGCTTAATATGCAAATTGTGCCCCTGGGAGTTCAACTGGGAGACAGGGAGTTCAATTGCTTGCTATGACATGCGCTGACCACCAGGGGGTGGTGCAGAACAAAGGAAGGCCCCGGCCAGTAGTCAGAAGGTCCTGATCAGCCCTGATCGCCAGCCAGGCCTAGAGACCCTACCCGTGCACGAACTTCATGCACCGGACATCTAGTATCCTATCTAATAAAGTGGTAATATGCTAATTGACCCTCATGCTGTCACAAAGATGGCAAGAGCCAATAAGGAGAGAATATGCTAATTGACTGCCCTGCCCGCAAAGATGGCAGTGCCCACAGCCAATAAGGTGGGAATATGCTAATTGATGTCATGCCCTCAAAGATGGTGGCGCCCACAGCCACAAGATGGTGGTGCCCAGTCCCCTCAGCCCCGCCAGGGCGTCAAGCGTGCGGCAAAGCCAGGCCTGGCCACTCTGCACATCTGCCTCTAGAGCCTCCCAGTTCCCTCAGCCCCCCAGCCACCCAGGGCCAGCCTGAGGCACAGACAAACCTCGGATGGTGGCTGCCTGGCCGCCCGAGGCTCAGGTAACCAGGGTCTGCTGAGGCTTGCCCTGCCGGCAGTGGCAGCAGCAGAGGTGCGATGAGGTGTTGCATTCCCCTGATCACCAGGTCACCTCCTGCCCCTGAGGGCTCCCGAACTCTGAGAGGGGGCAGGCTGGGCCCCCCTCCAGTGCATGAATTTTCATGCACCGGGCCTCTAGTTTTTTTTAATAAAAGGGGGTCCTTAGTTTTTACAAATGTTTATTGAAGTATTTACAGATAAAATGATATCTGGGATTTGCTTCAAAATCGTTCATTGGGAGATAAAGAATGGGTGGAGATATAAATGAAACAAGATTGAACATACTGATAATTGTTGAAGCTGGATGATGGGTATGTGGTCAGTCATTCACCGTAACAGTCTCTCTACTTTTATGTTTGAACTTTTCCATAATAAAAGATTTTCCAAAATCCATCATGAAATTGGTAGCATGGTTTGGGGGAGGCTCCTTATAATATGAACCTTATCCAGGAATAATAACCCACAAACATCTTAGCCTTCCTTGACCACATTAGCAAGGATAAACTGACCAAATGTATTATAAGGAGGCAGAGGCCAAAAGGAAGAAGAGATGAGTCAGAACAAGACTAAGAGTGGAAGTTCAGAAAGTCCTGGAACATGGACTCTTGCCAGAATGGACAAGTCACTTCCAGCCAGTGAAACTAGCTGCTAAAAGAATGTAGTAGATCAGGAAGGGGGAAGGCACCTTGTGTATGCATGTTTGTGGAGTTACCAGGATGCAGCTTGAATTACAATGCTGTAAGACATCAAGGAGAGAAGACATTTATAATTCATTCTTAGTTCAATTCTCAAATTAAACCATAATTCATAAATCATTTTCTGTTTTTCCCCCATATTTTCAAATCTACAAGTTTTGGGTGAGTAGCTCTTTTTCTATATCTGTTTCCATTGTATTTCTAAAAACAAAACAAAAAATACTATTTGATTGTGAATGTTAGAACTGAAGGGGCCCTTGTAGAGCATGTACTCCTTTTCCACAAGTGAGAAAACTGAAACTAAGAGAAAGAAATGGACTCGCCCAGCATTGTACAGTGCAGGCCCAGGGTAGGCACTTAAGAAATACCTGTTGAATTCTGGATTGATACATACTAGTATGACCCCCACCAAGAAATTACAGCTAGCCTTAACCGGTTTGGCTCAGTGGATAGAGCGTCAGCCTTGGACTGAAAGGTCCCAGGTTCGATTCCGGTCAAGGGCATGTACCTTGGTTGCAGGCACATCCCCAGTAGGAGATGTGCAGGAGGCAGCTGATCGATGTTTCTCTCTCATCGATGTTTCTAACTCTCTATCCCTCTCCTTTCCTCTCTGTAAAACTCAATACAATATATTTTTAAAAAAAGAAATTACAGCTAACATCAGATCTGATTGGTTGGTGCCCGTGTTGTATAGTTTTAATATCACGCCTGGTTAGAAAAAAAAGTGAATAGTGCTCACTTTGGCATCACATATACTAAAATATGAACAAATAAATAAATAGCCTCAGTGGCCCTAGGTACTGCTCAGCCTTATTTTGGGCCACATGGCAGAATGTACATTAATCCTCATACATTAAAGGTGTGCACTGCTCTCCCATCCAGAGAAAATGGTTAGTTTGGGCTTCAAACTAGCTATCTTCCTGTAAAGAGCAGCTTTCCTGCATTATTTTTTCTAGTTTTTATCTACCCCGGGGCGGGGGGGGGGGGGGGAGTGAATCTTTTTTCCCTGAGAAATTTTTAAAAATGGAAGGGGAAAAACTACTTTTAGTTTTTTTATTTTAAGTTTTTAGATGCATAAATAAAAGTTGAGATTCAAATTCTAACATTCTAATATTGCTAACTAGATTTATACAATAGAATTTTCCCCCTAAAAACAGTGCAATTGGAAAATATCATTTCATTACAAATTCAAGACAAAGAAGGTTAATAGTATAATATTGTAAAAGGTAGATATATTGCTGCCACCAAGATTGTCATTTTCACAGAAGAAAGAAGGAATCGGTGCCAGAATAACAGTGTGCAATCACAGCTACCATTTATTGAAGTTCACTTTACATGGTTTATTTCAATGATATCATGTAATAACCCTATGAGGAAGGTCCTTTTATCACCATTTTACAGATGAGAACTGAGGCTCAAATTAAGGAAAATTAAGATCAAGATAAGGAAACCTCCCAAAAAGTAGAATCAAAAACAATTAAATGGAACATGAGAGAAAATATATGAAAATTAGAGAATCAGTCCAGGACATTCAATATCCAGCTAATAGGAGTATGAAAAATGAGAGAAAATAGAAAGGCTAATGTTATGTAAGAAATAATATACGATAATGTTTCAAAAATAAAAGATGAGTTTTTAAACTGAAAGGGCTCACAAAAGCTCAGCACAGTAAATGAAAGGAGATGCACAAGAAGACATATCACTGTTAGATTTTAAAACACTATAGAACAAAAGAAAACCTTTGAAGCTTGCAGAAGGAAAGAGTTACACACAGAAAACTGGAAATCAATAGGGAATCAGCCTTCTCAAAAAGCAACACTAGAAGCAAGAACATATTGGAATAATGTTTTCAAAATTCTGAAAGGAAATTGTTTCTAATTAGGAATTCTTCACCTAGTGAAAATGTTAACCACATGTGAAAATATATGTAGTCAGAGGGTTTTATTAAAATTACTTCCCATGCAATCTTTCTAAGGAAGTTAGTTCAGGGTGTTGTCCAGCAAAACTAGGACATTAAAACAAGAAAGAGGACAACCTGAGATCTAGGAAAGAGAATCTAACACAGAAGAGAAGCAAGGGGAATTCCCAGGATGACAGCCGAATGGCAAGTCTAGAGGGCAACCATTCCAGAATGGATCAGGAGGGTGAGGTTTGCCTCCAAAATAAAGAAATGGAATTCATAGATTACCTAATACATTTGACCATGCTGAGTGGAGTTTTATGATGATTCTGCTGGAAAGTTTGGGGCTGAACTCATGACAAATACATAGAAGAACAAATCAAACCAAAAAAGAGATAATTTGGGAAAAATAAAATAAATATAATTAATGGTCCTCTACATGAATCAACTGTGAGCAATAATTATATGGTATAATGCAAATATTGAATATTTTAACCAAGAGTTTTGTGTTTGTGGAAGAGAAGTGTGAGTTCATGTGGGGTGTGTGCATGTGTGTGTGTGTGTGTGTGTTGGATAAGAAAGCTAGTTCCTCATCTTTCATAGAAGAAATTTATAAATAGATCATTTCTAATCCTAAATAAAAATATCATTAGGCATAAGGATGTTATTGAGAAGTAAAGAGTAATATACTAAAAGAAACAGCTAAAAGGTTAAAAAGTAGTTTAAAATAACACAAATGTATTATCTCACACTTCTGTGCTGTCAGAAGTCTAGCACAATCCAAATTACATTTCTTTCCACACTAATAAAGTTGCTTTTGTAAATTATTCATTTCTCATTCTCTCACATTTCTTACCTATTAGGGATGTGGTCAAATCAAATACTATTTTCACTTTATAAAACCACACCAAATACTGCTTATTTGCTAAGATATTAAATATATATATAATTGTAGCCCGGCCGGTGTTGCTCAGTGGTTGAGTGTATGAACCAGGAGGTCACAGTTCAATACCTGGTCAGGGCATATGCCTGCATTGCTGGCTTGATCCCCAGAGTTGGATGTGTAGGAGGTAGCCAATCCATGATTCTCTCTCATCATTGATGTTTCTATCTCTCTCTCCCTCTCCCTTCCTCTCTGAAATCAATAAAAGTATATTTAAATATATATACTATTGCAGTCAATGCAAAAAAAACATTAAAATATTGAAGAATGTTAGTTTGTGCACATATTATATTTTACATGCTTTTTTTTTTAAAAAAAATAGATTTTATCTTCCCAATCTGGCCAATAACAATTCAATTAAGAAAAAAATAAATGACTGAATTTTCTGCTCAGGTTCTCATGTGGCCAAAACCAAGGGGTTGACAAGCCTGGGCTCCTACCTGGAGGCACTGGGACAGACTCTGCTTCCAGGCTCATTCTGGTTATTGGCAGGATCCGGTTCCTCTTAACACTTTTTTTTAGTTTTTTTTAAATTATTTATTGTTTAAAGTATTACATATGTCTCCTTTTTTTTCTACGTGGCCTTTTCAATCCTCAAGGCAGCAACAACACATTGAGTCCTTTCCGTACTTTAATTCCCCTCCCCCTTTTTATTGAAATTATTGGGTTGACAGTGGTTAATGAAATTACACAGGTTTCAGGTCCACAAGTCTAAAACACATCATCTATACCTTGTACTGTATGTTCCCCACCCCAAGGCAAAGTCTCCTCCTATCATCAATGAGTCTTTTAATACTTTGAATCTCTCATCCTCTTCTGCTTCCAGTCAGAGAAATTTCTCTACTTTTATGAGCTCAAGTGATTAAATCGGGCTCATAAAATAACCCAGGATAATCTCTCCATTTTAAGGTCTGCAATCTTAATCACACCTACAAGGTCCCATTTGTCATTAAAGTAACATTTCCACAGATCCTGGCGATTAGGGTGTGGACATCTTTTCTGGAATCAGAGATCAGGACTAAGGAGGGGTAGGGCAGGGGAATGCTGTTTTTTATTTAATTTAAGTATATTTTTATTGATTTCAGAGAAGAAAGGAGAGAGAAAGAGATAGAAACATCAATGATGACAGAGAATCACTGATCAGCTGCCTCCTGCATGCCCCACACTGGGGATTGAGCCTGCAACCTGGGCAGTGCCCTGACTGGGAATCAAACCATGACCTCCTGGTTCATAGGTTGACTCTCAACCATGGAGCTATGCTAGTCGCGCAGGACTGCTGTTTTGTTTTGTTTTTATAAACCCTGTGGTAATCTGACTTTTTAAATTATGTATGTTTTTGTTTTGATCAAATAAAAACCAGTAAACTAAATTCAATGACCAAATTTACAAGTATTGAAATCATATGGACTGTATTTTAGGTAATGTATCAAAGGTAGCCATTATACAAGCAATCTATATTATACAAAATCAATTTTTGTGTTTCTAGGTGAAATAACCTACTATCCACAAAGCTTGTTAAGAAATATTTGCTAGGCACAACCATGTCTGGGCTCTTGTGGAAATTCTGATTTGGATGGACCACAGCATTCATCCAATGTATCAAATACCTTTATAAAAGGACCTACTCTGCTTATTTTTTGCAGTTACTGCTAATAGATAGCTCTTTCATGCAGCAAGAGTAGGAGATGACTATATATGTTTTTTCTTGATATGTAAAACAGAAGTCACCTTAGTTTTTGCTGGATGTCAAAATAGAGCTAACCTAGTCCAACCTCATTTTCGACAGATGCCCCCGGAAAGAGGAAGGGACCTGCCCATTGTACAGCAAAGATCCTCACTTCTAAATAAGCTCTACAACTTATGGCCTCTGCATTTTATAGATGGGAAAGCAGATGCAGACAGGAAGAAATACCGTCCAAGGTCATTTGGAACTCCTAAATTCTAATCCCTAAACTAAGTAGCCCCCTCCTGACTAACCACCGGATGCTAAGCTAAATCTTATTCACTAAGTTCCTAGTACCTAGCACATTGCCTGGATCATAGAAGAATGAATGCGCAATCTTTTTTTTCTTTGTAATCTTTTTTTTTTAATTAAGAGGGTTTTGTTTTTATTTGCATAATTTTTAAAATATATATTTTTTTATTTATTTCAGAGAGGAAGGGAGAGAGAGAGAGAGAGAGAGAGAGAGAGAGAGAGAGAGAGAGAGAGAGATATCAATGATGGGAGATAGGGCTGTATTATATAAGCTCAAAATCTGGGCTGACATTTTCCAATTCTGTTTCAATCAGTTACTAGCTGTGTGATCTTGCACTCATACATCTATCAGTTTATGTCTGCTTCTTCATCTATAAAATGAAGATAATAATGCAATCTATCTCATGGAACTCACATGAGGGTTTAGTAAAATAATACATGTAACTTAGCACACAGCAGCCACTCAATAACTATTAATTTTCTTTTTATATAATGGTTTTCCTAGTGTGTAGTAAACTAGGAGTGTAATATGTTCCTATTGCTATTGCTAGTAAATGAAAAGAGTGGCCATTAGGAAAGGGGCCAAAGAACCTTTAGGAAGAAATCATTTTGGGGATTGATACAAAAAATAGCTAGCACAACCAAATGTCAGTAAAACTCCTCCCTTGAAGTGAAACCATGCCAAGATTTAGCTACAGTATTTACGAAAAAAAAATAGTTATTGCTGATATAATTATTAGGCTTTAAAAGGAAAGAGACTCTGGAAATCAATTTGCTTAGCTCATTCTGGCTCCTTTCCCCCTGAGATAAGGTGACTGTGTTTGTGGCTGGAGGAATTTGTTTCCATAGCTCTCATACATACAAGCATCTTTAGTTCAAAGTTTTCTGTCATAGTACTCAGCGTTTTGGTATACTAAGAATTAAAAGGAGGTTTGTTGTTAAAAACAAAGCTACACCAATCTGAAGCTAGATTTCCAGAATCTTCTTGGAGCATTCTAGATAACAGTACTAACTTGATCAAGATCAGCATCCCCTACACACATCCTTGGGTTTGGATTCTATGAAAATTCAGAGTAATTAACATATGTGGTCTGGCTCAAGACCCACCCCTAGAGCTTAACACAAATGAGAAAAAAAAAATCTTCTGTAACATTCAAACCATTTTGCTGTATGTATAGAAAATATGAAACTACATCACCATTTCTTAAGAACACAGTTATTGAGAACTGATTTTCTTAGTCTCAAATCTAACCTGCTAATGTGATTAATTTGTAACTATGGGATCCCCCTTCATGTGTATCATGACAGCTTCCTTAAGTATACTCCATTTTAAGCTTAATATTAGAAAGGACCAGTTTTCCATTTCCTTTAATTATCACAACCACCATTTGCAAAAGCTGTACTAATATTAAACTAAGTGCATGGCCTTATCAGAAAAATAGCCATACTGAGAACAGCAGGGAAGCTTATCTTATCTAATAAAGAGGGAATATGCAAATTGAACATCACACAGTAATGGTCAAAATGGCTGCTCCCACAGCAGAGGTGGAGGTTTCCGTAACACAAGATGGCTGCGTCCACAGCAGAGGCCGAGTTCCCATAATGAGCCTTAACAAGCAATCAGCAGGGACCTGAGGCTGTGTGGCCCTGGGCCAGGGCAGGGGACCTGAGGCTGTGCCCCTGCGCCTGGTGGGGCTTGACAGGGGACCTCAGGCCACGCCTCCCTCCCCAGCACCAGGCCAGGGGACCTGATGCTGCACCCCACACCTGGCAGGGCTTGACAAGGGACCTCAGGCCATGGCCCCTGCCTGCGGGGCTTGACAGGGAACCTCAAGGCATGCCCCCTGCCCTGGCCTGGGCCAGGGAACCTCAGGCTGTGCACCCTGCCCTGGGCCAGGGAACCTCAAGGTGCACCCCCCTGCCCGGGCTAGGGAACCTCAGGCTGTGCCTTCCGCCCCAGTGCAGGGCCAGGTGACCTGAAGCTGCACCCCCCCCCCACCCAGTGGGGCTTGACAGGGGTGGGACTGTCCTGGTCTGGATCTAACCCAATGGGAGTGGGGCAGGCCAGGTCTGGGTCTCACACGATTTCGAGGCACACATGGGTGGGTGGGGACTTGACTCTGGTTCCTGTGGCACATCCCAGACTCTGACAGGAGGAAGATTTTCATATACATTTTACTAATTTTCTTTCATCTCTGACACTTCTATTATAGAGAAAGGGCAAATAGCAATATTAAAATATTTCCTCTAATTAATTCCCTTTTAATGTGCACGAATTTTGTGCACCAGGTCACTAATGATAAATGATTGTAAGATAAAATAGCTGAGAAAATTTCACATTTATTCATTTAACTCCATTCTTTTCTGCCACCCACTATTCATAATACTTTCCCCAAAATAATACCAAAGGAAAACATTTGAGTGACATATAAAAAGACAATATTTATTTTATTCAAGCTTTTCTATAAGAAGTTAGACACAATGACCCCTAGTTGAAGGCATTACAAAAAATGTTAACATTGTTTCACATATCCCTTTAGTGCCCAGATGAAGAAAACACTTATCAGAATGAAAGAATAAGAATGGACATTCTTACAGTAGGTTTACTTAGGTATGCGGGGGGAAAAAATCCATATAGGTCAGACATAAAACAGTAATGAACCTACTAGTTTCCTACAGTGATGAGAATCCCACTAATGTACAGGATGGGGCAAAAGTACATTTACAGTTATGAGTACACAAAACACAGTTTATTTTTTGTATTATTATTGTATTATTTTTCATATGAACAACTGTAAACCTACTTTTGCCCCACCCTGTATTAAAGTCTCCAAGAGCTCCCAAGTCCTGGGGATCATTCTTCAACAATTAAAAAACAGCCACAGCTAGCTAATCCCATAACTCACTGTCCCCTTTTCCCTCAACTATTTTACTACCCCCCAAAATACTATTTTACTGCTAAAAAAGGAGGATGAAAAAAAAATACAATTTCCCCACTCCCAGGATGCATGACTATCAGCATCAGTAGCTCCTTGGGTAATAAGAATATCACAGCACACCCTCACTGCATTGCCATCTAAATAGGGTAAGAGGAAAAATGGCTTTGGGTGAGGCATTTCAGTGTTCTGCTTCCCAGAATTATAAAAGGCCTGGCTAGGAAATAATCTCATTCCTACAAGGGAAAACCAAGTTTTGTTTGTTTGTTTTTTGTTTTTTTGTGTGTGTTTTTTGTGTTTTGTTTTGTTTTTTAGAAAACAGTAGAACAAAGTGGAACATCCATGCCTGTCTTCCAGGCTCAATCTGACCTCAAAAATAAAAGCACAGGGAGGCAACAGCTTGGCATCTACCCTTGCTTTGAACCCCAATTTTCTCAGAAAAGCTGGGGACACAGTGCTCCTCTTCTGCAGTGCAAGCAGGTTGCTACTTTTCCCCAAACCTGTGAGGAGCGGGGATCTCTGATCTTCCTTCCCCTAACAGCAGGAATTACAAGTAGCACCATCTGGTTAATACAAATGGTTGAACGTTTGGAGAATTGGTGATACAAATTTCTCAAGTTGCTACTAGTAATCTAAGTCTATCTTTGTAAGGAGAGAAACACTAGGAGGGCAATATCATTTCCATACTTCTTTAAATTTGGAGGAAGTGGGGATAGGGGGAATATGTGCTGTGGGGATGGGTGAGAATGTAACCCTAACATATGCAAAAAAATTCATACAAACATTGGAACCTTGATGCTGGCTAGCTATACAAGACAAAACCTAATAACTATTTGTGACAGTAGGGAAAAGAGGGAAACACAACTATTCTTTTTATCAAGCAAATAGCAAAGTTCTAAGTGAAGATAATATCTCCTTTCTATTTAGAAACTATGTAGAGAAATAGTAAATGCTGAAAACCTTCAAATAAATGTAGACCCACACAGAACTTAAAAAATATGCAAGAACTTGTCATTGTTTCTCAGTCAACTCACACTACCTGAGATACAAATCACTCCCTGCTCCTCTAGGTATCTGAGCAGATTTATATTCTCATATCCCTTGAAAGGGGAAATCAGGTGTGGGGACTAGGCAATTAAAAGGTCTGAAAAAGGACTGGTGGAGAAAAAGAAAGTGGTAAGAACTGAGGAGTGGCAGCCAGGTTGTCACCCTTAGATAGAGGTGCCTCACCCCTGGGAGCCTAGCACAATCTGGACACATAGTAAATACTTGATTTGAGCAGTAGAGGTGAAGAAAAACCAGATATCATTGGAGAATGCAGTGGTTCAAATACTAATACCCAGCAAGTCATTCTGCCTCTGCTGCCCTTAAAAGCCTGCAATGGCTCTGAAAGGTATTGGTAAAAGAAGCTGCCACTGTTTTTTCTGTGGTTGTCATCATCGTGGTCAACACTAATGTCTGGGCCTTTCAAAGTAGAGGAAAATGCTGCTGAAGGGATAATGATTCCGGACCCTTACAATTTGATAGTCACAAACATTACTGAATGGGATCCCAAACAACAAATAACAGATTTTTTTTTTCAATTTTGTTTGCTAAATGGTCTCTGTGACTCAAGTTTGGCATTAGCATTTGCACCCCAAAATGAGTATCCCCACAAATAAAATTTGTTGGTATTGTTTGACAAAACGAATACAAAGCAGGCATAGATCCTTAAGAAAGTTGTCACAACTCTTGATAAGATTAATTCTATTGGCATCATTGCTTTTTGCTTTGTCCCCTAGTTTGAAAACTTCACAAAAGATGCCTGCTTTTACAATTCAATGAGAATAACTCCCCTCCCTTCTCCAAGAAGCCCATTATTTTTAGTTTTTCGGTGAGTGACTCAACACAAAAGCCTTTGGCTCTTATGAGCTGCCTGTTTTTAAATGGTCCAGTAGTTTCAGTTTCCATTTAACAAGTTCTCAGATTGAATGTTAAATGATCCCCATCACTGAGAGGTTCTCTTCAGGTTTTCTATCAGCACGACAGAATCGGTTTCTTCTTTGATTTGCTTCTCATAGATGTCATACTTCTTCCAGTGCTGGAAGAAAGGAAAAAACACAGACACGATGACTTTTCTAAATAATGTTCTTTCCCTGAGTACTCACAGCCAATGCTTATTTTTAACTTTACATGCATAGAACCACGAGTGTGTATTTCCTGTTATGTGTTGCTGTTTTCTTTTTTGACCTAAGAATCTCCATATATTTGACCAATTAATGAAACAAAACAATCAGGAATTAACCTTAAAGAGAGAGAAAAAAAGCATAGGGTTGTTACGTGATATTGAATGGCCATCTTAAAAGAGAAACAAATTTAGACATATCCAAAATTAAAAACAAAGTCTTTTAAAGAAGAATAAAAGGGTGGTATACCTTTATTACTTCAAGTGTTTTAACCTTTGTTTTCTTACCACTCAAATTTGACCATTGCTCCAGAGACATATTGGGTTCAAAAAGTCAACTAGCATTTTAGTAAATGACAATGTTAAATGTACCAAAAGTTTCAGTGCAGTTAAAACTTTTGAAAGACCTTGTATTAACAGTTCCACGTAACACCATTTGCTAGAGTAGGGAATTATGCATAAGTTAAGCTCATCTTGAACTCAATTTAAGTGTGTCTCCTATGGTGAAAACCAATATCCTGGTCCTTGCCATCTTTACATATAAATCAAGGAAAAGGGTAAAACCTAAGCTCAGTACCCTCATCTGTAAAAGAAAGTTGTTAGACTAAACCAAGGCTCAGCAAACTATGGACTAAGAGCCAAAGCCAGTAGGCCACCTGTTTTATTAAATTTTATTGGAACATAGCCACACCTACTTTTTTCTGTATTATCTATGTCTGCTTTCATGCTACAACAGCAGAGTTGAGTTGCTGTGACAGACACAAAATGGCTTGCTAAGCCCAAAATATTTTACTCAACCCTCTTTATCCACAGGTTTCACATCCACAGATTTAACCAACACAGGATCAAAAACAGTATTTTCAACACAAGGTTGATAATCCATGCATGTGCAGGGCCAATGCAATGTTCTACGCCATCTTCTATAAGGGACTTGTGCATCCCAGAGTTTGGTATCTGTGGGGGGCCCTGGAACCAATCCTCCATGGGCAACTGTACTACCTGGTCCTTTAAAGAAATAGTTTGCCACCCATCTTCCTAGATTATTTCTAGGCTCCTTTTCTGGTTTTATGTTTTATGGTTCTACAAGCCTCAGAAAGAAAATGGAAAGAAGAAAAACAGAAACAAGAGTAACAGTGGCCATTTAGCTGCCTCAGGTTGAGCAATTGGGGATGGACTGAGCAAGTAAAAACCATCCAGTCATAGAAAGCCTATGGAGGGATAAGTTGGGAAACAGTGCTTAAAACATCCAAATTAGTCTAAACAAATTATTTAACCCTGATGCTCCTGAAATAAGAAAAATATTGACAATTCCAAGTGCTGACAAGGATCCGGGATAACTGAATCTTTTATACATTGTTGGTGGAAATGTAAAATAGTACAGCCACTATGGAAAACAGTCTGAATGTTTCTTATAAAGCAAAACACATGCTTTTACTGCATGACTCAGAAATCTCAACCCCTAGTGTCTAACCAAGAGAAATATGTCCACACAAAGACCTATACATAAATGTTTATAGCAGCTTTATTAATAAAAGCTAAAAACGGAAGACAACCCCAAATGTCCCTGAATAAATGAATGGTTAAATAAACTGTGGTACAGCCATATCATGGAATACTGCTCAGTAATAAAAAGAAATAAACTATTGCTACACACAACAACGTGGATGTCTCTTAAGTGCATTATGCTAATTAAAAAGGCAGACTCAAAAACTATGCACTGCATGATTTCATTTATATCACATTCTGAAAAAGATTAGTAATTGCAAGAGTATAGGAGGGTCAGGGACTGAGGATTGACTGTAAAGGGGCAAAAGGGAAGTTCTGGGGGGATGATGGAAATATCCTATATCTTGATTAGAGTTGTGGTTATAAAACTATATATTTTCTAAAACTCTTCCAACTATAAACTTTTAAAAAGTAAGTTTTATTGTATGTAAATCAACAAACCTGATTTTTTAAAATGAGAAATACACAGCTTTCTAATAAAAATCTGAAAAAAATATATAACCTTGCAATAATGGCTTATTTAATAAATGGCATGAAGGCAACTGGCTAAGCATTTGAAAAATAAAGTTAAATCCTACCTCACAGCCTACATGGATAAATTCCCTATGGATCAAGATTGAAATATAAAAATCAAGTAAGTAGCCGAAACCGGTTTGGCTCAGTGGATAGAGCGTCGGCCTGCGGACTGAAAGGTCCCAGGTTCGATTCCGGTCAAGGGCATGTACCTGGGTTGCGGGCATATCCCCAGTAGGAGATGTGCAGAAGGCAGCTGATCGATGTTTCTCTCTCATCGATGTTTCTAACTCTCTATCTCTCTCCCTTCCTCTCTGTAAAAAATCAATAAAATATATTTTTTAAAAAATCAAGTAAGTAATAGAAAAATATATTGGACAACAATTATATAAATCTGAGGTAGGAAAGGGATTTCTACACATAAAAAATAAAGGAAAATTTGATTGCATAAAAAAGAAAGAAATTTGTACATCATTAATGAGAAAAGCGGACACAGATGACAGGCTAAAGGATTCATATCTGATATATAAAAAAAGCTTTACAAATCATCAAAGAAAAGATGAATATTTCAGGGAAAATGTACAATGAACAAGAATTGTACAAAAGAATCAATTCAAGCTAAATAACATGAAAAAATATAAAAATTGATATGTAAAATTAAAACAAGATACCCTTTCCTCAGCTATCAAATTGGCAAGATTTTTAAAAAAATTATATTCAGGCAAAAGCATGGCAAAACAATCATTCAGACATACCACTGGTAGGTATATAAATTAGTACAACCTAGTTGTAATCTATAAATTAAATTTATGAAAAGTTTAAATGTGTGTATTCTAGTTCCCCCATTTCTTTACTATGAAGGAATCACTCCCTACATACATAACCAGAGTGTCTAATAGCATATATTATATATTTTTATACATCAGTAAAATAGATTCACCTCATCTTCTTTAATCTCTGGATGACAATTTGTCAATATCAATCAAAGGGTTTGAAGGCATATAATCTTCCTTGATCTAGCAATCTTACTTGTAACAATATATTCCAAGAATGTGATAGAATATATATGCTAATATTAGCTGTGGAATGATGCCTATAATAATGAAATTTAGAATTCATCTTAAAGCCCAATAATAGAAACTTGGTTAAGTACATTATAATATATTCACACAATAGAATGCTATTTAGCCATTGAAGAGTATAATATAGGACCAGGGTTGGCAAACTTTTTCTGTAAATGGCCAGATAATAAATATTTTCAGATTTGAAGGCCATATAGTCTCTGTCCCAGTAACTCAACTCTGCTGTCGTAGTATGGACACAGTCATAGGTAACATATAAATGAATAGGCGTGACTGTGTTCCAACAAAACTTTATTTATACACATTGAAATTTTCAATTTTATATCATTTTCAAGTATCATGATAGGATTCTTTTTTAGATTTTTTCTCAAATATTTAAAAGTATAAATAGCATTCTTAGTTTGCAGGCTGTACACAAATAAGTGGCAGGCAGCATTTGGCCTGTGGTATATCATTTAGAGAGAAATCCTCGAATAAAAGTGTTGGTTGGCAGGGTGTGTGTTTTTTTTAATATTTTTATTGATTTCAGATACAGGAAGGGAGAAGGAGAGAGAAAGATAGAAACATCAATGATGAGAGAGGATCATTGAACGGCTGCCTCCTGCACGTCCCACACTGGGGAATGTGCCCTGACTGGGAATTGAACCATGACCTCCTGGCTCATGGTTCATTGCTCAATTGCTGAGTCACTCCAGCCAGGCAGCAGGGTTTTTTAATCTCTCTAAATGCCACCATAAAAATCGCAAGTAAAAAAGTTAAGTAGGAAAGCAAAACCGAAATCCATGTACATAATCTACAACAAAATCAGATGAAAATTATTCCCCCGTGAACCCCGAAATATGAGTAGATGGGGACAAATTAGAGATAGCTACAAGAGCAAAATGGTATCAGTTATGGAAGAGTTTGCAGCAAGAATCAGCAGGGCATGTGATAGACATGAGAACTGTAAAATAACTCACTCAAACCTCAGCAAGCTAATTTATGAACAACAACTAAGACTGACAGGGATCTGTACCTTTAGATCCCTGATATTATTTTATCAGGGATCTGATAAAGAGTGACTGAGTGCAAGCAGTCCATGGTACAGCCAGGAGTTGCCTGGGCCCCATGAACTCTCAAAGCCATCTAAAACCCCCTTTCAAGGCAAAGTCCTATTCTGAGAAGAAAATGGTGGGAATAGACTTCACATGTGCCAGGAAAGGGACAAGAGAGATAAAATAGAAAATCCAGATAAAAGTAGAAGAGGCAGAAAGGAATTAGCTATAATTTTGAACAATTCTTAAAAATAATAGAAGATTGCCTGTACAGCATGGCTCAGTGGTTGAGCGTCGACCTATGAACCAAGAGGTCATGGTTTGATTCCTGGTCAGGGCATATGCCTAGGTTGCAGGCTCGATCCCCAGTGTGGGGTGTGCAGGAGGCAGCTGATCAATGATTCTCTCTCATCTCTGATGTTTCTATCTCTCTCTCCCTCTCCCTTCCTCTCTGAAATCACTAAAAACATATTTAAAAATAACACAATAAAAGATGGAACTCTGTAGCCATACAATTAGAAAAAAAGCCCACTATTCTAAATCAAGCCTCCTAAAACTTCAGGGAAATCTATTTCATGTAAAAATAAGCAACAGAATAATATTCTTACAGAATTAAAACGTGTCAGAAAGATATATCCACTAAAAATAATGAAAATTAAAATCTAATGTTTCAAAACTACATAAAACATATTAAGAAAAAGTTATATGATATGAAAGCATATATATAATATGGAAGAATATAAAAATTCAGAGTAAGAACTCAGACATGACATGATAAAATGCAGGAAAGAACAGCAAAATAATATCATTTCAGAAATGAAGACTAAGCTAGAAGAAACACAGGAGCAAATAAACACAACAGATAATATCTTAAAATAATCAGAAGATAAAAAGGGGAACTTTTAAAAATAACAATAAATAAAAAGAAATGAAGGTGCCCTGGCCAGGATGGCTCAGATGGTTGGAACATTATCCCACGCACTGGAAGGTTGCAGGTTCGATTCCTGGTCAGGGCACATGCCTAGGTGTGGGTTCGGTCCCCGGTTGGGACACCTAGGAAAACCTGGTCAGGGCACATATGAGAGGCAACTGATCAATGTTTCTCTCTCACATTGATGTTTCTCTCTCTCTCTCTAAAATGAAATATATCCTCAGGTAAGGATTTAAAAAAAAAGGAAGGAAGATGATAAAAATTATTCAAAGGATGTGGCAAATATCCAAGATGGGCAAAGAAAACAAGGGAACAGAATAACTAAAGTCTCTAAGTGAAGAAATTTTTACTGAAATTTTAAAAATCTGAAACTACATACTGAAAGGGCACACCAAATGCCTTGAAAAATTAACCCAAAATGACCAACAACATCAAGTCATATTTTGGTAAAATTATTGGATTTTGAAGAAAAAAATCTTTTGACAACTAGACAAAAAACACCAAGTGTTTTAATACAGAAAGAAAATTATACTGTCAGCAGACTTCGGCAACATTTTATGCCAGAAGAAAATGTATGACACATTTAAGATACCCAAGGCAAGAATGTATGAGCAATAGATTTTATATCTAGCTAAAATTATTTTCAATTATTAATGCAGCAAACTCCATCAATGTGTAAATATTTTAGGGAAATGCTGGTCCTATGAATCCTTCCTGAGAAAACTTTAGAGCTTTAAACAAGCAAAACGACTGGAGAGACATAAAGACTGGTAGTGAGTATCAAATACATAACCACACAGATGAGGGCTATAAGAGCCACAATCCTATATAATAAAAGCATAATATGCAAATCAACTGAATGGCGGAATGACCGGTCACTATGATACACACTGACCACCAGGGGGCAGACACTCAAAGGAGCTGCCCTCTGGTGGTCAGTGTGCTCCCACAGGGGGAGCACCGCTCAGCCAGAAGCCAGGCTCATGGCTAGCAAGCGCAGCAGCAGTGGTGGGAGCCTCTCGTGCCTCTGTGGTTGCGCTAAGGACCCCTCAGGGGATGTCCGCCTGCCGGCTTAGGCCCGCTCCCCAGGAACATCCCCCATGGGATCCCAGACTGCAAGAGGGTGGAGACCAGGCTGTCGCCCCCCCGCCCCCCCGCCCAGTGCACAAATGTCATGCATCAGGCCTCTAGTATCTATCTCTCTATCTATCCATCTATCCTATATAATAAAAGGGTAATATGTAAATTGACCCTAACAGCAGAACAACTGGGAATGACTGGTCAGTATGACACACACTGACCACCAGGGGGCAGATGCTCAATGCAGGAGCTGCCCCGTGGTAGACAGTGCGCTCCCACAGGGGGAGCTCTGCTCAGCCACAAGCCAGGCTGAAGGCTGCCAGTACAGTGGTGGTGGTGGGAGCCTCAACTGCCTCCTCAGAAGTGCTAAGGATGTCCGACTGCACCTGAGGCCTGCTCCCCGCTGGCAGGGGAGTGGTTAGGGGGTGATCAGGCTGGCAGGGGAGTGGTTAGGGGGTGATCAGGCTGGCAGGCAGAAACGGTTAGGGGCAGTCAGGCAGGCAGGCAGGCGAGTGGTTGGGAACCAGCAGTCCCGGATTGTGAGAGGGATGTCCGACTGCTGAGGAGTCCCAGATTGGAGAGGGTGCAGGCTGGGCTGAGGGACACCCCCCCTCAGTGCATGAATTTCACGCACTAGGCCTCTAGTAGTATGTAGTGGCCTTACACATTGTCAATGTAGATACTGGACAACTTTGAAAATGGGGAGAGAATGGGGAGAACATGGAAAAATTGCTCTTTTCAATAATCATTAAAAATTATTGTCAAAAGTTCAGAAATTCCTTTAGCTTCACCTATTTCTTTCCCATCTGTAAATTCAAATAAAATGAAATATGAGCACTTTATTAAAACATATTATATGATTAGTTAAAAGTGTGGAGTGGAATATCAGGATGTCTGGGTTCAAATCAGATACTCATTGGTTAAATTTGGATCCTATCTCTGCTGTGTACTAGCAGTATAACCTTGAGCAAGTTACACATAATACCCCTGGTGCCTCATTTTCGTCACCTGTATAACGGAGATAATAGGTATTGTAGATGAGGATAAATTAATGAGTGAAGTACCTCAAGAAGTGTCTGATACACAGTAAAAGTACTATAAGTATGAACTATTACTATTGTTGGTATTGCCATTTCTCTATGTTGTTCACATAACATTAAATTCAGTTATGTATGGGTGGTAGGATTAAGAGTGACTTTATTTTTCTCTTTTGATAATCTATATTTCTAATTTCTCTATAATAAATATATATTGTTTTAAAAGAAATCATTTTAATTTTTTTAAATGTACCCTGAACATTATACTTTGATTGGTTTCTGGACACAAGACCCAATGCTTCGCTGTATTGGACAGGAATAAAGCAATCTGTTCCAGTGAGGTGAACAATGCAGCAGAAAAGGCTTCTAAGGATCCACTCATTTTTTCAATTGCCTGTTCTCATTTCTGAAACTTGGGTACTCTAATTTTCACTGACCATTAGCATCATGGCCTTTTCCTGAGCAGCGTTTCTATGACTATGGCCATGTACAGTAAAAGGAACAAAGGGACAGGCTCTGACCTATTCTTCAATTTTGTAAATTATGTCAGTCTAATTTTAAAATTAACTGGGGAATTTACATGCATATATACATGGCCCATGGACACAGACAGTGCTATGGTGAAGGCCTGGGAAGGGCGGGTGCGGGGTGTAGGGGGGTCAATGGGGAAAAAAACAAAGTGGATATCTGTAACAATTTCAACAGTAAAGATAAATGCTAAAAATTACCTGTAGAAAAAAATAAGTCCACAAAATTACCAGTTCATAATTCAATTCTCACACTGCTGATTTTTTAAAACAAGGTAATCAACAATGGCCAAAGGTGAAAAACAGCATACATGAAAAAAAAAAACAGTATTTAGGAGGCTAACACAACTGACTTTTAGTTGTAAGTCATCTAATCCCAGAAAAAATAGTGTTATAGAGGCTTTTATATTTTAAAGTAATAAATACATTTCATAGGATACTGGAACATCAACTCTCAATTTAGGAGTACTTTCAAGATCTGTTTATTTCCCACAGTGAATTTTCCATAGAAATGAAGTGGGTTTCACGCACCTAAGCATCATGCCAAACACAGGCCTTTTGTATACAAGTCAAGCAATTACATGCCCCAGTCTTCTTTGGATCAACATTCACAATAGAAAGTTGTACAATATGAACTGTAGGTTCCCATGCCTTAAAACCATTGCAGCTTCAAAAAGAACTGTGGAACCATTTGAGGTGGCTAATAATCCAACCCCTCACTTTAAAAATTGATAGTTAAAAGGAAGAATTAAACATGTATCCTGCCTTTCGAGCAGCAACTAAATTTCAGAACAACCAAAGAGTCCAGTTGATGACTGAAATCAGTGCTTTATAGAAATGTACCATCTTACAAATGTAGATTAAATAACTGATGAAGAAAAGCATTATTTCACAACCCTAATGAAATTAGTGATTCAAGCAAGGATATCAACTGGCATAAAAAGCATTAGCTGCAGAGTTAACGGGGTGCAAGCATACTACCACACAGACTATCTTCAGTTGGCATTGGGGGGGGGGGGAGGGATAAGTGTAGATGGCAGGAGGGGACATGGTGTTGTCTTAAATGCAGTGGTCAATCTTAGCTTCACTAATAGTGGGACAACTGAATATTAATTATCTGCCTCTTGACAATTGGGACAGTTGGAAATTTTTAAAATTGGACTGAATATTAGATGATATTGAGAAATAAATAATGCTTAGCCCTAGCTGGTTTGGCTCAGTGGATGGAGCATCGGCCTGCAAACTAAAGGGTCCCAGGTTCGATTCCAATCAAGGGCACATGCCTGGGTTGTGGACTCGATCCCCATTAGGGGGTGTGTAGGAGACAGCCAACCAATGATTTTCACTCATCATTGATGTTTCTCTCTCTCTCTCTCCCTACCCCTTCCTCTCTGAAATCAATTAAAAAATATATAATAAAAAAGAAAGAATTCTTAAAGTGTGATCATGCTATTTTTCATCATCCTATATAATAAAAGGCTAATATGCAAATTGACCAAACAGCAGAATGACCCGTTGCTATGATGCACACTGACCACCAGGGGGCAGACACTCAATGCAGGAGCTTCCCCCTGGTGGTCAGTGCGCTCCCACAGGGGGAGCGCCACTCAGCCAGAAGTCAGACTCACGGCTGGCGAGTGTAGCAGCGGATTCCGCAGCAGCGCTAAGGATGTCTGACTGCCTGCCAGCTTGGGCCCACTCCCTACAGGAACATCCCCTGAGGGTTCCCGGACTGCAAGAAGGTGCAGGCTGGGCTGAGGGACCCCACCCACCCTGAGTGCACAAATTTTGTGCATCGGGCCTCTAGTACAGGATAATATTCTTAGCTTTTAAAGATATCTACTGAGGTTAAAAAAAATCAGCAATATTTCAAAGTCAATTCCCAGTTGAAAAGCTGCTTTCCAATTAGGAATGCAAAATTGGCACAATATTGAAAACATCATTGGTTTCCAAGAAGTAGAGGAAGAATAGATAATTTTTGTGGATGAAAAAGACGCAAAGGAGAAGCAATCAATCCCCTGTGTGTATCCCCACAATATGGCCAACAGCCCAATTAGTCACAGAGAAAAGACAAACAGCAATGAACAGGAAGAAATGCTGTTGGCCAAAATGTTACTAAGGTGATGAACAAAACATTATCAAAACACCATAAACCTTAAGGAAAATGACACAAATTTAATTTATTTGTGGCCACACCTAAATGATTTTTTAAAAAATAAACTAACATCAGCAATATTGTTTTTTTAAAAATATATTTTTATTGATTTCAGAGAGAAAGGGAGAGGGAGAGAGATATATAAACATCAATGGCGACAGAATCATTGATCGGCTGCCTCCTGCACGCCCCCTACCGGGGATCAAGCCCACAACCCAGGCATGTGCCATGACTGGAATCAAACCTGGGACCCTTCAGTCCACGGCTGATGCTCTATCCACTGAGCCAAACCAGCTAGGGCCTAAATGACTTTTTAAAAGAACTATTGATGGTGTAGTGTGGAAGAAAAACATATTTAGAAAGGGCATGGAATATTTCTTTGGATTATGAATCAGTAATTTAGGTTATAATGGCTTCTCATTCAGGTTCTGTAATTATCTATGGACTAATCCTTAGAAATGTATCTGTATCTCCCAATGTCCCCATCTATCAAGTGAAGGGGTAGGACTAGAATCTAGAGTTTTAAAATTTTATAATTAAAGAAATATAATTAACCATGTAAACATCCAACTCATTAGGTGACCTCTAGGGCCACATTCATTCTAGAATTTGATGATTCTGGAAATAAAAAGATTAGTATTTCTGTTAGATACGCAGTCCATTTTGGGAAGATTACTGCCATGTAAAGAAAGAAAATTGTTCATTTGGTTAAAAAGGAAACATGAAAATTTGTTCTTTACCCTATCCCCAGTCTGGCATTTTTATTAGTTTTAAATATGTATTTTATTTAATGGTCTGCAACCATCACAAACAAAAAACATCATATGCTTTAAGTAGTCCATCTTGTCCGTGCATCCGCTTCACTAAATTATAGCATTATCTGACTCATTGGGACAACATATTATCCTCTAGACAGCAAATTGAAAAAACACAATTTCCCATTTCTGAGAAAGATAATTGATCTGATTTTGTTGTCAATGTTATCATCATTCACTCTACCACCCAGGCTTGAGATCTTGAAATTATTTTTTACTCTCTCCCGTCTTTCATCACCCACACAGAGTCACCAAGTCTAATGAGTTTCCTTTAATGTCTCTTGCATCAATTTCCTGGGCTACCACCCTGGCTCTAGTCCCTATTATCTCTCAGACCTGGATGACTACAGTACTCTCTGTTGCCTTAATAACTTATACAGGGTTTCTTTTTATCATAAAAGTAATACATGTTCATTACAGGCAATTTGAAAATTTCAGAAAGGTAGAGGGAATGATATCCACAGTCCCTTTGCCAGAGTTGATCATTCTGACCCATTTCCCACCACTCATCGCTCTATGTACATATTCATTCATTTTTAAAAATTAGGATTATAATACAGTACACATTTATAATGTTTCTTACTTTTATATCATAAACATTTTACTATGACATTAAATGCTTTGAAAACTTAACTTCTAAAAAACTAATTTCACTGCTGATGTTTTATTCGTTTCTAATTTTTCATGTTAGAAACAAATGCTGCATTGACACTCCTTGGCCATTGCTGGATTATTTCCTTATAATGGATTCTTAAAAGTATAATTACAAGATCAAAGATTCTTGTTACAATTTACCAAGTTGTTCTCCAGCAGGAATATATACTATTTTACAGGATCCCCAGCAGTGAATTAAAAGTCCATTTCCCCACCCTCTTGTTAACACTGGCTATTATCACTTTTTAGAAATTTCTTAGGCTGTAAATTTATATCTCATCTATGCTTTGGTTGGCATAACTTGTGTGTATTAGTGAGTCCAAACATGTTTTCACAGATATTGGGCATTGGTGTTATGGCACTTTGACTGGTCTTCATTTGATAACAGGGGTAGCAAACTCAAATGCATTTTAAGGATTTGGCATGTTAGGTTATCGTGTGGAAACCACAGTGGGAATTAGGAATGGTAGGGCCCAAGATAAATTGGAGTGTGTGTGCCCTGCTTAAGATTCCAATTTGAAAAAATTTAAATACATCACACTGACCAAATAAAACATCTATGGGGCAAATTCAGGACTAGGTTCCCATGCTAGTGCCTCCCCTCTTTAATCCATTCTCTCCTGACTATTGTCAGAATGACATTCCTAATACCTTCCCATATAAGGCCCGCCATAATGGGACTCTACATCTTTTTCTCAGTACTCCCCTATTGCAACCTTCTACTTCTATCATAGAGAACTCTTTGAAGAGGGTGATGTTCTTGAGGACAAGCATTCTATCTTACAAGAGGCAATGCAGCACAGTGGAAAGAGAGAACTCTGGAATGAAATAGTCCTGGGTCAAATCCCACCTAACCTTTACCTACTAGCTGTGTGACCTCAGTAAAGTTACTTAACCTTGCTGAGGCTCCATTTCCTCATCTGTAAAATGGTATTAACAGCACCTATACCACAGGGTGGTTATGAGCATTCAATAAGGGAATGTAAGCAAAGCACTTAGTACACTACCTGGCACATAATAAATGGTAACAGTGATTTTCAGAGTCTAGCCCACAGACTATCTTGCCAGGATAGGAATCATCTGTGGGCTCCTATCAAATATACAAACTCCTGGGCCCCATCCCAGACCTGCTGAATCAGAATTTATAGAGCCAGGGCCCAGGATTCTATGTTGTTACTAGTTCTGGTTGATTGGGACCCAACTAAGGTTGAAGAACCACTGGTTTCCATATTCACCTCAATTACAGTGTACAATCTCCTTCTCAGGTAGCTAACTCTGGACCTACCTGCGGTGCTCTACCCTCCAGGGCCTGGCAGAGTTACCCACTATCTATGACCATAACTTGGTGGAAAAGTGATCCAAATGAATTGTCCTCGGCTAGCATGTCAGCCTTCCTGACCTTCTTTCCCTAGCCACATATCTTCACTGCCACTGTGAATCACTCATTATTACAAAAGTTTGTTTGGGGGCTAAAGATAAATGCAAAGTATTATGAAAATATTATCACTAATACTTACTAAGCATCTATAATGTGTCAGACACACTTAGTGATCTTTATGTATTAAATTAATTTAATCCACATAACGCCATGAGGCAGGTGTTATCATTACCTCCTGTTTATAAATGGAAAAACGGAGGCACAGGGAGGTTAAGGAAGTTATCTAAGGTCAAGTAGACAGTAAATGCCACAACAGAGATTTGAATCCAGACAATCTGACTCCAGAGCCCAGGCTATTATCTACTATGCTGAACTGCTTCCCTAAATTAACTGCTTTATCCCTGATATTACTAATTTAAGATACACATGATAATATAATATTGATATTTATTTCATTTAATGTCTTCATTATTTTATTTGGGTGAATGTATTTATCAGAGGAACTTTAAACCCCTTTGATCCCATAAGGTCTTATGTTTTCTAGCCACAAATGCTAACATGAGAGTTTGCAGCAAACTAACTATAACAGTTGGGGTGGTTTGCTTTATTTCCATGCATTCAGAGGCCAGTTTTCCAGACAACAGCATGAGCAACATCTATTTCAATTGTTTACCCTATTTTTCTATTTCCACAAATCAAGCTGTAAAAATTATCCAGGAGTCAGAGCCTTGCCTATTAGGCTAGTTTCATAACAGAGGCTCTCCCCCCAACCCCCACCGGTTTGAATCAAATCTGTCCCCTATCCCAGAGAGAGAATGAAGCCAAATGATATGAGACGGACAGAGTATTCTCGGGACTTCTTAAATGCTATGTGTGGACTGAGATACATTTTCGATAAGCTCTTCATTAATATTTTAAACAAAATGTAATTTCAAATAACCAGTTTTGAAGTGTAACTCTAGCCCAGCTGGTGTGGCTCACTGGTTGAGCATTGACCCATGAACCAAGAGGTTGCTGGTTTGATTCCCGGTCAGGGCATATGCCCGGGTTTCGAATTTGGTCCCCAGTGGGGGGCGTGCAGGAGGCAGCCAATCAATGATGTTTCTTTCTAATCAATGCTTCTATCTCTCTATCCCTTTCCCTTCCTCTCTAAAAAGCAATAAAAATATATTTTTAAAAAGGAAATGTAATTCTGAAACATGCTACAACATGGATGCACCTTGAAAACATTATGCTAAGTGGAAGAAGCCAGACACAAAAGGGCACATAATGAAGGATTCCGCTTATATGAGGTACCTAGAATAGGCAAATTCAGAAACACAGAAAGTAGAATAGAGGTTACTAGGACGGGCTGGGGGGAATGGGGAGTTATGGTTTAATGGGCACAGTTTCTGTTTGGGATGATGAAAAGTTCTGGAAATAGTGATGATGGTTGCACATTATAAATGTACTTAATGCCATTGAATTGTACACGTAAAAATAGTTAAAATCATAAATTTTATTGTATACATATCATATATATATCAAAGTTAAGACAAATCCCACAGCCTCCCCCCCAAAAAACAATTTTGAATCTCATGGAGTCAGAGCTTACCAGGGTGTCATCATTTTGGTCTCCAAACATTTCTTTAAAAATCTTGCCAGGATCAGGAATTGGAGGGAATATAATGATCTTGAGCCTTTAAGAAAACAGAGACATTTTTTACCAAATCCTTCACCCCATAGGAACATCATACTTAAATACAGCATATTAAAAGAAGGCTTGGACAGCCTGGCTGGTGTGGCTCAATGGTTGAGTGTCAACCCATTAATCAGGAGGTCATGGTTCCATCCCCATCAGGGTACATGCCCGGGTTGCATGTTCAGACCCCAGCAGGGGGCGTGCAGGAGGCAGCCGATCAATGATTCTCTCTCACCATTGATGTTTCTATCCCTCTCTCCTTCTCCCTTCCTCTCTCTGAAATCAGTAAAAACATATTTTTTTAAAAAAAAAGAAAGAAGAAGGCTTGGACTGAAGACATGGTATGCAAATGATCTATAGTGATAGAGCAGTTGTGAAGAAATTTCTAAAACAAGCTGAGAAATCAATGTCTAAATAGGATCAAGTATGGGTGGAGAAAGGAGACTTTCAGGATAGGCAGACTTACTTATACCTTACCATTTAAAAATTTTTACAGCTTTATTGAGATATACTTGACAAATAATTGTATATATTTGAGGTGTATATACAATGCGATGCTTTGATATATGTATATATTGTGAAATGAGCACCACAATCAATCTAGCTAACATTCATCACCTCACATAATTATGATTGTGTGTGTGATACCCTATCATTTAATAATAATAATGCTTTAGTTTTCATAGATCAGATGGAAGCTTGCTATTAATAATTTTGGAAAATATAATATTGTATTCCTAAAACAGGGTAAATTACTCCTTTTCTGTCTTTTTCTTACTTCTCCGCTCTATTTTTACATGGAGATGGTGGATTGCCTTATCTCTGAGGTCTCTACACATTGGTGTGCCCCAGGGGTCAGCCTTTTGTCCTCTTTATCTCCCTCACTTTATGAGCACTTTCTTTTCTTTTTTTTTTCTTTTTTGGTCATTTTTTTTATTGTTTAAAATATTACAAATAGTAGTACTTTAAACAATAAAGTACATACATCTCCTTTTTTTCCAATTGAACTTCCCCATGCACTCACCATGCACTTCCCAGTGTCTTGTGTCCATTGGTTATGCTCATATGCATGAGCACTTTCTTTACATCTTAGTGCTTTAAATCCATTCACATGCCAAGGACTCCCAAAATTCTAACTCCAGCCCAGACCTCTCTTAAACTCCAGATTCATGTATACAGCTACCTATTTAACATCTCTACTGGGATATCTAATAGGCATCTCAAACTTAAGTTCAAAACTGAAGTTCTCACCTTTCCGTTAAAGCCAGCTCTCCTCACAAATTTCTCTATCATGTACACAGTAAATGGATCCAGCATTCACTTAGTTGGCTGAAGCCAAAAATCTCGAGTTATGCTTGAATTTTCAATTTCCCCCACATCTCCACAGAGAAGCATCCATCAGCTAGTGCTATCAATTCTATCTTCAAAATATATCTCACATCAGACCAGTTCTTACTACTTCCATTGCCAACACCTAGCCTAGGCTACCCTCACCTTTCCCTTCAGACCCTGCAATATCTTCTAATCTGCTGCTTCTATGCTTGCCCATTCTTCACTCAGCAACTATAGTGATCTTTTGTGACAGTAAATCACACTCTCCAATGTTTCCCCCTTATGCTTAAGATAAAATCTAATTTCTTGCCATGGCCTACGTGATCTAGCCCTGCCACCTCTCCAGCCTCATCTCCTATCACTCTCTCCCTTGCACACTTTACTCCAATAAGACACACAAAGATCATCCCAGCCTTGGGAGCCTTTGCACTTACTGTTCCCTTGGCCTGGAATACTCTTTCTCTGAATATCTAGCCCAGGGGTCCTCAAACTTTTTAAACAGGGGGCTAGTTCACTGTCCCTCAGACCGTAGGAGGGCCACACTATAGTTTAAAAAAAAAACTATGAACAAATTCCTATGCACACTGCACATATCTTATTTTGAAGTAAAAAAACAAAATGGGAACAAATATTTGTATTTGCATGTGGCCCACGGGCCGTAGTTTGAGGACCCCTGGTCTAGCCTTTCTCCACATCACCCCATAACTTTACTACTCACTATGTGAAGTCATACTATTTGTGACTTGTTATCTATCTATATCTATATCTATATCTATATCTATATCTATATCTAATTTAATTTGTTTTATATATACAGGGTATTCCCCCAAAATGTATACATACTTTACCAGCTGATAGCTCATGTTTGAAAATGAAATGTATTTTAATAAACACTGCCTTTATAACTGTTTAAAGTGTGTGTATACATTTTTGGGACTATATATATATTCATCCCCCTAGAACAGGGGTGGGCAAACTTTTTGACTCGAGGGCCACAATGGGGTCTTAAACTGGACCGGAGGGCCGGAACAAAAGCATGGATGGAGTGTTTGTGTGAACTAATATAAATTCAAAGTAAACATCATTACATAAAAGGGTATGGTTTTTTTTTTTTTAGTTTTATTCATTTCAAACGGGCCGGATCCGGCCCACAGGCCGTAGTTTGCCCACGGCTGCCCTAGAATGTAGATAGGGACTTTGTCCTGTTCACTGCTGTAATGCCAGCAATGAGGACAGTGACTGGCACATAAATAGGCACTCAATAAATGTATGTTGAATAACTATTGACATAATGATAAAATATTGGTTTAGACCCAGCTTAATAACCTTATTTCAACCATAGGTATTTACTGAAAGAGCAAATGATGGCACCAGACTAGTCCCTATAGTGAAATAGAGAAGGGAAAACATTCTCAAGGAATGAATACTGTATATTACATTCAACATGGTGAAGCTCTTTCCTACAGCATTAAGTAGCAACATGCTTTGCATTCATACCAGACAAGTCATTTAATGAACAATAGTTTCCATTTTTAAAACCTCATTCCAACAGCTACCAATGTCAATAAATTAGACATCTGAAAGGGTAGAGTGAACGTAAGTCCTAGCAACAATTCTAAACACATGCCAAGAAAGTAGTGCCTGAGCAGAGCCTGGAAAGCTCAACTAACACTTCCCTCACCATAAAATGGGCATAATGATACCTCTTTGCCATGCCATACTATCAAAAGTCAGTTATAACCCAAATGCTTTTAATACACTTGGCAAACATCAAACACCCACACAGAGTAATAACCATAGCAACCAGGCTAGCAGAATCTGTCAAGCCTGCCTGGGCAGCTGCCTTACCTTTTTAGATAAAGCAGAAGGACTATGATTGCACCTGCAACAATGATTGGAATGATGAGTAACATGGTGGTATAGAGTGTTGGATTGGTCTTCTTACCTGGAAAATGGAAAGCAAACAGAAAGATATGAGATAAAATTCTTTTAGAAATAAACCAAGCAACAGCTCTATTAGAGTAGTGAGGTCACAGATATTTCTGCCTCTGCCCCAAACTATTTTCCAAAACCCTTCAATTAACTTATCCTCTGTTATCTTAAGAGTGGGGGGAGGTCTTGCTCTAGTGCCCAAAATTCCATGAATGAATAAACACCTTAAAAATTATCTGAAACCAAGATATTGCAACAGGTTTCAGACACTATTAACAAAGATGTTATATCTGTTAAACACATCATCTCATTAACAGTGACTATCTTTTCTTATTGGTTACTTAATACTATTAGAACACCTAAAATAATCCTAACAACAACTAGCACTACTACTATTCTTAATTTAGCACCTACTATATGTGTGATACCATACTAGGTGCTTCTACATGTGTATATCTATGCTACAGAAATAGATAATACTGTCTCCCATTTATACAGATGAGAAGGGCAAGGCTCAGAGCAGTTTACTAGCTTGTCCCTAAGGGTTTAGTAAGTGATGGAGTCAAGCCTCAAATTCAGCACTATCCAAATTCAAAGTCTTGAATTTAATGCCTTGTTACACCTAACACGTGAACTATATGTCTATTTATTTGCTTATCTTTTCCACTAGGACATGAACATTTAGAAAGCATCATCAAGGCATAGCATCATTGTTTTAGGCAGCCTCTTAGATGGCCCCAAATGATCCCTGCCTCCTTATATTCACACCCTTATATAACCTCCTGCCCTTGAGGGTGGGCTAGACTAATTGACTCATTTGTAAAGAACTGAACAGCAACAGTGATGGAATATCATTTCCAAGATCAGGTTATAAAAGACTGTGGTTTCCATACTGGGTGTTCTTTTATATATTCTTTCTTTCTTGGATCACTCACTAGGGGAAGCCAGCTGCTGCTGTGTCACTAGGTAGTCCTAGGGGGAGATCCATATGGCGAGGAACTGAGGGATGCCTCTGTATTAATATCCTAGAATTGCTGTAACAAATCACTACACACTGGTTGGCTTAAAACAACAGAAACATATTCTCTCACAGTTCTTGAGACTAAAAGTCCAAAATGAAGGTATCAACAAGGACATGCTCCCTCTGAAGGCTCTAGAGAATAATTCCTCATTGCCTGTTCCTAGATTCTGGTGGCTCCCAGAATCCTTGGCATTTCTTGGTTTGTAGCTGCAGCACTCCAATCTCTGCCTCCATGTACACATGGTCTTTGCTATGTATGTATCTCTGTGTTTCTATGTATCCTCTCTTCTATTTATAAGAATGGTAGTCATTGGTTTTAGGGCTTACTCTAATCCAGTATGATCTCATTTCAATTTGAATACATCTGCAAATCTCTATTTCCCAATAAGGTCACACTCATAGGTAACAGGAGTTGAAATTGAAACACATCTTTTTTAGGGAGGGATATAATTTAATCTGCTATAACCCCCCCTCCAGCAGCCAGAGAGGAATTGAGGCTCTCCAATGACCACATTAGTAGTGATCTTGGAAGTGGACTCTCTAGCCCCAGTCAAGCCTTCAGATGAGGCTCTAGTCCACACTGATAGTTTGACTGTAACCTCATGAGAGAACTTGAGCCAGAGTTACCTAGCTAACCTGTGCCCAGAATCCTGACACACAGAAAGAAACTGAATTAGTAAATATGTGTTTTTTAAGCCACTACATTTTGGCATAATTTTTTACGCAACAATAGATAACTAATACAACCATGTCTGACACATAGCTTGTTCAATTTCTCAATAGGAAATTGACTACCTTAACAACTTGTCTCTCTGTTAGATAGCTGTTAGAAAGTCCTGAAGTTGGTCCTCTTTTGCCCCAAAGGAGCCACAAAAAAGATAGTCTATTCCCTCTTCCACCTGAAAATACCTAAAATGTTAGAATTCATTAATCATGACTCTCCAAAGCTTACTTCATCAAGTGTTTCTCCCTAAATTTTGAGATTCTTCAACACCCTGATTACCCTCTTTCAAGAATAGGTTGTAGTCTGCTGATGCACCTCCTAGAACAGGGGTGGGCAAACTTTTTGACTCGAGGGCCACAATGGGTTCTTAAACTGGACCAGAGGGCCGGAACAAAAGCATGGATGGAGTGTTTGTGTGAACTAATATAAATTCAAAGTAAACATCATTACATAAAAGGGTACGGTCTTTTTTTTTCAATAGTTTTATTCATTTCAAACAGGCCGGATCTGGCCCGCGGGCCGTAGTTTGCCCACGGCTGTCCTAGAATGTGGTGCCCAGAATGAATACAGCACATTTGATGTGCACAGGATACTGTGCCCCACCCTCCCACGTTCCTTTGTTTTAGGTGCTGCACTGTCACTGCTGCCTATGACTGCATGTGCCTTTAGGAATACTTAAGGATCCAATGTTGAGTCACTTTGAGTTTACAAAGTCAAACAAAACCCTATACGCATCCTACAACATACACATTCATAAAGCACAGGTCTTTTCAATCCTATACTTGAGCCTGGCAAATAGCTTGTTCAGCCTCTCAATTAATAAATGAAACTGATCTTTTCAAACCTAGATACAGGTTTATCTCTATTAAATGCCATCTAGGGTCACTGTTCTATTCTTGATTCTATCACCAACACATAAGCTAAGTCCTCTAGCATTGTATAATCTGTAGAATTAATCATGCCTACCTTCTAAAGATGGAGACAGGACAGAAGAGAAGAGAATACCATTTGCATTATGGATTTTCAAAGCGCTGCATATTACAAATTGGGTGATTTGACAGTAATTAAACAGAAAATACATTTCAATTGTAATACTCACTGGCTGACATTAAGAATATAGAATGTCCCTTTTCCCATCCTATCTTCTGCTTCAGCTTAGTTTCCATACATCAATGGTTTAAATTTGAATGAAATCCTGTTCCCTTACCTATACTCATCGCTGGACTCCAATTACTCCACAGTTTGTCATCTTCATAGCATAACTTATTTGTTTTTACTCTCATTCTGACTGTGTTCAAAGTATCACGAAGAACACCAGGAACCCGGAAACAAATTGTGCCCTTAAAATTAAACACACACACACACACACACACACACACACACACACACGTAATATTAATAGTTTATTCTCTTTCTCTGCTTCTGAATCTTAAATATAATTATCGACCAAATTCTGTATATGTTTAAGACTTGAATTGTACTCCAAATTATCTGACTTTAACTCCTGGATAAAAATGGACAATAATACACAGAACAAAGCAGTTCAAATTTAGGCTATGCTCACCAGGCCCTATCCCCAACTACTCTTATGTGTTTAAGCCCAAATAGCTAAAGTTGAATTTACTGACCTCCAGGTTTTCCTCAAACTCTGAACTATCACATGTGGGCTCTTCAACCTTGAAAATATAAAATAATGAATCAATTGAAAATATTTTTAAAAATCACATTTTACAAGATTTAACCATTTCTAACAAGGTTTCCTTTATTCCATTAAAACAGTACCAGCCCTTGGCTGGTATCGCTCAGTTGGTTGGGTATCATCTCATGTACTGTAGAGTTGATGATTCTCTCTCATTATTGATATTTCTATCTCTCTCTCCCTCTCCCTTCCTTTCTGAAATCAGTAAAAAATATTTTTTTTAAAATTTTCTTAAATAGGATAAAAAATATTAACCATAAAGAAAACATTTTTTATAAAGCCATCTATATTAAAATTAAAAATGTATCCTATTAAGGAAATAAAAAGATAAGGCATAGAGTGAGAGAAGATATTTGCAATTTCTGACAAAGGACTTGCATATATGTATTATATAATATATATTTACATTTATACATAATACACACATATGTACATATATTCCACAAATTAATAAGGAAAAGACAGATAACCCAATGAAAAAACTGGCCAAAGACTTGAACACGCATTTCACAAGACGATATTCAAATTGCCAGTAAACATGAAAAACTACTCAATTTCATTAATCATCAGGGAAATGCAAATTAAATATACAAGATAACAATACACACACCTACCAGACAATAAATACCAAGTGTTGGTGAGCAGCAGTTGCCAACCAGTGGTCTGCGGACCACTGGTCCGTGAAGTCCGAAAAGTTGGTGACTGCTGCTGGTGAGGATATGAAGGCTCTAGCACTCTCAATTTCTGCTCTTAGTAGTGTAAATTAGCAAAACCACTTGGGAAAACTGATACTATTTACTAGAATCAGATGTAATCCTACGACCCATATATGCCCAACCAAAATGTACGCATGTGTACACCAAGAAATATTGGCATAATGGAATGAATACAATGAGTATGAATCATCTACAACTACAGGCAAGAATATCAGTCAATCTCATAAACATAACACAATGAAAGAAGGCACACACACACACAAAAGTAAATTCACTATAATTAGTTTATATAAAGTTTAAAAAGAGTCAACAAAACTAATCTCTGAGATTAGAAGTCAGGATAATAGTTGCTCTTTGGGAGGGTAGTGACCAAAAGGGGTCATGATGTGGCTTCTGGGGTGCTGGTTATGTAAGTGAAAAATTATTTGCAAAATCACTTGTGAAAAATCATTGAACTGCATATAATGACTTGTGTAATTTTTCTCCTACATCAATTACAAATTAAAATAAGAAAAAGAAATCATTCTCCCTTGTGGAGAGTATAATATATGAAAAAGAACTAGGTTACAGAAAATATAATGTAAAATTTTACTCCACACAATTTAAGTCACTTGCTGTCTGATGTAAAAAAAACCCAATCAGTTCCTAAAATACAAATATTTCAAAACTGAGTAAAACACCACACATGAAAATCTGTCTATTTCTGGCCAACAGGTACATGAAAAAAATGTTCAATATCACTAATCATTGGGAAATACAAAACAAAACCACAATGAGATACCATCTCATACCTATTAGAAGGGCTATTATTAAAAAATCAACAAATAACAAGTGTTGTCAAGGATGTAGAGAAAAGAGGACCCTTGTGCACTATTGGTGAGAATGTAAACTGGTGTAGCCACTATGGAATACAATATTACATATTCATATGGGGGAGGGGGGAGAATCTTTTTTCTTTTTGAATGGAGGTTCCTCAAAAAAATTAAAAATATGGGGGGAAAATTATCTTTTTTTGTATGGAGGTTACTCAAAAAATTAAAAATAGAACTACCATATGATCCAGCAATCCTATTTCTATGAATATATCCAAAGGAAATGAAATCAGGACCTCAAAGGAAAACAAATCAGGATCTTGAAGAGATATCTGCACTCCATGTTCACTGCAGCATTATTCACCATAGCCAAGATGTGGAAACAACCTAAGTATCATCAATGGGTGGATAAAGAAGAGGTGGCACCTAGGAATATTATTCAGACATGAGAAAGAAAAAAATCCTGCCATTTGTGATAACTTCGAGGAAACTTGAGGGGATTATGCTAAGTGGAATAAGACAGAGAAATATAAATATTATATGCTCTCACTTATATGTGGGATCTAAAAAAGTCAAATTCATAGAAGCAGAGAATAGAGTAGTAGTTGCCAGAGGCTAGGGGATATGAAAAATGGGAAGATGTTCATCAAAGGGTGTAAAATTTCAGTTATAAGTTCTGAAGATCTAATGGATAGCACAGTGATTATAGTTAATAATACTGTATTGTATACTTGAAATTTGCTGTGAGAGTAGATTTTAAGTGTTCTCACCACACCAAAAAAAAAAAGGTAACTGTGTGAGGTGATGGATGTTAGTTTGATTGTGGATATCATTTCACAAAGTGCATGTATATTAAATCATCATGTTGTACACCTTGAAAATAATCACACTGTACACCCTAAATATATATATATATATATTTTTACATGTTAATTATATCTCAGTAAGGGTGGAAAAATGTCTTTTTTTAAAAATATTTTTTTTTATTTTTCAATTACAGTTGACATACATTATATTAGTTTCAGGTGTATAACATAGTGATTAGACATTTATATAAAAAACTAGAGGCCGGGTGCACTACATTTGTGCACAGGGGCCAGGTCCCCTCAGCCCAGCCTGCACCCTCTCCAATCCAGGACCCCTTGGGGGATGTCCGACATCCCTCTCACAATCCTGGACTGCTGGCTCCTAATCACTCACCTGCCTTCCTGCCTGGTCACCCCTAACTGGCCCCCATGCTGGCCTGATTGCCCCTCACTGCCTATGTGTGCCAGCCTGATTGCCCCTAACTGCCTCCCCTGCCGGCCTGGTTGCCCCTAACTGCCCCCTGCTGCCAGCCAGGTAGCCCTCAATTGCCCCCCTCTGCTGGCCTGGTCGCCCCCAACTGCCCCCCCACTGGCCTTGTTGCCCCTTACTGGTCCCCCTGTCAGCCTAATTGCCCCCAACTGCCCCCCCACAAGCCTGGTCATCCCCACTGCACCACCCTGCCTGCCTGGTCATCCCTAACTGCCCACCTGCTGGCCTGATTGCCCCCAACTGCCCCCCCCTGCCGGCCTAGTTGCCCCATGCAGCCTGCGTGTTCAGTCATTTGGTCATCCCTCACTACCCCCCCCCTGCCAGCCTGGTTGTAGGCAGCCATCTTGTGAGGGTGTGAGGGTCAATTTGCATATTGCCACTTTATTATATATGATAATTCAACTTTTATGCCCTCACCAGTGTGGCTCAGTTAGTTGGAGCATCATCCTGTGCACCAAAAGTTTGCAGGTTCAATTCCTGGTCAGGACACATACTCAAGGTTGCGGGTTCCATCCGAGCTGGGGTGCATATAGGAGGTAGCCAATTGATGTTTCTCTCTCTTTTCCCTCTCCCACTAAAATCAATAAAAACATATCCTCAGGTGAGAAATGAGTATACACACACACACACACACACACACACACACACACACACACTAGTGGCCCGGTGCACAAAAATTTGTGCACTCGGGTGGGTCCCTCAGCCCGGCCTGTGCCCTCTCTCACTCTGGGGCCCCTCGGGGGCCCCTTCCCCTGGCTGCTGGCACCAGTTTTCCTCCGGCGCCCAGAACCCAGGCCTTCGCTCTTCGCCAGGAGGGGCCGGCGCAGCAGGCTTCACTCTTCGCTGCTTGGGCCCAGGGGGTGGGGCCGGCATGGCGGGCTTAGCTCTTCGCTTGCCACACCAGCCTTCGCTCACTGCTCCTCCCGGGGGCCAGCGGGGTTTGCTCCATCGCTTGGCGCCTACATATGCAAATTAGCCGCCATCTCTGTTGGCGGTTAATTTGCATATCATGCTGATTAGCCAATGGGGGGCGTAGTGAAGGTATGGTTAATTACCATGTTTGTCTATTATTAGATAGGATATATATATATATATATATATATGTATTCAACTTCTATCAGAGATATTTAAACATGGGACAAAGAACAGAACATATATAGCTATAATTTTTGGCATTCAATGTCATTCACTAAATGGTTCCTATCAGTATTTGTTAAGAGCTGAAAGGCCAGCTGAATGATGAAGGGTCATCCTTTCAATACCTCATATAGGTGCAGAGAAAAAGCTACTCAGGGACTACTGTACCCCACTGCTGGTCATATGGAATTAGAGGCCTACTGGGGAATCCCAAGTGTCAACTACCACTTGAGGGATCAGGTTGCAGGCTGATGTCCTCCCTCCCTTGGACCATCTCCCAGATAGGTAGATAGATAGATAGATAGATAGATAGATAGATAGATAGATAGATTCCAAAGTCAGTAAATTATTGTGTAAATTAAAGGCCTTGGGCTCTTGTTCAAATGTAAATCCTCTTGTGTTATTTATCAGCTGCTCAGATACCTCTATGAGAAAAGGAAAACAAAGGCACAGAGAACCAAGTAGACAGTTTGCAGGGATGGGGGTGGCCAAAAACAAGTCATTCTTACTTTGTGATTCTGTCATGAGCTACCTCTGTCTGACCACAGCCCTCATGTGATGGCACAGTTCATGTTCCAGCCTACTTCCCTCTCTTAACTGGAACACCAGGCAAAATAATTCCTCAAAAAGTCTTGCAAAAAGAAAAAAAGAAAAAAAGGTTTAACCAGCAGAACTCAAGAGAGCACACAAAAGCTGATGACATTCTAGGAGAGGAAGCAGCTGCTGACCATCTGCTAGGAGAGAGTACATTACACTCAAGTGTATAAATAGAATTAACTCCACATAGGCTATAGTTCTGATTTAGATTAATAAGTTCCATATATGTGTGTTCTCTTCTGTTCAGAAGTTCATAAAAAATAAAGTAATTTAATTCAACAAAAATGTGTTAAGTGATGACTACACAAATGGTGTTATACCAAGTATTCTTTGTCAAGGTTTAATACGTGGAGACCAACTTTTGAAGTCATACTTATTAGCTGTATGGTCCGTAATAAGTTACTTAACCTCTCTGAGCCTTAGTTTCTCTATAAAATGTAAACTACTTCATGAATTATTATAAACCACCGTATGAGAAGTACACAGAAGAGGATATTTGTAGCATATCATAAACACTTAATAATTGATGGCTGTTAGTATTAAGAGGAAGTATTGATGTGCTCCACAGTGTTTAAGAACAAAATCATTGAACTTGGACTTTTGCTGAAATTTTGACTCTACCACTTTCTAGAAATGTGATCTTAGGAGTATTCTCTGAGACTGAGTTTTCTCATCTGTAAAATGGGGAGGGGGACAGCACCTAGATCAGGGGTGGGCAAACTTTTTGACTCGAGGGCCACAATGGGTTCTTAAACTGGACCGGAGGGCCAGAACAAAAGCATGGATGGAGTGTTTGTGTGAACTAATATAAATTCAAAGTAAACATCATTACATAAAAGGGTACGGTCTTTTTTTTTTTTTTTTTTTTTTTAGTATTATTCATTTCAAATGGGCCGGATCCGGCCCGCGGGCAGTAGTTTGCCCATGGCTGGGATAGAGCATTGGGGTTACTGTGAGGACTTAATGAGACAATTCAGATCAAGTGCTTATTAAAATACCTAGTGCATACTAATTTCTCAATACATGTTAGCTGCTATTAATAGCAGGAACAGCACAAAGTAAACACCACCTAACTCCTCCCTACAGCAGCTTATATTTTTAGTGGAGAGAACAGGCCAAAACAGGTGATCAGAGTAACTAGCAGGACATAATTCAGTGCCAAATGAGTAATACAAGCAGCATATGTATTCGGGATTTGACATGAGAGCAATAAAGGCTGGAGAAAGCAAGTATATTTCAGTTTTCTGATAGCTCACTTAGTTGGAAATGCAAGTTGCACCCACTCCCCACTTGGAAGCCCTTTGCCTTTTCCCTTTGCAGTATTGTATGGGGACATCGGTTTCTGTTCTAGATCATGGTTACTCTATTTCAGAAGTAGATTGATCTGCAAATGCCCAGAAGAGCTCTGATCAGCTGTGGACCTGGTCGCTTCCTTTGGAGTTATTAAACTGTCAACACTGGCTTATTTTAGTAAGTAGAGATGCTCCTCAACTTATGATGGCGTTGCATCCCAATAAACACCTCATATGTTGAAAATATCCGAAGTCGAAAATGCATTTAATACACCTAACCTACTGAACATCATAGCTTAGCCTAGCCTATATTAAACATTCTCAGAACACTTACATGACCTAAAGTGGGGCAAAATAATCTAATAAGGGTAATATGCAAATTGACCAAATGGCGGAACGACCAGAACGCCCACAGCCGCTCGCCCCGGCTGGCCCCACCCCTGAGCGGGCACCCCGACCCTGATCAGAGGTGGTGGGGGCAGCCAGCAAACCACCCACAGCCCCTAGCCCCGGCCGGCCCTGCTCATGGCCCCTTGCCCCAGCCGCCCACCCCCGATGGCCCCCATCAGGGCAGGCTGGCTGGACCCCACTAGTGCACAAATTCATGCACTGGGCCTCTAGCTGTATAATAAAGTGTTGAATATCGCATATAATTTATTGAATACTGTACCAAAAGTGAAAAACAATGGATAGTCATCACTAATGTACACAGTTAAAAGCACAGTGGGCCTGAAGAATGTTTGAAGCATTGCTAAAATTAATTACACATGAGAGTGTATCATACTGCATAGCACTAGTCCAGGAAAAGATCAAAATTCAAACTTCAAAGTACAGTTTCTAGCAAATGTGTATCGTTTTTTGTGCCATCGTAAGTCAAACCATGATAAGTCTGTATTTTGAAACTCCCTTGAGTAGCTAAAGCAATTGAACCAAGGAATTTGCCCACGTGTGCTGGGCTCCTTTAAAAGCCAATACAAAACACTTGGTTTCGAACCTCTAAAACTCAAATGCACAGGGCCGGGGCAGGTGGCACACAACTGAGTGGCACAGTCCCTGTGGTCTTGAGGTGCCACCTTATGGAAACTACACTCTTCGGGTACCACAGTTTTAAATCTAGGTAAAAATTTCAAATTAAAAAGACAAACAAAACTCCAGTTTGTGGCCCAAACAAAAATGTCTGAGGCCCAGTTTGTGACCTCTACTCTAAAGTCTATCAATGAGACTGATGCCCTGAGGTTATGCTGCATGATGTTATGCCCAGTGTCCCACAGGGACCTCTAATTAGCATATTTTGTACTAGATTCGGAATAATAAAACTGTATATAATCCAACCAATACTAACTACTCAAATTTGAATACTTTAGTTGCCACAAACTCTAAGAAAACTGAATGGCCATACCAGAGCCTTCAAGTATCTACCTGATCTGACTCTAGAGTTCATTCTGTTTTTCACACATGCCACACTCATTCCTTCCAAGGCTTTGTACTTGCTGTCCTCTTCAACCCCAGATCTTCACATGGCTAGCTCCTGCTCATCATTCTGGTCTCATCTCTGGTCACCACTTTGGATGATTACCCTACCTACTATTCCCTCAGGCCTTCCCATCACTGTACTATATCACCCCATTTAATTTTCTTCATAGCATCCATTCCCTAAAATTAGCTTATTCATTTATATATTTATCTTCTTATTTATATTTATATAGTGCATGGCACATGGTAGTCACATAATAAAATTTTTTTGAAATATGTTTTTATTGATTTTTTTAGAGAGCAAGGAAGGAAGAGGGAGAGAAAAACATTGATGTGAGAGAAACGTTGATCAGCTGCCTCCTGCACACACCCCAACAAGGGTTCAAGCCTACAACCTGGGCATGTGCCCTGGCCAGGAATGGAACCAGTGATGTTTCAATGCACAGGACGATTTTCAACCAACTGAGCCACAAGAACCAGGTCTAATAAAATTTTTTTGAGCAAATGAATTAATATATGGCTTAAATCTTGCAGTCAATGCTATCATAAACCCTCAAACCTTTCACCAACCTATTTCAGACAAGGAATTATCATCATCATAATTATGTGACAAATCTAAGAGCTAAATTTCATTGATATTTCAATGTGTTATACTATAAGAAATTCAAGTGAAAGAAAAACGTCCAAATAAAGACAACAATCTAAGAAACACTTACAGATAAAATATAATGCGTCTCAGTTTGGCTGTTATTGACTTCTACTTGATAAGATAAGCAAGTGCTAATAAAATTCTGTGGATTCTTCCCTAGCACGTATAAGTCACCATGTTGAAAGAAGAGCCTTTTAATATGTGGAGGATCAGGTTGCACTGAAAGAGAAATAGAAGAATACAAATTAGCTTCCAGAGTTTATTTTGATGAGATACATATGTGGGAACAGATAACAAAAGTCACAAAGTTAAATCAAAATAGGGCTGATACTTTTAATGGCCTTCCATGATCAGGCATACAGTTCTAGATTTCTGATTAGCCATGGTTAATGAAGGAAGCTTATGTTAAATTGCCTAGTAATGGATTTAAGGAACATCTTTAGGTGTCTGGAAAATGGCATGAACTCTGATATGCATCTGGTTAGAACATGGCCAGTGTACAATCAAGACATCCAGCTGCATCATAAAGAAAAGAAGTGTCTGGTCCAGATGTGCCTCCACCTAAATGGGTAACAGGGGGCACCAAGTGCAAGGGGTTTCCCCAGCTGTTACCCATTTTGCCAATCAAAGACCACAATTTAAACATTAGCCTAGTCTCTGACACATGCTACAACGATGATGAACCTCAAGGACATTATGCTAAGTGAAATAAGCCCATCACAAAAGGACAACTACTATATGATTCCATTTATGAAGTTTCCAAAGTAGTCAAAATCATAGCAACAGAAAGAAGGTGGTTACCAAGAGCAGGGGGGAGGGATGAGAGGTAATTAGTGTTTTGGGCCATTAAGTTTCAGTTTTACAAGATAAAAAGTTCTTGAGATCTGATGCACAACAATGTGAATATATTTAGCTGCTGAACAGTACATTTAGAAATGGTTAAGATGATAAATTTAATGTTATGTGATTATAACCACAATGTAAAATAAAGTAAAAAAAAAAATTAGTCAATTTAGTTTTTTTGGGAGTCAGCTATGTGTAAGACCGCGCAACAGAAGAGAATGAATAATTAACAAAAAATCTGAAGATGTCACCTTCTAGCTGAGAAGTATCTCCCTTTATGTCACCACTAATCTCTAGGAAGAAAATTAGCAAAATGAGCTTCAAAAGGTCCATCGAGGACAACCTGCCAAGCAAGGAAGAGGACAAAGAAGGGCTTTGCTTCAGATTATCCCACTTGGCATGTTACCGCAACTTCACTCCCTGGACCTACAAACTAAGCTCCCTTTGGTTCACTATTAGAATTCACTTCCCTGAGTATCTGAAAGAGCAAATAGTGTTCTGCTCACAGACTTGGGAACTTTTGTTAATTCATGGTTATTTGCCTATACATTTTCTGTATACCATTTAGCCAGTATCTGAGCTCCTTGTCGGGGTATTGCAACATATAAACAAACACAATGCTTACAGTAGTCTGCTTCAGAGATTTACAAAACACTTTTATACACCTCACATCATTTGAACCTTCTACAGTTGACCCTTGAACAACAGAGGGTTAAGGGAGTCACTGCCACCCCTAGTCAAAAATCTGCATATAAATTTGACTCCCTAACCACTTAACAACTAATAACTTACTACTAACCAGAAGCCTTCCCGATAATACAAACAGTTGATTGATGCATATGTATTTTTATACGTATTATATACTGTATTCTTATAATAAAGTAAGCTAGAGAAAATGTTAAGAAAATCATATGAAAAATACATTTACAGCACTGTACAGATTGAAAAAAATACATGTATAAGTGGACCCACACAGTTCAAACCCATGCTGTTCAAGGGTTAAATGTACAATCCTTTGAGATCAAGAGGGACCATGCACCCCATTTTATAGATGAGGAAACAAAGAGAATGTATATAGCTTTTCCAAAGTGAAGAAGCTAGCACCTCAAGCAGATATTTTATTTTCAAGTGGGAGGCTCTTCCTAATAGGCTGATACTCAGCTGCACTGGTTGTTCTCACTGATCAGTGCCTGGACCACTCAGAATGTTAGACAATTTGAATATCACCCCTGATCATTCTACCTCCAGTTTAAGCTTTTTAAAAATAAACTATAACATAGATTGTTCAGGAACTATATTCAATCACAGTTATTCTGAAGCACCATCCTGTCAAGTATTATAAGTAAAAGAGAACAGATCTTAAAAGTCAGAGAGCCTGGGTTCCAATCTTGGTTCTATAACTAACTGCTTGCTGTCTCAGTGTACTCATAAGTTAACAAGGAGAAAACATGTGCATAGGTACTAAATAAAATAATTTCTAAACTTGCTTCTTTAAAAAAGATCAAATAAAGATATATAAACATAGTCTTTTTTCTGGTAAGATCTTGAAAACAAAATCTGTTTCTATTGTATGTATTGATTTTTCAAAAGACATTAACACTTTTATCCGCGCTGTCATAGAGGACTTTGAAAACTTACCACGAGAAGTTAAAGGCACTATATGAAAGGATGGTCTAATTTTTCCTGCATTATCCTTGACCATCACTTGAACACTCTGTGGGTCGACACTGGAATTATTTACTTTAGTCAGAGTAAAAGAACAAGTAATGCGTTGACCTTCTCTAGAGATGTTTTCACACTGGTGAATTTTCCCCAGGCTGCTGTGCCTACAAGGTAAAATGAGACAATCTTCTGCATTATTTTTAACAAGAAACTCAAGAAACAAAGGCAGACATTGTTGGGTTGGGTTTTGTTTTATTTTGTTTTGTTTTGAATGACCTAAGATGTCCATGAAAAGCAATATTTGCAAGATAGATTTTTCTAAAACGATACTTTACATGGTTCCATTTTATACTCTAAGAGAAACAAATGTTCCTATAGCCATGGAAACTATAGGAGTACTGGTTCTTTTCCTTCTTCTGAATATGAAGTGTTATGAGGGCAGGTTGAGAAGTTTTATGCTTCTTGAAAATATTCCATCTGCTGAATTCCATGGTTCTCCTCTGGTCCCGCTTTCTGCTCCTTCCTTGTTTTCTTGTCTTGTTCCACTCCCTTCTCCTCTTCTCAGAGGGTTTCCATCCAGTCAATAGCCTTCTGCACATCTCTCTGTATTTCTTAGTCCCACATCTGTTCAGCCCCAGCCTACAATTTCCATCCTTTGATTAGAATTTCTATGCTAGGGATGCCTAGTCCTAACCTCTCACCTTGGATCCAATCCCAGATTTCCAAATGCTCCATTCTAGTGTTCCACTCTTGCCTCAAATTCAATGACCAAAACATATGTCCCCTTTTCCCTGACAAATTGCCTTTCCTTCTAATGTTCCAAATTTCCACCAGTCTGAGCTCATTTCCTCTGGGCTCCTCAATTTCAGTCTTTGAAATTACATTTTCCCCTTCCTTTCCCTATATTCTATCACTAAATTCTGTTATTTCTTTCTTTGCAAAGCTTCTTGAATTCTCTCCTGTGATATTTCCATTGGTCTCACCCAGTTTTATGTCCTAATCACTTCGGATTTCATGTCTTCTCCAGACTGACCTCTGGGACCTTCAGTATTAGTTCCCTCCAATCACTGCCAGATCTATGTTCCAGAATACACTGGCTTTCTAAGGGTCTTACTTCACCATGTGGTTTTAACTGTCTTCCATAACCAGTACTGCTAGTGTATTACTTCCCATTTCGAAAACCTTTGCATATACCTTTCCTCAATGATCATCAGCACCTAGCACAGTGCAAGCACAGAGAATGTGCTCGCTACACTTTTTTGTCTATGCTATCAAAGGGTTCTGTTTTGTAGTAAGTGGCGGAAGAGTCAAGCTTTACATTATCAGCCACAATGGGAGCTGTGCAAAGGGAAACAGTTTAAATAATGGACTAAGAGTAAAGAGTTCAAAACCCTTGACCTGTTATCGCAGAATCATCTATAGTCATTTAAAATGTAGATTCCTCAAACCCTCTCCCAGAGGATCCTATTTAGAAGGCCTAGGGATCAGCATTTTAACAGCAATTCTCCAGCGGATTCTACTGCAAATCAGGATTTATAAAACTTAGATCTACTCCCATAAATACAGTCAACTGATCTTTAACAAAGGAGCAAAGGCAATACCAAGGAGCAAAGATAGTCTTTTCAACAAATGGTGCCAGAACAGCTAGACGTCCACATGCAAACAATAAATCTAGTCACAGACCTTACACCCTTCACAAAACTAAACTCACAATGGGTCACAGACTTAAATGTAAAATGTACAATTATAAATCTTCTATGTAATAACATAGAATAAAACCTAGATGAACTTAGGTATGATAATGACTTTTTTAGACACAACACCAAAGGTACGATCTATAAAAGAAATAATAAGCTAGACTTCATTAAAATTAAAAACTTCTGCTCTGCAAGACAATATCAAGAAAATAAGAAAACAAGCCACAGAATGCAAGAAAATATTTGCAAAAGACACATCTGCTAAAGGGCTAATATCCAAAAAATACACAAAGAACTCTAAAAACTCAACAAGAAAACAAACAACCCAACTAAAAAATGGGCCAAAGACCCTCACAGACACCTCACCAAAGATAGATAGATGGTAAGTAAGCACATGAAAAGATGTTCCACAACAGAGAAATGCAAATTAAAGCAACAATATAACACTAAACACCTATCAAAATGGCCAAAATCCAGAATGCTGATGATACCAAATGCTGGTAAGTATGTGGAACAACAGGAACTTTCATTCATTACTGGTGGGAATGCAAAATGGTCACTGTGGAAGACAATTTGGAAGTTTCTTTAAAAAGTGAACATATTCTTACCATACAATCCAGCAATCATACTCTAGTACTTACTTAAAGGAGTTAAAAACTTATGTCCACATAAAATCCTGCATATACCATTCATAGCCAGAGTTGGAAAGCAACCAATATGTCCTTTAGTCCTTCAGGTTGCAGGCTCAATCCCTGGTAGGGGCCTGCAGGAGGCAGCGATCGATGTTTCTCTCTCTCTCTCTCCCTCTCCCTTCATCTCTCTGAAATCAATGAAAACTTATGTCCACACAAATCCTGCATATACCATTCATTGTTAGAGTTTGAAAGCAACCAAAATGTCCTTCAGTAGGTGAATGGATAAAATAAACTGTGGTACACCCAGAAAATGGAACATTATTTAGCCCTAAAAAGAAATGAGCTATCAAGCCATGAAAAGACATGGAAGAACCTTAAATTCATATTACTAAGTAAAAGAAGCCAGTTTGAAAAGGCTAGATACTATATGATTCCAACTATATGACATTCTGGGAAAAGGCAAAACTATAGAGACCGTAAAAGGATCAGTGTTTGTCAGGGGTTGGGGGAAGAGATGAAAAGGCAGAGAATAAAGAATTTTAGGGCAAGGAAAATACTCTGCATGATACTATAATCGTGGATACATGTTATTATACACGCATCCAAACACATAAAATATTTAACAGCAAGTGTGACCCCTAAGATAAACTATGGACTTTGGGTGATAATGATGTGTCAAAGTAGGTTCACCATTGGTAACAAATGTACCATTCTGGTGGGGGATGTTGATAATAGGGGAGTCTGTGCATGTGTGGGGATAGGGGTTATGTGGGAAATTTCTGTATCTTCCTCTCAATTTTGTTGTAAACCTAAAACTGCTCCAAGAAAATAAGGTATTAAAAAAAAGAAAAGTTCAGATCTAATATATTTAATCCTTCAAAGGCTGTGCAAAGAAATTCTTCAATATAACAAAATGCTCTTGTCCCTTAAGAAACAGTACATAAGGCTTTGTTCCTAATTGTAGGCCCCAGTGGTTCATGAAGGAAAACAGTCTTTTAAAAACTCACTTCCTTGGCTAGTTTTTAGAACAGACAGGCCTGGAATGTTTTCCACAGACAGCCAGAAACAGAAACCAAGATACTGATGACATTTCTGTTACATAACTAAAGAAAACTACGTAGAAAGTTAATTTTTTTTTTGTTTCAAATAATGAAAGGAACTCTTCTAATGGGAATCGAGATTCCTTTTTCAGTTTTGTCCCTGAGTATGTCACATATTTTCATGGACCCCAGATATAAAATTTATTTTTTGTTGTAATTTAGAAAAAATAAGAAAAAGTGAACTAATGTTTCTTAAAATGTTTTTTGTTGATTTTAGAGAGAGAGGGAGAAGGATAGATAGAAACATCAATGAGAGAGAAACATCAAGAAAAACATCGATTGGCTGCCTCCTGCACTCTTCCTACTGGGAACTGAACCCGAAACCCGGGCATGCGCCCCAACCGGGAAGACTCAGTGATCTCTTGATTCATGGGTCAATGCTCAACCACTGAGCCACGCTGGCTGGGAAATATTGGTTTTGAATAGACAATTTGGGGGGACTTCCTGTGAAAGATTAGATGATAAGCTAAGACAGAAGGCATTTAGCTGCTTCGTGTTAAAAATTCACACACTGGCCCAGCCTGTGTGGCACAGTTGGTTGAACATCATCCCCTGCACCAGGAGGTTGCAGGCCAATCCTCAGTAGGGGGCATGAAGGAGGAAGTGATCAATGTATCTCTCTCACTGATATTTCTATCTCTCTCTCCCTCTCCCTTCCTCTCTCTGAAATCAATAAAAACATATTTTTAAAAATCTTTAAAATTCACACACTGAAATCCTCCACAGACTCAAACTGCAAACATACAGAGGGAATGGACAAATAAAAGACTATTTCCTCAACTCTGAAGATGATTAATGTGGCAAGAAATTCCCTAAAACTCACTGACATGGCTAGTCGGGAGCTACTAAGGTCAGGCTCCTTCAATGCCAGACTGTCCCTCCAGAGCCACAAGTCACAACCCTGGGGCTTCAAAATGACACTACATTTTTGGATTGGGGATTAGGGAAACAGTCTGAGAGCTTTACATGATTTAAACTGATACCTAAATCAATTTCAAATGCTTGGTAAGGAATGAGCCATATGTCTCTCCTTCTTTTGTGATTCTGATTGTAAAGAATCTCTCTAGGGGAGAGCAGAAGAGCTGGAAGTATGGGCTAGGTGCTATTCCTTCAAGATAGGAGAAGAGGCCAGCAATGTGTACTGGCTATATCTGCAAGGGAGTGGGATGAATAATATAAAACAATATAGCTATCATGTATGGAGTGCTTACTCTATACATGTTAGTGGTCAGACATGGCTCTAAACACTTTTCATACAACAGCGGCCCTTACAACAACCTGAAGTAGTACTACTATTACTATTTCCATTTTACAGTTTACAAAACTGAGGCTCAAAGAGAAGGCACTTGACCCAAATTACACTTGCTAGTAAGAAAGAGAGCCAAGATTTGAACCTAGGGAGTGTGGCTCCAGAAAAGAATAAGTTATGGGATGGTGAGGGCAGAAAATATAGAATCTATATCAGCACAGGCCAACAAAATTTTCTGGGGTTATGGAAATATTCGATATCTGTGCTATCTAATACAAGAGCCACTAGCCACATGTGAAACTGTCTAGTAAGACTTGAACAATGAAGTTTTAATTCGCTTTAATTTTAATTAACTTAAATTAAAATGTAAATAATCACATGTTGGCTAGTGGCTCCTGTGTTGGACAGTGCAGGTTTTTATTATAACAAGAGTCTATGCTAATGACCAACTCCAGGAATGTGTATGACAAGAAGTGCTACTCCTAATCCCTGCCCCATTGAGTGCAAGGAACCATCACTCTCTTGGGATGACTTCTTGAGCCACATCCAATGATGGTAGATTTTGGTTTGCAGGCTGAAAGGCAATCCAGGCACTGTCTGTTATCAGCTTTGGCAGGACAATGCATCAACCTGAAAGAAGATTGGTTGTTCCAGTCTTGTGTAATTTATTCACCCAGGAGGGCAATCATTTCACAACTTGCTTTAAGACTTGGTTGTGCTAGTATATTGCCCAAGACACTTCCCTATTTTTCTTGTAAGAAATCCAAGGGCTACATCACCATCTACATCACCCCAATTCCTATATCTGGGTTACTTTCCTGGGTAGTCTTGCTATGGAATAACAAAGTTTCGAGGCAGGTCCGTTTCCTTTCCCTGCCCCCTCTATAGACACAGACTCTTTAAAGATCTTCCCTGTGATTATACCAATACTGATTCCAGGGAAAGCAAAAGGAGTTAATAGCGCAATAAACAAAGGATGTTACTAACTCTTAAGAGCTCTTAAAAGCCTGTAATAACAGCTCTCTCCAGACTTCACTGCAACATCAACAGAGCCAGGCTATTCCTTTTAAGACTTAGTTCTATAGCCCTTTCACTAGCAATTCTTTAGGGCAGTAATGGCGAACCTATGACACGCGTGTCAGAGGTGACACGCAAACTCATTTTTTTGGTTGATTTTTCTTTGTTAAATGGCATTTAAATATATAAAATAAATATCAAAAATATACATCTTTGTTTTACTATGGTTGCAAATATTAAAAAATTTCTATATGTGACACGGCACCAGAGTTAAGTTAAGGTTTTAAAAATGCTGACACCCGAGCTCAAAAGGTTCACCATCACTGCTTTAGGGAGTCAAATCTACTCAATCCTCCTCTTTTTAGCCCTGAACCATAATGTTCCTGAGTTGTTTATCCCTCCTAAATTATTACCCCAGTTCCGAATGTTCTTTCGCTTTAATTCCTACCAAACATTCAAACTCATATATGGAGCCTGCACCTACCATGTGTCAGGCACAGGGGAAAACAAGACACAGTCCCTGCTCTCAAGGGAGACCGCAGTCTGGGGAGGGCTACCACAAAGTAAACAGGAAACGACAACACAATGTGCTGAGTACTATTGCATGGGAAAGTGCAAGGTTCCGTGGGATACAACTATGATGGGGCACACAAAGCTAGACTTCAGAGGTCAAGAAAGGCTTTCTGGAGAGGAAGTAATGTTTGAGTTAAGATAAGAAAAAAGAAGAGGAATCCAAGTGATCGGGCCTACCTCTCTGCATTTTAAGCTGTAGGAGCAAAGAGGCATGTATCTTACCTCAGCTGCCCATTCAGTGCTTTACCCGCAATGTGTACTAATTAAAGCTTTACTGAATTGAATTGATTAACCTGGTCCTTTCTTCCTTGTCCTGTTGCTAATAATTCTAGCGGCTAGAATCTAGCCTCTAAAGCAGTGGTTCTCAACCTTGGCTGCACATTAGAATCACCTGGGAATCTTTTTAAAATCCTGGGCCTCATCAAGAGTTTAAAAAGATTCCCAGGTGATTCTAATGTGCAGCCAAGGTTTGGAGGATGAAGCCCAGAAATCAGGATTTTAAAAAGATTGAAACCACTGCTCTAAAGGAAAGGAAATGATTAAAGATGAATTTAGAAATTTAACAGGTTTTATAGCTGTAGTCATAAATATCAAATATGTTATTTTGTGGAGAGCTAAATTACTTTGTAAATCTGGGCATGATATAATTTTCCCTTTTAAAGGTAGACACCAAAGATTCATACATTACTGGTAGGAATGGAAAATGGTACAGCCCTTCTAGAAAATAGTTTGGCAGTTTGTTATAAATCTAAATATGCAATTACCATAGGACCTAATAACTGTATTCTTGGTCATTTATTCCAGAGAATGGATATATGTTCACAAATATTCACAGCAGCTCATCCATAAGCAAAAAATTAGAAACAATCAAGATATCCTCCAATAAATAAATGCTTAAACCAACTGGTACATCCATATCATGGACTACTACTCAGCAATAAAAAGGAATACATGAACTATTAATACACACAACACACAACAACTTGGATACTATACAGAGGTGGGGGTTTTTTTAGTCAGCCTCTAACAGTTAATATGCTGTATGATTCCATTCCAGTAACATTCTTAAAATGACAAAATTATAGAGATGAACAGATTAGTGGTTGTCAGAGTTTAGAAACTTGGGGGAAAGGAGTAGAGGGAGAGGAGGTGCTGAAGGGAGGTGGATATGGCTATAAAAGGGAAACTTAAGGAATCCTTGTGGTAATGGAACCATTCTATATCAATACATGTGATAAAACTGCATAGAGCAGGGGTCCTCAAACTTTTTAAACAGGGGGCCAGTTCACTGTCCCTCAGACCGTTGGAGGGCCGGATTATAGTTTTAAAAAAAAACAACCTATGAACAAATTCCTATGCACACTGCACATATCTTATTTTGAAGTAAAAAAACAAAACGGGAACAAATACAATATTTGTACTTGCATGTGGCCCGCGGGCCATAATTTGAGGACCCCTGGCATAGAATTACACACACACACACTCAGATGAGTGCATTTAATACTGGTAAACATTGGATGAGTTGAGTGGACTGTACCAATGCCAATTTTCTGGTTTTGATTTTGTACTCTAGTTACACAGGATGTTACCATTGGGAGAAGCTGGGTGAAGGGTATGCAGGATCTCCTTGTGCATTTTTGCAACATCCTGTGGATCTATAATTATTTTTGAAAGTTTTTTCAAAGTAGCCACCAAAATCAAATGCATTTTTCACTAAAGCAAACTGCCCATCTCCTGGGGTGTTCCGAAAAGAATTAGATGTTCTTTAAAAAAAAAAAAATACTAAGTTAGATCCAAAGGCTCCCAACACCATCACAATCAGTCATTTATCTATAAGTCTCTTGTCCATACTTACCAGTAGGAGAGAGTATAGTTAGTGTCAGGACTTGTGTTTCTTCCCGGGAGCCAAGTGCACTTCATGTAGCTCAGGTTGTGCGAAACACATTGTAGCTCAGTCACAGCCGACTCAGGATCACCTAGAATACCGAGCCAAGAGTTTAGGACAGGGGTGGGCAAACTATGGCCTGCGGGCCGTATCCGGCCCGTTTGAAATGAATAAAACAAAACAAAAAAAAGACCGTACCCTTTTATGTAACGATGTTTACTTTGAATTTATATTAGTTCACACAAACATTCCATCCATGCTTTTGTTCCGGCCCTCCGGTCCAGTTTAAGAACCCATTGTGGCCCTCGAGTCAAAAAGTTTGCCCACCCCTGGTTTAGGACCTTCCTTTCCTTATAAGGCAGACAGGCAGACTAGCCAATCACTCTGCGGCATGGGAATGGTGGGGGTGCTGCATGCTGCTTTACCCAAATCTAAAATGCTCACAACTTTCTCTCTCACCTCCCAAAATTAAGAAAATACCTTTATTATCATTGCGGGGGCCCTCTTATATCCCTAACTGGAGAGTTGAAAGGTCAAATAATATTTTCGTAATAAGAAATGACTACAGAATTCCTAAATTAATGAGAAAATATAAACAACCTATCTACATTCTTTACTTTTTGAACAAAATTGCTTAATTTCATTATATAACTTATTTATCACACTTGAATCCAAAATTAAATGTTTACTTCTTATAAACAGTTTCATTTTTTTAAAAAACAATGAGTTTCTTTGAAATTATTCAAAGGAATATATTATCTATTCTGAAGATAAATTCCAAAAAAGAGTATCAAAAATATATTTATCTTGGCAGCATCCATTAGAATATTTTTTATTGTCATGAATTTGTGTGTCATCCTTGTGCAGGAACCATGTTAATCTTCTCTGTATCATTCCAATTTTAGTACACGTGCTGCCAAAGCACTATCTATCTTTAAAAACAAACAAGTTTAGCTCAGCCGGCATGGTTCAGTGGTTGAGCATTGACCTATGAACCAGGAGGTGACGGTTCGATTCTGGGTTGTGGGCTCAAATCAATGATTCTCTCTCATTGATGTTTCTATCTCTCTTTCACTCTCCCTTCCCCTTTGAAATCAATAAAAATATATTAAAAAACAAACAAACAAGTTTAGCCCTGGCTGGTGTGCCCCGGCTGGTTAGAGTGTTGGCCTATACACCAAAGGGACTCAGATTTGGTTCCTGGTCAAAGGCATACACCTGAGTTGCAAGTTTGATACCCAATCCCAGTTGGGATGTATGTGGGAGGCAACAAACGATGTGCCTCTCTCACATCAATGTTCCTGTCTTTCTCTCTCCTCTCCCCCATTCCCTCTCTGCCTTCCACTCTCTTTAAAAATCAATAATTGAAAAATATCCTTGGGTGAGGATTAACAAAAATAAAGTTTACTAGGTTATAATTTACCTCATCTTTTGATTAATACTGACACATCTTGTTTTAAAAACTAAACATTCTTCTTGAACAAATTCGGGGAAAGGTATGCATAACATAATTCTTAGTAGCTGCCTATTGTGTGTTATGACTTTAGGAGCTTTAAAATCTTTATGATATTAAATTTCTCCTCTTAACATATTTTTTAGTTGAAGCATCAAGTCTTTATATTAAACTAGAGGCCCAGTGCATGAAATTCGTGCATGGGGGGTGGGAATCAGCCCAGCCTGCACCCTCTCCAATCTGGGACCCCTCAGGGGATGTCTGACTGCCTCTCGCAATCTGGGACCGCTGGCTCCTAAATGCTTGCCTGCCTGCCTGCCTGATAGCCCCTAACCCCTCTGCCTGCCTGCCTGATCGCCCCTAACCACCTTTGCCTGCCTAACTGATCGCCTCTAACTGCTCCCCTGCTGGCCTAACTGCCCCTAACTGCCTCTGCCTCACCCCACACCCGGGACTCAGGGCTTCCCTCCCTCCGGCCAGCCGCAGGCACCCAGGACCTGGGCCAGCTTCGCCCAGGCCGGCCACAGCCGCAGGAGACCACGGGCGGGCGGCTTCACCTGGGTGGAAGCCACAGGGGACCGTGGGCGGGTGGCTTGTCCCTCTCCCGGGCCACAGCCGCAGGCACAGCCACTGGCGCCCATGACCACAAAGCAGACAGCTTGTCCCTCTCCCGGGCTGCAGCCCCAGCTGCTGGAGCCTGGGACCATGGAGTGGGTGGCTTGTCCCTTTCCCAGGCCACAGGTGCAGCCACTGACACCCGGGGCCACAGGGCAGGCAGCTTGTCCCTCTCCCGGGTGGCAGCCTGGCTGGTCCCCATTCCTCTCTAGCAAGCTCATTTGTGCCTGGCTGCTCCCCATTCCTCTCTCCCCAGCTCATTTGTGCCTGTCTGGTCCCCATTCCTCTTTCCACAGTGTTGTGTCTTAGCAGTTCTGGCGTGAGGGCATGATGACCATTTGCATATTAGCTCCTTATTACATAGAATATCTCTGTTTAAAATGCAAACCTCTTATCCCTCAGATTTCTTGAAGCGGTACTGTACTAAGCTATCATCAACCATTTTACTGCCAAAATACAATTTAAGTTTTCTTCAGATTATTTATTAAACTCCTAAAGAAATGAGAATATGGGAGGTAAGCTGTTTTAAACCATGCTCCCAGCCTCCTAGCAGTACCAAACTTTAATTTTATAAATAGTGTTTCATATATTTTTTGTTAATCCTATCTCGAGGATATTTTTACATTGATTTTTAGAGTGCAAGGGAGGGGGAGAGACAGAAACATTGATGTGAGAGAGACACATCGATTGGCTGCCTCCCACATGCACCTGGACCAGGGCCAGGGCCAGAGTCTACAACTGAGGTATGTGCCCTTGACCCAGAATCAAACCCTGGACCCTTCAGTCCACAGGCCAATGCTCTATGCACTGAGCCAATAGCTAGGGCTATTTCATACACTTTTGATCAGTGCAAGGCAGGTAGACAGCATGGTCTGGAGCAGTGGTCACCAACTGGTGGTCCATGGACCACTGGTAGTCCATGAGGTTTGAAAGGTTGGCGACCGCTAATCTGGAGAACATGCCATGCAGTGCTAATGTTTGGAGGTAATAGTTGTGCCCTGCACAGGCAAGGGGCAACATAACATTAATAGGTAATATGTACAGAGCATTTACTCTTTGCCAGGTACTAGTCTATGTGCCTCACATATATGGACTTAGGTAATCCTTTCAACAGTCCTGGTAAGTAGGTACTATCATCATCTCCATTTTACAGATGAGGAAACTTAATGAAGGAAGGGCTTAGTGATCTGTCTATGGTCACACAACCAGAAACGAGCAGAACTAAGTAGTAAACTTGGACATTTTGGCTCTAGCAGCTCTGCTCTTAAGCAGTATATACTAGTATGTACTCCCTGCCTGCAACATAAAGGCCAAAAGGATACTGGGTGATGGGTACGAAGGCAGGTGGGGGACAATCTGACTACTTGACAGCTTTTCCTATGGCTAATCGTGAATTGGAGCCAGGGCAGCAGTTCGTTTGCCTTTTTAACATCTTTGGCCAAATATATCCTGTATATCAAACTAATCTCTCTATATAATGAGGAAGGTAGTACATATTTTGTGTGTTTTTAAAGCACTGGATCTGGAATCTAAAGACCTACAGCAACTCACTCAGGTCCCTCATAAAATGAAAAGGATAATAATAATAATATGTGCCTAGCTTACTTCACAAGACAAGCTTATGAGGTTTGATGAAAAGTGTGTGTGTGGCCCTCACTGGTTTGGCTCAGTGGATAGAGCGTCGGCCTGCAGACTGAAGGGTACCAGGTTTGATTCTGGTGAAGGGCACCTGCCTGGATTACGGGCTCGATCCCCAGTGTTGGGAGTGCAGGAGGCAGTCGATCAATGATTCTCTCTCATCATTGATGTTTTGCTCTCTCTCTCTCCCTTTCCCTTCCTCTCTGAAATCAATAAAAATATATTTTAATAAAAGAAAAGTGTGTGTGTAATTTTCCAAATTATTAAGTACTACATAACTCTTGAGCATTGTTATTCAAGGTGTTGGTGAGCACCTCAAAGGCAGGGACGTCCTCATATTGATCACTGTGTTGCTAGTACCTAGTAAAAGTGCTTGGAACTTATTACATTCAGCAAATGTTTGTAACTGAATGAATTAATGGACACTGAAAATAAGCATATGGATAATTTGGATTATTCTCTATATACCAAGAGAAACTGCTTTCAGTTGTTACCTTCAGGGGGTGAGGTGCACTTTTCCACCAAAATGCTAGGATTGTCACTTTCATTGGTGCTACACTGGGACCCCACTTGCAGACAAATCCTCTCGTTCAGGGCCACTTCTTTTGAACGATGAGTTTCTGGAGCAATTTTCTAAGGTTAGGAAATAAAAATAGGCAGTGCTACAGCAAACATACAGAAATACACTTACATAATAAAACATTAGCATGCCCAGATGTATAAAAAAATGGAAAGTTATCCAATGGTATAGATAAGTCATCTCGACTTGGGGTGATTTTCTCCATCCCCCTAACCCCGGGTGGCCTTTGGAATTGTCTAAGAACACTTTCAGTTGTCATGACTTGAAGGGACTTGCTACTGGAATTTAGTGGGTAGAGGCCAAGGATACTGCTAAACATCCCACAATGCACTGGACAGCCTTCCCTTCCCCCTATAACAAGAATTATCCTGGGCCAAATGTTAGTGGTGTTGGCATTAAGAAACCCTGTTATAGATAAAAGACAATTTCCCATGTTTTAAATGTATAAACATTATGACATTTACCTATAAATCCTACCATACTAAAACATCAACTGTCTAAAAACAATTCTATGGAAAATGCAATAATATTATCAAAATTCCATTCCAAGCAGATGCAGTATGCCATCAAGATCAAGGTAAAAAGGATTTCTTAGTCATCCTGGTCACATCTGAGGAGAAGAAGTAAAGAAAGGGGGCCTCAGGGCCAAAGAGAGATTTTTCATTAAACATCTTTCTATACTGTTTGACCATTTTTACTATCTTACATACCCATAGAAATTTTAACAGTTGATATATGCACTGAGTATACCACACTCTTATTCTAAAAAGTAGATAAGTTTTGTGAAACCACAGAAAGCCAACTTAAAGATAGCATACAGACATAAATCACAAATCTAGCTATTATCATTTAGAATAATGAGATTAAAGGGTTCCTCAGGAAAATATCTCCCAAGGTGACGGAGTTAGAATTATTAAAAATGGAGTTGCTTTGAATCAGAGCTGCAAGGAGTTTCCTGTTTTGCAATAGTTTCTGACTCAAGTTGAAGATAGCATTTCCTTGTATATACGTGCTGACGGCCACGGAGGGGGAAACGGATCACAGCTGACTCTATTTTCCACCCTAAGGCTCTACTCTTCCATTTCACATGCCTGCTGCCAAGTGAACATGAGGGCAAATATGAGATACTCCCAAAACCAGGACATAAAGGATGCCATCTGAGAGGTAGCTAACAAATCAAGAATTCATGAATAGCAAAGACAAAAGAAAATCAATTTATAGAGACTGAACAGCTTTTACGCCCGGGCAAGACAGCCCTCTGAAAAGGGAGTTAGTTGGTCAGCCCTGGAAGAAAATAAAAAGAAATGTCTGTTAGCAAAATTCTGGCTCGGAGACAAGAAAGGGTGAGTTAGCTCCATGGACATTGAGTATTTCTGTTCTACCAGCAAAGCTATGCCTACCCTCAGTGGGGCCTCCTGTTATTCTTCGTGAAGTAAATTTTCACAACTAATTCCTAGCCAAGAAGCCCACTTATCATTTGGCTTTCCATACAGTTGCTGACAACGGAGATGGAACACACCAGTGAGGCCAACAGAAGGCTTTCTAGAATATTTCACTTTTATAGTTTTCATGGCAAAGTAAGGAGATGGCCCTTGAGAGGTGAATGTGTGCTGAGGAAATGAAGTTTCTCAGCCTGTGAAGCAGAAAGCCAGCCCCAGAATGCTGGTAATGATGGTCGGAAAGGTCCAAATGCAAATTTCACCAAGCTCACAATTTTCATAAGCACAAGTCTTACACACTAAGTCCTCATTAATGCCATCAGTAGGTTCTGAGACTTTAAGTGAAACGACAATGATGTATAATGAAGCTAGTTTTACCACAAGCTAATTGATATAAAAGAGTTGAGTTCCTATGGCATCCTATCAATGTTATAACAAAAAGATGTTGAACAAAACAATATTATTCCAGGACCTCTTGTATAGCCCTGAAGGAGCCACCGTGACCCAAGGATCCTTGATAATTCTTATTTGGAAGCTGCATTTGCCCTTTGAAGACACCAGGGGAAAAATGTGCAGTCAAATGCCATAAATTAGAATCATCATGGGAAAATCTCAGTTCTCTTATTACATTAGATATTGTTTCAGGGAGAGGGCTGAGGAGTTTTATTACACAAATATTTTTATTATAATGAAATTTTTAATTGGAAAAATACTTTAGTACCTAAATTTAAACCTTATGTTTTGGGCATAGGAATAATAAAAGGACTTAGAAAAGAGATGGTGTGTGCGGGGGGATAGAATCATTTTTTAAAATATCTTTCAAAGCTCAAGGTAAATAATATTAGATTGGCATAAATAAAGTAGGAACCCACATTGTCAATGATCGCCAGATCAAGCACACTTCTTGGCAAGGAACTCAAGCCCTCCCAGCAGATCTGGATGAGGTATGTGAGATGGCTCCCATGTGACTTTCAGCTATGGTGACTCATTCCACTGGTAGCTAGCTGCTGTATGACATTATGCTCCACCCTTCAAATAATCTGGCCTTCTTTGAAAAATTTTATCAAAAATCAAGGCAAGAGTCCTGAACTGATCCCTCCCATTAGGACCAATGTCAAAAATTTGGCTGGGTCAAAACTTTGGCTGGGTCAAAACTTTCCCAGTTGCAGATTCCTTTCTAAGAACGAAAGGGATATCAGTTTCAGCTCTGCCTCTCTGGATGCCTGGACAGAACAACAATCTTTTAATTTATTCACCTGGTGAGACTTGTCTATCTCTTGGTGGTGAAAGATACTATCTAAAATCTGATGCCAGATCCTTCTTTCACTTGCCAGATTGGGAAACTATTAGATTGTTAAAACAGTGGTGGGGAGAGCCACTTAAGCTAATTTTTAAAAGAATCATTATAAACCCTTGATTCATCTTTTTTAAATATATATACTAGAGACCCGGTGCACAAAAATTTGTGCACTCGGGGGGGGGGGGAGGGTCCCCTCAGCCTGGCCTGCGCCCAGTCACAGTCCAGGACCCCTTGGGAGATGTCCACCTGTCAACTTAGGCCCACTCCCCGGCGGATCAGGCCTAACCTTGCAGTCAGACATCCTTCTGGCAGCCAGAGAGCCCTCAGGGGATGTCCAACTAAAGGCTTAGGCCCCCAAGGGATCAGGTCTAAACCGTTACTTGGACATTCTTAGTGCTGCCACAGAGGTGGGAGAGGCTCCTGCCACCACCACTGCGCTGGCCAGCCATGAGCCAGCTTCTGGCTGAGTGGCACTCCCCATATGGGTCTTCTGGGTCCCGCCCTGCCTTGCCTTTTTTTTTCTTCTAAGACATTTCACTTTATTTAAAAGAAGCCAACATACAGGATATAAAGGGTATGATATTTACAACAGTACAGTAAACAGGTTGGTTTCCGGGTAGGATCAGTAGTCTTTCAGTGAGTATAAACCCCCCTTCCCCTTGATGCTTGACCCAGCTGGCCGACAAACAGCAACAGTGGGGTGGGATGGGACTGCAGGATAGAAAGTCTCCCTGAAGGGATTAAAAATCACGTAGATGCTAAAATGTCCATGAAGGGGTCTTGGGGGTGAGGGGTGCCTCTGCCTCATTCCTTTGAGGGCTTGGCAGCAGGAATGCTGAGGGATTTGCCCCAAACTAACACACGGCCCACCCTGAGCCTGTAAATCTTTCACCCATGGAATATTCCCTTCCTGAGAGAATCAGCCCTAATCCCTCAGCCAGGGCCTGGAGGAGCCGCCCAGGCCGTGGGCACAGCCAGGACTGTGGACATTTCATGGCCTCTCCACCCCCACTCCAGCTGCCTAACAACTCTGCACTGCTCCCCTCACCCACCTCCCCCGTCACCCCATCAGGACGCCGTGCACAGGAGGGGACACTGGTTTTCCCATGCACATTGGGAACTGGCTGTTTCTGTTTTCTGGAGTAAAAAGGTTCCTGTGGGTCGGGTAAGGTCTCTGCTTGGCAAGAAGTTCTGTAACAGAGCCACTGACCACACCCACCTCCTCTGGGCATGGAGCAGCTCTGGCCCTCCAGCAGAACTGAAGGGAAGACCGTGTGTACCCTTCTGTCCCTCACCCTTCACATGCCCAGAACCATCAATGTCATACTTCCTAATTCCTATCACTGTATTTCATTAGTTCCATACTGTTTTACTAATCCTGAATCTAAACAGATTGGTTCAAAAGGAGATCCTTCTATTTTTAAAGTATTTAGTGATGTACCTGTGAGCTTTGCATGGATGAACTAAGCACATGACCCTTTCTTGTACATCAGAACCTGCACACACATGTAAAAACAGGACCTGTTTTTGACAGATGTGAAACCACCGTTTATTTGTAATAAATAATTACACAATCTAAAAAAAAAAAAAGAAGACCCGGCTTCCGCATGTTCTGGGTCCCTCCCTGCCTCGCTGCCGGGGATGCCATCGGGTCCCCGCAGCCAGGCAGGACGGCTTCCGTGTGTTCTGGGTCCCTCCCTGCCTCGTCGCCAGGGACATGATTGGGTCCCCCACAGCCAGGCAGGATGGCTTCCGCATGTTCTGGGTCCCTCCCTGCCTTGAGGGGTCATGGATCACCGCCGGGGTGGGGGGCAGGGAAGAGGCAGATGCTAGCAGCCTCTTCCCTGCCCTGCCTGGCTTCTCAGATCACCAGCTGGGGGGCAGGCCTTTGCCCCAGTTCTCAGATCCAGGGTGGGGGGCAGGGCAAAGGCGGCCCTGGGGGCCGCCTTTACCCTGCCACCTGGCTCTGGCCTTCCACCTGGGTTTCTGATCATGGTTCTTCCATCCTTCCCCTTTCGCCTCCCATCATTGAGCCTACCTATGCAAATTAACCACCATCTTTGTTGGCGTTAACCTCCACCTTTCTTGGCAGTTAATTTGCATATCGCCCTGATTAGCCAATGGGAAGCATAGCGGAGGTACAGTTAATTACCCTTTTTGTCTTTTATTAGATAGGGTTTTATTGATTTTTTTACAGAGAGAAAGGGAGAGGGATAGAGAGTTACAAACATCGATGAGAGAGAAACATCGATCAGCTGCCTCCTGCACACCTCCTACTGGGGATGTGCCCACAACCAAGGTACATGCCCTTGACTGGAATCAAACCCAGGACCCTTCAGTCCATAGGTCAACACTCTATCCCAAACTAACACACGGCCAAACTAGTTAGGGCCCCTTCATTCATCTTAATGGTCCTCCAATCTGAAGACTAAAAATGACCTCAAGGGTTTATCTCATTTAGCAATTTGAGAACTTTGGACAGTCACATCAGCCCCTTAACATGTACAAACTATCATAATACCACTTCTTCATTATGCTTCAAAGGATGTATGTACCCTAGTTTTGTCTGATAATGTTAATGCTGGGACCAAAGGACAGAAAGAGGAAAGGAAAATTACTCCCACCATTCATTCTCAGCCTCAAGACTGTAACCTTCAAAAGATCCAGACAGGAAATCCCCCAGCACTAACTGAAGACATAATCCATTTATCACAAATTTGGGATTGATAGCCACCAATGCTGTCAAATAGCTGAAATACATTACTTTATGCAGAGGTCACCCTTTATGGTCTCTATTTGGTCTCTTCAGGGGCAAAATGGGAGGAACAAGATCAAATACTAATATTAGGTTGCACCATAAAAGTGATAATTGCTTATGGTTCAACCTAACAATAGTAATAATGATAAAAGCTAACAATTACTGAGCACTAACTCTGTAGCCAGGTGCATTAAAAGCATCATCTTCTTTTCTTTTTTATTTATTTACTAGAGACCCGGTGCGTGAATTTGTGCACGGATGGGGTCCCTCGGCCTGGCTGGCAATTGGGGCCAATTGGGGCCATCTCGCCCAGTCCCTATCAGGGCCATCAGGGCCAGCCAGCTGGGGGAGAGACCGTGGGAGGTTAGCTGTGGGAACGCACTGACCATCAGGGGCAGCTCCTGCATTGAGCATCTGCCCCCTGGTAGTCAGTGTGTGTCATAGCCACTGGCCAACTGGTCGACTGGTCATTAACAGTCGCTTAGGCTTTTATATATATATACTAGAGGCCCAATGCACGAAATTCATGCAAGAGTAGGCCTTTCTTCCCCTGGCTGCCAGCACTGGCTTCCCTCCGGCCGCTGGCAGGCACCTGGGACCTGGGCTTCTCTCGCAGCCCCAGCTTCATCTGGAAGGTTGTCTGGAAGGACGTCCAGAAGGGTGTCTGGTCTAATTAGCATATTATGCTTTTATTATTATAGACTAGGGGCCTGATGCATAAAGACTCGTGCACTGGGGGTGGGTCCCTTAGCCCGACCTGCACCCTCTCCAATCTGGGAGCCCTCAGGGGAGCCCTCTCCAATCCGGGTGTTTCTGTTTGTCTTTGCAACCATATGAGCGAATTGTCTGAGACCCCCAACCCAGTTTGGTTTGTTGCTCACAGAATAAGAGAGGCATTTTTTTTCTTTGCTTCATTGGTGGAGATTTCCTGGAAGTTTTAGGATATCCTCCATTTAATTTTTCCTAGACACTCTGATTTTACTTATGTCTCTCACCTTTGCTTTCCCTCCATCCCCCACCGCAACAGTAACTTGCTCCAGGCTCACTTTGCTGCAGTGGTTCTCAACCTTCTGGCCCTTTGAATACAGTTCCTCATGTTGTGACCCAACCATAAAATTATTTTCGTTGCTACTTCATAACTGTAATGTTGCTACTGTTATGAATCATAATGTAAATATCTGATATGCAGGATGGTCTTAGGTGACCCCTGGGAAAGGGTCGTTCGACCACCAAAGGGGTCATGACCCACAGGTTGAGAACCATTGGTCTAGGAGATCCGTCTACCATCAGAACTACGATTTCCAGCATTCCTGGTGCTCCCCATGCTCTGGGCTTCTGCTTCTGGTCCTGGGGCTGCTACCAGAAGTACTATTCCCAAAATTCCCGGTGCTCCCCGTGCTCTAGGTTTCCCCTTCCTGCTGTGTCTCTGTTCCATGGCCTCCCACTCTGCCACATCCTCCCAAGCCTCCGGCTCTCCTGCTCTGCTCTCTGCCCAGCTGCTTGGGGGAGCAACCGAGGGAGCCACGTCCCCCCAAGCTGCCAGCTCTCCCGCTCTGCTCTCCACCTGGGGCCTGTGTATGCAAATTAACCTGCCATCTTTGTCAGGTTAATTTGCATATTCACTGATTGGCTGGTGAGTGTGGCAAAGGGATGGTCAATTTACATGTTTCTCTTTTATTATATAGGATAGATTGATTTGAGAGAGACAGGGAAGGGAGGGAGACATTGATCTGCTGCTCCACCCACTCATGCATTCACTGGTTGATTCCTGTATGTGACCTGACTGGGGATCAAACCCACAACCTTGGCACATCAGGACAATGCTCTAACCAACTGAGGTACCTTGCCAAGGCCCACAAATATCATCTCCTTTTAATACACATGCCCTTCATATGAAGTAGGTATAGTTGACCCTTGAACAACTTGGGGTGGGGTACCAACATCCCCTCTAGCAGTCTAAAATCCTCATAATCCTCACATAAATTCTGGTCTACAGTGGGCCCTTTGAATACACATATTCAACCAATCACAGGTTGAAACAGTATTTCTGATCTGAGGGTTGGGAAACAGCAGCTGGGAAACAGTGATTGGGAATGCAGAAATACTGTTTTTGATCCACAGTTGGTTGAACTCACAGATTCGAACCAGGTACATACTAAGTGTTGACTGTATTTATTTTTTAAAAATCTACATATAAGTGAACCTGTACAGTTCAAAATCATGTTGTTCAAGGGTCAACTGTACAATTATTAGCTCATTCCCCCACCAGCCTTTTACAAACAAGGAACTGGAGGCTCAGAGAGGTTAAGTGACTTGCCCAAGATCACACAGCTTGAAAGGGGAAAAGATAAAATTTCGAATCCAATTCTGATTCCACTGCCTCCTCAAGTTACTTTTAAGTTTAAATTCCTGTAAGTATACTAGGGATTAACCCCACCTGATCAATCTTTGAACATGGTTAACAGGCTAACGAGTAGGGAACAGTTAGAAAAAAAGTGACCTCTCAGGATTTCAATTAGATACTTAGGGGAGGCTTAGGGGTCTTTTCTGGAATTTCTCAAGATTGAACTACCAGAAATTGCTACAAAGACTCCCAATGCCTAAAGCCCCTCCTTAGGAACAAGAGGAAGCCAACATTGTGAAAAGCAGAACTCTACTCAAGTTTCACTGCTAGGAATATTACAGGCTTCCGCATTTAGAGGACCTCTTAGAAAATGCAAATACATTTGACTAGCCTCAATTAACACCTAAACCTTAACACCTCAGCAAGAAAAGGTTGAAGGAGGCAGATTAGCACATTTCCCTCCAGAGAAAGAACCTGTTACTTCCTCACTTTCTTAAGCCTTCACATACAATATTTTCCTTGTCCCAGCAAAACCAGGGAAGTGAGTAGAGCCACACTTTATACACAAAGAAACTGAGGCTCAGAGAGGCCTTTTAAATTTAAGTAATTTACCCCCAGGCCACTGAGCTCCTTAAAAGTGGCACATCAGCTAGCACCTAGCCTTGTCCTGCCACCTAACTGCTTGAACTGGTGATTTCACAATTCACAGCTCCAAAGTACTGTCACTAATAACAATTTCTCATTTGGCCTCAAAATCCTGGACAAAGTCAACCCTAAACATCCTCTCACACCCCCACTGAAAGAAGGTATAAAGATATAAAACAGCTTTGAACAGATGATATGACACTTTGAAGAACCTATCAATTAGAAGGGGCTACAAAGCAATAAAGCCCAAGAGAAAATTCCGCTGAATAAGATTATCATAAAGAACCAATCTTGTTAACAAAAATTCACTTGAGTCAGTCAACTACACCTGACTGGAAAGGCTGACAGTTCCCGTTTTCTTCAGACATCAGGAAACCTTCTGGTCAACCCTACCTGCCAGGGACATCTTATTTGTTTTTGCTTGCCATACAGCACTTTGCTTTGCATCACATAGTTCTTGCTTAACTATCCATGCATGTGATTAACAAGGTGGTGAATGTGCAAATTCCCTGAGAAATTGAAAGTATTATATAGATACAGACAGTCCTCAGGTTACGTCGGACTCGACGTACGTTATTTCGTGGTTACGTCACCATCTCCCATTTATTTATTAAAAAAAAAAGTTCCGTCATTTCGACATATGTACATATGTGCTTTATGTTTTTTATTATTTATTTACCACAAGTTAAGGTCAGGAATTGTTCTCTTTCTTTTAAATTTTTTTACTGTTTCACTTCATTACTGCTGTGTATGTGCTCCATGTGAGTGACGTAGGTGCTTATGTAGGTGGGTTCCAATTTACGGCGAAAATGAGTTACATCGTGTTGTAGGAACGGATCTCTGACGTAGTCCGAGGACCTACTGTACAAGGCTTTAGGCAGGAACCAATTTTAACATATTTATTTAGTGAGTGCCTAATAAAGATATCTACTATTTCCTATCAGAGAATCTCAATTGTATTTATCAAGTAATTAGCAAATCATTTCATACGTTCAATTTCCTCAACAGTTGTTTCTGTAATGTTATCAGTTAAAATTTAGACATAGCCCAAAATCAAATTCCCACCTTGAAGTAAGATTAGAATTGGGCTTATTCTTGGCTCCAATTCATAGTGTTCATTTTACCTCATTTAATGCCATATGTTCCAGAAAACTTACCTTATCCTGCTTGTTGCCGAAATGACTAAAATACCGCAGACTACAATTCGGGCTGGCTCCCTCCGGAGGATTCCATGTCCATTTTACTGTGCAGAGGTTTTCAATTGAAACACTCAAATTCGTCACTGGTGGCTGAGTTTCTGTTCAAATCAATCATAATAAATAAATTTATCAATATCAGCCACTGTTTGGGGTGATTCATTTAATTCATTCCTCCAAGTCCTAGAAGTCAAGAATAAGAAAAATGAGCAGAGCCCAGTGGTTGAGTATCAATCTATGAACCAGGAGTTCAAGGTTTAATTCCTGGTCAGGGCACATGCCCAAGTTGTGGGCTCCATCCTCAGGGTGGGGCATGCAGGAGGCAGCCAATCAATGACTTCTCCTCATCATTGATATTTCTATCTTTCTCTCCCTCTCTCTTTGAAATCAATAAAATTGTATTTTAAAAAGCTGAGTAGAAATATCTAACATTTATTGAGACCGGCACTGTTCTAAGTACTCTACGCATATTCACCCATTGAATCCTCACAACAACCTTATAAGAAAGACGGGGACTATCAGCCTGTTCTTAAAGATGAGGCAACTAAGGTGCAGAGAAGTTGAGTCACTTGTCTCATGTCCTAAGGCTAGTGAATGACAGAGCTGGGTGCAAACCCAGATGTTCATGTGGCTCCAAGGTCACGTTCTTAACTACTTGCTATACAGAGAAAAATATATTCTTAAATTTCTAAGTTTTCCTCCTGCAGGAATTTGGGGTTCCCCACACTTGGGATCCACGTCTCTCTCAATACAGTCACTTCCATCTCAGCAGTTCTACCAGTGAGCTTAAGCGTCTAGTCTGCTTGCTAACATGATCTGGCAATTATTTATAACTCTGCCAGAGAAGTACTGAGAGATTTAACAGCACTTGCTCTTCCCTTGAGTTCTGACACTAAACAGCTGGAACTGTACCTTTAGCTAATCTGAAGAGGGAATAAAAGAGGAGAAACTGTGAACCAGTAAAAGTATCTTAAAAATGTGTTTAATTTGGAGAAAGCCTCCACACCAAATATTTACTATTATTTTGGACGAAGCTCTACGACAGTGATGGCAAACCTATGACACGCGTGTCAGAGGTGACACGCAAACTCATTTTTTTGGTTGATTTTTCTTTGTTAAATGGCATTTAAATATATAAAATAAATATCAAAAATATAAGTCTTTGTTTTACTATGCTTGCAAATATCAAAAAATTTCTATATGTGACACGGCACCAGAGTTAAGTTAGGGTTTTTCAAAATGCTGACACGCCGAGCTCAAAAGGTTCGCCATCACTGCTCTAAGATGAGGGAAAGGAGTTTTACTACTTCTGCCAAATACAGGGAAATACATAGGGGCAGGAGTACATAATTTCAAACTTCCTTGAGAACTTTCCCTGAGGCCAGGACTACCAAAATCATCAGCCCAGATACTGGGTGAGGGGTGTACAGGAATGCTCTGTCGTACCTTCGCAACCTTTCTGTAAATCAAAAATTACTCCAAAATAAAGTTTATTAAACTCATTTTTAAAACAATCCCCCAAATTATCTCTAAAGTGGCAAATAATCATTAATTACTTAAGAACTACAGTTATATTAATTTATCAATCTATAGAGTTATATTTTATACCCTATGCTGACACTGTGGAGTGCACTGGGCCTCTTACATAATCTGCAATACTTATAGCATTACTTTTCTCTTTAAACTGAACAAAAAAATTCCATGTGTCCCAAAAATATCAACCCGACAGGCACTACGTAGTTGGGATTTCCCCCAACAGTCAGTTTAATACATCGCAGCCAAAAAGGCCCTTGACTCTCAATATTTATTCCCTCTTTCCTGACTCTACTACATTAAACTTTCAGCAAGGTAGACCAGAGGCCCAAATGTGGGGAGGAGCAGCCCACAGCAGGCTAGGCCTTGTGGAAACAGGGAATTCCTATTGCACTTCATTCTAACCCAGCTAGTGCCAGAGAGCACCAATGGCTCAAGCAACAGGATTTTAAGTGACTACAAGAGTGTACAGCTATTCCGTTTTGGCTCTTCTAACATCACATCAATGATGTTTGTTTGTTTTTACTTTTATTTCAGAAAGGGAATCATTAATCAGCTGCCTCCTGCACGCCCCCTACTGGGGATCAAGCCCACAACCTGGGCATGTGTCCTTGACCAGAATGAAACCCGGGACCCTTCCGTCTGCAGGCCAACGCTCTATCCACTGAGCCAAACCAGATAGGGCCAATGATGTTTTTGAAGACAAATCATTTGTCAGATATAGAGCCTCTAATAAAAACTTGCTCCTACTGAAGACTATAATCTACATTAGGATTATCTGTCTTATTTTCCAGGTTCCAGAACTAAACTGAAACAACCTTTCCACCTACCTCCCACTCCTACACAAAAATTGAAGCCCTGGTAATAATAACATTAGCTATTTATGGTTCAGTTACATTGGACAGCAATTTTCAAGTAATTTAAGACCTTTTAAAGTCTTTCTTTAACCTCAGTGTTTTAACAGAATAATATCCTGCACTATTTCCAATCTCACAAATGGATTTAATTCCTCCTCCACCTCCCCCCCCCACACACACACACACATCTGTTTTGAAGTGTCCTTTAGTCAGATCTCATTGTTTTTGCATTTTAGGCTATTTGTGAATATCTGCTATTATTTTTTCCCACTGATTCCTTCCTTTTTTTCTGAGATTTTTCTACTTCCTATACTTTAAAACACACACACACACACACACACAAATATACACACACCGAAACTTTAAATACAATCTCCAAATGTTTGGATATATATGAATACATGTGTATGTGTGTATAATACATCCAGACATCTACATAAATAAGTGCAGACCGTACTCTTGTAAAGGTCTCTAACAGCAGCTCACAGGTAATAGGACATAGAATTTCACTGGAGTGGAGTGACTAAGAACATGGGCTCTGGAGCCAGACTGAGTTCATATGCCTGCTCTGCTGCTTACCAACTGCCAAGTCACTTAACCTCTCTATGCCTCAGTTTTCTCATATATAACACGAGCATGGTCATAACCTAACAATTATTAGCAGGATCAAATGACTTAATACAGATAAAATGCCCTAACAGTGCCTGGCACAAAGCAAGCACTCAATAAATGTTAGCTAGCTGCTCTTTTTCTCCTTCAAGAGACAAAGAAGTTCTAAACAACTGTTTAGGTTTCCTCTGGAGGTGATATGTGCCCATGGTTTTTGAGACAGAACCTATCTCTCTTCTGCCTAATAAGCTTTCCTTAGGCAGCTAATGCATCCATTTCTTAGAGGCTGATCACTTACTTCAGAAAGCAAAGCGTGAAGGAGAGGAGAGAGGGACTTAATGTGATCAATGCTCTTTCTAATAAGGCATGTTGCTTAGCTGATGGTTTTGCATGCGTATTTGGGGAAAAGTTAAGGAAATCACAAGAATCACATATGAGACATCTATCTCCTTCCCTTACATCTATTCACTCATCAACTCAGTCTGTCCATTTTTTTCTTGCACCAACATCTCTCTGTGTCATTTCAATCACACTGGTTTGCTCTGATGGGCCCATGGTCCTGGACAGAAGGAGTCCACAACACAACTTTCTAGTGGTCACCTACAACCCAGTTAAGTCTCCCTGCTTGCTTCTCCTCCAGTGTAATTCTCCCACTTTGCTCCCCACTCAGGGCCTTCAAGGGCAAATGAAACTCTTCTGTTTGGACTGACTTTGCTGAAGCACCCTCCTGCCAAACCGGGCTCCTCCACTGAGCACAAAAAAAACACTCTCAACCTCTCACACCAGGGCATCTGCTCTTGCTATGCACCCCCCCCCACCCCCCGCAACGGGAATAATTTCTCCACCTATTCAAATTCCACTCATCCTGAAGGGCTAGCTCAAGTTTTACCTCTTCCATGAAACTACCAGCCCTCACAGTTTCCCCTCTTCTGAGTGCCTACAGTACTTATTGTTTGGAACACACCGCCTGGCAATTATAAAGCAAGTCTCCAAGCTACGAACATTCACTCTTTAACAAGTGGCCTGTATATACTTTCATGGGTCCCAACTAGTCCTGCCCTGCTACTCTGGGAGGCACCCTGCTCCTCTCCCAGCCAAGGACTCCCCTCACCTCTAAACAGAGAGGCACTGATACAGTGGTTAAGGCCTCTGAAATCAGGCTGTCGGGGTTGGAAGCCTGGCTCCACTCTACCAGCTGTTGTTCAAGCAAGGCTGGTAGGCTCACTGTGCCGCAGTTTCCTCAGATACAAAATGGGACTAATACCAGCACCTACAGTATAAGTTTTGTGTAAAGATTAAATGAAATAGTACAAGTGAAAAACTGAAAACACTGCCTGGCATAGAGCAAACACTATATAAATGCTAGTTGGTGTTATTAATTCATGCCACAATGTGGGCTACAATTCTAAACAAAATAAACTAAGCTGGTGACCTAATCATTCTCTAAACTCTCAAGGTTAGAGCTAAAAGAGCCCTTAAAACTATGGAGTTCACAGGGCATAAGGAAGGGGAAATGACTAGCCCAGAGTCCAACAGCTGGGAAATGTCAGACCACTAAAAGTCAAGTCCCCTGACTTTTTTTTCTTCTTCACCACTTTGTAATGCAATTCTATCAGTATTTCTAATGGGGAAAAAAATCTCTGTATTCTAAGTCATCAAGTTGCCAATGAACCCCTATGACAAAACTGATTAAGTTGGGGGGGGGGGGTGCTAGTATTGTCTAGAAGGCCAGCTGTTGTTTCAGGTGTGTGTGGGAGGGAGTCTGTAGGAGGGAGGGTGCTGGAGTAGCACTGTGAAAATCAGGAGACTAATGAGATGGGTGACCTTAAACAAGTCCCTTCCCTTCAATGGACATCAGTTTCCCCAAATAATTATGGAAACTGGATCTCCCCAAATGAACTAGCCGCACCTTGGGGGCAAGGCTGACGCTGTACACTCAGGTTCTAAGTGAATGTACAGCACCTGGCTGAGTACTAAAAAAGGCAGGCACTTGAATAATTACTGACTGACAAATTTCAAACCGCTCAGGTCTCTACTCAAATGCCACCTTTTCAATGAGGTCTTCCCACTCTGTCCTCTTTACAATGGCAAACGCTTTTGTTTTTCTACATAGCACTTAGCACCATCTGACATACCTTATACGCTCCCCCACCCCGACTCTTCCAATAGCAGATAAGCTCCACAGGGAGGGGACTTGATCTGTTTTGCTCATTGTTGACTGAATCGATTGAGGACTTCGAAGTTTCCTAATCAGCATTTCAACTTGGGTTTCAAAGCACAACACGTAGGTGAAAATACAATAAGCAAATTGTGGTGTTTGTGTCAATGTGATAATAAAATCTACCAAATTTGGAGCTACTGTTATCTTCCAAAATATCCAGAAGGCCACTCGTACCAGGAGCTGTCCCTGAGGAAGTCATTGGCCCCCAACTTTTCACAGTGATTCTGAAGGTTAAATAAAAGTTGCCACACAGCGTGAGGGGTATAGGCGAACTCTCTATACTTTCCCTGCAACTTTTCTGTAAATCAAAAATTATTCCAAAACATAAAGGTTATTAAAGAGAATAAAAAAGCATCCGCCTGGATGCTGCCCCGGGTTTCCCAATGGATTTCTTAGATTCCAGAGGAGGACGTGATTCCCACATCCTTTTTCTAAGAGACTAGGACCTTCAGAGGTTCCATTCACTCCCACCCCTTCACCGGACCGGGCTCGCCCGGATCTCGGACTCTGTTCTCGGACTCCAGGCCCCTCGACCCGTTCTGGACTCCCAGGCGACATTCCGGGTCCCGAACCGCCGCCCCACGACGCGAGAGTGTTTCGGTTCGGTGCCCAGGCGCCTGGCTCCTTTAGGCTCTTCGGCTCTTGCCGACGGCGCGAGGGAAGAGCGGCGGCGAGTCTTCGTCCTCCCGCTCCGCCGTCGCCGCCCGGGATTCGGAAAGCCCCGCCGCCCCTGGGTTCCCCACCTGGAAGCGGACGCCGGAGACAGCCGTCGCCCATCGCTGGGCGTCGAGTAACAGACCCCGGCGACCATTCCCGTCGCGGCCCTCGGCCGCGGAGCCCTTGCCCGCCTCTCGGCCGCTCCCCCCTCCGCCCCTCGGTCGCTGTCCCCGGCCCGGGGGGCCACACTCACCCGCGGGCACCGCGTCCCCGCCGCCGCCGGCGCAAAGGAGCAGCGCCCATAGCGCGCAGAGCCGCGCCGGCAGCTCCATGCAGCCCCTCGCCTCGGAGCCCGGCGGGCGGCGGCAGCCTCGCCAGTCTCCGCCTCCTTCGCTCCGGCTCCCACTTCCCGGCTCCGCCGCCCTGGAGGCTGGGGCCGGCGCAGACGGGAAGGGCCGCCCCGCCCACCGGCCGCAGGTAACCCGAGCCGCCAGCGCGGTGGGGGCGGGGCGGGGCGCAGCGGCTACAGGGTCAGCCGCCCAACACCTGGCCCAGCCGCGCTCAGAGCCTCCTGAGTCTCATCGCGGGCCAAACAGAGCCTCCTGGACCACATCGTCCCCCGCCCCCGCCAGCGCCTGCCGGTCCCCGACCCCCGCGCCCGGGCCCGGGTCTCCGCTGCGTGCCTACTTGCGGGGCCTTGGCCGTTCCAAGGACTGTGCCCTGCTGGGCACCAGGGCACGGCCATCTAGGGGAAAGAGCCTCGGCCTGGGAGCCTAGAGACGTGGCTTCTAATCCTTGGCCTCTGAGCCATTGTTTCCTAAACTGTGAGTCCAGGGCTAGTAATCCCAGCCCCACCTCACTAGGTGGACTTGGAAGACCACAGATTGGATTAGTCATGTGAAAATGACTAAAAGTCTATTTAGAATCTAATACATAATATTGAGGGGGGCGGAGAACCACAGCTCTAAATATAAGGGTCAGTGCCATACTGTGTAATTGGATTTTTTAAAAGCACACAACTAACTTTCCATGTGTTTCTTTTCTGTGGGTATGAATTGAGAGGATGGAAAGTGAGGCAGAAGGATACATATTAAATAGAGAAAGTGGGTGACCAAGGGCCATTGAAGTTGGGAATGGAGGAAACATGGAACCCTTTATTTGCTTCCTATTGCTGCTGTAACGAATTACCACAAATTTGCTGACCTAAAACAATACAGTTTTATTATATTAGAGTTCTGGAGGTCAGAAGTCTCACTGGGCTAAAATCAAGGTGTGGGCAGAGCTGCCTTCCTTTGGGAGGTTCTAAGGGAAAACCTATTTCCTTGCCTTTTCCAGCTTCTAGAGCAGGGTTGGGCAAACTTTTTGACTCGAGGGCCACAATGGGTTCTTAAACTGGACCGGAGGGCCGGAACAAAAGCATGGATGGAGTGTTTGTGTGAACTAATATAAATTTAAAGTAAACATCATTACATAAAAGCGTACGGTCTTTTTTTTTTTTTTTTTAGTTTTATTCATTTCAAACGTGCCGGAATGGCCCACGGGCTGTAGTTTGCCCACGGCTGTTCTAGAGGCTGCCCACATTCCTTGGCTTGTTGCTATACCACTCAGACCTCTACATTCCTTCTTACATCATCTCTCACTCTGACCATCCTGCCTCCATTTTTCATTTCTAAAACCCGTTTGATTAAATTGGACCTACCAGATAATCCACGATAATCTCCCCACCTCAAAACCCCTGATTTAATCACATCTGCAACATTCCTTTTTCCTTTTGCCAGGTAAGGTAACATATTCACAGTTGTCTGGAATTAGGATATGGACATGGTGGGTGGGGAACATTTTATGTTACCATCTCCCAAAAAAGAGTCATGTCTGGATGGATGAGACCCACCAACTGAGGTGTATTTTGTTTGAATTAAGCCAATGTATATACCTGAAATCTGTTGCAAATAATATATCAATAAAAATGCTGATGTAAATACACCTAGTTCAGAACCTCCCCAAAAGCCATGGAATGTTGAACCCATCCAAAACAAAGTCCTCACTCTTGGCCCTCAAATTCAATGCATATTTATTGTCCTTTCAGGAACTGTGGTAGACAGCCATTACAAATACTAGTAGGCCCTACCAACAAAAGCTACATCCAATGCAAGGGGCTATTATAAAGGCAAGAACAAGGAACTGTGGGAAACAAAGAAGAGGCATCTTATGGGAGGGAAAGGACAAGGAGAGCTTCCAGAAGTCAGGCCTGCATGTACTGAATTTTAAGATACCGAGTCCGGTTCAAGGTTCATAATAAATCCTTGCCTGCATATATTATTGAACAAAATAATGTTTATGAAAACATTTTGTAAACTACCAAACCCTGTACAACTGCAATATTATTTTTCAGTTATTTCTTATAATGTAATTTCTAAATTAGCCTGCAGATAGGCCAGTCTCTAACCTAAGACCTCTTCTCCCATCACCACACGCATGCATACTTGTTGACATTTGCCATAAACATTATACAATAAGTTTATAATAATGTCTCCAGAATCATTATGTCATCTGCCTTTAAGAAGTCTCCAGTGAGAACAGGAGCCCCTGAGGACTGGCTGAGTGCCATTGGGTACATTGTCTGCATAGACTAAGCAAGCGAAGACTTAATGAAACAACAGTAATGGCAGGAAATGATTAGGAAAATGAGGGTCAGAGCTTGTCATTAGCCTCTAGAAAACACCCTGAGAATTTGGACAGACATTGTGAGCGAAACGACAAAGGGCAGTGGTGTGGCCTGCTGCTATCTGTGAGTAAGACTGTTGCAGTCATTTCCACATTCTCTGGACCCTAATTATCAAACATTAAAAAAAAACTTAAGGAGGTCGTAAGGGTTAGGAGTGCTGTTTCTTCAACATCAAACTTTTATTTGTAATCTTTATGTCCTTTAACTGAATGAGCATCTTGGATGGAATTAAGCCACTGTCCTGTCTGCAGGAAGATGAAGATAAATGGAAGGCTTTCCAGGAACTGCAATAAACAAGAGCTCTCGTTTTGCCTTGTGTAATCAAAGTCCTGATGAGTCAACATCAAGTTTAGCTGCTTTAACCCTTAATTCATCGAGCCCTGATGACTTGGGTGTGAGACTACCATTTGCCTCTACTTGCACTTTAGCCTGAGGTGGCTGGAGTTCTGGACTGACCTAGTCACCTCAGCCACTCGAGTTGGCTCTCTCCTTTTCTCTAAGGGGAGTTAGAAAAGGGCACAAACAGGAAAATATCTGGGAGGAAAAAATGATGTCCCTCTTTCCAAAGTCAGGCCTTCTTCCAGCCACTTAGAGATACCCTCCTGAGTTCATAGCTAAGAATTCTGGTTCCTTAGGCAAAAGTCTCACAGAGGGTCTTCTACCTTTTATCAAACAAAAACCAAACAGATCCCCACCGCTACTGCAAAGCAAAAAGGGAAGTAGCAAATAGGGAATTTCCCTCTGACACTAGAGCAATGGTTCCCAATGGGGGCAATTTTGCCTCCCCAGGGGACATTGGGCAATGTCTGGAGATATTTTTGGTGGTCATGACTTGGGGTTGTGGGTGTGCTACTGGCGTCTGCTGCATATAGGCCAGGGATGCTGCTAAATATCCTATTAGGCACAGGCCCATCTCCCACAACAAAGACTTATCCAGCTCAAAATGATAATAGTGCCAAAGTTGAGAAATCCTGAGCTAATGTCCTCTTTGTTATCTTTTGTACTTCACCCCTACCCACCCATTCTCCTCATGCCCACCAAAAATCCCAGAGAAATTAATGCTAGAAGTAGTTACCTTTGACACCTCTTTTCTTTGTATCTACTGTTCATAGTTTCTCCACCCCATCATCTAGTCATGTAATCACTCGCATCATAAAACACCTCTCAGATCTCTTCTCTACCCTCCTCACCTCCACAGTTATACTCGGGTCCTTATGGCCCTTCCCTTATACAATCAATACAGTCTTCAAGTCCACCTTTCCTGAGATAGATCTTTCCAATGTGCAAATCTGATCCTTTCACTCCCAGCTTATGTTTCTTAAGTGACCACACCTTCCCTCAAATTCGACAAAAGGAAGTCCCAACTCCTTTGCCTATAGTCTTGTTTCTTCATGTCGCATTCCCCACTCTGCCCAGCTTCATCTCCAGCTAGTCTCCTCAAGTCACTTGGCACTCTTATTCTCCTAGCTAGCTGGCCATCTTTGAGCAATTTTGTTTGGTCTACGTCATGTTTAAGTTTATTTAGATTTTGATGTCTAAAATGAAAAGAAAATCAGGAGATTTTGCATAACACTCCCTATTTCCAGCTTCTCTGGGGAAATCACAAGTTCTGGTAACATTGGACCTGCAGTCCAGTGTGCCAATAGTCGGCAGGCCTAAGCAGGGGTGACCACTTTAGCAACAGGGCACATGCTCCCTGGCTGACCTTTAGCAACAGGGCACATGCTCCCCAGCTGTCCTGGCACTTATTACCTGCCTGGATCCTGTTTGTCACCTCTGATATTTTCTCACTGTAACTCTTTCCTCTTGCTGTTCTCTTTGGCCAGAAAGCGTTTCCATTCCTCAAATGCCATTTTTTTTTGGCTTAACCCACAAATGCAAAATTCTTTACTCCCTCCTATATGTGTGCTAATAGCACTTAACAAATTCTCAACCATAGCAAATAATACAGAGGTTTGTGTGCATGTCTATTTCTGCCACTGGACTCAAGCTCCTGAAGGCTAGAGACTCTGTCCAGGCTGACCACAGGAGTTTCACATAAGAGGGGCTTAGGAATAGTAATCTGATTGGAAGACACAACATCAGGGGGCTTGACTTGAAGCCATGTGTGTACAGGAAGGACATTGCCCTTACTTAGATTTTAAATTTATCTGGGACAGCTTGAGGGAAAACACCATCTGGCACCACAGCGAAGATAGAGATGAAAATAACATGGTAAGTGACATCATGCACTCAATGCATGGTTTAATTGACTTGAAGGTTCCGGTTCTTCAGCAAGTGGTTTTCTTCTACTAGTACAAGTTCATTGTGGCTCACTCAAGGGAGTACTGTTTGCACAAGATCCTTTGAGTTTAGTCTGAGGCAGAGTAGCATGGTGCCAGGTGTCTGAGCCAATCTGCTGAGGCCCATCAAACTCTAGATCTCTAAAGTTTACAGCAGTTATTGAACTGACTCTTGGATTCAACAAGGCACTCCGCTACTCAAAACTCTCCAATGGCCCCCAAGGCCCCACACCATTCTACCGCCTAACTTCCTCTCTTTCTGTTCTCCCCCATGCTGACCTCATGGCCATTGCTCACACCAGCCAAGTACACTCTGCCCAGCCTATTTCCTCTGCTGTTTGTTCCCACCTCAAAGAGAGCCCCAGGTCTCATTCCCTCCCCTCAATCAGAGACCGCTCATAGAGGCCACCCTGGCCGCCACATCCAAAATTGAAACCCCCATCCACACTCACTTGCTATCCATCCCCCTTCCTGGGTGATTCCAGCTCTCCACACTGGAATATAAGCTTCACCCATCAGGGCAAGGAATTTCTTCTGATTTGCTCCCAGCTGTATCCCCAATACTCAGAACCATCTTTGATACATAGTACATATTCAATAAATATGTTAATGAGTGAATAAATTACACTTTGCCAGGTGCTGTGAGGGATAACAACCAACCAATCAACCAACCAACCAACCAACCAAGAAAAAGAAGCATTTCTTGTTGTTGTCCTTGAGAAATTTCCAGTCTATGTTGTGGAAAGTTATGTAAAGCAATTAGAGAAAATGCAAAAAACAAAAAAACAAACAAAAAAACCCCAGAAACAATAAAAAATGCTCATTTGGGATATAGGCTTCAGAGAAAGGCGAGACAGACCAGTGTGGTTGGAATTGCTTTTAAAGGTTTCTTGGAGTAGATTGGAGTTGAACTAGACCTTGAGAGAAGGGAGGGAAGGAGAGGGAAGGGGAGTGGGGAGAGGAAAAAGGCAAGGGAGGAAGAGAGAAGCAGTCAGTTTATAGCAAGATCTTAAGCAATAAGGAGTCACAGCAGACTTTTACAAGCAAGATAGTTTATTTTAACAAATGTTATAACTTAATAAGCTTTCTTGTCATTCTTATGTGTCTAGTATGTTTTTCCACATCTTTACTTTCCTGTCTCTACCATTCTGTTTTAGATGTGCTCTTGGAAACAACATGTAGTGCAAATTTGTTTTTTCTCTCCAATGGGCAGTCATTGTCTTTTAACTTTAGAGTTTAGTTCTAATATATTTATACTTATTTCTACTATCTGATTTTGTGCCATTTGTCCCATTTTTTTTTTCTGTTTTGTTTTATCCTCTCCCCTCTTGACTTCTTTGAAATGTTGTGGGGGACTTGGATTTTGTTTTTTCATTTCAAGAGCATTTTTATCTTTTGTAAAATAGGCATCACAATAGTGTCTATCACAGTGTTTGTGGTAAGGATTAAATGAGATGAAGAAACTCATATAAAATGTGTATCCAGTGCCCAGCACATAATAAACACTAATAAATGTGAATTATTATTAGAAGTTCTAGTACTCGTTCATCTTTAGGGTTCCCTCATCTCTTGCGGTTCCGCTTCTGATGTTCTCCTTTCTGCTGACAATGTCCCATTTGTTCTCAGTCCTTTTTCTTTCATTTCTCCTTTGCTGCCATTCAATTTCCTGTTTCCTCTTAATCATTCATGCCCAGGCCAGCTATATGTACAGGCTTCCATGATGAAGGCTCTTGGGGAAGAGAGTCAGGGTGGAGAGGTTTGGTGGCACAGCAGAGCAGGAGGAGAGACAGTGGTGCCTTGTCCACTGATTCTCATTCCACAAGATGACAAAGACACTGCCCAACACACAGACAACTCTGCACATCACTCTAGGCTGGCCATGGTAATATTGGATCAGCTGGAATCATCACTTACTCTGACATGGGTATAAAGACAACTCACCAGCTAGGATACCATTTGCTTCCTTAGCACCTTCACCTGTAGATGCTCACTGTCCACTCTCAAGAAGGAATCTTGCTGTGGGAGAGTGGGTGTCACCCCACTAGAAATTTGTATATGTACAAACCAGAGCCTGGAAAGAGGAACAAGTTGTGCTCAAACACATTGTGGTCAGAGGAAAATTTTGTCATAATTGTTGTGACATAGCTACAACTAAATTTAGCAAGCTGTGTATGTGTATGTGTGTGTGTATGTGTGTGTGTGTGTGTGTGTGTGTGTGTGTGTGTGTGTGTGTGTGATGCTTAGAGAAAGCAACACATTATGGTTCCAAAAAGCAAAAACCCTTCAGATCAAACAAGAAGCCTCCTTCTAATTTGGTATTTGATTGCCATGGCAATTCCTTACTCCAGTTACTTCATATATTTGCTTTTACTGTGTCCTCTTTCAAGATAGATTGTGTCACTGGAGGAACAGGGTCACTTGGTGGAGTTTTGGGTGTTTTTCAGTTCTCTGGTGGTTTCCACACTTGGATCATGCTAAGTGAAAAAAGTCAGTCAGAGAAAGACAAATATGTATATGTGGAATCCAAAGAGCAAAATAAACAATCAAACAAAATTGAAAGAGACGCATAGACAGAGCCCGAACTGGTGTCTTGCCAGACAGGAGAGGGGTTGGTGGGCTGGGTGAAAAGATGAAGGGATTAAGAAATACAGATTGGTAGTTACAAAATAGTCATGGGGGAACGTAAAGTGCAGCATAGGGAATAAAGTCAATAATATTGTGATAACTACTTATGGTGCCCATTGTGTACTGGAAATATCAGGGGAGCACTGTGTAAAGTATATGATTAGCTAACCACTATGCTGTACACCTGAGACTAATACAAAATAATATTGAATTTAAACTTCAATTTAAAAATAATGATTCCATGAGAAAAAGGAGGCCTTGTCCCCCTGGATGTAACTGTGTGTCCTAAGTCACTATACATGTATCGCTATATGTCCTTTGAATAATATTCAAATCAGTATGATCTGACTCACATTAGATTAAAGGAACTTAACCTTGAAATCCATTCTACTTTGGGATAATTGATTTAAAAAAAAAATTCTGGATTGTAAAAAAATATTCCGGAGAATGTGGATTCTTCTTTGTCTCTTTATTTTTTCTCTATAAACCTGCCAAAGTCCACAGTTTATGTTGTACACTCTATGAGACGCATATAGTGACATGTGTCCACCATTATAGTATCGTATAGTTTCACTGCCATAAAAATCAGCTGTGTTCCATCTATTCCGCCCTCCTCCATAACCCCTGGCAAACACTGATCTTTTTACTGTTTCATCTTATCCACGATGTCATATATTTGCAATCATACAGTATGTAACCTTTTACTATGGGCTTCTTTAAGTGCATTTAATTTCCTTCCAGTCTTTCCATGGAACACCAAGACTGTGCTCCAACAATTGACAAATCTGTCTATCTATAGTGCTAATTGAACATTAATATACAAAGACAATCAGTTTTGACAGTTATTGGCAAACTTGCAGAATTTAAGGACCCAAACCAGAGACTGTATATTATTTATTTTCTTGCTAATCCAACATGTAGAGAAAAGTCTTTTTTTAAGTACATTAATTTAATTTAAAATATTAATTCATTACCTTTTTGTACTATAATATCAATATAATACAAATAAAATAAAAATTTTATTTTTCATTAAAATTATACTGGCATCATTATTTAGATAAAGTTTAATAAAATAATATTTTCACTGTCAAAAATAAATAAAAATACAATTTAAAAAAAGAAGTAAAAGAGGTATTGAACTTACATATTTTGAATGGGCCTCACTTGAATATGAGAGTCTAATCTTTTCTTGTTTATTGAATTTATTGGGGTGATATTGATTAATAAAATTATGTAGGTTTTTGTTTTGCTTTTATAATATTATTATTTTAAATATGTTTTTATTGGTTTCAGAGAGGAAGGGAGAGGAGGAGAGAAAGAGAAACATCAATGATGAGAGAGAATCATTGATCGGCTGCTCTCTGCACACCCTACACTGGGGATCAAGCCCGCAACCCGGGCATGTGCCCGAACTCTGACCTACTGGTTCATAGGTCGACGCTCAACCACTGAGCCACACTGGCTGGGCTATATAGGTTTTGAGTATACATTCTACAGCACATCATCTGTACACTGTATTGTGTATTTACCCCCTTGAGTCTCCTTCCATCATCATTTATCCCCCTTTATCCTCTTCTACGTCCCCCCACCCTGCTTTCCTCTGTGAATCACCATACTGGTCCATGAGTCTCTCTATCTTTTTTTTTGCCTTTGGCAATTAAGCAAATACTTTTATTCTTCACCATAAATTTTAAATAGATGGTGTTGTATTTTTAAATATTTTTATTACAAAAGAACAATTTCAACTTACAATAGAGATGAAATGCACTACATTTCTGACTATATACAATAACAAAATGCCTTGCCATGATTGAAAATTTCTAAAATTACGAGCTATATAATGTATTGGATCTGTCTTCATCAAAAAGAATGCTGCTACCAGCATGGAAACAGGAGCAATTTAATTTCCTGCAATGCACAGAAAGTACATGGAGTAGAAGGTGAGATAAACATATGCTGCAGACAGAGGTGCAGAGTGAAACACATCTAGGAGGAGAGAGAGTTTTAGGAAAGAGTGGGAAAAGGAATGGAGAGGGAGAGAGAAAGGGAATGGGGAGAGAGAGAGGCAGAGAAATAGGGGGGGAAATGGGAGAGAGGGTCTTGTTGCAAATTTAGTAGTCAGATAAATATTTGATTTACTAGTAAAATGACTCTGAGGGAGTTTACCTCCCCTAGTGTTCTTTAAACTTTTTAAAATCTGAAGACCCCCTTAAATTCAATCCTACTTTCTTTCCATCTCTCCCACAGGTATTCATTCTAAGGACATGCCTTACTTAGCCTGCATTATAACTCTGTCTCAGGGTTTACATCCTGGGGAACATAACCCGTGACAAGCGTCTAACACGGTGCCTACCACATTTATGCTTAAAGTATTGAAGCAGTTAGTTTCCTCAGTTCCAGGTAGACTTGACTTTAAACAAACTAAATTTAATAACTTCTAAACACTTGTGAGGATTATACATTTTATAAACATGTTCTTTAAATATCTTAAGGTATTTAGGAGACAATGGGATTTATTTAAAATAAGGTATAATCATTAGGGAAGTACAGATCAAAACCACAATGAGTTACCATTTCACAGCCATTAGGGTGACTATTATTTAAAACACACACACACACACACACACACACACACAGGAAATAACAAGTGTTAGTGAGGATGTGGAGAAGTTGAAACTCTTGCGTATTGTAACATGGTGCAGCCACTGTGGAAAACAGTTTGGCAGTTCCTCAAAAAATTAGACATAGAATTATCATATTATCCAGCAAATCTACTTCTAAGTCAGTGATGGCGAACCTTTTGAGCTCAGCATGTCAGCATTTTGAAAAACCCTAACTTAACTCTGGTGCCATGTCACATATAGAAATTTTTTGATATTTGCAAGCATAGTAAAACAAAGACTTATATTTTTGATATTTATTTTATATATTTAAATGCCATTTAACAAAGAAAAATCAACCAAAAAAATGAGTTCGCGTGTCACCTCTGACATGCATGTCATAGGTTCGCCATCACTGGTCTAGGTATATATCCAAAAGAACTGAAAGCAGTGACTTGAACAGATATTTACAAACCCATGTTCATAGCAGCATTATTCACAACAGCTAAAACATGAAAGCAACCCAAGTGTCCATTGATGGATAAATGGATAAGCAAAATGTAGAATATACATACCATGCAATATTATTCAGTCTTAAAAAGGAAGAAAATTCTGACACATGCTACAACACTGATGAACATTGATGACATTATGCTAAGTGCAATAAGTGAGTAACCAAAGGATAAACACTGTATTATTCATTTTATATGAGATCTTTAGAATAGTCAGGTTCATAGAGACAGCAAGTGCAATGGTGGTCGCCAGAGGCTGTGGGGAGTGGGAAATAGGGAGTTATTGCTTAATGCATAAGTGTTTCAGTTTGGGATTATGAAAAAATTCTGGAGATGAATGGTGGTGACGGTTGCACAACAATATGAACATACTTAATGCCACTGAATTGTACACCTAATGGTTAAAATGGAAATTTTTTATGTTATGTATATTTTACCACAGTAAAAAGTAAAATATTTTCAAAAGTATAAATATGACTGAAATCTTGCAGTACATTAGTAAATTGGTTGCATAGAATAGTTAATGAATTATTTCTTTTTATGGCGAAATAATAGCTCATTGTATGGCTATACTACCTTGAAAACATTATGCTAAATGAGAGAAGCCAGTCACAAGAGACCACATATTGGCTGATTCCATTTATATGTGATGTCCAGAAGGGGCAAGTCTATAGAGACAGAAACTAGTTTAATAGTTGCCTACAGCTGGGAGGAGGAGTGGGATGAAAAGAGGAATGACTGCTAACGAGGCTAAGACACACAGGGTTTGGGGACAGGAGGGATGGGGTGATGAAACTGAAAATCATTGAATTCATTTTAAATGAGTGAATTATATGTCAATAAAGCTGTTGTTAACAAATACATTAATGAAAAACAAAATAATAGAAAAGACTCCCTTGAGGAATATCTTTCTTGATTCATCTAGGAAATTAAACTCTTATGCCTCAATGTGAAAAGGTTCATGGGTGTTCTTGTATTTCCTGTCAATCATTCAGTAAGTACTTAGTGAAAACTTTTTGTGGATAAATAACACTATTAAAGGTACAAAGCAATCTACAAAAAATATTGTCTTAAAATACATGTCTGCCTTTCAGAAGCTTGCACTCTGATTAAGGAGACAAGATATACACACATGAAATGAGATTAAGGCAATGCCATGTTGGAGTTCAATTATCAACTCATGATAATGATTCCATTTGCCACACACAACCAACCAAATTTATTATTATTATAAAATTAGTGATACTGAACATAAGATTTCATAGTGGCTAAGAGCAAGGGCTCTGAAGCCAGACTGCCTGGTTTGAATCCTGGCTCTGTCACTTCCTAGCTGCGTGCAATCTTGTGCAAGTTTCTTAACTTCTCTGTGTCTCAGCTTCCTCCTTTTGAAAATGGGGATGATCATGATAATAACATACTTCAGAGGGTTGTTGTGAGGATTAGATATGTTAATTCATGTAAAGTACTTAGAAAAGTTCCTGGCACATAGCAAATGTTCAATAAAAGTATTAGTTACAAAAAAAAGTATTAGTTACTGTTATTTCCAGAAAATAGTGAGAAATCCCTTTGATGAATATTGAATATTTAAACATACATTTTAAATATATTTCTTAACAGAGCTGTGACCCTTTTACCGGAGATTTCGGCAATGCATATGCCAGGATGTCATTCAGAAATGTCACAGTGTTATTGGCTCGGGGTGTCAAATGTCTAATATCCTGGCTGGGCACAAAGTAGGGGTTCGATAAGTAATAGAATTCAATGAAAAAATGTAGTTTAAAATGTTAAAAATTTTGGTTGATAAGATTATGCCATTTTTTTTGCTCCTTTCTTTTTCCCCAAAATGATTGGATTACTTTTATTTGGTTTTATATTTTTACTAGAGTCCCGATGCATAAAATATGTGCAAGAGTAGGCCTTCCTTCCCCCAGCTGCTGGAACCAGATTCCCTCTGGCACCCGGGACCCGGGCTTCCCTCTGGCTGCTGGCAGGCACCCGGGACCCGGCTTCCCTCGTAGCCCCAGCTTCTTCTGGAAGGTCGTCTGGAAGGATGTCTGGTCTAATTAGCATATTACACTTTTATTATTATAGATTGTTAATATATCAAACCTACAGAAATGTATAGGGACCAACATGATGGACACAGATATACCCATTAAACTCAGTTATAACTTTAATAAGGTTAGCTTTATTAAACTGTGATCCTATACCATATTTGCCTGTGTTTGCTTTCCCTCTTTTTAAGAATTAAGACATTATAGATAGAATTGACACCCATATACACTCTTCCCAGAGTGTCTCCTAAAACCATCTCTCCTTAGAAGTCTCATTATGTCTAATATTTTTATACTACTACTACTACTACAATGAGTATATTCATAAATAATGTGGGGATATTTTGCATATTTTAAAACTATGTAAAATGGCAATCTATATACATGTCATTGTAAAACTTGCCTCCTTCATTCAGCATTTTGTTTGTGAGATTCAATGTTAACACATGTAGCTATAGTTCATTCATTTTCCTTGTAGAATATTCCAGAGTATGTATGTTTACTTATCCATTCTGATGGAGGACATTTGTATTGTTTCCATTTTTTCACTATTACAAACAGGACTGCTATGAACATTTTTGGCATCCATGCAAGTTTCTCTAGGTGTCCATCTAGAAATGATATTTGCATCTTCTACTTTACTCCATATTGCCAAATGGCCCTGTAAAGTCGTTATACTCTTACCAGCAGTGCCCGCAAATTTCCATTGCTTCACCTTTTTGCCAAAACTTATTTGTTGTGCTTTTAAAAGTTTTGCCAATTTGATAGGTGTAAAATGGTCTCTTTGTAAAACATTTGGAATGATGCCTGGTAGATAGTGGGGTCTCAAGAGGGTGAGTTATTATTTTAATTAACATTTCCATAATCAATATGGATGTTGGGTGCCTTTTCCTTTGTTTACTGGTCATTAAAGTTTCTGCTTTTGTGAACTACTAGTGCCTTTTCATGTCCTTTCCCTATTGTTTTTTACTAGGTTATTTGTCTTTTTCTTATTGATTTATTGTGTTATTTTTCTTGCACTAATCCTTTGTTGCTTACGTAGTCTGTTGCATGTTTTTTACTTCATTTATGGCAGGGGTGGACAAACTTTTTGACTCGAGGGCCATAATGGGTTCTTAAACTGGACTGGAGGGCCGGAACAAAAGCATGGATGGAGTGTTTGTGTGAACTAATATAAATTCAAAGTAAACATCATTACATAAAAGGATACGGTCTTTTTTTTTCAATAGTTTTATTCATTTTAAACGGGCCGGAGTTTGCCCACGGCTGATTTATGGTGTCCTTTGTAATTTAGAATTACATTTTTTATTTCAATGTATTCAGATTTATCATTTCCCCCTTTGGGTTCTGCTTTTTATACTTTGTTTATAAAATCCTTCCTTATTAGTGGTTATGATTTGTCAAAGAGCTCTGTTTTTCTGTCCAGAACACTCGGTAACCAATCTTTCATTTAGTCTCCTCTGTCAATGGACAGGCTTTTTTCTAATTTGCCATTTCACTGATGGAATAACTAATTGAGGGTCCAGGACTTATATGACACTCTTGGTTTCAAGACCTTAGCTCCTCTCTATGCATTGTGCTGAAAGCTGAGAGAAACAGAATTTAAAAATAGTAGTGGCATCAACAAGAGAATAATTTGTCTCACATAACAGTCCAGACTGGTATGGAATGTTTGTCCATACCGTGCTCTCAGGGACCCAGGCTCTTTCTATTTTGTTCTTCCAATCTATGTAGCCTGTTTTACAGATGCCCTCATGGTCCAAGATGGCTGCTCCTTAAGCAGCCTTCATTTTTACATTGCAGCCATCAGGAAAGAGTAAGAGGTCAAGAAGACAAGACATGACAGCTGTCATTCAAGGAAGATTCTCTGTAGCTTCTATATGACATTTGCTTTTGTATCTCATTGGTAAGAACGTAGTCACAGTAGTCTTTATTCTGGGTGGTCATTTGTCCAACTAAAAACTGGGAATTCTGTTACTATGGATATGGAGGAGAATGGATATCAGGGGATAACAAAAGGTCTTGGCCATAGTGGTCAAATCCCAAGTCACTAGATCATATGTTGCCTGTATACCACTCTAGTTTTTAGTTCTCTTCTCTTTTCTGGCACCTTATTTTCTCGCAATCTCAATTGTGCCTTTCAGCCATTCATTCAGTAAATATTTATTGAGCATCTACTATGGGCTAGGAACTGTTTTCAGAGCTGGAGTTATAGCAATAATGAGACAAAGACCCTGCCCTCATGAAGCTTACATTCTAGATGAAAGAGACCGTAACAAACAAGAAAATGCAATACTATAATGTCAGAGGGTGTGAATTGGTATGGAGAAAAATAAAGCAGGTTATAAGGGGATGGAGAGTGCTGGGAGTGGAGTGAACAGTTATTATTCAGGGAAGGACTCTGTGTTAAGGTGACATTTGAATAGAAATACCGGAATGAAATGAGGAAGAAAGCTATGACATTATTCTTGGCAAGAGCATTTCAGACAGAGGTAAGAGCAAGTGTAAATGCCCTGAGGTGGAAGTGGACATAACGTGTTCAAGAAACACTTAGGAGGCCTGTGTGACGGCAGCAGAGCGGGGAAGTGGAGAGGGATGGCAGCAGTGCTCCAGAGGTACCAAAGTGCCAGATCAACCAGGGCTTTTGCTTTTATTGGAGAAGAGAAGCCATTGGGAGATTTGAACATAGGCATGCCATGATCTGCCTTACGTTTTAAAAGAATCACTTCAGCTGCTGAGTTGAGAATGGACTTGAAGGTAGTAAATATGGGGAAGATGGGGGTCCTAATATATGGCAACAGGAGAAGATTTGGCTTTGGGTAGTGGGCACACAGCTCAATGTACAGATCTTATAACATAGAAACCCATACATGAAACCTATATGTTCATGTTGACCAATGTCACCCCAATCAATTTAATTTTTTAAAAAGGTAGTAAATAGTGGTTTCAAGGAGGTAAGTTAGAAGGCTATTGTTGTTGGCCAGGCAGGAAATGAAAGTTATTTGGACTAGGATTGTAGTGATGAAGATGGTGAGAAAAGGTAAGATTAGAGCTGTATTTTGAATGTACACCCAAAAATATTTGCTGAAGGATTAGATGCCAGGTGTGAGAGAAAGAGAGATGATGGATTGGCCCCTTAGGTATCTGGCCTGAGCAACTGATTACGTGGTGACACCGTTTACTGAGATGGGGAATTCTGGGAAAAGAGCAAGTTTTGGGGGTGGAAACCAAGAGTCCTGTTTAACCAGGTTAAATTTGAGCTGTACAAGGGGAGAGGTCATTATAGAATTGGGTATAGGATTTTTGAATTTAGAGAAATTTGAGTTGGAGATACAAATTTGGGCACCATCAGCATATCCATGGCCACGAGATTAGATAAAATCACCAGGAAAGGCAGCAGAGAGGCTGGTAGATTTGGCAACCAGGAGGGTGAGGACATTCTCTTCTTATTTCTCCTGATTTTTTCCTTAGTGAAATCAGAAGAAAGATAATTTGCTGAAAGTGAGATTGCAGAGAGGAAACGAGGTTAGAGGAGAGGGCAGATGGTATGAAATAACTGTTTGTGAGATTATATTTTAAAAACATTTCTAGGTGTTTGTTGTGATTTTTGCGTTATCCAATGATTAGTTTGCTGTCACAGCTAATTTTTATGAGGATAAAAGGTCATTTTAAATTAAAATACATGTAGATACTTAACAACCATCCTGTCCAAAATAATCCAAAAGATGGTTTATTCAGAAACGGACTCATTAGACAACATAAAAAAGAAACAATAAAAAATGTTTCTTAAATTACATCAAATGAATAAAAGAAAATAGGAACTGGATCGGCTTTCCTCTTTATTTACACAAGAGGGCTGACACCAGAGTGATTTACCTTGTTCCCAGCAAGATTTGGTGAACTCCCATGATAGTTTGCCACTAGTCATGTTTCCAGAAAAGAATGCTACCCCTGCCCAATGCCACATTGAGAGTATAGACAGGGCAGAGGACTAAACATTGAGAAGCAAATGCCTCAGATGTCCTTGTCAGGTTAGCTGGGTCCTAGCTACATGCAGATGGTGTGGCTCCAAGCTAAAACAGGTCTGTATGTCCAGTCTGGAGAGCATTGGAGGAAAGGGACCAGACCCAGTGCAGCCAGCCTCTGAGGTTAGACAGAACCAGCATGCGCTCAAGTTGTCTCTCCATTCTTTGCTTTGGAGTCCCTTTCACTGGGACTAGATTACAGAGAACCATTAACTCTCCTTCCAGGCCACCTCAGAAAACAGTGGCACACAACAAACATACTGTTTCTCCAGTGCCAGGTGAAGGAAGAGGCAAACTCATCTGTAGCTTATACTTCACCCTACCAGGAATTTAAAAACATGAGAAGCACGTGTACTTCCGCATATCTTGGTTGTAATGGATCTTTCCCTGTAGTCTTCACTTTTGCTTAACCGTCCATGTCAGAAAACAATATGGACAAGCACCTGAAGTAAAATAGTGTAAGTATGGATGAAGAAGGGGGACAGATTCAAGAACTGTTTAGGAAGTGAGCTTTGTAGGACTTGCCTGATTAGATGTGGGAAGGAAGGAAAGTGAGGATTCCAGAGCAGTTAGATCCAGCCCGCCTTTCTCTATAGGATGAACCCAGGACCCAAGAATGGATTTTCCATTTTTAAATAGTTGGAGAAAAATCAAATGTCTCTCCATTCTTTGCTTTGGAGTTATTTGTAATCTGGGACTAGATTCAGTGGTTGAGTGTTGACCCATAAACCATGAAGTAGAAGTTTGATTCCCCATCAGAGTTGTGGGCTTGATCCCCAGTGGGGGCATAAAGGAAACAGCTGATTGATGATTCTCTCTCATCATTGATGTTTCTATCCCTCTCTCCCTCTTCCTTCCTCTCTGAAATTAATAAAACCATATTCAAAAAACCAAAACAAGAATATTTCATAAGATATGAAAGTGTTATGAAATTAACATTTCGGTGCACATAAGCTTTATTGGAACACAGCCCCATCCATTTGCTACATATTGTCTATGGCTGCTTTCTTCCTGTAACAGCAGAGTTGATTAGTTGTGACAGAGACTGTATGGCCTGCAAACCTTCAAATATTTCATATTTGGCCCTTGATGGAAAAAGACCATTACTCTAGATGACTTGTAGGTTTCTGGCCTGGGTAACTGGATGGCAGGTGGTGTCATCACTGAGATGCAGAACACAGGAAGAGGGGCAGGTTCCCAGGGAAGAGGTGGAACCATGGTGATTGTGAGGTGCCTGTGGGTCCCCAAGGGGAGAAGCCCAGCAAGCAGCGGGTATAAGGCTCTAGAACTCAGGAGAGAGGCCAGACTAGAGAATGTGGATGTGAATGTTGGCACTCTTTTCCTCCAGAAGTGAATTTCCACATTTCTATAGTCTCTTCCCACTGTTTTGATAGGGGGTTTGGAGCTCCAATTTTATCTTCAATTTCAGTGTTTGTTTTAAACATAAAGTTTTAATTTTTGTATAGAATCCTAAAGGTGTGGTACAACATGGGTGAAGACTGCAGAGTGGGTTCCTAAGAATATATTTGAGAAACTAGAGTTACCTTAGTTTCCAGTCTTCCTAGGATGTAAGGCCTTTTCTTGTTTAAATTATAGCTAAATGGTGGGGGAAATGGCATAAGTGGATCTTTTGGGGTTTTTCTTCTAAGTTGTGCTTAGATAAAAACAAAACCTAAAAGGCAGCATTTTGTATTCCTGAATGCACATGGATTCCTTCTGAAAACAATGTGTTGACACTCAACCACTGAGCCATGCTGGCCGGGCTGAAAACAATGTTTTTCACAATATAAAGATAGCATTGATTTTTCTGGACACCATTTATTTCATTCGTTTAAGCCTTTTTGCCAAAAAAAGAAAAGAAAAAAAAAAGACAATAGCCGAAACTGGTTTGGCTCAGTGGATAGAGCGTCGGCCTTCGGACTGAAAGGTCCCAGGTTCGATTCCGGTCAAGGGCATGTACCTGGGTTGTGGGCACATCCCCAGTGGGGAGTGTGCGGGAGGCAGCTGATCGATTTTCTCTCTCATCGATGTTTCTAACTCTCTATCTCTCTCCCTTCCTCTCTGTGAAAAATCAGTAAAATATATTTTTTAAAAAAAGACAATAAACTCTTTTGCCAAAATCAAATGACCTTAGGAAGCTTTGATAACAGAAACAGAAGTGGGGGTTGCAAGAGCCTGGGGGTGGCTGGAGGAGGCTGGGTACCATCTAGCAACTGCCGTCTGGTGTCAATGAACTAAATTTTTTCTTTCTTCCTTCCTTCCTCCTCTTTTTATTTTCCTGGATCTCTCTTCTTTTCCTCTTGATTCCATTTAGTGTGGAGGCTAAGAGCATGAATTTTTACATCAGATTCTCTGGGTTCAATCAAGCTCTGCCATTTATTGTGTGAACTCAAACACGTTATCTAGCTTCACCATGCCTCAGCTTTACCATTCATAAAATGGTGGTAGTATTAGTAATTACCTCACAAAGTTGTAGTGAGCATTAAATGAGTTAATTTGTGCAAAGCATTTATAACAGTCCCAGGCACATATTTAACTACTATATGAGTTATTATTAATATCATCATTTCCTTCCCTAACCTTTGTTCTTCTTTCCCTTGTTATTTGCTGCTCTGCAATTACCCTACAGATATTACTGCCTAAGCATGAGTCTTGTTTTACTAACGTTGAGGTGGTTGTGTTTTGCTTAGATGTGGTTCTGTCTTTGGTAGTTGCTTTTTTCAGCCAACCAGAGCAAAGTGGAACCTCTATGACTCAAGGGTGAGTCCTCACCTGAACAAGTCCAGTCCAGGTGTCAGTCACCTTGGTAAAAGGCCTATGTTCGGGAAAGTCTTCATTGGCATGTCTAGTGAAACTGACTCTCCATTTTCACCAAGAAGATGTCAAAATGTCTGGGAGGGGCCTCCTAGGGTGAGAATTTTGTGGGGGTGAGAAGCAGGAAGAAAAAGCAAGGAATTTACATGTCTCTGAAGTGGAGCCAGCCTTTTTTTTAAGGCTAGATATCTCAGATGTTCATTTCCCTTTTGTTCCTTTTTAGAGTTCCATAAAGACATCTCCTCCTCCTCCTTTGACTATTATTGTTTTTTAAGTTCCCTTTGATTTATTAAATAAAATATAAAATTAATAATATTTCAGGTGTTTACATTTTCATATGAAAATGTCAAAGTGTAATTTTCCAGTTGATAAATTGAAACCTTGCTATATAATAGTATCCATAAGACAAAACTTTTTATAATAAGGATATAACTAGGAACTCTTCCCAGTAGGATTATATACATAACGTGAGCTAATGCCACACACAGAGCCCTAATCAATTTTCCAAGTGGGTATAGAAAGATGCTTCATATATCTCCACTAAGAAATGGCAGATATTATAGGTGGATAAAAAATGATGGCAGTTAAATGTAAATGCATCCTAAAAAATATTATAATGATTATGTGTTTACTTGTATGCTTCCCAAATCTCTGTTAACCAGAATCATTTGTTTTTATTAGTTGCTATTGTACATAAAACAATTATAGCATTATTAAGGTATTAGACATAATAAGGATGTTTTGCTAATGCTTACCCTATTTACTTCTTATAATGAAGAAATTATAAAGACGGGAGAAAGTTCTCTTTAAACTATTAAAATACAAAAAATGTTAGCAGTCATTTAAAGTTAATCACCAATAAGTACTTAAGTATACAGGAATCTAGTATGAAATTCAATGTATCTCTATTAGATATTCTTAACTCCAAGACGAATTGCTTATATTTCCAACACTGAAGATCAGAAGCAGATTTTCTCCACATAATGTAATAAGGCAAAGACAGAAAAGTTTTTCACCTTTTCACCCTCTGTAGCAATCTGGATAACATTTGGGACGAGTCGAGCAATTTTCTCCTTGGTCATGAAGGTTATATTCTTTAAAGCAATAGAAATTGCCGTTTTCCATCTGAAGACGTTGCTATGGAAACATAGGCAGTTTTCTGAAAGGTATAGTTGTCCCTGAAGCAAAATGTCTCACAGAAGAGCACAAGCATAATCTGCTATCAGTTTCTCTGTAACAGGTAGATATGTGAACTCTCGTCTGTATTCCTCATTGACTATTATGTATGTATTTATTTTTAATCCTCATCCAAGGATATTTTTCCATTGAGTTTTAGAGAGTGGAAGAGAGAGGGAAAGACAGAGAGAAATATTGATATGAGAGAAACACATCGATTGGTTGCCTCCTGCATGAGCCCCAACTAGGGCCCAGGCCAGGGAGGAGCCTGCAACCAAGTACTTGTCCTTGTCTGGAAACAAACCCAGGACCCTTTGGTCCGCAGGACTATGCTCTTATCCACTGAGCCAAACCGGCTAGGGCGATTATTATTGTTTTAATTTGCATTTCTTTAATAAGGAAGTTGAACATTTGTTCCTGTTTATCAACCATTTATATTTTCATTTCTGAAAATTGCCTATTCATGTCCTTTACCCATTTCCTACTTGGAAATTAATCTTATTGATTTGTCAGTGCTCTTTTTATACTAAGGATACTTATCCTTAATCTATCATATGTACTACAAAGATTGCATTTCAAGAAATAAATCAATAAATGGTGTTGGAATTATTCAATAAATAGTGTTATAATAATTGGCCAAGTATTTGCATGAAATGTAAGGTATCTCTACCTTACTATTTACACAAAAATAAATTTCAAGTTGATCAGAGATTTAAATGTAAAAAACAAAACCCTTAAAGAACCAAATTGAACATGTATAACTATGTGTACAAACTTGAGGTTGGAAGGTCTTTCTAAGAAAGACTCAGAATCCAGAAGTCAAAAAAGAAAAGCAATTAATACATTTGATGACATAAAATTTAAATTAAAAACATAAGTAGTCAAAAGAAAAATAAATAAAATACAGGGGTTGGCAAAAGTATGTTTACAGTTGTGCGTATGCAAAACAGAGTTAATGAAGCTATTGTAATCATAATAACCTGCATGTCTTTTTTCATACAAACAACTGTAAACCTATTTTGCCCACCCTGTATTTGTAGTACATGAAGATTTTTATATACAGCTGGATGTTATATTACATTCTTCTGCCTGTGTTTCCATATTAACAAATTCCCAATTAAAAAAATTAAGACTTTTTTAAGAGCAGTTTAAGGTTCACAGCAAAATTGAGGGGAAGATACAAAGACTTCCCATACAGCCCTGCCTCCACACATGCACAGCCTCTGCCATTGTCAACATTCTCCACCAGAGTGGTATATCTGTTAAAATTTATGAACCTACATTGACACATCATAATCACCAAAGTCCAAAGTTTATATTATGGTTTACTCTGGTATTGTACAGTCTATTGGCTTGGACGAATCTATGACGACATGTATCCTTCATTATGGTATCATAATGACTATTTTCACTGCCCTAAAAGTCTTCTGTGCTCCACCTCATCATCCCTTCCCACCCAACAATCCTTGGAAATCACTGTTTTTACTGTCTCCATAGTTTTAGTTTTGCCTTTTCCAGAATCATACAGTATGTGGCCTTTTCAGATTGGCTTTTTCACCCAGTAATATGCATCTGAGGCTCTTCCATGCCTGTTCATGACTTGACAGCTCATTTCTTTTTAGCACTGAATAGTACTCCACTATCTGGATGTACCACAGTTTATCTATCCATTCATCCACTAAAGGACATCTTGATTGCTGTCAAGTTTTGGCAATGATGAATAAAACTTGTAAACATCCATATGCAGGTTTTTGTGTGGACATAAGTTTTCAGTTCCTTTGAGTAAATACCAAGAGCACAATTGCTGGATCACATGGGAAAAGTAGGCCTCATTTGTGAAACTGCCAAACAGTCTTCCAAAATGATTGTATCATTTTGCATTCCCACCAGCAATGAATGTGAGCTTCTGTTGCTTGACATCCTTGCCAGTATTTGGTGTTGTGTTTTCCAGATTTTGTCCATTCTAATAGGTGTGTGGTTGTTTCTCATTGTTTTATGTTTATTTAAATTTCTTCCTTCTTGAAAGTTATTACAGATATCCCCTCTCCCCCACTGATGTCCTCTATCCCATTGCCAAATGTCCCGTGGTAGCAAAATCACTCCTGATTAAGAACTACTGCTCTGAGATCTAAGGGACGATGAAGCAAACAAATAACCAAAGTGAGCATGTGAGGTCAGCTTGCGGGTGCCAGTGGTGAAGGTTGTGGTCTAGGCAATTCAAAGTCTTAGTCAGTTGGTCTCCTGGAAAGGGGAAGTACAAGATAACCCAGCCCAACTCTGCCACATCCTGGTAGAGGAGGTGGGATGGTTGGGTAGCTGGCTTCTTAGGATTGTCCCAGCATCAGCTTAGGCGGTGAAAAAACAGACCAGGGGCAGAGACCCATTTGCTCATGGCCATCTGAATGAGGGAGACTGAGGGCAGAGAGGTATTTATCTCTGAGAAAAATTCCAGATTTGGGGTGTTGAGAGGAAAAGTACAGTTAATTTCACTTCAAGATGTTTACTTAGTGCAGGTTTGTAAGATGCTAACTAAATGTCAGTTTCCCTGAATCTGCAACAGCTGTGGAGGCTTGCTAAAATGCCCTTAGGTGAGATGGGCTGGAATTATGGGTCATGGTTGTGGAAATTGATTTATCCAGACAGTGGGCATTGTGAACCTGGTGAGAGTGCCCAGCACAGGAGTATGCAGGTGCTCCTGGAACTGAAAGGACTGAGTGGGTTAGTGCACTGGGAGGTAGGGGTGAGCATTTTACTAGAATGCAAGGAGACAGTAGACCTCAACTCCAATCCCCATCACCTAAAGCAGTGGTTCTCAACCTTCTGGCCCTTTAAATACAGTTCCTCGTGTTGTGACCCAACCATAAAATTATTTTCGTTGCTACTTCATAACTGTAATGTTGCTACTGTTATGAATCATAATGTAAATATCTGATATGCAGGATGGTCTTAGGCGACCCCTGTGAAAGGGTCGTTCGACCGCCAAAGGGGTCTCGACCCACAGGTTGAGAACCGCTGACCTAAAGAGAATGAAATGTCTATAAATAGGTTTAGTTGGGCAATATTTCCCTTTAAGGGTTTCTATAGCTACAGAGAAATGGACAGGAGATGGGGCAGGGGAACTCTGAAAAACTTTCTGATCTATTTTAAGAGAGCTGTAAAATAATTATCTGTGAGCGTTGACAGTTGAAATCCAAATGAAAGGTATAAATTAAACTCAATTGAAGGAGGCTGTGTCTTAGATTCTGTAAAGGGAATACTGAGGGAGCAAGTCCCATCAGTTCAATCTTAAATAAAAAATAACTCTGGGTAATTCAGATAGTAAGAGGAAGCCAGAGGAGGTGCCAGTAAGCAGAGAAACCTTACAGATGGGGAGCATAAGGGGCTCCTTCTCAATGTTCAGATGTGTATGGAATCTATAAACAACTGGTTTCTGTTCAGGAAGACAGACACAGGGACCGGGCTAATATTTAGCCAGGATGCACCAGTATGGCAGCACTGGTTGTGAACAGCTAGTATCTCTGTATGTTGGCTGGCACCCATACTGCACAGGAAATACTGTCCCTCCATGGGGGTGGGGGGGGGGGCGGGCAAAGATCTCCATCATATAGTGAATCTAGTGAGGCCAGAGGTGATCTGTGGAGTATCAAATGGTAACAAGGCCTGTCCTCGACCTGTCCATTTTCCCTCCTCCCCTTCCACCTGGAATGGAGGAATGGTTCTCATAGATGTGGTGGCTAGCAAAATTCTGCTATGCTTTGGGGTAACAAGTATACAGATGTTACCAATTATATGTAAGTGCCAGGTAGTGTTCTCTATGCGTTACATACTTGAATTTTCACAATGTTAATAGGTACAAGTTTGCAGATTCGAAAATGAAGGCACAGAGGTTAAGTAATATGCCCAAGGTCCCACAGCTTGGTAAATGACAGAGCTGGGATTCTCACCCAGCCAGCGGAGCTTCAGAGTCTGTGCACTTAATACCTAGGTGCTATATAGAAGTAATGCCAAAACTCTCAAAATGAGAGTCGGCATTAGAGGGCAGCCAAAGTCCCCAGATGAGATATGGGGACCAACTAGCCTATCCCCAACAAAGAGTCTCATCTAGAAGCACAGAGTTATGAAATCCCTGAGGCCATCACGGTGGTGGCAATTCAAGAGAAATGAAAAAAACCACAAAATGTTTAAACCAATGGGGACAGCTCTGTAATTTTCCTGGCTGAAGATTCTCTTTCCATGGCTAAACTTTGACTGAGTTTTGTTTCCATAACAAAGGAAGTGGTGGTGGTGGGTTACTTTGTTTTCAAAAACAAATATTCTTTGTATATATCCAAAATTATTTCCATGAAAATAATTTCTTTTACATGTGACCTGAAATGTATTCAGATAACCCTGTAACTACTTGGGGTAGTGGTAGAACAGTTTCCTCCTAGAAGTCTCTCATTTTCATTGTACTTATTCTATTAGGGGTAACTTTGTCAACATAGCCCCCCTTTCCTCTCATCCCTTTAGTTTGTGTGCCTACCTTTAGTCTGGGATTAGGAGGGCACAGTACTTTCATCATACTGATACAGTGGCTCTGGAGGCCTCTCAAATCCTGGCTATGCCATAAAAAAATTCTGAAATAATTCACATGAGTACTATAGGAACTGGTCAGCTCTGCATTGAACATAACTCCACATCTACAATGGCTTTGCTTTTGCTTCTAAATATTAAATGTTCAGGTATATCAGGGCTAAGCACTATTATTTATATCTTTCAAAGAGACAGAAGGTGTTTCTCTTCAAGGATATAGCATTCAGAAGACTCAGTGACTGAAAAAGACTACCCTTGAATTACCTATGAGATTATTAACAGTTTATCTGCATATCTGCCTATTGAATACTGACTGCCTTGATCATTCATATATGCCTGGCTCACAGTAATCAATAAATGTGTGATGAATGGTCTGCAATTGCCAGATTGCAGCCATGACCTGCTCACATTATAGCTTCCATTTGTTTTCTATCAAAGGAACATGCGGGCAGCATGCAGGATAAGGAGTCCAGAGCCTTTAAGATTCTCAACTCTATGAGATCTACTGAAGCAGTTATTACAAAATACTATAATACAGAAAGCACAAGACTTACAGCTCAGAAATTGAGGTTGCCTGGGGAATTTTCTACCAGGAAAACAAAGCAAATTGAGCATAGTTTTTCCGGACAAAAAGAAAAGGCTGATTTACTCAGTTTGAGTCTAAGACCAGAGGATAAGGGAGTCTGAGAAAAACAAGACAGAGAATGTTACCTGATTTTATATGCATTCTATTATTATTTTTGCTTTGCATGTCCCGTGCAGTAGTGGTCAGTTCATATAACAAAATGAAGAAGTTAATTTTTAATTTCCTGTTAAAAACTCTGCCTAAGGTGCTTCCTCAACACACACACACACACACACACACACACACACACACACACACACACGCTAGTTCCTACCCATCCTTCAAGGCTCTGTCCATGATTGTCTCCTCTGTGAGCATATTTTTGTTCTACATCTAGAAGGGTTCTGTCTACTTGCACACTTGTCATTAGTACTGATTTACTATTAGTAGACCTCTTTGTATTCTCTTTTTTGTTAATCCTCACGCAAGGGTATTTTTTCCATTGATTTTAGAGAGAGTGGAATGGAGAGGGGAGAGACAGTAAGAGAAGCATCTATGTGAGCGAGACACATCAATTGGTTACCTCCCACACGCACCCTGACCTGGGCGGGGGATCCAGCCTGCAACTGAGGTATGTGCCCTTGATCAGAGTCAAACCCAGGACCTTTGAGTCCACTTAACAAAACTGGCTAGGGCTGTATTCCCCGCCCCTCCCCTCCTCCTCTCTCTTTGTGCTGTTAATCCTCGCCCTAGGATATTTTTCCATTGATTATTTTAGATAATGGAAGTGAGAGGGAGAGACACAGAGAGAAAAGCATAGATGTGAGAGAGACACACCCACTTGTTGCCTCATGCACGTGGGATCCAGCCTTCAACCCAGATACGTGCTGACACTCTATCCAATGAGCCAAACCGGCTAGGGCCATATTCTCTTTTTATATGACTATATTTTACCTTACAATTTCTTTGAGCACTGTAATACTGTCCACATTACCTTGTACAAAGTGAAGGCTCCAGAAGTATATGCTTGTCTAAACTGGCTTTATTTCCTTGAGACTGCTTAAGCACTTATTCTGTGCCAAGCACTTTTAGGTTTTGGAGAAAAGGAGGTGAAAATCACAGACTCTACCCTTATGAAGCTTACCTTTTTAGTAAAAACATAGAAGAATTGAACCTTTTTTGGTCTCCCTAGAAATTGCAGCAAACCACAGGATAACATATAAAACTAGAGGCCCAGTGCACAAAATGCGTGCAGGGCGGTCGGGGGGGAGACCCTCAGCCTGGCCTGCGCACTCTTGTAATCCCTAGAATTGGGCCTAAACCGGCAGTCTGACATCCCTCTCACAATCCGGACTGCTGGCTCCTAACTGCTTGCCTGCCTGCCTGAGTGCCCCTAACCACTCACCTGCCTGCCTGCTCAGTGTGCGTCATAGCAACCAGTCATTCCACTGTTCAGTCAATTTGCCTATTACCCTTTTATTATATAGGAGAGCTGAAAATACTATGGACTGTGAGTCAGAATACTTTGGTCTCATTTCTAATTTGATGTGTATATTGAATACATTTCTTAACCATTGCCATCTATTTCCCTATACACCATATAGGAATAATATGGTTACTATGAGAGCCGAATCAGAAAACAGATGCAAATCATATTGGAGGGGAACTGTCTCAATCTGATAAAAAGCACCTATGAAAACCCCACCCCTAACAACATACTTAAAGGTGGAAAGACTGAAAGCTTTCTCCCAAAGATCAGTAACAAGACAAGGATGTCTGCTCTCACTACTGCAAAGTTCAAAGTAAGAAAATGAAAGGAAAAGAATGAAGATCGGAAATTAATAAGTAAAAGTCTCTGTATTTTCAAATGACATGATCTTATATAGAAAATGCTCATGAATCCACACACAAAAATAACCTTAAAGCTAATAAATGAATTTAGCAAGGTTTCAGGATACAAGGTCAATATACTAAAATCAGCTATATTTCCATAAACTAGCAATGAACAATCCGAAAATGAAATAAAAAACTCCATTTATAATAGCATTAAAGAGAATAAAATACTAAGGAATAAATTTAACAAAGTACATGACTTGTACACTGAAAACTACAAAACACTGCTGAAAGAAATGAAAGACCTAAATAAATTTTTAAATCCTGCATTCATGGATTGGAAAACTTAATTTGTTAAAAAGGCAATACTCCTCAAATTGAATTATTCACAGCAAAGCCTACCAAAATCCCAGCTACCTTTTTTTTCTGCAAAAATTGACAAGCTGAGTTTAAAATTCATGCAAGGGAAATATGAGGAATCCAGAATATCCAAAACAATTTTGAAAAAAAAAGAACAAAGTTAGAGGACTCACAATTTCCAATTTAATAACTTACTACAAAGCTACAGTAATCAAGATTATGTTGTACTGGCATAAGGACAGACATATACTAGTAGATCAATGGGAATAGACTGAGAGCCTAAAACAAACCTTTATACTCGTGGTCAAGATATTAAGGAATTACAAACTGTCACTGAAATATTTGAGTCCCCTATTAAAATACAAAATTAGCCTTCAATAAATAATTTCATGTGCCCCTGAAAACTTAAAAACGACATGTAAAGAAAAATGGCCAAGGGATTACTGGTTTCTGGTCAAGATGTCAGCGTAGGTAAATGTGGTATTCATATTTTTCCACAAATATATCAAAATTACAGCTAAACGACAAAACCACCATTGTTCAGAACTGCCTGAAATCTAGCTGAACAGACGTCCTACAACTATGGATAGAAAGCAGAAGTCACATTGAGACTGGTAGAAGGGACAGAGATGCAGAATGGGCTGGTCCCACACCCACAGGCAGATAAAAATCAGGAGGGATATCTCAGCTGCAGACATCACCACTGAGAAGTGAGGGGTCCCAGCATGACACCAGGCCCCTAGACCAGTGTTCCAGTGCCAGGAAGAGAAGTCCCCATAACTTCTGACTGTAAATACCTATGGGGATTGTGGCTGAGTGAGACTAAGGCTGCTGGAGTGAGTCCCAGTTGTTCCTCTTAAAGGAACCACAGACAGACTTACTTGGACTCACTCCCTTTGAGCTCCAGCATGGGGGCAGAGCTAGAAAGGCACCAGGAACATATGGGGAGAAACTGAATTATCTCTCTTCCTCTCACTCTAAAAAAAGCAATAAAAACATATCATCAGGTGAGGATTTAAAAAAACAACAACACACCACTGGTTATAAGGATGCTCAATGAACAGAGATAGGAAACATAAAATGGAACTAGAAAACATAGCAAGGAACCAGTCAGAAATGAAGAATACATGAACTGAAATGGAAAATACATTACAGGAAATCAACAGTGGAATATATGAAGCAGAGAATCAAATCTGAGATTTGGAAGATAAGGAAACGGAAAACACCCAATCAGAACAGCAAAAAGAAAAAAAGAATTAAAATAATGAGGATAGTATAAAGGAGCCTGGAGACAACTTCAAGCATACCAACATTTGCATCATGGGGCTGCCAGAATATTTGAAAACCCTATACAAAGATATAATGATGGAGCCCTACCTGGTTTGGCTCAGTGGATAGAACGTCGGTCTGTGGACCAAAGGGTCCTGGGTTCGATTCCGGTCAAGGACATGTACCTTGGTTGCAGGCCCTGGTTGGGGTGTGTGCAGGAGGCAACCAATCAATGTGTTTCTCTCACATTGATGTTTCTCTCTGTCTTTCCCCTCTCTTCCATTCTCTCTGAAAGATCAATGGTAAAATATCCTCGGGTGAGGATTAACAACAACAATATATATAAAACTTCCTAACCTGGTGAAGGAAATAGTCTAGGAAGCACAGAGAGTCCAAAACAAGATGAACCCAAAATGGCTCACATTGGGACACATTATAATTACAATGCCAAAGATTAAACAAAAAGAGAGAATCTTAAAAGCAACAAGAGGAAAGCAGTTAGTTACCTACAAGGTAGCTCCCATAAAACTTCCAGCTGATTTCTCAAGAGAGACTTTGTAGGCCAGAAGAGATTGGCACAAAATATTCAAAGTGATGAAGAGCAAGGATCTACAACCAAGATTACTCTACCCAGCAAACCTATCATTTAGAATGGAAGGACAGCTAAAGAACTTCCCAGGCAAGGAAAAGCTAAAGGAATTCATCATCACTAAACCAGTATGATATGAAATATTAAAGGGTTTTCTTTAAGAAAAAAAAAGATCAAACATATGAATAATAAAATGGCAATACATATTTATCAACTGAATCTAAAAAAGCCAAATAATCAAACAAACTGAACAGAAACAGACTCATAAATACAGAGAACTTTTTGACAGTTGCCAGATGGGAGAGGGTTTGGGGGGGATGGTGAAAAAGGTGAAGGTATTAGAAAGTACAAATTGGTAGTTACAGAATAGTCATGGGATGTAAAGTACAGCATAGGAAATACAGTCAATAATATTTTGATAACTATGTATGGTGCCATGTGGGTATAAGATTTATTAAAATGATCACTAAGTTATGTAATGTCTAATCACTGGGATATACACCTGAAACTAATATAATAGTGTACGTCAACTGTAATTGAAAATAAAAAATAAAAATGGCCAAATCAGATGCATAATCTCAACGATTTACTTGATCACAAAGTATTTAAAAAGCCAAGGCTCCATACAATCCATTTATATTTCAGTGTCTGTTTTTTGTGTGTGTGTCTGTAAAATAGGCTAAACTACATAAGAAAAATAAGTCTAACACTTAAAATTTACATGAAAGGCCGCCAAAATTATATGGATAATTCAAGCTAAAAAAGTTCTTCACATCTTGGTTTTTCCTGATTTATTTAGGTAGTCTGAGATTTCTTCATTATTAGAAATGTAATCCCTAACTCGCAGTTGCTAAGTCTGCAGTGGTTATGTACATTGACCCAAGAAATGCTGCAACCATCAAGTTCTATCAAAATACTTCCTAACCTTGTAAACTGAAGAAAATAATCATTACAAATTCCTACCTCAGGCTCTGCTGCTAAAGCTTTGAAGTAGCATAGTATGTACTGACTGAAATTTCTCAGAAATGTTTTGTTTAGCTTTATGGATAGCCTCAGATGATAAAGTTCTGGCAACAAATGCCACTTGCTAGGGAAACCCATGCCACATAGGAATCCCTTGTCTTGTGTGTTGGAAGAGACCAACTTGACTACTTGGCATCATCAGGTCAAAACTTGAAGGAAGTTCGGCTGGTGTTGCTCAGTGGTTGAGCATCAACCCATGAACCAGGAGGTCACAGTTCGATTCCCCGTCAGGGCACATGTCCAGGTTGGCGGCTTGATCCCTAGTAGCGGGTGGGGGGATGCAGGAGGCAGCCAATCAATGCTTCTCTCTCATCAATTTTTTTAGAGAAAGTGGGAGGGGGAGAGAGAGGAACATTGATGTGAGAGAGACACATCAATTGGTTGCCTACTGTAGGCACCCAGACTGGGGCTGGGGAGGCAACTGAGGTACATGCCCTTGACTGGAATCAAACCCGAGACCCTTCAGTCCACAGGCTGAGGCTCTATTCACTGAGCCAAACTGGCTAGGGAAATTCTCTCTCATCACTGATGTTTCCATCTCTCTCTCCCTTTCCCTTCCTCTCTGAAATCAATAAAAATATATTTCAAAAAGACTCGAAGGAACAGCAATCTTGGTATTTTTTATGTATGTGCTTTCTTTGTGAAATTTTCCTTATTAAATAATGCTTTTGTCTCTTCTAGCCCAGTCTTGACTACCAGTAGGCAAGATTTCAAATTATCTCCCCAATCAGAAATACCCATGTCTTATGGAAATTTGATCATTTTTTCCTCTAAGGATCAGTATAATGAATTGAGCTTCCTGCCAAGAAAAATGCTAAGTTCAAAGTATTATTTTCTTCACTTCAAATTACAAGTAAGTTTTACCTTTTATTGTGTTCTGTTATACAATTTTACATAGTACCATTATTATTTTAAGCAATAATTAAGCAATTTGGATTTATGTTTTTGAGCTCTATTCCTCAGTATATAGATTTACCTAAAAAAAGTACAAACTAAGCACAGGGGTGCAATTTTCCAGGCACTTCCACGTTGCTTAAATATTTACAAATATGTAAGCACCCTGTTTGAAAGCATGAAAATTTTGGTGTCAGAAGGGAACACTCCATGTATATCAAATCTTTAAGTTTTAACATTTGCACAGCTCCAAATATTCCTGAGAAAGGTCAGTCTCGTCCTCACTTTACATCTGTGGGTCCTCATATTTCAGCAGTGTATCTTGGGGAACCATAACCTCTGTCACTCGATGTACCACTAATTGCACAAAATACATGTAATGTGTCGTTCATCCAGGGAGAATGCATTGTGTCTTCTTGTATTATCTAAAACAAAGGAAATATGCATGTTTATAATGAAGCAAAACAGCCACTGCCAAAAAAGTATGTGTATATGAAATTACAGGCATATTTCAATTTATCAATGACACTTAGCTATTTAAAATGACATCAAGCAAAAAGAGCAAAAAATAACATTACCGACTTAAGTCTTCAAAGCTGTATTACAAAGGCAGCATAGCAAAAAAGCAGAAAATATCTGGTTATTCATTAAGAAAAACAAGACTGTAAACTGAAAAATTCAGTAAGAAGTGAGGGGTAATATAATCTTTAAAATATTTTTCTAGCACAGAGTCATAATAAGATCTCTAAACAGTGGACTCTTTGACAAGAGTTTATGGACCATCTTTTAACACAGTGGTTCTCAAGATCACCTGTGGGGCTTTACAAACATGCTGATACCCATGCACCTTCCCTGGAGATTTGGGAAATAATATTAAATGAAGAGAAGTGTCATGGTGCATATTTCTAAGCACACACTATAATTATATAAACTAATTGATACATAAGATTTTTATGGAAATGAAGAATGTCATCAAATATATTTCATAGCCCATAAATATATAAACACATATAGTCATATTAGTATACATATTTTTAAATGATCTATTTTGTGTGATCAAAAGCAACAGAGCTCTTATGTTTAGATTAGATGAAATAAAAGAATAGCACATATATAACTTCCAACATCTTCATTATACCATCCCAACTTAGGTTTCAAGTTTTCAATACTTGGTTCTCTCAAGTTAGCTCTGAAACTTGAGTATTAATCCTGCAAATCGGTCTATGGTGGCAGTAATGCATCATTATCACTTATGTTGCTATAAATCATGTCTTATATAAAATCTGTAAGAGACAATTCCTCTTTACAACAATCATCATTCATGACACGAATCTGAAAGCATATAGAGTTTTAAGAGATGACTAACTGTCCATACCTTTCAGATGTGACCAGTGAAATGGGCAACTCATTGTAAATAAAATAAAACATACTGAACAGACACTACAATGGCCACCACAAACTCTAAGAAATCTGTAATTAATAGTTTTAAGATAATATAAGTCCCTTTGAAAAAGTCAACAGCTTCAATAAGTTTTTAAACTTCTTTTTAAAAGGACTGTATATTTTGGTATACTGTGACAGGTTATATTGAAAAGAAAAAGCCAGGCTATATGTTTTTGTTAAGTACTCATTTATCAAACTCAACAAAATAAATCATATTTCAATACACATTTACATTTTTAAATTTTGTATTATATTTTCCTTTGGGAAACAATGTCTCAATGTATATGATTGAAAAGGAGCTCTCTTTTATGTGAGAATCTAATAAAAATATTGATTTACAAAAAAAATCACTATAAAGTCAATGTTTGCCCCAAGTAAGGCACATTCGAATATGATATATTATGACAAGAGAGCTTGCATAAATATAAACCAATAGAAACTAAGATTTTTCTTGGTTAGCTAACAATATATAATATCCAGGGTCTAAAATATTGGTCTCTACAACTAAATAAAATAGTCATGATTTATGGGAATTAAATGAGACAGTTGAAAAATATAAGAGCAGATTTGTAAAATCTATGGTTCAAGGGGAAAAAAACTATAAGATGACTGCTCTAAATATCTTGATCACAGTCATAGCAGTAAATTGAATAATTTGTTTTCAATTTGAATAACAGAGTTCATGCAGCTAGGTCATGCAGCTGCATGCAAATTAAACAATTTTAATATATACACATTGGCTTAAAATAACATGTATAATTATTTTATATCTTCTGTGAAAAAGGAACTTTTGCTGTTTATTTCCCTAAGGATTATGAAGAACAGAAACCCATAGACTGGACAGTTTCTAGGAATAAATTATGTCATCTATTTGATAAAAGTATACCACAGAAAAGTGATGGTAAAGAAAGGCATACCCCCTCTGATGGACTGAGCTTGAGAGAGAGACAATAAAGAAAGTGGAATGGTTCCCTACTTTCCTAGTTTTGATCACCTGGCTGCTTTAAGAAAGAGACAAAAAAGAGCCTATGAAAACTGAACAGCAAAAGGATGCCTTGGAACAGTATACACTCATTCCTAAGGGAGCTAACAGAAGTAAAAATAGAAAAAGAAGAAAAATAACACTGATTCCTGATTCCTTAAGCCAATAAGATTCCCAGCTATAGAGAAGGGCAATTAGGAGACTGGGACAACCAACTGGTCATTTAAAGATGGGATGATGAAAGTCTGGTTGACTGGATTCTCTATACTGTGATGACAATGGTTAGAAAGTTAGACTTCTGGTCACTCAATGCAGCCTTAGGCTAATAGTAACTAAATTCCCTATTGCTCTTCCTTAGAAAAAGCAGACAAAATAAATTCAGCGAGTAGAGCTTGATTTAAAGTCAACTAGTTGTTTTTCTAGAAAAATTCTTCTTTTCCCCATCATCCCACAGTTCTTTGGGTGCTAACCACTGTCAGACTGTTTGTAAGAACACCCTTTGTGTGGCAGTCTCACACAGGTGAGTGCCTTCAAGCAATCACTGAAATACAGACAGCAGGACAGATGTTGGTCTCCTTTCTGGAACCAGCTTTAAGAATGTGTTATCTAAATGGTTGTAGTTTAATGGCATAATTTGGCTCTAAGTGCTGAATGGATCTTCGCTTCTATACTTTTCAGGTTGGGTTTTACTAAGTTAGCTATAATTGTCATTAACACTCATAGATTAAAATGCTAATAAGTTTTATAAAAATAGGGAGTTTTGCAGGCTGTATGGGTATTAAGACAACTTCCAAATTTTGGAAATCACTCGGGATCTCACCTAAATAACAGTATCTAGTTTCTTACAGCCACAATAGGGATATTCATTTAGGGATTTGGCTACTGAGCCAATCATTAACTTCTTTAGGACCCTTCTATAGAGACTCATCCATGTTCACAGTAGAATGATGCAGACTTGTTCAGCTAGTCACTTCGAATGGCATTGTGACACAGAGCACAATATGGTTTATTTCTGATAATTGCTTTAGCAACTGCCTCAGATAATTGCTTCAAATTTGATTTGCATTATGTCATGTAAATGATTAACAATATGAGCAAATTTTAAAATACAGACTGAATAATTTCAAGGTAATGCATTTTGAACAGATTTTGTTAAGTAACACTTAAGGATCCAAGATCTTGTCATGTTCAACCACCCTAAAACTTACCTGCTCATGGATTATGTCAGACAATTCTTTCACCATTTCTCTGAAATTTGACTTTAGGCCTTCATGGTACTCAATTTGATCCTCTTTAATTAGCCGCTCATTTAGTTCAAGTGCAATGCTGCATGCTTGTATGAACTTCCTGTGGATGAAGATCAAAGATAAAGGTTTTGTTATTTACTCCCAGAAAGTCTCATTGATAATCATTTTGATATTAACTTTATGGCTTTTTTGCCTATAAGAGTAGAATTCTATAATTTCTCACTGTGCCTTTGCTAATGCCACATCCTATTTGAAATGCCCTTTCCCTTTGTTTTCTATCTTTTCTCTCAAGTTTCAAATGTCCTTAAAAACCTGGTTCAAAACATATAACCCTTAGTAAGCCTACTCGCTCAGTCATTTACTTGATATTACATCAACAACATTTGTGCTAACACTAATTTGCATCTGTAGATAATGAGTCATTCATTCAAAAATACTTTATTTTGGGCTCACTATGTACCCAGGACAGTGTTGGGTGCTATTGGTATGAAGTATCTGCCCCGAATTCATAAGAATGGGGGCAAAGTTGATGACTTACCATAAAAGTACTTTTCCATTATTTCGTGTATTTATGTTTAATATCCATAATTAGAGTGTAGGTGTTAGGAGACAAAGTACTTCATTGCTCATTTGTTTTTTATTCCTGTCATAGCAACTAGTAGAATATTTTTGTACATGCCAAGCCCTAACAAATACTGGTGAATGAATGACTACTGGTTACTCTGCAACCCAGAACAGCTGGTGACACACAGGAAAGTAAATGAAGTAAGTTGGGAGCAAATGAATGTATAACTTTAATCTACTTTACTTACCTGTCTCTCTTATTCTGAATGTAAACTCTTTTCATATATTAAACAGCTTCAAACATTCCTTAGCTTACAGCAGTGGTTCTCAACCTTGGCTGCACATTAGAATCACCTGGGAATCTTTTTAAAATCCTGATTTCTGGGCCTCATCCTCCAGAAATTCTGTTTCTTTGTTATGGGTTGGCCCACAACATTAGTAACAAAGAAACAGAATTTCCAGAGATTGAGGACCAGAAATCAGGATTTTAAAAAGATTCTCAGGTGATTCTAACGTGCAGCCAAGGTTGAGAACCACTGGCTTACAGTGATGCTCACTCAAGACAAGCTAGTACATGTGTGAGACTGGCAGAATTCAAGTGGAACTAAGGACATAGGACAGGAGGCAAGCTTCTCCAATCCTTCCAGTTCCACTTTTATTCCTACCCTAAATGGTCAGAAATGCTGTGGCATGAGGTCAGTGGGGCAAAGGAGGAAACTGCGTAATGAATTTAGGCTGTGTTTGTGTCACAACATCCAAAGCAATAAAGTAAGGTGGTTTATTTAATCTCTTGCATCACTAGGGCATTAATGTCCTGCAGCAAGAAAGAGATCCTGCATTTACTCTGTAATTACCATTAGGAGGTCACTTAAATATTGTAAAAGAGAACAGAAAATGGCTTTTTCTGGACAGATATTATTTGGTGAATATTTTGGTTTCTTTTAAGAAGAAAATGGAGTACAAGAATAGTGAAAACTACAAAGCACTTACCTAAACATGTCTTTCAACTCACTGACTTTCTTAGATGGATACTTGCTAGCTTGACTGTCATTTAAGAAAGCTCTTGCATATGCTAATGGACCAGCATTTACCTAGATTACAGAAGAAGGAAAATGAGAGCTGTTAGAATGTAAATTTTTGCATTTCTCTTAAGAAAACAATACCCAAATACATTAAAAATCTGCATCTGAGAAACGTATTTACTATTCTTACTGTAAGCTTATTTGAAAAATGATTAACTAAAGCAAATAATCTGCAAAGATGATATTCTAATAAATTAGTTAATGATTTCTGATATGTAAATATGGAATTTGGCTATCATCAGAGGAATTTATGTTAAAGTTCTCTTACATAACACAATATTTATTCGAATTGAACATAATTTCTGTATTGAGTTAATCAAAATTAATGCAAAGGTGTTTGCACTCAATAAGACTATACCACTTAGGAAAGCAAGAAAACACCAAGAAACATCTAATACGTGTTTGACAACCAACATACCTGCACTGAAACACAGCCCTGCAATTTCAGTTGGAGCTGAATCATGTCCACATCAGCAGAAGAGCAAAGTTTTTGCAGCTCTGCAGTTTTATCTTTTATTTCATCAGTAGCAACATCAATTGGCTTTAAATTAATCTGCTGTTCATAGTTTATAGGGATCCTCTTTTTCACATATGGAAACGAGTTTGAAGCTATTAAAATATTAAGATTGATTTACTATCTCAAAAAGTCATTTGTTCCAACAGTCAAATTCATTTTAAAAAATCCACTGTGCTTAATTTTCCCCAGGCCTTCTCTAGACAATACTTTAGGGTACCATAGAGAACCTTATTACTTCACTATTGAGAAAGAAATTATCTTTATGAGACCTTCAGAGCAATCACGATTTACATATAGGAAAACTATGATTTAGCACATCCCTGTTTGTGCAAGCCAGTGACTTAACAGCAGAACAATGAATGATTAAAATTTCAGTTACATTTTCTGGCTGGCCAGCTGCTATCTGTGTTTATTTCAAAGGACCAAGTCAAACAAGTCATATGCAAAGTCCTACTTACTAGTCAGGATTGTACGACGTTTGCACTGTTCTTCTATGCAGCCTTGCTTTTTGCCGGATAATGTATAAGGAGCCTCAAAAACAAATTTGTTGATATTATGGTTTCTTTCAAACTCAGTCTTTCTTTCTGTGAGTTCTTTGTCATCAAAGTAGGGCTTCACATAGGTGACTTGGATATGAGCATATTTTGGATCAAGCTCTTTGGCATTTACCTATAAATAAGAAAGTTCTGGTTTTTATTGAATAAAATGGGAAAAGGGGTACAGGTAAGCTACTAACTCTTTTGAGATCAATTGAGGTACATTGCCACTATGACTGTGTTCCCAATTGAACAGATACCTGGAGGAGGTCTTTGTTCTTTTTTAGGGATCATTTCCTTCTATATATAAGTTACAGAAACCTATTTGTAGATTACAGAAATGTAGGAAGAAGATAAAAACTATAATCCTACCACTCAGTAGTGACCATCATTTACATATTCATACATTTCCTTTCAATCTTTTTCCTATGCACATATATTTACAAAACTGAGATAACTGTTTTATAATCTGAGTCCTTAAAAATATATTAAAATGGTTAATTGTATATTTGAATTCCGCCTCAATAAACATGTATTAGAGCAGCGGTTCTCAACCTGTGGGTCGCGACCCCTTTGGGGGTCGAACGACCCTTTCACAGGGGTAAAACACATATATAATTACATATTGTTTTTGTGATTAATCACTATGCTTTATGTTCAATTTGTAACAATGAAAATACATCCTGTATATCAGATATTTACATTATGATTCATAACAGTAGCAAAATTATAGTTATGAAGTAGCAACGAAAAAAAATTTTATGGTTGGGGGTCACCACAACATGAGGAACTGTATTAAAGGGTCCTGGCATTAGGAAGGTTGAGAACCACTGTATTAGAGAGAGGACTCTGAGATGACAGAGCATCAGAAATCTACCTTCCTACCTAGACAACAGTTATATTGGCAGAATCTGTCTCATGAAACTATTTGGGGACTCTCTAGTCTGTTGAAGATTTGCAACTTCTGGGGAAAGACCTAAACAGAAAATTGCAGGTGATTTTTATTTTGGTCAGTTTCAGCTCTCGGCACAATGGCAGCTACTCATACACCTCACCTCAGCCCCATGTCAGGCAGCTGTGCACATGTTCCTGAACAGCATTATTCACAACAGCAAAAACATGAAAGCAACCCAAGTGCCCACCAACACATGGATAAACAAAATGTGACACATACACACACACACACACACACACACACACACACACACAAATATTATTCAGCCTTAAAAAGAAAGAACATTCCACAAGATGAAAATTGCTTTGAAGATGGTGAGTGGTAATGGCTGCACAACAATGTGAAGTAAATTAATATCATTGAACTATACACTTAAAAATGGTTAACACAATATATTTTACTGGAGGCCCGATGCATGAAAATCTGTGCAAGAGTAGGCCTTCCTTTCCCCGACTGGCTTCGCCTGGGCCCCAGCTTCGTCAGGAAGGACGTACAGAATGACGTCCAGAAGACGTCCAGTCTAAGTAGCATATTACCCTTTTATTATTATAGATGTACTCCATATCAGCAGTCGCCAACCTTTCAGACATCACAGACCACCAGTGATCCAGGGATTAACAGTTGGCGACCACTGCTCCAGATGGTGCCTAGGATCCTCTTTCCGTGTTTAAGCCAACTAACATTTACTTGTGCCATTGCCAATATCTTTTTTTTATTATTATTAGTTAAGGTATTACAAATGTGTCCTCATCCCCCCCATTAACCCCCAACCTCCCCCCCCCCCCAATATCTTACATTTTATGGCAGTCAGGCCTTTTTGTGTTTAGTGTAGGAAGCAAAATATCAAACAAACAACAGAAACCTTCTAAGAAATAGTCTCTGTAACTCTTTTTCCCTCCACATATATAAGATGGACAGGGGATAGAAAGTTACTTACCATCTTTTAACTTCTCCAAATCTATTCTACTTGCTCTTACATAAAAACCTAAAAGCCTATTTCCAGAAACCTTAACCTTCTTTTATCTCCCATTAAAAAGCTAGATCTCTCCAGAGAGCCATCAGGAGATAGTTAATTATCTGGCTAAGACAAAATACAGAAGTAAAATAAAAAAGGCCACGCCTGATTTTAACTTTATAAAGTGAATTATGTGTGATAAATCATTCCAATAGTACACAAGGGAATATATGAAAAGTAAAAAATATCTTTCTTCCCAGGTAAGACTCTAGTTCCCGTCCTCAGGGCTAACCATGGTTAACAATTTTATATGTATTGTTCCTGAAATTTCCTAAGCATAGCTTATACAAGTGAGTATACGTGAATAAGTTTTTACACAAATGTGATCATACTATCTATACAACCTGCACCTCATCTTTTTTCCTCCTAAGCAATATATCTTGGTAGATTTCTAAGTATTGATATGAAACTCTTAACACCTAGGTTACTATATCCATTCTGTGGGTAATACCACCATTTCTTTAGCCATATGGACATTTAGACTGCTTTCAGGTTTTTTCTATATAAACTTTGCAGCAATAAATAACTTTAAACATACATCTTAATGTATGTACATCTACAAAATAAAATTTTAAATGTGCAACTGTTGGGTCCAAGGAAACATACAGTTTAAAATATTGGGATATATTACTGAACTGCTCTTTACACTGTCTGTATTCTTAAGCACATTTTGTTCTTTGGCAAAGTAAAAGAGTGTTTTTTAATTTTTACTCTTACACACTAAGAAATAAGGATGTTAAAAGCAGCAACTTCTTATTATATCTGTTGCCTATGGGGAATGACTAAAATATTGTGCATACAAATAATGTCAGGAGTCCAGGCACCTGATGGTGGTTTGTCATTAGCACATGTTGTCCAGGTTTTCAGAGGCAGAATAAAACAGAAAACTGTATGCTGTTCAGCAAGCCTGGCTTTCCATTAATTTCCCATTTATAATATCAGTAGTGTGGTGGCAAGCCTAAGACTATCTGGCTACAAGGAGATAAAAATCTTTTGCTCTCTTAATACAATAAGACACAAAATAGTTAAAACTAGTAAGGAAAGAAGCAAGGAGGTCCTGCCAAATATTAATGAATTTTGGACCTACCAGTAAATCTATGTTTATATGTCTCAAGTTAAAGAGATGTAGGTAAATCTACAAAGTGAAGAGATGATTTTCACAGTGGGCAGTGAAGTCTCCACCATTGCCATGGGCTTTGCACTCTGGCAATGCTGCCTACTAGCTGTTAAGTGCTTTGCAAAGCACCATGTCCACTGGGAAATACTGCTGTGGCCTACAGATCCTAACTATATAGGTCCTTTCTATCTTAAAAATCAGCTCACTGTGGCAAAAAGTATGGAATTTCCTCAAAAAATTAAAAAGGGAATTCCCATTTGACGCAGTAATCCCACTTCTAGGAATAGGAATATATCATAAGAAATCAGAAACACCAATCAGAAATAACATATGTACCCCTATGTTCACAGCAGCACAATTTACAATAGCTAGGGTTTGGAAACAGCCTAGGTGCCCATCAGCAGATAAGTAGATTTAAAAACAGTGGTACATCTACACAATGAAATTCTACACTGCTGTAAAAAAGAAGAAATTCTTACCATTTGCAACAGCATGGATGGACCTGGAGAGCATTATGCTAAGCGAAATAAGCCAGTCAGAGAAAGATAAATATCACATGATCTCACTCATTTGTGGAATATAATGAACAACATAAACTGATGAACAAAAATAGATCCAGAGACAGAGAAGCATTGAACAGACCATCAAACCTCAGAGGGAAGGAGGGGAGGATAGAGTAGAGATCAACCAAAGGACTTGTATGCATGCATATGAGCATAACCAATGGACACAGACACTAGGGGGGTGAGGGCATGTGCTGGGGGTGGGAGTGGCCGGGGAGAGGTCAATGGGGGAAAAAGGAGATATATGTAATACTTTAAACAATAAAGAATTTAAATTTAAAAAAATCAGCTCTGTTCCTGGGCACTCCCATGGTAACTAAGGATGGTCAGAAATTTGTGCTATGCTTTCCTGAAATTCTGTCTATAGGGACCTATGCATTTCCCATGAAAGGGCCTCTCTTGATGGAACTTTTCTCATCCTGCCTTGGCAGGGCCTGATGAGATGGATAACCTTTAGAATAAGACCCAAGGTATCTCTCCTAAACCCACTTCATTATAAATATAACTACTGAACTAAGGATATCTTTAGAATAAAATGTGTGCCTTGAGATGATTTTAATCATTAAGTATAACATTGAGAATCATGATGAGCAACAGCAATCACAACAATAGCTAACATTTATTAAGCATGCTGGCTTCTATTATTATTAATGAATGTTTTTTATGTACCAGAAGCTCTAACCACTTTCCATATATTTACTCATTTAATCCATATAAAACTCCACAAGGAAGGCACTAATTACTATTATTTTAATCCTCAACAGAGGACATGCTTTTTATTGATATGAGAGAGAGGCAGAAGGGGGAGGAGGGGAGAAAGACACATCGATCAGTTGCCTCCCATAAGCACCCTGACTGGAGATTGAACCCACAACATGTGTATGTGCCCTGACTGGGAATCGAACCCGTGACCTTTCTGTGTATGGGATGACACTCCAACCAACTGAACTACACAAGCCAGAGCAAAGGCACTATTATTATCTCAATTTTACTGAGAAAAATAAGGCACAGAGAGGTTAAGTAACTTCCCCATAGTCACACAGCCAGCAAGTGACAGAAAATGGAGATTTGGATCCTGCTCTCTCTGACTCCAGAGCCCCTGTCCTTTCTTTCACTATCTGGAAAGATTCTATTTCCATGCTTCTCCTCCATCAGCTAATATAAAAAAAAAGTCAGGAGCAATATACCATGCTTGGAACTACCAAATCATGATTTCACAATGTAGGGTATAGTTACCTTGTCTGAATCCTGAATTATTTTCACATTCTCTGTACCAAATTTTTCACCATAAAGTTTAACAAGTCTCAGGGAAATCTCTGAGAGGCCAGTGAGCTTTGGCTCTTTGTAGATGTACTCCTTTCCATCTTCTTCTTCAAAAAAAGACTGTTGTAAAGTTAAACATAAAATCATTTATAAATTGTATGAGCAAACAGCATTTAAAGAAAACCTACTGAATGGCTACTAATAATGCATTTGAAATACATTTGAAATAAAAGTACTGAAATCCATGTCCATATATTACCCCTTTTAACTTCAGATAAATGAGAATTTTCAAATTCACAGTCATATGAACATGATTGGCCTAAAGATTTCCACACTAGATTTTTCTAGTTTCCAGTATACTTACCTGTTTTTTATTTGAAAGCTTGAACTACTAGATACTAAAAATATACTTTTGGAAGCTTAACAGAAAATGAAAGTGAGGGAAAAATTCAAATGCTATATGCTGGACTCTGACCTAATGGGTTTAGATATGAGAGCCACGGTGAACTTTGTACTTACAACAGAGGCTTCCTGTGGTTGTGATAGGCACTCTATCTGGACAGAATTCCAGAGCCAGTAACTGCTGCTATGGTTATCTAATAATGTAAAGGTGAATATTTAAAAAGAAAAAGAACTTTATGAACTAATGTGTACTTACTTGGCCATAAAAAGCAACTCTGAAGAAAGTGCCTAAAAGTCTTTTTTTTGTGTGCATAACCTCCAGAATTTTTGTGTAAGCTCCATGAAGAGTTCTATAAACTTGAGTAAGTTTCTGAAAAATGAGAATATACAAATCAGCTTTGTCTATTGGTTAAATATTAAATGTCTTTAAGATAAATGCCCAGGGATAAAAAAAAAAAAAAGATAAGTGCCCAGGGGATAAAAAACATTTCCTTGTCAAAATGGTTTTGATAGGGTCATTCACACCCCCATCCCTACTATCACAATTAGACAAAATCTTAACTTTAGGTCTAAGGATAGAGCTAAAAACAGTCAAACAACACTGTATTTTGAAGTATCATGCTTTATTTCATTAACATCTGAATGGTAACATGCACGTTAAAAATACTATATTATTACTGACTACTACTATTTTTGATATTTCTGAATTATTTAAACTGAAACAGAAGCAAAATGCTTTGCTTGAATCCTTAGGTGGAGAGATAGAATAAACAATTCATGCAAAAACTTTTGGAGATGAAATACAGATACAAAAATAAGTAATAGTATAAGCCTCAGTGAGACGTGCTTTTATACATGTACACAGATGTTTTCAAAGACTATGTTCTTCTGCACACCCAGAAAAGGAAAGCACGTGGTGCAAAGAACATTATCAAGAATGTGAAATGACAACCTATAGAGTGGGAGAAGATTTTTGCAAATTAAAATCTGATGAAGGTTTTGGATTCAGAAAATATTAAGAACTCTCATAATTTTAAAAAAAGACAAACAACCCAATTTTAAAATGGGAAAATCAACAGGTACATGAAAAGATGCTCAACATCACTAATTATTAGGGAAAAGCAAATCAAAGAGATACCACTTCACACCTATTAGAATGGCTCTTATCAAAAAGGCAAGAAATAAAAGCTGGCGAGGATTTGGAGAAAGGGAACTCCCTGTGCACTGTTGGTAGGAATATAAATTGGTGCAATTACTATGGAAAACAGTATTGAGATTCCTCAAAAAATTGAAAGTAGAACTATCAACTGACATGGCAATTCCATTTCTGGATATTTATCTGAAGAATGAAAAGAAACATGCACCCCCATGTTCACTGCAGCATGGTGATGGATGTTAACTGGACTTATTGTGGTGATTATTTTGCAATTCAAATATTGAATAATTATTTTGTACCCCTGAAACTGATATAATGTTATATCAATTATATCACAATAAAAATTATATATAAAAGAAAAAATATGGGCAAAGAACTTGAGTATACATTTCTCCAAAGGAGATATACAAATGCTCAACTAGTACATAGAAAGATGTTCAAAATCATTAGTCATTAAGGAAATACAAATCAAAACCACAATCTGACACCACTTCATACCCACTAGGATGGATTTTTTCTAAAATATATTTTTATTGATTTCAGAGAGGAAGGGAAAGGGAGGGAGGGTAAGAGGGAGGGAGGGAGGGAGGGAGGGAGGGAGAGAGAGAGAGAGAGAGAGAGAGAGAGAGAGAGAGAGAGAGAGAAACATCAATGATGTGAGATAGTAATTGATCGGCTGCCTCCTGCACACCCCCTACTGGGAATCGAGTGCCCTTGACTGGTTTTGAACCCAGGACCCTTCAGTCCACAGGTTGACACTCTAGCCCAGGGGTGGGCAAACTTTTTGACTCGAGGGCCACAATGGGTTCTTAAACTGGACCGGAGGGCCGGAACAAAAGCATGGATGGAGTGTTTGTGTGAACTAATATAAATTCAAAGTAAACATCATTACATAAAAGGGTATGGTCTTTTTTTTTTTAGTTTTATTCATTTCAAATGGGCCGATCCGGCCCGCGGCCCGTAGTTTGCCCACGGCTGCTCTAGCCAGTGAGCCAAACCAGCTAGGGCTGAACAGTATTTTTAAGGATTGTAACTTTCCAAGTGGACAAATGTTTCAAATTGATACATTAAGTATTTATATTCTATGATAAGAAAGAAATGTCATAATATAATTAACCTTCTATTCTTCAGAGGTCATATAGGAATAGTAACATAACTATATTACTACTTTTTCCAAGACCAAAATAAAATATTAAATCACAGATTTAATAAAGGTTTAATATCTAGAAAATATAAAGAACTCTCACAATTCAACAAAAATGGGCAATGATGCAAACATGCTTACCTCAAACTCACGGCGTTTCTCATAAATTGGAATGATCAGCTTGGAAATCTCAGAAATTACTTCATAACGTTCTGCTTTCCATAAGCCATCCACACATTGTTCTAGCAACTCCAGCAAAACTTCCTGCATTAAGAGAAAAAATGTAATCAGGAATTAAAAATAGTTTTAGAGTTCTGGGCAAATAAATTATGAACCATTTCAAGTTAACAAAAAATAAACAGAATGTACTAATTAAAATGAAATGCACAGGATTATATTTGTGTAACTATAGTTTGAAATAAAATACTTGAAATATTTGAAATTGAAACCATCCTTAAAAATATGAAACGAATGTTGACAATAGTAAACTACATTCGTTTTGTTTATGCATATAATGAAGACGTTAACTATACTTACAAATGGTAATACACTGAGAAGGATTATCTTTGAAAAGGGGTAAGTTGTTTGTTCCAAACTGAGGAGGTCTAAATTAAATTTTATTATTATTGGTTTAACTCATATATTTTAATACAGGCACTAAATCAGGGGTGGGGAACGTCCAGCCCATGGGCCGTATAAGGCCCATTAAATCATTTGGTCTGGCCCTGCCAAAGTATTAGGGGTGAGTTAATTAAATGTTTGACCAAGTATAGCAGGCTAATTTTTAAGTTGGTAATTTTGTATGGCCCAAGAATGTTATAAATATCCAAATGGCGCTTGGCAGAAAAAAGGTTCCCAACCCCTGCATTAAATGGAAAACCATTTTTATTTTTCATTTAAATAAACTTGGAAATCAATGTCTTTATTTTTCTATAGGCTAGTGTATAAGGAAGAAACCTTATTAAGTAAACTAAAACATTAAACAGCACTTCATAGAACATGATTTTATCTGTATATTTCAAATAAAGTATATGTATAAATTATGACTGCAGATCACAAACGAGTTGTAACAAATGTGTTTACACAGAACATTGAGTATAGTTATTGTCTAATAAGAAAAATTACTGCTTTCCTTGAGAGTATAAAAGAGAGTCAGGCTCAAGGACATTTTTATGAAAAAGCTAAAGCTGCTTTTTGGAAAGCAAGGACAAAACTTCAGTTGTGTTGATCCATTTATCTCCTCTGAACTCCCTGGAATCTTTCTGCTGCCAGTCATAACAACTGGAATTCTATGGAAAGTCATCTAAGACCCAAAAAATGAATTAATTTACCCAAAGGGTCACAGTCAGATAATGAACTGGAACTAAAATTCCAGTATCTCGATTCTGTTATGATTAATCCAGCAAACGTGTTTTAAATATCTACTCTTCTAGATTCTGGGCATAAAAGGAAACCTCACTCTCAAGTAAGTCAGTGATAAAGCTTGACATTTATGCAGCACTTAATGACCTATAAAGAGCCGTCAGGTTTATTGTGAAGTAACCAGGACAGTATTACTATCTTTATTTTACTGACCAGGAGACAGACCCGTACAGAAACAGTAGGTAAAGCTTCTAGGCATATCATTTTAGCTTAAGTAAACTAGAGTTAATTGAGATTTGCTTGTATTATAAAAAACAACTCATAAAGTATTTAGTATTTATGAAGTGTGTCTCTATCACTTTAACCTGACTGCTTCTTGTTTTTCTTAATACAACTTAAAAATGTATTCATATGGGACTACAATTCCTTAAATCTCTCTGCTTTTGATTTTTTCTTCTTTTTTTTTCATGTTCCCATTCTTCAATTGTAAAGTTCTGTATGGTTCAGTCCCTGGTCCTCTGGTCTTCATTTGCTATATTATCTCCCATCCTCACTCTGATTTAATTCTTACACAGATATGACTTCCAAATGCGGATTTCCAATCCTGATCTCTCTGCTTAGGTCCAGTTCTGAATTTCTCATGGCCTAATGTTTATTTCTATCTTGATAACCTTTTACTTCAAATTCAACACACATCAAAAACTGAATTCATAATCTTACCTGTAAAATCATCCATCTATCATTTTTCTCTAATATCCAAACCTGAAATCTCAAAGCTACTTTGACTCTTCCCCTCCTACAGTCAGCAAGTTTTCCTCTTTGTGTCAAAGTTTTGCCTGAATCTGTCACTATCTGGGTTTAGGCCCCAACTCAATTGCATCACATTGGACCCTTAGGGTAGCCCCCTCTCTAGCCTCTGCCTCTAGCCCCTATCTATCTACTTCCAATACATACTACCACTGAATTAACCTTTCCTCTTCTTTGCTTTGACCTTGTCATGATTCAGCTCAAAAACCTTTAATAGCAATTCAACAATGAATAAAGCCCAAATATTCATAGTTTCTCAAAATTAAGACCTCAGCTACTACTTTTCTCTATACAAATCCACTGGTTTAGTCCAAAGGATCCACTTACTTGTGCCTAAAACCTGCCTTATACTTCCCCACCACTTAACTTTTGTCTCTGCTATTCTCCTGTTAGTACGCCTTCAAGATGAACTCATTCTTCAAACCCCTCTCTAACCTAATACCTCCTCTGTTCTACTTCAGCTCAAAGGTATCTCTTTCACCTTTGACTTTGCATGGAACATACTGTTTATATTATTCAAATGGCACTATCTTATTTTCATTTTGTGATGGTGTCTTATCTCTCAGGTAGACATTAGAGGTTAAAGATCAGACATATCTAATTATCTGATAGCTCCTATATCATCAAGTTCAGAACCTTGCTCATAAGTCAGTGCTCAGTAAATATTGGTTGACTGTGTGACAACTGAATCCGTTTGCTACCCATATGAAGTTTAGAGTAGAAATTTTCCATTTCAAAAATACTTGTATGGATCCTCTGCTTAACTGTTACCTTAACAATATTTTAATGGAAGATTCTCCAAACTATGCTGACCCTGATCTGGTTACTGTGATGGTGATTTGAAGATAATAAATGTTGCATTTCTAAAACCAGACATTAGGAAGAGTTCCAGAGACAGGGTTCTCCACATTCCTAACAGGAACATCATTGCTCTGGGAAGTCTTAATGCTTACAGTTCATCAACCTTAGATACCTTCCAAATTAAGTTAGTTGTAATAATTGTTAAATAAACATATATTTAAGAAGTTAAATTTATATAACTGGCAGTGCAGGCCCTGGAATATTACTTCAGTATAATGGACATCCATCATTCCAGCATCTTCTTTCATTGCTCCTTCTTCATCTATATTGGGAGTAATTTTCTTGAAGGCTGAACATCCATTAGGGAATAATTCTGTATGAACAAAAAAACAGTGAAGTAAATTTATATATGAAAGTGTTTTGTAAATAACAGCCTTAGAGTGATTGGTTACCCTTAAAAATAAACATGGATATTCTTTGTGAGGATCAAAGGCACAAGTACAATTTTCAGTTACAAATATTTTAATAACTTATTTTCATTTACTATACATTCTACCAGTCTTTTCCCCCAAAAGTGAGCTCAACTTATTTACAACTAAGTTTCATTCTCTGACTACATATCATTTTCATTGGCTAGTACAGTAAATGTTTCTCTAGTGAGATCTAAAAACTGTTACAAATAATTTCATCCTGTGTTCAACTATGGTCTCACCTAAACAAGGAGGGCATGTACTTTTCAGGTAATCACTGAAAGAGTTTCTGTAACCATCTGTAGCTCCTGACTTTACTGGAAATTTTTGGGGAAAAGTCAGTTGTTGTGGGAGGCCTAACCTAGGACTTGTAAGACAGTCAGAAAAATAAAACAGATGGCGCTCACTGGAGCAGCTCAGTAGTTGAGCATCTACCTATGAACCAGGAGCTCTTGGTTTGATTCCCAGTCAGGGCACATGCCCGGTTGCAGGCTTGATCCCCAGTGGGGGGCGTGTAGGAGGAAGCTCATTGATGATTCTCTCTCATCATTGATGTTTCTACCCCTGTTTCTCTCTTCCTTCCTCTCTCTGATATCAATAAAACATCCTATATAATAAAGAGCTAATATGCTAATTAGACTGAACAGCAGAACGACCATCTGGATGACAGTCCAGATGAAGCTGGGCTGCAAGGGGCTGTGAGGGCTAGCCGGGCCCAGGTGAAGCAGCTGGGGCCAAACCCCTTGCACGAATTTCGTGCATCAGTGCCCTTGCCACTCTAGATGATCCAGCCCTTGCTGACATGCTGGAATTGGCTCCCCAAACCTGAGAAGGAATGATTGCTTGCTATCAGACAGTTCAGGGCATCTCAGTCTACATGTTATTGCTCCCTGTTGGCCAAACACATCGGGCCTCTAGTATTTTAAGAAAATAAAATAAAACAGATGGAAAGTATGAAGCATTCTTGGAAAAACAGGACAGGACACAGAAGAACCAGAGACTTGGAGCTAGATAGACCCACTTCTGTCACTAACTGTGTGCTTTTAGACATGTTTCTCTCTCTAAAACTTGGTCTCATCATCTGTAAAACAGTGATAATTAACTTATGATAATTAAATGAAAGTAAAGTGTTTAGAACAGTACCTATCATATAAGAAGTATTCAAGCCTTAACCAGTTTGGCTCAATGGATAGAGCATCGGCCTGCAGACTGAAGGGTCCTGGGTTTGATTCCAGTCAAGGGCAGTACCGCAGTTGTAGACTCCTCCCCCAACAGGGCCCTGGTCAGGGTACATGCAGGAGGAGGCAACCAATCGATTTGTTTCTCTCACGAAAATGAATCTGTCTTTCCCTCTCTCTTCCACTCTCTCTAAAAATCAATGGAAAAATATCCTCGGGTGAAGATTAAAAAAAGAAGTAGTATTCAATGAATTGTTATTACCAAACAAAGCTGCCAAAAATATACTAGCTTCTCCAAAACAGAATAAAATAATTGCTGCCAGCTGGTATACTAAATGACTCTGCAGCTGGATCCCTGGGAAGTAGGAAGTGAGTTCAAGCTGAGAACAGGTGCTACAGGATCGTGGACCAAATTGTCACTGTCAGGCAGGAGTTTAGGTACAGAAGACTACATGGTTGCCCTACAGATTCTGGACAGAGGAAGATGTCCAATAACTCCTGTTGTTGCTACGTTTACCCTTATCTAAGTGGGTAATTTTAGAGTTAAGGAAAATTCAGCCTCCTTATGACAGAATCTGCTAGTCAGTTAAAAGTGGCTGGTCACAAAGGGAACAAACACCTATTGCAATCTATTCTACAATCTAGAATCAATTGCAATCTAGAAAAAAACTATTCTAAAATTTCTCTAATAGTGATGCTTAGAAATAATGACTACTCACAGCTAAATATCTGGTAAGCATCCCAGGTGAGAAGTTGGAGAAGGAAGAAGGAAGGTTTAAGAAAGCCAAACCACATACTGCGATTTCTCAGAATTCTTGTGGGAAAAGATCATGTTACAGGACTTAGAGTTTGCCAACTCTTCTTGTCTAAATGAAAGCTAACAAGACACACGTGTACCTTCTGATATTATGCTTGATACAACATGGGTTATCAAGTAAGAACCACACTGTTATTAGAGATATGGAATTCTGGTGAGGGAATATGGAGTTGCTTTAAAGTACTTTGTCAAGAATGGAGAAACACATAGGGGGTGGTCAGTGGATTTCTGTTAAGGCAGAAGGCGTGTCAGAAATAATGAAATTTACTGGGCTTTAGAACTGTTTCTGTTCAAGCACATTAGCTAATAAAAACCACTGAAGAAAGAGCATGACACACTTCTTTTGAAAGTATGACACTTCATTTCCGAAGATAAGCATGTCTAAAATGGTCTGTTACGGACTTCTCTTCAAAGTACTGACCACAGCAAGATACGGAACCCATACCAGAATGTAAATCAATTCATTTCCTTCTTCGACAGAGTCTTTCCATGAAAAGAAAAGCAAGAGTCAGCTGAACTAAACATTGTACTCAGTGACACAGTTGATTTACATTCAGGACAACATTCCTCCCGATCATGGACCAGTAACAAACAGGCCTCAGACTGGCAGCTGGTCTCCAGGGCACTCAGAGTAGTCTTGCAGTAAAACATCTCAAATTTAGGAGAAAACCTTCCATTTTATCATCTCTATGAAATTAAGAGCTAGGCAGTAAGGAAGAGGGCCCTAAAACTTGAGTGAAACCACTCCCGTGGAGGGTTGGGCAGTGGGAGAAGGGGCAGCAGCCAGGCAGCCCAGGTTCCAGAAGGTTGTCAGCACTCGCCTGCCCCCGCAGCCATAAGGCCAAGAAAAAGGTCAGTTCCACCAAGGGGACAGTGAAGGAGCCTAAGAGGAGATGGGCAAGCTTGTCAGCTAAATCTGCTCCTGCAAAGTGGAAACAAAAAAAGTAAAAACAAAAGGGGGAGGGGAGCAAAGGGAAAACAGGCCAAAGTGGCTAACCAGGAACCTAAAGATCTGCATAAAGTGGAGAAACTAAAAATGAGGGGAGTCCAGACTTGGATGTAGCAGAAGAGAAAGAAGCCAGGTCTGATTAATATCATGTACCATGTCTCATCAGTGGTCCCTGCCTCCCTTGTATAATCCAGAGGAATATTTATATCAACTATTTTGGAAATGCAATGTTTGTAGTAGCTCTAGAAACATTTTTAAGAAGGAGGGAATTCCACTTCATCCCATTTTTTGTCTAAATTTAGCTTCTTATGCTGGTTGGGTATTTTTTTTTTTTGCGGGGGGGGGGGGGGGGGACAACCAGAAAATAGTGGGATATTGAATATTGGGAGAGGATTTGATTATCTTGGGTGTCAGCTTAATATTCCATAGATGGGGTAGTTTTTATATCCTACAATACAAAAGCATCCTAAATGGCAATATGGAATTAATCATGCATTTAATATGTCTTGAACATATTAAATTACTTCTATTCTCATGTTTTTGGTAGAATTATTTCCTAAAGAAAACCACTCCTTGATCTTGGCCTCTCCCTTTCAGGATTTTGTGCATCTGCAACATCTTTGGTATAGTAGTTCCAGTTTTCCTAGTAACTTTGTTAATGTGCTGTGAAAGATTGAAGATTTGATTATCTAGAGCAGTGGTCGGCAAACTCATTAGTCAACAGAGCCAATTATCAACAGTATGATTGAAATTTCTTTTGAGAGCCAAATTTTTTAAACTTAAACTATATAGGTAGGTACATTGTTATTAACTTAATTAGGGCACTCCCAAGGCTTAGGAAGAGCCACACTCAAGGGGCCAAAGAGCCGCATGTGGCTCGCGAGCCGCAGTTCCACGGATCTAGAGCATCTGATATTAAATTGTGAACTAGTGGGACTTAGATGTAAAAGCGTATCAACATTTGAAGATATTGGTACTTGATACTCTATTAAGGAAAATTAGCTAACTGCACATTTTATGCCAAAAAGTCACCGAAATAACTGTTTAGGAAAGAATCACAACTACATGACTTTTTAGATTTTGGGTACAAAAGTTAAGAATTGTGTACAAACTGAAATGTCTGTGTACTTAACCTCAAAACAACTGATAAAATCTCAATTATGAAAGAAAAATCTTGAGTGAAGAGATACAGAATGTAGTCTTTACCAAGAAAAAGGGTCAATCCCTGAAGGCCTTAGGCTGCTAGTCCATGGCTGAGGAAATAATTCCTGTCTGCTCTGAGGAGATTATTACTTTAAGTGATTCCAAAATCTGGGGTTTTTCATCATTTCCTTCTTCAATGATGTATATAATGCTGTGATTTGGGGGAGGACAAAATGCCCGAGATCAGATAAGGCTAAAGCATCTAGGGAGAGTGCCTTTTAGAAGAAGGGTAATTAGGTGTCTTCTAGAAACAGCTCAACATCTACTTTTGAAGGTTGTGTCTACATCACCTGGTATAACGACTTCTAGTGTGATTTTCAACTTCAGAGTCCACTATTTTTGCTTATGTGGTTCCTATGCCTGACGATATCTCTCTACCTAGAGGAGACTATTTCTCCTTTTTGCTTAACGTTATCAACACCCAAACAACTATCCAAGGATATGAGGGCCCTTTTGTTTGTTACCATCTTAAAAATACTTGGGGGAAAATTCTGATTCCCCTTAGTTCCAGAAAGATTTTCAGATGAAACAAGTGACTGATTCTAGAAGTGGCCAGTGTATATATCACAAGAGAAGGAGGCATGTATTAGAGGGCTCTCACAAAGCCCTACGTAGCATTAGATAAAGTGGTCTTGGAGAGACTATCGATTTTTCTGCTATGTGACCTAGATTCCTGACCTTGCCCTTCATAAACAGCTGTAGTTTCTGTATTCCTGGCTGCAATCCTAAGGAAAACAACATGCAAACTGTCCAACCCTTGATAAAATAAGACTGCTAGTCAGAAGAAGGGTAAGACATAAAAGTCCTGAAGGGAGGGCCAAAAAAGAAAAAAGAAAATCTGTGATTGGCAAGGCACTGGGGAATAAAAAGCTTTATAGAACCTAAACTACTAGATCCTGAGTACAAAACTTGGGAAAGGGATCAACATTACCCTATAAGGAATGAAAATAACAGACTCTCTGGGAAAGAAAATTCCTTTTCCAGGGTTGATGGGGGAGCCCTACAGGCCTAAAGCTTTGCTGAACCTTGGGTGCTATGTGGTGGTGGAAGAATGCAGAAAATTGACTCTGGAATTCCCTGGGAGAAAACAGTTGTGCCCTCACTCAGCAAGAGATACATAAAGTCTGACCTCCAGAGAATGAGATCTAGAACATTTTGAGGTTCTCAGACAAAACAGAAGTAAAGACATTTAGATCTGTAATTTTATATTTTTGGGGATGGGAATAACACCCAGTATCACCACCTCAAGGTAACTTTGGTAAAAGGAAGAGAATGATAATCCTTAAGGTCTGTCTAGTAGAAAGAACTAAAGCTCTAGCTGTAGGAAAGAAGTTTGAGGCTAGGGGCGTGGCAGGGAGAACTGTACACTCCCCACCCCCTTTCCCTTTCAGTTCAGTGTCTAAAACAGCGGTTCTCAACCTGTGGGTCATGACCCCTTTGGGGGTCGAACGACCCTTTCACAGAGGTTGCCTAAGACCATTGGAAAACCCATATATAATTACATATTGTTTTTGTGATTAATCACTATGCTTTAACTATGTTCAATTTGTAACAATGAAAATACATCCTGCATATCAGATATTTACATTACGATTCATAACAGTAGCAAAATTACAGTTATGAAGTAGCAACGAAAATAATTTTATGGTTGGGGGTCACCACAACAGGAGGAACTGTATTAAAGGGTCGTGGCATTAGGAAGGTTGAGAACCACTGGTCTAAAACATGAGAAAAAGGATTTGTAGACACCCCTGGGGAGCAAGGGCTAAAGTCCTTGCTTGTTTAGGCAACCACCCAACAAGACAAACTATTTTTTTTTCTTAAAAACACTATACAGGAAAACTTGTCTCTAATGCGACAGCTGGTCAGTAGTATTTTCATTCCACCTTGATTTAAACCAGGGGTGGGCAAACTTTTTGACTCGAGGGCCACAATGGGTTCTTAAACTGGACCGGAGGGCCAGAACAAAAGCATGGATGGAGTGTTTGTGTGAACTAATATAAATTCAAAGTAAACATCATTACATAAAAGGGTACGGTCTTTTTTTTTTTTTAGTTTTATTCATTTCAAACTGGCCAGATCCGGCCCGCGGGCCGTAGTTTGCCCACGGCTGATTTAAACAATGCTTCATGCCCTAGCTGGTTTGGTTCAGTGGATAGGGCCTTGGCCTGCTGACTGAAGGGTCCCGGGTTCGATTCTGGTCAAGGGCACATGCCCGGCTGTGGGCTTAATGCCCAGTAGGAGAGTGCAGGAGGCAGGTGATCAACAATTGCTGTGGTTTTTTTGGATGTTAGCATGACGCAGCTTGCCTGAACACCAAACACTATGTATGACATGTTTCAACAAGTGTAAATAGTGCTTTTAACTAATGATTTAAATATTTATTTAATAATACCTTCAAAGTTCAGTAATTCTCTCTCATTATTGATGTTTTTATCTCTCTCTCCCTCTCCATTCCTCTCTGAAAGCAATAAAAATATATTAATTTTTTAAAAATAAACTGCTTCGTAATGACTTCAAGAGAAATGGCATAAGACTTTGAGAAAACACAAACTTTTTTGGCAATTAATATGCCAGAGATTTATGATACAGCTAACTCTCCTTCCCTTTTGTGTTAATTATCAAAGGACGCTTAATGATAGAAAATAAAGGGCTCCGGAATTACTCAATTATTTTTGTTAAATAAATTTGTCTTAAAAGTATAAATGAAACTTTTTTTTTTTAGTTTTGCATTCAAATATACTTTCATTTACTCTGTGAATATCCAGGTCTTGCCTAGATCATGGAGTTCTCTGACTGGATGACAGGTTAGATTCAGTTTTTAACTTGTTTTAAATTAGTAGTCTCCTTTAGCATAACTATCATAGTTTGATTAGATAATTAACAAAAGAAGGTGTTTTAAATCATATGAATGATTGAATCTAAGGGAAAAAAAGTCTGAGGATTTTCCCATTGCCACCATTTTAGAATAAGGTTTTCTAGTTCAAGCAAGTAGCATAGTCCAGATTTAAAAATAGACAGCACCTATAAATAAACATGTGAATTTTTCCTAAATTTAACATTATTTTTGTTTAAAATGAAAAACATCACCTTTTCCTACTCAGAAAGGGCTCTTTGATTTCTATGAAGTATAACTTCTAAAAAAACTTTGAAGGTATTATGAAATAAATATTTAAATCATTAGTTCAAAGCACTATTTATACTTGTTGAAACATGTCATACATAGTGTTTGGTGTTCAGGCAAGCTGCGTCATGCTAACATCCAAAAAAACCACAGCAATATATATCTATAATAATAAAAGCATAATATGCTAATTAGACCAAAAGTCCTTCCAGACAACCTTCTGGATGAAGCCAAGGCTGCGAGGGAAGCCGGTGCTGGCAACTGGGGGAAGGAAGGCCTATTCTGCATGAATTTCATGCATCAGGCCTCTAGTATTCTGTATTAGTTGCTATTTTATCTCCTACTAGAGGCCCAGTGCACGAAATTTGTGCACTGGGGGGGGGGGGGAGAGTGGGGTAGTCCCTCAGTCCAGCCTGCTCCCTCTTGAAGTTGGGGACGCCTCAGGGGATGTCCACCTGCCGGCTTAGGCCTGATCCTCCCCCCGCCCCCACAGATTGGGCCTAATCCAGCAATTAGACATCCCTCTTGCAGTCCAGTGCTCTTGCAGTCCAGAACCCCTTGCTCCTTACTGCCCACCTGCAGTAGAGGTGGGAGAGGCTCCCGCCACCACTGCTGCGCTCACCAACTGTGAGCCTGACTTCTGGCTGAGTGGCACTCCCCCCGTGGGAGTGTACTGACCACCAGAGGGCAGCTCCTGCATTGAGCATCTGCCCCTTGGTGGTCAGTGAGCATTATAGCGATCAGTCATTCCACCAGTCGTTCTGCTGTTCGGTTGATTTGCATATTAAGGTTTTATTATATAGGATAGTTATATTTCTAAAGCTTAAGGATTGAGAATGGAAATAAAAAATTCTTGAGTTTTGATTCATTTTGGGGTCTTTGCATTTGTGAAAAATAATTCTAGGAAAATAGCCTATACAATAAAGAGGTGATATGCAAATTGACCATCAAACCCTCACACAAGATGGCTTCCCCATGTGGTCACAAGATGGCCGGCAGGGGAGGGCAGTTGTGGGCGATCAGGCCAGCAGGGGAGGGCAGTTAGGGGTGAACCCCTGCAGGGGAGGGCAGTTGGGGGCAACCAGGCTGGCAGGGGAGGGCATTTGGGGTGAATGGGCCGGCAGGGGAGCAGTTAGGCATTGATCAGGTTGGCAGGAGAGTTGTTAGAGGGTGACCAGGCTGGCAGGCAGAAGCAGTTAGGGGCAATCAGGCAGGCAGGCAGGCAGGCAGGCAGGTAGGCAAGCGGTTGGGAGCCAGCAGTCCTGGATTGTGAGAGGGATGTCCGACTGCTGGTTTAGGCCCGATCCCATCCCACCGGCAGTCGGTCATCCCCTGAGGGGTCCCAGATCGGAGAGGGGCACCCCCCTCCCCCAGTGCACGAATTTCATGCACCAGGCCTCTAGTTTAATATATTTAACTATTTCAATATCTAAAGAATATAGTTTTACACTTAGCAGACAAAAACTCTTATCTCACATGTTGACTAATTTAAAAGCTGAGATAATATAAACCTAATTTCTCTGAAAGATACACTTAAAATTTATTCAGTACTGTGTTTAGGGTTCTCATATCTGTTAGTTTATTTGGAATTGCAGTGTTCAAGTTCAATATTTATTTTTACTGTAATTTCACATGTGCACCAAAAGGAGAAAACTAGAGTATACCAATTGCAAGCAAATGCATTGTTCAAAAAAATTTCAGTATCAAAGCCCTAGACAATTTGGCTCAGTGGATAGAGCATCTGCCTGCAGACCGAAGGGTCCTGGGTTCAATTTCGGTCAAGGGCACGTACCTTGGTTGCAGCTTCCTCCTCAGCCCAGGCCCTGGTTCGGGCTCATGTAGGAGGCAACCAGTCAATGTGTTTCTCTCATGTCGATATTTCTCTCTGTCTTTCCCTCTCTTCCACTCTCTCTAAAAATCAATGGAAAAAAAATCCTCAGGTGAGGAATGAAAAAATTTCAGTATCAAACAGAAAGTGTTAACTTAAAATATAAGTAAAATGAATCTACATTTTTAAAAAAATATATTTTATTGATTTTTTACAGAGAGGAAGGGAGAGAGATAGAGAGTTAGAAACATCGATGAGAGAGAAACATCGATCAGCTGCCTCCTGCACATCTCCTACTGGGGATATGCCCGCAACCCAGGCACATGCCCTTGACCGGAATCGAACCTGGGACCTTTCAGTCTGCAGGCCGACGCTCTATCCACTGAGCCAAACCGGTTTCGGCATGAATCTACATTTTAATCATGATACTAAGTTTGGGAAGACTCTTTTTAGAAAAAATTTCTCCACATGAGTGGTATTAATAGAGGCAATCAGACTCTGAGCCTTAGATGTAAAATGAAAGATACATAGTTACTGGTAGAAATTCTGTAATTAAAAAACAAAACAAAACATGGCTGTATTTTTCATAGCCAAAACCAGAGTGATATCACACCCACAATATGGTTTCATTTTGATCTAAGATTACTCATTCAACTGCCTTAAAAGAAGTAGCTTGGCCATTATGATAGATAGTGAGAGATTTCTTTGCAATGTCCATTGCCAATTATTTTTTTGATATATAACACTGTATAAATTTAAAGTACATGTGTTGATTTGACACACACACACACACACTGAAAATTAACACAATAACGCTAATCAGCACACATAATTACCATTTTTGGGGCGGGGGAACATTTAAGATCTACTCTCTTAGCAACTTTCAAGTATATTTTGTTAATTATAATCATTATGCTATATTAAATCTCCAGAACTTATTCATCTTGTAAGTAGCAAGTCTGTACCCTTTGAACAACATCAATAAAAGCCAAACTTATATAAAAACCATTGTACTCTGTTTTTATGCAAGTTTAGCTTTTTTAGATTCCACATATAAGTGAGATCATATAGTTCTTGTCTTTTGCTGTCTGACTTAATATAATGCCCTTGGGAGTCCATCTTTGTTGTCACAAATGACAGGATTTCTTTTTTTTTTCATGGCTCAATAATATTCTGTTGTATATTCTGTTGCCACATCTTTATCCATTCACACAGATCCTTTTCACATGTTTCCATATTACTAATTAGCATCCTTCTATTTCAGCTTGAAGAACTTTCTTTGGCATTTCCTGTAAGGCAGGTCTAGTGGTGATGAATTCCTTCAGCTTTTGTTTGCCTAAGGAAAGTATTTGTCCTTCAATTCTGGACAGCTTTGCTAGATAGAATATTCTTGGTTGGCAGTTTTTCTTCTTTTAGCACTTTACATACCACCCCACTCCTAGCTAAGGTTTCTGCTGAAAAATCCACTGATAGCCTTATGGGGGTTCCCTTTTAAGTTCTGTGGATGAAAAGCGGGCCACATAGTAAACCTGAAAAGCTCAGGGGAGGTCTGTGTGGCGGCCTTACAAACTCAGAGACCTCAAGTAACCACAAAAGATGGTCTGAAATTAAAACTTTTTAAACTAAAAGCAGTTTATGGCAGGTAATCATGTCCCAGGCTAGAATCTTCCTTGAAAAAAGTCAATCTTGACCTTAACTGAACCTGAGCCTGTCTACTGTCTTTTACATCTGTGATAACAGGCCTTTGGAATGCCAAGGTAACTTTCCATTTTCTGGACATCTCCAGACATACCACTACCAGAGCAGAGACCATAAATCCCCTCATTATTATTGTTATCATGTTAATTTTTGACTGTTATCTATCCTGTAACCAACTAGGCAAAATATGTCTGTCATTTTACTTTTTATCCAAGCCCAGAGGTCCCCCCACACCACTGCTTTGCTTTCTCCAGCCTCCCTAATCTGTCACTAATGGATTTCACTTCCTCCTCCTCCTCTTTTGATTGTAATGTATAATAAGGTACAAAACTGTCATTTTTGGGGAGCATTTTCCCAATCCACTGAGGTTTGGCTTCCTAGCAATTGTCATCTGTTTGACTAAAAAAACTCATACAAATTTTTACAGGCTTGGGTGTTTCTTTTTTAAAAATATATTTTATTGATTTTTTTATATAAAGGGAGAGGGGTACAGTGTTAGAAACACTGATTAGCTGCCTCCTGCACACACCCCCTACTGGGGATGTGCCCGCAACCAAGGTACATGCCCTTGACCGGAATCAAACCTGGGACCGCAGGCCGATGCTCTATCTACTGAGCCAAACCAGTTAGCAGTGGTCAGCAAACTGCAGCTCGCGAGCCACATGCAGCTCTTTGGCCCCTTGAGTGTGGCTCTTCCACAAAATACCGACTTCTGTGCATGGGCCACGAAGTTTCAATCGCACTGTACGTGCGCACCCGCATGTGGTATTTTGTGGAAGAGCCACACTCAAGGGGCCAAAGAGCCGCATGTGGCTCACAAGCCGCGGTTTGCCAACCACTGGAAGGCTTGGGTGTTTCTTATGTTGACACTTTCTTCATTCTTTTTTCTCCTCTGACTGGATAATTTGAAAGGTCCTCCCCTTTAATTCACAGATTATTTCTTCTGTTTGATCCTGCTGGTAATACTCTCTATTTCATTTTTCACTTCATTGTATTCTTCAGCTCAAGAGTTTGTTTGGTTCTTTTTAATGATTTCTATCTCTTTGTTTAACCTCATTTTGTTCATGTATTTTTTTCCTGATTTCATTGAATTTTCTTTCTATTTTATTGTAACTCAATGCACTTCCTTAAACAGCTATTTTGAATTCTTTATTAGGTAAATTACAGCTCTCCAAGTGTTTGAGTTTGATTACTGGAAGGTTATTGGTAATGTCATGTTTCCTTCATTTTTTCCCCTTTATTAAGTTATGACAAATGTGTCCTTATCCCCTCATTGCCCCCCCACTCCCCAAATCCTGCCCTCACCCTCACCTCCTGTTGTCTGCGTCCATTGCTTATGCTTATATGCATGCATACAAGTCCTCTGGTTGATCTCTCCCCCTTACCCCCATCCTCCCTTACCTTCCCTCTGAGGTTTGAGCATCTGATCAATGCTTCTCTGTCTCTGGATCTGTTTTTGTTCATCGGTTTATGTTGTTCATTACAATCCACAAATGAGTGAAATCATGTGATATTTATCTTTTCTGACTGGCTTATTTCATCTAGCATAATGCTCTCCAGCTCCAACCATGCTGTCTGGCATTGCTGTCTTCACATTTGAAATAGCAGTCACTTCCAACTGTCTTCACTGACTGACTTTGGGAGAGAAATGCTTTCCACCTGCCTTGCTAGGGATTCTGAGGGTTGCACAAATTTTTTTATGGATACATCTTCTCCATACTTCTTGTTCCCTCTTGTGGCAGAATTCGTAAGTTTGTATGCCTTCTCTCCATCATGCAACACACTGGGCCAGGTGCAAACAGCCTCCATTTTTGCTTTCCCAAGAGTGGTGATAAAGTTCAAGTTTGTGGTCTCTCCCTGGCCCACAGATTCTGGCCTACTTTTTGCTTGTGCTCACTAGCTATCTGCTAAAGCTTGCTCTTGCTGCCATCAGGAGTATGCATAAGAAGTTGGCTATAGAATAGGAGAGGTGTGGTTGAAGCACATGGAGCACTGGAGGGTGCTTATGGGCCACTTGGAGGGAACCAAAGGCTAAATGTCCCTAGCAGCTTGTCGGTGGGCTTCTTGAGCTAGTATATGAACCATGTCTCTTTAATGCCTTCTGAGAGTCCTATTTGCCACTTTTCCAACTTCTTCCTGCCCCCATCCCCAGTCCTGAAGCTCACAACTCAGCACTCTGGATGGGGCAAAAGAGCAATGGGCCTCTTTGGCAGCATCCTGTACAGCTGGGGAAGCCAGGTGTCCATTCTCATGCTCTCTCTTTCCCCGTGAAAGAAATCACAGACAAGATGTCTCTCTTGGCACTGAGCTGTGCCACCTTGGGGAAGGGGTGACATGAGTAAAGTAAAACTTTACCCTCTCCAATGCATTTAAACGTGTGTGTGTGTGTGTGTGTGTGTGTGTGTGTGTGTGTGTATACTCTAGTGGCATGCTGGAATTTCTCCACTGGACTCCTACATTTCCACCAAGGCTCTCTTGTCTATGGGTGATTACATAAGATAGTATTCTCCAGGGGCTCCTAGACTGGGAAGGGCTGGAGCCAGTGCATGAGCCATTGCAGGATCCACAACCAGGACTGAGATCTGTCTGCCTATTACCTAATGCAGAGGTTGGTAACATTCCTCCCAGGTTCCTTGGCATAAGGCACTAGGTCCCAGAGCTCCCACAAAGACAATTTTGTCTCTGGATGGATGCCAAATTGTTGTGGGGGGGAGGACAAACAAGGAATGTCTTATTTGGCCATGTTGATGATGTGCTGACTACCCTTTAATACCAAGGTACTGTTGCATTAAAGCGGCTGTGGAGATTAAATCTGTGGGCAGTTGTTGGTGAACTTGAGGCAGATGAGGGGAAAATACGTGGATGGTATTATCCAGAGCTTCTCATGAGCCTTACGAAGAATTTAATCTGTGGTAGACTTCCAGGGAGACAGTGTTGGAAAATAAACACTGAATATCAGGCTATTTAACTCTTAATGAAAGCAGAAGGCAAAATGAACAATCTAGTTTTGTTTTTTTAAAGAACAACTGCTGTTAAACACTGAATGAGGCTAAAGGTGAACATTTTTTCAGAGCTCAATTATATCACATTCACAGCTGCAAGCTACAAGGATAAAAACTATTGCACTAACTGAAATTCTCCCTATCTCTAATAACAGAAATATCTTACTTTTTCGATGAAGAAACTCTGCAACCAAAGCTGCTACATGGACATAACACATTGCTGCCTGAAAAAAGGATGACAAAGAAAGAGCTGTTAGAATGTGCTCCAGGGATTTGGCAAGGCTGTGTTTAAAACAAAGCCTTAAGTAGTTACCTCTGAAAAATCTCCATTTTTTACATGAATCTTGGCCATGCTATCAAGCCAGGTTTTCCTGAGCTCTGGGGTGCTTGCATAGGACTTGGCTAAGCTATACTGGAGATCAATTAGCATTTCAGGGTCTTTTTCATGCTCTTTCATTTGAGCAGTGGCCATAAGAACGGTACGAATTCTCTTGGTCAAATCTTTGACTTCTGTGGGAAAAGCAGTTGCCTAATTTAAAAACAAAAAACACATGTTCATTAATATTACTGATGTGCTCTAAACCTCAGCATTCAATCCTAGGAATAACATATGATTTTTTTTTAAAAAAAATTGATTTTAGATAAAGGAGAAGGGAGAGGGAGGGGGAGGGGAAGGAGAAGAGAGAGAGGGAGGGGGAGAGAGAAACATTGATGTGAGAGTGAAACATCGATCAATTGCCTCTTGCAGGCATCCTGACCAGGGATCAAACACACAACCTGGATATGTGCCTTGACTGGGAATTGAACCCACAACATTTTGGTGCACTTCAACCAACTGAACCATACCAGTCAGGGCAACATACATTTTTTTTAATCCTTGTTACAGTTCTGGGTATTTGGTTCTTGGCATGGGACATGTCTAAAAAACTTTAAATTAATTCTTTTCAAAATATCCAACTAGCTCAGGCTTCAAAGGCTCTAAACTTGATGGCAGTATATTCACAATACCTAAAAGCATGGACACTGGAGTCATGCTACCAAGCCTTGAACCCTAGCTCCTCCACTGAATTCTACAGCCATAAGAGTAATCTACAATCACTTTATTGTGTAGTTTTAATTACAACAGTAACTAAAAATTTTTTGTTGTCTTCTCCCTTATTTTATTTTTTTCATCATCATTTATCTCCTCTTCCACCTCCACCAATCCCCTCCCCCGCAATCATCACACTATTATCCACATCCATGAGTTCTCTTTTTTTCTTTTTTGTTCAACCCTCCACCACCAACCCTAACACCTCCACACACACCAGAGTTGTCTGCCTGCTCTCTATCTATGAGTCTGTCTCTATTTTGCTTGGTAGGACAATAACTAAAAATTGACAGTATACTTTGTATTAGGCAGTGGTCTAGGCATTCTTACAACAATCCTGTGAGCTAAGGACTATCATAACTCATTTACCAACATAAAACTGAGGCACAAAGCAGTTAAGTAGCTTGGTTAAAATATTATAGTCGGTAAGTGGTAGAGACAAGATTTACACCCAGGTAGTTTGGCTCCAGAGCTAGTGACCTTAGCCTACTCTTCCATACTGACAAGCATACCCATCCCATCCACCAACTACTACATGCATATACTAAGGGGAAAAAATACTACAAAGTGTCCACTTATACAAATTAGAGCTTATGAATCATAGAGAACTCTAAAGAGTTTAAAGAGATAATTAACCTCTCTCAAAGTGTTGTTTTGATCCCCCCCAAACCAGTAAGTTACAGTTTCCTCTTTATTATGGCCATTAAAATAGTCCTATCACTTTCTCTTAACCCCACTGAAGTAATCACAATTATCTGTATGATTAAAGATATAGGGGTTAGGGAGCTTTCCAGTGTGAATATAACCCAAAGTGGAGGAAATCGTTTTTAAAAGTGCCTTCTTTATCCCTTTAAAGTAATACTTATATACATAAAGTATCTTCTTATTCATTAAGAGAGATTCCATTTACTGGAGCAAGGCACTCCCTGTTCTAACAGGGTTTATTGGTAGTGAATGACCAATAAACTAAGTGACTGACTAATAAAACTAAGTCATTTAAGAAATGAGTCAATGCAAAAGATTTCCTATCAAGGAAAGCCAAAACACACCCCTATGACTGTGAAAAAGTTGGCTCTTCTAACTTTTATATAACATGGAATTAAGGATGGTAACAACTCTTAGAGTATGAGTAAAAGATCCTAAATGACAGAAGCCATTTCTGTGTTCCTATACTTATCTCCTGGGGAACCAGTAGAACTGGCTGGAAAGCAAACTTTCCCAGCCTGACAGTGTTTTGTTTTGTTGGTTTTTTTTCCCTTTTCTTCAGTCTAAGCAATGTTCCTGTGGGAATATTTTTTTTGCTACATAGATCTACATGTCCCAAACATCAAGGACACTATGACTGTGAGCTTTATTTTTTTTCAGATTTTAAACAATATTGTCCAATTATGTTGGAAGATGACCTTTCCCAAGAATGGAGATGATTCCTCTGGGAGGAAAATTTCTTTATTGGCAAAGGATTTCTCTTTCCTTGTACACATATAGTACTGAAGATCAGAACCTGCTTTCTGTGCAACAAATGAATTTTGACAATGGTATAGGTTTTAAGCAAATAGGTAAGAAAGAGGAATGGAGTTCAGGGTCTTTGGGAGTGCCAATAAGTATCTATGGCAAACCTGACAAACTAATTTGAAAGAATATATGCACCCTTATGCTCATAGCAGCATTATTTACAACAGCCAAGATTTGGAAGCAGCCCAAGTGGCCATCGGTAGATGAGTGGATAAAAAAGCTGTTGTACTTTTACATAATGGAATACCATTCAGTCATAAAAAAAGAAAGAAAGCTTACCTTTTGCAACAGCATGGATGATCCTGGAGAGTATTATGCTAAGTGAAATAAGCCAGTCAGACAAATACAAGTGCCATATGATTTCCTTTATATGTGAAATCTAATGAATAAAATAAACTAACACAGTAGAGACAGACTCATGGATACAGAGAACAGACTGACAGCTGTCAGAGGGGAGAGGTTTGGGGGCTGGGTGAGAAGGGTGAAGGGATTAAACAAAGAAAAAAAAGGAAAGACTCATGTACATAGACAACATTACAGTGACTGCCAGGGGGAAGGGGGCTGTGGGAGAGGTAGAAGATGGAAAATGGGAGATAAATGGTGATGAAAAGAGACTTGACTTGGGGTGATAAACACACAATACAATATACAGTTATGTTGTAGAATTATATACCTGAAACTTGTATAATTTTATTAACCAATGCCACCCCAATAAATTCAATTTAAAAAAGGAAAAAAATTATCTATGGCAAGCCACAGTTAACAGATGATTCTTAAAACTCATCAGATAATAAATCTCTTCTGTGCCGTTCCTCATCTGTTAACAATGGATCAGGCGGCTGTTAACTGCTCTAAGAAGTGAGATTTTGTGAAATTTCAAACTCAGTGCTTAATTAATCAATATGGGAAATAGTTAACAACTGTTAAGAAAGAAAGGATCCATTTATATTCAGAGCAAGTTTAGAAATCAAGCTCAGAAAAAAATTCCAATCCTACTAGCCATAACAACTGTGCATACACAGTATAGTCAATCATCCATTCATTCAACTAACATTGATTATTTGCTATGTACCAGGCAGTTTTCTAAGTGCTAGAGATACAGTGGTGTATAAGACAAAGCCTGGAATCATGAAGCTTACATTCTCTATACTCTATTTTTTTAAAATATATTTTTATTGATTTCAGAGAGGAAGGGAGAGGGAGAGAGAGATAGAAGCATCAATGATGAGAGAGAATCATTGATTGGCTGCCTCCTGCATGCCCCCTACTGGGGACTGAGCCTGCAACCTAGGCATGTGCCCTTGACCGGAACTGAACCCGGGACCCTTCAGCCCGCAGGTCAATGCTCTATCCAGTGAGCCAAACTGGCTAGGACTATACACTATTTTACTAAAGTCGTGAACCTGCCCTAGCCAGTTTGCTCAATGGTTAGAGCGTTGGCTCAACTGAAGGGTCACAGGTTCAATTCTGATCAAGGTCACATGCCTCTGTTGCAGGCTCAATCCTAGGCCCCAGTCGGGGCATAGGCAGAAGACAACCAATCTATGTGTCTCTCTCACATTGATGTTTCTCTCTATCTCTCCCTCTCCCTTCCACTCTCTCTGGAAATCAATGAAAAAAATATCCTCAGGTGACGATTAACAACAACAACAAAGTAAGTCACGGATGCAATAACAGTTTAACTCTAGGAGTGTAAACTTTTCTGACAGTGAAGGTGCTTCTAATTTATTACTTGAAGTGAGAACATACCTTCATAGGTCTGTCACTGTTAGCAAAATTATTGATAATGAATAAAGACTCCTGAAATCTTGATCCTCCGCTTAGTGCTACATCAGCTATCAGCTGACTTACAGCAATTATTATCTGTGGGAAAAAGCAAATATTGTTTTTCAATTGTCTTTTTAACAAATGCTATTTATTTTCATCATTGTATAAGCCCATAAGCATTCATATGAAATGTTCTTTTAAAGATTCTACAGTTCCACCATAATCTACTTTCTTCAGACATGAGAAATTTAAATTCTTTTATGGAAAATAGCAACTTCAAAGGCCCCAATTTCAAATATTATTGGGACTTTCCTTGGTTAGATGTGAAATTTTTTTCTAAGCTCATGGTACAGCTAGATCCAAAACTGTTTCATAATAGTGAACTGAAACTACGGTGGGTCAGGTCTCCATTTTGAACATGCTTGCTAGGTAGCAGCTATGGCAAAGTTGGGAATAAATGACATTTTCTTCTATGGTTTCTCATTCCTTTTCACTGGTCTATTTTAGTGTCCTGAACTTCCAATTCCAGCAACTCAGCTCCCTTCTTTGTTTCTTTTCTTTTGTTTCTTTTTTCTTTTTCCCCCCTTCTTTGTTTCTGACTAGCACCAACCTAGTTAAGACAGCCCTACATGTAATGCCTTTGATGGTGCTTTACAATCTCTCAGGATCCCTTTGAGGAATGCCTAAAGGATTCATGGTAAGGCGTTAATGGCTGGATGCTTTACCTCTGGTCTTGGGAAGCAGGAGCTATGATTGCAGGCTCTATCAAACTGCTTCAGATGCAAATCTTGACTTTATCAATTATTCCCTGTGGGGCTTTAGAAAATCTATTTAACCCTTCCATTCCTCACTTTCCTTAATTGTAATAAGGTTATGAAATGTTCTGAGGATTAAAGAGATCATAATCATAATACTAGGTAACTCCTTTTTGAGCACTTACTATGTGCCAAACATGGTTGCAAGTCTTCATACTTACTAATTCATTTACATTTGTATAATGGACTTGAGAGAAATAATGGTTTGACCCAGAAGAACATACCCTAATGGGGAATTTCAGGCATACTGGCACACTAATTGCAGAAATGTTTTGGGGAAAGATGGTATTCAAATGATACCTCATATAAAGGTGAATTATAAAGGCCCTTATTATATAACCCTGCCCCTAGTATCCAAAAGTAACTACTAGTATTTAGTAGATTTTTACAGAAAGAATACACTTCCATCGGATTTCCACGTTACTGATAACATTTCTAAAAACCTGGTAGGCTGTTTCCCCATTTATAACCCATTTCCAAAAAACAACTGCAATGGGACACACCATGGCAGTGAAGATATAAATATAACCAAAGGTTCCCCATACTACAAAGAGGTTTACTAAGCTAAGAAGTCCTAATTGTGTTTTAGTTCAAAGCAGTTCCATTAAATAAGCAGAAAAAATATGGAGATGTTGAATAACAACTACCATGTACTGAGTGTTTATTACATGCCAGTCATTGTGCCTGGCACTACACACACTTTATTTTTATCCCTCATGACAGCCCTGCAAGGTGAAATATATTTGGCCTCACTTTACAGATAAGGCAAATAGTTAAGATAGATTGATACACCTGGCTAGGGTCACATAGTAAGTAGCTGAGCTACAATTAAGCCCAGGTAGGTCTAATTCCAAAGTTCATTCTTTTCACTACACCTTGAGACTTCTCTCATGTTTCACTTACTGGTCATACTGAAAAGTGAAACACACAAACTGTATTATTACCTACTACAGAATATTTAATGAGTGTTTTGTTTGTTATTTAAGCATCTCATTTAATCCTCACAACAATTGTATGAGGCAGGCACAAATATTTACCACTATTTTACATATGAAGAAACTGAGGCACGGACACACTAAGGAAGTTTCTCAAGGTCATACAATGTGTGTTGGTCCTGGAACCTGAACTAGAGTCTAGCTCATAACACCTATGCTCTAGAATAGCACTTTCCAATAGAAATATGATGTGACCCATGCATGTAATTTTAAATTGTCTAGTAGCTGCATTAAAAAGTAAAAAGAGCCTGGCTGGTGTGGCTCAGCTGGTTGAGCGTCATTCCATGCACCAAAAGGTCGCAGGTTTGATTCCCCATCAGGGCACATGCCTGGGTTGTGGGCGCATCCCCAGTAGGGGGCATGCAGGAGGCAGACAATCCATGTATCTCTCTCATGGATGTTTTGATCTCTCCCTCCCTCTCCCTGTCTCTCTCTCTCTCTAAAAAAAATCAATTAAAAAAGTAAAAAGACACAGGTGAATTTAGTTTACTTAACCCAATATATCCAAAATACCATTTCGACATATTGTAAATATAAAACAATTGAGACATTTTACTCTTTTTGGTATTTAGTCTTCAAAAGCCAAATTTAGGGCACATATCAATTCAGACTAGTTACATTTCAAGTAAATGTACATTTCAAGTGCTAAATGGCCACATGTGGCTAACAGCTATTGTATTGGACTGGGTAGCTCTAGATCTTGATCTAGGGCAGTGGTTCCCAACCTTTTTCTGGCCACACCCCACCTAAGCATCTCTAAAATCCTGATGCCCCCCCCACGACATATAATTTTTATTATTCAAAAAGTGAATTCCTATTCACATGGAGGAAGCCTAAAAGGCCATTACCTTGGTCTAAACAAGCTGCCAAAGAACATGGCATCCATGAAAGAGAAAAATAAAAGAAGGAAAGGATAGTTGAAGTACTGAGGAAGAAATCACTAAGAAATTGTTAAAAAATATAAAGTGATATGAAAAATTAGCAGATAAAGTTTCAAAACATATAATAGAGAACTGAAATGTGTAAATATGTCACAATATATATTTCTATACTGGATATGAGGCCCCTAGAACCATAAGAAAAGCAAAAAATTCACTGTTAATAACTCATTCTCAAATTGCCCCCCTTAAAAATCAAATTGCTCCCCTGTGGAGTGGTGCCCCACACCGGCAACCACTGATCTAGAGCAGGGGTGGGCAAACTTTTTGACTCGAGGGCCACAATGGGTTCTTAAACTGGACCGGAGGGCCGGAACAAAAGCATGGATGGAGTGTTTGTGTGAACTAATATAAATTCAAAGTAAACATCATTACATAAAAGGGTACAGTCTTTTTTTATTTTTTTAGTTTTATTCATTTCAAACGGGCCGGATCCGGCCCACGGGCCGTAGTTTGCCCACGGCTGATCTAGAGGCTAAAGACTGAATTGAAGAAGAGGAGCTTTGATTTTCACTGACCTGCAGATGTGTTCTCAGAAAGGTCTTCCTTTTGGTATATTCAAAGTTGTTTCTCATCAGAAGATACAGAAGTGCAGATGCTTCATTCCTGGTTGAGCTAATCTTCGATGTGCAGCACTTTAAAACCTCATAGCAAAATGCAGCACACATGTTTACCCTTCCTTTGAAAAAGGCTGAGGGAAACTAAAAAACAAAACATAAATATCTGAAAACCCAATCATAAAAATCAATCAACTATCAAATGCCAACTATATTCCCACTTAAATCTATGCTAGGTGTCTTGAAGATACATTATGAACTTAAGATTAGGGCTCTGCTCTGGAAAACATGAACTAGTTAAACACACAAAGGCCAGCATGTGTCAATGACAAAACAACTCAAGTAAGTACACAAGTCACTACAAAAATGTGAGGTGCTAACAATAAATGGTACAGATTGAGAAGAGCTCATCATGATCTGGAAAAAAATGTTATGTAGGTTCTTGATAATATATATGCATTAAATTAATGAATGACTGAAATGATGAATGATTGATGGGTCTCGATCTGACCCTTAAAAATGGGAAGGATAATCTGCATTATTTGCTCTTCTGCTTTATACTTAAACAGTTCTTTAAGTTATAAACTCCCAAATGCTGAGAAAATTATACTGGGAATCTATTGAGCAAGTAAAGTTGACCTTTTAACAAAACGGGGTGTAGATGAAGTGTAGATGCACAAACATATATGTGTCCTTTACTCATGAACAGTGTTAATTAAGATAAATTTTGTGCCTGGCCAGTGTTGCTCAGGGGTTGAGTGTCAACACATGAACCAAGAGGTCCCCAGTCGGGCACATGCCAGGGTTGCAGGCTCCATCGCCAGTAGGTGGCGTGCAGGCGGCAGCTAATTGGTGATTCTCATTGATGTTTCTCTCTATCCCTCTCCCTTCCTCTCTCTCTAAAATCAATTAAAAAAACACAAGATATATTTTTGCATAGGGAAATTAGTCAACATTATCATAACAACTTTGGTGACAGATGGTTAAGAGACTTATTGTGGTGATCACATCTAAGGAATGTGTCAAATCACTATGCTGAAAATAATATAATATTGTATGTCAACTATACTTTAAAAAGATATATATTGGCATAGAGAGTACAAAAGTGGCTGTCTAAATCAGTGATGACGAACCCTTTGAGCTCGGCGTGTCGGCATTTTGAAAAACCCTAACTTAACTCTGGTGCCGTGTCACATATAGAATTTTTTTTGATATTTGCAACCATAGTAAAACAAAGACTTATATTTTTGATATTTATTTTATATATTTAAATGCCATTTAACAAAGAAAAATCAACCAAAAAAATGAGTTCGCGTGTCACCTCTGACACGCGTGTCATAGGTTCGCCATCACTGTTCTAAACAGTCAAGTGGCTGTTACTTTGAGAATGTAGTCAGTCTGCTTTGTGGAAGATAAAATATACATATAACATAGGCTTTTTATAATCTCTAATGCTTACATGTCTAGGCAAGCAAGGAGTAAGCTGCTACAGAGTACACGATGGATGTTTTTCAGGGAATATGAAGCTAGAGGGCCAACCTTTTCAAAATAACTTCTTGGGAATCTTGAATTTAAAACCATGTTGTAAGAATCAACCTTCTTTTTATCACATTAAGACCAAGTGCAATGCTATGCAGATATGAATGTTTGATAAATGTTTTCTGATTGGCTGCCCGGAAATCTCATCAACAGGTTCACCAGATGAAAACAAACCTTGCTGGACAAGATATTCTAGTATGAAAATGAAAATAAAGGTGTATGGGAGGGCATAGCTGTAATGTAGTTAATTTACTATATGAAATCTTCTACCCACGTCACTTCTGAGTGGGCAAATGGCCAGAATCAATGGTGACTTCATAACTGTCAATTCCAATGGGCTTCCCTTCCCCCTTATTAGGACACTCTGTATCTCGTAATAATGTTGACACTGTTTTCTCTTTTGGCTTCCACAATAGCCTTCTTTCTTCCTACTTCTGTGACTGCTTCCTTTCATCTCTTCTACACATTTCTCTTCTAACCCTTTCCATGCTGTTTTTTTCCAATGTACTAATTTTGACCTATTTTTTTGGTTCTTCCTCTATATACACTTTAGGAGAAATTAAATCATTCCCATGGCTTCAACTACACTCATGCTGATGATCTTCCTAGTTCACTATGCTCCAGCTAAACTGTACCTTTTAGTCTCCAGAATTTCAAGCTCTTTCCCAACTCTGGGCCTTTGCATATGCATGTCCTTCTCCCTAGAGCAGCGGTCTCAACCTGTGGGTCACCAACCTGTGCGTCGCGACCCCTTTGGGGGTCGAACGACCCTTTCACAGGGGTCACCTAAGACCATCGGAAAACACATATATAATTACATATTGTTTTTGTGATTAATCACTATGCTTTAATTATGTTCAATTTGTAACAATGAAAGTACATCCTGCATATCAGATATTTACATTACGATTCATAACAGTAGCAAAATTACAGTTATGAAGTAGCAACAAAAATAATTTTATGGTTGGGGGGTCACCACAACATGAGGAACTGTATTAAAGGGTCGTGGCATTAGGAAGGTTGAGAACCACTGGGTTAGGGCAAATAAACTATTTTTTAATCTCTTTCCCTCAGTTTCTTATAAGATGCTTATAGTGAACGCAGTTTTCCATTTATTTCTTTATTCACAAATTGTATTAAATAGCAATTTTAAAAAACCTTCAAATCCACCTAATCTCTATATCAATTAAATGCAATAAGTAGTGATGACAAAAAAGCTTTCCATGCTTAGTTATCCTATTATACAAATCAATTAATTGAATTTCTTTATCTTGTTAAAGTTACACATACCAGAGAGGAAGGCCTGAACTGTGCCTTTCCATAATTTTAACTCCATTTTGGTTTATGATGCTTTTTATTACATTTAAAAGCTATCAGAAGCAGACCAGAAATAAATCTTTGCTATCTGTTTCAGTCATATTTATTCCTAAAAGTCTAGCCTGAGGTTTCTTTAAAAATGAGGTAAAGCCTGAAAATTTATAGCCAACAGATGCCATTAGCATTGAAAGGAAGGGCTCATTCATTTGACCCCATACTGAGTCTCTCTCTCCCTCCTTGCTCCCTTCCACCCTCTCTAAAAAGTCAATGGGAAAAATATCCTCAGGTGAGGATTTTTTTAAAAAAGGATATTAACACCCTGTTAATTTAAAAATGCTTTTAGCCAAGATTTCCTTATAATTACATTAACAGGCTATTTTTTTGTCATTAATTCACTGTTGTTTTTTGTTTTGTTTTGTTTTTTGTTAACCCTCACCAGAGGATATTTTTTCCATTGATTTTTAGAGAGAGAGAGAGAGAAAGAGAGAGAGAGAGACAGAGAGAGAAACATAGATGTGAGAGAGACACATCAATTGATTGCCTCCCATACACACCCAGACCAGGCCAGGGATCAAAATGGCAACCCATGCCGAAACCGGTTTGGCTCAGTGGATGGAGCATCGGCTTGCGGACTGAAGGGTCCCGGGTTCGATTCCGGTCAAGGGCATGTGCCTGGGTTGCGGGCACCTCCCCAGTGGGAGATGTGCAGGAGGTGGCTGATCGATGTTTCTCTCTCATCAATGTTTCTAGCTCTCTATCTCTCTCCCTTCTCTCTGTAAAAAATCAATAAAATATATATATATATATAAAAATGGCAACCCAGGTAAGTGCCCTTGACCAGGAATCAAACCCACAATCCTTCAGCCCGAAGGCAGATGCTCTAACCACTGAGCACGCTGGCCAGGGCAATCCACTGTTATTTTTAACAAATTTTAGTGAGTAGGCCATACATTGGAAAAAAAACTAGTAATTTACCAACATAAATAAATATAACATATTTACAACTATAGTCTGTCAGGGGTCCTCAAACTGCGGCCCGCGGGCCACATGCAAATACAAATATTGTATTTGTTCCCGTTTTGTTTTTTTACTTCAAAATAAGATATGTGCAGTGTGCATAGGAATTTGTTCATAGTTGTTTTTTTTAAACTATAGTCCGGCCCTCCAACGGTCTGAGGGACAGTGAACTGGACCCCTGTTTAAAAAGTTTGAGGACCCCTGGCCTATGTATTTAAATCCAGGAGTCACACTGCTCGTAAACAATGTTCAGTGAGTGATCAGCATGTGATCACACCACTTGGCGCATGGTAAATGGTTCTGTTGTAGAATGGCATGGCTTTCTGCAGCAGTATTGCCGGCAGATGTTCCCACTTTCCCTAAGCCATGCCCCAGCCATGTTTACTCAAGGTGACTGGTGAATGCATGCATTTACTAGACCTATTCAGTATAAATTTAAAATTACAGTAATACATATAGAAAACTTTTCTGTGAAATTAAAACTTTTCATACATACTTAATTTTAATTACACAGATGTGTCTACTTAAGTAAAAACAGGTAAACTAATTTATCAAATTTTTAACATATGCATTCAGAAAACCTACTTTATTACATGACAGACTTTCAGCTTTAACAGAAACCCCCTCGCCTGAATTAGTCTGTTATATGGAGGTTTTACTGTACTGACTTAATGGGTTCAGTGTCTGAGGTTTGTAGATGTCATAACAATAATCCTCTTTCCCCTCTTTTTTTCTTGCCATGAAGCAAGCCCACTAGCAGCTAGCCATAAAGCTTTTGTCCTTACCTTACTGATGAAAGCTCGCAATGAAGCAAATACATGTTTCAGCGACACCTCAGATTGTCCATTTTTAAGAAAAGCAAGATGAATATCAAATACTTTTTTCATTAATGGGTTGTGGCCATCATTATTTAAAAGTTGACTCTAAAAAAACATGAAAATAAACATAATTTTGGCAGAAACAGTTTATGTTACCCCTGCTTAGAATGAGAGATCTGACTTACCAATACCTGTTTATCAATCCATGTCTGAAAATTCCAGGAAAACAAAATGTTTAAAACATCTGTGCCATCTTTCAACTTGGAAATCTCAAAATACTACATAAACTACATCTATACTTGCTTCCATCATTTTATGCATAAGATGAAAAAATATTTTTCCAATGTAACACACCAAATACAGAACTAGGATGGGAAGAGTAGTTTCTATTAACCTAGCCATATTACTTTTCAAGTAAGAAACCAGTAAATTTAAAATAAATGGATACAAGTGTATTTCTCTGAGGAATACTAAGTAATGTAAGAATTAAGGAAAATATCAATCATATTTTAAAAGTCCATTATCTAATTTAATTTTTAAGTATGTTTAGTATAAGATATGTTTAGTCGTTGGTGAAAAATTAAACCCTCTATGAGTAGAGGTAATAACAGGTGTCACAATTGAACAGACCATATAAATTGTTTAAATGCTCCATGTAAAGAGACATAAATGAAACAATAAATTATAGAGAAATAACTATTGGTTTGTGAAACTTAAAAAAAAAGCATTGGTTAACTTCTCCAGCCCTATTCTCCTATCCCTCAAAAAACTAGCAGGTTACAACTTGGCCAAAAACAACAACAAAAAACTGACAAAATAATATTCAAAGTTTTGACAAATCTAATGGTAACATCAACAGCCAGAATCCATGCAGGGTGTCAGATTTTTCTGGCTCTTTCCTTAGTTTATTTCCAAACATGATATATGGTTAGAAGCTTAGACCTTTGTGATAACTGGCCTAGATCTGAATCCTGAGTCTGCCACTGACCAGCTATATGACATTAAATTCCCTGTGAGCCTCAGTTTGCTCGTTTTTAAATGGGAATAATAATAGTATCTATATCAAAAAGCCATATGAAGACTAAAAGTGAGTTCATATTTGTATTTTTTTAGTTTATTGGGGTATAATTTATATACCATAAAATTTACCATTTTTAAGTATATGGTTCAATTATTTTTAGTAAATTTACAGAGTTGTACAACCATCACAATCCAATTTTAGAACATTTCCATCACCCCAAAACCTCCCTGGTGCCCATTTGCAGTCATCCCCATTTCCCCCAGCCCCACAATAAAAAAAACCGATTTAATATTCATAAAGCACTTAGGGTAGTCCCTGACATCTACCAAGAGGTATGTTTGTTAATAAATGAGACATATATGACTAGGAGGAAGGAATACAATGCAAGCCTCGAGACCAAATATCCTTAGTTATTGGCACAATGAATTTGGTTTGCATTTTAATGAGAACTTAATATTTCATAAAGGGATACTGATGCCTATTTCTTATTAGTATCTAATTCGATTTTCCTTTGAGCCTCATGAAAAGCACAGAGGGGGGAGAAAAGAAAAAAATTATCTGTATAACTCAGGTGAAAGTGAGCACAATTTTTCACTTTTGAGTTCTCCCACCGATATTATATTACAGCTATGTAGTTTTTATTCTTTAAACACATCTATTAGCCCAATTTACTCCTTTAACAACCCTGAAAGTTCATTGCTTTGGCCTTATTCTTTTTAATCATAGTAATAATGATTTGTACTGAGGCAAACATCTGAGAAAAAACACTAAGCGCCTGACCAGGGAAGCCAGCCAGGCTGCCTGGACATCATCTAACCTAGAGACACCTCATGACAACAGGCATTTGAGAAAACCAATTCAGTCATGATTTGGGCTAAAACTACTGAATATTTTAATAAAAGTATGAAAGACATCTATTTTTAACCAGGAAAATGAAACAATTGGGTGTGGCAGGTGAGTCTTGGTGAATTCCCAAGGTCACACAGTAGCCAAACTCAGTCTATCATCAAAGTTTCCTGAGTGCTCATTGGGGCTTTTATTCCTATGACTGGTTATGTTTTGTTATAATGTTTTCTTTGCAATGATGCCAGCTGAATTTTAACTCTTCATTTTTACCTTGAAGCACTGGGTAAAAAACGATATGGTATCTAGCACTGTTAAAGAAACTTCAGTAGCAGTATTGCCTTCTAGAAGGGCCTGATGGAAAATGTCTGCTTCAGTTGTTGTAGAACCTAGGATTAAACAAAAAGTAAATTAAAACTGCTGAACAGAGATTCACATAATAGTTTTGAATGATTTCCCCTCCAAAAAACTTAGAGAGACAAGCAAGAAGAGAGGAGGCTCTCGATACTTGCAGACCTAATGAGTTTCACTGTGTTTGTTCCTAAATCAAATATAGTCTTGGTTAATCAAGTCTACCAATTTTTACTTAGAGCTGTGTATCAACAGCTCTGCACACATAATTAGGAGCCCACTCCTTTGGAGACAAGATTTTAGTGATGAACTATGGCAATATAACTAGGAAATAATGTGGGAGGCATTTTAGGCCGTGCAGGCTGTAAGCCGCATTTTTTAAAATGTCTTGAGTCTGTCGCGTCAGGACCCACCTGCTCAAGACATTCGTTTTATTATTAGTCCTTAATACAGGACACTTTTGCTGGCTTCCTTCTCTGCATCCTCCAGAGGACTGTATGGAAATGCAAGTTTTCTCACTCTTTGACTTTTTATTAATATTTGCTTTTCAAGGGATAGCTTCCAATTATATAACCCTCTAGCTTTCCCAGCTGGGCAAGATTTCTCTCCTTGTCCTACTCGCCTTATCAATACTTCAACCTGTGTGAAACACTTTTGTCAAAAAGTATTTACAGTTCTTTAATCTCTGCATTCAGCTCAGCATGTGTAACCCCTTAAAATCATTGAACAATAACTCTAAATAAATACTGCATACACTATTATGTTATATTATTATGCTAATATTTGCGTTAAAGTTTAACAGTAGAGCCCTGGCCAGTGTGGCTCAGTTGGTTGGGTGTCCTGCTTTGCATCAGGAGGTTGCTGGTTTGACTCACAGTCAAGGGCACATGCCTAAATTGTGGGCTCAATCCCCAGTAGGGGCCATGCAGGAGGTGGCTGAACAATGTGCACTCTCTCACATGGATGTTTCTTTCTCTCTCCCTCTCTCCCTTCCTCTCTAAAAATTAATAAACTATTCTTTAAAAAAAGGTTTAACAGTAGTAGTGAAGGATATTCAATGTAAATAAAAACACTTCAGTAAGAAAAACTGATTTAATAATGAATTAAGAAAAACAATACCATTACCTAAAATTGCTGAAAAATTTATGCATATTTTATTATAGTCATATATTATGAAATGATGATATATAAATACACAGATATGCAAATAGATCTATGTCTGTGAAATCATTTTCAATCATATTGGTTATTTAAACCAGGATTTCTTTAAAGTAAAATAGTATTACATATCTGTTTCAAATGGGGACCCCACACACATTTTCACTTACTGTGATTAAGTGTAAATGAACTTTCCAGGCTACTAAGATGCTGAAGCCGGGCCTGCATTACTCCTGATCTGTTTCGAAGAGCTGGCATGGTTTGAGATTTTCGGTCTACTCCAAAATGTTTTGACAGCCAGGCATCCTGTATCCTAAAATAAAATTTAAAGTTAGGAATTGGAGTACTCTAATACTATATCTCAATGTTAGATGTTTTTTAACTAAAAAAAAAATTAGGTTTCCACATAAACACAATACTATGATCAATATTCTTTCAACTATTACTTGGCTTAAATGAGACATCACTGGAAATTGTATGAAGTTTTAATATATATTTAAAAGAGCTGATACTATAAGAATATAATTAGGGAATTTAGAGTTATTTACTTCCCTCTTTCTCATCAAAAATATCAGTGTAAAGTAGACAACACTCTAATAAGATTCAGTCTTTTCTCAGGAGATGAGGAAGGGCAAGTCAGCAAAGTCAGTAAGAGGGCTGCTCAAAAGTTGAAATGGGGGAGGGGATTCCTGAATGAAGAAGGAGTGTCAATCAAATGTTTCTAAACTTGAGTTAAACTTGGACCAGAAATTTTTACTCTTTAAACATGTCTATTGCAAGAATTTGTAATTTTCTTCTTTAATATTAAGGTTTTATTAAAAATTACAACTGGGTCATAGAGGAACAAAATAAGAAAAATAGTGTGTCTATTCTCTAGGAAACATAGGGGGAGAGTCAGCAGAATGTTAGAGGTTAAGGCTCATGGTGGTAGTTACCATGCCAGTTTCAAGTTATGGGGAAAGACAGTGAAAAATGTCACCTGAATTATCTATTATTAGAATGTTCCAGAGACTCAGCAATTATAAACCCTATCCAAACAGCCTCTTCAGTTTTTGGAAGTGCAATGGAATTTAACATTAAAAAAATGAACTCTAGTTGTGTTGCTTTAATGACTACAAACTCTACCCCAACAATTTATCTCATTGAAATAAGCAAGTAGTATTTTCCTTAGGGTCTCTGAAATATTTTAAAATTATTTATTTCACTAAGACTTAAACAGCAAAAAGAAAAAAAATGCTCATTTATAATGTTATCCCAATCACTGTCGAGAATTTCTGTTTACCTTAGCAACTTAGGTGAGTACTGATAGTTTGTAGATAAAAATACAAATCTTACAACTGTCCTCAGTTTATGGTTTCCTGCCTTCTCTTGGATCTAGCCCTTCCTCACACATTCTTTAGAAAAGACAGCATCTGTTTCAGGATTGAGACAGAAACCCTGCACATAGGGCTAACCATTTTCCTTTGGAAAACTTAAATGTATCAGCTCACATTAGTTTAATTTAAAGTTTGAGTTGAGATATACATAAATCATGGGTTGTCCTTTTAAAAATTTGTATTGAATTTACTGGGGTAACATTGGCTAATAGAAATTATATAGGTTTCAAGAGAATTCAAAATGAATAATGTACTTTTTATATGGCATGATCAAGACTGCCCTCTGTTGGAAGAAACAGAAAAAAGTGGAAATTGCCATGCTATGGGAATTACCTTGCTATGTTTCTTTTTCCCATGTATCTAAAGTGAAACAAACATACTCTAGAAAGAAAAACAGTAGCATGTTAGTAATTATCTGCAATTTAACAAGTAATATTTGAAAATTCATGTGCTACAAAGAATGACTACTTAACTCATATTGTAATGTATGTTTTGATAGACAGAAATATACACATAACTAATTGGGGGCTTGCCATATTATATTTCTCTACATTTGCTAAAATTACATTGATATCAAAAAGGCCCATGTCTTCATGTATAATTTTAACAACATAAAAGAACCTATCAATGTTAATCATCCTTTGTTTTCTATATATCATAGCAAAAGTCTCTAGTATAGTTAATACCTAAAGAAAGTTTCATAAGCCCTAAAAGTTGGGGTAATTGCTATGCTTTTTTATAATGACATTAAAATACTTTCTATGACTATAAATCGCTAACACATACAGAATTAGGGAGGATAGCATACTAACCTCCCACATACCCAGCACCTGCCAGCCTCAGCAATAATCAATTCATAGCCATTTTTGTTTAATCTCTACCCTGAATAGGTCCTCTGTTGTCCTTCCATCCTTCCTATCTACCTACCTCCCATAGTTTTTAAAGTAAATCCCCAACATCATATATTTTCATTAGCAAAGATATCAATATAATTAGAGTAGTTTATTTTCTTTTTAATCTTAAGTACTGTTTTGATTGCTGCCATTTTCTGCAAAATTTTGAAATACTTTAATAAATATTTATGAATTATCCTCTTTGTGTTTTGGTAAACATGCACATATTTTATATATATCTGTACTATTTATTCAAAAGTTTGCTAGATTTCATTCTAATTTTTATTTTAGTTTTCTTAAATAATATTAAAATACCTCAGCATACCATACAGGGTGGGGAAAAGTAGGTTTACAGTTGTTCATATGGAAAATAATACAATTATTAATAAGTAATGATACAAGAATAAACTGTTTCAAGTAATCACTACTGTAACTACTTTTACCTCACCCTGTATATAACAACTTTCCACTTCTACCTAGAAAAAAAAAAGATTAGATTTTCCCAAGTGCCTTGGAATGGAGATATCTATATTAATCTATTAATCTATCATCTATTTATGTATCTGTACATTTCTGAAGTGGGTGAAATTACTCAGCTCTACCTTAGAGTACAAATTATAAATTCCAATAAGTTAAGCTGCTCTATTAAGCCAGCATTTGCTCTGAATGATTTAGTACAGTTGATGCCACTTCTAGTTTTCCAGAACACAAAAAGACTCCTGCCAGGCTATAAAAATTGTCTATTATTGGCTAGGCTTTTCTATAATATCACAAGTTTTATTCTCCATGTTTTTCCTCTATATGTGAAGAACCTGAATGTCAGCATCTATATTATCAAAATTTTCCACATTATTAGCAAATAAGATGTTGAAACCAAGAAAAAAGTTAACATTTTATTATGTATAAAAATCAAGCTCCCCAAATAAGGGGATATATATGAAAATGTTAACTTACTCTAAAAGTATGAGAATGTTTATGAGCTCCTGAGGAGATACTTTATTCCAGTAAGTTAAGAGAGTATCTGAAAATGGAATAAATAAAGCATTAGATCTGGAAATAAAGCAAATAACACAGTGAACCTCAAAGTACCAATAATTTAGCTTAAACAACCATCAATGCATGGCTAGTTGTGCACAATACACACACTGTATTCTTTTGAATTAATTCCAAATATGTATTTTAATTTCAACATTTTTATTTTTTAAATCTTCTTTTGGATAGCTCATCCCAATCTTCATATCATCCCTGAAAACAAAGGAAGGAAGCAGACCTGGGGTTTTTAATGAACATCCTAAAATTTTATGCAAGTTGGTGCATTTATGTGCATTTTGCTGAACGGTGGGGGTGTCTAGTACCTCTGTCTGCTACTTAAAGGGCTCTCTGAACCAAAAAGTCTAACAAATGTAAACTTTAGAGAGAGATAATTTTTTCTCTTCTTTGCCTTTGGGTTATAAACTGTGAAGTCCTGTCAATACACACAAATGTAGTATTTCAGATATAAAAGTCCCTTAAAATCTATTACATGTACTTATCCTTTTTTACCTATTTCTCCACTTTCAACACACCTACTTATGGATATTATTTTTAATATAAGAAAACTGCTGCCACTTAACTTTCCAACCCTTTTCTCATCCGACTCAGATATGTCAACAGATCCTCTTCTAAAATGTAAACATTTTGTAGGTATCGCAAAAGTAGGCAAACGTCCGAATTGCAAGCCCAGCGAGAGCCCCCTGCAGACAACAATGGAGGGCCAGGCAATGTTGGTCATATGGTGGGGGGGGGTTCCTGTGGGGTTTTGACTTCACTTCCAATTTTTTAAAGACCAAGAGTATTGGTAGTTCCTAATGATTATAAAATACTGATCATCTAGAATAAAAATGCTAGAATTGAGTCCAATTAGATTCGTGGTGCCTTTTAAAATTAAGGTATAAGTGACTTCCGGTTACCGCACCCCCCCTGCCTTTGGATGCGTTTCCCTCAGAGAAGGTGGGCTCCCAGAAGTCACTGGATTTCCGGTTGACTGAAGGCGCCATTTTCCCTTTGCTACGGCGCCATTTTCAGCTTGCCGCGCACCGGTTTTTCCTGTCAAAAAGCTGGTGGGACCTTCTTTCCACCCCTGAGCCGGCCAGCATCCACACCGTGCCCTGAGGCAGCTTCGATTAAGGTCTGTAAAAAGGGTGAAGGGCTTATCCCTGCTGTGGCCCGTCAGAAACTCTTAAACCATCTTCTAGTCAGTGGCCGAGGGCGGCGGCGGCGGCATAAAGCCAGAGGCCAGTCTCAGCCGTTTCCAAATCCCAAATCGGTGAGACATAATGCAGGCAGGGAAATTTGGTGGAGAATACAGGAAAGGTGATAAGAGACTTTCAGAATCTGAGAAATTAGACTTAAGTGTATGTGACGTGTCGAGTGACGAGTTTAAAAAAGCCTGGCTAACACTAAAAGAGCTCCATGACAAAGAGCTACACCGTTTACAGACCAAATTAACCAATTTGAGGAAAGAGCGATTGGGAGATGGAAGGTGGACAGGCTCCACAGCCAGAATTAAAGAGTTGACTGAGCAACAAAAAGTTCTCAATGGGACCATTCAAGCCTTGCGAGAACAGTTGCGCTCAAAAACATGTGACCGCTGTTCCGTGAATGAAACATATAAGAGTACACTACAGCAAGAATTTTACGATATCCAACAACGAAACCTTAAGTTTATTGCTGAGATCACTGCAGAAAGGAATAAACTAAGAGAAGAAAATAAAATGCTTTCTGAAAAACTTAGAGTGACTCAGCAAAAGCTTAGTTCTTCTGATAGTAGTGATGAGTTCGTTCCTTGTGCTCAAAAGACTGGGTCCGTTTTTACAGTCAGGGATCCTACAAATGATCAGCCGCTTCTGCCTAGGAGATCGAAAGAGCGGCCAAATACTGCACAGATTAAATCTAGAGGGAAAAAGGAACAGCAACACAGTCAAGAGTTAGCAATTCTAACTCAGAGTCCAGACCTCTTTGACCTGGTAGAGACATCTTATGACAAGATAGCTTCTAATACCAGTAAATCTACCACAGAAGGTACTTCCACCCAGAAGACACCTACACTTTTTCCCTTATTATATACACAGAGTAGTCAAAGGGAGCATGAATTTCAAGTTGTCTCTAACCTTTCTGAAGAGAAGCCTGGCCAGTCAAAAAAGCTAGATTTATTTACACAAAAGGCCTCCACACAGAGGGCCTCTACTCAGATGGACTTCCCTTGGATCTTTTCCAATTTTGGTACAGAACAAAGCCCAGTAATTGAAGCAGTATCTGAAACTTCAGAGGAAAACATGCCTGATAATAGACTCACAATTCACTCTTATTCAGAGAAAAAGCAAAGAATCTCTGCAAACGTATTTCCTCTTGACTATACTTCAAGAAGGAAAAGATCATTGATTGGTATTCCTCGTTACAACATTGGGTATTCAGAGAGAAGCAGCAGTTACCAGATACCTTCCATTCAACAATCAACTTCAAAAAAGAATACTAATGAATTTACAGTTGCAACAGGGTATGGTACTGACAGGCTTCAAGGTGATGACCAGAGTTCCATTGTGGGGTCTAGGATAAAGAGAAAAGCCAAGGTGCATACTGAAAGAAGGAAGTAACGCTCCCCCATCCTCTCTTTTAAGGAAACTGTTTTTCTTTCACAAGAGGACAGTCTTCCAGTGAATTCAGACTATGTAACTAACTGATAACCCCTAACTCTGACTCCATTTCTAAGAATGTAGTAAACAAGGCAGTAAGACTTAAAACAATTTGGAAAACGTCTTAGACTTTGAAACATTTACTTGTTGCCAGTTAATAAACTATAGCTCCCTCTACTTTCATATAAAGTATCTTTCTGTTGAAATTTAGTTGCTACTGTTGATGAACTAATAAAAAAGAAAGCCAAGAGAAGACCTGAAGGGAATTCTTTTCTTGTTGAAATTAAGTTGCTACTGTTTATGAACCAATATAAAAGAAAGCCAAGAGAAGACCTGAGTGAGTTCAACATTTAAACACATATAGAGTGACTACAAATATTTACCGGACGAGACAAATAACTAGAATACATCTATTGACAAGGACCCAGAAGCTGATATTTTTCAGAATACAATGAATGTGACTTTATAGATATCATATAGCATGACTTTACATGTATAAAAGCTAAAAAGGAGCTGTGACACTGACTGTACACTACTTATTAAAAATGTGCTTTTAAAAATCAAAAAGCAAAAGCCGAAGAAAGAACAATCTAATTAACAAAGATCAGATGTTTAGCAAGTAAGGTCAACATTTACAAGATAAGAACAACTTATGAAGTTCTCAAGAAACAAAGAAGTTATGGTTTTACCCATGACATTAAAAAAGCAGCCAGGACTTTGTCACTGGTATTACAGTTTATGGTATGTGTGTGTGTGCGCATCCGTGTGCCATGCACGTATGCCACAGTATATGGTGTGTATGTGTGTGTGCATGCATGTGCCATGTGTGTATGCCACAGTATATGGAGGGTGTGTGTGTGTGTGCATGCATGCGCCATGTGAGTATGCCACAGTATATGGAGGGTGTGTGTGTGTGCATGCACGCGCCATGCGCGTATGCCACAGTATATGTAGGGTATGTGTGAGTGAGTGTGTGTGTGTGTGTGTGTGTTTGTGTGCGCGCGCACGTGTGTGCACATGTGCATGCATCATGTGCATATGCACAAGTATTGGAGTGGAAGAAGGGAGAACTAGTCAGCAATGCATCTCACGCCTCCTTTCTTCAATCTGCCACCCCCAACCCAATTTTACTTTCCTTGAGCTGTGGTGGTGGTTAACATTTTTTTTTCATGTGTTTGTTTTTTGTTGTTGTTTTCTTCATGTATCTGTTGGGTCTTTTTTTTTAAATCAGATTTACTGAGAAAGTTATTGTGCCTTAAAAATCACCCATTTAAACAGTATACTGTATAACACTTTATAGTATATTTGAAGAGTTGTAAAACCATCACCACAGCTTTAGAATATCTTCATCACCCTATGAAGAAACCCCGTACACATTAGCAGTTACTATCTACTCTTCCCTACTTTTCATCTTGTGGGAAGAAAAAACAGTGAGTTATAGCTGTAGTTGTCAACTGATCCATCATCTACTGAAACAAAAATCCACCAGCTTGAAAATTATCTCCCTTTATTTATTTGTTTTACAAAACATGGAGGCCCATCACATAGCCTCAATATATTCTTTGTTTTAATAAAGTACTATGTAAAGCAGTGGTTCCCAAACTTATTTGGCCTACCGCCCCCTTTCCAAAAAAAATATTACTCAGCGCCCCTTGGAAATTAATTTTTTTAAATTTTAATAGCAATTAAACAGAAAGATATATGTATTAATGTTTCTACCTTTTTCGTAAAATATAGTAAAGAAAGGTGTAAATTAGGAACATTGAAGTTTGAAATTGTGAAACTATTTATTGAACTCAGAATAGAAAGATTATACAAAAAAAGTTAAAACAAATGCACCTGTGGCCATGAACGCCCCCCTGGATCGCTGCAGCGCCCACCAGGGGGCGGTAGCTCCCACTTTGGGAATCACTGATGTAAAGCCTAAACATATATACTTTTACTTTTAAAATATTCTTTTCTTGGTAATAGTTTTCTTTTTTAAGTGTTAACAGTATTGCAGATGCCCCCCCATATCCCCCACTTTGCCCCCCTCCACCAAGCCCCTGCCGCACCCAAAGACCTCCCCCAACTATTGTCTGTGTCCATGGGCTATGCATATATGCATATGTTTTGACTTTTACTTTAAGTTCTTTAAAGATGCTATTTATGTTTTTATCTACTGTTTTATTAATGTACCTTAGCATTTATTATTGATTTGTTTTAATATCAACTTATTTTGTTTTTATTACTATTTATCCTGCATTGTTAAAATAGATTTAAAGCAAGTTATATAGATACTGAAAATAGAATATAAATTAATGACTATGATAATCAGAACCCAGGTGCTTTTAAGTTCTTCATTCCTGCATTTTTTTTTTGAGCAAAAGTATTCAGAAAAGGAAGAAAACTGTATGAATAAATGTGGTATTTGGAAATAAGATAACCTGATTTGACTTCCACGTCCAGAAGACATGAAGTTTATCAAAATCCTTTGGTTATATTCTATCATATAATATAGAAAGGGAATGATAATACTAATAAATAATATAATTATATAGCAAGGAGAAAAAAAAGTGTGAAAAAGAGCCTGGAAATATACAAAACCATAGAGTTGTACTATGTAACAATGGCATTCCTTACCCTCAAAGAATCCTTCCTATCTTTTTGTTTGCTTTTTGTTTTCCAAATCTTGGGTCAAATAAAAGTTAAAGCATTAAATATGACTCTGGTTATTATGTTTCTCTGTTTATATTGGTCATTTAATGCATTATATGCTCTGCATGAAAAAAAGTTTAGCTGATCTCTCCCCCTTTCTTCCACCAAAGGACTCGTATGCATGCATATAAGCCTAACCAATGGACACAGACTACAGGGGGGGTGAGGGCATGAGTGTGTGTGGGGGGCAATGGGGCAATAACGACACATATGTAATACCTTAATAAAGAAAATAAAAGTTTAGCACTTCCAATACTATTGCCTCATTTTAGAAATTAAATTTTAAAATAAAAAAAATTGTTTCAAAGAATCAAATTATATGACTAAAATGAACCTATTTTAAGTTAAAATACAGGAACATTTAAAAGGTCAGAGTCTTTAAAGATCTGTTTCTAATGAGCATGTGCTCTAGGCGATGGTCAAACACTGTATGAAACTGAGCCTGTGAGGGTAAATGTGTAGTAGAGTCCAGGCTTAGTATGCTGGTAACTCACCTTCAGAAATCATTTTTACTATATACAGATAGCACATCAAGAGGCTTCTGATTTCATACTGATCCAGTCGGTTATACTGGGATGATACGCTGCTCCTCGTAGAATTCTGCCGGGTCTATAATATAAAGACAGCAATTTTGTTAACAATATTGGTACTATAGTTTCCCATATCCTTTAATTCAAAAACTATTTTTATCATTCGTCCTATTTGGGAAAATTCTAAGCATAAATCCAAATTTTTAAAAATATGTTTTTATTGATTTTTGAGAAAGAGAGAAAGGGAGAGGGAGAGAGAGATAGAAACATAAATGAGAGAGAAACATCGATCAGTTGCCTCCTGCAATCCCTTACTAGGGATCAAGCCCACAACCCAGGTATGTGCCCTGACCAGGAATCAAAGCAGTGACCTCTTGGTGCATGGGATGACACCCAAGCAACTGAACCACATTGGCCGGGCCATAAATCCAATTTATATCACACTTGGAGGGTAAATGGGCTGACTCTGTTGCCACTGTACCTAGTAATAGCACTGGAAATTACCTTGGGGTCTTCACCAAGAGATAGCCATGAATACTGTGAATGTTTAATTCCCATAGGTCCTGTGTTTTAGTAGTAAAAATGTTAAATAATTATATATGGCTATTCCCAGAAAAATAGCTTTTACATTGAGGAGGAACTTAACTAAGGTACATGAAAGTATAAGAAACATTTTACACTTTTTAATTTTAATCTCTCCTTGAAGTCTATTAAAATCCAAACTGCAAATTATAGGTCAAAAAATCTATCTTTAAAAAGGCTAATCATATTATAGATAGTTAAATAAGGAGGATCCAGCAATACTTCAAAACTAGAGCTTCTACAAAGAAGTGATGTTCCTATTATTTAATTTTGTTGAAGTATCAGTTGTTAAGCATGACAAGATTTGACCTTTCTGAGGATTTATATGAATAACTAAATAATTTACCCTTGTTAAAAATCAATACTTTCAATTGAGTTAAACTGTGCTGGGGATATACATTTCATAAAATAAGATTTACTAAGAAAGAACTTTCAGTTGGAGTAAAACATCTAGGATCTGAAAGATTGCTAGCTGTGTGACCACTAGCAAGTCATTTAACCTTGGTCCTTTATTTGCCTTACCTATGATAGTGTCTGTTGTCATAATTCTAAATGGTGTGAAACAGAAACCTTTGTACATAAATTACTATTTATCCAAATCCTCAAGGAAGTATCCTCCGGTAGTTCTCAAGGGGTGGTTCCCAACCAGCAGCATCAGCATCGCTTGGGAACTTAGTAGAAATACAAATTAGCAGGCCGCACCCCAAACCAACTAAACGAGAAACTCTGGGGCTGAGGCCTGGCCATCTATTTTATTAAGCACCCCAGGAGATTCTGATGCACACTAAGAGTGCTGGAATTAGAAAATCTGGTTCCAGGTCTGGCCCTGCCAGAATTGTGTGACTGTCCTAAATCACAATCTCAGTTTTCATTTGTAAACTGAAAATTGAAATTTATTATTTTCATGGACCTTTCTGTTTTTTATATGATTCTATGATTTTACATAGCAGCATGGCAAGGTTTTACTGGTCTAAAATGAAGTTTCTCTAACTCAGGGCAGACATATCTCATAAACTTTAATGTTAGGCTTGAAAATATGAGATGGAAGAGTTGAAGAATATATTCTGATACCAGATGCTGAGATCCTAATTTGGAGATCCATTTTTTCTCTCAAATTAATATAATTACTCTACTATAAAATAATGAAAGGGGAAGAGATCAACCTTTCCTCTCTAGAACAGGTACAGTACAGTGTGCTACAGGTTCAAGGGGGTATTCTGAATTAGAAGTCTTAAAGATAAGTGTCTCAGCCCCTATACACAGTTTAAGATATCCAAGTAGCAGCTGCCAGGATAGGAAGCAAGTGCTAAAATATCCAAAAATTATGGGATTTTTTTTTTTTACAAATCCAGGACAGACTACAGGAAAGTAGAGAGCCTCTTATTTACACAAAAAGAAAGATTGTTGTAGCCAAAGGTATCATTAAGGTTATCTTACATATTTAGGTTCTTACATTTTCGCCAGTGCTGCCCTGATCTGGAAATCCTGTTGCTCCTTCTGGGATCAGGGAACCTCTTGAGTCTTCTCTCTTAAGTCCATGTCCATTTTGAAAAGACCCATAAGCTAGAAAATAAAAGCCAAGTCCTTATTAGCAACAGGAGGGACTGCCAAAAATATAAATTAAGTACTGGGTTAATTTAAGTAAATATACTTTTAGGGATTAGACCTTCGTCATCTAAAACTATGAAGTTTATATATTATATCAAAACACATAAGAAGCCAAATAAAGGGTTAGCTTTTTTTTTTATTTCTTGAAACACTTTACTATGTATAAAATCACAAGAAATTCCTTGAAAATAATCAAAGAAAGCCACACAATTTGAAAGGTGCTTTTATAGATAAAGAAATTTGGGCCCAGAAAGGGGAGGTGTCTTGTCCAAGATTAAAGACAGATAAGAGGATTGGAGGCCAGTGTTTTTCTCATTATCCTCTAATTTCTTAGTATACTAAGATACATTTTTGACAAGCTTAGACGAGGAAATCTAAGCAAAGAAATGTATCTGCAATGGAGGTCAGATTTTAATTAAACTTTAGTAGAGATCACACTATGCATAGTTTTTATTATAAAATATTTCAAAAAACACAGAAGGACAGAGTACATTTCTAAACAGCCATGCAAGGCATAATCTTTAAAGGACTTAATTACCAGTATCTTTGTCAGTGCTCAGACTCCCTCTATTTGTAGGTGAAGTGAAGCCATATGCAAATTCATCCCTGGATGCCTGTAACACAATGTGATACCTCTATCACTTAAACAAATTTGTACACTAGGGTAAGAAATCAAATTAATAGACTAAAATGATGCCCTGATTTTAAACAAAGCTCACTGGGAAAGTCCAGTATCAATATCGGTATTTAGGAGACAAATCTTTAAAAAATGGGTACTAGCATATTGTAGTAACTATGACCTCTGGCTAAGGTACATAACTCTGGATGGCTGGTAAAAGCTGCAATTGGTGCAGTCTGGTTCAATTCTCCTTGCTTGGAACCAGGAGCAATGCTAGAAGGAGGGGTGTGACCAGAAGCCCTACGTGAACTTGAGCTGCAAAAAGAAACACAGGTAAGAAAAGTATTTCCAAATATCACTGTCAAATGTGGAGTAAGCAGAAGTATGAGCTACTGTGTCTGTAAAGAAAGACCAGCCTGACATTCAGGTGGGTGATATAATCGGGAGCTACAGGTAATCAAGCCATCAGGGAGGCTTAGAAGTAGCTTTCTCGGGAACCTAGTGCTGGCTTGACAAATCGAGATAGGGGAATTTCCAAAGGAAGCTGTAAAGGTCACAGTTTAACCTGCCACTCAGTAATGTGACAGGACTACCGAAAATGTAAAGGTGATCTTGGGCCATACAGAACATGGAGTGGGGGGTAAAGTAGGAGTTAATAGTCCCACTGGGCAGACTATAGTGGAGATAGCCGATCTGGAGAAAAAATTAGAAGGCACATGTGTAAGAGGTATCATGTAGTTGTAGGAATAGATTGTTCTATGTACTATCTCTAGAAGACAAAACTAGGACAAGTGGACAGAAAACCTTTTAGGTCTAATGTGAGAAGGAAGTTTTTATTATTATAAAGGCAAAAGGTGTTTGGCCATGTGGGAGACTGATCACCCCCCAAAGTTCCTTTCAACTATAAGATTCTAAGGGGAGAAAAAGGCAAGACAAATTGTGATGAGCTAAAAGCAACTCTTCAAGAAGTACTGAAAGGAGGCTGTTAAGGGAGGGGAGAAGCCAACGAAGACAGTTTAGTCCCTGGTGCCTAATATTTTGGAAGTGAAAAATCTTTTGTTTCGTTTTCAAATTGAGTAACTATATGAAGACATAGAACAACAGCAAACACTGGGTACAAGGGATTCTTGGTGTTCTCTTGGACCTTGTTACTTAGTATGGTCCTTGGACCAGAAGCAGCCAAACGCTTGTGAGAAACACATAATCTCAAACTCTATCCAGGCTGCTGAATTAGAATCTGTTTTAACAAATTCCCCAGGTGATTCATATGCACATTAAAGTTGGAGAAACATTGCTCCAGGAAGAAGTATAAATGTAAAAATGGAGTAAAAAGTGAACCATATAGCATATGATCCCAATTCCAAATGTAGTTAATAAAAGAAAATAACACGTCAATAGAAACACATTACTACTTACAGAATTAGGCATGGCTGCACAAGAATACAAGGTATCTCGACCTGCTAATCGCTGTATATTTTCCAAAAGCAGCCCAACAAATGGGAGGTACAATTGTGCTATTTTGGCTTGTTGGTTCTGAAAGATAATTATCGAAAGCTTATAGGTATAATGATTTCACTAATTATGGAATCTAAAAAACAAAATAAATGAAAAAAAACACAGAATCTAATAGATACAGAGTATAAACAGACTGTTGCCAGGTGGAAGGGATTGAGGGTAAGGATTAAAAAGGCGGAGGTATTAAGAGATACAAATTGGTAGTTATAAAACAGTCATGAGGATGTAAAGTATAGCATAGGGAATATAGTCAATAATATTGTAATAACTATGTATGGTGTCAGGTGGGAACTAAATTTGTCAGGGTGATTACTTCGTAAGGTGTATAAGTGTGTAATCACTATGTTGTACACCTGAAACTGATATATTTTATGTCAACTGTAATTTAAACTACATTTTTTAAAAAGCTTAATAGGTATAAAATATGTATATATTACAAATGAAGTTGGCTTCATCTATTAGCTTGAAGATTAAAGAAGGCTAATATCAATAACAAATTAGTGAAGCATGAGTCTATTTATACTTAAAGTCTCAGAATTACTACAGAACATTGTTGGTATTTGGATTTAAACACAATACAGAGTCAAATCACATGCTTCAAACACAACTACATAACATAAAAGGCAAAAGTTTATTTTTTAAATAAGATTGACCTATAAAGCAGATCATATTAGTCCTATTCTTTCACTCCAGTGAGGACTGAATTTCATGAGAGCAGAGATCATGAGTCCTATTCACTGCTTTATCCACAGTGCCTGGGCACATATACAGTAGCTGAATAGCAGAATGAATTAATGAAGTGAAAAAAGAATAAATTCCTGTATTCACTCAAGAAACTTTTTTGCTTTGATTAAAACAGCAATTAAAATAATGTGATCTTAGCCCCCTAAATCAATTATAAAACTTGGGAGATTAATATACTTGTAAATATGTAAAAAAGCTGGCCACAACAGTCTTACCTAATGTGAAACCTCTGAGACAAATTTATTTATTGCTTTTCTCAGCTATAGACATTCCTCACCAGATATGTGCATACACTCATATCAACAAAAACAGTGGTTTTCATGACACAAGAGTTGCCCTCCATATTTGAGGACTTTAGGAGGCTTGTCTAGAGATTTAGATAAGACCTCTAGGGCACAATGGTCAACCTAGAGAACACAGATCAAAAGTATCTCATCTGACTTTACTCTGCATATTTGCATTTATTCTTGAACAATTTTTCGTGTTAATTGCCCATCTGCACTTCTTTAGTAAATTTCAGGAACCCATCTTAACAGACTTCTAATTTCTAACCCTATCAATAGTCTCATATCACTAGGAGATTCTGGTTCAATAGGTCTGGGCTGGGTCCTGGGAATCTACCCCAGATGATGCTGATGTGCCCAGAGGTGTGAAAACATTGATCTAGTCCAATGTCCTGTTCAAGGCAGGAATGGCCCTCATCCATATCCCTGACAAATGGTTAGTTTTAAACTGCTCCTTAAATACTCCAATTCTTTTTAAAAATATATATTTTATTGATTTTTTTTACAGAGAGGAACGGAGAGGGATAGAGAGTTAGAAACATCGATGAGAGAGAAACATCGATTGGCTGCCCCCTACACACCCCTCACTGGGGATGTGCCCACAACCAGGGTACATGCCCTTGACCGGAATCGAACCTGGGACCCTTCAGTCCGCAGGCCGACGCTCTATCCACTGAGCCAAACCGGCCATGGCTCCAATTCTTTCATGGACTGTTAGAAAGGTCCTTTAGCTGATTTACTCTGTGAAGGTTCTACCTGCTATGTATAGCTCTGTCCTTTGGAACTACAAAGAATAAGCCTACTTCCACTTTACATGGCAACCCTTTAAATATTTGGAAACAGTTACCATCAATTGTCTTAATTCACTCTTCACAAGGCTAAACAGCCCTTATTTTCCTTTATTCTTCACAGTAGTGTCCTGGTGCATGGATTTGTGCACATTGAAAGGAAATTAATTAGTCCTGGTGCAGGGACTAACGCAGGCAGTTCCGGGTGGTGGCTGGCAGGGCGGGACTGGGTGAGAGATGCGCGGACACGCCCTGGAGCCAACCTCCCAAGGTCCCTCCCTGGCCAGCGGCACCTGGGGCAGCACCGGGGCATCTGTGAGTGAGCGGGGGTCCTTCTCACAGGTGAGGTCCCCAGCCTGGCCTGCGGGGATCCGGCCAAAACCGGCAGTATGACATCCCCCTAGGGGTCCCGGAGTGCAAGAGAACATTCTGCAAAGTTGCTGTCACTCAGCAGCTCCTGTGTTGAGCGTCTGCTCCCCCACAACCCCCTGTGGTCAGTATGTGTCATACTGGCCGGCCTTTTATATGTATATATAGGTGGCTTTGGTTTCAAAATTTTTTACCATCATGACCACCCTTTCTTGGCTATTCTCTAATATTACAGTGTCCCACTTAAGATTTGAGAGGCAATACAATATAGTGGGTAAGAGCATGAATTTTGGATTTTAGAAACACATGAATTCCAGCTCTCCTGTTACTAGTTATGTGATTGTGATCAAGTCACTTAATCATAGTTTTCTATTTGGTAAGTTGGGGATGATAATAATAATTCATGTGAGTTATTTAATAGAGTGTCTGGCATAGAGAGTCCTCAATACATTTTAGCTGCTATTATCAATATGACAGCTTCCAGATCAGAGCCCATTTTAATTCTGATAGTGAGTGATCACTAGGGAAGGAGAGGCTACAGTTCTCTTAAGTGAACAGGAACACAGGAAAACATACAGTCAGTGAAAACTATATGGAAAATTTTGCCTGCACAAAAGATAGATGATAACCTCAGAATCTATTAATAGAAATGGGTAAATAAATATAATAAGGTATATCCATATTTGCAGTGTACCATCATATAATGGTACAACTGCAAAGATCTACCTTTAGGGCAGCCGTGGGCAAACTACGGCCCGCGGGCCGGATCCGGCCAGTTCGGCTGTTCTATCGGCCCACGGAGCCGAAAGAGCGGAGGGTTCTCTTGCTCTCCCCTCCGCTCCTTCACCAGCAGCAGTGTTAACATGTATTAGTTCACACAAACACTCCATCCATGCTTTTGTTCCAGCCCTCCGGTCCAGTTTAAGAACCCATTGTGGCCCTCGAGTCAAAAAGTTTGCCCACCCCTGGTTTAGGGTGTATTGTTAAAGGAAAAAAGAAAAATACATAATGGTTTCTATTATATAGGATGGGGCAAAAGCAGGTTTACAGTTTTTCATGTGGAAAATAATACAATAATTAATAACACAAGAATAAACTGTGTTTCATGTACTCACAACTTTAAATCTACTTTTGCCCTATCCTGTATATACATTATATATAGGCTTGTGCCTGCATAAAGTAGAAGTATATAAAAGAAAATGATAATAGTAGCTGCTTTTGGAGAGATAAATTGGAGCATGGAGGTAAGGAATGTGAGAAAGGCCTTTGATTGATTGATTGATTTTTACTCTGTAAACAGATTACTCTTTTTTTAAAAAGGAAAAAAAAAAAAGATTTGCCCACAGCCCAAGTAGAAATTGCAATTCTCTTAGGTGTCAACATCACTTGCAGTGATTTACAGGAACTTTTATCGACCCCAGAACAAATGTTAGACATTGAACATTCTTGATCTGAATAGGAAAGATGTCTCCTGGTAATTATAAGAAGTTAGGAGATCTCCCATTGCAGTTATGAGTAACACATAATAGGGACCAGTGACACCTCAATAATTTCATTAGAGGAGGAGCTGAGGAGTGGCAATGTGGTTGGAAGTGGGAAGAGGGGCGGGCTAGGAGATCTAGTCTCAAAGCAGCCTTTCTATAGAAAGCATTTTCTTTTCTTGACTGTGTATTTGTTTGGAGTCACTTTGGGGAACATGATGATAGAAATTATAGGTACTTGAAGCTCCTCTCTCTACCCTCACTTTGGCATCATTATTTGTATTTGACAAATGTCCTCTTACTCAGGCCATCTGTGAATTCTCTCAACCAAAGACGGAGAGGAATTGAAGCTTTGGTTAACCAGGCCCATGAAGCAAAGTTCTATTGGAGAGAATCCTATACTCATTCATACCTAAGTTTTTGAACAAAGAGGAAAGGGCTTTAAAAATCAATGGGAGAGAAGGACTTATATGCATGCATATAATCATAACCAATGGACATAAGACACTGGGGGATAAGGGAGGCCAGGGGATTGTCAAGGGGGCGGGGGAGGAAACATATGTAATACCCTTTGTAATACTTTAAGCAATAAAGCTAAAAAAACAAAAAAATAAAAAAATAAATAAATTTTAAAAATCAATGGGAGAGTAATGAGCTTGGCATTTTAATCTTTCCCATAGTCTAAAACCTCAAAACACTCAAACAGGCATAATATTTAACTTATTTACAGATAACAATAGGTGTGTGTGTGTGTGTGTGTGTGTACATATACGATTTTCAGAATTTTAAAAAGTATTTTGGACATTTAAAGAATGTCCAGCCCTGGCCAGTTTGGCTTGGTGGATAGAGTGTCAGCCTGCAGACTGAAGTGTCCCAGGTTCGATTCCGGTCATTGGCACATGCCCAGGTTGCAGGCTCGATTCCCAGTGCGGGGGCGTGCAGGAGGCAGCTGATCAATGATTTTCTATCACCATTGATGTTTCTATCTCTTCCTTCCTCTCTGAGATCAGTGAAAATCCTATCTAATAAAGAGGGAATATGCAAATTGACCTTCATGCCTTAACAAGATGGCTGTGCCCACAGTGAAGACAGGGATTCCGTAACACAAGATGGCTGTGCCCACAGCAGAGGTGGGGATCCCATAACACAAGATGGCTGCACCCACAGCGGAGGCTGAGTTCCCATAACGAGCCTTAATGAGCAATCATCAGGGACCTGAGGCTGCGTGGCGCTGGGTCGGGCAGGAAACCTGAGGCTGCACCCCCTGCCTGGTGGGGTTTGACAGGGAACCTCAGGCTGTACTCCCCACCCTGGCACCAGGCTGGGGGACCTCAGGCTGCGCCCCCTGCCTGGCAGGGCTTAATGGGGGACCTCAGGCCACGCCCCCTGCCCCAACGCCAGGCCGGGGGACCTCAGGATGTGCTACCTGAGGTCACACCCCCTAGCCAGCGGGGCTTGATAGGGGACCTCAGGCCATGACCCCCACCCTGGCACCTGGCCAGGGAACCTGAGGCTGCACCTCCCGCCCCGGTGCCAGGCCAGGCGACCTGAGGTCACGCCCCCCACCCGGCAGGGCTTGACACGGGTGGGGCCTGCCAGGTCTGGATCTAGCCCAATGGGGGTGGGGCCAGTCAGGTCTGGGTCTTGTGCAATTTCAAGGCGCACATGGGTGGGTGGGGACTTGACTCTGGTTCCCATGGCACGCCTGAGACTCTGACAGGAGTAAGATTTTCATATACATTTTACTAATTTTCTTACATCTCTGACACTTCTTTTATAGAGAAAGGGCAAAAAGCAATATTAAAATATTTCCTCTATGCCGAAACCGGTTTGGCTCAGTCGATAGAGCGTCAGCCTGCGGACTGAAAGGTCCCAGGTTCGATTCCGGTCAAGGGCATGTACCTGGGTTGCGGGCATATCCCCAGTGGGAGATGTGCAGGAGGCAGCTGATCGATGTTTCTCTCTCATCGATGTTTCTAACTCTCTATCTCTCTCCCTTCCTCTCTGTAAAAAATCAATAAAATATATTTAAAAAAAAACATTTCCTCTAATTAACTCCCTTTTAATGTGCACAAATTTTGTGCACCGGGTCACTAGTGTGTGTGTGTGTGTGTGTGTAAATTATTGTGTGTGTGTGTATATAAATTATTTTTAAAAAATGAATGTCCAAATATGTGACGTAAAATACAGATTGTCCCCATCTTATGATGGTTCAAGTTATCATTTTTTTTTTACTTTGCAATGGTGTGAAAGCGATATGCATAGTAAATTACATGAGATATTCAACACCTGATTATAAAATAGGCTTTGTGTTAGATTATTTTGCCCAACTGCATGCTCATGTAAGTGTTCTGAGCACATTTAAGGTAGGCTAGGCTAAGCTATGATGTTCGGTAAGGTATGTATTAAATGCATTTTCAACTTATAATATTTTCAATTTACAGTGGGTTTATCAGTATGTAACACCATCAGAAGTTGAGGAGCATTTGTATTTAAAATTCCACCTCTAGGTAAGACACTAGTGAAATCCCGTTTTCCTTCACTTTCATCTAAAGAGATTGGGTAAGGGGGAGTGCAACTTCCTGCTTCACAGAAGTAAAGTTCATTTTGTGCTTTTCCCATGAATCCTTTGAAATCACAGCTAAAAACATATTCCTCTACATTGCATAAGATCCTTTTCCCAACTACTAGGTATAAACAACAGTTAACCAGAATCCTATGGTAACTAGCAGTAACTAGCATTTTTAAAGGAGTGACTAAACTTGGTTGGAATGGATGGCTTTAAGATAGCTTTTCACTTAGATATATTATACCAGTTAACTGTGTTAAATCAATATCAACATTCACCAAAAAAAGGGGCACATAGCAGAGCAACCATATAAACTGAAAGAATATTATTTTATTACAGTTATAATGTGACAAAATGCAAACTGCAATAAGTAATTAATAACATCTTAAAGGTGAGAAGTTTAAATCTACTTTATAATAAAATCACATAAATAAAACTAGCAAATATTGTAAGTAAAAGATTTAATTAGGCCAGCTGGCATGGCTCAGTGGTTGAGCATCGAACCAGGAGGTCATGGTTCAATTCCCAATCAGGGCACATGCCTGGGTTGCTAGCTCGATCCCCAGTGGGTGATGTGCAGGAGGCAGCAGATCAACGATTCTCTCTTATCATTGATGTTTCTATCTCTCTCTCCCTTCCTCTCTGAAACCAATAAAAATATATTTTTTTAAAATTTAATTAAAGAAATATAACTGGATGTACCTGTCAGGCATTTTCCGTTTATTACGGACAAATGGAAATACTGCAGAAAAAGAATAAAATCCATCTCCAAGTCAGCTTTCCAAAGTGATTACAAGAATAAGGTACATAATTTTATTTATGTCCTATATAATAAAAGCCTAATATGCTAAGTGTCCAGGCATCCGTTCAACCAATCAACCAATCAAATATAATATGTTAATAATATGCTAAGGCCCCTCAACTGCTCGCTCTGGTGTGCACTGACCACTAGAGGGCAGACGCTCCAACCCATAGGTTAGCTTGCTGCTGGGGTCCAGCCAATCGGGACTGAGCCAGATGGGCCGGACATGCCCTGGAGCCCTCCTGCAGTCCCGCCCTGGCTGGCCAACCTCCCACATCAACCCCCGGCCTCGATTGTGCACTGATGGGGTCCCTCGCCTTGGCCTGCACCCTCTCGCAATCCAGGACCCCTCAGGGGATGTCGGAGCGCCGGTTTCAGCCTGATCCCACAGGGCAGGCCGAGGGACCCCACTGGTGCACGAATTTGAGCACCAGGCCTCTAGTTTGAATATAAAAACAAAGGAACACATGATTAATTATGAAACAATATGATGCTACCTTAAGCCATTTGATAGCAGGTGAGTTAGGTTATTCTAAATCCATATAGTTTGCAGTGTGCTTTTTCAAGCCCATAGAATTTAATGTTAATCAAATTTGAATATTTATGTTAAAGGTGCAGTAAATAAAAACTATAGCTGTGGCTTCCACACACAGACTTGTGTAATTTATATAAGGTTTACAGCCACAGCCACATTTATTTAGTAAGGAAAACTTCCTATTACATATTTTACATTTGACATACTTATATCTTATTAATCACTTATCAATAATATATTTATTTATGGATATGTATTAAGCTATATTTATAATGGCTATATATTAAGGTATATATTTGAAAGCGTTCACATGGCTATAACAGCATGTGATTTCTTTGGAAAAATCATAAATTGTTTATATAACAAATCAAGAAGTCGTTATGTTGTTCTTATAACATGAGAAAGCAGTGGTTTTATTGGTTTTGTTTTTGTTTTTTTACTAAAATACTTTCAGTTCATTCAGGGAAGGCAAATACATTTTTTCACATTGTTTTTGTATTATAAAAACAATCCCATTTAGTTGCCAGAGAATGATTACTTTTTTCATTGAGGTGTCCATCTTTTAGATGTGAAATTGTCCTAAGTAGCTATCAAAATTTTCATCTGGGTATAAATAATATAGTAAACATATAGACTCTATTAAGAAAAAGAAGGCACTTCCGCTGGGTAGCGCACCCCGCAGGCTCCGAGCTGCCTCCACCCGCTCGGTGCCATGGCGTCTCAGGGTCCACGGCGGAGGCCGCTGCGAAGGCCCAAGACGGTGGTGCGGAGAGAGGCGATGGAGACCAGAGCCAGGCGCGCCTGGACCACGATGTGGCGGCCGCTGTGAGCGGCGTGTACCGCCGGGCGGGCCGCGACGTGGCCGCCCTGGCCAGTAGGCTGGCGGCCGCCCACAGCGTGCGCCTGGCGCGGGGAGACCTCTGCGCGCTGGCCGAGCGCCTGGACATCGTGGCCAGCTGCTGCCTGCTGCCTGACATCCGTGGCGTGCCCGGGGCTGAGCCCGAGCAAGACCCAGGGCCGCGGGCCTAGCCTGGACCCCACGCCCCGCCTGCCTCTGCGTCCTGGGGGCTGAAGGGGGCTTGTGACCTGGCTCATACCCTATATAGCCCCCCTCCCATCTTGCTGTCATGCTCAGGGCCGACCCACCCCCTGGATAACGTTGTGTATGTGTGTGGGGGGTGGGGTGGGGGGGGGAGTGCAATGGTGCTCAGCCCCACCGCTTGCATCTGGTTCCTCCCGGTGGTCCTGGCCCTTCTCCCTGATGCCCCGCCTGTATCTGAGGCTTGGCTCCAGCCCCTGGATAACTGGCCACCTCTGGATCTGTCTCCATCTTGGGGGCTCACTGTGCCCCACCTTTCCTTGCGCTCTGCCTTTCTAAGTTTGGATTTGGCCCTCAGGGGCTGATGCTACTTTTTCCCTGAGGAGCCCCTGCGTCTACTAATGGGGGCTGCCAATCTCCTCCCTCTACAGACACCGCCCTCTTCCTCTGGGTTGCGCATCCTGCAGACTTCGGGCTTCCTGGCGCCTTCCTTCACCCTCCTGCCTCTGCCTCCACTCCTAGCTACACGTCTGGACCCTTTTTCTGTTCCCCAGGGCTGGCCCTGGTTCCCTCTTCCTCCTAGCGTTAGCCCTTGCTCTGCCACCTCCCAGCTGCTTCTCCTGGGGCTTAGCTCCTCCCCTTTGGCCTGATCCTTCTCCTGGGTCCAGTTTACCCTTAGGATTGGTTTTGCTTCCTTTTTGCGTTTCCCATCCTGCTCATGCCACCTGCCTGATCCTGGGCTCTGGAAACCCTATGGTTTCTCATCAGGCCCAAGATGGGGCCGCCTCCTCCCCACTCTCCAGGCTCAAGATGGCATCTCATCCAGACCCAAGTGTGTGGTCCCCCCACACTCTCGAAGCCAAGGTGGCACTTTGTGCCTGAGCATGAGATACAAAATGGGCTTCCTCCTGACTCTCCAGGGGGACAGTGGCGCCCCTCAGGCACTTCAGGTCCAATATGACTGCCCTGGTACCTTGGGTGCAATATGATACCACTTTGCAGATAAGGGCCACACGCGTGTTGTTGGTTTACTGTTGACCCCAGGATGCTAAGAGGACTTGGATTTCTGTTCCTGCTTCTGGCTCCAGCCCTAGTCCCTCAGTCCCATTCACATGTATTCCCCTCCCCACTCTTTTATCCCAACCTAAAGCTGAGATCTGAGTCCCAGGATGGAGAAGTGTGGGAGAGCGCTCTATGGCAGATTCATTAAAAGGCAAAACATTTAAAAAAAAAAAGAAAAAAAAAAAAGAAAAAGGAGAGCATCTACCAATGAAGAGGACAGCAGCACTGGGAAGCCATCCATGAAGTTCAGACTCAAAATCACATAATGATACTAAAATAGCAGGTCTATGAACAGAGTGCAGGGGAAGAATTGGTTGATTTGGCTAAAAAACAAAATCACTAAAAACAGTGTCTAAATCCACCAGTCTGTTCAGTCAAAATGGCTGACCCAGTAGCCCTGATAAATATTTTAACAAATGAGGATTTATAAGTGTCATGTCCTTCATCAAGGTAAAACCAATGCCAGGTCCAAGGACTGCCTTATTTCATGAACCATTCCAACATATCAGATCAGCATGCCCAGAATCCCACCTGATAGTCTATAGCATTTTCTATTGGCAGGTTCCAGTGTTGGAATAGCAAGTTTAATTTTTTTTGTCTTACAACTCTATGGTAATAAACAGAGGAACTTCGACATATTTCTAGATGTGTTTCATAAAGTTTGGCTTATATAACTTTTGAGGCATGTATACCAGTGAATAGTACTTTATGCAAAATCCCTTATCACTAACTCATAAATAGTAAGTGTTTTGGGGGTGATTTATATTTGGACATGATAGTGGCAGTCGGGGCAATGTGTTGATGTCCTGGAGAGCAAATCAATCCACAGTAGTGCTGCTATTTGTGACAGAAAATGTTTATTTCCTCAGCCCCAGTGATAAAAGAAAAATGATTTTGGGGTGGGGCGGTATAAATAGGACATCTATTAAATGTAGTGAAGAAATTTATCAGGCCTGAAGAAACCATTAAAAGGAAGAATGAAATAAATTTATATCATGAAATAGAATATCCTACTTCTGATAAAACACAAATCAGCTTAAATTTCGTTATCTCAGTAGGATTCTAAGTGGCTATTTTCAATTGCAATTTCATTCTTAGTATTCTCCCAAAATCCTTACTCCTCAGAAAAGCAGGGCAAAATATGGCCAAAGTGAGAAACCAGTGTTTTCTTCAACAGTTAAGGAAACAATATTTTAAAAACTAATCATTTGAAACAGAAATAAAACTTATTTATAAAAATAAGTTCATCAATGCTCATAGTATTTTTCTCACAGAAAACTTCCATCTTTAGTGCAAAATCTTAGCAGAAATTTACTAACATGATACTGATGCGTTATATAGACATCCTTACCTTGTGCTGGTATCTAGTATCAAATGCATGTTTTATCAAAAGATTCTTTATGACAGAGATAGCTGTATATCTGATCTCATAATTGTCTTGAAGAGCAATGGAGGTTTCCCTCAGAAGCAGACCAACCAAGAAGTGATGCTTGCAATACTCATCTGATAAACTGTATTCAAGATTTGGATCTGCAGTACAATGAAATTTAAAGCCCATTTACAAAAATATTCAAAATTATTTTAATATTAAAATAACAGACTATAATTTATTACTTAGTAATATGTGATCATGCTAGCAGAAGGTTTTATTTTACTAATGAATCAGAACAATTATTTTATCATTTAAATGAGCATGCAAACTTTTACAAGACATGAGCACTCATAATTAGGGCTAGATGATAGCCTTAATAATAATTTTAGTGGGTAGGATAGTCCCTAGATTCTTTTCCCCATACTTCTTTTTAACTCTGGAAATCTTAGGATAGAACCTAGAATGAAAGAATACCATATTTGGCAATGTCTTAACATATTTCTTGATTATCTGAAGAGATTTAGTTGTAACTACAAATTGGAGTAATTCTATATAATAATACTTGATTTACTTATCTGTTTATACATGCAAATTAGGAAAAGGAAGAGAAACTAGACAACTGAATCATTCTAACAGTACTATTGGCTGTTCTAGTAAATGTTACATATTGACCTGAATACAATGGGACACAAGAACAATAAGAAAAGCAGCCTCATCCCACTCCAATTCATCATCACGCAAATACCAATCTTTTATCTCATAAAATCAATACTTCAAACTATGTCTTTCACTCCCTTTTGGATCTTCTATCCATTTTCAATCCCAGCTGCGAATATCCTGGTTGGGACTTGCCTTATAACTACTCAGCAGGGGTTGTGATCCAGTTTAGTAATTTTTAGAGTGGATTTCTACCATATTTCCTGTATGCTTTAATTTAGTTAGGCCATAAAGCCGAAGGATACATCTTCTATTTTGTTTTTCGGTCTCTTTAGCACTTGATATAATGCTATGCATTCAATTAGGAGTGAATAAGTGTTATGAGTAGTCAGATTTAATCCTAAGTCCTGATGATCTGTCCACCCTTTTTCTCTGACTTCCTCCTCACAGTGATAAATACTGGGAGAAGTATGTGGACTATACATGCTCAAAATCTAATAATGGAGTGGTTGAATATTCTTCCTCCATTTTCACTGGCTGTAATTCAATCAATAAAACCACTGCTCAGCTACTCCCTAGAAACCAAGCCAGCTGACTTTCTTCCTGCCACTGGCCATACTCTTTTGTGAATCCCTATCGCTTTCTATGCAAAAGGGCCAGTACTGACTAACCTGGGTGGCCTTATCTGGGTAGATTTTGCAATGGTAGTTTTTCACTTCAGTGACTTAAAGAAATCTATTCAGATGGGTTTATCCACACCTTTAAAATTGTGCCCAAGCAGTCATGGCACAGGTCAAAGAAGCAAAGCAAGCATGGAAAATGACGCACACTTAAAGGACAGCTACCCTCTAGCCCCCATGCTGGCTTGAGCGAAAACTTGTTTTCTGACAATAATGTTTTCAAGTTGATTCCTCTAGCAATTAACACTCAAAGCTTGTCTTAAAAGCAAACAAATACATTGCCTCCTACATTTTATGGGTACATTAACTAAAGCCTCATTTTGGCTAGGGAGGATTTGAAAAGCAAACAAAGCCCCCGTCCATGTTAGCCATTCATCAAATCAATTGTTTTTAAAGAAAGCAAACTACTTTAGAGTGAACCGAGTTAAACCTACCTACTGAAGTCAAACGGTCCACCGCAAATGAAAAAAAATCTAATTAATATATGAAAAGAAAAGGGACAAATAAAAAACACAGTAACATAAGAATAGTGCTACACAACAAAGCATTCAATAAAACTAGCAATGGAGATAACTGAAGGCATTTCACAAATTTAATACATACATATTATTGTTTTATTCTGCCTTTATACATTTCTTTTGATGCTCCTTTCAGCAGAAATGTATTGATATGGTTTTCTTAATTCAGTCTCATACAAGAGTTCAAACACTACTACAGAGAGCAATTTTTCTAATATCTAACATCTGTTTAAGCAACAATCTACTTAACACACCAGATTTCTTCATACTACAAATACTAGCATACTGACACTCTGAAGGAAATGCAGAATACTATTAACAAATCTATCTTCAGATAGTAACAATTCTGAGGTTATCTGTAAATTGACTGTTTTAACTAGAAAACATTATACTACACTAGTGCTAGCAAAAAAAGAAAGAAAGAAAGAAGAAAAAAAAAGGAAAACACAATTCTAAATGATGGAAAACGCAAATACCCACCTTGAACTCGCTGAAGTTTAGGTTTTGCAAATGCCATGGGCAAATTCAGAGGAATGTAATGTTCGTGATTGCAAATTGTTTGCAGGAATTCAAACTTGTATTCAGCCAGAACCTAAATGGAAAGAAATCATACACGAATACGTATTTACTATTTTAATAACTAAATACAGAGTATTAATTTTCAAAAGAGAAGTGTTTAGTATTTTAAGCATACCTGGAGAGGTGACCTGTGCAGGAAAGAGTTAACACAACAGGCCTAAGACTGCTCTCCTTAAAAAGACTGGCTGGTCTTTGGCTGGCATTTGAGAAATTGGATTTTGAAACGTTTCCTTTATGATAAGGATGTACGTTCTGTGCCAGTGTGCTCAGGCTGTCTGTACAAACAATGTGATTTATGGTGAACACCTGCTTTCCTTTCCGTTCCAAGACTCTGGAATTTTGACCAGCCTCCAATACATGAATTGCCCCCACTAATAACCTTAAACCCTGAGTCTTAAATGGGCTTCCCTGAACAGAAACATTGAGTGTGTGACTGCATTTGCGCTGCTGGAGAGAAGGTGTGCTGGGTGAGCCTTCACAGGAGGATGGGCATGCCCAGGAAGCCTGCACACACACTGCCAAGGACTCCATTTGATGTCTTTTCCCTTATGATCCAGCTGAGCATCCTTGCTGTGTCACTGTAATGAATCTTAGCTGTAAGTACGACTACATGTTGAGTCCTGTGTGTCTTTCTACTAAACCACCAAACATGTGGATGGTCTTAGGGGACCCTCCCCCAAAACACTATGCAATATTCCCTTCTTTGAAGTACAGCTATACTCAAAGTACCTAAATGGAAACAGCAGTCCCAAATCCTTCAGAGGACGATAAATGTCACCCTTAGCCTCACACTGTAATGTCTGACATTTACTACAGTTATGTTCTTATACCTTACCTTAGGATCTTTGGGGCTGAATCCAGATATATAGTCATTTATCAAATTGAAAATAAATCCTCTATCCATTAGTGTCAGACAGCGCTATAGAAACCAAATCAAAATGAACAGTTAGTTGAGTAAGTCTGTCAAGTATAAGTTTTTTAATTTTTTAAATTTGTTTCACATCTACAGGATGATACTCTCTCTTTTACAGGAAATAGAGTAACAGCTTTCAGAGCTTTAGGTGACCCTAAAAAAGAGACAGTTATCGTTGGAATTGGAATGCAACTGTACAATTTTATAAATAAAATTTTATGTATGTACATATACAAATATATACATATATCTATATATCCATACAAATACATATACATACACATTTATGTAATCTATTCAGCTGTACTGCCTCATTTTATTCAACTCTCAAAGTGAAAAGTGAGGTGTAAAGTGGTCATTTAGCTATTGAAAGTGAGGCTTGCCTATGTAAATATTTCAGACCACAAGTTTTTCTTGGTGTCTTGTGAAGTCTTGGCTATTAAAATATTCTTCCTCTGTGACTGCCCTCCTAGTTGTTACATTTGCCTGCTGTCATTCTCCTAGTTAAGGCTCTCATTACCTTGCCAACTGAACAACTGCAGTGAGCCTCCTAACCAGTTTCCATGCCTCTTTCCATCCAAGTGCTTCCAGATTAATCTCTAACTCCAAGCCCTAATCATGTCACCTTCCTTCCTAAAAGCTTTCAAACTCCTTAGCTTAGCATTCAAGGACACCCACAGTCTTGTCCCAACCTACTTTCCAGTTTTATTTCCCAATACAGTTCATCTACTTATTATCCCCTCAAGATGTACTGTACAGTCCTACCTTTGGGTCTTTGCTCATGCCAGGCCTAGCTAGAAATTCTTTTCTAACTTGTACCTAATCCTGCCCATTCTTCAATAGTCTGATAAAGTTCCATCTTCTTTACCACTTTAATCCACAGGTTCTTTAAATCACTTTCTTACTAGTTTTTGTTTTACTTATTATTTCCCTGTGTTTTCATCTAGATAGGACAACAGAAACTATTTCTTTTTCTTTATGTTCTCCACAGTGCCTAGAATATTCCTGTGAAATAGAAGGAACTCAATATTTGATTAATCAGCCATTTGCATCTCACTTCTCACCTCTCTTTTCAACTTTCTCTGCCATTACCCTAGGTCAGATCCTCATCAGCTCTCAATTCTTAGATTAATGAGGTAGGCTTCTATTTATTCATTCAACCAACAAAGATTTTGAGGATCTACTGTGTTTGAGACAATGTATTACATTCTAGACAAATACAAATGTGATTAACAAGACATGGTCTTTATTCTTGTCCAATGATAGAGACAAATAAATAATTATAATACAACACAATAAGAAATATATGAAGAATGGGTAAAACCAAAAGGTGATTGACACTGAGTGGGGAGGCTAGGGAAGAGCTGAGCTTCTAAAAGATGAATGGACTCTGACAGGCAGACAAGGGGGAGGGATTTATCTTCTAATTGGTTGTCTTGACTGATCGTTTCCTCACTTCTTCCATCATACCAGCAATAAAATTATCCTCAAAAAAATCTTTGGTATTTCTCCATTGTGTAGGAACCAAAATCTAAATTCCTTAGCTGGATATTTAAGGCTTTCCATCTTTTGACACCAGATGGCCCTTTCAGCTCCACACACCCTAACCTGTCTGCACAGTGACGTTCTTGCTAACCCCTTAACAATTTCTGAATGTGCACATCACATCTTTGTTCATGGGATCCTCTACCTACAACACCTTCAACTCTTGTCATGGTGAACTATGCTTCTAGTCTCTGTTCACACTCCCTGGTTATAATCCCTCTCTTTCTTGTTTTCCTATTGTATTTTTTGTACTCTCATCACACTTTATCTTGTATATGTATTTGCATGTGATTGCAAAGACAGCCTCTTGCATCTTTGAACCCTCACAAAGAAGGTGGACAAATGTTTAAACTCCATGGAAGAAAGTGAGATTTTACATTTCAGGTAGTCTCATCCTTAGTTCACTTTAAAAAGATATGTGGCTGTTTGGTTGTTATACACAAACAGTCTTATGTAGTAGTGTTAAGACTATTTTAATTTTGGCAAAGAATGGTCTTATATCAGAAAATCATACTCTGGAGATCTGAAACCTAGCTGTGAATTTTTAATAAGAAAATGTTAGCCATCTAACTGCTTGAATGGATTACTGACCATCAGGTTCTTAATGTAAGGTTGATACATGATAAAGAGCTATGACAAGAGGGGGAGTGGAAAGGAGCAAGTCAAAACCAAGTGCATTACAAAACCAAGCCCCTTCTCTACAGCATATCAAATAGTGTTGTTACCCACTTTATAGCACTGCATTCTAGCATTGCCTTTACATGCTGATAACAAAACATAACAATATAATTCAAAGGCTTCAAGTTCAAAGGGCCAATTAGGGGTCAGAGAAGTGATGTAAATGGCATAGAGGGTCAGGGGTACTCTAAGGAGTATGGGGATTTGGGAACCTAACCGAAGACACTCAATTTAATATATTTGAAAAAAACATTATGTAAAACATGCCTCTAGCTAAGCCACCAGTGTGGGACTGCTAATTTAATTAATTAGCTATTTCAGTGGGAAGAAAAAATCATTTTGGCTGTTTAATAAAACTGATAAATTAATTCGCTTACAAGTTTCTCCAGCAGGCTTATAAAGACATCGCTGAATCTCTAGAAATTAGCTAATTTTTTTTTTCCTTTTGGCTTTAAAGAAGATATTGGTGAAGAAGAATTTCTTACCATGTTCTGGCTGCCTTTAACTCACCTTCAGGAAGCTAGCCAAACTATAATTGACATTTCTGGACTCATCAGGAATCTCTGCATAGCGAATAGTCACATGGGGAATTATTGCAAGAAGCAAAGAATGTAAGACATGATGATATGCCTCAGGAAACCTCTGGCCTCTGGGAAGCTTAAATTAAACAGGCATAGAAAAATGTCAGTTGCAAAAGGTCTAAATCAAATGCCATTGTTTATTTTCACATACATTCTACATATACTAGTAAATGTGTATCTTTTTAAAATATATTTATTGATTTTCTACAGAGAGGAAGGGAGAGGGACAGAGAGTCAGAAACATCGATGTGAGAGAAACATCGATCAGCTGCCTCCTGCACAATCCCCACTGGGGATGTGCCCGCAACCAAGGCACATGCCCTTGTCCGGAATTGAACCCGGGACCCCCGAGTCTGCAGGCCGATGCTCCATCCACCGAGCCAAACCGGTCAGAGCATAAATGTGTATTTTTTACTAGAGTATAATTTTTCTTCCAACTAAAAAATGACATATTTTACATCATTATAGGAACTATCTGGACCACTAACAATTTAACTGGCTGAAATAATCAACAAGAATAGGTAATCATGACCTAACTTTAGAATCATGTCCCTCAGATGCAGCCGCATCCCAGTTTTTCATCCCAATTTTTTCCTGCACCTCAATTTCAGTAAACACTTTCTCTGAAAAGAATAATTAAAAATGATACATATGAGGTAAATATTTATTTGTTTACAAGTCTTGGCTTTATAATTTCTATAACTAAGAAAATGTCTTTGTACCTTAAAACAGTTTGAAGACACAACTAAATGTATACACCATATTTCAGGAACACATCTATTGCATAAAGTGTTTTTAACCTTGTTTATGCCTTTGACCTTTCTAAAAGAAAGGTTATTTCTGATTTGGTACTTGTTATTCCAAATGAATGTTTTCAACATGGACACTTTAAAACCATAAGACAAATGGAAAGATTCAAAGATAATAAATTTTACATGGCAAACAACTAATATGAAAGAATCTAGGTAAAAGAGCCTCTCAAAATTAGAGTTTAAAAAATATGAACTGTCGGTTTGGCTCAGTGGATAGAGCGTTGGCCTGCGGACTGAAAGGTCCCAGGTTCAATTCCGGTCACGGGCATGTGCCTTGGTTGCAGGCACATCCCCAGTTGGGGGTGTGCAGGAGGCAGCTGATCAGTGTTTCTCTCTCATCGATGTTTCTAGCTCTCTAGCCCTCTCCCTTCCTCTCTATAAAAAATCAATAAAATATATTTTAAAAAAATATGAACTGTTACCCGGCCAGTGTTGGTCAGTGGTTGAGCATAAACTTATGAACCAGGAGGTCATGGTTCGATTCCCGGTCAGGGCACATGCCTGGGTTGCAGGCTTGATCCCCAATGCAGGGCATGCAGGAGGCAGCCAATCAATGATTCTCTCTCATCATTGATGTTTCTTTCTCTCTCTCCCTTCCTCTCTGTTATCAATAAAAATATATTTAAAAAACATGTCAGACCTCAGATTTATGCAATACATTAAATAATTTTTTATTTTTCAATTACAGCTTACATTCAATATTATTTTGTATCAGTTTCGGGTATATAGCGTAGTGCTTAGACCAGTGATGGCAAACCTTTTGAGCTCGGCGTATCAGCATTTTGAAAAACCCTAACTTAACTCTGGTGCCGTGTCACATAGAGAAATTTTTTGATATTTGAAACCATAGTAAAACAAAGACTTATACTTTTGATATTTATTTTATATATTTAAATGCCATTTAACAAAGAAAAATCAACCAAAAAAATGAGTTTGCGTCACCTCTGACACGTGTGTCATAGATTCGCCATCACTGGCTTAGACAATCATATCCTTTCCAAAGTATTCCCCTGATATTACTAGTACCTACCTGGCAACATACATAGTTATAACTATATTCCCTATGCTCTACTTTATATCCCCATGACTATTTTGTAACTACTAACTTGTACTTCTTTGTTTGTTTTTAATCCTCACCAGAAGATACTTTTTCCATTGATTTCCAGACAGACTAGGGGGTGAGGGAGAGCTGACAGAGATTGAGAAACATTGACATGAGAGAGACACATCAGTTGGTTGCCTCCCACACACACCCATACCAGGACTGGGGAACCTGCAACCAAGACATGTGCCCTTGACCGGGAATCAAACCCGCGACCCTTGGGTCTGCAGGCCAATGCTCCAATCACATAGCAAAAGTGGCCAGGGCCCAACTTGTCCTTCTTAATCCCTTCAGCTTTTGTCACCCAGTCCTCCAACACCCCGCCCCTCTGACAAGCAACAATATGTCCTGTGTCTATGAGTTTGTTTCTCTTTTGTTTGTTCATTTATATTATTCATTAGATTAGACATATTACTGAAGTCATATGGTATTTTCTTCCTCTGACTTATTTCAATCAGCATAATGCCCTCTAAGTCTATCCATACTGTTGCAAATGTAAGATTTCATTCTTTTTTATGGCTGAGTAATACTCCATTGTATTACTTTTTTACCCACTCGTCTAATTATGGGCACTAGGTTTGCTTCCATAGCGTGGCTATTGTAAATAATGTTGCATTGAACATAGGGGTGCATATATTCTTTTGAATTAGTGTTTCAGGATTCTGCAGATATGCCCAGAAGAGTAATCAGTGGATAATAAGGCAGTCCCATTTTTAACTTTTTTAGAAACCAGAATACTATTTTCCTTAGTGGCTATGCAATACATTTTTAAAGAAAAATTTTAAAAGTGAACAGCATGGATGGAACTGGAGAGCATTATGCTAAGCGAAATAAGCCAGTCGGAGAAAGGTAAATATCACATGATCTCACTCATTTGTGGAATATAATGAACAACATAAACTGATGAACAAAAACAGATCCAGAGACAGAGAAGCATCGATCAGACCATCAAACCTCAGAGGGAAGGTAGGGGAGGGTGGGGGTAAGGGGGAGAGATCAACCAAAGGACTTGTATGCATGCATATAAGCCCAACCAATGGACACAGACAACGGGGGGGGGGGGGTTGGGGCATGAGTGGGAGGGTGGGGGTAATGTGGGGATAAGGACACATATATAATACCTTAATCAATAAAGAAAAAGAAAGTGAAGGGTTAAGAGCCCTTAAATATAAAAGAGGCTTTGCGTGTTATACAGTTAGCCTTCTTTGTCTATGTTAAGTATTACCCTTGAGCCTACTTACCTTAATTTTATTTTCTTCCAACAAATATATGGCCATAGACTTTGCAATGATTTCAAAGAAAAACCATGAGTACTAAAATAAACAAAGAAATAAAATCAATCTTCAAGAGTTACCCAAATTTTTGAGCCTTAGCAAAGTTTAACCAATACATATGGATCTTATCTCTAACATTAATAACATTTTAAAGGGATCTAAACTCACAAAGTTCCACAGAGTAACTTCAATTGGCAGAAAGATAAAGTACCTCAGAGCCAACTGTGATGTACAAATGGGCTGTTGGTAAGAACGTTTGCCTAATGGAAAATAATGACAGTAATAAGAGCCACCATTTGAGTGCCTACTATGTGCCAGAAATGATGTCTTAAATGCTTTCCTTATATTTCAGAAATGAGGGATTAAGGCTCAGAGATGCTAAATAACAGCCCCAGGTCATAGAACTATTAAGTGGTGGATATATGATTCTAACCTATGTCTACATGATCCAAAATTTTTTCTGTTATACATTTGACTGAGGGGGGAGTGTGAGGTGGGTGGGGAGGGTGAAGAGAATGAAATTCTGGAGAACTTGAGGGAAAAGGATACATGGGCAAAGTGACAAGGAAAGTGAGGGTCACGTGAAAAAAATGATGAAAGACTAGAACTGAAATGGGAGGGTATCAAACAAATATTTTTCTGGCTGCTTTTTCCCTGTTGCATCCTGAGCCCTTACCTTTAACAGTTTGTTTATTGCTAAAAAGTCTGCAGACTGTTTCAAAATTGCTATCATCGTAGTAGCCAGAATTTCATGTGTTAGCTGGGCCTGAGAAGCACTCGGTTTTTCAGGTCGGAAGCTATACTACAAATAAAGAAAATGAACCGTAAGGCAAAATTCTTCCACAAAATCAACTGTTCAGAAAGTAAGTTTTTCCCACAAACCTTTATGAAGGATCTTAAATAATTATCCAAGCCTTCTTCATGACACTGTGAGACGATATGTAAAAGAACCCTGAAACAACATTCACAGAAGCCAGCATGTCAGGCTAAAATTAATTACCACAGTTTGATTGTTAGATAAGACCTAAAAATTCCTATCACTGTCTGAATAATTAAAGGTGAGATGATTGCATAAGATATAATGATAATTTGGGTCTAACTGATTCAAAAGAAAGATATTTCATTTTGGCATTCCAGATGTTTCATCTCCTTTTTAAATCTCTGTCTACATTTGAAGTACGGTCATAGCCACTATATAGTAAAAGACGATGATTAAGGTAAATTCTGAAATTCTCTCTAGTGAGAAGAAATAGAAAAATAAAATGAACAGCATGTCAACAGATGGGATAAAAAGGAAGGGAAGAGATAGAACAGGTATAAGGACATGAACTGAAATTGGAAGTAAACATGAAAGTCATAGAAAGTTTTAAAGTTAAGAGATTAGTAGTGGTTCTCAAAATTTAGCACGAATCAGAATCACCCAGAGGGGAGACTCCTCAGCTCCCTCTCCCAGAGTTTCTGATTTTTTAAGGACTGAAGTGAAGTTCAATGATTAGCAGTTTAAATAAGCTCCCAGGTGATACTGATGCTGCTGGTCTGAGAACCACATTTTGAGAAGCCCTGGACTAGAGTAATGCTCCTTAAATTTCCAACCAGACCATCCCCAACAGCAAGCAGAGAAGAGCAAACAGTGTGCAGGTGTGTGTAATCTGAGTCCTGATGGTGCAACAGCAGAAGCAGCAAGGCCAGAAACATCCAGCACTAAGCTCACATTTTTTTTTTGTCTCCTGTTTTAATTTCAAAATCCAGGTACATTTTATGCTCTACTCTACAATATAACCATATCTGTTTCATATAAAAATAACACTCCCTTATCTTTTAAGTAAAAAATGATGGCTTAGGGCCATTCTGTCTAATATATGAGAGCCATTAGCCACAAGTGACTATATAAATTTAAATGGAATACAATTAAAATTCAGCTTTTCAGTTACATTAGTCACATTTCAAGTGCTCAATAGCAAAATGTGGCTAATGGCTACCATATTGGACAGCACACGTGCATCAGTACGTTTCCATAATTGGAGAAAGTTCTATTGGACAACACTGATCAAGGGCAATGGTTCTCAAACTCTGTTGCATTATGGAATAACAGGAAAAAATTTTTAAAAAATACTAATAGAGTTCTACTGCCAGAGATTCTGGTTTCATTGTTATGAAGTGTGGTCTGGCAGGGGAATTTTTAAAAGCTCCCCAGGTGATTCTCCTGTGCAGCAAAGTGTTAGAACACCTCTGGTCCACGAAAGCACATTAAGTTTACCCTATGGATTATGGTACCATCGATTCCTGGGGACACAAGTCCCCCCATCTGAGAAGCATGAAACTAAAGAAAACCAATATTAAATTTCTGATTTTGGGGTTCTCATTTGGAAGATCAATTTATATTTAAAATGAAGAAACGCAAAAGGAAACAAAACTTGCTTCTTTGTATTACAACACCAAAACTCACATGGTACAGTTGATAGGAACGTCATCTTCATGGGTCATGTTTGTGAGAACTCGGAAGAGTTGCATAAGAATTACAGGTAGAAACTGTATCATGACTGGGATCTCCATGACATGCAAACACTAAAATAAGTCATTATTAGTTATGAAAACAAACAGAAATATGATATAACTTGCAAATGTGAAACAACAAAAAAATCAAGTAATGAAAAATATATTCACTAGAACATAAGCTCATTTAAATGGGAACTTCATGCAACAGGGGACTTTGTTAATTATTTTACCTGCATCTCTATTTTGGCACTCAGAACTCATTAGTATATTTAATAGTAAATGCTTTACTGAAGTTAACAAGTATAACTGAGATCAACAGGTTTTGGAATAAAGACAACTGACCTTTGGTAACCTAACACTCAATTGAGGAGAGAGCAGATGTGTTTGGAGGTACTGGAGATGCCTACTAGCCCCCAGCACTCAGCGTGTTTTACAAGGGAATGTGGGCCATCAGTTGTGGGATTCAACAAAGTATGTTTGTATATATAGTTGGCTTTCCACTGGCACCCTCTACAAAACTGAACCAGTTCTGCCTTCTAACACCCTCATAATACACTTCCTAGCACTCTATCTCTAGTGAAAGGTGTGTTAACAAAAAAAAAAAAAAAAAAGGAATGTGTTCATATACACCCAAAAATGATACAAGAAGCAAAATTTATAAAATTTCTTTCTTCTTCCTCCCTTTCTCTCCACATTCACTCATTTAAGCAACCAGCCAACCAAAAAAATGAAAACAAATCTCACTGAGCACCTCCTACTACATCAACTCAATGTTTAGTGTTATGGGAAATACTGAGATAGATGGAGACAAGACTCTGTGCCTAAGGAACTCAATATTTAGCTTCCAATATCCCTGACTTTTGCTCCATCTTCCCATCCTTACTCTCATCATCCTTTTTCAGGACACTATCATCTATATCTGAGTCACATCAACAGTGACCTCTTAGATCTCTGTTCAACTTCTGTTCAATCAGATGCATAAGACAAGATATTGAGCTCAAGGAACCCATGGTCTATCCTTCAAGTTTTTCCTTCCTTGCCCCACCTTTCTACCCTTACTACTACCATCGTCCCTTTTCATGACCTTCTTACCTATAACTAAAATAGTCTAGTAATTTCCTGGTAGTTCTCTGTACAATTTCTCTTTAATACATCTAACTCTCATTTCCAAATTAATCTTCCTCAAATACTGATTACATCAGACCACCTTCTGCCAAGATTTTTTTTGAAGTTTCCCCATTACCAAGGGCAGTGGATCTCAATCAGTGGCCACTTTCCCCCCCAGAGGACATCCGATAATGTCTGAAGACATCCGATAATGTCTGAAGACATTTTGTATTGTTACAACTGGGGGATGCTACTGACATCTAGTGGGTAGAAGCCAGGGATGCTGCTAAACATCCTACAATGCACAGGGCAGCCCATTACAACAATTATCCTGCCCAAAATGTCAATAGTACCAAGGTTGAGAAATTATGACCTAGGATATTAAGTCCAAGTTCCTTAAGACCCAACCTACATTTTTAGCATTAACACTCATCATTAGTCACAAGACCAAACTAGTATCTTTACTCCTCCATGAATACATGTATCATATGCATTCTTACTTTTGTGCATTTGTCCACAGTTTTTAGCCAAATTCTGGCTACCTTTCCAAGTCAAGCTCAAACCTCCACTTCAATGAAGCCATTTGTTCACTCATTCAACAAAGACACACTGAATAAGCTTCTAATTACCAATCACATAAAAAACCTACCATCAAGCCATTCCCAGTCTATGGGGGAAAAAGACAAGAAATGAAATCACTGTGATACAAATAATAAACAGTACAAGAGTGGTGCAGTGGGGCCTTGACTTATGAGTGTCCCGACTAACGAGTTTTTGGAGATACCAGCTGTCTCTTGGCTGATTTTTTGCATTGAGTTGAAAGAGTAATTTGAGTTAACGAGCTCCTTAACGAGCTCGGTCTCGAAAGGAATTAAACTTGTAAGTCAAAGCCCCACTATATATATAAAATGCAGGAAGGAAGAAGCAACTGAGTCTGCAGGTGGGTAGGGAATGTCCGAGAGGAGGAAGTTTAAAGGATAAGCGGGACACTGTACAAGAGGAACAAGAGATGGGCATTGAACGCAGAATTGGATCTCCCTGCACCAGTGTAGCTCCTCTCTCATTTATTCTCAGGACAGCAGCCAGAGTGTTCTTTATGAAAGGCACACTCGATGTCATTTCCCCTTGTGGAAAAACAAAACAAAACACCATGAACAAAAAGCTGTCAAGGGCTTCCCATGCCTAGGTGACCCTGCCTCTCTCTCCAAATTTATCTCATGCCATCTTCTCCCATCGCTGCTCACTATGCTCTAGCTCAGGGGTGGGCAAACTTTTTGACTTGAGGGCCACAATGGGTTCTTAAACTGGACCGGAGGGCCGGAACAAAAGCATGGATGGAGTGTTTGTGTGAACTAATATAAATTCAAAGTAAACATCATTATATAAAAGGGTACGGTCTTTTTTTTTTTTTTTTTAGTTTTATTCATTTCAAACAGGCCGGATCCGGCCCGCGGGCCGTAGTTTGCCCACTGCTGCCTAGCTACACTGTCTTGTCTTTTCTTTCCTGTCCTTCATACATGCCATCACACCAGGTTTTACACCTGCTGCAATATTCTGTTAACCTTTTACACAGCGTTATCACCTATGTTTGTCTTCCTCTCATCAGTCTCTTTTTAGCTTAACATGTCGTCTCCTCAGAAAGGTCTTCCCTGACAGTTCTATCTAGAATGCACTCCTGGTCATGTGAGATCCCCTTAACCTGGTCTGTTTTCTTCACAGCCATCAACTCTATGTAAAATTACTTATTCAGTTAAAACCTCTCTACCCTAACTCCTGCAGGTATGTTGTCAGAACTGTTCCCCATTATATTCTCAGCATCTAGTACATTATCTGGTCCATAGTAGGTGCTCAATATTTGGTGAATCACTAAATCAATTAATAAAATCAGGAACCAAAGGGTAAAATAAAAATAGGAGCCTCTAGTTTCAGTAGTTCTTCAGTTCACTGAACGCTCTGCACTTACACCCAGTATCCCGTGTTTGACATTTCATCACATATTGCTTGGGACTATCATTTGTAGTGCTGACTTATATTACTTATATTGTCATTTAACTTGTGTGTACAGTCTCTCCAAATAGGGAGTAAGATCCCTATGGACAATGACCTTAACTTATTCTTCTTCACAAGCCCCACAGCATCTAGGGAAATGTTAAATACATACTAAGAGCTCAACAAGTAGCTTTTAATTGAATTGATGAAACAATGACATTTACAGGGACAACAAATAGCAAGGTTTCGTAGAAAGAACATGAAACTAGGAGTCAAGAGACATGTCACAGGCTCAGCTCAGCTCCGTTACTAACCAGCTGAATGGCCAAAGAAAGTCACCTCTACTTGGACTTCAGTTTCCTCATCTGTTAAAAAAATCTCTAAAATCTTCTTCAGCACTAACATTCCTTAGAGGTGGTGGACTATTTCTGTAATCACAGAGCATTTCACTCACTGCCACTAGAGGGAGAGCACAGGTCACAAATGTCAGAAATTTCACACCCTTAAAAATACAAATACGACTACTTTCTTCCTTCCGTTTTAAGAATACCACTATATGAAAATGATGTCCTGCTCCATTTCATTCTGTAAAAACCTTTACAAAGCTTCACCACTAGAAAAGAACTCAAAGATCTTAACAGACTAAACATCCATTCATCCATAAAGCTAGAGTTCTACATATTAACTGAGGAAAGGATTTAAAAGCTAGATGACTATTACTTTTTTTTTGTACTACTGTACTTCTTAATGGTAATTAAGAGATCAACCAAAGATATTGTGTGCATATATGCATAACCCATGGACGAAGACTATAGGGTGGTGAAGGCCTGGGGCAAGGGGCGGGGAAGGGGACATCTGTAATACCTTCAACAATAAAGATTTTTTTAAAAAGGAATAATGACTGCTATTTGTTGACTATCTCCCTGCTTCTACCCTTCCAACAGTATATTTCTATATGACAGGCAGAATGATACTGTAAAAATGGAAGTCACAGGATGCCACTCCTCTGTTCAAAGCCCTGTAACGCTTCCCATCTCATTGGGGTACAATTCAAACTCTTCATCATGGCTTATGAGCCCTTAACCCAACCAGCTCCCCAGCTACCTTTCTAGTGTGGTCTCCTAGCACTCTGTGGGCAGCCACAGTGGCATTCCTGCTGTCCCATGAATGCACCAAGCAAGCTCCTCAGAGCCTTTGTACGTGCTGTTCCCAGCTCTCCCCCAGAAATCTATTGAGCTGGTGCCCTCATTTCCTTTAGGTCTCTGTCAAATGTCACTTTACCATAGAGATCTTCTCTGACACTTTGTCTTTAAGAGGGACTTCTTATCACCCTTTATTCCCCTTCACCATGCTTTAGTTTTCTTTACAGCACTTATTACTACCAGACATGACATATATATGTATTTAATTATTTATTTGTTTATTGGCCATCTGCTTCCACAAGAAAGCAAGCTCCTTGACAATAGGGACACTGCTTTCTTCACTTACATACCCCATGCTTAGAACATGCCTGGCCCATAGGAAGTACTTAAGAAGTAAGTGTGGAATAAATGATTCCTCTATAGCAGATACCCTATCTCGCTTCAGCCTCACATGCACCCTACAAGTTGGCGTTATTGTTATCCCTGTGACAGAGGAAGAAACAAAGGTATGGGGAAGTGAAGTAAGTCGGTCAGGGTCAATCACTAAGCTAGTAAGTCACAAGTATGGGACACAAAGTCAGTCTGTGATTCCAGAACCCATCCAGGTCATCTCATGTCATACTATCTCTCTAAAAGAAATGAACATTTTTGTTTCCTGAGACTATCACTAAGCAACAACATGGGTCCCAAGGGAAATCCTATGGAGGCTTCATTTAAAAATCAAAATTCCTCAGACTAGCCATGGCTGACCTAGTAAAGGAACAAGTAGAGAAAGTGTTGTTGTCAGCTAGGTCTTTTTTTTTTTTTAAATATCTTTTATTGATTTTTTACAGAGAGAAAGGGAGAGGGATAGAGAGTCAGAAATATCCATGAGAGAGAAGCATCCATCAGCTGCCTCCCGCACGCCCCCTACTGGGGATGTGCCCGCAACCATGGTACATGCCCTTGACCGAAATCGAACCTGGGACCTTTCAGTCCGCAGGCCGACGCTCTAGCCACTGAGCCAAACCCGTCAGGGCTGTCAGCTAGGTCTTATGACATGAATTTCAGTCCTAGCATGTGAAACGACATCTTGGGTTTTCAATACATTTGATAAATAGATATCCTGGCCCTTTTCCCCATAGCATTCTCCACCTTTCCTGGGCAGTCAGCAGGAAAAGATCTAAAAAATCAATTTCTGGAACTGAAATAGACATTGTCATGAGATTTTCCAAAAGATGTCGTCAGATTCTGGCTATAACAGTTTCTTCCTGATGTAGCAACCCTGCTTCTAAACAGTCATTTGATGGAAAAATACTTAACAGAAAGTGTCCTCTTGAGGATACACCTCCAAAAGTATTTTAAAGTGCTACTCTGACCTCCCTCCCCATCAAAATGTGGCAACAGAAAGACATCAATCAAAAACAAACCTTTCACAGAAAGCTGCTGTTCATTTACCTTTAAATATTTAATGAGCTCCCCTGGAACTTCTTTCGAGCCTGACTGAATCAGCTGGCAATGATGGAAGAATTTGTGCACATGTAGATCCTGGAAAACAGATGGACACAGCCGTATGAAATTTGATTCATTACCCTCAAATGCAGGCTCTGCCTTCTCCCTCCTCCTGCATCTTGCAAACCTATTTATCCGGGTATTCTCATGCCCAGACTTGGCAGCTGTAGCCACCAACACGTGTCCATGTCCCATAGGCTTATTGACCATCCATCCCACAAAGCAGCAAGACCAGGTCAATTCAGCATGTACCTGAGCACATCATGTAGGCCACAGTTTATGGCCAACTAGCCAACATTCATTTAATTCCTTTTTTGACTGGTGTAGTCTCTGAAGTTGGGCCACTTCTACATTTGAATGAAATGAGCAGAAACAGAGGTCTGAACTGACAGGTGACGCAAAGATAGCAGCAGGGGTTCCAAGAACAATAGTCCCAGGCATTCAGTGCCCAAGTTACCATGGCACTTCAACGGCCAGTGAGTCCAGCTGTCCTCTATGGAATTTACATACACTGATTCTGTGGACAGCACAGAGTACATCAGGCATTGGAATAATGACATTTAGATTTTGATCTGCTTCCTCTAATTTTATTACTTGTGTAATGTTGGGTAAATCACCTAACCTGACTAAGCCTGTTTCTTCATGTATAAATGGTGGCGTGGGCAGCGGGAAGTGAGAAGGACCTTGGAGGCCACATCAAAGAACATGAACGTCTTCTTCTCGGGCCATGATTTTTCAAACTGTGCCTGAGGCTTCCCATAGACATTTGATTGTAATTTCATGGATGCTGAGGCTAGGAGTCAATTATACTATCCTCACAAATTTTCTGGAAATCTAAAACTGTTCAAAAAATAAATTTTTTAAATGGTGGTAATAGCCTCCATATTCCTTTCAGAGTTTTATGAGGCTCAAATTTATTAATGGGAATAAAAGGATTTTGTAATTTGAGAAGAATTACAAAATTTGAGCTATTAGTAATATTATTATTATTAAGAATGATATTATTACTAATGAGAGAGTCTTTCAGGCCACAACTTCTCTAAGGATGCAGGAATCAAATGTAGTCTATTTTAATTATGAAATATATTCAAGTATCAAAATGGACAAAATTCACATAATGACACTTACTTGACTGTAAATGGTAGACTCTAAGTGGCTTTTAATCTTCAACAAAGGCTTTGCACCATCTACCCACTTAATATCCACATTAGATTGCTGGGAACAGAAAATACGCACATGAGTTTCTGTACATAGCAATGGCTAAATGAGCAACATATCACACCTTTATTTATTTCAACTTTTATTTTTTCAGAAATGAATGTGTGAGTTTCACACAAAGGAAATTATTGGAGAAAATAACCTGCCTTTGGTATAAATGTATCCTAGATCATTTCAAATTTCCAATCCTTTGCAGGATACTTTTATAAATTACAATAAAAATGAATTACGAAATAAATGAATTTTTTTAAATGATGCACAAAACCCGAAACCATTTTTAAGATTATTAGAACAAACAGACATGAGGTTACTTTTTCAGACTATTCTAAAAGTTTCTAATTATTCATTTTCCATACATATCTTTGTTGCGAACCAGCAGCAGTCCTAAAACTACACTAGACCAAACTATTAACTAGGCCAACAGAATTCTGCTTTTTCAACATTTCATCATGATTACTTCAACAAATGCAGATGTTTTCCTACCCTTCTTGATTCTGCATCGTTCAGGTTCAAGTAGCCTGGGGGAAGATTGGCGGAAACTGGCAGCTGCTGCTCAAATGTGATGATTCTACCATCCTTCAGCAAAGGTACCCAGGCAAAGCCAACTGCCAAGACAATGATCAACCATGAGAAATGAAAACACAAATGCAATTAGCTACACAAATGTCTGGCTGCTGAGGAGCAGGACAGAGTGGTGATGTTTCCCGAGGTCTGCACGACGGAGTCCAGGTGTTGGGCATCTGAGTACTGGGGAAGGAACAATGAGTTTGGGTCTCTTCCTAACCCCAGCATGGCCACTAACAAGTTACTTACTTTATTCCCTTGACTATAAAAATGGAAATAACAACTGCAATCTTTCCATCTAACAGAGTTATAGAGAGACCAAAATGAGATAAAATACTTGAAAGTATGAAAATACTTTAAAACGTGAAAAGTATATCGATATCATTATCTACACTTGGGGATCATTTTGGGTAGACTTACTTTCTAAAGATCCAGATATCTCTCACCTATTTTTACTAAGAGTGCAGTCCCCTATTTGAGTCTATCTCGGACAGCCATCACCAGGGTCCAAAATTTCTTATAGCAACCCTGGGGCAAGGGACTATGAAAAATTAAGGTTGCAAGTCCAGGTTGCAATCCATATTTTCACAAGGCAGTAACTGGTTGGGCAGCTTCCCTGATTACAGAAGAAAGAGGTATAGTAGAAGAATATAGTTAGGGCATAGTGTTTACAACTTGAATCCACTGAGAGATTTCACCCAGTCTCTAGGTTTCTTAACAGTTCTATCCAGAAGAGCCTCTTGGCTTTGTATTAGAAAACTCATCATGTTCTAGCTAAAAAAGCCAGAACCATCTGTGTCAGTATTTCAATTATAGAGATTACTCTGGGTTTCAAGTGTTTATAACTCAGCCGTAAAAAGCTTGCTCTGGACAGTTTTGGCATTTGAAAGGGGGTGTTGGCTGGAGAGCACTTTATAAAGCCGTTGCTTTCTGATTCTTTAAAATTCTTTGCGTGAGTGTGTGTGTATGTGTGTTTTTATACTGTGAACACAGAAGTCAACACAAATATGGTTAGAATATTTTCGTTCACGTGTTTAATTTGGCAAATGCTTTAATTCTTAAAAGAAGACAAATATGTTGTTTTCTCTAAGTAGACTAAATGGTTTTCTCAGACTCTGAAACACATCTGAAGGGCATCTTTACTAGTACAATTTCAGAAATGGTTTACCCAGAACTCTTCTTTTATAACAGGCACCGGAAAGTAACATGAACAGAAAAAACATTCATAAGGACTCTGTCAAAGTAATTAAACTGAAATTAGACAAATGACAAAAGGTTTCCAGCTCAGAAAATAGGAAACTATATTTCTTGTTCTTAGGCAATATTTCATACTCACAGAAATTTTTATTGAGATATAATTTAGATACCACACAATTCATCTGTTCAAAATACAACTCCATGGTTTTTATATTCACAAAGTTGTGCATCCATTGTCACTATCTAATTCCAGATTTTATTCATCACCCCAAAAGAGACTCCATATCCCTTAGAAGTCACTCCCCATTTCCCCTTCCCCCAGGCCCTGACAACCATTAATTTACTTTCTGTCTCTATGGAATTGCTTAGGCAACATTTTCCCACTGTGATTTCTTCACAGCACAGCCAGGTGTGTCTCTCAGTTAAAACTCATACAGAGCACCTGGAAGCTGTAACGGTTCAATGTTAAGCACACGCCATCTGGCTCTAAGGTGTGAAGCCACTTAAAGGATGGACAGTTAAAAGTGTTGAGTGGCACATAAAATATCTGTCACATGCTCCACTGAGCCTCTTACCCACTTCTGTCTAGGATTTGGAGAAGGAAATAATAATTTGTCTTGCAGGAGGTATACCGTCATGGATGGGTTCGCATTGTTCTGCCAGATTTCTTCTCAAACCTCAAGGTTCCTGCCCTGAACAAATTGCAATTTCCATGGGGATACAGAACAAGACCACACCATCCACAAAGGAAACTTCCTAATATTCAGTCCTGCCACCTGCCAGACATCACTCAGATGTCAAACTCAACATTGGTCCAAACCATCATTCCCATCTACAATTCTGTTACTTGGCAATTCAGTTGGCACCAACCCCCACACAGTCGAAATCTGCATACAGCTTAAATCAATCCTCCACGCACATAATTCCCAATTGCCTTCCTTTGAACAACGCAGTTTTGAACTGTGCGGGTCAAGTGAAAAAAAAAAATCCAGTATGTACAAGTGGACCCGTATAATGCAAACCTATGTTGTCAACTGTATCTTCTTTCCAGAAACTGCAGTGCTAACTCTGAGTCACCTCTCCAGTAGCCACTCATTTGCTAGGTCCAATATATTCTTATTCTGTAATTCTCATTTTCTCCATCCCTCTGCTACTGCCGCAGTATGCCCTCTTTCTTTCCTGGGCTCTTGAAATACCCTCTAGCTGGTGTTCCTTCTCACCTTGCCCATTATATTGCTACCTGCTGGATTTCTTGCAAAGCAGCCCTCACTGATATCTATAATGCTTTAATATTTTCATATTGGTGACAGAATAAAATCAAATCCACAGCCTGGCATTCAGGGCTTTCCACAATCTGATGCCCCCTTTTCAACTGACATCCAATGATTCCTCTCCCAGTACCCTGTGCTTTGTTTGTATTGAACTCCTTGTGGTTCTCTGTCCATTTTCCTCAATACTCTGCCTCTGTATAAGCTGGTGCTTTATTCTGGAATCCTCCACCTTCACGTCATCATTGCATTATCAAAGTCTACCCTGCCCCTAAGGCTTCACCCAAACACCATTGCCTCCTGGAAGCCCTCCCTAACTCCCAGCCATGTGTCCCTCCACTAGCTGAAGTAATAACTCACTCTTCTCTGAGATCACACAGCACCACTGGTAACTACTACTTTCTATCTTATATCACAGTTGTCTACATAGGTCTAATGTCCCCTACAAGATCATATGCTTGCCCAGCCAGCACGGCTCAGTGGTTGAGTGTCAACCTATGAGCCAGGAGGTCAGGGTTCGATTCCTGGTCAGGGCACATGCCCAGGTTGCGGGCTCAATCCCCAGTGTGGACTTGCAGGAGGCAGCCAATCAGTGATTCTCTCTCATCACTGATGTTTCTATCTCTCTCTCCCTCTCCCTTCCTCTTTGAAATCAATAAAAATATATTTTAAAAAGATTATATGCTCACTTTAGATGAGATCTACCTTTGACTCTCCACTGTATTACCCACAGTGCCTACTACAACATCTTACACATAAAAAATACCCAGACATATTTGCTGAATGAATGACTAAATGAATGAATTTAAGATTAATCCAGGCTAGTTTGAACCCAAATCATGAGGCATGCTGACATTTATATAGTAGAAACTTCTTTGTTCTCCCAAGGATGCTTCCCATTGGTTTATCTAAAGCCTTGCTGAATGGGACCAGAACTGGGGGCTTTACTACTCAAACTTACTCAAATTCACCAAATCTGTTCTATCAATTAGCCCTCAATCTCCCTCAGTGCCGGGGTCCAACCCCAGCAGGTCCAGGGGTTCCCAAAGGCGTAGACGGAGTCGGCGAAGAAGGAATGACACGGAGACAGTGTTCAGTTGATCAGCAGCCTAGCCAGGATCTCCAGCCAAGTTCTGGTCCCGATCTCCAGAGAGGTTCTGCTGTTTATTGTTTTGTTACATCCATATTTATACCAGTTGATTTTAATCCTGTCAATTTCTATTACAAAGGTTAGGGCGTTTCTTATCTCCATTCCAGGGAGTAAAGATTATGTAGCTTAAGCATGATTGTTTGTAGTTAAAGTGATTAACTACCCGCCTGGCACTTAGTTAAGGAGTTTCATCCCCTCCCTGACTTCAGGGAAAAATTCCTACCTGGGGAAACAACCTTTCTAGGAGAGGCATCCCCTCCCTGACTTCAGGGAAAAATTCCTACCTGGGGAAACAACCTTTCTCGGAGAGGTGACCTTGGTTAAAACACACAGCGCTAAGGGGAGCAAACATATTAAGAACAGTATGTTATATACGCCAGGTCCCTTGAAACATATGCTGTGCAGATGTTTCTTTCCTGCAGCGACTGTGTCAAGCAGCAAGGATGGACCGGCTTCCGGCACCTCAGGCCCCAAAATGCCCCTAACTCTACTTCCCTTTTCCTCAGTGAGCAGAACTGGAAAATTTTGGTTACTCGGCTATTCTACATAAAAGAGATACTACAAATACTGCATAGCAATATGTGTTTCTCTCTGAGAAGGGCAATATTACTTACATTGCTTATGGTAGTCCAAGCACACTGGCAAGCATTTGGACATTTGGTAGAAATCATGATAAAGTGAACATATAATTCATCTTCTACCAATTAAAATTTTAACTCAGAAATGGGACTTTTGGGTGAGGAAAAGAAGTGGTCTGTAGCTTTATGAAAGGAGGTTGTGATCTGGACAATTCCATCTCAAACAGCCTAAGAGACACATTGAAAGTACACACGTACCTGGAGTTTCAACTGTGTCTTGCTTTTTGGTTGTTCCCTTCGTGTTAATTTCACAACTTACATGATAAAAAGTGAAAAGCAAATGATGTTTTTGATGCAGGTGAATAGGAAGCTCGATTTTAATCTGAAATGACAAAATTACATGTAGAATTTTGTTTTAATTGTCAAGCTGGACTGTCAGTCCTTGAGTTGTTCCATCATACTTTTCAAATGTCAAACTTTTCTAAATGACAGGTCAAGTGGTCAAATAGATATCATTTAAGTGTATTCCAAATGATTTTCTGGTCAGTTTCAGTTTGAAGACAATATTCTCCTGGGTTGTGAGGGCTGACATTTTGACGGAAGTCCAGTGGATTCTCCTGGATTCCACTTTGCAGCAGGATTTTCTAAAACAATGGATCAAAACCACATCTTCATAGCCCAGGGATGCTATATTACTCAACCTAAGTCAGCAAATACAATCAATCTAAAATAGGCACTGAATTTGATGCCCTGACCCATGTTTCTCAGTGGTTAGAGCATCAGCCTGCTCACCAAAGGGTCACAGGTTTGATTCCCTGTCAATTGCACATACATGCAGGTTCTATCCCCCTCCCCAGTCAGAGCATGTGCAAGAGGCAACCAATAGATGTATTTCTTCTCACATCGATGTCTCTCTCTCCCTCCGCCAACTCGCTCCACCCTCCTTTCCATTCTCTCTGAAAATCAATAGGAAAAATATCTTTGGATGAGGACTTAAAAATAAATAAATAAATAAATAAATACATGTATAAGTAAATACATAAATGGCACTACATTTGAAAAGCTACCTTATTCTAAGTTGTTGCACACAAAAAAATTAAGCTTTGCTATTAAATGTATAAAAAGTCACTTTGGTATTATGTATATACAAATTATAGTTCGTATAAATTTCTATAGAAGAAAAATACAACTTGATCCATGAATAAAGAAGTAAAATTTGTCATGGCTGACATAAATTTAATCCCATGTTGGTAATGCTCTTGAAAGTATGTGAGACAAACTATAAATTTCATTGACTTAACACACATGCATGTACCTACACAGAAATGCATGCAAACACTCTTCCTCTCACTCTCTCCCTCTTCCCGCTTCTCTCTCCCTCTCCCCTGATCTCTCTCTCTTTTTCTCTTGGTAAATCTATAGTGAATAATTATAAAGCCTGTTTAGTTCTGGCTAAAGATAATATGGATTGCTTTCTACATTATCAAGTTTTCTGTAGTGACTGGCGTTGACTATAGAGGGGGCATGTTCAACAGCTCGGTGAGGGACATCTGGCCTAATTATCATTCACACAAGGCATGGTTCCGGTGTTATAACTAATTTCTGTTGTAGGTATATTTCTCCACAGAATGTGCCTATTTGCATCATCCCAACCATCTGGTTACCTCATGCTCTGCTGTACATAAATATGGCCATACTCCTTCCCTGAATTGAAGAATGAAAGGCCACTATCCTTCTCCCCATCCCCCATAAGACTAGGGGCACTGGATGGAGAAAGGGATGAGTGGGGTCCAAGACTGGGGCACAAGGCCTCCATGTGACAACAAGCAGACCTGGGGACATCGTGACAGCAGGGAGGATGGTTTCACACAAATCCAGGAATGGAGATATGAGGCCTGAGAAGCAGAAACAGCAGAGCTTCTGGCCTGGGATTTACATCCAGGTGCCATGGAGACAGACATGTAGGAAGGCAGGGGAGGGTGGGTGGAAAGAGATCAACCAATGAACTTGTATGCATATACAAATAACCTGTGGACACAGACAATGGGGTGGTGAGGGCTGGGGGCGAGAGGGGGCGTTGAGGGCTGGGGGCAAAGCAGGGGTGGTGGTGGTGGTGAGAGCCGGAGCGGGGTGGGGGGTGGTGAAGGTCAGGGGTGGCATATGGACACAGACAATAGGGTGAGGGGGAGACAAGAGTGGGCTGAAGAGGTTAATGGGAGAAAAAGAAGGACCTATATAATACTTTCAACAATACAGTCTTTTAAAGAAGAAAAAAAAAGCAGTCTGTAGATGTGGATAAGCCAGATACATACAGACTAGACGAGGCTGTGACAGAGACACGAAGAGAGCCAGTGGGGAATACACAGTCATAGAGACAGAGACATGGGAAGAAAGAGAGGCAGAGACAGGGTCTGCAGAAGGGAGTGCAGTGACAGGGAGACCATGCCACTCAGCACTGCAGAAGCATGTGGTACAGCCAGTGGGATTCTGGTGGCCCAGCCATACTTCTGTCTCTCAAAGCATTTCATTTACAGAGAGGCTGCACCCTCCTATGCAGAACAGGAAGAGAAAGCTAGAACGGCCTCAAAAGAACCTCTTCTGAATTTCTTATTTTAAAGTTAAGGGGAAATGGAGACTCAGAAATGGGAAGTGACTTGCTCAAGTCACAGAGCCAGTTGATGTCAAAGCTAGGGCTAGAAACCTAGTCCCAGTCTGGTGTTTGTTCCCTACATTGTTACGTCACGCCAGAGCCCTTCAATTTGTGGGCAAATCTTCCCCTGTTATCAAAGGGCACCAAGCAGACAGTGGTCCTTTGTTTTGATGTAACATTTTTCATTTTCAAGGGATGAAACATTCAAGGGATTAAAAGTACAGATAACATGATGAAAAGAACTGAAAGAGAAAAAGAAGCCGAAACCGGTTTGGCTCAGTGGATAGAGCGTCGGCTTGCGGACTGAAAGGTCCCAGGTTCGATTCCGGTCAAAGGCATGTACCTGGGTTGCGGGCACATCCCCAGTAGGAGATGTGCAGGAGGCAGCTGATCGATGTTTCTCTCTCATCTATGTTTCTAACTCTCTATCTCTCTCCCTTCCTCTCTGTAAAAAATCAACAAAATATATTTAAAAAAAAAAAAAGAAGAGTAACCACTGTGTTTTATAAACATCAAAATAATGAAATTTTACCTCATCATAGAACTCTGGATTTTGGTTGTGATGTGAAACAACAGCGTAAGCATTTGTGGTAAAAACAGATCCTGCAGGTTTTCCATAAATACACTGCAAAAGAAGAAACAGTCACCACTCTCAATGCAGGTCTTCAAACGTGATGCTATGGAACCACATACAGTTAGAAGCATCTGTGAGCACAAGGCCACAGCCAAGCCCACTGGGCTCTCACCATGGGCTTATAAATTCCGAGTCATTTACAGTCACTCCAGACTTCACCCAGGACTTCACCTAACTTGGCTACATAAATGCTTCTGAATTTCTGGCCATCAAAGAAATGCAATTCCGAACTCGTTGCCAGTAAGAAGTTGAACACAGCTACTCATCTGGGAGGAAAACACTCTCAATCCTATCCTGGAAAACTTCTCTCATGCTTTTTGCATTTCTTGACATGAGAAGTTCCCACTCAGCCAGTCACTAACATTTGTTGAATGCTTGTTGTGCAGTGGGCAACGTGAAGAGTTAAAAACAAACAAACAAACAAACAAACAGCCTGGCCCGTGTGACTCAGTGGTTGAGCCTTGGACCATGAGCCAGGAAGTCATGGTTCGATTCCCGGTCAGGGCACATGCCCAGGTTGTGGGCTCGATCCCCAATGGGGAGCGTGCAGGAGGCAGCCGATAAATGATTCTCTCTCCCTGAGGTTTCTATCTCTCTATTTTTCTCCTTTCCTCTCTCTAAAATCATCAAAAATATATTAAAAAAATAAAACCAGCAGACACATTCCTAACCTAAAGGAATTAAAAATTAAGCTACAGACAACTTACTGTTCTATAACTTTACGAGCCACATTTTAAAAGTCACTGACTTTCTGTTATACCAGTGGTCGGCAAAATCAGTCAACAGAGCCAAATATCAACAGTACAAAGATTGAAATTTCTTTTGAGAGCCAAATTTTTTAAACTTAAACTATATAGGTAGGTACATTGTTATTAACTTAATTAGGGTACTCCTAAGGCTTAGGAAGAGCCACACTCAAGGGGCCAAAGAGCCGCATGTGGCTCGCGACCCGCAGTTTGCCGACCATGGTGTTATACCAATAAAATACATGTAAGGCTTTCTATGGTTCCATGGAAAGATCCGATTTCATTTCTAGTGTGAGTTTTTCACTTCCATAGGCCTAATAAGCTCAAGGATGAATATGGAGTCAGCATGCCAAGGTATTAATTGCCTCTGTTACTTCAGAGCCAGCCTTTAGGCTGGCTAAGAAATGAAATTGAGACTATGTGAGTACAGAGCCAGCTCTCCTTAAATATGGTTATGAAGGCAATTTGCAGGAACTGCTGAGAGGTAACCTAAGAATCTTTAAGTACACAAAAAGAGATTGCATGGGGGGGAAAGGAGCAGTTTTTCTCATCTCCATTGAAGGAAGAACCAGAATAAACAGGCTTGATTTGAGCCAGCATTAATTTAACTTAGGCTTTTCTATGAAAAATAAATCTGTTTTCAAAGGTGGGGGCTATAAAACACTCAACGATTTAGTTAGGGGGCATTCCAGCCTCTTTCCCTAGGTGGTTTGAGTGGACGACTAGCCATCCATCTGTCTGATTGAGGCTCAAGCGAGAGAAATGGAGAGCTAGATAAACACTTTGCGATGAGTAAATGTTCCACCTTTTCTTTCAGGCCTCTGATTAATGGGCTAAAGAGCAAAAAGTGAAAACCAGCTATAAAGAGTGAAAATCTAAGAGCACTGTGAAGTCACAGGTCCTTAAGGATTGCCGTATCAGATAATACTGAGATGCTGCTTTTCATAGATCACTAATCCAAGTTTGGAGGCACCATTTGGCCAGTCACAGAGTGGATGTCTATCTCAGATCAAAGCAGTCATGCTGTGCTTCTGTCAGCTCAAAGCCCGGTCAGGTTTCAAAACCAAAGGAGTTTATATTCCCCTGATAGTACCATTATAACTATCTGGTCAAAGGAGAAAATGACCTTGTTCTTGGGCATCAGAGAACGCGAAAATCAAAGTAGAGCAAAGGCAAAAATCTGGTATATGAAGCTTACCCATTTTTAAAGCTCCCACCTCATTTTGTTATTTCTTAAAGTTTAACTAATGCTTATGGTTCATATGTAACAGTAGAAAAGACAGTATTATATTTATCAATTCAGTACACTTTCTTTTTGACATTGAAACAAACTAAACAGCGTATGGAACTACCAAGCATCAAAATCTCTATCTCTACCGAAAGTGCTCGTCAGTATCATAAACAAACCTTTAGAGCTTTGGCATCACTTTCATCTGAATCCCGGAATTCCACGCAGACCGCAATGTTCCTTGCCTAAAATGATTAATCACTCCAAATGAGTCACAGAATGAGAAGATTATAAATAACATTTTATACCCCAAAATGTATAGTTTGCACTGTTTACCTTGGCAAATGTTTTCTGGCTATCGTATTTTAACTGCAAGGGATATACATACAGATGGTTTTTGTAAATGGTAAATGGATAACAATATTTTGTCATTTCTGGAACAAACTCTTCAACCTCCACAGTAATATTTTGACAATTTTTTTCGAAAGGCTTCAGGGGCACATATGAAGAAGTAATACAATCTATAGCCAAAAAGAAATAAACAGGTAAAGACAATACAATTTAAAAATCATTGACACATTCCTCCATTTATAAAAATATACATTGATTGTGTTCACAAAGTGATTTTTTTAACTTTGTAATATTATTTTTTTTCATTTTTTTAAAATTTTGTTTTATTGCTTAAAGTATTACAAAGAATTTTTTAATTTATTTTAGAGAGAGAAGGAGGGAGGGGGGAGAAAGAGAAAGAAACATGGATGTGAGAGAGAAACATCAATTGGTTGCCTCCTCTATACACTTATATGTTTCAGGGATCAATCCCGAAACCTGGGTATGTGTCCTGACCGGGAATCAAACCAGTGACCTTCGGTACATGGGATAACACTCAACCAGCTGAGCCACACCGGCCAGGGCTCAAAGAGTGATTTCAAAAACAGATTTCTCAGTGAGTGACAAAAAGTCATACAACCACTTTAAGAATCCCAAAATAAAAGCTGGAGTAGCCTGATGATGGTTTCAGTGGAACCCTTCAAGCTAGACATGGATTGCTATTTCATTCTCAATGTACAGTAGACTGATTTGCCAAATATAACACATCATAATTTTGACAAATTTAATCTCTACAAAGAAATCCATTACACTTTTCCTCCTGGGGCTTCAATTTCGCTTTCACTGCATATTTTTATTGGTATCAGGGAAATAACAGTAAATTTATGCCTCCAATTAGCTCATGGCCAGGCACTTTTAAAAAGTTAACTTGGTGCAGGTGCAAATTTTCACCTAAGAAATAATGGAAGCCTTTTGAAACTACAGATTTTATGATGTGTTACCAAAAATAAATGCAATACTCCTGAGCATGAAAAGTGTAGCAGCAGAGTTTACTAGTATTGAAGTAGCCACTGTACTAAAGGTTATTGATATATTTAAGGGCTCTATGACTGCTTGTCCTTACTGCAAACTCATATTGATGGAGAAGGAAGATCCAGCGAGAGTCAGACCTGGGGACACAGTATTTGGGGGGGGGCGGGTGTTGGTTTTCTCTGATTATTATAGCAATACTTATAATGAAATATCTGGAGTAAAGGTACACAGACACAAGTGATCATTCCACTACCCAGAGATAACTACTGTTAATATTTTGGCATATTTTCTTCTAGTCTTCTTTCTATGCATGTTTTATATAATAATAATAATAATAATAATAATAATAATAATACAGAAACTTTACTATATATGAAGAACTTTATCCTCTTTTGGGGGCATTTTATCTATGTCTTACTTCACAAACTCTTTATAAACATCATTTTTCATGGTTGCATAAAGTTTCATGACATCGTAGTACCAATAATTGCCTTACCCTATCTGGCAGTGTTGGACTCTGGTTGTTTCCAATTTTCTCCCAATATAAACAATGCTGCAAAGAAAATCTTTATGCAGAAACTACCTGCATTTTATATTACTTCTATAGGAAAAATAAACCACTGTACTCTTAGATGTTTTAAAATGTAAATTGCTACTCCCCTACTTACAATCCTTTCATGACTTTTCATTGCACTTGGAATAAAATCCAATCTTTTTGTGTGTGTTTGTTAATCCTTACCCGAGGACACTTTTCCATTGATTTTTATAGAGAGTGGAAGGGAGGGGGAGAGACAGGGAGAGAGAAACATCAATGTGAGAGAGACACATCAATTGGTTGCTTCCCACATGTGGCCTTGGTCGGGGCACTGGGATCAGCCTGCAATGGAGGCACATGCCCTTGACCAGAATCCAACCTGGGACCCTTCAGTTCGTAGGCTGACACTCTATCCACTGAGCCAAAATGGCTAGGGCTAAAATCCAATCTTTTAAGAAGTTATCATGGTCTATACAATTCCCAGCATGATGTGACGCTTTTCACTCCTCCTATTTCATCTTATGTCCCCCTTGTTCCCATTACACGCCACACTAGAACCACACTGGCTTCCTTTCTGTTCATATAAACCAAGCTTTTTCCCACTGCAAGGTCTTTTCATATGCAATGCCCACAGTGGGGACCACTGCATGCTGGTTGGGCCACATGATAGGCCTTCTTTGGCCATCCTTTTTAAAGCAGCCCATCCCAATCACAGACTGAAATTAGTCACTTATTTGTTTTCCTATGAATTGTTTGTCACTCCTTCTAGACTTTAATCTCCATAATTTTAAAGCACCTAGTAGGCATTCAATAAATGTTTACTGAATAAATCCTTATTAAGTGAGTAAATGGATAGATAGAATCTCACTTAGAATTCCTTAGTTATGGACTTCTATGGGTATCTATTGCCAAATTGTGCTCCTACTCATGATAGGTGATGGTGTTTGGCCAAAACTAAGCCAGAATCAGACGGCTGCACTTTAAACATTTTTTGTAAGTTTGATAGAGGAGCAAAAGCTGTTTTAATTTGCATTAGCGGCATTATTATTAAGATTGAACATTTTCAAATATTTACTAGCCACTTAATTTTATTTCCTGCAAAGTGTCTTTTGTGTCTTCTGTTCATTTTCTCCTGAGATTTTAGACTCCTATCTGTAGAGAAGAAAAGAACATCTCCTTTTGATCCCTTAGTTGATGAAAGTTTTCCTTGGCAAAAGGCAGCAGAAAGTGACTGGGGCACACTCACAACAGCATATATTATATATGAAATAGTATCTTATACAATCAACTTTCTGTAACTATTCACCATGTGTACGGGGTTGAATTAGTGTCCCACCCTCCCCCCAAAATCATGTCCACCAGAATCTCAGAATGCAACCTTCTTTGTAAATAAGGTCTTTGCAAGATGTAATTAATTAAGATGAGGTCATACTAGATTAGGGTGGGCCCTAAATCTAACGACTGGTGTGCTTAAAAGAGGGAAGATGGCCATATGATTGTAGAGGTAGAGAAAGAAGTGATGCAGCTACAAGCTGAGGCTGCCAAGGATTGCCCGGAGCCAGTAGAAGCTTGGAAGAGGCAAGGAATGATTCTTCCTTAGAGCATCAGTGAGAGCATTCAGTGGGAGCACAGACCTGCTGACACCTTGATTTTGACTTCTAGCCTCCAGAACCATGAGAAAAAAATTTCTGTCATCTTAAGCCACCCAGTTTGTAATACTTTCTTACAGCAGCCCCAGGAAACAAATAAACCATGTAAACCTCAAGAAAAATATAGAAAAGGTAAAAATCTAAGATTCAAACATATTCATTAAGGTTTATTTGCAATACATGAGTTCTTACTTGATAAATCCACAGGAACACATTCTACTGTGATGTTTAGCTGCCCAGGAATAATCTGCAATTTGGTCTTCTCTGGCCTAGGTGTAAAATAAGAATATTTTATACTTAAAAATTATGATTACTAAATGGACTGGTTTACCATGCATCCAAACTTAAAATTTTGAAGCATTCAGTTTCTCCCTTAGAGGGTGGGGCAAAAGTAGGTTTATAATTGCTGAGTACACAAAACAGATTATTCTTTTACTATTTATTATTGTATTATTTTCCATGCAAACAACTATAAACCTACTTTTGCCCCATCCTGTATGTGACTCACATTCATCATTTTAAGAAATTAAAATTCTATTATATTGATTTACTGCAGTAATTCCACACACTTACTTCTTGTACTCTGAGAGCAACTTGAGAATGTCTTCATTTGAAAGCTTACTACTGTCTTGTTTATACAAAGGAGAAAATTTCCCATCCAGGTCCAGAGAGCCTTGAGCATCTTTGAAAATAGGTCTAAATAGCAACAAAAAGGGTTTTTAATTTTTTTTACAGGATTGATAAATAACAAAATTAGAGCTAGTAGTATAAAATTGTGAAACTAGTTTGGAAAATAGTTTGGCAGTTTCTCAGGAAGTTAAGCATGCACCCTCCCTATGATTCTACAATTCCACCCCTAAGCATATAAGCATATTTATTTCCACATAGTATATGAATGTTCACAGCAGATTTATTTGTTATAGCCCCAAACTGGAAACAATCTAGATATTAATCAGAGAAGCATCGATCAGACCGTCAAACCTCAGAGGGAAGGTAGAGGGGGTGGGGGTAAGGGGGAGAGATCAACTAAAGGCTTGTATGCATGCATATAGGCCTAACCAATGGACACGGACAACAGGGGGTGAGGGCATGAGTGGGGGGGGGCAATGGGGGTATAAGGACACATATGTAATACCTTAATCAATAAAGAGAGAAAAAAACGTGACTGGATAAGCAAATTGTGGTATATTCATACAATGAACTATTACTCAAAATGAACAATTGAAACATACAATAATATGGGTGAATTTCAGAAACAGACTGAACAGAAACAACAAAATAAAAGGGTACATATTGCATGATTCCACTTACATGAAGTTCTAGAATAGATCAAAGTCATCTATAGTGACAATCAGATTGGTGGTTGCCTGGGTAGGGGTGGGATGGCTAATTAGACAGAAAGGTGTGGAAACTTTCTGGAGTGACTGACAAGTTCTCTATTTTAGTTGGGGTGGTAGTTACATGACTATATACATTTGTGAAAATTCATCAAGTTGGACATATAAAATGTGTACATTTTCACCAAAGGTAAAGGATATCTCAAAGTTGATGGAACATAAACTAGATCTTTAAGATCAATTTATATAGAGTTTATAATATATATGTAGAATTTCCAATATGAATTTGATTATTTCCTCTCCTACCCCTATCCCATGTTTAAGCAGATATTTTACTGCAAAAAATGGGAACTGATGTACAAGTATCCAACACACTGGAGTAGCTATAGCCAGAAACATAGTTTCCCAGGCGGAGCCTCTGAAGATGTGATCATAGGCATTAACCACTGTTCCTACTTCTAAGCATACATCCTTTATTTTCAGTAAACAAAGGCTTATCATACATCTTTTAAATACCCCAGCCAAGCCTGTAGAGTGAGTTCCTGCTACTAATGACAACCAAAATAATTTATGAAGGAGAAATAGCATAATTCCTCATCAGAACTGGGGATCAAAGCTTCTAACTTTGAAGAGTTTAAAATTAATTTTTCTATTGGCAAAACAGCATGAAGCAGCTACTGCTATGGCCTGAAGGGGGCGCAGTGTGCAACAGTGGTCTAGAGTAGGCTTTGAAGTCAGGAGCCATGGGTTCCGATCCCTGCTAACACACATTCTGTGTAAACTTGAGCAGAAACTTTGTTTTACTGTTGTGCCTCAACTTCCTCATCTCTAAGGGGATAACAGTATCCACCTCTTAAGAAAATGTAAACTAATCACTTAGACCACTGCCTTATACAGAGCTAGCACTCAATAAGTATTAATAATAACAGCAGCAACAGCAATTGACTTTTCAGGCTGGGGCATCACTAAGGATGCTTATGTTTACAAAGTCATATTTCACCTTATATAATGCCTAACTATACTATCCTCCCCTACTCTTTGCCATTCACCTATCCTTGGATATCATTTTTTAATCATTCTGTAAAACAAGGACAATGTGCCTTTTCATCTACCAACATACAATGCATTTTGGGACCTTCCCAAAAATCTAAATGATTATAAATAGTGACAGAAGAGTTCATTAACTTAGAGTCTCCTACTCTTTTGCTACTCCCAGCACACATGGAACATAATTGATTGAATTATTCAGAACATGGTGCCCTTTCCCCAGTTCTAGTGAGTTGTTGTACAGGCTGTACCACAAACAAGCCAATGAACCTGTACTTCAAAAGTGGCATAAGCAAGAAACACATTTTAAGTCATCAATGTATGCAGACTTCCAATATTGGGGGGGGGTATGTAAATCTACCATAGGACGTGGTATAGATCAGCAGTCGCCAACCTTTCGGACCTCATGGACCACTGGTTGGCGACTGCTGATATAGATAACACATTTCCAAATAAATACACACACTACCTCTAAAGAGTTTACTGAATTAGTCATTAGAAAGCAAAACAAACAAACAAACAAACAAACAAATAAAACCTATTAATTACAGACTTGCACTTAACAACTGGATTTTTTGCCTTCTCATTTTTGGTATGTTTTCCAGAATTATTCTATGCTAGTTTTTCAAAGCATAAATCCAGTCAACTCTGAAATAGTGCGCATACTGTACTTCATTTACAATAATTTCTGGTTTTCTGGAAAAAAATTCCATCACTTAAGAAAATTAGCTCTGCTTTAAAGTACAATATAATTAAGTGGTGTCAGTGAGATCAGTAATCCAAGCCAAAGAAAATTTCCCAAAAGCGAGACATATGAAGAAATTAAAGGGTCTTTGATGTACAGCAAATTCTAAGACAAAGAATTCTTATATCCTGTTATGGACTGAATGTTTGTATCACACACACCCCAAGTTCATATGTTGAAATCTAATCCCCAAGATGATTATATTAGGAGGTGGTATCTTTGGGGTGATTAGGTCATGAGGGTGGAACCCTCATGAATGGGATTAGTGCCCCTGTAAGAACAGACCAGAGAGCTTGCCTGCTCCCTTTCTGCACTGTGAGGACACAAAACAGTCAGCTGTCTCTAACCTGGAAGAGAATCTCACCAGAACCTGACCATGCTGGCATTCTGATCTTACGACATCCAGCCTCCAGAATTGTGAGAAATAAATGTTTGTTGTTTAAGGCATAAACCTTTGGCTTAAACATTTGTTGTTTAAGCAGGTAATTTGTTATAGGACCCAAAGGGACTAGGACACATCCCAGGTGCCCCAAAGCATAACTGGCAAACTATAAGTGGTTTGTCAGAAACAAACTACTGACTGCTGCTAGCAAAAACAACATCCCCCAAGTTCACATATGAGTGTGATGAGAAGGGTCCGGATTACATTTGTACACACCTGGCAGCCCAGGCAAAGGGCATTCTGTATTGTCCAAGGCGGCTGCACACTTGCTTGGCTGTTCTGTGCACCTTCTGGGCCGTCTAAGGTCAGAAATAAGAAGATAGGCTCATATTTGTTCAAACTACCAGGGATTCCCCCAAAAATAATGTTCCCAATTTATCTAATATAAAATACCAAAATTTAGAAAAAAATATATTCAAATAGCCACAAATAAAAGACAACATGCATCAGCTACACACTTTCCAAGACCAAAGCAGTATTTCCTAAAGGTTTTGTGTTTTTCCATTGACAGATCTTCATCAAGATATCTGAAGACAGACAAATAAGATGTAGGGCACATTTTGGACCGGACTCCCACTGGGAAATTTTTAAGCAGTTAAAACGTGTATTTCTTTTCACACAAGAGCAGACAGACACTGGACATTCTTGGAAGAAGTGGATATAGTTGACCTTTTTACTCCCAAGCTAAAAGGCAAGTGACCAAGAGTCAATACAATTAGTTTTGCATGGGCAGGAGCCGCTATATGCAGAGGCACTGGGAGATAACAAAGGATATTATCGGCCTATAGAATATCAACGGGCTGTGAAATGCTGGCTACACACTTAACGTCAGGGATAGAGATGCTAGAAGCTGTTATCTATATCGAGACCTTTTTTTCTTCACAAATTAGTCACATGTGTCCTCAGCATCTTCCACTTCATAAACACTGCTCGAATACACAAGTAAATGCCACGTAGAACAGATGGACTCTTCATAAATACTCAGTAGATGGAGAGCTGCTAATGAACTGTGCCACAAATACATTCCCTCTCTGGGCCTGTTTTCTCATTTACAAAATGAGAACAGAGGATTCAATCAATAATTTCCCTAAGTTTATATGTCAGGGTCCAAAAATTTGGATAATTATATGGATTGCTGACTTTCAATGTTGCCATTTAAATACAAGAAACAGTAAAAATCCCTACCATTTAATACGCCAACATTTCATGAAGGATAGAAGGAATGATTACAAAATGGCAAGGGCAAAAATCTCAGAATAAAAGAACAGCCCTTTGAATTGAATACATTTAGCTTCATGAACCACTCACTATCTCGTTTTTCTTTTCTCACGTCATCTTCATACAGGAGTAAATTTGAGAACAGACTGGCTTTTGGGAACTACAGAACCGGATCATCTTTACCATCCCACCTCTGATATTCTAGGGCTGGGCTTTAAAAAAAGTGGCTATTGCCAAGAATACAGTGTCATTGAACAGATGTTGCTGAAAAACCTTTAGCTCTTATTTTGATAAGCCAGCAGAAATCAGATTGTCATGTAAACAGAACATAAATGGAAAGGGGAAAAACGTCACGTTCAAGCTTTAACATGCATAGTCACCTAGCCTAGTATACAATATTTCACAGTATACTGCATGCTGAGTGTAAGTTTTTGGGGTGTCATTGACAATCCCATTTAGAATATCAGTAAAAGGCAAGTTCTACATTACGCTGAAATGTTCACAGATGATCTTTATAAATACCTTTGCTGGGTCTGAATTTTTGATGTAGGGTTCTGCACAGTGCGCAATGTTGCCCTGGAGCACCTTTTCAATTCGCGCAACTAGAAGAATTTCAGGATGTGGAATCGTCACTGAGAAAATTCCCTACGGAAAAAATGACATCCATTAGTTTTTATGTAATCTCATACATACAGTTGTTGATTAAGGATTCCATGTAGTGCATTTAGCATAGAATGTTGGTAGTCAACATAGACTCATGTCTGGCATGATGGAAATAGATAACAGTTCCTTTCAAACCCTTCCCAAGATCCCAATGTTCCTTCCAAATGGATTTTCTATTTTGTCACCAATTTCACATCTAGTAGTCTTGAAAGTGCAGGTGGTCACACTTGCTGCTTAGCTTCTTGTGTTTAGCTGTGTTTGCAAGGTGCATTGTTGGATCTCATTAATACAATGTATATTGTTTGGCTTAATCGGCATATGCTAAAATACTGTGCATTTCTCAAATAAAACTGGATAAGTATTTTTATTTTTTGTTAATCTTCACCCAAGGATATTTTTCCCATTGATTTTTAGAGAGAGTGGAAAGGAGGGGGAGAGACAGAAAGAAAGAAACATCAATGTGAGAGAGACACATCAATTGGTTGCCTCCCACACATGCCCCGATCAGGGCACGTGCCCCGACCAGGGCCAGGGATCCAACTTACAACCAAGGTATCTGCTCATGACAGGAGTCAAATCTGCGGCCCTTCAGCCCTTGGGCCAATGCTCTATCCACTGAGCCAAACTGGCTAGGGCTGGATAAGCATTTTTAAATGTGGCCGCATGTGACTCCAGAGTAATTCAGTCACAAGTAATACTGACTGCAGCTAAGAGGAAGAAAATACGGTATTGGTCTGTGTAACAGTTTTCAAACTGCATAACATAAAAACTAAATCATCTTATAGAAAGTATTCCTTTGTGACAGGTAAAGAGCTCTGGGGCTTTCACTGTAAAGGTAGGGGACACAGGATCCAAACCTCATTTTGTTCCTGTGCGCTTTACTTAAGGGTACTAAGGTAGATGCAACCAAATATACAGAAGTTTTCTCTGAATGCATGTGGAACAACCATATACCCTGTCCAGCTCAGCTCTTTCCAAATATAATGCCTTCCAAACAGCTTGTTAGTTGATTATGTCTGTTGTTTAAAGGAGCATCACACAAAGGAATACAAGTGGAAAAATCCATCATTGGGACTCTACCAAGTTTTGTTTTTCTACTTGGTGTATTACCAACTGTGTTAAGAGAGTGCTTTCCAGTTTTCAAAGCATTTCAGACACATTATCTCATTTGTTCCAGATAGAACCCTCTGAGGTAGACAAAGCAGAAAAGAAAAATGAGTGCAAGGCACTAAGTAATTCCTTCCATACTCCAAAAGCTTGTAAGGATCCCAGGTTAATGGCTGATACAGTTTTGAATTCCCAAGCAGCAAGTATGGAATGATGTGGTTAAAAACTGCTCGGAAGCACAATTTCCTGGGCTCAAATTCTGGCTCCACCATTTACGGGGTTTAGGCAAGTCAGATCCTCTCTACGTCTCAGGTTTCTCATCTATGAAATAGGGATGATGATAGTACTAGCTACTGAATCAACAACTCGTATGGATTAAATGAAGTCATGCACATTGGTACCTGGTTATTACTAGAGTGGCCCAAAGCCACTCAAGTCACAGAATTGGATTTCTACTACTGCCAGGAACACGCTGCTCGAACTGTGGGATGCGGCTGGCAGACTGCCTCAAATGTAATTTCATGCATACCAATTGTCATGTAACTGTGCTAGATGGTTTTCGTGCATTATCTCAGTCTTCATAAAAACCTTTAAAGCAGGCACTATGATGTACATAGTTTTTAAAATATATTTTATTGACTTAAGAGAGGAAGGGAGAGAGAAACATCAATGATGAGAGTCATTGATTGGCTGCCTCCTGCACATCTCCTACTGGGGCTAGAGCTTGCAACCTGGGCATGTGCCCTGACCTGGAATCCAACTGTGACTTCCTGGTTCATAGGTCGACACTCAACCACTGAGCCATGCTGGCTGGGCAATAATACATATTTTAAAGATTAATAAATTGAGGTTTATGCAGCAAGTAAATGGGCAAAAAAGACTGTGGCCAGAGTTTCCAGACTATACAGTCCATGCTATACTGCCTCTCAACCTCGGGGCCCCTGCAGCCAATGTATCATGCAATGAGGCTGGATGAGAACAGTAATACTGATTACTGTTGTAGCTAACATCCACTGAGTACCTTTAGTTCCCCATTCCCTGTACTCTCAGCATTTCCCCACACTGACGATGCCAGTTAGGAGTATTATGATCTGAAATGATTTGACAATTGATAAGAAGAGCAAGCTGCTTTTACTCGTTTATCTGTGATCACTATTACTGCTGCCCCTACTAGCAGCCACATGGTACTGAGCAAACACAGTGGGCCTGGTCCAGTGCTGAGTGCTCTCCAAGATAGCATGCCTTGCCTGACCCTCTCAGCAGCCCTGGGACGCAGGTACTAATGTTACCTCCAGTTGATGAGGATGCTGAGGCACAAAGATGCTCACTTTTTAACTGACCAGGGATTCCAGTACAGGGGGATACTCTCTGGAGCTGTTCTGCCTTTGGTCCAATTAGCTTCTAGCCTTGCCATTCCCAAAACACAGAAGGATAGCCAGAGAGAGTCCAGGAAGCCCACATAGGCTAGGAGTCTGCCCTTTAGGACAAGGCCTCTGGTCCAGCCCTCCTTTCCCACTAAGGAGGTACAGACTGCGCGCCCCCCCCCCCCCGCCCTGCCCCCAGCATAGGGTAACTGTTACTCATTTCAATGATCTCTCCCTCAAAAGAATAAGGCAGGTCCCCCAATCCCCATCACTTACACAGCCCCCTAAGGCATGGCAAGACATGCAGTAGTGGGGGGGTAGCTCTGTACTCTTTCACCAATCCAACAACTGCTACCCTCCAGCAGGGAGCCTAGAGCCACAGGTAGGCAACCCCCAAGAGTCAGCAGCTCCCCCACAACCCCAACTCAACCTTGGGGGACATGGAGCATTGAGCTCTACCAGGGTATCTGGGAAAAAACTGCCAGGAGGCTGAGAGTAAAGTGACTGCTCACAGTAGCTGTTTGGTGTCAGGGAAGCAAAACTACTGGATGGAGCCAACTTCCTCCATTTCCTATGATCACCCCGTGGCTCCTCAGGAAGCCACTGGGGAGAAAGATTCTAAGGAGCAGGTGGGGAGAGCCTAGAATGGTCCCAAAACACCCAACATCCACCAAACCCTGGAAGCCGCCTGTCCCCATAGATAATGCTGCTACTTGAATAGCCTTGCTGGAAGGGAATAGTCTACCATCAGCCCTTCCTGGGAGTGCTGGAGAACTGGACTGCTTTCTTCTCTCTAGGGTGACATGAAAGCAGTACAGTATAGGGATAAAACTATGGGCTTCTTAGGGAGCCTGCTAGACCTAGGTTCATGTCCTATTTCCTCATCTTATTAGCTCTGTGACCTTGGGCAAGCCACTTGACTATTCCGTGCTCAGTTTCCTCATCTACAAAATGGGGATAGTAACAGTACCTACCTACTTTACTGGGGTGTTGTGAGAATTAAATGGCTTTATACAGATAAATACCTAGAGAAATAGATCAGCAATAGTAAGTGCTTGAATTGTTGTTATTGCTGGAAAGTGGTTGAGCTGAGATCGGCTAACACTAAGTCTCTCTTACATAGTACTGTTTCCTCGTCCTAAATGGGAAGAAGTTAAGAAAAAGACTTCTTCCAAATAAAAGGTTCAACTCTGAAGTAAATGACCATTTCCTGGTGTCTTCAGCTGATCTGAGAGAGGGTTCAAAATGATAAAGCCCTTTGAGGCCACTGCCCATTATTCTCACCAGCCCAGCTCTCATCTATTCCTTTGAGGTCTCTCTCAAGCCCCCCATCTTCTGTGGACTCTTCTAAGTGAACTCCTGAAGACTGACCCCTCCTCACATTCTAAACTCTTCTACTACCATTATTCTGTATATCTCAGCACATAATTGCGTCCTGCCTAACATTGCTGATTGAGGTCTTTCAAACAGGCCTACATTCAAATCCTGCTGGTAACACTACTGACTCTGTAATGGTGGACAGCTTACTTAACCTCCCTGAATTGCAGTTCCCTCATCTGCAAAACAGCAATAATTATACTATTTCAGGAGAATATGATGATTCCATGAGACACCAGTGGAAAATTCTGGCACACAGGAGATATTCAAAACATGCTGGTTGTATTCCTGACTTAGATTACAAGTGGGATGACACCTGGAAGCACAATTTAAACTTCTTGCATTGAACATACAACTAAGTACATTGAAGTAATACAGTAAATACATCGTTGGCTTAAAAGGACTTATTTGATATCATGTGGGAAATTTTAAACATACAATTCAATAGCAAGTTCTCAAATATGTATCCCACTGAACCTGCTCAATCTCTCTTTTAGAAGCATAGGCCGTTTTGTGGAATGTACACATATGAGACAACTATAGTCTGAGTAACAAACAAAGGGGCCATGAGGGAACTAGGGGTAATGGACAATGCAGGGAAAAGCTACCAAAGATCTGTAGCCTAAAGAGGGTAGTGACATCACATGTAAAGTCTTCCCCTGCCATTTAGCAGTCTGTACCAATGAGCATAATCGTTGACCCTCAAAACTCCAAAACTGGAAATTTATTCTAAGGAGATAATTCAAAAAATGAGCTAACATGTACACACAAGGATGTTCAATGCAGTGCTATTTATTATATCCAAAAATTATAAATATTCTAATTAGTTAAATCAATGGAATATCATATTAGCCTTTAAGAATGTGACTATCTAAAAATGTTGATAATGATAACCATGTTAAATGAATACAGTAGGTATAAAACAGCATGAATATGATACACATGTATAGTCTTATACAAACTGTATGTGTTTACACATACATACAACAGAGCTATCTAGAAAAATGTTTGCCAAAATGTTAATAATTACCATCTATGGCTGGTGATTTTTACTTTCTTCTTTATACTTTTTGTATTGTTTGAATTTTCTATATGATAATATGTATATCTTTATAATCAGAAAATAAGATCAGTTTTATTTTGGGAAAAATAAATCTCCTTACAATGACAGCTGCTTTGTTCTTCCTACTCTAATTATTTGCCTCACTCTATAGTTTCCTTTCAGTTGCAAAAGTCTAGAAGGCAATCAGTTCTGCTCTGCCTAACCTCTTATAGCTGCCACTCTGGTCAGAGGTCAAAATGCCAGGGAATCGTTAGGCTCTTTCTAAAGGAGATGCTTTGCACCACATAGGACAGAAGAGAGTAGCATTACAGTTGTGACACAGCAGTTCCCTCCCATTGCTTTTCAACCAGAACTCCTTGTATAAAGAGCCTTTATGCTCCATTAAAACTATCTACTCATAATGGAAATAGGAATTAGAGATGGGAGGTCAATGTAAGGTCACTGTTTCTTCAAAGAAACAAGCCTCGCAGGCACCTATTGCCTTGCTCAGAAGTATGCACATGGGTATTCATGTGTGCATGCATGCATGCATGTCTGTGTGTGTGTGTGTGTGTGTCTATGTGATCTGCAGTCCATGTCACAAAACACTTTTGAGACTCACATCATGATCCCAATTAAAATGTTACTTCGCAAGTGTATTACCAGCATATTTATTTTTCTGGTTTCTGGGTTTTTTCTCTCCAATTACAGTCACTAGAAAAACACCAATACACAGACCTTACAAGAGATGAAAGCCCGTAATAACATTGGCCTAAAACAATGAAATAACCCGAGGGTGTATCTGTTTCTTATTCTAAAAGATCATGGTTTACCTGCTTTACATAGCGTAGCTGAGACTCAGCAATTCCATGAATGAAAGACTCTGGTGAAGAGCTTTTTGCATTTCCATCACTGGTTAGTTGAGTTGAGGTGCCCCACAGCATTTCACGAACAGAAGGGGGATTCAAGTCTATATGGAAGTCAGCTGAAATCTTACAATTGTTCTTCACATCAAATAAGGCAAGATTGATAAAAAAGGGTTCAACCTGGGAATGAAGACAATTCCATTTTTAAACTAAAATGGCTTTTTTAGGTGGAGTGTGTGAAGGGACACAAATTACAAAATATTTTTTTTATTCAAGTTTCTGTGATTACACTTTTTTTCTGAGTTCAGCATTTAGTTAAAATTGCATTAAAGCTCATTTGCACATAAGAAAGAACATTCTAACAGGCCTACAAATTTTAACTTTTGTCAGGTATAAATAATTTCACAAGTTATAATTTTTTTAATTGATGAGTAGAAATTGGAAGCCAAATTTAAAGCACACCAATTGTCTAACAAATAAAATTTAATTTTCTATAGGTTTATTGAAGTTGCCCCAAAATAATGCCAATATTATAGAATCGAAATAAATCTTCCCTTTTGTTATGTTACAGCTTACTGGATTTACATTTAATAAAAGCTAATAACAGTCAACATCACATTACTTGACAAAAGCTTTGTTGCCCCATCAGCAGTTTTGGAAAACATGATTCCTCTCTACAGATGGCATTTGAGAGCTGGTCACAAAGAGAAATTTCATGCCAGATGGCATAAAGATTAACCCTTTACACACAGAAAGTCTGCTAGTGAGTTTCAGCTACATTGTAAGAGAGAATAAATCATTGTGGATATTTTTCAAAGACAAAACTAGAACCAAAAAAAAAAAAAATCAAGATGAACATAAAATTCAGACTCTCTGGCAATTTTACATTTATAGTTTCAAGAATTTCTGAGCAAATCAAATGATCCTTAATAGCTAATAATTAGAATTTTCTGTGCAGAACAAAATTAATTCACTCTGAGAACAGTGAATGAAGCTGACTGCATAGCATCTGGACCCCTGCATGGCTTTCACGTTCATTACTCATGGCTATGAGCCAATTTCACAGAAGTCATATTTTCTAGTAGAATTCACAAATTTGAAGGTTTACCAGGTTCTGGGGATATGTCTCTCTTGAATGTCAGGAGCCTATTCTATCTGCCTTTTGAATAGGTAAAACTTTCACAAATCTTTCAAGATGAAGACATATTCACATTTTGGCAAAAGAAAGACATATATAAAATTCTTCCATGTCAAATGTATCAAAACATGTAGCAATAGAATTTTCACCCAGTAAATTAGTTCTCAGTTATAAAAAAATTAAGATGTTTTCTTAATGCACTGGTTTAGGGGAAGTAGAAGGAAAAGTCATACATACATTTGTGGGTGGTCCTTTTACATTGTCTCCAACTTGACCCAAGATATTAAAAGTTAAATCATGGCAATTTACCAGGAAACGTTTATTACACTTTTCTTCAAATGGCTTTATATCAGGTTCAATTCCTGAAAAGTCCAATCTCTACAAAACAGATAATATGAATTATTTCCAAAAGAAAATCGGATTCATATTAATATAGATGTATGAGTAAAAACTGCAGTATCCAACAGTTCTCTGTCCATTCTTCATTTGAAACCTTTTTATTTTTTCATTCAACAGCCTCTGTAGAGCTCTTTGACTAAGGTTTAAACACCATTAAAGGAATTTTGGAGGGAGATGAGACTATAGACTCTGATCTAAGGCAAAGAAAAAGTCACAAGTGTACCCTAACCTAAAAAGCCCTATATATTATGACTGCCTACCTTCCCCCCACTCCTCTGACCTGATACCCTACCACTCTTGCCTTTCCCCCTACCCTCTCTTTTCCAGTCACACTGGCATCCTTAGTTGTTTCTCTAGCACAAGTATACTCCTACCTCAGGACCTTTGCACTTGCTGTTCTGTCAGGACCCCTCTTTCCCCAGACGGACACATGGCTTATTCCCTTTATTTCATTCAACTGACATTTCCAGAGTTTCCCTTAACTCTCTATAAAAACTGCACATACTCTGAGAGTCTACTCTCCCTTTCCTTGATTTAGTTTTCCAACAATGTTTTTTAAATATTTACTCAGGTGTTCATTGTTTCTCTTCACCACAAAATATATGTTTGAGAATGGTAGGAGTTTGGGTTCTTTTATGAGCTGTACAGGAAGCAAAACTGACATGAATGGACATGGGAGGAATCAAGAATTACACAATGGTCTCTACCTTGGAAGATTTAATAGATTGTGATGTAATGCACTTACCTGTGAAATAAAGATGGGGGGAGAATGAGTATAGATGAGTTCAGTTTGGGATGTGTTGAGTTTGAGGTGATGTAAGTGGTTGGAAAAACAGGAGAGGTCTGGGTTGGAGATCTGGATTTGGGAGTCAGTGGCAACCAGGTTGAAGAGGAACCCTGGTGACCACCTCTCTTTAAATCAGGGGTGGTGAACATCCCTCAGGGCCATGTAAGGCCCATGAAACCATTTGGTCTGGACTGCCAAAGCATTAGAGGTGATTTAATTAAATATTTGATCAAGCATAGCAGGTTAATTTTTAAATCAATAATTTTGTATGACCCTACAATGATGTTATAAATATCCAAATGGTCCTTGGCAGGAAAAGGGTTCCCCACCCCTGGTTTAAATGATGAACAGAGAGAGAGGCATCTGCTCAGGAAACTGATAAACACTGAGCTTAGCTTCTAACAGAGCTGGGGGGGTGTACCCTGGCTGCCACAGAGATATACATATATTTAATTTCTGATATTACAAATTTTTTTACGTTTCAAACAAAGATATTGAGAGTCAAGGAATTTCTCTGAGCAGGGGAGGAATCTGTCCCTCCCCAAACATACTCATAGAATCCTCCTTCCCAGCTCACAGAGCTCAGGCAATCTAAGTCCGTCTGTTCATTGTGAATGTCTAACCAGACTTACATTCTGTTCACAAGTGGGAGGAAAAGTATAGATTGTGGGACAACTTACTATACTTTCAATTAAGACGAGAGACATGGTAGGCGGGAAATGATTGGGTGAATCTAGGCAGAAAATGCTGCCAATATGGAAAACTCAAGCCAAGAAACACAAGAATTTTTCTCAATTGCTTAAGTACTTCAAGCCAAAACAGGTATTGTGCCTGAAGAATCTTGGATAAATGTAGCCATTCTGACCCAGCTTGCATCAGTGATAAAATCCTCCTTAAAAGAGCCTAAAATATAATATGCATACCTGAAAGCACAATCTCTGTGCACCCCACCCTCAAGTCTATTTATCTACAAAAGGAATACAAATGCGTGGGCCTAGACAGCTCCCCCTTGAACACTTATCTATCTGTGGAGCCAGAGGAGGCAAGTCATTGCCATGGAGATCAATTCTAATTTCCACCAATTTATCTGCTCTCCTTTCTATCTCAGACAGTGGAATGTGAGGAGAAACTGGACTAAATTACTAAACCCCAGCCCCCAAATCCTTTCCTTTCTCAGGTCTGTGAGTGCAAATAGTGGGACATATGGCCTTCCCCAGTCATTCAAAGTTGGAGCCATTCACTTCAGTAGGTCAGCGTTGCTTTATTCTATAAATCCATGATAGAAAGCATATCTGTAAACACTGAAACTGTGGCCAAAAGAGAAGGCTGATGTTATAGGATGGCACTTCGCCTAGTAAAGGTACTCAACACAGACAACATGGATTTCTCTGTAATGAGCCTGCCTTCCATAATCAACACTAAATGCAATCTTTTGTCCTTAAAGTTTCATCACAACTGTGTATTTTCCTCTCACTTGTAGCTCACTGATAAGCAATTCAAACATAAAATCAGTTTAGTTCCATGACCACAAAAACACTACACCACATTCCTTTTTTACAGATGCTGAATTGAGTTTCAACCACAGTCAATTGGTTTCTTTGTATACAATGAAAGGGGCTGACATATCCAATTAAAGCCCAATCATGGTGCTTGCAGAGGGGGGAGGGGGATCAAAGCCTCAGATATGTTTGGAACAAGAAAATTTATGAATGAATATCTTAGAACTAAAAATCCTGAGGTCTGATATACTTTTAAAAAATCATATAACTTACACAATGTAATAATGATGGGGGTGGGAGAGATGAAACATTTAAAACAAATTTTCCCCGAATAATAAAAATACCACAAAGAAAATAAAATTACTTGGAAAAAAATTCCGCATTATTTACAGACTATATACTTTTCCCATTTCAAACTAAAAAAATATTGTAATTAGGAAACTGTATGAAGCAAAAAGAAAACACCAAATCAGTCTTCACAAAATTATTTTATATTTTCACTAAATAAAACTGCAATGCTTACATACTGCATATATTTCTATTTTCAGAACACCCCAAAGATTTGAATAATAAATCATATGTGGAAAAATTAAAAAGAAAAAAATTAGTCTCCCCTCAAATAATTTCATTTTCTCATAAAATGTGTTTTCATTAGGAAAAATACGTATAATACATAAATGCTGTAGAAATTTTGTATTTAAACAAATCAGCAATTTAATTAGAAAATATCATGAAATTAGCCCAGACAGCGTGGCTCAGTGATTGAGTGTCAACCTATGAACCAGGAGGTCATGGTTCGAATACCAGTTAGGGCACAAGCCCTGGTAGCTGGCTCAATCCCCAGTGTGGGGCGTGCAGGAGGCAGAGAATCACTGATTCTCTCTCATCATTGATGTTTCTATCTCTCCCCCCATCTTCCTTCCTCTCTGAATTTAATAAAGATATACTTAAAAAAGAAAATATCATGAAATTAAATATTAACTGCATATCTCTTAGTTCAAAAAGTACCTAACTCCCATGGAAAAGGTGAAAATCCACATGCACATAAACTTGCACTTCCTTGCACCACTATCCATTTAGAGTAAGCCAGATGTAAAAATTACCCCAGTTTTCCAGGCCTACGTCAAAACTGGAAAATAAATCACCTGTCTCATATGACCTGGTGTTCTTCATGCTGCACATACTCACTATTACTAGACCACAATTGTATCTAATAGGTTACAAGAGCACTAATACCATCTTTAAGAATTCTTTAACTTATCCATTTTGAGGCATAAGATGAATTGAAAAGAAAATAGAGAACTGGAAAAGAAAACCACGTATATTCAGTCCCAAACTATTTGCGTATGTGACAGTCCTCTTGAGTGAAGTTAGTTGTTAAGCTACCTGTTCAAAGATAACAAGACAAATATAAAGCAATCAACATTACGCAGGGGTGCAAAAATCAGTGATTTCAACATTTTAAATACGTTTTTTTTTCCAAATAAGCAACAATTGTAGGATTATTTAAAGAAATATATTAATACCTGAACTTCTGAATCAAAAGAAAAGAGGTTCTGTCTTCCATCTCCTCTACTGAGTTTGTTTAGCTGCTCAGTTTCTCTTCCATACTAAAAAATTTAAAACATATATTTACATATATGTACACATACCAAACATTCCTTTAATTCCTTCAAAACAGTATTAAATACCATTTAAATATATAGCTTCCGTGAAACTAGCAATCTGGCACAGCTTCAAAAATATACCATTCTCCATTTCCATGTACTTAGGATGGATAAAGAATACTTGCGTGGAGGAGAGTCGCTGTAACTATGACCCACAGTAAGCTATAGATCAGGTTTTTAGACTCTATGTTCCTCTCATAACATCAAGCACAATATTCAGCCCTAGGAAGTTTGGCTCAGTGGATAGAGTGTCAGCCTGCATATTGAAAGGTCCTGGGTTCAATTCCGGTCAAGAACACATGCCTGGGTTGTGGGTTCAATCCGCAGTAGGGGGTGTGCAGGAAGCAGCCGATCAATGATTCTCTCTCATCATTGATGTCTCTCTCTCTCTCTCTCTCTCTCTCTCTCTCTCTCTCTCTCTCTCTCCCTCCCTCTCCATTCCTCTCTGAAATCAAAAAATATATTTTAAAAAATATTATTCAACCCATAGTACTACAAAAAGGAATCCAAGAGACTTTGAATGCAGAAGAGAAGTAAATAAGACAGAAAACACTTTACATATCCATGGTGTTAGCCATAGACTAATATATACCACTAGAGGCCCGGTGCACGAATTCGTGCACAGGTGGGGTCCCTCGGCCTGGTCAGTGATCAAGGCCTATCAGGGGGCCAGCCGGCTGGGGTGAGGAACCCCAGGAGGTTGGCCGGCCAGCCTCCCCATCAGGGCCCAGGGGAAGGGACTGCAGGAGTTTGGCTGGCTGGCGGGGTGAGGGAAGGGTCACATGAGGTTGGCCGGCCAGCTGGGGAGAAGGACTATGGGAGGTTGGCTGGCTGGCCAGCCAGGGGGAGGGGCCACAAGAGGTTGGCCGGCCGGGGGGAGGGACCGTGGGATGTTGGCTGTGGGAGCAAACTGACCACCAGGGGGCAGCTCCTGTGTTGAGTGCCTGCCCCCTGGTGGTCAGTGTGCATCATAGCGACTGGTCGACTGGTCATTCCAGTAATTCAGTCATAAGGGCTGCTTAGGCTTTTATATATATAGATTCTGATTCTGTCACCTTAGGAGAAACATAATGGGCTGTACAGTTTGAAATTACAAAGAGTCAGAGGGGATACATTAAAATCTATAAAATCATAGAAAGCCTAGATCAGGGGATCATGAGTATGTTCCTAATTTTTGGAAAATAGCTTTGAAGCTTAAGAGAAGGATAATTGTAAAATATAAAAAAGTTACTTATAAAATTATGTAACTTATTCCAGGAAGCGGACTAAAGTGAAAATAAATAGGTTTGACAAGGATTTAAATAAATAAATGGGTTATTAAACCTTTTAATCTATTGTAGTATAGACTCTACAGAGTAAAATATCTCACCCTACTAAAATAGGTGTGATAATCACCTCTATGCTTTGAAAATTAGCTCATTTCAAACTCCAAGAAGCAGAGTAATTAACACAAATGATATATGCTCACCAAAATTTTTATCTGATGAAATTATTTATATACATATGTATTTACATATAGAAACTAACATATATAAAATTATGAAATTAACATACATAAATCATTAGATTGAATATCATGTTCAATCTGCATCAACAGCCACTTGAAAAAAGCCACTACACTCACGGATTCAACCAACCACAGATCAAAAATATTTTAAATGTTACACTTTTGCTGAGGCATAGTATGTAATGAGTCCTAAGATGGTTGTAACAGCTATTTACATAGTATTTACATTATAATAGGTATTATAATAATCTATAGATAACTTAAATTACACAAGAGGATTTGTAAAAACTATATGCAAGTATTATGCCATGTTATATAAAGGACTTGAGCATCTTCAAATTTTGGTATCCCCCAGGATCCTATAACCAGTTCTCTGAGGATACTGAGGGATGGCTGTAATTGAACAGAATATGAAGTAGCAAATAAAATTAATAAAGTCATAACAATCTTAAAGAACTTCTTGGCATCTAGAAAAAAAATAAGATTTTCCAAACTGTTAGTTGGCACTTCATAAGTCCAACTTTAGGAGTATAACTTTCCTTTTAAAATCTCTACCTGTTGTACTAATTTACTGTGGTTTTTAACTTAGAAATGGTATTGCCAAATGGAATCCAGCATTAAAATTTTAACAGCTAACCCTGCATTGCCTCAGCTGAAGGCAAGTTGCCATAAGAAAGATGTACCTTCATCAGTTCCGGATGCATGCTCCTTTCCAAACTGGCCATGATGCTCTCGGCTTTGCCTTGGCTGCTAGTTTCATCATCTGTAAATTCATTAAAAGCAGATGTTCCAAATCATACAAACCATTACTAATCACCTAAGAGGAATATCCTAACTATCTCTTCTCCCACCCCATCCTCACCTACTAGATTTATTGCAAAGAATTTTGATTATGAAAGCATAGGGGAAACTTTAATGGGCTTTTGAAAACCTGCCATGAATTCCCTATCCATTTTAGTCTGGTTATATTTCATGTGTCTGAGTCTATACACTATCAACTCTGAAAAACAAATATATCAACCTTCAGAGTCACTTTTAATGAAGAAGCAGGTCAACCTTTAAGATTAAGAGTTCTATATTCATCCCACACAACAGACATTTCCATAGATTAAAGACAAGGGCTTTACCTCAATAACGAATCATTTAAAAATTCTGACCTTGTGCTGCTTCTACTGTCTCCTTTTTCTCTTGCACCAAACTGTCGGTATTGATCTGGATAATCTTTCTCAAAGTTATCAACCATTCTTCCATCTCCTGTTCAGTTTCAGCAGCCAGATAATGGCTGTACTTATCTAACATCTTGAGTTCAAAAGCATGACGGCGCATTTTAGGGCACTAGAAGAAAAAAAAACACCGCATTGATAAGTTAGTTTAGTTGCTCTTTTCCTATTAGATTTCATTAGTTTATTTCTACCTCAGAACAGCACATAGATATACCAATACTTTTATGAAAGAATTGCTTCTTTCAACTAGACAATAAATGAATGACCACATCGAACATCTTTTTTTTTTTTGTTCCCTCAGTACTGAGCTCAGTGTTATATGCACAAAGTGGGTATAAAATACTACTTGTTGAGTGAGTATTATCGTTTAAGGCCTTTTGACATCCATCACATTTAGATAATTACACTGCCACATGAAAGTAACCAAATATTTTATAATTTCCCCCTGCTCAAAGTTTTCCTTGCATATTTATAGATTTTCCTGGCTCTTAAAAACAATCGGCCCTTAAATGTGACCTGAAATAAATCTGGCACTTGCTTTATATCATAACATAAAATGCAATATCAATACCTAATTCATTTTACCACATATAATATGCACAAAAGAAAACTTTACTTGATTCACATTAAATTGTGGCTCTCTAGATTTATTGCAAAGGACAATATGGAAATGGCCAATGCTGAATACTAGCACACAAGGCAAATAAAATCTACCTCCTTTCCTCAAACATGATGACACATTCATTTATATTACCACCTTCTCTGTCACGACCAAAGAAATGACACACTCCCTCTCCCAAATAACACAGTGTTAGTTTTAAGAAAGGTTCATGAATCAATAATTTTCCACTGCATAGTCATTACTCAAGAAGGAACCAAGAAATTTCCTCTTTCTCATCTTCAAAGTATAGTAAAGGGTGACATCAAACTGCTGTAGCAAGTCACAAAGATTTATATATTTGAAAATATTTGGAAGGGGAGATCATAAATAGATGAGGAAAACAGAGCCTAGGAACAAATGGTCAATCCAGACTAAAGCTAATAAAGAATTTTTGTAATTTGTGTGTGTCCTCTTTTTTCAGTAATATATAGATAGATATAGTGTCCCCCAAAAAGTATACACACTGAATAGTTATGAAGGCAGTTTATTAAAATACATTTCATTTTCAAAATTGAGCTATCAGCTATTAAAGTGTGTATATATATTTTTTGGGACACACTATATATATCACCTTCTAGTCACATAGATTTTCATATTCTTACAAGTTGTTTTTCATTTGATCCTTATAATAATCTCATTTGATCAGAAAATAGACACTTTAGTTTTGAAAATTAAGATTCAGGTCGGTTAGGGGCATTGAACTCACATCTCATGCCTCCTAATCAGCCCTGTGCTACTTCTGGTCGACCATGCTACCTTGGCTCTGTAGTAATGGCTCCTATCTTGGTGAACTGACTTCTTATTTAGATCATCTCTGTGTCCTGTTTCCCACCCAGTCTTTGTTCATGCCCCCTCAATAATTCAAATCAGTAAACATTTGTTAAGCCACTGCTGCTGTGTGCAAAACACCGCTAATTATTATAGAGGACACAGACATGATGAATATGACATGGTCCCTTAAAGTCTAAAAATGAATGTGCAGAATTACCCACAAGTTAGAGTATGATTCACAGATTAGAGTATAATAGAGAAAAAAAAGCCAAGTGGTCATACAGGGGAGGTGGTGCTTAATTCCACTTGGTGGGCATGAGGGTAAGGAAGGAAACAGAAAACATTTCATGGCAGAAGTGCTATTTGAGCTGAGTCTTAAAGATAAGGTTCAAACAGGAACTGAAGGGGAAAGTATATGTCAAGCAGAGAAATAAATGTAAGAAAGGCATATACATGTGAAGCTATGATTAGAGCACAGAATGTATAAGGGAATGCCAGGGGATGAAGTTAGAAAGCAGGGTGAGGGCCAATCACTACGGTAATGATTCTGCCTGCAATGGTAAGACCTTTAGATCTCACTATGCAAGACAATACATCAAGAGCCACAAGGTTTTGGGTAGAAAGTAAACGACCCCATCTATGTCTTAGGAAGATAAATTGGAGCAGGACAACAATTCAGAAGGCAGGAAGGTAAGATTCTAGGTAAGAGAAGAGAAAATGGAAAACCAGAGGAAGCACAGTGAGAATGGGAAAATGGTAAGAGATTGAATAGGTCCTTGAAAGCCAGACTTGAAAGGATTGGGTAAACACCTGAATACTAGCACAGAGCAAGAGTGGGCCAATTGCAGAGGATTCTGAGTTGTCTTAGCAGATGAGATGCCATTAACCAACAGAGAAAAATGACGAGATTCTTTTTTTTTGGAATTGACATTTTTTTAAAATTTCTTTATTGATTAAGTTATTACATATGTGTCCTTATCCCCAAGCCAAGTTGATCAGCCCAGCTGGCATGGCTCAATGATTGAGCTTCCATTATGAAGGTCACAGTTTGATTCCAGGTCAGGGTATATGCCCAGGTTGTGGGCTCCATCTCCAGTGTGGGATGTGCAGGAGCAGGCCATCAGTGATTCTCTCTCATTGATGTTTATATCTCTCTCTCCCTCTTCCTTCCTCTCTGAAATCAAGTAAAATCTATATTTTTTCATTATTTTTTAAAATATATTTTATTGATTTTTTACAGAGAGGAAGGGAGAGGGATAGAGAGTTAGAAACATCAATGAGAGAGAAACATCGATCAGCTGCCTCCTGCACACCCCCTAACTGGGGATGTACCCACAACCAAGGTACATGCCCTTGACCGGAATCGAACCTGGGACCCTTCAGTCCGCAGGCAGACGCTCTATCCACTGAGCCAAACCATTTAGGGCAGAATCTATATATTTTTTAAAAGAGTTGATCAATAACCATTTTCGAGAAGGGGAAGAAAGATTACCTCTACAGCCCTACCTGAACAACGTCAATGCAGGCGTCCAAGTAGATGGAAGTTTTAGGTTCTTTTGAATTTTTTTCATCTTTACAGGAATTGAGAATATATGAACCATCAGGAAGTTGAGTTAAGTAAAAATACCGTCTCTTGAATACCTATGGAGGAAGAAACAGCAATGATACATTTGTCACATATACATTGCATTTGAATAGTTTCTTTGAACTAAAAACTTTGAAAAACTTGCCACAGGCATTATATGTGGACAACCTTCAGACAACTCTGAAAAGTGTTAGGAATTACAATTATCTTCATTTTTTTAAGATGGAGAATTTGAAGTCAAGTGATTTACTCAGTTAATCAAATATCTAGAGAAGAGGTTTTAACACTTTAAAGTTTATAAAGTAATTTTGTATCTGAATTACTGTCTATTTCATTATAGCATCCATTTCCCATTTAATTGCAAACCATGACTGGATTCTTATCATTTCCATCATATCATCACAAATCCAAGTATAAATATAAAATATATACACAAACACACCCCTCTATCATTTATTTATCTCTCATCTGCACATCTTCCTGCACTCACCTATGCTGTTTCAGTATCCCTACTTGTGAAAGTAAAGCTTATAATGCACTCACTGAGTCATTAGTTCCTTACCATTGTTGTGCGCTCTGAATGCTGAGATTTTAATCAAAAGGCCCAGTGGGATTGTGCCATTCGTTTGCAATTAGGGATTCACAACAGTGAAGAAGTAGTCTGTTACTACAACTCATAGCAAAAGCCACAGGAATTGGGGAAAAGGAAAAGTCTGATACATTCATGCTACCTCTCTACTCTCCCCTAAAAAGAGTCTTGGACCCGATGAAGGAAGTGAGAAAAGGGGATTCTGAGCTCTCTGATGAATCTATGCTTCTTTCAATAAGCCACAAACTCTAAGCTGTGTCAAGCATTTCTTATAGTAAAATTCCCCAGGATTATGGATCTAAAATAATGTCAGAAAATGGGAAGAGAGACTAGGAAATAGATTTTTGGTGATTATTGGGAAAATGCATTGCAATGCATCTTATGTTACTCACAGGAGTTCGTTTTTAGATTTAAGGTTGCCATTTGCAATCACTCATCTAATTATCCAGTTATGATCTCTGACTATTTTAAGAACTATAATTATGAAAAGAGTTTTATTTGGCAACATCGTTCTTGAAAACTACTTCACTTCTGGCAAAGTAGCTGAAATATCCACAATTTATTTCTCCATAGCATGAGTAAACAAAAAAATAGAAACATGTTAAGGGACATTTCTTTTTAGGAAAAGCAGTAAATAGATGTAATGAGCTTGCAGTTATTTTGGACTTGTTTAAACATCATTAATTTTGCAATGAATGACAAAAATATAACAGTGGGAGGAACACCCTAACAGGTTAGACTGGTAAATGCTACAGCTTCTATTTCAGGGAGTGGCCATGTGGGCTATGTCTTATCAACAAAAAGGAGTCCAAGAAGAAAAATATTGCTTTGTTTTTCAATGCCAATCAAGTAAATGTTGCTGCATTAGTTTACAAGGGTAGAAAGTGTGTGTGTGTGTGTGTGTGTGTGTGTGTGTGTGTGTGTGTAGCATATACATATATTTTCATATTTGATTCACCCACAGTTAAGTTTACTGGAGCTACAGTTAAATAAATCTAGATTCATACACAAGTATACACATGCTAAATACATACAGAAATATATAGAGAAATATATGTATGTTTGCTTATTTTCACAACAATGGTACATTCACATCTGTTATTAAAATGATGGAACCAGAAGACCTAAAATTACACACTGAGCTTATTTAAAATGAAAAAACACCACTTTCTAAAGTTATTATAATAACTATTTGAGAAAATTTTTGAAAAAAGATACATTTTCCAGGCAGAAATTAACATGAAAAAATTAACACCAGATTAGAATGTGAACAATGATCAAATCTAGAACTCAGTGATACAATCTGTAGAATCCACTTGCAGAGTCCATAGCCAGCAACAAAGAGGGACAGAGGAAGGGAAAATACAGAGCAAACAGTTGTGGCACAGAGTCAAATTATAGTCTATAAAAATTTTTTCATGCACAGCTGCCTCACCAAGCAAAGACATTTTGTGGCAGCCGCCACTTCCAATATTAGCCAAGCACATCATTACAAAAGAGATGGAAAGGGATCTGAAATTACAGTAAATCACTTCCTGTAACATTGTAATTATGTCTAAATGTGACACTGAGGTAGGTAGCTCATGAATCTGGGGAGAGGGCAGATGCCTGCAAGTCATTTGATCTTGATTTGCAACCAGCACTCCTGCTTGTCAGCAGTGAAGCTGTCCTCGAGACTCTGCTTTTCTCAGTTTCCTCACTTATAAAATGATGTAATCAGACTACATAATCTGTACGATCATTTTTTTCATGATCTACAAATAATTTTATTGAAACTCAATGAATAACACAGCAGCCTTCCTAGGCTAGGGGTAACCCTCCCCCAAATGATTTTCTACAGGAAACTGGGGGTGGGATAGAAGAGGGTGGATAAATGGTCTAAAAGGAGATTTGGCTTGGGATGGTGAACACACAATACAATATACAGATGACATGTTATAGAATTGTATGCATAAAACCTGTATAATTTTATTAACCAATGTCACCTCAACAAATTCAATAAAATAAAAATAAGTAAATAGCACAGTTTGTAGAGAAAGGAAGTTTTGAAAAGTCATTTCTGTCAAAATCAGACTCTGCCTCAACAGATCTGTAAAATCTCTCCTCTTTCTAATATTCTATGAGATGTTACATTTCAACATCTGGGAAGCTTTTAGGGTGACTTTCAAAGAAAAAAAGGAGAGGCCTAAATCTCTCATGTGGAACCAAAAGGAAAATCAGAAAAATGACTTCCCTGACATTTTTTAAATTTCCAAGATGTTGCTATTTCGGGTACAGGTCTACACTGGTTTTTTTTTTTTCCATTTCAAAAAGAAGACAGCTGTTAAAATAATGACTATACAGTGGTAATTATTCTATATCATACCTTTCATCTGAAGGCCTCAAGTCCTTTGTAACCAATAACTAATTATTTTAATGTCACTAAGGAATAAGAATCATTATCCACATTTTATCTAATAGCAAACTGAGAGACCGAGAACTCACTCAAATTCACAAAGGCAAGTCAGTTTTGGAACTAGAATCATAATCATGTGACAGAGACAAAGAGAATTTTGCCCACACCCATCTAATGGCTTCCCATCGAGGTTCAAATAAGACTCAAAATACTCACCATAGCCTAGGCTGATGTACATGATCTGGCCTCAAATGATCTCTTGGACTTTATTCCTAATTCTGCCGCTCCAACTACACTGGTTTACCCGCTGTTCCTCAAACACCCCAAGCAAGCTCCTTTGAGCTTTTGCATTTTCTGTTCCCTTAGCCTGGAATTCTCTCCCCCCCCCCCCCCCCCCGTATCCACATTCTTCACTCTCTTTATTTCTTTCAGGTCTTTGCTTGAATCTTTCCTCCTCTGAGAGGTCTCATTGTAGCACTGTATTTTATTTTTTTCATAGAAAGATCACTATCAGCATATATATTATTCATCTATCTGTTTATTTATTAATTGTCTCTGTTAGACTGATAAGGTCCATGTCTCATCCACTGCTATATTCTCAGGACCTATACCAGTGCCTGGATTCAATAAAATGTTGCAAAATGAATGATGAATGAATAATTCATTCTTCAGTGCAAATTCTCCAATGGTTTCATACAATAGAATGGTTTCTTAATGCCCATATTCTTCCTTCTCACCTTTATTATTTTTCCTAAATGGTGAAGTCAGCTGAAAACTTCCCACCTTAATCAGTGAGAAGCATAAATTCTGACCAAAGGCCCATTCAGACCACCCAGAAAAATAAATAAAACAGAGAGGAAGCCGGAGGAGATCATTCTGAAGGCCCTCAGCTGTGTAGATGAGAACCTTTTGAACATGACCCTTTCTGGAGCAAGAACAAAGGCCTTTTAACACTCATCTGAATCAAAGATGGAAGGCAAGAAATTTTGAATACCTAGTATCCTCTAATTTAGGAGGCCCTTTTATCATCTATATACTAAAGAGCCAGGGTACTAACGACCAATTACCACCTAAGGCTTGACCAGACCTGAAGTCATTGCTGGGTTGCCACGGTGACCCAGCACTGACTGGGGCCACTGTGGGCACCTTGACCCAGCACTGACTGCCAAGGGGGCTATGGATCAGGCCCGGAGAGAGGGCTGCAGAAAGAGAGGTAGGGTCTGATCCGTAGCCTCTGTAGCAGCTGTTGATCAGAACTTGCCTCTTTTTCTCTCCCAGCCTGGCCAACAGCCGCACCTCCATTTCTCTCCAGGCCTCCACCCGGGCTGCTGATCAGCCCTGCCTTTCTGATCAGGCCCCATTGATAGGCCCAGAGACGCTGACTGGCATAGAAACTGACCAATCAGAACCAAATTGGCTGGCAGAGGAGGGCAGTTGGGAGCAAGATCAGGCCAGCAGGGGAGGGCAGTTAGGGGTGATCAGGCAGGCAGAGGCAGTTAGGGGTGATCAGGCCAGTAGGGGAGAGCAGTTAGGGGTGAGATCAGGCTGGCAGGGGAGGGCCATTGGGGGCGAGATGAGGCCGGCAAGGGAGGGCAATTGGGGGCAACCAGGCTGGCAGAGGAGGGCAGTTGGGAGCAAGATCAGGCCAACGGGGGAGAGCAGTTAGGGGCGAGATCAGGCCAGCAGGGGAGGGCAGTTGGGGGCTCGATCAGGCTGGCAGGGGAGGGCAGTTGGGGGCTCGATCAGGCCGGCAGGGGAGGGCAGTTAGGGGCAATCAGGCAGGCAGAGGCAGTTAGGGGCAATCAGGCAGGCAGAGAAGTTAGGGGTGATCAGGCAGGCAGGCAGAGGGGTTAGGGGCAATCAGGCAGGCAGGTAGGTGAGTGGTTAGGAGCCAGCGGTCCCAGATTGTGAGAGGGGTGTCCAACTGCCGGTTTAGGCCCAATCCCTAAACCAGCAGTCAGACATCCCCCGAAGGGTCCCTGATTGGAGTGGGTGCAGGCTGGGCTGAGGGAACCCTGCCCCCTCTGTGCACAAATTTCATGCACTAGGCCTCTAGTTTTACATAACAAATCTTGAGTGTTTACCTATGTGTGTTACCTAAAGGGTAATTATTTTCTGCTAAATTACATGAACCAGGACCCCTGAGAAAGGATGCTCTAAAGGCTTTAGAGCAAAATAGGTAGGCAAAGTAGGTGGGACAGGAGCAAAGCAGAAATGGGGCCAGGGAAACTGACTTGACTAATGTTTCAGACAGAACAAAAAAGAGGCAGTGAGGAATGGGACAAAGCAGGACAGCAAGAGACATACTGGATCTCAGAGCTGTTCTACAGAAAGGTAAAAGGCACACTGGGGAAGAATACCCCACAACTCACCAGAAAACTGAGTTATGCTTAATTGCAACAAAATGCCAAGAACGTCATCCTGCTGCAAAACCCCTACCAGTAAGGTGGCAATCTAATGTATTACTCATCTCTCTGCACCATCTCATTTTACAGTCCTACCAAGTTTTAATATATCACATAGGCCTACCCACTGGGAAACAGGTTAAAAACCAACGAGCTTTTCATAAGTAATTCCACCATAACTGGGCACTGGAAATTTTTTAACTATTTAGTTTGAGGCAAAGTCTAGTAGGAGGGATCTACAATCTATCCTTCTCATTACAGATGAACTGTTTTATCAGCTTGTGTTCAGCATCTCATGGCCCTGCTCAAATTTTCAGTGACCCTCAATTACCCACATGGCAAGGCTCACATGCCTGATCCAGCATTCAAGGCACTCCCACTATTCTACTAATAATATAAAATGATAACAATTGCTGACATCTATGGAGTGCTTACTCCATTACATTTGCTGGCTAAGTGCTTTCTTCATAATGTATCATTTAATGCTCATAACCACCCTGTGTGGTAATTATTATTATCATCTCCATGTTATAGAGGAGAAACTGAGGCACAAGGAAATATCAAAGGACCAGACCAACTTTATCTCCCATTACTACTCAACTTCTCCTAACACAACTGCCCTGTACATATTGCCTGCCATACTCACCTCATTTCTCATTCCCTTTCTTTGAGGTCCCACCTCCTTCATGAAACCTTCTCTGACCCCAGGTCACAGTGATCTGGACTCATGTAACAACTGGTCTCTGTACCACCTTTAGACAATTCATTATTTTTATTGTGTCTCATCACCCCAAATAGGTTGTAAGCTCTACATGTTACTTCTTTTCAGCCTCCGCAATGCTAACATGTTTTACTAGCGTTCAACATATATTTGATGATGAATTCATTGATTTCTAATAGTATCAGGTATATAAGAAACCCCTAATAAATGATTTTTGACAGTCACCAATGAATAAGGGGAAATAAAACATAAAAAACAAATTCATATTACCTATAAAATGAGTGCAATCCATTTGTTAGCTGTGAGAGACAGTGTAGTAGACTTGGAAATACAACTCACTAACATATCAAAGATGAAAGATTTTCTTTTTGTTCCAACAAACACAGTAACCTCAGCCTCCCAGCAATTATTTTAATATTGTATGTGCTTTTAAAGGCAAAATCCTCTTTTGATTTGTTGTTCTCCCACTGTAGAAGGGGGAAAAACCCTCCCATAACAATCAAAGAGTTAGTGGGGACTTTTAGACTTCAGATATATAACAAATTACTCTCTTTTGTACAAAAAAAGGGCACCAAAAGTGAGTCATATATCAAGCAGTTGAACTTGCAACCCCGATAACATACCAAAACACTTCAACGTTTAATTGCTGAGCATGGGGAGGAGGAAGCTAGAGGAATGTGATCAAACTGAGCCAAGAAGATGCATAAAGGTGGGTGTCCCAAGGGTTAGCCAAGAATCTGCAGCAGATTTTTTTAATGAAAAACCACCCTTGAGAGCAGATTCTTCCTTATTTCATATATCATTATATCCCTTAGGAAAAACAGTTCTAAATACCACGGGAAGGTCATGTCCAATATCATAGCTATCTAGTTCACATTAAATTCCTTCACTAATACAAAAAGAAGTTAACAAAAGCAGATGTGTCCACCAACTACTTGAGAAAGAGGGAATGAAAATGAATAGGTTTCTGTGGGAATTGGAATCTCTGTCAAAGGGATCATTTCTTTTCTATGATCTTAAACTTCTCTCCAAAACTTTTCCAGGAATTGAAGAGTTGCAATGGGTGTGTTTTCATTAACAAGAAAGTACAAATTGAGGATATGAATAACCTATGACAGGATTTGTCTTGTTTTAACATGAACACCAAGAATAAAGCAAATTACAAGCTCTGAGTAAAGTGGTCACTGGCCCCAGGCAACCAAGAGAGCTTCTGTAAGAGCTGTGTGAGGCCAACGTCCTCCTAGTGAGCGGAAGTACTCAGGCACTGAGACTGTGACTTGTGGAGTGATCCACGTCATTAGCCTCTCTCCAGTAGTCTGAGTTCCTCCGGGCTGCTTTCTCAGTCAATAATGGGGATGCTCAAAAAGCACTTCTGGGGAAAAATGACAATTGCAGAAAATGGTGAAGACTATATCTTAACAACAGATCAGATCTGAGGGGAAGGCGTACACTGGGGAAAATGCAAACTTTTATTCCATAAAAAGGGGATGTATAATCTTCACCAGCCCCTTTTTCCCTAGAGCCCATCACCATCAACCTGAATGTTCTTGAAAGCTCTGTGGCAGCTAGCTAGGGAGGTTTAGCTTTCTAAAGCAACCCATATATGAACTACTTTAGCTACATTATTCAATCACATTACAAGTCATGTGGCTGCTTTCTTAAAGGACCTTATAGTAGGCACCTTCTGATTTCCTTTTATCTACTGGATTTTGCTGAATCTCTTCTCTTTTTTCTTCTTTCTTTTCTTTCCACCTTCTCTCATAACTTTATTTTCCCCTTCATTGTCAATGCATTCCCTTATTTCTGAGAGTCAAAATGTCCAGGGCCCAACCAGCATGGCTCAGTGGTTGAGCGTCAACCTATGAACCATGTAGTCATTGTTTGATTCCTGGTCAGGGCACATGCCCAGGTTGCTGATTGCTGGCTCAATCCCCAGTGTGGGGCATGCAGGAAGCAGCCGATCAGTGATTCTCTCATCATTGATGCTTCTATCTCTCTCTCCCTCTCCCTTCCTTTCTGAAATCAATAAAATACATAAAAACAATAAAAATAGAATGTCCAGGAAAAGAACTTGGACTTGTTGATAAAGGCACTTTAAAGTGGTTGCAAATCATTTCAAACCTTCCAAAGGATTAATTCTACATAATTTTTCAAATCCAGAAATTTGTACATGAACAAAAACCCTTACATGCACAGTTCACACTAAAAGGCACCAAGTTGCCCTGCTTTAATACATGTCAGCCCCAGAGTGATCTACAGGCTAATGTCAAGCCACAGCGCATCAAAAAGGCACAGATGAAATAGGAGAGAATATGCGTGGCTCCTGCAGGCTGTTATTTGCCAATGAGTCATGATGAATACCCAGATCCTTCTGCTGTAGCTTCCTGGTCCGTCTGCTGTGAGTTTACAGAGCTATCAAAGCTTGAATTTTCCAATAGAAAAGGTTCTCTGCTCTCAACTTGGTGAGCTCTAGCCCTGTGGTGCTCGTTGCTAAAGCTACCAAAGCTTCTCACCAGTGTGGGCTGAAGGTCTCAGCAGGCAGGGGCCTCCAGATGCATCCAGGGTAAAACTGCCACCAACACCAGGAAAATGACTAGATAATAGCACGCCGGAATCATCTTCCCGTCTGCTTGTGAGACTCATTAATTTTCTTCACTTTAAAGCCATCGGAGTAGAAACAAATACCAGTATATAGAAATTTCCTTTCAGAGTGTCTCATAGATTCTGTCAGCCCTTTATCTCAGTTCTTCTGCCTCTGCTCTTCCCAGCTCTCCTAGAGCTGTGTCAGCCAGTCACCCCACCTTTAGGTTTAGCCTCTCTCCTAGGCCTGAGCCAATCCAGGCCTGAAGCAGGAGGAAGGTGTATGACCCCCACCTTGGAACAGAACACCTCAGGGTACAAGCCCGAGTCCCCTGGTGCACCTTGGTTGATAGGCCTGGACTTCCACTACTCCAAATTCCAGCCTGGCAACTACAAAATGGCTGCCCATGCCCAATCCGCTCCCAGCCCGCTCCATACACTCACGTGCCCTCTACTTATATACAGAGAGGGTACAGTAAACATTGCAAGTTTCAACTAATTTCAACGATGGTGAAATAAATAACAGTTAAAACACAATTACTCTAGGAAAAAAATATCTTGGCAAAATCCCTCAGATGCCTTAACTGAATTGGGCTGAACCTTCCTCTCATGTCCATTCTAGCAGTGATTAATCCTGCAATACAACACTACTGCTATGGCTCAGGAGGTGAAACCAGGAGAATACAGGATATATATTCACCTCCCAGAAATCCAAAATGGGGACTCATAATCCATAATGGAAAATAGCTGGGATAAGTGAAATCCATACCCAGAGACAATTCCCAAATCTCATTATAGGCTTTACTGTTTCAAAATAGTCCCTATTCTATTTTTTTTCTTTTTAAAGCTGTGTAACACATATGACCAAGTTGGTTTATTCTTCTTTTCCTTCCTTTGCCTACTGGTTGGTAGAGGTTTTCAAAAGAAATGTGTTTTTATGTTCTGTGAATTATACCTCACAGAAAAAAAAAAAACAAGTGTCCAAAATATGAACAGCTGGAGATAAAAAGGGGGAAAGCAAAGAGCCTGTGCTCAGCAGCAGCAGAATAACAATTAGCTGGAGACAAACCGCAGCTGTCCCCTTTAGCCAGGCCACGTGGTCATCAGGTTTCCTCAGACCCTGCACCCTTACATGAATTTCTGCTTCCTGGCTGGCCCCTGTAAGTGGTGGACTTTGCAACCTTGGAGATAGATAATACACAAGCTAAACAATCGACCTCTGACTGACTGAATTCATCTTCTATTGCTGTTGTAACAAATCACAAACTTAGTGGTTTCAAACAGCACAAATGTATTACCTCACAGTTCTATAGGCTAGAAGTCCGACATGGGTCTCGCTGGGCTCAAATCAAAGTTGTAGCAGAGCCCTGCTCCCTTTCAGAAGTTCTAAGGTAGAATCCTGGCCTCTTCCGGCTTCCAGTGGCTACCCACATTTCTTAGCCCATGGTTCCTTCCTCCATTGTCAAAGCCAGCAATATGGCACCTCTCAACATAGCTTATCTCTGCCAAAACCGGTTTGGCTCAGTGGATAGAGCGTCGGCTTGCGGACTGAAAGGTCCCAGGTTCGATTCCGGTCAAGGGCATGTGCCTGGGTTGCGGGCACATCCCCAGTGGGAGATGTGCAGGAGGCAGCTGATCGATGTTTCTCTCTCATCGATGTTTCTAACTCTCTATCTCTCTCCCTTCCTCTCTGTAAAAAATCAATAAAATATATTTTAAAAAAAAAAAAAAAACATAGCTTATCTCTTTCCCTAACTCTCCTCTTTAGCCTCCCTCTTCCTAGTATAAGCACCCTTGTGATTAGTTGCCCCCCTCCCCGAATAATCCAGGATAATCTCCTGATCTGCTGATTAGCAATTTTAATTCCCCTTTGCTAGGTAAAAGAATATTTACAGCAAGCATGTCAAACTCAAAGTATAGTGGGGATACCTTAGATCAGTGATGGCGAAACTATGACAGGCGTGTCAGAGGTGACACGTGAACTCATTTTTTTGGTTGATTTTTCTTTGTTAAATGGCATTTAAATATATAAAATAAATATCAAAAATATGTCTTTGTTTTACTATGGTTGCAAATATCAAAAAATTTCTATATGTGACACGGCACCAGAGTTCAGTTAGGGTTTTTCAAAATGCTGGCACGCCGAGCTCAAAAGGTTCGCCATCACCGCCTTAGATCAAGCATGTCAAACTCATGGCCCACAGGCCGTATGCAGCCCATAACGAATATTGTTGTGGCCCAGCCATTATAACGGTATGTAAGAAAATTTTTAATAAAATTTCTGGTAACTTAATTTTTACAAAATCCTTTTATACATAATTATTAATAACGAACTACAAAGTTTGCTAATGACTGATTACTATAATCGTGCTGCATTCATTTCCCTTATGCCCCTTATGCGCAGGTGCACCATTCTTTCCACTAATACTAGCAGCGGATATTTTAGCAGTCGATTGCCATGTCGTTAGTCTTGGACTGACTTATTGGTGTGCGCAACAGGAAATATTTCACTTTCACAGAACAAGAAAAACAGGCTTATTTGTGTTACGCTTATTAATTTGTGCAGTTATTCAGTGTCTGGTTAAGTTAATGTTCAAGAAAACATATTAATTTTTTATTAAAATGTTCTGCTATTTTATGTTAACAATAACTCATTTATTTCAGCCCTTTGTCTTCAGCATGTTTCTATCAAAATAAACTTACGTTTCTATGAAAATTAAAGCTTTTTTTTTTTTTGCAGCCCACATAAACTTAAACCTTGTTTAGTTAGCCCATGTTAGTCTTTGAGTTTGACATGCTTGATGTACAGGTTCCAGGGATTAGAACATGGACATTTTGGGGTGTGGGGATATTATTCTGCCTACCACATCAACCAATCCATATTTCAAAAATTAGGAAAAAACTTTAAAGCATGTACTTTTTATAGGCAACTGTATTTTGATTTATAATATAATGGAGACCTTAAGAAAGTTTTATGTAAATCAAATTATAATTTACAGGCATTAGGTCAATTCACTATTGAAAGGAACCCTGTGGTGAATTGTTTTATAAAGATATTAGAGGCCCGGTGCACAAAATTCATGCATGGGTATGGTCCCTAGGCCTGGCCAGCGATTGAAGCATGAGCATCTGGCATGGAAGGGTAGGTTCCAGCTGACCTCTGGGCCCTGGGCAGCACCTGGGCTCCTGCTCGCACCCACCTTGGCCTGGCGCCACCTGCTCACCTGCTCCACCATCCTGCTGTGGTCCCGCTCTCATCGGGGCTTATCAGGGCTGGCAGTGCCTCCACTGCCACCCGCTGCCAGTGCTGCATGGCCAACACCAGCCACATTCCACGCCATCCCCTGGTGCTCAGCACACATCATAGCGAGCAATCAAACTCTCAGTCTCCCAGTCGAATGACCACCCAAGGGGACAATTTGCATATTAGGCTCTTACTATATAGGATTAATTCCCTAATGTTTTATTTTATGCTTGAGCATGGACAAAACTTAATTTTTTTGAGAATGTTAAGGGGAAAGGAGTGGAGTCAAAAACTATAAAACTTCTGTAGCCAGTGTGGCTCAATGGTTGAGCATTGACCTATGAATCAGGAGGTCACAGGTTCGATTCCCAGTCAGGGTATATGCCTGGGCTTCAGGCTCAATCCCCAGTGTGGGGCATGCAGGAGACAGCCGATCAATGATTCTCTCTCATGATTGATGTTCTATTTCTCCCTCTCTCTTCCTCTCTGAAATCAATAAAAATATATTTAAAAAACAAACAAACCATAAAGCTGTCCTGACCAGTTTGGCTCAGTTGGTTGGAGCATCGTCCCACACACCAAAAGGTTCAATCCCCAGGCAGGGTGTGTATGGGAGGCGGCCAATCAATATTTCTCTTTCTTTCTCTCTCTCTCTCTCTATCTCTATCTCTCTCTTTTTCTCTCTCTCTCCTTCCTTCCTTCCCTCCCTCTACCTTCCTCTCTCTTAGATATCAATAAAAGCATATTTTTCAAGAACCATAGAACCATTTTCTAATAACCTGCACAGAATTGTAACCTTCACATATGCATTCCTTTACCCAGGTAACTCTTACAGTAGATATAATAAAGACTTGCGACTCATCCACTCAGCCAGTGAGCACCAAGAGTGTGCTGGTTAAGAGCAAAGGCTCAGGCATCAGCCTGTGTAGGTACAAATCCCATCTCTGAAAAGTTGGAGTTGTGTGACCTTGGGTTAATCACTGAATTTATTTGTGCCTCACTTTCCACATCTATAAACTAATAATACAGTGCCTCTAACACAGGGCTTCCATGAGGATTAATTGAGATCCAGAATATAAAACACTTAGTATGGTGCCTGGCACATACTCACTAAATGGATTCTCATAATCATGTGCAAAGGCCTGTGATTAGGTGCAGGAGACAAATAAGAAGCATCCTACAACTTATTATTCATTATTTTCAGAGCTTGAAAATGAAAGTGAGAACAGGACTTGACCACTAAATGGAAAGCAGCAAGTGAGATATTAAATCAAGATGAAATTTGAGTCTTTCCTTGGTAGATACCCATGATTTCTGCTTGCAGGCAATGTGCAAGACAGAATGACCTTCAAAACTTAATGGAAGTGTGAATCATCTTCAGCAAACCACATGATCTTATACTGAATATCTGATAGAACGATTCTATTGGGGTATCAGAGAATAATTTATTTCCCTGCTCAGAATCTCCAAGGAGCTTGTTAGTTTTACCTTTGGATTTTAATGGTTCTTCAGTCTACCAAACAAAGCCAACCTCATGTCTGAGACATTCAAGGCCCTGCACAATGTAATCCCTTTCTCTGTTTCTACCTTGTGTGACAAAGCCCTTACACAGACCCACTATTCTGACCAAACTAGAAAACTCTCTAGTTGTGCTTTAGCTGGTTTGGCTCAGTGGACAGAATGTCAGCCTAGGGACTGAAGGGTCCTGAGTTTGAGTTTGATTCTGGTCAAGGGCTCATGTGAGGGTTGCAGGAGGCAGTCGATCAATGATTCCCTCTAATCATTGATGTTTCTAACTCTCTCTGCCTCTCCCTTCCTCTCTGATATCAATAAAAATATATTTTACACAAAACGAAAAACTCTCTAGTTCTGACAGTACTAATGTACTGCTTTATGTAGTAGTTAATTTGATATGTTTTGTATCTAGCTAGCCTGGAAGTTATCGGAGGCAAGAAACCCCCATCTTACATAACCATGTATTTTCCCTCTACACATTACATTTATTTCCACATAGAAATCTTTGCCAGAAGGTAGGGGGTTTGGGGGGCTGGGTGAAAAAGGTAAAAGTACAAATTGGTAGGTACAAAATAGTTACAGGGATATAAAGTACAGCACAGGAAATCTATTCAATAACATTGTAGTAACTATGTATGGTGCCAGGTGGGTACTGGAAATATTGGGGGGAATCACTTTGTAATGTATATGATAGGCTAACCCAGGGGTGGGCAAACTTTTTGACTCGAGGGCCACAATGGGTTCTTAAACTGGACCGGAGGGCCGGAACAAAAGCATGGATGGAGTATTTGTGTGAACTAATATAAATTCAAAGTAAACATCATTACATAAAAGGGTACGGTCTTTTTTTTTTTTTAGTTTTATTCATTTCAAACGGGCCGAATCCGGCCCGTGGGCCGTAGTTTGCCTACAGTTGGGCTAACCACTATGCTGCACACCTGAAACTAATAGGAAATAATATAAAATGTAAACTGTACCTGAGAAATAAAAATCCTATATAATAAAAGCCTAATATGCAAATTGTCCCCTCGAATGGTCGTTCGTTCAACCGGGAATTCAACCAGGAGACTGGGAGTTCGACCGCTCACTATGACATGTGCTGACCACCAGGGGATGGCGCAAAACATGGCAAGTGTTGGCGACTCACTGTGACCTCTCGTCGGCTACTTGGGGGCGGGGGTGACAGGGACGGAGGTGCGTTGAGAATGTGGTGTGTTCACCCAGCTCACTCTCACTCCCCCTGCTACCCTCCCCTGAGATGCCGGGGCTCTCACGAGGAGCCTGCCCCACACCCATGCTGCCTCTTCTGGATGAGCCTGGCCGCAGCCACTGGGACTGCAGGGCCCGGTCGGGCTCCCTATGGGTTCACGCAGGAGCTGGTCTGCGAGGCCAGCCGGGAGAGAGCGTGCTGCCCACTGGCTTCTGTGCGGCGCTGCTAGAGGCCCACGCTGTGCCCCCAACCACGGCGTCCAGCCACGCTCACTGCATCTCCGCATGGGGACTCGGGTGCCTTGATTCAGACAGAGGGGGGCATGCGGGGGCCAAGGGACTGAGGTGCTTTCCAGGGTCCAGAGGTCAGCTGGGACCTGCCCTTCCATGCCAGACACTCATGCTTCAATCGCCGGCCAAGCCTAGGGACTGCACCCATGCACAAATGTCATGCACTGGGCCTCTGATAAGTAAATAAAAGAAACAGAAACTTTGATGCCCTTTTGTTTCAAAGCTACTTTCTTTATTCCTCTGAAGGTCTCCTTTTTCAACTTCTTGATTCAGAAGATAATAACTACTTTTCTTTTAAAGTTACACTTCTTAATTCATCCTGAGACTTCAGATTTTTAAAATTGCATACATCTGTGAGAATCTTCTCATTAAAGTTTTTTTTGTTAGGGTTCATTGCAAAAAATTTTTTAAAGAAATATTCTTTTTAGACAGGCTACTAATGAGAATATCCTTAAAATAATGAAATACTATAAGTACTTCTTACCTTCATGGTAACTGTGATGGTGCTATTTACATTTGCTTTGTACAACCAGCCTTGTTTTATCACACCACCCTTCTGAGAACACAAAGAAGATGAATCCTGAAAAGAGCAAAAACCATCAGTGAAACAACAGCCAGCCATCTAATCAAATAGTATTTGGGGGGGCATGAACTAGGCCCTGCTCCAGTTTCTAATCGAAGCCTTACGGTCCCTTCCCTCCAAGAAGATGCCTGGTTAAACTTAAAATGAAAGACTCTGTGCTGTGCACACAGTAGGCACTCAATATTTACTTAATTGTATGAGCCGTCATCTGGGAAAATCTTCTGCATTATGTCAACAAGCAAAATGCACCTCAAAATGTCACAGACATCCGGGCCATCTGTCCCCTGAGGGATATATCAGGCAGGAGAGTCCAGATGAATCATCACATCACATACCCAGTGCAGGAAAAGCAGCTCCACAAGCATGTCCCACAGGTGGTAAAACATTCTATATAATCAAAGCCTAATATGCTAAGTGTCCGACCATTCCTATAACGTGCACTGACCAGCAGGGGGCAGACGTTCCAACCAGTAGGTTAGCTTGCTGCTGGGGTCCAGCCGATCAGGACTGGGTGAGGGCCCTGGAGCCCTCTTGCGGCCCCTCCCTGGCCCCGATCATGCACCGGTGAGGTCCCTCGGCCTGGCCTGCACCCTCTCACAATCCGGGACCCCTCGGGGGATGTCAGAGAGCCAGTTTCGGCCCAACAACCACAAGTCAGGCCAAGGGACCCCACCAGTGCACAAATCTGTACATTAGGCCTCCAGTGTTTATATAAAATCACAGCCCAGTTCACTTGATTTTCCCCCCCAATTCCATTTGTAAATGCAACTTTTTTTAAAATATCTAATTAGTTTGAAAGTTGGCCACAGGTCATTCAAATATAATTCTTCCCCTCATCTTTTCTTAAGGAAATCCTCAATAGAAGGGACCTTGAAGAAACCAGTGCAGTGGCCCCAATCTTTACCTCATCTTTCTCACAGTCCTCATCAATTTCAAATACATGATTGGGAATCTTTTCTGGTCTCATGGATTTGCTGAAAATGCAAGAGAATTGTCTTAAATGCTGAACAGAATAAAAAACATAACATAATAAGAAAGACTTCTTTCTTTCACAAGAAAATGCCAAGACATGAAGAGGAGAAATTCTTTTCTCCTTCCCAAACTCAGATTCTCTCCTCTGACTAAACTTATATTACCTTATATTACCTTTTAATTGTATGAGCCGTCATCTGGGAAAATCTTCTGCATTATGTCAACAAGCAAAATGCACCTCAAAATGTCACAGGCATCCAGGCTATCTGTCCCCTAACGCAGTCCTTTTATATAAGGACTCCCACATGTGCAGCCAGCAGCAAAGATATAACTAAGCCCAGATACTTTATCAGGGAAGGACAGAAATTGTCAAAGAATGTGTACCAGAGCTGTTATTGGTGGCAAAACCTTATCTTTCCCCAGGTCAAAAAGCAACACAGTGTCCTGGCCACTGTGGCCCAGTTGGTTGAGCGTCATCCCATGCACAGAAAGGAATTCAGTTTGATTCCCAGGTTGCAGGTTCCATCACTGGTTGGGGTACATGCGGGAGGCAACCAGTTGATATATCTCTCTCTCTCTCTCTCTCTCTCTCTCTCTCTCTCTCTCTCTCTCTCTCTCTCTTAAAAGCAACAGTGTAATTACAACTCTATCATTTGTTTGGTGTATGACCTCCAACAGGTCACCTTAGGACTCAGTTTTCTCCTCTGAGAAAGTGCTTTAAAAACTATAAAAGGATATACAAAGTCTTATTTCTCCAAAACTTTATCTGTATGCTACCCTGTGAGGTTGGCAGTATTATGGATGAGAAAAGGGGAAAAAAATGAGGGCTCAAACGGACTGAGTGACTGGCCCAAGGTCATCCAGCAAGTATATGGTAGAAATAAAATTTGAACATTGACTGTCTGACTCCTGAGCCACTGTACTCATGGTGGTCCTTCAACTCAACTGAAAGAGATACACTTTGTCAAGCGATTATCTGGGGTCATCAAATTGAGCCATATATTTTCTAGCCTTTTCATTGACACCACTGGAAAGTACTCAGTATGTTATCCAGAATCAAATAAAGATCATTTTATGGTCAATATAGATAGACCAAAGCCAAAAAGTGAACTCGTACATTTTGGAAAGAATTTCAGCGAGCAAAGTGAAGACATATTCAGTTACCCAAAATATTGCATTTACAAAACATGCTGGTTGCTTGAGGTTTTGCTTTACCATAAATTATAACTAAGAAGTTTCACAAGTGCTTAAAAAAAAGATAAAATGCTTAGTAATTCTCCTTCTGAAGGCTTCACTTGAATTCTGTACTTACCATGGCAACATTCGAAAGTCTCCAGAGAAGTCTTCATACTTGTAGTTTACCACATGCCAATCTGTGCTGTAAGTTTTAATACACTGAAAGAAAAGAGAAATCTTTAATTTGATATGTACAAAAAGTATACATATAGCCATTTTTTAAAAAATCAGGTAATGAGCTATAAAACTTAAAAATCACTTGGGAAATTTTGTTACTTGGATCTTCCTTTGGGGATTGACTGTGTTTCTCTAAACCAGTGATGGCGAACCTATGACATGTGTGTCAGAGGTGATACACGAACTCATTTTTTTGGTTGATTTTTCTTTGTTAAATGGCATTTAAAGATATAAAATAAATATCAAAAATATAAGTCTTTGTTTTACTATGCTTGCAAATATCAAAAAATTTCTATATGTGACACGGCACCAGAGTTAAGTTAGGGTTTTTCAAAATGCTGACACACCGAGCTCAAAAGGTTTGCCATCACTGCTCTGAACCAACTGGCAGCAATAAATGCCAATTCTTATGCTCTCTTCAACACTGAGTCCAAGTGCAGACAATATTCAAATCCAAAAGAAAAAGACTAAGAACACATGCTACTTGTGAAAGTATTTAAGCTCTAATCTCTGTATCACATCATATAGACTTATGAAGGTCAGTTAAAGTAACAGCAATTTTATTTTCCATTTATAATAAAAGGAAGAATATTTGAAATATACGATGAATGTTCCTCTGTAACCTTTGAGCCTCTTACCTCCTTGACAAACAGACTCTGGGCCCTTTTCTCAGCATCTTCTGGGACAGTGGATTGCACTGTTCTGCGCTGACGACTTATCACCGAGATCTAGAAGACAAGGATCATTCTTGCTGTAAAAACTGGCTTGGCAAATGCAGGGTTTTATTTCTTTTTTAAAAATAAGTGCTTGTGAACTCACGGATATGTCTTCCATTGGAAACATAAGCAGGTCTCTGAGGGGGTCACTGTAAATCTGGGTTTTTCTTTGCAAGATAACATTCTCATAGTCCAAGGGCTCAACAACTTTGGTCTTCTCCTTAATAAGAAATAAAGGGGAAAATTAATATGGTCAAACTCATAAGGTAAATTTCTCTCCAGGTGCTAAAGATACATTATTTCACAAGAGAAGAGATTACAGATGATGATAAGCACTTAAAGGAGACACTTTTCAAGAGATATATCCTCCATATCTAGACACACACAACAAATGCATACACATAGACCTCTCTGCTACAGACAAGAGTTCTGGTGAGATGACAATGTACTCTGCTTATCCATGTGCCTTCCAAAATTTATTGAATTTAAAGTAACACAGCCCAGCCAGCATGGCTCAGTGGTTGAGCATCAACCTATGAACCAGGAGGTCACAGTTCGATTCTCGGTCAGGACACATGCCCAGGTTGCAGGCTCAATCCCCAGTGTGGGGTGTGCAGGAGGCAGCCAATCAATGAGTCTCTCTCATCATTGATGTTTCCATATCTCTCTCCCTTTTCCTTCCTCTCTGAAGTCAATATATTTTAAAAAGTAACACAAAAAGTTGATATTTATTGAATATGCACTATTCACTGAGTAACTGGGGGAGAAAGTATCAACATTCATGTGTCTACTCTGTACCAGGCACACTGTCCAAAGGATGTATCAATTTCTGGCATAGTTGGGGCAAGCACAGGTACAAGAGATGCTTGATCCAATGGTCATGGCATAAAAGGGTAAGGTTCCAAGTAGCAAAGTCAGTGGATCCCTGTTGGACTTCCAGGCGACCTGGGCATTGATAGTAGGGCCCCATCCTGAGGCTAAAGTTACAAGGAGCAGGGTCAGTGACTCTGAGTAATCTAGGATATGATTTATTAATAACAGTGCTAAAAGCATTTACTGAGCCTTTCTATATACAAGGCATCATGCCAAGGCTTTCTCTACATTTTCTCATGTAATACTCAAAACAATGCTATAAAATAGGTTTAATCTTTATCCTCATGTTATAGGTGAGGAAGTCCTGAACTGAATTCAGGTTAAGTAACTTGCCCACCTTCAGAGCTGGAATGCAAACCTGGGTCTATGACAGTGGTCGGCAAACTCATTATTCAACAGAGCCAAATATCAATAGTACAACAATTGAAATTTCTTTTGAGAGCCAAATTTTTTAAAGTTAAACTATACAAGTAGGTACATTGTTATTAACTTAATTAGGGTACGCCTGCGCCGCGTCTTCCGTCGCCCGACTGACCGACACCCCCCATTTCTTCTAACACCACTTCTTCAAAATAGACTCGCCCAGGCCAAAAACCAACTTCTGCACATGGGCCACGAAGTTTCAATCGCACTGTATGTGCGCGCCCGTACGAGGTATTTTATGGAAGAGCCACGCTCAAGGGGCCAAAGAGCCGCATGTGGCTCGCGAGCCGCGGTTTGCCGACCACTGGTCTATGACTACAAAGGTGCTGCTCTCTCTACCCCAGGCAGCCTTTCCTCCCCTCAGAAATAACAAACCTACTAATGTTCAAGGTACTGATCTTGGAATAGAGTCCCATCACCTACCTGCCTACCATCTTTTCCTTCACTAAAGTTCTATAATCTGACATACCATCTATTTACCTCTCTGCCTATCTAAGAACAGGGATTCTCCTTTATAGTTCACTGCCAAAATCCCAGAACCTAGAACATTCAGTAATTGTTGAATGAACTTTGACATATTCAGATTCAACCAGAGCCTTGTCTCAATACACTATGCTAAACCAACAGGGGTATATTAGCGATTTCTAATAATATTTTACTTAAAGTATTTTTCTTAAAAATTTTATAATAAATTATTGGGATGATCACTTAGTAAGTTATAAAATGTCTAATCATTGGGGTGTATGCCTGAAATGAATACAACACTGCATGTCAACTGCAAAAATTAAAAATGATTTTAAAAATTTATAATAAAAACTATATAAAGAAAACTTGAATTTAAGATATATTAAAACATCATAACAGATGAATTTAAGATTATATTAAAACTTAACATCATGATGGATTATGGGGTTATATTTATATTTGTGTACAAAGTATCTAAGGCAGTTTCCAGTACAAAGTATGAACACAATCCTTTGATAACAGTTTTTAATTGGTTCACAACAGGTCACAGCAATAGCACAGTTCCATATCTGAAAGGCATCTCAGAGCTTCCTCTATAAGATTACTTAGAAAGATAAGTATAAACCACTCTAACCAATAAGAATCAGTGTTCAACAAGTCTAAAAGATTTTAACAATAACAGTACAGAGGTTCTTCCACAAATTAAAAAAAGAACTACCATATAATCCAGCAATCCCACTTCTGGGCATATATCCAAAGGAAATAAAATCACTATCTCAAAGAGATATCTACACTCTCATGTTTATTACAGTATTGTTCACAATAGCCAAGACATGGAAACAACTCAAGTGTCCCTACAGATGAATGGATAAGAAAATGTGACAAACACACACAATGGAATGTTGTTCAGTCACAAGAAAAAAGAAAATCCTGCCATTTGTGACAACACTGATAAATCTGGAAGGCATTGTGTTAAGTGAAATAAGCCACACAGAGAAAGACAAATACTGTATGGTAACACTTAATGTGGAATCTTAACAAAGTAAGTAGAGCCCAGTCAGTGTGGCTCAATGGTTGAGCATCCACCTATGAACCAAGAAGTCACTGGTTCAAATCCTGGTCAGGGCACATGCCTGGGTTGTGGACTCAAACCCCAGTGTGGATCATGCAGGAGGTATCAATGGTTTTCTCTCATCATTGATGTTTCTCTCTCTCTCTCGCCCTCTCCCTTTCTCTTTGAAATCAATAAAAAATGTATATTTTTTAAAGTAAGTAGAATGGTGGTTTCTAGGGGCAGAGAGTTAAAGGAAAATGGGGGAGAAGTTGGTCAAAGACTTTCAATGTAAGATGAATAAGTTCTGAGGATAGAATGTACAGCATGGTGATTAGAGTTTACTTGTAAGTTGTTGAGAGAGTAGATCTGAAAAAGTTTTCACCACACACACAAAAAATGTTAACTATGTGAAGTGACAGATGTGAATTAAGTTGACTGTGGTAATCATTTCCCAATGTATAGATATATTAAATCACCACATTGTATAATTTAAATATGTACATTTTATTTTTCAATTATACCTCAAAAAAGCTAGGGGAAAATTTCCTAACAAAGGTATACTTCACTTCAAGTCCTAAATTTGGACTTGTAGAACCGTGAGATCAAATCAAGTAGATCACCCCTATCATGCTTGTGAATACTTATGAAAATTGAGTCAAAATAGAAAAAAATCCTATTTGGGGACCTCAGAGATTTTCTAATAGGAAAGTTGGACTCCTTGTCCCTTATGTACCATGTTCGCATGGACCCCAAGAGAAAGGAAACTGTGGCTGCAGCTTCTAGCTCTAACACTCAAAGTCTGTGATCAATTTCTCAGAGAAATTAAATTAATAAAGCCGCATCTAAGAAGGCAAGCTTTAGGCACTGAAAATAATTTCAAAGTCTTGCCTTTGTGCCAAGCATCCTCCTAATACAGATTGCAAAAAATGGTCCTCAAATTTCAATGTTTAACCTGTTGATTTGCATCTGTTAATCTCTCCATACAATAATTTCACAAGTACCTTCTCCAAGTAACTTTGGAAAAATAAAAAGAAAATGCTCCAAAAAAAAAAGAAAGAAAAAAAGAAAATGCTCCTTTCAGCACTGCAAGGTAGTTGACAAATTAATATGGAAAAGCATATGTCAAAATGAATCCTTTTTTAAATATATTTTATTGATTTTTTACAGAGAGGAAGGGAGAGGGATAGAGTGTTAGAAACATCGATGAGAGAGAAACATCGATCAGCTGCCTCCTGCACACCCCCTACTGGGGATGTGCCCGCAACCAAGGTGCATGCTCTTGACTGGAATCAAATCTGGGACCCTTCAGTCTGCAGGCCGACGCTCTATCCACTGAGACAAACCGGTTAGGGCATGATTCACTTGTTTAAATGCACAGTATATGCCTTCTAAAAATGAAACTCGCCGAAACCGGTTTGGCTCAGTGGATAGAGCGTCGGCCTGCGGACTGAAGGGTCCCAGATTTGATTCCAGTCAAGAGCATGCACCTTGGTTGCGGGCACATCCCCAGTAGGGGGTGTGCAGGAGGCAGCTGATCGATGTTTCTCTCTCATCGATGTTTCTAACTCTCTATCTCTCTCCCTTCCTCTCTGTAAAAAATCAATAAAAAAATATATATATAAAAAAATAAAAATGAAACTCATAGTTCCCCATGTGTTTTGAAAGCCATATATTCACCTTAAAAAAGGTTTCACTTTTTTATTGAAAACTGATTAAACTAAGCATCCTGGGTCTTCACTCCTACTTCTTTTGTCAGGGCTAGCTCAATTACAGAAAAAGTTGGGGTGGCTATTCTGGGTCCACAAAGCTTCCCCTAATAAAAGATCTAGGCCTGTGAATCAGACTTCATCTTTTAAAGAAAAGAGGAGGGGCTGAGCCACAACACCCACACCCCACCCCTGCCTCCAATCCCCATTCTGAACTCTAACCCTCTCCCAGGCATTAAAAGCACAATTCAAACTAGAAGTGGAAGAGAGAGGCTATAGTAGGAGTCAGTCCCAAAGAATAGCACCCTACGTTTCCCTTCCAATTGGATTCTTGTAACTCTGTTGGCATCCAAGATGAGGCACACCTTTGACTTTTTGATTTACGATTTAATGGTGGCTCTGCCTTGCCGTCTACAACATATCCCTTATCTAACCTTATTTATTATTTTATTATTTGACTTATTATTAGGGTTACCCTAAATAAAGCTATCATTCTCTCAGGGTTTTCCTTCCTGCCTGTTTGTGCACAAATTGGCCCTAAAGGTGCTTTTTCACAACAAGGAAACTGTCTGATAATAAACAGTACTTTATAAACACTCAAATAATAGCAAGGTCCCACTGTGCACTACTGTACAGTTCTGTAGCAGTTTTAAGTAAAAGGCAAACGTGTTTATACAATCTGGAGAGAAGCAAGCATATGTTTCATACTTCTCTCTTCCTAAATAGTGACAGAAAAACCGTCAACCGAAATTTGGAACCTACTCAGTTTCCACCATGAAAGGGAAAAAACAAAACAAAACAGTTTGCCTTTGAAAGTTCTCATTCACTGATGTCCTAATCTCTCTTGTAATAACTTGCTAGTGATATTACAGGTTATTGTTGTTTAACTTGAAGATCACTTTGCAGTCTTAAAAAAACACTTTCATATCATTGTCCAACCACTATGCTGTACACCTAAAACTAATATAAAATAATATTGAAGGTCAACTATAATTGAAAAATAAAAATTTTCAAAAGTGAACCCCACTTTCAATATACATTCTACCTATTTCACACAAAATCCTTTCCACTAGACAAAGAAAATACTATCATTTCAACTTGTACATGAAGAAACTGGCTCAGAGGCTTAAGATCAGCTGTCTACATTTAGTAGCAGAAACAGGATTCAAATGCACGTTTGAATCCTGCTCCTCTTTTCTTCTTTATTTTCTTTATTTTTATTATCTTTATTGTTGAGAGTATTATAGATGCCCCCCTTCTCCCCCTTTCTTCCCTCCCTGGTTCCCACACCACCCCAGGCCTTCACCACCCTATTGTCTGTGTCCATGGATTATGCATATATGCATATAAATTCTTTGGTTAATCTCTTCCCACCCACCCACCCCCTTCTCTCTGAGATTCCTCTTTCTTTTCTTAGCAGTGTTTCCCAAAGTTGACTTACGTACAATTGTCAAAAATTTTGGCACATCTTCTGAAATAGCACATCCTATATAATAAAAGTGTGATATGCAAATCAACCGAACAGCAGAACAACTGGTCGGCAGAGGGTGGAGCCGGCAAGCAGGTGTTGCCAGGCCAGCGAGCCAGCGGGCAGAGGGAGGGGATGGCAATTGAGGGGCAGCAGTGACCTCAGTCAGACATCCCCTGAAGGCTCCCGGACTGCGAGAGGGTACAGGCTGGACTGAGGGACCCCCCCCCCCACCCTGAATGCACAAATTTTTGTGCACCAGGCTTCTAGTATTTCATATTTTTCTTCAAATCAAATCTCTTCTTTATTGAAATACCTTTATTGAAACAGTAATCTTATATCATCCTCATACAAGAAAATAAATCAGTATTTTCCAAACCTCTAACAAAATAAAATTTAAAATGTCATCTTTGTTTGGTTTGGGACACCATGGTTTGGGACACAGTGCACTCTTCCAGGCTTGTTCAGGCCACTAAGGACCAAATCTAAATGGACTTCCTCCTTGTGTAAGCCCTAAAACTGAAGAAATATATGATTCTACAAATGGAGATAATGTTCTGATTTCTAACGTAGAGTGGAAGGACAGACAGTGAAAAAGGAAATTTATCAGTGCAGATTCAGTTACAGTCTGGTTTCTTGGTCCAAGGAGAGGAAACATGGATCCTAACTAGTAGTCATTAACAGCATCAAATACTTAGACTTAATGATTTTGTGGTGATTCCTGTGCATCCTGTACAGGATGATTAATCTTTCATTATCTGAACTATAGCTGTACAAATATAAAACCCAGCCAGTAATCCTAAAATAAATATGTATGTGCCATGTAGATATTCACTCATCTAAACACACATGCATTTAAAAATACACATGGCCCTAGCTGGTTTGGCTTAATGGACAGAGCATCGGCCTACAGACTGAAGGGTTCTGGGTTCGATTCCAGTCAAGGGCACATGCTCGGGTTGTGGTCTTGATCCCCAGTGTGGGGCATGCAGAAGGCAGCCAATCAATGATTCTCTCTCATCATTGATGTTTCTCTCTCTTCCCTCTCCCTTCCTCTCTGAAATCAATAAAAATATATTTAAAAAATACACATGACTAGCAAGCCTATTTATGCTATCATTAGAAACACAACTATATAATTTCAATTTTATTTAAAAAGCAATAATAATTGCATGACATTTATCAGTCAAGAATGTGAAAAAAGGCTGGGTTACTTCTGCTTAGATATTACACCAAAGGTCATTAGTTTCCTGGGAAATCTTTTACTTTAGAAACAAGTTCTCCTTAAGAATTCTAAGAATGTGTCTTCTGCAAGTCTAAAGTGAACACTCACTGGCTTCACAGAATCCCTCCTATAGCACTGGGAAGGAGACAGAAAGCTTAGCAGTGGGGCACAGGGCCAACTCAAAAATCTCCCTGCACCACCACCATCACCCAATTCACTAAATTAAATTTCAGTGCAAAAAGGAGAACAGCTGGTTTAAGAAAGAGAATTATTTTGCCCAAAAGTTAGCAGTTCATTTTCACAGTATTGCTGTCAGACTACAGTTTCAATGACATCTGAGCCCATTCTCATCCTATCTAATAAAGAGATAATATGCAAATTGGCCATCACTCCAACACACAAGATGGCCACCCCCATGTGGTCAAAGATGGCCGCCACAAGATGGCCTGCAGGGGAGAGCAGTTGGGGGCAACCAGGCCAGCAGGGGAAGGCAGTTGGGGGGTAACAGGCCTGCAGGGGAGGGCAGTTGGGGGCAATCGGGCCTGCAGGGGAGGGCAGTTAGGGGCAATCGGGCCTGCAGGGGAGGGCAGTTGGGGGGACCAGGCCTGCAGGGGAGGGCAGTTGGGGGCAACCAGGCCTGCAGGGAGGACAGTTGGGGGGCACCAGGCCTGCAGGGGAGGGCAATTGGGGGCAATTGGGCCTGCAGGGGAGGACAGTGGGGGGGGGACCAGGCTGGCAGGGTAGGAGAGTAAGGGGCAATTGAGCCGGCAGGGGAGCAGTTAGGCGTCAATCAGGCTGACAGAGGAGTGGTTAGGGGGTGATCAGGCTGGCAGGCAGGCGAGCAGTTATGGGCAATCAGGCAGGCAGGCAGGTGAGCGGTTGGGAGCTAACAGTCCCAGATTGTGAGAGGGCAGTCGGACATCCCTTGAGGGGTCCCAAATTGGAGAGGTTGCAGGCTGAACTGAGGGACACACACACCTCCCCCATGCATGAATTTTGTGCACTGGGCCTCTAGTCCTATATAATAAAAGTCTAAGTGACTGTTAAGGCAGAACAACCAGAACAACTGGTCACTATGATGCGCACTGACCACCAGGGGGCAGACACTCAATGCAGGAGCTGCCCCCTGAGCCCCGCTCAGTCAGAAGCAGGGCTCATGGCTGGCGAGTGCAGCGGCAGTGGTGGGAGCCTCTCCCGCCTCCATAAGCAGTGCTAAGGAGCAGCAAGCTGATCAGTAAGGAGCAAGGGGTCCCAGACTGCCTGGGGAGCGGGCCTAAGCCAGCAGGCGGATATCCCCTGAGAGGTCCCAGACTGCAAGAGGGCACAGGCCAGGCTGAGGGACCCTCCCCACAGTGCACAAATTTCATGCACCCGGTCTCTCGTTGAAAATAACAATCTTATGAAAGAAATAACATACTCAAAAAGAGGGCATTACTCAATGAGTCTCTTCTTCCCATCCTTTCTCCACCTCCTTCTCTTGGGGATTTCTCTAAACCCTCTGGGCATCCCGCTCCCTTTTCGTTTCAGACATTTGTACCACAGTTTGGAGTGCTTTCTCAAAAGAGAGTATCTTAAAAATAACAATTCATGCTCAAAATGGCCACTGGGGGCATGCAATTTCCAACAATGCAGAAAAGAGAGTTGGGTGTAAGGGAAATTAATCAAGTCCCTACTATGCTCTAAGCCTTGTGCTGGCACCTGTTAATGTAGAGATGAAAAAGAACCAGACTCTACCCTTGAAAAACTCACAGTTTAGTGGGGAGAAAAATAAACCCAAGACAGTCTAGTTAATCACTGAAGCTATGGTAACTTATAGCCCCACTTGGCTTCCATGCATCTGTCATACTCTCTCACTGCCACATCTTGTTCCAGCAAAGCGAATGCACAAGTGTTTTTGCATGCTCGAGTGTACAAGCCCATCTATCCACATCTATATCAATCAGAAAACGTCCCTGTATGGGTATTTGTGGTCCCTGACCATCTCCGTACAAGAAAATGAATCAGTATTTTCCAAATTGCATGTTGTCTCCTACTTTTATTGAAAACTCCGTAAGATCAGAACTAAGTAACTGTCAAGAGTGGGAGAATGAGGAGCAGCAAAAGTTGTGCTGTGACTAACAGAAGAGAGGAATGTCACTACGACACACTAGAGATTTCTAGAGGAGGACCCTACACAGCTTGGCAATAAACCATAACTATATGGAATTTTTTTCATAATGTTCAAAATAAACAGCATGTGACTTTGTTATGACCTTTTCTTGTCTAAATCATAAGATTACCTTCACCAGATCATTTCTTTTCCTCTTTCACAGTAGGAACTCCAAGTACTGAAGATCCTTCGAATTAAAATAACTTGGTGATGATGCTAGGGGAGGGGAAGCCACCTTTTTAATTAGTACAACTCAACTTGGCAAAACAGATGAACATATTTTAATAGATTGTTTATCAGAGCAAATCTTGGCACAAAATCCCACGTACAAACTGACCTTTCTTAAAGCTAACAAGTAAGGGAAAAATCATACTTCATGAGACCCATTGGGTTATGCTTAATCCTAATCCACACTCTGACTCGTGTTCTTCCTCTGACAGCCCTTATTGCCTTTATGACCACTGTGGCATTTACTGATATAGAACACAGAACAGCTTTGTGGGTAGTTTGCTTAATAGTCTCCTTAGGAGGACTGTAATCATCTGGAGGGAGGAATACAGTGCCTTGTACTTTCTCTACCACTTGCTTAAGCATTTTATATCTATTATCTCATTTAATTCTTTCAAAAACCCGACAAGGGAGATTATTATGCCCATTTTACAGATTAGGAAATTGAGACTCAGGCAGGTCTAGTGTTACACATGAGTGGAGATGGGATTCAAACCTATATCTGATGGACTCCAGAATCAGTGCTCTTAACCATGATACAAACTAAATTTAAAAACATTTCTCCTCCCTCGCTCCTACCACTTTTCATTTCCTTGAATGGACTTTGCATTTTAGGGTTTGCTAAAGCTTCCTCAAACTTCCCTATCATTTTAACCAAACTGAGATCTTGCCTTCTCATCAACCTGATGATGCTGAGCATGACTGGCTTAGAGAGTGTGTAATGCAATTGGATAAGGAGTTTTGCATTTGTAAACTGTTACTTCGATTTAGCATTTGCCATCAATGAATAGGGATTAGCACCTTAGGTCTTTTACTTTGGGGGAAGGGGTGAGCTGACTCAACTTCAAGTGGGTAAGAATCGAATTACCAAAAAAAAAAAAGAACCAGTAAGATATTGTCAGGGGACCAGGTCTTAGCAGAGAGCCCTGAGAACTACAAAGCCAGAAGCTTTTGTGGCTCATGAGGGACAACCAGCTGAGTAATACAAAGAGACTGATCTTACATGCATATGCCTTCCAAGCCAAAATGGCAGCACACGATGAGAGGGAAAAGTAATTGCTAACTAAGGCTTTCAGAACTAATTATCATATCCAGCTTTAATTTAGAAACAATTTACTGTTCTAAGAATCAGCAAAATAAGATTTAAATCTAATATAGAAACACTGGGGAAAAAATAAAACACATTTTTTCCTCTTTAGAGTTTTTGCACAGGGAGGAAATCTTTTTAAATGCCAAATTATTTCCCTTTTCCAAGTCTACTTAGCTATTTATACAAACTGAAGAACTATTTTTTAAAACTTAAAACAAAGTTATATATTTTTAAAGTCATGAAATAAGCAAGTCCGAATACATACTATATTAGTTCCAACTCAGCAAGTAGTTTTTATTACAGTCAACTCAAATATTATGCAATAATCTAGATTATCTTCTAATGAATAAATAAAATTTTGATGAACTCTATACCCCAAAACTTCATTTTAACCAATAATTTTAACTTTACTCAATATGCTGGCTGACAGTAGGAAAATTGATTTGCATTCAATCACTCCTGACCTTTTGTGTTCATTTTGTGTTAATAGGCATATAAATGACTCAGAGATAAGACAAAAAGAGGTAAAAATGAAAAGAAAGACTTGAATAAATTGTGAAAATGACCAAGTACCTTTTTAAAAATAGAACATTCTTTCAATTCTTTAGCAAACCATTATTGACAAAAAGAGAAAATGTGCCTTGGTTATACATAATGGCTTTCTTCCTAACAATCAAAGAATTAACAAGTTCACACAGAAATACAAAATTATTGCAATAATTCATTCATGCAAGGAGAAATTAGATCATATTCATTCTGTGCCTGTCAACTAATTTATAACCTGCCTTGGATCTTGGTGCCCACTGTAAACTTTTAACAACAACAAAATCTCACTGATTTTTTTCCTGAGTTTTATAAACAGAACCATAACATACCTTGCATTCTAAGCAGAACAAAATGTAAAGGTAAAGTGCACTGATGTCCTATGGGTTTGTGGATTTAGTTAGTTAGATTAACATCCCTTGGACAATCATCCCTTCGTTATTCAGCTTTTTTACACACCTTCCACTTTTAGAAAAATGCCTGCCCTATCTATAATCTTTGTTTCCTTTTTTAAGCCAATTCCCTCCCTATTGACAAATGTCCTGTCACCAGACATACCATTTGAAATAAGTGTCTCAGGGGTTGACCCTTATGAAAAGTTCTTTGAAAGTCTTAAGTAAAAAACCTTTAAGTGATGAAAATGTTCCAAAATTGGTTGTGGTCATAGTTGCCCATTATTTGTGAATATACTAAAAACCACTGAAATATACACATTAAATGGGTGAGTTGCAAAGCTATTAAGAAAACTAAGAGAGAGAAAAATAACCTTCCCACTGAAAAAGTGAAGGGATTAAGTAGTACAAAATGGCAGGTACAAAAGGGTCACAGGGATGTAAAATACAGCATAGGGAATATAGTCAACAATATGCATAGTGCCAGGTAGGTACTGGAAATATTGGGGGAACACTTAATAAGTTATATAAATGTTTAACCACTGTGCTGTATACCTGAAACATAATAATGAATGTCAACTACAATTGAAAATTTTTCTTTAATAATAACCTACTCAGTTTCGCTTCCCCATACCTAAAAAAGTCCCTCTAATATTTAGTAAGAGGTAAGTCCCTAGTACAGATAGTACAGAAACCATGGTGCTCCTCACTAGAATGGTTAGGTGTTAATGTCTGAGGATCCTACACTGTAGCCATAGATCCCACTGCCCAGCCAAGTACAAAAGTGAGGTTGCCCCATCGTTCCCTGAGGGCTCTTCTGGAGATCTTATAAACAGAAATCCAAGCACAGAGCTTAGCTCCATAAAGTCACTGAGTACCAACCAGGAAGTGGGCCACAAAACTGTGAAAACAAAGATGGACAAGGTATGGGCCTTATACTTCACGAACTCATTGGCTCAAGGGAGAGATAGACCACTAACGAGAGAATTAAAATATGATGGGGTAAGGGCTAGCATGGGAGACCCAGAGAGTGCTGCAGGTATGCAGGTAAGGGAGACATTAAATCCACTGGTGAAGGAGGCTCGGAGAGGAGGCAGCAGGTGTGCTGAACCTTAAAGGACTGAATAAAAATGCTCATGGCAGGCAAGGTGAATAAAGAAAGGCATTCCAGGCAAAGAAGAGAGCATAACAGCATGGAGTAACAGCATGTGCTCAGCGTCTGAAGATGAACAGAATAGGGAGAAAGGACCAACATGAGCTGGAAAGGCATGTTTATGGAGGACCCCGTATGCCCAGGCAATGAGTTTGGACTGTTTCCTAGTGTAGGCGATGGGGAGCCAGCAGAGGTTTTTAAGCAGGGGAATGACATGAACAGATGTTTTACTCATATTTATTATGCACGGAAAGCCAGTAGGTCAGCTCTAATGGAAATTAATCCATAAAATGATACCATAGGCTGAAAATTTGCCCCATTCTCTACATTTTCCAGGAGCAATATGCTGAATTTTGGAAAACTACTTTTTAGAGTTGCATACAAAACTATTGAGGAAAATAAAGTAGGAGCTGTATCTGTGAAGAGCCTTTCTTTGAAAGGAAGAAATACTTGCACCTTCCTTGTGTGACAGAGACTAAATCAGCCTGAATATTTCATTGTAAAAAGATCAGCTACCAATCTGCACTTACCTAATTTGTTTCCACACCTTCTCTTCTTTACCCCCCAAATTTTAAAATATTTTTAAATTGATTTTTAGAGAGGAAGGGAGAGGGAGAGAAACATCAACTGACTGCCTCTTGCACACCCCCTACTGAGAATTGAGCCTGCAACCTGGGCATGTGCCCTGACTGGAATCAAATCAGTAACCTTTCAGTGCACAGGACGCCGCCCAACCAATTGAGGCACATGGGCAGGGCTTTCCAACACCTTTTCAGTGGCTAATTTGATCCCACACAGTTACACTTTTGATAAACATAAGTTGGATCACAGTATTCCTTTGTTTAAACCCCTGTAATGGTTCCCTATAACCTGCAGAAAAAAGCTCAAACTGTTCAGGGCTTCTAAGATCCAACCCCCACCCCCAGCTTACAGCCCAGACCTTCCAACCACAGTGGGTAATTTCCTAATGGGCCTGTTATGCCATCTTTGCAGATCCTGAAACCTCTGCCTAGCTCCCTCCTAGCCCCACTGCATAAGGTGCCAATCTTTCTAGGTATAAATGGCCACTCTGTCTATCCATTGCTACCCACCTCCTCAAACCCAGAGCTAGTACCTGTACTTGCTTCCCATCCCAGCCCTATCACAAGGTGCTGAAGGTGCACTGCCTGTTCACTTCCTTTTTCTGTCTCCCCACCCCCACAACCAAAATGAAAGCTCTATAATTGCAGTCTTTGTCTTATTCACTGCTCTGTCCCCAACTCGCCCAAATTCTATCTTGAATGATTGAATGAACAAACTACAAATCCATTGTCAATCTTTCTAATCTTCAGCATTAAGATTTTCTGTCTCTCCCAATTTTTCAAGATGACCACAATTTACAAAATATTCACTGAAATACAAACATCTGGGTAGCTGTTCAAAGGAGCCCTGCTACTGAACACTTTCATAACATAAATAATCACCCATTGGCTTCTCTTTTGGTAAATTCACGATGTCATATATAAAACTTTCATAGAACTGGGCACACCTTCAAGAAGAAATGTAAAGTGTCAGGAAGTAGAAAATCGTGTTGGTTGGGCATTCAAATTAAACCAGAAAGAAAGTTGATGACTCAAGCAAAGTTCCATTTGTGCTGATAATAGTTTCCCTCCCCATTGCCAAACTTTCTCCTAAACAGCCTCTCTCTCCCCATCTTTCCCTTCCTCCAGCTCACATTTACTCTGTTTACTGAATGTGCCCACAGGTACATCTTTTTGCTTCTTCCCCTAAAAGTAATCCAAAGTGTATCCCCGTCACACATGCCCAGCAGTAAGAAGCACTCCCCCAAGTCCTGATCTAAGAATTTTGCAATGCTGACCCTCATCCCTTGCTAATGCCACCATGAGACAGACTTATAACAACCCTGCCTCTACCTACAGCATGTGGCTGAACCACTATCATAACAACAAAATTCTTCTTTTCCCAGAAAAGAATCTCTATACCTCCTCCCCAGTACATTCTCCAGCCAGACTAACATAAGCCCATTCTTTCAATATGACAGTACATTCCTGCCTTATTTTCATTCTCATTTCAACCTGGACCCCCCACCATGACCAATAGTCCTCTTACTAACCCCTTGCCATTTTGAACTACATCTACCACCAATCCCCAGCCCTGGATCAACCCCCATGCACACCACCCCCATCATCCCTCCCCATCCTCACTTATTTTTCTTTGCTGCTGCTGGTAAAAATCCTGTCAGGGACTTCATTTACACAGATATAAACCTTAGGCTGAGCTGGCCCTCAGTCCCACCCTCAAGGGTTTTACTTATACCGGGTTAGCTCCCTACCCTATAGAAGAACAGGACATTTGGGCTTTCACAGATGGAAAATCCCCTCTCTCTTAAAAAAGCCTCCTGATTGAATTACATAGCCTGACCCAAAGGCTGTGCTACTAAATCAAATGTCCCCACACTGATGTTAACAACACACGTATAACTCTACTTCCTTCCACATTTATTTGGCAGCCAACCCCTTTTTGGGTGCCACTTTCTCCATTCCGAAAGTGAGTCCTAATCTGGGGTCTTGATCTCTGGATGGGCAACATGGGATGTGAAACTCTGATATTATATGGAAAATGCTCTGTGTACATCTTTCTAGGAAAAGGCACCAGAGCGTTCCAGAATCTCAAAGGAGTCTGTGACCCAAGAAAGTTTAAGATCTACTGCCTTACTAACCACATATAAACAGGTTATATTATTTTTATATAAGATGGATTGGTTTTGTATAATTATAAAATACATGTTCATTGAAAAAAATTTTAATCTGGGACTGAGGGTGGGGATAACAGTCATGTGTTTAAGGGTACAAATTTGTAATGAGTAGTAAATAACCCATAGAGATCCAATGTATACTGTAATACAGAAAATAATACTGAACTATAATTACGTAAGTGTGATAAATATTGCTACACTGGCTATCATACTGCAATTTATAAATGCATCAAAGTAAATCCTTGCACACTTTAAACATACACAACATTACATGTCAAATTTATTCAGTTTTTAAAAAGAAAGAAGAGCCCGGCCTGCGTGGCTCAGTGGTTGTGTGTCAACCTATGAACCGGAGGTCACCGTTCGATTCCCGGTCAGGGCACATGCCCAGATCACGGGCTCAAACCCCAGTGTGGGGCATGCAGGAAGCAGCCAATCAATGATTCTCTCTAATCATTGATGTTTCTTTCTTTCCCTCTCCCTGCATTTGAGATTAATAAAAAAATATATTTTTTAAAAAAGAAAGAATTGGAAAAAATGAAACTTCCACTCTAATGTGGGGAAAACATTTTTTTAATCAAAAATTTTTAAAAGGAAAATAAAAGTCACTTAGAATCCCACGCCCATAGATTACTACTATTGCCATTTTAATGTTTCTATATTTTTCTCTCTCCACATGGGATTCACACTGTTGATTTCTGATAGTTACAGTGTTCCAAATAATATAAGATAAACTTCACAGTACAAAGAATTTGGGACAAATGTTCAAAAATCCAAGACACATCCACCAGGAAATATTTATTGAGCACCTCCTGTGTGCATGACATACTACCTCCAAAATAACAGAGGGAAATCCTTATCCAAGTTTCTCACACAAGGTGTTTAAAAATTCTAGAGATTTCAATAGGCTATGTGAAGCCCCCGCCTAAAAAAGAGGGGGGGGGGCAGACAGCAACAATGATGTCATTGTAGACTTAGAGAAATGTAATTAAACCAATAGAAGTCAGGTTTCTTTGTAAATGATAGTTTTACTTTATTATCAAAATACAGACTTTCATCTAACGATAAAAATAAATACATATGAGAACTAGATCATAAAGGCCCTGGTAACCTCATATGACCCATCAACTCATTCTGGGGGAAATTCCATGTTTTGAGCAATAACATTAGGGAGAAACAGTGGCCTCCTATAGCGGTGACTATTCAAGGGACAGCATATGTTTGCATGAGGAATTCCACTGTGTTTAAGGAGGAAGATCAGTGTAATTACTTCACCATCACTGCTTACATATTTCACAATCAAGATAATTCTGGGAAAACAGGATTACTGGTTCTCTGCTTTAAATATATATAAGGCAGAGGATGGGCCAGCTGAAGGATTTCTTGCCATTTAAATCTACTCTCTACAATGCAATTCTCATCCCACATTTAAATAATATCCTGTTTTCTAGCAGAAAAGCAAATAAATCTCTTTCCAGAATTCAAAGCAGAACACCGTGAAATGCCTACGAGCTTTCTGTTAGGTTGCCCCATTCCCTGCTAAACTATTGAGCCTTTTCCTCTTTCCTCTGACCATAGGAGGTTTCTCTGAGGGAGCAATCGAGGCCTAGCCTAATAAGAGTTTCCTGGAATTCAGGAATGTACTAGCATCTTCTGTAGAAGCCTCAGCCTCTGGCCACTTCAAAGGCTTGCCCTGCTTTCTTGTAAACACCACAACCAGAGAGCAGCCGCTTAGCTTTCAGGCTGTAAATGAGGTGCTCATCAGGCAAACAGACAGAGGAGGCCCCTTGTGATGCTGTGGCATCTTTCTCTCCCTCAAGAACCTGTGGCCAGAGCTTCTTTTGGAAGGCCCCGTGGTATTCAGGGGACAACATGGCTGAAAGTGGACACAAGAGATAAGAGCCACACCCAGTATAAAGAGGACTTGCATGATGACTAAATGGGATGCTGCTTCAGAGCTCAATGTGTAGCATGAGAATGAGCAGACCTGCAAGCCCTTTTATATACTTCCAATAAAACTGTAGCTAGAAGCCAGGCCCAGTGACCCTAGGGCCCTGTGCTCTCGACAGCAGCAGCTCCCACGATGCGGTCACGGCCTGAGAGCCACTGTGCCGCTGAGGAAAGGCTTTGCAACAGGAGGCCTGCAGTGGCTGCCATGGTTTTCACTACACAGTGGCCTTTTTTACTTCTTTTCTGTTTGTGAGCACCAAAATTTCACCAAGGAATGAGTAGGTGCTATTGTACCACCCATTCAGGAAGTGGTAGAAAGTGACTGTCGTTTCTACTGACAAAAGGAGGGTAGTCAAATGAGTGATGGAATTATGGGTAATTTTTTCCTTTTCTATTTTTTCCTGAAATGTTTCTAGCACAAGTATTATTGTTATAATAAAAAAAACACATAATCTGCCGAAACTGGTTTGGCTCAGTGGCTAGAGCGTCAGCCTACAGACTGAAGGGTCCCAGGTTCGATTCCGGTCGAGGGCATGTACCTGGGTTGTGGGCACATCCCAGTAGGAGATGTGCAGGAGGCAGCTGATCGGTGTTTCTCTCCCATCGATGTTTCTAACTCTCTCTCTCCCTTCCTCCCTGTAAAAAATCAATAAAATATATTTTAAAATAATAATAATAATAATAATAATAAAACACATACTCAACTTTGTTTTTTATTATGTTAATATACACAACATAAAATTTACCATTTTAACAATTTTTAAGGGTGCACTTCAGTGACATTAAGTAACTTACATTGTTTTGCAACCATCACCACTATCCATTTCCAAATCTTTTCATCACCCAAACAGAAACTCTGTGCCCATTAAATGCTAATCCCTCCATCCCACACACCCCTACCCCTGGTAATCTCTAATTTACTTTCTGCCTCTATTAATTTGCCTATTATAGGTACTTAATATAAGTAGAATCACATAATACTTGTCCTTTGTGTCTGGCTTCTTTCACTTAGCATGATGCTTTCAAGGTTCATCCATGTTGTGGCATGTGTCAGAATTTCATTCCTTTTAAAGACTGAATAATATCCCATTGTACAGATATATCATGTTTTGTTTACCTGCTGATAGACATTTGGGTTGTTTGGACCATTTGGCTTTTATGAATAACTCTGGTATGAACACTGGTGTGCAAGCACCTAGACATGTCCCTGCTTTCAGTTCTTTTGGGTATATACCTAGAACTGGAATTGCTGGGTCATATGGTAATTCTATATTTAACTAATTGAGGAACTTGCCAATCTCTTTTCCTCAATGGTTACGCCATATTACATTCCCACAGCAGTGCACAAGGGTTCCAATTTCTCTACATCTTTCCCAGCACTTACTGTTTTACATCTTTTCTATTCTTTTAAATATATATATTTTTTATTGATTTCAGAGAGGAATGGATAGGGAGAGTTAGAAACATCAATAATGAGAGAGAATCATTGATTGGCTGCCTCCTGCACATCCCACACTGGGGATCAAGCCCACAACCTGGGCACGTGCCCTGACCGGGAATCCAACTGTGACCTCCTGGTTCATAGGTTGACGTTCAACCACTAAGCCACACCAGTTTTTTAAATAACAGCTACGTGGTGTGAAAATGCATCTCATTGTGGTTTTGATTTGCATTTATCTAATGATTAGTGATGTTGAGTGTCTTATTGGTCATTTGCATATCTTCTTTGGAGAAATGTCTCTTCAAGTTCTTTGCCCAGTTTTCAATGAAGTTGTTTGGTTAAGTTGTAGTTCTTCATATATTCTGGATATTAATCTTTTATCAGATATATGCTTTACAAATATTTTCTCCCATTCTGCCTTCTCATTCTCTTGACAGTGACCTCTATTACACAAAAATTTTTAATCAATTCTATTTTTTAAATGAAGATACAGGTAAAATCTTTAGGGAGTAGGCAGACAGCCTAAAGTATAGATGTGGAAGAGAATCCTTATGCCTCTTTTTAGACTTCCCTTTATGGCCAAAGGAAGAACTGAGGTCTTCTCAATGAGGTAACAACTCATAACTCCTCCCCTCAACTTGACTTCTCCCTAGACATCTAATGCTGTAGGACACTCGTGTGCTAGTGAGAGTCACAGAAAGGGAACTCATGCTGGGTGTGGTAGGTGAGCCCAGTGGGGGCAGGGATCCTGTAGACTTTTAAGGTTCCTCAGTCCCACCCAGTAGACATTTCTTTTTTTGTTTTTTTAAAACAAGCTCTGGACAGTTAAATTAAAGAATTTTTTTTGCGTGAATTAATTTTCACCAGTCTGTTCTGGCATGCTTCTAATGATATAAGAAATCAGCTGGGCCCTAACCGGTTTGGCTCAGTGGATAGAGCGTCGGCCTGCAGACTGAAAGGTCCCAGGTTCGATTCCGGTCAAGGGCATGTACCTTGGTTGCGGGCACATCCCCAGTAGGAGGTGTGCAGGAGGCAGCTGATCAATATTTCTCTCTCATCGATTCTAACTCTCTATCCCTCTCCCTTCCTCTCTGTAAAAAATCAATAAAATATATTTTTAAAAAAAGAAATCAGCTGGGTCAGTGAGAGCCAGTGTGCACACTCTATAGTATTTTCCATATGCTGTGCCCAATTCAATATTATTGCCGCTGTAGCGATGGACACCAGTCTTGGCCAACATGGTGTCGTACTCTATTTCCACAAGACTGGCAGTTGTTGGTGAGGATGTCCAGTTTCACTTTGCTCGTCTGGTCATTTTTAGACTCTGCCTGTATCCCAGCACGTACTTTCCACTCTTCATAACAAGTGGAGCCCAGAGTTGATAGACTCCAGCGACTTTTTTGCCTTCTTTGTGGCCACCATCTTTCTGCTTTATATGTGAGATGGCCCCCATCCAAAAGCAGCATCGGAAATGGCCAGGGAATGAGACTGGCCAGGCAGAGGTTTCAAAAGCTAGCCCCCTTCTCTGGCTGGGTCTTGATTACACACAAACTTCCAAAACTTCCAACTTCTCACAGGGAAGATAAACATGCAGGCTTGTTATTACTAAATGGAATGTTTATGTCATTACTGTGAAAAGTGACACCCAAGGTCAGTACCATACTAAGAATCAAATTCTCCAAAAGTGATTCCCTCCATTTGTAAATTGGAATCATTGCCTTTTTTGTTTCTCCACTCTTTGGTTTTTTGCTCTCCTCTTCCCCTCCCTTCCACTCCTAACAGCAAGATGGGGCTACTCAACAACTATCACGTGGGAATTTACTTTCCAATTATTTCTGAAGTATAATCAATTTCAATAAGAAGCAATACATACTCATCTTCTTCTAGGGATGGCCCTGGAACTCTCAGGGGATAGTCAAATCCACAGCAATGACTGTGTCTCGGGAGCTTATGTGAATAAAACAAGTCTAAATTTCAGGACTACTGTGAGGCTGAACTGTTGAATATCCTTAGACTAAAGGTGAGAAACCCAGTGAAGGTCCTGTAAATTGATATTCCTGCTCTACAAAGTAAGCATTTGTTATCAAAGTTATTCTCAAGTATACATCACTGATCTACGAGAGTGTTTTTTCATAGGTAGACTAATATCTGAAACTTTTTCCTTAACTAGGAAACATACCTCAAACCCCAAGGCAGAAGGGAGCATGAATTGTGTCCTGCACATGCATACATTTAGCAAAGAATCAAATTAGAAAGATATCTGTACAAAGGCCTTCATCTAGACCAGCGGTTGCCAACCTTTCAGACCTCATGGACCACCAGTGGTCCACAGACCACCGGCTGGCAACCACTACTCCAAAGGTTTTCTTAAACAAGCGGTCGCCAACCTTTCGGACCTCACGGACCACCAGATTCTAGACATGCCAAAGCAACTAGCTTAAAAATGTGTTTTAAATAACCTTTATTCTTAGGAAATCAATTAGGGAAAAAACCTCAACTCCTTTACCATCCGCTCACATGCTGTACCTTCAAAGCCATTTCATTAATGGGGTGGGGTCCGGTGAAAGAAAAGGTAAGAGGAGAAAAAGAAAAATGAGCTCTTCTCTACCATGAGTCTAACATGTATTGAAAGCTAACATTTATTGAAAACATTTATTGCTAAGCACCAGGTGCTGTGTTAAATGTATTACATATGTATCTCATTTAATTCTCAAAATAATCCTACAAAGTAGAAAATACTATCATTACTCAGATTTTATCAAAGAGAAAGCAAAGACTAAGAGAGGTTAGGCAACTTGCCCAGGTAAGCGATATAGACAGTGTGGTAGGCAGTATCCCAAGATGCCTGTTCCCAGTCTACTGCCCCTGTGTAATCCCCTCCACTTCAGTGTAAGACCTATGAATATTATGAGATGTCACTACTCCCCTGATTGTTACTAATAAATTGCCTCTGAGATCATCAAAGGGGAGATTATCCCGAGCCTGGCCTAATCAGGTGTTCCTAGAAGAGGAACTAGCCCTTCCTGGAGAGAGAGATTCACCTGTTGGCTTTAAAGAAGCAGACCAGTTATGAAAGCCCCACATGGCTAGGACCTAAGGGTGTTCTCTAGGAGTTGACAACTATCCCCAGCTCAGAGCCAGCAAGAAAACGGACCTGTCAGCCCTACAACCACAAGGAACTGAATTGTGCCAACCTGAAGGACCTTGGGAAAGGCCCCTGAGTCTCCACATGAGAACACAGTTCTGCCAACATCTGTAAAACCCTGAGTAGACTCCAGCTAAGCGCTGCCCATACTTCTGATCCAGAGAAACCGAAATGAGAAGTGTTATTTTAAGCTGCTGTGTGGCAATTTGCCACAGAAACAGAAAACTAATACAGTCAGGATTCAAACCAGGGCTGTCTAACTCTGGTGTGCATGCTTTCAACTACTTCAGTAGTTTCTGTATCAGTTTCACAAATTCCTAACCATTTTTAACTCTTTGAAAAGAATAGAGACATACATTTCTATTGAACAGTAATGGTTATGATCTTTTCCTTTTCTGATGCAGTTTTCAAGTTCTAGAAATGTTTTCATCACATTCTAGTGTAGATACACATTTATTGATTCAATAGAAAACTGCTCAAATACAGTGTGATAAGAAGTTGTGAAAAAAATCAATAGAATGTAAAATGTAAGATTTTATTTACCAAAAACACCTTGTTAAAGTAGGTGTGGCTTTGGTAAGGGCTCCAGGCTCAGGCTGTGCTACTTTAGAATATTCGACTATTGGGTGATCTGTAAGACCTGTCATCTGATGCCTCCAAGGAGATGACAATACATTACCCTTTTAACAGGGCCAAATTCGTTGAACAGGAGAAGCCAGTGAATTCACTGCTGGAATGAAATCGATTTAAAGAGAATCCCCCAAAATTAAACCCTACAGTTGCTTCTTTGAGGTCATCAGTTAACAAACTCCTATTTCATGGTCCCCTTTCACACACAAATACAACCACACAAACAAACTACACATGGCAGCAAATTAGATGAATAATAATAACTAACACTAACTGAGCTGATGCCAAGTGTTTACCATAGATTATCTCATCTAGGCCTCACTTACCTTATGAAGTAGGTATTACTATCACCATCACTCCCTCCCATTTTATATGCAAAGAAACTGGGATTTAGAAAAATGAAGTGACTTTCCCAATATTGAACAACCAGGAAGTGGCATTTCAACTCACATGCTGACACCAGAGCAGAGCTCACATTCTCAGTCACTCTGCTGGATTACCCGTACTTCTGCTGCTCTCCAACTAGGAAGTTCAGCCATCCTTCACAGTACCTAGCAAGGTGCTTTCACATAGGAATGCTCAAGATATGTTTGCTGATGATGATAAAGAATGAGGCCTGGGCTAGTAGTAGGTAAGGCTACCAGGCCATTCATCGCTGTGAGAAGATGGGAGATATGGAGAGGGCAGAAGTTGATATGGGATAAGGAAGCAGGCTGAAGGCAGCCCCACACACTTATGTGGGTACCAATTTAAAAGTAAGTGAACAAGGATGAGAACTCCAAATATCTGTTGGCTAATCATATACAAGAAGATTCGATTCTGGCACTAAGATCATAAAAAGAAACTAACCCGGTTTTCCAGAGTTTATTTGGAAAAGTTGCTGCTACACATCTGGAAGTGATTTTCTAACACACTAGTTCCAATGAGTCATCTACAATATTAAGCAATGATTCCATAGGGTGAGCCCTGATCATATTTTTCCCTTAAGTGGCATCCACTGAGGTCAATGAAAGGCAAAAGCTGACCCAAACTTGGAGAACGTCATCCTCCACAGCCCTATTTTATATTGTCAAGAACATGAGTTTTAAGAGGTACAGGAATGCAATCTATCTCCCAGCGCTAATGGAAGGCATTCTAATACACTTAATTTCCTCTCACTGGTCATGTGCAGAAGATGGATCCAAAAGCTGCTTGAGGGGATCACTAACCCGAAGTAGAGTTGGCAGAACAAACATTATGGGGCCCTGTGTAAGCATGGGACAGTCAGAAATGCAGGGTGGGAGGCTCCTGAGCAAAGAATAAGACAACCTGTGGTACACAGAGTACAGTCAGAGTTTAAGACCCTTAAATCTGCCAGCAAGATTTTCCCCAAGGATTACTATAGAAAGGTTGCCAATTCATCCTTGCCCTTTCAGCCACATCCTATTATACTCACTCCACCCATCAACTTTCAACCCATATCATAATGGTTTCCTAATATTTCAAACCTCTTATATTTGTGTTTAGAAGTATTAACTTAAGGCCATTTCCCAGTGTCTTTTGACACTTGGATTTCTTTCAGATTACAAAGGAATGAGTCATGTTCTTTCAGAGACTGTGGAGCCACTTACAAAGGCTATTTTAAATCTTTCAGGTGACAAGGGTATTATTTAGTTCCCAGAAACAATCATTGACTAAATGGCTTCCTCAGATTTGAAGGAGTTAATGCAACTTCCCCAGAGATTCTCCTCTCCCCGCCCCCACAGCAATTGGATTTTAAATGGCACAGGAGTTGAAAAAAACCTAAAGCATTAACTCCCATCTTACAAAAGATATAAATTAGTGGGTGTCTATTTGCATTATAAAGGATTCTTTGCTTTGCCAAAGGATTCCAATCAAGTTTATTCAAAAATCAGATTCCCCTAATGTATGCTAAATTGGTACATGGGTTTCACTGAGCAAGCACAGCTGTACCAAAGCCTGAGTTTGATTAGCAAGTACCTGTTCACTGTGCTTTGCATTGCTTCCAGAGTCAAACAGTGAGGTGTCCACCTTAAAATTTCTGACTCACTCCCCCCATTCTAACAATAAAATTGCTTTGCTTTTACCTAGCACTTTTCATCAAAGTCTTCAAAGTGCTCAATACACATTTGCTAGTCTTCATAATTATGCCAAACAAGTTGGCAAGAGAACTGGAAATGCATCCTTTCCAATCTTTCGGCAGGGGGGGGGGGGATAATTAGAACCATCGACAGGCAGAAAAATTAAAGTTTCACGTAAGTACAAAAGAACTACATTTAAGTTTTGTTTTTTACAAAAAGGAAAACAAAATATTTCATGCTTCTTACTTTTTAAAAATAGGCTTTATTTTTTTAACAGTTCACAGCAAAACTGAGCAGAAATTAGAGTTCAGTTCCCATATACCTCCTACCCACAAAGAAGCACAGCCTCTCACATTATCAGCATCTCCCATCAGACTGGTGGTATATTTGTTACAATCAATGAACCCAAGTCCATAGTTCAAATTACAATTCACTCTTGGTGGTGTACATTCGATGGGTTCGGACAAATATATAAGGACATGTATCACCATTAGAGTCTCATACGGAGTATTTTCACTGCCTTAAAAATCCCCTGTGCTCTGCTTCTTCATGCCTCCCTCCCCCTACTTAAGCTATCAAGAAGAAAACTCAATTTAATACAACAAATCCATTTTTATATATGTTTTATATTATGATCAGAGTGGGGATTGGAAAAAAAAGAGTGAGAATGTAGTGGAGAGAAGACAGATGAATAGAAACAACAAAAAACAAACTCAAGGATGGGCATGCTGATGGGAAAAAAAGGCACAGTAGAGACAGAAAAAGAGATCCAGCTTACCAAGAAGTGCACCAGAATCTAATTATCTTAAATGTCAGAGGCAAGACCTTTCATTTCAAAGCCAATTCATCAGTAATTTTCCCATGCATTTGTTCTTAAATCCACAGAAATCTCAAGATTATTTTTAAATAAAAAAAAAAGATACAGCATGTTCAAAATCAGGAAAATTGCAACCAGACATCCTTACCATATCAGTGTATATCATCTATTAATTAGCTTTACACTTGAAATTTAAGCTCCTCTAGTGATTAATATTGTTAATGTCAGCAGAGGATGACTATAGTAGCAACAACGTAAGACACATTTCACATGCGAGAAAGATGAGAGCAACTTCACATTTCAGGAAATCAGGGTAGGCATTTCTGCTTCTCAACAATTATAAAGATAATATGAAATATTAATTACATAGCTATATGGAGACATACAGGCATATACAGCATGTGTGTGAGTGTATATACATATACATGTACTCTCTGAAACTTAAATTTATAAAGAATGCATAGTGATCAAAATTTGGGGAATATTTAAGCAAATGGGAACAAATCAAATTTCTAGAACATCTTAATTTTATTGGTTCAACAGAAAGATAATGGGAGATAGACAAACTGATGGTCAAGGACCTGCAGGATTATAGGAGAAATTATCTTAATTATAATAGCACCATGCTAATTACCACATTGATACTGTATGTCATAGAAATATAGCAAACTGAAAAGTATAAAACTTACCTGAAATGTTCATTTTTCCATTATAAAAATACATGGTCATTGTTTGACCTTTTACACTCCCCCGCCCACATGCATGTAAGCATAACCAATGGACACAGAAAATAGGGGGATAAAGGCCTGAGCTGGAAGACAGGGGCGGCTGGGGGAGGACAATGGGGGGAAAGGTGGACATCTGTAATACTTTCAACAATAAAGAATTTAAAAAGCACATGTTCAATGTAAAATAAATGAGTAAACATTTTTATCACATTTATTGGGGTGACATTGGCTAATATGGCCATATAGGTTTCTGGTGTATGTTTCTATGATACAAGATATGTATATTGCAGTATGCCTACCACCCAAAGTCAAATCATCTTACATTACCAGATGTTAGGCCCCCTTCACCTAACCTCCACCCCCACCCCAATAAACATTTTAAAAACAGAAAATATAAAGCAAGAATAAAAATTACTCATAATCTCACTACCCAGAAATATGTGTTAATATTATATACACACACATACAGTGTAGACATAGGCAAACTTTTTGAGAATGTTTTCTTTGACTGTAACAATAAAAATAGCTAATATTTATTCAGTTCTTCCTCGTGTTCTAGGCATTATTTTAAGTGCCTTTCTGTATTATTTTACTCAATCCTTACAGCAACCCTGTGAGGTCAGTACTATCATTATCTCCATTTTACAGATGAGGAAACTGAGGCACAGTGTGGTTAAGTAACTAAATTCACATATATCACATATGCATTATTTGATCATAAGCAAAATATGATCATGCCTCGCATGCTGTGTCATAACCTAAATTTTCTCGTCAATAATATAGATGGCTTTTTAATTTTATTTTTAAAGATTTTTTTATTGATTTTTAGAGAGAGATGAAGGGAAGAGGGAGAGAGAGAAACCTCAATGTGAGAGCGAAACATTCACATATGCCCCAACCAGGGATCAAACCCACAACCTGGGTATGTGCCCTGACTGGGAATCAAACCCGCCAGCTTTTTGGTGTCTAGGACAACACTCCAACCAATTGCGCCACACTGGCAAGGGCTATAGATGGCATTTTAATGATTGCATGATTTTCTGGTGTTTGGATGTATATTTGCCCAGTCCCTCACTTTTGTACATTTAGGCTGTCTAAGTTTGAGTATATGTTTGTTGTTGGCTTTTACTTGTTCAACTATTATAAATAACTCTGTAAAGTTCATTTAGGTCGATACCATTTCCACTGCACAAATGAGCACAAGGAGGTTCCACAAAGTTAAACAGCTTGTACAAGGTAACAGAGATAGTCACGGGAATCACTGGGTCCTTCTGGCCCTGGGATTAAGCATTAGCTCCTTCCACTCTCCTGCCAGATCCTTAGTTATGAGGCAGAATGAAATCAATCCTCTCTAAAACTTGAAGAACTAGTATAATAGGATGAAAAATGCATCCCAAAGACATGCAGGCTGAAAAATGCTCTCTGGCCGTCCCTCTCCCCACCCCACCCTCCAAGACATACACCCATTGAAATCCCTGGAACCTGCTAACATTCCCATAAAGGGTCTTTACACAGGTGACTGAGTCAAGGGTCTTCAGATAAGGACATCATTCTGGATGATCTGGGTGAGTCCTAAATGCAATCACCAACGTCTCTATATAAGACAGAGGGAGATTTCACACAATTGAAGAGAAGATGATTTGCAGCTACAAGCCAAGGAATGCTGGCAGCTAAGGGAGCTGGGTAACGCAAAAATGGATCCTTCCCTAAACTCTCCAGAGGAAGTGTGGCCCAGTGATACCGATTTCTGATTTCTAGAAGGGAATAAATGTGTTATTTTAAGCCACCCAGTTTGTGACCATTTGTTACAGCAGCCACAGGAAACCAATACAAACTGGAAAGAGGCTATAATCCTGCAGGAGCAATGTGCTCCAAATTGGGGGGAAGAGGGGGAGAGGGAGAGGTTTCACCTAAGCCCTTCAGGAGGCACAGGATTCCCTTTAGCAGGGAAGGGTTTGGAAGGGCATTCTAGGAAGAGGGGTCAGCATATGCAAAGGCATGGAAGTAAGAAAATGTACAGTGCGTTTGGGCAGCAGCAATGGGCAGTATCAATGTAAGAAACATTCAAATCTGTGGAGAATTTTTGTGAGTTTACTTGAACCAAACTGTCGACAATTACTGGGAGACAGAATCTCAACTGAGAATGGCAGTTTTGCACCTTATTTTATACATTAGAGGCCCAATTCACAAAATTCGTGCAAGGGGCTCAGCCCTCGCAAACATGGCAGCTTGCCTTGGCCCTCACAGGCCCAGGTTCGTCTGGAAGGTTGTCCAGAAGGACATCCGGAAGGTCGTTTGGTCGTCAGGTCTAATTACCATATTACACTTTTATTATTATAGATTACAATCAAAAGAGTTACATGAAATTCACTGGTGATAGATTAGCTAAGCAAAAAGGAGGGGGGCCTCTGGGATTGGATAAAAATGATAGGCATATACATCTTTTACATAGATGGGTACAGGATAATTAACAGCCAACAATTAACACTTGATAACTATAACAATGAGGGGATTTGTGGTGGTCTCTGCTCTGGTGTGGTTGTTGGGGTCGAAAAAGGGAAGTAACCTTGACATTCCAAAGGTATGTTATCTTAGATGCAAAATACAATAGACAGGCTCGGTTAACATAAAGATTGACTTCGGTCAGAGAAGATTCTAGCCTAGGACATGACTACCCACCATGACCTGCTTTTAGCTTGAAAGGTTTACTTTCAGACCATCCTATGTGGTTACTTAGGTCTCTGAGTTTGTAAGGCCACTGCACAGGCCTTCCCTGAGCTTGTCAGGTTTAGCATGTGGCTCCTTTTTATCCACAGCCATGACATGGCTAGAATACAGGTAGGAATGTGATGGAAGAGGATTCAAAGGTGGAAAGGGCCTTCCTGATGGACAGGAAGGGCTGCTAAGAAATCTGGGTGCTCGCCGAAACTGGTTTGGCTCGGTGGATAGAGCGTCGACCTGCGGACTGAAAGGTCCCAGGTTCGATTCCGGTCAAGGGCATGTACCTGGGTTGCGGGCACATCCCCAGTGGGAGATGTGCAGGAGGCAGCTGATCGATGTTCCTCTCTCATCGATGTTTCTAACTCTCTATCTCTCTCCCTTCTTCTCTGTAAAAAATCAATAAAATATATTAAAAAAAAAAAAAAAAGAAAAGAAAAGAAATCTGGGTGCTCATTCATGGTAATGTAGAGCCAGTGCCAATGGAATTGGTATCTTCATGGGTTTGGGAATGTGGGTATTTTCCCTCATCTTCTCTTGAGAGGCAACAGAATGATGGTCAGTTACTAGTTAGAAAGACAATAACATTTTTGCTTACTGCTAAAATGGTCCACCCTGATTTGTCAAAAACAAATAGCCAAAACAAAACAAAAAACACCAAACACGCACACACACACACACGCATGCGCGTGCGCACACACACACACACACACACACACACGCGCGCGCGCGCAAAAAGCAAACAAAAAAACAACCCTGGGGATATAAGAAAAAAATCCTGCCTAAATTATTTCTCTAGGGAAGGGGTGGGGGGAGGATAGCAGTGAAACAGACCTACTCAATTCTACCTGGTGTCAACTGGGAAGATGCTCCTGCACCCCCACCCAACACACACACACACACACACCTCCCCACCCCCTCCCCCCTGCAGAAGACAGACCAACTCTGAAATGTACTTGGTTGCTCTGACCTGGGCATGGCTTCTGGCAAATAATTACCCAAACAAAGCAAAATCCTCCATTCAGTTGGGCCACTGGAACTTCATCTGTCTCTCACTTGGAAGGTTTTACTTTTGAAAGCTCTACTAAGCCAAAGGCCCTTCTTTTTCCCAATTAAATCGACCAGGGGGAAAAAAGTGACATAAACTGGGCTCTGTAGTTGTAATTATATCATTTCTTACACTCTTCATTCTTACGCCATAATTTCACAGAACAGAACCTCCACTTCTTTTAGTTGGAACTAAATCCAAAGCCAGGACATTTTAGGGAATAACCTTGCCAGATGTGTAGCTCCACAACATTCCCTTACCATCCAGGTCATTGAATTTCCAGAAAAGGCAACCAGCCATCACTTGGTCAGGCCTCTGGAATTTTCCATCTTTGGCTAAAGAAAAATAAACACAGTAATAGTCCTGTCCCATGGAGAACACTTTTTGAGCAAACACTGAGGAGAAGAAAGAGAAGGAAAAGGTGAGAAAAAGATGAGAAGGGGGGAATGGAAATGTATCCACAATGGAATGAGCATGGCGGAAGGGAAAGCAAAGGGGCTGGCTATGGGAGAGCTTATGGCAGTGGAGTTGGACCAGGGCGCCAGTTTTACAGATTATCTTGGAAGGTGAGTGACAGTGCAGAGAGGTGAACAGTAAGAGCATCAGTTGAGGAAAATCAGAATGAGGGGATAACAGTAGGGGACAGAAGGTGGAAAGGGGGAAAAAGCAACTTGGTAGGGAGAGGATATAGTAAGAGGAAGCCAGTCCCAGTGAGGGCTACTCTCACAGGAAATCGCAAGGGCTCAGAGGGACACCCTTCAATGCTCCCTTTCCTGTCTAGCAGGGTTTGCTGCCTTGAGAAATATGGGTCTGGTAACAGTTGTGAGCTGTATCCCCCTTCTACCTGAGGATAAAGGAAGTGAGGGTAGGCCAACCTGGCACATGAGTCCCCCCACCCTAGAATCCTCAAAAGAAATCTGGCCTTTACAGGTTTCTGGTGGTCACAAGTCTCTGTCCATCTAAATTGGAGAACTGGGTTCCTACTATCATAATCAGTGGGGAAATGCATACAAGTATTCACTATGTTCCTTAACTCATTGTCTTAGGGTCTTGAATTATGCAAGTTTACAGCGTGCAACTTGGGACACTCGCTGCTTGGGACACTCTTCAAAACAAGAGGCGGTTGTTGCAAGGTAGTGTTATTTTACTTGCAGCAAGGAGAAGAGACAAGAATTCTTACCTAAAGCTCTGCCTCCCTGAAGGAAAGCTTAGCCATTGCTTATATATGCTATTTGGTCAATTACATGTTGATTTCTTCTTTGCAATTGGCTACTTTCATCCCTTTGTATTCCTGTCAGCTCATCTGTTCACAACTGCATCTACAAAATACTATGCTATGCTATATTTTAACATTTAGCAAGAAATAACATTTAGAAATGCCCAGACCTTGAGACCCTTGTCCTATCTAACAGTTCCATTTACCTAGTACAGTTTCTAAAGGGTTGATTTCTTCCTGTCTGAATCTAAAAATATACTGCTACCCTCATTAAATATTGTTAATATTTTAATATTTGGTCTTTTGATCTATTACAATGGGGGGGAGCTCTTCCTTCCATCTTAACATTTTTTATCTTTTAGTTTCCTCAAATTAAGTCCTTGTCTTGCCTTCCCTTCCCCGACCCCCTCTGCAATCTTGCCCTAAGTGGCTTTAATCCATTAAAAAGAAATCAGTGGAAATAGATTCTCTGCTTCTTTTCAATTCAAGCAACAGTTCTAAAAGCATTTCCCTTGGGATTTGAGCATGAACCGAAGAGTATCTTTCTTTTTCTTCAGCTAAGGCTCTCTCCCACAGCTCAGCATGCCTTTCTCTCCCTTTAGCTCCCTCTCTAACAACACACTTGCTTTCTATTTCTAGTTCTTTCTAGTATACACCACAGCCCCAGATGTTCAAGTTCTAAGTCATCAAATCTGTCACAAAGCTCACTGATTGAATGCATTGATTATAGCGCGCCCCCCGCCCCATAAGCCATGAAGGTCAGATGAGAGCCAGTAACAAAGCAAAAATCCCCTTGCCCTGACCAGGTAGCTCAGTTGGTTGAAGCATCATCCCTATCCATCAAGGTTGCTGGTTCAATCCCTGGTCAGGGCACATCAACCAATGAATGCAAAAATAAATAGAACAACAAATCCATGTTTCTCTCTCTCTCTCTCTCTCTCTCTCTCTCTCTCTCTCTCTCAATAAAAAATTAAAAAGCAAAAATCTCCAACAGAAAAGCAGTAAATCAGTAAAAGAATATGAAATAAAATATAATAACCAGGTTGAAGGGAAAGAGCCTTAATTTGAAGAAAATGAACACCAATTTCTAAAGAAGATTTAAATAGAACTACAGTTAATAAATACCCTTTCATGTTTTGGAAATAGTAGAGATTAGTAGTATATAAATACATTAGAAAAAATTTAAGATAATTATAGTGAAAACATCTGAATTTTTTGACTTATAAAGAGAATTGAAACTGTTTTCCTATTGAGGTAGAAAAAAAGGGATAATGGAATAGGCGAAAGTGAGCGGTTAATGTATATTTTATACATATTTTGAAATAAAATCTGGGGGTTTCCTAACTTTTTACATAACAATTTTCAGTCCATCACAGCCAAGTCAGTTATCCAAGGGTCTAAAAAAAAAGGAAAGAAAAGCTAGGCTAGGCCTCTGAGAAATATAGCCATGGCCAATTAGAATTGATGTAAAAAATAGAAAATGCAATCCACATCTGATAGAGTACTTCTTCGAGGCAATAAGGCTCTCTGCCATCAGCTCATCATGGATATTTTACTAACCAGCATAAGAAGGGCTGGTGCTAATGCGATCAGCCAGGAAGCTTTTGTGGTGCCTGTCTCTAAAATGGCAGTGACTGGATTTGGCGAAGAGAGGAAGTTTCAATTTCTATCTCAGTTGAAATCATGAAGCCGGAAGGACTATGAGATTTTCCAGTCCTCTCTGCTTCTCTAATCATGTGTTTTAGAAACCCATTTCTGAGAAAGGGTCCTACAGTTACGTTGGGAATGCAAGAGGGCCAAGTATAGTCTAACTTGACCTTCAGGATGGTTGAAGTGCCTCTCACATGGGACATATGAGCGTTGTCTTAGGGCTTATCAGCCAAAGAATTATTCTGTGATGTGAAACCATCCCTTTCTTTTACACACACACACACACACACACACACACACACCCCTCTTTACTCTGTTCTTTAACTGAGGCTGGAAAATTCCATAAGCCTAACCTGGCTAAGTGCCTGCTAAGTGTCTGGCCAGCTTGTATCCTGAAACACCTCAAGTCTGAAAGCAGTGCCCACTTACAAGAACTCCAGACTGAGGGAGTTTTGTGTGGGATAAAAATTTTTAATTATGAAGAATTTAAAAAAAACCATCCAAATTGAAACTGCAGATTGCAAACCTATATTGCTTTCTTTCAGCCAAAATTCTCAAAAGTGATTATTCACCCTTGTTATTCTGTGAAGGCTTCTGCACCTGGCTAAGTTTGCCAGTCTATTGGATCCCCATCCCTCTGCCACCATGTCAGTATTCACATTTGGAACCCACCTGATCCCAGGATTCCACCATTTCTCAACCTACAGCAATGCCTGCAGAGTAGGCAGAATAATGGTTTCCCAAAGATATCCACATCTTAATCCCTGGAATCTGTGACTATGTTATATTACATGGCAAAGGGAGCTTGGCAGATATAACTGAGTTAAGAAGTTTGAGATGGGGAGATTATCCAGGATTATCCAGATGGGACCAATGTAATCATAAGGGTCCTTCCAAGTGAGGGAGAGGAAGAAGAGTCAGAACCAGAGAAGGAGATGTGATGGCGGTGGCAGTGTCAGTATGATGCGATGTGAAGAGGACTGGACCAGCCACTGCTGGCTTGAAGGTAGAGGAAGGGACTATGAGCCAGGGAGTGCAGGCAGCCTCTGGAAGCTGGAAAAGGCAAGGGAACAGATTCTCCCCAGAGCTTGTGGAGGGAGTGAGGCCTGCGGACATCTTGGTGTTAGCCCAGTGAAACCCACTTCGGACTTCTGATCTCCAGCACTGTGAGATAATAAAGTTGGGTTGTTTTGAAACACTAAGTTTGTGGCAATTTGTTACAGCAGTCACAGGATACTAATGGGCCATGCACCTAGTCCAGTGGTCGGCAAACTGCGGCTCGCAAGCCACATGCGGCTCTTTGGCCCCTTGAGTGTGGCTCTTCCACAAAATACCGACTGCTGCGCATGGGCCACGAAGTTTCAATCGCACTGTACGTGCGCGCCCGCACGTGGTATTTTGTGGAAGAGCCACACTTAAGGGGCCAAAGAGCCGCATGTGGCTTGCGAGCCACAGTTTGCCGACCACTGACCTACTCCAACCCTCAGCAGTGCCACTGGCTAGAACTCATCACCTCGGACAATTTGCCTCCTCTGAGTTCTCTAAGCAGATACCTCTTCAGTCCACCATCCCACCACGCTGACCTCAAGCAATTATAAGGTTATAGGACAGGACAGCTCTCTTCAAGACCAGCAACAAGAACAGACCACACTCCTAGAAGAACTGGGCAACTGGCTGGAAAACCAAAGCACAGGGTTAGATACAGGGTAGGGGCTCAAGATAAGGACACAGTGACTGGGATGGTGACACAAGGGGACAAAGAAGATAAAACCCAGTGACTGGAAATGGATTTTTAAAGACAGAGCAGAACCAGCGGCCTATAGGACTTGAGGCCCAGAGGCTGGGCTCTGAATGTGAGAGCCCTCTGATGTCCTCTGCATAGTCCCAGGCTGGTCTCTGGACCTGGTGCAATGCTGAGCCAGCTCTGGACATCAGAGTAGCTCCCGCTATGTGCAGAGATAGGAGGGAAGGAGGCAGGGAGACGGAGCTAGGCTTCAATTATAAAACTGAAGCAAGCATCTTATGGAGTTCTCCTCTGGCTCTTCCGGTGAGAATTCTGCCAGACCATTTTGTTTGAAAGGGGCAGACAGAGGCCAAGTTCCTCTGAAAGCAGTCATGTTGGTCACTAGTGAAGAAGCAATTATCCCTCAGGGGGGCAGGTTAGCAGAGAGCATTCTTTGCCCCACAAGCAATAGAGCATGATGTAAACACTTTGCTGGGCAGAAGGCGCCCTATTGGCCCCTGTGAGCTTTTAAATAACGATTTTGTTCAATTTTTGCAATAGCTGATTCAGAGCCCTAGTGAACTTGTTATTTCTTGGTGGTAAATTAGGCACCTTGGAAGGTGGTATTCCCTCCTGCAGGTCTCTGGGAAACCATTTAATGCCGCAAAGCATTAGGAACTTGGTAACCTATGAAAATAAATTGGTTATGCCAACAGCACTTTTCCCCTTCCACCACGAACACTGACAACAGGTCCTGTAAGGCATAAAGCTGGCAGTTTCTCAAGTGGGAAAACTAAACTAACATAAAAGGCATGGAGAGAAATATATATGTTGTTATTTTTGGACAGCACTAACCCACTTGAAAAAAATCATAAAAACAATTCCATGAATATGATCCCAGGGACCTCTGCAGGGCCAATGTCTGTAGCCTTTTTTCCATACAGTTATTCAAATAGCAAAGAAAGGAAGAACGCCAATTGCAAACAGTTCTCAAAATCCTCAGGCTTATTTTGGCAAGGAAAAATCTATACTGATCATACCCACATTTCTCACTAACAACCCCACCCCTCCTTTTTTTTTTTTGCCTCACCTCCTACTTTCCCACTAAAAGACCTAAGCTTGTTCAGAAATAAATACTATTTCCCAATAGAAAGAGATAATCACAAAAGCCACATAAAAAAAGCTTCCTCCACCTGACTTACTGTGGAATCAGGAGTTAGTACTACTTTACCTAATTACTCCAAAGGAACCAAGACACCTGGAGTACATTACCTGTTCTGGCATTTAGTAAATATGGATGACCTACAGCCTGCCTCACTTGAAACCATGCCTCTGTTTCCCCACTTAGAGAAGAGAGGTGACAATAATGCGGTATGTTTTTAATAATTGTGACCTGTAAGAACATGCAAGACCACAAACATAACAGCATTTTTAACTCTTCCTAAGTTGGGGGCTATAAAAATACAAGCTCTTGTCATCATCTTAAAAACATTTCTGCTTGCTGATGTGGCTCAGTAGTTGAGCATAGGCCCATGAACCAGGAGGTCACTGGTTCGATTCCTGGTCAGGACAAATACCTAGGTTTCAGGCTTGATCCCCAGTGGCAGGGCATGCAGGAGGCAGCTGATCGATGATGTTTCTCTCTCAGTGATGTTTCTATCTCTCCCTCTCCTTTGCTCTCTCTCTAAAAATCAATAAAAACATATTTAAAGGAAAAAAAACATTTCCCCAGTCTCCTGACACATTTCACTGAAACCCTTCAAATAAAGATGCTCTGTTCCAGGGACTTGGAAGAACACTTTACTTCTTAGTTAAATCTCACCCAGTAAAATGTTTCAGTCATTAGGGAAAGCAACATGATGGGAAAGCTCAAGTACCAGAATATCTTCAAACATTACACAGCAGCTTGAAACATATACAATCTGACATAAGCTGTCAGGAAAGACAAAAATACAGCTTCCTGTGAGCAATAAACTCAATGGGTAATAAAAATAAGGTGGAGAAGAATTGCAGGAAATCATTATTAGCAAATTTAGGCGTGATCGTGTGAGGTTGTACACAGAGACAATAGGTAAACTACATGTCACTGGAACAGCCGGCGTACTTTCTGCGTTTACTGACTATGCTGGAAACGTGTCCACACTATTCCTAAGAGAACTTATCCTGCTACCACAAAAACAGAATAGCCAAATATAAAAGTACATTGATTTCTTAGGAGGCCTTTAAGCTTTCAAATGTTTCCACTAAAAATACATATTTCCAAAATAGAGCTTTAAAAAGGCATTTGAATTGCAATATTCACTTGATTTTTGAAAGTGAAGATGAATGAGTGAAAGAGAAGTTAATAAAGTTCTGAGAGGGAAAGGAAAGAGCATTGAAGTTCCATTTTCCCATACAGAGCCTAACTCTCTTTTAGCCACCCTCTGCTTAAACCACACTGAATAGACTGTCATAAAGGTGACTGCTTCTGCCAGTGGTCACTCACACAAGTTCCCCAGACTGGAGGACCTTCTCCCTGGGCACAGGACTGAGTAGTTCTCCCTACTAGAGAAGCAGCCTTCCCACATCAGACTAGTCTAAATGCAAGAACTGCCCAAGACTCAGAGCCCTAGTCACATCCCCTGAGTTCTTCAATATGACCGAGTCTGACAGGAAATGGTTATTACCAAGAACATAACGGAGATGGAGGGGTCTGCCAGCTTCTTTTTCCAGGAAAAGTATGATTCCTGGCTCAGACATGTAGCTCACCCTTTTGGGCATGATTTGGAGCAAGGAAATAAAATTTAAAAGCAAGGATACCTGTTTCCCTTCTGCCAGCTTACTTTTGTCTGTTGGCTTATAACACACAAAATACTTCTCTTGCCCCCAACTAAGCCTGGGAATAATAATGAGAGCCAACAGTCATTCAGTGCTTTCCATGTGTCAAGCCCTGTTCCAAGTGCTTCACATGCAACGACTCCCACAAGAGAGTTACCAAGGTACAGGAATATAACTGGCCCCAGGTCACAAGCCAGTAAGTACATAAGCTGAATTTGAACCTGGGCTGTGTACTTCCAGAACCCACTCCGAACCACTCTGCTCTGACAAGCACAAGCTTCCAGGCAAATTCCAGCCAAATAAGACTGTCCCTTTGCCCAGCTTACTTCTCTGGGAGTCTCCTGGGTGGGGACCTGCAAGAAACAACAAGGCATCTGGCTTTGGGTTGATACAAACTGGAGGCCAATGTTACCCAGGAACCCCTCCCTCTGCACTCCCGACAAACGCTAAAGGAAAACAAGAGATAAATCCCAAAGAAATATGTATCATAAAATTACTGTTAGCATTTACAGAAAAAAAGAACCTGCTCTAGCTACTTTTCCCTCCTGTGGTTTCTGGCCTTACCTTCTGGTTTTGTTTTGTTTGTTTGTTTTTAACTAAAAAATTTTCAATATGCCTTACTGACAATACTATATCTCAGAAGAAAGCAAAACCAGGTACGTGAACAAATGAATCCCCTTAATTCCAATAAACTCCTGGGGATTTGGGAAGGTAGTAAATAAGCACTTTGTACAGTCCACAGAGGTCAAGTAAAGAAATGCCAAGGTGACTTACACGCGTACATTATATGTGAATTTCTCAGAATGTTAGACCTACCATTTACTTCCCCCATTCTCATTTTTTTATTCTTTTTTAAAATATATGTTTTAATTTATTTCAGAGATGAAGGGAAAGGGAGAGATAGAAACATCAGTGATGAAAGAGAATCATTGGCAGCTGCCTCCTGCATGCCCCCTACAGGGGATTGAGCCCTCAACCCCAGCATGTGCCCAGACCAGAATCCAACTGTGACCTCCTGGTTCATAGGTCGATGCTCAATCACCAAGTCACACTGGCTGGGCCCATTCCCCCTTTAAAAAGTATATTTTATTTATTTTTCAAAGAGGAAGGGAGAGGGATAGAGTTAGAAACATTGAGAGAGAAACATCACCTGCCTCCTGCACACCCCCTACTGTGGGATCGAACCCCCAACCAAGGTACATGCCCTTGACCAGAGTAGAACCTGGTACCTTTCAGTCCAAGGGCAGATGCTCTGTCTACTTAGCCAAAGCAGTTAGGGCCCATTCCCATTTTTAAAAAGGTCACTGTAGTCAAATAAATGTGGGAAATGCCATAGAGATTAACACTGTTCCTTAGCAAAGGCCTACTGAACACAGAAAAGACCAAAAAACATTAAGGATCACAATAAAAGAGCTTGAGGCAGAGATGTTGTAACAAAGTAGAAGGCAGAACCACTAGCCTCCTGCTGTGCTTCTAACTCCTCTGTTCTTTGCATGCACCTAATCTCCCTTCTTAGCCTGTGAGTCCCTTGAGCTCAGGAAACATCCTATTCAGCTTTTTCAGGTACCTGGGGGAACAGACTAGTCAGCCCCTCATCAACATTGCTCAAACCCTGTTAGTGGAGCTGCCCCAGGAGTGTGACCTAATTTACCATCACTGATCTAACTGGAAATATGGGGCTGGCCTCCACACCCTGCCTGCCTTCCATTTCCCTAACCACCCGTTTTGGTGCAAACCTCTTCACTCAGCTAATCTCACAGTCTCATCTCTGTCCTCAGCCCTGGCTCTTCTTCCCCTTCCTGATCCCACTTGGAACACTTCTCTGCCCTCATGAACCTTGGTCTTTGGCCAAACACATCGCTACACCGCTCAGCCTGGAATGTTCTCTCCACCACCTTGCTTAGATGAAACCTGGCTTTGTGCTGACAACACTCTCAAGTTGAGGTGGCTCACTTTCTTTTCCCTTCCCCTAGCACCAAACATGCTTTTCCTCCAGTTCACCAAAGCTGAGAAACCTCAAAGTCATCTTGACTCCACCTCCTCCCTTACCTCTCTCTTCCTCCCACTTCTTCCTCCTCCCTCTTACTCCCCCTTCAAGAGTTACCAAATCCTGTTGATTTTATCACTGAAATACCTCTTACACTTTTCCCCTTATCTCCATTCTCACTACCTCAGTTAAAGCCTTTGTTATATCTGTCTCTGGAACTACATATTTTAACTAGTTACCTGGCCTCCAGACACCTAACATCCGGTCCATCTTACATATTTTTGCCAGTACATTTTCCACTGAGTACCTACTGCATTCCAGGCAGGGGGTGGAGGGGAGTGAGGCACTGGGAACAGAGATGGATACACAGTTTCTGACTTCATGACTCATATCTAGAATGCGTGGGAAATATTTTCCCCTTCCCCCCTTCCAGAATACATTTCTCCCCCTCCAGATCTCTCTTTTTTTAACCTTTATGCTTTACTTATATATCAGACACTTTCCATACACTAATCCTCACAAGAACTCCATAGGTTTGTACTATATATCCCCATTTCACAGATGAGAAAAATGAGATCTGGTTATTTGCTTCAGTTCACAATGCAAGCAGGTTATAGGTCATATTCAAACCCAGGTCTGACTCTTGGGCCTGTACTCTTTCTCCCACATTTTAAGTTGGAAACTGAGACCTTGGAAAAGAACCCAAACAGGCTGACCAGGATGGTGAAGAATCCTGAAACCAAGTAATGTGCAGAATAAAGGAAATAAATGAAGGCTCTTTTTTTTTAAATATATTTTATTCATTTTTTACAGAGAGGAAGGGAGAGAGATAGAGAGTTAGAAACATTGATCAGCTGCCTCCTGCACATCTCCCACTGGGGATGTGCCCGCAACCCAGATACATGCCCTTGACCGTAATCGAACCTGGGACCTTTCAGTCCGCAAGCCGACGCTCTATCCACTGAACCAAACCGGTTTCAGCTGAAGGCTCTTTTTAAAGAGTAAATTTAGAAATGACATGGTGGCCTTGGCCAATTTTTCTCAGTGGTTAGAGCGTTGGCCTGCTGACCAGCGGGTCTTCAGTTCAAGTCTCAGCCAAGGGCATGTACCTCCGTTGTAGGTTCAATCCCCGGCCCTGGAAGGCCCCAGGCCCCGGTTGGCCCCAAATGGGACAGCCATTTGATGTGTGTCTCTCTCTCCCCCTCTCTCCCTCCCTCCCACTCTCTCTAAAAAAAAAAAAATCAATGGAAAAAAATATCCTTGGGTGAGGTTTAAAAAATAAATAAATAAATATGACACGGTGGCTGCCTCCAAATATTTAAAGGGTTGTCATGTAAAAGAGGAAGCAAACATATTCTGCATAGCTGCAAACAACAGAGCTAGGCCTAGCCCGTGATGGAACTTCAGAGTAAGTTCCAGCTCAAGAACCTTTTCTAACATAACCCTCTAAAAGGCAAGAGTATTTAAGGAGAAGCCAAACAATAATTCTGTCAGGGATGCACATAAGGGACATTCCTGCCTTGAGTGGGCAATGGGCCACAACACCATTTCTGTGCACATCAGACTCACCAGTTTTTAAAAACACAGATGCCTGGTCCCACCCCAAACCAAACAGAATCGTGGGGGGTGGAGACCGTTTTTTGCAAGAATGACAAACAAGGAAATAAGTCTGTAAGAAGATTCAAACCCTCAAAATGAGAAACACAAATGGCTAATCAACATACAAAAAACTGTTCAACTTCAAGAGTTCTCAAAGAAATGCAAATTAGAACTGTGATGTACCACTTATCTCCTATCAGATTACACAGGTTAAAAAATATTGATAACCAGTGTTGGCATGGGAGAGGGGAAATGAACACATATATTCTGTTGGTGAAAAGAGTAAATAGCAACAACTTTCTGCAGAGCAATTTAAGAGTGTGTTTAGAGGAATTTTTAACACTAAAAAATTGTCTAATGTCTGCACAAGCAATTCCAATGCTAGAAGTTTATTTGAAAGGGACAATCTAACAAGTTTGACAATGCCTACTCAAAGATGTTCATTCAATTCATGTTTATACCAGTGCTGTCCAAAGGAACTTTCTATAATGATGGGAATGTTCTCTGTCTGCCATCCTATGTAGTGGCCACTAGCCACATGCATGTGGCAACTGAGCACTTGAACGGTGGCAAGTACAATTTAGGAGTGAATTTTTATTTTTTAAATTAATTTAAATTTAAATGTGGCTAGTAGTTACTGTACTAGACAGCTCAGGTTTATAACCCCACAAAATTAGAAATTACCAAAATATCAAACAGTAAAGGATGATTACCTACTGTACACACATAGTGGAAGTTTGGCAGTCATTGGTGTGAAGAAATATTCAGAAGATATTGGTAAGTGAAAAAAAAGTATTTTAAAGTTTATATAATATACTTATTCAATCCATTTTTTCCTACACACAGGGGAGACAGACATGTATACATATGTTAGAATATTGAGTTCCCTGAGTGATGAGATTCTGATGGTTATTCTTTTCCAGTTTTCTAACTCTTCTATAACACACATGCATTATGTAATGAAACAATAAACGTTTCAAAAAGAAGGCTTACTGAATATTAGAATAGGAAAAGAATCAATCTGGAGAATTTAACATGTTCATCTTAAAAAACAAATTCTAACACTTGGTGCTTCAAAGAGGGTTGAGTGAGGAGGCCTCTCTGGTTTCACAGTAAACTCAGCCCTGGGCTTTTGGAAAGACCCTCCAGGAGTGACTTGCCTCAGGCTCTCCTAACCTGGAAAAGCCCACATGCGTGGTGAGGAGCCATATTTAGGAGCCAACAGTGAGGTTAACTTTCCTGACTCTCAGTTCATTCAGATCCTGGCTAAGTCTCTGAATTGGAAACGCGTGGCCAAGAAGCCCAATGAAACTGGCTTTATTCCCCATTGTCAGTTCTTTTGTCCTATATTAAGTACTTTCAGCAAATTCCCCCGGGGATGATGGAGCAGAGGAGCTCCCCAAGTCCTCTTCAGGCCTTCCCTAAATTCCAACTTAACAAACATTGCATGCAAAGGTAGTGTGTGCCTGGTGGGGGGAGTCAGCAGCTGCAGAATCTTTTCAGCCATTCTCAGCTTTGGGGGAGCTTTTCTCTACTGGAGTTATTATATGAAATCGGGCTGATGCTAGCCAGGAGATACTGCACGCATTACCCTTGCCTCAAGGGGCTACAACCGTAATATCTAGCAACTCTTTCCTGATCCTCTGGCACACAAAGAATTGAGGGTAAATTCAGCAGCAGCAAGCAAACAGTATTTAAACACCCAGTAGGTAACTTTCCCAGGCACAATGACTCCTCTTAAGGAGCCAGAATACAACAGGTTTATCAAATGCCTTTGTTCCCCCAGATACAAATAGCTATATCCTGAATTATAACAAAAACAGCATTAAAAAGTCTGCATTGAAAACATGTATATATGTAAACACTTCTCAGTTAATCACATACATTCTCAAGTTATAATATTCTTCCCAAGCCTCCCTTGAGAAATCTCTGCCAATGTTCAATTCTGTAATTACCCATTTCCCTGGGTTAAAACTGGCCTTCATAAAAATGCTAAACTTACAGGAAAATGCAGCAACGAAACAGTGTCTCTCTGTGTATTTCATTATACAGCTAACAGATTCCTGAAAGTACTACTAACTGAATGAAGGTCTGAATACACGACTACATACTATATATAGCCCATGCCTTCTGAATTTTTCAAACAGTGAGCAAAACGGAATGATGTTAGCAATATACCTACAAGGGTATGATTGTAAAAAAATAAAATAAAAAACAAAACAAAAAACCCACCACCTAAACAGGAAGCACTGTATATTTGTTCAGCTTGGTGGGTTTTCAAAGTTCTAGTGAGAGATACACCAGAGGAAAGCTTCAACTGCTGTGAGAATGACTCCATACTGAAGTCCTAACAACAGGAGTGCCATGGGTTTACAGCAGCAAGTGTATGCCCAACTTCAGATATCCCTAATAAACACTTTAGGGCTTATATCGGAAAGGAATCAGAAGTTATGGAGACAGCTGTACCGTGGTGCACTGGCTCTCTGGCCACCGTGACTTTGCTAACTTTAGTTATCAGCTCTTTGTGTCAAAAAAGCAGGGGCCAAGAAAGAGAGCCATTTAGGAGAGTACACTCCATTTAAGACCATTTCCTTATTTCTTAACTGATTGAACTGCTTGAAAACAACATTCACTAAGTTACTATGAATAATCAAAAAGTGACTTGAATACATATTCTGGATGTTCTTTTGACAAACACATGCACACAGACAGATCCAACCCCGGTTGGAATTAATAAAAATAAATGGAGAAAAATTCATCCACATTCACTTATAATTATAGGGCATCAGGCATTATGTCTTGCACAATGATAGAGGTTCGATAGATTTGGTTGATTGAGGTTCCTAGAATCTGTTCTCCCCCGCCGCCCAAATCTCAATGTGGGTCACACACCAGAGTAGTAATAAATATCACTCCTGTGCCTTGCCTGGTAAAAATCTATGGCCTCTGTTCCAATAAGCTACACAGGCACTGTCTCCCAGAAGACTCTCCTCCCACTAACAGTTTTTCCAGCTTTGCCACAGAGTCAATGGTTAAGAAGGGGCAACTGCACCTGTGCTACACAAAATTCTTTTAAAAACCTGAGCAAGAATGCTAAGGTTAACTTTTTGCTGCTGAGGGTGGCAGGTCAAATGCTGGTCAAATCCCAGTGGAGATTTGCTGAGTCCCATTTATTCTCTTGAGACCATGTGTCCACTTCACAGGCTCCCTTCACGTGATGTGCTAAGCCGGCCACCCCTGCTCAAGCAAGGTTTTCTTTTCTTCCTGAATTTAGGAAAGCATTTCTTGTGCTAGACTGATTGAATCACTTGTTAACAATTACGGAAGAGAAAGCCCTGGTATAAATGCCCTACACACAGCTTGCCTTCCTCTCTTAACTGGCTGATGACAATCTAGGTTCTAATCTGACCCAACAGGACCTCATTCTAAAATCAGTGAGATATACAATAAGCCAAGTCCATTTAAAAAAACATTAAAGGTCTGGGTTTTGCTCTGCTAAACAGCAGGATTAAACTTCCAAGGGTTCAGCCAGATAGAGAGATTTCTTTAAAGTCACTTGGCTTTGCACAGTTGTAGCTATTAGGGATCAGATCATTATCTCAAAGGTACATATTTTACCTTTGATCCTCCTCCAGAACTCCCACTAATGTCAACTTTCTCCACTGTTGGGATCAGGCCCCTGGCCTCCCTTTAATGTTGGTTTTATCGCTGATTCTACAAGATCAACAGAAAAATTACAAGGAAAAGCTGTGAAGTTCCCTTTCGATGATAAGTTGTTTTAACAAAAAGAGCCCACTCTATGAAATTTAAACACAGCAGATGATACGCTGTAAGGTAGAGAGGATGGCGGGGAAATAGAACAGCAAACAAACAAACAAACAAAGCCAAAGTAACAAAAACGCTCGTTAACCAGTCCGATTGCTTATTGAGGGCTTGCACCCTAGTCCAGGAAATTAGCGACCAGTGTCTAGAAAACTGGAGGAGCAGCAAGTGCCCCTTAGCACCCATGATCTTTCTCCAGAGTCAGACAATCCGGATGAGGCTGAGGATGTGATGGGAGGTTCCCAGGGGGTCGGCGCGATTTCAAATCTCCATCCCCCCAGGCCTAAGCAGTGGGGCTCTCACCCCAGCTTCGCCACACCTGAACTGAAAAATTACAAGGAAAAGCTGTGAAGTTCCCCATCTTCCCCCAAACCCTCACAGCCCCCCATCTCCTGGGCCCCAGGGGACACCTCGCCCTGAAGCGGCCGACCCCACGCCCACCAGCTCTGGAACCCCGTTGTTCCCAATCCCCACCCTCCGCGGCTGCAGCGGCAGAAGCACCCCTTCAACACCCACCACCACCCTTTCTCCCCAGTAGCAGGAGGAAGTCGCTCTGCTTCCTCTGTTCTCATCGCCCGCCAGAGCTCGGACGCTCAGGGCGTTTTGGGTGGGGTTCTTTTTTTTTTTTTTTTGTATTCATGGTGTGTGTGCGTGTGTGTGTGTGTGTTCGCGCGCGAGCGCTAGTGTGTAAGTGCAAAACATTCAACGCATCCCTCTGCCTAGGCTGCCTCAGGTGACGGCAGGCGGGAATCGGGATCTCTTAGCGCCTGATTCCCGGTTCTTTGTGGCGGGGCTAGGACAGCGAGGGGTCCGCTCCCCAGCTCACACCCCGGGCCCGGACCCCGGTTCCGAGCCCCCGATAGCCCGCCAGAGTCCAACCGGGCGCACACCCTCGCCGCGCACGGCAGCCGCGGAGCTGTCAGCGGGCTCCCAGGACTCCGACCCTGGCCAGAGGCGGCCGGTGCGCAAACTTACAGAACCAGAGATGGGGAGCGCGGGAGCAGGAGGAGCCGCCCGGAGCGCCTTCTCGGTCCCAGCCCCCGCACGCGGGCAGCCACGCCGTCGCTCCGGCCCGAAGCGCGTCCCCCCAGACGCCCCGTGCCCCGGCCACTCACCAGCACCACGGAGCCGCGTACGGCCTCCGACACGCTCTGCCGAAGCTCAGCCGCCGTGCCGGGCTTGCTGAGCCGCTTGGTGAATTTGCGCACTTCGGCCATGGCCACGGGCGCAGGTCTCGGCGGGTGTGCTCAGTGCCCCGGGCCGGGCCGGCCGCAGCCGCTGCTGCTCCCTGTTTACCCGCGGGCCGGCCGGCCACATCGCAGCGCGGCGCCCGCCGCCCCTCCCTCCCTCCCCCGGCTCCTCCCCCGTCCCCTCCTTCCCTCCCGCGCTCGCTCGCCATCCAGCCCCAAGGCAGCGGCGGCCACTCCCTCCCCTAGAGAAATCAAGCCCTGCGCGCGACCTGCTCAAGGAGGAGGGCGTGTCTGGGAGAAAGGGTGTGTGGATGGAGGGGGGGGAAGACCTGGGGGGGGGGCGAGGTCACGAGGGAAGAGGGGGGAAGTGGCAACCGCTCGGGCTCCGCCCGCAGACGCTGTTGCTGGTGCAGCCGCATCCGGGAGGGAAGGTCTGGCTGCTGCTTTTTTTGCGTGTGTGCTGGTGGTATTGGGGCGGGGGGGAGGGTGGAGAAGGTCTCCTAGTGTGGGGCGTGCGCTACCCCAGAGTTCCTTTGCCGCCCCAGAGGCTGCAGTGCCCGAGAAGGGCTGTGGACCTTTGCGTCCTCCCCACCCGGCAAGCTCCCGGGCGCAGGCGGCCTCGATTTCGAAAACAACGTGGAGCTGCCGCCTATTGTGTGCTCCGCCAGGGAGGGGTCGCACTCCTGTGGAAGAAGGGAGAGTGGTTTTCTGGCCCGAGTGGCTAGCCTGGATCCTCACCCCTCCCACGACGTATTTCTTAATTGATCCTCCTTCACGGAGGCCACCTCCTTAGAGAGCGGTGAGAACTGGAAACTTGCTGTGGCAGACCCCACCAACACCACCACCAGGGCTGGAGAGGTGGTGGTGAAGACTGAGCCTAAGGCAGGTTGTCTAGTTCAGCAGTAACTGCTCACCAGGGATGTGGTGAGGGTGGCATTGGGAAGGCCATTGCCTGGGCTCTGGAGGACTACCAGTCTTCTAGAAGCTTTTCCATGTGCCCTGCCATCACCTCTCCATTTCCTATTCCTTTCCTTATCGTCTTCACCTTCCAAAAATTGTTTTCCAAGAATCAAAGGACATTTTCTAACTAGTTGTAAGACAAACATGCTTAAGGCAAAAATAAGAATGGGAACCTTGAGGTACTAGTGACCCTGTAAAACCTCCCCAAGTGCAAAGAGAGAGAGGCTCCACTGATCTAGCAGTTTCTGTCTGGTTACTTCATTTGTGGAGAGTTTCAAACTGGCCCATAGTTTCTGAGGAACCATGCAGACCTTCTAAGAGAATTCTTACAACTGCCAGAGGGCATTTTTCCCAACTTCAAAGACCAAGCAGTCACACCTTCATAAGGAACTTTGTTGTGAAAAAAGGACATGGTTAATGGTTTCTGGGAACCTAGCAAAGAACAAGTCTCTTAGCAGCAAGTCTATTTCAGCAGTCTTCATATTAGTCTCTCTCTCTCTCTCTCTCTCTCTCTCTCTCTCTCTCTCTCTCTATATATATATATATATATATATATATATATATATATATATATGTATATATATATGTATGTATATATGTATATATTTCAGAGAGAAAGGGAGAGAGAGAGAAACATCAATGATGAGAATCATTGATTGGCTGCCTCCTGCATGCCCCCCACCGGGGATCAAGCCAGCAACCCAGGCATGTGCCCTTGACCAGAATCGAACCCTAACCCTTCAGTCCAAAGGCCGACACTCTATCCACTGATTCAAACCAGCTAGGGCTTCATATTAGTCTTGATAAAGCATAGATGGAGGATCTTGGAGGCCCTGTGACTCTAAAGGCAGAAGGGCAGAAGCCTTGTATCAGCAGTCTTTGCTTTGCACACTGTGTGTGTGTGTGTGTGTGTGTGTGTAATTTGTTAATTGTTGAATGTAGGTGTATCAGCATGAATTCATACCCTCCATTCCTTGAATGCCTGCATGGCCCACACTGTTGATTACCTCCATGATAGCCATAACAATTTTTTCTTGCTTCAGGTATAGGACAGAGCCACAGGGCTTAAGGAAGGTTGGCCCAGGTCCAGGTGATGAATTATGACTGGTTTAAAAAATCATGATAAATCTCACTCTGTTTACTAGTGGGATAGTCTTGACACAGACTCAATTTGAGCCAAATGGAATATAAAAAGGAAGTGTGGGAGGAGTGCTCTTGAGAAAGTCCTTCCACCTTGACAAAAAGGGATGGGCAAAGAGACATCTACTCCTCCTTTTTGAGAGAGATATTTTCTTGTGATGCATCTACCCTTGGTGGCCATTTTGCAACCACAAGGGAAGACCAAGATCATTGCAGAGATCCAGAATCTGGATAGCACTGAACTGTTGAACCTATCTTAGCACTGCCTACCACCGAGTTCCTTTCTATGGGATACAAGTAAACCCTTTTGGTTATGCAATTTTTCAGTGAATATTTTCTTACTTTCAGCCAAAAGCATCCTTACTACTACAGACTCTATTGTAGCCATTGAAAGTACAAAAGGTTGAACAAGACAGACAAGGTCCCTCTCCTGGTGGAGCTTACATTCTAGTGCAAGCAAATGAACATGTTAATTTCAGACAGATAAATTCTATGTGGAGAATTAAAGTGACATAATAGAGAGTAATTGGAGTTGGGGACCAAATTCAGAATAGATGGTCAAGGAAGGCCTCTTTGAAGAGGTAAAAATCGAGCTGAATATTGAAGGGAAAGAAGCCAGCAGAAATCAGGAGGTAGAGCACTCCAGGCAGAAGGATGACAGTTGGGGATGAGAGCAGACTTAGTGTGTTCAAAGCCAGAAAAAGGGCCATTGTGGCTGGAGCACTGAAGGAAGGGGAGTGGTATAGAGTTGAAGAAGATGACAATTTCTGCAGAGCCTTGTGAGCCATAGGAAGCATATGTCACACTGACGGTGTGCAAACACCATCTGGTCATTGTGCAGGCTCCATTCTCATTCCTGAAAATGTAGGTTGCACTTTTTCGCTTTAGAGCTTCTGTTTAATTACATTGTGCTATACACTGAGTGAGAATGCAGGATGAATTAAAGACACTGTCCATTCAGGAAAATGAAAGTCTAGTAGAGGATTTATTTCTGACTCAAGGTAGTCTGTGATAAGGGCCATATTTGAGGTAAAGAGGCACATGAGAGATCACATCCAATTAGGGTCTATGGAGGCTTCTTGAAAGGAGGGGGCATTTAAGCTGGACCTTGAGGATGAGTAGAAGAATTTGAACATAACTATGTACACATATAAAGGGAAATTGTAGGGGCAATTGTGCAGCTTCCAATAGGGCATTTTATTGGGTGGTTTATTTTACACATTTGTTAAATAAATATCTGATCCTAACACAAATTTACCTGTCATGTGAACACTATCCTAATTGAACATGAGATTCAAGTATTAGAAATGCCATTGAGCTCTTTGAATCAATGCCAAAGAAAAACTCTCACATATGAACTGAGAAGCTTACAAAGATATGCTCATTGTATCAACATAATAGCAAAGTATTAGAAACACCCTAAATTATGCCCATCGATAAGGGACTGCTTTACCCTTAATCCCTAGACATAGTGGGTGCTCAAAAATATTTGTGGAGTGAATTAATGAATAAATGAACATACATGATTTAACATACAGCTATTTAAAAAGAATGAGGTATATATGTATGTACTTACATGAGAAAAGCTCCAATAGAAATATAATGTGAGCCACATATGTAATTTTTTTAAAATTTATCAGTAGCCCTGTAAAAATTCAGTAAAAAGAAACCAGTGAAATTAAATTTTTTAATATGTTTTTTATTGATTTTAGAGAGAAAGGAAGGGAGATGGAGAGATAGAAAAAAACATTGAGGCAAGAGAGAAACATAGATCAGCTGTCTCCTGCATGTGCTCTACCTGGGATCGCGCTCAAAATCTAGGTGTGTGCTCTGACTAGGACCTTTTGGCACATCAGATGACGCTCAACCACCTGAGCCACACCGGTCAAGGCTAATTTTAATAGTATATTTTCTTTCACCCAATAGACCAAAAATACTATCATTTCAACATGAAATCAATATAAAAATTATTAATGTCAACTTTAAAAATTTTTCTGTAGTAAGTCTTTCATCAGAAATCCATGATCTGTATTTAGATTTCCTTTTGGTTGAAATGGTGATTCATATGTCCAACTTGTTTAAAAGTTTGCCAGTAACTGTATTGCACATCAGTTTTTAAACTTAAATCTAAATTAATTGAAATTACAATTTCAATTCCTCAGTTGCACAAGCCACATTTTATGTGCTCAATGGCCATATGTGGCTAGTAGTGGTTGGACAGGACAGACCCAGAACAAAAGGCTCAGCACCTATGAGTCACTCAATAATTAATTAAAATATACAAATTTATCATGTGAGGCTTTTCCAAAGAGAATCTATTTATAGTTACTTGGATAAGATAAGCTTATAAGGAGCAAACTGTAATTTTGGACAGCTGTATAGTCTCCAAGCACATTGATATTCATTATCTCTTTCAATCCTCAAAACAATCTTGAGAGATAGGTAGAGCCAAGACTATTTTTCCCATTTTACAGATGAAAAAACTGAGAAAGTTAAGTCACATTGTAGTTGGCAAAGCCAGAAATAGAAAACAGGTTTTCTAGTTCTCTTTCCAATACACCATATAGTGTCGGGTAGCATGACTGGCCCTGAGAGAAACTCCATCTCACTTTATCTCATTACTAGAGGCCTGGTGCACGAAATTCATGCACTTGGGGCGGGGGGGCCCTCAGCATGGCCTGTGCCCTCTCGAAGTCTGGGAGCCCTGGGGGGATGTCCGACTGACGGCTTAGTGGGCCTAAGCCGTCAGTTGGATATTCTTAGCATTGCCACGGGGGCGGGAGAGGCTCCCACCACTGCCACTGTGCTAGCCAGCCGTGAGCCTGGCTTCTGGCTGAGCAGCACTCCCCCTGTGGGAGTGCACTGACCACCAGGGGGCAGCTCCTGCATTTAGTGTCTGCCCCCTGGTGGTGAGTGTGCATTATAGTGACCAGTCATTCCACCATTTGGTCATTTGCATATTAGCCTTTTATTATATAGGATACTCTGTAGATGAGGCCCTCTAGAACAGTGATGGCGAACCTTTTGAGCTCGGCGTGTCAGCATTTTGAAAAACCCTAACTTAACTCTGGTGCCGTGTCACATATAGAAATTTTTTGATATTTGCAACCATAGTAAAACAAAGACTTATATTTTTGATATTTATTTTTATATATTTAAATGCCATTTAACAAAGAAAAATCAACCAAAAAATGAGTTCATAAGTTCGCCATCACTGCCCTAGAACCATAAGAAATGCAAAAAATTCACTGTTAACTGATTCTTGAATTGCCCCCACTTAAAATCAAATTGCCCCCCCCCCCCCGTGGGGCGTGTGCTGCACCTTGGGAACCAGTGGGCTTGACACTTTTCCTCTCTTGAGCTTCATTTCTGAATACATATGCATATACCATGGGAATTGTAATCTCTTCTCTGACTACCTCACTGGGTTGTCATGAGGAGGTTCTGAGCTAATAAACCTAGAAATGTTTCACCAAGTAAGTGATGTCTAAATGGGAAGGGATTGTTATTTTTAAGCCCATGGGTACCCTGGCAGGTAGCAGGTGCTGATTAGGGGAGGAGGGCATGATTGTTTCCTGGGACTGTAGCTATCAAAGCTTTGCAGAGGGTTCCGCAGGCCTCGGAGGGGCGGGCTCTGGCCAGCAGCCCTATAGCAGTGGTCTTCCCTGGAGGTGGTGGTGGCGCGGGGGTGGGGGGGGGGCGGGGGGTGGGGCGCTAGGGGGCAGCGAGGCCAAAGGGGGAGTAACTGCCAAACCTCCCCACTTGGCACTATTCTTTAAAGTGTACGTAGCTGTTTCGCAGCTGTATGTGCTCAGGGCAGGGCTCCAATCTCCTGGAGTGGGGTGGGGGCCGGGCCAGGGCAGAGCCAGGCTGGCTAGGAGGGCAGGTTTTGCCGCCCCCCAGTGAGGTTGCAGCACGCTTTCTTTGCGTAGACTGTGCTGCTGCTGGGGGGGGGGGTGGAAGGGTCTGACACTGGGGGGCCTCTCAGGCCTGCCTCCACCTAGGTCTGGAGTTGTAGGGAGGAGAGGCATGCTTGGCCCCAGCAGAGGGGCCCGGCAGCGGTGGGCCACGGGCCCTGGGTGCCTCAGGGGTGCTGACGGGTTGTCCTGGTGTGTTATTGTTGTGGGCTCCCATGACGGGGGTGGTGGTGGGGGGAAGAGATTGGGAGTCGGAGGTGAGGGCTGCAGCTACCCCCCAGGTTGGGTCTTCTCCCCATCCTATTAGCCTCCCTGTTCCTCCAGGGGTGTGGGGGCTGGGGTACCTGGTCTGTCTGTCCCCCCCGGGGGTGCAGGGGCTGGGGCAGGGTGTCTGTGCAGGGGGATTGGAAGAGCTCCCCATGGTCGCTTCCTCTTCCTTCTTTGCAGTCCGGGCTCCTGTCAGGCGCTCTCCTCAGACCCCTGGGAACTTGGCTCCAGCCATCCTGCCCCTCCATGTCTCCCTGCAGCCCCACCTCACTGGGCTCTCCCCAGCTGCCTGCCTGTCAGGAGGCTGCCGGGGCGCCCTGCTGTGGGCAGCGTGGTCCTGGGGCAGGGGGTGGGGGTGTGGGGAGCAGCTCCAGTAAAGTTTAGTAAAGCCTGGGTGGGCATCGGGATTCGGCTGTGGGGCGCAGGGGAGCCTGCCTGGGCAGGACGAAATGGTGCTATACCTGGAGTCCCACCCTGCGGCCCTGCAGCCCCACCCACTCTGTGAACGGTCGTGATGTGATGCGTCCTGGATAATTTGCATATCCCTCTATTTTAGATATATAGGTGGACCCATCATCCATGAATTTATAGTAATGGTGTCAGATTGGATACAATACATGAGTATTTCTAAAAGTTATTTAAAAAAAAAAAAAGCTGAAGCTGGTTTGCTCAGTGGATAGAACATCGGCCTGCGGACTGAAGGGTCCCAAGTTCGATTCCGGTCAACGGCATGTGCCTTGGTTGCGGGCACATCCCCAGTGGGGGGTGTGCAGGAGGCGGCTGATCAATGTTTCTCTCTCATTGATGTTTCTGACTCTCTATCTCTCTCCCTTCCTCTTTGTAAAAAATCAATAAAATATATTTTTTTAAAAAAAGTTAAAAGCCCTATTGCAATGATAAGACATTTAAAATAATATAAACCTTATGGAATATATATTAACAGCCAATTGCACCATTTTGAATGTTGAGAATTTTCTTATTTCCCAGACAAAGCTGAAATTTTCACCCTCTTTTTTTTTTAAAATATATTTTATTGATTTTTTACAGAGAGGAAGGGAGAGAGATAGAGAGTTAGAAACATCGATGAAAGAGAAACATCGATCAGCTGCCTCCTGCACATCTCCTACTGGGGATGTGCCCGCAACCCAGGTACATGCCCTTGACTGGAATTGAACCTGGGACCTTTCAGTCCGCAGGCCGATGCTCTATCCACTGAGCCAAACCGGTTTCAGCTCACCCTCTTTTTTTTAACTTTTTCCAAATTCACCTCCTTCCAAGAGTGTAATAAAAATTCTGTACCCAGCCCTTGCTGGTTTGTCTCAGTGGATAGAGCGTCAGCCTGCGGACTGAAAGGTCCCAGGTTCCATTCCAGTCAAGGGCACATGCCCGGGTTGCAGGCTTGACCCCCAGTAGGGGGCGTGCAGGAGGCAGCCTATCAATGATTCTCTCTCATCACTGATGTTTCTATTTTTCTCTAATTCTCCCTTCATCTCTGAAATCAATAAAAATATATTTGAAAAAAATTAAAGCCACACACACACACAAATTCTGTACCCATAAAGTGTTTGTGGATTTACGGTTGATCCTTTCCCCTGCAGGAGGCTAAGGATATGTCTCTGATCAAATCTAATAAAATTAACAATGTGGGTGTCTTTAGTATTTCAAATACTGTAGGAAGCACTAGGTGTTACTTGTAACTGTATATTCCCCAGTGGGAAACTCATAAAAACACCAAACGGTCTAGGCTGGGGAAAGAAAATGAGGACTTGGTGCTGAGCAAGTTGACTGGAAGCTATCTTTGGAACAGAGTTGAAAAGAGCAAAGGCAGACTTTCAGGAGCCTTGCGAACAGATAGGTTGCATCCAGGAAATTTCAGGGACTAGGATCAGAGGGCAAGGATAAGGAGCGCATACACTTAGAGTTGCAGCAAACTTTACAAATTACCTGGTGACTAGATTCCAGTTCAAACTGCTTCATTGTACAAGAGGGAAGACTAGGTTTAATTCAGACATGGAAAAAGAAACCACCTAAAAGATGGGGCCATGTCACAGGCCAGAGGAAGCACCTAGTCTGACACCTAGTAGTTGTGCAATAAACATTTATTGAATAAAAAGGACTTTGCATCTACTGATGCCAAACTTAGGGCCTAATGGTAATAAATGCAATGAAAATTGGATGGCATACTAAGGGGAAAGGAGGAGAGTGAAAGTTTTTTGAGTTCCTATTATGTGCCAGGTACTATGATAACTTCTGCTATCTGACCACCCTTGGAAAACTAACAGTAGTGTAACAACCTACATGATTAGGGCCTATGAGAAGGTTTACAGTTAACATGAGAGAAATTTGAAACAATAAGGATATTTGGATATAGATTAGATATTAAATGATATTAAGGAATAATTGTTAATTTTATTAGATTTGATCATAGTATGAAGGTTATGTTAAAAAGGTCTTTATAGGTTTGAGATGCAAATTGAAGGTTTTTGTTTGTTTGTTTATGTATATTTTTATTGATTTTAGAAAAGAAGGGAGAGGGAGAGAGAGATAGAAACATCAATAATGAGAGAGAATCATTGATTGGCTGCCTCCTGCATGTCCCCTAATGGGGATCAAGCCTGCAACCCGGGCATGTGCCCTTGACCGGAATCAAACCTTGGACCCTTCTGTCTGCAGGTCGACGCTCTATCCACTGAGCCAAACCAGCTAGGGCAACATCATGTCATTTCATTTGTAAAAACTTCAGTTTGGCAATTGAGAAGTTTTGACAGTGGATTCTTAGATTTGACACCAGGATCCTCCAAAGAAAAAACAGATAAATAAGACTTCATCAAAATTCTAAAAACTTTTATGCATCAAAGTGCATTATCAAGAGATAACCCACAGAATGGGGAAATATTTGCAAATTATATATCCAATAAAAATTTAGTATCCAGAATATATAAAGAAGTCTTGTAACAACCCAACTTAAAAATGGGCAAAGGACTTGAATAGACATTTCTGCAAAGACATACAAATGGCCAACTAGAACATGAAAAGATGCTCAACATTATTGGTCTTTAAAGAAATGCAAATCAAAACCACAATGAGATACTACTTCCCACCCACTAGGATGGCTATAATCAAAAGCAGAGGAGGAAAGAGAGAGGAGAGAGAGAGAGAGAGAGAGAGAGAGAGAGAGAGAGAGAGAGAGAGAGAGAGAGAGAGAGGAAGAAGGGTATGTGCAGAATTTGGAATCTTCATACATTGCTGATGGGAATGAAAAATGGTGCAGCTGCTATGGAGAAAAAACATTTTGGAGATTCCTCAAAAAGTTAAAAATAGCCCTGGCTGGGAAGAGAGGGAGGATAGAGGAGAGAGAGAGAGAGAGAGAGAGAGAGAGAGAGAGAGAGAGAGAGAGAGAGAGAAAGTGCAAAAATTGGAATCTTCATAAATTGCTGATGGGAATGAAAAATGGTGTGGAAAAAACATTTTGGTGATTTCTCAAAAAATTAAAAATAGCCCTGGCTGGTGTGGCTCAGTTGGTTGAGCGTCGTTGGTGCACTGATATGTCACTGGTTTCAATCCTGGTCAGGGTACATGCCGGGTTATGCCTCAATCCCCAGTCGGGGTGCATGCAGGAGGCAGTGGATTGATGTTTGTCTCTCACATCAATGTTTCTATTTCTTCCTCTCCCTCGCTCTCTAAAACCAATAAAAATACATTTTTTTAAAAGTTACCCCTAACTGGTTTGGCTCAGTGGATAGAGCATTGGCCTGTGGACTGAAGGGTCCCAGGTTTGATTCCGGTCAAGGGCATGTACCTTGGTTGCAGGCTTAATCCCCTGTAGGGGTTGTGCAGGAGGCAGCTGATCAATGTTTCTCTCTCATTGATGTTTCTAACTCTCTATCCCTCTCCCTTTCTCTGTAAAAATCAATAAAATATATTTTTTAAAAGTTAAACATAGAATTATCATATGATCAAGTAATTCTAATCCTAGGTATATATCTAAGAGAAGTAAAAGTATGTGTCCATATAGACACTTGTACATGAATGTTTATAGCAGCATTATTCCTAACTAGAAGCCCGGTGCATGAAATTCGTGTGGGGGGGGGGCGGGCGGGGGAGGTGTAGTCCCCTCAGCCCAGCCTGCACCCTCTCCAATCCAGGACCCCTCTGGGATCGGGCCTAAACCAGCAGTCAGACATCACTCTCACAATCCGGGACCACTGGTTCCTAACTGCTCACCTGCCTGCCTGCCTGATCGCCCCTAACTGCCCCCCTGCCAGCTTGATTACCCCTAACCACCTCTGTCTGCTGACCTGATCACCTCTAACTACCCCCTACCCCCGCCGGCCTGGTAACCCCTTACTGCCCCGCCTGCCAGCCTGGTCGTCCCATGGAGCCTGCTCTTCAGTCATTTAGTCATCCCTCACTAACCCCCCTGCCGGCCTGGTCACCCCACACAGACTGCTGTTTGGTCACCCATCTGGTTGTTTTGGTCGTGATGGCCCTGGCTTTTTATATAGTAGGATAGCCAAAAGGTGAAAACAACCCAAGTGTCCATCAGTAGATGAATAGCTAAATAAATTGTAGTATAGCCATATGATGAAATATTTTCAGCCATAAAAAGGAGTGAATTGCTGATACATGTTACAGCTTGGATGATTCTTGAAAACATTATATTAAGTGAAAGAAGCCAAACACAAAAGGTCACATTTTGTATGATTCATTTATATGAAGTACCCAGAAAAGGCAAATCCATAGAGACAGAAAGCAGGTTACTGGTTGCCAGGAGTTGGCAGAAGGGAAAATAGAGTAATTAGTTAATGGGTATAGGCTGTTCTTCTGGGATGATGAAAAATGTTTGAGCCCAGCTGGTATTGCTCAGTGGTTGAGTGTCAGCCCATGAACTGGGAGGTCATGGTTTGATTCCTGGTCAGGGCACATGCCCTGGTTACGGGCTCAATTCCCAGTAGGGGGCATGCAAGAGGCAGCTGATCAATGTTTCTCTTTCATTGATGTTTTCATCTCTCTACCCCTCTTCTTTCTTCTTTCTAAAAATCAATAACATATATTTTAAAAACATGTTTGAAACTAGAGAGAGGTAATGGTTGCACAGCATTTTGAAAGCACTAAATTGTACATTTAAAATTATTAACTGTATAATACTATTCAAACTTTTATTTTAAAAATATTTTTATTGATTTTATTTTTAGAGAGAGAGGGAGTGGGAGGAAGAAAGAAACATCAATGTGACAGTGCAACATCGATCAGCTGCCTCCTGCATGCCCCCTACAGGGGATTGCGCCCACAGAACAGTGCCCAATCAACTGAGCCACACCAGCCAGGGTATATTATTCAAGCTTTCAATGGAAGGAAATCCTAACACTGCTACAACATCTATGAACCTTGAGGACATCATGCTGAGTGAAATAAGCCAATGACAAGGACAACTACAATATGATTCCACATATATGAGATATCTAGAGTTGTCAAAATTATGGGAACAAAAAACATAAATTTTTGCCAGGGGGAGGAGGGGTAGGAGGAAATGGGTAGTTGTTCTATGAGTATAGAATTTCAATTTTGCTAGATGAAAATGTTCTAGAAATCTGTTATCTGACAATGTAAATATCGTGAACTCTACTGAACAGTACACTTAAAATGGTTAAGAGGCCCTAGCCGGTTTGGCTCATTGGATAGAGCATCAGCCTGCTAATTGAAAGGTCCCAGGTTCAATTCCGGTCAGGGCACATGCCCAGGTTGTGGGCACGATCCCCAGTGGTGGACTTGCAAGAGGCAGCCGATCCATGATTCTCTCTCATCATGAATGTTTCTATCTCTCTCTCCCTCTTCCTTCTTCTCTGAAATCAATAAAAATATATTTTTAAAAAATGGTTAAGAGATACCTGGCTAGTGTGGCTCAGTGATTGAGCATTAACCCATGAACCAAGAGGTCACTGGTTCGATTCCCAGTCAGGACACATGCCTGGGTTGTGGGCTCCATCCCTGGTAGGGGGCCTTCGGAAGGCAGACCATCAGTGTTTCTCTCATTGGTGTTTCTCTCTCCCTCTCCCTCACCCTTCTTCTTTCTCTAAAAATCAGTGAAAACATTAAAAAATGAAATCATGAAAAAAAAAATGGTTAAAAGGGCAAATTGTATATTATGTGTTTTTAGCACAATTAATTTTTAAAATTTAAAAATAATTAACTATAGCCCTAGCCTGTTTGTCTCAGTGGTTAGAGCATCAGCCCATGGACTGAAGGGTCCTGGGTTTGATTCCAGTCAAGGGCACATAACTGGATTGTAGGCTCTATCCCCCGCCCTGGTTGGGGCTCAGGCGGGAGACAACCAATCGATGTGTCTCTTTCACATTGATGCTTCTCTCTGTCTCTCCCCCTCCTTTCCATTCTCTCTAAAAAAAAAAATCAATGGGAAGATATCCTCGGGTGAGGAATAACACACACACACAAAAGGATTAACTGTATGTTATAGAATTTTAGCTCAATAGAAAAAAAGAAAAACTACAGGAAAAAAAACAACACCACCATAGGGATGGGGGTGGTAGATGAAACAAGTTTTTAAAAAGCCTTTAACGGCCCTCCTTTTCTTGGCGGGGTTCGGGCGTGCGGTCCCGGTCCCGGTAATGTACGGAGGCAGAGGGAGAGGGCTCCGGCCCCCTTGGCGTCATGTCTTCGGTGCCGATGGTTGCCAGTCCGTAGGTTCTATCCTCAAGCGCAGGGACACGGAAAAAAAAAAAAAAAGCCTGTAACTGTTGAAGCTGGGGGATGGGTACATGAGGATCCTTTCTGCTTTTGTTTGGGATGTACAGTATATACAATTTCCATAGTGAAAAATAGAGAAATTGTGCTTGTAAAACAGTAGCAATATAATACGTATTATCTGTTTTCAGAACTGTCCTTACTTTAACAGTCTGAAGTTAATCATGCCCTAATACACTGCTTGTGTATGATGGTTTAATGACAAAAAAAAAAAAGACTGCAAGGAAACCAGAAAGTGTTGGGAATGATAATGTCTACCGGGACACATTCATATAGTTGCTGTTATTTTTATGTCCCTTCAAAATCTTCCTTTTTTGAAACTGATTTGAGAGAGAGGAAGGGAGAGGGAGGGAGGGAGGGAGAGGGAGAGAGAGAGAGAGAGAGAGAGAGAGAGAGAGAGAGAGAAGGGAAGAAAGAAAGAAAAAGAAAGAAAGAGAGAGAGAGAGAGAGAGAGAGAGAGAGAGAGAGAGAGAGAGAGAAAGAAAGAAAGAGAGAGAGAGAGAGAGAGAGAGAGAGAGAGAGAAAGAAAGAAAGAAAGAAAGAAAGAAAGAAAGAAAGAAAGGAAGGAAGGAAGGAAGGAAGGAAGGAAGGAAGGAAGGAAGGAAGGAAGGAAGGAAGAAAGAAAGAAAGAAAGAAAGAAAGAAAGAAAGAAAGAAAGAAAGAAAGAAAGAAAGAAAGAAAGAAAGAAATGCACCACCCGGATCGTGGATCAAACCAACAACCTGAGTATCTGAACTGAGACTCATCAGTGCACAGGACTATGCCCAAATCAACTTAGTCCCACTGGCCAGGGCTGTGATAGTCTGCTTTTTAAAATGGTGTGCCATGTCCAATAATTACTGAAAGTCCATAAAAGATTATCAGGAGAATGAAAACATGATAAGGAATGAATGAATAGGCAATATTTATCAATTAAACATCACTGAAATATATTGTCCCCCCAGTGATTGCAGTTTCTGTGACACTCAGAACTATTCATTAAGCATATGCACCACCACCAGGACTGCCACGCTGAACAATTCTAGAGAACTCCGATCACATCCTAGATTACTCGCATGGCAGCCACCTGGAGATGTGTAGGGACAGTCTGTTCAGCCGTCAGCAAATGGCCATGTGCTGTATAAACTCATTCTCCTCACTTCCTGGGGATATTTTGGTTGAAAGAAAAGTTATAAATAAACAAACAAATAAATAAAAAACCAGAGTCTTACAGTGCTCAAATAAGTCTGAATCTAACAAAGATAGAGTTAGAATAGTTGCAAGTGAATGCAAATAATTAGAGCTTTTGATTTCTAAAAACTCAGGAGCTAAGTAATCTGGAGTGAAATAGTGATTTCTGAAACAGCTGAATTAAAGAGAACCTAAATATTATAAAACAGGGTATTTGTGTTCCTCCCTTTGCTCCAATAATATATTGTCCAATGGCTTCTTCATATTAAGTTGCAATTAAAACAAAATATAGTGGGGTAGTGATTACATGGATATGCATATGTATTCATATATATACAGGATGTTCCCCAAAAAATGTATATACATGTTGAATAATTATTAATTCCAATGGGTTATATCTGAAAAGAAAGAAACATCAATTGAGCTATCAGCTGTTAAAATGTGTATAAATTTTTGGGGACACACACATCCTGTATAATAAAAGGCTAATATGCAAATTGACTGAATAGCGGAATGACTGATCACTATGACATGCACTGACCACCAGGGGGCAGACACTCAATGCAGGAGCTGTCCCCTGGTGGTCAGTGCTCCAGAAGCCAGGCTCACGGCTGGCGAGCACAGCAGTGGTGGCAGTGCTAAGGATGTCCAAGGGTTCCCGGACTGCGAGAGGGCACAGATATGAGAGACCTCCCCACCAATGCACAAATTTTGTGCACCGGGCCTCTAGTATATATATATATATATATATACATACATACACACACACAGACAGTCCTCAGGTTACATTGAACTCAACATATGTCGTTTCGTGGTTACATCGCCATCTCCCATTTATTTATAAAAAAAAAGTTCTGTCATTTTGACGTATGTACATATGTGCTTTTTATTTTTTATTTACCACAAGTAAAGGTTAGGAATTGTTATCTTTCCTTTAATTTTTTTTTTTACTGTTTCACTTCATTACTGCTGTGTATGTGCTCCATGTGAGTGACGCAGGTGCTTATGTAGGTGGGTTCCGCCTTAAGGCAAAAATTGCGTTATGTTGCACCGTAGGAATGGATCTCTGACCAAATCCGAGGACTTACTGTATATATATATATATATATATATATATATATATATATGAGTGTGCTTGTGCTTTATTATTGAAAATTCTAGCTCAATAAAATTGTGTACACACACACACACACACACACACACACTTGTCTATTTAGTCACTGTTGGCATGCCTGATGGCCCAATCTTTGGAACTCTTTGATAGCTACTACTTTCACTCCCTTGATGACCTTATGCAGTGCTCCTGGCTTTATATGCTATCTGTATCAACACTATTCAATAGAAATATAATGTGAGCCACATATATTATTTTAAATCTTTCAGTAGCCATACTAAAAGTCAAACGAAACAGGTCAAATCAATTTTAATATATTTTCTTTAAGCCAATATATCCAAAATATTATAATTTCATCATGTGACCAATATAAAATAATTATGTGGCCAGTGGCTACTGTACTAGACAGCACAAATCTATATGCTGACAACTTCCAAATTTATTTATCCAGCTCAGATCTCACTCCTGAACTGCAGATTTGTACATCTAAGCATCTATTCAACTGCCCTACCGGGGTTGAGTATCTCAAACCTATTATGTCCAAAACAAAGTTTGTCATCTTTCCCAAAAATAATTTCAAAGGTTTACACATTCAGTTAATGGCAGCTCTATTTTTTCCAGTTGTTCAGTCCCAAAACCTTGGAGCCATCCTAGGCTCCTTCTTTCTCTCACCCCATAACCAGTTCATCAACAAATCCTGGTGGCTCAACTTTCCAAATATAAGACCATTTCTCACCACCTTCAATGTCAAAACTCTGGTCCTAAGCACAGTCATCTCCTAACTAGGTAATGAATCAGCCTCCCAGTGGACTTCTTGCCTGCAGCCTTTGCTCCTTTCAGTTTGTTCACAACATAGTAACCAAAGTGATCCTGTTAAAATGAAAATCAGTTCACAACAGTCTGCTTGGAACCCTCCACTCGCTCCTCATTTCACTTAGCAAAAGCCAAGGCCCTTACAAAAGTTCCAACTCTCTAGTGCCCTCTCAGCCCTCCTCTCTATTCTCCTCCTTGTTCACTTCACCAGGTCCAATGGCTTCCTTGCTGTTTTTCAAATATGCCAGGAAAGCACAGTCTTTAGGCATTTACACTTGTCCCCTCTTTCTGAAATGGTGTTACCACAGACATCCATGTGGCTCCCTCTCTGCCCTCCTTCCAGCCTTTGCTTCAATGTTACCTTCTCAGTGGGGCCTACCCTGAACTCCCTATTTAAAACTGCAACCCATGCTGCCTGGCCGACATGGCTCAGTGGTTGAGAGTCCACCTACAAACCAGGAGGTCTCGGTTCATATTTCTGGTGAGGGCACATACCTGGGTTGTGGGCTAGATCCCCAGTGGGGTGTGCAGGAGGCAGCCAATCAATGATCCTCTCTCATCATTGATGCTTCTATCTCTCTCTCCCTCTCCCCTCCTCTCTGAAATCAATAAAAATATACTATATTAAAAAAATAAAACTGCAACTCATGCTCACCCCAGACTCCCTATTCATTTTCTCTTCCCTGTTTTATTTTCTACCCAAAGCACTTATTACCTATCAATTTTGTTTAGTGTTTGTCTCTCCCTAGTAGAATATAAGTTCTGTGTAGGCTGAGGGGGTTTTTTGTCTGTTTTATTCATCACTATATCCACAGCACCCAGAACAGTGCTTGGCACATAGTAGGCACTCAATAAATATTAGTTGTGTGATTGAATTTTATAAAATTCCCATTCAGCACCATTGTTCATAATATGAAGAAAGTATGCAATAAAAAAGACACAAAGCACTTTTCTCATTTTTAAACACTGCTCTTCATGTCATATTTTATAATCAAACTTGAAAATACAATATATCTAAGCTTAATATATTTTATTCTTTTTTATTGATTTGAGAGAGAGCAAGAAAGAGAGAGAGAAACATTGATTCTTCTTTATGCATTAATTGGCTGCTTCTTGTATGTGCCCTGACGGGGGATCAAACCCACAACCTTTGCATATCAGGACAACATTCTAACCAACTGAACTACCCGGCCAGGGCAATATATTTTATTCTTAATAAAATAAAAAATAATTTAATCTTCTGTATGTGTTGTCATAGGTATTTTGGTAGCTTGTAAAGTTTCTAAAGCATGTGAATCAAATTGTACTAATTTCTTAGAGCAAGCAATTTGCCAGTAAAACGTTTTTGTTCTTTGGTTGTCTACTTTAATTCAAATAAGCATTATACCTGAGTTCCTAGTAGAGTTCCAGCCACGTGTGATAATTTTCAGAGTGTCCCTTGGTCAAACACACATGGTAAATGCCACTTAGTCTATTACAAGCATGTCAAACTCAAAGGCTAACACGGGCCAAATAAACAAGGTTTAAGTTTATGTGGGCCACAAAAAAACAAAAGCTCCAATTTTCATAGAAACGTAGGTTTATTTCGATAGAAACATGCTGAAGACGGCTAAAATAAATGAGTCATCATTAACATAAAATAATAGAACATTTTAATAAAAATTAATGTTTTCTTGAACATTAACTTACCAGGCACTGAATAACTGCACAAATTAATGAGTGTAATGCAAATAAACCTATTTTCCTTGTTATCTGAAAGTGAAATATTTCCTGTTGCGCACACCAATAAGTCAGTCCAAGACTAATGACATGGCAATCGGCTGCTAAAATATTCGCTGCTAGTATTAGTGGAGAGAAACGGTGCGCCCTGCACGTAAGGCACATAAGGGAAATAAATGCAACACGATTATAGTAATTAGTCATTAGCAAATGTTGTTATTCGTTTTTTATAATTATGTACAACAGGATATTGTAAAAATTAAGTTACCAGAAATTTTTATTAAAACGTTTCTTACATACCGTTATATTGGCTGGGCCACAACAATATTCATTGTAGGCCCCATGTGGCCCACAGGCCAGGAGTTTGACATGCTTGGTCTATTATCCTGTGAAAACTATTCCATCTCCTTGGTCCTTTACTTAATTTTCCGGACTTCTTCCTGTTCAGTGAATTCAGGTGGTTACTTGCTCTTCTTTTCTCCTGATTTGTGAATACAAGAGAGCCCAAATCTATCCACATCAACTCCTGCTTGGCCATTGTATTGCTTTGCCTCTAGTAGCCAGAGAGCAATTTTTCCCTCTTAGCGGAATTTTTTTGGTATCTAATTCTTTATGATTATTGATTTTGGTTTCATTTTTCTCTTGAAATGGCTAAAAATGTCAATGTATTTTTGACTTCCTATCCTCATAGTACTCCTTCTGAAATTCTCTTTTACTGCTCTGGTGACTGGTAGTCCATTCTAAAAAATTCTTTCTTCATATCCTCTTTGCACAAGCTAAAAATTTTGGACAGATATAATATATACATATATAGAATTATACATATTATGTTTGTGCATGTTTACATTTTTGTTCACAGTGACAATTTTTGAATAGTCTGTTAATTAGTATTGTGAATGACTAAAATATATCCCATTATATGTACCTATTGCTATGGTCTGAATAGTTGCATTCCCCTAAAATTCATATTTTGAAATTTAACCCCCAATGTGATGATATCAGAAAGTGGGTTTTAAGAGGTGATTAGGTCATGGGGGCAGAACTCGCATGAATGAGTATAGTGCTCTTTTATAAAAGAGACTGCACAGAGCTCCCCCTCTACCATGTGAGGATGCAAAGAGAAGTCTGTGACCTGGAAGTGGTCTCTCACCCAACCATGCTGGCACATTAATCTTATACTTCTAGCACCTAGAACTGTAAGAAATAAATTTATATTCTTTATTAGTGATCCAATTTGTCGTATTTCATTATAGCAGCCTGCATGGACTGACATGTATATACATATATTCGTATATACATATGTATGTATACACATACTTACATGTATATACATACATAAACTCTGTGATGTACTTCCCATGTAAGTTTTTCTACTTTTGCTATATATATATTTATCTTTAAACAATAGTGTCTTCCCCTCCTTTTCATGGTCCATCTTCTAAAATGAATGGGCTACTACTGCTTCCCCTTCCTTTAATGCTCACTTGTTCCTTAGGTGTCTGCTACCTGGACTCTCATCTTCTCACCTGAAAGTCATCACCATATGCAATAACGTTTCCTCAGTCCTCCTGACCTGACTACACATTATTCCTCATCCCCTCCCTCTGCAATCTCTTCTCCAATGAACACTCTTTAAGGCTTGGTCCCTGTGACGTGATGAAGGACAGGGACTTAGAGCCAATTTCTTGCTTTGCCACTCCCTCTTGGCAGGCTAGTTTCCTCTCCCAACTTCTGGCTTCACACGTCCTAATGTACATTTCAAGCTGGATGTTCTGCGGTTTCCCTAAGATGAACGTGTCAGAAATAAAGCTCCTTATCTTCTACAAAGCCAGCTTCCCTAGCTTCTCTTTTCCTGTCAATAACATCATCACCAGACAACTGAGTCATCTTTGACTCCTTTCTTGACTGACTTCACACCCACTCTATCAATCACCTAGTCCTTTTTTTTCAAGTCCCACCAGTTTAATCACAATAAAAACACCACAAATGGAAAACAGTGGGTAGGGAAGAGGCCCCTAAACCGGGGACACAGGGAGCCCTGTTCATGGCACGAGGCCAGGCTGCTGGGTCTCCTGGGATTGCTGTTGCTATGAGGTCAGGGGGTAGCGATTGTCCTGTGGGAACCACCATTCACCTGGGTTGAGGACCCTTACTTCTGGGGTGTGCTCAGCTTCTGCATGCCTCTGATCTTGTAACTCAACCTTGACTTTGGCAGCCCTGTTTCATCAACTCTCCAGCTCAGGGATCTCAGCTTCCAGGCAGTCATAGAGTGAGCTGCTTCAGGATCCACTCCTCCAGGTTCAGGCGTTTCTTTACTTCCTTGACCCGACCTTCCCTTAACACAGTGGTTCCCAACCTTGGCTGCACATTAGAATCACCTGGGAATCTTTTTAAAATCCTGATTTCTGGCCGAAACCGGTTTGGCTCGGTGGATAGAGCGTCAGCCTGCGGACTGAAGGGTCCCAGGTTCGATTCCGGTCAGGGGCATGTACCTGGGTTGTGGGCACATCCCCAGTGGGGGATGTGCAGGAGGCAGCTGATCGATGTTTCTCTCTCATCGATGTTTCTAACTCTCTATCTCTCTCCCTTCCTCTCTGTAAAAAATCAATAAAATATATTTAAAAAAAAAAATCCTGATTTCTGGGCTTCATCCTCTGGAAATTCTGTTTCTTTGTTATGGGGTGGGGCTACAACATTAGTAACAAAGAAACAGAATTTCCGGAGGATGAGGCCCAGAAATCAGGATTTTAAAAAGATCCCCAGGTGATTCTAATGTGCAGCCAAGGTTAAGAACCACCGCTAACACCTCATTGGGCCCTCACCTGCAGCCCCAGGGGGACTCTGAAAGTAGACACGGGGCCCTGGCTGTCACTGCCTGGCCCGTGGCCACCAGCGCTGTTCCCTGCACTGAGCTACTGTCTGCCAAAGCAGCTGCTGGGGCCACGTGCGGCCTTCCGGGTATTCCCAGCACTGCTGCCTCCAGGACGCCCACTGGCCTGCTGCGGCCCGCTGGCTCTGGTTAGCTGGTGGGCTCTGCTTCCCGCAGCTCCGTGCTGAGGGCGGTGGCAGGGACACTCGGGGGCAACTGCAGAATGCGGAGCCTCACCTAGTCTTATTGATTCTTTTTTTTTTAATGTTTTGAATTTATGAAATATTTCAAACACATAGGAAGCAGCAGAGAATAAATACCTGGTTAACTACTCAGACATGACAAATCTTAATATATTGTCATATAGGCTTCAGAGTTGTTGTTTTTTGATGTCCTACTTTTATTGAGATATAATTGACATAAATCAATTATAAGTTTAGTTTAAGGTATACCGCACAATGACTTCACATACACATATTGCAAAATGATTACTACAATGCGTTTATTAACATCTATCTCCTGTGTAGTTCAAAAGATTTTCAGGGGCCCTAGCTGGTTTGTCTCAGTGGACAGAGAGCCGGACTGAGGATTGAAGGGTCCCGGGTTCAATTCCAGTCAAGGGCACATGCAGGCTCCATCCCCAGTAGGGGGCGTGCAGGAGGCAGCTGATCAATGATTCTCATCATTGATATTTCTATCTCTCCCTCTCCCTTCCTTTCAGAAATATTTTTTAAAAATAGGGAAAGGGTGAATAAAATTATGTTAAAAAAGATTTTCAGAGTTTTTCAATAAATAAAACATTAATACATTTGAAATCTCTACCTCCCCTCAATCCTATTCCCCACTCCCATAGAGGAAATCCACTATCTAAATTCTGTGTATAACTTCCCATGCAAGGTTTTATACTTTTTCTACAAATCCAATTATCCATAAACAATATACTGTATAGTATTGTTTTGTGTATTTTAAATTTTTTTTATTGCTTAAAGTATTACAAAGGGTATTACATTGTATTTTAAATTTTTACATAAATGGTATATTGTACATATCATCCTACAACTTGCGTTTATAATTCAATGTAATGATTTTGAGTCTTATCCATATTAATACATTATGGTTCATTCTTTTGAATTGCTATATACTATTCCATTATATAAATACACTACAGTTTATTTCCCCATTCTCTTATTCACTTATAGGTTTTTTCCTATTTTTCACCATCACAAATGATATTGGAGTCAATATTATTTTTGTTGTTGTTAATCTTCACCCGAGGATATTTTTCCATTGATTTTTAGAGAGAGTGGAAGGGAGGGGAGAGACACAGAGAGAGAAACATTGATGTGAGAGAGACACATCGATTGGTTGCCTCCTACACGAGTCCTAACCAGGTCCAGGGATTGAGCCCTCAACAGTACATGTCCTTGACCTGAATCAAACCCAGGACTGTTCTTCGGTCCTTGGGCCAACGCTCTGTCCACTGAGCCAAACCGGCTAGGGCAGAATGAATATTCTTGTATATGCTTCCTTGTGCACCTATGTAAGAGTTTTGCTGGAGTTTGTATAGGCAAGCCCACCCTTACCTCTCCCATAAACTAGCAAATTGTTCTTCAAAGTGGTGGGACAGTGCTAAACAGCAATTTATGAAAATTCCCCTTTCTCCTCATCGTCATGATTATTTGCTGTTACCAAACTTTCTTTTAAACCCATTGACATTGTTTTCATATTTAAGTATTTAGCATTGGATTCATTTTTGTGCATGGTGTGTAGTAGTGATCTAATATTATCAATCTCTTTCAATTTGAACAACCTGCTTTCTAACACCATTTAGAACTAGTCCATACTCTCTCCTCTTATTTGTCAAGTCATCTCTATCATATTCCAGGTTTCCTTATGTGGATGAGTCTGTTCTGGCTTCTCTGTTGCATTCCACTGAACCTCTTTTCTACCCCTGTGCCATAGCGTCTGCATTGCTAAGATCTTTCTAATGAGTCATCATATCTGGTAAGGAAAATCCTCTCATATTCTTCTTCACCAAAATGTGTTGGTTATTGGTACATTTCCACATGAATTGGAAAATCATCTTATCAAATTTGACCAAAAAAACTATAGATATTTTTTATTGGAATTGTATTGAATTTATGAATCAACTGGGGGAGAAATTATCTCTTTATGATATTAAGTTTTGCCATTACTGAGCATGGTGTATCCTCTCTTTAGTAATGTCATATTATAATTTTCACCAGAAAGGTTTTACATATCTTCTGTTAAATCTACTTAACAGAAAGCTGATTATTTAACACCTTCGGTCCTGTTGTGAGTATGATCTTTTTTTCCTTTTATTTTTTTATTAGTCATTCTTATTATATAGAACCTATTTTTAACAGCAATCTTGCTGAATTCTTTTATGTGTGCTCATAGTTTGTGGATTATCTTGCATTTTTGAAATAGACAATAATATAATCTACAAGTGACAACAATGTTGTTTCTTCCTTTCCAATTCTTACACTTTTATTTCTCTCTTATTGCATTGGCTAGACACTCGAGTGCAATGTTGTATAGAAGGCACAATTTCCATATTAATGAGAATGCTTCTAAAGTACTGGTAACATCAAGGATGATTCTGCTATAAGGTTTTAGTAGACACTCTTTATCAACCTCAGGATGTTCCCTTCTATTCCAAGCTTGCCATAGTTTTATCAGTAATGAGTAGTGAATTTTATCAGACACTTTCCCCTCCTGGATATATTGATGTGATTACATATTTTTTCACCTAGAGGAGACATTGTAGATTTTTAAGTTCAATCCCTTCATTTTTCTAAAGACAATGAGAAACCATTGAAGAGTTTTAAACCAAGGAATAATATCATCCAACTTAATGTTTACTAAGTTTATTATCACTGCTTTGTGAAGAATGGATTGTAGGGGCCACAAATGGAAGCAAGAAGGCCAGTTAGAAGGGAATTACAGTAGCTCAGACTAGAGTAGTAGGAGTAAGAATGAAAATATACAGACAGTATGTGTGTGTGTGTGTGTGTGTGTGTGTGAATTTTTTAAAATATAGCACTTTACAGGACCTGTTGAAGAATGGATGTATGGATGATATCAGGGCTAGATAGGAAGGAAGAACCAAGGATGACTCCCAGATTTAGGGCTTTACAAATTGGGTGGATGGTTGCGCCATTTATTTATATGGGAAAGCTTAGTGGGGATTACATGGGACTTTAGGGAAGGGATCAAGAGTAGAATTTTGGACATATTGAGTTTGAGATGTTTGTGATAAAGGCAAGTGAAATTCTCTAAGCCTGCCTGTGGAGTGCTTGTATTGGCCTTTCTACATGGATGTACTGTAGAGTACCCAATGATGGAGAAAGGAAGCTTCTCTTCCCTTCTATTAGACATATAAATCTCAGTATTGGCCATGCCTATTATTCTCGTCTGTTTCCATAATTCCCTGCTGAAGCAAGTTGCCTTAGGCTGCTCCTTAGCGGTTGTCAATGATTTGTACCACAGATGGACATTTATGGTATCAATCCATAGACTGGCTGGCAACATCAGAGTTGGCCTGTTGCAATAGTCTGTTCATTATGGGTATTTGTAATTAACTTGGTCAGAGTCTCTCCTTCTGGAATCAAATACTTAGTGTCAGAAGAAAAAAAAAGACATAGAAAGAGGAGACAGCCTCAGAGTCTTATTGACAGAATGCTAACTGTAGATCCACAATTCTTTTAGCTGAAACAGTAACAACAGTCCCCAAATCTTCCATCAGGAAAGAAAATAACATAGCACAGAAACTACCTTATAGTAAGAAAATATTTTTAAGGCTGCTATAAATATTTAAGCAGTAGCTACAAATGTGTTTGGAAAAAAATGTATTTGATTTTTAAAAATCAATATCACATATATTAATTTTGCAAAAAGCACCTTTGTTTAAGAATTTAAACATTGTTGCTTCACAAGAACTTACATACAAACTAGAGGCCTGGTGCAGAGATTCGTGCACCAGTGGAGTCCCTTGGGGATTGGGTTGAAACTGGGAGTCTGACATCCCCCTAGGGGTCTTGGAGTTCAAGAAGGCACTCTGCAAAGTTGCTGTTGCTTGGCAGCTCCTGCATTGAGCATATGCCCCCTGGTGGTCAGTGCACATCATAGCGACCAGTTAGATGGTCGGATGGTCGGATGGTTGGCTAGTCACTTGGCTTTTATATATATACTAGGGGCCCGGTGCATGAAGATTTGTGCACTGGGGGTGGGTCCCTCAGCCCGACCTGCACCCTCTCCAATCTGGGAGCCCTCAGGGGAGCCCTTTCCAATCCGGGAGTTTCTGTTTGTCTTTGCAACCATATGACCGATTGTCTGAGACCCCAACCCAGTTTGGTTTGTTGCTCATAGAATAATAGAGGCATTTTTTTCTTTGCTTCATTGGTGGAGATTTCCTGGAAGTTTTAGGATATCTTCCCTTTAATTTTTCCTAGACACTCTGATTTTACTTATGTCTCTCACCTTTGCTTTACCTCCATCCCCCACCACAACAGTAACTTGCTCCAGGCTCACTTTGCTCTAATGTTTGGGACAGTGATGGCAAACCTTTTGAGCTCGGCGTGTCAGCATTTTGAAAAACCCTAACTTAACTCTGGTGCCGTGTCACATATAGACATTTTTTGATATTTGCAGCCATAGTAAAACAAAGACTTATATTTTTGATATTTATTTTATATATTTAGATGCCATTTAACAAAGAAAAATCAACCAAATAAATGAGTTCACGTGTCACCTCTGACATGCGTGTCATAGGTTCACCATCACTGGTCTAGGAGATCTGTCTGCCACCAGAACTACAATTCCCAGCATTCCTGGTGCTCCCCGCACTCTAGGCATCCCCTTCAGATCCTGGGGTTGCCACCAGAACTACTATTCCCAGAATTCCTGGTGCTCCCTGTGCTCTTAGTTTTCCCTTCCTGCTCTGTCTCCATCCCACGGCCTCCCACTCTGCCAGGTCCTCCAAGCAGCCAGCTCTCCCTCTCTGCTCTCCATCTGGCAGCTTGGGGAGCCAAGTTCCCCAAACCGCTCCACTCTCTGCCAGTTCTCCCACTCTGCTCTCCGCCCAGCGGCTTGGGGGAGTGACCGAGGGAGCCATGTCCCCACAAGCTGCCGGCTCTCCCACTCTGCTCTCCATCTGGTGCCTGTGTATGCAAATTAACCCGCCATCTTTGTTGGGTTAATTTGCATACTCACTCCTGATTGGCTGGTGAGTGTAGTGGAGGGATGGTCAATTTACCTGTTTCTATTTTATTATATAGGATAGATATCTCAATCATATTATTTTTTAAAATTGTAGAATAACATTATCCTGAAAAGTTAGAAATAAACCTACATGTTGAATATAACTATTAAATCCATTATAGTATATCCATTTAAAAATCATGTTTTCTGCAATTATTTGAAAAATGGTAACATTAAATTTCTTAAAGTGAGATTTAAAAAAACTGTAGATAAAGTATTACTCTAAGCCCTGCCCAAGTAGTTCACTTGGTTAGAGCCATGGTCGGCAAACTGTGGCTCACGAGCCACATGCGGCCCTTTAGCCCCTTGAGTGTGGCTCTTCCTAAGCCTTAGGAGTACCCTAATTAAGTTAATAACAATGTACCTACCTATATAGTTTAAGTTTAAAAAATTTGGCTCTCAAAAGAAATTTCAATCGTTGTACTGTTGATATTTGTCTATGTTGACGAATGAGTTTGCTGACCACTGGGTTAGAGCATTGTCCTATTATGCCAATGTTGTGGGTTTGATCCCCAGTCAGGGCACATGCAAGAATCAATCAATGAATATATAAATAAGTGGAGCAACCAACTCATCGATGTTTTCTCTCTGTGTGTCTTCCTCTTTCTAAAATCATTCAATAAAAAATGAAAATTAAAAAATTATTGTAGCCCTGGCTGGCATGGCTTAGTTGGTTGGAGAATTGTCCAGTACACCAAAAAGTTGTGGGTTTGAATCCCAGTCAGGACATGTACCCAGGTTGTTGGTTCAAAGCCCTGGTCGGGGCACTTGTGGGAGGCAGCCAATTTATGTTTCTCACATCAATGTTACCCCTCTCTCCCTTCCTCTCTCTAAAATAATCATATAAAAAAAATCACCCTAATTTTGTGTGTGTGAGTATATACTTCTTTTGTCCACAGCCCCTAGAAGATGCTAGTAAAATATCAGGCTTTGTTGCTCTATCCTTCATGGCATGTCTCCCCTGTTTTCTAAGCACAAGGCTCTTTTTTACTAGAACAGCAGTTCTCAACCTGTGGGTCGTGACCCTTTTGGGGGTTGAACGACCCTTTCACAGGGGTCGCCTAAGACTATCGGAAAACACATATATAATTACATATTGTTTCTGTGATTAATCACTATGTTTTAATTATGTTCAATTTGTAACAATGAGATTAGGGGTCACCACAACATGAGGAACTGTATTAAAGGGTCATGGCATTAGGAAGGTTGAGAACCACTGGACTAGAACCTCTGAAAATGCAACACTTATTTCTACCTCAGGGCTTTCCAACTGCTTCTTCTTGCTTCCCGAAATCCTATCTCATTTAATTTATTTTTATTCTTAATTTACCTCTTTAAAATTTACTTTTATTGAAATACTAGAGGCCCAGTGCACAAAATTCATGCACTTGGGGGGTGTCCCTCAGCCCAGCCTGCACCCTCTCCAATCTGGGACCCCTTGGGGGATGTTCGACTGCTGGTTTGGGCCCGATCCTCCAACTGCCTGTCAGACATCCCTCTCACAATCCGGGACTGCTCGCCTGCTTGCCTGCCTGCCTGATTACCACTAACTGCATCTGCTTGCCAGCCTGAACACCCGCTAACCATTCCCCTGCCAGCCTGATCGACGCCTAACTGCTCCCCTGCCAGCCTGATTGCCCCTAACTGCCATCCACTACAGGCCTGGTCCCCCCCAACTGCCCTCCCCTGTGGGCCCGGTAGCCCCCATCTGCCATCCCCTGCTGGCCTGGTTCCCCCCAACTGCCCTCCCCTGCCAGCCTGGTTGCCCCTAACTGCCCTCCTCTGCCAGCCTGGGTAACCCCCAAATGCCCCCCCCCATGCTGGTTTGGTCACCCCTAACTGCTCTCCTCTGCTGGCCTGGTTGCCCCTAACTGCCCTCCCCTGCAGGCCTGATCACTCACAACTGCCCTCCCCTGCTGGCCATCTTGTGGCGGCTATCTTGTGACCACATGGGGGCGACCATCTTGTGCGAGGGTATGATGGTCAATTTTCATATTACCTCTTTATTATATAGGATAATTGACATTGGGTAAGGTTAAAGTGTACAATGCACTGATTTGATACATTGATATATTGCAATATCATTACCACCCTAGGAAAACATCACATAATTATTATTTCTTTTTTGTGGTGAGAACAGTAAAGATCTAGTCTCTTAGCAACTTTTGAAGTTTATAATACAGTATTGTTGTCTGTAATCACTAGGCTGCACATTAGATCATCAGGGCTTATTTATCTAATAGTTGCAAGTTTGTACCCATAAACAACATCTTCTCAATTCCCCTAACCTCAGCCTCTGGTAACCACCATTCTACTCTCTGGTTTTACGAGTTAGGCTTTTAAATTTATTTTTAATTTTTCCTTTTTATTGAATTTATTGGGATTGACACTGGTTAACAAAATTATATAGGATTCAGGTACACAATTTTACAACACATCATTTATATACTGTATTGTGTTTTCACCCCCCCCCCAAGTCTCCATCCATCACCATTTATCCCCCTAACCTTCCTTCATTTCCCCACTCCCTGACTCACCACCCCAGCAGTCACCACACTGTTGTCTGTGTCCATGAGTTCTTTCTTTTTTTTTGTGGTGGGGGGCAAGTTAGGCTTTTTTTGGTTCCACACCTATGTGATATATTTTTTGTCTGCCTCATCTCACTGAGCATAGTACATACTATCCTCAAGGTCTATTTTGCAAATAGCAGAATGACCTTCTTTTTTGTGACTGAATAATATTCCATTGTATATGCATGCCACATGTTCTTTATTCATTTATCTGTTGACAGACACTTAGGTTGTTTGCATATCTTGGTTATTGTGAATAATGCTAGAGTGAACATGGGGGTGCAATTATCTCTTCAATATCCTGTTTCCATTTTATTTTGTTATATAACTAGAAGTAGGATTGCTGGATCATATGGTAGCTTTTTAATTTTTCGAGGAACCTCCATACTGTTTTCCATAGTGGCTGCACAATTTGCATTCCTACCAACAGTACACAAGAATTCCCTTTTCTTCACATCCTCCTAGCTTGCTATCTCTTACCTTTTTTAAAATAGCCATTCTAATGTGTGTGAGATAATATCTCACTGTGGTTTTGATTTGCATTTCCCTGATGATTAGTGATGTTGAGCATCTTTTCATGTTTATTGGCCATCTGTATGTCTTCCATGGAGAAATGTCTATTTAGTTCCGCTGCTTATTTTTTAATCAGATAATTTGTGGTTTTTTTCTGTTGAGTTGTATAAGTTCTTTTTTTAAAAAATATATATTTTTATTGATTTTAACAGAGATGAAGAGAGAGGGATAGAGAGCCAGAAATATCGATGAGAGAGAAACATCAATCAACTGCCTCCTGCACACCCCCCACTGGGGATGTGCCTGCAACCAAGGTACATGCCTTTGACCGGAATCGAACCTGTGACCCTTAAGTCTGCAGGCTGAAGCTCTATCCACTGAGCCAAACCAGTCAGGGCTGTATAAGTTCTTTATATATTTTAGTATTAGTCCCTTATCACATATGTGGTTTGCATATATTTTCTTCTATTCTGTAGGTTGCCTATGAATTTTGTTGGTTGTTCTTTTGCTGTGAAACAATAATTTAAAGTATTTTCTGAGACTGGTAAAAAGTATTAGAGATGAGGTTCTTTGGTGAGCAACACCCTAAGCATTGTGAGCAAAAAGAAGAGGAAACAGAAATGTTAACTTGTGCTTGATGATATTTCAGGTTTAATAAAGATGTCGAATTGCGTTATCACCGATAAGGGTTTAATCTCCAACATTTACAGAGAACTCATACAACTTAACAAAAGGAAGATAAACAATCCAATCAAAAAATGGGCAATGGACCTAAATAGACACTTTTCAAAAGAAGACAGAAAGAAGGACAAGAGACATATGAAAACATGCTCAAAGTCACTAATCATCCGAGAGATGCAAATCAAAACAACAATGAGGTACCATCTCACACCTGTCAGAATGGCTATCATCAACAAATCAACAAAGGACAAGTGCTGTAGAGGATGCGGAGAAAAGGGAACACTCGTGCACTGCTGGTGGGAATGCAGACTGATACAGCCACTATGGAAGACAGTATGGAGCTTCCTCAAAAAACTAAAAATGGCCGAAACCGGTTTGACTCAGTGGATAGAGCGTCGGCCTGCGGACTGAAAGGTCCTAGGTTCGATTCCGGTCAAGGGCATGTACCTGGGTTGCGGGCACCTCCCCAATGTGGGATGTGCAGGAGGCGGCTGATCGATGTTTCTCTCTCATCAATGTTTCTAACTCTCTATCTCTCTCCCTTCCTCTCTGTAAAAAAATCAATAAAAAATATAAAAAAAAACAACAACAAAAAAAACACCTAAAAATGGAACTCCCATTTGACCCAGTGATCCCACTTCTAGGAATATATCCCAAGACACTAGAAACACCAATCAGAAAGGATATATGCACCCCTATGTTCATAGCAGTGCAATTCACCATAGCTAAGATTTGTAAACAGCCTAAGTACCCATCAGCAGATGAGTAGATTAAAAACCATGGTACATGTACACAATGGAATACTATGCTACAGTAAAAGGGAAGGAATTCTTACCATTTGCAACAGCATGGATGGAACTGGAGAGCATTATGCTAAGTGAAATGAGCCAGTCAGAGAAAGATGAAAATCCCATGATCTCACTCATTTATGGAATAGTAGAGGCCTGGTGCATGAAAATTTGTGCACTCAGGGGGTCCCTCAGCCTGGCTTGCGCCCTTTCGCAGTCCGGGACCCCTCAGGGGATGTCCACCTACCGGCTTAGGCCTGCTCCCTGGGAGATCAGGCCTAAGCTGGCAGTCAGCTATCACTCTGGCTGCCTGGGACCCTCGGGGGATGTGCAACGCATGCAGGGAGTGGACCTAAGTTGTAGTTGGATATCCTTAGCGCTGCACAGGAGGCGGGAGAGGCTCTTGCCAATGCCGCTGTGCTTGTAGCCGTGAGTCTGGCTTGTGGCTGAGCAGAGCTCCCCCTGTGGGAGCACACTGACCACCAAGGGGCAGCTTCTGCATTGAGCGTCTGCCCCCTGGTGGTCAGTGCATAGCATAGCGACCAGTTGTTCTGGTTGTTCCACCCTTAGGGTCAATTTGCATATTACCCTTTTATTATATAGGATAATGAACAACATAAACTGATGAACAAAAACAGATCTAGAGACAGAGAAGCATCAATCAGACTGTCAAACCTCAGAGCGAAGGTAGGGGAGGGTGAAGGTAAGGGAGAGAGATCAACCAAAAGGCTTATATACATGCATATAAGCCTAACCAATGAACACAGCCAACAGGGGAGAGAGGGGGTGAGTGGGGGGAGGGCGGGGGGGGGGAGGGAATGGGGAGATAAGGACACATATGTAATACCTTAATCAATAAAGAAATTTTTTTAAAAAGATGAACTATCAATGATGAGAGAGAATCATTGAGTGGTAGCCTCCTGTATGACCCCACTGGGGATCAAGCCTGAAACCTGGGCATGTACCCTGACTAGGAATTAAACCCTGACCTCCTGGTTCATGGGTTGATGCTCAACCACTGAGTCATACCAGCTGGGCAAAAATGTGCATATACTGTAAGTCTCCATCCTCAGACACTTCCATAAGAAGACAGACAAAAATTTGTGCACAAAGATATTCATCCGAGTGTTATTTAGAAAGGTGAAAAATTGATGCCGAAACCGGTTTGGCTCAGTGGATAGAGCGTCGGCCTGCGGACTGAAGGGTCCCGGGTTCGATTCCGGTCAAGGGCATGTACCTGGGTTGCGGGCATATCCCCAGTGGGGGATGTGCAGGAGGCAGCTGATCGATGTTTCTCTCTCATCGATGTTTCTAGCTCTCTATCTCTCTCCCTTCCTCTGTAAAAAAATCAATAAAATATATTTAAAAAAAAAAAGAAAGGTGAAAAATTGGAAACAATCTAAACCTCTAACATTAAGAGTAAATTATGGCACACCTTGATACCAGGAGAATGTACTATCATTAGACAATATTATTAGAGGAATATTTAAGGACATGGGAAAATGTTAGATTAAAGAGATGAAGTCAAGATAAAAGTGTACATATGTGGTATGATCTCTATTATGTGTTTTTAAAAGGCCAGAAGAAAAGCTGAAATAAAACATGCCAAAAGTGGCCCGGCCAGTGTGGTTCAGTAGTTGAGCATCAACCCATGAACCAAGAAGTCACAGGTTTGATTCCGGGTTTCAGGTTTGATCCTCAGTAGGGGTTTGCAGGAGGGGTTTGATCCTCAGTAGGGGTTGGCTGCCTCAGTAGGGGCAGCCAATCAATGTTTCTCTCTCCCTCTCCCTTTCTCTCTCTCTCAAATCAGTAAGAACATATTTTTAAAAAAATATGCTAAAATGGGGTTGCTCTGGGTCATTAGCTTTTTTCCTCCCTGTCATTTTACCCTTTCTAGTTTGTTACACAATGAATATGAATTACTCTTGTAATCACAAAAAGACACCTCTTCTCTAATATTGTGGATAGCCTACACCCCACCAGGCAGACACATTTCCATTGTGCAAATAAGATTGGGTGATTTCTGTCGCGGTGGGGATTTGAGGCATGGAATTTTAGAGTAACATCCCAAATTAGGATATAGGGGAAGAATAGCCAATCACTTCATTTCATACCAATCACAACAGAGATCCTGGAGAAATTCCCCCAAGACCCTTGAAGTAATATTTCCCTTTTGTTGATTCTGATTGTTTGGTTTTCACTTGCTTAGGAGACCCTCCACTTCCTTCTGACATCCCTTTTAAGAATTCCCTCCTGTATGAAGTGGCAAAGTCTCACCAAGCAGATCTAAACATTATAATCTGGTTAACAGCTTTAGCACAAGGATCAAAAAGTTTGTTTCTCAAAGATAAGTGAGCCTAGGGTAGGATGGATGGAGAAGGGGCCATATGTAAAGAAACAAAGAGCATCTTCCTGGAGTGTCCATTTTACTAGATGATGTGTACTTTTAAATGGTATTTTTATATTACAACCAATTTGGACATATTATGGTATAAAAAGCAATATTTGCATGGATTTTTGAAGGAAAATCTAAGGATTCAGCTTCACTGGTGTGGCTCAGGGTTGGGCGTAGACTTACAAACCAGGAGGTCAAGATTTCATTCCCCATCAGGGCATGTGCCCCCATTGTGGGCTCAATCCCCAGTCGGGGGTGTGCAGGAGGCAGTGGATCAATGATTCTCATCATTGATGTCTCTATCTCTCTCTCCCTCTCCCTTCCTCTCTCAATAAATATATATATTTTTTAAATTTAAGGCTTCAATGGAATGTTATGCTTATAGCATTCATTCGCTTCTGTTTTAGGATATTTCTGTGGAAAAATGCGCTAAGTATAGAAAGGTATATTTTTGCTCCGCTGTAAGGTAGGCAATTGATTACTCCCTGTATCTGAACAATTAGGTTCGTCACAGAACATCTAAATCAGACTACACAAGGAGCCTTCAAGGGGTTAACTGAGAATAAGAATAAGGCCCATTTTATTTAACAACTCAAGATTTATTGAACATGATTAAGTAAATGAGCAGTAATGATTTCTCTTTTCCCCTCAAAGCTTGTGAAAGGAGTTTTTCTCATCTGCCTACTTGGTTTACATCCTGGAGATTTTGTGAAAGACTGGATAATGTGTTATCTCTACACAGCTTTGCTAGATAAATGCCAGAAATCAAGTGTCATCACAGAGCCCTCTCATCAAGGCTTTCAGATGCATTCTGTAATTGCAGAGTCAGACTTAATTCCAGCTTGTAGATTCCACTTCTAGAATCTCTTGAATAAACTTTGTCCTTTTGTAATATTTGTTTTTTCAAATACTAAAGTGACCTCTGTTCTCTGAAATGATTACAAGGTGACTTCTCTGACTTAACTGTGAAACACTCTGAGATTCTACAAAGAAAGGTGGGGCATGCAAAAACTCTAATGGAACATAGAGATCCTTATTTATTTATTTATTTATTTATTCATTCATTCATTATACATGGATTTTGATTTTTTTTAAAATCCTCACCCGAGGATATTTTTCCCATTGATTTTTAGAGAGAGTGGAAGAGAGAGGGAAAGACAGAAATATCAATGTGAGAGAAACACACCGATTGGTTACCTCCTGCACGTGCCCCAACCAGGGCCCAAGCCTGGGAGGAGCCTGCAACCGAGGAGGTACATGCCCTTAACTGGAAACGAATTCGGGACCCTTTGGTCTGCAGGCCAACACTCTATCCACTGAGTCAAACTGGTTGGGGCCAGAGATGCTCATTTATTCATCCATTATTTCAGTGATATTTGTTAAGCATCTACTACTGTTCTAGGCACTGTTCTACCCGCTGGGGGTTCAATTATGAGCCAAACCTGACACCATTTCAGCCCTCAAGGACTCTTACCCAGAGCAAGAGATATGTTTTAGTTAAATAAGCCACAAATGAATGAATAATTATAATCAGAATAGCATAAACAGGTCTTCTCGGCCACCTGTACTCTGCTCTGGTGTATGGACAAGAGTGTCTGTAATGTTGGATTATTATTCTCATCTCTACCTTCTCTGTACAATAGAATTATACATATGCATGCATGCATTGCTGTGCAACTTTGTAGTTCATCCATCTAGTAGAGTAGGTGGAGTATATTTCCCCATTCTATCAACTTTGGGCTTGTTCATGTGAACTGTTTTGAGCAATGATTCCAGTTGGCTAATATTCATGAGCCCAAATGATAGTATATCAATTCTGAACAGAGGCTTTTGTATTTTGTATTTTTTGCTTCCTTCTTATACTCCTGCCTCCCATTAAAAGATGAGTATGCAACAGGTAGCTGCTTCTCTTTGGTGTGGTGCCTAAAGTGAGGAGCAGACCTGAACCCAAGCCTAAAAAGCCAGGCTCCCTGAGCCTTGTAGACCCACAGCCAGCCCACAGAACCACAAGCAACAAGCAAGAAAGATTTGTTGTTGTATCTGAGATCTTGGGGGTTGTTACTGCAACAAAAGTTGACAGTCCATCAGTTTATGAATACTCACTGAGTACCTACTGTGCATGTCAGGCACTGGGTTAGGGGCTGGGATTAAGCAGTTAGCAAAAGCAGACACAGCTCCCGTGAAAATCACAGACTACTGCTTACTTTTGTTTGGCTGGTATGTTTTTCTCATTTTTCTTTTTATTTCCCCCTTAAAGTGGGGCCAGAATGATGTACTAAGAACATGCCTGAGATCTCATTGTTGTTTGGTCTGGTCTTCAGTTTCCATCTCCCACCAATCCCTCAACATTTTTTAGCCTCTTTGGGCCCCTAGAATAGAGATATTACTATCACACTTTCATTTCTAACAACATGGAAAATCTGTCTCTCTTGGGAAAAGAAGGGTTTCCTTGCCAGTGTCCAGGAGTTAAAAAAGATTAGAAACTATCTATATTTTAAAATTGTATCTTGTTATGAAAAAGCTTCCAGTAATTTAGTAGCTTTAAGGAGTTTCACAGATGCAAGCAGAATATCCCTTATGGCCTGGCTGTCTTTTGATCACAAGCCCACAAGGTAGAGGCCTCTCCACCTTTGTTATCTGAGGAGAAGAGATTTGTCACTCCCAAATCTTTGAGAGAACTGATAGGGACTCTGCTTAAAAGTTACAAACTTGTTCAAAAGTCAAGGCAAAGGATATAAATGTGTTATTTATACATCATCTAGTTTAATCCTCTCAACATTTCTAAGGCGTTACTATTCATTAAAAACATTATCCACCCTGGCCAGTGTGTGTCAGTGGTTAGAGCATTGGCCCGAGCACCGAAGGGTCGCAGGTTCAATTCCCAGTCAATGGCACATACCTGGTTGCAGGTTTGGTCCCTGGCCCAGGTCAGGGCGTGTGCAGGAGGCAATCAATCGATATATCTCTCTCACATCGATGCTTCTCTCTCCCCCACCTCCCTCCCTCCCTCTCTCCCTCCCTCCCTCCCTCCCTCCCTCTCTCCCTCTCTAAAAATCAATGGGAAAAAATATCCTCGGGTGAGGATTAACAAAAAACAAAGCAAAACAGAACAACCTTCCCCCGCAAATCCAACATTACTAAGTACCTACTAGGTGCCAGATATTATTCCAGATGCCTGGGAATCTATCATTAAACAAACTAAACAAAGACCTCTGCCCCTGTGGGCAGTCGGGGGAAGACAGAAATTATTAACAATGTTAAATAAATTAGCTAAATAATATTTTAGAATATAATGATTGCTTTGTAAAAAGAGAAAAAGTATGATTATTATCTTCTTTGGAAATAGGGTATTAGTATCAGGCCTGGGTTCAAATTTCAACACTGCCACATAATAACTAGATGATGTTGGGCAAGTTACCGAACTCCTCTGAACCTGTTTCATCTATACAACTAGGATAAAATCTCTCTTCAAGTATTGTGTTGAAGATTGTGATGATGCAGGTAAAATGCTTTCCACAGTGCCTGATCCATGGTAAGTGCTCTGTGATTGTTAACTGCCTCTGCTGTGAAGTCATATATGGTGCCCGTGGTTGTAGAGATCTTAGTGGCCTGGTCAGGATTTGCAACCACATATATTTTTTAAAGCTTTTACATTTAGAAATAAGTTTTTAAAAGTTGGAATAAGAATGGTACAGAGACTACCTATTATTACCCTTATAACTCACTTGCCCACGTGTTCTCTCTCAGCATACATATTCATATTTTTTGGAACCATTTGAGAATAAGTTACATAATTTATGACCCAATACTTCAGTGTATATTTCATAAGAATAGGGGTATTCCTCTCTACATGATTGCAGCACAGTTATCAACTTGAGTAAATTTAATGTTTACATAATTTTATGTAATCTACCATTGTATGCTAATTTTGTCAATTGACCCAATGATGTCCTTTATCACATTATCCCCCTTCCTGTACAGGATCCAGTCTAGGATCAGGTATGCATTTAGTTGTCATGTCTCTTTAATTTCCTTTAATCTGCGAACATTTCCACAGTTTTCCTTTGTCTTTTATGACACTGATATTTTTGAAGAATACAGTTTTCAGCCCCTTTTTTTCATTCAACAGATGGTGTCTTAGTTGCGGTTTGTTTGATGTTTCCTCATGATTAGATTCAAGTGATACATTCTCAGCTGAAATATTACAAAGGTGATGCTGGGTTCTTCTTAGGGTCTCACATTTAGATACTCACTTTGTCTACCTGCATCTCACTGGTTATGTTAATTTGATCACTTCGTCAAGGTGTTGTCCAATGTTTTCACTGTACAGTTGTTTTACTATTTAATTAATAAGCAATGCAAGACCATGCAAATACCTTACTCCTAATCAAAAGTCAATGATTCTTATCTGACCAATATTTAACACGATGGTTGCAAAATGCTGATTTTCCAACTGAAGTACTTCCTTCACCTTCAGCAGTTGCACTCTACTCTCTACTGTAAACAAGATCCCCTCCCGTTGCCTCCATTTTATTTATTTAGTTATTTATCTGTTTATTATTGGTTTGGACTCATGGCTTTTGCTGTACTTCGGTTCTCAATTTGTCACTGATTTGGCCTACTGCCCTTTCAAGCTGGTTCCTGTCCTTGTGACAACCCTTATCCTTATGACATAACCCATCATTTACTTTGAGTACTTGCTTAATTTCTGGCATAATATGTTGTAGGCTCATGTTGTGCCTACCTTGCCTAGCCCTGAAATCAGCCATTTCTCCAAAGAGTTCTGTGCAATAGGATCTTTTGACTCCAGCTTGTGGCTCTTTCTAATAAACCACAGCTGGATCAGCCTGGCAAACACCAAGGCTATGTCTGGGGGATTTTTATGGAAAGGTGCATCTCTGGGGTACAGGATAACTCATGGGGAGTAATGGGAAACGAACTCGATTAGAAAGTTGTCCAGAGAGCGGGAATATTTTGTAGTAAGTAAATGGATATTAGTGAAGTCTCCTGATCAAAATTCTCGATACTATTAGAAATGCCAGTAAAAAGAATGGGAAAGGGGTGGGTTGAAGATTGATTCAGTAAAGATTAAATTTCTTAGCTGGGGATAGACAGTCTGTATATACTTGATCTCCTTATACTAAATAAAAAGAAAATTATGTAAAACACCTCTCATATTTTTTTTGTGTATATAGGAGCACAATAGCTAAGACAAATGAAACTAACAGAAATCTAAATTTTATTTTTGCCATGTAATATCAATTCCTTCCGGCATTTTTTTTTTTTTTTTTTTTTGTGGTCAGGACTGGCTACAAAAAATACAACTATACAACTGTTTTGAGGCTCATCTCCTTTCTCTAGCTACCCTCTAGTGGAGAGAACTGAAATTACTAAGTGTACCAGTTAATAAGCCGATTTTTTTTCAATAGGTGGAGTTACACATATGTTGATATATATACGATTTGATATGTATGCTATTTTGCTGTATTGACAACAAGCTTCAAAACTTCATATGTCAAATTTTCTGAAGGTATTAACATCATAGGTATTTTTACGCTTAAAAATGTCGAATTTCGTGCCACAAAAAGAGCATTTGCAGGAAGTTTTAATTCATTACTTTATCTTGAAGACAAATGCTTCTGAAAGTTATCGTATACTTCCGGAAGCTTATGGTGAACATGCTCCATCTCAAGATACTTGTGAACGCTGGTTTAAACGCTTTAAAAGTGATGATTTCGATGTGAAAGACAAAGAGCATCCAGGTCAACCGAAAAAGTTTGAAGACCAACAATTACAAGCATTATTGGATGAAGATGTGTGACAAACTCAAAAACAACTTGCAAAGGATTAAACATTGCTCAGCAAACAATTTCTGATCATTTACAAGCAAACGGGAAAGATTTTAAAGGAAGGAAAATGGGTGCCACATCAATTGAACGAAAGACAAATGGAAAACTGAAAAGTCATCAGTAAAATGTTGCTTCAACGGCACAAAAGAAAGTCTTTTTTGCATCGAATTGTGACTGGAGATGAAAAGTGGATTTATTTTGAGGATCCCAAACGCATAAAATCACGGGTTGATCCAGGTCAACCATCAACATCGACTGCAAGGACAAATCACTTTGGAAAGAAGACAATGCTCTGCGTTTGGTGGGGTCAGGAAGGTGTGGTGTATTATGAGCTTCTAAAACCAGTTAATGATTAAAAAATAAAAATAAAAAAAAATAAAACCAGGTGAAACTGTTAATACTTATCGCTACCGACAACAAATAATCAATTTGAACCACGCTTTGATCATGAAATAACCAGAATGGGCCAGAAGACACAGCAAGGTAATTTTGCTTCATGATGACACACCATCACACACTTCAAAACCAGTTAAAGACACATTAAAAGATCTTGCCTGGGAAGTATTAACCCACCTGCTGTATTCACCAGACCTTGCTCCTTCAGATGACCACTTGTTCCTATTGATGGCACACGCACTTTCTGAGCAGCACTTCAAAACGTACGAAGAAGTGGAAAATTGGGTCTCTGAATGGTTTGCCTCAAAACAAGAAAAGTTCCATTGGGACAGTATCCACAAATTACCTGAAAGATGGGGGAAATGTGTAGCTAGCGATGGACATTACTTTGAATAAAGCACTTTTGATGTTTCTCTTGAAATTATCGTGTTTTCTTTGGACTACAAAATCCGCATTATTAACCAGTCAATAATTAATCCACACTATTAACTGGTTAATAGTTAATCCGCACCGTTAACCGGTTAATGGTTGATCCGCACTATTAACCGGTTAATGATTAATCTGCACTAGTAACTGGTTAGTGATTAATCCGCATCATTAACCGGTTAATGATTAATCTGCATTATTAAACAGTTGATTAATTCTCATTATTAACCAGTTAATCCCGCATTATTAATCAGTTAATGATTAATCCACATTATTAACCAGTTATTAGTTAATCTGCATTATTAACCATTAATAGTTAATCTGCATTATTAATTGGTTAATGATTAAACCACATTCTTAACTGGTTAATAGTTAATCTGCATTACTAACCAGTTAATAATTAATCCACATTATTAACTAGTTAGTGATTAATTCACATTTTTACCAGGTTAAAAATTAATCCATATTATTAACTAGTTAATGATTAATCCGCATTTTTACCAGGTTAAAAATTAACCCATATTATTAACCAGTTAATGATTAATCCGCATTAACCGTAATAATGCGGATTTTGTAATAAAATAAAACACGATAATTTCAAGAGAAACATCAAAAGTGCCTTATTCAAAGTAATGTCCATCACTAGCTACACATTTCCCCTATCTTTCAGGTAATTTGTGGATACCGTCCCAATTGAACTTTTCTTGTTTTGAGGCAGACCATTCAGAGACCCAATTTTCTACTTCTTAATACGTTTTGAAGTGCTCCTCAGAAAGTGCCTATGCCATAGAACAGAACAAGTGGTGATCTGAAGGAGTAATACAATAAAATGGCATACATTTCAAATCACATATATATCAACACTACAGACCTGGTGCACAAAAATTTGTGCACTCAGTGGGGGGGGGGATCCCTCAGCCCAGTCTGTGCCCTCTCACAGTCTGGGACCCCTCGGGGGATGACCACCTGCTGCCTTAGGCCCGCACCCTGGGGGATTAGGCCTAAGCTGGCAGTCAGACATCCCTCTGGCAGCTTGGGAGCCCTCGGGGGATGTCCACTTGCCAGCAGGGAGCAGGCCTCAGCTGCAGTTGGACATCCTTAGCGCTGCTGAGGAGGTGGGAGAGGCTCCCTCCACCACCACTGTACTGGCAGCCTTCAGCCTGGCTTGTGGCTGAGCAGAGCTCCCCCTGTGGGAGTGCACTGACCACCAGGGGGCAGCTCCTGCATTGAGTATCTTCCCCCTGGTGGTCAGTGACCAGTCATTCCCAGTCTTTCTGCTGATAGGGTCAGTTTGCATATTACCTTTTTACTACATAGGATAGAGGCCTGATGCATGGGTGGGGGTCAGCTGGTTTGCCCTGAAGGGTGTCCCGAATCAGGGTGGGGGTCCCACTAGGGTGCCTGGCCAGCCTGGGTGAGGGGCTGATGTCTGTTTGCAGGCTGGCCACACCCCCCAGACACCCAAGCTCAAACTGGAGGCTGTCTGGAAGGAGGTATCTTGGATTTATTAATCTTCTACAATAGAAAATTTATTGCCTTGAGTGGAGGTCACAGCTGGCTCAGGGCAGGCGGGAAGCTTGGCTTCCTCCATCGCCAGGGCAACCAAGCCTCCTGCTTGCTCCAGCTCTGTGGCTGCTGGCCGCCATCTTGGTTGGGTTAATTTGCATATAGTCGCTCTGATTGGCTGGTGGGTGTGGCTTGAGGCATAGCAGAGGTGCAGTCAATTTGCATCTTTCTCTTTCTTTTTTTAAATTGTTTTATTGCTTAAAGTATTACAAAGAGTATTATATATGTCTCCTTTTTTTCTCTCTGCTTGACCCTCCCCTAACCTCCCATGATGCCCAGTGTCTTGTGTCCATTGGTTATGCTCATATGCATGCATACAAGTCCTTTGGTTGATCTCTTACCCCCCTCCCATCCCCCAACACTCCCCAGGCTTCCTGCTGCAGTTTGACAGTCTGTTTGATGTTGCTCTGCCTCTGTATCTGTTTTGCTCATCAGTTTATAATAGTCTTAATTATCCATAAATGAATGAGATCATGTGGTATTTTTCCTTCATTAACTGGCTTATTTCACTTAGCATAATGTTCTCCAGTTCCATCCATGCAAATGGTAAGAATTCCTTCTTTTTTGAAACAGGGTAGTATTCCATCGTGCAGATGTACCACAGTTTTCTAATCCATTCATCTGCTGATGGGCACTTAGGCTGTTTCCAGATCTTAGCTATGGTGAATTGTGCTGCTATGAACATAGGGGTGCATATATCCTTTCTGATTGGTGTTTCTGGCTTCTTGGGATATATTCCTAGAAGTGAGATCACTGGGTCAAATGGGAGTTCAATTTTTAATTTTTTGAGAAAAGTTCATACTGTCTTTCATAGTGGATGCACCAGTCTGCATTCCCACCAGCAGTGCACAAGTGTTCCTTTTTCTCCCAATCGTCTCTAGCACTTGTCCTTTGTTGATTTGTTGATGATAGCCATTCTGACTGGTGTGAGATGGTACCTCATTGTTGTTTTGATTTTCATCTCTCGGATGATTAGTGACTTTGAGCATGTTTTCATATGTCTCTTGGCTTTCTGAATGTCCTCTTTTGAAAAGTGTCTATTTAGGTCCTTTGCCCATTTTTTGATTGGATGGTTTATCTTCCTTTTGGTAAGTTGTATGAGTCCCTATAAATGCTGGAGATTAAACCCTTATCGGTGATAACATTGGCAAATATGTTCTCCCATGCAGTACGCTTTCTTGTTTTTATGTTGATGGTTTCTTTTGCTGTGCAGAAACTTTTAATTTTGATGTAGTCCCATTTGTTTATTTTCTCTTTAGTTTCCAATGCCCTAGGAGATGTATCAGTGAAGAAATTGCTTCGGCATATGTCTGAGATTTTGTTGCCTTTGGATTCCTCTACTATTTTTATGGTTTCCCATCTTACATTTAAGTCCTTTATCCATTTTGAGTTTATTTTTGTGTATGGTGTAAGTTGGTGGTCTAGTCTTATTTTTTTGCATGTATCTGTCCAATTTTCCCAACACCATTTATTGAAGAGACTGTCTTGACCCCATTGTATGTTCTTGCCTCCTTTGTCAAATATTAATTGAGCATATTGGTTCGGGTCAATTTCTGGGCTCTCTATTCTATTCCATTGATCTATATGTCTGTTCTTGTGCCAGTACCAGGCCGTTTTGAGAACAGTGGCTTTGTAATACAGCTTGATATCTGGTATTGAGATCCCACCTACTTTGTTCTTCTTTCTCAGGATTGCTGCAGCTATTCGGGGTCTTTTTTATTCCAGATGAATTTTTGGAGAGTTCGTTCTAGGTCTGTGAAATATGTCATTGGTATTTTAATGGGAAGTGCGTATAATTTATAGATTGCTTTGGGTAGTATGGACATTTTAATGATGTTGATTCTACCAATCCAAGAACATGGCATCTTCTTCCATCTCTTTATGTCTTCCTCTATCTCTTTTTTCAGCATCCTGTAGTTTTCTGAGTAGAGGTCTTTTTACCTCTTTAGCTAAGTTTATTCCTAAGTATCTTAATTTTTTTTTGGTGCGATGGTAAATGGGATTGTTTTTTTAGTCTTTCTTTCTGTAAGTTCACTATTGGTGTATAGAAATGCCATAGATTTCTTGGCATTAATTTTGTATACTGCTACATTGCCAAATTCATGTATTAAGTCTAGTAGTTTTTTGATGGAGTCTCTAGGGTTTTGTATGTATAATATCATGTCATCTGCAAATAAAGACAGTTTTACTTCTTCTTTTCCAATTTGGATGCCTTTTATTTCTTCTTCTTGTCTAATTGCAATGGCTAATACTTCCAGTACTATGTTGAACAGGAGTGGTGAGAGTGGGAATCCCTGTCTTGTTCCTGATCTTAAGGGGAATGGTTTTAGTTTTTGTCCATTGAGTATGATGTTGGCTGTGGGTTTGTCATATATGGCTTTTATTATGTTGAGGTATGATCCTTCTACTCCCACCTTGCTGAGAGTTTTTTATCAGAAATGGGTGTTGGATTTTGTCAAATGCTTTTTCTGCATCAATTGATATGACCATGTGGTTTTTTTCTTTCAATTTGTTTATGTGATGTATCACATTTATTGATTTGCGGATATTGTACCATCCTTGCATCCTGGGATAAATCCTACTTGGTCATGGTGTATGATCTTTCTGATGTACTGCTGGATCCGATTTACTAAGATTTTGTTGAGGATTTTGGCATCTATGTTCATGAGGGATATTGGCCTGTAATTCTCTTTCATTGTGTTGTCTTTCCCTGATTTTGGTATTAGGGTGATGCTGGCTTCATAGAATGAGTTTGGAAGTGTTCCTTCGTCTTGAATTTTCTGTAGTAGTCTGAGGAGGATAGGTTTTAGTTCTTCCTTGAATGTTTGGTAAAACTCCCCTGTGAAGCCGTCTGGTCCTGGGCTTTTGTTTGCTGGAAGCTTTTTGATGACTGCTTTAATTTCTTCCATAGTTATTGGCCTATTGAAATTTTTAGATTCTTCCTGATTAAGTTTTGGAATGTTGTATTTTTCTAGGAATATGTCCATTTCCTCCAGGTTGTCTAGTTTGTTGGAGTAGAGCTGTCCATAGTATTTTTTAACAATCATTTGTATCTCTGTGGGATCTGTTGTTATTTCACCTCTATCATTTCTGATTTTGTTTATTTTGGTCCTCTCTCTTTGCTTCTTGGTGAGCCTGGCTAGAGGTTCATCAATCTTGTTTATCCTTTCAAAGAACCAGCTCTTGGTTTCATTGATTTTATGTATTGTTTTTCTTTTGGTCTCTATGCCATTTATTTCTGTTCTAATCTTTATTATCTCCTTCCTTCTGCTCACTCTAGGCTTTTCTTGTTGCTCTCTTTCTAATTCTTTGAGATGTAGAGTTAGATGATTTACTACCATTTTTTCTTGTTTTTTGAAGTAGGCCTATAGGGCTATAACCTTCCCTCTCAGGACTGCTTTCATTGTGTCCCATAGGTTTTGGATTGTTGTGTTTTCATTGTCATTAGTTTCCAGGATGTTTTTAATTTCTTCTTTGATCTCATTGGCAACCCAATCAATACTTAATAACATGCTATTCAGCTTCCAAGTGTTTGAGTATTTTGGGTTGTTTTTATTGTAGTTTATTTCTAATATTATGCCATCGTGGTCTGAGAAGATGCTTGGTATGATTTCATTCTTCTTCAATTTGGGGAGACTTTGCTTGTGACCCAATATGTGGTCTATTTTTGAAAATGCCCCATGTGCACTTGAGAAGAACATATATTCCGTGGCTTTGGGGTGAAATGTTCTGAAGATGTCAATTAAGTCCATCTGATCTAGTGAGTCATTTAGGATTGCTGTTTCTTTGCTGATTTTTTTTGTCTAGAGGATTTATCCAGGGATGTCAGTGGTGTATTAAAGTCCCCTACTATGATTGTATTGTTGTCGATCTCTCCCTTGATATCTTCCAGGAGTTTTTTTTTATGTATTTGGGTGTTCCTGCATTGGGTGCATATATGTTTATCAGGGTTATATCCTCTTATTGTATCGATCCCTTTAGTATTATGAAGTGGCCTTCCTTATCTCTTGTTATGGCCTTCACTTTGATGTCCATTTTGTCTGATATAAGTATTGCTACCTCAGCTTTTTTTTCATTTCCACTTGCCTGAAAGACATTTTTCCATCCCTTCACTTTCAGTCTGTGTGAGTCCCTTATTTTGAAGTGGGTCTCTTGTAGACAGCATCTATATGGGTCATGTTTTTTTATCCATTCAGCCACTCGATGTCTTTTGATTGGAGCATTTAGTCCATTTACGTTTAAAGATATTATTGAAAGGTACTTCTTTGTAGCCATTTCTTTTTTTGTGTGGCTGTTTTCTTTCTGAGCTTTTTATTTCTTCTTTTTACACCAGTCCCTTTAGCATTTCTTGCATTGCTGGCTTGGTGGTGATAAACTCCCTTAACCTTTTTTTGTCTGTGAAGCTTCTTATTTCCCCTTCAATTTTGAATGATAGCCTTGCTCGATAGAGTACTCTTGGATTCAGCCCTTTGCTTTGCATCACTTTGTAAATTTCCATCCATTGTTTTCTGGCCTGATGTGTTTCTGTTGAGAAATCATTTGATAATCTAATGGGAGATCCCTTGTATGTAACTTTCCATCTCGCTCTTGCAGCCTTTAAGATTTTCCTTTTGTCCTGAACATTTGCCATGGTAATTATGATGTGTCTTGGTGTGGGTCTTTTTGGGTTCACCTTGTTTGGGACTCTCTGTGCTTGTGTGACTTTTTTGTTCCCCACCTCAGGGAAGTTTTCTGATATTATTTCTTCCAACAAGGTTTTCTAACCCTTGTTCCTCTTTCTGTTATTCTGGCACCCCTATTATTCATATGCTGTTTCGTTTCATGTTGTCCCATAGCTCCCTTAGGCTCTCCTCCTGTCTTTTAATTTTTTTCTCCAATTGCAGTTCAGTTTGGGTGTGTTTTGTTTCCCTGTCTTCTAATTCTCTAATTCGGTCCTCCGCTTCTCCTAGTCTACTGTTGAAACTTTTGATGGTGTTTTTTATTGCAGCTATATCACTCTTCATTTCTTCTTGCTTCTTACATAAGTTATTGATTTTTTTCATCCATTTCTTTTTGATTCTTACATAAGTTGTTGATTTTTTTCATCTGTTTCTTCTTGATTCTTGCATAAGTTGTTGATTTTTTCCTCCATCTGGTTTATGCACTCTAGGACCCTTAATCTGAATTCTTTTTCAGACATGTTGCATGCCACTGTTTCACTTAGCGGCTTTTCTGGCGAGTCCTCCTCTTCTTTCCTTTCGGGGTTTCTTTGTCTACCCATGTTTGATCTCACTGACAGATCTAGATGTTGAGTTGTTCAGGGGCTGCTCCTTGGGTGGCTGTGGCTCTTCGGGCTGCGGTTGCTCCTCGGGCAGTTGTGGTAGCAGTTGCTCCTCAGTTGACAGCAGCTCCTCTGGTGGGTGCTGTTAACAGCCGTTGTGGCTCCTCTGGCTGGTGGAGGGAGGCTTCTCACACAGCTGCTGTTCCTCAGACAGAGGGTGTGATGATCACGAGGCTGCTCTTCCTTGGATGGGGGCGGGCTACACACGCAGCTGCTATTCCTTGAACTGCGGCGGACTGCTCATGTGGCTGCTGTTCCTTGAATGGGGCCTGGCTGCATGCTGCTGTTGTTCCTCTGATGTGGTTGGCTGCTTGTGTGGCTACTGCTCCTTGGACTTGGATAGGTTGATTGCAAGTCTGCTGCTCCTTGGATGGTGGTGGGCTACTTGCGGGGTTGCTGCTCTTTGGACGGGAGTGAGCTGTACACGTCGCTGCTCCTCCTCTCCAGGTGTCTGGTTATGTGGCTTGCTCTCTGGCACTTTAGCCAGACAGGATAAAATTCACCTTAACAAGACATGACTCAAGGAGAACAAAGCATGAATGTACTCATGACATCGATAACCCCAATGTATGTGACAATCTGAGAAAAGAGAATTAGGGGAGAGAAAAGAGAGTACAAATGATATCTAAGAGAGAGAGAGAGAGAGAGAGAGAGAGAGAGAGAGAGAGAGAGAGGAGAGAGAGAACACCACAGAACCAATAGATAAACCAAACAAATATAAACACCAAACACCCAGTAAAGAGGGTGGGGGCAGAGTCTGTAGAGGCTGAGCTGATATACAGGAAATAAGGTTAAGAATTGGATAAATATGGGGAGAACCTCACTTCAGTATAGCGGGGGTAGAAAAGGGATGAGTGGATAAGAAGAGACAGAAAGGGAACAAAATAATATATTTACAAAAAAATTGATTTTAGCCGAAACCGGTTTGGCTCGGTGGATAGAGTGTCGGCCTGCGGACTGAAATGTCCCAGGTTCGATTCCGGTCAAGGGCATGTACCTGGGTTGCGGGCACATCCCCAGTGGGGGATGTGCAGGAGGCGGCTCATCGATGTTTCTCTCTCATCAATGTTTCTGACTCTCTATCTCTCTCCCTTCCTCTCTGTAAAAAATCAATAAAATATATTTAAAAAATATTGATTTTAAAAAATGGTATAAAAATAGAAAATAACAAGTAAAAATAATATAAAGTTGAATGATGAAAAATTAATGTGAAAAGAAGTAGAAAATAAAGCAACAAACAAAAAAGGAGAACAAAGAAAAAAGCAAAAAAAAGAGCAACAAACCAAAAAGGGAAACAATGAAAAAAGCTAATAAAATAATAATAGAAAAATAAAAATGAAAAATTGAAATGTCATTCCTTTGGCTGGCTTAAGATCCCAGTTTTCTGGAGTGTCTGTGATTTTTAAAAAATATATATTTTATTGATTTTTTACAGAGAAGAAGGGAGAGAGATAGAGAGAGTTAGAAACATCGATCAGCTGCCTCCTGCACATCCCCCACTGGGGATGTGCCCACAACCAAGGCACATGCCCTTGACCGGAATCGAACCTGGGACCTTTCAGTCCGCAGGCCGATGCTCCATCCACTGAGCCAAACCGGTTTCGGTGTGTGATTTTTTTTTGCATGTTTATCTTTTATTAGATTAGATATGTGTAATTCAATCTATCAAAAAAAATTCAGATTATTAACTAGTACAACTAGTATACAATGGCCTAAAAACTGATTGCTGAAGGGAAAATAAAAACCAACTACGCTAATTAGGCAGTGAGATCACCAGTTAGAGGTGGAAGGAATTGAACTATTCTTGTGTCCAATATCTTGTTTTGCATATAGGGAAAAAGAAGTCTAGAAAGGGGAAAGCTACTTGCCCAAAGTTAGAAAGCTAATGGCAGAGCCAGAATACATGCTGCTCTTTTGGATGCCGCATCATTTTAAAAAAATATATATTTTATTTGATTTCAGAGAGAGAGGGAGAGGGAAAGATAGAAACATCAAAGATGAGAGAGAATCATTGATCGGCTGCCTCCTGCACACTCACACTGCGGATCAAGCCTGCAACAAGGCATGTACCCTGACTGGGAATCGAACTGTAATCTCCTGGTTCATAGGTTGATGCTCAACCACTGAGCCATGCTGGCAGGGCATGCCCCATCATTTTAAAGATATCCTTGAAAACTTTGCTATTAAAAATAAATTTAGCCCATTTTCATGCAGAAGAATTGATTTAAATTTTGTAATACTTTGTTATCCAATATATATATTTTTCAGAACTTCACTTTTAGAAATGAATGGGGGGCAGTCAGTAGTTATTCCAAAAACCATATATCCCACCCCATTCCCATTTTTTTTAAATAACTGCTTATATTTCATATACCATAAGATTCATACCATAACTTGACAGCTACCCTCATACCTTTTTTATTTTAAATACATTTATTGATTTCCTACAGAGAGGAGGGGAGAGGGATAGAGAGTTAGAAACATTGATGAGAGAGAAACATTGATTGGCTGCCTCCTGCACACTCCCTACTGGGGATGTGTCTGCAACCAAGGTACATGCCCTTGACTGGAATCGAACCTGGGACCCTTGAGGCCGCAGGCCAACGCTCTATCCATTGAGCCAAACCAGTTACGGTCCTCATACCTTTTATTTATTTACTAGAGGCCCGATGCACAAAAATTTATGCACTTGGGGGTGGAGGTCCCTCAGCCCGGCCTGTACCCTCTCACAGTCTGGGACCCCTTGGGGGATGACCACCTGCTGGCTTAGGCCTGCTCCCCGGGGGATTGGGCCTAAGCTGGCAATCAGACATCCCTCTGGCAGCCCGGAAGCCCTAGGGGATGTCCACTTGCCAGTGGAGAGCAGGCCTAAGTTGCAGTCGGATATCCTTAGTGGTGCTGAGGAGGCAGGAGAGGCTCCCACCACCACCACTGTACTGGCAGCCATCAGCGTGGCTTGTGGCTGAGCAGAGCTCCCCGATATGGGAGCACACCGACCACCAGAGGGCAGCTCCTGCACTGAGCATCTGTCCCCTGGTGGTCAGTGTGTGTCATAGTGACCAGTCATTCCCAGCATTCTGCTGTTAGGGTCAGTTTGCATATTACTCTTTTACTATATAGGATAGAGGCCTGGTGCACAGGTGGGGACCAGCTGGTTTGCCCTGAAGGGTGTCCCGGATCAGGGTGGGGGTCCTGCTTGGGTGCCTTGCCAGCCTGGGTAAGGGGCTGATGGCTGTTTGCAGCTGGTCACACCCCCTTCAGGGTGGGGGTCCCCACTAGGGTGCCTGGCCAGCCTGGATGAGGGGCTGAGGCCCGTTTTCAGGCTGGCCACACCCCCTTTAGGGTGGGGGTCCCCACTGGGGTGCCTGGCCAGTCTGGATGAGGGGCTGAGGGCCGTTATCAGGCTGGCTGGTGACTGAAGCTCCCAGCCTCTCCTTTTCTTCTTCTTTTTTTCATTCTGGGATTTATTTACCTTCTATAATTGAAACTTTGTTGCCGTCACTGGAGCTGAGAGCCAGCTCCTACTCGCTCCAGCTCTGAGGCCACGGCCTGCTAAAAGCAGGTATCTGGGGTTTGTTTAGCTTCTATAATTGAAACTTTGTGGCTTTCGGAGCTCAGAGCCAGGTTGCGGCAGGCGGGGAACCTTGGCTTCCTCCATCACTGGAGCAAGCAAGCCTCCTGCTCGCTTCAGCTGCGTGGCTGCCAGCCGCCATCTTGGTTGGGTTAATTTGCATATCACGCTGATTAGCCCATCAGAGGCATAGTGAAGGTACGGTCAATTACCATGTTTGTCTATTATTAGATAGGATTTTTAACCTTCACCCGAGGACACGTTTTTATTGATTTTACAGAGAGAGGAAGGAACAGGGAGAAAGAGAAACATTGATGTGATAGAGAAATATCCATCAGTTGTCTCCTGTATGTGCTCTGACCAGGAATCAAACCCGTAATCTTTTGGTGTACGGGATAATGCTCCATCCAACTGAGCCACCTAGCCAGGGAAAGTGTACTTATCTTTAACTACAGCTGCTCCAACCCAGGATTCTCAAATTTTAGTTCTTAGCAGAATTGCTTGATAAGTTTGTAAATATGCAAATTCCTGGGCCTGACTTCTTTGATTCTGATTCAGGTCTGAGGTGAGGCCCAAGACTGCATTTAAAGCACACCTGCTCCCCTCACCCCATTTGATGCTAGAGCCATGGTAGGCAAACTGCGGCTCGCGAGCCACATGCGGCTCTTTGGCCCCTTGAGTGTGGCTCTTCCTAAGCCTTAGGAGTACCCTAATTAAGTTAATAACAATGTACCTACCTATATAGTTTAACTTTAAAAAATTTGGCTCTCAAAAGAAATTTCAAGCCGAAACCGGTTTGGCTCAGTGGATAGAGCTTTGGCCTGCGGACTGAAAGGTCCCAGGTTCGATTCCGGTCAAGGGTATGTACCTGGGTTGCAGACACTTCCCCAGTGGGGGATGTGCAGGAGGCAGCTGATCGATGTTTCTATCTCATCGATGTTTCTAACTATCTCTCTCCCTTCCTCTCTGTAAAAAATCAATAAAATATATTTTTAAAAAAAGAAAAGAAATTTCAATCATTGTACTGTTGCTATTTGGCTCTGTTGATTAATGAGTTTGCTGACCACTGTGAGGACAGTTTGCCTCTGGCCCGCAGGTATACACACATGCCCAACCACCTGTGGCTTTTTTTTCTTATCTCAGGCTGGAGGGCCGGCCTCTAAATGAGGCTAAAGTAGCTGCCTAACAGGTGCTGGGTGGCCAAACAGATTGCTCATGTGTGAAGATTAGTCCACAGGCCAAAGGAGGGTTGTTTCTTTCAAGAATGGTTGCAGGCCAGGTGTGCTGGTACCAGCTTATAACACCTGTGAGGGTCAATCATTAAATTAGCAAGCTATTTGTTAGTCATAATTAAATTAAAAATGATAATAAAGACAAAGATAAAGTATAATAAAGACAACACCACTTCCTAATTATTTCTCTACATTTTACTATTATTTATGATCTTGAGATGATTTATGTCTGTTGTGGTGGCAATGTTACATAACAGTGTACTACTGTGCGTCTCTTCTCAAGCCCACATCAGATGATGTCATACTGGTAGCTTGAAATTGGCTATGGTGAGAGTATTTACAAGATGAAAATAGCAAATGCTAGAAACTGGGGCTCTCCCTTGGAGAGCTGACTGTTAAACATTTACCAGCACACCCATCTCTGGTTGCTGGGCTTTAGCAAATCCATGGCCTTACTTGTCCGCTTTTGCCCAAATGAGTTAGCTGCTTGAACTTCCATCCCTAGCTCAGGGATTTTAAAACTTTAGGATCCAAAACAATCTACTAGAAAGTTTTTAAAAATCAATTATTGGCTCCTCCCCACCCCTCCCAGAGATTCTGATTCAGTGGAACCTGGGAGTCTGCATGTTTAACAAGCTCCCAGGTGCTTCTGAAGAAGGTGGAACAATCAGACCACAAATAGAGAAGTGCTGTTCCATCAGACTGAAGGGAGAGGACCTTGAAAAGGGAGAAACAAAATGTCCTGTTCTTGACATTAATGTATGAGAGCAGAATGCTTTCATGTAATTGTTTACATTTATAAGCTTAAAATAAATATGTTCCCTAGTGGAGATGCATGAAAGCCTGGCTGAGTGAACCCAGCCTCTACATGGTTTATTCCTTTGATTTACTGAATGTCCATGTGAGAGTAAAAATCAAACAAAGGAAGCCACACAATTTCCAATTTCTCTTCTATTACTCCAACCTTTTTCACATTGTACTGTGCACTACAGCAGACTCAGATTGAGCATTTGTTGAGCACCTCATACTTGCAAGGCCCTGTGATCAGCTGTCATACACATTCTATGGGTCAATCCATAATAATCAACAATGAAGTGAAATGAATCTCTTCTGCCTTCTGTATCTATTTCACTTTCACTCTCGGGGGGGGGGGAGGGGGGGAGGCGGATTTGAAGGCTTTCCACCACCTTCCACTATTGCCACCTGTGTCAATCCCAACTGCTACTGTCTCTGCAGTTTGTCAGCGCTCCTCCTTCCTTACACTTTGGGGTTTGTTCTTGCCACACACACCTTCATTAAGAGCAAGTGTGCCTTTATTTTTTGCTTCCCCCCAGACTCACCTTTTAGAAGACTCCTGATTATGGACTCTGACTTACCAAAGCGAGATTTAATTTAAGTTCTCATTGGCCATTATTTTAATAGTTAAATTTTACTCATATTCAACATTTTTAGAAAATAATTCTGATTTGCACTGCTTTAGTAAACACTTGTTTTGTAAATAATTTAGGTTAGTTTTATGGCTCACTAAAATATGTGAAATTTGCCCTAACCGGTTTGGCTCAGTGGATAGAGTGTCGGCCTGGAGACTGAAAGGTCCCAGGTTCGATTCCGGTCAAGGGCATGGACCTTGGTTGCGGGCACATCCCCAGTAGAAGGTGTGCAGGAGGCAGCTGATCGATGTTTCTCTCTCATCGATGTTTCTAACTCTCTATCCCTCTCCCTTCTTCTCTGAAAAAAATCAATAAAATATATTAAAAAATAAAATATGTGAAATTTGTTTGGGGGTTCAGCAGATTAATACAGTTCATTCTTGCTTTTTGGTTCCCCCTCTGGTCTGGTCCCAGGAGAAGCAAAGTACTACCATCTGCTGCAATATTCCTCCCTACTCTCCACAACTAGGGATGGTGAAAATCTAAGGTCTTTGTTCTCCTAGCAAATTTAAGTTAAGCTTTTGCTCTTCTTATCCAGGTAATGAATAAAAGCACTGTAATGATTTAAATGTTGAGTACCACCTAGAGGAGACAATATTTACTGATCCAGCAGATGAATGTATTTGGGGAAAAAACATTAGGGAAAATGCTTCTCAATATTCTGATTTGGGGAAAGGTCAGTTGAAATTAGAAATTCTAAGGGTGGAACTCAGTCACTGACTGTGCCATTCTGATGCCACCGATCAGAAGTTATAATGTCAGCATGAACATAAAGATATTATCAGGACAAAGCCTGATCTGTCCTGGCAGTTGGGTGAGACAAGTGATAGGCCTGGCCCTATTGGGGTTCCTAGTTGCCATGGGCCCAATATAGTCAGCTTCAGGAGCAGGTGACGTTTCTGAAATGTAGCTTAGGGATGCTCTGACTTGGGACCACTAGTGCCTGCCTCTGGTAGTTTTGGTTATTGTTGGAGTTGGCCTGTGAGTTACCAGTTTATTATCATTAACCTTGAACATACTACAGGTAAGTAACCTTGGCATAACCTTTAACAGTGGTATAGCTAGGAATACCCTACACATAAAAGTGAGGTCTGTGGAGTTTGTTTTGGGGTCTTCCTAGCTCCCATATCTGCTTCTCTTTCTTCCTTAATGGCACCTTCCAACATCTTTCCAGTGCCCTATTTTTAAAAAATATACATTTTTATTGATTTCAGGGAGGAAGGGAGAGGGAGAGGGAGAAACATCAATGATGAGAGAGAATCATTGATTGGCTGCCTCCTGCCCCCCATATTGGGGACTGAGCCTGCAACCTGGGCATGTGCCCTTGACTGAAATTGAACCTGGGACCCTTCAGTTCACAGGCTGATGCTCTATCCACTGAGCCAAACCAGCGAGTTTTCTTTATACTCAACTATTAAAATACTAGAGGCCTGGTGTATGAATTTGTGCATGGATGGGGTCCAGCCAGCCTGCCCCAATGGGGGCCCATCAGGCCAGGCTGACAGGGGAGAGGGGCCACGGGTAGTTGGTCGGCTGGCCCTGCCCCCAATCAGGGTTGGGGGGCCAACTGGGGACTGGGCTGGCTAAGGGGAGGGGCTGTGGCAGGTTGGGGGGGGGGGCAATCAGGGCCCCAATCAGGCCGGTTGGCCGCTGTAGTTCATGTCATAGCAACCAGTTGTTCCGGTCACTTGGCTTTTATATATATACTAGAGGCCCAGTGAACAAAAATTTGTGCACTCGGTGGTGGTGGTGGGGGGGGTCCCTTAGCCCAGCCTGTACCCTCTCGCAGTCTGGGACCCCTCAGGGGATGACCACCTGCTGGCTTAGGCCCGCTCCCCGGGGGATTGGGCCTAAGCTGGCAGTCAGACATCCCTCTGGCAGCCTGAGAGCTCTCGGGGGATGTCCACCTGCCAGCGGGGAGCAGGCCTCAGCTGCAGTCGGACATCCTTAGTGCTGCTGAGGAGGTGGGAGAGGCTCCCACCACTACTGCTGTACTGGCAGCTGGCAGCCTGGCTTGTGGCTGAGCAGAGCTCCCCCCTTGGGAGTGCACTGACCACCAAGGGGCAGCTCCTGCATTGAGCATCTGCCTCTGGTGGTCAGTGTGTGTCATAGTGACCAGTCATTCCCAGTTGTTCTGCTGTTAGGGTCAATTTGCATATTACCCTTTTATAATATAGGAGTGCCTGGCCAGCCTGGGTGAGGGGCTGATGGCTGTTTTCAGGCTGGCCACAGCCCCTTCAGGGTGGGGGTCCCCCCTGGTGTGCCTGGCCAGCCTGGGTGAGGGGCTGATGGCTGTTTTCAGGCTGGCCACAGCCACTTCAGGGTGTAGGGTCCTGCTGGGGTGCCTGGCCAGTCTGGATGAGGGGCTGAAGGCCATTTTCAGGCTGGCTAAGCCGCCCAGCGGGGACCCTCACCCAATGAGGGTGTGGCCAGCTTGGGTGAGGGGCTGATGGCTGTTTGCAGGCTGGCCACGGCCCCCAGCCATCCAAGATCCCAGTGGAGGCTGGCTGGAAGCAGGTATCTGGGATTTATTTCTCTTCTATAATTGAAACTTTGTTGCCATGAGCAGAGGCCACAGCCGGCTCAGGGCAGGCGGGAAGCTTGGCTTCCTCCATCGCCAGGGCAACCAAGCCTCCTGCTTGCTCCAGCTCCATGGCTGCCAGTTGCCATCTTGGTTGGGTTAATTTGTGTATAGTCACTCTGATTGGCTGGTGGGCATGGCTTGGGCTGTAGCGAAGGTACGGTCAATTAGCATCTCTTTTATTAGTGTAGATACTAGAGGCCTGGTGCACAAAATTTGTGCATGGTGGGGGGAGGGGTAGGTCCTTCAGCCTTGCTTGCACCCTCTCACAGTTTGGGACGCTTGCCTGCCAGCCTTCCTGACTGCCCATCACCACTCTGCCTGATCACCCCAACTGCTCACCTGCCTGCCTCATCACCCCTAACTGCTCGCCTACCTGCCTGATCGTCCCTGCCTTGACCCCGCCACCACAGCTTCGTCTGGAAGGATGTCTGGAATGATGTACAGAAGGTTGTTTGGCTATCCGGTCAAATTAGCATATTACACTTTTATTATAGTTGCCTTGCTCCAAGCTGTAAGGACCTGCTTTTCATAGAGATAGAAAAGTTTTAATTTTTACTCTTGATTATGGCAATTAACTAACACAGATGGCCACCAAAAAGGTGACTTACCAAAGGGTGTATAGCAAAAGGTGCTGTTAAGTCCTCTTCTGCGAAAACATGCATGTTGTGCATTGTATCTGCCTGGCTACACAAAAGAAGTAAGTTTCTGTCTGTCTTTGCAATCATATGAGCAAATTGTGTGAGACCCCAGCCCAGTCTGGTTTGGTGCTAACAGGATAATAGAGGTCTTTTTTTTTTTCCTTTGCTTCATTGGTGAAGATTTCCTAGAAGTTGCAGGATATCTTCCTTTTAATTTTTCCTCGACCCTCTGACTTTATGTCTCTCATCTATGCTTTCCCTCCATCCCCCACCCGCAATAGTAACTTGCTCCAGGCTCACTTTGCTCCAGTGTCTCTAGGAGATCACACAATACGTCTGCCACCAGAACTATGATTCCCAGCATTCCTGGTGCTCCCCGTGCTCTAGGCTTCCGCTTCTGGTCCTGGGGCTGCAGAAACCAAAAGGGCTCTCCCACTCTGCTCTATGGCCAGGCTTGGCATCCTGTGCTCTCTGGCCAGCTCTGTGGCTCCAGCCAGCACGGCCACCTTTGTCGTGTTAATTTGCATATTCTCTCCTTATTGGCTGTGGGCGCCACCATCTTTATCATGGAGTGATGGTTAATTTGCATATTATTCTTTTATTAGATAGGATAGATGCCAAGTGATAAGGAAAATGAACCAATACCAGTTTAATTAGTCTTTCCCAAGGTGAAAAACTTTCAAGATTCAAACAAATGAAGCTATGGAAGTATAAAAAAGGAAGAGTTGAAACATCTGGGTGTGGTGGTTGGCCTTATAGACATGTGGGGAAAGGTGAGTGATCCAACTCTGTTACTCAAACCCTTTCTCCTGGGAGTCAATTCTATTGCCAGGAATCTCATCTCTGGAAGTGAGCTCCCAGGGTTGACTTCAACAGAGTTCGCATGACTATGACTTTGCAGGAGACATAAACTACGAGTGTTTTGCAAATCACAAGTCCTCTCTTATATTTGTTGAGTGAATAAATGAACAAGAAATCGAGTAAATCCTTAGCTACAATGCCTCTGAAGAAATGCTGACAAGCATATGGACCATTAGAATTAGAAGGAATCTTAATCTAAATTAAACACTTGATGTTTGCAAAGTGAGTGAAACCTCAGTGCAGCAACAGGACAGAACTGTAAAACTGCTGCAGGATAGTGCTAAGCATCTGAAAGCAAGACAGAAAGCTGCCTACTGAAGAATGTCATTGCTTATTTACTAAATAAGTATGGCTATGTACATTATCAAATTCCAATAGATTTTATTAGAAAGATAAGTTAAGTAAATATAATATTAAAAAGGTAATGTGAGTGGGGGAAAAGGCACTGATTTAAGTAATTATGGAAAAGGATTTTGACTGGAAACTATGACACCAAAGACAGAACAGAAACACTGTACTCTAGTTGGCAAAGTTGTTTCTCAGGTAGGTACCAGTTCAATTCTGAAACTGCTGAATATGTTATGCTGGGATTGAACAAATAAATGGATTATAAGTGGTGGGAATCAGGTTTCTACTATTGGATGTTACTGATAAGCAAGAGGAAGCTAGCATGAACCATGTGTTAATGGCTAGAGTTAGTAGCATTAGTACCTCTAATTTAATATATAATTACATAGAAATATTTACAGGTATGTATATACAGAGATTAATATACAGCCCCGGCTGGTGTTTCTAAGTGGCTAGAGCAGCCGTGGGCAAACTACGGCCCGCAGGCTGGATCCAGCCCGTTTGAAATGAAAACTAAAAAAAAAAAGACCGTACCCTTTTATGTAATGATGTTTACTTTGAATTTATATTAGTTCACACAAACACTCCATCCATGCTTTTGTTCCGGCCCTCCGGTCCAGTTTAAGAACCCATTGTGGCCCTTGAGTCAAAAAGTTTGCCCACCCCTGGTAGGGCATCAGCCTGTGAACTGAAGGGTAGAGGGTACGATTCCTGGTCAAGGTCATGTACTTGGGTTTTGTTTGCTTCCAGGCCCTGGTCTGGGCATGTGCACAGGCAACCAATCAAAGTATCTCTCACATCCATGTTTCTCTCTCTCTCCTACTCCCCCGCTTCCACTTTCTCCCAGTGGAAAAAATGTCCTTGGTGAGGATTAACAAAAACAAAACAAAACAAAACAAAATAGAGATTAAAAAATACACATGGATTTTCTTGCTCTATGAGCTAAGAGAGCCAAGGAGAAATGACACCTCAGTAGCAACAAGTACACCTGGTTTCTAGTACCATTCTCCAATAAAGGAACCAGGGCTAAATGGCAGATTCTAGGGCTGGGGCAGTTGAAGTGACAGAGTAAGGAAGTGCTCAAAAAAAAAATGAGGGCATGTCAAAGGGTTATAAAAGAACTCCCAATGGCTATGGCTGGGACAAGTTGAATAACAAAATAAATGCAGTTTTGGATTTATAACTCCAAGTATAAAATAAATACCCTTAAGTCCATGCTGACATAAATGGTTGAATTTATAAATGAGGGAGAAGAGACTTGTCTTCTGTATAAAACAATCCCAAATAATTTATATAGATACTTGCCCTTAAGGTGGTGGGCCTTAACTCTTCCCCACCTCTTGAGTTTTAGTGATTCACTTCCAAAGAGGAGATTTATGTGAAAGGATAAAAAAAGTTATTTTATAGTGGAGAAACCTGGCAAACACTACCTCAGCCAGGTGATGTCAAGTTGATTATGTATCTTTGATGTGATGTAATGAAAAGTGCAATTCGCCTCTGTGGTCTTCCTCCCAAAAGTCCAGAATCCTGGTCTAATGATGAGAAAAATATCAAACTCAAACTGAGGGACATTCAACACAATAACTGACCAGTAATCCTCGAAACTGTCTAGGTTAGTGGTTGGCAAACTGCGGCTCGTGAGCCACATGCGGCTCTTTTGGCCCCTTGAGTGTGGCTCTTCCACAAAATACCGACTTCTGTGCACGGGCCACGAAGTTTCAATCGCACTGTACATGCGCGCCCGCACTTGGTATTTTGTAGAAGAGCCACACTCAAGGGGCCAAAGAGCAGCATGTGGCTCGCGAGCCGCAGTTTGCTGACCACTGGTCTAGGTCATCAAAAGCATGGAAAATCCGAGAAACCGTCATAGCTGAGAGGAGACATGATGAGCACATGTAATGTCATATCCTGGATGGGATCCCAGAACAGAAAAGACATTAGGTACAAACTAGTGAAATCTGAATAAAGTACGGCATTAGGTAATAGTAATGTACCAATGTTAGTTTCTTGATGTGAAAAAGGTACCACATTAATGTTAAAGGTACCACAATAGGGGGAAGTGGTGCTGGTGATGTGAACACTTTGAAAACTTTTGTGAAAATCTAAAATGATTCTAAAATAAAAAATTTATTTAAATTAAGAAAGCATAATCTGGCCGAAACCGGTTTGGCTCAGTGGATAGAGCGTCGGCCTGTGGACTGAAGGGTCCCGGGTTCGATTCCGGTCAAGGGCATGTACCTGGGTTGCGGGCATATCCCCAGTGGGGGATGTGCAGGAGGCAGCTGATCGATGTTTCTCTCTCATCGATGTTTCTAACTTGCTATCTCTCTCCCTTCCTCTCTGTAAAAAATCAATAAAATATATTAAAAAAAAAACTAAGGGAAAAATTAAAGCTTTTTTTTAAAAAAAGAAAGCATAATCTGTAATACTTTCAACAATAAAGATACATTTTAAAAAAGAAAGCATAATGTGCTTACATGCAATATGGGATCCTGGATTGGATCTTAGAACTGAAAAAGGACACTAGTGGAAAAACTGGTGCAATCTGAATAAAGTCTGGAGTTTACTTAGTAGTAATGTACTAGTGTTGGTTTCTTAGTTTGACGAATGTACCATGGTAATGTAAGATATTAACATTAGTGAAAACTGGGTAAAGAGTATGTGGTAATTCTGCATTGTCTTCGCAATTTTTCTGTAAATCTAGTTATTTCAAAATTAAGAAATTTATCTTTATTGTTGAAAGTATTACAACATTGACCCCTTATATCCCGCCCCCACCACCCACCACCCACCCCAGCCTTTCCTCTGAGATTCCGCAGTCTGTTCCATGTTTCAATGTCTCTGGATCTATTTTGTTCATCCGTTTATTTTGTTCTTTAGATTCCACGTAAGTGAGATCATGTGATACTTGTCTTTCTTTGACTGGCTTATTTCACTTAGCATAATGCTCTCCAGGTTTATTTTTAAACATGTAATGGAAGGTAGCTGGATGTACAAGCTGCTTGGACCACCCTAGATAACCTACATGATGGCATTTGATTTGTTTGGGACTCTGTAGTGGCTCTCTCCCCTCATCTTAATCCAACCCCCCATACCTGTTGTATTGATCTGAATGTATTTCATTTGCATGAATCTACACGAGAACAGTGGCTGTGGTTAACAGGGGTTGTCTGGGTTCCCCAGGAGATTAGATTACTCAAATTTAGAGGACAAAATGAAATTTTTCAAGCTTCAGAAATGAAGGGAACAGAGTGCAGTTGGGGAGAAAGAGTCTGTTAAACAAGAGCTCAAAACAGAAGACAGTAAGGATTTTGGAGGAAATAAGACAATGGTTTTAGGCTGGGAGGAGGGCAGGAGACAAGGGGAAATGTTGACAGGGTGGGTGCTCCATTTTCTCTGCCTTACTTATTGCTTACTCATGAACTTTTACCCATATTACCCTTGCTACTTGTAATATTAGATGAACGAAGATTGGATTTAGAATCAAGTGGCTGCCATGAGTTACTAGGAAGGGTAGAGCAGATAGGGGTTAGGGGCAAGAAGGGGCATTTCTAAAGGCCATAGCCACAAGACAGTTCCAAGCTCTCTTATTTCTGTGGCCATCTTCTCCACCAGACTGTAAGCCGCTTCTGGGATAAGGATGTGGCCTTATTCTTCTCTAGTCCCAGCAGTGCTCTGTACATAGTAGGTGTTCAATAAACATCTGCTTAATAAATAAGACAGGATGCTAGAAACCAGTGAAGTTGGAAATGTTTTTCCTTTGAAAACTTACGGGGAAATAGTAAATCCCCAAAATGTCTTTAACTTGAATCCCCACAATAATGAAGGTACTTAAAACTATTCTGATAATTTGATTTTTTCACATCAGTGGGAGAGATCTGGCCTCTCTCAAAAATGGAATTTTGGGGGTGGATATATTAATGTTTAACATATATTTCAAAGAATAAAAAAGTCACTGCCCAGCTGTATAATTTGAGGACCAGAGAAAATGGTATGCAAAATTATGCTGAGTCATTCATACTTCATTTCCAATTGAGGTAAATAAGACAAGAAAAAAACACACCATGATTCTTCACAGAAATTTTAATGAAAATTGGTTTTAAACTTTTTCATCTAGCACAGTGGTTGTCAGCTTTTTACACAAGTCAACGATAAAATTTTAACCAAAGGAGAAATTGGAAAATAAGGTAATATGGTTATTTTTTTCAAAAGCTAGGTTTATTCACTTTAATAAATGATTTTCTTGCTCTAAGATGGTAAGATTGTACTTGACTTTTTATTAGTACTAAAATGTTCTCTCTTTTTTGAAGAAGTGAAAGTAGATGGTGGCAGTTTAGAAACTGTTGAGCTGGCAAAAAATTCAGTGCCCTGTGTCAATCCCTAAAATGCTATTTGTTCATGAAATCCCAATATCTAGAAAGTGCTTACACACACAGACACACACACACACACACACAGACACACACACACCATCTAGTAGGGGACTCAGGGATTCAGAAGAGGCAGTTAAAAATGTATGTTTGTTGAGTACTACAGCCATTGTGTAGGCACTAAACTTTATACATACACAATTTCTCAGTAAATCTTTACAATTTCAGTTAGGTATTCTCATACTACAGTTAAGGAAATGGAAATTAATATAGGATAAATAGCTTGCCCAAGGAATGTGCTAATAGAGGGAATCAAATCAAGTTTATCTGATTCTAGAATCTGCACTCCTTTCTAGAATACCACATCATTTATTAGAGTGAGTCTCTAATATTCATTTTTGGGAAGAATATTGTTCAGTTTTTCTTTGTATACATCTTGATGCTACCTTTCAACTTCACTTTCTGACTTGTAACTTTGTAGTGCATTTATATAGTGATGACAAACACTTTAAGACTCAACTTAAAAGTGTCAGTATTATTCTCTTAAGCTGGCATCCCAATTATTTTTTGCCTTTTTCTTCAAGAAACCACATAAAACCTATCTGGAAATAGTCATCTGGCAACACCCCAGTTATCTGCAGTTGAAATGACCAGCACCACAGTAGACTACAAGTCCTCCTCAGGAAGAAGTCAGTGAAAGTTGAGCTGCCTCAAAGACCTATAGACATCAAGTTCTTTGAAACTCTAGACCAGTGGTTCTCAACCTTCCTAATGCCGCGACCCTTTAATACAGTTCCTCATGTTGTGGTGACCCCCAACCATAAAATTATTTTCATTGGTACTTCATAACTGTAATTTTGCTACTGTTATGAATTATAATGTAAATATTTGATATGCAGGATGTATTTTCATTGTTACAAATTGAACATAATTAAAGCATAGTGATTAATCACAAAAACAACATGTAATTATATATGTATTTTCTGATGGTCTTAGGCGACCCCTGTGAAAGAGTTGTTCAACCCCCAAAGGGGTCGCGACCCACAGGTTGAGAACCGCTGCTCTAGACCAATCCAGACCATGAGACCAAAAAAAAAAAAAAAAAAGACTGGTCAGAAAGTCAATGGCATTACTACTCTATCTGTTGGGTAAAATACAGAAGAGTGAGCAGACAGAGATGAGAACAGGGGAGTAAGGAGAGCAGAGAGGAGGGGGAAAGAGAGTACAGCATTGATAAGAGGAAGAAATCAGCACAGGGGTAAAACCTAGGCAAACAATATTCAATTTGTAACTAGAAAATCCAGACCACTCCAAGACCATGCTGATTAACAAGGATATGATCATGGCTCTCCAGCTTCTTGCTTACATACTGAAAACAAATGTAGTAAAAACATTTAAGCATACAGATAAACTCAGCAATGTTCATTTTAGAACCAGAATTAAATTTTCTTTTTTTCTCAGAGGTATGTAGCTAATGCACTATAATTTAGGGGTTTAAAATCTGGCCTTCTGCTTGCTAAAAATAAAATTATAAAACAAGACTTTGTCTTGCATTTCTCAAATTATCAATGTCATCTGAAAATAAAGTCACATTTTTAGCAGGTGTTGGTGACCAACTTTTAATAAACTACTTAATTTTCAGAAACATATGCTAATCATCAATGACATGATCAGGGTACCATTGCCCTAGATGTTATTTCATTGGTACATTATATCAATATTTACAAAGGCTTTCAAGTTCAATAACACAAAACAAAACAGCTTAGTTTTTAAAACTACAATGTTTTAAAAAAATGTAAACAGTTCAATTTTACATTATTGTAAAAAAGAAGACTCACTCCTTAATGCGGCTTAATTTTTTTTAAGTGAGCAAAGCCTGGTGCTCATGGATAAAGAATGAAAAAAAATCTTTACATAGAAACATTGTGCTCCAGTGTGGCAAAAAAATTATATATATATACATACAAAGAAAAGAATCGTTAAGTCCACAATTTAGACCACAAACAAAATCTTGTCTCCAAATTGAGAAATTTATAAAAACCATTTACACATGGTTGTTGACCTACTGAAAACCTATATAACATTTTTAAAACAATAACTCAGTCAAAAGATACCACTTTTCTTAAAAATGAAATTTTGTGCAAAAGAAATTGTTTAAGCTAGAAATAAGACTCCTTTCCCAGTAAGAGGCCAAGAGTCATTGAAATAATTTAACTTTGTTAAGATTTAGTGCATGTAACCAAAAGGCACACACATGGGATTAATATATTAATATATTTTCATGCAAAAACCTGTGCATGTTCACAATTATATAACAAAAACACAAATATAACAAATGTAAAGCCTAATATTTGGCAATGTTATTCTAGCCACATTCCTTTCTAGTCTATCAGTCCAGGGTTTACTAGATCATTAACACTGCCTCTCAAAAAATATATTATATTTGAACATCTTCCCACAAAAATTAAAAAAAGGATGTTAGCCTAAAACACTATAATTTTTTTCAATTCTGATACATATAGAAAGTTACTGATGTATTTATTTAAATGGCATTTCAAATTAAGATACATTTTTCCTTTTGTTAATAAATACTTTGATTGCTCCAGTGAAGTCAGCAGAGAGAAGAACTTCTGTATTATCTGTCTTCATAATACCTTAAAAACATAAAAAAATATTTTTAGTTGATTTAAAAGGATTATTAAGTCTGCTGTTAACAACTGTCACATGCCCATGACCTTTGGGGTAGAAGATCCTCTCTCTGCCTCTTCTATCTCTTTCCTGGCTCAATCTTGTAATCCTTTCTTCCTCCTGTGCCTCTCCTCTCTGAGGTTCACTTCCACTTACCTGGTCTTTCCCTGACTTGTAGATTACAGTCCCTTGGGACCTGGAGGCCTGTATTTACTCCCAGGTAGCCTAGGCCTCTAAGTTGTCTAATGTGTCATTTTGTGGCAGGAGACTAGAGTGCTGGCTGGGCAAGCCTATTGCTAACAGGGTTCTCTAATGAGGCCAATGGCAAGGTTTATTACACAGAACACACTGCCATGAAATGAAGTACATATGATCGATTTGTGAATGCTGACAGTGCCTTTTCCCTTTACAGTCCACACTGAAGAGCTATGTAACTAGCAATGGTGAATGGGAAAAATGCTTACCTCTTGTACTACCTGTTATATTTAACAAAATTCAGTGTAAACTACTTCTATTATGCATAGACAACATTTGTGGATTTAAGGACTGAATAGTAAGGAAGAAAATAATACAAACTTTAACTGGAAAGCTGTGTACAGGATGAGTTATACAAAATGGTTTCACTTAGATTTGCTAAGAACATATCCTAAGCCTTTGAACATTCCTTCCTATCCTCGAGGCATATCTCAAAGTAGTGCTATGCAGCAGGAGCAGCAGCAAAGGACTTAGGGATATGAGAAAGGCTAGAGAAAAAAATAATTCATCATATATGATAATAATGAAGATGATAATGGTAATGCTGACTACATGCCAGGCTTTTGGTAGGCACTTTATATATGTTATTTTCAACTCTTATCACAACTTTGTAAACTGGGTATTTTCACCATTTTACACATGAGGAAAATTGAAGCTTACATTGCCAATTATATTGGGAATAAAGAGAGAGCAATCAGATATAATTTATCATATCATATCCTGGGTTTAAGAATTTATTCTTAGAATATACATTTATAGGTAAAAAACCAAACACAAATCTAACCATGATCCATTAAAAGTTGTGTCTCTTTATAAAGAAGTTCAAAGAATAGTACTTTTCATTTTTCTTCAAATTGTTTTAAAAGCTAGAATTTTCTGGGAAATGTGTAGGGGACAAGTATAGATTGTTAAAAGATAACTGGGGGAAAAGAAAAGGAAAAAAACCCCCAATGACTTAAGTTAGATTTAGAAAAAAATAAAATGAAAAGAAGTATTTCCAAACAGGCACTTAGTAAAGGTTTAATAATTCTGTCATTTTATTTTTAGATCCTGTAATTTAAAAAAGTGCTAAACTGAAGTTCAGCTTTGCTATCAAAATTTTTCTTAACAGACAGAAAAAATAGCATATTTAGTATAGTGTGCAGGGCAAATAACACCATAGGGGAAATAACTTTTAAGCATTCCAATACTTTTAGAAGCACCTTTTGTACACTGTATTGCTGTGGCTTTACAACTTTCTAAAAGGCCTGGTTGTAGTCTCTAAAGTGAGAAAACACATTTACTGAACTCTTCTGCAAGTGATTTTAATCATACAAACTTGTTTTCATTAACAACTGGCCCAAATTTACATGGTTTTATACTCTTAAGGACCATTTTTTACATAATTGGCACTCAGTATTACATGGTGGCTTCTTTTCACTTCCTAATCTGAGCATTTTATAGAGCTAGAATTAGTACTTGTTCTGAAAGCATATGCTACAAATGGCAAGAAATTACAGGCTTGTAAATAGCTACCTAAGAGAAACTATAAATTAGTGGCAAGTAGAAAAAAGCACTGCTTTCATTTTGGTTTAATTCATTTATTCAGCAAATGTTTATTAAGCAGCTACTATATACAGGCAAGCACTGTGTTAGGCACTGGTACTACAACAAATAAGACATAAGACATATAAACTCTGTCCTCACAGAAATTAGTCTAGTAGAAGAAAACATAATAAAATTTGTATTTATATGTTTTTGTTTACGTTTCTCCAAGGAAAATAGCTGCCCACAGAAGAAATTAAGAACTTTCAAATTTTTCATTTTTAATTCCCAAGTGAATTTAAAAAGAAGTAAAACTTGCAAGAACTATGTTACTGAAATGTTCAGAAATCGGTATCTTACAATCATGTTGTAAACAAAAATATTCTTCACAGTTATGAAAACCTCACAATACCCAATATTAGGTCAATTAGGTTACAAAATGCTGACTAGATAAAAAGTAGAACAAATACAATATGAGTACCTACCAGAGGGTATAGTATCTAAAACTTCAGCATCTTCACTTTCTGACTTTTCAGATTGCACATCCAAAGACAACATCAAACTTGGGTTAGGGGCAAAGATGGCTGATGTAACAACTGCATTATGTGCTGGGGAGAAAAATTTACTTCAGGATAACTAATAAATCCAATTCTAAACATCAAGACAGAGAGTAAAATATGCAAAAATACAATAGTGTATGTTACATGCAAATATCTTTTAAAACTAACATATAAGTAACTATGAACTATTTAAAACCCAAATATATTTTCTAAAGAAAATACCATATACAAGTTCTGAGATCCCATGCTTCTCAAATTTTACACAAGTATAAGTTCTTCCTTGGCATGGAAATATCCAACAAAGCCAAACACAAAGCAAAAGCACATATATCAGCCCCTTTGAAATAATGTCTATACAAATTTGCTTCTAGTACATTGTACTTTAAATTTATTCATTTTAACTTTATTCACTTATAAAAGACACATAAGAGTAGGCATTTACTTACCTTTAATACCTTCCCAAAAGTCATTACGATCTCTCCTGACTGAAGTAAACTTGCTTAGGTCATGGTAAGTACTCCAGATATAAACATATTTATCTTCTGAGCCACTAACGAGGTAACTAAAATCATGGCTAAAATTTGGAGAAGAAAAACAAACACCTCAGTAATTTTTTTAGGTCTCCCTCTATCAGAACTTCCTACTTTAAAACACATAAGAAAACACCCAGAAGAATTTTGTTGAACTATAGACTCCTATTCTCACTCTAGAGGTGATGACAGTGTAGGTTTGATATGGGGGCCAGAAGCATTAGTATTTTCATCAAAGCTCTAGGTTACTGTGCTACTGGCTAACCCACACTAGGAGGAAAGCCTCAAGAGATGAAAGAGAACCAGAGTATTTTACCAATTAACTTACTGGGTAATTACAATAGTCCCCCTTTTCCACAGAGGATATATTCCAAGACCGTCTGTGGTTGCCTGAAACAACACATAGTACCAAACCCTATATATCCTATGTTTTTCCTATACATATGGTCATGCACCAAATAACAATGCTTTGGTCAATGATGGGCCTCATATACCATGGTGGCCCTTTAGATTATAATGGAGTGGAAGATTTCCTATCACCTAGTGACATCATAGCTATTGCAGTGCCTTCATGCAATACATTACTCATGTGTTTGTGATGTTAGTATAGAGAAACCAACTGTCCTGCCAGACATATAAAAGTATAGCACATACAACTATGTAGAGTTCCTAATACTTGATAGTGATGATAAACAACATCACTGAGTTATTATTTACTATACTATACATTATAACATAATTTTAGAGTGTACTCTTTCTATTTAAAATAAAAAGTTTGCTGTGAAACAGTATGCCATTTTACACTGGTAGCAGCTTCTTATATCTTGAGTTTATGGAGTTTCTTGATTGCATCATTTTCTTGTGGGCTTGATTTAATATCAAGTTTTATAAATTTAGTGCAGCCTAAGTGTGCAGTGTTTGTAAAGTCTACAGTAATGTCCTAGGCCTTCACATTCACTTACAACTCACTCACTGACTTACCCAGAGCAACTTTCAGTCCTGCAAGCTCCATTCATGGTAAGTGCCTATATAGGTATAGCATTTTTTAATCTTTTATACCATATTTTTACTGTACCATTTCTATGTTTAGATACACAAATACTTACCACTGTGTTATAATTGCTTACATTCCAGTATAGTAACATGCTGTAAAGGTTTGTGACCCAGGGGCAATAGGTTATACCATATGGCCTAGTTGTGTAGTGGCTATATCATCTAGGTTTGCGTAAGTGAACTCAACGATGTTCCACAAGAAAATTGTCTAACAACGCATTTCTTAGAATGTATCCCTATTGTTAAGCAGTGCATGACTACAGATACCTATGATAAAGTTTAGTTTATAAATTAGGCATAGTAAAAGATAAACAACAATAGTAAAACAGAACAATTATAACAACGTACTGTAATAAGTTATGTGAATGTGATCTCTCTCTCTCTCTCTCTCTCTCTCTCTCTCTCTCTCTCTCTCGAAATGTTATTGTGTATACACAGCATGGATATGCTGAGCAAAGAAATGATTCATGTTTTTGGTGGGAAGGCACACGATTTTATCATGTTACCCTCAATGATTCACTATTTAAAACTTATTATTTCTGTAACTTTTAATATTTTTGGATCATGGTTCACCATGGGTACCTGAAACTGCAGAAAGCAAAACCATGGATAAAGGGGGGACTACTGTAGCTGGTAATTACAGAAGAAATAAGAACTTCTAAGAAAAGGAATAAAGGAAAGAGGGTTAAAAAGAGGCAGGTAATTCAAGAGAGCTTCCAGAGCCCTAAGAGTTCAAATGATAATGATATGTAAAGGTATAAATATAGAACACTGTATTTCTGGCTGTTAAAAGCTTTATTAGCTTCTGTACCTAAAAGGATCAAGATCATGAGTGGGGTGGGTGGTAAACTACCTCTAAAAAAACCCTCACATAAAAGTACAAAAGCACAAATTCTAGAGCTGGGAGTCTTCTAATTCTGGCTCTGCACTGACTAGTGCCAACTTTAGGCAAATTACTTAATTTACTGGGTTTTGGTTTCTTCGTCTGCAGATTAGGGGCAATTCTAACTCTAAATACCATGCAGGTGGATTGTAAGTATTGTATGGGGACAGCATGAGATACCAGTTATAAAAGTGCAAAGAAACTAAAAACATAATATAGACATAAGGCCTAGTAGATCAATGGAAAACGGGAATGCGGGAGAAATATTCTGATCTCTTTTGGGAATTTCTCATTGCCAATTTACCTGAAACTTGCTTTGATCTGGCTGCTGCTGTTGACATAACCCTTATACTTCATGGAAAGTGACAAATCTCTAAGATCATATAGTCTGATTCTGGAGTCATTTGAGGTTACCAGTATCTAAAAATAAATCAAGGGAAAAGTTAAATATATAATCTTTTAATCTAAGTTAAGCTATAATTTATAAAAAGGGTATATACACATACACAACTAGAAAAAGCAGTATCCCACAAGAAAGGGAATATATTCGTAGCCAAGATATTAAGAACTAACTTTCAGGAACCTATACATAGTATGGAGAGAGATGGTTTTGAATACTTAGTACCTTATTTTCTCCTGGTAAAGGCTCAATGCCGGTAATTTTTCTTCCAACCTTGTTGCGTCCTCTAGTAGATCGTACATGTATTTGTGTGTGGTATTTCAAATGCTAAAAAGAAATCACATATTTAAAAGATCAGAAATAGAAGGAACCTCAAAGGTCATCTGAAAACTCACAGACATGGTAATATGTGCCCCAATCCTATATAATAAAACCCTAATATGCAAATCGAGTGAATGGTCACTATGATGCACACTGACCACCAGGGGGCTGATGGTCAACGCAGGAGCTGCCCCTTGGTGGTCAGTGCGCTCCCACAGAAGCCAGGCTCACAGCTGGCGAGCACAGTGGTGGTGGCAAGAGCCTCTCCTGCCTCCATGGCAGTGCTAAGGACCTCTGGGGGGATGTCTGCCTGCTGGCTTAGGCCCAGGGAGACGTCCCAGACTGTGAGAGGGCAAGGGCTGGGCTGAAAGACTCCCCTCACCCCCACCCCCAATGCACAAATGTTGTGTACCAGGCCTCTAGTTTACAGATAAGGCAGTTAAAGTGCAGAGGGGATACAACAACTTATTCAAAACCACAAAAGTGTTTTACTAATTATTCAATTACATAATTTATAGAAGATAGTCATTTACCTCTGTATCATAGAAAATGCACCTGCCATCATATGTCCCAATCACTGCATATTTGCCATTCTGACAGAAATTTGCAGCTGTGATCAATTTTGTTTGACCATCTACTTCATTCCACAAAGCCACTTTTTTGTCAGGTATGTTCCAAAGGCGGAGCTTTCCATCCAATGAACCACTCAGAAAATACCTGTCATCCTAAAAATGTGACAAAATTTTAGAAAGCTTCATTCTACCACATCAAGAAAACTCATTAAATCATTTCATTAACTCTATTAGAAACGTTTAAAATATGTAGATCTCATTTTAAAAGTATTATTCAAGTACACATTACTTTATTCACTAAAAATCACAACAATTAGGCCCGGCTGGCATGGCTCAGTGATTGAGCATCAACCTATGGACCAGGAGGTTGTGGTTTGATTCCCAGTTGGGGCACATGCCTAGGTTGTGGGCTTGACCCCCAGTGTGGGATGTGCAGGAGGCAGTTAATCAATGATTCTCTCTCATCATTGATGTTTCTCTCTCTTTCCCTCTTCCTTCCTCTCTGAAATCAATAAGAATATATTAAAAAAAACAATGAGAAAACACAGTATTTTCCTGGACAGTGTGGCTCAGTTGGTTGGAGCAACACCAAAAGGTTGCAGGTTTGATTCCTTGTTGAGGTGTGTAGGGGAGGTAACCGATCAATGTTTCTCTCTCACATTGATGTTTCTCTCTCTCTCTCTCTATCTCTCTCTGTCTCTCTCTCTCTCTCAAGAAAAAAAAGGAAGAAAAAAGAAAACACAGTATTTCATTTTAGAGCAGTGGTTCTCAACCTTGGCTGCACATTAGAATCACCTGGGAATCTTTTTTAAAATCCTGATGTCTGGGCCTCATCTGGAAATTCTGTTTCTTTGTTATGGGGTGGGGCCACAACATTAGTAACAAAGAAACAGAATTTCCGGAGGATGAGGCCCAGACATCAGGATTTTAAAAAGATTCCCAGGTGATTCTAATGTGCAGCCAAGGCTGAGAACCACTGTTTTAGAGAAATGACATTGTGATCACTTTATCATATCCTTAAACTGCTTTTCTCAAAGTATGGATATTCATAGATAATATGTTGAAATGTATAGTGTGTAGGAGAAGGGTTCTATGATGAAATTTGAAAAACTCCGGGTTACAGAAAATTAAACAAGATTCTTAGTTCCCAAAAGGGGATAAAGTAGATAGCATTTTCCAGCTTATTTAACCATGGACTTTTTTGTGGAGAGTTGGTATAGGGTCAGGATAGGAACATTTAGCAGGGCTATTACCTTCAAGAAACAAGCTTTGGGAAAAACCATCCTATAATGATACATTTGTCCATAGCCTTCTCTGGGACACATGTTAACAATTGGACAAAAGAGTAATGCCAGTTAGCCCACAGAACCAGCAAATTTTTGGTGCTCTGACACCATGTCACCAGCGAATCACTTCACTAATCAAATTTTCAATCAAATTCTCAGTTTTAAACCAGGGGTTCTCAATTGGGGGCAATATGGCCCCATAGGGAACATATAGCAGTGTCTTAAAACATTCTTTAAACATATTTTTTATTGATTCCAGAGAGAGAGAGAGGAAGGGGGACGAAGAGGGGAAGGGACATAGAGAAACATCAATCAGTGCCTCCTTCACGCACCCTGAGAGGGGATTAAGTCCACAAACGGTGCACATGCCCTAACTGGGAATTGAGCCAGTGACCCTTCAGTGCATGGGATGACACTCAATCCACTGAGCCATACCGACCAGGGTTGAAGACACTTTTGATGGTCACAACTTAGGGGTGGGTGGGTGGGGTGCTACTGACATCTAGTTGGTAGAGGCCAGCAATGCTGCTAAACATCCTAGAATGCACAAAATAGCCTTCCCTCCATCTAAAACAAAGAATTATCCAGCTCAAAATGTAAACAGTGCCAAGGTTGAAAAATCCTGCTCTAAAATAAAACCAGGCATATTATTAAGCTGGCCTAATTTTTGGTAACATAAGAATTAAAGATAGCCCTAGCCTATGTGTGGTTCAGTTGGTTGGAGGGTCATCATGTACACCAAAAGGTGGCAGGTTCAGGTCCTGGTCAGGGCACCGGGTGGGAGGCAACCAATCAATCTTTCTCTCTTACATCTATGTTTCTCTCTCTCTCTCTCTCCCTCCTTCCTCCTTCCTTCCCTCCCTCCCTCCCTCTCTCTAAAATCAGATAAAACAATTGGGATGCCAAAACAAAAAAACAGATTCTCTTCTCCCCTCAAGATGATTCTTCTTACCCAACTCTGAAGCCTGTCAAGGATAATCTACACAGGTTGGTTATTTTATGGCTATGGTATAATAGGCTTGACTCAATGTCTACCAGTAGAAAAGCTTGGCCTTACAATTCAGAATTTTATTTACATCCATCCATCCATCCATCCATCCATCCGTATATATGTGCATATGTACCTCCATTTTGCTATTTCTTTTACAACTCCACTATCTTCCTTCCAGATAACATTTAATAGAGTTATACTTCCTAAGAAAATGTCAATATCACCCCATTCTTCCCTAGAGTCTCCTAAAAACTCTTTAGGTCAGTAGACTTTTTAGAAATAGGGCTTTTCAGTTTCTAAAATAAAAGAAATAAAAGTATAGAAAAATTACTGATTAAAGAGAAACCTTAATAATAATGTACTACATAGATAAGTTCTCTCTTTCCGCTGATACATTATAGTTAGAGGTACAGGAAAGGATTTTGCTCACAGTTGCTGAGAGGGGTAAATCCATCCTTTTATTGTACTATTGGGTGACAGGTGAGGGTGTTATTCGAAAGAAGCCTCAACACGCTTGATGGTTATAACTGATAAGGTATTTACATAGATTTAACATTTTTAATTTTCAAAAGTTCTTAACTAAGTCTTTTAAAGGTTCAGAATTACTACTGCCTATGTTATAAGCTTGCCCAGGGAGGGAAATTATATTGAGGGAAACAAAAATAGTCACTCTTCTCTCTTAATCTGGGGAAAAAGAGGAAGAAATGTGAATATAATTGAAACATTGCATTAAAAAGACAACAGTGTGATCCTGGAAGGTGTGGCTCAGTTGGTTAGAGCATCGTCCTGAGCACCAAAGGGTTGTGGGTTTGATTCTTGGTCAGGGCACATAGACGGGTTGTGGGTTTGATCCATGGTGGGGGTGTGTATGAAATGCAACAGACTGATGTTTCTTTCTCTCCCTCTCCCTTCCTCTCTCTCTAGAATCAAGAAAAAACATATCCTTAGGTGAGGATTAGAAAAAAGAAAGGCAACAGAGTGGTGATGGCCAGAGGGAGGGAGGGCTGGTTGGGCAAAAGGGGGGGAATGAGGGACATCTGTAATAATGTCAACAATAAAAATACAGTAAAAAACGACAAAGGATGCTTAACATCCTATATAATAAAAGCCTAATATGCTAAATGTCCAGTTGTCCGTTCAACCAATCAAAGCGTAATATGCTAATGATATGCTAAGGCCACTCAACTACTTGCTATGACGTGCACTGACCACTAGGGGGCAGATGCTCCGACTGGTAGGTTAGCTTGCTGCTGGGGTCCGGCTGATAGGGACTGAGTGAGACTGGCTGGACAAGCCCTGGAGCCCTCCCGTGGTCCCTCCCCGGCTGGCCAACTTCCCGTCCCTCCCTGGCCCCGATTGTGCACTGGTGGGGTCCCTTGGCCTCGCTTGCGCCCTCTCACAATCTGGGACCCCTCGGGGGATGTCAGAGAGCCGGTTTTGGCCCGATCCCACAGGCCAGGCTGAGGGACCCCACTGGTGCACAAATTCATGCCCCGGGCCTCTAGTATAGAGATAAGGACATGATTGAAAATTTAATCATACATCAACAAAGGAGAGGGAAAGTAATCATACATCAACTAGGGTCAGCTTAAGGACTCCATCTTTTTCACCTAGCTAGTGAAGCAGAATCAACATGTGACTTCCTTATGCTTATAGAATACAAAGAACTAAAACTAATTTAGTTTTATGTATGTGATGGCTCTATCCTATATGGGTAATCTGCAATTCCATGTTAGTAGACTTTTCTCCTTTAGTTGAAATCATATGAATTACTTTCTTTCCAGAGGAAAGATAGTAAAGGATTTTCTACATTGAAAATGATGCCAATTAAATTACTACTACAACCACACAAGACTGGCTAATACATTATTTGATTGATCAGTCAAGCAGATTGACTAATACACTAATTACCCTCCAGAGAAGCCTGGTTCCCTCACCTTCCTTATAGTATAACAAAACATGTATAAAGAATTACTTACTCTTGGATGAAAAGCTATGGCAGTAACAAAATCTATATGCTGAAAACAGCAAAGGCATTCTCTTCTGGAAATGTGCCATAACCTGACTGTTTTATCCATCGAAGAAGAGAGCAGAAAGTAGTTCTACGGAAAAATTGCCATTGATTATTTTATCACCATATGAGAAAAACTACGTATACAATAAAAATGAACTTTTAGTTTTTATGTATCACAATAGTTTTTTTAGTATTGTTATATACAGCATCAGAAATAACAAAAGATTATCTAATTCATTTGGGAGATCCCATTTTTTGGAAATTATATTTCTTAGATTCTAAGACTTTTTCACATTACGTATTCTGGAATTATATTGGAACTTAGCTATGAATATAAGGCATTTACTCATTTAATTGTCACTTCAGTTCAGTTACTTTCACATTGACAATACAGATGAATTTTAACTCACATGGATTCCCTGTCATTTAAAATGCCTTAAAAATATTACCCTATAATGCAGCATGAAATGAAAAGTTATTGTGTACCTGTCACACTGTAGGCAAGAAAATTAGAGAACAGAAATTGTCAAATGTTTCAGAATAGATCACAGAATTTTCAAAGCTAGAAGAGGCTAACATAATTGATTTAGGCATTGTGAAGGCCCATCATCCAGGAACCAAACATCTATCTGTCAAAGGCTTCCAGCTATCAGAGCTCATTAATTTCTAAACACAATCTATTTAAGAGGAAATCAACAAGTCACACTGAATGTGAAAACCCCACTGAGATCCTAATATTCTTTGGTATGCATAAATGTGCTAAACAAATTGAAATAATGATGACAGTTAATGAGTACTTACAATGTGCTAAACATTGTTCTTAGCACTATAATGCAACCCTACAAAGTAGTTATTATTCTCTTTTACAAATGAGAACACTGAGGCAAAGAGGTTAAATAATTTGTATACACAACATGTCAGTGGCAGAGTGGGTAGTCTGGCTCTAGGTCTGGGCTCTGACCACTACACTATTCGGTAGAGTGCTTGAGTAGAACACATGTTATGGAAAACAACCAGATGCTTTGTCACTTATTTAAAGCAATGAAATAATCTTACATCTTTAAATGTAGAAAGAGTAAGCATAAATATTGATTTGGATATGTAAATGTATTGATACATATATGCTATTTGGGCTAGTTTATAAGGTATACATTTTATGTGGTTTACCTAGTTTCATATAGACGGTGTATATTGACATTAAAAAACAGAATTTTGCAAAAGAAAAAAAAAAAACCTTTAAAAATATATATAAAAAACAGAAAACAATAGAAAAAACCCCAGAATTTTGAAAGATTTATAATAATTTTAAAACATATAATAACAGTCCCAGCTGGTGTGGTTCAGTTGGCTGGGCATTGTCCCATGCACTGAAAGGTTGCTGGTACCATTCCTAGTCAGGGCACATGACTGGGATGTGGGCTCCATCCCTGGTGGAGGGCAGGCAGGAGGCAGTGGATTGATGTTTTGTTCTCACATCCATTTCTTTCTCTCTTTCTTTCTCTCTCTCTCTCAAATCAACTTAAAAAGTCTTAAAAAATCTAATAACAATTATTTTTATTTTCAATATCTACTTAGTTCCAGGAAAGTTTTGAAGAGTATGTGCAGTTTAAATTATATTTCCTGTTAATAACAACTATATAAAAACTGAACTTATTAGCCCTAGCTGGTTTTCTCAGTGGTTAGCATCAGCCCGAGGACTGAAGGATCTTGGGTTCGATTCTGGTCAAGGGCACATACTGAGGTTGCAGGCTTGATCCCCGGCTCTGTTTGGGGTATGTGCAGGAGGCAACCCAACTGATGTCTCTTTCTCACATTGATGTTTCTCTCTGTCTCTCTCCTCCCTTCTACTCTCTCTAAAAATCAATGGGAAAAATATCCCAGGGCGAGGATCAACAACAACAAAACAATAAAAGCAAAAACAAAACAACAAAAAAACGATGGTCTGTTGTTCACTAAAACTAACTTTATTCGCCCTAGCTGGTTTGGCTTAGTGGTTAGAACATCAGCCTGGGGACTGAAGAGTCCCAGGTTCGATTCTAGTCAAGGGCATACGATTGGGTTTCGAGCTTGATCCCCAGCAGGGGGTGTGCAGGAGGCAGCTGATGAATGATTCTCTCTCATCATTGATGTTTCTCTCTCTCCCTCCCCCTTCCTCTCTGAAATCAATAAAAATGTATTTTTTTTAAAAGATTGACCCTTTAAAAAAAAAACACTAACTTTAGTCAATGCTTGCAATAGTCCATTGCTTGAAGTATATGAAAACATGAAGATAACCCTAGAAGTGAAGATGCTGAAGACATGTTAAGATTAGCTCTAATATGCCAAGAGATTTCTGTTCAATAAATACTTACTGAATAAGTAAAGTTAAATAATTTTATTAAACTAAGTATAGTTTTGGGAGTAAAAGAAATTAGATTCAAATCTAAGTTCTAACCACAACTAATTTTGTGATCTTGGATAGGCCAGAGGCCCAGTCTTCTAATCTACAAAATGAACTACTGTCTACCTCACAGTTACACTAATAAGGTGCCAAGACCGGTTTGGCTCAGTGGATAGAGCGTCGGCCTGCGGACTGAAGGGTCCCAGGTTCGATTCCGGTCAAGGGCATGTACCTTGGTTGCGGGCACATCCCCAGTGGGGAGTGTGCAGGAGGTGGCTGGTCGATGTTTCTCTCTCATTGATGTTTCTAACTCTCTATCTCTCTCCTTTCCTCTCTGTAAAAACTCAATAAAATATATTTAAAAAAAAAAGAACTAATAAGGTAATTCTTGTTACCTAGTACAAAATAAGTCTTCAAAAAAAGAAAACTCGCTGTAAACACCAATTATGCTAGATACTGAAGAAAAACAATAGTAAAATAAGATCTGGTTCCTACTCTTGAGGGACTTAGAATCTAGTTAAGTGAAAAAGAAAGTTTACTCGCCTCCCCCAACAATTGTGTGAGCCAGTTCCTTAAAATAAACCTCCTTATGTATGCACGTGCTCTTGGTTGTATTACTCTGGAGAACCCTGACTGATACAGTGGTCAGTGCGGAACTAATATCTTCCAGTTAGTGTGACATTTCAGAAAAAATATTTGTTTGCTTTAATGAAGTAAAATGAGTGCAAGATTCCCAGTTATGTGCTTTGTATTTTTTGCTCCAGATGAATATGATTATCAGATTAAGAACATTTTAAATTTCCATCTTCTGACAACTCGGTCAGATTTCACACAGGGTAGGAAAGGAGTACAAAGACACAATTAGGGCCCAGTTTAAAACCAGACGACAAGGTGAGGCCCAACCTTGTTCCAGGAGGTTAGAGAAAGACATTACAACTGATGGGTTATGAAAAGCATCCAGACATCTAAACAAGTATGACAGGGACAGCAATTCATAAATGGTGTGTTTCGAAGCTGGAGCTCAGAGAAAACCTGACTAGCCAATATATATTACTAATATCTGTGTGGGACATGAGGTTCTCTTGACATATTTAAAATATATAGGCATCAATGGTATCCCTCGCAGCATTTTGTTAACTCAGTTGACTTTTCTTAATTTAAGGCTTTTAAATATTATTCCCCCTGAATTCTTAATGTATTTTCGATTCTGATTACTGACAAATTCAATACAGATTAAATCAAAGGTACCATGCAAAACTCAAAGACTGTTTCCTGCTTCAAAGAACTTAAATCAAATTTAAAATCTCCCTTTAAATTTTCACAAAACTGCAAAAATATTTGATAAGTGGCAAAACAGAACTTCTACTTCTGGAATAATTTTGTTCTAAGGGGGAAAATCACATAATTAAGATGTATCATTGATTCATAGAATATAATTGTTAAGCCTAAATTAATAATTTCACAAATGTAGTATATTAGCCCCAAAGCAGGCTTGATTAGATAGATCAGACTTCACCTTTATAATTGAAGTCATATCCATTTTGCTGAGGATACTTTGCAAAATTATAAGAGGAAAAAGATACAGTATATAAACAGATCCAAACAGAAGTTGTCAAGTAATATAAACATTTTCTTATGAGCCTAATGTGACATCTTTTTTAACTTTAATTAATTTGTACATAGAGCCCATAAAATATATATGAACATTTAAATACTTGATAGTGTGACAATCATAGAAATAAAGCATTTGTTTTTATCCTATAGTCATAGTTACACAGAATTAACATACAATCCAAATAAAAATTTCCTACTTTAGACCATGAAAGATCAAGGAGATCAGCAGTATGTCCTTTATATTTGCAAAATGGCCGTTGTCGAAATGGTGCATTTTTATCATCAGTGTCTTCATCAGTTCCACTGCATACCTATTTAGACAAAGACAAATGTTAAAACTAGCAAAAGGAAAGCTTCCCACTCTTCCCACTCTGTCTGTTCTCTCATCATTTTGTATGATGCTTGATTGAAATCTTGATCCAGCAAAAGCAAACCACCATTTATGCTGAATCTGTTATTTATCACCTCTTTACCTCCTTGACCTAACAAATAACAAACCAGGATCATTAACTGAAGAACATCATGCTATCATAATCTTTTCCCTCCCTAACAGAGTCCGTACTTTGTCCTTTTCTGAGCATCTGTTACTACATGGGAGGTAGGAGCCAGCACCAGAGGGTGATCATGATCAGTCTAAGGTAATCAAGACAAACTCATTCCCTTTCCCAGTGATGACTGGTTTAGGAATGGGCACATGCTACAATTTTCATCCTTAGACATAAGGGAAAGTTTTTTGTGGGAGGGAGTAGGAGGGGGCTCTAAAATGATTTCCTCATTCTTAAAAAGGGCATATTAAGAGGGACCTTCCTTTTCCCTGCCTCCAAACATTGTTGTTTGCATAGGACACCTGAGACTGTAGTAACCATTAGAAGACTATGAGGGAAACCAACCAGAGAGAACAGATAAAGAATAGCAAAGCAGGAAAATGGAAGGGCCCTGTGACCCTGATGATACTACTGAGCTGCTGAATTAGCCACCCCTGGAACTGCCTTACCTCCAGACTTGCTTCCTCATTGTTTAAGCCATTTTCAGTTGGATTTCTGTTATTTGAAGTCAAAAGCATCCTGACAGAGGTAGGTGAATAATAATGCCATTCTTTTGTGCAGTGAATTTAGTTTACAACATGCTTTTGTATTCATTATCTGATGAATCCTAACAAGTCTAAGAGTTGGGTATTAAAATTTTGAAGATAGAGAGATTGAGATAAAAAAAAATCAAGGCTCAAAGAGGTTAAAATAACATATTAAAGGTAACATGGCCACATGCAAACAGCAGAACCAAAGCAGAAATATAAGTGATTTAACATCAAGTTCAGAGGTTGTTCCTTAAATGTTTTAAAGCAGCACTCGCCAACCGGGTGGTCCGCAGACCACTGGTGGCCCGCGAGGTCTGAAAGGCTGGCGACCACTGTTTTAGAGGATGTTAGCATGAGCAAAAAATATGGAGTGTTAGCTAAGCCTTGAATATTTAGGAAAGGATAGGTAGGATGATGAGGATAGAGAAAAAAAATATATGGAGATATAGTAGGAGATTAGGGTAGAAAGGTACTTTGAGACCAGATCATAAAGGGCCTTAAATTTGTGACTTAGAAGGTCAGGCATTCTTTTTTTTAATTTTTAAAAATTAATTAGAGAGGGGGGAGGGAGGGAGGAAGGGGAAGGGAGAAGGGGAGAGGGGGAGAGAGGGAGAGGGGGAGGGGGGGAAGAGAGGGAGAGAGAGAGAGAGAGAGAGAGAGAGAGAGAGAGAGAGAGAGAGATCGAGATCGAGATCTATTTGTTATTCCACCCATTCAACATTCATTGGTGTATTCTTGCATGTGCCTACAACCTTGGCATATCAGGATGATGCTCTAACCAACTGAGCTACCTGGCTAGGGTAAAAGTTTAGACATTCTAATGCAGTGATGGTGAACCTTTTGAGCTCGGTGTGTCAGCATTTTTAAAAACCCTAACTTAACTCTGGTGCCGTGTCACATATAGAAATTTTTTGATATTTGCAACCATAGTAAAACAAAGACTTATATTTTTGATATTTATTTTATATATTTAAATGCCATTTAACAAAGAAAAATCAACCAAAAAAATGAGTTTGCGTGTCACCTCTGACACGTGTGTCATAGGTTCGCCATCACTGTTCTAATGCAATGGAGAGCAGACACAAGGTTCTGGAAATAAAAACTAACATGTTCTGACTGGTGCTATCAAAAGAGAATGCTACTGTGTAAAAGATCATTTGAAGAAAGAAAATGGAGGCAAGAAGAGCAGTCAGTAAGTTTAAGTAAGAATAATGAGGGCTTGAACTAGGACAGTGGGCATGGGGATAGATTAAAAACTACCGGTATTATTTGTCTAGAACTTTACAGTTAATAAAAAATCTTCAGCACTAGCTGGTTTCCCTCAGTGGCTAGAGCATCAGCCTGTGGACTGAAGGGTCCCGGGTTCGATTCCAGTCAAGGGCACATGCCCTGGTTGCAGGCTCGATCCCCAGTAGGGGGGATGCAGGAGGCAGCCAATCAATGATTCTCTCTCACCATTGATGTTTCTCTCTCTCTCTCCCTCTCCCTTCCTCTCTGAAATCAATAAAAATATATTTTTTAAAATCTTCACATCCACTGTGGAGATAGACCAGCAACAAAAATGTCTGACCTTTTGCCAAATACTACTAATCCTAGAAAACTACAGCTACTTCTCCTAATTTTGCTGCTAGCCCAGGGAGCACTGCTGGAAGACATAAAACTAAACAGGCTTGCTTAATTACATCAAATTCAGCCTTTGCTTTAATAATAATTTACATTTCATTAACTCCTTAACATATTTCCTCTAGCAGTGATTCCAGATACTTTTTTTCCTCCTTAAATATCCATTTTTCTCCCAATAGCAGCGGTTCTCAACCTGTGGGTCGCGACCCCTTTGGGGGTTGAACGACTCTTTCACAGGGGTCGCCTAAGACCATCGGAAAACACATATATAATTACATATTGTTTTTGTGATTAATCACTATGTTTTAATTATGTTCAATTTGTAACAATGAAAATACATCCTGCATATCAGATATTTACATTATGATTCATAACAGTAGTAAAATTACAGTTATGAAGTAGCAACGAAAATAATTTTATGGTTGGGGGTCACCACAACATGAGGAACTGTATTAAAGGGTTGCGGCATTAGGAAGGTTGAGAACCACTGCCCTATACTCTACCTTTTTTTCAAGATACTTAATGTTTTTCAGATTATAAATACATGCTCAGTATAGACAATTCAGAAAAAAAAGCCAGAAAGTAGGAAAATTAAAACCACCTATGATCTGCTAACATTTTGATATTTTCAGTCTTCCTTTTTACTATACATGAGTGTTTTCTGTATTCCACTCTTTCAAAACATGTATTAGCTGCATATGAATGCACCATAACTTAATCGTTCTCCAATATGTTGGTCATTCAGATATTTCCTTTTTTTTTTTACTAATATAAACAGCAATTCACTGAATAATCTGGAACATGAATCTTTATCTCTCTTTGATTAAAAAAAACCCCTAATATACATGGTCAAAAGGTTTAAACTGGAGACTTTTATTTATAGTATCTTCTGTTGTTTGTTTTAATAAAAGCAGGTAAGCTTAAATTTTTAGAAATATAGAAGTATAATGTATCAAATAAAAGTGACTGAAAACCCTACCACCTAGAGATAACTGCGAGTAATAATTTAGTGAGTTTCCTTTAAGCTTTTTAATCTATACTCATAGATATTTTAGCCAAAATTGGGGTATTATTGTATCCAATTTTTCATTCTGCTTTTTTCATTTTACATTTTAACTAGAATGTTTTTAATATCATTACATAGACGGACAACCAAGATGGCAGCCTAGGTAAACACCTGAACTTGCTGCTGCGCACAACCACATTAAAACTACAACTAAAAGACAAAACGAATATCATCCAGAACCATGGGAAGGCTGGCTGAGTGGAAATTCTATAACTAGAAGGAAAGAGAAAAGCGCATTCAGTCCGGTAGGAGGTGCAGAGGTGTGGAAGTGCAGAGGTACAGAGGCACGCGAAAGGGGCTGGCAGCTGGGTACGCTGTTGTCTTGGGGACCCAGACTCATATGGGAAGAAACTGGACTGTCTGGTATCGGGCCGGAACGTGAGGGCAGCTTTCTCACAGAGGTGCTTGCAGTGGTCATTGTTCCTGCAAGGGGCTGCGGGACACAGAGACCTGAGGTCTTCTCCAGGGCAGGGCTGACTGGCAGCCATTGCTGTTTGCTTTGGTGATTCCGAGGCCCCGCCCCCCCAAATTACAACTCCACCTAAGCTGTGTGCAGAGGCTTTTGCATACGAATGGCCAGGCCTTTCTCCGCCTAAAAACCTGTCAAACTGCAGCTGGGTCAGAGAACCCCAGAGTGTCCAAAAGAAGGCCTAAGGCTCTCAGCAGCAGCAGCCGGCCTTGCTTCACAGCTGTGCCTCATCTGGGCACCTCCAAACCCCAAACAAAGAGGAGGAATCTGCAGATCTCTCTGTAGCTCCTACTGGGTGGTCTCAGGCAGTGGCTGACCTTGCACCTCCTTGGAGATCCAAGAGCCAGTGTACCCAGTGGTCAGAGTGAGACCATCCAGATTACATCTCTTCACATCCGTAAGAGACACACTCAGGGGGCAGACTCAGTGAGCGACAAAACCCCACTGAAGCCAAGTCCTGCTCCATAAGGGTGTCTCCAGCACAGAAGTTCTCCCATTGTAGAGACAACTGGTACAGCCAACTGGTCTGGAGGTCAATTCCTCTCAGTGATACAAACAGCAATCAAGGCTTAACTACAACAAGACTGTGCACACAACCCAGAAAAGGGTGCACCAAGAGTGTCCACCTCAGGTAATTAGGGAGGCTGAGTCACTGGGCCCTATAGGACACCTAGCACAGAAAGCCACTCTATCAACATAGGGAAGCAGCCAAAATGTGGAGACAAAGAAACAGGTCACAAATGAAAGAAATGGAGGAAAGCAAATGACTGGATAGAGTTCAAAACCACAGTTATAAGGTTACTCAAGAATCTTCTAGAAACCTCCGAGAAATTCAGTGAGACCCTCAAGGATATGAAAAAGGACCAATTATAAATTAAGCATACACTGACTGAAATAAAGAATAATATACAGAGATCCAACAGCAGACTAGAGGATCGCAAGAATCAAGTCAAAGATTTGAAATACGAAGAAGCAAAATACACCCAACTGAAAAAGCAAAAGGAAAATGGAACACAAAAATATGAAGATAGTGCAAGGAGCCTCTGGGACAAGTTCAAGTGTACCAACATCCGAATTATAGGGGTACCAGAAGAAGAGAGAGAGCAAGATATTGAAAACCTATTTGAAGAAATAATGACAAAAAACTTCCCCGACCTGGTGAACGAAATAGACCTACAAGTCCAGGAAGTGCAGAGAACCCCAAACAAAAGGAATCCAAAGAGGACCACACCAAGACACATCATAATTAAAATGCCAAGAGCAAAAGACAAAGAGAGAATCTTAAAAGCAGCAAGAGAAAGACAGTCAGTTACCTACAAGGGAATACCCATATGACTGTCAGCTGATTTCTCAACAGAAACTATGCAGGCCAGAAGAGAGTGGCAAGAAATATTCAAAGTGATGAATACCAAGAACCTATAACCAAGATTAGTCTACCCAGCAAAGCTATCATTATAATTGAAGGTCAGATAAAGAGCTTCACAGACAAGAAAAAGCTAAAGGAGTTCATCACCACCAAACCAGTATTATATGAAATGCTGAAGTGTATTCTTTGAGAAGAGGAAGAAGAAGAAAAAGGTAAAGATAAAAATTATGAACAAATATATATCTATCAACAAGTGAATCTAAAAATCAAGCGAATAAATAATCTGATGAAGAGAATAAACTGGTGAATATAATAGAATCAGGGGCATAGAAAGGGAGTGGACTGACAATTCTCGGGGGGAAGGGAGTGTGGGGGGTACGGGAAGAGACTAGACAAAAATTGTACACCTATGGACAAGGACAGTGGGGGGGGGGTCAGGGCCTGGGATGGGTTGGGAACCGGGTGGAGGGGAGCTATGGGGGGAAAAAGAGGAACAATTGTAATCATCTGAACAATAAAGATTTATTTAATAAAATATCATTACATAGTCTTTGAAAAAAATTTAAGGACAGAATAATATTCTACTTGTGGGCTATCACATAGCTTTAATTTTCCAACTGTTAAAAATTTAGCTTGTTCATATTTTAGCTTTTGTGAGAACACTAAGATGAAAATCATTTTACTTACATCTTTGGACATATTTGATTTTTCCTTTTTTTTAAAAAAATATTTTTATTGATTTCAGAGAGGAAGGGAGAGGGAGAGAGAGATAGAAACATCAATGATCATAGAGAATCATCGATCAGCTGACTCCTGCATGCCCCACACTGGAGATCAAGCCCGCATCCCAGGCATGTGTCCTGACTGGGAATCGAACCGTGACCTTCTGTTTCATAGGTCGATGCTCAACTACTGAGCCATGCCAGCTGGGTTGGTTATTTCTTTATAATAGATTTTTAAAGGTAGAATTATTAAAGATAGAGAGAGAGTGTGTGTGTGTGTGTACATATATATATATATACACTAGGGGACTGGTGCACGAAATTCGTGCACTGGGTGGGGGGGGGGGGGAGAGTGTCCCTCAGCCCAGCCTGCCCCCTCTCACATACTGGGAGCCCTCAGGCGTTGACCCCCATCACCCTCCGATCGCCTGATCGGCCCCTTGCCCAGGCCTGACGCCTCCGCCAGAGGTGTCAGGCTTGGACAGGGGACCCCCATCTCCCCCTGATCACTGGCTCTGGCCCCCGCCCAGGCCTGAGGCCTCTGGCCCAGGAATCATGCCTGGGCAGGGGACTCCCATCTCCCTCTGATCGCTTGCTCCACCCCCCGCCCAAGCCTGACACCTCTGACTCAGGCTTCAGGCCTGGGCAAGGGGACCATCATATCCCCCCAATCCCCAGCTCCGCCCCCCACCCAGGCCTGATGCCTCAGCCAGAGGAGTTGACCCTCATCACCCTCCGATCACCAATCACCGGATCGGCCCCTTGACCAGGCCTGAGGCCTCCGGCAGAGGTGTCAGGCCTGGGCAGGGGACCCCCAGCTCCCCGCGGTTGCAGGCTCCGCCCCTGCCCAGGCCTAACGCCTTTGGCCTAGGCGTCCGGCCCAGGCAGCGGGGACCTGCAGTGGCAGCGGGGGGCGCCGCGATCGTGGGCTTCGCTTTAGGCCCAGGCAAGGGACCCCTAGCTCCCGGGACTGCCAGCTTCGACCGTGCCCAGCTCCCATCGCTGGCTCCACCCCTACTTCCTGCTATCACTGGCCAGGGCGGCAAAGGCGCCTGATTCTCCGATCATGGCTGGGGGGCAGGGCAAAGGCGGCCCCAGGGCCACCTTTGCCCTGCCCCCCAGCTCTTAGCTCCCCCCTGGGTTTCCGATCACTGTCAGTGGCAGGGGGCTTCTTCCTGCTTTCCCTTTCGCCTCCTTGCATTGTGCCTACGTATGCAAATTAGCCGCCATCTTGTTGGCAGTTAACTGCCAATCTTAGTTGGCAGTTAACTGCCAATCTTAGTTGGCAGTTAATTTGCATATAGCCCTGATTAGCCAATGAAAACAGTATCGCCGTACGCCAATTACCATTTTTCTCTTTTATTAGTGTAGATATAATGCAAATTAGGCCAGGATGCCATAACGGGTCACGGCCCGACAGGAGGAGATTGCGCTTGCATATGAGGCCCGGAGCGGAGATGGAGACAGAGATGAGGGCCTGCCTGAGCTGGCGTGGTAGCTTGGGTGGCCCTGGAGTAGACACAGGCAGGGAGGCCGGGGGACGCTGCGAGTCAGGCGTGGGTCCCGGCCCCCCTGTGGCACCTGTCCGGCCCCCCACGGCACTGGTCTGGCCTGACTCCCACAGCGGCTGGCGCTGTGCGAGTCAGGCGCCGGTCCTGGCCCCCCACGGGGTGCGTCCTCGCACAGCGGGAGGCGGGGCACCTTCTTGCGCCATTTAAATCGCGTGCTGGGCCTCTAGTTACTAAATAAAATATATTTAATCTAATCTATATATCTCTCTAAATAGATATCAATATCTAGGAAGATATTTATATCTCTACATACATATATAGTTACACACATAAATATATATATGTAAAACTGTTATGTACATTTCAAATTTACATAGAAGAGAGAATATAGTAAAAAGTATAATGAAGGGCGGGGAAAAAAAAGGACACATATGTAATACCCTTTGTAATACTTTAAGCAATAAAACAATAAAAAAAAAGAGTTTTAAAAAAAAAAGTATAATGAACCCCTAACATCTATTACCTTCTTTAACAATCATCAACATTTTGTTTTTATCAACCTTCCTATCTTTATGTATTTGCTTACTTTTGCTGGAACATCTAAAGCAAAGCTTAATACCATTTACCTGAATACAGTAAATACTCTATAAGTATTTCTAACTAATAAGCCCTCTTTTATTCATAACTACAATGCCATTATCACACCTAAAAATACAATTTGTATCATCTAATATATTATCCATATTCAAATATCCTGATTATCTAAAAATGTCATTTTAAAGTTGGACTGCTATGAAAACTTGTAAGCCTTTTGATATTTATTAGCGCCTACCAGATAACTGTATTAGTTTCTTGAGATACCAAAATAAATGACATTTATCTTATAACCTATTCTCAGTATTTAAAATGTAGAATGAACCTTTTATCATGTCAGATTATGTCATTCTCTGTTGAAAAATCTATTAGCTTCCATCGTTCTCAACACAATAGCCGAAGTCCTTGCAATGGCCAACATTTTATGACTGCCCCATCCACATCTCTGTGGCTTCATTTTCTATGACTCTTCCCCTGACTCATTGACTCCAGGTACCCAGGCCTTAATGCAGTTTCACTTGCTGTTCACTCTACATGGAATGCTCCCTCATCTCCTTCAGATTTTGCTCAAATGACAACCTCTTGGTGAAACTCTGCTTGCCCACCTTCTTTACCTTCTGTCATCTCTACTTTATCTGCTTTATTTTCTCCATGAAATTTATCATCTTCCAATATATTACAAAATCTGCTTATTTCTCTATCTGCCAGCACTAGAATTTAAACTTCATATGAACAGCTATTTGTGTCATTTTTGTTCACTACTATATCCTTAATTCTGAGAGTAGTGGTTGATAGATAGTATGCACTCAATAAATATTTGTGGACTAACTGAAGACACAGTGTCAGACTTTAAAATGCCAATTAGTGCACCATAATGGTTAAGAACATAAGCTCTAGAGCAGTGGTTCTCAACCTTCCTAATGCCGCACCCTTTAATACAGTTCCTCATGTTGCAGTGACCCCCAATTTCATTGTTACAAATTGAACATAATTAAAGCATAGTGATTAATCACAAAAACAATATGTAATTATATATGTGTTTTCCGATGGTCTTAGGCGACCCCTGTGAAAGGGTCGTTTGACCCCCAAAGGGGTCGCGACCCACAGGTTGAGAACCGCTGCTCCAGAGACTGATCAGGGCTGGGTTCTAATTCTGATGCTATATCTATCATCTGTGTGAAATTGGTGAGTTACTTAAAATCTCGTCAGTCTTTTCTTCATCTAAAAACAGAGTTCTTAATAGTATCTCACAACAGTATCAGGACTGTTGTGAGGTTACAAAAGATAAGACATAAAATGCACTTAGCAAAGTACATGGCACATGGTAAGGACACATAAAATGTTAGCTGTTGTTATATAAATTGATATAGTATTATAAGTGCCTTTAACAGAAATATGGGCAAAATATAATGGGCACAATGAGGGAGCATATAAGTAATTATGCATTAAGTGAAGTAAGGAACACTTCAGCAAGGAGACCTGAGAGTGAAATACATTTACCAGGCAAAGTGGAATAGCATATGTAAATGCATGGAATCCACAAAGGGTCTGACATTTTTGTTGGGGCAACAATGAACAATTGAGTAGCTCAGAACATAAGGTTTGTGAGAGGGAAGGGTGGGAAATAACAATGAGAGCTGAGGTCAGGCTGATTTCTGAAAGGCTGAGTCAAGCTAAGGAATTTGGCCTTGATTCTCGAGAGAAAAAAAGAGCCAAAAAGAGTGCTCAAACAGGACAGTAACATGATCAGATTTGTTTTACAGGAAAGTAATTCTGCTGGCATTGTGGATGAAAGACTGGAATCTGGGAAAAAGCTCTAATGGTCCAGGTAAGAGATAAAGCCTGGATTATAGCAGTGGAAATGAAAGGAATGGCCAGATTCCAAAGACATTTCTGAGATCAAGCAGGCAGGATGTGGTAAATGAGCAGACACTGAAGGGAGGGAAAGAGTAAAAAGTGATCAGAGTCTAACTCAGGAGATGGTATGGGTATTACACAATGAACTGGCATCAAGTACACTGTCAAAGGAGTGGTTTTCTTGGGAAAATGTTATGTACTTAATTCTGATTTGGACATATTATTAATGCCTGTCTTCCTCCGTGTATATAGATCCTTGGCATGCACTGTCCACTGCATCTTTATATTTTCAGTGCCTAACACACTGTTGACTAAACCAATGCATATTTTAAATAAAATGCTGCTTAGAATTTCACAAAAATTATCTCTCATCCCTTTATAGCTAACTGTTCTTCAAGCTTTTGATTCTATTGATCTTGAAGGGGATTAGAATATGTCACCCCTCAAAATACCACTCTTCGCATAAGAATTACTTTGAGCAGAAGGCAACAAGAAAGTCTTTACTCTTCCCTTTTCTACCTGAAAACAGGGCATAAAATTCCCTCTATGAAGGTGTTTTGTCCTCACCTCTCCTTTACCAGGAAGGGGAGAATGAATCTTATCTCTGGAAATAGCTCGAGTCTTCATAAACAGGACTTTACTAAATAACTCTTATCTTCCATTAGTTTCCTCTAATATATTAACCTCCCACAATTTACCTCCCCTAAAAGCCTAACCCCCCTTTTCTTCATCTATTCCTTCTTTACAGACTTTTATTGCCCCTTTAAAAATGAATGATATATAAGCCACTGGGTTTAACTGTTTTGTTTTTTTTTTTTTTTTTTTTTTTGGGGGGGGTCTGTCCTGTTTTTCTATGAAGGCCACAATATGCATACTATTTCTCCTGTTAATCTGTCCTTTGTCAGGATATTTTGTAGATCTCAGCTGCAGAACCAAAGAGGGTAGAGGAATTTTTTTTCCTTCCCTACTACCTACTTTCAAAAATTTTAAGAAGTTAAATGCTATAACACCCACACTGATGTTCCACTAATCAAACCCAGCAAACATAGATTTACCCAAGAAAGGTATTAATTTTAGGTAAACAGCATACTTAACACTTCTATTGTCAAGAAGAAATTTTAAGTCACTAGCATAATGGAGCAAATTATGCATGCCACTCTTCCTTTCTGCCTTACTGAGCTACTTTTGCAAATCAACAAAAATAGAGAGTGCCCTAGCCAGTTTGATTCCGGTCAAGGACACATACTTTGGTTGCAGGTTCCTTCCCAGCCCGGGCCCTGGTTGTGGCTTGTGCCAGAGGCAACCAATTGACATGTTTCTCTCACATCAATGTTTCTCTGTCTTTCCCTCTCTCTTCTACTCTCCCTAAAAATCAATGGAAAAAGATATCCTTGGGTGAGGATTAACAAAAAAAAACAAGATAAAACAGCAATAAAAAAAAAAAAAGAAAACAGAGAGCATAACACCCAGAATCCTAGCCTTGACATGACCAATGAGGAGGTGAGTGATTTTGTGTGTGTCACTGTCATTGTTGGCTTAACTGTACAACAGATACTTTCAGGTATTCTATTTTACGGGGATTCTAAGAAGACAAGACTGAGAATGTAGTGCAAAAGAGAACGTTATCACTATCACAAGAAAAAAGAACACACACATCAGGAAAATAAACTCCATTGTGCTTACTGTGCCTCATGGCAGCTAGCACTAGATCAAAGACAACAAGTGATACCAAACTCCAAAGGTATATGAACTAGAATAGAGGCTTTTTAAAACTGTCCCAATAGAATGATAGAAGTGAAAGAAGCCACAAACAAACTTTTCCTGAAAACAATGGATAGAAATGATACTCGACTATGTCAGGAAAAAAACCCTTAGTACTCCAGGGGGTCATTATATTTTGTGTTAAAGAACTACCATGTTCCTCATTTAAAAGGCATTATGTTCAAACAAAGTTGGGGGTTACATAGGATTTTTTGGGGGGGCCTGGATGGAAGTAGTTAAAAACCTTTAAGTAGGATTGTTGAAATAAGCATAACACAAGATGGCACAAATAGTCCCTGTTTTTTAATAGTAACCAATAACTGGAAACTTTACGGTGAATTAAACTAATAAAAGCAAACCCTTTTCCCTAAAGCAAAGCAGTTAAAAATTTCTCCACTACATTAGTCAATGAAGGTTTTTCTGGAGGAAGTAGGCCTTGAAGAATGGGCAAGCTTGGAAAAGAAAGAAAAGAGATTGCAGGCATTCAGATAAGGGGAATAGGAATAAAGGCACAGAAGCAGGAATTCAACACTGATTCAGGCCTACCACAGTTAGGCATGGGGTTAGGGTCCAAGGATACTAAGATCTGTGAAGCACAGTTCTTTGCTTTAAATCAGCCCAGAGCCTAGCCAGTGATACAAACTGCCAAGAAAGACATGATGATATTAATGTCAAAGTACTTATGATATACTGTTAGAACACAAATGAGAAACAATTCTGCCTGCTTGAATCAGGGAAAACAAAAAGAGGTAATATATTTGAGCTGAATCTTGAAGGATAAGTAGGGTTTTGCCCTATGACTAAAGGGGATAGGAAGGGCATTCCCGGCAAATCAAACAGCATGGACAAAGGTGTAAAAGTGAGTGGTTAAGGGACAGACTTAGATCCAGCAAGGCAAATAGGATACATAAGCACTAGGGAATTAGAACTGAGTTAAAAAGGTAAGATGAGGCAAAATCAGGAAGGACCTTATTCTGTAGGTTACAAGAAGCCATCAGAAGATTTTATACCACACAGTAGCGTAGTTAGATCTGTATTTTGAAAAAATAAAATAAAAAAAACTCGAGGCAATGTAGAAAATGAATTGTGTAGAGACCAGAGGCTACAGCAACAATTAGATGAGTGTCATGGGCCTAGATGATGTGAATGGCAATGGGAAATGAGGAGACAGATTCCATGGGCATTTGTAGATGAGGGAGAGTGGATGGGAATTTGTAGCTACTTTGATATGTAGAGTGTTTCTGACTGAGTTAAAAAGATAACTTATGAATGTTGATGCCATTAAAGAAGGTTCAAAAGAGGGGGGAAAAAAGAGTAACTAATGTAATAATCTGAACAATAAAGATTTAATTAAAAAAAAAGAGAGAGGAGCAGAGTTGTGTGTAGATAATCTACACTAATAAAAGAGAAACATGGTAATTGGTGTACGGCGATACTGTTTTCATGGGCTAATCAGGGCGATATGCAAATTAACTGCCAACTAAGATGGCAGTTAACTGCCAACAAAGATGGCGGTTAATTTGCATATGTAGGCACAATGCAGGGAGGCGAAAGGGAAAGCAGGAAGAAGCCCCCTGCCACTGACAGTGATCGGAAACCCAGGGGGGAGCTAAGAGCCGTGGGGAAGGGCAAAGGCGGCCCTGGGGGCCGCCTTTGCCCTGCCCCCCAGCCATGATCAGAGAATCAGGCGCCTTTGCCGCCCTAGCCAGTGATAGCAGGAAGTAGGGGTGGAGCCAGCGATGGGAGCTGGGCACGGTCGAAGCTGGCAGTCCCGGGAGCTAGGGGTCCCTTGCCTGGGCCTAAAGCGGAGCCCACAATCGCGGGGCCGCTGCAGCTGCGGGTCCCTGCTGCCCGGGCTGGATGCCTCAGCCAGAGGCGTCCTGTGGGGGCAGGGGCGGAGCCCGCGTGATCACGGCGCTGCTGCCGCTGCGGGTCCCCGCTGCCCGGGCCAAACGCCTCGGCCAGAGGCGTTAGGCCTGGGCAGGGGCAGAGCGGGAGATCGCGGGGAGCTGGGAGTCCCCTGCCCAGGCCTAATGCGTTAGGCCTGGGCAGGGGCAGAGCCTGCAACTGCGGGGAGCTGGGGGTGCCCTGCCCAGGCCTGACACCTGTGCTGGAGGCCTCAGGCCTGGGCAAGGGGCCGATCAGGTGATTGGCGATCAGAGGGTGATGAGGGTCAACTCCTCTGGCCGAGGCATCAGGCCTGGGTGGGGGGCAGAGCTGGGGATTGGGGGGATATGATGGTCCCCTTGCCCAGGCCTGAAGCCTGGGTCAGAGACGTCAGGCTTGGGCAGGGGGTGGAGCAAGCGATCAGTGGGAGATGGGGGTCCCCTGCCCAGGCATGATTCCTGGGCCAGAGGCATCAGGCCTGGGCGGGGGTCAGAGCCAGTGATCAGGGGGAGATGGAGGTCCCCTGTCCAAGCCTGACACCTCTGGCGGAGGCATCAGGCCTGGGCAAGGGCGGAGCCGGTGATGGGGGGGAGAGGGGAGGTCCAGTGCCCAGGCCTGAATCCTGGGCCAGAGGCATCAGGCCTGGGCCAGGGGCCGAGCCAGCAATCGGAGGGGTCTGGGGGTCCCCTGCCCAGGCCTGACGCCTGGGCCAGAGGCATCAGGCCTGGGCTGGGGGCAGAACCAGTGATGGGGGGAAATGAGGGTCCCCTGCCCAGGCCTGACACCTCTGGCAGAGGCGTCAGGCCTGGGCAAGGGGCTGATCCTGCGATTGGAGGGTGATGGGGGTCAATACCTGAGGGCTCCCAGTATGTGAGAGGGGGCAGGCTGGGCTGAGGGACACTCCCCCCCCCACCCAGTGCACGAATTTCGTGCACCGGGCCCCTAGTCTTTCTATATAAAAGGTTAATATGCAAAGTGTCCCCTTGGGAGTTTGACCTGGAGACCAGGAGCTCGATCGCTCACTATGACGTGCGCAGACCACCAGGGGGTGGCACGGAATGAAGGAAGGCCGTGGCCGGCAGCTGGCAGCCAGGGAAGGAAGGCCCCAGCCAGCAGCTGGAAGGCCCTGATTGGCCCTGACTGCTGGCCAGGCCTAGGGACCCTACCCATGTGCAAATTTTGTGCACCAGGCCGCTAGTTAAAATATATTGGCGAATGACTATTAACATCTATCCAGTTACACAAGCCTGACACCTGGGAATCATCCTAGGCTACTCACTTATTAGGTAGTCGTCACCACGTCCTAGAGATCCCACTTCTTTTACATCTCTTAAATTCAGCTCATCTTTATGGTTTCTAGGTCCACTGCTATCATAATCTATCATAACTGAAGTTCCCATTTCTCTCTTGGGTTAATAGCCTCTTAAGTGGTCTCCCTATACTGCAACCCCCATCTAATCTATCCTTTATAGTACTACCACAATTTTCTTTCTAAAACAAAAATCTGAACATTTTAATTAAACTCCTAATTGAAAACCCTCAAAGTGTCTTTCTCCCCCAGTAGCTTGCAGGACACAGCTGAAATGTCTTGGTTTAACATAAAAGGCCATTTAAAATTCCAATCCCGCCTACTTCTCCTACAACTCTCACCATGTACCCTTTGCTTCTGCCACATGGAATTTCTTGAAGTACTTTTAACATGCCCTGCTGTTTCAGTCTCCATGCCTTTACACTTGCTACCTGCTCTGAAATGCTCCTTCCTTCCTTCACTCATAGTTAACACCTAGTTCAAACATCAAAGCCTCCAGGAAGCTTGTCCTGACACCCTGATTCACAGGCTAAATTCCTATACGTGGGTAGTACCTTCTATAGCATATTACCGTCCAATACTGTAACTGTGGCTATATCTATTTCACTGATCAGCAAGGTCCTTTCGGCCACAGAATATGTCTCACTTAATCTTGCAGAATCTTTTTTCCCCCTGTTTGTTAATTCTCACCTGAGGATATTTTTTCATTGATTTTTAGAAAGAGTGGAAGGGAGGGGGAGAGAAAGAGAGAAATGTTGATGTGAGAGACACATTGATTGGTTGCCTCCCAGCACGTGCCTGACCAGGGCTGGGGATTGAGCCTGCAACCCAATTATGTGCCTTTGACTGAAATCAAACCTGGGACTCTTCAGTCCACAGGCTGACGTTCTATTCACTGAGCCAAACCGGCTGGGGTGATTTTGCAGAATCTATTAGTGGTGTCTGGCACAGGGACCAAGCACTCAGAAAACATTTGTTGAGGGAGTTGTTTTAGACCTATTAACTGATGTGCTTGAAGAAAAAAAATATATATATATATATTGTTATGTGAAAGGGGCAGCATGCACAATAAGATTTAATTCTTTTGTTGTTGTTGTTAATCCTCACCTGAGGGTACTTTTCCACTGATTTTTTGAGAGAGTAGAAGAGGGGTGGGGAGGGGGGGAGAGAGGGAGGGAGAGAGAGAGACAGAGAGAGAGAGAGAGAGAGAGAGAGAGAGAGAGAGGAGAGAGATACATCAATTGCTTCCCCCATGCACCCCAACCAGGGCTGGGGACTAAGCCTGCAACGAAGGTATGTGCCTTTGACTGGAATCGAACCCAGGACCCTTAAGTCTATAGGCTGACACTCTATCCAGTGAGCCAAACCCGCTAGAGTAAGATCTAATTCTTGTTTTAAAAACATAAAGCTATTAAAAGGAAATGAGAATTATGGAGCTAAAGCCAGTTCAGGATTGGAGGCAGTGAATGAGTAAGTCAATTGAGAATGGCCAAGGACAGAACCCTGAGAAACAGCAGGGATTGAAGAGGAAGAGACAGCAGGGATATAGGAAGAGAACAAGGAAAAATAGAACCACTGAAAGCTGAGAACTATATGTTTAAAGTAGGAAAACATTCATGTCAAATGCTACAGAGCCAGTGAAACCCCAGGAGAATACGGTTGAGAAGGTGAACATTTTAGGTTCTCTTTGTTTATATCACATTTGCCTAGATCAATACACAAGAAGCACAGGGGACAGCTTAGAATAATAATTAATGTTTTAGGTTTAAAATTGGTTATATTTAATCTTACAGCTGAGACAAAATAAAAATCTTTTAGATATTTTACACTACCTAAAACTATGATAAAGCATTTGTTAAGCCAAGAAGATGGAAAAATTAAAATATTTTAGTATCTTTTTTCTTTCCTTAATTACCTCTTATTCAAGTATCCATTATTATTTCTTAAAACACCTAACATGGATTACAGGGGATGGGATTTTGTTTTTTTTCAAGTTTACATTAGTAGTTTGGTAGCTTGAGTTAATATTCACTGTCTGACAATCTTTAAACATCACACTTTTTCATTTACCAATTCTAACAGAAGAAACTCTGCTAACACATCTTAATTTTAATTAAGTGCTTTCATGCAATTGTAATTTCTGATAAATAAGAAGGTACTTAAAAAACAAAAAAGGCGAAAGAAAACAATAAGGTACTTTATGGAAAACAAATCAAACAATAGTATTTAAAAATAGTAAGTATAAAATAACAAGCATACCCCTGTATCTGTATCAGATTTTGATGAATTTAGACTTTCCTGAGAAGGTGATGGGGACACACGTCCTAAAAAACAACATAATTATAAAAAGGCATGTACATACACACGTACACATGCACGTACGCACGCACGCGCGCACACACACACAATCAGAAATAATGACACAGAAACACCTAATTAATGGTCATAGAATGTAACATTCTAGAAAACTACATGCGAAGCATTCACTCTTTGGGCACCACAATATTTGTTTTGATTATTTTTCCATAAAATCTTTATGAAATAGATGAACCATTTCCCCAATTTAATAAAGTACTGTTAAATTCTCCTTATTCATAGTGAATACATTCTTGTCAATCATAACAAGCAATAAAATGAACAATTAAGGGGCAGAAAGGGTCTAGGCTGAGGTAAGTTTGAAGGGCCACTGAAAATAGTCATTTTGTTCCAGGCAGGGCAATAAAAGAAATATATAGGAAACATTATTTACTATATTGTCAACTCATTATCATCTTCAATTATGTATTATGTATTATAACATAAATCATAATTGAGAGAATAGAAAGGAGGGCATATACACAGGGCTCCTAAAGTATACAGGGCCTTGCTTGCCAGTTTAGTGCATCTTCCTAGATATCAATGTTCTTCAAATTGCTGATTCCACTATATTTTCCTATCTCCCATCCCTTAACTTCTTGTTTTCCAGCTTTGGGATGGGAAGGTGGTGTAGGGAGGGAGGGGTTTGTGGAGAAAATTTATTGCAGTTAAATAATTATAAGAAAAGAATCCCCAAAATTCAAAGCTCCTATTTATATCAACCTTATATACTTTCCTGATAACGTACCATGATATATAAATATTGTAATCATTGTGTACATACGCCATGTTCTGAGGTTTCTTTACCATTTAACTTTTTTTCACATACCCTTTGATGAACTGACAAATCACATTTACTTTCTATGTTTCCTTAATCATTCTTTATTTACTGGATGTATATATTATTCTAATTCTCCTAGATAAATCAGAATTTCACTTTAACCTTGGATAAAAATGAAGATTGCTAAGGGAAACCAAATGACTTTGTTCTCATTAGTTGATGAAGTTACACCTGAAAGTCAAATGCTTCGTGGTAGCTTTTTTCACTGAGTTTAGATGTTTTTTTGTTTGTTTGTTTTCTTTCTTTCTTTTTTTTTTTTTTTTTTGCTGTTGACTTCTGTTTTACTTTTAGGTTTGTGGCTGAAAGTAGTGGTTGCTGCAAATGATTACCAGATAAACAGGCATTATTGTGCCTAAAATGTGAAAATGCCAGGTGTCTTTGGATTTTTTAAAGCCCACAAATAAGTGAAAAATACCTTCAGTATTGTATTTCATTCGCATATTGTTGAAATAGTCAAAAGCATTTTTTAAAGCCCATATTCTCACTACATTGTCTTGTCCAGCTGAGGCAAGTAATCGGCCACAGTGAGAAAATTTCATGGTCCAAACAGCTCCCTATGAAAACAACGGAAGGTTTAAAGTTATTTTAAAAACTGAAACATTAAAAAATCACGCCAAATTATATATAATACATTAGTAACACCACTTAAATCCAACAGTCCAACGATGCTACAATACCACAAAGAGGGACTTTTCAAAGAAAGGCAAGATAACATAGTTATAGTTTGCCATAATGTAAACTAACAATTTCAAGATCCCAAATCATGTCCATATATTAATGGAAATGGGAGTTCTGCGGTGGCTGGAAATCTTCAATGTTGAGCACGAATCTTAGCTTTGGATCTCAGTTTCCTAGCTGACCATAAGGGGGAGTAGGTTAGGAGGAGGCAGGGCCTTTAGCATAGCACCAACTCCTAACTAAGGCTGAGAGAAGAATATGCCCACCTTAGCAGTGACCCTCATTGTATTGGGCATTTGAAGAAATGTTGGAATGGTGTGGTTTCTTCCTGTTTTTCTCCCAAGAAATAAGGTTTTGCAGTATATGGCTAGAATTTCCCAGCAGATAAAACAGTGTGTGTGTGTGTGTGTGTGTGTGTGTGACAGAGAGAGAGAGAGTGTGTGTGTGTGTGTGTGTGTGTGTGTGTGTGTGTGTTGGGGGAGGGTTAAAGAAAGTAAGCCCTTAAATTGGAAAGGCTAAAACCTACTACAACAAATACTGTTATAACTACTACTAGAGGCCCAGTGCATGGATTCATGCACTGGAGGTGTCTTTTGGCCTGGCCTGGGGGGTTCAGGTCAAAACTGGCTCTCCGTCATCCCCCAAGGGGTCCCTCCCATATTGCGAGAGGGTGCAGGCCAGGCTGAGGGACCCCACCAGTGAACGATCAGGGCTGGGGAGGACTGTGGGAGGGCTCCAGAGCATGTCTGGCCCAACTCGCCCAGTCACGATAAGCCAGACCCCAGCAGCAAGCTAACCTACCAGTTAGAGCATCTGACCTCTGGTGGTCAGTGTGCATCATAGCCACTGATGAAATGGTCAAATGGTCAGAGGGTCACTTAGCATATTAGGCTTTTATATATATATAGATAGATTACAACACACATCTATGCAGATCTAAAAGATTATCCAAGTTAGAGGCAACAGCTCATTTACTGGAATAATACTCATTTCCACAAAATTCAAGTATGTTAAGAAATTTGTTATTTGGAGCTTACTCCTATGAGATTTTACTTAAAACTATAAATACAGTACAAGGAAATTCATCAGATGCCTTAAGGAAGTTTCTATAATCAACTTCCAAATATTTTATAACTAGATTATGAACATCAAAGTTTAAATTCCAATCTGGCTGCCATCTGATATATGTTTGTGGTTGCTTCCTTCCAGTTAGGACAACTTTTATATTTAAAATCTAAATAGATCTGGAGATTATTATGCTAAGTGAAATGAGCCAGTTGGTGAAAGACAAATATCTGATCTCATTTATACGTGGAATCTAATGAACCAAATAAACCGATGAACAAATCAGAAACAGAGGCATGGATACATGGAACAGACTGAGAGCTGTCAGAGGGGAGGAGGGAGGAGCCTTGATGAAAGAAGGTGAAGGGATTAGTCAAAGAACATAAATGCATAACCCATTGACACAGACAACATTGTGGTGATAGTCAGAGGGAAGGGGGGGGTCAAGGTGGGCAAAGGGGTGGATGGAGACATCTGTAACAGGGTAAACAATAAAAACGAAGTAAAAAAATCTAAATAGATAAATGCATTCCCTGATCAAGGACCCACAGTATCATTTACCTAGTTTTCAGTTCATTACTTCCTTCTCTATATTCCTAGCATTTTCAGAGGCAATATAATTTGTATACTTTATATCTACTTTGGTACATTTTAACTCTGATAGAGAATTTGTATCGCTACCTCCATGTTTTAGCTGTCACACTACAAAATATATGGAGATTTAGAAATAGTTGTGTAAGTTATTCAAATATAATGGGGAACATTTTAAACATTTTTCAAAGTGATAGACTATCCTCTAATTTAACTGTTTTAAAGTTTGGTACTTTTATATAGCTTTCTTAATAATATAGGTCTAGTGTCTATTTAATTCAATATCTCACTTCTTTTTTTAAAAAAATATATTTTATTGATTTTTTACAGAGAGGAAGGGAGAGAGATAGAGAGTTATAAGCTTCGATGAGAGAGAAACATCGATCAGCTGCCTCCCGCACATCTCCTACTGGGGATGTGCCCGCAACCCAGGTACATGCCCTTGACCGGAATCGAACCTGGGACCTTTCAGTCCGCAGGCCGATGCTCTATCCACTGAGCCAAACCGGTTTCGGCAATAACTCACTTCTTGAAAAATAATTCAGAGATAGACTCTATTAAATTGTATTAATATCATTTCACTCTTCTTGAGTAAAGATAGCAAATTACATACATAAAAATAGATCTGCTTTATAGATGCTCAAGTATTTCCATGAAAACGGAATCAATAATGAAAAATAAAAAGTTGCTTACCATATGTTCACCACTAAGATCTTGTACCACTTTTATCTGATCAAAATCATAAGGTCCTTTGAAACCATGTGCTGCTTTGAATTTGACTGGTCTTGTGTATGGCATTCCTTCATCATCACTTGATGAAGGATCATCTTGATCAGTATGAAACACTAAATAGAAAAGTAACAGAAATCATCACTAGCTATGTAGATATAACTATTATATTTCATATCCACTGCTTACTGAGAAAATTCATTAAATGGAGAAGCTAAATCTGTCTATTACTAAATAGCATATTGCCTAAGAGCATACATGGAGTCTAGTGCCAGATTGCCTGGGTCCAAATCCAACTCTGTCAATTATTATCTGTGTGACCTTAGGCAAGGTACCCAACTTTTCTATGCTTCAGTATTCTCATCTATAAAATGGGGAGGCTAGTGGTACTTACCTCAAAGGGTTTTGAAGAGGATTAAATGTGCTAATACAGGTGAAAGTGCTCAGAACAGTGTCTGGCACAGAATAAGTGTTTATTATACAAAACAAATGAGTAAAATTATGAGAAGGGCATAGGAAATTAAGATCTGCACAAAATTAGAAAATTTACGCAAATTTGAGAATGTTTATAAAAACTACTCTTACATAACTAATTTACAACTGATTCCTGAAATGTTGAAATGTTCTATTTCACTTACCTTCATCTCTAACACTTTTAACTTTATTTACAGCACGTTCACCATATTCCTCAGCAAGGTGCTTTGCTCTCTTCACTGATTTTCCTAGGAACTTCTTCAGTTGAGTCCTTACCAAAACAATAGCAAAAAACAAAAAACAAAAACAAAAACAAAAAGAAAAAAACCCCACCAAAATTATTTTTTATAAAATTCAGCCAATTATAAAAATTCAATAATTCACTGATAATCTCATTAGCTGTGACTAGTAAAGCATATTATTTTGAAGGAACTCTTTTTTTTACATAAATAGGTCTTTGAGTTCCTAAATCCTTTGTTGTATAGAATACAGGGTGGGGCAAAAGTAGGTTTAAAGTTGTTCTTATGGAAAGCAATATAATAATCTACATACAATAGGTCCTCGGGTTACAATGGAGATCCATTCCTACAGCAGAAGTAATGTGGTTTTCACCATAAGTCAGAACCTACCTATATAAGCACCTATGTCACTCACATGGAGTACATACACAACAGTAATGAAGTGAAACCGTAAAAAAAATTTGAAGGAAAGATAACAATTCCTGACCTTTACTTGTGGTAAATAAATAAAAAACATAAAGCACATATGTACATACGTCGAAATGATGGAACTTTAAAAAAAAAATACTGTAAATGGGAAATGGTGATGTAACCACGAAACGGAAACGACCTACGAGTCCGATGTAACCTGAGGACTGCCTGTATATAAAAGCCTAAGCGACCAAATGACCAAACAACCGGTTGACCGGTCGCTATGATGTGCACTGACCACCAGGGGGCAGACGCTCATGCAGGAGTTGCCTCCTGGTGGTCAGTGCACTCCCACAGTCAACCTCCCACAGTTGGCCAACCTCCCGCAGCCCCTCCCCACCATGGCCCCTCACCCCACCACCCTCTTGTGGCCCTGATCAGCCCCCATCGCCAGCCAGGCTGAGGGATCCCACCTGTGCACGAATTCATGCACCAGGCCTCTAGTAAATAAATAATACAAGAATAAACTTTGTTTCCTGTACTCACAAGTATAAAACTACTTTTGCCCCACCCTGTTTATTCAAGTCAATATAGCTACAAAGGAAATATAGGCACTTCTCCCAATATACAATACTAGTGGCCTGGTGCATGAAATTTGTGCAGGGGGGGGTATGTCCCTCAACTTGGTCTGCACCCTCTCCAATCTGGGACCGCTCACAATCTGGGACTGCTGGCTCCTAACTGCTCACCTACCTGCCTGCCTGATCGCCCCTAAAAACTCTGCCTGTTGGCCTGCTCACCCCCAACTGCCCCCCCCAACAGGCCTCATGGCCCCCAACTGCCCTCCCCGGCAAGCCTGATCGCCCCCAACTGCTCTACCCTGCCAGCCTCATGGCCCCCAACTGCCCTCCCCTGCCAGCCTCATGGCCCCCAACTACCCCCCCTGCCAGTCTACTCGCCCCCAACTTCCCCCCAGCCGATTTGATCATCCCCAACTGCCCCCCTACTGGCCTACTCACCCCCAACTGCCCTCCCCCAGCCTGCTCATCCCTAACTGCCCCTGCTGCCAGGCTGATCGCCCTCAACTGCCCCCCCAGCCTGCTCGCCCACAACTGCTTCCCTCGCCAGCCTGCTCGCCCCCAACTGCCCCATCCGCTGCTCTGTTCACCCCCAACTGGCCCCCCCTGCCGGCCTGTTCTCCCCCAACTTTCCTGCCCGATCCCCAGCCTGATCACCCCCAACTGCCCTACCCGCCTGGCTTAATCACCCCTAACTGCCTCTGCCTTGGATCCGCTACCATGGCTTTGTCCGGAAGGATGTCCGGAAGGTCACCCGGTCTAATTAGCATATTAGCCTTTTATTAGTATAGATTGTATACTCTAAAGCAAGGGTGAGGAACCTTTTTTCTGCCAAGGACTATTTGGATATTTATGACATCATAGAGGGCCATACAAAATTATCAACTTAAAAATTAGCTTGCTATATTTGATCAAACATTTAATTAACTCACCCTTAATGCCTCAGCAGGGCCAGACCAAATGATTTTGGGGGCCTTATATGGCCCTTGGGCTGGGGTTCCCCACCTCTGCTCTAAAGCAGAGGTTTTCAATGGTGAATTATAATAAGTTGGTGAATATGGGGGTGTTTAAAGCACAGACACATGTTCCCCATCTCCAGATAATCTGATTTGGAGGGTACAGGGTGAGGCCATGAATCTGCAATGAGAATTGCTCTGAGAAGATTGCCTTAGAGAGCCATCTTGAAAAACACACTTTACCTGAAAAAGAAACTAAAGATGTATTTACTTACAAAACAGAATGCTTTGGTAGCTTAAGATGGCCTCTTGTCCCTTCTCTTTCAGTTTGGGTATTTGCATATAATCCAGTTAGGCAGAGCTTTCCCAGTAAGGTACTCCCAAACAGTGTAATATAAGTATGCATCTCAAGCTTCCATAAATAGGACTTACTTATTGTTTTTTAATTATCTACATCTCAAATTTCATATATTAAGATTATAAAAAACAACAAAATAAAGCTCATAGTTACAACCAAACCACAATTTATAAATCTGGGGTTAATTTTTACCAATTCATGGGAGCTCATGATACTAAGGATAGAATTTTAAAAACTTGCTAAGCTATCTATACAAAGATGTTCACTACAGCATTGTTTAGAATAGGTGAAAAAGTAGAGTTAAACTGAATTCTCAACAGAGGAATGAATAAATAAGTGATTGTATATCCTTACAATGGAATGCAATAAAATAAATGAGGCAATCCTCAGTTCTTTAAATGTACTGAGCTTAGTCACCTCAGAGCCTTTGCATGTGTGGTTATTTCTGCCTAGAACACCCCTCCCCTAGCTAATTTTTACTCTTCTTTAAGTTTCAGATCAAATAGCTCTCTCTCAAAGAAGCTCTCCCTGATGCTTTAGAACAGGTTTTCCTATTATATAGTCCTACAGTACCCCTTACATTTCTTTTATAGCAATTACTATAGATTTATCTGTGTAATTACATGTTCACTGTCTGTTTCTCCTATTGAACCTGGAAGGCATATGAGGGCAGTGATTAAGATTGTCTTCTTTCTTAAAATATATATATATATATTGATTGTTTTACAGAGAGGAAGGGAAAGGTTTAGAGAGATAGAAACATAGATGAGAGAGAAACATTAATCAGCTGCCTCCTGCACACTCCCTACTGGGCATGCGCCCGCAACCAAGGTACATGCCCTTGACCTGAATCGAACCTGGGACCCTTGAGTCCGCAGGCTGACGTTCTATCCACTGAGCCAAACCGGTTAGGGCAAGATTGTCTTCTTAACTGTGATATCTGCAGCACCAACCCCCCATATCTGGCTGATAGAAAGATTATAATATTATTTACTATTGGTATTTATATGAAAAGATGTCCATTATATACTATATTTTTAAAAAACAAAAAGCAAGTTCTTTTGACCAAGCAATCCCACTTCTGGGAATATATTCAAAGAATCCTGAAATACCAATCAAAAAAGAGTATATGTGCCCCTATGTTTACAGCAGCATTATTTAGAATAGCCAAGTGTGGAAATAGCCCAAGTGCCCATCAATAGATGAGTGGATAAAAAAAGCTATGGTACATTTACACAATGGAATACTACCCAGCTTAAAAAAAAAGGAACTTTTACCTTTTACAACAGCATGAATGGACCTTGAGAGTATTATGCTAAGTGAAATAAGCCAGTCAGAAAAAGACAAATACCATATGATTTAATTAATATGTAGAATTTAATGAACAAAATAAACTAATGAACAAAATGGGGAAAAAAGCAGGTTGATAAACTATAGGGACAATATAATCCCACTTTTGTGAGAAAAATAATTCTATGGAGAATACACCTAATTATTAATACTGAGAATTTCTGGGGTGAGCATGAGAAACTTTAATTTTCTATATTACAGATTTTTGTATTACTTTTGATAATCAGAAAACACACATAATAAATATTTTTATTGCTTTTAATACTCATCCAAGGATATGTTTCCTTTGATTTTTTTAGAGAAAGTAGAAGGAAGGGAAGGAAGGAAAGAGGGAGGGGGGGAGACGCACACACACACACACACACACACACATCAGTTGGTTGCCTCCTGTACATGCCCCAGCTGGAGCAGGGATCAAACCTGCAACCTACGTATGCACCCTGACAGGGAATTGAATCCAAGACCCTTTGGTGCCCGTGCTGATGCTCTAACCACTTAGTAACACCGACCAGGGTGATGATAAATCATTTTTAAAATCATTATAGGGTCTATGGTCCTATAATTCTGAAGTCATATTTTCTGCATAACTATAGGTTTATTACTCCTTTAAGCAAGCAAACAGATAATTTAAACATTTTGGTGAGAACATCTCTAAAATATATACTTTTGTACCTTCTTCAATGGAATTTAATGTTCCATATGCTTCTTTCCTTAATAAATAGACTCAGTTACCATCATTACTGTTCTTTAATATGTTTAGGGCTTTTTAAATGGTTTGCAAGTGGGCCATAATATTAGTTTCAAACCTTGAAGACAACAGGGCAGAGTATAGGGAAGCCAGACTCTTCTGAACATCAGTTTACTCTAGCATTCAGTGCAAATATTACCAGGTTGTATGAGTACAATAACATGAGAAAAAGTTGAAACACTGTCATATGAAATGTTTGTGTTATGTAAGAGTGCTTTTATTATTTTTCTGATTCCTCTCTTGTAACCAGAATATTATCTGACATCCTTATGTACTGAATTAAGGTTGTCATAATTTGGTGCTTCTATTTTGTTGTAAACTCAGATACCAGATTTTTAGAAATTATGTAAGAAGTATAATGGCTTTAAAAATGAGAGGTTTTTCTTTTAGAAAAATGATGAGCTTTAATGCATGGAATAAAAAATACCTTTCCTAGATATTTATTTATCTCCTGAATAATTCCTAATTCTCCAGTTCCTCATAGTTGTCATTGCAAGATAGCCATGGTCCAGATATCTGAAGGTGTTATCATAGACCTGCATTGTGGGTACAAACTTTTTCCAAAAATTCTCACAGCTTTCTTTGCTACACTTTCCACATTAGGAAAAGATGAGATTCGAGTGGAGAATTTGCTTTGGGACTGAATTATTTTATATTTACATTTATTTTATATTTTAGACTGAATTACTGCCAATTATGTGACTTATGTATAATCAAGCAAAATCTATATGCCCACAATTGTGTTAGGTTTCTGTAGGGGAAACAAGAATGGCATGATCACAACCCTTTTGTAACATATGGTTTAGCTGTGTAATATCTATTTACCTTGTTGTTTTTTAAATCAGAAAACGGTTTAAGGTAATATAAAATAAAGGGCAAACATAAGTTATAGAGACTATAGTATCACTGAAATTGAGAAAAGGAAGCAATTTTCTACAAACTGAAGGAAGTTGGGAAAAATCTCATGTAGTTGGGTTTAGAAAGACAAAGAGGATTTGCACAGATAAAGAGAAAGGGAAAAGACAACTTCAAGGATAATCAAGTTCTATTAACACTTCTGGTATCTACTGTCAGAAAAATTAATAGAGGCATGATGCAAAATTTATTGATCATTTACTACATATTGGATATTCTATGACCAACATAGCCTCAAATACCTCATAATCTATTGGCTGGCAGCAGGGAGTGGTGGTGGTAGATGGACTTATAAATTAGATAGAGCACAGATTTAAAACAGTATAGTAGTTCTCATATTTTTTTTAAAAAATAAAGCTTAAAATGAAGCAAAGGGATGTACTATAACTCACGTTTTCTGCTTTAACCTTCCACCATCAGTATCTGTTGGATGAGACTGTAGTTTATCTTCATCATCTGACTGTGCGGCATCATTACTACGAGGGGAAGAAGTAATTTTAAAAGAAGCCATTTCCCTAACATGTCTCAAAAATCTATATATACTTACTGTAGAATTAGCTAATCAGAGTAAAAATAAACTTTGTTAAAATGCTTTATATAAACTTAATTTAAATGATGACTGTGAGAATTTAAAGACTTGAAAGATCAAAGAAGAATCTTTAAGCAAGGTGCAATGTACAAAATGCAAATTAATGCAATTTAGGAACTTAAGAAAAACCCATGGCAAATAAGGCTTTCTGCTGGGCAAAACATGCTACCCAGAAATGACAAATTAACTTGTAAATATCTTCCTCCTCACTCACCAGGCACATCATGTATTGTACTTTAAAATTTAAAAGGCTTTGCTTTCACTGAAATGATTCTTTAGATCAGTAGTGGGGAACCTTTTTTCTGTGAAGGGCCATTTGGATATTTATGACATTATTAGCAGGCCATATAAAATTATCCATTTAAAAATCAGCCTGCTATATATGGTCAAACATTTAATTAACTTACCCTTAATGCTTTCACAGGCCAGATCAAATGATTCTGCAGGCCTTATATGGCCAGTAGGCCGTAAGTTCCCAACCCCCAACTTAGATCTACATATAACCCACAGTAAAGCCAATCACCATACTCTAAAGCCATTTTCTGACTCTCTAAAATCCTATCTAATAATAGACAAACAGGGTAATTGACCATACCTTCGCTACGCCTCCCATTGGTTAATCAGCACAATATGCAAATTAATCGCCAACAAAGATGGCAGTTAATTTGCATATGTAGGCTCCAAGCGGCTGAGTGAAGACTGAAGGTGAGCCAGAACCGCGAAGACGGAAGGCGGCTCTGGCTGGAGCTAAGGCCTGGGTCCCGGGAGCCGGAGGAAAACCGGTGCCGGCAGCCAGGAGAAGGGAAGACCTATTGCACGAATCTTTTCGTGCAACAGGCCTCTAGTTTTATATATAAAATCTCTGATCCTTAAGCAAGGTTTCAGAAGAACAGCATGACTGTTTAGCCTCAATATGTTTTAATACTATCTTCAGTATAATATAAATAATTTTAAAAGAAGAGAAATCAAATATTACGGAATTGAAGATATATAATATTTTCTTCTAATAATTGTGCAGTCCTAAGAGAGAACAAAATTTAAGAATATATACATTAACTATTTAATTCCAAATTAAAAAAAGGCTGGCCCTAACCGGTTTGGCTCAGTGGATAGAGCGTCAGCCTGTGGATTCAAGGGTCCCAGGTTCGATTCCGGTCAAGGGCATGTACCTTGGTTGCGGGCACATCCCCAGTAGGGGGTGTGCAAGAGGCAGCTGATCAATGTTTCTCTCTCATCGATGTTTCTAACTCTCTATCCCTCTCCCTTCCTCTCTGTAAAAAATCAATAAAATATATATTTTAAAAAAATAATAAAAAAATAAAAAAAGGCTGAATGAAACCAAATTAGGGACTATCATAGTTCATAAACAGAGAAATCTTCACCACTCTGAATGAAATACTACAAATAATAAATAACTTTAGATCATACCTTACATATTCCTTAGTCCTTCTCATGATGTGTAGAGTGAGAGGATTAATACCTGTTGGCAGTTTCTCTTCTGCAAGACTCAAAGGTATTTCTTCTCCAGTATCCAGGTTCTTAATCATTACACTGGCTAAAATTTCCTGAGGTAAAATATAGCACCAAGAGAACTTATAATTTATGTATCTTTTTGAGTCTACAAAGTCCTCAAAATTTTAGGCTAAGAACTTTCTAAATACATTCAGTACTGTGTACAATAATTTTTAACATTTTTAGTGAGATACAATTCATACATTGTAAAATTCACTTATTTAAACCATACATTATTAAATGATTTTGAGTATATTCAAAGAGTTGTGCAACCATCACCATTATCTAAGTTCAGAACATTTCTACTACCCCCAAAAGAAATCCCATATCCATTTGCTGTCATATCTTATTCCCCCTCTCTTTACAATCCCTGGCAATCACTAATCTACTTTTTGTGTCTATGGATTTGCTTATGCTGGACATTTCAAATAAATTTAATCATACAGTATGTGGTCTTTTGTGACTGGCTTCTTTTACCTTAGCACTATGGTTTCAAGGTTCATCCATGCTGTAACCATGTATCAGAACGTAATTCCTTTTAACTGCTGAAAAATAGTCCATGTGAATAGATATATCACATTTTATTTACCCCATTCATCAGTGATGGGCGTTTATGAACTTTGGCTATTATGAACACTTGTGCATATTTTTTACGCAGACATGTGTTTTCATTTCTCTTTGGTGTATATATAGGAGTAAAATTTCTACATCATGGTAACTTGATGTTTAATTTTTTGAAAAACTGCCAAACTATTTTCCAAAGTACAATAATTTTTTAAAATGTTGTTTACAAGAAACAAAAAACTAAGATTTTGCTTTAAAACTTCATTCTGAATAAATTGGCCAATAGATACATAGTAAATTTTAGTGGTAAAAAGTATTGTGACTATCTACACTACATCATCTAACAAGCATGAAAACATATACATATCTATAATGTCAAGTTTTTTTTAAGCCCACTTTCTATAAAATATAGGCCTTGCTTTCAATATATTTATTCCACCATAGATTGTATGAAAGGGCAAGTTTAAGTCAGAGTTGCAAACTTCAACATATTAAAAAAAACAAAACCCAAGGTGATCTTCATTTTCATTTTGTTCTTCTACATTATGACTTTTGGCCTAATAACAATAAATAAAAACTTTTAATCATAGTAAAATATACATAATATACAATTTATCATTTTAACAAGTTTTAATTGTATAGTTCAGGGGAATTAAGTATGTTCACATTATGGTGCAACTATCATCACCATCCATCTCCAGAACTTTTTCACCTTCCCATTATGGTTTTTATATTTTATGTTTTTAAGAACAAAAAAATATATATATAATTATACCTCATCAGTAAGCTCTCTCCCAGAGTTGGATCTAGGTCTTTGAGGGCCCATCACTTCACCTGCTATTGTCTGCCCATCAGGTGCTTTTCCATTTTCCTGAAATTATAATTTCATAAACAGAAAGTAGACTGAACCAATTTTTATAAATATTCAATTACTCATTACCACACACATTTCTAAAAAAATTCCATAATTCAGATAATGGAGCCTACTGAAAACTTAAATGGAATACTCCATTTCAGCCCTTTATTACTCTCAGAATTCTGAAAAACATTAGGTACCCAAACTATTGCTGTCCATGCAATAATGTGTTAGTCTTGAAGCAAAGAAATGTTCTATTTGAAGCTGACCCCAAAGTAGTTCTCTACTAGTAGAATGCTAGCACAAAGATTGCCATTGTTCAGGGCTAGATTTATAGATATCTTAATGCTTTCTGTAAAGAGCCAGTTAATAAATATTTTAGGATTTTTTGCTTCACACATATTACCTGTCACATATTCTTTTTCATAAACATCCTTGAAAAAGTAAAGACCATTCTTAACTTGGGGACCCTACAAAACAGGCCACTGCCAATCAATGCTCTAAGGCTATGAAAGGCTATATATTGTCTTATCTCCCAGTTTGCTAAACTTCCCCAATCACAGCTACCACATAAGTAAGCCTTGAGTGCCAGAATTTGGCTATGGTAAAATTCATGTTATCAAGTCCCTTCCATTGCTTCATGTTACCAAGTCCTTTCCATTGCTTCCTATGTATGTATGTATATGTGTGTGTGTATATATATATTGTATGAAGTTTGTTTTCATGATTAGGAAAAAGAAATTATAAAAAATAAAAGTACTCAATTTTATCCACTACAGTTCAGGTAAATGAAGATTGTAGTTGGTGTTTATTAATATCAATAATATTACAAATAGCAGCATGTGTCATTTTTTGAATGCCTGCTACATTGCCAGGTACTTGGTATACTTTATTCATGTCATCCTTGCAAGAAACCTTCAAGGAAGGTTTCCCTTCATTTTATCAATGGGGCATCTGAGACTCAGATGTTAAATAGCTTCCTGGAGTTACCCAACTACTTAGTAGCAGAGCTGGACAAGGGATGTAAGGAGTCCAGGTTTTGGGATAAGAAAATATCTGGCCTGGAGAAGAAAGTTTGATAATCCACAAACCATCAAGTTGAGGAAATCTGACAAAGCCTATATAAAATATAACATGAATTTACCAACCTGGGCAGTAACTATTTTATCTCCACTGGTAGCACTTGCCAAATCAAGAGAAGGCTGAGAATCCTTGACTGTACTCTCTGAAGCCATGCTCGTAGTTAGCATATCAGATGTAATATTGTCTTTGGGAACTGCAACAACAACAACAAAAATAATAATAAATACTTATATAGGACTTTATACATTAATTGAAAAGTGCTTTAACCTTTATTTGTCTGATTCTTATAACAATCCTGTGACAAAAGTGATTTTATTACTCTCATTTTATATATGGGGAAACTAGGATTCAAACAAGTTATTTAAATTCCTCAAGGCTATACAACTTATACATTAAGAGATCCAGTGCTCGCTGAAACCGGTTTGGCTCAGTGGATAGAGCGTCGGCTTGTGGACTGAAGGGTCCCAGGTTCGATTCCGGTCAAGGGCATGTACCTGGGTTGCGGGCACATCCCCAGTAGGAGATGTGCAGGAGGCAGCTGATCGATGTTTCTCTCTCATCGATGTTTCTAACTCTCTATCTCTCTCCCTTCCTCTCTGTAAAAAATCAATAAAATATATTTTTAAAAAAAGGGATCCAGTGCTCAATAAATTTAATTTAGAGATTAACAAGTAAAAAAAAAAAAGAGTGATCTAGGACTTGAATTCAAATCTTAACTCTCAAATACCATGTTCTTTTCACCATATCACACTGGCTCTCCAATGATAACAGATTTGAAAGTTTGAAGTCTGCTGAAATGTTCAATTATAATAATGTAACTAATCTCCAATATAAATGTTTTCACTTTTTATTACTAAAATAATTTTTACAACTTGGTCATCCATGTAGTTTACATAACATAAACTAAAACAAAATAACAAATTTAAACAAGTTCAACTCAAAAATATCCTCACAAAAGTACTTATCTCTCAATAATACTTGCCATCCAGATCGGGTGTTTTAAGAGCCTCAAACTCCAATTCACTTTTCTTTTTTCTTGGTGGTGGAGCAGGTCGAGATGGAGGTGGTGGTCTAGGAGGTGGGAAATTAGTTGGAGGGGGTGGGCGTGCTGGAACAGGCTTTTTTGTACTAGCCACTATGTCAGGTTCTGGAGTAAGCTGTCTTGGGGGTTTGGCAGGAGCCAATTCTTCCACAGTAGCAAAATCTTTAGCAGATGAGGAGCTTGAGGATGCAGATTCTAGAACATCACTTGCTTTGATTTCCACTGCTTCCTTGTTCAATACTTCTGTTTCAGTTTCAGTCACATTAAGCTGCTTAGTTGAACTTATTTCAGTTAACTTAGTGGTTTCATCTACTGGCTTCTCACAGGTGTCATTGGAAGAAAAACATTTTTTGGGTTCTAATTCAGTTTCTTCAGATGTATTCTGACTCTCTGCCCTTTTGGGATATTCCTGTAGAACTTGACCTGTGGCTAACAGTCCAGGTATATTGTTAAGATGTGTTCCAGCCATGAGAGGACTGGCAGTATCCTGATCAGACTGTCCTTTTCCTTTGGAATCCAAAGAGTCATCGTCAAGCTGAAGTACTTTCTGAGTCTCCTCAATAATACTTTCAATAATCTGATGAAAGGTTAAAAAGCAATTTTTAAAAATGAAGCCATTTACGAGAACACAGTAACAGCTACTCATTTATATAGTACTTACTATGTGTCAGACAATGCTTACTATCATCATATACAAATGAGGGAGCTAAGGTAGAGAAGAACCAAATGTTTTGTCCTAGGTCACAAAGCTTGTAAGTGATGAAGCTGGCACAAAACTAGGGAGTTTGGTTCAAGAATCTGCACTCTTAACCATTATAATAGGGAATCTGGGCTAGTACATGTAATCACAAAAGCTTAATCAACACTGTATAATAAAGTTCAAACATAAATTTACATTTAGACTCTTCATGTCATAGTTCATTTACATATTTATGCCAAGTTAGTTGTAGTAACAGCCTGCTGATTTGAGCCTAGTTAACAAAATCAAGAGAAGCAAAACCACCTAGTACAAGAATTCAAATTGTTTAGCTCAAGCCTATGACAGGAAAAGCCAGTAGATACAAGGATATTAATGTTCTAAACAGAACACACCTAATACCCTAATATTTAGAGGGATGCCAGGACCATGAAATAAATTCAAACAGCCTTGGCTGATATGGTTCAGTTGGTTTAGCATCATCCCATGCATTGAGAGGTCACGGGTTCAATTCCCAGTCAGGCCACATACCAGGTCAGGGTGCATACAGGAGGCAACCAATTGATATTTCTCCCTCACATTGATGTCTCACTCTCTCACTCACTTTCTCTCTCCCTCTCCCTCCCTCCCTCTCTCTAAAATCAATAAAAATATTTTAAAAAAGAGTTCAAACAGCCAACTCACTATGCCTTTTCCCCACTTTGTTTCTTTTTTAAAAAACATATTTTTATTGATTTCAGAGAGGAAGTGAGAAAAACATCAGTGATGAAAGAAAATCATTGATCGGCTGCCTACTGCATACCCCTACTGGGGATTGAGCCCTGGCATGTGCCCTGACCAGGAATCGAACCATGACCTCCTGGTTCACAGGTCGACTCTCAACCACTGAGCCACACCAGCTGGGCATCCCCCTTTATTTCCCTTTAACTTGTACACTGACTCTCAATATATAGTTAAATTATTTCTTCATATTGAGACCGCCTCTCTTCCACAAGGAAGAACTGCCATTTTCTCTTTGTTAACTCAGCTACAAACTTACATTCATAAACGAGAAAAGGCTTTCTATATTGGACATATTAGAGCTCATTCCTGCCTACCAGAACCCTTAAGCGAAGGAAATTATCAGGCGGATTTACTAACTCGCCCAGTAGTTTGTACAGCTCTAGAAGAAGCCAGGCGGTCTCATGCCATTCACCATCAAAATGCTTCTGCTCTCCGTCTATATTATCGCATATCTAGAGAAGCTGCTCGAAGTATTGTGCGTGACTGCAGCCATTTTCCTACTCATTTTCCTAGCCCTGCTACTGGAGTTAATCCAAGAGGACTTAGACCCTGTGACTTATGGCAGATGTATATTACTCATGTCCCATCTTTTGGCAAACTTTGCTATGTGCATGTTTGTATTCATACCTTTTCTCATGTTATCCTTGCTTCTGCACATACAGGAGAAGCCTTTAAAGATGTAAGTCAACATCTATTCCAATGCTTTTCCTACCTAGGAATACCAAGGGCACTTAAAACAGACAATGGGCCTGCCTATACCTCTAGAGCTTTTAAAAACTTATGCTCTACATTCGGCATCGCACATACTACAGGAATACCCTACAATCCTCAAGGCCAAGCAATAGTAGAAAGGGCTCACCAAACTTTAAAAACACAAATTAAAAAATTACAAGAAAATGAGTTTAAATATTCCTCTCCTCATCATGTTCTACAACATACTCTATTTGTAATTAATATACTAAATGTAGATTCTGAGGGAAATTCCCCAATGTACAGGCATTGGAACCCTGATTTAACTAAACCTAAAGCCCTCATCAAATGGAGAGACTTGCTTACAGGAGCCTGGAAGGGACCTGATGTACTTTTAACCTGGGGGAGAGGATATGCTTATATATTTCTACAGGACGCAGACTCACCTGTGTGGATTCCAGACCGTCTAGTCCGACCTTATGTCTCATCGCCCGCCATCTCTGCCTCATCATAGCACACCTGACCAGTGCCCGTCTGCAGCAGATGTGCAGCCCTGAGCTGGAACAATCAGTCCATTGGGAGGATCACATGTGCCTCCTTTTTGTCTTTCCACATGTCCCAACTTTGCCCCACATCTCCTTTCCTTTTTCCTTTTTTTAAAAATCTAACTACTTGTTTGCTGGTTCTTTGGCCTTTCTCCTTCTTTCCTGAACACAGCCTCTTCTAGAATCTCCCTACCCTACTGTTCCAGGAAGGGCACCTCCCTTTTATGCCGTGACTAGGGATGCTTGGTATATGCCCCATACATGGAGTTGTCTTGTGCCAAGAGCCTGACATCCTGGGCTGAGAAAGCCCTGTTCCGGGACTCTCCTTTGTCCTGTATTGGCCCCTCTTACCCTTGTGCCAAGAGGGACCCTCTTCTTACAATCCAATTGCCCATAGCTATTGCCTGAGCTCTCTGTTCATGCTGAGGTTGAAGCCTCATGGTGGCTGGTACCATGGATCTGTCTCTCACCCAATAGCGTGAGCTGGGCCCTCCCTGGAGAAGAAACCTGGGTTCCCCAAGATATGTGATCAATGCCAGGGCCCCGCCAGCAGGCAAGGGGATCCCAAGGCAGTTGCTGGGCATGGAGGCCAGAGGGACATAGGCTACCAAGGAGACAGAACTGAACCTCACATCACCCTACTTGGCCCAGAGATGGCTGGTAGTCAAAGATGGGTAAGACCCCACAGGGTGGGGCAACCTAAGACAGGCACAGTCGGGGGGCCAGTAGGAGAAAACTTGGGGTTCAACAGAGGTGGGGCACAGATCCTCACCCCCCAATGGTTCAGGGGCTTGAACACTCGCCCCTTCTAAGGAAGGTCTCCTGTCCCCATGGCTGCTTCCCGCTTCCCATGCCCAGCTCAGATCGGGACCCAGGTAAAGACAGAGACTGGCTGACAGCAGCTGCCCTCTTACTGCAACAGGACTTGTTTTTCATTTCTACCCTGGACCACAGGGAAAGGGGCAGCTGAAGGAAAGGGCTGTGTCAGGATGCTGCCTTCTTCCCTTTCTTCTCCCTCTTTTTTCTAAACACTTCCATGCCTTGTAGTTCTTTTGCTTTCTCTTCTTTTTCTCTCTACTACCCTCCATCTTCCATATCAGCTGACCCAGAGGGCACAGCTTACTCCTCCTCGGACACTGACACCACCATCAACCACGGCCCTGATGGACCCTTTGATGCAGCCCTTCAACTCGCTGACGCTTCGGGAAGCCCGTCGCCAGTGATGCCGCCCACTAGCCAGACCAACAAAGACAATCAAACCAACAACTTGAGGACAGCTGAAATCCCTTGACTGAAGAGGCCGGCACCCTTCTACAGGAATGGGGCTCCTTGTGTGCTCCATCCACTATGTTTATAGTTATGCTCACTGTCATTGCTTGCCAGTCTTCTTCCAAGTCTTAAATGGCCAATCTGAGAGGTGGCCACTGATTTGCATGCGCTATCATTTAAAAAATAAAAAAGGGGGAATTTGCCGGAAGCCGGTCCATCCTTGCTGCTTGACACAGTCGCTGCAGGAAAGAAACATCTGCACAGCATATGTTTCAAGGGACCTGGCATATATAACATACTGTTCTTAATATGTTTGCTCCCCTTAGCGCTGTGTGTTTTAACCAAGGTCACCTCTCCGAGAAAGGTTGTTTCCCCAGGTAGGGATTTTTCCCTGAAGTTAGGGAGGGGATGAAACTCCTTAACTAAGTGCCAGGCGGGTAATTAATCACTTTAACTATGAACAATCATGCTTAAGCTACATAATCTTTACTCCCTGGAATGGAGATAAGAAACGCCCTAACCTTTGGAATAGAGATTGATAGGATTGGAATCAACTGGTATAAATACAGATGTAACAAGACAGAACTTAGAAGACAGAACTTACACAGAACCTAGAGACAGAAGAACTTCGCTGGAGAGAACATGGCAAAAGATCCTGGACTGAACCTGACTACAGAAATTGGCAAGAGAACCTGACTAGAACCTGGTGACTGAACCTGGCTGGAGAACCTAGCGAGGGAACATGGCTACAGAGCCTGGCTGGAGAACCTGGAGAACCTAGCAAGAGAACATGGACACAGAACCTGGCTGGAGATCCTAACCAGAACTTCGCTGGAGATCCAGAGCAGAACCTCTCTGGAGATCCAGACCAGAACTTGGCTGGAGAACCTGGCTGGAGAACCTAGCAAGAGAACATGGACACAGAACTTCGCTGGAGATCCAGACCAGAACTTGGCTGGAGATCCTGGTTAGAGATCCTTGCTAGGCCGCTGATCAACTGAACGCTGTCTCCGTGTCATTCCTTCTTCACCGACTCCGTCTACGCCTTTGGGAAACCCTGGACCTGCTGGGGCAGGACCCCAGCATCTGGCGCCCGAACAGGGACCCTTAGGTAAGCCCCCCATTCCCCTAGGCAAGCGCCCCGCACTCGGGACGGATAGGACTCCACCGTAGGAAGAGGGTGGATAGTCGTCGCCGACTCCGTCCACACCTTTGGGAACTCCTGAAACAGGATTCCCCTAGGTAAGCCCCCCTCCTCATTGAGAACCCCCACACTCGGGACGGATAGGACTCCACCAGGGTGCTACAGACCCCCCTATAGAGGATAAGTAGGGTAAGAAGGTGGATAGAACAGAACTTAGATTGAGAAGATGTGCCATACTGAGTCCAAAGAAAGAAGACTCTGTATTGATCTTTAGATTAAGAAGATGTGCCATACTGAGTCTAAAGAAATAAGACTCTGTATTGATCTTTTAACACATATGCTTGCTAGCAGAGGAATTAAGGTTACTCCCAGTCAGACAGAACGTTTTATACAAGAAGTATGTCCATGCTTTATTGAGGAAGGAAAAGTAAATGTAAAGGCATGGGAGGAGGTAGGCCCAAGGAGCCTTATCCTTAACCCCACTGCATCCTTTCCACCCTGGGAAAGTGCAGGATTGGCAAGCTCTCCCTGGGGTGATAGATCAGGACTCAGGTAATAGCGGAAAGCGCCAATCCTACTCTTAAAATGGATACAAGAGAGCATTTTGGGTTTTTCTTTTTAATGCCCGCTTTTAAAAAAATAAAAAAGGGGGAATTTGCCGGGAGCCGGTCCATGCTTGCTGTTTCAAGGGACCCGGCATATATGGCATACTGTTCTTAATATGTTTTCTCACCTTCTTGGCACTATGTGTTTTAACTAAGGTCTCTGAGAAAGGTTGCTTCCCCAGGTAGGGATTTTCCCCTGAAGTTAGGGAGGGAATAAAACCTCTTCACTAAGTGCCAGGTGGGTAATTAATCACTTTAACTACGAACAATCATGCTTAAGCTACATAATCTTTACTCCCTGGAATGGAGATAAGAAACGCCCTAACCTTTGGAATAGAGATTGATAGGATTGGAATCAACTGGTATAAATACAGATGTAACAACACAGAACTTAGAACACAGAACTTAGAAGACAGAACCAAGAAGACAGAACCTACACAGAACCTAGAGACAGAAGAACTTCGCTGGAGAGAACATGGCAAAAGATCCTGGACAGAAACTGGCCACAGAACCTAGAGACAGAACCTAGCGAGAGAATCTGGCTGAAGAACCTAGAGACTGAACCTGGCTACAGAACCTGGATAGAACATGGCAAGAGGACCTGACTAGAACCTGGTGACTGAACCTGGCTGGAGAGCCTAACCAGAACTTCGCTGGAGATCCAGACCAGAACTTGGCTGGAGATCCTGGCTAGGCTGCTGATCAACTGAACACTGTCTCCGTGTCATTCCTTCTTCACCGACTCCATCTATGCCTTTGGGAACCCCTGGACCTGCTGGGGTTGGACCCCGGCATTTTTCTATAGCTAAAAAGTACAGATAGCCTTTCTATGCATTCTACTAACATTTGGAAGAAAATATATTTTCTACCCAGTCCTGTAATTATTGACATTAAATCTCCCAGCCCACTTATCTATCCACTATGCCCAATCATGGATGGCTTTGGCTTTCTCAATTCCTCGGCTCCAGAAAGCTAACAGAACATGGAACATGCTAACCTGAACTGTATGCTATTGCTATTGAACAATATTCCTGGTTTCTCAGCATCTCCCTTTTTTTCTCAACCTTCAAATGTTTAATACTAGACATCAATCACTTTTACCAGAGAACTATTAACTAGAGTCCACCTAATTTGACAATTAGGTGGTTACTGAGCACTGAGTGACTCAATCTTAACAGAATCTGGATTCCTGTGGGTTTAAGAATGAATAAGAAATGAAGACATAGAGACAGGCCTGCATAGGCTACAGTTTCAAAAACTTGGCTATAAATGGAAGAGGATGCAAGAAAGTGATCCAGCATTTTTATAAACTGTCGGGAAGGATCCAAGGGAAAGAATGGAAACAAAGTTCTGGAGAAGAAAAGAAAGAAGGTCTACTGTGCATTAGATCTAGCACACACATTCTCTATTTAATCATCAAATAAGCTTTGTGAGGCATAGTATCTCCATTCTACAAAAGCAGGTATCTGAGGTAAAGACATTAAGGCCCTGGATGGTTTGGCTCAGTAGATAGAGCGTCAGCCTGCGGACTGAAAAGTCCCAGGTTCGATTCCAGTCAAGGGCATGTACCTTGGTTGCGGGCACATCCCCAGTAGGAGGTGTGCAGGAGGCAGCTGATTGATGTTGCTAACTCTCTATTCTCCCTTCCTCCATGTAAAAAATCAATAAAATATATATTTAAAAAAAAGAATTTTGCTCAAGGTTCTACAGCTAGTAAGCTACAAAGTCAAAACTGAAATCCAGGTTTTTCACAAAAAATCCACGATTCTTTATATCATACTACTATGGACAGGAAAATAAACTAAATTCTCAACAATGACATGAAAAAGAGGTTAAAGATGAAAACAAGCTGACAGGTAAGGGAAGTATGGGATGATGAAAAGGAGTGAATTCAGGTTTCTTAGTCTCTAAAGTAGGGGTCCTCAAACTTTTTAAACAGGGGGCCAGTTCACTGTCCCTCAGACCGTTGGAGGGCTGGACTATAGTTTAAAAAAAAAACTATGAACAAATTCCTATGCACACTGCACATATCTTATTTTGAAGTAAAAAAACAAAACGGGAACAAATACAATATTTGTATTTGCATGTGGCCCGCAGGCTGTAGTTTGAGGACCCCTGCTCTAAAGTCTACATGCAGTAAGAAACAAGGTCATCTGCTGAAAGTGAGTGGGATATTACTGGGCACAGTGAGAATGAGGTGAATGTAAATATTTGAAATAATCACTATGCATAATGGAAAGACCCATGCTATTAGAGGGGTCCAAATGAGGTTGAAAATCATAAGACATTCCTAATCTGTTATCTGAGAACAATCTCTCCCTTCTCTGAACTCCCATCATTCTGTTTATTACAGTATGAGCTATAATATAAATACAAGGTAGTATATGGGCTAGCTCTGTACAAATACTTACTCCACACTGGATAATTAGTTTTTGGGAAGCAAGGCCCATGCTTTCTAACTCTCCATATGCCCCCATAATACCATTTTATAGTGTCAACCTTGTATTTTTCCTCTGTGTTTTAGAAGGTAGCAAACAGGAAAAGAGTAAGAGAATGGTGAGAATCAAAACTAAGATGGAGATCATGATGCTAAAGCAACTGCTTCTTCACATTACCTCTCTGCTTCAAAGAACTAATTGCTTTCCCAGTAATTATAAAATAAAACCCAGATGTTTCAGTATGACATAAGGCATTCCCATAATCTGGCCTTAACTGTGGTCTCCAGACTTGTCCTCAAACATTTTGCACATTCATCTTCTCTGTGCCTTTCTTTGGTTATTCCTTTCCTCTCCTATCTCTGCCTGCCCAAATCTTACCCATTCATCAACATATTTGCCAGTGTTATCTCCGATAAGGGTTTAATCTCCAATATTTACAGGGAACTCATACAGCTTAACAAAAGGAAGATAAACAACCCAATTAAAAAATGGGCAATGGACCTAAATAGATACTTTTCAAAAGAGGACATAAGGAAGGCCAAGAGACATATGAAAACATGCTCAAAGTCACTAATCAACCCGAGAGATACAAATCAAAACGACAATGAAACAGCCTAAGTGTCCATCAGCAGATGAGTGGATTAAAAAACTGTGGTACATCTATACAATGGAATACTATGCTGCGGTAAAAAAGAAGGAATTCTCACCATTTGCAACAGCATGGATGGAACTGGAAAGCATTATGCTAAGTGAAATAAGCCAGTCAGAGAAAGATAAATATCACATGATCTCACTCATTTATGGAATATAATAAACAACATAAACTGATGAACAAAAACAGATCCAGAGACACAGAAGCATAGATCAGATGCTCAAAACTTAGAGGGAAGGTAGGGGAGGATGAGGGTAAGGGGGAGAGATCAACCAAAGGACTTATATGCAAGCATATAGGCCTAACCAATGGACACAGACAACAGGGGGGTGAGGGCATGAGTGGGGAAGATGGGGGGTAATGTGGGATAAAGACACATATGTAATAACTTAATCAATAAAAAATTTAAAAAAGAAACAAGCCCTAACCGGTTTGGGTCAGTGGATAGAGCGTCAGCCTTCAGACTCAAGGGTCCCAGGTTCGATTCCGGTCAAGGGCATGTACCTTGGTTGCAGGCACATCCCCAGTGGGGGATGTGCGGGGGGTGGCTGATCAGTGTTTCTCTCTCATCGATGTTTCTAACTCTCTATACCTCTTCCTTCCTCTCTGTAAAAAATCAATAAAATATATTTTTTTTAAAAAAGAAAGAAACAAAAAAAACCCCGAAAATGAGGTACCATCTCACACCTGTCAGAATGACTATCATCAACAAATCAACAAATGACAAGTGCTGGAGAGGATGTGGACAAAAAGGAACCCTCATGCACTGCTGGTGGGAATGCAGACTGGTGCAGCTACTGTGGAGAACAGTATGGAGTTTCCTCAAAAAACTAAAAATGGAGCTCCCATTTGACCCAGTGATTTTACTTCTAGGAATACATCCCAAGACACTAGAAACACCAATCAGAAAGGATATATGCACTCCTATGTTCATAGCAGCACAATTTACAATAGCTAAGATTTGGAAGCAGCCTAAGTGCCCATCAGCAGATGAGTGGATTAAAAAACTGTGGTATATCTACACAATGGAATACAATGCTGCTGTAAAAAGGAAGGGACTCCTACCATTTGCAATAGGATGGAGCTGGAGAGCATTATGCTAAGTGAAATAAGTCAGTCAGAGAAAGATAAATATCACATGATCTCACTCATTTGTGGAATATAATGAACAACATAAACTGATGAACAAAAACAGATCCAGAGGCAGAGAAGCATCGATCAGATCGTCAAACCTCAGAGGGAAGGTAGGGAAGGTAGGGGAGGGAGGGAAGGTAGGGGAGGGAGAGATCAACCGAAGGACTTGTATGCATGCATATAAGCATAACACATGGACACAATCACCAGGGGTGTGAGGGCATTAGCGGGTGGAGGGGTGGGGGAGCAAAAGGGGGCATAAGGGCACATGTAATACCTTAATCAATAAAGAAAAAAAGAACCCAGCTCAGATGCTACTTCCTCCCTTAAGTCTTCCTCATTCCTATCCCAAAGCAGTCTCCTTTTGTGTTCTTATAATAGTTTCTAAGTTTACTTGAACACTTATTATATTACATTCAGTTTTGTGTTTATTCAGTTTCCTCTACTAAAATGTAAGCTACTGAGAGCATGGATTGTGTTCTGGTCTAGGGCAGTGACAGCGAACCTATGACACGCGTGTCAGAGTTGACACGCGAACTCATTTTTTTGGTTGATTTTTCTTTGTTAAATGGCATTTAAATATATAAAATAAATATCAAAAATATAAGTCTTTGTTTTACTATGCTTGCAAATATCAAAAAATTTCTATATGTGACACGGCACCAGATTTAAGTTAGGGTTTTTCAAAATGTTGACACGCTGAGCTCAAAAGGTTCGCCATCACTGATCTAGGGTATATCCCACAGCCTTTATTATTAATGTATGATACTTAATTCAACTGAAAAAGCTGGAACTTAAAAGTGATACCTAGTCTTAAGCCTCACTCTCTGCCCCATGGTGTTTACTCACTTTTTCAGCTTCTATAATCTACTTAAAAAATCACAATTTTTCTTATACTAACTATAGTTACCCATCTGTAATTTACCCTAAGAAAAAAATTCTCTTTTAAAGGTGATCTCCTGGTTCGTGGGTCAACACCCAACCACTGTGCCACACTGGCCAGGCAAGAAAAAAATTATTAAAAGGGGGAAAGAAAAGCTCTAGTGGAAAAAGTAGAAACATTTCAAGCTTTCAACAATAAAAACAGGCTAGACACATGTGAAAGACATTGGCCTGATGGAAACTGATAATATGTCAAATGAAAACTGAGTATTGAAATATGATGAAAATCTAAAAAATGGTGAAAGACGAAGGTAGAACACAAAATTCTATCTATACTACAATTAGGAAAAAGAATATGCAAATAGGTGAGAACCAGAAGGAAATGCTGAAAATCAAGATTGCTGTTTGTTACAGTGAATAATTTCAGATTTTAAAAAAAAGGTACCACTCGAGGATATGTTATTATTGATTTGAGAGAGAGGGAGGAATGGAGAGAGAAACAACAACGTGAGAGAGAAACATTGATAGGTTGCCTCCTGTATGTGCCCCAATTGGGAAGCAAACTCACAATCTAGGTATATGCCCAAATTAAACCGCAAACTTTTGGTGTACAGGACGATGCTCCAACCACTGAACCACCTGGCCAGGGGGGTGGCACCATTCATTTTTTATGTTGATACATAGTACCACAATTTCTCCCCAAAAGAAAAAAAAGTCCTTTTAAAAGAAATAGTATGATCAATATTTAAATATGCAGTCCATTAGATTTTTAAATTCCATAAAGGTAGAACAATGGATCTCCATTGGGGGTGAGTTTGCTTGACACCCTCCCTAGACATTTGGTGATGTCCGGAGATATTTTTGGTTGTCATGATGGGGTGGGGGAATCTACTGGTATATAATGGTGGGAGCCAGGGAGGCTGCTAAATATCCTACAATGCACAGAACAGTCTCCCCTTCCTTCTACAAAAGAATCAGCCAGCCCCAAATGTCAATAATGTCATTGCTGAAAAACTATAGGGTAGAGAATGTGTCATCTTATTGGTTTCTGGAAACCTACTGGCTAGAACAGTGCCTAGGGTGCAGAAAACACTCAACATATATGAATGAACACACACCATCCTTTCTCCTTGGACTTTATCCTGATACTGTGAACTACCCCACTGTCAAGCTTTTTATTTTGTGCTCAGTCTCATCTAATAAACCAAATTCTGAAGCTTCATAGGATCAATTCTTTATAATGTATCAAAGGCACTATGAGTAATGACTTCTTATAACTTCCAACTTCTAAAGACATCAAAATTTGCTACACTTAGTTTTTAATACCTTTAACACTTGGTAGTTACCCAAAGAGTAGTTATAACTCATTTTAATAAAAATGCAAGCATAAAAATAAAGACACATTATAAAATATTTTTCTAAGTACTGTTTCAAAACAGAGGGGAAGGAGGCTGGGGGGAGGTTGAAGAAGGTAAAGGGAGTCAAATATATGGTGATTGAAGGAGGCTAAACTTTGGGTGATGAACACAGTGTATTATAGAATTATACACTTGAAATTTATATATCTTATTAACCATGTCATTCCAATAAATTTAGTAACACAAATATGGTTTCAAGAATAAATTACCAATTATGAAATGACTTCTAAAAAGCCTGATGATCTTCAATCACAAATTCAATAGATTCAAGGAACATTTCTGAACATCCACCATGTACAGACCACTATACTATACTTAATATAGAAAATTTTCTATTTTAAATATACCATGTAAAAAAATAAAAATAAAATAGTCTGGCTGTTGTGGCTCAGTGGTTGAGCATCAACCTATGAATCAGGAGGTATGGTTAGATTCCTGGTCAGGGCACTGCTTGAGTTGTGGGCTCCATCCCCAGTAGGGGGTGTACAGGAGGCAGCAGATCAATTATTCTCATCATTGATGTTTCTATCTCTCTCTTCCTTTCCCTTTATCTCTGAAATAAAAAAAATATATTAAAAAAAATAAAATCAATAAATACACCACGTAAACAACTACTAAACTAATATTGACATAATATCTTACCACATCTTGTTTCAATTCTTGTACAGGGAACTCATTTCCAACTTTGTGTGCAGTGTTCTCTGTTTCCTATTTTAAAACAAGAGAAACAGAGACCAAATGATAACATCCTTTCTTTAAAACTCTGTTTAAAATGGGTACAAATTAGAAAATACAGCATTAATAAATCAAACACCCAGCCCAGCTGGTGTGGCTCAGTGGATGATCATCGACCTATGAATCAGGAGATCAGGGTTCGATTCCTGGTCAGGGCACATGCCTGGGTTATGGACTTGATTTCCCAGTAGGAGGCTTGCAGGAGGCAGCCAATCATTGATGTTTCTACCTCTTTTTCCTTCTCCCTCTCCCTTCTTCTCTAAAATCAATAAAAGTATATTTAAAAAACAAATAAATAAAAGGCCCATAAAGGGCTCAAATGTTTGTATACTGATAGATGCCCAGAGGTTTTATGCCAACCGGGACAATATGGTTTGTATAAGAAGGTTATCAATCAGCAATTTTAATTTTTCGACTGCAATAGAATATTTTCCTTTAAAAGTGCCTTTTTAACCTTAATAAACTGTGCAGCAGGGATGGGAAACGTCCGGCCTGCATACCATATAAGGCTGGCAAAATCATTTGGTCTGGCCCTGCCAAGCCATTGGGGGTGAGTTAATTAAATGTCTGACCAAATACAGTAGGCTAACTTTTAAGTTGATAATTTTGTATGGCCTGCAAATGATGTTATAAATATCCAAATGGCCCTTGGAAGAAAATAGGTTCCCCATCCCTGCTATACAGGAAGATAAGAACTACTAAGTACCTTTATAGCCTAAAAAGATTAAGGATTTAAGCAAAAATAACAAAGTATTGCTGCATAAATATGCATAAATATAAAAGTATATAATGCAGAAAAGCACATTCAGACAATTGTTTTCTTAAAAACTCTATATTCTTTAGAAAAAAAGGAAGCAAAACTTAACCAGAAATTAAATGAAGTCCTAGAACAATAGGTGAACAAAATTAAACCCACCAAAAATACATATATATCTACGTATACATTCATATACACATACGTACATATATATATATATTTGGGAGGTTAGAGAAGGTAGAAGTAGATACTGCATTTTTCTAGGAAAAATTTTTGGTGAAATAAGATCATGCATTTGTAAAACATAACACCATATTTTTTTCCATCTTAAGTTATCTTTACATTTATAGAATACAGCAATTTGAACACTACTACTAATACTGAGAGGAAAAAAAAAACCTCTTCATAATTCTTGGTGCACACCACAGACTTGTTAAAGAAGGCATTTTTTTTTGTCAGATAAGTGACTTAAGACACACAAGAATGTATGTAAGTATTAAGGTAGCACTTCTACAAAGTATCCAGATGTTATCACAATAGGCTCCATGATATAGTTACTCCAGAGATTATTAGATTCTACTAATTTTAAGTGTTAGATAAAATTCAAAGTCTACCACAGCCCAAGAGGGCCTAACATGATATTGCCCCTGCCTTCATCTTTGACATCTTCTACATTTTCACCCTCCCTCTCCCACCAATACCCCACGATTACACTTGATGGCTCTCTACCATCCTTAGAGTCATAGCTCCAGTGTTATTACATCAGAACAGACTTCCCTTACTACCCTAAAATAGCCTCACCCCCTCAACTTTCAATCACATTATCCTATTTTCTTTTTCTTCTTTGAACTATCATCATCTGAAACTACCTTGTTTACTTATTTTTTTCTCTTCCCTACCCCACTAGAATGTCAGCTCCTTGTTTGTTCTGTCTACCACTACTTAACCAGCACCCTAAAACAATGCCTGGCAAAAGTAATCACTTGTTGAATGAATGTTGAATAATGCATGTTCTGACTTTTCTTCAATTAATACACATATCTTAAGTTTATATATCCTTTAATCAAATACTGGCATTAAACTTATTACAAACACCTATAATCAAAAGCAATTAAAGGTGGGGGAAGAGTTAACTGGAAAAAGGTGGTCAAAAGGTACAAACTTCTAGTTAGAACAGTGGTTCTCAACCTTGGCTGCATATTAGAATCACCTGGGAATCTTTTTAAAATTCTGATTTCTGGGCCTCATCCTCCGGAAATTCTGTTTCTTTGTTATGAGGTGGGGCCACAACATTAGTAACAAAGAAACAGAATTTCCGGAGATGAGGCCCAGAAATCAGGATTTTAAAAAGATTCCCAGGTGATTCTAATGTGCAGCCAAGGTTGACAATCACTGAGCTAGAAGATAAATAGGTACTAGGGATGTAACGTACAACACAATGGCTATAGCTAACACTACAGTTTAATATACAGGAAAGTTGTTGTGAGTAAAGAGTTCTCATTACAAGGAAATTTTCCCCCATTTTTTCTTTCTTTTTATTGTATCTATGTGAGAAGATAGATGTTAGCTAAACCTATTGTGATAATCATTTCCTAATATATGTAAATCAAACCATCATGCTGTACTATTTAAACTTATACAGTGATGTGTGTCAGTTATATCACAATAAAACTTGGAAAAAAGAAACAAAAGCACAGTTAATGCATGTTAGAGAAACACCTTCAACTGCATTACAAATTAAGTATAAGTATCCAATTCTCCTCCAATAACTGTTCATGAGTAAGAAAATCAGAGGCATTGTACAACCTATATCCATGGATAGTTTCCCTAAATTAACCTAAGCAAAATTACACACTAAGAACTCTTGTACCTAATTTTAATTTGTTTGAATTAATTATAAAGATCACAGATTACTGTTGTTACACTGACCAAGACTGCCAAGCAGTGATTAGACTTCTGTTTTATTTGGCTTTAATAAAACTCTTCTGGACTTTGAACTTTTGAAAGCTATCAACTCCTATAAGTTAAACTGCTATTAAGTCATAAGTTTATAAGTTTAAAGGAGTGATATGGCACCTACCAGAAGATACAATCTCTAGAGAAGTAAAATTGAAAGATTTCTTAGTAAAACCTCATTTAGTATATCTACATTTAGTATAGCTATCCTATATAATAAGAGGCTAATATGCAAATAGACCAAACTACAGAATGACTGATTGCTATGATGAGCACTGACCACCAGGGGGCAGACGCTCAAGGCAGGAGCTGCCCCCTGGTGTTCAGTGTGCTCCCACAGGGGGAGCGCTGCTCAGCCAGAAGCAGGGCTCACAGCTGGCGAGCACAGTGGCAGTGGCGGCAGAGCTAAGGAACAGGGAGCCTGGCTTCTGGCTGGTGAGCTAATTGGCAGTGGTGGGAGCCTCTCCCGCCTCTGCAGCAGCACAAAGGACCCCTTGGGGGATGTCCGACTGCCGGCTTAGGGGAGTGGGCCTAAGCCGGCAGTCGGACATCCCCCAAGGGGTCCTGGACTGAGAGAGGGCACAGGCCGGGCTGAGGCCCCCCTGCCCCCAGTACACGAATGTTGTGCAGCGGGCCTCTAGTATCTATATAGATATGCATAGATCCATATATATCTAACATACACAGTGGGACCTTGACTTACGAGTGTCCCGACTAACGAGTTTTTCAAGATACGAGCCGTCTCTCGGCCAATTTTTTGCTTTGAGTTGCGAGCTAAAATTTGGGTTACGAGCCAGCTTCAGATACCCCAGCACTAGTTGGCGCAGCGAACGTCACAGTGAACACCACAACATCAGCCCAGCATCACGTGTCTCACTCGTTCACACCTGATTTGACATACGAGTAATTTGAGTTACGAGCTTTGTCACGGAGAGAATTAAACTCGTAAGTCAAGGCCCCACTGTATTTCATATATAATTCTCTCCCAGTGCTAAGATCCAGGTCCTTTCCCTAGCACCTCAATCAGGCTTTGGGGATAAAGCAATGGAAGCCAAGCATATGCTTGCAGACAACTAATACCAACTTCGCTAGACTTGAGACAGTCTTCATATATTACCCCTTCTGGATTTGGACTGCCCCATTACTGAAGCACAGTATCTACTAAATCCCACCTTCCCACCATCAAGCCATTTCTCTAACCCCTATCTATCACAACCTCAGAAACACACTTCCTTTAAAAAGTGTGGTAGATCATTCAATTGCTAGCAGTTCACACCACCTCTCTTTGTGTGGGATATCAGAGCTCTGCTTGTATGCTCCTTACATTATTGAGTTATAACACTTGAGCTTTTAAATTTTAACAAGCATATCCAATGAAAGACTAACTCAGTTTCACAAATGGTTTGTACAAAAGTGATCTACACTAAAACAAACAAACAGGAAACAATTCTTAAATAGCTGTCATAGTCATCCATCCAATACTATCAACACTGTCTCTTTGTTGCTCTTATGTGTTGACATTCTAACTGCCTCTTAACAACTCTCTCTCTGCATTTAGTCTCTTTCCTCCAAACATTCTTCCACCCTTCTACCATGAATCTTTTGTTAATTCCTCAGCAAAAAACACTGGCGAGCCCTGGCTGGTGTGTTCAGTGGTTAGGGCATCTGCCCATGCACCGCAGGCTTGTGGGTTCGATTCCAAGTCAAAGGCACCTACCTGAGTTGTGGGTTCAACCCCCAGGTCCTGGTCAGGGTGGGTGCGAGAGGCAACCAATCGATGGATGTCTCTCTCCTCCCACCTCCCTTCTAATCTCTCTAAAAATCAATAGAAACATATCCTTGGGTGAGGATTAACAACAACAAAACAAAGAAACAAAATAACAAACAAGAAAACCTTGGAGAGCACAACTGTTTTACATGTAAACATTGATGTCTTAAATGTCTTTTGAAAGATCACATTTAAGGCTCATTAAGTATGGCCCCAATTTTCTTTTTCAGCATTCTATAACTGAAATATTTACATGGGTCAAACAGTCTTTTAATGCTCCCAGCAAATTCTGTCTTTGCACATTCATTAGTTCATACTATTGGCTAACATACAACGCTTTCTCAAATTTTCTCTATCATCTATGCAAATCTCTCTCAATTTTCAAAGCCCAGCACAAGTTTTACCTCCTTCCTAAAACTCTTCTCTGCTATTCCAGGTAACAGTGCTGTCACGGTCACTCTGTCTCTCCCTTCCTCCTCCAAACTCCATGTAGCACTTTGGGTCTATTCTATTTTACAAACATCAATACTTCATATGTCATCTCTTCACATACATGTTCTTCTGTAAGATTATAAAATAATAAAATATCGATACTAATCAAATTTTTCTTGGTTTGCTTAAGCCAGTGATGGCGAACCTTTTGAGCTCGGCGTGTTAGCATTTTGAAAAACCCTAACTTAACTCTGGTGCCATGTCACATACAGAAATTTTTTGATATTTGCAACCATAGTAAAACAAAGACTTATATTTTTGATATTTATTTTATATATTTAAATGCCATTTAACAAAGAAAAATCAACCAAAAAAATGAGTTCGCGTGTCACCTCTCACACGCCTGTCATAGGTTCGCCATCACTGGCTTAAGCTATCAATCAATATGCCATGTATACATAATATGTACTCAATAGTCTTGAGTACATCCATGCCATAGAATACTACTTTACAGTAAAAGAGAACAAACCATTGATACATGCAACAACTTGGATAGATCTCAATCCTTTCAGCCAATCTCAAAAGGTCACACATGCCGGGCCATGTGGATCAGTCAGTGGTTGAGCATTAACCCAGGAACCAGGAAGTTACTGGTTTGATTCCCAGTTAGGGCACATGTCTGGGTTGCAGGCTTGATCCTGGATGGGGGGGGCATGCAGGAAGCAGGTGATTGATGATGTTTCTCTTATCAATGTTTCTCTCTCTCCCCCCGCTTCCCCTCTCAAAAAAAAATCAATACAAACATAGACATATATTTTAAAAAGTCACACACTATATGATTCCATTTACAGGACATTCTCAAATGACAAAATTATAGAGATGGAAAACAGATTAGTGGCTGCCTAGTGTCATGGATGATGTGGGGGAGGTGACAGGTGTGACTTTATAAAGGGATAGCACAGGGAGATCTTTGTGGTGATGAAGCTGATCTACATCTGAAGTATGGTGGCGGTTACACACATATACACATGTAATAAACTGACATAGAACTACATACTCACACTGTCCAATTCTGGCTTTGATATAGAGCTCTAAATAAAATATAAGCACTGGGGAAATGGGTTAAGCATACACAGGATTTTCTCTGTACTGTCTTTGCAGTTTCCTGCAACTCTACAATTATTTCAAAATGAAAAGTAAAAAATAACAATATCCAACTTCATATTTAGCTACTAAATATGTACATTGTCTATCTAATTTTACTGAAGTTAAGGACAATCTATAATTACTGAGATAAAGTAAATTCCCAAAACCTATTTCACCTAAAAATATCTCGGAGCTAAGTGGCTTTTAAAACCTAACTATAATAATAAAAGCATAATATGCTAATTAGACTGGACAGCCTTCCAGACAAAGCTGGGGCTGTGAGGGCCTAGCCCCTTGCACAAAATTTGTGCATCAGGCCTCTGGTAAGCATAATAAAGAGCAATGATCTCTGGATATGGGGATTGAGAACATGAGTGATGGGAGGGGAGTTATATTTTCAATTATCTACTTTTGCACCAAGCAAATTTTAACCATGTCTGTATACTACTTTATTATTTTTATTAAATAGAATATAAAAGGATTTTTATAAAATATAAGGAATAAAGAATTATGATATAACCTTTCTTAAGAACTCAATTTAAGAAAAAGAACATTGTTACTATTAGTTTTCAAGTCTCTTGTATATCCTTTTTCATTTCCATTACATTTGTTGCCTCTTAGAGATGACCAATATCCTAAACTTTGTGTTTATCATTCTCCTGCTATTCTTTATAGTTTGATTATGCTTGCAATTCTAAATAATATATTATTTAATTTTGCATGCTTTTAAACTGAATATAAATGGACTCTTACTGCATATATTTTTCTGTGAATTGTTTCCACCCCACCGCCCACTTAACACTATGGTACTGAAATTCATCCATGTTATTGTATATAACTAATTCATATCCATTGCTATAGAATATTCTATATAAATATACCACAATTTATCAAAGAGACCAATATCCAATGTGTATAAAAAGAAGAAAAGAAGGTAGGGATACTGGAAGTGGAAAAAATAAAGCATGTCTGAGATTATAGATACTTATGTCTAGACATACACAACACACACAAACATATACAAACAAACACATACAGTATATATCCCATTTGATATAAAATATCAAAATCAAAGAATATCTATTTGGTGATATTCCTGTACTTAAAATGACTCTAAGTGATATAATGTCTTTATACCAAACTTTTTGCTTATATATAAGGCTGGGATTGATTTTTATGTATGGTAATGATGATAATATAGGTGCCCATAAGAAGTATACAAGTGTTTTGGTTACTCCACATTTCTGCCATGCAAGTATTACTTTTGCAGTTAAAACACACACACACACACATAAATACAAGTATTTTATAGTGTTTTATTCTAATAAGTATAAACCAAATAAAATTAGAACTCTAAAAAAAATTATAGTCCTTCCATATAGTACAATATATAATTATTTTACTATCTAATCACAAATACAATATTACTTAGCAAAAAATATAAACAGAAAGCAAAAGCAAGAAAATGAAGAATTACATAAAAGAGAAAAATGAATGGAAAGTGTACATTATTTGTAGAAACATAACTTTCAGAAAGCACAACTTACCTCTAATGTTGAAATTCCAACCTTTTCTGAAGACCTGTTCAGAAATAAAAGCAAGGTGGCATTGAATAGTGCAGGTGAGAAGGAAAATACTTCTCTACACAAAAAAGTCTACATTTTAAAAAACATGTATTTATTCTGTGACTGAAAAAAGTCCCTGTGCATATAGAAAATGTAGTAAACACATAAAGAGAAGAAAATTAAACTGACCCATAATCTTACCACATAGAGATGTATTTTTTTGTCTTCCCAGATATATACAGGGCGGGGGCAAATGTAGGTTTACAGTTGTTCATATGGAAAATAATACAATCTATAATAATAAAAGCATAATATGCTAATTAGACCAGAGAGGCAAACGATCTTCCGGATGTCCTTCTAGATGTTGCCGCGGCAGCGGGGGCCAAGGCAGAGGCAGTTAGGGGCGATCAGGCAGGCGAGCAGTTAGGGGTGATCAGGCAGGCAAAGTGGTTAGGGGCGATCAGGCAAGCAGGTAGAGTGGTTAGGGGCGATGAGGCAGGCACCCAAGCAGTTAGGGGTGATCAAGCAGGCAGAGTGGTTATGGGCGATGAGGCAGGCAGGTGAGCAGTTAGGGGCATCAGGCAGGCAGGCAGAATGGTTAGGGGCAATCAGGCAGCCAGACAGAGGCAGTTAGGGGTGATTAGGCAGGCAGGTGAGAAGTTAGGGGCAATCAGGCAGGCAGGCAGAGGGGTTAGGGGTGGTCAGGTAGGCAGGTAGTGTGGTTAGGGGCAATCAGGTAGGCAGGCAGGTGAGTGGTTAGGAGCCAGCAGTCCCAGATTGTGAGGGGAATGTCCAACTGCCGGGGGATTGGACCTAAACCGGCAGTTGGACATCCCCAGAAGGGTCCTGGATTGCGAGAGGGTGCAGGCTGGGCTGAGGGACTCCCCCTGCTCCGTGCACAAATTTCGTGCACTGGGCCTCTAGTAATTAATAAATACTAATGCAAGAATAAACTCTGTTTCATGTACGCACAATTGTAAACCTACTTTCGCTCCACAGTATATCTCTGATAATAAAAGAGTACTATGCTAATTAGACCAGAGTTCATTCTGGATGTCCTTCTGGACTAAGTTGGGGCTGGAGGGAAGTCCGGGTCCCGGGTGCCAGAGGGAAGCCGGTGCCAGCAGCCGGGGGAAGGAAGGCCTACTCTTGCACAAATTTCATGCATCGGGCCTCTAGTATGACAATAATAAGCATTTCTGTTAACAAAATTTTGTACTCTTCCATGATAAATTTCTTTAAGATAAACTACACTTGAGGTAGAACTGCAGGCCAAAGGTTCAGCATTTTGAGACTTTCAGATTACCCTCTGAACAGTTGTACCAATTTACACTCCTACGTTTCTGAGTGCATGTTTCTTAGTATCCCTGCTAAAAATGAGTTTTTTAAAATTTCACAAATTTGATAGACAAAAGTATATCTCATTGTTGTCTTGACTTGTAGTGTGTATGAAGTTATTTTACACATTAGACCTGTACAGTGCTTCTGAAGAGAGTAGACCAGTTTTGTTCCCAGCTCATTTTACTACTGTATCAATACTCTATTCTTAAACAGACTATTCCAGGAATAAAAATTTTTAAAAGTAAATTTCCACACACCCCTGCCACATTTTTCTTCAAATAGAAACAGTTTGATATCCACTACAAAGCATACCCTTATAGCTATTTAGTATATTTTAGGGTTATGCAATAAGGAACACTTTTAAATGAGTAATATTACTATGCCATTCCTAATTTTCTTTTGTTAAAATGCAATGATCACAAATGATACAACTTTATGTTGAATGGCACCTTCAAGATCATCTAACCATACAGCTTCTGCTTACAGTTAAAAACTGAGGTGCTAAGAGATTAAGTGACTAGCCCCAAAGTCACATATTTAGGGGCAGAACAAAGAAAAGCATTGAGTCCTACTACCATGCTCTTCACATGCCACACTGAGTAATCCATGTTTAGCAGAGGAATCCTTGACCTTTAATCAAAACATAAGTGTGATAAAAATTACTTTTGCCATTTAACAGAAAATCAACCCCTATATTCAACGAACATTTATGGAATACCTATTGTGTACCAGGGACTGGAGATATGAAAGTGAATAAGACACAATTCTAGTTTAGGGGGGTTTAAGGCTTGTTTTACAAGGGTAGCTGTATAAAATGGTGCCTGCCCATTTAATTGCTGTGCCTGGACAATATAATTTAATATCAACAAAGGACAATTTCCAGAAATGATAATTATTATATCCCTAGTTATTTGGCTTCTCTGGAAAACCTATACTACTATGTAACAAAATCATGTTTATCCAGATGATTAGGACCAAGTACTCAGATTTTTAAAAAAATCCACACAAAAGATAGCTACAATAATACAAGTACAATGAAAACCACAAAAATAAGAAAAACAGAAATCTTGAAGGGGGCTCACATTTCCATGTGGCACATATTCTAAATGCCAATCAGGGGGAAAAAAATCACCTGCTAAGATTTTTAAAAACTTAAGCCCCATGTGAAGTAGAGAAGGGAAGAAAAAAATTCTGCCTTATCCATATCCCTTATTTTGAAAAATCTGACCAGATTTTTAGATGCCTGTCTAAAGAAACAAAAACAAATAAACAGAATAGGGAGCCACATTTATCTTCTGTATGTAACTGGTTCCATAAAGAGCACTTTCTGGCTGTTGATTCATAGGATTTAAGTTATGGGCCAATTGTTGACACACATAGAAATATTCTAGATTGCTTCTGGTGGGGCTTTACATATGGCAGTGTACAAACTACAAAGAGTAATTTATTACAGTCAAACCTCAGTTCTCAAACATCCCCCATCTCGAACAATTCGCCTCTCAACCTGACAACCCTTTTATGCTGATACTTGTATGAGCATTCCCATGTCTCTTGGGCGACAAAGGAGAGTCTGAGTCAGTTTACCACTAAATCTCACGCTGTTAACATCCCAGGAAAGTATGCTGTGAATATTTTCGTGTTTTTATGCTTCTGTTGCTGCTTATTATGAAATTTTAATTTTTTACTGTACATTTTTTATTGAATTTTCATTTACATTTCATGTCCTTTTTGTTTTTAAAGTGTTTATTTATAGATTAAACAGTCTATTAGACATGTACTGTATATAAGAAAGGCTAGCCCTCGCTGGATTGGCTCAGTGGATAGAGTGTTGGCTTATGGACCGAAGGGTCCTGGGTTCGATTCTGGTCAAGGGCACATGCCTGGGTTATGGGCTTGAGCCCCAGGAGGGGGTGTGCAGGAGGCAGATGATCAATGATTCTCTCTCATCATTGATGTTTCTATCTCTTTCTCCCTCTCACTTCCTCTCTGAAATAAATTAAATATTTTTTAAAAGGCTAAAACAAGGAATCATTTGGGGGGGGGGTCTAGAACGGATTAATTCAATTCAGATTACTTCTAATGGTAAATAATGATTTGGTTCTTGAACAGCCTTCCAGAATGAATTAAGTTTGAGAACCGAGGTTCCACTGTACTTCCTTTTGAGAGACAAGGGGACATAGTGAAAAGAGTATGGATTTTTGAGCAGATGAACCTGTTGAATATTGTTTCTACCATTTACCCTATGTGAGATCTTGACCAAATTAATTTCTCCAGGCCTCAGTCTCCTCCTCTGTAAAAGGGAGTAAAACCACCTACTTCACAGGAATACTACAAGGGTTGAGAGAATACATGGGGCACACATAATAGTAGTTTCTTCAGCAGCTTTGAATTGCTCCATTGAAAATCAAATGATGAACTTCACTAAGTTTCTCCAAGGCACTTTGGCAGTCTGTCAGTAGTGGGGAGCCTGAGGTCAATTTCTGGAACACAGAAAAGATACCCGAAAGCCTGTCAAGCTCCAGCCCACTTAACAGAGAAAGTGAAAAACAAAACAAAACACAAAAACCAAACAAACAAAACAGATTATATTGAGCTGATGATTAATATGGGATCCTGCTTGCATTTGATGAGGTCATTAAACAAAAAACTAATTACAAAAGACACTCATGTTCAAAATATATTTCAAATGTTACTGAATGATTAAGCACTTGTTAGGTAGGTAAAACACTTCAGACTATTATACTTTTTCCAGTCTAAATAAGCCTAAAATTGTCTCTAACACGGTAGTCTGTAAGAGCAGAATTCTGTTATGAGGTATTTTTGATCCATCTATAGAGCATTAGCATCTAGTAAAAAGTAAAAGCATGTTTATAACATTGAAGGTTGGCTAAAATGATTTGTATCATGTGCAAAGATGAGAAAAGAACAATTCACTTCACAGTAAGAAACAGTAAATCGTTATTTAGTATTCCCACAGAAAGCATTCCTAATAGGGCCCTTGTATAAAGCAAGGTTTGAAAAACTATGCTAAGACTTGACTTGCTTTAGCTTTAGTCCTCATAACTTTCCTATGAGATAGTTATATTGCCTTCACTATTTTACACAATGAAAAACCGAGGCATAGGTCAGATTAAGTAATTTAAATTGTACTGCTAGTAAATATTAGGACCAGAATTTGACCTTAGGCAGCCTGACTCTAGGGCCCACTCTCTCAAATACCTTGCAATATTGCTTCCTTTCTAGGTATTAAAAGATGGTGGTTATAAAAATATTCTAAGTGCTGCTATGAATGAGCACTAAAGTAAAGGCAATTAGTGCTGCTTGGGTTGGACTAAACTAATTAAGTCAAAGGCTCTGAATCTTGATCTGCCTTTAACAACTACAATTAATGCCTAATTGATTTGGCACTACTAGGGAATAGGACACTAAAATGTTCCATAAATAAAATTTCCAGAAATGAAACTTCTCTTTGAGTGCCAAACTTCTTAAAGTATTTTAAATTCCAAATTTCAATAACAGCTAAGCCTTGCTGTTCAGTAATTTTTTCCTTGAAATTACTTTCTTAAACAAAGGATATACAATTGCCCCTTTCTTATTGACCCAGAGTAGTTATCATGCTCAAATATAACACTATATTTTAATATTCTAATGACCTCCAGGGACCCTAAGGTGTAGAGGACTTAATTGTCTTCACACTACAGGACCCTAGGCTACTAAGCTTGGAATGTCTGTGTTTTGCATCTTCTTCCTCTATTTGTGCTCACTTCTTACAACTGGCCATGCGCCCACTTTTAAGCTTTACACGCCCCTCCATTTCTAATTTTTGCTTCTGATCTGCACTGAGCTAGGAAACCAGGTTTTTAAAAATGGAATTGCGAAGGAGACTAGACTGTGGGTGGTGAACACACAATAGAACATATAGATAATGTACTATAGAAGTGTATACTTGAAACCTATTTAATTAACCAATGTAACCCCGATAAAGTCAATAAAATATTTTAAAATAAAGAAATAAATATATTTCCTTTTTAAGAAAACAAAAATAAAAATGGAATTGCATGGTAAAGAATTCAGAGATTCTGAGTGAGGGTTTCCCCATGAGAAATTTTGTACATTATTTTATTGTGGACTTTATGGCACTTTTTTTTTATTTTTCAGAGGATGGTTTAAGTGATTACTTCTTTTTTTCCCCAATTTTAAAGGACTCAGTTTATTAACTGACCAGATTACAAAAATAACCATGGTAGATACCTTAGTTCATTCTTCTAATAAGCCTATTGATCTGGTCCCCCTGTTACCAGCATCTCCACCTTCTAGAAAACGGGTGGTCTTTTTCTTCATCCTACCTCGTGGAGAAGACAACTTGAAGGGCCACAGGAAGTTGTTTACTTCTTTGAAGCGCTTTCCAACAGTATAGATCTCATGAATCAGATCTCCCATGCAGATGATTCCATATTTACCAAGAGATTGAGCAATCAGAGTTATCTGTCAGGGCAATTTGTTTTTTGTTGACTTTGCCATAACCACACTTGTAGATCAATTCATTTACTGACTTCAGGTTTGGGTAACCCCATGCAATGTGTGCCTCCACATCCTCAGCTTGTTAACTGAAGCCTTGTTGAGCTTAACAAAGGTGCCTCTGAAGATCTGGAGAAGGCAAAGAAGCTGCAGCATCTTCCAGATCTTTGGGCTCACACCATTGATACTTCTAATCCTGATGACAAATGCTAATTTGGGTTCAGCAGGTACAAAGAAGTTGCCAGCTTCTCTTGTCACCCGAGCCATTCAAATCTCCTTTCTGTACATCTGCTTGTATTCCTTGTGAGAGTGCTTAGCTTTTTCATAGATGAGCTTCCTTCTTGCCTTTTAAAGCATCTTTTGGGCAAACTTCTTTCTCAGGTGCTTGATCTTCAGCTCTGTGAAATTCATTCACTTTTTCTTGAGGGTTTCTGGCACAGCAGGAACTTTCTTCTCTTCTGCACCCTCCATGGCTCCAGCCAGAAAACAGCTTAAGTGATTATTTATTTCCAATTGTATCAGAGGATCATTATTACCAAAGAAGTAGCTGCCAAATAAGTTGAGCTGCCATAGCTCTTAAGTATCCCTACACAATCATTCAACTCCTCTTTGTAACTCAGTTTCTAACTTCAAAGTAGTGATAATAACATTATTCAGACTGCTGCCTAAAGAAAACTACATTTATATACTGCATAACTATGTTTCCATCAATGTTCTTAATATAGGATGATGGTCCCATCTATAGATATAAAGAGCCAGGGGCTGTCACATCCGAAACAACTGAATGGATGACCGAACTGGCTAAGTGGGGCGACAAGGCTGCAGGGGGGTTAATGAGGGATGACCAAATGACTGAAGAGCAGGCTGTGTGGGGAGACCAGGCTGAAGGGGGGGGGGCAGTGAGGGGCAACCAAACAGCAGGCTGTGTGGGGTGACCAGGCCAGCAGGGGGGGGGCAGTGAGGGGTGACCAGGCTGGTGGGGGGGGGCACATGGGGGCAACCAGGTTGGCAGGGGGGCAGTTAGGGGCAACCAGGCTGGCAGAGGAGGGCAGTTGCGGGCGACCAGGCTGTCAGGGGGCAGTTGGGGGCGACTATGCTGGCAGGGGGGACAGTGAGGGGCAACCAGGCTGGTAGGGGGGCAGTTGGGGGCAACCAGGCCGGCAAGGGGGGCTGTTAGGGGCAATCAGGTTGGCAGGCAGTGATAGTAAGGGGTGATCAGGCTGGCAGGGAGTCCAGTTAGGGGCGATCAGGCAGGCAGGCAGGTGAGCAGTTAGGAGCCAGTGGTCCTGGATTGTGAGAGGGATGTCCAAATGCCGGTTTAGGCCCGATTCCCCGAGGGGTCCGGATTGGAGAGGGTGCAGGCTGGGCTGAGGGGATCCGCCCTCCTCCCCCAGGCACAAATTTCATGCACCGGCCACTAGTAAGATTATAACAGAGCTGAAAATTTCCTATCATAAAGACCTACCTAGCACAGTGCATTACTCACATTTGTGGTGATGCTAGTGTAAACAAACCTACTACACTGCCAGTCATATAAAAGCAGAGCAGATACAATTATGTACAGTACATAATCCTTGATAATGAGAATGACTACATTACTGATTTATGTTAGTTACTATACTATAATTTTATCATTGTTTTAGAGTGTACTCTTTCTACTTGCAAAAAACCGTTTGCTGCAAAACAGTATGCCTTATTATGCTGGCATCAGCCTCTTACATCTTGTGTTTATTACCGCATCTCTTGATTGCTTCATTTTATCTTCTGTTTGAGTCTCACGTTGTTTTGTACAATGACATGCTGCATAGGCTTGTAGCCTAGGAACAATAGGCTATACCACCTAGATTTGTATAAGTGTATTCTATGATGTTCCCACAATGATACAGTTGCCTGACAATGCATTTCTCAGAACATATCCTTTAGGTAAGTGGGGCATCACTATATTCATGTTCAAGTTTGGGGACAGAAGATATAGGAGACCAGAGGTCAAGAAAATTAAGTTCTATTTGTGGCTTTCCCAACCAAGTAGCTAGCTGCAAGACCTGTAGGCAAGTCTCTTTACAGTTCCTGTAATTTTAGAAAATTTAATTTTAAGACCCTTGATTAGTTTGGGAGTAAAGATGTAATTTATACCATAATTAATGACCTAAATTTTATACCCTTCGATTTCCCCTAAAAATATGGACATAATCTAACACATACACACACACACACACACACACACTCATAAATGTCCAGTGATGCTTTGATACATCTAGTTAACTAGAAGAATATTCCTTCAAAATATTCTGTAGATACTAAATTGAGCAAATTAAACTCTTCCTTTTTACATGTTAAGGTGAGTAATTTTCCCATGAAAAAGTCCAAATGCCTACTTAAAATAACTTTTAGTACATCCCACACAAGTGAGAAATCTAAGTATTGGTGGTATTCCTTACTATAAATTAGGGGTGGGGAACCTTTTTTCTGCCAAGGGTCATTTGGATATTTATAACATCATTCGCAGTCCATACAAAGTTATCAACTTAAAAATTAGCTTGCTATATATTTGGTCAAACATTTAATTAACTCTCCCCTAATGGCTTGGCAGCCAGACCAAATGATTTCATGGGTCTTATATGGCCCAGGGGCTGGATGTACTCCACTGTGCTTTAAATAAAACCTAACAAACCAAAATAACTTCAAATGTTCATTTTTCCATTTCAAAATTTTCAACATATAGAATATTTTCAGAACTAATATTTTGACACATTTGAATATCTGAGAAACATAAAGTTTAATTTAAACAATAAATGTGCTTCTTAGAAGGTTTAACGTTTACTTATTTATCTATTTAAATCTTTATTGTTGAAATTATTACATAGGTTCCCCCTCCCCAGGCCCTCACCACCCCATTGTTTGTGTCCATGGGTTATGCTTATATGCACAAAAGTTCATTGGTTGATCTCTTCCTACCCACCCTCCCCTCCCTTCCCTCTTCCTACCCACCCTCCCCTCCCTTCCCTCTTCCTACCCACCCTCCCCTCCCTTCCCTCTTCCTACCCACCCTCCCCTCCCTTCCCTCGGAGGTTCAACAGTCTGTTCATGCTTCTGTGATTCTGCGTCTATTTTTGATCATCAGTTTATTTGGCTCATTAAATTCCACATATGAGTGATAACATTTGATACTTATCTTTCTCTGACTGGCTTATTTTGCTCAGCATAATACTCTCCAGGTCCATCCATGCTATTGAAAAAGGTAAGAGTTCCTTAAAGGGCTAATCCTCCACCCTGGCAGGTGTGGCTCAGTTGGTTGGAACATCATCCAGGACACTGAAAGGTTATGGCTTCAATTCCCAGTCAGGACACATGCTCAAGTTGGGGTTTGATCCCCGGTCTGGGCCATATTGGGAGCAATCAATTGATGTTTCTCTCTCTCCCTTTCTTGTTCCCTTCTTTTAAAAAAATCTTTATTGTTGAGATTACAGATGTCCCTTTTTTCCTCCCATAGCTCCCCTCCACCCGGTTCCCGCCCCACCCCAGGCCCTTGCCACCCTATTGTCTGTGTCCATAGGTACTGCATACCTACATGAAAGATCTTTGTCTAATCTCTTCCCGCACCCCCACACCCCCTTCCCTCTGAGAATTGTCAGTCTGTTCAATTTCCATGCCCCCAATTCTACTCCATTTACCAGTTTATTCTGTTCATCAGATTATTTATTCATTTGATTTTTAGATTCACTTGATAGATATGTATTTGCTGTTACTTTGTTGTTCATAATTTTTATCTATACCTTTTTCTTCTTCCTCTTCTTAAAGAATATCCTTCAGCATTTCATATAATACTGGTTTGGTGGTAATGAACTCCTTTAGCTTTTTCTTGTCTGTGAAGCTCTTTATCTGACCTTCACTTCTAAATGATAGCTTTGCTGGGTAGAGTAATCTTGGTTATAGGTTCTTGCTATTCATCACTTTAAATATTTCTTGCCACTCCCTTCTGGCCTGCATAGTTTCTGTTGAGAAACCAGCTGACAGTTGTATGGTACTCCCTTGTAGGTAACTTTTTTTCTTGCTGCTTTTAAGATTCTGTCTTTTGCGCTTGGCATTTTAATTATGATGTGTCTTGGTGTGGTCCTCTTTGGATTCCTTTTGTTTGGGGTTCTCTGCGCTTCTTGGAACTGTAAGTCTATTTCTTTCACCAGATAGGGGAAGTTTTCTGTCATTATTTCTTTTCTTTTTTTTTTCAGTTTTCAATATTTCTTTTTTTTCCCTTTTCTTTTTTATTTTTTAAATATATTTTTTATTGATTAAGAAATTACATGTGTCCTTATCCCCACATTACCCCCTACCCCCCCCTGCCCTCCCCGCTCATACCCTCACCGCCCCCCATTGTCCGTGTCCATTGGTTAGGCCTATATGCTTGCATATAAGTCCTTTGGTTGATCTTTCCCCCTTACCCCCACCCTCCAATACCTTCCCTCCAAGGCCCGACAGTCCAATCAATGCCTCTCTGTCTCTGGATCAGTCCTTGTTCATCAGTTTATGTTGTTCATTATATTCCACAAATGAGTGAGATCATGTGGTATTTATCCGCTCTCCAGTTCCATCCATGCTGTGGCAAATGGTAAGAATTCCTTTTTCTTCTTCTTCTTCTTAAAGAATACCTTTCAGCATTTCATATAATGCTGGTTTGGTGGTAATGAACTCCTTTAGCTTTTTCTTATCTGTGAAGCTCTTTACCTGACCTTCTATTCTGAATGATAGCTTTGCTGGATAAAGTAATCTTGGTTGTAGGCTCTTGCTATTCATCACTTTGAATATTTCTTGCCACCCTCTTCTGGCCTGCATAGTTTCTGTTGAGAAATCAGCTGACAGTCGTATGGGTATTCCCTTGTAGGTAACTGACTGTCTTTCTCTTGCTGCTTTTAAGATTCTCTCTTTGTCTTTTGCTCTTGGCATTTTAATTATGATGTGTCTTGGTGTGGTCCTCTTTGGGTTCCTTTTGTTTGGGGTTCTCTGCGCTTCCTGGACTTGTAAGTCTATTTCTTTCACCAGGTAGGGGAAGTTTTCTGTCATTATTTCTTCAAATAGGTTTTCAATATCTTGCCCTCTCTCTTCTTCTGGTATCCCTATAATTCTGATGTTGGTACCCTTGAAGTTGTCCCAAAGCCTCCTTACACTATCTTCATATTTTTGGAATCTTTTTTCTTTTTTGGTTGGGTATTTTTTGTTTCTTTGCATTTCAAATCTTTGACTTGATTCTTGGGATCCTCTTGTCTGCTGTTGGATCTCTGTATATTATTCTTTATTTCAGTCCGTGTATGCTTAATTTCTAGTTGGTCCTTTTTCATATCCTCGAGGGTCTCACTAGATTTCTTGAGGGTCTCACTAAATTTATCGGCAGTTCCCATAAAATTCTTGAAAAACCTTATAAACGTGGTTTTGAACTCTATATCCAGTCGTTTGCTTTCCTCCATTTCTGTAATTTGTGACCTGTTTCTTTGTCTCCTCATTTTTTATGCTTCCCTGTGTTGGTAGAGTGGTTTTGTGTCCTAGGTGTTCTATAGGGCCCAGTGGCTCAGCCTCCCCCGTTACCTGAGGTGGACACTCTTGGTGCACCCCCCTGTGGGCTTTGTGCACAGTCTTGTTGTAGTTATGCCTTGATTGTTGTAGGATCACTGGGAGGAATTGACCTCCAGGCAAACTGGCAGTGAGAATCAGCAGTGTCTGCAGTGGGAGAACTTCTGTGCTGAAGACACCCTTCTGGGGCAAGACTTGCTTCAGTGGGGCTTTGGTGCTCACTGAGTCTGCCCCCTGGGTGTGTCCCTTATGGATCTGAGGAGTTGTAATCCGGATGGTCCCCCTCTGACCACTGGGTACACTGGCTCTTGGAGGTTACCCAGCAGGAGCTATGTAGAGAACTGCAGATTCCCCTTCCTTTTTTGGAGTTTGGAGGTGCCCTGATGAGGCCCAGCTGTGAAGCAATGCAAGCTGCTGTGGGGCCTTGGGCCTTCTCTTGGAAGTTCTGGGTCTGTGGCCCAGATGCAGTTTGTTAGGTAATTTTCAGGTTGCAAAGGGCCAGGGCATTCATATGCAAAAACCTCTGCCGCAGCCTGGGTGGGGCGGGGTCTCAGGGAATCAAAGGGCGGAGCAAGTAACTATGGCGGATTCTCAGCCCTGCTCTAAGGGGCTGCATGCATCTCAGTGTCCTGATAATTTAATTGCTGCAAGCACCTCTGAGGGAAAGCCGCCCTCGAGTTCCGAGTTCTGCCCGCTGCCAGACAGACCAGTTTCTCCCCGTATGAGTCCTGGGTCCCCAGAGACTTCCCAGAACTGGAGTTCAGAGCAGTCGGGAGCTTGTGACTCCCTCCTGATTCAAAAAGACAGCCGCGTCCTCAGGTACCAGCCCCTTTCTGCGCACTCTCGAGCCTCCGTTCCTTTGCACTTTACTTCCGCAGCTCCTGACCCTCAATGTGCTTTTCTCTTTCCTTCTAGTTGTAGAATTTCCACTCCGCCAGCCTTCCTGTAAGTTCTGGATGATGTCCGTTTTGTCTTTTTATTGTGTTTTGAAATTGTTGTAGGAGGCAGCAATTTCGGTGTTTCCCTAGGCCGCCATCTTAGTTTCTCTCTCCTCTGTCATTATTTCTTCAAATAGGACTTCAATATCTTGCTCTCTCTCTTCTTCTGGCACCCACATAATTCAGATGTTGGTATGCTTGAAGTTGTCCCCTTACACTATCTTCATATTTTTGGATTCGTTTTGCTCTTCTGGTTGGGTGTTTTTTGCTTCTTCGTATTTCAAATCATTGACTTGATTCTTGGGATCTTCTAGTCTACTGTTGAATCCCTGTATATTATTATTCATTTCAGTCAGTGTATGCTTAATTTCTGACTGGTCCTTTTCCTTTTTTTTTTTTTTTGGCATTCCCACTAAGATCCTTGAAGGTCTCTCACTAAGTTCCTCAGAGGTTTCTAAAAGATTCTTGAGTAACCTTATAACTGTGATTTTGAACTCTGTATCCAGTAGTTTGCTTTCTTCCATTTCTGTCATTTGTGACTTGTTTCTTTGTCTCCGCATATTGACTGCTTCCCTGTGTTTGTTTCTATTTATTGGGTAGCTGCAAAGTCTCATTGAGTTAATAGAGTGGCCTTGTGTAATAGGTGTCCAATAGGGCCCAGTGGCTCAGCCTCCCCAATTACCTGAGGTGGACACTCTTGGTGCACCCCTTTGTGGGCTATGTGCACAGTCTTGTTGTAGTTAAGCCTTGATTACTGTTGGTGTCACTGGGAGGAATTGACCTCCAGGCCAATTGCCTGTGGGGACCAGCTGCAACTACAGTGGGAGAGCTGCTGTGCAGGAGACAACCTTATGGGGCAGGACTTGCTTCAGTGGGGCTTTGGTGCTCATTGAGTTTGCCCCTTGAGTGTGTTGCTTATGGATGTGAAGAGTTGTACTCTGTTATGGTCTCACACTGACCACTGGGTACACTGGCTCTTGGATCTCCAAGGAGGTACAAAGTCAGCCACTGCCTGGGGCCACCCAGCAGGAGCTACAGAAAGATTTGCAGATTCCTCCTCTTTGTATTGGGTTTGGAAGTACCCAGACGAGGCCTGCTGTGAAGCAAGGTAGGCTGGTGATGGTGCCGGCCTTGGGCCTTTTATTGATAGCTTTGGGGCTCCCTGACCCAGCTATGGCTTGTTTGACTGGTTTTAGGCTGAGAAAGGACAGGCCATTCATATGCAAAAGCCACTGTGCACAGCTTGGGTGGGGTTGTAAATTGGGTGGGGCAGGGTCTCAGGGAATCTCCAGGATGGAGCGAACAGAAATGTCTGCCAGTCAGCCCTGCACCAGGAAGGTCCCAGCACGGGAACAATGATAGCTGGAAGCACTTCCGTCTGGAAGAAAACCACCCCTGCATTCCTGCCCCGATGCCAGACAGTCCAGTTTCTCCCTGTATCTTTCTGGGTTCCCCAGAGCCTCACCTGGCACTAGAGCTCAGAGCAAGCGGGAACCTGTAAATTTAGTTCATGGTGCCGGCCTTTTAAGAGGAGCAGCTGGGTCTCTAGCAGCCTGTGTGTCACTCATTCCCAATCTGCAATTGTAGTTCTTACTGCCAGTAGGGACTTCTTTCCCCAGCTCTGGAACCCCAGGCTGGGGGTCTGGAGTGGGGCTGGGACTCCTTGCTCCTCCATGTGGCCTCTGCAGAGGTGATCTCCCTTTTTGCACACCTGGGTGCCAGACCAGCCCATTCAGCACCTCTGCACCTTCTACCAGTCTCAATGCGCTTTCTTCTTTACTTCTCTAGTTGTAGTACCTCCACTCAACCAGCTTTCTCGTGGTTCTCGATGATAGTTGTTCTGTATTTTAGTTGTAATTTTGATGTGGTTGTGAGAGGCAGCAAGTACAGGTGTTTACTTATGCTGCCATCTTGGTTCCTCTCATTCCCTTCTTCTCTCTCTCAAATCAATGAAAGTATGCCCTCAGGTAAGGATTAAAAAAATGGCAAGGCTTCCTTGATTACCTAATAGTATATAAGTTTTTTTCTACATATCAATACTGATTAAAAACGCAGTAAATCTTTGATTTTTCAGCATAGTCTAAGAAACTGAAGACAATGTTTATCAATGGTACTATTAAATTTAAACATGAAAAACAAGAGATTTCTGAAACAGTTTTAAAATAAAGTCTACTTTAAGCCCTGGCCAGGTAGTTCAGCTGGTTAGAGTGTAGTCCTGATATGCCAAGGTTGTGGATTCCATCTCCGGTCAGGGCACATACAAAAATCAATCATGAATGCATAAAGAAATGTAATAACAAACCAATGCTTCTCTCTCTCTCTTTCTCTCTAATCAATAAATGAAAATTTATAAAGTGTGTTTTAAACAAATATTGTTTTTTTTAAAAAACAAACCACCGCCCTAACTGGTTTGGCTCAGTGGATAGAGCATTGGCCTGCGGACTGAAAGGTCCCAGGTTCGATTCCGGTCAAGGGCATGTACCTTGGTTGTGGGCACATCCCTGGTGGGAGGTGTGCAGGAGGCAGCTGATCGATGTTTCTCTCTCATTGATGTTTCTAATTCTCTATCCCTCTCCCCTCCTCTCTGTGGAAAATCAATAAAATATATTAAAAAAAACAAAACAAAACAAAAAAACAAACCACCACATGGCTTATAAAATAATTTTTAGTGTCGTTTCCACACAGGTTTTGAATATAAAAGCAATTTTCAGATTAGTACTTCAGCAGCTTTCAATACAGATAGAATATTTCAATTCATTATATCCTGTTTTTATAAGAAAATTATTTTCACACACTCACTATGTTGAGTTTATAGTAAGAAAACTCATGTTTGAATATAAAATAATGTGACAGAGGCTTTCTCCAGTACCTATTTATTTAGCATTTTAAATTATACTTTTCCTTCTGCGGCTAGGGTATTTGTGTTCCATACCAAGTCATTTTAATATTTGCATAATATTCATTATTTTAAAATTTCTACATAGCTTCAAAACGTTGCTTTGGTGATTTTGAAGGATGGTATAGGGATCAATTTTCTTCTATAAACTCTGACCTGATCCAGTGATGACCTTCAGATACCTGAGGCAAAATTTCATCAGAATAATAAAGGCATTACTCACAAAGGCAGGGGCTTAGTCACTGGGATTTGGATATGATGACAATAACTGCAACTTACCCAAAAGTTGCCCACCAAGGTTCCATAGGAAGCAAAATGTCAAATCTTTTATAAACTTACATAATACTACAATCGATACAGTTTCAGTGAAAAGTACAAATATGCCAGGTACACAACATTTTATTAACACTCTTAGATAGTTTGACTTTGGAATTTCCTAAACTTGACACTCTAATAAGGTAATATTGAGAACAGTATTCATTTATTTTTTGGAAACAAAACCAATCCAACAGAAATTGCAAAGCAGTAGGCTATTTTTAAGAGATTTGGATGCAGCATAACTGTGGGTTTTTTGTCACAGGTGTTAGACGTGAGCATGCTACCTATTGATGTTACCTAGCATTAAAGATATCCAGTAATTCTTTTCAAAATTCTAAAAGGATTTTAAAAAATCAGTCAGCAGGAAAGAATATTTTTAGTGTGGAAGGAAACATAAGAATCATTTAGATCAACTATCTCATTTCACATGTGAAGAAAATGAGGCCAAGAAAGGCTAAATTAATCCATTCATTTAACATTTACCTATTGCTTACCATGTACCAGCACAGTGGTTGTAGGCTGTATGTAAAGTAGTGAACAAAGCAGACATGATCTCTGACCTCCTAGATCTTATGTTAACATCAAAGGCAGAGATAGGACTAGGACCCAAGTCTCTTTGATGATTCAATAACCCATGTAGCCTGTTGATTTACCCTAATAATTCTAATATCTCTTTATGGTTTCACATAGATAGGTAACCAGTCAAGTGAAGATGGCCATTTATTAAAGCCCTGAATATCTAAGCGTACCACCACAAATTTCCCAGGGAAGGCTTTAAGGTTCTAGAGACTGAAAGGGCAACTTGACATCCATCTGGAAGCAGAAGGGTTATAAATTTAGCTACATAGTAAAACAACATGAATTGGAATCAGGAAATTGGATTTTTAGTCTTGAATCTGCCCGTAACAATATATATGACCATAAAAATATTTTGGGGTGGTTTTCCCAACTTTTAATTATGGCTATTCCAAACATATACAAAAATAGTAGAATAATATTATGAACCCACATGTACAACATACTGACCATGCTCAATAATAGTCAATATCAATACCTCTCCCTTCACTTCTCTGCCAGATTATTTTGAAACAAATCCCAAGAAATTATTTTATTTTTACCCATAAAATTTCAGTGTGTATCTAAAAATATTTCCCTTTAAGATTTAATCACAGTACATTATCAAATTTAACAAGTCCTTATTATACACAGTCAACATTTTCCTGATTGTTTAACTTTTTTTTTTTTTTACAGTTGGTTCATCTCAATCAATATCTAAATAAGGTCCACACCAGTTGATATGTCTCTTTCAGTCCACAGGTTCCCCTTGATCTTTTATTTCTTACAGTTCATGTGTTGAGGAACTAGGATGTTTAACCTGAAGAAGATTTTTAGGGTAGTGAAACTATTCTGTATGATACTATAATGATGGCTACATGTCATTATATATTTGTCTGAACCCATGCACACCACCAAGAGTGAACCCTAAGGTAAACTATGGACTTTGGGTGACTCTGATATATCAGCATAGGTTCATCACATGTAACAAATGTACCATTCTGGTGGGGGATGTCAATAATGGGGGAGGCTATGCATGTGTGAGGGGGAGGGGGTGTACAAGAAATCTCTGTACCTTCCTTTCAATTTTTTTGTGAACCTAAAACTCTAAAAATAGTCTTAAACAAACAAACAAACAAACAAACACATTAGGTTGTTCATCCTTTAGAATTTCTCATGGTCTGAAATTTGTTGACTGCATCTCCATGGTGACATGCCATAAGAAATATTTTAAATGAAAACATACAGAAGAAATTAGAGGGATGAAATGGACACATATCCAAGAAAAACGGCAAAAAACGTATCAGAACAGTATCAGGAAGACTGGTCTCAGAATGTGCTAGGATTTTAAAAAATGACTAGAGAAAATCTTTAATTTATATTCAGAACAAGAAAAAGGAAGTGTAGATCTGCTTATATGTGAATAAATAGTATAATGTAAAATGTTGCTTCACTTCTTTTTCTTCCAATTAAAGATTACTGATAGTCAAACCATACAGGAAAAACCAAAGTGTAAGAATGAGGAAACTGAATCCCAAAGCATTCAAGGAGATACAAGTACCTCCCTAATCTACATGAGTTCAGTTCTCCTGTGCCAGACAAATTATATCCCAGCATACTCTGGGAATTTACAGAGCTCAATCCCTATGTAAAACCTTTGAAGAATCAGAGAGAATGGAAGAGGACAATAAGTAAAACACTCTAATAATCAACACTGGAAAGCAGGTAGATGCTACAAACTATAAACAGATTTGCTTGATGTCAATTCTAAGCAAAATTCTTTTTAAAAAAACACATGTTTTTATTGATTTTCTTAGAGAGAGAGGGAGAGAAAGAAACATGGATATGAGAGAGAAACATTGATCAGCTGCCTCCTGTATGCACCCCAACTGGTTCATAGGGTGACACTCAACCACCCAGCCACACTGGCCAGGAAACCCTTTCCAATTTTAAACTCAAATCTTCATCACTTAAGTGCTATAGCTTTAGGGTAATCAGGACTAAAAATTATGGTGCAAGTGCTTAAGTCTATTTTTATAAAGACCACTGAATTTCTGGGGTTTTAAAGAGCCAGATCCTATCTCTAGTTTCTCACCTTTAAGCTATAGATAGATACTCTGCCCTTTTGGGCTTGGTATTTCTTTACCTCTTACCTGAGGTTATCTGAAAACAAACAAACAAACACACACACACACACACACACACACACACACACACTCTGTAAGCCTTCTGAGAATAGGGAGGAAGGAGTGGGAGACTAAACCTAACATTTAACATCTGGTTCATAGTCAACAACTAGGAACTCAAAGACCTACCTCCTAAAGTATACAAATAAAATTGAGTGATCTCACACTTAACATTTCCATCTCCTGACTTCTCATTATACTGGTTGAAAAGAATATAACAAAACAATTGGACAACACACAGAAAAATGAACTAACAAGGTCTTCTTTATTTTTCTGTTAGCAAGAAGAGTAATTTTTTTAAGGCTCTGAGGAAGAAAGGTGGCTGGCTCTGAAGAAGCTTCTTGTCAGGCTGCAAAATTCTTGACAGACTCCAAAAGCGGTAAAAAGGGGGGAATATGGAAGGAGGGAATACAGAGTGAGTCAGCTAGAATAAATCTGGTGACTTGGGAAACATTTTTCTTATAGGAAGGTGACTACAAAGAGCTTAACAGAGAATTACCCAGTTGCCTGATTTTGTTTGTAACCCCTTCTTTTTCACCTTTGTCATCAGGAAAATATAAAAGTAACATGAGCTTAAGCAGCACCTCAAGGAACTGAATTAAGCACAGCAAAGAACAGCTTGCCTATACAAAGAAGGTGCTGAGATTCTAAGGCTCTTGAGGTGAAAAGGATATGAGCAGATAAGGCCTTAGCCAGTCATTAAAGTAAGCAGATAATTAAAGGGTTTTGCTTTCTAAAGACCAGCAAGCTAAAATAGCAAGATCTAGTGTCAAACTAAAACCAACACAAAAATGTTAAATCTAAATTAGGAATCAGAAGGGTTTTGGTGCTCAGAAAACACTGACATGAAGATTTTCCCCTTACTTAGGCCAGGCAGATAAACAAAACAAAACAAAACCCCACGTAGAACAAAAAATAAAAACAGTTCAAGTTTGGACAACAAGATACTACTTTATTTTATTTTTCCATTGATTTTTAGAGAAAGTAGAATGGATAGGGATAGACAGAGAGAAACATCGATGCGAGAGACACATTGATTGGTTGCCTCCTGCACGCCAGGGCTGGGGAACCTGCAAGCAAGGTACGTGTCCTTGATGAGAATTGAACCTGGGAACCTTCAGTCTGCGGGCGGACACTCTATCCAAACTGCCTAGGGCAGTGGTCGGCAAACTCATTAGTCAACAGAGCCAAATATCAACAGTACAACGACTGAAATTTCTTTTGAGAGCCAAATTTTTTAAACTTAAACTATATAGGTAGGTACACTGTTATTAACTTAATTAGGGTACTCCTAAGGCTCAGGAAGAGCCACACTCAAGGGGCCAAAGAGCCGCATGTGGCTCACGAGCCGCAGTTTGCCGGACACGGGCTAGGGTGACACTATTTAATTTTAAAAACCTTGCTCTAAGTACATAGTTCTTAAAATTGGAACGGAAATGCATATACTAATTTTATTAATTAGTTAGAATCTCAAGTTTTCTAGACTATATGCTAAGTGAAGACCCCCCCCCCGCATAGAACGTGGGGAGTCAAGCAGCACCTACAATCTAATAACAGTGCGCAAAGAAAATAGATCTAAGAGAAAATCATCTGCTGGCCTTTCAAACTCAAATCATTTGTGACAGTACAGCACCCATTCTCATAGCCATATTTAAGCTGGGATTCTACCAACAGTGACAATCTCAACTGAACCTGAAAAGTCTAGGAAGAGCAGGAAAAATAAGTGCTAGGAAGTCATAAATGAGTCTTATTTTCATAGAACAACCTAAAATGTCATGTTTTAACTGGGCAATCAAAAAAAATAGGAATCATGCCCTGGCTAGGTTGCTCAGTTGGTTGGAGTGTCGTCCCAATGTGTCAGGGTTGTGTATTTGATTCTGGGTCAGGGCACATACAGGAATCAACCAATGAATGCATAGATAGGTGGAACAATAAATTGATGTTTCTTGGGTGGCGAGGGAGAGGTCAATGGGGGAAAAAGGAGACTCATGTAATACTTTAAACAATAAATAATTTAAATTAAAAAATCCATGTTTCTCTCCCTCAAAACATCATTAAAAATAAATAAATAAAAATATAAATATAAATAAATAAATAAATAAATAAAAGGAATCTGGCTGGCCGGTGTGCTCAGTGGTGGAGCATTTACCTATGAACCAGGCACATGCCTGGGTTTCGGGCTCGGTGGGGGTGTGCAGGAGTCAGCCAATCAATGATTCTCTCTCATCATGTTTCGAGTTCTCTCTCCCTCTCCTTTCCGCTCTAAAATCAATAAAAAAAAAAAAAAACTAAAAAATTTAGGAATCACTCAAATTTCCCTAAATATATGGCAATACTGGTTTAGTAACAAGATTAACATAAAGCCAAGAATACAGTTATGGCAATAACCTCAATAGGGAATTAGGTCAAGATGTCACATACCTTTATCATCATTTGAGATGATTTTAAGTTTTAAATACTATGAAAGCCAAGAAGTAGAATGTACCTAAAACACCTAGTAACTATTTTATAGATGATATTAATAGAAATAGATGGTGAGGAAATTTGGCATAATAGCTCTATGTTTTTTGTAAGTAGATATTGTGGCAATATTTTTAAACAATCTTTAATGAAATCAAAGGAAATTTTATGATGAAATATAAATCTAGTCACATATAAAGTAATTACAAACTTAAAGTGGACCTTTAAGCAACTATATCTTATCTAAAATGACAACCCAATTTTTCAAAACTGATTTTCGTAATTCATGCAGTTTTATGCCAAATTCTGAGAAAACAGCTTGATAATCTATTTACTGAAAAAATAACAGAAAAATATATCACCTCCCTGGGCCTACTCGAGAATTCTAAACTAAAAACATTCTACTATGAACGTTTACAACCATTAGAAAAACACCCCTGTTAAAATGGTTACTCCAGCCCTGGCTAATGTGGCTGTTGCTTGAGTGGCACCAAGAGGTTGCTGGTTCCATTCCTGGTCAGGGCACATGCCAGAACTGTGGGCTTGATCCCCAGTAGGGGGTGTGCAGGAGGCAGCCAATAGATGTCTCCTCTCTCCCTCTCCCTCCCTTCCTCTCTCTCTCAAATTTATAAAAACATATTTTTAAAAAACAGTAACTCCAAGGTAGGGCACCTATATCACAATGTCCCAATTTGCCAACATGGGGTAGAAAAGAGTCACATCTATACTAATACTCTAAACTAATAAAAGGGTAATATGCAAATTGGTCATGATGCCCTCACAGTCACAACCAGATATGCTAATTAGTCACAACCAATATGCAAACTGACCATCACTCTAATACACAAGATGGCCACCACAAGATGGACGGCAGGGGAGGGCAGTTGTGGGTGATCAGGCCAGCAGGGGATGGCAGGTGGGGGGTACCAGTCCTGCAGGGGAGGGCAGCTGGGGGGGGACCAGGTCTGCAGGGGAGGGCAGTTGGGGGCGATCAGGACAGCAGGGGAGGGCAGTTGGGGGCGACCGGGCCCGCAGGGGAGGGCAGTTGGGGGCAACCGGGCTGGCAGGGGAGGGCAGTTGGGGGCGATTGGGCCGGCAAGGGAGCAGTTAGGTGTCGATCAGGCTGGCAGGGGAGTGGTTAGGGCAGCCGTGGGCAAACTATGGCATGTTTGAAATGAATAAAACTATTGAAATAAAAGACCATACCCTTTTATGTAATGATGTTTACTTTAAATTTATATTAGTTCACACAAACACTCCATCCATGCTTTTGTTCCGGCCCTCCGATCCAGTTTAAGAACCCATTGTGGCCCTTGAGTCAAAAAGTTTGCCCACGGGTTAGGGGGTGATCAGGCTGGCAGGCAGAAGCGGTTAGGGGCAATCAGGCAGGCAGGCAGGTCAGTGGTTGGGAGACAGCAGTCCCGGATTGTGAGAGGGACATCCGACTGCCCGTTTAGGCCCAATCCAGATTGGAGAGGGTGCAGGCTGGGCTGAAGGACCACCCCCCCCCCCGCCCAGTGTATGAATTCTGTGCACCGAGCCTCTAGTCCAGGGGTCCTCAAACTTTTTAAACAGGGGGCCAGTTCACTGTCCCTCAGACCATTGGAGGGCTGGACTATAGTCTAAAAAACAACTATGAACAAATTCCTATGCACACTGCACATATCTTATTTTGAAGTAAAAAAACAAAACGGGAACAAATACAATATTTGTATTTGCATGTGGCCCGCGGGCCGTAGTTTGAGGACCCCTGCTCTAGTCTATTAATAATTTAAAGTAATTCTAACAGCCCTAGCTCGTTTGGCTCAGTGGATAGAGTGTAGGCCTGTGGACTGAAGGGTCCCAAGTTTGATTCTGGTCCAGGACACATGCCTGGGTTGCTGGCTCAGTCCCCGGTGGGGGGGTGTGTGGGAGGCAGCTGATCAATGATTCTCTCTCATCATTGATGTTTCTATCCCTCCCTCTCCCTTCCTCTCTGAGGCCAGTAAAAATATATTTAAAAATAAAAATAACAATACATAAAATTTAAAAATTCTAATAAAAATTGCAACAGAAACAGACAATTCAATATATGATTGTCTTTAGAAGTCAGTACTAATACAATCATACTAAATCACACTGTCATTTACTTTCAAAAGTAAACAATCAAGTTGTTGAGTTAAAAGCCAATATTACAAAAGCTAATGCGCCAATATGACTTTGTAAGTTATGTAAAACATCCAATGCTGTACTAATTTTTAAAAGTAAATGCTAATAACTTTATATAGGCTACTCTATGTAGAATTTAGAGCTCTAAAGAACCTGTCAAACCCATTTCTTAAAACATTTAAATAAGTCAATTCTTTACTTTTCTTATTCCAAGTTTACTGCTCAGCACGAAAGATGGGCAGAGAAATAAAAATCAAACCAAATCATTTATTTTGTTTCTTAAATTAAAAATATTTTACTGTTATCTGGTGCAAGGTTTGATGGGAAAGGTAGTTTTAAACTAATGACTGAATTGAGGTTTTGGTATAATTGGTTGCTTTTAATTATTTATGTTTTTCATCAATATCATGAATAATAGAAAATTGTAATATTTCAGTGAGATTTAATATTAAGCACTTTCCTGTATAAATTCTATTTACGTGCTTTATGTATTTGAATTTCTACTTCTGCATTCTTTAATAAAATATGTATTAAATATTTGATGATATATTTTTAAATGTTTTTTATTTCAGAGAGAGAAACACTGATGAGAGAGAAACATTGATCAGCTGCGTCCTGCACACCCCCCCTCACTGAGGATTGAGACTGCAACCTGGGCATGGGCCTTGATGGGGAATCGAACCAGAGACCTCCTGATATATGGGAAGACACTCAACTGAGCCACACTGGCCAGGCAGATTTGATAAATATTTTATTTTTATTTTTTTATCTATTTTTTGATAAATATTTTAGAAAAATCTCAAATTACCTAGAATGCTTATATACATAAAACATTCTGTAGGCCAAATTTATTGTTTATTATAAAAAAGATTATTTAATCTTATTTACATGTTAAAGAGTAATTACTGATATAATTTTTCTAATTGTCTACCTAGTAAAAATGCATCTTCCCTATTAATCTGACAGCCAATAGAGGTTTGATTAGGTGGAAAATATTAATAACTACCACATGCATTCATTGTGACTGTTAGAAAATACTTTTGAGGGGAAGAAAAAAGAAAAACACTGTATTTCCAATTAGTGGCTTGTAGCCAAAATATGATTCAGAATTATACCAAAAAAACCCAAAAAACTTCCCCCAAAAATTGAAACACCAAATACTGTGACCTAAGTTAAACAACTGACAACAATCTAAACAACAAGTACAGAAAAAAATCTGTGATTAAGGCTTTTTGATGAGGCACAGAAGCCCAAATCAGCAGTGGCTTACCTCTTGATGGGTTTTCCCTTAGGGACAAACAACATACCTTTAAAATGCAGTTAGCAGTGTCTGGGATTCCAGCTCTTTCAGTAGCAAGGTTACTTTCTGACCCAGCTACCATAACATAATGAATTCTATCAAAGCTTAGAAAGAAGAGCGTAAGAATATTGCTTTCATTATTTTAAACAGTAAATTATATATTCCTAAATGGCAGAAGAGTTAGCCTCATCATTCCAATAATTCATATGTAAAACACAGAATCATAAATGTTTAGTTTACAAAAGGAAAGTAAGAAAGAACCTAATGTTTATATCTCCATTTAAAACCATAATTAGTGAAGTTCTACTTTTGCTGGCTACTCCTTATCTATTTTGAGCTAACTTTTCATATTTGTAAAATTAGGATAATTGTTCTACCTATGTCACAAAAATTGTCCTTCAGAACAGAACTACAGGATGATCAGAAGAGGTAATGTGAGTAAAAGTACTTGGGAAACTAAACACCAACTTTAGTTGACAGTATGGCATTATCATTCTTTACATGTAACAACATGTAGAACTATAATTATCTTTCTTACTGTGAACACATTTATCACTGGGAAAAAAAGTTGGTAACAAGGAATTGATATGACTGCAGGATAACTGGCGACACCTCCCAAGGTTTCACTGTTTTTGTTTTTTTTAAATTAAATTTATTGGGTGAAATTGGTTAATGCAAGGCTTAACTGTTAACATTTAATATTTGCTGAGTACAGGATGTCTCCAAGTTACAAAGGTCCCATAAATATAAATCCAAACTACTGTCCTTGCCTCAGCCCCTCCCCATTTCTTCTCTCTTCACTTTGATAGGAACTGGTGTGTGTGTGTAAGAGAGAGAACCAGGAAGTTCCAAAGTAGAAGCATGAAGAGTAGTGAACGCCACAGAGCAAGGATGGGAATGTTTGGCCTGTGAGCCGTATAAGGTCCATGAAATCATTTGCCCCTGCCAAGCTATTAGGGATGAGTTAATTAAATGTTTGACCAAATATAGCAGGCTAATTTTAAGTTGATAATTTTGTATGGCTTAAGAATGATGTTATAAATATTCAAATGGCCCTTGCCAGAAAAAGGGTTCCCCACCCCTGCCATAGAGTCTGCTTGCCTATGCACCATTCCTATCACCACTTAAATCTTTTTTTCTGCTACTGAAACCCTTTATCACTATTACACATCAACTGTGGACATCTTTATGCTGGGAAATAAGGAAAAGGTTAAAAGTCAACAGTTAAGAGCTATGTCCTGGGACAAACAGGGATAGTAAAGTTCACTTACAGAAAAAAAGACTGATCTCAGTCATTAGCCTTAATCTCTAAAGCCAATCCAATAAAGATAAAACACCAATTCCAAATATTGACAAACCTACTCACTTTCACTCAACAAAGGTGCTAGTTTTATCAATTCATTCTGCTTACCTATCTTCCACTAACCCAGGGGTCCTCAAACTACGGCCCGCGGGCCACATGCAAATACAAATATTGTATTTGTTCCCGTTTTGGTTTTTTACTTCAAAATAAGATATGTGCAGTGTGCATAGGAATTTGTTCATAGGTTTTTTTTAGACTATAGTCCGGCCCTCCAACGGTCTGAGGGACAGTGAACTGGCCCCCTGTTTAAAAAGTTTGAGGACCCCTGCACTAACCCAATAACCTACCCCTTCCTGTGATGCTAACCAATCCCACTTACTAATGCATGCACTATATCCAATATAATGGATCTTTCCCTTACTCTCCCAAAGACCCACACATTATATTTATTTATTGATTGGTTGATTTAAAAAAATGTTTTTATTGATTTCAGAGAGAGGAAGGGCGAGAGATAGAAACATCAATGATGAGAGAGAATCATTGATCAGCTGCCTCCTACACGCCCCCTACTGGAGATGGCGCTTGCATCTAGCAAGTGTCCTAACCAGGAATTGAACTGTGACCTCTGGGTTCATAGATTGACGTTGAACCATTGGGCAACACTGGCCGGGCCTACCCATTATATTCAACCGAGGCGTGGGGAACATCCAGACCACAGACAGTATTAGGCTTGTGAAATCATTTAGTCTGGCCCTCCCAAGGCATTAGGAATGAGTTCATTAAATGTTTGATCAAATATAGCAGGCTAATTTTTAAGTTGATAATTTTGTATGGCCTGTGAATGATGTTAAAATACCCAAATGGCCTTGGCAGAAAAAAGGTTCCCTGCTCCTGATTTAAACCATCACTGTTACTTCTCAGATGTAAGGGACAATAAGTTATGTTAGAAAAAAATCTCTGTACTAATGACATTGATTAAATAGGAAGGAGAAAGCTGGAGGTGAATGGGGTGGAAATGGGGCTGGGGAAAATGTTCAAACCATCTGCCATATCAATTTGATATGGATAGATAAGCATATTTTAAAATAGAGTTTTTTAAAACACATCCAAATTGCTAATGCTACTGCTAATAACCAGAAAGATGATTCCTTCAGTCTTTCAATTTAAATAAAAAACTTTCAGGAACAAATTTAAAAGAGGACTATGGATATTAAGTCATCCATGGATAGTCTTTCCAATTCAAAAGCAATGACAGAAAGAGCACTCCCACCCCTTCTCTTTGCCTACTTAGTAAACAGGATGTCTACTTCTGAGAAAGTGAGTTTGAATAAAGCTCTACATTCTATTTATTGGTTCTTGAGAAAGCTTGACCTGTGGTTCATAAAAATGTCCGTGGTTCAATGTGTTGGTACTGGAATAATCTATTACGATTAGTAGTGGTCAAGTAGGTCTTATACAGGAATGGCTTGCACTGTTACAGGATGCCTATTGGAAAATATTGTTAAAGTTTTCTGTTAGAAGGTACCAAAAATTTTATGCTTCACTCTTGGCCTTTCTTTTCTTAAACAGTTTATCGCCTCCTCCCTCCCCCCCCGCCCCCCGCCTCCGCTTCCTCTTTAAAATTTTAAGGATTAGGGCCCTGTGGAAAAAGTAAAACTTTTTCTGCTTTTAAGACTATTTGTGCAATTAAAATAAAGTTCTCATTGGGGCATTATCAGAATTTAACCACTGTCTTGAATAGGATACACTGGTCTTACAATGAAACTATTCAAGTCACAATTTCAATACAAATCCAAGGCAGGAATTTAATTTAATCATTTATGAAGTTACAAGCTTACCACATACTCTTCTAATTCAGAAATATAAACACTTTTTGAAAAGCACACACAATGTCTTAAGACTAAAATTCTGATTAAAAAAATTACTTATTGTTATGTAAGAATATGGATAATGAAATCTACTAAATTATTAACAGATTAACCACCTCCAATTCAGTTAAACCAAGAGATTAACTGTGCATATTTACAAGTTATTGCTACAACATATAATATTAGCAAGCATGCGCATCCAAAACAAACACTAACACAAACACTGATATATAAACTAATATATCATTTCTTCAATAGCCTTAGTTTTAGGAAGACAACTAAATACTTATAATTTAAAACTAATTTAATTATATGAATTCTGAAGTTTTGATAAAATATGTATTTGTTAATTAAATAGAAAGACTTATAATAAAGACCTATATAACTATTCAGTCTTTATTTTTCTTTTCCTGTTTATTCAAAGGCTACAAAAGAAAGATAACCTTTCCTCTTCAATTTCTAAAGTTTTCCCAAATTCAAATGAATAAATCTAAAGGCCAAACATTCTTTCTATAACCTACAGAAATTATTTTTGTTAGAAACCATATTACTTATTAGGTGGTTGTTGATGAATCAAGGTGCTTTTAAGTCACTTCAGGTAGTTAGTGATGATCTGGAGTCTAAATCACATCTGCACATGTATTTCTTAAATGGTCTCTCTTTGATCTTTAAATTTATTCTCGTTGATATTACAAAGGGGCAGCCATTGAATCCGAGTGATGCAATGCATTCAATCTTCAAGACAACGACTAACAATGGAACTGAGAAAATTAGTATGAGGAAATTGTTGCCTAAATGTGTCCTTGTTAAATTATGTATGTTTAAAATGTTTGGAGACAAAAAGGGTTTGTGGACCTAAAACCAACTGACCCTGATGGAATGCCAAACTGTAAATTGCCAGACAGCTGTAGCTGGCAATAAAATGCTAAGACCTGAAGAGCTGTAGCAGAACCTGATTATATGGTAATCCTAATATCTGAGAGAAGGCAAAAGAGCTAGAAGAATAACTGATAGGCTGGTAGCTATAGTAACCAAGATAAATTTGTATACTGACTGGGGAAAAACATTAGGGTTGCCATCAGGTATGAGGCCCACATTATGTCTTACGTGCTTTTTCCTCAAATTTGAATCATGAAATGACAGACTAACACAAAGACTGTTCAATTTGAATTAAGAAAATGAATAGGGCTCTGCTCTGAAGAGTAAGGAAAGCACCCAATTAAAGGTTTAGCTGGTTAACAGAATAACATCCAACATCTAGAGGGGAACAGACCTTAAGAATGTTGGTAGAAATTAGCTTAGCTCTGGGTAGAAAATAGAAATGTAAGTTAATTATCAATTCCAGTTAAACATCAGAAAGACATCATAAAGTACCTGCAGTTTTTATTACTTTAAATTTTGTTTGAAGTATTTCATTGGGCTATTAATTATTAATCTCTTATAGAAAGGTTTATTTAATTCACTGTGTAGCTACATATCTAAAATAGTACTAAATGGTGTTATTTGCCATATTTCAGTTATCAATGCCCCAGGGAGCAGCCTTATAACCTGCTCTCTACACAGTCTGTAGGGCTACCTTCACCACCTTCACCTCCATCCATCACCACCACCCTTAAGATCACCTACTTCCTCCACCCATACTAACCCAGGAAGTAATTAGTAGAATTGCAGGCAGAGTATGAGGAAGCAAACAGCCTCATCAAGGGGCTTCCCTGGCAAATTCACCTGATTTTGTCAAAGTTAAAACAATGGACTGAAGAGAACACACAGTTTTGTGTAATGTATATGTTACAAAATAAGCCTCAAATACCAACAACTGGAAATTATTTTCTGTTCTGTAGGATCACTACTGAACTGTAGATATCCTAAATCTATCTAGGTTTTTAACATTTTAAATATCAAATTTTATCTACCCCACTTTATGCAGTAGATTATCACAAGAACAGAATAAAGTTTTCAGTTTATAGAAGTTTGTACAGATTCAAAGTTAGCCCCCAAACTACAATACTACTACCATTGTCCTATCTCTATCAGTGGCCAATTGACAATTGGAGACCACTAAATTAGAACTTGAATTTACTAATTAACATGTAGGTTTTCTCACTTCAATATGATGTTACCTGGGTGTGATAAAACAGCATTTACAAATATATTCCCATCAATCCACATAGCCAACAGCAATAAAATATAATCTGATTAAATACCAACTCATGAACAGCCATTTTTTAAGGAATCTTTCCACAAATAACCCTTATCCACAAATATTTTTTATTAAAACTTGTATCAATTTTCAACTCAGAGAGAAATGTTTATGATGCCCAAGTAAAGTGAGAAGCTGTTTTCATCAAAGGAAGCTGTGCAACTTTTTGTTTTTTAGGATAAATTCTTCAGGACAGTTTGATCTCAGTTCTTATGGTTTGAAAATCAAGATTTCACTATTACTCTAATCTACAAAGATAGACTGCAGTTGACACTAACTAGATTGCTAAAAATAAAACAAAATAAGTAACCACCACTGTTCCTAGATCAGCTATTCTGTAATCTTTGTTCATCCTGGAGAAAATTAGTGGGCAAAATTCAAGATCCTAGAACAATGTCTTCTGACAGCAAGATATGAAAAAACATAATCTCAGTAGATGAGAGTAAACCATCTCAAGAGCCCTGCTAATAGGGTAAATGCCAAAAACCTACAGCAGGGATACTCAGCAAGCAATACTTTCCCTCCTTCCACAGACAAGGCAACATGGAATAAATGAGCAACCAGGAGACTGGAGTTCTAGTTCCCAGTCCGCCACTAATCAGCAATGTGTCACTTCCCTTCTCTGAGCCTAGATTTCTTCCAGTTAAATGGGAGGCCTGGATTAAATGATCTCCCAGTCTCCCTACTCTGAAAATGTTACCATTCTATCATTCCTTCCAACACCTCAAAATATTTTGGTTGCCATGAAAAAAGAATTTTAAATAAAGAATGCTCAAAATGTCACATTTATTTTTATAACATGTTCTCAGTGCCAGCCTTTAGTATGCATATGTATAATCCACAAATTAGCAGGAACATTCATCTCATATAGAATTTACCCAGTAAATCTTTAATTTGAAATCTACAGGTTTTGCATCATATCCCAATAGCATCAAGTTTGTTCACTTAAAAACTAAAATAAAATCATAGAAAGATTTCCTAAGAACAAAAGTTTATCAATAAAAGCACACTATTAAACCTCAATATGACAGACTTTTACAGTTGGGAGGGTTCTCAGAATCTCCTCAATTTAAAGATGAGGAAATGAAATGACTCATAGTCCAGGGCTTTTTTCTACTATACCACACTTCCTCCTCCCCTTCCTGCTTTATCAAAAGACAGAATGGTAGCAGAAAAAACAATACTAGACTGAAACTAATCGAAACTAATCTGGATTATAGTCCTAACTCTGTTACTGATTTGCTGTGGCACCTTGGACAAGTCACTTTCCCTCTCTGAGCTTTGGTTTTCATAACATTTTATATGGGGTTTAACTAGATGTCCCTTCTAGCTGTAGCACACCATGATCTTATAAAATTCCTATCTGAAAAAACAAAAACAAAATACACATTCCTGAAAGAGAAAGTGGGAACCGCTAGTCAAGAGAACTGAAAAGTTTGGGCTGCTGGTTTTAAATAGATGCATCAGTTCAATTCAGCAAGTAGGTCCTAAAGCATTTTACTTCAGACACACACACACACACACACACACAGTGTGAGGCTGCTATGATGCATTGGAAAAAATATACTAAAGTAGGAGTCTGGAGAATTGGTTTTTAATTCCAGCTCTGTCACAAGTGTTGCCTCCTAGGCCAATTCATTAACTTCTTTGAGCCTAAGGTTCCTCATATATAAAAATGGAGATAAGAATAAGAAAACCTGACCTAAAGTATCAACCAAAATAAAGCATTATAAATGTGGTATATATTGCAAAGCTGATCAAGTGGAGATGATCTGCCACTGTGGAAAAGTAGGCTGCATTGGAATAAAAAGTCTGCCTATAAAAAACTGATTTTTAACTTATTAAATTTGCTTTCAAAGTGTAGAATAAAGCTGAAAATACCACTGGAGGGGAATAGAAAAAAAACAGTATTAGGAAATGGATTATGTATTTGGATTCCACTAATTAACAAAAATGAAATAACTCTCAACTGCCCACTCAGTTTACTACAAATTTGGTGAAATGGTCTGTGTACTCTAGAACATACAATAGCAAGAAGCATATATTTTCTACTTTTTAAAATCCTCACCTGAGGATATGTTTTTCTTGAATTAGAGAGGAAGAGAGAGGTAGAAACGTCAATGTGAGAGAGAAACATTGATAGGTTGCCTTGCATATGCACACCAGGACAGGGGATTGAACCCCCAACCTGGTAGGTGCCCTGACCAGGAATCGAACCCCTGACCTTTCGGTGTACAGGGCAATGCTCAAACAACAAGCCACACTGGCCAGGGTGCAAGAAACATTTTTTCAAGTGCCCAAACTCAGTCTGTTAACCTCTTAGTTTGTATGTTGTGCTACTTTGGTTCACATCAAAGGACAGAAGATATTCTGATGACCAGGTATCTAGTGACCTCATCTGTTTTCACAGATCAAGATTTCTCACTGCATTTCTAGGTCTCCTCACAGTACCTTATGCAAATGACAAAACTTGTCACAAAGGATAGAGGATATGTTAATTATGCCAACCTTTGCTATCCTGGCAGTACTGTTAGTTCTTTTCAGATGCAGTTCTCCAGGTGAGTCTAATTCTCTTCCAAATCCCCTGACTATTACAGGATGAAGCCATGAAATTGAGACTGACATAGTAGTTTTATCCATAGGGCTCAACAGGCTAAACATTTGGGCAGGTTAGAGTTAAAATTAGAACACTGGGTCCCAAGAGATAAGTTTTTACTTTTCACCTAGTATCAAAGGATCAAAGAGCTTGAGAAGCTATATTGTCCCATGAGGGAAGAAATGACTCTATCAATTCTATCAAAATGACTCATCAGTTTAGACAAGTTAAATAGCTCCAAGTTTTGCATACTTCCTCCCAAAGTAAGCACTGTATGATGTTAATTTTGCTAATTCCAAGAAAGGAAGGAGCAGGGAATAAACATTTGAGTTCTTTCTCTGTGCCAGGTGCTAGACTTGGCAGTTTACACAGCTGCTGATATGACTGTCCTTCGAAATTAAATGTTTTATTCATTAGAAAAGAACCACTATTCACACAGTTCTAAATTGATTACAATCCTATACATCAATTGTTATTTCCCTCCCCACTCCACACATACATAAGTACTAAAGAATTAGGTTTCATTTAAACTGAACTGAAAGTTCATTACTTTGAGGGGGAAACCACAAAAATAAAATTTAACTTCAAGGGGACCCAATGTATTTGGAAATCCAAATGTATTTTCTATACTCTATCATTTAGCTATCAACTTGTTTCAGATACTGAATTTGAAGGAGATTCAGTGAAATCTCAAGATTGGCCATTCCTACCCCCCAAATCCCCTCGTAGTGATATGAAGAAGGTATGAAGAAGGTTGTTGGAAACACACACATCAGGATTTATCTATGTACATTCTTTGACTTTATTGCTGTAATTTTTTTGGTAATACATTATATATTAGGTTTTAAAACGACTTCTAGAATGTAAGGATAACTTTGCTTGCATCAAACAAGGTCTTTCTTCCAAGGAGTAAGCTTGAAAATTGATGGCAGTTGACTGTGTTAGTGCCTTACATTAACATACCAATTTTACTAATTCTCAAGTTCTTACACCATGAACATATATATTTTACTGCCTCTAGTCCCACACGAGTCCATAGAAGAGTGTGGCAAAATCTCTATAAATATTATTCCAACTTGGAATAGTGGAGGAGTGGGTAAATAAAAGTCCTAGTCAAGGGAAGCATTCCAACTACTGTATTTCCTACTCAGAATCTCCCATATTAATCACCACTAAAGCATCTTGCAGAATTAGATAAAAAGCACAAAGCTGTGGGTCTCCTTTCAACCACCAGATTACTCAGCACTTGTTTGTATCTCTGTAGTCGGTTGTTATACATTTATGTGCGGCTACCTTTTAAGACTGCATTCTCCCTAATGGTAAAGGACCTTCAATTTCCTTTGCCTCACGGTAAGGTGGCATTTTAATAAAACACTGTTGATCTAGAGTACATCAGCTAGAGGACTTTCCTAAGTAAACACCCAACCCTTTTCGCCACTCATTTTCTTTCTGTGCAAGGAAAAGAGGATGGTAAATCAGGCGAGTTACGGCTACCTCTAAAATAGGTAAGGTAGCGGCAAAAGAAAGAAAAAAAAAGGGAAATGTAATTTCTTCTGTTATTGATTCTTTTATCTATGGAAATCCAAGGCCAGACGGATGTTTCAAATGTAAGCTCTGAACCTCACAAAAACAAATCGCCGGCTTTCCGGCTTTCAGGCACGTGAGCTGTCCCACCTCGCAGAAAGCTGGGGAAGACGAAAAAGGGGTTCTCTTGGAGCCCCAGAGGCCTCTAACCAGGGAAAGGGGTTTGCCCGAGGTGGGCGATCCCCCATCCTAGACTCACTGAAGTGCTGGAGACAGGAGCAGCGGTGGCGGACACAGCGGGACCAGCGAGGGGTGAAGGGGGACGGCACAGGGGAAGCCGGGTGACCGTGACGCCCGGCTCCTGGGCCATAGCTACTTACCCTACAGGGTAGCCACCCCCTAGGTGCACATCTTCTGGGGCATCAAAGAATTCTTCGGTGTCGCTTTCCGACGCCATTTATAGGACACACCCGCGGGTGAGGGGGCCGACGCCGCCTAGGAGGGTGACTCTCGTCTCCTCGTCTTCCTCCACCTCGGCAAGACCGTGGGAGGTGAGTCCCGCGCGAGGATGAGGAGTGAAAGGACGTTCTTAAGTGAGGAACCGGTTAGGAGCAGGGGGGCGCCGTCAGAAGCGGGGCTGCGGGAATGACCGGCAAAGCGGCCGTCTGAAGAGATGAGACGGCGTTGGGTCCAAGGACTGTTGCAGCCGCCGCTCCCCGCAATAGGTGTATAACCAGAGCAAGAGGCGGTGTCTCTCGTCAAAGGGGGAGGGCGGGCGCGCGGACTACAGCCGCTCCGGTTTCTCCCGCAGCAGCAATTACAGCAGCTGTGAGAGCTAGTTGTCCGCAAAATACGGACGCGCACCTACCCTCGCGAGATTTCGGGCGGGGGCCGGTAACGCGTGGGCGGGGCGAAGAGGGGGCGGGGGCGGTTCCAGAGGGGCAGTGCTCGGATTTCTTCAGCCCCAGAAGCCTATCAAAACGGCGCAAGCGCGTTGAGGGCGTTCAGTGAGGGCCGGAAGTAGCCTAGAAGGGTGGGGCAGAGCTCCAAAGGGAGGAGTCTAGAACCTGCGCAGGAGCGGCGTGGTACCCCGGCTTTGAGGGAGCGCTCCCCGACGTATGTGGTGGTTCGGAGAACCTTTTACCCACTAACTCTACAGTTCCTGAGTGAGGCATTTTCAGAGGGGTGATTTTATTTTTTTCTTAAGAGAAAATAGGAAACGTTGGCATTGTGGTTTGCATTTGCATTTACATCGTCTTAATTTATCCAAACCCTGAATAGCCCACCCTAGGGCATAGGCAGGTCCACCGCCTCCAGCGTTACTAGGATGGCGTGCCCTATTTACTTACAATATCTCTAATTGAGATCCCTAGATATGGTCCTGTGGGCCACAGGGTGGGGTCCATTAGAAATGTGGGGAGTGTACCAGTTCCATGGAGTAATGATGGATTTGTTGTTGGAGCTGAGCCAGTTATGGCCTCCGGTTATTTTTTTCTCCATAAATATCTGTTGCTGCCCACACCTAATGTGAAGGAAATTCTTATATACTGTCCAAGATGTGCATCAGTCAAATGGTAAATGCTATATACTGAGCAGATATCCTTGCAAGGCTAAGAGCAAGTAACTATATTCTGATTCTCGACTTCCCAATATCAAGTGATGAAAATAAGTACTTTATAAAAGACTAATATGTTCTTTCTTAAACAACAGATCATTGACAATCAAAGTGATTACATTAACTTTCTATATGATCGTGAAGTACATTTATTTTTATTTTTCCCATTGGCATGGCAGGAGAGCTCTCTGAGCTGTTTGGGCAGCCTCAAGTATTGCTAAGGATGGCTGCAGAAAAGATTGGCTTAGGACAGGGGCATGGCCACAGAACAGCCCAAATAGGACTGTAGATTCCTCCTTGTAAAGCAACCAGGAAAAGATCTGGCATTGTCTGGCAGACTTGTGTAAAACCAAATGCCAGGTATTGTGTACTGTAAGACGCCAGGGAGTTCAGGGAAAACACTGCATATTTAAATATGGTAATATTTCTTGCAGCAAACCATACAATTATTCATACTGGGTAAATAAATACCAGTAAATAGCCTCATTCAGTTTAGGTCAGATACTGCCAAATAAGTGTAGGTTAGATCAATTTGACTGTCAAATAAGTTACTAAAAAAATACAAAATAAAAATTTTTGGTTTCCAGAGCTTTTTGTATTTCAGAATTGTAGGAAAGGGATTTCTAAACCATTGTAAGGAAATGACTTTGGTCACACTCCAGTAATTGTTAGTTTTTAAACAGGTTAATTTCCCAGGTACAACAATGTATCTTAAAAGTACTAACTTATTATTTTGTTGCTCACTGGAAAAGATGATTTTTTCTTATGAATTATGGAGAGAGATAAATAAATAACCTACCTGAATTTATTATCTTCCTAGTTATCTAGTATGAAATTTATATTTGCTTTAAACTTTAAAGTTTGTAATCATGTACTGTTCTAGGTGCTGAGGACAATTCAACAATGAAGAAGACAACTTAATTCTTGTCTCCAGGAGCTCACAATCTAGGAATGAAGACAAACCTGGAGTCCTAATCTGGTGCTTTTTTCACTATACCATAACACCTCTCTTGGACCTCTTAAGGTACCTTAAACACTGTACTTAGAAAAAAGTCAAAACAGAATAGAAATAATAAGCTGATAATATTTTTAGAGCTATTAAAGTTGTTTATTAAATTTTTTTTAGTGGTATGAGGAAGTGAATTTTTCTGGGAACGTTAAAACCTATACGTACCACCTATCATCCTTTTTTTAAAAAAATTAAATTTATTGGGATAACAGTGGTTAATAACATGATTATCATCTTTTTTAAAGGTCTGAAAAGATGTGTTTGTTTTGCTTGCGAAATCTGTTCTTGAGTGTTTAAAGCAGAAGGTATTAGGTTTAGTCCAAGGCAGTGGTTTTGAAACTTTTCTCCGTTTTAGAAATGAAACCCTTTAGTCAAACCTATTTCATGCAAAAGTCCATATGTCATAAAAATAAAAACTTCTCTAGTTGAAGCAGTGATAGTTCAGATCACTGCCTGCTTGGCCATCTCTAAGCCTCCATAGACTACTCCCAAGGCTTTATTAATAAAAAAGAAAGTGAAAACTATTGGTCCAAAGAAGGGGTTGGCAAATTATGGAACGCTGGACAAATCTTTAGTGCTGTCTGTTTTTATAAAGTTTTATTGGAACACAGCAAGGCCTATTTGTTTATGTGTGCCCCACGAAGCCTAAAATAATTTCTCTCTAGCTCTTTACAGAAGAATATTGCCAACCCTTGGTCCGTAGGATAGTATTTTCTAGGGTACCCCAGAACTGAAAGTACTCATTATTTGAATCAGTTTCAAAACAGAATCATACTTACAGATAATAATGAGGATAATGCCTTTTCCTACCTGGCTAGTTCACAATGATTTAAAAAACTACACAGGTCTAAGACTAAGGTGGGTTTGAGGAAACTTTATATACTTCCTTATCTGCATAGCATAAACTCTCCTTAGGAGTTCCAAAAGCTGGAGTATGGAACAACTTTGTGGTATGTTTGCTCTCTCCTATTGGAAAGAATACAAACTGGCAGTATCCTTGCGGCCAGTTTTGTTCCAACGCATGGGTAATCACTCAGAACATCACTGACAACACTGTAATGCATGTGGGCTTTTAATGTATGGGGTTAGGTGATCTGAGATACAATATTGACATGAAAAGATTTAATATTGAAATCTCTGTGAGGGTTTTTATGGATTTTGAAGTATCATAATTAATGAAAAAATCATTTTGAAACTGGCCAAAGTTTGCCAGAGCCCAGAAAAATGTCTACAATCATCAACCATCAAAACGATTTGAAAGGTCAGCTATGTTACGGATTATGATAGTAAATCATTTCTGTTTGGCTTTGGAATCTTCACATCTTTTTCAAATGAACCTCACCTTCTTAATGATGGTTTGTTTATGTTAATATTGAAATGAAATTTTAATTTCTGAGCACACAAGAACTGAAAGTTAGAGAAAGATAGTCTACATATGTGTTAAGGGACACAGAAAGGCCACCCTGGAATTTTAAATGTGTTACTCTTGTGTGATGGAATATTAAGTAGCCATATATTACTGTTCAGGACTCTGGAAGAAAGCCAACTGGAATTATCTTAAACAATTAAAAGGGGAATTTATTCACTTGCATAATCAAATACACACTGATATAACATTTGCCTGTTCCTTTTGTGATTAAAATATTAGAGAAAAATTTGAGAATGAGGTTAATTTTACATTTGTTTATGTGCAATTTTGTTAGTCAGGAACACTAAGTGAAAGCAGAAAATTACACCCAGCTGAATTAAGTCATTTAGGAATACACAAAATACGCACGCCCCTCCCGACGTCTATATATCAAACATCTAGCTACCTCAGTTCTTTCCCTCTGATTTCAGATAACCTTTCTTTTTTTTCTTTTTTTTAAATTTTTTTTCTTTTTTTTTTTAATATATTTTATTGATTTTTTACAGAGAGGAAGGGAGAGGGACAGAGAGTTAGAAACATCGATGAGAGAGAAACATCGATCAGCTGCCTCCTGCACACCCCCTACTGGGGATATGCCCGCAACCCAGGTACATGCCCTAGACCTGAATCGAACCTGGGACCTTTCAGTCCGCAGACCAACGCTCTATCCACTGAGCCAAACCGGTTTCGGCCAGATAACCTTTCTTACATCGCTTTGCAATAACTCACAAGCATAACCCACTCTGATACCCATTTCTACAAGCAACTTTCAGGGTTTTTTTCAAAATAGAGTGCTGTATCTATTGTAGTCTTTATATATTGCTTAACCATTTAACATGCGTAAGACTCTGCTACCATTTTTATTAGGTTTATATCTTTGTGTGTGTGTATCACAAAGTTTTTAGATGTACTATTAGTCCCATTTCCCCATAAACCGAGTGAGTTTTTATTTTATTTTATTTTTTAATGCTGACCTGAGGATATTTTTCCATTGGTTTTTAGAGAGATTGGAAGAGAGAGGGAAAGACAGAGAGAATCATTGATGTGAGAGAAACACATTGATTGGTTGCCTCCGGCATGAGCCCCATGAGGGCCCAGGTCGATGCTCTATCTATTGAACCAAACTGGCTAGGGCCCAGTGGGTTTTATTGAGCAAATCAGTGCAGTGATATCTTTTTGTTTTTGTTTTTTAATTAAATCTTTATTGTTCAGATTATTACAGTTGTTCCCTTTTTTCCCCCCCCATAGTTCCCCTCCACCTGGTTCCCACCCCAACCTCTGCCCTTAACCCCCACTGTCCTCATCCATAGGTGTACGATCTTTTTCCAGTCTCTTCCCGCACCCCCCACACCCCTTTTCCCCTGAGAATTGTCAGTCCACTCCCTTTCTAAGCCACTGATTCTATTATATTCAACAGTTTATTCTGTTCATTAGATTATTTATTCACTTGATTTTTAGATTCACTTGCTGATATGTATTTGTTGTTCATAATTTTTATCTTTACCTTTTTCTTCTTCCTCTTCTTAAAGGATACCTTTCAGCATTTCATATAATACGGGTTTGGTGGTGATAAACTCCTTTAGCTTTTTCTTATCTGTGAAGCTCTTTATCTGACCTTCATTTCTGAATGATAGCTTTGCTGGGTAAAGTAATCTTGGTTGTAAGTTCTTGCTATTCATCACTTTGAATATTTCTTGCCACTCCCTTCTGGCCTGCATAGTTTCTGTTTAGAAATCAGCTGACAGTCATATGTGTATTCCCTTGTAGGTAACTAACTGTTTTTCTCTTGCTGCTTTTAAGATTCTCTCTTTGTCTTTTGGCCTTGGCATATTAATTATGATGTGTCTTGGTGTGGTCCTCTTTGGATTCCTTTTGTTTGGGGTTCTCTGCGCTTCCTGGACTTGTAAGTCTATTTCTTTCACCAGGTAGGGAAAGTATTCTGTCATTATTTCTTCAAATAGATTTTCAATATCTTGCTCTCTCTCTTCTTCTGGCACCCCCATAATTCAGATGTTGGTATGCTTGAAGTTGTCTCAGAGGCTCCTTACACTATCTTCATATTTTTGGATTCTTTTTTCTTTTTGATTTCCCGGTTGGGTATTTTTTGCTTCTTCGTATTTCAAATCTTTGACTTGATTCTTGCGATCCTCTAGTCTGCTGTTGGGTCTCTATATATTATTCTTTTTTAAAAAATATATTTTATTAATTTTTTTTTGTTTTTTACAGAGAGGAAGGGAGAGGGATAGAGAGCTAAAAACATTGATGAGAGAGAAACATCGATCAGCTGCCTCCTATACATTCCCTACTGGGGATGTGCCCGCAACCAAGGTACATGCCCTTGACCAGAATCAAACCTGGGACCTTTCAGTCCGCAGGCCAACACTCTATCCACTGACCAAACAGGTTACGACTATATTATTCTTTATTTCAGTCAGTGTATGCTTAATTTCTAGTTGGTCCTTTTTCATATCCTCGAGGGTCTCACTAGATTTATTGAGGGTCTCACTACATTTATCGGCGGTTTCTAGAAAATTCTTGAAAAACCTTATAACCGTGGTTTTGAACTCTATATCCAGTAGTTTGCTTTCCTCCATTTCTGTCATTTGTGACCTGTTTCTTTGTCTCCGCATTTTTTATGCTTCCCTGTGTTGATACAGTAGCTTTCTGTGCTAGGTGTCCTATAAGGCCCAGTGACTCAGCCTCCCCAATTACCTGAGGTGGACACTCTTGGTGCACCCCTTTGTGGGCAGTGTGCACAGTCTTGTTGTAGTTAAGCCTTGATTGTTGTTGTTATCACTGGGAGGAATTGACCTCCAGGCCAATAGGCTGTGAGAATCAGCTGTGTCTATGGTGGGAGAACTTCTGTGCTGGAGATACCTTATGGGGCAAGACTTGCTTCAGTGGGGCTTTGGTGCTTACTGAGTCTGCCCCCTGAGTTTGTCCCTTATGGATCTGAGGAATTAAATCTGGATGGTCCCATCTGACCACTGGGTGCACTGGCTCTGGGATCTCTAAGGAGGTGCTAATTTAGCCTCTTCCTGAGGCTACCCAGCAGGAGCTATGGAGAGATCTGCAGATTCCTCTTCTTTGTATGGGATTTGGAAGTGCCCAGATGAGGCCTAGCTGTGTAGCAATGGAAGCTGCTGTGGGGCCTTGGGCCTTCTTTTGGATGTTCTGGGTCTCTCTGACCCAGCTGCAGTTTGTTAGGTAATTTTAGATTGCAAAGGGCCAGGCCATTCATATGCAAAAACCTCTGTGCACAGCTTGGGTGGGGTGGGGTCTCAGGGAATCAACATGGAGGAGCAAACAGCTATGGCTCATCCTCAGCCCCACCCTAAGAGGCCCCGGGTCTCAGTGTCCTGCGGTAATCACTGCAAGCACCTCTGAGAGAAAGCCGCCCTTGAGTTCTGACCGCTGCCAGACAGTCCAGTTTCTCCCCTTATGAGTCTGGGTCACCAGAAACTCGCCTGGAACTGGAGTTCAGAGCAGTCAGGAGCTTGAGACTCCCTCCCGATTGAAAAAGACAACCGCGTCCTCAGGTGCCAGCCCTTTTCTCGTGCACCTCCGTACCTCTGCACTTTACTTCCGCACCTTCTCTGAGTCTCAGTGTGCTTTTCTCTTTCCTTCTAGTTGTAGAATTTCCACTCAGCCAGCCTTCCTGTGGTTCTGGATGATGTCTGTTTTGTCTTTTAGTTGTATTTTTGAAGTGGTTGTGCGAGGCCGCAATTTCAGGTGTTTACCTATGCTGCCATCTTGGTTTCTCCCTAGTGCAGTGATTTTTAAGAAAGCATATTTTGCCTTATAGTAGCACTGACTATATAGTCTAATGCTGAATCTAGGGTACAAGATATATCAATACTCTCTCCTCCTTTTTATTTATTGATTGATTTTAGAGAGAGAAGAAGGAAAAGAGAAGCATTGATTTGTTGTTCCACTTTATGTATTCTTTGGTTGATTCTTGTATTTTCCCTGAACTGGGATTGAACCCGCAACCTTAGCATATCAGGACAACACTCTAACCAACTGATCTACCTGGCTAGTGCCAATACTCTCTCTTCTTGTCCACCTCTTATTTTTGCTTATCTCTGCTTCTTTTTGTACTTTGGCTTCAATTTTCCTATCCCAGACAGCTTCTTTCTTGTAGTCAGCAAAGATGGCAATAAGCAACTTTATTTTATAATATCTTAATAAATCTTAGCCCCAAAGGATGTGAGACTTTCTCTCAGTGTTCATATATTAAATCTCAGGGACGATTAATGTTGATTGTTTTTAGGCAATCCCTCTAGCTGAGAGCATAGGGAACTCTTATTTGTCAGGCCTGAGTCAGCTAATTTCCTGCCACACACCATTTGGGGAGCTACTACTGTGATTGTCTTCCTCACTAGGACCACATGGAGTATGTAATGGATTTTTTTTTCCCCTAAGAAAGAGTTACTAGCAGACAAGACCAATGTGCTAACCGCAAGTTATTAAGGGTTCAGTCTCTATATTCATTGACATGACAAGAACTAATGATATGTTAAATGAAAAGTTATAAAATACTGCATATGGAATAATCCCATTAATATAAAATTATTTATGTACATGTGTATATAAACATAGAGAATGGATAAATGTTTACAAATCATTGATGGTGATTGTCTTTAGTTGCTGATTAAAATAATAGTAAGAGATTTGTACCTTTATATAATGATTGAATTTTCTACTGGGAATATGTATTACTTTGTAAAGAAGGGGAAAATAGTAAAAGGAAATGTCTAACCAATCGCATATAAGGTAGACTTACATTAAATTAAGACCTGAGATTGGTTCCCGATATAGTGCATGACTATGAATCCTGGTCCTATTGCTTAACTTCTGGAACTTAACTTAGCTTCTTAGCTTCTGGAACATAGTTTAGCTTCTGGAACAGTTTAGTAAGTGCCACTATGAAGCTAAACTTGAAAAAAAATACCCACAAAGCAAATCTTGCAATGTAATTAGTCTACCAAATAAGACGTCATATTTTCGGCACTGTAGGCCTAATACACAAAGAGAATCCTATATAATAAAAGCCTAATATGCAAATTGTCCCCTCCACCGGGAATTCTAGATGGGGGTGGTGGTGGTGCGGCTGGCCAACCGTGGTGAAGGGAGGCCCCAGCCAGCAACCAGCAGCCACTAGGGACCCTATGTATTGCACGCACTGGGCTCTAGTCCTATCTAATAATAGACAAACATGGTAATTGACCGTACCTTCGCTACGCATCCCATTGGCTAATCAGCATGATATGCAAATTAACCGCCAACAAAAGATGGAGGCTAATTTGAATACTGCAGGCAAGGCGGGACAGCGCCATCCCACCTGCCCTGCTGCCATCTGGGCCTGCTATCTGCGACCCGGGGTGGCGGGCGTCCGTGTGCGACCCGACCCGGGGCGGCTGGGTGGTTCAGCGGCGATCATCCAACCCGCCTGGCCTCCATCCGGGCATCCCATGTGCGACCTGACCCGGGGTGGTTGGGCAGGGCAGCAGCGATCTGCAGGCCCGCCTGGGTGACCCGTGTGCAACCCGACTTGGGGTGGCCAGGTGGGGCACCAGTGATTTACCAGCTCTCCCGGGCGTCCCGTGTGCGACCCAACCCGGGGCGGCACCCCAACTCCTGGATCGACCCTGCCGTGTGCGCGACACGGGGAGGCAGGGCAGGCACCGAAGGATCGGGTCTGCCATATGCCACCTGGGGAGTGGGCCTAAGCCAGCAGGTGGTTATCTCCCGAGGGGTTCCAGACTGTGAGAGGGCACAAGTGGGGCTGAGGGACACCCCTCCACCTCCCCTCCCCCGCCAGTGCACAAATTTTTGTGCACCAGGCCTCTAGTCCTATCAAATAAAAGAGAAACATGGTAATTAGCTGTTCCTCCACTACCCTTCCCATTGGGTAATCAGGGTGATATGCAAATTAACTGCCAGCCAAGATGGCGGCCAGCAGCCAGGCAGCTTGAAGAGAACATGAGGCTTGCTTGCTTCAGTGACAGAGGACTCCAACGTTCCCCGCCTGCTGCTGCCGGCCTCTGAGCTCACAGTTTAAAACATTGTTATAAATATAGAAGCTAAACAAAACCCCAGAAACCTGTTTCAGCCAGCCGGGATATCAGAGCTGCAGTTGAAACAGTGTTTCGATTATAGAACCCAAACAAACCAGATACCTGCTTTCAGCAGCGGAGGCCTAAGAGCTGGAGCCAAGCCTCAGAGCTAAAGCTGGCCCAGAATAAAAAAAAGGAGTGGTTGGGAGCTTCAGTCACCTGCCAACCTGAAAACAGCCCTCAGCCCCTCACCCAGACTGGCCAGGCACCCCAATGGGGACCCCCACCCTGATCCAGGACACCCTTCAGGGCAAACCAACCGGCCCCCACCTGTGCACCAGGCCTCTATCCTATATAGTAAAAGGGTAATATGCCACCCATACTGGGATCAGCGGAGCCGCGAGGCCTCCCGGCACCGGGATCAGTGTGACAGGGGGCAGTGCCCGGACCCTCTGATCGCCCTGTGGCTCTGTGTGTGACAGCGGGCGGGGCCACAACCTCCCTATCTGCCCTGCTCTCTTCATGACAGGGGAAGGCACCCCAACCCCCTGATTGGCCCTGCTCTGTGCCTGATAGGAGGGAGCTCCCCAACCCCCTGATCGCCCTGCGGCTCTGTGTATGACAGGGTGCAGTGCCCCAACCCCCTGATCGGCCCTGCTCTGTGTGTGACAGGGTGCGGTGCCCCAACTCCCCCCCCCCCAACGGGCCCTGCTCTGTGTGTGATGGGGTAGAGCCATAACGTCCCCATCGGCCCTGCCCTGAGTGTGACAGGGTGTGGCGCCCCAACCCCCTGATCTGCCCTGCTCTGTGTGTGACAGGGGGCGGTGCCCCAACTCCCATATAGGCCCTACTCTGTGAGTGACAGGGGGGAGCTCCTCAACCCCCTGATCGGCCCTGCTCTGTGCGTGACAGGGGGGAGCTCCCCAACCCCCTGATCGACCCTGCTCTGTGCATGACAGGGTACAGTGTCCCAGCCCCCCTGATGTGCCCTGCCTTGAGTGTGACGAGGCCCTACCCTGAGCGTGACTGAGGGTGGCATCGCAACCTCCCGATCTGCCCTGCTCTGTGCATGACAGGGGGTGGTACCCCCACTCCCCAATCGGCTCTGCTCTGAGCCCGACCAGGGGCTGCACCTAGGTATTGGGCCTGCCCTCTGCCACCCGGGAGCAGGCCTAAGCCAGCAGGTTGTTATCTCCCGAGGGGTCCCAGACTGCGAGAGGGCACAAGCCAGGCTGAGGGATCCCCCCTCCCCCCCGAGTACACAAATTTTTGTGCACCAGGCCTCTAGTCTATATATAAAAGCCTAAGTGACTGGGCAGTCTGCTGGTAGCTATGATGCACACTGAACACCAGCGGGCAGACACTCAATGCAAGAGCGGAAACCACAGGCATGGAAACATGGAACAGACTGATGAATCTTAGAGGGAAGAGGGGAGGGAGAAGGGTGGGAAGAGATTAACCAAAGATCTTGTATGCAAACTAGAGTCCTGGTGCACAGTGCTCAGCCTGGGCTGTGGGGAATCAGGTGGAAACTGGCTCTCCGACATCCCCTGAGGAGTCCTGGATTGCTGGATTGCGAGAGGACACAGGCTAGGCCGAGGGACCCCACTGGTGCACGGGGGCCTCTAGTGGTAATAATAATTTCCAAAGCATCTGTGAAATTATGAACTGGTATGGAGCGTCTAGAAAGAACGTAATATTAGAGGTTCACTTCTAACAATGTGGACTAAGCATAATTTTGTTTTTCAAAACAATAAGCAGTAATACATATGGCCTGATCTAAAGAGAGAAAAACTAAGACATATGAACTTTATGATTCAAAAAATCACTCCAGTTCAAAAACTGAAGAAGAGGTTGCTTAAACTTAATCTAATGGCAAACATTTATATAGAAATGTCAATCATCAGACTAAAGTGCATGTGCACACACACTCAACAGTAACAACTAGAATTTCATAGACTCTTACAATTGAAAGGGACTTTAAACTGTTTGAAGCTTTGGATACTTAAGGCTTTGGAGCAGGGCTTCTCAACCTGTGGGTCGCGATCCCTTTGGGGGTCGAATGACCCTTTCACAGGGGTTGCCTAAGACCATCGGAAAACACATATATAATTACATATTGTTTTTGTGATTAATCGCTATGCTTTAAATATGTTCAATTTGTAACAATGAAATTGGGGGTCACCACAACATGAGGAACGGTATTAAAGGGTCGCGGCATTAGGAAGGTTGAGAACCACTGCTTTAGAGGGAGAACTCATTTTTCAATTAGCTTTTTATAAAGCCCGAGTGATGTAAGATTTCAATAAAAGTTTGCTGCTAAGATGATTGCTTTATTGAATGGATCACTAGTAATTCCTTTAAATATTGATATCTGCTGTTTGTGGAAACAGTGTAAATTCTACTTAAGTGTAAAAGAAGGCAACCTCAGATCAGCAGTAAATTACTCAATTTAGATAACATTATTTTGTTCTAGTAATCAAATTTGCCAAAGTTATTGCATCTACCCATTTAACAAGTTAAATTAAAATACATATATATTTTGTAGTAAAAAAAAATGGTCACTAGTCCCAGCCTTTATTTGATTTGTGAATTTCTTTTACAAACTTTCCTAAGTGGTCACTCAGAGATATGGAGCTTACTATTTACCCAGTCCATTTTTTTATAATTGTTAAATTTATTCATTGTATTTAGCCCAAATCTTAATTTCTATCCACTGGTTATAATTCTGGCTACTAAGACCATACAAAACCTTTAATCTATTTCAAGGGTTTTTATCAGTCCTCTTTTTGTTTTTGTTTTTTATTTAGGGAATATACACTGATGTGTTTATATTGAATGTGTTCAGAGACAAAGATAAATGATAATTTCAAGTGCACAATTAAGGTGCTACATTAAATATGTATGTGGCAAGAACCAAGATGGTGGCATAGGTAAATGCCTGTACTCACCTCCCACAACCACATCAAAATTACAACTGAAATACAGAGCAGCCATCATTCAGAACTGACTGAAAGCTGGCTGAAGGAAAGTCCTACAACTAGAGAAGTAAAGAAGAAAGCATGAGACTGGTAGGAGGGGAGCCCAAGCTTAACGGGCTGGTACAACACCCACGTGTGCCAGTTTTTTAATGGGGAGGGATATCGTCTTTGCGGAGGCCACCGGAGAAGAGAAAGGGGTCTCAGCCCCACCAGACTCCCATCCCAGGCTCCCAGAGCTGGGAAGAGAAGTCCCTATTACTACGTGAGCTGTACAAACCAGCAGGGATTGTGCTGAGACACAGAGGCTGCTGGAGACCCAGCTATTCCTTTAAAAGGGCTGGTGCATGAACTTTCTCAGACTCGATACCTCTGAGCTCCAGCACCAGGTGGCTCTGGGGGACCCAGACACATATGGGGAGGACCTGGACTGTCTGGCATTGAGGCAGGAACCAAGGGGTGGCTTTCTCCCAAACAGGGGTGCTCACAAGGGTCATTGTTCCTGTGCTGGGACCTCCTCTGTTGCAGGGCTGACTGGTAGCCATATCAGAGTGGCCCACACAATTTGTTATGTCCTGGTGATTCCCTGAGACCCTGCCCCATCCAATTTGCAGCCCCACACAAGTGGTATGCAGCAGCTTTTCCAAATGAATGGCCTGTCCTAGCTCAGGTTTTGCTAAAGTCTCTCAAACAAGCTGTAACTGGTGACAGCATGCCCCAAACCTAGCAATAAAAGGTCCAAAACCTGGCACTAGCACCAGTCTGCCTTGCTTCACAACTGGGCCTCGAATCCTGCACAGCAGCTCTCTCACTGTAGTCACAGCTGGTCCTCCAAGCCAATTGACCTGGCGGTCAACTCCTCCAAGAGACAACAATAGCAATCAAGGCTCAACTACAAAACTGTGCACACAGCCCAGACGGGTACATCTAGAGTGCCAAGCTCAGGTGACTGGGGAGGCTGAGCCACTGGGTCCTACAGGACACTTAGTACACAAGGCCACTCTACCAATTCCAGAAGACATAGTAGCTTTACCTAATACATAAAGCTAAACACAGGGAAACAGCCAAAATGAGAAGACAAAGAAACATCACAAATGAAAGAAATGGAAGCAAGCAAACTATTAGATACAAAGTTCAAAACCACGGTTATAAGGTTACTCAAGGATCTTCATTGGATCTTCATAGGAGACTTCCAAGGATCTTAGTGAGAAAGTCAAGGACATGAAAAAGAACCAGTTAGAAATGAAGGATACACTAACTGAAATAAAGAACAATTTACAGGGATTCAGCAGTAGAGTAGAGGATTCCAAGAATCAAATCAACGATTTAGAATATGAGGAAGCAAAAACACCCAATCAGAAGAGAAAAATAAGAATAAAAAATATGAAGAAAGTATAAGGAGCATCTGGGACAACTTCAAGTGTACCAACATTTGCATTATGGGGATGCCAGAAGGGGAAGGGAGAGAGCAAGATATTGAAATCCTATTTGAAGAAATAATGACAGAAAACTTCCCCTACCTGGTGAAAGAAATAGACTTATAAGTCCAGGAAGCGCAGAGTCCCAAATTAGAGGAACCCAAAGAGGCCCAAACCAAGACACCTCATAATTAAAATGCTAAGGGTTAAAGACAAAGATACAATCTTAAAAGCAGCAAGGGAAAAGCAGTTAGTAACCAACAAGGGAGCGCCCATATGACTGTCAGCTAATTTTTAAACAGAAACTTTGCAGGCCAGAAGGGAGTGGCAAGAAATATTCAAAGTGATGACTAGTAAGGACCTACAACCAAGATTACTCTACCCAGCAAAGGTCTCATTTAGAATTGAGGGTCAGATAAATAGCTTCCCAAACAAGAAAAAGCTAAAGAACTTCATCACCAACAAACCAATATTATATGAAACTAGAGGCCTGGTGCACGAAATTTGTGCATGGGGGGGCAGGGGAAGGAGGAGGTCCCTCAGCCCGACCTGCACCCTCTCCAATCCGGGACCACTCGGGGGATGTCCAACTGCCAGTTCAGGGATCAGGCCTAAACTAGCAGTCAGACATCCCTCTCACAATCCGGGACCTCTGGCTCCTAACCACTCACCTACCTGCCTGCTTAATGCTCCTAACTGCTCCCCTGCCTACCTGATTGCACCTAATTGCCTCTGCCAGCCTGCCAGGTTGCCCATAACTGCTCCCCTGTCGGCCTGATCCCTCCTAACTGCTCTCCCCTGCCAGCCTGATCCCCCCCAACTGCTCTTCCCTACCGACCTGATCCCCCCTAACTGGTCTCCCCTGCTGGCCTGATTGCACCCTAACTACTCTCCCCTGCCAGCCTGATCACCCCTAACCACCTCTGCCTCGGCCCTGCCACCATGGCTTTGTTTGGAAGGATGTCCAGAAGGTTGTCTGGAAGATGTCTGATCTAATTAGCATATTACCCTTTTATTAGTATAGATGTTGGAGGGTATTATTTAAGAAGAGGAAGAGGAAAAGAGGAGGAGGAGGAGGAGGAGGAGAAGAAGAAGAAGAAGAAATATGAACAATAAAATGGCAACAAATAAATATCAACAATTGAATCTAAAAATCAAAATAAAATGAACAAGAAATGTAATGAACAAAATAAACTAAACAGGTGAATAAAATGGAATCAGAGGCATGGAAGCATGGAACAGACTGATGAATCTCAGAGGGAAGTAGGGAGGGTGGGGCGGGAAGAGATTAACCAAAGATCTTACCCTTGGACACAGACAATAGAGTGGTGAAGGCCTGGGGTGGGGTAGGAACTGGGTAAAGGGGGGTAATGGGAGAAAAAAAAGGCAATATCTGTAATACTCTCAACAATAAAGATGAAAAGAAAACATATATATGTATGTATATGACAAATGCATACATACTAAACATGTGCACCTATGTATAGGGAATCTGTCTAATGGTATGTTCTCTATGTGCACCTAGTGACATGTTACATTATATAACTACTAGAGGCCTGGTGCACAAAAATTTGTGCACTCGGGGGGGAGGGGGAGGTTCCTCAGCCCGGCCTGTGCACTCTTGCAGTCTGGGACCCCTCGGGAGATAATGACCTGCTGGCTTAGGCCCGCTCCCGGGTGGCAGAGGGCAGGCCTAATCCCTAGGTGCAGCCACTGGTCGGACTCAGAGCAGGGCTGATTGGGGAGTTGGGGCGCCGCCCCCTGTCATGCACAGAGCAGGGTGGATCAGGAGGTTGCAATGCCACCCTCAGTCACGCTCAGGGTAGGGCCGATTGGGGGGTTGGGGCACCGCCCCCTGTCACACTCAAGGCAGGGTCGATGGGGAGGTTGCGGTGCCACCCCATGTCACGCACAGAGCAGGGCCAATCAGGGGGTTGGGGCGCTGCCCCCTGTCACGCACAGAGCAGGGCTGATCAGGGGGTTGGGGAGCTCCCCGCTGTCACACACAGAGCAGGGCCCATCAGGGGGTTGGGGAGCTCCCCCCTGTCACACACAGAGCAGGGCCCATCAGGGGGTTGGGGAGCTCCCCCCTGTCACTCACAGAGTAGGGCCGATAGGGGAGTTGGGGCACCGCCCCCTGTCACACACAGAGCAGGGTGGATCAGGGGGTTGGGGTGCCGCCCCCTATCACCCACAAGGCAGGGCCGATCAGGGGGTTGGGGCGCCGCCACTCTCACACTCAGGGCAGGGCTGATGGGGAGGTTATGGCTCTACCCCATCACACACAGAGCAGGGCCCGTGGGGTGAGGGGGTTGGGGCGCCGCACCCTGTCACACTGATCCCGGTGCCGGGAGGCCTCGCGGCTCCGCTGATCCCGGTTCTGGGAGACATATTACCCTTTTACTATACAGAATAGAGGCCTGATGCATGGGTGGGGGCTGGGTGGTTTGCCCAGTGGGGTGCCTGGCCAGCCTGGATGACGGGATGATGGCTGTTTGCATCTGGTCACACACCCTTCAGGGTGGGGGTCCCCACTGGGGTGCCTGGCCAGTCTGGGTGAGGGGCTGAGGGCTGTTTTCAGGCTGGGACTGAAGCTCCCAACTGCTCCTTTTTTTCTTTTTCTTTTTTTTTATTTTGGGCCAGCTTTAGCTCTGGCTCCAGCTCTGAGGCTTCAGCTGCTGAAAGCAGGTATCTGGTTTGTTTGGGTTCTATAATTGAAACCTGTATCAACTCTAGCTCTGAGATCCCGGCTGTCTGAAAGCTGGTTTCTGGGGTTTTGTTTAGCTTCTATATTTGTTACAATGTTTCTTAAATTGCAAGTTCAGAGGCCGGCAAGGCAGGCGGGGAACGTTGCAGTCCTCCGTCACTGAAGCAAGCAAGCCTCATGTTCAGTTTAAGCTGCCTGGCTGCTGGCCGTCATCTTGGCTGGCAGTTAATTTGCATATCGCCCTGATTAGCCAATGGGAAGGGTAGCGGTCGTACGCTAATTACCACGTTTCTCTTTTATTAGATAGGATACTTTCTGAGATAGTTTCACATTTTTTATGTCACTTAATATTAATAAAATAATTGCTATCATTAAATTAGAGCTTGGCTCTGTATAAAGTACTTTTCATATATTATTTCACTTATTCCATACACTATATGAGGAAAATAATATTATTATCCCCATTTTATAGGTAGGGAAACTGAGGTTTAGAAGAGTTAGGTTACTTGCCCAAAGTTTCACAGGTGGCATTTATTGGTCAGTATTTGAGCCTGTAGGGGGCTAAAAAAAAAAAAGAAAAGAATACTCTTCCTCTCACCTTCTAAGTTCTTCTAGCTGGGCTAATAATCAAATTAACAGAGACAGATTAACAGGAGAAAATAAAATTTTAATACATGAGCATGTGAATTCACATATGCATGAAAATTCCAAAGGCAGTGAGGCAACACTGGGTATATATGACATTTTGCACAAAGAAGAAAAGGGGAGAGGATGGGGACAGAGATTTCAACAGTGAGAATGGGTGATTTACAGGTAGTTGAGGAAGAACTAAACAAACAAAGCAGGCAAATTCTTGCTTGGCAACTCTGAAACAAAGGGGCACAGTGGGTATCTAGCTAACAGGCCCTGCCTGGAGCCTTCCTATAATACCATACTTAATTCAAATTAGGCTAAGCAGTATCCTAAAATTCCCTTCCTGAAGCAGATTTTGCTATCTGAACCTCTTGGGCAAGAAAGGGGGAGGGGCAAAGTTTCATTCTGAGTCTTTTGTTTCTCAGTAACAGGCTTAAAATCAATATCCCAAAAGGCAGCTTCAGGATGGCAAACTTTGGTTCCCTTCAAGCCTAAAGTCACAGTTTATTTTATGTTATTTTTCTGCTATCTCCCTAGAGTTTGCTCTAGTTTTACTAGCTTGTAGCAAATGAGCCATGTTAATGGGTGAAGTATATAAATATTACAACAAGAAAGCTAAAGCAATTGGTTATTTCTCTTTTTTTCTTCATTTTTTATAGTATTTTTTAAATGGGTATATCTCAACATTGGGGGTTGTTGGAGGCAGAACTTTCAGATGGACCCCAAGATATCCTAGCTCACTTTCTCCTAGTTATTCAACAGCTAATCTAGGTGCTGCTGTGAAGGGATTTTGCAGTTGTAATTAAAGTCCCAACTCAGTTGACTTTAAGATAGAGAGATTATCTGGTGGATCTGACCTAATCACCTTTAAAAGCACAGTTTTCTCTGGGTGCTGGGGAAGAGGAATGCTCTCTGGCTTGCCTAAAAGAAAACTAACATCTATCAGGTGTGGAATATAGCCTCTAAGAACTAAAAATAGCTCCTTGCTGATAGTAAGGAAATAGAACCCTCTGTCCTATCCCTGCAGGGAACTGAATTCTGCCCAAAACCCAAATGAACTGGAAAAAGGACCCTTAGCTCCACATGAGAATGCAGCCTGGCCAGCACCTTCATTTCAGGCTTGTGAAACCCTGAGCAGAGCCCAGCTCTGTATTCAGACTTCTAATTTACAGAACTGTGAGCTAAGAAACCAGTATTTTTTAAAGCCACTAACTTTGTGGCGATATGTTATAAAGCAATAAAAACTACTACAGGGGTAAATATCCCTATCCTCCCTCTGCCAGTTAAGAGCCATGGATCTAGGTAGGTCATGGTCAAACAAATGTACATATATCAACAGGTGATGTTTGCTTTCTGAAGTCCTTGAATGCACTTGGGAATGTAGCACTGGAGTGAACATTAAGGTGTAATGTAAAAGAAAAGAAAAGCAGTGAATTCAGAAAAAATAACAACATGCATTTAAAATATGAAAGAAGTATCTTGCTTCACATACATTATACATACACTACACTCAAAATTCAACCCCATTTGCAAAATAATCCTCCAGAATCATTCGATGTTAGGGATTGTTTGATCCTCTGCTTCTGTAGTCTTTTACCATTGAGTGAACCTGCTTGCCTTTAGAATTAGGGATTAGTTTCAGTGTTAATCTTGCTACTGACCTTCCAGTATTATTATCTGGCTTCACTGTGATTGCTCTATCTATCTATCTATCTATCTATCTATCTATCTACCTATCTATCTATCTATCTATCTATCTATCATTCATTCATTCAATAGATGTTTATTAAGGACTTACTATGTTTCAGGCATTGTGCTATGTAATGGGTTAACAATGATATGGCTTATTTCTTCTGGGTTGAGCTTTTCATCCCTGTCATTTAGACTCTTGATTTGAGCTTTAACTTGTAGCTCTAGTATTCTACACCTGACACGAGTGACCAGATCATTTGGGGATTGGGCCCCCAATAGTCATTGCCCAGCTTCTCAATAACTAAATCACTAGTTTCTTGTTTATGACTTTTGCCTATGTATCTTATCTTTGAAGGCTAAACTTCTGAAAACCAGCTTTCTTCAGCCTGCCTTGACCACAGTCTTCCTATATTCCCTGGCTAGTGCTGAATTGGAGACTTGAAATCTAGCTAGCCATGCCAGATCTTTTTACCTACTTCAGTTGCTCTGTCCACCTTGGCTGGCTGTTCTAGTTGGTCAATATCCAATTCTTATATCCAATTCTGGTTTGACCATATACATCTTGAAGTTGAGAAATAGTAGACGTAATTTTAATTTTTCAAAATTTCTAACAAAGTTTGACAACCAAAATGACCATTTTGCCAAGAGTAGACAACATTTAAAAACAAGTTGGATCTGGCCTCAAGTCTTGGCAAAAGTCTAAAAGTCATGACCTAAAATGAGGGATGGGGAATGAAACGGGAATAATTATTTTATTCTCTATGATAATCTGGCTGGTATTTTATGTTATCTCAATCATTCAATTCTCAGACCTTCCCCCACTATTTTATAGGTAGGAGCTGAGGCATAGTAGCAGGGTCAGAATTTGAACTTAGGTGAATCTGGCCCTTAAATGCGTGCTTTTATCAGTATACTGAACCAAAATGCATATTTTTATCTCTGGTTTTGCTTTTGGAGTTTGCAGAATGTCCAAGCTAAGAGCCAGAATTAACAAAGCTCATCTACCAGATATACCTTCAGACTGAAGGAATGGTCTAGGCCCGTGGTCGGCAAACTGCGGCTCATGAGCCACATGCGGCTCTTTGGCCGCTTGAGTGTGGCTCGTCCTAAGCCTTAGGAGTACCCTAATTAAGTTAATAACAATGTACCTACCTATATAGTTTAAGTTTAAAAAATTTGGCTCTCAAAAGAAATTTCAATCATTGTATTGTTGATATTTGGCTTTGTTGACTAATGAGTGTGCCGACCACTGGCTAGGCTGACTATACATAATTTCAGATCTGGTATTCTGAAAACAAACACTGAGGTGTATTCAAGCAATTGCACCCATAATTTTTTTGTTCCTCTTGAGGATTACATGACTTAGTACCCTGATTGTGGTCAATCCAGGATTCTGATGAGGGGAAATGAAGGGTTGGCATTAGCCTACTAAGTTTAGTAGACAGATGCTAACTAAATGTGGCCTGAATCTGAGGATTTATATATTTCACTAATTTTAGGAGATTCACCATTATCTATTAGATATTGTTTCTCTCTTATTCCCATTAGATGCACGTTGGTCTTTCTCATATCCTCCAAATGTCTTAACCTGTCTTTCATATTTTCCCTTGTGTGTGTTAGGAGATTTATTTGTGAACACACATTCATAGAAACTTATTCTCTGGAGATTTTTTGAGACCTGGGTTTAAAGTGAATTCTTCCAGGGGACAGTTGCACTTACTTCTACTAATCACCAGGGACTATTGTCAAGCTAAAACTATTTTAAGCTACATTTATGGTATGAGGTGTTTTGGTTATACAGATGACATGAATTGTGACCGCAGACCTGAGTAGAGATTTAGTGTTATGACATTTAAAAGGGAATTTCCCTCCTCTTTTTTTTTCTATTCTACCCAGGGGCAAACTCAACAAGCCCCCATATCTACCATCTGCCTCTCGGTGGTGGACCCCCCCCCCCAACTGTTTATCCATTAAGAGCATCACCCTTTGAGGAACCGACTTTCAGCAGAGAAGGAGAGGGATGGTGTGTTTCTGATACAACTTTTAACCTTGCCCCAGGATTTGTCTCTTTTGTCCCTTGTATTTGATTGATTCATTAAAACTTCTTTATAGGCTTACCATAAACCAGCAGCTATCCTAAGGTAAATACCACTTTCACAGCTTCCCTTTTTTCTGGATTAGTGCTGATTTTTTGCCATCATCTCACTATCAGTCTTGCATTTAAAATGACATATTCTATCTATCATATTTAACTATCATTTTAAGATGTGCTATACTGAAGATTTCTTCAGCTATCTCTTCTGCCATATTACCTAAATTAAATTCTATTCTACAGAAATATAGGGATTTGGATAGGTCGATTAAGTTATGGTAGAATTGTCACAGAAGCAGTCTTTCAGGCAAAAATGTAAAACTGACTATACAGAAGCTCTGCCTTTGGGTTTATATTGATTAAGCCATTACATAGTTGTAGCAGTGGATATGTTGTTACCAGATTTATAGTATCTTTGAAAAAAATAAGGATGTTTGAGGTCCTGGATTAGGTAGTGTGCCATAACTATGTCCTGAAGAGGATACTTTCTGGACTAGAGATTTGCAGAAAGTGGATCAAGCATTGTTTGAATGGAAGGTGAGACTTTTATTTTAGAAGTGTACAAGGGTATCTAGTCTACCTAGGAAGTGTGGAGATTCAATCTGCTTAGAACAGAACTACTTTATTACTGAGGAGCCATACCTTTATCTAAGAAGGAGTCATTGATTTCTTTGAGTGGAACCTGAGCCTTCCTCCTTTGGGTATATATTGGTTAGTGGACAGCTATTCAACATCCATCATTTTGGTTGAGGAATGAAAATCAATGAGGCTAGTGACAGAAACCCATTTCTCCTGGACATATACAATATGTGGGAAATTCAAAGTTCAAGCCATATTTCACACCAGCCCTGGGAAAGACTCTGAACACTATCAATCTCCGAGAATGCCCATTGTAAATCCAAAAGTCATTCTGTAGATCAAAGGTTAGAAGGCAAGAAGTGATTAAGTAGTAACACTCTGAGTTGATGCTTCCCCAGTGGTGAGGAATGGGATGGTAGTGGACGATGTTTGTGATGTTAGAGAGGAAGAGTTGTGTTATGGACCTGTGTACTGAGAGAAATAGAATAATTTGTTTTCAGCTTACACTCAAAACCTCAAAACCATGAATGGCTTTCCCGAACAAAATGTAATTAAAATGCACCTCCCATGGTCACACCTTGAAGAATGCTGATTTAAAAAATAAGAGAATCCAACTGTTCCAGAGAACACAGATGCAGCATGCTGGTTAGGCCAGTATTTCTCATCATGAACTCCCCATTCCATCCACAAACTTGGGTCTTGCCAAAATCTCAAGTATTCTGGGCCCATATCAATTGGAAAAAGCTCCCCAGTTAATCTTCATATAGCTACTTCCCTCCCTACTGGCTCTTCTTTTGGAACCACCAGATTAGACATTTACAGACAGTATTGCCAATTCCAATTAACCAGTACAGTAGGCAGTCAGCTCTTTGCAGAACATATTGGAAGGAAATACAGCTTAATATAGAAATCTATTAATTCTTGACACTTAGAGCAAGTGCACTTTTGAAGATGTGTATTAAACTAGAAGGAGGTAAGAAATGCAGCCCTGAGAGAGAGAGAGAGAGAGAGAGAGAGAGAGAGAGAGAGAGAGACTCAGACTCCTGGCCAGTGTGGCTCAGTTGGTTGAGCGCCATCCCTTGCACTGAAAGGTTGATGGGTTCTGTCCCCAGTCCGGGTGTGGGTTGCATATGGGAGGCAACCTATAGATGTTTCTCTCTCACATTGATGCTTCTCTCTCCTCTTTATCCCTTCCTCTCTCTCTAAAATCTATAAAATATATTTTGAAAAGAGAGAAGAGAAGAGACAGAAGGCATATGGGATGATCAGAGTCAGGGATAGAAAGAAGCTTAATAGAGCTGATACAGAAAGACCTTATTTAAGGTCATCAATAACTTCTGTGACTTTAAGCAAAACAACTTCAAAAAATAATTCTTTATTGTTGAAAGTATTACATATGTCCCCTTTTTATCCCCATTGACCTCCTCTAGCCCCCCCATAACCCCCAGGCCTTCAGCACCCTATTGTCTGTGTCCATGGGTTATGCATATATGCATACAAGGTCTTTGGTTGATTACCTCCCACCCACCCACACTCCCCTGCCTTCCTTCTGAGATTCCGCACTCTGTTCCATGCTTCCATGTCTCCGGATCCACTCCGTTCATCAGTTTATTTTGTTACTTAGATTCCATATATGAGTGCTTGTCTTTCTCTGACTGACTTATTTCACTTAGTATGATATTCTCCAGGTCCCTCCATGCTGTCTCAAAGGGTAAGAGATTCTTTTTTACTGCTGCATAGTATTCCATGGTATAAATGTACCACAGCTTTTTTATCCACTCATCTACTGATGGGCACTTGGGCTGTTTCCAGATCTTAGCTATTGTAAATTGTGCTGCTATGAACATAGGGGTGCATAAATTCTTTTTGATTGGTGCTCCAGGGTTCTTAGGATATATTACTAAAAGTGGGATCACTGGTCAAATGGCACTTCCATATTTAATTTTTTGAGGAAACTCCATACTGTTTTCCATAATGGTTGCACCAGTCTGCATTCCCACCAGCAGTGTACTAGGGTTCCTTTTTCTCCAGCACTAGTCATTTGTTGATTAAGCAAAAAAGCTTAATGAAACCAGTTTTCCCATAGGCTAATTGATGTAAACAAGAGTTAAGTTGTTAAGGCATCTCGTCAGTATTATAATGAAATTATGTTGAACTAAATGGCATTATTTGATGACCTCCTGCATATGATAAAAGCTGGAAAGTACTGCAGCCAGGGAGAGTCTGGAAAGAGGCAATAGAGAGAAACTGAAGACCATTCAGGATGCTACAATCTTGGGGGCAGGGACCAGAAACAATGTGGGAGCAGGGCATCTGTCACAAGCTAGGAGGAGATAGAAACAGGACATCCTGGGAGCAGCCAGAGGAAGCCAGCCAAATGGGTGATGAGAGGTGGTCAGGAAGTTAGTGCTGTTTCAATCTGCAGCCAAAAACCATGTTTGTCGAAGGCCAGATAACAAAGGACTTTGCCCCTTGAAAGACCAAAAAGGAAGTTAAAGCTTATATTGTAATCTAGGGCTAGAATGTGGAAGGTTGGAAATTAATTAGAAAAACTAGACTTCAAGGTCAGGGTCTAGTGACTGTTGTTGCTCTTCTGTATTATGGGGAGTGTTAGTGAATACTGGAAGGACCTAGTTAGTAGTTTAATCTGTGCAAAAATGAATAATACTTTGCCATCACTACAAATGTAAATAGTTGTTTCCCAAATTTTCCTCTCAGTGTTTTAAGTTTACTTGTGTCTGGAATAGACCAGGGAAGCTGGTCAGTAGAGAAAAAATGAGAAGCCCAGCTATGGGGTATTCATCCCATCTACAATCCCAATAGAGCTTTAAGTTAGAGAACAAGATGCTCACCCTTAAGTCCTGAAAATAGAAAGAATGTTAGAAAGAACTTCCTCTAGTTCTAGTTGTCAGTGAGAACTCTTATCTCCAAAAGCCCTCCTTAGACTAGGGCTGAGGCAACAACTAGCCTTATTGCTGTCATAGCTTTATACTATGCTCCTACATAAGCATTTGTTGATATATATTTGAACTGCTTTTGAACCCTGACTTTCTTGATCTGATTACACTTGTACCAAGGCACTTTCTAACTGCCAGTCCATCGTTTATCAAATATCCCTGCTCGTTTAGAAGGGAGTAATGGTCCTGGCCCATAAATACCCTATGTGCATCCAGGTAAATGAGGTGAAAGGAGTTGAGAAGGCCCTTTAAAAGCACACAGCCAGCATGGCTCAGTGGTTAAGGACCGACCTATGAACCTGGAAGTCACGGTTTGATTCCCGGACAGGGCACATGCCCGATTTGCATGCTTGATCCCCAGTATGGGGCATGCAGGAGGCAGTTGGTCAATGATTCTCTCTCATCATTGATGTTTCTATCTCTCTCCATTTCTCTTTCTCTTTGAAATCAATATATTTTAAAAAAGCACATTCTTTTTTTTTCTTTTTTTTTTATTGCTTAAAGTATTACAAAGGGTATTACATATGTGTCCATTTTATCCCCCCGCCCTAGACAGTCCCCCAGCCTCCCCTACCCCCCAGTGTCTTATGTCCATTGGTTATGCTTATATGCATGCATACAAGTCCTTTAGTTGATCTCTTACCCCCCTACCTCCTGCCCCCCAACCCTCCCCGGCCTTCCCGCTGCAGTTTGACAATCTGAGGCAGCTCTGCCTCTGTATCTATTATTGTTCAAAAGTTTATAATGGTCTCTATTATCCACGAATGAGTGAGATCATGTGGTATGTTTCCTTCATTGACTGGCTTATTTCACTTAGCATAATGCTCTCCAGTTCCATCCATGACGTTGCAAATGGTAAGAGTTCCTTCCTTTTTAGAGCAGCATAGTATTCCATCGTGTAGATGTACCACAGTTTTCTAATCCATTCATCTACTGATGGACACTTAGGCTGTTTCCAGATCTTAGCTATGGTGAATTGTGCTGCTATGAACATAGGGGTGCATATATCCTTTCTGATTGGTGTTTCTGTTTTCTTGGGCTATATTCCTAGAAGTGGGATCACAGGGTCAAATGGGAGTTCCATTTTCAGTTTTTTGAGGAAACTCCATACTGTCTTCCATAGTGGCTGCACCAGTCTGCATTCCCACCAGCAGTGCACAAGTGTTCCTTTTTCTCCACATCCTCTCCAGCACTTGTCGTTTGTTGATTTGTTGATGATAGCCAGTCTGACAGGTGTGAGATGGTACCTCATTGTTGTTTTGATTTGCATCTCTCGGATGATTAGTGACTTTGAGCATGTTTTCATATGTCTCTTGGCTTTCTGAATGTCCTCTTTTGAAAGGTGTCTATTTAGGTCCTTTGCCCATTTTTTGATTGGATTGTTTATGTTCCTTTTGTTAAGTTGTATGAGCTCCCTATAGATTTTGGAGATTAGGCCCTTATCAGATATGACATTGGCAAATATGTTTTCCCACACAGTGGGTTTTCTCGTTGTTTTGTTGATGGTTTCTTTTGCTGTGCAGAAGCTTTTTATTTTGATGTAGTCCCATTTGTTCATTTTCTCTTTAGTTTCAAGTGCCCTAGGAGCTGTATCAGTGAAGAAATTGCTTTGGCATATGTCTGAGATTTTGTTGCCTTTGGATTCTTCTAGAATTTTTATGGTTTTCTGTCGTACATTTAAGTCCTTTATCCAGTTTGAGTTTATTTTTGTGTATGGTGTAAGTTGTGGTCTAGTTTCATTTTCTTGCATATATCTGTCCAATTTTCCCAACACCATTTATTTATTTTTTTTATTTTTTAAATATATTTTATTGATTTTTTACAGAGAGGAAGGGAGAGAGATAGAGAGTTAGAAACATCGATGAGAGAGAAACATAGATCAGCTGCCTCCCGCACATCTCCTACTGGGGATATGCCCGCAACCCAGGTACATGCCCTTGACCGGAATCGAACCTGGGACCTTTCAGTCCGCAGGCCGACGCTCTATCCACTGAGCCAAACCAGTTTTGGCCCAACACCATTTATTGAAGAGACTATCTTGACTCCATTGTATGTTCTTGCCTCCTTTGTCAAATATTAATTGAGCATATTGGTTCGGGCCGATTTCTGGGCTCTCTATTCTATTCCATTGATCTATATGCCTATTCTTGTGCCAGTACCAGGCAGTTTTGAGAACAGTGGCTAAAAAAAGCACATTCTTGACAAAGCAGGGTTCAAGTTAGGAGAATGCATGTCCCAGACTCCACCTAGGTTAGGCCTTCACATTTCTCTATGGCCAGAGAGCTTCAAACTGTAGTTAGGCATTCCTACCTAGGATAAAAGCCCAAGTTTTCAGGCCAACAAGTGTCTTCTTTGTTGTAGAATGACAACAACACATGTCCTCTATTTTCGGGTCACTCAACTATCTCTCTTCTAATCCCAAAAATATCTTCAAGTTTTTTGGTCTGGGCTGGCTGAGCTGTCCTCAGGATGTTTTAGCTAAGCAGCTGTTGATAAGAATGTGATGGTGTAATGGAGGCATCTAGGAAAGCTGCTCTGGGGATAAATTGTCCTTGGTCCCAGGATCAAGTTCTATCTAAAAAATAAAATTTTAGGTGGTTCATTGAACTTTTTGTGTCTACTACCAGGCTCTGAAATGTTGCTGCATGCCAATAGTAAATTTATCCCCACAAAATAGGACTAGCTGAAATTTTAAATAACTTTTGAAGAGACTTATTAATTCACTTATAATGGTTTTATAAAAATTACTACAGGAAGTATATCTTTGAGCAGAGTGAGGTAATTTTCAGTGAGGACAATCATTTTTAAAAAAATATATTTTATTGATTTTTCACAGAGAGGAAGGGAGAGAGATAGAGTTAGAAACATCGATGAGAGAGAAATATCGATCAGCTGCCTCCTGCACATCCCCCACCGGGAATGTGCCCGCAACCCAGGTACATGCCCCTGACCGGAATCGAACCCGGGACCTCCCAGTCCGCAGGCCGACGCTCCATCCACTGAGCCAAACCGGTTTCGGCGACAATCATTTTTTATATGATTGGTGACAATATCAGTCTAAATCAGAAAGACAAGTCTTATGTTCTTATAAGGTAATGCTGCATCATATTTTTATAAAAGAACTATATATAATTATGCTATGATGAAAATGTTAATGGAAACTTGAATTTTTATGTTATTGGTAGGGTTTATTGACTCATTCATTCATGTTTTCTCCACTTATACTAGGATTGCAAAATTGAATAAAACGTGGTTTATTCCCTCAATTACCTTACAGTTTAGAAAGGAGGACAGATATGCCAGAAACTGGTTGAAATACAGTATAGTGTTAGAGATATATGGTAGCAGTGGTTCTCAACCTTGGCTACACATCAGAATTACCTGGAGAGCTTTGAAAAAATCCTGATGCTCACGTGACACCTGAGTGACTACTGTGGCCTGGAAAGAAAAGGAAACCACAATAGCTGAATTTTGAAGAATGAGCTGCTCAACAGGATAAAAAGAGGAGGAAGGGAATTATAGGCAGAAGAAATAGCACTTACAAAGGCACAGATGGGGGAACTGAAAGTTTGGAGACATTAGATCTTAGCATGCAAGAGAAGGGGGCTGTGAAAGATGTGTTTGGGGAAGTAGGCAAGAGCAAGAATTTAAAGGTCCTAAGAGATGTTTGTACTTTATTGTGTATGGAGCCACAAAAGGGTTTTAAGCAGGGAATTGCAATGATCATGATCAGATTTTTTTGTTTTAAAAATTCATTCTGGTGGCAGTGTTAAGGAAAGAGTAGAGGACTCCAAGCTGAGTTAGAGAGATCCCTTAGGAGGTTATTACAGAAATCCAGGTGAGTAGTCCTTTGTCTAAACTAAGACCATGGCAGTGGGGATAAAGGAATAGAAATGGATGTAAGAAATATTCAGGAGGTAAAATTAGCTTAGAGCACTGAGGGAGGGGACATATGGGAAAAGGACTGTGGAGTTTTTTGTTTGAGGGAGTAGGAGCATAAAATCATTGGCAGAAACAGAAGTCAGAAAGGGAAGTCAGTTTGGGGAGGCATGTGTTTGATTTTAGTGTACGGTTAAATGTGAGGGGAAGGAAAATCAGGAAGAAATCACTAGGATGCACTTGAATATACAGAACTGGACATTTGAAAAGTATTTAAGGCAAGTGATTGAAAGTTTAGATATGTACTCATCACAATGATAGGAACTATGGGAATAAGTGGAATCTTTGAAGTTTGAAATTTTGTTTCTTCCTTTTTTATTTACCTGACAGCCCTCTAGTGACAATAAGCACATACTACAATTCTTTTTTTTTTAAAATATATTTTATTGATTTTTTACAGAGAGGAAGGGAGAGAGAGAGAGAGTTAGAAACATCGATGAGAGAGAAACATCGATCAGCTGCCTCCTGCACATCCCCCACTGGGGATATGCCCGCAACCCAGGTACATGCCCTTGACCGGAATCGAACCCGGGACCCTTCAGTCCGCAGGCCAACGCTCCATCCACCGAGCCAAACCGGTTTCGGCCATACTACAATTCTTAAAAGTTCCTCAACTCAGCTCATGGGATCATGAAATGTATCTTCAGAGTCCTGGTTTGGTCAAAATATTATTGTATTAATATTTCAGCATTACTATGTGGCAGCACATCTATGCAGCAGGGGTCCCAACTTGAGCTTAAATTTTTTATTCATTGTATTCAGGGAGACTCAAGATGACTTGAAATTGACCTATTTTATTCTAAAAACAGTGGTTGTCAACCTTGGCTACACATCAGAATCACTTAGAGAGTTTTTTTTTTAAATCCCACACCCACAATGTATCCCAGACCAAGTAATCAGAACCTCTGAGGGTGGCACCTGGCCAGACATTAATATTTATTAAGTTTCTTCAGGTAATTCTTTGTGCAGCTAAGTTTGAGAACTGCTACTATAAAGAACTAGAGGCTCGGTGTATGAAATTCATGCATAGGTAGGGTCCCTAGGCCTGGCCAGCATTCAGGGCCGATCTGTAGGGCAACCAGGGGGTGATTGGGGCCCCCACTCACACCCGCCTTGGCTGACCTGGTATCACTCACTTGCTGGCCCTGCCCCCCACCGCCACCACAGGTCAGGGCCTGTGGGCTAGGGGCAGCTCCTGCCTTGAGCATCTGCTCCCTGGTAGTCAGTGTGCATCATAGCGACTGGTCATTCTGCAGGTCATTCTGCTGTTCGGTCGATTTACATATCAGATGAGAGCCTAGAGATACACAGGGTTGAGTCAAGGCCTATGTGGCAGGGGACAAGTGATTCTGGGTGCAGTATGTGTCTCTCAATTAAATCACCCTTGGGTTTAGCCCCCAGGGAGTCATACTTGAGGCCAAACCTGAATTGCCCTACCTGAGACTTAAGCTTAAGGAGTTACAAGATAGTAAAAATTAAAATAATGGTGTTTTCTAAAACTCAGCAAGATAGCTACTGAGTTGAATAAGGAAATTTATATTTATAATAATAAAAGCGTCATATGCTAATTAGACCGGACATCCTTCTGGACGTCTTTCCTTCTGGACAAAGCCTCAGCAGGCAGGGACTGAGGCAGAGGTAGCAGAGGCTCCCCGGCCACAGTGGTGGGTGGGGGCCGGGGCCAAGGCTCTTCTATGAATTTTGTGCATCGGGCCCCTAGTATGTATATAAGGCTGAGTTCAGCACAAAAAGTCAACAGCTTTGACACTGTCAACAACATTGGTTGTACTGGTGATGATGATTCCTTCATTAAGCAAAATTTTATTGAGGACCTGTACTATGTGCCTGTCTAGGTGCTAAGGATACAGTGGCAAACAGAATCTACAAGGTTCTCTTTGAATCATGGATTCTAGTGATTTTGTTGGTGGAGATGGACAAATTAAACGATGTCAGGTAGTGAGAAGTGCTATGTTTAAGTTCTCTGACTTAAAACAACAAAGATTTATTTCTTATTTATGTTACATGTTCCATTACATGTGAGTCAGCTGGAGGACTCTGTTCATATTACCCCTCAGGGACTCAAGCTGCTACTGTCAAAAATTAGAATACATCAGAGATTTTGTGCAGAGTATAAATAGAGTGATGTGATAGAGAATGAGTAGGTACCTATTTGGATGGGTAAATCAGGGAAGGTTGCTCTCTGCAGAGGTAAGGTATGAATGACAAGAAGGAGGTACCCATATAAAATGCAGGTAGAAGAACATTCTAGGCAAGGGAAACAGCAAATATAATGAGCCAAAGGAAAGCTTGACATGTTTGAGAAGAAAGGAGGCCGGTATTGCTAGACCCGATTTTTTTCTTTTTACCTGATTGATTGAGGAGAGAGTAACACTAGATGAGGTTCTAGAGGAAGACAGAGGCTAGACTAGATCATGTACAATCTAGTAAGTCATTGTGAAGAGTCTGAATTTTAATGTAAGTATAATCTAAGTAACTAATTGGTTTTAAGCAGGGAAATGATAAAGTCTAATTTACATCTTTAAAGGATCATTTTTACTACTATTGTAAAAATAGAAACAGGAAAACTAATCTGTAGGAGATATATATAGTATAGTAGTCCAAGTAAGATAGGGTGGTTGGTAGTTTGGGCCATGGTGATAATAATGGATTTGGAAAGAAGTTGGCATATTTGAGATATGTTTTGGAGGTTGAATCCATAGGACTTATAGATAAATTGGATGGATAGTGAGGGACAGAGTGGTACCAAGATGATGGTGATAGTGGCAGCAACAGTGACAGTCGCATTGTTGAAGGCAGTGGCTCTGTTGGCAATGGTACCTTCAGTATCTTTGACAACCAGCATTGGTGCCTTTAGCTCAGATATCAGCTCATGTTGCCTTCATGGGCTTTCTTGGCATGCTAGCCACTCTTGGTGATAACAGGAAGGGGAGACATTATTACTGGAGGAAAATTGGCAGGCACCACATGGCATTAAAGCAGACTCATTTACAGAGCATATGTGAGAAAGCTCTGGAGATTTATTGCTAGAAATATTTGGGAAAAACTTAAGAAGGATTATTTATAACTTCTGCGGAACAGATGGTAGTGGAGTCAGAGCTATACCATTTTTTTATTGTGCTTGTGATTCCATATTATTCATAAGCTGCTTTGACAAAAGTAATGTGGATTACTCTTAAAAGAGGTCCCAATCAGAGCTATGCTAAATTACATGTTATCAGCCCTAACCGATTTGCCTCAGTGGATAAAGTGTCAGCCTGTGGACTGAAGGGTCCCAGGTTCTATTCTGGTCAAGGGCATGTATCTTGGTTGCAGGCACATCCCAGTAGGGATTGTGCAGGAGGCAGGTAATCGATGTTTCTCTCTCATCGATGTTTCTAACTCTATCCCTCTCCCTTCCTCTCTGTAAAAAATCAATAACATATATTTAAAAATGTTATGAAATATATATATTTTTAAAAATTTCCTTACTAGCTATGCAAACATTAGCATTTTTATATTAGAAATATATAAGAAATATACAGTGGGGCCTTGACTTACGAGTTTAATTCATTCCATGACGGAGCTCATAACTCAAATTACTCGTATGTCAAATCTTAAAGTGAACGAGTGAGACACGTGATGCTGGGCTGATGTTGTGGAGTTCACTGTGACGTTCGCTGCGCCAACTAGTGCTGTGGTATCTGAAGCTGGCTCGTAACCCGAATTTTAACTAGCAACTCAAAGCAAAAAATCGGCCGAATGACTGCTCGTATCTCGAAAAACTCGTTAGTCGGGACACTCGTAAGTCAAGGCCCCACTGTATAAGAAAACATGCTTATAAGCATTCAAACAATATAGAAGTTAAATTTTATAATTGTTAGTCTTCCTCCAGCTGCTCCTCAGTCATATTCTTCCACAAGAGGTAAACATAATGAATAGTGCAGTGAGTTTTCTTCAAAATATCTTTTAAAAATGTATATTTTCATTGATATCAGAGAGGAAGGGAGAGGGAGAGAGAGATAGAAACATCAATGATGAGAGAGAATCATTGATAGGCTGCCTCCTGCACACCTTCTACTGGGGATCCAGTCTGTAACCCGGGCATGTGCCCTTGACTGGAATCGAACCTGGGACCCTTCAGTCCACAGGGCGATGCTCTATCCACTGAGCCAAACCGACTAGGGCCAAAATATTTTTGAATGCTTTTATATATACAGGCTTTCCCTGCTATCCGAAACCTATGAAATCTTTCCTAAGCCAAAGTGACATAAAGTGAAGACCTACTACATCAGTACGGTAATAGCTTAAAATTTTTTAAAATTGAGAGAGAGAGAGAGAGAGAGAGAGAGAGAGAGAGAGAGAGAGAGAGAGAGAGAGAAAGGGAGAGAGAGGGGAAAGAGGAGAGAAAAACATCCATCAATTGCCTCCTGCATGGGCCCTGACCTGGGATTGACCCTGAAACCTGGGTATGTGCCCTGACCCTGAATCGAACCCAAGACCTTTTGGTGTACAGAATGAAGCTCCAACCAACTGAATTACACTGGCCAGGGCTGGTAATAGCTTTTTCATAAAAGTGAAAATCCTATTTAGATTTCTTTTGGTTAGTGAAAACAGGTAGTAATATAGGGGTTTTTTTTTTGTGGAAAATGAGGGATACCTGTATATATATGCTTTTCCCTCTACATACATACATATGTATAGACACACATATAGTTTTCTCACAAATAAAATCATGCCATAAATATTGATGTACATGTTGCTTTTCAAAAATATTGTTTTTATTGGTTTTAGAGAGAGAGCAAGAGAGAGGGAGAGAGAAACATTGATGTGAGAAACATTAATAAGTTGCCTCCTGTATGGACCCTAACAAGGGACTGAACCCACAACCTTGGCATGTGCTCTGACTGATAATCAAACCAGTGATCTTTTGGTGCATAGGATGATGCTCAACCAACTGAGCCACACTGGCCAGAGCCATATTGCTTTTTTAATGTTACAAGTCAGAAGCATTTCCCATATCAGTGTTTCTTTGTTATTTTTAGCAGATGCATACATTCCATTGTATGAATATCTTGTAATATAGTAGGTCCTCGGGTTATGTCGGAGATCCGTTCCTATGGTGCGACCTAACTCAATTTTCACTGTAAGTCGGAACCCACCTACATAAGCACCTATGTCACTCACGTGGAGTACATACACAGCAGTGATGAAGACAAACAGTAAAAAAAATTAAAAGAAAGATAGCAATTCCTGACCTTTACTTGTGCTAAATAAATAATAAAAAACATAAAGCACATATGTACATACGTTGAAATGATGGAACTTTTAAAAAAATAAGTAAATGGGAGATGGCGAGGTAACCATGAAGCGATGTACGTCGAGTCCGATGTAACCCGAGGACTGTCTGTATATTTAATCAGTACCCTATTGATGGGCATTTTCTTTCATTCTTGTAGCTATAATTTGAACATTTATGCAAGTATGTCTGAAGGCTAGCACTCCTGAAGAGGAATTGCAGGGTTGAAAAATGTATTTAATATTTTGTTAGAAATACAACCAGATTTTCCTCTAAGAAGAATGTGTCCAATACACTCTCACCAGTAGTGTTTTTTCCCCCTTTGTTTTCTTTCTTTATATATTAAGCACCTATATATATGTATTTGTTTAAGGAAAATTGAGTAGCAAGCACTAATCTTCCTGTATTAGGAAAGAGCAATATTGCCATCTATACTAATAAAAGGATAATATGATAATTAGACTGGGAGACCTTCCGGACGTCCTTCTGGACAAAGCCATGGTGGCGGGGCCGAGGCGGTTAGGGATGATCAGGCTTGCAGGAGGCAGCAGTTGGGGGTGTGAGCAGGCCGGCAGGGGGGGCCAGTTGGGGGCAAGCAGGCCAGTGGGGGGGCCAGTTAGGGGTGAGCAGGCTGGCGGAGGGGGAGTTGGGGGTGAGAAGGCCAGCAGGGGGGGGCAGTTGGGGATGAGCAGACTGGCAGGCAGAGTGGTTAGGGGCGATCAGGCAGGCAGGCAGGTGAGTGGTTAGGAGCCATTGGTCCCGGATTGTGAGTTGGACATCCCCCAAGGGTTCCCAGATTGGAGAGGGTGCAGGCCAGTCTGAGGGACACCCCCCCGCCCGTGCACAAATTTCATATACTGGGCCACTAGTTATTAAATGAAGACTCTTGGAGGAAGAGTCTCAGGGGCAGAGCCTGTGCCTTAAGTTTATATGAATGCCTTCTGAGAAAGTTTATGTGTAAAGTCAAAAGTGAGTGCTTTTGTGTCACACAGCTGTGTGCTGGACCAGGCTTGTGTTGGCTAATGATTACATTTTTAGGAAATTGATGCTTTCCTGCCAGCTTGAAATTCATCATAATAGGAATAGTTACATCATGAAAATTGACAAACTCTAAAATCAGAGCTTTTTCTTTTGATAAAAAATATTTTGGAGAGCAAGATAACCAGTAAGTCACTTGTCCTGAAAAACAGTGCTCACAGTTGTCAGGGTATTTGTCAAAGCTGTAGAAGTGTGGACTTAGTTATGAACATTCTGTAGAAATATGACCAGAGGAAATGGCTGCCCTCTATTTTTTATGCTCACCATAGTCAACCTTCAGCTCTCAAGAATGGTCATAACACTTGTGTGTCTTCGTGTTGGAGGGAGAGGGGGATGAGAATCCTCAACTGATCCAGGCATCAGGGGTTATTTGAAATCTTGCCAGTTTAAAATGTCTTTGATATATTCATTCACTTGATTACTAGTTTGCCTGAATATAGAATTTAGTTTGGAAATAATTTTTCTTCAGAATTTTAAAGGCATTGCTGTATTATCTTTGAGTTTTCAGTGTGACATTGATATGTGGCTCAGTTATGGTAACTAAAAAGTTTAAGTTATGCTGTAAAAGTAGGCAGCTAAAGTAGCCTGGAGGAAAACATCATTGGATGATTGATTAGAGGAGTTCAATGATCATCCATGTGAATATCAAAGTCATCAAGAATGACAGCAATAGTTTTGGAGAGCAGACTATAAGACTGATGGCAAAGTATTAAGTGACCAAGGGCTAGATGTCAGCAACAAGGTGTGTAGCTGGTGACTTTTAAGGAGGAATGAGTTAGAAATTGGCTGATAGGACAATGGGCAATAAGGACAGCAATTTACCTCCAAGTCTAGTGGTGTGCCTTATGTGGAAGAGACACAGCCTTCATTTGTGAGGGTTTCAGGGAAAACAGTGTGTTTAGGGAAGTGTGAGGTTTTGATGAGAACAAGAAGGTGAAGGGGACATTTATGGAAGAGGCTAAGGATATAGCAAAGTTTAATGCTGATAAAAATAGAGTTCCATGTGAACAATTGTAAACCTACTTTTGTCCCACCCTGTATATTCATTCAAGAAGCTTTTGCTGAGTGCAAAGTTTAAGAAGCTCTTAGTCTCATGGGAGACACAGATACATAAGCAGAAGAATTTAGGAGGGTAAGGTGAGTGAGAGATTTGGTTATCTTAGAAGAGTAAGAGATATAATTATAATAAATGAGAGGTTTGGATGGCTGGTGTGAATGAAATAAATATGATATGTAAGGTACACTGTGCAGTTGCTAGATGATTGGGTATACACATATAAAATTGTAACATAATATATAATTAATATTTTTATAAAATTTATTGTAGAACTTTAATAGTAATTTGCCTTCTGAAAAGTTTGAAGCAATTTACAGTCATTCTCACCAATAGCATTTAAGAGAGTCCATTTTTCCGCACCCTCAGCAGTAGTGTTGGGTATTAACAAGTACTTGATCGTTTTCATTTTTGCCAACCTGATAGTAAAAGATTTCATTGTTTATATTTGCGTGTTTTGATTATTAGGCTGAACATTTAAAATATCTTATTGGAAATGTGTACTTATCTTTGAATAGCCTGTTTGCCTATTTTCTCTTTGGATTCTCTTTTCTTATTAATTTGAAGGAACTCTATTCTTTAAGTATATTAATCCTTTAATTTATTGATATATTTTATCCCAGTTGTATTTATTAGTTTTTAGAAAAATACTTGTCATAATACATACATACATATATATGTTTATATATATATATATATATATATATATATATATATATATATATATATATATATATAATCTCCTTTCTATTTATACTGATACCCCTCCTTCAATCTAATTTAACAAGCTATTGTTTAGGGCCTGCAATTTTTAGGTAGAGTACATGAAGATACAAATGTAAATAAGATAAAGTTGTTGTTCTTGAGGAGTTCACAAGTAGTGGGTGATGATGTTTAAATTTAACTAAATACATTCAGTAACAGTATACATAATAGAGGCTACAAGAACGATATGTATAATGAACTACTGTAGCCCAAAGGAGGAAGTGACTATTTCTGCTTTATGCTGAGTCAGAAAGGGCTGACACTTGAGCTGAACTCTGAAGGACAAGTAAATTTTTTTAGATGGAAAAGGAGAGGGAGAAGAGGAATTTCTGATAGAGGAAACAGCATGAATGTTTGTCTTATATAGGGCAAAAGTAGGTTTACAGTTATGAGTACATGAAACAGAGTTTATTCTTGTATTATTATTTACTAGAGGCCCAGTGCACGAATTCGTGCATGGGTGGGGTCCCGCTAGCCTGGCCCCATTTGGCAGATTGGGAGGGGGGGCCTGTCAGGAGGAGGAGATAGTGGGAGGTTGGTTGGCCGGCCCACCCCATTGGGGCCCCATCAGGGCCGGGCCAGCTGTGGGGAAGGGCTGTGGGCCGATCGGGATGGTGGAGGCTGATCAGGGTTGGGGCCGGCTGTGGGGAGGGGCTGTGGGTGGTGGGCCGACTGCCCCTCCCCCATGTGGGTTGGGAGGGCCGATTGGGGGCCAGCGGCCTGGGGGAGGGGCCATGGGTGGTTGGCTGGCCAGCCCTGCCCCTGATCAAAGTGGGGGGGGGGTGGTTAGGGGGCGGAGCTGGCTAGGGGAAGGGGCCGCGGGCCCATTGGGATGGTGGGGTCCCATTGGGGGTGGAGCCAGCCGGGGGGAGGGGCTGCAGGAGTTTGGCTGGCCAGCCCCCCCACACACACCCCCGATCTGGCAGTTTGCTGGCCGCAGTGGGTGTCATAGTGACTGGTTGTTTTGGTCATTACAGCGCGCTGGCTTTTTATATATATATATATATATATATATATATATATATATATATATATATAAATTATTGTATTATTTTCCATGTGAACAATTGTAAACCTACTTTTGTCCCACCTGTATATTCATTCAAGAAGCTTTTGCTGAGTGCTTACTATGTGTCAAGCATTGTAATGGGTGTGGAAGTTTAAGAAGCTCTTAGTCTCATGGGAGACACAGATACATAAGCAGATAATCACAATAAGAAATTATATAAAATATAAGTTTTTCTTTAAAAATTTTTTAAAATTTATTTCAGAGAGAGGAAGGGAGAGATAGAGACATCAATAATGAGGATCATCGATTGGCTGCTTCCTGCACACACCCTACTGGGGATCCAGCCCGCAACTTGGGCATGTGCAACCAGGAATCAAACTGTGACCTCTTGGTTCATAGGTTGACATTAAACCACTGAGCCACATCAGTGGGCAAGTTATTCTTTATTAGAACAGTCAGTTCACTCAATGATGTTATCCATTTGGCAAATATTTTTGTATAGAAGTTATATATGCACAATGCTAAACAGTCTTAGTCAAATTTTAGAAATTTCTCAAAATGTGTTTATGACTGGGTTTGTAGCAGATTTTCTCCATACTCCAAGGCGCTTCTTCATTATTAGATTGGGGTGGGGGGATTGACTTAGCAATCAAAGGATAGAACACAGTTCATTTATTTGCTAATTTATTCAGCAAGTATTTATTATTGTGTGCCATATATGGTTAGACCTTGAGGATACACAGTGAGGAGACAGAGCCTCTCCCCTTAAGAGGGAACTATGATCAAGTGAGTTCACCAGCTCACAAAAATATAATTATAATGCAATGAACTAAGAACTAGTAGAACTTTGCATTATATACTGTAGGAGGATGTATGAAAGATTCTTAACCCAGTCTTTGGGGAGATGGTACAAGGGAGAATTTTCTGGAGATGATGATACCTGAGGTGAGGATTTGGAGAGCATTATGCTAAGTGAAATAAGCCAGTCAGAGAAAGACAAGTACCATATGACTTCATTCATATGTGGAATCTAATGAACAAAAGAAACTAACAAGCAAAATAGAGACAGAGTCATAGATAGCAGGCTGACAGCTGTCTGGGAGGGTGGTGGTTCTGGATGGGGGATGTGGAGAGATTGAGCAAAAAAGAAAAAAATGAGAGAAAACAAAAAATAAAGAATTACGTGGGATTTAGGTAGATGAAGGTGGTGGGGGTGGCTGAGGCATTTTTAGGCAGAGAGTAGTGAGGAATCCTATATAATCAAAGGCCAGAGGCGTCACGACTGAAACAACCAGAGACCAGACCACCACAGCCCCTCGAGGGCTGGCCCCGCCCCCAAGCAAGCGGTTAGGGGCAATCAGGCAGGCAGGCAGACAGAATGGTTAGGGGTGATCAGGTAGGCAGGCAAGTGGTTAAGGGCAATCAGGTAGGCAGGCCAGCAGTTAGGGGAGATCCGTTAGACAGATGGCCCCTGGCTGGGCTGGCCCCGCCCCCAAGCAAGCAGTTAGGAGCAATCAGGCAGGCAGGCAGAGTGGTTAGGGTGATCAGGTAGGCAGTCCAGCAGTTAGGGGTGATCAGGTAGGCAGGCGTGTGGTTAGGGGTGATCAGATAGGCAGGCAGACAGAATGGTTAGGGGTGATCAGGTAGGCAGTCCAGCAGTTAGGGGTGATCAGGTAGGCAGGCCAGCAGTTTGGGGAGATCAGGTAGGCAGATGGTCCCTCACAGCGCTGGCCCCACCCCTCATCAAAGAAAGAGGGAGCCCCAGGCCAGCCAAGCCATCGCACCCCAGCCTGTCACCTGCAGAGGGAGACCACCGGTGGCAGGGGAGCGGGGGGGGGGGGCAGCGCTGCACAGATGGTAAGCAGTGGCAGCGGTGGGGGTGGGGCCAGCTGCCTGCAGCCGGGGGAAGGAAAGCCCCAATAAGCCCTGATTTCAGGCCAGGCCTAGGGACCCTGCCCGAGGGGTCCCGGATTGTGAGAGAGTGCAGGCCGGGCTGAGGGACCCCTCCTGAGTGCATGAACTTTCATACACCGGGCTTCTAGTTAGATTATAGAGAAGGTTGGAACATGGATGGTCTTGCATGACATGTTAAAAAATCGTGATTTCGGGGGTGGTTGGGTGGAGGTGTAAGAGGGCATAGAGGGAATAAATGGTGATGGAAAAATAAAAATTGGCTCTCTCCATAGAATTAGAGTTTTATTTTTAATAACTTAGGAGTTTGTTGGGGTAATATAGACAAAGATAAAGAGAAAGGTAAACAGGTATTTCAATTGCTGACATGTGGCTGCAGCCAGGGACACATCAATTGGTTGTCTCTTGCATGTGCCTTGACCAGGGCCCGGGATCAACCTGCAACCCAGGGACATGTCATTGACAAGGAATCGAATCCTAAACTCTTTGGTATGCAGTCTGGTACTCTAGCCACTGAGCAACACTACCTGAGGCTATTTTTATTCTTTATTAAAAATATATTTGTATTGGTTTCAGAGAGGAAGGGAGAGGGAGAGGGAGTTAGAAACATCAGTGATGAGACAGAATCATTGATCAGCTGCCTCCTGCATGCCCCATGCTGGGGATCAAGCCCTCAACCCAGACTTGTGTCCTGACTGGGAATTGAGCCCTGACCTCCTGGTTCATAGGTCGATGCTCAACCACTAAGCCAAGCCAGCTGGGCTATTTTATTCTTTACAAAGAGCAACAGGACATGATTACAACTTGTTAATCATTTGGGAAATAAAGAGCTTTACTTTACATGTTGCACCAAATAAATTTGAAATGTATTACATACTTAAATGAAAACATTAAAACATGGAATACGAAATAAAATGTAGATACAGATTCATATAATCAGTGTGTAGAAGGTTCTTGTAAGCATGAAGACAAAAACAAAACATAAAAGGAAAAAATAAGATAGATTTGATTTTGTAAGAATTTTTAAAATTCTGAAAAGCAAAAATGAATAAATAAAATTAAAAGGCAATGACAAACTTGGGTTAATATTCTTATGAAACAAACTCATAAATCAAGAAAAATATAAAAAGATGAGCAGAATAATGGATCATGAACAGGAAATTCACCAAAGAACATGTAAATATATATTAAAAAAAACACACCTGTCAACCTTATTAGTACTCAAAGAAATGCATGCCAAAAGATTGAGATAACAAGATTTTGCATAACAGGTTGGCCAATTTCAATGGCCATTGCTGAAAGACTATGGGGAATGACATCTCATAAACTGCAAGTGGGAGTTTAAATTGGAACTGTATATATTTGGTAGAGTAATTCCATAAGAGTATTAAGGCTTTCAAATGTATGTGACATAGATATTTTTTGAAATACCTCTCAATGTGTTTCCTTTTTGGTAATCTGATAGCTTCTCATTATTAAGTCGCTGGGGAATAGAGAGTGAATGCCACCGTTAGAAGGAATATTTTATCTTGTCCAGATAGGAAGAAGAGATAAAATGTAGCCATTTTTAGTTCCTAGAAGGCCTACCTCTGGAGAAGAAGGGGGTAGTCCTAAATAAGTTTGGGAGGTTCTTAGAGCAGCAGAGACAATTCTTTGCATCCCGAAGTAGAAACTGGGAAAATGGTAAACTCTAGAAAAGTATCATGTCTAACAGGATGCCACCCAGATTAGAGGTTAAAAATAGCATGATGGCATAATGAGTTAGATTAAGGAAAAATTATCCCCTAGTTTATCATGGCACTAAGAATGGCATAGCTGGGACCTGGAGAAGATTCTGGAAAGTTAATGGGGCATGGGCCAGCTTACTCCCCAAATTACACTGGCATGACATGACCTTAAGCAGAGACTTTGAGTGACCAATCTTTAGAGATGAATCATAGGGACAGTAGTTATGCTTGTGTAGGATCTCCCATAGCAATAAGCTGTGGTGGGGGTGCCACACGATAAAACCAAGAAGGTAGACATCATTAGTCTCAAATATCAGACTAGATAAAGATACCAGCATCAACTCCATGGGCTTCTGATGGTACCCAGAGACAATGTGGAATGAAAGACCAGCAGAGACCCAAAGAAAAATAAAATCAATGGCTAGGATACTGCCATAAGGAAATCTTGGGGAGGAAGAGGGAGAGAAATCTTGAAAGTCTCAAGATTTATTCAAAGGAGATTATTTGAAAGAGAAAAATGTTTTTCTTTTAAACTTCAAAAGTTAAAGGTATGTTACATAGAGAGCTGACTGGTGGTTGCCAGAGGGAGGCAGAGGTTGGACTGGGTGAAAGAGGTGAAGACATTGAGAAGTACAAATTGACAGTTACAAAATAGTCACGAGGATGTAAAGTACAGCATAGGGAGTATAGTCAATAATGTGTAGGGTGCCAACTGGGGACTGGAAATATTGAGGGGAACATTTTGTAAAGTCTAATCACTATGCTCTATACCTGAAACCAATACAAAATAATATTGAAAGTTAACTATAATAGAAAATAAATAAAGTTACAGGTATATTTAATTGGCAAGTTTATGTCTGCATGCCTCCTGTATCATTCAGAGGGGTAAGGGTTTTTGGGAAACTTTAGATAGAAAAAAATAAAGTAGCTACACATATTGCTCAATATGAACTGAAAGAATATGTTCATGTTCTTTAATCCTACACATCTAGATTTTTATTCTAAAGAAATAATTGGACAAGAGTTCAAAGATGCATACTTATACACACACACACACACACACACAAATGTTCATCATAATATTGTTTTATTTTTTATTTTTTTTCATCATAATATTGTTTTAAAATTTGAAAAACTAGAAATGGCCTAAATGTTTATCATCTGAGTAATGGTTATATTATAATATACCTATATAATGAATATTAATAACTTTTATTTTAATAAGTCTTCAGTCATTACAGAGACTAAGAGAAATCTCTATATATTGGAATGGAAAACATATCTGAGTGATATTGTTAGGAGATAAAATCAGGATGGAGAATATTATGTATAGGATAATCTAATTTAGGTAAAAATCTATAGTGATCTATGTTCACATGGATATATATCCATATTCTATAGGAAAATAGAGAAGATTATATGACTGTACATAGTATGACCACATTTTGTTTAAATATGTATATATAATACATGACATATATGTATGTACGTATATATGTATATATGTATATATATGTATATATGAAAGTCTCAAAGTATCTGTATTATATTATTAGCCATGATTATTGGTGGATGGTGCTATTAAGTACAATTTTCACTTTTTATGAATTAATATTTTCTAATTAGAAAAATCAATAAATTTCCTTTTGAAAATAAAAATAACGCATATATTTATTGACATGAAAATTTTAAAAATATATTAATATAGTAAAAGAGCAGATTATGAAAAATGTGATTTTTACAAAAATGAGTACATGTTCATATAAAGAGGACATATGCCAAAATATTAAGAGTGATTATTTCTGGGTCTTGGGATTAGCAAGGATTTTTATATATTGTCCTTTTTGATTAAGCATATTTTCTAATTTCCCTTTGATAAATTTTTTTTGTGAAATTGAGGGGCGAAAGCACAAAAGGTATAAAGTTCTAGGTTTCTTAAAGCAGAGCTAGAGTATCTTATTGGCAGAGTTGAGCCAGTTACTGATGTGTCTTTCAGGGAAAATAGTGGTCATGCAGGACTGGCTACCTAATTGGCCAGGCCCAGTGCAAAATAATGCTTTTTTTCAAAAGCAAGAAATATTTGTTGTTGAAAGTAACAAAATGTAAAGCTTTTATTTTCTTCCACATGTCTTCTCTGCTCACACAGCATGATCCATTGTCCCACTGAACTTCACTTATAAAACACTAGAGGCCCGGTGCATGAATTCGTGCACAGGTGGGGTTTAGCTAGCCTGCCCCAATCAAGGCAGGCTGGCCCCGCCCCCTGGTCAAACTCCCAGTTGAACTCCTGGTTGAGGGGAAATTTGCATATTAGCCTTTTATTATATAGGATAAATTCAAAGGTAAAATTATTAAGACTTTCAAGATGGCAATAGCAGAGCAATAAATTAAGCAGGGACCCTTCTGAGTGGAGGATCTGTATTTGGGCACTTTATATTTTTCTAAAAATGTGGTTTTGGAACCTGTACTCTAATAAATCATAAGTTTCTTTTTAAAATTTTTCCAAAGTTTTCTCCATTTAAGAAAAACCCTGTTATAAAAGTAGAACTTTTGCAATGTTAAAATATTAAATATTTGGATATAGTAACTTCAAAAAAAAAAAAAACCTACACAGGTTGTACTTCCTTTTTTAAAATATATATTTTATTGATTTTTTACAGAGAGGAAGGGAGAGGGATAGAGAGTTAGAAACATCTATGAGAGAGAAACATCGATCAGCTGCCTCCTGCACACAACCTACTGGGGATGTGCTCGCAACCAAGGTACATGCCCTTGACTGGAATCGAACCTGGGACTCTTCAGTCCACAGGCCGATGCTCTGCCACTGAGTCAAACTGGTCAGGGCTGTGCTTCTTTTTTTTTTTTTTAAAATTTTTAATTGATTTCAGAGAGGAAGGAAGAGGAAGAGAGAGAAATATCAATGATGAGAGAATCATTGATTGGCTGCCTCCTGCATGCCCTCTACTGGGGATTGAGCCCGTAACCTGGGCATGTGCCCTTGACCGGGAATTGAACTATGGCCTCCTGGTTCATAGGTGGACACTCAACTGCTGACCCACAGCAGCCGGGCCAAGTTGTACTTCTTTACAGCTGGCTTTGTGGTCACAAAGAGGGTGGAAGCCTGGTTCTAGATACCATTGTCAGAAACACTCTTGAAACTAGTGGCAGTTTCTCTCTCTTATTACAAGCTGCAGAACAACTTGGAGTGACATCCTTATAGTTTTCTCTTTTTGTACTATAATTTTTATATCATGGCAATATGATGATTTGAGATTTTGTAGAATTTGTGTTAATTCTTCTTTAAATGTTTGGTACAATAGTCCAGTGATCATTTGGATCTGGAAATTTCTCTTTTTTAAATTGAAGTCTTTTAAATTGCTAATTAAATTTCCCTATACCAGTGCTATTCAAATGATCTATTTCATATTGGGTTAATTGTGTTAATTTGTGTTTTTTTGAGGAATTGGTTCATTTCATCTAAATTGATAAATTTATGTGTAGAGTTGTTCATGCATTGTTATTTTTTTTTTATGTCCACAGAGTATGCCATGTAATGTGTGTCTTTTCTCTTTTTCCTTCAGCTGTCTTACTAGAGATTTGTCAAAATTTGTTTTTAAAGAGTTTTATTGATTTTTAGAGAGAGGAACATCAATGTGTGAGTGAAACATCTATTAGTTGCCTCCTGCTCTCACCCCCTATCAAGGATTGCGCTGGCAACCCAGCATGTACCCTGAATGGGAATCGAACCAGTAACCTTTCAGTGTACAGGATGATGCCCAACCAACTGACCCACACTGGTCAGGGCAAGGTTTGTCAAATTTTTTATCTTTCTAGAGAAAACCAGCTTTGTTTCATTTATATTTTTTCTGTTTTCAATTGCATTGATTTCTTCTATCGTTATTATATCTTTCCTTCTACTTGTTTTGGCTTTGTTTTGTTCTTTTGCTGGGTACTTAAAGTGGAACCTGGATTGTTTATTTTAGACTTTTCATTTTTTCTTTTGTATGCAATTAGTGCTATAAATTTTCTGCTCATCACTGCTTTAGCTTTGTCTTACAGATTTTGATATGTCGTGTTTTCATTTCATTCATTTCAACATCAATATATTTTTATTTCCCCTGAAACTTCCATTTTGATCCATGAATTGTTTAGAAGTGTGTTGCTTAGTTTCCAAGTATTCGGAAATTTTCTTATCTTTCGGTTATTGAGTTCTAGTTTGATTCCACTGTGGTCAGAGAACATCTCTATATTATTTCAATCCTTTTATATTTGTTAAGGTTTGCTTTATGGCCTGGGATAGGGCCTATTTTGATATGTTTTCCATGGGTATGTTAAAAGAATGTATATATTTCACTGTTGGGTGGAGTATTCTATAATGTTAATTAGATACCATTGGTTGATAGTGTAGTTGAGTTCTTCTCTTCTCTATCCTTGCTGCTTTTCTGTCTAGTTCTGTCAATTACTGGGAGAGGGGTGTTGAAGTCTCCAGCTATAATTGTGGATTTGTCTATTTGCTCTTGTAGTTCAGTTTTTTTTTTTGCTTTACATATTTTACAGCTCTATTTTAGTGCCTACACATTTAAGATTGCTGTTGTTTAATGGATTGGCCCTTTTATCATTATGTAATATCCTCTTTCTCAGTTCAGTCTTTTGGCTCTGAAATATATTTTATACTATACTTTGTCTTTATTTGTATAATTATTTATATATTAATATCTATTTAATTTAATAATATGTAAATAATAAAATGACCTATTATATATATAACTAGAGGCCCAGTGCACGGAATTTGTGCACTGGTAGGGTCCCTAGTGGCTGGCAGCAGCCGGCCGGGTACTCCCTCTCTTCCCCCAGCTGGCCCTGCCCCCTGGTCGAACTCCCAGAAGACCTCCCAGTCAAAGGGACAATTTGCACACTACGCTTTTATTATATAGGATATGTATATATTGCTAATGTGTATTAGCATACATATTTTCTCTATATATATTCTGGGATTATTATAGCCACTCTTATTTGTATCATATAACATTTTCCATCTCCTACTTTCAACCTAACTATAGTATTATATTTAAAGTGAATTTGTTAAAAATAAAAACCCCTCATAGATACAGATAACAGTATGGTGGTTACTGGAGAGGGAGGGGGTTAGGGAGAGAATGAAGTGGATAAAGGGAAGTCAAATATATGCTGATAAAAGAGACTAGACTTTGGGTGGTGACCACATAATACAACATACAGATGATATATTATAGAATTATACACTTGAAATTTATATAATCTTAATGAACTAGAGGCCCAGTGCATGAAATTCATGCATGGGGTGGGGGAAGGGGTCCCTCAGCCTGGCCTGCACCTTCTCCAATCTGGGACTCCTTGGGGGATGTCAGACTGCCGGTTTAGGCCCGATCCTGTACCAGCAGTCGGACATCCCTCTCGCAATTCAGGACCGCTGGCTCTTAACCACTCACCTGCCTGCCTGCCTGCCTGATTGCCCCTAACCACTCTGTCTGCCAGCCTTATCACCCCCAACTGCCGGCATGATCACCCCCAACTGCCCCCCCTGCCAGCCTGTTTGCCCCCAACTACCCCCTGCCACCGGCCTGATTGTTCCCAACTGCCCCCCCTCTCCAGCCTGATTGGGGTTGGGGGGCCGATTGGGGGTGGGGCTGGCCATGGGGAGAGGCTGTGGTTGGTGGGCTGGGCGGCCACCCCCCCAAATGGGGTGGGGGGTGGTGATCGGGGCCAGTGGCCTGGGGGAGGAGCCATGGGTGGTTGGCCAGCCAGCCCTGGCCCTGATTAGGGTGAGGTGGGGCAATCTGGGGTGGGGCTGGGCAAGGGGAGAGGCTGCAGGAGGTTGGCCGCCCAGCCCTGCCCCCTCTTGGGGTAGGGGGGTGCAATCAGGGGCAGACAGCCACGGGGAGGGGCTGTGGGCCTATTGTGGTGGGGCAGGTTGATCAAGGGCGGGGCTGGCTGGGGGTGGGGGGAAGGGTGGTGGGAAGAGGCGGGGTATTTGGCCTGCTGGCCTGCTCTTTTTTTTTTTTTTTGGCAACTTCACAACTTTTACTTGTGGTGCCTGTGCTATGTCTGAAAAATACCTTCTCCCCCTGCCCGGGACAACAATGGGGAGGGGGCAGCAAAAAATAGATGACATCCCTCCCTATTGCACACAGACCCTATATACAGGCTCACCTGGCCCAGGCCGGCAGGATGCTTGGCACATTCTAGGGTCCCTGCTCAGGGGCTGGAGGGGTGACTGGTGGCAGCACACGTGAGAGGGGGCCTCTGGGTGACCACTCTGGTCCTGGTACTGGTCTTGGCACTTCCTGGTCCGCAGTTCCTTTCTGGTCCTGCCTGCAGCCCTGGTCCTCCTACCTGGCTCAGCCTCCCGTCTCCATCCTGGCCTCAGATAGCCCCTTTGGCTCCTGGGGGCTCTGTCCTCCCCTCCTAACCTGGAGATCTCAAGGAAGGTTATGGCTTCTCAGAGACTCCTCGACAGCCCTGTCACTCATGTTCACACAGGGAAGGGGTGCATGTGGCAAAAGCAGCTGTATAAATGCAGGTGCAGGGGCAAGTCCTCCAGGGTCACTGGGACAGTTTGCTGATGCCTCAGATCAGGGCCACATTCTCATCCTTGAGGCACTGGTTGTCAGCTCGGAGGTTGGACAGGCCCTTCAGCTCCTCTTCCAATTCAGCAGCCTTGCACTCCAGGGCCCTGCACTCAAATCTTGCCAGCTCCAGGATGGCCCGCCTCTCTGCAAAGCGCTCTTGCCTCTGCATGGTGCGCTCCAGCTCCACCTTGATCTGCTTTAGCCGCAGCGTGGTCTGGGTCAGGGCCTCACGAAGTCTCTCGTTCTCAATGTGCAGCTTTGCGTAGAGCTTCCTGAAGCTCCCTCAGGCTCTTCTAATTCGGGCCGGGGTTCTGGGTTAGGTCCTGCTGCCGCTGGAGGGGAAGTGCTGGATTCTGGGCTGATGTCCACTGGCTTCACCTTCTCCCCCTTCACAGGCCCTCTCCTCTCCTTGCCAACTCTGCGGTGCTCCCTGGAGGCCTGTGGTCCCTGTCCCTGCCCCTCAGGCACCTCTACTCTCTGGGCAGGGCCATCAGAATTCTCAACCCCAGGTACTCAGGGCTGCCAGGAAGGGTCCAGGCTCTGAGCGCCCTGCTCTTGATGTGGATGGGAGAGTCTGATCAGGGGAAGGCCTGCAGCGGGGAGGGGCTGTGAGATTGGCTGCTGGCCCACCCCCTGATCAGGCAGTGTGCTGGCTACAGTGGGCGTCCTAACGACTGGCCCAATCAGGGCCATGATCTGCCCGCTCACCAGTCCCCAGTCCCAACACCGCTTCCACTGCTGGGCTATCAGGCCATTGGGATCACTAGCTCACGGCGCCTGCTTTCCCACAGGCCTGAGCCCCCAAGCAGCCGGGGATGAGCTGCTTGGGGGCTCAGGCCTGTGGGAAAGCAGGCGCCGGTGACTTCGCCTGCATGCGTGTGCGCCCGGCAGGCAGCTGATGGAATGCACTGCCCGCTTGGGGCCGCTCACACCTGAGCGGGCAGGTCGTGGGCACTGCCGCCACCGCTACTGCCACTGCCCCTGTTGCTGCTGCTGCTGGGGCTTGAGGCACTGACGGAGGCTGCCGGGCATGCCCGCAACCTACCCACCCCGGGTCTGGTCGCACAGGGGATGCGCGGGCGGGCCGGCTGATCACTGCTGCTGGCCCAGGTCCGGTCGTACAGGGGATACTGGGGCGGGTGCCTGATCACTGCGGTGGCACCCGCCAGCCCCGGGTCCCTCACGGGAGGGCCAGATGAGGGCAGGGCAGGTGCCCGATCCCCAGGGTCCCATCCGCCAGCCCCAGGTCCCCCAGGGGGAGGGCCGGATGAGGGCGGGGACCGAGGGGCTGCCAGCCCCGGATGGCGGTGAGCTGGCGGTTGGCACTGTCCCGCCTTGCCTGCAGTATGCAAATTAGCTGCCATCTTTGTTGGTGGTTAATTTGCATATCACCCTGATTAGCCAATGGGAAGTGTAGTGGAGGTACGGTTAATTGCCCTTTTTGTCTTTTATTAGATAGGATATCACTCCAGTAAATTTAGTTTAAAAAGAAAATAGAATTTCTTTAGACAGCATATAGTTGAGTCATGTTTTTTCAGCCATTCTGTCAGTCTGATTTTTAATTAGTATATTTATACCATGTAACTTAAATGTAATTACTGCTATTTTATAATTAAATCTGCCATTGTAATTTTTGTTTTTTGTCCTTTTGTATTTCTCTGATTTTTTCCCTGCCTTACTGTGGGTTACTTGAACATTTTTAGAATTACATTTTAGTGTATGTACTAGTGCAGCCATGGGCAAACTACGGCCCGTGGGCCGGATCCGGCCCGTTTGAAATGAATAAAACTATTTAAAAAAAAGACCGTGCCCTTTTATGTAATGATGTTTACTTTGAACTTATATTAGTTCACACAAACACTCCATCCATGCTTTTGTTCTGGCCCTCCGGTCCAGTTTAAGAACCCATTGTGGCCCTCAAGTCAAAAAGTTTGCCCACCCCTGTACTAGTATAATGATTTTGAGTGTATCTCTTTGTATATTCTATTTCATCATTGCTCTAGGTATTATATATACATAACTTATCACAGACTATCAGTGTCTTCATTTTACCAATTCAAGTGCAGTGTAGAAATTTTACATCCTTTTATACTTCTCCATTTATAATATACTAGAGGCCCTTTGCACAAAAATTTGTGCACTCGGCGGGGGGGTTCCCTCAGCCCGGCCTGCGCCCATTTGCAGTGCAGGACCCCTTGGGGGATGTCCACCTGTTGACTTAGGCCCACTCCCCAGGGAATCAGGCCTAAGCTTGCATTCAGACATCCTTCTGGCAGCCAGGGAGCCCTCGGGGGATGTCCGACTAAAGGCTTAGGCCCCCAACGGAGCTGTGATGAGGAAGCTGGGGTGACAGAGGAGCCACGCTGTCCTGCCCCGCCTCCCTGGGTCTGGTCACACACGGGACGCCTGGGCGGGCCGGCCGATCGCTGCTGCCCCACCTGGCCGCCCCGGGTCGGGTCTCACACAGGATGCCCGCCGCCCCGGGTTGCAGATAGTAGGCCCAGATGGCGGCAGGGCAGGCAGGATGGCGCTGTCCCGCCCCACTGCCCCGGGTCACAAATAGCAGTCCCGATGGCAGCGGGGCAGGCGGGATGGTGCTGACCCACCCTGCCTGCAGTATGCAAATTAGCTGCCATCTTTGTTGGCGGTTAATTTGCATATTGTGCTGATTAGCCAATGGGAGGCATAGCGAAGGTATGGTCAATTACCATCTTTGTCTATTATTAGATAGGATTTGTCCTAGACATTTCTTCTACATACATTTAGAACTACATTAGATAGCCTTATGATTTTTGCTTCCATTGTCCAACATAATTTGGAAGAGTCAAGAGGAGATGTTCTATTTATCAGTGTTTATGATTACCACATTCTTTCTTTCTTTCTTTCTTTCTGATGTTCCAAGATTCCTTTTTAAAATGATTCCTTTTTATACTTAGAGAGCTTCATTAACCCATTCTTTTAGGGAAGGTTTTTATTAAAAGCTATTCTTCTAATGCAACTGGTGACAAATTCTCTTAGTTTGCTTTTATCTGAGAATGTCTTGATTCCCCCTTTATTCCTGAAGGATATTTTCACTGTGTATAGGATTCAGGTTGACAGTTCTTTACTTTCAGCATGTGAAATACATCATGCCACTTCCCTCTGGCCTGCATAGTTTCAGATGAGAAATCCAATGTCATTCAAATAGTGTTATCCCTATAGGCAAGGTGTCATTTCTCTCTTGCTGCTTTCAAGATTTTTTTTGTCATTTGTTTTCAGAAATTTGGCTATCATTTATCTTGGTGTAGAATTTTGAATTTATCTTCTTTTTGGTTCCCTCACTTCTTAAATTGTATGTCTTGTGCCAACTTTGAGAAATTTTCAGTCATTATTTTTGCCTGTTCATCAGTCTTGTTTTTTTTTGTTTTTGTTTTTGTTTTGTGTGTGTGCGCGTGCGTGTGTGTGGTTAATATTCACCCAAGGATATTTTTCCATTTAGAGAGAGTAGAAGTGAGAGGGAAAGACAGCAAGATACATCAATGTGAGAGAGACATGCCGATTGGTTGCCTCCTTCATGCACCCCAACCAGGGCCGGGAACATGCCACCAACGCATGTGCCCTTGACTGGAATCAAACCTAGGACCAATCAGTCCATAGGCTGGCACTCTATCCACTGAGCCAAACCGACTAGGGCTCATCAGCATTCTTTATCATATCCTTTAAAAAACTGATAAACGTGCTTCCTAAGTTCTGTGAGCCACTCGTGCAAATTAACCTAATTTGAAGAGAGGGTCATGGGAACTTCTGATTTGTAGCCTAATCAGACAGAAGTTGTGGGTAACCTAGGTATTTACTACTTATGATTGGCATCTGAAGTGTAGGGGTTGTAGTTTTGTGGGACTGAGCCTTAACCTGTGGGATCTGACACTGTTGCCTGATAGATAGCATTAGAATTGAATTAAAATATAGGACACCTAGCTTGTGTCATCTAGAATTGCTCAGTGTGGTGCAAAACCTCTACATATTTGGTGAACAGAGGTGTCAGATATGAAGGGTTCTATGAGTATGGTGTCTATGTAAAAGTAAAGGAGAAACACAGGAGGGAAGAATTGGGTTTTCCCCGACATAGAAAGTAGACTGAATTGAGGTTTTTCCTACATAGGAAGGAAAAAATCTGAGTTTTTTTTCAATTTGGAATTTCTCTTTTTAATCCTGTTTATGCTTTGTGCTATCTGAATTTGAGGATTTATAAGTTTCATAAATTCTGAAAATTTCTCTGCTATATCTCTTTGAATATTGATTACTGACAAGTGCAAACCCCCCAGGGCTGTTGAAGTCTTAACATCTGCTTACTGTTCTGTCAGTTCCTTTTTTTTGTTTTTGACCTCTGAAGATTTCCTCTTCTCTCTTGCTGGCTGAGTTATCTTATACATCAAAAAAGTAAAAAAAAAATCCACAGAACTTCTATTTATTTTGTAGCAAGAGATTTTTTAGGAAATCTAGTCCTCCATATTTCTAGAAATGGAAGTCCAAAAATTTTTCCATCCCTTCATTTGTGTTTGAGACTGTATGTATGATTTTATTGTAGGTAGCATTGAAGAGTTAAATCTAAGATAACATTAAGAGTTACAGTTGAAGACTTTGAAAATATTAGGCTAGAGGCAACTGGTCCCATAAAGATGAGCTCTAGGGTTGAGGGTTGGAGATAGGTGGTAGGGAGTAGGTTGAGCAGGGTTAACCTTCATTTCAGTTTTTAAAAAAATTTTCCTTGTTTTCTTTCTGACATTTGCCAGCTGTCCAAGTGTTTGGCACATTTTTTAAAGGTATTTTAGCTTCAGTTTCATTATCTGTCTAATGAGGATAACAGCTTCAATTTTGTAGGGCTATTATGGAATTAAGTAAGATGATGTGTAAAATGCTTGGCCAACTGCCTGGCACAAAAAAGTGTTCAAGGAATGTCAGTTCCCCCATATCTCTTAAGTAGCATCCCTTTCCTTTTCCTGTCTCCATTTGCCAGTCAGCATTTAAGGAAGGTGGAACTGGACTGGGTGGAAGAGATACTAAGTAGGAACTAGAAGAGGAGGACCCCAGTGAGAGAAGAATGAAAGGATTTAGAAATGTTGATTTTAACTCTAATGGGACAGCCTTCATATGTAATTTGGAGACATATAATCAAAGACTACTTACCTCAGCAACATCTGAAATAGTCTGGTAATTCTTTTGTTTATAAGCAATATTTCAGTATCATGCAATTTTAATTTACCCATGTTTTTTAGAAAACAGGCATCAAAGGGGGAAAGGAGAGGATGGGAAACCAAAGAATATAGACTTTATTCACAACAAAGAGAAAATAGGATATAATTTCTATTACTACTATACTTAGAATAAATGGAATATATATTTGATGACATAAAATGCTTCCTGGCATTTTATTCATTGAAAAAATATATGTTTTCAAAGGAATAACTTGCCAACTTGTAAGCTGAAAATTATTGCCTTTTACTTTAGATCAAAAGGCCTTACTCTATGTAACAGGCAATGTAAATGAAAACAAAATATACACTTATTTAGCATGGTATGTACTGTAGTATTCAGGTACAACACTAAGGGTTAAGAGTAGAGTTTTAGTCTCATTTCTTAATTTATAAGTTTCTGGGCATTAGATTTTATAGTAATTTATATAGACTTGCTTCCTGGTTTCATTGTAACCGTATATTACTGATCCCAATTTAAATGTCAGAGACTTAGATTAAGAACCCAAAGAGAATTTAAATTATGGGCTTCTGCTGTTTTTCACTTGTCTGATTTATCAATTTCAGTAAAGCATGAATTATAGCCTTGCTATTCTCTGGAAGACCATGACCAATACTAGAAATAATAATTTTTACCACCCCTAAATCAAGAGAAAGATCATAAAAGCAGTAATTGATTTGGGATGTGAAGAGGGGTGGGAATTTGTTTCTTTTGAAGTGAGAGTGAAAAATAGGTAATTTGCATATAGTTTAGGGGAAAATATGTAGGACTGACTTTGTGATAATCAGTTGTCATTCAAGAGGAACTTTGAGAAACCTTCTAGAGATGATTTTGAAAAAGGGAAGGAGGGGGGAAGAGCCTGTGTGTAATTCAGAGATAAGAAGCAGCCCAATTGACTATTTTAGCACATAAGTCAAAAAAGAGTCAGGATAATTGTTTCAGAATCCCTATTTTTCCCAGCTGGTGTGGCTCAGTGGTTGAGCATTGACCCATGAACCAAGAATTCATGGTTCAGTTCCAAGTCAGGGCACATTCCCAGGTTGCAGGCTTGATCCCCAGTTGGGGGCATGCAGGAGGCAGCTAACAGATGATTTTCTCTCATCACTGATGTTTCTATCTCTCTCCCTCCCCTTTCCTCTCTGAAATCAATAAAAACATATATACACAAATAATCCATATTTTCTAATATGACAACTAAAAAGCAATAATCTGAAATATCAGTATTAGGTGTATTAACATTTAGTTAGAATTGTGTTTATTGAATATGGTATAGAATGAGGATTGTTATTCTTAGGTCTGTGAGAATTTTTAATAATTTATACGCAAAAAAGAGTTGCACCAGACTAATGTGCTCTAAGTAAGTGTACCTCCAGGTCTTTCCTGGCAAAACTCTCAGTTCAGTTTAAGGAAAACAATTTTTTCCCATTTTTCTTCCTAGTCCTTGTCTATAGAAATGTACTGTTATCACTTATTTTAAAGGAATCATTAAAGCTACAGTATTGGGGTGATGGTGGTGGAGTTCAGTTGTAATCTAATTAAAAGCCATTTACAGTTACATAGAATACTGACAGAGTCTTGCCTAAGCAGGTAGTAGTGTTACTGGAGAAGCAGACTTCTTTGGGAGTGGGGCTCTTAATGATATCTTTCGGCAACAATACAATCATAGTAGGGGACTTTAATACACCACTGACATCACTAGATAAGTCCTCTAGAAAAAAAATCAGCAAAGAAACAGCAATCCTAAATGACTCACTAGATCAGATGGACTTAATAGGCATCTTCAGAACACTTCACCCCAAAGCCGCGGAATATACATTCTACTCAAGTGCTCATGGGACAGATTCGAAAATAGACCACATATTGGGTCACAAGCAAAGTATCCCCAAATTCAAGAAGATTGAAATCATAAAAAGCATCTTCTCAGACCACGATGGCATAATACTAGAAATAAACTACAATAAAAACAACCCAAAATACTCAAACACTTGGAAGCTGAATAGCATGTTATTAAATATTGATTGGGTTACCAATGAGATCAAAGAAGATATTAAAAACACCCTGGAAACTAATGACAATGAAAACACAACAATCCAAAACCTATGGGATGCAATGAAAGCAGTCCTAAGAGGGAGGTTTATAGCTCTACAGGCCTATCTCAAAAAACAAGAAAAAATGATAGTAAATCATCTAACTCTACAACTCAAAGAATTAGAAAGAGAGCAACAAGAAAAGCCAAGAGTGAGCAGAAGGAAGGAGATAATAAGGATTAGAGCAGAAATAAATGACATAGAGACCAAAAAACAATACATAAAATTAATGAAACCAAGAGCTGGTTCTTTGAAAGGATAAAAAAGATTGACAAACCTCTAGCCAGACCCACCAAGAAGCAAAGAGAGAGGACCCAAATAAACAAAATCAGAAACGATAGAGGTGAAATAACAACAGACCCCACAGAAATACAAATGATTGTTAAAAAATACTATGGATAGCTCAACTCCAACAAACTAGACAACCTGGAGGAAATGGACAAATTCTTAGAAAAATACAACATTCCAAAACTCAATCAGGAAGAATCTAAAAATCTCAACAGGCCAATAACTATGGAAGAAATTGAAGCAGTCATCAAAAAGCTTCCAGCAAACAAAAGCCCAGGACCAGACGGCTTCACATGGGAGTTTTACCAAACATTCAAGGAAGAACTAAAACCTATCCTCCTCAGACTACTACAAAAAATCCAGGAGGAAAGAACACTTCCAAGCTCATTCTATGAAGCCAGCATCACCCTAATACCAAAATCAGGTAAAGACAACACAATGAAAGAGAATTACAGGCCAATATCCCTCATGAACATAGATGCCAAAATCCTCAACAAAATCATAGCAAATCGCATCCAACAGTACATCAGAAAGATCATACACCATGACCAAGTAGGATTTATCCCAGGGATGCAAGGATGGTACAATATCCGCAAATCAATAAACATGATACATCACATAAACAAATTGAAAGAAAAAAACCACATGGTCATATCAATTGATGCAGAAAAAGCATTTGACAAAATCCAACACCCATTTTTTTTTAATAATTTTTATTTCTTAAAGTATTACAAAGAGTATTACATATGTCTCCTTTTTCCCCCCCCTTGACATTCCCCCAGCCCTTACCCCTCCCCCCGGTGTCTTGTGTCCATTGGTTAATCTTATATGCATGAATATAAGTCCTTCGGTTGATCTCTTAATCCCCCCCCCCAAACCCTCCCCAGGCTTCCCACTGTAGTTTGACAATCTGTTCAATGTTGCTCTGCCTCCGCATCTACCCCTGTTCATCAGTCTATACTGGTCCCCATTATCTGTCCCAACCTCACTGAAGCAGTCCCAACCTCACCGGGGCTGTCTCAGCCTCACCGGGACAGTTTCAACCTCACTGGGTCCGTCCCTACCTCACTGGGGCCGTTTCCACCTCACCAGGGCCATCCCGACCTCACCGGGGTTGATTCAACCTCACTAGGGCCGTCTCAACCTCCCCGGGGCCACTTCAACCTCACTGGGGCCGTCCCGACCTCACCGAGGCCGTTTCAACCTCACCGGGGCCGTCCCTACCTCACCGGGGCCGTTTCAGCCTCATGGGGCCATCCCGACCTCATCGGGTCTGTTTCAACCTCACCGGGACCATCCTGACCTCACCGGGGCCGTTTCAGCCTCACCGGGGCCGTCCCTACCTCACCAGGGCCATTTCAACATCACCCGGGCCGTCCCTACCCCACTGGGGCCATTGCAACCTCACCAGGGCCGTCCCGACCTCATCGGGGCTGCTTCAACCTGACTGGGGCCGTTTCAACCTGACTGGGGCCGTCCTGACCTCACCGGGGCAGTTTCAACCTCACCGGAGCTGTTTCAATCTCACCGGGGCCGTTTCAACCTCACCGGGGCCGTCCCTACCTCACCAGGGCCGTTTCAGCCTCACCGGGGCTGTCCCTACCTCACCAGGGCCGTTTCGACCTCACCAGAGCCATCCCAGCCTCACCGGGGAAACATGAAGTTTGGCCCTCTATCTCCTGCCGAGCGGCTCCCCGCCAGACAAAATCTCCAGATGTTTCTGGTGGCTGAACATCCAGCACTCCTGCTCAGACCACGCCCTCCACCAAGTGCACAGACTGCCCGTCTGCCGTCCCCCAGTGCCCCACGTGAGACTGGAACCTGTGGGCATGTTTGTGCGCCTGCTGGTACAGCGATTCCACAACGCCAGCCCAGCCCCGGCCTGCCCCGAACCCAACTCCGCCCCCTGATTGCGTCCCTCCTGGATGCGAGGAGCTGAAATCTGCAGCCTGCTGGTTTGGGCTCTGTATTTGGTGCCTCTGCACATCCTACTCAGTCTCAGTGCTCTTCTATCTATGAGAGGAGTTGAAATCTGCAGTTTGTTGGGTTGGGCTCTGTACTTGGTGTCTCTGCACATCCTACTCAGTCTCAATGTTCTTTCTTTCCTTCCAGTTGTAGAGCTTCCACTGGGCCAACTTTCCCATGGTTCTGTATGATTGCTGTTTGTCCTGTAGTTGGTAGTTTCGATGTTGTTGTGTGAAGCAGCACACACAGGTCTCTTCCTTACGCCGCCATCTTGGTTCTCCTGGGTCTGCTTCTTGAGTGTGTCTCCCATGGCTGTGAGCAGTTGAAGTCTGCAATTTGTTGGGTTAGGCTGCAGAAGCGCAGGTGGGTCTTTTTGTGCACCTGGCACAGCTTGGATGGGGATGTAAATTGATTAGGGCGGGGTCTCAGGGAGTCGCCATGGCGGAGCAAATAGCACTGGCTGTGTCTCCGTGGCCCCTCGCCTCTCCGGGACACCGGAGCTTCGCGTCCCCCAGTGCCGGCGAGCAGCTGTGCGACTGAGCCTCCCTCGCTTTCTGAAGGCTGCAAGGCCTTGCCGCCTCTCCCTGTAGGGTCTGGTGCCTCATGATCCCGCCCAGACCAGCTCAGTGGATTTGAGAGTTTGCAAAAGCACAGGCATTTCCTCTTGTGCCTCTGGCACAGCCCGGATGGGGATGTAAATTGAGTAGGGCTGGGTCTCAGGGAGTCTCCAGCACTTAGGAAATAGCAAATGGCGGCGTCTCCACGCCCCTTGCCTCCCCGGGACACCAGGACTTCGCATCCCTCAGTGCCAGAGAGCAGCCATGTGTCAGAGCTTCCCTCGTTTTCCCACCGCTGCAAGGCCATGACCGCCTCTCCCCATGGGATCTGGGATCTGGGGCCTCAGAGACCCGCCCCGAGCAAGCCCAGAGGTTTCGAGGGTTCGTAACCACTTCCGATAGAAAAAAAACCACGAATCCAGTTGCAGCCCGCCTGGTGTGTGAGTGCATACCTCTGTTTTTGGCGCCTCCGTAGCTCCCACTCAGTCTCACTGTGCTTCTTTCTTTTCTTCCAGTTGTAGATCTCCCACTGGGCCAACTTCCCCATGGTTCTGAGCGGTGGTTGTTTGCCTCATAGTTGGTAGTTTCAATGATGCTGTGAGAGAGCAGCACGCACAGGTCCACTCCCTACTCGGCCATCTTCCCAACACCCATTTTTGATAAAAACTCTCAGCAAGGCGGGAGTAGAAGGATCATACCTCAACATAAAAGTCATACATGACAGGCCCACAGCCAACATCATACTCAATGGACAAAAACTAACACCATTTCCCCTAAGAACAGGAACAAGACAGGGATGCCCACTCTCACCACTCCTGTTCAACATAGTACTGGAAGTATTAGCCATTGCAATTAGACAAGAAGAAGAAATAAAAGGCATCCAAATTGGAAAAGAGGAAGTAAAACTGTCCTTATTTGCAGACAACATGATATTATACATACAAAACCCTAGAGACTCCATCACAAAGGTACTAGACTTAATACATGAATTTGGCAATGTAGCAGGATACAAAATTAACCCCCCAAAATCTGAGGCATTTCTATACACCAATAGTGAACTTTCAGAAAGAGAGATTATAAAAACAATCCCATTTACCATCGCACCAAAAAAATTAAGCTACCTAGGAATAAACTTAACTAAAGAGGTAAAAGACCTCTACTTAGAAAACTACAGGACGTTGAAAAAAGAGATATAGGGAGACATAAACAGATGGAAGAATATACCGTGTTCATGGATTGGTAGAATCAACATCATTAAAATGTCCATACTATCCAAAGCAATCTATAAATTCAACGCACTTCCCATTAAAATACCAACGGCATACTTCATAGATCTAGAATGAACTCTCCAAAAATTCATCTGGAATAAAAAAAGACCCTAAATAGCTACAGCAATCCTGAGAAAGAACAAAGTAGGTGGGATCTCAATACCAGATATCAAGATGTACTGCAAAGCCACTGTTCTCAAAACTGCCTGGTAATGGCACAAGAACAGGCATATAGATCAATGGAATAGAATAGAGAGCCCAGAAATCGGCCCGAACCAATATGCTCAATTAATATTTGACAAAGGAGGCAAGAACATACAATGGAGCCAAGATAGTCTCTTCAATAAATGGTGTTGGGAAAATTGGACAGATATATGCAAGATAATGAAACTAGACCACCAGCTTACACCATACACAAAAATAAACTCAAAATGGATAAAAGACTTAAATGTACGACAGGAAACCATAAAAATTCTAGAAGAATTCAAAGGCAACAAAATCTCAGACATATGCCAAAGCAATTTCTTCACTGATACAGCTCCTAGAGCACTTGAAACTAAAGAGAAAATGAACAAATGGGACTACATCAAAATAAAAAGCTTCTGCACAGCAAATGAAACCATCAACAAAACCACGAGAAAACCCAGTGCGTGGGAGAACATATTTGCCAATGTCATATCTGATAAGGGTTCAATCTCCAACATTTATAGGGAACTCATACAACTTAACAAAAGGAACATAAACAATCCAATCAAGAAATGGGCAAAGGACCTAAATAGACACCTTTCAAAAGAGCACATTCAGAAAGCCAACAGACATATGAAAACATGCTCAAAGTCACTAATCATCCAAGAGATTTAAATCAAAACAACAATGAGGTACCATCTCACACCTGTCAGAATGGCTGTCATCAACAAATCAACAAACGACAAGTGCTGGAGAGGATGTGGAGAAAAAGGAACACTCGTGCACTGCTGGTGGGAATGCAGACTGGTGCAGCCACTATGGAAGACAGTATGGAGTTTCCTCAAAAAACTGAAAATGGAACTCCCATTTGACCCTGTGATCCCACTTCTAGGAATATAGCCCAAGAAAACAGAAACACCAATCAGAAAGGATATATGCACCCCTATGTTCATAGCAGCACAATTCACCATAGCTAAGATCTGGAAACAGCCTAAGTGCCCATCAGTAGATGAATGGATTAGAAAACTGTGGTACATCTACATGATGGAATACTATGCTGCTGTCAAAAAGAAGGAACTCTTACCATTTGCAACGGCATGGATGGAACTGGAGAGCATTATGCTGAGTGAACTAAGCCAGTCAATGAAGGAAATATACCACATGATCTCACTCATTCATGGATAATAGAGACCATTATAAACTTTTGAACAATAATATATACAGAGGCAGAGCTGCCTCAAACAGATTGTCAAACTGCAGCGGGAAGGCTGGGGAGTGTTGGGGGGCAGGAGGGGGATGGTAAGCGATCAACCGAAGGACTTGTATGCATGCATATAAGCATAACCAATGGGACATAAGACCCTGGGGTGTAGGGGAGGCCAGGGGATTGTCAAGGGCGGGGGGAAAAAACAGGTCACATATGTAATACCCTTTGTAATACTTTAAGCAATAAAAAAAAAAATCTAATCGAATAAAAGAGAAATATGCAAATTGACTGCACCTCCGACACACGTACCAGCCATACCCACTGACCACGCCCACCAACCAGTCAGGAGCAAATATGCAAATTAACCCAAATAAGATGGCACTTAATTTGCATACTAGGCACTAGTGGCCTGGGTCCGGGAAACATCATAGGGCACCCAGGTCACTCCGAGGTAGGCCCCATGTGGTCCCTGAGCAGCTTAGGAAAGGCCTGAGCCAAGGGGCTCCTGCCCAGGCCTAAGGCTCGGCCAGAGGCTTGAGGCCTGGGCAGTGGCAGAGCCAGTTATTGCCCTGGGCTGGGGGTCTCCTCCCCAGGACTAACGTCCATGCCAGAGTCCTGAGGCCTGGGCAGGCGATCGGAGTGGGCTCGGGGTCCCCTGCCCTAGCCTAACACCCCTGTGGCCTGGGAAGAGGCGGAGCCTGCGATTGGAGCTGGCTGGGGGTCTTCTGCCCAGGCCTAACGCCCTGGCCAGAGGCCTGGGGCCTGGGCAGATGATCGGAGTGGACTGGGGGTCCCCTGCCCAGGCCTAATGCCCCTCTGGCCTGGGCAGGGGCGGAGCCTGCGATAGGAGCTGGCTGGGCATTCCCTACCCAGGCCTAATGCCCCAGCCAGAGGCCTGAGGCGTGGGCAGGGGCAGAGTCTTGTGCTCACATCAGGCTGGGGGGTCCCCTGCCCAAGCCTAATGCCCAGGCCAGAGACCTGAGGCCTGGGCAGGGGTGGAGCCAGTGATCACACGGGCCTGGGGGTCCCCTGTCCAGGCTTAACGCCCTCGCCCGAGGCTTGAGGCCTGAGGCCTGGGCAGGTGATCGGAGCGGGCTGGGCGTCCCCTGCCCAGACCTAGCACCCCTCTGGCCTGGGCTGGGGTGGAGCCGGTGATCACATGGGGCTGGGGGGGTCCCCTACCCAGGCCTAATGACCAGGCCAGAGGCCTGAGGCCTGGGCAGGTGATTGGAGTGGGCTGGTGGTCCCCTGCCCAGGCCTAATGCCCCTCTGGCCTGGACAGGGGCGGAGCCTGCAATCAGAGCAGGCTGGGGTCCCCTACCCAGGCCTAACGCCCCAGCCAGAGGCCTGAGGCCTGGGCAGGGGCGGAGCCAGCGATCACACAGGGCTGGGTCCCCTATCCAGGCCTAACACCCAAGCCAGAGGCCAGAGGCCTGGGCAGTGGCGGAACCGGTGATTGGAGCGGGCTGGGGGTCCCCTGCCCAGGCCTAACGCAAGGCCAGAGGCCTTAGGCCTGGGCAGGGACCAAGCTGGGGATGGGTGTAAACTACAGAGGAAACACCTTTTCTGTCCGCTCATTGGCTAAGCTCCCTGTATGCCACTGGTAATATTCTTAGTAACTTGGGTAATAAGAATCCAAGAAGGTGATGTAGGGTTTTTCCACCTCACTCCTGGAGAAAAAAAATGAAGGTCCCCTGCTGGAGGGCTAAGAAATGTTATATCCTGCCCTAGCCACTTTGGCTCAGTGGATAATGCCTCGGCCTGCCCACCACAGGGTCTGGGTTCAATTCTGACCAAGGGCATGTACCTAGGTTGCAGGCTCCTCGCTGGCTGGGGCCCAGGTCAGGGCTCATGCAGGAGGCAACCAATCAAAGTATTCCTCTTACTTTGATGTTTCTCTCTTTCCCTTTCTCTTCCACATTCCCTAAAAATCAATGGAAACAAATCCTCAGGTGAGGATAAAAAAAAATAATAAAGAAATGTCATATCCTATGAAAGACACATCTTGAAAATGCCTAAAGAAAGTTGTCATTTTTTCATGGTGAAGGGACTGGAGTCCATGTTGTTGAAAACACCTTGGTGGCTGTGGTGACTGGCAGTGGCTGAAGCAGCGGGGTTTTGGGGCTGGTGCTTTCCCCTGATCAGCCCGGTCGCCTCCCACAAAGGGAGGCCAGACTGCGGCTTAGGCCCTATCCCCAAGGGGAGCAGGGACCGAGCCTAAGCCATCAGTAGGACATCCCCTGAGGGCTCCCAGTATGTGAGAGGGGGCAGGCTGGGCTGAGGGACCAACCCCGCCCCCCCAGTGCACAAATTTCGTGCACTGGGCCCCTAGTTTTCTAATATTTGCACAGGAGTATATGTGACAAAAGGCTTTATTTGCCTGGAGTTACATTCCTTAGGTTGTAGCGTCCCATGTCCCTTAAACCAGTCCTAAAGAAGGTGCAGCTGGAGGTCCAGCAGAGCCAAAAGGAGGGCTAGTGTCCAGAGCTTCTGTTCCATATTGCAGCTGGGCCCAGTTCAGCATCAGGCTAAAGTCCATTAGTCCAGCAGTTGCCAACCAGTGGTCCGTGGACCACTGGTGCTCCATGAGGTCCGAAAGGTTGGCGACTGCTGACGCAGTCCATTGTGTGGAGCCCACATGGCCATGAGCCTCGTGGGTGAATGCAGGGGAATGTGGCTCCTGTAACAGGACTTAGGCACAAACAACAAGTGAGTCAGGGAACCAAGAGCCAAGAGAGGGAGTTCCCTTTTTCTAGGAGTTTAAATATTCAGGTTTCACGCCCTTGCAGTGGCCATGCCTGTTTTGGCCACTGACTTGTTTCCAGTCTGAGTCTTTACTGGGCATGCATTGAAATTGTTTTTGTCCAGTTCCCACCTCCACCACCACCCCCCATTGATCAGCTGGGAAAAGACTTGGAGAGTGTTAACTTAGCAAAGCTGTATAAATGGCATGTGTGTATTATCTAGTCTTCCCTTTATTCCTTTCCTGCTAAATAATAACCACATTATTACTTTAGGTATCATTAGGTGTCTCCCATTCATTACTGATTGATTTAGAGAAACTCCATAAACAAGAAATTCATTTAGTAAGATACAGATATCCTACTTAAATAAAATGAAGTTGCCACTGTTATATCTACTTCCCCCCTCTGTCCTCAACAGAAATGCCAAATTCTTTTCCCAATCTGGTGACCAAGTTCAGGCTCTGGGATTAGTCCGGCTTCATATTAGATTCTACCACTATTGGCTATGTGATCTTTGTTAAATTACTTAGCTCCTCTGTGCCTCAGTTTCTTCTATAAAATAATAAGGCTTTCTTCCTCATGGAGTTGTTGTCAGCCTTAAGTGTGGTAATACCTATAAAACACTTCCTACACTCTTGATATAATAACATACCTTAATCAGAACAGCACCATCATTTTAACCATTAGGTTGGGAATAGTATAGTCACAACCTAATTTACTAATCATTTTTTGGACATTAATTAGCTGCCAGTCAACTGCATATCTAAACAGACTGACTTTATGCATTGTTATTGTGGGGGCGGAAAAATAATTTTCCTCCTACCTTACTAAATTCTTCTGGTTGGATTAATAATCAAATTTGAATGAGTCAGATTAGCAGGAAAAAATGATGAAGTTTATTATATGCCTACACACTGGGGTGCCAGAAGAATATAAGACCTGGGGATACATCTGGCTGTTGAGGCTTATATGCCATTCTGGACTTAAGCAGAGGGAGTCAGGGATCATGGACTAAAAAAAAGAAAATAAATAAAAAAGGAGTGGTTGGGAGTTTCAGTCACCCGCCAGCCTGAAAACAGCCCTCAGCCCCTCACCCAGACTGGCCAGGCACCCCAGTGGGGACCCCCACCCTGAAGGGTGTGTGACCAGCTGCAAACAGCCATCATCCCCTCATCCAGGCTGGCCAGGCACCCCAGTGGGGACCCCCACCCTGAAAGTAGGCAATTCACAGGTAGATGAGAAAGAGCAACGATGTCGTAAACAAATTCTTGCTGGGCCATTCTGGAACAGTGCAGATACAGAGGAGAGTCTAACAGACATTGCTTGGCTTCTCCCTGTCTGCCACACTTAGTTCCTATGTGCTAAGGTGAATTTGCAAAGGTTACCTTTTTGGAGCAGATTTTTCCATCTGAATTCCTTTAAGCAGGTAAGGGGCAGGTAAAAACAGCTGCAAAACTTTATTTCAGTTGGGTGGATTTTAATTGTTTTCGGCTCAAAATAATCTGCATGCCAGAGTGGCACATTCTGAGGAGACTCATTCTGGACCCCTACAGTATCTTCTCCTATCAAAACAAATTCTTTAACAGACCATACAGACTCCATCTGATGAAGAGGGGATGGTAAATCTAAAATGGAAAAATATTAGAAATGATGCAAAACTGAGCTTTCATAGTAGAATAATATATGTGGCAATGTGACCTAAGTAATCTTAATAATTACCAAAATCTCTAACTTCTGCTGTTTTGCTTTTAGTCATTCTATTCTGTGACATTTTGAGTAAAACATGTTGTTTATTACTAGAGGCCCGGTGCACAAAAATTTGTGCACTTGGGGGGGGGGAGGCGGGGTCCCTCAGCCCGGCCTGTGCCCTCTCGCAGTCTGAGACCAATCAGGAGATAACGACCTGCTGGCTTAGGCCTGCTCCCGGGTGGCAGAGAGCAGGCCCAATCCCTAGGTGCAGCCCCTGGTCGGGCTCAGAGCAGGGCTGATTGGGGAGTTGGGGTGCTTCCCCCTGTCATGCACAGAGCAGGGCGGATCCAGAGGTTGGGGCCCCGCACCCTGTCACACTCAGGGCAGGGCCGATGGGGAGGTTATGGCTCTACCCCATCACACACAGAGCAGGGCCGATCAGGAGGTTGGGACGCCGCAGCCTGTCACACACAGAGCCGCAGGGCGATCAGGGGGTTGGGGAGCTCCCCCCTATCAGGCACAGAGCAGGGCTGATCAGGGGGTTGGGGCGCCTTTCCCTGTCACTAACAGAGCAGGGCGGATAGGGCGGTTGTGGCCCCGCCCCATGTCACACACAGAGCCGCAGGGCGATCAGGGGGTTTGGGTGCTGCCCCCTGTCACACTGATCCCTGTGCCGGGAGGCCTCACGGCTCCGCTGATCCCGGTGCTGGGAGGCCTTGTGGCTCTGCTGATCCCGGTGCTGGGAGGCATATTACCCTTTTACTATATAGGATAGAGGCCTGGTGCACGGGTAGGGGCCGGCTGGTTTGCCCTGAAGGGTGTCCTGGATCAGGGTGGGGGTCCCCACTGGGGTGCCTGGCCAGCCTGGATGAGGGGATGATGGCTGTTTGCAGCTGGTCACACACCCTTCAGGGTGGGGGTCCCCACTGGGGTGCCTGGCCAGTCTGGGTGAGGGGCTGAGGGCTGTTTTCAGGCTGGCGGGTGACTGAAACTCTCTACCACTCCTTTTTTATTTTTTTTTATTCTGGGCCAGGTTTAGCTCTGAGGCTTGGCTCCAGCTCTTAGACCTCCGCTGCTAAAAGCAGGTATATGGTTTATTTGGGTTCTATAATCTAAAAACTGTTTCAACTCCAGCTCTGAGATCCCGGCTGGCTGAAAGCAGGTTTCTGGGGTTTTGTTTAGCTTCTATATTTGTAACAATGTTTCAAACTGCAAACTCAGAGGCTGGCAGCGGCAGGTGGGGAACGTTGGAGTCCTCCGTCACTGAAGCAAGCAAGCCTCATATTCACTTCAAGCTGCCTGGCTGCCGGCCACCATCTTGGCTGGCAGTTAATTTGCATATCACCCAGATTAGCCAATGGGAAGTGTAGCGGACGTATGGCTAATTACCATGTTTCTCTTTTATTAGATAGGATTATTTTCGTGTTAATCACATTTTCCCCTCTAAAATATGGAATTGAAAAATTTTCTGCATTTGTAGGTATAATTTTTTTAATAACCAGGGGACAAAACTCTTTGCAGGGCAATGTGGCTCCAATTTGGTAGGGCAAGTCAATGAAAAAGAGAATTATTTGTTCACTAAATTCTGCCCTACAGTAAACTTTTCAAAAACTTCGCAATTGTGTTGTTAGGTTATCTACGTAAACATTCAATACCATAGTGTGTAATTACAGGGAAACCAGAAAATATGTTCTTTTACCAACACTTTGACTCTAGTGTGTGTGATGTAGCTAGAAATAGAGCAAGAGGTTGACAAAGATTGATGCTTCTTCCACAGTTCCCTGTGGCATGCATTTGGCTCCCTCCCCCCAAAGGCTAGCGACATCTATCCTTTGCCAGCTGCTGTTCAGTTGTCTGGGTTATTTTGGGTGGCAGTGGGTTCATTCCTGTGGGGAAACTGCTGTATATGTCTGCTTTTTAAAATGTCCTGTTCAAATGTGTTATGAAAAATTGTGGAGTGGAAATCATAGTCTTTCTGACACAGTTTATGTTTGAGTCCTGGGGAATTGGCCAGGTTGTAAACTTCAGAAGCCTCTGGAACATAGTACAGAAACCAATTGTACATTAATTTTATTTATTTGTTTTTTATTTATTTTTTGGGGGGGTTTCTAATAAATGTATTTTAAAAGAGATTTAACAAATACGCCATCTGTAGCATTTCCCTTTGCTTTTATGACAAATTGCCACAAGGTTGGTGGCTTAAAACCACATCAATTTCATCTTTAACAGTTTTGAAGGCCAGAAGTCCAGAGTTAGTTTCACTGGGCCAAAGTCAAGGTGTCAGCAGGGCTGGTGCCTAATGGAGGTTCTGAAAGGAGAATCCGTTACCTTGCCTATTTCAGCTTCTAGCGGCCGCCTGCATTTCTTAGCTCGCGGCCCTTCCTCCATCGTCAAAGTACACCACTCCGCTGTCTGCTTCACATTGTCTTTTTTTTTTTTAAATTAAATCTTTTTGGTTCAGATTATTACACTTGTTACTCTTTTTTCCCCCCATAACTCCCCTCCTCCCAGTTCCTGCCCCACCCTCCGCCCTCACTCCCCACCCACTGTCCTCATCCATAGGTGCATGATTTTTGTCCAGTCTCTTCCCGCATCTCCCACACCCCTTTCCCCCCCAAGAATAGTCAGTCCATTCCCTTTCTATGTCCCTGATTCTATTATGATCACCAGATTATTTATTCATTTGATTCTTAGATTCACTTGTTGATAGATGCATGTTTGTTGTTCATAATTTTTATCTTTACCTTTTTCTTCTTCTTCCTCTTCTTAAAGGATACCTTTCAGCATTTCATATAATACTGGTTTGGTGGTGATGAACTCCTTTAGCTTTTCCTTATCTGTGAAGCTCTTTATCTGACCTTCAGTTCTGAATGATAGCTTTGCTGGATAAAGTAATCTTGGTTGTAGGTTCTTGGTATTCATCACATTGAATATTTGTTGCCATTCCCTTCTGGCCTGCAAAGTTTCTGTTGAGAAATCAGCTGACAGTCGTATGGGTATTCCCTTGTAGGTAACTGAGTTTCTTTCTCTTGCTGCTTTTAAGATTCTCTCTTTGTCTTTTGCTCTTGGCATTTTAATTATGATGTGTCTTGGTGTGGTCCTCTTTGGATTCCTTATGTTTGGGGTTCTCTGCGCTTCCTGGACCTGTAAGTCTATTTCTCTCACCAGGTGGGGGAAGTTTTCTGTCATTATTTCTTCCAATAGGTTTTCAATATCTTGCTCTCTCTCATCTTCTGGCACCCCTATAATTCTGATGTTGGTACACTTGAAGCTGTCCCAGAGTCTCCTTACACTCTCTTCGTATTTTCGGATTCTTTTTTCATTTTGCTTTTACAGTTGGATGTTTTTTGCTTCGTCGCATTTCGAATCTTTGACTTGATTCTTGCACTCCCCTGGTCTGCTGTTGGGTGTCTGTATAATATTCTTTATTTCAGTCAGTGTATGCTTAATTTCTAGTTGGTTCTTTATCACAACATTGAGGGTCTCATTAGATTTCTTGAGGATCTCACTACATTTATCGGCGGCTTCTAGGCAGTTCTTGAGAGACCTTAAAAGTGTGGTTCTGAACTCTATATCCTCCATGGACAATTTTGTCCTGTTTCTTTGTCTCCGCATTTTTTATGCTTTCTTGGTGCACCCCCTAGTTGTCTTTGTGCGCAGTCTTGTTGTAGTTAAGCCTTGATTGTTGTCGGCAATAGTGGGGGTGATTTGACCTCCAGGCTAACTGGCTATGAGAGTCCGCTGTGTCTGCAGTGGGAGAGCTTCCGTGCTGGATCTCTAGGGCAGTGCTAATCTAGCATTTGCCTGAGGCTATTCGGCAAATGATGGAATTTAATAAGGATACATTGGAAAGTCTATACTTAGGAAAGGCAATTTATTACTGATTGGCTGAATAGTCATTCATACTTTTATGCGATTGGTTCCTTTACTACCTGTGGAACATTTGGCAAGTTACTTAAACCTGTTTGAGTCTCAGTATCCTCATCTGTTAATATATTCTCATGGTAAAAAAGAAATCCAATAATGCAAAGGAACCTAAAATGAAAATTAATCTCACAGGCCCCCAGTTCCTCAAGCCCTTTCTCCTGACATTAAAAAAACCCACATTCTTCGAGAGAGCGTGTGTGTGGGTGTACAAACCTTTTTAAAAAACACATAATATGTTCACTATTTTCCCTGCTCACTTTTTCACTTAATTTATCTTGTAGGTAATTACATGTTAGCACAAATATAACCACGTTATTTTCCCTGTGATTTGCTTTATATATCTAGTTTATAGATTCAAAGCACAGATTCTGAAATCACACTACCTGGGTTAAATTCCCAGCTGTGTGACCTTGGGCAAGTTACTTAACTTCTGTGTGCCTACATGTTGACTTATCCATTAGTCACAGTAGGCACAGTGCCTAGGACCTGTTATATTTTTAGGAGCACATGAAAATGTTTTAAGTTTAATTTCTTTTAAAATCAGAAGAAAACATGACTATAAATCTAATTAATATGTAAGAATGAATCCATCTTGGATTGTATTAATCTTTATATGCCAAAGCAGTTATAAAATATCACTTTCAATGTGTGTGTGTGTGTGTGTGTGTGTATATATATATATATATATATATATATATATATGTATGTATATATTTAAAAAATATTTTTATTGATTTTTACAGAGAGGAAAGGAGAGGGATAGAGAGTTAGAAACATAGATGAGAGAGAAACATCCATCAGCTGCCTCCAGCACACCCCCTACTGGGGATGTGCCCACAACCAAGGTACATGCCCTTGACTGGAATCGAACCTGGGACCCTTCAGTCCGCAGGCCGACGCTCTAGCCACTGAGCCAAACCAGTCAGGGCTCACTTTCAGTATTTTTATGGTGGAAGGGTCCCACAATTGACCAAAGTGCCCAGGGCCCACAGAAGTCATAAGGTGCCAGGTGTGCCAGGGGTTCATTTGTGAAATGGATATAACAGTAGTGCCTATATCATAGGGTGTGAAAAATACCTGAGTTGATATTTGCAAAGCTGATAGAGTTTGGCAGTACCAATTTCAACATGTTTGTTAAGTAAACAAATTTTTAAAAATAGGTACATTTTTAAATGGCTCAGTGGTTGAGTGTTGACCTATGAACCAGGAGGCCACAGTTCAGTTCTGAGTCAGGGCACATGCCTGGGTGGCAGACTCAATCCCCAGTGTGTGGGGCATGTAGGAGGCAGCCAATCAATGATTATATCTCATCATTGATATTTCTCTCTCTCTCCCTTCCTCTCTGAAATAAATAAAAAAATATTTTAAAAAATAAATAAAAATAGGTAAATCACTTATACTGTATAGTAAAAAAAATTCTAGTACTGAAAAGGAATACAATGATACCACTTGTATAATCACATAGATCTTTTATTTAAACTGTCTCCTATATGATGGGCATTCAGTTGTTTCCAATCCTTGCTATTACAAACAATACTGTAATAAATACTCCTATACATGTGTCATTTTACAAATGTGGGAGTTTAACAGTAGGATAAATTATCTGAAATATAATTGCTGGGTCAATTATTTTAAATCTTGATATATATTGCTAAATTACCTCCATACTAGTTGTACCAGTTTACATTCCTATCAGAAATGTAAGAGGGTGTCTGTTTTCCCAAACCCTCATCAAGCGTAGTGTTACCAAACTTTTAGACCTTTGAAAATTTTATAGGTGAAAATGGTATCTCATTGTAAATGAGCATCTCTTTCATTAGGAGTGAGTTTCAGTAACTTTGACATGCTAAAAGCAGTTTTCTTTTTTGTGAATTGTTTGTTCTTATCCTTTTCCTATTTTTCTATTGGTCATTTTCTTTTTTGATTTGTAGGAGTTTTATTATATGTTAAGGAAACTAGTGCTATGACTTGTCCTTTAAGAAATATATATATATATTTTATTATTGATAGTATTATAGATGTCCTGTCTGTTGACTTTGCTTGCAGTGTTTTTTCCATGCAGACTTAAAAATTTTTATGCATTCAAGTTTGTCAGTATTTTCTTTATGGCTTCTGGATTTTATGCCCTGTTTAGAAATTCTTTTCTCACATTGGGAATATATATTTAAAATTCCCACAGTATTTATTTATTTTTTAAAATATACTTTTATTGATTTTAAAGAGTAATGAAGAGGGAGAGATAGATAGAAACATCAATGATGAGAGAGAATCACTGATTGGCTGCCTCCTGCACACCCCACAGTGGGGATGGAGCCTGCAACACGGGCATGTGCCCTCGACCAGAATCGAACCTGGGACCCTTTAGTCCGCAGGCTGACACTCTATCCACTGAGCCAAACCAGCTAGGACTTCACACGTTATTTTATATGATTAGAAAAATGTTTAAACTGTGATCTATCTAGAATTATTCTGAGGTAAGGAGCATTATTCATTGTAGAATTTTTAATTTTAAAAAACATATTTTTGTTGATTTCAGAGAGGAAGGGAGAGGGAGAGAAAGATAGAAACATCAATGGTCAGAATCATTGATCAGCTGCCTCCTGCATGCACCCCATGGGGAACCGAGCCTGCAACCCGGGCATGCGCCCTTGACAGGAATCGAACTCGGGACACTTCAGTTCACAGGCCAATGCTCTAACCACCAAGCAAAACCAGCTAGGGCAGAACATTTTAATTTTTAATGTAGTCAAATAAAACAAATTTTTTCTTATGGGCTTTTTAATATTATCTTTTTTTAAACGGACCTTTCTTATCCCAAGGTAATAAACATCCAGCTGATTTTTTCTAATATGTTTTAGTTTCTTAAAAACTAATCCCATCTGGAATTTATTTTGGTGCAAAGAATGTGGTAGGGATCTAGTGTATGTCTAACCAGTTGTCGCTACACCGTTTGTTGAATACAACCATTTCCTCCACTGATTTGAAATATGGCTTTTATTCCTACACCAAAGTCCTATATATATTTAGCTCTATTTCTGGACTGTATTCTGTTCCGTTGCTATGTTGGTCTGTCTGTTTATGCATCAGTATTAAGCTGTTTTGAATACCATAATGTGAAGCAAGTATATATCTTATCCCTAATTTATTTAAGGGTATTTTAAATCAGCAATGGATATTGAATTTTGTCAAATAACTTTTCAGCATCTGTGAAAACCATATTATTTTTCCTTGATCTGTTAATATAGTGAATTATTTTAATGGATTTCTAATGTTAAAAAAATTTTCTTCCAGAAATAAAACCACTTCGTCATTAGTGTATTATATTCTTCCAATGGGCTTTCTAATTGTATTTGTTTATAGTTTGTATAGGATTTTTGCATTGATATTCATAAATGAGATTGAGCTATAGCTGTGAAATTTGAAGGAGATGATTAGAATTTTTCTCTGTGCTATGAAACAAGTGAAATACATTGGAGTTATTCAGTACTTTAAGATTTGGTTACATTTATCTGAAATTTCTGGGTCTCATATATTGTGGGAGGCACTCTTTGACATTTTCAATTTCTATAATAGTAATTGATTGTTTATTTTCATCTTCTTGGGTTAATTTTGTTGATTCACATTTTCCTAGGAAATAACCAGGTTTTCAAATTTATTTGTATAGAGTTTAGTAAATTATTGTACAATAATTCTTTTGATTTCATCTGTTTAGGTTTACTTCTCTATTTTCAATTTTGTGATTTTCTTTATTTCTACAAAATGAGTTTAAAAAAACAGCTTTCATGCGATATAATTCACAAATATACAATTTCCCATTTAAAGTGAATACTTTAATGGTTTTAGTATGTTCACAGAGATGTACAGTCAGCACCACACTTTTTAGGACACATTCTATGCCATTAGAATAAACCTTATAGCCATTTTATACTATTAGAATAAACCTTATAGCCATTAGCAGCCTAATTTTCCTTCAAGGCAACCAGGCTTAGCCAACCACTAATCTCTTTATGTCTGTATAGACCTGCCTATTTTGGACATTTCATATAAATGGAATTATACAATATGTGGTCTTCTGTGACTGGCTTCATTTACTTAGCATACATTTTCAAGGGTCATCCATGTTGTTATAATTTTTTTCTTTTCTTTTCTTTATTTAAAAAAAATATTTCTATTGCTCTTTAGAGAGAAAGGAAGGGAGAGAGAGAGAGAGAAACACCAATGTAAGAGCAGAACATGGATCGCATGTCCCCTACTCAGGATCGAGCCTGCAACAACGACATGTGCCCTGACCGGGAATCGAATCAGCAACCTTCTGGTGCGTGGAATGACACCCAACCAACTGAGCCCCACCAGCCAGGGCAAAGTTATTTTTTTTTAAGAACATTTATTCTTTATTTTTGTTGTTGTTAATCCTCACCCGAGGATTTTTTTTCCTTTGATTTTTTAGAAAGAGTGGAAGGGAAGGGGAGAGACAGAGAGTGAGAAACATTGATGTGAGAGAGACACATTGACTAACTGCCTCCTGCGTGTGCCCAGTCCAAGACCGGGGATTGAGCCTGTAACCAAGGTATTTGTCCTTGACCAAAATTGAAGCCAGGACCCTTCAGTCCAAGGGCTGACACTCTATCCACTGAGCCAAACCGGCTAGGATATAAGTTTTAAAATGTAGATCTAAAGTTGTTTTTATAATGTCCCTTATCAGTATACCATCTGCATTAGTCAGCTAGGGCTATCATAACAAAATACCACGACTGGGTGGCATTTTAAATAACAGAAATTTATTTTCTCACAAATCTGTACTAGAAGTCCAAGATCAAGATGTAAGTAGAGTTGTTTTATCCCTCAGGCATCTCTTTAGCTTGGAGATGGCTGTCTTCTTACTGTGTCCTATCATATGGTTGGTGTTGTCTAAAGGGCTGTGTCTGTGTCTTAATATCCTCTTATTATGAAACCAGTCACATTGGATTATGGCCTACCCTAATGACCTCATTTTAATTTAAATAGCTCTTTAATGACTTTGTCTCCAAATACAGTCATATACTGAAGTACTTGGGCTTAGGGCTTCATAATAAGAGTTTTGACAGGATACAGTTTAGTCCATAACACCATGTTAAAGAAAAAAAAAAATCAAACTTGTATAGCCTCGTCTGTTTCTATATATATTTTTGTTCAGTTACACTCAGTCAAAATGCTCAAAGGAATTTGTGTGTGTGTGTGTGTGTGTATGTGTGTTTGTGTGTATGCAAAATCCCAGTCTGATCATTCAATTAGGTCTAAATTTTAAATGATTTTTTCTGATTACAAAATTAACATATGTACACTATACAAGATTCAAATGCTACAGAAATACATGAACTGAAAAGTGAAGTCTTCCATAATTGCCACCATCCACAGGTCAACAGTGTATTTACAGCTTACTCCTTGAATTTTTCTTCCTTCCATAGCGATATTAACAATGGAAAAGGAATCATATTCAACATTAAAATATTATAGCATATTCTTTTCTGTTAATATGTCATGCACATCTTTCTATGGTGCATGGATTTGTGGGGTCCCTTGGCCTGGCCTGAGCCCTCTCACAATCCAGGACCCCTTTGGAGGATGTAGGACTGCTGGTTTCAGCCCAATCCCTGCAGACCAGGCCGAGGGACCCCACCAGTGCACGTGAACCAGGCCTCTAGTATGCATATTAGATCTTTGGTTAATTTCTTCCTGATTTCGCCCCTCCCCCTTCCCTCTGAGATTCATCAGTCTGTTCCATGTTTCCATGTCTGTGTGTTGAGCATCTGCCCCCTGGTGGTCAGTGCGTGTCATAGCTACCGGTCGAACGGTCACTTAGGCTTTTATATATAGACTAGAGGCCCAGTGCATGAAATTCGTGCAGTGGGGGGGGGCTGTCCTTGAGCCCAGCCTGCACCCTCTCCAATCTGAGACCCCTCAAGGGGTGTCGACTGCGCACTGGGATCGGGCCTAAACGGGCAGTCGGACATCCCTCTCACAATCCAGAACTGCTGGCTCCCAACTGCTTGCCTGCCTGCCTGATTGCCCCTAACTGCTTCTGCCTGCCAGCCTGATTGATACCTAACTGTTCCCCTGCTGGCCTGATTGCCCCCAAATGCCCTCCCCTGCCGGCCCAATCGCCCACAACTGCCCTCCCCTACAGGGCATCTTTTGGTGGCCATCTTGTGTCCACATGGGGGCAGCCATCTTGTGTGTTCGAGTGATGGTCAGTTTGCATACTGGTTGCGACTAATTAGCATACCAGGGCTAATTAGCATATCCCTCGCTTATTGTGTTGGAGTGATGGTCAGTTTGCATACTGGTTGTGACTAATTAGCATAACAGGGCTAATTAGCATACTTCTCTTATTGTGTTGGAGTGATGGTCAATTTGCATACTGCTCATGACTAATTAGCATATCTAGTCATGACTGTTAGGGCGTCATGACCAATTTGCATATTGCCCTTTTATTAGTATAGATGTATAGCAACTGTTGTGTATATATACCATGATTTATTTAAATACCACCCTATTGATGAACATTTAAATTGTTACCAACATTTAGTTGCTGCAAAAACACCACAAACAATCCTATATAATAAAAGCCTAATATGCAAATTGGCCAAATGGCAGAACAACCGGTTGCTGTGATGTGCACTGACGACCAGGGGGAAGATGCTCAATGCAGGAGCTGTCCCCAGCCTGCAGGCCCCAGGCCAGCCAAGGTGGGTGCCAGTGGGGCCCCCAACTCCCCCGCTGGTTGCCCCACAGAGGGAGGCGACCTGTGGTGGTGGGGGGTGGGGCAGGCAAGCGGGTGGCACCAGGCTTGCCAAAGCAGGTGCCATCAGGAACGTCCCCTTCCCACAATCATCCTGCCAGTCTCCCCACAGATTGGCCCTGATCGCTGGCCAGGCCTAGGGACCCTACCCATGCATGAATTTCATGCATCGGGCCTCTAGTACTACAATAAATATCTATTGCATTCATCTTTATGCTCATGGGATTCTGTAGAATGATTTCCTAGAATTTGAAAAGCTATAGTCAGGGGTTATAAACGTTTATAATTTTAACAAATGCTGCCAAATTTCACAGTAGTTTTTTCTTGTTGTTAATTCTCACCTGAGGATAATTTTCCCATTGATTTTTTGAGAGAGTGGAAGGGAGGCTGGGAGGGGAAAAGAGAGAGAGAGAAATATAGATATAAGAGAGACATTTTGATTGGTTGCCTCCCACACACACCCCAACCAGGGCCTTGGATCTAGCCTGCAACCCAGGCATGTGCCCTGGACCTGGGATCAAACCCGAGACCCTTCTTTGGTGCATGGGCTGATGCTCCATCCACTGAGACACACTTGCCAGGACCACAATAGGGTTTTTAAATTATTTTTATAATTAATTTATAGAGAGAGGAAGGGAGAGACAGTTAGAAACATTAATGAGAGAGACGCATCAATATTGATCAGCTGCCTCCTGCCTCCCCCTATTGGAGATTGATCTGGAAACCTGGGCATGTGCCCTGACCAGGAATCCAACAAATGACCTCAAGGTGCATGGGTCAACGCTCAACCACTGAGTAATACTGGCCTGGCACACAGTTTTTAACTTGGAGGCAGTTCCTGCAGAGGTGGATCATGTTGGCAGAGACTACTTTTACTCCAGGTGATTCATGAAGTTGTTTAGAGATCCATGGTAGACCCTATTCTGTCCTGTCTTTTGTAGGGGTACATTTTGGGTAATTTTTATATACATTTTTGGGAAATACTAATCTAAAATTATCTTTTAGACTTTGGCCATTAGACTTTAAAAGAAATTTAATGAGTAATGCACTACCCATGTTGGAAAAATCTATGTATTTGACATGCATTGTTTGATGCAAGTTCTTTTTTTCTTTTTTGATCTTCTAAGAGGTACCATATGATTTATTCTATCTCAACAGTAGGATTATGAATTATGATTATGGCAGTACTCCTTTTCCATTAACAATAATGAACTCACTCATGGGTACATTTTATAAAGCATGCTCACAATAATGTGCCACATAACACTGAAAGTGTACTTATCCTGTTTCTGTTATTTACAATATATTTCTATTCAAACTATGTTCACATAGAACAATGATTACATCTCAGAACTATGATTTCTGTTTGAAATTAGACATCACACACAACATGCATGCTATCCTAAATTCATTCATGATCTACAGTAAAGTTTTTATACTTGCAAATATATAATATTTATATTAAAATAAATGTAAATATACTTGCAATCCAATGTGTAATACATGATATCTGCCACTGGCATTAGACACAGGCAAGAGGACTGTTCCAGTCTCTCAGCACATTTTGGTTTTTTCTTTTCCAGTTACCATGCCAGCAATCTTACAGTTTTGTTGTCACTGTAAACTACCTAGATCAGCCTTCTACTTCAAATAAACGAATTCAGCATTATCCAATTATGGCCTAAGAATGGCCTAATCTTTAAGACCAGCTGCCATAGGATAGTATAGGCATCCCTTTAATCAAAATGATAATATCTGATTCTTTCAGTTTGCCTGTTGCAATAATGGAAATGCTGAGTGAGAATACACGAAAATAACTACATTTTGCATTGATTTGTTAGAAGCTCTGCCCATCATTTTGACATAATGTACTCTAACACTAAATTTTAGTGTGTTCTTTTCCTTTTGTTTTAACTGTTCTTGCACTGAGATTTTCTTTTTGAAAAATATATTTTTATTGATTTCAGAGAGGAAGGGAGAGGGATAGAGAGATAGAAACATCAATGATGAGAGAGAATCATTGATCGGCTGCCTCTTGCATGTCCCACACTGGGGACTGAGCTTGCCAGTCAGGCATGTGCTCTGACTTGGAATCGAACCATGACCTCCTGTTTCATAGGTTGACACTCAGCCACTGAGCTACATCAGCTGGGTGCATTGATGTTTTCTAATAAAGACTAAAGTTGTGTACACCCTTGATTTCTTTTTTATTGTCCCTACTTAATATATTTTTGTTGCCTACCATAGTAATGCATGTTTATTGTGAAACAAAACAAAATAAAAAATAGCACTATATAATAGTGGAAATAGGTTATAAACCTATATTTCAGAGACAATCTTTGTTTTGTTTTGTTTTTGTCTTTATTGTTGAGAGTATTACATATGTCCTCCTCTTTTTCCCCTCCTTGCCCCCCACCACCCGTTCCCCACCCCACCCCAGGTCTTCACCACACTATTGCCTGTGTTCATGGGCAATGCATATATGCATATACGTTCTTTGGTTAATCTCTTTCCACCCCTGCCTTCCCACTGAGATTTGTCAGTTTGCTCCATGTTTCCATGCCTCTGGCTCTATTTTATTCATCAGTTTATTGTGTTTATTATATTCCACATATAAGTGAGATTGCATGATATTTGCCTTTCTCTGACTGGCTTATTTCACTCAGCATAATAATCTCTAGGTCCCTCCATGCTGTCTCAAAGGGTAATAAATAGATCCTTCTTCTTTGCAGGTGCATAGTATTCCATGGTGTAAATGTACCACAGCTTTTTTATTCATTTATCTATTGATGGACACATGGGACTGTTTCCAGATTTTAGCTGTTGTAAATAATGCTGCTATGAACATAAAGGTACATATATTCTTTCTGATTGGTGTTTCAAGATTCTTAGGATATGTTCCAAGAAGTGGGATCACTATGTCAAATGGCAGTTCCGTTTTTAGTTTTTTTAGGAAACTCTACACTGTTTTCCACAGTGGCTGTACTAGTCTGCATTCCCTCTAGCAGTGTCCTAGGGTTCCTTTTTCTCCACATCTTTACCGGCACTTGTTGTTTGCTGATTTGTTAATGGTAGCCATTCTGGCAGGTGTGGGGTGGTACCTTTCCCTCCATTGGCCCCCCCTCCTCTTTACCCCTGCCCTTAACCCAGGCATTCACCCTACTATTGTCTGTGTCCATGGGTTATGCGTATAAATTCTTTGGTTAATCTCTTTCTGCTCCCATGTTTCCCCTGAGAATACTCTGCTGCATGCTTCTTTGTCTCTGGATCTATTTTGTCAGTTTATTTTGTTCATTAGATTCCACATATAATGAGATTATGTGATACTTGTCTTTCTCTTACAGACTTATTTCACTTATCATAATAATCTTCAGGTCCCTCCATGTTGTCTCAAAGGTTAAGAGATCCTTCTTTTTTACAGCTGCATAGTATTCCATTGTGTAAATGTACCACAGCTTTTTTATCTACTTATCTACTGATGGGCACTTGCACTGTTTCCAGACCATCACTCAAGATATAGGTATAGTCCTGGCCAGTGTGGCTCTGATGGTTGGGCATCATCTCGTTCATTGAAAGGTATAGGGTTCAATTCCCAATTAGGGCACATGCCCTGGATGCAGGCTCGATTCCCAGTAGGTATGTGCAGGAGGCAGCCAATTGATGTTTCTCCCTCTCATTGTGAAATCAATTAAACATGTCCTGCCCTAACCGGTTTGGCGTCGGCCTGTGGACTGAATGGTCCCAGGTTCGATTCCGGTCAAGGGCATGTACCTTGGTTGTGGGTATATCCCTGGTTGGGGGTGTGCAGGAGGCAGCTGATGGATGTTTCTCTCTCATTGATGTTTCTAACTCTATTTCTCTACCTTCCTCTCTGTAAAAAATCAATAAAATATATTAAAAAAAACAAAACATGTCCTCAGGTGAGGATTTAAAAAAAAGGAGTTAGGTTTATAATTTACAGAATTTTTTTGCATGCTTATTCTAACATTTATATTATTTTAATTATTCATATAAAGTATATATAATATATATATATATATATACTAGAGGCCTGGTGCATGAAATTCGTGCACTGGGGGTGGGGTGTCCCTCAGCTCAGCCTGCACACTCTCCAATCTGGGACCACACAGGGATCGGGCCTAAACAGGGAGTCGGACATTCCTCTCACAATCCAGGACTGATGGCTCCAAACTGCTCGCCTGCCTGCCTGCCTGATTGCCCTAACCCAGTGGTTGGCAAACTGTGGCTTGGCAAACTGTGGCTAGTGAGCCACATGCGGCTCTTTGGCCCCTTGAGTGTGGCTCTTCCACAAAATACTGACTTCTGTGCATGGGTCACGAAGGGCCATGAAGTTTCAGTTGCACTGTACATGCGTGCCCGCACGTGGTATTTTGTGGAAGAGCCACACTCAAGGGTCCAAAGAGCTGCATGTGGCTTGCAAGCCGCGGTTTGCTGACCACTGCCCTAACCGCTTCTGCCTGCCAGCCTGATCACCCCCTAACCACTCCCCTGCCAGCCTGATAGACGCCTAACTGTTCCCCTGCTGGCCTGATCGCCCCCAACTGCCCTCCCCTGCTGGCCTGGTCCCCCCCAATTGCCCTCCCCTGCCGGCCTGGTCCCCCCCAATTGCCCTCCCCTGCCGGCCTGGTCCCCCTCAACTGCCCTCCCCTGCCGGCCTGGTTGCCTCCAACTGCCCTCCCCTGCAGGCCTGGTCTTCCCCAACTGCCCTCCCCTGCAGGCCTGGTTGTCCCCAACAGCCCTCTCCTCAGGCCTGGTTGCCCCCAACTGACCTCCCCTGCCGGCCCTCTTGTGGCCACATGGGGGCGGCCATCTTGTGTGTTGGAGTGATGGTCAATTTGCACACTAGTCATGGCTAATTAGCATATCAGGGCTAATGAGCATGTATCTCTCATTATTGTGTTGGAGTGATGGTCAATTTGCATACTGGTTGTGACTAATTAGCATACCCCTCATATTACATAGGATATATATATATGTATATATATATCACATATGTATATATGATATATTATGCCTGCTCATCTCTTTTTAAACTCAGTTTTTAAAATATGAAGTATTTCAAACACATGCAAGAACTGCTATCACCAATTTTGTGTTTACCATTTAGACACCTGCAATATTGTGATTTATAAGAAATACATGTAGACAAAAATGGGGAGGGGGGGCTCTATGGAAAATAACCTCACAGGATGATCTGATCATAAATTACTAACAGGGCAGGTCATGGTGGGTAGTCAGGCCCCAGGCTTATAACTCCTTTAGTGAAAGGTTTTAAGTTAGCCCCGTCTTGTTCTTGTGCATTTAGTTTAACACACTTTTGAAATACCAGAAGTAATACCCCTGGGATGGGGTATTAACCCTCAAGAGCATATATAATCTTGTTAACTGTCCTGTTATCCAATCCTCACCTTGCTTCCTCCAATCTTTCTTACATCCCCTCCTTAATTTTAAATGCATAAAAAAGGCTGCAAAACTGTTATTCTCCAGAGCATTTGAAATCTTGTTCCTTGGCATATGTTGTCAATTTGGCTCAAATAAACGCTTATAAAAAATATCAAAAGGTTTCGACATTTCATTTTTTTAAAAAAAATATTTTTATTGATTTCAGAGAGGAAAGGATAGGGAGAGATAGAAACATCAATGATGAGAGAGAATCATTGATTGGCTGCCTCCTGCACGCCCGACACTGAGGATCCAGCCTGAAACCTGGGCATGTGCCCTGACCAGGAATCAAACCGTGACCTCTTGGTTCATAGGTCGACACTCAACCACTGAGTCATGCCAGCTGGGCTGGACATTTCTTAAGTAGACATATATATTTAGTCATTCAGATAGTCTTCATCCAGAATTCTTCATTCACAGCTCCCCAAAATCTTGGAATTTCCCTTTGGAATTTCTTTAGTGTTTAGAGTGATAAACATGGGTTTTGTTATGTGAATTAGGTGACTTTTGGAAAGTACCTAAGGATGGGGGCTTTTTTGTTAAAACGAATAAGCCTACAGTGACACATCATAATTACCCAAAGTCCATAGTTAACATTAGGATTCATCCTTGGTGTTCTGCATTCTATGGGTTTGAGCAAATGTATAATGACATGTATCTACCACTATAGTATCTTATAGAGTAGTTTCATTACCCTAAAAATCATTTGTGCTCTGCCTGCTTATCTCTCCCTTCCCATAACCCCTGGCAATCACTGATATTTTTACTGTCTCCATAGTTTTGCCTTTCCAAGATGTCATATAGTTGGAAACATACAGTATGTATGTACCGTATTCTATTGGTGTATAAAAAGGCCATAGATTTCTGGGTGTTAATTTTGTATCCTGCTACATTGCCGAATTCATTTATTAGTTCTAGTAGTTTTTTGATGGAGTTTCTAGGGTTTTCTATGTACAATATCATGTCATCTGTGAATAATGACAGTTTTACTTCTTCTTTTCCAATTTGGATGCCTTTTATTTCTTTGTCTGGTCACTATGGCTAGCGCTTCCAATACTATATCGAACAGGAATGGTGAAAGTGGACATCCCTTGTTGGAGCTTCCAGGGTTCAGAAAGCCCCACTTCGCGCATCCATTTATGCCAGGGTTCATGTCCCAGCATCAAGAAGGGTTCAGGAATCTGGAAAAGGGGCTGCGCGTAGATGACATAGAAATCCAGAGACTAATAAAGAGTCTGGAGACGAGATATAATTTTGAAAGGCATTGGGGGTCAGAGGACCTTCAGCTAAAGGAACTGAAGAGTCCCTACATGTCTAGGACCCTTGCTTTTATTAACACAATTTGTCCTAAGGCAAGGTGGAGATAATACACTTCAAAGGGTAAGGTTTCAAAAGGTACAGAAACATTGTCAGTTTGGGGAATAGTCTACGGCTGTTCAGGTGTTTGGCCAGTAGGAGGCAATAACATGTAGATTAAGATGCCTTCTAGCTGTCTGGAAGCCACAATCACTTTCCTATTCAGTTTTGGGAAAATGCCTTTAGCCATTCCCAACAGGTGACTACATGTGTGATGCAACCCTGTCGAGTCCCCAAGTTTCATCAACCTTTTGATGAAACTCTTAAAATTATGACATGCTAGAATTGGTCTACGGCAATCCTTGTTTTCTTTCTGTTATTAGGGGAAATGGTTTTAGTTTTTATCTATTGAGAATGATGTTGGCTATAAGTTTGTCATATGAGGCTTTTATTATGTAGAGGTATGATCCCTCTATTCCCACTTTGCTGAGGATTTTTATCAAGAAAGGGCATTGGATTTTGTCAAATGCCTTTTCTGCATCAATTGATATGACTATATGTTTTTTATCTCTTAATTTGTTTGTGTGATGTATCACACTTAATGATTTGTGAATATTGTACCAGCCTTGCATCCCTGGAATAAATCCCACTTGGTAATGGTGTATGATCTTTCTAATGTAATGCTGGATCCAATTTGCTAGAATTTTGTTGAGGATTTTGGCATCTATGTTCATCAGAGATATTGGCCTGTAATTTTCTTTCTTTTTAGTGTCTTTTTAAAATATGTTTTTATTGATTTCAGAGAGGAAGGGAGAGGGAGAGATAGAAATATCAATGATGGAGAGAATTATTGATTGGCTGCTTCCTGCAAGCCCCACACTGGGGATTGAGCTCACAACCTGGGCATGTGCCCTTGACTGGAATCAAACCTGAGACCCTTTAGTCCACAGGCCAATGCTCTATCTACTGAGCAAAATGGGCTAGGGCTCTTTGTGCCCCGACCCGCGGGACATGCAACGTGGGTACCTTGACGATTCCTGTAAGGGAATGAGAGGATAGGAGACGCGAAGAAATGGAGGCAAGACAAGATCCTGATCAAACCTCAAATTTTATTCCTACAGCGGCAGAATATATACTGTTTTAGGGACGGGGGTGGGTGGAGAAGCCTATGGACATTAGCTTATCAGCAGGGTTGTAGCAGGCTCCGGTTGTGGCGGTAGTTGCTTCAGGGCATGAGATAATTATCTTTAGCTGCTGACCAAACCTCAGGACATACGTGGTTTCTGGTAACTAGGAGTTCCTACCAGAAACTTATTGTTCTTAAGATGGCTTTGTCTAGGCCAATATCTCTAATGGCTCCCAACATCTTTGTAGTGTCTTTATCTGGTTTTGGGTTTAGGGTAATGCTGGCTTCCTAGAAAGAACTTGGAAATGTGTCTTCCTATTGAATTTTCTGGAATATTCTGAGAAGGATAGATTTTAGTTCTTTGAATGTTTGGTAAAACTCCCATATGAAGCCACCTGGTCCAGGGCTTTTATTTGCTGGAAGTTTTTTGATTTCTGTTCCAATTTCATCAGTAGTTATCGGCCTAGTCAGGTGTTTTTATTCTTCCTGATTGAGTTTTGGAAGCTTGTATTTTTCTTGGAATATGTCCATTTCATCGTGGTTGTCCAGTTTGTTGGAGTAGAGTTGTTCGTAATATTTTTTTAATAATTCTTTGTATGTCTGTGGGGTCAGTTGTTACTTCACCTCTTTCATTTCTGATTTTGTTTATTTGAGTCCTTTCCCTCTCTTTATTTGTGAGCCTAGTTAGAGGTTCATTAATCTTGTGGGTTTTTAAAAAATATTTTTATTGATTTTTTACAGAGAGGAAGGGAGACGGATAGCGAGTTAAAAACATCAATGAGAGAGAAACATTGATCAGCTGCCTCCTGCACACCTCTCACTGGGGATGTGCCTGCAACCTAGGTACATGCACTTGACAGGAATCAAACCTGGGACCCTTCAGTCCGCAGGTCAACACTCTATCCACTGAGCTAAACCGGCCAGGGCTCATCAATCTTGTTTATCCTTTCAAAGAACCAGCTTTTGCGTTTATTGATCTTTTGTATTTTTTTTGGTCTCTATTTGTTTATTTCTGCTCTGAGCTTTATAATTTCCTTCCTTCTGCTTACTTTGGACTTTTCTTATTGCTCTCTTTCTAATTCTTTAAGTTGTAGGTTTAGATAATTTATTACCATTTATTCTTGTTTTTTTGAGGTATGCCTGCAGAGCTATGAACTTCCCTCTAAGGATTGCTTTCACTGTGCCCCATAGGTTTGTTGTTTTCATTGTCATTCATTTTCAGGATGCTTTAATCTCTTTGGTAACCCAATCATTGTTTTATATCATACTATTTATCCTCCAAGTGTTTGATTTTTTTCATTGTTTTTATTGTAGTTGATTTCTAATTTCGTGTCGTGACCTGAGAAGATGCTTCATATGATTTTTATCTTCTTAAATTTGAAGAGACTTTGCCTGTGTCCTAATATGTGGTTCTATCTTTGAAAATGTCCCATGTGCACTTGCGAAGAATGTATATTCTGTAGCTTTGGGGTGAACTGTTCTGAAGATGTCAATTAGGTCCTTCTGATCTAATGAGTCATTTAGGATTGCTGTTTCTTTGCTGATTTTTTGTTTAAAGGGTTTATCCAGTGGTGTCCATAGGGTACTAAAGTCCCCTAATGTGATTTTATTGCTGTCAGTGTCTTCCTTAATATCTTCCAGAAGTTGTTTTTTTTTTTAATGTATTTGGGTGCTTTTGTATTGGGTGCATATACTAGTATGTTTACCAGAGTTATATCTTCTTGTTGAATTGCTCCCTTTAGTATTATGAAGTGGCATTCCTTATCTCTTTTTACGGCCTTCACTTTGAGGTCTATTTTTCAGATATAAGTATTGCTACCCCAGCTTTTTTCTAATTTCCATTTGCCTGAAAAATTTTTTCCATCCCTTCACTATCAGTCTGTGTGAGTTCTTTGTTCTGAGGTGGGTCTCTTTTAGACAGCATATATATGTGTCATGTTTTCTTATCCATTCAGTTTCCCTATGTCTCTTGATGGGAGCATTTAATCCATTTACATTTAAGTTTATTATTGCTAGTTACTTGTTTGTAGTCATTTTTATTCTTTATGCCTGTATACCTTCTTACCTTTCTATTTCTTCTTTTTACAGCAGTCCCTTTAGCATTTCTTGCATTGCTGGCTTGAGAAGACTTGACACAAAGGTAACAAAACACAAATGTACTCATGACATCAATAACTCCAATATAAGTGACCACTAGAGAAAGAGAATTAGGAGAGATTGGAGAGAGCAAAAATGATATAGAGAGAAGAAAAAAAAGATAAGAGAGAAAAGAAAAAGAAGAAAGAGGAAGAGAAAAAAGTATATGGGGAGGAAACACCACAGAACAAACAGATAAACCAAAAAATGCTAAACATAAACACCTATAAAAAAGGGAGGGGGCAGACTTTGTAGAGGCAGAGCTTATATACAGAAAGTAAGGAATTGAGCTTATATACAGAAAGTAAGGTTAAGGAATTGAGTGAATAGGGTGAGGACCATTCAGTATGGAAGAGGTAGAAAGAGAATGAGTTTATAGGAATAAAAGAAAGAAAAAAATTAAAAAATTAAAAAAAGATAAAATAAAATAACAATAAAAAAGAAAAATAGGATGAAGAAGAAACACTGCAAAAAATAAAAAAAAAAACACAGAGAAAATAAAAAAAAATAAATAAAAGATTAAAAATACAATAAAATAAAAAAGTGAAGTGTAATTTGTTTCATCCAAGTTTTAATGCCCCATGGGGGCTGGTTTAAGATCCAACTCTTCTGTTTGCCACTTCTCAGTTTCCTGTTAGATAGTCAGCACTATGTTGAAGTCCAAGCAATCCACTGCTCCTCTCTTTGTGTCTATCTCCATATCCTTGATTGCAAGTAGGCAGGACAAATCTGCCCACTTAGCCTGTCTGTTTCCTGTCAGTCTTAATCTCTCAAGTAGCTGTTTCTGGCAGGGCTATAGGTAGGAAGAGTGCTCTATCACTTTTCAGGACTAAACAGTCTCTCTTAAACCCAGTCCGGGACGGCTTTTTGTGGCTATTCAGATTTTTTGTGTCCTTTGTACTACTCAGGGTGTAGTCTCAGTGTGGCGGTATTAACTTCCTTGAGGCTGCTGTTAGGGGCTGGCTATTTAGTAGAAAAATGGCTGCTTATTTCTGGAGGATCAGGAATGTCCCAGTGCCAGACTCCTGGTCACCTCTCCATGACCTGCTCTCCTCCACAGCCTCTCTCCAAGGTCCACAAGTCTGCACCTCCACCTGCACCTCAGCACAGGTGAGTGTTTGTATTTGAAAGGTCCTATGAACTAGGTTTAGCGAATAACAGCATAGACCAAACAGAGGCAAAACAACCACACGACTGCTAGTTTTTCTTTCCCTGGCACTGCATGGCTCAGGCTCAGCCTCAAGGGGCTGTGCACTTAGATCTAGAATCACCTGCCACCAACAGCCCTGTGGACCTCCCTTCCACTGTTGGATGGTATGCCTTTCCCCAAGGGACACAGACTTGGTGCCGTGCAGCTTCCTTCTGACCCTCTTGTTTTGGTGGTCTCGCGACTTTCTCCAGTCCAGATCCCCGATCCTATCATTCTCTAGGCATCCTCTGCCCTTCCTGGCTGTGAATTGTCTCACCAGCTGTGTCTTCTTCGCCAGTTTTGGGTGGACATTACTTGATTTAAATGCTCCTTCTATCTGCTCCGAGGTAAGTCTCAGGACACATCTGCCTATTCGGCTGCCATTTTTCCTCCCTACTTTTTATATTTTGGTTACAATAGCTATGAACCATTTGTAGTAAGATCAAATGAGAAGTCAGTTACATATAAGGATAAATGAGTAAAGATTTTTTCCTCATATGCCTAAATAAAGCTGGAGTTGATTGGCTAAAGATCATCCTATATAATAAAAGCCTAACATCCAAATCAACCGAACGGTGGAACGACCAGCAGAATGACCGGTTACTATGATGTGCACTGACCACCAGCAGGCAGACACTCATTGCAGGAGCTTCCCCCAATCTGCAGGCCTCAGGCCAGCCAAGGTGGGTGTGAGTGGAGGCTCCCCGATTGCCCCACCAGTCATGCCACAGAGGGAGGCAATCAGTGGTGAAGGTGTGAGGTGGGGCCGGCGAGCGGGCGGTGCCAGGCTGGCCAAGGCAGGTGCCAGCGGGTGCCGCCTGGTCACCCCACTGGTTGCCCCACAGATCGGCCCTGATCGCCAGTCAGGCCTAGGGACCCTACCTGTGCACAAATTTCATGCACCGGGCCTCTAGTTACTAATGTTTTCATACTAGTTTTTGTTAGATTTACAGGTATAACTTATTAACACCCTGTGATATTGTGATTTATTCTAAGAAACATATATTCAATCTTAGTCCCAGTTTCTGACACATAGCTCCTAAGACTCCTGAAATGTCCTAAATGATGACAGTGATAATGTGTCTTTATTAGTGAGGTGACTTTTAGAAAGCACCTAAGGATGTTCTTTGCCAGAGGAACCAGCCATGTGATAAGATGTTTGGAATTTTCAGTCCCATCCTGACCTCTGGGGAAGGGAGAGCAACTGGAGGTTGACTCAGTCACAAATGGCCAATGTTTTATTTAATTTACTAGAGGCCCAGTGCACGAAATTCGTGCATGGGGGGCGGTCCCTCAGCCCCGCCTGCACCCTCTCCAATTCAGGACCCCTTGAGGGATGTCTGACTGCTAGTTTAGGCCTGATTTCACCAGCAGTCAGATATCCCTCTCATAATCCAGGACCACTGGCTCCTAACCACTCGCTTGCCTGCCTGCCTGATTGCCCCTAACCACTCTGCCTGCCAGCCTGATGCCCCTAACTTCTCTCCTGCCAGCCTGATCACCCCTAACCACCTCTGCCTGCTGGCCTGGTTGCCCCTAACTGCCCTCCCCTGCCAGCCTGATTGCCCTTAACTGACCTCCCCTGCTGGCCTGGGCACCCCTAACTGCCCTCCCCTGCCTGCCTGGTTGCCCCTAACTGCCCTCCCCTGCCAACCTGATTGCCCCTAACTGCTCTCTCCTGCCAGCCTGATTACCCCTAACTGCCTCTGCCTCGGCCCCCGCCATCATGGCTTTGTCTGGAAGGACGTCCAGAAGACTTCCAGTCTAATTAGCATATTACCCTTTTATTAATATAGATTACTTAAGTGATGAAGCCTCCATAGAAAGCCAAAAAAATAGGGTTCATGGACCTTCTGGGCTGGTGAACATGTGGAGATACAGGGGAGAGTGGCATGCCTGGGGAGAGCATGGAAGCTCTGTGCCCTTTCCCATTTCTTGTCTTAATGCATCTATGTAGAGCAAGAGCAGAACAGACTTTTTGGACACCTTTGACAATACAATATCGAGTAACTGTCAGTCAAGTGCTATGTCAAGACTGAGGTGCATTTAGGAGGGGCCCAGAATGCCCCAACTCACAAGCCTGAACCCTTGGATAAGGAGTCCATATGGACATTGATTAGTGGGACCTCCACCCCTTGTGGGTTATAAGAACTCAGATCTCTGACCACCCAGTGCTCGAGCTTGGCTGTACCATGGGTCATACTTTGAGCACTGCTGGATTTCCACTTTACTGGCTCCATGCCACCACTGCAGCCACTGGCTTGAGAGCAATTCTCGCTTCTCTACCTGTGGACACTGCCAGTGACTGGGACTTTGCACTGGATGCTCACTCCACTCACTTCTTCTTGTTTTAATTTAATTTTTTATTTATTATGAGAGAGAGAGGGGGGGAGGGGGGAGAGGGAGAGAGAGAGAGATAGATCTGTTGTTCCACTTATTGATACATTCATTGATTGATCTTTGTATGTTCCCTGACCGGGAATCAAACCCACAACCTTGGCATGTTGGGACAACATCGCTCTGCACATTTCTGGGCTCCGCCTCTCTGTGTGTTAAGCTTCATGTGACTGTATTGGCTTATTGGGAAGGTCTTTCTTAATAAAACCTGGCATTGTGAAAAAACACAAACATGTATGAGTGACTCATTTCAGATATGTTCCCTCGCTCATGACAGCATCTCTTCCATCTGGCTGTTCCTGAGTTATACCTTTTATAATAAACCAGTAATATAATATGTAAAATGTTTCTCTGTGTTCTGTGAGCTGATCTAGCAAATTAAGCAAATCCAAGGAGGTGGCTGTTGGAATCCCTAATTTATAGCCAGTTGGTCAGAAGCGCAATTAACAAGCTGGAGTTGCAACTGGCACTGAAGTCCAAGGAGGGTGTCCTGGAAATTTCCAATCTATAGACTGTTGGTCAGAAACATAGGTAACAATCTGGACTTCTGATTGGCATCTGAAGTGGGAGGTAGACAGCCTTGTGAGACTGAATGCTTAAACTGTGGGATCTGATGCTGTCTCTAGGTAGTGTCAGAACTGAGTTAAATTTTAGGACACTGAGCTGATGCCAGAAAATTGCTTAGTGCTGTGGAAACCCCTTTGGAATTGGGCGTTCAGAATTTTGTACACCCTCTTTCAGGGCTGCTTGTGAAAGCTATGAGAGCATTTAGAAATTTTATTTTTAAATCTTGTGCATTAATTTGATTCTAAAATGAGAACCTAATGGAGGGCGATTTTCAAAGGAAGGCAGGGACAATCTAGGAAATAGTAATCCTTTATTATTGGCAGTCTCTTAGTAAGTAGCCCCAAATTTTAGTGCTCAAAGCAAAGGAGACACTCTAGACCAGGGGTGGGCAAACAAACTTTTTGACTCAAGGGCCACAATGGGTTCTTAAACTGGATCGGAGGGCCGGAACAAAAGCATGGATGGAGTGTTTGTGTGAACTAATAAAAATTCGAAGTAAACATCATTACATAAAAGGGTACAGTCTTTTTTTTCAGTAGTTTTATTCATTTCAAAGGGGCCGGATCCGGCCCGCGGGCTGTAGTTTGCCCACGGCTGCTCTAGACATTTATGCTGAAGTGGCAAAGACTCTCCCTTTAAAAATTTAAACCATCAAAGTGACCTGCAGTGATACCAATTTTATTACTGGTCATTGTGATGTTCAGAACTTGTTCCAAATATGGCCATCTGTCTTGTTCCAAATATGGCCATCTGTCCCCTAATGCTGGCTGAGGGTTCTCCATTTAGGTGGTGTCTGACAAGGGATTAAGTATGAAGAGATGAGGCAGGTGTGGTTGACTGGGCTGTGCTTATTTCTAGATTCCTGAAATAGACTTATAACAGATTTCCTTGCTTCCAGTCTTCTTCCTCTGTAAATTGTCACTACTACTACTGTTACTACTCTTCCAGATTCTAAAACATGGATTTTGTTTTCATCCTCTTGCTTAGAAACTTTTGTTTTCATTCTTTGCTTAGAACTTTACAATTTCTGCTCAGAAACTCCACTTCCTAAAAGTTTAAGGCCGTGGTTCATAGTCTGATATTTAGTGGACTTCATAATCTTGCCTAGGCACCCATTTCACTTACTTGTTCTTGAGTGTCAACCACTGGGTCCAGGACACCTAGGTCATAACATTGCTGAGACCAGTAGTAGAATTTTAACTGAAAAACCCAAAATGATGGGATCCAACAACAGGTATCCACTGCTTCTGAAAGTTTGTATTATGCCACTTTGCTTTTAGTACAATAATGGAATTTTTTGTGAAAGTGAAATTCTCATTGGATTTCTTTCAGTGTACAAAACAGGTACTGATGTATCCAGTTCCAGGATGTAAAATGGAGAGACTATTTGAAATTTCTGTATGAAAGACTTAAGAGCAAGAGGGGTAGAAGGTGTGTGTCAGGCTGGGAAGTTCAGGCCTTAGTCTTTGAACTAAGAATAAGATTAAAGTTACTGGCTGCACATTTTATGTAATGCCTACTACTGACTGGCAGTACTAGGTATAGCTTGTGAAAGGAGCCACACTGAACAGGTCAGTACTCCCTTGCATCATCTCATGCCCCACTGCACATCCCCTTATGCCCTGTGCTGGGCAGTGTGGAGGGTGTGCTCCTTTGGACTATAACCCTACTATGGCCCAGTTACTTGACAGACCTTAGTGGTACCAGGAGGAGCCCAAGATCTTTTTTGTATATAGACAGTCCTGGTTCCCAGTGCCCACTTCTCACCTAGTAGAGGAATTTAAAGGTATCATTTTGATTTTATTTTTGTGTATGGTGTAAGTTGGTGGTCTAGTTTCATTTTTTTGCATGTATCTGTCCAATTTTCCCAACACCATTTATTGAAGAGACTATCTTGACTCCATTGTATGTTCTTGCCTCCTTTGTCAAATATTAATTGAGCATATTGGTTCGGGTCAATTTCTGGGCTCTCTATTCTATTCCATTGATCTATATGCCTGTTCTTGTGCCAGTGCCAGGCAGTTTTGAGAAGAGTGGCTTTGTAATACAACTTGATATCTGGTATTGAGATCCACCTACTTTGTTCTTTCTCAGGATTGCTGTAGCTATTTGGGGTCTTTTTTTATTCCAGATGAATTTTTGGAGAGTTCGTTCTAGGTCTGTGAAGTATGCCGTTGGTATTTTAATGGGAAGTGCGTTGAATTTATAGATTGCTTTGGGTAGTATGGACATTTTAATGATGCTGATTCTACCAGTCCAAGAACATGGTATGTTCTTCCATCTGTTTATGTCTTCCTCTATCTCTTTTTTCAACATCCTGTAGTTTTCTAAGTAGAGGTCTTTTACCTCTTTAGTTAAGTTTATTCCTAGGTATCTTAATTTTTTTGGTGCGATGGTAAATGGGATTGTTTTTTTAGTCTCTCTATCTGTAAGTTCACTATAGTGTATAGAAATTCCATAGATTTTTTGGCGTTAATTTTGTATCCTGCTACATTGCCAAATTCATTTAATAAGTCTAATAGTTTTTTGATGGAGTCTTTAGGGTTTTTTTATGTATAATATCATGTCATCTGCAAATAAGGACAGTTTTACTTCTTCTTTTCCAATTTGGATGCCTTTTATTTCTTCTTCTTGTCTAATTGCAATGGCTAATACTTCCAGTACTATGTTGAACAGGAGTGGTGAGAGTGGGCATCCCTGTCTTGTTCCTGTTCTTTGGGGAAATGGTGTTAGTTTTTGTCCATTGAGTATGATGTTGGCTGTGTGTTTGTCATATATGGCTTTTATTATGTTGAGGTATGACCCTTCTATCCCACCTTGCTGAGAGTTTTTATCAAAAATGGGTGTTGGGTTTTGTCAAATGCTTTTTCTGCATCAATTGATATGATTATGTGGTTTTTTTCTTTCAATTTGTTTACGTGATGTATCACATTTATTGATTTGCAGATATTGTACCATCCTTGCATCCCTGGGATAAATCCTACTTGGTCTTGGTGTATGATTTTAAATGTACTGCTGGATCCGATTTACTAAGATTTGGTTGAGGATTTTGGCATCTATGTTCATGAGGGATATTGGCCCGTAATTCTCTTTCATTGTGTTGTCTTTCCCTGGTTTTGGTATTAGGGTGATGCTGGCTTCACAGAATGAGCTTGGAAGTGCTCCTTCACTTGAATTTTTTGTAGTAGTCTGAGGAGGATAGGTTTTAGTTCTTTCTTGAATGTTTGGTAAAACTCCCCTGTGAAGCCTGGGATTTTGTTTGCTGGAGGCTTTTTGATGACTACTTCAATTTCTTCTATAGTTATTGGCCTATTGAGATTTTTAGATTCTTCCTGATTGAGTTTTGGAATGTTGTATTTTTCTAGGAATATGTCTATTTCCTCCAGGTTGTCTAGTTTGTTGGAGTAGACTTTTCCATAGAAATACAATCCTTTGTATTTCTGTGGGGTCTGTTGTTATTTTGCCTCTATCATTTCTGATTTTGTTTATTTGGGTCCTCTCTCTTTGCTTCTTGGTGAGCCTGGCTAGAGGTTCATCAATCTTGTTTATCCTTTCAAAGAACCAGCTCTTGGTTTCATTGATTTTATGTATTGTTTTTTGGTCTCTATGTCATTTATTTCTGCTCTAATCCTTATTATCTCCTTCCTTCTGCTCACTCTGGGGTTTTTTTGTTGCTCTCTCTCTAGTTCTTTGAGATGTAGAGTTAGATGATTTACTACCATTTTTACTTGTTTTTTGAGATAGGCCTGTAGAGCTATAAACTTCCCTCTCAGGACTGCTTTCATTGTGTCCCATAGGATTTGGATTGTTGTATTTTCGTTGTCATTAGTTTCCAGGATGTTTTTAATATCTTCTTTGATCTCATTGGTAACCCAATCAATATTTAATAACATGCTATTCAGCTTCCAAGTGTTTGAGTGTTTTGGGTTGTTTTATTGTAGTTTATTTCTAATATTATGCCATTGTGGTCTGAGAAAATGCTTGGTATGATTTCAGTCTTCTTGAATTTGGGGAGACTTTGTTTGTGACCCAATATGTGGTCTATTTTTGAAAATGTCCCATGTGCACTTGAGAAGAACGTATACTCCGTAGCTTTGGGGTGAAATGTTCTGAAGATGTCAGTTAAGTCCATCTGATCTAGTGAGTCATTTAGGATTGCTGTTTCTTTGCCGATTTTTTGTCTAGAGGATTTATCCAGGGATGTCAGTGGTGTATTAAAGTCCCCTACTATGATTGTATTGTTGTGGATCTCTACCTTGATATATTCCAGGACTTTTTTATGTATTTGGGTGCTCCTGCATTGGGTGCATATATCTTTATCAGGGTTATGTCCTCTTGTTGTATTGATCCCTTTAGTATTATAAAATGGCCTTCCTTATCTCTTGTTATGGCCTTAACTTTGAGGTCTATTTTGTCCAATGTAAGTATTGCTACCCCAGATTTTTTTTCATTTCTATTTGCCTGAAAGATATTTTTCCATCCCTTCACTTTCAGTCTGTGTGAGTCCCTTCTTCTGAGGTGGGTCTCTTGTAGACAGCAAATATATGGGTCATGTTTTTTATCCATTCAGCCACTCGATGTCTTTTGATTGGAGCATTTAGTCCATTTACTTTTAGAGTTATTATTGAAAGATACTTGTTTGTAGCCATTTCTATTTTTTTGTGGCTTTTTTCTTTCTTAGCTTTTTATTTCTTCTTTTTACATCAGTCTCTCTAGCATTTCTTGCATTGCTGGCTTGGTGGTGATAAACTCCCTTAGCCTTTTTTTTTTTTTGTCTGTGAAGCTTCTTATTTCCTCTTCAATTTTGAATGATAGCCTTGCTGGATAGAGTATTCTTGGATTCAGTCCTTTGCTTTGCATCACTTTGTAAATTTCTCTCCATTCTTTTCTGGCCTGATGTGTTTCTGTTGAGAAATCGTTTGATAATCTAATGGGAGACCCCTTGTATATAACTTTCCATCTCTCTCTTGCAGCCTTTAAGATTCTCTCTTTGTCCTGAACATTTGCAATGGTAATTTTGATGTGTCTTGGTGTGGGTCTTTTTGGGTTCACTTTGTTTGGGACTCTCTGTGGTAGTGTGACTTTTTTCTTCCCCACCTCAGGGAAGTTTTCTGATATTATTTCTTCCAATAGGTTTTCTAACCCTTTTTCCTTTTTCTGTTGTTCTGGCACCTCTATTATTCGTATGTTGTTTCATTTCATCTTGTCCCATAGCTGCCTTAGGCTGTCCTCCTGTCTTTTAATTTTTTTCTCCAATTGCAGTTCAGTTTGGGTGTGTTTTGCTTCCCTGTCTTCTAATTCGCTAATTTGGTCCTCCGCTTCTTCTAGTCTACTGTTGAAACTTTCAATGGTATTTTTCATTGCAGCTATATCACTCTTCATTTCTTCTTGGTTCTTACATAAGTTATTGATTTTTTTCATCCATTTCTTTTTGATTCTTACATAAGTTGTTGATTTTTTCATTCGTTTCTTCTTGATTCTTGCATAAGTTGTTGATTTTTTTCCTCCTTCCCGTTTATGCATTCTAGGACCCTTAATCTGAATTCTTTTTTTGTCATGTTGCATGCCTCTGTTTCACTTAGCTGCTTTTCTGGCAGTTTCTCCTTTTCTTTCCTTTGGGGGTTTCTTTGTCTACCCCTGTTTGATCTCACTGACAGATCTAGATGTTGAGTCATTCAGGGGCTTCTTCTTAAGTGGCAGTGGCTCTTCAGGCTGTGGTTGCTCCTCGGGCAGTTGTGGTAGCAGCTGCTCCTCAGTTGGCAGCAGCTCCTCTGGTGGGTGCTGTTCACAGCTGTGGTGGCTCTTCTGGCCGGTGGGGGGAGGCTTCTCACACAGCTGCTGTTCCTCAGACTGAGGGTGTGCTGATCATGAGGCTGCTGTTCCTTGGATGGGGGCGGGCTACACACTCAGCTGCTACTCCTTGAACTGTTGCGGACTGCTCATGTGGCTGCTGTTCCTTGAATGGGGGCTGGCTGCACACTGCTATTGTTCCTCTGATGTGGTTGGCTGCTTATGGGGTACTGCTCTTTGTACTTGGACAGGTTGATTGCAAGTCTGCTGCTCCTTGGAAGGGAGTGAGCTGCAAGCATGGCTGCTCCTCCTCAGACGCGGATGGGCCACTCATCCAGCTGCTGCCCATCGGACAAGTGCAGGCTGTGTGTGGCTCTGCTTCTCGGACCGGTGCGTGCTGTGCAGGGCTGCCGCTTCTCGGACGTGGGCGGTCTGCTCGTGTGGCTGCTGCTCCTCGGACCAGGGTGGGCTGCTGCTGCTCCTTGAATGGGGATAGGCTGCTCGCAGAACTGCTGTTCCTTGGATGAGGGGCGCGGGCTGCTCACACAGCTGCTGTTCCTCAGATTGGGCAAGCTGCTCGAGTGGCTGCTGCTGCTTGGACGAGGGCAAGATGCTTGCACAGCTGCTGCTCCTCAGACTAGTGCAGGGTGAGGGCTGTGCGCAGCTGCTGCTCCTCGGATGGGGGCTGGCTGCGCAGGGCTGCCGCTCCTCAGACGTAGGTAGACTGCTCATGCGGCTGCTGCTCCTCGGACAGGTTGGACTGCTCGCATGGTTGCTGCTTCTCGGACGGGGAAGTGGGCCATTCACACTGCTGCTGCTCCTTGGACAGGGGCAGGCCACATGAGCCTGCTGCTCTTAGGCCTGAGGCAGGCTGCTCACGGGGCTGATGCTCCTTGGACAAGAGCATGCTGCTCATGTGTCTGCTTCTCACGTGGTTGAAAAAATAATGTGAAAAGAAGTAGGAAATAAAGCAACAAACAAAAAAAGGTGAACAAAGAAAAAAGCAAAAAAAAAGAGCTACAAACAAAAAAAGGGAAAACAAAGAAAAAAGCAAAAAAAAGCTAACAAAATAATAATTAAAAATGAAAAATTGAAATGTCATTCCTTTGGCTGGCTTAAGATCCCAGTTTTCTGTAATGTCTGTGATTTTTTTTTTCCTGTTGCTGAAACTCCAGACCAATTTTTTTTTTAGAAAAAATGATTTATGAAAAATTCTGATTTGAGTTGTATTAACATTGGTGGATTTTTAGAAATGTGTTATTTTCTTTTTTTCCTCCCTTCCCCACTGGCAATCACCGTACTGTTGTCTTTGTCCATGACTTTTTTTCTCTTTTTATTTTTTGCTCAATCCCTCCACCTACCTTCTCCCAGCTCCCCCTTCAAACAGCTGTCAACTTGTTCTCTATTAGTCTGTCTCTATTTTTCTTGTTAGTTCATTAAATGTGTAATTTTCAACATGATTTTAAATGAATGATGTTGGAAGGGCCTTAAAAAGGGTGGGTTAGGAGAAGGCACAAATAAACAGCAAAGGAACACAGAATCTAGGGTCTCAGTGTCATCGTCCATTCAGGCTGCTATAGCCAAAATACCATAGATTGGGTGGCTTAAAACACAAACATTTATTTCTCTGTTCAGAGGCAGGGAAGTCCAAGATCAAGGTGCTAGCAGATCCAGTGCCTACTGAGGGCCCGCTTCCTCATTCATCGAATGCTGTCTTCTTGCTGGATCCTCACATGGAGGAAGGTACAAGGGAGGACATAAATTCCATTCATGAGACCTACCCCATTATGACCTAAGTACCTCCTGAAGGCCCCACCTTCATGTCACATTAGGAATTAGGTTTTAATGTATAAATTTTAGAGGGACAGAGATATTCAGTCTGTAGCACTTTGCTATAATACATTATAGTCAGAATCACAAACATAATTATTGCCAGTGTAGGGATGGAACATAGGAGGTAAGCCAAAGAATTACAAATCTGTGATGTCCATGAGAGGAGTCTTATCTTGCCTTTGCCTATTTTGAGAAAAAATGTGCATAAGACTATGGCCTCAAGTTATTTATTTTGAGAAAGACTATATCAAATTTGAGCTACAAAGAGAGCTATCATGGTGGCATGGTAGGTATAGTGTCTGGACTAAGGAGCTTCAAGTTCTGGCTCCACTTATTAGCTGTATGGCTTTGAGCAATTTATATAACTTCTCTAAGCCTCACTTTGTTCATCTGTAAAATGAAGTTGATAATCTTACCTACCTTATAGGGTTGTGTAAGTATTAAATTAGTATATGTGTATCACCTAATATGATAAATAATAACTATTCAATAATTGTTATCTATTAGTATTATTATGTTTGGGATCAAGTACAAGAGGTTCTAGTCGTTGTTTTACTGATTTAGGGGTAGCTTCTAATGTAGTCCAAAAATACCAGTCTAATAACCAAGATAGTTTTGTTTCATCTTAACTCAGTTTCGGTCATTTTTGCATTTTGAACATATATGGAAGAGATTTTGCAGTCTGTTGGATTATGTGATCTGCATTTTTTGTCATCATTCTCCCTTCCCTTCCCTTCCCTTCCCTTCCCTTCCCTTCTTTCCTCTCTTTCCTCCCTCCCTCCCTCTCTCTCCCTCTCTTTCTCTTTCTTTTTTATTTTTAAATCCTCATATAAGGATATGTTTTTATTGATTTTTAGAGACAATGGGATGGAGAGAGAAACATCAATGTGAGAGAGAAATACTGATCAGTTGCCTTCCATAATCGCCCCAACCATGGATCAAACCCAAAACCTGGGTATGTGCCCTGATCAGGAATTCAACCCACCACCTTTTGGTATATGGGACAATGCTCCAACACACTGAGCCACTCCAGCCAGGGCTTGTCCCTTTTCTTTTTAAAAAATGTTTTTATTGATTTCAGAGAGGGAAATAGAAACATCAATGATGAGAGAGAATCATTGATTGTCTGCCTCCTGCATACTGCACACTGGGGATCGAGCCTGCAACCTGGGCATGTGCCCTGACCAGGAATCAAACCCTGACTTCCAGGTTCATAGGTTGACGCTTAACCACTGAGCCACACCAGCTTGGCTCCTTTCCTTTATGAGTTTCTAGGAGGACAATTCTCAAAATCTTGTAGGTGGAGTGAGAGAGAGGGAGGATAGAAAATTTGGTATATAACAGTGGTCAGCAAACCGCAGCTCTCGAGCCACATGCGGCTCTTTGGCCACTTGAGTGTGGCTCTTCCACAAAATACCACATGCGGGCGCGCACATACAGTGCGATTGAAACTTCGTGGCCCATGCGCAGAAGTCGGTTTTCGGCCTGGGTGAGTCTATTTTGAAGAAGTGGCGTTAGACGAAGTGGGGGGTGTCAGTCGGTCGGGCGACGGGAGACGAGGCGCAGGCAGGCCACAGGATACGCAGCGTGGGAGGGGGGGTACATTGTTTTGAGGTACCTTCACTGAGGTCGACCCCTTCCAACTCTCCCATTCACACCTTCCAACTCTCCCATCCACACTCGTCTATCTGAAACAAGTATACAAGACAAGTGTGGATGGGAGAGTTGGAAGGGGTCGACCTCAGTGAACATACCTCAATCAGATTGAGGATGTTTTTAGCAAAGGCCAGCTTAGGAGTACCCTAATTAAGTTAATAACAATGTACCTACCTGTATAGTTTAAGTTTAAAAAATTTGGCTCTCAAAAGAAATTTCAGTCGTTGTGCTGTTGATATTTGGCTCTGTTGACTAATGAGTTTGCCGACCACTGCTCTAGACCCTAGACCTGCACTAGGATTGGGATCCTTGCTTGACAGTAGAGCTTCTTCCATTCATTTCTCAACCCTTAGTTTCTTAGTCATTTTTTTTACAAGAGTTTTTCCCCGTTCCCTGATCTGATATCATTTTATCCATTGTTGTGTCCTCTATCCTGTGCCAGGGCTCCATCCCTTCTCCTCTCTTCTATAGCTCCTGAGAATCTCCCACTCCCCACCTCAAATGCCATGATTTCTATTTCTCACTACAGGTCTCTCTAACACTGTATCTCAGGTACTTGGCACATGGTGGCAATTAGTATAAATTTGTTAGTGAATGAATAAATGAATTGTTGAATTTGAATCATTGATGTTTTTCTAAAATGTATTATTAAAAAATATATATATATACATATACATACATACAGTATATATTATTGATTTCAGAGAGGAAGGAAGAAGAAGAGAGAGAAAGAAACATCAATGATGAGCTCCTGCATGCCCCCTACTGGGGATTGAACCCGCAACCCAGGCATGTGCCCTGACTGGGAATCGTACCATGACCTCCTGGTTCATAGGTCAACACTCAACCACTGAGCCACACCAGCCAGGTGATGTATTTTTCTTTTTGTTTCTTTAAGAGAGAAGGAAAGACAGAGAGAAACACATCAGTTGGTTGCCTCCTGCATGTGCCCTGACCAGGGCCCAGGCCAGGGAGGAACCTGCAACCGAGGTACATGCCCTTGGCTGGTATCGAACCCAGGACCCTTCAGTCTGCAGGCCAATGCTCTATCCACTGAGCCAAACTGGCTAGGGCTGTATTATTCTTTAGCATCAGTAACATGGGGCTGCTTTTCTGTTTACAGGATCATTCATTCATTGTCTTATCCCTGGGAATACAAAGATAAATACAAATAGAATAAACATTTTCGCCTATGCTATTCAAGAACTTAAGGCGTTTCCCCTTTTGGGATAAGTTTTGCTAGCCCAAAGCGGTCTATAAAATTCAACATCTAGGAGTACAAGCTACTGTCAAATGTAATAATTAAGACTCCAGGTCTGCCAGTCCAAGAGTGATAGGATTCCTTTTTTTTTTGTGAAATACATCATTCTCATTGTTTTCTCCTAAAAGAGATACTTAAATCTGCTTCCCACCAGGTTTGAACCTGGTGCCTAATGTGGCTGAAAATGTTATTGAGCCCAGTGAGGAAATCCAATGCCCTGGGCTGTGGACTGAATAGTTGCCTTGTTTCCAAGGGCATTCTCCTTTGTCTGCTGGGATCTCAAATGACATGTTTGGACACAAAGCCTCTTAGGTAGAAATTACTACATTTGCAGGCGTTCCTAATTTGGAGCGAGGTTTATTATTTCAAAGTCTTTTTTTCCAGATTAGACTTCAGTGAAGTTTTACAGCTATGTCTCAACCCTTATTTTAACATATGTTTTATTATGATGTTTATTAGTATTCTTATGGGTTGTTTTTTAAGTTTCCTCTTGGAAAGAAAGTCATCCTGCACTGAAATTTTCCAGTGAGGACATCACTTTCTTCCCACTGAGGTCACTTCCTTAACCTCTTGGAGATGTTTATCTTTAGGAGTTTAAAACCTTTTTGTGTAGAGAGCGTAGAGAAGATAGCTGATATGGCCTAGGAAAGTCAGAGTCCTTGGACAATTGGGGGAAAGAGAGGCTAGTTTCTTAATGACTGTTATTCTAGGTGGTAAATTACGTGGTTCCTTAGCCCTGTAGGGGTAGGTTTGGCCAAGGGTCCCAGGAGCACAGTAATCACAACCTTTGTATTTAAGAGCCAGGCTGTGGTCCCCACTCATCAACTGTATTATGCTCTACCATTACCCTCGGTATCCACCGGGGATTGGTTTCACAACCCCCACAAATACCCAAATCTGCCAATGCTCAAGTCTCATATAAAACTAGAGGCCCGATGCATGAAATTCGTCCAAGAGTAGGTCTTCCTTCCCCCGGCTGCTGGTGCTGGCTTCCTTCTGGCACCCAGGACCCAGACTTCTCTTGCAGCCCTGGCTTCATCCGGAAAGTCGTCTGGAAGGACATCTGGAAGGATATCTGGAAGGTCATTCAGCTGCCTGGTCTAATTAGCATGTTATGCTTTTATTATTATACATGACATATTATTTGCATGTAACCTATATTTGCATATAGGTATAGCAAGGTATGCCTTTATATCGCTTTATTCATTGGATTCAGTGTAGTGCTCAGCGTGTGACAAGTTAAAGTTTTGCTTTTTAGAATTGTGGGGAGTAAAGCTTTTTTTTCAATTCATGGATGTGAAACCTCCTCCTCCTCTCCCTCCTCCTCTCCCTCCTCCTCTCCCTCCTCCTCTCCCTCCTCCTCTCCCTCCTCCTCTCCTTTGACTGGAATCAAACCTGAGACCCTTCAGTCCGCAGGCCAACACTCTATCCACTGAGCCAAACCAATCTGCGCTCTTCTCCTCTCCTCTTTTTCCCGAGAAGAAGGAAAGGAAAAAGGCAGAGGGTTTTGACTCTGTACCAAAAGGAGGAATAAAGAACTCTACTCGGACCCAGAGCAGTCCAAGTAAGACCCCAGATGCTTGAAATAGTGTACAAGTTGGGGAATTATGATGTGTTCCAATCATAAAGTGAAAGAAGGGATGGAAGGAGATGAGGTTGGAGAAAGGGATCCCAGGCTGTCCTCACATGGAAGTCATTACAAAGCCTCTCTTTCCCACACTCCCTCTTCACTCTCTCCCTTTCACCAGGTTCACCTATTTGCTTTAAAATAACCCTCAATTGAAAATTGAAAACAATTCAGGCCTTAGTCAGGATTTTCACCTTTATCCTGATAACAGTAGGAAATCATTTGGCAGACTTAATTAAATGAGTTGTCAGAGCAGGTTTTCTTTTTAAGTTTATTCTCGGTGCTGCACTGAGAATGGTGTGAGAAGGAATGGACAAGAAAGATTTGGACAGAGCAGTCAGGTGCTGATAGGTAAGAGAGATCATGGTGAACTGAAGTGGTGGTAGCAATAAGATAGAAGGGATATTGGACAGGTGTGGAAAGTATTTCTAAGGTAGAATTGATAGGTCTTACTGATGGGTTGAATGATCTTTTACCCTCTCTGCATCCACCCCCTTGGGCATTTAACTTTGAAGTGTCCTCTGCCTCTGTCTCTGGGCTTGACCATGTGCCTGGCTTTGGGTAATAGAATGAAGCAGAAGTGCAAGTATGGTGCTTCTAAGTCTACAACTCGAGAGGCCTTGCTCTTTCTTGTGTTTCTGTCATCTCCATGAGGACATTCCTGAGGTAGCCTACTGGCATGGAACAGATACGTGGCAGAGACTTGAAGTGCCAGGTCAGCCCAGTTGAGACTCATCTAGATCAGTGGTCGTCAAACCGCGGCTCTTGAGCCACATGCGGCTCTTTGGCCCCCTTGAGTGTAGCTCTTCCACAGAATACCACGTGCGGGCATGCACATAAAGTGCGATTGAAACTTCGTGGCCCATGCGCAGAAGTCGGTTTTCGGCCTGGGCGAGTCTATTTTGAAGAAGTGGCGTTAGAAGAAGTGGGGGGTGTCGGTCAGTTGGGCGATGGGAGGCGAGGCGCAGGTGGGCTGTGGCATACATATCGCGGGGGAGGCGCGCACAATTCATGTACGAGTTGAGTGAGGCTGGCTCCAAGACGAGTATGGATGGGAGAGTTGGAAGGGGTCGACCTCAGTGAACATACCTCAATCAGATTGAGGATGTTTTTAGCAAAGGCCAGCTTAGGAGTACCCTAATTAAGTTAATAACAATGTACCTACCTCTATAATTTAAGTTTAAAAAATTTGGCTCTCAAAAGAAATTTCAATCATTGTACTGTTGATATTTGGCTCTGTTGACTAATGAGTTTGCAGACCACTGGTATAGACTATACTCAGTGGCATTTTCTTTGGTGTACTTTAAAACATTACCATAAGGTGGAGCTCTTCCCTTACTCTAGAATCACAAACTGAAAATCAACTTTTCTTAGACTTAAGTAGATGGAGGGAGTGTAAAGAAAGCCACTTAAAATTGATTGCTATCTTGGTACACTAAAATAGTCCTGGTTTTCAAAAGAATAGAGTTTTGAAAACTTTGAAGTTTCAATATCTTGTGATAGACAAATAATTGCTTCTAAAAATCAAAACATCTATTTGAAGAGATTAAATTCAAATTGGAAACATGAGAAATTCTTTAAAAATCATGCAGTCTAAAATAAGTTGAGCAGTAAACCTCTTTACATATAAATATCTATTGTGTTTGTATGTGTGTGTGGGGTGGGTGTAGTTACATCTACCCACACATACACATACATATCTCAATCTCTCAAAGACTGTTTAAGGGTCTCAAATTGATGTCTGAATGTGCTTGCTCTCAGGAGGGTTGAAGAGATCCAGGTCAGTTGTTTGAAGTCTTTCCTTAATATATTGCTTGTGTCTGCCCCAGGTGTCCAATATGGCTGTAGGCCTTAAAACACTGATGAGGATGATGGACTCACCTATACACCTTGTGGCCAGCATGCAATGAGAGAGAGCATTTCTAGTATTCTCACCCAGTTCATGACTAAAGTTCCAGATTTCATTCTGTGCCTAGTGGACCAAATCTAATTTCAGGGAGTATCAGGCTGACACAACTTGGATGGGTGGGGTAGTTGCCTTAAGGCTTTATCAGGAAATTGTTACCTGAGGCTGAAAAGGGCATCATCTGGGTGGTTAAATTGTGACTAATTTATTTTATCTTTTACCATTTTGTATTGGCTCCCTTTAAAATAAATCCACACAGAGCATATAGTTCTTTTGTAATCAAAATTAAATACTCAATTTCAATTTTGAAAGAACAAACAAACAAAATAAGCAAAGTTGAAAACTGGATGAGATTCAAAACTCTAGTCTTGCAGGGAGCCCGACATATCAACAAAATGGAAGGGAGTAAGTATGGGTGTGGACATTGTGGTGTGGAGCCAAGAGTCCAGGTTCTGGGTGATGAGAGCAAACATAAATGACTGATTGGAGAACGCTGGGGAAAGTGATGGTGGGGACCCTGAACAAGTGCTTAGAGAGAAAGGAAACCACTCGCTTGGGGTGAGCAAGGCCAAGGCTTCCCAGAATTACCTGGGTATTGGATGAGTTCTGTGATGCGCAAGCTCTCTGACTTTGCTTCTGGTCCATAGCTCCTGAGTTGTGTGTGGGAGGCCAGTACTCAAGTTCCTGGTCTAGGGTTGTTGGGGTGGGCCTGGTCTGGGGAGTGGTAGGCAGGGTCTTTATGAGCCAGATGCAGGCTACTTCCTTTTCCTGGAGTACTGGCCTGGGGCATTCCTAAAGAGGTGACCCTCCAGAGTTATAGTTTTATTGGCAGCATGCCTTCATTCTCCATGTTCTGGCATGCAATGTTATACCCATGATATAAAACACCTGGGAATTCTGTATAGCACTCCAGAGGGGCTCTCTGGCTGGTGGAGAGGAATCACTTTGGTTAAAGGAAAATCTGAGAATATTTATCAGTCGTCCCTCCTCTCACACCCCAGGCCAGTTGTGAGTCCTAGTCTCTGAACCAGGAGAATACCTATAGGAGAAAACCTGGAAGTTTGCTGGAGTCCCCTAGATTTGAGAAAAGTTAATTGGGGAGTGGAGAAGCAGAGTCAAATAGATATATTCATAGTCCTTCCAGCAACTGTGCCTTGGCTTTAGTCAGTTTTGCATTGAGTAAGGCTACTTGGTCCCATCACTGCATTTTTCTTCACAATGCTTTAGTCTCGGAAGTATAAAAAATTGGACTTTTTCCATATTCCCCAGGTGCCTGATGGAAAGCACTGGAAACTTGCCTAATCTGCCTAAGTTCCCCCTTTGTGTGTGTGTGTGTGTGTGTGTGTGTGTGTGTGTGTGTGTGTGTTAGAGAAAGAGGGGAGAAAGAGAAGGAGGGAGGGAGGGAGGGAGAGGGAGAGAGAGATAGAGAGAGAGAGAGGAGAGAGGAGAGAGGAGAGAGAGAGAGAGAGGAGAGAGGAGAGAGGAGAGAGGAGAGAGGAGAGAGGAGAGAACGCAAGTCAAAGGAGCCAGCAGAATTGATATCTGGGCCAGAAAGCCAAGGTTCAAATAATAATTTTGAATGAGGCACCATGAATTATGGGGTTAGTGGTAGCTCACACAGCCAGAGAACAAATTTAGGAATCTAAAGTTAAGAAAACAAGAGAAGAAATTGGTGAAAAACAGTTTAGATGACCAGGAATCTAAAGGACAGATATAAATAATATTTTAAAAATCTGTCTTTGCTGTTAAGCAGGATTTACTTAGCACATACATCCTTTTTACATAGCTGTGTTGTATTAGCCAATTACTTGTTTCCCTAACTCTACATAAATTTTATAAGAAATGGAGCTCCATCAGATAAAAGAATTGACAATGATGCCAGCTAGAGCAATCATTTTGACTTCAGCATTGAAAAGTGCCTCTATAGATCCATTGGAAAAGAAAGATGTTAGAGCCCTAACTTATTTTTCTGTTTAGATGAGAAATGTCATATCTTTGTGTAATTGGCTTTATTTCGAAACAATTTTTTTTTCAGGCCAACTTTGTTTCTCTGACCCAGTTTTTCCCTCTTTTCTGTACTTGGCTTATTTAAGACATGAAACTGGGAACTTGTGGCCTCATGATGACTATGTCACTGATTTGGTATGTGATCTTGGCCAACATGCTTAACAGAAGAGGCACAGAAAGGTTACATGGGGTTCGAAGAACTGTAAATACTGATGTGCCTCATTAAGATATTGTTTAGGTCCAGTACATTTTTTTAAAAATCCCAAAGCTAAGCAAAGCAAAGCAAAAGAAAAAAATAAGCTATATTTTTTAACTCCTTGTCCCTTTCTTATCCCCTATTGTCCTTCCTTCCCATATCTGCTGATCAAGTATGAGATAGAGAAGGTCCTTTTCCAAGATGTCTCTCCATCTTGGTCTGGGTTGTTGAACAGTCCAGCAGCATCTTTTGGATATATTTTTGGTGCTTGGTCTGTACAAATAGGGAATTCTTCTTGGGAAAACATAAAAATCTGTTTTAGATAATCTTGTTTTGCCTATGTAGATGTATACTGGGTATGTTGAGGGATCTAGGTTTAATCTCAGTCCTATTCATGGCTAACAGTGTGCACCCAGGCCCCTTTTGAGAGGTAACAGAAGGGAAGCTGGAGGTCAGCAACTTGCTTGGGAGAAACAAGCTTGCTTGCTAAAAAGCCTAGAGGAGGACTTGGTACTTGAAACCATCTGAGAATATTCATGACCATGAGCACCAATTTATTCCTGACCCTATCGATAAAATAAGTATTAAATTATTTGTCTCTTATGTAGCTCATATGCCTATCATGTATATTAAATTAAAAATTACAAGAAGCTATAATGTATTTGAACTCTTTGGAAATATAATTTCAAGGCACAATAAAAATAAAACAGGGTTATTGTATTATAACATCTGTTTGAAGGTCTGTCTGGTGATATAGATTGTGATTCCTGCTAATGCAGTCTATCATAGCCAGGACTCCAAATGGCTCTTTGCTGGTTCTGATTTATATGTGGAGCTATAACGAAATTTGCTAGTGGAACTATATTAGTGTTTTCTGAGTCGCTCCAAATGGTGAAATACTTTAAAGCTGTAGTTTAAAATACATAAATCTACTCAGGAGGATATTGGGGAAAGGTTCAGTGATAAATAAGAGAAAAACTCTTCTCCCAAGCACCTGGGCTGGAGATCTTGCCACCCTTGACACCTCTTCCTTTCCCTTGCTTTCCCACTCAACTCAGATATTTCATTCACCCTCTGTGGTAGACACTGCTGACCACCTCCCAATATTCATTCCCCTCTTCCTCTTTCACTTCCTTCCTCTTCCTCTTGCTATTACCCTTCTTCATAAAAAACTGGATTTTTCAGCTGGGCATATTGTCACTCAGCTAAAAGACATGATTTCTCAGTTTTCCTTGCATGTGTTCACGTGACAAAGTTCTGGTTAATGAGATAAAAAGGGTTATGTTATGTGATACTTCCAGGAAGTCTCCTTAAAAAGGAGAAATCACACACTTCTTCTCTTCCTCCTACAGGGGAAATAGTTTTGAGGGGAAATATAATGGATTTAATTTGAGGCATGTAAATATGAAACATTTGTATGTCATGCAGGGAGTTCCGCTCTCCTATTGTCTGGTGTTGTCATTACAATCCAGAAGACAGAGTTAGTTCTACAGAGCTACTTTGGGAAATGTTGGCCTATACCAGAAGGCCAATAACCTTTTTACTGGTTTCCCCACTTCCAGTCCTTGCCTTTTTGAGATTATTTTATTTTTCTTTTCTTAAGAAAATTTCTTGAAACCATTTTTACCCATGCTTATTGACTAGAGTCTGATTTTTTTAAATGCTGACACTCATGGCTCTCCACAAGCTGGTCTGAATTCAATTTTCCTGTGTGTGTATGTGTGTGTGTGTGTGTGTGTGTGTGTGTGTGTGTGTTCTCATGCACCTCATGCTTTAGTCAGAGTGATATATTCTCTTTGTCCTATTTATGCCTCATAATTTTATCTTTTATGCCTTTGCACATACTCAGGATCATCACTTCATCACTAGCCCTTACGGGGTTAAGCAGGTAAAGGTGTCTCTTCCTCAAAACACTTTAATTCCATCTGTCAGAAAAGTGTTGCAATGCTGTTAGAAAATAGCATTTTCCTGCCATCTACTAAAAAATTTTTGTAATTAACACATGTCACCCATCTTTGGAGTAACAGGAAAGTTATTAAAATATGAACATTTTCAAGTAATCAGGATATCAACAATGTGAACAGTTCCCCTTAGATGTGATACTCCTTTGTAGCACATGAACTGAAGAACCATGAATGGGGCCTTGCTCATACTATTCTTTTCACCTGAAAATTCCACCCATCACTTTATTCATATGTCCAGGGACCACTCGAATGCTCTTTTCACGAAGCCTTTCCTGATATTTTTCATGGTGAAAATAAACCTCCTCTTACCTTGAAAACTCAGTATATTTTATCTGGACCTGTCTCAGGATATTTATAACTCTCTGTTAGCATTCTGTTTATTTATGTTCCTGTCTCATCAGTCTATTAGACTTAATGCTCTTTGATGGCAGAATGTGTTTATGATTTACTTTTATAACTTCACAATACCTGGCAGGATACCTTATACTTGGGATTACCATATGTCTCAATTTTCCCAAGACAATCTGGGTTTAAACCTGTTGCTCTGATGTCAGTATTAATAGTGCCCCCTTTCACAATCAAAATGACCCAATTAGAATTATAAATTGTATACTCACTCTACTTATGTGATATGCATTCAGTAAGTAATTGTTAGATGGACCCATGAATGAATGATAGGGATTAGGTTGCTATCTACATAGAGAAGGTAATTGAATCTGTGGAGTTGGTAAGTCCATCAAAAGAGAGAGAATAGAAAAGATGAGGGCCATGAACAAGGACATATGGGGAATGCTTACATTTAAGGGATAGAGGAAAAAGAGTTAATAAAGGAGACAAAGCAGAAGTAGTCAAAGAGATAGAACAGTCAGGGTAATTTCACTGAAGCCAAGGAGAGAGTTTTTAAGGATTAAGTGATCAACATTGGTAAATGCTACAGCTAGGTCAAGCCGGATGAATTCTAAGGAAGTGCCATTTAATGTGCCAGTTATTAGGTCATTGCTAACTTTTAAGATAGCACTTTTGATAGAGTATAATAGAGTGGTAGTGTGGAAGCTGGATTGCAAGGGGTTAGGGCAGCCGTGGGCAAACTACGGCCCGCGGGCCGGATCTGGCCCGTTTGAAATGAATAAAACTAAAAAAAAAAAAAAGACCGTACCCTTTTATGTAATGATGTTTACTTTGAATTTATATTAGTTCACACAAACACTCCATCCATGCTTTTGTTCCGGCCCTCCAGTCCAGTTTAAGAACCCATTGTGGCCCTCGAGTCAAAAAGTTTGCCCACCCCTTGGTTAGGGAGTGAATTAATGCGAGAATGGAGTCAGTGAGCATTGAGTACATTTGTGAGAAGTTTGACTTGTGAAAGGAAGGTGAGAAATAAGATGGTAACTTGGGTCAAATTCAGAGGAGCCCTGAATGTGTTTATAGACCATGGGGAAGGAGCCACTAAAAATAGCTGATAGAACAGTTTCTCTCAGGAGTGGAGAGGGGATGGGATCAAGTGTCCAAGTAGAGTACATAGCATTGACAAGGAAAAAGTGAGATGTGGCTTTCTTTGAGACAGAGGAGTTGTGGTAGAATACAGCAAAAGCACTGTGCCTGATTCAGTTGGGGAATGAGGGAACCTACGTGGCAACAGCCTTTGCAGTGAAGGAGGTGGTGAGGTCATTTGTGAGAGGACAGACAGCTGGGGTAGCACTGGGGACTTGAGAGCAATGGAAAGTTTGGATTTAGAACAACTGTTCTAAGAAATTCCAGAGGGAGTCAACAAGAGGCCTGCCAAGCTGTAGTGCAAGCCCAGCTGAGGTTCAACTTCCCATATCAAATGAGATAGTTATTTCTACAAAATCCAGAGAAAATGTATTTCGCAAGCTTATTAACAAAACCTGGGTGGGTTTTTTTTTTCCCTCCAGGAAAAAAATAAAGGAAAAGACACTGGCAGTTTACAATATGGCAGAGAGTTATGAGAATTTGGTCTTTCTCAAAAGGCTATTGCTAGGCCATCCAGAAGCCTATAATACCCTTAGTGAAAATGAATGTTTCCACAGGTTGTTTGTGGGCAGTTAAGAACATAGACCCAAATAAAACCAAGGATCCTCTCCTGTCTGAGCCACTCAGGGACAATTCTTGAGTTACTATGCTCAGTTCAGAGCAAAGGCAAACACTGACATTTCTGTGAGATGGAGCATAAACTTGCAAATAGCCTCTGTGATAAAATCCAGTTTAACCAGGCAAAACCTTTAAGCTTACAAGCGGCCTGTTAAATCCACTAAAGACCAAATGTCAGGCGGTGCCCTTTAAAGTCCAAGTACATGACCACAGTACTGGTGGCTTAAAATGAGAAAAATTAAACATCTCACACACCCACAGGTAATCTTTCCAAATGTCGTTTAATCATATATTCATAATGACTACAGTGTTCTTTAAGGAGGATAACATTTGAAGACAACTGTTTGGCCAAAGTGTTAGGCATTATTTTCTTGAAAACAGAGTTTGCTTCCTTTGTTTCAGTGGGGAATCAGGGTGGCATTGGTCCAACAGCACAGCTGCCCAAATGCATAAACAAGTGACTGATTATTTTTCATCCACCTGTCTAAGCAAAATGCAGGATCTACACATATGCACTTAATTAAAGATATTTTCATATTTGTGTTACCAGACTCTTCCAATGACACATATCTGAGTGGTGAACAGTAAAGCAGAATATAGGTCTTAAGACAGACATGCATAAGGCACCATAAGCAATTTCACTTACATGCCTGTAAATTACTCACAGTTTCTCTCTTTTGTTTACTTAGTGAAAGGATTGTTTACTAAGCACCACTTGCATTAAATTATACGAGTATTCATTTCCTTAGGAAATAATTAGCTTGTTGTTTATGCATTTTCTTTAACCTCATCAACTGTACCATTTCAAGGGCATTATGGAGGGAGAAAAAAAGCACACCTTTTGGGAATAGTCTTCCTCAATCTTAAGGAGTATCAGTTTCTCACTTCAGCATGAAATAATTCACTTCATTAACTCTGCCATGTAATTGTGATTAGCAGTTGGATGAGGATGAGAGTGGATATAGACAAAGGAATTACTCTTCTCTCCTAGAGAGCCTGGAAAACGTAGTTACTTCAGTAACAGGAATTATTATCATTACTATGGGCCCAGTGCATGAATTTGTGCACCTTCAAAGGAACTGTAGGCCACGAGGCTGCAGCGGGCACAGGGGCGGGTCTTGACCCATCTTCCACGCCCCCGCCCGGCCCTTCCTGCCACGTGCCCCCCCACTCCTGGTCCTCTGTCTGCCTGTAGTCCTGCTCCTGCTGCCACTGCTCCCACGTGCTAACAGTGCTGGCCCGCTCGCACCTGTGAGAGCATGGAGCGATTGGGGCCGGTGCCAGCAGCAGGTGTGAGTGGGGCCAGTGCTGTCAGTAGGAACGAGTGGCGGCTGCTGTCCTAATTGCCCCTTAGGAGTAGGGGAGATGGAGAAGCCCTGAGGGGTGATCAGGGCTGGCAGCTGCTGTTCGCACCCGCTGACGGCACCGAGCGATCAGGGCCAGCGCGTGTGAGCGGGGCCAGCGCTGGCACGGGAGCAAAGAATTTTCAGTAACCACCAGAGGCTCGCCCTAATGACAGCACCCCGCCTTGGTCTGGTGCCCTCGCTCACCTGCTCCACTATCCCACTGTGGCCAATGCCCGCCATGTTGTGTGGCAGAGCTGCTGAGGCCTGCCATGTTCCGCGCACGCCCCTTGGTGGTCAGTGCACATCATAGCGACCGATTGTTTGGTTGTTCAGTTCCCCCATTTGGTCTATTTGCATATTAACCTTTTATTACATAGGATTATTACCACCAAGCATTAATTAAGTGCCATTACTGTACCAAGGGTGGTGCTAAATGTTCTTTTTGCTATTTTATTTGATTTTCACAACAGCCATGTAGTGTGATTAGGAAATCTTTTTTAAAAATGAGATTTCTGATGACCATAGAGGTTAAATAATTTATCCTAACATCATACAGCCAGAAAATAAGGGGAAGAGTTGGGATTTGAATTTAGGTTTATTGATAGCTATCTCTCACCTGTTTTCAGTGTATACCTCCTCTACAATGAGTACTCATTTTTCTGCCTGCAGCTCTAGTTCTGTTCATTTTGCATATTTGTTAGTTTACTGACAAATTTGCTTTTCCTTAACTGTTACTTGTTCATCTCAGAGTTCTCATAGAAGTATAAAAAGACAACTTTGCAGTCTAAAAATATTGAAGCAGTTTACACAAATGGCTGCTCAATTCCAAAAGAGCTCTGATTTTACCAGCTAGTAATTATAGACTTAGCTATGCCAGTGGCCCAATCATAGCCGCTGAAACATAACTTCCTACAGCATATGGCTGATCAAAGATTATTAGAAGAGAGCACAGGTGCAAGTCTGTCCCCTGGGAGAAGTTTCCACCACACAGTACACAGAAAAATTATATATGCTAGCTTGCTCCAGGCTAGACTTGCAAGGGCCCCAGTTCTCTTCTATAACCTCTAGCTACTGCCACCCACACCTTACTTTTATTTTTCAGACCTCACTCTTTTTTAAAATTTAAGCCCTAATATTAAAACATTTTTTTTGAATGGATGAAAGGAGACTTGACTTGAAAACAAAATATAATATACAGATTGTATATTATGGAATTGTACCCCTTACTTTTTAATTTTAATTCTACTGTTATCTGTGCAGTGGAGGGAAGAACTACTTAGTGGTTAGGGTGAGCTAGTAGGCAAAAACTGGAGGGGTACATGATGCATTCCCCATCAGCTTCCTTTATTTTTGCAGTGACTGACTTAGTGCCTTCAGCATGCTCTGGGTTGTGTTTGGACCCCTGGCCATGTTATTGATACAGAGGTTATAGTGACATGATTGTTCATTGGGTGCTCCTGCTGAATTATATTTGCACATACAAGTTATTAAGCTTTTAGATCTCTGCAGCCATTTTGTAGTTTCAAATCCTAATAGGTTACCAATAGAATGTGGATCAAATATGAAGTCTAATCGAAGATAAAAATTGAAAGCATGAATTCTAATACCAATTTCATGAACTTTCTAGACCTACATGTGATTGGCAGGCATAGACCATAAAGGGATACAACACCAAGAATAACAAACCAGTACAGTTTCTAGAATCACATTATTACTTACAATTTGTAGAAAATTAACAAACCTGGAGCCAAGTCATATAAACAGAGGGCAGCCTTGAAAAAGACTCTCTGCGGTAACAGATTTTCATAGTCCTGAAGCATAGATCTGGTCCTCAACTATTAAAACACAGACCACAGGTTTCTCTTTGATCCAACTTCCCACTCACCCACTAATAATTGTTTTATTTTCTTCTATTATAATGTGTTAGAGGAAGAGAATAATCGTATTTCAACCCTATCACTCACTACCTATTCTATATTAATTTATACTGACATAAAGCCAGGCAAAATGCAGACTAAAAGGGGGTACTTCAAGTCTAATTACTTTGTGTCTATTGATAATTACTTTGAAACTGAAAAGTGTCTAAATTTACATCCTCACAAATACTGAGACAACACAAATATTGGCACTAAGTGTATGTATCTTAGTTACAATTCAGTGTTTACAATCAAAAGAAACATTAGGAATTTAGGAGTCCAATTCAAGTGTTTGCTCCTGTACACATAATAGAGAATACAAACAAATGTGCTTGGTAATGAATATAAGAGGAATATACATTTGTACTTTCATTGATTTATGTACAAAGTGAGGAATTGCTATTTGATAATATGTGTATCAATTACATTTATTTTGCAAAAAGCAGTGTTCACCTAGAAAATCTCATTTAGTTCTAGTTGCTTCCATTGGTAGATAAAATTGATACTTAACACATTGCGAGCAGATCACGAGCATTCTCATGTTTTCATATTACACAGTGTTTTATATAAATGTTAAAGGCATGCCTTAAAATTAAACACCCACTGCATTTTGAAGTTATTTATTCCATGTTCTTACAAGCTAATATCTTCTTAAAGTGTGATACTTTGTAAAACATTTTTTGTACTCGTTCAATAGAAACTTATCTGGCCACTGGGTAAAGCTAGCAATAAAACTACTGGTGTGCAATGTGTTAATTGTTAAAAAAGATTGACTATTTAAACATTGGATTTAAATAATATTTATAAAAATCCCATTTGTAACATAATTTGATTCTGCTTTTCATGCATTTTATTCCCTGAGTTATAGTCTTTTTCCTATCTCTTTACATAATTTTACAAGTTTCATTATTGGAATATTAAAACATGTAGAAAAGAAAATAATTCAAAGCAGGATCTTGAAGAGATATTTGCACATTCATGTTTGTTACAGCATTATCCATAATAGACAAGAGGTGGAAATAATTCAATGTCCATACATGGATGAATGGATAAACAAAATGTGTTATATACATACCATGGAATGTCATTCAGCCTTCAAAAGGAAGGAAATCCTGTCACATGCTACAATATGGATGAACATTGAGGATATTATGATTAGTGAAATAAACCAGTCACAAAAAAAGACAAATTGTATCGAATTCTACTCAAAAGTTATATAAAGTAGTCAAACTCAGAAATAGAACATAGAATGATGGTTGCCAGGGTCTGAGAGAAAGAGAAAATGGGTATAGAGTTTCAGTTTTGCAAGATGAAAAAGTTTTAAAGATCACTTGTACAATGTGAATGCATTTAACACTACCGAACAGTATACTGTTTTTCTTTTTTTTTTGTTTTATTCATTTATTTTTATTGTATTTTTTCCATCACCATTTATCCCCACTAAACCCTCTTCCACCTACACCCACCCTTCTCCACCCTGCAATCACCAAACTGTTGTCCATGTCTATGAGTTCTTTCTGTCTCTTTTTCTTGTTTCTTTTCTTTTTTTTGCTCAATCCCTCCACCTCCCTAATTACCCCCCTCGCCCTGAACTGTCTGAACAGTATGCTATTAATATGGTCAATTTTATGCTATGTGTGTTTTCCACAAAAAAATGAAAAATAAAAAAGATAGAATCATTGGTGTAAGGTGGACCCCTAATCCAATATGTCTGGTATCCTTACAAGAAGGTGGCCACGTGAAGACATAGACACATTAGGAAAACATTATGTGATGCTGGGGGCAGAGACTAGAGTTAATGCAGCTGCAAACCAAGGAATACCAGATTGCCAGCCAACCACCAGAAACTAAGAAGAGGCAAGAAAGGCCCCCCCTATAGATTTCAGAAGGAGCATGGCCCTGCCAACACTTTGATTTCAGACTTCTAGCTTCTAGAACTGTGAGACAATAAATTTCTATTTTAAGCCATCCAGTTTATAGTAGTTAGTTATGGCAGCTTTAGGAAATTAATACAAGCAGGGCTGATGTCTTTTTTATTCAGCACCTGGCACATAGTAAGTATTCAAGAAATAATTGCCTAATGAGAAAAGAAACGTTTGCAAAAGAGACGAAGTAACAGTAGTGTGCTGGTAAACTTTAACATCCAGCTCTCAGAGAGGGAATAGCTGACTTGTAGCATGTGTTATTTTCATGATATAAATACTTCCACCATGGCCCATTTCAAGCTACCAGCATGATTTCAGAATTCCTAAAATTCAACGATGGGCTCTTGTGAGCAGGTCTAGACAGTTCTAGCATACCACTATTAGTGTAATGAGCCCTGTGTGCTTATTACCAGTTTCAATTCTCAAGTCATGGCCAATCTTGTTTCAACTCTACCTTCACCCATTTCTCCCCACCTATATTTCAAGGCAAGTAATATGTTGATGAATTAAATTTAATGAAATAGATTTTATCAATAGTATTTCAGTATGTATCTCTATAAGGTTACTTAAAATAACCACAATACTGTTATTGCATCTAAAATGTTACAGTGTCCTATATAATAAAGAGCTAATATGCAAATGGACATCATGCCATCATGCCATAATGGCTCAGATACTCAACACTGGGGAGAGAGGAATGGGGAACAGCCAGGCTGTGGCCCCAGGAGAGGGACAAGCCGCCCACCCTGTGGTCCCGGGCACCAGTGGCTGCACCTGTGCCTGTGGTCCAGGAGAGGAAAAAGCCACAAACCCCACAGACCTGGGTGCCAGTGGCTGCTCCTGCACCTGCAGCCCAGGAGAGGGACAAGCTGCATGCCCCACAGCCCCAGGCGCCAGCGGCTATACCTGTGCCTGCGGCCTGGGAGAGGGACAATCCGCACACCCCCCGGTCCCAGGTGCCAGTGGCTGCACCTGCACCTGCAGCCCGGAAGGGGGACAAGCCACCCACCCCGTGGTCCTGGGCACCAGCGCCTGTGGCCCATCCCGGGAGTGGGACAAGCTGCCTTCCCACGGTACCCTGCGGCTGTGGCTGCCCTGGGCTAAGCCAGCCGGGTCCTGGGTGCCTCAGCTGGCCAGGGGAGGGAAGCCCAGGTCTCAGGTGCCTGCAACTGGCCGGAGGAGGGAATCCTGGGTCAAGGCAGAAGCGGTTAGGGGTGATCAGGCCAGCAGGGGAGCAGTTAGGGGCAATCAGGTCAGTAGGGGAGCAGTTAGGGGTGATCAGGCAGGCAGGCAGGCAGAGGTGGTTAGGGGTGATCAGGCAGGCAGGTAGAGGGTTTAGGGGCAATCAGGCAGGCAGGCAGGCGAGTGGTTAGGAGCCAGTGGTCCTGGATTGTGAGAGGCAGTCAGACATCCCCCGAGGGGTCCCGGATTGGAGAGGGTGCAGGCTGGGCTGAGCCCCCCCCCCCCATGCACGAATTTTGTGCACCAGGCCTCTAGCCTTAATATAGGCCCAGTGTTAATATTTAGAGGTCAGTGTTCATATTTCCAATTGTCTCAAAAGTGCCCCCTTTTTTCATTGCTTGCTTGACTCAGGATCCAAAAGAGGACAACATATTGTGATTGTTTCCTAGGTGTCTAAGTTAACCTATAGGATCCCTTTCCATTTCTTAATTTATTTGTTGAAGAAACTGGATTCTTTGTCTTGAAGAGTTTCCCACTGTATTTGGTTAATTTCTCATTGGAACGCACACAAGGTCTGGTTGTCTCTTTTAGAATGTTAGTCACCCCAGCACTGATGATCAATACCTAGATGTATTATCTCATTAAGGATTGCAAAATGGTGATGGGCCAATTCTAACATCCATTCTTTATTTTTTAGCTAATGTACTTCTATAAAAAGTACAATTTCCTTATATCTACTATTTGATTACCCTGAGTTCCAGTGTACTAGTGTGTAGGATTAAGTGCATGAGTTCTTCCCCTTATTTACCATTTTTCAAAATAATAAATTGGTTTACCAGCATCCTTTTAATAGTGGCCCATTTTTTCCCCTTTAGTTTAATTATGAACTCATGGATTTAAATATACAGGGTGAGGCAAAAGTAGGTTTACTGTTGTTTGTATGGAAAATAACACAATAATTAATGAATAACAATACAAGAATAAACTCTGTTTTAGACACTCACACCTGTAAACCTACTTTTGCCCCACCACTGCAGCTAATATTTTCATTGATATTATAATTGTCCCATCTATGACCATTAGGTTTTTTCAATCTGCTTCTGAGTCCTTTTGACATAGTATTAATGTCTTCTATCTTATATCCTTTTTACTTTGCTAATGGTTTTTGACATACAAAGTTTAAAAAAATTATGTAATTTATCTATCCTTTTTTGCTATTGGATTTTTGAGTCACAGGAGAGATTTCCTCACTCTCAGAATATAGAGAAATTCATCCCCATATTTTCTAGTACTGATAATGTTTGTTTCTTAGCTTTGTTTAAATCTCTTACCCATTTGGAATTTATCTTGTTCATGGTATGAGGAATAGATCCAATTTTATCTTTTCTTTTTCTTATCTCAATAGCATTTATTAACAAGTCCATATTTTCTTTGTGGATTTGAAGTGCTTCTTTTATTTGAAACTAAACTTGTAGTTGTTATTGAGTCTATTTCTGAAATTTCTATTCTGTTATTGGTCTGTCTTATTTTGTTTTATTAAGAAGTTTTATGGTATATTTTATTATCAGATGAGGCAAGTGCCCCCCTCCTCTGGGCTTTTGTTTTTCAGGGTTTTCTTACATATTCTTATTTGTTTTTCCAAATTGACTTTGTAATTGTTAATTATAGTTTTTAAAAATATTTATTATTGATTTTTAACAAATTTTTAAATATATATTTTTATTGATTTCAGAGAGGAAGGGAGAGGGAGAGAGATAGAAACATCACTGATGAGAGAGAATCATTGATAGGCTGCCTCCTGCACGCCCCACACTGGGGATTGAGCCTGTAGCCCAGGCATGTGCCCTTGACTGGAATCGAACCTGGGACCCTTCAGTCCGCAGGCCGAAACTCTATCCACTGAGCCAAACCAGCTAGGGCTCTTATTGCTTTTTAGAGAGAGAGGAATGGAGAGGGAGAGAAAGAAACATTGATCAGCTGCCTCCTGCATTCCCCCTACTGGGGATTGAGTCTGCAATGCGGGCATATGCCCTGGCTCAGAGTGGAACTGGCAACCTTTCTTTCTGTGCAAGGGATAATGCCCATCCAACTGAGTTATACCGGCCAGGGCTAATTACAGTTTTAATGAAGTATATTTAACCATGTTACAGGCAACCTAATGTTAATTTCTTTATTATGAAAATAAGGTAAAGTTATAACACTTTTGGCTAAGGGGGTGAGAAAGAGTTCATCTGTACTAATAAAAGGGTAATATGTAAATTAACCATCACTCCATGACAAAGATGGGGTGCCCATAGCCACAAAGATGGTGCCGACCGGAGCCACGGAGTTGGCAGAGCGGGCGGGAGGCTTGGCTTCCTTCATTGCTCCGGTGATGAAGGAAGCCTAGCCTCCCACAACGACCAGGCCAGCCGTGGAGGGAGACATGCAGGGAGTGCAGTGTGTAGACATGCGGGGAGTGAGCGAGGTTCCCTGTCTGGGGTTTCCAAATCCACCGTTGGTTTCTTTTACCGCTGATTCCCCTCCTCACAGGTATCCTCCATGCAAAATCCATTCCATGCAAATATATCATGTCCTAATGGGTGAATCCTAAACCGAATGAGTGTCACACCTGGGCAACCTAACTCCCATTAGAAAAATGGAAGGAGGGATTTAGGAATCAGGAAGCCATGTGACCTGCTCAGTCTCCAGAACTGCTGTCAAACACAGGCAGTCTGAGACCCTCCCAAGCACCACCTGAGCTAAACCCGAGAACCAATATATTTTCAAGGCCCAAAGTTGACGGGGGTAAAGGGGCAGGGGAGCAAAGCAAGCAGAACAGCCAACTCAACCAAACACGCAGGAGCCTAAGATAACAGAGAGAAATGTCCTGGCCACCAATGCTCTCCTGCAGATGTGGTGCCCACACCCAGCTGGGGGGATGGGGTGTGTACGTGCGGAATTTAAGGCCACTGGCAGGAGGGAAAGTGGAGGCATGCCTAAGGATTTTTTGTTCGTGTCCCACAGTCGAGAAGCAGAGTCAGAATCAAAGTCTTACCTCAGTGCTGGGATGTTTAAAAGTATCTAAAAATAGCAGTTCCATCGCTGAGTCCACTGCCATGTTTGCCCTGTAGGGGAGGCGTGCGGTGGATTTCCGGGGCAGCCCTATAACCTCGGTGACAGCAGCTCTGGAGAGGGAGAGACTGCAGCACTTCCGGTGTCCAAAGTGCTAGCCCAGCAAACCTTGGCCTATCTGGAAGCTCGGTGCTGCCAGAAGTTGCTGGCCCCACCTTCTCCAGTGCAGAGGACAAAGGCTATGAGAGGAGAGGCGGGTACGGTGGCTCCAGTGGTCCAAATTCTGTCATTGTCTTGCATTACCTAGCCTCGGTGCCCTCCAGGGCAGGCTCAGTGCCATTGCAGAGGAGGCTTTGGAGAGGGTGGTGGTGAGGAGAATGCTTCTGACTCTGAAACTGCCATCAAGAGCCTTTCTAGGGCTGGCAGGAAAATGCGGCAATGAGTGAAGAATAATGTCTCAAAACGAAGAGGTGTTTTTTTGTTTTGTTTTTTTTTTTTGTTTGTTTTTTTTTTTTCCATCAGCAAAATGTGAATATTACCTAACCCACAGACTTTGTGAGAATTAATTGAAATAAAATTCCAGAAATTGTATAAAGGCCAGGCTGAAGTGGATAGGTAAGTTGAGCGTGAGTATGGTCCTGTGCATGGAAAGGTTGTAGGTTGGGTTTCAAGTTGGATCCCTGGTCAGCGCTCCTAAGGAAGGCAATTGAAGGGATATTTCTTACATTGATGTTTCTCTCTCTCTATCCTTCTCCCTTCCACTCTCTCTAAAAATCAATGGAAAAATGAACTAATGCAATATCTACAAATGTGGATAATCTATAAAAAAAAGTGGGGGGGCTCTAACCTGTTTGGCTCAGTGGATAGAGCATCGGCCTGCAGACTGAAGGGTCCCAGGTTCGATTCAGGTCAAGGGCATGTACCTTGGTTGCGGGCACATCCCCAGTAGGGGGTGTGCAGGAGGCAGCTGATTGATGTTTCTCTCTCATTGATGTTTCTAACTCTCTATCCCTCGCTCTTCCTCTCTGTGAAAAAAATCAATAAGATATAAAACAAACAAACAAACAAACGGTAAAAGAGGTTGAATATGTACTGTATAATTTAAAGCATGTAAAATAATATAACTTTTTAGGGGCATATATGTTATCTATACTGATAAAAGGGTAATATGCTAATTAGACTGGACATCTTTCGGACATCCATCCGGACGTCCTTCCAGACAAAGCCACAGTGGCAGGGGCTGAGGCAGAGGCCTTTGGGGTGATCAGGCCAGCAGGGGAGGGCACTTAGGGGCAACCAGGCTCTCAGGGGAGGGCAGTTAGGGGCGACCAGGCTGGCAGGCAGAGGCAGTTAGGGGTGTCAGGCAGGCAGGGTAGCAGTTATGGGTAATCCGGCTGGCAGGGAAGCAGTTAGGGGCAACTGGCAGGCAGGCAGAGTGGTTAGGGGCAATGAGTCAGGCAGGCAAGTGAGTGGTTAGGAGCCAGTGGTCCCGGATTGCGAGAGGGGTCCAGGATGGGAGAGGGTGCAGGCCAGGCTGAGGGAACCCTCCCGTGCATGAATTTTGTGCACTAGGCCTCTAGTTTTTAATAAATGGTTTCAATTTTTACATTGAATTTCTAATCCATTTGGAATTTATCCCGGTCTGTGATGGGGGGAATGGATCCAATTTTATCTTCCTTTGGAAGATTGAAAGGCAAGTTGGGATACAGGAATGAGACTTCAAATTATTGCTGGAGTTATGTGTCAACAGAATCATTGTTAAATTTAATTTACAGAAGACACTATTAGACTTACTACCCTGTACTATCACTGTTTTTTATACCATTGCTATTTACATTTTACTCCCATTGATAGGAAACACTATTCAATAGGAAGTCCTGCAGTCTAGTCACTTCTGAAGTTCAAGCTGAATGTTTATTACTAGGGCAGGAAATGTTGACCGCAAATTCTCTTGATTTATCTTACTTGGAGTTAGAAATTTTTTTAACTTAAATTTAATTTTTCTATTTCTCTCTCTCTTTTTTAATTGTTTTATTGCTTAAAGTATAACAAAGCGTATTATATACATCTCCATTTTTTTTCTCCCCTTGACCTTCCCCTAGTCTCCCATACCCCCCAGTGTCTTGTGTCCATTGGTTATGGTTATATGCATGCACACAAGTCCTTCGGTTGATCTCTTACCGAACCCCCCCATAACCCTCCCCAGCCTTCCCGCTGTAGTTTGACAGTCTGTTTGAGGTTGCTCTGCCTCTGTATCTATTTTTATTCATCAGTTTATAATGGTCTTAATTATCCATAAGTGAGTGAGATCATGTGGTATTTTTCTTTCATTGACGGGCTTATTTCACTTAGCATAATGCTCTCCAGTTCCATCCATGCTGTTGCAAATGGTAAGAATTCCTTCTTTTTTACAGCAGCATAGTATTCCATCGTATAGATGTACCACAGTTTTCTAATCCATTCATCTGCTGATGGGCACTTAGGCTGTTTTCAGATCTTAGCTATGGTGAATTGTGCTGCTATGAACATAGGAGTGCATGTATCCTTTCTGATTGGTGTTTCTGTTTTCTTGGGATATATTCCTAGAAGTGGGATCACTGGGTCAAATGGGAGTTCCATTTTTAACTTTTTGAGGAAACTCCATACTGTCTTCCATAGTGGCTGCACCAGTCTGCATTCCCACCAGCAGTGCACAAGTGTTCCTTTTCTCCACATCCTCTCCAGCACTTGTCCTTTATTGCTTTGTTGGTGATAGCCATTCTGACAGGTGTGAGATGGTACCTCATTGTTGTTTTGATTTGCATCTCTCGGATGATTAGTGACTTTGAGCATGTTTTCATATGTCTCTTGGCTTACTGAATGTCTTCTTTTGAAAAGTGTCTATTTAGGTCCTTTACCCATTTTTTGACTGGATTGTTTATCTTCCTTTTGTTAAGTTGTATGAGTTCCCTATAAATGTTGGAGATTGAACCCTTATCGGTGATGACATTGGCAAATATGTTCTCCCACGAAGTGGGTTTTCTCGTTGTTTTGTTGATAGTTTCTTTTGCTGTGCAGAAGCTTTTTGTTTTGATGTAGTCCCATTTGTTTATTTTCTCTTTAGTTTCCAATGCCCTAGGACAGCTGTGGGCAAACTACGGCCCGCGGGCAAGATCTGGCCCGTTTGAAATGAATAAAACTAAAAAAAAAAAAAGACCGTACCCTTTTATGTAATGATGTTTATTATGAATTTATATTAGCTCACACAAACACTCCATCCATGCTTTTGTTCCGGCCCTCCGGTCCAGTTTAAGAACCAATTGTGGCCCTTGAGTCAAAAAGTTTGCCCACCCCTGCCCTAGGAGCTGTATCTGTGAAGAAATTATTTTGGCATATGTCTGAGATTTTGTTGCCTTTGGATTCCTCTAGTATTTTTATGGTTTCCCGTCTTACATTTAAGTCCTTTATCCATTTTGAGTTTATTTTTGTGTATGGTGTAAGTTGGTGGTCTAGTTTCATTTTTTTGCATGTATCTGTCCAATTTTCCCAACACCATTTATTGAAGAGACTATCTTGACTCCATTGTATGTTCTTGCCTCCTTTGTCAAATATTGAGTATATTGATTCGGGTCGATTTCTGGGCTCTCTATTCTATTCCATTGATCTATATGTCTGTTGTTGTGCCAGTAACAGGCAGTTTTGAGAACAGTGGCTTTGTAATACAGCTTGATATCTGGTATTGAGATCCCACCTACTTTGTTCTTCTTTCTCAGGATTGCTGCAGCTATTCGGGGTCTTTTTTTATTCCAGATGAATTTTTGGAGAGTTCGTTCTAGGTCTGTGAAATATGCTGTTGGTATTTTAATGGGAAGTGCGTTGAATGTATAGATTGCCTTTGGTAGTATGGACATTTTAATGATGTTCATTCTACCAATCCATGAACATGGTATGTTCTTCCATCTGTTTATGCCTTCCTCTGTCTCTTTTTTCAATGTCCTGTAGTTTTCTGAGTAGGGGTCTTTTACCTCTTTAGTTAAGTTTATTCCTAGGTATCTTAATTTTTTTGGTGCGATGGTAAATGGGATTGCTTTTTTAGTCTCTCTTTCTGTAAGTTCGCTATTGGAGTATAGAAAAGCCATAGATATCTTGGTGTTAATTAGGTATCCTGCTACATTGCCGCATACATTTATTAAGTCTAATAGTTTTTTGATGGAGTAATTAGGGTTTTTTATGTACAATATCACGTCATCTGCAAATAAGGATAGTTTTACTTCTTCTTTTCCAATCTGGATGCCTTTTATTTCTTCTTCTTGTCTAATTGTAGTGGCTAATACTTCCAGTACTATGTCGAACAGGAGTGGTGAGAGTGGGCATCCCTGTCTTGTTCCTGTTCTTAGAGGAAATGGTGTTAGTTTTTGTCCATTGAGTATGATGTTGGCTGTGGGCCTGTCATATATGGCTTTTATTATGTTGAGGTATGATCCTTCTACTCCCACCTTGCTGAGAGCTTTTATCAAAAATGGGTGTTGAATTTTGTCAAATGCTTTTTCTGCAACAATTGATATGACCATGTGGTTTTTTTCTTTCAGTTTGTTTATGTGATGTATCACGTTTATTGATTTGTGGATATTGTAGTATATTTGCATCCCTGGTTTAAATCCTACTTGGTCATGGTGTATGATCTTTCTGATATACTGCTGGATGCGATTTACTAAGATTTGGTTGAGGATTTTGGCATGTATGTTCATGAGGGATATTGGCCTGTAATTCTCTTTCATTGTGTTGTCTTTCCCTGTTTTGGAATTAGGGTGATGCTGGCTTCATAGAATGAGCTTGGAAGTGTTCCTTCCTCTTGGATTTTTTGTAGTAGTCTGAGGAGGATAGGTTTTAGTTCTTTCTTGAATGTTTGGTAAAACTCTCCTGTGAAGCCGTCTGGTCCTGGGCTTTTGTTTGCTGAAAGCTTTTTGATGACTGCTTCAATTTCTTCCATACTTATTGGCCTATTGAGATTTTTAGATTCTTCCTGATTGAGTTTTGGAATGTTGTATTTTTCTAGGAATTTTTGCATTTCCTCCAGGTTGTCTAGTTTGTTGGAGTAGAGCTGTCCATAGTATTTTTTAACAATCATTTGTATTTCTGTGGAGTCTGTTGTTATTTCGCCTCTATCGTTTCTGATTTTGTTTATTTGGGTCCTCTCTCTTTGCTTCTTGGTGGGTCTGGCTAGAGGTTTGTCAATCTTGTTTATCCTTTCAAAGAACCAGCTCTTGGTTTCATTGATTTTCTGTATTGTTTTTTTGGTCTGTATGTCATTTATTTTTGCTCTAATCTTTATTATCTCCTTCCTTCTGCTCACTCTGGGGTTTTCTTGTTGTTCTCTTTCTAATTCTTTGAGTTGTAGAGTTAGCTGATTTACTACCATTTTTTCTTGTTTTTTGAGATAGGCCTTTAGAGCTATAAACTTCCCTCTCAGGACTGCTTTCATTGTGTCCCATAGGTTTTGGATTGTTGTGTTTTCATTGTCATTAGTTTCCAGGATGTTTCGAATTTCTTCTTTGATTTCATTGGTAACCCAATCAATATTTAATAGCATGCTATTCAGCTTCCAGGTGTTTGAGTATTTTGGGTTGTTTTTATTGTAGTTTATTTCTAATATTATGCCATCATGGTCTGTGAAGATGCTTTTTATGATTTCAGTCTTCTTGAATTTGGGGATACTTTGCTTGTGACCCAATCTATGGTCTATTTTTGAATATGTCTTATGAGCATTTGAGTAGAATGTATATTCCCTGGCTTTGGGGTGAAGTGTTCTGAAGATGTCTATTAAGTCCATCTGATCTAGTGAGTCATTTAGGATTGCTGTATCTTTGCTGATTGTTTGTCTAGAGGGCTTATCCAGTGTTGTCAGTGGTGTATTAAAGTCCCCTACTATGATTGTATTGTTGTCGATCTATCCTTTGATATCTTCCAGGAGTTTTTTTATGAATTTGGGTGCTCCTGCATTGGGTGCATATATGTTTACCAGGGTTATATCTTCTTGTTGTATTGATCCCTTTAGTATTATGAAGTGGCCTTCCTTATCTCTTGTTATGGCCTTCACTTTGAGGTCTATTTTGTCCGATATAAGTATTGCTACCCCAGCTTTCTTTTCCTTTCCATTTGCCTGAAAGATATTTTTCCATCCTTTCACTTTCAGTCTGTGTGAGTCCCTTCTAATGAGGTGGGTTTCTTGTAGACAACAGATGTATGGGTCATGTTTTTTTATCCATTCAGCCACTCGATGTCTTTTGTTTGGAGCATTTAGTCCGTTTACATTTAAAGTTATTATTGAAAGGTACTTGTTTGTAGCCATTTCTGTTTTTGTGTGGCTGTTTTCTTTCTGAGCTTTTTATTTATTATTTTTATACCAGTCCCTTTAGCATTCCTTGCATTGCTGGCTTGGTGGTGATAAACTCCCTTAGCCTTTTTTTTTTGTCTGTGAAGCTTCTTATTTCCCCTTCAAGTTTGAATGATAGCCTTGCTGGATAGAGTATTCTTGGATTCAGTCCTTTGCTTTGCATCACTTTGTAAATTTCTGTCCATTCTTTTCTGGCCTGATGTGTTTCTGTTGAGAAATCATTTGACAGTCTAATGGGAGATCCCTTGTATGTAACTTTCCGTCTCTCTCTTGCAGCCTGTAAGATTCTCTCTTTGTCCTGAACATTTGCCATGGTAATTATGATGTGTGTTGGTGTGGGTCTTTTTGGGTTCATCTTGTTTGGGACTCTCTGGGCTTGTGTGACTTTTTTCTTCCCCACCTCAGGGAAGTTTTCTGATATTATTTCGTCTAATAGGTTTTCTAATCCTTGTTCATTCTTCTGTTGTTCTGGTACCCCTATTATTCGTATGTTGTTTCGTTTCATGTTGTCCCAAAGCTCCCTTAGGCTCTCCTCCTGTCTTTTAATTTTTTTCTCCAATTGCAGTACATTTTGGGTGTGTTTTGCTTCCTTGTCTTCTAATTCACTAATTTGGTCCTCCGCTTCTCCTAGTCTACTGTTGATACTTTCAATGGAGTTTTTCATTGCAGCTATATCACTCTTCATTTCTTCTTGGGTCTGAAGTTGTTGATTTTTTCATCTGTTTCTTCTAGCTTCTTCCATATGTTATCGATTTTTTCATCTGTTTCTTCTTGCTTCTTGCAGAGGTTGTCAATTTTTTCCTCCATCCGGTTTATGCACTCTAGGACCCTTATTCTGAATTCTTTTTCTGTCATGTTGCATGCCTCTGTATTACTTAGCTGCTTTTCTGGAGAGTCCGCCTTCTCTTTCCTTTGGGGGTTTCTTTGTCTACCCATGTTTGATCTCACTGACATAACTAGACGTTGAGTCGTTCAGTGGTTGCTCCCTTGGTGGCAGTGACTCCTTGGTCTGTGGTTGCTCTTCGGGCGGTTTTGGTAGCAGCTGCTCTTCAGTTGGCAGCAGCTCCTCTGGTGGGTGCTGTTCACAGCTGTGGTGGCTCTTCTGGCTGGTGGTGCGAGGTTTCACGTACAGCTGCTGTTCCTCAGCAGAGGGTGTGGTGCTCAGGAGGTTGCTGTTGCTTGGATCTGCTGCGTTGATTTAAAGGCACAAAATACAACACACCAAGGCACCACGTACCAGGCACTATACACAAATATATTCACGATATTAATAACCCCAAATAAAGGTGACCACCTGAATTAAGAGATTTAGGGGATAAGGAATAAGGAAGAGAATAAGATAAAAGAGAAAAAAGAAAAGAAAAGTAGGGACCAAAAAAAGGAGTGCAAAAATGAAATTGGGAAAAAGGAGGGGGGAAAATAAAAGCGAGAAAAGAAAAGAAAAAAAAAAGAGCGAAAAGAGAGAATGAAGTGGAAGAGGGGAAGAGACTTTTTTATATGAGGAGAATACTCCTATAGAACAGCCATTAATCCCAACAAATTCCAGCAACAGCTCCCTGGAGATGAATGCAAACTAGAAACAATCAATAATATAACGATGAAAATAGAATGGAGAACACTAATCCCAAAATAAAATAAAGAGAAAATAAAATGGCACTTTAAAAAAAATGGTAAAATGGTAGCAGTAATAATACTGGTTAAAAATAAGAAGGTAGTAATTAAAAGGGTAAAATCAGATGATGGAAAAAGAAGAAAAAAAAAGAAAAAAAAAGAAGAAAAAAAAAGAAAAGAAAAAAAATTGGTTTCTTAGTTAAAAGGTGAAAAAAGAAAAAAAAATTGCAGTAGTGAAGGCCCTTCGGTTCTTCTATTCTTCAGTGTGGCTCGCCTTAGACCTGCCAGGTATTCAGGAGAGTGTTGTGTTTCCCTGCGATACACTGTTCCTCTGTGTTGTAAACCACAGTCCTTATTTTAAAGCAAGCTGCATTTGTTTCCCAGACTGCCTTATTTTGTGTTTAGCAAAGAGTCAGTTTGTGGGTCATCCTCTGGGTGGCAGTGTTCTGGGCTTGGCCTCTGAGGCTATAGGGCCTCTCTGTCCAGTGGAAGTTCACTGCCCAGAGCTGGCTGCATAATAGTTAGTTACTGGGGCTGTGTTGTTGCTGGGATTGAAAATCCCTCTATAGGCCAGACCCTGTTAACTCCCAGGGACTGATCAGGTTATTTTAATCCTTGATCTCCTACAGGGTGGAATCTGGGTGTGGCTGTGCTCCTTGCCTGGGGGCTGGGGGGAGGAGTCTCACTCTCTGGAGAGAATGGCTGCCCCAGTCCTGGGCTCAGGGGTGTCTCAGCACTCAATTCGCTGCCACGTCCCCCGGCCCCCTTTCTCTCCTCAGTCTCTCCCCAGATTCCACTCCTCCGCACCCTCTCCCTCTCTTCAGCACAGGTGAGTGTCTGTATCCGAAATGTCCCATGAACAGGATTCAGTAAAAACAAACAAACAAACGCTGGCCGCGGAAACGGGAAAGGCTTGGTTTCTGTAAGCTTCTTCTCTTACCGGGACTGCATGGTCTGGTCAGCTCTTCAGGCTGCCCCCTTTAGGCTCAGTCCTCTGTGATCACAGAACCCAGCTCTCAATCCCCCCCCGGCGGCGGCACCAGGAATCCCGCGGTTCTCCTTTCCCCTGTCAGGGGCTGTGCCTGTCCCAAGGGACGCGGCTGTCTGCCACGGGGTCTCCCTCCGACTCTCTGGGCTCAGAGGTCTGGCAAACTTTCCTGCCCAAATCCCTGTTTTTTTTACCTTTCCAGGGGAGTTCTGCTCTTCCCGGCTGCAAACCATCTCACCAGCTGAGCAATTTCGCCAATTCGGGTGGATGTTACTAGTTTCAGCTGCTCACTCCATTTGCTCCAGGACATGACCTGGGACGCGTCTGCCTATACCGCCGCCATCTTCCGTTTCCTCCTTGCATTATTTTTAATTAAATCTTTATTGTTCAGATTATTACAGTTGTTCCTCTTTTCCCCCCCATAGCTCCCTTCCACTCGGTTCCCACCCCCCCCTCTGCCCTCACCCCCCCCCACTGTCCTCATCCATAGGTGCATGATTTTTGTCCAGTCTCTTCCCTCATCCCCAACGCCCCTTTCCCCCCCAAGAATAGTCAGTCCACTTCCTTTTTATGCCCCTGATTCTATTATAATCACCAGTTCATTCTGTTCATCATATTATTTATTCACTTGATTTTTAGATTCACTTGTTGATGGATGTTTATTTGTTGTTCATAATTTGTATCTTTAGCTTTTTCTTCTTCTTCCTCTTCTTAACGGATACCTTTCAGTATTTCATATAATACTGGTTTATTGGTGATGAACTCCTTTAGCTTTTCCTTATCTGTGAAGCTCTTTATCTGACCTTCAGTTCTGAATGATAGCTTTGCTGGATAAAGTAATCTTGGTTGTAGGTTCTTGGCATTCATCACTTTGAATATTTCTTGCCGCTCCCTTCTGGCCTGCATAGTTTCTGTTGAGAAATCAGCTGACAGTCGTATGGGTACTCCCTTGTAGGTAACTGACTGTCTTTCTCTTGCTGCTTTTGGATTCTCTCTTTGTCTTTTGACTGGCATTTTAATTATGATGTGTCTTTGTGTGGTCCTCTTTGGATTCCTTTTGTTTGGGGTTCTGTGTGCTTCCTCGACTTGTAAATCTATTTCTTTCACCAGGTAGGGGAAGTTTTCTGTCATTATTTCTTTAAATAGCTTTTCAATATCTTGCTCTCTCTCTTCTTCTGGCACCCCCATAATCCAGATGTTGGTACGCTTGAAGCTGTCCCAGAGGCTCCTTACACTATCTTCATATTTTTGGGTTCTTTTTTCATTTTGCTTTTCTGGTTGGGTGTTTTTTGCTTCTTCGTATTTCAAATCTTTGACTTGATTCTTGTGATCCTCTAGTCTGCTGTTGGAAGTCTGCATAATATCCTTTATTTCAGTCAGTGTATGCTTAATTTCTAGTTGGCCATTTTTCATAACCTCGAGGGTCTCACTAGATTTCTTGAGGGTCTCACTACATTTATCGGCGGTCTCAACAGTCTTTTTGAGGGCCTTACTAAATTTATCGGCGGTTTCTAGAAAGTTGTTGAAAAACCTTAAAAGTATGGTTTTGAACTCTATATCCAGTCGTTTGCTTTCCTCCATTTCTGTCATTTGTGAACTGTCTCTTTGTCTCCGCATTTTTTATGCTTCCCTGTGTTGGTAGAGTGGCTTTGTATTCTAGGTGTCCTATAGGGCCCAGTGGCTCAGCCTCCCCTATTACCTGAGGTAGACACTCTCGGTGCACCCCTTTGTGGGCTTTGTGCACAGTCTTGTTGTAGTTAATCCTTGATTGTTGTAGATATCACTTGGAGGAATTGACCTCCAGGTCAATTGGCTGTGAGAATCAGCTGTGTCTATGGTGGGAGAACTTCTGTGCTGAAGACACCCTTATGAGGCAATACTTGCTTTAGTGGAGCTTTGGTGCTCACTGAGTCTGCCCCCTGAGTGTGTCCCTTATGGATCTGAGGAGTTGTAATTGGGTGGTCCCACTCTGACCACTGGGTACACTGGCTCTTGGCTCTAAGGAGGTGCTAATTTAGCCTCTGCCTGAGGCTAACCAGCAGGAGCTATGGAGAGATCTGCAGATTCCCCTTCCTTATTTGGGGTTTGGAGGTGCCTAGATGAGGCCCGGCTGTGAAGCAGTGCAAGCTGCTGTGGGGCCTTGGGCCTTCTCTTGGAAGTTCTGGGTCTGTCTGGCCCAGCTGAAGTTTGTTAGGTAATTTTCAGATTGCAAAGGGCCAGGGCATTCATATGCAAAAGCCTCTGCCACAGCTTGGGTGGGGCAGGGTCTCAGGGAATCAACAGGGTAGAGCAAGCAGCTATGGCTGATCCTCAGCCCTTCCCCAAGAGGCCCCGTGTCTCAGTGTCCCGGTAATAGCTGCAAGCACCTGTGAGAGAAAGCTGCCCACGAGTTCCGAGTTCTGCCCACTGCCAGACAGTCCAGTTTCTCCCCGTATGAGTCTGGGTCCCCAGAGACTCACCCAGAACTGGCGTTCAGAGCAGTCGGGTGCTTGTGACTCCCTCCCAATTCAAAAAGACAGCCGCGTCCTCAGTTGCCAGCCCTTGCCTTGTGTGCCTCCGTACCTCTTCACTTCCGCAGCTCTTCTGAATCTCAGTGTGCTTTTCTCTTTCCTTCTAGTTGTAGAATTTCCACTCAGCCAGCCTTCCTGTGGTTCTGGATGATGTCCGTTTTGTCTTTTAGTTGTATTTTTGAATTTGTTGTTGGAGGCAGCAATTTCTAGTGTATACCTATGCCGCCATCTTGGTTTCTCTCTCCTTGCATTTTTTTTTTTTACTGTAAATTGTATCAAATTAAAAACAAGTGTATTATAAATAGTAAATAAATTAAAAATAAACAAGTAAATGGACAAATATACAAACCAGACCTTTTCTAGGGTGAGATGATGTTTTCTTAAACCTTTATCATATGTATTTGACACTTGGCTTGTCTGATACATGACTTGGGCATCTCAAATTGCAGAAGGCTCTTTTTATCCTTACTCAATTTTTATAAGTTTCATAATTGAGCAATGATTTTTCCTACTTTTTTCTTTTTCTTTGGGGGTGGTAGATTGTTCTTGCTTCTTTAAACTTGGACTCTTTAATTATCAACTTATTTTCAGTCAAAGAAACTTTGGCTGATGCAAGAAGACCAGTATCTTGTCAGAGGGGAGTGTTGAGTGTTGGACTAAGCAACTTGTACCATGTATTATCCTAATGAACCGAAGAGTTACTTTAGCAACTGGTGATTTAAGCATCAAAAAAGACATAGGAGCCCTAACTAGTTTGGCTCAGTGGATAGAACGTTGGCCCTCAGATTGCAGGGGTCCTGGGTTTGATACTGTCAAGAGTACATGCCTCGGTTATAGGCTTGATCCCTGTCCCTTGTCAGGGTGCATATGGGAGGCAGCCAATTGATGTGCTTATCTCACATCAGTGTTTCTCTTTCTGTCTCTCCCTCTCCCTTCCACTCTTTCTAAAAAATCAATGGAAAAATATCATCGGGTGAGGATTAAAAAAAAAAAGACATAGGAAAGTTGCGAGGGGGCTGAGAGCCAGGGCAGCTGGCAGTAACAGTCAGCAGGTGGGAATAGACTTATGGGAGGAGAACTGAAGGCTCTGAACAGTTTTTGTGGCAGAGTACTCTGGTGGGGCTATGTGAGAACTACATTCACGATAGAAAGTAGGTAAAATAACACAAGAGAATAAACCTATTCACACAGAGTACTCCCATCTTTCGAAGTTCCAGCTGGAGAGCAATCCCCTCCTGAGTTAAGCTTCCCTGTGTGCCCTTCCCTTCTTCCCAACGGTGTTTGTCTGATGTTGTATAGCTCATCATTCATACTCCTTTTATGGCACTTTCTATTGTATTTGTGGGAGTCTGTCCTTCTGTCCTGGACTGTGTCTCCTGAAGGCAATTTGTTAATCTTTATTTCCTAGAGGCCTGGCTCTGTTCCTGGACTGTAGAGTTGTTAGTAGTTTGTTAACTAATGAATGTCACAATGAGGAATAGTGCAGTTTGAATCCATAGTGTTTATTCAGTGTTGATCAATTTCTCACACTAAAGGGCCTGACCGCTGGCCTCTAAAAGACTTGCATACCCTGAAACCACAATTTCTTCCATTTAAATTGTCTCAGAACTCAGGTCTCAATAGGGTATCAAAACCTTTTAAATTGTGTATGAAATCAAGCTACCTTGGGGTAGCTACAGATCTCTTGATTCTTTGTGAAAGAATATTGATTTTTGGGCCATTGTCACTCTGATTTACTAAATGATAGGCCTGCAAAGCTTCTCTTCTCCCTATCTCCATGTTGATGTAACTTTACAAGGGGTGATAGCTTTTGTTTTGATTAAACTTTGTGAAGAGCTCTATTCAGTGAAAGCTTCCCATCTTACAGAAGTCAGCTTTTTTTTACAGTGGGACCAACACCTTGGTCTTCTTGATTGTTATTCTCAAACTTTGCCCCAAACTCTGACTATCTATTTGGCCATTCTGTGGCCTTGGACAATTCTAGTCCATATTTCTTTCCCCTTTGGTTGACAACAGCAGCATTCTTTTTTACCCCTAGTGGTGTTTTACTAGAAAGGTGCAGTGGTGGAGGGTGAGGTGGCTGTAGTCTTGTGAAAATAACTTTCTTGAGAGACAAGTAAATGTCTCCTCACATGATGTTTGTCCCCAGAGTCAATCATTGTCTCAGGAGCAATAAGGTCTTTGTTTTTGTTATATTATTTCTGAAGATCTTAAAACCCCCATTTCCTCACACTGGGACAGCCATTTCTACCTTCATGAAGCAGACTAAGTCGTGTGTACTTCTGACCTCTCCCCCACCAGAACGTCATGCTCCCAGCCCTCAGGCACTCAGACTGTCTCTTTCTTCTGGCTTATCAAAATATGTCTCCAGGAAAAGGATCTTGTATAGGTCAGGTCATTTCTTATTTGCATTAAGGTTACAATGTCATCCTTTTCCAGGATATTTTCATATTAAGTCTTATCTGCATTTGTTTAATAAATGGCTTCCTGCCCCCTGCCTTTTTTATTTCTTCAAATTAAAGCATTAGGAAGTCATTAGGGGATAGATTATAAAGTAGGTGGTAATTCTCTGGGCATCTTTGTCATGTCAGTTAGGTCATTGAATATTCCATTTAAGTGTCCTGTTAAGTAGAATATCTTGAAATAGCAACCAGATTTCCTGAAGGCCAATATAATATCTCAAAACTAGAAGCTGAAAACATAGCTTTTAGGGACTAAAGTTCATGTTCTTTTGCAGAATATCTCCTGCCTCATCGGGAATGTCCCTACAATTTAATTGATCACTGCAAGCTGGACATTGGTCCAAGATAAGCAGATGCTGTCATGTTATTGAAGACTAGGTCACTAAGATGTATCCTGAAAAATGAAGATGGAGCAATGGAGTCATGAGCCAAGGAATATGGACCGCCTCTAGATGCTAGGAAGGGCAAGAAAATGCATCATTCCCTAGAACCTTGAGAAGGAATTCAGCCCATGCTGACACCCTGAGTTTAGGACTTTTGATCTCCAGAACTATAAGGTAATGAATATGCATTGTTTTAAGCCACTAATATTATGTTGATTCGTTATAGCAACCACAAAAAATTAATACAGAGCCCATGCTTTTGATTACTAGGCCTTGTTATCTTAGATACCTACAAAAGGAGTGCTTATGGAATTACCAGGCTACTCTAAAGAAAAACAGAAAAAACATGGCCATTTGGTGAGTACAAACCTAACCAGTAACTCAGACCCATAAGTAGGAGATATTTAGTCTTGTATTTCAACTTGAAATATGATCTGAAGATCTTGGATAATTGAGAGAGAGAGAAAGAGAGAGAGAGAGAGAGAGAGAGAGAGAGAGAGAGAGAGAGAGAGAGAGAGAGAGAGAAAAGCACTTCACCCAAAGCTGATCCTATGAAAAATATATTTATTGTGGTATCTGGTTTCCATCCACTAGATGTCAGGAGAGACAATGTCAAGGCTTCTACTGATTGCTTCATCCTTCTACTTTGGTAGCATTCCTGATGTAACTAAAGAGAAATAATTGCAGAAACTGTATAGTGATTAACATGTAAAATGTAGACAGGATACAATAAATATTCCAATTTATTATTTTGGAATATACACAACAACAAATACTCATAGTCTGTGTTTTCATGAGGCCAAATGAAATATTGTCAGCTCTTTTAAACAGAGGGTATTCAGGCCTCAGGTTATTCACCTAGAAAGCCACTCAGCAGCCTAGCACAAGAGAATTTTATTTATTGGTTTTGTATGAGTTAGGTCATTTTTTTTTTCTTAATACCCATTTTCTGGCTGCTGTAGTGTTCATGTGAAAGACTCCATTCTGTCTTCAGTGATATTTAATTTGCTTATTTAGATGGTTTAAGCAATTTACCCTATAAGTTGCACTTCCTTTAGTTTGCTCTTGGGTCAGACTGGATGGGCCTGGTAGGAGAGCACAAAAGGGTTACCTTCTAATTAGGATCATAAATAACCAAGGTTAAAGACAGTGATGTTGTCAGATGATTCATCAGCATGCCATTGGGGTCAAGATAAGAAGAAGCAAACAACAACAACAAAAAACCTAAGGCACTTCTTGCTGAACTGGGTGGTGTGTGTGTGTGTGTGTGTGTGTGTGTGTTGGGTTGATTCCCAGGGAAAAAAGAAGTGACGATTCTTCCATGGCATGCTTGACCACAAATCACCAAAGAACTGCCCATTGGTTGTAGAAACAATAAACAGGGTCAATAAATTTGGACCAGAGCTCCTAACTAGGTTATGTCTATGGGAAATACAGTGGAAAGCTGACCTCTTTAATTCTTTTTATTACACCTCAGTGTCATTAGTATCAGTAGGTCTTTTCAGATAACATACTTTTAGTTCTTATGGTATGGTATAACTTTCTAAGTTTTTTTCCCATTTTTGAGTCTTCCTAAATATTTCTTACCTTATATCTGTAGAGCTTTCTGGATTTTCCTCCCTTCTGACTTATACATATTCTCATGTATCTTTGTTTAACTTTCTTAAATCAAACTATGATAGCTTAACATTCCTTTCCTGTATTCTAAGGAATTGGTGACCCTGCCCTCCATCTGCAGGCTTCAGGTTTCATACATTTACCCAGAGCTATTGAATCAGGGGTATTTTGAGCTACTATTCTCCCTATGTCTACTTTTGTTTTTTAGCAATCTTTTAAATTTTGTTCACGTTTAAATAATCACTTTTCAAATAAACAGTGCATGTACATGGTGCAAAACCCAGAGAGTAAAAAGAAATGTTTTTAAATAACCTCAGAAAGTGAAGTTTTTCTCCTATTTCAACCCTGAACATTCAATTCCCTTCTCCTGAAGCAATAACTATTATCTATTTCTTGTTTATTATCCTAAGATAGTCTAAGCATTTATATAATGTTAGCAGTCACATGCTTTATATAATCTTTTATACACAACTTTTTTCATTTAACATTATTTTAGAAGTAGTTCATATCAGTACATTTAGAAAGACCTGATTCATTATTAGATGAACCATAATTTGTTGATGGACATCTAGATGATTTCCAATCTTTTGCTATTACAAACATTGTTCTAAAACATATCTTTGTAAATAAAGTCTTTTTGCACATGTAGGAGTATATCTGTAGCATAAATCCCCAGAAAAGGAATTGGTGACTCAAAGGGTATGTGCATTTTTAATTTTGACAGAAATTTCCAAATTGTCTCTATTGAGGTAAAAAGAATTATTAATCCTATCAGCAATGTATGGGAGTGCCTACTTCCTTACATTCTTGGAAGGAAATGTACCAAAAATGTTAATCTTTCTTTATCTGATATATATTATAGTTCAATATATTCTAGATTTAGTTTGCATTTCCCTCATGAGATTGAACATAGAAATATGTTTAATATTAATTTGTATTAATATTTTGTGGATTACCTATATTCATCCATTTTCTAATTTTTAATTGGGTTGTTGACCTTAGTTTTATTGATTTGTAGGAGGATTTTTATATATTAAGGAAAATAGCCCTTTGTCTTTGGTATATGTTGCTGTTTTTTCCAGGTTGTCTTTTGATTTCCTGATAATGATTTTTTTGTGATACATTATTTTTAGATTACATAGTCAAGTTAATCTTTGCTTTTATGCCTTTTGGGTTATATGGCATCTTAGGTATTTTTCTCTTTTTTAAACTTTATGATTTTTTTATTTTTTTAATCTTTATTGTTGAGAGTATTACAGATGTCCCTCCTTTGTCCCCCTCCACCTGGTTCCTGCTCCACCCCAGGCCTTTACCACACTATCCTCTGTGTCAATGGGTTATGCATATCTATATATATAAAAGCCTAAGCGACCTTTATGACCTGTTGACTGAACGACCGGTCAACCAGTCGCTATGACACGCAGTGACCACCAGGGGGCAGACGCTCAATGCAGGAGCTGCCCTCTGGTGGTCAGTGTGCTCCCACAGCCAACCTCCTGCAGCTGGCCAACCTCCCGCAGCCCCTCCCCCCGGCCAACCTCCTGTGGCCCCGATCGGCTCCTATTGCAGACCAGGCTGAGGGACCCCACCTGTGCATGAATTCATGCACCCGGCCTCTATAATGCATATAAGTTCTTTGGTTAATCTCTACTTGCCCCCTCCCCCTTCCCTCTGAGTTCTGTTAGTCTCTGCCATGCTTCCATGCCTCTGGACCTAATTTGTTGGTTTATTTTGTTCATTAGATTCCAAGGTCTTTTTCTCCCTGGAATTATTAAAAAATTTAACCCATATTTCTTTCTAGCATTTTTATGGTTCTATTATTTCAGGTTTAAACATTTAACCCATTTGGTATAAGGAATGACAGCGATTTAATTTTCAAATATACTTTTAACTATTATCTCCCCTAATTATGTAAATAATAGCTGCTTATTGCAAAACATTTAGGGATACAGAAATACAAAAAGAATGAAAAAATCACTTCTCATCCTGTTACCTAGAGATAACCACTGATAACGATTGTATTGCCTTTTCCTTTTTTCTATGTATATATAGAAACATAGCTTTTTCTTTCAAAATCAGGATCACATTATGTATACAGTTCAGCATTCTGATTTTTTCAGCTTAATATTATATCATGAGAAAATTTCCCATGTCAAATGTGCTTATTCTTAAAATATTAGTGCTTTGTTGTCTGTCTGAGTCTTTTTCATCTATATCTATTTTGAGGCTCACTTTGAAAGCTCTGGAGTAATATAAACTATTTCTGTACAAATGGTTATGACTTTTCATGGGAAGTCTCATGCTTTCCCTTCCATCGTTCAAATTCTTAATTAGAAGTTAAGTGAAAATATACTTAATTTGGGACCAAATTATATTCTTTGTATAATGCCTAAGAATGTATATGTCAGGTAACTATTCATAATATTTTGACTTAATATCATTTATTTTATTTTATTAAAAAAATCTTTATTGTTGAAAGTATTACATATGTCCCTTCCCCCCCTCCTCCACCATTCTAACTCGCCTCCTCTCTGCCTTCCCTCAGGCCTTCATCACACTGTTTTCTATGTCCATGGGTTATGCATACAAGTTCTTTGGTTGATCTTTTCCCACCCATGCACCCACCCCTGCCTTCTGAGGTTTGACAGTCTGTTCATGCTTCTATGTCTCTGGATCTGTTTTGTTCACCAGTTTATTTTGTTCATTAGTTTTCACATTGACACTAAACCACACAAAATCATAATTTTCTATGAAAAATTTACTAATTAACTGTATATATCACTTAATGAGGTAATTATTTAAAATAACTTATAGACAATGCAAAGGGAATATGGTACAGGAGAGATTAGATTTCTTTTTTTAAGATTAGATTTCTGGTGGTCAAGTAATAAAAGGCTTCATGGAACAAGTGGTATTTGATATGGGACTGGATAGAATTTGACAGGTAGAGATAGAGGTGTGAAGAGCAAAACATTTTTGTCAGAGGGGACAAACTGTGCTAAAATCCAGCAGTGGGGATATACCAGGTATGTGTAGTGAATTTTCAGTTGTCCAGTTTGGTTGATGCATGAGTTGCATGAGTGGGAAAAGGGAGAGATTAATTTTAAAAATTAACTTTGTGCCCTGACTGGTTTGGCTCAGTGGATAGAGTGTCGGCCTGCGGACTAAAGGGTCGCAGGTTCGATTCCGGTCAAGGGCATGTACCTTGGTTGCAGGCACATTCCCAGGAGGGGGTGTGCAAGAGGCAGCTGATTGATGTTTCTCTCTCATCGATGTTTCAAACTCTCTATCCCTCTCCCTTCCTCTCTGTAAAAAAATCAATAAAATATATTTAAAAAAAATTAACTTTGTGATCATCAAACCTTAGAGGGAAGGTAGGGGAGGGTGGAGGTAAGGGGGAGAGATCAACCAAAGGACTTATATGCAAGCATATAGGCCTAACCAATGGACACAGACAACGGGGGTGAGGGCATGAGTGTGGGGGGATAAGGGGTAATGGGGGGGATAAGAACACATATGTAATAACTTAACCAATAAAAAATAAAAGTAAAATCCGCTGCTGTTGAAAAAAAAATTAACTTTGCAAATGCAAAGCTTAATGAAGGCTTTGAAAGATAGACTGAGGGGTTGCTACTTTTCTAGATATTATAATGATGAAAGGTTTTTGACTTTTTCCTATGGAAAATGTTAAACATACACAGAAGTAAACAGAACAATATGACAACTCCTCATGTAGCCATCATCCTGCTGCAGCAGTTGTGATTTTTTTCAGTTGTGATCTTATAGTCACTCTTGTTGTATCCTCATGCCCTATTTCTGCTATATTATTTTGAAGAAAATCCTAGACATCCTATCATTTCATACATAAATATTTCAGAATGTGTCTCTAAAATATAAGGATTCCTTCCAAAAACATAACTGTGATACTAAAACATAGCCACACCTAAAAGAACTAACAATATTTCCTTTAAATGATTTAAGATTTTTTAAGATGGCATGCCATGACCAGTGCAGTGTTCAACCCAGGAAGGAACATGGCTGCTCCCCCAAGCATAAAATATTGTGTTATTTAATTGAATGAACTTGATGTTGCATAAAGAGTTACCTAAATGCAGACAACAGAAATGAACCATTTTTTATGAGTGGCGAATGCTATAAGTCAATTCACTGACAGAAAGTCATTTAGAGATTTTTTTAAAGGCATGCAATTACGTCAGAAGCAGAGCCTGGAAATTATGTTTCTCAGAAGGGAAAATGGTATAGTCAATTTTCATTAAAATAAAACTGACAAAATAATTTTTTCAACCTTTTAAAGTCTTTCATAGAAATAACAGGGGTCTATTTCTTTCTGTCTTTGTCATCTTTGCCTGGAACTGCCCAAGAAAGCGATTTTTTAAAGACTAAGGTTAAAGAGGGATAATTAAGGGAAAGGAAGAAAATAAATAGCTCAGTATCCCAATAAATTGTGTCCTTCTAAAGAAACTGCATTATGCTAGAATAGATTATTATCTGGGGGTTGGTTGGAAAAGTGCTGCTATCATGGTGGAAATGCAATTACATTGTGTTGTATATTGATGAAGAGAAGGCCATTGAAAGCCAGAAGCCTCCTTATTCCCCTGGGTGCCTTCATCCCTGTGACATTAGCCACCTGGAGCCCTGTTTGTTCAGTTGCCCATATGATAGAATATCTAATCTCCTCATTTCCTGTGCTGTGGAAAATTATTTTCTTCAGCAAGTGATTGAACCCTTATTTGGGAGGAAAATCACTGATGTATTTAAGACAATGTATTTGGCACAAAGCAAAGTTGAGTCTCAGATTCCTTTTTCTAGCAGACCTTTCCCCAAAGCCTGTCATTAAAAAAAAAAGACAATAGAATGTCCGAGTGGGTTTGGTAGAGCAGAGGTGGTTTTAAAGGTAAATATTTTCATTAACTTAATTTTTGAATACTAACAAGATGGATGGGGGAAAGACATCTTTAGAACAACTATTGCTACTGCTAAATTTTATTTGTAATTCAGCACCCCTGTGAGGTCACAAAGCCATTCAAATGTAAAGAGACAATTGCACAGTACAGTGTGATGCTGATGCTTATGTAGAATGACTTTCAATTCAAGAGGGATAGAAGATGGAATATGCACAGTTTAAAAAAATTGTACTTTCTTTGCAATATAATAGCCCTAATAAGAAATAGAGGCTTCTGACTGTAGGAGGCAGAACTTGACATATACTAGTATTTTATCTTTCCTCATTTTTTTTGTTCTAACCAGTCTTGCTTTTGCTCATTGCTTTATGTCCTGTTCTTATCTTTTATTTATGTAGTTCCTGTTCTTTTCTTTTATTTATGTAGTTCCTTTATTTTATAAGGTCTACTCATCCTTATATTATGTTGGAGATAGATCAAACATTTCAACAGATTAGACCAGACAAATGTAAACTGTGTTAACATCCCCTTTATCTGTACTTTAGACTTCTGGATATCTAAACTGGCCTCTCTGCAAGGCTAGAACCTGGAAGGTAAGAAAAAGGAGGTTTTTGAGAGGTCAAAAGAACTATCACAAAGACTATGAACTTTATCCTGCAGGAGAAGCATCAAGATAGGCAGTCAGGTCCTAACTTTAATCAGTAACCTTATTTTGTACACAATTCTAATAGACTTCATTATCTGGCTTACTGCACTACAGCCAATCAGATGAGAGACTATTAATAGCAGGTCTACTGAGAGCCAGGAGAAATAACGGCCAAAAGTTTGAATGCGAGGGAGGAGTAGAAAAGACATGAAAATTGAGACAAGCTCAGGAGTCTGTGGCCATTGAATGATGGGGCAAACAGGCATGTGGGCTACAATAGCCTTAAGCACATCTTCTTCTTCAAGATAGGAACCATCTTGCCTCTCTATATGTATTCCCAGTACTTAACCCATAAAGAAGAAACTTGACTTTTTTTTTTTGAAAGCAGACATTAAAGAAGGATCCCAGTAGAATCCGTTAATGCTTATAGTGCTAAACTAAAGCTATCAAAATAATTAGATTATATTCACTGTACTTTGATTATGAAGACAGAAAAAAAAATTCATCCTACAAAATTCAATTAAAAACATTTGAGTAAATATCTGGGCATGGGATTGCTGGATAGTGTCCTAGGTTTATGTTTAACTTCATAAGACACTGCTAAATTGTTTTACAAAGTGACTGTGCCATTTTGCATTTCCACCAGCAATGTTTGAGAGTTTCTATTGGTTTTCATGCTCTCTAGAACTTGGCATTGTCAGTTTTTAAACATTTTAATTTCTAATAGGTGCACAGTGGTATATCATTTTGGTTTTAATTTGCATTTCCCTAACAACTTAAAATATTTAGCATTTTTTCATTTGCTTATTTGCCATCTGTTATCTTCTTTGATGAAGTGTCTGTTAAATTTTTTTTGCCTTTTTAAAAATTGGGTTACTTGTTTTTCTATTATTGAGATTTCAGGGTTCTTTATCTACTTTGAGTACAAAATATCTGTACTTTTATCTGTAAGTGTTTACCCAATTGAAATGAAAACTTGTGCTTACACAAAAAACCTGTTCACAAATGTTAATAGTGGCTTCGTTGTTGAAAACTGGAAACAACCCAAATATCTTATAATGTGAATGTTTAAAAGTATGTTGTATATCTATATAATGGAATACTACTCAGCATTAAAAATGAACAAGCACCAGAGTCTCATAACAACTTGAATGAAACTCCAGTGCTTCATGATAAGTGAAAGAAGCCAGGTTCAAATTGCTCTGTAATGTGTGATTCTACTTATGTGACATTCTGGAAAAGATAAAACTATAGGGATAGAAAAGAGATCAGTAGTTATCAGGAGCTGTGGGATAGGGGCAGGGTTTAACCATAAAGGGGGCTGCATGAGGGAAATTTGAAGAGTGATGGATATGTTCTATATCTTGATTTTGTTGGTGGTTTGTCAATACTCAGAATTAACATCACAGTAGATTTTACTCTACATAAATTATACCTCAGGATTTTTAAAGGAAAAAAGGAAGAGCTGGGGTAGAAAAGGGAGTAAGCTATATAATCGTGGAAGGGTCGCTACTGTGGCTATAATTCAGGGGGTTTTCAGCAAGCCAGAGCATTTCATTAGTTATCAGACTTCTATAAGAAGTTTAATCCTGTTTTAAAGGGAACATAAATAAAAAATTTTAATCATTTGAATTTTAACTTGTGGAGAATTGTGAATGCAATAGGCATAGCTTAGCAGTTATTAATGTGATGGACAGATAAAAGCATGATGAAAGAAGCGGGGAGAAAACCAATCTATACTAATAAAAGCCTAGGCGACCCTCGTGCAATGCCCTCACGTCATCACAAGATGGCCACCCTCAAGTCATCAAAGGTGGCCTCCCCCACGTCATCACAAGATGGCCACGCCATGTCATCACAAGATGGCTGCCCCTACGTAGTCACAAGATGGACACCACAATATGGCCACCACAGGATGGCCACCACAAGATGGCTGGCAGGGGAGGGCAGTTGTGGGCGATCAGGCTGGCAGGGGAGGCGGTTGGGGGTGACCAGGCCTGCAGGGGAGGGCAGTTGGGGGCAATCGGGCCAGCAGATGAGTGCAGTTTGGGGGCAACCAGGCCTGCAGGGGAGGTCAGTTGTGCGCAACTAGGCCTGCAGGGGAGGGCAGTTGGGGGTGAACAGGCCAGCAGGGAAGGGCAGTTGGGGGAGATCAGGCTGGCAGGGGAGGGCAGTTGGGGGCGACCGGGCCTGCAGGGGAGGGCAGTTGGGGGCAATCGGGCCGGCAGGGGAGAGCAGTTGGGGGTGATCGGGCTGGCAGGGGAGGGCAGTTGGGGACGATCGGACCAGCACGGGAGTAGTTAGGTGTCAATCAGGCTGGCAGGTGAGCTATTAGGAGCCAGCAGTCCCAGATTGTGAGAGGGATGTCTGGCAGTTGGACATCCCCTGAGGGGTCTCAGATTGGAGAGGGTGCAGGCCAGGCTGAGGGACACCCCCCCCCCCCCCGCCACATGCACAAATTTTGTGCACTGGGTCTCTAGTTGTGAATAAGTGACCAGCAGCTTATTTTATTTTTTATGGTTAGTTCCCATTTTATAGGAATAATAAGGAAGTCTTACCTTTTGTGACAGCATGGAGGGATCTGGAGAGTATTATGCTAAATGAAATAAGCCAGTCAGAGAAAGATAAGCACCATATGATTTTGCTTATATGTGGAATCTAATGAATAAAATAAGCTAACAAAATGGAGACCATCAGCTTATTTGTCCTTATTTTACATGCACTCAGAAACAAATACTTCACCTTTTTCTCCTTCTTTTCCTCCTCCTTCTCCACTTCCTCCTCCTCCTCCTCCTCACATCTGTTAGTCTATTCTTCACATGGGAGCCAAATCTCTCTGTGATCCAGGCATACATGCCAAGCCTCACAACTTTACTTATTTCCTATGAACATTCCTACCTGTGTGAGTTTGCTACGTTGGCCTCTTTGCCTGATATGCCCTACCTCCCATGATTCCTGATTCTTTCAAGCTACAACTCAAAACCTGCCTACTCCAAGAAGCCTTCTTTGATTACTCTATTCAGAAGTGAATTTTCCCTCACTTGTACTTACTAGATTCACAGAAAATTCTCATTGTATTGACTCCAAAGGCAGGGGGTAGAACAAAAGAACAAATATGTATATATTACAGATGCTGAATAGATACTGAACGATTGGCCTGAAACATTAGCTTTGTTTGAAGCAGTATAGTGTAGTGGCTAAAAAGCATGGAGGTGCCATGTTGCCTAGGCTTGAATACTACCTCTGCCATGCACTGGCTGTGTGATACTGGAGAAATGATTTAACTTCAAAGTCTCAGTTTCCTTATCTGTAAGATGGCAATAATAATAGCATCTACCTGGGATTGTTGTGAGGAGTAAATAAATTAATTTATTATCAAGTGCTCTATGTAAATGTTAGCTGTCATTAATTTGGAAGCAGCCTTAATACTTCCAACTAATTCTAATCAGATGGGCTAAATACATCAATTCAAAGGGTATGTTAGTTTCAAGGGGATATTATTGTTAGAAGATGTAGAAATATAAGATAACATTTACATTCATCCCATCCAGGCACTCAGAAAGATCAGCAACACTGGTTCCATTATGGATCCTAATCTAACTCTGTGAAAATTTGTCATTTTAGCCTTCGTAATGGCACTTTAAGGGGGGCTGCATTGGTGGGGCTGAAGGAGGGGGAGTCAGCTGCTGTACGACCTCTCTGAAGAGAGCACTTATAGCCTGCCTGTGCCATGAGCAGCCATCTGATATTCTAGGCAGCTGCCTGACACTGCACTTTGGTGCCCCACAGTGTAATTAACAGGCACACACACAGCTGCCTTGTCAAACAATTGGCCAGACTTGGCAGTGTATGCTGCAGAGACGGGGCTATGGCAGGGAGCACCTAGGATATGTTCACCACCTTGGGCACTGAGCTTTCCCAACAGTTCCATAATAACACTGCAGCTGCACCCTGAGCACTTCTGAAAGCACTGTGCCTGCTAATTTCTTATAGGAGACTATCCAGATTCCCCAATTCATAGTGAGTTGCCATTCTCTGGCTTAAACAACAATGTCACTAGCTTGAACTCCTCTTTGATGCTATCCGTCAGCTGTAACTGACCCATTCGAGTTTTTTGTTTTTCATTCTCATCTAACCCACACAAGGACTTTTTCATCCCTGTTACCCCTGGCCAAATAAATCTTGTTCAGAGAAGGAAGTGTAAGAGGAAGTGTGATGTCAGAAAAAAAGCACGGGACTGGGAATCAGGAGACCTCCCTGTTTGTTCTAACTCATTAGTTATAACATGACCTTGAGAAGTGTTTGTTCTCCCTGGGACTTTGCATCTTAATGTGTACAATTAAGGTGGTTAGGTTAGAGAAAGCTTTTCTGGGATATTTGTGGCTTTGGGGATCTATTACTCATCAGCCATTACTAGAACTTTGGATCTTTGATCCTGAATGCAACAGAATCCTTAGGATCTCAGAATTCAGAATCTCGATATAAGAATCTCAGAACTGTCCCTACCCTGAGTTGCCAATAACTGACTCTTATGTAGAATAGGATCCCTGTCTTTGAAACTTCCAGCCTGCCTTGCTTTCCAGCCTTTCTTGAGGGTCCTGCACACTCCTAACATGAGATCGTATTCAGAATGCTCCAACAGCTTTTGGTGAAAAGCTCAAGAATGCAATAACACTGCAGATAGAAACAAGGATCAACTTTTTTTCCATCCATTTTATTTTATTTCATTTTTCCATCTTTTCTCCATTTATTTTATTTATTTTTTAAAGTAAATTAAATTTTCCCCATCACCATTTATCCCCTCTATGCCCTCTTCCACCTCCACTCTCCCTGCCATCACCACACTACTGTCCATGTCCATGAGTTCTCTCTCCTTTTCCTTTTGTGCTCCTTTCCCTCCCAGCCTCTACCCCCCATCCCCAAACCAGAGCTGTCTGCTTGCTCTCAATGAGTCTGTTTCTGTTTTTCTTGGTAGTTCAGTTGGTTCATCAAGGATCAATTCTAAGCTTAGTTTTGCTACTCTGTATAGGGTATACTGCTCCCAGGGCTTGCTCATCTAGTTCTATTTTTCACATTTTATCTGTATCAGCCATTAGGCTGCTAGTTTGAGAAACTCTGTTGGTTTTAGCTGGGTTCATTCAGCTAATTTCCCTTATGAGGAAATGTCTCACACAAAGGAGCCTCCTATAAAAGTAGAGCAGGAGGGACTGGCCCCTGGCAGTCTCACTGCATGCTCTCTGCACATGCTTATCCATTTGAAATCAGGTTGAGGAGAACAACAGGGACAGCTCAGATAGGGTTGGTAGTGCCTAAAAGGGAAATCAGTAGCCTCATTGTGTGTGTGGTCAAAGGCTGAGACTCTACTACTACTACTGGTTCTGCCTTGGGGGATGGAGGATACTTGTTGGTAGGAGCCAATTATGTGCATCTCTCCCCAACTCTGCTTTCAGTGATGTCCAGTTGGTACCTTGACATTGGCCGCATGGTAGTATTTTTCACTATGGAAATGGGCAAACACTGCAAATCAGGGATGTTTATTTTTTCAATCTTTTTTCGTTCTCTTGTTCAGATATGGATATATCTTTAAATTTATTGGCCTTTTCCTGTCATTTCCAATCTGCTATTGATACCATAGAGTGAGCTTTTCAAAAATATATTTTTATTGGTTTGAGAGAGGAAGGGAGAGGGAGAGAGAGAAAAACATCATTGATGAGAGAGAATCATTGATTGGTTACTCCCTGCACATCCCCCACTGGGGATTGAGCCTGCAACCTGGGCATGTGCCCTGACTGGGAATTGAACCGTGACCTTGTGGTTCATAGGTCGACACTCAACCACTGAGCCATGCCATTCGGCCCCATAAAGTAAGTTTTTAATTTTGGTTATTATATGTTTCAATTGTAAACTTTACACTTTGCTCTTCTCTTCCTTTTTTGAGACTTTCCATTTTTATAGTTGTTTCAAGGATTTTCATGATTAGTTGCAGGAATCCTATCTAATAAAAAACAAAAAGGGTAATTGACCGTACCTTTGCTATGCTTCCCATTGGCTAATAAGGGCGATAAGCAAATTAACTGCCAACTAAGATGGTGGCCAGCAGCCACGCAGCTGAAGCGAGCAGGAGGCTTGCTTGCTCCAGTGATGGAGGAAGCCAAGGTTCCCCGCCTGCTGTGGCCTGGCTCTGAGCTCTGAAAGCAACAAAGTTTCAATTATAGAAGGTAAACGAACCCCAGATACCTGCTTTCAGCAGGCCATGGCCTCAGAGCTGGGAGAGAGCAGGAGCTGGCTCTCAGCTCCAGTGACGGCAACAAAGTTTCAATTATAGAAGGTAAATAAATCCCAGAATAAAAAAAAAAGAAAAAAAGGAGAGGCTGGGAGCTTCAGTCCCCGGCCAGCCTGAAAATGGCCTTCAACCCCTCACCCAGATTGGCCAGGCACCCCAGTGGGGACCCCCACCCTGAAGGGGGTGTGACCAGCTGCAAACAGCCATCAGCCCTTCACCCAGGCTGGCCAGGCACCCCAGCGGGACCCCCACCCTGATCCGGGACACCCTTCAGGGCAAACCAGCCGACCCCCACCCATGCACCAGGCCTTTATCCTATATAGTAAAAGGGTAATATGCAAACCGACCCTAACAGCAGAAAGTCTGGGAATGACTGGTCACTATGACACACAGTGACCACCAGGGGGCAGATGCTCAATGCAGGAGCTGCCCTCTGGTGGTCAGTGCGCTCCCACATAGGGGAGCTCTGCTCAGCCACAAGCCAGGCTAATGGCTGCCAGTACAGTGGTGGTGGTGGGAGCCTCTCCTGCCTCCTCAGCAGTGCTAAGGATGTCCGACTGCAGCTTAGGTCTGCTCCCTGCTGGCAAGTGGACATCCCCCAAGGGCTGCCGGGCTGCCAGAGGGATGTCTGATTGCCAGCTTAGGCCCAATGCCCCGGGGAACAGGGCTAAGCCAGCAGGTGGTCATCCCCCAAGGGGTCCCAGACTGTGAGAGGGCACAGGCTGGGCTGAGGGACACCCCCCCCCCCGAGTGCACAAATTTTTGTGCACCGGGCCTCTAGTATTTTATAATAGTTGTTTTAATGTTATTGTCAGATAATTATAACATATGTATCATTTTGACACTGGCATCTGTTGATTGTCTGTTCTCATGTGAATTGAGATTTTCCTGGTTCTTTGTATGCCAAGTATTTCTTGGATTGCATCCTGGATATTTTGACTATTATGTTATAAGACTGTGGGTATTGTTTAAGTCCTATGAAAGATGTTATTATGTTAGTAGGCAATTAATATGGTTAGATTTGGGTTGTAATTTTCAGCTTACCTCTATGGGCTGTAGTTCCAATTTCAATTCTACCTACAATATTCTCAAAGCCTTGGTATTATTTAGATCTGTCCCAACTCTCTGCCACTCAGTGGTTAGTGTGGGACCCGGAAAGTAATCTCTCTTGTGGCTCAGTTCTCAAAGTTTTTGGCATGGTCATTAGGTTCTGGGTAATTAGGATCAGATCTACACATGTACAGCTCAGGGGTGAGTTCAGGAGTCTATAAACAATCTTATAGGTTACTTTCCTGAGCTGCTTCTTCTCTGAAATTTTCTTAATACTTTATGGCTCCCTGGGGCTCTTTTTTTTGCCTTCTAGCCAGAAACCAGGGACTTTAGTCCCCCACTTTGTTACATACTTCTGGGCCTCTGCCCACTTCCAGGGCCAAGCAGTGGGAGGATAGAAGAACACAAAAACAAAAGAGCAATGGGCATTTGCCCATATGGGCCATAGCTCCACTGATCAAAAAGGAAGGTTTTGGCCTATGCAAGCTCCTCTGCTGCCGCTCTCACTGGTTTACTTGGGATCTAGGCCATGAGAGTATGGAGATAAAAAAACAAAACAAAAACAAAAACAAAAAAAACGAAAAAGAAAAGAAAAAAAAACCTCTTTGACCATTAGGTGCTATCTTCCAGGTCCTTGAGCGACTAGAGAGTTTGTCCTGGAGCTTTCTCTGTTTGCACTGATGCCCAGTTTTTGGTTTCAGGCTACGTTGTGTTTAAGCTGGGGGATGCCACAGGGGGAAAATGGTACACATAATCAACTTCATGATACTTTGGACTCTAGTTTTCTTCCTCAATCTGCCTGCTACTATTTACTTTTCAGCATCTTCACATAGCTGCTCCATGAATCTATTCATGTTTCATACTGCATTAAATGGGAGATTTAGGGTAGAGTGTGTTTACTCCATCTTGCCTTCCTGGAGTTGAGTGCCCATTCTTTTTTTCTGGAGATCAGTGGTTAGACATTCATTAGCACACTAGTTACTGGTTGATTGTACCAAGTATGACTATAAGTAAGGAGACTCCTTATGCAACCACTCACATTGATTTCAGACCATTCTACCATTTTCTCTGCAACTCTGAACAGTTAGTTACTCTACCACTATCTTCAATATCCTCATTTGTAACTTGGGGATAATAATAGTACATACCTCATTATGTTGATGCACAGGATAGATGAAATAGTATAGTACCTAGAATGGTACCTGGCCTATAGCACATAATAAATGGAAGCTATATTATTAAAATATAGAGAAAAACTCTGTGAAGTAGTGAGGTATGTATTTTGCCAAAAATAAAACCCACAGATGGAGAGGCCTTGTGGCATAATAGTTTAGAGCTTCAGTTTTGGAGCTGGTGGGTGAATCTCCAATTTATCTGCTTACTAGCTATGTGATATTGGGCAGGTCATTTCACCCTACTGTGCCAGCAGTAAAATGGGTACAATGATAGTGCATACTTCACAGTTATTGAGAGAATTAAAGGAGATAATGCATGAAGAATACTTAATGAGTATTGACTATATTAATATTGTGTCAACTTAATCTAGTGTCTACTGTGAACTAAGCCCTGTAGGGCTACTTATGGATATTTTAAAGATAAAATACCTATAAATGACTTTATACACACATACATACATACATACATATATATGCAATTTGTACATTGTATACTGTATTGTGTTATATATGTATATGTAAACACACACACACATAATCATCTATAGGCATATCCATTAAATAGCCTTGCAAGGCCTAGTTTATAGTGCGCGCGCGCACACACACACACACACACTGGGGTGTTTGGGAACTTGCTGTCACTACCTTCTCTTCCTGAACACTACTCAGGTACCTTCTCTCTACAGCATTGCAGGACCCAGAGCCACTGTCAGATCTATTTTAAAACACTCGACAGTGCTTACTGAACTATAACGAAAAGAAATTAATGTGGATACAGTTAATTTCTCTAGGTTGGCTGAGGGCTCTGCCACTTCCTGCTTAGAGCTGTAGTCCTCAATTCCCTTCAAGTTCACAATTTGTGAGTTTTCGGCCTGACCTTTCAGTGAGCTCAGTTAACTGCTCACCCAGGCTCCCCATGGGAGGAATATGTGCATTGTTTCTTTTGCATATGGTTCCTGGAACTACAATTAAGAGAAGTCGTTTTGTTGATACACATTATTTTGTGGTTTGTCTAACACCCTCTTTCCAGAGCAGCACATTGCCTCTGATTTTCCTCTTTGGGTGTCTGATTGCATTTTTAATTTTCTTTTTATACAGTCATTTTGATTTAAAAATTTTCCTTATGTTAAGATTCCATTTGACAGCTTTAACAAAGAGTGGCATATTTGATAATCAAAGTAGCAGTGACGAAAGGTTTTAAAATGATAAGATACTGTTTTATATGTCCCCAGCATCTGTCTCCTTTTGGAATGGTAGATAGACAGCATGGTATGGTAGATAGAAGTAACAGTCCAAAAACTGATGTCAAATCCTGGATCTTCCCCTCACTTCCTTGGAGTCATAGGGTAAGTCACATCACTGCTCTGGGTGTCAGTTTCTGTCATGTGAATACAGTGAGGCTTGGGAACACAGCTTAGCTAAGGCTGTGAGTGAAGTGTGAGGATACCAGTAACTGCAGAGGAGATCCTCAATGGTCAGAGAGCACCTGATGCCTCTGGTATTGCCGCTGGGGAAACCAAGGGATTTAAAGAGCTGGTCTCTGGCCAGTCCTCTTTGCTCTTCCTCCCTCAGGCTGGTAGAAGCTCAGGAAACACATGTTCTTTGTTAAACATGGAGGCTTGAGCCAGATAATTGTTGAGGCCTGTTAACTCCAAAATTTGGTGTTTACCATGAGAGGGACTGGGTTAAAGTAGATGCAGGAGTATTTCTGAAGGGTTAAAGTAGATGCAGGAATATTTCTGAAGCTGTTGCTGTTATACTTGGGGGCCTCAAAAAAGGGGGGAATTCTAGTCATGTAACCTTGCAGTTTTATTTCCTCATTTCTGAACCAGGGATAATTATACCTGCTCTGCTTAGTGCTCAGAGCAGCTGTGAGGAACAAATGAGATAAGGGCTGTGAATGTGGTCCTGGTAGCACTCCTAAGTGGAAGTAAATCTCATTGAGCCCCCCTTGGGAAAAGTCTGCTCCTTTCCTGGCCCTCCCACTCTGAGACACTATTCAGGTACCTTCTCTCTACAGCAATCATTAAATATATTTTTTAATTAGAAAAAGTTAAATTTATTTGGGCATCATTGGTTAATAACATTATATAAATTTCAGGTTTAAAACTTGATAATACAACATCGTTATGCCCCACTGTATACTCACCATCCAAAGTCTATATTTGACTCCCTTTATCCTCTTCATCCTCCTCCCATTCCTCTTCCTCTCTGGTAATGACTGTACTCTTGAGTTTGTTTGTTGCTTTCTGTTTTATATCCTACACATGAGTGAAATCATACAGTTCTTGTCCTTTTCCATCTGACTTATTTCTCTTAGCCTGATATTCTCAAGATCCACCCATGTTGTTGTAAATGGCAATATTTCAGCTTTATTATGGCTGGACAGTGTTCCATTGTATATATGAACCACATATTTTTTATCCAATCATCCATCGAAGGACAATTAAGTTGTCTTCATATCTTGGCCACCATGAATAATGCTGCATTGAACATTTGTGAGTGTTTTCAAATCATTTGGGTAGATACCTGGAAGAGGGATTGCTGGGTTCATTGGCATCTTTATTCTTAATTTTTTAAAGAAACTCCATACTGTTTTCTGTAGTGGTTGCATCAGTCTGCATTCCCACCAGCAGTGTGGACACAAAAGTCTTCACTGCATTTGCTAGGTAGGGTCCATGTAGTCCAGCTAACAGTGCATAAAGACAAAAAAAGTGACTTAATTGAAATGACTCAATGTAGGGAAGGGTTATAGAGAATTTAATGCAATTTAAACTGAAGCATAATTATCTATGTCAAATTACAGACCCTATATTGTTATGTTCTAATGATAATTTTCAGTTTTCTCTTTCCTAAGGAATTGGGGGAAACATTTAGCTCAGTGTGGTTTAGAAATTGTTGCTGTTTTGAAAATAGATCCAGAGACATAGAAGCATGGAACAGAATGTGGGATCTCAGAGGGAAGTGGGGGTGGGTGGGTGGGAAGAGATCAACCAAATAACTTGTATGTATATATGCATAATCCATGGACATGGACAATAGGGTGATGAGGGTCTGGGGTAGGGGTGGGGGTGGGCTAGAAGAAGTCAATGGGGTAGGGGGAAAGGAAGACATATGTAATACTTTCAACAATAATGATTTTTTTAAAAAGAGAAATTGTTGCTGTTCTGGTACATTCTGGGTTTCTATACCTTTCTCCTTGTCTAAGTTCTACAGATCCTCCTCTGTGTGTCCCTTGCTGTTTTTGTCTCATGTTAAGCTGATCTGGGAAGGGTACTTTTTTTTTTATTAGGACCCTCATTAATAGATTCGGAAATTCACATTCATTTGGCAAATATATAAGTATTGGCTCTGTATCATTCAATGCACTAAGCTGGAGAATGAGGATACAGAGATTTAAAAGGTAAATTCCTATCTTTTAGTAACTTACAGTGTAGCAAAGGAGCCGGATAATTACAGTAGTGAGATAAATGCTATGACAGTTTCATAGACAGTATCAGGGGAGCACCCAATAGTTGGGGATGTTGGTGGGGTTGGTTCAGGAAGACTGTCCTCTGAGCTGAGGGTCTTAGGAGTAGTTAGAGATTCCCTGGAGAAGAGGGCTGGTTAAAGGATTTTCCAGATTGTCTAACTACTATGCTGTATACTTGAAACTAAAACAAGACAATATTGAATGTGAACTGTAATCCTATCTAATAAAAGAGTAATATGTAAATTAACCATCACATGCGACAAAGATGGTTTAAAGAACCATCTGGGGCGGGATGCTGGCAGCGGCGCCCTGGCGATGTGAGCCCTGCATCTGCACCCCGGCTGTGCAGAGGGGAGGGGAGGGGCCTTGGGCCGGAGGCCAGGGAGAGGGATGCTGGTGTTGTTGCAGGCCGGACTGAGGGACCCCCCCTTCCCGTGCACTAATTTCGTGCACCAGGCCTCTAGTTGAAAAATAAAATAAAAAAAAGATTTCCCAGGTAGTGGAAGTAGTATATATCAAGGCATTGGGTCATTGGAGATTGTTATGGAGAGCTTGATTGACTCAAGAATAGGGGTTAAGGGGATAGAGTAATGGAAGATGAGGCTGGAGAGGTAAGCAGAGGCTGGATCATGAATGGCCTTAGGCATCATGTTGGAAGAGAACACAAACATAGTGAAGGGTTTAAGTAGGAAATCAACATGCTCAGGTTTGTGTTTTTGAGAATCCAGTATTGAAAGAGGATTCAAGATGGTTAAGCACGATGCTGGAAGACAAGTTAGGAAATATGGCAGAAACCCACAGTTATCTTCCAGGTAATAGCAAGGTAATTGGAAATAAGGCAGAGGAGACAGAAGTTCAAACTTGATCCTGCTGGGGTAGTAGTAAATTGGGTCTGAGGAGGCAGTATTGGCTGAGTACAATAGAGGTCAAGGCATAGAAGCATTGGGAAAAGGCCCTGGACTTTTCTCAAATGAAGTCAGTGGTGCCAGGGCTAATGGTAAGGATAGCAGGGAGTGCTAATGGCAGTACTTTCAGGTGCAGAGTCCTGGAGAGCTTCACCAGGTTCAGTATATTGAACTCAAGTCCAGATAGTTAATTTTCTGTGCTGCTTCTCTTATATTAAGAGCGCAAACTGGCTTTTGTGTTATATTTGGCCTATAGAACATTCTAAGTATTTTGAGTTAACAACAACTAGGAGATTTTATATAAAAATCAAAAATTTTTAAATAACAAAAATCAAAATTTCTGGATTCTCTTGAGAATCCAGAAGCTCTGGCTACCTTGAGCCTGCATTCATTCCTGGTCAGGTCAGTTAGAGTTGAGTAGCTATTCCTCCTTTTAGATGCCATGCTTGCTCTTCACTCCATCATGAACCAAATCCTCACACTTTTACATGACCTGCTTGGCCAGTGTAAGCTTTGAGTTTGTGATCTCCGAGTTATCTCAGGATTTAAAGGAGACTTAAGGCAGCTAGATTGCTCATACAGGATGGTCTTTATCGACATAGTGAAGAGGCTAGGTCATCAGCTGAGAATAAAGGGTATGGATTTCAGGGAGAGTGACTAGACCTTAAAATATTGTCTTGATAACAAACCTACTAGATTAAAAAATTCCTTATGTGTGGGACCTTCTCAAAGGCTTTTTATAAAATATTTTCTTATTTCTCTGTATTGCAATTGTCTATTTACATGGATATCTACTCTTGTGAACCTCTTGTGGTTCTGTGCCTTTTCCTTGTCTGTGAGTCTAAAATAATAAAAGGTACTGAATATACACATCTATTAAAAGGAAAAATGGAGCCCTGGCCAGTGTTGCTCAGTTGGTTGGAGCGTTGTCTCATACACCAGGAGGTAGTGGATTCTATTCCCAGTCAGGGCACATACCCAGATTGTGGGTTTGGTCCCTGGTTGGTGCACATGCAGGAGGCAATTGATCGATGTTTCTCTCTCACGTCAATGTTTCTCTCTTTCTCTCTCTCCCCCCCCCCCTCTCTCTACCCCTCTCTCCCTCTCTCCCTCTCCCTTCCTCTCTATGAAATAAAAAAAATGAAAAACATGGTGGTGGTAAAACTGCTCCTCTTTGTTATTGGGGGATCCAGATGAGACAATGCATGTCAGAATACATAGCACAGAACCTAGCACATAGTAGACACACAAATCATTTTCCCTTCGCATATTAAATTGCTTAAAGAGCAGACACTTAACAAAAACTGTTTTTCTTTTCTTTTTCTTCCCCTTCTGTGGTATCTATGTTCCTGGTGATTCACCTTAGATGACGAGAATGGGATTTTACATACAGTCTCTCCCACTCAGCAAGAGTCTTGTCTATATATATTCAATTTGTTGATTGTTTATTATAAGCCTATTATTTGTACAGCCCTGTTCTAGGCACTGCAGGGTACCAGAGATAAGATCCAGTTTCTGCCTCTTGCTATTTGTCTGGTAGGAGGATTGGACACATAATAGAGGAGCTGCATATATGTAAACTATTCTGTGTGCCGCAAGAGGACAGGCAAAATGCTCCTGCCATTCAAAGGAGGGAGGAACCCATGAGGTTGGAGGCATCAGAAAAGGCTTCCTGAAGAAGTTGATACCAAAGGCATTAAAATGATAGGATTTCAGCATGTGGGGGTGGAGAGGCTGCAGAGACAGTTCTCTGCCTGCAGGGAATGTTTCCCTTGGAATTGTGCCTAGTTGTCAAAGGGCTTTTGAAAGTCTGGTTGAAGTAGACACACTAGTTCCTCTTTTGCCAAGAGGTCTGTTTACCCTCTTGGAGAACTCCAAAGATGAATGATGCAAAAACAAACTAAATCCCCAAAGTATGACACTGAACTAGGTCATGACACCAGACTTATTTGAACCATTGAACTGATATAATTTCTTTGCTGATAGCTGAACACTCATTCAGCAAATATTTATTGAGTATTTATTATATGCCAAACACTGGTACTGTTACAATATATTGGGGCATATTAAGATGAATACAGTATGAGCCATACCCTCAAAGAGCTTCTATTCTATTGAGATATACATGAAAATTATCTAATATGGGAAGTAGTCTAAAAAGGGTTTGATCAGATTGCTATGAATATGCAGAGGAGGGAGTGATTAACAAATCTGCAGAGAAGGTGAGGGGAGGTGTCACAAAGGATGTGACATTTTTGCAATCCTCACCTGAGGATATTTTTCCATTGATTTTTAGAGATAGTGGGAGAGGGAAAGACAGAGAGAAATATCAGTGTGAGAGAAACACATTAATTGGTTGCCTCCTTCACGAGCCCCGACCAGGGTCTGGGCTGGGGAGGAGCCTGCAACCGAGGTATGTGCCCTTGACCAGATTCAAACCTGGGACCCTTCAGTCCGCAGGCTGACGCTCTATCCACTGAGCAAAACCAGCTAGGGCAGGATGTGACATTTTTAATGGGCCTTGAAAACTAAGTAGGATTTCTTGAGGTAGAGAAATGAGTAAATGAACATTAATCAGAACCAGGACCTTTACACTTAACCCTCGGTGAAACTTGTGCTGCAGATGTTACTATTTTCATTTTGCAGATTAGGAAACTGAGCCTCAGAGACTAAGTGACTCATCTAAGGCCACACAACTAATAATTGTCCAATCAATGTCAGAGTTAGGCTTTGAACTCAGGTCTCTCTGTCTCCAGTATATCAGGTTACCTTCATGAGGAAGAAGCAGTGGCCATTGGGGATGTGGAAAGACATTCTAGGCAGAAGGAAAAGTTTTGCTGGAGATTAACAGGACTTGGATCAGCAGATTCTTACTTTAGCTATCACAATGACTGTCTCCTTTTCAATCACTTTAGAGTGAATATCTCCTTTTAGACGTGCTTTTGTAATGGGAGTAGTTCAGTGTCTGCTTACATTAACTATACCATTCATTTTAGCCAGAATTTATTGAGTGAATTGGCTGCAGCTCAAGGGATTTCAGCTGTTTGACCATCATCACAATAATTTGTACAGTGATAGATTGTAATGATTCTCAGAAAACTCACTTTAGCTCTTCAGTTCACCCAAGTCCCCAGATTGATAATGCCTTTTCCTCGTCCTTAACAGACAGGGAGACATAGCCTGAATGAAAAGTCTGAAAGAACCTATTTTTCAAGAAGTAGTTCTCTTGTAAAAATATATTTGATAATAACTTAAATATTTTCTGGAACAGGCAATGGTTTAAATAAATAGGTATACAGATAGATAAGATGATGGAAAAAGCATACACCTATAACATAAACCTACATATATTCATATATGCACACATGAGTAGTTAATAAATGAGAATTTGTATAGTGGCTTAATTTGTAAAAATAACCCTAGTGCAAAATCTTCCTACTTTGTTAAGAGGGGCAAATCCCTACGTCTCTCAACAGAAACAAACAAAAAGTTCTCTCCTTTGCGTAAAAGAAATATGTTTAACTAAGGACAGTGAGATTGTCAGTGAACAAAAAAGTGACCTATCCTGGTCCACTTTGCTGATGGAAACAAACTTACCAAATAGTAGGAAGCAGAAACCTCAGTGCCACCTAAAACAGTACATAGACCCACAAACTAAAGAACCTCCCTGAATCTCCCAAATGGGAGATGTTGGTCCAAGGGTGCAATGTTTCAGGTATGCAAGATGAATGAGTTCTGGAGATATACATGTATACTATGGGGGCAGTAGTTAACAGTACTGTATTGTATACTTGACATTTGCTAAGAAGGTAATTCTTAAGTATTTTCACCACAAAACAACCACAACAAAAATGGAAAAGAAAATGTAACTATGTGAGGTGATGATGGTTATGTTAGTTTGTGGTGACCATTTCACAATGTATATCAAAACATCAAGTTGTATACCTTAAATATATACAATTTTAATCAATTATAGTGGGAAATAAAGACAAACCCCTCCCAAACACAAAACTTTCTCCCATATGCCTCTGGTTTACAGCTTTGGAGGGGTGTGTGTGCACCCATATGCATCTCCAAATTGCCAAGCTTTCTCAGTCCTTTATCTAACATAATTTTAATTATATTCCTTCCTTTCTGTGCTATTAACCATAATCCTAGTTCATATCATCACCACAGCACTCTGAGACTATTGCAATAGCTTTTATATTATTCTCTCTGTTTCTAGCTGTTTTCAAATCCATCTATGCATAGCTGTCCAAAAAGTGAACATTGCTTTCTTCTTCCCAACTCTCCTTTACTCAGTGAAAAAAGATGTATTCTTTTTCTGATTAGATAACTAGCACATGTTTATTGTTAAAAGTGTAAAAATAAAATCCAGAAAAAATATACAGAATAAAGTAAAACATCACCTGAAATTTCACCACCCTGAGATAACTGTCATTAATATATTGGTTACCACCCCTTCATTCATCTCCTGTACCTATTAACACACACTTGCAATTTTACAATTCTTAGTTGTTTGCTTGTTACCCTCCACTGCATAGCCAGTGTTAACAACTGAGTGTATATATCCTTTATCTCTTTCTTTAGGTTCATGTAACAATGATAAAATTAAATAGACATATACAAAAATAGGGATTTAAAAACCATTATACCTACATTTAAAAAAGTGTCATGTTATAGACTTTTTTGTCTCCTTCTTTTCTTTTTAAAAAAATATATTTTATTGATTTTTTACAGAGGGGAAGGGAGAGGGATAGAGAGCTAGAAACATCGATGAGAAAGAAACATTGATCAACTGCCTCCTGCACAGTCCCCATTGGGGATGTGCCTGCAACCAAGGTACATGCCCTTGACTGGAATTGAACCTGGGACCCTTCAGTCTGCAGGCTGACGCTCTATCCACTGAGCCAAACTGGTCAGGGCGCCTCCTGCTTTTCTTTCCCAACACTGCAGTTCCTCCAAGTTTACTGGTACATTTCTAATTAATTCCTTTTAATGTCTGCACAGTATTCCATAGTATGGATATACAATTTATTCACTTATTTCTCTATAAACGAACATTCTTTTTGCTACCAGATTTCTGCCATATAGAAACGATGTTGCTGTAAATATTTATGTAAGTCTCTTTATATTGGCATTTTTATTTCTTTGGGATAGATTCATAGCAGTGGAATTATTGGGACAAAGGGTTATGTGTAGTTTTAATTTTTATAGCTATTCCCAGATTGCTTTCCCAAAAGGCTATAAACAGTTACATTAATATAAGCAGTGTTATGAAAGTAACTCTCCCTTTCCCATTCTGCCAGTAGTAGATGTTAGTACTTAAATGTTTACCAGTCTAATGGGTAAGAATATCTCATTATATATTTTTTAACTTTGCATTTTCAAACTGCTTTGCTTAATGACTATTTAGATTTTCACTTCATAGTCTTTACATTTATGGGGTGACATTTGTTCATATAGAATTTACTTTAAAAAGTGGGGTATTATGGAGAGTGGAAATTAAATTTTATTCTAGATGTGTGCTGATTGTGCCAGACTCTTTTATTAAATAAATTGTCCCTTTCCAAGTGAATTGACTTACCACCTTTGTCATATATCAAAATCCCATATATACTAGTCTCTATTTCTACTCTTTATTTTGTTCTACTGATCTATTTGTCTGTTCCTATGCCAAGATCAAACTATAATAATAAAAGCTTAATATCCTAATTAGACTGGATGTCTTCCAGACGTCCTTCCAGATGGCCTTCCGGACGAAGCCGGGGCTGTGAGGGAAGCCCGGGTCCCTGGTGCCTGCAGGTGGCCAGGGGGAAGCCCGGGTCCCAGGTGCCAGAGGGAAGCTGGTGCTGGCAGCTGGGGGAAGGAAGGCCTATTCTTGCATGAATTTCGTGCATCGGGCCTCTAACTCTACTTATAATGGCTTCATGATATATTTTAAATCTGGTAAAGTAGATATTACATACTGTTTTGCTTTTCTATAACTTTATTAGCTCTTCTTAGACATTTCCATTTAAACATTAAGATCATGAACTCTGTTATGAAAACATTATAGAAATTATGATATTCCAATTGTAATTGCATTAAATTTATATATTCATTTTGGAAGAATTAAAGTTTTTATTACAACTAGGTTTTCCAAAAACATGGTATGTGTTTTTATTTGTTCAAGAAAACTAACTTTAGTAGGACTTACATTATAGCCAATGTTATAAGCCAAGAGTCAGAATAAGAGATCTAGCTATTGAAAAAAGGGGAGACAAAAGAGGTCATTTTTTGCTGATACCTTGATTTCTCTCTGTAAACCATAAGACAATGAATTGAAAGTCAATCAACACTAACTATAGATATTAGAAATATGGTAAATACATAATAAGTACAGATAGCCCTCACTCTCACTATCCAAATATTTGCTCGAATGACATGAAAAAAATCATATCCAAATGTCACTATCTGAATTGAAAACCTGCTATGATGGACACATGTGTGTATCATTAAAAAATTTTACCCATTAGGTATTAAATACTATTTGTCACAATTACATGTCTTTAACATGTTACTTTATGGTTTATTTACATGAAAGTATGTATTTGTTGCAGGGTAAAAGGAAAATAATTATATCTGATACTGATATCATTGCATATTGCAAGCAAACATACCTGCTAATGAGGTCATTAAGGATTAAATAGTTACTGTTTTAAATGCTTCATGTTATGTTGAAATCTATGGTGGATGGTTATAGGTATATAAGAGTGCTTTAGTGATATTTGAAGGATTTCATTGGAATTATGTGGAGGACTAGAACACATTTTTTCTTTTCTTTTTTTTCCAAAGTAGTGATTTTATTCATATAGGTAATAAAAAAGAGTAGATTCATGGAAAAGGAGATATTGAAGATCTACATTTAAGAATTAAGGTCAAATATAAAATTTGGGGTATTAAAAATGATTTGCAGCTGTAAACAGTTTGGCTCAGTGGATAGAGCATCGGCCAGTGGACTAAAGGGTCCTAGGTTCGATTTCGGCCAAGGGCATGTACCTTGGTTGTGGGCATGTCCCCAGTGGGGAGTATGCAGGAGGCAGCTGAATTGATGTTTCTCTCTCATGGATGTTTCTAACTCTCTATTCCTCTCCCTTCCTCTCTGTAAAAAATCAATAAAATATATTTTTAAAAAAATGATTTGCAGAATATGAAAGGTTAACTGGCTTTTTCTTATAACACTAGATGCCCGTTGCACAAAGAGATTCGTGCAATAGGCCTTCCTTCTCCTGGCTGCCGGCACCTGTTTTCCTCTGGCACCCGGGACCCAGGCCTTCGCTCCAGCTGTAGCGGAGAAGCCAAGCCTCTTCAGTCTTTAGTTGTCTTCAGTCTTCAGTCGTCTTCAGTCTTCAGTCTTCTCTAGTCTTTGCTTGGGCAGAGCCTTCATTCTTCGTTCTGCGCCTGCATATGCAAATTAACTGCCATCTTTGTTGGGTTAATTTGCATACTCATCCTGATTGGCTGGTGGGCGTAGTGGAGTGACACCAATTTTCATGTTTCTCTTTTATTAGTGTAGATTACACACTTCACAAATTTATAAAAGGTATTGATATTTGTTTTATACTTTCTTAATTAAAATAAGAATGCTCAGTAAATCTGATTTAAAAAATTATCTTGATTGTTGAAAGTATTACATATGTCCCCTTTTTTACTCATTAACCTTTTCAGCCCCTGCCCCACCCCCACCCCTACAGGCCTTCACCACACTATTGCCTGTGCCCATGGGTTATGCATATCTATCTATCTATCTATCTATCTATCTATCTATCTATCTATCTATCATCTAAAAGCCAAGCAACGGGAATGACTGGTTGCTATGACAAGCACTGTGGCCAGCCAACTGGCCCAATGGGGGTGGGGCCGGTGGCTAACCTCCCACATCCACTCCCCCACTCCCTGCCTCCACCCAATCTAGGTTGGGTTGGCCAGCCGGACCCCACCTGTGCACAAATTCATGCACCAGGCCTCTAGTATGCATATAAGTTCTTTGGTTAATCTAGTCCCACTGACCACCCCACACCCGCCTTCCCTCTGAGATGCATTGTACTGTTAATGTGTTGCTGCTTTTAGAAAATTTTTTAGCCAACATGTTTTTAGGCACTAAATATATTCTGTTAATTAATGATGCCTGTTCTCTCCAAACAGTAGATTTCCACAAGTTTGGGAGAAAATGAAGATATATTTACAATGGTTAATGATTTTGGAGAAGCAACAGTAGTGTTTGATTCTACCTATGGTTAGTCAGTCTTTATGATTGCTCCCAATGAACCCAGCTTTCTGAATATGCCCTTATATAACTCCCTCCCCTTCCATGTGGCTCAATCTAGTGACATGCTTCTAATGAATAGACTATCACAAAAGTGAGGGGGTATAATATTTCAGATTTGGTTATAAAAAGACTGATTTCCTTCTTGCTTTTTTCCGTCTCTGAGCCCTCTTTCTGGGGGAAGCCAGCTGCCATCTTTTGAATAGCCCTATGGAGAAGTCTATGTGGTGTTGGGAAAATTGGACAGATACATGCAAAAAACTGAAACCAGACCACGTTCTCACACCATATATAAGAATAAACTAAAAATGGATTAAAGACTTAAATGTAAGACTCAAAACTATAAAACTCTTAGAAGAAAACAAAGGCAGTAAAATCTTGGACATTTCTCATAGCTATATTTTTTTCTGATATATCTCTCTGGGAAAGGGAAACAAAGAAAAAATAAACAAATGTGACTACATCAAACTAAAAAGTTTTTATACAGCAAAGGAAACCACAAAATGAAAGACAACCCACTGAATGGGAGATCATATTCACCAATGATACATCTGATAAGGGGTTACTATCCAAAATTTATAAACAACTCATATAATTCAACACCAAAAATACAAATAATCCAATTTAAAAATGGGCAAAAGACCTGAATAGACACTTCTCCAAAGAGGATGTATAAATTGTCAATAGAAATATGAAAATATGTTCAACATCACTAATCATCAGAGAAATGCAAATTAAAACCCCAATGAGAGAGCTTCATACCTGTCAGATTGGCTATCATCAATAAATCAACAAAACACAAGTGTTGGTGATGATGAGGTAAAAGGGAACCCTTATGCACTGATGGTGGGAATGTAGATTGGTGCAGCCACTATGGAAAACAGTATGGAGTGTCCTCTAAAAATAAAAAAAAAAATGGAACTGCTTTGTGACCCAGTGATTCCACTTTTGAGTATATATCCAAAGAAACTCAAAACACCAATTTGAAAAAATGTATGCACCCCTATGTTCAGTGCATCATCCTATCTAATAAACAAGAAACATGGTAATTAGCTGTATGTCTGCTACCCTTCCCATTGGCTAATCAGGGCGATATGCAAATTAGCTGCCAGCCAAGATGGTGGCCGGCAGCCAGGAAGCTTGAAGCGAACATGAGGCTTGCTTGCTTCAGTGACGGGGGACTCCAACGTTCCCCGCCTGCCACTGCTGGCCTCTGAGCTTGCAGTTTGAAACATTGTTACAAATATAGAAGCTAAACAAAACCCCAGAAACCTGCTTTCAGCCAGCCAGGATCTCAGAGCTGGAGTTGAAACAGTGTTTTGATTATAGAACCCAAACAAACCAGATACCTGCTTTCAGCAGCCGAGGCATAAGAGCTGGAGCCAAGCCTCAGAGCTAAAGCTGGCCCAGAATTAAAAAAAAAAAAAAAAAAAAAAAAGAGCGGTTGGGAGCTTCAGTCACCCGCCAGCCTGAAAACAGCCCTCAGCCCCTCACTCAGGTTGGCCATGCACCCCAGTGGGGACCCCCACCCTGAAGGGTGTGTGACCAGCTGCAAACAGCCATCATCCCCTCATCCAGGCTGGCTAGGCACCCCAGTGGGGACCCCCACCCTGATCCAGGACACCCTTCAGGCCAAACCAGCTGGTCCCCACCCGTGCACCAGGCCTCTATCCTAGATAGTAAAAGGGTAATATGCCTCCCAGCACTGGGATCAGCGGAGCCGCGAGGCCTCCCGGCACCAGGATAAGTGTGACAGGGGCAGTGCCCAAACCCCCTGATCGCCCTGCGGCTCTGTGTGTGACAGGGGGCGGGGCCACAACCTCCCTATCCGCCCTGCTCTGTTCCTGACAGGGGAAGGCGCCCCAACCCCCTGATCAGCCCTGCTCTGTGCCTGATAGTGGGGAGCTCCCCAACCCCCTGATCGCCCTGCGGCTCTGAGTGTGACAGTCTGCGGTGCCCCAACTCCCCAATCGGCCCTGCTCTGAGCTCGACCAGGGGCTGCACCTAGGGATTGGGCCTGCCCTCTGCCACCCAGGAGCAGGCCTAAGCCAGCAGGTTGTTATCTCCCGAGGGGTCCCAGACTGCGAGAGGGCACAGGCCAGGCTGAGGAACCCGCCCCCCCCCCCCCCGAGTGCACAAATTTTTGTGCACTGGACCTCTAGTTATTTATAACAGCCAAGATACAGAAATAACCCAGTGCTCATCAATAGACAAGTGGATAAAAAGTGGTTATTTAGATAGTAGGGGCCCAGTGCACAAATTTGTAGGCTGCCAGGTTGCAGTAGGCACAGGGGTGGGTCTTGGCCCATCCTCTGCACCCCTGCCCGGCCCCTCCTGCCATGGCCCCCAGTCCCCTGTCTATCGGCAGCCCCGCTCCCACCGGCCCCACTCGCACCTGCTGACAGCACGGAGCAATTGGGACCAGCACCAGTAGCGGGTGTGAGCAGGGCCGGAACCGTCAGAGGGTGTGAGTGGCATCTGCTGCCCCAATCGCCCCTCAGTAGCAGGGGGAGGTGGAGAAACCCTAAGGGGCAATCAGGGACAGCAGCCATCGCTCACATCTGCTGATGGCGCCGAGTGATCAGAACTGGCGCTGTGCACCGGCAGTGGGTGCGAGTGGCTGCTCCGGTGCCAACTTCAAGTGCAAGTGGGGCTGGCGCTGGCGGTGGGTGCAAGTGCTGGGCGGGACTGAGGCATGCGGGAGCAAAGTAACCACCAGAAGCTCACCCTGATGACAGCGACTGGCGTCCCTCCTTGTTCTGGTGCCCCTGCTCACCTGCTCCACCATCCCACCATGGCCACGCCCACCATGTTCCGCACACCCCCCTTGGTGGTCAGCGCATGTCATAGTGACTGGTTGTTTGGTTCTGGTTGTTCTGCTGTTCAGTCTATTTGCAAACTTTTATGGAGTCTACTATGTGAAAACAGTTTTCTGTCCTCAAGGAGTTTATAATGTACTAAGAATTATAAGAAACTAGAGGTCCAGTGCACGAAATTCGTTCACTTGGTAGGGGAGGGGGGTGCCTCAGCCTGGCCTGCACCCTCTCACAGTCTGGGAGCCCTCAGAGGATGTCCGACTGACAGCTTACGTAAGCTGTTAGTCAGACATCCTTAGCGCTGCCGCAGAGGTGGGAGAGACTCCTGCCACCACCACTGCACTTGCCAACCATGAGCCTGGCTTCTGGCTGAGCAGCGCTCCCCTTATAGGAGTGCACTGAGCACCAGGGGGTAGCTCCTGCATTGAGTGTCTGCCTCCTGGTGGTCAGTGCGTGTCATAGCAACTGGTCATTCTGCCATTTGGTCTATTTGCATATTAGGGTTTTATTTTATAGGATTTTACAGATAAGTCATGTGAGTCTTAGAGCGGTCAAATAATGTGCCTCTAAGGTCAGTCACACAGTTTACAACAGTGACATGGGGAATAAAGCCCAGATTTGTTTGATACTAGAGTTCTAAATTGGCAAAGGTCTATAATACAAAGATTGTTAGAAGTAACTCTGCTTATGAAAACCTGCTGGATAGACTCCAAGAAACCAAAGCTTGTGGGTCCCTTTGGGTGGGAGAATAGAGAGAAGGGTGGCAGAGTTGACACTCAAAGGAACTGATAGAAGGGCATCACCAGGTGTGGAGCCTGAGGCTGAATTTTCCTCTTGGGTGGAAACCTTACCTGTCCGGTACACAGCAAGACTGACAGATTGATAGCTCTCTTTTGATTCTGCAGGAGATAGTGAATGATTGTTTTTAAATCAATAGTGATTTAACTGATTAATCCCAGTAACAAGACAAGACAGAATGTAGTAAGTGGCATAAGACAGCTTTATATAAAATGTCACTGGGGTTTAGATAATAAAAAAATAATAACAAAAGCTTGCATTTTCAGAATGCTTTCTCTGCCAGGATCTGTGCTAAATGCCTTTTATGCATCATCTCACTCAGTCCTCACAGTGCTTACCTTATGAAGTAGGTAGGTTTTCTCATGCCCATGGATAACTCTGAGTTGAGCATCTTGTCCAAGGCTACACAGCTAGTAAGCAGTGTCTAGATTCAAACCCAGATCTGTGTGGTTGACCTCAGAGAGTTTCTATGTGGGTGATTCAGGACAGTCTTTATGACACAGGTGGCAATTGAGGTTGACCCTAAAGGATAGGTAGGAGGGCAGAGCCCGAACAAGCGCGTGCAAGTGATAGGGGGTGGAGCTAAGTGCAGGAACAGTAAGTGGAATAGTTTGCTTGGAGCTTCATGTGGTGGAAGAGCTATTGGGGCAGAGAAGACTGAAGAGAGCAGTTGAGACCACATTTTGGAGGCCTCTGAATTCCAAGCTGAAGAATTTGTGCTATGTAGTTGTATTAGTTTGTTAGGGCTGTCAAAATCAAGTGCCACAAAATAGATGGCTTAAGAAACAGAAATTTATTGTCTTATAGTTCTGGAGGCCAGGAGTCTGAGATCAAGAGTTTGGCAGGGCTGTTTTCTTCTTAAGGTGATGAGAGAAGGATTTGTATTGGGCTTCTCTTTGGCTTTCACATGGTCTTTTTCTCCCTGTATCTTCACATTGTCTTCCCTCTATGTCTGTATCCAAATTTCCTTTTCTTATAAGGACACCAGTCAGATTGGATTAAGTCCCATCCTAATGACCTCATTTTAACTTGATTGCCTCTTTAATGACTTTATGTCCAAATAAGGTCACATCCTGGGGTACTGGGGTTTAGGGCTTTCACATGAATTTGAGGAGGCAGCACACAATTCAACCTGTACCACTAATTAGGTAGATGGTTCAGTGGTTTTATGGAGTCTGCTTTATTTTGAGAAAACTGTTGTTTAATTTCAGACTTTCAAATCAGGTACATAAAATCAAGTGATGCAAATCATATGAAATAAAGAGGGTAATAAATCTCAGAGGCACCAGTGTGGTGAGAAGAAAAAGAAAACCTTTCTATTTATAACAAGAGCCAACCACAGACATTTCTGCATCAAGAACTGGGCATTATTCATGTCCAAGGAGATGCCTTTTTGTTTAGGAAAATGTCTTAATGACTTATTTGAGTTTGAATGGTGAACCACACATCCCTCACCCCAGCCCTGGGCATTGTTTGAAAGGGGAGAATAAAACAAATAATTAAATTTCTCATTATACTAAAGGTTGACTTTGAAAAATGGGGGTTAGGTGGAGATGAAGTAAGGAGGAATGAAGGTGAAATAATAAGAGAGGGGAGAGGAGAAGGGAAGAGAAACAAGTAAAACATGGCAGGAAACAGGGAATACAGTTGGACAGGTGGGACCACTACTTATTAGCAATGTGGCCTTGAGCAAGTCAATTAACCTTCCAGGCCTCAATTTCCTCTTCTTAGAAGTGGGGGACAAAAATGGGACTATCTCAGATGGTTGCTGTGTGTGAAGGTTAAGTAAGATAGTGGTTGTTAGATGTTTGGAACAATGCCAGACACATAATTAAGTGCACAATAAATATTAGCTGTGGGAAAGACCAAGAGATTTCTAGAAGTACTTGGAATGAGGACTCAAAACACTGTTTTTCTAACTATTGAAAGGAAGGACCAGGCCAGAGGAGGGAGGTCTTGGGAACACCCAGGCTGGAAACATCCGGGTTGCTCTGGGGAGTAAGGATGGATCTGTAGGAGTGTAGTATGCATAGGAAGAATGAAATTAATGAAGTTCCTGGAAGAAAATCAAGAGGAAAATATCTTTTAATTAATTCAATCAATGATGAGTACTCCCCAACTCACTGTTGCTCTTTCTGTCTCTTTCACAATTTGGCTCGGTTTTAAGCTATTGTGCTGCTGGACAAGTGCCTCCCCCATACCAATGTATATTTTGTTATGATATATTGCAAGAATGCAGAAAAGCATAGAGAAAAACATGATGAACACCTATGTGCTTACCACCCAGTTCTATCAAATCTGAATGTTTTGCCTTGTTTTCTACATTTCTTTTTATTTAGTTAATTTTTTAGAAATAAAATATTATAGATAAAATTGAAGCCCTTTGGACACTTCTTTCTCTCTTCCAGTCTGTGAATGCCTCTCCCAGGAATACAATTTTTTGGAATACAGTGTGAATTATGTTCCGTGGAGTTGTGCATCAGCAGTCCAGGATCCTGAATAAGATGTTTTTCATTCTTATGTATTTTTTAGTACTTTTAACACCGATGACTGTATCCATAAACAATATTCTTTTACAGTTTTTAAGCCTTACTAATGGTACCTTCCTGTATTTAACATTTTGCAACTTGCTTTTTTTTTTATTATCACTCAATTATTGAATTCATCTATGCAGATACACAGAGCTGTATTCATTCATTTCACCAACGTAAAATGAAACTCCATTGTATGACTATGTCATAATTTATCTTTTCTCATGTTGATAGACGTTTAGGCTTTTTTTTTCCTTTGCTATTCCTGCAGTGATGATTCTTGTGCATCATACAAAAGTTTCTCTAGGGAATATACAGAAGTGGAATTGTGCATCTTTAGCTCTATCAGATATTGACAAATTGCTCTCCAAAGTAATTGTACTAATGTCAATGGGGGAAAAAAGACATATGTAATACTTTCAATAATAAAGAATTTAAATAAAAAAGTAATTGTAGTAATGTACCAGTGGTATGAGTTAATATTGTTTTACATCTTCATCAACAATTGGTATCATCAAATTTTATAATGTTGTCAATCTAAAGGCTAGGAAATACCTTGTTACTTTAATTTTATTCTGTTATCTTAATCTTATTATTTTAATAGTTATTGGTAAGGTTGAGTATATTTTCATAAATTTATCAACCATTTAGTTTTCCTTTTCTGTGAAGAACCTACTCATGTTTTTAAGGATTAAATGAAGTTATATGTGTAAAGCAATTAAAATAGTGCATGATATAAAGTACACAATACATATTAGCTATTATTATTTGCCTGTTTTCCTATTGGATTTCTACTGATTTGTAATTCTGATATATATTTTATATAAATCCTTTGTTATGAGTTGCAAATATTTTTTCCCATTCTGTAATTTTTATTTTTTATAGAATGCATACATTTTAGATTTCAATGAGTCAGACTTATTCTTTTCCTATATGTTTTTGTACGTTTTGAGTCCTGTTAAAGAAATCCCTACCCTGATGTCATAAAGACAGTCTTATCTCTTTTCTTATAAAATTTTTAGGTTTAATTTTCACATTTAGGTTTTTTAAATCTACATGGATTTTATTTTTGTGTGTGGCAGAATGCATGAATTGATTGTTTTTCCCCAAAGAAAACTGGCCTCATTTACTGAACGCTCCATCTTTTCTCCAGTGATATGTAATGTTACTCCTGTTGTATATCAACTTTTTATGGCTTTGTTTTATGGTTTTCTCTTTGGTTACATTGGGCTATATGTATTTGTCTGTCCCTGCACCATTACCACATTGTCCTGACTACTCGAGTTCTATAGTACAAACTGTAAAGTAAGTTCCCCCTGTTTTGCTTTTCTTCATAAATGTTCTCAACTCTTCTTGGCTCTTTGATCCTTTATATGAATTTTAGAATCAATTTATAAAATCCCACAACAATTTTTATTAGAATTGTATTGACTTTAAGGATTAAGTTGGGAGAATTGATATCTTTATGACATTGAGCTTTCCCTTTCATGGACATGATATAGTACTGTCTTTTTAAACTTCATTTGCTTTTCAGTAAAGTTTTATTACTGTCTCTCTTAAGGTCTTGTACAAATATTGTTTGATTTATTCCCAGATACTGTATTAGTCAGGGTTCTCTAGAGAAACAGAATAGGACACATGTAGATATAGATGTAGATATAGATATAAATGGAGATTTATTGTAAGAATTGGCTTTTATGATAATGGAAGCCAAAAAGTTCCACAGTCTGCAGTCTGCAAACTGGAGAACCAGGAAAGCTAGTGGTATAATTCAGTCTGAGTCCAAAGGCCTGAGAACCAGGGGAGCTGATAGTGTAAATCCTAGTCCAAGGCCAAAGGCCTTAGAACTGGGTGGCCACTGGTGTAAGTCCCAGAGTCCAAAGACCCAAGAACCAAGAGCTCCATCCCATATCTAAGGGTAGGAAAAATAGGGACCTTCCAGCTTAAGAAGAGGAAGAATTTGCCCTTCTGCCCTTTTTTCCTTTTGGACATTCAATCAATTGGATGATGCTCATCCATATTGGTGAAGGCAGGTCTCTTTACTCAGTCTACCAAATCAAATGCTAATCTACCAAAAATATTTTCAAGATACTCAGAAATAACGTTTTTCCAACTAGCTGGTCATCTCTTAGCCCAGCCAGGTTGACTTATAAAATTAACCATCACGGGTATCTTATAATTTTGTTGCTATCTTAAAAGTTTTATCTCCTTTTTAATTCATATATTTTCTTGGCTGCTTGTGTATAGGAATGCAATGGATTTTTATATTAATCCTTTATACAATAACATTGCTAGTATCTCTTATTAGTTCCTTATATACAGATAATCCAACCATATCATTTAAATATACTGAATATTTTCCCCTACCCTTACATCTTTCAGTTTCAGATATATTTTTTAATTTTAGAATTATTATTTAAAGGGGTATATGTATATGTGTGTTTCAACTCTGATGAGACTCTTCATAGTTTCATCTATTTCTCCATCCTTTCTTCAATTTTTTGAATGAATTCATCATAGCTACTCTTGTAATCCTCTCCTAAGTGGATCTGAAACTTTATATAGTGTGCTTTATAGTACGTTTCACAGGCTTTATAGATATTATAAAATGTTCTGAGGATAAAATCAGCTATGTGTTTGAGGAGCCTAAAGTTTTTGCCAAGTCTTTTCTTAAAGTTCATTAGTCTTTCCAGAGAATAAGTTTTTGGTTTTGTTTTTCATCTTTAGTATATTTTTTTAAAAAATTAACTTCTGCAATCTTTATTACTTCCTTATTTTTCTAACTTCTTGAGTTATACATGTTTACTAATTTTAAAAATCTTTTTTTCTCAGATAAGTATCTGAGGAATAAATTTACTTATAACTACTGCTGTAGCTATATCCTTCTGGTTTATGATGCATAGTGTTTTCAAAATTTTGTACACTGAGTAATTTCCATTACAATTTCTTCTTTTTTTAAAAAAATTATTTATTGATTAAGGTATTACATATGTGTCCTTATCTCCCCATTGCCCCACACAACCCCACTCATTCCCTCACCCCCCTGGTGTCTGTGTCCATTGCTTAGGCTTATATGCATGCATGTAAGTCCTTTGGTTGATCTCTCCCTCCCCCTTACCCCCACCATCCCCTACCTTCCCTCTGAGGTTTGATGGTCTGATCGATGCTTCTCTGTCTCTGGATCTGTTTTTGTTCATCAGTTTATGTTGTTCATTATATTCCGTAAATGAGTGAGATCATGTGATATTTATCTTTCTCTGACTGGCTTATTTCACTTAGCATAATGCTCTCTAGTTCCATCGATTTCTTCTTTTTGGCCAATGAGTAATTTAGAAATGTTTCTCATTTACAATATCTGTTTTAAACTTATTTTTGTTATTTCTAATGAGGTCAGTAGGATTTTGATTCTTTGGTGTGTTCTGAGACTTCCTTTATTGCCTGTTTTAGGGTAAATTTTTAATAAATATTACATATGGCTTAAAATAAATATGTATTTTTAATCATATGCAAGATCACGTAAATATTTATTTGAAAAATATGTTTTTGTTAACTCTTTAATATAATTATTAGGTTCTAAAATCCTAGCTTTGAAGCCTTCTTATATATTTTGATATAAACAACATATCACTTCTGTTGATCACAAAGTAGGTAATTCATTTGAGTTACAAAATGTTTTTCTTCTAATTTATGGATGAGAATATTAAATACACATGCCAAATAGTCTTTTAGGTATCTATACTTTTATGTTATTTGTTATAATAATACACTATAAGATAGGGAGAGCATAACATGTATTTTTCCATCCTAATATTCTCTCTTGAACTGTCTAGTATTCCCATAGTAAATTTTGAATCTTACTAGATTGGCTAAAGTCTTTTGCTCCCTTCTCACATTGCAAGAATATTAAAAAGAGCTAGAACTTGAAGTGAAAATTTAGTAATATAGGAACCTCCAGAATATCTCCTGGGTCTTATTTAAATAAGATAGTAGATGCTGTTGCTATAGCATTCAAAGGCCATGGTACTTTATTTTTTTAAATATATTTTCTATTGATTAAGATATTACATATGTGTCCTTATCCCCACGTTACCCCCTACCCCCCCCCACCCCCCCGCTCATGCCCTCACCCCCCCGTTGTCCGTGTCCATTGGTTAGGCCTATATGCTTGCATATAAGTCCTTTGGTTGATCTTTCCCCCTTACCTCCACCCTCCCCTACCTTCCCTCCAAGGCCTGACAGTCCAATCAATGCCTCTTCGTCTCTGGATCAGTCCTTGTTCATCAGTTTATGTTGTTCATTATATTCCACAAATGAGTGAGATCATGTGGTATTTATCCTTCACTGACTGGCTTATTTCACTTAGCATAATGCTTTCTAGTTCCATCCATGCTCTGTCAAATGGTAAGAGTTCCTTTTTCTTCTTCCTCTTCTTAAAGAATACCTTTCAGCATTTCATATAATGCTGGTTTGGTGGTGATGAATTCCTTTAGCTTTTTCTTATCTGTGAAGCTCTTTATCTGACCTTCAATTCTGAATGATAGCTTTGCTGGATAAAGTAATCTTGGTTGTAGGTTCTTGCTATTCATCACTTTGAATATTTCTTGCCACTCTCTTCTGGCCTGCATGGTTTCTGTTGAGAAATCAGCTGACAGTCGTATGGGTACTCCCTTGTAGGTAACTGACTTTTTTTCTCTTGCTGCTTTTAAGATTCTCTCTTTGTCTTTTGCTCTTGGCATTTTAATCATGATGTGTCTTGGTGTGGTCCTCTTTGGATTCCTTTTGCTTGGGGTTCTTTGCGCTTCCTGGACTTGGAAGTCTATTGCTTTCACCAGGTAGGGGAAGTTTTCTGTCATTATTTCTTCAAATAGGTTTTCAATATCTTGCCCTCTCTCTTCTTCTGGCACCCCTATAATTCTGATGTTGGTATGCTTGAAGTTGTCCCAGAGTCTCCTTACACTATCTTCATATTTTTGGATTCTTTTTCTTTTTTCTTCTTCAGTTGGGTATTTTTTGTTTCTTCGTATTTCAAATCTTTGACTTGATTCTTGAGATCCTCTTGTCTGCTGTTGGATCTCTGTATATTATTCTTTATTTCAGTCAGTGTATGCTTAATGTCTAGTTGGTCTTTTTTCTTTTTTTTAAAATATATTTTATTGATTTTTTACAGAGAGGAAGGGAGAGAGATAGAGTTAGAAACATCGATGAGAGAGAAACATCGATCAGCTGCCTCCTGCACATCCCCCACTGGAGATATGCCCGCAACCCAGGTACATGCCCTTGACCGGAATAGAACCCGGGACCCCTCAGTCCGCAGGCCGACGCTCTATCCACTGAGCCAAACCGGTTTCGGCTAGTTGGTCTTTTTTCATATCCTCCAGGGTCTCACTAAATTTATCGGCAGTTTCCATAAAATTCTTGAAAAACCTTATAAACGTGGTTTTGAACTCTATATCCAGTCATTTGCTTTCCTCCATTTCTGTCATTTGTGACCTGTTTCTTTGTCTCCGCATTTTTTATGCTTCCCTGTGTTGGTAGAGTGGTTTTGTGTGCTAGGTGTCCTATAGGGCTCAGCTTCCCAGTTACCTGAGGTGGACACTCTTGGTGCACTGCCTTGTGGGCTTTGTGCACAGTCTTGTTGTAGTTATGCCTTGATTGTTGTAGGTATCACTGGGAGGAATTGACCTCCAGGCCAATTGGCAGTGAGAATCAGCTGTGTCTGCAGTGGGAGAACTTCTGTGCTGAAGACACCCTTCTGGGGCAAGACTTGCTTCAGTGGGGCTTTGGTGCTCACTGAGTCTGCCCCCTGAGTGTGTCCCTTATGGATCTGAGGAGTTGTAATCTGGATGGTCCCACTCTGACCACTGGGTACACTGGCTCTTGGATCTAAGGATGTGATAATTTAGTCTCTGCCTGAGGTTACCCAGCAGGAGCTACGAAAAGATCTGCAGATTCCCCTTCCTTTTTTGGAGTTTGGAGGTGCCCAGATGAGGCCCAGCTGTGAAGCAATGCAAGCTGCTGTGGGGCCTTGGGCCTTCTCTTGGAAGTTCTGGGTCTGTCTGGCCCAGCTGTAATTTTTTAGGTAATTTTCAGGTTGCAAAGTGCCAGGTCATTCATATGCAAAAGCCTCTGCCGCAGCCTGGGTGGGGCGGGGTCTCAAGGAATCAACAGGGAGGAGCAAGCAGCTATGGCAGATCCTCAACCCTGCCCTAAGGGGCCGCGAGTCTCAGTGTCCTGGTAATTTAATTGCTGCAAGCACCTCTGAGAGAAAGCTGCCTTCGAGTTCCGAGTTCTGCCCGCTGCCAGACAGTCCAGTTTCTCCCCGTATGAGTCCTGGGTCCCCAGAGACTTCCCGGAACTGGAGTTCAGAGCAGTCGGGAGCTTGTGACTCCCTCCCAATTCAAAAAGACAGCCGCGTCCTCAGGTACCAGCCCCTTTCTGCATGCCCTCGAGCCTCCGTACCTTTGCACTTTACTTCCGCAGCTCCTGACTCTCAGTGTGCTTTTCTCTTTCTTCCTAGTTGTAGAATTTCCACTCAGCCAGCCTTCCTGTAGTTCTGGATGATGTCCGTTTTGTCTTTTTGTTGTATTTGTGAAGTTGTTGTAGGAGGCAGCAAGTTCGGTGTTTACCTATGCCGCCATCTTGGTTTCTCCCCGGCCATGGTACTTTAAATTGCTTCTTTGTTACTTGAAGCTCAAACCTCAGTAGACCCCTGAATTGTAAGGAACATATATTATCATATCAGTGTCCTAGAAATATGAATATGAATGAGTCTTGGCTGACTATCCATATTTGGCTTACTTGAAAGGTCTTAAAAATGAATTGGTGTTCTTGGACCCAATTTAATTTGTAATGAGTCTAAGAAACTAAAGAATCATTACCATGGGGCTCCAGAATGAAATCAATCTTTTTTTTTTTTATTACATTTTGCCTCTATCTTTGATGTGATGGTTTTAAAGTGGAACGGAGACTATTAATCAGATGCAAGGAAACTGAGACTATCACATTTAAAAATCTAAAAATTTCCCAGCTGCCACTGATTCATATTTAACTCCTAAATAATTCCATATATTTCTTGGGAATTTAGTAGGTTTGGGAGGAGTGGTTGTTTCCCCTGGAGAGATGCTTAGTGTCTATAAGAACAGTGTTGGCTTCGAGAGCTTTAAGGGATTGGTGAGTATTGTGACTTTTCTCTATGGTGGTCAGATTTTTGACATTAGCTTCCTGAAGCAATAATCCTCTTCGCCTTCCTTTTACATAACAGAAAGAGACTCATTATTTTCTGTTATTTGGATAACATAGACAAGGAAATGATTTTTTTAGGTTATTTGAGGAGATAATTTCAGGTTGCTGCTTACATAAACCAGAATCTAAAATGTTATAATTGACCTCATGGGCAACCCTCAAGTTTATTTATTTTTTTATTGATTTCAGAGAGGAAGGGAGAGGGAGAGAGAGAAACATCAATGATGAGAGAGAATCATTCTGCAAGCCGGGCATGTGCCCTTGACCGGAATCGAACCCATGACCCTTCAGTCTGCAGGCCGACACTCTATCCACTGAGCCAAACCAGCTAGTGCGGCAACCCTCAAATTTATAAAAAGAATGTATTACCACATTTTGTAAGTGGCATGTTTGGAATTGGTTTCTCATAGATACAGTGCTATATTTGATTAGGGTTCAAGGTGGGACTAAAAAACTCCAGTTTCACCCAGAGTGTGACTGAAATGTTGTTACATTTATGGTTTTAACCCTTTTTTCTTTTAAGTTTTATAAAGTATATTTAAACATACAAAATATCTTTAAAGGTTACCAAGCACCTAGGATCCTAACCACATGCTCCATACTTAGGAACTCAACTGGGGCTTTGTATGTTACTTAATCCCCTGAGTGCACCCTTAGAAATTAGCCATCAGTGAGAGGGAGTGAGGTTCCCTGAACCCCCAGCTGAAATGACATTCTGGATGCTTCAGTTTCTACTTTTCCAGGTCTCAGGAGTCAAAATGCACATGTTATCAAGACGGAGGGAAAGAATGAGGTGGACACTGGAGGCAAGTGGATGAGCTCCAGACATTAGCTAGACACCCAAACACCCGGGTAGAGCCCTAGCTGGGAGCAGCTGGGAGCAGGGGAACTGGCTTCTTTCAATCAGTCACGCTGGAGAGTGGAGTGAGGAAAGTTCCCACAGAGCTCCTGTAGCTGCAAGCCTGCCCTAGCAGACTGGAAGTGTAGTGAGGAAGGCAAAGCTAAATTCATTAACATACCAATTAATTGGCATACCTATCAGCAAAATCCGGCCTGGGGAACTCCATTAGTTAAATAGCTTGGGTGTTTCAACAGGTAAATTATAAGGAAAAGAGAAGAAAAGAGGGATATTAGAGTAAAAGAGATTAAAAGACATCTAGTTTTTCAAATGGGCAAGACTAAAATAGAGTGTCTAGGGATTCACATTTAGGTGATAAAACTGTCTTTTTAAGACAAGGAAGTGTTTACTATAAAAATCTAGACAATAGTTATGTATGGGTGAAGGGAGGGGCTTGTGATGTGGGCAGTATACATGGAAAGGGCTTCTGGGGAAACTGACAAAAATCTATTTCTTGATATGGTAATGGTTAAAAAGGTTTTGCTTTATATGAATTCATTAAGCCATGCATCTGTTAATCTGTGTGGTTTTCCTTATCTGTTTTACTTTACAATTAAAAGCATAGAAAAATAGAAGAAGGGCATAGCCAGGGAGACAAAGCACTAAGCAGCTGTGGGAGACTGACATGGTTACTGAGGATTTTAAAGGAAAGTAGAGGAAAAAACATTTCTGTCACAACATAGGTAGAATGGACTGGAGAAGGAAGTGGTGGCTGGAAAGGCATAACAGTGACAGAGAAAATGAAGAGAAGGACACAAGGCTTGGAGAGAATTGGGAGACTTCTGGGCTGAATCTACTGTTCCTCATCAAAGGAGCATAGGTTGAGGATCCTTGTGGTGGTGCTGCTCCAAATATGATCTGGGGCAGAAACAAGTGTTTCACATGTTACTTGTGTTCCATTTCAAAACATGAATAATGTCATCAACTTGCCTCAAGATGTTATGAAATACCAATACATGGTCTGATATTTAATCCAAGTTTTAACAGCATGGGTTAACTTAACACAAGATTTCTAGGTTGAGAATCACCTAACAAAATAGCAAACCTTAAAAACAGGCAGCCCGAGAGCAGGCAAGACAGAAGGGTTCAAATAGGTGGTGAGAAATAGGGAGTGGGGGCCCAGTAGTTGTGTTTGTGATTCAAAGTCAAGACTCTAGTCTTCCAGAATACTGGTAAGACCCTGTTTCAGAGCAACTGAGGCTGCAGGCAAATCAACCAGATAGAGACTTAGGTAAAGGGACTAAGCGGGCAACATTAATTGCATCTGGAGTATAAGGCACAATGTTATAACAGGATCAGCAGCCAGGTTGACTGCATGCAGTCATCTGAGTTATGGGACTCAGGCTCCTTAATTTCTCCTTGATGCATAAAACAGGATTTGTTCCAGAGCTTGGGGCAGACTGAGTCTAGGGGAGTGAGATTGGGGACAGACAAGTGGCCCCAGCTGTGAAATTTGTTTTGTTCTTTCACTCCTTAATCAAATACAAGTAAGACTCTGTTTTCATACTATCATTTTCCCCCTAGAGATTTGACAAGATTTAGGTTCACTTTTTAAGTTAAGAATTTCTCATTGGTAGTGTTTATCCCATTGCAGCACATCAGGCTGCCTATAATGTCTCAGTGTCTCACTTTTTATAATATTAAGATCGATCGGTGGGGTTCAGGTGGTGTCATCCTGATTCTTGCATTTTAAAGTATCTCATCAACCTTTAACCTAATGATTTTAGCATCTACTGATGATCATTGCCTAGATCCATTATTTCATTAAAGGCAAGAGAGTGGTGATTTTTTCCAATGCTGTCATTTCTTCTGCATTTATTAACTAGAATTCTATAAAAAAGAAATTTCCCTAACCAATTATGTGATTATCCTGAAATATAGTTCTTATAGGAAAGGTAGGACAAGTGCTTAATTCTTGTCTTTTACTTATCAATTTTCAGAACGATTTGATTTCCTAGTAAGCTCCAATGGTGACTAATGTGTTTTTATGAGCTCATTATGAATTTATGAATTTTTATGTATTTAATATGTCTCAATAAATCACTGTGATTTTTTTCCTTTGATACCCAAATTGTCTTATATTAGGCCAGTGGGAGTTCTTTTAAAGTTGACTCCTGAGGCCTTTTGATATGACAGCAGTATTGCTGATAGCTTCCTTGCTTTCTAGCACAAGAAGATATTCCAGGCAGGTTCTGGAGTCAGCCATTTCTCTAAGCAGTGGTTCTCAACCTTCTGGCCCTTTAAATACAGTTTCTCATGTTGTGACCCAACCATAATATTATTTTTGTTGCTACTTCATAACTGTAATGTTGCTACTGTTATGAATCGTAATGTAAATATCTGATATGCAGGATGGTCTTAGGTGACCCCTGTGAAAGGGTCGTTCGACTGCCAAAGGGGTCGTGACCCACAGGTTGAGAACCACTGCAAAGAATCCTGGTTTTATATATTGGGGAATGACTTTCACAGATTACAGTTTGTGTGCTAGGGCACTCATTGCTGTTTGTCATTGCCTCTAGGACTTCTCAGTGGTCGCAGCTAGGAATTACCTTTTTGTTAAAAAAAAAGAAAAGAAAAGATGAGCTAATAGTGATATTTCCAATTTTAAATGTAAGATTATAAGGTTTTTACCTAACATTGAATTTATATTTGTTTCTCCTTTCTTTTATTTTGAACATATTGGGCTATTTATTTATTGAATTTATTGAGGTGACACTGGTTAATAAAATTGCATAGGTTTCATGTGTACAATTTTATAATACATCATCTGTATATTGCATTGTGTATTTACCACCCAAAGTCAAGTCTCCTTCCATTATCACATATTTGACCCCTTTATCCTTCACTGCCTCCACTTCCTTTCCCTCTGGTAACCACCATACTCTTATCTGTATCTATGCTTTTTTGTTTGTTTGTTTGTTTTTCTTGTTTATTTGTTGCTTTCAGTTCTATATCTCATACAGTGGGGCCTTGACTTACGAGTTTAATTCGTTCCGTGATGGAGCTTGTAACTCAAATTACTCATATGTCAAATCATAAAGTGAACGAGTGAGACACGTGATGCTGGGCTGATGTTGTGGCGTTCACTATGACATTTGCTGTGCCAACTAGCGGTGGGGTATCTGAAGCTGGCTCGTAACCTGAATTTTAGCTCGCAACTCAAAGCAAAAAAATCGGCAGAGAGACGGCTCATATCTCGAACAACTCGTTAGTCGGGACACTCGTAAGTCAAAGCCCCACTGTATATGAGTAAAATCATATACTTCTTGACTTTTTCTGTCTCACTTACTTTGCTTAGCATGATATTCTCAAGATCCATCCATGTTGTCACAAATGGCAATTTTATCTTTTCTTAAGGCTGAGTAGTATTCTATTATATATGTACCACATCTTTTTTATCCATTCCTCTATCGCAGGACACTCAGTTGTTTCCATGTCTTGGCCACTGTGAATAAAGCTGCAATGAAAATAGGGGTGCATATATCTTTGTGAGTAAATGTTTTCAATTTTTTTGGGTACATACCCAGAAGAGAGGTTGCTGGGTCGTATACGGTAATTCTATTCTTAATTTTAAAAATTTATTTATTTTTAAAATTCTCACCCAAGGATATGTTTTTTATTGATTTTAGAGAGAGAGGAAGGGGGAGAGAGACATTGATGTGAGAGAGAAACATCGATTGCTTGCCCCAACTGGGGATCGAACCTGCAACATAGGTATGTGCCTAGGTATCTGACTAGAAATCAAACCCACCATCTTTTGGAGCATGGAACAATGCTCCAACTAACTGAGCCCCCTGTCAGGGCTCTATTCTTAATTTTTTGAGAGGCCACCATACTGTTTTTCTTAAATTTATCTTTTTTGTCGAAAGTATTACAGATGTCCTCATTTTTTTCCTCCATTGGCCCACCCCCCAGGCCTTCACCACACTATTGTCTCTGTCCATGTGTTATGCATATAAGTTCTTTGGTTAATCTCTCCCCACCCAACCCCACCTTCCCTCTGAGATTCATTAGTCCATTCCATGTTTCTATGCATCTGGATATATTTTGTTCACCACAGTTTATTTTGCTCATTAGATTCCACATATGAGTGAGATCAGGTGATACTTGTCTTTGTCTGACTGGCTTATTTCATTTAGCATAGTACTCTCTAGGTCTCTCCATGCTGGCTCAAAGGGTAAGAGATCCTTCTCTTTTATAGCTGCATAGTATTCCATGGTGTAAACGTACCACAGCTTTTTAATCCACTCATCTACTGATGGGCACTTGGGCTATTTCCAGATCTTAGCTACTGTAAAGAGTGCTGCTATGAACATAGGGATGCATATATTTTTTTCTGATTGGTGTTTCAGGTTTCTTAGGATATATTTCTAGAAGTGGGATCACTGGGTCAGAAGGCAGTTTTATATTTAATTTTTTGAGGAAACTCCATACTGTTTTCCACAGTGGCTGCACCCCCACTATGGGAATGCACCCTCGGTCTGCATTCCCACCAGCTGTGAATGAGGGTTCCTTTTCTTCACAACCTCTCTGGTTATTAGCTGTCTTGGTGATAATAGCCATTCTAACAGGTGTGAGGTGGTGTCACATTGTAGTTTTGATTTGCATTTCCCTAATAGCCAGTGAAGTTAAGCATCTTTTTATATATCTGTTGGTCATTTATATGTTTTCTTGGGAGAAGTGTCTGCTCAGGTACTCTGCACCTTTTATAATTGAATTTTTTGTTTGTTTTTGTTGTTAATAGCATTACCTATAATATAATATTATACTAGTTACCTCTAATACTAGTTACCAAGGGTTCTCCTGTGATCACATCCAATTAGGGGTATACAATTAGGGGTGTAAATTCAAAATTCTCTTTTTCTAAAAATGGAACTTCCATTTGACCCAGTGATCCCACTTCTAGGAATATATCCCAAGAAACTAGAAACACCAATCAGAATGGATATATGCACCCCTATGTTCATAGCAGCACAATTTGCCATAGCTAAGATTTGGAAACAGCCTAAGTGCCCATCAGCAGATGAGTGGATTAAAAAACTGTGGTACATCTACACAGTGGAATACTATGCTGCTGTAAAAAAGAAGGAATTCTTACCATTTGCAACAGCCTGGATGGAACTGGAGAGCATTATGCTAAGTGAAATAAGCCAGTCAGAGAAAGATAAATATCACATGATCTCACTCATTTGTGGAATATAATGAACAACATAAACTGATGAACAAAAACAGATCCAGAGACAGAGAAGCATCGATCAGACCATCAAACCTCAGAGGGAAGGTAGGGGAGGGAGGGGTAAGGGGGAGAGATCAACCAAAGGACTTATATGCATGCATATAGGCCTAACCAATGGACACAGACACCAGGGGGTGAGGTCATGAGTGGGGTTGTAGGGAGCAATGGGGATATAAGGACACATATGTGATACTTTAATCAATAAAGAAAAAATAAATAAAAGTAACAATAAAAACAAAACAAAATTCTCTGTTTCAAAGTCAAGTTGAAATAACTATCTTCTCTGTAAGGGTTTGTCCCCAATTTAGTAAAAGTTCATTTATTTCAGTTTGGTTTGCACTTTTTGGGTTTTCTTCTTTTTGATTAATTTTGTGCCAAAGTTGAAGTATACAGTATAACAAGGTATATTTAAAGAAGTCTCAAAGGCCATCTCTGACTCTTCTACCCTGTCCCCTCTCTTCTCCTATAGGTAAGTATCTTTATTGCCTATTTATTGTGTTTTTTAAAAAATATAAGCAAATGTATGTTTTCCTTTAGAGTAGACTATTCAAAAGGTGGCATTATTACAAGCATCGCCTTCCTCCTTTCTTCCCCCTTCTTTTTAATTAACACTACACCACTAGACACAGGCATATGGGTACAACAGAATTTTAAAGTATAAATATGATTGCAGTATATTATAGAGAAAATTGCACAAATTATAAGTGTTCAGCTTGATGGATATTCACAAAATACACATAACTATGTACTAACCAATGGAAAACATTGGGCACCCAGAACAGAACACACCAACAACTCAAAAGCCTCCCTTATGCCTCCCTTTCCAGGCACTATACTCCTCTCAAGTGTTACCACTATTCTGACATTTTTTAAAAATATATATTTTATTGATTTTAGAGAGGAAGATAGAGGGAGAGAGAGATAGAAACATCAATGATAAGAGAGAATCATTGATTGGCTGCCTCCTGCACACCCCCTACTAGGGATCCAGCCTGCAACCCAGGCATGTGCCCTTGACCAGAATCGAACCCGGGACCCTTCAGTCTGCAGACCAACTCTCTATCCACTGAGCCAAACCAGCTAGGGCAGTATTCTGACATTTTTAGAAATTGAATTTATTGGGATGACATTGGTTAATAAAACCATACAGGTTTCAAGTGTACAACTCTATAACACATCATCTGCACACTGCACCATGCACTCACCACTCAAAGTCAAGTCTCTTTCCACTACCATTTATCCCCCCTTTGCCCTCTTCCACCTCCCCCCACCCCCTTTCTCTCTGGCAAGCACCATACTGTTGTCCGTGTCTGTTTTTTTCTAAATCCCTTTACCTTTATCAACCAGCCCCCCCAGAGTCTCCCCCCAACCCCTCTCCCCTCTGACAACTGTCAGTCTGTTCTCTGTATCTATGAGTCTGTTTCTATGTTGTTTGTTAGTTTACTTTGTTCGTTAGATTCCACATAAAAGTGAAATCATATGGTATTTGTCTTTCTCTGACTGGTTTATTTCACTTAGCATACTACTCTCTGGTTCTATCCATGCTGTTGCAAATGTAAGATTTCCTTTTTATGGTGGAGTAGTATTCCATTGTGTAAATGTATCACAGCTTTTTTATCCACTCATCTACTGATGGGCACTTGGGCTGTTTCCAAGTCTTGGTTATTGTAAATTATTTTACCCTTGCTTTCCCCCCTAATAACAGATTCTGTTGATATGTCATAACAGTATGTAGAAGCCATTCTCATTGTTTTATTTTTGAAAAATATGTATAGTACCCATTGTGCGGATGTACCATAGTTTATTGAAGCAGTCCCTGATTAATGGACATTTGACTTGTTGCCAGTCCTTTACCACTATAAATAATGATGCATTGAATGGCCTTGTACATATGCTATTTTGTCAGTGTATCTTTGTGATAACATTGATATAATTTTTTAAAAATATGTTTTTTTATTGATTTCAGAGAGAGAAAGAGGGAGAGAGAGGTAGAAACGTGGATGAGAGAGAAGTATCAGTCAGCTGCCTCCTACACACCCCCTATTGAGGGTCCAGCTTGAATAGAACTGTGACCTCCTGGTTCATGGCTAGATGCACAACCACTGAACAACATTGGCCTGGCAAATTTTTGATGTGAGCTTCAGTTAATCAAGACTATTACAAGTCCCTACTGTCTGGTCAACAGTGAAAGCTGCTAATGTAGTGTTGATGAATGCTGTGGAAGGAAAAGTCTTAAAGATAGCAGATATATTCGCAAATCACTTATAACTCACTGCCCCTCAACATTCTCCAAAGGCATCATACCCACTCTGGTCTTTGGATCTTTGCTTGTTCACAAACCACCAGCCCCAGAATACTTTCCCTCCTCCATGACTTCTAATTTGAACCTTTCCTATTTTTATGTCTTTGTGTCCTCTAACCATTGAAAGTATTTTAAAACTTTTAAATTTATAGTTTGAATATTCAAGAGGTCTTTGAAATAATGGTTATCTTCCACCTACAATTAGATTATACTGCTGCAAGAAGGCAGAAGTATCTTCTTGGTTTTGTTCTCATGGTCCAAACCCCAAAGCAAGGGCAACTTGGTTAAGTTTTTCTAAACCTGTTTCTTTATCTGTAAATGGAAAGGATGGGTTGGATGATTTTAAAGTCTCTGACCCCAACTTTTGTGAGTCTAAATAATTTCCTAAATGATTTTAGTTTTCTTTGACTGATTCTTTTTATTTTCTTTGGCAAGAGAGAAAAATGTGCTATAGGCTTTTCCTAGGCATATACTACTCAGGAATTATCTATAATTAAAAAGAAAAATTTGAAAAGAAAAATTTGAAAAGCAAAGCCATTTTCCTTGTTACTGTAACCAAAGAATGAAATCCTCCTCTTGTGTGTTGTCTTTTTTTTTTTTCTGCTGGCTGGGTATTTCTTAAATTTATATTTGTTTTATTTGATAATTTATTTCCTTATTTAACAAACATTTATTGAATATTTTTTATGTGCTAGTCACCATTTGTTATTATTGGCTTTGCTCCTTTTGTTTCTTTGTTTTTAGCAGTAGTGTGAGCTCAAAATCTGTTTTCTTTTTTTGTAACTTCTAATAATAGATACATACAATTGCCAGAACCTAAACTTCTAAATAACAAACTAAAGCAATTTTCTTGACTAAATGATAAATTGGATTAATTATATTATTTAAGTAGGTAGTAAGTGATTTTGTGGTTCTCCTACATTTTGAATTAACAGACCAATAATATTAAAAGAAAAAATAGAATGACCTAGAGTTGCTCTTTGTTTTTTTGCTAAGTGAGGATGTTAAAAAGACAACTGCCACCATAAAATAAGAAAATTTCAGTGCCAAGAAAAAAAATCGGAACAGAAATATTCATGAGAAACTTGTAATAAAAGAAATTTTAAAAATTGAATATAAATTTAGTTGTGAAACATCCTCTTTATTATATTCTTTTTCTTTATGTTTTGCCATGGACTTGGGAAAACATAGTTAGACTGGTTCATGTCTTTGGGCCATTGTTTATGAATCACCATTTTAGAATGAGAATTGTAATTTTTTTTTAAAAGAATGGCTTTTTTTCCCTTTTTTACAGAGCGGAAGGGAGAGAGATAGAGAGTTAGAAACATCGATGAGAGAGAAACATCGATCAGCCGCCTCCTGCACATCTCCTACTGGGGATGTGCCCACAACCCAGGTACATGCCCTTGACCGGAATTGAACCTGGGACCTTTCAGTCCGCAGGCCGACGCTCTATCCACTGAGCCAAACCGGTTTCGGCGAGAATTGTAATTTTTATTTTTCACTTGTGTTCCCATTATGCTAGGCTCCAAAAAATAATAATCTAATTCAATTGAAGTCTACCTTTGGAGTTAATATATTTTAACAAAAGCATTATTATTTTGACTGAGGAGGTTGTTTGTTATGATGTGAAAGACACTGGTGAAGTAAAAGTGGCTTTATACACTGTTAAGTATTTGTAGCCCAGATTTTGTAGATAGTGAAAGAAACATTGAGTTAGTGCCCTCAATTCAGTGAGTCAGTAAAATAGGAAAGAATAGAACAAGACACTGGAATTTTAGGACCATATAACCACTTGAGTATAATCAGGAATTAGAACAGATTAACTTTATGTGATTTTCATCAGCTTTGGCTGACTCATTATCCTAATGATGCAGCATGATTTTTTGACCAAATATGCATGAGTTTATATTCTAGTCCCAGGTTGAAATCAGCTTTATCCCTGTTACACTTGGCTGTGGAATAAATTTCCATTTTGCTCCAGCTTGCAACAAGACAGTGAATTCCAGCTGTGGTCTTTCCAAGACTCAGTTAATAAAATTCTGTGAAGATGCACAGATTCATAGGTTCTTAATTATCAGTGATTTTCCCCAGCATTCTCACAACTCACTAATGTAAACCGGATTAGTCTCGAAGGAACCCTCAGCTCAGAGATTCTAAAATTCTACAGTTTTCTCAATCTTCTGATGTATAGGATAACACTGAGTCAAGTAGCATAGGGATTGCCAATTTTATCAAGATTTTCTAAAGATTTTGTGTATATTGTGTGTCCTAAGCCATTTTTTTAAAAAATTTTGTTTTATTGCTTAAAGTCCTAAGCCATTTTTAAGAAAAATTATATTTTTATTGCTTTCAGAGAGGAAAGGAGAGGGAGAGAATCATTTACTGGCTGCATGCCCCACACTGGGGATTGAGCCAGCAACCTGGGCATGTGCCCTGACCAGGAATCGAACTGTGACTTCCTGGTTCATAGGTCGATGCTCAACTACTGAGCCATGTAGCTGGGCCTGAGCCATTTTTTTGAGCCATTTTTTAATAAGTAGAGTTATGTGGAAGATTTTTTAATTTTAAAAATTTTACAAGTGAGTGTTTACAAGGAGGTACATTTGACCCTATAAGAAATCTCATATTATTCTATTATCCTAATCTAATAATCTTGTGAGATTAAATTTTATTCCTCTTTTTGAAAGGAGAAAACTGATGCTTAGGAAGTTAGGCAATGACTACCACCCTATTCAACAAAGGATGTGGTCCCTTTAAGACTAGGAGTGGCTATCAGGGAGGAGCTGAACTAAAAACCTGGCCAAGATCCACAGACCTTGTTGACACAATGTAGCTTCTCAGGAGAACTCCTTAAGGCTATTGTGTGTAACTATGGTTTCCACTTTCCTGGCTCCTTGTGTGTCTGCTACAGTCCTCATCCCACATTTCCTGGACCAGCCTACTTGACCAAGTAAGGGGGTACTCATTCTGTCTCACTCCACAAGCAGATTCACTTTTTTTTTTTATTTTCGACCTTAATTTCTCTGACATGAATCTCAATCAGTTTGGTCTAGCTGGCACCAGCCACAACTTTTATTTGCTCATATCAGCTTAAGAATCATTTCACGCCATCTTTACCTTGAACCTACTCGTTCTACTTATTCATTCTCATCTCTTCAAGCTATGTTTCATTTTGCTAGCCCTGGGTCTTATATCGTTTCTAGTGGGTTTGGGATTAAAATTGATTATATAACTTATATCTGTTTTTCAACATTTATTCATTCACATCCATTCATTCAAAACACAGCAAGTCCTTGTGTTTATATAGCATCGATGAGATGCTATATGAATTTAACTCCTGTTTATATCAAATAGCTGATTGTAAAATTGGTTTCAGTATTCATCATTTTGCTTAAAGTTGCAGATCCTATTGATGATGTTAACTGAGTACTTACTGTATATTCATTGAGGATCTACTATTAGTCACTGTGGTAGGCACTGAGGATAAAGAGGTGAACAATACAGTTCACCTGTATGGTCCCTACTCTCATGGAGTGCAAAATTTAGGAAGAGAGATAATATTAATCTAATAATCATACTAGTGAGTATATAATTACAAACCTTTTTGTCTTTAACCTTTGGCATTTTAATTATGATGTGCCTTGGTGTGGTCCTCTTTGGGTTCCTCTTGTATGGGACTCTCTGTCCTTCCTGGGCTTGTATGTCTATTTCTTTCACCGCCTAAGGGAAGTTTTTTGTCATTATTTTTTCAAATAGGTTTTCAGTTTCTTGGTCCCTCTCTTCTCCTTCCAGCACCTCCCTGATGCAAATGTAGGTGCACTTGAAGTTGTCCCATAGGCTTCTTATACTATCTTCATATTTTTGGATTCTTTTTGCTGTTCTGATCAGGCAATTTTTAGCTAAAGGAGTCCATCACCACCATACCAGTATTATGCAGTGTTAAAGGGTCTGGTTGAAGAAGAAGGAGAAGAAGAAAAGAAGAAGAAAAATATGAACAATAAAATGACAGTATATACATATGTATCAACAATTGAATTTAAAAATCAAAATAAACAAACAAGGGCTGAAACCGGTTTGGCTCAGTGGATAGAGCGTCGGCCTGCGGACTGAAGGGTCCCAGGTTCGATTCCGGTCAGGGGCATGTACCTGGGTTGCGGGCACATCCCCAGTAGGAGATGTGCAGGAGGCGGCTGATCGATGTTTCTCTCCCATCAATGTTTCTAGCTCTCTATCTCTCTCTCCCTTCCTCTCTGTAAAAAATCAGTAAAATATATTTTAAAAAAATAAAGAAACAAGGAATATAATGAACAGAATAAACTGATGACTAAAATAGAACCAGAGACATGGGAATATGAAACAAACTGACAAATCTCAGAGGGATGGGGGAGAGGGGGCAGGAAAAGGTTAACAAAAACTGATATGCATATATGCATTACCTATGGATATAGACAATAGCGTGGTGAAGACTTGAGGTGGGGCAGGATCTGGGTGGAGGGAGGCAATGAGGGGAAAAGGGGAGACATCTGTAATACTCTCAACAATAAAGATGAAAAAATAAAATAGAGATAATAACACCTGCCTCCCAGGATAGTTATGAGGATTAAATAAATTAGAGTATATAGAAAGACCTAGTACATATAGAAAATGAGGGTTCCCTTTTAACTCCCACACTACCCTTTCTCTTGGCATTCTTAACTCTTATTCTTTCCAGATGCATGGTCCCACAGCCAATTACTCCTTTTCTAAGACAATGAGAGCCTTTTGAGAGCTAGTTGCTTTTAGATTTTTCCATGTTCCATTTATTCAAGCACAAGTCCTTTCTCTTATCGATTACCTTTTATTATTAAAAGTTTCAGTGCATTGAATACTTATATGAAAGGATTCAACTCATCATAGAGATATGGAACTTACAGTGCTATAGAATGAAAAAATTGAAAACTACTGACTAGACTCCATTCATCTATCCATTTAGTCACCAAATATTTCTTGACTCTCTATTATAGCTCTATTCTGTAAGGCATAAGTGTTCCAATACTTACTTTTCCAGGGTATATCATAGCATAGAATAGGGATCAATATAAAATCTATAATAAAAGCATAGTATGTTAATTAAGCTGGACGTCCTTCCGGATGACCTTCTGGACGTAGCTGGGGCTGCGAGGGAAGCCCGGGTCCTGGGTGCCTGCAGGGAGCCAGAGGGAAGCCAAGGTCCTGGGTGCCTGCCAGCAGCCAGAGGGAAGCCTGGTTCCGGGTGCCACAGGGAAGCCGGTGCCGGCAGCTGGGGGAAGGAAGGCCTACTCTTGCATGAATTTCATGCATTGGGCCTCTAGTCTGTTAATAAAATATCAGGGGTACAAAAGATTCTGAGCCACATTTGACTTGAGGGAATGTCCTACTGGTAGCTAACTCTCCTTAGGCCCTAGTATTGCACTGTTTTATGGGGGACTGCTCATTACAGTTTATCCATTTCCTACTTATGTAACTTTGGGCAAGTTGCTTAACTTTGAAGACTCCATTTTTTTTCATTTGTAGAAGAGAGTGAATAAAAATATTTTCCTCAGAAGGTTGTTATAGGGATTAAATGAACTGATTTATGTAAAGTGCTTAGAACAATGCTTGGCATGTAATAAGTACCTGACATCTGTCACTGTTCACCAGCACTGTCCCTGTCATTATTATTCAGCTTAAGTGAACCTAACGGCTGGTTGGCCAAGATTTTAAATGTTCACACAATTTCCCCCTTGTATTTGGTGGAGACTGGGATGACAAATATGAATGCCAACTCTGCCATTAGTAACTAGGAAACCTTCGGTAAGTCATTTAATATTGCTAAACCACACTTTTGAGATCTGTAAAATGAGGAGACTCATGGTCCCTGTTTCGTACATCTGTTGGGAAGATGAAATGAGGAAATGGGAAAGGCACTTAGCCTGGTGCCTGTAGGATCCCAGTAAATACACATTAGAAGTTAGCTATTAGAATTCTAAAGTTAGTTTTCTGATATCTCTGTACTCTCTCTTGTACTCCCTTTCTGTCTCTTATTTCTGGGGGGTGGGGCTCTATTCAGAGGAAGCAAAAATAATTGTCCACCAGAATCATCTCTTTATCCCTATAAAGACCTATTTTCTACTTTATTATGTAGGCAATTAGACCCCCTTTTACTAAATCTTCCCATTTCAGACTATGCCCCTAGCTTTGGCTTGTATCCCCAAAGGGTCCATAGTGATATTTTATTAAACAGGACCTCCCCAACACACACACACACCACTCACACTCACTCCTGAGGCAAATTCTGTGCTCCACCTCCAATGTGGATACTATACTTTTGAAAAGCAATTTTTCCTTCATGCAATATAATGGGTCAGTAAGTATGAGATCTCAGGCACCAGTCTCAGATCAGTCCCATTGACTACACTGTGTGTCCTCTCAAACTTCACCAATTTCAAGTAGAAGTAAGTGCCTCTGACCCATTAATGTCAAATGCAATGTGCTCTGCCTCTGACAATCTCTGCCAGTCTGTGTGAGGACGCTTTGGCCTACAAGTGCATTAATGCTATTCTGATCTGCAGAAACCTTCAAACCAATTCGTGTGGGGAGATAAGAGAAAAGTGTGTGTGTGTGCTGGAGGATGGGGTGGCATATGAAGAGCAGAAATAAACTGAATTATATGCATAGCCCATGGACATGGGCAATAGGGTGGTGAAGACCTGGGGTGGTTAGGGACTGGAGAATGGGGTAAAGGGAGGGGAAATGGGGGATATCTGTAGTACTATCTTATATAATAAAAGCCTAATATGCTATGACGTGCACTGACCACCAGGGGGCGGCATGGAGCATGGCCAACATCGGTGACGTGGTGCTGGCAGTGGGCAGCAGTGGAGGCGCTGCCGGCCCTGATGGGCCCCCATGAGAGTGGGACCGCGGCAGGATGGTGGAGCAGGTGAGGGGGTGGTGCCAGGCCATGGTGGGGTGCCAGGTGGGGCTGCGGGGCTTCGAGGCTGAGGGCATGAGTTGGGGCCTAATCCTGCAGGCCACCCTGAGAGACCACACCCATGCACAAATTCATGCACTGGGCTTCTAGTCAACAATAAAAATATAAGTATTAAAACTTAAAAAAAACAACCTGATTTAGAAAAGTGAATTTTAACTCATATACTTTGCAGGTTTTAAGAAGCATTAAACTAAACAGCCTGAATAGTCCATTTGCTGAAAAGATATTTAATTATTTCAGTGAGAACTAGTTAGAGATGAGAGCCCATAAAATAGACTCCAGCATTTGATTTTAATGCCTTTCTATTTTGCTACAGGCCACAATTTAATTAAATTTCTGAATAGAAATTTAAGATGACACAGTCTCCTCCCCAGCAGCCAGACAATTGAGATAAAACACCCCAGTATCTTTCTGGAATTTGGGACCATTTAGCTAAATGCCCAGAGTGAGGTGATCTTTGCCAGCTTCCACTCCTACTGCCACACATAATGAGAGATGCTTGAAATCTTTAAGCTCAATGTCCTAAATCTGGGCCAAGTGCTCATGGGCCATAGAAAATTTGCTGTTTATTTTAGAGAAAAATGCAAAACTGGTTATTGATAAACTAATCAAAAGAGGTGGAGGTGAGTGTGCTGTTGGGGGGAGATGTGGATTTATTGAAATGATTTTTATTGATAGAGCAAGCACTGAATCAGAAATAAGGTTCTAGACCTAGCTCTAATAGTTAAATATTTATTTTAAACATATCAGCACTTCAACTTTGTCATCTGTGAAATGGGATAGGGTGGACTAGATCCCTTAAGGCAGTGGTCGGCAAACTGCGGCTTGGCAGACCGCGGCTCGCGAGCCACGTGCGGCTCTTTGGCACCTTGAGTGTGGCTCTTCCACAAAATACTGGCTCTTCCACAAAATACCGACTTCTGCGCATGGGCCACAAAGTTTCAATTGCACTGTACATGCGCGCCTGCACGTGGTATTTTGTGGAAGAGCCACACTCAAGGGGCCGAAGAGCTGCATGTGGCTCACAAGCCGTGGTTTGCTAACCACGGCCTTAAGGTATCCTCCACGTAATATTCCATGTCTTTAATATAGTAAGGTTAATAGGGCCTTAGAATAGAAATGGCCACAAATTCAAATAGTTTGGAAATGACAGCAGTTCTTTTAACTGTATTGATCAGGTTCCAGAGGGAAGTAAACAAATCAACAGTTCTATTTTTTTTGTTAATGTCCAGTGACTAGAGCAATGCTTGCTTCATAGTAGGTGCTCAATAAATATTTATTGGCTGAGCATATGACTCTTCCATGAGTATTTTAGCTCTCAGTTTTAGTTGCCTAGTTTCCCAATGCACTTGTGTGGATGTTTAAGATGTACTTGGGGATACTTTTTGCTTAATAAGTAATATGTTAATTTATAGGCCATTACAAATGAGTGGCTTTTTCTCTCTTAGTAAATTCCTACAATGCGGGATTTAAAAAATGTTATCTATACACCAATTAGGTAAATCCTCGGGAGAGCAATAATTTGTAGCCTATCTTAGAATAGGTTGTGTGTTTTTGTTTAACCTTTGGATATAAAAACCAAAGCACTAGCCGAAGCCAGTTTGGCTCAGTGGATAGAGCGTCAGCCTGCAGACTGAAGGGTCCCAGGTTCGATTCCGGTCAAGGGCATGTACCTGGGTTGCGGGCACATCCCCAGTGGGAGATGTGCAGGAGGCAGCTGATCGATGTTTCTCTCTCATCGATGTTTCTAACTCTCTATCCCTCTCCCTTCCTCTCTGTAAAAAATCAATAAAATATATTAAAAAAAAAACACCAAAGCACTAAATGATTTGTCACATTCTCACTTTCCATCCATTCCTCTATATTTATAGCAAAAGATTTATAGCATTATTTAATTTTCTGTTCTACCTAGAGAGTTTAGGAAGCTCCTCTGAACCTGTTAAAAATCTTTATATTGGAAGATCTACCTCTTATAATCAGGAATCATAAAGTCTCTAGCCTTAAAAGTATTTTGCCCTAGCCGATTTGGCTCAGTAGATAGAGCATCGGCCCATAGACTGAAGGGCTTCAGGTTTGATTCTGGTCGAGGCACATACCTCAGTTGCAGGCTCGATCCCCAGCTTGATCGATGAGTACTATGATAATCTTCTGCTCCTGTTTTTTTCTCTTACCTATTTCCTCATTCTCTGACTCCTTTTTCTTGGCTGGAATATTCAATGTTGTTGTTTCCCAGCGCTCTAACCTTGACTTTGTAGTCTGTCCTGTACTCTCTTCCTGGAAATCTAAACCAGTGTCATTTATATACAGGCAACTCCCAAACCTTACCTTTAGTCCAGATCTTTCATCTAAGTTCTAACTGCCTATAGAAGATCTCCACTTGGATGTTCTATAGGTACCTCACCATGTCCCACTTGGATGATGGCAGTACTCTTCAAGATTATGCCTATTCTATTAGTTATTCACACTTCTGGCAGACTAATTTTGATTTGGTCATTCTCCAGATGAAAATTATTGAGTAGTTTCCATTGTTTATAGTATAAATCTAAACGTTTTATAGGCATATGAGGTACTTCATAATCTTTACCTTTTTCTTGAGGTTCATCCCTCTTTCACACTGTTGCAACACTGAGCTACTTGTGTCACCTGATAATACCATACGCTTTCATACATCCAAACCTTTGTCTATGCTGTTCCCTTTTTAAATCAACTTAACCATAGCTTCCTCTGGGAAATATTCCCTGGCTCAGATGAACCTTTTGTCTCCCATTGTGCCACATATTGACCTTAATTATAATAAAGATTGCTTCTGTTATGTACTGGCTTGATTGAATACTCATTTTTTAGTTCTGGAGGTGAAGCAAGGAGCGGTTTTTCTTGTTAGGTGAGTGGACCTTCAGAGCAAGACAGAGATTCCTAGCAAACTTTGATAATATCTTTTACTGTCCTGAGTTCCAATGGGGAAGATAAAGGTACATTCTCTAACCAAGACGGGGAGTAAAGCATGCTGTTATAGTAACAGATTAAGTGGGCTCTCAACAGAGTTGAATCTTTTCTTGACCATCTAGCACAGTGACAATCCTTTGTCAGTGGGTTTCAACAATGGTATGGTCCCTATGTGTATCCTGTGTGCTGGGGCTATTCCTCCTTCTTTTGGTGACATATGAGCACTGTCCTATTATGGAGGAGGGAGGGTAGCTAGGCAAGTAGCATCTGGGTAGCCTAAGCATATTGAGGATGACAGAATAATTGGGGACTGGGCTGCTCCAGTATATTGAGGGAGATCCAGCATTTAGAGGCTAGAACTCTCCAATCAAATATAACTCACCAGAGCTGAAATATATACAAAAATCCTACTACAGGAAAATCAAAATAGTAGTTACCTCATTGTGGTGAGGGTGGGATGGATCTTGTGGTACAAGGGAAGCTTCTGATAATTATATTTTATCTCTTGATCTGGGTGGTAGTTACATTTTTACATAAGTAAAAATTTACGGAGTGATTCACTTAATATTTGTACACTTTACTGTACCAGCATATATGTTATATCCCAGTAAAAGGGTAAAAGAAATGAGGGGAAAATATATACAGCAGAAAAAAGTAGCCCATCTCAATATATATATATATATATATATATATATATATATATAATTTTAAAGTAAATCTTTATTGTTCAGATAATTATAGTTGTTCCTCTTTTTCTCCCCCATAGCTCCCCTCCACCCAGTTCCCACCCCACCCTCTGCCCTTACCCCCCCCCACTGTCCTCATCCATAGGTGTACGATTTTTGTCTAGTCTCTTCCCATACCCCCCACACCCTCCCACCCCCTGAGTTGTCAGTCCACTCCCTTTCTATGCCCCTGATTCTATTATATTCACCAGTTTACTCTGTTCTTCAGATTTTTTTATTCACTTGATTTTTAGATTCACTTGTTGATAGATATGTATTTGTTGTTCATAATTTTTATCTTTACCTTTTTCTTCTTCTTCCTCTTCTTAAATAATATCTTTCAGCATTTCATATAATACTGGTTTGGTGGTGATGAACTCCTTTGGCTTTTTCTTATCAGTGAAGCTCTTTATCTGACCTTCAATTCTGAATGATAGCTTTGCTGGATAAAGTAATCTTGGTTGTAGGTTCTTGGTATTCATCACTTTGAATATTTCTTGCCACTCCCTTCTGGCCTGCATAGTTTCTTTTGAGAAATCAGCTGACAATCATATGGGTACTCTCTTGTAGGTAACTGACTTTTCTTCTGTTGCTGCTTTTAAGATTCTTTGTCTTGTGCCCTTGGCATTTTAATTATGATGTGTCTTGGAGTAGTCCTCTTTGGATTCCTTTTGTTTTGGGGTTATCTGCGCTTACTGGACTTGTAAGTCTATTTCTTTCAGCAGGTAGGGGAAGTTTTCTGTCATTATTTCTTCAAATAGGTTTTCAATATCTTGCTCTCTCTCTTCTTCTGGCACCCCTATAATTTGGATGTTCCAGAGGCTCCTTGTGCTATCTTCATATTTTTGGATTCTTTTTTCTTTTTGCTTTTCCAGTTGGGTATTTTTTGCTTGTTCGTATTTCAAATTGTTGACTTGATTCTTGCAATCCTCTAGTCTGCTGTTGGATCTCTGTATATTATTCTTTATTTCAGTCAGTGTATGCTTAATTTCCAGTTGGTCCTTTTTCATATCCTCAAGGGTCTCACTAAATTTATTGGCGGTTTCTAGAAAATTCTTGAAAAACCTTATAACTGTGGTTTTGAACCCTATATCCAGTAGTTTGCTTTCCTCCATTTCTGTCATTTGTGATCTGTTTCTTTGTCTCCACATTTTGGCTGCTTCCCTGTGTTGATAGAGTGGCTTTCTGTGCTAGGTGTCCTATAGGGCCCAGTGGCTCAGCCTCCCCAATTACCTGAGGTGGACACTCTTGGTGAACCCCTTTGTGGGCTGTGTGCACAGTCTTGTAGTTAAGCCTTGATTGTTGTTGGTATAACTGGGAGGAATTGACCTCCAGGCCAATTGGCCGTGAGAATCAGCTGTGTCTGCAGTGGGAGAACTTCTGTGCTGAAGACACCTTTATGGGGCAAAACTTGCTTCAGTGGGGCTTTGGTGCTCACTGAGTCTGCCCCCTGAGTGTGTCCCTTATGGATTTGAGGAGTTGTAATCTGGATGGTCCCAGTCTGACCACTGGGTACACCAGCTCTTGGATCTCTAAGGAGGTGCTAATTTAGCCTCTGCCTGAGGCTCCCCAGCAGGAGCTATGGAGAGATCTGCAGATTCCTCTTCTTTGTTTGGGGTTTGGAGGTGCCCAGATGAGGCCCAGCTGTGAAGCAATGCAAGCTGCTGTGGGGCCTTGGGCCTTCTTTTGGATGTTCTGGGTCTCTCTGACCCAGCTGCAGTTTGTTAGGTAATTTTAGATCTCAAAGGGCCATCCCATTCATATGCAAAAGCCTCTGCTAGCAGCTTGGGTGGGGCAGGGTCTCAGGGAATCAATAGGGCGGAGCAAACAGCTATGGCTGATCCTCAGCCCTGTCCTAAGAGACTCCCTGGTTTCAGTGTCCTGTCTCAGTGTCTCATGGTAATTGCTGCAAGCACCTCTGAGAGAAAGCTGCCCTCGAATTCCACCTGCTGCCAGACAGCCCAGTTTCTTCCCGTATGAGTCTGGGTCCCCAGAGACTCGCCTGGAACTGGAGTTCAGAGCTGTCAGGATCTTGTGTCTCCCTCCCGATTGAAAAAGACACCGGCGTCCTCTGTTTCCAGCCCTTTCCGCGCGCCTCCGTTCCTCTGCACTTTACTTCCGCACCTCCTCTGAGTCTCAGTGTGCTTTGCTTTACTCTTTCCTTCTAGTTGTAGAATTTCCACTCAGCCAGCCTTCCTCTGGTTCTGGATGATGTCTGTTTTGTCTTTTAGTTGTAGTTTTGAAGTGGTTGTGCGAGGCAGCAATTTCAGGTGTTTACCTATGCCACCATCTTGGTTTCTCCCCATTTTATATTTTAAACTAAGTATTAACACCTAAAATCAAACTGCTGTATTATAATCGTTTTAACCTTGGGACAAACTGATGACTAAAGAAAGAGAGGTTCCTTACAAAACAAACTTTTCTTAGAGGTTCTTATGTTCCTGTAGAGACTCTGGTCTCTACGTGCTCATCTGCCCATTATATTGTGATCCTGTTCAGGTCAGAGAGCATCCCTTTTATCTATATACTAGAGGCCCATTGCACGAAGAGATTCGTGCAATAGGCCTTCCTTCCCCTGGCTGCCAGCACCGGTTTTCCTTTGGCACCCAGGACCCAGGCCGCAGTGGAGAAGCCAAGCCTCTTCAGTCTTCAGTCGTCTTCAGTCTTCAGTCATCTTCAGTAGTCTTCAGTCTTCACTTAGGCTAGAGCCTTCAGTCTTTGCTCCATGCCTGCATATGCAAATTAACCGCCATCTTTATTGGGTTAATTTGCATATTCATCCTGATTGGCTGGTGGGCATAGTGGAGTGATACCAATTTGCAGGTTTCTCTTTTATTAGTGTAGATCCCTTATGTGTAGCACAGAGTAGGTGCTTAATTAACCTCTACAACAGTTGCACTGTTTTTTGCAATAGAGTAAAGCAGATACTTCTTTTCACCTTATATCCTACTTTTCCATGTTCCTCTCCTCCATTTTGGTGCCTGTGCCTTGCCTGTTCCTTCAAGCTCCCTGCTGGTGTAGGTGCAGAAACCACTTGCCTGGTGGAGGGGGTGCTGTGCCTGTGCCTATAACCTAGTAGGTACTAAATAGATACTTACTGATCTGAGGCAGAGAAGCAAGGTTTCATGGTACTGGTGTAAGTGGGAGGCTGAGTGAGTTGAAGAACGCAGTCAGCTGGAAGGCATGTTGGGTCACAGGTGGACATGGAGCACAGAAAAGCTGCTGGTAGGAGCAACACAATAGAAGAGAATGTCACAAAATAGTACTATGGCCCAGAAGCTAGAGCCAAGCCTGGAGCCCTGGGGCCTGAAATGCGGAGCCAGAGAGTACCCAGTCACAGGAGCCAAAACCAAGAAGAGCCAGGGCCAAGCCAGTGGAGAGTCATGGTGAGTTCTGAGTGTGCCTGAAAGAGACTCAGTCAGGTGGTGGCCATTTCTGTCCAGGCTGATAGTTTTGAATTGCCCTAGATCATAATTCTTTTTGGACTATGCCTTTTCTGTCAGTTCATCTTAAACTGGCTGCATACATTTCTCTGGTTGTCAGTTAATTTATCTCATTCTACCAGAGGTTTAGCTGATCATAATAGTACCCTACAGTTTTATAATCTTTTAAAGTCTGAAAAATGCTTCTGCAACCATTAATTTCCACAGTATTCCTATGAGGGAGTTGCTGTAGGTGTTAGTATTGCCATTTAACAGATAAATTGAGACTCAGAGAAGTTAAGTGTCTTGCCCACGGTCACACAGGTAATAATTGGTAGAGTCAACGCTAGAACCCAACACTTCTGACTGCACAACGAATATGTTTTTTATTTTTATTTTTTTAAATATATTTTTATTGATTTTAGAGAGGAAGGGAGAGGGATAGAGAGACAGAGACATCAATGATGAGAGAGAATCATTGATTGGCTGCCTTCTGCACGCCCCCACTGGGGGTCAAGCCTGCAACCCAGGGATGTGCCCTTGGCTGGAATCGAACCTGAGACCCTTCAGTCCACAGGCCAACGCTCTATACACTGATCCAAACCAATTAGAACCAAATATCATTTTTAAATAACACTGTTAGATGCCTGCTAATTGTTCAAGGGATAACCTTGCACAGTGATATTTACCTTTTTATAGGGGATCTTCAAAATGAAAAAAAAAAATAGCCTTGAAGAAGTGGAGAAGTGACTTTCTAATGGTGGAAATTTGTGATATTTTTACAAGAGCTGGGAAATATCTTTGGACAAGGGATTGTGCTCAGTTCTTCTCAAATCATACCATGTAGTTGGTAGCCTAGTCTGTATTCTCTTGAGAATAGCCCTACTTTCTGGGTTCTGTGTTACATGCTACCTGGGCCAACATGACAAAGGTTAGTCCTTTGCCTCTGGCTCTTCAGATTGGGCAGTACAGCATAATTGTTAAAAGCAAAGACTCTGGAGCCACATGGCTTGGGTTGGAATTGCAGCATTGCCATTGTCAGGGACAGTAAGAGCACTGCTCCTCTGAGTTGCTCTGAATTCATGTATTCTTCTAAATTCTTCCAGACTATGCCAGGGCAGATCCTTCTCGAACCCTGCACACTGTACTAACTGTTGGGAACTTAGTTCAAGTTCCTCCTTTATCCTTTGCTCACTAATTACAGGTGTTGGGTCTGAGCCCCTCTGCCTGGGCTGGACCTTCTTGGACACAGGTCTTAGATGGAGAAGCCATGGGAAGTTGTGAGTATATAAGAATGAGTCTTTATTGCAGAAGCCAGTGGCCACATAGCCATCAGGCAAGAAAATCCTTCACAGCAAAGTCCATAAGACAGGCAGCCATACACTGGCTGGTGAACAGATACATCTTTCCCACAAAGCAGCATCAGTCTCTCTACCCACAGCTATTACCTGAGCAGCTGCACGCTGCCCCTTAGACTTGCCGCATCACATTGTAGTGGTACCTAAGCTCTGTCTCAGCAGCTTCTTCTGTCTCCCCTGCTCAGCACACTGGCTGTTCTCTGTAGCCTCACATAGTAACTACCTCTGAGCTTCACTCTTCTAGCCACTGGCTGGTTAACATGGTAGCCATATCTGACCTCTCTGAGCTCTTAGCTTTACATTGTAGCAGTGTCAGTTCTCAGCTTTCTCTGAGCTCTCCTCTCTCCTGCACACATAGGAGCTACATTCTCTGTGTCTACTGCCTCTGCTTCTTACACTAGCTCTGCCCAGCTGCTCTCTATAGCAGACTCCTGGTTAGTAACCTGCATATTACTCCAGAGACAAAGAAGGCTAGTTGCCAACAGTGACATCAATCATTTGGGTTACAGAAGGGCACAGTGTACTGTGTGTCCTTGCACCCGCTCATGGTATCTTGGCCTTGGACACACCGATTAGGCTCATGCTCAGTGGCCTTGGCCATTATGATGTATTGACAACAAAGCCTCTTTGCTCCGATTGGCCTTGACTATCTGGGGACCCTGGCGTGGTTCCCACAGCTATGTACTGTGAAACCCAGAGCATCTTCCTTTACTTATCTGTATCTTAGGGTTCCTCATCTGTGAAATGGGCAATAATAGCAGTATTTACCTTATGAGGAAGAAATGATGTAATATATGTAAAGAACTTAGAACAGTTCTTTGCATATAGTAATTACTACAGAAGTGCTACATAGTTTTTATTATTGGTAGTATTTGTATTATTTTATATCCTTCTGGTGTGAATTGTATTGGATATGTATGTCAATATGAGTGGTCTCAGGGAGGCCAGAGCAGGTAGGTTGAGAAATGGAGTTTTTAGACAGATACACAGATTGGGCAGAGAACCAGCCTATGGCCATATATGCACTCCAGGACTCTTAAAAACATTTTTTTTTATTGATTTAAGAGAGGAAGGGAGAGGGAAAGAGAGATAGAAACATCAATGATGAGAGAGAATCATTGATCAGCTGCATTCTGCACATCCCCCACTGGGGATCGAGCCCGCAACCCGGGCATATGCCCTGACCGGGAATCAAACCATGACCTCCTGGTTCATAGGATAATGCTCAACTACTGAGCCATGCCGGACAGGCTTCAGGACTCTTGAACATGTTTTGCTAAGAGTCTGTTCACCTGGACAAGTTATAGGTGCAGTTTGCCTGGGCTACAGACAACAGTAGCTCATTTTAGCAGTAGTTGCTTCCTTCCTAGTGAAGGACATATAATTATAATCACCAACTTACATGATAGAGCAATGCTCCCTTGGACCCAAAATGGCCATATGTTTGCACCTTTCATGTGTTAAGATCTATATTTAATTCCCTGAAATTTTCATGAGAATGGATATTTATTCATTCCCTAGGTAACTGGATGGAAAGCAGACTTCCTTTTTGCCAAGGCTCCGGGCGGGTAGGCTTGATCACTGAGAAAGAGTGGTGAAAATAAGTAAGAGAAGTTCTGCCTTCATTGTCAGAGAGCAATTGAGACATATAGAATCCAGGTCTCTTCCCTGACTGCTCCGGGAAAACTTTTGCAGTCACTACAGCACCCACTGATCTCTCTGCCTCTGATCATCCCCTAGCACTATCTACTCACTCAGTTTGGCACTTAATTATATACTGCCTAACGTGAAATCTCCCTCCCCAATTATAGGCCATTCCAAGTATACCCCTGTTCTCCTAGCAAAAGCCTGACTAGACAGTTGATAGATATTTCAGAGGGAAAGTTCAAGCCATAAGTTAACTATTTATTCTCCAGGATCTTCTAAACTATATCCGTGAACCTAGATTACCAGAAAAGCTACATAACTGATTCATATTGCTTTAGTCTCATCCCTCACTCCTTAAAATTGCCGTTATAAAGTTGTTTCATCACAAATGTTAGCTTGTGTTTATATTTTCCTTCTGTTGTATGGTGTTTTAAAGTGAAAACTCTGAAATCCTTGATGGAAAGAGGGAGCAGGTGCATAAATCCTCAAAGTGTATTCCTGTTTAGAGTAGACAGAAATTATCTCCATAATAGGAGTCATGTATATGCTAATGAAGATGAGGAAACTGAAGGGTTTGTTTATTGGGTAGGCGGGAACAGGCAGAGAAATAGTTGTGAGGAAGTGCAGGACTTTTGGATACTTGTGGCTTCTTTGTTTGACATTTTATACTGAAGTGTCAAAGTATAAAGAAGTTGTGAAAAATAGAAAATCTTAGGGCTTTGACTATGGCAGGGTGCTCTCTGCCTGGAAAAGGAGACAAAAACTCCCTCCCTCTGTCTTGTCTCTTCTAAATGTTTCCCAGATCAGCAAACCTAAATTGGGCTGGTGGTATTGCTCTACCGGCTCCAGGACACCTCTTATAGGCACTTTGGCTGCAGTGTCCAGGGAACTCTGGTGTATATTTGCCTGCTTGCATGTCAGTGATTGCAGTAGCATGTGAATGTCCTGTAGTCACCTTTGGTGACACCTTAGTACATGTGTATAGTATTTAATCTCCTGGAGTACAATATATACCTTTGTCTTGTTTGTGATCTGTGATCTGTGTGCTTGGAATTTGGCATAAAAAGATCTTTGTGGCCAGTTTGATCATTTTTTGTGTTCCTGACCATGGGGTTGAAGCTGATTTTACTGTAGATATACTGTACAGTGGAATCCTGATTTCCAAGGCCCTTTCAGACTCTGACACTATGAGTCAGTGACCAGGAACTGAGACAGATTTCTCAGCTGATCGTAGCCACAATGTGAAGATGACAGTATTCTGGCGTTATCTATTGGTCATGACTGCATGTTTCTGGGAATCAGCAAAGTAAAAGCAATGTGTTGAAATCAGCTTTCACAAATAAATTAATGGGTGGTTATTTGCTCTACAAAATGTCTCATAGAGATTCCTTTAAATAGCAAGCTCCTTGGGTGTGCTTAAAATATAGGTCAATTTATTTTTAAAAAGCCCTTTCACGTGCAGAACATTTATAAACAAGTCTGTTATATAAAGAAAGATACATATACAGGATGGTTTGGGGTTTGGTTTTGGATCTAACAGACTTCACTTGTCCAAATGAATTCACTTCTATCTGTGTCCAGGAAAGTCTTATTTTAACTTTGGGAGCCGAAGGTAATTGGATTAGGATTCTTAAGAAAATCAACAGAAAAGTACCATTCATTCTGCCTCCTGTGGTGGTCCCAAACAAGTAGATTCTTGTTGCAGGAGAGTCATAATGATCTCAATGGTTCTTTCTATAAACTTTTCCCCTGGGGATGTTAGCAGAAAGTACAGCATTTAAAATTTTTTCCTGGAATATCTAGACTCTCAAAAAAAAAGTCAGAAACCTCTGGTAGTATGTGAAAACATGGGAAAGATTTGCAATTTTTTAGATAAAAGATGACCTTCTTGAACATCCCAGGAAGATTAGCAGATACATAGCTTTAAATTCTCCTTGGAGTCAATATTAAGACCTTTGGGAATATAAGTACTCTGAAAGTCAGGAGACCACTATTAAGTTACTGTCTTGTTCTGCCTTTTAAGTCAAGCCCATATGTACTCAGTTGTAAGGCATGCTGAGAATCAGTAGAGTGGGGGAGGAGGCCAAGGTTGAGCTGGACCAGGGTTAGTTAAACGCTCTCATCCAAGGAAGATGGTCAGCTATCTAAACCCCAGCGTCTGAAGAGATGGGATAATTTTCACCTTGAATTGCGCAGCTATTTATGTCTACAGGGTCTCATCTGATGGTTGGGCCTAGTAGCATAGGGAGAACTAAGAGTTAGGCATATGACAATATCATGCTTTGGGGTAGAGGGGTGGGATAGATGTCTACCAGTTGCAGCTGGATTCCAGCTAGTAACTAGTCCAATAAGAAAAAGGAGTGGATAGAGGTAGATGGGGACTGAGGGACCTAGCCAAGCTGATTTGGGTTCCAGGCAGGATTCCAAGTCCAACAGAAGACACTGGGTGCAAAGAAACAGAGTCATGCAAGTAATAATAATAGCTGCTTTTTATTAGTCTCCTATGGCATGTCACATTATTTTATTTAATATTTGTAACAATGCTATGAGGTAGTCATTTAGTTTTTCCTTCTGATATCAAATATACGGTGTCTTTTCCAAATCGGCTAGTTTTGCAATTCTCTAAAACCAACTGTGTGTCCAACAATTTGATTCAGTTCTGACACTCAGTATTCAGAGTTTGCTCAGGCTTCACAGGTTAAGGGCCCAGTCTCACAAGACTGCCCTCACTTCAGATGCCAGCCACAAATGGGGTCCCAAGGTGACCCATACTTCTGCTTGACTGATTACCAGTTTAGATGTTCCCATGACCTACTCACCAGATCGGTACTGATTACCAATTTAGGTGTTCCCATGAACATCTTCACCAACTTACTTTGTTAGTAAAGGTATGTTCAGGCCAGACATAGGGGATAATAGTTAAGTAAAATGACTCACAGAACTCAGGAAAGCACTTTGCTTATGATTACTGGTTTGTTACAATGGGTGCAACTCAGGAACAGCAAAATGGAAGTTATGCATAGAGCAAGGCTTGGGTCTGGGTTGGGGAGCACAGAGCTTCCATACTCTTTCTGGGTTTGGCACTCTCCCAACACACCAACATGTTCATCAACATGGAACATCTCCAGGTCTCCTTTTTCAAGAATTTTTATAGAACTCATTCTTCAGTTCCCCCTCCTCCTTCTCTTTGGAGGCCCTCTCTGGAGACCAGGGAGTAGGGCTGAAAGTTCTAATCCTTTAATCACATGTTTAGTCTTTCTGTTGACCAATCTCCAACATAAAGCTATGTGGGAGCCCCAACTTTAGTCAATCATTTACATACAAAAACTCAGATGTTGAAAAAGGCTTACTATGTATAATAGATACTCCTATCACTCAAGGGTTTGGGAAACTTTGTGTCTGGAATCTGGGACCAAGACAAATATATTTATTATCTTAGTGGGTAGGTATTTATATTATCTTACAGATAAGGAGTCTTAGGCACAAAGAAGTGAAATAACTTGCTTAAAGTCACGTAGCTGGGAAGTAACTGGTGGAGCTAGGAATTGAACTCACCTTTGACTACTGTCAAAGTAAGTCCTGCATTTAATTAGCATATTCTGCTTATACCATATAGTGTATGTCATAGCAGAGGTTGAAGGGATGGATTGCTGAAGTGCAGATGGCTCACTACCCATATACTATTTAGGACAGTCAATGCCTTTAGGTATTAGTGGAGAAAATAAATTTCCCAAGTCAACAAAGGAAAAATTAAAGCTTAGCTCTGCTAAAAATTTAACATTCCAAAGGTAATAATGCAGAAGACCATTTTTAAAAAATTCTTTATTGTTTAAAGTATTACATAAGTCTCCTCCCCTCCCCCATTGGCCTCTCACCAGCTGCTCCCACCCCTTAGCACATGGCCTCATACCACTAATGTCTGTGTCCATTGGTTATTCTCATATGCATGCATACAAGTCCTTTTGTTGATCTCTTACCCCAAACCCAACACCTCCCCTCTTAAATTGGTCAGTCTGTTGGATGCTTCTATGACTCTGGCTCTATTTTTGTTCATCAATTTATGTTGTTCATTATATTCCACAAATGAGTGAGATCATGTGATATTTATCTTTCACTGACTGGCTTATTTTGCTTAGCATAATGCTCTCCAGGTCCATCCATGCTATTGCAACTGGTAAGAGTTCCTTCTTTCTTACAGGAGCATAATATTCAATTGTATAGATGTACCACTGTTTTTTAATCCACTCATCTGCTGATGGGCACTTAGGCTGTTTCCAAATCCTAGCTATTGTAAATTTTGCTGCTATGAACATATGGGTGCATATATGCTTTCTGATTGGTGTTTCTGTTTTCTTGGGATATAGTCCTAGAAGTGGGATCACTGAGTCAAATGGGAGTTCCATTTTTAATTTTTTGAGGAAACTCCATACTGTTTTCCACAATGGCTGCACCAGTCTGCATTCCCACCACAGATGACCATTTTTATGTTTATTTTTAATTTGGGGATAAGTAGAATCCATATGACTCACAATCACATGTTTGGGGGAGTCTAGGAAGCTGATTTTCAAGAGCAAGGGGAAGTTGAGTTCATCACATCTTTGTGGAATGCATATCTGCTTTTTGCCAGGCACTCTGCTAACAATACCCAGAGAAGAAAAGGTAGAATGAAGAAGAAATCATGCAGAAGTGAAACATGTAAAAAGATTATATAGTCCAGTGATGACCATGTCAAAATATGTCAATACTAGTATATCCCTTTCAGGATGGTATGGCTGTTTAAAAGACCATTAATGGTGGTACACATTCAATTTAAAAAGTAACTAACAAAATATTTAAAAAGAGCATTAATAGTGTAAATATGCATCTCAAGTTGTTAGCCCAGTCATAGTAAGCATTTTTTAACAGTCTTGAGCTCAATAGAGTATATTCAAGTATAAGAATATGTCACCAGGCAGCAAGTGTAGGGGCAAGAGCACCGGAGCAGGATTAGGAGCAAGGAGATTTGGATGCTAGTTTAAGCTCTGCCACTAACTTTTTCTATGATTTGGAGCAAATCACTTAACCTTGCTTGCTTCTAGATTCCCCCTCTGTAATTATAAGTGGTTGAGCTTGGTTGATTTCCAAACAGGCAAGGCAAAACTTTAAACCGACTCCTGAATTCTGTTTTGCCCTTCCCCCAATTTCTCTCTTATTCCTGCTCTGAAATTAAAGAAACAAACAAAACAAAACCAAACAAAAAAAACATTTCAACACTATTCTGTACCACAGAATGAACTTGAGTTGGGAAATCCTGAGGTAACTTCCAGCTCCAAAATTACATGATTTTGTGTCACTGTAAATGTGGTCTTTAGATGCATTAATTTTATCCTGTAAACATTGATTGGCACCCTAGCCAGTTTGGCTTAGTGGAAAGAGCATCGGCTTGCGAACTGAAGAGTCCCAGGTTCATTTCCAGTCAAGGGTATGTACCTGGGTTGCAGGCTTGATCCCCGGCCCTGGTTGGGGCATGTGTGAAGACAACCAATTGATATGTCTTTCTCACATATCTCTGTCTCTCTCCCTTCTATTCCTCTAAAAATTAATGGAAAAGTATCCTCAGGTGAGGATTACCAATAACAAAAAATTGATTGGCTGTCAGTCAGAAGTTATGTTCAGGCCAGATATAGGGGATAGGGCTGGCCAAGTAAAACCAAAACAAAACAAAACAAAACAAAACAAAACAAAAAACAACTCTGCAGAGAAAACTGGAATTAGAGGGAGGAATGATTGTATCTAAGGTGATGGAAACAGAACGAGTGTGGAGATCTCATTTGTCCAAAAGGGGATTAGTTAAATGGAGAAAACTCATGATTATTACTATTATTATTGCTCTGTTTCCTTTTTAGAATCACTGTATGGCAGGCACTAAACTAGGTTCTCTACATAAGTTACATATTTCACTATCACAATAAACTTGTATTATTATTGTTTTCTTATTCTCACTTTTCAGGTGAAGAAATTGAGGCATAGAGAGGATAAGACTTTCCCCACACATCAGGATAAAGGCTTCTTAAAGAAGTCCTAGGAGCTTCCAGAGGCAAAATAGATTAGATTTGAGATGATTGAGAAGAGTATGCTTGGAGTTTGAAACAAAAATAGGATCTGGAACCCTCCAAGGAGGGATTGAGGGTCTCCAGTGACTGTTTAAGTGGTAGCTGATTAATTTGGAGGAGAAAAAATAAGAATCTGATGTTTAGAAATCAGATATATGTGCAGAGGTAACACATTTGTTTTGTTTCAAGGCCCCATCATTTTATTCAAAAGATCATTTTTTTTGTTTTCATTGTGAATTCTTTGTTAGTAATGGAATACATAAATTGGATTTCTATGGCTTCCTTGTAGAGAGGAATGCACCACTTCTGTAAAGATATGTTTGCCCTCAGAGATAAAGTGTTGGGTCTGATGATAATTCCCCTTTAGGGAGGCACTGAACTAAATTTATTGGCTGATTTGATGTTCACTACAGTTGGAGCCATTTAAATTCATTGATCTGTAGAGCTATGCTTTGTAGCTTATATCTGGGCAGCAATCAATAACTTTATATTTAGTGTGAATTAAACTGTAACCAAAAGATGGAGTACTTCTTTGTCACAGCTCTTTATTGCAAATAGAAGTTATGCTTTCTTTGTAGTAATCAGAATAAATGGAAAAATGAAAGTTTTCAGTACTCTCAAAAAAGTTACACCCACTCTCTCACAGACAGGTTAGGAGGCATAATTCAGTTTTTCATGAATATTAAATTTATGAATTCCACTTAAATGTTACAGAAATTATTTAGGAATATAGTTTTTACTATTCTACTATATTTTAAAAACTCGTATTAAATATAATTAAGAGAAAATGTATGTTTTGATAAATGCTTAATTATATAAATTTAATTCACTGTCCATGAATATGTCATTTCCCTGATGTGTTTTATGTGTATTTCCTGCTGAAACATCTATTTCCTCAGATCATTAATGGATGCTAACAGGAGAGTATATATTGTTTATAAATTTGTTTATATATTGATTGAAATACACTCTCTTCCACTTGTATAAAGTAATTTTCAGAATTCTCAGTAAGATTATATAGTCCTGTTAATCAATTCAGCCTCTGTCACGTTGGGTCATCCTGAGAACTCCGTTATGGCCCACCTCCTCTCTATATCACTCCTATTTACCCTCTCTTCTTGATCTGCTCTGAAATTTTCACCATTAAGGTAACTCTGGGAGGCCATGCTAAAATATATAGATACTAGAGGCTTGGTGCATGACATTCATGCACTGGGGGCGAGGGGTAGAGGGGTCACCTCAGCCCAGCCTGCATCCTTTTGAAGTCCAGGAGCCCTTGGGGGATGTCCGACTGACAGCTTAGGCCCACTCCCCTTGGGTCTAAGTCGTCAATCGGACATCCTTAGCACTGGGGTGGAGGTGGCCACTGGGCTTACCAGCCATCACCCTGGCTTGTGGCTGAGCAGCGCTTCCCCCGTGGGAGCACACTGACCACCAGGGGGAAGCTCCTGTTTTAGCGTCTGCGCCCCCTTCCCCCTGTAGTCAGTGTGCGTCATAGCAACCTGTTGTTCTGTGGTTTGGTCGACTTGCATATTACCCTTTTATTATATAGGATTATCTAGAAAAGGGAAGAGGATTCCTTTTTTTAATTTATTTTCCCTTTATTGATTAAGATATTACAAATGCATCCTTATCCCCCCAATGTCCTCTCTTCCCCCCAATCCTGCCCTTACCCTCACCCCCTGTTGTCCACATCCATTGCTTATGCTTATATGCATGCATACAAGTCCTTTGGTTGATCTCTCCCCCTCACCCCCACCCTCCCCTACCTTCCCTCTGAGGTTTGATGGTCTGATTGATGCTTCTGTGTCTCTACATCTGTTTTTGTTCATAGGTTTATGTTGTTCATTATAATCCACAAATGAGTGAGAGCATGTGATATTTATCTTTCTATGACTGACTTATTTCACTTAGCATAATGCTCTCAAGCTCCATCCATGCTGTTGCAAATGGTAGGAGTTACTTCCTTTTTATAGCAGCATAGCATTCCATTGTGTAGATGTGCCAAAGTTTTTTAATCCATTCATCTGCTGATGGGCACTTAGGCTGATTCCAAATCTTAGCTATTGTAAATTGTGCTGCTATGAACATAGGGGTGCATATATGCTTTCTGATTGGTGTTTCTGTTTTCTTGGGATATAGTCCTAGAAGTGGGATCACTGAGTCAAATGGGAGTTCCATTTTTAATTTTTTGAGGAAACTCCATTCTGTTTTCCACAGTGGCTGCACCAGTCTGCATTTCCATCAGAAGTGTACTAGGCTTCCCTTTTCTCCACATTTAAAAAGTCAGTTAGCTAATTATTACCTTGGAAGACACAGAGCTTAACCCTGAAAAGATTGCCTGTGAGTTGAAAAATGGTTATAAAGTTAAAAGACATAGGGTCTAGGCTCTGACATGCTACAAAATAGGTATGTGATCTGAGCCAGGTCAGTACCCCTTTCTGGCCCCCAATCTCCTCATCTGTTGTAGTAGGCAGAATAATGCTCCTCTCCCCAATATGTCCACACTGGAAGCTGTGGATGTTACCTTATATTGCAAAGGGGACACAGGTGTATTAAATATATTGATATAGGATGGTCATCCTGGATTATATGAGTGAGCTCAGTGTAGTTACAACCATTATTACAAGAGGATGCAGGAAGAGTCAAAGGAGGAAGAGGCAATATGATGATGGAAGCAGAGGTTGGAGAAATGTGCTTTGAAGAGAGAGAGGAAAGGGGCTTCAACCCAAGGAATGCAGGCCACTGGAAGCTGAAGAAGATAGGGAGAAGGATTCTTCCCCCTAGAGCAGTGGTTCTCAACCTGTGGGTCGTGAACCTTTGAGGGTTGAACGACACTTTCACAGGGGTCGCCTAAGACCATCGGAAAACACATATGTAATTACATATTGTTTTGTGATTAATCACTATGCTTTAATTATGTTCAATTTGTAACAATGAAATTGGGGGTCACCACAACATGAGGAACTGTATTAGGAAGGTGAGAACCACTGCCCTAGAGCCTCCAGCAGGAAACAGCGCTGTCAAGACCTTGACTTTAGCCCAGTTAGATGATTTCAAACTTCTGGCCTCACGAACTGCAAGAGAATAAGTCTGCATTGTTTTAAGGCACTAAGTTTGTGATAATTTGTTATAGCAGCAATAGGAAATCAATCCTATCTAATAAAAGAGAAATATGATAATTAGCCGTACGACCGCTACCCTTCCCATTGGCTAATCAGTGAGATATGCAAATTAATCGACAGCCAAGATGGTGGTTAATTTGCATATGTCAGCCCCAAGCCTTGGACTGAGGCTTTAGGCTGGGGCCTGGGCGGAGCCAGCCAGTGATCCACCTGGGGGAGCTGGGGGTGCCCCGGCCCAGGCCTAAAGCCTCGGCCAGAGGCTTTAGGCTTGGGCCAGAGAGGAGCCAGGCAGCGATCATTGATGGCGGCAGCAGCGGGGAACCGGGCGGAGCCAGCCAGCTATGCTTGATGGCGGCAACGGCAGGGAGCTGGTGGTGCCCCGGCCCAGGCCTAACACCTTGGCCAGAGGCTTTTGGCTTGGGCCGGGGAGGAGCCAGTCAGCAATCGGCGGGGAGTTGGGGGTGCCCCGGCCCTGGCCTAAAGCCTCCGCCAGAGGCTTTAGGCTTGGGCCGGGGAGGAGCCAGCCAGCAATCATGAGCCAGCGATTGTTGATGGCGGTGGCTGCAGGGAGCTGGGGGTGCCCCGGCCCAGGCCTAAAGCCTTGGCCTGAGGCTTTAGGCTTGGGCCGGGGAGGAGCCAGGCAGCGATCATGAGCCAGCGATTGTTGATGGCGGCTGCAGGGAGCTGGGGGTGCCCGGGCTCAGGCCTAAACTCTCAGCCTGAGGCATTAGGCCTGGGTCAGGGAGAAGCCAGGCAGTGATCGTTGATGGCGGGGAGCATGGGGGTGGGTCCGGCCCAGGCCTAACACCTCAGCCAGAGGCTTTAGGCTTGGACTGGGGCGGAGCCAGCGAGCAATCATTGATGGCGGCTTTGGCGGGGAACCGGGTTGGAGCCAGCCAGCGATCGGTGGTGGGGAGCTGGGGATGCCCAGGTCCAGGCCTAAGGCTTTAGGCTTGGGTCGGGGGGGAGCCAGCCAGCGATTGTTGATGGTGGGGAGCATGGGGGGGGGGGTCCGGCCCAGGCCTAACACCTCAGCCAGAGGCTTTAGGCTTGGGCCGGGGAGGAGCCAGCCAGAGATCCTTGATGGCAGCGAAGGTGGGGAGCATGGGGGGAGGGGCCCCGGCCCAGGCCTAACACCTCAACCAGAGGCTTTAGGCTTGGACCAGGGCGGAGCCAGCAAGCGATCTTTGATGGCAGCTTTGGCAGGGAACTGGGTTGGAGCCAGCCAGCGATCGGTGGCGGGGAGCTGGGGGTGCCCCGGTCCAGGTCTAAAGACTCGGCCTGAGGCTTTGGGCCGTGGCCGGGGTGGAGCCAGCCAGCAATCAGTGGCGGGGAGCTGGCGGGGGGGGGGGGGCGCCGGCCCAGGCCCAGGCCTAACACCTCAACCAGAGGCTTTAGGCTTGGGCCAGGGAGGAGCCAGCCAGCGATCATTGAGCCAGCGATCATTTTAGGCGGCCCAGGCCTAACACCTCGGCCTGAGGCTTTAAGCTTGGGCCAAGGAGGAGCCAGCCAGCGATCGTTGATGGTGCCAGTGGTGGGGAGCTGGGGGTGCCCCGGCCCAGGGCTATTGACTCGCCAGAGGCGTTAGGCCTGGGCAGGGGCCAAACCGGCAATTGGTGTGAACTACAGAGGAAACACCTTTTTTGACTGCTGATTGGCTAAGCTCCCTGTATGCCACTGGTAATGTTCTTAGTAACTTGGGTAATGAAAGTCCAAATAGGTGATCTCGGTTTTTTTTACCACACTCCTGGAGAAAAAAAAGGAAGGTCTGCTGCTGGAGGGTTAAGAAATGTCATATCCTGCCCTAGCTGGTTTGGCTCAGTGGGTAATGCCTCGGCCTGCCAACGTAGATTCTGGGTTCAATTCTGACCAAGGGCATGTACCTAGGTTGCAGGCTCCTCCCTGGCCCAGGCCCAGGTCAGGGCTCATGCAGGAGGCAGCCAATCAAAGTGTTCCTCTCACTTTGATGTTTCTCTCTGTCTTTCCCTTTCTCTTCCACATTCTCTAAAAATCAATGGAAACATATCCTCAGGTGAGGAGAATGAAAGAAAGGAAGGAAGGGAGGAAGGAAGGAAGGAAGGAAGGTTATATCCTATGAAAGACACTTCTTGAAAATGCCTAAAGAAAGTTGTAATTTTTTCATGGTGAAGGGACTGGAGTCCGTGTTGATGGAAACACCTTGGTGGCTGTGGTGACTGGCAGTGGCTGCAGCAGCGGGGTGATGGGGCTGGTGCCTTCCTCTGATCAGCCCGGTAGCCTCCCACAAAGGGAGGCCAGACTGTGGCTTAGGCCCGCTCCCCAAGGGGAGCAGGGAGCAGGGAGTAGGACATCCCCTAGGGCTCCCAGTATGTGATAGGGGGCAAGCTGGGCTGAGGGACCTGCCCCCCTCCAGTGCACAAATTTTTGTGCACCGGGCCTTTAGTACATTATAAAATGAGGAAGTTGGACTAGGCAGTCTCTAAAGTTATTTCCTGCTCTAGTGGTCTGCGTTCTAGGGTAAATATAGAATAAATATTTTTATGGAGAGGAATAGGCACTGTCTGACTGGATTGAAAAAATATGATATGAAAACTAGGTTTAGTTTTTGTGGCCACAAATGGCAGAATTGACTAATAATAATAAAAAAGACTGTGGAAGAGATGAAGTCATAAAAAATAAGCATATATTGTTATCAGCAAGCTTTATAGTGGCTTATTCTCTCAAAAGAATCAAATGATAGAAGATGAACACTTTCAAACTATAGTCATTCCAAAATTTATATCCTCAATTGTATTGTAAGTCTCTTAGGTCAGAACTAGGTGGAGTAGGAGGTAGAGCCCCAGAGTTCTGGGCAGTGCCTTTTAGGACTGACAGTCATATGAGACAGTCTCCAGATTGAACTAGTCAAAAGGGCAATTACTGATCAGTCTGCTGGGGTGAGGACAGGCTAAAGTAACAAAGTAGTTTTTAATCATGATCGAATGGTTTTATGTATCTATATCTATGTTGGGCTAATCAATTGTATTCTTGCCTGATAGAGGTGTCAGAGTCTTAAAAAATTGTACTGCCTTTACAGCTAGATGGTTATTTACACCTTTAGGCCTCCAAAGGAAAATATTGTGAAGAAAGAGAAAAAATTCTTAAGTAGTGAATGGATTATCGGAGAAATTTATTCATTTTCTCATGTATCCATCCATCCATCCATCCATCCATCCATCCATCCATCTATCCATCCATCCATCCATCCAAACATCCATCCATCCAAACATCCATCCATCCAAGCATCTATACAAGCATCCATCCTGCAAATATGGTTTGAGTACTTGTTCAGGGCAAGTCTATGTTCTATGTGCCATGGAATATCAAGATGAACTGGATACAAATTCTACTCTCAGGGAGCTTAAGGTTGAGTGGAGAATTACAAAATGTGTTTAATACCTAATAGGAAGTGATGTGCCTTATGACAGATATCACAAAGAGCTAAGCGTACAGAAATATCAGTGCCTGCCCAGTACTTTGTACCCTCTTATCTTGGAAGATACTCATGGCATCATCTAAAAATCTAAATGTTATTATACAATAAATACTCCAGATTGAACTAGTCAAATACATCAATTGTATTAGCCAGTCAGTGAAAGATAAATACTCCATGATCTCACTAGTCAAATACAATTGATTAGCCCAACATAGATATAGATACATAAAACCATTCAATCATGATTAAAAACTACTTTGCTACTTTAGCCTGCCCTCACCCCAATAAATACTCTGGAGTGAGTATTTATTGTATAACAAATGTGTGTGTGTGTGTGTGTGTGTGTGTATGTTCCTTGTCACATTTTTTAACATGGAGTAGATACATCTGTATCACTGGGCGATTCTTTTATTTTTAAATTTTATTTTATTGTTTAAAGTATTACAAATAGTAGTACATATGTCTCCTTTTTTCCCCATTAACCTCCCACCGGCCTCCCCTACCCCCCAGCACATAACCTTACCCCCCCCCCAGTGTCTGTGTCCACTGGTTATGCTCATATGCATGCATAAAAGTCCTTCGGTTGATCTCTTACCCCCCCTTCCCTGCCTTCCTGCTGTAGTATGACAGTCTGTTCGATACTTCTTTGCCTCTATCTATTTTTGTTCATCAGTTTATAATGTTTTATATATTCCACAAATGAGTGAGATCATGGAGTATTTATCTTTCACTGACTGGCTTATTTCGCTTAGCATAATGCTCTACAGTTCTATCCATGCTGTTGCAAATGGTAAGAATTCCTTCTTTTTTACAGCAGCATAGTATTCCATTGTGTAGATGTACCACTGTTTTCTAATCCACTCTTCTGCTGATGGGCATTTAGGCTGTTTCCAAATCTTAGCCATTGTAAATTGTGCTGCTATGAATGTAGGGGTGCATATATCCTTTCTGAGTGGTGTTTCTGTTTTCTTGGGGTATATTCCTAGAAGTGGGATTACTATGTCAAATGGAAGTTCCATTTTTAATTTTTTGAGGAAACACCATATTTTTTTCCACAGTGGCTGCACCATTCTACATTCCCACCAGCAGTGAAAAAGGGTTCCTTTTTCTCTGCATCCTCTCATGCACTTGTCATTTGTTGGTTTGTTGATGATAGCCATTCTGGCAGGTGTGAGGGGGTTCCTCATTGTTGTTTTGATTTGCATCTCTCGGATGATTAGTGACTTTGAGCATGTTTTCATATGTCTCCTGGCCTTCTGTATGTCCTCTTTAGAAAAATATCTATTTAGGTCCTTTGCCCATTTTTTGATTGGATTGTTTATCTTCCTTTTGTTAAGTTGCATGAGTTCCCTGTAAATTTTGGAGATTAAACCCTTATTGGAACATATTGGCAAATATGTTCTCCCATGTGGTGGGCTTTCTTATTGTTGTGTTGATGGTTTCTTTTCCTGTGCAGAAGCTTTTTATTTTGAAGTAGTTCCATGAATTTATTTTCTCCTTAGTTTCCCTTGCCCTAGGAGCTGTATTGGTAAAGATATTGCTAAGACAAATGTCTGCTATTTTGCTGCCTATGGCTTCTTTAAGATTTTTATGGTTTCCCGTCTTACATTTAAGTCCTTTATCCATTTTGAGTTTATTTTTGTGTATGGTGTAAGTTGGTGGTCTAGTTTCATTTTTTCTGCATGTATCTGTCCAATTTTCCCAACATCATTTATTGAAGAGACTATCTTGACTCTACTGTATGCTCCTTCCTCCTTTGTCAAATATTAATTGAGCATAATGGCTTGTGTCAATTTCTGGGTTCTCTGTTCTGTTCCATTGGTCTATATGTCTGTTCTTGTGCCAGTACCAGGCAGTTTTGAGAACAGTGGCTTTGTAGTATAGCTTGATATCTGGTATTGTGATCCCTCCAACATTGTTTTTCTTTCTCAAGTTTGCTGCAGCTATTCTGGGTCTTTTTTTGATTCCAGATGAATTTTTGGAGAGTTTGTTCTAGGTCTTTGAAGTATGCCATTGGTATTTTAATGGGGATTGCATTGAATTTATAGATTGCTTTGGGTAGTATGAACATTTTAATGATGTTGATTCTACCAACCCATGAACATGGTATATTCTTCCATTTGTTTATGTCTTCCTCTATCTCTTTTTTCAGTGTTCTGAAATTTTCTGAGTACAGGCCCTTTATCTCCTTGGTTTAATTTATTTCTATGTATCTTAATTTTTTTGTTGCAATGGTAAATGAGATTGTTTTTTTAGTTTCTCTTTCTGTGAGTTCATTATTGGTGTATAGAAAAGCCATAGTCTTCTGGGTGTTAATTTTGTATCCTTCTACATTGTGGAATTCATTTATTAAGTCTAGTAATTTTTTTCACTGGGTGATTTTATTGCCTGATTTCCTGAATCAGCATTTGTGTAACCAGTAGGACCAAAGAAGATTCTTGGATCTAAGTAGGCACTGCCCTCTTAGTTGCATGAGACATTAAGATTTGTAGGAGATCAAAGTATTCTACTCCAAAATACGTCACTTTGGCATACAGATTCTTTTGAGCTGAAGGCATTTGAGATTCAACAGATGAAGAAAGAAGTCTTCCCAGAGCCTCCCTCATCTGATCAAAAGCAGAAATTTCTGAGAAATGAGTATAGTCATAAGTTCTCTCTCCTAGCGAAGTTTATGGCTATGAATGTGATGGAATGATGATCCCAAGAGGGCCATGTACAAACATACTTTATTCCATTCGTTTCCCCCATAGATTTGCCTTCCCATAGTTTGCCACTCTCATAATCCTCAAACCCTTTTCCTTTGTCTTGTTGCTTTTTTAAATAAATTTATTGTTCTTTATTAATATGCCTAATAAGCCCAAGTTCACCCCTTTGAGTTACTGATCGCTGACTTTCTCATGTGTGTATATGTGCTGCATGTGCTAATAAATTCTGTTTTTTGTGTTTTTTTTCAGGGTCAGGATCTCTTGACTTCATTTCTTTTTTTTTGGTTCATCTTTTTGGTTTATCTCTCCTCATCCCCCTACCCCCACATCACAGTATGTCAGTGTGTTCCATGCCTTCCTGCTTCAGGCCTTATTTTTTTGGTCAATTCATTTTGTTCATTAGATTCCAGAAATAAGCTAGGTCATGTGATATTTGTCTTTCTCAGATTGGCTTCTTTCACTTGGCATAATAGGAGACTATTATGTTTTTCTTCTATTAATCTGTCTTTGCCAGTCTAATTTCCAGGGCCCCAGCTGGAGAACCTAGGGAAGTCATGGAAAAAAGGTTTTTTTCCTTCCCTACAGAATATTGTCTGAATGTCTATTTATTTAAAACAGAAGTGGCAACTCAGATGCCTGTAGTGGCAGATAAGTGATTTAAATGAGTGAAGTAGGACAGATTATATTTTATTGAGAGGTATTTGTTTTACATATTGAATACATAGCAATATTCTTCATTTATGCAAAAAAAATGTTCTCCATTGTTTTCTTGAAATATGTGGGCTATATTAGTTGTTTTCCTTCATTTGTTAGGCATAGGGAGGAAAAATATTTCACCTTTATTGGAAGAAAACAAATGTAATGATAAATGGTCCCTGATATCCATCTGCAGGAGAGGAGTATATGAAGCAATAGGGAATGGTGAGGAATGGTGGCTACCTAGACCAGTGGTCGGCAAACTGCAACTCGCGAGCCACATGCGGCTCTTTGGCCCCTTGAGTGTGGCTCTTCCACAAAATACTGACTGCTGCGCATGGGCCACGAAGTTTCAATCACACTGTATGTGCGCGCCCACACATGGTATTTTGTGGAAGAGCCACACTCAAGGGGCCAAAGAGCTACATGTGGCTCGTGAGCCGCAGTTTGCCGACCATTGACCTAAACTGTACATGTCCTATCTAATGGGGACAGCTTCAGTCCACTCTGGTCACAGGAAAATATGGGACCAGTATTACCTGATTTTCAGATTTTTCAATAAAAGGTAGAAATGTGGAATTCATGTGAAATATCCCACTTTTCAAATGTTAGTAGCTTTTTAAAAAAGATGTCGGACACTGTGTGGGACAAATAGAACATGGCTGTAGGCCCCCCATATTCATCTTTAGATTTAAATGATTTATAAACTTTATGTTCTTGACTCTAGCCCCTGCCATTGCCAAGCATAAATTCTAATGTCTTTGTTTGAAATGAGAGTGAGAACAAAAGCCAACCTCTAGTTAGAGGTACGGAGTGAATGTGAAGGAAATAAAACTAGAGAGAAAAAAGAAAAAGAAATAAATCTGGATACTTTTGTCTGTTTCCGTGCCAAATAAATATTGCCTGTGCTGTTTCTTTCTCCTGTGGAGCATCCAATGTGCTGTATGTCTAAAGATGGAAATTACAGTTTTTGAACAACAAATTGGGACACATGATCTGACAGTGAGACGTATATTTTGAATGTGGGGATGTCCAGGACAATATAGGACACATGGCAGACATCCTGATAAAAACACAAATGGAGTTCCTTCTAGGGACTCACTATTTTGCTTTCTTTGCAGATGGCAGCCCGTTTCACATGGTCTTTCGTGGTTTTGCTTTTTAATCCCCCAATAACTAAAAGTCCTCTAATGAATTGCAAACACAGTTGACTGGGGATTGAACCTGCAACCCAGGTATGTGCCCTGACTGGGAACTGAACCTGCAGCATTTTGGTGTATGGGATGATGCTGCAACCAAGTGATCTACCTAGCCAGGGCTATTTGGTAGTGCTTTTAAAACTCAAACTGCAAGGAGGTCAAGAGGGTATGTGATCAGATGGCATCTAGAAAGAAATCCTGTTGCTGTCAGAGAATACTGAAGAGGACCCAGTGACTGGACAGGTTTCCACTTCTTTTTCCCACGCAGGGTTTTCTTACCCTCCTGCTTAGGCCCCTTCGTCTTCCTGACTTTTTGTTTAAAACAATACTTTCCAAGGTTGCCTTAAATCTGATCATATCTGAAGCTTTAAGGGTAATTGTTCACATTAATGCTTTCCCCACTCTGCCAGCAAGCCAGGTGGGGCTTGTTAGGTTGAATTTGGATTTGTTGACAATCCCTGATTTGAGTTCTCAAGTCCTGAAGAGTAACCTTGCATTGGAATGGGGTGTGAGGAGGGGTGAGGCAGCACTGTTTCTTGGACTTTGAATTCTTATTCAGGTCTGTTGAAACTGAGAATGTGGAGCAAGGTCTGTTTGTTTAATGGGGCTTTTCCTGACTACTTATTCACTCACTTCTAGTCCTTACATGTTGGTGGTATTTGTTGACTGTTTCAGAATATGTGCTTGCACTCAATGTGGGCTACAAATGTGGGTTCTATACTAGTAGACTAATAGAATGTCAGAGCTAGGAGCATTGGAAGGGATCTTGTTTACCCAAGCCCTCATTTTATAGATGAGGAAATAGGCCCAGAGAGGGAAATGACAAAGTGATTTATTGGTAGAGCTAGTAGAATAACTCAGGGATCCTTTTATTATTATTATTATTATTATTATTATTATTATTATCATTATTATTTTCAATTCAAAACTCTTCATATTTATTATTTTCTCATGTGTAGTAGCTCCCTAGATCAGTTGTGGAGATTAGCCTCCTCTCATTCATGACTCTTTGAGTTTCCTTCCTCAGAAGCCATTAAGTATTAAATAAAACCCAACATGAATGATAGCTACTGTGGAAAATGTTGCTACTGAAAACTATGCTCCTAGCTGCAGGCTTATCAAATCTAATAAAAGTTCTCAGAGTGAATAATCAGTGGGAGCACTTAAGATCTACATACATTTTGCAAGCACCTCCATCCGTAATTGCTATTAGCACAGTTTTTTTTTTGTTTTTTTGTTTTTTTTTTTTTTTAGTTTGCTAGATAAGTATAATCACAGTAACTATTTAAAAAAAATCTCATGTTTAAAAAATGATGAGTGTGGCGTAGGTGCTCAATAAATATGTATAGAAAAATAAATGCTTCAGTGCAGTTCTGCGTTCTGCTGATCTGTTCATTGGCTCAGGCCTCCCAGGGGAAGAAGCTGTTCTGTCCATATGCCCTGAGCTACAGGAAATGTGATGCCGTTTCCTTGTGTAGCAGCAAAAACAAAGGGCTCTGACTATGACATCTTTTCTGATGGCTTCTGTAGTGTATAAAGAGGACTTAGAAAATCCTACCTGGTCAGCAAAATGTTCCAGGCTAATGTTAAATGAGAGCATTACTGTAAGCAGCCTACCTAGGTAAGCAGGTCCTGTACTTTTAGGCCATCTTGACAACACTTCTTTATTTCTCAGCATCTCTTTCTCCCATGGTACAGAAGATCATCTGGATATAGTACTTCTCAAATAATTCTGCTTTCCTTAATGGCAGAGAAGTGTACATGTGGGCACTCTGGCAAGTCACGGAGTAGTAAGAAGTGCCTTCTTGTACATACATAATTTCTGTTAAAGCTTTTGTTTTACTTTTTAAATTTATGAGAAGTTTTTATTTTTCTACATCATTTGTTTCAACAGAACATTAGTATTTGCTCCCAAATTGGGGGTAAAGTTGCTGCTTAGGAAAGCATGCCAGGCCAATGTTAAATGAAAAAAATTCTGTATATAGCCTAACAAGGAAGCAGGTCTTGCACTTTTAGGCCATCTTGATGACACCTCTTTATTTCTCAGTTCCTCTGCTCCTCCTATGTACAGAAGCTCACCTGGATATAGTGGCCTTCTCTGGGACACCTGAGCCACATCGTCAGAGTCCAATTTGAGGAAGATGAAACTAAAGAGTACCTGATGTATCCATCCCCTGAGGTAGGTTATTGTTCTTAGCCTGGGAAGACAGGGTCTCTTATTTCTATAGATTTAAGGCAGTCTTTTTAAAAACTAATCCATGTAATGTTTCTTCTAAACAAAGCTGTTATGGAGGGTCACTATGGGAGATTTGGATCTGCTCTGGATAGAACAGGGGTTTGGGGATCCAGAGCCTTACCCCCTTGGGTCCCTTCTCCTTCCCTTGAAAAGGGACACTGGGTGCTCTGAAAGTAGCTTGAAAATCATTAAAATAGGGTGAAACTATTCTTCATCCACATATGGTACCTTTCATTCACTGACCCTCTATTCACTTACCAAACTTTTATTGAGTGACTGACTATATGCCAGGCCCTGTTCTGACACTTCTGATATAGCAGTGAATAAAACAGATAGCATTTCCTGCCCTCATGAAATGAACATTCTAGTGGAGTAGTTAGCCAACTAACATGATAAATAAGTAAAATGCATAGTTTCTTAACTACTGATAGTCCTTAGAAGACCAGTAAAACAGGGAAGGGGAATTAGATGTGCTAGAGGTGTTTTGCAATTTTAGATAGCGTTACTAGAGAAGGCCTCAATGAGAAGATGAGTTTTGAGTAAAGACCTGAAGAAAATGAAGTTAGCCCTGTTTAGATCTGGTGACAAAGCCTTTCAGGTGGAGGGAAGAACAGTGCAAAGCTCTGAGGTAGGATATTGCTTGGCATGTTTAAGGAACAGGAAGGCTTTCACTGTGAGCAAAATGAAAAGTCACTAGAGAGTTTTGAGTAGATTCTTTTATGTTTCAACAATATCACTGTGGCTGCTGGGTAGCAATTGAGCTTAGGCCAATGCAGAGTAGTGGAAATTTGGTAGGAAGCTATTATGGAAATCCAGAAGAGAAATGTTGGTGACTTGGGAAATAATGATGGCAATGGGATGGTGAATAGTGGTCAGACTCTGGATTCAGGACCAATGGGATTTGCTGTGGAGCAGATGTGGGGTATGAGAAAAAAGAGAAGAGCCAAGAACGTCACTAAAGTTGTTAATCTGAACAATTGAAAAATGGAGTTACTGTTAACTGAGACCTGAAGTTTGAGTGAGGATCAGTGTTTGTGTCCAGGTGCGAGGGTGTAGGAAATATCAGTTGCTCATTTACACATGTTAAATTAGATATGTTCATAATACATCTAGGTAAAGATGTCTGGTAGGCATTTGGGCATATGAATCTTGAATTTGGGAAAGTTAAGCTTGTAGAGTCACATTTCCCTACATTCTTATAGTAAGGATGTGGTGTATCAGAGATACATCAGCCAGTTGTCTTTCTATAAATGGCACATATCCAGAGGGCTCATGGCTTTCAGTTCCAGTCACTTGAGCCCACATTCCAGTTGGCATGAATACAGACAATCCCTTGCCCTCACCCTTAGCCATGTGAGTTAGATAAACATGTCCACACTTTTCTTTCAAGGACCCCTAGGGATGACTGTGAAGCTCAGAGACACTGTTCCATGGGACTAAGTTTCATAATCTCTGGATTCAGACCATTGCCTTTCAATTGCAATGGCCTCCTTAGGGGTCACAAAAACTTTGAATAAAGCAAAGAAAAGTTGTTTAGCTACCAGGGCTGCCATTGCAGAACCAAGGGTAGATCACAAAGCTGGCATTATCTCATATTGTGAATGACTTTATCAAGAGGAAATCCTCTCCAAAGGAATGTCAAGGGCAGCCTTGAGAGGAAAAGAAATTAAAAATGCAACAGACTGCCCTGGGAGGAGGGGTGGCAGATTGGTTTTGCCTAGATTGCAGAAGGAATGATTTTTTTTTACTTGTGTGCACAGGAGTTCAGTTTAATTTAGTAACAGAGGGCTGAGCCCAGTAGCTACATCTTGCAGCTCAGCCCCAGGTCCAAATTATGGAAACAAGAGCAGGGTCACTTGTCACTCAGCACTGACAAATACAGTAAACTGCTGTCTTTGTTACAGTGTGGGAGGCAGGGGAAGGGAAGGAGGTCCTGACAGGAGGGAGAAGTAGAAGATGTACAAAAAACAGTATTGGGAGTTCCAGGAGAAGAGCTGAGGGTGCATTAGAGAAGCTTTGAGGAGTAGGTGGCATTGAATAATAAGTAGGATTTGGCTAGACAGAAATGGGTCAAAGGACAGTCTTAGCAAAGGGACTGTTATGAGTGAAGGCAGATGTCTTCAAAGAACAGTAAATTTAAGTGGTCAGAGGTAAAGTAAATGAAGGGGGGCATGAAAAGGGAGGCAATGAAGTGTGGTTCAGTACACAGTCTCTGGAGTCAGATAGCCTTTTGAAGCCCAGCTCTGCAATTTATTTTGTAACCTTGACAAGTTACTCAACCTGTTTTACCCTCTGTTTCCTCAATGTAAAATGGAAATAATAAAATTAATAGCAAAATAGGGTTTTTGTGAGTATAAAAATAAGATAATTTAGTTAAGTACTTGGCACCTAACTATCAGTTCTGCTATGAAAGGTAAGAGGCTAAAAGAAATTATACTAAAACATTTATAGTAGTTATACTTGGATTGAGGAATACAGGTACTTTTTCTCTATTTCATTCTTTTCTGTCATTATTAGGTTTTCTTTTACAAGCATTCTAACAATAATCAGGAAAACAAGAGGGTTTTTTTTCCTATTAAAGCATGTGTGAAAGACAGTAGTGTACAAGATTGGAAAGGTAGATTGAGGCTACATCACCAAACAGTTTATTTTATGGTAAGGGTTTCAAACTATATTTCATGAATTCAGTCATTTTATACAAATGTTTCAAGGGTTCCATAGATATAGGATTTAATTTTCTACTTTAAAAATATATGTTGAAGTATATATTTTAAAACCATAATAAATTACATCTTTAAATATGTAATACATACAATTAACATATTGGAGACATTAAAATAATTTATGCCACCATGACTTATTTTTGTGCAGACATTATAGTAAAGCTACTTTTGACTTCTTGTGAAAATGAGGTATCTTGAAAGATAAACTACTAAAACTGCTAACATTTGCAACTACCTATCTGTGTAAGACTTTTTTTCTCAATACTGTACAACCAAAATAAAAAAATTAAAAATTGAATGTTAATGTAAGAATGTAGTTCCCTTAACTTTGATTTAAGTTTTTTTGTGTTTATTAGAAGAGCCTTATTTTTCCTCATTGATTATATGATGCATAAATATAATTATTTTTCACTTAAAAAATAAATTAATATTATTAAAATATCATTTTTATCTGTTTTATATAAACTGGGGTCTATGTCAGATTTTTGTCTAGGAAGTCCTCATCTGCTATAGAAAATATAAAAATGTCCGAAAACCAATATTCCATAAGAATAAGGGACCTCTGAAAGTTTTTGTGTAGGGAGTATAAATCTTAGATCTGCGCAGTTTATCTACCAGCAGTGTGAGAGGTGGGTTGAAGGGGGGTGGGCAGAGATTGAAATCTGGGAGACTAGTTAAAGGCCACTTCAGAAGTATAGCTGGGAGTGAATATGGTCTAAATTAAAGGATAGGACAATGGACATGGGAGAGATACTGGACATGGGATTGATATGACAGGACATGACAACTGATAAGGCATGAGAGAAGGGAGTCAAATAAGATATAGTAAGGTTTAAAACACATGTCCTGGCAATTGCGCAACCTGCCCACCAAGCCTGCTGCTTCAACTGCAGGCCCCATGACTTTGCGATCCACTCGCCAACCTGCCACTTCAACCCCGGGTCCCATTACTGCACGGCCTTCCTGTGAAGCCCACCACTTCAACCCCAGTCCCACACATCCTGACGACTGGGCCCCCTGTCAAGTGTGAGACTGCACCACCTACCCTCCAAACCTGCGGCATCAACCCTAGGCCCCCTGCCTCCCGGTGCCTAGACCCTCCAGTGAGTCTCAGAGAACGTGACCCTCCTGCCAATCCTGCCACTGCAGCCACAGGCCCTGTGTGACTTGGTGGCTAGATCCTTTAATGAGGGCAAAAATGAGGAGACAAAGAAACAATCCCCAAAGGAAAGAAAAGGAATCATTGCCAGAAAAGGTACTAAATGAAACAGAGCATTCAATATATCAGAAAAAGAATTCAGAGTAAGAGTCATACAGTTTATAAACTGGCTGGATGAGGAAAATCAACAACTTATGTAAGAATCAAGAGGAAATAAAGAATGCTATAGAAACAATAAAATATGCAATGGAAGGTTTCAATAGTATACACAAGAAGCTGAGGACCGTATTAGCGAATTAGAATAGAGGGCAAAAAAACACGCCCAATCTGAACAGCAATTGGAGAAAAAATTAAAAAGAAGAAAGAGACTCTAAGGGAGCTTTGGAACCACATTAAACAAAGTATCATACGTATAATATGGGTGCCAGAATGACAAGCAGAGGAGCAAGGATTAGAAAACCTATTTGAAGAAATAATGACAGAAAACTTGCCTGATTTGGGGAAGAAAAAAGAAACATAAGCACAGAGAGTCCCAAACAAGATGAACCCTAAAAGACCCACACCAAGACACATCATAATTACAGTGGCAAATGTTAATGAAAAGGAGGGAATCTTAAAGGCCACAAGAGAAAGACAGAGCGTTACCTACAAGGGATCTCCTTTTAGATTATCAAATGATTTCTCAACAGAAACACATCAGGCAAGAAGGAAATGGAATGAAGTATACAAAGTGATGCAAAGCAAGGGACTGAATCCAAGTACACTCTATCCAGCAAGGCTATCATTCAAAATTGAAGGGGAAAGCAGGAGCTTTGCAGACAAAAAAGGGTAAGGGATTTTATCACAACCAAGCCAGCAATGCAAGAAATGCTAAAGGGACTGTTGTAAAAAGAAAAATAGAAAAGGAAGAAGGAGCAGAGGCAGGAAAAATAAAATGGCCACAAAAAAGTACCTACCAATAATAACCTTAAACATAAATGGATTAAATGCTCCAATCAAAAGACACTGAGTGGCTGAATGGATAAGAAAACATGACCCATATATATGCTGTCTACAAGAGACCCACCTCAGAACAAGGAACTCACACAGACTGAAAGTGAAGGGATGGAAAAATATCTTTTATACAAATGGAAATGCAAAAAAAAAAAAAAAAAAAAAAAAAGCTGGGACAGCAATAGTTATATCTGACAAAATAGACCTCAAAGTGAAGGCCATAGCAAGAGATAAGGGAGGCCACTTCATAATACTAAAGGTATTGATACAAGAGGATATAACTCTGTAAAACCTATATGTACCCAAAGCAGGAGCACCCAAATACATTTAAAAAAAACTTCTGAAAGATATCAAGGGAGAGGTCAACAGCAATACAATCATCATAGGGGTAATAAATTATCTAACTCAGCAAATTGAAGAATTAGAAATAGAGCAACAAGAATAGCCCAGAGTGAGCAGAAGGAAGGAGAAATAAAGATCAGAACAGAAATAAATGACATAGAGACAAAAACAAAACAAAAACAAACAAACAAGCAAACAAACAAATAATACAAAAGACCAATAAAACCCAGAGCTGTTTCTTTGAAAGGATAAACAAGATTGGTGAACCTCTAGCCAGGCTCACCATAAGCAAAGAGAGAAGATCCAAATAAACAAAATCAGAAATGAAAGAGACAAAAAAACAACAGACCCCACAAAAATACAAAGTAGTGTAAAAAAAAATACAATGAACAACTTTATTCCAATGAACTGGTCAACCCAGAAGAAATGGACATATTCCTAGAAAAATACAACTTTCCAAAACACAATCAGGAAGGATAAAAAAATCTAAATAGGCCCATAAATGTGGAGGAAATTTACAAGCAGTAATCAAAAAACTTCCAGCAAACAAATGCCCTGGGCCAGAGGGCTTCACAGGGGAGTTTTACCAAATATTCAAAGAACTAAAACCTATCCTTCTCATACTATTCCAAAAAATTCAAGAGGAAGGAACACTTCCAAGCTATTTCTATGAAGCCAGTAATCCTAAAACCAGATAAAGATGCTTCAAAGTAAGAGAATTATAGGCCAATATCCCTGATGAACATAGATGCTAAAATCCTCAACAAAATTCTAGCAAGTCAGATTCAGCATTACATTAGAATGATCATACATCATGACCAAGTGGGATTTATTCCAGGAATGCAAGGATGGTACAATATCTGCAAATCAATAAACATGATATATCACAGAAACAAATTGAGAGACAAAAATCACATAGTCATATCAACTGATGTAGAAAAAGCATTGGACAAAATCCAACACCCTTTCTTGATAAAAATCCTCAACAAAGTGGGAATAGAGGGATCATACCTCAACATGATAAAAGCCTTATATGACAAACCTACAGCCAACATCATTCTCAATGGATAAAAACTAAAACCATTTCACCTAAGATCAGGAACAAGACAGGGATGCCAACTTCTGTTCTACACAGTATTGGAAGTGCTAACCATAGCAATTAGACAAGAAGAAGAAATAAAAGGCATCCAAATTGGAAAAGAAGAGGTAAAACTGTTATTATTTGCAGATGACATATTGTACATAGAAAACTCTAAAGACTCCATAAAAACACACTAAAAAAATCCCATTTACCATTGTAACAAAAAAATTAAAATACCTAGGAATAAACTTCACTAAGGAGGTAAAAGACCTGTATGCAGAATACTACAGGACATTAAAAAAGAGATAGAGGATGACATAAACAAATGGAAGAATATACCGTGTTCATGGATTGGTAGAATTAACATCATTAAAATGTTCATACTACCCAAAGCAATCTATAGTTTCAATCTTATCCCCATTAAAATACCAATGGCATATTTCATAGACCTAGAACCAACTCTCAAAAATTCATCTGGAATAAAAAAAGACCCCAAATATTAGTAAGTCCCCTATCCATTATGAGTTTATTTTTTTGTGTGGTGTAAGTTGGTGGTCTAGTTTCATTTTTTTTGCATGTATCTGACCAATTTTCCCAACACTGTTTATTGATTAGACTGTCTTGATTCCATTGTATGCTCTTTCCTCCTTTGTTAAATATTAATTGAGCATAACAGCTTGGGTCAATTTGTGGTTTCCTTGTTCTGTTCCGTTGATCTATATGTCTGCTCTTGTGCCATACCAGGCAGTTTTGAGGAGAGTGGCTTTGTGAGATAGCTTGATATCTGGTATTGAGATCCCTCCTACTTTGTTCTTCTTTTTCAGGATTGCAGCTACTAGTAAACGTAAGACAGGAAACCATAAAAATATTAGAGGAATCCACAGGCAGGAAAATATCAGACTTATGTTGTAGCAATATCTATACTGATACAATGGAAACTAAGGAGAAATAAACAAATGGGACTATATCAGAATAAAAAGCTTCTGCACAGCAAAAGAAACTATCAGCAAAACAACAAGAAAGCCCACTGCATGGGTGAACATATTTGTCAATGCTATCACTGATAAGGGTTTAACCTCCAACATTCATAGGGAACTCATACAACTCAACAAAAGGAAGATAAACAATCCAATCAAAAAATGTGCAAAGGTCCTAAATAGACACTTTTTGAAAGAGGACATACAGAAAGCCAAGAGACATATGAAAACATGCTCAAAGTCACTAATCATCTGAGAGATGCAAATCAAAACGACAATGCAGTACCATCTCTCACCTGTCAGAATGGCTATCATCAACAAATCAACACATGACAAGTGCTGGAGAGGATGCAGAGAAAAAGGAACCCTCCTTCACTGTTGGTGGGAATGCAGACTGGTGCAGCCACTGTGGAAAACAATATGGTGTTTCCTCAAAAAATTAAAAATGGAACTGCCATTTGACCCAATAATCCCACTTCTAGGAATATATCCCAAGAAAACAAAAACACCCATCAGAAAGGATATATGCACCCCTATGTTCATAGCAGCACAATTTACAATAGCTAAGATTTGGAAACAGCCTAAGTTCCCATCAGCGTATGAGTGGATTGAAAAACAGTGGTACATCTGCACAATGAAATACTATGCTGCTGTAAAAAAAGAACTCTTACCATTCGCAACAGCATGGATGGACATGAAGAACATTATGCTAAGTGAAATAAGCCAATTGGAGAAAGATAAATACTCCATGATCTCACTTATTTGTGGAATATAATGGACAACATAAACTGATGAACAAAAATAGATCCAGAAACAGAGAAGCATGTAACAGACCATCAAACCTCAGAGGGAAGGCAGGGGAGAGTGGGGGTCGAGTAAGAGATCAACCAAAGGACCTGTATACATGCATATAAGCATAAACAATGGACGCAGACACTAGGGGGATGAGGGCTTGTGCTGGGGGATGGGATTGGCCAGAGAGAGGTCAATGGGGGAAAAAAGGAGATATATGTAATACTTTAATCAATAAAGAATTTAAAAAATACCTCCTCAGATGTAATCTTGAGTTAAAACTTCCAACACATAGGTTATTTTGCCTGTCTTGAGCAGCACATAAGCAGAATCATTTGCTATGTCCTAGTTTGTTTCTGGCTTCTTTAGCTGAATATAAAATTTGTGAGTTTCATGCATGTTGTTATGTGTATCATTACTGGTAATTTGTTCTTTAATGAACATACAATTTAGCTATTCCACTGTTAATGGATATTTGTGATATTTTTAGTTTGGGACCATTGTGAATAAAGTTATCCTCATATTTAAAAATAAATAAATAAAACACGTGTCCCCTAGATAGTGGCAATGCTATCTTCTAAGATCATAAACACAGGAAGAGGAGCAGATTTGGGGAGCTGGAGAAGGAGATGATTTTCAGTTTGGGGTACTTCGAGTTTCATGTCTCTGGGCAGAAAAGTGGGAGGAACATCCAATCAGGGTCTAGAGCTCAAGAGATTGTTCTGGGCTGGACACAGAGATGGAGGTTCGGGAATGATCTACTTAAAATAGAGGAGGCCCAAATTTCTAACTCTAAACTAAATAGAAGTATACTTAGATTATGTGTTATTATGTTGGCCCATACTCTTCATGTCAAAAAGCTTAATGCTGACAATTTTTTTGTTTCATTTTAAATGATGTAATATTTTCTCTCAGTTTGTGGTAGATAATATTACACTGGTACTATTTTTCCAGCTTAAATTATGAAGTACTTATGGCAAAACCTAAGTAGACCTTGGAAGACCCATGTCACAACATGGACCCAGCTTGACCTTGTGGAGTTAAGTAACTCTCAGAGGATCACAGTGGAAGGCAATATAGCTATATCCCAAATCTGTCACTGACTACATGTGGATTATGTTTTAGTACTAGGAATATTTATCTAAATGTCAGAATAGTGTTGATTAATAGAAATCATGCAAAAACCCAGTGTTGCTGAAGAAAACTAATTATTTGGTAAACTAAGAGTCGTTACTTAACATATGTTAAGTTGTTACTTAACATATGCTTACAATTTGTAATCTGAAAAATAATGGAATTTTGGAACTCAGATGGTTTATAGATTTCTTACAGCTCAACTTTCTAATTTGACATTTTAACCCAAAGTTATACTTGGAAGCAGAGCTCAGAACTCAGGTCACCCCAGTATGCTTCCCTTGGCATCATATTTCATGTAATTCCATTTCTTATTATTGAACTAATTAAAATGTGATTTGAGGCTCAAAGGGGAAATCCACCTTATCTATAAAAGGAGTATATGTATCAAACAGTACTTAACCTGTGATGAGATGAGGAAGCTGCAATTATTTTATAGTCTCTTACCTTTGTGGATCAGCTACTCTTTATTTCTCCTTAGCTGTATCTGCATATCTAGAACACAGTTGCAGAGTGTAGATAATACAAGTGATCGTGAAATCTGCAGGGAATTATCTGTGTCAGGACATCAGAGTGCTAAAATTTAAGGAGTGTGTGATGGGAAGGTGGTAGTCACAGTTTGCATGTGAGGCAACAAAGCAGCATGGCTATTTTACTTCTTTCTTCCTAGACCCTTACTAATCCTTTCATTTATAACATCCTAGAAATGGGACCTACTTCATACTGGTGAATGGAATTTATGAGAAACTTAAGAGGTTGGTTTTTAACAAAAGCAATGAGAATGCAATTTTGTCTAAAAAAGAGTATTAATCGAAAGAGAATGGCTTTTATTAAGAATGCCACTAACAAGCAACCAAATAGTATCCTTACACAATTAAAATAACTAATATAATCACAGTTACTTTTTTCAGTGTTTCTCAACTTTCTTTTTATTCACAGTCCCAAATTGTGTAATTCTCAGGCTTTGTGATCCTAAGCAGGTTAAAATAGCTTAAAATGGGAGTTAGAATATGTGATAATATTTTAAACATTTTTTTTCTGATTTTGCAAACAATATGTAATCATTACCAAACACTTTAAAGGATATAGGAAAATATAAAAATAAAATAAAATTCACTCCTAAGCCCATCTCCTTTTGTGCCTATATTTTAAATGATGAAATTCATATAGAAGGCCAATTACTTAAAAAAAAGTAAACATAGAAATTCATGAAGTAAAACTGTGGGCTAAATTCACTAAATATAACTCTCATTTGGTTTTTAGAAATTCACATGCCATCCATCCCAGGCAGACAGGAAGGAAGCAGAGTGGCACAGCAGCCAGCAGGAGAGTTGCTGATCAGCAGGGTGATGTTTAGGGCCTGGCAGCTGACAGGACACATTGTCATTGTTGAGGTTATTGTGGAGGCAAAACAGGCAGTTTCTTATCTTGACTGTCTGTCCTCCCGTCTTACCTTTAAGTTAGTCACATCAATTGACATCTATTTATTGAGCAGAACTGAGCTAGGCAGAGATAGAGATAGAGGATAGAGAATCCATCAAAATAGGGCAGTTGCACTGCCTTTATGGAGATTAAAGACTAGTGGGAGTAATAAACACTAAATAATTATACCAATACATAGAGTTGTAGCATGGGTGCACTCCTGTGGTTTCCATTCTGAACACTCTATTTTTGTAATTAAAATGCAGAGAGATATGTTACCTATCTAATCTATTATGTATATTATTTTCCTGTGCACACAATACATTTATATGTATTATACATGTAATACATATACGAAGTAGAATACACAAACTCCCCATATTGTACTGTATGGGAGATCCCTTCTCCCCCCGTTTTGAGAACTCTGAGGACTCACTCTTATTTATGGGAGATTTAAATGATTGTTAAAGTTAAACTTTACTGCTATTTCCCCCTCATATGCTGATTTTAGAAACTAACCCCTGGGCAAGCAGGAGCTCACTATGCCAAGGATTGTGTGGGAAGAACACAAGGTGCTAAGAGACAAGATAACCAAAGACCCTATTTAAATTGGGAAAGCAGTAAAGCTCACTACTACTCATTATTAATCTTTGGTAGATTCTCAAAGACCCTGATTGGGTCATTACCAAGATCAAGAACCATTGTCTTAAAATATACCTCCAAGGCAGCAGTTCAGCTACGCAGGGGGAAAAATGGTAGGAATGAGAAATTGAAGTTGTATCTCAAGCATTGGTTCTGAAGTAGTTCAGAAATGTTCAACCCCACTCTTCTTACAGAACTGCTCTTTGTTCCATGTCTGATTTCTTCTACATGAATAATTCCCATTCTTGTGTTCAGATGCAACAATCCAGCATTCATTGTCATGATTAAAATAGAAAACGACAGGCATTGATTTTTCACAGCAATTAGCCCTTCGTCTGTTTTCTGATTTCTTGAGCATGTACAAGTAGAACAGGCTGGGCAGTAATATGGAAGAGAGTGCCTCACGCATTCAATAGGAGCCAGTTATTTTGTCACGTAGGGCATGATGAAGTATGGCTGTATTTCAGAGAAAATTTCCCCCGATTTTAGATTGACCCTTTCCTTGTATGTAAGAAACATCTGCTAAGAATGTCATATTTTTCTATAGTTAAAATAGTAAGTTTTTTTTCAGGAGTTTCTTATCTCTTCTGATAATTGCCATTTGGGGGACAATTTCTCAATCCCATCTGATTTGATTATACTAAAAGGACCTGTTAAGATAAATTAAGATAATGTATAGAGCAGTGTTTTTTAAACTGAACTATACACTATGAAACTGAATAGATACTGTCAACTAAGGTCAGTGCAGAGATAAGATATTTTTAGGGTGCTTCAATTTTATTTTGCATTTTCTTCATTATACTCTTTATATTCTCTTTTATGTAGGATTGAAAATGCTTTGTTGTGGATATGGTTATAACTGATTTTGTTTTTTTTCCTCCTTTGAAATTTTAAGGTGACAAAGTTGATAGCCCATTTTTAATTTATTCTCACAGAATGAAAAGTATTCTCAAATAGAACTATTCTTTGAAAGAAATATAGCCTAAATGGAATTAGGTACCTGAAAATTAATTTTAGTCCATACATTTTATTTTGTATCATGTTAGAAATATGATAAATTATTGATAAATTATTGATTCCAATTAAAACTGTTAGAATTATTATATAATCTATAATATTTGCCTTGAATTCTTATTTAATTTTATAGCACTTATTAACTCAAAAAGTATATAATTTTCTTTATATACCTATCGAGTGAACACACCCTTTTAAATATTTATACTCTTAATCTATTTCCCTCTAACTATTTGATGTTTATCATAATTATGCTTGTATATAAACTATATAACAATTAGAGGCCTGGGCTCAGCCCTTGCAGCCCTGGCCAGCCCTCGCAGCCCCAGCTTCATCCAGAAGGTCATCCAGATGGTCATCTGGAAGGTTGTCCAGACGGTTGATCTGATGTTTGGTCTAATTAGCATATTAGCTCTTTATTATATAGGATCATTTATTAATGCAACATTTTACTCTTGTAATAATAAGGGATTTTCCATCCACATATTATTTAGAATGCTTACCTATATTTGAAACTGAGTATGTTGGTATTCATAATAATTCTAATGCCATGCCGTGGTCATGTTCAAGTTCAGAAAGACCAAGTGATGTTGATGTATGCATTGGCTATTCAGCTTTCCAATGACCTAGACCAAAACCCAAACCAAGCAACAGATTTGGCTTGAATACAGAGTCCAAAACCAGACTTCCAGCATCTCTTTGATGGACAGTGGGTTCACAGGTGTTGTGAGTATGCTTCTTAATTTACATATACATTACAAATATTTCTTTGAAAATATTTGATAATTAAAAATTACAATGATCTGGAAGCATTTTGAAAAAAAGTTATAGCCCATGTATCCTTTTCATTTTTTCTTCTTCATATGTCTTAACCAGTTTCTTATAGGAGACTCAATTCATCATGACCCCTCAAATTCAGCACTCGAGTGCTCCTGGGATTGTCTAGCCCCCACCCTCAGGCTGTACTCTGGCTAAGACTTGCCCAGTGTTTCTTTTTGGTACCATATGCACCCCCAGTAGACATAAAGATAGGCATATGAATATTAATAGACATTGCTTTGCTACAGATTATTTCTGAGAAGATTTAATGAGCTAAGAATATTAATATTTGATAAACACCATCATATTTACATTGAAGTCCCTTGAGATAAAATAAAATATATGCAGGAATTGGTTAATTACCATTGGGAAAAGTATTAATATCTACCTGCTCATGTTTATGGGCTCAAAGACAAAAAAAGATAATAAACTCTGAGGCAGTTAAGGATATACCACGTAACGATCCACTCCCTCCTTTTCTGTTTTTGTTTTTTGCATTGGGTGCTCATGACAAGAGAAGGTCTCTTTTAGTGGGAAATCACTTGATTTTGAAATTGATGAGGAGTCTGTTTTTGAGAATTTGCAATGACCTGAGAATTTAAATGGACCCAACTGGTAATTGGAAGGGCTATTTTGAATATTTTATTGGTATTATCAAAAGTAGTATAAGTAAAAATAGTATTAATGGGAATTATTAGAATAAGGGAGAGGGGTGATTGTCTGATTATGAAGATGGTAGAGTGCAATAGCATAAGAGCATGGGTGTTGGACTCTAATGACACTGCTATGGAGTCCTGGCTTTGCCAATTAACCAACTGTGAGAACTAAGATAAATTGTTTTAATGTCTCTGAGCCTCCATTTTTACCTGGGGTTTATAATAGGGTCTATCTCATTGTGTTTCTATAAGAATTGAATGAGACATTGCCTATAAAATACTTAACACATTGCCTGGCACAAATGTACTCAATAAACATTATAAATGACATTTTATTATTACAGAGGCTAAATTATTATCTATTATTTATCAGTTATTTCTTATTACAACTCAAAGAAAGATATGTATTTTACATCATAACCAAATATATACACACATTTAGCAGGTAGTGATAGTAATTCATGGTAATTTGGACATGGGAGTAAAAGGAAATGTTAAGGAAAATGTCTAACTTTCTGGTTTGTATAACTTGGTATATTCATTGAGCTAAGGAACATGGAAAGACAATAAAAGAAGCTTAAGATTGCAAGAGACATAGAAGGAGTGGTTAGAGAGGCAGTAGGCAAACCTAAAGACTATTGTGGAAACTTTGTTGCGGGATGGGGGGCAGCAGAGGAGATGCTTCAACAAGTATATATGATGAACACAATCAACTGCTGCTCAGAGATTCCTGGTAAATTTGGTTACTATAACTTCTGAAAGGATCAGCTCAATTGGTCATATTCTCAAAGGTTTCAAACTCAAAATGTCCCTTGACTTGGATGTCTAGAGCTGTGTGACATTTTTGAATAAAATAGCCATCAGAATGAAACAGCTGCCTATTTCATTGCCTTGTTGCTTTCTTTCCTCCACAATCAGGGGCTTCTTGGTCTCCTTCTTGCAGATTCAACCCCACCTGAGTCCCTGGACCAATTCTGATTTTAGACTCGAGGAAGTCAGATACTTCTAGCCTAGGCTTCTGTGTTTCAGTATTGACTTATCATTGTTGCCCGAACTTGTTTCACATTTCTGAAAACTGAGCTTGTTGGCGTTCTTCCATATATATGAGTCCTCATCTCAGCCAGATGAAACCATGGCTATGAAAATGCTTTGGAAATAATAGAACTTAATATATGTAAAACATCTAGCATATGGGATGGGTACACAGTAGATTTTCAGGTAATAGTAGTTATTGCTTCCTGGACCTAGCTTTGTTAACTGCTGCCAACCAAACCAAGCAATACACACACAGTAGAGTTGAACTGCAGCATCTTTTAAAGAAGTGATAGATAGCCTTGCTCTCAGATTTTCCTCTTGAACTAGTCTTTGCCTCTTTTCAACCTTGTTCATAAGCTGGAGGGTGGAATAATAACAAAGACCATGGGTTCTAGAACCAGACAAATCTGGGTTTAAATCCTGACTCTGTGACCTTAGGGAAGGTCCTTAACCTTTTTCTAGTTTACTCATCTGTAAAATTGTGAGCACCTCCTACCCCCTGGAGGATTGAATTAAGTTAAATACATAAAGGTAATGCATGGTATTCACTAAACATGATCTTCTCTTTTTCCTCCTCCTTCTTCCATGTGCCACATCATAGCTATTCTGAGGCTATCAGACTTCTGAAGCCATTCTCACTTTACTATCATAGACAAGTCTCTGCTTACACAATGGTGCATTCTAAACTTTGATTTATTATATTCCAGTGCTTGCTTATGGCCCACATCAACTTTCAGACCACCAGGAATGTATGTAACTAATTTTTGCTTGACTAACTCAGTTAATATTAACTGAGAACTTACTATGTGCAAGGCAACATAGGAAATATTAAGCCACCACATTCCTGACTCTTTACATTGGGATGACTTACCTTACCCTTTTCAACACACCCTAGCAGGCCTATGAAGCCACCCCAATGGCTAGCAGGCATGCTAGACATTTGCTGTGGCTTTCCTTCCCCCAATTAGTTTTGATTTGATTTTGCTTGATCCTGTCTTCCCTATTCTGTCCTTTGACTTTGTATTCTGATTTTGATCATTACTATCTCTGACCCCTACAGGATTTTATTTTTTCCCTAACTTTCCCTTTGTCATTTAGACTGTGGCTTGTTGGCATCTTTTCTGGTTAATTTTTCCTCTTTGACTCTGGAGTTGTCTATTGCCTCAGATGAGAGTACTTTTTTTCATCTACTTTTTATACCCAATGGGCTCCTCATGCCTGTGGCTTAGAGTGAGAGTGTGATAAGAGTAGGAAAGTGCTAACCAGTAAAAATTACATGACATGAATAAAAAAAGACCCCGAATAGCTGTAGCGATCCTGAGAAAGAACAAAGTAGGTGGGATCTCAATACCAGATATCAAGCTGTATTACAAAGCCACTCTTCTCAAAACTGCCTGGTACTGGCACAAGAACAGACATATAGATCAATGGAATAGAATAGAGAGCCCAGAAATCGACCCGAACCAATATGCTCAATTAATATTCGACAAAGGAGGCAAGAGCATACAATGGAGTCAAGACAGTCTTTTCAATAAATGGTGTTGGGAAAACTGGACAGATACATGCAAAAGGATGAAACTAGATCACCAACTCACACCATACACAAAAATAAACTCAAAATGGATAAAAGACTTAAACGTAAGACGGGAAACCATAAAAATACTAGAGGAATCCACAGGCAGCGAAATCGCAAACATATGCCGAAGAAATTTCTTCTCTGATAATGCTCCTAGGGCAATGGAAACTAAAGAGAAAATAAACAAATGGGACTACATCAAAATAAGAAGCTTTTGCACAGCAAAGGAAACCATCAACAAAACAACAAGAAGACCCACTACATGGGAGAACATATTTGCCAATGATACCACCGATAAGGGTTTAATTTCCAACATTTACAGGGACCTCATGAAACTTAACAAAAGGAAGATAAACAATCCAATCAAAAAATGGGCAACGGACCTAGATAGACACTTCTCGAAAGAGGACATACAGAAGGCCGAAAGACATATGAAAACCTGCTCAAAGTCACTAATTATACGAGAGATGCAAATCAAAACGACAATGCGGTATCATCTCACACCTGTCAGAATGGCTATCATCAACAAATCAACAAACAACAAGTGTTGCAGAGGATGTGGAGAAAAAGGAACCCTTCTGCACTGCTGGTGGGAATGCAGACTGGTGCAGCCTCTGTGGAGAACAGTATGGAGCTACCTCAGAAGACTAAAAATGGAACTCCCATTTGACCCAGTGATCCCACTACTAGGAATATATCCCAAGAAACCAGAAACGCCAATAAGAAAGGATATATGCACCCCTATGTTCATAGCAGCACAATTCACCATAGCTAAGATTTGGAAACAGCCTAAGTGCCCATCAGCAGATGAGTGGATTAGAAAACTGTGGTACATATACACAATGGAATACTACGCTGCGGTAAAAAAAAAAGGAACTCTTGCCTTTTGCAACAGCATGGATGGAACTGGAGAGCATTATGCTAAGTGAAATAAGCCAGTCAGAGAAAGATAAATACCACATGATCTCACTCATTTGTGGATTATAGAGAACAACATAGACTGATGAAAAGGGACAGATCCAAAGACCTAGAAACAGCGATCAGGCTATCAATCCCCAGAAGGAAAGTAGGGGAGGGCGGGGGTAAGGGGAAGAGATCAACCGAAGGATTTGTATACATGTATATAAGCCAAACCAATGGACATGGACAACAGGGGGATGGGAGCATGAGTTTGTGTGTGTGTGTGTGGGGGGGTTGGGGGTTAGTGGGGGGGATGTGGACACATTTGTAATACCTTAACTAATAATAATAATAATAATAATAATAATAATAAAAGATAGTCTCTTCAATAAATGGTGTTGGGAAAATTGGACAGATACATGCAAAAAAATGAAACTAGACCACCAACTTACACCATACACAAAAATAAACTCAAAATGGAGAAAGGACTTAAATGTATGACGGGAAACCACAAAAATACTAGAAGAATCCAAAGGCATCAAAATCTCAGACATATGCCGAAGCAATTTCTTCACCGATACAGCTACTAGGGCATTGGAAACTAAAGAGAAAATAAACAAATGGGACTACATCAAAATAAAAAGCTTCTACACAGCAAAAGAAACCATCAACAAAACAACAAGAAAGCCCACTGCATGGGAGAACATATTTTCCAATGTTATCACAGATAAGGGTTTAATCTCCAACATTTATAGGGAACTCATACAACTTAACAAAAGGAAGATAAACAATCCAATCAAAAAATGGGCAAAGGTCCTAAATAGACACTTTTCAAAAGAGGACATTCAGAAAGCCAAGAGACATATGAAAACATGCTCAAAGTCACTAATCATCCAAGAAATGCAAATCAAAACAACAATGAGGTACTGTCCCACACCTGTCGGAATGGCTATCATCAACAAATCAACGAACGACAAGTGCTGGAGAGGATGTGGAGAAAAAGGAACACTCGTGCACTGCTGGTGGGAATGCAGACTAGTGCCTGCCGCCACTATGGAAGATAGTATGGTGTTTCCTCAAAAAACTAAAAATGGAACTCCCATTTGACCCCATGATCCCACTTATAGGAATATATCCCAAGAAAACAGAAATACCAATCAGAAAGGATATATGCACCCCTATGTTCATAGCAGCACAATTCACCATAGCTAAGATCTGGAGACAGCCTAAGTGCCCATCAGCAGATGAATGGATTAGAAAACTGTGGTACATCTACACGATGGAATACTATGCTGCTGTAAAAAAGAAGGAATTCTTACCATTTGCAACAACATGGACGGAACTGGAGAGCATTATGCTAAGTGAAATAAGCCAGTCAATGAAGGAAAAATACCACATGATCTCACTCATTTATGGATAATAAAGACCATTATAAACTTATGAACAAAAATAGATACAGAGGCAGAGCTGCCTTGAACAGACTGTCAAACTACATTGGGAAGGCTGGGGAGGGTTGGGGGGCAGGAGGGGAGGGTAAGAGATCAACCAAAGGACTTGTGAGCATGCATATAAGCATAACCAATGGACATAAGACACTGGGGGGTAGGGGAGGCCAGGGGATTGTCAAGGGCGGGAAAAAAAGGAGACATATGTAATACTCTTTGTAATTCTTTAAGCAATAAAACAATTTTAAAAAATTACGTGACATGGCTTTTTGTCCTCAGGGAGCTCACAATCCATTTGGGGAAAATAGACATCAACATCACTTTAAATAAATAAGCAAGGAATGAATAGTATCAAATAATTAATGATATCAATACAAGCTAATGTTAAAATTGTCATGTAATATTTTTAAAAACATACATAAAAACTTTTTTTCAGACGTCCAATTTACAAACTAGGCACTCTTGGACAATCTGACTTAATATGGTTTACAAATATTTAAAAATAATTTTATGATAAGTTTTTCTTATTTTATCACTTAAAATATGTTTGTAACTCATTTTCCTGTTCAGATGGTAATTTTAGAATATGTGCTTCTGGTACAAAACAAGTCCTTTTTCAGTAGGGTTAAGATAATAGACTTATTAGAAGAGTTATGACTATTGTTTATAGTGTATACTACTTTTCTAGGTTCTGTTCTGGAAGATGTAGCTGAATTCATGCTCAAATTCTGATGTACTCAGTTCTATGAAAAATATGATATTCAGGAATCTGACCTTGCAAAATGCTAAGTAGGGTTATTCATATTACTATTGAATCATTAACTTTTACTTATTTTCTTTTCATTTACTGCCATAGCCTGTGTAAGCTGGCACAGGCTAGTGGGGAAGCCATGGAACCTGAGAAAATACAGGAAGAAATCAGAAAGCTAAACATCCTGTATACTGGCTCCCAAGGATAAGGAAACTGAAAGTGAATGGGAGCTGGGAGAGAAAGCATTTCAAATAATGTTGTGACTTGGTATTTTGTAATAAGAAATATATTTGGTCTTCCCTTTTCTGGCACAGAGGTCTTAATACCTTTGGGATTTCCTTTGATGAGAGCTACAAGAGTGCCTTTTGTTTTGTTATTGAGATGACTTTGAGAAAGCACCTAAGGATGGGGACTAGTTGCCTGGAGAACCAACCATTTTGATTAGAGGGTTGGAACTTTCAGCCCCATTTCTATCCTCTGGAGAAGGGAGAGGACCTGAAGGTTGAATCAATCCCAGATGGCCAGTTATTTAATCATTTGTGCCTATGTAGTGAAGCCTACATAAAACCCCAAAAGGATGGGGTTCAGAGAGCTTCTGGGTTGGTGAACACCTGGAGATTTGGAGAAAGTGATAGGCCTTGCCCTAAGCATCTCTTCCATTTGGCTGTTCCCGAGTTATATCCTTTTATCATGTACTGGTTATCTAGTAGGTAAAATGTTTCTTTGAGTTGTGTGAGCCATTCTAGCAAGTTAATTGAACTCAAGGAAGGGATTGTTGGGACCTTCAATCTATTGCGGCCTGTTGGTAAGAAGCACAGGTGACAACCTGGACTTGGAACTGGCATCTGAAGTGGTGGGGGAGCTTTATTTTGTAGGACTGAGCCCTTAACCTGTGGAATCTGATGTTATCTCTGGGTTGACAGTGTCAGAATTAAGTTGCATTGAAGGACACCCAGCCGGTGTTGGAGAATTGCTTGTTGGTGTGAGGGCACCCTTATCCCCAACACACACATTGGAATTGGGTATAGAGCCCAAAGTAAGTATTCAAAGTGACACAGTAAACTCCAGCCCTGAATAAACTTCCATGTCATGATATTTGCAGTGAGGCAGATTGTTACTATTGTTAGGATGAAACAGTTCCAGTTTACTTGATAAAGGGAGTGTTTGGACTCTGATCAAGTAAGTTCAGGTCCAGGGCAGAAATTTAACTTGATATTGAGGATCTGGAGTGCAAAGCAAGAATCCAAGCCTATCTGGCATGGCTTAGTGGTGGAGTGTTGACCTATGAACTAGGAGGTCATGGTTCAGTTCTGGTCAGGGCACATGCTTGGGTTACAGCCTCGATCCCCAGTGTAGGGCATGCAGGAGGCAGCCAAACAATGATTCTCTCTCATTATTGATGTTTCTGTCTCTCTCCCTCTCCCTTCCTCTCTGAAATCAATAAAAATGTATTTTAAAAAAAGAATCCATGAAGGCAGGAGGCCACTTTTTAAGACTGATCAAACCCAATGGGATGAGAAGGATAACTAGTTGTGAAAATGCTCAGGCTTCACTTCAAGTCTTCCAGTTTAAGAAGAGTAAGACTTCTCTCAACCACCAGTCCTCCAGGTCTCAAGCCCAGGGTAGCTGAACCTACTATTTGTTCAGTTATTATGTGTGTCTGTTTTGGATTTCCTCATGGATTAGCAGGGCTGAGCTGCAGGTTGAAAGCAGCCTTAGTCTGAGAAGGCCCATGGGATTTCTTTCTATAAAAATCCTATTTATGTGCTGCTTTCCAGGAACATCTCTATTGCTCAAGAAATATTTGTTGAGGATTTGTTGTGGTGATGGTTAATTTTATGTGTCAAATTGGCTGGGCCTCAGTACCCAGATATTTCATCAAACATTATTCTAGACTAGAGGCCCAGTGCACGAATTCATGCACCAGTGGGGTCCCTCGGCCTGGCGCACGGGATAGGGCCAAAACTGGCGCTCTGACATCCCCCAAGGGGTCCCGGATTGCGAGAGGGTGCAGGCCAGGCCAGAGACCCCACCAGTGCACAATTGGAATTGGGGAGGGATGCAGGAGGTTGGCCAGCTGGGGAGGGACCATGGGAAGGCTCCAGGGCATGTCCAGCCCATCTTGCTCAGTCCTGATTGGCCAGACCCCAGCAGCAAGCTAATCTACCAGTCAGAGCATCTTCCCCCTGGTGGTCAGTGCATGTCATAGTGAGCGGTTGAGTGGCCTTAGCATATCATTAGCATATTACGCTTTGATTGGTTGAATAGCTGACCGGTCAATGGGACACTTAGCATATTAGGCTTTTATTATATAGGATGTTGTTGTGAAGGTATTTTGTAGATGAGATTAACATTTAAATCAGTAGACTTTGAGTAAAGCAGGTTAATCTCCATAATGTCGGTGGGCCTTATCTAAACAGTTGAAGGCTTTAGTAGTACCAAGATTGGCATTTCTCCAGGAAGGAGAAATTTTTTCAGCAGACTGACTTGAGCTTCAACATTATCTCTTTCTGGGGTCTCCAGTGCCAAAACTGTGTGAACCATTTCCTTAAATCAATCTTAATATCTATTTCAATATCTGTTTCTCTCTCATTTCAATATCTGTTTCTCTTTCTCCTCTCTCTCTCCATATATCTATCTATCATCTATCTATCTATCATCTATCTATCTATCTATCTATCTATCTATCTATCTATCTATCTATCTAAAAGCCTAAGCAACCATCGCAACTAAATGGCGACCAAACAGGCTGTGTGGGGCGACCCAGCCAGCAGGGGAGGCAGTGAGGGGCGACCAAATGACCGAACAGCAGGCTGCATGAGGTGACCAGGCCGGCAGGGTGGGCAGTTAGGGGCAACCAGGCCGGTGGGGGAGGGTGTTGTGGGCGATCAGGCTGGCATGCAGAGGTGGTTAGGGGTGATCAAGCTTGAAGGGGGTCAGTTAGGGGCAATCAGGCAGGCAGGCATGTCAGCAGTTAGGAGCCAGCAGTCCAGGATTGTGAGAGGCATGTCCGGGATCAGGCCTAAACCAACAGTTGGACATCCCCCGAGGTATCTTGGATTGGAGAGGGTGCATGCTGGGCTGAGGGGACCCTCCCCCCCGTGCATGAATTTCATGTACCAGGCCTCTAATATATATATATATCTACACTAATAAAAGAGAAACATGCAAATTGGTGTCACTCTGCTATGCCCACCAGCCAGAGTGACTATGCAAATTAACCCAACAAAGATGGCGGTTAATTTGTATACTCAGGCACGGAGCGAAGACTGAAGGGTCCGGCCGCAGTGAAGACTGAAGACTGAAGAGGCTTGGCTTCTCTGCTGCAGCTGCAGCCAGAGGGCAGAAGCCAAACCCTGCTGCGGCCGGACCAAAGGCCTGGGTCCTGGGTGCCGGAGGAAAACTGGTGCCAGCAGCCAGGGGAAGGAAGGCCTATTGCGCAAATCTTCGTTATATATATATATATATATATATATATATATATATATATATACCCTGCTTGCATTCAATATCAAAACTTGACCATAATCATAATGATGTGTGGAAAACTATTCACTTGAGAATGAAATGCTGAACCCTGAAGGGTATTAAAAGATATTGTGGATATATTTGTTTGAACTGATTTCAGTTGTGAAAGTTCTTTTAAACAACTGGGAGGGGGATACATAATTGCGAGTGGTGATCTCATGGTTGAACATGTCTGCCTTCTGGCTTTTTCTGCAGCATAATGCTGTGTAGTTGCTTCAGCTTGTGATTTCTCCTAGGGCATACATTATTTAGTTTGTTAATTCAATGTAAGTTAATATTAAAATTCCTGTGTGGTCTTTGTTTTAAAATGCTTTTTTGCCCATCATATCACAATATATTTATAAGCTTGAGAAATGGATGAGTATGAAGTAACTTAAAATATGAGCGATTCTGAGAATTTAGGTCAGATACTCTTTTAGGAACTAAGCTTCTAAATGTTGAAACTTCTTTTTCCCTGAAGGCATTTAGATCTTAGTTTTGGTTGGACATTTTCCTGGTGGCTGAAAGTAACTATGGACATTCCTAAAGCTGTTTTTTCAAGTTTCTTGTATGTTTCTTTTCTTTGACTTTACATTTGTTCTTTCCAGCTGCTTATGTTTTGATCAATTTGATCAATATTCATAAATATTCCATTTTCTTTAATATGTTCAGTAAAAATTTTGGATGTTTTGGTTAGGGAATAATAAAATTATAAAAATTATTGTTTTATAAAATTAATGTCATCCATTACCAACTTTTGGCTTTATCATATTATATTAATGATACTTTTATATGGGATACATAGATAACCAGCACTAAAATCATGGTTGAGATGAGATTCAAGAAGTAAACTTCTTCAATTAACTTAGTTAATAAAACCCAACCAAAACAGTAAAAAGAATGGCCAACATACTGTGCAAAAAGAGTTCTCTTTTAGCAAATACCATTATATCATCCCTTTCCCCCTATTTACTATTTTAAAATTTATACAAATATAGTTTTGCTGATTTAGTTCTTTTTAAAAAATATATATTTTATTGATTTTTTACAGAGAGGAAGGGAGAGGGATAGAGAGTTAGAAACATTTATGAGAGAGAAACATCAATCAGCTGCCTCCTGCACACTCCCTACTGGGGATGTGTCCGCAACCAAGGTACATGCCCTTGACCGGAATCAAACCTGGGATCCTTTCGTCCACAGGCTGACGCTCTATCCACTCAGCCAAACCAGTTAGGGCAGATTTAGTTCTTGAATAAAAAATGATAAAAAAGCTCTGGAAGAATACATAATAAATGAATTATAATGGTTATGTGGTTTTGAACCTTGTGAAACTATTCAATATTAAAAAACTGAAATAAAAAAAAGGTGTTGTATGAGCGAAATGGATTTACATGTCCCTTCCCTAGCAGTAGCCACTAAACTAATACAGACTTATCCATTTGGAATGATGTTTATGTCTAGTAACTGTATTTGGATATGTGTATAGATTTAATTAATATCAATAAATTGGGAATGAATGAAGTACTATTATTGATATTGTAAATCTATCATTTTAAACTGCCTTAAGCATCATTAAAACCAATTGAACCTTTTTATGAAGTATGATTTGAAGTAGTTTAGATATGGTAATACACATATATTTTTATATACCTTTACACTTATCAAAATGGGATTCTATTTACATAGCTGCCTTAGTTACTCATTTCTGCATAATAAAATACCCTCAAATTTAGTTGTTTAAAAAAGCAATCTTTGATTTGCTCACCATCCCATGAGCTGGCAATTAGGGCTGGGCTTAGCTGAGATGGCCTGTTTGCTTCATTTGATGTCCACAAGGCATACTCCTATGACTGGGCTTATTCATGTGGCTGGTGGTGGTTAGCTGGTTGTCAGCAAGGTTGATGGAAGTAACTGGCCCAAATGTCACTCACATTCCAGCAGGCTAGCCTGAATTTCTTCCTGTGGTTGCTGGGTTCTACCAACAGCAAGCGAGAGCAAGCTCCAGTGCCTAAGCATTTTTCAAACTTCTGCTTGTGACATGTTTGCTTATGTCCCATTGACCAAAGCAAGCCACAAAATCCAAGTGGGAGGCCAAACTCATAGTCAGTGTGTTAGACGACTATAGGAGGGCAATGAGTACAGGGAGGTATGAATCATTGCGGGGTGGTGGTGGTGAGGAGGCATTACTATAGCAATAATTGTTGTAATTTCTAAAATTGTTCATTGTTTTATCAAAGCATTGATATTGAACAAACTCAACTCATGACCTGTTAATTCTGTAAACAACTGAAAACTAATGATGGATTATAGCTATTGTTAAACCCTGATTTAAGGTTTTAGCACTACTTAATATTATCATTTAAAATAATAAGACTAATCATATCACTGCCTTGCACCTAATATTCTCATGGCTTTTTTTTTTTGTAATTAGAATGATATCAAAATTCCTTGACACAGCCCACAAGCCCTAAATAATTTTATTTTTATCTACATTTTCATGGTGTCGTGCTCTACCACTCAGCTCATAAGTTACTATCCTTCACCTCTAATGGCTACTTTCTGTTCCTTTAATGCGTCAAATTTATTCCCACCTCAGGGCTTTTCACTTGCCATTCCCACCCTGGAATGATTTCCCTCAGATCTTTGTTTGGATGGCTTCCTCTCATCAATCAGGGCTCAAGGCAAATTTTACTTCATTTTTTAAAAAAAATATTTTTATTTATTTCAGAGTGGAAGGGAGAGGGAGAGATAGAAACATCAATGTTGAGAGAGAATCATTAATCGGCTGCATCCTGCACACCCAACACTGGGGATCGAGCCTGCAACCCAGGCATGTGCCCTGACTGAGAATCAAAAGCTGACCTCCTGGTTCATAGGTCAGTGCTCAACCACTAAGCCATGCCAGCCAGGTGCAAATTTTACTTCTTAAGAACAGTCTTTCCTGACCACTTCTTTAGAAATACCTTCTCCCATCCTAGAGCACTCACTATCCCATTACTTTGTTATTTTTTTAAAAATATATTTTATTGATTTTTTACAGAGAGGAAGGAAGAGGGATAGAGAGTTAGAAACATCGATGAGAATCGATCAGCTGCCTCCTTCACACCCCCTACTGGGGATGTGCCCGCAACCCAGGTACATGCCCTTGACCGGAATTGAGCCTGGGACCCTTCAGTCCGCAGGCCGACGCTCTATCCACTGAGCCAAACCGGTTACGGCAACTTTGTTATATTTTAAATAACACTTCTCATTACCTGAAATTATCTTATTCAATTGTTATCTTACTCCCCAACTTATATATAAGCTCTTAAAGGCATAACTGTCTCTGCTGCACCATGTAGAACACATAGACGGTACTCAATAACAATGTGCAGAATTAACAAATTCATTAAGTAACTAAAGGCCTGGCATACTCAGTCTTGACCACGGAATCTTTGACTGTAAGTTGGAGAAATTTAGGTCCTTTCCAACTCAAAAATGTTATGCTTTTCCATTTATACAATTCAGTTTTTAGATGAAGTTTGAGCAGGGGAAAAGAAGCTGTCAAAAATGAGGGAGCAAATATTCTGTATATAACTGTTTCATGTTGGAAAAAATTTGTCATAATGATTTTCAAATAAATAAGAATGTTGGTAGAGCTTAGGAAGAGGAATAATGAAAAATTTGATAGGTATTCTTTTCAACTGTATTTATACCCAAATATCTTTAAAAATATTCCCAGCTTTATTTAGCTATCATTGACATATAACACTGTATACATTTAAGGTATACAATGGGATTTCATATATACCCAAGTATCTTCATTAAAAATAACATAAGTTTTTCTCCAGTTCCACTGAGAAGGCCAGAGAAAGGCAGGGGAGAGCTATAAGTGTGAAGTGAGGACACTTATAGCATTTACATCAAAGGATTGTGTGAGGATTAAATGAAATACTGTTTGTAAAGACTTAGCATAGTACCTATTGTATCCTACCACTCAACAAATATTAGCTATCATTATTAATAATAAACAGGGAAATAGCAGTGGATGTCAGACCGAAAGATTGACAAGTACTGGTAAATGTTGGTGAGTAGGTTGGGGGAGGAAATAGATGGGAAGATTGGAAGCGGTCAGTACATTTCTGACCTGTCTGTGGCTACTCTGCTAATTAGCACATTATTGGAATTGGGAAGATGAATGTGGCTTCTTAAAGGAGCAACTTTTGGCTATAATATTTTATACTATAAGGAAATGGTTGTTAAAAAAACAATTTTAGCAAACATACCAGGAAATTTAAAATAAAATCTAAATTCAGTTTTCTATATCTTGAATATATGAATGTTGGACTTATATCAAAACTCTGTCTTTAGGTGGTTAACATATATAGGGCTTGAGTCAATAAGAGATGCATAGTTTAAAAATCACTCATGTTAGTAGGTAACTCACATTCTGAAATTTTACTCCTTGAGATGAAGTTGCTGTTAGAAAATTCAAGGATAATATAACCAGAATACAATGTAGCCTCTTTATTTTATTTCAGAGAGGAAGGAAGAGGGAGAGAGAGATATAAACATCAATGATGAGAGAGAATCATTGATGGGCTGACTCCTGCACATTCCCTACTGGGGGTCGAGCCCACAACCCACGTATGTGCCCTTGGCTGGAATCGAACCTGGGACCTTCAGTCCGCAGGCCGACGCTCTATCCACTGAGCCAAACAGGCTAGGGCAGAATACAGTGTAGCCTCTTTAATGTATACTTCACTGATTGAGAATCTCAGAATATTTAGCTAGAACTGAGATTTTGCTCTTTCTATGGAAAAATAAATGCATTGCCAAGAACATCAGTATTATAAACAAAGTACCTAAAAGAGTAAACCTTGTTGATACCTTCTTTTAGGTACAATTGATATGCTAATATAGTTAATCCATCACACAACATAATTACTTAATGATTTGAGTTAATAAATTAAAGCAACAATATTTATTTGTGCACTCCCAATGTGCCAGACTTTATTTGAGACACTAGGATTCAGTAATGAACAAGATAGACTTGGTCTATCTCTTCATGGGGCTTACATTATAGCAATAAGACAAATAATGGTTTTCATTAAAGGGATAGTATGATTTGAGAAATACAGGGTGCTTTGGGACTATTATAGGAATACTCATTTAGGTCTAGGACACAAGGAAAGGTCTTCTTGTGAAAAACATTAAACTGAAACCTAAAGTGTAGTAGAAGTTGTGTAGGAGAAGAGGATTGGGGAACAGTGTGCATAGGCAGAAGAAATAGCATGTGGGAATACTTGGATGTCTTGCTTGGCTGATGATCCTTCTGATTAATAGAAAGGTCTATAAAGGGTTTATAGTACTAACTCTTTGTCAATCTAATTTATATTTCTATAGATACTTGAAAATAATAAAATTACTTTTTCTTAAAAAATATTCTGTGATGCCAAATTTTTATAAAAATCACACAAAATGTTGCTGTTATTTTTAAAATGTCTTCTGTTCTAAACTTGATATCCTGCTGCTTACTTCTCTCCTGATTTGTATGAACTGTAAGACCTGGCCTTTCATGTGCAATCCATATATTTTACAATTTTATATTTTTCTATATAACATTTGATATTGCATTATATACATGATGCTATTGCAACTTATTGGTGGCACATAGCAAAACCTCTAATGTGTAGACCAGTGGTTCTCAACCTTCCTAATGCCGCGACCCTTTAATACAGTTCCTCATGTTGTGGTGACCCCCAACCATAAAATTATTTTCGTTGCTACTCCATAACTGTAATTTTGCTACTGTTATGAATCATAATGTAAATATCTGATATGCAGGATGTATTTTCATTGTTACAAATTGAACATAATTAAAGCATAGTGATTAATCACAAACACAATATGTAATTATATATGTGTTTTCTGATGGTCTTAGGCGACCCCTGTGAAAGGGTCATTTGACCCCCAAAGAGGTCGCAACCCACAGGCTGAGAACCACTGGTGTAACTATTAAAAATGAGCACCTTTCCTTTTTCATTTATCTTTATTGTTGAAAGTATTACAGACATCCCCTCCTCATTGACCTCCTCCATTCCATACCCACTCCCCCCAGGCCTTCACCACACAGTTGTCTATATCCATGGTCTATGCATACATGCATAGAAATTCTTTGGTTAATCTTTCCCCACCCACCCTCCACTCACCCCTTCCCTCTGAGGTTGGACAGTCTGTTTCATGCTTCTATGTCTCTGGATATATTTTGTTTATGTTTATTTTGTTCATTAGATTCCACATGTGAGTGAGATCATGTGATACTTGTCTTTCTTTGACTGGCTTATTTCACTTAGCATAATACTCTCCAGGTCCCTCCATACTGTCAAAATGAGCATATTTTCTATGTAATTTCCTGCACTCATAGGGTGTTGTGTGAGGAAAGTAGTGCTGAAGACCATTCTCTGGTATATATACATATAATTTCAGGTTACTTCAGCTCAGTAAAGCAAAAGCCTAGACCTTTACTGTCCAATACAGTACCCACGAGCCACATATTACTCTCAGGCAATTGGAATGTGGCTAGTCTGGATTGAGGTGTTCTGTAAGTGTAAAAATGCACGTCTGATTTCAAAGACTTAGTACAAAAAATGGAATGTAAAACATCTCATTAATTTTTATAATGATTGCATGTTGAAAGTTTTCAGATTTATTGAATTAAATAAAAATAGATTATTAGATTAGTAAATTAATTTTACTTTTTTTGACTTTTTAAAATTTGGCTACTCAAAAATTTTAAACTGCACATGTGACTAACATTTGTACCTCACCTTATATTTCTATTGGCTGGTGCTGCTCTAGACTTTTTAATTTTGTATATTTTAGCAAATGCTGAAGCTAGTCAGGAGACATGGCTAACGTGCTGTGACTGTTAGAGAGCATGAAGAGTCATGAGTGCTGTTTAGGGAATGTATGGCTTTTGAATAGAATAGTTACTGAGACAGATCAACATCTGCAGATGCAGTGGGAACTTTGTTGGGATCAGGAGATTGGAGAAAGAAACTTGATCAGATGCTGTTCAGTCCCACCAAATGATAAGAGGAGTTCTCTAACAATGCCATGTTTATGAAACTGGGACCATTGTTCCCAAGGAGTTCCTGCTACTTGTTTTGCCCCTGAATTATCAAGGCAAGCCTATAAGTAGGAACTTTAATGTTACATCAGAAGAAAGTTAACCTGAAGAAATAGAAGCTGAGCCTCCTCATAAACAAAGTTCCTATACTTACATATACTATCACCAAGAGTAAAGAAGGCAAACCCTGTCAAAATACTTAGCAATTCTGTAGTGCTTTTTATCTTGATGTACCTTAGTAACATTAATTGATTAATCAACACAATTTGTGAAATATTACATAGTGTTATTATCTCACTTATGTATTATGGAAGAGTCAGTGAAGGTAAACAACTTGCCCAATTTGTGTAGTGTTTAGGGGACCTCACCTGCCAGCATGGAAGAGTGAAGTGGAGGGCCTTTCTAAAGTACTTTTGAGATGATATTGAAAAGGATGTGGTAGAATAGCACATTTCCACTTTACATTTCCTTGAGAGTTTTGTAAATTGACATTGATTTAAATGTAATTAGAGGGCTTGCTATTTAAAGCAAGAATATACAGAAATTAATTTATTTGATTTGTTTGTTTTAGTAACAGTCTTCTTTTTGGATTTAGTTTACTAGTAGAGTAGGGATTGCTTGTTTTTTTAGACACAGTTTATTTATTCATTCTATAAGTATTTATTGAGCAGTTATTATTGCTAGTGTATCAGATATCATTCCTGATCTCAAGAAGCTTACAGTCTGGTATGGAGATGCATACATGAAAAAAAAAAAAAGTTCCTGAAAGTGTTTCAGATGCTCTGATAAGAGGAGTAGGTTGAAGATAGTGATAATATTTAAGATATATAGCACTTCTTATGTACCAGGCACTGCTCTAAGTTCTTTTATGTATAATAATTTATTTTACCTTCAGGAGACTCCTATAGGTAAATAATTAGTATTTCCATTTTACAAAATACTGCAAATGGACAGAAAGAGATTCAGTAATGTGCACAAGGGCACAGTGAGTGGCAGAGCTCCGATTCAAACACAGGCAAACTTTGCTCTTCACCAGTGCCCAAAGGTGTGTGCATTGCTACCTGGGTGGATAGAAAATACTCCTTAGGGAAAGTGACTCTGGAGTGAGTCTGATAAAAGGAGAAGCTGTTTGCTAGGATGGCAAGATGGGGCGGGAGGGAATTCCTATTATGATGACAATGAGCCAAGACCAGCAAAATGAAGCAGTTACCTCAAAAGGGACAGGTTAAGGAGAAAGGTAGAAGAGAAGGTGCAAAGGGGTTATGGTGGATTAGCGTGATTCAATCAGAGCTACAGGGAAGGAAAGGAAGAAACTTAAAACATGGTTAGTTGAGTTTCAACTCTAAGACTTTGAACATAAAGCTATTATGTAACTTTTTCAACAAATGTTAAGTCCTAAAGTCTGATTCTCCTCTAATTGTTTAAATCCATCAATTTGTATATGATTCAGTAAACACAGGAGGAATGTCGAAGTGTATCTGTAGGACAAGCTTACTCTATGTTTCTGTAACATCCACTATAAGAGCAATTTTGAAAAAAAAATTATTGTGGATATTTTCAAACATATGTAAACCTATATAGAATATTAAATGTATTCCCATGTACCCATCAAAACCTTCACTAATTATCAGTATTTGGCAACAAACAAACAAACAAACAACAAAACAAAATACAAAAAGATCCAACTGTTGACGAAGTGAATTTAGCAGAATATTTGATTCATTAACCAATGCCCCTGTATTTGCCTTTATTTAGCAGAGACAACTGAGAAATTTTAACTATATTTCAGTCACTGGTTGTGTGGATAAATCAATTTAAATCTCTGGGCCTCAGTTTTCTCATCAGGGAAATCAAGGGCCAAGACAAAATGGTCTTTGTCTCCCTTCCAGCATTTGCTGTCATGATTTCTATGAGTTCTAATATGCAAAGAAGAAGCCAGTTTTAAATTGATGAGTGACACATTTAGATTTGCATTTCAGAAAGATTACATTGTTTTATATGAATATATCTTGGTAAAATTTTTAAAAAGGCATATAAAGCTGTAAAATCCAAGACTTGCTCTGGACACTTCTACATGGAGAGTGTTACCTTGTTCACCATGGGAATGCATGCCCCTCACTTTCTCTTCTATGTTTAACACAACTGTTACTCCATTGTTTCTGATGTTTTCTTGTTTCTCACTTGAAGATGAATACTTTTATTTCCAACATTTTCTTTGGTGTCTTCTCAGCAACTAAGTGTTTAAGTTTCCCATACTTTTCTTAATTGTTTCCATTCTTTTAACTACCATTTCTATATAAATATCTTCCAAATAACTGCTGTAGTTCTGTATTTCTAGTGAATACTATCCTATTTAAAACATGCCTCAAAATTTGTCTAACGCCTTTCCTCTTTATTAGAAAAAATAAATCACTTAATTTTTTTCCATTTTCAGTAAAGAATAATCAGAAAGTACAGACAAAGAGAAGGATCTACACTAATAAAAGAGAAAAATGGTAATTGGCGTACGGCGATACCGTTTTCATTGGCTAATCAGGGCTATATGCAAATTAACTGCCAACTAAGATTGGCAGTTAACTGCCAACTAAGATTGGCAGTTAACTGCCAACAAGATGGCAGCTAATTTGCATATGTAGGCACAATGCAGGGAGGCGAAAGGGAAAGCAGGAAGAAGCCCCCTGCCACTGACAGTGATCTGAAACCCAGGGGGGAGCTAAGAGCTGGGGGGCAGGGCAAAGGCGGCCCTGGGGCCGCCTTTGCCCTGCCCCCCAGCCATGATCTGAGAATCAGGCGCCTTTGCCGCCCTAGCCAGTGATAGCAGGAAGTAGGGGTGGAGCCAGCGATGGGAGCTGGGCATGGTCGAAGCTGGCAGTCCCAGGAGCTAGGGGTCCCTTGCCTGGGCCTAAAGCGAAGCCCACGATCGCGGCACCCCCCGCTGCCACTGCGGGTCCCTGCTGCCTGGGCCGGACGCCTCGGCCAGAGGCGTTAGGCCTGGGCAGGGGTGGAGCCTGCAACCGCGGGGAGCTGGGGGTCCCCTGCCCAGGCCTGACACCTCTGCCGGAGGCCTCAGGCCTGGTCAAGGGGCCGATCCGGTGATTGGTGATCGGAGGGTGATGAGGGTCAACTCCTCTGGCCGAGGCATCAGGCCTGGGTGGGGGGCGGATCCGGGGATTGGGGGGATATGATGGTCCCCTTGCCCAGTCCTGAAGCCTGGGTCAGAGGCATCAGGCTTGGGCGGGAGGTGGAGCAAGCGATCAGAGGGAGATGGGGGTCCCCTGCCCAGGCATGATTCCTGGGTCAGAGGCCTCAGGCCTGGGTGGGGGCCAGAGCCAGTGATTGGGGGGAGATGGGGGTCCCCTGTCCAAGCCTGACACCTCTGGCGGAGGCGTCAGGCCTGGGCAAGGGGCTGATCAGGCGATCGGAGGGTGATGGGGGTCAACGCCTGAGGGCTCCCAGTATGTGAGAGGAGGCAGGCTGGGCTGAGGGACACTCCCCCCCCCCCACACCCAGTGCACGAATTTCGTGCACCGGGCCCCTAGTATAATTATATCCATAATTTGTCTGGCTGGTGTTGCTCAGTTGGTTAAGCACCATCTTGCACCAAAAGGTTGCTGGTTCAATTCCCTGTCAGGGCACATGCCTAGGTTATGGGTTCAGTGCCCAGTCATAGTATTTATGGAAGGCAACTGATAGATCTTTCTTTCTCACATCAATATATAAATATCATACATATTATTTTGTAACCTATTATGAACATCTTTGCATTTCAATACTTAAGATCATGTATTGTTTTGGAAAGACTGTGGATTATTCAGTTATATACTCATATAGTGTATTTAAGCAAATTTCTGATGTTAGAAATTAATTTTCAACTTTTTGATATGTCAAACAGTGCTTCTATGAATTCCCATTGCTTGTATTAGACATGTGTCACTTAACACACATAGTTGGTATGTTGTATACTTGAGCTTTGATGTATTTTCCCAAAATGATTTTATAATTTTTGAAACCAGATTCTATATTTCTTTGTGTCACTCATAGAATTTAGCATTGGCCTTGCATATGGGAGACACTCAATAAATATTTGTTGAATGAATGGAGAGATGAGCTTCTGAACTTGGATGACAGGGATAATTATTTATTAACAGAAAGAGGGATACTGGTTTGGAAAAAATATGAAGATGATGAATCTGACTTTAAAAATCTTAATTTGAATGGATGGATATTATTAGTTTTTTAAAATAGTTTTTTTTTTAACAGCCCCTGTAACACTTTAGTCAGGTGCCTTTCAATTTCATTTCACTAGACTCAGGCTAAAGGACAATTCCAAAGATGTATTAGGTGGCATCACAGGTTCCTTACTACATCAACTTAGTTCCTTTTAGTGAGAATGATGCTCTCTTTGATCAATTTGATTAAAAGCTGACATTTGGGGCTTTATCCTTTATCGTTTTCTCTGTTTTAACTTCAGAGTATTGTGGAAAACTATATGGTAGGGTGAAGGTAGGGAATAGGGGCTTCCCTTCTGTAAGTTTTGGATGTCGCTATTATATATTCCACCACTCATGGTGTTATTGGATTTACAATGAGAACTAGGAATATTTATCTGAGTAGCAATAGGATGCATCAGGAAGTTCTTTGATGAAATCTTAGAAATTGTAGTTCCTTACCTAATGTGTCTGGCTTTTCCCTTGTATCTCACATTGCGAATACCAGATGATTCAGTTAGAACTCTTAGTTGGAAGAAACAATACCTTCTTGGAGCTAAAACTCCAATAGTGACCTAAAGTCATGATGATGATTTCCCCAAATTTTAAGTGAATATGCTAAGACTTTCCCCATATAATTTAGATTCCATCCAGGCCAGAGTTAAGTTAGTTGATCCAGAAGTGATACAAAAAGGGCCAATCAGAAACTCTCCAATGGTCTGTGGAATTGAGTTTTAGAACTCCTTGATTCACACAAATCCTTAAGTTATATTCTCTCTATTCTATCAGTCTGGCTGGTCTTTAGAATAGAAGAGATGTAACCTAAAGATTTGTGGCCAATCAAGTCCTAACATACAACCAGGAAAGCATAAATGCAAGTGTGTAATGAGAGAAAATAATGAAATAGATGATCTGATTATTTATAGAAACAAGAGATGGAGATAGTACAATGGAGAAATAGATAGTAATGCAATAATAGTAGGCAATTTTAATACCTCACTTACATCAATAGATAGACCATACAGACAGAAAATCATTAGGAAACATTGGCCTTAAACAATGTTTTCTTAATCATTATACCGAGACTTAACATTTATATATGTGGAACATTCTGTCCAAAAGGAACAGAATATACATTCTTTTCAAGTATACATGGAACATTTTCCTGGATAGGTTAGCCACAAAACAGGTCTTAGGCAATTTAAGAGTATAGAAATCATATCAAACATCTTTTCTGACCATAATGACATGAAATTAGAAATTAATTTCGTGTAGAAAATGGGAAAATTCACAAAAAAATAAAATTACAAGCCAATATTCCTGATGAACATAGATGCAAAAATCCTCAACAAAATATTAGCACTCTAAATTCAACAATGTGTTTAAAGGATTATACACCATGATAAAGTGAGATTTATTCCAGGGATGCAAGAATGGTTCAATATCCATGAATCAGTCAATGAGACACACCACATGAACAAAATGAGGATAAAAGTCATATGATCATCTCAATAGATGCAGAAAAAGCATTTGGCAAAATTAACATTCATTTATGATGAAAATTATCAACAAAGTGTGTATAGAGCGACTGTACCTCAACATAATAAAAGCTCTATATTATAAGACTGCAGCTAACATCATTCTCAGTGGTGAAAGGTGTCTTTTCTCTAAGATCAGGAATAAGACAACGATGCCCACTTTTTATAATTATTTTTAAAACAATATTTTTTATTGATTTGAGACAGAGAGAGGAAGGGAGAGGGAGAGGGAGAGGGAGAGGGAGAGGGAGAGGGAGAGGGAGAGGGAGAGAGAGAGAGAGAGAGAGAGAGAGAGAGAGAGAGAGAGATGAGAGAGTAACTTCGATAGACTGCCTCCTGCAAGGCCCCATACTGGGGATCAAGCCTGCAACCCGGGCATGTGCCCTGACTGGGAATCGAACCAGTGACTTCTTGGTGCAGGGATGATGCTCAACCAGTTGAGGATGCCCACTCTTGGCACTTTTATTCAACATAGTATTGGAGTCCTAGCCAAACCAATTAGGTAAGAAAAATAAATAAAAGGCATCCAATATGGAAGATATAAAACTGGCACTATTCATAGATAAAATATTATCTATAGAAAACCCTAATGACTCCATAAAAAATGCTAGTACTAGTAGCAATAATATCTCCATTAATAGGTGAATGCATAAATAAACTGTGAATATATATATATATATATATATATATATATATATATATATATATATATACTAGAGGCCCGGTGCACAAAAATTTGTGCCCTCAGTGGGGAGGGGGGCCCTTCAGCCCAGCCGGTGCCCTCTCGCAGTCTGGGACCCCTCGGGAGATAACGACCTTCTGGCTGAGGCCTGCTCCCGGGTGGCAGAGGGCAGGCCCAATCCCTAGGTGCAGCCCCTGGTCAGGCTCAGAGCAGGACCAATTGGGGAGTTGGGGCACTGCCCCCTGTCATGCACAGAGCAGGGCGATCGGGAGGTTGTGATGCCACCCTCAGTCACGCTCAGGGTAGGGCCGATTGGGGGGTTGGGGCACTGCCCCCTGTCACACTCAAGGCAGGGTCGATGGGGAGGTTGCGGCGCCACCCCCTGTCATGAACAGAGCAGGGCCAATCAGGGGGTTGGGGCACTGCCCCCTGTCACTCACAGAGCAAGGACCATCAGGGTGGTTGGAGCTCTGTACCCTGTCATGCACAGAGCAGGGTCAATCAGGGGATTGGGGCGCTGCCCCCTGTCACACACAGAGCAGGGTCCATCAGGGGGGTTGGGGCTCCGTACCCTGTCACGCACAGAGCAGGGCTGATCAGGGGGTTGAGGAGCTCCCCCCTGTCACTCACAGACTAGGGCCGATAGGGGAGTTGGGGCACCACCCCCTGTCACACACAGAGCAGGGCGGATCAGGGGGTTGTGGTGCCGCACCCTGTCACACTCAGGGCAGGGCCGATAGGGAGGTTATGGCTCTACCCCATCACACACAGAGCAGGGCCTGTGGGGGGCGGGGGGTTGGGGCGCCGCACCCTGTCACACACAGAGCAGGGCCAATCAGGAGGTTGGGGCATCGCCCTCTATCACCCACAGAGCAGGGCCGATCATGGGGTTGGGGCACCGCCACTGTCACACTCAGGGCAGGGCCGATGTGGAGGTTATGGCTCTACCCCGTCACACACACAGCAGGGCCCGTGGGGGGGGGGGTGGTTGGGGTGCTGTACCCTGTCACACACAGAGCAGGGCTGATAGGGAGGTTGTGGCCCCACCCCCTGTCACACACAGGCCGCAGGACAATCAGGGGGTTTGGGCGCTGCCCCCTGTCACACTGATCCTGGTGCCGGGAGGCATATTACCCTTTTACTATATAGGACAGAGGCCTGGTGCACGTGTGGGGGCTGGCTGGTTTGCCCTGAAGGGTGTCCTCGATCAGGGTGGGGGTCCCCACTGGGGTGCCTGGCCAGTCTGGTTGACGGGCTGAGGGCTGTTTTCAGGCTGGTGGGTGACGGAAGCTCCCAACCGCTCCTTTTTTTCTTTTCTTTTTTTTTTTTTTTATTCTGGGCCAGCTTTAGCTCTGAGGCTCCAGCTCTTAGGCCTCCACTGCTGAAAGCAGGTATCTGGTTTGTTTCGGTTCTATAATCGAAACAATGTATAACTCCAGCTCTGAGATCCCGGCTCGCTGAAAGCAGGTTTCTGGAGTTTTGTTTAGCTTCTATATTTGTTACAATGTTTCAAACTGCTGGCTCAGAGGCTGGCAAGGCAGGCGGGGAACGTTGGTTTCCTCCATCACTGAAGCAAGCAAGCCTCATGTTAGTTTCAAGCTGCCTGGCTGCTGGTTGCCATCTTGGCTGGCAGTTAATTTGCATATCGCCCTGATTAGCCAATGGGAAGGGTAGCGGTCGTACGCTAATTGCCATGTTTCTCTTTTATTAGATGGGATGGTGCATATATATTCCATTACATATAATATATACTTCATTATATAATAATTACATATATAATTTATATATATATATAAAAGTCTAAGTGACCATCGCAACCAACAGATGACCGAACAGGCTGTGTGGGGCAACCGGTCCAGCAGGGGGGTCAGTGAGGGGCGACCAAAAGACTGAGCAGCAGGCTGCATGGGGCGACCAGGCCTGCGGGGGGGGGGGGGGGCAGTGAGGGGCGACCAGGCCAGCAGAGGGAGGCAGTGAGGGGTGACCAGGCTGGGGGGGCAGTTGGGGGAAACCAGGCCAGCATGGTTGGCAGTAAGGGGCAACCAGGCTGGCAGGGGGGCAGTTAGAGGCGACCAGGTTGGTGGGGGGGGGCAGTTGGGGGCAACCAAGCCGGCAGAGGGTACAGTAAGGGGTGACCAGGTCAGCAAGGTGGGCAGTTAGGGGTGACCAGGCCAGTGTGGGGGGGAGGTTGAGGGCAATGAGGCTGGCGGGGGGGTGGGGTCAGTTGAGGATGGTAAGGCCAACAGGGGGGGCAGTTAGGGACGATCAGGCATGCAGGCAGGTGAGCAGTAAGGAGCCAGTGGTCCCAGATTGTGAGAGGGATGTCCGACTGCTGGTTTAGGCCTGATCCCCAGGATCGGAGGGATCCCGGATTGGAGAGAGTGCAGGCTGGGCTGAGGGGGACCCCCCTCCCTGTGCATGAATTTCATGCACTGGGCCTCTAGTTATATATAATAAAGGTATAATTATATGTAATGGGATATTATTTGGCATTAGAAAAAAATGAAATCTTGCCATTTGCAACAATATGGATGCGCCTTAAGGGCATTATGTTAAGTGAAATGAGTCATACAAAGAAAGAGAAATACTGTTTGTTCTCTTTTATATCTTAAAAAACAAAAACAAAACAACAACAAAATAAGTTAATAAATGAAGAGATCAGATTGATGATTGCCTGAGGTAGTGGGGTGGGAAGTGGGAGAAATGAATGGAGGTGTCTAAAGGTAAAAGAAAAAAAAATAACAACAAATTAAAAAACCCAAGTAATAAAAGCAGGTATCATCCCTCTCCCCCCAAAACCAAACAAACAGAATGTGATAGGCCTGACAGCATTCTAGTCTCTGATTCCAATCTATTCCTGAGCCTTGACTGTTTACCTATTTTGGTATTATCTACAGAAAGGGAATAAAATAGCAACACTATAATTTGTCAAGGCACATGACTGATCTTTTAACAGCTTTATAGAAATGTAAATAGCATACAATGAAGTGCACATATATAAAGTGTACAATTGGGCAAATATTGACATTCATATATACTTGTGAAACCATTACCACAAAAGTGATAATAAACATGCTTATCACCCCTAAATATTTTCTTGTACCTCTTTGCTATTTTTACTTGGTCTCACTCCCTGTTGTCATTCTCAGGCAATCAGTGACCTGCTTTCTATCACTATAGATTCATTTTTTATTTTCCATAATCCTATCTAACAAAAGAGAAACATGGTAATTGGCATACGACCGCTACCCTTCCCATTGGTTAATCAGGGCAATATGCAAATTAACTGCGAGCCAAGATGGCGGCCGGCAGCCAGGCAGCTTGAAACTAACATGAGGCTTGCTTGCTTCAGTGATGGAGGACTCTAACGTTCCCCGCCTGCCGCTGCAGGCCTCTGAGCTGCAACTCTAAGCAACTATGTAACAAATATAGAAGCTAAACAAAACCCCAGAAACCTGATTTAGTCCTCCAGGCTTCAGCCAGCAGGATTGCAACATTGTAAGCAAAGGGCAGAAACCTACTTTCAGCAGCGGAGGCCTAAGAGCTGGAGCCAAGCCTCAAAGCTAAAGCTGGCTCAGAATAAAAAAGAAAAAAAAGGAAAAGAAAGAGCGGTTGGGAGCTTCAGTCACCCCCAGCCTGAAAACAGCCATCATCCCCTCACCCAGGCTGGCCAGGCACCCCAGTGGGGTCCCCCACCCTGATCCAGGACACCCTTCAGGGCAAACCAGCCGCCCCCCACCCATGCACTAGGCCTCTACCCTATATAGTAAAAGGGTAATATGCCTCGCAGCACTGGGATCAGCGGAGCCGTGAGGCCTCCCGGCACCAGGATCAGCGTGACAGGGGGCAGCGCCCAAACCCCCTGATTGCCCTGCGGCTCTGTGTGTGACAGGGGGTGGGGCCACAACCTCCCTATCCACCCTGCTCTGTTCGTGACAGGGGAAGGCACCCCAACCCCCTGATCAGCCCTGCTCTGTGCCTGATAGGGGGCAGCTCCCCAACCCCCTGATCGCCCTGCAGCTCTGTGTGTGACAGATGCGGGGCCCCAACCCCCACCCCCACCCCCACGGGCCCTGCTCTCTGTGTGACAGGGTAGAGCCATAACCTCCCCATCGGCCCTGCCCTGAGTGTGAGTGGCGGCGCCCCACCCCCCTGATCGGCCCTGCTCTGTGGGTGATAGAGGGCGGCCCCCCAACCCCCTGATGGGCCCTGCTCTGTGTGTGACAGGGGGCAGCGCCCCAACCCCCTGATTGACCCTGCTCTGTGCATGACAGGGTACGGAGCTCCAACCCCCCTGATGGTCCTTGCTCTGTGAGTGACAGGGGGCAGCGCCCCAACCCCGATTGGCCCTGCTCTGTGCGTGACAGGGTACAGAGCCCCAACCCCTCTGATGGGCCCTGCTCTGTGAGTGACAGGGGGCAGTGCCCCAACCCCCTGATTGGCCCTGCTCTGTGCATGACGGGGTGGCGCCGCAACCTCCCCATCGACCCTGCCTTGAGTGTGATGGGGCGGTGCCCCAACCCCCCAATCGGCCCTACCCTGAGCGTGACTGAAGGTGGCATCACAACCTCCGGATCGCCCTGCTCTGTGCATGACAGGGGGCGGCACCCCAGCTCCCCAATCGGCCCTGCTCTGAGCCCCACCAGGGGCTGCACCTAGGGATTGGGCCTGCCCTCTGCCACGCTTGAGCAGGTCTAAGCCAGCAGGTCGTTATCTCCCGAGGGGTCCCAGACTGCAAGAGGGCACAGGCCGGGCTGAGGGACCCCCCTCCCCCCCGAGTGCACAAATTTTTGTGCACCGGGCCTCTAGTTTTATATAAATGGAATTATATACTATATCCCCCTTTTTGTGGGACATGTTTCACTTAGAATAATTATTTTTAGATTCATCCAGGTTGTTATGTGTATCATGTTGGTGGGGAGGCAGACAACAGTTACACACCATTTCTTGTAGAAGCCTTCCAGTGAGGACTTTTCATTGCAGATAATCTGTTTTGAGTCTTTGATGCATACATACATTCCTTCCTTCCTGCCTGATCTCTCCCCTTAAATGTTACTCAGACATTTTCAGCAGGTCTAAAATGGACATGCCATCCCCTCCCCACACACCAAAAAACACAAACTCCTTCAAAACCTGGTTGCTCTAATTTTTCCCAACTTAGTAAATGACATCTTTCCATCTAGTTGAGTGGATCTTCCTAGTTGCCTCTTCTCACTCTCATGCTTAAAACCAATCAGTGGTATCCCTTGCATTTAAATTCCAAACGCTTCACCATGGCCTTCATGACCCTACAGGATCTAGTCTTTGGCAGTATTTCCAAGTTCATCAAAGTCTTTTCTTCCTCTATACTCCCTAGCCTCCTTTCACTTTTCAAATGCATCAAGTGCTTTCCTTCTTCAAGCCTTTACCTATGATAATCTTTTTGTCTGAGTGAAAGAATGAGGGAGAGAGAGTTGGAGTTAGAGGGCTAAGAAGAGGTAAGTTAAAAGGAAAAAAATTGTTGTTGAAGACACAGAGAAAGTCAATTGAGACAGAAATTGTAGACCCTTTGGGTAGTTAGGGTTTCTGCGAGTTCATAGTTCTCTGTGGAGTGGGGTCATTGGCTAGATCATCTAGGTAGAGATGGTAGCTTATCTTACAGCATTATTTCTTATTAGTTAATTTATTTTGTATTTATTTCAGAGAGAGGAAAGGAGAGGGAGACATAGAAGCATCAATGATGAGAGAGAATCATTGATCAGTTGCCTCCTGCATGCCCCCTACTGGGGGCTGAGCCCACAACCTGGGTATGTGCCCTGAATGGGAATAGAACCCTGACCTTCTGGTTCATGGGTTAACGCTCAATCACTGAGCCACACCAGTTGGACTATAGCTTTATTTTTAGAACCCTGTGCTTCCAGAGTGCCTAGGCAATTTTTGATTGCTAACCATCCAAATTTGAGCTCCTGTAAGTGCATAGGAGTTATGATGAGAAATCAGTTCTGAAAAGTTTTGACAGAAGAGGGCAGGGATAAAATCTTCTCAATGTCCCTCACACAAAATTGAGTTAGTGTAGTTTATAGCTGGAGTTATCCTTGATGTTAAAAAATCTGTACATGTCCTTTAGATCCTACCCTCCCTCTGACTTTTCAAACTTGATCTTGCCCCTCTTTGAAGCACAGTTAACAGCTTACTTACTCTAGAACTGCTTATCTGACTAAGGGACAGGAACATGTTGGTTTCTCCTCAGTTAGTAAGTGTGTATTTATTTATTTCTATATTGAAACACACCCCTACCATACACAAAAACACACATACACATGCATATATATTCTTGATAGTTGTCTAGAGTAGTTTTTGAAACCTTTTTCCTTATTCTTTTTCTTATTCCACTCTATAGAGTAATTGGCTAAGCAGACACCCTTTGGGCTCTCTGTAAATACTGGTTCCATTCAATAATGGTCCCGATGAGTCTTTCAAAGAAATGCAAATTGAATAGAGAGGCAAAATGATGTCCTTATACTTTTAAATTTGTTCCTTAATCAGTTAATGCAATAGAAATTCCTTGGTTTCACATTTATTTGGCACCCAGAAGGCTTGCAAATGCTTCTTGATGGAGTAGGCATCAGCCATTGCTTGGTGCTGTGTGTGTGTGTGTGTGTGTGTGTGTGTACACACATCTGCCTGTATGGTCTCTGTCCTGGTGAATTTCTATAAGTATATAGTTAAACTGGTGCTGTCAAACTGTTAGGGGGCATGGTAGACAGAATTGTAAGATGACCTCTAAGATTCTTGCCCACTGGTGTATATGCCCTGAAAAGTCTCCTCCCTTTAAGTGTAATTCAGACCTGTGAATATCCTGAAAGATCACTCTGATGTTTAGGTTACATTATATGACAAAGGTAAAGAGATTATGAAGACATAATTAAAGTTCCTTCTGGAAGAGAGAGTTCTGCTGACCTTGAAGCAAATGGCCATGTTATAAACTGGCTATGGAGAGGGGCAATCTCTAGAGCCTACAGATGTTGAAGGTCTCAATCCAGCAACTTTAAGGAACTGAATTCAGACAATAACCTGAATGAGCTTGAAGAGGACTCTGAGCTCTACATGTGAACACAGCCTGGCTGACCCCTTGATTGCAGCCTTGTGAGACCCTGAGCCAAGCATGTCAAACTAAAAGGCTAACATTGGCCAAATAAACAAGGTTTAAGTTTATGTGGGTTGCAAAAAAACCAAAAGCTTCAATTTTCATAGAAATGTAGGTTTATTTTGATAGAGACATGCTGAATACAAAGGGCTGAAATAAATGAGTCATCGTTAACATAAAATAATAGAACATTTTAATAAAAATTAATATTTTTTCTTGAACATTAACTTACCAGACACTGAATAACTGCACAAATTAATAAGCACAACACAAATAAAGCTATTTTTCTTGTTCTCCGAAAGCGAAATATTTCCTGTTGTGCACACCAAGCAAGTCAGTATAAGACTAATGACATGGCAATCGGCTGCTAAAATATTCGTTGCTAGTATTAGTGGAGAGAAATGGTGCACCTGTGTGTAAGGTGTGTAAGGAAAATGAATGCAACATGATTAATCAGTCATTAGCAAACATTGTAGTTCATTAATAATCTACACTAATAAAAGACAAAGATGCTAATTGACTGTACCTTCGCTACACCCACCAGCCAATCAGAGTGACTATATGCAAATTAACCCAACCAAGATGGCGGTTAATTTTCATATACCAGCTGGGAGTGAAGACTGAAGACAATGTAGAAGGAAGCCAAGCACTGCAGAAGGGAGCAAAGTAGAGGCGGTGGATACAGGAACGGAGCCAAGGCGTTGGAGGCAGGAGGCGGGAGCGGAGCGGGGGGTGCAGGTGGCAGGAGGATGTGGGAGGTGGTGGGAGGTGGGAGGGAGCCGAGGCAGCAGAGGCGGGAGCGAAGCCTTATTCTTGCAGGAATCTTCCTGCAATGGGCCTCTAGTTACATATAACAGAATATTGTAAAAATTAAGTTATAAAATTTTCATTAAAATGTTTCTTACATACCATTATATTGGCTGGGCCACAAAAATATTCATTGTGGGCTGCATGCGGCCCATGGGCTGCAAGTTTGACATGCTTGTCCTGAGCAGTGTACCCAGCTCAGCCATGCCTGAACTAATGACATAAGGACACTGTGATAATAAATATCTGTGATTTTAGACCAGCCACCAAGTTTGTAGCAATTTGTTATGTAGGAATTAACAGTAACGAATACATAGATTGCTAAAGCTGATATGTAAAATGTTTGCTATTATAATAGTTTGTTATAACTGTCATAACAAAGTACCACAGACTGGATTTGTTTAAACAACAATAAACAACAAACAGATATTTTCTCACAGTTCTCAGAGAGCCTATGTGCCCAAGATCAAGGTGTCAGCAGGTTTGGTTTCTTCTGAAGTCTCTTTCCTTGGCTTGCAGATGGCCACCTTCTTGCTGTATCCTCACATGGTCTTTCCTCTGTGTGAATGCTTGTATGTGTCCTAATATTTTGTTATAAGGATAATAGTCATATTGGATTGGGGCCCAACCTAAAGACCTAATTTTAACTGAATTACCTCTTTAAAGATTTTATCTCCAAAGGAGTTTGTATTCTGAAGTTTTGTGGTTTGATATTTCAACTTATTAATTCAGCCCATAATAGCCATCATCCTTTTCTATATTCTTTTCACCACTAATATTTTGTTTTGACTTGTTTTCTTATTCCCTGGACCTCTGTTACATCTCCCCATTCTTTAGATTTTTATTATACTATTCCAAATGCCTTTCCTATTTTTTTTATATTTTTGGCTATAGATAAACATATAAAATAATTACATTTCTAGCTTCTAGTGCAGTGGTTCTCAACCTGTGGGTCGTGACCCCTTTGGGGGTCGAACGACCCTTTCACAGGGGTCGCCTAAGACCATCAGAAAACACATATTTTCGATGGTCTTAGGAACCGAGACACTGCTCCTCTATCCGTCTCCAAGCGGGGCTGCCCACATACGAGTACCCCGGTGTATTAAAGGGTCGCGGCATTAGGAAAGTTGAGAACCACTGTTCTAGTGGCTAGTCTGATATTAACAAAAACTTTGCTTTACATTTGTATAAATTTTTTACAAGTTTACAAGGTACTTTCATATGCCTTATTTTACTTGAAACCCTGAAAAATACTGTGAAGCAGGTGTTCAAACGTTGATTCTATGATCCCCCCATCTTTGCTATGTACCTGAAGGGTTTTCTCATTGTGTGAGGAATCTCTTCTGGGGGCACACTTGATTATCCCATTTTCCTGCCATTTCTGTTTGAGAAATTATTGTGAAAAAAACCCCCACTTGAACCTTTTAGTGGCAGGAATGAAGCAATAACTTGGATATATTATCAACTCACTTTGTATTTATTGATTTCTAACCTATGTGCCAGGCTTTTCATACATGCTGAAATTGCTTTAAACATCTATAGCATAAAAGGCCTGTGGTTGTGACGCCATTATGGCATCACAACCAAAAGAGCAGCAGCTCTCATGGCGGGTGGGGCCGGGTGCCGGCAGCTTCCGCAGAGCATGCGAGGCATTGTGGGGCATAGCACTGGCAGCGTCCGCAGAGTGCGCAAGGTGTCAGCAGCGTCCATGGAGCGTGCAAGGTGGAGTTGTGGGGCGGCGGACATGGCCCTGATAGCAGGCTAGGCCTAGGGGACCCTACACGCGCACGATTTACTCGTGCGCTGGGCCTTTACTATCTCCATAATTAGATTGAAAACATGTTAACAGGTGTTTTACAACTAATAGGTGTTTTGTATATATAGTAGTCCCCCACCCATGATTTTGCTTTCTGAGATTTCAGTCATCCATAGACAACTGTAGTCTGAAAATATTAGATGGAAAATTGTGGAAATAAAGCATTCATAAGCTTTAAATTTATGCCATTCCTTGTAGCATGGTGAAACTTTGAACCCTATAGATTCATCTTGTCTATGATGTGATCCATCCCATAGTCCAGTGTCTCCATGATGTATATGCTACCTGCACATTAGTAACTTAGCTGTCTCTATTATCAGATTGCCATGGTACTGCAGTGCTTGACTCTTATTTTACTTAATAATGGCTCCAAAGCACAAGAGTAGTGATGCTGGCAATTTATATATGCTAAAGAGAAGCAATAAAGTGCTTTCTTTAAGCGAAAAGTTTAAAGCTTTTGACTGAATAAGGACAGAAGAAAATTGTATGCTGAGGTCGCTAAGTTTTAAGGTAAGAACAAATCTTCTATCCATGAAATTGTGAAGAACAAAAAAGGAAATTTGTGCTAGTTTTGTTGTTGCACCTCAAACTGCAAAAGTTTTGGGTCACCCTGGCCTGTGTGTTTCAGTTGGTTGGATCTTTGTCCTATGAACTGAAAGGTCATGGGTTCGATTTCTGGTCAAGGCACATGCCTAGCTTGTGGGTTAGTTTCCTGGCTGGCATATGTACGTGAGGCCAACCTATTCATTTTTCTCACATTGATGTTTCGCTCTCTCTCGTTCTTCCTCTCTCCTTTCCTCTCTAAAATCAATAAACATCCTTTGGTGAGGATTTTTAAAAAAACTTTTGGCCATAGTGTATAATGAGTGTTTAATTAAGATGGAAAAAGCAGTACATTTGTGGGTAAAAGACATGAACAGAAAATGTGTTCTGATTGACAGAAAATGTGTTGTACCAGAAAGCATTGAGCCTATAGGAAGACTTTTGCAAGGGAACCCCTTGAAACTAATGGGACCAAGCCATTTATTGCAAGTAAAGGATGGTTACACAGATTCTGGAATAGGTTTGGATTGAAAAGTATAAAAATTATTGGAGAAAGAGACAACATTCATACAACTTTTATTAAATTTTTATCATTGTTTTATTTTGTCAGTTATTGTTGTTAATCTCTTACTGTGTCTAGTTTGTAAATTAAACTTTGTCATAGGTATCCTATATAATAAAGAGGTAATATGCATATTGACCATCATGCCCTCGCACAAGATGGCCGTGCCCATGTGGTCAAAGATGGCCACCACAAGATGGCCAGAAGGGGAGGGCAGTTGGGGGCAATCGGGCCGGCAGGGGGAGCAGTTAGTCGTCGATCAGGCTGGCAGGGGAGTGGTTAGGGGGTGAGCAGGCTGGCAGGCAGAAGTGGTTAGGGGCAATCAGGCAGGCAGGCAGGCGAGCGGTTGGGAGCCAGCAGTCCCAGATTGTGAGAGGGATGTCTGATTGCTGGTTTAGGCCTGATCCCCAGGATCGGGCCTAAATTGGCAGTTGGACATCCAATGAGTGGTCCCAGATTGGAGAGGGTGCAGGCTAGGCTGAGGGATTACCCCCCCCCCCCAGTGCACGAATTTCATGCACTGGGCCTCTAGTGTATCTATATATCTATAGTATACATAGGTTCAGTACTATCCATAGTTTCAGGGATCCACTTGGATTCTTATCTCCCGTGGATAAGGAGGGGGCTACTATAATGTAGGTATACAATAATTATTGAATAAGCATGGTGGAGTAGCCAATGAATTAATTTCTGTTAATGAAGATGAATTGTGTAAAATACACAAACAGATAAAAGATAACACAAATTCCATGTGCATTTGGAGTCCTTTCTTTTCTTTTCACCAGTTTGATAAAAACTAACATTGTGATCAGATTTTAGTTCTAGAAACTTTGTGAGTAGCTGATTATTTTCAAAGTTACCAGAAACTTACAACTAAAATTTCAGTGTATTGAATTTGAAATGCCAAGTCAGCAATGTTGAGATCTCAAATTCTGTATCCGTTTAATGGTAGGCAATGGGAGAAATATTATGAAACATGAACTACAGTCCCCACACTCACTTCATCACTTCCTTAAAAAATGAAATAAAAGCAAAATTGAGTAAACTGATTGCTAAAAGCAAGCTCCCACTTAATTTTTCTATTCTGGAATTATAAATAGAAAAGGAAAGGGAAGAGGTATAAGAAGGTGGTCCTAGGCTGTAACAGAACAAAAAGAAAGAAGATCTGAAAGGTGAAAAACAGGCGTGCCTGGGGGTTTTGTTGAGGACTAGGCTGACAAAACTGGGAGGAGAAAGTGAAGACTGAGATGAGCAGGTAGGATGCTGTAGAGTACTGTGGTTAAGGGCTTAAGCACTAGAATCACCCTGCTTTCTTATCCTGGGTCCTGCTCTGTCCCTTGCTAATTGTGTAACCTTGGACAACTTGTTTGACCTTTATGCCTCAATCTCGTCATTTGTAAAATAGAGATGATAATATCGTGGACCTTGGGGCATAGCTGTGAGTTAATAGTTCAGCGCTTGGCTCATAGTAAATGCTCAGCAAAATGTTAAACTGCTGCTGTTTGTGGTTATTCTTCCTCTTTGTTAACTAACTCTTTGCCGGGCAGGGAGGGGAGAGATATAGCGTTCATTATACTTTAAGAGTGATGAACAATTGTCTGAGAGCATGGGTCAGGATTATGTTGAGGTGCGTGCCCCACCGAGGGGAAGCACGCCCTATGCCAGGACCCTCCTTGACTGTGAGGGACCCTGAGGAGGGCTGGCAGGAGGCAAAGGCGGGCCTCCCCTTGGAGTGGTTAAGCAGGACTGCCCTCCCTGGACACTTGACAGTTTCACCTCTCCTGCCTCATGGGCAGCAGAAGCCACGTGTTCTCCAACGTGAACTCCAGGGTTCTGGAGGCCTGAGGGCCACTTGGCAGTCACCCCCGCTCCGGGCCTATCCTCACCACGCACAGCTATTGCAGAGGAGTTCTGCTCCGACCCTCAGCACGCTCCTAGCCCCAGCTCCCTTGCCTCCCGCGCAGGCGCCGCTAGGGCCACCCCGCCGCCATGTTGCCCCCGCCCGCGAACCCTCCCCCTCCTCCTCCCCCCTCCCCTCTTCCCTCCTTAACCCAGCTCCCGCCCCCCTGCTCTCCCCACACCCCGGGTGAGGTCAGGCAGAGGCGCTGCCGCTGCAGCCACAGCAGTTCAGCTCCTATTCTGGGGAATCCTGGAACGGGGACTTTTGAAAATAAGTGGAAAGGCATTCGGGTTAGGGTCCGCGCTCTCCGACTGAGCGAGGACAGGGCGAAGGGACAGAGGTGAACAGGGGGTGCGGAGGGGCGGGGGACCGGTGCCTTGTAGCCGGAGGGAGCTCCTGCTGCGCCGCGCGACTTGCTCTTTGGCCCACGGAGCGCAGCAGCCGGCGGACTGGCGGCGGGACGCTGGGACGCGGCTAACGAGGTGAGGCAGGGTCTTGAAGTAGCAGGGGCTCCTTCGGCCGCCTTCCCTCGTCCTAGACCCGGGGCGGCAAGCCGCGGAGCGGTAAGGAGTTGCGATCTGCACCAGGAGCAGACAGACAGGGATCCAGCATCGCTCTTTGCACTCCGCTCTTCTTTTTTCCTCGCGTACCGGTGCGCGTCCTCATCCCTGTATCTTCTCATCCCTACCTCCCGGACTCGCTGCTTCGCCAGACGTCTGAATTCTTTTAGGAACCCAGAACCCAGTTTCCCTTTTCTTCTTTATTATTCCTCCAAGACCTTCTTGTCCCGGCTTTGCTGTCGCTGCCCAGACAGTCTGTCCGCCTCCACCTCACTGTCTCTTGTCCTCTAACAGTTTCTGCTTTGTGCCTCCCAATCCATCCCTTCCTCCGAATCTCCTAACTTGGGAGGTTTCCCTGCTGGCTCCCGAGTTTGGAGCACTGTCCGTTTCCTTCGGGCTTTAACTCTGCTCTGAATGTCTTCATATCTGAATGTCTTGGCTTCTTTGGTTTAATCACAGTTGACGATTTTCTTGGAAGCTTAAGCTTACAGTTTACAGAAAATGATGGGAATGGTTCTCTAGTAAATATCAGCTAAGGAACTGATAAGTTTCTAGGTTTCAAAAACTTAGTCCAAGAGCCACATCCACTTGTGTGTGTGTATGTTTGTATGTAATCCTAACCCATGGCTCTAAATCTGATTCTTCCCCTACTGCTGAGAAGTTATGAGAGGAGAGAGACACTTCTGATGCCTGGCTTCATTTGTCTGTCTGCAAATGGGATGTTCATAGTTTTAATACAGACAGAGGACTCCAGTGGTGTGGGATAGTCACTCAAGTTAGCATAGTCTGGTCACTAAGCACATTGTATTGGAGCTGAGAGACTCTGGGGTTTAAAATTCTCTATGTTGAGAGGGCACCTGCTTTTTTTTTTTTTTTTTAAGAAGCCACAGTTTCACCCATTAGATCTCATATTTGTATAAATCCCCAAGAAGCAGCATTTAAAAACCATATATTAACAAAGGGTCTACTTTTCTGTGGAATGGAGATTAATTTGCTTAAGTTGATTGCACACAGCTCCAGTTTTTCTCTCAGCAATATCACCTTCTCCCCATGTAGTTGCCCTGTTGGCTCTCACACTGAGGTTCATTTACTTGCTTCCATGCTCTAATTGGTGTGCAAAGAAAACTGAACAGAGAGGCTGAAAGTGGAGGCAGAGATAGTGAACCAGCACATGCTGACATTTGTGGTTATGTTTTCAGAAACGGCTATATCTAGTGCTCACATTTGAAAACTGAGAAAAATGCAATAATTAAGCAACATGCCATAATTTTACATTTAAAAATATTAGCTCCCTTAACTGCAGGTTCTTCTTAATATCTTTATACTTAACAGTGATAGAATTGTTTGCTTGGTATGTGACCAGGTGTTACCATTGACATAGTGTGCACTAATTGGCAGTAATCTCAGAAGAAACCAAGTTGTGAATGAAGATAACACCAAATTTCACTGTCCTGGTAACACTTCTTTTGGCAGTGAGATAATGAATGTAGTTTCTGTTGCAACACCAAATGATTCATTTTGAAAATAGATAAATAAGAGCCTCAAGGTTTTTAATCTGTATGTTATAAGCACACTTTTCAAAGTGTGCTGTGACTTTTTAGAGTTTCAAGGTGATGTTCTGAAAAAAGTGGTTTTTGCAAGAACAGTAAAAGCTATTGATTATCAATTTAGTTAGATGGTTTAGGGGGTGATTTTTAGTTTCTCCCATTAATTTGGTTAATTCCTCACTTCATTTTAGTTCTATTAAAAATGGTATATAGTAGGGACAGGGAATTTATACTAATAGGGCCACGCTTCAAAATCTGTACTTTTCTTGGCAACCCATTCTGAAAAGACATACAAACTTTCAAACTGTTTCAAGGAAAAGCATTTATATCTTTATTTTTCCCTTTTGTGATTATTATTGATGCTAAGTCTAAGCTAAGATTGAACTGTTTATGACTGCAAGAGAAAAGGTGGGTGTGGGTACATTATAATTATTTTGCTTTGAATCTTTTTAATATACCCCAATATGTGCAGTGTTTGATAACCCACCTGGTACACCCAGAGCAGTGGTTCTCAACCTTCCTAATGCCACGACCCTTTAATACAGTTCCTCATGTTGTGGTGACCCCCAACCATAAAATTATTTTCGTTGCTACTTCATAACTGTAATTTTGCTACTGTAAACAATATGTAATTATATATGTGTTTCCCGATGGTCTTAGGCAACCCCTGTGAAAGGGTCGTTTGACCCCCAAAGGGGTCGCGACCCACAGGTTGAGAACCGCTGACCTAGAGATTTTCAGACTGGATATTTCTGATGTTATTAAACAGAACTGCAGCTGGCTACTGAATTCTCTTCTTTTTTTATTTGTATTTTAAATTACTTTATGTTATTTGACTTACACTAGTGAAATGAGACAAACCAATTTTCAAATTGTTTGATTTTATTGGTGTTTAATAAATGACTACAACCTTATCAAAGCATTTTTTTCTTAAACCCATTGGTCAAAACCCATCTATTTTTATTGATGTGAAATAACACAGTAATTTGTCAGGCATCATCAGCTTTCAGAAAAGATAGAAAAAGCATGGAAAGAGGAACAGCCCTAGATAAAACATCTCAAAATTAGAAAAAGGAGGCTTTTCCAAGTTACTGACAGTCATAGCAATCAGCCTTTAAATATATCGTTCATTTATTTAGTAATTTATTTTATAAGATCTTTGGAGAACCTTATATTTGCTAAGAACCCTGTATTAGGCACAATGATATACCTTACAAGGCATGATCCTTACTCTTGTAGAGTCTCACAGTGGTTATATTCCACCAAAGGATATAGACAATAAGCAAGTAAACAAAAAAAGATCCTTATAGATCCAAGTAAGAATACTGAAAGAAATGAGTAGCAAAATGTGATATAGAGAACTGGGAAGGGCCTATTTAGCTATGGTAGTCAGAAAAGGCCTCTCAGTGAAGGTGACCTTTGAACAGACCTGAGAGAATAGCCTATTTTATGAAGAGCAGAGAGAAGAATAAGAGCCAAGGCCTTGAGACAGAAAGACAAACTTCTGGTGTTTGAGGAACAGAAAGCAAGCCAGTAGGGCTGGAGCCTAGTGAACTGGGTGGGTGGGTTGGGGGATGGTTAAAGGTGTTAGAGGGCCTAGAAGGTGTCAGATAATAGATAATTTCAGGCTTGGAGATTCTGAGAAAGAATTTGGGTTTGATTGTCAGAACCATGGGAAGCCATTGAGGAATCCTTGTTAATTACTTCTCTGTGGAAGGTCACTGGCTGAAAAAATTAGTGAAAATAAATAAAAATTTGTTTTGCAGAGGATAAATAGAATATCTACCCTACTCAGTTGTTTACATTAAGACCCGAGAACAAAAAAACTTTGATATGTATCCTAAATGCTAAATATATATGTAATTCTCTATTCTGTTTAGATAAGGGGATAAGGGAACGGTGACTCTTAAGTTGAGTATGTTAAAAAGCAGTTTACTTTCCACTGTCATACAGTCACTTGTGCCCTGAGGTAAGTTGTCACCAACTTTATTAAAAAAACAGATCATTCTTCAACTTAAAAATTTGTTTTTCAAAGAATGTATTATTTTCTCACATAAGTATATCTTAGAAGGCTGGGAGTTTCATTTGCATATGAAGGAATAACAGGTTTTAGAAATGGCCTCTGAGAATTTAAAAGGAGTTTGCCGTTTTTTCCTTTAGCTGTTGCCTTCTCTAATATTTTCAAATTGCCATAACTTTCTTATTTAGAGATTAGGGTTACTCTATTCCTTGATGTTTAAATGTATTTAGACTTGGAACTTATTTTATTGCCCTGAGCCCTTTCTTTTTGTAAGATTTATTTTTGTTGATTTTAGAGAGAGAGGAAGGGAGAGGGATAGAGAGATAGAAACATTGGTTAAAGAGAAACATCAACCAGTTGCCTCCTGCACACCTCCCACTGGGGGTGGAGCCTGCAACCAGGCCATATGCCCTGACCAGGAATGGAACTGGTGACCTTTTGACCACTGAACCACACTGGCTGGGCCCTGAGTCATTTCTTGACAGCAATCCAGCTTTGAGGTCTTGTTGGCCCCAACTAGGAATGCAGATAGTCATTGACATTCTGTAGGGGTAAATCCTAATATTGTAGGGTAAAAACCTGCAAAATAACCTTCAGCCACTCCTGTAGGGACTTGTTCTAACTCCTTAACCTAGCACTCAAGGACTATACATGATTTGACTCAGGCCTACTGTCCCACATGTCCTTATCCTCGATTGGTTTAAATGGATTTTGTCCAGTTTGGAACTTTTGTGTTAGCATTATTCTTGGCATAGAGTAGGTGCATAGTTACTGCTTATTGAATAGATGCCATGCCATCATCCATTTGCAAAGCCCTCCCCTTTCCTTTCTTCACTGCAAATCCCAACAGTAGTCAAGGAACAGTTCAAATTCCAATCCTGTTACACCATCCTCTACTGACCTGATCCCTGAATGTGAATAACAGTCACACATTTGTCATGTGTATCATAATTACAGTAAGTCTTCACTTAACATCATCTATAGGTTCTACAACTTTAAGCAAAATGACAAAACCAACTTTATCATCAGCTAATTGATGTAAACATGAATTAAGTTCCTTCAGCATCTCATCAATGTTATAATGGAATGACTAACATTATTCAAGGACCTACTATATATTAATTTGATGCCTGGGCCATTTTCCCAGTGGTCTCTGGCTCCATGAAGGCTACCTGGACCTTGTCTTGTTTGCTTATTCTTATATCCAGAGCACCTGGCTCATGGTATGCCCTTTATAAATAATTGTTAAATAATGAATAAATGCTGCCTTGTGTTGTCCCTCCTATTATTGTTTTGGATCCTTAAATTGTTTAACTTTTCACATGTTTGGTGGTGTTCTCAGGCATTTCTGAGAGAGGTGATAGAACATAGTTGTTAAGAGAACAATTCTGGAACTAGAATTCCTGGGATTCAGTTCTGGCTAGGAGACTTACTAGCTGTAGGATACTGAGAGAGTTAGTTAACCTCTCTGTAAAATAAGAATAATAGAACTTACCTCTTAGGATACTTATAAAAATTGAGTTAGTTAGGTCTACAATCTGTAGTTTTCAATTTCACAGATTCTGAAAACTTATAAAATTTTTATTTAGTAAGTTAGGAGCCAAAACTCAGTTGTGACAATATCTGACTTGAACTGACATGAAGATATTTATAGTCCTTACTAGAGGCCCGGTGCACGAAATTCATGCACTGGGGGGGGGGGATCTCTCAGCCCAGCCTGCCCTGCTCTCACAGCCCAGGAGCCCTCAGGGGATGTCCTACTGACAGCTTAGGCCCACTCCTCTGCAGGAGGCAACTGGGCTGATCAGGGGAAGGCGCCACTCCCATCACCCTGCTGCTGCTGCCACTGCCAGCTGCCGCAGCTGCCGAGGTATTTTCATCAACATGAACTCCAGTCTCTTCACCATGAAAAAATGACAACTTTCTTTAGGCATTTTCAAGATGTCTCTTTCATAGGATATGACATTTCTTTCTTTTTTTATCCTCACATGAGGGTATTATTCCCATTGATTTTTAAAGAGTGTGGAAGAGAGAGAAAAAGACAGAAACATCAATGTGAGAGGCACACTTCGATTGGTTGGCTCCTGCGTGAGCCCTGACCTGGGTCCCGGCTAGGGAGGAGCCTGCAAGCTAGGTACATGCCCCTGATCAGAATCGAACCCGGCTCCCCTGCGGGTTTGTGCCTCAGCGCTGGCCCCAGCAGCCCAGTGCTGTGGTCTCGGGTCTGGGGCTGGGGCTGGTGCTGGGGGCTGGCCCCCCTGCGTGTTTGTGTCTCCGCTCCAGCCCCAGCAGCCCAGCTCCACAGCCGCGAGGCTGGGGTTGGGGGTAGACCCCCCTGCGGATTCTCTCCGACTCTGGGGCTGGGCGCGGGGCACCCTGTCTGTTGTTCTCGCAGGCTCTGGGCCCAGCCCAGGCCCCTGCTCCTGAGCTGGTCATGACCGTATGGCATCCGGCCTAACTTGCATATTACCTCTTTATATGTATAGATTCTGCTTAATTTTAAGCTTTATTTGTTTTTTTTTCTATAGAATTTATAATACTAGTATGTTTGTGAGGCAGTGCCTTAGGCCCTGCTGGAGTATTACGTAATATGTATGCAGGTTATTGCCTATATGAAAGTCTGGACTTTTCTGAATTTGGAAACACACCTGGCACCAGTAAGTTGAAGCTGTTGGTAGTGATTAGGGAGGTAAATATACTATTTTATCCTTTCCAATACCTTGCTCATATGGGTTACCATGTAAATACATACTAATTTATTCATGTAACAACTCTTGTTATAGTGCTGGCCATATGAACATCCTATATAATAAAAGGGTAATATGCAAATCGACCGAACGGCAGAATGACTGGTCACTGATGTGCACTGACCACCAGGAGGCAGACACTCAATGCAGGAGCTGCCCCCTGGTGGTCAGTGTGCTCCCACAGGGAGAGTGCCGCTCAGCCAGAAGCCCTGAGTCAGCAAGCACAGCAATGGTGGCGGGCCTCTCCTGCCTCTGCAGCAGCGCTAAGGACATCCTAAGCCTTCAGTTAGACATCCCCTGAGGGCTCCTGGACTGCGAGAGGGCACAGGCTGAGCTGAGGGACCCCCTCCCCCCGGGTGCATGAATGTTGTGCACAGAGCCTCTAATTTTATCATAGGAAAACAGATATGGCTGGGTCATGTGATTGAGATGAGCAGAGACCTAGGTCTTTCAATACTCTTTCATTTAGTACCATTAAAAGTATTTATTTTTGTTTTTCTTTGGTACTTAAACCAAGAAATGCTTTTTTAGCATGAGTCTTTTGGGGGTTGGGGTGGTAGGATTTAGTTAAAAATTTATTTAATATGATTAGACACTTATTCTTTGCAGTTGCTAAACATTTATTAAACTCCTTGTGTGTATAGAAAAAAAAAATGAGGCATGGTTCCTGGCCTTAAGTAGTTCCAGCATGATGCATGATTACACTGAGATGTGGGTGCCCATTACAATTCTTTATTTTCCACTGTAAGCTTGAAATCATTAATATTTAAAAAGTACAGAGGAAAACACAGGAAACAATTGAAAACTTGCCTTAGTCTCTACTATGTGGAATTGGTTCTTAATCACCCTACCCCCAACCTCCTGCAATATTATTCCTATATGACATTCTGGCAGCCTTTCCTTTTCAACTAAACTAAGCAAAATATGGTTTCTATTTTCCCTTATCAATATTTATAAATCATAATTAGTATATTTTCTATGTCCTTTTTCTTTTGTGGCTTTGGGAATAATTATATGTCTCAAAGATTTTTCTGGAATGTCCTTGCAGTTGAAAACTAGTCTTTGAAACAATTTTACCAATACATTCAACAAGTATTTATTAAGTGCCTATTATATTCCAGGTATTGCACTGATTTAACCAAATTGAATCTCTGTCCAGTGCTCTTTCCCTCAAACTGGAGCACACTGGATGTACTGGGTGAGCAGGGTGGTGACATGATAGCGTGCCCCAGAAGCTGCAACATAAAACACTTTGTGTTTTCTTGAAGCACCTCTCTTACACAAAGATTCAGGAGAATGCCTACTGGTAGCTAATTGAAAATATTTAATAATATTTATACAAATTCAGATTCAGGCATACCTCAGAGATATTCCAGGTTTGGTTCCAGACCACTGCAATAAAGTGAATATTGCAATGAAGTGAGTCACACAAATTTTTTATTTACCCAGTGCTTATAAAAGTTATGTTTACAATATACTGTAGTCTATTAAGTGTGTAATACCATTATGTCTAAAAAATGTACATACCTTAATTAAAAATACTTTATTTCTAAAAAATGCTTGTTGGAAAAATGGCACCAATACTAGTAGACTCGCTCGATGAAATATTGCTACAAACCTTCACTTTGGTAAAAAAAAAAAAAAATGCAATATTTGTGAAGAGCAGTAAAGCAAAGTGCAATAAGACAACGTGTGCCTATACATTATGCTGTAGAATGCAATAATATGAAAATTTGAGGTAAAACCCATTCTTCAGAAAAAGTCTCTGCTTACAAGAGCAGCTGTGGTAACTCTGGTGTGACCCTTTGAAAAGCACTGAGGCCACACTGTGCTGCCTTGAGTGTGTCACTTTAGTCAAATACTCATATATTTTCATAGCCTTAAGTTCATCGGATGACTTATCAAAAAGGTGATAGACATTAATTTTTTTTCTCCCTGTGTTGCCTAATTTCTATTAGTTCAAGGGAACACTCTAGTTGCTTGTAATTATCTAAACCTTAAAATTTATTGAGCGCTAATAGAGTTCCTAATGTTTGTGGATAATAGCCGAGACAAGAGGGACTGACAAGGAACTAATAATCTTCTGAAGAGAGCTTGTTAGAACACAATGACCATGAACTTAAAGCATCACAGTTGATGGGGTCAAGGCTTTGCCCCGTTCTATACACATTTGCCTGTGTGACAGATTAAAGTTAACTTTTAGTTACTTAAAAGCTGCTTTTGTTTATAGCACATTCATTATACAAATTACTTTGTTAATTGCTGGCCACTGAAATAATAGTAGAGGAAAATTGTCAAGGTTTGTTTGCTTTAAAGCTGATAAAATGTTTCTAGAATTTGAGATGGTTTGTAAAAGTTCAAGCAGCACATTGAAAGAATGCATGTTACAAAGCAATGATTTCATTTTCTCCAAATGATAAAGATGAAGAGAAAGTCCAGTGACAAAAGGGGATCAAAGTAAATGGAGTAAGTAAAAACTGAATCTTTAACTGATTTATTATTATTTATGCACCATTTTCATTGTTGCGTTTCATTCCAGACACTCTTCACAGGGCCTGAGATTATTGTATTGTTATGTAACTACCCCAAACTCATAAGGATATGGGTGTATGGGCTGATTAAGAGAAGGTCTTTATATTCTACTGGAGGCCCGGTGCACAAAAATTTGTGCAGTCGGAGGGAAGGGGGGGTCCCTCAGCCCAGCCTGTGCCCTCTCGCAGTCTGGGACCCCTCGGGAGATAACGACCTTCTGGCTGAGGCCTGCTCCCAGGTGGCAGAGGGCAGGCCCAATCCCTAGGTGCAGCCCCTGGTCGGGCTCAGAGCAGGGCCGATTGGGGAGTTGGGGCACCGCCCCTGTCATGCACAGAGCAGGGCAGATCTGGAGGTTGTGATGCCACCCTCAGTCATGCTCAGGGTAGGGCCGAATGGGGGGTTGGGGCACCGCCCCCTGTCACACTCAAGGAAGAGTCAATGGGGAGGTTGCAGCACCACCCCCTGTCATGCACAGAGCAGGGCCAATCAGGGGGTTGGGGCGCTGCCCCCTGTCATGCACAGAGCAGGGCCAATCGGGGTTGGGGCGCTGCCCCCTGTCACTCAGAGAGCAGGGCCCATCAGGGGGGTTGGGGCACCTTACCCTGTCAGGCACAGAGCAGGGCCCATCAGGGGGTTGTGGAGCTCCCCCCCCCCCGTCACAGAGCAGGGCGGATCAGGGGGTTGGGGCGCCGCCCTCTATCACCCACAGAGCAGGGCCGATCAGGGGGTTGGGGCGCCGCCACTCTCACACTCAGGGCAGGGCCGACGGGGGGGTTATGGCTCTACCCTGTCACACACAGAGCAGGGCCAGTGGGGAAGGGGGTTGGGGCGCTGCACCCTGTCACACAAAGCCGCAGGGCGATCAGGGGGTTGGGGAGCTCCCCCCTATCAGGCACAGAGCAGGGCTGATCAGGGGGTTGGGGCGCCTTCCCCTGTCAGGAACAGAGCAGGGCGGATAGGGAGGTTGTGGCCCCGGCCCCTGTCACACACAGAGCTGCAGGGCGATCAGGGGGTTTGGGCGCTGCCTTCTGTCACACTGATCCCAGTGCCAGGAGTCCTCTCAGCTCCGCTGATCCCGGTGCTGGGAGGCCTCGCGGCTCCGCTGATCCCGGTGCTGGGAGGCATATTACCCTTTTACTATATAGGATAGAGGCCTGGTGCATGGGTGGGGGCCAGCTGGTTTGCCCTGAAGGGTGTCCTGGATCAGGGTGGGGGTCCCCACTGGGGTGCCTGGCCAGCCTGGGTGAGGGGATGATGGCTGTTTGCAGCTGGTCACACACCCTTCAGGGTGGGGATCCCCACTGGGGTGCATGGCCAGCCTGGGTGAGGGGATGATGGCTGTTTGCAGCTGGTCACACACCCTTCAGGGTGGGGGTCCCCACTGGGGTGCCTGGCTAGTCTGGGTGAGGGGCTGAGGGCTGTTTTCAGGCTGACTGAAGCTCCCTACTGCTCCTTTTTTTCTTTTTTTTTTTTTCTTTTTTCATTCTGGGCCAGCTTTAGCTCTGGCTCCAGCTCTGAGGCCTCTGCTGCTGAAAGAAGGTATCTGGTTTGTTTAGGTTCTATAATCGAAACAATGTATAACTCCAGCTCTGAGTTCCCGGGCTTGCTGAAAGCAGGTTTCTGGGGTTTTATTTAGCTTCTATATTTGTTACAATGTTTCTTAAACTGCAAGCTCAGAGGCCAGCAAGGCAGGCGGGGAACGTTGCAGTCCTCTGTCACTGAAGCAAGCAAGCCTCATGTTAGTTTCAAGCTGCCTGGCTGCCGGCCACCATCTTGGCTGGCAGTTAATTTGCATATCTCGCTGATTAGCCAATGGGAAGGGTAGCGGTCGTACACCAATTACCATGTTTCTCTTTTATTAGATAGGATGTGTGAAGTGCTTTTATAGTCTATTCAGTAAAAGGGGATAAGAGAGTTGTAGAGTTTTGCTTCTTGCTTCCACTTTATAAAAATAGCTATACATTTCTAAAGAACACTTTAACAAAATTTTCCGTTTCAATTTTGAAGATTTCTCAGTGGCAAGGCAGTAAAATTTAATGGCTAGTCCTTGGATCCTTGAATCATAGTCTTGGGTTCAAATTTCTCTTTGCCTCTTGTTGGCACTGTGATTTTGGGAAACTGTTTTCACTTCTCTGAACCTTGTTTGCCTCCTCTGCAAACAATCTCATCTGATGATTTTAAGGATTAAATGAAGTAATGCTTATAAAGTGCTAAGCACAGTCCAACCTACATGGTATAGTTATTCTTATTATCGACTCTATGAGTATAGATTTATGATTTAATTAGTTAAAACTTGGGACACACAATAGGAGTTTATTTGTGAACCAGAAGTGAGGGGAAATGTGTCTCTCTTTTTTTTATATTACCTAAATCCCAGCTAGAATGCTATTCAACATTTTTATTTTTTTATTTTTCAATCACGGTTTACATTCAGTACTATTCTGTTTCATATGTACAGCATAGAGGTTAGACAATCATGTACTTTACAGAGCTATCCCTCCAATATTTCAAATACCATCTGATCCCATACATAGTCATAACGATATTATTGACTATATGGAGTGCTATATTTTGAACATGTATCTCTTAAATGGTGAGTAGACTGTTTAGAAGTAATACTAGTTTACTGACAGACAATAAAGTTTATTGTAAATGCTTGGCTTATTACTTATTCAAAGTGGCATCTCATTGAATACAAGGAAAACATCAATTTTAATATGATTGGTGAGTATATATTTAAATATGATACTATTTAACTTAATTGGATTAAAATTTGAATGTTCATTTTTGAATGGAAAGGGGGAATGCAGGAAAATATACACAAACAACAATTTTGCCTTTTAAACATGAAAACTTTTGGTGTTCTGATAATGAAAGAGGTCATACATTTTCCTGATTTATCTTCGTTCTAGACTTCAAGTCCCCAAAGAAGGAAATATTGAGACATTTATAATAGTTCAGCCACTGAGAAGAGAGATAATATTTGAATAATTTCTTCTATAGATTTTGAATTAAGATTATGTTAAGGTTTTATTATAGTTACAGTTACTCTAGAAACAAATCTAGTAATATCTTTGGGATGATGACAGTTCAGTAGCAGTTTTGATAAGTGAATGGATAAGTCTACATAGGTTTTTGAGAGCAGCTTCAGTGTTGGAGGGCTCATCTCACCTTTTGAGTTGGAAGCACATGAAGATAGCTGTTTATGCTCTCTCATATTCCAATGTTCTCCTTTGATTCCATTGTCAGACAAATGATGGGACAGATGTTCTTTGGGTAGCCAACTTGTTTATGGAATGCTGTAGGTTCACAGAAGGGAAAAGACCAGGAAACACATTGCTCAGATAGTGTATATCCACAGCGTTTTGTGATGATTATTATGATAATATACATTCAAGTACTTGAAAAGTCTAGGTCACCACAGTAATTAGATATGTTATTAGCAGCATTACCTGTGTTTATAGTCATTATTATCAGCATCACATATGAACATGAAAAGACAATGTTCAAAAGTAGTTTTAGGAAAATTAGACTTACTCTACCCTCAGGTCATGAGCTCAAATGTTAAGAATAATGCCCTCTTTATAGGGCAACTTTCTTTTGAAGCCTGGTTAATTATCCTTATTTTATTTACTTCAGTGGAGAATGAACAGTGAGTTTAAGTGAATTGCAGAAGGTCACATTGTCTGAGGTGGATCTAGGAGCAAAATTTAGAGCCCTTGGTTTCTTATCCATTGCTTTTGCACTAATGACATAAAAGGTACTTTACCAGAAAGGATCCTTTCATAGCTCTAGTCTTTCAATTGGGGTGAAATGAAACTTCAGCAGTGGAGATACCAATCATTGTTACATCTGTATACCTCGCATAACTAGGTATTTGTCAAAATGAATTTTGGGTTTATGAAAGAATTTTCTAAGCACTTTTGGCATCATGTTGGTGTGGTTATCATATAATACATTCATGAGCAAACATGTATTGAGTAATTACAGCAGTCTGTTAGGAGGGAAGAAATATACCAGTGCCCTGAAATAGCCTACAATCTAGCAAGGGCAACAGAGAACAGAAAACAATTTGATATCAGCCAATGCTAATACTAATACTAATACTAATCAGTAATTAATAAATTATAACACCCTCCTTGAGTCTGACACATTTTAAGTGCTTTATATGCATTAACACATTAAAATGACATAGCAATAGTATGAGGTAGGGACTATAATTACCCTCATTTTACAGATGAGAAACAGGGGCACAGAAGTTAGATAACTTCCCCATGGTTGCACAACTGATAATTGAAAGAGCTAGCATTAAAATCCATGTTATCTAGTTCTAGGGTCTGTGATTTTTAACTATAACACCTTCTTTTATTCTGTCTTCAACAGGGGACATTATATAAGAGAGCATGATAGCTAAACAAGGCATTAGAAAACATTCTGGAGAAATACAGAGGAATGATCTGAGTAGGGTGTTAAAGTTAGCAAGATGTCCATTATATCTCAAAAAAAAATTGACAAATCTTTCAAGGTTGAATTAAATGGAGAATCCTTTATATTGACAGCCAATCAGAGGTCTGTTTTTCTGCATAATATTTGACTCATTTGATGAGTTTTTTAAAAAATGTAATAGCTTAATTGAGCTATAATTCACCTACCATACAATCACCCATTGAAAGTGTGCAATTCAGTAGTTTCTAGTATATTCACAGTTGCGCAATCATTACCACAATCAACTTTAGAACACTTTCATCACCACAAGATGAGAAATATGTGTTTTGTGACAAATGTGTCCATGAAGGAAAGGAACCAGTATGCCTGTCGGTACCATTGCTTTCCTTTCATAATGTTCATACATCCCTGCTCTTTGTAACTCAGATCTTATGCTATTTTTTTGCAGTCTAGCTCCAAATTGTTGTATAACACCTTTATCTTTTATTTTATTTTGTTTAGTGACTAATATTTCAAAGAATTATATATTTATCTGAGTTTGAATTCTCAATCCAAATTGATTATATAAATTTGATCATTCTGTTTTTATCTCAAACATGTTGATATTAGCACTACATAACTAAGCCAGATTTGTATTTTAAAACAAAACTGCTAACCCCGCTTGTGTGAATGGCTACCTACTTGTCTACACATGCTTCTGGTGTGGGCCAGAGCCAGAGATGCCTGAGAGTTTGCGTACACATTGACATTTAAACATATTTCTAAAGGTTATTCCTGATATAGATTATTAGTGGATAGATAATTGTGATAAAAGCAACACTTCTTTGGCCTGAGGTATAGCATTGGGATATTATGTTGTGTAAAATGTCTTATAAAATGTATTCTATTATATTGTGCACAGATACTGTGAAATAGAATTTTTAAAAAAATAACCTGTGAAGATTTTTCAGCCACTTAGATTTCACCAAAATACAATCAATGGTCATAGTCATGATTATGTTTCTGTCTTGTGGAACTTACCAAACCAAATATCTGAGTTGATTTGGGAGGAAGCAGGCTTTTCCCAGTTCATCATTACAGTAATTATATTCAGTGATATCTTTCAGGTGAAAGAATGGATTTTTACTTTTTATTATTAAAAATAATCTTTGGACATAATTGGATGTCTTGAAGAACACAGGTGTGTGTTTTTTTAATGAGTTAGTTTTGGATTGGTTACTTGCTACTTCTGATTTTACTTATTTTTTTTTCAGAGTGGAATTGAAATGCTATTTTATACTTCCTCAGTATTTGTCTATGCTTATTATATCCTTGAGTTGAGTTTCTATTCAGGGGCCAAAGTAGTTTCATTTGAAATTAAAGTGACTTGATTCATGCAAAATGATTTGCTTAAGTGTATTTTTAATTTGCTTACACGGATTCTCTGCTCATCATGTGTGGCAATGGTGTGGTTATCTCACACCTAGTGTGTAGGATCAAACCAAGTAAGATGGCACTGCTGTCACTGGAAGAAGACTGAGTGTACCTTTATATAATTAGGTGGAAGCACATCTTTATCATGGAGATCAATAGTTCACATCATCTGGAGTCAGGGAATCAGGCTGTGGAGTTAAAAAAAAGGATGTTTGATTTAGGAATTTGGGGGGTCATATTATGAAACTGCTTTTTTCCTTGCCAATTTTGTTTACTAAGCTGCTATGATACTAGACTACATGGAAAGGGGTTAGAAATGTGCTCATTTAAGGCAAGCCAAATTGGCCTGGTTTAAGAGGGCCATTCTGAATGAGAAAGTATCACACCATTTAGAAAAGAGGATCTAGAGTAATGTGAATATTGAGTTTTCTGTGACTTGAGATATCATCTATTGATTTAAAAAATAAACCCGTTACAATATACCTATAACTATTACTTCACAGTAGCTCAATAGTTTGATTTTCTGCATAAGTTAGTGCCAAAAATGGTTAAGAGTCTATAAGTGACTCTGCATGTGAGTTAGGTCCATCTAACCTTTTTAAAGATGAATCTGCTTTATTGGCAGATAAAGGAGACTCACTGGGTTTAATTAGCCTTACTGTGTAGGCCTGCACTATTTCTGTGATGAGAGGGAATGATGTAGTTCATGTAAATTCATTAAAGAAAAATTAGCAAGCATGTTCTGACCCATGTGCTGGGGATGCAGTGATGAACATGTGAAAGTCCTACCTTCATTCCCAGGAGCAGTCACAGTATTCTCCTTGCTCTCTTTATTTTTTCTAAAGAGCTGTGCAAATGCCTTATAAGGCTTATTGTGTCTCGCTTAGAGTTATCTTTAGTTGGAGTCAATTGTACCTATAAGGAAGAAGAGGAAAGGTTGTCTCTAGCGCCATCAAGATGAAGTGCTATCCTTAGTTATGAACCCTCTTTTTTCTTTGTGTGCTCCAAGAACCTTCTTGTTTGTTACTTGTATCCCTTTCCAGTGACTTAAATGGAGATTATAAGGTAAGAATTATGACCATGTTCTCTTATCCTCACACTTTTTTTTATACTGGCTATTCTCCCTGAAATGCTGACTGCTTCTTGTCCTTCAGGATTTAGTTTAGTTGTGACCTGTCTTGGGAACCTTTTATTGAGCTTCCTCTACTTCACAGCTACTGCTAGGTGTTTCTTCCATATATTTCTATAGTATCATTTGTGCCTCTCTTTAGCAATCTTTATTATAAGTAGTTCTTTTACTTCTCTGTCTCTCCCATTGGATTGTGAGTTCCTTGAGGGCAAGGGAGTTTGCCTCTGTGTTGTCTGACATCTAATTAATATTTGCCAAATGAGAAAATGAATGAAAGAAAGAAAGAATCAATATTTAACTTATTAATTATGCCTGCTTGATGACACTGGCAGCTGTTTGACACCTGGAGATTGAAATACAGGCAGTATTTTCCACTAGCCAGGGCTGTGTAATTTTATAAGTATTGATAAATTTAGGTGGACAGAAATATTTATCAAATAACTATAATATACAATACAATATGTAATACAAAATACAGTAGGATGTGCAAGAAATAGATGTGTCAAATTTTAGAGCCAGAAGGAACCCTAAGGATCATTTAATGCACACTTCCAATTTAAAAATGATATAGCCTGGACGGTGTGGCTTAGTGGTTGAGCATTGACCTACGAACCAGGCAGTTACGGTTTGATTTCTGGTCAGGGCACATGCCAGGATTGTGGCTTCGATCCCCAGTGTGGGGCATGCAGGAAGTAGATCATCGATGATTCTCTATCATCACTGATGTTTCTATTTCTCTCACTTCTTTCCTTTCTGAAATTAATAAAAATATATTTAAAAAACCCAACAACTTTGTTTAAAAAAATGATATAATCTGGTGCAGAGGGAGAAGTTACATTACTTGCTCAAGGCCTCTGTCTTTAAGGAGCTTGCAGTATCATTGATAGATGATATGTGCAGACATTAAAAAGATGATTGAGAAGAAAGGGCCAAAGGAGTAGAAACAGGTGGACTAATCAATATAGTTTCATCCAAGGACTCAAGATTTTAGGTGAGTATGGTGGTGATATGAGAAGAGATTCTTGGAGTAGAGAATATATAAATAAAAGTGAAAAGATAAGGATATATAGTAACTTTTGGGATCTGTTCAGTTGACTGGTGTTTAGCAGTAAGAGAGAAAGCAGAAAGTTGTAGCCAGAAATGGAGGGGCTTGAACACCAGGCTGCAGAGGGAAACCATTGGCAGCTTTTGAGTAGGCAAGTGATATAATTAAAATGATTTGTTCAAGTCATAGGTGAACTGGGTTGAAGGCCAAATGGGTCATGAAGCTGGCTCATTGTCTAGTGTGCCAATTAAGAAATATGAACTTAATGGATTCTAAAGTTTTTGTGCAAAGGCAAAAACACGATATATACCACGTATTCCCATGATAATTAACATAACAACATCAGTGTTACTTAATGGGAAAAGTAAACCTAAGCAGCAAGCTTATAATATTAGTAATATGCATGTATTAGTCATGACAGACTGTAGATAATTGTATGAAATCTCACATTACGCCAATAAACTGTAAAAATTCCTGAAGTAACTGAGAACATGGTAGCAGCTGCACCATCAGGCCTTGGTATTTTGCCATTCATTCAGCAAATATAAAGTGGGATGAACCCTCCTAATGCATTTGGGAGCCATTTTGTTTGAAAATTGTTTTGTAGGAAACTAAAATGTAAGACAGTATTTTGGTAAAGAAAAATGGGCAAAGAGAATAATACACAGAGATCTACACTATATTAAACTTCATATGAAAATGAAAAACACAGGGAAAGAACCTTTACCTTATTTGCCTCTGAGAAAATTCTATCTATAATAATAAAAGCATAATATGTTCATTAGACTGGACATCCTTCCCAATGACCTTCTGGGTGAAGCCGTGGCTGCGAGGGCCGAGCCCCTTGCACAAATTTCGTGCGTTGGGCCTCTAGTGTATAGATAAACAGAAAAGTTTACACGTGGAGCAAGATTTGTTATTTCAGTAGCACAATAGTCACCCCTTATCCATATGGAATAAGTTCTGAGACCCTCAATGGATGCCTAAAATCGCAGATAGTACCGAACCGTTTATATAACTATGTTTTTTCCTATACATACATAGGTAGGGCAAAGTTTAAGTCACAAATTGGGCACAGTAAGAGATTAACAACAATAACAAATAATAAAATAGACGAATTATAACAACATACTATAATAAAAGTTACTCAATTGTGATTTCTTCCTCAAAATATCTTATCGTAGTGTGCTTACCTTTTGACTTATAGGAAGCACTTCTTTTTAGCATATCTACTATTGCCAGCATCACTCTTCTTGTGCTTTGAAACCATTATTAAGTAAACTAAGAGTTACTTGACCACAAGCACTGTAATACTGGGACAGTCAATCTGATAATTAAGAGGGCTACTAAGTGACTAACAAAACAGGTAGTATATGCAGCATGGAGCTGCTGGGCAAAGGGATGATTTCTGTTCTAGGCTGGATTGAGAGTGCTTGCGCAGGAAGCAGATGGCGTGAGGCAATGTGAGATTTCATTGCACTATTCAGAGCAGAGCACAATTTAAAACTTACGAATTGTTTAATTCTGGAATTTTACATTTAATATTTTTGGACCATGGTTGACTGCACATAATTGAAACCTCAGAAAGCAAAACTGTGGATAAGGGGGTGGTACTGTGTATCTCATTTGCATAGTTAGGAAGTAGTTTATTTCTTTAAGGGCAATAAATGTATGGATATGGAAGGAACCCATGTATGGCTCTCAGACTTTTAAAACTCTCTAAGTTTACAGCTTTAGAAACAATATTGAATACAGTTTTTATTCTTTTCATTTTTTTTCTCTTAACATTAGGGAAATTTCCAATTAAATGAAGGTTTATTTAAGTTATGTTGATTTGAGGCTGGCATATTTATAAACCTACTCTAAAAGGATTTTTTTCAGATGATATACAATGAAGTGTCTAAATACCTATTTTGTAATGTATTTGTATTTCAACATAATTTAAAGTTTTTATTGGCTTTTGAAAATTAAAAACATTTTTAACAAATCAAACATATAATTTTGTGATTCTTTTTTTTCCTAGTCTGTCAGAAAATCTGGTAAACTTTAGTTCATAATATTCTTTTTATGCCTGTATGACAATATCAAAATCTGGAACAACCAGTTTTTGGCATCATATACCATTATAAGGCTTATTGTCATAATACTGTAGGGAAGTCTTGCTATTGAGTATGCCTTTAAGACATAAAATCAGTTCTCATGATTTCCTATCTCTAATCTATTGAAAACATTTGTTTGTTCTAGTTCCTAATCTTATTGAAATCCTAACTGAAATAATTTGCACTGTAGGATTTAATAGGAATCATTGAATAGAAATCAGCACATATTTTATCTATCCATTACATAAAATAATACTTAAACATTGTGGACATAAAGTTATAGTGTAGTCATGGTTAAGGGTGAGGAATGTAAGCCTAACTTAAAATCAGACTTAGCTGCTTGCTGCTTGTGTGTTAATAAGCACATTACTTTTTTTCCATCGAGTCACAGTTTCCTCATCTTAAATGGAGAGCTTTGTAATTAAATAAAATAGTGTATCATGTATTTAGACAGTACCAGAATATTGAAAGAATCAGTGAATGTCAGCTATTATTCTTGATACAAATAGTATAGTTTGATTTTCAAATTAACTTTGGCAGTTAGGCTCACATTTATTTTTTTTCAGGTGTTGTTACCTACGGTAAATGTCTACAGAAGAAGAAATATCAGAAGAATGAGGTGTGACAACATCAGTAACTTAATCATTATCAAATAATATGGGGTATTTTTAGCAGGAAAATTGCATGTTGTCAATATTTTGGACAAATAATTAAAGAAAATTATTATTATGCTAAATGAAATAAGTCAATCAGAGAAAGACAAATACCATATGACCTCACTTATATGTGGACTCTAACAAACAAAGTAAACTGTGGAACAAAATAGAAACAGAGGCATGGATACATAGAATAGACTGACAGCTGTCAGAGGGGAGGATGGTTGGGGGCTGGATGAAAGGAAATGAAAGGATTAAGCAAAAAAATATATACATATATATACATATCACATAGACACAGACAACAGTGTGGCATTAGCCAGAGAGACAGAAGGAAAAGTGGGTGGGGAGTAGGTGGAGGTGGGCAAAAGTGGGGAAAATGGGAATGGAAAGTGACTTTGCTTGGGGCAATAGGTCCAAGTGTACACACGATGTTTTGTTGAGTTGTACACTTGAAACTTGTATGGTTTTGTGGACCAGTGTTAACCCAATAAATACAATTTAAAAAAAGAAGAAAATGACCACAGACTATGAGAGACTTTGCCTTTAACTCCTATTAGAATTTGCTTTAAATTTCCTCAGTATTAGTTAGGGAATGACCTGTTTTTGATTAGACCTTTAATAAGCTGTATTTTGAAATAATTACAGATTCACATGACCTGCAAAGATAGTACAGAGAGTAGTACTCTTCACTCAGTTTTCCTCAATATAACCATAGTATATTATCAAAGCCCAGAAGTTGACATTGTTACAATGTTTTTGTATCATTCTACACCATTTTATTGTAATATAGATTTTTGTAACCACATCTATAATTAAGATATAGAACTATTTCATCGCCACAAAAATAACCTAGAGAACATGGGATAAGGAAGAAACAAGCTATTATATATACACCCATATTTTTCTTACCATCTTGTTTTTTACTTCCTGGTATTCCAAGATTTCTTCTTTTATCATTTCCTTTCAGTTTCCAGAACTTCCTTTATCCATTCTTTTAGAGTAGGTCTGTTGGTGATAAATTCTTTGTTTTCCCTCATTTGAGAATATCTTGGTATCCTCTTCATTTCTGAAGGATATTTTCACTGGATATAAAATTCTGAGTTGACATTTCCTTTCTTTCACCACTTGAAAAATCTTGTGTGCCTCTTACTTATGGCCTCCATCATTTCTGGTGAAAAAAAATCTGTTGTCCTGTGAATTATTTTCATTTATAAGTAAAGTGTCATTACTGTCTGTTGACTTGAACATTTTTTTGGTCAAATTTTATGATAATGCATCTTCAAGTAGATTTCTCTGGCTTTATTCCATGTGGGATTTACACGGCTTTTTGAATTTGTAGGTATATTTCTTTTGCCAAATTTGGGAAGTTTTCAGCCTTTATTTCTTTAATAACTTTTTTATCCCCACCCTCTTTTTCTTTTCTTCTGGGACTCTGATGACACAAATGTTAGATGGTTTGTTATATCCACTCAAATCACAGATGCTCTGTTTCCTTGTTGTTTTTTGTCTTTTTCTATCTTGTTCAGGTTGGGTAATTATATTTTTCTGTCTTGCTATTCACTAATTCTCTTCTTTGTCCATTCTGCTGTGGAGTCTATATTATGACTGAATATTTTATTTCAGTTACTGCATTTTTCAGTTTTAAAAGTTCCATTTAGTTCTTCTATCTTTTACTTCCTTATGAAACTTTCTATTTCTTTGCTGAGATTGTCTCTTTTCATTTGTTTCAAGCATGCTGATAATTGGTCATTGAAACATTTCTATGATGGCTGCTTTAAACCTTTGTCAGATACTTTTCCCCCCTCTAGCTTTTTTGTAAGAATACAGTATATAATATATATTGCATACAAAATATATGTTAAACAACTTTAATAGTAAGGATTCCAGTCAACAGTAGGCTATTGAGTTTTGGAGAAGTTAAAAGTTGCACATGGTTTTCTTTCTTTTTTAAAATTTTATTTTATTGTTTAAAGTATTACAGATAGTAGTACATATGTCTCCTTTTTTTTCCCCCACATTGACCTTCCCCCGGCCTCCCCCACCCCCCAGCACATTCCCTCACCCAACTTCCCCAGTGTCTTGTGTCCATTGGTTATGCTTATATGCATGTGTACAAGTCCTTCGGTTGATTTCTTACTCCCCCCCCCACCCCCTGTCAACACTCCCCAGCCTTCCCACTGTAATTTGACAGTCTGTTCCATGCTTCTCTGTGTCAGATACTTTTAACATCTCTGTCATCTCGGTGTTGATATCTATTGATTCTTTTATCACAAGCTTGAGATTGTTCTAATTGCTGGTATGGCAAATGATTTTTTGGATAGAGGCCTAAACATTTTTGTTATTACGTTACAAGATTCTGGATCTTATTGAAACTTTCTGTTTTAGCTTGTTTCTTCTGCAATCACTTTGTCAAGTGAAGGGAGGACATTGCCAACTTCTTCACTTGACTTACTTTGACACTTAAGGGGTCGATGTATGAGGGTACAAGTACTGGTTCCTCAGTAGGCCTTCAGTTATCCCTCTGACTAGAAGGGATAGGAGTGCCTTGGTATTGCTCCTTACATGGCCTCCACTGACACCATGACGGGGGATGGCCACATTACCTATGGACTATGGTGAAACTCCTGATTTTCCATTAGGCCTCCTCTTACGCAACCCCAGCACAGCACAGGAGGCATGCCTCATTACAACTTTATGAGTGTGGAAGTTCAGCCTCCCCACTAAGTCTTTGGTGACATGGGTATACTCACATTTTTTTATGTGGTGTTTAGCTAGAGTATAATGGTTATTGTGTAAAAGTGTTCAGTCCTGCTAAGCTGTCTCTTTCCTGGTCCTTTAGCTATAGAACAGACTTTTCTTGAGGCTGTTTTTCCTTTGTGCTCAAATTCATTTCTAAGTTGCCAGCTTCTTCAACTTCATGAGGCTATAAGAAAACCCAGGGAACATCACTGTGTTGTTGGTCCTGGGGTCCCTAGTCCATCTACCTGTTCTCTCCAGGTTTAGAGCTTTCTTTTAAAAAATATATTTGTATTGATTTCAGAGAGGGAGAGAGAGAGAGAAACATCAATGACGAGAGGAAATCATTGATCGGCTGCCTCCTGCACACCCCCTACTGGGGATTGAGCCCACAACCTTGGCAGGTGCCCTTGACTGGAATTGAACCCAATACCCTTCCTTCTGCAGGCTGACACTCTATCCACTGAGCCAAACCAGGTAGGGCTAGAACTTTCTTAATGTCCATGGTTTTTACTGTACTTTGTAGGAGGAACAGGGAAAAGTCCGTCTACTTCATCTTTTCAGAAGCAGAAGTTTAACTTATTTATGGCCTTTCTGAATTCTTGTTAGTTATTAAGATTCAATTACATCTCAAATCTTGAAACTGTAGACTTGTCCTAATCCTCATTAATCAGACATTTTGGAGTGGGTTTACATGGCATCTTGCTACTTTGGCAGTAATATTATTTAAATATATATTTATATAGCAACATTTCTTTAGTTTGTAAGGGCATAGTGCTAAGTCTAATATGCATGTACCACACAGACAAGACTTTATAACACCTTTAACTATTTATTTACATTTCTAAAAAGAAAACTATTTATGACTAGGGCAATAAAAGTGGAAGGATGTATAAATGACATAGATCTCACAGATAAAGTCTTGGAGTCAGAATAGAGGTTGTGTTATACTGAATTTAGTAATGTGATTATAATGCTTAAGTAATGATTAAACTTGCATGTTATTGCAGCATCAGTTAACTAGAAAGCACATGGCTTTTGCTAAACTCCTTTAGAGACATATAATATTGGCACTCATTATTGTTTTGGCCTTGAAATAGTAAATATAGATTGAGTTGATTGAAAAGCTTTCTGCTTTAATAATGAATTTCCTTGATGTGTTAGTATCTTACTGTGATTTTACTTTGTCTTTTCTATTGTTACTCTTAGGGAGATAGAGAGCATGAATTCAAAATAATAGCAGTGGCAAAGCTTCCCCTTCCCCTTGAGTTGAAGTCTACTGATAAAGGGGTAGAAAGGTCCACTGATGGCCGTATAGATAAAATTTAACTTATGATAATAAAATACTTAGACCTGAATATGACCATATATATCAACCCTCTCAGTTTAGACATAAAGAAACTGAAGCCCAGATATGTTGAGAGACATCATGGGAAAGGTAACAAGCTACTTAGAAAGAACTAGGACTTGAACTCAGATTCCCTGGTCCTGGGCCATTGTGTTTTCCATTAGCAGGTACAGTGAGGGGAGACTTAGACCTAGAGCCTGCCTTCAGAGTCTAGTGGGGGAGATGGCAAGAACAAATGTAACTATAATACATAGTAGAAAGTGACCATTCTCATAAAAGAGGGTCAGATAATGTTCTGTGAAATATAGTTCTTCAAGCATTTAACAATACACTTCAATTCTCTAAACTGAATAAAGGCAAAGGAAAGAAGTCAGAAATCTTGTTATTTCGAGACTGTTTTTTGAGAAAAATATCCCCGAATTTATTAATTTTTATTTTGAAAAAATATACTCATAGGATAAAACTGTGTATAATGATGCCTGGTTTAGAATTTTTATAATTTGTTTAACCCCAGGAAACTTTCAAAATGTAAATAAATAAATAAATAAATAATAAATGAATAAATGTACACACACAAGTTATGTGTGTGTGTGTGTGTGTGTGTGTATATATATATATATATATATATATATATATATGTAATTTAAAGACTAGATTTATTAGGTAGAAGCTTCAAAGAGCTAGGTGAGCTAGGTATCATCTAATACAAGGGAGATTTTCAAAGCTATGCAAAAATGGAATGGGCCATCTCAGAGTACAGGGAGTTCCTGTCACTGACAGCCCAAGTGCCCACTGGTAGATGAGTGGGTAAAAAAGCTGTGGTACATAATGGAACACTATACAGCTGTAAAAAAAGAAGGTTCTCTTACCCTTTGAGACAACATGGAGAGATCTGGAAAGTATTATGCTAAGTGAAATAAGCCAGTTAGAGAAAAATAAATATAAGATGATCTCACTCATATGTGGAATCTAATGAGCAAAATATACTGATGAACAAAATAGATCCAGAGAAGCATGGAGTAGACTGACATCTCACATGGAAGGAGGGGGCTGAGCATGGAAAGAGATTAACCAAAGAACTTATATGTATATATACATAACCCATGGACATAGACAATAGTGTGGTGAGGGTCAGAGGTTAGGGGAGGGCAGGGTCTGAGTGAAAGGGGGCAAATGGGGGGCATTGGGGACATCTGTAATAATGCCAACAATAAAAATAAAATATAATTTCAAAAAAGTACTTAAGGAATAGCTAGTTGACATCTTGGTAGGGATTATAGTTTAAAGGGGGATTAAGCCCTGACCGGTTTGGCTCAGTGGATAGAACGTCGCCCTGCGGGCTGAAGGGTCCTGGGTTCGATTCCGGCCAAGGGCATGTGCCTTGGTTGCGGGCACATCCCCAGTTAGGGGTGTGCAGGAGGCAGCTAATCGATGTTTCTCTCTCATCAATGTTTCTAACTCTCTATCCCTCTCCCTTCCTCTCTGTGAAAAATCAATAAAATATATTAAAAAAAATAAAAATAAATAAATAAAGGGGGATTAAGCATTTTGCAGGAGGTGGGACCTAGATGATCTATTAAGTTCCATCTCAACTTTAAGATTTTGTTATTTAAATTATTTCAGTTGTTGCCTAAACTTGGGAGACGCAGGCATAATTTAAGTATTTTATTTTCCTTATTGTCTATAGGAGAAATACTTTATTTCATGATTTTTAGAGTACTAAAGTGTCATGTCTAATGGTAAAATAGTATATTATTGTGGAGCAACATTCTCATTGTTAAGATTATATTATACTAGAGGCCCGGTGCAGAAAAATTTGTGCACTCGGGGGGGAGGGGAAGTCCCTCAGCCCGGCCTGTGCCCTCTCCCAGTCTGGGACCCCTTGGGAGATAACAACCTGCTGGCTGAGGCCTGCTCCCGGGTGGCAGAGAGCAGGCCCAGTCCCTAGGTGCAGCCCCTGGTCAGGCTCAGAGCAGGGCCGATTGGGGGGTTGGGGTACCACCCCCTGTCATGCACAGAGCAGGGCGGATCCGGAGGTTGTGATGCCACCCTCAGTTATGCTCAGGGTAGGGCTGATTGGAGGGTTGGGGCACCGCCCCCTGTCACACTCAAGGCAGGGTTGATGGGGAGGTTGCGGCACCACCCCCTGTCATGCACAGAGCAGGGCCAATCAGGGGGTTGGGGCTCTGCCCCCTGTCACTCAGAGAGCAGGGCCCATCAGGGGGGTTGGGGCTTCGTACCCTGTCACGCACAGAGCAGGGCCCATCAGGGGGTTGGAGAGCTCCCCCCTGTCACTCACAGAGTAGGGCCGATAGGGGAGTTGGGGTGCTGCCCCCTGTCATACACAGAGTAGGGCGGATCAGGGGGTTGGGGCGCCGCACCCTGTCACACTCAGGGCAGGGCCAATGGGGAGGTTATGGCTCTACCCCATCACACACAGAGCAGGGCCCGTGGGGGGCGGTTGGGGCACCGCCCTCTATCACCCACAGAGCAGGGCCGATCATGGGGTTGGGGCACTGCCACTGTCACACTCAGGGAAGGGCCAATGGGGAGGTTATGGCTCTACCCCATCACACACAGAGCAGGGCCTGTGGGGGGGCAGGGGGTTGGGGCGCCGCACCCTGTCACACACAGAGCAGGGCCAATCAGGAGGTTTGGGTGCCACACCCTGTCACACACAGAGCTGCAGGGCGATCAGGGCGTTTGGGCGCTGCCCCCTGTCACGCTGATCCCGGTGACGGGAGGCCTCGCGGCTCCGCTGATCCTGGTGCTGGGAAGCATATACCCTTTTACTTTACAGGATAGAGGCCTGGTGCACGGCTGGGAACTGGCTGGTTTGCCCTGAAGGGTGTCCTGGATCAGAGTGGGGGTCCGCACTGGGGTGCCTGGCCAGCCTGGGTGAGGTGATGATGGCTGTTTGCAGCTGGTCACACACCCTTCAGGGTGGGGGTCCCCACTGGGGTGCCTCACCAGTCTTGTTGAGGGGCTGAGGGCTGTTTTCAGGCTGGCGGGTGACTGAAGCTCCCAACTGCTCCTTTTTTTCTTTTTTTTTTCTTTTTTATTCTGGGCCAGCTTTAGCTCTGAGGCTTGGCTCCAGCTCTTAGGCCTCCGCTGCTGAAAGCAGGTATCTGGTTTGTTTTGGTTCTATAATCGAAACACTGTTTCAACTTCAGCTCTGAGATCCTGACTGGCTGAAAGCAGGTTTCTGGGGTTTTGTTTAGCTTCCATATTTGTAACAATGTTTCAAACTGCAAGCTCAGAGGCCGGCAGCAGCAGGCGAGGAACGTTGGAGTCCTCCGTCACTGAAGCTGGCTTTTTTTTTAAACTTAACACTGAAAACCCTTTAATGCTCAAATAAAACACAAGGTTTCCAAGGTTTCTTTATGTTATAAAACATAAATCAGCGCTTAATTCTTTCTATGATTGAATAATATTCCATTTTATAGCCATATATACAAAGTATATCCATACATTTTGTTTGTAAAATAGCCCCCCCTTTGTCCACAGTTGCACTTTCCCTGATTTCAGTCACCTATAATCTGTGGTCTGAAAATATTAAATAGACAATTCCAGAAATAAACAATTCGTAAGCTTTAAATTGTGCGCTGTTCTGAGTAGTGTGATGAAATGTCATGCTGTCTGGTTATGTCCCCCCGAGGCTTGACTCATCCCTTATTCCAGCTATCCACACTGTATCGACTTCCTGCCCATTAGTCACGTAGTAACCATCTCTGTTATCAGATCTACTGTTTCGGGATTGCAATGCTTGTGTTCAAGTAAACCTTATAGGAGTCTGATCCTATACATCACAATGTTTAGGGCATTCAACTCACTTAATTTCATCATGTAGGCATGGTATCATCTCACATCATCTCAAGAAGAGTGAGTATAGTAAAATAAGATATATATATGTATATATGTATATATGTATATATATATATATATATATATATATATATATATATAGAGAGAGAGAGAGAGAGAGAGAGAGAGAGATCACATTCATACAACTTTTATGACAGTACATTGTCACAATTGTTTGATTTTATTATTACTTATTGTTAAACTCTTACTGTGCCTAATTGATGAATTAAACTTTATCACAGGTATGTATGTATAGGGAAAAAACTATATATAGGGTTTAGTATTATCCATGGCTTCAGGCATCTACTTGGGATCTTAGGAAGTGTCCCCTGAGGACAAGGGGCCTGCTGTACATGAATTAGCACACATTTGCATTCATTCATTTCCATAGCTGAGAGGAAACAGCAGGCCATCTCTTTTGTAGGGTCTATTTAATTCTGAAGATATCTCCTTAGAGCATGCTCCCTGTAAAATGAAAGCACTTAATAGAGGTAACACTTTTTTCTTATTCCCAATGCACCCTCTACTTCCTTAGTCTCAGGCTTTTGTTCATGATGTTCCCCCTTTCTGGGTATACTTTTACAACCTCACTTTCCCCACCCTAAGGCAGTAATTTAAACCCCACCCATCCTTAAAGACCAGCCCCAGATTTCCTGGATTGCATAAACAGAAGTCATTGCTCCTGTGGATTTCCCCTGCATGCTGCTTAGCTTTCTCTTACAGAATTGATCTCAATCTGCCTCAATCATAGGTGTTTGATTACTTCTAGTTTTAAATTCCTCAAGAGCAGAAGTCTATCCTTGTTCATCTTGGGGCCACCACTATAACTGGCAGTGTACAGTAAGGTTGCATCACTTCTGCTGAACTATATCTGTAATCAAGTGTGTAGCAAGATTCCAGACCAAACCAGAGGAAATACAGAGGTAGATAAGGAAAGCAAAATACCCCAAATAAAAAAATGAAAGTTTGTTTCCCCATGTATTAGGGTTCTCGAGGGGGGGCGGGGAAGAACCCATAAGAGATTATATCTGTGTGTGTGTGTATGTGTGTGTGTGTGTGTGTATTTGTATATATATGTGTATGTATATACTTTTTATATAAAATAAATACAGAGATTTTAAAGAGCTGGCTCATGATTGTGGAGTCTGGCAAGCTGGAGACCAAAGAGAATAGTTAATTTTGAAGTTGGAATGAATAAAGCTATATAAATGAAACAAATGATCAATTATGACTTTGCTCAAAAGCTTTTTTAAAAGTAACAAATAAATCTAAATTGTGTATAATAATTTATATTGCAAGTTGTTAATTTTTATTACACTGCAGTCACATTAAAATGTATCACAGAATAGTTCATTTCTAAATCACCTTACTCTTAGAACACACACAACATACTCTTCCTTTGCTGCTCTTTCTAAATAAGGAATAAGTGACCTCAACTGAAACTGAGGTTTCAACATATCAAGAAACAAGAAACAGAAGAGAGAAAAAGTGTTGCAAAATAACGTATAAGTATTAATAATCACAAATGCTGAAAACCCTTTAATGCTCAAATAAAACACAAAATTAGAAACTGTCTTAACTCTTTTAACTAAGAAATTTCATGATATTTCCCTACAAATATCTTGTGACAGAGAGGCAGAATCTAACAGACTATTATACTAGCCACCAAAAAATGAACTTTTGGCAAAGCATACGTAGTCTTCAGTTAGACATTCTCTTGAAAATAAGGTAGATCACATTCAAATTTATTAATTCAGCAAATACTTATTGAGGGCCTATGTGTTAATCACTGTAGACAATGCAAAGATGTCTCCAGTGGAGAAGACTGGTCAAAGCATAACTGTGAAAGAATGTGTTACAGGAAACTGCTGTCACCAACCAAGGTCACTAAGAAGGTCTAGTTACTAAATATGAGTCATTGAACATGTTCATTCCTTTTTGGCCTGGTTTTTCTGGAGTGTGACACTGAAGACCACTCTCTAGATTAAACATCTTTTCCTCTGGTTCCTAAATCCACTCACTCTTGGTTTCCTAGTTTTCCTCACTTCAGAATAGTCTTTGTATTATTTTCCTTTCCCTTCATTCCAAACTGTTTTATTTCTCTTGCTTCATTTTGCTTCCTAAGTACTAACCTCATTTTAGATTATAACATCATTTGCATCAAGACATTAACTAACCTTTGGAATGGAAAAAAACCCCTACCAAATATCTTTAGAATATTGTTTTAATTTATGTCTACATTGGCCAGAGTTAGTAATACTCAATTTCTGATGAAACAGCCAATATTCAGCGCACCCTAAAACCTTGTGATGTCTAATTTGTGACATAATAATATATAATTCATCATTATTAGAGACAAAGGGAAGCCCAAATTGTGATTGTAAACCACAGGTTGTAATTTATTTTTTCAAATATATAGTGCACCTAGCTTATGTATTCAAGTCCTATAGTGTTTTGTTTTTTCAGAAAAAAATGATGACCAAAGTGGCCAAATAAATATGAAAATAAATATCTTTTTTTTCCTGTTGTCAAAAAAATAAATTAAACATTTAAATTAAAAATTAAAATACCACCATTTTAGATATCTTCTTTTTCTGCACAGCTTTATCTATAATGATGGTGGTACTCTTATCCTTCTCTCACATTTTTCCCTTCTCACTTCACATACCCTCCTTGGATAGTCAACCTCATATACCCTCTTTGCTTTATCTACCACCTGTTTGCTGGCAACTTCTAAAATAATTTTTTAGATCTTTACTGTTGAAAGTATTATATAAGTCCCCCTTTTCCCCCTTGACCTCTTCCAGCCCACTCCCGTCCTCCCTCAGGCCCTCAGCCTAAGTGCCCATCAGCTGATGAGTGGATAAAAAAACTGTGTTACATTTACACAACGGAATACTACACAGCAATAAAAAAAAAGAACTCTTACCATTTGCAACAGCATGAATGGACCTGGAGAGTATTACGCTAAGCAAAATAAGTCAGTCAGAGAAAGATAAATATCACATGATCTCACTCATACTAATATGTGGAATCTAATGAACAAAAGAAATTTTTACAGACATTTCTTTTTAAATATTTTTAACTCTGGTAAAAACATAACAAAATTATTTTATTTCTTTAAGCCAGTGGTTCTCAACCTTCCTAATGCCACGATCCTTTAGTACAGTTCCTCATGTTGTGGTGACCCCCAACCATAAAATTATTTTCGTTGCTACTTCATAACTGTAATTTTGCTACCGTTATGAATCGTAATGTAAATATCTGATATGCAGGATGTATTTTCATTGTTACAAATCGAACATAAGCATAGTGATTAATCACAAAACAATATGTAATTATATATGTGTTTTCCGATGGTCTTAGGCAACCCCTGTGAAAGGGTCGTTGGACCCCCAAAGGGGTCACGACCCACAGGTTGAGAACCGCTGCTTTAAGCCAACATCCCGTGAGGTCAATAAGGCAGAGCCATATATCTAACTCTCTACTAGATACCTTTAAAAATATTTTCATTGATTTCAGAGAGGAAGGGAGAAGGAGAAATAGAAACATCAATGATGAGAGAGAATCATTGATTGGCTGCCTCCTGCACACCCCCTACTGGGGATCAAGCCTGCAACCCAGGCATGTGCTCTGACCAGGAATTGAGCAGGTGACCTCCTGCTTCACAGGCCAACACTCAAACCACTGAGCCATGCCTGTTGGGCAAGGTCCTTGATTTTAATGTGTCCAGAAATCAACTCTTCATTCTACCTCATGATTGACTGTTTCCTCTTCCCTTCCTCTTATATTCTCTGGAAGTGTCAATGACTGGTCATCCACCAAGTTAGTGCCAGTCAGAAACCTGGGCTTCATCCTTTATTTCTCCCCATGTTCTCCTTGATCCTTTCAAGTTGTGAAGCCGTTGGCTGGCTTTCAAATTCATCCCTCCTCATCTCTCTTTCTTTATTATACCTTAGTTCAGACACTTTATCTTTAGGTTGCATTATTTTATCACCCTTCAAACTAATTTCCTAGTTAATCTCTGAACTTGCCTTCCTTCAGTTCATTCTCTAAACTTTAGCCTAAGTAGTACTGCTAAAAGGCTATTCTGAATTTATTGCTGTGCTTTAAAATACCACAGTGGCTCCCCTGTGTCATCAGTATAAAATCTAAACTCTTTGGAGTTATATATAAGCCTTTCAGTGAGGACCTGGGCACTCACTAATTCTCATCACCCTCCACCCCATCACATAAACTGAGTTCCTTGACCTAGCTCATGTTTTATCTCCCTTATGTGGCTTGCTCAGTCTGGACTGCCCTTCTCTTCCCCACATTGCCTACTTAACTCTTACAAGTTGTCTTATAAAGACTGAAATCAGTCTTCATCACCTTTGAGAAACTTTAAAGACACAAGAATATTAACTATAGTGCATCGAGCTTTGGGAGAGAAGCAAGGATTGGAGATACTTAAACAAAAAAGCCTCATAGGTCATCTAAACAATTTTCCAGTTCAAAGGGGATGGACCAGTAGTCCTCAAAATATTATCTTCTCCCATACTTTTTCGTATGTCTAATGCATTCCACAAGTAACTCTTAATACATTCAGTGACTGTCTAGAAGGGAAGGGGAAACTTTGAGAAAATTAAAAGTATATATGCATGGTGGAGCAGGGGGCAGAAAGGAAAGAGAACCAGCCACATAAACTCAAAACTATCTTACCAAACTTATGCTGATGGGGTATGTGTGTGTGTGTGTGTGTTTGTGTGTGTGTGTGTATGTGTGTGTGTAAATAAAAAATGAATTTACTAAAGTCAAATCTTCAAACATATATAATAATTATGGGCACAGAGATTTTACGTGGAATTTACAATTTCATAGTACTTTCTTACAAAATCACCAGTGGAAAATGTTTGCCATAGTGATAAATTCAATGGCCTGCTTGAAAGACATATGGCCCCCAACCAGTTCATACAGCAAACAGTGGCATAATCCAAGGGACTTAGAACATCCATGTTAATTATATTGACAGTTTGCAATGTAAGTGAAGAAAAAAACAAATTTATTAAGAACAATACAGTGGAACCTCTGCAGCAGGATTGAGCCAACAAATTCATTGCACTAGGTGAAATATGTATGAATGTCTGCTGCCAGGCCAAACTCATAAATATGCATTTGAAGAGGTTCTGGAGCCTTTGCGAACCAGTCTTTTCTCAACCTACCAGAGTGGCTAAACTGAAAAGAACTGACAGATTTATGGTTGAGGCTTTTACTTCACAAACAAACCCTTAGGTAGAACCAACGTTTCAGCTGAGGTCATAGTGTCCTTTTGCACCAAAGAGAGTGCAAAGAAGAAAACGTTTGTAGCAGCTTATATAGGTAGAACATTCCAGTAGTCCAGCAGATATACAGGTCTGTGACTATAATAAGAACCGCATATGGAAAAAAAAAGCAGAAAAAATAGCATGAGGATGTTAGAAAGGGGCTTTGTTTCTAATATTATCTATGTTAAAAGGTAGGACTGAAAAAGTTAATTTTCCTATAGGGAACTCAGTTTCCTCATCTTTAAAGTGTATTGGGTGTGGGAAGGGACAGATACAACATTTTAAAACTTTATTGTTGAAAATATTACATATATCCCCCTTTGATCCTTTCTAGCCCTCCCTCACCCATCTCCCCAGGCCTTACCTATCCTTTGTCTGAGTCCATGGGTTATGCATATATGCATACAAGTTCTTTGGTTGATCTCTTTCCACCCACCCCCATCTTCCCTCTGAGATTTGACAGACTGTTCCATGCCTTTATGTCTCTGGATCAATTTTGTTCATTAGTTTATTTTGTTCAATAGATTCCACATGAGAGTGAGATCATGTGATAATTGTCTTTCTCAGACTGGCTTATTTCACTTAGCATAACACTCTCCAGATCCATCCATACTGACTCAAAGGGTAAGAGATCCTTCTTTTTATGGCTGTATAGTATTTCAGGGTATAAATGTACCACAGCTTTTTTATCCACTCCTCTACTGATGGGCACTTGGACTGCTTCTAGACCTTAGCTATTGTAAATTGTGCTACTATGAACATAAGGGTGCATATATTCCTTCTGATTGGTGTTTCAGGTTTCTTAGGATATATTCCTAGAAGTGGGATCATTGGGTCAAATGACACTTCCATATTTAATTTTTTGAGGAAACTCCATACTGTCTTCCACAGTGGCTGCACCAGTCTGCATTCCCCCCAGTATTATACTATGGTTCCCATTTCTCCACATCCTCTCCAACACTTGTCATTTGTTGATTTGTCGATGGTAGCCATTCTGACAGGTGTGAGATGGTATCTCATTGTTGTTTTAATTTGCATTTCTCTGATGATCAGTGACTATGAGCATTTATTCATTTGTCTCTTGGCCATCTTTATGTCCCCCTTGGAGAATTGTTGATTTAGGTTCTTTGCCCATTTTTTAATTAGATTGTTTGTCTTCCTCTTAAGTTGTATGAGTTCCTTATATATTTTAGATACTAATCATTTATTAGATGTATCATTGCCAAATATGTCCTCCCATATAGTGGAGTCCCTTTTCATTTGTTGATGGTTTCTTTTGCTGTGCAGAAGCTTTCTATTTTGATTTAGTCCAATTTCTTTATTTTTAAGACATTTCTTAAGGTCCCTCTCCACTGGGAAACTATATTATTTTATGTAGAGTGATCTTCCTGATAGGTACACAGTGGTGGAGTAGAAGAAAGCAAAAATGAAAACTAAAAACAGGAAGAAAAATAGGTAAGTGATGGCTGTTAGAAGTGAATAAAAATTATATAGGGAGGGTGGACATACAGTCTGAGGAGCCAACTTAATGTAGTTAGTTAGGAATTGTTAACAATTGCTTTCCAAACACCCTTTCCCCTAACTTTCAGAATTCCTTCTTTCACAATTCTAAGACTTTCTTATGATTATATGCCATATTTAGTGAAAACAGAATTGGAAATACTATGGTTGCTACCACCAACAAATGGGGTTGACCTTCACATCAATTTGCTGTCATTTCCACAGCCAGGTGTGTATAGAGAGGATGATATTTGGGGAGAAAGGAGAAGGGAGAAGCAGAAGGGGTGAGGACTTCTTTCTCCTTTTTACCACATCTTAAAAGTTTCAATTCACCAGGAAGGTAAAACAATTCTAAACGTTTGGTACCAAATACATAGCTTCAGAATATATAAAGCAAAACAGCTGAACACAGCAAGAAACTGAAACATTCACCAAATGGAATAGAATACTTTAAAACAGCTCTCACTATAACTGATAGAAGAAGCTGACCAAAATAGTCTAGGAAGGCTGTACATACTTTGAATACAATGATCAAGTTTAACCTATTGGGTATACATAGAAGGTTATTTCATCAAATGGAGAGAATTATGTCCATTTCACAAGCACAGAGCACATTTAATTAAAATGGACCCTATAATAGAGCATAAAGTAAGTCTCAACAAATATCAAAAGTACTAAAAATCAGAGTATATTTTGTGATCACTATGCAATTATGCAAAAAATAAATAATAAGTTATAACTAAAATGACCTGTGTTTGGATATTAAGAAACACTTCTAAAAACACATAGGGTCAAAGAAAATTTCATAATAGAAATTAGAAAATAAAAAAACTGAACAATAACAAACATTACATAGCAAAATTTGTGAGGTACAGTTAAAGCAAAGCTTAGAGTGAAATTTATAGCCTTAAATGCTTACATTATAAAAGAAAAGCTAAGCCCTAGCCAGGTAGCTCAGTTGGAGTGTCCTCCCAATATGTTATGTTTGTGGGTTTGATTCCTGGTAGGGACACATAAAAGAATCAACTAATGAATACATAAGTGGTGGAGGAATAAATTGATGTCTCTCTCTCTCTCTCTCTCTCTCTCTCTCTCTCTCCCCCCCCCCCCCCACCTTTGCCACTTGTCTCTAAGAATAAATCAATAAATTTTTTTATATCTTAAAAAAAGAAAAGCTAAAAAGATACACTAGGCATTCAGTTTAATGAGCTAGAAAACAAAATAAAATTAAAGAAAACATAAGTATATATGTTTTTAGTAGTGTCCTGGTGCACGAATTTGTGCACATTGAAAGGAAATTAATTAGAATAACTATTTTAATATCATGATTCATCCTTTATAATAGAAGTGTCAACCAAATTCATGATCGACAGTGACAGATTGAAACACACGCATGTGATTGGTGCCAGTGAGAGCTATACATATATAAACGTGTTTAATTAGGCCTGCTTTCTTACTTAGCTAAATTTTTTCCAGCCCAGTGAAGCATCCCAACTTCTCTTTCAGGTAATTGTCAGCAACACAGCAGTAAGTATCAACACAGAGAAGATTATTATTTTAGATTAATCAGGGAGAACAAAGGATAAAATATTTAATTGCAGCAGTGTTTGACTATATTCTGCACAGTGAGAAAATCTAAAGTCATTTTCAAGGTCCACCATTTCTTACTTCTTTTCAATCGGGTCAAGTTTCTAAGCTTTCTAAGTCTCCATTTCCTGGCTAATGAAAAGAAAATAGGATTCCATTGAGTCTCCTACCTACCTACTCCAGGACTTCTGTGAGGATCAAATGAGATGAGGCACGGGAAAACACTTCACAGACATTTGGTTAAAGTGTAAAAGGTTTGCACCTGGCTATAAAGCAAGTCGTGTTCCTGGGATGAAGAAACTGCAAGGAGGCTAGTTGCTAGGGAGAGGAAGCTGGGCGTTGCTATGTGACATCATTACCCAGTGCCCACAGCAACCATTTCCGGGCTGGACTGGGCTGTGGGCTGCATTTTGTGCCATGGGTTCTTGGCAGCATTGGCTGCGATTTGGTGGGTGTCACTCTGGGGTGGTGGTGGGTCCTGTGTCCCACTTCGGGGAAGCTGAGTGTTGCTTTGTGGGTGCCAGGTCTGCAGTTAAACTAGAGGCTTGGTGCACAAATTCATGCACCAGTGGGGTCCCTCAGCCTGGCCTGCAGGATTGGGCCGAAACCGGCTCTCTGACATCCCCTGAGAGGTCCCAGATTGAGAGAGGGTGCGGGCCAGGCCGAGGGACCCCACCAGTGAACGATCGAGGCCGGGGAGGGATGTAGGAGGTTGGCCAGCCCGGGAAGGACCGTAGGAGGGCTGCAGAGCATGTCTGACCCATCTCATTCAGTCCTGATCATCCAGACCCCAGCAGCAAGCTAACGTACCAGTCGGAGCATCTGCCCCCTGGTGGTCAGTGCACATCATAGCGACTGGTTGACCGGTCAACTGTCTGTCCCCTGGTAGTCAGTGCACATCATAGCGAGTGGTTGAGCAGCCTTAGCATATTATTAGAATACTAGAGTCCCGGTGCACAAAAATTTGTACACTCGGGAGGGGGGTTCCTCAGCCCGGCCTGTGCCCTCTCACAGTCTGGGACCCCTCAGGGGATGACCATCTGCTGGCTGAGGCCTACTCCCCAGGGGATTGGGCCTAAGCTGGCAATCAGACATCCCTCTGGCAGCCTGGCAGCCCTCGGGGGATGTCCACTTGCCAGCGCGGAGCAGACCTAAGCTGCAGTCGGACATCCTTAGTGCTGCTGAGGAGGCAGGAGAGGCTCCCACCACCACCGCTGTACTGGCAGCCATCAGCCTGGCTTGTGGCTGAGCAGAGCTCCTCCATGTGGGAGCTCATTGACCACCAGAGGGCAGCTCCTGCATTGAGCATCTGTCTCCTGGTGGTCAGTGTGTGTCATAGTGACCGGTCATTCCCAGTCTTTCTGCTGTTAGAGTCAGTTTACATATCACCCTTTTACTATATAGGATAGAGGCCTGGTGCACAGATGAGGGCCGGCTTGTTTGCCCTGAATGGTGTCCCGGATCAGGGTGGGGGTCCCGCTTGGGTGCCTGGCCAGCCTGGGTGAGGAGCTGATGGCTGTTTTCAGGCTGCCCGCACCCCCTTCAGGGTAGGGGTCCCCACTGGGGTTCCTGGCCAGCCTGGATGAGAGGCTGATGGCTGTTTTCAGGCTGCCCGCACCCCCTTCAGGGTGGGGGTTCCCACTGAGGTGCATGGGTAGCCTGAATGAGGGGCTGAGGGCTGTTTTCAGGCCGGCCAAGCCTGCAACTGAAGCTCTCAGTCTCTCCTTTTTTCTTTCTTTCTTTTTTTTTTCTTCTGGGATTTATTCACCTTCTGTAATTGAAACTTTGTTGCGGCTCCAGCTCCGAGGCTGGCTGGCTGAAAGCAGGTATCTTTGGTTTGTTTAGGTCCTATAATTGCAACATTGTTGCATCCGGAGCTCAGAGCTGGACCGCGGAAGTCGGGGAACCTTGGCTTCCTCCATCGCCTGGGCAACCAAGCCTCATGTTTGCTTCAGCTGCGTGGGTGCCTGCCGCCATCTTGGTTGGCAGTTAATTTGCATATCACCCTGATTAGCCAATGGGAAGTGTAGCGGAGGAGTGGTTAATTACCATGTTTGTCTATTATTAGATGGAATTATGCTTTGATTGGTTGAACGACTGACCAGTTGACCAGACCCTTAGTATATTAGCCTTTTATATATGTTTTTATGGTTTTGCAAACCAATTTCACCCCAGTAAATTAAGTTAACCCCTCCCGCAATATAAATATATAAATAATAAAGAGCAAAAATAAATGAACTAGAAAACAAAAACTAGAATATCAAGAAAATTAAAAATTAGGGTACTGAGGTGGGGGGTTAGCATAATAATAGTGACAAACTTCTGGCAAAAATAGAGAACACGAATATATTAGGGAAAAAAGTGAATATTGCAGATGCTGCAGAGATAAGGTAGGTTGTGGGGAAACACACTTAGAAATATAAATTGATGAAACCTCTTAGGGGGGTAATGAGACAATATAGAAATCAAAATGAAAAATTACACATAACTTTTGATATAGAAATCCCATCTCTTAAAGTTTCATCTCATATACAGGGGTAGGCAAAAGTCGGTTAATAATGATAATAAACAAACAAACAAACAAGAATAAACTTTCATGTACTGACAACTGTATACCTACTTTTGGCCACCCTTGTATGTGCACAGAAATGTATGGGTAAGGCTGAATGTGGTCTGTCTGTATCAAAATATCTTACTGTAGTGTACAGAGCTTTGCACTTAAAGGAATCACTTTATGGCTTCTCGGGTATATTCAAATTGTCAGCATCACTACTCTTTCACTTTGGGGCTATTATTAAGTAAAATAAAGATTACTTGAACACAAGCACTGTCATACAATGACAGTCAATCTTACATAGCTGGAGAAAAATGTATCAAATGAATTTGAGCCACTATAAACTAGAGATTTTAAATCTTAGCTGGGCCCTCATTTCCTCTAGTCTATATGTTTTAATGGTCTTTGTTTAACTTCCTATCACATTTTATTTATTTTTTTATATTTTGTTTTATTGCTTAAAGTTTTACAAAGAATATTACATGTCTCCTTCCCCCGCCCCCTTGACAATCCCCTGGCTTTCCCTACCCCCCAGTGTCTTGTGTCCATTGGTTATGCTTATATGCATGCATACAAGTCCTATGTATGTAGCCAGTTTGGTATTGCTAGTTGGTTGAGTGTTTTTCCATACACCAGGAAGTCTCCAGTTTGATTCCAGGTCAGGGCACATGCCTGCATTGTGGGCTTAATCCCTGTTAGGGGGCATAAAAGAGGCAGCCGATCAATTTCTCTCTCTCTCTTTCTCCCTTTCCCTTCCTCTCTCTCAAATCAATAAAAACATATTTGAAAAAAAGAGTATGTATGTAGCGCAATTAAGAAAGTGCCTGTCACTCAACAGGTGCTCAATAAGTGATAGCTATTAATAAGTACTCACATTCATCAGGTGACTATATTTACTATGTTTTCCTGAAGTTCTGTTTCATTAAAAAACAAATGCTTGTTCATCAGTTTATGTTGTTCATTATATTCCACAAATAAGTGAGATCTTGTGGTATGAACAAGGACTGATCCAGAGACGGAGAGGCTTTGATTGGACTGTCGGGCCTTGGAGGGAAGGTAGGGGAGGGTGGGGGCAAGGGGGAAAGATCAACCAAAGGACTTATATGCAAGCATATAGGCCTAACCAATGGACACGGACAACGGGGGGGTGAGGGGATGAGCGGAGGGGGGGTAGAGGGTACACATATGTAATATCTTAATCAATAAAAAATATTAAAAACAAACAAACAAACAAACAAACAAACAAAAACAAATGCTTGCCCTGACTGCATTGGCTTGTTTGGTTAGAATGTTGTACTGCACACAGAAAGGTCTTGGGTTCGATTCTCTGTTAGGATACATACCCAGGTTGTGTGTTCGATCCCTGGTTGGTGTGTGTGCAGGAGGCAACAGATTGATGTTTCCCTCTCCCTCTCCCTCTCCCTCTCCCTCTCCCTCTCCCTCTCCCTCTCCCTCTCCCTCTCCCTTCTTTTGATGAACAAACTGGCTGAACTACCTTAGTTGGAACTCCTAGCCACCACCACACTTCCACCTGTAAACATTACTTGTTACCCTGTTCTTTAGGCAAAGTAATAATCCTACTCACTTTTTCTGTAAACACAATTTAGTTTATGTTATAACTTAATTTTTCTGTTAATACCCTCAGGTATGTAATCAGAATATAGCAGGAATTAGAATGACAGAAAAATTTACTACAAAACTAGATATTTTTCTTTATTCTTAAAGCTATTTTAGTTGTGATAAAATTTTAGTATTTTTCAAATTGGTAGTGTCTAGCCCATGAGGAGCTATAATCTTTATAAAAATTTTTCTATATTTGAGAGTAGTACAGATGTCTCCCCCTTTGCCCTGCATAGGACCCTCCACCTGGATCTTGCCCCACCCCAGGCCTTCACTACCCTATTATCTGTGTCCATGTGTAATGCATGTATGCATATAAATTCTTTGGTTAATTTCTTCTCGCCCCCCCTCTCCCCTCTTCCCTCTGTGATTTGTCAGTCTGTTCATGTTTCCATGACTCTGGTTCTATTTTACACATCAGTTTTTTTTTTCCATTAGATTCCTTTTCATTTATTTTGATTTTCACATTCAATTGTTGATAGATATGTATTTATTGCCATTTTATTGTTCATATTTTCTTCTCCTCCTCCTTCTCCTTCTTCCTCCTTCTCCTCCTCCTTCTCCTTCTCCTCTTCTTCCTTTTCCCCTTCCTTCTCCTCCTCCTCCTCCTCCTCTTTTCTCTTCTTTCTTCTTTTTGTGGTGATGAACTCCTTTAGCTTTTTTCTGGTGTGTGAAGTTCTTTATCTGACCATCAACTCTGAATGATAGCTTTGCTGGGTAGAGTAATCTTTGTTGTAGGCCCTCACTTTTCATTACTTTAAATATTTCTTGCGCTCTCTTCTGGCCTGCAAAGTTTCTGTTGAGAAATCAGCGAAATCAGCTGACAATCATATGAGGGCTCCCTTGTAGGTAACTAACTGCTTTTTTCTTGCTGCTTTTAAGATTCTCTTTTTGTCTTTAAACTTTGGTATTTTAATTATTATTTGTCTTGGTGTGGGCTTCTTTGGATTCCTGTTCTTTGGGATATCTGTGCTTCCTGGACTTGTATGTCTATTTTCTTTCAGCAGTTAAGGGAAGATTTCTGTCATTTTTTTTCAAATATGTTTTCAATTTCTTGCCCTCTCTCTTCTCCTGCTGGTATCCTCATGAAGTGAATGTTGGTATGCTTGAAGTTGTCCCAGAGGCTCCTTACACTATCTTCATATTTCATCTTGTTGCTCTTCTGATTGAGTGTTTTTTGCTTCCTCATATTCCAAATCACTGATTTGATTCTTGGCATCCTCTACTCCATGATTGATTCCCTGTAAATTATTCTTCATTTCAGTTAGTGTATCCTTCATTTCTGACTGGTCCTTTTTATGTTTTTTTGTGTTCCCACTAATTTTGAAGTTCTCATTAAGTTTCTTGAGCATCCTTATAACCATGTTTTTTAAACTCTGTATCTGGTAGCTGTTTGTTTCCATTTCATTTAGTTCTTTTTCTGGAGATTTCTTCTGTTCTTTCATTATGACATTTCTTTGTCTGCATTTTGGCTACTTTCCTGTGTGTGTTTCTATGTATTAGGTATAGCTGCTATATCTCCTGGAATTGGTAGAGTGGCCTTATGTAGTAGGTGTCCTGTACGATCCAGTGGTTCAGCCTCCCCAGTCACCTGAGCTGATCACTGTAGGGGCACCCCTGTGAGGTCTGTGTGCACTGTTCTATTGTACATGAGCCTTGATTGCTGTTGGAGTCACTGGGAGGGATTGACCCCCCCCCCCCAGGCCAATCAGCTGTGTGGATCAGCTGAGACTGCAGTGGAAGGGCTGCTGTGCCGGAGATGCCCCTGTGGAGCAGGGCTTGCTTCAGTGGGGCTTTGGTGCTCACCAAGGCTGCCCCTTGAGTGTGTCCCTCTTGTGGACGTGGTAGAGTTGTAACCTGTCATGATCTGAAGCTGACCTTTGGGTGCACTGTCTCTGAAGCTTCTCAGGAGGTACAAAGTCAGCCACTACCTGTGCCCTGCCTGGGGCCATCCGGCAGGAGCTGCAGAGCAATCTTCAGATGGCTAGTACTTGTGTTGGGCTTGGAGGTGCCCAAGAGAGCCCAAGCTGTGAACCAAGGCAGGCTGCTGCTAGTGCTGGGCTGGGGGACCTTTTATCATGAGGTATGGGACATGCTGAGGCCAGCTGCTGCTTCTTTGAGAGATACTAGGAAAGTCTAATGCCTGAGCTAGGAGAAGCCATTCATATGGAAAAACCACTGCATACAGCTTGGGTGGGGCTGCACATTTGGTGGGGTAGGGTCAGGGAGTCACTAGGGCAGGGTGAACAGTGTGGGTCAGGTTGATGGAGACTCAGATATGGTGACTGCCTGTTGGCACTATTGCAGGGAGATCTCAGTAAAGGAACAGTGACCTCTGACAGCACTCTTGTCTTGGAGAAAGCTGCCCCCAGTTCTTGCCCTGATGCCAGATAATTTAGTTCCTCCCTGTATATTTCTGGATCCTTTCAAGTTGCTGCCCCAGTGTTGGAGCTCAGGAGTGAGTCCAAGGAAGTCTGTGCCAGGCCTTTGAGAGGAACTGCCTGGGACTCCAGGAACCTCTGAGTCACTCAGCCACAATCCCCACTGATTTTTACAGCTCAAAGTTATGGGGACTTCTCATTCTCATACTGGTACCTTGGGCTGAGGGCTCTTGGGTGGGCTGGGATCCCTTGCTCCTCACAGCAGACCTCCATAGTCAAGATATCCCTCCCAATTAAAAAAACACCATATGTGGATGTCAGACTAGTACAGTGGTTGGCAAACTGCAGCTCGCGAGCTGCATGCAGCTCTTTGGCCCCTTGAGTGTGGCTCTTCCACAAAATACCGACTTCTGCGCATAGGCCACGAAGTTTCAATCGCACTGTACGTGCGCGCCCGTGCGTGTTATTAATTTATTTAAATTAATTTGATTTTCAGAATATAGAAGTTCATAAAAAGTTCATTGGGTATTAAAAAAGGAAAGTAAAATAAGTCAGTGATTCTGGGAGCATTTGTGTTTTGGGCTACATTGGACTTCCTTCCTTTCCTCCCTCCCTCCCTCCCTTCCTCCCCCTCTCACTTCCTTCCTTCCTTCCTTCCTTCCTTCCTTCCTTCCTTCCTTCCTTCCTTCCTTTTGAGTCCTTTACCCCTCTTTTTCTGTGAAGATTGGCTTTCTCTGATTCTCTGTTCATATGGCTTCCGCAAGATCCTCAGTTTATTTTTAGCCAGACTCCAATTTCCAGGAGAGACAGTGTAATTATTTTAGCTTAGGACATGTTCCACCCCTTATCCAATCAGCTTTGCCCAAGGAGGGGTTGGAACCATAAGATACAACCCAGGTCTATCCCTGTGGACTGAAAATACACAGATCTCAGAGTCTAAGAAGGGTGTTGGTCTACAAAGTCCAGAAAGCCTAGGTTGCCATTACACTGATTAATATATTTAAATTAATTTGATTTTCAGAATATAGTTCATAAAAAGTTCATTGGGTATTAAAAAAAGGAAAGTAAAATAAGTCAGTGATTGCAAAACCAGAAACAGTCACACTACCATTGAAAAAAAACTTTTTAAAAATTTTCTTCATTTAAAAAATAATTAAACTTATATAGCACATAGATGTTTAGTTAAATACATTGATCACAGCATGCTATTTATTTTAAGGTGGCAGTTATTCATATACAGAATGTCTGTGGAGTCAACAACTGAGGAAGTTGGAGGGTAAAGAAAATAAACATTCAAGTATTAAAAATGTATTACAAATTTAAGTTGTGGTAAATTTTTTCCCATGGTTCCAATGACAGTACTTTATTTGAAGAGGTTTTTACTTAGATATATTAAAATTCAAAATTATCAAATAGGGAAGGGAAGTTAGGGAATTAACATTTATTGTGACTCTGCTTAGTTAAGCACTTAAGTTTATTTTATTCCATTCAATGCTTACAACCACCATGAGAAGTAGGCATTATTATCCCACTGCCAATGAAGAAATTACAACCCAGGGGAAACAAGTAGCAATGTGGCCAGGCTCAAGTTTTAAGCTCAGGTCTGTTTGACTGTTAAGTCTCTTCTCCCCACTCTAGTGTTCAGGTATATGAAAAGCTTATTTAAAAAACATTTCTAGAAGAAGCTATGGTTGGATTATATGGTAGCCACGCAGCTTCTTTTCTGCCCAAACAAGACTCAGTCTTAGTGTCAAACAGGCGGTCACCATTTCTCCAATATCTGGAGTGAAGAGAGAGTCAAATCAGCTATCTAATGTTAGTCACTCAAGCACCTAATTTTTCAGAGGACATTAAATTGTTAAATCAATATTTAAAAATAGCAGTACATTTTTTAGTATGGAAGAAAATGTCTTTTATCCTTATATTTTAAAGCTCAATGCATGCTATATTGGGAATTGTGGGGACGGAGCTGACCTTTTTTCTGGTCAATCTAAATAAGCAGGAAGAGAAAAGCAAAGACTGACTAAGCATTATAAGACAGTACTTTAAGCTTTATATTTTTAATGTGAAAAATCAGAAAAGATATATGTGTCAGAAATTTTTGCTGAAGACAAATATTTATAACAAATGCTTTATGTTTTAGTTAGGTAAAACAAATTTAAATTGTTATTGATGATGTTGGTTTAATAAAGGCAAAGCTATCCTTCAGATATTCATGATTTTTAAAATATATATATTTTTATTGATTTCAGAGAGGAAGGGAGAGGGAGAGAGAGTTAGAAACATCAGTGTTTAGGGAGAATCATTGATCAGCTTCCTCCTGCACGACTCACACTGGGGATTGAGCCCACAACCCAAGCATATGCCCTGACCGGGAATCGAGCTATGACCTCCTGGTTCATAGGTCGACACAGCCACTGAGTCACTCTGGCCAGGTTGGATATTCATGATTTTTACCTGTAAGTTATTAATAGTTTACCATCTAATGTATCAGCCTAAATGGGTTTGCCAAATAAAATTAAAATGAATAATCATTTGGTTTACTGTTAACTCCAGACTTAGTCTGAAAAAATTTAAATCCATGGCTAGGGTGTAATTCCTAACATAACAAGTTTGTTTTTGGATGATAAATAATATTTATTACAGTTCTAGAAAAATATAAAAATGTGCTTTCTTTATAGATAATCTGATCAAATGTGATCTCCTTGGCTTATCACATAAGGTTAATTTGATATAAATTAAACCTAGTTTTATACTTTATTAAGAATTTTCAATGACCTTTTTAAAACAGAGGGACAGGGGATATAGATGAGCTTGATGTTCCAGATTTTATATTACTGCTATTTGTCAGGACATGAAAGGAGGAATAAAAATCATTCCGTTAGAAGCATCTTTTTTTAGTTATGGGACATACTAACACAGCATGATATGATTTAAGTATCAAACATCAGAGTCTTGAAGAAATTGCTTTCAGTATTGGTTCTAAAAGTACCTAATTAAAATAAACTGACAAATAAAACAGGGTCAGAGTTATGGATACATGGAAAAGGCTGACAGCTCTCAGACGGGAGATGGGTGGGGGGCACTGGAAGAAAGTAGCCAAAGAACATATCTGCATAGCTCTTGGACACAGAAGGCGGAGGCTAAATGGAAGGGGGCAAAGACGGGAAAATGGGGGACGTCTGTAATAGTGTCAACAATAAAAAGAAAAGAAAAAAAATACTAGATAAAAAAAGAAAAAGGCCGAAACCGGTTTGGCTCAGTGGATAGAGCGTCAGCCTGTGGACTGAAGGGTCCCAGGTTCGATTCCGGTCAAGGGCATGTACCTGGGTTGCGGGCACATCCCCAGTGGGAGATGTGCAGGAGGCAGCTGATCGATGTTTCTCTCTCATCGATGTTTCTAACTTTCTATCTCTCTCCCTTCCTCTCTGTGAAAAATCAATAAAATATATTAAAAAAAAAAAAGAAAGAAAGAAAAAGTAACCCTGAGTTACTGGCTCAGATGTTAGCTCAGGCTTAGGGAAAAAGAAAACCACTTAGAATTTATGGGTTGAACCAATAGTTCCAGTCTCTGTCTCTAATGTTTTTCTTAGTCATATGTCTAGAGCGGAGATGAGAGCATTTTATGACGGAATTTTCTTATGAAGTTAAACCCTTGGTATTTTGGCCTCTTGACCTTTTATTCTTTCTGACGTCTTGACCCCCTTTTTCTTAGTCCTCTGAAGCTCAGCACATATACAGGCCAGTTGAGGTGCAACTAACCTTTATCCTAATGGTGAGCATGTTATCTGGGCCATAGTTTTATATCAATAATTGATCTATTGGTCAAATTCAACTTCTTACCACTCTTTCACGATTGTAATTCTAACTAGTCTCCCATCACATCTTTTATGTTAGACTCCTTAATCAACCTTGATGTCATGGCTGCTGATGGATTAGGTCTAAGAGCATTACTAGGAGTTAGTATTGCATATTCACACTTAATAATTATTTGTTGGGATATATTCCTAGAAGTGGGATCACAGGGTCAAATGGGAGTTCCATTTTCAGTTTTTTAAGGAAACTCCATACTGTCTTCCATAGTGGCTGCACCAGTCTGCATTCCCACCAGCAGTGCACAAGTGTTCCTTTTTCTCCACATCCTCTCCAGCACTTGTCGTTTGTTGATTTGTTGATGATAGCCAGTCTGACAGGTGTGAGATGGTACCTCATTGTTGTTTTGATTTGCATCTCTCGGATGATTAGTGACTTTGAGCATGTTTTCATATGTCTCTTGGCTTTCTGAATGTCCTCTTTTGAAAGGTGTCTATTTAGGTCCTTTGCCCATTTTTTGATTGGATTGTTTATGTTCCTTTTGTTGAGTTGTATGAGTTCCCTATAGATTTTGGAGATTAGGCCCTTATCAGATATGACATTGGCAAATATGTTTTCCCACACAGTGGGTTTTCTCGTTGTTTTGTTGATGGTTTCTTTTGCTGTGCAGAAGCTTTTTATTTTGATGTAGTCCCATTTGTTCATTTTCTCTTTAGTTTCAAGTGCCCTAGGAGCTGTATCAGTGAAGAAATTGCTTCGGCATATGTCTGAGATTTTGTTGCCTTTGGATTCTTCTAGAATTTTTATGGTTTCCTGTCGTACATTTAAGTCCTTTATCCATTTTGAGTTTATTTTTGTGTATGGTGTAAGTTGGTGGTCTAGTTTCATTTTCTTGCATATATCTGTCCAATTTTCCCAACACCATTTATTGAAGAGACTATCTTGGCTCCATTGTGTGTTCTTGCCTCCTTTGTCAAATATTAATTGAGCATATTGGTTCGGGCCGATTTCTGGGCTCTCTATTCTATTCCATTGATCTATATGCCTATTCTTGTGCCAGTACCAGGCAGTTTTGAGAACAGAAACCAGAAACACCAATCAGAAAAGATATATGCACCCCTATGTTCATAGCAGCACAATTCACCATAGCTAAGATCTGGAAACAGCCTAAGTGCCCATCAGTAGATGAATGGATTAGAAAACTGTGGTACATCTACACGATGGAATACTATGCTGCTCTAAAAAGGAAGGAACTCTAACCATTTGCAAAGGCATGGATGGAACTGGAGAGCATTATGCTAAGTGAAATAAGCCAGTCAATGAAGGAAAAATACCACATGATCTCACTCATTCATGGATAATAGAGACCATTATAAACTTTTGAACAATAATAGATACAGAGGCAGAGCTGCCTCAAACAGATTGTCAAACTGCAGCGGGAAGGCCGGGGAGGGTTGGGGGGCAGGAGGGAGGGGGGTAAGAGATCAACTAAAGGACTTGTATGCATGCGTATAAGCATAACCAGTGGACATAAGACACTGGGGGGTAGGGGAGGCTAGGGGACTGTCTAGGGCGGGGGGATAAAATGGACACATATGTATTACCCTTTGTAATACTTTAAGCAATAAAAAAAAAATAAATAAATAATTATTTGTTGGGTTTCTTGTAAACCGCTACACCACTCTTTCTTTAACTTCCTTGCTTTTAATTTTTGGGCTAGTGTTTCTTAGTTTTGTGTGCTGAGCTATCAGATACCAATAATAAAGGATATTTTTCTTTTCCTCTTGACCAGACTTAGGGCTAGTTTCAGAGTTCTCTTGGCTCAGGTCTCTGCAAGTCACTGTATGTGACTACCAAACTTTTCAGATTCTGTCCTCCTTTTAAATGGATATTTTGTAACACTTTATTTATTTAACCATAAATAAAGTTGGTAAATAATATGAACTAACTATATATAGAATAAAAATACATTGCCATGATTATAATATAAATTATAAATGAATATAATTTATAGTATAACAGCATATATTTTAGGATATAACTGTGAGAGCACAGTTGTGCTAGAAGATTCAATGAAGTCGTTGATGCTTGTACCACATTCTAAAGAGTAAGTTTGGGTTTATGAGAAATATGAAGATAATTCTGTATAAGAAGACCAGGAAAATGAAAAAAACTGATGCACATGGGTAATAAAATAAAAATGTTAGAATAAATAATAACTGACTAGACTTATTTGTATATGATAAGATAAAGAAGAAATACTTGAAGTGGAGAAAACTTGTCAGGACAAATGATGACTGTCAAAATGGAGAGACAAAATGAGAAAGTATGATATTATTACAAATGACCTGGGCAATATTTATAGGTCTAGTAACAAAACAATTCCTTATGCATAGATATAGGTCAGGGTACTGACAGGGTGTCACTGAAACTATCTCATGTATTTTGAAATTCTACCATCTGTTGAGGCTTATTTTAGGTTCTTGGTACTTCAAAAGACCTTGAAGATCATCTCTCTCTCTAGATTATGAGAAATGGAGAGGATGGTTTAAAAAGAGAAACATAAAAGAAGAACCTGTGCAGAAGTTGAGCAATAAATGTCTCTACACAGAGAAAACTGAAAAACAACAGGCAACCCCCAAATACTTTCAATATAGTTTTTCACGACAGGGGTTTTGCTAGTGTTATACATTTTTTTAAATATATTTTATTGATTTTTTACAGGAAGGAAGGGAGAGGGATAGAGAGTTAGAAACATCGATGAGAGAGAAACATCGATCAGCTGCCTCCTGCACACCCCCCACTGGGGATGTGCCCGCAACCAAGGTACATGCTCTCGACTGGAATCGAACCTGGGACCTTTCAGTCCGCAGGCCGATGTTCTATCCACTGAGCAAAACTGGTTAGGGCTAGTGTTATAAATTTTTAAAAATACATATACAATGACAATAATCTGAAATATTAAAAGTAACTTGTATTGAGATCCTTGTGTTTTATGTGCCTACTAATTTAATAATATTTTGTTTAAAATTCATCGAAAGGAGATTCATATCCTTTATGACATTTTTGCAGATATTTCATTGCCTTTGCAGTAATGAATGCCACTATTGTACTAAAACTATTTTCAGCCAGTAGATAGCCAAAAATGCTCAAATATATGGAGCATGGGGTGAGTAATTCATTTAATTTTGAGACTGTGATTTAAGCTTAGATCTCCAGGCTTTGCCATACATTATTGGACTCTTCTGTTAATTTCTTATAAAACCCACCTAGTATTGGTATATAAAAAGATTGCTATTTATATTTATTTGTATTGGGGTTAGTCTGGCAGAATATTATTCTCTTCTGGGATGTGGATGGGGCAAGTCTTCGTTGTGTGGGACTACTCCATGCATTTCATGCTCTTGCCTCTGTCCACCAAATACTAGTGATTTCCCCCAATAATTTTGAGTTGTAAAAGCATCCTAACACATTTCCAAAATGGTCCCTAGAGAGTGGTAATCACTGACTTTATGGGTCTATCTTGTAATAACTACACTAGAGACCTGATGCACGAAATCATGCGGGAGGGGTCCCTCAGCCTGGCCTGCTCCCTCTCACAATCTGGGATCCCTTGCTCCTAACTGCACACCTGTTTGCTCCTAACCACCCGCCTGATCGCTCCTTACCCCTTGGCTCACTGCCTTAGCGCTGCAGTGGAGGCGGGAAAGGCTCCTGCCACAGCCATTGTGCTCGCCAGCCTGGCTTCTGGCTGAGCGGCGCTTCTGCTGTGGCAATGCACTAACCACCAGGGGGCAGCTCCTGCGTTGAGTGTGTGCCCCCTGGTGGTCAGTGCTTGTCATAGTGACCAGTTGTTCTGGTCATTCTGCTGTAAGGGTTGCTGGGCTTTTATTATAGGATACCTACATTTCTCAAAACAACATTCATATATTTCATTATTATTTAAAAGCATTCAAGGTCTTTTCCCACATTCCCTTAGGAAGAGGATCTGTTTTACAGTGTATGTGTTATGGATTCAGTTGTGTCCTCCCTAAATTCAGATGTTGAAGTCCTAAATGCTGATAACTCAGAATTTGACTGTATTTGGAGATAGGGTATTTTAAGGTGGGCCCTAATCCAATATGACTGATGTAAAATACAAAGAGATTAGGGGACAGAGGAAAGACCATATGAAGGCACAGGGAGAAGATGGCCATTGGAAAACCAAGGAAAGAGACCTCAGAAGAAACCAACCTTGCTGAAACCTTGATCTCAGACTCCAAGCCTCCATAATTGTGAGACAATAAATTTATGTTAATTTAAGCCATTCAGTCTGTGGTAGTTGGTTATGCAACCCCAGCAAATGAATAGAGTGACCAACTGGTACCCCTTAATATGTTAGTTCCATGTTGGTATATTAGGTTAGCAGTGTAATTTAGTGATTACAGTTTAGGTTTTTAAGGTTAGGATTCTGAATCATCCACTTAGTAGTTGTAAACTTGGGCACCGATTAACCTTTTGTGATGCCTCTGATTCTATATTTGTAAAATGAGGATCATAATACCTTCCTCACTGGGTTAGTTGTTGTAAGGATTAAGGTGAAATAACTAATGTAAAGTGCCTGACACAGAGAAGACTTCTATAAATATTAGTTCCATTTATATCTGCTTCTACTTTTAGGTATGTTTTGCATGTTCTAAAAGAATGTAATGGCATACTTGGGAGATGAGCTTTTATTGTGGGAATTTCAGACTGCCTGAGTAGTGTATGGGAAAGAGTTGGGCTTTTTCAGTACTGTTATAGTCAATAATGTGCCTATAATGCTTTGCAGTTTATAAACACAAAACACATCACATCCAGTTATACATTATGCACAGGCCTTAGCCCTAATTGTGTCTCAGGAGATATTATTGTAACCTTTGTTTTGCTTGTCTAACTTTTTTTAAGACCTTTCTTTTAGGGACCCGCTGGGTTAAGTCTTCTTTCTCTGTGTTCTACAGCAATGTAACAAACATCCATTTATTTATAGCATGGTATGCTCTATTTTAACGGTCTGTTTCCCCATGAGATTGAGTTCTTTGAAGTTGGTGATTGTCCCTTTAAATAATATTGTGTCCCCAATGCCTTGCACAGTACATAGTTCTTTGTAGATGTGCTCTAATTACATATCACTAACATTTAAAAAATATTTATTTTTAGAGAGATAAGAAGGGAGAGGGAGAGAAACATCCATGTGAGAGTGAAAAATTGATTGGCTGCCTCCTGCATGCCCCCTATTTGTGTTGTATCTACTGCTAGTCACAAAGTTGCAGACAATAATCTGTATCTCTGAAATGTATTTTCTCCATGAATCAGTGTAATTGTATAGTGATGAGGGGTGATTTTTTTTTCTTTCTGTATACCCCCAAATTTCTCAGTATATGTTATCCGAAACCCCCACTACTTATACATTAATAAGACTTATTTTAATAGTAGGGTAAAGATGGTCAACATATCTTTAGAGCATTTACTATATATTTAGTGAAAATAAGGTGAAGAAAAGTGAAGATACTGTTCACAACAGTTAAACCTTAGATGTCTTTGATTCCTTGGGAAATGAACCATTCTAGAACTTTTCTTTTTAAAGAATAGCTTACCCCATAAACACCAATGTATTTTTCATTTTAAATAGTTTGGTTAAATACTTTTCTTGCTGACTTGTGGCCATCTGACAGCTGTTAATATAGTATTAGAAATGCCCCTAGGATCTTTTGAATCTTATATAATTATTTGCTTCTACAATATATGATCCCAGAATGTTGTGCTCTTCTTCCTTCCTTAAATGATTTTGATGACTTTCCTATTTCTATTCCTATCAGACATCATGTGTTACCATTGTCAGCATGCCTTCCCATAGCTCCCTCCCTGCCTCCTGATTTGTGGCAGGTTTAAAACCAGTTTTTCAAGCTTCTTAAGAATTATACTTGATGGACTAAGGGATGTGTCAGCTACTAATGTGAATGCGTAATTGTTCTTGAGCTTTGTGACATCTGTTTTGTCTCTGAGGTCCCTTTACTTATTTTTGGGCAGCAGTTGAATAGATAAAGTTCTCACAAAATGGCTCACTCTCAATATTATGTTGTAAAGTGTTGTACATTTTTATTTGATGTGTTAAAAAGGATTGTTTGGCTTAATATTCAGGTTATTTTTCAGTAGATTGTTTTAGTGACTCTTTGTAATTGGATATTATTAGAAAGTAAAATTCTGTATGTTTTACGAGAGAAATGTGCTTTAGAGAAGATATGCAATTGGAAGTTCCCGAGTTCATCTATTCCCTCAGACACAGCAAAACTATAACTATATATAAAACAATGAATACTGAAAATAACCTGAAAACTAATTGAACAGATTTTCTAAAACTAAGGATGTAAAGACAAAGCCACATGGAGCTGGGTGGGAGGGAAAAAAGTGTAGTCTGGTTAGTACCCTAATCCTTGGTGCAGCATCTCAAAAGCAGGAAGGATATTCCAACACTGGTGGTATAATTGAAGGAGCCAAAGGTCTGAGTCCCATATGAGGCTTCCCAGCCTGAGGGTACCTGCACTAGGAAGAAGAGACCCTATAATATCTGGCTTTGAACACCAGCGGGGCTTATGTCTGGGAAATCCAAAGGGCTGTAGGAAACTTGACACTCCGCTTTTATAGGACTCACACACAAACTCACTTGGTCTGACTCCCAGCTTAGAGGCAGCAGTTTGAAAAGTGCCCGGAACATACATGAAGGAGATACACTGACTAACTTTAGGATGAGTCCTAGATGTACAGGGCTTAGTAGGAACTTACAAAAGGGATGTAAGCACTGGTGAGCACCATTTAAAATTCTTTTTTACTCTCCTTCCACCTAGGTGGTCTGTTGCATGTGGGCACCAATCCTGACTCAATCCACAAAACTTACTAATACTGTCCATTTGGCCTCGCTCTTCCCCTGAGGTCCTGCCCAGCCCAACCTGCACACACAGGTCAGAGCCCACCCTCAAGCAGCTCCAGTCTCAGTGCTCCTGGCAGACAGCCCCAGCCCATATCATTGTCCTTCCATGTGACTCATCCTTGACACAACTGGAGGGCAGGCTCAGCCAACATTGATGCCCTTTCATAGCAGTTCTGACTCTGGGAGGCCAGCCCCTTCAAACTAACAATCTATCAATAGTTGGATTCAGGTCTTGTAGACATCTTGGCTGTAGACCAGCCTCACCTAGTATTGAGTTCACAGCATTAGTGGCCCAACTATTACAGAAGGGTGCAAAAAATCCACATAGGGGACGCCCCTGGAACACTTGGCTCTGGTGACCAGTGGGATTGTGCCACTGTCCAACACAGGACACCTTCTATATGCTGTCATCATTTCAAGACTGGGAAACATAGCTGATCTATGTAATATGAAGAAACAAACACAGTGAGATAGTCAAAATGAGGAGAGAGAAGAATATGTTCTAAAACAAAAGAACAGGACAAAATCCCAGAAAATGAAGTAAATGAAATGGAGTTAAGCAGTGTACCAGATGAAGAAATCAATGTAGTGGTCATAAAGATGATCACAGAACTCAGGAAAAGAATGGATTAATTCAGTGAGAACTTTAACAGGGAGATAAAAAATATAAAAAAGAACATACCATAACTGAAGAATGGAATAGCTAAAGTGAAAAATACATCAGAGACAATGAGCAATAGATTAGATGATGGAGAAGAATGTATCAGCCATCTGGAAGATAGAGTTTTGGAAATCACCTAATCAGATCACTGAAAGAAAAAGAATGAAAAACAATAATGATAGTTTAAGCAACCTCTGGGGCAACATAAAGTGTACTAACATCCACATCATAGGGGTACCAGAAGGATAAGAAATAGAGAGAGAAAAGGACAGAAAAACTATTTGTAGTAGTTTTTCTGAAAACTTCTCTAACCTGGCAAAAGAAATAGGCATCCAAGTCCAGGAAGCACAGAGAGTCCCAAAGAAGATTAACCCAAAGAGACCCACACTAAGACACATAATTAAAATGTAGAAAGTTAAAGGCAAAGAAAGAATCTTAACAGCAATAAAAGAAATCCATCTAGTTACATACAAGGAAATCCCCATAAGACAATAAGCTGATTTTTCAGCAGAAACTTTGCAGGCCAGAAGGCATGATATATTTAAAGTGGTGAAAGGGAAAAAATCAACAATGAAGGATACACTCAGCAATGAAATCTCTCAAAATTGAAGGAGAGATTAAAGTGTTTCAGAGACAAGCAAAAGCTAAAGGACTCCATCACCACTAAAATGACATTAGAAGAAATATTAAAGTAACTTTTTAAAGTGGAAAATAAAAGGTGAAAACTGGGAATAAGAAAATATATGTAAGAAAAAATCTCACTGGTAAAGGAAGCATATAGTAAAAGTAGTAGGTCAACCACTTATAAAACTAGTATAAAGGTTAAAAGACAAAACTAGTAAAATTATTTTTATCTACAATAAGTAATTATGGTGTATACACACATATACAAAAGTTTTAAAATATGATGTAAAAAACAAAATGGGTGTGGTGAGGGAAAATGTGGGGCTTTTAGAATGTGTTTGAACTTCAACAGCCATCAATTTAAAATAGACTGATACATACATAGGTTATTATGTGGGAATCTCATGGTAACCACAAATTAAAAACCTATAATAGATGCATAACAAATAAAGAGAAAAGAATACAAACATAACGTTAAAGAATATCAATCATCAAAGAAGAGAGCAAGAGAAGAAAGGAACTGAAAAAAAACCCCTGCAAAATAAAACAAAACAACCCAAACAAACCAGAAAACTATTAATGAAATATCAATAAGTACATAGCTATCAATAATTTAAATGTAAATGAACTAAATGTTCCAATCAAAAGATATTGGGTGGCTGATTTGATATTTAAAAACCAAGAATCATAGAGATGCTGCTTACAGGAGACTCATCTCTGATCTAAAGACAAACACAAAATGAAACTAAAGGGTTGTTTTCATATGTCTCCCGGCCTTCTGTATGTCCTCTTTTGAAAAGTGTCTATTTAGGTCCTTTGCCCATTTTCTTTCTCTCTCTTTTTTCTTCTTTTATTACTTAATTACATGACTTTATTTATTTATTTTTTGTTTAAGGTATTACAAATAGTAATACATATGTCTCTCTTTTTTCCCCACTGACCTTCCCCTGGCCTCCCCTACCCCATGGCACTTGCCCTCGTCCCCTTGTCTCCAGTGTCCTGAGTCTGTTGGTTGAGCTTATATGCATGCATAAAAGTCCTTCAGTTGATCTCCTACCCTCCCTCAACCCTCCCCTGCCTTCCTGCTATATTTTGACAGTCTGTTCGATGCTTCTTTGCCTCTATTTTTGTTCAACAGTTTGTAATGTTCTTTATTACTCATAAATGAGTGAGATAATGTGGTGTTTATCTTTCACCAACTGCCTTATTTCACTTAGCATAATACTCTCCAGTTCCATCCATGCTGTTGCAAATGGTAAGAATTCCTTCTTTTTTACAGCAGCATAGTATTCCATTGTGTAGATGTACCACTGTTTTCAAATCCATTCATCTGCTGATGGGCATTTAGGCTGTTTCCAAATCTTAGCTATGGTGAATTGTGCTGCTATGAACATAAGGATGCATATATCCTTTCTGATTGGTGTTTCTGATTTTTTGGGATATATTCCTAGAAGTGAAATTACTGGGTCAAATGGGAGTTCCATTTTTAACTTTTTGAGGAAACGCCATACTGTATTCCACAGTAGCTGCACCAGTCTGCATTCCCACCAGCAGTGAAGAAGGGTTCCTTTTTCTCTGCATTCTCTACGGCACTTGTCGTTTGTTGATTTGTTGATGATACTCATTCTGACAGATATGAGATAGTACCTCATGGTTGTTTCAATTTGCTTCTCTCAGATGATTAGTGACTTTAAGCATGTTTTCATATGTCTCTTGGCTTTCTGAATGTCCTCTTTCAAAAAGTGTCTATTTAGGTCCTTTGCCCATTTTTTGATTGGATTGTTTATCTTCCTTTTGGTAAGTTGTATTAGTTCCTTGTAAATGTTGGAGATTAAACCCTTATCAGAGATAACATTGGCAAATATGTTCTCCCATGCAGTGAGCTTTTTTGTTGTTTTGTTGATAGTTTCTTTTGCTGTGCAGAAGCTTTTTATTTTGATGTAGTTCCATTTGTTTATTTTCTCCTTAGTCTCCATTGCCCTAGGAGCTGTGTCTCTAAAGATTTTGCTACAACATATGTCTTCTATTTTGCTGCCTATGGAGTCTTGTAGGATTTTTATGGTTTCCCATCTTACACTTAATTCCTTTAGTCATTTTGAGTTTGTTTTTGTGTATGGTGTAAGTTGGTGATCTAGTTTCATTTTTTTGCACGTATTTGACCAAAGTCAGTAATCATTGGAGAGATGCAAATCAAAGCAACAATGAGGTACCATCTCCCACCTGTCAGAATGGCTATCATCAACAAATCAACAAATGACAAGTGCTGGTGAGGATGTAGAGAAAAAGGAACCCTCTTTCACTGCTGGTGGGAATACAGACTGGTACAGCTACTGTTGAAGACAGTATGGAGTTTCCTCAGAAAGTTACAAATAGAACTCCCGTTTGACCCAGTAATCCCACTTCTAGGAATATATACCAAGAAATCAGAAACACCAATCAGAAAAAAATATATGCACCCCTATGTTCATAGCAGCACAATTTACAATAGTTAAGATTTGGAAACAACCTAAGTGCCCATCAGCAGATGAGTGGATTAAAAAACAGTGGTACATCTACACAATGGAATACTACACCGCTATAAAAAAGAAGGAATTCTTACCATTTGCAACAGCCTGAATGGAACTGGAGAGCATTATGCTAAGTCAAATAAGCCAGTCAGTGAAAGGTAAATATCATATGATCTCACTCATATGTGGGATATAATGATCAACATAATTTGATAAACAAAAATAGATCCAGAGACAAATGGTAGGCATTCGGGGTTGGAGAGTAACCAATGGACTTTTATGCATGCATATTGGCATAACCAATGAACACCGACACTGGGGAGGTGGAGGCTTTCCAGGGGTGGGAATGGCTGTGGGAAGGAAAGGGGGTGAAGCAGGGAAAGAGGAGACATATGTAAAACTTTAGACAATAAATGAAAAAGGGAAAATAAATAAATAAATAAATAAATAAATAAATAAAAGTAGAGCCTATGGAAGTGAAAAAAAAGAAAGAAAGAAAGTGAAGGGATGAAAGAAGATATCTCATTTAAATGGAAATGAAAAAAAAAAGCCAAGGTACAAATAGTTATAGCAGACAAAATAGAATTGAAATTACAAAAAATGGGCTAGTTCTTCCAAAGATAATTATTGAAATTTTAGTGTCATTATGAACTTATGAATTTAAACATATGCTTTAATTCTTTCCATTATTACTCTTATTGATGTTGAAATGATCCCATATTTGGCTAATGGAAGCTACTTACGTTGGCTTCAGAGTCTTTTTCTCGTGGTCCTAATAGTCTATTATATCTTCCTTGCTTTTCAGTATGATAAAATATTCCAGGCTCCTCTTGTATATTTTCTGCTCTAGAACCCATAATCAGCCATTTAAAAAATGGAGTCCTTACCTGGCCAGTGTGATTCAGTGGTTGAGCATGGACCTATGAACCAGTAAATCATGGTTCAATTCCCAGTCAGGGCACATGCCCGGGTTGTAGCCTCGATCCCTGGTGTGGGGCCTGCAGGAGGTGGCTGATCAGTGATTCTTTCTCATCATTGATGTTTCTATATCTCTCTCCCTCTTCCTTCCTCTCTGAAATCAATTTAAAAAATGGAGTCCTTGTTCTTATTTTTGGGGCGGGGGGATGTTTAGATATGACAATATAGTTGGTAAGAATATTACTGCTACTAGATTGGTCATTGTTTTTAAACCTATCTCAGGTACACTGCTATAATTTTCCTTTAAAATAAGCTATATTATGAGTTCTTATTGATAATGACAATTCAAAATCAAAGCTTTAGGATTTTTACTTAAACTCATTGATATTTTATCTGTATCCCCTTTCAACAATCCTAAGATTCAGTGACACTTTTACGTAATTATTATTGTTTATCCCACTATTCATATACAATAACCTCAAAATAAGACCAACACTACATGATTATTGGAAACAATTTATAATTTGTGTGTGTTTGTGTGTGCATGTGTGCACATCTATACTAATAAAAGGGTAATATGCTAATTAGACCAGGAGACATTTTGGGAGACCTTCCGGACATCCTTCTGGACAAAGCCATGGTGGCAGGGCTGAGGCAGAGGTGGTTAGGGGTGATCAGGCCAGGATGGGAGGGCAGTTACAGTTGATTAGGCCGGTGGGGGGGGGCAGTTGGGGGCGAGCAGGCCGGCAGGGGCGGCCAGTTGGGAGTGAGCAGGCTGGCACCGGGGGCTAGTTGGGGGCAAGCAGGCCATCACTGAGGGGCCATTGGGGATGATCAGACTGGCGGGGGGGGGCAGTTGGTGGTGAGAAAGCTGGCAGGGGGGCAATTGGGGGTGATCAGGCTGGCAGGAGGGGCAGTAGTGGGCAAGCAGGCTGGCAGGGGGGCATTTGGGGGTGAGCAGGCTGGTGGGGGGACAGTTGGGGATGAGCAGGCCAGTGAGGGGGGCCGTTGGGGGTGAGCAGGCTGGCATGCAGAGTGGTTAGGGGCGATCAGGCAGGCAGGCAGGTGAGTGGTTAGGAGCCAGCAGTCCCAGATTGCGAGAGGGATGTCCGACTGCCAGTTTAGGCCCAATCCCTGTGGGCAGCAGTCGGACATCCCCCGAAGGGTCCCAGATTACAGAGAGTGCAGGCTGGGCTGAGGGACACCCCCCGCCCCCATGCACAAATTTCGTGCACCGGGCCACTAGTATATACATATTTGTACTTGTGGGCAGGTCTATTAACTCTTGGCCAGGCTGGTGTCCTTAAGGTATAACCCACTAGATATCTATAGTTACATTGTGTTTTAAAGTCACTTGAAATGTATTTCTTTTTTTATGTAGTCATAGCAACAACAGAATACACAGTTTGGGCCATTTATTTAATTTTACTTTTGAGTTTTAATATTGGTTTTTAAATTAATTTTGGTTTTGAATTAGATATAATATTTATACATTTTAAAAGTCAAATCTCCAAAAGAAGTCATATTCAAAGAAGTCTAACTACAACCTTTCACTTCCAATATAGGTAGCCATCCCTTCTCTCCTCTTACATAAAAGATAGCACACTTGCTCAGTGGGCATAGCTCTGTGGTTGAGCACTGACCTATGAACCAAGAGGTCACAGTTCAATTCCTGGTCAGGGCACATGCCTATTGAAGGTAGATGGAGTAATTGTCAGAAATGGGCTTGATCCCTGGTGGGAGCCGTGCAGGAGGCAGCTGATCAATGATTCTCTCTCATCATTGATGTTTCTATCTCTCTCTTCCTCTCCCTTCCTCTCTGAAATAAATAAAAATATATTTTTAAAAAGCTAGCACACTGTACACACTATGAGGTTTTATCTTTCCTTCTTTACTCCCTCCCTCCCTCCTTTCCTCCTCCTCCTCCTCCTCCTCCTCCTCCTCCTCCTCCTCCTCCTCCTCCTCCTCCTCCTCTTCTTCCTCCTCCTCCTCCTTCATTTCATTCTTCTTTCTACTTGCTTAAGAATATATAGTATGAAAAAAAAGAATATATAGTATGCTGGAGATAACTCTATATAGTAAATGGAGATATTCCTATGTTTTACAGCTGCTTAGTACTCCTTCATGTATATGCACTGTAGTTTATTCAACCACTCCCTCACTGATGGTTATTTAGACTGTGTTTGCTTTTGCAAATAGTGATGCAATGAATATCCTAGTGTGTATAATAAGATCTTCAGTTAGATCTGTAAGAGAATTTTAACTTTAGGGAAATTAAGGACAACCTGTGCAGTTTGGTAACGGGAATGTAAAATACTGAGTAGTGAGTTAATGCCTACGTCATTGACCTTTTCATGGTGATGTAGGTTATTGTGATAGCAGATGTTTTGTTCAAGGTTTTTATTCAATTCCTTCATGTGTTATTGGCTATAGTTGAAATTATCTGCTTCAGTGAGATGCCATGAAGATTACTTAGGCTTAACATAGCAGAAGGCTGAGACTGACATGAACTTATTAAAGACAGCATATTTACATAGCCCCTTGCTGTATTTTCCCCTTCTCATACCCATTGTGATAACATTTTAAAAAATACCTTTTTTCTCTTTTGTACTTTTTTTCTCTCCTTAAATTTCTAATCACTTTGGTAAAAAGCTTTTTAAAGCAAAATGGTTTTTTTTGTCATTGATAAAACAGATAGGGGATTAAATGCAAGTGTCTCTGAACTCTTGTCCATGCTGGAGATCAGAGGTTGGGCCTCCGTTTGGGGGCTATAGGTTTCTCACCTGGACTGCTTGACATCTTCAATGTAGTATAGACAAAAGGAGCCTTTTAAGTTTGAGTCCTAAACTTTAAAGAAAGAACAACGTTCTAAGTATAAGCCTTGGTGCTCTGGATACTTTCAAGTGATTTTTTTTCCTCTTTTAAATACTAACTCAATCCAACACTTTCAACCTATCTTTTATTGTTAGTAATGTGAAATGTCGGAAAGAAGGGAGAAATATTTAATGGGACATATTAGAAAGATATTTTATATGTTTCTGTAAGTAAATACGTAAATTATCATAAAAATTTTGTTTTTAATCTATTGAAGGTAGATGGAGTAATGGTCAGAAGTGCTAAGTACTAAAAATATTTAGCAATGTGAATTCTTTTGTTTTCAAATGATCTTCCTTTCTTCACTCTTAGTAAGAAATTTATGAAGCTAAAGTTTATAGGGCAGACTCTCAAATCCTCAGCCACCCTCACTGGCCATTTTCAATCCCTGTGGTTTGCCCTACTAGCAATTGGTTCCTCAAACTAGGGTTGCCAGATTTAGCAAATGAAAATGCAGGATACCTAGTCAAACACGAATTCCAGATAAACAACAACTATTTTTTTTTAGTATAAGGGAGAGTCCATGCAATATTGGAGACATCCTTATACTAAAAATGTACTCACAGTTTATCTGAACTTTGAATTTAACTGGATGTCCTATATTTTGCCTGGCAATCCTATTCTAAACCAGGAATATCGGAAGCCCCAATTAACAAGCCAAAAGCCTTAAGTCATATTAATTGATGCCATGACACACTGACTTCTTTTGACTACGGTTCTCTTCTCTAGTTGTCCCTCCAGTTTTGCTTGCACTGCCCTAGTGTCATGAGTCAGTGGTTTCATACTAAACCTATTTTGTATTAGTTACTGTGATTATATTCTTTTAGTATTACTTTTGCCAATCAAATGTGTGAAAAGAAAGTTGGTTCTAAGAAAACAAAGTTGAGTGTCTTGTGATAACTCCTGAAAATTAGGGGTCCATTTAAATGCTTATAATTTAAAAAGCTGTCACTACATATGGGTGAGACAGCTGCAGTGCCCTGCTGAGCCATACTGGAGCCTGAGGCAGTAGGAGAAATCAGTAATGCTGATGCTGCCTTTATTTAAAATATTGATATTTTGTTCATCATGGGTTTTCTGTAAGAATGTACATTTTTAAAACACAGGTCTATTGAGATTTAATTCACATTCCATAGAATTCATGTATTTAAAATGTGCAATTCCATAATTTTTAGTACATTCATAGATATATGCAACTATCACCATAGTCAATTTTGGTGTATTTTTGTCTTGAGAAAAATTAATCTCCTACCCTTTAGATGTTCAGGAAGGGGCAAAAGTGGCTTTACAGTTGTGAGTACATGAAACATAGAGTTTATTCTTGTATTATTATTTATTAATTAATTATTTTATTATTAATCTACTATTGTTCACCCCTCACCTCTTGTCTCCTACAGCTTTAAGCAACCACTACTCTACTTTCTTTGTCCATAAATTTCCCTCTTCTGGACATTTCATATCAATTGAGTTATACAATATGTTACTTTTTTTTACTGTTTTATTTATGTCTCTCTTTTTTTTGGTTATTCCTCACCCAAGGGTATTTTTCCATTGTTTTTTAGAGAGAGTGGAAGGGAGGGGGAGAAAGAGAGAGAAACATCAATGTGAGAGAGACACAGCGATTGGTTGCCTCCTGCATGTGCCCTGGCCAGGGCCTGGTGATTGATCCTGCAACCCAGGAACTGAACCTGAGACCCCTTTGGTGCACAGGTGCTCTAACCATCTAGAAACACAGGCCAGGGCTTACTGTCTTCTTTCAGTTAGTATAATGTTTTCAGTGGTCATCCATGTTTTAGCATATGTCTCTACTTCATTCCCTTTTATGGCTCAATGGCATTCTACTGTATGGATATACCAAATCTCAATGTGGATTTGATTTACATTTTCCTAATGACCAGTAATGTTGAACATCTATTCATGTGCTTATTGGTAATTTTTATATCTTCTTTAGAGAAATGTCTGTTCAAGTTCTTTGTTCATTTTTTTTAATTGACTTTTTTGTTGTTGAAATGGAATTCTGAATATTAATCCCTTGTCAAATATATGATTTGCAAATATTTTCTCCAATTTTGTACATTAATTTTTCACTTTTCTTGGTAATATCCTTTGGTACAAAAGTTTTTAGTTTTAATGAAGTCCAAATTATCTATGTTTTCTTCAGTTGTTTATACTTTTGGTGTCATATTTAAGTTTCCTTTGCCACATCCAAGGACATAATGATTTACCTACATATTATCTCCTAAGAATTTTATAGTTTAGCTCTAACATTTAGGTTTTTTATTCATTTTAGTTAGTTTTTGTATATTGTGTGAAGTGTCAAAATTAATTCTTTTTTTTGGCATGTGGCATCCAGTTGTGCCAGTACCATTTGTTAAAAAGACAGTTTTTTCTCTATCACACGATCTTGGTACCCTTGTCTTAATTCAGCTGACCATAGAAATATGGCTTTATTTTTCTGAATCCTCAATTCTATCTCATTGATCTGTATGTCTGTTCTTGTGCCAGTCCCACACTGTTTTGATTACCATTGCCTTGTAGTAAGTTTTGAAATTAGGAAGTAAGAGTCTTCCCACTTTTGTTCTTTTGTTTCAATATTGTTTTGGCTATTCTGGATCTCTTACAATTCCATCTGAATTTTAGAATCAGCTAGACAGTTTCTACAAAGAAGTCAGTTGAGATTCTGATTGGGATTATGTTAAGTGTGCTTATCACTTTGGGGAGCATTTTATCATAACAATATTCAGTAAATCAATGAACATGGAATTAACAAAAAAACCTGTATTTAGATCTTATTGGATTTTGTTAGCAGTGTTTTGCCATTTTCAGAGTATAAGATTTGCATTTCTTTTGTTAACTGTATTCCAAAGTATTTTATTCTATTATTAATGCAATTTCTTTCTTTCATTTTTTAAAATCCTTACCCGAGGATATGATTTTCTTTATTTGAGAGAGAGAGAGAGAGAGAGAGAGAGAGAGAGAGAGAGAGAGAGAGATCAATTGGTTGCCTTCTGTATGTGCTCTGACTGGGGATTGAACCTGAAACCTAGATATGCGCCCTGACCTGCAATCGAACCTAAACCTTTTGGTGTATGGGACGATGCTCTAACCAATTGAGCCACCCAGCCATGACTGGAATTGTTTTCTTAATTCCATTTTCATATTGTTTATTGCAAGTGTATATAATTGGGTTTTGTATATTGATCTTATACCCCATAACTTTGGTAAACTCATTTATTAATTTAATAGTTTTTTTAGTCAATTCTTTAGGATTTTCTATATGCAACTCATATCACCTGTGAATAGAGATAGTTTTATTGCCTCCTTTCTAATTTGGATGCCTTTTATTTCTTTTTCTTGACTAGTTGTACTGTCTACTACTGCCAGCATGTTGTGGAATAGAAGTGTGGAGAGCAGCACCCTTTTCTTATTCCAGACCTTAGGGAGCAAGCATCCAATCTGTCATCAATAAGTATAATGTTACTTGTGGAATCCTTTTTTAAAAATGGCATTACATTGACATTTATCTTGAATTCTGAGTTTTGACATTCCCTTAAAATTTTGAGTCTGAGATCTCATTCAATTCATATCAGTCCTGGCTCTACAGTGTAAAAATAATTGGGGGAAATTGTAAAAATGCATAAGCATGCTGAATTCCTATTGATGTGCAAGTGTTTTTATGTTCTCTTTCTGTTTTAAAGAATACAAATCTGTAAATCAAAAGTTCATGCATTCATTGTGGTGGTGAGGTTAATTTATGAAATAAGGTACTATGATCCAATTAGAAGGCCGGTGTACAAAGAAAAAGTCTTGGCTCTAGTTCAAATCATAAGTCAAATCACAAACAATTTCTAGTTTAACTTTTTTTGATGTATTAACAACTATGGGCCTGAATATAACCCATACGGTGGCTATGAAAGATTGTATAAAGGATAGAGCTACCTGCATTTCCCTTTCTGTCTTCTTTCATTTTGTTCAATTTGCTAAGTTTATCTGTGATGGACCCAAATAAACTATCTTATCCAGGCCTGCAATGCTGTTCTCTCTTGAATCTCTTACACAGTGAAAGTTGAATGATTTAATTTCCTAATTATGTTGGAAAGGCTTTTGTCTGGAATGTTGCTTTCTGTGGAATTCTGATGAGTGAATTGTCAACAGTTTTGCCATATTTGAAAATCACTTACTAAAAAGAGGTAAAACTCTAGTAAATAAACTACACTAGATGTGACCAGAACAGGTTTTTATTGTTTTCATTTAATTGAGTCTTATGACTGTGACTGAGTGGGATGTTAAACAGTATTGTATCTTTTAAAAGTTAATTACTTCGTTTTAATTTAATGTTGAAGAACATGGTAAACCTTTAAGGAAGCATATTATAAATAAATACAATTTTTCTATGGTTATGGTACACTAATTAGTAGACCTTAATTAAAGAGGGTTAATTAGAAATGTATAGACTTTTAAAAAGTTCATCAAATCATTCAACTTTCACTGTGTAAGAGATTCAAGAGAGAACAGCATTTCAGGCCTGGATAAGATAGTTTATTTGGGTCCATCACAGATAAACCTTTCAAACTTTGCTCACAAACATTTTGTCAACAATGTAGTCAAAGATTTTAAATATCTTTATTCATACTCACCTAAATTATTTTGGGAAGGCAGTAATACTTTTTATTTTTTTAAAATATATTTTATTGATTTTTTACAGAGAGGAATAGAAAGGGATAGAGAGTTAGAAACATCAATGAAAGAGAAACATCCATCAGCTGCCTCCTGCACACTCCCCAATGGGGATGTGCCCGCAACCAAGGTACATGCCCTTGACTGGAATCGAACCTGGGACCCTTCAGTCCGCAGGCCAACGCTCTATCCACTGAGAAAAACCGGTTAGGGCAATACTTTTTATTTTTAAAGAAATACCATACTGAATTTATCACTGGGAAAGATATACTTTATTTTTGCTATTGTTTATTTGGTGCCTGGTGTTTAGAACATGGAGTTCAGATTTCAGCTATAGGTTGATTTAAAAACCAGAATTCTCCAGCTAAAGGAATCTTATGAAAAGATAATACAATGATTCAATCTTTGATTTTACAACACTGGAAAAATATAATGAAATAAAAACTCTACTTGCATCTGGGCTTTTCAAGAGTCACTTGGAATTTGATAATTCCATTATGTTGGAGATGTAGGCATTTTTGTTTTAAGATAGCTTATGAACCTCACTTTGCTTGGATAAACAGCTTTCTATTAAGATAATTAGTGTAATGTAAAACCACTTAAGATTTTTACTCTTTGTAACATTGAGGACAAATTGAATTATGGCCTGTGACCATGGCAATGGGGAAAAAACCCCAACAACCTTTACCTTGCTTAAACTCACCCGACTGGAAGTTTTCATAGATGAGCCCAATTAATTTCCTTCCTCAGTAAAATGCACAATAATTTTTATCTTCCATGAATTTCTATATAGATTTCATTTGAAATTTTTGTTAAGCTTTTTTTCCCTTTTTTTTCTTTTGTTGTCTTTCTCTTGTTTATAATATTTTATGGGACATGTAAGGTTTTCTATGCTAACTAGGACATGAGATGTCTTACTATCTTTTGAAGGTAAAAATGTGGAAAAAAAAATATGTGACTAATTGTCTTTAACCTGGCTGTGGATTTTGTCTCAGTTTCAAACACACACACACACACACACACACACACACACACACACACACACATACACACACACAATTAAGGGCAAACCTTAAATTTTTTGTAATTACAATTCACATTCAAAATTATTTTATATTAGTTTCAGGTGTAGAATATAGTGTTTAGACAATCATATACTTTATGGTGTTCCTCCTGATATTTCCAGTACCCACCTGACACCATACATAGTTATTACAGTATTACTGACTATATTTCCTATGCTGTTATTTATATCCCTGTGACTATTTTGTAACTACCAATCTGTACTACTGAATCCTTTTACTTTTTTCTTTTTCCTTTTTTTAGAATTCAAAAAAACATTTTTACACTATTTCAGATGTCCCCCCTTCCCTTCCCTTTCCTCCCCCCGCTTCAGCTGCCCTGCCCCCGGGGCCTTCCCCTCTACTGCTTTCATCCAGTCCTCCAACCTCCCTCCCCTCTGGCAACAATCAGTCTGTTTTCTGTATTGATGAGTCTGCTTCTGTATTTTATTTATTTTATTTTATTTTTTTTATATTGCTCTTTAGGGTCCACATATAAGTAAAATCATGATATTTGTCTTTCTCTTACTGATTTCACCTGGCCTATAACTTATAGATCCATCCATGCAGTCACAAATGGTAAGCTTTCATTCTTTTTATCAGTAACTAGAGGCCTAGTGCATGAAATTTGTGCACTGAGGCGGGGGATCCCTCAGCCTGGCCTGAGCCCTCTCGCAGTCTGGGACCCCTTGCTCCTTACCGCCTGCTGGCAGTGGAGGTGGGAGAGACTTCTGCCACCACTTCTGTGCTCGCCAGCTGTGAGCCCAGCTTCTGGCTGAGTGGTGCTCCCCCTGTGGGAGCGCACTGACCACGAGGGGGCAGCTCCTGCATTGAGTGTCTGCCCTCTGGTATTCAGTGCGCATCATAGTGACTGGTTGTTCCCCCGTTTGGTCGATTTGCACATTAGGGTTATTTTTTATTGTCTAAAGTTTTACATTTGTCTTCTTTTTCCCCAATTGACCCCCCCCCGCCATTCCCACCCCAGGCAAGCCCCCACTTCCCCAGAGCCTGTGTCAATTGGATATGCTAATATTAAAGAGGCTACTCCATTATACATATATGTCACCACTTTTTTATCCACTCATCTATTGATGGGCACTGGATTGTTTTCATATCTGGGCTATTGTAAATAATGCTGCAACGAACATATATTCTTTCAAATTAGTGTTTTGGGTTTGTTCAGATATATACCCAGATGTGGAATCACTTGGTCATAAGGCAGCTCAATTTTTTAATTTTCTGACTAGACTCCATACTGTTTTCCATAGTGGCTGCACCAATCTGCATTCCAACCAACAGTGTACAAAGGTTCACTTTTCTCCACATACTCCGCAACATTTGTTGTTTGTGGATTTATTGAATATATAATAGATATTCTGACAGGATTCAGATGATATCTTATTGTGGTTTTAATTTGCATTGCTCTGATGATTGGGGATGTTGAGCATTTTTTCATATGTCCTCTCTAGAGAAGTGTCTATTCAAGTCCTCTGTTGATTCTATTTTTATTTTTAATTATATTTTATTGTTTAAAATATTCAGATAGTAGTACATATGTCTCCTTTTTCCCCCATTGACCCTCCCCTGGCCTCCCCTACTCCCTGGCACATGCCCTTACTCCCCCCCCCCTTCAGTGTCTTGTGTCCATTGGTTATGCTTATATGCATGCATACAATTCCTTCGGTTGATCTCTTACCTACCCCCCGCAACACGCCCCAGCCTTCCCACTGTAATTTGACACTGTTCGATGCTTCTCTGCCTCTGAATCTATCTTTCTGTTCATCAGGTTATAATGTTCTTTATTATCCATAAATGAGTGAGATCATGTGGTGTTTTTCTTTCACTTCCTGGCTTATTTCACTTGGCATAATGCTCTCCAGTCCCATCCATGCTGCTGCAAATGGTAAGAATTCCTTCTTTTTTATAGCAGTGTAGTATTCCATTGTGTAGATATACCATAGTTTTCTAATCCACTCATCTGTTGATGGGCATTTTTTAAATATGTTTCCAAATCTTGGCTATTGTAAATTGTGCTGCTATGAACATAAGGGTGCATTTATCCTTTCTGATTGGTATTTCTGGTTTCTTGGGATATATTCCTAGAAGTGGTATTACTGGGTCAAATGGCAGTTCCATTTTTACTTTTTTGAGGAAACACCATAATGTTTTCCACAGTGGCTGCACCAGTCTGCATTCCTATCAGCAGTGCATGAGGGTTTCTTTTTCTCTGCATCCTCTCCAGCACTTGTCATTTGTTGATTTGTTGATGATAGCCATTATGACAGGTGGGAGGTGGTACCTCATTGTCATTTTGATTTGCATCTCTCAGATGGTTAGTGACTTTGATCATGTTTTCATGTGTCTCTTGGCTTTCTGAGTGTCCTCTTTTGAAAAGATTCTATTTAGGTCCTTTGCCCATTTTTTGATTGGATTGTTTATTTTCCTTTTATTGAGTTGAATGAGTTCCCTGTAAATGCTGGAGATAAACCCTTATCGGAGATAACATTGGCAAATAAGTTCTCCCATGCAGCATGCTGTCTTGTTGTTTTGTTGATCGTTTCTTTTGCTCTGCAGAAGCTTTTTATTTTGATGTAGTTCCATTTGTTTCTTTTCTTCTTAGTCTCTCTTGCCCTAGGATCTGTGTCTGTAAAGATATTGCTAAGACATATGTCTGCAATTTTGCTGCCTTTGGAGTCTTGTGGGATTTTTATGGTTTCCCATCTTACATTCAATTCCTTTGAGCTATTTTGATTTTATTTTTGTGAATAGTGTAAGTTGGTGATCTAGTTTCATTTTTTTGCATGTATCTGACCAAATTTCCCAGCACCATTTATTAAAGAGACAGTTTTGATTCCATTGTATGCTTTTGCCTCCTTTGTCGAATATGAATTGAGTATAATGGCTTGGGTCAATTTCTGGGTTCTCTATTCTGTTCCATTGGTCTATATGTCTGTTCTTGTGCCAGTACCATGCAGTTTTGAGAACTGTGGCTTGGTAATATAGTTTGATGTCTGGTATTGTGATCCCTCCACCTTTGTTCTTCCTTCTCAGGATAGCTGTGGCTATTCGGGAACCTTTTTAATTCCAGATAAATTTTTGGAGATTTTGTTCTAGATCTTTGAAATATGCTGTTCATATTTTAATAGGTATTACATTGAATCTATAGATTGCTTTAGGTAGTATGGACATTTTAATGATGTTGATTCTACCAATCCATGAACATGGGATGTTCTTCCATTTGTTTATATTTTCCTCTATCTCTTTTTTCAATGTCCTTTAGTTTTCAGAGTACAGATCTTTTACATCCTTGGTTAAGTTTATTCCTAGGTATCTTAATTTTTTTTTTTTGGTGCAATGGTAAATGGGATTGGTTTTTTTCATTTCTCTTTCTGTGAGTTCATTATTGGTGTATAAAAAGGCCATAGATTTCTGGTTGTTAATTTTGTATCCTGCTACATTCCCAAATTCATTTATTAGGTCTAATAGTTTTTTAATGGAGTCTTTGGGTTTTTTTATGTATAATATCATGTTGTCTGCAAATAAGGACAGTTTTACTTCTTCTTTTACAATTTGGATGCCTTTTATTTTTTCTTCTTGTCTTATCGCTATGGCTAGTACTTTTAGTACTATGTCGAACAGGAGTGGTGAAAGTGGGCATCCTTGTCTTGTTCCTGTTCTTAGGGGAAATGGATTTAGTTTTTGCCCATTGAGTATGATGTTGGCTGTAAGGTTTGTCATATAGGGCTTTTATTATGTTGAGGTATGATCCCTCTAATCCCACTTTGCTGAGAGTTTTCATCAAGAAAGGGTGTTGGATTTTGTCAAATGCTTGTTCTGCATCAATTGATATGATTATGTGATTTTTGTCTCTCAGTTTGTTTATGTGATGTATCACATTTATTGATTTTCGGATATTGAACCATCCTTGCATTCCTGGAATAAATCCCACTTGGTCATGGTGTATGATCTTTCTAATGTGTTGCTGAATCCAATTTGCTAGGATTTTGTTGAGGATTTTAGCATCTATGTTCATCAAGGATATTGGTCTTTAGTTCTCTTTCTTTGTGGTGTCTTTCTCTGGTTTTGGGATTAAGGTAATGCTGGCTTCATAGAAAGAGCTTGGAAGTGTGCCTTCCTCTTGAATTTTATGGAATAGTCTGAGTAGGCTAGGTTTTAGTTCTTCTTTGAATGCTTGTTAGAACTCCCTTGTAAAGCTGTCCGGACCAGGGCTTTTGTTTGCTGGAAGGTTTTTGATCGCTGTTTCAATTTCATCAGTAGTTATTGACCTATTCAGGTTTTTTGACTCTTCTTGGTTGAGTTTTGGGAGCTTGTCTTTTTCTAAGAATATGTCCATTTCATCTAGGTTGTCCATTTTGTTGGAATAGAGATGTTCATAATATTTTTTCATAATCATTAGTATTTCTATGGGATCAGTTGTTATTTCACCTCTTTCATTTCTGATTTTGTTTATTTAGGTCCTCTCTCTTTGCTTCTTGATGAGCCGTGCTAGAGGTTCATCAATCTTGTATATCCGTTCAAAGAACCAGCTCTTGGTTTTTGTTGATCTTTTGTATTGTTTTTTTTCGTCTCTATGTCATTTATCTCTGCTCTGATCTTTATTATTTTCTTCCTTTTGCTTATGCTGGGCTTTTCTTGCTGCTCTCTTTCTAACTCTTTGAGTTGTAGTATTAGATAATTTATTACCATTGTTTCTTGCTTTTTGAGGCAGGCCTGTAGAGCTATGAACTTCCCTCTCAAGACTGCTTTCACTGTGTCCCATAGATTTGGGATTGTTGTGTTTTCATTGTTGTTTGTTGCCATCATGCTTTTTTATTTCTTCTTTGATCTCTCTGGTAACTGAGTCATTGTTTAATAGCATGCTATTTAGCCTCCAGGTGTTTGATTTTTTTTATCGGTTTTATTGTAGTTGATTTCTAGTTTTATGCCATTGTGGTCTGAGATGGTGCTTTATATGATTTCTGTCTTCTTGAATTTCAAGAGACTTTGCCTGTGACCCAATATATGGTCTATCTTTGAAAATGACCCATGTGCACTTAAGAAGAATGTATATTATGTGGCTTTGGGGTGAAATGTTCTGAAGATGTCAATTAATTCCATCTGATCTAGTGTATCATTTAGGATTGATGTTTCTTTGCTGATTTTTTGTTTAGAGGATTTGTCCAATGGTGATAGTGGGGTATTAAATTCTCCTACTATGACTGTATTGCTATCAATCTCTCCCTTGATATCCTCCAAAAGTTTTTTTTATGTATTTGGGTGTTCCTGTATTGGGTGTGTATATGTTTACCAGAGTTATATTTTCTTTTCTTTTTTTTTTAAATATATTTTATTGATTTTTTGCAGAGAGGAAGGGAGAGAGACAGAGAGCCAGAAACATCGATGAGAGAGAAACATCGATCAGCTGCCTCCTGAACATCTGGGGATATGCCCGCAACCCAGGTACATGCCCCTGACCGGAATCGAACCTGGGACCTCTCAGTCCGCAGGCCGACGCTCTATCCACTGAGCCAAACCGGTTTTGGCTATATTTTCTTGTTTAATTGCTCCCTTTAGTATTATGAAGGGGCCTTCCTTATCTCTTGTTATGTCCTTCACTTTGAGATCTAATTTGTCCGATGTAAGCATTGCTACCCCAGCTTTTTTTTTCATTTCCATTCCCCTGAACAATCTTTTTCACTTGAGTTTACTTTGGTACTATTTCAGTTTTATTTTTTACCTTTAAACTTTTGATCGTTCTGGAATTTATTTAGGTTACCCTCATGTAAACTGCAGTAGTGTATAACGAATTTGTTTTTCTAAAGGCTATCCAATTATTCCCCAATTATTTTTAATCATTCATTTTTCCCTTGTTTGAAGGCCACTTTTGCCATGGAGCGTCACTTCCTGATGTATTTGAGTTCCCCATAAGTTCCTGAAAGAATTTAGTTTTGTTTTATTTTTCAAACCACTGAAGTGTGGTTCTCCTAATCCATATTGACTCTTTTAAAAATATCATCATTTACTTTAAAGACTATTAAATCAATTAGCAATATTTTCCTTGATCTTGGCAGAGTTTGAAACAGTTGAATTTCTTCCAACTATTCTTCTGTACCACACTTCTCAACTTTTATCTCACAATTCTCTTAGTTTCCCACCTACCCTATTTTTGCTAACTTGTATTCCTGTTTCTTGTACAACATTGTTCTTTGGAATTCCACCTTTCCCATGGCAAATAAAATCCTGAGTAATATTTCCCAATCTCATCACTTCAGCTATTACTTAATGGCTAAATATTCCTATATTTTCATTGTAGTTCCAATCTAAATGTCTATATATTCAGTTTTCTATTAGTTACTATATTGTGTGTCCTAGGGTATTTCAATATTCCTATGTCAAACCATTGTTCTCCTTGCTTTCAATATTTTTCTTTCTTCTCTGAACCCTACCTCACTTGATATCATCACCATTTCCTTCAGTTACCTACATAGATTTTGTCTTTGATGTTCCCTTTTCCCTGTGATATCTGTCAGTGATCTTCAGTCGTAAGTCTGTGCCCTTTTTTCATGCCTTTTCTATCAAGTAGTTTATTAGCTGGTCTCCATACTTTCTCTCTCTCTCTCTCTCTCTCTCTCTCTCTCTCTCTCTCTCTCTCTCTCCTATTGTCCTTTGTTGCCGGCAGTGTTAATTAAAGCTTATAAAACAGTAGGTTTTAGTTAAATCCTGCATAAAGTGATCACATGTGTTTATTTCTTCTCCTTTCCTAACTCCATTAAAATTAAAGTAATGAAATTGAAAAATTCAAAAGGACAAAGAGAACAGAAGTGGAAACATTGACAGATGTAAGGTTGAAACTAATTTTTTACTTAGAGCAAAGGAAGTTACGACTTCAATATCTCCCCCTACATGAACATTTGAGAGAAACCAACTAATTCTTCCCCTATAACTACTAATGTTTCAAAACTTGGAGGCACCTGATCTGGGAAGGCAAGAATGAGTGATGAGATTGAAAACATGGGCTGTTTCTTGAAAGTCTTTATAATAAGTGGCTAGAGTCCAAGTCTTATTGCCCACTCTCTGTTCCTCAGAAGATCAGAGGTTTCTTATATGGAGAATTTGAATGGGAGCACCCCAGACTCAGAGATCCAGGTGCAGCAGGTAGATTGGTTGAAAATATGGGATTAAGTGAAAATGTGCATACCTAATTTTAGGACCTATATTTCTACCCAAGATGCAGTTGTTAAAAGGAGCATGAATTATTTGTTTTCACATTCCCAGATTCCTAATAGTAATCTTGACATAGTTTGATTTTTTTAATATATTTTATTGATTTTTTACAGAGAGGAAGGGAGAGAGATAGAGAGTTAGAAACATCGATGAGAGAGAAACATCGATCAGCTGCCTCCTGCACATCTCCCACTGGGGATATGCCCGCAACCCAGGTACATGCCCTTGACCGGAATCGAACCCGGGACCTCTCAGTCCACAGGCCGACGCTCTATCCACTGAGCCAAACCGGTTTCGGCGATATAGTTTGATTTTTTTTCCTTGCCTCATCTTCTAAGAAACCGTAACCTAAACAAAATTAAAATTCCTCAATAACTACAATTCTCTTGACACAAGCATTTTTAGAAACGGTATGTCGAAGTCAATTGATTTTGAGATGCTTAAATTTTTTAAAAATTTTATTTAGGCTGCTCAATTTTTAAAATTGTGATAGGATTATAAACATAGAATAGGAATATGAAATAAATATAAATGTTACATTGTTATTTGATTTGTTTCATTTTTAGAGTTATGAAGACCCAAGAAATAGAGTGCTTTATTTCCTTCTCCTTCTTTTGCTATTGTCTCTAAATTAAAGGGCAGAAAGAGGGCAAGGAACAATGAAAACCTTTTTTTTCTCAAGCTTAATTGTTTTAGTTCTTCACATAGTTTTACAACAAACATAATTATATAAACAAATTAAATTGCATCTTCCCAATGCAATATTGTGATTTTAATTAAAAATATTTAATGTTGACATTATTGCAGGTGTCCCCCATATCCTCCCCTTTGCCCACCTCCACTTACCCCTGTCTCCTCCTCACTTGGCCTTCATCACACTATTGTCCATGTCCATGGGATATGTATATATGTTCTCTAGCTAATCCCTTCAACTTCTTTATCCAGTCACTCCCACCCCCACCCTTCCGGCTTCTGCCTGTCTATTCCACTTTGTCAGTTTATTTTGTTCTTTAGATTCCACATGTTAGTGAGATCATATGGTACGTGTCTTTCTCTGCTGACTTATTTCGCTTAGCATAATAGTCTCCAGGTCTATTCATGCTGTTCCTTCTTTTTTAAAGCCACAAAGTATTCCATTGTGTATACGTACCATAGTTTTTTAATGCTCTCAACTGCTGGTGGACCATCTGGGCTGTTTCCATATCTTAGCTATTGTAAATAATGCTACTATGAACATAGAGGTGCATATATTCTTTCTGATAGGTGTTTCAGGATTCTTAGGATATATTCCTGGAAGTGAAATCACTGGATCAAATGTCAGTTCCATTTTTAATTTCTTGAGGAAACTCCATACTATCTTCCACGTAACTGCATCAGTCTGCATTCCCACCTACAGTGAACGAGGGTTCCCTTTTTTCCACATTCTCACCAACACTGATAATTAGTGACCTTGAGCATTCTTTCATATGTCTACTGGTCATCTGTATGTCCTTCATTAAATATCCGTTTTTGCTTCCCAATGTATTTGAAATTAATAAAATACATTAAATATACTCTACATCTCCAACACAAAGCATTCACATTACTAAAAACCAGTAAATTAATTAGATAAAGTTCAGTTTACTACAAACTACCTCCTCCTTTCCCATAAAAAAAATCAACAGGCATGACCAAAACAAAAATTCAGTGCAGATCAGGAAAACAATGCTTTTATCCCCACTACCTATTTTATATCTTTAGATTCAAAAATATTATACCTTTCTAGCCTTAATTTTGACCAATCACTTCTAAAATTGTGGGCCCTGTTTATGGGCTGCTCAGGCCTTTAGTTTCCCTGGTAAAATGGAAATTAGTCCTGTCAGTATCTACTTGGAAAATGTTTGCCTCAACCCTTTGCTTTAACTTCTCTTGTCTAACCCAACTTCACACAGACTCCTCAGTTCTTCTGAGTTTCATTTAATCCAACTTCTGTATACTTGTTTTTATTTCATGGATAATTGCTAGCTAATGATTTCACCTGAAATTTAGTCAATACTTTTTTAATGATTCAGTATGGCATTTTGTAGATATTTTGACTGTTGCAGATTGAGTTCCTTATATTCCTTTATTTTCTAAGTTATCATATGGACATTAGGTACATGGATATATATTTTGCATTTCTGTCACAAAATATATGAAATACAACAAAGGTAGCACAATTAGAAACTTCTAGTATTGGTTTTCATAGTAAATATTGACTTATTTTCCTCCTAAACAGATTCTTATCCAACTTGTGGAGGTGATGGATCAACTGCATCTAGGGGAATCAGTTGCTGCAGTTCTCCGTAACAGGTATATTTATGGAAACAATTTACCTTATAAATAACATAATGTCTCTCCTGCCCATTGATGTACCTAACATAATTGCTATTCAGTAAGTATTTCTTGAATATCTGGAATGAAATAAAAGTATTTGCTATATGAATGAATAAAAATAATTGACAAAGAAAGGGAATGGTGAGCATGTTAGTGATCATATGTTCTGAACTAATGAAAAAATAAAAAAATATACTTAGAAATCATAATTAGTATAAATTGTGAACATGTAGAATTCAGTCAGTGGAGCTATTGATTGAAATTTTAAAGCATTTCAATGAATGAATACTAGTATCCATTGCATAAGAATAGATGTCTCAACAAGTATTTCTAAAATAGTATTGCTCTATGACTGTGTGTATGTTTCTGTTATTTAAATATCCAATTAGTCTTACCACTATGCTCAACACCCGAAAATAATATAAAATTATACTAAACTAGAGGCCTAGTGCATGAAATTCGTGCACTTGGGGGGGGGGTCCCTCAGCCCAGATTGTGAGAGGGCGCTGGCCAGACGGAGGGACCCCACTGGTGCATGATTAGGGCTGGGGAGGGACATAGGAGGTTGGCCTGTTTGGGAGGGACTGTGGGAGGGCTCCAGGGTGTGTCTGGCCCATCTCCCTCAGTCCCAATTGACCAGACCCCAGCAGCAAGCTAACCTACTGGTTGGAGTGTCTGCCCCCTGATGGTCAGTGCATGTCATAGCGAGCAGTTGAGTGGCCTTACCATATCATTAGCATATTACACTTTGATTGGAAAGATGACTGGATGACAGGACACTTAGCATATTAGATTTTTATTATATAGGATGTCAACTGTAATTGAAAAGTACAATTTAAAAATATCCAATTAAAACTCTTACAGGGAGTCATGAGAATTTCAGAGCTTCCTCTGACAATTTAGACTTTTAATTCATGGTTCAAAGAAATATACATAGCCTTTGCTTTGTAGGTATGGAATAATATCCCTTATTCTCAATACTTTAGTTGTATAGTTTGGGTGAAACATTTAAAATAAATGTGATGGAATTGTCTATATCATGGTTTTAACACTTAGTAATGGAGTAACCTTGGGAAAATTTCTCTATTGCTCTGTGCCTTAAGTTTCTTATCTATGAAATGGGGATAATAATAATACCTACATCTTAGGATTGTTTTGAGATTAAATAAATGACTATTATGTGTATGTGGGGGGAGGGGAGAAAGAGAAATAGAGAAAAGAAGGTTGGCACAAATAATGGTAAGAGTTTTAATTGGATATTTTTTAAATTGTATTTTTCAATTATAGTTGACATGGTATATCAGTGGTAGTATTGAAATATAATTGTGGGATTTTAACTATTTTGAAAATATAATAATTGTGTTTTTGACATTTAAGATACTTTAAAATATAGGTGTGTCTTAAAAGAATATAAAAAAGTGGAAAGGTTGAAGTAGGAAGTGGACATATATAAAGTCATTGTTATTTGTCAGATACTATACTAGGAATTTCACATAATAATCTCATTAAGCAAATATCATATGAAGGGTGACTATTTGTTGGAATGTGTTATCTCATCTGGGCAAGGCGTTGTAATGTAGACTTGCTCAGAGACCCAAAAAGCAAGAAAATCATAGCAGGATAATGTATGGGCATATTGGGTGAAAAGATAGAAGACAGTAATAGTTGGGAGACATTGAATTCATAATGGAGAATTGAGTATGCAGAGTTCAAGCACTGTTGAATAGGAGGGTCAGAAGAGGAAATAGTAGGACAGGTTCAAGTTGGTAACTGAAGTGGTTATAGCATACTTGGATTTGTTTATTTTCATTCTTTTTATTGAGGTATAATTACATATGCTAAAATAAACACAATCCAGTTCAAAATGTAAAACAACTCCATCCCATCAGAGAATTCCTTTGTATCCATTTCTAGTCCATATCCCCTCCACCCTTACTAAGGGAATCACTATTCTGACTTATATATCTTGGATTAGTTTGCTTGTTCTTGAACTTCATGTAAATTGGGTCAGACACTGTGTATTCTTTTGTGTATGGCTTCTTTCTTTCAAAAATAATAGTAATGCTTTTGAGTCTATCATTGCTATGGTATCAGTAGTTCCATCTTTTTATTGTTGTGTAGATTCTATTGTTTGAATCTACCACAATTTCTTTATCCATTTTCTTGTTGATACTCTTTTAAGTTCCATTATTTGGATCTTATGAATAAAGCTGTTATTGACATTTTTTTAATAAATATTTTTGTACCTATATACACTCATTTAGTTTTTATATGTACCTAGCAGTGGGATTTGGGATTGCTGGGTCATAGGATATATATATTTAAGTTATTATTAATAGAAACTGCCAAATGCTTTTCTGAAGTGGTGGTGCCATTGTCTACTCTGACCAGTTATAAGTGAAAATCCTCACTAACTCTTGATATTGTTAGTCTCTTTAATTTTAGCCATTCTCTTGGGATAAATGGTGATGGAAGGAGATTTGACTTGCAGTGGTGAACACACAAAACAATATACAGATTATGTATTATAGAAATGTACTCCTGAAACCTATATAATTTTATGAACCAATGACACTTCAATAAGTTAAATAAAAATATGCGGTATATTCTTTTGAGTTTTAAAATTTATTCTGGATATTTAGATGTGTGTATTATGAATATTTTCTTCTAATCTGTAGCTTTCCATCCCATAGTCTTATTTGTATCTTTTGATGAGCAGAAGTTTTTTTTTAATGAAGGTTAATTTATCATACAGTATTTTTCTTTTATGCTCAGTGCTTTTTGCATCTTGTCCAAGAAATATTTGCCCTTTCAAATTTCAGGCTATTTTCAGGAAGTTTTATGGTTTTAACCTTCACATTATAAGTGCATTCTTGACCAGAAACAAAATAAATGAACTTATGGCCTAGATTTCAAATAGAGTCTAGATAATTAGTAAGAATACTTTATAAAAGAGAAGTCTCTTTGTCCTTTTAATTCTAACTTAATGCCTTTGTAAGTGGCATGGTAACTGAATTGTAACCTGAGTGATACTTGGCAAACCATAGGGATCTAATCTTATGATTATAGTTTATAATAGTAACTTTTGGTTTCCTACTTTTATAATCTTTCTTATTATAAATAAGACTCCTTTGAAAGAAACAGATAATCCTGATACTAAATAAACTGATTTAGAGCATAGAAACTGATAGATGACCCCCAATACATTTATGATGGGACCTAATTAAAATATCAAAGCCTGAGAAAAATGGTGCTTGTTTGCATACACACATTATGAACCAATTTTGAATTATAAATAAAATACAAATCAAGCACACTTAAGAATATCTGAAAATAATTAACCATTTGTGACCAAGAAAATTTATTCTAGAGTGTGAATACTTTCATCCTATGAAGTTATTCATGATGCATCCTCTGTCAATAGTTTTCAGAAAAAAAAAAAAAGTAAATGCTTGAGGTACTTGAAAATACTCAATGCCCATTTTAGGAATGAAAAAGTTAGTGATAGAAGCTTTTTCTCTTAACAAGAAATATATATATACCAACAACCCAGAAGCAACAAAACAAAGATGCCTATACCCACCATTATTTAATACTAGAGGCCTTGTGCACGAATTCATGCACTGGTGGGGTCCCTTGGGGTGGCCTGCAGAGATTGGACTACAGCTCGCACCCTCAGCCTCGTAGCCCTGAAGTCCACCTGGCACCCTGCCTTGGCCTGGTGCCACCCCCTCATCTGCTCCAATGTCCCGCCTATGAGGCGATTGGTGGTGGTGGTGGGGGGAGGGCGCCCAGTTCCCTTAGCACCTGGGAACCGGGAGGCGGCTCTACTCTCTGCTGCCACCGCTGGTCGCAGTCTGCAGGGTGATCGGTGGGGCCATTGGCCCCTGCTGGCACCCGCCTTGGCCTGGCGCCACCCACTCACCTGCTCCACCATCCCACCATGGTACCACTCTCATCGGGGCCCATCAAGGCTGGCAGCACCTCCACTGCTGCCCGCTGCCAGCGCTGCATCACCGATGCCCGTCATGTTCCGCACCTCCCCCTGGTGGTCAGTGCATGTCATAGCAAGTGGTCGAACTCCTGAGGGGACAATTTGCGTATTAAGCTTTTATTATATAAGATATATCTAGAAATTCTGGCCAATGTCAATAAAGAGGCATAGTTAATGGAAAAGAGAAGACAAAAAATGATCAAATTTTAGAATCATGTACCTACAGAAGCTAAGACTTGAAAACAGCTTCTTAGTTGATAGACTTTTATTGAGTTCTGAAAAGTAGTTAGATATAAGATAAAAATTAAAAACCAGTAACTTTTATTTATATTAGATGTGATCATTTAGAAAATATAATGGAAAATAATCCATTTACAAAAGCAATAAAAGATAAATATGTAGTAATAATCCCAGCAGAACCATGTCTGGGACTTACGTGATGAAAATTTAAAAAATTGACTGAGAAATAGGAAAGAAGATATTTTAAAAATAGGGAGACATACCATAGTATTGAATTAAAAAACTAAATTTTAGGGTGTGGTAAACTCTTCCTGAATTGTTGTGTAGGTTTAACACGAATTTAATAGGATATTTAAAATTTTGACAAAGTGATTATCCAATAAGATAAGGAATGTATTAAATGTATCCCCATTGCTTTATACAATGTCTGGCATGTACTAACTGCTGCTCAAAAAATCTAATGATTTGTTCTGTTTATTATTTAACAAACATCTATTGTGCAATGATAAGAGCTAAACACTTTCATGTCCTAAAATGTGAAAAGTGATGAAACTTTATTCTCATTGAGCTTGAATTTTTGTGGAGGTATTGGTGTCGTCAGAGAAAAGAACCAAAATATATGTACAGGAGGAAGTTGCTATGAAAAATTAATAAAGCAGGTAGAAAGATAGAGAATTAAGGGTTGCAGAATAGCATTAACTTCTTACTAGTCTTAGATGTTTTTCGCCTTGCAATCTACCATTCATCATATTTACTCTATTTGAAGTTCTATTCCAGTGACTTATGAGGTACAGAGAGAGGTTAGCCATATGTGGCTTATTTTGCTGCAAAAAGCATCTTGATCTGAGCAGCATCCTTCTGAATACATTATAGTAATGTCTGGGAGAGGCACATTGTGGTAAAAGTCACCCACTTGGTGTTGTGGTGTTATTTTCTGATGTTCCTAGCTCTAGTAAGGATTTCTATAAGAATCTATAAAGCTCCGACAGTGTTCAAGTTTCAAGTTTTCTAAAAGTATTCTTTGACAAATAAAACATAGCATAAAATATTGTCTTGTATTTGAAATACAAGAAAAAGAATGCCAAACACAATGTAATCAGATTTTCAGCCCTTTAACGAATATTATATATCACTTACTGTGCAAGGTATTAGGGATGTAGCAATGAATGGTGATATGGACCCCTGTTTGTTAGGTGGCTACTGTAGTAGTCAAAATAAGAAATGAGGAGAGTCTGAACAATGGTAATAGCAGTGGAAATGAATCAGAGGGGAGGGGATGGAGTCATGAAATATTTAAGGATAAATTTGACAATATTTGGCATTCAACTAGATTCTTCATACTCTAGTCAAAGTGATCTTTTAAATTTTCTAATCTAATAATGTCACCCAGATTGCCTTTTCCTTTGACTATTGAAATCCCACCTGTTCTTTAAAGACCCAGATCAAATTCCATGTCCTGCCTAAAACCTTCCACGATCAATCCATCCAGATTACTAGGAAGGTCTCTTTGGTCTCTGAGCTATTTTACCCCTGCAATGATTTTTATCACATTCAGTTCTGCATTGAAGTAACTTGAATGTGTCTTTGCTTACAACACCATTAAGAGAGCTTTTTCTTTAATTAACTTTATTGTTGAAAGTATTAACAACATCTCCCTTTGCCCCCTATTCACTCCCTCAACCCTACTCCCATCCCTTCCCCGGGCCTTCACCACACTATTGGCTTATGCATATATGCATGGAGCTTTTCTAGAGAACTATATCTAATTTATATTTATTTTATATTGTATACTGTACAGGATTTTGTGCATAATAGACATTCATTAAAAATTTGTAGCCATAGCTGGTGTAGCTCTGTTGGTTGGGCATCATCTAACGCACTGAGATGTTGCTGGTTCCATTCCAGGTCAGGGCACATGCCTGAGTTGCAGGCTGGATCCCTGGTAGGGGTCATGCAGAAGGCAGCTGATCGATGTTTCTCTCTTTCCCTTCTCTTTCTCTAAAAAGTCAATGAAAATATTAAAAATATAATAGTAATGTGTAGAAGTTATTACATTTATCAACAATTATTTGTTACTAATAATTTTATTTGGTCAAATTGTTTAGGTAGTTTGGTTTCCCAAAGTAAACTCTTACTTATATTTAAGTAAGTGAATATTAAGTGACAGTTATTAAAATTGTAAAATATATTAATGAAATTTATTACAGATTCTAGGAATAAGCTCAGACTTCTTTTCTTACCAATGTAATATGTAATCTCTCCTTAATAGTGTATGATGTCAAGGGAATGCAGGACTTTGAATGAGGTCATTTGATATTTTAAAATATTGAACCTTTACTATTTGTTAAACACTGTCATTATCTGTAAAATTTAAGGATTGGAAGATCCCAACCTTCCTTTTAGTTTAAAAAGTCTAGAATTATTCTTTAAACCTAAGCACATAGTAGATGATAAATAAACACATATTGGATTAAATTTGATGATGACCAGTCATTGAGGATAAGTCCTTTTATTACAGTTTTCATAATTTGGCTTCATAAACTTTTTTAAAATATTGAGTTAAAAAATATTGAATCTGTTGGGGTGATGGCTTTGTAAAAATTCAATGAAGATATGTTTGTTATTCACTTATTAAGAATTAAGAATTTATAAGGTTCTAGTTTTACCTTTGTTGAAGGAAGTGAGGCAATGATTATAATAAGGTCAAACCTTAGGCTAGTAAGATCCCTATAAGGATTATAATATGAGGGCATCACACAAATTTCTGTATACTTTATACAATGGACTTTTATTTAGGCTCATTTCATTTACCCATTTTTATTGTCCTAATATATTGCAGTAAGGTACATGTGCAGTTTATCAGCATATTTGTTCCTCTCACTGAAGAGTTACATGTTTTCATACAAAGGACATGGACTTGTTAGTAATGTTGTGTTTGCTCTCTTTAGAGGAATTTTCCAGGCCACAGAAAGTGTTTCTGTTCCTAGGGAGAGGAGTTACTACCCTGATTCCCCTTCTTCTACCTCCATCTTAAATGTTGCTGTTCATAATTCTGTACATATTCCCTGTGTTCTATCTGGGTAATCTTATCTACAGTCATTACTTCTATCCCAAACTATATGCTGAAAACCTTCACATTTCTATCTTGAGTCTAAGTCTTTTTCATGAGCCCCAAAGTAAAAGTTTCTTTATTTCTTCTCTCCACTAGTTTGTTTGTTTTGAGTTTACAAGCAATGCATACTTATTATAGAACACTTAAAAATAGAAAACTATATATTTGCAGGGAAAATAGTCACCTAAGGTAATATCTATTAACCCTTTGGTACATTTTTACTCTAGTATTTTGGTGCATTTTAAAATATGTCTGAGGTAGTAATTATTGGACATGATTTGGTTATACCGTTGTGGTTAAGAGCAAAGGCTTTGAAGTCTGTCAAGTACAGGTTCAAATCAAGTTCTGTTACTTACTAGTCTCGTGAACTTTGGAAAGTTTCTTAACCTCTCTGAGTCTCTTTTCTCACCTATAAAATATAATAATACTAGAGGGGTTGGGCCGGGACACAGTTGGCCTTCCAGGTGGCCAGTGGGATGCCCTTGCTGGCCCGGGATCCGGATCTGTCCCACTGATGTTCACGCCAGTTGTTGGGAGCCACCTGGTGGCAGCTTTTATATCCTTTCTTCCTTGTGGAGAGTCTAGGGAGGGGAAGCAGCTGTGGTGCCCAAGGCTCACTTCCAGGAGGCTGGCAGTGCTGTTGCGATCATGCTGACGGTGCTGGTCCATAGGTACCTGGCCTGCTCTCCAGAGATTGGACCTGCAGGACTACTGAGGAAGTGAGTGGCTGCCGCCAGGCTGGTGGGCTGCCAGGATGGGTCGGTCAGCTGAGTGGCGCTCTGGATGTGGGAGTACACTGACCACCAGGGGGCAGCTCCTGCATTTAGCATCTCCCCCCTGGTGATCAGTGCGCGTCATAGTGACTGGTCAATTGGTCATTGCAGTTGTTTGGTAGTTCGGTTGCTTAGGCTTTTATATATATAGACTAGTGGCACGGTGCACAAAATTTGTGCATGGGGAGAGGTTCCCTTTGCACAGCCTGCACCCTCTCCAATCAGGGACCCCTTGGGGGATGTCTGAATGCCAGTTTAGGCCTGATAAATCGGCAGTTGGACATCTCTCATGCAATCTGGGACCGCTGGCTCCTATCTGCTCACTTGCCTGCCTGATTGCCCCTAACTGCTCCTGCCTGCCTGCCTGATCACCCCTAACTGCCCTCCCCTGCTGGCCTGATCTCGCCCCTAACTGCCCTACCCTGCTGGCCTGGTTGCCCCCAACTGCCCTGCCCTGCTGGCCTGATCGCACCACCAATGGCCCTCCCCTGCTGGCCTGATCAGCCCTGTCTCTGCCTGCCTGATCACCTCTAACGGCCTCTGCCTTGATCCCCACCACCATGGCTTTGTCTGGAAGGAAGTCAGACATCCAGAAGATGGCCGATCAACCCGGTCTAATTAGCATATTACCCTTTTAGTAGTATAGATAGATTATATAGGATAGGATTGCTTAAGTGGGTGGGGGGCCTTTTTCAGCAGGAGGAGATGCTCTTGGCAGACAAAAACACATAATCCCTAAATCTGGACTGAGAGCCAGGCATATGCACTATACTGCCAAACCGGTCAGTAAAAAATTGAACAGCTTTCTTTTACCTTACACCAAACAGTTGTTGCCCTTAAAACCCCTCCTCAGCCCCCACCTTAGGTTCTGCCTTCCCAGTTCACCCAGATTAGGTTCTGATCGGTCGGTTTCTATGCCAGTCAGCGTCAAAAGCTCTGCCTCCTAGGCAGCCATTGGCTCCTTGCACTTCACCCAGATTTGGTTCTATGCCAGTCAGTGTCTCCAGGCCTATCAACAGGCTTGATTGGAGAGGCTGGGCTGATCAGCAGCTCCAGTGGAGGCCTGAGAGAAAGAGAGGCGTGTCTGCTGGCCAGGCCCAGAGCAAAAGAGAGAGGCAAGTGCTGATTAACAGCTGCCATGAAGGCTACGGATTAGACCCTGCTTCTCTCTCCAGGCCTCTCTTCGGGCCTGATCTGCAACCCCCTAGCAGTCAGTGTTGGGTCAGGGCGTCCGCAGCAGTGGCAGTCAGTACTGGGTCGCCACGGCAACCCAGCACTGACTTCTGGTCGGTCAAGCCTTTGGTTGTTTTGGATATTTAGGAATCTGGGTTTTTATATATTAGGATTACTGTATGGAATTGTTCTGAGGGTAAAATGAAATGCTTGTAAGATAGTCATGTTCCTGGTGCATGTTAAATATAAAATAAGGGGAAGAACTTACTGTATATCATGTATTATGCTGCATATCTTATCTATATTGTGCTGTTTTTATTAGAATTTCACCTATTAATAAAAACTTGTAGTAGCCCCAGCAGGGTGGCTCAGTTGGTTGGAATGTCATCCTGTACACCAAATAAAAGTAGCAGGTTTGATTCCCAGCCAGGGCACATACCTATGCTGCAGGTTCAATCCCTGGTAGGGGCGCATGTGAAAGGAAGCTGTTTGATGTTTCTCTCTCCCATTAAAGGTTTTTCTCTCTTCCTTCCTCACTCTCTAAAATCAATAAAAACATATCCTTGGTTGAGGATTAACAAAACACAAAAAACTTGTAGTAGACATAACAGTTCCAAATTACAAACTCTTTTATGGTACAAATGCTTTCTTAATATTAAGTATTTGGGTTGAATCTACTTTTGGGGTATTAATTATAATGTCTTCCATATCTATCATATTTTCTTTCCTTGCTTTAATATTTGTTATCTTTTATATTTACATTTCATGAATTTGTTTTATACCGTGTCAAATCTTCTGTTTACTTCCTCTGATGTACATTTTGGTTGTTACTCTGGCTTAGTTTCCTTGCTGTTAACCAATATAATTTATAGCTTTCCAAATCTGATCTTGTTATCTTATTTGGCTTCCTCTTCCTGCTTTATTGAGGCCATATTTTTTTATTTTCTTGAATGTGCCAAAGGCTTTCAACATTGTTTTCTGGCTCCTATGTGAAAACATTTGCAGAGTGTTCTGCTCTTTCTCTAAGTCTTTATGATGACAAATCTCCTTTTCCTTGTTTTTCTATACATTTCCTTTTGCTCCATGCTAGTTGTTTTCCTATATTTTTATTCTTAAAGGAAGAAGGAGTCCAAAATAGCCTTTGTACTTGCCTTTCTCTTCATCTCAACCATTTCTTCCCCATGGTCTTTGCATGGATAGCTCTTTTTCTTTTTAGATCTCCACTTACAGGTCTTTCATTTGAGGGGTTTTCTTTGACCACCCAATCTAAAGCAGGCCATCTGTTTGGTGTCACATCACTCTAGTTTAACTCTTTACATAAGACTCATCACTATCACTATTAGATATGTTGCTTCTTTCCTGTTTATTTTTTTCCTTCCTTTTTGTTTAATTTTTATCTATCCCCTTTCACTAAAACAGAAGCTCTAGGAGGTTAGGAATCTTGTCTGTATTGTTGATTGCTTTAATTTTAGCACCCACAACCATATCTGGTACATATTAGTTGCTTGATAAATACTTGCTGAATGAACAAATTAACCATTGCCCCTCTCTCTGAGCTCTTGGGTACTAATCGAACCCCTTTCTCTACTTTTACCCATGAGTCAATATTGATAGGAATAAATTGTTAAAAAAAGTAAATGGGGGAGAAGAGACAAATCTTTCTTACAGAAGAATCCCAAATTTTATATATGTATATATGTAGCCATATAATTGTATTTTCCCCACTCCAAGAGAGAGAACTTCATCTCCCTCTCTCCTTGTGTTTAGACTTAATGATTCACTTTCAGAGAAAAGAGCGTGGAAAGGGAAAAAGTACCTTTACAATGAAGAAATCTGGCAAATTCTACCTCTAGAAGGGAGAAAAATGCCCTTCTCCCCTAAATGTCTACATCCTAATCCCCATAATCTGTGACTGATACTATACATGGCAAAAAGACATGGCAGATATGATCAAGTTAAGAACCCTGAGATGGGGAGACTATCCTGGATTGCCAAGGAGGGTCCAATGTAATCACAAGGGGTATAAGAGGAATCAGTCAGAAAAAGAATATGTGATTATGGAAGTAGGGGTTGGAGTGATGCTCTTTGAAGATACAGGAAGGTAACATGATCCATAGTATGCAGGTGGCCCCTAGAAGCTGGAAAAGGCAAGAAAAGAAATCTCCCCTTAATAATTCTAGGCTTCTGACCATCAGAACTATAAGATAATCAATTTGTGTTGTTTATAGCCACTAAGTATGTAATAATTTATTACAGCAGAAAGAAATAAGAAATGAATACACCATGTTTCCAGAGGCTTGCTCATATATTCCAAGGGTTGTCATTTCTGACTTAATATAAACACAAGAGAGGTATCAACAGTGGCGAAGGTGGTCTGGAGGGTAGGTACCATAGAAGGGAACAGCTCCTTTGCCAGGTCTCCATTTCCCTGCGGGAGCTAGTTTTCCTCACTTTTTGTCTGCACAATATTTAGTGGAAGTTGAGGGAGATATGTTATTTAAAATTGGACATTCATGTATTTATCTTGAAGTTTTCCATACATAATGTATACTCACTGTGAAGTATTTGGACAGTATAATTCCACTGCTCTGAAAGCAGTGTTAATATTTTGAAGTTCATAAATAGAAGTATTTATTCAACATGAACATTCCCCAGTACTGCAAATACAATGTGTCCAAACCGATTTAGTCTTATTCCCCAGCACCTGCTTCCATATCTGTAGTCTTGGCCTCATTTAATGACACCACCATTCACTCAGTTGCCTGTGACAGATGCTTGGGCCTCATCCTGGACCTTTCTTTCTTCCTCATTGCTCATATTCAGTCAGTCACCAAGTCACTATTTCTCCTTCCTAATTATTTCTCCAATCTGTTCCCCCTGCTGCTTTCTTCTTCTTTTTTTTTTAAATCTTCACCTGAGGGTATTTTCCCATTGCTTTTTAGAGAGAGTGGAAGAGAGAGGGAAAGACAGAGAGAAATATTGATGTGAGAGTAACACAACGATTGGTTGCCTCCTGCATGAACCCCGACCAGGGTCCTGGCTGGGGAGGAGCCTGCAACTGAGGTACGTGCCCTTGACAGGAATTGAACCTGGACCCTTTGGTCCACTGAGCCAAACCAGCTAGGGCTGCTTCATTCTTATTACCACATTCTTACTTCAGGGCCACATAATTTGTCACCTGGATCATTACAACATTCTTCTGAGCTAGGCCCAAGCCAGTTCTGCTGGATTTTGGCTGTGCAACATTTTAACTGATAGGTTAACTGCTCTAAATGAATTAGGGGCCTGGAAGTTGGTAAAAATAAGTTTTTCTTTAAAAAGTTTTCATTTCTCTCTTTTTCCAATCTTTAATTTCCACCCCCCCCCCTGCTCCCCACCCTCCCATAAACTTCCCAATAGATGCCATTGCATGTATAAATTAAAAGACTATATGAAATTTCCACAGGGTTGCAAAGCACAGTTGGATCATGTTCTTATTTGGGTTACATGTGACAAGCAATATGGACCTATGAAATAATTCAGAGCCTTAATTAATGTGGGTGTTTTTTAAAAATATAGAGCCAGAAAACAAAGTTTTCCTTTGTCCTTTTAGATATCCATGCTGTGTGATATTTCAACTCCCAATCTCCCACTTACTCCACCGCCATTTTTAGTCCTCTAGCTCTGAGTTAGTTTCCTGTGGTTACTAATTACCATAAACTGGGTGCTTGAAAACAACAGAAATGTGTTCCCACTCTGTTCTGGAGGCCAGAAATCTGAAATCGGTATCCCTGGGCAGAAATCACGGTGTCAGCAGGACCATGCTCCCTCTGGAGGTTCTAAGGGAGAATCTGTTCCTTGTCTTGCCCAGTGGCTGTCAATGTTCTGTGGCTCCTGACTGCCTCTGACTTCATGTCACCTCCTCTGTGTGTGTCTCAACTCCCAATTTCCCAATCATTATTTTCTCTCTACCATTCACAATGAACAGAAGAAGAGTAATGATTTTTCTTTGTCCTGGAAGCTCTACTCTACTAGTTTCTGTGCCGGCAGGTTTTAGCTATGGCAATTTCAAGCTTTGTGTACCTCAGACAGCCCTACTATGAGCCTCCTCTGAGAGCCCAAATCCTTAATCTGCCATCAAAGGAAAGGAAATGTGTTTTCTCCTCCCCTCCTGAGGATCTCCTTATCTGTGGTATGTTATGAAATGAATTCTCCTGACAGTAAAGACGTTTTCCTGCGTCATCACAGCATGACATAGAAATAGGCTATAGATAGCTAGAAAGAAATCCTCTGGTGATCTTAGCAGTCTGTTTTCTGGGAAACAAAATAACAGAGGCAGCAGAGTGAATTCAAACTAAACCTGATATTTTTGACAGGAGCTATGCCTAGATATAGACAGAGTCATTTATTTTTTCCATGATACATTTTTGAAAATACTATCATGTAATTTTGTACAAACTTGTCTGAGACCAGCCATTGTCCAGAATTGTCAGGTCTGTCAGGCATGGCTTAAGTCCCACTTTTGCCTTCTCAAACTCGGGTGGCTATTGGAGTCAGTGAGAAGCCACCTCGAACATACTTTTCTCTCTTGGTTCCCCGAGGCAGAACTAACACTGATAAGGCCTCTAGGGAGGGAATAGCTATTTGATCTCCAGACCCTACAGTCTGCCTCTCCATGTTACATTTATCCTCTGACCATATGACATGAAGGGAAAATTACATAAAAATTAGCTTTTGATCACATACTCCTACCCATTCTCCTTAAAAGGAGTTCATTTAACTGATTGACCCTTCTGTTGAAAAAGCAAAATTCAATACTGAGTTTGGAGTTTCAGAAATCCGATTTTTTGGACCTGGGTTTGCCAACATAACTGTCAGTTTATTTAATCTGTTACCAGTTTCTTTAACTTTCTTCTTTTTTCTGAACAAATACTTTCTCTTGTCTTAAAAATTAATGAGATGATATGCTTGAATTACTTTGTTCTCCCTGGAAGGTAGACCTGAATCAATTCAAGTTGATTTTTGAAAGGAGTTGAAAACAGAGTTAAGGCTATTTGTTTTGCTAAGAATAGTGTGGCTCCACAAATAACAGATTACATTACTTTAAAGATAGAAAAAGATTGTAGAGATAGTGCTCAACCCTCTTAAATGTAAAAAAGACAGGGAATCTGATATGCAAAGGGGGGAGAACTTCAAGTTCACATAACAAGGGAAAGACCCAAGACATGAGTGAGTACCCATGTTTTCTGGTATACAGTGCTATTTTTATCTCAGAAACCTGTAATTTGCATATTTAAAACATCTATGAATAAATGTATTCCATCAGATTATCAGTATTGTATAGTGCATGTGATAAATTTAATATTTACAGTTAAATTTGGGATAGCCTTTATCATTATTTTATGTGTAAAAACTTTTTTATTGGCTAAAGAGTCCAAGTAGTTTCTTTTCTGTGGGTTGTCTAAGTATTAATCTGGGAATCAATGCTTATATTAATTATAATAAAGAAATCAAGTATTAATCTAGTAATCAGTGGGGAATAGGAAGGTGGATAAAAATATAATAGAAATTCAACCCAGTCTGTATCCTAAACTTTGTTGTGAGTGCTATTTTAGTGTATTTGGTCTTATACATATACTTAATGACACATCTATATCCAGATGCAACTCTTGCTGTTAACAACATTGTTAATTCAATTCCAACTTTCTATCCTGCCTCAGTTATTTTGTTTTCCCTAAAACAAAGTGCTAAAATCATTAGACAGTTTTTTTACATTTATATATAACCCCATGTATTAGTTTTCTCTTGCTGCTGTAACAAATAATCATAAACTCGGTGCTTAAAACAACACCAATTTGTTATCTGGCAGTCCTGGAGTTCATTGGGCTAAAGTCTGTGGCCCTTTGTGGAGACTCTAAGGGATAATCTGTTCTTTGCCTTTCCCAGCTTCCAGAGACTACCTGCATTCCTTTGCTCTTAGCTCTGTTCCTCCATTTTCAAAGCCATAACAGTGGGTTGAGTTCTTTTGACATCTCATCACTTGGACCAACTTTTGAGTCTGTTTCTCTTTTGTTTGTTCATTGGTTTTGTTCTTTAGATTCCATATATAAGTGAAATCATATAGTTTTTGTCTTTCCCTATCTGACTTATTTCACTTAACATAATACCCTCTAGGTTCATCCATGCTGTTGAAAATGGTATGATTTCATTCTGTTTTTATGGCCAAGTAATATTCCATTGTATATCTGTACCATAAATTTTTTGATCTATTCGATTACTGATGGGTACTTGGATTGCTTTCATATCCTGCCTATTATAAATAATGCTGCAATGAACATAGGGGTGCATATATATTTTTTAAATTAGTGCTTTGGGTTTCCTCAAATATATTCCCAGAAATGGAATCGCTGGGTCATAAGGCAATTCCAGATAATGGCTCTTTTTCAATTTAAAAAATTATTTTCTAAAAAATTCATCATAAATTCTCATTTTAATGCCCCTCATATATAAGTATACATATAGTATATAATATGGAAATTATAGAAAATTTGGAAATGCAAAAAATAAAATAAATTCCACATTATTCCATGTTATCCAAGGTAAACCAGTTATTGTGGTGGTATACTTCCATTCAGCTGTTTCTGCCTGCATATCTTTTACATGGTTATCATAATGTCTCTACAATTTTGTATTTTGGTGATGCCATTAGTACTTTCCATATTATTAATTATCTTAATAATCAACTAGTCATTTTCTCTAATATTAATGCAATATTAACACTTTCTATGTTATTATTATATATTCTTCTAAACAGAAAATTTAAAAATAAATTGAATTGCAAAATTAACACATGGTCATTATTTTTAAAATTAGAATGTACTTATACAGAGAAAGAAAATTTATATCATTCATAATCCAACTACTCGGTTAATATTTTAGTCTATATTTATAGAAAAAGTATGTGTATATAATTATTTTTACAAAATGGGTTCATATTTTAAGTATTATATTTGCATTTTTCACTAACTATATCAAAGATATATTTCTGTGTCTTCATTTCTCTTCAGTATCACTTTATGTGACATGCTTATAAAATGCTTTAAACACTCTCTGGAACATAATGAGCACTCAAATGTAGTTGTCAACCTCATCATGAGAATTATTGTATGCGTGTATCAAAATTTGTATTAACATTTTCCCATTTGTAATATTTTTATTTTGAAACAATGTCAAATTTACAGAAAACTGCAAGTTGTCTATTGTTTGAACTATTTTAGAGAGTAACTTGCTAACAGAATGCCCATCAACCTCAAGTTCTCCATTGTATATAATTCCTGTAAATGAAAATGTTCTTCTATATAACCTAAATTCAACCATCAAAACCAGGAAATCAACATTAACACATTATTACATTCTAATCAAAGCCAAGATTTTTCCAGTTATTTCAAAAGTGTTTTTGATATCAAAAAGTTCCAACTCAGAATCATGCATTGAATTTAATTGTAAGGTCTCTTTAGTTTTCTTCCATCTGATACACGTTCTCAGTCTCTCCTTGACTTTCATGAATTTGCCACTTTTGTAGATTACAGTCCAGTTATTTTGCAGAAAATCCTTTGGTTTGCGTCAGTTTTAATGGTTGGTCATGATTATATTCAGGTTTTCCTTCTTCAGCAGGAATGTAATAGAAATGATATTGTATCCTATCAGGTGACACATGATTTTAATTTGTCCCATATTGATAGTCACCTTGATTAAGATGGTGTCTGTCAGGCTTCTCCACTGCAAAATTACTTTTTCTCCCCTTCCTAATTAATGGCATTTCTTGGTGGGAGGCTGTATGTACATTGAGACTATGAATATCTGTTCCTCATTAAGCTTTTAATATTTCATTCATATCATTATAAATTAATAGGTTCTTATTTTATTCAAAGAGTTATGATCAGTCATTTATTTTGATGCCAGATTTGGCCAATAGGAGCCCATTCAGATTGTTTTCTGTGTCCTTTTGACATGTCTCCATCATTCTCTCTTTCATTTTGAGTTTATCTTTTACTTTTTGCATGCTTCCTTACATTCTGGTTCATCTTGTACTTTCTCTGCCTTAGCCCTAGAATCAGTTATCCTGGATCCTTTTAGTAGAGAAAAGTGTCTAGAATCAAAATCTGTGTATTTGTGTGCTACGTGTATTCATTTTTCTTGGGTATTGCTGTTCCCAGGGCCTTTAAATGGGGACAATGCTAGGAAATATGTATATATGTGTGTGTACACACAAACACACACAGACACACACACACACATACATATATACATACTGAGTGGCCAGATTATTATGACCACCCCATCAGTACTTCGTTAGGAAACATTTTGCCTTTAATACTGTGGCAATTCTTCTTAGCATTGACTTCACGAGATGTTGAAAGGTGATGTGAGGAATCTGACACCATGCCTGATGAATAGTACTGTCCAGTTCTGTGAGATTTGATGGTTGTGGAACCAGCAGCCAGATGGCTCTTTTAACTTTGTCCCACAAATGGTTAATTGGATTGAGATCTGGTGATTGTGGGGGCCACCTAAGCAAGGTAAAATCTCCCTCATGTTCTTTAAACCACTCCTGCACAATACGAGCACCATGGCATGGCACATTGTCTTGTTGGAAGAAGCCATCTCCACTGGGATACGCCATCAACATGATAGGATGAACCTGATCGGCAACAATTATAGGTATGTTGTGCTATTTAGACATTGTTTCACACAAATTAAATGGCCCAAATCATGCCAGGAAAACATGCCCCAAACCATAACATTGCCCCCACCAGCTTGAAGGGTTGTACTCATGCATGTGGGGTGCATGCTTTCATGCTGTTTCCACCAAATTCTCACTCTGCCATCTGCATGATGCAACCGAAACGTGATTCATCGGACCACATGGCTTTTTTCCAATGCTTGACTGTCCAATCCTTGTGTTCCTGTGTGAATTGGAGCCGTTTTATCTTGGTAACTGCAGACAGCAAAGGTGTTTGAACAGGCCTTCAGCTGTTTTGCTGATACTCACTCCATGGCTCCAAGCGCCAACAATCATCCCACGTTCAAAGGCTGTTAAATCACGTTGTTTACCCATATCTTCAGAGAAAAATCACTTCTAGTGTCGTGGTAAACAACCTGCTTCCCCATTTATAATGGTCTGGTCCTCTAGCAACTTCAGTGCAAAATTATAGCTAATTTGCCTACAAATGTCACGTGGTCATAATAATCTGGCCACTCAGTGTATATATGAATAATTTATTGTCCTGTTTACAGATATAGATAGTGGCCCTAATAGGAGAGATTAAATGATCTTAAACTGTCTAATATATATATATGTATTAGAGGCTGGTTGCAGAAAGATTCCTGTAAGAATAGGGCTTCCTTGGGCCTATTCCTGCAGCTGGAGCGAAGCAGAGAAGGGAAACTTCGCTCCCTTCTCTGTTGCCTCGGCTCCCTCCCTTCTCTGCACTTCGCTCCCTTCTGCAGAGCTTGGCTTCCTTCTACACTGTCTTCAGTCTTCGCTCCATGCCTGCATATGCAAATTAACCACCATCTTTGTTGGATTAATTTGCATACTCATCCTGATTAGCTGGTGGGCATAGCAGAGTGACATCAATTTGCATGTTTCTCTTTTATTTGTGTATATATATATATATATATATATATATATATATATATATATATATTACACATTTACATTCATATTAACTATCTCACCAATACTTCAAATTCTAATCCAACATCAGAAAGCTCATTCTAGTTTTCTCCCTTTCTATGTTTTTACTCCTCAATTTCTAACATTAAAAACCATGTCTCCCATTATTTGACCAATGTCCCTGTATGTAGCCAATACTCTGCTGTACCTTTACCCTCTCTCAATCCAAGTGTTGGCCTCCAACAATTTTTGCCTGGCTGTGGCTGCTGTCCCCCTGCATGAAAATCATCCTCATTTTGTTTGAATTTCAACTGACCATGCCAGGCCTGCAGTGACATCTTCCCCATTGTCTGAAGCCCCATACATGGCCTCCATCATACCCTCCCTCCCCTGACCCAGAGAATAACTACTTTACTTGGCCCACTAATGGCTTTCAGACTGAACTGTTCAGGAAGATGAAGGGAATGAACTTTCTCTATATTTTGACTTTTGAGTTACTGTCACTTTTTTCATTACAAACCTGATTTTTTAATGATTATAACACTTCTATTGGATGTTTAGTTATCTCACATACTTTTTGTTGTTGTTATTATAAATAAATAGTCTTTTAATGTAGTTAACATCCATATTTCCTTAATTATATTTTACTAGAGGCCCGGTGCACAGAATTCATGCATGGGAGGGAGAGGGAGTTCCCTCAGCCCAGTCTGCACCCTCTTGCAATCCAGGACCCATTGGGGGATGTCTGACTGACATCCCTCTTGCAATCTGGGACTGCTGGTTCCTAACTGCTTGCCTGCCTGCCTGATCACTTCTAACCGCCTCTGCCTCAGCCCCTACCGCCACGGCTTCATCCGGAAGGTTGTCTGGAAGGACGTCTGGAATGACGTCCAGAAGGTCATTCACTGTCTGGTCTAATTAGCATATTACACTTTTATTATTATAGATGATATTTTTGCTTGTCAAGTTAAATACTTTTCTTCAGATTAATATTAATTAGCTTAGTGATTTATTATTATTGCTGATTTTATTCTTATATTATAGAACTAAGCTGTCAGAAAATGAGGCAGTTGGGAGTAAGATGATTTTTCAGATTATCTATACTAATAAAAGGGTAATATGCTAATTAGACTGGGAGACCTTATGGAGACCTTCTGGATGTTGTTCTGGACAAAGCCTGGGACTTGGCTGGCCTGCAGACTGCCCCCAGACCCTTGCCCAGGCCACCCTGCCCCCCACCCCAGGCCGCCCCACCCTCAGCGGGGAACCCCACCCAGACCTTATTTGGGGCATGGATGGCCTGCAAACAACCCTCAGCCCCTTGCCCAGGCTGACCCTACCCCCCAGCGGGGACCCTCACCCTGATGGGGGCATGGCCAGCCTGCAAACCCCCAGTGGCCCCTTGTCCAGGCCGGCCCCATCCCCCAGCGGGGACCCCCCCCACACCAATCAGGGTGTGGCCAGCCTGTAAACCGCCCCAGGCCCCTGGCCCAGGCCAGCCCAGCCCCCCAAGGGGACCCCCACCCTGATCTGGGACCCCCTTCAGGGAAGACCAGCCAGCCCACCATGCACCAGGTTTCTATCTATACCAATAAAAGGGTAATATGCTAATTAGACCGGACATCCTTCCGGACAAAGCCATGGTGGTGGGGCCAAGGCAGAGGCAATTAGGGGTGATCAGGCCGGCAGGGGAGAGCAGTTAGGGGGATCAGGCTGGCAGGGGAGAGTGGTTAGTGGGATCAGGCTGGCAGGGGAGAGCAGTTAGGGGGATCAGGTCAGTGGGGAAGAGCAGTTAAGGGCGAGATCAGGCTGGCAGGGGAGGGCAGTTAGGGGCGATCAGGCAGGCAGGCAGAGGCAGTTAGGGCCAATCAGGCAGGCAGGTAGGTGAGTGGTTAGGAGCCAGCAGTTGGACATCCCCCGAGGGGTCCCGGATTAGAGAGGGTGCAGGCTGGGCTGAGGGACACATGCCTCCCTTGCACTAATTTCATGCACCAGGCCTCTAGTATAATATAAAAGCCTAAGCAACCATCCGACCATTCGACCTTTTGCCTGGTAACTATGATGTGCAATGACCACCAGGGAGGAGATGCTCTGACCAGTAGTGGAGGGAACCTGATTCCTAGTGGAATTGGTCATGGGTTAGGTTGCTGCTTGGCACTGTTGGCCCCGAATCTGCTTCACTCACGCCCCGGACCCAGAGAGGAGGGCTCCCAATTTCGAGGTGTGTCACCTGAGAACTGCCCTCTCACAATCTGGGACCCCTTGGGGGATGTTGGAGAGCTGGTTTCAGCCTGATCCCTGCAGGCCAGACCGAGTGATCCCAATGGTGCACATATCCGTGCACCGGGCCTCTAGTTATAGTATAATTTGTAGAATCACTACTTTCTCATAATAATCAATTTTTGAATGGTGATGATTTTAAAACCTCTTGCCCAGTAACCTGTTCCTGCTTATTTAATGTTAGGAACATGAGTGGGAAAAGTCTGATTTTCTTAGCCTGAAGAGAAGAAAGCCGTTCATATTGAGCTCCCTTCTAGCTCCACTTTCTGCCATTTCTAATTTTGGTATCCTATACTGTTGCTGTAATCACATTATTTTCCCTTCCCCAAATATGCCACATTCTTTTGAATGTCTATGATAGTATTGGATTATCCAATAGGCAGGTTAAGCACATGCTGAGGGCACCACAAAGGCATAAGCACCAAGCGATAAGGGGAAAAAGAGTATTTGACATTTCCTGAGCATCAGATTTGTTCTTATCAAAGTAATTAGATCTTTGTTGGATTTCCTTTCCCTAATTTAGAGTGTAAAGCTAGTTCTGTTTCGAAATACATATAAGGATGAACGTAAAGAGGCAGTATGCAAGAGGAAATACAATAGTCTTTTCTGTGAGTCAGGCTTCTTAAGGTTTATGCAGACACTCTGTGCCTTTGCTACTGGGGCACTATCAGCCCCGAATCTGCTTCACTCGCACCCCGGACCACCAACAGAATTACATGATATTTCATCCTACAGCATTTGATTGCACATTTATCATATCACTTAGCACGTTGTGTAATAATTACTTTTTAATAGTTTCCCCGACTAGACTATGAAGTCCATGAGGAAAATAACATGTTTCTATCTAGCCATTTATTTCCTGCATCTAACCCAGTGACTTATGCAAAGTGGAGACTCACTAAATGTTCTGGAACTGAATAATTTATTGTCCTGTTTATAGATGCAGATAGTGGCCCTTGTAGGAGAGATTACATGATCTCTCTTAGACTGTTGGACATCTGACTCAATAACATCTACCAGGACATGTCCTAGTAGTCCCATTTTGTTAATCTGTACAACAAACTGTTCAGGGAATAGGCATTGCTCAGAAATAAGCAATCTGAAGAGGCCATAAGATTCTTATGCCACAAAATGGTTTACTGGTGGATTTTTCTCTTAACTTGTCAAGTGTTGTAACAACCAGGATACATCTTTAGATTTTCTAGATTTATTCTTATACACACATGATCATTCAGTTGCATTAGTTCTTTAAAAAGCAGAGAACCTTCTCAGTTAAACCAAAGATTCAGGCACCTTCTGGTCTGTTCACTAGAGGCTGTTTTAGGGGGGATATAATTCTAAAATTCTGTTATTTGATGGATTCCATATGACCATTTATGGCCTATTGCAGTCATAGAATGACTTAAATTATTACTGTCCTAGAGTGACATTCCCGGAATCCAAAATGATTCCAAAGATCATCTTTTGAGCATGGAGCCATCTGAGTAGAATATCTACCAACTGGTAGTGGTTCCCAGATGCCATGAAAGCTGGTTTGTTGTGGGTATTGTCACAGGTCAGAAATGAAAAAAGAAAAACAACAACTTAGTGATTTTTTTTCTCCCAGAAAAATAAATCTATTGAGTATAAAGAACCATCTTTTAGTCTTATATTGCCCTTTAGTTTTTGGTTGTTAAAATGTCCTTTTAGGCCCTAACTGAGCCGGCCTGCAGACTGAAGGGTCCCAGGTTCAATTCCGGTCAAGGGCATGTACCTTGGTTGCGGGCACATCCCCAGTAGAAGGTGTGCAGGAGGCAGCCAATTAATGATTCTCTCTCATCATTGATGTTTCTATCTCTCTCTCCCTTTCCCTCTCCAAAATCAATAAAAATATATTTAAAAAATATCCTTTTACCCTTTCTTTAATGAAATGATAGTGATAAGGGATTCTGTACCTTATTATCTGAAAACCTTAAGGTGAGATATGTTTCAGAATTTAGGTTCTTTTTGGATGTTAGACAGGGAATACAGTGCCTATAACCAATAGTACTTAACTTCAGCCCGGGTTGAGTTGGTACCTCGAAACCAGTTACAGTAATATTTCTGCAGTGAAATGGAAGAATATTTATACTAAGTGAGATAGAATTAGCCTGTGGATAGCCTCACATTTGTTCAGGTCAGGGTTTACTGCCAGATGAGTTCAGATCAGTTCAGATTTTGCTGCCAAATGAGTTACAGGCAAGAAAAAAAAGGACGATTTGATCTCCAATTATTTGGATTTTGAAATTGTGGATAAAGGGTCATGGGCTTATAATTGCCTTTAAAATATTATTTCTTTGGAAAATAAAGTTGGCTACCCTTTGTAAGACCCCAAGATGTTTTTGAAATTTCTCTGGTCCACAAAACCCAAAAGCATGGGAAAACACTCCCTTTGAAAGCTGTTGAAGTGATTATAACTTAACTCATCCCTAGCAAATGATAATGTAATCTTTGAATGTTGCAAGATTCCTCAAATAGACTTAATCAAAGTAAGTTGAAATTAAGTTTATCTTGTAGCAATTTTAGGAAACTGGAGCAAGAGAGAAAGTTGCAGAAACCACCCACATTTCCCAGTGATAGGTTGGGATTCTCTGTGAGATTGGTTTTAATAGAAAGATCGTCTGGGATACATTATTTTTGGCCAATGGATAAGTGAACTTTAGACCCTGGAGAGAGGTCTGTGTTGGGGAAGGGCAACCACAAGTAGCTATGTTAAGTTAACTGATTAATTTTTGGCATTTATGGGTTATGTTTCTATTAATCAGATGTGACTAACAATTTCCATCTCATATGTTTAAAATGAGTTAGCAGCCATTGGAGCACTTTGATAATATAGACCACCTTACCATGTAAAATTGTTATTTTGAGGAGTAATTGCATAATGCATATTCATGTGTATCATTGTCCAATCTGGCTTCCTGTTGGAGAGGTAATTTGATCTCTTTATTCTACATGGTCTTTTAAGGCTCTCTTCTCTAGCATCCTAGCAGGGTATACTATCTAAGTTAGAAGTATAATAGTCTTTGCCTTCAAAATTTTGTGAAGGCAAGCTTACCTAATTAAAGGGTGTCCCAAAATTCACACAAGAAGTAATTTTGATAGAAAACACAGGTTTATAATTAAAAATTATAAATTTTTTATTGATTCATAAAGTATACAGTATAGGGTTATGTATGGAATAGCATATCAGGTAAATGGCCTCCACGGCTTTGCTGGCACATACGCCCGAGAAACAATTCAATTACTGCATGAGTCATTTCCTGGTCGTGTAATTTCCCATTTTGGTGATCAGAATTGGCCGCCCAGATCATGCGATTTAATGCTGTTGGACTTTTTTCTTTGGGGTTTTTTGAAGTCTAAGGTTTATGCCAACAAGCCCATGACCACCCATGCCTTGAAGGAGGAAATTGAGTGCTGTATCAACAAAATTCAGCCACATTTATGCAAAAACGGTCATGGAAAATTTCAACAAAATAGTGCGTATGTGCCAGAAAAGCCGTAGAGGCCGTTTACCCGATATTCTATTCCATACATAACCCTATACTATCTACTTTATGAATCAGTAAAAAAGTTACAATTTTTAATTATAAACCTGTGTTTTCTATCAAAATTACTTCTTGCATGAATTTTGGGACACCCTTTATAACCTCATAAGTGGATATGTGTTGGTGGTATACATCTATATGTCCTATGAAGTAATAGAATCAAAGCAACACAGCTCCATAATTCTTATTGTAGCAAGTTTTTTCCAGAATGTGGACTTGGTAAAACAATAGTTAGGTATCGTACCTAACTATGCTGTAATTTGGTGTTTCCTTGCTTACAAACATTGTTTCTCTGTTAAAAAATGTGCCACTTGTTGATTTATTGATCCTCAGCTTCAGTTTCACCCTTTTTGCCTGCTCTGTGAACATGGACCCAAGCCCTTTAAATATTTGTTTCCTTGACCAACTGGTATGAAAGTTCTGTCAATAAGAGGGTGCCAGAAAGGCAGATCAGGAAGAGAGGGTTTTGCTTCCTGGTTTCTGAAACTCGTGTATCTTTTCTAGTGCTCAGCTTCTTTACCTAAATGTCAGTAGCTTTTCCTATTGCCCCCTTTAGATAGAGTTATGGCTTACCAGTGCTTCTGGTAAGGCACTTTCCGGAGCATGTGTTTCAGTATGTTCCAAATGGTAGGCTCATCTTTAGAATTTCTGGAAAATCCAAAGGTAAGCACCACAGGAAATTCTCTGCCCTTCAGTGAGCTGTGCCCTCTCCAAAGAAGGCCTGGATCTTGGCCCTAGGTAAACAACGAGCACTTCCTTGAACATTTACACACTGCATCTCAGCCCTGGAAGAGGGATCTCTTCCTAAGTGTTCTTTCTCAGCCTTAGGAGTAGTTGTTTCTGATATCTGTGATTCCTCTATTTTTTAGAATTCCCTTTACTCATTACTAGTCAATTGCTTATCACTCCAATTCCATGTTATTCCAATTTCCCGTTATAGTTAATAATTCCTTATGTGAAACTCCCAGTTCAAATTACTGTTTGGTTTCTCTCTCTTGATTAGACCTAGACAGAAGCAACCAGTTAAAGGTTCCTATGATATCATTGTGCCTATAGGTGAAAACACTAAGATAAAAACATTTCAAATATCCTTTAGGAAAATATCTTAAAATAACATAAAGTTGAAATGTCCTTGCTGTGGAGCCTCTGTATACCTGTGTATTTATCTCTCCTCTCTCTCTGTGTCCCCCAACATTGCTTAGGTGTTACCTGTCTCCTCCTGTTCTGTTCCCATTTGCCTTTATAAGCTTTGTTTGTAATCCCAACTTTGCCTTTAATAAGATATCAGTTGACCTCTCTGGGTCTCAATTTCATTCTTGGTGAGACAGAGATAATAGAAGATCATAAATTAATGAAATAAATGACAAGAAAGTGTTTTGTAGTTTGTAGGGCATCATACAAATAAATTGTGAGTATGTGAAAGTTTATTTTTGTATTATTATTTATTAATTATTATGTTATTTTCCATATGAAAAACTCTAAACCTAATTTTGTCCCACCCTGTATATAATTTTTAGATGAAGTAGAATGTTCTGGGTGCTAAAAAAAAAGAGCAAATAGGATATGGGAGTCCAGACAACTATGTTTTCATTGTGGCCTGAAGATTTGTGGTTTAGTTCCAAGGAATGCCGCCTGATCTTGAAGGATCTAAGCTGCCATTTGTTAAATTGCTGTGACACAAATGGGCTTTGTGTGAGGTACTTTACATATGTTATCATATTTAATCTTTACATTTATTCTTATTTCTTCCATTGTTTTATTATGACTTGGGCTTATTTTCAAAATATTTTCCTTGAGGGCAGAGTTATAAAGTTTTATTCACTTATTTTGTTTCATTGAAACCCTCCTGTGTTTCAATTAAATGTGGGAATAATCAATGGCAGTAAAAGTCTTCAAGTCAGAAAATTTTAATTTTTATGCAGCTTTTCAGGTATGTTCTGTTCTTGTATATATCCATGGATACTTCTGTTTGAACAATTGGTTAAGTGTTTTCACCTTAGATCAAGAATAAAGATTCTCTATGATAATCTCTATATTGAAAAAGGGAATGATTTGTTTAAAAATTATTCTCTCTTGTTTGCCAGGAGATAGTGTCAGTGGGTGTAGAACATTCTAGGGGGTTACATGGTTGACCTCAGGAAGAAATGTAACATACTACTTAAACTAGAGATGGGTGCTCTTTGAATGCAAAATATTCTGTCAAATTACAGAATGAGTGCATCTCTCAGTGGAAGATGTTGCAAAGTGCAAGTGACTGTGAGTCCTGAAAGCACTTCTCTGCACAGGTTGGATTCTATGATATGTCCTCCAAAGACAAGTCACCTTTCTCTTATAAGTCAAGAGTTATGAGTCTTCAGATTTATTAGAAACCCCTTCTTCAGTTTTAAATTCCTTTGTGATGAGTTGTGTACTCTTCCTTTGTCAGTCTGCAGACAAGATGGAAACTTCCTGTTTGTCTGGCAAACAAATATGAGAGATAGCCTGTGCCGCTTTAAGAAATAGCTCCTATTAGATTGGAGTTTTCTGAAGTATGCTGCACATGCTACAGCGGTATGCAGACTGCTGACAGTACACAGGTTTATACTTTAAATTGGAATTGTTTTGTTATTTCAAGTCTCAATGCTTTTTATAAAAAAAGCCTACTGTATCACACTTGTGATTTCATGGATTTTATTGCTGAAGTCAACACTAGAGCAAGTAACAACACCTTGTTCAGACCAACTGAATTTCTGGTGCAGGGCTCAGATATGCCTGAGACTGCATGGCTGCAATCTTTTAAGGGCTAGAGTAAAATTTTACATCCAGAAAATGGTAAGTTTCAAATATACGAAGTATTTATAGTATATGCAATTGTGAATTGGAATCAGGCTTGTGGATTGGAATGTATTTTTTTCCTGTTTTGTTGTTAAACTAACATGCTCCGTGGATAAAATGGAATTTTTAAAATGTAAAGGTTCCAGACTGTGATGAATATCCTAATACTAATGCATGATTTTGATGAAATTAGTCATGTACCTTCAGATATGAAGACCTAATTTAGTAATTGCCTGAACCATCTGCTACTGATGTAAAAGGACCAACTGCAAAGAAAATCACACAAATGTAATGAAAATTATTCTAAATTTGTGTTTTACATAGGCATGATGAGAATTAATCTTTTTTCTTATATATCATATGTTTGGAGAAATGTTCTGGTATGAAACCTTCCAATTCCACCTGTTATCCTATATAATAAACAGCTAATATGCAAATTGATCATCATGCCCTTGCACAAGATGGCCACCCCCATGTGGTCACAAGATGGCCACCACAAGATGGCTGGCAGAGGAGGGCAGTTGGGGGGGGGCAGGCCTGCAGGGGAGGGCAGTTGGGGGCAATCGGGCAAGCAGGGGATCAGTTAGGTTCAATCAGGCTGGCAGGGGAGTGGTTAGGGGGTGAGCAGGTCGGCAGGCAGAAGCGGTTAGGGACAATCAGGCAGGCAGGCAGGTAAGCAGTTGGGAGCCAGCAGTCCTGGATTGTGAGAGGGATGTCCCACTGCCAGTTTAGGCCCTGTGGGATTGAGCCTAAAGCAGTAGTCGGACATGCCCCGAGGGGTCCCAGATTGGAGAGGGTGCAGGCTGGGCTGAGGGAAATTCCCCCAGTGCACAAATTGGGCCTCTAGTTTTAAAATATACAAGGAGTACTGTACAAAACCTACTTCAGAGGTTCCTCAAAAAGTTAAACATAGATTTGCCATATGACTCAGAAATTTCTCTTCTAGGTATATGTCCAAAATAACTGAAAACAGGTAGTCAAACAAATATATGTACACATATCTTCACAGTAATACTATTAACAAGAGCCAAGAGGTGGAAATATCTCAAAATGTCTATTGATGAATACGGATAAACAAACCATGGTATATACATACAGTGTTATATTTAGCCACAAGCAGGAATGAAATACTGATAACACTATACATGCTCAATGAAAGAAACCTGGCACAAAAGATCACATAGTATATGATTCCATTTATGTGAAATATCAAAATAGATAAATCCATACAGACACAATACATATTGGTGGTTGCCATTGGCTGTGGGGAGAGGAGAATACGGAGCAACTGTTTACTAGATTTGAGTTTTTATTTTGGGGTGATGACAATATTTTGAGACAAGATAGATTAGATAGAGTTGGTAGTTGCCCAACATCTGGAATTCACTATATGCCACTAAATTGTTCATTAAAAATTGTTGATTTGATATTATGTGAAAATCATTTCAAAAATACCCCAAAAGACAAAAACCCTACCCCATAGTGTGGCGAGTGTGGCACTGTGTGGGTACTAGGATGTTAGGTTGTACACAAACATTTATTGCTTTAGCAGATATGTATTGTGAGGGTATAAAAAAATGACTTTCCTTCCACCTTGTAAGTTCTTCTAGCTGGGCTAGTCAAATTAACAGACAGATTAACAGGAGAAAATGCCCAATGTTTATTGTATGAATGTACATTCAGGGATACCATAAGATAGGAGATCCTCAAAGAGGCATTGGACAGTTGAGGTTTATATGCCACGATGGGCAAAGGAGAAGGGGGGAAGGCATCTGAGATTACAAAGGGAAATTAGGCAATTCATAGTTAGAAGAGAAAGAGAGAACAAGTGGCAAACAAATTTCTGCTATAGGTACCTATAGGCACCCAGTAACAATGGGTCATGGGGGATCCTAGTTAATACATCCTCTGTGGATCCTTTCCTATCTACCGTACTTAATTAGGCTAAGGTGAAAATCCTTATGCTAAGGATTTCCTTAGCTGCTAAGGCTTAGCATATGAAATCTTTTTTAAAAAATTATCTTTATTGTTGAAAGTATTACAGATATCCCTTTTTTTCCCCCATTGGCACCCTCCACCCCATACCCCCGCCCCCCTTTGCAGGCATTCACCACACTACTAGTATTATCTGTGTCCATGGGCTATGTATATATACATATAAGTTCCCCCATTAATCACTAATCTCCCCCCCTTAGCCCCACCACCCCCGCCTTCCCTCTGAAATTCATCAGTCTTTCCATTATTCTATGTCTCTTGATCTGCTTTGTTCATCAGTTTATTTTGTTCATTAGATTCCACATATGAGTGAGATCATGTGATACTTATCTTTCTCTGACTGGCTTATTTCACTTAGCATAATACTCTCCATGTCCATCCATGCTGTTGCAAATGGTAAAGAGTTCCTTTTTATTCCACAGCTGTGTAGTATTCCTTTGTGTAAATGTACCACAGCTTTTCTTGTTTATCCACTCATCTGATGATGGGCACTTAAGCATATAAAATCATATGTTAAGATTCCCTTCCTGAGCAGGCTTTTCCATCTGATTCCTTGGGCAGGAAATGGGGAGGGTCAAAGGTGCTTTCTGAGTCTTTTATTTCTGAATAACCACTTAAAATCAATATATTGAAAGTCACATTTGGGGTGGCAAAACTTTGGTACCCCCCCCCTCAGTATTTTTATAGTTGCCTTCTCATTGAAGTAAGTTATAGCAGTTTTCCATTTATAGTAATAAATACAAGTTTTCCATTTTAGATAAAAGTAAATTTAAAATGGTTGATTTAAAGAAAAAGAAATAATATAGTACTGACATATGACAAATGAAGGCAATTTACAGATGGCCGAAGAGTAGAAGACCTTAAGAAACATTATATGCTACGTGCAAGCCAATTAATTTTTATTGAGTACTAGAGGCCCAGTGCATGAAATTCATGCACGGGTAGGGTCCTTAGGCCTGGCCAGCAATCAGGGCTGATCAGATTCCCTGTCTTCCGCCTTCTCCTTCCCTCGTTCCCTCAGCACCCCACTGCTGCTGGTTGCTCACCACGTTCCACGCCGCCCCCTGGTGGTCAGCACATGTCATAGTGAGCAATCGAACTCCCAGTCTCTCAGTCGAACTCCCGGGGGACACTTATGGGGACACTTTCCATATTAGCCTTTATAGATAGACTAGGGGCCCGGTGCACGAAATTCGTGCACTGGGTGTGTGTGTGGGGGGAGAGTGTCCCTCAGCCCAGCCTGCCCCCTCTCACATACTGGGAGCCCTCAGGCGTTGACCCCCATCACCCTCCGATCACCTGATTGGCCCCTTGCCCAGGCCTGACGCCTCCACCAGAGGTGTCAGGCTTGGACAGGGGACCCCCATCTCCCCCCGATCACTGGCTCTGGCCCCCGCCCAGGCCTGAGGCCTCTGGCCCAGGAATCATGCCTGGGCAGGGGACCCCCATCTCCCTCTGATCGCTTGCTCCACCCCCCGCCCAAGCCTGATGCCTCTGACCCAGGCTTCAGGCCTGGGCAAGGGGACCATCATATCCCCCCAATCCCCGGCTCCGCCCCCCACCCAGGCCTGATGCCTCGGCCAGAGGAGTTGACCCTCATCACCCTCCGATCACCAATCACCGGATCGGCCCCTTGACCAGGCCTGAGGCCTCCGGCAGAGGTGTCAGGCCTGGGCAGGGGACCCCCAGCTCCCCGCGGTTGCAGGCTCCGCCCCTGCCCAGGCCTGACACCTCTGGCCTAGGCGTCCGGCCCAGGCAGCGGGGGACCTGCAGTGGCAGCGGCGGGCGCCGCGATCGTGGGCTTCGCTTTAGGCCCAGGCAAGGGACCCCTAGCTCCTGGGACTGCCAGCTTCGACCGTGCCCAGCTCCCATCGCTGGCTCCACCCCTACTTCCTGCTATCACTGGCCAGGGCGGCAAAGGCGCCTGATTCTCCGATCATGGCTGGGGGGCAGGGCAAAGGTGGCCCCGCCTTTGCCCTGCCCCCCAGCTCTTAGCTCCCCCCTGGGTTTCAGATCACTGTCAGTGGCAGGGGGCTTCTTCCTGCTTTCCCTTTCGCCTCCCTGCATTGTGCCTACATATGCAAATTAGCTGCCATCTTGTTGGCAGTTAACTGCCAATCTTAGTTGGCAGTTAACTGCCAATCTTAGTTGGCAGTTAATTTGCATATAGCCCTGATTAGCCAATGAAAAAGGTATCGCCGTATGCCAATTACCATTTTTCTCTTTTATTAGTGTAGATAGATAGATAGATAGATAGAGTCCTGGATGCTGTTCATCAAAGGTGAATAAGATGTGTGGTTTTTTTTTTGCCTTAGATACTTTCAACTTAATAAAGGAGATAAGCCACATCTATAAATAATTCTAGGAAGTGACTGAATGTGCCAAGTGCTAAAACTGAGACCAAACTGACTGAGGTCAAGACTAGGTATCTTTTGGATTACCAGGACCATTGGAGAAAATGCTAGAATATAGAGGGAGGAAATGAACCAAGAAATTTGTTTTGACATGAGGAACAGAAATAATTAATAAATACAACAATGTATTCATGTCCCATATGCTGTGGCCCTTTCTGTCTCTACTTTTTGCTCTCTTAGTAACTAGACAGTCATCCTGGGCTCCCTCTCTCCCTAACAACCTCACATTTAAAGATGGTGTACACCTTGGAGGGGTGTCTAAGTTGGTTAGAGCATCGTCCTGATGTGCCAAGATGGTGTGTTCAATCTCTGGTCAGGGCACATACAAGAAGCAACCAATGAATGCATGAATAAGTGGAACAACAAATTTCTCTCTCTCTCTCCCAAATCAATAAAAAAAACATTAAAGATGGTGTAATAGAGGACTTAAGTAGTGTACTGTTGAGCTACACTGCCTGGGGTTCAATTCCAGTTCCCATATTTACTGACTGTATAACATCATGCCATTTGATTTTTCTATGCCTTAGATTTCTCTTCTATAAAAATGGGGATATTAATAGTACCTACATTATAAGGTAATAGTTAATGTGAAATATGTTGAGAAATTAAATGGGTAAAGCATTTATAACACTGCTTGCTTTGTTCATGGTAAGTTATCAACAATGTTCACTATTATCATCATCTCCAGTCAGTAAATCCTGTTCATTCTATCTCCAACAGACATTTTTTGAATGTCCCTCAGTTTTACTGCTTTAGTTTAAGAGTTGATGCTGTCACAATTGCAGTTGTACCTTAACTAGTTTTGCTTCTCCCTCTCTCCTCCATCCCCTCTGTTTCACTTGACTGCCAGACACATTCCTGCTTATTCTTAAACACTCAACTCAGGTGTCGCCTCTGTGAAACTTTCCCTGATTCCCTGTCCTAGCCCAGCTAAGGTTCTGCATGAGCATTAATATCTTCTTGAGTATACATCCACTGTAGTGCATCTCACATGGTAATGTGACTGTACTTGATATTCCATGGGCTATGACCACTTTGAGGGTAAGGAACTGGGTTTACTTGGGTTTCAACTTCCAGCCTAAATACACTTGTTACAAAGTAGATGCTTATTAATTGTTTGGGTGGATGAATGAATGGCCTCTTCCTATAGAAAGTTAGCTTACAGACTTCATTTTGGAAGTTGAGCACCAGCTATACTAATAATAGAAGAATATGCAAATTGTCCAGGACACCATCACAGTAAGAGTATTGACCAAACAGCAGACTGTGTGGGGTGACCAGGCTGGCAGGGGGGTTAGTGAGGGATGACCAAATGACCTAACAGCAGGCTGTGTGGGGTGACCAGGCCAGCAGGGGGAACAGTTGGGGGCGACCAGGGAAGCTGGGGGGTGTAGTTGGGGGCGATGAGGCTGGCAGGGGGGCAGTTAGGGGTGATCAGGCCAGCAGGCAGAGGTGGTTAAGGGTGATCAGGCTGGCAGGGGTGGGGCAGTTAGGAGCAATCAGCCAGGCAGGCAGGTGAGCAGTTAGGAGCCAGCGGTCCAGTATTGTGAGAGGGATTGGGCCTAAACCAGCAGTAGGACATCCCCCGAGGGATCCCAGATTAGAGAGGGTGCAGGCTGGGCTGAGGGCCTCTAGTAAAGTAAAATAAGAACAATGTATAGTAACTACTGTAAGAGTTTAGAAAAGAGGGCATTTAGTGAGTGTTAGAGACATCAAATTAGGTTTCAAAAAGGTAGAGCATTGCCCTAACCGGTGTGGCTCAGTGGATAGAGCGTCAGCCTGTGGACTCAAAGGTCCCAGGTTCGATTCTGGTCAAGGGCATGTACCTTGGTTGTGGGCACATACCCAGTAGGGAGTGTGCAGGAGGCAGCTGATCAATGTTTCTCTCTCATCAATGTTTCTAACTCTCTATACCTCTCCCTTCCTCTCTGTAAAAAAATCAATAAAATATATTTTAAAAAAGGTAGAGCATAATTTGGAATTTAAGAATAGGCAGAACTTATGTGAATAGAGAAGTGGCCACAATCTAGGCAAGGGGGATGTTTTATGAGTTGAATATGGATGATGACAGGAAAAAGAAAACATTCTCCAAAACAGAAAAAAGATCAGCTTAACTAGGATGTGTTTGGTGGTGGGAGGCTGAGAGATGGAGTGGAGGTGAGGAAGAGGCATATGTTGAAAAGTGCAGACTCCCAACCTAATAATGGTGACTGTTCCAAAGGTTTATTTCAAAACCATTTGCTCGGACATGACACATCATATTCAGGATGACGAGGTTTCTGGCCATGCCCTAAATATTGTATTTAGCCTATATAAGTGGCTGATATATCCATGGACAGTACTAGCTTGAGCTCCAAGTTAGCAGGGGGTCAGGAAAGGCATGGTAGATTCTGGACTAGAAGACACTGAATAAAAGAGGAAGTTGAGCTTTGTTGTTCTCCTATGACCCTTTTTACTCCCTTTTCTATATCTCAGTTTCCTTTTCTATATTTCTAGATGTAGTTTCTTTATCTCCCAAGTCCCCTCCAACTTCCTTCAAATAGCACACCAACCAAGGTTACAAGGATTCCAAAACACAGACTCTCACTACCAGTCTTCCCCAAACCCTGAGGGCAACAGCTCTTTGCTATTTGCCAATGTGAGAATAAACTGATAGGCACCTCCTCCTGGCAGCTGTACTTATAATTTTAACAGGCTTCTTTTTAGCTCAAATGAACCTACAATCGCTGGAATTTCTGGCAATAGTACAGAGCAAACAATGAGACGGGGAGGGAGGTAGAGGGAGGGAGAGAAAGAGAGGAGAAAGGGGATAGATGGATGGATAGGGAGGGAGGGAGAAAGTTTATTGTTGAGAGTTGGCACTGTAGGAGAAGATATTTGGGGACAGAAAAAGCCTTCGATAATTTCCCTTTCTACTCTACCTCCCTCTCTCCAAATTGTTTTTGCGTATTCCTCTCTTGAATCCACAGAAATAATAAAGTGCATTTTAAAAATTATAGCTCCCATGGCAATTCCAGTTAGAAGGGTTCTGCATTTTCCAGTTGTGTACCAATATGGGATGGCCTATAATGGGAAATAGGGTTGAATAAATAAAGTGTGCTGGGGCTGAGGGGACCTTGAAAGTGGAATTTACAAATACATACACACAAATAAGGAGCAATGGAAGTTTTTTGAATAGACTATTGAGATGATGAAAGCAATAAGGAAGGCTAATTAATTCTAAAATTTGGATTAGAAGTGATGGGGTATTAAATTCACTCTTGACTTGGTTAATACATACACCATCTTGTTTTTTGCTATTGTTTCTTAATTGTATTGGGGCTTCTTCATTTAATTGTTAGTATCTGCCTGTCTGGCTATCTGGCTGTTCTCTGTGGCTTCTGAGCCAATCTTTCCTTTAGGATCCAGAACACCAAAGGCTTTTTATGACGCGTGTGTTTCCAACTAGCCCATGAAACTTATACACTGTTTCTGTGTCCCAATAGCAAAATTCAAGTCCGGTGTTAGCAAAACACAGCTCTATTTTATAAGGCCACATTACTTCTGTTTAAATAAAAGCCTCCAGCCTTTCAAACTGCATCCCAGTACACACCAGAGGACAGTGGTTAATGATCTGCAAAAGTAAGTTAGCCCTCACAGCTACAGAAGCCTCCACCCCCTATGCATATGTGAAACCGTGTGAACAGGCTCTACCCTATGGGGAACCTTTTATTCTTTATATTGTTCATTATGTTAGTATCCTTGATATTTCTACCCTACCAGTTTGAATAAAGGGAGAAGCCAGGATCTGGGGTGAGATAGGGATCTGAGACATTTCCTTAAACCTAAATTATAATTCTCATATTGGAACAGAAGATTCATAGGTCTTTGTCAAATATGTATTTTTTTACTATTTTGAAATTACAAGGGCTTGTTAGTATTGGGCCCTCCTGTGTTCATTTGTGTATTTTCCTCTTGACTGCTCAGCATACCATTTGAGTTACTAGGTATTGGGGATGTGCCATGGCTTGCTTGGTTGAATTCACTGTTATTTTATACTTTTTGTGAAATCTCGTGGAGTAGTTATTGATAAAATTGGATTTTGTGGTGTACTCTTTCATTATTGCTAGTTACAATAATTTAATAGGATGTAACAGTCCAAAATAAGCTTTTATCCTTTTCATTTAGCAGTCTGTAGAAACAATTGGTTTTAGGAGATGCTATTTCATATTTCAATGTTAACTGATCTTGGTGGTGACAATCTATCAAAATGCATTTCTTCAGTTTCTAGCTTTACCCGTTCTACTATCGTGACTTAGACAAGTGATGATTGGCATTTCCCTTCCTTATTGTAACTAAGTGTTTCCTTTGCTCAGTTTAGCTTAGCAGTCACTTCACCCCTCAGTTGTATACCTACTATTCTGGGCACCTGCTAGGCACACACAGGGTCTACCACACAAACATCATAAGGAATAATTTAGGTACACTGTTTGTAATTGTAATCTTTTATTTTTTACTATTCACATCTTAGTTTAGAAGGATAAGACCTTTTAATGATTTCTTGTTTAATTATCATCTGAAAACTGCTTAGTCTTAGAGGAGAGAGGCTCCCTCTGCTGACTTAATTTCACCAAAATTGTCTCCTAAAGTTAGGGTTACTGTGAGATAGGCACTGAGTTAGGTATAATAAAAACATAAGGGAGACCCAACTGCAGCTTTCAGAAGTTTATAGTCTTGTTTGTAATTTATGGAAACAGTGATAATCCAAAGTGAAAGGAGCTATAATATTTAAAGTGCCATGCCAGTTTAGAAAACCTAGCACTTGAGTTTGCTAAGAGATGTAAGAGATGGTTTCATGTAGCGGGGTAAGAGATCAACCAAAGGACTTGTATGCATGCATATAAGCATAACCAATGGACATAAGACACTGGGGGATAGGGGAGGCTAGGGGACTGTCTAGGGCAGGGGGGGGAAATGGACACATATGTAATACCCTTTGTATTACTTTAAGCAATAATAAAATATATATATAAAAAAATTAAAAAAAGAAAAAAGAAAAAAAAAGAAATGGTTTCATGGAAGGTGATATGCTTGGACACAGGTATGGCTAAAAATATTTGCTTGGTAGACAAGGAGGGCAAGGAATTAATATCATATGCTAAACCACTGAGAATTAGAGTATAGAACCTTTAAGGTCTATACCAAGAAATTGCTAATTGAGGGATAAAAGGGGTCTCTGTAAGTTGGCATTGGGAAAAAATTTCTTCTAGGTATAGGTTGGTAGTTCTGCAAATTTAATTATATAGCATTCTATATCTTTCATAACCTATTCCTCCATCCCTCTAGCATTTTACTTTCTCAGGATTGGTGTGTAAGACTTTTCTTTTTTTTCCCTGTTTGGTAGTATTTAGAAATCATATTTGTGTTTTTGACCCCTAAAATAAATACAATATTGAGGTGCCTAATGAACACCGAATTAGGTGTCAAGGGACCTGGATTCTTGTTTTCCAGTTCTCTCAGCAACTATGTCACTTGAGCCATATCATCTAATAACTCTGTTTTTTTCACTAGTAAGATGGGAATATTAACACCTGCATTGCCTACCTCAGGGTTGGGTGAAAATGGAAATGAGACTCTTAAAAATTAAAAGGTATAATAAACTTTTTAACTTGGAATTCTGCTTACTGAGGCTATCACTTGACATTTAAAACAAGTAATTTGTGGAGTATCTGGATTAGAAAATTAGGTTGGAAAGTAATTGATAAATAGAAATATTCTAACTTCCTCATTAACTCCATATGTCTATCCTTCTGTCTGTAGAATGTCATTTAGCTTATTACCATGTTTTCAAATTTATGTGATAAAATTTTCTTCTTCCCAATGGTCTGTCATATGTATCTTTGGTCCTTTCAGAGTCTCACTATAACTATTTGTAATAGTAATGGGTAGAAGAAGACTTATGAGTGGACATATTTTATAGTCAACCTAGAATAATTGATATCTATTAGGTTATTTGAATTAGTCATGAACTATTCCTAATCATTTCTGATACCTTATAGTGGTATGACCTGAGTTTTGTTACATTTTGGGATATGTAATAAGGTTATGACTCATTCAAATAGGAATGGGAGGTTGTGCAACTGTGGCCTTCTATTTCCGTTGCCATCTTTTCTAATCCAGTGACAATACAGACAGAGTTATTAGTAGCAGGAAACGGCACTTCAAATCATTTTCTTCACTTTGACCCCATCTTTCCCATTAGATTGACTGGTAATACTACTGGAGTCTGATAATTCACTTGAAATATGAACTTCTGGGATATAGGAATAAGAGCTATTGCTCCCAATATAAATACTCCTGACCAACCTTTCTTTAGATCTATGTTTCTCAAAATCTGTCATCCAAGGATATTAGTGCATGATAGAGAACTCTATAAACCATTTAACTTACCGTGCTCTGAGCCATCTTATATACACCAAAAGAAAGGAGAAGAGTACCATGGATGAGATAACATGATGATAGTATTTTTCATGGAATGTAAATGAGTTATTTATACTAGATTGACATAGACTCTGTCACTGAAATTGCTAATAATATGAGACTTACTGTGGACTACCAGGAGGTAGTTACTCCCATTTTTTCTCCTTTTACAACTTCTAGATGAACTAGTTGGATAAAATACCTATTCTAGTTTAAAATATAATACAAAATGATTATTGCTTTTTTTTTTCTTCTGCCAGGCCTCAAGGAAATACTCTGGCAATTGTTCTGTTTCCCACAAATCTAAATGAGGAAATAGTCTAGTTTATTTTCTCTTTGTTCTAAAAATCTATGGTACCATTGATACATAGCTTAGAAACATTATTCTGAAGACTCAGTGGATTAAATTATTTTTATGTCCCCTAAGTACTACCATTTTTTGAAGATTTCTTGAGAAAAGTGTGGCACATACCCAAAATTACATTCTTTGTTTTATTTTTGCATTTGAATATTTTCTTTATAAGTTAGAAAGGAAAGTGGTCAATTCATGTGCTCAATAAACAAGAAGAAAGGTGTAGACAGCTTTTATCTGGGAAATTTTCAAGTCATTGAGAAAATATTTTCTAGTATCAACGACTTTTTGAAATTATTGGCAGAATCCTCTTAACGCACTTTAACATTAAGTGGTTGAATAGACGAAAATATTTTTTATTGTCTACATAAAAGAAAGCACCATGGTTTTTGCATCATTGCATAAATCTAAGAGATTATGCATGCATAAGGATGATGAGACAAAGCTGAATGCTAAATGCAAACATCAGGGAAAGCTTTTCTGGGTATTTGACACTGAGCATAATGGGGTGTGGTTCCACAGGGAGAGAACACTAAATATTTACACCCCAGGACATGTTTCTCTGGTAAAGCTTTTTGTCCTAGATTAATTTCCCAGCTAACACTTTTATCCCTTTTTTAAAGCATCTCCTTCTTACACTTGGATTTTGTCATTTAATACTATGGGGGAGGAACAAACTTTCCACCACCCTCAAGGTTCTTCTGGCTGGTCTAATAATCAAATAGACATGAAACAGATTGGCAAGAGAAAATGACCAAATCTAATACATATATACCGGTATGTATGGGTACCTCATACACATGAGAGTGTCAGGGACCCCACATGCAGGAGAGGTTCAGAGACAGAAAAGGGAATTTTATTTAAGATATTCTGAGGTAGCTCTAGCAGGTTTGACTCAGTGGATAGAGTGTCGGCTCCTGAGGACTGAAGGGTCTAGGGGTTGATTCCCGTAAAGGACACATACCTAGGTTGTAGGCTTGATCCTGGTCCTGGTCAGGGCATGTGCAGGAGGCTACCTATCCATGTGTCTCTCTCATATCGATGTTTGTCTCTTCCCCCTCCTTCCCATCCTCTCTAAAAATCAATGGAAAATATCCTCATGTGAGGATTAATAACAACAACCCCCCCAAAAAGACATTCTGAGCTAGGGATGAAGTGATGCACATTAGGGCTTCAGAAGGTAACTGCAGGGACAGCACATGTTCAATAATTAGCAGTTTGTCCTGCCATAAGATAGGTAAGAAGTAATTTTTCCTGATAACTCTTACCTTGAGCCAGGCTCCTAATTTAAATTCTTCTAGATAGTTAAGGGAAGAGCAGAAGTTTCTCTTCAGTCAGCGGGGTCTCAGTGCCAATAGCTCAAAATAATTTGCACAGCGCTAAGGCACATCTTGGGGTGGCTCTTTCTGAACCCGCACAATTCCTTATGAGATTCTAAACCTTCTGGATCCAAATCCCATATCCTCACTCTCCCGTTTCTTTCTGTGGTCTTCATAAATTCTTTGTGTTTCCTGTATGCACCTTCAGGTGAATTCTCTTGGTCTACTGCAAGTAGTAAAACACAATCACAGTCCCCCACCCCCATACCTTCTGCTATTGTGTTGGTATCCCTTTCTCATCAGTTCTCTGAAATTTTTAAACCAGATCTGTGATGTATACAGCCAGCAATGTTGCATAGTAATGCAGAGTTGCTGACTAACACAGATCCAGTTCTTTTGGCAATTCATATCCTTTCGTTTTCAGACCTGAGAGTGGTGAAGGAAGTCATTGAAATTAGTATATGCTGTGAAGTCTGGGGAGATATGCTTTCTTAGGCCATTTGCCCTCAGGTTCTGACTTTTGCCTTAGTATCATCGCCTCACCATCATGCTTCACTTTATAGGCAAAGGACCAAAAAGGTTTCTTGAACACTATGTGCCAAACATTAGAAAGAAGGAATGGTTTAATGAAGGAACATTTAATCACTGTAGACTCAAGTTGCAATGAAATACATCACAGAATAGAATGGCATTTGAGCTGGATCTGGAGGGATGAGTTGTGTTTAGAAAGTGAAGAGATTTCATGCAGGAGGACCTCTGGAGCAAAGGTGAGAAAGAGCAAAGCAAGTTTGCAATATAGAATGGATTGCTTCTCTGCCTTTTGTGTAAGTCCAAGAGATATAGAATGGGAAGTTGGTTTAGGGGATACTAGACAGTGAGCTCATTGGAAGAGTAGATTGGCCAGCTTGTAGTGAGTTCTTAGTGCTGGGCATAGATGTTTGATTAATTCCTTAAGTGATCCATTTATACAACAAATGGCTTCTCACAGCATATAGTGTAAAATCCAAACCTCTTTACTAGCATATAAGGTCTGTATACCTTAAAATTTACCACCTCAACATTATGTACCCTAAACTCCTTCCAGTCATACTGAAGACTTCCCTGATCCTCCCAGCACATTGTATTTCCTCACATCTCCACTAAAGCTTCTATATCATATCATGGATATACATGTCTGTTTTCTCATTCAACTAGGATCTTCCTGCAAGCAAGGGGCTGTGTCTTATTCTTCTTCACATCAATTATATCTCCTAGCAGAGTACCCACCTAATATGTAGCAAATGCTTAACATGTGTTGAATAAAATATTTATTGACCACTTAATTTATATCATGTGCAGCAGTATTTTAAGAGAGCTATCTAGAAGCAATATGACTGATAGATTGAAGATGGGAGATGCAGAGAGAGCAGTTATAAGTATTTTTTGAAATAGCTCATTTGTTTAAACAAAGAAACAGTAAGGGGTAGATTCCTAGAAAATAGATAAAGAATAAAGGATAGGATTTAATGACTAGCTACCAGGGGCACTAGAGAAGGAAAACTTAAAGATAATAAATATTTAAGGGTACTTTCAGGTAAACATTTTTTTTTCTAAGTCAGATCTCTTGGTGTTTGTTCCCTTTTATTGTTGTGGAGCTAAGCTTGAGATTCATGTCGTTATGATACTCTATCTGGTCAGGAATTAAGATATGAAATATAAATAGTTCAACCATGCTGACTACAATTTCAAATAAGGGAAGGTGTACAGTGCATAGGTTTTTTAATATATAAAGCCTGTTTCTGCTTTTGAGAGCTACAACTGAAGTGTTATACCAGGCAGATGCACTGGGGTGCGCTACTATGTAGCAGAGCCTAGCTGTGCATCGCAGCTCTCAACTTTAAAACTCCAGAGAATTTGATGAGAGAGGGATCCACAAGAACATGACAAATGATGAGAGTTCAAACCTTAAGAGAAAAATGGGCTTATTGGTAAGAGACCTTTCTTTTCCTTTATTTACTGCTGTTACTTATTCATTAAAATAGCAAGCCTGTTGTTTTCATGTGTGGCTGTGAAGCGGTGTACAAAAATCAATTTTATATGTATTGTAGAATTCAGGAGACATATTGGTAACCATGCAAAAATCATAGGAAGCATATATAAAGCTTGGATTTAAAAAAATCACGAAGGAATTTTTACTTTATTTCAGAATATGCTGTAGATTTATTTATGTAGCTTAAATGTAATACAGGTTTAGAAATATATATGTATTTTTAAAGTTAAAAATAAAGGATAGTGACTTGTGTAGATACATAATTTCATTCAGTTACCAGAAGGTGGCACACCAGATTCTTCTTAAACACACAAAGGAAAGGGATAATATTAATAAGAATATAAAATAAGCTGTATTTAAAGACACTTTAATGTATTTTAAAGCAAAATATATATATAATTGTTATCTGCTTGGTGAAGCTTAGTGTTAAAATATGACAAATATGAATTTAACCCATTGTAGCTTTTTATGATTCAAAAATAATAATTGTTATGTATATAGCATTTTAAAAGTAGACTTTGAAATAATATTGTCATTAAGGAGATGCTGTGATGAATTTACAATTTAAAAAATAAATAAAATACTTGCTGCCTACCTTTTGCATAAGAAGTCATTAGATTTAGGATAACATTTTGTATAAGTTCTCTGCCGAGGTCTTCCTAAAGATACTATTAGACTATGACTTTGATTTAGTGGTGACTTTAATAATGCAATAATGCTTTGTGAGAAGACCCAGAAAAAAAGCCAAAACTGTTTATTTTAAGGCAAAGTTAGATAAGAGTATTGCTTAGTAATGTTTACCTTCTATAAGTGAAAAACGACATAAATTAAGTAAATGTAAATAAATTCAATTTGTGTTAGAGCTCCTCAAACACCTGCCAGCTTTCTTTAAAAATTTTTAAGAGAGTTGATTGTATATGCTGCAATACTTCTGTAGTAGTCTTTATTTTTAAAACTGCATTCCGGAGGCAGTACCAGAGTATGTTCACTGTTGCCTTTTGTATTAGCCCAAAGGAGACAGATATATAACAGAACTTCACAAAAACAAAATCTTCTCTTTGGAGACAGTACATCTCTTTATATGTTTTTATTAATTACAAGCACTATGAAAATAAGAAAATTGGTAGTAAATGAACCTAGAAGAACATTAGCCATCTGTTCTCTGAAAGCTTGTAATATGTGTCATTTGTGTTCAGGTTTTTATGGACAAACAGTATATCAGCAAATAATTGAACTTTGGGCTTACAAAGCTAGAAAATGACAAAGCATTCCAAGGCTGAATATATATTTACTGGAAAAGTGTTTCCTTATGTCCAAATTTGGCTAGTTTAGTCTTTTAGATCAGCTGCCAATAAATGTTGTATTTAATGTCAATCTTTATGCCAGACTTTCTAAAACATTAAGAGAGCTTCTAAAAACAAATAGAGTCTTATGGCTTTTAAGTTTTAAAAAATGCTAATTTAGATATTTTTTAATGGTTGTGCTATCTTAACTGTTTAGGATTTATAAACATGGTTTATTAATTTACAGCTAAAATATTTGCAGAGTATGCTTTGAAAAATGTAAACAAAATACAATAAAGCCACAATTAACCAGATTTTTTTTTGCACTCCACTTTCAGGAGACGGAGACAATTGTCTTTAAAACAAGCCGATTTCAAGGATATATTCAAAAAATCAACTTCAGGGTATGTCCAAGGGTCTGCATTTTCCTTTACCTTTTCGTCAATGAGAATTTATTTTCATAAAAAGACCCTGAGATACTATAAGGCATTCAGTCTCAAGAAAACTTTCAATGATATTTAGGGTACTGTGTTTATTACGACAAAGGGAGAGAGAGAGAGAGAGAGAGAGAGAGAGAGAGAGAGAGAGAGAGAGAAAGAAATTATTCTGCTAAAAAGCACCACGTGTCATTGTATTGTGCTTTGTATTTGCCAATGTGCTTTCACAAATACAAGTTCAGTTGGTTTTCATAACATTGCTGGGAGTCTAGCAAAGAAAGTGGCAGCTTTCCTATTTTAGGGATGAGGGAACATAACACCGGAAGTCACAAAGCTAGTTGGTGGCAGAGCTGTAGCCAGACCACAGGTGCCTAGCTCTGTCATCTTCTGCATTTTTTCCTCATCAAAAAAGTTTGAAACAAATTTTTAACTTTTCAATTTATATTGCACATCAATATAGCTGCTACTACCTTTGTCTCCTAATTGCTATACTTCACAGTTTCCCACTTTACATCTGTCTGTCTGCCTTTGTGCCTATCTGTCAGCCAGATGGTGACCTTGCTTTCAGACTCTCCCAGACCTGGAAGGATCTGGAGTGTGGGAGGGCAAGATAATGGTTGTGGACAGCGTGGCTTGACAACTAGTGCTGAGCAGCCAATGTTGATATACTGAGGAAGGCCAGGGGCTGAGAAAGAAAACAGAATCTCACTATAACTGGGGTTATCTTGAGTGCGGGTTAAAGCAGTGTTCCTCCAAGTTTAGTAAAATAGGCATGAAAATCAGTTGGGAGTGCTTGTTTAAAATGCAGACTACTGGGCCCCACCTCCAGACTTCTATAGACTTCCACATTTTAAATATTCACCCCACATGATTCTTATGCGTATTTTAGTTTGAGAGCATCTGCCTTCAAGATAGAGGATGTTTTTCTTGTTATATGTATTGGGGTGTAAAGAAAAGAGCCACTTTTCTCTCAGTAGCATCCGTATTCCTTGTCAAAGCATATGAGGGCAGGAGTCAGGCAAGGTCGAGGAATGACAGATATTACTTGCACATTGCTATATCTACCTCTGAAGTACAATAGTTGTTTTATGTTATGTTTGCTAGGAGATATTTTTAAAAGGCTTGTGTGCATTTTTGACTTGAAGATGGTAAAGGGAAGAAAGATTTCTACCAAAAGGTGAAAAATAGTGTAAGGATCCTCAGAGGGAATAGGGGGCAGGGAGGAAATCAACCAAAGACCTTATGTGCATATATGCATAACCCATGGACACAGACAATAGTGCAGTGAATGCCTGGGGAGGGGCCAGGAGTGGGGAGGAGGGGCATCAATGGGGAAGAAAAGGAGACATCTGTAATACTTTAAACAATAAAGATAAACTTTAAAAAAAAGTGAAAAATAAATGAGTTCTGATATTCTAAGAGTTAACCTATCCCAGTTTTAAATTTAAATTCATTTAAAAAACTGGCTAGAATACTGTGCTACCCAGGATTCTGGATAGTTAAGGCTTTCTGTCGTAATATATGTATGCTTACTTGTGTTTCATATGTGAATATGCACTCTGCCTGATTCATTTGTAAAGGATTTGTGGCCAGGGAATATTGTATACTTTAACATCTAGCAAAGTTGGAAGTTCTCAGTACTTACCAATGATTGAGCTAATTCAGCATGCACATCTTCTCCACACGTTTTGGGCTAGACATAGTGAGTTGATTGATTTTGGTGTTTGTCAAGTTCAAGGAGTCTACCTCACACTGTCAGTAAAGGCTACTGTACTCCAGTTAACTGCCACGTGTCCAAAACAGAAACCATATTCACACACCACGATATTTTGAATTTAATTTAAAAAATCTGCCACTTGCATCCATAAACGCTTATGGTGTACAAAGGGATACTGGAGGTCACAGGTTAAACAAATGTGTTTTAGTTGACACATGCAAAAACATGATCCTAATTCATCAATTTGCTAATGCTTGTTCCCTATTATGGTATTATTTAAGCTTGATTCTGCTGTCTCTTCACTCTTTTTTTGAATACAATTTATGTTGTTCTGTGCTTTACAAATCTGAACCTCAAAAATTGGTAAATCTGGAAGCCCTCAAATATAGATATTTTCATTTAGTGAGTGAACAGTATTATTTTAATTTAAAAAAAATGGCCACATACTGTATTGCAGTGGTTCTCAACCTTCCTAATGCTGCGACCCTTTAATACAGTTCCTCATGTTGTGGTGACCCCCAACCATAAAATTATTTTCGTTGCTACTTCATAACTGTAATTTTGCTACTGTTATGAATCATAATGTAAATATCTGATATGCAGGATGTATTTTCATTGTTACAAATTGAACATAATTAAAGCATAGTGATTAATCACAAAAACAATATGTAATTACATATGTGTTTTCCGATGGTCTTAGGCGACCCCTGTGAAAGGGTCCTTTGACCTCCCCAGGGATCGCGACCCACAGGTTGAGAACCGCTGCTGTATTGGAAGACTCAAAAATGCTCAGTAGCAACTCTGATTTAGATCAAGCTGAATAAGGAATGAATGCATAAATATATGCTAGCTAAAGGGAAAGTATATTTTACTTGTATTATGTAGCTTCAGAATTCCACTAGAAATAATTGATTATTTAAAACATATATTTGATTTTGAAGAAATAAAGTGGTTAGTTCTGAACTTACTGGTTGAAGCAGAATTAAAAAGATAGTCAGGAAACCCAAATTTAAATTGCATCTAGCTTAAACCTAGGATCACCCTAGAAGATGAACTGGATTTTTATTTATTTTTTAATCAAAATCACATTTACTTTAGTTAGTAATAATAGAACATGAAATAAAGGGAAATAAATGATTCTGCCCCCCCCCCCCCCTCATTGGACCACCATTGCATCCAAGTAAGGAAGTTAGACATAACCCTGGAATACTTCTGTGGTTAGTTTGTAACACATAAACACTTCATACAACATGAGTTAATGATGTCTTAGAACATAGATTATTATTGAATTGCTAAATATGTTTTTAGGCATAGCAATTTGAAATTATATGCTTTTTGGCTAGTTTTTATAATTTAGACTTACCACCATATATTTGACATATTTCAGTGTAACTGTTTCTATACCCCCAATTTTAAGGGAAAAAAACAACACCTTTATAATTTAAAATCACTGAAGAAAAGAATTCTAAATTTGAAAATGAGAAGAATCTCAAAATAGTCATGAAAATAGAGGTATTGAATTGGTTGCGAAATCTCTTGGATGTCACCATAGTAGGCAAATTCCGTAACCATAAACTATACCTTTATGAAAACTGTTAAACCCCATGTTATGGCATTGGATCTCAGGCTTCAAGTTTGAAGTTGAGCTTCTTTGGAATTTAGGATATTTTTCATTCATTATGTAGTTGAAACCTTTTCTTTTTAGTCAATAATAGTTTCTACAGGAAATTTCAAGTTTTCATGGTTAGGCTTGGGGAATGGTTAAAACAATTGAATATAAAGGGCCCCTTTTCATGGAAACTTTAAATAGTGTTGTATTATTTTAATGAGTCATTAGGATTGGCTTTCCATGAAAGTGTTTGCTTCTGGTTAGCAAAACATTATTGTGATTGCTTTATAAGTATTTGAAACCAATATTTACAAATACGCAGGGGGAAAAAAGATGGGAAGACTAGGTAATCCTCTAGGTCTCATTTTTAGTTATAACATTTGTGATACAGATGTCAATGGTATAACTCCTCTTTGGATGAAAGGATATAAATATAATTTTTAAAAATAATAACATAATTTTGTTTTAATTGGAATATAAAGGAAAATGTCATATATTACTCTAAAGGTCTTTTGGTAACTTAGATTTTTACACAAGTATAAGTAATGTAAAATATAGCAAATGATGACTTTCTTTAACTGACATGCCTTTTGAGACTGGGTATGTGATGTGCATATTATTGAAAAGTTTTTCAACCATCATAGATAAACATTATTAGAAATTGTTTACTCATATCAAAATAGTTCAGGATTTACAAAAATTAAGATTCTCATATTGCTAACTACATTGTCTTCATGGAACTTCTGTAGTTTTGCTTCTATATCTGAGGCCACCAAAATTAAAACAAAGTCATAAAACTATTTGAAAAGCTTTATATTAATGTACTAGATGCCCGGTGCACAGATATGTGCATGGATTTGTGCACCAATGGTGTCCCTCCACGTGGCCTGCAGGGATCAGGCCGTGGCAGGCAGACAGGGAGGAGCCTGAGCTCAGGCCTGGTGCTGCGCCACTCCTGCTCATCCCGGCCCCACTGCACCCAGTCAGTTCTTATAGGAAGAGGCTCACACCACCTCAGCTGCGCTAGCTAGCCGTGAGCCCTGCATCTGGCACCCCGTTGGTCAGCTGTGTGGTGCTCCTGCTGTGGGAACACACTGACCACCAGGGGGCAGCTCCTGCATTGAGCTTAGGCTTTTATATATAGAGAGTTTTTAGTCAGTAGAGCTATATTCTTAACTTTTCTTTCAGTAAAACTGTACATCTTAAATGGCTTTTTATTTTGATAGTTTTGTAGATTTAATGTACAAACACTTCAGGAAATCTAACAATGTTTGGATATTTTATTTACCCAAAGTAATTTAAGTAGTTTCTTAGGAAGTTGTGGAGAGACAACTAAACAGATAAATTACCATTATTTGAGATGAGAGCAGAGATTTTTCATTCGAGCAATCCATCATCACTATAGTGATGCAATTATTTCATTTAAGAAAGCATGTATTCTGGGACATTTTTGTTATCACACTTATTTTTAACAAGATAATGTACATATTTAATTTCTTTTCATTTTAAGGATTTATAGCCTGAAATTAACAATTTAACAGATGAATATTCCTTTTACCTGAACTTTGCTCTTAGTTATAGCAGAATCAATAACAACATTTAAAAAACCTTCCACGGTATATCCTTTCAACACAATTCTTATATAATCACTCTGCTTATAAACTCTTTTCAATTTACTCAACAATTATTGGTTAACTGCTCTCCAATGCCAGGAGTAGTTGTCAATAAGGGAAATAGAAACATTCAGGGATTCCTTCTTAAAGGAGGAGCAGGAATTTGGGGAGGGCTTCTCAAGCAGGTAAAGTGAGACTGGTTAATAATGCAGATTAACTATTAACTGTTTAATAATATGGATTAACTATTAACTGGTTAATAGTGTGGATTAACTATTAACTGGTTAATAATATGAATTAACTATTAACTGGTTAAAAGTCCAGATTAACTGTTAACCGGTTAATAATGCGGATTTTGTAGTCCAAAGAAAACATGATGATTTCAAGAGAAACATCAAAAGTGCTTTATTCAAAGTAATGTCCTTGCTAGCTACACATTTCCCCCATCTTTCAGGTAATTTGTGGATACCGTCTGAATAGAACTTTTCTTGTTTTGAGGCAAATCATTCAGATACCAAATTTTCCACTTCTTCGTATGTTTTGAAGTGCTGCTCAGAAAGTGTGTGTGCCATTGATCGGAACAAGTGATAATCTGAAGGAGCAATATAACAAAATAGCATGCATATCAAATCACATATATATCAACATGTGTAACTCCATCTATTGAAAAAAAATCCGCATTATTAACCGGCACACCTAGTAAAATTGTCATGCAAATTCTTGTATGTAAATAGTTTAAATTTGAAAATCATTGGTTTCCACCACTCCTCCTCCTCACACAAACAAGCACTTTGGTTTGGAGCTTAAGGCATTTTTTAATAAATGTGAATACTTAGGAATTAATTTTGTTTGTGCATGACAAAGATACATAAAGACTTACTTGGGTATATGCATCTGGGAATAATATACAAATGAAGCACTCAAGAGTAGTCTCCCCCAAAAAAACCATAAAGAATGTAGATACTGCAGAAAACAAAAGGAAGAAGGAAGTGCAAAAACTTCTGAATTTCTCATTCATTGCTAACCCTTCTTTCAGCTGTAGTGAGAGAGCAGGGGAAATCAGAATCTGTAAGTCATGAGTCCTCAACAATTGGATATTACCTGTTATCTGCTCAGTCCTTCTGTATTTTTGTCCTCCCATCCCATAACCTCATGGATTTGACCCCAAATTATAAAAGGTGCTACGTAAATAACAGGGACCACTACCATTCTGGCTTTCCATTCTCCTTCCAGTCATTTTTTTTTTCTCCTTTGGCCCCATTAACAATTGTTTTCTGTTTTATCATCTTACCAGTTCTTCTTATTGTTGTATCTACCCAAAACAAACAAACAAAACCAAGTAAGTTAGTACCCTTCTTCTCCTATGGAAATGTTAAAGATGGGAGAATACATTCCTTATGCCATCATGGCATGAGGAATTCTCCATACATATACATATGCATGTCCATGAATATATACCTGTGCAACAATTGTGTTTTTCTACTTGTTTGTATTGTGAAGGAGATAGGTACTATATTATTCCAAGGCATAGCCACATTTACAGTAGTTTGTGTAAATCCTTTGTGGAGCTATAAGGATTCACACAGTTCTGTTAATGAAATTGACATGTGAGAAGGTGCTTATAAAAAATCAAATGATTACTTTCCAACGTAATTTTATTGAGAAACATCTGGGATTTTCATTTTGGTTTTTTAGCAAGACTACATATCTGAATATCTAGTAAAAAAAAAAACTTTAATGTATTTGGTATTCAATTTCCTGAAACAAATAAAAGAAATACAGATGCACACAAGTGTATATAGCCATTCATGTGAACAGTTCTTTTCCTATATTAGGGACCCCTGAATGAGTAAGAATTTTGCTCTGTTGTGCAGAAGTTAATTTTTTATGTTCTTTAAAGTATTTAACCATCTTACTAAGTTGGGTGAGTAGGATGGTTATATACTGATTGGTAGAACATAAACAGAGCACACAATTTGGTATGAACTACAGTCTAGTCCAGGGGTGGGCAAACTTTTTGACTCGAGGGCCACAATGGGTTCTTAAACTGGACCGGAGGGCCGGAACAAAAGCATGGATGGAGTGTTTGTGTGAACTAATATAAATTCAAAGTAAACATCATTACATGAAAGGGTACGGTCTTTTTTTTTTTTTTTAGTTTTATTCATTTCAAATGGGCCGGATCCGGCGCGCGGGCTGTAGTTTGCCCACGGCTGGTCTAGTCTGAGCAATACAAATAACATGGATATCCCAGATTAGTCTGAAGAGATATTGTCAAGACTGATGAGAAGATTACACAATACATGCTCACACAAACTGTGGTTAGTGCTATTAGTCTTTAGTTGTACTCACCACAGGAGTAACCAAAACTTGCAAGAAAAAGGTAGGCCAGTTCTTAAAGAATATCAGGAAAATATGGAAAGATAGGTCAGATACACACCATATTAGTAAATTCCTTTAGTGAAGAGGTGGTACTGGAGATAAATTGTAACAGTTCATCTGGAAGTTAAAATTTCCTATACAGTTATTTAGAAATATTTACATTGAGAAAAAAATTATACTACTAGATATATATTTCATTTTTCTTCCATACTATGACTGGCTTAATTTTTACTTACCTTTTCCTCCCTGATCTTTCCTAAAACACCTTCTGGAATCAAGATTTTGGAAATGGTCTTTCTTCACCCTTTTGTAACTGTAGGAGTAGATAGCTCTTTGTAGTTCTTGTTTCTTTAGAGTACATTGAAATATTTACAAAATGAGGCTCACTTCATATAGAAACACACATCTTATGGAATGGTCTCATCAAGAAGGAGGAACAGTAGGAATTCTAGGGTGGGAGTCTTGGTCTAGGAGATGCAAACTTGGTTTCTAGTTCCAATTCTGCAACTAGCTAGCAGTGTGACATCAGCAAGTTAACTTCTCTGGGCTTTAGTTTTTTTGTTGTTTGTTTGTTTGTTTGTTTGTTTGTTTTTTCATCTATACCATGATGGTATTGAGCAAGATGCTTTGTAAGAGTTCTAAAAATTATAAAAATGTTCTTTCTACATTGGGAGCCGGGGAATTCTGTATTGTAAGATTTGGCCAAGAATGTCTCTTCTTGTAGCCTTGGCCAAGTCCCAGAATTGTCTTTTGTTTATTACATCTCTGAAATATGCATTTCACAGGTATTTTTAAGCGATTAGTTAGCGTTCATAAAATGCTTTGAAGAGCTTTTATGAATGTTGTCTTTCTTTCCTGTTTTATGCAGTTGTCCATAATAGAAACCAAGTGCTCTGTAAATGAAATCAGTGTTTCCTTTAATGTGAATTAGGGTTTTTGGCATTTCTCAGTCTCAATATTAAAGTAGTGGGACACTTAATCTGCATAAAATTATATTTAAAGCACACGTTTAATTATTTTCTTCCCTTCACTTCGAGGTGAAAACAATTTTAGTTCCGGAATGCAATGGTAATTACACTCCGTAGTCGCTACTGGAGTTGCTGTCAGGTAGTAAAATCTGATCAATTTGGAATTTGCTAATTTGTAATTCCAGTGATTTTACCTGGCTGAAGTTTATTTCTAAATGATGAGGAATGGTGTTGTTAAACAAATTAATAGTGTAAAGTATATTTAATGGACTATATTTCTACTTAAAGGAATTATTTTTAAAGCCTTTGGCATAATAGATGTTTGCTCATGAGAGAGAACTACAGATCTCACCTAGCAGTTTATTAAAGCGGAAGATCTTTATATAAGTAAATGTCCATCATCAGATATAATGATGGGTTTGAGTATATTTAAGAGTGCTAAGCATGGGGTAGAGGAAAGCATCCTTATTTTCTTTTCCCTTTGAACAAATACTACAATTGTAGTACCATAAAAACAAGTTCTGAACATTAAGCCTAAAAAAACCCATTAAGTCTAAGAATAATCTAGGCTGAAAATGAGCATAGATTATTTGGTGGTATTGGTTGATTTCTTTGGAGCCTAATGATATTAATTACAAAGAATATTGCTTTTAAAAATCAATTGATTGTTCACAGAGGAACAATAATTTGAGAAACTTTGCAATAAAGTGGTCTTTACCTGTTTGTGAGGGTTACCCTCTTGGAAATTTGGAAAATTCTATATTCACCCCATTTCCCACTTATAAACTGTTGAGTAGTCTTTATAGATAAACTGCTCAGAACACTTTACTACCATATTTTTACATAGGTTTTGGGTTGTTTGTTCTCAGGAGAAGTTACATGTGCAATCACCGCTTTGTCATAAGTTGGAATGTGGTTGAATTTCCTTCCTAAAACACTGCTTCCTTGCTACAGATAGCTAATTTGTAGCTGTTTTATGTTTTGTATTTTAAATGCTTGAGAATGCTTTAGGTTTCTGGAATGGGACATTCCAAACTTGCTTGAGTACATGTTTGTGTTTCCTTCTTGGGGTTTCTAATAGATTGTTACTGCTGATTGTACCTGCAACCTTTTTGCTCCATAACTATTAGGTATTATTACACAAAACCTTCTAATGTAAAATATTGAGCATTGTTTATTTGTATTAGTGGTGGGCTTTTTTTTAACCTTTGAAATATATTTTGGTCACCAAGCTATGGATAAATACTCCTTTCTGTGATTCCTTTGAAGATGTCTATGAGACAGTTTTGTGTGTGGGTACTAAAGAACTGAAAATATAATTTAATCCTTTGAAATGTCTGTTTTTTGGGGGGTTAATTGTATATGCTAGATTGAATAAAAATTAGTTGTGAGATGGTGATGGCTGACATCTATTTAATATTTAATAAAGTTTATGCATTACTGGTCAATATTTCAAAATAGTCTTTCAATCTCTTCATATATATGAATGTTTATGTGCATATACAGGGTGTCCCAAACATGTATACACTATAACAGCTGATAGCTCAATTTTGAGAATGAAATGTATTTTAATAAACACTGCCTTTATAGTTATTCAGTGTGTGTATACATTTTTTGGGACACCCTGTATATGAATGTGTGTATGTATATACTGCATACCTACTGTGAGTCTGTTTTTGCCCCACCCTGTATATGTTTGGGTTTCATAGGAAAATACTTTTTGCCTGAATGTTGATGTGTATCTTTAAGGAAGGTACTTGTTATTTACCTTAGCTGATTTGAGTCTGTATTTCTAGTATATTAAATTATATATTTTGGAATTTTTAAAATGGTATGCTTTATAGAAACATTGATCTGTGATTTTTGAATACAAGGGAGAAATCCTCTTAAGAAGTAAGTCTCCTTTAAGAGTAAATCTTTTAGAAACTAGTAATAATTTGGAAAGAGTATCTGAAGCCCACTACTCATGTTGGAAGCACAAGTTTATTGTTTAGATACAAACTCGAAAGTAAATACCAGCTCTTTGTCACTACAGTGATTTTATTTTTAAAGGTACTGGCTTTTGTGTCAATGGTAGTCTTCCTTTGCTAAGCTTTCACTGATGAAGAGAGATAATTCTGCTTTTAGGTAGAAGTGGAAGGGTGCTGTGAAGCTAGATATTTAGTGATGGTGACTTACCTGCATCAGAAGTAAAATACTTCAGCCTGAAAATAAAGAGTTCAGCACAATACCAGTTGTCCTATTTTCCCGTCTTAGAATTGTGTAGAAAATTGCGAGTTTGATGCTTTAAACAGACACTTAAAACAATCACTTTCAGGGCACTTAGGATGCTATTTTCTGGCAGTATTTTAAAACAATATAGATGAACCTTATATTTCCATTGCTTTCATGAAATACCTCAAGCTGCCTTTGACAGCAGCTTTAGTTTTTGAACCTCCTTGTCAGTCAGTAAGCCCTAGAGGTTACGGGACCGGCTGCTAAGCTTTGGAATGGTCCCTGCTGGACACCTGCTTGGCCAGCAGCATTGGTCTCTCCTCTAGGCAATTTGTGAGCTGTTTGGGGGCGGGGGAGGAGTGGGGGGGGTGAACGGGAGGGGAAAGGGGGAGAGAAGAAGGGGAGGGCAGCATTGAATTAGATTGTTGATAGCGTCCCTCTGAGGACTGCTATTAAGAGCATGCTACTCTGTACTTCTCTGCTGCAGAAGACAGAGTGATTTTCGTGTTACCACAGCATGTTGTAAATGTATGAGATTTTGCTCATCCCGGCTTGGAAATAAGAATAGGGAAAGGAGAGCACCTTGAATCAGAAGCTACTAGAAGAACGTGCAGAGTTCTGCAGCAGTTTATATTTGTTCTTACATTTTGCCTTCTTCTAACTGGAAAACAGAAAGACTGGCATTTTTAAATGGGCTTTTCCCATAATGGCATTCTTGTATTGTGTGGCCAGAGCTTGCACAGGAGGAAAGCAGGCTGCTGAATTTAGTCACTGATCTCTATTAGCTGTGGCCTAAGGCTATGCTGAGGTTTATATCCCATTTGTATTGTTGCAGCTCAAAAGAAGAATGTTCAGAGGATGACAAGTGTATTCTGAGTAGGTATGTTGTTTCATTTTCATATGAAACCCATCTATTTTTTTCCTGCTACTATTGGTCAGAAATCAGGTTAAGAGGTGCAGAATATAGTACAGTGCTGCAGTATCCCGGTTAAGGTAGAACAATGGCAATGCAAGCTTAAAACAATACAATAAAAAGCAAAACCCTAGCTGCTTTTTATTAAATAAAGCTGCATTGTGCCGTATGCACAGTGCAGTCTTAAAAAAAATATACTGCAGTCAACGCTTTCCTAACAAGGTGGCACTATTGTTGAGTTAGAACGATAGAATCATCATAGTGCTTTAGGGGACAGGAGGATTTAAAGGAGGTACCTTGCAGCCCTATCTTACTGATTGGAAGCATCGGTTTTAGGGCACTGGCAGAATCCTTTGCTTGTTCTCCGCGGCAGCCACTGCTGTGTCAGTACAGTGTGGAATGGAAGTCCTAGTTGGTAGTCTGTTATGGAAACGCTGTTTACTGTTATTGTAGTACCGTGGTGACAACATGCCATTGAAATGGAAAACGAGCTCTCCTGCTATCTGGAAATTCCCAGTTCCTGTGCTTAAAACATCCAGGTCAACTCCACTTTCTCCAGCATACATGTAAGTGAGAGAAAATAGGATATTAAAGTGGGATTTCATTCATGAATCAACCTTGTGGCAAAAGGGGGTAAAAATCACAAACAGCAACATCCAAAAATGCACAAGATTAAAAACTGCAAGCGTGCTTATATTTAAAGATATTGGCATGCACACATTTTACCTTTGTTTTGTTTCCTTAGGAGTTTGTTTATTTTTATTTAAAGTGCTTAATGGTAATTTAACTACTAATATGAAAGTCTTGAGATATACCTAAGGAATTGCAGAAGTATAAACTTTAATCTTTTACATTGTTTTTTTTTAAAAAAATTTTTTGTATATCTGAAGTACTTAAGATGACTTCTTTTGTGCAGCGGCACAAAAAGCTGCTGATGCTTGCTCTTGTGTTGTGTGAAATATGGAAATGCTTTATATAATTTTTTAATGAATTTAAAATATTTAGAGTTAACACATTGTTAATAAAATGAATCTTTTAATCAGGACTTTTATATTTGAGCTGTGTCTGAATAGTAATCAGTTTAATATCTCTTTCCCAGTTTTATAATTCTGGTTCTGAGGTGTAAGTTTGAATTTGTGCAAATTACCGTTGTACAAATGGTTATTTATACATGTGGAGTTGAAAAGTACATGATTCAAATGCCTATTTTACAATTTTATTTTAAGTAAATGCACACTGAAGTATATTGGGCATTTTTTCTAGAATATTTGGAAATCCTATTTTTTAAATTCACAGTGTTGCTTCCAAAACAAAATCCAGGAGATATAATAAAATATTCCTTTAAAGTATTGTCTGTGATTTTTTTTTGGTGGAATGAGGAGTGAAAGCTGGACCTTTTAAAAAATAAATATTAGTATTGAGTAAAGCTTTTGAGCATAAGTCTGTCTTAACTGTCAGTGTTCCCTTTAAAATATTTTTCAGTAGGAGAGATGTGGAAAATTCTTCCTGCTTTAGATTAATTGTGTGTTTAGAAATCTGGTGAGTTGCCATTTTATTACTTAGTTTTTATTTTTTTATGAGGTTCAGATACACAGTGGCGTCTATGTAGTTCTTTGAATGGCTTTCAGCTGCTAAGGAAATAAGTGTGCTTGTGCTCTCAGTCCCAAAGAGGTGATTCCCTGGAAAGCGCTGGAAAATGAGGACATTTTAGTTAAATCCTGTCATCATTTCATTTTTTTGATTTAAAATATCTCTTTTTAGAGATGCTTCAAGTGATTTTATCTGTTTTGGAGTTAAACTCTTTTCCCTATAAATTATATTTTAAGTTATATTTGTAAAATAAGAAAAAAAGATCAGCTATATTTGTTTCGCAAAAGCTGTAGTTGTCAAAAGCACAAAAATAATGGAGGTGACAAGTTAATGGAGTTCCTTCACATTTTTTCAGAAAATGTGATGTGCCTGTTGACTTTATGAAACTTAGCTGGTGAGAAATGACTAAAGATTTACCAAAAGGAAGTTTATCATCAAAACAAAACAAAATACACACCCCCAACTAAAATCAGTAGGTTATAATTAATAATGTTTAATGATTCTAGTATTTCTACAATATTTTACTGTCCAAAAGATCTAAAGTATAGCTCTAATTGCAGCTGGTTTAAAAATACTTATATTTGATTAATTCATAATAGCCACAGACTCAGATATAACCCAATACAACATCTTTAATGAATAACTTTCTTCCTTTTAAGTATGTACTCACCTCTTTGACCTGATGATATGAATGAATTGATTTAGAGGATAGAAGCTAGAAAATATCACAGACCTTGCATGTTGACATTGATTATTGGTAGTACAAATAGGTACAATGGAAAAATATATTCAAAGAGGTAGCATTAGCCTAGACTATTCTGACATTGTGATAGTCTATATTATTAAATTGGCCTTAATTTATTTTTCTTTATAAATAAACACAGGTTTGAAATATTATGTAAATATACATGAAGAAAATATGTAAAATATAGGAAAAGACTAGCTTAGGAAGTTTAAAAGCAGCTTTTAAAATAAATTTAGAGTTCATTTACTTACTTGACCAGAAATAAAATTATCATGTTTAACATGTTGTTCTTGTCAGTGCTTCTTTATATTCCATGACACTTCTATATACAAAATGATACTTAAGTTTAGTATTATTTTTGCTTTCAAAAATTATAATAGAGAATACTGGGTCAAATAACATTATATTTATTTTCACAATCTTTCTGCTAGCAAACAGGTTAAATGGTTATTTGTGTCTTTTGGGTCTAAAGTCTTTGCATTAAAATGGAATAAATTCTGACACTGATAAGATGTGATGTTTTAGAATTTACTTGTGAAATTATGTATAAATAATTAAAATAGTATCTTGAATATAGAATTCTTCACAGTTAAGAAAGCATATTTTTGTAGGTTTGCTTATGTACCAGAAACACTGGTTTGCAATGTTTTATCGTTATGTACTATGATTTGTCAAATACATGTTATGTGGTTTTCATTGAAGACGGGTACTTTTTCAAGACTAAAATTTCAATATGAAATATTTTTGGTTGTAGTAATTGAGCAAGTATGGAAAAACATAAAGGCTCTTTACAGCCTCTTTCTAAACTCAGTGTAGGTGCTACTTAGCTAGAGAGAGCCTTCCATTGATGCTGTGGATAGGGCAGTGCTGCTACACTAGTGAAAGCTACAGTAAGGAATGTTTAACTTACTGCAAACATTGAAGAGAAAGGCTATCTTTCCTTGTGGGTTTACATACAGAAATTTTTCTTTCTGATTCTTTAGAATTTGAATGACAGTTGAAACTTCTCCATATTTTCAAGACTTATTGATGACTAACAATATTTTTGATAATACTAGGGAAAATAGTTTTTTATATAATGCACTTTTCAAATTGTGTTATAATATGATTTGGGAAGAGTGGAATATTTTAAAGACAAGAGATTTAGGAAACAAATCCTTTGGCCTCCAGATAGATTTATTACCAAATGCTTAGTCTTTATTGGGTAGACTTAGCCTTCCTTCAGCTTCAGTTTTGAAAAGTGGCAGGGTGGTGTGCCATCCATGTAGAATTCTGAAGGGATTGTCTTGATAGAAATCTGAGTGACATGTTTGTGTTACACTCTTTTCAACAGTAGGTTGAAGTTCAACCTTAGCCTGAGGGAAGATCTTCTGGTCAGTGTAAACTGAATTAGTAAAGACTCTGCTCCTGACAGGTGTGAATCATATAAATTAACCTGTCATTTTGCCTGAATTAAAAAATACACTCCCATCTTAGTGGGTTTCTGGTGTTTTGGTATTCATCATTTTAAAATAGCAAATGGTTCCTTCTGCCTAATGTTATAGGATTAATGTATTGCTAGACTCTAAGGACACACTGAAATAGACCAGGATTAGCATTAGTGATCCTTTTATCTTTTCTTCATAAGCAATACATTTTGATAATAGTAGTGTGACAGTTGGGACTAAGATAATAGGTAAGAATTAACCAGCTCAATATAACAAGGAATTCTAGCAAGACTGACACTAAGGGATATTTTCCTTAGAATTTTGCCCTTCTCAAGGAAAAGGACAATGAGTGTAGAATGAGTATTGGTGAATTAGACTTTTTCTCTTCTGGCCAATGCACTTGCATTCAGTTAGCTTCCTGTTTACAATGATTTTGTTTAATATGCAAAATATATTTTATAGTAAATATCAATAGCACAATATTTTATAGCAATTGTTTTCTATAATTTCATCCTTAAAATTCAGTATCTAGATTTCCTGAGAAAAGAGTATGCATACTATATAAATGTATTTTTGTTTGTGGGTGATTCAAAGGATAGACTAAAATAAAATATGCATGTGTGTGTTCTTTTTTGCTTAATCCCTTCACCAATAAATTTAATAAAAAATAAAAACATGTATTTGCCTAATGTGACATGTCTAGCTCCTAAGATTGTCTTTTCTTCTAATTTGGTGAATAGAAGAAAACTTGTGGTTTTAGATATCTTTTTTATTTAGCAAAATACTTATTAAATTGATTATCTCACATTAGAAAAGAATATACTTAGTCTTGTTCACAATTAGCATAGACATAAATTTATGTTTTGTGTCTGCTTAATTTGTTTTCACTAGATATGGTCAATCAAACAAAATTATATGGAGCAGTAACATAAAGAACTCCTAAGAACAATTTAGTCTTAGTCTGTAACTTTTGTGGCATATTCTCTGGGAATTTCCATTGTCTGAGTTTGCAAAAGGGCTAGCTTTGCCCTTATTAATGGAAAACCATGGAGATAAAGTGACCTTAGAGATAATTTAGAGAATCCAATACCCCCTTTAAAACAAGAATCCTTCCTGTGACACCTCTGAAATATGGTGATACATCTCCTCCTTGATGACGGGCAGCGACAAAGAGCTTACTACCTCATCAAGCAGCACCTTTCATTTGTGGACAGCTCTTCCTTGCATTGAGCAAAATCAATTCATATCTTTTATTTCCTGTCCCTAGTGTGCCTTATCAAGCTATATACTAAAAATATCTATTTTCTCCATTACGTATAAGTCTGGAAATCTTCTCTTTAACTCATGTGACATGTTTTCCTGACCCTTCACTCTGCTGGTTGTCCTCACCCAGATATTTTTTTAATGATAATCTTCATATGAGATACTACATTTGAATGCAATGTTTTTTTATATGGTCTGACTAGAAGATGACACCTCTGTCCTTCTATACAGATGTTCTGCTTGTCTTATAGAGCCTGGGACTATATTATTTTTTAATCATAGGGTTCACACTGGACCATGGTGAATTTAGAGTTTACTAACTTCCAGAGGTTTACACATGGATTGCTTGTTCTTCATATTCAGTGTTTATTCTTTTAGCTACTTCAGATCTTTTAGTCTGAGGAAGTGTGGCATGTGGAAGTGAAGTTAAATTGTTGTTTTAAAGCCTATTGTGTATGTTTTTTAAAAAATCTCATAACCATTTAATCTAACTGAAAAACGTTGCATACAAGAAACTTGTACTACAGATAGCTAGTATTTTATATATTTTATTGATTTTTTACAGAGAGAAGGGAGAGAGATAGAGAGTTAGAAACATCGATGAGAGAGAAACATCGATCAGCCGCCTCCTGTACACCCCCTACTGGGGATGTGCCCGCAACCCAGGTACATGCCCTTGACCGGAATCGAACCTGGGACCTTTCAGTCCGCAGGCCAACGCTCTATCCACTGAGCCAAACCGGTTTTGGCTGGACAGTATTTTATATGCTAGTATTTTATATGCTTTCAGAAATTTCCAAGAATTTTACTTGTTAATAATTAATCTAGATTCATTTTTTATCCTTAAATGAATGTTAATTCCAAGTACCCCTCAAAAACAGTTGTCCCACAGGGGAGAGAGGTGAAAATGCAAATCTTATACCATCATGGGAAGTCTGGCTAAAAATTATAAGAATTCCAGACATTCTCCTTGAAACTCAGAATATTTAGTGGGGCCAATTTAGGAGGAGGGAAAAGAAAGAAGAAAGAGACAATAAGCAAGTTTTTGTGGTAATGACTTTATTACTTGTGGTTAGTCAAGAATTATAAGCATTGTGCATGATACTGTAAATTGAAATGGCAGTTAAGTGTATTGCTTTATTTTCTTAAGACTGTGAGAAAGGCGGTATAAAGGTGAGATTCTTGGAGAATCCTATATAATAAAAGCCTAATATGCAAATTGTTCCCTCGACTGAGAGTTTGACCGTTTGCTATGATGTGTGCTGACCACCAGGGGATGGTGTGGAACATGGCAGGCATCGGCAACAGGGTGCTGGCAGGATGGTGGAGCAGGTGAACAGGTGGCACCAGGCCAAGGCAGGCATGAGTGGGGGCCCGATTGCCCTGCCAACCACCCCGTAGATGGTGGCCAGCGGCCGGCAGGTCCTGATCATCTAATTGGGGCCAGGCCCTGACCTGGGATGGGGAACTGGCGGTGGGTGGCAGTGACCAACCTCCCGTGGCGCCCGGGCAGGAGGCTGCAAACTCTCGCCTGCTACCTGGGAGCAGGGGTGATGGGGACAGAGGTGAGGGGTGTCCACTGAGCTTGCGCTCATTCCTCCTGCCACCCTCCCCTAGGACACGAGGGCTCGCTTGCCGGGGAAGCCCCCTGCGCTCAGGTGCCAGGTGCTCGTGAGGAGCCCACCCTGCACCTGTGTGGCCTCTTCCAGATGAGCCAGGCCGCAGCCACCAGGACCACAGGGGTCGGTCGGGCTCCCCGTGGGTTTGCTCAGGAGCCAGTCTGTGAGGCTGGCCAGGAGAAAGCGTGCTGCCCACCCAGCTTCTGTGCGGTGCCACTGGGCAGCCCAGAGGCCCACATTGCACCCCAGCCCGTGGCATCCAGCCATGCTCATTGCATCTCCACATGGGGACTTGGGCACCGTGACTCAGGTGGAGGGGGTTGTGTGGGGGCCCGGGGGCCCAGGTGCTGCCCAGGGCCCAGAGGTCAGCTGGGACCTGTCCTTCCACGCCAGGTGCTCATGCTTCAATTGCTGGCCAGGCCTAGGGACCACACTTGTGCACGAATTTTGTGCACCAGGCCTCTAGTTGGTACATAAAGAAGTTAATGAGTAATCCATTTTTGCAAGTGCTTAGTTCTTTTTCAATCACCTTATATAAATGAATTTATAATATTCAAAAGTTATTTACTTCCTGTTATGTACCAGGCATAAATCTTCTGGGTATTAGGGGTATAGTCCTTGCAGTCATTCAAAATGACCATTCTTTGTCTTCCATACTATCTTTATTCACAAATAATTTAATTGCTTAATTTATTTTATTGTTGTGAAAATTCTTACCCAAGATAATCAAATTAAATAACATGTTTGTTTACTGTATCTTCAGTATTGATAACAAATTTAATGGCAATGAAAACACTACAGAAATGTGTCTGGGCTCGATGTGGAGACAGGAATTAGGGAGAGATACTAGGTTTTAAAATGCAATTTATGTTTAAACTTGATAGTAATCTTCTTAAACAAGAAGAACAGAATGCCATACTTTAAGTTGGATAAGGTTTAGGTGCTTTATAGTGCACAAAGATACATGTTTTACCTTCTAAGTAGCAATAATTTGATCCTGGACTATACGATGTAAATTTGGTGAAATGTAAAATTATATCGTGTTACCAAGTTTAGTAAAAGATTTCCAATTAGATGACTTCCTACATGTATATGTTCCTACAGGTAAATGTTTTTACCCAATTTTGCCACATTTATGGTATGGTAAGACAAGCATGCTCAACTTGTTGGAGAGTACTTCTTATGATATGGTTCAATGGAGAAATGAAACAAGTTATCCTTCCATAAGAAAAACATAGTTAAAAATAACTTTGAGAACACTAAGAGCTTAAATCTTGAATCTAGCCTATATAACAGATGTTGTAAATTTCATATGAAATTTTTAAAAATTTATTTGCAGTTTAAAAAATTGTCCTGGTTTCGCATAGTTAAATATAATATAATTTATTGAGTACTATAAAAGTGCCGGGAACTTTTCAAGCTGCCTCCCAAACATTCTATAAGGGTAAGTCTTTTCCCTGCTTTACACACAAGGGCACAGTGTTCAGGGAGCTTAATTAAGTTGTTCAATGTTACACTTTAAGTAAGAGGTGAAATGAGAATTCAAACTTAGGTCTGCTTGATTTCAAAGCTCTTAACTTCTCTAATGCCTTTTTGTTTTTATAGACTTTTGCTACTTTCATGTCATCTATTAATTAGGTAATATCACACTAGGATTAGATGAACAAAGAATATGACAGATGAGAAGATATTTTTTTTTAATTGGATGGGGGTAAAGAGAGAAGTAAGGTTTATTTGACAATACTGTCAAGTGGTAAAGCTGTAGAAAAATCCTGGGGCAATTATCTTTACTTGCTGGTATATCAGGATTAACCTTAGCGTTTCCTATTTCTCTTGAAACACTATTCTACCTACACTGGCTACCTATTTTTTTCTTCCATGTAATTATCCACCACGGACAGTGCTGTAGTTGGTGTGCTCTTTTTAGCACTTTCTAAGGGTACTATCCATTCAGTATGTTTAGTATTTTCTTGTGAACATTATTGTCGCATCGCTTAATTATGTGCAAGGTCTAAAAAAAACACAACCAAACAAAAAACCAAAACATACACACACAGCACTCCATGTATTAATTTTCTATTGCTGCCATAACAAATTACTGCAAACATCACAACTTTATTACAGTTATTTAGGTCGTAAGTCTGGTATGGTTCTCACTGGGCTAAAGTCAAGGTGTGTCAGCAGGGCTGTATTTGCTTCTGAGATTCTGAGGGAGATTGATTCTTGCTCATTTGGGTCATTGGCAGAAGTCAGTTCTTCACAGTTGTAGGACCACTATGATTCCCATCTTCTTCTTTTTTAAAAATATATTTTATTGATTTTTTACAGAGAGGAAGGGAGAGGGATAGAGAGTCAGAAACATCGATGAGAGAGAGACATTGATCAGCTGCCTCCCTCACACCCCCTACTGGGGATATGCCCGCAACCAAGTCACATGCCCTTGACTGGAATCTAACCTGGGACCCTTGAGTCCTCAGGCCGATGCTCTATCCACTGAGCCAAACCGATCAGGGCTGATTCCCATCTTCTTGCTGGCTATAGGCTAAGGGTCAATTTCAGCTTCTAGAGGGCCTGCATCCCTTGGCTTGTGGCTCCCTTCTGCCATATTCAATGCCAGAAATGGCAGGGTGTTTTTTTTTTTTTTTCACACTGATCTCTTTCTGACCTACTTTGCTTTTGTTTACCATTTTTAAGGACTCATGTGATTAAGTTAAGCCCACCTGGATAATACAGGATAATTTTTCCATATCAAGGTCCTTAATCACGTCTACAAGATCCCCTTTGTCATGTAATCCCATATTCACATGTTCCAGGGATTCAGATGTGGACATCTTTGAGAGGCCATTATTCTGTCTACTATGCTATAGTTGAACACAGTTAGGCTTATGCACGCATTGTAAAAAATTATTCCAATTGACCTAAGTGGTTCTTGTTACTACACTATACTACTCTCTGGGCCAGTAGTTTTATTCTTGAAAATTACAATAGTTTAAATATAACATAGGCAGTTCTCAAACTTTGCAACAGTGATTAACTGGAAATCTTATAAAAAGTAGAATTATCCAGTGACAGAGTTATAATCTGAGGTTGTGTTAAAAGTATCATGAAGACAATCTCTAATATTAGAACTTTTATTATGCTCCAAGTCCTATAAAACAAGCACAAATGAATTGTATACAAAGAATTTGCAAATATACAGAAACACGTAAAATGCAGATATGAGTTCAAACTAAGATCCTAGTCATTTAAGAACTTTATTTTTTATTTGCCTTCTTAAAAATTCAGGCTGTTTTTGAGATGGTTTGCATGGCCCACGTCTCCTTTTAAAAGCTAATAAGCATTAGTGACACCTTTTGATTAAAATCATTAATTCATTTTCTTTTTTAATTGTATTTTTATTGATTTCAGAGAGGAAGGGAAAGGGGGAGAGAGCTAGAAACATCAATGGTGAGAGAGAATCATTGATTGGCCGCTTCCTCCACCAGGGATTGAGTCCGCAACTGGGTATGTGTCCTGACCGGGAATTGAATTGTGGCCTCCTGGTTCATAGGTTGATACTCAACACTGAGCTATGCTGGCTTGGCATGAATTCGTTTTCTTAATAAAGTTTTATGTAATAAGCAGAAGTATCTCAAATTTCTCCATTGACATTAGAGCTGTCTAAAAAGTGCTACACTGAGTGTGTAATACAAGTTGGTTGATATTGATTGTTTTTTATTGTATTGAAGAAAAAAATGTCAAAGATCCCTGCATTTCTTTCCACTTTCTCTGAACACTTTTAGTATATACAAAGAACTGTTCAGAATAAAACAAAGTCCACAGGAAAATAATAGTTAACAACTAGAAGGCCCTCACATATCTCTGAAAAGTCATAAGGATAATACAGGTTGTTGAGAGAACCATTTAAAAATCTTCAAAACCTATTACAGAATCAGTGACATATAATTATCTGCTTGTTGCCTTACTAATGCCTTTCAGTGCTTTGAGCAAGGGAAATATACAGAAATTTGTGCATTGGTTAACATTTATTGAGTGAAACAGGGACAGTACAATAACAGATGAGGACTGTCTATGTCACTCAGTTATTGATTATAAAACCTGACCGTCCAGCAAGTTACTGTGGCCTGAAAAAGTGACATTTCTAAACTTGGAGGTGAGTGGAGGAATGTTCCAAACACAAAACCAGTTATTTAACTCTCTGAACACTGTTTGCTTCCTATTATGGAAGGTGCAAGGGCTTGATTGAGTTTTTTTATTTAAAAGGCATGGATTGCCAGCACCAGTTTGGCTCAGTGGATAGAGCGTCCGCCTGCAGACTGAAGGGTCCCAGGTTCAATTCCAGTCAGGGGCATGTGCCTTGGTTGCGGGCACATCCCCAGTGGGACATGTGCAGGAGGCAGCTGATCGATGTTTCTCTCTCATCGATGTTTCTAACTCTCTATCCCTCTCCCTTCCTCTCTGTAAAAAATCAATAAAATAAAAAAAAATAATAAAAGGCATGGATTACTTATTTAGAGCACTGAAAATCTTATAAAAATATTACTTATTTAGAGCACTGGAAATTTTTTGAAAATTAAACATGAGAATGATAAATTGGAGTGGCAAATTCAGTTGAATGTTTGTGAACATCTGTGCTAAAGTAGTGCTTATGTCATCCCTTTGTTCCTTCCCTATCTCACCCTTCTTCCCTCCTACATTAAAGTTTTTCACTGCAGGTGTTTCTAAAAATTCAAAATGACCTTTGTTCTTTATTTACAACTTGTCCTATAACATCTTCTATTATCACTTTTTGTTTCTCGTTTCAAAAATATAGTGCTTTTCACTGGTCAATGAGATAAGACCAGGACATCTCAAAAAGCGTAATTATTTTATTCAGGGTTCTTTGAAACCAAGAGCTGGAAGGAATCTTAGAAATTACTCCTTGTCATACCATTGTACCTTGAAAAAAATGTGATATTTATGTCGGATGATTTTTCCTCCATCTGTATGTTTGTAAGTAATGATTTAATCCATGCCTTTTTATTATTTTTCCCATTCCACTGTATTACAAATTAATGATTAAGACCAATTTACTGAGTGAGAAGAGATCAACCAAAGAACTTGTATAAATATATGTATATGCATAACTCCTGGACACAGAAAATAGGGTGGTGAAGGCCTGGAGTCGGGGGGTGGGGGTGGAGGTGGGTTAGAAATCAATGGGGGAGGATAGGGGCTTATGTAACAATGAAGTTTTTAGAAGACAATTTATTAAAAAACATCAGCTAGATTTCTCTTTATGCATGTGATTACATTGCAACTTTTCTCTTGTCCTACAGTGAGCCATGTTTTTAATGAACTCAGTTTGATCTAGCTTTCATTGAGGTGGACCCCCAATATTTGAAATATAATTTTGAAAAGTATATTGGATGTTCTTAGTTGTGAATAGATCATCCAATCCCTTAGCATCACCAAATTGAAATTGTTTTCATTCATTATGAACACTTTCCTACAAGGATTGTGTGTATGTAATTATTTCTAAGTGATTCACAGATAAAGAAAAATTTGTGGAACTGCAACCAGAATTTTGATCTTAAGTAGACTCAAGACCTGGCTCATTAGAATATTTTCCATAGACAGATTGCTGAAATACATAGATAGATGCAGTTAGAAACTGCCTTTTTCTCAAATGATGAGATGTACCATTGCATCATCATAAGTTCCAGCTTTCTTTTACATAATTACTAGAGGCTTGGTGCACGGATTCCTGCACTGGTGGGGTCCCATGGCCTGGCCTGTGGGGATTGGGCTGAAACTGGCTCTCCAACATTCCCCAAGGGGCCCCGGATTGTGAGAGGATGCAGGCCAGGCCAAGGTACCCCACCAATGCACGATTGGGGCCAGGGAGGCGCCATGGGAGGGCTCCAGGGCGCATCCGGTCTGTATCACCCAGTCCTGATTGGCCGGACCCCAGCAGCAAGCTAACCTACCAGTCGGAGCGTCAGCTCCCTAGTAGTCATTGCATGTCATAGCGACTGGTCGAATGGTCAAAAGGTTGGACACTTAGCAAATTAGGCTTTTATTATATCAGATAATTGCAGATTATAATTTTGAATAGTGGATGTTGTTTGATTGCTGATTCAGCCTTGTAAATAGCCTGTTCTGGGATGAATAATCCTTTAAAATAAAATAATAGTAAGGAAAGTTAATGTTATTTATCTTTTCATTTGGTGTATATGCTAAATATGAACTCATACACTTCTGTATTAAGGAGCAAAGTTCTCGGTTTTGTTACTATGGTTTATATAAGTTATACAACACGGTATTTGTTAGTAGACAATGTTGATAATTTATTGTTATTTATATATCATTTAGTCCTTTGGAAAGTGTTTGTTTCTTTTATTGTGATTTTTTTGCAAGCAAATATCCCACCTGCTCTTTGTTTACCTATCTCTTTGTGAGATGCCTGGAACATAGTAGGTCCTCAATAAATGCTGAGTTGATGCATGAATTTAGGAAGTGTAGTTTTGAGGTCTGTAGCCCTGTGCAAATCACTTCACTTGAGTGTCAAATTTCTTCATTTGATATATGCAGTAATCTAATAGGTACCAGTCTTGTTAGAGAGCAAGTTACAGCTATCTTTGCTATGAAAACTAATCCAAAACCCTGATTCTATTCCTTGCTTGCTGATAAATACCACTATGCGGTTACAGACTGAAAGTAGTTTTAGTAGAAACAATTTACCAGTGACTAGAATACTTTAGTCATGGTTCATCAAATTATAATTTGATAAAGAAAATAAGATTACAATATGTTCCAAGATAGCAACTATTCTTAAAGTTAAGAGGTGTTTTTTTTTTAACTTATTTTTACATGTCTTTTACCATAATGGAGCAAATTGGATAAATTTATGTTTTAAAGCAAATGTGTTTGCACTTAAATGATAACATGTTTTGTACATATGGTTTGAAAAAAGGAATAGACTGACTGAAAAAAAGGAAATCTGACCTAGTGTTTAGGAAAAATAAATTTAAAATTAGTAATGAAAAATCATTCATACTTACTTATCTTCTTAATTTTTATACTTAAAAGGGCTTCAACCCAATTGCAAATGTTTAGCATTTATTCCATTTAAATTCAGTAAATTTTCCTTCTATCAAAATATTTAAATAAAATGGTGTTTGTATTACTTGGTTAGCAATAGAAAAAAGGCATAGATGTTAATAAGTATGAAAATGACATATTCTATTGATAGTTTTATTCTTTAATCACTATATATATATTTATTTTGAATTATTTGCTGGAATGTGTGATTAGTTAAGGAGGGATAGTTCAAGAAACCTTGAATTCGAGAGTGTGGCATTAGGTGTTTGTTCAGCAAGTAGTGAGGAGTCATTGAATCCTTTGAACAAGGAAGTGACTTTTGGAGTTATAAATACAATGACAATTCGTTAAGAAGATATACTATAAAAATATGTAATTTATATTAATGACAAAATCCAAATGAGAAGTAGTAGATACCAGAAGTTGTAAGGTCAGTGAGAGTGGAGAGGCTGTGAAAGACAGGAGCATGGAAGAGAGATAGTCAGTAGTACTTTAACAGTCGCTTGGACATGGAACATGGTGAAAAAGCAAGAGTCATAGGTGACTGAAGTATTTTGATGATAACAATTTTCTTTTAGAGTCCAAAATATCCTAGCTATGTCTCTCTTGAATGCATGACATCTGGATACATTTGAGATGACTGAACTTTATTTGACTGACCAAGCTCCCAGAAATGATCAAGAACTATGTCATTGAATTCATTTCCATTGAAAGTACCTTTAAATAAATCAATTTTCCATTAAAAGTGTGATCTATGAAAAGATTTGATTTTGGAGATTTGGATATGACTTATTGCTTTGAGAAATAGCTGTTGTAGGTGGGGTGAGGGTAGTACCATTTAGAGTAGCATTTTACAACTACATAGACAAATGTTTAAAACTTTGATTCTTTGCTATCCTTACATATGTGGTGATGCTTCCCAGTCTCCTTCTCACTTTCACACTGAAGGCCAGAAATTATAAATTGGTTTTCAATGACCGTGTGGAAGGAAGGAAAGTACTGCTTCTCTCTTTCTTGCTTAATATACCTTTCTCCTCAAACAGATCAAGTTAGTACTTCCTTACTACTTCACTATTCATAGCTTCTTCAAAAACACATACAGTCTGAAAATGACCCAATTACCTTCTACTTAAAATTCCATTTTTTTAAAAGATTTTTTATTGATTATTTACAGACAGAGGAAGGGAGAGAAAGAAACAAACATCGATGTCTGAGCAAAACATTAATCAGCTGCCTCCTGCACACCCCCTATTGGGGATGTAGCCTGCAACCTGGGCATGTCCCTGACAGGGAATCAAACCAGCAACCTTTTGGTGCATGAGATGATGATGCTCAACCAATTGAGCCATGTTGGTCAGGGCAAGATTCTCATTTAAATGACTGAGAAGTGTGAATGCTTGATGCATACGGTGCCATATTGTTTAAATGATATGATCTGCTTCTACCTTTGTTGAGTTCCACACAAGTATACACACTCTTCCATACATACTCTTTAAACCAGAGAGTTCAATGTTCCTAAAAAGAAACACTTTACCCAAGTAGCAAATTCCCCAAAGAATTATAATTTGCATCTACCCCCTCAAAAAAAGTCTACCTTTCAGGAAATGATTACCAATTTTATTAAGAATATTTAATATTTTGGATAAGCAAATATAGTCATGATACACAAAACATTTGCCCAGGATTCCTTCCTTAGTGTTACTGAACAATGGACAAAGACTCATAAAATTATTTTTGTAGAGAAATTTTTGTTACATTACCAGAGCTGTCTGTAGCTAGATCATGGAATTGTGTTGTGATATAGAGCTGGACATTATAGTGATCTTAGTTAAAATACTTTTCTAGTAGTGTAATAATGTGATGGAGCCTGATGGAATTTTAGGATAAAAATCAGAAGTCATTTATGGGGTTAAAGACTGAATTTATACTCTTAGAATATGATACTTGAATGTGTAGATAGGTGAGTGGGCTGTATGTAGGTGACTATAGATTTTGTCCATCTCCTAACAACCTGAGAACTTAGGATCAACAATGGTTATGTTTCTTTATGGTAAGCACTAGAGGCCTGTTGCACGAAGATTCGCGCAATAGGCCTTCCTTTCCCTGGCTGCTGGCACCAGTTTTCCTCCGGCACCCGGGACCCAGGCCTTCATTCCGGCCGCAGCGGAGAAGCCAAGGCTCTTCAGTCTTCAGTTGTCTTCAGTGTTCAGTCTTTGCTGGGGCTGGAGCCTTCAGTCTTCACTCTGCGCCTGCATATGCAAATTAACCACCATCTTTGTTGGGTTAATTTGCATACTCATCCTGATTCACTAGTGGGCGTAGTGGAGTGATACCAATTTACATGTTTCTCTTTTTTAAAAAATTTATTTTCCCTTTATTGATTAAGATATTACAAATGTGTCCTTATCCCCCCAATGTCCTCTCATCCCCCCAATGCTGCCCTCACCCTCACCCCCTGTTGTCCACAACCATCACTTATGCTTATATGCATGCATACTAGTCCTTTGGTTGATCTCTCCCCCTCCCCCTCACCCTCCCCTATCTTCCCTCTGAGTTTTGAGCATCTGATCGATGCTTCTCTGTCTCTACATCTGTTTTTGTTCATCGGTTTATATTGTTCATTATAATCCACAATTGAGTGAGAGCATGTGATATTTATCTTTGACTGACTTATTTCACTTAGCATAATGCTCTCCAGCTCCATCCATGCTGTTGCAAATGGTAGGACTTCCTTCCTTTTTACAGCAGCGTAATTTGCATACTCATCCTGTTTGGCTGGTAGGCATAGTAGAGTGACACCAATTTGCATGTTTCTCTTTTATTAGTGTAGATAGTACAAGAAAAATAATTTAAAGGCTTAAACAAAGTTTAATGTAAACAACCTTAATGGTGAGGCAGATAATTATGTACAAAATGGAAAATAATTTAATATGGGAATTTTTGCTTGAGTTAGACTCTTTGCTTCCATAAGCTCCATAAGTGAGATTAGCTTGATAGAACTATCCTAAGTGTGATTCCCAGACTCGTTGGGTTAATAATCTATCTTCTGATTTTTCTTTTTGTATTACCTTCTCCTGTCTTAAAAATACTGGTCATCATATTAAAATATTGATTTGATTAAATTGTATTAAACATTCTATTAAAATATGATTGATTTGATACTGAAATTCTTACCACATTCATTGAACTACTTAGATATGCCTCTAGGTCATTGCAAAGTCAAGGTTGAGATTTATCATATTTATTAGAGGCTTTGAAGATATAGAATCAGTGGGGCTCTTAGAGCTGCCAGTTATAATTCTTAAAACATGGAGTGCAATTGACTATTATTTTGTAATTTGAAAGTCTTACTCTATGTTTTCTTGTTTCCTTTTTAAAGAGAAATAAACATTCCCCTAAGACCTGATCATGAATTATTGACTTTGTGAAGTTGACTATAACTGGGAAATTTTTCTAAGTTTCTAAGACAGAAAAGGATAGGATTTTTACCTCTTGATTAATGATTCTCCTGTTCCCAAAGAGATTTGTCTCAGTGATTTCTAATTGGTTTTGAGTTTATGGAATCTGGCTTTATAATAAACTCAAATTAGATAACTTGGAGGTTTGAATATTAAATGAACTGAAATTTTAGGTAGGTGATACAAGAATTCTTTAACATGCTTTTCCATTGAAATGCACCATAGCACAATAGTCAAATTTCAAAGTTGGTGAGCTAAGGGTGATAGAAGTAAAATCACACCTTGGTTAACAAATCCTCTGGGAGCAAAAAGCTCCTTTAAAGAAAGTTGGCCTGGGTGTTGGAACTCCTATTCCAGTTTCTTCATTTGGGGGTTGAAGAATAAGAAGGCATGTTCCCTGTCTTAGGTATTGTTAAAATTTTCAATGGGAAAGGCTGGTGCTTGCTGAAGGGTGGATCATCCTTCCAGAGAACTAATATGCAGTCAGAAGATTATAATTATTTCCTCTGTGCACTGGGCAGGGGGCTAGTAACAGTGATGGGAACACAGTCTGTTTTCCCCAAATTACAAGTACATATTGCATCTCCCTCCCACCACTACCACTTGCATACTCTCACCTTATACAGCTTCTGAAAGTTAGGGAGCTTTAACTTAGATTTTTTATATAGTAGGTGTGGAATCAGAATTTAGAAATTTATTATTTTGGTAACTCTTTTATTTCTACTTCAGGTGTATATCTATCTGTCTATCTATCTATTATCTATATATTTTTTCATCAAAATATTATTAGAAATGTGAAGAATAAGAAATAGGATATAAACCAAGCTTCTAAACAGAAGAATTTTCCGGTCTAGATGAGACTTGATGTACTTTAATTGGTGTATGGATTTTAAAAGATGAAGGAAGACAAAAGTTTTGAAATATGGCAGATAGAGGGAACAAACATTAATTTTAAAGGCTTTCTTGAACAGGTTTGAGATATTCAGTGCAAATGCTTTATGGTTTGGATAATTAACTTTCATCCTGTTATAGTTATCTAATGGAATATCATTTGTCATTCCATTTGTTTAGCTCCATTTCCTCATCTGTGTCATAGTGCTATTTCTGTGATTGTGATGGGTGACTTTGGAATTCAAAATCTGTTCTTTTAAATTTTGATATCAGTAATGTAAAGTTCTCCTTAAATTTGACCTGAGCTACATCCTAAGATATGCTATCCTCCTTACCCCATAAGCATTGGGAGAATATGAGACTTTTAGCACTGGTATTGTTTTTATGGAAGTAGTAGTAAAAATGGCTGATTTTAAACTGAATTGATTCAACCAGAAAATGACTTGTCTATAACAGAATGTGTCTCTCTGAGATCCAACTTGTATTTATAAATTAGTCATTGAAATGTCATTTTCTTTATGGTCTCTACTCTGCTATTTTTCATTTTTAGGCTTGTTGTAATGGGAACAATGTGAGCTCTGAAATCAGACTGGAGTTCAAATCATAGTTACCAGCCTCATGGTGAGGCCTTAAACTCTCTTCAGTTTCCTGTCTTTAAAATGGGATTGTTATGAGGATTAAGTAGTACAGAGAATGTGTCTGGCAAAATGCCTAGCACACAGCAGGTGCTGGGTAAACGATCTTATTCCTGTGTTAAAACTGACATCAGCTATTTATTAATGTAATTTTATTTTAAATATGTCAGGCATATGCATTTAAGGAAGCTACTTTACTTTGGAAAATCATTTGAACTTTTTTTCTTTTTTTGTGGGCTCTGGTACTTCTGCAGCAGAAAAGAAAGCATTGGAAAGATTAGCAGCTATTTTATATCATGTATGCTAAAGACTTCCATTAGTGAATTCATTGTAAGTGGACAATACTATACAGTTGGCTCTCTGTTTCCCCAGGTTTTTCATCCTCAGGTTCAACCAACTATATTTTCAGTCTAAATCCATATTTTTTAAAAAATATTTTTATTGATTTTTTTACAGAGAGAAGGTGAGGGGAATAGAGAGTTAGAAACATCGATGAGAGAGAAACATCGATCAACTGCCTCCTGCACAGCCCCCTACTGGGAATGTGCCCGCAACCAAGGTACATGCCCTTGACTGGAATCTAACCTGAGACCCTTCAGTCCGCAGGCCAACGCTCTATCCCCTGAGCTAAACCAGTCAGGGCTAAATCCATATTTTTATTAGAGGTTGGGAATCTGAGATTTTGGGGGGGGGGGGAGCGGTGGCTGACTGTATGCATTGTTCTACCCCATTTTATATAAGGTGCTTAAGCATCTATGGATTATGGTATCTGGGTGGGGGGGGAGTGTTCTGGAACCAATCCCCTGTAGATACTGAGGGAAGACTCTATTTAAGTCATTAAAAAATACAAATAAGTAACCAAATCTTCATCTTTCTTAGTTCCTTTCAGGCAAGCACCTCATTAAGGAGATATATTCTCCACAGTTTCTTAAACAGCAATTAATTTATGTCTTATGAAGAGAAGTTGCTGTGATATTTATAATTTCCTTGTGCAATGATACTGTAAATGACATTTTAGTTAGGACATATCTTTTAGTATTTTAAGTTTTAACTTTGTTGTGTCTTTCTTTTAATAAAAACACCAAACTTATTTTATACATATTAATTTCATGAGTTGGAAATTTCCTTTCTGATTTTTAAAATCTTTCCCTATTTTTTTTCTTAATGGGAAGTTAATTTAGAGAGAGGGAGAATATAATTCAGTTTTTGTTTGGGAGGCGTGTAAAGGAGAGTTCAGATTCTAAATGTTGTAATGTAGGAAGGTTATTAATACCTTTAGAATTCAATATAATATGCATAATTTTAGTCTATAGAAAAAATCAATGGAAAATTATTTTTACCATCTTAAGTTTTTAAATTATTTCTCAAGAATGGAAAGAAATACCTTGACAGATTTAGCACTCAAATTCAAATGAGTATGAGAACAGGTGGCTAAATGTCTCCTCCACCTGCCATGCAACTTTATCGCAAGAAATGTTTCATTTCGCAAATGCTGCTGCTAGCAGACACTTCTCTGTTTCAGAGCAGAAAACCAAATGGAGGGGGAGTTCTTCTTTGAAGAAAACCTTTTTCTTGATTTTCTTTTTAAATTGTGAGTGTGAGAAATATGTACTTTGCTTTTCTGGGGGAAGGGTGGTGGAAAACATGAGTCAAGGCCTTGATTAACCAACCAGATTTGTTATACACCATTTGTTGTATACCATTCATGGCTTTTATTTTTAATTTTGTTGTTTGTTTTGTTTTGTTAGTGTTGCTGTTCTTGTATACCAACCCACTGGTACTGACTTTCACTTATGATAACATTGCTACTCTGGGCAATAACAATATTTGTATAATACTTTTGACATTAACTCAAACTCCTATTCTTTTGTTACAGTGGAATTATGTTATTAGAGCGCATTGTTAGGTTTAACCACTTTGTAATGTAATGGTTGCAAGCAAAAATACGTGCTATGAAACTAATTGTGAACTAACTAGAGAAAAGTTAAAGGTGTTGTTCAAATACTTTTACCTTCTTAGCTTTTCTGATTAATTTATTTTCCCCTTCAGAAATTAACATAAAAACAGGAAAGTAAAGAAAATAACTTGACAACTACTTTGATAAGCTTAATCTGTACTTTTTTTCTGAGTGTACACAGCTCCTACTAGCATATTTTATTCACAGCACTGTTAATGTGCTGCTCTTCATTTGGTGTAAGAAGTTAATATACCAGAGCATGCATACACATATAACTTCTTTATCAAGAAAAGGCAAGCGTTTCATGTGTTTTCATGCTAATAATTTTAAAAAGCACTAAAATGTCCTCTTTTCATTGATAATGAAATGTGACCTCACCTGCCTTTCTGTATAGCATTAAATTGGTGCTTGAAATGATAGAAACCAAGAATTTGAAGTGGGCAGTTTATGACCTATGAACTTGATACCTTATTTTTTAAACACAAACGTACTCATTTCAGTGGATTTTATAGGAGTAATATTTTGTTGGTATGTAGATTGATGACTATTGGATTTGAGGCTTTGAGGCCAAATGATGCAATTGTGTGATACTCTTCCCTTCTCCAAATAGCATGCCACCAGACATGATTGCTGTAGTGAATGCTACGTGTTTACAATTCTTTATAGAATGCCTGCCAAACTATTACCTTTACAGAACTATTCATTTTAGAAAACATATTTGAACCAGGTTGACAGAGAACTTTTGCTGCAGCCCACCTACCAGATTGTACACATAATACACAATCCTCTATTGTCATGGTGTTCACTATAAAAGGAAAATGATTGTACATTTGATGGTTTTGAAATTTCCATTAAAAAATCCATTTGGGTGAGCAGAACCATACAGACAGCATGGGCTTCATACATGTTTGTGCTAGCAATGTTGAGAGTATATCTTCCACTCTTATTTTTTGATAACTTTACATGTTCAAAGATGGAATCTTTGCTTCAATTTGCATATTCTAGAATACTAATGAGGTTGAACATTTTTCTGTTAACCATTTGTACTTTTATCTTTATGAATTTTCTGCTCATATCATTTACATGTTTCCCTTGGGAGTAATTTTTAAAATATGGAAATTTTTGAGTAAGATTACAATGTTAGCATCACCCTATTAACACATGTCAATTGCTTAGACTTTCTATTTCTTTTGTCTTCAAATAGCAGTACAAAGAAATGCCATAGTGTGTGTATGTTCAGTTTGACCACGTTGCAATGCTTTCAGTAAAACGATCAGACAGTATCTTCGAAAAAGCAATTGTTCTTTTTGAGCAAGCACAGTTCACTGATTCATGTATACTTTGTGAAAGATTGCTTTTGCACTCTGTGGTTGGTCATTATTTGGAAAATAAGATGTGTTCAGTCTTGGTGTGAAGGGTGGGTGTGACCTGGTGGCAATATACAGATGTTGTAGGAAAAAGATTTGATTTTTAGAAAGAAAATTGATGAACACAATCTCCCCTGTGATTAATTTTATAATGTTGATGGAATTATTTGGGCAGGATTTGCTTGATTCTAAATTAGCATGTAAAAGTGAATCCAAATAATTGTTTTAAGAAGAATTAAATTATTATTCTTACATGAGTTTATATAGAACAAAAGCTTTCCTGCATAATTCTTATAAACTTCAAAGCCATTATCTACTTATCTACTGTAAACACTTGACTTTTCAAATTGACGGGCCATTAATTAATAATATGAAAGCCGGCCATATTGTCTTGCCAAGAGAGAACAGAGGTATTTTATTGTTAGGTAGTCTTGGAAGAGTTGCAATTAATAATCCTACTGTGTCTTTTACTGCCAGCATTACCTCGTGGATTCAACTCTTGGCTGGGAAGTTATTTAGACCATGTAATTGCTTTAGAAAAATTTTCCTGAGAATCTTAACTCCTCTGTATCAGGGTTTCTCAACCTTGGCACATTTGATATGTTTGATGTGGAGATGTTTAGCAGCATCCCATCAGACAGTAGCACACAAACCCTCCCCCTTGTACCAATGAAAAATGCCTCTAGACATTGCCAGGCATGGGGGAAAAGAGGCAAACATCCTCTTGGTCCCCTTTCCCCTATTGAGAACCATTGATCTTTATATTGCTTTTAACCATATGACTTGAAAAAAATGATTTAAAATGTTATTTGTTTTTGAAATTACTCAGGTAATAATTCCTCTAAGGATAGATTGATAGAATTGTGACCTGGGGGTTGTAGAGAGATTTCACATCCTTGCAGTGCTGAAGACCAGTGCTCTTCATATCCAGTAAACTTAATGAAAAAGAAAGAAGAGAATATTGAATCTGCTGAGAAGGTTGAAATGGCATGTACTGTTACTGATGCAGAAATAATATGAAGTATTCTGAATGTTAAAAAGTCAAACAATGTTGATAAAAAGTTATGAAGAAGATGATTTATTGAAAGCTTCTTCAGCTTTTGAAATAATTAATTAGAAAGCTAGTGGTATTATCTTGCCAAGAAAGGGCTGCATCTTTATATTCTGCTTTTCAGTTTTAAGAGCAAGAAATAAATGGCAAGTAAACAATTATTATCTGTAGTTTATTTTTTAAAAGCAATTTTCAGAATATGTCATAGGGACAATGCAGTTTTAGCTGTACTTCTGTTCCAGTTATATCTATGGTTTTATAAAAAGGATAATTGATAGTCATTTAAAGCACTGCAAGATAAGGAGGTGTCTTTAGAATGATCCACAGAAATGAGATTCTGCATTCATTCAAATGACATATATTAAACTTCTCGTGTGCCAGGTTCTGTGCAAGGAATACAGAAAATAATAAGACATTCTGCTTGAATATCCCATTAAAATAATTCTGGTTGAATGGAAACTTTCTGGTTAGGGATACCACTCACCATATGTCTATTACCCATTTTTCCAGTTGATTCTGTAATGTTAAATGTCTTTTGCAAAAGCTCTTAAAAGTGTGTGAGCGTGTGTATAGTGTATATCATGTATATACTTTAATTCTTTTAAACCTATTTCTGAAACTTGAGGAAACCTATATTCATTTTCTTTTTGCTTGTTAAGTTTTTATTTAAATTATTCTCTTTATTAAATATCCATGAGAGTTGAATAAAACATGGTCCTATATTATTAATTCATTTTTTATTATACTGTGGCTCTAATATCATTAAGGAAAATTGATGTCACCCTCAAGGCCAGAAGTTTTGCTAATTATTGCTGGATGGTGTCAGAATTTAAAAAGCAGGATCTTTATTAAAAGTCCAGTAGAGTCTTAAAACTTTTTTGTTAAAACTGATCAACTTAGATTATAGATATGATAGGGAAAAAAGTGAAATCTTTATGATATTGGATAGGCTGGAATTAGTAAAACAAATAATTCATCATTTAAGCAGTTACAGATAAGTGGGAAAATTACAGAGTTCTAGCACTTGAAAATCCATTCTTCCTTTGTGATTTCTGATGTCAATTTTAGCAGTCTACATTATGAATGCACAGACCCATTCAGAGCCATGAGCTCCCTGCTCTTTAGGCAGCTGATTCAGAGACAATTTTAGCAATGTATACCTAAGGAAATACAAGCCAGCCTGGTCTAAGGAATAATGAAAGGTTGTACCATGATGATTGTTTTTAGTGTAACCTACCTGAGGTAACTATGAAATATTTTGATATATTCTCTGTTGACTACTGTTCTCCAATCTTTTTTTTTTAAATATATTTTATTGATTTTTTTACAGAGAGGGAGGGAGAGGGATAGAGAGTTAGAAACATCGATCAGCTGCCTCCTGCACACTCCCTACTGGGTATGTGCCTGCAGCCACGGTACATGCCCTTGACCAGATTCGAACCTGGGACCCTTGAGTCCGCAGGCCAATGCTCTATCCACTGAGCCAGACCAGTTAGGGCTGTTCTCCAATATTTTTAAAAATCTTTTTTTATTGCCCCTAAAACATACTGTTATAATATACATGGATATAACTTGTATTTATTATTTTTATTATTTCTTTCTTTGAAAAAATAGAAATGCCACTACACTGTAGCTATTTATTTAAATAATCCCCAAATGATGTAAGAGATATTGCTAGAAAACAAAATATTTTAACATGCAAAAATTTTTGTTCCTTTTGGGTTGATTAGAACTATAACTAACAACAGAAGAGGAAATAATGTTGCAATGTATCATAGTTAATCTTTGCCTTTCATTAATGGGACTGTTGGAGTTTAGAAAAAGACTAGACATACATTCAAATCCTATCACAACCACTTAAAAATTTTTGTGACCTTAGGCCAATTGTTTTTTTAAAATATATTTTATTGATTTTTTACAGAGAGGAAGGGAGAGAGATAGATAGTTAGAAACATCGATGAGAGAGAAACATTGATCAGCTGCCTCCTGCACATCTCCTACTGGGGAGGTGCCCGCAACCCAGGTACAAGCCCTTGACCGGGACAAACCCGGGTCCCCTTGGTCCACAGGCCGATGCTCTATCCACTGAGCCAAACCGGTCTCAGCAGGCCAATTGTTTTTTAACCCTTTTATAGCTCATTTGTTCTATACTTAATAAAAAGGACAATCAGAGTACCTATTGCAATGGATATTTTTAATGATATTTTTAAGGATCATGTGTGTAAATTTCTTGGCAAGTGCCTAATGCATAGTGACTATTCAATAAATGAGAGATTTTTTTTATCTTTCTAAAAGGCATTCCAAATTTATTTTAACTGTGCATAGCATAATTTGATTGTATTGCTACCTATACAGTGAAATAAATACCAAAAGCAATTATTCTGACACTAAAAAAATGAAACCCTCTGTGATTATAGTTTTGAACCAGCTTGTAGGTTGTTTTATCAGGTCTCATTTATCTTTACTGACCTTGGGAAGCTTTTTGCAAGAAAAAATATGTTTTTCTTCTATAATGTTAGAGCGCTGTGAGCCTTTTAAAATGTATTGAAACAAAATTCAGTATATTCCATAGACAGATGATTAGTATTAGATTATTTCTTGAAATAATATCATTACTGTGAATTATATGACAACTTTTTATTTGCCTCTCTTTCTGATTTAAACAAATTCTTAGATCTCTCGTGGAAGAGGAAGACCAACACATGAAATTGTCCCTTGGAAGCAGCGAAATGGGCCTCTCATCCCATTTGCAGTCTTCCAAGGCAGGAGCGACTCGCATCTTTACCAGCAATACCCACAGTTCTGTGGTGTTACAGGTATTGTAAACTGTCCTTTTTCTAGTATTTAATGGCTTTACAAAGCACTCGGGTTTGTGTGGTGTGGGGTGTCAATAGAGGGAAAGGTTGTGCACGTTTGAGGGTGGGGTTGTATGGAGATTCTCTGTATTTTCTGCTCAAGTTTGTTGTGAATCAAAAACTTCTCTAAAAAAATAAGGTTTATCAATTTTAAAAAAGCAAACAAGCAACAGAGGAGAAACTTTGAGGGGAAAACTGCATACCTTCCTGGTGTTAAAAAAAAATCCCCAGAGTTCATTCTTTGCTTTGTTTGTGTAATGGAAGTCTTGCTATCATTCCACTTTATTAGAGAATGTTGTATCTGGCAACATTAACTTTCCACTATATTGCAGCCAAAATAAATATCACAAAGTCTCTACACTAAATGTTCTAGTTCTTCATGCACAACTTATTTTATTGTCACTTTTATCATAGTTCTAAGGTTTTATTTATTTGATGTCTCAACTCACATTGGCAATGTGAGGACTGCTGGATGCAAATACACTGGTAGATGTAAGAAGTAATAACTCACATCAAAGGAAAGGACAGAAAAACAATAGAAAGTCAAAAGAATACATAGAACTATAATATGGAGGTATTTAGTGTAGGGATTTCGTGAGTCCAAGTACTTCTGACCCTTGTGTTTACTCCCTGACCTCTGTGGTCATTGCTGAGTTAGAGAATCATATAATAAAGGGTGTCCATAAATGTCATCTAGATATAGTTAAATTATAAGAGTGCTCTCTGCTTAGTAAGATAAGGAAAATAAATCTTTCTAAATGTGTTTTTAAAAGAAATAGGTGAATTTCATGTATATATCTTGTCAAGAACCATTATAATAAAGCAAAATAGAGTATAAAGTATAGTATTAGCATAATATATAGATAACATAGTGAGGAAAGAGGTTTATCTTTGCTGTGTGGCCTTGCTGTGTTGTTATTCCTCTGGGCTTCATTTTCTTAACTCCAAAATATGACTCTTGACAAGGAGATCTTTAAATTCCCTTCTAGTTCCCATCTGTGTGATTCAGTGAAATCACATTTTCCCAATGTTTCAGTTTCTAATGGGAGCTGGGTTTTAGAGTTCATTGTTCTGTGGGGTATCATCAACAGAAATGTGAGGGTCAGGAAGGAAACAATTTCTATCTCCTGGCATCTTAAGTCTATGTAAATGGTTTAATTGTTGGTTTTGGAAGGCTATAGATGGAGAGAATAATGAGTCAAGCAGATAGGAGAAGCATGAGAGGAAAGAATTTTTGTTATATTAAAGTACTTTCTCTAAAGAAAATACAAAGAGACTGACTTGTGTACCCCTCCACTATACTTCTGCCCTATCCATGACCATAGTCATGTGTTAATGACAATTTTTGTGGTTCTGCTAATTTTTAAAATGTACTTTAAACCAAATAATGAAAGCCACTGCAGTGTAATGACACAGATTTAAAGCAGTGGTTTTCAAATTTTAGTGCATATCAGAATCACTAGTAGGATGGCTGTTAAAACAGTGTGAACTGCTCCCCAGCCCCAGTTTTCTGAATCAAAAATGGGGAGTGGGGTCCAGAAATGTGCATTCCTAATAAGTTCCCAAGTGATACTGAAGGTCTGAGAAACATACTTTTAGAATCACTGTTCTAGAGGCTAAATCTGCCTTCCACTAAGAGATACGACATCTCCCTTTCTGAAACCCTTATATCATATGGAGATAAGATAATGTTATAATGGGGAAACAATGGAAATACTTTAATTATCCATCCATAGGAAAATGGCTACGTAAATTATGTTGCATCAACTATGTAATAATGTGCAGTCACTGAAAAGATGGAGACAGATCTGTATGTATTGAATGGATAGATTATATCAAATGAAAAAAGTAAGAGGACAGATGTGGCATATTCATACAATGGGATATTATTCAGCTATATGAAGAAATGAAGTACTGATACATGCTACACGTGGATCAACCTTGAAAACATTATTCTACATGAAAAAAGTTAGTCACAAAATGCCACATATTATATGATTCCATTTATATTAAATGTCCAGAATAGGGAAACAATAGAGGCAGAAAGTGGACTAGTGGTTGCTTAGGGCTGGAGAAAATGCGAGGATACAAGGGTGATAGCTTAAGGGTGTAGGGTTTCTTTCTGAGGTGATGAAAATATCCTACAATTTATTGTGAAGATGGTTGCACATATTATCTGTGAATATTCTGAAAAACACTGAATTATATACTGTTAATGGGTAAATGTTAACTACATCTCAATAAAGCTGTTAAAATAGTAACAGGTCAATATATATTGTACAATTCCATCCATTTGTAGAAAAATATTCAATATGCATATATATACATGAATGTAAGAGCATGGAGAACCTGGTGAATGATGTCTTGCACTTTGTGCTCTGTATAACCCTGCACTGTTTAATTTGCTTTACAATGGAAATATTTTTGCACATTACCTTTGTAATTTAAAAAATATATAATGGTTGACAAAACAAGTGTAGCTGTGTCTTAGAACCCTTAGCTCTGTCATGTTTTAGCTCAGCCTTTGTTGGTCCAGGCTGATTGTAGGCACAATGATGTGACAATAACCTGAGAGTTTGTATTAAGTAAAGACAATCTTTTCTAAGGTTGTTTTTTAATGTATTAATATTTTCTGTTGTGGCATAGAGCTACCAGTTTATATTGCTTTTGAAAAATTTTGTATACTCTTTAAAAGTCTATTAAAATTATGTTCTCACAAATGGAGATTATTAAGTACAAGCAGTAACAGGGACCTTTTTTTGGTATCTAATCTTAGGTGTGTGGTTGTCAAGGGAACAAGCTAGAGAAGTGTTTAATGTGTAAATGCTATCATTGTTTTAAAATTAGCAATCACACAAACTCCAGCTTCAAAAGGCATTGAAAGTAGCTTTCAGGGGAAGGGTCCATGGGGAAAGGCTGTTTTAAGAAGTCTCATTCTGAAGGATTACCCACTGCATAACTGTAGTTGGAAGGACGGAAGGATGAAGGATGTATGTTTAGGCCATAACTGGAATCATAGTTTTACCACTTACCAGCTAGTTAAGTGACTTTGGGAAAGTCATTTATCCTCTTTAGGCCAGTGTCTTTATCTGTAATATGGGTAAGAGATATGAGGATTAAATGTGACAATTTATGGGGAAAGTAAGGTGCATGATTTATTTTCCTTCCATCTGAGCCAAACAGGGAAGGTGTCAGAGAAAATGTAGCTGATCAGAAGTGATGGGTTTGCCAAATAAAGTGTCCATCTGGTGGGCTTGATCTGCTCTAACAGATTAGTCATCTCCATTAAATAGGGTTTAGCAAGCTAAGCTGTCAGAGAAAGTGCCTGGAAAGAATTTTGATACCTAATAGGCTTGGACCTTGAATAAAGCTCAGGAGAATCCAGGATGGAATTAGCAGAGCAAAAGACTTACTCAAGTAAGGAAGATTAAGTAAGGTTTGCTTAAGTAGTAATTGGTAAAAAGCAAGGATTATTTCATTTTCCTCACTCCTTTCCTACTACTCCAGCTGTGGGTATTATGGACAACTTCCCTCCTTTGACTTCATTCTGTTACCCAGGTTGTCATCATTTTACTTTTACTACCCCATCCTATGGTAGGTACTTCATTGAATCAAACCCTTCCTAGCACCTTCATTGCTTAAAAGTAACAGCCTTATGAGATAAAATTTATATAGTATGTATTCACCCATTTAAAGTGTACAATTTAATGGTTTTTACTTATTTATTTATAACATAAATACATTTAAATATCTTTGATTTTTTAGAGAGGGGGGGAAGGGAGAGAGAGAGAAACACCTGTCTGCACCCAACAGGGGATGAAACCTGCAATCTGGGCATGTGCCCTGACCAAGAATCAAACTGGCAACATTTTGGTGCATGGGTTGATACTAAACCAATCACACTGACCAGGGCCAATTCAATGGTTTTTAATATATTCATAGTGTTTTTCAGATATCACCACAATCCATTGTAGAACATTATCATCCCCTCAAAAACAAACCTGTATCCATTAACAATCACTCCCCACTTATACCCAAACCCCTTCTTCAACCCTAAGCAACCATTAATCTACTCACTGTCTCTATAGATTTGCTTATTCTGAGCATTTCATATAAATGGAATTATACAGTATGTGGCCTTTTGTGACTGATTTCTTTTACTTAGCATAATGCTTTCAATGTTCATCCACATCGTAGCATGCATCAATACTTGTGTACTTTTTATGGCTGAATAATATTCCATTCTATGGATATACCACATTTAAAAATTTATCCATTGATGGACATTTGGGTTATTTCAAATTTAGGCTATTATCAATAATGCTACTAGGAACATTCATGTACAAGTGTCTGTGTGGACATGTTTTCAATGATCTTTTATGTATACCTAGGAATGGAATTGGTGATTCATATAGTTATTCTATGCCTAATTCAAAAAAAGAGAACTTCCCGAGTGTTTTTCAAAATGGCTATACTATTTCACATTCCCTTGGGCAGTGTATGAGGGTTCTAAATTTTTCATTTTCTTGCCAACACTTATTATGCCTTCTTTATTATAGCCATACTAGTACGTGTGAAGTAGTATCTTGTGGTTTTGATTTGTATTTCCCTGATCGCTAATGATGCTAAGCATCTTTTCATTTGTGTTTATGGCCATTTCTATATCATCTTTGATATAGAATTATCTATTCAGATCCTTTGCCCAGTTTTTAGTTTGGTTCTTTGTCTTTCTACTAGAAGCCCAGTGCATGAATTCTTGCATGGGTGGGGTCTGGCCGCCCACCCTGATGGGGGCCAATCATCTGGTGGGGGGGAGGGGCCACAGAAGGTTGGCTGGCCAGCCCTGTTCCAGATTGGGATGGGGGGGGCTGATCAGGGGTGGGCCCGGATCGGGGGAGGGGCTTTGGGAGGTTGGGGGAGGCCAATCAGGGCCCCTATCAGGCTGGTTGGCTGCCACAGTAAGCATCATAGTGACCGGTCATTCTGGTCGTTCCATTGTTCTGGTCGCTTGGCTTTTATATATATAGATTATTCAGTTGGAAGAGTTCTTTATATATTCTAGGTACAAATACCTTATCATACACATGATTTACAAGATTTTCTTTTAGCAGCTTTGATTTTATAGTCCTTGTTGTTCTGCCATAACTCCAATCTTGCCAATCTCTAATCCATTATCCATTAAGTGATACAGTCTTTGCTTCTGCTTTACCTTAGTAGAATTAATGGGACAGATATTAAAGGCAAATGCCTGGAAAACTTCTGATTTTTCACTGTTCTCTATACATATATTATTCCTTCACACTTCGGTGTCTTTGCACCCATTTCCTGTCCCTGAAATGCCCATATTTTACTTTTTCTGTTTGGTAAATCCCTATTCACTCATAATGATACATCTTAAATGGTAAGTGGTAAAATTAGAGTTCTAGTTTTGGCCTAATTGCATGTCCTTCCCACAATAGTTATTCAGTGCATAATCCAGCATAGTGAGACTTTTTTAAACAGTCTCTTCCATGGATTCATTCCCTGATAGCTACTTTCAGTGCCTTTTGAAGCTGGAGTTTGTGTGACCCAGGCAGAGTTAGTGGCTTCTTCAGTTCCTCCCTCTTAGTCCCTGTTAATATCACCTATCTGTGAGATCCCAAGGTCTAGGATCTAATTTGTTGTTTTTGAATGTCTATGATTGACTGGTGGGGTACATGGTAAATACTTAATAAATGTCTATTAAGACATTTACTTTTAGCTTTATGAGGTAGAACCAGAGTAGCATTTTCTCTAGGACACTTTTCCCCAATACTAAGGCAAATCCTTTTGAGTACTCTACCTAAAGCCCAGTAATTGTAAGGTTTCTGTCCTTGTGGTTTGGATAGGAACTATTCTCAGCTCTTTGTGAGCCTTGGATAATGATGTTTGTTCTTGCAGATGTCTCTTTCCCCAGACAAATGCACTTAGAACACTCCTAAATACTTGAGGGAAACTGGTTTTAGATTTCTGTCACTCTTTGTGCAGGTCTCTCCTCTTGTATTCTGCCCTAAAACCTAGCTGACCTAACTTCCCCAGACTCTTAATCTTGGGAAGATTCCAGGTTTCACCTGAGCTCCTACTACCTGTAATTGGAAAGTTCAGGCAGTAAGCAATCATGGGGCTCATCTAATTCATTTCTCAACTTGCACAGACCCTTCTCTTTCATCCATTCTTACTTTTTTTCATATATTTTGTCTAGTTTTAAGTTGTTTCAAGTGGTAAAATAAATCCAGTCCCTATAACTTCATCTTTGCTGGACACAGAAATCTATAGGATATAATTAAATGCTAACTTTTGAGACCCACTACAGGTATCTAATTATCCTAGAGTTTTGGTTAGAGATAGCGTTACAAAGGAGGTCAATTAAAACAGTTTATTTTCCAATTACAGATGTTATAAAATGTTATATTAGTTTCATAACAGTGTTGTATTAGTTGTATAACATAGTGATTAGACATTTATATACCTTACAAAATGCTCACCCCAATAAGTATGGTTCCCATCTGACGCCATCCACAGTCATTACAATATTATTGACTGTATTTTCTATGCTGTACTTTACATTCCTATGACTTTTTATAACTGGCAACTTGTACTTTTTAATTCCTTCACTCATCTCCGCAACTCCCACGCCATCTGGTGACCTTCAATTTGTTCTGTTATCTATGAGTTTGTTTCTGTTTCGTTTGTTCATATATTTTGTTTTTCAGATTCTACATGTAAGTAAAATCATATGGTATTTGTCTTTGTCTGACTTATATCTCTTAGCATAATACCCCAAAGGAGGTCAAATTTTAACTAGGCTTTGGAAGACGGAAGGTATTCTGCATGAAAGACAATGGCATAAAGTTACTAGAAAAGGAATAAGTCTGGGTTTTTACCAATCAGATAGTCTAGAGAACAACCTGATAAGATGAGTCAGAGTACTGAGGGACATAATGAAAAATAAGGTTGAGCAGTTAAGTTGGAGCAAGATTAGAGAAGTCTTTAAAGTCTTATATTGTGATATAATGCCATGATAGAAGGCCATTAGAAGTTTTTTTTTTAACTCCAAGAAGTGTTATATAATGAGAGCAGAGTTTAATTAACATTAATATAAAGTTCTATATTCATTTGATATATCTGTTTATCTTAGACTAGAGGTCCGATGCATGAAATTCATGCAAGAGTAGGCCTTCCTTCCCCCAGCAGCCAGCACCGGCTTTCCTCTGGCATCCAGGACCCTGGCTTCCCTCTGGCCACTGGCAGACACCTGGGACCTGGGCTTCCCTTGCAGCCCCGGCTTCATCCGGAAGGTCGTTTGGAAGTACATCCAGAAGGATGTCTGGTCTAATGAGCATATTACGCTTTTATTATTATAGATAATAAATAAATGAAGAGCAATCTTACAAAAACATAGTGATAGTATTGTTTTAATAAAATACATTACATCTACTTAAAGATTGAAGTACATTGCTTAATTCTCTTTTTTTTAATTCCTTAACCTTTGTTCATAAAACATATTTTTCATTAATAATTTGTATTGTTCTTCTCAAGATGCACTTTCTTTTTACTCCATTTATTTTTTGAAATTTCACTGATCAAACTAGATAGAATATACTAATAAGTTATTTCCAATGCAGAATTTAGTGGAAAGATTTGCTTATCAAATTGCTTTTTTAATACCTGAATACCAGTATCTCTCAAGCTTTTTTCACAATGGCATTATATTTAATTTAAAAGTTATTGATATCCAACCAATTTTTGGTATTAATTATTTGTAGCTCATCTGATTTCTGTATTATGGCTGTGTAATGTCAACATATATCATTTTCTGTTTTAATATGGCCATTTTAAAATTTATCAAACTTATTTAAAATATCAGTCCTTCAGGGTATTACATATATGCCTACCTCTATTTAATAGTACTTGAAGTTTTGGTATGCTGGGTAAGTTTAAAGCTTTTAAAAATGCTCGCCCACCCCCCTCCTCAAAAGGATGTGAAGAAAAAGGCAAAACAGAAGATATGGGGAGAGCTATCGAAGAGGGAAAGGAAAACATTAGACGTAAGAAATTGAAAACAGACAACAATACCCTCATAAATGAAACCCAACATCCAGAAAAAAATAGGAAAATAGAGAACTAAGATAAGGATTAGGGCAGAAAGAAGTTGAGTTTAAAGCAATAGAAACAATTTTAAAGACACTCTAAAAGACTAATTGTAAGCAATTTTGTGTAAAACAACTCTATTTGTGTTTAGTGGACTACCATATGGAAATAGACAGGAATGTTTTTAAAATTTTGACAAGAGGAATCAGTAAAATTTGGTGGAAAAATCATTTTATAATAGAAGAACACATTTTAAATGTGCAGGGTATCTTTAAGAGTTTTTATAGAGTTACATAGTGAAAATATATATGAGTGAACGATATAAAATATTCCACCTTATCCCAAGGGAATATGTTCCAAGGCCTCTGGTGGATGCCTGAAATCACAGATAATACTGAACCCAGTATATACTATATTTTTTCATATATATATATATATATATATATATATATATATATATATATATACATATGATAAAGTCTAATTTATAAATTAGGTACAGTAAGAGATTAACAACAACCAATAATAAAATTCAACAATTACAACAATATACTATAATAGTTATGTGAATGTGGTCTGTCCTCCTCCTTCCTTCCCTCCCTCCCTTTCTCCCTTTCTCTCTCTGATGATACTGATCTGATCATGGAGATGGCTCCTAGTGACTAATGGGTGGAGATCATATACAGCCTGGAGATAGTGGACAAAAAAGGATGATTCACATCTCTCCCAGGCAGGACAAAGCAGAGTAGCATAAGTTTTCATCACACTACTCAGAACAGCATACAATTTAAATTTTATGAATTGTTTATTTCTGGAATTTTTCACTTAATATTTTCAGATTGTGGTTGACCACAGATAATTGAAACCATGGAAAGCTAAACTGTGGATAGCAGGAGACTGCTATATGGAGGGAAGATGAAAATTTTGGAGAAGAATGGCCCCTCCCACCTTTTTTTGTTTTTTTAATATATTTTATTGATTTTTTACAGAGAGGAAGGGAGAGAGATAGAGAGCCAGAAACATCGATGAGAGAGAAACATTGATCAGCCGCCTCCTGCGCATCTCCTACCGGGGATGTGCCCGCAACCCAGGTACATGCCCTTGACCGGAATCGAACCTGGGACCCTTCAGTCCGAAGGCCGACGCTCTATCCACTGAGCCAAACCGGTTTCGGCGACCACCTTTTTTTTTAAATGTGTGCATTCTCTACAAGATTAGCGTACAGCATCCTGGAATAACATTGCTTCATTCAACATAATTTTGTTATAATGTTGATGAGATGCCATAGAAATTTAATTATTGTTTATATCAATTAACCTGTGGTAAAATTGGTTTTGTTATATGTTGGTTTGCTTTAAGTCACAGAACCTATCAATGATGTTAAGTGACTACTTAACTATAGAAAAGTTGTTTAGAGAAATGACTGCCTGCTTCTGTACAACAAATTATGTTGTAAAAGCAATTTTAGGTTTTTTTTTTTTTCTTTAGACAGAGCTAGGCTATCCAGATAACCACATACAAACAAAATATTTAGAATCTGTCTGAAAAAAGTCTGAATTGACACATCTCATTTGGATAAAGATAGCAATAATCAGGAATAAAATTGGCAAATATGGAATTGGAGAGTGAGATTGTTTATTTATGCATATGAAAATAAAGGCTGTGAAACAGATAGAAAGGGAAACTATATGCACTGAAAATAAATGCAAAACCTCACAAAAGTAGACAGTTTGCTAAAGACAGATAAATTGTTTATAAGAGAAGATACTCAGAATGTGCCAAAAGTGATCTAGGAGCCTCAGCTTCCTTTTTGGGGGGACTCCAGAATATATTGAGAAAGATTAGAGGTGTGCTTTTTTAAAAAAGATTTTGTAAAGAGAAGCAAAATTATCAAGTTTGTGCAGGGGGTAAAAGCTCCTGGTGTCTTAGCTGAGTTGTTCAGAATTTGAGGATTGAATATATACCTCAACAAGTAATTTTAATGGAGTATGGACCAAATGAGAAATGACATAGATCATGATGCTCAATTTCCAGTATAAAATATTTGTAGGAATGTTTGAAACTCAGGAGTGCTTGCAAATGAGCCAAGAAGTTTTATTTTTTATTTTTGACTGAAGAAAATAAATCATTGCTTTAGGCTGAATAAGCCATGATTACCTTTCAAAATATTATCTACATATATCTCAAAGAAGATTCAAAATAAAATAAGGCAGCATTCAGTACTTAGTCTCATTTCATTGGTATTTGACATCTCTCTTTTTAGCCAGTACCCAAGGTGTAATAAATTCACAAGATAAACCATATGCTTTAACTTGCTAGTGACTATTAATTCTTTAGAAGTGCACATTCTTCGCCCAGCTAGTGTGGCTCAGTGGTTGAGCATTGACCTATGAACCAAGAGGTCATGGTTCGATTCCCGGTCAGGGCACATGCCCGGGTTTTGGGCTCGATCCCCAGTGTGCAGCATGCAGGAGGCAGCCAGTCAATGATTCTCTCTCATCATTGATGTTTCTCCCTCTCTCTCCCTCTTCCTTACTCTCTGAAATCAGTAAAAAAATATTAAAAAAATAATTCCTGTATACATACAAGCCAAAGATAGATTACACACACACACACACACACACACACACACACACGTCTAGAAGTACAGTTGATCCTTGAACAACCCGGGTAAGGGTGCTGACATCCCTATTTCCCCAGCACAGTCACAAATCCATATGTTACTTGATGCCTCCAAAAACTTACTACTAATAGTCTACTGTTGACTGGAAGCCTTACCAATAACATAGTTGATTAACAGGTATTTTGCATGTTATATGTATTATATACTGTATTTTACAATGAAATAAGCTTTACAAAAGAAAATGTTATCAAGGAACACATAAGGAAGATAAAATACATTTGCAGTATTTATTGGAAAAAACAAAACAAAACAAAAACAGGTATAAGTGGACCCATGCAGTTCAACCCCATGTTGTTCAAGGGTCAATTATATATATACTAGAGGCCCAATACATGAAATTCGTGCAAGAGTAGGCCTTCCTTCCCCTAGCTGCCGGCACTGGCTTCCCCTTTGGCACCCGGGACCTGGGGTTCCCTCTCAGCCCCAGGTCTGGAAGGACATCCAGTCTAATTAGCATATTATGCTTTTATTATTATAGATTAAACTGTTAACAGTAGTTACTCCTGGTACTTAGAAGAGGTGGACTTTTAGTTTTCTATTTATATTCTTTCATATTTTTACAACAAGTAAACATTTAATTTTTTAATCTGAAATTTATCTGAGGGAGAAAAAAAAGGAAGCCCTTGGGAACCAACCTCCCTTCCCCTTCCCGCCCAAACCTTGGTTCAATTCCTCTTGTCTTATCTTGGCTTGTACAGTTTACCACAAATAAACACTATAGGTACAATTTATTTTATTATTATCGGGAGAAGTTTCACAAATAAAGTTCCTGGTTTCTAGCAGGCTTGTCAGAAAATTATAGTTCTTCCCATTGTGACTACATGGTTTTAAAATACCAAGTGGTGGGTTATAGGGGAACATTTAGTTTGTTTGTTCATTTACTAGTTGAACATTTATTAAGTTCCAAGCAAGTGCTAAGCACTGGGGAATTTAAACATGCTAGTCCCTCAACTCTTCTAGCTGATGGTTCCTTCCCTCCTTCTGTATTGCTTGACCATCCCATCTGGTCCACAGAGCTTTCATTCAGTACTTTCCAATGCTCATCTACATTTTAAAGGCAACCCACTTACATTTATTGCAATTTAGACCGCATATATGAATTTTCAAAAAGCTACTTCTTGCCTTCTGCATTAGAATATTCCCCTAAAATCGGCATCTCTTTTTACATCTACTTTTAATAAGTAACAGGAATAGGAGATGATTTAACAATGAATATAGCGAGGATGGGGTATATAATGTTTATGTTATAAAGGAAAGGAGCATTTCTGAAAGATTTGATATTTGTGAGCAAAAACATATGTCAATCACTATTAGAGAGAGAAAAATATGATACATATGTATGTTGTATAAATATTTTTGGAATAAAAATATATATCTCTCCAGAGAGAAAGTGACTGGATCACATTATCTCTTTGAAGTTCCAGTTCTGTAGATTCAAGCATTTCTTTAAAAAGCAATTTTAAAATTATGATGAGAAAACATTTAGACTGAGGTTTAGATTACATACATATGTGTAGGATCAATATTTCTAAAACTGCATTTTTTGGTATGTCATGCCTTTTGCTTTGTAAATCCATGAAACACAATTTTAAATTAAAGTTTTATTTGAGGTCATTAAAATATGAAGGTGAAGAGTAATCTTTGCTGTTTCTGTTGTATTACATTTTGTATTATATTACATTTGATTATTAGAAAGTAATTTGCATGAGTATCCTCATGATTTTTTATAAAAATACATTTCCATTTTTGAAACTGCAGACTCAATATTGCCAAAATCTTCATTTTGAGCCTCACTGTTAGATTGTGTATTCTCTCTTTTTTGTGCATTTACCCTCCTATTATAAACTTAATGTGTTTCATTCTCCCCAGAGAGGACCAAAGAAACAACTGCTTAGTTGTTCTGTGGTTGCTAGCCTATTAATTCCCCACTAGACTTTAGGTATTTGGGGACAATTATGTCTCCTGTTAGGTCTCCTGGGCTCCTTTTTCCAAAGATAATTAAATCCCAAACTTGAAACTTGAAAGATAATTGATCAAGCAGCAGCAATGTACAGAGTACAGAGATACCTAAGACACCCTCCCTATTCTCAAGGAGATGGAACATTCTAGTTGGTAGAAAGGAACTCCTACCTTGCAGCCAACACAAATGTTTCTCTACCTTCCTTTCTCAAAAAAACAAACAACTCCTCAAACCAAAACAAAAACAATGTATCTCAATAAGGTTTGTAAAAGGATTCTTAATAAATATATTATTATGGAAAGAATGTTAGTCTAACACCATAATTCTGCACATGGGGAAATGAAAGTATACCTGGTAATTGTTTTCCAAAATAAGGTAAAAGCCAACATTTGTGTAAAAAAGCAAATGAATATAGCTCTCTTCTTATTTGTTCTTAATTTAAATTAGTCTTAATGTTATATTTTATCTACAGTGAATTAAATATAATCAAATATCAAGTAAGCTGTTCAGTTTTTTTGTCTTCTGAGTAATTATTCTATTATTTTTACTTTCCAAATAGATGGCACTCACATTAATATGTAAACAGAATTTTAACACATGGAGATTTGTATACCCATTTTACCTTGATTAGTGGTGCAACTCATGTTCGTGTTGTAGGGCTTTGACCAGCTTCGACATGAAGGCTTGCTTTGTGATGTGACCCTGATGCCAGGTGACACGGATGATGCCTTCCCTGTGCATAGAGTCATGATGGCCTCTGCCAGTGATTACTTCAAGGCTATGTTCACAGGTAGGTTACCTTTTTGAACTCTGCATCCACGTTACAACAATATGAAAAATATGTGTTCAGGTTTTTTTAATTTCTAAAGTTCATTCAGGTCTTTTGGTCTGTGTCTTTATAAGAAGAAACAGTTTCAAAAGGAATATACAACGAGTAAGTGTGGTTGTGGGTGGTGTTTTTAAACTTGAGAAATGTATGTACCTCTTTCATACCTCCGTCCTCCTTTATTTCACAGCGTTCCCCCCCCCCCAGACACATATATGAATGGGCATCAGAGACTCTGGGTCCCACTACTACAATCTTTCATTCATCAAAAGATACGAAGTGACAGGAGAACATTAGTATAGAAATACTCCTTTAAAGTACACTCTTTAGCCAAAGCCGGTTTGTCTCAGCGAATAGAGCGTCGGCCTGCGGACTGAAAGGTCCCAGGTTCGATTCCGGTCAAGGGCATGTACCTGGGTTGCAGGCACTTCCCCAGTGGGAGATGTGCAGGAGGCAGCTGATCGATGTTTCTCTCTCATCGATGTTTCTAACTCTCTATCTCTCTCCCTTCCTCTCTGTAAAAAATCAATAAAATATATTAAAAAAATGTTTTTTAAAAAAATAAAGTATACTCTTTAATTATAAATTATGCAGAAGCCTAACTGACATGAATGCTCACACAGAATAAAACTTGTTTTTATTTTATTGTATTTAATTAGCAGCAGTAGTGAGTTTGACCTTAATTAAATTCTCTGTCTTCATTTAATTGAATGTCTTTTTATTTAAGGCGGAATGAAAGAACAAGATTTAATGTGCATTAAGCTTCATGGCGTGAGCAAAGTCGGTTTAAGGAAAATTATTGATTTCATTTATACTGCAAAACTTTCTCTTAATATGGACAACCTTCAAGACACACTGGAAGCTGCCAGTTTTCTACAGATTCTGCCGGTTCTGGACTTCTGCAAAGTGTTTCTCATATCTGGGGTAAGATATTTTCAAATCCTCAAATCCTTTTCTGCAGTAGACTCTGATGTCCCCTGTTTAGAGCACACATATGAATCTTTTGTTTACACATGTAAAACTTTGGCCATTAGAGAGGGATGTCGTATAGTGTGTGGTTTGGAAACAAATTGAGAGGAAAAGAGTACAGGTGTATATTTAGAAAAGACAGTAATTTAATAAAAGCCTTCTGTATAATCAGATGACACCAGACAATAATAATATTTGATAACAATATATACCTTAATCTTCTTGACAATCTATAATAATAAAAGGGTAATATGTTAATTAGACCAGACATCCTTCCGGACATAATTCCGGACATCCTTCCTGACAAAGCTGAGACCCAGGTGCCTGAAGGTGGCCTGAGGGGAGCTAGCCTGGTCCTGGGTAACTGTGGGCGGCCCAAGGGAAGCCAGCCCAGGTCCTGGCGGCCAGAGCAGGGAAGCAGCCTGGGTCCCAGGTGCCTGCCAGCGGCCAGAGGAGGGAAGCCTGGGACCCAGGTGCCAGAGGGAAGCCAGAGCCGGCAGCCAGGGGAAGAAAGGCCTACTCTTGCATGACTTTTTGTGCATCGGCCTTTAGTCCTATATAATAAAAGCCTAATATGCAAATTGCCCCCTCGACTGGGAGTTTGACCACTTGCTATGACATGTGCTGACCACCAGGGGGTGGCACGGAACATGGCAGGCGTCAGTGATGCGGTATTGGCAGTGGGCAGCAGTGGAGGTGCTTCTGGCTCAGATGGACCCTGATGAGAGCAGGAATGCTGCAAGATGGTAGAGCAGGTAAGCGGGCGGCACCAGGCCAAAATGAGTGTGAGTGGGGGCCCGATTGCCCCGCCCGATCACGCTGCTGACAGCAACCAGTGGTGGCGGTGAGGGTCCTGGCCCTGATTGATTACCCTGCAGATGGCAACCAGTGGTGGCAGCAGGAGGTGGGGCCGCTGCTCAGTTCCCAGGAGCTGAGGGAGCTGGGTTGGGGGCCCGGCCCCAATTGATCGCCTTGTAGGTAGGATGGTGGAGCAGGTGAGGGGTTGGTGCCAGGCCAAGGTGAGGTGCCAGGTGGGCTGCGGGGCTGCGAGGCTGGGGGCAGGAGCTTGGGCCCAATCCCCACAGGCCACCCCAAGGGACCCCACCCATGCACAAATTCATGCATCAGGCCTCTAGTATTATATATTTTAATTTGGATTTATTCACCTTAATGATTCTATACAACAGAAGTTAAATAGAATTCTGGGGAAACATAATTTGAACTTCTAGAAGCCTTTTCAAATAGGCTCAGCAATCTTTTTTCTTCCTTTAAATATGGGATCTAGGTCTTGAAAAGAACTAACAACTATATATAAACCTTTAAGAATATAAGTTTTGAGTCTATCAAAACATATGACCCATTGAACTGTTTTTAGCCCTCTTTAATAGATAAGAGAGAGCACATATAACTACCAACTAATGAACTGTTTAGCAGTTATCTGGTTCCTGAACACAGTGCCTTATTTTGGTTGAGATTTTTACATTTTCTTCTGGGAAACAGAATATTTTGGTTGCAAAGAAATATTGCCAAGAAGATTGCTTTTGTGATTGAAAATTGTGACAATAGTAAATTTTGATATGTTTTATAATTTATTATATTGATAGAAAATACATTTTCCTATAATTGATTTTACATCATACCAATTTTAATATTGGTAAATAATTGCTGTTAAGCCTTCAAAATTACATTTATTAAGCATGGAGCCTTATCTTTAAAACCCTATGTTTCAAGTGAATGTGTCCTTAATGGTTTTATTAATAAGCTGCCCCTTATCTTTTAAAGTCAGCCAACAGTTCATTAACTGGCCTATTGAAAGTGTGTTTTGTTTGTTTATTGCCATTCTAAAGTACTCAGACTGGTGTCTCACAATTACTTTTAATCTTTTAAACTAACTGCTATTTTTAAGGATTTTATGGCAGCATGGTGTAGTGTTGACTTGTATTGTCTTCTCCATTGCTCAACTAGCCCAAGTGAAGTTTATTTCCCAAGATACTGCTTGTCGTCATTATTGAATCTGGGTACTAAATGAATTTTTAATTTAGTCATACAAGCCCATTCCCCTCAAGAGCTATAAGCATCTTTCCTCTAGTTTTGTGCATTGACATCATATAGCAAATTCATTTCAAGAAAAAGTAAATTGTATTGAATATGCTTTTAAAAATGTATGTCTAATTTATTAATAACACAATGCTTACATTTTTTATTGCTTTTCTTTGATCCTAGCAACATATGGTCATCCTAAGCCAAACTAGGCACAGTGTCGCGATTTTTTTTTTTTGGAACTAATCATTAACAAGCAACATCATTGACTTATTTATTATCAAATATCAAAGTTTAGTCCTTATAATTTTAGACATTGGTTGTGATCAGTTCCTTTACCTGAAAGAAACGTACCAAACTGGATAAAGCACAATTTATGAAAAGGTATAAAAGTATATGATTATAAAAATTTAACAGTATTAGAAAATAATTTTGTTCTAGATAACTCTATTTAGGGAGGTGGGGAAGGGTGAGTGGGTGGGAGGTAATCAACCAAAAACATTGTATGCATATATGCATAACCCATGGACCCAGACAGTGGGGTGGTGAGGGCCTGGGGCAGGGAAGGGGGCTGGAGGGGGACTGGAAGGGGCCAATGGGGGAGAAAAGGGGCCATATGTAATACTTTCAACAGTAAAAAATTTTAGGTCGATGCTTAACCACTGAGCCATGCCAGCTGGGCATCAACAATAAAGATTTTTTAAAAAGTTAAAGATGGAACTACCTTATCAAAAACAAATTTATTTGAAATTGATATCACAGTAATTTTGCAATATAGACACATTTTCTGTAATTAGGATGTTGATTTCTTAACCTATTTGAAGCATTTATTATAACTGTATGTTTTACCTTTTGGACATATATATATGCTTTTAAAAATGTATGTCTAATTTAATAACACAATGCTTACATTTTATATATATATATATATATGTATATATATATATATATGTATATTATTGATTTCAGAGAGGAAGGGAGAGGGAGAGAGAGATAGAAACATCAATGATTCAATGATGAGAGTGAATCATTGATCGGCTGCCTTCTGCACACCCCCTACTGGGGATCGAGCCCACAACTGGAATGGAACTCGGGACCCTTCAGTCCACAGGGTAATGCTCTCTCCACTGAGCCAAACCGGCTAGGGCTATATATTTTAATGAAAAGTTAATATTGTCTTAAAGATTATATTCTTCACTCCTAGTGTCCTCTGTGGACATCCTAAAACTCATTTTTAGGCTTGTCCCTGAAAGCTTACTTGTGGTATAGTTGACTCCTATCTCTAATGGTTTTAGAACTTGCTTGCGTATGAACTTTGAGGAAACACCACTTTTCTGACCACCATTCTACAGGGTATCCCCAAAAATATATACATACTTTGAATAATTATAAAGGCAGTGTTTATTAAAATACATTTTATTTTGAAAATGTAATAGAAATCAGCTATTAAAGTATGCATACATTTTTTAGGACACCCTATATTTACTTATCTTTCATCCTGGGTGCTATGTCTGTGTGACTTTACTGTGGAAATCTTCCCTCTTAAAACCCATGAGAATTTTTGAGAAAAGTTGGTATATTATTAGTTTAAGGATTGTGTAAAATACAATTATTCCTTTATTCCTCTTTCATGCATTCCATTTCTTAAATGTTTAGCCTCACTCTATTTCCCTTTTCTTTTTTTAAATTTTTTTTAAAAATATATATTTTATTGATTTTTTTTTACAGAGAGGAAGGGAGAAGGATAGTTAGAAACATCGATGAGAGAGAATCATCGATCAGCTGCCTCGTACACCCCCAACTGGGATGTGCCCGCAACCAAGGCACATGCCCTTGACTGGAATCAAACCTGGGACCCTTCAGTCCACAGGCCGACGCTCTATCCTCTGAGCCAAGCCAGTCAGGGCTATTTCCCTTTTCTTAGCAATCAAGTGAATCAGAAAAAGCAGTAGCCCTGGGTGCCTTTTCTACTTATAAGAACTTTAAGTTTCAAGATCATATATTTTTCAAAGGTAGATTTGGTTTTAGTTTTCCCACAAGCTAAGTTATTATAGATAATTTTAAACTTAACAATCTCATGTTTTAAGGATTACATGCTTAAACCAAACATTTTGAGGGAACAGGATTATATTTTTAATGATATAGGGTGCTTATAATCCACATAAATGAAACAAAACTTGGATTGGAGCTCTTAGAAAAAATAATTAGCTCTGATACAATTCTATTCCACCCCATTCTTAATCATTTGTATGGATGATGAGGAGCACTGGTACATTAAATGTGACTCAGCAAAAAATTCACAAAGCATTATATATTAGTTTTGAATGATAACTTTAAATACTTTACTAAAGCCACACTTGTGTTTGGTGGGCTAGAGACATTGGTTTTCTGTTACAGAACATCAACCACTTTCCTCCTAACTCTGACATCCTTTGCGGTAATACTTTTTTCTTAGGGTGGTTATTATTATAGTTTATAAGATCTGGTGCTTTTGTCCTTGCTATATTATATTCTTGGTAATTATAGGAAGGACTATGAAATGAATACAAAAAATGACAGTGAACTATATAAAGCAGAATAGGTAAACTTTTCTGTAAAACTAAAAATGTTTACTTTCATATATCATGGAGATAATGGAAAATTACCTTTGTTTAGTTATATGCCCATTAAAATGGCATCTTTTATCCTTATGACTTTGCATAACTACAGCATGCTAAATAGCATGCAGCCATTCCCTGATTTACAAACAGGTTGTAAATTCTTTTGTTTATTATATTTGTTTACAAGTTAGAATTTGTAACATCTAGCATTTGCCCCACAGAATTACTATTATGGAAGATTACAGGCTAGCCCACAAAAACCAATTTAACTTAAGGCTGTTGAAATAGGACATTTGTAATTGAATTGGAAAAATTGCAATTTAAATATACAGTTATACAAAATAAACAATACTGAATGAAAGTGAGCAAAAAACCATTTTATTTTTATATAAAGGCATATTTAAACAGACTAAAATGCAATTGTGCTTTTGACTTGGTGATACTTTCTTTAAACTCATTTTTAAAAATTTATCTTTATTGTTGAAAGTATTACAGATGTCCCCCTTTGTCTCCCCACTAACCCCCTGCTACCCTACTCTCAGCCCCTCCCCAGGCCTTCCCTGTGTTTGTTTTTTCCTTGATACCAGTATATAATTGGTTCTACCAATGATTTTTTTATTGGGTTGAGGAGCTCACAGTGAAATACAGAGAAATGTTATTGAGATAACTGAATAAAACGAAAATTTGGAGATGGCGGAAAACAAAAGAGGTGTATAATGTGGTGAGGCAAAAGGCAGAGGAAAGGGGTTCTGTCAAGGAAAAAAACATGAACAGAATCAGATGTTTCTAGAAAAGATAGTTTCTTTTGCTGCTTGGTGATGATATCAGCAGCAAGCTTTGGGAATGTTCTAGATGTAAGGATTTCCTGCATAGTACATATATTTACATTTCTTATTTAATCTAAATTGTATTTATCCATAACAATTACAACAAACATGTCATTCCAGATACCTTTTGTTGCTGTTGTTGTTTGCTTTGGGGAGGTTCAATGCAAATTAGAAAAAAAAATGCATAGGTAATTTTACAATGAATCAAACTGTTTCCCTCCCCACCAAACCAAGCATGACTTTCTTATGCAAAGGCTGATATTGAACAGGTAATGCCCATATACTGCTTATTTATGGCTGAGGATCTCTTCTGATTAGTTGGTACCCAGACTGTGCTGTGTTTACTGTTACATATCATTTCTGCCTATAGCTTTAACCACCTTATTCTTTTCCATTTGTCATGTGAGGCTCTGTAAGGGAAGAACAGGCTCAGCCTGGCTTCAAAACAGTTCTTCCTCCCAAAAGACCATTGTAATATCTAATATTGTATCCAAATAAGGGAAGTGCATTCTAAGTGTAAAGGAGCAAGAGAATAGGTTTCTCCAAGTTGGAGATACTGTCAGTATCCACCTCAAATGACATTTAGCATCTGAAGAGAGACAAAAATTGAGAGGAAAGTTTTTGGTTTTTAATGATCCTTTTGTTCTTCTTACCAAAATGTCCCTTCCCTATGTCCTGCGATGTCCTCACCTATGGAAGGAGACCCAGGGGAAGATATCCTCTGTCCCCCAAAGTAGCTTGTTTGATTTGTTCCCCGCCTTTTTCTATGGACATGCTTTCTCTCTCTGCATTAGAGGTACTAGATGTCAGGCTGTCATTTTAAGAAACTATACAGCACCATGGAGAATTTGGTGCATTGAAAGTCTGAGGAGTCCCCCAGAATTTGCCAGCTAATTTCTTAGTCTTTGCATTTCCCTTGAGAAGACAAAAGCAGATACTCGTTTACTTTTGCTTTGTGGGTTTTTTTCCTAAAAGGGAATTTATTTGTGTAAGATACTGACTTCAACAAAATAACATCACAGATTTCTGATGAAACCTGTTATTAAAATATCAAATTATGTTAATGACAATGCTTGGGTGCATTGGGTATGATATGAGTTTTAATTTAGGGTAGGTTATTTAAATTTAATTTAAAGTATATTAAATTTTATTTAATTTGAATTTAATATAGCAGCAATGTGTACCAGTACGTTAATGAAAATGCCACATTGAAAATTATGATGCTAGGAACTGAAAGTTGTTTGATTGCAATAGAATAATTTATATCAAGAAAACTTACATGGGTACTTGATTATTTTAAAATCATTTTTATTGGTTCAGAAATTTTGTTATTTTTTGCTTCTCTGTCCTTTAAAATGTAAATGTAATTATTTAAATTAAATTCCATAATAGCTCTTTGGAATTTTTGGCCAGGAATTTTATATATTCAGATGAAATTAGAGTTCTTTTACACTTACAATTTTTTAAAAATATGCTTTAAACTTCATATTTTAAAAATGTAATATATTCTAATATATACATGAGTTACATTATATGTTTATGTTACTGCACATGTCCATTATATTAAGTCAAGCTAGGACAAATATTTGGGGATATGCTAGCTGAAGTACTTTTAATAATAATGACTAAGGAGTGGATTGAAATGAACAATCACTGAATAATCCTGCATTTCCCCAAAAATTGTTTACCATTATTCTATCATTTTTGACCTGCTTATATTAACTATTATTTTAATGATTATTTTAGACTTTGCTTCTAAAGTCTTTATAGTCTACAATTAGTTTTTTATCTTTGATTACATGCACTTCATACAAATTAATTTTCTATTACATATTTTTTATCCGAGTCTCTTTTTAAAATTAATAAGGTTTTAGTAATTTACTGTCAATTCAACAGTATTCTATTTTTAGTAGTATCTATCACATCTTTAATTTTTATATTGCTTATAATTATAGTATTTAACCTTTATTATATACCCACAGTGTGGTTGGTAGCTGCTGTACATGAGCTATAGAAACTGCTTAGTCCATCTATCAAGAAGATGACAAGTTGGAAGGTTATGAATTTCTTTCTCTAGTGATTTTTAAGAAAAGAGGAGGCAGCTATCTGTACTGACTAGGTGGTCTGTCAAAGTCTTTTCCAGTTCTGTGGGGTCTGTATCTGAGCATACTCATATTTTCCAAATGCCCTCAAATAAAAGGTATATTTCTGTATCCTATTATTTTAGTAATTGTTTTCTTATTGGATAAAGTTGAAGAGAAAAGGGGGAAGGAACTAAATACCTTGATACCATTTCTAAATTACACAGTTCGGTTTTAATCTTTTTTCTAAAAAAACAACAACATGTTTTTATTGATTTCAGAGAGGCAGGGAGAGGGTGAGAGAGATAGAAACATCAATGATGAGTGAGAATCATTGATCGGCTGTCTCCTACACACCCCCTACTGGGGATCGAGCCAGCAACCCTGGCATGTGCCCTTGACCAGAATCAAACCTGGGACCCCTCAGTCAGCAGGCCAACGCTCTATCCACTGAGCCAAACCAGCTAGGGCTAATTTTTCATCTTGGCTTATTTTATAATGCTTTAAATTTGATGACTAACAAATGATGGTATCATTTTGCCTATGTAAAGTACCCAATTTTTGTTTGTATTTGCAATCATATCCATAATGATGAGAATCTGCACATTTGGGAGTTATTTTTGTGTTGTTATCAGCTATTGCTTATTTATACTAGTAAATGTGTATAAAAATGCAAATTGCCCTTGCTCCAGGGAGGGCTACTAGTATTTCTTACTTGCCTCAGAAAATAGATCCATTACACCAAGCATGTCAAACTCGCAGCCTGCAGCCCGCATATGGCCCACAACAAGTATTTATGTGGCCCAGCCAATATAACGGTGTGTAAGAAACATTTTAGTAAAAATTTCATAACTTAATTTTTATAATATCTGTTATACATAATTAGTAATAACAAACTACAACGTTTGCTAATGACTATAATCGTGTTGCATTCATTTCCCTTACGCACCTTACGGGCAGGAGCACCATTTCTCTCCACTGAAACTAGCAGCGAATATTTTAGCAGCCGATTGCCATGTCATTAGTCTTGGGTTGACTTGTTTGGTGTGCGCAACAGGAAATATTTTGTTTTCGGAGAACAAGAAAAGTAGGTTTATTTGTGTTATGTTTATTAATTTGTGCAGTTATTCAGTGTCTGGTAAGTTAATTTTCAAGAAAAAAACAGTAATTTTTATTAAAATGTTCTATTAATTTATGTTAATGATTACTTGTTTATTTCAGCCCTTTGTATTCAGCATGTCTCTATCAAAATAAACCTACATTTCTATGAAAATTGAAGCTTTTGTTTTTTTCTGTGGCCCACATAACTTAAACCTTATTTATTTGGCCCATGTTAGCCTTTGAGTTTGACATGCTTGCCTTACACTAAACAGGAATCTCTTCTACCTGAGGTAGTTTGCGCAATTGGATAGTAACTGTAACTCGATTTACACAGTTTAAACTTATAAGAGACACCAACCTGTCACAGTTAAATTGGATTAAAATGTTCTTTTTATTGACTACATTAGAAATCCAAGGTATTGAACAGTGTTGAACTAACTGTATTTCAAATTTCCATAAGTGGTTAATTTATTTTTTCTAGTAACTTTGTGTTATGATTCTATTTTAGATATTTTTCTAATACATAGCTATTAAGTATAACAAACATTTAAAACTTTTTGGTGACTTCTGTAAATCAAGTCAGTTTCTAAAAAGAGTTCAAATTGTTGAGCAATCAATCTATCTTGTGTGTGTGTTAACCTTAGAGATGTTATTTCATGCAGAGGAGTAATGATTTTAGTATCATTTCAACTTTTAAATAATAGAATAATAGAAGGATTAGCCAATTTCCTCTTAACCATCTGCCAATCTGTTAACCATACAGTGCATTAATGTGGTTTATGTGACATTTGTGAACACACATCCTGACTAAATTAAAAAACATTTGAGTACTTTGCCTGTTACTGTGTTTGTATACATACACAGACATTTGTATGGTAGGCTTGTGTTTTGAGTTATTTCTTGCATACTATTTCCTGATATTGATACCATTGTAATTAGCTAGTTATTAATAATAGGAAAGAAACAAAAGGAAGGCCAAACATTATGAGCATGACCATCTGGGCAGCTTCACCAGGAAGCTGCAAGTTTACACTCCCCAGGGAACCACCAGCCTATTCCCTACGAATCACTGGAAAACCATGGATTGGCAAGAATGGGTGGGCCCAATGCAAGCCCTCAAAAATTAGGGCATACATAATCCCCCCAAAATAGTAATTCATTTTCTTTTGCTCCTGGCTCTTGTGGCTCTTGGCTCTCTTGCATTTGCCCATGTGGCCCACAGCCATGTAGTCCCCACATACAATGGACTAATGGATTACAGTGGGGAACACAAGCTAAGCTAGCGTGAGGCAGGACTGGACACTGATCAGTTATGGAAATGAAACTCTGGACACTGGCTCTGATTTTAGCTCTGCTGAAGCCACAGCTACACTTCTTCTATGGTGGGGCAAGAGGAAATTGGACTCTGGAAACTCGGATTTTATTCCACACAAATAAAAATCACTCATTCTCCCATGTGAGTCTCAGAAAATTCTTTTTCTCAGGATATTGCAAAAAATTCACTCCTACGAGCAACAGGAGGGGATGAGGATCTCTCCCCACCATTAACAATATGATTTTTCTCCTTTCACTTTTGACCAGTCAGTTAGGGGTGACCAGGCCAGCAGGGAAGGGCAGTTGGGAGCAACCAGGACAGCAGGGGAGGGCAGTTGGGGGCAATCGGGCTGGCAGGGGAGCAGTTAGGTGTCGGTCATGCTGGCAGGGGAATGGTTAGGGAGCAATCAGGCTGGCAGGCAGAAGCTGTTAGGGGCAATCAGGTAGGCAGGCAGGCGAATGGTTGGGAGCAAGCACTCCCGGATTGTGATGGGAATTGGGCCTAAACCAGCAGTCAGACATCCCCCGAGGGGTCCCAGATTGGAGAGGGTGCAGGCTGGGCTGAGGGACACCCCCTCCCCAGTGCATGAATTTCGTGCGCTGGGCCTCTAGTATTTTCATATATCTGTTGGCCATTTGTATGTCTTCCTAGGAGAGATATCTGTTCAGGTCATCTGCCCATTTTTTAAATTGGATTGTTTGCTTGTTTGGTGTTGAGTTGTATGAGTTCTTCATATATTTTGGATATTAATGTCTTGTTGGAACTGTTGTTTGCAAATAACATCTCCCATCCAATTGGTTGCCTTTTTGTTTTATTGTTGATTTCTTTTGCTGTGCAGCTTTTTAGTTTGATATAGTCCCATTTATTTTTGCCTTTACTTCCCTTGCCTTTGAGATCAAATTCATAAAATGTTCTCTACAACCAAGGTCCATAAGTTTAGAGTCTATGTTTTCTTCTGTGTAATTTATTGTTTCAGATCTTATGTTTAAGTCTTTGATTAATTTTGAATTGATATGTATACATGGGGCCAAACTGTAATCTACTTTTATTCTTTTGCATGTGGCTTTCCAACTTTTCCAGCACCATTTATTGAAGAAACTTTCTTTTCTCCATTGTGTATTTTTGCCTCCTTTGTAAAAAATTATTTGCCCAGCCCGGCTGTTGTGGCTCAGTTGGTTGAGCATCATTCTGTGCACCAAAAGGTCGATGGTTTGTTTCCTGGGTGGGGCACATGTCTGGGTTGTGGGTTCAATCCCTGGTAGGGGTATGTACAGGAAGCAGCTGACCAGTGTTCTTCTCTTGGGTTGATGTTTCTCTCTCTCTCCCTCTCCCTCTCCCTTCTTCTCTTTCTCAAGTCAATAAAAACATATTAAAAGTTATTGGCCCATATATATGTGGTTTTATTTCTGGGCTCTCAATTCTGTTCCATTGATTTGTGTGTCTTTTTTTCTGCCAATACCATGCTGTTTTGATTATCGTAGTTCTGTAGTATAATTTGAAGTCAGATAGTATAATACCTCCAGCTTTGTTCTTTTTTCTCAGGATTATTTGTCTATTCAGGGTATTTTGTCCTTTTTCATAAAAAAATGACACTGGGGCCAAGCAAGCCTGGCTCAGTGATTGAGTGTCAGTCTGTGAACCAGGAGGTCACAGTTCAATTCCTGGTCAGGGCACATGCCTGAGTTACAGGCTCAATCCCCAGTGTGGGGCATGCAAGAAGCAGCCAATCAATGATTCTCTTTCATCATTGATGTTTCTAGCCCTCCCTTCCTCTCTGAAATCAATAAAAATATATTTTAAAAAAATGACATTAGGATTTTGATCAGGATTGCATTAAATCTGCATGTTGCTTTGGGTAATATGGACATTTTAACTATATTGATTTTTTCCAATCCATGAACATGGAATATCTTTCCATTTTATTGTGTCTTTTTCAATCTCTGTAGTTTTCAGTATACAATCCTTCACATTCTTTGTTAATTTTCTTCCTAGGTATTTTATTTATTTTTTTGTTTGCAATTACAAGTGAAATTTTTTTCATTTCTTTTTCTGAAATTTCATTGTTAGTATATAGGAAAGCAGTGGATTTTTGTACATTGATTTTGTATCCTGCAACTTTACTGTATTTGTTTATTGTCTCAATAGTATTTTGGTGGCATCTTTAGACATTATATATATATATTATATATATAATATATATATTACATATATATTATATATATATATTATATATATATATGAAAAAAGTGACACTTTTACTTCTTCCTTCCCAATTTGAATGCTTTTTATTTATTTCTCTTGCCTTCCATAACTATGTTGAATAAAAGTGGTGAGAGTGGGCATCCTTGTCTTGTTCCTTATTTTAGAGGAGAAGCTTTCAGTTTTTCACCACTGAGTGTGATGTTGGCTGAGTGTTTGTTATATATGGCCTTGCTGTATAAGAATAAGGTATTATAACTTTTCTGTTAGTGGATCTTCTAGCTGTGTTATTTTTTAAGAATCATGAATGAAAGGAGGATTGAGATGAATTATAAGAGAATAAGCCTCAATACTTACCTGGCAGGGGAGATACCATGATCACGAGAATAAGCCTCTATTTTATCAAAATATCCATCTGGCCAGAATTTTATTAATATTTCTTGGGGGAGGGAAACACATTTTTCAGGAGAGAAAAATACAGCAGGTCCTTGAATAATGTCGTTTCATTATAACATTGGTGAGATGCAGTAGGAGTTGAACTCTTGTTTATATCAATTAGCTTGTGGTAAAATTGGTTTCATTATATGTCTTTTCACCGCAGTTCCAAGAACCTATTGACAATATTGAGGACTTATTGTAATTATTTTGACCATAATCAACTAATAACATTTTTTCTTAGAGTAACTTCTAACCTACTGATTTTGAATGATTATATGTTTTTAGTCACCCTTCTACTGGATTAGGTAAAGTTGGTTTGTGAATTTTCTTTAGATGATTAATGTATTTAGTTACGAATCTTTATTAGCATCTATATGGACAATAAAAAGCATCATTTATTCTTCTTCCAGAACAGGTATTTATGTTATCCGGATGTGAGTGTCATGGAAGTAGTCATGTTTTAATTTTTTTATTCGCTTAATAGGTCACTTTAGACAATTGTGTTGAAGTTGGGCGGATTGCCAACACCTACAATCTGACAGAAGTGGATAAATACGTTAACAGTTTCGTCTTGAAGAATTTTCCTGCATTGCTGAGCACTGGGGAGTTCTTGAAACTCCCCTTTGAGCGTCTTGCCTTCGTGCTCTCCAGTAATAGCCTTAAGCACTGCACTGAACTTGAGCTCTTTAAGGCTACCTGTCGCTGGCTACGATTGGAAGAGCCTCGGATGGACTTTGCTGCAAAATTAATGAAGAACATACGATTTCCACTGATGACACCACAAGAGCTGATTAATTATGTGCAAACCGTGGATTTCATGAGAACTGACAATACTTGTGTGAATCTCCTTTTGGAAGCCAGCAATTACCAAATGATGCCATACATGCAGCCAGTTATGCAGTCAGACAGGACTGCCATTCGGTCTGACACCACTCATTTGGTTACACTAGGAGGAGTGCTGAGGCAGCAGCTGGTTGTCAGCAAGGAATTGCGCATGTATGATGAAAAGGCCCATGAATGGAAATCATTAGCCCCTATGGATGCCCCAAGGTACCAGCATGGCATTGCCGTCATTGGAAATTTCCTCTATGTCGTTGGAGGACAGAGTAATTATGACACAAAAGGAAAAACCGCTGTCGATACAGTCTTCAGATTTGATCCTCGATACAATAAATGGATGCAAGTTGCATCTTTAAATGAAAAGCGCACCTTCTTCCACCTAAGTGCCCTCAAAGGATATCTGTATGCAGTTGGTGGGCGAAATGCAGCTGGTGAACTTCGTAAGTTTCTTTACCCTGAAATTCTTGTCAAATAAAAAAATAAACAGTTCTTTAACATGAAAGACAAAAAAGTGTAGTTAGGGTTACATTTCAAACTGTTTTTTCATAGAAACTATCAGAGGCAAACAGTATGCATTATCTGGGCATCTATTATTGGCCATGGTACAAAAAATATCTCATAGATTCATCCATATGTTGCAAAATATTTGATTTGCACAGTATGTATGGTTTTCATCTTGAAGGTTTAACTACAAAGTGTATCCTGCTAATTTAAATTATAATAGAATCTTGGACAGAAGTTTGGCATGTTCTCTAATTTTTCATTTTTAAAAGCCCACATACTATTTTACCAAACAGGTTAAAATTCTTCCTTACAGAGCACTGATTTTTATTGTTTTTTTTTTCTTTTACATAATCTGTTACCTATCAGAGGCCACATAATAAGATAATTTTCTTTATAGATTAAATATGCAAATTTCAATATTATCCAATGTTTATTTACTGTGAATATTATAATCTGTGACTATTAGTTTTAAAAATAATTCTCTCTTGGTGAAATACCAGTTTTCTTCACTGTAAACTGACCTGGTAAACTTTGATGGTCACTCTTTTTTTCTTCTAACCAAAATTGGTCATATGTACAGTTAACATAGCAGTACTTTGACTATATAAATTAAAAGCAGAAGGTATATTTCTGTTATTTTAGATAAAATTGGAATAAGATTGGTGTTCAAAGGGAAGTAAGAAAAACCACATTTTATATCATGCCTTTCATCTCTGTCATGACCATCATTGTTTGGCTTTTCCCTCCACCCCTCTTTTTTATTTTCTGTTACAGAGTCCCTGTAGTTATCCAGTATTCCAGGTTCAGAATGCTAGGAAAGTTTAAAATATTGGCTTGGGATAAATTAAGAGTAATTATGAGAATATTTCTCTTCAGTAGTCTAAGAAATAAAAAGTAGTTTAATGGATTTGAGAGTAAGCTATTTATCAGAGACAAAAATAACAGCTCTCAGCTCTTATACTTTTCAGCTTATCAGGTCCTTATTTGTTAGTGACATAGTCTTAATAGTATTGATCTTTCCTACCCAGTTTTTTTCCTCCTTTGTTGTTACAGATATTTTTTTCGAAGACCAAACTTTCTAGATTGTTGGACTAGGTTCCATGACAATGAACCACACAGGTTTCCCAATATATTTTAATAATTAGACTTTTAAAAGTATTTGAGATGTTAGTACCCTGAGGTTAGAATTTCCATTTTAGTCGCCTCAGTCAGCCCATACACATTATTTTCATGTTATTATATTATTTTAAACTTATGGTATCTAGAAATATCCACAAGATACAAGCAGTGACTTGGCACTTTCTTAGAAAAATCATGGGTCTAAGATAATCTTTATGAGTTCACAAATTATTTGTCATCAACTCTGGCAGTCAATGGTCATTTTGAAATAGTTTTTCTCAAAGGAAATAGCTCAATTTTTTAGTCTGTGCTTACTTGTTGATGTTATCATCCCTGTTAATGTGAAGCTATTAAGTTTTCAATATATGCTCCTCATATTAATTAGAGGCCTATTCTTCTGAGAATCTATAATCTTTAAGCTAAGAAGAGTCATTACATACAACCAAGAAGCTAGAGGTTTTATTTTTCTGACTTGTTCCCCACCCTGTTTGAGCTCTTCCCACGTTATACTTAGTGGAGAACAAGGAGCAGACTACCCCATTGGGCAAGTGTCTGGCTTCCTTGATCATGTCTTTTAGAAAACACCGCTATATCTTATTAAAAATGATCTGTGTTTCAGTTTGAAAGTGAAAAGAAACATTTAAAGGCCAACTATTTGATATTCTTTCCCTTTAAAATCATCTCCTATAATCTATAGGTAACTAAACTTTTGTAGAAAATGATTGCTTCCCTTAAAATCAACCTACCCAGCAAATCCAGTCTATACTAAGTATTTTAAGTTAAAATATATTGGACATTGTTTTAAAAAATTATGTGATTGACTTATCAAGTGCACTCAAAGTAAAATTCTTGATTCCAGGAGAACTTTCAGGCCAAAGGAGCCATTACATAAAACAAAGAAGCAAGAAGCTTCATTTTTTTTTTCTGGACCCATCCCACTCCCTTAATGTGTCTCTTATGCTAACCACAAGTGGGAGCAAGAAGTGAACTGTCCTATCTTGTCACATTCTTTATTATTGATATAACCAAGTCTGATGTAACCTGCCCTGATCACATCCCCAAAGAATAGTATCATTAAGTTCTGGATTCTGTTAATAATGTTTTTCTTTGCATAATTTAAAAAAGTATATGTGTCAGTTCCCCTCTCTAATTATCTTGGGCCCATTGTTTTTGCATAATAGCAGATTTGGGTTCTAAAGAAATTATTTTTTAAATATATTTTTATTGATTTCAGAGAGGAAGCGAGAGGGGGAGAGAGATAGAAACATCAACAATTTAACAGGCTCATTAATACCAGCACATCAATTATATATAGGCAATGATTATGAAAAGAAAAGTGACACCATTTGCAAAGCATTTTAGATAATTTTAATGCATTTGGCCTTTTAAGTATTTTCATGGAGTGCATGGTATTAAGCCCCCAGTACATCAAAATGATACCACTATTGTGTGTATGAGCCTGGCATTTTGCTGAAAGATAACTCTTTAGAAACACTGCCTTACTTTGACATCACGTACAATGGGAAAGTAGGAAAAGCATAAGAATAACTGTCACTTAAGTGAAAAAGGAGTCAGTTATTTCTGGCATCTTTCAAAATTATGTCATATATGCAATCGATCTTCTATTGAGGTTTTCTATATTGAAGAGAAATATGACAGCTCAGATAGCTTTCACTTCAGTTAAATATTAATAAGTCAAGCTTTCAAATAATGAAATAACTTAATAGAAAACAAGTTAGATTTTTCAAATAAATGTATAATAATCTTGCTGAAATTTATCAAATGCCTCCATATCCCTTAATGGATTTAGGGTTTTCTTCATTAAGCAACAAATCACTAGCTGGCACTCTAGGATTCTAGAGCCCATCCCCCCCTCTATGGGAGCCATCTTTGTCCAAATGGTTTTCTTCAGGCCTAATCTCTTTCCCAATCTCCAAGAACATCACCTTTTGGGACCAATTCTGGGCTCCAGTGGAATCACCTGAGAAAATAAGATTTCTGGTAATATATGTGAAACAGCCAACCTAAGTGTAATTCTTTAGTTGGATAAGGCCTCTAATTTATATACCAGGCTACCAGACTACTGAAGATGAGAGGAGTCAACAAACTTTTGTAAAGGGCCCGAAAAAAATATTTTCAGCTTTGCAGGCTGTAGGAACTCTTCACAACTAATCAACTCTGCTGTTATATTGCAAAAGCAACTATAAGCAATTTATAAACAAATGGATGAGACTGTATTCTAATAAAGCTTTTATATACAAAAACAAGAATGTGAAATGCATAAAATTTTCATATATTCTTCCTTTGATTTTTCCCAACTTTTAAAAAATGTAGAAACCTTTCATGGTTTTATCTTGTGGCTCATAGAACAGCAGATGGCATACTGGATTTGACTTCCTATCTGTAGTTTGCCTGACCCTGTTCTAGATTTTCCCAGTTACCTCATTACCAGTCCCAACTCTCATATGATGGAACCACTGCTTGTGGCTCCAACTCCTTGTCTTGCATCATTCCTTGTTTCTACCCTGTTGAATTTGTGGCACTAAACTTGTAAATATGGAAAACAGAAATAAGGGCATGTATATATACTTTTTAATTAAATATATTCTATCTTAAACTGCTATTGACTTTACTAATAACAACAGCAATTCTGCATGAGGAAATTAGAAATTACATGATGAGAAGAGCTAAAGGAGATCAATTATTTAGAAGACACATTTATAGATGATGAACAGTTATATATTATGTTATTGGTGGTTAATAGCCATCTTATACTTAGGGACTTCTGTATGAGAAATTATACATATGTTTAGATGGATTATATATGTATAGATGGATTGTTATATCCTCTATTAGGAAAAAAGTGCAATTAACTTACTGACAGAAAAATAGCATTATCTTTCTACATAGGTAAAATTTAATGATCATAAAGAGTGAGTAGTCATTCAATTTCTAGCTTCACTATAAAAGGAATAAGAGGAAACTAGTGGAAACTGCATCAAAACAGATTGAATTAGACATAAGGTAAGGCTGTTACACTCTAGAAATTTCAAAGTTCAAAGCAGAGTTCTTCATTGAGAAAAACACAGAACTACAGTAAAATCTGTCTTTGACCTCAAACAGATGGGAAAGATAATCTCTGGAAGTCTTTTAAATTTTTAAAAACCTTTTACTGACAGGATGTGCGATTAGACTCCTTTTTTATCAGCTAAAACTCTATCATTAATTACTTTGCTGATGCCAAGTACCAATCAATCTACTAGATTTTCTATAAGTGTAGGGAGATAATAATGTCCATTCAGTAGGAGTTTGCTTGTCAAGTAGGTGCAAATCATGCTAAAGGCAAATGGAAATGCACATTTAAAGACATCAGTAACTGGAATTAGTCAAATAAAACTGCAATATATGGCAGTTTTAGCTCATTATTAATTGTGAAAAAGTCCCCCCATCTTATTTGGGGGAAAGATTTTGCTACTTTATGGAAAGGTTTAGAAGAAATAGAGTTGTTAAGGGTTCAAGCCCGAAGCAGAGAACAAAAGTAACAAGGGAATAGATCAGAATGAGAATTGTAAAAGCCTTCGGAGTAAGACTGAAAACTCAAATCTAAACTAAGTGAAAGGGAAATTAGTAAAAGGTGTTAGAGGAGAATTAAGTACTTCACATAGTGAATTTGATGAAGAAATGAAAGTATTGAATAGAGTAGAAAAGTACTCTCTTTCAATTTCTCTCCAGTTTTGCCATGTTATTTCTTAAATAGGAAACCTTGTTCAAAGGATGATTCATCAGTTAGAATTTCATTTGGCTGCGAGGAGCAAAACCTTATTCCAGTGGCTTGATCAAATAGCTCCACTCAGACTTCCGCTTCCATTTCATTGTCTAGAACTATATTATATGGTCATCTCCAGCTTGAAGGGGACCTCACAAGTTGAATTTTATTTTAAATTTGGCACAGTGCTTCCCTGAGAGTGTTATAGTTCTGTTAGTAAGAAAGCAGGGTTAAGGGAGATAAGAAATCGAGTTAGCAACTGGCAGTATCTGCAATGAATTGTATAAACTTTTCAAGTCAATCTAGACTCTGTGCTTTTAAAAAAGGCTCATATTTTCTATTTGTCTGGATTGTCATTGTTCTATTTTTTAGTTTATAACAAATTGATATTTACATAAGTTGAGGTCACTTTTCTAAAATATTTTGTTAAAATTTATAAATTTATTACTGAGAGGAAGTATCACTAATAAAAATCTTAACTTCATATTATGCTGCAAATCATTTTCAAGTTAAGAGCAGTATTGGCTGCAACAGTGTTGGGTATATACAAACTATTGGCTTTAATGTATAGTTGTAGATAAATTATTGTCAGTGTCCATTTCGTAGTCTGGATATGAAATAAAGCAATAAGCACGAGAACATATACCAAGCAGTGTGCATACTTTTATTCTCAACTTACAATTTTGCTTTATATCTATTAACCTTTTTTTTCTATATGGTATATAAACACGGGGGCCTAGAATTGAATTTTTTCCCCTTATGATTATTTTCTTCTCACATTTTTTAAATTGGGAGAAATGTCAAATTACAAATATACAAGAAAAGAAATCCTAGTAATTTCTGCAGTGACAGAAATGTGTTAGATTATTACACTAAGTATCTAGTCTAATGTAACATGTAGTAATGGTTCAAATTATTAATATAATATCAATAATTAAGATGAGACCCCCAAAGAATATCTCATACCTATAATAGATATGTTTCAGTTAATTGGATATTATTATTCTTCCACCTAAAAATAATTAACTGTAAAATTTGAAATTATGAATTATTTTCTTCATTTTTTTAAAACAACAGCTACAGTAGAATGTTATAATCCAAGAACAAATGAATGGACCTATGTTGCCAAAATGAGTGAGCCCCACTATGGCCATGCTGGAACTGTGTATGGAGGAGTAATGTATATTTCAGGTAAGCACTTATGATTCAAGTCCTATTAATACAATACATAAACTTTTAAAAAATATATATTTTATTGATTTTTTACAGAGAGGAAGGGAGAGGGATAGAGAGTTAGAAACATCGATGAGAGAGAAACATTGATCAGCTGCCTCCTGCACACTCCCTACTGGGGATGTTGCCCGCAACCCAGGTACATGCCCTTGACCGGAATCGAACCTGGGACTTTTCAGTCTGCAGGCCGACGCTCTATCCACTGAGCCAAACCGGTTAGAGCAATACATAAACTTTTAACTGTCATTATATTTCTATATAATTTTAATAAAATAATCCAGGAAATGGAAAATAAAAATATAACTTATGCTGATTTTAGAAGATAAATGTATTTTGGCCACACACACACATATATTTTTCTAATAAAAAATTCTGAACCAGCTACAGTTCGCTTACAGTGTCCCCATAACAAATTTCATTCTCAAACTGTTGGTATTTAAATCATTCTTCTGTAGAATTTAGAAAAGAGACTATTTTAATGTAATGTTCACCTCTGGTATTGAAATTTTCTTTTGTTAGACAGGTTCTTATCATTTGGCTATGACACAGATTACCTCCCAGTGGTCAGCAAACTGGGGCCTGTGAGCCACATGTGGCTCTTTGGCCCCTTGAGTGTGGCTCTTCCGCAAAATACCACGTGCGGGTGCACACATACAGTGCGATTGAAACTTTGTGGCCCATGTGCAGAAGTCGGTATTTTGTGGAAGAGCCACACTCAAGGGGCCAAAGAGCTACATGTGGCTCGCGAGCCACAGTTTGCTGATCACTGCTTCAGACAGTGTGTCCTCCTTTTGAGGGCCTGCCAGTGCCAGGCCAGCAGTTACATTATGAGAACAAAGGTGTTCAGGTGATGTTTGTGCTCTGAGTCTCTGAACATTGCTCTATGAAATCTGCAATCAAGAAGGATAAGGGAAAGACCTGGATTGTGAGATTGGCAGGTTTTTGGTGTTAAATTTATGAGTAACTCTGGGATGTCTTATATTGAGTCATCCAGAAAATCATACCCTCCACTAATCAAATCATTTATAACACCTATCTATTGTCTGTGTGTAGATGCCATGCCATTATGAGAGCTCCAAATCCTCTGAGGAAAATGACATCTGGATTGTTCTAGTGGTGATTTGGCATAACTAGCATATATTGCATACATGGCCTTCATAATCAAGAGTAAGATAGGAACCATAGCTGAGTTTTCAAACCAAAGAACACTGTTTTGCCTTCTGATAATTCTGTAAAGTCCAAAAATAAATTTAAAAAAACAAAAGAAAAAAGTAGTGATTTCCATCTGACCACCAGATAGTGGAGCTTTGATATGATATAGCTGAAAATTAGTTTATTTCTCTCCCTAATCTTCAGAACATACAATGTGATTTTTTTATTGTAAAGACTGATTTACTTGTGATCTAAGAATACACTTTGTAGATGATATCAATTCAATTGATCAGTAACCAATTATTGCACATACAAAATTCCATATATATTAAAATAATTTTTTAACTTTGTAAATGTCCATGCTGATAGAACGTGTCATTACCCACCCTCAGCCCACCTACCAACAACTCTACAGAAACAAATAATTCTGAACATTCTTATAAGCTTGTACATTTGCACAACACTTTCAACTTTTCCAAAGCATTTTGATTTATTTCAATTTGTAGTCATAGTCACAGCCCTAATGAAATAATTAGCGTACATATTTTTATTTAGCAAGTGAGGAAATGGGCACCTAGAATTTAAATGTCCCAGCCCTGTGCTCTGCCCCCAGAGGGTGCCTAAAAGCATTAGGAGTGAATAATGCTTTGTAGTTGGAATATACTGCAGACCCAACTCTAAAAGGGACAACTTTTTTTTTCATTCAGTAAAGCCTCTTAAATCCCATGGGTCTCTATTTTACAAAGTCATTGCAATAATATAAACTATATTTTTGTTCTTTAAGAAGATGAAAATATTATTTTCTTTTTAATCCAGGGAAAGTATATAGAGAGGACAGACATTTATAAGAATACTATTCATAAGCTATAAAATGTCATAACTGAGGCTAGAAGTTAATTATCTATGACAGAGAGCCTTTTATTTACTTTTGAATGTTTATAGTTGTTTACCTCATGTCTATTGTTTCCATTATGTAGGAGGAATTACTCATGACACTTTCCAAAAGGAGCTCATGTGCTTTGACCCTGATACTGACAAATGGATTCAGAAGGCGCCAATGACCACCGTCAGAGGTCTGCATTGCATGTGTACAGTTGGAGAAAGGCTCTATGTCATTGGTGGCAATCACTTCAGAGGAACAAGTGATTATGATGATGTCCTAAGCTGTGAATACTACTCACCTATCCTTGACCAGTGGACCCCAATTGCTGCCATGTTAAGAGGGCAGAGTGATGTTGGGGTCGCTGTCTTTGAAAATAAAATCTATGTGGTTGGTGGATATTCCTGGAATAATCGTTGTATGGTAGAGATAGTGCAGAAATATGATCCAGATAAAGATGAATGGCATAAGGTTTTTGATCTCCCAGAGTCCCTTGGTGGCATCCGAGCTTGCACACTCACAGTTTTTCCACCTGAAGAAACCACACCATCACCTTCTAGAGAGTCCCCTCTTTCTGCACCTTAAGATCACCCCTACAACTAAGATGCTGTAGTCCTATCTTTGCAATGTGTCATGATTCTCTTCTTTTGCTGCCCCCTCTTAAATAGTGTATGTTAGGATTAGCCTCCAGTAATTGATGCAGATATTGGAAAAAAGACAACATTGATGTTATTTGTGCTGTTTGTTTGGCTTAGAGTGTTTATAAAGTGGTAACAAAAACCATTCTGGAAATGTACCCCATAGAAGCTGATGTTTAACATACAAAAAGAAAAAAAAGTTATTGTCTTTAAAATGTTTCTTCAGTGCTTTTTTGATGCTGTGTACTGGGTATGAGGTATTTGTCATCTTACATTAGAAAGCCCAATAAATCACATTGAAGGTGGATTGTAGTAAATATACAACTGTGCTAACTAGGCTTCAAGTAAAAAGTTTTCCTTTCATCTTGAGTGTCAAAGGGAGGCAGCCTGCTCCAACAGAAACAATAGACAAAGGTTGCCAACTCGCATGAGCTACCTCCCTCTTTTCATAAAGCATTTTTGACGTATCTGTCAACCCACCTGTCTGTGTGGGTGCATTGAGAATATATAATGTTCCTTAGACGCACAGGAGAAAGAGTAACTGACATTCACCAATATTAATTTTTAAAATGCAGCATGCCCCTCTAATTATAAACAAGGGTTGGGAGTTTTTAAAGTGTGTATAAATACATCCACACACATAGAAATATCAAATGCGAAACTTTAGAAATTGAATGGCACGTCAAATAAATGTAAAAAAAAAATAAATTTGTTTAAGAAAGAAGCTTCCATTAAGATGGGAATTCAGTATGTACATACTGAATGCACATATGTAGAGTCATGCTGAATTAAGTGGATGAGGGCTGGAAATTTTGAGCAAAAAAAAAATCTGTCACTTGACCCAGTTTTACCTTCCAAAACTGTAAATTACACCTTCTCCTTTGCTGTTGAGGTAACTTCCATATTGTATGTATTCTGTATACTCTCAGTTCATAAGGTTATTTAGCACAAAGTAAAGCAGCTTCACCTGGCAAGCTGCTTTTGCTCAGTGAATTCAACTTCCATGTTTTATCTTTTTGTTCAATAAAAAAACATTTAATGTCATTTTGGTCTGAAGAATCTCATTGTTGTCTGATTTGACTTCCTTTTATTAAATACTCCCACATTTTGCCATAGCAAGATTCAAATGAGCAGAACTCAGAGCACTGAACAGCTTGGATTAATTCATATTAATGACTCATTCAAGGGAAAAAAAATGATTTGACCAGATCTAACCTCATTGGTCAAAACTCATTGCTGATTGTCTTTGAGGAATTGGTTCATGGCAGATGCTAATTGGCTCTTCTTCATTCCCACAGGAATAATGCCAGATATGTCTAAATTATAAAGTCAGTTTCCCGGATCTTCAAAAAGATCCATCTTGCTTAATGAGAAGGGATTGTGTAAAACAACGTAAGATATTTGTTCTTGAGCTAGGATGACAAATGAAAAATGTTTTTGTAAAAGATCGTTTGAGACTTATGTTAGGGCCATGTGCATGATCTTTTCTACTTTATCTGAAAATGACCAGATTGAATCTGAACCAAACTTTTCAATCCATAGCAAAACAACTGGAGTGTTGCCAGATTTCTTCACCAGTGGGTAATTATCAGTGCATATCTCACTACCTCTGTCTTGAATTAAACATAATGAAGAAAAAACAATTTTCCCATCAGTGTTACTTTTGAATGTTGGGAGAAGCCTGGTATGATTTTGAAAGATCTCCTTTGGCAAGATAATTCTGAACTGAGAGCACCTGGTCTAGTGACTTCAGTTCTCTGCTTACAGGCAGAGCAGATTTATCCATTTGCACATAGTTAACCTCTGCCTAAAAAAGAGAGTTTTAGGACAGAATGACGGTCCCGCCACAGTCCAGGGTGGGTGTTCTTGGTCAGGCGGCTCTCCTCCAAGCAACAGTGGTTCTTTCCATCTTGTGGCCTCTTCCGGCTCTTGGTTCCTCAGCATCCTCTCCATTCAGTCAGCAGAAGAAAAGTAGAGCATTGCAGGTGTGAGAGCTGTAGGGGTCAGGCTTGAAAGAGGCATGCATCACTTCTACCCATATCCCACTGGCCAGAAGTCAGTCTGTGGCACATGTAAACACAAAAGGGACAGAAAAATATCCGATAACTGTGTGCCCAGAAAGAAGAGGAAATTGGGTGGGTGATCTGTTAGCAGTTTGCCACAGGGAATAACAGAGCATACACAATTCTCTTTGACAGCTTACCTTTTCTGCTCCATGCCATATGTTATTTAGAATAGCAATTAATGTCACACAAGTGCTATTATTAGGCAATCCCAACAGATGGTAAATTGTTAGGCATTTTCCTTCACAGTGAATTAAACTATTTTTCTTTATGAAAAATGTCTGCCAGTCATTGCTTGGCTTTACAAGCATTTCTCACATTTGCCTTTCTTAAGTTCTTGATATATTTGAAAAATGAATTATAGATATATTAAGCCCCAAAAGGTTCATAATTTTCCTCCTTGGTTGAGGTTGGTAGGGTGGGAAACATAAAGAAAAAAATCTACTTTGCCTATTTTTAGAATTATAAAAAATTTCATCTGACAATCAGGTTTTTCCCTGAAAAGTGAAATTATGACATGAAACTATTTCCTAATATTGCTTTAGGGGCTTTTAAAAATATATAACTACGTAATGTTTTTTGGAAGTTACTAAAATAATTCCCTCACTTTGGACCCTGAGAGAGTGCTCCACTGGGCAATTAAGTAGTATTTTATTTAATTTGTTCAACCACGTGACATTTTGTCCATATTAAGGGCCTTCATGTGCCCACCCCCACCCCCCAAGAAGAGTAAGCAGGCTTTCTTGGAAAGTTGGTTCTGCCTCTAATTTTATTCTTGGCTCTTGTGCCTTTCCTTTTGTTTTTTTCATTTTCAAGCCACTAAACCTCAGATTTAGTCCTTCCCACGTCAGATGGCTCTTTCAGTGTGTGGGGAGGAAAGTAAATGTGAAGCAAGTTCCCAAGGATTAAGGGTATTTTGTTTTAAATTGGTCAAATAGTGCAGAATTTGGAAACTCTTGGTAATTATAAAATGCAAAATATAGGAAAATTGGAAAAAAAAAACTGAAGAAAAACTGTCATTTATCTTCCCCACATCAGGATAATTGTTGGTAAATGAGTACATTATTTTTACACAATTATAATTTTAAATCAGTATAATTTTGTACACAGTATATATACATCAATGCATTAATCTCTGATACAAACTATATCAATGTGATATTTAGAATAAGATTTTCTAACTCATGTATTAAGTGAAGTTTAACTACTAAATGTCAGTATAAAATATTAAAATATTAATGTGGTCAAATTGGATATCTGCAAGATTAAGTAATAATGATACCAGGCTTTTAAAATATTTATTTCATCAGTGAATCTAAGTGATATAATTCAGATCTCTGGGTGGCTATTTTATTTTCTACTTAAATTTAGTGTTTATTTCTGTCTTCACTAATGATGTCTTACCAAATAATAGTCAAATGCTTTTTCACCTTGCATGTCTTATTTGGCAATGTGAATAAGATAAAAAAAAGCATTGATTTAACAAATGAGTATAAAGGCCATAACTCTATCAAAACAAACAAACAAGAAACATTACAACAGGGGTTGGCAAACTTTTTCTGTAAAACAACAGTAAATATTTTAATCTTTGTGGACCATATGTTCTGTCACAGCTATTCAGCTCTGCTGTTGTAGTACTAAAGTGTAGGCAATATGTAAATAAATGAAGGTGGTTGTGTTCCCATGAAACTTTTGTTTTACACTGAAATTTTAATTTCACATAATTTCTATGTATTATAAAACAAACACTTTGAGATTCTAGCTAAGATTTCTGGTAGATTTTGTCATTTTGCTTATGCTTCTCTATCTGGATCATGCTAGAGGAATTGAGAGGATTGCAAAAAAACCATGGCTGCCTTTGGAAGGCTTCTGGATGCATGCATATAAGTCCCAAGTCTCCACCAATTTGGGGTCCAGACTAACATACTTGGGACGACTGACTCAGGAGTGGGAGGTTTCCAAGGACATGACAGTGTCAGGTGGTGTGGTGGTGGGCTGTCATTAAACTGGTCCTGTGTAGTGGGCAGGGGAAGTCATATCAGGGATCTGCTCTTGAGGTACCTGAAGTCAGTGAGTTGCCCAAAAGAGTTGCCTCTTGCACATGCACTGTTAGGAAGCACCCCATCTTCTGTCTTCTTCCTCATGCTGGAAAAATCCTTTAGCTTTAAATATATGTACTGAAGTATTTAGGGGAGAAACATCATAAAGCCCATAATTTAATTTAAAATATTTTAACAAAAATATTAGATGATGCAAATATGACAAAATGTTTATAATTGTTACACATAAGTAATGGGTATGCAGATGTTCATTGTACTATTCTCTCTACATGTCAGTAACTGTGAAATTTATACTAAAAATAAAATGTTAAATGAAAAGTCTTCATTCCTTGTAAACAGCTCTGAAGTTGAAGACTTTCTTGCACAATCAAAATTGAAAGAAAAATAGCATGATCAGCTTTTGTTTATAGTCATTTTGATTTTGGCCTCACCTTAGAGTAAGAGGCACAACAACTTATTCAAACAGGTGGAAGGACACAGCAATATAGTCCCCCTTTCCTACTAACCCCTGATGACTTTGATCTTGCCCTTCCTAAACTCATTCAGACCTATGTGGAATGTATAGGACTCACATTGTTCTGAACATAAAATAACTAGTAATAAATTCGACAAAAGAACATCAAGACCACTATGATGACAACCACAAAACATTACTAAGAGAAATTAAAGTAGATGAGACCAAAATAATTGGCAAAGATATGCCATATTCACATATTAGAAAATTCAAAATTGCTTTTTTTTAAAATTAAATTTCATTGGGGTGATATTGGTCAGCTTGAAGATAGGTTTCATGTGTAAATTTCTTCTAACTTACAAAATCTGTGTATAGCATTATGTGCCCACCACCTGAAGTTAAATCTTCTCCTGTCATCTCATATTAGGTCCCTCTTCTCCCCACAACTCCCTCCTCTGGCAACCACCACACTGCTGTTTGTGTTCATAAGTTTCAGTTTTATATTCCGCATTAGAGGCCCAGTGCACAAAATGTGTGCACTTTGGGGGCGGGAATCCCTCAGCCTGGCCTGTGCCCTCTCACAGTACGGGAGCCCTTGGGGGATGTCCGACTGCTGCAGAGGCAGGAGAGGCTCCCGCCTTTGCTGCTGCACTTGCCAGCCGTGAGCCCAGTTCCTGGCTGAGCAGCACTCCCCCTGTGAGAGCACACTGATCACCAGGGGACAGCTCCTGCATTGAGTGTCTGCCCCCTGGTGGTCAGTACACATCATAGCTACCGGTTGTTCTGCTGTTCAGTCAATTTGCATATTAGCCTTTTATTATATAGGATGAGTGAAATCATATGTTTCTTAGCTTTTTCTATCAGACTTATTTCATTTACATAATATTCTCAAGGTCCGTCCATGTTGTTGTAAATGACACTATTTTATCCTTTCTTATAGTGTTCTATTTTGTATATGTACCACATCTTCTTTATCCAGTCCTCTATCACAGGGCACTTTGGTTTCCAAGTTTTGCCCCCCTTGAATAATGGTGCAAAAAAACATAAGGGTGCATATATCTTTGCATATAAATGATTTTTTGGGTATATACCCAGGAGTGGAGTTGCTGGGTCGTATGGTAGAACAAATAAATGATCCAATCAAAAAGTGGGCAGAGGACCTGAAAATACACCTCTCCCAAGAAGTCATACAAACAGCCAATAGAAACATGAAAAGATGTTCAACCTAATTGGCAATTAGGGAAATGCAAATTAAAACTACAATTAGATACCACCATACACCTGCTAGAGTGGCCATTATCAACAAGAGAAGCAATAACAAGTGTTGGAGAGGTTGTGGAGAAAAGGGAACCTTCATTCACTGCTGGTAGGAATGTAGACTGGTACAACCACTATGGAAGTGGTCTGGTGATTCCTCAAAACATTAAGAATAGAGTTACCTTTTGACCCAGCAATCCCCCTTCTAGATATCTACCTGAAAATTATCCAAAGTTATCCCAGTCCACATCTCTGCAGATCCTAATGAATAGTGGGTGGAGTCCCAAGGAGCCAGAGCCACATCTTTTTCGGGGAACAGCTGAGAGGAGGTGTGCCTGGTGCCCAGGCTGCATGAAGACCACTGTAGAGGTGGCATGTTTCACTTGTCCCTCTAATGCAGTTCTGCCCAGTAGAAATATAATGTGAAACACAAATGCAAGCCATAAAACCTTTACTCTCACCAAAGATGGTAGTGAGGAAGCCGGGGGGGGGGGGTAGGAAGGGGAAAAGGATGGGGTGTTCAGAAACAGGCTACCGCAAGTCTTTATACCATTATGCCAAAGAATTTTTATTAACTTTTCAGAGGATTCACTTTTATTTTAGCTTCAGGTAAGATCCCCCTAAGCAGGTAACCCACAAATGTGAAGGCTTCCCAGAGGAAAGGCAGTTGGCCTGACCCAGGGACCAGGTGTAGACAGTTACTTAAAGATTTCCAAACAGCTAGATTGCTAAGGGAGTCTCTTTGCTTGAGGGACACACAGGGCCATTATTGATTGGCTTCCTCCTGCATCCCTCACACTGGGGATCAAGCCCGCAACCCGGGCATGTGCCCTGACCAGGAATCAAACCGTTACCTCCAGATTCATAGGTCGACACTCAACCACTGAGCCATGCTGGCTGGGCTCCAAAGTAAGTTTAAAAAATTATTTTAATTTACTTTTTACTGTGTCTATAAGTTTCACAACATAATACTCATCACTACTCATGGGTAAGAGACTCAGATATTTTCTGGTCTATTATTTTCTGTTACCACTTAAATTGCCTGTTGTGACCCTAGAAACTTATTTTATTATCTAGTAAGGAAAGACAATTGGTGCTTTAAAGAGAACTGGACTGGAGGGACTTTAATATATTTTCCTGCTTAATGTTCTTTAAAAATTAAAGGGGCTAAAATGGAAACATGGCACAAAAAAATAACATTCATTCATAGCCTCAGCCTTGCTCACTTTGACTTTCTTGTCAGCAGTTATAAAAGAAGTCAGATAATCTGTTTCTCCAGGCTACAAGGTTTCCCAGATAATGGCCCAGGCTTTATCTCCCTTGAGATACACACAGTTAGGTATAGCCTGGGCACTTAGCATTTCAAAACCGCAGTGTCCTCATCTGTAAAAGGGAGCTGGTAATGTAGACCTTACAGGTTGTGATGAGGGTGAATGAGACCCTGGACATGAAGGACCCTGCATGTTCCTCAGGCTGAACTTTACCTGCAGGCATGATTTGTCAATTCCCTACCACTTGTATTGTTTAACACCCTCTGCAGCACATTTAGGTAACTTACTGGACCTCTAAAATCATTTGAGTTTGTTATTCTTGGCTAAGCATAAGGCCCGGGGCAAATTTGGCATTTAATTCAGGTCATTCTCTTTATTTTTGCTGGTCCTAGCACTGTGGAAGTCACTTAAGTCATGCAACCTCAGACAGGTTATTTAAATTCTAAGTCAAGCATGTCAAACTCGTGGCCCTCGGGCTGCATGTGGTCCACAACGAATATTTTTGTGGCCCAGCCAATATAACAGTATGTAAGAAACATTTTAATAAAAATTTTTAACTTATTTTTTACAATATCCTGTTATATATATTCCTATAAAATAAAAGCCTAATATACTAAGTGTCCGACCATTCGACTGTTTGACCAGCTGCTATGACGTGCATGGACCATCAGGGGGTAGATGCTCCGACCGGTAGGCTAGCTTGCTGCTGGGGTCTGGCCGATCAGGACTGGGCGAGACAGGCCGGACATGCCCTGGAGCCCTCCTGTGGTCCCTCCCTGGCCCCAATTGTGCACTGGTGGGGTCTCTGGGCCTGGCCTGCACCCTCTTGCAACCTGGGATCCCTCAGGGGATTTCAGAGAGCTGGTTTCGGCCTGATCCCCACAGGCCAGGCTGAGGGACCCCACTGGTGCATGAATCTGTGCACTGGGCCTCTAGTTATTAATAACAAACTACAACGTTTGCTAATGACTGATTACTATAATCATGTTGCATACATTTTCCTTACATGCCTTACATGCAGGCACACCATTTCTCTCCACTAATACTAGCAGCAAATATTTTAGCAGCCGGTTGCCATGTCATTAGTCTTGTACTGACTTGTTTGGTGTGTGCAACAGGAAATATTTCGCTTTTGGAGAACAACAAAAGTAAGTTTATTTGCATTACACTTATTAATTTGTGCAGTTATTCAGTGTCTGGTAAGTTAATGTTCAAGGAAAAATATTAATTTTTATTAAAATGTTCTATTACTTTATGTTAACGATTACTCCTTTATTTCAGCCCTTTGTATTCAGCATGTCTCTATTGAAATAAACCTACATTTCTATGAAAATTGAAGCTTTTGGGGGTTTTTGCAGCCCACATAAGCTTAAACCTTGTTTATTTGGCCCGTGTTAGCCTTTGAGTTTGACATGCTTGCTCTAAGTCTCGTTTTCCTCATTAAAATGGAAATAATACCTGTCCTACCTGATTTTCTGGTTTTGTGGGAGGATCAAAGGAGATACAGTTTTTCATTGATTCATCATTCATTAATTCATTGGCCAATATTTATTGATCACTGCATGTCCCAAACAGCAGCCTTGCCCATTGTTTCCAAGAACCCTGCAGTGTTGAGGAAGACAGACCTGAAAAAAGGTGCTGTCATTGAGACCATGCCAAGGGCTGTAGTACCAGAGGAGGGAGAGCAGGTAGTCTGATGATAGGGGCCAGAATTCACTGTCAGCAATTACTTGGTTTGTTTTATGGGAGTGGGGCCTTATCAGAAGAACAACATTGTGGTGCCAGAGATAATGCTATCAAATCATCCTCTATGTAACTCTGCCATGGTAACTCTTTATGATGTCTAATACCTTTTTCCTTATATACTCTAATTTATCCTCCCTTCTTTACCCCCACTGCCGATATTTCAGAGACATTAAGGGGTGTGCCCAAGGTGATTTATCCAGGCAGGCATCTTCCCAGCTGCCTTCTTTAGGCACACATCTTTTGTTTTATGATGGGTACTCTATTTTATGATGAGAATATGATATAGCAAAGGATGGGTGAGGTATGAAGTGTTTATTGCAGTACATCATGCCCAATATCCCCCAGAACATGAAGCTTCTGATGCTTTGGGACATAACTGGCTCGAGTTAACATTTCCTGGCCCTCCTATGATTGTACTTCCAGAGCTTGTCATGTAACACACACATCTTCTCTTCATGGCTTTTGATGGTACCACTGTGCCCAGTTGTTCAGCTTCCCCACTGTACTCTGTCATAATTAAGCCAGGCAAGATAACAACCTAGAGTCACGATTAACATATTAATCAGCCTCACATCATCTGTACTGACAGGGTTTCTCATTACTAATGATGTGTCACACGGTGATTCTCCAGAGATGCCCAAAGAATAGTAAGTCTAATTTTGGCAAGTGAGCAATGACAGATTTGGCTTCATTCATCTAGGGAATGATCATAAGTAAAAACAAACAAAACAAAACAAAATAAAAAAACCAAACAAACAAAAAACAGACACACAAGTACTAAAGTAGATCATAAGTAAAAAAAAAAACCACACACAGCTACTAAAGTAGAGGTGACCAAGATGTAAATTGAGGGCTCCCCATTATTAAACCATGAGATTTGGATGTCTCTGAAATTATCTGAAGGCATTTCACAAAATAACTGACTGGTACTCATCGAAAGTGTCAAAATGATGAAAGACAAAGAAAGGCTAAAGGACTATCACAGACTGGAGGAGGCCAAAGAGACACAACTATTACAATATGCGACCTGGACTGGATTCTAGAACAGAAAAAGGGACATCAGTGCAGGAAACCTAGTGAAATTCAAATAAAATCTATAGTTTAGTTAATAGTAAACCAATGTAATTTCCTGGTTTTGACAATTTTACTCAGGTTAAGGAAGGTGCTTACATTAGGGGAAGCTGGGTAAAGGGCATATGTGAACTCTCAGGACTACTTTTGCAATTTTTTTCTAAGTGTAAAATTATTTTTAAATAATAAGTTAAAATAATCTGAAATATATAAGCCTAATCTTACTGGATGACCTGAAATGGATAAACTGGTTATATTGAAGCTAAACTCAGCATTTGCTATGGGACATGAGCCTGGTCCATGTTTCTTCTTTGGCCTTACAAATCAGTCAGATGTGTGCAGTGAGAGGCTTAGATTAGGTGGAGGGATAATTCTGAATGAGTTCTATGACCCTAACACTTTTGTACCCCAGTTTCCTTATTTAGAAAAATTAGGATTGGGCTCCATTTTAAAGAACTCTTTAAAGTTTTGAAATTGTATGGCATTACTTCAAACAACTGTCAAGATGGAGGAAACTCAACCTTGAGAAAAGCTGAAACAGGGATGTGGAAGAAGGGACCGCTTCTTTAAAGGTAGCAGGACTTGGCAAACATTGAGGAGATACTGGTGTCTGGTGAAAGCCCTTTGCAATATAGCCAGAGCTAGTCCTTGTTGGATGTTGGGGATAAGGGATGCTGGGAGCAGATTATGAGCAGGTCAGCTTACACTGTTGGAAATGGTAATGGAGGATCTCTCCTTTGTCTGGGTGTCATTCATTCACAGTATGCCTATAGACTTTTTTCACACAGAGCAACATTGTTGTTGAGGAAAGTAGAAAAGCATGTTAATTATAAGTTATGTTTTATTCTAGAATTGTTTATAAATAATCTTTCATTTTTAAGATGAGGAAATTGCGGAGCAATAAATTTCTATGGCTTTACCTAAAAGTTACAAGAATTCAGTGAAGTGGGTTCCTCATCTGTTGCATAAACTAATAGTCATCATTGGTCAAGGGGTACATGCAAGATGAGTAAGTTCTGGAGATCCAATGTACAGCATTGTGAGTATAGTTAACAATACTATTCTGTATACTTAAAATTTGCTGAAGAGTAGATCTTAAGTATTCCAGTCACACACAAAAAACAGTAAAGAAAATGTTAACTGTGAGGTGGTGATTATGTTAATTAGCTTGATTGTGGTGATTGTAGTGTCAAAACATCAAAGTTTACACTTTACTTACTTATTTTTTGTTAATACTCACTGGAGAATATTTTTCCATTGATCTTTAGGGAGAGTGGAAGGGAGGGGGAGAGAGAAAGAGAGAAACATCAATGTGAGAGAGGCACATCTATTGGTTGCCTTCTGAATGCAACTCGATCGGGTCTGGGATTGAGCCTGCAACTAAGGTACCTGCCCTTGACCAGATATCAAACCCACGACCCTTCGGTCAGCAGGCTGCCACTCTATCCACTGAGAACATCTGGCCAGGGCAAAGTTTACACTTTAAATATGTAAAATTTCAATTTGTGAATTATACTTCAATAAGGCTGGAGGGGGAGAAATATACATTCAAGCCATTGTTGTTTTGCTCTTTGCTATTCACCCTATGTCCCTGAGGTGGGTAAGGTAGAGGTGACTGGCATTGCATTTTACAAAGGAGGGAAACATGCTTGAAAACATTGATCCACGGATCATACAAGAACCTATGTGCACAGGAGGTCTATGAATTCTCCAAGAGGGAGTGCTCAGTGGTAGTAAGATATGTTTGCATATTTCCCCCAATTGTTAACTCTGGCTAGGAGAATGTTATCATTGGCTCACCATTTGAACATTTTCCTGTTTAGGAAGATTCAGACTTTTTAGAATATCAGCCTACTGCTTCTAACTGTCCCAAGTTCTCATAGCTGTCTTTTCTATGAAGCCACAAAGGATAAACATATTTTTGTAAAACTTGGCATTTTGAAAGAATTAGCAGGGTAATCAGGTGAGAGTAATGGAAAATGTCATCATTTTATATTACTATTAAATGTAATATTTTGCAAACCCTTTTCTAAGGCCACATTCTACTTGATTTTCTGTGTTAAATTTTTAATTATTAAAATCTATATTTCCTCTTGATAAGCTTTATACTTTAGATGCACAAATCCAATCCCATTAATCTCTCTTGAACTCAGGTTTTTCAAGTGAACATTTAGTTCAGCACACGTTAATGTCATTAAATGAATAACTGTGATTCCCTAGTTCAGTGGTTCTCAACCTTGGCTGCACATTAGAGTCACCTGGGAATCTTTTTTTTAAATCCTGATTTCTGGGCCTCATCCTCTGGAAATTCTGTTTCTTTGTTACTAATGTGGCCCCACCCCATAACAAAGAAACAGAATTTCCAGAGGATGAGGCCCAGAAATCAGGATTTAAAAAAAAGATTCCCAGGTGATTCTAATGTGCAGCCAAGGCTGAGAACCACTGCCCTAGTTCCTCTGAAAAGTAAATTGGCAAAGAAAGATCTTTACTTCAGGGTTTTGATTGCATTCCTGTGGCTAATTGCTCATCGCTAGGAGGCCTCAATTTGTGCATATGCAACCTAGTGTTCCTACTGAAGTAGCACCTTTTTTTTTTTTTTAGAACACAAAGGAAGAAATGACCTGGGTCCAACAGCTCTTTATTTAAAATTTTTAATTGAAATATAATTGATATATATCATTGTGTAATTTTAAGTACAACATGTTGACTTGACACATTTATATATTGCAATATAATTACCATCTCTATCAGGCCACATAGTTATAATTGCCTTTTGTGGTGAGAGTAATTATGATCTAATCTTTTAGCAACTTTGAAGTTGATAAGATAGTATTATTGTTTATTATGATCACTATGCCAACAGCCCTTTAGAAAATATAGCCATGATTAGATAGTTGCAGGAAATCATTTGTAGTAGGCCAAATGCTAAGATGGCTCTCCAAGACTACCCACCCTAATCCCCAGACTGTGAATATGATGACATATCTGCAAATGGGATTTTGCAGGTTACTAATAAGTTGACCTTATGATAAGGAAATTATCCAGGTGGGACCAGTCTAATCACATGAGCCCTATAAAAATAGAGTTTTCTTTTTTCTGCGTCAGAGCATAATAGGACGTTCAGAAGGGTTGGGAGCAAGAAGGATTTGATGCACTGTTGCTGGCTTTGATGGTGGAGAGGAAAGAGGGGTCCACGTGCAAGGAATGAAGAGTAGCGTCTAGAAACGAAGGATAGCCCTGACTGCCAACCAGAAAGGAAACAAGGAGCTCAGAAATCACACAGAACTAGATTCTGCCAACAACCTGAATGTGGCTGGAAGCAGATTCTCCTCCAGCACCTCCAGATGAGAGCCTGGTCTAGTCAACAATTCAATTTTAACCTTCTGAGACCCAGAGCACAAAACCCAGGTGAGCCTGTTGACTTCTATTCTCCAGAACTGTGAGATAATAAATTAATGCTGTGTTAAGCCACTACATTGGTGGTGATTGTTATACAACAATAGAAAGCTAATACATTATTCCCCAAAGTTGAAGGAAGTAGGACTATTTATTCTGGATGAGAAATGACTGAAGGGGAACATTGGATAGCTTTTCATGTGGGAGAAGTAGTAGACATTCTGTTTTTTAGAGAGCAATGCTGTCCAGTTAAACTTTTGAGATAATGGAAATGTTATATAGCTACATTGGTCAGTACAACAGCCGCTAACCACATGTGACTATTAAGCACTTAGCATATGGCTACTCCATCTGAGGCACTGAAATTCAAATTATTTTCATTTTAAATTTTATTTAATAATGATGGCTTTAGATTCAAATAGTCATATATGATCACTGACTGCTGAATTGGACAGAACAGCTTAGAAGGTTAAAGCAAGCAAATGCACAGAAGCACCAGGGTAGCAGATTTAATTCAACAAAAGCAAGACCTTTCCACTAATTGTATCTATTTATAAATAGAATGCCAAGCTTTTACATAGTGGGTCCTCAGTCACTCGAAGTATTAAACAGAAGCTTGGTGAATATTTATCAAGGATTATGATCAAGGATGCTCATATATAGGGAATGTTTGGTGTTTTCTAATTCTGAGGTTCTAGGTCAGGGGTGAGCAACCTTTTTGTGAGTGTGTGCCAAAACCAGCAAAATCTCTGACTCAAAATTCTTCTGTGTGCCAACCCTAATTTTTTGAGAACATGTTACGCCTACTTGATATCTCTTAAGGTGTATGTATGTGAAGAACCTTGAAGAAATAATAAAATTCATTCAAGTGACAAAAACACAGTATATGATGATGAAAAATACATTTATTTTTTAATGTATACATGTACACTGATAGTCCGACAGAAAACTTTATGACTCCGTTTGATATTATCAGTGGGACTTTTGCTGCTGCATCACTGATGACAGAGATTTTACATCAGGTTTATATTTCGTGACCTTCAGAGATATGCACGAGCTACTACTTTCATCCGTCAGGCTACTCCTGTTACAAAACTTAACAAAATTCATCACTGAGAACAAAGATTCACAAGCGTATGTGGATGAAACCAAAACACTGGTCAGATCTAGGAAGGCAGGGAGAGTTAAGGCAGAGGCATAGAAATTGCTCTTCCCCTCTGTCGTCAATCCATGTCTATGGTCTTTAAGATAACTTGTTATGTAAAATTATTTATTTATGTAAGATGCACCTACACTGAATTTATCTGAAAAATAAAAAAGTTGATATTAAGAAAAAATTGTAAATGGAAGATTATGAGAGGGTTTCGCGTGCCAGCAAAAGTTACTGGCGTGCAGTGTTTGGCACGCGTGCCAGGGGTTGCCCACCCCTGTTCTAGGTTTTAAAGAGTAGAAATTGCTTTACTGAGCTTCTCTGTGTGTTATCAGGAAATTAACTTCAAGAAATTCTCTTATTCTCTCCCATATATTTATTTTCTCAAAATGCAGGGAAAACATTTCAATAGAAATTTTCCATAAATAAAAATAGCATCTTAATTTTTTTTCTGATAGTTTGTTGTTTGTATTTACAAACATGGCTGATTTTTGCATGTTGATTCTGTATTCTGCAACGTTACTGAATTTATTTAATAGTTCTAAGATTTTAATAGTTTTTATGTGGGATCTTTATGGTTTTCTATGTATATTATCATGTCATCTGCAAAAATAGATAATTTTACTTCTTCCTCTCATTTATTTTTCTTGTCAAAGTTCTCTGACTGGGATTTTCAGTACTAAGTTGAAAAGAAGTGGTGAGAGTGGGCATCCTTGCCTTGTACCAGATATTAAAGGGAAAGCTTTTAGTTTTTCCTCATTGATTAAGATGTTAGCTGTGGGATTTTCATATATGGCTTTTATTGTGTTGAGGTACGTTTCCTTTTAGACCTATTTTATTTAACGTTTTAAACATCAATGGATATTGAAATTTATTAAATGCTGTTTCTGCATCTATTGAGATGGTCATGTGAATTTTTCTTCCATTTAATTTATGTGGTGTATGAGATTGATTGATTTGCATGTGTTGAAACATTCATTCATCCCAGGAATAAACCCCACTTGGTCATGGTATATGATCCTACTAATGTGATGTTGAATTCAGTTTCCTCATATTTTATTGAGAATTTTTGTATCTCTATTCATCAGGGTAATTGACCTGTAGTATTCTTTACTTATAGTGTTTGGGTTTTTGGGTGTTTTGTTTTTGTTTGTTTTTTTTGCCTGTTTTTAGTGTCAGGATAGTACTGGCCTCACAAAATGAGTTTGGAAGTGCTCCCTATTCTTCTAAATTTTTTGGGGGGGCGAGAGTTTAAAAATGATTAGTATTAATACTTCTTTGAAAGTTTGGTAGAATTCACCCATGAAGCCATCTGGCCCTGAGCTTTTCTCTGTTGAAAGATTTTTTAAAAAAATCAAATTTTACTCTTTCACTACTCTTTAAATTACCTTTTTTATATAACATTTTATTACTTTCATGTGTACAAAGTAGTGATTAGACATTCATATACCTTAGAAGTGATCATCCCATTAAGTCTAGTACCCATCTGGCCCCATACATAGTTATTAAAATATTATTGACTCTATTTCCTATGCTGTCCTTTACATCCCCATGACTATTTTATAACTACCAATTTATACTTCTTAATCCCTTCTGCAAGGCAAAGGAAACAGTCAACAGAGTGAAAATGCAACTTATAGAATGGAAGAAAATATTTGCAAACCCTATATATGATAAGGAGTTTATATCCAAAATTTATAAGAAATTCATACAACTTAATAGTAAAACCTGATTTAAAATGGGCAAAGGATCTGAATAAATTGTTCTCATAAAAGGGATATAAATGGCCAAAAATTGTATGAAAAAGTGCTCAACATAACTAATCATCAGGGAAATATAGATCAAAACCATACTGAGATATTACCTTATGCCTGTGAGAATAGCTATTACCAGAAAGACAAAAGATAACAAGTGTTGGCAAGGATATTAAGAAAAGAGAACGCTTGTATACTCTTGGTGGAAATGTAAATTGGTACAGCTATTGTGGAAACCAGTATGGAGGTCCCTCAGAAAGCTAAAAAAGAATGTTACTGACTGTATTCCCTATGCTGTACTTTACATCTCCATGACCCTTTTTATAACACAATCTGTACTTCTTAATCCCTAAATGCCTTATGATCCAGCAATCCCACTTCTGGGTATATATCCAAAGGAAATGAAATCAGGATCTCGAAGTGATATCTGCATTTCCATGCTTATTTTAGCATTATTCAAAATAGCCAAGATATGGAAACAACCATATGCCTGTCCATGGATGGATATAGAAAATATGTTATATCAATGGAGTATCATTCAGCCATCACAAAGAAGGAAATCCTGCAGTTTGTGAAAATATGGATGAAGCTGGAGAATATATGTTAAGCAAAATAACCAGATTATCTTATCTGTGAAATGTAAAATAGTCAAACTCATAAATAGTAGAACAGTGGTTACTAGGGTCTGGGGGAGAGGGGGAAATGGTGATGTTGGTTAAGGGGCACCAAGTTTTCAGTTATGCAAGATGAATAAGTTTTGCAGAACTGGTATACAACAGTGTGACCATAGTTGTATTTTGTATTTGAAATTTGCTAAGAGGGTAGATCTTGGTTGTTCTCACACAAAAAAAAAAAAAAAAAGAAAAGAAAAGAAAAGAAAAATGGTAACTGTATGAGGTGTTTTGTGGTATTTCAGAGGTATACATAGTTTGGGTCATCAGGTTGTATACCTTAAGTATATATAGTATTTATTGTCAGTTGTACTCACATAAAGCTGGGAAAATACTGAAAATTATTTCTCAATTACAGGTGTTATTTTTATTGAGGTGATATCCATATAACAAAATTAAGCATTTTAAAATGTCTACAATTTAGTACATTTACAATGTTGTATAACTCTATCTATCTATAAGTATATCATCTACACTAATAAAAGAGAAACATGGTAATTGGTGTATGACCGCTACCCTTCCCATTGGCTAATCAGGGCAATATGCAAATTAACTGTCAGCCAAGATGGCGGCCGGCAGCCAGGCAGCTTGAAACTAACATGAGGCTTGCTTGCTTCAGTGGCGAAGGACTCCAACGTTCCCCGCAGGCTGCTGCAGGCCTCTGAGCCTGCAGTTTCAAACATTGTAACAAATATAGATGCTAAACAAAACCTCAGCCAGCTGGGATCTCAGAGCTGGAGTTGATACAGACTTTCGAGAACCGAAACAAACCAGATACCTGCTTTCAGGAGCGGAGGCCTAAGAGCCTCAGAGCTAAAGCTGGCCCAGAATAATAATAAAAAAAGATAAAAAGGAGCAGTTGGGAGCTTCAGTCCCATCCTGAAAACAGCCCTCAGCCCCTCACCCAGACTGGCCAGGCACCCCAGTGGGGACCCCCAACCTGAAGGGTGTGTGACCAGCTGCAAACAGCCATCATCCCCTCACCCAGGCTGGCCAGGCACCCCAGTGGGGACGCCCACCCTGAAGGGTGTGTGACCAGCTGCAAACAGCCGTAACCCCCTCACCCAGGCTGGCCAGGCACCCCAGTGGGGACGCCCACCCTGAAGGGTGTGTGACCAGCTGCAAACAGCCATAACCCCCTCACCCAGGCTGGCCAGGCACCCCAGTGGGTACCCCCACCCTGATTCAGGACACCCTTCAGAGCAAACCAGCCAGCCCCCACCCGTGCACCAGGCCTCTATTCTATATAGTAAAAGGGTAATATGCCTCCCAGCACCGGGATCAGTGTGACAGGGGGCAGTGCCCAAACCCCCTGATTGCCCTGTGGCTCTGTGTGTGACAGGGGGCAGGGCCACAACCTCCCTATTGGCCTTGCTCTGTTCGTGACAGGTGAAGGCTCCCCAACCCCCTGATCGGCCCTGGTCTGTGGGTGATAGAGGGCGGCGCCCCAACCCTCCCCCCCCACGGGCCCTGCTCTGTGTGTGATGGGGTAGAGCCATAACCTCCCCATCGGCCCTGCCCTGAGTATGACAGTGGCGGCACCCCAACCCCCTGATCCGCCCTGCTCTGTGTGTGACAGGGGGCGGTGTGCCAACTCCCCTATTGGCCCTACTCTGTGAGTGACAGGGGGGAGCTCCTCAACCCCCTGATGGGCCCTGCTCTGTGTGTGACAGGGGTGAGCTCCCCAACCCCATGATGGGCCCTGCTCTGTGCGTGACGGGGGGGGGGGTAGCTCCCCAAGCCCCTGATTGGCCCTGCTCTGTGCATGACAGGGGGTGGCGCCACAACCTCCCCATCGACTCTGCCTTGAGTGTGACAGGGCCCCAACTCCCCAATTGGCCCTGCTCTGAGCCCGACCAGAGGCTGCACCTAGGGATTGGGCCTGCCCTCTGCCACCCAGGAGCAGGCCTAAGCCAGCAGGTCGTTATCTCCGGAGGGGTCCCAGACTGTGAGAGGGCGCAGCCCGGGCTGAGGGACCACTCCTCCCCCCGAGTGCACAAATTTTTGTGTACCAGGCCTCTAGTATTTATATATTAGACATAGATATAGACATATTTGTGTGTGATAACCTGTTAAAAGAGAGATAAATTATTGGCAAGAACCATCAGAGGTGTAGGTTTTCTAGAGAGAGTATGTGGAATTTTATTAGCAATCTGTGTTTTATGTCGTTGCTTTTAAACTTGAGTTATCACCTTACTTTAGGTTATATAAGCTTTTAGCCTCTAATTCCAAGAAAAAAAAATAGTTAAGAAGGTGGGCTCTGCAGTCATTAGCTAGTACTTAATCCTTACTCATCACTCACTAGTCCTGTAACCTTAGGCTGTTGCTTTATCTTTTCGAGGCTGCTTCATTACTTGTAAAATTAAGATATAGTAGTATTTACCTCATAGAATGCTATAAGGATTAAATGGGCTGATAGGAGTTACCTTGAGCAGAGTAAGGTGTTCAATAAACATGATATATTATCACTGTGATCAGATTATTATAACATTCAGCACCAGCATCTGAAATAACATGAGATTTTTTTTTTTTTTTTTTTTTTTTTTGCCTTCACTGTCTCTGGATAGCACATCAGGCCTGTTGACCAGTGAGGTAGAGCAGGATAGAGGGACTATATGGGCTGGGGTCATTTTTTTTTTTGGTTCTATGAAAAGAGGTGCTGCCTCAGCAGGAAACATTTCTAAAATTTAATTTAGTTAGGTAACTGGAGAGTGTCAGGCTCTTGAATGATGGAGCTAGTCCTGAATTTCAAGGAAAGAAAATAAATTGTTTCTGTGAGAGTTTCTATTAGTGTCTTGCTGTAGAACTCTTCACTGACCTCTTCACCTTTGCCAAGCCTTTTAGATGATGTCACCGGAACTTCAGAGGTGGTTGAAACTAGGCTCCATTGAGTATGTTATGCTGCAAATTCCTCAGAGACCATTTGAGGAAGCCTCTGTTCATTATTTCTGCACAGCATGATGTCATTAGGGAAAACCATATCTGTGACTTAAGTGATTCCAGGGCTTTGAAAGAGAGTGTCAAGTGAGATGACAATGTTTCTGTACAACGCTTCTTATTATTCTCCAGAAGAATCATTATATTTGGCCAGATATTCTGCTTTGTAGTTGTTGGGCCTGGTAAAAATTTTCTGGCAGTTTAATACATTTGTGGATTTTAATGGTCTTTGGTTTACAAGGCCACTTCTTTCTTTTTTAAATTCAAATACAATTTTATAAGGTAAGAGGAATTTTATTGTAGTTTCTTTAAATGGCCCCAGAGAAATAAATATATAATTGAACACAGTCCAACTCTTGGTACTGTTTCAACTACCAACATAAACTATTAATGGGCGATTTGTAATAGGCCACTTTCTTATGTGCATGAGGCTATGATCAGATAAAGAAACACAGTTATTTTATTTATGAAAAATACCTAAGGAGTGAATCTTGTAAACAAAGGCCCCTTTCAAAATGCAATAAAATAGGTGGGACTGAGGCTTAGAAACATAATGGAACAGAGAAAATTCCTATAACATGAGGAGAGCTGGAAGGAGTGAGGGGATCTGATTTTGCTTCTGAATCCCTTGCTAAAACACTGTGTTGCTTTGCCAAGGCACTGAACCTTTCTGAGCCTCAATTTCATTATTTATACAAAGACAGGATTGGACCAAATGAACTCTAAGATCCCTCTAGTTATAAATTTCTGTGCTCCAATAACTCACTTTAGAAAAAAATTGAAGAAACAATTTTATCAGATTTGGGTGACTAGAAAAGTTAAGAATGAGTGCTAAAGAAGAACTGAATTGTCTGTGTTTGTGGTTTGGTAAAAATTAGCTTAGAATGGCTATTTGAGTTGCCAATTATCAACAAATACATGATTCTAAGCCTTGAGCTAATAAAAGTTCTCAAGTCACATCTTATCCTTTACCTTCATATTCTCTCATTTAATTGAAAAAAAAAAAAAACCAAACGTTTGAACTGTGTAATTTTAAATTTTTTAAAAATGTAACAACCATCATGGTCAAGCATAAACTATCATCTCCACTTCTATTGCTGAGATGAGGAATGTGGGGCTCAGGAAAATTAAGTGACTTATTCATAATTAAGTGTCTAAGTGATGAAACTGGAACTTTATTCCAGGACTCCTGTCTCAAGGACCAGTTCCCCTTCTACCCCATGTTTTGAATTGTAATATTTATTTTACTGAACAATTGTTTTGTACCACATATTGAAAAAGCTTTTATGTGTTAGCTCACTACTCTTCTTATTTTCCAGACAAGGTAACAGTGAAGGTCAAACACCTCTTACAAGGTCGAGCTGAGATCAGATGCCCTGTTTATCTGACTATCTCTGTACTGATAACTAATATGACTTTAATTATTACTGTGTATGTTAATCTTCTTTAGTTAAAGAAGCAACCACTTTCAAAGGTTGCTTTAATGAGTATGTGACAGCGACAGCACTGGAGGTGGTAGGAGCTAAAGAGGTCAGGTTAGGCTAAGGTGAACTATTCTCATCTCCAAGTTGCTGGGCTTTAGCTTTAGTGCTGGCCATCCCTTACTGAAGTCACGCAGTGTGGTTTTTGAAATGTTCAATTCCAGTTGCCTGCAATATTATTTTTTTAAAAAAATTATCTTTATTGTCTAAAGTAATGCAAATGTCCCTCTTTTTCCCCCATTGACCCCCTCCTCCCTTTGGATAGCCTCATCCTTTCCCTTCACTCAAGCCTCTGTTTAATCATCCTTTCCTCAGAGGGGCATTATCTAAATAGAACCCCCATCTTTTGAATTCCATATTCTGCCTTCTTTTTCTCCTTGACACTTGTCCCCACCAGAGAGACTAATTATCTATTTAGTCATTTGTCAATTATCTCTCTCCTGTAGAATATAAGCTCCATGTATGCAGAACTTTTGTCTGGTTTGTTCAATTACATATTCACAGCTCCTAGAACAGGGCTAAGCCCAGCGTATCTACTCAGTAAATATCTGTTTAATGAATGAAAGTGAAAAAGGCAGTGAAGTAGTAGTGGCTATTATGTCTAAAGAATAAGGATTTATATATGAACATGGAGAAGGGCCATTAGAAATTCTGTCCAGCGTCAGGAAACCAAAGGGTGGAATGGGTTGTCTAGCTGGGAACATAAAAATGTGTTGAAAGGACTTGGCTCTGAGTATATCACCAGTAAAATCATCTAGGTTTAGGTTTTTAAGTGAGTGGATCTTCCCATTTCAATTTCACCCATTGCTCCTGGGATCTTACAGCTTGGCTAGATCTTTAGAGTTGATCCAGTCCACCTCCATTATAAGAAGAATGAGACTTGCACAGGGGAAATAACTTGCCCAAGATCAAACATGGTGACTTAGCTGACAAAGTCAAATGGAAGTGTATAAACCTGAGTGGTCTTGCCCTGGGAGACATTTTTATAAGATACGATGATGGGCTGGATAGTTATTAGTCCCCAAATGGGATTCTAGTAATGTGCCATTATCTTTTGACCTTTGTGATGTTTTGCTATAAATGATCCATATTAGAAGACCAGGGGTGGATTGCAATGCTATGATTTATGAGAAATATATATTTGCTAATTCAGATGACCAAAATATATTTCTCATGTATATTTGGCCTTCCCTCATAGTTGATGGCTCACAGCTCTTAGAACCCTTGGAATTTTCTAAGTGATGAAGATTATAAAGGTATTTTATGTAAATGAGTTGGCTTTTGAAAAGCACCTAAGTATGGAGGCTGGTTGCCAGAGGAACCAACCATGTGATTAGATCTCTTTGACATCTGGGGAGGAGAGAGGGGCTGGAGGTTGAACCTGTAACCAATGGCCAATGACTTAACCAATTATCCTTATGTAATGAAGCTTCCATAAAAAACAAAAACAAACAAACAAACAAACAAAAATAACTCAAATAATTCAAATAAAACCCCAAAAGGATGGAATTTGGAGAGCTTCCAGGTTGGTGAACATGTAGATATTTGAGAGAGGTACCCCTGGAGAGGGCATGGAAGCTCTGCACCCTTTGCATCTCTTCCATTTGGATGTATACCATATCCTTCAGTAATCTGGTAAATGTAAGAAAATATTTCCCTGAGTTCTGTGAGCCACTCTAGCAAATTAATTGAAAATATAGAGGGATGTCTTTATCCATTTTATATAGGTCACCCTACACGTAGCTTCATCAAGACAGTACAATAGCTTCAATTTGTACCATTTAAAGAATCCTTATCTACTCTTAAAGTCACCATTTTTAAATACCAAGAGGGAAAATTATTATTCAGTATAATAATAAATACTTTTATTTTGCATGATAGTAATCCTATCTAATAAAAGAGTAATCCTATCTAATATGCAAGTTGACCATCACTCCAATGCACAAGATGGCCACCCCCATGTGGTCAAAGATGGCCACCCCCATGTGGACACAAGATGACCAGCAGGGGAGGGCAGTTGGGGGGGACCAGGCCTGTAGGGGAGGGCAGTTGGGGGTGGTCAGGCCTGCAGGGGAGGGCAGTTAGGGGCTACCAGGCTGGCAAGGGAGGGCAGTTAGGGGTGACCGGGCCAGCAGGGGAGGGCAGTTGGGGGCGACCAGGGGAGAAGTTAGGCATCTATCAGGCTGGAAGGGGAGTGGTTAGGGGCAATCAGGCAGGCAGGCAGGCAGGAGAGTAGTTGGCAGTCCCGGATTTTGAGAGGGATTGGACATCCCTTGAGGGGTCCCAGATTGAAGAGGGTGCAGGCTGGGCTGTGGGACACACACACACACACACACACACACACACACACACCCCTGTGCATGAATTTCATGCACTGGGCCTCTAGTAATATTGATAATAGCTGCTATCATTTCTCAGTACTCTATAGCCAGTTGGTCAAAAGCACAGGTGATAGATAACCTGGACTTTCAACTGGTATCAAGTACATGTGGGGGAGGGGTAGTCTTGTTGGACTGACCCCTTTACTTGTGGGATCTGACACTACCTCCAGGTACATAGTGTTAGAATTGAGTGAAATTATAGAACACCCAGCTGGTGTCACAGAGAATTGCTTAGTGTGGGAGAAAAAACCTTCACATATTTGGTGACCAGAAGTGTTTTGTGTGAGTAGCAAAGAAGGCTTAGGTGGAAAACTGAGTTTTTCTAATACAGAAATCTATAAAAGTAACCAAACTGTGCCACAAATATTTTCAAGAATAAAATTTCAGTAAAACTTTAGGAATTTTCTAGCTATATTGAAACACCTGGGAGTCTTTTAAAATTTACTGATGCTTGGGTCCACTTCTAGAGATACAACTTTAATTGTGATCCTAATGTGCACATTGGGTTAAGAATCATGAGCTTGGAGATCAGGAGTACGAATCTGGGAAGTAGACATAGTAGTGTTCAAATTATATCTCTCTCAATTATCAACTGCTAGGATTTGGCATTAGTTAATCTTTCTGAGCCTCCATTTCCCCTTATTTAAAATGAAGGTTATCGTTCTGATGAGAGTTTTGCAGGGATTAAATGAGATAAGGTCCATAAAACATATAACATGTTGCCTAAACCATATAAGCACTTGAGAAATGATAGCAGCTATTATCAATATTATTACTATCATACAAAATAATAGTATTTATTATTATGCTGAATAATAATTTTCCCTCTTGGTATTTAAAAATGGTGACTTAAGAGTGGATAAGGATTAGTTAAATGGTACAAATTGAAGCTATGGGACTGCCTTGATGTAGCTACGTGTAGGGTGACCTGTATGAAACGGATAATGACTGACTTCAAAGTGAGATATTGAAAACAGGCTGCCAGGCTCATTCAGTGCAGACCTGGTACCACTTTTGTGAAGCAGCAGCTAAAGAGACTCCAATGCTCATCATAGCCCACCAAAAGCCTAAGGAAGAAGTCAAGACTGAGAACAATGATCACATTAATTTGAAGATAACCTTAATTTGAAGGTGGCAGAGCAGGATGGTTCTGTGGTGCAGTTTAAGATTAAGAGGCATACATCATTTAGTAAACTAATGAAAGCCTGTTGTGAACCAAGGGGTTTGTCAATGAGGCAGATGAGATTCCAATTTGATGGGCAGCCAGCCAATCAATGAAACAGATGCAACTGCACAGTTGGAAATGGAGCATGAAGATACAATTGATGTCTTCCAGCATCAGACAGGAGGTATCTACTAAAAAGGGAACCTGATACTTTACTCCAGAACTCCAGACCAAGCACACATTCTCAATTAGAAAACCGCAATTTGGTTCCACCACATCCTGACTACCACAGTATAGTTTTCTCTATTCTTTCATTTTCCCCTTTCCTATTCCTTTATTTTACATAAAGTATGTGTGCAAGCATTTGCATTTTTAAAAACTAAATGGCCAATACTATATTTTGATCAACATTAAATGGACATGGCATGGGGGAAATAATGGTTCTGTGGAAATACCCTCTTCTTCCATTAATGGCATGCTCATTCAGCTCTTATCTTTATATTCTAGTAAATTATTTTGTCCTGTTTACAAAAAAGAACAACATAAAAAATCTTTGCATATCTTGTTTGATTGGAGAATTTTAATGTTTTTCTTTTATCATGGTAATACCAAGGACAATTTTACAACTTTTTCATATGTAGCTGTTAGGTGTAGGGCAATCTGTAGGTAAAATTACTCTAAAATAAATCCTATCTAAATCCTAGACAGTTTCCCTTTGAGTCAAGTATCTTGTTGTTTAAATAAATTTCTTGTTTAAAAAAATAATAAAACAAGCCTGCCTTATACAGGGTGTCCCCCAAAAATGTATATACAAACTTTGAATAATTATAAAGGCAGTTTTAATTAAAATACATTTCGTTTTTAAAATTGAGATATCAGCTGTTAAAGTGTGTATACATTTTTGGGAACACCCTGTAGTAATGTTATAGAAATCAGAGCTCTGAATTCTGTGGAAAGCAAAATTACATATTGCTTCCTGTGTTACATTCCACACCAGTTGAAAGTGAAGCAGTGATCAATGTTCAGATTGTTTCTGGCCAGAGTTAGGTCAACTCCACAGTCAAAACCAAGCTACTGAGAAGCAGCTGGGTACTGCCAGCCTGGAACATGGAGTAATGGAGCAGTTGCGTCATTGTGGGGTAGGCAGGTTAAGGTCAGACAGAATGTGAGGGGAGATCCTAACAAATCTTTCTGCTTTCTCTCTTGTGGATTCCCTTGGAATATGAAAAACAGAATAACAACAGAGGAATGTTCTGCATGATAAAAAGCAGTCATTTGATCATCCACAACCCCAATAGTCTACCCATGGGAAGCCTATTTGCGTTTGAAGCAAGAGAGCATTAGGTAATTGACCTCCTTTTTTATTATGGTAGCTTTAGACTCAAACAAGAGCTCTATGAAATGTGGGGAGAAACATTTAGAATGCACTATGACACACTTTAAAATGTGCATTTCAACTGGAGGTAATAATCTTAAATGTGAAAAGAAAGCAATACTATACTTACTTGTGTTTGATAAAGAATGCGTTCACCAAAATCTCAGTATTTCTGAGTTGGCTAATGAAGAGTGAGAAGTAACACAGGATGTCTGTAGATACCTTTGTTTAGGGTACTATTCAAAAAACAGATCCTTTTATGCATCAAATATTTTAAAAATAAATTTCAATTAACTTCTGATTCTGTTTTTAAGAACACAATGGAGCAGAATCAAATTCTAAATGAGAGAGTGTATCATCCTAGTTTAGAAAATAATTTCCATTAAAATGCCTTGAAATTCATTTTGCAAATCATGCTTATTATGATGTTAGACCTCTGCCTGCAGAAACGTTGGAAGAATAGTCCTTCCTAGACTAATGAAACCAATTTTCCTAACAGCATCTCCCATAATTTTCCATAATTATTATTCAAAATGTACAAACGTACACACATTGCTGGCAGTAAGTCTCAAATAGGATGGAAATGAGCTTATACATCTTCCATGTGGGTGATCACATATTTTTCAAATGCCTTTGTGGAACTGAGACAGGAAACTTTGTGGGCCTGTTTTACCAGAGATAAGGAGGAAAGCTAATTACGACCTTAGACACTTCTTTGGGGAGTATTATAAGGCACAGGAAGCTTTTAATTGGGTTTTGCTTCACTTTTTACAAATAATCATTTCCACTTCCATGTTCAGGCAATTATTTCTTCAGTTTCTCTAAAAAATGATGCTTGTTGGATCTTAGTTAAAGATTATACATGGCAAATAGTCTTTATGTACCAAAAAAATAAAGAACTTGGGAGTGGTTGACAGACTTTGTTTAAACTTCTAATTTTGCATTAGTGGTTTATATTAAAAACAGTTATCAATGGCTGTACTGTTAATTGTTAGCAACATCCTATGGGGCCTTTAGCCCCTCTGTTGATTTGAACATTTTCAATTATAAACCACTTAATGCCCTCACCCCTCTGCCTCTCCCTGACTTCGGCTGCAGGCTAAATATCTTCCCTTTTATGGTATTAATGGAACTTTGTAAGTTTAAGTTAATTTGAGCACATTTAGTACTATAACAACTCCTGTCATTTCCAACACCTAGAAGAATACCTTGCGTGGGCATGATCACTCTGCAGCCCACTCAGTAACATGAGTAATTATCTTCAAGTGAACCTTATCAAGACTGTAAGGGCTTTGGATAATTTAGACAAGAAAATTGAAACAAGTGTGTCTTTCTTTAAAAAGTCACTCTGATTTCCTGCTTAGTGAAACTACACAATCTACTAGTGCAAAAATTCTCTCAGAGGGTTAGAAACTTTTTTTCTTAACCAATGTGGTGTGTGTTTGCCTGTATGCGTACATATGTATATCTCTGGAGATTAGAATGGTAGACTAGCAGTTTGCTTTTACACTCATGAATAAAAAATTCTGGATAGAGGAGCAAACATGATGTCTTTCTACTGTTTCTTAATGCAACAACACATTCCCAAGACAACTGTTCCTAGTCTAAAACAGCTTCTGGAATGAAAACCCTTTAGAATGAAAGCTTTTTGTCCTGCTACATTGATTGACAGCCTATTCAGCACCTGTATGACAAAGAGAGGAAACTAGGGTTGGATTTTTCTTCCTTTACACAGTCATTCTAGAATAAAGAATCTCAAACCCCAAAGGAAAATAAAAAAACAAATAGTAACAGAGGTAGAAGATCCTAACGGGGGGAGAGAGGGAAGCGAGAGAGAGAGAGACAGAGAGAACAAAAGTTAGGTAGATATTTGCTAATTGCACTTTTATCTCAAATATTTAAATTTTTTTAATCAGGGACTAGAAATAATATTGGGTGACATCCAGGGGAAGGAACCCAGTGTAGGGGGGGGCTGTTATAGGATCCCAATTATAAAAATGAGATGGAGAAATTACTAGAAACCATCCCTTTTTGGGACTAGAATTATAACCATTTCCTACATCTGCTATTTTGTTTATTCCTCATAAGAAGCTTAGGAAATCATCTGCACCAATGGCAGTGATCCCATTTTATAAACAATAAAACTAAAGACCCAGGGAGGTTACTCAAGGTCACACAGCTAGTTTGTGGTCATATCAGGACTTCCTTCATTTTTAGTTCTTCTGCTGGTTATATCTATAACAAAAAATAACCTGTGTGTGCCTATGTTTGTTTTAAAATTTTTTTACCAAGAAGGATGAGGAATTTAGTTTACCTCCATTACCTCATTTCTTCCTCCTGATTTTTATTTTTTATCAGTGTGTAGTAAGCAGTAATTTATAATAATAAAAGTGTAATATGCTAATTAGACTGGACGCTGAATGACCTTCCAGATGAAGCCATGGTGGTGGGTCCGAGGCAGAGGCGATTAAGGATGATCAGGCAGGCAGGTGAGTGGTTAGGGGCGATCAGGCAGGCAGGCGAGTGGTTCGGGGTGATCAGGCAGGCAGGCAGAGGCAGTTAGGGGCAATCAGGCAGGCAGGCAGAGGCAGTTAGGGGCAATCAGGCAGGCAGGCAGAGGCAGTTAGGGCCTATCAGGCAGGCAGGTGAGTGGTTAGGGGTGATGAGGCAGGCAAGTGAGCACTTAGGAGCCAGCGGTCCCGGGTCACAGATTGCAAGTGGGTGCAGACCGGGCTGAGACCCCCCCCCCCCCGCACGAATTTCGTGTACTGGGCCTCTAGCATTTCCAGACTTCCCTGTGCTGTGCTACAGTTTTCTCCTCTGTAAAGTGACAGTTGGGTCAGATACTCTCAAGATGCTTTCAGCTCTTTTATGATTAATTAAGAATCAATGGGCACAGTCTCTGAATCATTTATACAGTATCTGGCTGCTTTTGTTACATAGTTATTGGAGTGGAAATATTACTGCTGTCTGAATATGAATCAATGAAGAGTTAATGCTTAAACTTGGACCTCATGGGAGCAATTGTGATTTGTGCAAGGAAGAATGTTAAGGTTTCTCTGCTCAATGACCTGCATAAACAAAAGTGATCCAGAAAGCTGCTGCTCATGCTACATTTTGACTGAACTGCCCCATCACCAGTGATGCTAAGTGATCATGATAATCCCTGAAGGAAAAATGAACGCATGTTTGTTCCTTTGATCCATAATTGGCCTGACACTGAGTCCCAGAGACCATGCACATCAGGTCTCTCTTTACTGTTCATAAACGCTGCATATGTCATCTTATCAGGCCAGGCCATGATTAGGCTGATGTACCTTTTTCTTTTGCCTAGGATTATTTTAGTCTTCACTTTCAACCTTTAGTTTCAGGGGACAATTTGTACAGATTTCACTGTGCCTGGGTTGAGTTGACAAAGACTTGTTATCCTTTTCAGAAGCCAGACTGGCAAAAATTCATTTGTTAGCCACTTATATGCTTGAGAGAAAACAAAACAAAACAAAACAAAAAAATCTTAATAGCCACATCTCACATGGGTAGAGTGTGTGGTAGGGTAGACAAAATACAGGTTTAGAGTCAGGCTGTCCTGGATTAAAATCCCAGCTCTGCCACTTACAATGTATGTGACCTTGGGCAAGCTACTCAACCTCTCAGAGCTGTAGTTATGGCCTATGTAAAATCAGCAATTTTCAACTGGTGTGCCACAAGAATTTTTAAAATATGCAATACCTGACTATTTAGTCAAGGGCACTGACCTCTTTTACCTTAGATTGTCAAATACAAAAACAATGACAACGAACACAATAGATGTTGGGTGTGAATAAGTAAAAAATATACCTATTTTTTTTGTCAGATTGGCAAAACATATTTTTTGGTGTGCTGAAGAATTTTAGTAATTATTGTATGTATGCCATGGGATGAAAAATATTGAAAATCACTTTGTAAAATGAATATGATAATGGCAGTTTTAAAGGTTGTCGTATTTTATGAAGATTTTCTAATACTGTACCTGCTATGAAATAGTGCTCAATAAGTGGGAGATATTTTACTTTTTTAAAAAATATATTTTATTGATTTTTTTACAGAGAGGAAGGGAGAGGGATAGAGAGTTAGAAACATCGATGAGAGAGATACATCGATCAGCTGCCTCCCGCACACTCCCCACTGGGTATGTGCCCGCAACCAAGGTACATGCCTTTGACCGGAATCGAACCTGGGACCCTTGAGTCTGCAGGCCGACGCTCTATCCACTGAGCCAAACCAGTTAGGGCATTGTGGGAGATATTTTATTAAGGAAAATAAAATGTCATCATGATGGTGTTTCTATTTATACTTATGTTTCAAAGGCTTTATATGGAAAGAAGCCCAGAGCTTGTTTTATTTCTGTATCTGCCTCTTGCCTAGCATCTGGGATATTAATATTGCAGAATATGGGATATAAACAGCATTTAAGAGTTATTATTTAAATGACTGACTCTCTGGATGAATGAATGAGTGAATGAGCAACAGAAATGGGAAATAATTGGCAGCAAAGTAATCAACTCCAAGAGCTTGTGAGTTGTTCAACTATTGAGTAAGTTGGCAAAGCCAAGTCTCACCCATATCTGATTCCAAGGCAAGTGCTTGTTAGCAGTATCTATCTACCTTACTAATCATAACTGTTTTTGTTCCTCCAGATTTAAGAACATTTGTGAGTTTGTGAAGACTTGTCATTCACGCTTTTGCTCTATTAGGTCACTTTTCTAAGTAGGGTAAATGGAATAATCTTATTATTTGTCCATTCATTCAACAGTTTTGAGTAGAAGAGCAGAGAGATTTTAAATAAAAGCATGGGTTGGAGGGGCTCTGTGGGTCCATAGCCTCTGCTAAGAGCCTTTATTCTGTATCTGTTATGGGAGTCTATAGATACTTCTAGAATAGGCCACTATATTACATATAGCACTGAGGCATCTACCTTCTATTCTATGATAACCCCAATATCACCAAAGAGGAAAAATAACATATACTCTCTCTAACCTGCTTGCCATATCCACGTTCTTTATTAACCAAGCCCACTTTTCCTGCTGGTAAAATTAAAAAAAGGGGCTTCTGCCCTGGCTGGTTTGGCTCAGTGGATAGAGGGTCGGCCTGTGGACTCAAGGGTCATGGGTTCGATTCCAGTCAAGGGCATGTACCTTGGCTGTGGGCACATCCCCAGTGGGGGGTGTGCAGGAGGCAGCTGATCGATGTTTCTCTCTCATCGATGTTTCTGACTCTCTATCCCTCTCCCTTCCTCTCTGTAAAAAATCAATAAAATGTATTTAAAAAAAAGGGGGGGGGTTCTTTCAGAGTACATGGGTGGGTCTCCACTTTGCATTTCACATTGCCTCATTTCTGCTAGTTATTCTCTCTTCCCCTTGAGTATAAAAATAGGAAGGTCTCATGTACTGATCCTGCCTCTGTTCTGATCATCACTAATATTGGCGTACTCTGCAGCAAGGACCTTACTCTGCTTTCCATGGCCATTTGGTGAGTCAGCAACAAGGTCCACATTAGAACTCAGAATTCCTGAGGCTTGATCGATCTTGTACTCACTTCAGTATTATAAGTGATTGCAGCTGGGAATAAAAAGATTCATTGGAAGACTTTTGGCACTGAGCTTCCAAACCGTGGAGGTAAAAAACACTCACACAACAAAATATTAGATGAGCTAGATTTATTAAGATACAAAGTGGTAGTTACTAATGCTGTTCTGTGTTGAATTCAGAAATACTTTATTTGGTTTCAATACCTCCTAAAACCCAATGCTTTTAAAGGCTTGCCTTCCAGGCTATTTAGCCATTCTGAATAAATTTTAGCCAATTGGGCAAGTTACTGTTCAAATAAATACTTTTTCTAGTTCCTTTCCATATTTCAAGCACTTGTAGGCCTCAGAAATATAAAGACCGCCCCCACCCCCCCCATGCATATACACTATAATCACATCTCTCATGATTTGGAGTCCCTGCTCAACCTGTCCTGGGAAGATAGGGATTTTTTTCTGTACAAGCATGAGATAGGTTTATTAGGTCAGAATTTATGAGGCTGTAAAAGGACACATGACACTTCTTGATTGGAGGCTAATAAGGTGTGTTCATTCCCAGGTCTGTAAAAACCTTTCAAGATTTCTTGAGGGTAGAATTCAATGTGTCCTGATGCCTGAGTGCCACTCCTAGTTAAAACAAAGGAATGAAAAAAGTACTTTTCAAATGAAGACAAGATACTACCATATTCTCGTGTGCAGTGGCTAGAAATTTCTTATGCAGGAACTATATAAACACAGGAATAAAAAATGTCATTCTAGCTCTTCTAGTTAATGATCATTCGCTCAGGGAGAGGACGGTGGGGATGGGCAGTGAGGGATCAGCATGAGGATTACAAAGAATGTGTAGTTTAGAGTTAGAGAAAATTGGATTTGAGGAGAGCAGGAAACATAGCTATGTGATTTTTCTGCAGCCCCATTGTTATAATCTATCAACAATCTTAATAGTAATCACTTCACATTATTGATGTGAGAATTCTATATAACATATGTAAAACAGCCTAGCACAATCTCTGTCACACAATAGAAGCTCAACAAATGGTATCTGTTATTACAATCTGGGCTGGATTATGGTTCCTGCCCACCCCACACTACAATGCAGCAGCTTGAATGAATGGCAAAGGGGCTGGTGAGGAAACTGGCGCAGAGCCTGTGCTCAGATGTCTCATGGGTTCTGAAGTCAAACTGACTACCTAGTTTTGTGGCATAGCTATGTCACATTTTAGCCACATGGTTTTGGGCCAGTTTACCTTACTCACTGAGCCTCAGCTTACTCAGCTATATCATGGGGATACCAGTATCCACCTCATAGAGTTGTCTGAGGAATTAAAAAGTCAATACAGGAAAAACCAAGATGGCGGCATAGGTAAACACCTGAAATTGCTGCCTTGCACAACCACTTCAAAAATACAACTAAAAGACAAAACGGACATCATCCAGAACCACAGGAAGGCTGGCTGAGTAGAAATTCTACAACTAGAAGGAAAGAGAAAAGCACAATGAGACTCAGAGGAGGTGCGGAAGTGAAGTGCAGAGGTAAGGAGGCGCACGTGGAAAGGGCTGGCAACTGAGGACGCGGTTGTCTTTTATAATCCAGAGAAAGTCACAAGCTCCCAACTGCTCTGAGCTCCAGTTCCCGGTGAGTCTCTGGGGACCCAGACTCATATGGGGAGAAACTGGACTGTCTGGCATTGGGCGGAACACGAGGGCGGCTTTCTCTGAGGTGCTTGCAGCAATTACCGTGGGACACTGAGACCCAGGGCCTCTGAGGGCAGGGCTGAGGATCAGCCATAGCTGTTTGCTCTGCCCTGTTGATTCCCTGAGACCCCGCCCCACCCAAGCTGTGCACAGAGACTTTTACATATGAATGACCTGGCACTTTGCAATCTAAAATTACCTAACAAACTGCAGCTGGGTCAGAGAGACCCAGAACATCCAAAAGAAGGCCCAAGTCCCCACAACAGCTTGCATGGCTTCACAGCTGGGCCTCATCTTGGCACCTACAAACCCAAAACAAAGAAGAGGAATCTGCAGATCTCTCCATAGCTCCTGCTGGGTAGCCTCAGGGAGAGGCTAAATTAGCACCTACGTAGAGATCCAAGTGTCAGTGTACCCAGTGGTCAGAGTGGGACAGTCCAGATTACAACTCCTCAGATCCATAAGGGACACACTCAGGGGGCAGACTCAGAGAACACCAAAGCCCCACTGAAGCAAGTCTTGCCCCATAAGGGTGTCTTCAGCACAGAAGTTCTCCCACTGTAGACACAGCTGATTCTCACAGCCAATTGGCCTGGAGGTCAATTCCTCCCAGTGATACCAACAACAGTCAAGGCTTAACTACAACAAGACTGTGAACACAGCCCACAAAGGGGTGTACCAAGTGTCCACCTCAGGTAATTGGGGAGGCTGAGCCACTGGGCCCTCTAGGATACCTAGCACAGAAAGCCATTCTATCAACACAGGGAAGCAGCCAAAATGTGGAGACAAAGAAACAGGTCACAAATGACAGAAATGGAGGAAAGCAAACTACTGGATATAGAGTTCAAAATCATGGTTATAAGGTTTTTCAAGAATTTTCTAGAAACCGCCGATAAATTTAGTGAGACCCTCAATAAATCTAGTGAGACCCTCGAGGATATGAAAAAGGACCAACTAGAAATTAAGCATACACTGACTGAAATAAAGAATCTTATACAGAGATCCAATAGCAGACTAGAGGATCGCAAGAATCAAGTCAAAGATTTGAAATATGAAGAGGCAAAAAATACCCAACCAGAAAAGCAAAAAGAAAAAAGAATCCAAAAATATGAAGATAGTGTAAGGAGCCTCTGGGACAGCTTCAAGCATACCAACATCCTAATTATGGGGGTGCCAGAAGAAGAGAGAGAGCAAGATATTGAAAAGCTATTTGAAGAAATAATGACAGAAAACTTTCCCTACCTGGTGAAAGAAATAGACTTACAAGTCCAGGAAGCACAGAGAACCCCAAACAAAAGGAATCCAAAGAGGACCACAGCAAGACACATCACAGAATGCCAAGAGCAAAATACAAAGAGAGAATCTTAAAAGCAGCAAGAGAAAAACAGTTAGTTACCTACAAGGGAGTACCCATATGATTGTCAGCTGATTTCTCAACAGAAACTTTGCAGGCCAGAAGGGAGTGGCAAGAAATATTCAAAGTGATGAATAGCAAGAACCTACAACCAAGATTACTTTTCCCAGTAAAGCTATCATTCAGAATTGAAGGTCAGATAAAGAGCTTCACAAATAAGAAGAAGCTAAAGGAGTTCATCACCACCAAACCAGTATTATATGAAATGCTGAAAGGTATCCTTTAAGAAGAGGAAGAAGAAGAAAAAGGTAAAGATAAAAATTATGAACATCAAATACATATCTATCAACAAGTGAATATAAAAATCAAGTGAATAAAAAATCTGATGAACAGAATAAACTGGTGAATATAATAGAGTCAGGGTCATAGAAAGTGAGTGGACTGACAATTCTTGGGTGGAAAGGGGTGTGGGAATAGGCTGTACAAAAATCATACACCTATGGATGAGGACAGTGGGGGTTGTAAGGGCAGAGGGTGGGGTGGGAACCAGGTGGAGGGGAGCTATAGGGGGGAAAAGAGGAACAACTGTAACAATCTGAACAATAAAGATATATATTTTTTAAAAAATTCAATACATAGTCTTAGAATAGCATAGGGCACTAAACATTCAATATGCATTATATATTCTTTTATTGTTATAGAGTCTAAATAATCATCTATTATTTGTATCAAATGTCATTTTAAAATATAAAGCATTTAAAACTCTTCAGTATGTAGTGGAAATTTGATAAATGTTATTTGCTTTTTCTTTCTTTCACATATTTATCTTGCTCTCTCTCTTTAGTGAAAATTTTTTTTCCATTTTTATCTTTTTTAATTGATATGTGACCTCGTTTTATTTATTGAGTGCTTATTGTACACCAGGCATTGTGTTAAATGAAAACAACTCTTTGAAGCAGTTATCATTCTCGGTTTAGATTAAGAAATCAAGAACTTCTGTGCCATGGTCTTTATTTGGTTTCAATACTATAGCTTGTCCTTTCTCTCCTAGTTGGTTTGTGGCAACTAATATGTGGCAGACTAAAGACTAGAACCTGGATTTGCTGGACTACAAAACCCATGTTGACTATACTACCCTGCTTAGTACACATTCATTGAATGGGGCAATATGTAGGATTAGCCAAGCTTGGATCAAAGTTTGAAGTGGAATGGAATTATTCTCTAAATACCAAGAAATTACCTTCCATGTCCTCTCAGTTGATAATAACCAAAGAAGTAAAACTTATGAAGCTTTAAGATTGAGCCCCTGGTATGGTGGCTTCTTATCAAGGCTCCTAGATACATACCTAGGTAAACAGTAGGTTTGTAAGGCTTTTTCAGTAGTTACTTGTCTTTAAACATTCTGGATTAGTATCATTTGATCATTTTAGCTCTTATATGTTTTATACCAAGGACTGAAGAGAGCTACTAATTCTATTTATCATTTGCAAAAAAAGAAAAAAAAAAAAAAGCTTGAATTTATGGACCTGAACACATACACTGCACATGTGATTGTGAAACCTCTACTCTGTTACTTTACTGTAATATAACTGGTTTATTCCTGAATGTGTCTCAATGGATTGATCCCAGCTGGATAAAACCAAGAAAGTCCTTTAGGATTTTGTTTACAAAGAGGTTGGATTAAAGGAGTTTATACCAGTGTTAGTTCCTAAAGGGATCCTGACATTGGAAGATACTGACCTTGGAAGGGACTAAATCTCTGACGTTTACAATGATGGTGTGGTTGTTGAAAAAAACTAGATTTATGAGTCTTTAAGAGTGGCAGTGTCAAGCAGTTGCCTGGGTGATGGGAGGGGCTTTAATCTTCATAATACCACAAACTATCCTATATAATAAAAGGCTAATATGCAAATAGACTGAATGGCAGAACAACCGAAAAACCGGTCGCTATCATGTACACTGACCACCAGGGGGCATGAGTGAAACATGGCAGGCGTTGGCCACAGCAGGGTGGTGAAGCAGTTAGTGGGGCCGCCAGACCAAGGTGGGGCACCAGTTGCTGTCATCGGGGCGAGCCTCTAGTGGTAACTGAAAATTCTTTGCTCTTGCATGCCGCAATCCCACCAGAGGGCACTTGCACTTGCTGCCAGTGCTAGAGCCACTGCTCACACCCACTGCCAGAGCCTGGCGCCGGCCCAATCACCTCTGAGGGTCTCTCCACCTCCCCCTGCTCCTGAGCAGTGATTGGGGCAGCAGCTGCTGCTTACCACCACTTATGGTGCCGGCCCTGCTTGCAACCGCTGCTGGTGCCAGCCCCAATTGCTCCGTGCCGTCAGCAGGTGTGAGCGGGACCGGTGCTGTTAGCGGGTGGGAGCAGTGGCATTGGGAGTGGGGCCGCCAGCAGACAGGACCAGGGGCTGCAGTGGAGGGGCTGGGATGGGGGGCTCGGAGAATGGGCCAAGACCTGCCCCTGTGCCCACCGCAGCCTTGCGGCCCACAGTTCCTTTTAAGATGCACAAATTTGTGCACTGGGCCCCTAGTACTATATAAATATTTAACCAAGACAAAAACAGCATATAATCTCAGCTTCATATCAACATCCCTCACCTGCCCCTTTCAACCAGAATGTTACCTATGAGCCTCTAGAACAGTGGTCCTCAACCTTCTGGCCCTTTATTCTTTTATATTTTTTTTAATATTTTTTTATTGATTAAGATATTACATATGTGTACCCTCTACCCCCCCCCCCCCCGCTCATCCCCTCACCCCCCTGTTGTCCGTGTCCATTGGTTAGGCCTATATGCTTGCATATAAGTCCTTTGGTTGATCCTTCTCCCTTGCCCCCACCCTCCCCTACCTTCCCTCCAAGGCCCGACAGTCCAATCAAAGCCTCTCCGTCTCTGGATCAGTCCTTGTTCATCAGTTTATGTTGTTCATTATATTCCACAAATAAGTGAGATCTTGTGGTATTTATCCGCTCTCCAGTTCCATCGATGCTGTGGCAAATGGTAAGAGTTCCTTTTTCTTCTTCCTCTTCTTAAAGAATACCTTTCAGCATTTCATATAATGCTGGTTTGGTGGTGATGAACTCCTTTAGCTTTTTCTTATCCGTGAAGCTCTTTATCTGACCTTCCATTCTGAATGATAGCTTTGCTGGATAAAGTAATCTTGGTTGCAGGTTCTTGCTATTCATCTCTTTGAATATTTCTTGCCACTCTCTTCTGGCCTGCATGGTTTCTGTTGAGAAATCAGCTGACAGTCAGATGGGTACTCCCTTGTAGGTAACTGACTGTCTTTCTCTTGCTGCTTTTAAGATTCTCTCTTTATCTTTTGCTCTTGGCATTTTAATTATGATGTGTCTTGGTGTGGTCCTCTTTGGATTCCTTTTGTTTGGGGTTCTCTGCGCTTCCTGGACTTGTAAGTCCATTTCTTTCACCAGGTGGGGGAAGTTTTCTGTCATTATTTCTTCAAAAAGGTTTTCAATATCTTGCCCTCTCTCTCCTTCTGGTACCCCTATAATTCTGATGTTGGTATGCTTGAAGTTGTCCCAGAGGTTCCTTACACTATCTTCATATTTTTTGAATCTCTTTTCTTTTTTCTTTTTCGGTTGGGTATTTTTTGTTTCTTTGTATTTCAAATCTTTGACTTGATTCTTGGGATCCTCTTGTCTGCTGTTGGATCTCTGTAAATTATTCTTTATTTCAGTCAGTGTATGCTTAATTTCTAGTTGGTCCTTTTTCATGTCCTCCATGGTCTCACTATACTCCTTGAGGGATTCATTAAATTTATCGGCGGTTTCCATAAAATTCTTGACAAACCTTATAAACGTGGCCTTGAACTCTATATCCAGTCGTCTGCCCTCCTTCATTTCTGCCAATTGTGACCTGTTTCTTTGTCTCCGCATTTTGGCTACTTCCCTGTGTTGATAGAGTGGCCCTGCGCGCCAGGTGTCCTGTAGGGCCCAGTGGCTCAGCCTCCCCAGTTACCTGGGGTGGACACTCTTGGTACACTCTTGGTGCCTTGGTTGTTGTAGGATCACTGGGAGGAATTGACCTCCAGGCCAATTGGCTGTAGGAATCAGCTGTGTCTGAAGTGGGAGAATGGTCCCCCTCTGACCACTGGGTACAGTGGCTCCTGGATCTAAGGAGGTGCTAATTCAGCCCCTGCCTGAGGCCACACAGCCGGAGCCGCCACAAAGAGGCTCAGCTGTGAAGCAATGCAAGCCACTGCGGGGCCTTGGGCCTTCTCTTGGAAGTTCCGGGTCTGCTTGGCTGGGCTGTAGTTAGGTACCTTCACATGCAAAAGCCTCTGCTGCAGCCTGGGTGGGGCGGGGTCTCAGGGAGTCAAAAGGGCGGAGAAAGAAGATATGGCTGATTCTCTGTGCCCGGAGTCGCGCGTCTCAGTGTCCCGGTAACGGCTGCAAGCACCTCTGAGGGAAATCTGCCCTCAAGTTCGCCTGCTGCCGCCTGACAGAGCAGCCTCTCCCCGTATGAGTCCTGGGTCCCCAGAGACTTCCCGGAACCAGAGTTCAGAGCAGTCGGGAGCTTGTGATTCAAAAAGACAGCCGTGTCCTCAGGTGCCACCCCCTTTCCGCGCGCGCGCGAGCCGCCGCCGTACCTCTGCACTCAGCCTCCGCAGCTCCTCTGGCTCTCAGCGTGCTTTTCTTTTCTTCTAGTTGTAGAAATTACACTCAGCCAGCCTTCCTGTTGTTCTGTACGATGTTTGCTCCGTCCTTTGGGATATTTATCAATTGTTGTGGGAGGCGACTATTTCCCGGTGTTTATCTATGCTGCCATCTTAGTTTTTCCTCACCTTCTGGCCCTTTAAATACAGTTCCTCATGTTGTGACCCAACCATAAAATTATTTTCATTGCTACTTCATAACTGTAATGTTGCTACTGTTATGAATCGTAATGTAAATATCTGATATGCAGGATGGTCTTAGGTGACCCCTGTGAAAGGGACGTTCGACCGCCAAAGGGGTTGTGACCCACAGGTTGAGAACCACTGCTCTAGAAGATCTTGAGTGGCCACTGATTCCGACTATGTTCCAGGGTAGTGTCATGTGTTTTACATACATTATGTCCTTTTGTTACTCATAATACCTTATAATATGGCTATTATATTCATTATCTTTATTTTATAGGTGAGAAAAATTAAGATTCAGGGAGGTTGACTGACTTGACCAGGTCATGTGGGTAAGAAGTAACAGAACTGTTGTTTCAACCTGGACCCATTTGATTTTCAAGTACATGTTTGTTCTATTGTACCATGCTGGTGAGGGATAACCAGGATGCTGGGAGTTATAGACCTAGTTTAAAAGGCTTGAGAATGATCACTTACTTTGTTGTGTCCTTGAAATGGCCATTATTGATTATAGACCACTATTTAGAATTCATTACCACACGTAGTCATTTTTAAACTGATGTAAATGTGAAAAATAAAATAGTTGGTGTGATAGGTCTATTTTAGCATCCCAGACCACAAGGAATTATACGTGCTCAAACCCTCTTGAATATATATTTAGCCTATAGGTGATCATTAACAAAGAAAATAGCTCAACTGATATCACAAATGGAGAACTCTAGAACTTTAAGATCACCATGGCGAATGTTTGGTCTGTGAGGAAGAGTGTCTTCCTAACTCAGGAATCAAGGGCCAATGAGCTGAACTTTATATCACCAAGTTGGAACATTTAATTGAAGTAAGAGGTGAATATATATATATAATATTTTGGTTGTTGTGGATGGGAGTAATTTGTTCAAAATGATCATCATTGGAAGTAACTTCATTAGTGCTACAGAATGCATGGACTGGTACTTCTGAGTTAGTAAAGAGTTGGTAAAAAAAAGTTCAACTGGAAGGGGAGATGGTTTTTCAAGGCATAGCAGGAATTGCTAATGTCACCTCTTTCAGAGGTGGGTTCTTCCAGAAAAACCTAAGGTATGTCTTGAATATCTCACATTTGATAACACAGTGTAGCTACATTTCTGGGTCACAGTGCCAGGATTGGGAATCTGGGCTAGGTACCAAGGATAGATTGGAGATATTTTCCTTGAAAATAAGAACTGTAGGAACGTGTACCGATAGTCATGAAAGTCATTGTCTTATAGTTTACTTTTGTTAAAAGCTCTATTGCAGGTTTTTCTTTCTTTTTGTCTACTTGATCACTTAGATTTCAAAGTAGAATAGGGATTTTGAGTATAGATCAGCAATCCTCTGAAATTTTGATTTCTGTTTATTATTTAAGTATACAGAATTTCCTTTTTGCCAATGACTCATGTATTTATTTATTTTTGACTCTTCTTGTTTCTATTGTATTTTCCCCCTTGTATTATTGATAAAGTTGTTTGGTTTTACTTTCAGTACACAGTCATCCTACTACATACCTCAGATGTTGCCAGTTCTTTTAGGTCAGTGAAAAATTTACTTATATGAAATAATATTTCATCTTTTGATGAAAAAGGAGTCTTGTTTGTTATGGAGATATTCTATATGAAGAAATGGCTACCCTCTGCTTTGCATCAACATCATGCATTTATTTTTCCCATTGAATATCAAGTTATCTCCTTCTTAATGAACCTTGTGTCAGAGCCATGCTGAAGCAGAATTAGGGGCTTGACAAAGGAGAAATAGACCTGTGGTCATAAAGCCTGAAATGGATCAACTCACAAACTTCCTTCCTTTGGGGTGAGGCAAATGCCCCCCCTTTTTTGAGGGGTAATTTACACAGAGAGGCTGCAACTAAAGTCTTCACTGAGCTGAGAGCATGGTTTGCATATTTGCAGCCATGGGGAAAACCTCAATCCCTTCTGAATTTTATCAGGTCCTAAGTGGCAAATTTGTGGTATGTTTTTATTCTGCTCTCATCTTTAGAGGTTGTGTAACAGCTGTCTAGCATAGTTCCAACTCCCTATCAATGTGGTAACCATATTTTCCAATTATAAGTCAGGACACATGGTCTGAAATGTTCCAGTACTTAAGGAGACAATAGAATAACATATTTGAAGTCCAAACTGTTGCAGACACCATTCTTAGGAAAACAAGCACGTTCAAATTTTGTCCACACGGGAACGTTAGTTAAAGTTCCTATTTGTGATAGAGAATGCTGTGCTTGACCTATTGATTTTTTGTTCCTTTTGAGATCCTATAGTTGTCCTTGCTGAGATTTCAGGTAAGATTAGGTAAGTTTTAACCACAATAAAGCCCTAGTGAGTTCTGGTTGTTTGTTGTTTCCGGTATTGTAGCCACTTACAGGAACCTCACATTGTGGGGATAATGTGTTTGTGTGATGATAATGTGAGTGAGGTGCCCTATTGAATTACTATTCATATGGGGCTTGTGGAATTAACGTCTTCTCTTAATGCTCTTACTTCATACATGAAATTTTGGGAGGCATGTAACTTCTAAGCGTCTTCTTACAAACTCCCCCTCGAATGAGAGGGAACAAAGTGGCCAAAATTCAAGAGAATGTGGAATAAGGAGCTTTCTTGTGTACAAACCCAGGGAAAATGCTTCATTAGGACAAAGCCATTACTATTATGGAAAGAGGTCTTTCAGCCTCAGGACTAAGGTCACTCAGACCCTTAGGAGAACCCTGAGTGCATAAGGGGTTTAAGTGCACAGTTGGATTTTATATAAATGCTGTAAATGTGTTCATGGAAAACAGCGTGATTATTTGAAAATTTTGATGTAGTCTGAACACAGTATTTTTTTCTATTTGACAAAGTAAACTCTCTCACATTTCCTTCCTAGGAGCATTTCTTTCTTTCTTTTAAAACCATGAACTGAATATCCCTGGCTTCTTGAAGGTCAGGTTGGCATTTTATCCCCTTTCCCAACTCTGGGCATCTGAAGTTGCTATTACTCCTCTAACTGTGTATTTGTCACTGGCTGACTGTGGGTGAAAATTATCTGCTTTCTTTTTAAAAATCTTTATTGTTGAAAGTATTACATATGTCCCCTTTTGCTCCATTGACCCCCTTCTAGCCTGGCCCTGCCCCCTGCTCCAGGCCTTCACCACCGTATTGTCTGTGTCCATGGGTTATGTATATATGCATACAAGTTCTTTGGTTGATCTCTCCCCCCCCCCACCTCCGCCCCGCACCAAACAAGAGAGACAGGAAGGGAATAAAAGTGTCTGTACATTTCTGGCTTAACTAGTGATCACGGCAGAGTCTACTCTTATCTCCTAATTGTTGCCTCAGAAATCAGGTTAGGAGGGTACCTTTCATTGCTGAGGTCTAGAGAAAAATACCTTTTTGCAAACTCTAACTTTACCTCCTAAAATTAGTCCTCAGGGAACAAGACGGGTCTCCTATTGTCTACAAAGAGAGGTGTGATGATTCTACTCACAAATCCTGTAGCACCTCCGAGCTCTCCAGTTTGTGACTTAGCAAGCTAATATACATCGCATTTTTACCAGGGAAACTTTGTCTTGTTTTCCCCAACCCCGTTTTTGGCTAAAGGCAATACAAGCTCTCAGAACCTTGCCTGTAGGATCTAGATCAACAGTATTGTAGCTTCTATATCCTTTATTACCCATGGAAGAATGTTGCTTAGAGCCCACATTGTGAAGTACATGAATTAAATTTAGTGTCCTCTATTTCCCCCCACTCTTTGTCCTTTTCTCCCAATCATTTTTTGTTTATTTGTTTAAGACACATTTATTGAGATTTTAGTATTTATCAGGCATTTTATTAGGCATTGAGGATACAAGTGGCAAACATAGCAAGATCTCAATTTTCACAAAGCAGCCACATAAAATAGCAGTTAAGAACACACACTTTGCAATTAGACTGCCTGGGTTCAAATCCTGGCACTGCTATTGTTTGAGAGTAGACAAATCACTTAACCACTCTGTGCCCTACTTTCTGCATCTGTAAAATAGGAACAATAACAGTATAACCTTTATAGAGTTATTATGAGTGTTAGATGAGTTCCTGGGTCACATGAAATATTATGTTTTTATTAAATAACGAGAGGCCCGGTGCATGGATTTGTGCACTGGTGGGGTCGCTTGGCTTGGCCTGCTGGGACTGGGCCGAAACTGGCTCTCTGACATCCTCTGAGGGGTCCCAGATTGTGAGAGGGTGGTTCTTGGGTGACGCACCCCAGAATCGAACTCCCTCTTCAATGGTTCCGGATGTATTACCCGAGAACCACAGCTGCCAAGTTACCATAGCTTGGCAGCTCCTACAGTGAGCATCTGCCCCTTGGTGGTCAGTGTGTGTCATAGCTACCGGCCGATCAGCCTGTTGCTTAGTCTTTCATATATAGAGATATAAAGCTTACATTGTAGTGGAGAAGATGGATAATTATAGATCATGATAAGTGAAGGGAACAGGTTGATATGTCCAGTATCCTGATACTGTTTATATCTTGGCATATCTTTTGCCTGGGGAAGGATCTTATGAAATAATTCACACTATGAATTGAACATCTTGATATATTTATATTTCTACAAAAGGAAAAGCACATCTACATAATAAAAGCCCAGCAACCATTATGGCAGAATGACCAGAATGACCAGTCACTATGATGTGCTGGCCACAGGGGCCATCACCAGCACTGCTGCTGAGCCTGAGGGCCCTGGGGCCAGTTGCAGGGCTGCCACCAAGGCACCAGTAAAGAAGAACGTGAAGGTCACCAGTGTGAGCATGCAGCTTGAGATGAAGGCTCTGTGGGATGAATTTGATCAGCAGGGCACCGAGATGATTGTCACCAAGGCTGGCAGGTCAGGGCGCTCCTCTCCCTGCTGCAACCCTCCCTACATGGTGCTAGTCTTGGGCAGCAGGCTTTGGCCCGATCCACACAAGAGAGACTGAGAAGCAGGCTGGGGGGGCGTGGCCTGGCCACCTGCGGGTCCCCCTCAGCATGGGCCAGCTCCTTCGCTCTCTGAGTCCTAGCTCCAGTGACAGCTGCCTGGCACACCGGGCCGGAGGGTACTGCTTGGGAGGCCAGGAAGGCGGCAGAGAGAAACCCTGTGTACCTGCCGCCCGACCAGCAGCCCAGGACCCGGCACTGCCAGAAACGGACCGGCTCAAAGCACACCAAGCTTGGGGGGAAGGCAGCCGCCTGTAAGGGGCCTTGCCACCAACTGACTCCCAATGGATCCCACCTCAAAGGAAACTCGGTCTTTGGTTCCTTAGTGCAGTCTATCCTGGCTAAAGAGGAGCAGCTGGGCACATTTTAGGGGAGAATTAAGACCTAAAACAGTGTGCTCTGTTCTGTGAAGATTGCTACCCAAGTTGTCTTAGGCCTAAATTCCAGTGATTGTGGGGCCTGGCTCTGCCACTGGGGCCCGTGTCTTCCAATTGGCCTGTATTTGTTGCAAGGGCCCAAAGAGAAGGGGAACACGTTTTTCAATGCAATGGATTTAACCAACAAAGGCCAGTGCCGGGCTGTGTCTAATGTACACACAGAGATACCAGCTCTGAGTCCGCCTGGCCAAAGGGAGCTCGGCCTATTTGCAGAGCCTTATGGAGGTTTCTGTATCCTTGCTGAGGCCATCCTCCTTGGGAAGCCTGGGGCCCATGCTCAGCTCCAGCTCAATGGATCTTCTCCAGGCCCCTCCCCTTGGCCAGCCCCACCCCAGATTGCCCCCCAGCCCCTCCCCCTGGCTGGCCCACCTATCGGCCCCAATTTGGGTGGGCAGGGCGGACCCCATCCATGCATTAATTTGTACACTGGACCTCTAGTATTAAATATAAACCATTTGCTGTTAAATTTTATTGTAATTTAGAAGCAACTTGTAGGCCCTACCTCCAGAGTTCAAGTTGGCTGCTAGAGCTCCAGCTATCATATTTCTTTTCCAGGAAGCAGAATGGGGGAAGAAAGGGGAAAGGGTGTACTCTCTCTCTCTTAAGGAGATTTCCCAGAAGTTCCATGTAACAATTTTGCTTATATCTCACTCTTTTGAACTTAGATGCCTGGCTCCATCTAGCTGCAAGGGAGGCTAGGCAATGTAGTATTTTCACTGTTGAATATGCTCAGCTAAAAGTGGAGATTCCCTTTACTAAAGAAGAAAGGGAGAATGGATATTGGGAACCAGCAAACAATCTTCATGCTAATCCAGTTCTCTGTCAAACTAACTTCATATTTAAATTAGCGGCTTTCCTTTTTCTTGCTTTGGGACTATCACGAACACTCCTCTATTCTCATTAGTTGTAACTAGGTTAGATTTTTTTGCTCAGACGAAATGAAAATCTAACATTTATTGAGCACTTTCTCTATGCCAAGCATTGCACAGCAATGCTATGTAGACTCTATTATTATCACCATTTTGTAGATGAGGACACTGAGGTACAGAGAGTATAAATAACTTCCTTGATAGTGGCAGAGTTAGGATTTGAATGCAAGTAATTTGATGCAAGAACCTGCTTATTAACACGGTACTGCCAGATTTGCTTTGAGTTGGGGAAAGGGAATGAGAAAAAGTGGGAAGAGAGAGGCATGGTAAAAGCAGCATGTCTTTCATCTGAAATGTTTAGAAGTTCCATTTTCTTAACTTATAGAACTTGTGTATAGCATAACATTTTAAATGTTTTCTGTGATTTGATACAAGTTTTTTATTGAACAAATTGGTTTGCCACTCAAGGCCCTTCACAGTCTGACCTCAGCTTTTCTCATCTACCTTAGCTCATACTACTCAGTGAGACATATTGAAAAGAAGCTTTAGAAATCAGGAAAGTTTTGGTTCGTTTCCCACTTCTACCACTCTTACCTGTTTGGCTTTGGGCAACTTACCTACTTCTTTGTATCTGAGATTTCTTTTTCTTTAAATCGGGAATGGTAATACCTACTTTAAAAAGGCAATTGTAGAAAGTACAGGAGACAATGTACATGATATTCCTAATACTTAAATGAAAGTTATTTTTTTCTGTCTTCTTATTTTTCTTACTCCCTTCCCTCTCTGCATCTCTACTCTCTTTCCCTTTTTCCAGTATGCTGTAGGCAAACCAATTTATTTACTTTTCTTTAAGAATAATCTACTCTTTTTAATCTCCCTGTCTTTGATTTTGACATTGCCTCTTCCTGAAATGCCCCATTCTCTTCTCTCTTTGTTGCACACTGGTACCTACTGAAGGCCAGAGGCTAGCCACCAGTATGTTTGCAAAATACTTACCACTTTTATTTATTTAAAAATTTTAAATTACAGTTGAGTTGAAATATTATATAAATCAGCTGTACAACATAGTGAATAGATATTTATATAACTTATGAAGTGATTCCCTGGTAAGTCTAATACCCTCCAACACTATACATAGTTATTACAATATTATTGACTATATTCCCTATGCTGTACTTTACATCCCCCTGACTATTTGGTAACTGGAAATTTGTACTTCTTAATCCCTTCACTTTTTTCACCATTAGCTTCAACCCCGTCCCATCTCTGTATCTATGAGTTTGTTCTATTTTGTTTGTTCATTTATTTTGTTCTTTGGATTATACATGTATGTGAAATCATATGGTATTTGACCTTCTTTTGATTGACTTATTAAATTTAGCATAATACCCTCTTGGTCCATCCATACTGTCACAAATGGTTAGATTTTATTCTTTTTTATGACTGAGTAATATTCCATTATATATATGTACCACATCTTTATCTACTTGTCTATTAATGGGTGCTTGAGTCGCTTCCATATCTTGGCTATTGTAAACAATGCTGCAATGAACATAGTGGTGCATATATCTTTTGGAATTTGTGTTTTGGATTTCTTCAGATAAATACCCAGAAGTGAAATATTTGGGTCATAAACTACTTCTATTTTTAATATTTTGAAGAACCTCCATACTGTTTTTAATTGGAGGCATACTCTTATTCATTCACCATATAGCTCACCTCTTTCTTTTTTTCTTACACATAGAATCCTTTATGGTTTCTCCTGGGCTCCTGAAAGCATTTCAGTTTGAGACAATTTCACCCCAGTTTTTTTAAAAAAATATATTTTTATTGATTTCAGAGAGGAAGGGAGAGGGAGGGAGGGAGAGAGAGCCAGCGAGAGAGAGAGAGATCAATGGTGAGAGAGAATCATTGATTTGCTGCCTCCTGCATGCCCCCTACTGGGGATCAAGCCTGCAACCCAGGTATGTGCCCTTGACCAGAATCAAACCTGGGACCCTTCAGTCCGCAGGCCAACACTCTATCCACTGAGATAAATCGGCTAGGGCCCACCCCAGTTTTAATCCTGCTCATTGTTCAGGGGCCATCTCAAATGCCTTGTCTCCCATGGAAGTCTTCCTTGATCTGATCATAACCTGAAATTTCTGGCTTCCCCCTCTTTTTTCCTCCTAAAGTGATGAAATGTATTTCTTCTTCAGCTTTGTGTTAATGGTGTGTGCAAGACTTACTTATGCACTTATTAAAATCTAAGCTCTCTGAGGAGAGGAATCCTTGTTTTTTAATCTTTGCAGCCTACTTAGTGCTTAATAGCTGTCTTACTCCTGTTAGACACGTAGATTCCTATTCATTGGTCAGTGAAATCACTCTCATTGCAAAGCTGACCTATAGAAATGCACTGAACAAAAGTATTTTGTATATAGAAATGAAAAGTACCACATTTTGGTAAGAATTCAACTGTCCAACCCTACCATTCTCTGGGAAAGACAAAAAGTAGATTTTTCACTCAATCTGCAATACTGGCATGGGTTCTGTATTTCCTTAGTTTTGCTTCTGAATTGGTATCGATATCAGTCACCAAGAAGTCTTGGCTTGTGCTAAATTTCATATTCAACAGGGTGGGCTTTGAAAAGTAAATGGAGTGAAAACCACAAAGTGGGAAGCTCTAAAATGGATGTACATGGTTAGTATAATCAGTAACTAATTAAGGTGAGGTTTATGACTGTTTTACTTTTTTACCCTGAAGAAATTTCAAGACCAGTTATGCACCACTTCCTATTGGCAAGTGAGAGGCCAAAGGGTCAGAAAGTCAACGTCATTGAGAAGTCTAGTTCTGTCATACATGGGTGGATAGATGGGCTTGAGGCTTGAAGAATAATTATTTTCATCAGGTCATTGGTTTCCTTTGAATGAACTCCATAGAGGTAATACGAATTTTTGAGAATAGTGGGAAAGCATTACTGGATTTCTAAGCAGTGTGCTTATGAAAACTGGCTAAAGCTTTTGCAAGGATACAAAGAATCATTTAGAGCAGGGGTTCTCAAACTACGGCCCATGGGCCACATGCAAATACAAATATTGTATTTGTTCCCATTTTGTTTTTTTTTACTTCAAAATAGGATATGTGCAGTGTGCATAGGAATTTGTTCATAGTTTTTTTTTTTTTTTAAACTATAGTCCGGCCCTCCAACGGTCTGAGGGACAGTGAACTGGCCTCCTGTTTAAAAAGTTTGAGGATCCCTGATTTAGAGCCTCCAACCAAAAGGGGAAAGAGGCCAAGGCTGAATTCCAGTGCCCCAACTTCTGTCCTTTGTGACTGTGGTGCTGATGGTCATTTTCATCACCAGGAAACAGGACCCTCATGTTCTCCACTCTCACCCTCAATCAAGAGATAGATTGAAAAGATCTATATTTCAGCAGTGTTTGCAATAGCAAGCAAGGTAGTCACATGGCAAGGTCCATCCATAAGGGATCAGATATTTTACATAAGTTGCAACCAGAATCTAAGTAGCATTTTAAAAAGAAGATAGGTCTATATGTATGTTCATAGAATTTGAGGTATATCATTGAATGATGAGAGTGAACTGTAGAATATACTTTTGTAAAAAAAAAAAAAAAGTTCGTGTACACACAAACTCATGTGTATGTCTATTCACTGAAGGCTGGAAGGATGTTTAGGGAAGATCAGTTAATAATCTGGTGGCAGATGTGGGTAGGGTTTATAAGGGGAAGTTCCCTTTTTATTTTATATTTTCTTTGTTTATATTTTTATAAGAGGCATGCATTACCTTTATGATGGTAAAAACAATAAGTAGATATTATTTTCTTAAAAAAGAAACAAAAAGAGTCCTTTTTGATGTCCTCTATTCACACAGAAATGTGAATTAATGACAAGAGCTCTGAATACCATGCTTTTGATGGAGGGTGCATGGGATTTCTTCAGGTATCAAAGCCTTAACCTGGTGAGATATGGATTTAATGATGGAATTTTAGCTAATTGGTAATCTGAAACTATACATTCCATTTCCTGATTCATTCCTTTGGTGGGGGGGAGGCTCTTTCTGATGGGTCAAGCAATTTTCAAACCACTTTCTACCAGTCCAATTAGTGGGAGTTGGGGCCCAGTAGGTGTGATCCCAGGACTCCAGGGCTGCTTTAACCACAGCAGCTCCAAGTATGCCTGCTTTTCTGGTATCAGGGTTTCAACTAGGATTTCAATGGGTGGGGGTGTAAGATTTTGATGTTTATTGAAAGTTTGTAAGCTATTGTTTTATATCACACTTAACTATAAAATAGGTAGAAAAAAATTCCTCTTTTATTGGTGAAGCATTGAGGGTCAGAGAGTTAAGTGAGTGGCTTCAGGATAAACACAAGAAAATAGTAGAGTGAAGACTTAAACCCAAGTCTTTAGTTTGGAGATCTTTTTACCAGGTTATATTGCCTCCCATTACTTACCTGGAGGAGCTGTTTTTAGTGAGCTCAGTAATATGACTGAATTAAGAAACATTATGAAATGCCCAGGTGGTTTGTAAAGGCATAGTCTATATTACCTCACTGCCTAGGTTTACCATTTCTTCACAAGCCTGGCCTTGTAGTGGACAGGGCCCAGGAGCCCAGCAGAGAACACTTGCTTTGGGTGCATGTCTGTACTCTAATTACCAAGGAAAGCTAACAGGAAGTTCTTGCTGAGGGTTCTAACCTAGACTGGGATATAATTCCCTTCCCTCTATGCTGGGGTCTAACCCCAGCGGTCCAGGGGTCCCCAAATGTATGGACGGAGTCAGCGAAGAAGGAATGACACAGAGACAGCGTTCAGTTGATCAGCAGCCTAGCCAGGATCTCTAGCCAAGTTCTGGTCAGGATCTCCAGCGAAGTTCTGGTTAGGATCTCCAGCCAGGTTCTGTGTCCATGTTCTCTTGCTAGGTTCTCCAGCCAGGTTCTGTAGCCATGTTCCCTCACTAGGTTCTCCAGCCAGGTTCAGTCACCAGGTTCTAGTCAGGTTCTCTTGCCATGTTCTATCCAGGTTCTGTAGCCAGGTTCTGTCTCTAGGTTCTTCAGCCAGGTTCTCTCGCTAGGTTCTGTCTCTAGGTTCTGTGGCCAGTTTCTGTCCAGGATCTTTTGCCATGTTCTCTCGCTAGGTTCTGTCTCTAGGTTCTGTCTCCAGTTTCTGTCCAGGATCTTTTGCCATGTTCTCTCCAGCGAAGTTCTTCTGTCTCTAGGTTCTGTGTAGGTTCTGTCTCTAGGTTCTGTGTCTAGGTTCTGTGGTGTCCTGTTGTCTTGTTACATCTGTATTTATACCAGTTGATTCCAATCCTATCAATCTCTACTCCAAAGGTAAGGGCGTTTCTTATCTCCATTCCAGGGAGTAAAGATTATGTAGCTTAAGCATGATTGTTCGTAGTTAAAGTGATTAATTATCCGCCTGGCACTTAGTTAAGGGGTTTTATTCCCTCCCTAACTTCAGGGGAAAATCCCTACCTGGGGAAACAACCTTTCTCAGAGAGGTGACCTTGGTTAAAACACAGTGCCAAGAAGGTGAGCAAACATATTAAGAACAGTATGCCATATATGCCAGGTCCCTTGAAACAGCAAGGATGGACTGGCTCCCGGCACCTCTACTCTATAGCTTTAGGCCACTTTTGCCTTGGGTGCACTAAAATACATTGTGTCTCATAGGTGCACTTTATAGATACCCTGTTTCTGGGTGGCTGATGCCTTCATCCCAAATTTCTCAACCAGCACCTAAAATCCTATACGTCTTGAACCATTGCTAAGGCATAAAGGAAAAGACAGGAAAATTTTTTATTATAAGGGAAGAGTTATGAATGGTACAGATTCGAGTGGCTCCTTTAAGACATTAGGAGGTCAAAAGGCACTGAGTTAATAGCCTTATCTATAACCCATGTTGCTGTGCCTTTATTCCTAACTGAACTATGTGATTTTCAGTCTAAGTTTCCTTTTCATAACGTGGCCTTTGGAACATCCTCAAAGATCTCTTGGTACATTCTTGAAAGCTCTTCTACTAGCCTTTGCTACTGCCCTTTATTTTGCCCTCCTGGGGACTGTCGCTGTCTTCTGTTTGGGGTTGGTCCAGTAGGTCCCTCTGTATTCTCAGGGCCAGGTGGTGTTTGGTGGTGAGTAACGACATTGCTTTATATTTGGAACCAATTTTAATAGCCCCAGATGGAATTTTTTAAAGTTCTCATTTTATTTGTAGTAGAAATCCTCAGAGTCAGTAGTTGACAACAGTGGTACTGTGTGTTCTAATGTTAGTACTGGCTTCCCTTACTACCTTGTCCCAGCGGCCACTCATATTGTAGGGAGGCTGAGTGAATGATGCCCTTCCTTTGGTCTATTTCATACAGAGAGCAGTATGGCTCAGGTGAGATTAAAGTGCTACAAGAAATGGATCACCTCAAGCTGGAGCTATTTTTAAGATAGAGCACTAGCTAATGAAAGTTGGTTAGTCTGTTATGAGCAACTTATAGTCAGCAGACAAGAGCAAATTTATATATATATATATATATATATATATATATATATATATATATATATATATATAGTGCAGGGAGGCTGCGGTGGGAAAGATGGTGGATAGGAAGGTGGGAGAGGAGAAGCCAGAGAAGCCATAGCAAGCTGAAGCAACCAGAGGACCTGAAGAAGTATAAAAACCTGTGAAAATGAAGACTGTTTCTTCCAGTAATGGAGGGGAAAATTCCATTTGCAGCACTGAGAAATGATTAGCTGAAGAAGAAGCTGCAGAACAGCCAACAAAGCTTACGAAGATTTCCAAGTTTGGGTTTGCCATAGGTAGTCAGATAGATGACAATGAAAGCCTCAGCCATATCCATCAAACATGGATCACCTAAAACTAAAGAAACTTCCAACTCTTGCTCCAAAAACCCTTTCAGCAGTATCAGCTTTTAATGAAGATGAAGATAGCGAACTAGAGGAAATGCCTCCAGAATCAAAGATGAGGATGAAGAATATTGGAAGCGCTAAACCAACATCAGCAGGACCAAAATCCTTGAATAGAGGAAAGCATGGATTTCTTAATAACCAGAAGCTATGGGAGCAAAATGTAAAGTCTTATCTTGGAAATGTCCATGACCAAAACAATGAAATGATATGTTTTGAAATTGGGGTGTGGGGTGGGTGTAAAGTTAAAAGGAACAGTTTCCTATTTAAAGAATGGCATAAGACTATCTTTGGAGCTGCACCCCACCCTTTTTTTAAAGACTGAGTGGTACACTAATAAATGAGAGTTTGAAGTTAGATGTAATTTATGTTTTATATACAGATTTCAAGAATTTGCTAATTTTGTGGTTCCATGTAGTTCCCAAAGATTAATTAAAAAAATAATGAAATGGTACCTTTCTAAGAATTGCATATTTTTTAGACACAAGTATTAGCATATTAAGAGGGAAGCAAAAAGTTACTGTCTAAACTGCAAGCAATTACTCTAACTTAACTCCCTTATTAACCTAAACTTTCTGACTCTCAGGAACAGCCTTATAAACAGGGAGTATTTTATTGGGAAGAAAATGTTACTTGAGTATTGACTGAATGTGAATTAGATAAAATTAAAATATTGCTTTTTTCCCTAATGGGCATTTGTTTTGTTTCAAATCAAACTAGGTATTGCATTATTATCAGTGGATACAGAGGCACTTAGCTCTTTAAAAGAAAACTTAAAAAAAAAATTTAAATATATTTTTATTGATTTCAGAGAGAAAGGGAGAGGAGAGAGAGATAGAAACATCAATGATTAGAGAGAATCATTAATCGGCTGCTTCCTGCATGCCCCCTACTGTGGGATCGAACCCACAACCCAGGCATGTGCCCTTGACCGGAATTGAACCTGGGACCTTTCAGTCTGCAGGCAGATGCTCTATCCACTGAGCAAAACTGGCTAGGGCAAGAAAACATGTGTTTGTTTGTTTTAAATTTTGTGTAAATTATTAGTATTTGATATAGCCCACTTCACCTTAGCAGGTCTTATCTGCCTTCATTAGTCTTCAAAGAACAACTGTTTGCTACCAAAGTAAATCAGTATTTTTAACGTGTTTGTCTTGGATTTTGTTATTAGCTTAGTTCCTCTAAGCATTTCCACTAGACCTGAGGAAAGTCATAGGAAGCTGTTTCTTTTAAAATACAAACCACCACCAAAAATTTTAAATATATATACTTAAATATCTGGCTGTTTTTATTTTTTAAAAGGTAACACACAGCAACAAAGCAACATTGTGTGAAGATAGAAAATGAGAAAGATGCACTTTCTGTAACTTTGTCATAACATTTAAGTTACTAACTTGTGAATTCCATTTTGATTTGTACTTAACTACAGGAATTGTTATTTAATACAATGAAATGGTTTATTTTCAGTGTATGCATATTAACTAATGACCTCAAAGCACATTTTAAATATTGAAAATAGAAGGAAAGAAAATGTATCTTTAAACATTTTATGAAATCTTTGACCACATACTTCATTACAGTATGTGTTGTAGGGTTGTTTTGTTTTTGTATTTTTGCAATATATATGAATTGTTTTTAATGTGACAATTAATAGATCAAGGAAAAATGCATTATAATGATTTCCTTGAAAACTTCTACAATGTTAAATTTGCAGGCAGGTTCAGACTGTTTTAATGGTGGTAACTAATTGCTCAGCTCTGTTAAAAGCAATAACTTCAAAGAAACAGCCTATATATATTCTTAACACTTTGTTTACTTCATTTATTAGAGTAAGTTCCGAGTAAAATAATGGAAATGTATATAGAACTATTAGTTCTTACTTACTTGATTTAATGATATCGAGATACATGAATTTAACTTGCTTTAATGTAGGCAAACTTTTCATTTTTGTCACTTTTATTGTTAAAATAGCATCCCTTTCCTGCATATTCTTTTCTTGACTCAAACGAAGTATTAGCCTATGTTCAAGATGGGAGAGAGAAAAACTGAGATGAATATCTTTACTAAAATACCAATAAATTTGTCAAACTAAAAAAATATATATTTTTATTGATTTCAGAGAGTAAGGGAGAGGGGAGATAGAAATATCAATGATGAGAGAGAATCATTGGTTGCCTGCCTCCTGCGCACCCCACATTGGGGATCGAGGTCACAACCCAGGCATATGCCATGACCAGGAATTGAACCACGACCACCTGGTTCATAGGTCAATGCTCAACCACTGAGCCATGCCAGCCAGGTGATTTTTTTTTTTCAAGAGAGATTATTAACCATAGCATAGAGAAGTTTCCTTATTGGCAGAAGGTTGCACAAAACCTGGACTAGAGAGCAGATTTTTGTGGATGACCTGCTTCTCTCCCATACTGCTGGCAGTATTGGGATAAACGCTCATATATGATTCAATCCTGTCTCTGCTTAATTGGCTCAAGTAGTGGCAGGCAGCCCAGACCCACTGATTGTCCAGTTACATATTCTAGTGACCATGAAGGGACGTAAGCGAGAGACTCTTCTAGGGATCCCACTTGCTGCCTGGACTGGGGGTTCCTGGGGCTGAGGCCTGGACCCTTATTTGCAGCTAATTTTCCTGTTTTGAGTTCCAGCAGCAGCCTCAGCAATCCCCGTCATCTCACCTGAGACCTAAGTTGAATCAAGCACTTTTATTTTTAATCAAGCGTGTTTGTATGGCACGAGAAGCATTTGCTGCCTTTCGTCTGGGCTTCCTTATGAGGAAGCATGTACTCTGTATGGCAGTACTGTGTATGGCATGGGAGGCATTTTACTGCCTCTTGTCTGGATGAGCCTGATCAGCTCTAGGTGGCAAGGGACCTCCAGTGGTCCTTGCCTGGTCTCAGAGCCCTTAGTCTGATCCATTCCGGGATGAGACACATTGCTCTGCTTTGGTCAGTTTTAAATGCAGGGCATCCTGAGGTTTCTGTGGCTGGACAGACAAGGAGCATGGTGTGAAACTCTTGTCTGTGGTTATGCACGCCTGTAAATATTGTACATAGTGTCTCTGTTGATTGTTGTTTTGTGTCTTTGTTTGGTTTAATTTGTTTAAAGATGAGGCATATTTCACTTTGCTGGGGACCCTAGCTACTTGTGGCAGGCTGAACCTGTGGTAGAGATTGCAGGAACTTCCCAGCAGCTGCTGAGAATTCTTAATCTTGGGAACCCTTCCTGCCCTCCCTCTCAAGGTATTAGCTACTGGAAACTCAGAGCTAGTGCAAGTTCTTGTCTGTCTGTAATGAAAATTACTGATTCATGTTCTTTGCTTGATTTCTTATCTTTGGGGGACTTTAGTTTGCTGGTCACTGTTTTATATATAGGGAATCCTCTGTCTCTGCTGTTTGGGCTTTGTGCCACTCAGAATCCATTTGCTGTGTTGTGTTAGTGTGAGATAAGATTCTAAGGCTAATGTCCTAGCCCACCCTTTTGTGAGTACTCATTTATTTACTGTAGGGGTTTTTCTGTTTCTGTTTTTTTTAAAGATCTCTTCTTATATACAAGATTTCATGTTATTCCAGTCTACTCACAAAAAATATGGGAAGTAAAACCTTCTAAACCCCCAGGACTTTTTCCTAGGAGGACCAGATCTGTAGGCGTTCCCTCCAATAGGCTGCAGAAATAGCAGTGGGGGGGCACTCTGTTCCCATTTTGTAAGGAAGAATAAGCCCATGAGTTATCCCCGTTACAAAATTTTCCAAGAAAATGCCTTGGGTAATAATAATTGGCTTTGAAATCTCAAAGTTGTTAAGGTAAAATAAATATAACTAAAATGAAGGGTATGTGCTAAAGCATTTTTAGTGATAATTATATATGCCTAAACATATTTTTCCAACGTCTTTGGTAACCTAAAACTTTGGAGTTTTCTGGGTTAAATAGTAAAAATTATTAAATATCTATATATTTTAAAATAACAGAATACTGAAATATTAATCTTAGTTTGCCTCATATGGAAAATCTAGAGGATGGATTTGAATCTGGTAATGCAGTGGTTCTCAACCTTCCTAATGCTGCGACCCTTTAATACAGTTCCTCATGTTGTGGTGACCCGCAACCATAAAATTATTTTCCTTGCTACTTCATAACTGTAATTTTGCTACTGTTATGAATCATAATGTAAATATCTGATATGCAGGATGTATTTAGGCAACCCAAAGGGGTCGCAACCCACAGATTGAGAACCACTGTGTTAATGAATGTCTCATATTTTATTTGAAATATCTCTTAAAATGTTAATTTATTGCTAATCTGAGGAATGTTAATTGCTTACATGCCACCTGAAAATTCAGGTTTTTAAGGGTTAAGAATTCTAACTAATTGGAAAGAAATTATGTTTTTGGTGTAATAGAAGGCCTGAGGGCATGGAGATGCATTTTGAAGGAAAAAGAAAGTGGGTTCTAATGTTGGTTATTTCTGAAAGTTGTGAGGTTTCTGAAGAAGGTTTGTGAAAGTGTAGAATTTTGTAAAGAGAAATGTTGAAAGTAAATTATATAAATTACACAGGCCAGTAAGCCAGGACAAGTAGAATAGGGAAACTAAGATGGTTAAATGGCAATTTGGAGCTACTTAGTAAATCCCATCTTCCCTAAACCAAGGACACTTAAGAGTAAATGATTTGCATGTCGCCTCCCTAACCAGAGGGTAAATAGCTTATATCAGTGTACTCAGGGAGACAGCAGAAATCCAATTAGTGTCATTTGCTGACCACACCCAAGGACAAATGAAGTTAGAGAATAAACCTCATTTTGGTTAGTCCTTTTCTAATCTATTAAAAGGGAAAAGGTCTTTCCTGTTTTGGCCCAGGAAACAAAAGTACTATAAGTTATTGAAATGGTTATATGTTATATTCATCAGGCACTTGATTGTTACAAAAAAAGGACCATCTTAATCATTGGAACTGAAGGTTGCTAACCTAATACACTTTTGTCACTTTGAATGCATAATAATAATGATATCTGATATTTTGGTAAAATAAGTTTGACAACCTTCCCAGGGTTTGAATTTTAAGAAACGTTTTCTTGACCTAGAATTGGCTTTAGGTCATTCAAATAGGCCCTGGAATGCCTCAAGGATTTGTTTTTTCTCCCATGAAGGAAAATTTTCTGTTTAAGATACATGGGAAGCTTTGTCAAATAATAATAACTATATTATGCTTTCATTTATAGCTCTAATTGTTATTTTGGAATATTGTGTTTTGCAAAAAGGATAAGATTCCATGTCATTTGCATCTATAATAATAAAAGCATAATATGATAATTAGACTGGACATCCTTCCTTCCAGACAAAGCTGCAGTGGGTGGGGGCCACGGCAGAGGCCCCCAGGTGGAGGCAGCAGTGGGTGGGAGCTGGAGCCAAGGCCCTTGCAGGAATTTCATGCATCAGGCCTCTAGTTACTCTATAAAGTATCTGGATTTAGACAGAACCTAGACACAGAACCTACACAGAACCTAGAGACAGAAGAACTTCGCTGGAGAGAACATGGCAAAAGATCCTGGACAGAAACTGGAGACAGAACCTAGAGACAGAACCTAGCGAGAGAACATGGCAAAAGATCCTGGACAGAAACTGGCCACAGAACCTAGAGACAGAACCTGGATAGAGCATGGCAAGAGAACCTGACTAGAGCCTGGTGACTGAACCTGGCTGGAGAACCTGGACAGAACCTGGCTGGAGAACCTAGTGAGGGAACATGGCTACAGAACCTGGCTGGAGAACCTGGCTGGAGAACCTGGCTGGAGAACCTGGACAGAACCTGGCTGGAGAACCTAGTGAGGGAACATGGCTACAGAACCTGGCTGGAGATCCTGACCAGAACTTGGTTGGAGATCCTGGCTAGGCTGCTGATCAACTGAACACTGTCTCCGTGTCATTCCTTCTTCGCCGACTCCGTCCACACCTTTGGGGACCCCTGGACCTGCTGGGGTTGGACCCCAGCAGAGCAGTGTTGTGTGGACTTACCTCTCCTAGGAATGAATAGTGAAACTTGTAGCAACAGTGTAGTCAAAAACAAAGGACATTTAGCTCTGCAGTGACTGTTATTTGCATTATGGGAAAATGATAGTGTAATTAGTTTCTTCAGGTAAAAAGAAAAGAATAAAAATCTAATTAGAAATGGAAAAAAAAGTATCTGGATTTATAGAGTACTGGTAGGAAAAATCAGGAGAAACAAAAATTTTATTATGGGGTTGAATGAATAGAAAATAATTATATAATTTTTGTAACTTTTGTTGAAAGTATTGCTGATTCTTAATTTTTTTTTGTTTTTCAGATATTAGGAAGCATTTTTAAAGTAATTTGGTAAATTATATATTCTTCTCCCTACCTATCCTCCAGAATTTGGCAATTTTTAATAAGTGGCAATACATTTCTTTGCATGAATTCAGTAAGACATGTTTCCAGTTGTGGTTATATTAACGAAGACTTTGACTGGGATGTCATGTCTGAGGGAGACATGCCTGGACACTGGATGTCACCGGGAAGCTTTAAGGAATGAAGCCAATAAGATCACCTTAGAGAAAGCCTGGTACCTTGCATGGTCACATGGTTCATGGCAGTCTTCCCAGGTAAGGAATGAAGGTTGCTTTCCTGAGAGATGGCAAAGAAGGAGCCTCAAGACATCATTGGAGATCTCAACTTGAGAAATTCACCCATATCTACAGGTATTTCAGGCAAACCTGATGGCAGCTAGGTGGCTCAGCTTCTTTGCCCTGCAGAGCTAATTAAAGTTTGATCATGAAATTCCAGCAAAGTATATCTTTTTAAAATACTAGCTTATGTGATCAACTGTTGTTCTTATTGTGTTCATGCAAACAATCAGGTCAAATTGTTACTAGACATAATACAGTAAATAAATTGGTCTTAAGTTGGCTCTTTAATAAAAATGAGGGTGATTTTATGGAAAAAATTATATCTCAATAAATTATTACAACTGAAATGTTTTTTCCTTCCACCAGACCATTTGTCATAATTCTTGCTGTTCTAACTTTTGCTCACTAATACTAAATTTTATAACACGGTTTGTCTGCACCAGGTTACAGCCCTACTTGCACTCAGGGAATACCGCCTCTAGATACCATCGCCACCTCCTTCCGTGATCAGGCTCTGAAGGAAAAACTTTGTCCCTCCTCAACAGGAAGCAGTTCCAGAAGAGACCCTGCACCCCTTTTCTCTGAAAGGATTCAGAGCCAAGACCCTTGAGGGGATGTGATAGGCAGTTAGACATGAGCAGAGCAAGGACGATGGGCCAATTGGAGGAGAAATGGACAAGACCCTGAGATGTGCTTCTCACCACTCCAACTGCTCTGAAGCTGGAAGTGGAGAAACCTGTGTAGAACAGACCTTTACATTTTGCCTTGTAGGAGTTTGGACACCTATTGCCAATATATAGAATTATTCCATTCATTTTGGGAAGAAAGTCATCTGCTGGGACCTTTATATGTTGAGACCCACTGTTTGGGAAAAGGATGCAGGGATATTTTCTCTAAAGGTTACTGCAGTAGTTCCCCGTGGCAAATGTCTAACTTTTACAGGGTGTGCTATTGTCTTTCAGTATCTAATAACTATAATATGAATTGTTCTGATAATTTCACCTTCCCTTATAGTAATGAACATATTAAGCTGCTAGCTGGTTGGTTTCTGATAATGTGGGGTAACTATTTATCCCTAACATCATTGGGGGTGGGGGGAGCTGTTCCTTAGGATGACTGACTGTCTTTATGCCTCAGAAACATCACAGAGTCTGAACCAAAAGAGACCTTCTCAAGGCTGTGGCACCTGGCTGCAATGAGGATCTCCACCTGTGGAGCCCTGCTGCATATATTGCTTTGACCATTATTGTTATGCTGGTAATGGTAGGCTCCCCTAATGTAGAAGTGACCCAGCTGACTTGTAGCATGGTAAAAGCCCTAATGCCACCTCCAGGGCTATACATGGGATAAATCAACAGCTGAGCCAGGTCAGGGAGGCAGGTCTAGAAAATTGGACAGCGATAGATTATTTGCTGTTGCAGCATAACCACAGTTGTAAGGAATTTAAAGGAATTCACTGTTTTAATCTTTCTGACAATTCTCAGTTGATAGAAAACATATCCAAGATCCTGCATTTGGTGTAGTCCATCCCTGGGAACTGCTTTCAAGGCAGAAGCAGATGTGGTCCAGCAGGATGAGACTTTTCATCTAAAACTAATCTCATAGATACAAGATGATAGAAATAGCAGTGGGGAAATGTTAGGGGCAAAAATAGAATATTGGGGACTAGCTATGGTTATGGGAAATATTAATCATGCTCTGTTAACCAGGATTGCCTTGTGTTGGTTAAAGAAAGGACTTTCTGACCTGGCTGGGAGTTGTATGTCCCCCAGGACCTGGGAGTCAACCTTGGACCTGGAGTCAACCTTGGAATGCGGTTCATTCTCATGCAAAGACTAACAACCTTGTTGCCCAAACTATGGAGTCCCACCCCAGCCTCCTACTTCCCCATGCCTGTAATCCCTACTCCCCTATATCTATAATCCATATTTCCCTGTGTAATCTTTATCTTACCCTACATAAGCAGCTGGCTTATGGGGGGCTGCAGAGCAGATTTTTGTGGATGACCTGCTGCTCTCGCATACTGCCAGTAGTTTTAGAATAAATGCTAATATATGATTAAAAAACAATAACAACCTAGAGTAGAAGTGTAGGAATGTGGGTGTAAAGCAGCGGTTCTCAACCTGTGGGTCGAGACCCCTTTGGCGGTCATATGACCCTTTCACAGGGGTCGCCTAAGACCATCCTGCATATCAGATATTTACATTATGATTCATAACAGTAGCAACATTACAGTTATGAAGTAGCAACGAAAATAATTTTATGGTTGGGTCACAACATGAGGAACTGCATTTAAAGGGCCAGAAGGTTGAGAACCACTAGTATAAAGGGAAATGTTGCCTGGAGGCCCAACCCTGTGAGTGATTTTATTCAACTTGATACCACCCTCTCATAAATTGGAATGCCTGGTTGCATTTCCTTATCTAGGAAATGGGGAAGAAATTACCTGTCTTAACCTACTTTGTGAGGTTGTTGCAAGGATTGAGGAAATAGTACACGCTCTAGCTCTTTGAAAATCTTTAAATGTTGGACACACACACATACATACATACATACTCCATCAGTCATCAAGTCCCACCTGTAGAATAATTACAAAATTCTGTCCCTTTTCTAGCTGCACTTTTCTGCCACAACCAGAGTTTATTTACAGCTTTTTCCTGGGCTACTGCACCTCCCTCCTAACCTATCTTTCTGCCTTGTCTCTCTCTTCTACAGTTTATTTTCCATTGTACTGCCAAATCAATCTTTCTAAATCCACTTTTAATCATGTCCTCCCTTGCTCTGAAATCTTCAATAGCTCCCTATTACCTATTAAATCAAGTCCAGATTCCTTGGCCTGGTATTCAGAAGTGTTTGTGATTACATTCCTACTAAGACTTCCATCCTCATCCTCCACTTCTCCCCTGTATTCCTTAGCACTCCATCCAGCCTGTAACATTTATCCTCTGCTAGTGCCCTATAGTTTCTTACAGCCTTTAGGATTTTGTCATTTTCTTATACTTACTATTTGTTTTCAGGCATTAAAATTCAGTATTCTGAGTATCAAATTTAAATGCCATTTTCTCTCATAAAGCTTTCTGTTATCTCCCTTGGGGGTATCTGTTTGGCAAGGATATTTTGAAGGGAACTCAAGCATTACATTGTGGTTGAGTGAGAAGATTTCTCAGCTCCCTTCCAATTCTATTCATTTTTCTCAGCAGTGCTTCTTGGATAAAATGTGAGGCATAAATACTCTTATTTTTATGAATCAGATAATGTTTCCCACCTCCTGTTCTTTCTACCATCTCCTCCCTCCTCCCACCTTGAGTTCTTGCTCTCTGGGTTCATACTGGCAGAGTACCTTATTGTTTCCACCAAAGAGACAGTCAAGCTGGGGAGTTTTATTGAAGCAGACATGATGTGTTTCAACATTGCTCTAAAAAAATGGTGCCAGTCTGTTGGCCTGGCACACTATCACAAGACAATTTTAATCACTGTAATTGCTCTCTCCTCTCTATTCTTCCAGTATTTTGTGCCACTCTTCAATCACTGTCTTGCCTTCCTGACTTCTTCATGCACATGTCTTTCTCTCTAGACTTTAAGTTTGTTGAGGACAGTGGCTTTTTCTTGTTAATCATTTTGTCCCCCACTGTAGTTATGGGTGCTCAGTCAATGTCTGGTGATTTGAGTTGATAGTAGATGAAGAAGGAGATTTTGAGAGTATTTTTATTTTCCTATTATAGGTCAGAAGGTAGAAAATAAAGGACTCCCTGACCCTTACCCATCCTCTGTGATATCAGCCTTTGTGAAGCTTCCCTTTGAGGCTGGGCAATAACCAGTCTCCCACTGTGAGAGAAGGACTTTGATTTCTGGCAGAGCAGCTCTTGGCTTTGTGCAGCAATTCCACTGAGTCCCTAGGAGAGAGAACAGTTTTAGAAAGAATAGTTCATTTATTTGGTTTCTATTCCAATCAGGGAAAACAAATAGCAATAAAGCAGAGCCAAGCCATGGCCATTTCACTCAGAATTCTATTTCCATATGAAACAGAATTTCAACAAAATCCAATGAACATGGAAAGGGTACGACCAGCCACCACAGAAATCTGAGAGAACAGTCAACCTGACAGTCTGGAGAAAAGTACTATCACAATCAACAAAGAGGATCTAGTCTGGAATCTGCTTTAGAAACTCTGCAGGAGAGTCTGGGAAGGAGTATCTTGAAGAGTAACTATACCAAGTATGGAAACCAAGAGCAGTCTCTATGCAGAAATATGGAATCTAAGTTCATTGGGTAACCTAGATGTTTTTATTTCTGTAGCTCTGATCATAGGTGCCAGATCACTCCCCCTCCCCCTCTTATCCCCCCCCCTTTTTTAAATCCCTCTTTCTCTGGATTCTGGAGTTGTAAAGGATATGCCCCCAAAAAGCAATTACTAAGATCTTAGTATTTCAGAGCCAAGTACTCTTTTTCAATATGTGTGTGTGTGTGTGTGTGTGTGTGTGTACACACAGAGGCATAGCTCATTTTATTGCACTTTGCTTTATTGCACTTCTCAGATGTTGCATTTTTTTAAAGATTAAAGGAAAGACCCTCTACCAGCAAAATGATTGACTTACTATATTGTGATGATCTGAAATTGAGCCCACAATGTCTCCGAGGGGTGTGGTGTGTGTGTGTGGCTCAACACACACCATTTTAAAATATTGAATTTTTAAATTGGGTCGAAGCTCACACATGGAAGTGATAGAAAAGCAACATCAGATTGTTAAGATATTGACCCATATAGCCAGCACATAACAGAGACAGAATATCCGGGTGTTAGAGCACAAGTAGAGATAAAAGACTTGGCTCTAATATAACCAGTGGTATTAATGGAAGGAAAGAATAGGTCAAAGGAAAAGGATAGTCAGAATGGAAGCCTAGAATGGTCAAGACAGGAACTCAGACAGATTCTGGGGATCATATACCTACCAGACATTCGGGAGGCCTTTTTCTTAGTTGAGGGGTTGGCCTTACTATGCTTTGTCTCAAATATCCTTGATGAATAGCATCTTCTCCTCTGAGGTTTGAGTTCGTGCACATCCTGCAGTCTCCTAATGATAAGTTTGAGTCTGTGGTACCTTAATATCAGGAAAAGTTTAGGCAGATCTTTCTCTCTCTCTCTCTCTCTCTCTCTCTCTCTCTCTCTCTCTCTCTCTCTCTCTCTCCCCCCCCTCCACATTTTGTTCTCTGTAAAGGCACGCCCCCAAACAAATACACAGGTATTCTGGTTTGCACAGCAATCTCTTGTGAATTTGAATTTGGTAGCATGAGTCAGTCTTCCTGAATCTGACCCACTTGGAAGCCTGAGACTGAGTTCCTGGACATGTGAGGCTAAGGAACAAGCTGCAGACTATGGTGTATTTGTTCCCTAAAAAGTATTTTTGCCTGCCTGGCTTGTCATCTTGCCTCTTGGACACACCTCCCTTATTATCACTGCCTCCCTTCTTGAATTACAGAAAGGGGAATTGATTAGCTTTGCATCACCTTGATGGCAGACTGTAGTGTCTTCAGATTCCAGCAAATGTCTCCTCTGGCGCACTCTACCCCCATCCATTGCTGTTGGGAGTGTTCATCTTGTTTGCCCATTTCCTCTTGCATTTTGCAAATGCTGCAGCTGTGTTTGTGTCTTCTCCTTCTTTTACTGAAAGCAATCTGTTCATTTTGAAGAGCCAGCAGCTTCTACAACGTGCAAGGAAATAGGGTCTGAGTAACCAGAGTCTGGGTTTATCTCCTGTTGCCAATATCTCAGGGAGGGTTGCTAGAAATGTGTTCACCTTAATCCAGTATGTTTTGTTTTGCTAAACTGTCATTGTCTTTTTATCCCTCTAATGATTGTTACAATAAGAAAAACACTACTTTGCATTCACATTCTGTTTCTTTTTTTGACAATTCTTACTACAATAAAGCAACCAGTTTTTCTTTAATTATGCCATTTGAAAATTTTGTTACATTACCTAATGTAATTTGCATTATTGATTGAATTGAAAATTACACCTGAATGAACTCATGACAATATTTTTGTGAAAGTCAGTGGAGAAAAAAAGTTTTCTATTTAGACACTTGATGTGATGTGTTGAATTGTGTCCTCCCAAAATTCAAGCCCTAACCCTCAGTATCTCAGAATGTGACCTTATTTGGAAATAGGGTCATTGCAAATGTGATTAGTCAAGATGAGGTCGTTTTGGAGTAGGATTGGCCTAAATTTCCTAAAAAGGGGAAATTTGGAGGCAGATACATACAAGGAGAACACCGGGTGAAGTTGGAGGAGAAGTCAGGGTGCTGTTTCTACAAGCCAAGGAACACCAAAGATTGACAGAAAACCACCAGAAGCTAGGAGAGAGGCATGGATCAGATTCTCTTTTGCAGACCTTGGAAGGCAGCAACCCTGCTGATACTTGATCTCACACTTCCAGCCTCCAGAACTGTAAGACAATGCATTAGTGTTTAAGCCACCCAGTTTGTGGTACTTTGTTACAGCAGTCCTAGCAAACTTATGTACTTGATCTACTGAAAATTTCAGCTAAGCATGTATTCTGTAGAGTAAGGAAGAAATGAATTGTAAACTCAAAAATATACATTTTGGAAAAATACTGGTAGTCCCCAGATTACTGAAGAATGGAAATTGTGTATCTCAAGAGCATGCCCCAAACAGCCAAATCCATGGGCTAGCTGAGAAAACAGATGCTGAGGAGACCTTGGAGCTCCCCCAAAAGATATGCAAAAATATATTTTTGCATATTCATAAAGTCAAGTCACAGATGCCCACTTCTCCCCCTATTCACAAGGTGGTTGTTGTTGTTGTTGTTGTTATTGTCGTTGTTGTTGTTTTGTGTGTGTGTGTGTATGTGTGTGTGTGTGTATTGGAGGTGTCTGGTTAATATATAGGCTAAAGAGCTTATCCCTGCACAGTTCTATACATTGGAAGTTACTCAGCCTTCCAGTGTGGGGCCTGAAAGCTTCACTTGCCATGCTCTCAGCTGTATCAAATGAGTCATCTTGCGAAAGGCCTACCCAGATGAATTCAATTTGTTAATGTTAGGACTCTTCCTGGATGGCCCTGCCAGGTGCTTTAGAATAAAAGAACTCAGCAGAGCTCTGGTAACGGTTAGCAAGACCTTCCAAAAAGCCACTAGTTCTGCCAAGAACCTCCTCTTTGGCAGGTATGTAAGGGCAAAGCCTTGTTTCTCCCTGCCACTCCTGCCTCAGCCCCCCGAGCTCCTGCCCTGGGGTGGCATCCTGATCCCAGGCATCTGATATTCTGTCCTTCGCTTTCTACCCCAACTGTGAGTATCCATAGCAGCGGCTGTCAAAAAAGAAATAAGCACTGGAGCCTTTCTCACGTCAGCCTGGTCTTTTCAGAGGCCAGCCAGGAAGGGCAAGCCATGGTTCTCAGTCTGCCCAGCTTGTAGCCAGAAAGCCAGAGCTGCTCCAGTTGGAAAACTTCCTAGAGACTAGAAACCATATCTGGCTTGCGTGCTGTTAAGCGGCTTATGATTTCAAAGTGAATTTTTGGTTTATGGTTCAAAATTCAGCGGTGTACATTTTAAGTGGTATAACCATGTTCACTAAGCCAAAACTTGGATTGATGGTTTAACCACTGGTTTTGGAGGAATGACATTTATATATGTGCAACACCTTACAAAGATATAAAAAAGGAAGTGACATATCATTATCAAATTTGACAAATCACCTTTATTGAAAAGAATACGAGGCTATATGAAATTAGAACAGGTCAGAATAATTCACACACAAAAAATTGAGCATCAATTACATACCAGGCACTGTTTTTGGTCCTTGAAATATATCAGGGTACAACAACAACAAAAAAACCCAACAAAACAAAACAAAACAGTATCTCTGTTCTTGTGGAACTACCTTCTAGAATTAAGGCTGTATATGACCAAACTTTCAAAGGGTTTTCCTAGGATGTTTTGTAAATGTCTTTAGATGTCAGCCTTATAATGAATAAACCTTGAAGTAAAATCAGCTGTTATGGCAGTATTTATGCTATCTGGGGGATGTTGGAAAATCCATCTTGCAATTGGCTCTGGCTGGCATTTGGCTGGGGAATATAGAATTGAATTTTAGTCCTTGGGTGACTTTATCTCATGCTCCAGGCACAACAGTGTTGGGACCCAGTAATTTAAAAGAACAGTGTGTTCTGGTTGTGTGGTTATAATTCTTAGAGGGTTTTCATTACTTAAGTCCTTTCAAGTGATGCAAGTATTAGTTGTATCAAATTATAGCCTTTTTTTAAAAAAAATTCTCACCCAAGGATATGTTCTTATTGATTTCAGAGAGAGTAAGGGGGGGGAGGAGACACACACACACACACACAGAGAGAGAGAGAGAGAGAGAGAGAGAGAGAGAGAGAGAGAGAGAGAGATGTGACATTATGGTGTATAGGACGAAACTCCAATCAATTGAGCTACACTGGTCAGTGACAAGTTATACTCTTTGTTTTGTGTGTTTTTTTTTTTAAATTTATTGCTTAAAGTATTACAAAGGGTATTACATATGTGTCCATTTTTTCCCCCCGCCCTAGACAGTCCCCTAGCCTCCCCTATCCCCCAATGTCTTATGTCCACTGGTTATGCTTACATGCATGCATACAAGTCCTTTAGTTGATCTCTTACCCCCCTACCTCCTGCCCCCCAACCCTCCCCGGCCTTCCCGCTGCAGTGTGACAATCTGTTTCAGGCAGCTCTGCCTCTGTACCTATTATTGTTCAAAAGTTTATAATGGTCTCTATTATCCATGAATGAGTGAGATCATGTGGTATTTTTCCTTCATTGACTGGCTTATTTCACTTAGCATAATGCTCTCCAGTTCCATCCATGACGTTGCAAATGGTAAGAGTTCCTTCCTTTTTAGAGCAGCATAGTATTCCATCGTGTAGATGTACCACAGTTTTCTAATCCATTCATCTACTGGTGGGCACTTAGGCTGTTTCCAGATCTTAGCTATGGTGAATTGTGCTGCTATGAACATAGGGGTGCATCTATCCTTTCTGATTGGTGTTTCTGGTTTCTTGGGATATATTCCTAGAAGTGGGATCACAGGGTCAAATGGGAGTTCCATTTTCAGTTTTTTAAGGAAACTCCATACTGTCTTCCATAGTGGCTACACCAGTCTGCATTCCCACCAGCAGTGCACAAGGGTTCCTTTTTCTCCACATCCTCTCCAGCACTTGTCGTTTGTTGATTTGTTGATGATAGCCATTCTGACAAGTGTGAGATGGTACCTCATTGTTGTTTTGATTTGCATCTCTCGGATGATTAGTGACTTTGAGCATGTTTTCATAGGTCTCTTGGCTTTCTGAATGTCCTCTTTTGAAAGGTGTCTATTTAGGTCCTTTGCCCATTTTTTGATTGGATTGTTTATCTTCCTTTTGTTGAGTTGTATGAGTTCCCTATAAATTTTGGAGATTAGGCCCTTATCAGATATGACATTGGCAAATATGTTTTCCCACACAGTGGGTTTTCTCATTGTTTTGTTGATGGTTTCTTTTGCTGTGCAGAAGCTTTTTATTTTGATGTAGTCCCATTTGTTCATTTTCTCTTTAGTTTCAAGTGCCCTAGGAGCTGTATCAGTGAAGAAATTGCTTCGGCATATGTCTGAGATTTTGTTGCCTTTGAATTCTTCTAGAATTTTTATGGTTTCCTGTCGTACATTTAAGTCCTTTATCCATTTTGAGTTTATTTTTGTGTTTGGTGTAAGTTGGTGGTCTAGTTTCATTTTCTTGCATATATTCGTCCAATTTTCCCGACACCATTTATTGAAGAGACTATCTTGGCTCCATTGTATGTTCTTGCCTCCTTTGTCAAATATTAATTGAGCATATTGGTTCGGGCAGATTTCTGGGCTCTCTATTCTATTCCATTGATCTATATGCCTATTCTTGTGCCAGTACCAGGCAGTTTTGAGAACAGTGGCTTTGTAATACATCTTGATATCTGGTATTGAGATCCCACCTACTTTGGTCTTTTTCAGGATTGCTGTAGCTATTCGGGGTCTTTTTTTATCCCAGATGAATTTTTGGAGAGTTCGTTCTAGATCTCTGAAGTATGCCGTTGGTATTTTAATGGGAAGTGCGTTGAATTTATAGATTGCTTTGGGTAGTATGGACATTTTAATGATGTTGATTCTACCAATCCATGAACACGGTATGTTCTTCCATCTGTTTATGTCTTCCTCTATATCTTTTTTCAAAGTCCTGTAGTTTTCTGAGTAGAGGTCTTTTACCTCTTTAGTTAAGTTTATTCCTAGGTAGCTTATTTTTTTTGGTGCGATGGTAAATGGGATTGTTTTTATAATCTCTCTTTCTGAAAGTTCACTATTGGTGTATAGAAATGCCTCAGATTTCTTGGGGTTAATTTTGTATCCTGGTACATTGCCAAATTCATGTATTAAGTCTAGTAGCTTTTTGATGGAGTCTCTAGGGTTTTGTATGTAGAATATCATGTCTTCTGCAAATAAGGACAGTTTTACTTCCTCTTTTCCAATTTGGATGCCTTTTAGTTCTTCTTCTTGTCTAATTGCAATGGCTAATACTTCCAGTACTATGTTGAACAGGAGTGGTGAGAGTGGGCATCCCTGTCTTGTTCCTGTTCTTAGGGGAAATGGTGTTAGTTTTTGTCCATTGAGTGTGATGTTGGCTGTGGGCCTGTCATATATGGCTCTTATTATGTTGAGGTATGATCCTTCTACTCCCACCTTGCTGAGAGTTTTTATCAAAACTGGGTGTTGGATTTTGTCAAATGCTTTTTCTGCATCAATTGATATGACCATGTGGTTTTTTTCTTTCAATTTGTTTATGTGATGTATCATGTTTATTGATTTGCGGATATTGTACCATCCTTGCATCCCTGGGATAAATCCTACTTGGTCATGTTGTATGATCTTTCTGATGTACTGCTGGATCCGATTTGCTAAGATTTTGTTGAGGATTTTGGCGTTTATATTCATGAGGGATATTGGCCTTTAATTCTCTTTCATTGTGTTGTCTTTACCTGGTTTTGGTATTAGGGTGATGCTGGCTTCATAGAATGAGCTTGGAAGTGTTCCTTCCTCTTGGATTTTTTGTAGTAGTCTGAGGAGGATAGGTTTTAGTTCTTCCTTGAATGTTTGATAAAACGCCCCTGTGAAGCCGTCTGGTCCTGTGCTTTTGTTTGCTGGAAGCTTTTTGATGACTGCTTCAATTTCTTCCATAGTTATTGGCCTGTTGAGATTTTTAGATTCTTCCTGATTGAGTTTTGGAATGTTGTATTTTTCTAGGAATTTGTGCATTTCCTCCAGGTTGTCTAGTTTGTTGGAGTAGAGCTGTCCATAGTATTTTTTAACAATCATTTGTATTTCTGTGAGGTCTGTTGTTATTTCGCCTCTATCGTTTCTGATTTTGTTTATTTGGGTCCTCTCTCTTTGCTTCTTGGTGAGTCTGGCTAGAGGTTTGTCAATCTTGTTTATCCTTTCAAAGAACCAGCTCTTGGTTTCATTGATTTTCTGTATTGTTTTTTTGGTCTCTATGTCATTTATTTCTGCTCTAGTCTTTATTATCTCCTTCCTTCTGCTCACTCTGGGATTTTCTTGTTGCTCTCTTTCTAATTCTTTGAGTTGTAGAGTTAGCTGATTTACTACCATTTTTTCTTGTTTTTTTGAGATAGGCCTGTAGAGCTATAAACTTCCCCCTCAGGACTGCTTTCATTGTGTCCCATAGGTTTTGGATTGTTGTGTTTTCATTGTCATTAGTTTCCAGGATGTTTTGAATTTCTTCTTTGATTTCATTGGTAACCCAATCAATATTTAATAGCATGCTATTCAGCTTCCAGGTGTTTGAGTATTTTGGGTTGTTTTTATTGTAGTTTATTTCTAATATTATGCCATCATGGTCTGCGAAGACGCTTTTTATGATTTCAATCTTCTTGAATTTGGGGATACTTTGCTTGTGACCCAATATATGGTCTATTTTTGAATATGTCTTATGAGCATTTGAGTAGAATGTATATTCCCTGGCTTTGGGGTAAAGTGTTCTGAAGATGTCTATTAAGTCCATCTGATCTAGTGAGTCATTTAGGATTGCTGTATCTTTGCTGATTGTTTGTCTAGAGGGCTTATCCAGTGATGTCAGTGGTGTATTAAAGTCCCCTACTATGATTGTATTGTTGTCGATCTCTCCTTTGATATCTTCCAGGAGTTTTTTTATGAATTTGGGTGCTCCTGAATTGGGTGCATATATGTTTACTAGGGTTATATCTTCTTGTTGTATTGATCCCTTTAGTGTTATGAAGTGGCCTTCCTTATCTCTTGTTATGGCCTTCACTTTGAGGTCTATTTTGTCCGATATAAGTATTGCTACCCCAGCTTTCTTTTCCTTTCCATTTGCCTGAAAGATATTTTTCCATCCTTTCACTTTCAGTCTGTGTGAGTCACTTCTAATGAGGTGGGTTTCTTGTAGACAGCAGATGTATGGGTCATGTTTTTTTATCCATTCATCCACTTGATGTCTTTTGTTTGGAGCATTTAGTCCGTTTACGTTTAAAGTTATTATTGAAAGGTACTTGTTTGTAGCCAATTCTGTTTTTGTGTGGCTGTTTTCTTTCTGAGCTTTTTATTTCTTATTTTTATACCAGTCCCTTTAGCATGCCTTGCATTGCTGGCTTGGTGGTGATAAACTCCCTTAGCCTTTTTTTGTCTGTGAAGCTTCTTATTTCCCCTTCAAGTTTGAATGATAGCCTTGCTGGATAGAGTATTCTTGGATTCAGTCCTTTGCTTTGCATCACTTTGTAAATTTCTGTCCATTCTTTTCTGGCCTGATGTGTTTCTGTTGAGAAATCATTTGACAGTCTAATGGGAGATCCCTTGTATGTAACTTTCCGTCTCTCTCTTGCAGCCTGTAAGATTCTCTCTTTGTCCTGAACGTTTGCCATGGTAATTATGATGTGTCTTGGTGTGGGTCTTTTCGGGTTCACCTTGTTTGGGACTCTCTGGGCTTGTGTGACTTTTTTCTTCCCCACCTCAGGGAAGTTTTCTGATATTATTTCTTCTAATAGGTTTTCTAATCCTTGTTCATCTTTCTGTTGTTCTGGTACCCCTATTATTCGTATGTTGTTTCGTTTTATGTTGTCCCAAAGCTCCCTTAGGCTCTCCTCCTGTCTTTTAATTTTTTTCTCCAATTGCAGTTCAGTTTGGGTGTGTTTTGCTTCCTTGTCTTCTAATTCACTAATTCGGTCCTCCGCTTCTCCTAGTCTACTGTTGATACTTTCAATGGAGTTTTTCATTGCAGCTATATCACTCTTCATTTCTTCTTGGGTCTTACTTAAGTTGTTGATTTTTTCATCTGTTTCTTCTAGCTTCTTGCAGAGGTTGTCGATTTTTTCCTCCATCCGGTTTATGCACTCTAGGACCCTTATTCTGAATTCTTTTTCTGTCATGTTGCATGCCTCTGTATTACTTAGCTGCTTTTCTGGAGAGTCCTCCTTCTCTTTCCTTTGGGGGTTTCTTTGTCTACCCATGTTTGATCTCACTGACATATCTAGACGTTGAGTCGTTCAGTGGTTGCTCCCTTGGTCCAGTGACTCCTTGGTCTGTGGTTGCTCTTCGGGCGGTTTCGGTAGCAGCTGCTCTTCAGTTGGCAGCAGCTCCTCTGGAGGGTGCTGTTCACAGCTCTGGTGGCTCTTCTGGCTGGTGGGGCGAGGTTTCACGTACAGCTGCTGTTCCTCAGCAGAGGGTGTTGGTGCTCAGGAGGTTTCTGTTGCTTGGATATGCTTTCCAGGGGAGTTCTGCTCTTCCCGGCTGCAAACCGTCTCACCAGCTGAGCAATTTCGCCAATTCGGGGTGGATGTTACTAGTTTCAGCTGCTCACTCCATTTGCTTCGGGACACGACCTGGGACGCGTCTGCCTATACCGCCGCCATCTTGCTCCTCTCGACAAGTTATAGTCTTCGAACGGGTCAGTGCTCCCACCACATCTCAAAGTCCAGTCCCATATGCTGTATGATTTCTTGCATATGGTTGTCATTATGTTCTTAAATACCTGAGGAATGAGTGAATAAATGAACAAATGATTAAATGAGATAATGAGCTAATGGATGGCTAGATGAGAGTTTCACTCATCAGTAAGAGGAGTGTTTGCCAGTTCTTATTGCACTTGTGGAAAAAGTATCCTTTAAAATAAGAAAAATTGTTAACCAGGAAGGACAATGGGCTTTGAGTTTATAAAGGGTATCCCAAAATTCATGCAAGAAGTAATTTTGATGTAAAACACAGGTTTATAACTAAAAATTATAATTTTTTTATTGTTTCATAAAGTATACAGTATAGGGTTATGTATGGAATAGCATATCAGGTAAATAGTTTGTACAGCTTTGCTGGCACATACGCACTCTTTTGTTATTGCCTGAGTAGCCGCATTTTCGGAGAATGGTCCGATGATGTCTCCAGCCCAAAATCTGCACCAAACAGTGACACGTTGTGGATGAATTTGTTTCTCTACAATCACGCATGGATTTTCTGAACCCCAAATGCGACAATTTTGTCGATTAACCAAGCCATCAAGATGAAAATGAGCCTCATTGAAATTCAGCCACATTTATGCAAAATGGTCATGGAAAATTTCAACAAAAGATTTCGTATGTGCCAGCAAAGCTGTGGAGGCCATTTACCCTGAATGCTATTCCATACATAACCCTCTACTGTATACTTTATGAATGAATAAAAAATTTACATTTTTTAATTATAAACCTGTGTTTTCTATCAAAATTACTTCTTGCGTGAATTTTGGGACACCCTTTACTTCTCCTATGGGGAGCTGTGCTGACTAGAGGCCATTGATTGAATCAGTTTCTTTTTTCAAAATTTCTTCATTGATTAAGGTATTACATATGTGTCCTTATCCCCCCATTACCACCCAACCCCCCCCACTCCTGCCCTCACTCGCCCTGGTGTCTGTGTCAGTTGGTTAGGCTTATATGCATGCATACAACTCCTTCGGTCGATCTCTCCCCCTTACCCCCACCCTCTCTACCTTCCCTCTGAGGTTTGATGGTCTGATCAATGCTTCTCTGTATCTGGATCTGTTTTTGTTCATCAGTTTATGTTGTTCATTATATTCCATAAATGAGTGAGGTCATGTGATATTTTTCTTTCTCTGACTGGCTTATTTCACTTAGCACAATGCTCTCCAGCTCCATCCATGCTGTTGCAAATGGTAAGAATTCAGTTTCTTTTTTAAAAAAATATATTTTATTGATTTTTTTACAGAGAGGAAGGGAGAGAGAGATAGTTAGAAACATCGATGAGAGAGAAACATTGATCAGCTGCCTCCTGCACATCTCCCACTGGGGATGTGCCCACAACCCAGGTACATGCCCTTGACCGGAATCAAACCTGGGACCTTTCAGTCCGCAGGCCGACGCTCTATCCACGGAGCCAAACTGATTTTGGCAAGAATTCAGTTTCTAAGCTTTATAGAGTTCTATAGCCAGTTCTCTAATTCAATACTTCTCAAATTTTAGTGTGCACGAGAAGCACCAGGAGGACTTGTTAAAACACATTGTTTGGCTCTATCTTGAGTTTTGATTCATTATATCGGGGGTGGGGCCCAATAATTGAAATTTCTGCCTCAGCCTCCCTGAGCTCCTGCCCTGAGGTGTCATCCTAATCCCAGACATCTGATACTCTGCCCTTTGCTTTCTAGCTGTGAGTATCCATGGCAACAGGTGCCAAAAAATAAATAAGCACCAGAGCAGAGCCTTTTTGAGGTCAGACTGGGGACCACTTTTTGAGAACCACTAATCCATAACCAGTACTGATAGAATTGACAGTGGAGTGATTAAGCATGTGTGCTCTGACAAGACATCAAATTCCAATTCTACACTTTACTTTTACTGTGTGGCTGTGGACATGTTTCTTCACCTTTCTGTAAATGGAATGTTAGTGCTCACTTCCTAGGATTGTTGTGCAGGCAAGATAAGGAAAATAGAGAGCTTAGCACAACGCTTGGAACTGAATAAATGTTAATGACTACTAACATTGCTTTGTATCTCAATAGCTTGGTAGATAGTAGACTCTCACATGTCTAAATGATGAATAAGGTGCTCTTTTGGAGGCCTAGAAAAAAGAATATTTTGAGTTAAAAAATATTCAAAATAGTTGGACCTTTAATATTCAACTTAAGGTTGAGGCAGATGTCTGGAGGCTGCTGCTGGTGACATGTTGATGCTATTTTCTGTATTTTTCTGACCCCAGATATGCCTTGACATGCATACAGTGGATTACAATCTGCAAAAGAACCAAAGGCCAAGTGTTGGTGGGAATGTTGCAGTTTGTGCATGAGACCTGTAAACCTGGTGTCAAATATCCTTAGTTTAACATTGTATGTCATCCCTGGGTTTGTTGGAAATAAGGAATTTCTTTCTGTCGCTGTTTCTCTCTCTTTCTTTCTCTGCATAAACATTCCAGTATTTTCCATAAATTCTGTATGAGTGGTGAAATTGGAGATTCCTGATCTAGAACTAATGAATGAGAATCCCTAGATGTAGGGCCAGAAAATCCACATTTTAAAAAGAACCCTGCTATTTGGGTATACATTAAAGCTTAGAAAACACCACCAGAAAAGTCTGTCTATCCTATCTGACAGCAAGAATTGTTATATTTATCAATTGTAACTAATCATTAGAGGAGTTCATAATATTGACTATAGGATCCCAGGAGCTCCATAAAATTCATTCCAAGGCAACACATGTTTTAGAGCTTGGCCTATACCAGTGGTTGACAAACTGTGGCTCGACAAACCGTGGCTCGTGAGCCACATGCGGCTCTTTGGCCCCTTGAGTGTGGCTCCACAAAATACTGGCTCTTGCACAAAATACCGACTTCTGCACATGGGCCATGAAGTTTCAATCGCACTATATGTGCATGCCTGCACGTGGTATTTTGTGGAAGGGCCACACTCAAGGGGCCAAAGAGCCTCATGTGGCTCGCGAGCCTCAGTTTGCCGACCACGGGCCTATACCATCGAAACTCAATATTCAATCTGTGCATACTAAAAATCAGCTAGGAATGAAATGCACTTTAACAACAATCCTATATAATAAAAGAGAAACATGGTAATTAGCGTACATCTGCTACCCTTCCCATTGGCTAATCAGCGAGATATGCAAATTAACTGTCAGCCAAGATGGTGGCCGGCAGCCTGGCAGCTTGAAGCTAACATGAGGCTTGCTAGCTTCAGTGACAGAGGAAACCAACGTTCCCGGCCTGCCTTGCTGGACCTGAGCCTGCAGTTTGAAACATTGCAACAAATATAGAAGCTAAACAAAACCCCAGAAACCTGCTTTCAGCTAGTCGGGATCTGAGAGCTGGAGTTATACATTGTTTCGATTATAGAACCGAAACAAACCAGATACCTGCTTTCAGCAGCAGAGGCCTAAGAGCTGGAGCCAGAGCTAAAGCTGGCCCAGAAAAAAAAAAAGAAAAAAAGGAGCAGTTGGGAGCTTCAGTCACCCGCCAGCATGAAAACAGCCCTCAGCCCCTCACCCAGACTGGCCAGGCACCCCAGTGGGGACCCCCACCCTGAAGGGTGTGTGACCAGCTGCAAACAGCCATCATCCCCTCACCCAGGCTGGCCAGGCATCCGAGTGGGGACCCCCACCCTGATCCAGGACACCGTTCAGGGCAAACCGGCCGGCCCCCACCCGTGCACCAGGCCTCTATCCTATATGGTAAAAGGGTAATATGCCTCCCATCACCGGGATCAGCGGAGCTGCGAGGCCTCCCAGCACCAGGATCAGTGGAGCTGAGAGGCCTCCTGGCACCGGGATCAGTGTGACAGGGGGCAGTGCCCAAACCCCCTGATCGCCCTGCAGCTCTGTGTGCGACAGGTGGTGGGGCCACAACCTCCCTATCCGCCCTGCTCTGTTCGTGACAGGGGAAGGCACCCCAATACCCCTGATCAGCCCTGCTCTGTGCCTGATAGGGGGGAGCTCCCCAACCCCCTGATCGCCCTGCAGCTCTGTGTGTGATAGGGTGCGGTGCCCCAACCCCCTGATCGGCCCTGCTCTGTTTGTGACGGGGTAGAGCCATAACCTCCCCATCGGCCCTGCCCTGCGTATGAGAGTGGCGGCGCCCCAACCCCCTGATTGGCCCTGCTCTGTGGGTGATAGAGGGCGGTGCCCCAACATCCCCTCCAGGGGCCCTGCTCTGTGTGTGATGGGGTAGAGCCATAACCTCCCCATTGGCCCTGCCCTGAGTGTGACAGTGGCGGTGCCCCAACTCCCTGATCTGCCCTGCTCTGTGCGTGACAGGGGGTGGCGCCGCAACCTCCCCATCGACCCTGCCTTGAGTGTGACAGGGGGCAGTGCCCCAACCCCCCAATCGGCCCTACCCTGAGCGTGACTGAGGGTGGCATCTCAACCTCCCAATCCGCCCTGCTCTGTGCATGACAGGGGGCAGCGCTCCAACTCCCCAATCGGCCCTGCTCTGAGCCCGACCAGGGGCTGCACCTAGGGATTGGGCCTGCCCTCTGCCAGCAGGTCGTTATCTCCTGAGGGGTCCCAGACTGCGAGAGGGCACAGGCCGGGCTGAGGGACCCTCTACTCCCTCCTGAGTGCACAAATTTTTGTGCACCGGGCCTCTAGTTTATTAATAATTATCACTATAGTAGTTTATGTGTGCAGAACTGAGTCCTTTGAGGATATAAATTGGAAAACAGTATGATTCCTTATTCCAGGTGACTCCCATTGTGGTGAATTTCCTCAACCAAGAGCCTCACTCCTATGTATCTTTTGGCAAAATTGAATGAGTACTTCTGGAATCTATTCTCAGGGTTGAAGAAAATCACCCTGTTCCACTTTGCTTTCTCATTGATTCAAAATTTATAACTAGTAATCCCAGATATATTTCATTAGTTGGAATAGTCAGGAATTAATAGTTAGAATTCAAATAAGCCAGGATGAGTGCTCAACCTATGGGAGGGTATCAAGAAGAGGAAGCAGTTAAAGTTTCTGTGCTAGGTGTCCATATGGCTGTTCAGTGTTAGCCAACTCAGTGAGTCTGAGAGCCTCTCCCAACTCTGCCTGTCTCTGAGTTGGTCTGACCAAATGACTATGGTTTCTACTTTTTTTTTAAAAAAAAATGTTTTTTTAATTGTTTTCAGAGTGAGGAAAGATGAGGGAGAAAGGGATAGAAACACGAATGATGAGTGAGAATCATTGATTGTCTGCCTCCTGCATCCCCCTTACTGGGGATCAAGCTCTCAACCCGGGCATGTGCCCTGACTGGGAATCAAACCGTGACCTCCTTGTTCAGTGATGGCGAACCTATGACACGCGTGTCAGAGGTGACACACGAACTCATTTTTTTCGTTGATTTTTCTTTGTTAAATGGCATTTAAATATATAAAATAAATATCAAAAATATAACTCTTTGTTTTACTATGGTTGCAAATATCAAAAAATTTCTATATGTGACACGGCACCAGAGTTAAGTTAGGGTTTTTCAAAATGCTGACACGCCGAGCTCAAAAGGTTCGCCATCACTGTCCTACTTCATGGGTTGATATTCATCCACTGAGCCACACGAGCTGGGCAATGGTTTCTACTTTTGACCCTCCTTTGGCACCTTACTCTGCCATGTCTTGTTTGTGATCCTGACCTGGTAACTTATGCGCATCCAGAATCCTTTACTGAGTATGCCACCTTCTTGCCAATTCCGCTTATCCACAAAGGATAAATGACTTCAGGGACTGTAAAAAAAGGTGCTCTCTGTGTCTCAGAAGTCTATAAATAGCACACCCATTGCACCCATCAGCACAGTATGAAAACTGTTGAAATACTATATGCGTTGGTTACCCATGTGTTCAACCATTTAATCCAACTCTTTGAGGAGCATGTTGAAAAATAAACAGCAATATCTGCATCATGAAGAAAAATCAGCAAATCCTTTAAGGAGAATTCATCTATAATTTTATAGAGGATAAAAATAAAATTATAGGATTTGATTTTTGATGTCAGAACACTAAAATTTTGCACTATTGTGAATGGAAATAAAGAAAGCTGATATTTATTGAGTACCTACAATCTGAAACTTACACAGGTTGCAATAAGCCCAGATGGGATTTGAACTGAGTTCTATCTAATGTTATGCTAGACTTTAGTAATTAAAATATTTTAATTTTTCTCCTGGACACAAATGTCTTCCTTCAAGGAAACCCCATTAGTTTAACAATTAATTATCTAGGGTAATAGTAGTATATGTGGAATCTCATCTGATAACATGTGTTTGTCCTTGATTGTGGATGTAAATTGTGTTTGGTCTTTAATTCTGATGATCTGTGTTTATGTACTTTGGTTTTTATTGCATATTTTCTGCCCACCAGTTTCTGAAACAAGCAAGCCTTAGCTCTGATTAAAGAGAACAACAGCAAATCAGTCTCATGTGATTTTTTACTGTAAATGTTTGAATTACATTTATTACATGTCTATATAACTTTATGCTGTCTGCTGATATGAAGTCAAATTGGTCCTATGCTGATGTGGCTGGTTTATTTTTTTATTGATTGCTTTTGAGAGAGAAAGAGAGAGAGAGATTTGTTGTCCCACTTATTTATGGATTCATTGGTTGCATCTTGTATGTGCCCTGACAGGGAATTGAATCTGCAACCCATATCAGATTTAACAAAGCTCTAACCATCTGAATACCAGTCAGGGCCCAGTTGTCCAGATGTGCTGGTTTAGCATGCATCACTTTTGTGGGAGGTACAGTCTGATTCTGACTGTGATGAGAAAGGGAGACTCTGATCAAGGTTTTGGAGAGAAATGTGCCAAGGCAGTCAGAGTGCATAACTCTGACTTGAATACACAGAGCTTAATTTTGAGAGATGAGGAATCAGAAAGGAGTCAGTTAAAATGGGGAATTAACTGAGTGAGTCCTTTTTTTACATAAGTGAATGCATTTACAACTTTAGGAAGCTTTATGTTAACACTGAAAGAGACAGCAGTTTGAAATTAGCTTGGGAAAGAAGTACAGCAACTTCAAACAAGCAAGAAAATAAAAAAACAACAACAAAAAACTCAGCCATTGAGGGCCCCCTATGTGACTGTCAGTGTACGTACCTTCTAATTTTCACACTACCAGCATTAGAGGATATTCTTTTTTTTTTTTATTAGTTAAGGAATTACAAATGTGTCCTCATCCCCCCCTTTAACCCCCAACCTCCCCCCCCACACAAACTCATGCTCCCATCCCCCCGTTGTCCATGTCCATTGGTTTGGCTTATATACATGTATACAAGTCCTTCTGTTGATCTCTTCCCCTTACCCCCGCCCTCCCCTACTTTCCTTCTGGGGATTGATAGCCTGATCGCTGTTTCTCAGTCTTTGGGTCTGTCCTTTTTCATCAGTTAGAGGATATTCTTATCCCCATTTTACAAGTGGGGAAACTGAGACTCAGGAAGGTGCATGACTTATCTAGCACTGTACAGACATAACAAGTGGCAGGCTTTGAATCCAGCCTGGCCTAACTCTTCAACATGTTTTAGTTGGCTCACGCTGCCATAACAAATGACCACAGACTGGATGGCTTAAACAAAATTATTTTTCTCACAGTTCTGGAGGCTAGAAGTCCGTGATAAAAGTGTTGAGCCCTAACTGGTTTGGCTCAGTGGATAGAGTGTCGGCCTGCAGACTGAAGGGTCCCAGGTTCGATTCTGGTCAAGGGCATGTACCTTGGTTGCGGGCACATCCCCAGTAGGGGGTGTGCAGGAGGCAGCTGGTCGATGTTTCTCTCTCATTGATGTTTCTAACTCTCTGTCCCTCTCCCTTCCTCTCTGTAAAAAATCAATAAAATATATATTTTAAAAAAGCGTTGAGATGTTTGGTTTCTCCTGAGGCCTCTCTCCTTGGCTTGTTGATGGCAGCCTTATTACTGTGATCTCACATTACTCTTCATGCATATACCTTCCTGGTGTCTCTTCCCTTCTTATAAGATCAGCAGTCAAACTGAATTAAAACTGTGTCCTTATGACTTCTTTTTAGTTGAGTTAACTCTTTAAAGGCCCCTGTCTCCAAATAAAATCATATTGTGGTATAGGGCTTCAGTCTGTGAACTTGGGGAGGACATACATTAGGAATTAGTCCATAACACCACCCTAGCCAACTACCCCTTAGATGCAGTTTCAGGAATCTGAGATGGGACTGGTAATAAAACTAGATCATATGTGGCCTACTCTAGCCAGACTGCTGGGTATAATTGAAAGGATTGTTTACCCCGATGAAACTGTGAGAACTCTTATATATGTTGAAGGGAAAACCAAGCAGCCTTGTACATAAATGACCTTATGAAGCAGGTCAGTTATTGACTGACCTGGACTAGGCAGGACTAGTGTTTGAAAAGAAATCTATCTTTGAAAGGTTATAAGTTATTGCAAAAATTATTAACAGATAAAAGATTTTATGCTATGTTAATGCTTTTGGATTTGCTATAATGGGGACTTGTTAACTCACTTATATTTCATTTAATCATTATAGTTTTTGCTTATTAATAAATAGCTTTTTAAATTTAGTCTGACTTAAACTATCTCTATTTTATAATCATTCCTTGGTTGACAGGCAGTTAGTTCAGGCAAATATTAGAGTCCTTCCAGCACTTAACTACTGGCAGTGAAATCTCAATCTCAGCTGAGGTAAAATTTCTATGTGAGACCTTCAAAGCCTATGTAAGAATTCTCTTAAATCCTGAACAACAGTAACAAAACTCGAATGACAGATGCCATTGGTGGTAGGCCTTAATTGACCATGCAATTGCAGCCCCTGTGCTTGAGGTCTGGCTATGACTCAGTTCTGGGGTCCCACTATCGGCAAACTATTTTAATACCTCATTTCCCTCACCCTGGGGGCAGAATATAAAGACCCATCAAATGTATACTACATTTATTACTTTCTCCAATCTACTGAACTTGTCATTCTGTCATAGGAGGAAGTTAGGTTTATCTGAGATCCTATTTTTCATCGTCAGATTGACAGAGTGCCTTGTGTACCCTAAACTCTTTGTCAATTGATTATTTTCCTTTTTTTGTTCTGGTATTTTTCTAGGTATGGAAGTTAAAAAATCTTTAATTTTTGACCATTGTTTTTCCTATTTTAAATGCTGCTTTATGTTCACCCTTTCTCATTTATCAGTCTTCTAGTAATTTTCCATGAGCAGGATTCATATGCAGCAAACCTACAAGTTAGCCACGCCGATATTGATGCCTTCCCATGCCTCACTCCTCAGTCTCCTGGAGGAATCCTTCTCCATGAGAAATTTAAATTATGCTCCCACCCCATGGTGGGCTTATATTCTTTATTTAAAATCTCACCTGAGGATATTTTCCCATTGATTTTTAGAGAAAGTGGAAGAGAGAGGGAAAGACGGAGAGAAATATCAATGTGAGAGAAACACATTGATTGGTTGCCTCCTGCATGCACCCCAAGCAGGGCCTGGGCTAGGGAGGAGCCTGCAATCCAACCTAGGTACCTCATCTTGACCAGAATTGAACCTCAGACCCCTTTGGTCTGTAGACTGACGCTCTATCCACTGAGATAAACCAGCTAGAGATGGGCTTATATTCTTGCCTGGAAATCAACTAATTTTGCTTCCCTCCCCCTTCAAGTTTAAGATATTATTCATCCATAGATTTTACCATTTTAATAGGACCCTTTTAAAAAAACTTAAACTCTTCAAAGGCCAAGAGACTGAGTCTCTATTAGTAGAATGTCATAGAAAAGGATGTACGTAGGGAGTTTTCTTTTATCTCAGCACCTCTCCATTCAGAGGCAGCCACATCCTTCAGCAGTTCTCAATGGGAAAATAAAAGCACTTAATAATGATGGTAGCCTGAGTTCATAGGGAACTTCTCTCAAACCAAAAATCTGTTACAAAACAGGTGCTTCACCGATCTCCTGATTCAGTGAAAGGGCTAAGGTTTTAGAAAGATGCAAAAGTGTTTGAGATCATTTTTCTAAGAATTAATTGTTCAAGGTCTTTAATGAAGATGTGAGCAGTATTTTAAAAAGAGGGAATAAGAATGTCATGGTAAAATGCAGGGTCAGGGCTTGTGAGGACTGTTTGATTAGTTATATATTTGGTAAGCTTAGCCACATGAATACTGGGGTCCTAAAATACCTGAATGTCAGATTTAGAAGGGACCTTATAGGTTCTCTGGTTTATCTAATGGGAGGCAATGTAGAATAATGGGTGGGCACTTGCTTTGGAGTTGAAAGGCCTGGGTTTGAATCCCACTCTTAGTGAGTAACCTTGGGAAAATGAAGATCTTTTTGGAACTTAGTTTTTACTCCTACAAAATGAGGATGATGAAGCCTTCTAATAAAGGCTGTTGTGAGGTTTGGAGATCATGCATATCAGAAGTACTGGGAATAATGCCTGACCCAGTGTAGATATTCAACAAATGGTAACTGCTGCTATTATTTTCATCATCATTCAATTACAGATGAGGAAACTGAAAAGCAGAGGTTAAAGGACTTAAGGTAATTTATCATTTTATTTAAGAATGGGGTCTAGAACCCAGATCTCCCAAGTCTCTGACCCCTTGCCTACTTCAGCACACTTCACTGCTCCATCAACTGTCACATATAGTATGTGGCCCTTTATAAGAAAACTAGAGGCCCGGTGCACAAAAATTTGTGCACTCGGGGGGGAAAGGGGGTCCCTCAGCCTGGCCTGTGCCCTCTTGCAGTCTGGGACCCCTCGGGAGATAACGCCCTGCTGGCTTAGGCCTGCTCCCGGGTGGCAGAGGGCAGGCCCAATCCCTAGGTGCAGCCTCTGGTCGGGCTCAGAGCAGGGCCGATTGGGGGGTTGGGGTGCCGCCCCCTGTCACACTCAAGGCAGGGTCGATGGGGAGGTTGCGGTGCCACCCTCAGTCACGCACAGAGCAGGGCCCATCAAGGGGTTGGGGCTCCGTACCCTGTCACGCACAGAGCAGGGCCCATCAGGGGCTTGAGGAGCTCCCCCCGTCACTCACAGAGCAGGGTGGATAGGAAGGTTGTGGCCCCGCCCCCTGTCACACACAGAGCCACAGGGCGATCAGGGGGTTTGGGCACTGCCCCCTGTCATGTTGATCCCGGTGCTGGGAGGCCTTGCGGCTCCACTGATACCGGTGCTGGGAGGCATATTACCCTTTTACTATATAGGATAGAGGCCTGGTGCATGGGTCGGGGCCGGCTGGTTTGCCCTGAAGGGTGTCCTGGATCAGGGTGAGGGTCCCGCTTGGGTGCCTGGCCAGCCTGGGTGAGGGGATGAGGGCCGTTTTCAGGCTGGGGGGTGACTGAAGCTCCCAACTGTCCTTTTTCCCTTTTTTTTTAAGTTCTGGGCCAGCTTTAGCTCTGAGGCTCGGCTCCAGCTATGAGACCTCCGCTTCTGAAATCAGGTTTCTGGCCTTTGTTTACCTTCTGTAGTTGAAATAATGTTGCGGTCCTGCTGGCTCAAGCCCGGGGTTTTGTTTAGCTTCTATATTTGTTACAATGTTGCTTAGAGTGCAGCTGAGAGGCCGGAAAGGCAGGCGGGGAAGCTTGGCTTCCTCCGTCTCTGAAGCAAGCAAGCCTCCCTGTTCGCATTAGCTGCCTGGCTGCTGGCCGCCATCTTGGCTGGCAGTTAATTTGCATATCGCCCTGATTAGCCAATGGGAAGGGTAGCGGTCGTACACTAATTACCATGTTTCTCTTTTATTAGATAGGATGCCAAATTGGGGTAAGAATTAAAAACTCAGCCTAGCAATCTGAATGCATGGGTTAACTGTTCTTCGTCTTTGTACTCTACAAAAGGTTTGCCAGACTAACTGGAGTCTCCTGGAAAGTCATCTTTCAGAAGAGAATGCTACATGTTGAGTGGCTAGGGGCTTGTTCTATGTAATAAAGAGGTAATATGCAAATTAACTCTCACACCCTCACAAGATGGCTGCCTATGACCAAGCAGGGGGGTTAGTGAGGGACGACCAAATGACTGAATAAGCAGGCTTTGTGGGGCGACCAGGCTGGCAGGTGGGTTAGTGAGGGATGACCAAACGACTGAACAAGCAGGCTGCGTGGGACGACCAGGCCAGCAGGGGGGTTAGTGAGGGACGACCAAATGACTGAACAGCAGGCTGCATGGGGTGACCAGGCTGGCAGGAGACAGTTGGGGGCAACCAGGCCAGCGCGGGGGGGGGCAGTTGGGGGTGACCAGGTCGGCAGGGTAGGCAGTTAGGGGCGATCAGGCCGGCACGCAGAGGCAGTGAGGGGTGATCAGGCTGGCAGGGGGGGCAGTTAGGGGTGACCAGGCCGGCAAGCAGGTGAGCAATTAGGAGCCAGCAGTCCAGGATTGTGAGAGGGATGTCTGACTGCCAGTTTAAGCCCGATCCCTAAACCGGCAATTGGACATCCCTCAAGGGGTCCTGGATTGGAGAGGGTGCAGGCTGGGCTGAGGGAACCCCTCCCCCATGCACGAATTTCATGCACCAGGCCTCTAGTTTTAAATAAAGAACCATTAATATTTTTATGAAGTGACACAATCATCATTTTAAGTTGAATAATTTGAAGTTCTTTGATTCTAAGTATTTTTGATATCCCCTGTCTACAAATATTCACTCCATTTGACAGCAAAGCTAATTGAGGTCTATAGAGGTGAGGGACTTACCCAGGGTCACAGAGCTTATAAGTGGCAGAATCATAATGAGAAACAAGGTCTCCTGACTCAGTTCAGAGCACTTTATATCCCTTATTGAGTCCCTAGATTAACAAACCCTTTTATTTTTCTTTCTTGGTGGTGTACATTCTATGGGTTTGGAAAACTATGTAATGTCATATACTCATCATTATAATGGCATACAGAGTATTTTCACTGCTCTAAAAATTCTGTGCGCTATTTATCCTTATGCTTCCCTATGGCAACCACTGATCTTTTTATTGTCTCCACAGTTTAGATTTCTCCAGAATGTCATACAGTTGGAATCATACAATATGTAGTCTTCTCAGATTGGCTTCTTTCACTTATTAATATGCATTTGAGCTTCCTCCATGTCCTTTCATGGCTTGATAGATCATTTATTTTTAGCTATGAATACAATTCCATTGTCTGGATGTACCACAGTGTATACATTCACCTACTGAAGGACATTTTGGTTACTTACAAATTCTGGAAATGACAAATAATGTGCTATAAACATCCATATGCAGGTGTTTTTTTTTTTTTGTGTGTGTGTGTGTGTGTGTGTGGACATAAGTTTTCAACTCCTTTGAGTAAATACCAAAGAACATGATTGCTGGATCATGCAATAAGAAGAGTATGTAGTTTTGTAAGAAATCACCAAACTGTCCTCAAAAGTGGTTGTACCATTTTGTACTCCTATCAGTAATGAATGAGAGTTCCTGTTGCTCTGTATTCTTATCAGCATTACTGTTGTCCCTGTTCTGGATTTTGGACATTCTAATAGGTGACTTTTATTTTTTTTTCTTGCCCTTGCAGATGTTAAATTGTTGAATAATAACTCAATAGTCCCTTACAACTATCTTAGGCCTATGTTACCATGATATCTTTATTGCTAGCAAGTGGCACTATCAACTTGATTTTTTAAAAACTGATTCTGCAGGTTTTTTAAAATATAGCTGCCTGGTGACCCAAATTCCTTCCTCTATATTCCACTCTGGATTTCCTGCAGATTTAAGTCCCTATTTTGGTGTCCCTGCTCTGCCTCTTGATCTGGCTGGGGGCATATTTTAGCCCACAAGAAAGTTTAAGCTTCACCTAACCCTTGAGATGTTGAAATTGGCCCATTAGGACATTGAAACTCATCAAGGGCCTTTCCCCATCTGGCTGGTTTTCTTTTATGCTCAGTTCCTGACTGACCCTAGGCCTGTTCCCTAGGGCCTGGATCCTTGCTCCTTATTTCTAGTATTGGAAATTTACTGGTGATTTATAGAATGTCCTCTTGTTATGATCCTGATAAGAAATCTTAGAAACTGTCAGAGGGACTTCATGCTATCCCAGGGCCAGCCTGACAATTGCAGAACTGTGCTGAGGGTCATAATAGAAAACATATGTTTCCCTATATCAACCAAAGGCTTGCTGTAACCAAAAGATTGACTAATATAGGTGCTACCACCTATGTAGCTTATAGAATCTTTCTGAAAAGCTTTACAAATGATTTCATTATTGCTTGGTGGCAGCCCAATAAAAAACACCACTAAAAACACTTGTCTAAGCTGAGCAAGGTCCAACAATATTTCATAATCTGATTCTTAGAAGTAGTAAATTTTTGGGTTAAATTACATATCATTACCATGATTAAAAGGGGCATTGTTGAACCTCTTGCTTTGGTATCTTTGCTTCCCAGAACTTGGGGTGAGCGCTAACTGGGAGGGGCTATGTATCTGGCCACTACTCTTTGACCTTGGGTTGGAAGGGGTTGAGATGACAGGGAGTAGAAGAAAGAAAGGTTCTCCAGGAACTTCTTGATCCCATCTATATGCAAATAACTTAACATGCAGATTATTTATCTGAAATTCAATTAGATTCCCAAGAGTAAACAATTTCCTCTTCCACCAATATACTTTTTGCCTCCTGATTCTTTTTTGTAAAAGGAAGAGAGCTATGTTATCATATGTCCTACTAGAGAACAGGAATGGGACAAACAACAACAAGACTCTCATTGAGACCAAGACAATTCTGGACAACCATGTTGTGAATCACTGCTAGATGCAGCTTGGGAAACCTGAAAGGAGCAAACCCTGACAGGAACTCTTGAGGAACAAAAGTTCACTATGAGCTATACTCACACTGATTCATAATCATCCAGGCATACATAGCACTTTGGATACTGCTTTCTCTGGATTCTTTTTTTTTTAAATGTATTTTATTGATTTTTTACAGAGAGGAAGGGAGAGAGACAGAGAGTTAGAAACATCGATGAGAGAGAAACATCGATCAGCTGCCTCCTGCACATCTCCTACTGGGGATATGCCCGCAACCCAGGTACATGCCCTTGACCGGAATCGAACCTGGGACCTTTCAGTCTGCAGGCCGATGCTCTATCCACTGAGCCAAACCGGTTTAGGCTCTCTGGATTCTTTATGGTTACAGAGGGCCTGTATTTTAGGTATGAGGACAATGACTGCACATACTCTCTGAACCAAAGGCCTACAGTTCTCTTCTCTCCAACACACACACACACACACACACACACACACACACACATTTAGCACTCTCATATCTTATTATCTTAAAGTTCCTATTCACCTGGACCAGTTATTTCAGGACAGGCCAACCAAAGTACAATGACCATGGGAATTAAACTTAGAAACTGTTAACTTGCTGTCAAGAAATGGTATATTTAAATAATTTCTATGATGAGGGCTTAATTGTGCAAAATCAAGGAGGGAGTTGTAAAATTCCTGGATTATTTAATAACTGTACCTTGCCTTGTATTCTCAGTACTGCTGTCTAGCACGTATAAGCCACTTAATAAGTATTTGTTGAATGAATGACTGAATGAGTGAATGAATGGAAGTTTATAATCTTATGTTGGTAGACACCTGTAAGGACAGCTATCATAAATCCACAGACTGGCTTCTGGAGCCATTGTTAGAGAACTTGGATGACTAGAAAGTTATCTATATGAACCAGGAGTGTTTTTCTTAAATAAAACAGGGTTCATCTGAGAACTCTAAATAGCAGATTTCTTGGACTCAAGGTCTCCTCAAATGTGGCATCTCAGACATTCCAGACTAAGGTGCCATATGTCAGGTAGATCAGCTATGTCCATAATGATTTCACTATGTCCATAATGATTTCATTAGAAGGGTTACAAAACAATTTATGTGTTTGGGGGGGGGGGAGAGGAGTATATGAATTTTTGTGAAGGAAAATTTATTTAGGTGGAACGAACAAAATAATTATTTGTTAGAGCCATCAAATCTTACCTTTAAATGACTCAAAGAACTTTCATTTTTAAAGATAGAAGAGGAAATGAGGGGTCAGAAAAGGGAAATAGCAAACAGTGGTCATTCTACTGGGTAGTAGAGTGTCCTAAAATCTTTTTACTCAACATTTCACTAAGTGTTAATCATCTAGTAACATTTAGTCATTCTCTTTGAGTCATACTGTCCGAGAAAGCATTTATTTGTGAAGAGATAGGCAAATGATTAGTCTAAGCTTATTTGGAGAGGATAGAGGAGTAAGAGCCCCAGCTTCAGAACTCAACTTCAACTTACTAGCAAACATACTTCCAGGAGTTAGGCTTTTTTTCCAGAACCTCTGACCAAAATATCTTCTAGGACATCTTGAAGTTACTAGACTTAATGGACAAAGGCAAGACAATATGTTCAGGAAAAAAGAAATGCAGAGTGATTGAAACAGGTTTGACTTTGTATGGATTGAGTAGGGGCTTCTTTTGTGGTGTGCTTTGAAGGTTTCCCCCACACAAAAAGATGCCTTTCACCAGCTTTCAGCAGGAGCCAGATATTCCAGAAGCTAAACAAGTACCTGAAAGTCAATTCAGTGAAAACTATTTTTGCTGAATGATTAATTGGCCAAGTTACCAATTGACTGTTATGAAGTTTTACTATGCTTCACTGCAGCCATTTTGCACCTGGAATGGGGTGGGGAGAGACCTATGATGATGGTTGTGTCTGTACATCCCTAAATAATACACATAACTACTTACCTAGCACTTATCAAATAGACAGAATATATATATATATATATATATATATATATATATATATATATACATATATGTATATATATACAATTTTTATTTTAAAATATAACATAAAATAACTTTTAAAGTACACCAATCATAACTATTATAATAATATAAAACTATCTTAATAAAAGTCCAACCCAATTAAAAATTAGGCAAAGGACTTGAATAGACATTTTCCCAAAGAAGGCATACAATGGTCAACATCACTAATCAGAGAAATACAATCAAAACCACAATGAAATATCACCTCATGCCTATTAAAATGGCTGTCAGTTCAAGAGTATATGTATTTAAAAGAGACCTCCAAAGTAATTTTATCCAATGTTTATGCAAAGACTTAAATGAAATTGTTTTGTATCCTGTGTTTTCAGTTGTATCTCAAAATTCATTTTCTAGAATCTAGATTAAACCATATGGAGTTATTGATTAACTGTTTTTGAGATAATAGTTTGAGCTCTTATTCTTGTGTTGCTGCTGGTCTAGCCATGGCTTTGTATAATGAAAAGATCAATAGATGAGGAGTCAGGAGACCTTGCTATAGTCTGAGATCTGACAATATTAAGTTGAGTGACTTTAGGCCAGTCAATTAACTTCTGACAATGGGGAGCATAGGTTTGTACATATCATATATCCATTACTTATTTCAACACTTATTCATTGAATACCTTCTGTCAGGCATTATGCTAGGCACTAGGGGTGCAGTGAATAAGAGGTATGGATCCTGCCCTCCTGAATCTTGGTCTTATAGTTGGTTATTGAGGCATTTGCACTATCCTCTTCAATAAGCATTCCAAATAACTCTGATGTTTTCACTAATTTAGGCTCAAGTCTTTCCAGTTAATTAAGTCAGGTTAACCAAGGTGAACACACTGGTGGAACACTGACATTGACATCAGCTAGTTGAAAGGATCAAGTTTGATCCATATCCAACTTGCCTATAAGCAGCAGCTGTTTTGACATCTTCTCCAGCTTCATTATAGCCCATACTACCTTTGTAACAAAAACATAGGGATCTTGCCTTGGCAGTAGGCCCTCCTTTAAAATATCCACCCACATACAAAGTGCCAGGGAGTCTCTTTGTACAAGCGTGACACGGGAGCTGCCCAAAGAAGTATGAGTTTGACTAAAGTGGAGCTAAATTATAGGGAGGATGCTTGTTTTGTTGCATTTAAAATTAAATTTTGCTTAATTTAAAAATATTATAAATTAATATAATAGATATTATAAACATATAACATAAATTTCCAAAGGTACAAATGGTCCAAGATATTATAAACATATAACATAAATTTCCAAAGGGTCCAAGGTGGTCCCTAGGAGATCTTAGCAGGTATTAAACTTTTTCCAGGGTTACAGTTGTAAACCAAAAACCCTAGGGCTGCTTGGGAAAATAAGCTTACCTATTTGATGAAAATGAAAATTAATTCTCCTTTGAACTCTTGTCCCCAGCCTCATTGATTCTATTCTCAGAAGCAACCATTATTACCAGTAATTTTTGTGTCTTTCCAGATATAGTCTATGAATATACAAGTGTACTCATTGTAAATCAACTTTAATGTTTATTGTTACTTTTACAGTTATTTAACAGAAAACTCCAAAGTTTATCCCACCTAACAGTTGACCTTGGAGCCTTGTTTGCTTTCCTTTCCTAGTTATACACATCTCCTCCATTGCTCCCCAGTAGGCATATTTCCTGGGTTCCTAGTGGGAAGACAGCCCTTTCCTAAGACCAAAGATAAATCAAAAGTAATTTCTTATCAGGAAAATATTATAGATTCCTAATATACAGTACATATTGTGCCGTGCCAGCACAGCCAAGGGTTCGATGAGCCTGGGGCGGGGGGCGGCAAAGGATGTAGAAAAGACAGACAAAGAGAATAAGCTGGGTCTAGGTCAGCCGTGGGCAAACTACGGCCCACGGGCCGGATCCGGCCCGTTTGAAATGAATAAAACTAAAAAAAAAAAGACCGCACCCTTTTATGTAATGATGTTTACTTTGAATTTATATTAGTTCACACAAACACTCCATCCATGCTTTTGTTCTGGCCCTCCGGTCCAGTTTAAGAACCCATTGTGGCCCTCGAGTCAAAAAGTTTGCCCACCCCTGGTCTAGGTGGATCTCCTGTGCCTGGCTGAGGCCACAGAGAGAAATCCAGCCAGCAAGCTGAGCCTTTGTTTTATAGCCAGAGGTAAACAAGATAGTGGTCACCATAGTTACAATGTTCTTGTGAGTTTCACTTATTTTGGCAGCACTTGCTGCACCTCCCACAGCCCATTAGCTACCCAGATAAGATCTAGGGAGAGTCATAAGGTCAAGCCTAATTATGCTAAGAGGGCTGTGCCTTGTTTGTGGCTTTGCCAACAGGTCAGTCCGAGCCTAACCCTATACCCGCTCCCTACACATATAAACCAAAATAATTTTTAAACTAGTCTACTATGGGGATCATTTAAAAATTGCAATTAATTTTATGTGCTCTTAATTTCTGAAGCTGAGGATGGACTATAATGAGGATAGTGAGGTTTCTCTCAGACTGCCTGGGGAGGAGGCTGCACAGTGATGTGAAGAGAAGCTGCTTTACCTTGAGGGGGAAAATATCTGTGTCAATGCTCTGGCTCCCTGAAAGTCAGAAATAAAGCTAGGATGTTGTCAGTTAACTACTTCATAATTTATTCCTTACGCGCTTTTAGAAAAGGATTTGAAGTATGGGTAACTCTATGTAGTATGAGTAAGCTTATTTTCCCAAGCCGCCCTAGGGTCTTTGGTTTACAACTGTAACCCTGGAAAACGTTTAATATCTGCTAAGATCTCCTAGGGACCACCTTGGACCCTTGTTTCTATGGCTGAGGATATAGCTACCTTCTAAAGATTCACCCCTACCCTTGGATTTGGGACCAAAATATTTTTGTGATTTTGTGACTTAGATCAGCAGCTTGGAGACTCAGAATCTTTGACCTGGTTGCTAACCATTGTCTGACTTTGTACCAGAGATGCTGCTCATGACTAAGCCCTCTCTTATACTCCATTCTATATTTGGGCTCATTTCATGTTTCCCCAGTTCCTCTAGCATTGAGATTCCTTACCTTTTCCCCTTCCCATCTCCCCATTCTAGTCTTTTATTTAAAGGATTCACTCATTCATTCAAAAAGGTTTATTTTTTTACAAATATTTATATTTTCCATGGGTCAGATACTGTGCTATATGCTGCCCAGTCCTGATGGAGCTTATCTTTCTAAGAAGGAAAACAGTAAGTGAACAGATAATTGTAATACAGTGCAAATGTATTATCATCACACATTATAAGAGTGAGCACAGGATGTTATTTATTGGAGCACATAGTATGGTCAGTTAATTTAGTGGGGCAAGGGCTTTATAGAAGAGGTGATAGTTAATCTGAGGTTTAAAAAATGAGTATAGAAGTTAACCAGGCAGAGCAAGTTAGAAGAGCTTGCAGGAGTTTTCTTGAACTTACATGTTCTGCTGCCCAGGTTGAATCTGTCCAATCCTAACATCTTGGTTCCTGCTATTTAGCACCATAATAATGTGTTGGGTTCCCTTCTTTCAAGGTATCCACTTGGCCCACAGCTTGATACCTTGTTGACAAGGTCCACTTGTGAACTTTTTCTAAGTTTGTGCCCTGTATGTCACTCTGGTCTTTAGGCCTTAACCAGCCCCACTTTGACTCTATATCACTGGTTAGGACATCACAGCAGAGATACTAGTATATCTTGTGCTCTGGAAAAAGGGCATTATACACTCCTGAGAAACATCATTCATAATGGTAATTTAAGGGTGTGGAAACAAGTGGTGTCGAACTGGTATGAGGAATTATTATAGTTGCTGCCTGCACCAGAGTTAGAAAGAAGGGGATACTTAGAGCTATAGGTGGATTTGAGGTGCGTATAATGGTAGGATGTCATGGATTTAGGCCTGGGAATTGGGCTGGCAGGATGCTAGAAAGAAGCAAGGCAAATGCCAACTGCTGCTAGCAGGTGTGGATCAGAATGGCCAAGACAGAAAAAGGAAGGATTTGGATTAGTGGCCAAAGCAGGAACATGGGCAAAATACAAGTCCAAATTCTTTCCTGGTGCCAGAAGCCCAACTTAAAATATTTTGAATCATAAATTGGAACAGACAAATAATGAACAGGCAGCCAAGTATTCTGAAAGCCAAGGTTCGTTGTTACTAGGGAAACAGAAGTGAGAGAAGAAGTGACCTGTTTGGAAGCAATAGTAAGCAGTTCTGCTCAGAAGTTGTGTTGGCAGGGCTATTGGAGTGTTTTTTTTGTTTGTTTGTTTTTTTATTTTATTTTATTTATTTTTTTTGTATAGAGATAACTCAGGATTTCCCAGATAAGATTAGGGGCTCCCGGTGAGTAGTGCCCCTGTCAAGGTTTAACTTCACCCTCATTCCTTCTTGTCCAGCCTGAAGTTCTGCCTCCAAAGGAAGGTGGACTTGATCATAATACAATTGTCAAAGTATTTTTCCTGGAAGGATCAGTTTATAAAACATTCAGCCTTGTTCTTTTCATGTGCACAGGTTGACATTGAGAGTTCTAAGGACAGTAATTACAAAACGGTAATTCCTAAAAGACTGGTTGGTACTATCTGTTATCAGAACTTCACCAGTCTTTACAAATGATGAAAAATGAGAGTAATATATAGTGACTGTTTTTAGGATGGTAAAATAGATAGGCTGTTAAATCACATTGTTTACCCATATCTTCAGAAAAAAATCACTTCTACTGTCATGGTAAACAACCTGCTTCCCTATTTATAATGGTCTGGCCCTCTAGCAACTTCAGCGTGAAATTATAGCTAATTTGCCTACAGACGTCAGGTGGTCATAATAATCTGGCCACTCATTGTGTGTGTATGTGTGTGTGTATATATATATATATATATATATATATATATATATATATATATTAGCATATTCATTATGTTTTTACTTTAAAATATGTGTGTATAATAAAGCACATAAGTAAAGTTTAAAGAAGAAAAATATTACCCTAAATAAAGAAATAGAATGTTGCCAGTACTTTAGGACTCCACTGGTGGGCCCTTTCTTCATAGCACTTTCATTTCCCCCCATCCCATCCTGGAGGAAACATTGTACTGATTTGTGATCATGCTTTGTTTTCCTTTATCATTATAGCAACTGGGTATGCATTTCTAAATATATTAATATACTACATAATATATAAATACACTATATTTTTTAGTTTGGCTGTTTGTATGCTTTATATGACTAGAATCATACTCCATATATTCCTCTTTGACTCAACATTATGTTGGAGAGATTTATCCACATTAATTCATGTTGCTGTAGTTTGTTTTTAATGCTGGGTTGAAATATATCACAATTTATTTCCCCAGTCTATTAGTAGTAGACTAGTGACCCGGTGTACAGATTCATGCACATTGAAAGGAAATTAATTAGAAGGTGGCCAGTGGGGCAGGACTGGGCGAGATGGGCCAGACACGCCCTGAAGCCAACCTCCCACGGTCCCTCCCTGGTGCCTGCAGAGTGAGCGGGGTCCCTTCGGCAGGTGGGGTCCCTTGGCCGGTCCTGCGGGGATCAGGCCGAAACTGGCTCTCTGACATCTCGCGAGGGGTCCTGGAGTGAGAGAGAGTACTCTGCAAAGTTGCTATCATACAGAGTGTGGAACGCAAATACAAGTGTGCAGTAAACCAGATTTGGGGCCCAGCAGTGCACCAGCAACAACATAACCCACAGCCAAAGGTGGAATTGCGTGGCCCTGCGAGGAATCGGGCTTCCTCCTCTCTGGTTTTGGGGTGCGTCACCTGAGAACCGCTGCTGCCAAGTCACTGCAGCTTGGCAGCTGCTGTGTTGAGCATCTGCCCCCTGGTGGTCAGTGCACATCATACCTACTGGTTGGATGGACACTTAGAATATTAGCCTTTTATATATATACTAGGGGCCCGGTGCACAAAAATTTGTGCACTCGGTGGGGAGGAGGGGTCCCTCAGCCCGGCCAGTGCCCTCTCACAGTCTGGGACCCCTTGGGAGATAACGACCTGCTGGCTTAGGCCTGCTCCTGGGTGGCAGAGGGCAGGCCCAATCCTTAGGTGCAACCCCTGGTCGGGCTCAGAGCAGGGCCGATTGGGGAGTTGGGGCACTGCCCCCTGTCATGCACAGAGCAGGGCGGATTGGGAGGTTGCGATGCCACCCTCAGTCACGCTCAGGGTAGGGCCGATTGGGGGGCTGGGGCACCGCCTCCTGTCACACTCAAGGCAGGGTCAATGGGGAGGTTGCGGTGCCACCCCCTGTCATGCACAGAGCAGGGCCCATCAGGGGGTTGGGGCTCCGTACCCTGCACGCACAGAGCAGGGCCCATCAGGGGGTTGGGGAGCTCCCCCCTGTCACTCACAGAGTAGGGCCGATAGGGGAGTTGGGGCACCGCCCGCTGTCACACACAGAGCAGGGTGGATCAGGGGGTTGGGGTGCTGCCACTGTCACACTCAGGGCAGGGCCGATGGGGAGGTTATGGCTCTACCCCATCACACACAGAGCAGGGCCCGTGGGGTGGGGGTTGGGGCGCCGCCCTCTATCACCCACAGAGCAGGGCCAATCAGGGGATTGGGGCGCCGCCACTCTCACTCTCAGGGCAGGGCTGATGGGGAGGTTATGGCTCTATCCCGTCACACACAGAGCAGGGCCGATCAGGGGGTTGGGGCGCCGCACCCTGTCACACACAGAGCTGCAGGGTGGTCAGGGGGTTGGGGAGCTACCCCTATCAGGCACAGAGCAGGGCTGATCAGGGGGTAGGGGCACCTTCCCCTGTCACAAACAGAGCAGGGCGGATAGGGAGGTTGTGGCCCTGCCCCCTGTCACACACAGAGCCGCAGGGCGATCAGGGGGTTTGGGCGCTGCCCCCTGTCACACTGATCCCGGTGCTGGGAGGCATATTACCCTTTTACTATATAGGATAGAGGCCTGGTGCATGGGTGGGTGCCGGCTGGTTTGCCCTGAAGGGTGTCCTGGATCAGGGTGGGGGTCCCCACTGGGGTGCCTGGCCAGTTTGGGTGAAGAGCTGAGGGCTGTTTTCAGGCTGGCGAGTGACTGAAGCTCCCAACCACTCCTTTTTTTCTTTCTTTTTTTTTTTTTTTTATTCTGGGCCAGCTTTAGCTTTGAGGCTTGGCTCCAGCTCTTAGGTCTCCGCTGCTGAAAGCAGGTTTCTGGCCTTTGTTTACCTTCTGTATTTGAAACAATGTTGCGATCCTGCTGTCTGAAGCCCTGCGGACTAAAGCAAGTTTCTGGGGTTTTGTTTAGCTTCTATATTTGTAACATAGTTGATTAGAGTTGCAGCTCAGAGGCCTGCAGCGGCGGGGAACGTTGGAGTCCTCCGTCACTGAAGCAAGCAAGCCTCATGTTAGTTTCAAGCTGCCTGGCTGCCGGCCGCCATCTTGGCTGCCAGTTAATTTGCATATCGTCCTGATTAGCCAATGGGAAGGGTAGCGGTCGTATCCTAATTACCATGTTTCTCTTTTATTAGATAGGGTAGATACTTGTTTTTTTCTGTCTATATTACAAGCAGATACCATTATAGACATTATTTTTCCCATGTCTTACTATATGTGTGTGAGTATTCTTTTTTTTTTCTTATGAGAATTCTTTTGGGTAATTATATAAGATAGAAATTGTCATTTTATAGAATATGTGCATGTTCAACTTCATGAAGTAATGCCAATCTGATTTCTAAAGTATGTAGCGTTGCCGAAACTGGTTTGGTTCAGTGGATAGAGTGTTGGCCTGTGGACTGAAAGGTCCCAGGTTCGATTCCGGTCAAGGGCATGTACCTGGGTTGCGGGCACATCCCCATTTGGAGATGTGCAGGAGGCAGCTGATTGATGTTTCTCTCTCATCAATGTTTCTAACTCTCTATCTCTCTCCCTTCCTCTCTGTGAAAAATCAATAAAATATATTAAAAAAAAATAAAGTATGTAGCGTTTTCTAAGGTACCTAAGAATTCCAAAGCATCACATACTCATTAGTTGTTGGTATTTTGTCAGACTTTTTTTTTTTTTGCCAGTTTCATGGGTATTTGTGGATATATAATTAAGGTTTTATTTTACATCATCGTCATTACTAATGATGTTTCTATTAAGGTTCCCCATTTTCTCTAAAACTCTATTCAAGCATTTTGCTGATATTTTTTTCCTGCAGGGTAGGTGGTTTGCTTTATATTTATTTTTAGAAATATATATATGTATATATATATATATATATATATATATATATATACACACACACACACACACACATACACACATACATATATATTCAGAAAGATAGTGTTATATATGTTTTAAATATCTTATTTCACATTGTGGCTTGCTTTTCATTTGCTTTATGGTCTTTTGATGGCGGGTGCTCTTAATTTTAATGTAGTCAAATTTATCAGCCTTTTCCTTTATGACTTGTAATTTGTGTTTTGTTTGATAAGCCTTTCCTTATTCAAATTTTATAAAAATAGCCTCCTTTGTTGTGTAATAATTGAGCTATGATTTTGTCTTTTCAATGTAAGTATTTTTTTCCACTGGGAACTTGTGTGTGTGTGTGTGTGTGTGTGTGTGTGATTTGAGTAAAGACTCAGGCTACCCCCCCCCCCCCAAATGAATAACCTTTTGTTCTAGCACAGTTTTAAAAAGTCTATCCATTCCTCACTGACTTGAAATAACACCATTGTCATGTCATGTGCCCAATGTATGCACAGGTCTCTTTTTGGGTTTTTAGTTATGCTCCATTGGTCTATTTGCCTATCTCTGCACCCTATTTACCCATATCTCAATTTCTATAGCTTTATGCTAACTCTTGATATCTGGAAGGGAAAGTTATTCAGTTTGTCCTTTTCATCAAATGTGTCTTGGCTATATTTTGGTCCTTTGCACTTCCTTATAAATTTTAGAATCAGTTTGCTCAGTTTCACAAAATAGTAAAATGTTGCAATTTTAATTTGGATGTCACAAAAAGCTCTAAAAGTTTGAAAAACAATTCAATCAAGCTAAAAATAGTGGGAGGCAAGAAAGAAAGCAGTAGTTTACAGCACATTCTGTTATGAGCCATAGTTGGTACAAAGATTCCTTCTAAGAAAGCTCATCCCCACAATAATGCTTGACTTTTCCCTTAGCATTTGTTTTTCCTACTCTACTGGTTAGAGTTCAACTCAACTTTTTTCTTTTAACTAAAAAAAAACTTTTATCATTCTTTAGAACCATATGAAATGTCATCATGTGAGCTACTTGTAGATTTAAGAATCAATAAAAGTTGAAAAAACCGATTTTATTTTTACCACTCTAGCAATAGTGCCAATGGAAGAATTAAAACAAATACAATAAAGACAAGAAACACACAGGGAGAAAGAGGGAGGGAGGGAGAGAGAGTGAAACTCCGGTTACAACTTCTAGCTCAAAAATATTTGAATTAAAGTGAAAAATAGATATATGTAGATTATTAGCCAGACTGCACCATATTAACTAATCAATGTGTGCCACAAATAAAAATCTCCCTTTTAAATACTTGGTTTAAAGATTTATTTCTAAAATTTATCCATAGTTGATTTCCAGTGAATGCTTCTTTTTTCAAAAAAAGATTTTATTTTGATTTATGACAACTACATATATGGTCATTCAGATGACTAAAATATATTTCTTACACATATATTGTCTTGTCCACAGTTCCTGGCTCATATCTTCCAGAACTCTTGAAAGTTCCTAAATGTTGAGGGGGTGGTATCTTTTGTTTTATTAATGGGGAGACTTTTGGAAAGCACCTAAAAATGTGGGGGCTGGTTGCTAAGAGAACCAACCATATGATTAGTGGGTAGGAACTTTCAGTCCTCCCCCCATCTCCAGGGATGGGAGAGGGGGTGGAGGTTGAATCAATAATTAATGACCAATGATTTAATCAATCATGCCTGTATAATGAAGCCTCCATAAAAAGCCCAAGAGGACAAAGTTCTTAAAGTTTCTGATTTGGTGAATACCTAGAGATGTAGGGAGAATCGCATGCCTGAAGAGGGCATGGAAGCTCTGTACCCTTTCCGACATATCATGCCCTATGCATCTCCTTCATCTGCCATCACCCGAATTATATCCCTCTTCAACAAACCAGTAATCTATTAAGTAACATGTTTCTCTGAGTTCTGTGTGCCATTCTAGCAAATTAATGGAACCAAGATGGGGGTTATGGGAGCCTCTTATTTATGGCAAGTTGGTCAAAGTACAGGTAATGACCTGAACTTGTCATTAGAATTTTGAGTTGAAGGGGGTCATTGGGACCCTTGATATATAGTCATTTGGTCAGAATAACAGCTAAGAGCCTGGGCTTTTGGATCATGTTAGAAATGTATGTGGGGATGTGGGGGTTTTGGCAGTAGGAGGGCAATTTTGTAGAACTGAGTCCTTAACCTGCCGAATCTTAATGCTATCTCTGGTTGGCAGTGTCAGAATTTAGTTGAATTCTTGAACACCCCCTTGGTATCTGAGGTTTGTTGGTAGGGAGGGACACTCCCTTGTTGGAATTGGGTCTGGGAACCATATTCATTTGGTGTCATAAGTGAGATTTGCTAAAATGACCCTGGCTCATGGAAAAGTGTTTTGGGTCTTGCAACCTCTGAGGTACAAAATGCTAATAATAATTGTTCTGTCTACCAGCAAAAGAGACAGAAACTGCAAGTGGCCATGTGGCAGATTTCCCTGGTGGGAAGGCTCCAAGCATAGCTGGCAAGAGAGATGGGTGCTGATGGCCCTGGGGGGCTACAAATGGATCTTGACAGGAATGGGCACTGATTTGTAGTTGCAAATGCTCAGAGTATTATGAAAAAACCTGAACACAAGGTATAACACCCATTTGGATGGCTGAGCATTATTCTTCAGATTAAAGAATACACTTTACAGCTCATAATATCTACCAATGGGAAGAGAGATAAAGCATTCTGAATACTAGTTTGATAATTTGGATGGGCAATGAAAACATTGGTTGTTTAAAATGGGGGAAGATAAGGCATTAAGGTCTGACTTACAGGCCTTCATGAATGTGTGCTCCCACTCAACACAAACATAAGTATGGCCAAAAGAATGTTCCCACTAGATAGATATCTCTGTTTTTCTGGTGAATCTGGGAACATGGGTATGGAGGAGAAGGTGTTGTGATACATTCTTTCCCACATCACTTCATTTTCCCCCCTTTACTTCATACATTGGTCCAGAACCAGGGCTGCAACTACAAGGCTTATAAACACGGATGATTCCTAAGCAAGAAACTGTAACTATGTTTTTAACCTTTATGCCACAATTCCAAAGGGCCTGATTGGACAGGATGTGCCTTCAACCTATCTGACAAAATTGAGGCTAACAGTGAATGCAGCTCTATTGCCTGGTGGTAAAGATAGCCCACTAATTCTGCATCTGTATAATCTTACCCCATGTGAACAGAAATGAATTGAGAGGGAGGCATTTGCTGGACTAGTATTGCTGCCTGCAAACTAGATCAGCACAGTGGTGAACTTAAAGACCCTTTCAAAGATGGAAAAGTTTGGGCATAAATAGAAAGGAGGAAAAAGAATAACCATGGGTAAACGGATGAATGAGTTATATAATAAGGGAAATTCAAGATTACACTAACATCTTAAAAAGAGGTTAACAACAACAAATGAGGTTGTCTCATAGCTCCATTATACCAGATGCCTGAAAAGATGAAGCCATGTATTGCTGAGACCATTCCTGCTTTTGATACCTTAGAAGATCAAGTGTAAGACTCAAACCTGAGTGGCCTCACCTTGGGACATATTTTCATGTGGTAAGATGATGGACTGGGTAATTAGTGACTGAGATTCTAGTACTGTGTCAGTACCTTTTGACTTTTATGATTGTTTTGCTATAAGGAATCTGTGTTCAAAGACCAGAGTTTATTATGATTTATAAGAAACATATATTTGGTCATTTAGATGACCAAATTTCTCATATATATTTGGTCTTCATCCACAATACCTAAATCTTGAAATTTCCTAAGTGTTAAGAGTGAAAGATGTGTCTTTTGTTTTGTTAATGATGTAACCTTTGGAAAGTACCTAAGGATGGATGCTGGTTACCCCTCACCTCCAGGGAAGGGAGAGGGGCTAGAGGTTGTTTAATAACCAATGGCCAATAATTTAATCAATCATGCCTATGTAATGAAGTCTCCATTAAAAACTCAAGAGGACAGGGTTCTTAAAGCTTCTGGGTTGGTGAACATGTGGAGATGTAGGCAGAGTGTCATGCCTGGGGAGGGTATGAAAACTCTACACCTCTTCCCCACATCTCTTGCCTATGCATCTTCTCCATCTGGCATCTTCTGAGTTATATTCTTTTGCAGTAAACTAGTGATCTAGTAAGTAACATGTTTCTCTGAGTTCTGTGAGCCATGCTAGCAAATTAATGGAACTCAAGGAGTGGGTTGTACAGAATCTGATTTATAGCCAGTTAGAACTATACAGGTTTGGTCTGGTGCCCCTGCTCACTTACTCCACCATCCTGCTGTGGCCAATGCCAACCATGTTCCGCACACGCCCCCTTGTGGTGAGCGCATGTTATAATGACCAATTGTTCAGTTGTTTCTGTTCACTCTATTTGCATATTAGCCTTTTATTATATGGGATAGAGAGTTTTGACTCAGGCCAATTAAGTTTGTATTAGTTTGGTTTTTATTTTTTTTTTTTAGGGAAATCCCATCATAGATGACATTAATTGCAATTCATCCACAATCATCTATTAGGTTCTCTTCTTTCTTTCTTTTTAAAAGAATTTTTTCAATTGATTTTTAGAGAGAGAGGAAGGGAGAGAAAGAAACATGATTGTGAGAGCCAAACATCTATAGAATGCCTCCTGCATGCCCCCTACTGGGGAATGAGCTGAAAACCACAAACTGGGCACGTATCCTGATCAGGAATGGAACCAGCAACCTTTTGGTGTACTGGATGATGCCGAGTCAAGTCACACTAGCCAGGTTCTCTTATTTTTTGATTGAGATAGAATGTTCATTGACAGAAAAGTTTCTGATATGCATCACTTGGCATTTGAAATATATTTAGCATGAAGGGGGAAACTGATGATTTTGGGTTATCTTGTGTGTTGGTTTTTTTTTTAATGTTTGTTTCATTGCATTAAAAAAAAAGAATAATATGAGCCTAAGGAGAACATCAATCAATAAATAGAATATGCTTGCTTTCAAATTACAAAACTTGAGGTTTATTTTGTTCTTTATAAAAACTGAGTTCTCAGTTTAGAAGAGTAGTATAACTTTCATTTACAAATAAATGAAAGAGAATTTGCTTGGCTGTCCCACCTAAACAAAAACACTATATCTAATGCACTGTATAATGAATATAAACAATCATTCTGTATTACAATAATCAAACTTACTGAAAGTAGATCTTAATTATTCCAATTACTGAAAAGAAATAGAATCCCAGCAACAACACAGAGCAGGTAACTATTAAGGAACCAGCTCTGGATAGTTGACCTCTCCAAATCACTTTTAAGTGCGATAGAGATGCCGTATAGCCTAAGAGGCCAACCACAGAACACTGCCACCCAGAGGCTGAGCCACAAACTGACTCTTTTCTAAACACAAAATAAGGCAGTCTGGGAAACAAATACGGCCTGCTTTAAAATAAGGACTGTGGTTTACAACACAGAGGAACAGTGTATCGCAGGGAAACTCAACACTCTCCTGAATACCTGGCAGGACTAAAGGCGAGCCAGACTGAAGAATAGAAGAACCGAAGGACCTTCACTACTGCAATTTTTTTTTTCACCTTTTAACTAAGAAACCAATTTTTTTCTTTTTTTTTCTTTTCTTCTTTTTTTTTCTTTTTTTTCCCTTCTTTTTTCCATCATCTGATTTTACCCTTTTAATTACTACCTTCTTATTTTTAACCAGTATTATTACTGCTACCATTTTACCATTTTTTTTTAAAGTGCCATTTTATTTTCTCTTTCTTTTATTTTGGGATTAGTGTTCTCCATTCTATTTTCATCGTTATATTATTGGTTGTTTCTAGTTTGCATCCATCTCCAGGGAGCTGTTAATGGAATTTGTTGGGATTAGTGGCGGTTCTACAGGAGTATTCTCCTCATATAAAAAGTCTCTTCCCCTCTTCCACTTCATTCTCTCTTTTCGCTCTTTTTTTCTTTTCTTTTCTCGGTTTTATTTTCCCCCCTCCTTTTTCCCAATTTCATTTTTGCACTCCTTTTTTTGGTCCCTACTTTTCTTTTCTTTTTTCTCTTTTATCTTCATTCTTCCTTATGCCCTAATTCTCTTAATTCGGGCGGTCACCTTTATTTGGGGTTATTAATATCGTGAATATATTTGTGTTTAGTGCCTGGTACGTGGTGCCTGGTTGTGTTGTATTTTGTGCCTTTAAATCAACGCAGCAGATCCAAGCAACAGCAGCCTCCTGAGCACCACACCCTCTGCTGAGGAACAGCAGCTGTACGTGAAACCTCCCCTCACCAGCCAGAAGAGCCACCACAGCTGTGAACAGCACCCACAAGAGGAGCTGCTGCCAACTGAAGAGCAGCTGCTACTGCAACCGCCCGAAGAGCAACCACAGACCAAGGAGTCACTGGACCAAGGGAGCAACCACTGAACGACTCAACGTCTAGATATGTCAGTGAGATCAAACATGGGTAGACAAAGAAACCCCCAAAGGAAAGAGAAGGAGGACTCTCCAGAAAAGCAGCTAAGCAATACAGAGGCATGAAACATGACAGAAAAAGAATTCAGAATAAGGGTCCTAGAGTGCATAAATTGGATGGAGGAAAAAATCGACAACCTCTGTAAGAAGCAAGAAGAAACAGATGAAAAAATCAATAACATATGGAAAAAGCTAGAAGAAACAGATGAAAAAATCAACAACTTAAGTAAGACCCAAGAAGAAATGAAGAGTGATATAGCTGCAATGAAAAACACCACTGAAAGTATCAACAGTAGACTAGGAGAAGCAGAGGACCGAATTAGTGAATTAGAAGACAAGGAAGCAAAACACACCCCACTGCAATTGGAGAAAAAAATTAAAAGACAGGAGGAGAGTCTAAGGGAGCTTTGGGACAACATGAAACAAAACAACATACGAATAATAGGTGTACCAGAACAACAGAAAGATGAACAAGGATTAGAAAACCTATTCAAAGAAATAATATCAGAAAACTTCCCTGAGGTGGGGAAGAATAAAGTCACACAAGCCCAGAGAGTCCCAAACAAGGTGAACCCGAAAAGACCCACACCAAGACACATCATAATTACCATGGCAAATGTTCAGGACAAAGAGAAAATTTTACAGGCTGTAAGAGAGAGACGGAAAGTTACATACAAGGGAGCTCCCATTAGATTATCAAATGATTTCTCAACAGAAACACATCAGGCCAGAAAAGAATGAATGGAAATTTCAAAGTGATGCAAAGCAAAGGACTGAATCCAAGAATACTCTATCCAGCAAGGCTATCATTCAAACTTGAAGGGGAAATAAGAAGCTTCACAGACAAAAAAAGGCTAAGGGAGTTTATCACCACCAAGCCAGCAATGCAAGGAATGCTAAAGGGACTGGTATAAAAATAAGAAATAAAAAGCTCAGAAAGAAAACAGCCACACAAAAACAGAATTGGCTACAAACAAGTACCTTTCAATAATAACTTTAAACGTAAACGGACTAAATGCTCCAAACAAAAGACATCGAGTGGCTGAATGGATAAAAAAACATGACCCATACATCTGCTGTCTACAAGAAACCCACCTCATTAGAGGGGACTCACACAGAGTGAAAGTGAAAGGATGGAAAAATATCTTTCAGGCAAATGGAAAGGAAAAGAAAGCTGGGGTAGCAATACTTATATCGGACAAAATAGACCTCAAAGTGAAGGCCATAACAAGAGATAAGGAAGGCCACTTCATAATACTAAAGGGATCAATACAACAAGAAGATATAACCCTGGTAAACATATATGCACCCAATTCAGGAGCACCCAAATTCATAAAAAAACTCCTGGAAGATATCAAAGGAGAGATCGACAACAATATAATCATAGTAGGGGACTTTAATACACCACTGACGACAGCACTGGATAAGCTCTCTAGACAAACAATCAGCAAAGATACAGCAATCACTAGATCAGATGGACTTAATAGACATCTTCAGAACACTTCACCCCAAAGCCAGGGAATATACATTCTACTCAAATGCTCATAAGACATATTCAAAAATAGACCATCTATTGGGTCACAAGCAAAGTATCTCCAAATTCCAGAAGATTGAAATCATTAAAAGCATCTTCGCAGACCACGATGGCATAATATTAGAAATAAACTACAATAAAAGCAACCCAAAATACTCAAACACCTGGAAGCTGAATAGCATGCTATTAAATATTGATTGCGTTACCAATGATATCAAAGAAGAAATTAAAACATCCTGGAAACTAATGACAATGAAAACACAGCAATCCAAAACCTATGGGAAACAATGAAAGCAGTCCTGAGAAGGAAGTTTATAGCTCTACAGGCCAATCTCAAAAAACAAGAAAAAATGGTAGTAAATCATCTAACTCTACAACTCAAAGAATTAGAAAGAGAGCAACAAGAAAACCCCAGAGTGAGCAGAAGGAAGAAGATAATAAAGATTAGAGCAGAAATAAATGACATAGAGACCAAAAAAACAATACAGAAAATCAATGAAACCAAGAGCTGGTTCTTTGAAAGGATAAATAAGATTGACGAACCTCTAGTCAGACTCACCAAGAAGCAAAGAGAGAGGACCCAAATAAACAAATCAGAAATGATAGAGGCGAAATAACAACAGACCCCACAGAAATACAAATGATTGTTAAAAAATACTATGGACAGCTCTACTCCAACAAACTAGACAACCTGGAGGAAATGGACATATTCCTAGAAAAATACAACATTCCAAAACTCAATCAGGAAGAATCTAAAAATCTCAACAGGCCAATAACTATGGAAGAAATTGAAGCAGTCATCAAAAAGCTTCCATCAAACAAAAGCCCAGGACCAGACGGCTTCACAGGGGAGTTTTAACAAACATTCAAGGAAGAACTAAAACCTATCCTCCTCAGACTACTACAAAAAATCCAAGAGGAAGGAACACTTCCAAGCTCATTCTATGAAGCCAGCATCACCCTAATACCAAAACCAGGGAAAGACAACACAATGAAAAAGAATTACAGGCCAATATCCCCCACGAACATAGATGCCAAAATTCTCAACAAAATCTTAGCAAATCGGATCCAGCGGTACATCAGAAAGATCATACACCATGACCAAGTAGGATTTATCTCAGGGATGCAAGGATGGTACAATATCTGCAAATCAATAAACGTGATACATCACATAAACAAATTGAAAGAAAGAAACTACATAGTCATATCAATTGATGCAGAAAAAGCATTTGACAAAATTCAACACCCAGTTTTGATAAAAACTCTCAGTAAGACGGGAGTAGAAGGATCATACCTCAACATAATAAAAGCCATATATGACAGGCCCACAGCCAGCATCATACTCAATGGACAAAAACTAACACCATTTCCCCTAAGAACAGGAAGAAGACAGGGATGCCCCCTCTCACCACTCCTGTTCAACATAGTACTTGAAGTGTTAGCCATTGCAATTAGGCAAGAAGAAGAAATAAAAGACATCCAAATTGGAAAAGAGGAAGTAAAACTCTCCTTATTTGCAGAGGACATGATATTCTACATACAAAACCCTAGAGACTCCATCAAAAAGCTACTAGACTTAATACATGAATTTGGCAATGTAGCAGGATACAAAATTAACCCCAAGAAATCTGAGGCATTTCTATACACGAATAGTGAATTTTCAGAAAGAGAGATTATAAAAACAACCCTGTTTACCATCGCACCAAAAAAATTAAGCTACCTAGGAATAAACTTAACTAAAGAGGTAAAAGACCTCTACTCAGAAAACTACAGGACTTTGAAAAAAGATATAGAGGAAGACATAAACAGATGGAAGAACATACCGTGTTCATGGATTGGTAGAATCAACATCATTAAAATGTCCATACTACCCAAAGCAATCTATAAATTCAACGCACTTCCCATTAAAATACCAACGGCATACTTCATAGATCTAGAACGAACTCTCCAAAAATTCATCTGGAATAAAAAAAGACCCCGAATAGCTGCATCAATCCTGAAAAAGAACAAAGTAGGTGGGATCTCAATACCAGATATCAAGATGTATTACAAAGCCACTGTTCTCAAAACTGCCTGGTACTGGCACAAGAATAGGCATATAGATCAATGGAATAGAATAGAGAGCCCAGAAATTGGCCCGAACCAATATGCTCAATTAATATTTGACAAAGGAGGCAAGAACATACAATGGAGCCAACATAGTCTCTTCAATAAATGGTGTTGGGAAAATTGGACGGATATATGCAAGAAAATGAAACTAGACCACCAACTTACACCATACACAAAAATAAACTCAAAATGGATAAAGGACTTAAATGTACGACAGGAAACCATAAAAATTCTAGAAGAATCCAAAGGCAACAAAATCTCAGACATATGCCGAAGCAATTTCTTCACTGATACAGCTCCTAGGGCACTTGAAACTAAAGAGAAAATGAACAAATGGGACTACATCAAAATAAAAAGCTTCTGCACAGCAAAAGAAACCATCAACAAAACAATGAGAAAACCCACTGTGTGGGAAAACATATTTGCCAATGTCATATCTGATAAGGGCCTAATCTCCAAAATTTATAGGGAACTCATACAACTTAACAAAATAAGATAAACGATCCAATAAAAAAATGGGCAAAGGACCTAAATAGACACCTTTCAAAAGAGGACATTCAGAAAGCCAAGAGACCTATGAAAACATGCTCAAAGTCACTCATCATCCAAGAGATGCAAATCAAAACAACAATGAGGTCCTCTCACACCTGTCAGAATGGCTATCATCAACAAATCAACAAACGACAAGTGCTGGAGAGGATGTGGAGAAAAAGGAACACTTGTGCACTGCTGGTGGGAATGCAGACTGGTGTAGCCACTATGGAAGACAGTATGGAGTTTCCTCAAAAAACTGAAAATGGAACTCCCATTTGACCCTGTGATCCCGCTTCTAGGAATATATCCCAAGAAATCAGAAACTCCAATCAGAAAGGATATATGCACCCCTATGTTCATAGCAGCACAATTCACCATAGCTAAGATCTGGAAACAGCCTAAGTGCCCACCAGTAGATGAATGGATTAGAAAACTGTGGTACATCTACACGATGGAATACTATGCTGCTCTAAAAAGGAAGGAACTCTTACCATTTGCAACGTCATGGATGGAACTGGAGAGCATTATGCTAAGTGAAATAAGCCAGTCAATGAAGGAAAAATACCACATGATCTCACTCATTCATGGATAATAGAGACCAGTATAAACTTTTGAACAAAAATAGATACAGAGGCAGAGCTGCCTCAAACAGGTTGTCAAACTGCAGCGGGAAGGCTGGGGCGGGTTGGGGGGCAGGAGGGAGGTGGGTAAGAGATCAACCAAAGAACTTGTATGCATGCATATAAGCATAACCAATGGACATAAGACACTGGGGAATAGGGGAGACTAGGGGACTGTCTAGGGCGGGGGGGGGGGCCGGAAATGACACATATGTAATACCCTTTGTAATACTTTAAGCAATAAAATAAAAAATAAAAAATAAATAAAAAGAAATAATTATGTGATGTGGTAATCATCACTACAGTGGCAATAATCCTATATAATAAAGAGGGAATATGCTAATTTGTCCATGACTGTGTCTGAGTCTTGACCATCAATGGGTTGCGCATGCACAGGAGCTGGGGGGCAGTGGCGGGGCCCAGGACTTCTTCCCCCTGCGGTGGCATACCCAGGACTGCCCATTGCTAACATCCCGCCCAGTGCTGAGGTGAAGCTGCCTTTCAGACTATAACTTCAGCCACTGAAGATCAAACTGTACACCCCAAATGCTTTTTTTTGGATTGTCCAGGTGGTAGTGGAAAAACATATCTGTATACAGTTTTAATACATTATAGTAGAGGTTGTGGTGGTTCTATTTTACCCACAGCATCTACAGGAATTGCTGCAAATTTACTTCTTGGTGGAAGAACCTTTTCATTCCCAATATACATTACCAATTCCATTAAATGAAACTTCAATTTCTAGACTCGATATAAACATTGAAGTTGCTAAAACCATTAAAAAGGCCAAACTTCTCATTATTGATGAATGCACCATGGCATCCAGTCATGCTATAAACTCCATAGACAGATTACTAAGAGATTGTGAATTTGAATGTTGCATTTGGTGGGAAAGTTCTCCTCAGAGGGGATTTTCGACAATGTCTCAGTGTTGTGCCACATGCTATGTGATTGGCCATATTGTAAACAAGTTTAAAGTACCGTAATGTTTGGGGATGTTTTGAAAGTTGTCTCTTAAAACAAATATGAGATCAGAGGATTCTGCTTATAGTGAATGGTTAATAAAACTTGGAAATGGCAAACTGGATAGCAGTTTTCATTTAGGAATGAATATTATTGAAATCCCCTGTTAAATGATTTGTAACAGATCTATTATTGAAGCTACCTTTGGAAATAGTAGATCTATAGATAATATTATGAATATATCTAAACGTGCAATTTTTTGTCCAAAAAATGAGCATGCTCAAAAATTAAATGAAGAAATTTTGGATATACTCGATGGAGATTTTCACACATATTTGAGTGATGATTCCATTGATTCCACAGATAATGCTGAAAAGGAAAATTTTCCCATCGAATTTCATAATAGTATTACTCCTTTGGGAATGCCGTGTCATAAATTAAAATTGAAAGTGGGTGCAATCATCATGCGACTGAGAAATCTTAATAGTAAATGGGGTCTTTGTAATGGTACTAGATTTATTATCAAAAGATTATGACCTAACATTATTGAAGCTGAAGTATTAACAGGATCTGCAGAGGGAGAGGTTGTTCTGATTCCAAGAATTGATTTGTCTCCATCAGACACTGGCCTCCCATTTAAATTAATTTGACAACAGTTTCCTGTGATGCCAGCATTTGCTGTGACTATTAATAAATCAGAAGGACAAACTCTAGACAGAGTAGGCATATTCCTACCTGAACCCGTTTTCACACATGGTCAGTTATACGTTGCTTTCTCTCGAGATTGAAGAGCATGTGATGTTAAAATTAAAGTTGTAAATACTTTATCCCAAGGGAAATTAGCCAAGCACTCTGAAAGTGTTTTCACTCTTAGTGTGGTGTACAGGGAGATATTTGAATAAGTTTAATCACTTTATCAGTCATTGCTTGCATCACTGTTGTTTTTATATCATGTTTTTGTTGTTTTTATATCATGTTTTTGTTGTTTTTATATCATGCCTCTGTTGTTATATCATTTTGTTACTGTTTATATACTAATACATTTATATATTATTTTCATATACATTTTACTAATTTCCTTTCTTCTCTGACACTTCTATTATAGAGAAAGGGCAAATAGCAATATTAAAATATTTCCTCTAATTCATTCCCTTTTAATGTGTATGAATTTCGTGCACCGGGCCACTAGTATTATATATAAATGTATCAAATCAATATGTTGTACACTTTAACTTTACACAAACAGAGCCAGTTTGATGATCAGTGAGTTAACATAATCAGAAACACATGTATTTAATTACCCTATGCTGACTCCAGGGTTGGGAAACAAGGTTCTTTTTTTAAAAATATATTTTATTGATTTTTTTACAGAAAGGAAGGGAGAGGGATAGAGAGTTAGAAACATTGATGAGAGAGAAACATCGATCAGCTGCCTCCTGCACACCCCCTACTGGGGATGTGCACACAACCAAGGTACATGCCCTGGACCGGAATCGAACCTGGGACCCTTCAGTCCGAAGGCCAATGCTCCATCCACTGAGCCAAATCGGTTAGGGCAAGGTTCTTTTTTTTAAATTAAATCTTTATTGTTCAGATTATTACAGTGGTTCCTCTTTTTTCCCCCTATAGATCCCCTCCACCTGGTTCCCACCCCACCCTCTGCTCTTAAACCCCCCCCCCCCCACTGTCCTCATCCATAGCTGTATGATTTTTGTCCAGTCTCTTCCAGCACCCCCCACACCACTTTCCCCCTGAGAATTGTCAGTCCACTCCCTTTCTATGCCCCAGATTCTATTATATTTACCAGTTTATTCTGTTCATCAGATTTTTTATTCACTTGATTTTTAGATTCACTTGTTGATAGATATGTATTTGTTGTTCATAATTTTTATCTTTACCTTTTTCTTCTTCCTCCTCTTCTTAAAGAATACCTTTCAGCATTTCATATAATACTGGTTTTAGCTTTTTCTTATCTGTGAAGCTCTTTATCTGACCTTCAATTCTGAATGATAGCTTTGCTGGGTAAAGTAATCTTGGTTGTAGGCTCTTGCTATTCATCACTTTGAACATTTCTTGCCACTCCCTTCTGGCCTGCATAGTTTCTGTTGAGAAATCAGCTGACAATCGAATGGGTACTCCCTTGTAGGTAACTAACTGTTTTTTCTCTTTCTGCTTTTAAGATTCTCTCTTTGTATTTTGCTCTTGGCATTTTAATTATGATGTGTCTTGGTGTGGTCCTCTTTGGATTCCTTTTGTTTGGGATTCTCTGAGTGTCCTGGACTTGTAAGTCTATTTCTTTCACCAGGTAGGGGAAGTTTTCTGTCATTATTTCTTCAAATAGGTTTTCAATATCTTGCTCTCTCTCTTCTTCTGGCACCCCCATAATTAGGATGTTGATTTGTTTGAAGTTGTCCCAGAGGCTCCTTACACTATCTTCATATTTTTGGATTCTTTTTTCTTTTTGCTTTTATGGTTGGGTGTTTTTTTGCTTCTTCATATTTCAAATCTTTGACTTGATTCTTGCAATCCTCTAGTCTGCTGTTGGATCTCTGTATATTATTCTTTATTTAAGTCACTGTATGCTTAATTTCTAGTTGGTCCTTTTTCATAACCTCGAGGGTCTCACTAGATTTATCGAGGGTCTCACTAAATTTATCAGCGGTTTCTAGAAAATTCTTGAAAAACCTTGTAACCATGGTTTTGAACTCTATATCCAGTAGTTTGCTTTCCTCCATTTCTGTCATTTGTGACCTGTTTCTTTGTCTCCGCATTTTGGCTGCTTCCCTGTGTTGATAGAGTGGCTTTCTGTGCTAGGTGTCCTATACGGCCCAGTGGCTCAGCCTCTCCAATTACCTGAGGTGGACACTTGGTGCACCCCTTTGTGGGCTGTGTTCACAGTCTTGTTGTAGTTAAGCCTTGACTTTTGTTGGTATCACTGGGAGGAATTGACCTCCAGGCCAATTGGCTGTCAGAATCAGCTGTGTCTATGGTGGGAGAACTTCTGTGCTGGAGACACCCTTCTGGGGCAAGACATGCTTCAGTGGGGCTTTGGTGCTCTCTGAGTCTTCCCCCTGAGTGTGTCCCTTATGGATCTGAGGAGTTGTAATCTGGATGGTCTCACTCTGACCACTGGGTACACTGACACTTGGATCTCTAAGGAGGTGCTAATTTAGCCACTGCCCGAGGCTACCCAGCAGGACCTACGGAGAGATCTGCAGATTCCTCTTCTTTGTTTTGGGTTTGTAGGTGCCCAGATGAGGCCCAGCTGTGAAGCCATGCAAGCTGTTGTGGGGCCTTGGGCCTTCTTTTGGATGTTCTGGGTCTCTCTGACCCAGCTGCAATTTTTTAGGAAATTTTAGATTACAAAGGGCCGGGTCATTCATATGCAAAAGCCTCTGTGCACAGCTTGGGTGGGGTGGAGTCTCAGGGAATCAACAGGGTGGAGCAAGCAGCTATGGCTGATCCTCAGCCCTGCCCTAAGTGTCCCCGGGTCTCAGTGTCCCACAGTAATCCCTGTAAGCACCTCTGAGAGAGTTTCGCCTGATGCCAAACAGTCCAGTTTCTCCGCATATGAGTCTGGGTCCCCAGAGACTCACCCAGAACTGGAGTTCAGAGCAGTCGGGAGCTTGTGTCTCCCTCCTGATTGAAAAAGACAACCGCATCCTCAGTTGCCAGCCCTTTCCGTGTGTGCCTCCTTACCTCTGCACTTTACTTCTGCACCTCATCTGAGTCTCAGTGTGCTTTTCTCTTTCCTTCTAGTTGTAGAATTTCCACTCAGCCAGCCTTCCTGTGGTTCTGGATGATGTCCGTTTTGTCTTTTAGTTGTAGTTTTTTTGTTTTTGTTTTTGTTTTTAAGAATACTTCTACAGCCTTACTCTTTTTTTTATTGTTTAAAGTATTACAAATAGTAGTAAGTACATATGTCACATTTTTTTCCCCATTGACCTTCCTCTGGCCTCCCCTACCCACCCCCCACCCCCCGCACATGCGCTCAACTCCCCCCAAGGTCTTGTGTCCATTGGCTATGCTTATATGCATGCATACAAGTAGTTTTGAAGTGTTTGTGGGAGGCAGCAGTTTCAGGTGTTTACCTATGCTGCTATCTTGGTTTTCTCCTGGAAACAAGGTTCTTAATTGCTACTGGGAAATGGATTCAGCTCTGTGTCACAATCTCATGTTGCTACTTTCCATTCCTATCCCATAAAGCATTCTGCTATTGAAACCCATTCCTCTAGAACTGGTTATCTTTTAAGGCATTAGTTTGCAAGAACTTTGCATCTATGAGAATTGTGAAATTTTATCTAAAAAATTAGGGTGATGGGGAACTAACAACATGGATTGCCAGCTTTTAAAGAATCAACTATTCTTCCCGTGCTTTCTTTAGAGAAAGGGTGTTATAACAATTAACTGAAAAAAGTATTAACGACATGTTTTCAGACAAAACATAGTCTTTCAAATTAAATGCATTTAACTGTATGAAAAACTCAATATATAGACCTTTGTTTAGAGTGTTATGGCAGGTTAGACACTTAGATAAATTCTCATGTTGAAAACAAGGAAATCCTTCACAAAATATATTGTAAAACTTCCCATAAGTGCATTCAGTGTTTAGCAAAGAAATATTTTAGCCTAAAAAGTTAGTCAGAATCTAGAAAGGTAACCAGAGCTGCAGGTAGCATTCATCCTGTGAGCATTTCTAAAACAAAGGAAACTGAAGGATGGGTCATCTTCATCTCTCAGTGCTTTTTGTTTTATATTCTATTTCATCTGATATTAATCTAGCCATAACCTACTAAATTTGTGTAGAATTTATTTTGTATATGTTGTTTCCATCTTTTTATTTTTACCCCTTTTAGATTGTTTTACATGTGTTTTTTGTAAACAGCATGCATTGAAAATTTTCACTTCTCCCAATCTGACAATTTTGCCTTTTAATTGGAATATTTAGATCATTTACATTTATTGAGACTACTGATATGGTTGAATTTATATCTATAATTTTCTTTTGTGCTACCAGTTTGCTTGGAAGTATTACTATTATAGTGAAAATAACAATATGTATTTTATATACTCTTCATGGATTCTTGAGTCAACAAGTAGCCCGTTCAAGGATATTTCATATTGTTTAACCATTATTGTCCAAAGAAGAATGGTAGACATTTGTAATAGAAATAAAAAGAATTAGGTACATTCTATCCAGTAGATTAGGAAATACAAATGCAAAGGGAAAAGTCAAGCATTACTGAGGGGATGAGCTTTCTTTCAAGGAAACCTTAGTGCCAGCTATGGCTCATAGCAGAATGTGTTAATACATGATTGTTTTTTATGAGTGGCTTGTTCTGCCTTTCATTGCTCTATTATGTCTCTGAGCATGAATGATTTATTTAATTGTTGATAGCAAAGGCACTTATGTTATTTGTTCTCAAAATGCCAGTAGTTCTTAGCAAGCAAAACAGTAAGATTTTTTTTTCCTGGTTTGGATTAACATTTCATATTCTTTTTTCTCTTTTTGAACACCATGTTTCTACTCTCTTATACAGGGTGTTCCCAAAAAATGTATACGCACTTTAACAGGTGATAGCTCAATTTTGAAAATGAAATGTATTTTCATAAACCCTGCCTATATAATTATTCAAAGAGTTTTTATACAGTTTATGGGACACCCAATATTAGTGAGCACAGAATTATATAAATTTGAGATTATGGCTTCCATAAATAATGATGTGGGATGTAAAAATTGACATTTTAAATCTTTTTAATGAGCAAAAACTATCATCTTTCTATTTTTCTTTGAAAGTAATTTAATTTAAAGTGTATTAGGAAATGATTAGTTAAATAATTCTTTATACCTCTTTCCTACCTCTAATATAGCCAGCTAATCAATAAGCCAAGTGAGCAGTACCTGCATGCTAATGTGTTTCAAAAACACTAGATCTAAAGCACCATATAATGAATATAGACAATCATTTTGTATTACAATCATCACACTTACTGAGACTAGGTCTTAATTATTCCAATTACTAAAAAGAAATAATTATGCGATGTGCTAGTCATCACTGCAGTGGCAATAATATTATATATAAATGTATCAAATCAATATGCTGTACACTTTAACTTTACACAATTTATATGTCAAATATATTGCAATATTAAAAAAGAACACTTATAACATAGATATTTCTAAGAACCCTTCTTTCATGCCATGTTGAAAAGTGTTATACCAGTAAATGGAGGTGATATCTATCCTGCAAAACATGTAGAGCAGTATTTAAAAACACTTGTAATACAAATATTTCTAAGAACACACAAAAAAACCTGTCTGCAGAAATCTCTCTTGTATGTGCTTGAAATTCTACTATTAACAGTTCCTTCTAATTAAAATGGTGCTTTTCTTGCGATCATTTTCAAAAATGAAATGATCCACCCAGAGGACAGGACACTTGTGGTCTCTGACACCTATTGGTTTATTGGGCCTCTTTTCCATGTGAGTGATAGGAGATACCTAACCATGTGAAACATTAAGTAATTGGGCTTATGGAGGAAGGATACATGATGATAAATTTTGGTGCACTGAAGAGAGGCTCTATATACTAACTAAAGGTTGTGGATTACTAGAAGGGTCTGCCCACTAAAATGGCCCTTTAAATTCAATGGAAGCCTAGTGAAATTGGTTAGTTTCTGATAGAATTGAGCAAGGAGAAAGATAGGGTATCAGTAAGGGGTTAAAGGGAAAGGTTCAAGTTTAGCGTTTACTTGGGAATCTGATGAATGGAAGTGTCAGTTAGCCTCACAAAACTCTTCTGTAGTGTTTCTTAGTGAGAAAATGCCTAAATGCCAACTTCACATTCATATACCTGTTCTTTTTATAGTGTTAAGTACAGGGATAACTAATTTAAAAATAAAGGCCTGATTGTGATTTTTTATTTTATTATTTTTTTAAAATATATTTTATTGATTTTTCACAGAGAGGAAGGGAGAGAGATAGAGAGTTAGAAACATCGACGAGAGAGAAACATCGATCAGCTGCCTCCTGCACATCTCCCACTGGGGATGTGCCCGCAACCCAGGTACATGCCCTTGGCCGGAATCGAACCAGGGACCCTTCAGTCTGCAGGCCGATGCTCTATCCACTGAGCCAAACTGGTTTTGGCAGACTGTGATTTTTTAGAGGTGCGAAAATATCCTAAAATATTATGGTGAATCATGAAATTTTTTGGTTTGAATTCTGTTAAGAATGATGGTTACATATAACTTCTGTGGAGTCTATACTAATAATAGACAAATATGTAAATTGACCATCCCTCCATGATGCCCACAACCAATCAGGAGTACATATGCAAATTAACCAGACAAAGATGGTGGGCCTGTGGGCAGCGCACATGCGTGCAGGCACCGAGCGGCTGCGGGTGGGGTGGGACAGTGGGTGGAGAACAGGCAGCTTGGGGGTCTTGGCAAAGCGGGAGAGCAGATGGACAGTGGGCAGCTTGGAGGGTTTGGCAGAGTGGGAGAGCGGATGGAGAGAAGGTGGCTTGGGGGGCTTGGCAGAGTGGGAGAGTGCACGTTGAATGGGTGGTTTGGGGGCTTGGCAGAGCAGGAGAGCAGATGGAGAGTGGGTGGCTTGGAGGGCTTGGCTCCCTCTGTCACCCCAGCTTCCTCAGTGCCACTGTGGAGACTGACAGCAGGGAGGAGGAAGTCCCACCCCCACAGAATCAGCCAGAATCAGCTATTGGTCAGACAGCTCTCTGTGGCCAGCAGAGTGTCCAGTCCTGTCAGCCTGGCCTGAGGGTGGCTGAACTTCCCAGTCCTTTCGGTTTCTGCAAACCCTGGACCAGAAGCAGAAGCCAAGAGCATGGGGAGCACCAGGAATTTGGGAATCGTAGTTCTGGTGGCAGTCCCTGGACTGGAAGCAGAAGCCCAGAGCGCAGGGAGCATCAGGAATGCTGGGAATCTTAGTTCTGGTGGCAGATGCATTGCACGAGCTCCTAGACCCATGGTTCTCAACCTTCCTAATGCTGCGACCCTTTAATACAGTTCCTCATGTTGTGGTGACCCCCCAACCATAAAATTATTTTTGTTGCTACTTCATAACTATAATTTTGCTACTGTTATGAATCTTAATGTAAATGTCTGATATGCTATATGTGTTTTCTGATGGTCATGACCCACAGGTTGAGAAGTGCTGTCCTAGACACTAGAGCAGCCGTGGGCAAACTATGGCCTGCGGGCCGGATGCATCCTGTTTGAAATGAATAAAACTAAAAAAAAAAAGACCGTACCCTCTTATGTAATGATGTTTACTTTGAATTTATATTAGTTCACACAAACACTCCATCCATGCTTTTGTTCCGGCCCTCCGGTCCAGTTTAAGAACCCATTGTGGCCCTCGAGTCAGAAAGTTTGCCCACGGCTGCTCTAGAGCAAAGTGAGCCTGGAGCAAGTTACTGTTGTGGTGGGGGATGGAGGGAAAGCAAAGGTGAGAGACATAAGTAAAGTCAGAGTGTCAAGGAAAAATAAAAGGAAGATATCCTGCAACTTCTAGGAAATCTCCACCAATGGAGCAAAGTAAAAAAGAAAACCTCTATTATTCAGTAGGCACCAAACCAAACTTGGTTGGGGTCTCAGACAATTGCTCACATGATTGAAAAGACAGACAGAAACTCCCAGGTTGGAGAGGGCTGCCCTGAGGGCTCCCCGATTGGAGAGGGTGCAGGTCGGGCTGAGGGACCCCTCCCCCCATGCATGAGTTTTGTACACCAGGCCCCTAGTGTTTTATAAATAAGTACAAGACAGGTGGAAATCTAATAAAACATTATTGTGCTTGAAGTAGTATTGCTAAGGTACACTAATAAAATCATACAATAAATGGATTTCTAAGATCTAACTTACAAATTTGAAATCAAAATAGATACTGGAATGAATTGTTGGCTTGAATGACTAGGAGTTAGGGCTGGGTGGTACAAGGGCCTATTTTTTTGTGTCAGGAGAGAGTGCATACAAAATTCATACAAGCACAGAAGAAGAGGCCCTGCCTTATCAATGTGTAATTGTTCCCTCATAGCAATGATTAGCTGCAGCTGAAGTGGGCATGTGGCTTTGTGAACAGCCATTTTCAGATTAAGGGGGGATTTCATCCTGCAAGAGCATTTAACCAGAGCCTTGTAAAGAAGCATCATTTGGCTTTTCTTTAAAATTGCAAGGAACCTACTATTTAAATGGCCTAAGTGACTTGGGCTGTGTTATTTCAAGCAATTTAGATGTTTAATCTGTGGTAGCAAGTATGATGGCATTGCTGAAAAAAAAGAAAACTGTGAGAAACATGCAAAAGCCTTTCACTTCCCTTTACTAAGATCCCCATTATCTGACTGACAGTTCTAGCTCCACAGAAGGAAAAGTTCCTGTATCCTTCTGAGTCACAGCTGGAAGCAGGTACTACATTCAGAAGGGATAATTGAAGGGAATGAATGAAAGACCTTATTACAACTATGTGGGCAGAGTTAATAGAAACAAGGGATGGTGAAGTATGACCAAAGAGCTGCAACTTCTAGTAGTTAAAGGGTTTGGAGAGGGAACCCCTGCTGAAACTCTGCAAGAGCTCTAATTGTATGAGAGGGCCACCTGATAGCTGTGGCCTATGCTGGAGGAACACAACCATTGCTACCCCCTTGCTAAGCAGGAAGAGAGCCAGATCTCTTGCTTGGGCCTCCCATTGACAATACTCAACAGAAGTCAGAGGGGAAGGGAGTTCACTTGATGGAATCCATAAAAGCCTGTTGGTAAAGATTAAGATAGAGAGGACTAGAGAGTCCATAAAGCTGGACAGGCAAATGGAAAATCATCTTGTATTTCACACTGATGAAGGAGTGGAAAGGGCATCTTTTTTTAATGCCATTTATACCTAAGAGGTATTTTCTCCTCATTTCCAGGAATGGAAGTTTGGCTGAACCCCCAAGAAAACACCATGGACAAATAATGTTCTCTGTCTTAAAGGGTTCAGCTGAGAAGGTAATGAAAATTGTGGAGAGGTAGAGACCTGGAGGTCATGGTGCATCATGGGTGAAAATGTCAACATGCTAATTAGAAGCAGTGATTTTGAGGCACTGCTTATCATCACATTGTATATTTTTTCCTGTATAGAATATTAAAATATCACTATCTGTAGGGGGGAAAGTATAGTAACTCTCATACAATTGAGGAAGGGCATATTTATCCTAAAGAAATAACTCACTGGAGGGTAGTAAAAGGCAGAAAGGGAAGAGACAGTAATTTTAATCTCCTTTTCCTTTCTTCTCCCTCACACCTTTTTCTTACTGTCCATCCTTCCTTTTATTGACTACATCTATTTAATAATGTCATTAAGCCCAAACAAATATTGTATTATCCCATCATAAAACATTTATACATAAGAAACTTGAGTTCTACTACTGAGGCAAATGTCTCTGACCTGGAAAAAAGTATGTGAGCATGTGTGTAAATAACACAGGTTTTATTGGCTAGCTAGTGGCCCAGTGCACGAAATTCGTGCATGGGGGTGTGTCCCTCAGCCCGGCCTGCACTCTTTCCAGTCTGGGACCCCTTGGGGGATGTCCAACTGCCAGTTTAGGCCCAATTGCTGCAAGATCAGGCCTAAACCGGCAGTTGGACATCCCTCTCACAATCCAGGACTGCTGGCTCCTACCCGCTCGCCTGCCTGCCAGCCTGATCACCCCCTAACCACTCCCCTGCTGGCCTGATTGATGCTTAACTGCTCCCCTACCAGTCTGATTGCCCCCAACTACCCTCCCCTGCCAGCCTGATCTCCCCAACTGCCCTCCCTTGCTGGCCTAATTGCCCCGAACTGCCCTACTGTGCTGCGACATGCCTCCTCCACCAGGACCCGCCTCCTCTGTGTGAGGCAGTGGAGACACTGGGACTGGCCTCCTCCACGCTGTGTGGAGCCACAGGACCCCCAGGCCTTGCCTCTCAGAGCAGCAGCCAGGCCCCACCTCCGCTGTGTGCATGGCCATCTTGTGGTGACCATATTGTGGTGGCCATCTTGTGATGACATTGCATGCTTTTATTAGTATAGATAATTCACATACTAACAGTTCATCCATTTAAAGTATACAATTAAATGGTTTTCAGTATATTCACATAGTTATGCAACCATCACCACATTTTTATTAGTATTCTATTGTATATTTTGTTTATTTATTCATTAGTTAATAGACATTTGGGTCGTTTCCAGTTTTTAGCTATTATGAATAGTGGTGTTATGAACATTTCTGTACAACATTTTGAATGGACATATGTCTTTATTTCTCTTGGATATAGACATAGTAGGAGAGTTGCTGGGTCATATGGTAACTCTCTATTTATCTTTTTGAGAGAGTGTCAAACTGTTTTCTACAGATGTTGTACTATTCTGTATAAGCCTTCCAATTTCTTCATATCCTAACCAACACTTATTGTTGTCTGTCTTTTAGATTTAAGTCATTTTGGTGGGTGTGAAGTGGTATCTTATTGTGGTTTTGATTTATATTTCCCTGATGGTTACTAATGTTGATAATCTTGGCACTGGCTGCGTGGCTCAGTTGGTTGGAGCATCATCCCATACACTGAAAGGTCACGAGTTTGATTCCTGGTCAGGGCACATACACAGGTTGTGGGTTTGGTCCCCAGTTGGGGTGTGAATGAAAGGCAAACAAATCTCTTTCTCTCCTTCTCTTCTCCTTCTCCTTCTCCTTCTCCTTCTCCTTCTCCTTCTCCTTCTCCTTCTCCTTCTCCTTCTCCTTCTCCTTCTCCTTCTCCTTCTCCTTCTCCTTCTCCTTCTCCTTCTCCTTCTCCTTCTCCTTCTCCTTCTCCTTCTCCTTCTCCTCCTCCTCCTCCTCCTCCTCCTCCTCCTCCTCCTCCTCCTCCTCCTTCTCCTCCTCCTTCTCCTCCCTCTCTCTCAAATCAATGAACATGTCCTTGGGTGAGGGTAAAAACAAAACAAAATAAAAGTGACCTTGATAATCTTTTCATGTAATTGTTGGCCATTTGTATATCTTTTTGGAGTAATGTCTATTCAAATATCTTACCCATTTAAAAAAATCTTTATTGTTGAAACTATTACGTAGGTCCTCCTCACCTCCTCCATTAAACTCTTCCAGCCTGTTCCCATCCCCCCCACAGGCCCTCATCACCCCAGTGTGTTGATGGGTTATGTATATATGTGTACAAATTCATTGGTTAATATCTTCCCATTCACCCTCCCCTGCCTTCCCTCTGAGGTTCAATAGTCTGTTCATGTTTCTATATCTCTGGGTCTATTTTTGATCATCAGTATATTTGGTTCATTAGATTCCACATATGAGTGACATCATGTGATACTTATCTTTCTCTGACTGGCTTGTTTCAGTTAGCATAATACTCTCAAGGTCCATCCATGCTGTTGCAAATGGTAAGAGTTCTTTCTTTTTTTATTGCCACATACTATTCCATTGTATAAATGTACCATGGCTTTTTTATCTACTCATCTGCTGATGGGCACTTAGGCTGTTTCCAAATCCTAGCTATTGTAAATTGCGTTGCTATGAGCATAGGGGTGCATATATTCTTTCTGATGAGTGTCTTGGTTTTCTTAGGATATATTAATATAAGTCGGATCATTGGGTCAAATGGGAGTTTCATTTTTAAATTTTTGAGAAAACTCCATACTGGTTTCCATAATGGCTTCACCAGTCTGCATTCCTACTAGCAGTGTACTAGGGTTCCCTTTTCTCTACAACCTTACCGACACTTGTCGTTTGTTGATTTGCTGATGATAGCCATTTTGACAGGTGTGAGGGGATATGTCATTGTTGTTTTGATTTGCATCTCTCAGATGATTAGTGACTTTGAGCATTTTTTCATATGTCTCTTGGCCTTCGGTATGTCCACTTGGGAGAAGTGTCTATTTAGGTCCTTTGCCGATTTTTTAATTGGATTGTTTATTATTTTGTTGTTGAGTTGTATAAGCTCTTTATAAATTTTGGTTATTAACCACTTATTGTATGTATCGTTGGCAAATATGTTCTCCTATTCAGTGGATTGTCTTTTAAATTTTTTAAAGAAGCCATAACTGTATTAATGATAGAAATAGTACAAATTTCAATCCAAGCTGCTGTAACTCTTTTAAAACACCCCCAAAAAGTCAAAGACCCCATTTGGACATAACCTTCTGTCCCTTCTTTTCACTCAACTCTGTTTTGTTTTACTGACTGGTTCTTCATTGAGTTCAGCTGCTGCTGCTAGCTGGGCTTGTGTGGTTGCCTGTGTGGAATTTTGTTCCTTGCGCTCTGGTATTCATCACTGTCAGATTCTGTTTCATACCCTATCTCAGCCTGGGTTTGTGGCAATTCCTGCTATGTAGCAGGGATGGTTTTTGTGGCTTCACAGGGAGTTTTGTGCAAGGAACACGGAACCAAGATGGCAGCAGCTGCCTTTTTATTTCCTTTGCTGTAGATTCATTTGTTTATTTTTCTTTTGTATCCCTTGCCCAAGGAGATATATTAGAAAAAATATCGCTACAAGAAATGTCCAAGATTTTACTGCCTGTTTTCTTCTGGGATATTTATAGTTTTGAGTCTAACAAAGTCTTTAATGCATTTTGTGTTTATTCTTGTGTATAGTGCAAGAAGGTGGTCTAGTTTCAATTTATGGCATGTATCTGTCCAATTTTATCAACCTCATTTAATGAGTAGATTGTCTTTACCCCTGTGAAATTCTGCCTCCTTTGTCAAGTATCAAATGTCCATAAAGGTGTGGGTTTATTTCTGGGCTCTCTATTCTGTTCCAATGATTTATATATCTGTTTTTATGCCAGTACCATGCTGTTTTGATTACTTTCCTTGTAGAAGTTTGATATCAGGTAATGGGATTTCTCCAACTTTGTTTTTCTTTCTCAAGATCGCTGTTCCCACTGTACTTTTTTTTTTTTGTGGGGTGGTTTTATATAAATTTTTGGACTATTTGTTCTAGTTCTGTGAAATACATGTCTCGTACCTTGATAGGAATCACATTGAATCTACAGATTGCATTGGGTAGTATGGGCATTTAAAAAAAATCTTTATTGTTGAAAATATTACAGATTTTTCCTCCCTGCCCCCACTCCATACTGTTTTCCATACATGTCCCCTCCCCAGGCCTTTCCTGCACTATTGTTTGTCCATAGGCTATGCATATATGCATATAAGTTTTTTGGTTAATATCTTTCTGCCCCCCCTTCACTCTGAAATACATCATTCTGTTGAATGTTTCAGTGTCTCTGGATCTGTTTTGTTCCTCGGTTTATGTTTTTCATTAGATTCCACATATAAGTGAGAACATGTTACACTGTCTTCCTCTCACTTATTTCTTTTAAAAAAGTTTATTTTATTGTTAAAAGTATTACAGATAGTAGTACATATATCTCCTTTTTTTTACCCCCCCATTGAACTTCCCCCAGCCTCCCCTATCCCCCGGCACATGCCCTCACCCCACCCCCAGTGTCTTCTGCCCATTGGTTATGCTTATATGAATGCATACAAGTCCTTCAGTTGATCTCTTACCTCCCCCCTACACTCCTCAGCCTTCCCACTGTAATTTGACAGGCTGTTCCATGCTTCTCTGCCTCTGTATCTATCTTTCTGTTCATCAGGTTATAATGTTCTCTATTATCCATAAATGAGTGAGATCATGTGGTGTTTTTCTTTCATTTCCTGGCTTATTTCACTTGGCATAATGCTCTCCAGTTCCATCCATGCTACTGCAAATGGTAAGAATTCCTTCTTTTTTATAGCAGCGTAGTACTCCATTGTATAGATGTACCATAGTTTTCTAATCCACTCATCTGTTGATGAGCATTTAGGCTGTTTCCTAATCTTAGCTATTGTAAATTGTGCTGCTATGAACATAGGGATGCATATATCCTTTCTGATTGGTGTTTCTGATTTCTTGGAATATATTCCTATAAGTGGTATCACTGGATCAAAGGCATTTCCATTTTTAAATTTTTGAGGAAACGCCATACTGTTTTCCACAATGGCTGCACCAGTCTGCATTCCCACCAGCAGTGAAGGAGGGTTCCTTTTTCTCTGCATCCTCTCCAGCACTTGTCATTTGTTGATTTGTTGATGATAGCCATTCTGAAAGGTGTGAGGTAGTACCCCATTGTCGTTTTAATTTGCATCTATCGGATGATTAGTGACTTTGAGCACGTTTTCATGTGTCTCTTGGCTTTCTGAGTGTTCTCTTTTGAAAAGATTCTATTTAGGTCCTTTTCCCTAAATAGAAAGATTCTATTTTGAAAGATTCTATTTAGGTCCTTTTTGATTGGATTGTTTAATTTCCTTTTGTTGAGTTGCATGAGTTCCCTGTAAACGTTGGAGAGTAAACCCTTATTGGAGATAACATTGGCAAATATGTTCTGCCAAGCTGTGGGCTTTCTTGTTGTTTTGTTGTGGTTTCTTTTGCTCTGCAGAAGCTTTTTATTTTGATGTAATCCCATTTGTTTATTTTCTCCTTAGTCTCCCTTGCCTAGGATCTGTGTCTGTAAAGATATTGATACAACATATGTCTGCAATTATGCTGCCTATAGAGTCTTGTAGGATTTTTATGGTTTCCTGCCTTACATTCAAGTCCTTTAGCCATTTTGAGTTTGTTTTTGTGTATGGTGTAAGTTGGTGATCTACTATCATTTGTTTTGCATGTATCTGACCAAATTTCCCAGCACCATTTATTAAAGTGGCTGTTTTGACTCCATTGTATGCTCTTGCCTCATTTTTTGAATATTAATGAGTATAATGGAGGGGGTCAATTTCTGTGTCCTCTATTCTGTTCCATTAGTCTATATGTCTGTTCTTGTGCCAGTCAGTACCAGGCAGTTTTGAGAACCGTGGCTTGGTAATAAATATAGTTTGATGTCTGGTATTGTGATCCCTCTAACTTTGTTATTCTTTCTCAGGATACCTGTGGCTATTCGGGGTCTTTTTTTATTCCAGATGAATTTTTGGAGAGTTTGCTAGATCTTTGAAATATGCCGTTGGTATTTTAATAGGCATTGCATTGAATCTATAGATTGCTTTAGGTAGTATGGACATTTTAATGATGTTGATTCTACCAATCCATGAACATGGTATGTTCTTCCATTTGTTTATGTCTTCCTCTATCTCTTTTTTCAATGTCCTGTAATTTTCTGAGTACAGGTCTTTTATGTTCTTGGTTAAGTTTATTCCTAGGTATCTTAATTTTTTTGTTGTTGCAATGGTAAATGGGATTTTTTTTTCATTTCTCTTTCTGTGAGTTCATTATTGGTGTATAAAAAGGCCATAGATTTCTGGGTGTTGATTTTGTATTCTGCTACATTGCCAAATTCATTTATTAGGTCTAAAAGTTTTTTGATGGAGTCTTCGGGGTTTTCTATGTATAAATCATGTCATCTGCAAATAAGGACAGTTTTACTTCTTTTTTTCCAATTTGGGTGCCTTTTATTTTTTCTTCTTGTCTGATCGCTATGGCTAGTACTTCTAGTACTATTTCGAACAGGAGTGGTGAAAGTGGGCATCCTTGTCTTGTTCCTGTTCTTAGGGGAAGTGGTTTTAGTTTTTGCTTGTTGAGTATGATGTTGGCTGTAGGTTTGTCATATAGGCCTTTTATTATGTTGAGGTATGACCCCTCTATTCCCACTTTGCTGAGAGTTTTTATCTAGAAAGGTGTTGGATTTTGTCAAATGCTTTTTCTGCATCAATTGATATGATTATGTGATTTTTGTCTCTCAGTTTGTTTATGTAATGTATCATATTTTTTGATTTGCATATATTGAATCATCCTTGCATCCCCAGGATAAATCCCACTTGATCTTTCTAATGTATTGCTGAAACCGATTTGCTAGGATTTTGTTGAGGATTTTAGCATCTATGTTCATCAAGGATATTGGCCTGTAGTTCTCTTTTTATGTGGTGTCTTTATCTACTTTTGGGATTAAGGTAATCCTGGTTTCATAGAAAGAGCTTGGAAGTGTGCCTTCCTCTTGAGTTTTTTGGAATAGTCTGAGTAGGATAGGTTTTATTTCTTCTTTGAATGCTTAGTAGAACCCTCCTGTAAAGCTTTCCGGACCAGGACTTTTTTTTGCTTGAAGGATTTTGATCACTGTTTCAATTTCTTCAGTAGTTATCGACCTATTCAGGTTTTTTGACTCTTCTTGGTTGAGTTTTGGGAGCTTATATTTTTCTAAATATATGTCCATTTCATTTTGTTTGAATAGAGTTGTTCATAGTATTTTTTCATAATTGTTTGTATTTCTGTGGGATCGGTTGTTATTTCACCTCTTTCATTTCTGATTTTGTTTATTTAGGTCCTCTCTCTTTGCTTCTTGATGAGCCTTTCTAGAGGTTCATCAATCTTGTTTATCCTTTCAAAGAGCCAACTCTTGGTTTTGTTGATCTTTGCATTGTTTTTTTGGTTTCTATGTCATTTATCTCCACTCTGATCTTTATTATTTCCTTCCTTCTTCTTATGCTGGGCTTTTTCTTGTTGCTCTCTTTCTAATCCTTTGAGTTGTAAGGTTAGATAATTTATTACCATTGTTTCTTGTTTTTTGAGGCAGGCCTGTAGAGCTATGAACTTCCCTCTCAAGACTGCTTTCACTGTGTCCTTTAGATTTTTGGATTGTTGTGTTTTCATTATCTTTTGTTTCCATGATGCTTTTTATTTCTTCTTTGATCTCTCTGGTAACCCAATCATTGTTTAATAGCATGCTATTTAGCCTCCAGGTGTTTGATATTTTCAAATTGTTTTTATTGTTGTTGATTTCTCGTTTTATGCCATTGTGGTCTGAGATGGTGCTTGATATAATTTCTATCTTCTTGAGTTTGAAGAGACTTTTCCTGTGACCCAATATATGGTCTACCTTGAGAAGAATGTATATTCTGTGGCTTTGGTGTGAAATATTTTGATGTCAATTAATTCCACCTGACATAGTGCATCATTTAGTATTGATGTTTCTTTGCTAATTTTTTGTTTAGAGGATTTGTCCAATGGTCATAGTGGGGTATTAAAGTCCCCTATTATGACTGTATTGCTATCAATCTCTCCCTTGATATCCTCCAAAAGTTTTGTGTTTTTTTTTTTTACATATTTGGGTGCTCCTGTGTTGGGTGCATATATGTTTACCAGAGTTATATGTTCTTGTTGGATTGCTCCCTTTAATATTATGAAGTGGCCTTCCTTATCTCTTGTTATGTCCTTCACTTTGAGATCTAATTTGTCCGATATAAGAATCGCTACCCCGGCCAGCACCGGTTTGGCTCAGTGGATAGAGCGTCAGCCTGCGGACTGAGGGGTCCCGGGTTTGATTCCGGTCGGGGGCATGTACCTTGGTTGCGGGCACATCCCCAGTGGGGGGCATGCAGGAGGCAGCTGATCGATGTTTCTCTCTCATCGATGTTTCTGACTCTCTATCCCTGTCCCTTCCTCTCTGTAAAAAATCAATAAAATATATATAAAAGAATCGCTACCCCAGCTTTTTTTTTTTTTCATTTCCATTCGCCTGAAAAATCTTTTTCTATCCCTTCACTGTCAGTCTGTGTGAGTCCTTTTTTCTGAGGTGGGTTTCCTGTAGACAGCAGCTATATGGGTCATGTTTTCTTATCCACTCAGCTACCCTTTGTCTTTTGATTGGGGCATTTATTCCATTAACAGTTAAAGTTATTATTGATAGGTACTTGTTTGTCACCATTTTTATTCTTTATGCCTGTGTTCCTTTTTCATTTCCTATTTCTTCTTTTTAAAGCAGGCCTTTTAGCATTTCTTGAATTGATGGTTTGGTGGTAATAAACTCCCTTAGTCCTTTTTTGTCTGTGAAGCTCCTGATTTCACCATCAATTTTGATTGATAGCCTTGCTGGGTACAGTGTTCTTGGATTCAGACCCTTCCTTTGCATGACTTTGTATATTTCATTCCATTTCCTTCTTGCCTGAAGTGTTTCTGTTGAGAAATCAATCACTACTCTGATGGGGGATCCTTTGTAGGTAACTGTCTGTCTCTCTCTGGCCGCTTTTAAGATTCTTACTTTGTCATTGGTTGTTGCCAGTTTAATTATAATGTGCCTTGGCATCAGTCTTTTGTGGTTCATTTTGTGTGGGAGTCTGTGAGCTTCTTGGATTTGTGTGAGTTTTTTCTTCCCTATATCAGGGAAGTTTTCTGTCATTATTTCTTCAAACATGTTTTCTATTCCTTGCTCAGTTTCCTCTCCTTCTGGTACCCCTATTATGTGGATGTTGTTTCGTTTCATGTTGTCCCGAAGTTCCCTTAGGCTCTCCTCCTGTTTTTTAAGGTTTTTTTTCCTAGATGCTGCTCTGCTTGGGTATTTTTTCCTACCTTGTCTTCTAGCTCACTGATGCAGTCCTCTGATGCTTTGCATTGAGTTCTTTATATCAGTGATGTCATTTTTCTTTTCTTCTTGGTTCTTCTTCATTTCTTCTTGTTTCTTACACATATTGTTGAATTTGTCTTCCATTCTTTTCAGCCACCTTATGACCATGTCTCTGAATTCTTTCTCTGACATATTGCTTGCCTCCTTTTTGTTTACTTCCTTTTCTGGTGATGCCTCCTTTTCTTTCATTTACAGGCTGTTTCTTTGTCTCACTATGATCTCTCTTCTCTGGGTGTCTGGTTATGTAGCTCTCTCTCTCTCTCCTTTCTGTGAGGAGGAGCAGGGCTCATCTGAGTCCACATATTCGTGCTGCTTGGGATCCGGTGTTCCTGGGTTCATAGCTGGTCCCTGGGTGCTATGATTCGGGACTTTAAATCTGTAAAATTCCAGTGCTGTCCTCCACAAAAGACACTGCCATCAGTGTAGTCATGTAGAGTGGGGATGGGCTGGACTGGGGTAATCAGGTGACTTCTAAGTTGTTTTTCCCTCCTAGTAATGGTAACCATAAACCTTTGCAGAGTTCTCCCTCAGCGATTTTTGTAATAATTTTATAGTTTTGGCTCTTATATTTAGATCTGATTTATTTTTAAATTTTGTATGTGATATAAAGAAAGGGAAAACCATTTGTACCAGCATGATATGCAGTACTCTAATAATATGATAGTAAAGCATGTCATTCAGTGTACAAATTAATGTTTCTTGGAAGATAAAGCAATTAGGGATACCAACAAGATTAATTTAATGGTATCAAAGAGTTATTATACTTGTACCTAGGCAATCAATAGCTATTCTGGCATAGATGCCATGACTGTAGAAGTTTACCTGTGATGCAGGCAGATGCAGATGGTCTGTTCGTTTTTTGGTGAGATATGCAATTTTCTTTTTTATTTATTTATTTATTTATTTTATTATTAGTTAAGGTATTACAAATGTGTCCTCATCCCCCCCTTTAACCCCCAACCTCCCCCCCCACACACAAACTCATGCTCCCATCCCCCCGTTATCCATGTCCATTGGTTTGGCTTATATACATGTATACAAGTCCTTCTGTTGATCTCTTCCCCTTACCCCCGCCCTCCCCTACTTTCCTTCTGGGGATTGATAGCCTGATCGCTGTTTCTCAGTCTTTGGGTCTGTCCTTTTTCATCAGTCTATGTTGTTCTCTATAATCCACAAATGAGTGAGATCATGTGGTATTTATCTTTCTCTGACTGGCTTATTTCACTTAGCATAATGCTCTGCAATTTTCTAATGCTGTTTTTACATGGAAAACCCTAACTCAATTGGGGAAGAAACAGTGAAACTCTTGGTTTCCTTTAGTGAAGGGGACTTAAGATATCTCTAGACAGGATATTGGCTTCGAAACCTATATGCTTCCCTGCTAAAAAGGAGGCATCCATTTTTTTGCATCCCTTCCTTCAAAGACAGTGAATATATTTGAAAATGAAAAGACATTTGGAAAGAGTAGGAGAGAATAAGCATACAATGGTGTGGCTCAGTGGTTGAGCATCAATCTGTGAACCAGATGGTCACAGTTCCATTGCTGGTCTGGGCACCTGCCCTGGTTGTGGGCTCGATCCCCAGTGTGGAGTGTGCAGGAGGCAGCTGATCAATGGGTCTCTTTCACCATTGAAGTTTCTATCTCTCTCTCCCTCTACTTTCCTCTCTGAAATAAATAAAAATGTATTTTAAAAAAACGTACAATGTTTACATTATTTTTGCCCTGAGAATTCTCCTAATTTTCCTCCTTTGCTCATTTCATGGAGACATTTTTTCTAAAAGTCAAGAAAACCATTTTCCTCAATGGTGTCACAGAATCCCCAAATCCCACTCCTGGCCCTACTTGGCCATTTGCAGCTTCAGTGTACTATCTTCTCAAGTTCAAGACAAGTTGCCTGCAATTGCTAAGTAGGATGAAAATCATGTCCACTAGATATCTTATAGGTTCCTGGGCTAATAGTGTCATCAATGCAGAGGTAACTTCTCTTAAAGTTGTAATAATCACACATTCTGCTGTTTAAAATTTTATTTCATGGTTTTAGTATTATTTATCTGAAAAAAATAGAGATGGAACTAATTTGAATTTTCAAAAACCTAAATAGATGTCAAAAACATAAATCAGATGTTATTCTTTATTGTGCTTGTTTACATTTTTATTGCATAATTAATATAGCACATTATGGTCTCAATTAACATTGTTTTCTACAGCCTAGTCTATTTGGCTAGGTGACATTTTCTTGATGTTATTGCCAAAAACTCTAGTGGGTATATTTTTTAATTTGGTGAGTGTTTCATGTGCACATTAAAATATTCTTCTATAATTTACAACCAACAGATGAAGGCCATCATGAAGTATAATATTTTCAGCCATAGCTGGCACAGCCTTAGTGCTATACACCTTTAACTGCAATTAGCTAGGCTTTTAAAATCAAAGTTGCTGGGGGCTAAATGATGATCTCACATGTCTCTGCCTTTATGGCTTGGGTTGGTGGGGATAGAAAACAAAATCAATCTCTCTCTCTGTATTTCATAAAAAAGCTGCACAAGATGGTATTTCTCTACTAAATGTGAAAGTGGAATTGAGTCCACTGTTCAGGCATTCACATTTATCAGGGTTGATAATTTAATTTTCTGCATTCATGTGTCTAATATGAAAGATGATTAGAAATGATTTCATAATGAGAAAATGCTGAAGATTTTATCATTAACATTTGGTGAAATGGGGGTTCACATATTTCACGTGATCATTCTTTTGGAGCCACATATTCCAAGGTAAGAGAAAAAATATTCCATAAACACTTACTAACACTTTTTTAAAAATTAAGATTTTGATAATTTTTTATTGAGCTGGTTAAATCTGCTCAACTAGGCACTCCTTTGATTTGGTGGACCTAGCTTTAAATGCCACGGAAATTCATACCTTTAGCAAATGTATACTTATTTTCCTCATAAATATGATGAACTGTCAGTTGTCTCAGCAGTGAATCACTTGTGGGCCACCTATATGATATCCTGTTCTTATTAGAGAGGATCCCCAGGACACTGGTAATACAAACATTTATTTCATATACAACAGGTATTTAGTTTCTCAGCAGAACATTTTGCCAGGAATAATTTATCAGTTCATTTCCAACCCCCTCCAAGCAATGCATATGAAAATGATTAATCATTATACCTTTATTTTTATTTCTTTTGGAACTGCCAGCCTTGACTATTTACAGAAGATCATTATATTTTTATAGATCTTAAGCACATCTGCTGAATCAGCAAAGCAAAGAGCTCCGGCAATTTCACTGATTATAGCTGCATCTTTTAGATATTGCAAACAACGATTACCAAATCACTTGGGAGATGGGGGAGAGGAAGACTGTATGTGTTTTAAAGAAGGGTAAATACAGTGGAAGGTTTTTAAAATATTGATGTTATAAGCTGTAGTAAAGTGGAGCTTCAAAGCAGCTCCACATCCCTAAAAGTCCCCCAAATGCAGTACTTCTCCAAATGAGATTTTGCTATTTTAACTTTAAAACCAGAAGCCAAGAATTGGAAGAAGTATAAGTAGGCTTTCTCCCCCAGGGATACCATCTCTTTTCGTATACATTGTTCCCCTGGTGGCATTAGTTTCCCAGGCACAGCTTGTAGATCTGTTTCATTGAAGCTCTGATGATCATATCCTTTCTCAATGAGTCCTCCTATTCTGCTCATTAAATAACCGGTTTTGTTCTGAGAAGCATCGGCATCATCTGCCCCTTTTTTTAATCCTCACCTGAGGAAGTGTTTCGAGAGAGGAATGGAAGGTGGGAGGGATAGAGGGAGAGAGAGATCAGTTGCCTTCCATTCCCACCCCTACCAGAGATCAAACCCACAACCTAGGTATGTGCTGTGACAGAGAATTGAACCTGCAATCTTTGGTTATGTGAGGACACTGTGACCAACAGCCATCTGGCTAGGGATCTCTGCCTTTTTGCATGGAGATACCAAAGACTTTAAGTTGACTTTTTAAACATTTTTTTTCACATTAAAAAATATCATATTCACCCCAGTTTGGGGCTGAACACTTCTTGAGATTATATGTTCTTATCACATAGGCTACTATTAAGCTCTTATTGAATGGGGCTGTTTTAGCAGATAGGATTTGATCTGACTTCTCAGAGACACAAATACAAAACATAATTAGCTAGATAGCCTAAGATTCAACTCCTCAGGTTACCCTTTAAGTTTGGGCTGAGAAAAAGTGCAGCAGGTCCTGAATAACATTGTTTTGTTCAATATTGTTTCATTATAATGCTAATGAGATGGCAGAGGAGTGTATCTTTTGTTTATATCAATTAGTTTATGGTAAATTTTATTTCATTATACGTCATTTTACTTAAAGCCCCAGAACCTACCTACAGCATTAAGTGAGGATTTATTGTATGTGCTCTGGTATAGCAGAGGGAATACCTGCCTTGGTTCTCTTCTCATGGAATCTTCCTTAGATAGGGTTTATCTGTAGGCTTATATTGGAATCAGTTCCAGTAGATGATTTCTCTGGTCCTTTGTAAACTTAACCTTGGATTTCAGGGACATGGTTAGTAATAGGATAAGGGCAACTAGCCCTGGAAGCCAGTCAAGTGGGTGGGGTGTGACATATACTTAAGAATACATGGTTGAAGGGTGGAACATGGTAAGTCACTTATGGAAGGTGCTGGGGATCTAGGTAGACAACCATCTTGTAGAATCTGAGGTGTGTGCCGAGTGGTGTTGGGGGCTAGTGAGCAGTTCTCAAAGACCAAAGGTTATATGTTCTCTGCTGTGCCCTTCTATCCCTGTCAGATGCAGCCTGTCTTGGGACTACAAGGTTCCATAGCATGAATGCAGTCAGAGACTCATATCATCAATTCTGTTCCAGAATGAAGCACTGACAAATAATAAATGCTAGAGTTTTCTCTAGGTATCATGTCATGCCATATGAATACTGCACCTGACTGTATAGACATACATCTCCCTATACTTTCCTGCCTCATTTTCAACATTAATTCTGACCTTAGAATTTTCTGCTCTCCTCCATGCCCATGGAAACAAATTGGCTAATGGGGTGTTGATCCAAATTGATCTGGCATGTTAAGATTCACCAACAACCATGGAATGCTTCTTATGCACCAGTTCCTGATGAATATAAAATTAAAACCATGGAAGAGCCCAAGTCTGTTTTGTCACCTGAGGTGGGCTGGAGGGGGCTTGAGAATCATTTTTCAGCTTCTCTTATTTTGATTTCCCCATTCATACAAGAAATTCTACTGTCAGAAAAACATTTTTTTAATTAAGCATTTTATATAAACTGAAAATGTGTGAGAGAAATGGTCTTGGCACCAGTAAGAAAGCCTTGACTAAATGTGGTTACCTAGTGTTCAAAGCCTAGTGTTTAGTACTTCACTGAGCCTTTAGCCTCTGGAGTTCTTGCTGCTGCCTCTCCTTCATATACCCTTGTCTCATTCTCCAAATCTATTCACATTCTACTTATGGTTTATAATGCACCTCTGCTGTGAAATGCAGTGATCTCTTTAGCTACAACAAGGACCCTCCTCATTGCCTTTATAATACTCATCTTCACCTTAATACTCGTGATGACTCTTACCCATATTTAGTTTCCTATCATGTTTTCGTTGTCTCATTTGAGTATACCTCAAATTCTTGGTGACAATGTAGATCCATCGAGGCTGGGAGACTATAATAAATCTTCCTTTGTGGCCTCCAAGTACTACAGCACACTGTGAAGACAAAAGGGGGTTAAAATGAGTTAGAGCAGTGATTCTCAACCTTCCTAATGCTGCGACCCTTTAATACAATTCCTCATGTTGTGGTGACCCCCAACCATAAAATTATTTTCGTTGCTACTTCATAACTGTAATTTTGCTACTGTTATGAATCATAATGTAAATATCTGATATGCAGGATGTATTTTCATTGTTACAAATTGAACATAATTAAAGCATAGTGATTAATCACAAAAACAATATGTAATTATATATGTGTTTTCCGATCGTCTTAGGCGATCCCTGTGAAAGGGTTGTTCAACCCCCAAAGGGATCACGGCCCACAGGTTGAGAACCGCTGAGTTAGAGAGTATGTAAGGGATAGATATTTGCCAAAGAAAAGGGATCTGAGTTGGGAAATGTTTACTCTTTTTTTTTTAATATTTTATTGATTTTTTTACAGAGAGGAAGGGAGGGAGATAGAGTGTTAGAAACATCGATGAGAGAGAAACATCGATCAGCTGCCTCCTGCACACCCCCCACTGGGGATGTGCCCGCAACCCAGGCACATGCCCTTGACTGGAATCGAACCCGGGACCTTTTAGTCCGCAGGCCGACGCTCTATCCACTGAGCCAAACCGGTTTCGGCAGGAAATGTTTACTCTTTATGGCCACTGACTGACAAGTCATCACTTGTTAATCTTACAAAAATCTTTTTGTCCACTTTCAGTATTTTCTTTCTGATGTCAAGCTTTTCCCAATGAAGTCTAACTCTCTTGGCATGGTGTTTTAATTCCTGCTTCCTTGAAACCATATGCAGTTAGGATGACAAAGCAATCTAGGTGGCCACAGGCTACATAGTTCATTTCTAATATCCATTTCAAACCATTCTCCTTTCAAATCTCTGGGAATGCATCTATTCTATTTATGAACTGAATATGGATGTTTCTTCCTTAAAGAAACTTGATATTCCAGAATGCTGCTTTATGAAGGTGGTTTGCATATAAAATTTCAGTGGGATAGCTTCTGAAAATGAGGACCAGACTAGCTATTCCTGAATTCTGTTTAGACATGATTATATTTAATACTGCTTAAAGAACAATAGCAAGGTGACACTCATCAAGTGAAATGGTTTGTTTTTTATCTTTCTGGCAGCTCTGAATTTCTGAGACTGTAACTGAGATTATGAGTCTTGCTGATTTGAATTACTAAATATTTATTCATTTCATCTATACCTCTTGATGCCAATTACTTTTTTATTTTATTTTATTTTTTTTAGTTTAGCTCATCACTATTTTTTTCTGGATTAATAAAGCAGTTTCCTCTTAGGTCTCCCTTTCTACCTACTGTCTTCCCCCTAAATCACAGCTACCAGGGAGCCACCAGAATGATATTTCTAAAACACAACTCAGTGTCGCCCTGCTTAAAACATATCCATACCTCTGTTTTGCCCACAGGATAGAGTAGAGAGGCTCCATGATCTTGCCCTGTTTTCTGTGCAGCTCTGCAGCCTGCCATTCCTCAACTCACTCTTTATACTCTAGTACCACCAAACTGCTTATAACATAGTCATCTTCTCTGAGCTTTGCAGGATCTTCCCCTCTATCTAAAACACTCTTATTTCTTATGTTTTATCATTTATGATTCATCTCACATGCTATTCCTTCTTGGCTACTTCCCTGATCTTTGCCTGTCTTTAGGTGCCTATCCTGTGGGCTCTCTTGGTACTTACCATCATTTGACTCTGTAATTCTTGAGGACAGTGTCAGCATCTGAGGCAATGCAGCACAATTCTTAAATGCACAGTCTCTGCAGCCAAACTGGCTCAGTCTAAATCCTCGCTTCACAACCACTGACTAGACATAATGCTCCCCACCCTATCCTGTCTCATTTTCACCATGAAGTCTGATCTTCCTTAGATTCAGGCAAGTTGCTTGACCTCCCTGTTCCTCAACTTTCTCACCTGTAAAATGGGAATAATAGTGGCCTTCTCATAGGGTTGTTGTGATGAAAAAGGTAATTAATACATGTGCAGTGTTTTAGAATGCTTCCTGGGGCCTTGTAAAGACTTAAACATTAACTATAATTATTAATTGTACACCCAGAATCTAGCACTGTACCTGGCACAAAGTAGGGATGTAGTAGGGGCTTATTTGATGTAAAGCATTTTTTAAAAGTTGAGACTAAATCCACATAACATAACATAAATGTAACCTATTTGAAGCATAAAACTCAGTTTAGTGTATTCACAATGATGCATTACCAGTACCTCTAGACCAGTTCCACAACATTTTCATCACCCTAAAAGGAAATTGCATACCCATATAATTATTAAGTAGTTTCTGTCCAGTTCCCCTCCCACGAGCTATCATGCAAGTAAAGTTTGTGATGCATTTCCTACAGAGGATATTATAAAAATGTGATGTAGCTAGACCACAATACAAAAAGAGTTGAACTTCATAAATACCACAATCATAAAAGATTGACCATTGGGATTTTGGTTCACACACCCCTGGATGATCAGGTCTCACGAAAAGATTTTCTAAGGCCACCAGCATGGCGCCAAGTGTTCTACTGTCCTTTTCTTTGAATAATACAAGATGTCTTTGAAGGGGCACAAAAGTAACATTTTCTCTTCAATCAGGGACTTTAGAAAAAAAGCATCCCACATTGTATAAGACGTGCTTAATGCAGTCTGTCCTTTTGAAGGCCACCATCTGAAGTATGTAATGACAAGAGAGAAGACTCTAGAGCAGGTGCTGTTGACAGCAGCATTCCTGTGTGCCATCTCTGGCTCAGTGACTCCAGAATGACATTGGGTTCCTGTTGAAAGAGCCATTCAGGCGATCTGCTGCCCACCAGCTAAGTCCATGCATATTCATAATTGAGAACAAAACTGCCTTTAAAAAGGTCTTTTTGACATTTATTAGGACTCAGCTATAGCTTTTGATTTCTCACTCTTTCCATTGCCAGCAGCTGCCACTTTTCTGATCCTTTCAAGTCCTGTTCCACTAGTATATGGAGACCATTTCCTGCCTAGTGTGTGTGTGTGTGTGTGTGTTTAAGAACTCTGTGGCAATTAAGCTCTATTCCAGGATTAGGCTTATATTGATAATCTGATTACTGGTATTACCACCCCCCCCCCCCAACTGACATTCTAGAACTCAGACTGTAGAAACCTAGCTGTTGCCTCGGGTTTGACCTTTTAGAACCCTGAACCTTGATATACTTATGTTAGTTTGGGCCATCATAGGGGATTTATCTCTCAGCTTGCTGTTTCTAGCCTCAGAGTCCTGTCTGGCCTTTTCCTCGTTCTTAGAAGTTTGACTTTAGCACTGCCTGTATTCTTATGTTAGAACATATATTAGATTTACATTGAACAAGAGATATTGTAACATCCACAAATAAAAGAAGTATTTGCTATAAGTAGTTTAAGTAGTTAAGTAGGTAACACAGATCTGAATATATATACATATATATATATATATTTATATATATATATATATATGTATATATATATATATGTATATATATATATATATGAAGGGAAAAATCAAAGAAATTTGTTCTGTGTAAAGGGTAGTGTCATTTAAAAAAATCTATGATCAGATTCACATTTATTTTCTAACTAGAGGGGCCCGGTACATGAAATTTGTGCATGGGTGTGGTCCCTAGGCCTGGCTGGTAATCCAGGCACAAGCATCTGGCGTGGAAGTACAGGTACCAGCTGACCTCTGGGCCCTGGGCAGCACCTGGCCCCCAGGCCCCTGTGTGACCCCTCTGCCTGAGTCATGGCGCTTGAGTCCCCACGCGGAAATGTGAGCGTGGCTGGATGCAGCATGCTGAGGTGCAGCATGGGCCTCTGGGCTTCCTAGTGGTACTGCAGGGAAGCCAGGTGGGAAGCATGCTCTCCCAGACGACCAGCTCCTTTGAAAATCCACAGGGAGCCCTACTGCCCCCTGCAGTCCCAGCAGTTGTGGCCTGGCTCACCTGGAAGAGGCCATGCGGGTGTGGGGTGGGCTCCTCACAGGTGCCTGGAACCTGAGTGTGGGGGCTTCCCTGACTCACGAGCCCTGGCATCCCAGGGGAGAGTAGCAGGGGGAGTGAGAGCGAGCTAGGTGGACACCCTGCATTCTCACCACACCTCCGTCCCTGTCACCCCCGCCCCCAGGTAGCCCACAAGAAGTTGCAGCACCCTCCCCCGCCACCCTCCCCCCCCGCCCGCCCAGGCACCACAGGAAGTTGTTCACCGCCACCCACCCCCAGTTCCCCATCCCAGCCTGGGGCCAAGCACTGATTGGGTGATCAGGGCCTGCTGGCCACTGGTTGCCGTCTGTGGGTCAATCAGTTGAGGCTGGGCCCCCAGCCCAACACCCTCAGTGCCTGGGGTAATTGGCAGCATGATTGGGTTTCTGCTCGCACCTGCCTTGGCCTGGCACTGCCTGATCACCTGCTCCACCATCCTGCTGTGGTCCTGCTCTTATTGGGGCACATTGGGACTGACAGTGCCTCCACTGCCGCCAACTGCCAGCGCCGTGTTGCCAAAGCCTGCCATGTTCTGTGCCACAACATGGTGGTCAGTGCGCGTCATAGCGAGCAGTCAACCTCCCAGTTATTTGGTTGAGCTCCCAGTGAATGGCAGCTGGAGGGGACATTTTGCATATTAGGCTTTTATTATATAGGACTAGAGGCCCGGTGCACAAAAATTTGTGCACTCCGGGTGGACGGGGGGGTCCCCTCAGCCCGGCCTGTGCCCTCTCGCAGTCTGGGACCCCTCAGGAGATAACAACCTGCTGGCTTAGGCCTGCTCCCGGGTGGCAGAGGGCAGGCCCAATCCCTAGGTGCAGCCCCTGGTCAGGCTCAGAGCAGAGCTGATTGGGGAGTTGGGGCGCCGTACCCTGTCATGCACAGAGCAGGGCAGATTGGGAGGTTGCGATGCCACCCTCAGTCACGCTCAGGGTAGGGCCGATTGGGGGGTTGGGGCACTGCCCCCTGTCACACTCAAGGCAGGGTCTATGGCAGGGGTGGGCAAACTACGGCCCACGGGCCGTATCCGGCCCGTTTGAAATGAATAAAACAAACAAAAAAAAGACCGTACCCTTTTATTTAATGATGTTTACTTTGAATTTATATTAGTTCACACAAACACTCCATCCATGCTTTTGTTCCGGCCCTCCGGTCCAGTTTAAGAACCCATTGTGGCCCTCGAGTCAAAAAGTTTGCCCACCCCTGGTCTATGGGGAGGTTGTGGCGCCACCCCCTGTCACGCACAGAGCAGGGCCAATCAGGGGGTTGGGGCGCTGCCCCCGGTCACTCACAGAGCAGGGCCCATCAGGGGGTTGGGGAGCTCCCCCCTGTCATGCACAGAGCAGAGTCGATCAGGGGGTTGAGGAGCTCCCCCCTGTCACTCATAGAGTAGGGCTGATAGGGGAGTTGGGGCACCGCCCCCTGTCACACACAGAGCAGGGCCGATGGGGAGGTTATGGCTCTACCCCATCACACACAGAGCAGGGCCCATGGGGGAGGTTGGGGCGCCGCCCTCTATCACCCACAGAGCAGGGCCGATCAGGGGGTTGGGGCACTGCCACTGTCACACACAGAGCCACAGGGCGATCAGGGGGTTTGGGCGCTGCCCCCTGTCACACTGATCCCGGTGCCGGGAGGCCTCTCAGCTCCGCTGATCCTGCTGCTGGGAAGCATATTACCCTTTTACTATATAGGATAGAGGCCTGGTGCACGGGTGGGGGCCGGCTGGTTTGCCCTGAAGGGTGTCCTGGATCAGGGTGGGGGTCCCCACTGGGGTGCCTGGCCAGGCTGGATGAGGGGATGATGGCTGTTTGCAGCTTGTCATACACCCTTTTGGGTGGGGGTCCCCACTGGGGTGCCTGGCCAGTCTGGGTGAGGGGATGAGGGCTGTTTTCAGGCTGGCGGGTGACTGAAGCTCCCAACCGCTCCTTTTTTTTTCTTTCTTTATTTTGGGCCAGCTCTAGCTCTGAGGTTTGGCTCCAGCTCTTAGGCCTCTGCTGCTGAAAGCAGGTATCTGGTTTGTTTGGGTTCTATAATCAAAACACTGTATCAACTCCAGCTCTGAGATCCTGGCTGGCTGAAAGCATGTTTCTGGGGTTTTGTTTAGCTTCTATATTTGTAACAATGTTTCAAAACTGCAAGCTCAGAGGCCGGCAGCGGCAGGCGGGGAACGTTGGAGTCCTCTGTCACTGAAGCAAGCAAGACTCATGTTAGCTTCAAGCTGCCTGGTTGCTGGCCGCCATCTTAGCTGGCAGTTAATTTGCATATCGCCCTGATTAGCCAATGGGAAGGGTAGCAGACGTATGGCTAATTACCATGTTTCTCTTTTATTAGATAGGATTACTTAGGGCAGCAATTCTCAACCTGTGGGTCGTGACCCCTTTGGCGGTCAAATGACCCTTTCACAGGGGTCGCCTAAGACCATCCTGCATATCAGATATTTACATTACAGTTCATAACAGTAGCAACATTACAGTTATGAAGTAGCAACGAAAATTTTATGGTTGGGTCACAACATGAGGAACTGCATTGAAAGGGCTAGAAGGTTGAGAACCACTGACTTAGGGTGATACAATTCAATCAGTACTTTTATTTAGTGCCTCATTTTAGAAAGTTTTTTTTCAACTAATAAAATGGATGTTTTTTGGATCAAAGGGATTTTTCAGATGCTGGAAATCTACCCTCTTCTTAATTAGATGAGGAGACCAATAAAACTCCTATTGCAGCTTCTAGGGCTAGGCAGTAAGGATTTGCCAGGCTCAGTGGTTCTCTGTTGTGTAAAATACATGAAAAAAGATAAGCCAGAGCTTCCTTCGTACAATTCAGATCAGGGCATGGTACTTACTGCTGTATGATTTATGTTTGGGAGAAAAATAACTCTTTTTTGAAGATGGACCAGAAGGACTAGGAGGTACAGAGAGCAGCTGCAAGCATGCCAAGGCACTAAGAGCTGCCAGTCAGGCACCTGTGATGGTTGCTTTCACAGGGTAGAGTTAGCCAGACTATGAATACAGTTGTTCTCATGGGTCAGGCAGGTGCTGAAAATCTCCATGCATGAGGATAGATCCAAAATATCCAAAAGGGAGATGACAGAGTTTAGCGACTGCCTGAATTTGATTTCATCCTCTGCTACTTTCCAGGATGGTTGGTCATCCTATGCCCTGTGTAGGTGACCAAGCCACTCTGTGCTTCTGTTTCCTCACTTATATAATGGTAAAATAATAATATCAACTACCTCATAGGTAGACTACCTGGTATGACGTGATGCTCAAATGCATTTTTGCTAATATTGCTCTCATTATTGTTACCCCTGCTACTGGGAAGCAGTATATAGTGTAGTAGCTAGAAACATGGGTCAGATATTATACAAACTGGGCTTCTATGCTGGTCCTACCACTTTCCTTTTTTTTTTTTTTTTTTTTTTTTACATGTGATGAGTTGGTTAGCCTTTCTGTGTCTCATTTTCCTCATCTGTCTAATGGGGTAACTAGAAGTACCTGTCTGTAGGATAGTTGGGAGAAGTAAATGAGATCATATACATAAAACAGTTAACCTGGTGCCTGGTATATAGTGAACCCTCAAATATTAGATGCTATTTTAATTACCATCACCAGTACAATAATCATCATGATTAATAATATGAGTTGGACTTCGTGATGTTATCTCCAGCGTAAGAACTTAGGGGTCCCAAAAGCTTCAGTCAGTCCTATGTTCTTTCTCTTAATAGAATTCTAATGCTAGAACATGAATGGCCAGTGTCAGAGTCTACCAACAGATTCAAGATAGTAGTCCTCTTTCTTCCTGTCTGCACCTCAAACTGCTCCATTGCATACTTTCTTGGGTGGTTGGAAGAAAACTTTTTATTAGGACACTAAAGAAAAAGAGAAGCACAAAGAAATAAATAGGACTAAGTTTTTGTGCATCCTGGATCCTAATGCCATAATTGCTTTTGTCTAGACAGTTTCTGAGATTTGTATGGATGTAAATAAACAAACAAATGAAAATATATAATATATATAGTTAGTATTATCTCCCTAAATTTATAATTTTCATAATAGCTCCATTGAGATATAATTCACACATTATACAATTTGCATATTTTAGTATAAAATTCAGTGGTTTTTAGTATATTCACAGTGTTGCCCGACCATCACCACCATTTAATTTCAGAATATTTTTATTATTCCCACCAAGAAACCCAAAGTTCCCCTTCCCTCAACCCCTTCCAGCCCTAGACAACCACTAATCAATCTACTTTCTGTCTCTATGAAATTGCCTATTCTGAATCATGTAATATGTGCCATTTTGTGTCTGACTTATTTCACTTAGCATGCTTTAAAGGTTCATTCATGCTGTAGCATGTATTAAAGCTTCATTCCTTTATATGGTTGAACATTTCATTGTCTAGTGCTTTGCAATATTTAAGTAATTTCCACCTTAACAATTCAACGTATTCAATATCCTCAAGATACTTCTTCCTTCTCTTTTCTTTCCTTAATATAAAGGGTTTTTAGGACTCCCAGTCATTGTGGGGCACGTGGGGAGGAGTGGATAGCAGAGGTTGTTCAGGACACATTACCATCAGATGCTTAGATATTGGCTCTGTATACAGTTACAGACATTACAGACCTATCCAATAGTTTCTTTCCTATTCATAGCTAAGACAGAGCAGTTATTGTCCCTCAGGCACAGACATACAAAAAAATCTTGCAGCTTCCTATCTTCACACAGATGGGCAGTGTCTCTGGGCAAAGAGCCCAGAGAAGAGCCAGCTTACAAATGTTGCCTTGGCTTCTATACTATTTTAATTCTGATTATAGAACATTTGTTGTCCCTCCAGAGCTCTCACTGACTGTGCATCAAGGAGCAGGATAGTTACAAATTTCTTAGCAAGGCTAAAGTTTGAATTAAAATAATCCTAAAAAGAAGTGACATTTGGCATTGTAGGAAAATACTATTGGTATGGGCTTTAGAGTCAGATGGGTCACTCTGTGACCATGGGTCCTTAGCCTCTCTCAAGCTCAGTTTACTCATCTGCAAAATAGCATAATAATAATACCTATCTCCTAGGGTCATTGTGAGGATGAACTGAGTTCAGTCAGCACATAGTAAGCTCTTTATAAATGGTAAAGTACATGGTTACTCCTGCTTGGGTATAATTCCCTTTAACAACAACAACAACCACCACAACAATAATAACCACAACAACAAAATCTTACTTTGTGTAGTGATTGATAGCTTTTGCCTTTAGAGTCACATCAACATAAGTTTGAATCCTGGCTATTAGCTGTGTGCCCTTGTGTGAACTCTAAGTTTCTATTACCTCATCAAGGAACAATTACATTTTATAGGCTTGTTGAGAGGTTTAAACTAAATGATGTTTCTAAAGCATCTCAGCACATGGTAGTGGCTTGATACACAGTAGCTGTTGCTACCAGCAAGAAGGCAAATGGTACCAGGTTTAAATCAGTCCACTCAGGCTCATTGCCTTCCTTTTATATTTAGAATAAATTCTAGATTCCTCTACATGGCCTACAGACTCAAATGTCTGCCCCTGTTACTTAACTGACCTCATCTCCAGCCACTCTCTCCCTTGCTTCCTCTGGGACAGCCATATTGGTCTCCTTGTTATTCCTCAGCAAAACTGAGCTCTTTCTTGCTTCATGGCCTATACATTTGCTCTTCCCTTTCTCTATGTTTCCAGATCTTCCGATTCATGGCTCCTTCTTGTCATTCAGGTTCCAGTTCAAGTATTACCTTCTTAGAACGGCACTTCTCAAACACCCAATATAGTTTCCCCATCCCCTAGTCACTCTGTTTTATTACCCTATTTTATTTTTGCAGCATTTATTGCTATGTAAAATTATTTTCTTTGACTTCACATTTATTGTCAATTTCCCCCACTGGAGCATAAGCCCCATGAGAGCAACCACTTTATCTGTTTATCTCATTAGAATATCACAGCAATTGGAATAGGACTTGGGAATAGTAGAATAAATATTTGTTGGATGGATAGGTGGGCAGAAGGATGGAGAGATATGGCAAAGATCTTCACTCTGGCTTTTGGAATTGTCATTATGGCTGGAAGTGGTATTCCTCCACTCTGTGGATCTGCCTGCAGATTACAGAGCTCATTAGAACGGGTTACATCTCTAACTGAAAAGAACACTAATGTACTATCCTCCTGCATAGCACTGTCTTGGGAAGCTGCACTGGACATCTAAAGATATATTTTATATGAGGCAACCACATGTGTGGCTCTGTGAAGTAAATCGATTTTTTTTTTTTACATTGAATATCCATATAATTTCACATGTTGTCTGCCACCTCACTTTACATGTAGATAAACATTTGGAGTGCTTTTAAAGTTTAGTTAAACAGCTCTAGGAGACATTGGGAATATTAGACACATTGCTTGATAACTAATAATGAACCAGAGTTAGGGAGATAGTTTGCTTATAAACCATAGAAGAGTCTGGGCTTGACAATGTTATTGTAATGGGAGGTTATTAAGAAAATAATTGAGGGTCTCTGGAAAAATGAGCAATAGCATAGTGCTGTTCCTGCAGAATTAGCAAAGGCAAAATATGCTTGACTGAGACACTTGGTTTGTTTGGTTTTCTTTTTATCATTTTTTTTGTTTGAAAATATTAACAGTAGGGAAGGAAGGAAGGAAGGAAGGAAGGAAGGAAGGAAGGAAGGAAGGAAGGAAGGAAGGAAGGAAGGGGTCTGAAAATATACCAGGAGATAGTGATCCCTGATGACTGGGTCTCCCTAAATCTATTTAACCAAGTAGAGGGATTGGAACTCTCACCTCAGTCTTCTTCATCTCTTGGTCAAGAATTCTCATGGCTCATGCTTTTTACTGTCTTCGCAAAGCCTCTAAAATTAATATGATGACAAACTAGAAGAGGGAAGCATCAGAAATATAGGGGAGATCATCTGGTAGTGTTACTAAGTATTGATCATTGGGCTGATTCATCAAGATCTGCATTTTTAAATAAGCTACACAGGTGTTCCTGGTGCAGATGTTTCTGAACTATCCTTGAGAAATACTCAGTGTCTTTCACCTAATGAAGTTTTAAAATTTTAGTATAACCCAAACTTTTCACTTCTTATCATTTCCCACTTGCTCTTCTGTCTTTCTTTTTTTCTTTTTTTTTAAATTAAATCTTTATTGTTCAGATTATTACAGTTGTACCTCTTTTTCCCCCCATAGCTCCCCTCCACAGGTTTCCCACCCCACCCTCCGTCCTCCCCCCCTACCCCCCCGCTGTCCTCATCCATAGGTGCACAATTTTTGTTCAGTCTCTACCCGCATCCCCCACACCCCTTTCCCCCCCAAGAATAATCAGTCCACTCCCTTTCTATGCCTCTGATTCTATTATAATCACCTGTTTATTCTGTTCATCAGATTATTTATTCACTTGATTTTTAGAGTTACTTGTTGATAGATGTGTATTTGTTGTTCATAATTTGTATCTCTACCATTTTCTTCTTCTTCCTCTTCTTAAAGGATACCTTTCAGCATTTAATATAATACTGGTTTAGTGGTGATGAACTCCTTTAGCTTTTTCTTATCTGTGAAGCTCTTTATCTGACCTTCAATTCTGAATGATAGCTTTGCTGGATAAAGTAATCTTGGTTGTAGGTTCTTGGTATTCATCACTTTGAATATTTCTTGCCACTTCCTTCTGGCCTGCAAAGTTTCTGTAGAGAAATCAGCTGACAGTCCTATTGGTACTCCCTTGTAGGTAACTGACTGTCTTTCTCTTGCTGCTTTTAAGATTCTCTCTTGTCTTTTGCTCTTGGCATTTTAATTATGATGTGTCTTGGTGTGGTCCTCTTTGGATTCCTTTTGTTTGGGGTTCTCTGCACTTCCTGGACTTGTAAGTCTATTTCTTTCACCAGGTGGGGGAAGTTTTCTGTCATTATTTCTTCAAATAGGTTTTCAATATCTTGCTCTCTCTCTTCTTCTGGCACCCCTATAATTCGGATGTTGGTATGCTTGAAGATGTCCCAGAGGCTCCTTACACTATCTTCGTATTTTTGGGTACTTTTTTCATTTTGCTTTTCCGGTTGGCTGTTTTTTGCTTCTTTGTATTTCAAATCTTTGGCTTGATTCTTGCGATCCTCTAGTCTGCTGTTGGGAGTCTGTATAATATTCTTTATTTCAGTCAGTGTATGCTTAATTTCTAGTTGGTCCTTTATCACAACCTCGAGGGTCTCACTAGATTTCTTGAGGGTCTCACTAAATTTATCGGCGGTTTCTAGAAAATTCTTGAAAAACCTTAGAAGTGTGGTTTTGAACTCTATATCCAGTAGTTTGCTTTCCTCCATTTCTGTCATTTGTGTCCTGTTTCTTTATCTCCGCATTTTTTTATGCTTCGCTGTGTCGATAGAGTGGCTTTCTGTGCTAGGTGTCCTATAGGGCCCAGTGGCTCAGCCTCCCCAATTACCTGAGGTGGACACTCTTGGTGCACCACTTTGTGGGTTTTGTGCACAGTCTTGTTGTAGTTAAGCCTTGACTGTTGTTGGTATCACTGGGAGGGATTGACTTCCAGGCCAATTGGCTGTGAGAATCAGCTGTGTCTGCAGTGGGAGAACTTCTGTGCTGGAGACACTCCTCCAGGGAAAGACTTACTTCAATGGGGCTTTGGTGCTCACTGAGTCTGCCCCCTGAGTGTTTCCCTTATGGATCTGAGTTGTAATTGGATGGTCTCACTCTGACCACTGGGTACACTGGCTCTTGGATCTAAGGAGGTGCTAATATAGCCTCTGCCTGAGGCTACCCAGCAGAAGCCAGCTGTAAAGCAATGCCAGTTGCCCTGGGGCCTGGGGCCAGCTGCAGTTTGTTAGGTAATTATCAGATTGCAAAGGGCCAGACCTTTCATATGCAAAGGCATCCGTGCATGGCTTGGGTGGGGTGGGGTCCCAGGGGATCAACAGGGCAGAGCGAGCAGTTATGGCTGCTCTCATTCCTGCCCTCAGAGGCCCTGCTTCTCAGTGTCCCAGCAGTCGCTGCAAGCACCCTGAGAGAAAGCTGCCCTCGAGTTTTGAATGATGCCAGACAGTCCAGTTTCTCCCGTATGAATCTGGGTCCCTGAGACTCGCCCGGAACTGGAGCTCAGAGCTTGAGACTCCCTCCCGATTGAAAAAGACAACCGTGTCCTCAGCTGCCAGCCCTCTCCGCATGTGCCTCTGTACCTCTGTACTTTACTTCCACACCACACCTCCTCTGAGTCTTGGTATGCTTTTCTCTTTCCTTCTAGTTGTAGAATTTCCACTCAGCCAGCCTTCCTGTGGTTCTGGATGATGTCCGTTCCATCTTTTAGTTGTATTTTTGAAGTGGTTGTGCAAGGCAGCAATTTCCGGTGTTTACCTATGCCGCCATCTTGGTTTCTCCGAGATTCAGTCTGCTCTTCTGTCTTTCAACTATTATTTACCACTGGGCAAAAGAAAGCCTCTTATTGGGTACTAGAGGCCCAGTGCATGAATTCATCCATAGGTGGGGTTGCCAGGGGGTGGGGAGCCAAGATGTGATTGGCCCTCTGAGCAGGCGATGGGACACCCTTGCTGGCCCGGGATCCAGATCCATCCTGCTGACATTAACGCTGGTTGTCAGGAGCCTCCTGGCAGCTGCTTTTATATTGTTTCTTCCTTGCAAAGTTTCTAGGGAGGGGAAGTGACTGGGGTGCCCGAGGCCAACTTCCAGGAGGCCAGCCATGCTGTTGGGATTATGCCAGTGGCACCAGTCCATCAGTGCCTGACCCATTCTTTGGAGATTGGACTTGCAGGACTACTGAGGGAGTGAGTGGCTGCCACTGGGCTGGTCAACCCCTGGAATGGGTGGGTCAGCTGAGTGGCGCTCCCATTGTGGGAACTCACTGACCACCAGGGGGAAGCTCCTGTGTTGACCGTCTGTCCCCCTGGTGGTCAATGCGCATCATAGCGACTGGTTGACTGGTCTTTCCCGTTGTTCAGTCATAATGGTCTCTTAGGCTTTTATATACGTAGATTACACATGTGCAGTTGACTATTAGACAATCTTTTGGTGTCCTTTTGCTTCCTATTCTCCCATCATACAATGCTACCAAAATTTCTTCCCAACTATAGTGGCTAAAAGGTTATAATTTACTTTTCTCACCCATCAGAGGCTCAATGTAGGTGCTAGGGTCTGAATGTTTATCTTTCTCCCAAATTCATGTGTTGAAATCTAATAACCAAGGTGATATTAGAAGATGGGGCCATTGGGGCTGATGGTACCATTATGAATGGGATTAGTGCTCTTACAAAAGAGACCTCACAGAGCTACCCAGATCTTTTGCCATGTGAGGAGCAATGAGAAATCTGTGGCCCAGAAGAGGACCCTCCTCTGACCATGCTGGTACCCTTATCTAAGACTTCTGGCCCCCAGAACTGTGACAAAAAATTTTCTGTTGTGTATAAGCCCCCCAGTCTGTGGCATTTTGTTATAGCAGTCTGAATAGACTGACAGTAGGTGTCCTAGATATTGGTTTACATAGTTTAAGGCTCTCATAGCAACTGAAACTCAAATGAAGAAACTCAAGCACAAAACTTCAGTGCAAACTTCAGAGTCCTTTTTTGAACTCCGTCTGAATGCATGCAGCACTAATCTCTATCCCAGCATCGGTGCCTCCCATATCCTGCCTCATAGCAACAGGGGAGCTGGCACCTGTTAGAAAAGTGATAAAGGAAGGCTTCAGAGATTTGACTGAATTTGAACTGAGCCAGGCAGTACATTTTCAGATACAGTTGGAGAGAAAGTGCAATCTAGAGCCTCTTTTCAACAACAAATGCATATCATAACCATTTGGGGTCAGAAGGGGAAGAGATGTGTTAAAATGCAGATTCCAGGGCCCTACACTCAGTTTTTTATTTTATAGGTCTTGGGAAGCACTTATCTTAATTTAACAAGGTCCCACCCAAGTGATTTTGATACAGGTGTTTCATGTAGCACACTTACAGAAACACTAGCCTAGTCCAATCATAGCTTTGTACAAATGTGAAAATTGAGGCTCAGAGAGGAGAGTGACCTATTGGTTGAAAGTAATCATCCCGGGAATGCTCTAAAAGTTTCTTCCATATGAGGTGGGCTCCAAGCCATGCTCTTTAAAGTCTCTCCTAATTTGTACTTGGCTGTAAATTTAATACCCACTTTATGATACTTGAAAGAGCTGCATAATTTCATGGTTTGGTCATTAACTGCTGGCATTAAAGAAATGACTATTACTTGTACTTAATATATCTTCCCCAGTTTCTTAATGACTGTGAAGCATATAGCATAAGAGCTACTCTGTTTATATAGCACATATGCTGAAAGCCAACACCTGTTCTCTTTGGGTGATATTGACAGGCAGTAGTTTTTCTTCCTTCAGGCATTCTAGCTGTCCTCCCTCCTCTTGCCCTAGCTGTTTTGACCATATAAAAAAGAATGGTACCTTTACCCCAAGTCTCTCACACTGTTTCTTAGATCCCCATTAATCTCCCTGTACCCTCAAGCTCTAACTTTCTGGTTAGCTAATTCTTAGAAGGCAGGCAGCAGGAATAGCACACCAGTTAGGGCTCTAAAGAATTACTTTAGGAACTAAAATAAAGGAAAGTGATTAATGCGTATACTAATATGAACTTCTCTTCCCACCCTTATATTTAGAGGGGAAGTGTGTGGGAGGTGTGGTGGTATGAGTGTGGTGGTATGAGTCATCTTGCTTTTTCATCACCTTTGGTAAGCTACTTTAATTCCTGCATCTTACCCCTATGTTTAATAAAGGATCAAAATATGGCAATCAGAGGGAAAATACATTATAATTTAGGTTTATAATATTGTGTTGTCTCCTGGTTCCTTGAGTTCAGGATGCTCAAACTTGATATGCAACAGAATATTATTATTATTATTATTATTACTTTTTTTTGTTATACTGTAATTCTTTTTTTTAATTAAATCTTTATTGTTCAGATTATTACATTTGTTCCTCTTTTTTCCCCCCCATAACTCCCCTCCTCCCAGTTCCCACCCCACCCTCCGCCCTCACTCCCCACCCACTGTCCTCATCCATAGGTGCACGATTTTTGTCCAGTCTCTTCCCGAATCTCCCACACCCCTTCCCCCCCAAGAATAGTCAGTCCATTCCCTTTCTATGTCCCTGATTCTATTATAATCACCAGTTCATTCTGTTCATCATATTATTTATTCACTTGATTCTTAGATTCACTTGTTGATAGATGCATATTTGTTGTTCATAATTTGTATCTTTACCTTTTTCTTCCTCTTCCTCTTCTTAAAGGATACCTTTCAGCATTTCATATAATCCTGGTTTGGTGGTGATGAACTCCTTTAGCTTTTCCTTATCTGTGAAGCTCTTTATCTGACCTTCAATTCTGAATGATAGCTTTGCTGGATAAAGTAATCTTGGTTGTAGGTTCTTGGTATTCATCACTTTGAATATTTCTTGCCACTCCCTTCTGGCCTGCAAAGTTTCTGTTGACAAATCAGCTGACAGTCGTATGGGTACTCCCTTGTAGGTAATTGACTTTCTTTCTCTTGCTGCTTTTAAGATTCTCTCTTTATCTTTTGCTCTTGGCATTTTAATTATGATGTGTCTTGGTGTGGTCCTCTTTGGATTCCTTTAGTTTGGGGTTCTCCGCGCTTCTTGGACCTGTAAGTCCATTTCTTTCACCAGGTGGGGGAAGTTTTCTGTCATTATTTCTTCAAATAGGTTTGCAATATCTTGCTCTCTCTCATCTTCTGGCACCCCTATAATTCTGATGTTGGTACGCTTGAAGCTGTCCCAGAGGCTCCTTACACTATCCTCGCATTTTTGGATTCTTTTTTCATTTTGCTTTTCCGGTTGGGTGTTTTTTGCTTCCTCACATTTCAAATCATTGACTTGATTCTTGTGCTCCTCTGGTCTGCTGTTGGGAGTCTGTATAATATTCGTTATTTCAGTCAGTGTATGCTTAATTTCTAGTTGGTTCCCCAATATAACATCGAGGGTCTCATTAGTTTTCTTGTAGATCTCATTAAGTTTATCGGCGGCTTCTAAACAGTTCTTGAGAGACCTTAAAAGTGTGGTTCTGAACTCTATATCTTCCATTGACAATTTTGTCCTGTTTCTTTGTCTCCGCATTTTGTTATGCTTCCTTGGTGCACCCCCTAGTGGTCTTTGTGCGCAGTTTTATAGTTAAACCTTGATTGTTGTAGCTAATACCAGGGAGGGTTTGACCTCCAGGCCAAGTGGCTATGAGAATCAGCTGTGTCTGCAGTGAGAGAACTTCTGTCCTCTAGGGAGGTGCTAATCTAGCCTTTGCCTGAGGCTATGGGGCAAATGCCTCTGTGCAGGGCTTGGGCGGGGCGGGTCACACAGGATCAACAGGGTGGGCCGGAGAGAGCAGTTATGGTGGCTCTCAGTCCTGTCCCCAGGGGCTCTGCCTCTCTGAGTCCCAGCACCCGCTGCAAAGCTCGGAGAGAAAGCTGCACTCGCTCTGACCGAAGCCAGACAGTCCCACTTCTCCCGTTTGAGTCTGGGTCCCTAAAGACTCGCCTGTATCTGGAGCTCAGAGTCTGCAACTCCCTCCGGATTGAAAACGCCAACCGCGCCCTCCACCGCCAGCCCGCTCCGCGCACTCCGCACCTCAGAATTTGACTTCAGCACTTCGCCTCCTCTGAGTGTCCGTATGCATTTCCCTTTCCTCCTAGTTGTAGGACTTCCACTCAGCCAGCGTTCCTGTGGTTCTGGATGATGTCCGTTCCGTTTTTTAGTTTCACTTTTGAAGTAGTTGTTCAAGGCAGCAAACTCCGGCATTAACCTATGCCGCCATCTTGGTTCTCCCAGAATATTATTTTTAAAGGGATGAAATGTGCGGATTCCATTTACAATTTCCTTTCCCCATAAATATAAGATTTAGGACTGATGCACCATTAGTCCAGCATAAGAAAGTTAAAGCAGCTAAAACATCATAGCTCCTTTAATTTAATCCTTTTTCTGTCCTGGCTAGGACAAAATGTATTCTGTTTAAGCATTTCTTGGGAGTTTGATGGAGGGTGGGAGATGAGTGATTTTTGGTATGTGAAGCATCTTGTCAATTATTTAGTGTAAACCAGCAGTTCTCAACCTGTGGGTCTCGACCCCTTTGCAGGTCAAATGACCCTTTCACAGGGGTCACCTAAATACTTCCTGCATATCAGATATTTACATTACGATTCATATCAGTAGCAAAATTACAGTTATGAAGTAGCAACGAAAATAATTTTATGGTTGGGGGTCACCACAACATGAAGAACTGTATTAAAGGGTCGCGGCATTAGGAAGGTTGAGAACCACTGGGTTGAAGAACCACAAGACTTGGTTCTGCTTCCAGTTATTCTCATTGCTTTCTTGCATGCTGACTTGCCATAACCTTTAAGGGAACTACTTCCATAAACAGATAATGGAAACCAGCATGGGGATACAAATGGGGAGAAATTTTCAGCATATAGATTGATTTTAAAACACTCATTTAGATCTCATAGAATAATTATTAAGATGATTATTGAGATAAATGGCATGCCATGTTAGTAATTGAATATTGCATAAACAAGATACAGTGTCTATGATTATGGTTCTATAAATACCTTAATAGGTGTATTAAGAGAAGTCAGTGAGGCATAAAATATTTTACCAAAGATCAATATTTTAAGAAAACTATAAGATGGCCTGGCCTGTAAATAACTCCCACTTTGATTCTTTCTAGAATATATGTAGTAAATAGAATTATGGTCTTCATGGTTCCTCCTATTTTCCTAGTTGGTATAAAGAGGTCTATCAGCTAACAAGATGTTCTGGACATTTACTTTATGTATTGGCATGTACTAGGTTCTATAACATATTTTATGGTACTGAAAGTTAACTGTTATAGTAAACATTTATTACATGTCTTCAACAAAAAGTTACAGTCTTGATATTAAATGGTATAGAAATTTCATCACCTTATTTAGGTTACTAGAATATTAGAAAATATATTGCAATAATAACTTTTATGAAAATTTCAATCATATGGTATATGGAAGCCTTTATAACCTCTAAATATGTCTGAGATGAGCAGCTATGGTGTAGGTAGGGTAACACATCTGCAATTGGAGTCAAAACAACGCTCGGCTTGTTACTAGTTGTGTGACTTTGCACAAGGTACTTCATTTCTCTGGTTCTCAATTTTCTCACCTGCAAAATGAGGATAACGATGACACCTCCCTCATAGAGCTCATGATGGGGATGGAAAACATCAAATAGGGACCATGAAAGCATCTGACTCATAGGAGCATCCAAGTTACTATTCGCTTTCCTTCTACAAATACAAACCAGTTTATAAATAAGTAACTGAATTCCTTGATTGATGATTTAGAGGCAGGGACTAACCTTAGTCAAATTTTACCTGTTTAAAGCCATCATTACTTTTTCCATGTAGCCACAGTGGAATTAAGAGTGTGAACTTTGATATCAAGCTTCCAAGTTTTGGCTTGCTGTTTACTTAACTGTGGCATTTATGTCAGGTTATATAACCTTTCTGTGCTTCAGTTTTCTTATCTGTGATTTGGAATAATCCCAGTACCTGCCCCATAGGAGTGTCATGAAGATTAAATCAAGCAAGCAACATGCTCAGCACAGCACCTGTCCAAATGAAACCACTCAATGTTACCTACTGATCTTGCTTTGAAATAAGAGGCAAATACCATGTTTATGCAGATGGTTTACAACTGGAATAGCCACCTTTGGAGAGATAATAGTGTGGGCAGTGGAGCTTTTGATGTGTTTGTCTTCTTTCCTACTCATTCTCCAGTTCCCTAGTAGTATTTGATACCTGGAAGAATCATTATAACAAAATTATAAAGCCTATTCATTCGCTCAAAAAATAAATGGTCATAGGATACCTACTAAGTTCTACAAAGTGTGCTGGGTATCAGATATAAGAATATAATCATCATGATTATTCCTCTCATAGAGCTTGTAATTTAGGTCATTTGTACTCTCCTATGCTTGGTGTTAGGGAAACATTCACTATGGCCTTGAGATGTTTGTAATCGTATTGAACTACTTTAAATACTTTCTGGAGCAAGACAAAATTTAATTGAAAAAGTAATAATACAGTTTAGCTGGGTTGATCAGGTATAGGTATATGAAAATAATACAGTATGTTGTGGCTGTGTACCATGCGAGGGATACATTATGCTAGAAGAGTTCAAAGGAAGAAATGATCAATGAGGGGGATTTATGATCTAATTGATTCCAGAATGATGGGGGCAGGGCTGGTGACTGGAACATGGACCAGATTTTTTGGTGCAAGCAGAACTTAGATGTCAGGGAACAAAGGATTATAAGTAATGAGTATAGGAAAGGAGACGGAAATGTGTGTGGCGAGTTCAAGGAGCACAGATTATTTTCATCAAAAGAGATATTTTTATATAAGGTGCTACAGGTAGCTGGTGTTACATAAGTGAGGAACCTTATTTTGGAATAATTTGAATATCAGGCAAGTTTAGACTGCCATTGAAGTTGTCTAAACAGGGAGATAATATGTACACAGTGTTGTTTTTGGAAGCTGGATTTCTATGTATATGCTGAATTGCTTGGGTACCTGTTTAAGTAGTTATCTATAATGAACAGTTGTAATACTATTCAGCCAAGGGGATAAGGACTAGGGTAGTAATAGTTGTGACTGAAAAAGTGGTTCAGCACTCCACCTCTCCAAATTTAGTTAGGAATTACTTATACAGCAGTGTAAAGATGTGTGTACAGAGATATTTGTCCCAGCATCTTAAACATACTTTAAATAAGTAGAACATTACAAATGTGGTTGAAATATCATATTTTAATCATTCCTCTCCCATATCCCATTTTTCTCTTGTTCTACTCTGTGCTATCATGATTTGATGTCAATTATCTCCATGCATATTTTACATTTTTTGCTGGTACCATCAATACATCCACAAATAATATCAAGTGCAATCTGCAAGTTTTAACTTTCTATACATGGTATCATACTATACATATCCTTCTCAAACATCATTTTTGAAATTTATTTGGCAATATATGTAGCTCTAGTTGAGTAGTTCTCAAACTTCAGCACCCATCAGAATCACCAGGAGGGCAAGTGAAATCACACTGTACTGCCTCCTATTCCAAGAGTTTCCAATTCAATAAGTCTGGGTTGGGTCCCAGGAATTGACATTTCTGGCCAATTTCTGGAATCACATGGTGAGAGCCACTTCTCTACTTACTTCAATTTAGCTAAAGAATAATATTTTATTGTTCGAATGTATTGCAAGGTACTTACCTGTTTGTTTGTTTGTTTCAAAATTACTGTATAAAAAATATAGTATTTAACACTGCTGTATACTTCTGTCTCTTTGTGACCTTGTGTGAGTTTTTATAGTACAATAGAGGCCCGGTACACAAAAATTTGTGCACTTGGCGGGGGGGGGGGGGGGGGTCCCTCATCCTGGCCTGTGCCATCCCTCAGGGGATAACCACCTGCTGGTTTAGGCCCACTTCCCAGGGGATTGGGCCTAAGCTGGCAGTCAGACATCCCTCTGGCAGCCTGGGAGCCCTCAGGGGATTCCCACTTGCCAGCAGGAGCAGGCCTAAGCTGCAGTCGGAGGCAGGAGAGGCTCCTACCACCACCACTGTACTGGCAGCCGTCAGCCTGGCTTGTGGGTGAGCAGAGCTCCCCATGTGGGAGCGCACTGACCACCAGGGGGCAGCTCCTGCATTGAGCGTCACCCCCTGGTGGTCAGTGTGTGTCATAGTGACCAGTCATTCTGCTGTTATGGTCAATTTGCATATTACTCTTTTGTTATATAGGATAGAGGCCTGGTTCATGGGTGGGGGTCAGCTGGTTTGCCCTGAAGGGTGTCCCAGATCAGGGTGGGGTCCCGCTGGGATGCCTGGCCAGCCTGGGTGAGGGCCTGATGGCTGTTTGCAGGCTGACCACAGCCCCTTCAAGGTGGGGGTCCCCACTGGGGTGCCTGGCCAGCCCGAGTGAGGGGCTGATGGCTGTTTGCAGGCTGGCCACAGCCCCTTCAGGTTGGGGGGGGTGGTCCCCGCTGGGGTGCCTGGCCAGCCTGGGTGAGGGGCTGATGGCTGTTTGAAGCCTGGCCACAGCCCCTTCAGGGTGGGGGGCCCCCGCTGGGGTGCCTGGCCAACCTGGGCGAGGGACTGATGGCTGTTTGCAGGCTGGCCACAGCCCCAGCCACCCAAGCTCCCAGTGGAGGCTGGCTGGAAGCAGGTATCTGTGATTTATTTATCTTCTATAATTGAAACTTTGTTGCCTTGAGCAGAGCCCACAGCTGGCCAGGGCAGGCAGGAAGCTTGGCTTCCTCCATCGCCAAGGCAACCAAGCCTCCTGCTTGCTCCAGCTCTGTGGCTGCTGGCCGCCATCTTGGTTGGGTTAATTTGCATATAGTTGCTCTAATTGGCTGGTGGGCATGGCTTGGGCATAGCGGAGGTGCAGTCAATTTGCATATTTCTCTTTTATTAAATCAGATACTAGAGGCCCAATGCTCGAAGATTCGTGCAAAATAGGCCTTCCCCTGGCTGCCGGCACCATCTTCACTCCAGCCTGGAGCCGCCTTCTGCCTCTTGCCTGGTTGCATCTATTTGCATAGTCCCTTCTTATTGGCTGTGGGAGCCGCCATCTTTCTTGTGAAGTTATGGTCAAGTTTCATATTCTGTCTTTGCTAGAGGCCCATTGCACAAAAAGATTTGTGCAATAGGCCTTCCTTTCCTACGGAACCCAGCACCCAGGCCTTCATCCCTGGCCACAGCAGAGAAGCCAAGCCTGGAGGCTTCTCTGCTCCAACCACAGCAGAGAAGACAAGCCTCCAGGCTTCCCCGCTCTGGCTGCAGTGGAGAAGCCAAGCCTCTTCAGTCTTCAGTTGTCTACAGTCTTTGCTCCATGCCTGAATATGCAAATTAACCGCCATCTTTGTTGGGTTAATTTCCATACTCATCTTGAATGGCTGGTGGGTGTAGCGGAGTGACACCAATTTGCATGCTTCTCTTTTATTAGTGTAGATTTGACAGAACTAGAGGCCTGGTGCACAAAATTCGTGCACGGGGGGGTGGTCCCTCAGCCTGGCCTGTACCCTCTTGCAATCCGGGATTCCTCAGGGATAGGGCTAAAACTGGCATTTGGACATCGCTCTTGCAATCTGGGACTGCTGGCTCCTAACAGCTTACGTGCCTGCCTGTATGATCACCCCTACCCACTCAGCCTACCTGGCTCATCACCTCTAACCCCTTTGCCTGCCTGCCTGATTGCCCCTAACTCCCTCTGCCTACCTGATCACCCCTAACTACTCACCTGCCTGCCTGATCACCTCTAATCACTCGCCTGCCTGCCTAATCACCCCTAACCACTTGCCTGCCTGCCTGATCACCTCTAACCGCTCGCCTGCCTACCTGATCACCCCTAAACACTCTATCTGCCTGCCTGATTGCCCCTAACCACTCTACCTGTCTGCCTAATCACCCCTAACTGCTAACCTGCCTGCCTGATTGCCCCTAACTGCCTCTGCCTTGGCCCCCACCGCCATGGCTTCATCTGGAAGGATGTCTGAAATAACGTCTGGAAGGTCATTCAGCTCTCTGGTTTAATTATCATATTACGTTTTTATTATTATAGACTAGAAGCCCGTTGCACAAAGATTCTGGCAATAGGCCTTCCTTCCCCTGGCTGCCGGCACCGGTTTTGCTCCGGCACCTGGGACCCAGGCCTTTGGTCTGGCCACAGCAGAGAAGCCAAGCCTCGAGTCTAGGCTTCTCCCCTCCAGCTGCAGTGAGGCTTGGCTTCTCTGCTGCCGCCTCAATGTTGCTTGGCTTCTCCGCTGAAGCCAAGCGTCTTCAGTCTTCAGTCTTTAGTTGTCACTCCAGCCGGAGCCTTCTGTCTTTGCTCTGCATCTGTGTATGCATATTAACCACCATCTTTGTTGGGTTAATTTGCATACTCATCCTGATTGACTGGTGGACGTAGTGGAATGACACCAATTTTCATATTTCTCTTTTATTGGTGTACATACCTAAGAGATTTTGCTGGATGGTAAGGAATACACATCCTCAATTTTGAGATTTTACCAAATTATTTTTTAAGCTGGTCACACCAACTTATACTCCTCCCACCCTCCAATACACACATCAATGTGTCAGATTTCCAGTTGTTCCATATCCTAGCAAAATCTTGGTAAGGTCCAACTTTTAAATTTTGGCAATATGGTCCATATTCCATTGTTGTTTTAATTTACATTTCCTTGTTTATAGGGAGGTTGTGTCTTTTTATGTTTTACTAGAGGCCTGGTGCACAAAATTTGTGCACGGAGGGGGGGTCCCCTCAGCCCAGCCTGCACCCTCTCCAATCCAGGACATCCCTCTCACAATCCTGGAATGCTGGCTCCTAATCGCTCACCTGCCTGGCTGCCTGTTCACCCCTAACTGCCCCTCCCTGCTGGCCTGATCATCCTTCACTGCATCTGCATGCTGGCCTGATCAACCCTAACTGTCCCCCCGCCAGCCTAGTCTCCCCCAACTGTCCCTCTCTGCCAGCCTGATTGCCCCTAACTGCCCCCCCCGCCCCGCTGGCCTAGTCACCCCTCACTGCCCCCGCCCCACCAGCCTGATCACCCCTCACGGCTCCTCCCCCAATTGGCCTAGTCACCCCATGCAGCCTCCTGTTTAGTCGTTTGTTTGTCCCTCACTAACCCCCTTGCAGGCCTGGTCATAGGTAGCCATCTTCCGAGAGCATGAGGGTTAATTTGCACATTACCTCTTTATTATATAGGATTGGCCCTTTGGATTTATATACATTTTGCAGTGTTTTAGATCAGTCATGTCCAATACAAATACAATGTGATCCACATATGTAATTTAAAATTTTCTAGTAGTCACATTAAAGAAAGTAAAAATAAATAGGTGAACTTAATTTTAATCATATATTTAACCCAATATATCCAAAATTTTATCATTTTAACATGTAATCCATATAAAATTATAAATGAGATATTTTTTATTATTTTTTCATACTACACCTTTAAAAAATCTGGTATTCCCCATTAATACTCAACCTCAACTACAACCAGCCACATTTCCATATTGGAAAATGCAGTTTTAGTGTCTGATGCCTTTTAGGATATAAAAATTGCAAAATAGTTTCACTTACTCTATAACTTATCTTTTTAATTTGTATATGTTGATTTATATTGTAAAAAACTTTGTACTTTTTATTTTTTTTCTTTATTGATGAAGGTATTACATATGTGTCCTTATCACCCCATTGACCCCCCCCCCCCCACTAATGCCCTCACCTTCCTGGTGTCTGTGTCCATTGGTTAGGCTTATATACATGCATACAAGTCCTTTGGTTGATCTCTCCCCCTTACCCCAGCATTCCCCTACCTTCCCTCTGAGGTTTGATGGTCTGATCAATGCTTCTCTGTCTCTGGATCTGTTTTTGTTCCTCAGTTTATGTTGTTCATTATATTCCATAAATGAGTGAGATCATGTGATATTTATCTTTCTCTGACTGGCCTATTTCACTTAGCATAATGCTCTCCAGTTCCATCCATGTTGTTGCAAATGGTAAGAATTCCTTCTTTTTTTTTTTTTTACCACAGTGTAGTATTCCATTGTGTAGAGGTACCAGAGTTTTTTAATCCACTCATATGGTGATGGGCACTTAGGCTGTTTCCAAATCTTAGCTATGGGAAATTGTGCTGCTATGAACAGAGGTGCATATATCCTTTCTGATTGGTGTTTCTGGTTTCCTGGGATATATTCCTAGAAGTGGGATCACAGGGTCAAATGGGAGTTCCATTTTTAGTTTTTTGAGGAAACTCCATACTGTCTTCCATAGTGGCTGCACCAGTCTGCATTCCCACCAGCAGTGCACGAGGGTTCCTTTTTCTCCACATCCTCGCCAGCACTTGTCGTTCGCTGATTTCTTGATGATAGCCATTCTGACAGGTGTGAGATGGTACCTCATTGTTGTTTTGATTTGCATCTCTTAGATGATTAGTGAATTTAAGCATGTTTTATTATACCTCTTGGCCTTCCTTATACCCTCTTTCGAAAAGTGTCTATTTAGGTCCATTGCCCATTTTTTGATTGGGTTGTTTATCTTCTTTTTGTTAAGTTGTGTGAGTTCCCTGTAAATGTTGGAGATTAAACCCTTATCGCTGATAACATTGGCAAATATATTCTCCCATGCAGTGGGCTTTCTTGTTTTGTTGATGGTTTCCTTTGCTGTGCACAAGCTTTTTATTTTGATGTAGTCCCATTGTTTATTTTCCCTTTAGTTTCCATTGCCCTAGGACAGTGATGGCGAACCTTTTGAGCTCAGTGTGTCAGCATTTTGAAAAACCCTAACTTAACTCTGGTGCCATGTCACATATAGAAATTTTTTGATATTTGCAACCATAGTAAAACAAAGACTTATATTTTTGATATTTATTTTATACATTTAAATGCCATTTAACAAAGAAAAAACAACCAAAAAAATGAGTTCGCGTGTCACCTCTGACATGCATGTCATAGATTCGTCATCACTGCCCTAGGAGCTATGTCGGTGAAGATATTGATTTAGCTTAGCATATATCTGAGATTTTGCTGCCTGTGTATTCCTCTAATATTTTTATGGTTTCCCACCTACATTTAAGTCCTTTATCCATTTTGAGTTTATTTTTTATTTTTTTAAATATATTTTATTGATTTTTTACAGAGAGGAAGGGAGAGAGATAGAGAGTTAGAAAATCAATGAGAGAGAAACATCGATTAGCTGCCTCCTGCACATCCCCTACTGGGGATATGCCCGCAACCCAGGTACATGCCCTTGACCGGAATCGAACCAGGGACCTTTCAGTCCGCAGGCCGACGCTCTATCCACTGAGCCAAACCGGTTTCGGCTTGAGTTTATTTTTATGTATGGTGTAAGTTGGTGGTCTAGTTTCATTTTTTTTGCATGTATCTGTCCAATTTTCCCAACACCATTTATTGAAGAGATTGTCTTGACTCCATTGTATGTTCATCCCTCCTTTGTCAAATATTAATTGAGCATAGTGGTTTGCGTCAGTTTCTGGGTTCCCTATTCTATTCCTTTGGTCTGTATGTCTGTTCTTGTGCCAGTACCAGGCATTTTTGAGAACAGATGCTTTGTAATACAGCTTGATAACTGGTATTGAGATCCCTTCTACTTTGTTCTTCTTTATCAGGATTCCTGCAGCTATTTGGGGTCTTTTTTTTTTATTCCAGATGAATTTTTGGAGAGTTCATCCTAGGATCTTTATGATATGGATTTTTGCCATCCAAAGTTATGCTTTATTTCTTCACTTACGAAAGTCTTATTTACCGTCAATAAAGTTTTATGATTACTTCCAGGAAGGTTAGACACATGTTTTAGTATTTCTAGATACCTTATAGTTTTTAGTACTGCTGCAAGTAGTATCTTTTAAAAATTTGTTTTCTATTTTTTGCTTGCTAATGTATAGGAATATAGTTAATATTTTTATTTTTTTGTATCTTTGTGAACCTTATTTTGCAGTCTTGGTGAATCCTATTTATTTAAAACTTTGCATAGAGTAAAATTCAGTTTTCTTTGGTTTAGAATTCTATGGAGTTAGATAAATGCATACAGTTTTGGAACCACCACCACAACCAAAATATAGAACAGTTCTATCACTCCCCAAATACCCTCAATTAACAATATCTATATAAGATTTATCCATGTCTTACATATATTAATAGCATCATTATTATTTTTGCTGACTAGCATTCCACTATATAATTGTACTATAATTAATTTGTTCATTTAGTGGTTGAAAGACATTTGAGTTTCTGGGTTTTTGGCGATAATGCATAAAGTTGCTATATATATTTATATACAATATTTTGTGTGAACTTCTATTTTCATTTATTTTAGATAAATATCTAGGACTCAGAATAAATATGTTTAACTTTATATAAGAAATTTTTAGATTATTTACTAATGTGACTGTACCATTTTGCATCCCCAGAAGTGATGTGTAAGAACTCCAGTTGTCTCCAGTTGCTCCACACCCTTGTCAGCACTTGTTATTCTAGTTTTATTTTTCTTTGTTTTGTTTTATTCTTTGGCCATTCTAATAGGTATGTAGAGATAGTTTATTGTTTATTAATTTCAATTCCTTAATGACTAGTGATGCAAGCATCTTTTTAAATACTTATTTGCTACCTGTATAACTTTTTTGGTCAACTTGAGAAAATATTGTACCCATTTAAAATTTTTAAAATTAAGTTTATTGGGGTGACATTGGTTAATAAAATTATATAGGTTTCAAATATACAGTTTTATGTTATATCTTTTGTGTATTGCACTGTGTGCCCACCACTCAATGTCAAATCTCCTGTCACCATATATTTGACCCCTTTTACCCTTTACTACCCCTCACCCCTCTTCCCTGTGTTAACCACCATAGTGTTTTGTATATTTATAAGTTTTTGTTTTTCTTGTTTGTTCCTTTGTTGTTTCCAGCTTTATATCCCACATATGAGTAAAATAATATGGTTCTTGACTTTTTCTGTCTGACTTATTTCACTTAGCATAATACGTGCCCATTTTTAAAAATTGTGTTGATCATTTTCTTATTGTTGAGTTTTGAGAATTCTTTATGTATTCTGGATACAAGTACTTGATCAGGTATGTGATTTACAAATAATATTTTCTTATTATCCTTTCATCAGTGTCTTACACAGAGCAGACATTTCAAATTTTGATGGAGTTCATTTTATCAACTTTTTCTTTTATGAATGACTTTTTGGTATCATGTCTAAGAGTTTTATGCTCAAACTAAGATCACAAAAACTTTTATCCTATATTTTCTCCTATAAGATATGTTTTACATTTAGGTCCCTGACCCATTTTGAGTTAATTTTGTTATAGAATGCAAGGTATGGAATTCAATTTACCTTTTGGTATATGAGTGTTCAAACTTTCTAACACCATCTGTTGAAAAGACTATCCATTATGTATTAAATTATTTTTGCACCATTGTAAAAATCAATGACTGCGTGGGACTATTTTGTATTTTTTAGTAAAGAGCTCTACTGAGATACAACTTATACACTACAAAAGGCACCTTTTTTCAAGTGAACGATTCAGCTGTTTTTACCGTATTTACTGAATTATTCAACCATCATCACAATATAATTTTAGAACATTTTCTTCACCTCCCAAAGAAATCTATTTCTCATTGGCTGTAAATCATATTCCCTGGTGCACCCCTGGCCCCAGCCATAGGCAATTATTATTCTGATTTCTGTCTCTATTGGATTGTCTAAATATATATATATATATGTATATATATATATATATATGCCAAACAACTGGAACGGTGGAATGACTGGAATGACCGGTCACTATGATGCACACTGCGGTGGCCAACCCACCCAATCTGGGCCCCGATCTGCTCTCCCCAACCTCCTGCCCCCCACCCCTGACCCTGATTGCCCCCCCCCCCATTCAGGGTGGGGCTGGCCGGCCAACCTCCTGTGTCCCCTCCCACCACCGGCCCGGCCTAATGGCCCACATTGGGGTGAGCCAGCCGGACCCCACCTGTGCACAAATTCATGCACCGGGCCTCTAGTTTGACATAATTGTAATCATACAATATGTGGTCTTTCATTATGGCTTTTTTTCACTTAGCATAATGTTGTCAAGGATCATTCATGTTATTGCATGTGTCAGTACTTTACTCTTTTTACCAAAGAATAGTGTTCCATAGTAGGGACATACCATTTTGTTTATCCAATCATCAGATGATGGACGTTTGTGTTGTTTCCCTGTTTTGGCTATTTCAATAATGCTGCTATGAATGTACATGTACAGGTTTTTGTGTGGACATATATTTTCATTTCTCTTGGACATATACCTAGGAGTAAAATGGATGGTTCATATGGTAACTCTATGTTTAACTTATTATTTTTTTAATCTTCACCCTAGGATATTTTTTTCCCAATGATTTTGAGATGGAGTGGAAGGAAGGGAGAGAGAGAGAGAAACATTGATGTGAGAGAGACATATTGATTGGATGCCTCCTGTGCATGCCCTGACTGGGGCCAGGGATCGAACCTGTAACTAAGGTATGTGTCCTTGACTGGGAATCAAACCCATAACCCTTTGTTCCACAGGCTGATGCTCTAACCACTGAGAAAAATGACCAGGGCTATGTTTAACTTTTTGATTAACTTCCAAACTGTTTTCCAAAGTGGCTCAACGATTTCACATTCCCACCAGCAGTGTAAGAGGATTCCAATTTCTCTATATCCTGACCATCACTTGTTATTGGCTGGCTTTTTATTGATAACTATTTTGGTATTTGTGAAGCGGTATCTCATTAAAGTTTTGATTTGCATTTCCCTAATGACTAATCATGTTAAACATTTTTTCAAGGGTGTCTTGTTCATTTGTATATCTATTAAAATTCTTTGCCCACTTTAAAATGGGTAATTTGTCTTTAATTATGATTTCTTTACATATTCTGGATAGAAGTGCTTTTCCAGTGATATGGCTTACAAATATTTCCAGTCTGTAGGAGACATCACTTTCTTGAAGATATCCTTTGAAAAACAAAAAAAAATTAAATTTTGGTTAAATTCAATTTATTTAGTTACTTCTATTATTTGTGTAATATCGGTCATATCTAAGAAATAGTTGCCTAACCCAAGATCATGAAGATTTACTACTGTTTTCTTCTTAGAATTTTATACTTAAGCTCTTTTTTTTAATACATTTCATTGACTTTTTACAGAGAGAAAGGGAGAGAGATAGAGAGCTAGAAACATCGATGAGAGAGAAACATCGATCAGCTGCCTCCTGCACATCTCCCACTGGGGATGTGCCCGCAATCCAGATACATGCCCTTGACCGGAATCGAACCTGGGACCTTTCAATCCGCAGGCCAACGCTCTATCCACTGAGCCAAACCGGTTTTGGCTATACTTAAGCTCTTATATTTAGTTCTGTGGACCATTTTGAATTAATTTTTTTGTATGTCGTGAGGGTAGAGGTCCAAGTTTATCATTTTGCATATGGATATTCAGTTGTCCCAGTACAGGACTTTTTTGTACTCTCAGTTATTTTCCATTAATCTCTAACACCATGATGCCTTGATTATTGTAGATTTATAATATGTGTTATGTGTGAGGCCTTCAACATTGTTCTTTGTTTCTTTGTTTTAAAGACTTTCACTATTCAGTTTATAATGTTGTTTAGATTCAACAAATGAGTGAGATCATGTGGTATTTTTCTTTTTAAAAAAATATATTTTATTGAATTTTTACAAAGAGAAAGGGAGAGAGACATAGAGAGTTAGAAACATCGATGAGAGAGAAACATCAATAAGCTAGTTGCCTCCTGCACACCCCCTAGTGGGAATGTGCCCGCAACCAAGGTACATGCCCTTGACCAGAATCAAACCTAGGACCCTCCAGTTCGCAGGCCGACACTCTATCCACTGAGCCAAACCAGCTAGGGCTGGTATTTTTCTTTCACTAACTGGCTTATTTCACTTAGCATAATGCTCTCCAGTTCCATTCATACTGTTGCAAATGGTAAGAATTCCTTTTTTTTTACAGCAGTGTAGTATTCCACTGTGTAGATGTACCACAGTTTTCTAATCCACTCATCTGCTGATGGGCATTTAGGCTGTTTCCAAATCTTAGCAATTGTAAATTGAGCTGCTATGAACATAGGGGTGCATATATCCTTTCTGATTGGTGTTTCTATTTTCTTGGGTTATATTCCTAGAAGTGGTATTACTGCGTCAAATGGCAGTTTCATTTTTAGATTTTTGAGGAAACTCCATACTGTTTTCCACAGTGGCTGCACCAGTCTGCTTTCCCACCAGCAATGAAGGAGGGTTCCTCTTTCTCTGCATCCTCGCCAGCACTTGACATTTGTTGATTTGTTGATGATAGTCATTCTCATAGGTGTGAGATGCAGTGGTCGACAAACTGTGGCTTGCGAGCCACATGTGGCTTTTTCACCCCTTGAGTGTGGCTCTTCCACAAAATAACACGTGTGGGCGCGCACGTACAGTGCGATTGAAACTTTGTGGCCTGTACGCAGAAGTCAGTATTTTGTGGTAGAGCCACACTCAAGGGGCCAAAGATCCATGTGTGGCTCGCGAGCCGCACTTTGCCCACCACTGTGGTACCACATTGTCGTTTTGATTTGCATCTCTTGGATGATTAGTGACTTTGAGCATGTTTTCATATGTGTCTTGGCTTTCTGTATGTCCTCTTTCAAAAAGTGTCTATTTAGGTCCTTTACCCATTTTTGGATTGGGTTGTTTATCTTCCTTTTGTTAAGTTGTATGAGTTCCCTGTAAATGTTGGAGATTAAACCCTTATCGCTGATAACATTGGCAAATATGTTCTCCCATGTAGTGGGCTTTCTTGTTGTTGTGTTGATGGTTTCTTTTGCTGTGCAGAAACTTTTTATTTTGATGTAGTCCCATTTGTTTATTTTCTCCTTAGTTTCCATTGCCCTAGGAGCTATATCGGTAAAGATATTGCTACGACAAATGTCTCCAATTTTGGTGCCTATGGCTTCTTCTAAGATTTTTATGGTTTCCCATCTTACGTTTAAGTCCTGTATCCATTTTGAGAGTCAAAGAAGCATCCAACAGACTGTCAATCTACAGCGGGATGGCTGGGGAGGGTCGTGGGGGGGAGGTAAGAGATCAACCAAAGGACTTGTATGCATGCATGTAAACATAACCAATGGACGCAAGACACTGGTGGTGGAGGGGTGAGGGCATGTGCCAGGGGGGTAGGGGAGGCCGGGGGAAGGTCAATGGGGAAAAAAAGGAGATATATGTACTACTATTTGTAATACTTTAATAAAATAACATTTAAGAATAAAAAAATAAAGACTTTCACTATTCTTTGCCTTTTCATCCAAATTTTACAACCATCTTATCATGAATTATTACTAATTATATTAGTTTGTAGTATTTCTTGTATTTTTGATGTAGATAGTCATATAATATTGCTCTGGTAGAATCCTCTAGCAAAATTTTGAACAGAAGCATAAAAAAAGGACATCTATGTCTTGTTTGTAAATTTAAAATAATTCTTGTACTGTTATACTAAATGTGGCATTTACCATTGTTTTTTTTTTGTTGTTTTTTGTTTTTTTTTTTTTTTTTGGTAGATATTTCTTATCAGGCTAAGGAAGTTTCCTTCTATTTCTATTTTAATATGAATTAAATTTTTCCCCAAACAGTATTAATTTCAGCTTTTCTTTGCCTGTATGCAAATTTTATCTTGCCTACCCTTTTAATGAAAGCTTAGTCTTTTAAGAGTGCCAGGTTTATTGCGAGGTCTCATTTCCAACTCCTTGCCTTGTATGAGCTATGACCTTGTCCTCTGTGCCCATTAAAACTCAAGATTCTAGTTAAAGGAGACCAATAGATATCTCTACGGCAGCTCTAATATCAGGTCATATGCTCAGGGCCCAGGTTTTCAGGCTCCTCTTTATTTTTGGTCTCTGGTGATATATTTTACTTTCATGAGAATTCAGCTAACCATTTAAAAGTCTGACTTTTGAATAAAATTTCTTATTTTTATATATTTTACAGAAGAATATTTTGGGGTTCCTATTCCACTATATTACCAGAAACTGAATATTTTCATTTTTTTATGAAGGGAAACAACCCAGTGTTCCATCCCTGGTTGGTGTTTCTCTCTCTCTCTCTCTCTCTCTCTCTCTCTCTCTCTCTCTCTCTCTCTCTCTCTCTCCTCCCTCTCTAAAATCTATTTTTTTAAAAACATGGGGTGAGATTTTAAGAAAAATAGAGTTGTTTAAGAAGTTGGTAAATAGATTCATAGAGGGTATTATGCTCAGTGAAATAAGTCAGTCAGAGAAAGACAAATACCATATGATTCCACTTATATGTGAAATCTAAAGAACAAAATAAATGAGTGAACAAATTTGAAACAGACTCATAGACACAGAGAATAAACTGGTGTTGCCAGATGGTTGCCAGAGGGGAAGGGGTTTGGGGAACTAGGAGAAATAGGTGAAGGGATTAAGAAGTACAGATTGATTGTTATAAAATAGTCACAGGGATGTAAAATGTAAAGCATAGGGAATATAGTCAGTAATATTGCAATAACTATGTATGTTGCCAATTTGGTACTGGAAATATTAGGGGGAACACTTTATAAAGTATATGATTATCTAACCACTATGCTGTACACCAAAATCAATACAAAATAATATTGAAAGTAAAGTATAATTGAAAATTTTAAGAAAAAGTTGGTCAATAGATTCAGATACTGATAGAATTCATGAATTCTGAATTTACTGTCTATGAATGGCTTTATCCCAGATATATATCTATATCCATCCATCCCCATGGGAAAAAGCATGTTATAATATTTCTCTTTTTATCTATGATATAATTTTCAACTTAAGTCTAATCAAAGAATCAGAAAGAATACTAGGTTATGATTTTCTTTACATGTGAATGTTTTTGTATCATTATATATATACACACATAAACACATATTTGAAAGTGCATCTTGTTATAAATATCTCTAAATGTAGCTATAGAAAAGCGACTTGTAGTTTTCCTGCTGTTGAAAAGCCACAATGTACTGCTTATATATTTTTAAAATTTTTTTTGGAACAAGAACATGGCCCCTTAAAAATTAAGTGGATTTGAAAGAGGCTTGAAATCTGTTGCATAAGTTTCTAAGGAAACCAACTGTGTGCTAATGCCAACTAAAAATCACTGAGAGCATGCTGTGAACATGTGCAGGGTATGACCATAATCTCCTCCCCCCCAACCCCCCACCACTCCTTTGTCCTTTTCTTCCTGCTAACAAGGTAGGAAAATTTAGAGGCTAGAAACTTGGGAATGAAAATAGGACTTTAGAAGGGCTGTAAACTGACAACTATCGGTGTGACTTGAATAAAAGCTGTTTGAAAGAGCTTTTTTTTTTAATGATAAGCTGTTACAAGGTTTTAAAATGCTAAAAACATATACAGGACCCATATCTATATTCGCACAAATTTCTAACTCAAAAATATTAGAGAGTCACTGTTTACTTAGGTATGAGTTGAACAACTGGAAGTAGACTAAGTAGCTATGGCTGCTGCTTCATCAGGGTTACCCAATTTTAACTAGTGTCAAAGACTTAGTACATATTATGAATCACATTTTATTATGTTGTAATCAGAAATTATTTTTGTTTTAATAATCCCATTTGCATATGAATGCATGTAACACAAAAATGTCCACTGATATTGCCTTTAGTCTTCTGTCATGGGAACTGTCCATCTGAAGTGGTTAATCAATACTATAGGGCTCAATGGGACTTGGAAAGCAATAGATATGGTTGTAAATGAAGCACAGGATTAATCTGAGTTTATGATCTGGAAGGAGGAAAGATTTAGAATACAGAGTCAAAGAGAGAACAAAAGTCAATGTCAAGGGAATAGTAGAGAGAGCAGAGGCAGACATATTGCTGCAGAGATAAGTAGTCTTCGATGTACATGCCAAACCTGTTTGTGTCAGATAGCCTTTTATACTTTCCAGGCTATAACATAGAATAACAACTGGCTTTTCTGGAAGTGGCCAGGCCAGGACTAAATGCTGGCAAGCAGCTGCACTCTCCCAGTTTGCTACTTTGGCCATTCTTCAAGCTGGAACATATCCTGACAGAATCCTTTCTGCTTGGATCATGAGGCCATAACCTAGCCCACCTGTCCAATTGATGGCAACAATTGATTTGTTGGCCTCATATCCTGGAAGAAAGGGAAAGCCTCCAGTGTGCTATGCACTGCAAACTCATATCTACAATGTGATGGCAAACATCACAGGCACACACTGTGTTTATTTCTCAAACATTGTATTTAAATGGAAATTTCCTAAACAACACATATGATGACAGTAAGGTAGAACAGTATGAACCAATTCAATTAGGTTTTTATTTTTCTATTCCGTATGTACTGACAAGAATGTAATGTAAGATGAAAAAGAATATATCTCTAACTATTCAAACAATTGGTTTTAGTCCACGATAGAGTAAATCTATATAATAAATCTGAAATTCTATATATAAAAGAGGTAAAATAAATGGGGAGATTTTCTAGAGTTCCTTTTAAAAGAACTTAAATTGGAGGAATTTTTGTCTTGTGCTGGAAATTTTCCAATTATTTTTTGATTCCTTGGCATAAAATTAATGAACCCCTACAGATGTCTCATAACTTCCCAGTGGGACGTCAGAGAATCTCTTGGTTTTCTCAGCTATAAGACATCAGTTTGGCTACAGATATTTAAGTTCAGAGTAAATCCACTATTTGTTTTCCCCATTAAGCTACTTGAAATCACAAAGCAGAAGTCTAATATTTGACTGTGATTAACCAGCATAGTGTTCAGATTAAAATCTTTGTTACCTGTTGTCTTTAGATGGGAATTATGTCATCAGTAAGACCTATTACATATTTGTCCTCATATCCCCCACCAGCCAAGTGGAATGTCAGTGAGGTGGAGCTTTGAAAGAACTTGAGTCTACTGTGATGTAATAAAGGAATGGAATACTTCATCTGTAACTGTGGGTGACACTGGTCTCAAAATAGCCAATAGTCAAGGTTTAAGTTATTTATAGGGACTAATTGGAGCAAAATCATGATTCTGTTGCTGCCTGACCTCAACCTCAGCTTTCCTTTGTGGGACAAATACCTCTGACCCTGTCTGGAATGGCTCTCTACTTTCTTTCACCTCATTTTTTTTGCCAATGCTCAAGCTGTAGTCATTTACCCAGGACTGTTCTTTTTTCCAAGGGACCACACTTAAACAGATGCAAGGCTCTTCTTCAATGCTGTAAAGTAGTGGTGCTTAAAACCAGCATCTTCTTAACCTCTTGGAAGAGTGAAGAAGTGAGAGAGTTGGGATGGTAGAGGTAGGATATACTATGATCAGAGATTGAATTATATAGTCCAAACCAGCCTGATTCCTAGATAGAGGATGTGTTCAATTACATGGTATTATTTGGATTTGGACATGTCTTATTCCACCTTAACCTCAAAATATTCTCCTCATGAGCCTATACTAGTGTCTGATATTCCAATATTAAAGATTGATTCTTCTAGTGTAAAGGCTTCTCTACAAAATACAAATCCTAAAGTATATCATAGGTCTCAGACACTTGTAGATTTCAAAATGTTAGTTGAATGAATAAGGGACTTGGAGGAATAATCTATTAAATGGATTCACAATGAAGTATAAATAGGGACTATTAATAAATAGGGACTATTATTTTACCAGATGACTCAACCATTTAAAACAATATTGCTCAAACATTAATGTGTCTAATTTGGGGATCTTGTTAAAAGGGATTCAGGACTGGGCCAGACCTCAGAAACTGAATTTCCAACAGGTTTTTTGGTGATGACAATGCTATATCATACTTTAATAGCAAGGATTTTGAAGACCTTAAGGAAGGGTTTTCCAACTTGTGTGATCAAATAATCTCTTGATGTATTTGTTAAACATTCAAAATCTCTAGGGAGTAGTTTTGGAAATCTGTATTATCAACAAGTGCTTCAGGTGATTTATATGATTAAAAAATACTCTTAGGAAGAAATGGAACATAGGCTTAAAAACATGTGGTGGCATTGTGATGATCCATGGGCCTTTTGGGAGTAAAGGAAAGGCTTAGAGTACCGGGCAAGACTAGAAAACATATGTGACACTTAAGCTTTAGACCCATTACTACGGAATACATGGCCTAGAGCAGTGGTTCTCAACCTTCTGGCCCTTTAAATACAGTTCCTCATGTTGTGACCCAACCATAAAATTATTTTCGTTGCTACTTCATAACTGTAATGTTGCTACTGTTATGAATCATAATGTAAACATCTGATATGCAGGATGGTCTTAGGCATAAGGGGTCGTGACCCACAGGTTGAGAACCGCTGGTCTAGAGTTAGAGGACAGAACAAAAAAAAAAGGAGCTGATTAATTTTTTTTTATAGGTAGCATTGGTATCACTTTTTGCTATCACAGTATATTATTTGGTTTTCTAGGTTTTTGTTTTGCTCCTTGAGCGAGTTTGGTATCTTGAAAATAGCCAAGTTGGTAGACAAATCTTTGGGTATTGCCTTTGCCTTCAATTTTCCTTACATTTGTCTTTTCTGTGAGTTTTTAAACCTAACTCCTTTCTTAATCAGAGATTCCATGAAATGTTTTGAAACCTTATTTTTTTGTACTAATAAGACAGAGATGTGAGGAAATAGTCTGTCATGCAGGGCTGTTAGAGAGACTGTCACTTCTTTAATATCTATCCACCGAGCCATGGAGCTGCATGAGGCCCAGCAGTAGGATGTATTCAGGGTTGTGCTTCAATCTATGACTATTCTGGTGTGATATTATTTCAGGCATCACCAACGACCAAGGTGAAAGCTTTTCAAATAAGACATTTTGAATGAAATGTGCTGAAAGTGTGAGAGGCCACTGGGGATAGGCCTATATGAGCTGGGAAATTCAGGCACAGTGAAAATATCACTGATTAGCCAGAGGCCACATTACAAGTTTGTGGCATGGCTTATATGTATTTGTATTAAAATTTTATTTGCAATCCCATACTGCAGCCTTTGGGCTATTGATATCCTAACTTTTTAAACTATCCTTCTTAAACTGATCCTCATACTAACATACTTTTGAATTCTGTCTCTCCCCTTTTCTCTTTCCCATCTGTATAACTAGGATAGGGGCTGGGATTTGCAGGCAACCACCTGGAAAGAGTTTTCAGGTTATTCAAGACAAGAAAGGAGCTTCTTTGTGAGATTTTAAACTTGTTTTTGTCAAGCTACATTCCAGAATGGAAAGGTAAAGAGGACCCAGGCCCTATTCTTATCCCTTTATCTCTCTCTTATTTCTATTTCCTTGTACTTTGAAACACTTTGGCAAAGCTTTTCATGAAACATTCCAGTGAAAACATCTATGACTATTTAGGGTTACTTTAAAGGATTAGGAGTAACAAGTTTAAACACAGAGTTGACTTCATTGCTACTAGATGCTAGTGTGGGACTTTAGGGAAGTGCTGCCAGGTGATCAGTGTATTTGGATTCATGTTTGCAGTTTGGCTACCTTCAGATGTGAATAACTGAGGGGTCAAAGTATATGACACATTCTGTGCATTACTTATATACAAAGCTTATCTAGATAATTAATTTTGATTTCTAACTTTTACTTAAGAATAAAATGGTATAAAAGTGGTCAGATGACATTGAGGAACTCAGGCATAATCTCTCTGCTGCCTGAAAAGAAGGATCCAGGGGTATCAATGCTTGTGTGTGGGAGGTCCAGGAGTGCCAGAAGGACCTGGTATGTCACAGGGTTTAGGGACACCAGAGTAAATGGGAATTTGTGAGGCTGAGAGGTATTTTGAAATCAAGGACTCTAACAAGTTCAAGGACTCTCAGCAAGATCAAGGTTATTTTTTTAATGTGGAGGTTGCAACTAATATAAGTACCTAAGAGAGACAGGCTGTTTCTGAGGCTACTTAAAGGCCTGTGGGCCAACACAAAGTCCTGAAGTGGGAAGGAGGCAACCAGCAAGTCATATATACTTCATTTTTCTTTAACACTTGTTTTCCAACATAATGAACAAGTTGGTATTCCCAGTATACTCTTACCCGAGGTCATCTAAGTGGGTCTTTGTGTCTACATAGAACTTTCTGAGGATGATTTATGTGTAGGATGTGTAGATGGATGGCCAGAGCAGAAAGGAAAACATTTTAGAAATTGCCAGTATTGGTGGTTGTACAAATTCACAGCTCTTGCACTAGAAAAATTGCAGTTTACAATAAAAAACCCCTAAATTTTAATCAAATTCATTTTCAGCCCTTCTCTCTAACTTGGCAGAAGAAGTTAACTGTCTAGAGTCTCTGAAGCATTTTGATTGACACTAGTAAATGTAGAAGAAAAAGTTATCTTCCTCAGCTTCTTTGATACCTGTTTGAAATGCTAATTGACAGACATATATCCAATCTACTCCAGTTCATACCAATCCAATCCCTCCCTAGGCAGGTTTGCATATTTGATGAAAGTAGACTTTCATATCAAGAAAATATGAACCGAAGAGAGATGAAAACTGAACCCAAATATAACAGGAAAATGGCTGCTCTTTAGTTTCTTGCCTTAATTTCTTCCCAATGGTCTCTCAAAGGCATCTACCCCCTAAAAAAGCAACAGTACATTTTATGCAAATTAACTTTCCAGTGAGATGGAATGAATTGGATTTTCTTATGGTTGTAAAAGCACAGTTCCAATGTTTTTTTCAATACTATTATATTCATTTTCTACATTGTAATACTTCTGAATCAGGATGTTTTATAACTTGCTGATAATATCCTGTTCAACAAGCAGTACTTTGTTTTTACAATTAATGGCATCTTGGCATGGAGAAAATATAGTCATTACACTAAGAGGATGGAGTTTCTGTGGCAAACAGGTGGGCTTAAGTTCAGAGGCAAAAAGCCACAGACATAATGCCACTGAACTGTATACTTAAAAATTGTTAAAATACCCTGGCTGAGGTGGCTCAGTTGGGTGGAGCATCATCCTGTACACCAAAAGGTTGTTTCTTTTAAGTATATTTTTATTTATTTCAGAGAGGAAGGGAGAGGGAGAGAGAAATAGAAACATCAATGATGAGAGGGAATCATTGATGGGCTGCCTCCTGCATGCCCTCCACTGAGGATCGAGCCCATAACCTGGGCATGTGCCCTGACCCGGAATTCAACTGTGACCTCCTGGTTCACAGGTTGATGCTCAATCATTGAGCCATGCCAGCCAGGCAACCCCTCTATCTTAAGGTTCATGCCTTAATTATATCTGCAGAGTTCCTTCATAGTATAACCTAGATTAGTGTTTGACAGCATGGATATGGTGGGGTATCTTGGAGGAGGAGGAAGAGGGATATCATTAGGATTCTGCCTATCACATCTGGAATTTTATAAATATGTTCTGATCTTATAAAGGATGCTGGAGCAATAAATCCAGAGAGCTTTAGGGAAGCATCCCATTGTTAATGGAGAAGAAAGAGGAGTAAAAATGTGAAACTGGTATCATTCACTACTTCACATTTATCAGGAAAGGGAAATTTGAGATTACAAGGGGGCAAAAAGAGAGGTCCTTAGGAGAAAGGCCCCATGTAGAGGTGATATTTAACAACATGAATGGCATGGCCATCAGCCAATTACAGTGCATGATGGCCAGTGTTGCACACTGGTGCATACCCATGCATCACTCTTTATAGGTCCAAGATAGCATTGTGTTCACCATCCTTGCTGTCAGTCCCTATATGCCTCTCCTAGTAAGAGGACTCCAAGCCCAGCCCTTTTTGCCCCCTTAAGGCCCAGCCTCAGAGTGAAGGTTTTTGTGAACCAGGGAAATTACACCAGAAAGAAGAGGTCAGCCTCCCTCTAGGGATTAAAAAAGTCTGAAAATGTGTAGCAATGGGAGCCTGGGTATTGGTATGATGGGGGATGCTGAAATGAGGAGTCCAGACATATCCACAGAGTCAAGAGATATGAATATTAGAGCAAGTCTTTGAGGCAGATATGTGAACATGTGTCAAAGAGAAGTCTGAATATAGGATATCATCATGATAGGGTGGCAGGTAGTCAGATTCACAAGTGTTATTAGCTAATACCCACCAACAAACATAATGTGTCCCCAGGCTGGTGTGTGCCAGGCAGTCAAAGGGGGTTGGGGAAACTATATCTAGTATCTGATGTGGGAAAGTTAGAGATATGGCAGATGGGGTAGTCAACATAAAAACTGAGGACTCATCCATAAAGACTGGGTATCAGAAAGACAGATATTAAGTCATTAGGAGAATTGGAGTCCCAGGTGAGGGCTTCCATATAAAGAAACAAGATAAAGACATAGTCACCCAAACCTTGGGGTATCAAGGTAATAATGAAATCAAGAATACAACAAACTAGATGCTAAGTTATTGGTTTAGGGCTCTTTATCTTACATTGCAATAATTGGTAATTTCTTGAATCCCTCTCATGTTATAGAAGAGGAAATAGGCCAAAGATAAGTAATTTTCCTAAAGTCATAGCTAAATTGCATTAGAACTGGCACTAGGACTCAGATCTCTGGACACCTACTTGGTATTCTTTTCATCATACTATACTGCTCTTCTGTCTTGGGGTAGGGGTGGTGTTGGAGTGTGGGTTATAGCTAACTGTGAAGGTAGGAGGTGAAGTTAACCTAGCTGATGGTTTAGAGGGCTGCTGGCAGGCTTGAAGCCCAACCATGGTCTCTTCGTGCAATCTTATGGTCAGGGTATGGCCCCACCTTCAGTGTATATCCTCTGTGTTAGCTTTATGATAGCCACATTTGGCTATGTTGCTTTGAACTTAAAAGGAGAGTCAGGACCAGACTCTTGGTCTGCTAAAAATAACTTCACTTGGAATGCTCTGTTATAGGAAAGCACAAAGCCACTACTGAAAGCAGCTAATATCACAGGTTTCCATGAAACTGGGAAAAAAGGATGGTTTTACAGGGGATAAAAATTAAAGTTAAAAAAACGTCTTCTCACATTCATAATACTACCCTTCTTGTCACTTTAGATGGGGTCTCAGCTGATTGTGACCAAGAGTATGTGGCCTTTTAAAAAATTACATTTGTTATTACAAAGCAAGAGAATGAGTTTGTTCAAAGAAGAAGGTTTGTGGGGTTCCCCTAGTCTTGCATGTTATAACTTACCTAGTAATCTGTCACCAAAGAACATGCCCACTGCCCTCAGGGATGCACTTGCAAAAAAGGGATGCTTTTCCCACAATCCAGTCCACTCAGCCAGCCAATGTGTTTTACGTTAATTAAAAAAACTAATTTAAAGGCTTCTTTAGCCCTAGTGTGTTTTGGAACTACTAGTTAGCATAGCTGAAGTGGTCATTGCACATTTTCAAGAAAGGCCTCCTTGTCTTTTTAGCCAGGAGGCGAGCACTCTGTCTCTTGGCTGGTTGCAATCTGCGGCTTTGCTCATTTTGAACACAGGCTTTAATGATCAATTGGGAATAGGACTTGGACTGTTTTGATCTTATGAAAAGCATGTCTAAGTACACATGCCTTTCTCTTGGTCAGGGTATTTACTATTTTGTTTTATTTCATTTAAAAAATTCCCTAAGTAATTGACTATGCCCAACATGTCTTCTTAATTAAAAAATTCTCAAGGGATATATCTCATGTGGGTTAAAAAGAAGCTTAGACATTACATATTCAGTGATTTGGTTTGATTTTTTTTTCCTGTGCATTTAAGAACAGGAAATAAGAGGGGATTCTCAAATCAGATTTGGAATTTCACACTTGGGTACAAAATGATGGTGTTTAGCTTGTCAATGGGTATAAATAAATGAATAGCTGTTTTAATCATTGGGAGCTGCTGGCTTCATGGTTGTTATATTTATACTCAGAGTTCTATGTGTTATTCTCAGTGAAGTTTTTGAATGGAGTTAAAACACCTTGTTTTTGAGTCCTAGATCCGCTATTTAAGGGCACTTTTGAGAAATTCACATAATAATATTGTTTCTCAATCTTCTCATTGGTAATTGTAAAATAGGGATAATGGTGCTAGTTAATATTTATTAAATGTGTCCTCATTTTTCAACTGAGTCACAAAGAACTTGCTCAGGGTGATCCAGCCAATAGTAGTAGAGGTAGAATTCTAATCCAGGCAACCCAGTTCTACAACCTATTCTTTTAATTCCTAGTTTCCTATCTGGAAGGGGTTTTGAGGCTCAAATACAATGTAGTCATGTGTGTGAAAGTGCTTTGAAAACTATAAAATGCTAGCTAAATAGGAGATATTATAGAAGTTACTGAGCCTCGCCGAAACCGGTTTGGCTCAGTGGATAGAGCGTCGGCCTGCAGACTGAAAGGTCCCAGGTTCGATTCCGGTCAAGGGCATGTACCTGGGTTGCGGGCATATCCCCAGTGGGAGATGTGCAGGAGGCAGCTGATCGATGTTTCTCTCTCATCGATGTTTCTAACTCTCTATCTCTCTCCCTTTCTCTCTGTAAAAAATCAATAAAATATATTAAAAAAAAAAGAATTTACTGAGCCTAGCAGAAGGCTTTGGTTTTCTTGGAGGCAGCATTTTCTTGGCAGTAAGGAAAATGTTGCTTTGATAGGGAGGAAGTTATAATGTACTAGGAGTGATACCTTGGTTTGAAATGGCTTCAAAGCCTAGTGTAGCAGAAATCTCACTGTACTGAAAGGAAGCAAACCTGAGTTTTAGTGCCAGCTGAGCTACTAATAAACTAGTTGACCTTGGCTAAATCATCTAATTTCTCTAAACCTCAGTGTCATTAAGGTGATTGGTGTAGACAATGGTCATGGCCCCCTTACACATTACATTATATACTCTAATAACACTATGGTGCCTCTCCACACAGTTTGTTCACAATGTTATGGTTTCACAGATGCCCTGAAGCCCACCCATGGTTCCACAGACCTAAGATTAAAAACTCCAGGCCTAGATGTTAGAAGTTCTTTGCAGCTGTCAGATTCTAAGGTTGGAACCACAATTGCAAATACATGATTTTCATAAGTTCTTTTTTTTAATTTAAATTATTTATTGTTTCACCCCATTGACCTCTCTCCAGCTGCTTCCACTCACCAGCACATGCCCCCAACCCCTACTGTCTGTGTCCATTGGTTATACTCATATGCATGCATACAAGTCCTTTGGTTGATCTCTAACTCCTCAGCCCCTTTGTTCTTCCCTCATAGGTTGGAGAGTCTGTTCAATGCTTCTCTGTCTCTGGTTCTATTTTTGTACATCAATTTATGTTATTCATTATATTCCACAAATGAGTGAGATCATGTGATATTTATCTTTCTCCGACTGGCTTATTTCGCTTAGCATAATGCTATCCAGTCCCAGCCATACTGTTGCAAATGGTAAGAATTCCTTTTTTATAGCAGCGTAGTATTCCACTGTATAGATGTACCACAGTTTTCTAGTCCACTCATCTGCTGATGGGCACTTAGGCTGTTTCCAAATCTTAGCTATTGTAAATCGTGCTGCTATGAACATAGGGGTGCATATGTCCTTTCTGATTGCTGTTTCGGATTTTTTCAGATATATTCCTAGAAGAGGGATCACTGTATCAAATGGGAGTTCCATTCTTAATTTTTTGAGGAAACTCCATACTGCTTTCCACTGTGGCTGTACCAGTCTGCATTCCCACCAGCAGTGCAAGAGGGTTCCTTTTCTCCACATCCTCTCCAGCACTTGTTGATTTGTTGATGACAGCCATTCTGACAGGTGTGAGATGGTACCTCATTGTGATTTTGATTTGCATCTCTCGGATAATTAGTGACTTTGAGCATGTTTTCATATGTCTCTTGGCCTTCTGTATGTTATCTTTCAAAAAGTGTCTATTTAGGTCCTTTGCCCATTTTTTGATTGGATTGTTTATCTTCCTTTTGTTAAGTTGTATGAGTTCCCTATACATTGTGGAGATTAAACCCTTATTGGAGATAACATTGGCAAATATGTTCTCCCATGCAGTGGGCTTTCTTGTTGTTTTGTTGATGGTTTCTTTTGCTGTGCACAAGTTTTTTATTTTGATGTAGTCCCATTTGCTTATTTTCTCCTTAGCTTCCATTGTCCTAAGAGCTGTATTGGTAAAGATATTGTTATGATATATGTCTGCTATTTTGCTGTTAATGGATTCTTCTAAGATTTTTATGGTTTCTCATCATATGTTTAAGTCTGTTATCCACTTTGAGTTTATTTGTATGTATGGCATAAGTTGGTGGTCTAATTTTATTTTTTTGCATGTATTCAATTTTTTTAACACCATTTATTGAAGGGACTGTCTTGACTCCATTGTATGCTCTTGCCTACTTTGTCAAATATAAATTGAGCATAATGGCTTGGGTCTATTTCTGGGTTCTCTGTTCTGTTCCATTGGTCTATATGTCTGTTCTTGTGCCAGTACCAGGCAGTTTTGAGGACAGTGGCTTTGTAATATAGCTTGATATCTGGAATTGTGATCCCTCCAACTTGGTTCTTTTTTCTCAAGATTGCTGCAGCTATTAGGGGTCTTTTTATTACAAATGAAGTTTTGGAGAGTTTGTTATATGTCTTTGAAGTATGCTGTTGGTATTTTAATGGGGATTGCATTGAATCTATAGATTGCTTTGGGTAGTATGGACATTTTAATGATGCTGAGTTTACCAATCCATGAACATAGTATATTCTTCCATTTGTTTATGCCTTCCTCTATCTCTTTTTTCAGTGTCCTGTAATTTTATGAGTACAGGTTCTTTACCTCCTTGGTTAAGTTTTGTAAGTTCCTTATAGGAAATTCGCCTTTATAAATCATGGCAAGCCTGTATGAAATTACTGTGCTGAGATGGTGAGAATCACATGATTTAGAGTTTAGGAATGGATCGACATTGATAACAATGAGGTATAGCTATAATAGCTCACAAAATAATTCTGCCAACCACCAATGGACACAGACAACAGGGGGGGTGAGGGCATGAGTGGGGGGTAGGGGGGTAATGCGGGGATAAGGACACATATGTAATAACTTAATAAAGAAATAAAAAATTATTCTGCATTTCAATTTTATTTTGCTGAGGAACTTTTTTGAAGGGGGCAGGAGAGAGTCACAGTGGCAATATACAACTCAATATATTAATCAGATGTTCAGCTTTCCAGTGCATTTAGAAAAGTGCTTGGCTTACTGATTTTAGTCTGGTAGCAGCAGAAGATAACAGCACTCTTTCATCCTGGTCCACAGGGAGCAGCGGTGTTTTTTGTAAGAAGCAAGCTTTGGCATGGAAGCTAGAAAGAATTTTATATCTATAAAAGTAGACAATGTCAACCCCAACTGGGTGTGAGATTTGTGGGTGGTCTGTTTGTGAAACATTTCTAATTACTGTGATGGGTCCTGCTGGGGTTGCTAAAATTAAGTGTCTGTCATATCCATTTCCTGGTGTTTTGAAACAGCTACAAGAATTGTCAAAGAATCTCAGTCCATGCATTGGTAGAGCAAACAGGAAGTGTTTTTTTTGTTTTTGTTTTTTTTGTTTTTTTTTTTTTTGTTTTTTTTTTTTTTTTTTTTTTTTTTTTTTTTTTGTTTTTTGTTTTTTTTTTTAGCAAGGATCCAATCCACCCTCTCATTTTATCAATGAGAACTACTGAGCTTCTGCCTTAGATCTGATCCATTGGAAACAGACAGAAACAGGTTTGCCTGCAGGAAATTTATTGGGGATCACTCCCAGGAACAAACTATAAGGAAGTGAGTGAAGCAGGTTCAGACAGAAGGAGCCGGTTGAACTGCGATGCTGTAACAACAAAGGCCTTAGCCTGCTTCATAAAGAGCTCACAAGCTGAGGTGTTTCTTCCGACTTGTCTCCAGTTTGAGGTGAAGAGGGACAGGACTTTAAATACCTGCATTACTGGGTATTTGGATATTAACTGCCCATGGGAAGGGGCCATAACATTGGATAAGTCGACTCCCTTTGACTGAGGATAGTTTCTGGAGAGAGATACAGCTGTAAGACATCAGCAGCAAACACTCCTGGCAATTGAAGGAATGAATGCCTTGGTCCTAAAAGAATGTATCATGCTTACCTTTGAGCCTTAGCCTATACTATTCCCTTTGGAACACTCCAGCATATACACATACTCCTAGGTAACTTCCAGTTTAAATTACCCCTTTTAAAAGAAGCCTTCACTGAGAATTTCCATACTATTCTATAATTGCTCCTATTATAACTATTCTCTGTTATACTGTAATAAAATTCCCTGTTTCATGTCTGTCTCCTCTCTAGATTATAAGCTCCTTGAGGGCAGGAAGAGTGTCATTAGTATGCATCCCATGAACTTAGAACAGTGATTAGAATGTGGTAGGTACACAGTAAGTACTTGTCAAATGTATAGTGGTTTGTCTTGTCCAAGGTCTCCACTTGTGCATGCCTAGGGATGGGTTGCCTTAATGTTTTGTTCAGTTCCCATGAGGACAAACCATCTGATCGCCATGTTCTATGTCTGTGTCCACATGGAATTATATGAAACCAGACCATTGCAAATATAAAGTGGAATCACATCATTGATGAAAAAGCCCTAACTGAGGTGAGAAATGTAACATCTTTAAAATGGATGTGACCTATGTGTCAGATTCTTATAGCTCCTCTGGAAGGAGATTTGAAAGAGACTGTAATCCTGTGATGTATGAGTAGTTACATGTGGAATCGTGACAGCATTTGGAGATGATTGACTTGAGAATGGAGGTATTAATCATGGTCAACAGGCTTAATCATTAATTATAGACATGTCTTCCTTCTGACAAATTTTCAGATTCTGCAGGGATTTGCCTGTAGGAGATTTTAGCAGCAGTACTGCAGAAGCAGAGCCAGATTAAAATTGTGGTACTTGAACATTATTGCCAAGAGACTAAAATTTTAGTAAGATTTTCAAAAAACCTTCTGGGTATTATATAAATTCCAGAGAAGTATTATGCCTTTTTTTTTTTTTTGCCAAAAGTGGTCTCTCTACTAATATAGCTGGGCCATGGTACCTCTATTACATAAGCTGACCTTTAAAAAATGTTAAACAAGGCATTAATCAGGCCATCTTCTCCAGCTAACAAGGATTAGACAGAAAAAAGATGCCACTGCCCTTTGTGTACAGTTATGCCTCCTGTGGCTTCTCTTTCATCAATTTCTTTGTTTTCTCTTGAATACAGATTCTCAGTAAAACGGAGGGTTTTCAGGAGAGGTGACTTGAATATTCTGACAGGACACACATAATTTGTGACATTCTCCATAATCAATACAGTCACATTACATATCTGGAATTGGTTAAGAAAATGCCTCTCAAGCTATGAGTCTTAAACTTTTGAAGTGGTTGTGGACATCTTAGAACTCGATAAAAACAAAGGCACTTCTTTCCAGAAAATGAGAGTTTGTAAAAATTTTGCATTAAATTCTATGGGAATCATGGGCTCCTAATGCCCTTCAATAAACCAGTGATTAAAAGCTATTGACTTAGAGATAAAAAGGCTTCTACTTATTGAGTTCTGACTATGTAGCAGGCACTGTACTAAATAATTGATAAGCATTATCTCATTTAAGTTACACAATAACTACATGGGGCATGTACACATTATTTTATAGCTCAGAGGTAAGATAGAATGTTTCATTTTTCATATGTAGACTATCTGCACAGAGATACAAATGGTGGAATGTCTCTTACAAACTAGATTCAAAACCATCATGCTGTCCTTACTTCATTTAATGTATATTAGGAGTTGCTGAGGGTTGTTTGCATAGCAAAATTCAAGTCATTATCCCTTGTGTAAAGTGGAAATATTTGGTCAATTTTTTTTAGCATTTTTATTCTTAATTACAGGTAGAATAGTCAATAATAAGTATAGTATAATTTCAGAATTTTGTTTTATGATAACGTATATTACAGATACTGTGACACCATAAATATTTTGGTATGCATCCCTAGAAAATAATACTTTCCCCTTCAGAGTGAAGATAACATCAACACATCTAAAAATTAATAATTCTTTAATATTATTTAATACCCACTGGACATTCAGGTTTCTTCAGTGGTCCCCAAATATTCTTCACCATCTTTTTGTCCAAGGATTTAATTCAGGGCATATGTTGTATCTGATTGTTATGATAAGCGTCTTTTAATCTAGAACATTTCCTTTTTTTTCATTAGAAGAACTTTCTTAATAGACCAAGTTAGTTGTTTTCTGAGCTTCCTTGAGGTGCTGTTTAGCTGGTTTCTCTCTCCCCTTTATTTCTTGTAAACTGAAAATGGGATATAAAGGGTTGTTTAGATCTAAGTGAAACATTTTTTTTTTACAATTACAGTTGACATTCAATATTATTTTATATTTGTTTCAGGTATACAGTGTGGTGATTAGACAATTATATAACTTACAAAGCGATCTCCCTGAAAATTCTAGTGCCCACCTGGCACCATACATAGTTATTACAGTATTATTGACTATACTCCTTATGTTGTACTTTAACAGAAACAAACTCAGATACAGAGAACAGATTGATGGTTGCCAGATGGGAGAGGGTCTGGGGGACTGAATAAAAAAGGTGGAGGGATTAAGAAGTACAAATTTGTAGTTACAAGTAAAACACTTTTGACAAGATTATACCATAGGTGATACTGGGTACTCTATATTTCATCACATTAATTAGAAGATTGTCCCACCATCAGTGATGTTAGAATTGAACACTACATTAAGGTGATGACTGCCTAATGTCAGGAATTTTGGGCAAGCTTTCCATCTATCTAAATCCTTCTTGGGATCCCCAATTCCCCTCCCAACTTGTCACTGGTGTCTCACAACTCCTTGATAGGCATCAAGTTAGTTAATGCCACAATCAAACCTAAAGCCAATTACTGATTTTAGAACCTTTAAATTCTTTCTTCAGAGTTCATGTAAGGAGAGGAAAAAAAATAGCACTTCCTAAACAGACCAGAAAATGGCTTCTGATCCACTCATCTTCTGATGGGCACTTAGGCTGTTTCCAAATCTTAGCTATGGTGAATTGTGTTGCTATGAACATAGGGATGCATATATCCTTTCTAATTCGTGTTTCTGGTTTCTTGGGAGATATACCTAGAAGTGGGATCACGGTGTCAAATGGGAGTTCCATTTTTAGTTTTTTTGAGGAAACTCCATACTGTTCTCCACAGTGGCTGCACCAGTCTGCATTCCCACCAGCAGTGCACGAGGGTTCCTTTTTCTCCACATCCTCACCAGCACTTGTCGTTTGTTGATTTGTTGATGGTAGCCATTCTGACAAGTGTGAGATGGTACCGCATTGTCGTTTTGATTTGCATCTCTTGGATGATTAGTGACTTTAGCATGTTTTCATATGTCTCTTGGCCTTTCTTCTGTCTTCTTTTGAAAACTGGTACATCTACACAATGGAATACTACACTGCGGTAAAAAGGGGGTTCTTACCATTTGCAACAGCATGGATGGAACTGGAGAGCATTATGCTAAGTGAAATAAGCCAGTCAGAGAAAGATAAATATCACATGATCTCACTCATTTATGGAATATAATGAACAACATAAACTGATGAACAAAAACAGATCCAGAGACAGAGAAGCATCGATCAGACCTTTAAAACTCATAGGGAACGTAAGGGAGGGTGGGAGTAAAGGGGAAAGATCAACCAAAGGACTTATATGCAAGCATATAGGCCTAACCAATGGACACAGACAACAGTGGGGTGAGGGCACGAGTGGGGGGGGATGGGGAGTAATGTGGGGATAAGGAAACATACGTAATAACTTAATCAATAAAGAAATTAAAAAAAAGAAAATGGCTTCTGGGGAAACTAAAGAAAATATGAGAAGCTTTACAACTTGTCTGACAGATGGTGTTGGCCTTAGCACTGTCAAGCACAGGAGACTCATTTCAGGAAGAGATTTGCCTTTTTCCCAGAGGACACATTGACTATGTGACAAACATGTACATGAGAGGTAATGTTCAAGCCTGCTGTTCTTAGGGCAGGTTAATCTGAAGTGATGCCCCATCCCCACAGCAGTTGCCCTCACCCTTGCCACATGCAAGCTTGCCTCTCTTGATGGTGTGCCCAACTTAGGCTCTTCCCCAGTCCTGCAACAAACAAAAACACTCATTTGTGACTCTTATGTTCTCTTTTTTTTTCTTCTATGTAATGCCTGTTCCAAACCAAGAATCATATCACATTCTTCATAGTTAGGGAATAGAGTTTACTTTTCTATATTTTAAATTTAAACTGGAGAAGGTGGTGCATGGCTGTAAACTAGGGTAATGATTGTTAAATGGTGAGTTTGCAGTTGGTACCAGTTGTGGGAGAGAGATTTTTTAAAGCCATATCTTCATGATGCTCTTTAAAGCACACTAGGTAGGTTGCTACATATCTTGCTTTTTTATAAGGCTGACCTGTTGGAGGAAAAATAAAACTCACAACAGTTATCTGTATAAAACACTTTCTCCCCTTAGGTGTGTTTGCCTTATAAAACAGCTTCAAAGGGAACACATTTCTGACTAGGATTTTCCAATTAGTAAATATGAGCACTTTGTCTGTGGCAACTCCTTAGTTACCAGAACAATATGCAACACAGGTGTTCACTCAGCATATTGATTTCACCACTGAAATTGAAAGGCATCTTCGCTGATGAGTTTTGGAAGACAAAGTCATAGATCTCAGTAGAGATGCTATAGATTTGGTCAGTTTTGATGCACAGAAGGGCTACTAATTATTGTCAAGTAAATGCCTTGAATATACAGTGACAAGTTGTATTGGAAATTGGCAATTTTCCAGAGCTGTGTGCCATGACTCCGTTTATTCACTCTCTTGGGAGTGAGCAGCTGCTTCAGTGAGCGGAGGCCTGGCTCTTGCTATTAGCAACAGTGAGATTGGGTTCTGTGAGTATGAGAGAGGGCAGCAGTGTCTGGGCCCCTTTGCTGCAGGCTTCTTTCTGCATTTCTCAACAGCTATGCTTAGGGTTAACCTTGCCAATGGATCCCATTCACCCAGTTGCTAATTAAATTAAACAGAAACTCAATAACGTATTCCCTAAATACTTATTAAGAGCCCACACTATGGCAGGCCCTGTGGCAGATGCTACAGATACCATGATAAACAGGACTGACATGTCCTCATCAAACTTAGTCTACTGGGAAGACAGTAAATAAATACAAAATTATAAGCTGTGAGTACTACAAAAGAAATAAACAGGGGCTGAGATTGAAAATATAGTAAGCAAAGGCTCAATTAGGGTGGTCAGAGAAGAATGTCTACTATGTACCCAACACTCCACTAAAAGCTTGGTTAAAAAGATTTAGATGAGTCCAGCCAGTGGTTGAGCATCAACCTATGAACCAGGAGGTCATGATTCTATTCCTGGTCAGGGCACATGCCCGGATTTGGGGCTCGATCCCCAGGAGGGGACATGCAGGAGGCAGCTGATCAATGATTCTTTCTCATTGCTGATGTTTCTATCTCTCTCTCCCTCTCCTTTCCTCTCTGAAATCAATAAAAATATATTGGGGGGGGGGGAAGAAAGACTAAAAGGACTTAGTTAAGATATGGTCTTTGACCTGAGGATTCATCAATTTATAGTAATTTCAATAGGCTAGGCAAAGCATGCATGAAGCATAATGAAAACCAAGAGGAAGTAGCAATGACTTCTTCCTGGGGTAGAGTGGTGTACAGATAGTGGAGAGAGAAAGGATATTCTTTTTTTTTATTGCTTAAAGTATTACAAAGGGTATTACATATGTGTCCATTTTATCCCCCCGCCCTAGACAGTCCCCTAGCCTCCCCTATCCCCCAGTGTCTTATGTCCATTGGTTATGCTTATATGCATGCATACAAGTCCTTTAGTTGATCTCTTACCCCCCTACCTCCTGCCCCCCAACCCTCCCCGGCCTTCCCGCTGCAGTTTGACAATCTGTTTGAGGCAGCTCTGCCTCTGTATCTATTATTGTTCAAAAGTTTATAATGGTCTCTATTATCCATGAATGAGTGAGATCATGTGGTATTTTTCCTTCATTGACTGGCTTATTTCACTTAGCATAATGCTCTCCAGTTCCATCCATGACGTTGCAAATGGTAAGAGTTCCTTCCTTTTTAGAGCAGCATAGTATTCCATCGTGTAGATGTACCACAGTTTTCTAATCCATTCATCTACTGATGGGCACTTAGGCTGTTTCCAGATCTTAGCTATGGTGAATTGTGCTGCTATGAACATAGGGGTGCATATATCCTGAGAAAGGATATTCTTTTAGTTGAATGATATCCAGAAGATTGCTGTGTGAACATGAAGAGCAGTGGTTAAGAAAGTCTAGATCAGTGATGGTGAACCTATGACACGCGTGTCAGAGGTGTCACGTGAACTCATTTTTTTTGGTTAATTTTTATTTGTTAAATGGTATTTAAATATATAAAATAAATATCAAATATATAAATCTTTGTTTTACTATGGTTGCAAATATCAAAAAATTTCTATATGTGACACGGCACCAGAGTTAAGTTAGGGTTTTTCAAAATGCTGACATGCCGAGCTCAAAAGGTTCGCCATCACTGGTCTAGATAAAGGCAATAGTAAGAGTTAAGGTATTGTGGCATATTTGAGGGGATAAGGTAGGACATCTTGGAATCCTGACCTCAAATGAACTTTTCTGCAGGACCCCAGCATGGAGAATGTCTCAATGCAGAGCTACTCTGTTTAAAGCACTAGAGAAGGTAACAAGGAACTATAACACCAAATGACCACAACGTTTATAGCTATAAACAACACAAATTCATTATTTTATAACTCTGGAGGTCACTGGGCCAAATAAAATTGTTAGCAGGGAAGCATTCCTTTCCAGAGGTTCTAGGGAGAATCTGTTTCCCAGCCTTTTCCAGATTCTAGAGGCTGCCCACCATTTTTGGTTCATGACCCCCTTCCTTGATCTTTAAAGCTAGCAATTTCACATCTCTCTGACCCTTCCTCACATTTCTCTATGACCACAGCTGGGAAAAGTTTGATACTTTCAAGGACCCAATGATTATATTGGACCCTCCTTGATAAACCAGATTAAACTCATATTAAGATCTTTAATAATACCTGCAAAGTCCTTTTTTCTATGTAAGGAAACATATTCATGGGTTCTGAGAATTTGGATGTGGACATCTTTGGAGGCTACTATTAAGCCTACCAGGAACCCAGAATCTTCCCCCACCATTCATTTCCCATAACATTCTGAAGGCCCTTCTGAAGTATCCTAGGACTTCACAGACATTTTGAAATCACTGCTGTAAAGTATCTGTGTTTACCTATGAAATAACATGCCATGTGAGTTTGTTTGAAAGGGGGATGGGATGAGGGTTGGCACATTGTGCCATATTCACAGGACTTAAACATTATTTCCTTACATAGATCTGCCCTAACAAACTCACATGAAGTTAGTGTCCCCTATTATATACTTTGATAATATCCTTTACTTCATCTGTCTGTGTGCATTTGTGTATGTAGATAAAGTCAGAAGGTTCAGAGTGTGCTAAGCTGTGAAGCAACTTTTACTCACTCAGCAACCATTTTTTGAGAAAGGCACAAAAAGATATACTGATAAATAAAAAATACATTCCCTTTTCTTATCACTATTCTCCGGCTGGGGAGACAGACACTAAAGAAATGGTTCAGAATACATAACAAATGTTTTAAAATAGGACCTGGGGTGGGAAGCAGCCAGAGGTTTTCCTGGAGGACCCTGAGAGCCTGCATACCTGGAGGGACCTGTCCATCATGGTAAGGGGACAGTGGGGTGGAAAGAGGCATGAACTACACGTCCTGAGGCTAGATGAGAAGATGTTTAAATCAGTAGATGCTCACACAGAGGAGGGATGACAGTTGAGAACTTGAATAGGACTGTATACCCAGCAGATGCCAGCATTTGGTAGAGGATAGCTACAGAGCAGGTACCTAGGTACCTGTGTCTCCCATGTCATAATGACATGTAAGCTCCTTGGAATAAGATCAACCTTAGAATGAAGTGGAGAAGCAGAGAGGAGGAAAATCTTGAAATGGCTTTGAAACTAAAATGGTTGAGAAAATCTATAAGTAATTGAACTTACCTCAAACTGGCTAAATTGAGTTTTTTTTTTGTTCTGGTGGAATGTGGAGTCAAAATAACAATTCAGTTATGTTATGAAACAATAATTGTACATTTTTATAGACTGGAAAATAAAGACTATCAAAATTCATACTTCATACATACGTTTGTGGTTCTAAGGTGCTTCGATTTTATTCTATCCAAATGAAGCTGGCTGTAGCTAGCCATCAGGGATTTTAAATAGGAGAGAAACAGAATCAGGTCTGCTATAGAAAAATGAGCTCAGAGGGAAGTTTGGGAGAAGACGCGAAGGTTGTGGATGGCAGAACAGACAATAGATTACCCTAGACCCCTAGGTGAGAGAGAACTGTTTCCCAAATGTCCTCCCACTCTGTTGTATGCTTTAGGGTTAGAAAGGACCTCGGATCATCTGCTTCTGTGTACAGTTAACCCTTGAACAATATGGGTTTGGACTGCATGGGTCCACTTATACCTGGATTTTTAAAAATAAGTACTGTAAATATATTTTCTCTTCCTTATGATTTTCTTAATATTTTCCTTTAGATTTACTGTAATACTGTATATAATATATAAAATACAAAGTATGTGTTAATCGACTATTCATGTTATCGGTAAGGCTTCTGGTCAGCAAGAAGTTATTAGTAGTAATCTTTTTCTGGAGTCAAATGTTATATGCAAATTTTTGACTGAGCAGAGGTTGGTGCCCATAAACCCTGCGTTATTCAAGGGGCAAGTTACAACTTTCTAATTTTAGAGGTGAGGTAACTGAGGCTCAGAGATAAAAAAATAAATTTCAAATAACTAAGATTCAAGAATAATTGTTTTAGTAATGGTTGGAATGATATCCATCAAGGATAGATAAAACGTTTTTGAAATGTTGCTCTAAATTTATCACTTGGTATATACACTGGAGTCTGTTAAAATAAAGCATAAAAGTTAACTTGTCATAATTTTATGTGAATAGATTACATGAATCCCTGAGTAGATTGTAGTCTGAGATACATTCCTCATGCCTATGAAGAGACTTGACCATAATCAAGTCCAGGCAACCATTAACCTTTGGTCATATACATTGCACAAATAGAGCCTAGTGGTAAATAAAGAGGACATGGGTATTGAACCTGACCTAAACCTGACAGTTTCTATTTCCACTGTGCCCAGCACTGACCTGGAAGGCTAATAAATAGGAGAATGAGTGTGGGGATATGGTCGTCACTAAATTTTTAAAAATCCTACTCATTGCTATTGGAATTCCAAAGGATCCTCATGTTGCAAATGGCAGGTAGATACTCGAGTGTAAGCATATTTGAAGAGGCAGAGATAGGAAAGCCAAACCAGCATTGCACTGGAGGGGAATCTGAAAGGATGTAGCAGGCAGGGAGATCCCCAAGTTGGGTCCTGGGGATTTGAGGGGCCATAAGCTAGTGAATATTCAACATTTACATCTATTTCTCAGTCATTTTACAGAGCTAAGTGTATAGTTTGAGCCCCATAAATATTTTTAACTGGATTCAATTTCTCAAGAACTCTGTGATTTTTTTCTCTTTTTAATTCTGTGCTTTCAATATTTTAAATGCTGCAGCTTTGGAAAGAAGAAAATAGATTTAGTCTCTAGATGCAGTCAGCATAATGATTTAGAAGCAAGTTTAGCTGTACTTTTCTGTAAACCACCTCTCTGAGCTTGATGACTTCACCATCCACTTTTAATACTTCTATTTTATTATTTTATTTTACTAGGGGATAGTGCCCTCTTTACTCCCTTAAATATTAAACACACTACAGTAATGATATATAAATTTGAAAAAGGAAAAACATCATTTGAGTCCCAGCACCATCAAATTGAGAACTTTTTACTTATACCTTTTTTCTATTCTTTTTCATATACATACACCTTTTTACGGTGGTGACCATAATGATTGAATATCCTGTTTTCTCACTTAACGTTATTTGTGGCACATATTTCCACATTTCTATATAGTAATCACAATCACTGTGAAGACATGCTTTTCAAGGTTTTGCAACTGCCTACCTCTAGTTTTTTTTTTAGTTCCCAGTCCTTTGTTTTATCTCAGTCTGCATAAAATCTGAGAAATAGATTTTATTCTGCTTGCTGGGTTTATGCTACTTAGCTCAAGTCATCAGAGATAACTTTTAGCTTTGCATTTTGATCAGGCCTCTTTCAAAGTGTTATGTCACTGTAGTTGAATTTCAATGCCATCAATTTCAGCTACTAGATTGAAGATGTGTATTAGGGCATTCCAGAAATGCTGGTTTCCAGTTCTTTCCTGTTGGGGAAGTGCCAGATAACACAGCTTTTGCTGTAATAGGTCTGCACAGACTGCAGCTGGCATGCCACGTGGGGCTGGAGAATTGTGAATTCAGTCACTTTCCGCCCTCCCTTTGATTACCACAGACAGAGCCTGTCCCTGGGAATTATCAGCAAATTTTGGCAGGGAAGTAGGCAGGACAAAAGTCAGGAAAAGGGCCGTCCAAGGGCTGTGGGGTAAGGGAGTGCCTTTGGAGTTAGACCAGAGTGGTGATTGTGATGGAAAAAGAGAAGACATATATGCTGTATATGTGACAAGAATTCTCCAGACTTCTAGAAAAGATTCAAACATTCACTTAAAAAGAATATTTCCTCTTTATGTCACAGACTCCTTTGTGAATCAGATAAAAACTATGCACTTTATTCCCTCCCTCAAAAGCAGGCTCTCATAAATACAAAGCATTGTATTTGATTCCTCACAAGCATCCATAAGCATTGTTAGTATGAAGAAGCTCATTCAGTAAGGAAGATCCAGGGAGAGAGATGGTTGTGACAGTATTTCCCAATACTTTTCCTCTGATTTTTTATTTTCTTCTTGAGAGAAATTTTATATTTTCTTAGGGATTTGCAGCCTCATTTATTTTTTTTTTATTTTATTTTTTTAATATATATTTTATTGATTTTTTACAGAGAGGAAGGGAGAGGGATAGAGAGTTAGAAACATCGATGAGAGAGAAACATCGATCAGCTGCCTCCTGCACATCTCCTACTGGGGATGTGCCCGCAACCCTTGTACATGCCCTTGACCGGAATCGAACCTGGGACCTTTCAGTCTGCAGGCCGACGCTCTATCCACTGAGCCAAACCGGTTTTGGCGTTGCAGCCTCATTTAAATAAATGGTGGTGATAGCCCTGCAAAGTGTAGAATCAGTGAGGAAGAAAGGGTTAAGACTCTGGGTTCTATATTCTGGCTTCTTGGGCTCAGAATTTTATCTAGGTATGGTATTTTCTCTCTCTAAGCTTCAGTTTTTCATCTGTGAAAAGGGAGTGGTCATTCTTAAGTGTGAGGATTAAATAAGATCATACTTATGAAGCACATTGTACAATGCCTGACATGCATTGTGTATTCAGGAACTACAGCTATTATTATAGTTTTTAATTAAGATTCCAAAAATAGGTTTTGCCTCTTCAGGTTCATGAACCAAGTAGCCAAATACCTGCATATATCATATATAACTGGAAGTGGGCATTTCAAACCTCTAAATGAAATCAGAAAGGGACTTTTATCATTATATTGGATTCTGCAGATATTACCAAAGATAATCATTGATATTACCCTTGTCTTTTAAAACAGTCCCATGACTTTGCTAATATTTTATGAAATTTTGATAATTTGGAGAATAATTGTGTTCAGGTTTACATGCATATGTCACAAGTGTTCTATAGATTAAGTTACTAGGTTTTTCAAAGAGGGAAAATACTGGCTAAAGCCTCTGTTTCATTAATTGTAGGCTGCAGGAACTGTCTAGCAAGAAGACAGGGTCAGGGTCATCCTGAGCAGCAGGGAAATGTTCATTATCCAATGAAAATTATGGCTTAAGAAAATCCACTTGTGTGTGTGTGACAAATTTAATTCATTAACTCAGTCCCTGTATATACAAACTTGAGGCAGGTTTATCCTACCAAGGAGTGAGTTTTGGTGTTGTTACCATTTAAAACATGTTTTCTCTGTGATCTCCTACATCCTTTTCATTCACCATCACAGCATTTCATCACACTGCTACTGTTTGTTTCATCTTCTCCACTATAAGCAGTGTGAGGGAGAGACTGGCTCTGTCTTGTTCATTATTTTATTACCACATGTAGCACAGTGTCCAGCACTTAGTCTTCAGTGAATTCTTATTAAAAGAAAAATAGCCCAACACCAATGGGTTATTGAACAGTATGACATAATGGTTAAGAACTTGGACTTTGCAATCAGTGAGGCTGGCACCTATGTCCCAGATTTGTTGCATGTGAGCGATGACTACCTTGTGCCAGTTCTTTAACCTTTCTGAGTTTCATTTACTCATCTGTAAAATGGTGCTAATGATAGCTAATCCAAAGGGTCATTGTGAGCATTAAATAAAATGATGTACCTAAAAGTTCAGAATCATATATGGTGTGAGGTAAATATTCTGTGAATTGTAGCTATAATATTTTAATGATGATATTACTCAAAATGCTCATTGTTGACTATGAATTGTTTGGAGGAGGAAAAGGAAAGTTTGAATAAATGGTTTAGATTATAGAAAAACGTAGACTATACAACATTCTGAAAATGGATTGAAATATTCTATAGGAATAGAGGCATCTGAGAGGACATTTAATAGGATTAAATAAAATATTACTCTTGTGAACTATATAATGCCTTCAGATATGAAAATGTTAGCTACATATTACCAACAAAAGTGCCTAATTTTACACAAGATGCACTTATTCTAATCACGTGGCAGAAGCTCATCCCATATGCTTTAGGGAAGAATGCTCTTAATTCATTACACCTTTTAGTCAGGGAGCTATTTTTCATGTGTAGTGGTTGTGTCACTGAATTTTGACAGACAGCACTTGAGTCCCCATAGAAATGCCTTTCAACTATAAGGGCTTGTGTTTCAGTTTTTAACATGTTCAGACTCTTTTGTCTTTCTTTCACTAAGGCCCTATCTACTTTGTGGAGAGACATTGTCTATAGTTTACGTTGTATTTGGATGTCCTTTATTCCTCCATTTAGAAAGTTTCACTGAGTGTCCATGAGTTGCTAGCCTCTGGATCCCTGCCCTTATGTACCTTATACAACCTTAAAAGCTTAAAGGGACTTTATGGGGCTCCTGGCTCTACCTATCCATTTCAGGTTCGGTAAGTGATGGCACAGAGAGGGGAAGTGACTTGTCTAAGGTCAGAGTGCTATTTAGGGACAGAGTTGGTGCTAGATCGTAGGTCTCCAAATGTTCAGTCCAGTCTGTGCACCTTCTGATAATGCTAGACTTTGAGAAATGATTCATTAGTCCCCATTACACTGACTTGGCTTTCAGTCACTTGTTTCAGGTAGGAAATTCTATGCTGTGCAGGTGAAAAGAAAATTCAGTCATATTTTTTTCTAGAAGGAAACTGATGACTCACATCAGCCTTGACAAACTGCTGGGCACAAGGTTGGCTCAAGCTGATTAGTATCAATGTGTGTAAAATAGAAGGAAGAACTTGGGAAACAATTTAGTTGGATTAGCTGGAATTTCCTCAGGTTATTTTCCAACTCAGAATTTAAGAAGTTTGGGCTGATGATATTATGGAGATAAATGTGCAATTTATATATAAGTACATAAGAGTATAATATAAATAACAATGTCCTCATAATGTCACCAAGCAGAATTTCTGTTGCTATCTGGTTTACTCATTCATGTATTCCTTCTTTCCACAAATACTCATGGACTGGACATTGGACATACTGTGGATTTAAAGATGATTAAGATTGTTATTAAGGATCTTGGAATCAAGATTTCAGGTAGAATATAACAGATGATGTGGGCTTTTTTGGTGTTTTGTGGTATACTAAAGAAAGACTGTTGGTGAGCATGCTGTATACATGAAAGCCTAAAATGAATGCCATTCTTTATACCGCTCAGAAACTCAGATATCCTCCAACTAGCCTTTCAAAAACTAGCCTTTCAAATGAGGCAGGCCTCAATGTGCTTTTAAGGGTTAAAGAATCATAAAATCATTGGAAAAGGTTGTGATTGTCAATAAAGAATATTACATTTTCTCTTCTCCAGGAACTACTTCTCTTCCAAGGAATTTGTGGCTTGGCTAGGGACAGAGAGTTATCAGGCTTCCCATGGGTTTGGTGAGGACTGACTGCTTGTATTCTGCCATATTGTGCTATGCCACCACCTGCCTAGTTGGGCCTCTGCCTACTGCCACATTCATCTGAAGCTGAACTACTCCTTTGTTAGGAAATCTTGCCTACCACTGGATACTCCCCATGCTGCAGGCTTTAACCTCTGCTTGTTGTTTGTTGCTAGGCTCCCACAGTGTTTCAGCCTCTTATCGGGATTCTGTTCTATAATTATTGTGCTGTGCCATAGTCCAGGAAATCGGCACAGTCTCAGGATTTGGGCTTTCCTTGGACTGGCCAGTCTCACTGCCCAGTGTCCACCCCACACCCTCACCAGGGTATCCCAAGTTGTGATTCTGGCAGCAAAGACAACTACCAAATGGCTCAAAATATTTGGTACTGTATTTTTATTAATTGGCTTCAGTGGTTGATTTTGTTTTATTACATACTCCACCACATCCCCAAATGAAATGTGTTTTTTGTTTGTTTTTTACCAACATATCAATAATCACACTTCTTATAAACAAAAGATTACACTGGAGGTAAGATAACACTAGACAGCTACTCTAAAGGCATATTGTCAGAATGTTTGACAGGTGCCAACAGTACAAGACTAACATGTTGATGTTATTTCATTTAATAATTTAATTTTCCATCTTTTTTACACCTTAAAAATTGTTTTTGAAATGTTTTTATAGCATATGCCCTACTAATGCCAGAGAGGCCACATAGATTGTTATTTGCTCCTTGTTGTCAGATTTTCAAAGCCCAAGAGGTTCTGAATCAACTCATATCCTTTATTCTCTGTTTGAGTCTATGTGGGGACTCTGAAGAAAAGTTCTATGCTATAATCAAAGAAATCTTAATGAGAAAATTATACTATCAAACAAAATCCAGTCTAAAATACTGTACTCCTGGGTTAAAGAAGAGTTTTGTCTTAACAAAAGTTTGCACATCTGTTTGGAAGCTGTATTTCTTTGATGTGTTTTACAATTTAATAGCCTTAAACGAGGCTTTTTGGCAGACCCAGATATACAGTGTATTCAATAAAAGGTACACATACTTTCAAAATCAATGTATTTACTTGTAAGGAATGTTAACATGCTGCAACCTTCCCTACTCTTTGGGCCTGACCTATGCTCACATATTTTTTACTTCCATGGAAATAGAGATACAGATAAGCTAGTCTCCCAATTTATGTTACCTTGAAATGGTTGCATGAATTAATTCAATTTCAAAGTCCTGTCTGCATACTGTTAGCATCTTAGTAATATTTCCCAGTACAATTATCTTTTTAAATTATTTTTGGTTTATTATAGAATCACTCCATGTTCATTATGAAAATATTGGAAAAGCAGCTTATTAAACCTAAAATGTACCCAAACCTGCATATCTTTCCTGGAAAGCAATTTAGAATTTATAGGCATCTTACACTAAAAAAATAGCCTAGACCTCTGAGATTTTGATTAGTTATTAGACCCAGTAAATTCTTTTCTATTTTTAAGAGGGCTATGTGTTATTCATTCGAAGGGTTTAGAAAATGCAGCAGTGTATAGGGAAAAGAATAACAATTGCTTATAATTCTACCCCAACCCCTAGAAAGAAATTCTGCTGACATTTCATCTATGTCATGGCAGATATTTCTTGATCGAGTTGAGAACCCAGTGTATACCAGGATACTAGTACAGTTTGATATTGTACATTTTTGATTAACAATAGAGCATAAGCATTTTCTGTATTACCAAAATTTCTTCTTAAATATACAGTATTCCCCCTTATCTGTGGTTTTGCTTTCCACATTTTCAGTTATAGTCCAAAAATATTAAGTGAAAATTCCAGAAATAAATAATTTGTCAGGTTTATATTATGCACTATTCTGAGTAGTATGATGAAATATTGTGTCATCCAGCTGCATTCCATCTAGGACATAAATCATTCCTTAGTCCAGTGTATCCACACTGTATATGCACCTCGCCCACTGGTCACTTAGTAGCTGTCTTGGTGATTATAATAGAATCAGGGACATAGAAAGGGAATGGACTGACTATTCTTGGGGGGGAAAGGGGTGTGGGGGATGCGGGAAGAGACTGGACAAAAATCGTGCACCTATGGATGGGGACAGTGGGTGGGGTGTGAGGGCAGAGGGTGGGGTGGGAACTGGGGGGAGGGGAGTTATGGGGGGAAAAAAGAGGAACAAATGTAATAATCTGAACAATAAAGATTTAATTTAAAAAAAAAGAAGTGGATCCTGAAGACTGACTGAATTGCTGCAATTTCCTGGTAAAACTTTACCAGATGAGGAATTAATTCTTATGAATAAGCAAATAAATCAGTTTCTTGAGATGGAATCTACACCTGGTGAATATGTGGCTAAGGTTGTTGAAATGACAACACAGGATATAGAATATTACATTAACTTAGTTGATAAAGCAGCAGCAGGGTTTGGGAGGTATGGCTCCACTTTTGAAGGAAGTTCTACTGTGGGTAAAATGGCATCAAACAGCATCACATGCTACAGAGAAATTGTTCATGAAAGGAAGAGTCAATCCATGCTGCAAACTTCATTGTCTTATTTTAAGAAATTGCCACAGACACCCCAACCTTCAGCAGCCACCACCCTGGTCAGTCAGCAGCCATGAACATTGAGGGAAGACCCTCCACCAGCAAAAAAATTACTAATCACTAAAGGCTCAGATGATGGTTAACATTTTTTTTTAGCAATAAAGTATTTTTAATTAAGGTATGTACATTGTTTTTTAGATATAATGCCATTGTACACTTAATAGACTGGGAAACAAAAAAAATATGTGTGACTAGCTCCATTGTGATATTCTTTTTATTGCAATGGTCTGCAGCAAAACCAACAATATCTCCACAGTATTCCTGTATAGGATTTGATACTATTTATGATTTCAGGCATCCACTGGACTCTTGAAATTTATCCTAGCAAATAAAGGGACTATGGTAATCTTTAAAAAATGCATAGTATTTTATATTAGGAGAGTGCCATAATTAGCCATTCTTTAATAACATTTAGGTTTAGAAAATTTATCTCCATTTTATTTGACTTTGCAATGAATATTTTTTATAAAAAAAGAAAATTTGCAAAACTACAGAAAAGTACAAAGAATACAAATTACAATTGCCTGTAATAGACTTACTATAAATATATATTTTCCCATTATATACAATTTGCAACATCATTATTTATATGTGTATATAAATAAGAATATATAAAGTTGATACATATTATTTATGGGTTCCATATTTACAAATTCCTCTAGTTGTGAAAATTTATTTGTAATGCTAAAATCAATACTCATAACTAGACAACCTGGAGGAAATGGACATATTCCTAGAAAAATACAACCTTCCAAAACATAATCAGGAAGACTCTAAAAATCTCAATAGGCCAATAACTATGGAAGAAATTGAAGCAGTCATCAAAAAGCTCCCAGCAAACAAAAGCCCGGGGCCAGATGGCTACACAAGGGAGTTTTACCAAACATTCAAGGAAGAACTAAAACCTATCCTCCTCAGACTATTCCAAAAATTTCAAGAGGAAGGCACACTTCCAAGCTCATTCTATGAAGTCAGCATTACCCTATTACCAAAACCAGATAGAGACAACACAATGAAAGAGAATTACAGGCCAATATCCCTCATGAACATAGATGCCAAAATCCTCAACAAAATTCTAGCAAATCGGATCCAGCATTACATTAGAAAGATGATACACCATGACCAAGTAGGATTATTCCTGGGGATGCAAGGATGGTACAATATCCGCATATCAATAAATGTGATACATCACATAAACAAATTGAGAGATAAAAATCACATAGTCATAACAATTGATGCAGAAAAAGCATTTGACAAAATCCAACACCCTTTCTTGATAAAAACCCTCAACAAAATGGGAATAGAGAGATCATACCTCACCATAATGAAAGCCTTATATGACAAACCTACAGCCAACATCAGACTCGATGGGGAAAACTAAAACCATTTCACCTAAAAACAGGAAAGAGACAGGGATGCCCACTTTCACCACTCCTGTTCGACATAGTACTGGAAGTACTAGCCATAGCAATTAGACAACAAGAAGAAATAAAAGGCATCCAAATTGGAAAAGAAGACATAAAACTGTACATAGAAACTCTAAAGACTCCATCAGAAACTATTAGACTTAATAAATGAATTCGGCAATGTAGCAGGATACAAAATTAACGACAAGAAATCTATGGCATTTCTATACACCAATAGTGAACTTACAGAAAGAGAGACTAAAAAAGCAATCCCATTTACCATCACAACAAAACCATTAAGATACCTAGGAATAAACTTAACTAAGGAGGTAAAAGACCTGTACTCAGAAAACTACAGGCCACTGTAAAAAGATAGAGAGGAAGATATAAACAGATGGAAGAACATACCTTGTTTATGGATTGGTAGAATCAACATCATCAAAATGTCTACTACCCAAAGCAATCTATAGATTCAATGCACTCCCCATTAAAATAACAATGGCATATTTCACAGACCTAGACCGAACTCTGCAAAAATTCATCTGGAATTAAAAAATGACCCGAATGGCTGCAGAAATCCTGAGAAAGAACAAAGTAGGTGGAATCTCAATGCCAGATATCAAGCTGTATTACAAAGCCACTGTTCTCAGAACTGCCTGGTACTGGCACAAGAACAGACATATGGATCAATGGAATAGAATAGAGAAACCAGAAATCGACCCAAACCACTATGCTCAATTAATATTTGACAAAGGAGGAAAGAACATACAATGGAGTCAAGACAGTCTCTTCAATAAATGGTGTTGGGAAAATTGGACAGATACATGCAAAAAAGTGAAACGAGACCACCACCTTACACCATCCACAAAAATAAATTCAAAATGGATAAGGGACTTAAACATAAGACGGGAAACCATAAGAATACTAGAGGAATCCAAAGGCAGCAAAATCTCAGACATATGCCAAAGTAATTTCTTCACCAATACAGCTCCTAGGGCAATGGAAACTAAAGAGAAAATGAATAAATTGGACTTCATCAAAATAAAAAGCTTCTGCACAGCAAAAGAAACCATTAACAAAACAACAAGAAAGCCCACTACATGGGAGAACATATTTGCCAATGTTATCACTGATAAGGGCTTAATCGCCAACATTTACAGGGAACTCATTCAACTTAACAAAAGGAAGATAAACAACCCAATCAAAAAATGGGCAACAGCCCAAGGCCGGTTTGGCTCAGTGGATAGAGCGTTGGCCTGCGGACTCAAGGGTACCAAGTTCGATTCTGGTTGGGCACATGTGCCTTGGTTGCAGGCACATACCCAGTGGGGAGTGTGTAGGAAGCAGCTGATCAATGTTTCTCTCTCATCGATGTTTCTGACTCTCTATCCCTCTCCCTTCCTTTCTGTAAAAAAATCAATAAAATACATTTTTTTAAAAAATGGGCAACAGACCTAAATAGATACTTTTCAAAAGAAGACATAAGAAAGGCCAAGAGACATGTGAAAACATGCTCAAAGTCACTAATCATCCAAGAGATGCAAATCAAAACGACAATGCGGTACCATCTCACACCTGTCAGAATGGCTATCATCAACAAATCAACAAACGACAAGTGCCGGCGAGGATGCATAGAAAAAGGAACCCTTCTGCACTGCTAGTGGGAATGCAGACTGGTGCAGCCACTATGGAAGACAATATGGAGTTTCCTCAAAAAAGTAAAAATGGAACTGTCATTTGACCCAGTCATCCCACTTCTAGGAATATATCCCAAGAAACTAGAAACACCAATCAGAAAGAATATATGCACCCCTATGTTCATAGCAGCATAATTCACCATGGCTAAGATTTGGAAACAGCCTAAGTGCCCATCAGTAGATTAGTGGATTAAAAAACGGTGCTACATCTGCACAATGGAATACTACGCTGCGGTAAAAAACTAAGGAATTCTTACCATTTGCAACAGCATGGAAGGAACTGGAGAGCATTATGCTAAGCAAAATAAGACAGAGAAAGATAAACATCACATGATCTTATTCATTTTTGGAATATAATGAGCAACATAAAATGATGAACAAAAACAGATCCAGAGACAGAGAAGCATGGATCAGACCGTCAAACCTCAGAGGTAAGGCAGGGGAGGGTGGGGTTAATGGGGAGAGATCAACCAAAGGGCTTGTATGCGTGCATATAAGCCTAATCAATGGACACAGACACCAGGGAGGTGAGGGTATGAGTGGGGGTGAGGTGTAATGGAGTGATAAGGACACATATGTAATACCTCAATCAATAATGAAAAATATAAAATAAAAATACTTTTTAAAAATAAAATAAAAATAACATCAGTACTCATCGTGCTTTCATGGTTATTCATGGAAATTCACAAATTGGCAAAATATGTCACCCAGCACTCACATTCCCAGCTGATACTGAACATCTTGATAAAGAACATCTGCAAAACACATATAACTAAATTTTTTCTTGCTTCATTTCTTTTGCTATAAATAAGTGTTCTCTTCACAGTCTATTAAGTGCCATGTTTTTCTATTTTTTAAATTTTTTGTTGGTGATGTGTGGGTATAACATATAGAGAATTATGTTTGTGTATTTTATACACACCACAGTATTGTACCCTACTCTTTCCATTTTTATTATGTTAACATTTTGTCATGTTACTAAATATTTTTGAAACCCTAATTAATGGCTGCCTGATACGACTAAAGATATACTATGATTTCATCAACATTATCTATATATATATAAAAGCCAAGTGATAGGAATGACCGAATGACCAGAATGACTGTTCACCGTGATGCACACCGCTGTGGGCAACAACCGGCCTGATTGGGGCCCCGATCAGCCCCCCAACTGCCCGTGGCCCCTCCCTTTGGCTGGCCCCACCCCTGATCAGCCCCCCCAGCCTGATTGGTGGCAGAGCAGCTGGCCAACTGCCTGTAGCCCCCCCCCCACTGGCCTCATTCCCTATCGGCCCTCCCACCCCAATCAGGGGCAGAGCTGGCCGGCCAGCCAACCTCCCATGTCCCCTCGTCCGCTAGCCCTGCCCAGCCCTATGTGCCCCCATCGGGTCAGGTGGCTAGACCCCACCTGTGTACAAATTTATGCACCTGGCCTCTAGTACTATTGTAAAATATTAGCTTTCAAAATTGTTGCTGACAATATCATCCATCACATCAATAGGTTAGAAAAGGTCATGTGGTCATATTTATAGGTGTACAAAAAACATTTGACAAATTCTACATTCTTTAATGATAAAACTATCAGCGAACTACAAACAGAGAACTCTCTCATCTTGATAAAAAGCCTCTGCAAAAAACATACAACTAACATTATAATTAATGGTGATAAGTTATATGCTTTCCTGCTATGATCTGGAGCAAGACAAGGACATCCCTGCTTACCAATTCCATTCAACAGTATACTGGAAGGCCTACATACTTCTATAAGATAAGGAAATATAAGGTATATGTGTTGGGAATGAAGAAATAAACCTGTTATTTACAGATGACATTATTGTCTTTCTAAAAAATTCTTAAAGAAATAACCCTGGAACTAATAAACAATTATCATAAGGTTGTTGCATACAAGGTTAATACAAAAGTCAATTGCTTTCCTGTATACCAGCAGTGAACAATTGGAATTTGAAATTAAAACATGATACCATTTACATTTATGCCAAAATGAAATAATTTTCTGTAAATCTAACAAAAGACGTATAAGATCTAAATGTGGAAAACTCCAAAACTAAGAAAGACTCAGTCTTATCAAGATGTTAGGTGTTTCCAAGTTGATTTATAGATTTCAGGCAATCCCAACCAAAATCTCAGCAAGTTATGATGTAAATATTGAAAAACTGATTCTAAAATTTATATGGAAAGGCAAAAGACCCCAAACAGCCATCACAATACAGAAAGGGAAAAAAATTTGGACTGACACTACTCAACTTCAAAACTTACTATAAAGCTACAGTAGCAAAGTGTGGTAATGGTCAATAGACAAATAAACCAATGGGACAAAAATAGACCAGAAATAGACCTACACAAATATAGTAAACTGATCTTTGACAAAGGAATAAATGAAAAACAAAGAAAATCCAATAGAGAAAGGGTTGTCTTTTCAATAAATGGTGCTGGAACAACTGGACATCTACATGCAAAATATTAGACTAGACACAGACTTTACATTTTTCACAAAAAATAGCTAAAATGGATCATAGAATTAAATGTAAAATCTAAAACTTCTAAAAGATAAAATAGAATATCTAGGTGACCTTAGATTTATTGATGACTTTTCTAGATATGATATTAAAAGCAGTGCAGTGAAGAAAAAAATTCAAAATTTGGACTTCATTAAAATTAAAATCTGCTCTGCTAAAGACACTGTTAAGAGAATAGAAAGAAAAGTCACAGATTGAGAGAAAATCTTTGCTAAATACATATCTGATAAATGATTATTATATAAAATATACACAGAACTCTTAAAACCCAACAATGAAAACAACAATCCAATTAAAAAGTGGTCAAAAGATCTGCATAGATACCTCACCAAGGAAGATACACAGATAAAAAAATAAGCATATGAAAAGATACTCCATATCATATGTCACCAGTGAATTATAAATGAAAATGACAAGATAACTGCTACAGATGTATTAAAATGCCTAAAATCCAAAACACTGACAACAGTGAATGCTGGTGGAAATGAAAAATAGTACAGTAACTTACATACACACAAAAACCTGCACACAGATGTTTATAGCAGCTTTGTTTTTAAATGCAAAAACTTGGAAGCAACCAAGATGTCCTTCAGTAGGTGAATGGATAAATTGTGGCACATTTATAAATGATGTAATATTTAGCAATAAAAATAAATGAAAATAAATGAATTTTTATGCCATGAAGACATGCAGCAACCATAAGTGCATATTGCTAAGTGAAAGAAGCCAATTTGAAAAGGCTGCATACCTTTTTTTCAACTAAGACATTCGGAAAAAGTCAAAACTCTGGAGACTGAAAAAATCAGTACTTACCAGGTGTTGAAGGAGAGGGAGGGATTAATAAGCGGTACACAGGGTATGTTTAGGGCAGTGAAACTTTTGGTATGATGCTATAACAGTGAAGACATGTCCTTCTACATTTGTCAAAACTGATAGAATGAATGACAACAAAGAGTGAATTCTAATATGTTCTTTAGTATAATAATGTATTAATATTGGTTCTTCAGTTGTAACAAATATACCATACTAATGCAAGATGTTCATAATAGGGGAAACTGTGTGGGATGGAGTGGGGGGAGGGTTGAGAGGGTGTATAGGAACTCTGTACATTCCAGGCAATTTTTCTGTAAACTAAAAAACAAATAAATAAATAAAAGCTGCTCTAAAATACAAAGACTACTAGCTGAAAAGTTCCTGTTGAAATATCAGACAACCCTGTCATTTTGAAGTTCTGCTTTTGTTATTCATACTGCAAATAGCATATCCCTGACATAAGGAAAAGGCTTATCATATAGTTTAATATATGTTTATAAATGTCTCAACAACCAAGATGTACATGCATTCCACTAAAATTATCTGCCTAAGCAAAGGTCACATGTCCAGTTCTCCTGAAGTGTTTGTGGTGGTATGTTAATACAACGGGGGTTAAAATTCCTCACCCCTTTTCTCCAGCCTTTGATGAGGCAGAAGAGGCAATCTCAGGCTTTTTGGAGTAGGCAATCAAAGGCACATATGGCCTAAGGGACTTGGAGCTTTCTAAAGGGCAGGAGCTTTCTAAGATGCAGTGCTTGAGCTTTAATCAAACAGCCGCAAATGCATGTGCTGTTTCTTATTCTCCAGGGCCACGTGGATTTTGGTGTTGAAATTGCTTTGGCACCGTGAGCAGCTGGGGAATTGGTATGCAGGGCTTTGTCTGTTGGCTTAAATAGAGAAAAAGAGGAATCATAAAGAAAGCCTTTGGTGGTTAGTTTTGTTCTGGGTCACCTCGAGTTCCAAATATATGGCAATGGCTTGAAGCTGTGAATGATAGATCCTTTTCACCCCGCACTCCTACATCTCTCAGACAAGGGGTGGTGAAATAAGGGTTCCATGATTTGGTACCCCTCTGTGTTTTGAAATTGTGTTTATAACAATCTGTGAGAAGTAATGAAAAATCCTCAGTAATGTAAATGTGTCATAGAAAGGCAAGGTTTTCTTTTTCTTCCTCACCCCTCAGAGGGAAAATGAAGACAGCAGTGCCTAGGATAACTAACTGTACAATGCCATCAAAAAAAAATTGCTCCTGATTTTTTATATATGTTCTTACATTTGAGATATGCAAGGCATGCAGACAAACTAATTAACATATGCATTGTTAGATTATAACAGACAAGCAATCAACGGTAAGTACTGGTAAATGCCATGAAGTATCTAAACCAAGGGTGCAGGCACAGTGAGTCCAAGATTCAGTTCAATTTAGCATACATGTATTGAGCACATACTAGGTCCTCATTTTTGGAGATGGTCACTTTTGCTACTCAGCTGTCCCCAGTGGTTATTTTGGTTTGGAATTCTGAGTTGCTCTAAGTCATATTCTTGTTAAGCATCCAGAATATTCCTTAGGCTAACAGGTAATTTGGGTAGTTTGATTTGTGTCTCTCCTGCCACTGGGTTTTTATACCACCTTTCAACTGCCCCTTTTGGTCTGATAGCTGAGCCGTTCCTCCTCTGGCTCTACCAGACTCAAGGCCCCCCATTTAGGAGTGCTCTAGAAGAATCTTCCCTCTTACCTACATAAGAATTTACTACAATGCTTCCTGAACTCCTGAAACATGCAAACATGGTTCTCATATTTTGAAGACCGGATTCTGTACCTTCCTAAAATGACAACTGGCGAATTTGATGAAGTAATGTATAGTAGAATCTTTTAACTGTAGAACCCTGAAGAGAAAAGCTGGTGAGCCACCTTTCCATTCTCTAGGTGTAAGCATTCATTCAAATGATTTTTTGGAGAAAGTTTTTATTTTCTATTTTAGTCCATTCTTCCTTTCCTGAAGCAAAAGGATAACACTGATGTTGTGAATTTTAAGGGAGGAGGAAGGACAAGTGGTCAGTATCATAACAGCAGTGTGAAGGAGAGATTTTAAGCAAGGAGATGTTCCTTTTGTCACTTCACAATTCTGCTTATATTTTGAGTCTTGTCTCTAGACTCAGTGTCCATGGATAAGGTTAATGAAGTGGTAAGTCTCAGTATTATTCTTTGTGATGAACTGAATTATGTTCCTCCCAAATTCATATTTTGAATCCTTAATCTCAAAGGTGTTGGTATTTGGTATGGGGACTTTATAAAGTAACTAGAGGCCTGGTGCATAAAAATTCATGCACTGGAGGCAGGGGTCCCTCAGCCCGGCCTGCCCCCTCTCACAGTCCGGGAGCCCTCAGGGGCAGGAGGCAACCAGACAATCAGGGAAAGGCAATGCCCCAACACAACTCTGCTGCTGCCACTGCTGGCAGCACAAGCCTCGGCCGGCCCTAGTTACCTGAGCCTCAGGCAGTGCTAGGTGGCTGGGCAGCCACCATTCGAGGCTTGCCTGCACCTTGGGCCGGCCCTGGGTGGCTGGAGGGCTGAGGGGACTGGGGGACTCTGGAGGCAACTGAGGGGACTGGGAGCCACCATCTTGTGGCTGTTGGTGCTGCCATCTTTGAGGGCGTGGCAGTCAATTAGCATATGCCTTCTTTATTATATTGGATTAGGCTTAAATGAGGTCATATGGGTAGGGCCCTAATTTGATGGCATTGGTGTCATAAAAAGAGGAAGAAACACAAAAGTGCTCTTTTGTGTTTTGTGATGGGGAAATTATATATATATATATATATATATATATATATATATATATATATATATATATATTAGAGGCCCAGTGCATGAATTCGTACACCAGTGGGGTCCCTTGGTCTGGCCTGTGGGATCAGGCTGAAACTGGCTCTCTGACATCCCCTGAGGGTCCCAGATTGTGAGAGGGTGCAGACCAGGCCGAGGGACCCCACTGGTGCATGATCAAGGCTGGGGAGGGACGCAGGAGGTTGGCCAGGGGGGAGGGACCGTAGGAGGGCTCCAGAGCATGTCGATCTTGCTTAGTCCCAATTGGATGGACCCCAGCAGCAAGGTAACCTACCAGTCAGAGTGTCTGTCCCCTGGTGGTCAGTGCACATCATAGTGAGTGGTTGAGTGGCCTTAGCATATCATTAGCATATTATGCTTTGATTGGTTGAACAGACGACCGGACACTTAGCATATTAGGCTTTTATTATATAGGATACATCAGGTTTTTTTTTTCTTTTTGGTCACATCTTCCTCAGAATCTCAATTTATAAAATAGATATAAATGAAACAACTTTAATTACATTAGAGGTGGGCTACCTGAGCAGTAATGCCTTTTCAGACACGCAGTGGTTCTCAACTTTCTGGTGCTTTAAATACAGTTCCTCATGTTGTGACCCAACCATAAAATTATTTTTGTTGCTACTTCATAACTGTAATGTTGCTACTGTTATGAATCGTAATGTAAATATCTGATATGCAGGATGGTCTTAGGCGACCCCTGTGAAAGGGTCATTCGACCACCAAAGGGGTCGCGACCAACAGGTTGAGAACCGCTGCTTTCAAGCAATGAGGCTCTGCAGTATCACTTTTTAAAACCTTGCTTACTTAAAGTATGTTGCTCTTTATAAGATTTGATTCTTTGGGAAAATATTGAATAATTCTTACTGAAACATGTTGTAAAGGATATTAAGCTATTGCCAAGGCGTTGCTAAGAGATACACAATATTATTCAAAAAGAATGAAAAGTAAGGAGTGATACTGAAGATACTTGCTTGGCAAACAAGGCTTGCAGATTTACTCATGCTACCCAGTGTTTCAAGAAAGAGCAACCAGAGGGTTGTGGCTGCCTTCAAGTTCCCTTCCCACCCATCCCAGTTTGAGGTAGAATTTTTGGTCTTTTTCAAAGAAAGCATAAGGGAACAATAGCAAACTTTTCGGTTATTAGATATAGCAAGTAAGTGGCATTGATAGATGATTGACAGTATCAGTGGAATAGGCCAGATCCAAGTACTTTTGTGCATAATATTTAAAGTGCCACTACAGCCCTAGCCAGTTTGGCTCAGTAGATAGAGTGTTGGCCTGCAGACTGAAGTGTCCTGGGTTTGATTCCAGTCAAGGGCACATACCCGGGTTCCAGGCTTGATCCCCAGTAGGGGGCGTGCAGGAGGCAGCTGATCATTGATTCTCTCTTATCATTGATGTTTTTATCTCTCCCTCTCCCTCTCTCTCTGAAATCAATAGAAGTCTATTTAAAAAATAAATATATAAAGTGTCACTACATGAGTGCCCATAGTAGACATTTAAGTAATATTCCCTTCTTCCTCCCCCTAATTTGTAAGTAGAAACTAAGATTTTTTTAGCTCTTCTCATAGAAACTACAGTTAGCCCTATTTGGAAGGAGTATGGTTTGAAATCCTTATATGAAATTAAATTGTCAAGTGAATTAATATAATTAGATCAATTAATTCACTTGTGAATTTAGTTTTCTTGGCTGGGTTTGAAGAGGTGGTTGGTAAGTAAGTTAAAATGCAAATTATAGTGACATCAAGCCCCTCAAACATAAAGGCAGAGCTAGTATTTGGGGAGGTGGGAAAACATAATCATACAAAGCATCTCAGAGCAGACTGAATGGGCCCTTCATTACGCTGGCCCATCTAGGAACCTTATCCCAGCTCTGATACTGGGATAAAAATGAGGGAAGTTACAGAAACCTTCCCACAAATTATATTGTTTGCACTTTTAAAAATGGGTATATTTGGCTATCAGGTGGTTTTTCTGTCATCCAAATTATTTTAAGAGAGAAATACCAGAATTTATAATCAGTTGATATATTGAGGAAATTATGGTAGCCAGCTGAGAATAGTGGCCAACAGAAAGAAGAAACAGAATTGGCACCTGAGTAGCAAAGTGGAGTGCTGATAGGGAGTGGAGGGGATAGGACAGCTCTGTTCTATATTGTTGAAAGTATGAAATTAGGAATGGAAGCGGATTCTTGAATTATTGGTTAAAATAATATAGGGGGTACACGTTGGCCTTGCACTGAATCCATTTGCTAAATAATTGAGCTATTGTTTAGAAACTCATTACTTGAAATGTCAAAAATTTAAGGACTGGTTTGAATTACCTTTGAAGACATGGAAACGGCCATTTATTTCCTATTAGCTGATGATCCCCCTGTGTGCTTTATATGTATTATTCTCATTGAACCTTTATGACCAATCTGCTAGGTAATTATTATTTTCTCTAGTTTATGCGTGTAAATTCTGAGCTCATTTATCCCATCAGTCTAGCTGCAAACTTGTCAATTTGAAAAAATCTAATCCAAGTTCTCATTAGTGCATGGAATGGAATCATTTATGTAAATTATGTAATGTAACATTATGTAATATAAATGTAAACAGTTTTGAAAGTTACTCCTACCATTTGGAAATTTTGAATATTCTCTGCTTTAAAGAGGAGCACATTTCAGTTCATAACCATCATAATCTTGGGTATCATTTGGGTCTTTTATTCCTCTATTATTGCCAAACCTGGAATTAAGTTTATGAAGGTGATTCACTTAAGGCATTTAGATCCTCCATGACAAGGTGGAAATAATTATTTCCTCATACATTTAATTGGAAAAACAAAATAATGTCTTTTTCTTTCAAATTAATCAATAAAATCATGTAATCAAACACACACGTTGGTATGAATCCAATTTCTTATTAAATTGAGATGTTTCATTTGCTCTTTCTCTCTTAAATAAATTAAATACAATTACAGCAAGAGCCATAGAAATTCACTGAGATATTGAAAGGAAAGCTCACAAAACTGCAACCAAAGAAGTACTAGTATTCTATTATATTTCGGAGTATAGCTAAAGGAGGCAGGCCATGGAAAGTGTGCTGTACTATGAGCGGGGAGATGAACAGGACACTCACTACAAGCCATACTCCTATGTGTCTTTAGTTTGGTTTTCTTATCTTTAAAATAGCTTATTGGGTTAGCAGATTTCTGTAGGCACTTATTAAACTTTCTAAGATGTATGTGAAATGGAAGTTCTTCCAAGTATATATACTTAGACAAATATCAGGCTGATATATGAGTCTACTCATTCAAATGACATTCTCTTATTCTCTCTACTAGAGGCCCAGTGGACAAATTCATGCATGGGTGGGGCCCTTGGCCTGGCCAGCTATTAGGGCTGATCAGGGCCTTCTTGCCCAGTCCTGATTGGGCCTATAGGGCTGCCTGGCCAGGGGGAGGGGCTGTGGAAGGTTGGCTGTGAGAGTGCACTGACCACCAGGGGGCAGCTCCTGCATTGAGTGTCTACAACCAGGTGGTCAGTGCACATCATAGCGACCAGTCATTTGGTTGACCAGTGGTAATGGTCACTTAGGCTTTTATATATAGAGATTAATATCTATTAAGATTAGTCTTGTACTGACTTATTTGGTGTGCACAACAGGAAATAATTCACTTTTGGAGAACAAGAAAAATAGGTTTATTTGGGTTATGCTTATTAATTTGTGCAGTTATTCAGTGTCTGCCCTTTGTATTCAGCATGTCTCCATCAAAATAAAGCTACAGATGATCCAAGATGGTGGCCGACAGGACAGCAGTGAGAGAAAGAGTGCGAGTGAGTGAGGGAGTGAAAGGGGAGTGCGTGGATGTGTGGGCATGTATGTATGTGTGAGTAAGGGACAGTCATATTCCACAGGACTTTTGGGGGCTGGTGGACCAGACTGCCCTGGCTGGGCAGCCTCTACTACCACTGAAATCTATCCCAGGGTGGCCAGCTCTGCTGCAGAGACTGTGTCATCTTGAAGGGGAGAGCCCAGGCTCACCTCCACCAGGGGAGACCTCGGACACCAACCAGGACCCTACAGCCACACTGGCCAGGGACCAGCTGCCTCGGCTGTGAACCCACAGACACTGAGACTCCAGCCTCCCTGGCTGTGGGTGCCTAAAAAGTTTGTCCAGGGGGAGACAAAGTGGCGCCGAATATGTGGATGGGCCCTGCACCTTCTCAGGAGTAGATAGAAGGAACAGCTGAATCGAATAATATCCACCCAGAATAGGTGAATTAAACACAGCTGGAGAGACAATCTGTGGACGAAAAGGTCAGAGGTCTCCTGGAGAGAGGTGGGATTGGGGATCTGGGCTGGACGGAAAAATGCCTGCAGCCAGAACTAGAGGGAGACTGCAACCCATCAAATCTGCGGCCCTTGGGGTCATTGTAGCACTCAAATGTGGAAGGGGGTCCACAGGGCTGCTGGCAGCAGGGAACTCTAGATCTAAGCCCACAGCCCCGGAAGGCTACACCCAGAAAGGCAGCCTGAAGTTCTTCACCAGCCGTGCAGTGTCGGGTTGGAGGGGGTGGGGGAGATGCACAGTAGCATGGTTGCTCTGTTTTTATAATTTCCTTGCTTTTACTCACTAAACCTAGTGCATAGGATCTTTCAATTATAGTCATCGAGGCTGTGGTGCAGAGGAAGGGGGTTTTGTGGAAGCTGGGGAGCAAAATTGGGAGAGGCAATCAGGAAGCCAGCTCTGGGGCAGTCTAATCCCTCCAACCCTGAACAGACATTTTTCTCTTGAAGACCAGGCCCCTCCTAGCAGTGCAGCCAGACCCAGACTTGAGCTCAGCAAGGAAACAAAGATTCTGAATACCCTCAGGGAGCCCTCAGGGACTGGGCTGAGGGGCCATTTGGTCCCAGAAACTAATACAGAAACATCAACACCTAGAGGCGATGTCAGAAATAGACGCTTGTGTAAATACAACTGAAAGCAGGCAGAAAAAACAAAGCAGGCAGATTGATTCCACTTGGCTGAAACCAAGGGTGTGGCATCTGACACCGAAAAGTGGATGGCTGGGAGCTTCAACACGGTACTGGCTATCTAGCAGGAAGCTTAGATATGGCAGGCAGAACAGTAGAGAGGAGTCTTAAACCAGCCCCCATGGGACATTAAAACTCAGCTGAAGTGAACTTCACTTCTTCACTTTTTTATTTTTTTATCTTTTACTTAAGAAACTAATTTTTTTCTCTTTTCTTTATTTTTTAAATTATTATTATTAATATTTTTTAACCTTTCTTATTTTTGGATTAGTGTCCTACATTCTATTTTTATTTTTTATCATAATTTTACTCTAGCTCATTTTTTCCTTATGCCAACACTTTCTTCCTCACTTCTCCCTTTTTCATCCTATTCCTCTTCTTCTGTTCCTACTTTAGTTTTTTTCTCTCTCCTTTCTTTTTCTTACTCCTTGTTAAAAATTGATCTTCTTTATCTGCTTTATGGATGCATTACTATTAGAGTAGTCTGTTGGTTTACTCATATATCTAATTTCCTCTCCCCTGCACCAAGTGCATGCACCCTTCTTTTATCTCTTTCTTTGCTAGCCAATTTTTTTCTTGTTGTTGTTCATTTGATTGTTTGTTTTTGTTTTTTATTCTTTTGTTTTTCCTCTCCTTGCTTGCTCTCTTCTTCTACTAATAGCTTAATTAGTTTCATTCACCGAACTCAGGCCTATCTGCTCTCTGCACTATTCTCCTTTTCCAAAAATAGATGAATATATTGATATACAGATTAAAGAAAGGGGAAAATTTATATATATGTGTATTTAATATAAATTTTAATTATTATTATTTATTATTTTTTCTTGAGTATTTTGATTTTTAATTTTTTTCTTATATACTCATTCTCTTTCTAACACCTCTATACTGAATCATGGCCATTCCCCCATTCATTAAATTCTTTTGCCTTACCTTCTGGAAATAAGCTCTGTCCCTTCAGATTCAGTCCCCGCCCCCCCCTTTTTTCTGGGTGTTTGTTGTTTGCATTTTTTGGTTTAGTTGTTGGTTTTATGGAGTTTTCTACCCATATACATATATTTCCCCTTCTTTTTTATTCTTTTTCTTTTCTTGTTTGTTTTCCTTTTCATTTTTTGATTTTTTTCCTTTATTAAGATATTACAAATATGTCCTTATCCCCCCAATGTCCCCTCATCCCCCCAATCCTGCGCTGACCCTCAGCCCCTGTTGTCCATATCCATCCCTTATGCTTATATGCATGCATACAAGTCCATTGGTTGATCTCTCCCCCTCACTCTCACCCTCCTCTACCTTCCCTCTGAGTTTTGAGCATCTGATCAATACTTCTCTGTCGCTACATCTGTTTTTGTTCATCAGTTTATGTTGTTCATTATAATCCACAAATGAGTGAGAGCATGTGATATTTATCTTTCTCTGCCTGACTTATTTCACTTAGCATAATGTTCTCCAGTTCCATCCATGCTGTTGCAAATGGTAGGAGTTCCTTCCTTTTTACAACAGCTTAGTAATCCATTGTGTAGATCCATTCATCTGCTGATGTGCACTTAGGCTGATTCCAAATCTTAGCTATGGTAAATTGTGCTGCTATGAACATAGGGGTGCATATATCCTTTCTGATTGGTGTTTCTGGATTCTTGGGATATATTCCTAGTAGTGGGATCACTGGGTCAAATGGAAGTTCCATTTTTAGTTTTTTGAGGAAACTCCATACTGTTCTCCACAGTGGCTGCACCAGTCTGCATTTCCACCAGCAGTGCACAAGGGTTCCTTTTCTCCACATCCTCACCAGCATTTGTCATTTGTTGATTTGTTGATGATAGCCATTCTGACAGGTGTGAGATGGTACCTCATTGTTGTTTTGATTTGCATCTCTCAGATGATTAGTGACTTTGAACATGTTTTCATATGTCTCTCAGCCTTATGTATGTCCTCCTTCAAAAAGTGTCTATTTAGGTCTGTTGCCCATTTTTTGATTGGGTTGTTTATCTTCCTTTTGTTAAGTTGTATGAGTTCCCTGTAAATGTTGGAGATTAAACCTTTATCATAGATATCATTGGCAAATATGTTCTCCCATGCAGTGGGTTTTCTTGTTGTTTTGTTGATGGTTTCTTTTGCTGTGCAGAAGCTTTTTGTTTTGATATAGTCCCATTTGTTTATTTTCCCTTTAGTTTCCATTGCCCTAGGTAGGAGCTGTGTCAGTGAAGAAATTTCTTGGACATATATCTGAGATTTTGCTAGCTGTGGATTCCTCTAATATTTTTATGGTTTCCCATCTTACATTTAAGTCCTTTATCCATTTTGAGTTTATTTTTGTGTATGGTGTACGTTGGTGGTCTAGTTTCATTTTTTTGCATGTGTCTGACCAAATTTCCCAGCACCATTTATTGAAGAGATTGTCTTGACTCCATTGTACGTTCTTGCCTCCTTTGTCAAGTATTAATTGAGCATAGTGGTTTGGGTTGATTTCTGGGTTATCTATTCTATTCCATTGGTCAATATGTCTGTTCGTGGGCCAGTACCAGGCAGTTTTGAGAACAGTGGCTTTGCAATACAGCTTGATATCTGGTATTGAGATCCCTCCTACTTTGTTCTTTCTCAGGATCACAGCAGCTATTTGTTTGTTTTTTTAATCCAGATGAATTTCTGGAGAGTTCTTTCTAGATCTGTGAAATATGTTGTTCGTATTTTAATGGGGAGTGCATTGAATCTATAGATTGCTTTGGGTAGTATGGACATTTTGATGATGTTGATTCTACCAATCCATGAACACGGTATGTTCTCCCATCTCTTTATGTTTTCCCTATCCCTTTTTTCAATGTCCTGTAGTTTTCTGGGTAGAGGTCTTTTATCTCCTTAGTTAATTTTATTCCTAGGTATCTTAATTTTTTTGGTTCAATGGTAAATGGAGTTGTTTTTTTAAATTTCTCTTTCTGTACGTTCTCTATTGGCATATAAAAATGCCACAGATTTCTTGGCATTAATTTTGTATCCTGCTACATTGCCAAATTAATTTATTAGGTCTAATAATTTTTTGATGCAGTCTTTAGGGTTTTCTGAGTACAGTATCATGTCATCTGTGAATAATGACGATTTTACTTCTTCTTTTCCAATTTGGATGCCTTTTATTTTTTCTTCTTGTCTGATCACTTTGGCTAGCACTTCCAGTACTATGTTGAACAGTAGTGGTGAATGTGAGCATCCCTGTCTTGTTCCTGTTCTTAAGGGAAATGGTTTTAGTTTTGGCCCATTGAGTATGATGTTGGCTGTAGGTTTGTCATATAAGGCTTTTATTATGTTGAGGTATGACCCCACTATTCCCACTTTTCTGAGAGTTTTTATCAAGAAAGGGTATTGTACTTTGTCAAATGCCTTTTCTGGATGAATCGATATGACTATGTGATTTTTGTGTCTCATCTTGTTTATGTGATGTATCATGTTTATTGATTTGTGGATATTGTACCAGCCTTGCATTCCTGGAATAAATCCCACTTGGTCATGGTGTATGATCTTTCCAATGTAACGCTGGATCTGGTTTGCTAGAATTTTGTTGAGGATTTTAGCATCTATGTTCATCAGGGATATTGGCCTGTAATTCTCTGTTTCTTTGTTACTGATGTTTTGGCCCCACACCATAACAAAGAAACAGAATTTCCGGAGGATGAGGCCCAGAAATCAGGATTTTAAAAAGATTCCCAGGTGATCCTAATGTGCAGCCAAGGTTGAGAACCACTGCTTTAGGAGCTGTGTAGCATTATTTGGAATGGAATATTTTCCCCTCCAGTAGAACCTTCTTTTTCTCCGAACTTGTCTATTTCAGAGAGTGATTTATCATTTGCATAATTGGGAAACATTGCTTCACTAAAGAAAATGGGTAAAAATGAGAGAAAGGAGGACATCCACAAAGGAGAATAAGGTTTTGCCCAGAGTAAGAGAAGGGGAAAAGAAACCTTGATGGTATTGGAGAACCTCACAGTATTGTTTTCTGCTCATGATATTGACCATAGATAAGACTTGAAGACTTTTCCATTATATAGGCTCACAGCATTTTGCATCAGTTGTGAGAACAGCTAATGGTTATTTATATAATTGTGTTTCTAGAAATAAGTTTGAACTACCTTTGCGAACAAAGGAATGACCAGTTATTTTTTTGTTATCAGCTGCTCATTGTATATCAACAAGCGTGGGAAAAAGTAGGTTTACCATTACATTGTAACATTCTTTTGAGTTAATGAAGCTATTGTAATAACCATAACCTGCATGTCTTTCCATATGAAAAGTTGTAAACCTACTTTTACTTACCCCTGTATTTTTATCATTTCCATTTACTCTTCATGACTACTCTGCTAGGGAGTTGTTATTGTCTCTGGTTTATAGATGAGGAGAGTGACATTCAACAATTGTGCGGAAATTTTCTCACCTGTTTCCAAAGTTATTCTCCTTTCAGACTTTCTCCTTCTAAATTTTAACTTTATTCCAAATAAAATCATGTCTCTTACCTTTTGGACTTGGCAATTATCAGTATTTAACTCCACACACTAAAGATATTTGGGTTTTATTCTCATCTGTCATTTTCAATTATAGATGCCTTGGGTAGGGTACCATGTCTCTGGTTCTAGCCCACCAGTAACAAACCTTTAACACCCGATACTAGGCTAAAATCCTAGTTGAGTGCTGCCATCACCTCTACTTAGTCCCTTTTTATGCCTCTGCTAGAGAAACAGTAACCTTGTACTCATGCGTTCTTCAAATGAAATGCAGGCAAGGTTCTTGTAAAGAATTTGTCATGGACTGGACTAAGGCCTCACAATTATAGACAATAGATAGAATCAGAATTTAAATCCAGGTTTATCTGGGACCCAAACTTGTTTTTCTTTATTCTGTCATCATACTTTCTAACTGAAAATCAGCAATACTAGAAAACCCTACTTATTGGGAATGCCTATCTTACTGTGGTTTGTTTATTTGTTCACATAGTCCCCTGGGTCCTATGAATTTGGTCTTACTGACTCCAGAACGTGTGGAATTTAGCCAGTTCTTGAGAATAAGCAGGACATCTTCTTGCCTCTTAAAACTCTGTTTTCAGAATGTCTTATATCTGGCACTGTCACTAATTCATTAGTCTGGAGAGCAGATAAAAAATGCCAGCTATGTGCTGGCCTCTGAAAGCCCTGCTTTTTGTATATTAACTTATTTAACCCTTTACATCACTCTGCTCTGACACAGTTACTATTATATACTTTCTAGAGGCCCGGTGCACAAAAATTTGTGCACTTGGGGAGAGGGGTCCCTCAGCCCGGCTTGTACCCTCTCGCAGTCTGGGACCCCTTGGGGGATGTCCACCTGCTGGCTTAGGCCTGCTCCCTGTGGAATCGGGCCTAAACTGGCAGTCAGACATCCCTCTGGCAGCCCAGGAGCCCACAGGGATTGTCCACTTGCCAGCGGGGAGCAGGCCTAAGCTGCAGTTGGACATCTTTAGCACTGCTGAGGAGTCAGGAGAGGCTCCCACCATCACTGCTGTGCTGGCAGCCATCAGCCTGGCTTGTGGCTGAGCAGAGCTCCCCCTGTGGGAGCGCACTGACCACCGCGGGGCAGCTCCTGCATTGAGCATCTGCCCCCTGGTGGTCAGTGTGTGTCATAGTGACCAGTCATTCCCAGTCATTCTGCTGTTAGGGTCAATTTGCATATTACCCTTTTATTATATAGGATAGAGTCCTGGTGCACGGGTTGGGGCCAGCTGGTTTGCTCTGAAGGGTGTCCTGGATCAGGGTGGGGGTCCCACTGGGGTTCTTGGCCAGCCTGGGTGAGGGGCTGAGGGCTATTTTCAGGCTCTCCAAGCCCCCCAGTGGGGACCCTAACCACATGGGGTGTGGCCAGCCTGGGTGAGGGGCTGGGGGCTGTTTGCAGGCTGGCCAAGCCCCCCAGCGGGAACCCTTACATCATGGGGGTGTGACCAGCCTGGGTGAAGGGCTGAGGGCTGTTTTCAGGCTGCCCACAGCCCCTTCAGGATGGTGGGGGGGGTCCTACTGTGGTGCCTGGCCAGTCTTGGTGAGGGCCTGAAGGCCGTTTTCAGGCTGGCCACACCCCCTTCAGGGTGGGGGTCCCCACTGGGGTGCCTGGCCAGCCTGGGTGAGGGGCTGAGGGCTGTTTTCAGGCTGGCCACACCCCCTGGCGACCCAAGCTCCCAGCCTCTCCTTTTTTTTCTTATTTTGGCAGGCTGGAAGCAGGTATCTGGGATTTATTTATCTTCTATAATTGAAACTTTGTAGCCTTGAGAGGAGCCCAGGTCCAGCCAGGGCATGCGGGAAGCTTGGCTTCCTCCATTGCCGGGGGCAACCCAAACCTCTTGCTCGCTCCAGCTCCGTGGCCACTGCTGTCTTAGTTGGGTTAGTTGCATACTCTCTCCTGATTTGCTGGTGGGTGTGGCTTGTGGGTGTAGCAGAGTGGCGGAGTGATGGAGTGATGGTTAATTTGCATCTTTCTCTTCTATTAGTGTAGATTTTACATATAGGGAAACTAAGGTGTAGAGCGGTCAAGTGACTTGGCCAAGGATAATATATTAACTATTTATCAGATTCATGTGCTCCCCCACATTATCAAGGCCTTTTGTAGTCAGGCAGGACCATGAAGTTATTTGTGGTCTATGGGCTGCAAATATAAGTGATGTCTGTCATTTCTGTACTGAAGCAGTTAAGAGCTAGTGTGCAACTCTCTAGCCCTCTTTTACCTGCCTTGGTGACTTGGAAGGATGCAGCTACAAAACACTGAAAATTCTGCTAGCCTGGATTTCTGAGTGATCATGTGGAGTAGAATCTCCTAGTGACCCATGTTGGAGTTGTAGCTTGAGTGACAAATAAGCCTATTTTGCATTATGACACTAAGATTTTGGGGGTTAATTTTTACCACAGCATTACTGAAACTATCTTGCCTAATATAGTGGCAGATCCAAGATTTGAACCCAGGGCTGTCTGTGTCCAGAATCTGCATGTTGTTGTATTTTCAGGATAAAGTCTGAGCCTCCATGCTCATCTAGGTAATACTGATAGCTTGCTTAGAAGGAACCACGTGCTGGCTGAAACTTGGGGACTTTAGAAATGTGGCAAGTCCATGCTCTCCTGAGGCATAACTATTGATCTAAAACAGCTCCTAAAACTGGTGATTTTCCCATAGCATTATCCACCTCTGCCCTATTAGCAGTGATTATAGGAAAAAGGACATGATTATCTGTCAGCATATTTTCACATTTTTGATTAAAAATGTATTTTCTAGTCCCGGGCATTTTGCTTTTACATTGCATATATACTGGGATGCCATTATAGTTGTGTGTGTGTGTGTGTGTGTGTGTGTGTGTGTATTTGTAAACATTTGGTGCATTATGGAAAATATTACCCTTAAAAGCTTTAGGAAGCCTTTACTTCATGCATTTTGCTAGTTCCTTTCCACTAAATCTGAATTAGTATATTAATTAATTATTGGAGTGGGTGTTGCTTGTCAAAAGGAAGAACTGTATATGGTAGTTAAAAGGCATCTTGGTACATTTCTAAGCTGTGTTGGGCATTACTCTATCTCTGTTGATTGCTCAGAACCTCTCCTAATATGAATTCACTAGAGGACTGGTGCATGAAATTCATGCATGGGTAGGGTTCCCTAGGCCTGGCCGGTTATGAGAGCCAATCGGGGCTTTCCGGCTACTGGCCGAGGCCTCTCGTCATTCCATGCTACACCCTGGTGGTCAGCGCACGTCATAGCAAGTGATCAAACTCCCAGTCTGTCGGTTGAACTCCTGAGGGAATGATTTGCATATTAGGCTTTTATATATATACTAGAGGCCCGGTGCACGAAATTCGTGCACTGGGTGTGTGTGTGTGGGGGGAGTGTCCCTCAGCCCAGCCTGCCCCCTCTCACATACTGGGAGCCCTCAGGCGTTGACCCCCATCACCCTCCAATCGCAGGATCGGCCCCTTGCCCAGGCCTGACGCCTCTGACAGAGGTGTCAGGCCTGGGCAGGGGACCCTCATTTCCCCCCATCACTGGTTCTGCCCCCAGCCGAGGCCTGATGCCTCAGCCAGAGGCGTAGACCCCCATCACCCTCTGATCACCTGATCGGCCCCTTGCCCAGGCCTGATGCCTCCGCCAGAGGTATCAGGCTTGGACAGGGGACCTCCATCTCCCCCTGATCACTGGCTCTGGCCCCCACCCAGGCCTGAGGCCTCTGGCCCAGGAATCATGCCTGGGCAGGGGACCCCCATCTCCCTCTGATCGCTTGCTCCACCCTCCGCCCAAGCCTGACGCCTCTGACCCAGGCTTCAGGCCTGGGCAAGGGGACCATCATATCCCCCCAATCCCCGGCTCCGCCCCCCACCCAGGCCTGATGCCTCGGCCAGAGGAGTTGACCCTCATCACCCTCTGATCACCAATCACCGGATCGGCCCCTTGACCAGGCCTGAGGCCTCCGGCAGAGGTGTCAGGCCTGGGCAGGGGACCCCCAGCTCCCCGCGGTTGCAGGCTCCGCCCCTGCCCAGGCCTAATGCCTCTGGCCTAGTCGTCCAGCCCGGGCAGCGGGGACCTGCAGTGGCAGCGGGGGGCGCCGCGATTGTGGGCTTCGCTTTAGGCCCAGGCAAGGGACCCCTAGCTCCCGGGACTGCCAGCTTCGACCGTGTCCAGCTCCCATTGCTGGCTCCACCCCTACTTCCTGCTGTCACTGGCCAGGGCGGAAAAGGCGCCTGATTCTCCAATCATGGCTGGGGGGCAGGGCAAAGGCGGCCCCAGGGCTGCCTTTGCCCTGCCCCCCAGCTCTTAGCTCCCCCCTGGGTTTCAGATCACTGTCAGTGGCAGGGGGCTTCTTCCTGCTTTCCCTTTCGCCTCCCTGCATTGTGCCTACATATGCAAATTAACTGCCATCTTGTTGGCAGTTAACTGCCAATCATAGTTGGCAGTTAATTTGCATATAGCCCTGATTAGCCAATGAAAAGGGTAGCATCGTACGCCAATTACCATTTTTCTCTTTTATTAGTGTATACTAGTGGCCTGGTGCATGAAATTTGTGCAGGGGAGGGGGGTATCCCCTCAGCCCAGCCTGCACCCTCTCCAATCCAGGACCCTTCAGGGGATGTCTGACTGCTGGTTTAAGCCCCCAACTGCCCCCCTTTGCTGGCCTGATCACCCCCAACTGCCCCCTCCTGCTGGCTTGGTCACCCCTCATGACCCCCCCGCCAGCCTGGTCACCCCACGCAGCCTGCTTGTTCAGTCATATGGTAGTCCCACACTAATCCCCCTGCCGGCCTGGTCGTAGGCAGCCATCTTGTGGCATGAGGGTTAATTTGCATATTACCTCTTTATTATATAGGCTAGATTAGGAAAAAATATTATTCCAAGTGAAACTAAGATGTGTATTTGCATAATTTACATATCTGTATTTGTTATTCACTCAATTATATGTTGGTTTAATTACAAAGTTATTAAGCTATTTTCAGAAATATTTGATATCTGTCTTTATGATGTGTAGCTCAATTTTATTTTGAAGAAATTTAGTTATGCCGGCCATTAAAAGAATATAATCCAAAGTAGAAGTTTCTATAGTTGGTTGACAAAACAATCTTGTTTTATTCTTTACAAGTGAATTGATAATTGGCTCATCAGCTATTTGAAGCCTCATGAATTGTCCTGTGTAGGTATAGTAGTAAAATATGAGACCCTGTACTTTCTCCTGAAGAATATTCAATTGAAGGAAAATTTTAGTATTTAATAATAATGTATTAGATTTACAATATCTCCTGTGCTGTTTGTTCTAGGATTAAAAGGTGATGGCCATTATAGAGATAGAAATATGATTTTATTATGGACAGAGCTATAATTTTTCCTCTCATGGTGGAGAAGATTTTTGGAGAGTTTCCCTTCACCTGTACCTTTTTTTGTTCATAAAGATCTGCTGGAATCCCATGAAAATTTAGGTCACACAAGAAAAACCTTAACTGAAATGCATTTTCTCTAGGCCCAGCAATAAACCTGGCAGAAGAATACAAAAGCTTTCTACTTAACATCTCTCATTCTCTCACTGTTTCATCTGCATAGTCTTAGGCAAATATATTCATGAATATTTATTACTGTGGTTAGGTTACTTTCTCATAGCAAGGATTCTTAACTGATACCATTTCTGCTGCTTTAAGACATGTTGAGAGAAAGGGTAAGTTTAAGTATAGATTTAAAACTTTTCTTTTTTTTTTTTATGAGGGCATGTTTTTGAACCTACAAATTTTATTCTTCATCAAGTTAGATGACCAAATCAATGAAAACTTGAATCGGTATTAGAACTATTTTTATAACTTGCTCAGTCACTAACTAGCTGTGTGACTTGGGCAAGCCTTTCTGGGTTTCATTTTTCTCACTTGAAACATAGAAGGGCTGGAGGATCATCTCCAGGATCACTCACAGCTCTGAAATGCTTTGATTCTCAGACACACTAGTAGATGACCATGTTTTATAATTTAACTATCTTTGTATAGAGTTGCGCAGCTTTGTTATATTTAGTCTTAAAAACCGAACATGTTCATTGGAAACTGGTTATAATCATTATTTAAATTTATTATTCTGTTTCTCAAATTATTTATGTGTGTTGTCCTGTTTTTTTAAAGATATTTTTTCTTAGGCCCCTCCTGCCTTATGACTCATAAGAATCGCAGTGCTTTTACCTGCCTTACCTTAATGAAGTCCAAGAGGTTAAGTAGTTCTTCAGAATTATGGAGGCAGAGAAAACAAATGTTAACTACAGTGTTCTCTATGCTTGGAATTTACATTAGAAACCTCTTAATCATTGTTGAAATGATACAGTCTAAATAACATGTTATCCCATGTATACATTGTGGATTATGTTTGGATAATTATTCTGATATATTTTTTGCTTTGGGGACACATTTCCTTACTAAGGAAAAAATGGCACTGGAAAAGAAAATTTATTTAATAATAGCTTAAAGAAGCACAATTAAAAGGATAATTTTAGATGATTACCTCTTTATAAGCAGTGTAATGTAAAAGATCATGAATGTTTAAGTTAAAGTTATGGATTTGCCTCTCAGTTCTAATAGCTCTGGGACTCCATCAATTAAAACAAAACAAAATAAATAATCCCAGAGTTATTGTGAGAGTTGGAAGAAAATAATTTTATATGCAAACCTACCAAAATACTTGGTATTTACTAAGTTTTGGCTGCTGTTGTAAATGTTGTTGGTACTCCATCATGTCCCTTCAATCTGTATGATTCTCATTCTTAAGATTTGTGTCTATGCCTGAGGCTTTGTCCCAAGCTGTGGAAGGCTTCTCTGCTAGCAGAAATGGCACTGGTGGAAAATTAATGCTCTTGAGAAGCAGTAGTCAATCATTGATGACTGATGGTTGGTGCATATATTCTCCTGCTCCAACAGGGGTGTGTGTTCTCTACTGGTCCCAAGGGATTAAGTTCAAGTTGACTATAGTATTGGTAACTTGACTAGACATACCTCATTGGCTGCTTCCTCTTTGCTGTGTTGTTGCCCCACTGTCTCTTAAAGATATTTACTGGAACCAACAGTTAAGGAAATTACTTATATTTGAAAAATGATTTTTTCCTAGGGACATATTTTCTTTACCTTAAAATCATCTAACCAGCAATGTCATTATAAACCCAGACCTGTGGCAGAAAATACACAGATTTTTATACAAGAAAACAGAAAAGGAAAATATGTTTAATATAACCATGATGGAAACAGGTACCATTAATAGTTTTGATTTCTATTTGGTGTGCTATAGGAGAACCTTACAGCTCAGTGTTTCTGTTAAACCACATCCTCAGTGTTCAATGCATGAAGTAGAACAAAAAGAAAGGAAAAGATGAATGAAGGGTAGGGACTTGTATAAAAATAACAGGATTTGGAAATAAACATAAAAGGAACTAGAAGGCAATTTCTGGCCTCTGGTGAGAAGCCTGCCTATGGCTCATCCCAGCTGCCACTGCACAGGTTTTATGCTAAACAATGGCATTACATTTTCTGTCTGCCTAAGGACACAAACGGGTCTTGAGTTTTAAACTGACAGGCAACAACTCAAGTGAGATCTATTTGTTTTCTTTCTTCACTAGACTTTTAAAATAATGAAAATATGACACTTCCTATGACAAATTTTGGGGGCTCTTAAAATTGTTCAGTTACGCTATTACATATCACTTACAAAATAATATCATGGTTAACTGAGGAAGAAAGTTAGGGCTTCTCGTGACTTCCAGTTCCTTCTAGAAAAATAGCTTTGTATTTTCTGGCTAAAAAGTCATCCATCATTCTTTCAATCATAATCATTGTTCATCATAAGTGTTGAATCCAGTTTTGATTTATTAGTAAAGCCTAAGGCTGCTAGAGCATCCCAATATCTTTTGTGCTACATCAACAATTTCCCAAGGTGTTTGTTACTGAAATAACTTAGGAGAATTAATGTGATTTATAAGACATAACAAAAATGTTGCACTTTTGAAATTCTTATATATATATGACCTTAAAAACTCAGTAGGTAATTAATTTCTTTATCAAATATGTGATTGATTATCCATTTTATGCCAGGAACTATGTTAATCAAACATTTTGCTGCCTGAAATGGACAAATACATTTAAGGCTAAATGGATTCATGTTTTAGTCTTAAAATAGTTTCCATTTCTCCATTTTGTTCTAAGATACATGCTTGGGCCTTTTCCATCTACCCTCAGCTTGTCAATAGGCCAAAGAAGTATGTTGTCCATAGAAAGATCTTAAGCATGTATCTTTATTTGAGATCCTAGCTGTTCCTTACTTCATCAGTAATGAGTGAATCTGAAATGTTGCTACACATACCCTGAGGGTATGTGCCATACATTATTCTCCATAAAAATGTACTGTACCCAGGAAGAATTTGTAACTTAATAAAGGCATCTTTATTTGAAAAGATTGCCAGATCACATGGTAGTCTTCCCACATTGAGTTCAAATAGACAGCCCAACTGCTCCCAACAAGGATCAATGGATAGCATTTTAGCAATACAGGAACCAGGAGGGATAGTAAGAAGGAAGAAAAAGTCTGGAATCTTAGGTAGAAACAGATTAAGATGCTGTACATTTTGTTGACTTAAGTGAGTTCTGTGGAAAATCCAGATGCCAAAATCAGGAGGTAAAGGTACCTAAATGCATAAGGTGGTTGTGCAGAAGCTAAAACCAAACAGGGCAAAAAACAGTCTTAATGCTGGACTAACAAAGGGGAGACAGAGTGGGACTAGCAAGAGACTTGTTTAGGATGGATTTTGTGATTAGATTGGCAACAGGTTACACCTAATCTAGGCAGCCAGTAACAAGGGCATGAAATAAATTAGGTCCTAACCTTTATTTTGATCGTTGGCGTTTTCAGATTATAAATTTACATTATTAATAACAATCTTTAGTTTGTCTATTGCATTTGGCTTTAAAAAGCCTTTTTTAAAAAAATCCTCGCTCAAGGATATGTTTATATTGACTTTATTTTGAGAAAGAGATGGAGGGAGGAGGGGAGGGAGGGAGGGAGGGAGAGAGAGAGAGAGAGAGAGAGAGAGAGAGAGAGAGAGAGAGAGAGAGAGAAATCTATGTGAGAGAGAAACACCAAAATGGGGATCGAACTTGCAACCTAGGTATGTGCCCTGACTTGGAATTGAACCCACAACTTTTTGGTGTACAGGACAATGCTCCAACCACCTGAGCCACCTGGCCAGGGCTACAAAGCCTTTTCACATTGATTTTCTCATTTGTGATTTATTTCAGTTTATAGATAAAGAAATTGACACATGGAAGTAAATTAACCTAGATAATACCACCAGGAAGTAGAGTAATTCCTATTTATTGAGTTCTAGGCACTTGGTATTTATCTATTCTCTCCATTCTTATAATATTCCTGTGAAGTAAATTATCTTTATTTTATGGGTGAGAAAATGTGAATTCAGGGAGCTGGGATAACTTACCAAAGATCACATGGTAAGTGGCTGTTGAACCCTGTCTATCTGGATCCAGAGCTTGTGCTCTTAACCTCTAGGCTGTGTTATTTCTGTTTCCATTACTGTCATTTTCACATTAACACACTGCTTCCAATATAATTTTGTTTCACTTCATTAAAATTCCTAGCAGTGTGAATCCCTTTAAATTTAGTAATGGCTGGGATGCTCCTAGCCAGGCTAGCGGCATCAACTCACAGATGTTGTTTTATCCTTAGATTCTTCATGCAGGGAGGTAGGTGTTCTAACATTGCATTCCCTATAAAGCTGTAGATCTCTAAAACCCCACAATCTGCATATTTGCCTTTGGGATGTGTTTCAGAAGATGCATGTGGAACCAGGACTTTCTAAGGAGGGGGCAGAGAAGAGAAGCATGCTATGATCTGAGCTTTTCTCATAGCGTGCCTGGGGACCTGAAATCCAATCCATAGTAAGTTGTTCTTTTCGGTTTTAAAGATGGTATAAAGGGAGTGAAAAGGAAGAGAAGACAAACTTGCCCCTCTTCACGATTTTGCCTGGGGATAGCCCTTCACAGGAACCATTTGGTTTTCAGTGTCTTGTGGGATATATGAAGAGATGAAAGAAACAAGAGTCGATGGCATTGACATGACTCACAAAACATATGGCTTTTAATAATGAGACCCTTTATCTTTGGAGAAGAATCTAAAGGGCATGGGAGAAACCCACATATAACTCACTTTTAAAAAGTAAAGCTGTATAATTTCCTTTCTGAGGCCATAATATTTTGGTCTTTTTCAGATGTTGTGCCAAGAAATCAAAGCTGAGGGGTTGGTAGAAATAACATCAATTCATTAGTATACCTCTTGATGGTATAAGTATTTGCCATTAGCCTTCTGTTTTATTTTGCTGCTAGGGGACCAAGAACATTGGAAAACACTAAATTATTTTTAAAAATTAAATAAAACCCCCTGTATTCAAATGTCACTGCTTCTCAGAAATGACATCATCTGTTAGCTAAAATATTATTGTGATTGTTATGTGGTGGAAGGTAGGGGGAGCAAAAGTGAGAGTGGGTTTTTTTAAAAGCTATTGAGAGCCTTCCCAGCATGAGGTTTGTTTAAGAGGCTTTGGAGTGGACTCATGTTCTTCTAAAATAAACAAAGAGCCTTACATTATTCTTCTGAGCCCTCTTACTCAATACTTAACTGTCTATACTGGTGATGGTTTTCTGTGGGCTTTAGAGTTTATATGGATCAGAAAGCCATGTTTTAATCACAAATAATGATAACTGGGAAAATCCGATGCAGTGGTGTTTTGTTGGTGGGATGTTGGGATTAGGTGTGTTGTGGAGAGCACTTTACTGGAATATATATTAAGGGCGAATGTGTATCTTCAGATAAAATACTAAGAATGATGGGAGCCCTGGAAGCAAAAACAAAGCCAGGGAACTGTGAATAAATCACTACTAAGGGAATTGGCCATGGGGCTTGGTTTAACTTGGGGTCCAGGTGACTCATTGATTGTCTTAGAAGAAATAAACAGTACCTAAGCATTGCTGGCCAGTTCCCTGGATTGGAGGTTAGCCTTGCTGATAACATGTTTTGAGTCCTGCTGTGCAACCTAAGCAACACATGCCTGTGAAAGACACCTCTGGCAATAATTTCCCAGGCCGTACAGTCAGTCATCTTTGTATCCTGAAGGCAGTCACATTATTGTGCCTTTTTTAAAAATTTATTTTTTATTTTTTATTGTCTAAAGCAGTGGTTCTCAACCTTCCTAATGCCGCGACCCTTTAATACAGTTCCTCATGTTGTGGTGACCCCCAATTTCATTGCTACAAATTGAACATAATTAAAGCATAGTGATTAATCACAAAAACAGTATGTAATTATATATGTGTTTTCCAATGGCATTAGGCGACCCCTGTGGAAGGGTCGTTTGACCCCCAAAGGGGTCGCAACCCACAGGTTGAGAACCACTGGTCTAAAGTCTTAGATATGTTTCCTTTTTCCCCAATTGACCCCCTCCCCCATCACTTCCCAGCCCAGGTAAGCCCCACCACCCCAGTGTCTGTGTCCATTGGTTATGCTAATATGCATGCATATAAGTCCTTTGGTTGCTCTCTAACCACCCCTCCCTACCACTTGTCTCTCAATTGATCTATTCTTGTTCATCAAATTATGTTGATCATTATATCCCACATATGAGTGAGATAATGTGATATTTATCTTTCTCTGACTGGCTTATTTTGCTTGGCATAATGCTCTCGAGTTCCATCCATGCTTTTGCAAATGGTAAAAGTTCCTTCTTTTTAATAGGGGCATAGTATTCCATTGTGTAGATGTACCATTGTTTTTTTAATCCATTCATCTGCTGATGGGCACTTAGGCTGTTTCCAAATCTTAGCTATTATAAATTGTGCTGCTATGAACATAGGGGTGCATATATCCTTTCTGATTGGTGTTTCTGGTTTCTTGGGATATATTCCTAGAAGTGGGATCACTGGGTCAAATGGGAGTTCCATTTTTAACTTTTTCAGGAAACTCCATACTATGTTCCAGAGTGGCTGCACCAGTCTGCATTCCCACCAGCAGTGCACGAGGGTTCCTTTTTCTCCGCATCCTCACCAGCACTTGTTGTTTGTTGATTTGTTAATGATAGCCATTCTGACAGGTGTGAGATGGTATCTCATTGTTGTTTTGATTTGCATCTCTCGGACGATTAGTGACTTTGAGCATGTTTTCATATGTCTCTGGGCCTTCTGATATGTCCTCTTTCGAAAAGTGTCTATTTAGATCCTTTGACCATTTGCCTTTTATGGTTATTTCTTGGGCTTTCCTCTGGGTCAGGTGTTAACTACACTAAAAGTAGATGGGGATATTTCTATATCATACACTAGGGTTTCTCTTTAGTTTCTTACTCAGCATTTTTGATGTGAAGATGAATCTCTCAGATTTGAAATTCTTCAAGTCCCCTAATGAGTCCTTAAATACAGAAGTCACATTTGCAATTTATTAGTCCCTCAGTATAATAGTCATATTAAAGAAAAAAGAAACCATATATGAGTGTATTTATCTCTAGGCTCTTTATTATGTTCCATTGGGCTATATGTTCGTTATTATACCAATACCATTGGTCTATGTGTCTGTTTTATACCAGTACCATATTGTCTTGATTACTATAGCCTTGTAATGTATTTTGTAATCAGTAAGTGTCATGCCTCCAGCTCTGTTTTTTCTCAAGACTCTTTGGACTGTTCGTAGTCTTTTGTGATTCCATACGAATTTTTTTCCCATTTCTGTGAAAAATACCATTGGAATTTTAATAGGGATTGCATTAAATCTCTATATGGCTTTGGGTCGTATGAACATTTTAAAAATATTAATTATTCTGGTTCATTAACACAGGATATCTTTCCATTTATCTATGTCTTACTCAATTTCTTTTTATCAATGTCTTATAGTTGTTGGAAAAATTGGACAGATACATGCAAAAAAATGAAACTAAACTACCAACTTACACCATACACAAAAATATACTCAAAATGGATAAAGGACTTAAACATAACATGGGAAATCATAAAAATATTAGAGGAATACACAGGCAGCAAAATCTCAGACATATGCCAAAGTAATTTCTTCACCGTTACAGCTCCTAAGGCAATGGAAACTAAGGAGAAAATAAACAAACAGGACTACATCAAAATAAAAAGCTTTTGTAGAGCAAATAAATTATCAACAAAACAACAAGAAAGCCCACTACATCGGAGAACATATTTGCCAATATTATCACTGATAAGGGGATAATCTCCAACATTTGCAGGGAACTCATATAACTTAACAAAAGGAAGATAAACAACCCAATCAAAAATGGGCAATGGACCTAAATAGATACTTTTCAAAAGAAGACATAAGGGAGGCAAAGAGACATAGGAAAACATGCTTAAAGTCACTAATCAACGAAGAGATGCAAATCAAAACGACAATGCGGCACCATCTCACACCCGTCAGAATGGCTATCATCAATAAATCAACAAACGGCAAGTGCTGGCGAGGATGCGGAGAAAAAGGACCCCTAGTGCACTTCTGGTGGGAATGCAGACTGGTACAGCCACTGTGAAAAACAGTATGGCGATTCCTCAAAAAGCTAAAGATGGAACTGCCATTTGACCCAGTGATCCCACTTCTAGGAATATATCTCAAGAAACTAAAAACACCAGTCAGAAAGGATATATGCACCCCTATGCTCATAGCAGCACAATTTACCATAGCTAAGATTTGGAAACAGCCTAAGTGCCCATCAGCAGATGAGTGGATTATGGTGGTACATCTACACACTGGAATACTATACTGCTATAAAAAAGGAGTTCTTACCATTTGCAACAGCATGGATGGAACTGGAAAGCATTATGTGAAGTGAAATAAGCCAGTCAGAGAAAGATCAATACCACATGATCTCACTCAATTGTGGAATATAATGAACAACAAAAACTGATGAACTAAAACAGATCCAGAGACAGAGAAGCATCAATCAGACCATCACACCTCAGAGGGAAGGCAGGGGAGAGTGCGGGTAAGGGGGAGAGATCAACCAAAGGACTTGTATGCATGCATATAAGCCTAAGCAATGGACACAGACACCAGGAGGGGAGGGCATGTGTGGGGTTGGGGGGGCAATGAGGGGATAAAGACACATATGTAATACCTTAATCAATAAAGAAAAAAAATTTAAAAATGTCATAGTTTTCAGTGTATAGATTTTCACCTCTTTGGTTAAATTTAATCCTAAGTATTTTATTATTTTGATGCTATTGTAAATGGAATTGTTTTATTTTTCCTTCTGATAGTTCGTTGTTACTATGTAAAAATATAACATATTTTGAATATTGATTTTGATTCCTGCAACTTCACTGAATTATTTTATTCCAACAGTTCTTAGGTGTGGAGTCTTTAGGGCTTTATAAATATAAGATCATATCATTGCCAACAGACAATTTTACTTCTTTCCAATTTGAATGCCCTTTATTCTTTATACTTACTTCATTACTCTGTCTTGGTCTTCCAGTACTATGTTGTATAGGAGTGGTGAGTGTGGACATCCTTGTCTTGCTTCTGATCTTAGAGGAAAAGTTTTCAACCTCTCACCATTGAGCGTGATGCTAGCTAGGGTTTGTCATAATGGCCTTTATCATGTTGTGGTATGTTCTTTCTATACTCAATTTGTTGAGAGTTTTTACATGAAAGATTATTAAAATTTGTTTTATTGCATCTATTGAGCAGACCATATGAGTTTTATCTTTCACTTTACTAATGTGGTATATCATATTTATTGAATTGGGTATGTTGAACCACCCTTCCATCTCAGGTATGAATCCCACTTGATCATGTTGTATGATCCTTTTAATGTGCTGTTGAATTCAGTTTTTTAATATTTTGCTGATGATTTTTGAATATATATATATATATATATATATATATATATATATATAATCTCCTATCTAATAAAGAGGGAATATGCTAATTAACCTCACACTGACGCAAAAGTTGGTGGTGCCCACAGCCAATAAGGAGGGAATATGCTAATTGACTGCCCTGACCTCAAAGATGGTGGTGCCCACAGCCACAAGATGGTGACGCCCAGTCCCTTCAGCCACCCAGGGCTGGCCCAAGGTGCAGTCAAGCCTTGGATGGTGGCTGCTCAGCTGCCCAGGGCCGCCTGAGGCACAGGTAACCAGGGCCTGCTGAGGCTTGCACTGCTGGCAGTGGCAGCAGCAGAGGTGTGATGGGGTGTTGCTTTCCCCTATTGCCAGGTTGCCTCCCGCCCCGAAGGCTCATGGACTGTGAGAGGGGGCAGGCCTGGCTGAGGGACCCACCTCCAGTGCATGAACTGGGCCTCTAGTCCTATCTAATAAAAGAGAAACATGGTAATTAGCGTACGTCCGCTACCCTTCCCATTGGCTAATCAGCGAGATATGCAAATTAACTGCCAACCAGGATGGCGGCCGGCAGCCAGGCAGATTGAAGCTAACATGAGGCTTGCTTGCTTCAGTGACGGAGGAAACCAACGTTCCCCACCTGCTTTGCTGGCCTCTGAGCTTGCAGTTTGAAACATTGTTACAAATATAAAAGCTAAACCATACCCTAGAAACCTGCTTTCAGCCAGCCGGGATCTCAGAGCTTGAGTTGATACAGTGTTTCAATTATAGAACCCAAACAAACCTGATACCTGCTTTCAGCAGCAGAGGCCTCAGAGCTGGAGCCAGAGCTAAAGCTGGGCCAGAATAAAAAAAAAGAAAAAAAGGAGTGGTTGGGAGCTTCAGTCACCAGCCAGCCTGAAAACAGCCCTCAGCCCCTCACCCAGACTGGCCAGGCACCCCAGTGGGGACCCCCACCCTGATCCAGGACACCCTTCAGGGCAAACCAGCTGGCCCCCACCCGTGCACCAGGCCTTTATCCTATATAGTAAAAGGGTAATATGCCTCCCAGCACCGGGATCAGCGGAGCTGAGAGGCCTCCCGGCACCGGGATCAGTGTGACAGGGGGCAGTGCCCAAACCCCCTGATCGCCCTGCGGCTCTGTGTATGACAGGGGGCGGGGCCACAACCTCCCTATCCGCCCTGCTCTGTGTGTGACAGGGTGCGGCGCCCCAACCCCCTGCCCCCTATGAGCCCTGCTCTGTGTGTGACAGGGTAGAGCCATAACCTCCCCATCGGCCCTGCCCTGAGTGTGAGAGTGGCGGCGCCACAACTCCCTGATTGGCCCTGCTCTGTGGGTGATAGAGGGTGGCGCCCCAACACCCTGATCCGCCCTGCTCTTTGCGTGACGGGGGGAGCTCCCCAACCCCCTGATCCACCCTGCTCTGTGCATGACAGGGTATGGAGCCCAACCCCCGTGATGGGCCCTGCTCTGTGCCTGACAGGGGGCAGTTCCCCAATCTCCTGATCTGCCCTGCTCTGTGCATGACAGGGTACAGAGCCACAACCCCCCTGATGGGCCCTGCTCTGTGCGTGACAGGGGGCAGCGCCCCAATCTCCTGATCCGCCCTGCTCTGTGCATGACAGGGTAGACAGCCCCAACCCCCCTGATGGGCCCTGCTCTGTGTGTGACAGGGGGCAGCGCCCCAACCCCCGGATTGGCCCTGCTCTGTGCGTAACAGGGGGTGGCGCTGCAACCTCCCCATCGACCCTGCCTTGAGTGTGACAGGGGGCGGTGCCCCAACCCCCAATCAGCCCTACCCTGAGCGTGACTGAGGGTGGCATGGCAACCTCCCAATCCGCCCTGCTCTGTGCATGACAGGGGTCAACGCCCTAACTCCCCAAGTGGCCCTGCTCTGAGCCCAATCAGGGGCTGCACCTAGGGATTGGGCCTGCCCTCTGCCACCCAGGAGCAGAACTAAGCCAGCAGGTCGTTATCTCCTGAGGGGTCCCAGACTGCGAGAGGGCACAGGCCAGGCTGAGGGACTCCCCCTTCCCCCTGAGTGCACAAATTTTTGTGCACCTGGCCTCTAGTATATATATATATATATATATATATATATATATATATATATATATATATATATATATATAATTACCACAATAAGAAATGGAAGAAAAAAACAGCTTCTGATTTTTATTCTGGTAAAATTGACCATTTTAACCATTTTTAAGTGTACACTTTGGTGGCTTTAAATTCATTCACAATTATTACTACCATTCATCTCCAGAACTTTTTTCATCCTCCCAATCTGAAATTTGTACTTATTAAATAATAATCTCCCATTTCCCTCCCCGAGTCTTGACAATACCATTTTACTTTCTGTCTCTATGAATTTGAATATTCAAGGTACCTTATATAAGTGAAATCATTTTCTTTTTCTGATTCGCTTATTTCACTTACCATAACATCCTCAGGGTCCGTTCATGTTGTAGCATGTTTCATAATTTCCTTCATTTTTAAGGCTAATATTACATTGTATGTATATATCACATTGGGCTTCATTTGTCCATTCATTTGTCCATGGATAGTTGGGTTGCTTCTATATTGTAGCTATTGTGAATAATTCTCTTATGAACACGGGTATACAAATTTCTTGGAGATAATTCTTTCAATTTTGGGGGGTATATTTCCAAAAGTAGAATAGCTGGATCATATGGTAATTCTATTCTTAATTTTTTGAGGAAATGCCATACTATTTTCCATGGTATTTTACTTTCTCACTAAATAGGGCAGAAGAGTTTAAATTTCTCCACATCCTTGCCAATCCCTTTTATTTTCTGTATTTTTAAAAATATATTTTATTGATTTTTTACAGAGAGGAAGGGAGAGGGATGGAGAGTTAGAAACATCGATGAGAGAGAAACATCGATCAGCTGCCTCCTGGATACCCCCCACTGGGGATGTGCCTGCAACCAAGGTACATGCCCTTGACTGGAATCGAACCGGGGACCCTTGAGTCCGCAGGCCGATGCTCTATCCACTGAGACAAACCAGTCAGGGCATGTATTTTTGATAGTAGCCATCTTGATGGGTATTATGTGATATTTCATTTTGGTTTTGATTTGCATTCTCCTAATGATAAATGATATGGAACTTATATGTATGTGCTTTGATCATTAGTATATATTCTTTGGAGAGGTTTCTATTAAAGTGTTTTGCCCATTTTTGAATTAAATTCTTCTTTCTTGTTGAGTTTTTGGAGTTCTCCATTTATTTTCCATATCAATCCCTTATTTCTTCCATTCCATATATTAACTTTTCACTTTCTTGATATTTTCTGTTAATGCACCAAAGTTTCCAAATTTGTGAAGTCCAATTTGTTTATTTTTGCTTTTGTAGCATGTGCCTTTGGTGTCATAGCTAATAAATCATTGTTAAATTCAATGTTGTGAAGATTTTGACCTTCTAAGAATGTTTTCAGCTAAAATTTTTATAGCTTTATCCCTTACATTTAGGTCTTTGATCCATTTTTAATTAATTTTTTAATATGGTATAAGGCCAGGGTTTGACTTCATTCTTTTGCTATTTATATCATAATCAGTTTTCACAGCACCATTTGTTAAAAAAGACTGTTCTTTTCTGCACTGAATGGTTTGGCACCCTTGTCAAAAATAATTTGCCCATATTTTTGAGGGTTTATTTCTGGGCTCTCTATCCTATTTCATTGGTCTATACGTTTGTTTTTATGCCAGTACCACACTGTTTTGATTACTGTAGCTTTGTAATAAGTTTTGAAATCAGGTAATGTTAATTTTCCAACATTGTTCTTCTTTCTCAAGATTATTTTGGCTATTCAGGGTCCCTTGAAATTCTATATAAAATTTAGTATGATTTTTTTATTTCTGCAAAAAGTGTTATTGGGATTTGGATAGAGATTTCACTGAATCTGTAGATCACGTAGGGTAGTATTGATATAACAGTAGTAAGTCTTTCAGTCTATAAACTTGGAATGACTTTCTGTTTATTTGTATTTCCTGTGTCAACATTTTGCAATTTTCAATGGACAAGACTTTTGCCTCTTTGGTTGAATTTGTTCCTAAGTATTTTTTTTTGACTTCTTTCTCTTTTTTGATGCTATTGCAACTGTAATTGTTTTCCTAATTTTTCTAGATTGCTCATAGTTAGTGTTTAGATATGCACCTGATTTTTGTGCATTGATTTCATATCTTAAAACTTTGCTAACTTAATTTATTTTAGCAGGGTGTGTGTGTGTGTGTGTGTGTGTGTGTGTGTGTGTGTGTGTGTGTTTCTACATGAGATCAGGCCATCTGTAAACAGAGATAATTTTACTTATTTCTTTCCAATTTGAGTTCCTTTTATTTCTTTTTCTTGCCTAATTGTTCTGTCTAGGACTTTCAGTATTATGTTGAATAGATGTGGTAGGGAGTTTTGTCTTGTTCTAATCTTAGAAGGAAAGCTTTCAGTCTTTCACTTTTGAGTATGACTATGTGCAGGTTTTTTATATTTGGCCTTTATTATGTTGAGGTATTTTCCTTCTATTAATTTTTTTGAGTATTTTTATCATGAAAGCATGTGGAATTTTGTTAAATGTTTTTACTGCAGCAATTGAGATAACCATGTGGTTTTGTTCTTCATTCTGTTGATTTGGTGTATTACATTAATGTGTGCGTGCTCAACAATGCTTGCATTCTAGGAATAAAGCCTGATTGGTCATGCTTCTAATTCTTTTCATATTCTGCTGAATTTGATTCACTAGTATTTTGTTGAGGATATTTGCATCAACATTCATTAGGAATATCAGTCTGTATCCTTTGTTTCTTGTGATATCTTTGTCTGGTTTTGCTATCAGAGTAATGCTGTCCTCACAGAACAAGGTTGGAAGTATTCCCTGTTTTTCAAAGCAGGAAATACTTGGGGAGGGTTGAGAAAGATAAGTGTTAATTCTTCTTGAAAATTTTTATAGTGTTTCTTCATTTGTCAATCATATCTGTTAGATTCTTTTTTTAAGAATTCTCTTTGTTGATATTCTCAGTTTTCAGGTCTTGTTTTCCTGATTACCTTTAGCTTTTTTGTGTGTTTTGTTTTAGCCCTGAGCATCTTTAAGACAATTATTTTAAAGTCTTTTTCTAGTAAGTCCAAGCCTGTGTTTCTTCTGGAATGGTTTCTGGATATTTATTTTGTTCCTTTGAATGGGTTATGTTTTTCTATTTCTTTGTACACCTTGTGATCTTTTGCTTAAAAATTGCACATTTGTAGAAACAGACATATTTCCCAGTCTTTTCAGATTAACTCTGTGCAAAGGAAGACCATCATTAATTATCAGGGTATGTTTTGAGTCTTAGCATTAGCCTTGCATGGAGACTTAAGGTCTTCTGAATTCTATTGTGGGCATTCACCTTCTCTGTACCTGTGTGCTTTTTCCAATTCTATCATATGCTTAGTTGCTTTTTAAAATGTCTTAATTTCCCTAAGAATCACTCCCCTGCTTCTTCTCAGGGCTTTAGCTCTTTTATTGTATTCTTTTGCCCATAATCTCTTACTCTTGGTATTTGTGGGTCTAAAGTTCCCTCTGTAATTTTCAAAAACTGTGCACACTATTTTCCTAGTCTGAGATCCAAGCTGTGATCTTTTGATTGTCTGAATTCTGAATTAGGGGACACAAAGTCTCATCCCTTAGGGAGCCCACAGACAGTATAGATTGTTGTTAATTACATCCACTATGTTCTCTCTGGTTCAAGAAAGGGAACCAGGGAATGCCTACTGGGCTACCATTTATCCCAAATGGTGCCATTTCAGTACAGGGAAAGGGGTGCAGCAAGTGCTAGAAAAAACTTTATGAAATTTCCTATTATTTTGAATGTGGCTTTTTCTTGATTGGTCATTTGCTTGACAACTGTAGATCTTTTGTTTGATTTCTAGAGCTCCTTATACATTTACTTTAACCACCTCTAGTTGTTATTTAATGTTTCTGTGGGGAAGTAAGAGCCTGGAGTTTCATTCTCTTCCATTTAGATGCCATTCCCTCAGTTTCAGTTTGTGCTAATGACCATAAATATCCTAACAGTGTCAAAACTATAACTAGTTGGGGAAAAGTTTGTCTATGGATGACAATGGCAAAGTGGGACTAGATTTTAACTAAGGATAGAGGTATGTACCAGTTCAAATTTATTTTCCCTGTGAAAATATATGCTATAAAAGGGACTGACACTTAAATTGTAAGCTATTGTAATTGTTCAGAGAGGCAGTTTGTCAAGGGCCCCATGTGTCCCTGAACATCATTGCTGAGTATGTCAAGCTATAAAGTTTAACTGTTCTGATACTGAGCAGTTCTTGTAGTCAGTCATGTAGGCCATTAAGTGAATCAAGATCACACAGTATGTGACAACTGTTTGCTCCCTGAGTGGTGGGAGTTAGGGAGAAACTGACTTCTTTACCACTTGTTCTAAAAGGTGTTAACCCTTGGCTCTGAGTTCCTCAGATGCAGTACTTCTGCATGTATAGATTCCATCTGTCTCAGACCAGCACTCTGTGGAACTTGAAAGCAAGGGAATCAGCCTTGATATGCTACTGCTGTTTTCTGTGAGTCATAAACTGTCTGATCTGAGTCTTGTCTAATTTTGGCATTCATATAACAGTGGCAAGTCAGTATGCTTGCTTACTTGGTCATCTCCTTTGTAGTCTTGATAACTCCTTGTCCCATCTTATGTGAGGTTGGGATTCTTCATTGATAGTAATGGCTGATTTAATTTTTGAATATTCAAATATACAATTTTTGTTGGTATGCATATGTGTTTCTGTGTATGAGTCTGTGCTCATTTCATGTATCAGAAGTTAACACTTGATTTCACTAGATGCCCTAATGATCCCCTAGAGCTTTGAGTCACATAGAAGTTTGGCAATTCTTCTCCTGGTTGGATTGAGTGTTGGAATAACTTAACTGAAGGTGACAGACCAGTCAGAGAACACAGCCTCTCTTGAATAAAGATATCCATTTGTTACAATAGCTGATTGTTTGAAGTCCTTAAAAAAACCCAGTCCCTAACTGAGATGGATAAACATAAGGTGAAAGTAGGGGGTTGAGCCCTACCTAATTTGCTCAGTAGATAAAGCGTTGGCCTATGGACTAAACGGTCCTGGGTTTGATTCCAGTGAAGGGTACATGCGTGGGTTGTGGGCTCGATCCCCAGTAGAGGGTGTGCAGGAGACAGCCAATCAATGATTCTCTCTCATCATTGATGTTTCTCTCTCTCCCTTTCTCTCTGAAATCAATAAAAAATATTTTTAAAATAAAATAAAAGCTATTTCACAACATATCCCATTAGAAAAAAAGTAGGGGGTTGAGAGCAGAGATAATAAGACCACTTTTGTGTGTTTAATATTGTGCTGGCAGCAAAAGACAGAATCAACAAAATAAAAAGGGAACCTAAGGAAAGGGAGAAAATATTTGAAAACCATATAGCTTCTAAAGGGTTAATATCCACAATGTATAAAGAAACTCATACAACTCAATAAAAAACAACAACAAACAAACAACAACAACAGCAATAACAAAACACCCACCAATCTCATTAAAAATGGGCAGAGGAACAAAAGAGTTTTTCAACAAAAACATACAAATGGCCAACAGGTACATAAAAGATGCTCAACATCACTAATCAGCAGACAAATGCAAATCAAAAACAAAATGACATATTACCACATTCCTGTTAGAATGGCTGTCATGGAAAAGACAAGAGGTAACAAGTATTGGCAATAATGTGGAGAAAAAGGAATGCTTGTGCACTGTTGGTGGGAATGTAAACTGGGATAACCACTATTGAAAACAGTATGGAGGTTCCTCAAAAATTTAAAAATTGAACTACCATATGATTCAGCAATCCCACTTCTGAGTATATACCTGAAGGAAATGAAATAAGGACCTTGAATAGATATCTGCACTCCCATGTTCATTACAGCATTACTTACAATAGCCAAAATATGGAAAAAACCTAAGTGTCAATCAACAGATGAATAAAGGAAGTGTGGTATACACACAGACACACACAATACACAAATATTTTCAGCCATGAGAAAGAAGGAAAACCTGTCATTTAACATGAATAGACCTTGAGGGCATTATTATGACCTCACTTATATGTGGAATCTAAAAACAACAACAACAACAAAAACTCATGGAAACACAGAGTGAAATGGTGAGTACCAGGGGCTGGAGAGGGGGACATGGGGAAATATTATCAAAGGGTACAAACTTTCAGGTATAAGATGAATAAGTTCTGAGGATCTAATGTACAACATAGTGATTATAGTTAATACTACTATCTATATATATAAAAGCCTAAGTGACCACCCCATTGTTCAACTGTTGGACCGGTAGCTATGTCGTGCACTGACCACCAGGGGGCAGATGCTCAACACAGGAGCAGAAACCACAGGCATGGAAACATGGAACAGACTAATGAACCTCAGAGGGAAGAGGGGTGGGTGGAGGGTAGGAAAAGATTAATCAAAGAGCTTATATGCATACTAGAGGCCTGGTAGGGTCCCTCTGCCTGGCCTGTGCCCTCTTGCAATCTGGAATCCCTCAGGGAATGATGGACTGCTGGTTTTGGCCCGATCCCTACAGTCCAGGTGGAGGGACCTCACTGGTGCACGAATCCGTGCACTGGGCCTCTAGTCTATATATATAAAAGCCTAAGCGACCATCTGACTGGCCAGTAGCTATGATGTGCACTGACCACCAGGGGGCAGATGCTCAATGCAATAGCAGAAACCACAGGCATGGAAACATGGAACAGACTGATAAATCTCAGAGGAAAGGGGAGGACGAGAAGAGATTAATCAAAGATCTTATATGCATATAGAGGCCTGGTGCATGAAATCGTGCACTCAGGGGGTTCTCTTCGCCTGGCCTGCACCCTCTCACAGTCCTGAAGCCCTCATGGGAGTGGGCCTAAGCCATCAGTTGGACATCCTTGGTGCTACTGTGGAGGTGGGAGAGGCTCCCACCACCACCACTGCGCTCACCAGTCATGAGCCTAGCTTCTGGCTGAGTGGCACTGCCCCTGTGGGAGTGCACTGACCACCAGGGGGCAGCTCCTGCATTGAGCATCTGCCCCCTGGTGGTCAGTGCGTGTCATAGTGACTGTTCCACCGTCAGGCCGAAACCAGCCCTCTGACATCCCCTGAGGGGTCGTGGATTGCGAGAGGGCGCAGGCTAGGCCAAAGGACCCCACCAGTGCACGATAGGAGCTGGGGAGGGACGTGAGAGGTTGGCCAGCTAGGGAGGAACTGCAGAAGGGCTCCAGGGTGTGTCTGGCCTATATCACTCAGTCCTGATCAGCTGCACCTCAGCAGCAAGCTAACCTACTGGTTGGAGCATCTGCTCCCTGGTGGTCAGTGCATATCATAGCGACTGGTCGACCAGTTGACTGCCTGCCCCCTGGTGGTCAGTGCACATTATAGAGAGCAGTTTAGTGGCCTTAGCATATCATTAGCATATTACGCTTTGATTGGTTGAATGGCCGACTGGACAACCGGACACTTAGCATATTAAGCCTGTGGGGGTTGGGCTGAAACTGGCTCTTTGACATCCCCGAGGGGTCCCGGATTGCAAGGGACCCCACCAGTGCATGAATCCATGCACTGGGCTTCTAGTGTTATATATATGAAAGTTTCCAAGAGAGCAAATCTTAAAAGTTCTCATCACAAAAACGATATGGTAACTATATGATGGAGGTTTTAGCTATTGCTATGGTGATAATCATTTTGTAATATGTCAGTGTATCCAGTTAACAAGTTGTACACCTTAAACTTACACAATGTTACCTATCAATTATAGCTCAGTAAAACTGGAAAAAATATTGTACTGTCCACCTTCCATATATCACCTCTAATCTTAATATGAAATTATATAAGACAGGTGATATCATAATGCTCTATGAAAAAAATCTCTCCACCTTCCTAAAGAAACCTACCGCAAGCATTTTTGGCACAGTTCCTTTCATTATATTTTTGTGTCTCTTGTCTGTCCTTTCATAGTTGAGATGGGACTGTATATATACTACTACTGATTGCTTTTATTCATATATTCTAAGCATTTCCCCATGCTATTTTAAATTTTTATAAGCACTATTTCTATAGTTGTGTACTATTTGCATGTTTGTAAATCTAAAACTTTAAGCCTTTTTTCCCCTATAAATTCTGAAATATATTTACCTACCAAATTAATAATACAGTCCTCAAATTTCAAAGCTTCTATACAGTGACTGAGGGTCAAGGAGATATCTGTCAGTTCTGTCCTTGCCAGCATCCCACAATTACTAAAATGCCCACTTGAGTAAGCAAAATATTAAGTAGATTTATTAAGCTATACCTAGTATTTTAGAATGAATCAACTGGAGCCTGTCTCCATGCATTAACAAAGCTTCTTTGGACTCACATGATCCTCTGGTAGAAAGCTGGTACTAAAGAGGTTCTTTGTGCCTTTGGTTCAATAGGTTAGAAGCTGACAGTTGTCATTGTGTGGCCCCATTAGGAACATTGAACATGCTTTACACACCTCTCAACTACATGCAAGAAAAGGTGACACTTTGAAATATGGTTTTATGGTGTAATCATCCAGAAACTCATCAGTGCCCACAGGCACCTTGACATTTTATTGCTGTGGAACTCATCATCTACCACCTTAAAATATGTCATTTGTTGGATTCAAATTCAGTAGCTCTGTCATTCCCTAAGTGTTATTTTTAAAAGTTATTGATGTCTTTCTGTGGAATAACGTTTGATACATATAAATAATATAGTTTGAAACCGATACTTCATTAATTCAGTTGCTACTGTCTTTCATAATTGTACATATCCTTGGGTCATTTAAGTCACTTCACTTTCTTAATCAAGATACAAACAGCTTTGTCTCTTTAGACTGTAACATAGACAGTAACAAACAAAAAATAAGACAGTTGAAATCTTATTTTGAATGGATCACTCTCCGTCTTCCATGGATTGTTAAATAAGTCCCTAGACATCACTTGGCCTTGGTTATATCAACCTGCCCACTAGCCCTCCCTCACCTTCCAAATGCTCTTGACTTACACCTTCCCAGAATACTGATAGTTCTCTCTTGTTCTAAGATTTTAGCCACCCCAGACACTTACCCAACCAATAAACTCTATGAGAGAAAGAACTCTGTCTTATTCATCCTGTAATCCCAGCCAGTGCCTAAAACAGTGCCTGTGGGACATAAGTAGGACACAATAAAGCCTTGTTAAATTGAATTGCAAACTCAATCATGCTTCTTAGCTCAACCTCTATGATTGGCGATGTGTATGTATGAGGAAATGGGTTAGATTCCACCAATTAATGATTTAAAATAGTATCCTTCTCCTGAAGAATATTTCTGTACTCCCAAAATTCATATATTGACAGCTATTCTGAAACTATTTGGAGGTGGGTCTTTGGGTAGTTGATTAGACAGTGAAGGAATTAGTGCCATTATAACAAAGATCCCAAGAAGCACCTTCTCCCCTTCCACCATGAAAGAACCCAATGAAAGCTCATCATCTATGAACAAGAATCTGCCATTGCCTTGATCTTTGACTTCTGAGCTTCAAAACATGTGGGAAGTGCATTTCTACCAAGCTATGCAGTCAGTAGTATTTGTTATAGCTGTAGACGAAGACATTTCCCACATAAAATATGCACTTCGCTTATGAAATGTGAAACAGGCTGGGTTATTTCTAGATCTCAATTCAAAGAAATGTGCAGACTTTCTTAAGAACATATACCTCTCCCCTACATCACCAATAACAAAACATAGTACATATTCTGGAGTACATACAAGCTTGTAATAATACTGGTGTTGCCAACTTTAAAAGAGAATGTGGCTCACCCATAACCATCTCACGAGTTCTCATCTTTATTAAACATCCCTCTCTGGAATTTATCTTATTAGCATGGATAGCACTGCAGGTCTTTCTGTCCCTTCGATTTAGTTGCCAACTGCAACCAACACTAGCAAATTCCTTGGACAGAAATAACCTGAGTATTTAGTACACTGTAAGATTCTTGAGGCCTTTGTCCACTCCTCTATTCATAGTGTTTATTACTTACTGCTTTATAGTAGAGAAATATATTTGAATATTTTTTATCCCTCCCTCTAATTGTTGGCCCAAAAAGTGAGAGTGGGAGTGACTGACAGAACTTGAAATTCTTCTGAGGCCATTGTTTGACCTCAGGCCCTTCTTTTCAGTTGCTGGCAATAATGACAACACCTGCACAGTCCAATAGATATGCAGTGGCCACATAGAAAAGGAGCTTGTGACGATGTTTCCCAAGGACTCAACAAAATAAGAGCACTAGACTATGGCAGCAATATCACAAATCTCTCCTTTAATTCTTCAATTTGTCTTCATAGCAAGTGAACAATTATACCAATATAAATGTTTTGATGTCTTCATAGGCTCAGCAAGTGATGGAGGCAGTAGTCAACATGTTTTATATCTGCACCACATACTAGTATATGCTAGATGCAATTTCTTTGCTACAGCTCAGTGAAAGTAATGAGATTTTTCATTAGGCAGACCATATGATTTTATTTAAATTGAAACTGATACACTTCTAAATGTTCACAATACATCCCTAGGTCTGTACCACCATTATTATATATGCTTCCTTGTCCTTGGGATGTTAATAGTACCAATTATGCTTACAAATAACTGTGAGTCTAATGGCAGAGTTCTAGCAAACTGTTTACATTGTTTGTTGTAGCAAAGACAAATTGCTTTAGGAGGCTGCTCTCCCAGACAATCTAGTTAAAATCAAGAGTGATGTGAATGCTAAATTTTTTTGTGGAGGTTAATACATTAAAGCTGAAGAACCACCTTGGATAATTTAGCTGTTTCAGTGTTACCCCCTTAGGGCTCTACTTCTGTTATCTTGGTGGTATTATTTGTGTGATCTTCCAAACCCTATCCTCAGGCCCTAGGCTACACTGCCAGTCACTGTTACAGGTGATACCTCATGTTAACATTGTTTAACATTTTGTTTCAAAGGTCATCCATATGCATTAGTTCTTTTAAATCTTCAGATTGGGATAGCCAGGGTAGGCATTCTTATTTTAGAGGTTCTCAAAGTGAAGATCAGAGGGTTAGTAAAGTAAATGGAGCTAGTCAGAGATCTTTAGGAAATAGAAATTTAAGGTTGGGCCAGAAAAAATGAAGAGAAATTGGGCAAGATTTTGAATCATAATAAAAACAATACATATATATATTTTAAGGCATTTAAATATTTTATAAGTGTATACATTAAAAAATAAGAGCAGACCCCCTCCCTCCCTCCAAATCCCTCTTCCAATGGATAACCATTTTGAATAGTTTTTTACATATCTGAACAGTCTTTTTTTCCTACACAATATATATGTGGGTTCATGAGCCTGTTATAAGTGTGTATATAAAATTAAGATAATATTATACATGAATAATTGGTAATTTTATCTTAACGATATGCCATGAACATCATGACACAACTATAGATCTATCTTATCTCTACTAATTAGTAGAATATATGTACCCTAGTGCCTTAGAGGTAGTTTCCTATTTTGTTTTGTTTTGATATTATAAACAGTGCTGCACAATACACTCTTGTTCACATATGTTGGCACACCTGAGTATTTCCATAGTATAGTTTCATAGAGGTGGAATTGCTAGGTCAAAGTATGTATGCATTTTAGATTTATGTTTTAATAGATAGTGTCTAAATGCCTTTCAAACAGGTTGTACTGATTTACAGTGTATAAAAGTGCCTGAGGGATATTTTGAAGAAATAAGTAACAGGATGTGAGGACTGGCTGGATTAGGAGGGGAAAGAAGAGTCAATGATAACTTAAAACTCTTAGGTCTGAGTGATGTAAAAAAAAATGATGCCACCTTTGACAGACACAGAGAAGTTTGAAGGGAGCTCAATTGAAGGGTAAAACAATAAAAGAGAGTAAAGATAAAAGAACAGAAGGCCAAAAGACTGAGTCTCCAGGCTCCCTATGATAAGAAAGCATAAAGAAAAGCCATCAAAGGGAACAGAGGATGCACAATCAGAAATGTAGGAGGACAAATCTACAAGGAAAGAGTTCTAAGGAGAGGCTAATCCTTGTGACATAGCATAGAGGTAAATAATAAAAGATAGCTTTGGATCTAGTGATCAGAAAATCACTAGTAACCTTTGAGAATGCAGTTTCAGATTGGGGAATTGTAAGAGATAGAAAGTGATTTTTTAAAGAAAAAAATAATGGAAGGATCAGTTATTTCAGAAAGTTGGTAATGAAAGGAAAAAAAAGGGGGGGGTGAATGCCAAATTACATGTCCTCCTGCTCAGTCAAACATTCAAAATTCCTCTATCGGGGTCTTGCCACTCTTTCAAACTACAAGAGGTCTCTGGTGACGTACAGACAGTCCTAGTGGAGTGAACTTAACTCTAAAGCTTTCATTAGTTTTGAGGGAGCTAGTAAGTAGTGCAGGAATGAAAGAAGAAAACAGCAGGAAGGTAAGGGATTGAGCAAAATAGAAAAAAAGAGAAAGAACTTATGGACAGGACAACAGTGTGGTGATGATCAGGGGGATAGAATGGAATGAGGTGGAGGAGGGCATAGGGGATAAATGGTGATGGACATAGACTTAACTTGGCGTGATGAGCACACAATAAAATGTACACATGATGTGTTGTAATACTGTGTACCTGAAACCTGTATAATTTTGTGAACCAGTATCACCCCAATAAATTTAATAAAAAGAAAAACCACAGCAGGAAAAGGGAGATGGGAGCAACACAAGAGAATAGTAAGATAACAAAGACATGCTTCTTCTACTTCAAATGCTTGTCTTATTTAAATTGCCAATCCAATTAAGTAAATCATGTTAATATGCACAGTGCACTACTATGCAACCATTTAAAACAATTGCACAACTCTATATTGACATGGAAATATGTCTTTGATAGATGATAGATAGATGATAGATGATAGATAGATAGATAGATAGATAGATAGATAGATAGGTGATAGGTAGATAGATAGATGATAGATAGATAGATAGATAGATAGATAGATAGATAGATAAGAAGCTAGTTTATAAAATTGGCAAGTTTGTGTATAGGTGGTGGGATTATGTGTGACTTAAATTTTCTTCCTTATACTCTTCTATATTATTTAAATTGTAAATGTGAGTTTACCATTTTCCCTAATCACTAAAAGCAATTTTAAGTGCCTTCCTGGCCTCAGGCTTTGGGAAAGGGCAATTCCTACTGTACTGTACAAACACAGATGATGGGTGAGGAGAGATGGGGTTAAGGTCTGAGAGTATGTTTTTTCCAGAAAGATGATCAGGACAAATAAGCCGCAGCTAGTAGCAAGATAACACAGGACATTTGACAAGGACAATTTTTTGAGGTGGGGCTCGGGATCAAGGATGAGATAAGGAATGAAGTGAAACAGGAATTGGATGGAATGAGACAGAATGGATGAGCTTCAGAGATGGGATGGAGGTCAGACATAAAACGAGGCTGTCTCTGGCACACTGTACACAATTTCTTTCTTTTTTATTTTGAAAGAGGAAGATGTAATGTTTTGTTCTTAGGTCAAAATGTCATGTTTCTAATCAAAGGGACCCAACCCATGCCCTCAAATCAGATTTCTTGAATATGTTATGCTAATTTTCCTGGCATATTTTCAAAAAGGCATCAAAATTGAATCTAAGTGCACATCTCAAAAGTTTAATATCATACACTGTCTCTAAGCAATCCTTGCTGTGTTCAAGTCTCCCAAGGTCATATTCATCTCTCTGTTAAAAAATGATATCTACTTTAGGAAAGCAGATTCATGAGTTCTAGCATTAACTCTTTGCAGATAGGGAATACTGCCAAGTAAAGGGACTGTCTATACTGAGATAAAAGCAGTCACTTTAGTCAGCTGCTCCATCTGCCTCTATTCAAGTAAGTCCTATAAATGGCCATTCTTTCTCCCCCAGCATTCCAGATATAACTTGTTGAAAAGTATCTAAGGAACTTGGCAGATACTTCTGTCCACATTTGAAATAGGGACACTGAAGGAAACCAGTCACTTGGTAATTCATTGAGGACATGAGGTGTTGAAAGGATTACTCTATTTCATTAAAAAAAGGTTCCACTTAAATATACAGATTTTCTTGAGATTCTCCACCACAAAGAGTCATTTTTAACCTGCTTTCATCAATATTCAAAAGGTAACAGTCCTGGAGACAGAATCTCTGCCAACGGTCATCATCTGATGCCTACAGTAGATTCATGGGTATGTCAAAAACTGTTAATCATATGGGCCTTTGATTAATCCACTTTAATTATATCCATGATCTACATGGCAAACCCAAGTGGATTTTCATTATGAAGGAAGAATCATTATATAATTGCCAGTGATGCAAAGTTAATAAAAATAACTCAAGTTTTATGGTAGACTAGCATAGAAAGCAAAAGCTATAACAGGTGTTTAGTCAAAGTAATTTTCAAACTTCAGAACTGATTTTTTTATTTGCTTTTCATAAAGCAGAACCACAGCCCTGAAATGCAATGAAAAAATATTACCCACCAAAATGAATTCAGATCACATAATTGCCCCTGAAGTATATGTATCTGCACTGAAAGGATATATACAAACACCTCCTAGCAAAGTGATGACTTTTAGTTTTTAAGTGCTTGCCTTAGAAATGATTACTTATTCAACCAAAGGAGTGGGGGAACAAGTAATGAGCAATTGAGAATCATCTTGGGCCTAATTAATGCTGAAAAACAGCAAAATGCACACGCATTTCTATCACATATGCATATTCTGGAGTTCTGCTCCCTCATGCACCCCTTCTCCCACTCAGCTTAGGACTACAGCATAAAGAAAACTATGTCCATATGTACAGTTGACTCTTGTGCAATGTAGTGGTTAGGGCTGCTGACCCCAATACAGTTGAAAATCAGTGTATAACTTTTGACTTCCCCCAAACTTAACTACTAATAGCCTACTAATTTACCAAGAGACTTTTCAAAACAAAGTCAATTAACACAAATTTTGCATGCTACATGCATTATATACTGTATTCTTACAATAAAGTGATCTAGAGAAAAGAAAACGTTATTAAGAAAATCATATGAAAGAAAAAAATACCTTTATAGTATTTACTGAACAAAATCCACATATATGTGATGTGGACCTACACAGCCCATGTTGTTCAAGGGTCAAGTATATATTCTTTTAATTCAAGCAGTGATCACTTATTTTGGTAATCCACATGGCTGCAGAAGTAAAAAAAAACAACAACAACTATGAATCATCCTTGACATTGCCCTCTCCCTCGCTTCCAATATTCAATCTCTTCCTAAGCTCTGTTGATTTTATCGCCTAAATATCTTTTGAATTCATTTCCACTTTTCTCCAGTTCCACTGGGAACATGCTAGTCAAAGCTATTAATATTTTGAATCCAAACCTATATGACCAATTGCCTACATGACATCTCTTATATATTTTAAAGTCAACACCTCAAACTGAATTGATGGTGATGGCTTCCAACCCCACCCATACCTGGTCCACTTCAAGTGTCCTTCTTAGTGAATGGAACAACTAACAGCCAGTTATGCAAGATACAAAACTAGTTGTCATCCCAGCATCTCTCCTCTCCTCCCACATACAACTAAAATAAAATTTACCTCCTAAAAGCACTTAAATTCTTTCACTTCATTCCAGTTTTAGCTATACTTCTTAAATATGAATGCCTAAAATACTAGTACTATAGAAGGCTCTAATTTGTCTATTCATATCCACTCCCCAACCCCATATTGTTCTTATGTGCAGAAGATAAAAAAAAAAAATCTATAAAGCCATGAGTATTCTGGTTCCGTTGTCTATCTCTTCAGGTTTATTTTTTGCACATTCTCCCTCTCACTTTCTTTGTACTCTGGCCTCAGCCTTTTTATAAGCCATCCTACTTGCCATGCTTTCTTCTGCAACAGGAACTGTGTACATTTTTCCTGGAATGAAACCCTAATATTAAGTAATTCCGACTCATCTTTCTGATCCCAATTCAATTATCATTTCCTCCAGTTCCATCACAGTGCACAACTCCTGGGGATGCTACTCATGTTGTAGTCTATGAGAATGGCACCTGTTGCAGCTGTAAAGTACACAGGCTGGTAGAAGTCCTGATTTATTCTCTTCCTCTCTTTCTCAGAGAAAGCTTCTTTGACATCCAAAACCAGTTTATAGAACCATGTAGCTTCCTACTTACAATAGTTTTAACATTTGGTGATCATTTAATTAGGTTTTTCCTCCTAACTTGACTATTAAGACTCATAGAGTAAGGGCCTTATCAGTCTTGTCTATAGCTCTATACCCAATGTCTAGTACCATGGTCAAAATGTTTGTGCTGGGCCCTCAAAATATTTGTTGATTAAAGATGGGGACAGAGGTATAGAAGCAAAAAAAAAGAGTTTTTTATCCCTTTTTTTCCACATGCATTATTGATTTTACTTTAATCATCACTATCTGTGTATCCTTTTGGTATAACATTTGATCTTTATGTAGTTGCCCAATTTTCCACAGTTTCCCTTGCAGATGAAGCAGATAGTTATAGGTCTCTATGCCTCTTCACACACTGCATTACTTGGATCAGGGAGTTCTCTGGGGTCTCTTGCTTCTGCTCTAGCTGATTATGACTCTTATTTTGATTCATTCTCTTCATCAGCTGGTGGTAACAGATACATAATGTTGGTTTTGTTTCTTTCTTGAGTATTGTTGAATGAGGGATAGATATTTCAGAGGATCTTTGGCTACACCGTGTTACAGGGGCATTTCTACTTATTTGGCTGTCTTCCCAAACTTAGTACTGTTTCTGTGCTTGAATTGGGTGGAGGGAATCATCCTTTCCTTTCTTTTGTGAGCACTTGGGGATCGGCTGTTCCATACTTGAGGCTGGTTGTTCCCCACTTGTTTTGGCTGGTCAGTATCTATGCTAAACTCCTGGGATTTGCTGGTAATTTCAGTCATGTGGAAGCTTCTCAGTGGTCTTCTCTGGAGTTCTGATCTTCCTATATGTACCTTAATGAGGAGAATATGGAGCCCCACCCTTACCCTTTGTTTGGTCATCAAGGCACTGTTCCGGCCAATGGTAGCCCTGGGATCACTTACACATCACAAAGTACAACTTCTGACATCCAGCACTTCAAGTCCAGCATTCATAATCTTTGTCATTGTTATCATCACCATAATTTCTTTCTTCTTATTGTGCTCGCTTTCTTATGGAATTAGATTGCTGGTATAATATAAAAGGATATGATTCAGGAAGAGCCAAATGGAAGAGGTGTATGGGGCAAGGTATGTGAAAAGAGGCCCACTGTGCTTCCAGGCCCTCTCAGCGCAGTGCCATTCTCCCCAAACCTCCACGAGTTTACCACCCCAGAAGTTCCACTCTTCCTCTTTAGAATAGAATATTGTTTTACCTACCTCTAATCTCTAGTTTCTAATGAATTTATATATTTCACTATGCCATGCTCTAACATTTTTATGATAATTTCTTACTCCCTTCCCAAATTATTTACTTCAGTTGGTATCCTTGAAGCTTACAAGGTTTGCTTTTCATAGAAGCAGAAGTGAGTCAGGTAGGAAAAGGAATCAGCATTTTCCTAGTACAGAATACTGAGCAAATGGAAAGCATATAATAAATGAAGTCATTGTTGTCATTGTCATTCATTCTTATATATTTTAATTAAGAAAATCCAGTGGAGGGGATTAAAAATGGCAGCGGAGTAAGTGGATGCTGCATGGACATGCTCCCAGGAACAAACTAGAATTACAACTAAAATACAGAAAAACTTCCTGAATAATCAATGGAAGACTCACTGGAGAGAACCCTGATAACTGAGGACAGAAAGTGGAGACCACATAGAGACTGGTAGGAGGGGCAGAGGCTTGGCACCCACAGTCAACAACTGAAGTCCCATAGAGATATCTCAGCTGTGGGAGGTTGCCACTGAGAACTCTGGGACCTAATCCCCAAGCTGGGTCCTCCAGCAGAGAGCACAAGAACTGAGAAAGGTGCCCACATAACATCTAGCTATGAAGAGCAGCAGGGTTGCTGTCTGTCAGGAAGAGACAGCTGGAAATTCAGGCATCTTCTTAAAGGGCCAATGCACAAAATTCCCTGAGGAGCCACTCACCTTGTGCTCCAGCGCAGGGAGGGCAGAGTGGATTGGAGCTGTGTGAGCAGAAGCCAGGAGTGAGAACTCTGGGATTAGAGCTCAGAAGGCAGACACCCCTGCTTTCCTGTGCTGAGTCATTCTCTAATGCAGCAGAGGACATGTTTCCCACATAGAAATTTGCTATACAGGTGACCTTGCTTGGGGGGAGACAGTTGACCTACCCTATCAGAAAACACCTTGCCCCAAAGTACAGAGGTCCTGGGGCCACTTAAGAGACTAAGAATAACAATTAGCCTCCAGGCAGAAGCAACTGGCCCTGCTGAAAAAACTCACCACACCTGAGAACAATTGCCTAAAGGCAATTCAAGTCAGAATCCTATCAGTCTGTTGGCAGAGGCCATCTCTGGAGGATTTGAGTGTTTGCCTGATCTAATTAGTCAGGAACAGCGTTTGACACTGTCCTGCACTAGAGACTGAGAGGCTTAGAGGATCTACTTAATACATAGTCACAAACCCAAACAGAAAGCCCAAATGAGGATACAAAGAAACAATTCCAAAATGAAAGAACAAGAAAATTCTCCAGAAGAAGAGAAAAATGAAGTGGAAATAAAAAATTTATCTGAAACAGAGTTCAGAGTAATGATGGTAAAGATGCTCAACAGGATGAGAAAAGATACAGTAGCTATGAAAACAGAAATAAAGAATGGCATAGCACAAATAAAGAACACATTGGAAGGAATACACAGAAGATTAGGGGAATCTGAGGATTGAATCAGTGAATTAGAAGACAGAGTTGAAAATATCACTCAATTAGAGAACCAAAATAAATAAATAAATAAATAAAACAGGAGGACAGCTTAAGTGAGCTGTGGGATAATGTGAAAGGTAACAATATTAGAATACCAGGTGTGCCAGAAGAGGCAGGAAGGGAGAAAGGGATAGCAAATGTGTTTGAAGTAATAATGGCAGAAAACTTCCCTAACCTGGTAAAGGAAAATGTCACACAAGTTCAGGAGGCAGAGAACCCCAAGCAAGAAGAAGCCAAACAGGCCCACACCCAGACACATCATAATTAAAATGCCAAAAATTAAAGACAAGGAGAGAATTTTAACCCAGTGGTTGGCAAACTGCAGCTCGCGAGCCACATGCGGCTCTTTGGCCCATTGAGTGTGGCTCTTCCACAAAATACCAACTTCTGCGCATGGGCCATGAAGTTTCAATCGCACTGTACATGCGCGCCCGCACGTGGTATTTTGTGGAAGAGCCACACTCAACGGGCCAAAGAGCCGCATGCGGCTTGTGAGCTGCAGTTTGCCGACCACTGTCTTAACCAATTAACTTCCACGAGTCCAAAACAGAAACCATCCCCACACACCACAATATTTTGAATTTAATTTTAAAAATCAATTTTCAATGAATATTATAAAAATAAATATATTATAATTCAGGTGTTCTTAAATATTTTCAGCTGAAAATTCTCACAAAAAATGATTTTACGGTTGGTCAGGGCTGCCACTTAGGGAAAACATTTTTTTTTTTATAGACATGTGGGGGGAACATCTGTCGCTTGCATCTACAGATGCTTATGGCATACAATGGGTTAAAGGCAGCAAGAGAAAAGCAAACTGTTACCTACAAAGGAGCTCCCATAAGGCTGACATCTGATTTCTCATCAGAAACTCTACAAGCCAGAAGGGAGTGGCATGAAGTAGTCAAGGTAATGGAAAGCAAGGATCTGAGAGCAAGATTACTATATCCAGCAAGGCTATCATTCAAAATAGATGATCAAATAAAGAGCTTCCTGGACAAAAAAAAAAAAAGTCTAAAGAAATACATCACCACCAAGCCAGTATTACAAGAAATGCTAAAGGGACTGCTGTAATGAGAAGAAACAGAGAGAGAAACCTAGGCATACAGAATTAAAATGCTAATAAATAAGTACCTATCTATAATAACTCTAAATGTAAATGGATTAAATGCTCCAATCAAAAGGCATAGGGTAGCTGAATGGATACAAAAACATGACCCAAATATATGATGTCTACAAGAGACCAACCTCAGAACAAAAGACACGAAAAGGATGAGAGTGAAGGGATAAAAAAAAATTTCCATTCAAATGGAAAAGGAAAAAAAGCTGGAGTAGCAATACTCATATCCGATACAATGGACTTCAAAATGAAGACCATCAGAAGAGACAACAAAGGTCACTACATGATACTAAAGGGCTTGATTCAACAAGAGGATATAACCCTGGTAAACATGTATGCACCCAATATAGGAGCATAAAGTTCTAGAGGACTTTAACAGAGAGATCGATAACAATACAGTCATAGTAGGGGGCTTTAACACCCCACTGACTTCACTGGATAGATCTTCCAGACAAAAGCTTAACAAGGAAATGGTGACTCTAAAGGACACACTAGATCATATGGATTTAACTGATATGTATAGAACATTTCACCCTAACACAGCAGAATATACATTCATCTCAAGTGCACATGGATCATTCACAAAGATAGACCACATGTTAGGACACAAAATAAGTCTCTACAAGTTCAAGAAGATTGAAATCATATCAAACATCTTCTCAGATCACAGTGGAATGAAATTAGAAATCAACTACAGTAAAAATACCCCAAAACATTCAAACACATGGAGGCTAAATATCATGTTATTAAACAATGAATGGGTTACCAATGAAATCAAGACAGAAATAAAAAACTTTATGGAAACAAATGAAAATGAACACACAACAACCCAAAATCTCTGTGACACAGCAAAAGCAGTGCTGAGAGGGAAGTTCATAGCCCTACAGGCCTATCTCAAAAAACAATAAAAAATCAACAATAAACTATTTAATCCTATAACTTAAAGAACCAGAAATAGAACAATAAGAAAAGCCCAGAGTACGTAGAAGGAAGGAAATTATAAAGATTAGAGCAGAAATAAATAACATAGAGACTAAAAAAATACAAAAACATCAATGAAACCAAGAGCTGGTTATTTGAAAGTGGAGAAGTAACCACTGACACCCCAGAAATACAAAGGTTTGTAAGAAAATACTATGAACAACTGTATGCCAATAAGCTGAACAATGTGGATGAAATGGACAAGTTCCTAGAAATATAAATCTCCCAAAACTGAATCAAGAAGAATCAGAAAACCTGATTAGGCAAATAACAACTGATGAAATAGAAGCAGTAATGAAAAAACTCCCAGCAAACAAAAGCCCATCTCCAGATGGTTTCACAGGGGAGTTTTACCAAACATTCAAAGAACTAACACCTGTACTCCTCAAACTGTTCCAAAAAAATCCAAAAGGAAGGAACACTTCTAAACTCTTATTATGAGGCCATCATTATCCTAATTCTGAACAAAGATAAAGGCACTACAAAGAAAGAGAATTACAGGCCAATATCCCTGATGAACATAGATGCTAAAATCCTCAACAAAATATTAACAAACAGAAACCAGCAATATAGTAAACAGATCATACACCATGATCAAGCGGGGTTTATTCCAGGGATGCAAGATTGGTGCAATATTTGTACCAAGAAATGTGATACATCACATAAACAAATTGAAAAACAAAAATCACATGATCACATCAATAGATGCACAAAAAGCCTTCAACAAAACTCAACACCCATTTTTGATAAAAACTCTCAGCAAAGTGGGAATAGAGGGAGCATATCTCAACATGATAAAGGCCATATATGACAAACCCACAGCCAACATTATACTCAATGGGCAAAAACTAAAACCATTTCCCTTAAGAACAGGAACAAGACAGGAATGCCCACTCTCACCACTCCTGTTTGACATAGTACTGGAAGTATTAGCCATTGCAATTAGACAAGAAGAAGAAACAAAAGGCATCCAAATGGGAAAAAAAGAAGTAAAACTATCCTTATTCACAGATGACATGATATTATACATAAAAAACCCTAAAGACTCCATCAAAAAACTATTAGACTTAATAAATGAATTTGGCAATGTAGCAGGATACAAAATTAATGCCAAGAAATCTATGGCATTTCTATACACCAATAGTGAACTTCAGAAAGAGAGATGAAAAAAAGCAATCCCATTTACCATCACACCAAAAAAATTAAGATACCTAGGAATAAACTTAACTAAAGAGATAAAAGACCTCTACTCAGGAAACTACAGGACGTTTAAAAAAGAGATAGAGGAAGACATAAACAGATGGGAGAACATACCATGTTCTTGGATTGGTAGAATCAACATCATTAAAATGTCCATACTACCCAAAGCAATCTATAAATTCAACGCACTTCCCATTACAATACCAACGGCATATTTCACAGATCTAGAATGAACTATTCAAAAATTCATTTGGAAGAAAAAAAGACCCCGAATAGCTGCAGCAATCCTGAGGAAGAAGAACAAAGTAAGGGGGATCTCAATACCAGATATCAAGCTGTATTACAAAGCCACTGTTCTCAAAACTGCCTGGTACTGGCACAAGAACAGACATAAAGATGAATGGAATAGAATAGAGAGCCCAGAAATTGACCTGAACCAATATGCTCAATTAATATTTGACAAAGGAGGCAAGAACATCCAATTGAAGACAGTCTCTTCAATAAACGGTGTTCGGAAAATTGGACAGATACATGCAAAAAAATGAAACTAGACCACCAACTTACACACATACAAAAATAAACTCAAAATGGATAAAGGACTTAAATGTAAGGCGGGAAACCATAAAAATACTAGAGGAATCCAAAGGCAACAAAATCTCAGACATATGCCAAAGCAATTTCTTCACTGATACAGCTCCTAGGGCATTGGAAACTAAAGAGAAAATAAACAAATGGGACTACATCAAAATAAAATGCTTCTGCACAGCAAAAGAAACCATTAACAAAACAACAAGAATGCCCACTGCATGGGAGAAGGTATTTGCCAATGTTATCACCAATAAGGGTTTAATCTCCAACATTTATAGGAAACTCATACAACTTAACAAAAGGGAGATAAACAATCCAATCAAAAAATGGACAAAGGACCGAAATAGACACTTTTCAAAAGAGGACATTCAGAAAGCCAAGAGACATATGAAAACATGCTCAAAGTCACTAATCATCCGAGAAACGCAAATCAAAATAACAATGAGGTACCATCTCACACCTGTCAGAATGGCTATCATCAACAAATCAACAAATGACAAGTGCTGGAGAGGAAGTGGAGAAAAAGGAACACTCGTGCACTGCTAGTGGGAATGCAGACTGGTGCAGCCACTATGGAAGACAGTATGGAGTTTCCTCAAAAAGTTAAAAATGGAACTCCCATTTGACCCAGTGATCCCACTTCTAGGAATATATCCCAAGAAATCAGAAACACCAATCATAAAAAATATATGCACCCCTATGTTCATAGCAGCACAATTCACCATAGCTAAGATATGGAAACAGCCTAAGTGCCCATCAGCAGATGAATGGATTAGAAAACAGTGGTACATCTACACAATGGAATACTATGCTGCTGTAAAAAAGAAGGAATTCTTACCATTTGGGACAGCATGGATGGAACTGGAGAGCATTATGCTAAGTGAAATAAGCCAGTCAATGAAAGCAAAGTACCACATGATCTCACTCATCTATTGATAATTAAGGCCATTATAAACTGATGAGCAAAAATAGATACAGAGGCAGAGCAACATTGAACAGACTGTCAAACTACAGCGGGAAGGCTAGGGAGGGTTGGGGGGTGGGAGGGGGTGCTAAGAGATCAACCAAAGGACTTGTATGCATGCATACGAGCATAACCAATGGACACAAGACACTTGGGGGCATGGGAGGCTAGGGGAGGGTCAAGGGAAGAAAAAAAAAGGAGACATGTATAATACTCTTTGTAATACTTTAAGCAATAAAACAATTTAAAAAAAAATCATACTCTTTCACCAGTGCTCCGTATTTTTGCAAACATTTGCCAAAGTCAAACTTAAATTTTTCAGTGAGTTTGTTGGTTGATAGGACATCTCTTTCTAATTTTAATTTGAAATTCCCTGTTTAGTGACCTTGGGCAACTTTTCAAATGTTTGTGGACCATTTTTTAAATTTGTAAATTATCTGTCAATATCCTTTGCACATTTTCTATGGGCAGCTTGCATTTTATAATGATTATTTCTTTATATAAGCTTGATAATAATCCTTGGTTGATATGTGTGGTTTATCTGGTTATTTCATTTTCTAGAAAATTTTCCCTTAGTGATTTGAAAATGCAAATAAACTTCTTTTAAGACCTAACTAATTTTAGATTGAAAACTTCCTACATTATTTTTCCATATTTCCTTGTCACATCCCATGATATTAGAGCTCAGTCTTTTATTTATTTATTTATTTTAAAAAATTTTATTTTATTGTTTAAAGTATTACAGATAATAGTACATATGTCTCCATTTTTTTCCCCATTGACCTTCCCCCAGCATCCCCTACTGCCTGGCACATGCCCTAACCCCACCTGTCCAGTGTCTTATGTCCATTGGTTATGCTTATATGAATGCATACAAGTCCTTTGGTTGATCTCTTACCTCCCCGCCCCTAACACACACCAGCCTTCCAACTGTAATTTGACAGTCTGTTCCATGCTTCTCTGCCTCTGCATCTATCTTTTTGTCCATCAGGTTATAATGTTCTTTATTATCCATAAATGACTGAGATCATGTGGTGTTTTACTTTCACTTCCTGGCTTATTTCATTTGGCATAATGCTCTCCAGTTCCATCCATGCTGCTGCAAATGGTAAGAATTCCTTCTTTTTTTATAGCAGCATAGTATTCCATTGTGTAGATGCACCACAGTTTTCTAATCCACTCATCTGTTGATGGGCACTTAGGCTGTTTCCAAATCTTGGCTATTGTAAATTGTGCTGCTGTGAACATAGGGATGCATATATCCTTTCTGATTGGTGTTTCTGTTTTCTTGGGATATATTCCTAGAAGTGGTATTATTGGGTCAAATGGCAGTTCCATTTTCAAATTTTTAAGGAAAAGCCATACTGTTTTCCACAATGGTTGCACCAGTCTGCATTCCCACCAGCAGTGAAGGAGGGTTCCTTTTTCTCCTCATCCTCTCCAGCACTTGTCCTTTGTTGATAATAGCCATTTTGACAGGTGTGAGGTGGCACCTCATTGTCATTTTGATTTGCATCTCTCAGATGATTAGTGACTTTGAGCATGTTTTCATATGTCTCTTGGCTTTCTGAATGTCCTCTTTCGAAAAGATTCTATTTAGGTCCTTTGCCCATTTTTTAATTGGATTGTTTATTTTCCTTTTGTTAAGTTGTGAGTTCCCTGTAAATGTTGGAGATTAAACCCCTATCAGAGATAACATTGGCAAATGTTATCTCTGTAGTGGGCTTTCTTTTTGTTTTATTGATGGTTTCTTTTGCTGTGCAGAAGCTTTTTATTTTGATGTAGTCCCATTTGTTTATTTTCTCCTTAGTCTCTCTTACTCTAGGATCTGTGTTTATAAAGATATTGCTATGACATATGTCTGCAATTTTGCTGCCTATGGAGACTTGTAGGATTTTTATGGTTTCCTGCCTTACATTCAAGTCCTTTAGCCATTTTGAGTTTGTTTTTGTGTATGGTGTAAGTTGGTGATCTAGTTTCATTTTTTTTGCATGTATCTGACCAAATTTCCCAGCACCATTTATTGAAGAGACTGTTTTGACTCAATTGTATGTTCTTGCCTCCTTTGTTGAATATAAATTGAGTGTAATGGCTTGGGCCAATTTCTGGGTTCTCTATTCTGTTCCATTGGTCTATATGTCTGTTCTTGTGCCTGTACCAGGCAGTTTTGAGAACCGTGGCTTGGTAATATAGTTTGATGTCTGGCATTGCGATCCCTCCAACTTTGTTCTTCTTTCTCAGGATAGCTGTGGATATTCGGGGTCTTTTTAAATTCCAGATGAATTTTTGGAGAGTTTGTTCTATGTGTTTGAAATATTCCATTGGTATTTTAATAGGTATTGCATTGAATCTATCGATTGCTTTAGGTAGCATGGACATTTTAATGATGTTGATTATACCAATCCATAAACATGGTATGTACTTCTATTTGTTTATGTCTTCTTCTATCTCTTTTTTCAATGTCCTGTAATTTTCAGAGTATAGGTCTTTTATGTCCTTAGTTAAGTGTACTCCTAGGTATCTTAATTATTTTGGTGCAATGGTAAATGGGATTTTCTTTTAATTTCTCTTTCTGTGAGTTCATTATTGGTATATAAAAAGGCCATAGATTTCTGGGTGTTAATTTTGTATCCTGCTACATTGCCAAATACATTTATTAGGTCTAATAGTTTTTTTTTCTAAAATATATTTTATTGGTTTTTTTACAGAGAGGAAGGGAGAAGGATAGAGAGTTGGAAACATTGATCAGCTGCCTTCTGCACACTCCCTACTGGGGATGTGCCCGCAATCAAGGTACATGCCCTTGACCGGAATCGAACCTGGGACCCTTGAGTCCGTAGGCCAATGCTCTATCCACTGAGCCAAACCTGTTAGGACGTCTAATAGTTTTTTGATGAAGTCTTTGGAGTTTTCTATGTATAATATCATGTTGTATGCAAATAAGGATTGTTTTGCTTCTTCTTTTCCAATTTGGACACCTTTTAGTTTTTCTTCTTGTCTGATTGCTATGGCTAGTACTTCTAGTAATGTGTCGAACAGGAGTGGTGAAAGTGGGCATCCTTGTTTTGTTCCTGTTCTTAGGACAAATGGATTTAGTTTTTGCCCATTGAGTATGATGTTGGCTGTAGGTTTGTCATATAGGGCTTTTATTATCTTGAGGTATGATCCCTCTATTCCCACTTTGCTAAGAGTTTTTACAAAGAAAGGGTGTTGAATTTTGTCAAATGCTTTTTCTGAATCAATTGATATGATTATGTGATTTTTGTCCCTGAGTTTGTTTATGTGATGTATCATACTTATTGATTTGTAGATTTTTTTAATTGCTTAAAATATTACAAAGAGTAGTACATATGTCTTCTTTTTTTCCCCCTTGACCTTCCCCAATACTCTCCTACCCCCCCCCCAGTATCTTGTGTCCATTGGTTATGCTTGTATGCATGCATACAATTTTTTGGTTGATCTCTTACTGCGCCCCCTCTACCTTCCCCAGCCTTCCCACTGTAGTTTGATAGTCTGTTCAATGCTGCTCTGCCTCTGTATCTATTTTTGTTCATCAGTTTATAATGATGTTTATTATCCATAAATGAGTAAGATCATGTGGTATTTTTCTTTCATTGACTGGGTTATTTCACTTAGCATAATGCTCTCCATTTCCATCCATGCTGTCGCAAATGGTAAGAATTCCTTCTTTTTTACAGCAGCATAGTATTCCATTGTGTAGATGTACCACTGTTTTCTAATCCATTCATCGGCTGATGGGCACTTAGGCTGTTTCCAAATCTTAGCTATGGTGAATTGTGCTGCTATGAACATAGGGGTGCATATATCCTTTCTAATTAGTGTTTCTATTTTATTGGGATATATTCCTAGAAGTGGGATCACTGGGTCAAATGGGAGTTCCATTTTTAACTTTTTGAGGAAACTCCATACTGTCTTCCATAGTGGCTGCACTAGTCTGCATTCCCACCAGCAGTGCACGAGTGTTCCTTTTTCTCCACTTCCTCTCCAGCACTTGTCATTTGTTGATTTGTTGATGATAGCCATTCTGACAGGTGTGAGATGGTACCTCATTGTTATTTTCATTTGCATATCTCGGATGATTAGTGACTTTGAGCATGTTTTCATATGTCTCTTGGCTTTCTAAATGTCCTATTTTTACAAGTTTCTATTTAGGTCTTTTGCCCATTTTTTGATTGGATTGTTTATCTTCCTTTTGTTAAGTTGTATGAGTTCCCTATAAATGTTGGAGATTAAACCCTTATCGGTGATAACATTGGCAAATATGTTCTCCCATGCAGTGGGCATTCTTGTTGTTTTATTGATGGTTTCTTTTGCTGTGCAGAAGCTTTTTCTTTTGATGTAGTCCCATTTGTTTATTTTCTCTTTAGTTTCCAATGCTGTTGGAGTTGTATTGGCGAAGAAATTGCTTTGGCATATGTCTGAGATTTTGTTGCCTTTGGATTCCTCTAGTATTTTAATGGTTTCCAATCTTATGTTTAAGTCCTTTATCCATTTTGAGTTTATTTTTGTGTATGATGTAAGTTGGTGGTCTTGTTTCATTTTTTACCATATATCTGTCCAATTTTCCCAACACCATTTATTGAAGAGTCTGTCTTGAGTTCAATATATGTTCTTGCCTCCTTTGTCAAATATTAGTTTAGCATATTGGTTCAGGTCGATTTCTTGCTTCTCTATTCTATTCCATTGATCTATATGTCTGTTCTTGTGCCAGTACCAGGCAGTTTTGAGAACAGTGGCTTTGTAATACAGCTTGATATCTGGTATTGAGATCCCACCTATTTTGTTCTTCTATCTCAGGATCACTGCAGCTCTTCGGGGTCTTTTTTTCTTCCAGATGAATTTTTGGAGAGTTCTTTCTAGGTCTGTGAAATATGCCATTGGTATTTTAATGGGAAGTGCGTTGAATTTATAGATTGCTTTGGGTAGTATAGACATTTTAATGATTTTGATTCTACCAACCCATGAACATGGTATGTTGTTCCATGTGCTGCTGTCTTAGTCTTTCTCTTTTTTTTCAACGATTTGTAGTGTTCTGAGTAGAGATCTTTTACCTCTTTAGTTAAGTGTATTCATAGTTATCTTAATTTTTTTGGTGTGATGGTAAATGGGATTGCTTTTTTCATCTCTCTTTCTGAAGTTCACTATTGGTGTATAGAAATGCCATAGATTTCTTGGCATTAATTTTGTATCCTGCTACATTGCCGAATTCATTTGTTAAGTCTAATAGTTTTTTGATGAAGTCTTTAGGGTTTTTTTATGTACAATATCATGTCATCTGTGAATAAGGACTGTTTTACTTATTCTTTTCCAATTTGGATGCCTTTCATTTCTTTTTCTTGTCTAATCACAATGGCTAATACTTCCAGTACTATGTGGAACATAGTGGTGAGAGTGGTGAAAGTGGGCATCCCTGTCTTGTTCCTGTTCTTAGGAGAAATGTTTTTAGTTTTTGCCAATTGAGTAAGATGTTGGCTGTGGGTTGTCATATATGGCTTTTATTATGTTGAGGTATGATCCTTTTATTTCCACCTTGCTGAATTTTTGTATCAAAAATGGGTGTTGGATTTTGTCAAATGCTTTTTCTGCATCTGTTGATATGACTATGTGGGTTTTATCTCTCAATTTGTTTATGTGACGTATCACATTTATTGATTTGCGGATATTGTGCCATTCTTGCATCCCTGGGATAAATCCTACTTGGTAATGGTATATGATCTTGTTGGATCCGATTTGCTAGGAATTTGTTGTGGATATTGGCATCTATGTTCAGGAGGGATATTGGCCTGTAATTCTCTTTCATTGTGTTGTCTTTATCTGGTTTTGGTATTAAGGTGATGCTGGTGTCATAGAATGAGCTTGGAAGTGTTTTTTCCTCTTGAATTTTTTGGAATAGTCTGAGGAGGATAGGTTTTAGTTCTTCCTTGAATGTTTGGTAAAACTCTCCTGTGAAGCTGTCTGGCCCCGGGCTTTTGTTTGCTGGAAGCTTTTTGATTACTGCTTCAATTTCTTCCACAGTTACTGGCCTATTGAGATTTTTAGATTGTTCCTGATAGAGTTGGAAGGTTTTATTTTTCTAGGAACATGTCCATTTCCTCCAGGTTGTCCAGTTTGTTGGAATAGAGTTGTTCATAGTATTTTTTAACAATCCTTTGTATTTCTGTGGGGTCTGTTATTAGTTCATCTCTTTCATTTGTGATTTTGTTAATTTGGGTCCTCTCTCTTTGATTCTTGGTGAGCCTGGCTAGAGGTTCCTCAATCTTGTTTATCCTTTCAAAGAACCATCTCTTGATTTTGTTGATCTTTTTTTTTTTTCTTTTGTTCCCTATGTCGTTTATCTCGGCTCTGATCATTATTATTTCATTGCTTTTGCTTATGCTGGGCTTTTTTTTTTGCTCTCTTTCTGTTTGAGTTGTAGGGTTAGATAATTTATTACCATTGTTTCTTGTTTTTTTGAGGCAGGCCTGTAGAGCTATGAACTTGCCTCTCAAGACTGCTTTCACTGTGTCTAATAGATTTTGGATTGTTGTGTTTTCATTGTCATTTGTTGCCATGATGCTCTTTATTTCTTGTTTGATCTCTCTGGTAACCCAGTCATTGTTTAATGGCATGCTCTTTAGCCTCCAGTTGTTTGATTTTTTTTAATTGTTTTTATTGTAGTTGATTTCTGGTTTTATGCCATTGTGGTCAGAGATAGTGCTTGATATGATTTCTATCTTCTTGAATTTGAAGAGACTTTGCCTGTGACCCAATATATGGTCTATCTTTGAAAATGTCCCATGTGTCTACGGCCATACCACCCTGAACGTGCCCGATCTCGTCTGAAAATGTCCCATGTGCACTGGAGAATGTATATTCTGTACCTTTGGGGTGAAAAATATGAAGATATCAATTAATTCCATCTGATCTAGTGTGTCATTTAGGATTGATGTTTCTTTGCTGATTTTTTTGTTTATAGGAATTGTCCAATAGTGACAGTGGGGTCTTAAAGTCCCCTACTATGACTATATTGCTATCAATCTCTCCCTTGATATCCTATAGAAGTTTTATTTTTTATGTATTTGGGTGTTCCTGTATTGGATGCGTACATGTTTACCAGAGTTATATTTTCTTGTTGGATTGCTCCCTTTAGTATTATGAAGTGGCCTTCCTTATCTCTTTTTATGTCCTTCACTTTGAGATCTAATTTGTCAGATATAAGTATTCCTACCCCAGCTGTTTTTTTCATATCCATTTGACTGTAAAACCTTTTTCCATCCCTTCACCATCAGTCTGTGTGCTTCTTTTTTTCTGAGGTGGGTTTCCTGTAGACAGCAGATATTTGGGTCATGTTTTCTTATCCATTCAGTTACCCTATGTCTTTTGATTGGGGCATTTAATCCATTTACATTTAAAGTTATTATTGATAGATACTTGTTTGTCGCCATTTTATTCTTTGCCCCTGTGTTCCTTCTTTGTTTCGTATTTTTTTCTTTTTACAGCAGACCCTTTAGCATTTCTTGCATTGCTGGTTTGGTGGTAATAAACTCCCTTAGTCCTTTTTTGTCTGTGAAGATCCTAATTTCACCATCAATTTTGATTGATAGCCTTGCTGGGTACAGTATTCTTGGATTCAGACTCTTCCTTTGCATGACTTTGTATATTTCATTCCATTCCCATCTTGCCCGATGTGTTTCTGTTGAGAAATCAGTCGCTAGTCTCATGGGGGATCCTTTGTAGGTAACTTTCTGTCTCTCTCTGGCTGCTTTTAAGATTCTTACTTTGTCATTGGTGTTTGCCTATCCTATATAATAAAGAGCTGATATGTTAATTAGACTAAACAGCTGAACCACCTTCCAGACGTCATTCTGGATGGCCTTCTCAATGAAGGCAGGGCTGCAAGAGCTGACCAACACTGTGAAGGGCTGTGAGGGCCAGTTGAGGCTGCAAGGGGCTGTGGAGTCTGGTCGACGCAGCTGGGGCTGTGAGAGCCAAGGCCCTTGCATGAATTTCGTGCATCAGGCCGCTAGTTTATTTATAATGTGCCTTGACATTGGTCTTTTGGGGTTCATTTTGTTTGGGACTCTGTGAGTTTCTTGGATTTGTGTGAGATTTTTCTTCCCTGTATCAGGGAAGTGTTCTGTCATTATTTCTTCAAACATGTTTTCTTTTCCTTGCTCTGTTTCCTCTCCTTCTGGCCCCCTTATTATGTGGATGTTGTTTCATTTTATGTTGTCCCAAAGTTCCCTTAGGCTCTCCTCCTGTTTTTTAAGTTTTTTTTTTAGATGCTGCTATGCTTGGGTATTTTTTCTTACCTTGTCTTCTAGCTCACTGATGTGGTCCTCTGCTTCTTCTAGTCCACTGTTGATGCTTTCTATTGAGTTCTTAATAGCAGTGATGTCTTTTTTCATTTCTTCTTGGTTCTTCTTCATTTCCTCTTGGTTCTTACACACATTATTGAATTTGTCTTCCATTCTTTTCAGCCACCTTATGACCATTTCTCTGAATTCTTTCTCTGACATATTGCTTGCCTCCATTTTGTTTACTTCCTTTTCTGGTGATGCCTCCTTTTCTTTCATTTGCAGTCTTTTTCTTTGTCTCCCCGTGATCTCTCTTCTACAGTTGTCTAGTTATGTAGCTCTCTCTCTCTCCTGCATTGATTTAAAGGCAGAAAATACAACACAACAAGGCACAATGCACAAGGCACTGAACACAATGTATTCATGATACTAATAACCTCAAATAAAGGTGACCACCTGAGAAAAGAGAATTAGGGGATAAGAAAAAAAAAAGTACAAAAATTATATTGAGAAAAGGAACAAGAGTAAACAAGAGAAGAAAGAATAAAAATGAAGGAGGGGGAAACTATTTATATGGGAAGAAAAGTCCAGTAGAACAACAACTAATCCCAAGAAATGCATACAACAAACACCCAGAGATGAATGCAAACTACAAACAAGAACTAATAACAAGAGAGTAGAGGAAAAACAAAAGCAAAAAATAAAGACAAAAACAAAACAAAACAAAAAACAAAAAAGGGAAACAACCTCACAAACAAGCAAAGAAAAACAATCTAATCAACAATCAAGCAAGCAATAACAATAAGACAGAGAGAATGCAAGGTGAAACAAAACAAAACAAAAAAAACACAAAAAAACATAGTACCAAAAAACAAAACAAAACAATAAAATAATAACAACAAAAGAAAAATCAAAACAAAACCAAAAAAAAAGGAACAGAGAAAAAAAATCTGATAGTGAAGAAGGCGAAGAGAGAGGTGTGTATGTACTTGGAGCAGGGGAACAGAAATTAAATTTATAAGTAGGATGAATTTTTAACAGGTGGTTAAAATAAGGAATAGGGAAAATCTAACACAGGAATAGAGTAAGAGGACAGGACAACAAAAGGGGAAATGTAAGGGATGGAGTGTTCGCATAAAGGTAAAGTTGAGACAGAGTAAAATGATGCTAAAGGAAAAATGAAAATAGAATATAGAACATTAATACCAAAATAAAATAAAGAGAAAATAAAATGACACTTTTTAAAAAAGGTTACAGTAGTAGTAATAATACTAATTAAAAATAAAATGTAATAATTAAAAAGGAAAAATCAAGTGAGGAAAAAAATAGTTTCTTAAGTAAAAGGTGAAAACATAAAAATGTGCAGTAGTGAAGGTCATTCACTTCCTCTACTCTTCTGTTTGGCATGCCTTTTTTCTGTCTGATATTCAGGACAGTATTGAAGTTCCCGGTGATACAGTGCTCCTCCATGTTGTAAACCGCAGTCCTGATTTTAAAGCAGGCCACATTTCTTTGTTTCCCAGACTGCCTTTATTTATATTTACAGAAGAGTCAATTTGTGATTCAGCCCCTCGGTGGCAGTGTTTCTGGATTGACCTCTGAAGCTATAAGTCCTCTCTAGCCAGTATTTAGGTTTTGTTTTCCCTGTCAGACTTAATACCGGTTCAGGAGAATTGACTGCCCCTGAGCTGGTTCCCTGATCGTTACTCCCTCCCAGGTTCCACAAAAACAACTTTCCCTACAGTCTCTGTGAGTGTCCCCAATTGGGTGATCCCCAATTGGTATTGGGTTTAGTAATCAGAAGCAAGGATTTAAAGAAAAAAAAGAGCCAGAATAAGTGTGTGAGTTCGCAACTTTTACCGTCCAGCTCTGCACGCAATTCTCCAAACGTCTCTTTCGCAAGTCCTCTCTCCCCTGGCACTAAGAAGCTGGCACACTGGTAAAATCTGAGGCTGCCTTTTTGTGCCCAGTCTAGCTATGGGCTGATTTTTAGAGTTTCCTTCTGCTAGCAGCCCTGCAGATCCCCTTCCACACTCGTGGATCACGCTGGCCCCAATGGCCGCAGAATTTGTGGGGCACAGACTTCCCCAGTGCGTGTTCCTCTCTCCAACCTGGACCCCACATTCCCCTAGATCAGTGATGGCTAACCTATGACACGCGTGTCAGAGGTGACACGCGAACTCATTTTTTTGGTTGATTTTTCTTTGTTAAATGGCATTTAAATATATAAAATAAATATCAAAAATATAATTCTTTGTTTTACTATGGTTGCAAATATCAAAAAAATTTCTATATGTGACACGGCATCAGAGTTAAGTTAGGGTTTTTCAAAATGCTGACACATGGAGCTCAAAAGGTTTGCCATCACTGCAATGAAATCTGACCTTTCTGTGCAGAGGAGCAGGGCTCTTCTGAGTCCACATATTTGCACTGCTTGAGATCTGGTGTTCCTGGGTTCATAGCTGGTCCCTGGGTGCCATGCTTGCAGGGTCCCTGGATATATATGCTTCCGATAACAGCCACTCTCCCCTTCAAGATGGTGTGGTCTCTGAGGCAGAGCCGGCTGCTCTGGGAGAGATTTCAGCAGCTGTGGAGGCTGCCTGGTCAGTGGAGTCTGGTCCAGCAGTCTCCAACAGTCCCCTGGAGTATAGCTATCACTCACCCACAAATTTACACTCTCCTTAAATCCACACCCTCTCCTTTCATTCTCTCACTCATATACTAACTATCTTGCAGTCTGCCTTCCCGTCCACAGCCATCTTCGTCCTAGAGCTCAGTCTTGAATTGACATTCCCAAAAGCATAAATATCAGGACCACTGCCCTGACCTCAGATAATTTCACTTGCTTCTTTTCTCTCAGCATTTAAATTCAAAGGAATTTAGAGATCCATGAGTTCAAATCCCTGCTTTTGTGAGCAGGAAAACAGGCCCCAGAAGGACTACAAGTTTCACCCAAGGCTCCACAACAGATCTGTGTGCAGTCACTTGATACTGTTTCCACATATACTTTTATGAAAAACTTATCCTTGGTAACATTTTGCTTCACTTTTTTCACCTATTAGATAGAAGTTTCTTCATGATTTCCATTCTTGTACATTCATTAGAAAAGTTCACCATTTAATGGAGTCAGATTTATCAGTTTTCATTATGGTTTGTGCTTGTTTATGGTCTTATTTTAGAAAATTTTCCCCTATCTTGAGATTATTCTTCCAGCTTCAAGTTTTTAAATTATTCTTCCACCTTCAAATTTGGAGATTACATATATATAATTATCTTTAATTCACCTAGAATTTATTTTTGAGGTTTCAGATAGATTGAAACCTGCTTTTCCATGTAGATCATGAGTATCTTCCCATGTCAACAGAGAAATCTACATCATAATGGCTACATAATGTAGTATCATAATTCACTTAATGACTAGTCTCTTGTTTTATGTTTAGATTATTCTGTATTTTCCTTATAAATATGCTAAGGTGAACACTCTAAAATGAATAATTTTTGCAATCATAAAAACAGAGAAAGCAGGAAACAGGGACAGCTTAAAAAATAACAGCAACCTTCATAGTATGTTTACATTCAGAATTCATGAATTCAACAGGCATTTTTTAAGTACATCTTATGAGCCAGGAACTATTTCCAGGTGCTAAAGATACATGGTATTTAAAGGCAGATTCTTACTCAGCATCTACTCCAACTTCCTTCTGGTGTGCTTTTCTATAGTGCCAAGTTTTGAAAGTTATAAATATGTATCTCACAGTCTCTTACAGTTAGGGTTTTTCTTGTATCCTGAAATAGGTACACTCACATGGGATTTTAGAGGCAGAAATGAGGCAGTGCCCATCCTGCTGCCCTAGCAGTTGCTCTCAAGCACAGCTGTGGAGATACTGGGCATTTCTAAAGCAGCCTTCTTGGATATAGATAATCAGCTTTGTGGAGCTAGAGGCAGTATGATGTGGCTATGCATCCCATCTGGATTGCATGTAGCGTAGTAGTGTGTTCTATATCTTAGTGGTTTCAACGATAGCCTCCTGATTCTGTATTTTCCTAATAGCGGAAAAGGTTCTCTAAGGGAACCATCCAGGTATGATGTTTTGGGAGTCATTCATGGAGGCCCAATCTAGAGCCTACTCACCTATCATTTCCAGAGATCTTATAAATACCTAATCCTTTGTGTTACATTGCTTTCTGCTTAAAATGCTATAGTGGCTTTTTAAAAATTAAATTTATTGGTGAGTACTGGTTAATAAAATTTCATGTTTCAAGTGCACAATTCTGTAACAGATCATCTGCATATCACATTGTGTGTTTACCACCCAACATCAAATCCCCTTCTATCACCATATATTTAACCTCCTTTACCCTTTGCTACTCTACCCTCCTTTCCCTTTGGTAACTACCATACTATTGTGTGCGTCTATAAGTTTTTGTTTGTCTGTTTGTCTTGTTTGTTCATTTGTGGCTTTCAGTTTTATATCCCACATATGAGTGAAATCATATGGTTCTTGACTTTTTCCGTCTGACTTATTTTGCTTAGCATGATAATCTCAAGATCCATCCATGTTGTCGCAAATGGCAGTAGAGTGGCTTCTGTTTTCTGCAACTGAATTCTGTCTTACACAACTGTTTTAATGGAGGAATATGGAATATAAGCAAATAATACCCATATATTGTACTAAGTGCTAATCCAATTATCTGCTAGGTGCTATGAGATCACAGAGGAAGGACTATTTTTGCCCACAAGTGTCAGGAAAAAATTTCTTTAAGAATTGATTTTTTGCCAAGTCTCAAAGGGAATATGGGCAAAGGGAACAGCCTGGAAAAGTCCAGAGATATGATTCTGACACAAATATGTTGATGTCACTGAATCATTGGGTGTGTGTAGTATAAAGATCACTCCAGTAGTTGTACGGGACAGCATGGAGGGGCATAAAAATGTAGCCAGGGTGAAAGTTAGGAAAAAGAGGCAACTGATTTTTTTAAAAAGTAATATGATGGATGAGAGAAAAGTCAAGGATTTCTAAGTTTTCATGCTGTAAATTCATCCTCTCCCTCCCTCACTTCCTTTCAACAAATGTTCCCTATATTAAAGTGTAAACTCAGTCTCATAAAGTGTAAGCTCAGGTGTGTTATATTCTCTTGTGTCTCCTATAACATATAGCACAATGCCTTGTACATGGTATTGCTCAATAAATATTGGTTGAATGTTTGATCTGAGCTACTTGATTGTACCTTTAAGAGTAGTTAACAGAGTTAAGAAAATCAATGTGCTAGTCTAAGTCATTGTTTTGAAAAGATTTACACCATTGCAGTAGATTGCTGAACACTTTGTTTTATTTTATTCTTTATCTTCTTCAAGCAAAAGCTCTTTCTGTAGTTCTTCCTGAGTTAATTAAAAAAAGCAAGCATTACCTTATATTTCTAGATTTCCCTCTCAGGTGAAATGGTCTGTGCCCTTCACCAAAGCCTTTGCCAAAACTCACTTCTGCAGCACAAAATCTAGCTTCATTTTGTCTTAATAAGAGTCTCTAATGATACTAATACTAACACTACTACTATTAGAGATAATAATGAGAAAAATGTCAGGAAATATTAGAGCACTTCACTTCAGAGCACTCCCAAGCTCTATTTTGAAGTTTCTATAGACAGAGCTGGGATTTCTTTTGAGTCAAATCTACTTTTAACATTTATTGGGAAGTAGAATAAAATAAATCTTTTTGTTCCTTTAACTTAATAAATATGAAAGGTCTTGATTGTTAATTAGAATGCTTGTTTTACTTCAGAGAAGCCTTGGGCTACAATCAGGAAGTTCTTTTTAAAAGGTACAACTGAAGCATAGAACATATTTTGAACAGACAGTTAAACAAAAGAATTACCAGTTTTTTCACATAGTGCTATTGGAATTCAGAGGAGGGATAGATCACTGGTTGGCAAAAATTAGTAAAAACCTGGTTCAAGAAATATCAGGCTATGCTTTGAAAGAACAATAGAATTTGGGTAGGGAAGGGAAGAACTATCAAGAGAAGGTAATATCATGGACAAAAATATGGAAGTAGGAATGAGTGAGGCCATTCAAAGGAAAGGAATTGAGCTACTCTGAGAGACAGAGGAAGTGTTGGGAGAAGAGAAAACTGAATATGTTGGTGGGGCAAATTACTTTGTTCCTTTCTTCATACTAATTAGTGTTTTGAACATCATAGGCTAGTAGGACAGGATTAGGACCATTGTCCAGGTACTAACCATCATTTAAATTACACTTTGGATCAATCTTCCCAATTATCAAACTATGATTATATCAGAGCAGGCAGGACTCTTAGAGATCTTTAGTGAAATTAATCTGTCAAATACTAAAAGGACGGGAAGTATCAACTGGCTGAGTTACCGTACTGTGCTGCCTTTCTCATTGAAATCCCCTGCATCTAGAAAGATGTTCTTTTCCTCTTTTGGGGTCAAAGCTGTTCTACTGACTCTGTATAAAATGAGCAGATTTGTTGGCTGGGCTAGCATCTCCCACTCTGTAGATTGCAGACTTTGTTTCCTTTCCCTCCCTCAATAAAGAAGCAATCATTTAGCAGCTCTAAAATGCTGGAAAAGAAAGGCCTTTATTTTGGAGAATCAGTGTTTAGATTTTGAATGGTAGTTTATACATGGTGTGGTGCCCATTTTGTTCTGTTACCTGCTGCTGGAGGAGAAAAGAAACAAGTTTCAAAAGTGAAGCAGTTTCCAACATATAATATTTTCTTAAGGCCTTCTGCCCAGAACACCTCCCTTTCATTTAGAAACCATTAAAAACATAATAACTCACACCGATAGCAAAGAATAGGCAACCTCGACACTGGAGTTTCAAGCGAGGGCATTGAGGAAGAATTACGACTGCTCAGTGGGCTTGGGTAGTGAACTATGCCAGAATGATATCACCAGTGACCACAGGGGGTATTTTTAAGATAGTGAGGAAGTCTGAGATCTAACCTTAGGGACAGATTGCCAATGGGGAAAAAAAAAAGAAATCATTGAGAAACGCGTGAATAGATGAGCATAAGAAGAAAGGGAAGTTTTTCTTTTTCTAAAATCTTTGTTGTTGAAAGTATTGCATACGTCCCCCCATTAACTCCTTCTAGCCTTCCTCCACCTCCCACCCCAGGCCTTCAATGTCCTATTGTCTGTGTCCATGGGTTACCTGACTCAGTTACTATGGTAATCAGCTTCTAGTACACACTAATGCAGTATTCCAAGTGGAAACTGCAGATCGACTTGATCATTCTAATGAGATTAGAAGATGGGTTTCCATTCAGTGGAGTAGGAGACATTTATGAATGTGAAAATGGAAAATGACAGAAATAGCTGACAGCTAACAGAAACAGCAGTATAAATTAAAACACACACACACACACACACACACACACACACACACACAGCCAGTCTTAGTTGATGTAGTAAGTCTTGGTTACTGGAAATGAGACTTAATAAAAAAGAAATCTCCCCTAAAGATAGCATTTATTTTAACATGTTACCACAGCAGAAAGTCAAGCAGTCTGGAGCCTCATGAATAAGAGCAAATTCTTTAGTGGGATTGGTATAGTAAGGTGATTAGAATTATAGACTGGTTTTGTCTTGATAACAGGCTTCCAACCTTGTGTCTACCACTTCCTAACAATGTGCCCTTGGATAAGTTATTTTACTTCCCCGATATTTACTTTCCCCATCAGTGAAATAGAGATAATAGGATATATCTTTTAGACCATTGTGCAGATTTAATTGGGATTATAAATATAAGATATTTAGCATGGCCAGCCAGCATGGCTCAGTGGTTGAGCATCGACCTATGAACCAGAAGGTCACAGTTCAATTCCTGGTCATGCCTGGGTTGCAGGCTCAATCCCCAGAGAGGGATATGCAGGAGGCAGCCGATTAATGATTCTCTCTCATCATTGATGTTTCTATCTCTCCCTTGCCCTTCTTCTCTGAAATCAATAAAAGTATATTTTTTAAAAAAGGAAGGTATTTATCATAGTGTCTAGCACATAGAAAATACAAAAATACTAAATTTCTATACTATTTCTGTGCCTTCTTACCTTTACGACTGTTGACATTATTTTTAAAATAAATGTCTTATTTGGAATAACCTTAACATTACAGAAAAGTTACAGAGATGGTACAGAAGTTTTCTCTATGCTCTTCACCCAGCTTCCCCAAATATATATTACTATGGACATTTTTAAAAACTAAGAAATCATTGGTACAATACTATGAATTACACTCCAGAATTTACTTGGATTTCCCCAGTTTTTCCATTTATGTCCTCTGTCTGTTCTAGGATCCAGTCCACGATACCATATCACATTGAGTTGTCATATTTCCTTAGTTTCCTTTGATATATGATCATTTCTTAGATTTTTGTTTTTCATGACCTTGACATTTTTTAAGAGTACTAGTCAGATATTCATAGATTTCCCCTCTGTTTTATATGAAAATTGGAACTAAAACTGCCTTTCCAGCCGTGGGCAAACTACGGCCCGGGGGCCGGATCCGGCCCGTTTGAAATGAATAAAACTAAAAAAAAAAAGACCGCACCCTTTTATGTAATGATGTTTACTTTGAATTTATATTAGTTCACACAAACACTCCATCCATGCTTTTGTTCCGGCCCTCCGGTCCAGTTTAAGAACCCATTGTGGCCCTCGAGTCAAAAAGTTTGCCCACCCCTGCTTTAGACACTTATGGCTAGAAAATACTACCTTTCTATTAGTAAAAAGGGACTGGCGACTAAGTGAAAACTGCACTTAATCATAGATTTTGTAATTAGCCCTGGTAATTAGAAAATGTCTTATCCTTATATCAGTAATTCTTAGCACTATGCCTTGCACAGGATAGGCAATCACATATTTTTTCAATAAATAAGTGATCCTGATTTAATTGATTACAATAGTGTTTATATTTTGATTCATTTCTGTGTTGATGAACCTTTATTTTTTAAATTAAATGATATTTCCCCTCATGCTTTATAAACAAGAAACACCTAGGTGAATTTAACTAGTGCTTGCACCTTTGTCTTGTCTGGGTCTGCTAGGTGAAACACACATATGCACACACACATACACACATACACATACATATACATCACACTCACTTGATCCACAACAGGGATGATAACTGATTTCTGTATTGATTACTACGGTTTACACCTGCATGGAAATTTATCTTTAAACTATTGCAAGAAATCGAATGGAAAATGGGATTACAAAACCAGGAATGGCAAGAGTTATAGAAAGTCAGAAAATTGGATATGAATGATTGTATAAAGTATGTGTGTAAATATGTGCACATATACATGTGTGTGTGTGAGTGTTAGTATGTTCATGAAAAATGACTAGAAAGATATTCAGCTGCCAACAGGTTACTTTGATAAAGGTGAGTTTGGGAAAAGAGTAGGAAAAATTGGGGACCAAGTTTTAAATTTTTCCCTTGCTATACTTTTTTCCCAATAATAGGAAATGATAGGGAAAAAATGTGCTCTCTTTAAATAATAATTACAACAAATAGAAAATTGATAGTTTTGAGATTCTACAAAAGAATTGAATTTAGGATGAATGATGTTTATTTATTTATTTTTTTAAAATATATTTTATTGATTTTTCACAGAGAGGAAGAGAGAGGGATAGAGAGTTAGAAACATCGATGTGAGAGAAACATCGATCAGCTGCCTCTTGCACACCTCCTACTGGGGATGTGCCCGCAACCAAGGTACATGCCCTTGGCCGGAATCGAACCTGGGACCTTTCAATCCGCAGGCCAACACTCTATCCACTGAGCCAAACTGGTCAGGGCAAGGATGAATGATGTTTAGACAGCTGTTAGAGGACTCTAGGATTGCCGAATTTAAATATGTACAAGTTATACAAATGTGTACCTATTGCAATTAGATTGCTCAGAGAGCTATATATTCAAGAGCAGAATATCAACCAGCATTCCAAACTACATATTTTCATGTCATAAATTTGTCTATGCTGTCAGAGATAATGATGAGATCAGAGCTGAGACTTCCCCCAAACCTCCATTGCTGAGACCTTTTCTCAGAGCTGTTTCTACACAACCCCATGTGTGGCAAATTGAGCCCACAGCTGGAACATGCTTTTGTGAGGGCATTGGAATCTATTTACCGCCTATGTGCATAGACTGTATGTGGAGAGAAGCAAAAAGAACTTGGTTTTTAATGCATTCTGTCTGTCAGGGGTGCTGACATACAGTGTACAGTGGAGAGATCACAGAAACAGTTATGTGAACCAAAGCCAAAGGCAATGTGTTTGGAACAATTAGTTCTACTTCAGGGTAATTGCTGCTTTCCCCACTTGCTTTTTCTTCCAGCATCTGCTTTCTTCTCTCCATGCCATTGTTGGACATTTTGTGCACAGAAGGCAATTAATAGTGGAAGTTGTGATTAGTACAAATAGCTTGGTAAATGTTAGGCTAGTGATTTATTAAATCTACTTCTATTTTATGATTCTCAAAAAGCTGTAACTGAAAGAAACAAGGCAAATAATTTACAAATCTTATGAGTTTACAAATGTAATGGTTCATCAAACATTTATTGAGTGCTTCTTATGTCCCAGTTGCTGTGATAGAGGTGACTGGAAAAACTAATGGGAACATCAGAGGTAACAGTTTCTGTTGCACACTCAGAAATGAAGTAATCCTAAGCACTGTAACCACTGGTGATGCCAAGGAAATGAACATATAAATCTTTCACATTAATTCAGCTTTCTGAACAGCTGGTGATTTGACTCTGGAAAATAAAAATTAAGATGGAGATGCAAAACTCACAAAGATGAAGTGTATTTATTGGGAAAAAATCCACTTCTAATGGGCCCATGCAAATCAAACCTGTCCTAGGGAAAACCAGCAAAACCCTTCTACTTTCTCAAATTGGACTTAAATTGGAAGTTCGTTGCAGTATCTGATTTTCTAACCATTTCTAATACAACTTGAAAACACTAAAATAATTAACACAAATATAGCTTTAAGAGAAATGCAAAATAAATATATGCTATTTTGTTCTGATTTGTTTAGTTAAAAAGAAGTCTATACAACTGATCCAGAAATTCCAAAACTCAATGTGGGCAGAGTATTCACTCAGCCTTGCTTTCCAATCCCAGGTGGTATTTTGCCTTATAATTTGCTTATAAGCTGGTACATTGGAATACCTATAGTCATATTTCATTTCCAGTGCTTATTTTTGAGAGAAACTGCTAATATCTGCAGGATGCTTGAGGTTTTTGGGCCTCCAACTGTTGACTTTCTATAATCTTGCTGAAATGTTTGAAGAGAACAGAAAGTTCTCTGCTTTCACACTGAAGTGGAAATCCATTTAGGTTTGAGACCCTTTTGTCTGGCTATTTGAACAGTTTTGTGATTATTAAGTAAGATTATATACAAAGAACACTTTTAAAATCTCTAAATAACTTTAAAAATCTCTAAATCACAATCAAATGTAAGGTACATTAAACTCCCCTTAAAAGTCCTAGTTTTATTCAGTGGTCTCTTTTTTTTCTGGAATATTGATCTTTGAACCCCAAAGTAGTAAGAAAGAATTTTGAAGGAATTGTTATTTTTTTTCTTTTTTTATTGATTAAGATATTACATATGTGTACCCTCTACCCCCCCCCCCAGCTCATCCCCTCACCCCCCCGTTGTCCGTGTCCATTGGTTAGGCCTATATGCTTGCATATAAGTCCTTTGGTTGATCCTTCCCCCTTGCCCCCACCCTCCCCTACCTTCCCTCCAAGGCCCGACAGTCCAATCAAAGCCTCTCCGTCTCTGGATCAGTCCTTGTTCATCAGTTTATGTTGTTCATTATATTCCACAAATAAGTGAGATCTTGTGGTATTTATCCGCTCTCCAGTTCCATCCATGCTGTGGCAAATGGTAAGAGTTCCTTTTTCTTCTTCCTCTTCTTAAAGAATACCTTTCAGCATTTCATATAATGCTGGTTTGGTGGTGATGAACTCCTTTAGCTTTTTCTTATCCGTGAAGCTCTTTATCTGACCTTCCATTCTGAATGATAGCTTTGCTGGATAAAGTAATCTTGGTTGCAGGTTCTTGCTATTCATCTCTTTGAATATTTCTTGCCACTCCCTTCTGGCCTGCATGGTTTCTGTTGAGAAGTCAGCTGACAGTCGAATGGGTACTCCCTTGTAGGTAACTGACTGTCTTTCTCTTGCTGCTTTTAAGATTCTCTCTTTATCTTTTGCTCTTGGCATTTTAATTATGATGTGTCTTGGTGTGGTCCTCTTTGGATTCCTTTTGTTTGGGGTTCTCTGTGCTTCCTGGACTTGTAAGTCCATTTCTTTCACCAGGTGGGGGAAGTTTTCTGTCATTATTTCTTCAAAAAGGTTTTCAATATCTTGCCCTCTCTCTCCTTCTGGTACCCCTATAATTCTGATATTGGTACGCTTGAAGTTGTCCCAGAGGTTCCTTACACTATCTTCATATTTTTTGAATCTCTTTTTTTTTTTTTCTTTTTCGGTTGGGTATTTTTTGTTTCTTTGTATTTCAAATCTTTGACTTGATTCTTGGGATCCTCTTGTCTGCTGTTGGATCTCTGTAAATTATTCTTTATTTCAGTCAGTGTTTGCTTAATTTCTAGTTGGTCCTTTTTCATGTCCTCCATGGTCTCACTATACTCCTTGAGGGATTCATTAAATTTATCGGCGGTTTCCATAAAATTCTTGACAAACCTTATAAATGTGGCCTTGAACTCTATATCCAGTCGTCTGTCCTCCTCCGTTTCTGCCAATTGTGACCTGTTTCTTTGTCTCCGCATTTTGGCTGCTTCCCTGTGTTGATAGAGTGGCCCTGCGCGCCAGGTGTCCTGTAGGGCCCAGTGGCTCAGCCTCCCCAGTTACCTGGGGTGGACACTCTTGGTACACTCTTGGTGCCTTGGTTGTTGTAGGATCACTGGGAGGAATTGACCTCCAGGCCAATTGGCTGTGGGAAGCAGCTGTGTCTGAAGTGGGAGAATGGTCCCCCTCTGACCACTGGGTACAGTGGCTCCTGGATCTAAGGAGGTGCTAATTCAGCCCCTGCCTGAGGCCACACAGCCGGAGCCGCCACAAAGAAGCTCAGCTGTGAAGCAATGCAAGCCGCTGCGTGGCCTTGGGCCTTCTCTTGGAAGTTCCAGGTCTGCTTGGCTGGGCTGTAGTTAGGTACATTCATATGCAAAAGCTTCTGCAGCAGCCTGGGTGGGGCGGGGTCTCAGGGAGTCAAAAGGGCGAGAAAGAAGCTATGGCTGATTCTCCGCGCCCGGAGTCGCGTCTCAGTGTCCTGGTAATGGCTGCAAGCACCTCTGAGGGAAATCCGCCCTCAAGTTCGCCCGCTGCCGCCTGACAGAGCAGCCTCTCCCCGTATGAGACCTGGGTCCCCAGAGACTTCCCAGAACCGGAGTTCAGAGCAGTTGGGAGCTTGTGATTCAAAAAGACAGCCGCGTCCTCAGGTGCCACCCCCTTTCCGCGTGCGCGAGCGGCCGCCGTACCTCTGCACTCAGCCTCCGCAGCTCCTCTGGCTCTCAGCGTGCTTTTCTTTTCTTCTAGTTGTAGAAATTACACTCAGCCAGCCTTCCTGTTGTTCTGGGCGGTGTTTGCTCCGTCCTTTGGGATATTTCTCAATTGTTGTGTGAGGCGACTATTTCCCGGTGTTTATCTATGCCACCATCTTAGTTTCTCCGGAATTGTTATTTTTTAAAAATATATTTTTATTGATTTTTGAGAGACAGGGAGAGGGAGAGAGAAATAGAAAGACCAATGATGACAGAAAATCATTGATTGGCTGCCTCCTGCATGCCCCACACTGAGTATTGAGCCTGCAATCTAGGCATATGCCCTGACTTGGAATCAAACCAGGACCTCCTGGTTCATAGGTCTGTGCTCAACCACTGAGCCACACCAGGAATTGTTATTAAGAGGCCTATGCATAAAAATCTGCACTTAACATGAGGTCAGAGTGCCACACTCAGGCTTCCTTTTTTATTTGTTTTGCTTCTTTTTAATACGTACTTAATAGGCTGGTTATTTGGTTGAGATGCAGGAGTTATGGGAATGCAAATAGGAGAAAGAGGACTATTAGAGGCAAATTGCGTGACAGCAGAATAGACAGTTGAAAGCCTTTCAGTAAGAAGGTGAAAGAAATATGGAGAAACAGAGAGCTGTATTACAGCAGAGCACAATAACTGTAGTTCATAATGATGGTCCTCAGTTATTGAGGAAAGGCTAAATTATGTTCTATGTCCTTTGAGATGATAGAGAAGTAGATAATATTATCACCTGCCAGTATAGTTTAAATTTCTGAGCTTGAGATGCAAATTTCAGTTATCTGGAAAGCATGTCAATGTGAAGCATTTCATTCAAGGAAATGAAGCATTGCTATGGGAATATAATTATGAATTGCTTTTAGATGTGATGGGTCCCATCTGTTGCTTATAAATAAATGAAATGAAATAATTCCTAGCCCTGATTTGGTGATACCCCACCATCCTTCAGTTAGGTCAAGAGAGGTGAGAAGTATAAAGCTCAAACCAATAGACGATAAGCAACCATGAGCATTGCTTGTTCACCAAGTTGTGCTCTATGTCTAATACAGTGCCTGGCACTTTTTTAAGTGTGTGTGTGATGCATACATGTCATAGGAAAAAAGGGAATGCTGTAAAATCAAAGGTTTCAGTATGTTTTACCTTTCTAAAGGTCAATATAAAGTCAGCTATTGCTATATATCTAACAAAAGACTATCAATGGCATGTAACACTAATTTTGCTCATATGTGTAAGTGTTGGGTGCAGGTCAGGTGATCTAGGCTGGGCTCAGCTGGGTGGCTCTTAGCTGCAGATTGAGTCTGAATCTTCTCCGTGTGTCTTGAACTAGCCCATTATTCTGAAACTAGAGGCCCACTGAGTAAAATTGCATGAAATCCTAGACCAGTGATGGCGAACCTTTTGAGCTCGGCGTGTCAGCATTTTGAAAAACCCTAACTTAACTCTGGTGCCATGTCACATATAAAATTTTTTTGATATTTGCAACCATAGTAAAACAAAGATTTATATTTTTCATGTTTATTTTATATATTTAAGTGCCATTTAACAAAGAAAAATCAACCAAAAAAATGAGTTCGCGTGTCACCTCTGACACGCGTGTCATAGGTTCGCCATCACTGCCCTAGACCCACTGCGCACGGGATCCCAGGCCCCGTCGCACTGCTGAGGGAGTGGGACCCCAGACTCCGTTTGGTTGTTATGGCATTATGGCCACAGGCTTTTAATAATATAGATGCTTTTCTCATGTGATGATAGAGGTGCAAGAGGGCAAGGTAAAACATGAGAAAAATACCACATGATCTCACTCATTTATGGGTAATAAAGACCATTATAAACTGATGACCAAAAATAGATACAGAGGCAGAGCAGCATCGAACAGACTGTCAAACTACAGTGGAAAGGCCGGGAAAGGTTGAGGGGGCGCGGTAAGAGATCAACCAAAGGACTTGTATGCATGCATACAAGCATAACCAATGGGCATAAGACACTGGGGGGTAGGAGAGGCCGGGGGAATGTCAAGGCGGAAAAAAAAAGGAGACATATGTAATACTCTTTGTAATACTTTAAGCAATAAAACAAAATTTAAAAAAAGAAAAATTTCCTCCCAATTCTTGATCTTCTAAATTTTTTTCGACAAAGGTTCTAGTAGAGCAGTAATTGATAACTAAGAATGAGGTATCTGAATCAACATTTTCTCTGTGCCTGATGAATAGCCATAGCAAAATTATTATTGTACCTACGAAAAAACATGGCATTAAACAGATAGCTATTCAGCCTGTGTGATTATATCTAATTTAACTATGTTGTTCAATAGGGTTAATGTGCTCTATTGAATGGGAATTAGGACACCAGAAAACATCTATTTGATGGGTGGAATTGTGTTGGATTGCATGACTGTATATTTTCTGCTTGGCAGCTTTCATGCTAAGAATGAATCATTATCATGCTTTTTAACATGTATAATCTGAGATATTATCTGGCACTAGTAAGTGCATTATATGAATTGGCACTTGGAGAGTAGTCACAATGTTTGCTAACATATCTCTTAACTAAATTTAGTTATATAGATAGGTAGGTTAGATGATTTTATAGTTGAATTCCCACTTGTTAAAAATAACCTAAAAACATGTGTAGCAATTAAATTAGTACTTCCATCTCCAAGTTATTTATATCCTTTGTTCCCTTTAAGAGGATGAACATGACACTCTTTATTTTAGTAGAATATAGTGTAAAAATAATCAGAAACAGTGGTCCTACTGTGCTCTAGATACAACTTGGGTAGGGGTTCTAAACATGTGGTCCCAGATGAGCATCAGGGGTTTGTGAAACAATTTATCATTTGCAAAATAAATATATGTATACATGAACATCCTTTTCTGAAATATGTGTATAGCCTTCATCAGCCTTTTAAAAATTCAAAACTCAAAAGTCACTAACAAAACAATTGCTGCATGTCTAGAAGAGTTTGTGTTCAGTTCACTGTGGGCTCATTTTAAGAGTGATGACCAAATTCCTGTGTGCAGAGGAGGGTAAAGATTCTTTCAAACTGGGAATATTCAGTCTAGAGAAGAGAAGGGGAATTGAGAGATTCTGAGCTGTTTTCCACTCTTCAAAGGGCAGTCATATAAAGAAGAATTTGTCTTATAATTTTATAAAAGAGTAAGAGGAAAGATGTGTAGCAGCAGGTTTCAACTCAAGCTAAGAGTAAACTTTGTAATAATCTCAACTTTCAAGAAGTATAATGAATAGTTTATTATTTACCTTCAAAGTTTTTCCAAGTATAAAGCTAAAATAACTAGATATTATAGTGTTGCTGCTATGGTATGACTACTCATGCTCTCCTATGTGAATTGCTTCAATAATTTGTATAGGGGCTTGACTTTTATTTTTGAAAAATATAATAAACGCATTCACTTCAGGTATGGTGGCATGTTTAAACTGTAGAATCTTATATGTTTTTATCCATTAAATCATAAAGTTTAAGCACTATAAATAATTTAAATATTTGATCTAGCTCCCTCATTTTATAGATAAGGAAACTCAGGTATCTAGAGTTTGCTTTATATTCAACATTACACAGTAAGTAGTAGAACAAGGCCTTGACCACTGCTCTAAGTGCTTTTGCTAGATACATTTTGACCTTCACAATGGGTAAGGCAAACTGGTTCTGTTAACTTGGAGTATAAAATGAGATGACGTATATAAAAGTGATTTGTAAACTGGTACTATAAAATGCTAGTATATAGTAATAATAAGCCTGAATGGAATGTTAGAATATAATTCTATAGTAGAAACAGGAAATAATTAGAAAGACACAGAGCAGTTTGGAATAGAGAAGTAAATATTATCATCCCCAACTTCTTCCTTCTTGGAAATCAGATCTTTCCCACACTTTTGACAAAATTGTGATCTTCCCTCTTATAAGATTATATATTTGCTGGGAATTTATATGTTATTTACAACTATAAGCATATACAAATGAAGAAGCAGAATTGACATAGAGGAGGGATCCTATAAATATCTAAATGTTGCATCCCTGGACTGTATTTTGTGGATTTCTTAATCTTGAATGGTTAAATTTAAGGGACTTGACATGGAATCTTGACATCATGAAAAGTAAAGATCTGATCTTGGCAACTAATTATATGTTAGCTGTTATTGTGTCTTAGATAAAGGGTGCTTGGAAGCTCCTATATATATCTAATGGATGTATCGGAAATAAAAATAATTACTAAATGCCTCTTATTTATGTATTAAATGGTGACTTAAACATTACCCTCTCAACACTACTTAACCTGAAGCCTTTCAAAACAGCAATATAATGTTGTACAATACTTTGAAGATTTTAAAATAGCCTTTCTATTACTAAACTCACTTGAATATTTTTGTTAAGAAAACCTGAAAATAAAAATAAAGACACCATGTAATAGGTGTGATGGCTTAAACATCTTCAAGGGAGATTTAATTTTGTCTATACTAGTGAGACTGGAGCTAGGAAGATAAACATTTAGGAGGTAGTTGCAAAAGTTCAGGTGAGAAATCAGAAGGCTCAAACTAGGGCAATTTTAATAATGGTAAGAGTACCAAAGAGGAGATATGTCTAGGAGGTACTTAGATAGGAAGACTTGATAGTGTTGGATGATAATTCAATAAATCCAGCATTTTCAACTGGTAGCTGATACTGTTCTTATGCCTTATTATTAGTTATTCCCCCATATTTCCAGTTTCAAGAATCACAAAGAGGCATCATGTTTTGCAACCTACATGTACCAGGTCCCAAAGCCAGAGGCAAAATCTCATGGATGGAGGTGGGGAAGTTAAACCACATTAAGGGAGCAATACCACCGAAGTAGTTAGAAATAATTTGTCCTCTCAGTCATTCTACCACCTCTTTGGAGGTATACATTGCTGGTCTCAGCTCGAGGTCACATTTGTCAAGTACTCAGAAGTCTGCACTGTTCCACCATTCTACCAGTTGCTGCTGAAATCTTCATCAGTTCTCCAGAGGGCCTTACTTACCTCTCACTTAATGAGTTAGACTTATCCTAAATGGAGCATCATTCCATCTCTGACTTGGTCAGAGAAAAAACCTGCTCAGAGTAACAGCCCTAAAGAAAATTAGCACAACCACAAGAATGTCATGTCAACTTTTCATCCATAGAATAATATATAACCCAAGTCTTCTTTGAAGGGACCTTCAGGAAGAACCAGCTCGCAGCAGCTTGCTAATGGTCATGTCTTCTTAAATCTATGTCATCTAAGTCAATAAAGGAAGGGTAGTGTGCAAATAGCAGAGAGAGCTATGCCATCTCAACCCGACCTTTTGTTTTAAGCACTTCTTTTCATGGAGGTCCATCATATCAAGCTCTGGATGTCAATAGTTTTTAAATTTTGACAATCAGCAATCATGCTTATAAATAGGATTAAGAACAAACCAAAATGCCACTCTTTTCCATAAAAATATACACTAGAATAAAGTGAGTGAAATACTTGTGATTAGAGGTAATTTAGAATTCTCTTTATATTAAAATAAAATTGTTGACACACTCTGATAATCTATCCTATCTAATAAAAGAGAAAGATGGTAATTGGCATATGACCGCTACCCTTCCCATTGGCTAATCAGGGAGATATGCAAATTAACTTCCAGCCAAGATGGCGGCCGGCAGCCAGGCAGCTGATGCGAACAGGGAGGCTTGCTTACTTCAGTGACGGAGGACTCCAACCTTCCCCACCTGACTTGCCGGCCTCTCAGCTGCAACTCTAAGCAACTATGTTGCGAATAAAGAAGCTAAAAAACCCCCAGAAACCTGCTTTACTCAGTGGAGCTTCAGCCAGCCGGACCGCAACATTGTATCAAATACAGATGGTAAACAAAGGCCAGAAACCTGTTTTCAGCAGCTGAGGCCCCAGAGCTAAAGCTGGCCCAGAATAAAAAAAAAAGAAAAAGAAAAAAAGGAGCGGTTGGGAGCTTCAGTCACCCGTCAGCCTGAAAAAGGCCCTCAGCCCCTCAGCCAGACTAGCCAGGCACCCCAGTGGGGACCCTCACCCTGATCCAGGACACCCTTCAGGGCAAACCAGCCAGCACCCACCCATGCACCAGGCCTCTACCCTATATAGTAAAAGGGTAATATGCCTCCCAGCACCGGGATCAGCGGAGCCGCGAGGCCTCCCGGCACCGGGATCAGCGTGACAGGGGCCAGCGCCCAAACCCCCTGATTGCCCTGCGGCTCTGTGTGTGACAGGGTGCGGCGCCCCAATCCCCCCACCCCCCCACGGGCCCTGTTCTGTGTGTGACGGGGTAGAGCCATAACCTCCCCATCGGCCCTGCCCTGAGTGTGAGAGTGGCTGCACCCCAACCCCCTGATCGGCCCTGCTCTGTGGGTGATAGAGGGCAGTGCCCCAACCCCTGATGGACTCTGCTCTGTGCGTGACAGGGGGCTGCGCCCCAACCTCCTGATTGGCCCTGCTCTGTGTGTGACAGGGTACAGTGCCCCAACCCCCCTGATGGGCCCTGCTCTATGAGTGACAGGGGGAAATGCCCCAACCCCCTGATTGGCCCTGCTCTGTGCATGACAGGGGGTGGCGCTGCAACCTCCCCATCGACCCTGCCTTGAGTGTGACAGGGGATGGTGCCCCAAACCCCCAATCGGCCCTACCCTGAGCATGACTGAGGGTGGCATCGCAACCTCCCAATCTGCCCTGCTCTGTGTATGACAGGGGAAGGTGCCCCAACTCCCCAATCGGCCCTGCTCTGAGTCCGACCAGGGGCTGCATCTAGGGATTGGGCCTGCCCTCTGCCACCTAGGAGCAGGCCTAAGCCAGCAGGTCATTAGCTCCCAAGGGGTCCCAGTCTGCGAGAGGGCACAGGCCGGGCTGAGGAACCCCCCTCCCCCCCGAGTGCACAAATTTTTGTGCACCGGGCCTCTAGTTTATATATAAAAAGCCTAAGCAACTGGAGCGACCAGAACAACCAGAATGACCGGAATGACCTGTCGCTATGATGTGCACTGACCACCAGGAGGCAGATGCTCAACACAGGAGCTTCCCCCTGGTGGTCAGTGTGCTCCCACAGCCAACCCCTGTCTGGCCAACCTCCTGTAGTACCTCCCCCCAGCTGCCGAGTTGCGACGGGGAACCTGGGGTGGATGGTGGCGGATCCAGTCCCTTTCTCAGGGAGACCAAGGCCTGGCTCAATCCTTAGGGCTGGCGTCCTCCCATGCCCCATCCCTCCCCCAGGCTGGCAGACCACAATTGGCCCACTGCCCACCCATCATGGTGGCAGCGTGGCAGCAAGGAAAGGAGGAGGGTGAGTGGCAGAGTACTGTGCGGTGATGGGGCGCCGACAATGGTGGCATCGGCATCCAGTGTCTGTTTCTTCCGTGCCCAGCCCAGCAATTATTGCCTCCTCTCCTGACCCCATCATGGCCTTTGGGCCCTGGGCTGGGACAGGAAACTAAGGGTGGGTGGCAGCGGATGCAGCCCCTTTCCCAGGGGGGAGGGGGGGCGAATGCTGGCTCCCTCCTTGGGTCCAGCAGCCAACCTCCCATGCCCTGTCTCTCCTTCCAGTAGGCAGGCCCTGATTGGCCCACCACCCACCCACTGCAGTTGCAGCGTGGCTACGAGGGAAGGAGGAGGTGGGGAACCACATGGTGGCAGAACACCCACGATGGCAATGGCGTCCAGTGTCTTTTCCTTCCTTGCCCCGCCTGGCAACCATCGCCTCCTCTCCAGCCTGGCACTGATTGGCCTGGCCCTGATCGGCCCTGATCGTTGGCCAGGCCTAGGGACCTCACCCATGCAGAAATTTCATGCGCCGGGCCTCTAGTTTATTATAATAATAAATTATCTCATCTGATGCTAACACATCCATCCCTTATGGTGTCTAAAATTCTAATTATTAAGGAACTTAGTTTCTAAGTATTTTTAAAAATAATTTTTTATTCTTCAAGTGTAGTTGGTATACAATCCTATATTAGTTTCAGGTTTATGACCCAGTGGTTAGATATTATATAACTTACTAAGTGATCACCTCAATAAATCTAGTACCCATCTGACACCATATGTAGTTATTACAATATTATTGACTATATTCCCTATGCTATACTTTACATCTTATGACTATTCTGTAACTACCAATTTGTACTTCTTAGTCCCTTCACCTTTTTCACCTATTGCCCCCAATCCTTTTAATCTGACAACTGTCAAAATGTTCTCTATATCTATAAATCTGTTTCTGTTCTGCTTGTTTATTTTGTTTTGTTTTTTTTTTTTAGATTCCACATATAAATAAAATCACATGGCATTTGTCTTTCTCTCCCTGACTTATTTCACTCAGTATAATACCCAGTAGGCCCCTCCATGTTGGAGCAGATGGCAAGATTTCATTACTTTTATGGCTGAGTCATATTCCATTATACGTATTCACCACTTCTTTATCCATTCATTGATTGATGGACACATATTGCTTCTATATCTTGGCTGTTATAAATAACTAGACGCCCAGTGCATGAAATTTGTGCATGGGTAGGGTCCCTAGGCCTGGCCTGCGATCAGGGCTGATCAGGTTCCCTTCTTTCCTGCCTCCCTGCCTCCAACCTTCCTGCCTCCTCCTTCCCTTTCTGCCCAAGCGATGCCACCACGCGGTTCCCTGCCTCCTCCTTCCTTAGCTCCCTCAGCACCCTGCCACCACCACTGGTCACCTCCCATGTTCCGTGTTACCCCCTGGTGGTCAGCACACGTCATAGCAAATGATCGAACTCCCAGTCTCCTGGTTGAACTCCCAAGGGGACACTCCCGAGGGGACACTTTGCCTATTAGCCTTTTATACATATATAGATGCTGCAATGAACATATGAATATATATATATATATATATATATATATATATATATATATATATATATTCACTGAATCTGCCCCTTGAGTATGTCACTTGTGGAAGTGATTGGGTGATACTTTTATGTGATCTGAAGCTGTCCACTGGGTACACTGGCTCTGAGGTATCTTAAGAGATGCAGGTTAAGGTCAACCAATGTCTGTGTTCTGTCTGGTTTCACGCAGAATGAGCTACAAAGTGATCTGAAGATGGCTGCCTCTTTTTTTTTTTTTTGGTCTTGGAGGTGCCCAGAAGAGGCCAAGCTGTGAAGATTATATATATATATATATAATATTATATATATATATATATAATCTTTGACTTTGTGTCTTGGGTTTCTTCAGATAAATACCTAGATAAATATCTCTTGTCATAGGCTTTCTTTTAAAGTCTATTTTGTCTGGTATAAGTATTGCTACCTCATATTTTTTGTTGTTTATTTCCATTTTTATGAAATATCTTCTTACACCCCTTTACTTTCAGTCTTGTGTGTCTTTTTATCTGAAGTGAGTCTTTTGTAGACAGCATAGGTCAGGGTTTTGTTTTGTTATTCATTCAGCCACAATATGGCTTTTGATTAGAGCACTTAATTCATTAGCATTTAAAGCAATTGTTGATAGATATGTTTTTATTGCCATTTTATTTATATATTTTATTCTTTTTCTTAAAGAAGAACTTCTAAAATTCCTTGTAATTCTAGTTTGGTGGTGATGATCTCCTTTAGCTTTTTCTTGTCTGGTAAGTTCTTTATCTGTCCTTTGATTCCAAATGATAGCTTTGCTGGGTAGAGCAGTCTTGGTTGTAGGTTCTTGCTTTTATCAATTTGAATATTTTGAGCCAATCCCTCCTGGCATGCAATGTTTCCATTGAGAAATCATCTCACAGTCTTATGGGAGCTCCCTTGTAGGTAACTAAATGCTTTTCTCTTGCTACTTTTAAGATTCTCTGTCTTTAACCTTTGGCATTTTAATTATCATGTTTCTTGAAGTGGGCCTTTTTGGGTTGATCTTGTTTAGGATTCTCTGTGCTTTCTAAACTTGTATGTCTATTTTTTTCACAAGGTTAGGAAAGTTTTCTATCATTATTTTTTAAAATAGATTTTTCAATTCCTTGCTCTCTTTCTTCTACTTCTGACATGAATGATGTGAATGTTAGTATGCCTGAAATTGTCCCAAATGCTCCTTAAACTATCCTCAATTTTTTGACTCTATTTTCTTTTTGCTGTTCTGATTGGGTTGTTACTTATCTTTCAAATTACTGATTTGATTCTCTGCTTCATTACTTTACTATTGATTCCTTGTAATGTATTCTTCATTTCAGTTATTGTATTCTTCATTTCTGACTGGTTTTTTTTTTTATGTTTTCTCTCTCTCTGTTGAAGTTCTCACTAAGTTCACCTACTCTTCCCCTGAGTTCATTGAACATACTTATTTCCAGTGTTTTCAACTCTGCATCTGGTTGATTGCTTGTCTTCATTTTGTTTAGTTCTTTTTCTGGAGTTTTGTTCTGTTCTTTCATGTGGGACATGTTTCTTTGTCTTCTCATTTTAGCTACCTCCTTGTAATTGTTTCTGTGTATTAGATGGAGCTTTTATATCTCGCAGTCTTGGTAAAATGTCATTATGTAGTAGGTGTCCTGTAGGGCCCAGTTGTGCACCCTTCCAGGTCACCTGAGTTGGACGCTCTAGGTGTGACCCTGTGTGGTCTCTGTGCATCCTCATGGGGTAGTTGAGCTTTGATTCCTGTTGGTTTGTCAATGGGAATGATTTATCCTGAGGCCAATTGGCTGTGAGGATAAGTTGCTACTACCATGGAGGTTCTGTTGTGCAGGGATAGTCCCCACAGAGCAGGATTTGCCTCAGTGGGCCTCTGGTGACCACTGAATCTGCCCCTTGAGTATGTCACTTGTGAAAGTGATTGGGTGATGCTTTTATGTGATCTGAAGCTGTCCACTGGGTGCACTGGCTCTGAGGTATCTTAAGAGATGCAGGTCAAGGTCAACCAATGTCTGTGTTCTGTCTGGTTTCACACAGAATGAGCTACAAAGTGATCTGAAGATGGCTGCCTCTTTTTTTTTTTTTTTTGGTCTTGGAGGTTCCCAGAAGAGGCCAAGCTGTGAACCAAGGTTGACTGCCAGTAGTGCCATGCCTGGAACCACTTAGCAAGAGGTACAGGGCATGCCAAGACCCAATGTTGCTTTTTTGGGGATTGTGAACCTTTGAAAAATTTTAGGAAACTCCACAGCATAAGCCAAGACAGACTATTTGTATGCAAAAGCTTTTGGAAAGGGTTTGGTTGGGCTGGCAAGTTGGGTGGGGTTTCAGGGAATCACCAGGGCAGGGGGAACACTGTTAGCCAGGTTGATGAAGACTCAGATATGGCGCTTGCCTGTGCCTGCATGGGGAGGGCTCAGTAAAGGAACAATGGCCTCTGTTAGCACTTCTGTCTGGGAGAAAACTATCCTTTCAGCCCCTGCCTCAAAGCCAGACAAATCGAACTTTTACCCCAGCACTGGAATTCAGAGTGAGTCTGAGGAAGTCCATGTGTGAGCCCTTTAGAAGCAAGTCCTAGGACTCTAGCAGCCCTCCATCTTACTCAGCCACAATATCTGCTGGGTTTTGCAGCCCACAGTCATGGGGACTTTTCTTCTAGGCACTGGAATCCTGGTGTGGGGCTAGGACCCTTGCTCCTCGGGGAGGACCTCCACAACTGATATTTTTCACCACTACAAATGGGTGTGGGGTGAGCTCATTCTGCATCTCTGTCCTTCCTACTTGTCTCAGCATGGCTTCATTTTTGAAAACATTTTAAAAGATTTTTGAATTTTGGTTTTTATAGAGAGGAAGGTAAGGGAGACAGAAAGAGAAACATCAATGTGAGAGCACCTCTCCTTACCTGGGATGGAGCCACAACCTGGTAATGTTCCCTGACCAGAAATAAAAACTTTCAGTGCATGGGATTATGCCCAATTAACTGAGCCACACTGGCCAGGGTTTAATGTGGCTTTTTTATATCCTTAGTCATAAGATTTCAGGTGGTTCTTTTTCAAAAAATAAAAATAGGACATCAAGCCCAAGTTTTTTTTGTTTTTTTAATTTATGCGCATGTCTGACATGTATTCCCCTGGTGAAACCATTGGGACAAATCCATCAACCATGTGGCCTTGCTGCATGGAAGGGACATGGTGGAGCTCATGTTTTGGCAAAGCTTTTGACATGTTTGGACTGTAATAGCTGCTTGGACTCCTTTCCCTGGGTTTCATCAACACAGACTACCTGTGTGAGATGTGGCAAGTCATTCAAAGTCGAGCCTGAGGATCTTTCTCTTCCTTCCTTTTTAATGTATTAATTGAACAGAGATTTGGTACATGTCCCTCATCTGTGTCAGGACTGAGGATAGGAAGTCAAAGTAGAATGCTGCCTATACACAGGAAGTAGCTATGTTGTATTGCTCATGGTAGTGGTGATGATTAAGGCTAATGTGTTGCAGTTGAGATGAATCAATGTATTCTGAGGGTTCAGGCAGTTCTGAATAATGATTGTTCTGTAGTTTAATTGTAATTCTTTTTTGTAAATATATTTTATTGATTTTTTACAGAGAGGAAGGGAGAGGGATAGAGACTTAGAAACATCAATCAGCTGCCTCCTGCACACCTCCTATTGGGCATGTGCCCGCAACCAAAGTACATGCCCTTGACTGGAATCGAACCTGGGACCCTTCAGTCCTCAGGCCAACGCTCTATCCACTGAGCCAAACCAGTTAGGGCTAGTTGTAATTCTGATGTGGTTGTGGGAGGATGCAAATACCACATTTACTTACTCTGCCATCTTGACCAAAAGCCTAGTTTTTGTATCAGACTGTTTCACTCTCTCAGGCTCCTCATTTCCATTTTCAAATCCAATCATGGCCTCCCCATGTATTTTCTTAGAGGAAGAAAGTTATTATAAGAGTAGTTTGTACATACCTTAGGCTTCATGGCCTCCATGTTGCACAATATGAGACCATTATATTATGGGGCAAATTATATGATTCAGCCTCCAACTGCTCTAGTAGTCCATAGAAGTGAGGGATTGATGTGGGCTGAGAATTTTTGGTGATTCTGTTAATGAGCCAGGGATACTTTCCTATTGAAACCACACAACAACCCTGTAAAGCATGTTCTCATTTATCCCCATTTTATGTAAGAACAGACTGAGTCTCATCAAATTTAACTAACTTTCCAGTGGCCACAAAGTTGGTAAATATTATATTTAGAATGGAGACTCAAGTCTCTCTCATTCTAAAGCCAGGGTATATACTTTTTGACTACATGATATTATTTGCCTGAAAGTGGGGGGCAGAAGGGTTTAAGATGGGCCTTGAAAGATGGATAAAGTTTCAATAGGAAGAGTTCTAGAAAAAAAAAAAAACACAGGAATTTCCAAAAGAGAAAGCAGAATAGCAAGGATGCAGAGATGAGACTGATAATGACTCTCCTGGTTAGTGACCAGACCAACTTAATTCATGGTTTTAATGAAGAACTTTGAGTTGAAGACAGGAATATAATGTGGGAAAATGGGGCTGCTGGTCCTTGAAAGCTAAGACATGTAGTTGAAATTTGACATCAGAAACCACAGTGAATTTCTTGTTCTCTGATTTAAGACGTGGGCCAGGGCATGGTGAAGAAAATTATCTTTATTTGGTTAAATAAATTAGAAAAAGCATTAAGTTATTCAACACATTTAAATGCAGAGGAAGTTAATACATGAGCCTCTAGGAATTTGTTTGAGGGGTGGGTAGTGTCAGATTATTTTGTAAGATTTTATGGGACAAATAGCCACTACTTTGAATAGAAACTCTTCCTAAAACAGGCTGATGTTATTTTTGAGAAACTACATTTCTAATTTTATTCCATTATTGGATTTTAATCAAGAGAAATAATTAAATCAATCCCTTCTAAGCTATCACTCTGGTAGGATGACCTAGTTTACAGTTAGGTTTTAAAACTCAAGAGAGTCTATAGCAGTGGTTCTCAACCTTGGCTGCACATTAGAATCACCTGGGAATCTTTTTAAAATCCTGATTTCTGGGCCTCATTCTCCAGAAATTCTGTTTCTTTGTTATGGAGTGGGGCCACAACATTAGTAACAAAGAAACAGAATTTCCGGAGGATGAGACCCAGAAATTAGGATTTTAAAAAGATTCCCAGGTGATTCTAATGTGCAGCCAAGGTTGAGAACCACTGGTCTATAGAACAGTGTTTCTTAAATTTGAGTGTATATCAGAATCACCTGGAGATTTGTTAAAACACAGATCTCTGGGCCCCACCCACAGTGGTTGCCATGCAGCATGTCTAGGGTGTGTCTGGAGAATTTTCATTTCTGAATAAGTTTCCAGGTCATGCTTATGCTGCTATTCCATGGACCATACTTTGAGAACCACTGTCCTAGGCTGATTTCTCAAAGAGCCTATCTCAGAATCAATTAGGTGGAGCAAACAACTAAACCCTAAATCTGTGTTTAGTGAATTGATAGGTAGAGACTAGAAATAAGGAGCTCACATCATGTATTCTTAGGGAAGGCAGTTCATTAAAATGGAAAGCGTACAAAGTTTTGGAGTCATCTAAATTCCAGCCCCAGCCCTTTTTTTTTTTTTTTTTTTTTTTTACTAGATGTATAGTTTTGTAAGTTACTCAACATCTCTAACATTCGGTGTCCTAACCTCTAAAACAGATTTAATAAAATACAGTTATGTTAGGGTTGCTGGGAGGATTGAGTGCAATGATCCAGGTTACACTTGGATGTCTGCTTTGATAGGTTAGATATTTGACAAATATGCAGTTTATTAAAGCAAACAGTACCTAAGAAGTTATTTTTTTTAAATATATATTTTATTGATTTTTTACAGAGAGGAAGGGAGAGAGACAGAGAGTCAGAAACATCGATGAGAGAGAAACACCGATCAGCTGCCTCCTGCACATCTCCTACTGGGGATGTGCCCACAACCCAGGTACATGCCCTTGACCGGAATGGAACCTGGGACCCTTTAGTCCACAGGCTGATGCTCTATCCACTGAGCCAAACCGGTTTAGGCAAGAAGTTATTTTTTAAAAAATATATTTTATCGATCTTTTACAGAGAGGAAGGGAGAGAGATAGAGAGTTAGAAACATCGATGAGAGAGAAACACCGATCAGCTGCCTCCTGCACATCTCCTACTGGGGATGTGCCCACAACCCAGGTACATGCCCTTGACCGGAATGGAACCTGGGACCCTTTAGTCCACAGGCTGATGCTCTATCCACTGAGCCAAACCGGTTTAGGCAAGAAGTTATTTTTTAAAAAATATATTTTATCGATCTTTTACAGAGAGGAAGGGAGAGAGATAGAGAGTTAGAAACATCGATGAGAGAGAAACACTGATCAGCTGCCTCCTGCACATTACCCATTGGGGATGTGCCCGAAACCAAGGTACATGCCCTTGACCGGAATCGAACCTGGGACCCTTGAGTCCACAGGCCGACACTCTATCCACTGAGCCAAACCAGTTAGGCCCTAAGAAGTTATTTTGAAGGTGTAAGTGGAATAGTATGGCTTCATCTGTGCTTTAACTCATTAAGTGTGAGTATTTATTAGTTGCCCTGAAAGTTGCTCCTTTGTATCACTTTGAAATCTCTATAATGTCCTACCAGAGTAATATTATTTTTTCAGTCAGGATCTCTGACTAGAAAATGAGTATTTTTGAAATTATACTGCTGCAGGTTAGATTCCTTCAAATAGGAATAATTTTAAAGTAAAAGAAAGGTTGCTGTCATCAAGTGTCAAAGGATCAGATCTTCATTTTATCTGTCATTCCTACCCATTTTAAGAATAAATTGCCAGAGAAAAAAAGCTTCCTGTGAGCCTGTAAAGGCCTAGGCCCTTAGGTATAAGATTAGCTTTTATTCAAGGGCAAGCACTAGAGAACGAGTGATCACAGTTGAATGGTATGACAAGCTATAAACCATATCAGGTGTTGGTTTTGACTCTGCTATCCCTGCAGTAAGAGTTCAGGTCTTGGTCTCTACATGGATTGATGGGATCTTTGATCAGGCTCTGTGTTGTAGTTGTCTGTTGGTATGCTTCCACGTCATTAGTTAATTTGGGAATTAAATGTTTCTCCCCGAATACCTAAAATCTTGCTACTTAAAGTATGATCTGTGGACCAATAGCATCAGCATCCCCTGGGAGCATGTTAGAAATGCAGAATCTCAGGCTCTACTTCAGACCTACTGAGTCAGACTCTGCATTTAACAAGATCCCCAAGTGATCCCTATGTACATTGAAATTTGAGAAGTACTCTACCAGGTGACTTCTAAGGTTCTTTGGGGTCTAATGTTTAGGGTCCTAAGGAAACTTGTACAGGCATACCTCATTTTATTGCCCTTCACTTTATTGTGCTTCGAGATATTGTTTTGTTTTGTTTTACAAATTGAGGGCAAGACCTTCCACCAACTGGCTTTATTGTGATACTTGCTTTATTGTGGTAGACTGGGACTGAGCCTGCAATATTTCAAAGGTAGGTCTGTAAATATTTTTACTTTTATTGTTCCCTTTGAAGTAATGACTTGCATTATTCTTTCTTGTGTCTCCCTGTTACTTTTCTTCATCTCCTCATCTAACATCTTTCAATAACCAGCTCAAATATCACTTTCTTTGTGGCATCTTTTGTCCTCTTGACTCCCATCACATTTCATTTGTTCTTCTAAAATAGTATAATATCAAATTGTGTTCCACTAGACCAGTAATTTGCCAGCCTGGCTATGAATTCAAATCAGCTTGCAGCTTTTAAACAAACACAGATGCCCAGTCTAGACTCATTGAATCGCAACCTTTGTGGGAAGGGGTGGGTACAGCCTAGGCCTAGACATTTTTTAAAATTCCTTGGGTAATTTTGATATGCATTTCTGATGATGAACCACCATGAGAGAAAATGATCTCTCTGTGAGCCAAAGTTCTTTTATTTCCCCCAGACTTTTGTCTGAATGCATACTTATTGGATTAAAGAATGACTAATTTACTTGTTTTTTGTAATACATTAAGTTCTTCAATGACAAGTCCTTGTCTATGTCATCTCTTTGTATCCTGGGCCTTTCAGAAGGTTTGGTAAATGGTAGATATTCAGCACACATTAATTCCTGTAACTGTTACCTTTCTGAAGGCATTGGAGTCAGAAAAAAAAAAAGAGTTTGAATCATGCTCTGCCATTTTTGTAGCTATGTGTCCTTAGCAAGTTACATGATCACTTACTCAGTTCATTTGATCAATGATTTTGGATATTTATTGACTACCTACAGTGCACCATGTACTATGCTAGATGCTTGGGATACAGTGGCAAACAAGACAGTTAACTTCCTATTTTTGGAGCATACATTCTAGTGGAAGAGATGGACAAAAGAAACAAAAAGGTCAATAAAAATGGAAAATTGGAATAATGTACAAGCAACAAACAAGGAACTGAGAAAGTGAATAATGGTGGTAAAGAAACTAACTTTATATGCAAAGACATTTAGGTTGATAATCAAGGGATGAGATGGATCTTGTAATGGTGGGGATATGGGAACTGAAAATGGGGAGTGCAATGTGTTCAAAGCAGGAAATGCTCAGTGTGTTTGAAAACAAGAGAGAAGACCAATGTGATTGGAGTTCAGTGAGTAGGGAGGAATTAGGGCTAGGTTGTGTTGGTATTAACACTGGAGAAACAGGAATGCCTAAAGTTGCTTTGATCTAGTCATTCTCCTCTCTGAGAAACAAGGTACAACATTGTTTTTAGTTGGACTAGAACCTGACAGTCCCCAAGTAGTACCAAGGAAATCTGGGTTAAAGCTTCTGGTGTAGCCTAGAGTCTCTACCACTCAGTAACAACCAATGTAATTCTGGGATCTCATGACATCTGGCCAGACATGATAAGGAAACTTGAGATGATGTTGCTTTTGATTAAGGCAGAAGACATTAATATGACTGGCTTTTGAGGCTATTTTACCAATGCCTAAGTGACATAACATTAGTGTGACCTTTTTATATAGTTACTGCTCTTATAAGAAATTCCCTTCATGGATATTGACTGATCAAAATAGCAATTCTTTTGAAGGGTGGGGGAACAAGAAAGGCTGTGGAGAAAAGTCAAAACTTTCTTCCCCTTACATTACTCAATCTGTTTGAACCTCAGTTTTCTTATCTCTAATACTAGAGGCCCAGTGCATGGATTCATGCACTGGTGGGGTCCCTCGGCGTGGCCTGTGGGGATCAGGCTGAAACCAGCAGTCCAACGCTGCCTGCTGCTCCTGCTCATCCCAGCCCCTCTGTGCCTGCTGCAGGCTTGCTCTGTCAGTCCAGATTGGGAGAAGCTCACACTACTGCAGTGGCACTCGCCAGCTGTGAGCCCTGCCTCTGGTGCCTGTCGATCTGGTAGGGCCTTTAGCATATCTCTGCTGTGGGAGTGCACTGACCACCAGGGGGCAGCTCCTGCATTGAGTATCTGCCCCCTGATGGTCAGTGCATGTCATAGCGACCGGTCAACCGGTAGTTTGGTCACTTAGGCTTTTATATATATAGATAAAAAGACTTACAGCAACTATATCTAATAATTAGTGTGAGTATAAAATAAAATAATTCATGTGTAGCCATTCATAAGCCTGTAACCAAATTAGCTAGTCTTATGATTAGATTATTAGAATTGAATGCAAAACTATGAAAACACTTTAAAAAGTCATCATGCACAACAGATTCTGTTAAGGTAGCCAGTTTGTTCTTTCATCCCTGCCACCCAATATCAGCACATGCGGCTCCAAAGTCTTAGAGCTAAAATACATTAGAAAAACGGACTTAATTCAAAGTGATAATAATGAAATAAAACTCATTGTCCCTAGTCTGTGGTGAATTTTTTAATCTAAAAAGGGGATGGATAAGGAAAACAGCTCTCCTCCCCTTTTCTTCTTTTCACCCACCTGTGGCTTATAAATTTGGCCCCAGAGACAAGGGTAAAGAGGGTCAGCAGTGGTAATGTACATCTGTAAGTGCCAGCAACCATAGAAGATTCTAGAGGTGCAATGAAAGAATCAAATCAGAGAGGAAGAAGAAGAAAAAATCATGCTGAATTTAGTAGAAAATATGAAATATGCTCTATGAGTGTGTGCATGTGAGTGGAAAGGATATGGGACCCTTACATTTGTGTGGTTGAGTGTGAGCAGGTATGACTGTGCAGTTGTGAGAATCTGTGGTGTAAGCAAGTCTTAGTGGATGTGAGCATGTGCAAATATGAGTGATTTGAATCTGTGGTGTTTGTGTATATGTGTGTGTGATATGTATGTGTGTGTCTCTGTGTGCATGAATGATAACAAAGGGGGGAAGGGAGAGAGAGAGAGAGAGAGAGAGAGAGAGAGAGAGAGAGAGAGAGAGAGAGAGAGAGAATGTTGAGCATAATTTTTTCCAATCCAGGAGTCTGTTGCTCATTTGCCTTCTAAATCAGGCTGTGATGAGGAGTGGGGCATTCTTGAATCAGCCTCTTTGTTGGTGACATATATTCCTTTTGCCAAGGATAAGTCATTTTTTGAACTATAAATTGGGTCATTCATTAGTATGGAAATAAGGGTTTTTAGGACCAAGAACAGCTTATGTGTAAATACTCTTTTCCTTCAGCTCTGAACAAAGAAATGACTGTGGCTTCAAATGCAGTCAGAGTCACCACTAGTGTATGCCAAAATTGTTGATGGTCTGTCCTCATCAGACTTTTCTACTGCTACACATTTAGTTGAGGAGAAGGACTTTACTAGTTGGTGCTAAAAAAGACATGAAATGGATACACTAAGTCTGTGTGGGTAGTTGGCAGCAACCCTTTTGCCCTCTTCTGTTTGGGTATACCTTTCTTGTCTGCAGGTGAGACAGCTACACATAATATCAGGGACAGGCACTGAGGAATCAAGGTTAGGTATAATTTATTCTAGACACTGAACATACATATAGATGACTCCAAATATAATTCTTGTTTCAGAGACCTTTTCTTTTAAAAGTCATTAAAGTAAACCAGGAGTTCATTCAAATGGAACCTATAGTTAGATTATTTGGATATACCATAGGCTAATCAGCAGCATCAAAGAAAATTTAGCTTTTTTATGACTAAGAGTTTAATAAGTATATATAAGGCTTGCCCATATGTAAGAAAGAGATTCATCTTTTAGTTTGAGAAAGAAAACTGGAACAGACTAGGATATCTACACCTTTATCAGCAGTGATTTGCTTATAAAAACCAAGCTACCTCCCTGTCTATACATATAATCTCCTGGTCAAGAAAGTCATCTTTGATATGATGCTTGAGTAAAATAAAATGGAAACACCCTTTCTGTCAACTAAAAATGAAAGTGGTGTGTTGTGGCAATTAGCTAAACATTTAGTACTACACGTACTGTTTTATTCAGCATATCTATTAATTTTTAATTAGTAGTTTTGTGCTTTTGAATTATCTCAGTACATAATCCAGGAAAATATTACCCAAAATATGTTTCTTTTGGGGGGACATTCCATATGAATATATAATTATTACAAATGTACAATTACATATAACATCAAAACACTTAGTTAGCAATTATGACTATAATACTCCTAAGCATTGGAAATAAATATTGAAAATAAGCTAATATAAGTGGTTTTTTTTAAATATATTTTATTGATTTTTTACAGAGAGGAAGGGAGAGAGATAGAGAGTTAGAAACATCGATGAGAGAGAAACATCGATCAGCTGCCTCCTGCACATCCCCCACTGGGGAAGTGCCCGCAACCCAGGTACATGCCCTTGACCGGAATCGAACCTGGGACCTTTCAGTCCGCAGGCCGACGCTCTATCCACTGAGCCAAACCGGTTTCGGCTAATATAAGTTTTAAAATTATATGAAGTCATTTCCTAAAATGACTTCAGGAAATGAATTACACAGGGAAAGAGAACAAAGGTCCACATTATTACTGGAAGCCACCATTTGTGACTCTAATCTCCACAAGAGTTTAGAAAAACATGTTGAAAAGTAAAACACTGTCATAATTTGTATAGATTTTTTCAATCTAGATGTTAGTAGTAAGGGGAATATAAGCTTACTGTATTTTACTGAATCCAGTTAAATTATTTCTGTCTGGATAGAATGGAGGAAACATCAAATGGGAAAATTCTAGGTCTTATAAAGTACAGGAGAAAAATGAAATAATATGAGAATACCAAGCTTATCTTTAATATTTATTTTCAATATTTATATGAGTATTATAATCATATGTATGTGTGCTAGAACCTAGGAAATTTGTTTCTCTTGCACCACTCTACATTTCCAGAACTCTGTGGGGTGGTGGAAGATGTCCTGTGTTCCCTGGGTTGGTCAGCATCTCTTCTGTGATTAGGCCACTTTGGTCTTAGGACTAGAAGCTAGGAAATTTGGTCAGTTCCCAAATAAAAACTGTTTTCTGTGATGAACTGGCTGCTTAGAACTTGGCACTCTGGAAGGCCAGTGCCGTTTCCCAGCATGTGTGGGCATGAGTACACATGTGTGGTATATAGGGGAGAGTTTGTATATTCAGAGGGCTCTGTCTCCAATATGACAGATAGTTTTGGCACCAGCATGTCCAATTCTGTATTAGAGCCAGGGTATCCAAAGCCAGTATTATGAGTAGGCACAACCATCTGTATAGAAGAAATAAGAGGATGTCACTAATTGATTGCTACACATCTCCCCAGAAGTTTAATATAGTCCCTGAGGAGGCATACACTTGAACTGAGTTATTTTAGCTAACTTTGTCCCTCAAGAAAATAGTATGTAGAGATTGTCCCCACCGCAGACCCAGGTTCTATGGGTCAGGCACAAATGACTGAGTAGGATAGGAGCCTAGAGGACTAACTGGGGACCCTGGAGTACTACACAGGATGGCTCTAGGTGTCTGGAGAATTAGAACATAAAGTGTATGAGGAAGGATTTTCTCTGCTTAGAAGGAAGCTTAGCAGGGTAGAAAGAGACAGAAAGACCTGGTTTTAAATTCTAGCCTTACCATTCACTAATCTGTGTGTTCTTATGCAAGTTATTTAATTCTGAGCTTCAGTTTTCTCATATGTAAAATATAAGTAGTTGGTAATTACCATGCAGTTATCATGTAATTGTTGGTTGCTGCAAGAATTAGAGAAAAAGTTTGCATATATATATATATATATATATATATATATATATATATATATATTGTTTTTGACTTGTTCCACAAATGATAATTATATTAGTATTGACTATTTACCTCAGGCTGACTTTAACTTTATGATTGATCCTTGTATATGGGAGTGACTTGATTTAAAGGAGAGATGATCTTGTGAGAGCAGAAGTAATAATTGACTTACTGCTCCTGCCCCATACTATTCTACTATTCTTATAAGGTTGATTTCTCATTATCCTCCTGATTCTATACAGCTGGTTTCAGAACATGCTCTGCTGTCCTGACTCATTCATTACCCTGAGATTGAGATGCATGCCATCTATATATACCATTTCTACCTGTCTTTTTGACTTTATAACTAATATTAGCTAGCTCATAGTATGCTTTTTAGTGAATCAGAAAATACATTCCTTCCCCTGAGTCCATTACTCCCTGTGGGGAAGCACAGGACTTGGTTAAAATGTCTATAAGGAGGATTCTCTGAAAGGTCAGGGGCCTCTGGGGGGAACTTGCTGAAGACAGCAGCCCCTACCTTGATTTTTCCAAACTAGTCCGATCCCCCGGGTGCTTTGCTAGAATCTCTATGTTTAGTCATTTAGACCCGACCTTGTAGAAGCATGTGCTTTCTCAAGGATGCTTACCTTACTGATTGTATCTAGAGGTTAATTTTAGTTCAAGCTATTATGACAATGAAGGCCAAAGGAGGAAGGCAAACAGGGCTACTTGACAATAGCCAAGTAGTGCCTTAGCCCTCTCTGTCACAAAAACGTGTTAGAGTAATCATTCATCCGTCATTCAGGGTTGCTGGTCAGCCCCTGCAACTCCCATGTCTTGTAAAATTATTGTAATGCATATATAAATAAATGGTGTCTGTTATGCACGTGGTGCTATGTGCATTTGTAACAGTGCACAGCAAGCACAACTGTATTTGGTTGTATACTATTTCAACAATGTTTATTTCCACTTCATTTCCATAGCCTAGAATTACTACTGTACTTCCAAAGTATTACATTGCATATCTTACTCTTAGACTGCAGTCTCCTATTTTTATCATTCTTTATATTAGTCCCAATACAACTGTTCCTACCCACTTTGATGTCCATCCTTCTCTCCTGATCTCTTCTATTAATTTTCTATTGTTATGTAACAGATTGCCACAAATTTAGCAGTTTAAAACAACATCCATTTATTAGTTCATTTCTGTAAGAAGTCCTGACTGTGTTCTGTGTCTTGAGTCTTACAAGGCTGAAATGAGGTGTTGGGTGGACCGGAACCTTATATGGAGACTCTGGAAAAGAATCAACTTTCAGGTTCACTTCAGATTATTGGTAGAATTCAATTCCTTGTGGCTGTCAGCTGGGGTTGCTCTTAACGCCAATAGATTGCCTGTATTTCTCAGTTTGGGACCACCTCCATCTTCAAAACTAGCAACAAATTCCTCCCCCTCTCCTCCTGTCCCAATATTGTTGAACTCCCTTTCTGCTACCAGCTTGACAAAATTCTTCAGTTTTAAAAGGCTCATATGATTAGGCCACACCAAGATAATCTTCCTTTTACCATGTAAAGGCATAAGGAGAGGAACTGATAATCATGGGAATAACAGCAGGGGTGAAGATCATGGGACCAAAATCCTACCTACTACATCTCTCATCCCTCAGTTCCTTAACTTCATTTTATAACCAGTCTGGACCCCACAGCTCATCACTTAAACCACATTTTGCTGTTATCCTTTATTTTCTCACCCCATTATTCTACTGATTCATCCTAGTAACTTAACTGTGGGTCAATACAACAACCCTTCTCATTCCTACATTTAGGCTGCTGAAAAAACTGGGAGTTCATGATAATATATAGTTATGGCTTTCAGTGCTGTCACTTTCTGTCTGGATTATTGCAGTAGTTCTTCAACTCCAAACTTAATGCCCTCCAGCCCATCTCTCCCACTGCTGCTAGAGCTATTTTTCTGAAATGCAATTCTGACCATGTCAATCTGTGTTGTGAATCATGTAATGGCTTTCTGTAGCTTTCAGGGCAAAGTCTCAATACTTTATGATAACATAGAAGGCCCTTCTGGAGATGACATCTATCCACCTCTCTAACCTTATCCCTTTCAGCCACACACAGGAAACCCACCTTAAACTGTACAACATTAGTAATTCTATAGTTCTTTGTTCATGCCATGCTTTCTCATGCTTCCATGTCTTAGGCACAGCTCTTATGTTTACCTGATACACCCCATCCATTTTTTTCTTGTCTAAAACTTATTCCTCAAGGCATCATTCAAATGTGTCTGTGTGAAGACTTCTCTATACAATCCATTTCTTTGCCTCGGGCAAATTTATTTACTCCTTCCACTGGAAACCCTCATCTGTCATCAAATCACTTTGCATTTATAACTATAAGCACTCTAAAGAAGGCGACTCTTAGCCACTCTCTTCTTGCTTTCCTTTCTCCAGACTTGAAAGTGAGCACATAATAGGCACTCAATATGTGTTTGAATAATTGGATTTATTCTAAATGAGAAGATACAGTCAAACTTGTTTGGGGCTATTAGTAAACTGAACAAAATCTTCAAGACTAAAATCGTGAAAACTCTGATTATAATTAAGAGCTAGGCCCTGGCCAAGAAGCACAGTTAGTTAGAGCATCATTCCGATATACCAAGGTTGTAGGTTGGATCCCAGGTCAGAGTCAGGGTACATATAAAAGCAACCAATGAATGCACAAATTACTGGGAAAACAACTTTTTTTTCCCTCTCTCTCTTTCCCCTTCTCTCCCTTTTCCCTTTTTCTCTCTCTGTAAAATAAATAAATGGAATAAATAATTTTTTTTAAAAAAAAACTTAAGGTGTATTAAGATTTCAGCCTTTTTTGCCCTGGCTGGGTGGCTCAGTTGATTAGAGCATTGTCCCAATATGCCAAAGTTGCAGGTTCAATCTCCAGTCAAGGCACATACAAGAATCAACCAATGAATGCATAAAGAAGTGGAACAACAAATCAATCTCTTTCTATTCCTTTCTCTCTCTAAAATCAATAAATTTAAAAAATGAAAAGTAATTGAATTAAAGCTACTATAATATTTAGCCCCATGAAACTTAAACTTTTCTGCAAGAAAAGTTTTTTCCTATTTTTTCCTATACCTAGAATGGATTACGTGTTTATAAGAGAGGGAAACAGACTAAAAAAGCCTATGGTATACTTCTGTCACATTATTTGGTCTTTAGTCATAGCTAAAACTTTTAATTAGATAACAATTCTATTATCTGGTAATTCAAGTTGTACTGAGGAACACTGAGGTGAAATAACTTCTGTAGGAAGAAACAATAGAAATTTGTTTTAAATTCTCTTTGGCTTTTTTGCTTATGACATCCCTATCTTCTAATATATTTGTTTTACTAATTTTTTTCCAATTTTCTTCATTATATCAGGATTGTACTTTTTCCTTTGTTTCATATCTAAAAGATAATTGAATATTATGTATAGAGGAGCTGAATATGAATGATGTCTTTTCACTTTAGAAGTAATAATAAATCCTTGTCTTCAAGTGCAGCATATAACATTGATAGAAACCATGAAGCAAACTAAAGGCTGTATGTGGGAAGTCCAGGGAATTTTACTACCATTGATTCGGTATATTAACTGTGGTTAGTTGGGATCCTGTATTTTCCTTAATGCAGTTTGATAAAAAATATCATATCTCCAAATATAAGACATTTAATTTGTTTATTTCACTCATATTAAATGCTTATATATCTTGAATATGGTCATCTAATAGCAGCATATAGATGTGCCTTCTGTTATACTTTAAAGATAAAGAGACTTTCAAACATCTTTTTGTTGGAGAATGTATATAGTTTTATTATATAAAAATAAAATAAAATCTCAAGTATTAGGTTATACAGCTAACTCAATTATTCACTTTTTAGAAAAGGAACAATGGGCTTTCTCTTGCTTTGTTAATTCCCAAAGATGTTCTTAATTTAGAATGCTTTTCTTCCTGTGGATTAATTTCTTTTTTGTATATATGCATAAGAAACTTCTGTCAAAGTATCAGTGGTCTCTTGTGAGTACAGGTGTTCTAGCAACTTCTAACAGCTCACAGTCTGTCTTTATTGGATTCCTCATAAGTTAGCATTTCTGGAATGATTCACTGATAACTGGGAAATATGCTGTTGACATTATCAAGAAGGGATTATTGTATAGCCAATGTTATGAACAACTCTTATTTGAAAGTCAATGACTGCTCACCAGTACTGTATATTAAGAATACTGGATAGAAAATGAATTTAGATAAGGCACAGCAGCAGACTAAGCACTGCACATGAAACATTTTTTAAAATACAAATATATATATATATATATATATATATATATATATATATATATATACCATAATATTAGAAAGTAGAGTCCTTTTTGTATTCTGTTGTCTTAAAACATGAGTGATACATTTGAGAGAAAATGTAAAAGTTATTTGGTCTATCTTTTCATTTTATACATAAAATAACTGAGACCCAGAAAGGTCCAGTGACTTGCCTAAGATCTTCAGCTAGTTAGTGACAGACAATGACTATTTTATCTTCTGTGTATTTTTGCTGTACTATGCTGATTTTCTATATTTGTTTTTCAACCCCAAACATTTTAACAATAGTAGATCAATTTGAATAAAATGAAAAGTCACTTTCTTATAAAAAACATTGATATTTTTCCATCTGACTTGGGTGTACCCCATCTGTAAAAGATGGAAGGATTAGCTAGTAACATGGTTGATTCTTAAGATAGTCTTGCTATTTTTCAAAAGGAATGATTTGAGAAATACTTTTTACATGCTTATAGAGTGTTTAGCTCTGGTATGTGAGAGAAACCTCTTTTGTACTGTATGAGAGCTCCTTTGTTGCTTTACACTATAGACCTTTTTCATGGAAAGAAGGGGGGAATGAGTCTATTATGCTGTTTTGCATTTACAATTCAGAATTATGTCCTTGGTTGTGCTGAAAGACATTTCATGATGAAATATAAGAAAATTTTAGGCCTTTTTGGGCAATTATTTATCAGGTTATTTCAAGCCTTTCCATGTTTTAAAAAGGTGATCGAATAAAAAATGAAATATCGTTCAATAAATTTGACAAAATGTTGTAAGTACTTTTGGTTGCTAGGGCAATGCCTCCTTTTGTCTTTGTGTAATGTGACTTCTCTCTTAGCAACTTAACTTCTTTCAAGTAGATATTTTTGAAAAGAAACAAAATTCCAGGCTTATGGCAAAAGAATACTTATTTTTTCCTGAATAAAATCTTATTTTTCCTGAATAAAATCCAGATAAAGAAGAAACATTTTCTCCACCAGAGGCAAAATGGTTAAGTGGTCTAACTTTGGCTTTTGAAACCTTTGTCCTCTTTGTTATCTCAGTCCCACCTCTTAGTACATTTGAGCTGCCTTCTGGAAGACCTTAATAATATCCCACAAAGCTCCGTGGTAAGGACACACATCAGTACAACCCACACTCTCTACCCCAATCACAACTTAGTCATCCCTGCCCATTCTTTCAGACACTGGACACTGTTTTCCAAAGGGACTGCGAGGTGAAATGTCTGGTTTTCAACAGATATTGATTTGTTCACATACTTGCTCCTTGGTTTCATTACATATCAATTTATTTTGCTGTAGCAATACTTCATCCAAGTTTTTCAACTTAGTACTATTGACATTTTAGGATAGATAATTCTTTGCAGTTGGGGCTTGTCCTGTGCATTGGAGGATAGGTAGCAGCATCCCTGCTCTGCTTCTAGATGATAACTGCAATGCCTCAGTTGTGCAAATGAAAAATATCTCCACAAACTGATGAAAGTCATCTGGGGACCCATATAGCACCCATTTAAGAACCATTTTTTTTTTAACCTGAGAGAACCACTCTATTTTTGCAATTTCACAGTGGCTGTAGATTGGGCAATGAGAAGATAAATATGTGGAAACTTGAATATTTACATATTTCAAAGGTATACATTTTGAGACTTGTAGTGTTACTTACTTGGCTCCCTACTCTTACATGCATAGGGTTGGAGTGCTTATACTGCAGTTGCCCACCGGATTTTGTTCAACATTCTAGTTTGATATAATTTTAAGTGTATAGATCAGTAAATTTTAATGAATGTATACTCTCATGTAACTACCATCCAGATCAAGATGACTTAACATTGCCATTATCTTATAAAGTTCCCTTTCCAGGCAATGCCCTTATCCAAGAGTTGATCACTTATCTCAGATTTGTCTTTTCTAGAGTTTCCTATAAATAGATCCAGAGTATGTAACTGCTTATGTCTGGCTTTTTTAACTCAGTATAATCCTATATAATAAAAGGGTAATATGCAAATTGACCCTAACAGCAGAATGACTGGGAATGACTGGTCACTATGACACACACTGACCACCAGGGGGAAGACGCTCAATGCAGGAGCTGCCCCCTGGTGGTCAGTGTGCTCCCACAGGGGGAGCTCTGCTCAGCAACAAGCCAGGCTGACGGTTGCCAGCACAGCGGTGGCGGTGGGAGCCTCTCCCACCTCCTCAGCAGCGCTAAGGATGTCTGACTGCAGCTTAGGCCTGCTCCCTGCTGGAAAGTGGACATCCCCCAAGGGCTGCCGGGCTGCCAGAGGGATGTCTGCTGCCAGTTTAGACCTGATCCCCTGGGGAATGGGCCTAAGCCAGCAGGTGGACATCCCCTGAGGGGTCCCAGACTGCAAGAGGGCACAGGCCAGGCTGAGGGACCCTCCCGAGTGCACAAATTTTTGTGCACCGGGCCTCTGGTGTTTTTGATATTAATTCATGTTGCTCCATATGTAGGTACTTTATTTTTATTGCTGAGTAGGATTCCATTATACAATACAATTTGATTATCCACTCATTTGTTGATGGACACTTGAGTAATCTATGGTTTTCTCACTATTGTGAACGTATTTGCTATGAGCATTTTTGTAAAAATGTTTTTTTGGACATATACACTCATTTTTCTTGTACCTAGGAGTAGAATTGTAGTCTTAGAAATATTTTAAGTGATTAAAAATTATATTTTATTCCACAGAGAAAAACATTCTATGAAATTTCAGCCATGAAATGTACCTATAAGCTAGCTAAAATGAGGATTTCAGAAATGAATGGAAAAAAAATGTATAATAATGATTAAGAACATGGGTTTTAGGTTCACCTTCCTTGCAACAAATGTTAAAATAAGTTCACTCAAGAGAGAGAAATATTATAGGTCAGAAACTCAGATCTAAAGAAAGAAAAGTATCAAAGAAGGAATAAGCAAAGGTAAAAGAAAAATTTTTATTTTTCTTACTACTAATTGATCTAACAAATAACAGTTTGTTCAAAATATTAGCAAAAATATATTTGATTTTATATGATATATATATATATATATATATATATATATATATATATATATATATATATGTCAGGAGCTCAGCCTGTGAATTCATGTGGTGCCTCCCACCCTTGAATTGCCTTGGGCTAGTCCCACCTTCTCCTGCCTCCCTGCCTCCCTGCTTCCCTGCTCCCACCTCCCTACTTCTGCCCCCAACCTGCTTCCGCCCTGTCTCCCTACTTCAGCATCTCCACCTCCCTGCCTCCCCGCTTCCGCCCTGAAGCAACGCCCGAGGCATGTGCAGGCAGCCTCCTGATGATAGGAGCTAATAAAGAGGTAATATGATAATGGTCTGGGCGTGACACGTTACAGCATCCTGGCTAATTTGCATATTACCTTTTTTATATATATATGAGGCCCAGTGCACAAATTTGTGCATGGGTGGGGTCCTCTGGCCTGGCTGGTGATTAGGGCAACACAGGGGGCCAGCCTGCCAGGGAAAGGGAGCACGGGAGGTTGGCCCACCGGCTTCCCCAACCAGGGCCAATCAGGAGGCCCGGCTGGCCATGGGAAGTTGCCCGGCCACAGGAGGTTGGGTGTGGGAGTGCACTGAACACCAGGGGGTAGCTCCTGCATTGAGCGTCTGCTCCCTGGTGGTCAGTGTGCATCATAGCAACCAGTTGACTGGTCATTTGGTTGTTCAGTCATTTGGTCACTTAGGCTTTTATATATATACTAGAGGCCCAGTGCACAAAAATTTGTGCACTCAGGGGGAAGGGGGGGGGGTCCCTCAGCCTGGCCTGTGCCCTCTTGCAGTCTGGGACCCCTCAGGAGATAACGCCCTGCTGGCTTAGGCCTGCTCCCGGGTGGCAGAGGGCAGGCCCAATCCCTAGGTATAGGCCCTGGCCGGGCTCAGAGCAGGGCCGATTGGGGAGTTGGGGCGCCCCCCATGTCATGCACAGAGCAGGGTGGATCGGGAGGTTGCGATGCCACCCTCAGTCACGCTCAGGGTAGGGCTGATTGGGAGGTTGGGGCACCGCCCCCGTCACACTCAAGGCAGGGTCGATGGGCAGGTTGCGGTGCCACCCCCTGTCACGCACAGAGCAGGGCCAATCAGGGGGTTGGGGCGCTGCCCCCTGTCACTCACAGAGCAGGGCCCAATAGGGGGGTTGGGGCTCCATACCCTGTCACACACAGAGCAGGGTCGATCAGGGGGTTGAAGAGCTCCCCCTGTCACGCACAGAGCAGGGCCCATCAGGGGGTTGGGGAACTCCCCCTGTCACTCACAGAGTAGGGCCGATAGGGGAGTTGGGGCACCGCCCCCTGTCACACACAGAGCAGGGTGGATCTGGGGGTTGGGGTGCTGCACCCTGTCACACTCAGGGAAGGGCCGATGGGGAAGTTATGGCTCTACCCCGTCACACACAGAGCAGGGCCCGTGGGGGGTGGTTGGGGCATCACCCTCTATCACCCATAGAGCAGGGCCGAACATGGGGTTAGGGCGCCGCCACTGTCACACTCAGGGCAGGGCCAATGGGGAGCTTATGGCTCTACCCCGTCACACACAGAGCAGGGCCCATGGAGGAGGGGTGGGGCGCTGCACCCTGCCACACACAGAGCCGCAGGGTGATAAGGGTGTTGGGGAGCTCCCCCCTATCAGGCACAGAGCAGGGCTGATCAGGGGGTTGGGGCACCTTCCCCTGTCACGAACAGAGCAGGGCGGATAGGAAGGTTGTGGCCCCATCCCCTGTCACACACAGAGCCGCAGGGCGATCAGGGGGTTTGGGCGCTGCCCCCTGTCACGCTGATCCCGGTGCTGGGAGGCATATTACCCTTTTACTATAAAGGTTAGAGGCCTAGTGCACATGTGGGGGCTGGCTGGTTTGCCCTGAAGGGTGTCCTGGATCAGGGTGGGGGTCCCCACTGGGGTGCCTGGCCATTCTGTGTGAGGGGCTGAGGGCTGTTTTCAGGCTGGCGGGTGACTGAAGCTCCCAACTGCTCCTTTTTTTTTTTTTTTTATTCTGGGCCAGCTTTAGCTCTGAGGCTCCAGCTCTGAGGCCTCTGCTGCTGAAAGCAGGTATCTGGTTTGTTTCGGTTCTATAATCGAAACAATGTATAACTCCAGCCCTGAGATCCCGGCTGGCTGAAAGCAGGTTTCTGGGCTTTTGTTTAGCTTCTATATTTGTTACAATGTTTCAAACTGCAGGTTCAGAGGCCAGAAAGGCAGGCGGGGAACGTTGGTTTCCTCCATCACTGAAGCAAGCAAGCCTCATGTTAGTTTCAAGCTGCCTGGCTGCCGACCGCCATCTTGGCTGACAGTTAATATTCATATCGCCCTGATTAGCCAATGTGAAGCGTAGTGGTCATATGCTAATTACCATGTTTCTCTTTTATTAGATAGGATAAAATTTATACACGGGAGGTGTGGGTTGTCCCTCAGCTCACCTGCCTGCCTGCCTGATCACCCCTAACCACTCTGTCTGCTGGACTTCTCGCCCCCAACTACCCCCCCCTTGCCAGCCTGATTGCCCCTAAATGCCCCCCCTGTCCTGCTCAGCCCCAACTGCCCCCCCCCCGCCAGCCTACTCACCCGAAACTGTCTTCCCTGCTGGCCTGATTGCCCCAAACTGCCCCCCACCAGCCTGGTTGCCCCCAACTGCCCCCCCCCCCCGCGCTGGCCTGATCATCCCCAACTGCCCTCCCCTCTGGCCTGATGGCCGCTAACTGCCTCTGCCTAGGATCCACCACCATGGCTTTGTCTGGAAGGATGTCCAGAAGATCTCCCAGTCTAATTAGCATATTACCCTTTTATTCGTATACATATATATATGGATAATTGAAATTAATGACAGCAATAGTACAAGGGATGAGAGGAAGGAATTAGGATATTTTGTTATGAGAAGGTATTCACACTACCTATGAAGTGCTATAGTATTATTTGAAACTGAACTTGGATTAGTTTTAAATGTATACTGCAACTCTAGCTAACACAAGTAAAACATGCTAAGAAAGGAGAGAAAATGGAATCATGTAAAATACCCAGCTAAAATCAGAAAAGACAGAAAATGGGTGGAAGACAAAACTAGGAACAAAGAAAAAGAGCAACAAGTAGAAACAATAATAAATATGGTAGATATTAATCCTACTATACCAATAATCACTTTGAAGATCTATGGTCTACATGCACCAATTAAAGACAGAGATTTTCAGAATGGATCAAAAAACACATCCAAACTATTGGTTGTCTACAGGGAATCCAATTGCAATATAGAGACATATAGATTGAAAGTAAAGAGATAGAGAAAAATATACCATGCTAACACTAATAAAAATAAACATGAATATGTATATTAATTTCAGACCAAGCTGACTGCAAATTAAGGAAAGTTATCAGGGATAAAGAAGGGCATTAAATAATAGTAAAGGGATTAGTTATCCAAGAAAACATAATATTATTTTTTTAATTAAATCTTTATTGTTCAGATTATTACATTTGTTCCTCTTTTTTCCCCCCATAACTCCCCTCCTCCCAGTTCCCGCCCCACCCTCCGCCCTCACTCCCCACCCACTGTCCTCATCCATAGGTGCACGATTTTTTTCCAGTCTCTTTCCGCATCTCCCACACCCCTTTCCCCCCCAAGAATAGTCAGTCCATTCCCTTTCTATGTCCCTGATTCTATTATAATCACCAGTTCATTCTGTTCATCGGATTATTTATTCACTTGATTCTTAGATTCACTTGTTGATAGATGCATATTTGTTGTTCATAATTTGTATCTTTACCTTTTTCTTCCTCTTCCTCTTCTTAAAGGATACCTTTCAGCATTTCATATAATCCTGGTTTGGTGGTGATGAACTCCTTTAGGTTTTCCTTATCTGTGAAGCTCTTTATCTGACCTTCAGTTCTGAATGATAGCTTTGCTGGATAAAGTAATCTTGGTTGTAGGTTCTTGATATTCATCACTTTGAATATTTCTTGCCACTCCCTTCTGGCCTGCAAAGTTTCTGTTGAGAAATCAGCTGACAGTCGTATGGGTACTCCCTTGTAGGTAACTGAGTTTCTTTCTCTTGCTGCTTTTAAGATTCTCTCTTTGTCTTTTGCTCTTGGCATTTTAATTATGATGTGTCTTGGTGTGGTCCTCTTTGGATTCCTTTTGTTTGGGGTTCTCGGCGCTTCTTGGACCTGTAAGTCCATTTCTTTCACCAGGTGAGGGAAGTTTTCTGTCATTATTTCTTCAAATAGGTTTTCAATATCTTGCTCTCTCTCATCTTCTGGCACCCCTATAATTCTGATGTTGGTACGCTTGAAGCTGTCCCAGAGGCTCCTTACACTATCCTCGCATTTTTGGATTCTTTTTTCATTTTGCTTTTCCAGTTGGGTGTTTTTTGCTTCCTTGCATTTCAAATCATTGACTTGATTCTTGCGCTCCTCTGGTCTGCTGTCGGGAGTCTGTATAATATTCGTTATTTCAGTCCGTGTATGCTTAATTTCTAGTTGGTTCCCCAATATAACATCGAGGGTCTCATTAGTTTTCTTGTAGATCTCATTAAGTTTATTGGCGGCTTCTAAACAGTTCTTGAGAGACCTTAAAAGTGTGGTTCTGAACTCTATATCTTCCATTGACAATTTTGTCCTGTTTCTTTGTCTCTGCATTTTGTTATGCTTCCTTGGTGCACCCCCTAGTGGTCTTTGTTCGCAGTCTTATAGTTAAATCTTGATTGTTGTAGCTAATTCCAGGGAGGGTTTGACCTCCAGGCCAAGTGGCTATGAGAATCAGCTGTGTCAGCAGTGAGAGAACTTCTGTCCTCTATGGAGGTGCTAATCTTGCCTTTGCCTGAGGCTATGGGGCAAATGCCTGTGTGCAGGGCTTGGGCGGGGCTGGTCGCACAGGATCAACAGGGTGGGCCTGAGAGAGCAGTTATGGCGGCTCTCAGTCCTGTCCCCAGGGGCTCTGCCTCTCTGAGTCCCAGCACCCGCTGCAAAGCTCGGAGAGAAAGCTGCACTCGCTCTGACCGAAGCCAGACAGTCCCGCTTCTCCCGTTTGAGTCTGGGTCCCTAAAGACTCGCCTGTATCTGGAGCTCAGAGTCTGCGACTCCCTCCCGATTGAAAACGCCAACCGCGCCCTCCGCCGCCAGCCCGCTCCACGCACTCCGCACCTCAGAATTTGACTTCAGCACTGTGCCTCCTCTGAGTGTCCGTATGCGTTTCTCTTTCCTCCTAGTTGTAGGACTTCCACTCAGCCAGCGTTCCTGTGGTTCTGGGTGATGTCCCTTCCGTTTTTTGGTTTCACTTTTGAAGTAGTTGTTCAAAGCAGCAAACTCCGGCGTTAACCTATGCCGCCATCTTGGGTCTCTCCCCTCCCTCCAATATTCTTAATTTATATATGCCTAACAACAAAGTATCATACATACATGAGGCAAAACTGATAGAACTTCAAGAAGAAATAAATGAATCCACTATCATATTGAAAATTTCAACACCCGTTTCTCAGAAATAGATACAATGGGTAGGAAATCAGTAAGGACACAGTTGAACTCAGCAACAACATTAATTAACTGGATGGATATTATTGACATCTATAGACTACTTTATCAAACAGCAGCAGAATACACTTCCTTTCTCAAGCTCACATGGAATATTCACAAAGATAGACCACCTTCTGGTCCATAAAATGCACCTTGACAAGTGTAAAAGAATATAAATCATTCAATGCATTCTCTCAGACCACAATGGAATTACACTAGAAATCAATAATAGAAAATCCCACAATACATAGATATTAGACAGTACATTTCTAGATATTACATGGGTCTAAGAAGAAATCCCAATAGAAATGTGTTCCACACCATGTACGACAGCAACTTTGCAGAATTCCTTGTGGCACTCCACGACCCATTGGAGGATGTCGGAGAGCTGGTTTCAGCCCAATCCCTGCAGGTCAGGCTCAGAGACCTCACCTGCTGGAGGGACCCTGCTTACTCCACAACTGCCCTGAGACATGGCAGGTGCAGCCCACTGGGGAGGGACCATGGGAGGTTTACTCCAGGGCATGTCTGGCCAGACGTGTCCCATCTTAACCAACCCCTCCCCCCCGGCCTACACCCAGGACCACCTGCATTAGTCCCTGCACCAGACCCAGTGCAGCAAGCCAGAAGACCCGAGCATATATCTCCTATATAATAAAAGGGTAATATGCAAAATGACCCTAACAGCAGAACGACTGGGAATGACTGGTCACTATGACACACACTGACCACCAGGGGGCAGACGCTCAATACAGGAGCTGTCCCCTGGTGTTCAGTGCGCTCCCACAGGGGATCTCTGCTCAGCCACAAGCCAGGCTGATGGCTGCCAGTACAGCGGTGGTGGTGGGAGCCTCTCCTGCCTCCTCAGCTGCGCTAAGGATGTCCGACTGCAGCTTAAGCCTGCTCCCTGCTGAAAAGTGGACATCCCCCAAGGGTTCCCAGGCTGCCAAAGGGATGTCTGACTGCCAGCTTTGGCCCAATCCTCCAGGGAGCGGGCCTAATCCAGCAGGTGGACATCCTCCAAGGGGTCCCAGACTGCAAGAGGGCATAGGCTGGGCTGAGGTACCCCCCTAAGTGCACAAATTTTTGTGCACTGGGCCTCTAATATATATATATATATATATATATATATATATATATATATATATATATGCCTAAGCAACCATTATGATCAAATGACCTGTCGGCCAGTTGCTATGATGCACACTCACCACAAGGGGGCAGACGCTCAATGCAGGAGTTGCCCCCTAGTGGTCAGTGCGCTCCCACAGGGGGAGCGCCATTCAGCCAGAAGCTGGGTTCATGGCTGGTGAGCTCAGCAGCGGTGGCAGGAGGCTCTCCCACCTCCGCGACAGCACTAATGATGTCTGACTGATGGCTCCCAGACTGCGAGAAGGCACAGGGTGGCCTGAAGGACAGCCCCCCCCAAGTGCATGAATTTCGTGCACCGAGTCTCTAGTATATTAGAAAAGAAGAAAGATCTAAAGTCAATAACATAAGTTTCCACCTTAGGAAGCTAGAACAAAAAGAGAAAATTAAATTCAAGATGAACAGAAGAAAAAAACATAAGAAGAATTAGAGTAAAAATGAATGAAATTGAAAACAGGAAATCAATAGAGAAAATCAAAAAATAAAAAGCTGGTTCTTTAAAAATATCAATGAAATTGATAAGCCCCTAGCCAAGCTAACTAGGAAAACAAGAGAGAGAGGACAAAAATTAATAAGATAAGTGAAAGGGGAAATATCTCTACAGATATGAATTAAAGGGTAATAAAGAATTGCTAGGAACAAATCTATACTCACAAATTTGATAACCTAGATGAAATGAAACAATTCCTTGAAAGTCTCAGTCTGTCAAAACTCACACAAGAAGCAATACATGATTTTAATAGGCCCATATCTATTGAAGAAAATCTATAATTAATAAACTTCCAAAAGAGAAAGCACTGGTCCTAGATAAGTTCACTGGTTTACTTTATTAAACATTTAAGGAAGAAATTTTTATGAATTCTCTACAATCTCTCTCAAAGCAGGGGGAAGATATCCTAACTTATTCTATGAGGCCAGCATTACCCTAACACCCAAACCAAAGAAAGACATTACAAGAAAAAAACCAAACAAACAAACTACAAACCAATACCATCTCACAAACATAGATGTAAAGATCCTCAATAAATATTGACAACTGAAATCCAAAAAGTATAAAGAATTATATACTCCAACCAAGTAGGATTTATCTTGGGCATGCAAGGCTGGTTCAACATTTGAAAATCATTTATTGTAATCAATACAACACCAAAGACATGATCCATGAAAGAAATAATTAAGCTCTCAATAGAGGGATCATACCTCAACATAATAAAAGCCTTATATGACATACCTACAGCCAACATCATACTCAATGAACAAAAACTAAAATAATTTCCACTAAAGACAGGAATAAGACAGGGATGCACAGTCACCACTCCTGTTCAATATAGTACTGGAAGTACTAGCCATAGAAATCATACAAGAAGAAGAAATAAAAGGCATCCAAATTGTAAAGGAGTAAACGTGTCATTATTCGCAGATGAAATGATATTGTACTTAGAAAACCCCAAAGACTCCATAAAAAAACTACAAGAATTAATAAATGAATTTGGCAATGTAGCAGGATACAATATTAAAATCCAGAAATCTATGGCTTTTTTTATACACCAATAATGAACTCACAGAAAGAGAGATTTAAAAAAAACCACAACAATTCCATTTACCATTGCAAGAAAAAAGTAAGATACCTAGAAATAAACTAAGGAGGTAAAAGACCTATACTCAGAAAACTACAGGACATTGAAAAAAGATATAGAGGAAGATATAAACACATGGAAGAACATACCGTGTTCATGGACTGGTAGAATCAACATCATTAAAATGTCCATACTACCCAAAGCGATCTACAGATTCAGTGCAATCCCCATTAAAATACAAATGGCATATTTCACAGACCTAGAACGAACTCTTCAAAAATTCATGTGGAATAAAAAAAGACCCTGAATAGCCACAGCAATCATGAGAAAGAAGAACAAAGTTGGAGGGATCACAATACCAGATATCAAGCTATATAACCAAGCCACGGTTCTCAAAACTGCCTGGTCCTGGCACAAGAACAGACAAATAGACCAATGGAACAGAACAGAGAATCCAGAAATAGATCCAAGCCATTATGCTCACTTAATATTTGACAAAGGAGGCAAGAGCATACAATCAAGTCAAGACAGTCTCTTCAATAAATGGTGCTGGGAAAATTGGTCAGATACATGCAAAAAAGTGAAACTAGATCACCAATTTACACCATACACAAAAATAAACTAAAAAATGGTTCAAGGACTTAAATGTCAGATAGGAAACCAAAATAAAAATCTTAGAAGACTCCTTAGGCAGCAAAATATCAGACATATGTCATAGCACTATCTTTATCAATACAGATCCTACGGCAATGGAAAGTAAGGAGGAAATAAACAAATGAGACTACATCAAAATAAAAAGCTTCTGCACAGCAAAAGAAACCATCAACAAAACAACAAGAAAGCCCAATGCATGGGAGAATATATTTGCCAATGTTATCTCAGATAAGGGTTTAATCTCCAACATTTACAGAGAACTCATAAAATTTAACAAAAGGAAGATAATCCAATAAAAAATGGGCATAGGACTTAAATAGGCACTTTTCAAAAGAGGACATTCAGAAGGCCAAGAGACATTTGAAAACATGCTCAAAATCACTAATCATCTGAGAGATGCAAATCAAAATCACAATGAGGTACCATCTCACACCTGTCAGAATGGCTATCATCAACACATCAACAAACAACAAGTGCTGGTGAGGATGCGGAGAAAAAGGAACCCTCGTGCACTGCTGGTGGGAATGCAGACTGGTGCAGCCACTGTGGAAGACAGTATGGCGTTTCCTCAGAAAGTTAAAAATGGAACTTCCATTTGACCCAGTGATCCCACTTCTAGGAATATATTCCAAGAAATCAGTAACACCAATCAGAAAGGATATATGCACCCCTATGTTCATAGCAGCACAATTCACCATAGCTAAGATTTGGAAACAGCCTAAGTGCCCATCAGCAGATGAGTGGATTAGAAAACAGTGTTACATCTACACAGTGGAATACTATCCTATATAATAAAGAGGTAATATGCAAATTGACCATCACATAAGATGGCCGCCCCCATGTGGTCAAAGATGGCAGCCCCTATGTGAACACAAGATGTCTGCTATAAGATGGCCAGCAGGGGAGGGCGGTTATGGACAATCAGGCCTGCAAGGGAGGGCAGTTAGGGGTGACCGGGCTGGCAGAGGAGGGCAGTTGTGGGGGAACCAGGCCTGCAGGGGAGTGCAGTTGAGGGTGACCAGACCTGCAGGGGAGGGCAGTTAGGGGTAACCAGCATGGCAAGGTAGGGAAGTTAGGGGTGACCAGGCCTGCAGGGGAGGGCAGTTACTTGTGCCCAGGCCTGCAGGGGAGGGCAGTTGGGGGCAATGGGACCTGCAGGGGAGGGCATTTGGGGGCAACCAGGCAGTCAGGGGAGGGCATTTGGGGGCAACCAGGCAGTCAGGGGAGGGCAGTTGGGGGTAACCAGGCCAGCATGGGTGGGCAGTTAGATGCAATCGAGCCAGCAGGGGAGCAGTTAGGCATCTATCAGGCTGACAGGGGAGTGGTTAGGGGGTGATCAGGCTGGCAGGCAGAAGTGGTTAGGGGCAATCGGGCAGGCAGGTAGGCGAGTGGTTGGAAGCCAGCAGTCCTGGATTGTGAGAGGGATGTCTGACTTCCCTCTAGGGGTCCCAGATTGGAGAGGGTGCAGGCTGGGCTGAGGGACACAACTGCCCCTTCCCTCATGCATGAATTTTGTGCATCAGGCCTCTAGTGCCACTATAAAAAAGAAGGAACTTTTACCATTTGCAACAGCATGAATGGAACTGGAGAGCATTATGCTAAGTGAAATAAGCCTGTTAGAGAAAGATCAATAGCACATGATCTCACTCATATGTGAGATATAATGAACAACATAAACTGATGAACAAAAATAGATGCAGAGACGAGGTAACACTGAACAGACCATCCAACCTCAGAGAGAAGGCAGGGGAGGGGAGGTTAGAGATCAACCAAAGGACTTGTATGCATGCATATTAACATAACCAATGGACACAGACACTGGGGTGGTGGGGGCTTGTCCTTGGGTGGGTATGAGTGGCAAGTGGGGGGATCAATCGGGGAGAAAGGAGACATATGTAATACTTTAAACAATAAAAAATAAATAAAGAAAGAAAAGCTAAACTTAATTAAAATGAAATCTTCTGGCCTTGTGAAAGACAGAATTAGAAGACAAGCTATCGATTAGGAAAAACTATTTTGAAAAGACACATCTGGTAAAGGACTCTTATCCAAAATATACAGAGTTCTTAAAACTCAACAATAAGACAACAAACAATCCAATTTAAAAATGGACCAAAGACCTAATAGACACTTCATCATAGAAGATTTACAGATGGCAAATAAGCACAGGAAAAGTACTCCACATTGTATGTCAGCAGAGAAATACAAATTTAAAAAAAGTAATGAGATACCTTCACACCTATTAGAATGACCAAAGTCCCAAACACTTACAATACCAAATGCTGGAGAGGATGTACAGCATCAGGAACTCTCATTCATTGCAAGTGGGAATACAAAATGGTACAGTCACCTCAGAAGACAGTTTGGCATTTTCTTACAAAGCAAAATATATTCTTATTATAAAATCCAGCAATCCCGTTCCTTCTTATTTACCCCAAAGAGTGGAAAATGTATGTGCACACAAAAACCTGAACATTGTGGTTTATAGCTGCTTTATTCATAATTGCCAAAACTTGAAAGCAATGTAGATATCCTTTTGGTAGGAGTATGGATAAATAAGCTGTGGTACAATGGAATGTTATTCAGCACACAAGAAAAGTGCTGTCAAACCATGAAAAGAAGCTTAAATGCATGTTCCTAAGTTAACCAAGCCAATCTGAGAAGGCTACATACTATATGATTCCAACTATATGAGATTCTAGTAAAGGCAAAACTATGGAGAGAATAAAACAAAACCACAAAAACAGTGGTTGCCAGAGTTTGGGGTGGAGGAGAGATGAGCAAGCTGAGCACAGAGGACTTTTAGGGCAGCGAAAATACTTTGTGTGGTATTATAATGATGAATATATGTCACTATACCTGTGTCCAAACCCATAGAATGTATAATACTAAGGGTGAGTCCTAAGGTAAACTATGGATTTTGGATAATTATGATGTGTCAGTGTAGGTTACAAATGGCATTTTGATATTTATTGATATTTTCAAAGAACCAGATTTTCATTTGCTGATTTCTCTGTTGACTTCCTGTTTTCAATTCCATTCCTTTTTGCTCTAATTATTATTTATTTTCCTCTGTTCACCTTGAATTTAATTTTCTCTTTTTGTTGTAGCTTGGTTAAAGAAAATGAAGGCCTGGCCAGGGGCTCAGTGGTTAGAGCATTGGCCCATGGTCGTGGGTTCGATTCTGGACCAAGGGCATATATCTCGGTTGCAGGCTCAATCCCTGCCCCAGGTCGGGATGCAAATTATAGGCAACCAATCTAAGTGTTACTCTTCACATTGATGTTTCTCTCTCTCTCTCTCTCTCTCTCTCTCTCTCTCTCTCTCTCTCTCTCTCTCTTTCTCTCTCTCTCTTCCCATCTACTTTCTCCCCTCCACTCTCTAAAAATAAATCAATGGAATAAATATCCTCCAGTGAGAATTAAAAAAATGTGGGGGCAGGAGATATATAGTGAAAATCTCTATACCATCCTTTCAGTTTTATTGTAAATCTCAAACTGCTCTAAAACAAATCTTAAAAAAACTATGCTCAGTAAATATTTGTAGCTTTGAACTTTTAAAAAAAAATCTAGGCTGTGTTAATAGGATCCTAGTATTTTGTTTATCCACCAAATCTGTTGAGCACATTCTCTCTATAAGCATCATCGTAGTTGCTTTCAGAGATATAAAAAGGTCTGACACATGGTGCCATGCCTTCATATTGATAGTCTAGTTGAAGAACTCACATATGTGCTTAAACAACCACATTAGGAAATGTTTTACGTGTTAAGCGAATGGTGCAGATATATGTGCCATTAGAATTCTAGGGAGAAGATTACTTGCAGTTGGGGTGATCAGGAAAGCATTGTGAAGGGCTTAGATTTTGAAAAGCTGGACCTGGACAAATGAACAGAGTTATTTTTTTGTAGTTGTAAAATAAATCAAGTTATGTAAGTGGATTGAAACTTGTTTGATTTGCATTTGGTTTCTATGTAAGAAGTGTCACAGAAACACTCGGCAAGCAGGCTCAGAAACATCAAATGTAATTGAGTACATCATGAGGTGTACATCCCAGTGCCTTTAACCTGGATTTCTAATATCAAGTGAAATGGCTGCAGCATTCCTTTGGAAATAAAAACTTTATCTTTTCAATTGGTAAAATTAATAAAAATAAAATCAAGCAAGTTAAAATAAATAGCACAGCCATATATGTTACATACTTTTTATTTATACTATTTATATGTGTGTGTAGGTTATATGCATATAGCATTTTTACAGTTTTACTTATACTATGCATAATGTTTTTGCATGTCATTCAAAAATACTGACAGTTCTCCAGAATTCCATTGTATGTCTACATAATAATTTATTGAACTTCATTGGGTAGGTATTATAAATTTGAGGTAAAATTTATTACTGTTACAAAGATTGCTGCTAACATGCCTATAAATTTATTTTTGTACATTTGTGTGTGTTTTTTCTTTAGAAAAAATCCTTTGAAATGTAATTTCCAGGTCCAAAGAAATGTGTGATTTTAATTTTGTTAATGTTAACTTTACCTGCAAGTGGGTTTTATATTTATATTTATATTTATATTTATATTTATATTTATATTTATATTTATATTTATATTTATATTCTCACCAACAGTTTACACAAATTACTTTTTATCCATGTGCTTCTGAACATATGCATTTTTTTTTTTACTTTTTGCCAGTCTGATATATCATATATGTATTTCATTGTTTTTATTTATATTTGTGGATGAGGTAGCAAATTATATGTGTATGGACCATCTTTATTGTTTAGTAAACTGTGCCTTCTGATGACCATTTTTCTATTGAGTTCTTGGTTTGTTTTTTTAAAATATGTTTTATTGATTTTTTACAGAGAGGAAGGGAGAGGGATAGAGAGTTAGAAACATCAATGAGAGAGAAACATCTATCAGCTGCCTCCTGAACACTCCCCACTGGGGATGTGCCCGCAACCAAGGTACATACCCTTGACCAGAATCGAACCTGGGACCCCTCAGTCCACAGGCCGACGCTCTATCCACTGAGCCAAACCGGTTAGGGCGAGTTGTTGGTTTTTATGAGCTCTTGTACATTAAGGAGATTCTTCTATTTTGTCATACGTTTTAAGGGACATTTTTCCAGTTTGTTTTTTTATCTGACTGATGGTTTTTGCTATATATTTTCAAGTTATATAGTCTTTGAACTGTTAATTAACTATTCCTCACTTTGGTGCAGGGCTTTGAATGAACGGAGGGCTTTTTATCAAGGATATATGAGTTAGGAACGTAGGCTGGAGATTGAATACCTGGCTTAGAAGTTTAACTTTATCCTGTTAACAATGAGGAACCACTGTGTAGAAAGGGGAATTGTAGGGTTTGGCAATATAGGGGAGTAGCTGACAGAAGGGAAGAAAGAACAGAATTAGGACGATCAGATAGGAGGCTAATGCGTTATTAGTCAAGCATAATGGGAAAAAAGTTTCACCTACGGGAGTCGCAGTGGGTTTGGAAAGATTTAAAGACACATTCCAAAAGAAGCACTGACAGAATTTGGTGACTTGCTCAGGTTATTATAGAGTTACTGATTATTCTGAACTTGGAAGGTTTATGATTCCATTAAATAAAATGAGGCTGTTTCTTGATTTGAAATATGAGTGCATTTTCTTTCCTGCTTAGTACAGTTAACCAAACATATACTAGTACTATTAGCTGTTATATGCCAGCCCCTGTGCATGGAGCTGAAACTATAAAGATACACATGTATTTTGGCCTCAAAGAATCCAGTCTAATAGGGAAGATGGACATATTTATAAGCCAAATAGTATATGAGTGTGCTACATACAGCAATATAAGTATGCACAAGATGTAGAAGTAATACAGAGGAGGGAGGGGAAACTGCCTGGGGAGGTCAGATAGAGTATCACAGGATGGTACGTATGAGCAAGTTTTTAAAGGACGAACAGAAGTTTGCCAAGTGAAAGGGGGTGGGGGTAGAGAATGTTTCAAGAAGCATGAAAAGTATTATAAAAGCATGGAGGTCTGGAGTACAGTAGTCTGCTTAAAGCACCTTATGAGTATAAACAGCTGAATATGGACAACCTTTAACTGTAAGGATGAATAAAAGGTGATGTGGCTGAAGTGGCAAAGAAAGGTCAAGTTATGGAAGGCTTTGTATGCCCTGCCAAAGATCTTGGAAATTGAAACCTTTCAAGAGTTTGAAACAGAGAGTAACTAAGTAGGGCTTATAGTTTAGCTAGACAACCCTTCTTGGAAGGTATAATACTTAAGTCAGTCAAAATGTGGGGGCAGGAGATATATAGTGAAAATCTATATATCAGTCTCATTTCCAAGTCAGTGAGACCAATTAGAAGGCAACAGCAAGAAGTGATGAGGGCCTGCTTTGGGAAAGAGAAAAGAGTAGAGCCAATTTGCAGAAGATTCAGGAAAATCTAAACTATAGAAGATGTGAATTTCAACTAATTGTTTTTCCTGAGGCAATTCTTAATCGGTTTGATAATGCAATTTCCACTGGGATTTCTAACGGATGGATGTGTAAGTGATGGGACAGGAGTGGGAAATATTTGGTTGTTAATCCTGAGATTAATTTAGTGGTTCTCAACTTGTTTTCTGCCTCCCTACTGTGAAATTGACACCCATCAGCAACATCACGCATTACCCTGCAATGATTTTAAACTTGGAGGAGGAGGCTTGGTATGACGGAAGTTATAGAATCTCCCAGGGAACATGTATAGTTTAAAAAAGCCCCCTGAGACTTCTGCTAGGTACAACCCCTCCACTCTTCCTCCAAACACACACACACACACACACACACACACACACACACACATTTGAGGATCACTGGCGTATTTTCAGTATTGGTGGGAGAATACACTCATGTGCTTGTGTATATGTGCACACACTCACACACAGAACAAATAAATTCACATTTACACAGAGTGTATATAAGCCTTTAATAAAACAGCCTCCAGTTACAGATTAATAGGAAGCAGCAGCATCACATTCTAGGTTTTTTTTTTAATCTGTGACACTATGATTTTAATGCATTTCTGATAAATATAAATCAACTCATTGGGAGAAAGTTAACCCATGGGGAGAGAGTTAAGGGAAAAAGTGTGGAACAAACGCCCAACCTAGATGGAAGGGAATATAAGATGACTAATTACTTTCATGCAGATGTGATTTTTGAACTGACTACTATTGTAAAGCTTCCAGAGTGTGGCAAATAAGACAGTAAGTGCAGTATTGGGTAATAGAGTATGAAGAGTGCTCTCTTAAGTTGAAAAACAGGTCATTTTGCTGAGGTAACACAGACTGTCAGGGAGGCAGTATTTTTTTTCTGGGTGGTAGAGGCAGTATTTGAGGCATCTGAGTTGTCTCAGCAAAATAGTGATTTTCTTCCAGATTCTTCTACCTCCCCCTTGTGGCATCGTCTTCCTCGCTTACCTACCCAGTATTATCATTTTCTATCTCTCCCACACACAATCCATCCTTCAATTACAACTAGCTCTCAGTAGAAATGTATTCACACTGCAGTGAGAATAACTGCCAGAACTCTAGGCTGTATCAGCAACATAAAGACGTAAATAACAAATACTGAGATGATTAATTGATTTTTAATAGTGCTTTAAACCAATGCAGTTCAAAGGTGAATATCACTTGGCACAACAGGCATGGTAACCATCTTCATGAAGTTTACAGTCTAGCAGGGGAGATGGACAATGAACAAATAATTATATTTCTGGTGACACTTAGAGAAGGGGTAATTAATCTTGTCCTAAAATTATTAGGGTACCTATGATCAGCTTCCTTATCAGACTAAGCTCTTTGGGAACACAATCTCTATCACATTGCAGGGGAGATGAGCTTTCTGTTTCCTGCTTGGGCTTTTTCTCTTTTAATTTAGGTGTTTATCCATTTTCATTTAAAAAAAGATTTATTTCTGTTTAATCGCAGTTGCCATACAACATTATATTAATTTCAGGTGTACACCATAGTAATTTGACATTAATATACCTTATGAAGTGACCACCACAATAGGTCTAGTAACCATTTGTCATTGAATAAAATTATATATTATTGACTATACAGTGCGGCCTTGACTTACGAGTGTCCCGACTAACGAGTTTTTTGAGATACCAGCTGTCTCTCAGACGATTTTTTGCATTGAGTTGATAGAGTAATTTGAGTTAACGAGCTCCTTAACGAGCTCGGTCTCAGAACGAATTAAACTCGTAAGTCAAGGCCCCCACTGTATTCCCTATGCTGTACATTACATCTCCATGGCTTATTTATTTTACAACTGAAAGTTTGTATCTCTTGATACTTTTCCCCTTTTTTTGTCTCCCCCCCAACCCCTGGCAACCATCAGTTTGTTCTCTGTATTTATGAGTCTGTTTCTATTTTGTGTGTTTGTTTTTAGATTCCACATGCAAGTGAAATCATATGGTATTCATCTTTCTCTGTTTAACTTATTTAACTTAGCATAATACCCCTTTCTCATGGAACTCTTCCCTTGGCTAGTGTTTGAGACATCATCAACCTGGGGAAGAAAAATAATGTGTATGAAATATAAATCATAATCTGTAATATTGAGTATATATATATATATATATATATATATATATATATATTAGAGAGAGAGAAGAAGAAGAAGGGAGATGAGGGAGAGAGAGAGAGAGAGAGAGAGAGAGAGAGAGAGAGAGAGAGAGAGAGAGAGATTTGTTGCTACATTCATTCATGCATGCATTGATTGATTCTTGTATATGCCCTGACCAGGGATCAAACCAGCAATCTTGGCACAATAGGAAAACACTCTAACCAACTGAGCAACCGGCCAGGGCTTTGAGTTGTATTTTTAATGTAGAAATTTATCACAGGTTCTTTCTAAAAATTATCCATTAATAGAGAATCTCAGATAAAAAAAATGCAGAGATGGCTCAAACTGACCAAATTTATGCATAAATTCTCCTTACAGCCCCTCTGCAGGGATTGGTTTATTCCCCTATATCCTGACACTTATTGTGTTTCCCAGCTATTTTAATTCACACATGCCATAGAGCAGCCATGGGCAAACTACGGCCCGCGGGCCGGATCCGGCCCGTTTGAAATGAATAAAACTATTGAAATAAAAGACCGTACCCTTTTATGTAATGATGTTTACTTTGAATTTATATTAGTTCACACAAACACTACATCCATGCTTTTGTTCCGGCCCTCCGGTCCAGTTTAAGAACCCATTGTGGCCCTCGAGTCAATAAGTTTGCCCACCCCTGCCATAGAGGCTTTGCACATGAAGGCTCTTCTTGCTTCCTGCCTGAAGGGTCTATCATACACCTTCATCTTTGCTCATTTAAAGCAAGTGAATTTGGAGAATTCACATTCTCTAGAAACTGATTGAGCAGAAACCAAAGAAGCTCAGGAGCTAATGTGTCTGAGATTGGAAGTAATTTTGAGTTCCATTTTCCAGTAATATTGTGAAAAAGCATCAGGTGCAGACTTTTGAAATGTTGATTGTTTTTCCTCAGGTGGTAAATTCTGGCCTCGGGTTTCTGGTCATGATACTTCCTAATACTACCCAAATTTATTTGTTATTCATAATAAACAAACTCCTTATGGAAGCATTTATGTTTAGCCTATGCTTACATTTAGTGTTGCTTTGCATATCTGAGACCATAATTTCCAACTTTAAGCTTTTTCAGCATATGTGTAGCTTAAAGTGTGTTTCTATGGTAAAATTATTTACAAGCTTGCTTTGTTACTGCTATAGAATGGGTTATTGAACATTGATAGCTAGAGTCACACAAAATTGGTAAGGCTAATGCAGCCATGTATGTTCTTACCTTGTGTATTTTATGCCATTGCTAGACTGGACTGGTACAAGCAGAAACTGGAAGTGGTGATTCCAATTACTGCTACCAACTGGCTCCATTAAGGTGAACAGAATAAATTATCATTTAATATCATGACCCAATGAGACAAGGATGCCTAGGATTATAATAAGAATTATAAGATTGGCAACATGAAATAGAAATTTGATTATGGATTGGCAATTGGAAGGTTTACTATATTAATGGTTACCAGAAGGTTAAAGTGAGCCAAGACCTGGAAACCAAGAAACCATGGCAAGAAGAAGTCTAGAGTTATATATGGTCAAAAGTAAGCTAAACATCTGGAATCCAGGTATATTGGTATGGTGCAGAGAAGAAATCACATCTCTGAGGTCAAGACCATCAGAAATCCAGAATTTTAGATAGTTCCAGATCAAGAACCAGTGATAGAAGCATAGAAGTCTTATCATAAGCCAAACACTGTTTAACTTCTGGGTTATTTGGTAGTTCTCACTGAGGCTAGAACTTCTGACTGAGTGGCAATAGCCTTTGATTCCTGGTATGATCAATGAAGTGGCTAAAATATATATATATCTCATCTGGATATGGCAGGATTAAGAGTGCTGAGACCCATAAAGAATCACAAGTCTAGCAGAAAACTGGTTTGGATTGATGGTCCTGATAATGATAACAATAATAGCTTCAAAGTGTGGACATGCTTCATCTCATTTTATCTTTATAGCAATGTGTGTGTAGATACTATTAATATACCCACTTCTACAAATGAGAAAACGCAGGCTCAGGAAATTTTAGTAAAATTTCCAAGATTAATAAGGTAGTAAATTGTAAAGACAAATTGCATATACTGCCTCTCCTTGATTGTAACTATAGGCTGACATTAACCACCTACCCCGCGCCCGCCCCCCCCCCCCCGCAACACACGCATACACAAATGAAGACCCTCATGAACAGAAAGGAATAGGGTAAACTTGGTAAAGTGGCTGACTTCACTAATGCTTCTAAGTTTGTTTTCTGCTCTGTTCTCTTGATACCTGCCTCGTAAACAGTCTAACAGTTGATTCTGTTGTTCAACTCAACAGGCATCTTCTGTGGACCTACTCCCTGTCTAGTCTTATACTGGGCTATCTGGGGTTGTCTTTCTCACATGTTCTCATTAAAAGGAAAACAGTTCAGAACAGTAATAACACCTAACTCTGTGGTATGATTGCTTGATATAACTATTTTTCCCATTATCTGGTCATTACTTTTTTTACTCTTTTTATCCTTGGATAACAGGCATGATTATAAATAGTACTCCAGCCCTAACCAGTTTGGCTCAGTGGATAGAGCGTCAGCCTGCGGACTGAAAGGTCCCAGGTTCAATTCCGGTCAAGGGCATGTACCTTGGTTGCGGGCACATGCCCAGTAGGAGGTGTGCAGGAGGCAGCTGATTGATGTTTCTAAGTCTCTATCCCTCTACCTTCCTCTCTGTAAAAGATCAATAAAATATATTTTCTAAAAAATAAAAATACATAAAACAGTACTCCACTGATGTTGCCTTCCAGGCCCTCTTACTTCTCTATTCTTGACATAATTTTTCTTGCCCTTGTTTCAGATAAACCCTCCTTGTCCAACTGTTGTTTTTCAGGTACCGTTAAGAGTTGCTGTCATAGTCCTTAGGTCTAGGAACAGTCTCTTTTATGGAACTGGTATTCTCAAGCAATAATGCCTCTACCTCAGCTCAAGAGCCAATGCATGTTATTCACTTGGTACCTGGGCCTATGCAGATGTTTAGTTTTGATGACATTGGCATTTTTTAATATTAGACTGACTACAATATAACAGGATTCATGACATGTTTTGACTTATTGTATCTTCAAATTAACTCGAGTTGCAGATAGTCAGATTCATTCATCTTCTGAACTTTTCCCCCTACTTTCAGTAAGTGTTATATCTCTGCCTCCAACTTTCTGTGTAGCATATCATTTATGTCCTAGTTCCTTATACTCTGAGACTGTAAAATGGGGATAATTATTCTTGTGCCTTCCTTGCCCACAGGGGAAGCAGGGAGAATGAATGTGTTCTGCTTGTGGAGTCCTTTGAGCCCTTGGGGAAAATGATACACTATCAATTCAAAGCAGTAATATTGAGAAAGAATGACTATTAGGAACACATATAAATTATTTAGTGTTTGATCATCTCAATTTAAGTTTACCCAGGGTGTTTTATAGTGTTTGTACAGATTTCAGAGGCTGCAGCAGAGCTTTCCAAAGCCATTAAGAGGTTTTTTCAGGCATATGCTGATATTAATTTTAGCAAAATATGGGATCTCTGTGCAAGTAGAATAATTAAAATAATTGATTATTAGAGCATGTTGCTTTACAAAAGTAATCCAGAGAGAGACACGAACTATTTTTTTCTGGCTAAAATAATCATACAAACTATGATTACAAGTCACATTCGGGACTTTAGGAATATGTTATAAGGGAAAATAGATTCTTGAAAGACAGACAAAAGGAGTATGTGTGTTTTGCTTCTTTTATTCTTAATAGAAGGGGACACAAAACTCAGGTCATCCCTTTTATTAAAAATCTAAGGTAAAAAGCTACTGACTAGGCCACATATCTGAACAAAACTGACATTAGAAAGTGAAATGGAGCCTAAAGGGACTACATGTTCTCAGGCAGGTCCCTGCCATCTCCAAAGAATAGGTAGGAAAATATCAAACAAAAATTGAGCAATTCTGCCTGGATGGTGAGGCTCTTTCTGACTCCTATGATAATATTTTCTAAAAAGCTCATTTTCCCTCTGCTACGTACTGTGGCAGAGTATTGTATAGGGAGGGGTGGAAAGAGTGGAGGTGGTTTAGAAACAGTGGGGAGATGACCTTGTGTGTCTGTGTTCCCATTACTGATCCAGCTTGAGTAGGATACTTTACCCTGCCTGCTCTCACCCTTAATGGAATACTTAGATGAGCTCTTAGAATCAGGCAAAATATCCACAATCCACTTAGAGCCTAGAGGCATTCATAGAAATTCATAAAATTTCTGTCCTATTTCCTCTCTTGACTTCTCCTTGAACTTTAATGCCTTCTTCCATTCACTTTCACTTTGTGGCCTTAAATTTCTTGTTCTTCTCATTTAAAAGTTTTTATGGATTTAAAAGTCCCTCAAAGTTATGAAAGGAAGAAATGAATTTTAACTATAGAAGTAAATAGCCAATCACTGATACATCAGACAACATCCCATCATCCACTCAAGAACCTCTGAAAGGAAAAATTACTTCTGTTTCACATGTTGGCTGATTTGATTAAAATATTTAATTTTTTAAAAAAATTCACATACAGTACTATCATCAAATGTTATTATGAATATTTACAACCTCATCAAGATAAGGAGGGGCTTTTCATCTTTTTTCTGTTGGGTTTTGTTTGAGTCCTTTGATAACTGAAACAGATCTGTTCACTGTTGTGCTCTTTCTTTCCAGCATGTCCACAGAATTGTAAGAGCAGGGCAAATAGTTAACTATTTGCAAAATGTAAGGTATGAATATTATATGCCCTATGGCATTTATCACCCTTGAATAGTGTAGGGAGGGAAAATTATTTTTCTTTCACCCTTGTAAGTTCTTGGCTGAAGAAACCTCTCCCTCCCCTAAAATAAGACAGATTAACAAGAGAAAAGCAAACAAAAGTTTAATAACATGTATGCCTCCTGTATACGTGGTAGAGACCCAGGAAAATTGAGTAACTCTGAAATGGCCCAAGCTACCACCTTAAATACCATATCCATTAAAGACAAAAGAAGATGCTTGGGGTGGGGGAACCAGTTATGGAAGGTTACCAGGAAAAACACAATAAACAGGGTAAGGTGGTAATACAGATTAAATCAGTTGTCTCTCTACAGCTAAGAGTCTCTAAAGATTTGGTCATCCTCCTCTTCCTGGTACAGAGAGGAAGACAACCTTAGATATGGAGATTTCCCTTATACATATAAATGTCTCTTACAAAAGGGTAAGTTTACTAAGTTTTCAGAGCTTCTCCTGTGTCTGCTCTTTCTTAAAAATAACCAGCCCAAGACAATCAATATGCCAAAGAGGCATATCTTGGGGTGGCAAATTCTGCTCCCCTTCAATAGTAAAGTTTTTAACAGTCTTAAAGCTTGGCAGAGCACATGATTAAATAATCAGCCCCATGTGGGAATCATTGTATAATTATTTAAAGGTAGATAGTGTTGCATAGTGGAAAGGGTACAGAATGTGAAGCCAGATTACCTGTGTAGTATTTAGCCAATTAGCAAGTAAGTGGCAAAACTGAAACTCAAGCCTAGGTTTGTCTTACTAGATATCCTATGCTTCTAAACTCTAGCTATACAGGCTATGGGAGGTTTAATAACTTTATAATAATAATGGCCATATTGTATTGATCATTTCCTATGTTCTAGGCTGGAATTCAATGCATTATTACATTTAATATGTCACAGCTGAGGAAATTGAAACTTCAGGAGATCTCTGTATGATTCTGAATGTCAATGTAAGAAACATCCAGACCCTTAAGAATAGTTTTGTTCATTTTAGCCAAACTGATGAAAATTGTGAGGAATAAAAATCTCAATAAATTGAGAAAGTGCTCCAGAAAATGGCGGTTTTGCATCTTATTTTATACATTACAATCAAAGGAGGAGTAAGGGGGTTATGTGAAATCCATTGGTGATAGATTAGGGAGGCAGGTGAAAGCAAAGCAGGGATATCTCTGAGATTGGATAAGAAGTAAAACAAATAAAAACACACTTCCAAAGTACCATTTCTCTTAGTCCAGTCATATACTAGATGAAGCTGGGATTTCAGTAAAACTAGAAGAAAAGCCAGTGTCCAGAGTTTCCTTTCCATCTTGGAGCCTGCTCCAGTTCAGTATCAGGCTAGTTGCAGTCCATTAGCCCATTGTGTGTGGGGTCCTCATGAGCCTTGTAGGCCAATGCGAGGGGAGCACACCCCAAGCAGCAAGAGTCCCAAGGGTCTCAAAAGCACAAAAGAGCAAAACAGAGCAAACTCCTTTGTTCAGAGGATTAAGTAGCTCAAATTTCCACATACTTGCAGTAGCCATGCCCATTCTGGTCAATGACCACTGTCCCCAAGTGTGGTCGACACCTTTACTGAGCAAAATGTCTATCTTCCCTCTGTCCATTCCTCTTCCCCCAATGTTTTGCAGGAGACATGCCTATAATGTCTAACCTTCCCTTTGCTCCTTTCCTATTATTAATAATTAGCCAATTACAATGGTATCACCATTATAAGGATCATATATTCCCCACATTAAAAACAGTCACATAATTCCTCCCTCAAAACTCCATGCTTTTCTTTTAAATCAGTTGTATTTTATTTTTTTTCTTTATTGATTAAGGTATTACATATGTGTCCTTATCCTCCCAGTGTCCCCACCACCCCCCACTCATGCCCTCATCGCCCTGGTGTCTGTGTCCATTGGTTAGGCTTATATGCATGCATACAAGTCCTTTGGTTGATCTTGCCCCATTACCCCCACCTTCCCCTATCTTCCCTCTGAGGTTTAACAGTTTGATTGATGCTTCTCTATCTCTGGATCTATTTTTATTCATCAGTTTATGTTGTTCATTATATTCCACAATTGAGTGAGATCATGTGATATTTATCTTTCTCTGACTGGCTTATTTCACTTACCATAATGCTCTCCAGTTCCATCCATGCTGTTGCAAATGGTAAGAATTCCTTCTTTTTTTACTGCAGCCTAGTAATCCATTGAGTAGATTTTCTACTCATTTTCTAATCCACTCATCTGCTGATGGGCACTTAGGCTGTTTCCAAATCTTAGCTATGGTGAATTGTGCTGCTATGAACATAGGGGTGCATATATCCTTTCTGATTGGCGTTTTAGTTTCTTGGGATATATTCCTAGAAGTGGGATCACTGGGTCCAATGGCAGTTCCATTTTTAGTTTTTTTAGGGAACTCCATACTGTCTTCCATAGTGGCTGCACCAGTCTGCATTCCCACCAGCAGTGCAGGAGGGTTCCTTTTTCTCTACATCCTCACCAGCACTTGTCATTTGTTGATTTGTTGGTGATAGCCATTCTGACAGGAGTGAGATGGTACCTCATTGTTGTTTTGATTTGCATCTCTGGGATTATTGGTGACTTTGAGCATGTTTTCATATGTCTCTTGGCCTTCCTTATGTCCTCTTTTGAAAAATATCCATTTAGGTCCATTGCCCATTTTTTTTTTGATGGGATTATATATCTTCCTTTTGTTAAGTTGTATGAGTTCCCTGTAAATGTTGGAAATTAAACCCTTATCAGAGATAACATTGGCAAATATGTTCTTTCATGCAGTGGGCTTTCTTGTTGTTTTGTTGATGGTTTCTTTTGCTGTACAGAAGCTTTTTATTTTGATGTAGTCACATTTGTTTCTCTTTAGTTTCCATTGCCCTTGGAGCTGTATCGGCGAAGATATTGCTTCGGCGTATGTCATGCTTTTCTTGTTAATGCTCCCTTTCCACTTAAAAAATCAAAGTTTTTAAACAAACTGTCTTTGTTCATCATCTCTATTTTTAATTCTCCCAATCACTGTTCATCCCATTGTTATCTGGCTTTTGTCCTGACTACTGTCCCCTCTCTCTATATTAGTTTCCTATGGCTGCTGTAAAAAATTACCACAAATTTAGTGGCTTAAAACAACATTTGTTGTGTTATAGTTCCATAGATGTCAGACATCATCTCACTGGGTTAAAATTAAGGTGTGGACAGGGGCTCTCGAAAAGAATTCATTCTCTTGCCTTTTCTGGTTTCCAGAGGTTGCCCATGTTCCTTGGTTTATAGTTCCCCTTCCTCCATCTTCAAAACTTGCAATGTTGGTCTTATTTCTTTGGTTATCTCTTCCATAGTCACATGTCCTTCTGACTACAGCTAGGAAAAATTCTTCACTTTTACAAACCCTTCTGTTTAAAAAGTCATTTTAAAAAATTGTCATTGGGATTACATTGCGCTCACCTAAAATAATCCTGGATAACCTTCCCATCCAATGTCACTTAATTTACTTACATCTGCAAAATTCCCTTTGTTATGTAACCTAGCATATTCACAGACTCCAAAGATTAGGACATGGGTACATTATTCTGTCTACCTCCCACCCCAAATGTTCTCACTGAAATCACCAGGCTTTGTTATTAAAAACTCCAATTGGTACTTTTAATACTTGTCTATATATCAGAATGTTGATAAACTTTTCTTTCTTAATTTCTCTCTTTCTCTCCTTTTATATCCAGTTCTTTTCTGTCTTTCTGATCTTCTTCTGATCTGTCCTTTAAATGTTGTTGTTCTCCAGAATTCAATATTTAACCCAATTCTGTTCTATCTGTACAACCTCTCCTTGTGTTATCCATTTCTATGACTGAAACTGAGTTGTGGGCTGATGACCACATTTCATAGTAACCTCTTGAGTTCAGACTATATATCTGAATGTTTACAGTCATATGTTTTAAAATTTTTAGTTTTTAAGCTTTATTTTTCCAGCTTTATTGAGACATAATTGATAAATAGCAATGTATATATTTAAGGTATACAACGTGATATTTTGATATATGTATAAATTGTAAAATGGTCAACACATGCAAGGCATTATATCCATCATGTCACATAGTTACCATTTATTTATGTTTTTTGTGAGAATACTTAAGATATACCTTCTTAGCAATTTCAAGTATACAATACATTATTGTTAACTATAGTCACATTGCTCTACATTAGATCTCTAGAACTCATTTATCTTGCATAATTGAAACTTTATACCCTTTGACCAACATTTTAATTTTCCCTCCCTCCTGTCTCTGGCAACCGCCATCTACCATTGGCTTCTATGAGTTTGACTATTTTAGATTCCACATGTAAGTGATATCATGCAATATTTGTTTTGCTTTGTCTTGTTTATTTCATTTAGCATAATAGTAATCAAAGCAATATGATACTGGCATAAAAACAGGCATATAGACCAATGGAATAGAACAGTAAGCCCAGAAATGCACACATTTACAGTCAACTGATCTTTCACAAGGGTACCAAGGACACACAATGGGGAAACGGATAGTCTCTTCAATAAATGGTGATGAGAAAACTGAATATCCACATGCAGAATAATAAAATTAGTCCCTTATTGTGCACCAAATAAAAAAAATCTGTGCAAAATGAATTAAAGACTTAAATGCAAGTCCTGAAATTAGAAAAGTGCTTGAAGAAAATAGGTAAAAAACATCTTGACATCAGTCTTGGCAATGATTCTTTTTGTCATGACCCCAAAAGCACAAGCAGCAAAAGCAAAAATAGATGAATAGTATTTCATCAAACTAAAAGGCTTCTGCACAGCAAAGGAAACAATAAAAAGAGTGAAAAGGCAGTCTATGTAATGGGAGAAATATTTGCAAACCATATAGCTGATAAGGGACTAATATCCAAAATATATAAGGAGCTCAAACAACTCAATAGCATAAAAACAAACAAGCAAACAAACCCAACAAATCAAAACAAAAACAAACAAAAAAACACACAAACAATAAAATAAAATAAAAACACACACCAAGCTGATTAAAAAATGGACAAAGGAACTGAGTAGATATATCTTAAAAACAAAACAAAACAAAACAAAACAAAACATACAAATGACCAACAGATACATAAAAAGATGCTTAATGGCACTAATTAGGAGAAAAATGCAAACCAAAACTACAATTAGATATCACATCATACCCATTAGCATGGATATTATTAAAAAGAAAATAAGGCCCTGGCTGGGTAGCTCAGTTGGTTTGAGTACCAATACACCAAGGTTGCAGGTTTGATATCTGGCGAGGGCACATGCAAAAATCAACCAATTAATGCATAAATAACTTGAACAACAAGTTCTCTGTCTTTCTTTCCCTTCTCTTTTTAAAAGTAAATAAATAAAATTTTTTAAAAAGAAAAGAGATAAGTGTTGGTGACAATGTGGAGAAAATGGAACGTTGATGTACTACTGGTGGGAAAATAAATTGGTACAACAATTATGAAAAACAGTATGGATATTTCTCAAAAAATTAAAAATAGAACTACCATATGATCCATCAATCTCACTTCTGGATATACTATATATATCCCATGTTCAAAGGCTATTAAATCGCATTGTTTACCCATATCTTCAGAAAAAAATCACTTCTACTATTGTGGTAAACAACCTGATTCCCTATTTATAATGGTCTGGCCCTCTAGCAACTTAAGCGTAAAATTATAGCTAATTTGTCTACAAAAGTCAGGTGGTCATAATAATCTGGCCACTCAGTGTATATCCAAAGGAAATGAAAATAGAATGCCTAAGAGCTATTTTCTTTTTAAAAAAAAATTATTTTATTGATTTTTTACAGAGAGAAAGGGAGAAGAATAGAGAGTTAGAAATATCGATGAGAAAGAAACATCGATCAGCTGCCTCCTGCACACCTCTCACTGGGGATGTGCCCGCAACCAAGGCACATGCCCTTGACCAGAATCGAACCTGGGACCCTTCAGTCCGCAGGCTGATGCTCTATCCACTGAGCCAAACTGGTCGGGGCCTAAGAGATATTTTCACTCCCATGTTTATTGTAGCACTATTCATAATAGACAAGATGTGGGAAAACCTAAATGTCCTTTTACAGACAAATGGATAAACAAAATGTGACCACACAGACACACACACACACACACGCACATACACACACACACGTGAACGTGTGCAAATGTTTATCTATAGTAGATACCAATAAATTGTATTTCAATGATGCTGAGTATTGGTTCTGATAAAGGCCATTGTACATTTAATTTTTTGTCTCACTGGTTCACAAGTTCCTCTAGAGAAAGGACTGTATCTTATGGATTGTATATCCTTAGACTTAAATGGAGCCTGGCATATAATATGTGCTTAAAAAACACTTGTCAAATGAATGTGCCTGGCTGTTCTCATTAAAGAAGGGCTTTTCATTGCCCAAAAGTCTTGGTTACCTCTCTTTTTAAGTGTGGCCTTAATCTGACTATCAGTAGTCCTATGCACAGGCCCTCTGAACCTTGCGCCTGGGGCAATGTTTCTCTATCTGTTCATTGAGAGAGACATGTTACAGCTACTTGAACATACTTTTGAATGTATCATCATCTGATATTATCATTATCAATGTACTTCTATTCTTGTACCCAGCCTCTTGGGAGGTACACATTTTTGACAGCCTTACTCAGGTCTCCTCTTTGCATGTAAGATCTAGATGATTTCTAATTTTCTGACTATTTTTAATCTTTGTTCCTTGTCTATAAAATGACGATGATGTCTATCACTTATTCCCCCAACTATACATAACGAAATAATTACAATATGCTCTGAGACTTTCAGACCATGGTTCTATAGCTATTGCATGTGGCAACTATGAAAAGGGGGATTTCTTCATTAGTCCATAAGTGTGTATGCACGTGTGCCCTATCTACCCCATGACACTATGCCCCTTTGGGTCAGAGAGGGTATCTCATTCTGTTTTTATTACCTGTACCTAGCACTCATGTTCAGCTAGATGTGTCAAATCAATGCACTAGATATCACAAAAGTGAAATAGGTATGGCCAATGTTTATTTTGCATAATTGACTATGCTATGTTCTATAGTATTCTTTCTTTCAACTAGGCACACTGACCTAATGTGCTTGAGTGCCTAGTTTGTGTCAGTCACTGTGCTAAGTGCTGTTGATACAGCTGTGGACAATATCAGAGTGCCCCAAGTATTGTGAGATTTCAGTCTAATGATCTCACAGCATTGAGATGTGCAAGGGGCAGTGATGCTTGGACTGTCCCTTCTGCTCCATTAGAACACAAGAACCTTTCAATCACTCTGTATCCTAGGAGAGACTTTATTGTTAGGCCTTGCAAAAGAAGCCTACCTGGTATAAGGGCATTAGTGAACATTTCTCATGCAGAACACTGGAAAGGTGAAAAAAAGTCACTGTCTTGTAGTACCTATCATAGTATGTAGAGATACAGAATATATTCCTCTAGGTCCCCATTCTCAGTTTTTCCTCATAAAGCCACATGTTTATTGATGAAATTTTGTCATTGTCCTTCAGGATCCTTCATTCATTTTTATGTTTTTCTCCAAAACCATTAATACCTGTCTGTTGCCTATCAAAAAACTCCTCATTTTCTAGCATTGCATGCTACATTTATTCCAAATTTTTTGGCCTTTCTTTGCTTATGCTTTGTCTTCAGCCTGTTATCTTTTGTTTATTGTTGCCAAACTGATTTTTCAAGTTTCAGTTCCAATCCTACTGCCTTAGTGCTACTATTACTCCATCCTCTCTTTAGTCTTTGAACCAAACAGGTACAAATGCCAATGGGCTATTTCAGGATTATCTAAATTCTTTCCCCAATAAGATTATAAACCCTGGGAGGGTGGATTACACATCTTTTATTCTCCACACTATGAAGCAGAGGACAGGAGATCAATAGAACTGTATTAATTTAGAGCAGCATCATTTAAATGCCATCTTCAAACAAATAAATGGGTGGGAAATGCTGGAATCAAACAAATTATGTTAAGCCTGTGCTTTGGTAACACTTTATTTCATTTAAAATTCAAGCAATATTTATGGGTCACCTCTATGTGCCAGGTACTGTGCTAGATTCTGGTGATTCATACCAGTAGATGGATAAAAATGTCTCCTTGCCCTCAAGAATCTCATGATCTTATAAGACAACATAGAGGTTAGCAAATGAATGTAGTACTATGTGAGAACTGCTATATTGATGTATGCCATGGAGGTGCCATGAGAGTTCAGGAAAGCCGGCCTTAATCTACCTGAGATTGGACTTTACAGAGGAAGTTAAGCTTGAGCTGACTTTTGAAGGAGATATATAATGTAAGCCATATTCAGCTTATTGGAGACAATAAATGCCAACTACTTGTGAAATTTCTAATCAAACCAAATGTAGATAACTTATATCAACTCCAATCTCTTGGGAGGAATATGCTTTCCCTGTGGAGGTATTTAAGTGACTCTTGGACCTTTTAGTACTTTCAATGTAGAAAAGCCTTGGGCAGCCAGAAAGAGTTTTTGTAGTTCCAGAATCTAAGTAACCTGACACTTCTTGGCAGAACAAGGCCCTTTTGATTAGGTGCCAGTTTAATATAATAGCTGTTTGAAATCTTCAAAATACACTTATAAAAACAAAGTGGCATGTTGTCTACAATTTATTTGACATCTAAGGTTCCTATTGTTTGACTAAACTTTATTACCTTTATCAAACATTGCTAATGCTAAATAAAATAATCACGCCTTTGTCTAATAATAAATGCAATTACTGACTATACAAGGGAAATTAAATTGGCTTAGCAAGCTTCCACATGCCACCTCCAAACTGAGAGAACATAAAAATCTATTAAATTCTTAACTTATGTCTTGGCTGCACATATTTCAATACTCTGCTAATGTGTGGAGAAACTGTTCAATTTATAACAAATGTGTACTTAGAAATATTGCTAAGAAAGTAGTAACGTTTTGGACTTTAGCTGCACAGACGGGAGGACTGAGCTCATACTTCCAAACCTTTGGAGATGAACACCCTACCTGTCTGGGAGCAGTTTATCATTTGTCGATGTCTGAAATTGGATATTGAATTCTACAAACCTGCAGGACAATCAAGAGAATCCAAGAAGAGTCTCCAGTTTTGGCTGGACTTGTGGGAGAGCAGGTGGTTAGGAGTAATTAAGGTCTGATTCCTGGTGGCCTCTCACCAACATAATTAGGAGCCTTCAACCATTAATGAATCTCACACTCATGTTGGGCTATTTAAACCATCCAAAAAAGTCTTAGGCACAGGGATGTGTCTTGCATCACAGTCAATAACGACCTTTCAGGGCCTCTGTCCCCTGAGCTCTCCCATCCTCACAACTGAGGGGTTTTTTTTAGTCACCTGCAAGTTCAGCCTAGCTGTAGACTCTGGGGTCAGTCCTTTCTGAAATTGTGGGATTCTGAGGTGTCCTAGGGCAGTAGCTCAGCATCCTAGGCATTATATTTGATCATGATTTAACCTTGTCTATCAGTTTAACAATTCAGATTTTCTTTTGTTCTTATGACAAAAACCTGTTCGTAGTCCCCAGTCCTTATAACTGGGTTTCTGCGTTAGACACATGGTCTTGAATCTTTTGTGTCTAGGTTCCAGCCTTGATTTTTCTTTATCCCTCTTAGACCATTGTGTTTTCTCTGCTAATTGCTACCAAACAAGAAGTTTCTTGCTGTTTAATGCTATGTCCCATCTATCTACCAGAGTAAGTACTGTCTTCCTACTTCTGGTTGATCCTCATACTGACCTTCTGCTTGCCTCAACCAGCAGTCCCATTCTTTTAGTTTTGTGTGAGAATAATTCCTCCCAAGGCCACTGCTCAAATCTTGAGTCCTGGTGCTTTCCTCTTCTTTTTATGCCTCAGCACACAGACTTTTTATCTGTTTTCTTTGCCTCTCAGTAACCATTATCACCAGAGTAATCTCTTGGGATTCTTCTGTTCCACAAGGAATGACTAGGGAATGAAACAGTCTTACCTGCCCACACATTGCTTGTTGAACTCAAAGACAAGTCCACAGGGCCAGGGCTCTTTAAGGCTCTTACCTCAAATAATGGAGAAACAAAGAAGGGATGTTATAAAGAAAAAAGTTCTTATAGTCCTCTGTAAGTCCTAACAACTTGTCATGGTTGCCTTGATTTATGCTCCTTTCTTTTATTTGTTCTTACTTTTCCAACAAATTTTCCATTCCATCGTCCCTGTTTTGTATGATAAAGTATTGCTTTTGTGAAAATCCTTTATCCTAAGAATTTTGTATATTTATTTATCCATTCAACAATTTTTAGTGCCTCTTATGTGCTAAGCATTGTAATAGACACCAGAAATATAACGTTGAACAAGTAAAATCATGCTCCCACTGTCATGGGGTGTATGTTCTAGATGGATAGAGATTATAAATGAACACATAAAAAGTACATATGTAAGAAAATATCAGATAATAGTAAGTGCTATGCAGTGAATTAAAAGACAGTAATGGAAGAATGACTGGAAGCCTAGAGAAAGCTTTTCTGAAATGGTGACTTTAGCACTTAGAATTGAATGACAGAAAGAAGACAGAAATGTGAAAATCAGGAAGGAGGGCATTTGTGAAAAGAACAACGGATGCAAATGTTCTAAGACAGGTTGGTCTTTTTAAAGACAGAAAGAAGGACACTTGGAATGAAGCATAGAGGCTAAGAGGAGAGTGGTATGATTAAGATCAGAAAAATTATTCAATAGGACTTGTTCATGGGCTGGATGCTGGGATTGGGGGTGAAAGGAGGAGTGGATCAGGAATAACTCCTAGATTTTGGAATAGCGATTGTGTATATTTGGTAATACTGCTTTCCAAAATAGGGAAGACTAGTAAATAATTTGGAAGGTGAGGGAGAGAGGAAAATAAGATGAATTGTTAGTTATTTTTGGACATTTTAAGTTTGAAATGCCTATTAAATATGCAAATACAAATGGCAGGTAGTGGTTTAGGAAATATAAATTTGAGAATCCTCAATATATTGATTACCAAGGGAGTGTAGGTAGGTTAGAGAATTGTGCCTAGGATTGAGCTTTAGGACACTATAACATTAAGAGTCTAGGAGAAGAGGATCCAGCAATGAAGGCTGAACAGAAGCAACCAGTAGGGGGATAATAAAACGTTATCTCTTATCATAAATGGATATTTTTCATTGATTTCTAAGCCCCTAAAGGTATTAGGTACCTTATAACAATGATCACTCTGACCATTTGCTCATGATTCCTCCTTCCAGCATCTATTATTGGTACTTTTTTTTTAAATTTTCCATCCTTTATTCTTTTTTTAATCTTTTTTTTTATTGCTTAAAGTAATACAAAGGGTATTACATATGTGTCCATTCCCACCCCCGCCCTAGACAGTCCCCTAGCCTCCCCTATCCCCCAGTGTCCTATGTCCATTGGTTATGCTTATATGCATGCATACAAGTCCTTTGGTTGATCTCTTACCCCCCTACCTCCTGTCCGCCAACCCTCCCCAGCCTTCCTGCTGCAGTTTGACAATCTGTTTGAGGCAGCTTTGCCTCTGTATCTATTATTGTTCAAAAGTTTATAATGGTCTCTATTATCCATGAATGAGTGAGATCATGTGGTATTTTTCCTTCATTGACTGGCCTATTTCAACTAGCACAGCGCTCTCCAGTTCCATCCATGACGTTGAAAATGGTAAGAGTTCCTTCCTTTTTAGAGCAGCATAGTATTCCATCGTGTAGATGTACCACAGTTTTCTAATCCATTCATCTACTGATGGGCACTTAGGCTGTTTCCAGATCTTAGTATGGTGAATTGTGCTGCTATGAACATAGGGGTGCATCTATCCTTTCTGATTGGTATTTCTGGTTTCTTGGGATATATTCCTAGAAGTGGGATCACTGGGTCAAATGGGAGTTCCATTTTCAGTTTTTTGAGGAAACTCCACACTGTCTTCCATAGTGGCTGCAACAGTCTGCATTCCCACCAGCAGTGCACAAGTGTTCCTTTTTCTCCACATCCTCTCCAGTACTTGTCGTTTGTTGATTTGTTGATGATAGCCATTCTGACAGGTATAAGATGGTACCTCATTGTTGTTTTGATTTGCATCTCTTGGATGATTAGTGACTTTGAGCATGTTTTCGTATGTCTCTTGGCTTTCTGAATGTCCTCTTTTGAAAGGTGTCTATTTAGGTCCTTTGCCCATTTTTTGATTGGATTGTTTATCTTCCTTTTGTTAAGTTGTATGAGTTCCCTGTAAATGTTGGAAATTAAACCCTTATCAGAGATAACATTGGCAAATATGTTTTCCCACACAGTGGGTTTTCTCATCGTTTTGTTGATGGTTTCTTTTGCTGTGCAGAAGCTTTTTATTTTGATGTAGTCCCATTTATTCATTTTCTCTTTAGTTTCAAGTGCCCTAGGAGCTGTATCAGTGAAGAAATTGCTTCGACATATGTCTGAGATTTTGTTGCCTTTGGATTCTTCTAGAATTTTTATGGTTTCCTGTCGTACATTTAAGTCCTTTATCCATTTTGAGTTTATTTTTGTGTATGGTGTAAGTTGGTGGTCTAGTTTCATTTTCTTGCATATATCTGTCCAATTTTCCCAACACCATTTATTGAAGAGACTATCTTGACTCCATTGTATGTTCTTGCCTCCATTGTCAAATATTAATTGAGCATATTGGTTCGGGCCGATTTCTGGGCTCTCTATTCTATTCCATTAATCTATATGCCTATTCTTGTGCCAGTACCAGGCAGTTTTGAGAACAGTGGCTTTGTAATACATCTTGATATCTGGTATTGAGATCCCACCTACTTTGTTCTTTTTCAGGATTGCTGCAGCTATTCGGGGTCTTTTTTATTCCAGATGAATTTTTGGAGAGTTCGTTCTAGATCTATGAAGTATGCTGTTGGTATTTTAATGGGAAGTGCATTGAATTTATAGATTGCTTTGGGTAGTATGGACATTTTAATGATGTTGATTCTACCAATCCATGAACACAGTATGTTCTTCCATCTGTTTATGTCTTCTTCTATATCTTTTTTCAATGTCCTGTAGTTTTCTGAGTAGAGGTCTTTTACCTCTTTAGTTAAGTTTATTCCTAGGTATCTTAATTTTTTTGGTGCGATGGTAAACGGGATTGTTTTTATAATCTCTCTTTCTGAAAGTTCACTATTGGTGTATAGAAATGCCTCAGATTTCCTGGGGTTAATTTTGTATCCTGCTACATTGCCAAATTCATGTATTAAGTCTAGCAGCTTTTTGATGGAGTCTCTAGGGTTTTGTATGTATAATATCATGTCGTCTGCAAATAAGGATAGTTTTACTTCTTCTTTTCCAATCTGGACGCCTTTTATTTCTTCTTCTTGCCGAATTGCAATGGCTAACACTTCCAGTACTATGTTGAACAGGAGTGGTGAGAGGGGGCATCCCTGTCTTGTTCCTGTTCTTAGGGGAAATGGTGTTAGTTTTTGTCCATTGAGTATGATCTTGGCTGTGGGCCTGTCATATATGGCTTTTATTATGTTGAGGTATGATCCTTCTACTCCCGCCTTACTGAGAGTTTTTATCAAAAATGGGTGTTGAATTTTGTCAAATGCTTTTTCTGAATCAATTGATATGACCATGTGGTTTTTTTCTTTCAATTTTTTTATGTGATGTATCACGTTTATTGATTTGCGGATATTGTACCATCCTTGCATCCCTGGGATAAATCCTACTTGGTCATGGTGTATGATTTTTCTGATGTACTGCTGGATCCAATTTGCTAAGATTTTGTTGAGGATTTTGTCATCTATGTTCATGAGGGATATTGGCCTGTAATTCTTTTTCATTGTGTTGTCTTTCCCTGGTTTTGGTATTAGGGTGATGCTGGCTTCATAGAATGAGCTTGGAAGTGTTCCTTCCTCTTGAATTTTTTGTAGTAGTCTGAGGAGGATAGGTTTTAGTTCTTCCTTGAATGTTTGGTAAAACTCCCCTGTGAAGCTGTCTGGTCCTGGGCTTTTGTTTTCTGGAAGCTTTTTGAAGACTGCTTCAATTTCTTCCACAGTGATTGGCCTGTTGAGATTTTTAGATTCTTCCTGATTGAGTTTTGGAATGTTGTATTTTTCTAGGAATTTGTCCATTTCCTCCAGGTTGTCTAGTTTGTTGGAGTAGAGCTGTCCATAGTATTTTTTAACAATCATTTGTATTTCTGTGGAGTCTGTTGTTATTTCGCCTCTATCGTTTCTGATTTTGTTTATTTCGTCCTTTCTCTTTGCTTCTTGGTGAGTTTGGCTATAGGTTTGTCAATCTTGTTTATCCTTTCAAAGAACCAGCTCTTGGTTTCATTGATTTTCTGTATTGTTTTTTTGGTCTCTATGTCATTTATTTCTGCTCTAATCTTTATTATCTCCTTCCTTCTGCTCACTCTGGGGTGTTCTTGTTGCTCTCTTTCTAATTCTTTGAGTTGTAGAGTTAGATGATTTACTACCATTTTTTCTTGTTTTTTTGAGATAGGCCTGTAGAGCTATAAACTTCCCTCTCAGGACTGCTTTCATTGTGTCTCATAGGTTTTGGACTGTTGTGTTTTCATTGTCATTAGTTTCCAGGATGTTTTTAATTTCTTCTTTGATCTCATTGGTAACCCAATCAATATTTAATAGCATGCTATTCAGCTTCCAGGTGTTTGAGTATTTTTGGTTGTTTTATTGTAGTTTATTTCTAATATTATGGCCTTGTGGTCTGAGAAGATGCTTGGTATGATTTCAGTCTTCTTGAATTTGGGGAGACTTTGTTTGTGACCCAATATGTGGTCTATTTTTGAAGATGTCCCATGAGCACCTGAGAAGAATGTATATTTTGTGGCTTTGGGGTGAAGTGTTCTGAAGATGTCAATTACATCCATCTGATCTAGTGAGTCATTTAGGATAGCTGTTTCTTTGCTGAGCTTTTGTCTAGCGGATTTATCCAGTGATGTCAGTGGTGTATTAAAGTCCCCTACTATGATTGTATTGTTGTTGATCTCTCCCCTGATATCTTCCAGGAGTTTTCTTATGTATGTGGGTGCTCCTGCATTGGGTGCATATATGTTTATCAGGGTTATATACTCTTGTTGTATTGATCCCTTTAGTATTATGAAGTGGCTTTCCTTATCTCTTGTTATGGCCTTCACTTTGAGGTCTATTTTATCCTATATAAGTATTGCTACCCCAGCTTTCTTTTCCTTTCCATTTGCCTGAAAGTTATTTTTCCATCCTTTCACTTTCAGTCTGTGTGAGTCCCTTCTAATGAGGTGGGTTTCTTGTAGACAGCAGATGTATGGGTCATGTTTTTTTATCCATTCAGCCCCTCGATGTCTTTTGGTTGGAGCATTTAGTCCATTTACATTTAAAGTTATTATTGAAAGGTACTTGTTTGTAGCCATTTCTGTTTTTGTGTGGCTGTTTTCTTTCTGAGCTTTTTATTTCTTATTTTTATACCAGTCCCTTTAGCATTCTTTGCATTGCTGGCTTGGTGGTGATAAACTCCCTTAGCCTTTTTTTGTCTGTGAAGCTTCTTATTTCCCCTTCATGTTTGAATGATAGCCTTGCTGGATAAAGTATTCTTGGATTCAGTCCTTTGCTTTGCATCACTTTGAAAATTTCCGTCCATTATTTTCTGGCCTGATGTGTTTCTGTTGAGAAATCATTTGATAATCTAATGGGAAATCCCTTGTATGTAACTTTCCGTCTCTCTCTTGCAGCCTGTAAGATTCTCTCTTTGTCCTGAACGTTTGCCATGGTAATTATGATGTGTCTTGGTGTGGGTCTTTTCGGGTTCACCTTGTTTGGGACTCTCTGGGCTTGTGTGACTTTTTTCTTCCCCACCTCAGGGAAGTTTTCTGATATTATTTCTTCGAATAGGTTTTCTAATCCTTGTTCATCTTTCTGTTGTTCTGGCACCCCTATTATTCGTATGTTGTTTCGTTTCATGTTGTCCCATAGCTCCCTTAGGCTCCCCTCCTGTCTTTTAATTTTTTTCTCCAATTGCAGTACATTTTGGGTGTGTTTTGCTTCCTTGTCTTCTAATTCACTAATTCGGTCCTCCGCTTCTCCTAGTCTACTGTTGATACTTTCAATGGTATTTTTTTTAAATATATTTTATTGATTTTTTACAGAGGGGAAGGGAGAGAGATAGAGAGTTAGAAATATCGATGAGAGAGAAACATCGATCAGCTGCCTCCTGCACATCTCCTACTGGGGATATGCCCGCAACCCAGGTACATGCCCTTGACCGGAATCGAACCTGGGACCCCTCAGCCTGCAGGCCGACGCTCTATCCCCTGAGCCAAACCAGTCTCGGCGATACTTTCAATGGTATTTTTTATTGCAGCTATATCACTCTTCATTTCTTCTTGGGTCTTACTTAAGTTGTTGATTTTTTCATCCGTTTCTTCTAGCTTCTTCCATATGTTATTGATTTTTTCATCTGTGTCTTCTTGCTTCTTGCATAGGTAGTTGACTTTTTCATCTGTTTCTTCTTGCTTCTTGCAGAAGTTGTTGAGTTTTTCCTCCATCTGGTTTATGCACTCTAGGACCCTTATTCTGAATTCTTTTTCTGTCATGTTGCATGCCTCTGTATTACTTAGCTGCTTTTCTGGAGAGTCCTCCTTCTCTTTCCTTTGGGGGTTTCTTTGACTACCCATGTTTGATCTCACTGATATATCTAGACATTGAGTCGTTCAGTGGCTGCTCCCTGGGTGGCAGTGACTCCTTGGTCTGTGGTTGATCTTCGGGCGGTTGCGGTAGCAGCTGCTCTTCAGTTGGCAGCAGCTCCTCTGGTGGGTGCTGTTCACAGCTGTTGTGGCTCTTCTGGCTGGTGGGGGGAGGTTTCACGTACAGCTGCTGTTCCTCAGCAGAGGGTGTGGTGCTCAGGAGGCTGCTGTTGCTTGGACCTGCTGCGTTGATTTAAAGGCACAAACTACAACACAACAGGGTACCACGTACCAGGCACTAAACCCAAATATATTCACGATATTAATAACCCCAAATAATGGTGACCACCCGAATTAAGAGAATTAGGGGATCAGGAGGAAGGAAGAGAAAAAGATAAAATAGAAAAAAGAAAAGAAAAGTAGGGACCAAAAAAAGGAGTGCAAAAATGAAATTGGGAAAAAGGAGGGGGGAAAATAAAAGCATGAAAAGAAAAGAAAAAAAAGAGCGAAAGAGAGAATGAAGTGGAAGAGGGGAAGAGACTTTTTATATGAGGAGACTACTCCTATAGAACCGTCACTAATCCCAACAAATTCCAGCAACAGCTCCCTGGAGATGGATGCAAACTAGAAACAACTAATACTATAATGATGAAAATAGAATGGAGGACACTAATCCCAAAATAAAATAAAGAGAAAATAAAATGGCACTTTAAAAAATGGTAAAATGCTAGCAGTAATAATACTGGTGAAAAATAAGAAGTTAGTAATTAAAAGGGTAAAATCAGGTGATGGAAAAAGAAGAAAAAAAAAGAAAAAAAAGAAGAAACAAAAAGAAAAAAAATTGGTTTCTTATTTAAAAGGTGAAAAAAGAAAAAAAAATTGCTGTAGTGAAGGTCCTTCGGTTCTTCTATTCTTCAGTCTGGCTCGCCTTTAGTCCTGCCAGGTATTCAGGAGAGTGTTGAGTTTCCCTGAGATACACTGTTCCTCTGTGTTGTAAACCACAGTCCTTATTTTAAAGCAGGCAGTATTTGTTTCCCAGACTGGACTGCCTTATTTTGTGTTTAGCAAAGAGTCATTTTGTGGCTCAGCCTCTGGGTGGCAGTGTTCTGGGGTTGGCCTCTGAGGCTACACGGCTTCTCTATCGCATTTAAAACTGATTTGGAGAGGTCAACTATCCAGAGCTGGTTCCTTAATAGTTACCTGCTCTGTGTTGTTGCTGGGATTGAAAATCCCTCTATAGGCCAGACCCTGTTAACTCCCAGGGACTGATCAGATTATTTTAATCCGTGATCTTGTTCAGGGTGGAATCTGGGTGTGGCTGTGCTCCTTGCCTGGGGGTTGGGGGGAGGAGTCTCACTCTCTGGAGAGAATGGCTGCCCCAGTCCTGGGCTCAGGGGTGTCTCAGAACTCAATTCGCTGCCACCTCTCCCGGGCCCCCTTCTCTCCTCAGTCTCTCCCCAGATTCCACTTCTCCGCACCCTCTCCCTCTCGTCAGCACAGGTGAGTGTCTGTATCCGAAATGTCTCATGAACAGGATTCAGTGAAAACAAACAAACAAACGCTGGCTGCGGAAACGGGGAAGGCTGACTTTCTTACAAGCTCTTCTATTACCGGCACTGCATGGTATGGTCAGCTCTTCAGGCTGCCCCCTTTAGGCTCAGTCCTCTGTGATCACAGAACCCAGCTCTCAAATCCCCCGGCGGCGCCAGGAATCCCGTGGATCTCCTTTCCCCAGTCAGGGGCTGTGCCTGTCCCAAGGGACACGGCTGTCTTCCATGCGGTCTCCCTCCGACCCTCTGGGCTCAGAGGTCTGGCAAACTTTCCTGCCCAAATTCCTGGGTTTTTTTTTTTACCTTTCCAGAGGAGTTCTGCCCTTCCCGGCTGCAAACCGTCTCACCAGCTGAGCAATTTCACCAATTCGGGGTGGGTGTTATTAGTTTTAGCTGCTCACTCCATTTGCTCTGGGACACGACCTGGGACGCGTCTGCCTATATCGCCGCCATATTCTATTATTGGTACTTTCTCAGATAATCTACCTTATATTGTTGATCTGGCTGTCTATGCTCCAGGTCCTAGGTATTCTACAGCAACTGAGCCCTGCTCTCTAAGCTTTGAGCACAGGAATCCTAGAGCTTAGGGAAGATCACTCAGAACCTCATAGATGTGGTAAAAATTTGGGACTTCTGTTTTCATGTGTTTATTTATTTCAGCTTTATTAAAATATAATTAAGATATAACACTCAAAATTTAAGATATACAATGTGATGCTTTCATACGTGTAGAAATTGCAAAATTATTACTATAATAGGATTAGTTTACACCTCTATCACTTCCCATAGTTACCTTTTTTGGTGTGTGTGACAAGAATATAACTTAGGTCAAAATGTTATCTTTAGCATGGCAGAGGTCCAAACCATGTGACCATTAGTCAGATCCTGGCTATTGTCTTCTGCTGCCTCAGGGGTTGCTGATTATCCTGGGAAAAGGCTAGGTCTATGAGGGGCATATATTCACAGGGTGACCCCAAAAAATGTATAAACACTTTAACAGCTGATAGGTCAATAGATGTTCCTTTCTTTTCAGTGTTAACCCATCACTACTGACTTTATAATTATTCAAAATGTATATACATTTTTTGGAGTCTCTCTCCAAAAAACAGAGAGAAACAGAGAGAGCGAGATGATTTCTTGAGCTAGGATTTAATGCTAAAGTCTAAATTTAATCAGATCCATAAGGACCCTCACATGTTCATTTAAAAAGTATTATAGCAATCTTAAAATTTAACTTACAGTGTGATGAGTTGACTTGTTGTTATGGGCTACTTTGAAAGACCATAGATATAACCTAGAATCATTACTTGGAACACTACAAATTAATGGGTACATTCTTTTTTTCATATATTTCACAGTTTTTTTTTTCTTTTTTTTATTGCTTAAAGTATTACAAAGGGTATTACATATGTGTCCATTTTATCCCCCCGCCCTAGACAGTTCCCTAGCCTCCCCTATCCCCCAGTGTCTTATGTCCATTGGTTATGCTTATATGCATGCATACAAGTCCTTTAGTTGATCTCTTACCCCCCTACCTCCTGCCCCCCCCCCAACCCTCCCTGGCCTTCCCGCTGCAGTTTGACAATCTGTTTGAGGCAGTACATTCTAAATCCTTAAAATAACTGCAGACTCATTTCCAGTTCAGGCATCCTTCTGCATGATTGTCTTCCAAGGGGTAAGCACAAACACAAAATCATTAAAATTGATTCTTATCATATATGCATGCTGTAGCAGGTATACTAAGGGCTCTGCCCATTTGTAATTTCATCCTTTGGTATTTAAAGAATAATGCAAGCTTTGCCTTTGGCATTGAGACATTACGCATTGATTAGAAATGGACAAACCAAGTTGTTTATTTAAGAATGGATCCAAGTGTTGGCCTACTTCTGAGACCTAACCACGATCACACTAGACACTGTGATTCTCAGTTCGTATTTTTAAAAACTACTGTAATAGTTGATCATCATAGGAAACCACCCAACATTCCTGAGAGAAAAATCAAGACTATCCAGATTACAAAGCCTGTCTATGGTCAGACAATCTGACATTTCTTTAGTGGGAGTTTGGGGGACCATTTAGTTATAATAGATGATTGTGTTAGGGAATATTAGGAGAGTAGGTAGCCAAGGTAGCATGGGGGCTAAATCATAGAAAGCTTTTTAGCTCTAACTAATGAGGTTGGACTTAATCCTGATTGTAGCAGGGAGCCCACTTGAGAATTTTATGCAGGGGATTTTGAATATGCTTTTCTTTCAACTTCTGAATATAGGATTTAACTTCACTTATAAGCACCAGGAAGATAAAGTCACTCAATGGACCTTTTATTGCTCAGCCCTGCTGGTTGCTTACTATACTTTCTCTCTTATCAAGTCTCATCTCTCATTCTATTGAATTTAATGGTCATTTACTAAATGCCTATCACATGAAAGGCACTGTGCTAGGCACTTGTTTGTTGTTTGTTTAGTAGAGATCACATCTAAATCTTTAGGCAGTACGAGTTCCAAAAAATGTGTTAAAACGGGAATTATACCTTTAAATGCTCAGAATTAGTTTCTCTCTGTGGATTATTTATTCTGTGGTTCAAATGTTTAACCCAGTGCTGCTAGATCCTTCCCATGACTCTGCAGTCACCCCTGCCATTATGCAATGTCATTTCCTTTGCCAGTTCACTGTTGCCTCTAGGATTCAGTCCAAATGTCTTGGCTGGGTTTAGAAATCTGGCCTCAACCAGACTTTCAGTGTTGTTTTTTTTACTCCTCCCGCTCCCATGCATTCCACATTCATTTCCCCTAAGTACACTATCCAGATTATAGAGCAAGCTTAACCTTGTGATCTATACTTTAGTATATCATGATATTTCATGTCTCTATGGTTTTGTATGCTATTGCAATTGATGAGAATGCGTTACATCCCTTGGTGTGTTAGGACTGAAAAAAATTCTGTGCTGAACTAGATGGAAAACTCCTTTTATTTAAAAATTATGAATAATCTCCAGGCAGGAACTATGTATGATTTGTCTCTATCTTCTTCCATCTAGTGCCTTGCTGAGTGGCTGGGAGATAGGAGGTAGCCAGTACAAGTCAGATAAATGAATGTATGTGCAGAGAATTCAAACTTTTTTTCTATAGCCAAGCCAAGCAGAATCAGGATAATGAGTCTGCTAGAGGCTAAGGGTTGTAGTGAAGTGGCCAGAGAAAGGAGGAATATGTGGTGGTGGTGGGGGGGGGGGGAGAGCCTGTAAGCAATGGGCAGAATTTTTGATTATCTATTGTGTTAGATTATCTGCCTCACTGCTTCCCTCCATTAGTGTGTATAATTGAGAGCAAGGAATGATTCTTTTGATTAATTGGATTTTCTGGTTAACCAGTGGTTGAATGAAAGTTTCTTTCTTTTGGAAAAAAATCATTTCTAACATTAAATATTATTTTCTATCAGAGTAATATAAGGCCAAAAACCAAACTTTTTATGGTTCAGAAATCATCAACAATGTAAGTACTACTCTATCATAAAGTCAGCAATTTTTTAATAAACATAGATTAGTCTGTACTTAGTACAAATCCCTGTGGAGGATACAAAATTAGTAAGACCTATAGAATGGAGAGGAGTCTGCAGAGTGCTTTAGGAGGAATTCATGGAGAAAATAGGTCAAATGCTGAAACTTGAAGAAAGCTTGGGTATTTTGTCATGGAGACTGGAAGGGACAGACATGCATTCAAAATTTTGAAAAACCTAAGTGTGAAGCATCAGGGCATAAAGAACAGGTTGCAGTCAGAGATTAAAAAGCATAAGCTGTCACTCCAGAATGGGGATATAGGGGTGTGAATATTAGAGGAGAGCTACTACAGTAGGAGACAAAGCTGGACAGCTTGGTAGGAGGTTAATTTTGAGTGGTCTTGAATGTCAATCTAAGAAATGTGGACTTAATTTTGTAGCCAACTTAAAGCTAGGAAAGGACTAAGTTTGTATCTTGTTTTAAAGAGGATCTGTTGAGCAGAATTGCAAAAGGTGTATTTGAAGGAAGAGAGACTGGAGACAGGAACCAAATATTAGGCTATTTCGATAGACCATCTATCCATACATGCATTCATACATTCATTAATTCATTCAATGGTTATTAAATGAGCATATATTTGGATAAGGCAGTGTTCTGGCCTGGAAGAAAATTGGCAGGTTGAAAGTTGGCTAAACAAAAAGGAGCGAGAAAGCTGAAGAGAGAAATCAAAGACAGGGATACAATTGCAATGTTATAAAAGTAGAAATTGAATCAATTCTAGATTTTCATCTTGGAGTCATGATTAACTTGTGATTGGGATGAAGAAATAGGAGTGGGATTCTCCCTGTGGGACAGTGACAGCACCTGCCAGAGCAAAACAAGTTGTAACCTGGTAGGGGCTAGGTAATGCTTTGGGGATAATGGGCAGAACTTCCTTTCAGACTCTCTAACCTCAGCAAGCAAAGGAATCCTATAGGATGCAAACTTAAGCATGCAACAAAGAGGATTCATTTCAACTCCCACTGGGACTTTGCTAGTGGCTTGACTTAGATTAGCTGTTATATTCTAGTTGCTTTTAATTGGATGCTAGAAAGGGCAGCATAACTTGAACATCTGCATGTACCTGTGAAACACCAGATGTAAGTCAAGGGTATGGTTGGCAAAGTGGGCCTAAATTACAGAGGAGGACAGTGTTAACTGATTTAGAGTTACATGTACCAATTTGACAGAATTTGGTTATTAGATTTTAGGGGTGACATAAAGAAAAGGGTAACCTTGAGGACCTTAATACCACTAACTGGCAAAGTCTTTTTATTTATTTGTGTCTCTTTTGTCTCATCTGTCAAATGAAGTGATTGAAATAGATAAATTCTGTGATAGGGAGAATAATGGTCCCCCATAGTTGTCCATGCCCTAATCTCCAGAATTTGTAAATATTCTGTTATATGGCAAGGAGGGATTATGCTTGCGGAAGGAATAAGGTTGCTAATTAGATGACCTTAAAGAGGTTTCTTTAATTATATGAGTGAGCCCAATGCAATCACAAGGATCCTTAAATGGTGAAGAGGGAAGCAAAGAGAGTCAGAAAGATGGCTTGTGTGAAAGACTTGACAAACCATTGCTGACTTTGAGGATTGAAGGGGGGCACAAGCAAAGGAATGCAGGCAACCTCTAGAAGTTGGAAAAGGCAAGAGAAGGGTTTCTATTATAGAACCTCTAGAAATGAATACAGCCCTGTGCACACCTTGATTTTAGCTTAGTGAGACCCTTTTTGGACTTCTGACATCTAGAGCTATAATACAGTAATTTGTGATGTTTCAAATTACTAAATTTGTGGTAATTTTTTACAGTAGCAATAGGAAAGCATTAAAAGCCAAATTATCTAATTTTCCAGATATCCATTAATCTAAACATTTTTTAACAAGGATGCATATCTTAATCATGCATTGCTGTAAAATAAGCCCTATTCCCAGGTATTTGGATGATGCAGAGTTGAGGTAGGACTCTAGTCTCTTATGTCTTAAAGATTCCATAGGTGATTCTAATATATTACTCCTTTTGAACATTATTGTAATATTTCCCTGAATGTCTTTCCAGATGAGAAAAATAACCAAATAGAGCCATAAACTTATATCTGTGAAAATCAAGGTGAAGGAGTGTGAGAAATAGTTTGTGAAACCTTGAAGTTGTAACCTGGTTTGTAGTGTTACATTTTTAGAAACTTGCAATCCCTTCAGTAGAGATTCCCACCTGCCGTGTTTAATAAAAAACAAACTCATTGCTTCAGAAACTTTTGGTTAGTATGTAATGATAAAAATCACTTCATCCTTGTCTTTGTATAAATCAAATTATATTGTCTCACTTTACAGTAATTTTAGGTAAGGATACATTAAAAAACACAAATGTATGGATGAGTCATATGTACATATTCTCAGATTTGGCACTCCACTAAAATCATTCAGATATCATTCTTCAAAGCACCATTAACCAGCACAGACTCCTGTGAAGTCCCTTTCTCAAATGTCTTTTATTCCATACTCAGTAACCTTGGGTGGTTATTAATATCAAATTCTTCTTAGGATAATCTTCCAATACATTTTTTTATTTAGTGATTCCCTTTTATGGAATCTACTTCCATAAATAATTTCCTACTTTCTCTTAAGAATTTTTTTCACATTTATATTTCTTTGGCAGCTGGACATTTTCAGGATACCAGCAAGATATTTAGACATTTTATTGCATCATCTCTCTTTTGAGTAAGAGAAATAGAGAAGTGCATCAGAAAGGATGAAAACATAGGGCAAGGAGAGGTTCTAAGATAATCCTGTCAGACTTCCTATTGGTTCAGGTCAGGAAGCATGTGACTTGGATCAGCCAGGTGAGAACAGCTATCCATCAAAACAGACATAAGTCAGCAAACCCTATGGCCATCTTCAGATTCTTGATGTGACAGCTGGCAGAACCTTAGGGGCAGGGCAATGAGGAATGGGACCTTTGGGCTCAAGGAGTTAAATAGGATTCCTGGGAAAGACAGAAGACAAGGCTGAGTACACAAGGTCTTTGCTGAAAATGACAGATAACCGCAATGATTAAAAACTCATTTTAGTTCATTACCAAAGTAGAGTGACAGTTCTAGTAGCAGCTATATAAAGCAGGGAAAGTTAAGAGCAACAGGAAAGACCATCTGTATGCCAGTACTAAAGGAGTTTCTGTCATCACAATATACCTATGACATATAAGTATGGTCACTTCACATGAATAATGATGGCAAGAGTGAGGAACACAAGTTTTCACATCTAGCCTGAAATTTTGCATTATATCAAAATATATTATGAGAGGATGGCTCTCCTTCACTTTTGTGGAATTGCTGCTATAGGGACTCTCTTTGTCTCTACTATACTCAACTTTGTACTTAATAGGGAGAGCCCTCCCTGACACAGCCCAGATATACCAATCCTATATTTATAGCCCATTAAATAGTCATAGAATATGGAATCCTAGTCAGTGAGTTGGGCAGTTTGAGTGCCTGTCATTGTTCTGATACTAGCTCATGATGTGATCAGGCAGATCATTTAACCTCTCTGTGAATGAAGATGAAAATATCTAATCTTCTAATGCCTTACAGACACTCAAGGATAAAATACAATGTGAATGAGTATGAATGCTTTTTAAAAATATATGAACTGATATATCAAATATGTATAAACCTAGACACATGCGAAGTGTTCTAGTTATCATTACAATGTTTCTCTATCTAGATTAGGCCTGCTGCACTCCCAGAACAAAAAGGATCTTCCAAATAAGTGAGCAATATCATGGGTAAATGACCTACATACAGAAGCACAGAAACAGGGTAATGTTGTAGCAGCTATAAGTTACCACCATATCAAGCAACAGTGGCTGCCTCCTTCTATATTTTTCATAGGGTTGTTCTAGTGCCCTGTTTGGGTGGATCAGGGTTTTAGGTTTTAAATAATGACTAAGTAATTATAGCTCTTCTCAGGGGTACCCTTTCCCCAGGAATAGTGTGTACTTAAAGTTTAAAATAGGGGAAAATGCTCCGCTTCTGGACAAGGTGGAGAAACAGGGAACAAATTGAAACTGCCACAGAAAACAATAAAATAATGTATGAAATTGATGAAATAATAGTTTGCAAGACACTGGACACCAGAAAATGAACTCAGTGATCCCTAAGACAATCAACTCCTATTATTATCATAGATTACTTCTTGGAGAGAACTTTCAGGTCATAGTGCAGAGAAGAACAACTGAGGCAGAGCTAAGTGGACTCTCTGTGTTGATGTGATGGGACTGAGAATCCAAGGAGACCAAGAGCACTACAATTTATAGGAAAGAGTAATGGGGAAGAAAGAGCTGTATGTAGAGAGAACTATAGAAATTTGTGGAAGGCTCCCTTTTGAGTATTCAGATAAATTCAGATCAGCACTTGTATACAAAGAAATTACTCAAGGCTGAGGAAATAAAACATTCGAAGGTATTAACATTAACAGTGCTTACACTCATATAGGCTGGAAATAGTGCCTCTTCGTACTGGCTAGGCTGGATAACCTCAAGATGTATAAGCCACTGAATGGAGTAAACATAAGGATTTCAATTGAGTAGTAGAAATAACAATTCCTAGACTGAACACTTCTCTGATCTTACCTAACAAATCTTAACAGCAGGATCCAAAAGGATCAAGCCATTTTCAACTAACTTAACTGCATCTCAAAACAAATCTCAAGATTAATAGAAACACAAAATTATAAACCACCCAATAAGGGAAAATATTACAATTCCTGGCATCCAATAAAAAATTAATACTCATATAAGGAAATAGGAAAATTTAATCCAAAATGATAAAATCAATAAAAACTGAAGCAGAATTGACACAGATATTAGAATTACCACACAGTTAATTAAAATAGCTACTATAACTATATTCTATATGTTCGAAATTTTAGACACTTGGAAAATGAAGCTAGGAACACAAATTGAACTTATAGAGATGAAAATTACCATGTCTGAGATTAATAATACACTGGATGGGATTAATAGGAAATTAGATATTGTAGAAAAAATATTAGTGAACTTCAAAGCATAGCAATACCAAGTATGTTAAATGAAACAGCTAGAGAAATGAGAATAAAATAAAGAACAGAGTATCAGTGAGCTGTAAGATCATATCAAGCAGTCAAATATACACATAGAGTCTCTAAATAAGCAGAGAAAGGGGTACACTGAAAACATATTTGAAGAAATAATAACCAAAAGTGTTCCAAATTTGGTGAAAACTATATGCCCTCAGATCCAAAAAGCTCAATGAATCTCAAGCACAAGAGACATGAACAAAACTACACCAACACATCTGATTCAAATTACTTAAGTCAGAGATAAACAGAGAATAAGACAAAGCAGACAGAGAAAAATTGCCACCTTATTGACAGTGGGACAAAGATAAGATGGCAGCAGAATTTTCATTGAAAACTATGAAAGCAAAATGATAGCAGGTAAAAAAAGAGACATATGTAATACTTTAAACAATAAAGAATTCAAAAACAAAAGATAGCAGAAAAGACATCTTTAAAGTACCAAAAGAAAAAAAAAACCCACAACCTATATTTCCATACCCAGTGAAAATAACTTTAAAAAATGAAGGTGAAGCCTTGGCCAGTGTTACTAAGTGGACAGAATGTTGGTCCACATACCAAAAGGGCACAGGTTCGAATCTCACTCAATAATACAAAGATCAGGCAGGGAGAAATGGAAATGTGCAATTATAAAGTTCATGTACTATAACACACAAAGTGACATAACATTACCTGATAGTAGACTGTGTTAAGTTTAAGAATGTATGTTATAAATCCTGTATCAATCACTAGAATAACATTATAAAGAGATATATTTACTAAATTTAAAAAGTGTAAGTTGGAATAGTTAAAAATAGTCAAGGAATCCAAAAGAAATCAGAAAAAAAAAAGAAATAGACAAATACAGAGCAAAACAGCAAGGTAATGGACTCAAACGTAATGATACCACATTGTCACATTAAATGTAGATGTTTTAAGCCATAACTGTATGCTGCTTATAAAAAAATACGCTTTAAATATAAATGTGCAAATAAGTTATAAATAAAAGATACAGAAAAGTACCTTGCATATAATATACTAATCACTAGCTGAGTAGCTATCCTATATAATAAAAAGCTAATATGCAAATCAACTGAACAGGGGAACAAGCAGTCACAATGACTCACACTGACCACCGGGGGGAAAATACTCAATGCAGGAGCTGCCCCCTGGTGGTCACTGCACTTCCACAGAGGGAGCACTGCTCAGCCAGAAGCCCTTAGCCAGGCTTATGGCTGGTGAGCATAGCTGCAGTGGCAGGAGCCTCTCCTGCCTCCACATTAGACAGACATACCCTGAGGTCTCCCGGACTGTGAGAGAGTGCAGTCCAGGCTGATGGAACACCCATAAGTGCACAAATTTTGTGCACTGGTCCTATAGTATTAATAGAAAACAAATTAGTTTTTAAGAACAAATATTACCAGAAATATGGAAGGTCATTTCATAATGACAATGAGATCAATTCATAAAGAGGACATAAAAATCCTAAATGTGTATGTACCTAATAATAGACCTCAGAGTATCTGAATAAAACATGATAAGACTGCAAAGAGAAATAGACAAATCCGCATTTATGTTTGGAGATTAAAATACCCCTCACTAAGTACTTAACATAACAAATAAATGGAAAATCAATAAGGAAATATACAATTTGAATAACACTATCAACCAGCATGACCTAATTGACATTTATAGAATATTTTCCCCAACAACAGCAGAATTCATATTTTTTCAAGTGCATATAGAATGTTTACCATTATGGGTTAAAAAACTAGGTTGGAAATTAGGTAACATACTTCCAAATAACCCATAGATAAAAGAGTAAATAAAAAAAGAAATTATAATAAAAGCCATATATGACAAACCCACAGCCAACATCATACTCAATGGGGAAAAACTAAAACCATATTCCCTAAGAACAGGAACAAGACAGGGATTCCCACTCTCACCACTCCTGTTTGACATAGTACTAGAAGTACTAGCCATAGCGATGAGACAAGAAGAAGAAATAAAAGGCATCCAAATTGGAAAAGAAGGAGTAAAACTTTCCTTATTTGCAGATGACATGATACTATACAAAGAAAACTACAAAGACTCCATCAAAAAACATTAGACTTAATAAATAAATTCAGCAATGTAGCAGCATATAAAATTAACACCGAGCAGTCTATGGGTTTCTATACACCAATAATGAACTCACATAAAGAGAAACTAAAAAAGGAATACCATTTACCATTGCAAAAAAAAATTAAGATACCTAGGAATTAATTTAACCAAGGAGATAAAGGACCTGTACTCAGGAAATTTCAGGATGCTGAAAAAAGAGATAGAAGAAGACATGAACAAATGAAAGAACATACCATGTTCATAGATTGGTAGAATCAACATCATTGAAATGACAATACTACTCAAAGCAATCTATAAATTCAATGCAATCACATTAAAATACCAACAGCATACTTCAAAGATCTAGAACAAATTCTCCAAAAATTCATCTGGAATAAAAAAGACCCCAAATAGCTGCAGAAACTTGAGAAAGAAGAACAATGCTGGAGAGATAACAATACCAGATATCAAGCTATACTCTAAAGTCACTGTTCTCAAAGCTGCCTGGTACTAGCAGAAGAACAGATATATATATACCAGTGGAACAGAACAGAGAATCTAGATATCAACACAAGCCATTATGCTCAATTAATATTAGATAAAGGAGGCAAGAGCATACAATGGAGTCAAGACAGTCTCTTCAATAAATGGTGTTGAGGAACGTGGACAGATACTTGCAAAAAAATGAAACTAGACCACCAATTTACACTTTACACAAAAATAAACTCAAAATAGGTAAAGGACTTAAATGTAAGATGGGAAACCATAAAAATCTTAGAAGAAGTCATAGGCACCAAAATAGGAGACATTTATTGTAGTGATATCTTAACCAATACAGCTCCTAGGGCAATGGAACTAAGGAGAAAATAAACAAATGTGACTACATCAAAATAAAAAGCTTCTGTACAGCAAAAGAAATCATCAAAAAAACAACAAGAAAGCCCACTACATGGGAGAACATATTTGCCAATGTTATCTCCAATAAGGGTTTAATCTCCAATATTTACAGGGAGCTCATTCAACTCAACGAAAGGAAGATAACAATCCAATCTAAAAATGGGCAAAGGACCTAAATGGACATTTTTCAAAAGAGGACATACAGAAACCCAAGAGACACATGAAAACACTAGAGGCCCAGTGCATGAAATTTGTGCATGGTTGTGTGTGTGTGTGTGTGTGTGTGTGTGTGTGTGTGTCCCTCAGCCCAGCCTGCACCCTCTCCAATCTGGGACCCCTCGAGGGATGTCCGACTGCCAGTTTAGTCCCTCTCACAATCCAGGGCTACGAGCTCCCAACTGCTCGCCTGACTGCTTGCCTGACTGCCCCTAACTGCTTCTGCCTGCCAGCCTGATCACCCCCTAATCACTCCCCTGCCAGCCTGATTGACACCTAACTGCTCCCCTGCCGGGCCGATTGCCCCTAACTGCCCTCTCCTGCTGGCCTAGTCACTACTAACTGCCCTCCCCTGCAGGACTGGTCACCCACAACTGCCCTCCCCTGCAGGCCATCTTGTGTCCACACGGGGGTGGCCATCTTGTGTGTTGGAGTGATGTCAATTTGCATATTACTTCTTTATTAGATAGGATACTCAAAGTCACTAATCATCTGAAAGATGCAAATCAAAATAACAATGAGGTACCATCTCACACCTGTCAGAATGGCTATCATCAACAAATCAACAAATGACAAGTGCTGGAGACGATGCAGAGAAAAAGAAACCCTCATGCACTGCTGGTGGGAATGCAGACTGGTGCAGCCACTGTGGAGAACAGTATGGAGTTTCCTCAAAAAGTTAAAAATGGAACTCCCATTTGACCCAGTAATACCACTTCTAGGAATAGATCCCCCAAAATCAGAAACACCAAATTTTGGGTTGATTTACTTTGCATTTTGTGAGTTCCTAAGGTGAAAGTTGGCATATTTGACTTAAGATCTTTTGTCTTTTACAATATAGGTACTTAGTGTCCTAATATCCCTATAATTAGCACTTAGCATTATGCTACCAGATGTGAGCTCTTAAAATATTTCATTCATTTAAAAAATACATTGTAATTTATTTTTTAAATTTTATTTTATTGTTTAAAGTATTACAATTAGTAATAGGTATGTCTCCTTTTTCCCTCCATTGACCATCCTCTGGCCAGCCCTACCCCCTACACATACCCTCAACCCCAACCCCCCAATGTCTTGCTTCCATTGGTTATGCTTATATGCATCCATACAAGCCCTTCAATTGATCTCTTACCTCCTCCTCCAATCCTCCCCAGCCTTCCCGCTGTAGTTTGACAGTCTATTTGATGCTCCTTTGCCTCTGAATCTATTTTTGATCATCATTTTATAATGTTCTTTATATTCCACAAAAGAGTGAGATCATCTGGTATTTATCTTTCATTGACTGGCTTATTTCACTTAGCATAATGCTCTCCAGTTCCATCTATGCTGTTTCAAATGGTAAGAATTCCTTCTTTTTTACAACAGCATAGTATTCCATTGTGTAGGTGTATCATGGATTTCTAATCCACTCATCTGCTGAGGGGCATTTAGGTTATTTCCAAATCTTAGCTATTGTAAATTGTGCTGTGAACAGAGGGGTGCATATATCCTTTCTGATTGGTGTTTAATTTTTGAGGAAGTCATATTGTTTTCCACAGTGGCTGCACCAGTCTATATTCACACTAGCAGTGCACAAGGGATATTTTTTCTCTGTATCCTTTCCACACTTGTCATTTGTTGATTTGTTGATGATAGCCATTCTGACAGGTGTGAGATTGTACTTCATTGTTATTTTGATTTTCATCTCTCAGATGATTAGTGACTCTGAGTATGTTTTCATATGTCTCTTGGCTTTCTGTATGTCCTCTTTTGATCAGTGTCTATTTAGGTCCTTTGCCCATTTCCTGATTGGATTGTTTATGTTCTTTTTGTTAAGTTATATGAGTTCCCTGTAGATTTTGGAGATTAAACCTTTATAGGAAATAACATTGTCAAATATGTTCTCCTATGCAGTGGGTTTTCTTGTTGTTTTATTGATGGTTTCTTTTACTGTGCAGAAGATTTTATTTTGATATAGTCCCATTTGTTTATTTTCTCCTTAGTTTCCATTGCCCTAGGAGCTGTATAGGCAAATATATTGTTATAACATATGTCTGCTATTTTGCTGCCTATGGATTCTTCTAATATTTTTATGGTTTCCCATCTTAAATTTAAGTCCTTTATCCATTTTTAGTTTATTTTTATGTATTGTGTAAGTGGTGGTCTGGTTTCATTTTTTTGCAAGTATCTGTCCAATTTTGCCAACACCATTTATTGAAGAGACTGTCTTGACTCCATTGTATGCTCTTGCCTCCTTTATCTAATATTAATTGTGCATAATGGCTTGTGTCGATATCTGGATTCTCTGTTCTGTTCCACTGGTATGTATATATCTGTTCTTGTGCCAGTACCAGGCAGTTTTGAGAACAGTGGCTTTGTAGTACAGCTTTATATCTGGTATTGTGATCCCTCCAGCATTATTCGTCTTTCTCAAGATTGCCGCCGCTATTCAGGGTCTTTTTTTATTCCAGATGAATTTTTGGAGAGTTTGTTCTAGGTCTTTGAAGTATGCTGTTGGTATTTTAATGGGTATTACATTGAATTTATAGATTGCTTTGAGTAGTATGGACATTTAAATGATGTTGATTCTACCAATCTATGAGCATGGTATATTCTTCCATTTGTTCATGTCTTCTTCTATCTCTTTTTTTCAGCACCCTGAAATTTTCTTAGTACAGGTACTTTATCTCTTTGGTTAAATTTATTCCTAAGTATCTTAGTTTTTGTTGTTGTTGTTGTTGTTTTGTTTTTTTGCAATGGTAAATGGTATTCCTTTTTTAGTTTCTCTTTATGTGAGTTCATTATTGGTGTATAGAAAAGCCATAGACTTATGGGTGTTAATTTTGTATCCTGCTACATTGCTGAATTCATTTATTAAGTCCAGTAGTTTTTTGATGGAGTCTTTGGGGTTTTCTATGTATAATATCATGTCATCTGCGAATAAGGACAATTTTACTCCTTCTTTTCCAATTTGGATGCCTTTTATTTCTTCTTCTTGTCTCATCGCTATGGCTAGTACTTCTAGTACTATGTCAAACAGGAGTGGTGAGAGTGGGAATCCCTGTCTTGTTCCTGTTCTTAGGAAATATGGTTTTAGTTTTTCCCCATTGAGTATGATGTTGGCTGTGGGTTTGTCATATATGACTTTTATTATGTTGAGGTATGATCCTTCTATTCCCATCTTGCTGAGAGTTTTTATCAAGAAAGGTGTTGGATTTTGTCAAATGCTTTTTCTGAATCAATGGATATGATTATATGGTTTCTATCTCTCAGTTTGTTTATATGGTGTATCACGGTTATTGATTTGCAGATATTCTACCATCTCTGCATCCCTGGAATAAATTCTACTTGGTCATGGTGTATAATCTTTCTAATGTATTGCTGAATTTGATTTGCTAGAATTTTGTTGAGAATTTTGGCATCTATGTTCATGGGGGTTATTGGCCTGTAATTCTCTTTATTTGTATCGTCTTTATCTGGTTTTTGGATTAGGGTAATGCTGGCTTCCTAGAAAGAGCTTGGAAGTGTTCCTTTCCCTTGAATTTTTTTGAATAGTCTGAGGAAGATAGCTTTTATTTCTTCTTTGAATGTTTGATAAAAACTCCCCTATGAAGCCGTCTCGTCCAGGGCTTTTGTTTGTTGGAAATTTTTTGATTACTGCTTCAATTTCCTCCATAGATATCAGCTTATTCAGATTTTTTTTATTCCCCCTGGTTGAGTTGTGGAAGGTTGTATTTTTCTAGGAATATGTCCATTTCTTCTAGGTTGACCAGTTTGTTGGAATAGAGTTGCTTATAGTATATTTTTGTGATTCTTTGTATTTCTGTGGGGTCTGTTATTTTGCCTCTTTCATTTCTGATTCTGTTTTATTTGAGACCTCTCTCTTTGCTTCTTGGTGAGTCTGGCTTGAGGTTCATCAATCTTATTTATCTTTTCAAAGAACAAGTTCTTGGTTTCATTGAAGTTTTGTATTTTTTTTTAATTTTTTTTTTTTGTCTCTGTGTCATTCATTTCTGCTCTGATCTTTATTATCTCCTTCCTTCTGCTCACTTTGGGCTTTTATTGTTGCTTTCTTTCTAATTCTTCAAGTTGCACATATAGATGGGTTATTACCATTGTTTATTGTTTTTTGAGGTAGGTCTGTAGAGCTAGGAACTTCCCTCTCAGGACTGCTTTCATCGTGTCCCAAAGATTTTGGATTGTTGTGTTTTCATTGTTGTTTGTTTCCAGGATGTTTTTATTTCTTCTTTGATCTCTTTGGTAACCTACCAATTGTTTAATAGTGTGCTACTCAGCATCCAATTTTTGAATTTTTGTAATTGTTTTTATTGTAGTTGATTTCTAATTTTATGCCATTGTGATCTGAGAATATTCTTGATGTGATTTCAATCTTCTTGAATTTGGAGAGACTTTGCCTGTGTCCCAATACATGGTCTATCTTTGAAAATGTCCCATGTGCACTTGAAAAGAATGTATATTCTGTAGTTTTGGGGTATAATATTCTAAAGATGTCGATTAAGTCCATCTGATTTAGTGAGTCATTTAGGATTGCTATTTCTTTGCTAATATTTTGTCTAGAGAATTTATCCAGTGATGTTAATGGGTTATTAAAGTCTCCTACTATGATTGTATTGCTGTCAATCTCTCCCATGATATGTTCCAGAATTTTTTTATGTATTTGGTTGCTACTGCATTGGATGAATATATGTTTACCAGAGTTATATCCTCTTGTTGTATTGATACCTTTAGAATTATGAAGTGGCCTTCCTTGTCTCTTGTTATGGTCTTCACTTTGAGGTCTATTTTGTCAGATATAAGTATTGCTATCCCAGCTTTTTTTTTCTTTTCTATTTGCCTGATAGATATTTTTCCTCCCTTCACTTTCAATCTGTGTGAGTCCCTTGTTCTGAGGTGGGTCTCCTGTAGAAAGCATATATGTGGGTCATGATTTCTTATCCAATCAGACACTCAATGTCTTTTTATTGGAGCATTTTATCCATTTATGTTTAATGTTATTATTAATAGGTACTTGTTTGTAGCCATTTATGTGCTTTTTGCCTGTGTTCCTTCCTCCCTTTCTATTTCTTCTTTTTACAGCATTCCCTTTAGCATTTCTTGCATAGCTGGCTTGGTAGTGATAAACTCCCTTAGCATATTTTTGTCTGTGAAGCTCCTGATTCCTTTTCAATTTTGATTGATAGTCTTGCTGGATAGTGTATTCTTGGATTCAGTCCTTTGCTTTGCATCACTTTGTATACTTTATTCCATTCCTTTCTAGCTTGGTGTGTTTCTGTTGAGAAATTATTTGATAATCCTATGGGGGATCCTTTGTAGGCAACTTTCTGTCTCTCTCTTTCAGCCTTTAATATTCTCTCTTTGTTGTTAAAATTTGCCATTTTAACTAGGACGTGTCTTGGCGTGGGTCTTTTCGGATTCATCTTGTTTGGGACTCTGTACTTGTATGACTTTTTTCCTCCCCATATCAGAAAAGTTTTCTGTCATTATTTCTTCAAATAGATTCTCTAATCCTTGCTCCTCTTCTTGTCCTTCTGGCATCCCTATTATATGTATGTTTCTTTCTTTCATGTTGTCCCAAAGACCCCTTAGGCTCTCTTCCTGCTTTTTAATTTTTTTCTTCAGTTGGTGTTCAGATTGGGCTTGTTTCTCTACCTTATCTTCTAACTCACTAATTTGGTTCTCAGTGTCTTCTAGTCTACTGTTGAAACCTTTCATAGTGTTTTTGATTATAGCTATATCACTTTTGATTTCTTCCTGATTTTTGCATAGGTTGTTTATTGTCTCATCCATCCAGTTTATGAACTGTATGACCATTACTCTGAATTCTTTTTCTGTCATATTGCATGCCCCAGTTTCACTTATTTCCTTTCTTGGTGATTTCTCTTTTTCTTTCCTCTGGGGATTATTTCGTTGTCTCCCCATTCTATCACCAGAAGGTCCAAATGTCGAGTTGCTGGGGCCTGATCAGCATGTAGTGGGAATGTTGTACCACCCAAGTGTCACTGAAGAGCTCTGACACCAAGATGTGTGGCCACTGTGGGTAGGTGGGAGCCATGCATGCAGAGATTCAGGGTCACCAGTGCTCAGTGCAGCCTCATGTGTGCACCTAGAATCAGGGACCCCACACGTGCCGCACTGAAAGAAAGTCCCCGTGGGTGTAAACTGAAAATCAGAGTCCCCTAGCATGCACCAGGAGTCAGAGACCCTGTGTATATGCGCCAAAAATCGAGTATTGGAGTCTCTGTCGCTTGGTACGGCCTCGCACCATGAATCAGGGTCCTTGTGTGTGCATAGGCACTCAGTGTGTGTGCACTGAGAATCAGGGATCCCATGTGCACACGATGATAAACAGAGTCCCCACATGTTCATGAGGAGAGTCAAGTCACTGGTGCTCAGTGCTGCCTCTTGCATGGAGAATCAGGGTCCCTAGTCTGCTTGGGGGGCCAGGTTGCACAGATGCCCTGTTTTGGCGGGGAGGCCCACTCCTGCACTGTGGGAAACAGAGTATATGCCCAGAGTCAAAGTAAGGTGGTACAGCTGCCCTTTGTGGTTGGGAGGCCTGGTCACACGCCTTCTGTGGGAAACAGACTCTCTCTGTCCACATGCCGAGAGTTAGGTAGTGCAGCCGCTTTGTGTCTGTGGGAGGCCTACTCATGTGCCACAGGGAACAGCCTCCCATGTGTGCACACCCAGAGTCAAAGTTAAGTCACACAGCCGCCATGTATAGGCAGGAAGCCTGCTCATGCAGAGCTAGTCTGGCAAGTCCTATGTAGCTGCAGCAGGCTACGGGGAGGGGGATGGGCTCCATGACTCACAGGAATCTGCAGCTGGGATGTCTGGAGTCTTGGTGTCTGTGGGTCTGCAGGTCTTTTTCCTGAGTGTTATAGGGTCATGGCTTCTGTCTGAGACCAGATTGGGTGGTGGTGAGACTAGGGTCCTAGCCTCAAGCAGTCTGCTCTTCAAAATGGCATGGTCTCTGTGCCCGCCCTGACCGCCCCAGGGTGTCCACAGTGGTAGCGGGGTTTCACAGTTCAAGACTGCCCAGCTTGGCAGCCCCCCGGAAGACCCGCAGGATCTAACTGTCCCTAGCTCACACACACACACACACACACACACACGCACACACACACACACACACCCCACACATCCACACACTCCTCTATTACTCCCTCACACATTCTCTCTACCCTGCCTTCTTGCCAGTCACCATCTCTAGACTGGTGTTTTATAGTAAGGTTTCTTTTTCATTTGCTAGATTCTTAAAATTCCTACAAAGCTATATAGGAATTGGTGATGTTTCTATACTCTTTTTTTCTTTACTCTGCCTGTGTCTGTTGCCACTTTTGAACATCACAGACTCTATTGGTCATATAACCTATTTTTTCTGTTCTGCTTTTAAAACCACAAGTTCTTTCTTTTCTTTCTCCAGGTATATGAAATTCCTCTTGGCCTTTATTTGTGATCATTTCTATTTTTTCATTCATTGAATGTTCTTTTTATTTTGTCAAAATCTACAATAATAAAAGAGAAAAATGGTAATTAGCGTACGGCGATACCTTTTTCATTGGCTAATCAGGGCTATATGCAAATTAACTGCCAACTAAGATTGGCATTTAACTGCCAACTAAGATTGGCAGTTAACTGCCAACAAGATGGCGGCTAATTTGCATATGTAGGCACAATGCAGGGAGGCGAAAGGGAAAGCAGGAAGAAGCCCCCTGCCACTGACAGTGATCTGAAACCCAGGGGGGAGCTAAGAGCTGGGGGGCAGGGCAAAGGCGGCCCTGGGGCTGCCTTTGCCCTGCCCCCCAGCCATGATCAGAGAATCAGGCGCCTTTGCCTCCCTGGCCAGTGATAGCAGGAAGTAGGGGTGGAGCCAGCGATGGGAGCTGGGCACAGTCGAAGCTGGCAGTCCCAGAAGCTAGGGGTCCCTTGCCTGGGCCTAAAGCGAAGCCCACAATCGCGGCGCCCCCCGCTGCCACTGCAGGTCCCCGCTGCCTGGGCCGGACGCCTAGGCCAGAGGCGTTAGGCCTGGGCAGGGGCGGAGCCTGCAACGATGGGGAGCTGGGGGTCCCCTGCCCAGGCCTGACACCTCTGCCGGAGGCCTCAGGCCTGGTCAAGGGGCCGATCCAGTGATTGGTGATTGGAGGGTGATGAGGGTCAACTCCTCTGGCTGAGGCATCAGGCCTGGGTGGGAGGCGGAACCCGGGATTGGGGGGATATGATGGTCCCCTTGCCCAGGCCTGAAGCCTGGGTCAGAGGCGTCAGGCTTGGGCGGGGCGTGGAGCAAGCGATCAGAGGGAGATGGGAGTCCCCTGCCCAGGCATGATTCCTGGGCCAGAGGCCTCAGGCCTGGGCGGGGGCCAGAGCCAGTGATCGGGGGGTGATGGGGGTCCCCTGTCCAAGCCTGACACCTCTGGTGGAGGCGTCAGGCCTGGGCAAGGGGCCGATCAGGCAATCGGAGGGTCATGGGGGTCAACGCCTGAGGGCTCCCAGTATGTGAGAGGAGGCAGGCTGGGCTGAGGGACACTCCCCCCCCCACACCCATTGCACGAATTTCATGCACCGGGCCCCTAGTTATTAAATAATTTTATCTGTGTTTTCAGTAGGAATGCTGATGAAGTATGCTATGTAGTGTAAACCATAGATATTTGGGGACTTTTTCCCCCCTCCCCCACACACACATATCAACAAATTAATGAATTAAAGAATACCTTGGATGCCTCTGGAGGATAGATTTTAAAATCTCTATTTTACTTAACTTTTTTTATTTACAAAGAACCTAAATAGACACTTCTCCAAAGAGGACATACAGATGGCCAAGAGACATGAATAAATGCTCAAGTCACTGATCATCAGAGATATGCAAATTAAAATGACAATAAGGTATCACCTCACTTCTGTCAGAATGGCTACCATAAAAAAATCAACAAATGAGAAGTGCTGGTGAGGATGTGAGAAAAGGGAACCCTAGTACATTGCTGATGGGAATGCAGACTGGTGCAGCCATTAGGGAGAACAGTATGAAGTTTCCTCAAAGAATTAAATATCGAACTTCCATTTGACCCAGTGATCTCAATTCTAGGAATATATCCTAAGAAACCTGAAACACCAATCAGAAATAATGTATGCACCCCTATGTTCATAGCAGCGCAATTTACAATAGCCAAGATCTGGAAAGAGCTCAAGTGCCTATCAGTAGATGAATGGATGAAAAAAAATGCTGGTACATTTACACCATGGAATACTATCCAGCAGTAGCAAAAAAGGGTCCCTTACCCTTTGAGACAGCATGGAGAGACCTGGAGAATATTATGCTAAGCGAAATAAGCCAGTCAGAGAAAGACAAATATCACATTATCTCTCTCATATATAGAATCTAATGAACAAAATAAACTGTTGAACAAATCAGATCCAGAGGCATAGAAGTGTAAACAGACTGTCAAAACTTATAGGAAAAAAAAATATTTAATTTAGTATTACCAACCCTAGCTGTCTTCACATAGGCTGGTCTCATACCAGCAGGCAACGTATAAATTGCCTGTCTATCTGTAACCAACATTTCTTAATTACCTTTTTGTCTTCTCCTCTAATCCTAATTTCAAAAAAATCGTTAAGGTAACAATACTACATATTATAGTCATGCTTAACAGTGGGGATATATTCTGAGAAATATGTTATTAGGCAGTTTCATCATTGTGTGAACATTATAGAGTGCAATTACACAAAACTAGATGGTATAGCCTACTACAGACCTAGACTATATGGTATAACCTATTGCTCCTAAACTACAAACAGCATGCATAACATGTTACTATACTGGATAGTGTTGGCGATTATAATACAATGGTAAGTATCTGTGTTCCAAAACATCTAAACATAGAAAAGGTACAGTAAAAATACGGTATAAAAGATAAAAATGGTAAAACTGTATAGGGCACTTACATGAATAGAGCTTGCAAGGACTTGAAGTTGCTCTGGGTGAGTCAGTGAGTGATTGGTGAATGAGTGTGAAGGCTTAAAACATTACTTTATACCACTGTTGACTATAAATACGTTTCCACAAGCTTTCCTCCTGCTTCTTTCTGGTAGGGTCAGAAAAATTATAAAAGCTGTCAATGCTGATCCATGAAAAGGGATGTGCGCTGAAATAATTATAAATGTTGAAGAGAAACTGTCTGTGTCAGGTGTGGATCACCAAAACAGAGACTGAAGGATGGAGTGAAAGGTGGCCTGAGGATTAATATGAAGAAGAAACCAAGATGGACAAATAATGGAACACAGATATTGTCATGGCAATGTGGTTTTGGCTACTGCATGTTGGAGCAATGGTAAGATGAAAGAACTTTGTGGTATTCATTTTAAAAAGTGGGTGTTTAACATAGAGAGGGTATAGAATTGAGAACTCAATGGTTTGACTTTGGAAAATTTTGTCTGTTTCCATTGACTCTATCTGGCACAATGCCTCTCTCTGACATTAAATTGATAGAAGAAATAAAACTTTTCTATGCTTTACCTATGACAACCTGAACATATTTTCAATGTACAGGGACAGGTTGGCTCCATACTATCACAGAAAGCTTTTACTGAAGTGTCAGTGACACTTAATACCTGTTAAAGTAGCTCCTGTGGACTTGTGTCCTTGTACAGAATCTTATGCCCTCAACAAAAATTTACAGCAATGAACGCTGAAGGCCATGGGCTACATCTAGGAGGACTGACTGCAGTGCCCTCTGAGTATGTAGTGCTGGGGGCACAGGCTCCTCTGTGCTGAAACAGCTCAGTGGCTGACTGATGGGGAGGTGATCTGTGCACTCACAACTGAGGTGCTTGAGTGAGAGGGAATCTGTTGTCAAGCCCCACAGATATTATTCCCATCAGGGGATAAAAGAAAATTTCTCCTGAACCACATCCTTCCATTTCTTACAGTAAATTCAGCTCCATTGGAATCTTATGGGACCACTGTTATATATGCAGTCCATTATTGACTAAAACATTGTTATGCAATGAATGACTGTACTTTATTTTGTATAGAATTTACTCAGTAGTATAGACAACCATGCTCCTCTCTCCCAGCCAATGGGTTAATGAATGACATTTGTCCAATTTGTCAGGTCAGTTCTTTCATTTTGCAAGCAACTTTGTTATTTACACAGGTTGGCTCTGATTTTCAGAATATAATAGTCAAGGGGGTGATTACTTCCATTTGAATTTTTAAAATGCTATTGTAAGGCTCTGCAAGGCAGCATGAGGTATGAAAAGCTTTCCAAGTGCTAGAAGTACAAAATGCAGAGTGGAACCCACATACACTTGTAATGCCCTAAATACTCCTGTTTCAGTAAAGGAACATGGGAGAGTCCTGAAGTGTTTTGTTGCCTCTCAAAATACAAATGGAAAAGCTGGGTCTAATGACTTTTCACTCACAGTGCAGTTAAGCAGGAGAGGAAAAAGTCTTATGTAAGAGGATTTTATCGTAAATAAAATGAATCACTGACACAGTTTTTAAAAGGAAGCAGAACAAAAAGACCTTACTATAAGGAAAAAGAAAAATGGCTATAAGTATGATCTAATTTTATTTGAAAGTGTTTGTACCAAAGTTATAGAACATATGTACTATTCTTGATGCAGACAGAAAGAGCAAGCACCATTAAATATTCCATTAACCTGGTGGCTTTTTAGGTGTATAATTAATGATCTATTGTTATCTGTATTTCCCTTTGAAAGCTGGGAAAATGTCTGAGTTATTCAGACCTTAAAGCAATTTATATGAACAATGCAAAAATTGAGGGGGAAAAGGTTTTGATTAGAGTGCTATATTTTTAAATTTATTGATTTGAAAGAGAGAGAGGAAAGGAAAGAGAGAAAAACATCTATTTGTTGCTCCACTTACTTATGCATTCATTGGTTGATTCTTGTATGTGCTTTGACCAGGGATCAAACCCACAACCTTGGCATGTGGGGATGATACTCTAACCAACTGAGCTACCCAGCCAGAACTAGAGTGATATTAATAATTTCGTTAGTGCCAAAACCGGTTTGGCTCAGTGGATAGAGCGTCAGCCTGAGGACTGAGAGGTCCCGGGTTCGATTCCGGTCGAGGGTATGTACCTGGGTTGCGGGCGCATCCCTGGTAGGGGTTATGCAGGAGGCAGCTGATCGATGTTTCTCTCTCATCGATGTTTCTAACTCTCTATCTCTCTCCATTCCTCTCTGTGAAAAATCAATAAAATATATTTAAAAAAAATAAATAATAATAATAATTTCATTAGTTCTCAATTTTACTGAGTGTAGTCAGCCTAAAACAGCTCTACAAAATGGTTTCTAAACAATTAGTGGACTGAAAATATATACTGTATATTTTGCATTAAAATTAGGAAAAATAAATATAAATTCCCCTCATTTTACTTATGAGGAGTAATTAATGCAATTGAAAAATCAATGCTTTCTAAGTTGAAGACACTCTCTACGCTGCTTCATGATACTGGAAATTGTTCTAGAAATATGGTAATAATAGACATCAAATAGGTCTGTCCCTAGAAAACAGGAAAACTTTTCAGTTTAAACTTACTCAACAAGGTATCATAACCTCTCTAAATTTAATGTTCTTAATCTGTATACATGAGGATGAAGTTATGGGAAATGTGGAAGATGAAATGAGGTAATATGTGAAAACCCCTGGCACATATTAGTGTTTGGTAAATGATACTGTTCTTACCTATCACTAATGTAGGGAAGAAGAAAGAATATAGTAAGCTTTAGAAATATGTTTATATTTGTCCCCAAATACTTTTGTTCCTCTGTGTGTTGAAATGATAAATTGTGATTAGATCAGAGTTGACCAACAATTAACATTTGCCCTAGAAACTCTGTCACTTACCCTCTGCACTATAGGAGAGCACACAGCTTGAAAGGTCATTGGTTTTCTCTGTAAAAAATGCGGATGCATTTCCTGGTGTATCCAACCCTTGTTAATCCTTCTTTGCTGATATATCTAATTTGGTAGAATGTCTTTGCTTTCTTCCAAAGTCTTGTACTTTTCAATTCTCTCCTATTTAAAACCTGGCTTCTGTATATGGGATGTCAGGTTATGGAAAATAGCAATGCCTTTATATGCTGAAGTAGACTGAGGAAAACTGCTTATTCAAGGCAGCTCTTGTATAACACTTTATTTTTACTTCTGTTCAGTTTTCATGGTAGTATGCCTCATGTCTATCATTTGTGTACATGTCTGATTTCTCCTCTAGATTTTAAGTTCTTTGGAGCCAATATTGGTGTCTTCTTTGGTTTTGTGATCTTCAGAGCTTAACACAGTAGCTGACACAGTAGATACTCAACAAATGTATGTTGATTCACTAATTTACAAAGATTCTACTATTTAAGAGATACCATTATATGTTTTAGTCTGTCAAATTAACAAACGTTAAGAAAAATGTTCATACCAATTATTTGTGAGATCCAAAGAAAATGGGTAGCTGTATTATTATTGTCAAAGTTATTATTAATTTTAATGGCAGCTGAGTATAAATCAGGCATTGTTCCTACTATATATTTTGACAATGTTTAAAAGTCTTAGATATTTTTATGCCTTTTGACCCTTCACTTACAGCATTTTTTCCTTGGAAAATAAATAATTGTTGCAATTTATCTGCAAAGATGTTCATAGCATAGTTAAGTATATTAGGAAAAATATAAGCAGCTTAAATACATAATATTATAAAAGTTAAATAAACTGTAATGGCCATACAATGAAATATATTATGCGGCTACTTACAGAAAATTATGTAGGATCACATTTATTAACATAGAAAGATGCTCCCTAAAGATTTAAATAAGGAAAAGTTTTACAATTCAATTTTTATACATTTATATATTATATATTTATCTATACCAATCTATATGTAAGTGTTGAAATACCAAAATGTTAATTGTGTTTATTATTGGGTCTTAGAACTGTTTTTAATTTTTTTTCATTTTGTTGATTAGAGGCATCTAATTTTTCTGAAGTGGATGTGCAGTACTTATATTAAATTTTTATCTAAATGAATATACAGAAGGCAGTGGGAATGCTTGAATAAATGAGTAATTTCAAAATACTTATTAACAATTTCATGCTGATTCCATCCCTGAGGGCTTAGCCCAAAGTCACTGAAGTATGGAGGAGGATATTAATTTTAAAAAGGGTTATAGAGTTCATCCCATTTTTTTCCATTTTAAAGAGAACTGATGTGGAAATAGGACCTTGTTTTTTTAATTTTGGATAAATAAAACTTTGCAGGAATGTAAGTAAATATATGGCACAAATATTTTTAAGTAATTGGAAATGTTATTTCTCTGTTATTTGAAAACACAGTGATTTTTAAAAAGAAAAATATCCTCAGGTAACCAGATTGTCTTATTTTTTATGCAGTTTCTTATTTTTTCTTAAGATATGGAAGTCTTCTTTTCATATCAGAATATTTATGTAGAAACAATCAGCGTGGCAATTTGACTATGGTCTATTTAAAACACATACACATATTCTTTGCTGAATGTTTTAGTCTACTGATGTCTTTGTAAAGATCTGAGGACTGTAGCTAAGCCTATTATAACAACAGTGCCAAATGTCTTTATTAAAAGATAGAACTACATTATTTTATTTTCCAGAAATACCACAGAACAATTTTTTTAGCACTTTGGCATCTGCTGTAATGCAGATCTGCATTGGTTCTTAAGAAGTGAGAATTTCAAAGAAACATAATTGCTATTGCCTGAAGGGAGATGCTGTGTGATAAGAAGGAAATAGAAAGTACCTGTAGTGATGAGAAATGGAAGTAGAAAAGAATTATACAACTCAAACCTTGCTCTAATATTTATCTCTTCTATAGAAGTCAGTAAGTCAGTATAAACTAGGTTCATGTGGATTTAGGCCCAGTGGTTTTTTTTATAAGGTGATTTGCCTACATAATAGCCCCATGATGGGAATTTCAAAGGCAAACTCATATTTGGAAAAAAACGTGGGTTTAGAGCACTGTACTCCCTTTATTTACTTTGCTTCCTTCCATTTTCTTTCTCATGGTTCTCTTTTTTTCCCCTAGGACTTGTTTAGCATCAGTGGTTGTATGGATTACATCAACCATTAATAATGCTAAAGACATCAATTTGTATATTCATAGGTATTAAATAATCTGCAGAATCCAAAGGCTTATCAATTAGGCCTAAGGAAACACTAAAGCTTGAAACGGTCACATAATCAAAGCAAATATATTTTTTCTTTGAATTACCAAAATTATTGGAATGATTATCGTGCTTTATTATTGTTCATGGCACTTAACTACCTCCAGTCAGATGCTGTATTTTTAATTTTTTTATTTGTTGTTGTCTTCCTTTTCCCACTATAATGTAAACTCCATGAATAGAAGGAATTTGTATTTTTTGTTATTGTTGTTGTTTTATCACCAGGATTTAGAAAGTTCCTGGCACAGAGTAGGTGTAAATATATATATATATATATCTGTAAATATATATATATCTGTAAATATATATCTGTTGGATTACTTTTCTTTTTTAAAAAGATGGATAATAATAGGGCTATATTTATATTTCTGATTGGACCATCCTTTTAAAATTTGATCAATATGTTCACTTTTAAATAGTGAATGTTGAAATTATCCCTTTTGATGGTAGCTTAGGTGGTCAGAAAATTGTGCAAATGATATTGAGGTCTGTGTTCTACTTCATTTTGCCAAATATTTATTAAACATTTGCTATGTTTCTGTTCATGTGATAATTGCTGGGGACTCAAGAATGAATAAAAAACAGTCCTTAATTTAGAGAAGCTCACAATCTAAGGGACAGATTTGTAAAGAAATAGTTTTGATATTGTGCACTATGTGTGAAAATAAGGGTATGCCCAGAGGGCCTTAGGAGTACATGGATGAGTTAACTCTGGGGTTTGGCATCATGATAAATGAGATATGGTCCTTTGTCCTCAAGATGCTCACAATCAAGTGATGAAGATAGACACAGAACTATAATATAATGCACTCTATGTTGTATTAGAGATATAAATCAACTAATGTGACCACATCAAAAAAGTAACAGTTCTCCCTTAGAAGTTAGGAAAAGGCTTTTGGAACAGTTGATAGTTTGCACTTGGCTTTGAATTCACTAGATACAATGGGAATAGAAGGTGGGATGGGAAGAAGTATGAACTAATGCATAGAAGATAGAGTAGCTGAAGTGTAGTGGAATGGTAGGGAGGCCCAGAAAGTAAAGTTAGAATGGTGCCAGACAGATTATGAAGGATATAGACTGCTATGCTAATGAGCTTGTGCATTATAACATAAATTATACGGATATTGAAGATATAGGTCCCTATTGTTATCTGGATTTAATTCTCTGGGTTGACTTGGTAGTGTTCATCCCAGGTTGATTGATCTCTGGAAAATGAAACTTTTAGCACAAAAGCATAGAGAAATGTTTACAATCCAATTTATTAGTTAACAATGGTAAATGTTTCTGCCAAAAGTATTGGAATGCTTATTTTGACCTCTCACATGGGAAATCAAAATAAGGGCACAAGTTTACTTAGATAAATTAAGAGTAAAGGAAGTTTTGTCATTAAAGAGACAAATCTGTGATAACCAAGCAAAGTTAGTGTTCTACTTACAAAGATGCACCTGGCACACAGATGTGTTCAGATGTAGGCACAATTCTGAGAGGTTGATTTGAATTGACTTTCCACTGAGTTAAATGCTTAACTGAGCCCCAGTCTCCTAATTTCCCTCTAGTATGTAATTCAAGAGTCTACACTGCATTTCTCTGTAACCCAGAAAGACTTTCAAACATTAGAAGCCTTTACTGCTTTGTACAGAAAATTCCCACTAGGGCTGTGAGAGGACTCAGCATATTCATCCACCAATCATTTCAGTCTAGTCTTAATACAAAATTGTGCTTTAAAGTAATCAAAATAAAATATTAAGCAAATAATAGATACTCTACATCAGGGGTCCTCAAACTATGGCCTGCGGGCCACATGCAAATACAAATATTGTATTTGTTCCCGTTTTGTTTTTTTACTTCAAAATAAGATATGTGCAGTGTGCATAGGAATTTGTTCATAGTTTTTTTTTAAACTATAGTCCAGCCCTCCAACAGTCTGAGGGACAGTGAACTGGCCCCCTGTTTAAAAAGTTTGAGGACCTCTGCTCTACATCATAGCCAAACATGTCTTTGACTGTGAAGTGTAAAAACCAGAATTTATCTATAATTTTATGAAATTAAGCACCTAAAACTAAAATCAATATATGTCAAAAATTAAAAATAGCATCAAAAGTCAATTCAATAATGCCAACTAAAGCCAAATTACAGAGTATATAAGGACATTATAAAATAATAACTCCAGATGTATCTAAGAGGGAGAGGGATGGGGAGGATAGAAGGGAGGGAGAGAAGAGAGAAAAGTGAAGAAAGAGTAACAATATCCAAAAAGAGGAGATATAAAACTTTTAATTTTGTCATAGGCCAGGTTACAAGTTAGTTCAAAAATGGACATTTGAAGCTATAGTTTTGTGGCTATTAGTGATATAGATTTCTTTTCTTTCTTCCTGCCTCTTTTGTTGAGAAGCTGAAGTACAACATTACTGAGAGGGAAAAGAGGTATTTGTTGAAAAGTTGGAAAAGGAACAAGTAAAGAAATACTCTCTATCCTCCTGAGAAAGTTTAACATTGCTTCAGGTCAATAAATGTTTGAAAACCACATTTATGTGTGAAGTTTTGAATAGCCTTTCTTTAGCTATGTAAGAAATGCTGTCTTCTTACCTAGATATTTTTTAGTTCATCTGACATTTATTACTTAGTCTGACAGTATTTCAAATACCCAGAAGGAAAGATAAATATAGGATCCAATTCACAAAGAGCTCTTAGAGGCATGAAAAGGCATTGCAACGTTTTTGTAGACATTTTGGTGTTGATTTTCACTTCTTTCTTTGAACTCAGCCTCCGGTTATTGAGCTTTGTCTGCTCCCAGTAGAATGATTTATTTTCAGTTTCATTAAGAAAGTGACCAACAATTAAAAACAAAATCCCCAGTGTTTGACAACTTTAGTATGGCAAAGCTGCTGAAGAGGAAACCTGAGACATGGAGAAATCACATTGGAAAGTTCTGTGTGGAACTATGTGAAGCAAATTGTTTATGCTTGAGTTCATGGCTTCCAATAGTTGAATCATCCACCACTGAGCTCTGCTGTACTGTTTCCTATATAGGCATTTAATCATTTATTCAGCAAACATCCTATATAATAAAAGGCTAATATGAAAATAGACCGAACGGGGGAACAACCGAACAACCAAACAACTGGTTACCTTGATGTGCCTGACCACCAGGGGGCGTGGGCAGCAGGTGGCAGAGCGCAGAACATGGTAGGCATCAGTTGTGGAAGGATGGTGGAGCAGGTGAGCAGGGGTGCCAGACCACAGAGGGGCACTGGTCGCTGTCAATGGGCAAGCCTCTGGTGGTTACTAAAAATTCTTCGCTCCTGCATGCCACGGTCCGCCCAGTGCTCTAACCAGCTGCCATCACCCACCAGCACCATCAGCAGGTGTGAGCAGTGGCTGCTGGCCCTGATCACCCCTTAGGGCTTCTCCACCTCCCCCTGCTCCTGAGGGCCGGTCGGGGCCAGCAGCCACCTCTCGCACCTGCTGCCAGCGACGGCCCCGCTTGCACCTGCTGCCGGCACTGGAGCTGCCACTCACACCCACTGCCAGCGCCAGCCTTTCTCGCACCTGCAGCTGGTGCTGGAGCCACCAATTGTATCCACTGCTGGCTGTGGCGCCTTCAGTGGGTGTGAACAGCAGCTGCTGGTCCTGATTGCCCCTGAGGGTTTCTCCACCTCCCCCTGCTCCTGAGGGGTAATCAGGGCAGCAGTTGCTGGTTGCACCCACCGATGGCAATGGCCCCGCTCACACCCGCTGCTGGCACAGTCCCCAATGGCTCCATGCCGTCAGCAGGTGAGAGCAGGGCCAGCACCATCAGTGCATGGGAATGGCAGCAGTGGAAGTGAGGCTGCCAGTAGACAGGGGGCTGGGTGCCGCAGTGGGATTGGCTGGGTGGGGGCCTGTAGGATGGGCTGAGACCCGCCCTTGTGCCCACTGCAGCCTCGTGGCCCATAGTTCCTTTCAAGGTGCACAAATTCATGCACTTGGCCCGTAGTGTATCAGTAAGTGCTTATGGTTTATAAGAAAACGGAAGATACAGAAATGAATAAGATTCCATATCTTTCTTCAAGGAGCTAATGGCATAAAAGGGACTATAGAGAGGAAAACCAGGAACTATAATGCAGTAACATAAGAGCTTTGATAGGCACATGTACAGGGTTCTGTGGAAACAAATACAAGGACACTTAACTCATTTTTATTAGAAACTTAAGAAATAATATGACACTTGAACTTGTAGGGGAGGAAAAATAATTTTGCCTTTAGCTTTCTAGGTTCTTGGCTGAGACCACCCCTTTGTAATAAAAGACAGATTAACAGGGAAAAACAGAAGTTTAGTGACATGTATACCTCCTGAATACATGGGAGAGACCCAGGAAAAAAACGAGTAACTCCCTGAAATGGCCCAAGCAACTACTTTAAATACCATCTCTCACTAGACAAAAAAAATAAAAAAATAAAAAAATAAAAAAAAAATGGGGGTCGGGGAGTCAATCATGAGAGGTTACCAGGTAAAGCACAGTAAACAAGGGTAAGGTTATTATGCAGATTTAAATCATTGCTTTCTCCACTGATGAGAGTTTTTAGACAGTCATCTTCCTCTTCCTGGTACAGCGAGGAAGACGTAGAGATTTTCCTTATAAAGGTAAGTGTCCCTTACAAAAGCGTAAGTTCTACTCAGTGTTCAGACTTTTCCTTTGTCTGCTGTTTCTTAAAAATAACTAGCTCAAAATAGTCCTTATGCCAAAAGGCATATTTTATGATGATTTAGCCTGTTCCCCTTCAAGCTGAATCAGAAAATTCACAGTGAGGAGGATACTCTAGGCAGAAGAACCTACATATGTAAAAGCATGGACATAAACAGGGAAGTGCTAAGGTATTATATAACAGGAGGCAGGGGGTGCCTTGATAGGATGAGTAGAAATGAGGTCAGAGAGTTAGGCAGGGATTAGTTATGTCATGCAATGTTGTATGTGCTATTCCTGGGGATTTGAGGTAAAGTCACAGATCTATTTTATTTCTAGCAGTGTTTGTAGGTTTTCATTGATCTTGGTACTATTTTTTTCCATCTAGTTTCCCCTGTAATCATTGCCTTTTTCACAGTAGTTAATTATTAAAATTTCATGGACTTTGAACCTCCTGTCAGGCCAGCTGGCTGAAACTATGGCTTTAAAATAGGGCAAAGATAAAGGGGTTAATGAGTCTGGATTGGAAAATATGCTTGATGTCATTAGTACTAGGCCCCATGAAATAGAAATGGCTATACTGAAGTTTCTGGTAAGGGATGAAATTTTGTTAATGAGGTACTGCCCATTTCAGGCTAAGGTGGCATGGATGAATGCCATTCTTGATAAGGCCACTCCAGATCCTGGGTTTGTGTCTTGGTTTCTCAGAATGGAAACTCATTTCGATCAGTTTTCCCATGCTAATTAAAAATCAGACAAATCTGATATTCCAGAGGTCCATTTTCTTAATTTATGATAAAAATTCTATCCAGCAGTATAGCTGGTATCAATTTTTTTGTACAAGTCACCCCCACCTGATTGGTAAGTTCTTTCTAGAAATGGAATGCTGTATCAAAATACTACTTTACAAGCATAGAATCAGAACAAAGGGAATCTAATGTTCTCTGGGAACATTTCCATCAAGCTATGGTGTCCTAACAGACTGTATTTCTCCACTCCAGAAATAATGGTAATCCTCTCTAGAGAACTGGTATTTATTTTTAGACTTAGAGCACTGATTCTCCTAGAACACATTGACATATTTTCACACTTTGACTCTCCCTAGAATTCATGAAAACACTCTCCCATGCTCACTTGTGATGGCATGGTTGTCACAGCCTAGCTTACATTCATCAGTTTGGTCTAGATCAAGCATGTCAAATTCGTGGCCAGAAATTGGGTTGACATTGGAAATTTATTAGCAGCATATTTGCAAACCATCTCTTAGGATGGGAATAATTTCTCTAGGTAGCCTGTTTTATCCATTATTTTGTTTCAATTTCAGAAAGTTTGATAGACAATTATTGAGAATAGTCCCCATTTTGAACCTATTGTATCCCTAGATCCTTGTGCTAACTTAGCCATTTAAGAATCATAGATTGTTAAGCAGGAAAAAAATCACGAAGAGTCACAGTTCAATAATTTGTGAACATCTTAAGGTACTAACATTCTTTTTTTTTTTAATGAAATTGTATCCTGAACACTTATAAAAATATTAAAGTAGAGCTCTGAGAGAACACTGATTGATTTTCATCTGTTCATTTTACAGATGGAGAAACTGATGCTTATAGAAGGGGTGGTGATTTTCACAAGATAGATCAGCTGGTCAGTGGCAGATCCAAGACTACAAGATTCTAACTCCTATTCCAGTGCTATTTTTATTCCATCACTTACTACTCATAAAACATGTACAAAGACAAGGATAGAAAAGCAAACTGATGCCTGCATTGAATGTTCTCTGCAAGGTATTCATTGACAATTATAATGGAAAAAAGTCCCCATTGATATATTCAAACATTATTTTGATGGGCAGAAAAGGACAAAAGGGAGAGATCATATTTGTGTTGGAAATTTCTACCAGTGCCCCTGTATACCAGCATATTTTCTGACCATTTTTGTTATTCAAACAGCCTACCACAGTGCCATTTGTTTGTTTTTTAAAATGCATGTTAATTACTATAAATATAAACATAGACTGTTTACAGAATATTATCAATATAAATTTAGAATACCTCTATCAGAAATCCTGGGAAGTATAATATAGAATGGATGCTATTATTTGTATAGGGGGTGATTGACACTTTTTGGGAGTATCACCAGAGGATATTTTTTAAAATATATTTTATTGATTTTTTACAGAGAGGAACGGCGAGGGATAGAGAGTAAGAAACATCGATGAGAGAGAAACATCGATCAGCTGCCTCCTGCACACTCCCTACTGGGTGTGTGCCTGCAATCAAGGTACATGCCCTTGACCGGAATCGAACCTGGGACCCTTGAGTCCGCAGGCCGACACTCTATTCATTGAGCCAAACCCGTTAGGGCGAGGATATTTTTATTGTTGCATTGGAACAGTTTGAGCTGGATGGTTTTTGAGAGCTCTTTCCATATCTGATTTTACTTTGCTTTAGGTTCTGTAACTTGAGCTGGCCCTGATGTCTAAGTAGGGTGACATTAGATGACAGAAGATTCTTAGGAACAGTTTGAAATTCCCCTTGAGAACAGTGGTTATTTTACTCTGGCTGGCTGTTAAATCAGGAAGGGTGCTGTTAAATAAGGGAGAGCTCTTGGGTGTTGAATTTGAGTAAAGGTGAACTCCCAGCTCCTAGCTGGATCTCAATGTCTGTCTCTTGAAAATGAGAGGAGGATAAAATTATCTCTTAGATCCCTAGTAGTTCTGACATTATATGATATTCTGATTATTTAATTTAGTTGGCTAACATTGAGTATTTGACTGTCCTTCAAAATCTGTGAAAAATCCAGCAACTAAGCACTGGTACACCATGTTTCGACTGTGCTAGTATTTCTAGCTCTTACACTTTAGCCCAGGCATGTACCCTTCTCCCAAACCCCACCCCTCTGGTCCATGACGATGACTACCTGTGTGTTTTCTACTGCATCTGTAGTTCCTGGTTTTTTACTCATTTAGGTAGTTCTCTTGGACTGCCTACTGAAGATCAGGTACTGCCCTACACAAAGATAAATGTCCCTATCCCCAAGTGAAAGCAAGTAGGTAGTAGCCAGTGGCATAAATTGTGATGTGTTCTAGGAGTGGTAGAATTGGGACCTCTGGGGACAGAGGAGAGTGCTTAGCCACATGGGGGTGAGGGTAATTGATCAGAGTTTGAGAAGGATTTAAAGTTTGAGGTAAACTTGGAAGGAAGGGAAGGCAAAAGCCAAGAAATGTAGAGGAGACAGAATATTTCAGGTAGAAAATATGGTAAAAGATTTCCTGCAAGAGAAAAAATTGTGTGTAAAAGGACCTGTAAGGGATTTCTTCAGATATATGTTGTTTCTGTAAGTAGTCAGCACTTTGGAGAACCTAGCTCTGGGCTTGATCTTGGGTAGAAAAAAAAAGAAGCACAGAAATTTGGTAACTCATGTCTGCCTTGTGTTCCAATAATATGTTTGTGCATCAGATGCTTAGAATGCAGAATGTATTTTTTCCCCATAGAAAATAATGATCTCCATGGTAATTGGGTTCTCAGGCCAGCTCATAAAAGCATATGCAACCCATAATCTGAAGGATCATGCTGTATTAATAATACCATAGATGCGAATGATCACCGTGTTTCTGTGGGAAAATCCATGTTTCAACTGTGGGTTTTAGAAACACTCTCTTTCCCACTGAAGCTCCAATAGTGTGAGAAGAAACACTTGCTTTGCCATATCTCCAGGAGGTAAACCAGTGGGCCCAGGAATTTTCTCAGCTTCAGGTCATTACCAATGTCTCATGGAAATGGAGGAAAGATAAAGCAAGAAGAGGAATGGAGAGAGGCAATTCAGCAGAAAGCAAAAAGGTATGGGGAAGATAGGAGAGGCAAGTAGGTGACAAAGATCTTAGGAATGGTTACCATGGAGCCAATACAGGCAGGAATGGAAGCATAGCTAGAAAAGTGTGCCCTTTCCCTGGGTGGCATGAGAATAAGGGAAGGAGTTAGCACTTTTTGAGTTTCACCTGATTTCTAGCAGGCCTCAGGCATTTACAAAAGTATTTTTTAATTCTTAAAGAAAGTCTTAGCATTCCTGTTTTTGGGGGAAGAAATGTAGAAAATAAAATACTTGCCCAAGGTCACACAACTAGTAAGCGGCAGACCTTGGGTTCATAATCAGATTCCATGAAGTTCATAAAATGTACATGTTTATTGGTAAGTATTCTGTGTAAACTGAGGACGCCTTCTAATTTTATTGCTGAGAAAATTGAGGCAAAAAAATTAAGAGTGATTCTTTAAAAAATAATACCACTATATAGAGATAATACCACAAGAATAAAACCATGGTATCCTTACTCTTTGCCCAGTGAAGTTCATTGCATGGAGTACCTACTGTGGACAAGGTAATATATATACTTCTAAGCCATGAGCTTACTGTTTGTATGTGTGTGTCTAATCTTTATTGTTGAGATTATTATAGATGTCCCTCTTTTTTCCTCTCATAGCTCCCCTCCACCTGGTTCCCACTCCACCCTAGGCCCTCGCCACCCTATTGTCTGTGTCCATAAATGATGCATACATGCATATAAGATCTTTGTCTAATCTCTTCTTGCACCGCCCCACACCCCCCTTCCTCTGAGAATCATCAGTCTGTTCCATTTCCATGCCCCTGATTCTATTCCATTCACCAGTTTATTCTGTTCATCAGATTTTTCATTCATTTGATTTTTAGATACACTTGTTGATAGATATGTATTTGTTGTCACTTTTTTGTTCATAATTTTTATCTTTAACTTTTTTTTCTTCCTCTTCTTAAAGAATAACCTTCAGCATTTCATATAATACTGGTTTGATGGTAATGAACTCCTTTAGCTTTTTCTTATTTGTGAAGCTCTTTATCTGATTTCAATTCTTAATGATAGCTTTGCTGGGTAAAGTAATCTTGGTTATAAGTTCTTGCTATTATCGCTTTGAGTATTTCTTGCCACTCCCTTCTGGCCTGCATAGTTTCTGTTGAGAAATCAGCTGACAGTCGTATGGGCACTCCCATGTAGGTAACTGACTATTTTTCTCTTGCTGCTTTTAAGATTCTCTCTTTGTCTTTTGCCCTTGGCATTTTATTTTTTAAAAATTGTTTTATTGCTTAAAGTATTACAAAGAGTATTATATATGTCTCATTTTTTTTATCCCCTTGACCTTCCCCTAGCCTCCCATACCCCCCCGTGGCTTGTGTCCATTGGTTTTGCTTATATGCATGCATACAAGTCCTTTGGTTGATCTCTTACCCAGCCCCCAAGCCCTCCCCAGTCTTCCCGCTGTAGTTTGACAGTCTGTTCGATGTTGCTCTGCCTCTGTATCTGTTTTTGTTCATCAGTTTATAATGGTCTTAATTATCCATAAATGAGAGAGATCATGTGGTATTTTTCTTTCATTGACTGGCTTATTTCATTTAGCATAATGCTCTCCAGTTCCATCCATGCTGTTGCAAATGGTAAGAATTCCTTCTTTTTTACAGCAGCATAGTATTCCATCATGTAGATGTACCACAGTTTTCTAATCCATTCATCTGCAGATGAGCACTTAGGCTGTTTCCAGATATTAGCTATGGTAATTTGTGCTGCTATGAACATAGGGATGCATATATCCTTTCTGATTGGTGTTCTGTTTTCTTGGGATATATTCCTAGAAGAGGGATTACTGGGTCAAATGGGAGTTCCATTTTTAACTTTTTGAGGAAACTCCATACTGTCTTCCATAGTGGCTGCACCAGTCTGCATTCCCACCAGCAGTGCACAAGTGTTCCTTTTTCTCCACATCCTCTCCAGCACTTGTCGTTTGTTGATTTATTGATGATAGGCATTCTGACAGGTGTGAGATGGTACCACATTGCTGTTTTGATTTGCATCTCTCAGATGATTAATGACTTTGAGCATGTTTGCATATGTCTCTTGGCTGTCTGAATGGCCTCTTTCAAAAAGTGTGTATTTAGGTCCTTTGTCCATTTTTTGATTGGATTGTTTATCTTCCTTTTGTTAAGTTGTGTGAGTTCCCTATAAATGTTGGAGATTAAATCCTTATAGGTGATAACATTGACAAATATGTTCTCCCATGCAGTGGGCTTTCTTGTTGTTTTGTTGATGATTTATTTGATGTGCAGAAGCTTTTTGTTTTGATGTAGTCCCATTTGTTTATTTTCTCTTTAGTTTCCAATGCTCTAGTAGCTGTATCGGGGAAGAAATTGCTTTGGCATATGTCTGAGATTTTGTTGCCTTTGGATTCCTCTAGTATTTTTATGGTTTCCCATCTTACATTTAAGTCCTTTATCCATGTTGAGTTTATTTTTGTGTATGGTGTAAGTTGGTGGTCTAGTTTCATTTTTTTGCATGTATCTGTCCGATTTTCCCAACACCATTTATTGAAGAAACTGTCTTGACTCCATTGTATGTTCTTGCCTCCTTTGTCAAATATTAATTGAGCATATTGGTTCAGGTCGATTTCTGGGTCCTCTGTTCTATTCCATTGATCTATATGTCTGTTCTTATGCCAGTACCAGGCAGTTTTGAGAACAGTAGCTTTGTAATACAGCTTGATATCTGGTATTGAGATCCCACCTACTTTGTTCTTCTTTCTCAGGATTGCTGCAGCTATTCGGGGTCTTTTTTTATTCCAGATGAATTTTTGGAGAGTTCCTTCTAGGTCTGTGAAATATGCCATTGGTATTTTAATGGGAAGTGCTTTGAATTTATAGATTGCTTTGGGTAGTATGGACATTTTAATGATGTTGATTCTACCAATCCATGAACATTGTATATTCTTCCATCTGTTTATGCCTTCTTCTATTGCTTTTTTCAACGTCCTGTAGTTTTCTGAATAGAGGTCTTTTACCTCTTTAGTTAAGTTTATTCCTAGGTATCTTAATTTTTTTTGTGTGTGATGGTAAATAGGATTGTTTTTTTAGTCTCTCTTTCTGTAAGTTCACTATTGGTGTATAGAAATGCCATAGATTTCTTGGCATTAATTTTGTATCCTGCTACATTGCTGAGTTCATTTATTTAGTCTAATAGTTTTTTGATGGAGTCTTTGGGTTTTTTTATGTACAGTATCATGTCATCTGCAAATAAGGACAGTTTTACTTCTTCTTTTCCAATTTGGATGCCTTTTATTTCTTCTTCTTATCTAATTGCAATGGCTAATACTTCCAGTACTATGTTGAACAGGAGTGGTGTGAGGGGGCATCCCTGTCTTGTTCCTGTTCCTAGCGAAAATGGATTTAGTTTTTGCCCATTGAGTATGATGTTGGCTGTGAGTTTGTCATATATGGCTTTTATTATGTTGAGGTATGATCCTTCTATTCCCACCTTGCTGAGAGTTTTTATCAAAAATAGGTGTTGGATTTTGTCAAATGCTTTTTCTGTATCAATTGATATGACTATGTGGTTTTTTTTCTTTCAATTTGTTTATGTGATGTATCATTTTTATTGATTTGCGGATATTGTACCATCTTTGCATCCCTGGGATAAATCCTACTTGGTCATGCTGTATGATCTTTCTGATGTACTACTGGATCCAATTTGCTAAGATTTTGTTGAGGATTTTGGCATCTATGTTCATGAGGGATATTGGCCTGTAATCCTCTTTCATTGTGTTGTTTTTACCTGGTTTTGGTATTAGGGTGATGCTGGCTTCATAGAATGAGCTTGGAAGTATTCCTTCCCCTTGAATTTTTTGGAATAGTCTGAGGAGGATAGGTTTAAGTTCTTCCTTGAATGTTTGGTAAAACTCCCCTGTGAAGCCCTCTGGCCCCAGGCTTCTGTTTGCTGGAAGCTTTTTGATGACTGCTTCAATTTCTTCCATAGTTATTGGCCTATTGAGATTTCTAGATTCTTCCTGATTGAATTTTGGAATGTTATATTTTTCTAGGAATATGTCCATTTCCTCCAGGTTGTCTAGTTTGTTGGAGTAGAGATGTTCATAGTTTTTTTAAACAATCATTTGTATTTCTGTGGGGTCTGTTGTTATTTCGCCTCTATCATTTGTGATTTTGTTTATTTGGGTCCTTTCTCTTTGCTTCTTAGTGAGCCTGACTAGAGGTTCATCAATCTTTTTTATCCTTTCAAAGAACCAGCTCTTGGTTTTGTTGATTTTATGTAATTTTTTTGTCTCTATGTCATTTATTTCTGCTCTAATATTTATTATCTCCTTCATTCTGCTCACTCTGGGCTTTTCTTGTTGCTCTCTTTCTAATTCTTTGAGATGTAAAGTTAGATGATTTACTACCATTTTTTTCTTATTCTTTGAGGTAGGCCTGTAGAGCTATAAACTTCCCTCTCAGGACTGCTTTCATTGTGTCCCATAGGTTTCAAATTGTTGTGTTTTCATTGTCATTAGTTTCCAGGATGTTTTTAATTTCTTCTTTGATCTCTTTGGTAACCCAATCAATATTTAATAACATGCTATTCAGGTTCCAAATGTTTGAGTGTTTCAGGTTGTTTTTATTGTAGTTTATTTCTAATATTATGCCATTGTGGTCTGAGAAGATGCTTGGTATGATTTCAATCTTTTTGAATTTGGGGAGACTTTGCTTGTGACCCAATATGTGGTCTATTTTTGAAAATGTCCCATGTGTACTTGAGAAGAACTTATATCCCCTCCTGATTAAAAAAGCGGCACACCCAGGTGCCGAACCAGCCTGTTCTGTGCCTCTGCACCTCCTACCAGTCTCACTGTGCTTTCTTATTTACCTCTATAGTTGTAGTACTTCCACCCAGCCAGCTTCCCCATGGTTCTGGATGATAGTTGTTCTGTATTTTAGTTGTAATTTTGATGTGGTTGTGGGAGGCAGCAAGTACAGACAGTTACCTATGCCGCCATCTTGGTTCTCCCAGCTTACTGTTTAATGCAGTGGTTCTCAACCTTCCTAATGCTGTGACCCTTTAATACAGTTCCTCATGTTGTGGTGACCCCCCAACCATAAAATTATTTTCGTTGCTACTTCATAACTGTAATTTTGCTACTGTTATGAATCATAATGTAAATATCTGATATGCAGGATGTATTTTCATTGTTACAAATTGAACATAATTAAAGCATAGTGATTAATCACAAAAACAATATGTAATTATATATGTGTTTTCTGATTGTTTTAGGCAACCCCTGTGAAAGGGTCATTCGACCCCCAAAGGGTCACAACCCACAGGTTGAGAACCACTGGTTTAATGCTTTTGCATTTAAACATCTCATTTAAGTAGACTAAGACAACCTGTAGTAAGTGCCAGAATAGAGACATACACACATCCAGTGGTTCTCAAGTTTGGCTGCAAATTAGAATCACCTGGGAATCTTTTAAAAATTCTGATTTCTGGGCCTCGTCCTCGGGAAATTCTGTTTCTTTGTTACTAATGTTGTGGCCCCAAAGAAAGAGAATTTCCAGAGGACGAGGCCTAGAAATCAGGATTTTAAAAAGATTCCCAGGTGATTCTAATGTGCAGCCAAGTTTGAGAACCACTGCATTAGAAGAAGATGGAGACTATAATTCTGACTCAAGGAATCTGAGGAGGCTTGTGAAGAATATGGTGGTAGTATCTGGAGCTGGGACTTGAAGGGCTGATAGAAAGTGATAGATAAGCAGACCTGGTGAGAAGATATTCTATGAAACTAAGCCAGATGAACATATCATAAGCATAGTGCCCTGTTAATGAGCACTTAACTTTGTATTAGGTGCTGTCTTTGTGTTTTATTTAAATTATCTAATTTATTCCTCAGAGTAATCCTATTAAGTGAGTATCATTATTATCCCCATTTAAAGATAGGAAACTAAGGCTCAAAATAGGTTATTTGTCCAGTCTACATGGCTAATGAATGGTAGAATCTACAGCCTACAAACTTGTCTACATACTTATTCATTCACTTGGGTGATTGCATGTGGTATGGTGGGAGTTTGATATAGACTGAATTGTGTCCCTTCCAAATTCATATGTTGGGGCACTAACTTCCTATGTGACAGTATTTGGATATGAGGTCTTAGGAAGCTAATTAGGTTTAGATGAGATCATAAGGATGGAACTCTCATGATGGCATTAGTTCTCTATTTATATGAGAAGCTAGAGAGCATGTTCTCCCTTCCCCTCTCCCTCTTTCTTCTTCCCCTCTCTCTTCCTCACTCTCCCATATGAAGAAACAGCAAAAAGGCACCCAACTATAAGCCAGGAAGAGATCTCTCACTAGAAACTGACCATGCCGGTATCTTGAATTTCTAGCCTCTAAAGCAGTAAGGAAATAAATTTGTGTTGTTTAAACTGCCAAGTTTATGGCATTTTGTTATGGCAGCCTGAAATAACAAAGACAGATTTTTAGTCTTGTTAAAAACTTATGAGGTTAGCTAGAACCATATTGGAGGGCTTTGAATGTTATGTTAAGGATTTTGGACATTGTTCACTAGATCCCCAACACCAACTAAACTTTTCTGGGTTGGGGAAGTGTTATTTGATCAGATGCTACTATTTTGTATGCTCTTTGCATGAAACCAATAGAAAACATTGGAAATAGAATCCAGGTGTAAATAAAATCAAGTAGCAAACTCAGTGGAAGATGATTAATTCAGTGTGTAGGTGGAGAAGAGAAAAGTGTTGGCTCAATTTTCTAGGGAGGATTCATAGAAGAAATAGAATTTGGGGTGGGTTTAGATAGGGCTTGTAGGAAGGAAAAGAGGAAGGAACAAGATATTCCGGGAGAAGGGAATGATATGTAGAAAGGAGAAGGGAAATAAATGTAGAAAGGCCCAAAACAGGGAGAGAGTCTGGTGTTGTTTGTGGGACACAGTTCTGCTTAGCTGGATCACACTAAAGTATGAAGGAAGATACCAGAACATGGGCTGTAATTTCTACGTAGTGAATTGCCTCAAAGATGGAGCTATGGGCTACATGGTCATGTCACCTTTTTAAAAAGTAAAGAATGTCAGGCAGTCATAGTGCTTGAGCTCTGTATATTTATATAGGTGCTGAACACTGATTTCTGTGTAATCAGTACTCACTTGGTTGTATAAGGGATGCCTGCCCTTAAAGAACTTCTAATTTTGTTAGATCATATAGTCATGCTTTAAATGTAATATATGAAATTAATATATACAAACACAAGTAATGTATTTGAAACTAAGGACTAAATAACAAATGTACTAACTAATCTAAAACAGAGTTGGGAAAGAGAAAGGAAGATTAGAGAATAAAGTGAAGGTGTGCCCTTGAGCATGAGGGGGGACATTTCTTCCTCTGATCTGGGAGGGTAAGCAGTAAGGATGTGAAATGGGATAGATCAGCTAGAGGAGGTGACTTCTAAGATTGCTTCTATGGAAGAGAGAAGATTCCTTATAAATATAAATACTTTAAATATGTGCTTTATGGCATTTAAAGCTTCATTGAAATTTCTTCTTATTTGATTCTTAGGGGCAAAATTGGTTTATACATGATATTTTGCATGTAGACTTCATGTAAGTGGCACATTTTAGAAGTATTTCCATTGAGAGTTTGCAGTTACTGCTGTGTTTATGTACTTTTATTGGACATTTATTGAAACAAGTACCTTTATTTCCAGGTTGCTTTATTTTTTCTCTAGCACTTGAAATACCAGAGACATTATGACTAAATAATTTCTAGACTAAGAACTTTATTATTATTAAAATAAAGGCTGTTTCTCAAGTTCTTCCAGCATCTATCAACACAATATCCTTTGAAATCAATTGGACTTATGTAAGAAACACAGGACAGAGAACTAAGCATCTGGAATGGTTTGAGATTCCCTGCAAGTCTATATGTTGATGCTTTTTTTTTTTTTACAAAGAATATTTACATTTTAGAAGATAAAAATATTGGGGTATTCAGCAGAAAGAAAACAAAGCTGGCATGGATGAGTTACATGTATACATTTTCATATTCTTATCTATACCCATTATTAACTTATAAGTAATTTATTTAGTTCAGCTCTGTGCTATATTATTAAGAACTGTAAGAGGCTGAAAACAAACACAATATTTCCCCTGCATCATTAAGGAGTTTATAGTTAAAGATATACATAGCCCTATCTGGTTTGGCTCAGTGGATAGAGTGTCAGCTCTCAGACTGAATGGTCCCTATTCCAGTTCTATTCCAGTCAAGGGCACATGCCAGGGTTGCAGGCTTGATCTCCAGTAGGGGGTGTGCAGGAGGCAACCAATCAATGAGTCTGTCTCATCATTTATGTTTCTAACTCTCCCTCTCCTTTCCTCTCTGATATCAATAAAAAATACAGTGCGGCCTTGACTTATGAGTGTCCCGACTAACGAGTTTTTTGAGTACCAGTTGTCTCTCGGCTGATTTTTTGCATTGAGTTGATAGAGTAATTTGAGTTAACGAGCTCCTTAACGAGCTCCTTAATGAGCTCCATCTCAGAACGAATTAAACTCTTAAGTCAAGGCCCCACTGTATATATTTTTAAAAGATATACATATTCCTTAAATAAGACTCTATGTCATAAGACTGGTGCAATCTGGAGAGGGAGAAATCATTGAGGATGGGGTGGCAGATGGAAGCTTTGTAGAAGAAAAATTTGTGTTGAGATTTAGGAATGGGTAGAAGTTGAAAAATATGTGGAAATTAAAATGAGAAGGCCAATATAAGAAAATATGCAGAGGGCAGATTAATTGCGGCTTCTTCAGGGTTTAGTAAAGAGACCACATTTGCTACAGCAGAGGACTTGGGTAGAGGAGTGAGAGATGCCTTTGAAAAAGCCAATTGGGGCCAGCCTGAGGAGGGCCTTGTATGTCAGTCTAAGGAGATTGGACTTTATCCTTTAGGTAGTGGAGAGTCACAATACCATACTTTAGCCCCTTATCTTTCAGGCAGATATTAGACTAAAGATTAATTGTATCTTTATATATGTATCATATCACAGAGTACCAAGAGCTGATATTCAATGTTGCAGTATAAGTTCAGTAGGATCTTGAATCAAAAAGCATAGGGGATGGTACTTATGAGAAAAGGAATGAAAAAACATCATTAATATTCATACCCTGTCACAGTTGCACTTCATTTCTTTGTTCTATTCTTAATCTACTTTATTTTTTGCTATTAACTATACTATATAAAGGATTTTAATGAAAAGTTAGGACCATTGTGCACTTGGTATAAAATTTTCCAACATTTTAATCATTAAATGGAATCATTTGAATCCTCTTTAAATGGATCGGCTAAGAGAGAATTGTGCCTTTAAATTGTCATAGCAGGACGACTAGTACCAAATTGAGGGCAAATTAGGTGAATCGCTATTATAAAAAATCCAATCTATTCATGCGCACATTTTCTCTTTAAAATCAGTGAGGCAGTAGAGACTCCAGCAGAAATTCCTGGTGGTGTGATTGGGAGCCTGCTCAATGATTTCGTGTGCCAATAAGTTGAGTAAGGCTGTATCTACACAAGGCTGATTTCTCTGCTCTATGCAGAGGAAAACAGAACTTTGGCCCACCATCCATGTATTTCTGGACATTTCCAAAAGTTTGATACCAAGTAGGCATTATTTCTGCTGAATATTTTTTATTCCAGTTAGATGGTTGGCTTTGGGTAAACAAACTTCTTTTCACAATGATAAAATTTTCTATTCATAAGTTTCTTGTGGAATATTTTATATGAACTTCGTATATTGGTAGAAATATACCATTGTTAAAAAACTGCAGAAAATTGACTTTTCTTCCTCTCATTCCATCCCATTCTCTTTAAAATTCAACTGTCTATTAAATAGGCAATGATATATTATTCAATGGGAAAGGCACATGTATACCAAAGAACAACCCATTTTGTGGTCAGCTGACTAAGAAATTTATATCACTCTAGAAAACAGCCTACTCTCTACCTGACTAACTATAAAGCACAGCATTTGGGGGCTGTACTCCAAAAGTTGACAGACTGGCCACATGATATTCCCAAGAAGTGTTTATCTCTTTTTTTTAATAAAAACCACATAGAGAGTAAAGCCTGAGATGGGGGTCCTTAGAAATTCCTAAATCTGTGACTGTTATCTCCTTGTTCCTTCAACTTCTAGTGCCCAAGCTCTTCCTCTTTGCCTATGCAAATCCCACCCATCATTTAAGCTGCAGCTCAATGCCCCCTTTGGGAAGCTTTTTCTAGACTATATCAAAAGGAGAATATCTCATATTCCTCTGTACTGGCACCGTATTGGCAAACATTCATATGGCACTTATCACACATAGCCAAATTACGAGAGTAATTTGGTTATGTTTTATAAACTTCCAAAAGAGAAATTCCCAAAGGACAGAGACTATATCTCATCTATCTTTATATTTCCCCCACAGAACCTACACAGTGCCAGGCACATGGCAAGCCCTCAGAAAATATTAATTGTATCAATTCATTCATGATATGTGTTTAGCTATAGACTTTTAAGGAGGGAAATGACATCTTTAGGGTGTTATGCAAAGGCAACTCTTGTAAAGCCAATTTAATTACTCAGTTCAGGATTTCTATACTGAGTCCTACTGTTAATGGGTTTGAGGAAATATGCTTGAATTGAAGGGTCAATATTTGGAAGAACAAGGTAAATCTGACTTTGGGGTAGAAAATTTGTTACAAATTAATAAACATTGAGTCTAACTTTCATATCAGGTACTGTGTTAGTATTGGTAACAGAGAGACAAGGAAAACAGATTCCTGTCTTTAAGATGTTCACAGGAGCATCTGAGATCTTGATTCCTGGCAATTGTCATCAGTTTTGTCTCAAATAAATTTTAAAAAAATGTTCTACAGGTTTGGATGTTTCTTACACTGACAAGTATATTTGAGCAAACATTTATTGAACACCTGCTCAATAACAGGCACTGTGCCTGGCATTGAGGAGACATAACTTGTGAAATGGTTGGGGTGGAGCATGTGGGGCATAGCAAAACAATGTTTTCAGTATACAAATGTGCTAGAAGAGAACGGGGAAGATGGGGGGTGTGAGGGTCGGGAAGTGCTAGCCCAAAGTGGAACTTCCAGTCTAGAAGTTCAGAGAAGGCTGTCCTGAGGCCTGAGTCCAGTCTCAGAGGATGAATGGGAGTGCAAGCAAAACTGACAGAAGGATGTAAGGGGAAAAATGCTCATAGTTAATTAATGTAGACTTAGGGAAGGTGAGAAATATTAAGTAAGAAACAGAATGGAAAGCCACTCTACCTTACTGATACTGGTTAAACAATGGAGACAGCTAAAATGGGAGCAGATTCTTAAAGGCCCCATTTTATACCTTGCTGCTGCATGTTCTTGGCTACTTGTTTAAAAAATATTTTTTAAATTTATCTTTATTGTTGAAAGTATTATAGATGTCCTCCTATTTCCCCCATTGATCCCTTCTAGCCCATACCTGCCACCCACCTCAGGCCTTTACCACACTTTTGTCTGTATTCATCGGTTTTACATATATGCATATACTGGTAAGTTATTTGGTTGATCTCTTTCCACCCGCGCCCTCCCTCTGAGATTCAACAATCTGTTCCGTGCTTCTATGTCTCTGGTTCTATTTTGTTCAACAGTTTATTTTGTTCATTAGATTCACATATGAATGAGAACATGTGATACTTGTCTTTCTCTGACTGGCTTATTTTGCTTAGCATAATACTCTCCAGGTCCCTTTAGGCTGTTTCAAAGATTAAGAGATCCTTTTTTTTTTTTTTCTGCTTTTGATCATTCCAAAGGTACATTACAGAAGAGCAGGAAATGTCAACCACAGATGGCCTTTCTTGTCAGGAAAGTCACATTTTTCTCACTTGCTATGTCTTGGTACCTCTTCCTCCCATCCAGTGTAAGGCCAAGAATATGGTTAATAAATACTTTCAAACAATAAAAAGGACATTCATATGACATAGAAGGTCCAAAGAAAATATCAGGAGCCTATTTCTATTCTTGTCTTGAAACCTTCCTTTGACCTACACATACCACAACCTGGAGCACAAAGCTTCACATGGATACACACAAACACAGCCCGCATTTGCATGTACCCCCACACACTGACAAAATCATACATGCGCATGCACACAAACACATGTTTACACACTGGGAAAGCCTAGAATTCCACCACTGGCTTCTGCTGCTTTCTGTATTCCGTGGAGTTTGGATAAGGTTATTGTATGAAGTTGAGTTTAATGGCTCACTCCCCACCACCCCCCAATTAGCACCTTGCTTCTAGATTTGTGTCAGTTGTCCCTAGAAATCCCCATTCTTGGAGTCTGAACACTCATAGGAAAGACAGCCAAACAAAACAACCGATTCCCTTCACCTCTTCAACACTAAGTTCCTTTTTGTGGAGAGTTTTTGTTTTCTCTGTTTGTCTTTAATCATAGGGAAAATGAAAGGAACACAAGAACAAAATAGATGCACTGACACTGGCTTGCGAAAATGCAGATCTTTGTTCTTTTTATGCTTGATAGAGAACTGAGCCTAGGGTGTCTAACTGTTTCAGATTTTGAGTTTTTGCTTTATAGCTTTGGCCAAATTGCAATGATTGCATATCAAACTGACAGCCTAATATCCATTACTTTAGGGAGCATTCTGCATGACTATCAGGGGACAATTCATTTAGAATCCAATTCTCTGGTTAGGATAACTTTAACAATGGGAGTCACAAAGCACCTTTCACATGCCCAGGATTTACAGCAAGTGAGACTGGTGAATTTGACATGTTTTATGATGATCAATAATACAATTTAGATACTTGCTGTATTTCAAACACAGTGGAACAATATTAATTCAAACCATAAACAGCACTAAAGAAATTTAAATGTCAAAGTTTTTGAAATGAGACATGAATGGATCAGATTACTGTCTTCTCACATACCAAGCAGCATTTTAGCTATTTTTAATTAGAACAAACTAAAAATAGCTCTTTATCTTTATGAGCTAGAGATGTGGTTGACATTTTGCTAAACCTTTTTGAAAATATGAAGCTTATTAATAAGTTATGTTAATTGCTTAGGAAAAAAGAAATTAAATGCTCAGACTTTGAGCTGACCTAATTTAGAGGTCCAAGTCAAAGAGAAAGTTAATGGAAAGCAACTAGAATTGGAAAAACATGGGCTTTGTCACTCTGTAATAATCTCAACAATAAAGATTTTTTAAAATGCCATACAATGGGTAGCTTATAAACAAGAGACATTTATTTATCACACTTATGGAGGTTGGGAAGTCCAAGATCAAGGTGCTAGCAGGTTAAGGGTCTAGTGAGGGCCTACTTCTTGGGTCATAGACTGCTATCTTCTCACTGAGTGCTCATATGAAGGAAGTGGGTAAAGAAGCTCTCTGTGGTCTCCCTTATAAGGACACTAATCGCATCCATGAGGGCTCCACCCTCATGATCCAACTCAAAAGCCCCACCTGATTAGGTTTCCACATATGAATTTTGGGGGAACACAAATGTACACATACCATAGCACCACCAAACAGCTATGTAGTTTTGAGAGTCTCCTAACCTCTTTTTGCCTTAGCTTCCTTCTCTATGAAATAGTGATAGAGGATCTCAACCTCATGGGGCCATTGCTATAAATTGAGGAGATAATTCTTGTGGAAGTTCCCAGCACACTTCCTAGCACACAGCTCCCACTTTATTCAAGAAGTCAAGGGCAAATTCACCATTTTTAGAGGCTGAAGATCCTGCAGTCTGGGAATTAATGAGCTGGTGCACCAAAGATGGGACAGAACTAAGGTTGGAAACACAGACCTGGCAAATGATACTGGAGAATTCCCTAAAAAAGACCAAGTAACTGGGAGAAGACTGATTATAGGGTATTTCAGAAAAGAACACATATGACAAAGTATTCAACTGCAACTGTTGTGGGAAGTAGTCTTTAGGGAGCCTTTACTTAGAGTGTTAATATACGTAGGAAAGTGGCAGTATAAATCCCACAAGCATAAAGGTATGAAGGCTAATGGCCATATGCAATGTTAGGACATATTTCAGATACCTGGTAAGTCTAGGGACATATTTGAAAGGATCAGCCATTATTCATAAACATAATCAAGATAATCCAGTCATTACTCAAGTTCACAATGCTCAAGCACTTTAGCAATTATGTATAGAGACTCAAGAATTACTTTGCCCTGTCTGGCAGCTCAGTGGTTAGAGTGTTGGTCTGCACACTGAAGTGTCATGGGTTTGATTCCAGTCAAGGGCACGTACATGGGTTGCAGGTTTGATCCTGCTCTGGTTGGGGTACCTGTGGGAGGCAACCAATTGATGTGTCTCACATCAATGTTTCTCTCTCTCTCTCTCTCTCTCTCTCTCTCTCTCTCTCTTCCTCTCTCTTTCCCTCCCCCCACGTCTTTCTCCCCCAGCCCCCTCCCTCTCTTTCTAATGGAAAAATATCCTTAGATGAGGATTAACAACAACAACAAAAGAATCATGTTTCCTGTGTCTGGTACCTAATACTGTGTGAAAAGCAGGGAACAGGCCAGGATTGGGTGGTGAATGGATGAAATGGAACTAAGGATTTGTTCTTTGTTTCTCCACTAATACCAATAACAACCTGTAGCATTTAATGAGCAATGCTATATAGCAGGTGACCTTTCCAACAACATTTTGTGGAAGTTACTATTATAATACCCATATTCCATATTATAGGTTAGAAACCTGAGGCTTTGGGGTTTAAAGTGACTTAGCCAAATTCACAAAGCCAGTAAGCAGTCCACTTAAAAGTGAACCTAGTTGGACACTGTTCTTAATGACTACATCATGCTACTAATATACCATACCTCAAACAAAATCCATCTCTGTCATTGTGGAAATAAATCTTCATTTTTTTCTTCTTTTTCTCCTTCCTCTATTCTGCTCTTCTCAGTCTAAGCTTTCCTTAAGTTGGTTATTCTTTCTGTTAGTCTTCTCGCTTCTATCCCTAATCCAACCTATTGGGACAGACCTTGAAAGTATAATACTTTAAACTGTGCGACCTTGGGCTACAAACTTCTTCAAGTCCTTCCCTCATCCATAAACTTAATATAATATAACATAGTTCTTTTTTTGAGGATTATATACAACATGTACAAGTCCCCAGCATTTTGACAATACATGTGAAAGTCCTGAGAATTTTGTAGTAGTCATCAAATATATAGTCTCTCCACTCATTGATATCTTTCAAGGATTTGAATTCTAGCTCCATCACTTACCAACTAAGACCTAGGGCAAGTTGCTTAGCTCTTCTGTGCCTCAGTTCCCCAATCCATAAAATTGGAATAATAATAGCACCTACCACATAGGGTTGTTGTAAGATTAAAAGAGATGTAAAGTGTCTAATAGTGCCTTGCCAGAAAGTTTTCAGTAAATGTTAGCTCTTATTTTTAATATCCATAGGCATCCAGGGCATGCTAAATTCCTGAATATTCTTTACTCCCTCACTGTTCCTTAAGGGATACTGATGTATTAACTGTAATCACAAGTATAGCCTTCCTAAGCAAAATTCTATTCTATGACCCTAAATTTCTTCAACTATAAAATGGGAATAATTATAGCATCTCCTTCACTCTAATATTCATGAGGATTAGGTGCAATAAAACTTGTAAAGCACTTAGCAGTGTGTGGCATGGTAAATTTTCAATAAATGTTAGCTGCTATGATTATTCATCTGGCCAACACATGTTTATTAAGCAGTTTCTATACACCTGGTACTGTTGTAGGTACTAGGGATACAGTGGTGAACTCTAACATCATAGATATTACATTCTAATAGGGAATAGAGATGTAGTGCTAATTGCTATGAAGAAAAATGGGAAAAGATAGGATAGTCAGGTAACTACTGTCTGAGAAACTTGAAGGTATATAACATTGAAGTATGTTGATGAAGGGACAAAGAAAGAACTGGTTAGGCAGATCACAGTCTTTACCATTTGTGTGGGGTGCTGCATTTGAAGCTTACAATGGCATATAATAAAAAAAAGTCTGGGTAGTGCTGAGTACAACTTAGCCAACTGTAGCATCATTTGGCAGCAAGCCCCATTGACAATTAACCAGAGTCAGCAGTGAGGCAAAGAGAGATAATGTATTTTCTTTGTGAAAGTCTGAAGATGTATCAGACTCTAATTGTTTTTTTCTTGTTCTGGACAAACTTGTCCAAATATTCACATTTTTAAACCTCATAAAACTAGTTATTACCCTTTATTTGCCTCCAGAATGAGGACTAGATTGCTTCCTAGAGGTTTCATGAAATGTGTGGATGTTTATGGAACCTCATTTATTCTTTGCATAAAACATACTGATGGTGCTTTCAAAAAATGTAAGTAATAGCTAGCTAATAAACATCCTTATGCTGTAATGATGCCTGATGAGTGGTTGATTTGAAAATAACTAGTCTCTTATTTTAGCGATACTTTTCTATTCAACCTGACAAAAGCCGCCTTATTACTAAATATACTCTATGGATTCATGTAGAGTCATTAATTTCTGCCTTATATTAGAAGGGCTAAATACTTGTAGAGCAGCCCACTGTGTCAAAGAGATAACTGCAAGACCAGAAATATAGTTAAAGACACTCAAAATTTAAACTGGACTTGTATTTGATAGCTTCTTTGGGATTTTACAAGAGAAAAGTACTGACAATTTGGGGAGAGTGACAATGAGGATAAATGATTATCTTGATGACATTCAGTAGTAACAACTCAATTGGATCACTCTTTTACATCAAGCTTAACTATCATTCAGATAATGAGCGTTGAGTGGCTAAGGTGTCACTAAAGTGCCATTCAACCTCTCATATCTCAGGTATTTAAAATTCACCAAGAAAATCTCAGCATTTTGATAGAACAAGAAAGAATAGTGACATTGAGTTTGACATTTAAGGCAATTGAGTAACAAGGATACATTGACAGATGAACAGAACAGTATGATAACATTTCACTGGGAGGCAATATTAAGGCAGACTTGCAGGCAGTTAGACAAAAATCTTGTCAGATAACTGGGCCCCGGTTATTAGGAATTATGAATTAGGTCCTGAATCTCAGAAGAGGATCTAGAAATAATTATATTTTAAGTAACAAGATATGGCATATTTACAAAATGCCTATGCTGTGCCAGATACTGGACTAGACCCTTCTGAAATGTTAGCCTTTCCCTGTGGAAGCTCTCTACCCACAGGGAAAGGCAGATAAATAATTTAGTAAATTAAGTCCTATGATAGAACAGTACTGTGGAAACACATAAGAGTGAAGCTAAAGCAAAACTGGGGGCAAAATGGCTAAGCTGATGTCTGATGGGCAGGAATTAGTGAAGAAAAGGATAGGTAAGGGAGATCCAAAATTCTGGAGGTCTTGGCTTAATATCTAAGTGGTTTCAGGGTGGTGGTTACAAGGTGAACCATTCTGGGCTGGTGGTTATCTAAGTCTGTATGCACAGCTTTTCCTTGTCCTCAGATATTATGCCAACCATTTCTCTTTCTGTGAATGATCAAACCATTGTTTGCTTGTACTGACAACTTACTTGATGAACCTACTACCCATACTTTTAATTAAAATCAAATCAATCTCTAATTTCTCTCTTTTATGAATTTTTTCTCTCTTATCGTCCTATGATTTTGACAACTGAAGAGATTGGGAATATTACACTATAGAATAAACCACTTTGGGGTTTACCTGTTTTGTTTTTTCTTGTGGTGTCACTGAACTTGTTCCTTTATTCCTTATAATTCTAAAAACTTAAATTTAGAACTAATACTTATTGGATTCAGATTAAACATTTTTTCATAGGACTTTCTCATAGATGATGTAGTGTGTTGCATATCACATCACACTGAGAGACATACAACGTATGGTTGGCTCTGTATTAGTGAAAGAATCACTAATTAATGTGATGACTGGGTAAAGATGATGACTTCCTGCTTGCTCTATTGCAAAATTAACCTTTTCCTTTTTTCAGCTAGCAAATAATCCATGGGGGTGATAATTTGGAGCTATGTGAATATGGAGTTCCTCATCAACGTGTCACTTAAAGTTTTTATTTTCCTTAGTGGCCCTTGCCAAGTCCATGATTTTAATGACAGTTTCATTGCTATCGATTAACTTTTTGAAATCTTTACTTGGTTATGGAGTTTATGAACTTGCTGTATTAGGTTATATATGCATACAATTAAATAGTTTTTCCATTTAGCTGATAAGCCAACCATATCTTTTCATCACTATTGGTTGTACTAAATCCAGTGGTAATTGGTAAAGCTATAGTCATTAAGTGATTTTCAATAGGGTTGGTGTTACCTTTTGGGTATAGTTTTCAATAAGTGATGTTATTGAGATAGGGGTAGGAGAGGAAGCCAAAGTAATGAATTTCCAATTCTGGAAAAGTTTCTTATTCAAGGAATGTGGCAGGATAAACAATGTAGAAATTTTGGTCAGAATTAGACCAGCATGAGATTCATGCTTAGTCTGAGAGTGTGGCTAAGCCATGAGTCACAAACTGAAGTGCCTATAGAGACTGAGAAGTACAGTGAAGGAAGCAAGCCAGGTGTAAGGATTAAAAAGGATTGGTGATGTTTATGAAAGAAATAAAGTTCCTATGTCCTATCTAAATATAGCTTCTATTATTTAGCCTATGTTTATACTTACTAAGGTCAGAAACTAAGTGGATAGGTTGGGGGTTGGGCGTGCCTACATTATATAGAGAAGGGATTCATAACCCAGGAGCTAGATATTGCCTGATAACCAGGGATACTTATTAATCAACTCTGATTGTCAGCAAAGCCTGTTTTCTAATTTGATTTGAAGTTCTTTAAATGCAGGCATCTTATCTTTATATCTACAACTTCTTACACATTACCCTCTGTACACTAGGTCCTGAATAAAGGGACAGTTATGATAAAGATGGCGATGATTGTTTCTACCCAATCAAAATCAAGGTAAGTTATTTTATGTTCTCATCACAGATAATTAAGAATGATGAATTTTCCACATAGCATAAAGCACTACAAAGCTAATCTGGGAACTGATTTTTCCATTTAATGTTATTTTCAACAAAGCATTCATAAAATTCATGGCTGCAGCTGTTCCACATTATTATGTTCTCTCTTGCAATTTTTCTTAAATAAAAGCCATTCCTCATTTTTATGTTGTAATGTTTTAGAAAGTAATGAATGATTAAGGTAATCAGAAATACATGAAATTGGGGTAAGATACCTACATATATATTTTTAGTCATATTTGGAGAGTAGTACTTAAATGATAAGGCACTAACTCTATCAGAGAAATTTATATTGTATGACTGGTCCAGCTCCATTTTCTAGAAAAATAAGTTCTTAAATATGTACTATCTATCATCTGACTTCCAAAGTCACAAATCTAAATTAGATATGGGATTTTTTTATTGTTTCATTTTCTCCCAAGAGTTCTCTCCCTCTCTCTCTCTCTGCCAACTTAAGGACAAAAGGACATAAAAGGAGGAGTCTAAATATGTCTAAATATGTGTTCAAGGCAAATTATGTATTTACAAAGTTGGCTAGGAATGACTGGACAGTTTAAGAGGGGAGTTCATTAACCCAAAGAAGTGAATGTTTAATAATAACATTTTGGCAGAAAGATGTTTCATTAATAATGCCATTTACTAAATGTATTCTATGTTCTAAGTATTATAATAGGTAGTTTTAGTACCAAGTATCAGGTTATTGTCTCTAATTTTAAAAAAAACCTGGCAAGGAAAGTAGTATTAGCCCCCCATACAGAGGAGGAAACTGAGACTCATACAGTTTAAGTAAATTGTCCAGTGACAAACATCTAGTAAGTACTGGAACTGGGATTAGTACATTGGTCTTTAGCAAAGCTTACATTCTTGTTTTATTGCTTCCCATCACTGTTATATAACAGCCCTGAAAAAAAAATAAGGCACCTCTATCCATGTTATATAGTAACTAGAGGCCTGGTGTTCAAAAATTTGTGCACTCGGGCGGGGGGGGGGGGTCCCTCAGCCCGGCCTGTGCCCTCTCGCAGTCTGGGACCCCTCGGAGGATGTCCACCTGCTGGCTTAGGCCCACTCCCCAGGGGATTGGGCCTAAGCTGACAGTCAGACATCCCTCTGACAGACTGGGAGCCCTTGGGGGATGTCCACTTGCCAGCAGGGAGCAGCCCTAAGCTGCAATCAGACAACCTTAGCACCGCTGAGGAGGCAGGAGAGGCTCCTGCCACCACTGCTGTGCTGGCAGCTGTCAGCCTGGCTTGTGGCTGAGCAGAGCTCCCTCTGTGAGAGTGCACTGACCACCACGGGGAAGCTTCTGCATTGGGCATCTGGCCCCTGGTGGTCAGTGTGTGTCATAGTGACCAGTCATTCCCAGTTGTTCTGCTGTTAGGGTCAATTTGCATATTACCCTTTTATTATATAGGATAGAGGCCTGGTGCATGGGTGGGGACCAGCTGGTTTGCCCTGAAGGGTGTCCCAGATGAGGTTGGGGGTCCCGCTGGGATGCCTGGCCAGCCTGGGTGAGGGGTTGATGGGTGTTTGCAGGCTGGCCACACCTCCTTCAAGGTGGGGGTCCCCACTGGGATGCCTGGCCAGCCTGGGTGAGGGGATGATGGCTGTTTGCAAGCTGGCCAAACCCCCCAGCAGGGACACTCACCCCATGGGGGTGTGGCCAGCCTGAGTGAGGGGCTGAGGGCTGTTTTCAGGCTGCCCACAGCCCCTTTAGGGTGGGGGGGTCCTGCTGAGGTGCTTGGCCAACCTGGGTGAGGGGCTGATGGCTGTTTTCTGGCTGGCCATGCCCCCCAGTGACCCAGGCTCCCAGCCTCTCCTTTGTGGGCTGGAAGCAGGTATCTGGGATTTATTTATCTTCTAAAATTGAAACTTTGTAGCCTTGAGTGGAGCCCAGGGCCAGCCAGGGCAGGCGGAAAGCTTGGCTTCCTCCATCGCTGGGGGCAACCCAAGCCTCCTGCTGGCTCCAGCTCCATAGCCGCCACCATCTTAATTGGGTTAATTTGCATACTTGCTCCTGATTGGCTGGTGGGCATGGCTTGTGGATGTAACAGAGTGACAGAGTGATGGAGTGATGGTTAATTTGCATCTTTCTCTTTTATTAGTGTATATATTGCCCTAACTTTCAATCAAAATATATATGTTTTGCCTTGGGAATGGCATGGCATGTAAACATAATACCCTCAGATCCCAGTACTTTAATAAAGGAAAAGCAAAATCCTTGTTTTTTAATTGACTTTGGTTAGTTGACTAGATGATTCTCTATTTGTTGTTTTCATGGAGGGGTGGATTGAAGAGTAGGAGACTTAACCAATGTCCTGGGTCAAGAGGAATGTAGTTACCTTCAGTTCACAGGTACATGTGTGTGTGTTTTCCATTAACACCACAAAAATGCCTTCTCTTGAGTTCCTGCTGTTCTTGGACACTGCTAAGAAAGTTGTCTGCATTGACTGTCAGCTGGCCAGACAAACATCAGACCTGGTAGTACCTGGGTGGGATGCTGGTGGTTGTTTAAAAAATGTATAAGAGATACTAAGGACATGGACTGCTAGTTTAGCCCTTCCTTGTGTGTGGTTAACAGAATATGATTTCTTAGGTCAAGTATGGGCAGAATATTCCCATGAAACTCCTAGACAGTGGAATAATCATCTACATAGAAGCCCTTTGCAGTACAATTGTTATTTCTGTTCTGGTCTCCTCAGATCCTGCCTCCTCTCTCTATACCTCACTAACATCATCACTCATTATACCAATACCTTGCTCCACCTCCTCCCAGTTTAGGGATTTTCTTTTGGCTCTTAGAGGGTAGTCCTCACTTTCAAAAGCCCTGTTGATTATGTGCAAACTCCTGTCCATGCCTGGAGTTTTCTCTCTTTTTTTTCTAGGATCTCTAAAGACAAATCTAGATTTTGTTTCTACTTTCTGTCACATTCCTCACATGAAGCAGTGACCACAGAACCGCCTTGCTATTTGAAGCATGCATGTTTAATGGACTGGTGGTTCTGAATGACTGGAAGAAAGAAGCTATGGTTAACATTTCAAAATATTATACTACCACTTATCTATATTCTTACCTATATTGTGATAGGCTAAGCAGGCCTATCTTTCCTTGATCACATGAGCCTGCATTCTATGGTTCATGTAATTTTATTCAGGTTAATTCTGTGATACCCTCTCTAAACTATTGGTGGGAATATAAAATGATGAAGCTGCCGAAACCGGTTTGGCTCAGTGGATAGAGCATCGGCCTGCAGACTGAAAGGTCCCAGGTTCGATTCCGGTCAAGGGCATGTACCTGGGTTGCGGGCATATCCCCAGTGGGAGATGTGCAGGAGGCAGCTGATCAATGTTTCTCTCTCATCGATGTTTCTAACTCTCTATCTCTCTCCCTTCCTCTCTGTAAAAAATCAATAAAATATTTTTAAAATAAAATAAAATAAAATGATGAAGCTGCAATGGAAAACAGTATGGAAGCTCCTCAAAATATTAAAACAACCATGTGGTCCAGCAATCCCATTTCTAGGTATATATCAAAACTACTTGAAAACAGGATCTCAAAGAGATCTTAACACACCATTTTCATTGCAACATTATTCACAATTGCCAAGATATGGCAATAGCCTAAACATCCATCAACAGGTGAATGGGTAAAGAAAATGAACATGGAGAATAGGGTAGTGCAGTCCTGGGTGTGGGGGAGTAGGAGCTGAGGGGGGGGTGTAAAAAAGGGAGAAATGGGGGACATCTGTAATACTGTCAACAATAAAAATATACATTTAAAAAAACTCAAAAAATGTTCTACCTAGACAAGTAAATATGGATAAGTAATTTTTTTATAAGTTTCAGTTTTCTCATATATAAAAGAGAAATATAATAATGCCTTTAGAAAATTTGTCTAGTGAATATAATCCTATAAAATAAAAGCCTAATATGCTAAGTGTCTGACTGTTTGACTGTTTGACCAGTCACCATGATATGCACTGACCACCAGGTAGGTTAGCTTGCTGCTGGGATCTGGCTAATCGGGACTGGGTGAGACAGGCCGGACACGCCTGGAACCCTCCTGCAGTCCCTCTCTGGCCCCGATCATGCACCAGGTGGGGTTCCTTGGCCTGGCCTGCATCCTCTCACAATCCCGGACCCCTTGGGGGATGTCAGAGAGCTGATTTTGACCCTATCCCCGCAGGCCAAGGCCAAGGGCCCCCACCAGTGCATGAATCTGCGCACCAGGACTCTAGTTCTATATAAAATCTAAAATTAGAATTGATCTTAAATCAAGAAACAATCACCCCAAATAGCTAAACTTTCTACATTTTTAAAAGTAAATATTAAATAAAATTTGGGTTAAGAGCAATCCATTTAGTTTTAAAAGTTCATGATGTGAGATTAACGTGCTACAATAAAAGTTCATTTAAGTCTCACTCTTTGAAAAAAGAAAATGGGGTATATACACATAATGGAATATTATTTAGCCTTAAAAAGAAGGGCATTCCACATTATGCAACACATGGATGAACTTTGAGGACATTATGTTAAGTGAAACAAGGTCACCACAGAAGGACAAAGACATCATGATCCACTTATATAAAGTATCTGAAGGAGTCAAATTCTTAGAAACAGAGAGTAGAATGGTGGTTGCCAGGGTATGGGAGGAAGGAGTAAATAGGAAGTTGCTGTTCCATAGATATGAAGTTTCAGTTAAGCTAGATGAATAAAATCTACATATCTCTAGTATAGCATGGTGCCTATAATTAATAATAGTGTATTGTACACTTAAAAATCTGTTAAGAGCATGCATCTCATGTTAAGTGTTCTTTTTTTAAAAAAAAATATTTTATTGTTTTTTTACAGAGAGGAAGGGAGAGAGATAGAGAGTTAGAAACATCGATGAGAGAGAAACATTGATCAGCTGCCTCCTGCACATCTCCTACTAGGGATGTGCCCACAACCAAGGTACATTGCCTTGACCGGAATCGAACCTGGGACCTTTCAGTCCACAGGCCGACGCTCTATCCACTGAGCCAAACCGGTTTTGGTGTCATGTTAAGTGTTCTTACCACAGTAAAATAAAAATAAAAAATTAACATTATGCTGAGTGAAAGATGCCAGGCACAGAAAAGAGCACATTGTACAGTTTCATTTATATGAAGTTCTAAAACAAAGTAAACTAGTTTGTGGTGAAATCAGAACAATATTTCTCTTATTGGGGAGGGGTGATGAGGTTGGGACATCACAGAACTTTCTGGCTTGATAGCAATGTTCTATATTTTGATAGAGCTATAGGTTACACAGTTGTTTGCATTTTTCAAAGCTGACTGAAGTGTATACTTAAGATTAATACATTTTGGGATATGTAAATTACACTTCAAAAAAATAACCAGAACAATTATTTAGAGGATGACATTAACAGCTTAGTGTGAATTAATTTAATCATATAAAGCACATAAGGCTAAAAAACTTCTTATCCCGAGAAAGTCTCTTTTACAGCAGACCTGACAGATGATTTCCAGAGTCATCTTGGATATTTAAAGATTTTGAAAAGTCATTACCATAAGGTATATGTACACTATAAAATTGTATAACTGTAGTATATTCAATTTAATTTCATATATTCATATTTAAAATTATATTGGATATAAATAAAATAGTAAGTAATATTTACTGAGGGTTTGCCAAATACCAGACACTCTTCTAACAGCATAGATGAGTTTTGTCTGTTTTTGTACTTTTTATAAAATATGAAACCATATTGGAAAAGAAAAATTAATCTATCAAAAAGTACTAAAAATAATAATTGAATTTAGTGAGTTCACAGGCCTTAAGCTCAAATGAACAAAAATGAATTATACAAAACTGCTGGAGGCAAATTCCAGCAGGTCATAATTATGCAAGAAGTTCATTAGAAGGCTGATGAACCTTGGAGTTTAAGCAGGGCTGAAAATCTGAATATTATTACCTGCTGCTGAACAGGTAACCTGATAATCCTTTATTATTTACCAAACCTTACCTTTGATATGTATATCTGCTTTGCTAAAGGGCAAAATGTGTTAATAAAAAGCCATGGGTCTGGATATTCAGGGAACTTGGTCACTAGAGCTAAGTTTCTGTCTGGCTCCCCCAAAATGCCTTCCAAATTTATATTTCTTGTCTAGTCTCTATTCATTTATGCACAGCCCTTCTCCAGAGTCCTGAACCCTAGCTGCAGAAAGACTGCAGCACAAAACAGACAAATCAATGCTATTAGAAAAATACCTGACACTTTCCAAATATATCTTTCATTTCTTTTTCTTGTCTTATTGCATTCTCTATGACATCAAGTACAGAGTTGAATAGAAGTGCTAAGAGTGGATAGCCTTACATTCTGATTTTTGGGAAAACCATTTAGTATTTCACTAGTAAGTATGATGTTAGCTGTAGGTTTTTTTATAGATGTACTTTTAAAAATTATTTTCAAGGATTCTTCTTTCTTAACCTTCTTTTAATGTTTTTTTTTAATTTGATGAGAGAGAGAGAGAGAGAGAGAGAGAGAGAGAGAGAGAGAGAGAATTTGTTGTTCTGTTTATTTATGCATTCATTGGTTCCTTCTCATATGTGCCCTGACTGAGGATGGAACCCACAACCTTAGTGTATCCAGACAACACTATACCCAGTTAAGCTACCCGACCAGGTGATATCATTTACACAACAGCTCAGCCATTTGTAGATGTCTTTTCTAATGAGTATATTTTATTGTGTATGGATGTTACATTTCTGACAAATTCTTTTTCTGCATGTACTGAGATGGTCATATGATTTTTCTTCTTACTTTCTTCATACTGTGACTTAAATTGATTGATACACAAATATTGAACCAGCCTTGTAATTTTGGAATAAGCTCCATTTTATGATGACACATTATGCTTTTTATGAATAGCCAAATTCAGTTTTCTAGTACAGTTTTGTGCCAAATAATGATGTTTTAATCAACAATAGGCCACATATACGGCAGTAGTCCCATAAGATTATACTGGAGTTAAAAATTCCTATGGCTTAATGATGATGTAGTTGTCATAAGGCTGTAGAAGAATTCATTACTCATGTGTTTTTGGTGATGTAGGTATAAACAAATTTACTGTGCTGCCAGCTGTATAAAAGTGTAGTACATATGGTTATGTACAGTACATATTGCTTGATAATGATAATAAATGACTGTTACTGGTTTATATATATGCTATACAGTACTTTTCATTATTATTTTAGAGTGTACTCTTTCCTACTTATAAAAAAGTTTGCTATAAGACTATGTCATGCTATACCTGCATCAGCCTCATACATGCCATGCTTACACACCTCTTGATTGCATCTTTTTCTATTGTGCTTGATTTAGTTTCCTGTTGTTTTATACAGTAACATGGTATTCAGGCTTATAGCCTACTAGTGGCCTGGTGCATGAAATTCATGCACATTAAAAGGGGATTAATGAGCTGATTCTCACAGCCGGTTGGCCTGGAGGTCAAATCCCCCCCAGTGTTACCTACAACAATAAAGGCTTAACTACAGCAAGACTGTGCACAAAGACCACAAGGGGGTGCACCAAGAAAGCATAAAAAATGCGGAGACAAAGAAACAGGACACAAATGACAGAAATGGAGGAAAGCAAACTGCTGGATATAGAGTTCAAAACCACACTTTTAAGGTGTTTCAAGAACTATCTAGAAGCCGCCAATAAATTTAGTAAGGCCCTCTAAAAGAATGGTGAGGCCAATAAATGTAGTGAGATCCTCAAGAAATCTAGTGAGACCCTCAATGTTGTGATAAAGGACCAACTAGAAATTAAGCATACAGTGACTGAAATAAAGAATATTATACAGACTCCCAACAGCAGACTAGAGGATCACAAGAATCAAGTCAAAGATTTGAAATACAAAGAAGCAAAAAACACCCAACCAGAAAAACAAAATGAAAAAAGAATCCAAAAATACGAAGATAGTGTAAGGAGCCTCTGGGACAACTTCAAGCGTACCAACATCAGAATTATAGGGGTGCCAGAAGAGAGAGAGCAAGATACTGAAAACCTATTTGAAGAAATAATGACAGAAAACTTCCCCTACCTGGTGAAAGAAATAGACTTACAAGTCCAGGAAGTGCAGAGGACCTCATACAAAAGGAATCCAAAGAGGACCACACCAAGACACATCATCATTAAAATGCCAAGAGCAAAAGACAAAGAGAGAATCTTAAAATCAGCAAGAGAAAGAAACTCAGTTACCTACAAGGGAGTACCCATACGACTGTCAGCTGATTTCTCAACAGAAACTTTGCAGGCCAGAAGGGAGTGGCAAGAAATATTCAAAGTGATGAATGCCAAGAACCTACAACCAAGATTACTTTATCCAGCAAAGCTATCATTCAGAACTGAAGGTCAGATAAAGAGCTTCACAGATAAGGAAAAGCTAAAGGAGTTCATCACCACCAAACCAGGATTATATGAAATGCTGAAAGGTATCCTTTAAGAAGAGGAAGAAGAAGAAAAAGGTAAAGATACAAATTATGAACAACAAACATGCATCTATCAACAAGTGAATCTAAGAATCAAGTGAATCAATAATCTGATGAACAGAATGAACTGGTGATTATAATAGAATCAGGGGCATAGAAAGGGAATGGACTGACTATTCTTGGGGGGAAAAGGGGTGTGGGGGATACGGGAAGAGACTGGACAAAAATCGCGCACCTATGAATGAGGACAGTGGGTGGGGAGTAAGGGCAGAGGGTGGGGTGGGAACTGGGTGGAGGGGAGTTGTGGGGGGGGGGAAGAGGAACAAATGTAATAATCTGAACAATACATATTTAATTTAAAAAAGGGGGATTAATTACAGGAAATATTTTAATATTGCTATTTGCCCTTTTTCTATAATAGAAGTGTCAGAGATGAAATAATATTAGTAAAATGTATATGAAAATCTTCTTTCTGTCAGTCTAGGGCATGCCGCAGGACCCAGAGTCAACTCCCTGCCCACCTGCAGCACCTAAAAATTGCATGAGACCCAGACCCAGCTGGCCCCACCCCCATTGGGTGAGATCCAGGCCCGGCCAGCCCCACCCTTGTCAAGCCCTGCTGGGCAGGGGGTGCAGCCTCAGGTCCCCCGACCCAGCGCTGAGAGAGGGGTGCAGCCTCAGGTCCCCCAGCATACCCACAGGTTCCCTGGCCAGGCACCGGGGTTGGGGGCATAGCCTGAGATCTCTCTTCCCGGTGCCAGGGAAGGCAGTGTGGCCTGAGGTCCCCTGGCCCAGCACTGGGGTGGGGGCACACCTTGAGGTCCCCTGTCAAGCCCCACTGGGCAGAGGGTGTGGCCTGAGGTCCTCTAGCCTGGCGCTGGGGCAGGGGGCATGGCCTGAGGTCCCTGAGCCTGGGCCAGGGTGGGGGGCACACCTTGAGTTCCCCTGTCAAGCCCCACCAGGTGGGGGCATGGTCTGAGATCTCCATCAAGCCCCGCAGGATGGGGGGGGGGGAGGGTGCAGCCTTAGGTCCTCCTGCCTGGTGCTGGGAGGGGGGGTGCAGCCTCAGGTCCCCCATCAAACCCTGCCGGGGGGGGGGGCGCAGCCTCAGGGCCCCTGTCAAACCCTGCTAGGCGGGGGGTGCAGCCTGAGGTCACCCAGCTCAGCACTGGGGTGTGGGGTGCACCTTGAGGTCTCCCATCAAGCCCTACTGGGCGGGGGGTGTGGCCTGAGGTCCCCTGGCCTGGCGCTGGGACTGGAGTTGTGGCCTGATGTCCCCTATCAAGCCCCACTGGATGGGGAGCCCAGCGCCATGCAGCCTCAGGTCCCTGCTGATTGTTCGTCAAGGCTTGTTATGGGAACTCAGCCTCCACTGTGGGTGCATCCATCTTGGCTGTTATGGCATGATGGTCAATTTGCATATTAACTCTTTATTAGATAAGATGAGCAATAGGCTGTACATAGGGTTTAGGTGTGTAGAAGGCTAGACCATTTAGGTTTGTGTAAATGATATTGCCTAACAATGCATTTCTCAGAGTGTATCCCAGTGTTAATGGTGCATGACTGTACTTTTAAAGAACTTTTTCTATGCTCATGATAGCATTAATGAATAGGGCTTTTTGTAATAGCTTAGTCTAGTTTTAGTACATGGGTAAGGTGGGCCTCATAGAATGAATCAGGAAGCATTCCTTTATCTAGTCTCTGAGTATTTGTGTAAATTTGATAATACTTATTTTTAAATGTATCAAAAAACTCACCAGAGAAGCCATTTGGGCTTGAAGTATTCTTTGAGTAAATGTTTTCATTTATGAATTTAATTACTTTAATAGTTATGAGGTCATTCATTTTCTGTTTATTCTTGTATCAGTGTTCGTAATTGGTATCATGGAATTTGTCAGTTTCATCTGATTATTAAATTTACTGCTTAAAATTATTGCTAATATTGCCTAATCACCCTATTACTATCTGTAGGATTTTAGTAACATTCCCTTTTTATTTTATATTATAATTATATTCTTAATTTTGATTCATTTGAGGTTTGTATTTAAGCTTTGTTAATGTGAATTAAAAAAAAATAGCCCTTATTCTATGTCTCATTTAGTGCTCTTACTAAGGTGTGAACTTTTTAGGTCTCTTCTAAAAACTGCTGATGCTCTGAGGTCTCTACAATCCAGATCAGAGTTTAGCAAGCTATAACCCCTAGGTCAAATCAGCTCATGAACTGTTTTGAAACAGCTCGGTAGCTAAAAATTATGTTTACATTTTTATTTTCTTAAATATATTTTTATTGATTTCAGAGAGAGGAAAGGAGAGGGAGAGAGGGAAACATCAATGATGAGAATCATTGATTGGCTGCCTTCTGCATGCCTCCTACTGGGGATCAAGCCCACAACCCACATGTGCCCTGACCGAGAATTGAACCTTGACCTCCTGGTTCATGGGTCAATGCTCCACCGTGGAACCACACTGGCTGGGCTGCTTACATTTTTAAAGAGTAGTTTAAAAAACAAAGATTATGGGACAGACACCATATGTAACCCACAAAGCCTAAAGAGATATATTTATTATATATCTCTTTAATCAAAGTATTTGCTGCTCCCTGCCTAGCTGATGAGAACTAGAATCTTTTCAGTCATGTGTGCGCTCTGGGAATTATTCAGCTTACAACTTTTTCTAGAGGTGTTCTTTGATTAGCCTCACAGAGTGTTACTCTATATATGGATAACTTCCTATTCAGGCAAATACATAATGGGACTTATGTGCATATTTCTTGGACTCATATACTTGTTTCTTTCTTCTCAATGATTTCTATCCTGTACTGTCTATTCTTCCATATATAACACAGGGGTTTCACATTTTTGTCTGGTTTTCTAGTTTAACAGTAGGAAGACAAATCCAGTACTAGTTAGTGTCATAAACCAAAGTAAAAGACATCACCACACTAAACAAAGTTTTGATATATTTTATAAATTATTTTTCTATGTTTGTAGTGGGAGAAAAGCTTTTCAATTCAGATTGGTTTGCAAAATTGCTGGACAACCTCTAGTTTTGGAAGATTTTTTTTTTATTGACAGCAACAACAAAAATTTCTTTAGAACTATGGTATTTTAGGTGCTTTGTTGTATTATTTAATTTTCACTGCAACATTCTGAGGTTCAAAGAAGTTAATTTTTTCAGAGTCATGATTTTTGAATAGCAGAACTGGACTGAATCTAGCTTTATTTGATTCCAAAGAGTGAGTTCATATCCAGTTCTTTGTTATAAATTCCAAAACTTTTTTCAATTACAATTTACATTCAACATTATTATCCAGTTCTTAACCACTATACTCAACTGCTTCCCTGTAGCACACTGCAAAACAGCTGTATGTGGGAAGAATTATGGTAACAAGAAAAGGCAGTAAAGCAAGTGAATGCCATCCCCATGCTACCTATCTCATCTTATTGAAAATTTACCTTCCTTTAGAACAGGGGTCCTCAAACTTTTTAAACAAGGGGCCAGTTCACTGTCCCTCAGACGGTTGGAGGGCCGGACTATAGTTTAAAAAAAAACTAGTCGGCTGCTAAGCAACAGGCAGTGGCAGCAAAAACACCCGGCGGGCCGGATAAATGTTTTCGGCAGGCCACATGTGGCCCGCGGGCCATAGCTTGAGGACCCCTGCTTTAGAATATGGCTACGGATTCTTTTCAGCCTTCATTCTAAAAGACAATATCATTATAGAAAAATCAAATTCTGCAATAACAACATTAAGCTGGGGCACATCAATCTTCAATACCCAGTGATCCTCCAAATTTTCTTTTTTTTATTCCTTACCTGAGGATGTGTTTTTTATTCTCTCCAACCAGGGATCTAACCTGCAACCTGTGTTATGTTTCCTGACTGGGAACTGAATCCATAACCTTTTGGTGTTTGGGATTATGCTTCAACAAATTGAGCCATTCAGCCAGGGCGATTCTCCAAATTTTCATTGGCCACTAAAGTGTTATCCCACAGCAAGGAGGACAATTATTCTTCAGCAGTATAAGTGCTTTGGCTTTAGCACTGAGCTATTTTCTGGGCAAAGAGTTTTTGTGAAATAGCCATTGATCGTTACGGTGGTTTTTAGGAGCAGACAGTACCCCAAAAGCTTTCTTTCATTTATAGGATATAATGCAAGTGTTGTATGAACATAACCAGTTCTATAAGCTTCAATTCTCAGATCCTTTTAGTAATATGGAAAGGCATCACTAAAATATACAGTTGTTTTAGGTCCTGAAATTCCCTCATCCATCACTGTTTTGGTTTGTGAGTATAAACTCTTTGATGAAATTCAACCATTAGTGTTAATATTTAGCACATAAAAGTGTATCATATTAACAAAAATAATTTAGGATGTTAGTGGAAGGGCAAGGTTGGGGCAGAAAGCAATATAGCTGTAGTCTACAGTTTATTAAGAGATACATAGTATGTGGGCACAGGATTGAATGATTCTCTATGGATGGTAGATTTAGAAATGACTCTGGATTTTCTGAGTGGAAGACAATATACTATAGTATTTAAAAGCTGAGCTTTGGAATCAGGCAGTCCTGATTTAAGTTCCAGCTTTTCCATTTCCTAGGTATAGCTGCTGTGAACTCTGACTGTACTCACAAGCCATCTTAAAATGGCTGCATAAATTGCATTATATTTAATGTGTAATGCTTAAACTATTTCTGATTATCCAACCTAGAGAAAAATAGTGATACTACATCAACAAAGAATGAAAATTGGCAACAACAAATGATTTGGGTTATAGGCAAGATGGTAAAGGGACACATTCTGAATCAATATATAGTGGGAACAGTTGATATTTAAACTGGGTGTGGGTACCTACTGGACATAGTCAAAACAAGTTGTGGAGGAGACGTTTAATAATTGTAGATCCTTAGATAAGAAATGGGGTCATGATCAGGGTTAAGAAGCAGGGCAGGATTATGGGGAGGCAGGTTTCAATGGAAACTGATCTTTCCAATCAGAGACCAGGTAACTAAGGCCTTTCCTTCTAAAGTTGGCCTAGTCCTCACCAGCTCAGACATAGAAGCAGATGTTCTGAAAGGTCAGAGGCTATGTCCTCATCTACCTACCATTCCCACATGTTGTTATCTGAGGGTAGTGCTATGTTCTCTTTGGATATTGACTTCCTTTTCAGAGATTAGGATGTGAATTATTAGGAGGTTGTTATGCAGGTTTTGACAAATTCCTGTGTTTGGGTGTAGTAGGGAAGAAACATGATTACATGATAGAATTATGTTTTTGTTACACATCAAATGAAGAAGCTGGTTTTCTCTTTAATTAATTATGGTTTGACTAAGGTCTTATGGAGGGCATTAATGAATAAAAATAGTGATATTTTATTGTCAAAATATCTGAATGTCACATCCTTATATATATATTTCCAGGGACCAAATTCAGTCAAAGCATAAGCAGGCCCCCTGACTTAAGGAAATGAAAGTAAAAACAATTATAAATATTATTGGTTTCATATTGCTGCTGTAACAAATTGCTGCATGCTTGGTAGCTTAAAACAATTATTTTACATTTCTGGACGTCTCGACATGTCTCACTGGGCTCAAATCAAGGTGTCAGCAAAACTATGTTCCTTCTGGAGAATCTAGGGGGAAATCTGGGCCTTGCTTTTCCTTGGTTCATTGTCTTCTAGCAATCTCAGTACTTTAACCTCTGCTTCTGTTGTCATACCTCCTTCTCTGACTCTCCTGCTTCCCCCCCAACCCCTCGCCACACACACACACTCTTATAATGACTCTTGTGGTTATGCTGAACCCACTCAGATAATCCAGGATAATATCCACATCTCAAGATCCTTAGCTTAATCATACCCGCAAAGTCCCTTTTGTTATATAAGGTAACATATCCATAAATTATAGTTATTAGGACTTGGATATCTTGGGGATGGTCATCATTCTGCATACCACAAATAAATTTACTAATTAATTTTTCCTGTCACTATAGGCACACTCTAAAATGTTCTTTTTAAAGCAGATTTTTAGGGGGTTAAAATATTTTATTTTTTCAAATTTATTTTTATTGTTGAGAGTATTATGGATGTTCCCCATTTTCACCCCTTTTTCTCCCTCCACCTGGTTCCTGCCCCACCCCAGGCCTTCACCACACTGTTGTATGTGTCCCTGGTCTATGACTACGTGCACATAAGTTATTTGGTTAACCTTGTCCTGCCTCCCCTCCCTCTGAGACTTGTCAGTCTGTTCCATACTTCCATGATCAAGCAGATTTTAAGCTATATTTCACTATTTACTTTTATTGTAAATTCAGAAACATGTTCTCATAGAATATATATAGTATTAGAAAGAACTCCTAGGAATCCTAATATTTTTTACACAGACATCTTTCCCTTATCACTGCAATGCAGGTGCATTTGATTTTTCCATTTAAATCCTACAGGCACTTGGTCAAACAAATAGCCTAGACATGATCTTTTATCCTTCCTTCAAAAAGCACACACATATTACAATCATCCAGTTATATTCCAATGAAACTTGTTATGCTACCATTTCATGTGTTTAGAGGAACTCTAAATAATATCGGGATACTTTTAAAGACAAGGTAAATAGGCCCTCATTTGTCCAAGACAGTCAAGATGTTATTTTCTCTTCAGATATACTGGACCAGCTACCAATTAATGTTTTTGGATCCTAGTACATAAGTGATTTCCAAAAGGGTCCATCAGAGAATAAAAACATTAAGAGTGTCCTTTGTTAACCAAGGGCATCTGAGGTGCCATTAGACAAAAGCTTATGTATTGAAGGGATCTAGAATATGCTACAGTGGCAAAAGCATACTTTTGAGCAGAACACATTTGAGAATCCATAGCTGCAGGAAGAAATTTTTTCTGAACTCCCTTTATCTTCCTAAAAGCAAAGTCTCCCCAAAGAATTTAACTCCCATAAATCACCTGTCTGGGGGTTTCACAACCACGGAAGATTGACTCTTATCACTAAAGATGAGAAGTCAGCACAAGTCAGTACCTGGATAAAAAATCGCCTAAATAGACACTGTCATAAAATTATCATATCACCCATCCATTCTCCTAAGGGCCCATTTATTTTTCCTAAAAGCCATTTGTTCTCACAGAAGGGCCCCTCTGCCCCTCCTCTTCCCCTATTAAAAGATGGTATATGATCTCCAAATTCTAACTGCCTCCTTGAGTTACATTTCTTTGTGAACTCAACATGCATACATACATAATTAAATCTGTTTTTTTTTTCCTCTTTCTAATCCATCTTTTGTCAGATTAATTTACAGGTCTCCAATCACTGAACAAAAGAGAGTAGAGGAAAAGTTTTTCCTCCCTGACGATACCAGTTAATGGTTATAGGTATAGTCTTCACTGTGGTATTACAGCCATACAATTCCAATAACTTTTAAAAATATAATAGAAGAACTATAAGGTAAGGTATTTTATTCTGGCTCATTAAGAGTGAACATGAAAGATATACTCATTTTACCTTTATTATTAAGAGTTTATAGGCAGGATACATGAGTGTGAGGATATATACAGGTGCTCAAGGGTATACTTATTCTCAATGTCAGTGTTTACATAGCTAGGCTGTGCATTAGGGCTATTTGAAGTCTGAGCCTTTAGTATACAATTTCTATGTGTACCAAATACTATACCTAGAAATATTTATAATCTTATGAGTTAATTATCATCCAATTTGCGTCATTCTTACTAGGCAGTTTCAAATAAAATACAGGTATTTGGTCTTCTGTATGTCCAAGCCATATTTAGTTAGTTGCCCATTACCTTGGAACCAATCACTTATGACTAGACTAGGGTGACAGGGCCCATTTTTTTTTTAATCATGTGATCCGTGGCAATTTGATGCAGAAAGAACTGTTGCAAGAATGAGGCTAGTCCTGGCAGAGGATTAAAAGCTTCACAGGCTCTATTTTATTAAATTAAGTATCCTCAAAATGAGTTTGTACCCATTCAATGAATACTTATTGAAAATTTACAATGGCATTATACTGAGCCCTTGGTTACAGTGTTCTCATGGACTTCAGTCTATGTATTTGTCTAATCTCTGCATTCACAGAGTATCAAATACCAGGTGAAAATTATATATTCTGATACTTATTAGCTTTTATATCTTTGGCAAATCAATTTACTTCTTGGAGCCTTAATCCTTCATTGCTTAAATGTGGGCCAAGTTTGTGAAAGGGCTTATGAATTGCAAAATAACATGCAAATGTATTCTGTTAGTAATCTTCTGGACTCTCTTAACATTAACACCGTGTCTAAATGATGCAAACAATTCAGCCATGCTGAAGTTGACAAGGTATATTTGACCATCCTTGTGATTGACTGTAATAAATTTCATTTTATGCTTGCCGGTCTGTTTTGTGTGAGCAGCTTCAGTCCTAGAAGAAATATACACAAACACAGATTCAATGTTCAGAGAGTCTCTGAACATAAAAGTAAAAATGCAAGGTTATGTGAAAATCATGGTAATGAACAGTCTTAGGCACATTGTTTGAAATTCTTCGTGGGTAGCACCTTGAAATTCTTTGTGCATAGTACCTTAAAAAAAAAAAAAACACAACAGATTATTTCCAAAGGGAATAGACTTGAATGAGTGAATTAGAAATGTGATGAAAATTGGGGGAGAGGAAGACAAAAGTGGAAAAAGGAAAGGCTTGTATACTCTCAAAGGTTGCTCAGGGCTGCTTGAGAAAGAAGTAACAGGCAGAAGGTTGGAGTCCCAGAGAGGAAAAAAGCTATTTAGGTTAAGAAAATACTATTTTCTCCAGGTCCTTTATGTTCAAGGTAACTGTAAAAGATTTAACATAGATAATTAATACCTGTCCTGCTTTTACTCATTTTAAGAACAATGTTGGAGTATAAATAAATAAATGTAGAAATTAATACTTATACTCAATACTAGTAGCCTGGTGCATAAAATCCATGCACATTGAAAGGGAATTAATTAGAGGAACGTAATTTGGACTCACTATCTAATATCAATAATATGTGAGCATGAGGCAGTCCACGTTTGCCAAATAAATGGAATTTACAGATATCATTTAAAAAAGCATGCAGCTTAATATTAAAAACTCTGGCTACCAAGTCAGGTCTGTTTTCAACTTTTTGCCAGCGTTGTAAATTGTTTGCAATATCTGCCCATTTGGGGTTGCATGTCATGTTTATGAATAAATCGGGCTTGTCATACTTTGTTACAATTGCCATAGCATCCTGATATCGCTGCTGCATATTTCTGGGACTAACCTCAGAAGATGATGGAAGTATTATCATTTTACCAATTGGCACATTGTCCTTTTCAGATCTAGATTTGAGATAATCCATCAAACCACTATATTTTTCAACTCTCAACTTAGATTGGTTTGCTTTGATGAAATTTATTCGATTGGCCTCCATTTTTTAATATGAATCCACGATAAATTGTTGAGTTAATTTTCCTGCGTTTAAAATAGGATTGAATGTGTCTCGCACAGAGAGATGAAATCCATATACTGCATTTGTGTGACTCATGTCCTTACATTTTGTCTAGTATTATTGTCGATCACACTGTTGTCCCTGAGTCTTAATGCAATATCTGTTCTCCAGCCTTTTTCACCATGTGGAAAAAGAATAGGATACATCATCACATCTAATGTAGGAACAGGATATTGATTTGTTTCATTTTAGTGCTGCGGCCACCGTCACCTTCTGGGGTGCTTGACACCTGCATATGCAAATTAACCTCCATCTTTGTCAGATAATTTGCATAGTCACTCGGATTGGCTGGTGGGCGTGGCTGGTGGGTGTGGCTGGTGGACATGGCTTGAGTGTAGCTTGAGCGTAGCAGAGGGGTGGCTAATTTACATGTTTCTCTTTTATTATATAGGATAGTAGCTGAGGGATAAAAAAAGTAACACGGGACCAGAGAATTTAAAAAGAGCTTGAGACAGCTTGTTGGTGAGTAATGGTAAGCCAACATTTTAAGAACTAGGAATTACATTAAATTTTCCTTTCCTTTTCAATTTTTGCTTTAATACAGATATTTTGCAATTTATAAGTAAAAGTCAGTTAACCAGAAAATGCCATTGTCTTAATGAAACAAGACCATGTTTTTAAAAAAGGTGAAATCCATAGATACAAATAACAGTGAGGTGATGGCCAGAGGGAAGAGGGGGAAGGAGCTGGGAGGAGGAGGGCAAAGAGTGGGGGTATGGGGACATTGGCAATGATGTCAACAATAAAAATATGGTTTAAAAATTATTAGTTGCTTATCTGAAATTCAAATTATAAAGGGGAGCTTAGGGAAGAGTCTGACCAGAGTATATCCATTTATCTCCAATCCCTATGTCCCATGTAACTTTAATTTCCTCTGTCACACCAGAAAAGCTCCTATCCATAGCAAATTTTAAAGATCCTGAAGGACTCAGGACTACTTGCCCTACAATTCCATATTCTTTAATGGTTAAACTGTTCTAACCATTTCCCTAGGATATTTCATTAGGATAAAATATTAGCTGTTGAAAAGGTTTGAACTGTGTATTGTTTCATAGTTGGAGAGGTTTTCTTACTGATGGAGGTGAGCCCATGAGCTGATAGTAGCAGGTGAATCTTAGCCCTAATAATATTAATTCTGAGAATTAGAATATTTTAAATGGAATATACCATGGCAGGCTTAATAGCTGTATTGAAAGGATAGTGTCACCATAATAACATCCATTTTTAAGGCCTTTAGGAATAGATGACTAGATTATTAAGCCAGCCCATCTCCAAGGGAGTTCATTAACTCATTTAGGCCACAGGGTTGATTAGTAAATGACTGCTACGTTGCACTTACTCCCAACCAAGGCCTCAAAGAGTTACTGCATCTCTGAGAGCCCCCATGGGTAATTTATATACTGAAAGGATTTGACTGAGTAAGTACAATCTGATGCATTTTAATGGGATTTTATGAGCACCAAAGACCAACTTTTAGAAGAGCATTTGTGCTTTGTAGAGGTGGGATTGAGATATACACAATTTATAATTTCCATCTCTTTTTTTAGAAAAAGAACAAAATCATGTTACTTTGACCTTTTCAAGGAGTAATTTGTCTTGCAGGCTAATGTTATTTTACTCTGTTAAATGAATCCATAACAATTGAGAAAGAGGGAGAATGGGTAATCAGTCAAAATACGAAGTGTTGCAAATGGCAAATGCACAGACTGATTAAATTGGGAGACACTTCTCATGCTAAAATCTGCTAAATGGAGTTTTATAAACACACAACATTGCCCTACTTATATTGTAACCCTATTATGCCACTAATGGGAGAGAGTCACGTGGTGGTTTGCATATGTTTTACATTAGAAAGTATCTTTTAGACTTATCTGTACTAAAATTTCATCCTGGGTTTACTCCACTTAATAGCCTTAGAAGCATCATGTATTTCAAAAGTGATTCTTTACCCTTCATTAAACCTTTTATTCCAAGAAATAGTGTCTTGTGACATTTAGCGAGAGAGATGTTCTGATGATATTTAAATCCTAGACACAGATAGGATTAACAATGACATAATCTGAATGCATTTTATAATGAGTAAAATTAAATCAGCACTAAGAGAAGGGAAGTGTGTTGAGCAAAGATTTTTAGGGAGCTCAGGAAGGTTGTAATTTTCCATCACTAAGGTAATGGGTATAATATTAGTTTCATGAAAGTTAATTAACTCCCCTTATATCAGTGCTTATCAAAATCTGGTCCATTGACTACATGCATCAACATCACTTGGGGTACTAATTCAAAATGTAGATTCTAGAGGACTATCTCAAAGTTACTGAATCAAAATTTCTGAAATGAATTTCTTCATTTTTAACTAGCTCTTTGGGTTATTCTTTTGCACACTATTGTTTGAGAACCCCTATTCTAAAGGGCATCAGGGTATGCTGACAGAAAGTCTAATCAAACATTTTGGCTCAGAACAGTCACAGAAACACATTCATTCAAGGGTTGTAAGCTTGTTAAACCAACACTGAAGTTACCATAACTGAATGTTTGACAGGCCAAACAAGAAATGCCAACCATATACATAGCAACCATGTTTATGAAAAGATTTAACAGGAGATTGGGAGGAAAGTGAGATAAAATAGCTGGCCACTGGTCATTTGTATATGCACAGTTGAGACAGAGAGGGTAAAAAAAGTTAACATTCACTGAGAGAGTTTCCACACCCAGGAACAGAGGCACCTATCTAACTGAGCATGTGGATTTGGACATGATTTTATTCAACATAGGATGGCAGTGGTAAGAATGAGGAGTATAATAAGCAGAAATGCAGCAGTGCCACATGAGATGGGTGAGGGCTGAGCATACAAGTGCTTAGGTTGAATCAAGGTCCCTCTAATTCCATAGCCCATGCATATTAATATCATATTTATCAAGAAATAATAGTTTCATGCTACCAGTATTATCATCACTTGCAAGGTACCTGTCAGAACATAGATTTCTGAGTCTCAACTCACCAGACAAATTCAGACGATCTGGGATTTGAGTCTAGGAATCTGCATTTTGAGGATATTCAAATGATCCTGATGGACATAAAAGCTTATAATTGTGGTGAGATTAACTATCATAAGGTGAATGGTAGTACTCCCTTAGGACAGCAAAACTTACTTCTGGCATTGTATAAATTGTTTATGGCTGCTATGAAAAATTACTACAAACCTGTGGCTTAATACATCAATTTATTATCTGACATACCTTTAGATAAGAATTCTGACATGGGCCTCTCTGGGTACAAATCACGGTGTGTCAGCAGGGCTGTGTTCATTTCAGGAGGCTCCAGGTGAGACTCTCCTTTCTTGCTTTACCCAGCTTCTAGTGAAGCTACTCACTTTCCTTGGCTCATGGCTCGCTTCAATGCCAGCAACTTTAAGCTGAGTTCTCATGCTGCAATCTCTCTTGTTCTCTCTTCCAGTGTCACATATTCCTCTGAGTCTGATTCTTCTTCTGCCACCCTTTTCCACTTACAAGAACCTTGTGATTACATTGGGACCACTAGGATAATCTGGGATAATCTTATTTTAAAAAATATATTTTTATTGATTTCAGAGAGGAAAGGAGAGGGTGAGAGAGATAGAAGCATCATAATGAGAGAATCATTGATCGGTTGCCTCCTGCATCCCCCACACTGGGGATCAAGCCCATAACCTGGGCATATGCCCTGACTGGGAAACAAACTGTGACCTCCTGTTTCATAGGTTGACACTCAACCATTAAGCCACACCGGCTGGATGATAGTCTTATTTTAAGGTCAGCTAATTAGCAGCTCAATTCTATCTGTGAATATAATTTCCCTTTTGCATGTAAAGTAACACATGTTCTCAAGAAACCACAGATTCTAGAAGTTAGGAAATGGGCCTCTGTAGGAGTGGCTATTACTTTGTCTACCACAGACAAAGATAATTTATTCTTTCATTCAATATGCACCTATTGCCACTTAATGTATGCCAATCACTATGCAAAATGCTGGAGATATAAAGTTAATAAGGAAACCTTTGTCAATAATGAGTTTGCACTTTAGTGGTGAAGAGAAACATGTCATTAGTAGTTACAGTACAGTAAGTACTATGATCAAGGCATACAAATGTACAGTGGGAGCCCAAATAAGGAAATGATTTATTTTTCATAGGGAACTTGAAGGTTTCCCAGTGAAAATTAGCTTTTGAACTAGATTTTAAAAGATAATTAGATGTTCACAATGTGAATAAAAAAGGGCAATCTAATCAGAGAGAACAGCTTGTACAGTCTTGAAGTTAATGAAAGTTGATGGCTTGTCCAAGGAGTAACTAGTAGTTGGGTGTGGATAAAGCTCCAGTGGGGTGATGGTGTGTGAACTAGGTGTTGGCAGAAGAAGGAATTGGAGAAACATGGAGAAGCCACATCACAGAAGACCATTTTATCTGTTAAAGAGTTTGGACTTTATTCTATAGGCAATGGGAAACCATTGAGGCTTAAATGGTGAATGCCATACAAAATATGTGATACTGGGTGAAGAATGAATGCAGAGGGAAGAAAAACTGAAGACAAGAGAGAACAGTTAGAAAGGTAACAGTAATTGAAAGATATTGGAATCTGAACAAGAGTGTAACAGCGAGAGTGGAGAGCCAGGAATGGATTTGATGGACAGAAAGGAGGAAGAATTGACAGAACTTTTGAACTGTCTCAGGGAGGTAACAAGAGGGAGGGGAGTAAGGGTGGGAATTGAAAGAGACTTTAGAGTGCGGGGGGGGGAAATATGACCATTCTAGATAGAAGATAAAGTACAGTAGTTCCCTCTTATCCACTGAGGATATGTTCCCACACCCCTAGTGGATGCCTGAAACTGTGGATAGTACCAAACTTTATATATATTGTGTGTGTTTTTTTCTATACAAACATACATGCATGCATATATACACACACTTTATAGCTTCTCTTTGGCCTACCTGAATTTCCAGCTTCACTATTCTTGCACTTTGGGGCCATTATTAAGTAAAATAGGGTTATATGAACACAGCACTATGATATGGAGACAGTTGATATGAAAACCAAGATAGCTACTCAGTGACTATTGGCCAGGAAGCATATACACTGTGGATACACTGGAAAGAGGGATGATTCATGTCCCAGGTGGGACAGACAGGGCAGTGTGAGATTTTATCACATTACTCAGAACAGCAAGCAGTTTAAAACTGTTGAGTTTATTTTGGAAGCTTCTGTTTAATATTTTCAAACTTTTGTTAATCATAGATAACTGAAATCCTGGAAAGCAAAATTGTAGATAAATAGGGAACTATTTTAGCTGGTATCTGGAGAAGTGTGTAGAACATGGAATAAAATATCAAAATGTTAAAATCAAGAATGTACATATTTGATATGGGGAATGAAAAATGGTGACAAAAGCATACTTTGCCTCTCCCGAGTCAGTTCTCTGTTAAATTTCCAATTCTGGCACTTATTAGTTAGATGGACTTCGTGAGTTGTTAAACTTCTTTAAGCCTCAGTTTCCCCTGTGAAAATGGAGAAATAGTATGTATTCAAAATGCTCTGAGAATGAAATAAGGGAACATATGTAAAGCACCAAGCAGTGCACAAAATATAGTAGGGGCCTAAGAAATGCAACTTTCCTTGAGAAAATTTGAAAAGTAAAAGGAATTGGACTCCAGTTCACTGTAGGGAGATTGGGGAAACCTAGAGGGACTATGGCCCTAGCCGGACTATAAAATGGGACTCAGGTGCAGAAAACAAAGCAGATAATCTATCTGAATCAGGGAGCAAGGAATGAGGCAGAAAACTAGTTATCAGAATTGAAGTAACAGAGTATGTATGATAGATGATTTTGTTATATAAAACTAGTAGCCCACTGCATGAAATTTGTGCACATTAAAAAGGAATTTAGAGGAAATATTTTAATATTGCTATTTGCCCTTTCTCTATAATAGAAGTGTCAGAGATGAAAGAAAATTAGTAAAATGTATATGAAAATCTCCCTTCTGTCAGAGTCTGGGGTGCATCACAAGACCCAGAGTCAAGTCCCCGCCCACCCACACATGCCTCGAAACCACGCAAGACCCAGCCCCAGCCAGCCCCACCCCCATCAAGCCCCACAGGGTGAGGGGTGCAGCCTCAGGTCCCCCATCAAGCCCCACTGGGCAGGGGGTGCAGCCTCAGGTCCCCCATCAAGCACCACTGGGCAGGGGCACAGCATCTGGTCCCTCAGCCCCAGCACCAGGGCGGGGGGCACGGCCTCAGGTCCCCCAGCCCAGCCTCAGATTCCCCAGCCCCAGTGCTACGGTGTGAGGGCGCAATGACCATTTGCATATTAGCTCTTTATTATATAGGATTATATCTCAACAGAGCTGTTAAATACATAAAAAATAAAAGATTATGGGTAGATATAAAGCCAAGATGATTTTATGTACCACAAAAGTTGGTCTGAAACACCTTACCTTTATTCTTCTTAAGGTAAGGACCCATCCTAACTCCTAGATTGGGGCACTGTTTTTTTGGGGGGGAGTGGGGAATAGTCCCAGTTATGGAAGGAGGTACAGTAGTTTGAAGAGGTCTTGTCTAGATGGGTTTTGTGGTCCCATCAAGCTCCATAATTCCGTGATTCAACTTTAGTTGGAATATGTACATTGTGATGCAATTTAAGAGAAAAATTGCCTTTCTTACTTGTTCTAGCTTAGTTTGAGGGTCATAAAATATGGAAGAGATTGTATTTTTGTTTACCTGTTTAGTTTTGTTTGTTATAAATCAACTTGAGAATTAATGAAAGCATTAGAAACTCAACCCCCAAAATTTAGCCAGATACATGCACACAGTTTAGATATAATTTTAGGATGTTCAAAGGTCCTCTGAAACAAATTCATGGATTCTTATGGCCAGAGTTTACATAAAAAATTTTTCCATGCTCTGGCTGGGTAGCTCAGTTGGTTAGCATTGTCCCAGTACACCAAAGTTGCAGGTTCAATCTCCAGTCAGGGAGCATACAAGAAGTAACCAATGAATGAATAAATAAGTGGAACAACAAATTGATGTTTCTCTCTTTCTTCCTTTCTGCCTCTCTCTAAAATCAATTTTTTAAAAAAGAATCTTTGCTAAAGTAGTCAAAGGACATAACAAGGTAGTACTGTGTCAGCAATTTTTTGTATAACATTTTAATGAATCAAAAGAAGTACAAGATCTCAAAGTTGCATTCGATTAGTAATTGAACTTTTCCTAGAATACACTATTTTATTCTGGACTGCTTCATTCAAATGATATGTGGCAAATTTTAGAAGAATTTAAGCAAAAAACCATCAAAGGTATGAGATAGTAGCAGGGTAGGATGTATGAAAGGTGAAAGTGGAGCCTCAGAAAAGGGTATATAAAGCATTAAATAACAATTATTATATGCAACAGTACCTAGTATACATGATAGAGGATGCTTAAAGGTTATCTCTTCATATATTTCCTCACATACCTGCCATTATGTCTAAGATTTTGCCGTTAATAATGTTTCTTTCATTTTTATTATTATTATTTTCTAGTTTCCTTTTGCAAATTGCCCTGTGAAAGGTCAATTCTTAAGATGTTATTTCATAAAGTGATAGTCAGGAATTGGTTTGTCAGCTTCTCTCCAACTTAGCTATTCACTTGTCTTAATAGAAAGATGGTATATACATTGGTTATGAGCATGGTCTTAGGGGTCAGACAACCTGTGTCCCAATATTGGCTCTAATCTATAATAATAAAAGCATAATATGATAATTAGACTGGATGTCCTTCCAGATGAAGCCAGGGCTGAAGCCACAGGATTGAGGAAGCCACCGTGGATCCAGGCAGTCACTGCGGCTGCAAGGGAGGGATCCAGGCAGCTGCCACAGCTGCAAAGGCCTACTCTTGCACAAATTCCATGCATCAGGCCTCTTTTGTTTAATAAGTATACAACCTTGGGCAAGCTACTCAATCTCTGTGTGCCTATAAAGTTGGGGATAATAATAATAAAAGTGCCTTGTTGTGAAAATTAAATATGTTCATACTGGAGGCCCAGTGCATGAATCCATGGATCCCTTGGCTTGGCCTGCACCCTCTCGCAATCCAAGACCCTTCAGAGGATGTCAGAAAGCTGGTTTCAGCCTGATTCCTGCAGGCCAGGCCAAGGGACCCCATGGATGCATGAATCCGTGCACTGGGCTGGTTTTGGCCTGATCCCCACAGGCCAGGCTGAGGGACAACACTGGTGCATGAATCCATGCACCAGGCCTCTAGTATACATATAAGATCTTTGGTTAATCTTTTCCCGCCCTCCCCCTTACTACTTTCCCTCTGAGATTCATTAATCTGTTCCATGTTTCTATGCCTGTGGTTTTCAGTCCTGCACTGAGCGTCTGCCCCCTGGTGGTCAGTGCACATCATAGCTACTGGCTGGTCAGCCAGTCAGCTTGTCATTTAGGCTTTTATATATATAGATGTGTAAAACACTGAACACAAGTGAAGAACATTGTTGTTGATATGTACCATTGAATCAGCTCCTGTTCCTGCTGAACCTATGAATGAATGAAGTCCACAATGGTCTTCAACAGTCCTGCTCAGCTCATGTGGACTCATGCCTATTGCTTCTTTTATGAATTCAATCAACCTCATATTTCGTCTTCCTATTTCCTGCTGCCTTCTATTTTTCCAAGCATTACTGTCTTTTCCAAAGAGCTCTCTTCTCATGATATGCCTGAAATGGGACAATGAAGCTTTGTCATTTTTGCTTCCAGAGATGATTCAGACAATTTTATTTGGCACTCACTTGATCATCTTTCTGGTGGTCCAGGATATTCACAGAGCTCTCCTTCAATACCATATTTCAAATTAATCCTTTTTCCTCCTACTAGTCTTTTTCACTGTCCAACTTTCACATCCATACACAGTAATTGGGAATATGAGGGTGTGGATGATCTCTAATGACATATCTTCACTTTTTTTGATTTTTTTTTACTTCTTCTGTTGCTACCTTTCTGAGTCTTGGCCCCCTCTTAATTTCTTTTTTTTAAAAATATATTTTATTGATTTTTTACAGAGAGGAAGGGAGAGGGATAGAGAGTTAGAAACATCGATGAGAGAGAAACGTCAATAAGCTACCTCCTACACACTCCCTACTGGGGTTGTGCCCACAACCAAGGTACATGCCCTTGACTGGAATCAAACCTGGGACTCTTCAGTCCACAGGCCAACGCTCTATCCACTGAGCCAAACCAGTTAGGGCCCCTCTTAATTTCTTAGTTGCAGTCTCCATTTGAATTGATGACTGAATCAAGGTAAGCAAAATTTGTAACAATTTCAATATTTTTGTTGTTGGTGGCTAAAGTTGTGTATTATTTCTGTAGCCATGATTTTTGTGTACAAAATGTTCTATTGCAACCCTACGTTGGGACTTGTTCTTTCACTTTTATCAGAGGTTATTTCAAATCATTGCTACTTTCTGCCAGTATAATGGTATTACCTATATATCTTGAGTTACTGATATTTCTTCCACCGATTTTTTACAACTCCTCCTTCTGAGTCTAGTCCAGTTTTTTGTATGATATGTTCTGTGTACAGACTAAAACAATAGGGAGAGAATTATATATCACTAGAGGCCCGGTGCACAAAAATTTGTGCACTCGGGGGGGGTATGGGGGGTCCCTCAGCCCGGCCTGTGCCCTCTCGCAGTCTGGGACCCCTCGGGAGATAATGACCTGCTGGCTTAGGCCTGCTCCCGGGTGGCAGAGGGCAGGCCTAATCCCTAGGTGCAGCACCTGGTCGGGCTCAGAGCAGGGCCGATTGGGGAGTTGGGTGACGCCCCCTCTTATGCACAGAGCAGGGCGGATTGGGAGGATGCGATGCCACCCTCAGTCACGCTCAGGGTAGGGCCGATTGGGGGGTTGGGGCACCGCCCCCTGTCACACTCAAGGCAGGGTCTTTGGGGAGGTTGCTGCGCCACCCCCTGTCACGCTCAGAGCAGGGCCAATCAGGGGGTTGGGGCACTGCCCCCTGTCATGCACAGAGCCGCAGGATGATCAGGGGGTTGGGGAGCTCCCCCCTATCAGGCACAGAGCAGGGCTGATCAGGGTGTTGGGCGCCTTCCCCTGTCAGGAACAGAGCAGGGTGGATAGGGAGGTTGTGGCCCCGCACCCTGTCACACACAGAGCCGCAGGGTGATCAGGGGATTTGGGCGCTGCCCCCTGTCACACTGATCCTGGTGCCGGAAGTCCGCTCAGCTCCGCTGATCCCAGTGCTGGGAGGCATATTACCCTTTTACTATATATAATAGAGCCCTGGTGCATGGGTGGGGGATGGCTGGTTTGCCCTGAAGGGTGTCCTGGATCAGGGTGGGGGTCCCCACTGGGGTGCCTGGCCAGCCTGGGTGAGGGGATGATGGCTGTTTGCAGCTGGTCACACACCCTTTAGGGTAGGGGTCCCCACTGGGGTGCCTGGCCAGTCTGGGTGAGGGGCTGAGGGCTGAAGCTCCCAACTGCTCCTTTTTTTCTTTTTTCTTTTTTTATTTTGGGCCAGCTTTAGCTCTGGCTCCAGCTCTGAGGCTTCAGCTGCTGAAAGCAGGTATCTGGTTTGTTTGGGTTCTATAATCGAAACAATGTATAACTCCAGCTCTGAGATCCCGGATTCTGAAAGCTGGTTTCTGGGGTTTTGTTTAGCTTCTATATTTGTTACAATGTTTCTTAAACTGCAAGCTCAGAGACCGGCAAGGCAGGCTGGGAACGTTTGTTTCCTCCGTCACTGAAGCAAGCAAGCCTCATATTCAGTTTAAGCTGCCTGGCTTCCGGTCGCCATCTTGGCTGGCAGTTAATTTGCATATCACTCTGATTAGCCAATGGGAAGTGTAGCGGTAGTACGCTAATTACCATGTTTCTCTTTTATTAGATAGGATTGTCTGACAGCTTTGCTTTTAGGAAACCATTTTGTCGCTTCATAATCTATCCTGATCGTGGCTTCCTGTCCACAATACAGGTTATGCATCTGGATGACCAAGTGCTGAGACACACACATTTCTTTTAGAATCACCAATAGCTTTTCATGATCCATGTAGTCAAAGACTTTACTGTAGTCTATAAAACATAGACTAACCTTCTTCTGAAATAATTTGGAGTACTTCAGTATCCAAAAATGCTAGCAATTTGATATTATTTCTTGTTCCATATCAGGTAGAATCCTTTGTTGAATAATCATGAATATCACTTTACTTTTGTGGAAAATTAGAGAAATCATCCTATACTTACTGTACTCCTTGGCATTTCCCTTCTTGAAAATAGGGATTTATAATGAATGTTTCACCTGTAGGTCATTTTTTTGTGTTCCATATTTGTTGACATTTATTTGAATTTTGACAGGTTCAGTCTCTGTGCCTTGAAATAATTCTATCAGTATTGCATCTACCTGGCTGATTTAGTTCTTCCCAATACTTTCAGGAAAAATTTTACTTGGCTTTCTAGCATTACAGGTACATGTCATTTTTTGTCTCTTCTGTGTAGATTTTCAGTATACTGTTTCCAAATTCCCAGTATTTTCTTCTGTTCAGATAATGTGCTTCCATGTTGGTCGGTCAGCATTCTTAGTCCAGGCTTGAATTTCTATTTTATTTTTTTAATCTTCTGGTAGTGATTGCTTTTTTGTTGTTCTCTTTATAATAGATGTTATTACAATGTTAGCTGTTATTACTTTCTTTCAATAATAATTAGTTTTCCAACCTTATTTACTATTCTGACTGGAAGGAGTTGTGTATATTTTGTAAGGTCCTTGTGGCTTCCATGTGGCCCATTCTGGGGTGAACTGAACTCCCAAGGTAGCTTAGGAATTCTTCTCCCCAGACCCTCCTATTCATGATTAGAAAGACTATGGACCCACTGTGGAAATAAAGATAGAGATAAAATAGGGGAAAAGGAGGGGCAGAAAGCCTCATTCTTTAGTTTCCCTGGGGTCAGGGCCTCATCCCTCAGGAGGGCCAGATGCAGGAGATGGAAGCTCCAGCTGCTGGCTTTTTAAAATAAAGTTTTATTTTAATTTTTACTAGATTTAATTTTTTAACTTATTTTTTATTGTGAAAGACCAATTCCAACTCTGTAAAAAAAAAAGGTAAAAAAGAAGAAAAAAGAAAGACTATGGACTTTCCATCAATGAAGAACATTCCTGTGTTCTTTCCAAGGGTTAGCAAGTAGAAGAAACTTTTCCTATATAATCACCAGTTGTTCTCTTGCTTGCCACATTATTTGGTAAACCCATAGTTTCATCTTTCTGGGCATACCAAGCCTTTTACAGGATGGGATGGTGCTCTGCTAAAATTTAAAATTTTGCTTCTTCTGATTATAATAGCTGTTAATCACACACAACTCCTAAATCTAAGGCAACTCTAAGTAGCCTGTTACCTTTTTTAAAAAAAATAAATCTTTATTTTTCAGATTATTACAGTTGTTCCTATTCCCCCCCCCCATAGCTCCCCTCCACTCGGTTCCCACCCCATCCCATGCCCTTACCCCCTCCACTGTCCTCGTCCATAGGTGTAAGATTTTTGTCCAATCACTTCCCGCACCCCTACACCCCTTCCCTCTGAGAATTGTCAGTCCACTCCCTTTCTATGCCCCTAATTCTATTATATGCACCAGTTTATTCTGTTCATCAGATTTTTTATTCACTTGAGTTTTAGATTAACTTGTTGATAGATATGTATTTGTTGTCATTTTGTTGTTCATAATTTTTATCTTTATCTTTTTATTCTTCTTCCTCTTCTTAAAGAATAACCTTCAGCATGTCATATAATACTGGTTTGATGGTGATGAACTCCTTTAGCTTTTTCTTATCTGTGAAGCTCTTTTTCTGACCTTCAATTCTGAATGATAGCTTTTCTGGGCAGAGTAATCTTGGTTATAGGTTCTTGCTTTTCATCACTTTGAATATGTCTTGCCACTCCCTTCTGGCCTGCAAGGTTTCTGTTGAAAAATCAGCTGACGGTCGTATGGGTACTACCTTGTAGGTAACTAACTGTTTTTCTCTTGCTGCTTTTAAGATTTGCTCTTTGTCTTTTGCCCTTGGCATATTAATTATTATGTGTCTTTGTGTGGTCCTCTTTGGATTCCTTTTGTTTGGGGTTCTCTGCACTTCCTGGGCATGTAAGTCTATTTCTTTCACCAGGTAGGGGAAGTTTTCTGTCATTATTTCTTCAAATAGGTTTTCAATATCTTGCTCTCTCTCTTCTTCTGGCACCCCCATAATTCAGATGTTGGTACACTTATAGTTGTCCCAGAGGCTCCTTACACTATCTTCATATTTTTGAATTTTTTTTTCTTTGGGCTTTTCTGGTTGGGTGTTTTTTGCTTCTTCAAATTTCAAATCTTTGACTTGATTCTTGGGATCCTCTAGTCTGCTGTTGGATCTGTACATTATTCTTTATTTCAGTCAGTGTATGCTTAATTTCTGATTGGTCCTTTTTCACATCCTTGAGGGTCTCACTAAATTTCTAAGAAATTTCCAGAAGATTCTTGAGTAACCTTATAACTGTGGTTTTGAACTCTATATCCAGTAGTTTGCTGGCCTCCATTTCTGTCATTTGTGACATGTTTCTTTGTCTCCACATTTTGGCTGCTTCCCTGTGTACCAACTGATAGAGTGGCCTTGTGTGGTAGGTCTCCTATAGGGCTCAGTGGTTCAGCCTCCCCAATCACCTGAGGTGGACACACTTGGCGCACCCCTTTGTGGGATGTGTGCACAGTCTTGTTGTAGTTAAGTCTTGATTGCTATTGGTATCACCTGGAGGAATTGACCTCCAGGCCAATTGGCTGTGAGGACCAGCTATGTCTACAATGGAAGAACTGCTGTGCTGGAGACACCCTTATCGGGAAGGATTTTCTTCAGTGGGGTTTGGTACTCACTCAGTCTGCCCCTTGACTGTGTCACTTATAGATGTGAAGAGTTGTAATCTGGTATAGTCTCACACTGACCACTGGGTACACTGGCTCTTGTATATGCAAGGAGGTGCAAAGTCAGCCACTGCCTGGGGCCACCCAGCAGGAGCTACAGAGAGATTTGCAGATTCCTCCTCTTTGTTTGGGGTTTGGAAGTGCTCAGATGAGGCCCAGCTGTGAAGCAAGGCAGTCTGCTGCTGCCAGGGATTGGGCCTTCTTTTGGAATCTTTGGAGCTCTCTGACCCAGCTGCAGTTTGTTAGGTTTTAGGTTTCAAAAGGACAGGCCATTCATATGCAAAAGCTGCTGCATACAGATTGGGTAGGGTTGTAAATTGGGTGGGGCGGTCTCAGGGACTCTCAGGGTGGAGCAAACAGCAATTACTGCCAGTCAGTCCTGCACTGGAGAGGTTCTCGGGTCTCTGTGTCCTGTGCCTCCACCACCCCGTGCAGGAACAATGATCGCTGCAAGCACCTCAAAGAAAGCCACCCTTATGTTCCTGTCCCGATGCCAGACAGTCCAGTTTCTCCCAGTATGAATCTGGGTTCCCAGAGTCTCACCCAGAACTTGAGTTCAGAGCAATCAGGAGCTTGTATCTCCGCCCTCCCCCCCAATGAAAAAAAAAAACACGACAGCGCACCCAGTTGCCAGCCCATTTCATGTGCACCTCTGAACCTCGGCACCTCTGCACCTCCTACCAGTCTCAATGCTCTTTTTTCTTTCCTTCTAGTTATAGAACTTCCACTCAGCCATCTTTCCCATGGTTCTGGATGATATGATATTTGTTTTGTCCTTTAGTTGTAGTTTTGATGTGGTTGTGAGAGGCAGCAAGTACTGGTGTTTACCTATGCCGCCATCTTTGTTTCACCTGTTTATATTTTATGGAGAGATTTGTTGAGCTTTGTAAGTTGGGGACAAAATATATATCTCTTTTTTCATTGTCTTAGGCAAGTCTTTAATTTGAAAACAAGAAAACTAAACCTAAACCAGCTTAAACTTCATACTCATACTCTCTGTGCTTAATTTAAATTCCTAAGAGAGCCAGTGTCATTGGTTACTGGTCATCCAGAGAGTTAGCAACTCAAGTTGGGCATCTTCTGCTGTGGGTAGGTAGTGGAACTGTTTATATAAGCAAAATATATGTCCTGAAACAATGGCCTAAAAGGTGTAATGACTATGACTTTTGTCTATAACTAGGACATGTACAGTAAATCCTCACTTAATGTTGTCAATAGTTTCTGTGACTTTAAACGAAACAGCTTTTAATAATACCAATTTTACCACAGACTAATAGATATCAACAAAAGTTAAGTTCATAAGACATCTCATAAATATTATCCTAATATATAAAAAGCCAGGGTCCATCACGACCAAAACAACCAGAAAGACAACTGAACAGCTGGCTATGTGGGGCGACAAGGCCTGCAGGGGGTTTAGTGAGGGACGACCAAATGACTGGACAGCAGGCTGCATGGGGCGACCATGCTGGAAGGGGGGGCAGTTGGGGGCAACCAGGTTGGCAGGGGGGAAGTTAGGGGTGATCAGGTTGGTAGGGGGTGCAGTTAGGGGCAGTCAGGCAGACAAGTGAGCAGTTAGGAACCAGCAGTCCCAGATTGCGAGAGGGATGTCCAACTGCCAGTTTAGGCCCGATCCCCGGGATCAGTCCTAAACCGGCAGTTGGACATCCCCCAAGTGGTCCTGGATTGGAGAGGGTGCAGGCTTGGCTGAGGGGACACCTCCCCATGCACGAATTTCATGCACCCGGCCTCTAGTAATAAATAATGTTATTCGAGGACCTGCTATACAGGTAGTATTTATCTTCTAATGTGAGGCCCATAACCTAGCTCACAACTGGGCTACCTCTTCATGGATTAACTTTTCCTATTATCTATATATATAAAAGGCTAATATGCTAAGTGCCTGACCATCTGAGCAGTCACTATGATGCACACAGACCACCAAAGGGCGGACACTCAATGCAGGAGTGGCTGTGACATGCACTGGCTGTTTACAGAGAAATGGCACTAAGAGCCTGGTATCCACAAAACAACACTCAGCTTCCCCAAGTGGGGCATAGGTCCCACTACCACCCCAGAGCGACACCCCACCAAATTGCAGCCAATGCTGCTGAGACCCCATAGCACAAAATGCAGCCCACAGCCCAGCCCAGCCTGGAAATGGTGGCTGAGGGTGCAGGGTAATGATGTCATGTAGCAGTGACTGGCTTCCTCTCCCTAGCGACTACCCTCCTTGGAGTTTCTTCAGCCCAGGAACATGACTTGCTTTATAGCCAGGTAAAAACATTTTACACTTTAACCAAATGTCTGTGAAGCATTTTCCTGTGTCTCATCTCATTTGATCTTCACAGAAGTCCTGGAATAGGTAGATAGGAGACTCGGTGTAATCCTATTTTCTTTTCATTAGCTGGAAAACAGAGATTTAGAAAGCTTAGAAACTTGACCTGACTGAAAAGAAGTAAGAAATGGTGGACCTTGAAAATAACTTCAGGTTTTCTCACTGTGCAGAATATAGTCAAACACTGCTGCAGTTAAATATTTTACCCTTTGTTCTCGCTGTATGACCTACAATAATAATCTGCTTCATGTTGATACTTACTGCTGTGTTGCTGACAATTACTTGAAAGAGAAGTTGGGGTGCTTCACTGGGCTGGAAAAAGTTTAGCTACATCAGAAAGCAGGTCTAATTAAGCAAGTTTATTCTGTATATATAAAAGGCTAAGTTGATTCACGCATGTGCGATACATATAAAGCTCTTGCTGGTGCCAATCACATGTGTGTGTGTTGATCTGTCTTTGTCAATCGTGAATTTGGTTGACACTTCTATTATACAGAAAGGGCAAACAGTGTTATTAAAATATTTCTTCTAATCAACTTCCTTTCAATGTGCATGAATTCGTGCACTGGGCCACTAGTGATTTTATAATGCTCAAGGTTGATCAAGCCTTGTTATTATCATGTCAATGTTCCTCTTGACCTTGAAATTTCCCTGACCCTAGCTTATGTCTTTGGGTTCATTTTTTAATAAATAACCTGATGAATACATTCAAAGGTCTACAACCTCCAAGGAATATAACCCTCACCTAATGCCCTCCATCCATAGCCTGAAGAGCTGAAAATTATAAGGACTTGTTTAGAAAGCTGAGCAAATTTTCATTCCACCCTTCCTGCTGTTTAAGAACACCATCTTAGGCCAGGAGAAGCAGCAGTTGACAGTCCCATGTTCCCTCCCTGTTTAGAAAAAAAGTAGCTAGCAACAGCAACATTTCCTCCCTTTTCAAATTATAGATCTTTGACATAAAACAATAGGTTATCAACTCAAAAAATAGTTAGTGGCATAATAGAACATGTCTTGGGCCCTAACCGGTTTGGCTCAGTGGATAGAGTGTCAGCCTGCGGACTGAAGGGTCCCAGGTTCGATTCCAGTCAAGGGCATATACCTGGGTTGTGGGCACATCTCCAGTAGGGGGTGTGCAGGAGGCAGCTGATCAATGTTTCTCTCTCATCAATGTTTCTAACTCTCTAACCCTCTCCCTTTCTCTCTGTAAAAAATCAATAAAATATATTTAAAAAAGAAAAGAAAAGAAAATGTCTTGGAATGGGGGTCAGGAGACCTGGGTTATAATCCCAGGTTGAACCACCCCATGTTTATGACTTTTGGCTTCTATACAGAGAGCAGACCTGGTGATTTCCATAAGGCTACACTAATGTTTCATTATTTCTCAGAACCAGCTGGGTTGCTATGGTTGCTTTTAAGTTGCCTATGCAACATAAATATTTGCAAAAAATAATACGTTCTTCAGCCAGCATTTGCTACAATACTAGAAAGACTGCTTGCAGCAGAGCAATACTGGGATTCCCAAGATGAATGCTGTAATGTTGAGGTATGTGTAGTACTGGTTGTGCTAAAGGCATGCCAGAAGCTGACTTGGGGGAAGGTTTCACCCTCCATTTTCCTGAATGTGCTTCTTGGCACTCTGTTCGTCTTGGAAAATGAAGACTGGCAACTTGCCTGCCTCTTTATATTTTGTTTATTCTGCAAATGCCAAGAGAGCTATGAGGAAGATAGAACACACAATTAGATCCTAGAATATGTTCTTGGATTGAGGGATGAAAAGTCGAGTTTGGTTGTCCAGAGCATCTGCTTTCCTGCTACTTTGCTCACCTCTTTGGTGAAGAGATTCTTCTAAATGCTAACAGCCAGGTGGAAAGTTTTAGATGGCTCACATCTGGGCCAAAACTGAGCTATTCTTTAGAGGAAACTGTGAGCCTGATGGTTCAGCACTGGCCTATTTAGTAGTAGTAGTAGTAGTAGTAGTAGTAGTAGTAGTAGTAGTAGGCTAAGTGTTAGTATTTTACTATGACAGTTTCTACTCCCCCACCTTATTCATCCTTATCTGTTTGGTGATCTTTGTTTTGGACTTTAGGTTTGGTTGAAAGCATGATGGGTTATAGCATGGTGGAATAATTTGACACTGGGATTAAAGAGGCATAATTAGGTATGACTATAAACACTTGGTTTGTATTTAACTTCTTCATGCTACAGTGATTTCTACTAGTAAGTTCCATTGGATGCTCCTGTAGATGCTGGACCTCAGTCAGATCTCTGCCCAGTTACTCATTTGCTAATGTATTTGAAAGAAAAAGTTCCAATTCCAAGGGATTTAGTTATTTTTGTGTGTGCTCCATCTCTATTATAATAGTTAGTAACATTTAAAGTGCTATGTATGTAGCACTTTTTTTTGGCAATCAGTATGTATGTACTGAACATATAATAGCCCGATAAATCCTCCAAATAACACTCTTAGGGGGGGTATTGTCATTGGTTCCAATCTATAAATGAGGATACTGAGATGTAGAGAGATCAAGTAAAAATTTTTGTGGGGGTGAGTTTAGGGTTGGACGATTATGTTGCAGAACTGGGATTCAAATCCAGATCTGTTTAACCATATTCTTATTGACTTGCTCTATAGGACCTCACATTACATTATTATATTATATATAGTTTTAGAAATCATAATCATAATAGTTCTGGCTTATTAAGGTCAGAGGGGTAGGCCAGCAACTCACCTGAGTGTGAAAAATACATAGAGAACTTTGGCAAGATGTATGGATTATAAGAGTAATAAATAAAAGAAGGAATGATGAATACTAAAGTCCAAGACTCCAGGTTTAGTCAAAAGCCAAGGTGTTCCTGGTCACAAACAGTTCCATTTAAGTAAACAGACAGAAAATAGGTTCACTAATGGCAACATGCCATTTATTGAATAGCATAACATTGGACTCATAAAAACATTTAGAAATCACCTCCCCAAACTAACAACTCAGTACAAAATTGTTTAAAGCTGAAATACAAATTTTAAATAAGGATTTAAAGATCAACCTCAATCGTAAGTTAGACAATGCAATGTAAACAAAGAATGTTTATACCCTTTTAAATCCTTTTAGATTTATAGTGCTACTCAGTGTTGGAGAGAGTTTGGGGAAGTGGGTATTCTTTATTTTATTTTATTTTTATTTCAGAGAGGAAGGGAAAGGGAGAGAGAGATAGAAACATCAATGATGAAAGAGAATCATTGATCAGCTGCCTCCTGCATACCCTCTACTGGGCATTGGGCCCACAGCAGGCATGTGCCCTGACCAAGAATTGAACCATGAGATCCTGCCTCCTCTTTCTCAGGTTGATGCTCAACCACTGAGCCACAAAGGCCCAGCAGGAAGTGGATATTCTAATACAGCACTGATAGCAACATATATTGGCCATATTTTTCTAGGAGGAAATGTATGAAATCAACCTTAATTGAAAGGTAGATAATCCTTCATTCAGCTATTCTACTTCTAATACTTTATCCAACAAATATGCAAAGATCTATGTATAACCGTGCTCATTTCAATGTTGTTCATATACGGAAAACTTAGAAACCATTTAAAAGATTACTATAAATAAATTTTGTTAATCCATATGATAGTCATATGCAGCCCCTAAAATGATACATGACTATAGTTATTGGTATGGAAAGAGATTCAGGTTATAAAACCTTATGTATAGTAATCATTTCATCTTCACACATCTGTCTGTCCAGAGGATATAATTACAAAATCTTAGCTAATTATACCCAAGTAGTGGATATTCTTCTATTTATGTTTTACGTTTTTTTCTCTTGAAATTTTATAACAATTAACATCACTTTTATGATCAGAAACATGTAAAACTTTTACTCACTTAAAATTCTATATTAGAGCTTATCAGTGTTAGGGTGGGTCAAATTTTCCCAACAATGTCAGATAGGAACTTGGTGTCAGAGTATGTAATGGACATAGGTTGAAATGTACCTGACTATTTGGAGCTTATAGTAACAGCAACTGGAAAATAGTGTTGGCAGTATGTGTAGAACAAGGTAGATTGGTGGTTAGTTACCAGGACAATTGTGGGAGATTTAGAATCATCATTAGAGCACAGAACAAGACTATTCAAACATTTTGTGATACCAACTTTTTCTTTATTTTAATAATGTATGGTTCCCACTGATAATCTGTGCAAATGTACTGACTAAGCACTTTTATAGTCCTTTAAAATGACAGGGCAGTATCGACGGGAAGCCAATTTTGTGCCACAGGAGGAAGGATGGTCTTGAATGATCTGATACTTTGAAGCTTGAAACTTGCCCCTTATACCACAGTTGTCATTGGTTGTCTTTTTAAAAAATCTTTTCTCTTAAGTTTATATTAATTGAGAGAGAGAGAGAGAGAGAGAGAGAGAGAGAGAGAGGAAGAGAGAGAGAGAGAGAGATTTGTTATTCCACATATTTATGAACTCATTGGTTGATTCTTGTGTGTGACCTGACTTGAGTTTGAACCCACAATCTTGGAGTATTGGGAGGATGCTCTAACCAGCTGAGATACCTGGCCAGGGTTTGGCTCTCTTTTTTAAAACAACACTATTGGGTTGCAGTTTATGTACTATACATTCATCCATTTTAAATGTACAATTCAGTGACCTTTAGTACATTTAAAAAGTTGTGCAAGCACCCTCAAATCCAGGTTTAGATTTTATCTTCTCTTCCCCAAAATCCCGTATTTATTAGCAATAATTAATTCCCCATCTCCCTAGCTCTAGGCAGCTAATAATATACTTTTAAAAAATACTTTTTATTTTTAATTATAGTTGGCAAGCAACATCATATTACTTTCAGGTGCACAACATCATTATTAGACATGCATGTAACCTACAAAGTGATCACCCCAATAAGTCTGGTACCAATGTGATGATATCATACATAGTTTTTATAATATTATTGAGTGATCTACTTTTTGTTTCCATATATTTTTCCGTTCTGGACATTTCCTATAAACAGAAGCATATAATATGTGCTCTTTTGTGCCTAGCTCCTTTTATGTAGTATTAGGTTGTCGAGGTTCACCCATGTTGTAGTATGTACTGTGGGAAACTGTTTATTGCCTTCACTATCTGATAAGCATAGACAGAACCCCCGAAGGCTGGGTGCCTTTGAAGCCCTAGCAAAGGTCGGAGCTAGGCGCCACCTCTGTTTGTCCAGACAGTGGTAGCTGAAACTACTCCCCCATTTATTATTATGTAAATCCTTGCTGATGGGCTAGTCTGCCTGTTACTAGGGGGTCACCTGCCTAAGGGCTATGCTATGGGTGCATCCCAGATCAATAAAAGCTTGGTGATGCCTGAGCACGGGGGAAGTCCTTTGGGACTTGCCGCCTGGTCCCCTAATATTGAAAAATTATCTCGTGTCTTTTTCTCTCATTTGTTGTGCGTCTCCTCTTTCAGATACCGAACCCTACTCCACGCAGAACGTGGAGGGAGTCTTACTGGACATCTGGCGCCCGACGGGTAATCTGGAAGTGCAGGTCTCGCTGGAGCGAGAAAAGGAAGTTTTCACCGAAAAGGTGTGGAAAACTCACCGAAAAAAGGTAAGGGGAATTGTACCGCACGCAATACCCAGGATCAACTACAGAAGCCCGGGTCTGTAAGTAAACTGGGAACGTTTTCTTAATCAGGCTAACAAACGGGGCAGGATTTGGCTTTAAAAAAGTAGATTCGGCTTTAAAAAGGTATATTTGGCTTTTAAAAAAGTAAGAAACTTTATTATAGACTTTTAATTTGCATGCTTAAGGAGTTAAAATTTTAGAAGGTCATATCTTATAGTATTTGCATGTTATTATAGAACATAACCCTTGGTTTCTTGAAAAAGGTACATTAGATCTTAAAAGTTTGCCAAAAAGTTAATCAGAACTTGCCAAAAATTGTTTCCCCTTGTGGAGCATGGCATATCATTTTCTAGAGGCTTTAGGAGAGGTCAAGGAGGATGGATCTTCCCCCCCCCTGCACCCTTCACTCCTTAAGAGGAGCAGAAAGAAAAAAAAAATGGGAGGAATGGCCTTCATGGCTCCCTCCACCTCCATGTCCTAGTCCTGAAATGTTTAATTCTCCATTAATAGAATCACCTGTGCAAAAAGGCCAAATTATAAAGAAATTGGAATATTAAAGGTACTCTTTTAAATCAGGCTGAAAAAAAAAAAGAGTGCCATGGTCACATTAATGTGTTTTCTTATCTTAATTTGTATTTGGAATCTAAAATCTGTAATAAGAAATGAAACCCTGCTGCGGAATCCACCTCTGGTGTGGAGGGATTCAAAGGTGGCAGAAAAAGGCAGAGCTATAAGCTCTCCCACAATGAGATTACTTAATGTTTTATTTAAAAATTACTGGAGAACATCTTATGACAACCAAACTTTGGCTAAGATAACCTTGGGTGGTAGCCATGACTTTAGAAAGTGAAATAGGGAAAAACTTAAAATGTCTTTTTCAATTAAGCATGACTTTGGGAACAAATACACCATCTTTATCCTTTTTTTCCAGCTAATGACTTAAAGCTTTTACAAATTTATCAATGCATCCAGGATTTCTGTGCACATGTAAAAGGAAAAGGCCAGTTTAAAAACGAGTGCGCATAGTTTTGAGCTGAACTTGACCTTTTGCTGTGTACAGAATAAAAACCCGAGACTGTTTTGGCCTTAAAAATGGCGGAGATGAACCTGAGAAAGAAATGCAGGCTGGTTTCCCAAGGGGATTTAAAGTAGCTCTTTTGAAATTTCCCTCCCTGAGGCAAGTACCACCAGGAAGTTGATAGTCAAGTTTACATGTGAATAGCTATGATTTTCCTTCTTGACTTCCCCAGCAGGAAAATTGTGACCATTTTGAAATTTAGCAGCTATGCCAGGCTTATTGGCTGGAAACTTAAAACTTTTAAGTTAAAATCATCTAAAAGTATTGAGATTTATAATACTGAAATGTTGATCTGAGTATGCCTAGTATGAAGTCTAGATGATAGAAGTTAATCTATTAATTAAAAATACCTTATATTTTATTTGCAATGTATCCTTAAATGTAAAAGTATTGATTTAAAAAATGCTAAGTATTTAAGTTGCTACCTAAGATTTAAAGCTCTGAAAGTTTAAAGTGCAAATTGAATCGGGAGAAATTAATTAAATATCTAATGTATAACTTGTTTTTGAAAAAATAAAGTGTGTTTTCTCTTAAATGATTAGGAATTCAAAATATGTTACTTCTTGGTCTGATTTAAAAAAGAGGATTAATTTTGTGATCTCAACTGAAATTTTTAATACAAAAACCAGTTTAAATTTGATTGATATTCTTTAAGATAATTATAAAAGGTATAAACAGCTAATGGGATTTCTACTTGTCTACAATATAATGTTGGCCATCTATCTTTTAGGGGTTTTGGTTTGCTCTTTCAAAGAACAGTGTAGACAGCCGCCCCTTTGAGCTGCCTGACTTGGCAGCCGCCATGTTGGCCGCATGGCCTGCCGCTCCCCTGGCCGCCATATTGGAACAGCAAAGGCCCCTCCCTCTGACTTAGCCAATCACAGAAGGGATGTCTGCTCACTGAGGCAGGATGGGATTTCAGGGGTGGAGTTTTAAGGCGGAGTTTTACTACAGAAATGCCGATGGGGTAGAAAGTGTGCTTGCCTTGCCGATTTATTTAATACTATTTTTAAGAAGATATTTTTTAATGCTTAATAAATTAGCAATCATGGTCTTAATATAATTTCAGTGGTATGATAGACCAATGTTTTAAGCAGTTGGCTTTATAAGGGCCGACAATAGAGCTCGTATTTATTCAAAGGCTTGTAGATACATTTTTAAAAGATATCTTAAATTCTCAATACAACCACAGTTATACATATATCATAAACAAATTAAGAGTAATTGATTCCATGGTCAAGACTAGATCCTATTATGTTGAGAACTGTTTTTAAGTGTTGAAAATTTTTTAATTAAATATGTATTTGGAAGTTTTTCCCGAGTGCATTATTTTAAAATATAATATGCTTGGTTGCATAAGGAATTTCTGCCAAAAAAAAAGAAAAAATTGATTTATTAGTAGCAATGTCTTTCTGTAAACTAACAAAAGCACCATGCCACTGCATTTTAAATTAGGCTGGAGGTGGGGTAGCATTTGCACCTTTCATATCAGACATAAAACTTTACTAAATTTACTAATCTTTGTAAGCAATTGAATCCTAGTAAAGTAAAAATCTTCTAAAAAGTTACTGAAGGCTTCCCATGATCCCTCTGTATATGCAAATAAGCCAAAAGGGAATGCTGTTTAAAAATATTATTTTAAATTTAATAAAAAGGAGAAATTTTAATATTTTGAAGTATCTTCCACTAATATTTACAGGATAATATAATGATTTGCTGTTAAAATACCAAATCTGAAAATAAGTACAGTCACCATAAATGTTTAATGACTTTGACTTGGAATACATGGCCTTGTGGCACTATCAGTCAACATCCAAGAAGTCACCCTATAAGTTACTTGGTGTAAAAGAGAAAGATTTTTCTTTTTTAAGTTAAAATTCTCCAAGTATAATCCAGCAGGAAGAAGACAAACCAGACAACCAACAGTCCAGAGACCACCTGCGGCATGGTAAAGTGAAGTATGGTAACAATTAATTCAGGTAAAAACTATAAGTTTCATATGTCTTAGAAGGCACATTTTTCCTTTACCTGGGAAGGACAGCACAGCTATCTCAAGGTCAGGGGGCTCCAGTTAGCGTGTCAACTCTGTTCTGGAGACCCAAAACTGTAATTTAGATAACATGCCTAAGTTTAACCTAGGTTACCTAAGGACTCTAGATAATGTGTTTACCCAAAACTGTAATTTGGATAGCATGCTGTCTCTGCTTCTGTAAATTGCTTTTTTTTCCCCCCGCAAACTAGGGGGGTCATTCCAAACCTTGAGTTTAAAATTAAGTTGTCATGACCTAGAACAAAGAATATTCTTACATGGTATTATTCTACAAGTTTCATTAATAATTTTTGTTGCTTTACAACAGTATATTGTGCATTTATCCCAAACAAATTTACAAATGAATTTTAATGTTTTACATGAAGGGATTTATTCCCTTCCACTGTGTGGAGGGCCTCCTGGGGAAGGCATTTAAGCATTCTGTATTGACCTATCTTGACTTTTTTTTGCCAAGAGGAATCCAATTGCCTACAGCTGTTATCTGAGCTCTCTGTTCAAACTGGGATCATGAAAAGCTGGTACCATGGATCTGTCTCTTGCCCAATGGCGTAAGCTGGGCCCTCTCTGGAGAAGAAACCTGGGTTCCCTATGATCAATGCCGGGGCCCCACCAGCAGGCGAGGGGACCCAAAGGCAGTTCCTGGGCATGGAGGCCAGAGGGACAAAGGTTAACAAGGAGACTGAACTGAACCTCACATCACCCTACTTGGCCCAGAGATGGTTGGTAGTCAAAGACGGGTAAGACCCCACAGGCTGGGGCGACCTAAGACAGGCACAGCCGGGGGCCAGTAGGAGAAAACTTGGGGTGCAACAAAGGTGGGACACAGACCCCCCCCAATGGTGCACGGGCTTGAACACTTGCCCCTTCTGAGGAAGGTCTCCTGTCCCCATGGCTGCTTCTTGCTTCCCATGCCCAGCCCAGATCAGGAACCAAATAACAGAAGAGATTTGGTCCAGCTGAAATCAGAATCCAGATAAACGGAGGCTTGGCTAACAGACCCTATGTCTAAATCTAGCCTAACAACAGGAATGCTTGGGCCTTCACAAGAATGTAAAGTGATCCTTTTCATTAATATTTACAGTGTAAATTAAGATTATTGTTAAAATATTAAATTTGACAGCAAAATAGTTTTCAAATTAATTAAATTCAAGTTTTCAAATTAATTAAATTTGGCTATTTGAAATAAGTAATTATTCAAAAAGTATTAACAAAAATTTTCATTTCATGGTAAACATGCTATGAACCTAAAGCATGTTCAGGTTCATTTTTTTGCATGCAAAAAATTAATATTTAAAGCTATCTAGACTGCATTATAAAATTTCCAAGAAGTCTCCTAATTAAATCAAAAACAAGGGCGATAGTGGAAAAATATAGTGGAAGAATACCATGTAAGGAAATAGATCCTGTAACTAAATTACATTTAGAGAAAAAATTTTTTCGTTTATAATGCTAATAGTGAGACACCCAGAAAAAACACACATTATGCCAGAGTAAGCCAGGGAAAGATCATTTTAAAGAAAAGACCCCAAGTAAGGTTGTTTTTTTTTTTTTTCTTCCTTTAACCTTTGGTTGAGAATATGTTTGTATACTTTCAGAGAACAGCTATAAGACCATGTGGATTCCTGTAACAACGGATCACAGAAAGCCAGCCACAAAGACAGGAGAGACAGTTCAGAGATGGAGATGGTGAAGACGCCTTGCCATGCTAGCAGTCAGTAGCTGTGCGGCGCTGCAGGGTGCCCAGGACCAAACCAGAGAGGACCGGATCTGCATTTGTCCACCATCCAGAACCAGCATTTCATTGCTGGCATGTACACATGAACTGTCGGACATTGAAACTTGGACTCAGAACTGTTGGACATTGATTTTGGGACTTAAACATTTTTTTGTTCTTATATGTTTATTTCTGGTTTTTTAAGGAAAAAATAAGGGGGAGATGTGGGAAACTGTTTATTGCCTTCACTATCTGATAAGCATAGACAGAACCCCCGAAGGCTGGGTGCCTTTGAAGCCCTAGCAAAGGTCGGAGGTAGGCGCCACCTCTGTTTGTCCAGACAGTGGTAGCTGAAACTACTCCCCCATTTATTATTATGTAAATCCTTGCTGATGGGCTAGTCTGCTTGTTACTAGGGGGTCACCTGCCTAAGGGCTATGCTATGGTTGCATCCCAGATCAATAAAAGCTTGGTGATGCCTGAGCACGGGGGAAGTCCTTTGGGACTTGCTGCCTGGTCCCCTAATATTGCAAAATTATCTCGTGTCTTTTTCTCTCATTTGTTGTGCGTCTCCTCTTTCAGATACCGAACCCTACTCCACACAGAACTTGGAGGGAGTCTTACTCGACAATGTACCAGTACTTTGTTGCAAAGACTGTGTTTATAGCATTGAGAAAGAAAGCATGAATGATTGTTGCCTTCTCTCTACACAAAAGATAAAACATTTTCAAAAATCAAGAGTGTTGCAGAGTGGATACTAGAGACTGAAGATTTAGGACAAGAAATGACAGGCTTGTAAGAAAAGAAATCAAAGGACTTTACTTGTGAAATTGAACCCAATAAAGAGAAACATTTTAAGTATCTTTTTAAGGTTTCAGGAAGTAGAAAAACCAGGACAAAACTTTAATGCCTTGCTGAATATAATAAACGACTGCTTAAAATTAATGCAAAGTTTCAGAGGAGACACCATACTTGCTCAAGAGATTATTAAGAGGAGAAAGACATACCTTAGCTCTTCATCTTTAGTGGTTTCTCACTGAAAATCTTTTTTTAAGATAGTTGGATTATGGATGATATTAGGGGAAAACAATATCAGGACTGCTCAATCTCCAGAAAAATTCATCGGGTCCTATAAAGGAAAGCAGAAAAGTGGTAAGATCTAGCATCTTGAATTGAATAAGAATTCGTTGCATGGGGGGCAGGGTGAAATAGGTGAAAGTGGTCAACAGGCACAAACTTACAGTTATAAATAAGTCATAGAAATGTGCTATAAAGCATGGTGACTATACTTAATGATAATGTAGTATACATTTGAAAGTTGCAAAGAGAATAGACCTTAAAAGTTCTAAAACAAAAAAAAAAATTGGAACAATGTGTGGTGATCTCCTTGAACTAGAGTTAATGTGGGAATCATTTATAATTGACTAGAGGCCGGATGCACAAAAATTTGTGCACTGGAGGGGGGGGATCCCTCAGCCCGGCCTGTGCCCTCTCGCAGTCTGGGACCCCATGGGAGATAACGACCTGCTGGCTTAGGCCTGCTCCAGGGTGGCAGAGGTCAGGCCCAATCCCTAGGTGCAGCCCCTGGTCGGTCTCAGAGCAGGGCTGATTGGGGAGTTGGGGCGCCGCCCCCTGTCATGCACAGAGCAGGGCAGACTGGGAGGTTGCGATGGCACCATCAATCACGCTCATGGTACGGCCGATTGGGGGTTTGGGGCACCGCCCCCTGTCACGAACAGAGCAGGGCCGATCAAGGGGTTGGGGACCTCCACCCTGTCACGCACAGAGCAGGGCCCATCAGGGGGTTGAGGAGCTCCCCCCTGTCACTCACAGAGTAGGGCCGATAGTTTAGTTGGCGCACCCTCCCCTGTCACACACAGAGCAGGGCGGTTCAGGGGGTTGGGGCACCACCCTCTATCACCCACAGAGCAGGGCCGATCAGGGGTTTGGGGCACCACCACTGTCACACTCAGGGCAGGGCCGATGGGGAGGTTATGGCTCTACCCCATCACACACAGAGCAGAGCCCGTTTGGGGGTGGGGGGGTTGGGGCGCCGCCCCCTGTCACACTCAAGGCAGGGTCTATCAGGGGGTTGGGGCACTGCCCCCTGTCATGCACAGAGCCGCAGGATGATCAGGGGGTTGGGGAGCTCCCCCCTATCAGGCACAGAGCAGGGCTGATCAGGGGGTTGGGCGCCTTCCCCTGTCAGGAACAGAGCAGGGTGGATAGGGAGCTTGTGGCCCCGCACCCTGTCACACACAGAGCCGCAGGACAATCAGGGGGTTTGGATGCTGCCCCCTGTCATTCTGATCCTGGTGCCGGGAGGTCTCTCAGCTCTGCTGATCCCGGTGATGGGAGGCATATTACCCTTTTACTATATAGAATAGAGGCCTTGTGCGTGGGTGGGGGCCGGCTGGTTTGCCCTGAAGTGTGTCCTGGATCAGGGTGGGGGTCCCCACTGGGGTGCCTGGCCAGCCTGGGTGAGGGGATGATGGCTGTTTTCAGCTGGTCACACACCCTTCAGGGTGGGGGTCCCCACTGGGGTGCCTGGCCAGTCTGGGTGAGGGGCTGAGGGCTGTTTTCAGGCTGGGACTGAAGCTCCCAACTGCTCCTTTTTTTTTTTTTTTATTCTGGGCCAGCTTTTGCTCTGAGGCTTGGCTCCAGCTCTGAGGCCTCCGCCGTTGAAAGCAGGTATCTGGTTTGTTTAGGTTATATAATCAAAACTCTGTATCAACTCCAGCTCTGAGATCCCAGCCGGCTGAAAGCTGGTTTCTGGGGTTTTGTTTAGCTTCTATATTTGTTACAATGTTTCTTAAACTGCAAGCTCAGAGGCCGGCAAGGCAGGCGGGGAACGTTGCAGTCCTCCATCACTGAAGCAAGCAAGCCTCATGTTCAGTTTAAGCTGCCTGGCTGCCGGCCGCCATCTTGGCTGGCAGTTAATTTGCATATCGCCCTGATTAGCCCATGGGAAGGGTAGCGGTCGTATGTCAATTACCATGTTTCTCTTTTATTAGATAGGATACAAATGTCAAATAATTATGTTGTATATCTAAAATTATTATAATGTTATATTAATTATACCTCAATAAAAATACATGTGAAAGCCCAGCTAGTGTTGTCCAGTGGTTGAGTGTCCACCCATACACCAAAAGGTCACTGGTTTGATTCCCAGTCAGGGAACATGCCTGGGTTGCAGGCTCCATCTCTAGTGGGGGACTTGCAGGGACCAACTGATTGATGATGATGCTCCTCTCTCATCACTGTTTCTCTATCTCCCTCTCTCTTCCTCTCTCTTTCTAAAATCAATAAAAAGTATATATATATATGAAAGAAAAATATCTCCCTGTGATACCAGACACACTGATTATAAACAAGAGGTCCAGGAGAAATATTGGCCTATAGAACAAACTATATTAGATAAGAGACTGAATGATGTTTATGAAGGGAAAGAATGGAAAAATTTAGAGTACTGAGCTAATAAGAAATAAATCCTAAATGTCTGTGAAAATGTTATTGCTTTATTTGGTAGTGGTAAAAGATGATAAATATGTATAATATGTAAATAACGTTTCTAATTGAAATCTTACAACAACCAAACATGGTAATGACTGTGAAAGCAGTTTAAAAAGTAGAAAGCACTATGCAAATGTAGTTGCTGTTTTCATTAAGTTTTGTGCTTTAAATCCCAGATTATTCTCTCTGCATCAATGTATTCAAGCATTTTGCCTTATTTCTTGTCTTTCAAGGCAAAAAAATACACAAAAATAAAAAAAACACAAACTCATTGTATTTTGTGGCCTTTGGATTTTGATTTCTGCCACTGATATGTATTCTATATTGCTGATTCTTGTTGCTTATCCTTACTTGTGCCAGCCTTGCCTAGTCTCTTGGTTCTTCTCTATGGTTATCCCAATGGGCTGTGATTTTCACTTAGTCTAAACATTAGTGGCATGTTGACAATTGAAGAAAATGCAGTGGGTCATGTCCATCATGCCACTTCATGCTGTGTCTATTCAATTCTTTGCCTGCCTTTCTCAGCTCCTTGTTGTTCTTAGTGGTGATATCATTGCTTCACACATCCAGGCTTACAAACACTTGGAGTTCTTTATTCCTCTCCTTCATTTAATATATTTCTAAAGTACCTATACTGTGCAAAGATCAGCTGTGCTAAATCTTACAAGAATACAGCTCTTGCCATCAGGAGTTCAAAGTCAATGTAAAATAAGGATGCCTACAAAATCAATGATAATATAAAGGTTGATACATGATATAATAAAGTTACAAGAAAAGGACAAAAATAATTCTGACACTAATAATGAGAAAAGGTTTCACAGAAAAAGGGACATTTGACCTACATGTTTTCCCTTTTTTAAAAAAGGTATAAATTTCATATAGTAAGAGTCATCCTTATTAGTGTACAATTCAATCACCCCATAATTGCTTCTTGCTCTTTTATAATCAAACCTTCTGCATACTCCCAGCCTTGACCTGTTAGCTGTCACTATAGTGTGACACTTACAGAATATCATAACAATGAATCATGTATTATAACACATTTTTTTTACTTTGGTTTCTTTTATATAGCATAAAGCATTTAACATTGACCAATGTTGTTGAATGAAATAGTAATTCATTGTTATTTCCAAGTAATATTCCATTTTATGCATGTATTACAATTTGGAACTGGAGAGCATTATGCTAAGCAAAATAAGCCAAGAAGGGAAAGATAAATCCCACATGATCTCACTCATTTATGGAATATAATGAACAACATAAACTGGTGAACAAAACAGATCCAGAGACAGAGAAGGATCGATCAGACCATCAAACCTCAGAGGGAAGTTAGGGGAGGGTGGGGGAAAGGGGGAGAGATCAATCAAAGGACTTGCATACATGCATATAAGCCTAACCAATGGACACAGACACCAGGGGGGTGAGGGCATGAGTGGGGGGGTGGTGGAGGGATAAGTACACATATGTAATCCTATCTAATAAAAGACTAATATGCAAATTAACCATCGCTCCTTCACTCCATCACTCCCTCACTCCATCACAAAGGTGGGAGCTGCCACGGAGCTGGAGCAAGCAGGAGGCTTGGGTTGCCCCGGTGATGGAGGAGCCCCTGGCAACCGAGGCTCCCAGCCCCTCCTTGAGCAGAGGCCACGCCGGCTGGAAGCAGGTATCTGGGATTTATTTATCTTCTATAATTGAAACTTTGTAGCCTTGAGCAGAGCTCAGGGCTGGCCAGGGCAGGAAGGAAGCTTGGCTTCCTCCATTGCCGGGGCAACCCAAGTCTCCTGCTTGCTCCAGCTCCTGGCAACCGAAGCTTCCAGCAGGACCAATGCTACAAAGTTTCAATTATAGAAGTCAAATAAATCCCAGATGCCTGCTTCCAGCCCATGGGTGAGGCTAGCCTGCAAACAGCCCTGAGCCCATCACCCAGGCTGGGCAGGCACCCCAGTAGGGTCTCCCAACCCTGAAGGGGGTGTGGCCAGCCTGCAAACAGCCATCAGCCCCTCACCCAAGCTGCCCAGACACCCCAGTGGGCACCCCCACCCTGAAGGGGGTGTGGTCAGCCTGAAAATGGCCCTCTGCCCTCACCCACGCTGACCACACCCCCATGGGGTGAGGGTCCCCACTGGGGAGCTTGATCAGCCTGCAGACAGCCATCAGCCCCTAACCCAGGCTGGCCAGACACTCTAGTGGGGACCCCCACCCCAAAGAGGGTGTGGCCAGCCTGAAAATGGCCCTCAGCTCCTCACCCAGGCTGGCCAAGCACCCTAGTGGTACCCCCACCCTGATCCGGGACACCCTTCAGGGCAAACCAGCCGGCCCCGACATGGGCACCAGGCCTTTATCCTATATAATAATAGGGTAATATGCAAATTGACCCTAACAGCAGAATGACTGAGAATGAGGGGTCACTATGACACACACTGACCACCAGGGCCAGACGCTCAATGCAGGAGCTGCCCCTTGGTGGTCAGTGCGCTCCCACAAGGTGAGCTCTGCTCAGCCACAAGCCAGGCTGATGGCTGCCAGTACAGTGGTGGTGGTGGGAGCCTCTCCTGCCTCCTCATCAGTGCTAAGGATGTCCGACTGCAGCTTAGGCCTGCTCCCCACTGGCAAGTGGACATCCCCCGAGGGCTCCTGGGCTGCCAGAGAGATGTCTGACTGCCAGCTTAGGACCAATCCCCCGGGGAGCAGGCCTAAGCCAGTAGGTGGTCATCACCTGAGGGGTCCCAGACTGTGAGAAGGCACAAGCTGGGCTGAGAGACCCCCTGCTGAGTGCACAAATTTTTGTGCACCGGGCCTCAAATATATATATATATATATATATATATATATATATATATATATATATATATATATACCTCAGCAATCATTGCAACCGAACGGATGACCAAACGGGCACATGGGGTGACCAGGCCAGCAGGAGGGGTTAGTGAGGGCAACCAAACCACTGAGCAGCAGCCTGCATGGGACAACCAGGCTGGCAGGGGGTTTAATAAGGGGTGACCAAATGACTGAGTGGCAAGTTGTGTGGGGTGACCAGGCTGGCAGGGTAGGAGTTGGGGGTGACCAGGCCAGTGGGGGGTGCAGTGAGTTTGACCAGGCTGGCGGAGGGAACAGTTGGGGGCCACTAGGCCATCATGTAGGGCAGTAAGGGGCAACCAGGCCAGCAGGGGGGCAGTTAGGGGCATACAGGCTGGAGGGTGTGCATTTGGGGGCAACTAGGCCAGCAGGGGGGGCAGTTAGGGGTGATCAGGCAGGCAGGCAGGTGAGCAGTTAGGAAACAGTGGTCCCAGATTGTGAGAGGGATGTTTGACTGCTGGTTTAGGCCCAATCCCCAAGATCGAACATCCCCCGAGGGGTTCCAAATTGGAGAGGGTGCAGGCTGAGCTGAGGGGAACCCCCCCAATGCACAAATTTTGTGCACCAGGCCTCTAGTTATAAATAATTGCTGCAATGAACATATAAGTGCATATGTCTTTTTAGGTTTTTTTTTTATAAGTTTTTACTTTCCAAATTTCTTGGTTTTTTTTGTTTTGCTTTGTTTTTTAATTTTTTCCTCGATTAAGTTATTACATATGTGTCCTTATCCTCACATTACCCCCCTACACCTCCCCCACTCATGCCCTCACCCCACTGTTGTCTGTGTCCATTGGTTAGGCCTATATGCTTGCATACAAGTCCTTTGGTTGATCTCTCCCTCTTACCCCCACCCTCCCCTATTTTCCCTCTGAGGTTTGACAGTCTGATCGATGCTTCTCTGTCTCTGGATCTGTTTTCTTTCATCAGTTTCTGTTCATTATATTCCATAAATGAGTGAGATCATGTGATATTTATCTTTCTCTGACTGGCTTATTTCACTTAGCATAATGCTCTTCAGTTCCATCCGTGCTATTGCAAATGGTAAGAATTCCTTCTTTTTTACCAAAGCATAGTATTCCATCGTGTAGATGTACCACAGGTTTTTAATCCACTCATCTACTGATGGGCACTTAGGCTGTTTCCAAATCTTAGCTATGGTGAATTGTGCTGCTATGAACATAGGGATGCATATATTCTTTCTAATTGGTTCTAGGAATATATCCCAAGAAACTAGAAACACCAATTAGAAAGGATATGTCTTTTCAGTTTAGTGTTCTGTTGTTGTTTTTTTTAAATAAATACCCAGAAGTGGAATTGTTTTAAAGTATATTTTGTCTGGTATAAGTATTGCTACCACAGCCTTTTTGTTTGTTTATTTCCATTTATATGAAATATACTTTTCCATCCCTTTACTTTCAGTCTGTGTATATCTTTTGATCTGAAGTAAGTCTCTTATATACAGTATATATACAGGTCTTCTTTCGTTATCCATTCAACTACCATATGCCTTTTGATTAGAACATTTAATCCATTTTGTGCACTAGTCCTCTAGTATCTTAATAAAGAAAAAAAAAGACATTTAGGTTGTTTCTGCTTCAGGGTATATATGTTTTTATTTTAGGCAACATGGTTTTTAATTTCACTTTGGTAAAAATCTAAGAATGGGATTGCTGGTTATATGGTAAGTTTATGTTTATGGTTTTAAGAAAACTACCAAACTGGTTTTCTAGTAGTAATGCTCTGGTTGCTTTGCATCTCTGCTGATATTTGGAATTTATTTTTTTAGTTATACCATTCTATCATTATGGATTTGTGTATTCTGTACATTTCATGTAAATAAAATCGTGTGTCCTTTTGTGTTTGGTTTCCTCCATTCATTATAAATTTATTCAAGATTATTCCATGTTATATCACATATACATACTTTATTCCTTTTATTGCTTAATAATATTCCATTGCAAGGATTTACCAGCATTTGTTTATCCTTTCACTAGTTGATGGATATGTAGTTTGTTTACATTTGTTGGCTAATATGAATACTGCTGCTATAAAGATTTAAATATAAGTTTTGTGTGGACATGTTTTTTATTCTTCTGGAGGTATACATAGGAGTGGAATTGTTAGGTTATATGGTAACACAATACTTAACTTTTTGAGAAATATTGAGTTTTAAAGTTCTTTATTTGTACTAGATACAACTTATTTTTGAGATATGTGATTGCACATATTTTTGAGTTTATGGCTTCTCTTCATTACCATATTAGTGTTTTTTGAAGTTCTTTATTTTTTATGAATCATGTTTTCTTGTCATATTTAAGTAGTGTTTGCCTAATACAATGTTACTAAGATTTTATTTTATTTCCTAAAAGTGTCATAATTGTAGGTTTACATTTAGGTCTATAATCCATTTTCAGTTATTTACAATGTTAGGCATGGATCAAGTTCATTTTTTTGCATATGGATATCCAATTATATAAGCAGCATTGTCTTCATGCTTTGTCAAAAATCAGCTGGCAATATTTGTGTGGGTCTATTTCTTGATTCTATTCTGTCACAGTGATCTCTCTGTCTACACTTTTGCAATATCACACTCTGATTACTGAAGCCTTAATGAGGTAGAATGATTCCTCCAACTTTGTCATGCTTCAAAATTGTTTTGTGTATAGTAATTCCTTTCTTTTTTCATGTGATTTTTTAAAACCAACTTGTCCATGTCTACAAAAAAAAAAAAATCCTGCTGGGATTTGGAGTGTAATTGTGTTGGATCTATAGATTGGTTTTGGGAAACCAAACAATATAGAATTTTCCAATTTATCAGTGTGGTATGTCTCTATGTTTATTTAGTTCTTCTTTGACATTTTTCAACAATGTTTTCCAGGGTGTTTTTTTTCTCTCATACCCACAGATCTTGCACATATTTTCCTAGATTTATATCAAAATATCTTATGTTTTTGATGCTACTGTGCATTGCTAGATATAAAAACATAATTTATTTTTACATGTTAACCTAGTATCCTAAGACCTTACTAAACTCACTTATTAGTTCTGTTAACTATTTTATATTGTCTTTGAGGTTTTTTACATAAAATATTGTCATCTGTGAATAGTTTTATTTCTTCCTTTTAATCTGTGTGCCTTTCAGTACATTTTATTGCCTTTTCCAGTGGCTAGTACCACCAGAATGATGTTGGATAGGAGTGGCAAGAGTAAACCTTATTGCCTTGTTTCAGATATTTAGGGGAGGGTATTTAATCTCTTGCCATTAAATATGAAAGCTGTAGTTTTATAGTTGCCTCAGGTTATGCAAGTTCCCTTATAATACTACTTTTCTTAGAGTTTTTATCAGGAGTGGATGTTGGACTTTGCCAAATGCATTTTCTGAATTTATTGAGATTTAAGGTACATGTGAATAACCAAGATTTAAGGTACATGTGAATAATCATATTAAATTGAAGATTCTAATTTATTCAGTCTTGGATGGAGCCTGAAATTATGCATTTCTAATAAGATTTTAGATGGTGATGATGATGATTATGGACCACACTTTGAATAGCGTGAATCTAAAGTACATCCCTATGGCTTGAAGGGGTATACTGAAGGATGCTAAGAAAGGGTTGCAAAGAGAAATCTAGGGAATAAATTTTGTCATGAAGGCTAGTGAAGGAGAGTATCAAGAATGAGGGGGGAATGAACAGCTTTAAAAGCTTCAAGGTTAGGTATGTGAAAAATGAAATTAGTGTTGGCTTTATAGTAGAAGTTGTAATATTTATTCAGATAAATTTCTTATCTCTGCTTCACTTATCTCTTCTTCTGGAGAATTCTCTAGTTCTTTCATTTGGGGGTTGTTTCTTTGTCTCCACATTTTGGCTTTAGGTTTAGATTTGTGACTATGTATTAGGTAGATCAGGGGTGGGCAAACTTTTTGACTCGAGGGCCACAATGGGTTCTTAAACTGGACCGGAGGGCCAGAACAAAAGCATGAAAGCATGGATGGAGTGTTTGTGTGAACTAATATAAATTCAAAGTAAACATCATTACATAAAATATCACATATACATACTTTATTCCTTTTATTGCTTAATAATATTAAGCAATAAAGGGTACGGTCTTTTTTTTTTTTTTTTAGTTTTATTCATTTCAAATGGGCCGGATTTGGCCTGCGGGCCGTAGTTTGCCCACGGCTGAGGTAGATCCTCTACACCTCTCAATCTCTGGTGCAGGACAGTGTTAAAGGCTGTTTCTGACTAATTAGATCAGGCATAGACTAAAACCTCCAGAGACTGTCTCTGCCTATAGACTGATAGGATTCCAACTTGAATTGCCCCCAAGCAATCGTCCTCAGGTGTAGTGAGAGTTTTTTCAACAGGGTGGGGCAGTTGCTTCTGCCTGGAGGCTAATTGTTATTTTTAATCTCTTAAGTGGCCTCAGGGGAAGGTGTTTTCCAATAGGGTGTGTCAGACTGTCTTCCCCCCAGGCAAGGCGGATGTCTATGTGGGAAAGATGTCCTCTGCTGCATGAGGAAATGACTCAGCCCAGGAAACTTGGGGTGTCTGCCTTCTGAGCTCTATCAACCAAGTCCCTGGCCCTGGGTCCTGCTCTCACAGCTCCAGTCCACTTCCCCCTCCCTCTACCAGAGCACAAGGTGGGTGGCTCCACAGGGAATTTAGTGTGTTGGCCCTTTAAGAGGATGCCTGAATTTTTAGCTGTTACTCCATGGAACATAGCACCCTGCTGCTTTTCACAGCCAGATGCTATGTGGGTACCCTTCTCCATTTTGTTGTTCTCTGCTATGGAGCTCAGCTTCAGGATTACATCCCAGAGTTATTAGTGGTACTCCCCCCACCCCCCAGCTGAGATATCTCTCTGGGATTTCAGTTGCTATCTGTGGGTGCCCTACCAGCCCTTTTGTGCCTCTGCCCTTCCTGCCTTCCTCTATGAGATCTCCACTTTCAGTCCTTGGGTATCAGGGTTCTCTCCTGCGAGTTTTCAATAGATTATTCAGGAAGTTTTTCCGTATTTTAGTTGTAATTACAGTTTAGTCCTGGGAGCATGTCTGTGCAGCATCCACTTACTCTGCCACCATTTTTCAAAAGTTGTACTATTTATGTTTCATGTACATATTTGTGCTATTTAAAGTATCACATCATATTATAAAATGAAGCATCCCTCAAAGTCTGATTCCCAACTTTGAATTGTAAGGGTTCCAATAAGAAATAACACCACATGATCTGAATATAATAGGTGGGACAAAAAAGTAGGTTTACAGTTGTTTTTGTATGGAAAATAACATAATTAATAAATAATATTACAAGAATAAACTATGTGTTTTACATAGTCACAACTGTAAATCTACTTTTGGTACACCTTGTATTTGGTTCCTGAGTTTTGAGTAATGAGGGATATCTATCCTAACTCAAAAATTTATACTAAAGTGTTTGGTTCCTAAGTTTGTATAATAAGAGTTCAGATAGTTGAATACTTGTATTTGTTTATACATTTTCCCCTTACTAGCAGATGCTCCTTGAGAGTTAGAATTATGTATTTATTTGCCTTTGCATTCTCAACCTCTTGCATATCACCTGATATATAGTAGGTGCTCATTAAATATTCATTTAATTGTTGAAATGAGCCAAAAGGAGGAAGACAAGTTATAGACTACTGTCTCAAGGGGTTTAGTAGCAGAAGAAAATAGTATGATAATCTGATAGGTCGGGAGGATTCAGAGGTAAAGGAAGGTTTTCTTTTCTTTTTATATTATTTTGAATCTGTATAGATTTGTGGCTAATTGTAGGCAAAGAAGGAAGACCCAATAACTAGAAAGCAATTAAAGATACATGAGAGAATAAGAATTAGTAGAGCATGTTTCTTAGCAGATTAAATAGTGCAAGTATCTGGCTTAACTGTAAGGGGAAAGCATCACAATACTTTAATCTATTTTGCATTAAGTTATGTAGAATCTTCCTGCATCACAAAGCCATTGTCATAGCTATTATTTTTAGCAAACCTAATCTAGGAACTCATTGCTTTGTACCTGACCATATTATAATATGTCTTGTCTGTAAACTCATTCATTCAAATTCCCTTTGCATGTAACTAGTGGAACTCTCTCCCAAAATGTTTTCCAGAAACAATTCTTCTGGAGAACTCACATAGGGCTTCCCTTTTCTGATCTCTGATTTTATCCTGGCATGTAGACCCCTTCAGATGAGTGAGGATGTTGGGTTGTTACTGTTTTCTTCAGACCTAGGTTTCTTTACAGGATCCATAATCAAATATTAACATGTGACTCTTGATTCTATGGTTACATTGACATTTGATACACTAAATATTGTTCTTATAACTAAAATTATATGATGATAATACCTTATCTTTTCTAATCAAAGGACCTGGATTTCTGTCAAGGACATTTATTCTATATATGAAAAAAGAAAACTATTTCAAATGACTACCATTAGTGTGTAGCTCTCTGTGTGTTTTATGACATAGACATAATTTCTATTCGATATGAGTTTACTCTCATGTGTGGGCAAATTGATAGCTTACTGGGTACCTGTTTTTGCTCAGAGCAAAAATTTACTCAGATGAGAATATTTTGACAACTCTGCCTGTGTGTCCAGGAACTGCAATTAAAATGTAAAATGGAAAACTCTATATTTATGTGGAAATAATGTAGCTAGCCTGATTTCCCCACAAGGATTAACAAACATTAAGACCTTATATAGTATCCTATCTATTAAAGAGGGAATATGCTAATTGACCCTCACACCATTGCAAAGATGGCAGTGCCCACAGCCCGTCAGGAGGGAATATGCTAATTGACTGCCCCGCCTTCAAAGATGGCATTGTCCACAGCCACAAAATGGCCAGCAGGGGAGGGCAGTTGTGGGTGACCAGGACAGCAGGGGAGGGCAGTTGGGGGCGACCAGGCCTGCAGGGGAGGGCAGTTGGGGGCAATCAGGCCAGCAGGGGAGGGCAGTTGGGGGTGATAGAGCTGGCAGGGGAGCAGTTAGGCATCAATCAGGCTGTCAAGGGAGTGGTTAGGGCAGCTGTGGGCAAACTATGGCCCGCGGGCCGGATCTGGCCTGTTTGAAATGAATAAAACTAAAAAAAAAAGAAAAAGACCATACCCTTTTATGTAATGATGTTTACTTTGAATTTATATTAGTTCACACAAACAACACTCCATCCATGCTTTTGTTCCGGCCCTCCGGTCCAGTTTAAGAACCCATTGTGGCCCTTGAGTCAAAAAGTTTGCCCACCCCTGGGTTAGGGGATGATCAGGCTGGCAGGCAGAAGTGGTTAGGGACAATCAGACAGGCAGGCAGGTGAGCAGTTAGGAGCCAGCGGTCCTGGATCGGGCCTAAACTGGCAGTCAGACATCTCCCGAGGGGTTCCAGATTAGAGAGGGTGCAGGCTGGGCTGAGGGACATCCCCCCCCCAGTGCACGAATTTTGTGCACTGGGCCTCTAGCCCTATCTAATAAAAGAGTAATATGCATATTAACCATCACTCCACGACAAAGATGGCGGTGCCCATAGTGGCTGGGCAGGATGCTGCGGTGTCACGCCAGCACCGTGAGCCCAACAGGCAAGGTGGACCGCAGGCAGAACACAGCAGGGCCTGCTGGACAGTCGCCACTGCGACCAGGGAGCAGGCAATCGGGGCCTTCAGGCAGCACCCAGCAGGGCCTGCTGGCTGGTGGCAGTGGCAACTTGCGAGCAGGCAATCAGGTCCGCAGGCAGCACCCAGCAGGGCCTGCTGGACAATGGCAGTGGTGACCTGCGAGCAGGCAATTGGGTCCTCAGGCAGCACCCAGCAGGGCCTGCTGGGCATCCCCACAGTGATCGGGAAGCAGGCAAGCAGGGCGCAGGCAGCACCCAGTAGGGCCTGAATGCCCATCCTCATGGTGTGGAGCAGGCAGGTCCACAGAGAGCAGAGAACCACAGGGAGTAGGGCCAAGCTGTCAGTAGCACATCCCTTGAGGGCTCCCAAATTGGAGAGGGTGTAGGTCAGGCTGAGGGGCCTCCCACCCAACTTCGCCCCCCAGTGCACGAATTTTGTGCACCAGGCCTCTAGTCTACATATATAAAACCCTAATATGCAAATGGACTGAATGGTGGAACAACCAAACATCCAGTCGCTATGATGTGTGCTAGTGCACAAATTTTGTGCACCGGGCCTCTAGTCTCTCTATATAAAAACCTAATATGCAAATAGACTGAATGGTGGAACAATCAAACATCCAGATGCTATGATGTGTGCTGAGCACCAGGGGGCTGCCTGCAGACAGGGGACCGGGGGCCGCGGTGGGAGGGGCTTGGAGGGGGCATGGGGGATGGGCGGAGACCTGCCCCTATGCCCACCATAGCATCATGGCCCATAGTTCCTTTCAAGGTGCACAAATTTGTGCACTGGACCCCTAGTCTAATATATAAAATCATAGGTTGAAAAAATCATGATTATAGTCTACTTATCTCATTTGCAAATATTACAAACTAGGGGCCCAGTGCACGAATCCATGTACCTTGAGAAGAACTGTGGGCTGCAAGGCTGTGGTGAGCACAGGGGCAGGTCTTGGTCGGGTCTCAGCTCATCCTCCATGTTCCTGACTGGCCCCTCCCACCACAACCCCCATCAGTCCCCTGTCTGCCAGCAGCTCTGCTCTTGCTGCTGCCACTCCCATGCACTGATGGAGCCAGTCCTGCTCACACCCGCTGATGGTGCAGAGTGATTGGTGCCGGCGCCAGCAGCAGGTGAAAGCGGGGCCAGCGCCAGCAATGGGTGCAAGCAGTGGCTGCTGCCTCGATTGCCCCTCAAGACTAGGGGGAGGTGGAGAACCCCTCAGGAGAAATTGGGGCCGGCAGCCACCGCTCACACCTACTGATGGGCTGAGCAATTGGAGCTGCTGCTGGGTGCCAGCAGGGGGTGAAAGCGGGGCCAGCGCCAGCAGTGGGTGTGAGCAGTGGGCAGGACCATGGTGTGTGGGAGCAAAGAATTTTTAGTAATCGCCAGAGGTGTGCCCCGATGACAGCGATTGGCACCCCACATTGGCCTGGTACCCTCGCTCACCTGCTCCACCATCCTGCTGCAGCCGACACCTGCCATGTTCCATGCTCTGCCACCTGCTGCCAACACCCGCCATGTTCCGTGCACACCCCTGGAGGTCAGCACATGTCATAATGACCGGTTGTTCTGTCCTTCCACTGTTTGGTCTATTTGCATATTAGGGTTATATATATAGATGTTGTTTACTGAAATTGAGTTCCAACAAATGTTACACAGAATTATGATTTCTAGCTTGAAAATAAAACAGTTCAATTTAATTCTTAGGACTGTTTCAGTCAACATGTTATGACTTATTTATAACTCTAATAATACCCACACTTTCTCAAAATTCTGTTTATTGATACCCAAAAATATGCCTATCCCCAAATAATTAACAATTTTCAACAATTTTATTGTTTTTCTTTTGTGTTCAAGTTGATCAATACTGCTTTTATGTAATTCAGTGTAATTCCCATCTCCAATCTCATTTCTCAGTTATTTCATTTTTAAGATTCTGGTCACATAAAGGAGTACACACTGAATTTTATGGATGACCAAAGAAAACCAATCACTAGATATATTTTTTAAATCGACTCATCATTTGCATAGGTGTTTAGTGAACTTTAATATTTAAAAACGTGAACCTCAACTAATATAACTACTAAACTGTCATTATTTATGAAAGATGCCTTTACCTAGGAGCAATGAAATATCATTTGCACTAGCTGACAGGGAACACAAAGAAATCTGCCTTCCCAGGAAGTGTGGTGGTGTAGCAGCTTTACTCTGCAGAACTGAGGCTAGCTTAACAGGATTGATTATATTGACCATTTTATGTGTCAAGTGCCAAGAGATTGAACAGTTGATTTGATTTTATCTTCTTAATGGCCAAAAGGACCAGATGGCTTGATTGCAATGATGATCCTAACAACAAATACAATTGCAAAAACAGTTGAATAAATGGTGAGATTGTTAACACATCCAACATCTCAAAGAGATAGCTAATGTAAAAACCTCAAAGCCTGCTTTTCAGATTCAACTGGGGCCCTTAGTCTGATGGCTAGCTCAGATTTAGTATTGCAGTAGACAACTTTATTTGGGGGTACGTTCAAATTTTTCATAATGCAAATCAATATTCTAAAGGGTAGATTATTAAAGCAGCTGGAAAGAAAAACAACTAATTGCTAGTGCTCTTGAGAAGCCTTGAAAGCATGCCAAGCTAAAATGATGAGGGACCATGATATGAGTAATGTATCTATAATGAATTTATAGCACAAACATTATGACTCATAAGCTTGTCACAAAAGAGCAAGTTTCAAAAGAAGTCCTTGCAAATTGATACCTGTGTTCCTTTCTCCCTTGTATTCTGAGGTGAGATTTTTACCAAGTACTGGGAAACTTTGAAAATGAACATCAACAGTAAAAAACAGCAGCAATCTCTTCACCTCTTTCACCCAGCTTCCCACACTCCCGCCCCTCTAATAGCTATCAGTCTATTCTTTATCTATGATGAGTCTGTTTTATTTTGTTAGCTTATTTTGTTTATTGGATTCCACAATATGAGTGAAATTGTATGATACTTGTCTTTCTCAGATTAGCTTACTTCGCTTAGCATAATGCTCTCCAGAGATGAGTGGAAAAAGTAAAGGGATTAAGAAAAAAACATACTCATACAGACAACATCATGGTGATTAACAGGGGAAAAGGGGTTGATAGAGGTAGAAAAATGGTGATGGAAGGAGATGGTTAGACTATGGATGGTGAACACACAATACAATATACAGATGCATTATGGAATTGGACACCTGAAACCTATATGATTTTATTAACCAATGTCACCCCAATAAATTCAATAAAAAGGTGGTATTATGAAGCAAAGATTTATATACATTAAGCCTTAAGTATCCATCTAGTTCTATGATTTTTCACTTCATCTATGACCATGATAGCAATATCTACACATGTAGAATGAAATGGAGGATTGAAGCAATTATCAAAATGACTCTGGTTACAGCATTTCTTTTCTTTTTCTTTTTAATTTTTTTTATTGTTGACATTACAGATGTATCCCTTCCCACCCCCTTTGTCCACCTCCACCCAGACCTCTCCCTCTGGCCCTAACCACATTGTTGTATCTATCTATGGGTTTTGCATATACGGTATGTTCTTTGGCTATTCTCTTCACCTTCTTTCATCCTCAGTATTCAAAGTAAGGGGAGAGAGAGAGAGAGAGAGAGCAGCAACTCTATTTCTGGACCCATTTACCAAGAATATAAGCCTATAAGTTTTCTGTTCTTGAAATTTGAGGCTTAGACAAGAGAATGCAAAATTTGAGCAGATTTGTAAGAAATCTTTATTCTCAGGGCATGAATTTATCCACTCATTCAACAAATATTTATTGAGTGCCTATTAGGGGCTAAATGCAGTATATACAGTAATTATCTATATAGGCATACTCACTGGCAGGCATTAATTGAATAATCTCCAAAATATATTTGTAATGAAAAATTTCATATGAGCTCTTATAGAAAATGTCAGGATGTTATGAATAAATAATGAATCCTTTATTTTACATTGTTGATCTCCAAGAGAGTGACATTTAAGCTGACACCTGAAGGATGAGTAAGTTATTTACCAAGTAAAGCGATGTAGGGAGAGAAATGTCCCTAGGCATGTGTGAAGGCTTAAAAGAGAGAGGACCATGTGACAGGAGAGCAGAGAGGGCTGAAGGGGAGAATAGCTCAAGATAAACCTGGAGAAGTAAGCAGAGGCCAGGTCAGACAGGGTGTATTAGTTTGCTAGGACCACTAGGTGGCTTACCACAAAGTACCCCAAACTAGGTGGCTTAACAACTGAATTTTACTATCTCATAATTCTGGAAGCTAAAAGTACAAAATCAAGTTGTTGGTGGGATTGTTTCCTTCTGGGGGCTATAAGAGAAGAATCTCTTCCAGGCCTCTCTTCCTGGCCATCTTCTCCCTATGTCTCATCACATTGTCTCCCATCTATCTGTGTCCATGTGTTTAATTTTTTTTATAATGACACCAATCATATTAGATTAGGACCCACCCCAATAACCTCACTTTAACTTGATTATCTCTGTAAAGATGCTATCCACAAGTAGGGTCACATTCTGAGGTACTGGGGGTAAGGACTACACATATGGATTTGGGAGGGACAGAATTTAACAGTCTTGAAGGACATATTAGTATTTTAGACTCTTCTTGGATGCTTAGGGTTGCCATGGAAAATTTTAATTTTGATTGTAGGGGCTTATATTCATTTCCTATAGCTACTGTAACAAATGAGCACAACTTAGTGGCTTAAATCACACAAATTTATCAACCTGCACTCTGGCAAATAAAAAGTTCAAAATCAGTTCACCAGGATAAAATCAAAGCAGAGCCTTCCTTCTGGAGGCTCTAGGAGACAATCTCTATCCTTCCCTTTTCCAGCTTCTAGAGACCACCTGCATTCCTTGTCTCCTGATTCCTTCCGCCATTTTCAAAGCTACTTATGTAGCATCTGCTTGCCTCTCAGACATCAGCTCCAATCATTGCATTTTTTAAAATCTCTGACTCTGCCTCCCTCTTATACGAATCCTTGATTACATTGGAGCAAACTGTATAGTCCAGTATAATCTCCCCATCTCAAGATCCTTAAGTTAGCAAATGCATAGGTTACAGGAATTAAGATGTGGACGTGTGTGTGTGTGTGTGTGTGTGTGTGTGTGTGTGTGTGTGTGTGTTGGGGGATGCGCTATTCAGAATACCACAGGAGTAGAGAATAAAAGCAAAAAGGTAGTTATAAATTTTTATAGCAATATAAACAGGAGGTAATTGATGGTAACTAGGACTATGTAGCAATGGAGATGGAGAGAACTATTCACATTGCAGAATTATTTAGGAAAGAACATCAACTTGCTAATGAATTGGATGGGACAAGGAATGAGAGAGATGGGGTCAGTTGCAGTTGAGTTTATATCTAATATGCCTCCTGGTTATTCTGAATGTCATCTCTATATCATGGATTAGGAAATTAAAACTTGCATTTGGAAAATGCTCCTGCATATTTCTAAAAGTAGTCATTTTGCTTTTCAAAAGAAGCTTTGTGTCTAATGTTTATTTTGGCATAGGTAGAAATTTTATTTTTAACTTTTTGGAAGAGTTGTGTAAAACAGTTTGCTTAGATTTTGAAACCTTATGAATACATCATTTGAAAAGGCCTACTACATTTGCTATTTATCCCATTAAGTTTAAAAATGAATGAGAAAAAGGAAGCTACAAAATTAGAAAATGAAGTCAATTAGAAAATGAAAAATAGTTGAATGTTCAAAGTGCATCAAGAGTGACAGTTGAAATAATAAAAAGAATTTTCCTGAGCAGATGACCGAAACTTGCATATGCATCATAAGAAGTGAAGCTGAATTCTAACTGGAGGTTTTCAGAAAAGTTTAATGGAGAAGATGGACAGAGAAAGACCTGTTGAGAAGTTCCCTTGACTAATTCCTAGAGTCAGAAGTTCTGGGGACTAGTTAGGGACAAGAAAAGGAAAAACATAAAACTCAATGGGCATTCTTGGCCTAGAAAATTAGCACATTATAGGTGAACTCTGAGGCAAATTCACCCTATTAAAACAATCCCTACTTATTTTATGATGTTTGACATATCTCTAGGAACACACCCCATTCACTTAAAAATCATTTTAGGGAAAAAAAAATGATCAGCTTAAATGATGATTCTGATTTCCCAACAGCACTATCTGAAGAAAGCTGTTTTAGAATGAATTGTTGATTTATTCATTTTTTGCAAGTTATAAGCTGAATTTGGAATTAAATACACCCGTTGCATCAGGCACTTTCTATTTTGAACTATTTCTAATGCATTCTATAGTTTAATGTGGTCTTTTATGGTAGGATGTAATTGTTCTGAGTTGTCACTAGATGTCTTTCTTCATTAACTCGTTTGTCCCAAATGAAAAAGATATATTAGTGCTATGTTTGTTCCTTTTTTTGGTCTTATTTTAGTTATGGAGAACTAAAGTATCATACACTTCTATAGGTAAGCTTACTTGTATTAATCAAACAAACTGGGCCATCGCATCATCTTAATAGACTGAAACTTATCTAGGCAATACAGTGTAGTCAACACTTTGTCTCATTTGTTCTGCCTATGCTTAGTACAGCCCCAGTGATGGGCCTGCTCTTATTTTGTAATCTCTAAACAAACCATATAATATTTATCCTTTTATGTCCTGACTTTTTAGGACATTGTGATCTGAAATGGCAGCCTTAATAATTTACTAATCAAAGCACATTTGTTGTAATATATCTCAAAGATACACACGTTAATAGATGCCACCTGATATACTTAGTAGTTAGCTCTGGTTTCTAAGCCTACTCAGTGTTTGAAATTAGGTCACCAGAAAGAGGGAGTTTTTCCACAGATGCCATTTCTGATTTTGGAAGGGATTTGGAAGGGAAGCAGAAAGAATGAATATGTTAATGAATGAGACCTCATCTTTAATTCATAGGACAGTGCTTCAACCTATAAAAATAGGGGGCTGAATTAGAGCTCTGATAGAGATACCTGGAGAAAAATATCCCACACTTTTATTCCCAGGTCCTCCCACTCTAATACTTTTCCTAGCCCTTTCACCAAAAGGGCTAACACTCTGGTTATTATTTCATGAACTTATGAATGGGAGGGCCATAGTAATCCTCTTTAACAAGGGGGAAGACTAGTAGTAAGGATATAAAAACTGGAAGACAACAAAGCTGACTCCATTTGAAGTGTGGTGGATAACAGTCTATGACAGGGGTCCTCAAACTATGGCCCATGGGCCACATGCAAATACAAATATTGTATTTGTTCCCATTTTGTTTTTTTACTTCAAAATAAGATATGTGCAGTGTGCATAGGAAATTGTTCATAGTTGTTTTTTTTTTTTTAACTACAGTCTGGCCCTCCAACGGTCTGAGGGCAGTGAACTGGCCCCCTGTTTAAAAAGTTTGAGGACCCCTGGTCTATGATATAAGGAAAAGTCACATGATATGGTAGAAAGAGCATGGATTTTGGAGGTCTATTGATAGGTATTTGTTTTCTGCCTTTACCCATTTCTATCAATGTGATTTTATGTAAGTTATCTACACTAATAAAAGAGAAAAATGGTAATTGGCATACGGCGCTACCCTTTTCATTGGCTAATCAGGGCTATATGCAAATTAACTGCCAACTAAGATTGGCAGTTAACTGCCAACAAGATGGTGGTTAATTTGCATATGTAGGCACAATGCAGGGAGGGGAAAGGGAAAGCAGGAAGAAGCCCCCTGCCACTGACAGTGATCGGAAACCCAGGGGGAAGCTAAGAGCTGGGGGGCAGGGCAAAGGCGGCCCTGGGGCCGCCTTTGCCCTACCCCCCAGCCATGATTGGAGAATCAGGTGCCTTTGCCGCCCTGGGCCTAAAGTGGAGCCCACGATTGCGGGGCCGCTGCAGCTGCGGGTCCTGCTGCCCAGGCCGGACACCTAGGCCAGAGGCGTTAGGCCTGGGCAGGGGCGGAGCCTGCAACCGCGGGGAGCTGGGGGTCCCCTGCCCAGGCCTGACACCTCTGCCGGAGGCCTCAGGCCTGGTCAAGGGGCCGATCCGGTGATTGGTGATCGGAGGGTGATGAGGGTCAACTCCTCTGGCCAAGGCATCAGGCCTGGGTGGGGGGTTGGGGGTCCCCTGCCCAGGCCTGAAGCCTGGGCCAGAGGCCTCAGGCCTGGGCGGGGGCCAGAGCTATTGATCGGGGGGAGATGGGGGTCCCCTGTCCAAGCCTGACACCTGTGGCGGAGGCGTCAGGCCAGGGCAAGGAGCCGATCAGGCGATCGGAGGGTGATGGGGGTCTATGCCTCTGGCCGAGGCATCAGGCCTGGGCAAGGGGCAGAGCCAGCAATCGGAGGGGTCTGGAGGTCCCCTGCCCAGGCCTGATGCCTGGGCCAGAGGCATCAGGCCTGGGCTGGAGGCAGAACCAGTGATGGGGGGGAAATGAGGGTCCCCTGCCCAGGCCTGACACCTCTGACAGAGGCGTCAGGCCTGGGCAAGGGGCCGATCCTGCGATTGGAGGGTGATGGGGGTCAACGCCTGAGGGCTCCCAGTATGTGAGAGGGGGCAGGCTGGGCTGAGGGACACTCCTCCCACCCACACACCCAGTGCACAAATTTCGTGCACCAGGCCCCTAGTTTTATTTATATTAGCCTTAGTTTCCTCATGTATTAAATAGGGATAGTAATTCTATTGCCTATCAGGATAGCTATTCAGTAAATGATCCATATTATGCTAAAACTATTTGTCACTATAGGAAAGCCAAAGTTTAGATCAGAAAGAGGAAGAAAGCTACCTATACATTTTCCTTAGTTTTGTCTGTTGTGGTGCTACTAAGTATCATCTTATATTGCAGTCAACAATCTCTTGACTAATCTTGTCCATAACCTAGAGGTGGCAATGGTAGGAGTATAATGTGTTTGCAGCTCTTAACCTTATGATATATGCCTCTCTGTGGTTTAGACAAGCAACATAATAAATCATCCTCCATCCTCCAACCCCAGGTTCCTGTGGCTTGCTTACATGTTAAAATGGAAGGCACAGTTAAACATGTGAACATTTGATTGTGAGATGGATAATATCTATGATGCTTAATTTTATGTGTCAACTTAATTTGGTTAAGAGATGACCAGATATCTGTTAAAACATCACTTCATGTGTGTCTGAGAGGGTGCTTCTGGTAGAGAGCATTAATGTGAATCAGTAGACTGAGTAAACAAATCTGCCCTCCCCAATGTGGGTGGGCATCATACAATCTATTGAGGGCCCAAATAGAAAAAAGGGCAGTGAAAAAGTGAATCCCCATTCTCTTCTTGAGTGGGGGCTACCATTTTTCCTGCCCTCTGATATCAGAGCTTCCAGTTCTTGATTCTTTGGACTCACTCAGACTGAATTATACTACTGGCTTTCCTGCTTCTCCAGCTTGTAGAAGGGATGTTGTGGGACTTCTTGGCCTTCATAATCACGTGAGTCAGTTTCTACACTAAACCTCCATATACATATGTATGTGTGCATACATCTATATATACTCTATGTATATGTGTAGGTGTGTATACATCTATATATATATTATATGTATACTAGAAGCCCAGTGCACGAAACTGTGCATGAGCTGCGAGCCGCCACCAAGAGCCACCCCGCCCTGCTGCTGAGAGCCACGAGTCACCCACTTTTCGCAGCAGTACCTCCAGTCAGCATTGAGGACATTGGCAAGCTGGAGGAGGAACACATGGTGATCGTTCTAGTGAGAGACATTGCCTAACCCGGACCGCTTTTCCAGCTTCACATTTGTGTCACAAAAGCAGTTATTTTAAAATCTGATCCACTGCCTCAGTCCTATCCCCCTGGTTTGAATTTTCTGTGCTGGGAGCCGGGAGCCACCCCGCTCCACCCCACCACTGGAGTTGCAAGCCGCCCACCACTGCTCAAGGGCGGGGGGGGGGGGCGGGGTAAGGGACCGAAAGTTGCTCAATGCACCTCATGGTGACTGATGGTTTGGTCATTGCGGTCGTTAAGGACACTGGCTTTATATGAATATACATACATGTGAATATATATGCACATTCATATAAGTGGTTCAGTTTTTCAAAAAAACCTAATATCCAAATTAATAATAATTATTATAATTATGACAATGGCAACTAACAGTTATGACCATTTACTATGTTCAACACTTAATTCTCAGTACGTGACTTGCATAATCAGTTAATCATCACAAGAGTCTGATGAGACAGAGACTATTATTCTGATGTTAAGTCAAGCACATTAAGGCTCAGAGAGGTTAAGTCGCTTGCCAAAAGTCATTCAACTAGTAAATGTAAGAATTGGAATTTGAGCCCAAACTTGATGGACTCTCTAGGCTGAGTGGAACCCACTAAGCTATTTTAAATGATCCCCAATTGCTGTGAGACAAAAGTGAGACCATAATTGTGGTAGTGCTTTTAAAACCTAGAATTACTATCATAATGGAAGGGCATATTATTATCCAAATTATTAACTCAGCCTGTCACAGTTTATCCAGAAGCTTGGCAGCATGTAGAAAAAGCCTAAGGGTATAATGGACCTATTCCGAGTGGCAAAAACTTAAATGTAATATACGATAATTGGTGACATGTATTGCTTTTCAAAGCAATAAGCAAAGCTCAGAAGTCCAGGTTCCCAATGGCATACCTATATCTTTTAAGTAATGCCACCTGTTTTGCAAATCAGAGAGATTGCATAACTTCAGAACTTTGAGTTGTTCTCCAGCATCCAATTCTTTGAACAAATATTTGTTGAGCACATTTCCACTGTGCTATGCATTTTATGGAGCATCTCCTGTGTTCAGAGTATTCTTTTTCTGGAGAGAGCTTTGTGACTTATATTTGGAAACATGATTTGAGAAGCTTAGAGCAGAAAAACTGAGATAAAACTTGTTTCATCAAATGAAAATAATTATTTACCTGTATTCAGAGGTTTAGAGTAAGGGTTTTCATATTATACATATTAAAATCATCCAAGTAGCTTGTCTGGGTTTTACAACTGAGATTCAGAGTTAGCAGGTTTGGGATGGTAGTTTTAATAGCTCCCCAACTGTTTCTCATTGTCCAGTCAAAATGATTAAGCTACTAGTCTATATAGTACCTTATCTCATCCAAGTTTCCAGCTAATGAAGGAATACAATTTAAAAAAAAAAAGACTACCAGAAATTTAGCTTTAGGTCCAACTTCCCTGTTTCCTTTTCTCATTCCCTTTTATCCTTAAGGTCATCCCACCTCTTTTGAGTGCCTAAGTGTGGGCTCATAAGAAAAATATCCATACTCCAGGGAGTAAAGATTTGACTAATCAGATAGTAAAAACCTCAAATGGTTATAGAGGTCAGGTTGGTAATACCAATGAGTAAAGTAAGTCAAATGGAGACTGGTGAGCTACACACCCCATCTAAAGTGTGTGTGTGTGTGTGTGTGTGTGTGTGTGTGTGTGTGTGTGTGTATTCATACAGCTATGACTATATTCCATCCAATTGGTCTTTTACACTAAAGTTCTCAAAGTTTCATCCTTGGATTTGTAGCACCAACTAAGCATGTGTTAGAAACACAAATTTTCAAGCTGCCTCAGATCCACTAACAATCAGAATCTGGAGGGGAGTTGACAATAATTTATAGTCCAACAAGCCCTTCAGGAGATTATGATGTAAAGTTTTTAAAGAACTACTTTGTAGCAGTGAAGCCTCAATGAGGCCGGATCTAAATTTTCAAGAAAAGCTAGGAATCTGGCTTTCTTTTATTGAGCACCTTTAATTTGTGATATGCATGTTCATGGAGCTCAGATTATTCTGAACATCTATTTGGTTTCAAAGGTTAGCAACTAATTCAGTTTATTTTTGAATATACCCCATGATCCCAAGAAAACACATTTGTGGACAAGCCATTCAGTTGTCTCTATCCTACAAGAGATAGTTTTGAAATATCCTTCATATCATAGTGACATTTTCAAACCCACCCCTCAATATCCTGAGTAACCAATTAAACCATAAAATATGAAATAGGTAATTTAGACATAAGAACTCAAGCCTAGGATAAAAAAGCAAACAAAAAGGTTGTGAATTAAATCAGTATCTTTAGTTTAAATCCTGTAACTCCCAAACCAAATTTCTAAAGAGTTTCTCAATGGCTATTAATAAATTAAACAGATCTCTAGTGAAATCTTCTTGATTTTTTGCAAACTATTCCATATACCTGGAGAATAGTGAATGAACCTATTGTCTAACTGTAGTGTTTATAGCTCTCAGCTTAGTGCAGTCTACATATGAGGAAGTGTGTGTGTGTGTGTGTGTGTGTGTGTGTGTGTGTGTGTGTATTAGAAAGAGAAAGCAAGAGAGAGCAAGATTTACTTAGACTGTGTTCATAAAATGGTGGTTTTTGAAAGCTGTTGTATAGCACAGGGAAAGTTCAGTTTAAAATACACCATAAGATGATCAATCATCCCATTTTCCTAGAACTGAGCAAGTTCACCAGAAGGATAACTTTCTGTTTCAAAACGAGGACAAGTTGATTATCATAGTTTTAATGCTAATGTTTCTCTTGCATCACTTTGCTTTGGATGTGGAACAGAATGAAGCTTGGAGTTGGGTAGAAAATTAGCCTTATATTATTAAAAGCAATTTTATAACTGACTAAAATGAAAAGGCAAATGTTGTAGGAAGACACATTTTAGGCAGAAATAAGACTTTCAAATCAAGGTGCCCCTCTGAAGTTCTTAATATGAAATATAATGTCCTGGAAGCACACAGCATAGTGTTTACCCCAGAATAGAGTTTAGAACATGATCAAGTATAGGGGCAAATATTTAAAGCTATTGAATCATATTGTCTGAAAGTCAAATGGAGGTTAATGAATTACAAGGTAATCAAGTTGGGGTGATCAAGAACAAGCAGGAAATAGAGTACAAGGTAGACCAGAGTGAGTAATTTAGCAGAGATAGTAAGCAACAAGAGAATGTCTGAAGACTATTTTTGTGTGGTGGTAGGTGACTCTATGGTATAGGAGTAGGCCTTACAGATTAAAGGCACAAGGTGAGGAACTTGCTAGAACATCTGTGCTTGGTGGGGGGTTGTATTAAATGATCTCATACTCCCATTGAATTTTATTTTTTTAATTTTTTCTTTATTGATTAAGGTATTACATATGTATCCTTATATCTTTGAAATTCATATTGTTAAAACATAGATGCTTAACATGCTTATATTATTACTCTTTGACTCCATATATTTATTTCTAAATTTAGGATAAATCAAACATCATGCGATTAACATGAGGATTAAATTAAAGAAAATGATGTATTGTGAATCATTTAACACAGTGCCTGGCACATAATAGTTGTTTAGTAAATGATAATTATGGTTCTTAGGAAAATTCTTTTTTATTGAATTTGTTGAGGTGACATTGGTTCAGATGATGAAAATTCTTAAAATACATTTTCTTAAGTCCAGTATTTCTTGATAGTAAATTTTATTGTTTTAGTTTTTATAACTTACAAATTGTGGGGCTAAGTTTTTAAACTAGTGACATGTATCATAATAAACATGTTGCCAAATTATTGATGCTTGCCACAAATATTTCAATTCTCCTTATAATTGCTTTTTTGACATGACCTTAACAACAATGACCTTAATAACAGTAACTTTTTCTCTTCTCAATAATCTACATTTTCACTAAAGTTTGCATTGCTTTTCTAATTGGTTTGCATGACATTTGCTCTTATTGTGGATTTATTAGAGCAAATCTCTTTGGGCAATTGGGGATATAGCACTAAATCATATTAATGAAATGAACCCAAGTCATTGAACTTAAATCAGATGCTATCCAACCAAAAATTATGACATATGACTACCCTTAGATTTTATTACTTGTAATCTTTAGTAAGTCTGATTTGGAAATAATTTTAATAAATTAAAAGAATGTAATATTTTAGAGGGAAATAGAGTGTAATACAAGGTGATGAAATAGAATAGGTATTAAGTACATGAGTTTTTGTAGTAAGGCAGATTAGTTTAAATCTTGATTGCAATATTGTAGAATCTATGTGCAAGTTATGTATTGTAATTTTTCTCAGCCTCAGTTTCCTCATGTCTACAAGAGGAAAAATAATGCCTATCTCAGAGTGTTGTCAGTGAAGCTTAAATAAATGAAATGAGTCATAAACCATTTACCGTAGTAAAACATAACTGACACTTAATAAATAACTAAGTTCTTTCTACAACCACTGCTACTATTGTTAGTCATTTGAACATTATAAAACAACCTTAAAATCCTCATTTTGAAGAAAGGACTCAGATATATTCTTCTCTTTGAAACTGGTATTTTATCTGGTTGTAGGACGTATCTTGCATACTAATCTTTATACCTTATTTACTCTAGTCTATTGATCATGTAGGTAGGGGTGATATTAAAAATATTTTAAAAGCTAATACTATCTGAGCACCAACAATTCAGAACATATAACTGATCAATCAGAATGGGCACTGGCCCTAAGAATCTATTAGTGCCTTGCCAGTATATACTGGCTGACTGTCAACCTGCCTTTGGCATAGGTCGAAGTTATGAAAAAATTCATGGATATTTGAAATGCTAAAGTTGGCAGGATGACAAGGCCAAAGAAGGTTTGATCACAGGCTAGCTCACAGAGATAAAAGCCTAAAGTATATTGTGTTGGATTCTTCTTTACTAAAATCATTTGAGATGTATGGGGTTTCTGTTCCAGTTTTCCATCCATTAACCTTTTTGGTTGGGAGTATAACTTTGGTATAGAATGATTATGTTGCTTAGTGGGAACCTGATGTGAACATAGCATTCTTCACTCATTTATGCAATAGCAATAATATAGGCAATAGATTGGCTTAGGATTGAATGGAACATGCATTTCTCTATACCACCAAGCATCAACTTACTTATACTTCCAAAACCTTTTGGGCTTGAACTATATATGCTTAATTTAATTATAGCTTAATTTAGATATAGTGATGTCTAAGCCTGGTTTGACACTTCACACAACTCCAGACATTTAGGAACATTGGCCAGACTCTCTGATACAAATTAATTTTAATGATAAAAATATCTATAACATGTAGCACATTTGCTTGGGGAAGGAGAAAATGCTAGAAATCAAGCTATCAAAGGCAAATTTAAAAGGGCATTTTAGCTCCAAAAAGAATTAGAAATCACTGGTTGGGTTTTGGGGAGTAGAGGAATAAGAGTTAATCTCACTTGGTATTTTCAATACAGGACACCAATCTGTGTTTCAATAATGTCAAATAGTCAAAATGAAATAAAATATAAAGATATATTAAAATAATTACCTATTAGCCAGATAATTTTTGTACAAATATTAGGCACTCAAAATCAAACTTATTAGGATTCTTAGCAGATCAACATGGTGCCTTATAGACCATAGTAAGAAGCTTGATTTTTATTCCATGTGTGATTTAAACTGCTGGATAATTTTGAACCAAGATTTCTATATTAAAAATGGCTTGGAATGTTTAATATATAATTTAATTTAGAAAGGCAAAAAAGGCACCCTGGTATAAGATTTGAAAATGAGAGTGACCAGGGCTGGAAGAGGTGATGAATAGTAAAATTTAGTATTTATTTTGAAGGTGAAACCATTATCCTGGTAAATTTTATGTGGGTAGTGGGCAAAAGGAAAGAGCAAAATAAAAAAATAACTCCTCAATGTTTAATTTAAGCACCTAGGAAAATGATGATGCCATTTACTTAGTTGCGGAAGATGTGAGATGGGGTACGATTTTTCTGCTCTCACTTTCCAAACCTGTATTAACCTTATCTATTTTCTGCAATTCCACTTTTTGGATGGTAACACAATTAAATAATAATTCATCTCTGTTGATTTGATTAAACCCTATATATTCATCATCTTTTAACCACATAAAAGAGGTAGGAGTGGCTTCCCATAGGGAAAATAATAGGCATAAAGTGTTTTAAAACTAGTTGCCTAGAATATTAGAGAGTAAACTTTTTCTTTAAAAGGCTAACGTCAAAATTTTAGGTTTGTGACGTATCTGATCTCTTATTGTAACTATTCAACTCTACCTTTGTAGTATGAAAAATCCATCCTATATAATAAAGAGGGAATATGCAAATTGACCATTACTTTGCCACAGATGGTGGCACCTGCAGCAGAGGCGGGGTTTCTGTAACACAAGATGGCTGCACCCACAGCGGAGGCCCAGTTCCCATAATGAGCCTTAACGAGCAATCAGCAGGGACCTGAGGCTACACCTCCCCCCCACCCCCTGCCCCCGTGGGGCTTGATAGGGGACCTCAGGCCACGCCCCCCACCCTGGCGCCCGGTGGGGGGACCTCAGACTGCATCCCCCACCCAGAAAGACGTCATGGGGGACTTCAGACCACGCCCCCCCACCCAGCAGGGCTTGATAGAGGACCTCAGGCTGTGTCCCTTACCCAGTGGGGCTTGATGGGGGACCTGAGGTTGTGTCCCGCACCCGGCGATGCTTGATGGGGGACCTCAAGGTGCACCCCCCCACCCCGGTCTGGGCTGGGGGACCTCAGGCAGCAACCCCTGCCTCAGTGTCAGGCAAGGGGACCTGAGACTGCACCCCCCCCCAGTGGGGCTTGACAAGGGTGGGACCGGCCGGGTCTGGATCTAGCCCAATGGTGGGGGGGCAGCCGGGTCTTGGGGGTCTCGTGTGATTTTGAGTCACAGGTGTGTGGGCGGGGACTTGATTCTGGGTCCCATGGTGTGCCCCAGACTCTGACAGGAGGAATATTTTCATATACATTTTACTAATTTTCTTTCATCTCTGACATTTCTATTATAGACAAAGGGCAAATAGCAATATTAAAATATTTCCTCTAATTAATCCCCTTTTAATGTGCATGAATTTCATGCACTGGGCCACTAGTAGAAAATATAAAACAACTAGGTTTGTCTGTGTTCCAATAAAACATTATTTATAAAAATAGGCAATAAATTGAACTTGATCTATAGCCTATAGTTGGCCAACCCCTGTCTTGGAAGGTTGACAATAACCTTCTGATTAAAAAACCCAATGTAATATTTCATTCTTTTTATAGCCCAGTAATATCCCATTGTATTATTCTTTATCCAGTCATCTATTGATGGACATTTAGGTTACCTTCATCTTGGCTATTGTAAATAATCCTGCAATGAACATAGGGATGCATTTATCTTTTTAAAAAAGTGTTTTGGATTTTTTTCAGGTAAACACCCAGAAGAGGAATAAAATCTTACCATTTATGACAGCATGGATGGAACTAGAGGGTATTATGCTACATGAAATAAGTCAGACAGAGAAAGACAAATGTCATATTATTTTACTTAAATCTGGAATCTAAAAAACCAAATAAAGAAAACAGAAACAAATTCACAGATAGAACAAAGTAATGGTTGACAGATTGGAGGGCTGGGTGAAAAAGGTAAAGGTATTAGGAAGTACAAATTGGTATTTACAAAATAGTCACAAGGACATAAAAAATAGTATAGGGAGTATAGTCAATACCATCATAATAACTATGTATGGTGACAGGTGGGCACTAGATTTATCAGGGGATCACTTTGTGAGATATAAATATCTAACCATGATGCTGTACACCTGAAACTAATATAATATTGAATGTCAGCTATAATTGAAAAACAATTAAAATTAAAGTTGAAAAATAGGGGAAAACCAAGGTAATTTTCTTAGTGCTCATATTCCCTGAGCATGAAATTGGAAACAGCCCAATGCAATGTCACAGAAAAAAGGAACAACTATTAAAGCAGTGCTTCTTAATCTTATTTTTCAGATGCACAATGATTTCTTATTCTATCTTTAGTATATCTTCATCAACCAAGAAGATTTGTCAAGCTATGTTCCTCCAACTTCTACTCTTTTTCAACACTGGGATTTCATAAGATAACTTTAGGTGGCACAAGATAAACATTTAACATTTTTTACTAGTTATACTAGTTATAATAACACCTAAAATCCATGCTTTAGCAGACATTACTGCTTATTGTAATAGTAAGTAAAAAAAAAAGGAGTTGATTTGAAGAAAAAAATGATGCATAAAAGAAATTAGGGAAACTGTTAAAGAGCATTACTCTCAGTTGTTTGTACTATAATACCTATAGGTCTTTTGAATATGCTTTTCAAGTTATACATGGTTTCTTATTCCTTCTTTCATGCCACATACCCTCCCCAACCTAAATATTTCAGCCTACCTTTCTAGGAGCTTGGCTTCCCCATTCTCTCCACTTTGAGAATCAGTTAAGATAACAAAATATATTTCTTCTTAACTTTCTATTTTTTTGTTTTATTTATTTATTTTTAATAATTCTTTATTGTTGAAAGTATTAGGTTCCCTTACCCCCACATTGACCCCCTCCAGCCCACCTCCTCCCCCTGCCCCTCTATTTTTAATGGGTTAAGTGTACTTGACTGACTCTTGGCCTCCAAATCTTCAAGATGCTACATGGTACTTAACACCACCACTCTCTCATATTCACAGGACCAAGATAAAGCCAACAGCTCACAATCCTATATAATAAAAGCCTAATATGCTAAGTGTGCAGTCGACCAGTCAGCCATTCAACCAATCAAAGCATAATATGCTAAAGCCACTCAACCGCTCCCTATGACATGCACTAACCATCAGGGGACAGATGCTTCAACTGGTATGTTAGCTTGATGCTGATATCCGGCCGATTGAGACTGAGCAAGCTGTGCCAGATGTGCCCTGGAGCCCTCCCACAGTCCCTCCCTGGCTGGCCAACCTCCCATGTCTCTCCCCGGTACCAAATATGCACCAGTGGGGTCCCTTGGCCTGGCCTGCATCCTCTCGCAATCCAGGACCCCTCAGGGGATGTTGGAGAGCCACTTTTGGCCTAATCCCGAAGGCCAGGCCTAGAGACCCCACTGGTGCATGAATTCATGCACCAGGCCTCTAGTATAAGATAACTTTTCTGTGCTCTGTTTCTGCTAGTAGTACTACTGTCCTCTTTGACACTCAGATTGAGTACTTGGGTCACATCTTTAACTCTTTTTCCCCCTGGACCATTCTGAATAATTATTTTAGGCATTTCTATCATCCAATAACTCTTAAATCTTCTATTTCTGGTATAACAGTTATTCAATAACTTGTTATTGAAAAGATGTCAGGAGGGAGTGCCTCTTATTATTCTTCCACCCCCTGGCCTCTTCCTGTAAACAGTCCTATACACTACTACAGTAAACTTCCTAAAGCACAAGTCTGACATGTCACACTCAAGCACAACAAATCACTCTGTATCACCTTCTAAATGATGTCTTATGTAAGTAAGTAAGTAAGTAAGTAAGTAAGTAAGTAAGTAAGTAAGTAATATTGCATTCAATATCTTTGATAGTCTTCCATCTAATTATCAGTCGTTATATTCTAATTTTCTTTATATTCCATATGCTCCATGCTACCCAAGCACCCCAAGCAGCACCACAATTTTATTGTACATTTTCCCTCTGTGCCTTTTCATACTATTTCATCATTTAGGGAAGCCTTTTTACCTCTTCTAGCAAAAAAATCCTATCTGTTTTGAATGATTAAATAAATTATGTTATATCTATATAATAGAATACATTGTGGCTAATAACAAGATGGGCTATAAAGGATTATAAATTTAATAGACTGTCCCCTACATGCCAGACACTCAGCCAGGTGCTAAGAATACAGAACTTCATGAGTCAGACATAGTTGATGCCTGAGTGCTTAAATAGTAGGGTGATGCAGACATTTAACCTAGTCTAATGGTAAAGGGAAGTGTTTTGGAGGTAGCCATGCTTAAAACATGTCTAACACATGGAAAGAGTGGTTCTCAAACTTTTTCATCTTGGTACCCCTTTACATTATTAAAAATACACCAGGACTTCAAATATCTTTTGTTTATGTGGGATATACACACATACATACAAGGGTGGGAAAAAATAGGTTTGCAGTTGTATGTGAGAGTTTATTATTGTATTATTATTTATTAATTATTATTTATTTGTAGTACTACTCTAAAACTAATTTTGCCCACCCTTCTATATATACTGCATTAGAACTAAAAATGTTTAATAATTTAAAATTATAACAAACTTAACGTACACATACTTATGACATAACTATTTTCTGCATCCCAACTCCATTTTCTGCAACTCTTCATAATTAGTGAGAAGAGTAGCACTATTTTACATTTTTATTAATCTCTTTATTATTCAGCTTAATAGAAGGTAGCTGGATTTTCACATCTGCCTCTGAGTTTAATCTTTTGTGGTGTGTTGTTTTGATTAAGGAATATGAAAAGAATCCAGGATCACAGAGATATCTAGTTAGAAAATAGAGGAATATTTTAATAGCCATGTCAGACTATTGTGGATGTTCTTCTTTGACACTATACCAAAACTCAATAAGTGACAATTTCTCAAAGGTTAGTTGCAATATGGAATCTAAAACACTATCAATGAACTTTTCATACTGTTACATTAAAATTATTAGTTTACTTTTCTCTTTGAATGGATTCTTTAACTATGCATGATTTTGACCTTGTGGGTCCCATGGAAGGGGCGCTCAGATCCACAGAGACCTCTAATCACATTTTGTCAGCTAATAGAATAAAAGTTACTTTGATATTTGGGGGACAGCAAAGATAAAATAAATAGTCTAGTGGTTAGAAAAGCATAGGAAACCTCTGGGCATTGTGGTTCAATTGCTTGGATGTCATCTCCTGCACCAAGGGGTACTGGCACATGCCCAGGTTGCTAGCTTGATCCCTGGTAGGGAGTGTACAGGAGTTTGTCAAGCAATGTTTCTCTCTTTCCCTCCCCTACCCTCTTTCTAAAAATCTATTTTAAAAAAGAAAAGCATAGGAAAATACTTAGCTTATGATGTTACTGAATAATCAAGATATAAAATACACAGTAGGATCTCAACTCTTTTTTAAATTTATCTTTATTACTGAAAGTATTATAGATGTACCTTTTTTTATTTTCCATTGAATGCCTTGGCTCCGCACCCACCCCTCCTAGGGCTTCACCACACTAGTGTCTGACAAAGAATAACATCTCTAAGGAAATACTCTAAAATGTTAACAGCAGTTATTTACAAGGCATTTTATGTACTTTTTACATTTTCTTAAACTTTTATATTTTCAGCAATGAGCTGGATATTACTTTGAAAATTATAAAAAAATAAAGGGAAAATAAATCTTAAGTATCTCTTAAAATTCTGTTTTAAGTTATGTTCTTTATAAATACTTTTCCTATTCCCACCACTATCCAGAAGTAATCTGTCCTTGTTTAGTGCTTTCCTAACACTTAGTTTGCACTTTTCTGTTGGCACTTCAATCATTTTGTAGTGTATTATAGAAGCATTTGTACAAATTGTACCAATTGTATCCCCTGGAGGGTATGAACTGTTGTTTGTTTTCCTAGCATATTGCACAGTTCCTTATACTGTAAAAAGAGCTAAATATTTTTAATTAAACTGTATTGACATAAGTGTTTCAAGTATTTTAAATGATATTTAAATGTTTTACTAAATAACATATAAGTACTCTAAAAATTTTAGGAAAATAGAGAAAAGTATAGGTGAGATAGTAAAACATCATGATTAGCAGCAAAAGTTCTGCAATTCTATTGACTTAGCTTCAAATTCTGGATCTGTTAGGTGTTTATTACTATTTCCATGTGGCCATGGACAAGTCCCCTAATCATTGTGATTCCAAATTTCCCTATCTATGAAATGAAGATTATAATCATATTTCCTAGTGTTATTGTGAGGAAATAATGTACATTAAACCTCTGGTGTTTAGTAACACTTGATGAATAGCAGCTATTTATTATTATCATAGTTATTACTGTTATCTATATTCATTCATCCAAACATTCATTATACTGAATGCATTTTCTATTAGATTTAGAGTCACCGGTCATTTAATATTTCTCACTCTTAATCACCTTCGAAAGTGTGCACTGATGATTGAGTTGGTTTGACATGATCTGATAATTTCCAAATAAAAATGTATCTATAAAAAGTTTTAATTTCAAATTATGTGCTGTAATGTTATAAGCAATCAGAAGTGCTAACAAGAGATTCAGATAAACAAGTGAAGAATCTAATTAGCAGCAATGTTTTCATTAGAAGGCTAGAGCTTATATTGTGAGTTTTGTTACATTTGTTAATGACAGAGCTGCATGGCACATTCTGTATTTTAGCTTGGGGACCATGTCCTGGGGCTGCTATAGCAACTGATAAGAGTTTTATATCTGACTAACTAATGGACAACCAAATACATTTGTTCTTTGCCTCTTGTCATACAAAAATGAAAGAAAATATGCTTAACATATGAAAATGATACCATTGACCCTCTTTAAGGACCTGGGAGTTTTCCCAAGGTAGTCTTGGCCTGTTACGAGTCATCCAACCCTATCCTCTTGGAGTGCACTGGGAGCAGTAGGTAGGTTCTCATTGGAGGATTAGATTATTCATAGTCAATCAACATGCCTTCTTTTTATTTTTGGATACCCATACCAGTATTTACACTTCCAGAACCACACTAGCCATTCTGTAGAAGAAGAATGGGAGAGAGTGTTTTTCACTGACACATCTTATCTATATTAATAATAGACAAATATGTAAATTGACCATCCCTCTGCAATGCCCATAGCCAATCAGGAATGAGTATGCAAATTAACCCAAAAAAGATGGCAGTGCCCATAGTGTCCTATGACCGGAGAGGCAGCAGCAGAGAGCTACCAGCAGCAGTGGGCATGGTGGCTGGGCTTCTGGCTTGGGTGGGCTGTACCCCGGGCAGCTGGGGCCTGCGCTGAGGTAACCAGTGGTGAGGGCAACTGTGGGACACGTCTGAGGCTGGGGCACTGGGAGACGTCAGACTGCAGTCCAGGAGGTGAGGTGCTAGAGGACCTGGCCACTGCCTACCCGGCACTGAAGCCAGCTCCTACTAGATGTATCCTAGCCTAGGTGTGTGGGAAGTGGGTTCAGGGAACCTCTCCCTTTGCGGCATCCAGAGCCCGACTCAGAGAGGTGCAGCGGGGAAAGGCCACATTGGTTGATCAGGAGCATCAGACCCACCCTAGGCCGCTTCTCCTTGGGAATTTGGAGAAGACCCACTTCCAGTCCAGAGGCCAACGTGAACGTTGGGCATCTTTTGAAGAATGATTGTTTTCCTTGGGAATATGGATTGTCTGTAGAAGGCTGGGAAAGAACAAAATCTGTTACCAGTCCTCCTCCAAACAGACACCCTCTGGAGCTGAAAGCCTCAAGAGAGAGTGCTCTCACGCCACCATCTCTGGTCCTACCATCATCTGAGGCAGATCTGGTGAGTAGGAGGCCACTCTGCCTGTTGTCAGTCGAAGGGAGGCATGTCTGGGAGTAGTGAGAAGGGGCATCTTCTAAAAGAAGTTTCTCTGTCATTAACTGTTTCATAAATTTCTCAACTTTAGTAATAAGATATTTACTTTTTATATATTCAGAAGCAGGATATTTCCCACATGCTCCAATCGGTAGGATGAAGCCCCTTGTTCTACACTAGTCATAGCTGAAAAAAAGAGATGCCCATTAACCACATACCCTTCCCCCAAAACTTCAAAAAGTTGGGTCGACTTCCTTTCCAGGGAGCTGGGACTGATGTTGGGGTCCCAGATACACTGGACCTAGTCGCTGTGGAGGGATCTACCTGCTCAAATGACAGGGGAGGGATGAGACAGAGGATGTATTTGAGTTTTGTTCTGTTTTTCCAAAATTGCCTGTTACAAACACTTCTGCGGTAGTCCTCAATTGTACTTGAAGTACTGTATTTCCTCCATTTGTACACATACTCCTTTCTCCAAATTTTAACATTTTTGAAACCAGTATACATCTTAACAGAGAGGTTAAAAGGACTTGCTAGCTGCTAGGCGCATATATATATATATATATATATATATATATATATATATATAATGTAATATGCAAAGTGTCCCCTCGAGAGTTTGACCGCTATCTGCTATATATATATATATATATATATTTGATATGCAAAGTGTCCCCTCAGGAGTTTGACCAGGAGACCAGGAGTTCAATCGCTCGCTCGCTATGACATGTGCTGACCACCAGGAGGCGGTGTGGAACAAAGGAAGGCCCCACCCAGCTGCCAGAAGGCCCCGATTGGCCCTGATCACTGACTAGGCCTAGGGACCCTATCCGTGCATGAATTTCATTCACTGGGCCGCTAGTGAGATAATAAATCTGCTTCTCTTCCACAGATTGCTTGCCTACCTATACCTTGAGTTTGTGTGCACCCTGAGCCTAAACTTGTCCTTGAATATGCTTGTATCCAGGATTATTAGCCGTTGATTATCTCCCCTGGATCTGATGAGTGTCTTCCATTGTGGCACTTTGCCAGGCTCTTTCTAAGAACCTCAAATGAACCATGTGCCAAAATTACCTACTTATGAAACCCCTGTCCCAATCAAAATTCTCCTTTCCAGGCACAACTTATTCTAGTTGTGAATCAAGGGAAAGACATAGTTTTGAATTTATTTACTTTGATATGTCAGTGACTAACTGAGAGTTCCATATCCTCTCAGATAGCTTTCTTGGCTATAGATAACCTCATCCAACCAGTAAAAAGTGTGCTATGCATGTGTCAGATTTTTGTTATGGACTTGTATGCACCAATTCTTGAGGGTGAGAAAGACATATAAACAAGAAATTATTAAGATCATACAATGTGGTCCTTGGCAATTCTAGAGATAGATTACATTATAATAGAGACAAAGTATGTTACAGAGGAAGGGGACTTAAAAGAATATAATAGAACTATGTCTGGGAAGTAAGATTCAGCCAAATGAAGTGAAGATAAATGTCATATTAAGCAGAATAAATAGACTGAGGCAACAGGGTCTGAGAAACCCTTGCATTTAATGAAAACTACAAGAAATTCAGAGGTACAGATAGTGGCAAAGAATGAGACATGACAGAGGTCAGGTTATGGAAAGCTTGTTTGTGTCATTAAAATGTGAGCTTTGTTCTTAGGAGGATGGAAAATAATTGTAATCAAGAATATAGATGAAAAGGTTGCCTTTGTAGGAAATACCAAGTCTTCTGGATTTTGTGCTTCTGAAAACTCTATTAAAATCATGGTTTTCTCCATCAACCAGGCTAGTACTTCTTTCCAGGCCCTGGTGATTTCCTGAGACCACAGCCCACCCAAGTTGCTTCCAGTGGCTGCAGACTCTTCTAAAATATCCCAAAGGTTCAGAAACACAAAAAATAAGCAGCATCTGGCCTCAGTGTCCCATACTTATAGTTAAGCATCCCGAAGTCCAGCATGAGTGGCAACCATTTGCCAATCACTTTGAAGCTCATACCACGTAACCCTAGCCAGGGCACAGTGAGAGCTTGACCTTGGCCTGCCCCTCCCAAGAAGCCCCAGGACCAATTTATCTGGTGGCCAGCTTTAGACCATACCAGAGCACCTCCACAAATGATACACTCAAAAAGTAGACTCAGCAGGCACCAAGGCCCTGCTAAAGTGAATCCTGCTCCATAGTGTCAGACCCTGCACAATAGTTCCTCCACTGTAGTCACAGCCAGTCCTCACAACCAACCAGCCTGAGGATGAATCTCTTCCATTGATGTTCTAAGAGTAATCAAGGCTCAACTACAGTAGAAGAGTACACACAAGCCACACAAGGGACACACGTGGAACACCTGGTTCAGGTAAACATGGAGACAGGGACACTGCACCCCAGAGGGCACCTACTATATAAGGTTACTCTATCAAGTCTGTGAGATGTAAATACTGGGAGACAGAAAAATTGAGGAGGCAAAGAAACATGTTCTAAGTGAAAGAACTAAACAAAATTAAGACAAGCATTCTACCAGATGCAGAGTTCAAAACACTGGTTATAAGAATACTCAGTGATCTCAGTGAGAACTTCAACAGAGATAAAGGAAATAGAAAGCATAAAGAATAACTAACCAGGAATGAAGAATGCATTACAAGGAATCAACAGTAGAGTATGTGATGAAGATAATTAAATCAATGATTTTGAAGATATGAAAGCAAAAAACACCCAATCCAAACAGGAGAAATAAAATAGAATCCAAAAAAAAAGAGAATAGTTTATGGAAGTAGAGTTGTGCATAGTATTTTTTAGACAACTTGAAGACAACTTCAAGTATACCAATATTCACATAATTGGGGTGCCAAAAGGAGAAAAGAGAGATCAATAAATTGAAAACCTATTTGAAAACATAATGATGGAAAACTTTCCTAACCAGGTAAAGGAAAGTGACATACAAGTCCAAGAAATGAAAAAAGTCCCAAATAAGATGAATCCAAAGATGCCCACACCAAGACACATCATAATTAAAATGAAAAAGGTTAAAGACAGAGAGAAACTTATAAGCAGCTAGAGAAAATCATTTAGTTACCTACAAGTCATCTCTCACAGGACTGTCAGCTGATTTCTCAACAGAAACTGCAGCTCAGAAGGGATTGACAATAAATGTTCAAAATTATGAAAAGCAAGGACCTACAAAAAAGATTACCCAGCAAAGCTATAATTTAGAATCAAAGGAGATAAAGAGCTTCCCAGACAAGTAAAAGCTAAAGGAATTCACACTACCAAACCTGTATTACCAGAAATGTTAACTTTTCTTCTTTAAGAAGAAAATAAATAAATAAATGAATAAATAAATAAGCAATAGATACATATCTATCAACAATTACTTTAAAAGAAAATGGATTAAATGTTCTAATCAAAAGACATATGGTAGTTGAATGGATAACGAAAGAAGACCTGTATATATACTGTTTATAAGAGACTTATTTCAGATCAAAAGATATACACAGACTGAAAGTAAAGGTATAGAAAAATATATTTCATGAAAATGGAACTAAACAAACAAAAAAGCTGTGGTAGCAATACTTATATCAGACAAAATATACTTTAAAACAATTCCACTTCTGGGTATTTATTTAAAAAAACAACGGAACACTAAACTGAAAAAACATATCCTTTCTAATTGGTGTTTCTAGTTTCTTGGGATATATTCCTAGAACAATTAGAAAGGATATATGCATCCCTATGTTCATAGCAGCACAATTCACCATAGCTAAGATTTGGAAACAGCCTAAATGCCCATCAGTAGATGAGTGGATTAAAAACCTGTGGTACATCTACACAGTGGAATACTATGCTGTGGTAAAAAAGAAGGAATTCTTACCATTTGCAATAGCATGGATGGAACTGGAGAGCATTATGCTAAGTGAACTAAGCCAGTCAGAGAAAGATAAATATCACATGATCTCACTCATTTATGGAATATAATGAACAACATAAACTGATGAACAAAAACAGATCCAGAGAAGCATCGATCAGACTGTCAAACCTCAGAGGGAAAGTAGGGGAGGGTGGGGGTAAGGGGGAGAGATCAACCAAAGGACTTGTATGCAAGCATATAGGCCTAACCAATGGACACAGACAACAGGGGGTTGAGGGCATGAGTGGGGGAGATGGGGGTAATGTGAGGAAAAGGATACATATGTTATAACTTAATCGAGAAAAAAATTAAAATCAAAACAAACAAACAAAAAACACAAGAAATTTGGAAAGTAAAACCTTATAAAAAAAACCTAAAAAGACATATGCATCTATATGTTCATTTAAGCAGTTTTTTATAACTAAAGGCCTGGTTCACGAAATTTGTGCATGGGGGGGGGGGGTCCCCTCAGTTCAGCCTGCAACCTCTCCAATCCAGAACCCCTCGGGGGATGTCCGATCCTGGGGATTGGGCCTAAACCAGCAGTCAACCATCTCTCTCACAATCTGGGACCACTGGTTCTTAACTGCTCACCTGCCTGCCTGCCTGATCACCCTTAATTGCCCCCCTGCTGGCCTGGTCAATCCCAACTTCCACCCCTGCTGGCCTAGTTGCCCCCAACTGCCCCCCCTCCAGCCTGTATGCCCCTAAATGCCCCCCCCTGCCAGCCTGGTTGCCCCTTACTGCCCTACATGATGGCCTAGTGGCCCCCAACTGTTCCCTCCACCAGCCTGGTCACCCCTCACTGCACCCCTCACTGTCCTGGTCACCCCCAACTCCTACCCTGCCAGCCTGGTTGCCCCACACAACCTGCTGCTCAGTCGTTTGGTCACCACTCAATAAGCCCCCTTCTGGCCTAGTCACCCCATGCAACCTGTTCAGTCATCCATTCGGTTGCAATGGTTTCTGAGGCATATATATATTAGAGGCCCGGTGCACAAAAATTTGTGCACTCGGCATGGGGTTCCTCAGCCGGGCCTGTGCCCCCTCACAGTCTGGGACCCGTCGGGGAACGACCACCTACTGGCTTAGGCCAGCTCCCTGGGGGATTGGGCCTAAACTGGAAGGCAGACATCTCTCTGGCAGCCCGGGAGCCTGCGGGGGATGTCCACTTGCCAGCGGGGAGCAGCCCTAAGCTGCAGTTGGACATCCATAGCGCTGATGAGGAGGCGGGAGAGGCTCCCACTACCACCACTGTACTGGCAGCCGTCAGCCTAGCTTGTGGCTGAGCAGAGCTCCCCCTGTGGGAGAGCACTGCCCACCAAGGGGCAGCTCCTGCATTGAGTGTCTGCCCCCTGGTGGTCAGTGTGTGTGATAGTGACCAGTCATTCTCAGTTGTTCCGCTTTTAGGGTCAGTTTGCAGATTACCCTTCTATTATATAGGATAGAGGCCTGGTGCATGGGTGGGGGCCGGCTGGTTTGCCCTGAAGGGTGTCCCCAATCAGGGTGCAGGTCCCGCTGGGGTTCCTGGCCAGCCTGGGTGAGTGACTGATGGCTGTTTTCAGGCTGGCCACACCCCCTTCAGAGTGGGGAGTCCTGCTGGAGTGCCTGGCCAGACTGGTTGAGTGGCTGATGGCTGTTTGCCAGCTGGCCACACCCCGTTCAGGGAGGGGGTTCCTGCTGGGGTGCCTGGCCAGCCTGGGTGAGTGGCTGATGGCTTTTTGCAGGCTGGTCAAGCCCCCCAGCGGGGACCCTCACCCCATGAGGGTGTGGCCATCCTAGGTGAGGGGTTGATGGAATTTGTCTGGCCATGGTCCCCAGCCACCCAAGCTCCCAGTGGAGGCAGGCTGGAAGCAGGTATCTGGGATTTATTTATCTTCTATAATTGAAAATTTGTTGCCTTGAGTGGAGGCCACAGCTGGCCAGGGCATGCGGTAAACTTGGCCTTCTCCATCGCTGGGGCAACCAAGCCTCCAGCTTGCTCCAGCTCTGTGGCTGCCAGCGACCATGTTGGTTGGGTTAATTTGCATATAGTCACTGTGATTAGCTGATGGGTGTGGCTTGGGGCATAGTGGAGGTGAGGTCAATTTGCACGTTTCTCTTTTATTAGGTTAGATCTAGCTAAAATATGAAAGCAACCTAAGTGTCCAACAATAAATGAATGGAGAAAGTGTCCATCAATAGATGAATGAACACAATGGAGTATGATATAGCCATAAAAAAGAAAAAAATCTTGTCATATGCAACAACATAGTGGATCTTAGATGGAGGATATTATGCTCAAATGTTTATCTGATTCCATAGTTGCAGGCACCTTCAATTAACTTGCTTAGGTGAATAAATCAGACATAGAAAACAAATGCTAGATGATTTCACTTATGTATGGAATCTTAAAATCAAATTAAATGAACAAGCAGAACACAAATAGAGAAATCAATACAGAGAACACATTTTGATAGTTACAAGATGGGAGGTTTTTGGGGGGATGGGTGAAAAAAGGTGGAGGATTAAGAAATACAAACTGTTAGTTACAGAGTAGTCATGGGGTTATAAAGTACAGCATAGGGAATATAGTCAGTAATATTATAATATCTACTACAGGCCCAGTGCAGGAATTCATGCATGGGTGGAGTCCCTCAGCCTGGCCAGCGATCAAGGCCTATTAGGGGGCCAGCCAGCCGGACGGAGGGACTGTGGGAGGTTGGCCAGCCAGGGGGAGGAACCGCTGGAAGTTGGGCTGCCAGCCCCCCCAGTTGGGGCCTAGGAGGAGGGGCCGCAGGAGATTGGCTGTGGGAGTGCACGGACCACCCAGGGGCAGCTCCTGCTTTGAATGTCTGCCCCCTGGTGGTCAGTGTGTGTCATAGTGACTGGTCGACCAGTTGTTCCAGCTGTTCAATTGTAATGGTTGCTTAGGCTTTTATATATATACTAGAGGCCCGGTGCACAAAAATTTGTGCACTCGGGGGGGAGGGGAGAGGGGGTCTCTCAGCCGGGACTGTGCCCTCTTGCAGTCTGGGACCCCTCAGGAGATAATGACCTGCTGGCTTAGGCCCGCTCCCGGGTGGCAGAGGGCAGGCCCAATCCCTAGGTGCAGCACCTGGTCGGGCTCAGAGCAGGGCCGATTGGGGAGTTGGGGCATGGCCCCCTGTCATGCACAGAGCAGGGTGGACCGGGACATTGTGATGCCACCCCTAGTCACGCTCAGGGTAGGGCCGATTGGGGGGTTGGGGCACTGCCTCCTGTCACACTCAAGGCAGGGTTGATAGGGAGGTTGCGGCGCCACCCCCTGTCATGCACAGAGCAGGGCTGATCAGGGGGTTGGTAAGCTGCCCCCTATCATGCACAGAGCAGGGCCCATCAGGGGGGTTGGGGCTCCGTACCCTGTCACACACAGAGCAGGGCCGATCAGCGGGTTGAGGAGCTCCCCCCTGTCATGCACAGAGCAGGGCCCATCAGGGGGTTGAGTAGCTCCTACCCTGTCATGCACAGAGCAGGGCCCATAAGTGGGTTGGGGAGCTACCCCCTGTCACTCACAGAGCAGGGCCGATCAGGGGGTTGAGGAACTCCCCCCTGTCACTCACAGAGCAGGGCCGATAGGGGAGTCGGGGCACTGCCCCTTGTCACACACAGAGCTGCAGGGTGATCAGGGGGTTGGGGAGCTCACCCTATCAGGCACAGAGCAGGGCTGATCAGGGGGTTGGAGCACCTTCCTCTGTCACGAACAGAGCAGGGTGGATAGGGAGGTTGTGGCCCCGCCCCTTGTCACACACAGAGCTGCAGGGCGATCAGGGGGTTTGGGCACTGCCCCCTGTCACACTGATCCCAGTGCCGGGAGGCATATTACCCTTTTACTATATAGGATAGAGGCCTGGTGCATGGATGGGGCCAGCTGGTTTTCCCTGAAGGGTGTCCTGGATCAGGGTGGGGGTCCCCACTGTGGTGCCTGGCCAGCCTGGATGAGGGGATGATGGCTGTTTGCAGCTGGTCACACACCCTTCAGTGTGGGGTCCCCACTGGGGTGCCTGGCCAACCTGGGTGAGGCGATGATGGCTGTTTGCAGCTGGTCACACACCCTTCAGGGTGGGGGTTCCCACTGGGGTGCCTGGTCAGTCTGGCAGTCTGGGTGAGGGGCTGTGGGCTGTTTTCAGGCTGGTGGGTGACTGAAGCTCCCAACTGCTCCTTTTTTATTTATTTTTATTTTTTATTCTGGGCCAGCTTTAGCTCTGGCTCCAGCTCTGAGGCCTCTGCTGCTGAAAGCAGGTATCTGGTTTGTTTGGGTTCTATAATCGAAACAATGTATAACTCCAGCTCTGAGATTCCAGTGGGCTGAAAGCAGGTTTCTGGGGTTTTGTTTAGCTTCTATATTTGTAACAATGTTTCAAACGGCAAGCTCAGAGGCCGGCAAGGCAGGCAGGGAACATTGGTTTCCTCCGTCACTGAAGCAAGCAAGCCTCATGTTAGCTTCAAACTGCCTGGCTGCTGGCCGCCATCTTGGCTGGCAGTTAATTTGCATATCTCCCTGATTAGCCAATTGGAAGGGTAGCGGATATACACTAATTACCATGTTTCTCTTTTATTAGATAGGATACATATATAGATGTATGCTGTCATATGGTTACTAGATTTATCAGGGTGATCACTTCATAAGTATATAAATGTCTAATCACTGGGTTGTACACTTGAAACTAATAAAATATTTTATGTCAACTGTAGTTGAAAAAATGAAGTTATTTTGTTAAAGTTTTTATTGATTAAGTTATTACATATGTGTCCTTATCCCCACGTTACTCCCTATTCCCCCACTCATGAAGTTATTTTTTTAAAAAAAGAAAAATTGAGCTTCAAATCCCAATTCTGAAACTGACTTATTGTGTGACCGTGGACAAGTGTCATAACTGTAACTCCTTGGCATTCTCATCTGTAAACAGGTACTTATTTTACGTGTTTACATGTTGGTTATTAGAGGAATTAAATAAAATAATGCAGGTTTAATGCTTTTACATTTGTGCAGTCATCATAGGTATTTTATACTTTATATCTGTTTGAGGTCTTGTCATTTTTAAAATGTTATGTGTGTTATAGCTGGGGTTATTTTTTAATTTGGTGGAATACTATAAGCAAGTTTGTATCTCATTTGATATGTGTCACATAGTAAATACTGATATTCTGTTAATGCTAGCTTTAAAAGACGAAGAGCCCTGGTTAAAGGAGAAGATAAGTAGCATCTCACTTCTCTCTAAACCACATTATGGCTGGCTCTGATCAAGGCACCATTCCATGCCTAATGATAGTATGCCTTCATTTCAAGCAATTAAGAAAAGACTATTGCTGCCCTATACATAAACTTAAATATATAAAGTGATAGCAGTATGCAGACCATGGATGGTATTACTAATTTCATGGAGGCTAATCAGGCAGAAATTTCTCTTCTTATAACAGTGACTGAACAATACTTCCAGGTATAATTATGCAATCTCTGTGGTTTAATAATACAATTCCGGTATTAGAAAGAATTGTCCAAGCCTTGAAAATAGGCAAAAGAGAGTCATTTCCGAGGAGTGCTGGGAGATATGCAGTGGGTCCTCTAGGGTTTATCTGATTCCATAGTTGCAGGCACCTTCAATTAACTTGCTATATTACAGTTCTGTGGGAGTAGGTGTTACTTGTAGAAAACTGATAGCAATGAAAATCATTCTTGATCGTGGATATGCAAATGCATTTTGTATAGTAAAAATTCTGCCCTGTAGAAAAGATAATTTCAAACACTACATTTTATTGCTTTATAGAATATTACCAGTGTTGCAATTTTAAGTAAATTCATTTAAGCATTCCTGATTATCTCCCAAATTTTTACTTGAACTAATCTTAAAACCTTACTGCTTCCTTCAATATAATTAATGAATTCCACAAATAAAATCTTAAGCACATTTTTTATTTAAATAACAATTATGATTTAACTCTTTGAAAATTATAATTTAATGCCAGTTCTGCTTGTATTTTTCTAAAAATAATAAGGAAGAAAAAAACCAGTGCAAAAAAGAATTTAGTTTTTAATTACATATAAATACTAGCACATTGTACAAAATATATAAGAAAGTTCACTGCAGTATTGCTTGCAACAATGAAAAACTTGAAAGGACCTATGAGTTCATCAAGAGGAGACTAGTATATAAGATACATACTAGGGGAATACTGTGTACCCATTTAAATGATTGAAATATATATATATATATATATATATATATATATATATATATATATATATATTAGAGGGGCATGGTACACAAATTTGTGCATGGGTGGGGTCCCTCAACCTGGCCAGAGATGGGGGCCAATTGGGGCCGGCCGGCCAGGGGGAGGGACCTCAGGAGGTTGGCTGGCCGGTTGAGGGGAGGGACTGTGGAAGGTTGGGCATCCATGGGAGGTTGGCTGTGGGAGGGCATTGACCACCAGAGGGCAGCTCCTGCATTGAGTGTCTACCCCTTGGTGGTCAGTGCATGTCATAGCAACTGGGTTGATCATTCAGTCGCTTGGTCATTTGGTCATTTAGTCTTTCATATATAATGGATACAGACATGATATCATCACTAAGTTTTTGTTATATAAGAAAAGAAAGTTACAAAAGCTCAGAGTAACCAGAAGGAAGGAAATAATAAAGATCAGAGCAGTAATAAACAACATAGAGACCAAAAAAAATCAAAAAACAATATAAAAGATCAACAGAACCAAGAGCAGGTTCTATGAAAGAATAAGCAAGATTGATGAACCTCTATCCAGGCTCACCAAGAAACAAAGAGACAGGACCCAAATAAACAAAATCAGAAACGAAAGAGGTGAAATAACAACAGACCCCACAGTCATACAAAGGATTCTAAAAAAAATACTATGCACAACTCTACTCCAATAAACTGGACAAACTCGACGAAGTGGACATATTCCTAGAAAAATGCAAGCTTCCAAAACTCAATCAGGAAGAAACAAAAAAAAACTGAATAGGCCAATAACTATGATAAAAATGAAACAGTAATCAGAAAGCTTTCAGCAAACAAAAGCCCTGGACCAGATGGCTTCACAGGGGAGTTTTACCAAACATTCAAAGAAGAATTAAAACCAATCCTTCTCAGATTATTACAATAAATTCAAGAGTAAGGAACACTTTCAAGCTCTTTCTATGAATCTACCATTATCCTAATCACTAAACCAGATTAAGACAATACAAAGAAAGAGAATTACAGGCCAATAACCCTGATGAACAGAGATGCTAATATCCTCAACAAAATTCTAGTAAACTGAATCTAGAATTATATTAGAAAGATCATGCACCATGACCAAGTGGGGTTTATTCCAGTGATGCAAGGATGGTACAATATCTACAAATCAATAAACATGATACATCACATAAACAAATTGAAAGACAAAAATCACATAATCATATCAATTGATGCAGAAAAGGCATTTGACAAAATCCAACACTCATTCTTGATAAAAACTTTCAGCAAAGTGGGAATAGAGGATCATGCCTCAACATAATAAAAGCTTTATATGACAAACCTACAGCCAACATCGTACTCAATGGGCAAAAACTAAAAGCATTTTCGCTAAGAACAGGAACAAGACAGGGATGCCCTCTTTCACCACTCCTGTTTGACATAGTATGGGATGTTCAAGTCATAGCAATCAGACAAGGAGAAGAAATAAAAGGCATCCAAATTGGAAAAGAAGAAGTAAAATTGTCATTATTCGCAGATGACATGGTATTGTACATAGAAAACCCTAAAGACTCCATTAAAAAACTACTAGACTTAATAAATGAATTCATCAATGTAGCAGGATACAAAATTAACACCCAGAAATCTATGGCTTTTTTATTCACCATTAATGAAATCACAGAAAGAGAAACTAAAAAAAAAAATCCCATTTATCATTGCAACAACAAATAATTGTAGATACTTAGGAATAAATTTAACCAAGGAGGTAAAGGACCTGTACTCCGAAAATTACAGGATGCTGAAAAAAAGATAGAGGAAGACATATACAAATGGAAGAATATACCATGTTATGGATTGGTAGAATCAACATCATTAAAATGTCCGTAATAGCAAAAGCAATCTATAGATTCAATGCAATCCCCATTAAAATACCAATGGCATATTTCAAAAACCTAGAACACACTCGCCAAAAACTCTTCTGGAGTAAAAAAGATACCCCAGTTATCTGCAGCAATATTGAGAAAGAAGAACAATGTTGGAGGGATCACAGTATCAGACATCAAGCTATATTACAAAGCTACTGTTCTCAAAACTGCCTGGTGCTGGCACAAGAACAGACATAGACCAATAGAACAGAACAGAGAACCCAAAGATTGACCAAAGCTATTATGCTCAATTAATATTTGACAGAGACAATGGAGTCAAGACAGTCTCTTCAATAAATGGTGTTGGGAAAATTGGACAGAAACTTGCAAAAAAAATGAAACTAGACCACCAACTTACACAATACAAAAAATAAATTCAAAATGGATAAAGAACTTAAACGTAAGATGGGAAACCATAAAAATCTTAGAAGAAGCTATAGGCAGCAAAATAGCAGACATTTGTCATAGCACTATTTTTACCAATACAATACAGTTCTTAGGGCAATGGAAACTAAGGAGAAAATAAACAAATGGAACTACATCAAAATAAAAAGCTTCTGCACAGCAAAAGAAATCATCAACAAAACAATAAGAAAGCCCACTGCATGGGAGAACATATTGACCAATATTATCTCTGATAAGGATTTAATCTCCATTTACAGGGAACTCATATAACTTAACAAAAGGAAAATAAACAATCCATTCAAAAAATGGGAAAAGGACCTAAATAGACACTTTTTGAAAGAGGACATACACAAGGCCAAGAGACATATGAAAACATGCTCAAAGTCACTAATCATCCAAGAGATGCAAATCAAAACAATAATGAAGTACTATGTCACACCTGTCAGGATGGCTATCATTAACAAATCAATGAATGACAAGTGCTGGAGAGGATGGGGAGAAAAAGGAACCCTCTTGTACTTCTGGTGGGAATGCTGACTGGTGCAACCAACGCGGAGAACAGTATGGTGCTTCCTCCAAAACTTAAAAGTGGAACTCCCATTTGACCCAGTAATCTTGCTTCTAGAAATGTATACCGAGAAAACAGAAACACCAATCAAAAAGGATATATAAATCCCTATGTTCATAGCATCAAAATTTACAATAGCTAAGATTTGGAAACAGCCGAAGTGCCCATTAGCAGCTGAGTGGATTAGAAAACTGTGGTACATCTATACAATGGAATTCTACACTGCTGTATAAAAGAAGGCATTCTTACCATTTGCTACAGCATGGATGGAACTAGAGAGCATTATACTAAGCAAAATAAGCCAGTCAGTGAAAGATAAATACCACATGATCTCACTCATTTGTGAATTATAATGAACATAAACTGATGAACAAAAATAGAACCAGAGACATTGAAACATCGAACAGACTGTGCAGCATATGAGAGAAGGTGGGGTGTAAGAGGGTTAAGATCAACTAAAGGACTTGTATGCATGCATATGAGCAAAACCAATGGACACAGACAGTGGGGGGGTGCGAGGGTTTGTGCTTGGGAGAGGGGGTTTTGGGGAAGAGGTCAATGGGGGAAAAAAGGAGACTCATGTAATTCTTTAAACAATAAAGAATTTAAAAGAAAAGCAAGTTACATAACACTGTGAATTATAACCCTACGTAAAGTACAAAAACGAATTTGTATACAATATCCTATCTAATAAAAGAGTAACATGCAAATTGAACGTCACTCTAACACAAGATGGCTGCCCCCATGTAATCAAAGATGGCTGCCCCCATGTGGAGGCTAGATGGCCACCACAAGATGGCCAGCAGGGGAAGGCACTTGGGGAAGATCAGGCCTGCAGGGTAGGGCAGTTGGGGGCAACCAGGCCAGCAAGGGAGGGCAGCAAGAGAGGACCAGGCCTGCATCGGAGGGCAGTTGTGGGGGACCAGGCCAGCAGGGGGAGGGCAGTTGGGGGCAACCAGGCCTGCAGGGGAGGGCAGTTGGGGGCAACCAGGCCTGCAGGGGAGGGCAGTTGGGGGGAACCAGGCCTGCAGGGGAAGGCAGTTCAGGGCAACCAGGTCAGCAGGGGAGGGCACTTGGGGAGGGACCAGGCCAGCAGGGGGAGGCAGTTTGGGGGCAACCAGGCCAGCAGGGGAGGGCAGTTGGGAGGGACCAGGACAGCAGGAGAGGGCAGTTGGGGGCAACCAGGCCAGCAGGGGAGGGCAGTTTTGGGGGACCAGGCCAGTAGGGGAGGGCAGTTGGGGGAAACCAGGCCAGCAGGGGAGGGCAGTTGGGGGCAACCAGCCCTGCATGGGCGGGCAGCAAGAGAGGACCAGGACAGCAGGGGAAGGCAGTTGGGGGCAATGGGGCTGGCAAGGGAGCAGTTAGGGGGTGATCAGACTGGCAGGAAGAAGCAGTTAGGGGCAATCAGGCAGGCAGGCAAGCGAGCAGTTGGAAGCCAGCATTCCTGAATTGAGAGAGGGATGTCTGACTGCCCATTTAGGCCCGATCCCACACCGGGCAGTCGGACATACCTAAACGGGCATTCAGACATCCCTCTGACAGTGCTGGCCCCAATAGCTCTGTGCCATCAGCATGTGAGAGCAGGGCTGATGCTATAAGAGTGCGGGAGCAGAGTTGGTGAGAGCAGGGCTTCTGGCGGACAGGGGACCAGGGGCCATGGTGGGTGGGGCCAGGTGGGGGCTTGGAGGATGGGCTGAGTGCATCCCTTGTGCCCACTGCAGCCTCACAGCCCACAGTTCCTTTCAAGGTGCACAAATTCATCCACTGGGCCCCTATTAGCCAAATATATATATATATATATATATATATATATATATATATATATATATATATATAAAATTCTAAAACATGAATAAACTGGTAGTAATGGTTATCTCTGAGGTATAAGCTTCAGAAAGGATAAAGAGTCTTTCAATTTTTACTGTCCACATCCATGTTGATCATTTTAAAAACTAAAACTTGTGCATTTTGGTAATTTAAACAGCAAAAATAAAAGAAAGAAATGATCAACTAAGCAACAACAATTTTTAAAAAACACATAATTTTGAACCATAATTCAAGAATAAAATAAGTCCCCCTCAGTCAATATGGACAGACAAAATGTTTTAATAAGTAAATAAATGAAGGATGAGACAAATCATCCTTATAGAAGAATTCCAAAATGTAAGTGTGTGTATGTGTGTGCACACAAGTTCATGTGTGTTTGATAAACTCCCTTTCAGGAGGTAGAGCTTTATTTCCCTCCTGCTTTGAGTGTGGACCTAATGATTCAGTTCCAAAGAAAAGAGTGTGAAAAGGTAAAAATAATACCATTACAGTGGAGACATTTGGAAACTACTACTCCCTGTGGTAGACAGAATAATGGCACCCCTGCAGAGATGTCCATATCCTAATCTGTGGAATCTCTGAATATATTATTGTATTTTAAAAAGGGTAATTAAAGTTGCAGATGGACTTAAGGTTGACAATCAACTGGTCTTTGTATAGTAAGATTAATCTGGATTAACTGGCTGGGTCCAGTATAATCACAACAGTCTTTAAATAGAGAGGAGGAAAGCACATTAGCGTCAGAGACAGATGTGACTATAGAAACAGTGTCAGAGTAATGCAATGTGAGAACCACTTAGCCCCCAGTGGCTGACTGAAGATAGAAGAAAGAAGCAATGGATGGAACTGAGAGAGCATTATGCTAAGTGAAATAAGCCTGTCAGAGGAAGATAAATATCACATGATCTCATTTGTGGAATATAATGAACAACATAAACTGATGAAAAAAAAACACAAACCAGAAACAGAGAAGCATCGATCAGACCCTCAAACTCAGAGAGAAGGTAGGGGAGGGTGTGGGTAAGGGTGAAAGATCAACCAAAGGACTTGTATGCATGCACATAAGCCTAACCAATGGACATAGACAACAGGAGGGTGAGGGCAAGAGTGTGGGGGGTAATGGGGGATAAGCACACACATATAATACCTTAATCAATAAAGAAATTTAAAAAAGAAAAAAAAGAGGCAATGGACCAAGGAATACAAGTGGCCCCTAAAAGTTGGATAATGCAAGAAAATGGATTCTCCCGTAGATTCTCTAGAAAGAAATGCAGCCATGCCAACACCTTGTTTTTAGCTCAGTCAGATCTATATCAGACTTTTGAAGGTAAATGGGGAAAAATAGTATATGATAACAAGTTTGAATGAATTCTAAAATTCAACATTTTTAATCTCCCCCTACATGTTTTATGTTTTAGATGACATACTTTACATAGTTTATCTTGTATATGTTAACTAATCATTGTAGTTACATTTATTTTCACTACTTTTGTCTTTTAACCTTCATACTAGATTTATAAATAACCAATCCATTACCTTTACTATATATTTACCTTTACCAGTGAGATTTATATATTCATATGAGTTCTTGTTCCAATTAGAGCCTTTTCTTTTCAGTTTAAAGAAGTCCTTCTCACATTTCTTGAAAGTCCTGGTTTGTGGTGATGAACCCCTTTAGCTTTTGCTTGTCTAGAAAACTCTCTCTCCTCCCGTCTGAATGATAACTTTGTTGGGTGGATAATTGATTGGAAGTTTTCTTTTTAATTTCACTACTTTGAATGTATCAATTTCACCACTTTGAATGTATCATGTCATTCCCTTCTGGCCTGCAAAGTCTTTGCTGAAAACTCTGCTTATAATGTTATTAAGGTCCTCTTGTGCATAACAAGTTATTTTGCTCTTGCTGCTTTTAACATTCTCTCCTTGTCTTTAACTTTTAACATTTTAATTATTATGTATCTTGATGTGAGTCTATTTGGGACCATTGATTAGTTGCTTATGTGTTTGGCCTTGGAGCTGATGAGTATGAGGACACACACTCTTTAACAGCTGTCTCTCAGTTTTCTATAAACTTATGGGTGGTTGTGGATGTGAGCAATGTTGGTTTTCAAATCTAGATATTTGGGGGATTTGTCTCTCAGATACAAGTTTTAAAAGATAGGGTGACCCAGTAAAGGAAACCATCAACAAAATGAAAAGACAAACTAATAAATTTGAGAAGATGTTCACCAATGATACATTCATTAAGGGGTTAATATTGAAAAATATAAAGAACTCATAGACTATAACAAAAAATGATACACAATCTGATTTTAAAATGGACAGAGAACCTGAAGAGACATTTCTACAAAGAGGACAAACAGACATATGAAAAGATGCTCAACATCACTAATAACCAGAGAAATGCAAATTAAAACCACAATGAGATATCATTTCATACCTGTCAGAATGGCTATATCAAAAAATTCCACAAACAACATATGTTGGCAAGGATCATCCAGTAAGTTATGTGTGTCCAACTACTGTATACCTGAAACTAATACAATATTGAATGTCAACTGTAATTGAAAAATAAAAATTAAATCAGAAAATGTTTTAAATAAAGATAGGGTGCCCTATGTGGGGTTCAAACCTTTAACTTCTCAGAGAGAACCACTGGGTTTTGAGTTCCTTCCCAATTGTTGGTCACCAGGCCAAGGGTAGGGTTTATGGCATGACTGTCTCAGTTTTTCCTACCCTCTTTGATGAGGACTGTTTTCTTGTTTGTCTCATATAGGAGTAACTCAGCTAGATTTTAGGGGGTTTCTTCATAGGAAATTGTTACATATGTAGCTGTACATTTAGTGTTCTTGATAGGAGGTGAGTTAAGGACTTCCATACATCACCATCTTAAACTGGTAACCTCATCTTCCTGATGATAGCAATTCTTACAGGCATGAGGTGATACCTAATTGTGTTTTTGATTTTTATATACCTGATGATTAGGGACCTTGAGCATCTTTTAATCTACCTGTTGGGTATCTCCTTAGAAAACATCAATTTAGGTATTACAACAAATCTTTAATGGATTTTTTTTATATTGAGTTGTGTGTGTTATTTAAGTATTTTGTATATTGACCCTCAATTTGATATATGGTTTGTAAAATTTTTCTCCCTTTTAATTTTGTTAACTCTTTCTTTTGCTGTGCAGACATTTTTAAGTTTGATGTGGTCCCATTTGCTAACTTCTGTTTTTGCCAGTTGTGCTTTTGGTGTCATATTAAAAAAAACTCATTGCTAAGACCAATGTTGAGGAGCTTCTTCCCTACATTTTCTTCAAGGAGTTTTATGGTATCACACCTCATGTTTAAGTCTTAATCTATTCTGAGTTAATTTCTGTCAGTGGTATAAGATAGGGTTTCAGTTCTATTGTTCTGCATGTGTTTATCCATTTGTAAGGGTGTTGTAGGACACACTTCTTGAGGTTGCATTTGCATAGCCAGCAGATTGTTTGGGTTTTAAAAAGTGTTCCTATTTATAGGTAACGATGTATGTGAGGGGCCAGTGAAGATTGTGGAGGAGTTAAACCTCCTCGATCCTGTCACTACTTAGCATTCTCATATCTAACAAACAGAGCAAGAGAATTCTAAGGCTGGTTTAATTTTCTTTATTTCCTTTAACTTTCCTGAACTTTTAGTTCAAAATTCTTACTCTTTCATTTGCTTTACTTTATATTTTCGTGTCTAATCCATATTTCCCCCTCTTTATATTATCCTAATCAGGTATGATTTAATATTCAGATAAATAATTAACCTGCAATTCTTATGACTAAGTAAGTGGTAAACATAAGTATGTCCATGTACAGTGGAATTTCACACATGGTAAACTAATGATATAGAGATCATTATATCTTCATTATTATCTTATAAATGGAAAAACAAACAAACAATAAAACACCAAAGTCTCAGAGAAAAGTTAAGCAACTTGCCCAGGATCGTATATGGCAGAGCTCAAATGTGTCTATTTCTAAAATTCATGTATTTTGGCTACACAAAGCAGACTCCACACAGTAGGCACATTGTGGGAAAAAAACAGGCCTGATTTGACACAGTTCTTTGAGACAAAAAGACCAGTCAAGGGAAAAACAGTGATTGAAATCATGGGTAATTTTTCATTGTCTTGTTATAATGTCTTTTTTGTGTGCCTTGCATGAATGGGAAGGCCCAAAGCCCTTTTGTCTGTTCATTAACTAATTATCATCAATAGAAACCTTTTAAACCATGGCTAGCCATTCTGTCTCCTACTTCTTTATTTGTTCTGTTAAAAGCAGCATGATACTTAAAGTAATAGAAGAGGCAAAGACAATAGGAGACATTTCTTATAAAAAGTGAATCTTTAGTTTCTTTTATACTGATATCAATTCCCCCAGCAACCTCCTAGCACACTCACATTTATAGACATAGTCATACTGACTGTATCATACAATGCCCTTTCTCAAACCAGAGCACTTTAGAAAGTGTTTATTGGTTACACTGAGTTAGGCTAGGTTCTGATGCAGTATATATTTTGAATTATATGTATCCTCCATTCCTAAGGTCAGACCCTGTTTCAAATTACTAGTTCATCATTTTAATAGAGATTAATAAATAAAATTATGCTTAAGGATCTCATTAGCTGAAGACAAAGTTTGTGAAATTTTATTCCCCCAAAAAGATTTTCAAAGTACACCACTAATTTGAATTACTGAGTAACAAATTTTTCTGAAAATAAAATCAGAAAGTCTCCCCAATCACTATTTTGTCTTATCAATGTATTTAGTGATATACATATTTGTCAGTCCCAATGTGTGAAATAACTATATTCAATGCCAAATTTTCTCTTTTCTCGCTTTCTTTTACTTAATATATTAAATATTTATAAAAATTAATCTAGCATTTTATATTACCCCTTAGATGAAGTCTAATTTCATTAACTTTTGAACTTTATCGGTAGTGAAACTCCTTAATTTGGAACAAATTATGTATTCATTCTGCTAAATATGAGATAACATGGTAGTTGCATTCAAGAAAGAAATACAAGTAATCCTATATAATAAAAGCCTAATATGCTAAGTGTCTGGTCATCTGGTGAGCAGTTGACTGTTCAACCAATCAAATCATAATATGCTAATGAAATGCTCCCTATGACGTGCACTGACCACCACAGGGCAGACAGTTGACCAGTTGACCAATCGCTATGACATGTACTGACCACCAGGGGGCAGAAGCTCTGACCAGTAGGTTAGCTTGCTGCTGGGGTCTGGCCAATCCAGACTGAGTGAGATGGGCCAGACACACCCTGGAGCCCTCCCACAGTCCCTCCCCAGTTGGACAACCTTCCATGTCCCTTCCTGGCCAGCCAGCCCTGATCGCCCTGATCCAGACTGGGCAAGATGGGGCTGGACACACCCTGGAGCCCTTCCACAGTTCCTCCCAGGTCCCTCAGCCTGGCCTGTGCCCTCACAATCCGGGACCCCTTGGGGGATGTCCGAGAGTTGGTTTCGCCCAATCCCACAGGCCATTCCCCTTGGGAGGGTACCAGATGCAGGACTCACAGCTGGTGAGCTCTGCTGCAGCAGCGCAAGCCTCTCCCAATTGTGACTGATTGGGCATGAGCCTGGGGCAAAGCGTAGTGGGGCTGGAATATGCAGAAGAGGTAGGAGCTGCAGGAGGCATTGGACTGTGGGTTTCAGCCCGATCCCTACAGGCCACCCCTAGGGACCCCACCTGTGCACGAATTCATGCACCGGGCCTCTAGTAGATTTAAAAAAGTTAAAAAATTGCTCTGTGCATTTGTTTTAAAAGTAGAAGATGGAAAAAGAGACTCCTACTCCCAGGTTTATATGCATCCCTACAATTTAGATAAAACAATGTTTTGCCCTGCAGCTATGCCTACCCTGTGTCACGTTGTTCTGTAAATATTCAGTGATGACTGAGGAGTCTGTTCAGGCAAAATAGACAGTCTGTTGGCCAGAAACATAGCCTATACTAACATACTTGCCCAACAGCTCCAAATCACATCATTGGTTTTAAAGCCAAATAAAGGCTTTTCATACATATCTCAAAACAGATTAAATACTGGATATTTTTAGAAAGTTTTTCATCAGAATGAGAATAAGCAATGCTTCTTTATTTGCTGAATTTAATTATATATTAAAATATACAGTATCATCTCTTATTACGACTACTCAGGGCATGCAAAAGTGCAGGTTTCATCCTTACTTTTCAACATGTTTCAATGGAAGACAAGCAATGATATTTTCTCTTATACGTATCTGCCTTGGGGGGAGGCGGTATTTGAGCTCTGATAATTAAGGGCCTCGGGATTTAGTTATTAATTATATCATTAGAAAAGGAGACATTTTACTACTTATCTCAAATATGACAAATAAGTTGAGATCCGTACCAGTTTATTTAATAAGTTGTTATAAAAGCTCTATATTGTATCGTGTAATTAGCTAGTGCCCCTCCCCCGAGTCAATCACTAAACAGGTAGTGACTTACAAAATAACTCTAAATCCTAAATGGACATTTCATTGTTTTTTCTAATTTCAATGTAAATCAGATTATTTTTACTTTCTGCATTGTTCTGTCATATCCAGGGCAATATATGACAATAACTAATTCCATTTATATATGTGGTAAACACATTTCACTCATTACCTTATTTAATGTATACAACATTACCAAGAGTTTATAATTCCTATTTTTTTAAAATCTCTACTCATGATTTTTCCTTGTGAACACCAAATGGATAAATTGCTCTCAGGCTATTCCTGAATTCACTCAGCTTGTGTTTTTAAATCCTAGTTTGAGTTTGAAGCACTGAAATTAGACTAGGAGGGCCTGGTTCTTACCTAATGGGTGTGGGAAAAGTGTTACATCACTTGCCAAATGTCATTGGTCAAATGGAGTAATGTCCGGAAGAAAAAAATACAGTAAGCCTCTACCATTTCTGCATAGTGTAAAAATCATTTTACTTCCATATAAATGTAAAGGTCAATTAGTTAGGCAATAAAAAGTTTAAATGAAGAAAATATATGAGAAAAGGTAATTGAATAGATAAATTGAGAAAAAGCATAAGAATGGGTAATTTTAAATATGCTCTGATGAGCTCAGGCCCAATATAGATACTAAGAACAGCTTGAGTAGAGCTTAATATCTAAGAATAAACAGAAATAAGGAAATGTGTAAGAGGATCATGGAAAGAGAAAATGAAGAATCATTCAAGAACTACTACCCAGGGTTCTTTAATAGTGCCGCTGACTCATCTTGTTGGGCCCGAAGAATATTTGAAATGGCAAAGGCACATTTTCCAAGGATAAAGTATGGTATAGTGAAAAGATGATGGACTTTTGTGTTGGACATATTGGAGTGTGAACCTTCATTCCACCACTTCTAGCAGTGAAATTTTGAATAAATTACTTAAATGTTTTCATCTTGATTTCTGATCTTTGAATAGTCTTGATAGATATACAAAAGACAGATTCAATCCTGGATATATTTCTTTAAATATATATTTTATTGATTTTTTACAGACAGGAAGGGAGAGGGATAGAGAATTAGAAACATTGATAAGAGAGAAACATCGATCAGCTGCTTCCTGCACACTCCCTACTGGGGATGTGCCCGCAACCAAGGTGCGTGCCCTTGACTGGAATAGAACCTGGGACTTTTGAGTCTGCAGGCTGATGCTCTATCCACTGAGCTAAACCAGTTAGGGCTATCCTGGATATTTTTTGAACTTTATATGTGCTGAAACTCCTTAAAGCAGTGGTTCTCAACTTTGGCTGCACATTAGAATCACTTGGGAATGTTTTTAAAATCCTGATTTCTGGGCCTCATCCTCCGGAAATTCTGTTTCTTTGTTATGGGGTGAGGCCACAACATTAGTAACAAAGAAACAGAACTTCGGGAAGGTGAGGCCCAGAAATCAGGATTTTAAGAAGATTCCCAGGTGATTCTAATGTGCAGCCAAGGTTGAGAACCACTGCCTTAAAGAGTTGGAAACAATCCATCTGAGGATTGTTTAAGGACTATGTGAAATAACTTATGTACAGCCTTTAGTGCTATGCCTGGTACATAGTAGGCACCTGCTGCTCTTTCTGAGTTTGTAAAGTTTGCCTCACTATAGCGATTTTATATTCTGCCATCATATTCCTTCTAGAAATAAAATATTATAAGATAGAAATATTTACAAGAGTATTGGAATAAGCAATCAGGAAACTTGAGTTCTATAACTAGCTTGCATATTAGCATATTGCTGAGCCTTGGGCAAGTAGTTTACTCTCAAAGGTTCTTATGTTCTTATATAAAGAGTAGGGAAAAAAGTATGGTCACATTATTTCCAATAGGTTTCACAAACCTTATATTCTACTAGAGGCCCGTTGCATGAAGAGATTCGTGCAATAGGCCTCCTTCCCCTGGCTGCCAGCACCAGTTTTCCTCTGGCACCCGGGACCCAGGCCTTTGGTCCAGCCGCAGCAGAAAAGTCAAGCCTCTTCAGTCTTCAGTCTTCACTGGGATGGAGCCTTCAGTCTTTGTTCAGCGCCTACGTATGCAAATTAACTACCATCTTTGTTGGGTTAATTTGCATAATCATCCTGATTGGCTGGTGGGCATAGCAGAGTGACACCAATTTGTATGTTTCTCTTTAATTAGTGTAGATGATTCCTCAAAAAGGGGTAATTCTTATACATGAATTAATGATTAGACATAGTTAATTCATATCAGCTGAAACTAAGCTTTAAAGTGAACAATGTAACAAAATATTTTAACTGGATTAGAGTAATATTTAAAGGGTAAGATTATTGCATCACATAAATACTCTTCAAAAGTTAGAACTGAATTTTATATAAAACTTATTTTTTTCAGAAGTATAGAGCTCTCAGCCTAGTTAGAAGGAAACATTCATTATTGTGACTGTTCTTTTAGAAATTCATTTTGGGTTCACTTTTCATTATAGGATCCCTGCACAGTTTTCAAATATCATGAAGGCATAAACATGATTACAGCTTTCTCATTCTACAGATGAGTAACTAAACTATGATGCAGAGAAGTTAAATAAATTACCCAGTGCCCACCCATGAGGGATAAATTCTGATGCCACAAATTCCATTTTCCTGACTGCATTGCTCACCATTATTACCTGCTCCCAGATTCCTGAAAGACTCATTTGCTTTTGGTAAGCTCAGACATGTCATTTTCTCTTTCTACAGTGCTGCTTTTCAGGAGAAAGAGTATCTATAGTTCAAATTCAGCCCAAATAGCACCATCTCAAGGGAGAAGATTACTCGGACCAAACATGTTCACTACTTTACTTTTTAGTTGATAGTCTGGGGAGAAAATTGATCTTGTCAACCACTTAGCCTTTCTCAAAGTCCTACAGTAGTACTCTGCTAAATGGCATTCAGTTCATTTGGATGTGTTGAGTTTCCAGATCATAAACTCCTAAAGGGCATAGTCTATGATTATTTGGCTAATTTTCTATCACTTGTGACTCTGGATGCTTAATAAATACTATTTCATGGTAATGATGATGATGACAAGTTAATGCTCCTCAAAGTGTCAACCAACCAGTCAATTTAGTGAAAGTCAAACTGGTCACTTGATGTCATAAAAAAATCCAGTTACTTGATTGAATAAATTATTCAAATTGTAGCTGGTTACTTTTAAGGTTTTACAGACATAACAAACATTAAAATTGCTTCCATATTGAGAATAATTAAGAGAATTCTTCATAGCTATGCATTAGTAGTTAATTTTAACTAATCAACTAGAAACTATGAAAAAGCTGAGTAAAATTGCTGTTGAAATTATAAAATATAATCATATAGGCATGGGATCTTAATAACTTCCTTAAGATAGCCCTTCCAAGCCATGAATTTATGTTCTTATATTCTTAGCAGAGAAATTCACTGGATCAACTTCACTAATGATGGCCTAGTTCAATTAGCCCCCAAGCAGGAGGCTCCCAAATACCATTTATTGGCTTATATAACTTTCACTTCCATGTCTACATTAGGAAAATAAACTGGAAAAGTAAATTCATGGAAGACAGTAAACAATAAATACTGCCAGAAACAGAATCCAGAGGACTGTGCTTTGCAGTCAAGATGGTGGGGTAGGTAAATGCTTTGCTTGCTTCCTTCCAGTACCACATCAAAGTTACAATTAAATTATAGAAAAACCACCACTAAGAACCACATGAATATTATCTGGACAATAATCTTATAGAGAAGACACAAAGAAGCCATGACAAGACTCATCAGAAGGGTGGTGATGCAGAATGGGTAAGTCCCATACCCATGGTGTAGCAATAAACAATCAAGAGGGAGAGATTCAACATGGCAGCAGAGTAGGTGGAAGTTGCACTCACCTTCACACAGGACCAAATTGGAATTACAACTAAATTGTGAACAGTCAACCTGAATAACCAAATGAGACTAGCAGAACAGAATTCTCATAACCAAGGATTTACAGAAGTCACATTGAGACTATTGGTAAAAGAGCAGAGACATGAAAAAGGGCTTCCCCTCTTCCCACTGGTGGTGGCTGAGAATCTGGAGCAATATCTCTGCTGCAATGGTCCCCTTTGAGGAGCAAGGGATATCAACCCCACACAGGGAAGCCCAGAGCAACAGAGCCAGCAAGAGGAGCCCACATAACATTGGGCTGTGAAAATCAGCCAGGTTTCCATTGGCTAGGGAGAGACAGTAGTTTGCTAGAGAACCAGATGCCCTGTTAAAGGGCCAGCACACAAAATCTCATTCATGGTTATTCACTCTCCAGTGGTTCTCAACCTTCCTAATGCCGCTACCCTTTAATACAGTTCTCCATGTTGTGGTGACCCCCAACCATAAAATTATTTTCGTTGCTACTTCATAACTGTAATTTTGCTACTGTTATGAATCATAATGTAAGTATCTGATATGCTATATGTGTTTTCTGATGGTAACGACCCGCAGGTTGAGAGTCTAGACTCTGGTAGAGGGAAGGCAGCTCAGAAGGTTGTGTGGCTTTGGGGAGAAGGCTAAGACAATAGCCACCAAGGTCGTTGTGCTGAGTCCACAACCATGCCACCCACAGATGCCATCTTTCCAGGGATGAGCATTCCCCTCTATATGGCATCAGCTTAAAGTAATGAACTAGTCCCACCCTCTTGACACCACAGAAATACAAAGGATTGTAAGGAAATACTATGAACAAATATATGGCAACAAATTAGACAACCTGTAAGTAATGGATATAAATTATTAGGAACATATAATCTTCCAAAGCTAATGAAATCAAATCAGTAACTTAAAAACTCCAAACAAACAAAAGCCCTGTATCAGAGGGCTTCACAGGTGAATTTTACCAATCATTCAATGAAGAAGTAATACCTACCCTCTCAAACTATTCCAAAAAATTGAAGATGAGGGAAGCTCCCAAACTCATTTTATGAGGCTAGCATGACCTTAATACCAAAATCAGAAAAAGACACTGAAAAAAATCAGAGTCCCACCCATATCCCTGATGAACATCTATACAAAAATCCTCAACAAAATATTAGCAAACCAAATCCAGCAATACATTCAAATATACCATGGTCAAGTGGGATTTATTCCCAGAATTCAAGGTTCATTCAATATCTTCAAATCAATATGATGCACTATTTAAACAAAATGAAGGGTAAAAATTATGTGATCATATCAATAGATGCAGAAGCATTTGAGAAAATTCAACATCCATTTAGGAGAAAAACTCTCAGCAAAATGGGAATAGAAGGAACATACCTCAACATAACAAAGGCCATATATGACAAACCCATAGCTAGTATCATACTCAACACTGAAAAATAAGATGGATTAGTATTGTATAGTTGAATCTAAGGGAAAACAGTGTTTCAAGAAGGATTGATTGGGTTGTCAACATTGCTACTAAGAAATCAAAGAAAATTGGAATAGTAAAGTTTATTTAGAGACACTGTTGACCTTAGACACATCTGTTTTTATGGAGAAATGGAACAGAAAGCTAAATTGTAGTGGGTCAGTGGAAGGTAAAGAAATTGAGACCATGAATAAAATAAACTATAATTGGTTTTTAGAAAATAAAAACAATATATATATATATATATATATATATATATATATATATATATATAGGCAGAAATGACTAGCAGGGGTGGGCAAACTTTTTGACTCGAGGGCCACAATGGGTTCTTAAACTGGACCGGAAGGCCGGAACAAAAGCATGGATGGAGTGTTTGTGTGAACTAATATAAATTCAAAGTAAACATCATTACATAAAAGGGTACGGTCTTTTTTTTTTTTTTTTAGTTTTATTCATTTCAAATGGGCTGGATTCGGCCCACGGGCCGTAGTTTGCCCACGGCTGGACTAGAGGCTAAGAGGAGTTATAAAAAGCTACTTTTTAATTGAATACAAAATATTACATTTATAAGAGTGTTATACATGAGGTGGCTCATTAGTCAATTGTTAGATTTTCTAAAATTTTGAAACCAATGTTAAAAATAGTAATTTAAAAAACTTAAGTTGCCCTAGCCAGTTTGGCTCAGTGGAGAGAGTGTTGGCCCATGGAATGAAGGGTCCCAGGTTTGATTCCCGTCAAGGGCATGTGCCTTGGTTGCAGGCTTGATCCCCAGTGGGGGTTGTGCAGGAGGCAGCTGATCAATGTTTCTCTCTCATCGATGTTTCCAACTCTCTATCCCTCTCCCTTCCTCTCTGTAAAAATCAATAAAATGTATTAAAAAATAAAAAAATAAAAATAAAAAACTTAAGTAATATAAACTCATACTTAAGTAAATTATATTAAAACCAAAGACATAAAAACTCAGAACTCATCAATTCTTAATTAATTATATTTATCATTATGCATATATGAGGTCATTTATGTTGATTGTATCTTCATGGTGGGAATATTATATACAACTAGAGGCCCAAGCATGAAAATTCATGCACTCAGGAAGGGGTCCCTCAGCCTGGCCTGTATCTTCTCACAGTCCAGGAGCCCTCAGGTGAGGTCTGACTGACGGCTTAGGCCCACTCCCCATTGCCCTGCCACCACCACTGGTGGCCTCCCTCTGGAGGAGGTGACAAACAGGCCGATTGGGGGATGGTGCTGGCCAGCGAGTGGCCAGCCACACCCCCCCATCATCCTGCCACCACCCATCACTGCTTTCCCCTGATTGCAATCCCCTCCCTCTGCCCACTGGCACCTCCCTTGGCTGGCCTGGTGCCACCCAGTTGCCAGCCCCACCCCCTGCTGACTGGTCATTTTTCCATTTAGTTGATTTACATATTAGGCTTTTATTATCTAGGACTAGAGGCCTGGCTTGCACCCTCTCAGGAGGCGCAGGCCTAAGCCAGCAGACAGACATCGCGCTTGGGCTCCTTAGCATTGCTGTGGAGGCAGGAAAGGCTCCCGCCATTTCCGTTGCACTCACCAGCCATGAGCCCAGCTTCTGGCTGAGCAGCACTCCTCCTGTGGGAGTGCACTGACCACCAGAGGGCAGCTTCTATGTTGAGTGTCTGCCCCCTGGTAGTCAGTTCACATCATAGCAACAGGTTATCCTTCCGTTTGGTTGATTTGCATTTTAGGGTTTTATTATATAGGATGACTTACTACTGCACTGCACTTCTCAACTCTAAGTTCAGTGACATCATGACATCATTGGCCAAGAAGGAAGTATTCACACCCAGAAAGTGGCAAATATTATAAAGGCTTGATTTATTCATTTTCATGGTTGTTTTCTAGAAAGAACATAATAGAAAAAATCTTAATGCTGATTAAACTTAAAAATTGTGTCTGTGACCATTGTATTGTGAAGAGGACAAAAAACTGAAGAAAAGTTATGCCAATATTTAAAAAAAACAACTCTTAGGCTTTTTAAACAGAAAGTCATGTAACTGATGAATATGTTACATTTTGACATTGGTTTCTTTTATTTTTTTTTAGATCCTCACCGGAGGATATGTTTTTCTTGCTTTTTTTAGAGAGAGTTGGAGAGAGAGAGAGAGAGAGAGAGAGAGAGAGAGAGAGAGAGAAACATTGATTACTTGCCTCCCATATGGGCCAGAGCCAGTGTTCGGCAAACTGCGGCTCGGCAAACCGCAGCTCACGAGCCACATGTGGCACTTTGGCCCCTTGAGTGTGGCTCTTCCACAAAGTACCGACTTCTGCGCATGGGCCACGAAGTTTCAAGCGCACTGTACATGCACAACCGCATGTGGTATTTTGTGGAAGAGCCACACTCAAGGGGCCAAAGAACTGCATGTGGCTTGTGAGCCATGGTTTGTCAAACACAGGCGCCAGACGGGATCAAACCCGCAATAACCTCGGTATGTGCCCTGACCAGGAATCAAACTCACAACCTTTTGGTGTACAGAAGGATGCTCCAACAAACTGAGCCACCTGGCCAGGGCAACAGGTTCATTTCTTAACATTCATCTTTCTAAATAATGTAAATAAAAATGTCAGTTAATGTTCATGTTGGAACTAGTCATTTCTCAATTACAACCACAAATTGGCTATTAATATACAAGTTTAACAAAAACAATGTTAGCATTAAGTGAGAATAAATTAATTATATGAAATAGCATATTTTATTATTTGTTATTCAGTGCTATACGTAGTTTTTATTAATAAAATATATAATTATGCACATATGTGCATGTTGGTTATTAAACAGTTATCAGCACATTTAAATAAAATCATAAGAAAGATAATCAAATTTTTACAATTCTATACTTGAGTTACTATTATTTGTGAATGTGAAATGATCTTAAAGCATGGACAAGACAATGCAGGCCTGGGGCATCAGTCAGACGATATACAGAGATGGGCAAAAGGAGGTTTACAATTGTAATACAAATAAATAATATAAGAATAAACTGTTGTTTCATGTATTCACAATTGCAAACCTACTATTGCCTCCTGCTTGCTCCAGCTCTGTGGCCACAGCCAACTGAAAGCAGGTATCTGGGGTTTATTTATCTTCTATAATTGAAACTTTTTGCCTTCAGTGGAGCTCAGAGCCGGCTGTGGCAGGTGGGAAGCTTGGCTTCCTCCATCACTGGGCAACCAAGCCTCCTGCTCGCTCCAGCTTCATGGCTGCTGGCTGCCATCTTGGTTGGGTTAATTTGCATATAGTCGCTCTGATTGGCTGGTGGGCATGTATTATGGTGTAGCGAAGGTACGGTCAATTTGCATGTTTGTCTTTTATTAGTGTAGATTACCCTTTGATTGGTTGAATGGCTGACCAAACGACTGGACACTTAGCATATTAGGCTTTTATTATATAGGATGTTTTAATGAACATGTCAGTACAGATATCTCTTTAACATGTTGATTTCAATTTCTTTGAATATATACTCAGAAATAAAATTGCTGGATCATAATGTAGTTCTATTTAATTTGTTGAGGAATTTTCATTCTATTTTCCATAATGGCTGTACCAATTTACATTCCCACCAACATTTTGAAAATGTTCCCTTTTCTCCATATCTTTGCCAATACTTGTTTGTTTGTTTTTTTTAATAAAAGCCAAGAGGTGATATTATATTGTAACTTTGATTCGCATTTCCCTGATGATTAGTGATGTTGAGCACCTTCTTATATAGCTGTTGGCCATTTGTGAGTCTTCTTTGGAGAAATGTCTATTTGAGTCTTTTGCTCATTTAAAAAATTTGGTTTCTTGGGGGACTTTGCTACTGTTTGTATGAGTTTCATATACATTTGGATACTAATCCCTAGCATAATTATAGGGTATGTAAGCATTTACCACCATTCTGTAGATGACCTTTTCACTCTGTTTTTTGTTTCCTTTGCTGGAGAAACTTTTTAATTAGATGCCATCACACTTCACCTTTGTTGCTGTCACAGTTCTTTCTTCTTTTCTGAATTTTGACAATTTTATTTTAGTGTGTCTAGGTCTAGTTTCCTGTGGATTTGTCAACTTTATAGGCTTTACAGCTTCATGAATCTGGATGTCTATTTTCCTCCCAAGTTTGGAAAGTTTTCCACTATTATTTCTTTAAATAAGCTTTCTGGGTTTTTTCTTCTCTTCTCCTGCTAGGGACCCCCCCACCCCCATAAAACCCACAGGATTTTTTTTTTCATTTTCATTATTACTTTTTTATTTCTTACTATATAATTTCAAATTACAGGCAGTCTTAGGGTTATGTCAGATTTGATGTACGTCGTTTTGTGGTTATGTAGCCATCTCCCATTTATTTATTTAAAAAAAGTTCCATCATTTTGACATATGTACATATGTGCTTTATGTTTTTTTTTTTATTATTTATTTGCCACAAATAAAAGTCAGGAATTGCTATCTTTCTTTTAAACTTGTTTTTCCTGTTTCACTTCATTACTGCTGTGTATGTGCTCCATGTGAGTGATGTAGGTGCTTATGGAGGTGGGTTTCGACTTAACGGCGAAAATTGCATTACCTTGTGCTGTAGGAACAGATCTCTGATGTAACCCGAGTATCTACTGTACCTATTTTTCAAAGCTTAGTAATTTAAGATTTTCTTTATCTAAAAACATGTTAACACCCTAACCCAGGGGTGGGCAAACTTTTTGACTCGAAGGCCACAATGAGTTCTTAAACTGGACCGGAGGGCCGGAACAAAAGCATGGATGGAGTGTTTGTGTGAACTAATATAAATTCAAAGTAAACATCATTACATAAAAGGGTATGGTCTTTTTTTTTTTTTTTTTTAGTTTTATTCATTTCAAATGGGTCGGATCCGGCCCGCGGGCCGTAGTTTGCCCACGGCTGCAACCAGTTTGGCTCAGTGGATAGAGCATTGGCCTACGTACTGAAGGGTCCCAGGTTCGATTCTGGTCAAGGGCATGTACCTTGGTTGCGGGCACATCCCCAGTGGGAGGTGTGCAGGAGGCAGCTGGTCAATGTTTCTGTCTCATCGATGTTTCTAACTCTCTATCCCTCTCCCTTCCTCTCCATAAAAAATCAATAAAATATATTAAAAAATAAAAACATGTTAACAAATGTTAAAATGTTATACGTGCATTTTGAAAATTATAATATAAACATGAAACACAAAACTTCCTATGTTAAACACTGATTTCCTATGGTTGACTTGGATTTAGATACTGATATTTTATGTTTCATGAAAAGGAACTGTGAAAGTTGTGTCAATACGTATAGTTGTACTATTATCCCTCATACAAAATCTCATAAGCAGGTAAAGGAATAGAATTTTTGGTAGCATTGCATTAATAGGGGAAGATTGTGACAATATACTAGTAAACATTCATCATTACCATTAATAATGGTTCAATTATATAATAGAATACTATACAGCTACTAAAGTGGGTTATTTTATCTATATACACTGCTATGAAAAGTTATTGAAAATATATTATTAAGGAAATAAAACAAATGAATTGACAAAATGCATGCTATGATCCCGGCTGGGCATATAAACAAGATATATGAGACCCACTGCCACCATCAATGGATAGGTCATGATCAATGACTTCAGTAGGATTGGTACACTAGATAAGAATAAGGCAGGCCCTGTGTTTACTCTTTGTCTATGGAGCCAGATTACAACACAAAGCCAGGTTAGTTAAATACATATAAAACAGGCCCCAGAATGTTCTTGACATTCCCAGATGCCACTGACAAGAGCTCTATTTGAACACTGAAATAGAAATGTGGAAGGTGTGGCATATAATAAGGCCATTAAATCTTCCTATTTCCATTATAGAATGGCAGTTATTTGCCACAGAAGCATGTGGAAAGGTGAGGGAAAATCATAAATAGCTTCGTAAACTCACAAAAATGTATATTAATTTTCAAACCCTGCCAGCTTCCAACTTTACTACTGTTAGTGTGTAAAAATGAGAACAAATATAAATATTTCTGACATATTTTGACAAATTTTTCAGTGCATATAAGTTGGCAGTAAAATAGCATCCTAGAGAGCTTCAGTTATCATGGAGGCTGGATGTGATTTCTTATTCTAATTTAAAGTCTCATAGTAATATTAAAACTTGACCCCATCTCAACACTGATTTCACAGTCTTTTAATTAAATCCACTTTAAAGAAAGGACTTAGTTCCCCAACCATATGTATCACATATGGGGTTATGGAAATAATTATGCTCTTGATTTAATACAGTCTGTCTTTTTCTTGAACATTTTTGGTGAAAAACGTAGTTGGAGAGCTAATAGAAGGGAAGGAAAAGATGAGTATCCAGAGAAAGTAATAGTAAATATAGAAAAGGAGGCATAGTAATGAAAGTTATAGTTATGCACAGAGAGGAAGTACCTACTAGTAAAAAATTCTAGTTGAGAACATTTTAAAAATTGGTGCATAATAATTTGAGTTTCACAGAATGAATAGGTATCTTTTGCTTTATGCCATTTCAGTTAGGGTAGGCAGTCTCTAAAAGGAACCCTGTAATCACTTCTCCTTGGGTGTGGAGTAGAATCAATGACTTGTTTCTAACAAATAAAACACAGCAAAGGTTGTAAAAGTAATGGGAAGTACGTATCAAGGTTAGTTTACAAAAGACTCTGGCATCCATCTTGTTCTCTCTCTCTCTCTCTCTCTCTCTCTCTCTCTCTCTCTCTCTCTCCCTCTCCCTGCCATTGCTCTGGTGGGGAAGCCAGCTACCATGCTCTGAGTACTTTTGTGTAGAGGCCCAAGTGCCAAGGAACTGAGGAACCAATATTGCTGGCCAATGGCCAGAGAAGAACTAAACTGTGATCTAGAAATTTATATAACTACTAGAGGCCAGTACACGAATTTGTGCAAGGGTGGGGTCCCACAGGGTGGCCTGCGGGGATTGAGCTGAAACTGGCAGTCCAATGCCACCTGATGCTCCTGCCTGCCACTCTCACTCATCCTGGCCCCGCTGTGCCTGCCATGGTCTTGCACCCAATCAGTCCCAATTGGGAAAGGCTCACGCCACAGCAACGGCAATTGCCAGCTTTGAGCCCCATATTTGGTGCCTGTCACAAGGGGGTTTGGGGGAGCTGGGATGTGATTGGCCCTCCAGACGGACAGTGGGACACTCTTGCTGGCCTGGGATTCAGATCCATCCCACTGACATTTGTGAAGGTTGTCAGGATCCACCTGGTGGCCACTTTTATATTGTTTCTTCCTTGCAGAGCATCTAGGGAGGGGAAGTGGTGGCTGTGTCTGAGGCTGACTTTCAAGAGGACTGTGGTGCTGTTGGGATCATGCCAGCGGCACTGGTCTGTCGATGCCTGGACCATTCTCCAGAGATTGGACCTGCAGGGCTACTGAGGGAGTGAGTGGCTGGTGCTGGGTTGGTGGATCACAGGGATGGATTAGTCAGCTGAGTGGCGCTCCCACTGTGGGAGTGCACTGACCACCAGGGGGAAGCTCCTGCATTGAGAGTCTACCCCCTGGTGGTCAGTGCGTGTCATAACGACCCGTCAACTGGTCATTCAGTCGCTTAGGATTTTATATATATACTAGAGGCCCGGTGCAGAAAAATTTCTGTACTCGGTGGGGGGGCGTCCCTCAGCCCGGCCTGCGCCCTCTCGCAGTCTGGGACCCCTTGGGGATGTCCACCTGCTGGCTTAGTCCCACTCCCCGGGGGATCAGGCCTAAGCTGGCAGTCAGACATCCCTCTGGCAGCCCGGGAGCCCACGGGGGATGTCCACTTGCCAGCAGAGAGCAGACCTAAGCTGCAGTCGGACATCCTTAGTGCTGCTGAGGAGGAGGGAGAGGCTCCAACCACCACCACTGTGCTGGCAGTTGTCACCCTGGCTTGTGGCTGAGAAGAGCTCCCCCTGTGGGAGCTCACTGACCACCAGGGGGCAGCTCCTGCATTGAGCGTCTGGCCCCTGGTGGTCAGTGTGTGTCATAGTGACCAGTCATTCCCAGTCATTCTGCTGTTAGGGTCAATTTGCATATTACCCTTTGATTATATAGGATACAGGCCTGGTGCATGGGTGGGGGCCGGCTGGTTTGCCCTGAAGGGTGTCCTGGATCAGGGTGGTGGTCCTGCTGGGGTGCCTGGCCAGCCTGGGTGAGTGGCTGATGGCTGTTTGCAGTCTGGTCAAGCCCCCCAGTGGGGATCCTTACCCCATGGGGGTGTTGTCAGCCTGGCTGAGGGTCTGAGGGCATTTTGCAGGCTGGTCACACCCCCTTCAGGGTGGGGGTCCCCACTGGGGTGTCTGGCCAGCCTGCATGAGGGGCTGATGGCATTTTGCAGGCTGGCCACACCCCTTCAGGGTGGGGGGCCCTACTGGGGTGCCTGGCCAGCCTGGGTGAGGGGCTGATGGCTGTTTTCAGGTTGGCCAGGCCCACGGGCTGGAAGCAGGTATCTGGGATTTACTTACCTTCTATAATTGAAACTTTGTAGACTTGAACGTAGCTCAGGGCTGGCCAGGGCAGGTGGGAAGCTTGGCTTTCTCCATCGCTGGGGGAAACCCAAGCCTCCTGCTCGCTCCAGCTCCGTGGCCGCCACCATCTTTGTGATGGAGTGAGAGAGTGATGGTTAATTTGCATATTACTCTTTTAGTAGATAGAATATAGATAGTCTAAGATTACTTACTCTGTGAGATTAAAGTCTTGTACTCTTAACTATTGCTGTTGACTTATTACTCATGGGGAGCAATAGCAGTTATTACATGGTAGGGAGATTGTATTTATTATGCTGTTCCTTAAAAGATAGACTTGAGGATCACTTCATCCCTAAGGTGACAGAAGCAAAGTAATGCAGGGTGGCCTCTGCTATTTCACAACTTATTTTTTACTCTTTACTGAGTAATTTGGGGCATTGTTTAGTTCATCTTTAATTTTAAATTTAATTTTGTAAATGAAATTACAACATAAGATCAACTATGACTATAATTATATACTTTTTCACCTCATGGAATATTGAAAAAAACTATAATGAACATTATTTCTCATAAAGAAAAAAATCAAGGATTTCATTTTATATTTTCGACAAAGCATTTGATCAGAGGCAAGAACTTTAATTCTGGATTTTGAATGATCAATAGCAATGGCACTTCAGTTGGGAAATGCTCTTTTATTGTCTGATAGCCCTTCAAGTTATATAAAAGTATATCATCTTTAAACTTATGAAGATTTAGGAGAGGAAATGTATTTTTCTCTACTAGCTTTGATATATAATGTTACAGTTATAAGAAATTACTTTGTAATTTTATTGCAACACAGTAATCTATTTACTCAGACATTTCTAAGCTATTATTATAGCAAATTCAAAATAAACAGAGCCATGGTAGAGTAAGAAGGTATGAAACAGAGATTCAGGTACAAAGAATAAATTCAATGTTTCATGGGAGGATGTTGGTTTGGTATGCAATGAAAACACATTAGCACAGTAAAGAGGGGGTCATTATAAAGATGGACTTCTTTTTTCCAGCCCCAAAGGCAGAAATACAGTTCATGAGGTAGTAGAAACAAGAATTGAAAAGTCATCTGCAAACTATTTATTGTTTGCATTTCTCTTTTTTTGTGGCCTCATGGTCTTTTATCATTGCTTCTATTTAGCTTTTTAATTTTTTCTTTCTTTCAAAGTTCTTCTCTACACATGGCATAAAGGGGCTACCTCACAATGCTCAAGTTTTCTTTATGTTCCATAAGTAGAGTAAAATCATAATAGATCAAATAGATTTGCTATTAAACCACAATGACCAAGAAAGAATGGAAATCATAAAAGAGAATGATCTTTGGTATCTAGTCCTACAGTAACCTACCATTGAGACCACATGCATATATCTCCCCTTTATAGTTTCCCCCATTTCACAGGCATAAATCCATTCCCTATCTATACTACTGTAATGAAGGCTTTTTTCCACATCTAAGAGGCAGGTATTTGAATGTCTCAGTGACAAATAATATCATTGGAAATTAAGATAAAGGTTTTCATCTATAATAATAAAAGTGTAATATGCTAATTAGACCAGACAGCTGAACAACCTACTGGATGTCCTTCTGGACAACTTTCCAGATGAAGCCGTGGCTGTGAGAGCCGAGCCACTTGCACGAACTTCGTGCATTGGGCCTCTAGTAATAAAATAAAAACCAATGTCTTACTGAATAGAAGCATTGCTCTGAAATAGTTTTCATTAGCCCAGTGTTTCTGAAAATTTACAATAACCTGGAGGAATTGTTAAAATAAAAACTACTGAGCCCTATTCCCAGAGTTTCTGATTTAGCAAAAGAGTAGGGCATGAGATTTTGTACTTACAAGAGGTTTCCAGGGGACTTACTGTACGAACCACAAATATAGCAACATATTTATCATTATTAAGTTTGACTTAGTAAAATTGACTTTTGGTTTTTCTCATACCTAACTTAGTCAAAGGTACTCTTCTCTGCTATAATCAGGCAGACAGGTTGCCATTGATACATGAAGGCAGAAGACAGAAAGAGGTAATCATACAGAGCTTGTTTGGTTTTGTAAAATACTGACTTTTAATCCACTAAATAGCTGTCAATATTAGGCTATCTTGTGGTTCCTTTCTTAACTTACTGCTCTGTGTTTTGTTGATGCAAAAACAAGGACAAAGTAAACAGATAAAATCTGGCATAATAACATAAGATGTTTCAGAGTAGTAGATTGCTATATTCCACATAGCAATGTTACCACATAAGGATATTAAAATGGAAAGAATTAACACACCAGAGAGACAACTTAAACTTTTTTTTTAAGTTTTAAGGATAAACTAATTCACTACCTTCATTTCAGGAGAAAAATACCTTGTGAGAGATAAAGGATTTGAAATAAATCATACAAAATGTTTTAAAGTCATATTTTCACTGAAAGCATTGGTTTTGAAAAATCTCTTTCATATATAGTATGTCCTGATATCATGTATGCTAATATGCTCAAGTTCATAAAAGCTATATCCCTAGATACGTGACACTTTGCATTTATGAAAGCCCATAGAACTTTACAGCAAAAAGAGTGAACCTTAATGTATGTAAATTTAAAATAAATAATTTAGGAGGTCAGAAGAGCCCAGGATGGAATGCAGACTGTGAAAATACAATCTAACTGTATTACAAATGTATTTAACAGCCTCACTGAATGAAGAGGGGAGAATGATGCTGACAATAATAATTTTAGAAGTGAGTGAAAAGGGAAATGTACAGAAACACTGTATTTTAATTGATAAAATTATGATGAAAATACAGGTTAACAATTCTGAGACCACTATAAATGTTTCTTAGAATTGAACAATTAACTAAATAGATAGCAAATGGTGGGGGCCATGTTTCTTGCTGCTGGAGAGGGAGGTAACATACAAATAATGGGAGAAAATTAGAATAATTGTGTGGTAAAGGATTAGAGTGGAAAACATCAGTGTGAAGTCATCTTCAGTTGAATATAGATATAGATAGATGCATAAAGAAATATTTATACATATGTATTCAAACAGACCAGTATACAGATATTTCTTTGTTTGATCAACTGAGAGGGCATAGAATCAATGATACCGAGTAGCAAAGAGCATTTCAACACCCATATCTTGGTTTCTAATATTATTCTCTTTATAAAATGAACCAAGGCTCCTCGGAGAAAAGGCCAATTCAAGGATTCTGGCAAGTAATATATAAGATGAGCCTGGAGTATCTTGGAGTGCTAAAAATTAAGTAAATGCTCAAAGCATCAGAATGATGGGAGCATGTCACAGGTGCACATGAGCCACCTACAAGAGCTCTCAATGGTCAAAGCTGGAACAATTTGAGTAACAAAATAAAGTAGTATGAAATTACAAACCAAGGTATAAAATATATGAGTCTTTATTGATCTAAATCAATGATTGAATAAGTAAATAAATAAATGGGGGAGAAGAGACAAATCTCTTATGAAGAATAATTCCAAACAAATTACGTAGACACTCTGCCCTCAAAGTGGTGGAACATAATGTTGAACCCTTAAGTGTGGGCCTCATGGACAATAGATGAGCAAACAGTAAATTTACAGTGTAGAAAACTAACACTACATTAGCCAGATCAGTGATAAGATGTGGATAGCATGTACCCTTGATGTGATGTGATGAAAATGGCACTTTACATCTGTGATCTTCCTCCCCCAAAACTCATAACACAAAAAACAACCCCCACGTCCCAAACATCCCTGTTGGTAATCCTCAAAACTGTCAAAGTTATCCAAAGCAAGGAAAGTTTGAGAAACTATCACAGCCATTTTGCTTCCATCTAGGAGAGACTAGTTAGAAGTCTCAATTGTTTAACAAGTTTCCTTGCCTCAGAGATCAAAGTACGGCACAAGGCAGCTTCAAATCTCTGAGGAAATCAGTTGTTTTCAAGCTTTTACTCTTGCTAGATTTGACAAAGTTTGGGTCTCTCCTAAGACGTCAACCCATACCTGACAAATGAGAATTGCAACTTGCCTCCTGCTTCTCAGCTGTCTGCCACCCTGGCCACCAAATTAAACAACTTCAAAAAGAAAGCTATAAAAATACATTAAAATGGAATGACCTAATAATACTGAGTGAGCCTAAGAAAAATAACTTCAGGAGGTAATAATTGTGATCTGAATGAGAGCATGTCATGTGACTAAGAAAGGAACTGGTAGTAAAGAGAAACTACAAAGGTGAAGACTCAAGAAGGGAAGGAGTCGGGTAATGAAAGGAAAATGGCAATCATGTCTGTAGAGGCATCAGAAAGGATGCTAGATGAGATTAGAGAAGTAGGCAGTTGGGTCAAATGATATCTTATACTTCAGGGTTCATTGTTTGGCTTCATCTTTAGTGCAAATGGTAGTCATTTGAGGATTTTATGTACCAGAAAGATGTGATATAATGAAATTTTTTGTAACACCTTTTTACTGAAGCAACAAACATACTTTAAATAAATCTTGTATACAGATTAAAGAGCTAATTTGAGGATGACTATTCAAGTGTTTAAATGTTAAATGCCCTCTAACATCAACATCATAACTCTGAAACCTTTCTCTCTCTCTTTGCTTACAAAAGAAAAATAATTTTAATTGAACCATTGAAAAAATCACAGGTCATAGGTGGCCTATTGGCACAGATTGTTGTCCCTGCTCTTGGACTTCCTTTTGACACACTCAAAAGATTAAACAGTAGAGTGGAATGCAAAATACCTTCCTCTAAATGACCTTTTTTCTGCTCAGATATTTTATTTCCATTTTTATGACTAGGTTGCTGAGTACTACCAATGGTACAGAATTCTTAAAGAGAGGGAAAAATTACTCAAACATTTTTCCTGTTAAGATTTTGATATATTTTTTAACCTTTTGTTACACATTAGTTTCTTTTTAATATACAACTATGGGCCTGGTGCAGGAGATTTGTGCAATGAGGCGGGGGGGGGGGTCCCTCAGTCTGGCCTGCACCCTTTCAGTCTGAGACCCCTCAAGGGATGTCTGCTTGCCAGCTTACTAGTGTGCCCAATCGCCCCTCTCGCAGCCCAGGACCCCTCACTCCTTATTGCAGCTGGCAGTGGAGGTGGGAGAGGCTCCTGCCACTACTACTGTGCTCGCCAGCTGGAGTGCACTGACCACCACGGAGCAGCTCCTGTGTTGAGTGTCTGACCCCTGGTGGTCAGTGTGTGTCATAGCAACCAGTTGTTCTGCCATTCGGTCGATTTGCATATTACACTTTCATTATATAGGATTCATTACTGAAATATAACTCACATATTATAAAATTAACCCCTCTAAAATGTACAGTTCAGTGGTTTTTATTTTATTCACAAAGTGTGCACCTATCACTACTATCCAATTCTGGAACATTTTCATCACCCCCCATCAATCCTTTCATCACTCTCCCATCCTACCCTAGGAAACCACTAATCTACTTTCTGCCTGTAAAGATTTGTTTATTCTGGATATTTTATATAAATGTAATCATAAAAGTGTTGACTTTTGTGTTTGTCTTCTTTCACTTAGAATAATGTTTTTTTAGCTTCATCCATATTATAGCATGAATCAGTATTTAAATGCTTTTTATGATTAGATAATATTCCATGGTATGGATATACCACCTTTGTTTATCCATTCATCAGCTGATGAACATTTGAGTTGTTTCCACTTACTGGCTATTATGGATAATGCCGCTATAACCATTCATGTACAAATTTTTGTGTGGACATATACTATCCATTGTGTATATACCTAGCAGTATAATTGTTGGATTATGCTGTAACTCTGTTTATTGTTTAAGTAATTTCCAAACAGGTTTTGAAAAGCTGCACTTTTTATATTCCCACTATTAATGTATAAAGCTTCCGTTTCCTCTACATTCTTGCCAACAATTACAATTATCTGTTTCTTTGATTATAGCCATTCTGGTGAGTGGATTTGATTTGCATTTCCCTAAAGAGTAACACTATTGAGCATCTTTAAAGACTGTATGCCTATCAGCCAAGATATTTTTATTGCTTTGTGTAGTTTTTTTAAATTAGATAGGAAAAAAGTTATGAAAATACATTGGTACTATCTATTATTATATTTCCTGTTATGTTACCTTTTTGTGTGTTCTTTCATTTATTTATGGAAATTCATGTTATTATCTATGTTCCTTCATTTCATCCCAAAGAACTCCCTTTAGTATTTCTTGTAGGGCAGATATGATAATTAAAAATTTTCATAACTTTGGTTAGCCTATTATGTACCCTAATTATTATCTACCCCCTTAGGCAGCCACAATGTTCAACATTTACTCTGTTGATTTCAATAAAGGCTCCCAAAGGAAATGCCATTCATACTGCACAACCACAACTTATATTCTTCCTACTCATCCTATATATGTTCCTGAAAACATCAGATGGCAAGAAGATCTTCAGAATGACTATTTCAACCATTGGGTTGAAACAGCACTTACAAAAAAATAGATAAAGATGGTATGTATGGAATATAATTTAACTTCAAGAAGCTCAAATATTAATCATGTCTCACAAAATTAACTAGAGATATTTTTGATTCTTAATAAGAATTTAAAATCTTCCAAGACATGCCGAAACCATTGCTTATATAGAGATGAAAAATGTATGTCCCAGAGATATAATATTGCAAGTGCTTTCACACACACCCATAGCAACATGTATAAGAACTCTCAACAATCCAAAAAAGTGCCTGCCAGGAAGTGATTTGTTGTCACTCCAAGCTTAATATAAAATTTAAAATTGTAAGGTTCCAGAGGTACAACCTGAGGATAATTAAGAATATGTAGTGGTCAGAAAATGGCAGCCAAATAGGCAGGAGTATTGCACACCTCCTCCTAGGGCCAGGCCAGAAAAGCAAATAAAGTGGAGAGTATCCACCATGAATTAATAAATTAGACATAGCTGAGGAGATAATTTTCAATAAGGAAGGGAAGAGGATACCTAGAGTATGCTGCTTGTCAGCCATAACCCACTTGGAACCACCACCATGCCCTGCAGTGAGTGGCACAGTACTTCCGGGCAGGCTCCCAGACATATGCAGGGAGCATGCACTAGGCCTCCTCACCAGCCCGCCTGGACCAAGCATCCTAGGATCCAGCTCCAAGACCACACAGTGAGTGCAAGCCAAGGGGAATCCTGTGCTTCACCCTTGCCCCAGACCACAGTACAATGCTGCTAACCTGACCTGGAGCCACCCAGTACCCGCTCCACCCCCAGCCCCAGGACCTGCTGTCAGGGTGACCTGGAGCAACCCAGTGCACACTCCACTCTGGGCCACAGGAGAGAATGGATGGTGCAACCCAAAGCAACCAGCACCAGCTCCACCCTGGCCTCTGGGACAACCCGGCAGGGGAGAACCAATACAACCCACCCCCGCTCCACCTTTGCTGGAGAGGCGTGACCGAGAGCAACCCAGTGCATGCCTCAAACAGGGCCACAGCGGATCTCTGATTGTGCAACTCAGAGCAACCCACATCCATTCCACCCCAGCCCCCAGGACAGTGCTGCTGAGGCCATCCAAGCAACCCAGCATGCACCTCACTCAGAGCCACAGGAGAGTGCTAACTGTGACCCAGGGAAACCCACCCCTGCTCCACACTGGGGAGGGGTAAACTGGAACAACCCAGTGCACATCTCACTCCAGGCTACAAGGAAGTGAGGATTGTGTGACCCAGAGCAACTCCTGCCCACTTGACCCTAAGCCCAGAGGCATGTTGCTGGGGCAACCTGGAGTACCCAGCACGTGCCCCACTCAGGGCCACAGGAGAGAACTTCTGGGGCAACCGGGAGCAAGGCAGTGTGCCAAGCCAGGGCCCACAAGACTGCACTGCACGTTTTGTGTCAGAGGAACCTAGGGTGCCACCCTTCCATAGGTACCTGGGCTGCACAGCAAATTGCATGCCAAAGGGCTCTGGGTTCTCACAGTTGGTCGCACACCAGAGGAATTGTGCATGCACTCCCACCACCCTGCCAAGCATCTGAAGCAGACAAATGAGGGACCAGATCTATGGGAGAAGGGGATACAACTCAGAGCAGAAACAATAAAGGCATGAGACTCAAGGCAGACCCAGCCTCTAGGTCAGGGGTGGGCAAACTTTTTGACTCAAGGGCCACAATGGGTTCTTAAACTGGACCAGAGGGCCGGAACAAAAGCATGGATGTAGTGTTTGTGTGAACTAATATAAATTCAAAGTAAACATCATTACATGAAAGGGTACGGTCTTTTTTTTTATAGTTTTATTCATTTCAAATGGGCTGGATCTGGCCCGCGGGCCGTAGTTTGCCCATGGCTGCTCTAGGTTAACGATTTCTGGATCATTGCCATGGTAGGGTCTTCAACCTCTCAAACCCTAAGCAGGGTTCACAGGGCCAGAAAAAGACAGCAAAAATGGGAAGGGAGCAAAAAAAACCAAAACAATCCACCAAGGAAAGAAAAGGAGGCATTACAGAAAAGGAACTAAAAGAAATGGAGACGGAGACATGGAATGTGTGAGAAAAAAAATTCAGAGTAAGTATTATATAATTTCGAAACCAGATGGATGAGAAAATAAACAACTAATGTAAGAATCAGTAAGGAAATGAAGAATGATATGAAAACAATAAAAAAACACAATGGAAGGTTTCAAAAGTAGACTAGAATAAGTGGAGGACCGGATTGGAAAGTTAGAAGACAGGGCTGGGAAACACACACAATCTGAACAACAATTAGAGAAAAAATTAGAAAGCAGAAGGCGAGCTTAAGGGATATTTGGGATAACATGAAATGACACAACATAAATATAATAGGGGTGCCAGAAGGACAAGAAGAGGAGCAAGGATTAGAAAACCTATTTAAAGAAATAATGACAGAAAAATTTCCTGATTTGGGGAAGAAAAGAGTCACACAAGCACAGAGAGTCCCAAACAAGACAAACCTAAAAAGAACCACACCAAGTCACCTCATAATTATAATGGTAAATGTTAACCACAAAGAGAGAATCTTAAAGGCTAAAAGCGAGAGACAGAGAGTTACCTACAAGGAATCTCCCAATGATTATCAGATGATTTCTCAACAGAAACACAGCAGGCAAGAAGGGAATGGAATGAAATATACAAAGTGATGCAAAGCAAGGGACTTAATCCAAGAATACGTGATCCAGCAAGGCTATCATTTAAAATTGAAGGGGAAATCTGGAACTTCTCAGACAAAGAAACAAAACAAAACAAAATAAAAAAACTAAGGAAATTTATTATTACCAAGCCAGCAATGCAAGAAATGCTAAAGGGACTGTTGTAAAAAGAAGGAATAGTAAGGGAAGAAGGACACAGGCATAAAGAATAAAAATGACTATAAACTAGTACCTATATACACTACTAAAAGAGAAACATGCAGATTGGTATCACTCTTCTACACCCACCAACCAATCAGAGTGACTATGCAAATTAACCCAAAAAAGATGGCAGTTAGTTTGCATATACAGGTGCGGAGAAAAGACTAAAGGCTCTAGCCAGAGTGAAGACTGAAGACTGAAGATTGAAGACTGAAGACTGAAGACTGAAGAGGCTTGGCTTCTCCGCTGCGGCTGGACCAAAGGCCTGGGTCCTGGGTGCTGGAGGAAAATCGGTGCCAGCAGCCAGGGGAAGGAAGGCCTATTGCATGAATCTCCTTGTGCAATGGGCCTCTAGTCAATAATAACCTTAAACGAAAGTGGACTAAATGCTCCATTCAAAAGACATAAAGTGGTTGAATGGATAAGAAAATATGATCCACGTGGGGATAAGGACACATATGTAATATCTTAATCAATAAAAAATATATTTTAAAAAAAGAAAATATGATCCATATATATACTATCTACAAGAGACCCACCTCAGAACAAGGAACTCACACAGACTGAAAGCTAAGGGATGAAAAATATCTTTCAGGCAAATGGAAATGAAAAAAAAAAAAAGCTGGGGTAGCAATACTTATATCTGACAAAATAGACCTCAAAGTGAAGGCCATAACAAGTGATAAGGAAGGCCAATTCATAATACTAAAGGGATAGATACAACAAGAGGATATAACTCTGGTAAACATATATGCATCCAATGCAGGAGCACCCAACTACATAAAAGAACTTCTGGAAGACATCAAGGGAGAGATTGACAGCAATACATTCATGGTAGGGGACTGTAATACACCACTGGCATCACTGGATAAACCCTTTAGACAAAATGTCAGCAAAGAAACAGGAATCCTAAATGACTAACTAGATCAGATGGACTTACTAGACATCTTCAGAACATTTCACCTCAAGGCTACAGAATATACATTCTTCTCAAGTGCACATTGGTCATTTTCAAAGATAGACCATGTATTGGGAGACAGGAAAAATCTCTTCAAATTCAAGAAGATTGAAATTATGTCAAACATTTGCTCAGATCACAATGGCATAATATTAGAAATCAATTAAAATAAAAACAATCCAAAAAAAATCAAACAGTTGGATGCTAAATACCATGTTATTAAATAATGATTGGATTACCAAAGAGATCAAAGAAGAAATAAAAAAAACATACTGGAAAGGAATGACAATGAAACACAACAATCCAAAATCTATGGGAAATAGTGAAAGAAATCATGAGAGGGAAGTTCATAACACTACAGGCCTACTTCAAAAAAAAAACAAAAAAAAACACACACACAAAAAACCTTGTAATCAATTATCTAACTCTGCAAGTTAAATAATTAGGAAGAGAGCAACAAGAAAAGCCCAGAGTGAGTAAAGGGAAGGAAATAATAAAGATTAGAGCAGAAATAAATGACATAGAGACAAAAAGAAAAAAACAATAGAAAAGATCAATAAAACCAAGAGCTTGTTCTTTAAAAGGATAAACAAGATTGGTGAACATCTAGCCAGGCTCACCAAGAAGCAAAGAGATAGGACCCAAATAAACAAAATCAGAAATGAAAGAGGTGAATTAACAACAGACCTCAGAGATACACAAAGGATTGTAAAAAAATACTATGACCAATTCCAGGGGTGGGCAAACTTTTTGACTCAAGGGCCACAATGGGTTCTTAAACTGGACTGGAGAGCCGAAACAAAAGCATGGATGGAGTGTTTGTGTGAACTAATATAAATTCAAAGTAAACATCATTACATAAAAGGGTACGGTCTTTATTTTTTTTAATTTTATTCATTTCAAACGGGCCGGATCCGGCCCGCGGGCCGTAGTTTGCCCACCCCTGACCAATTCTATTCCAAAAAACTGGACAACCTAGAAGAAATGGACATATTCCTAGAAAAATACAATATTCCAAAACTCAATCAGGAAGAATAAAAAATATGAATAGGCCTATAACTATAGAAGAAATTAAAGCAGTAATCAAAAAACTTCCAGCAAACAAAGCCCTGGGCCAGAAGGCTGCAAAGGGAATTTTACCAAACATTCAAAGAACTAAAACCTACCCTCCTCTGACTATTCTAAAAAACTCAAGAGTAAGAGACTCTTCCAAACCCTTTCTATTAAGTTAGCATTACCCTGACCCCAAAACCATATAAAGGCACCAAAAAGAAAGAGAATTACAGGTTAATATCTCTGATGAACAAAATGCTATAATCCTCAACAAAATTCTAGCAAATCAGATCCAGCATTACATTAGAAAGTTCACACATCATGACCAAGTAGGATTTATTTCGAAGATGCAAGGCTGGTACAATATCTGCAAATCAATAAACATGATACATCACATAAACACATTGAGAGACAAAAATCACTGTCATATCAATCGATGCAGAAAAAGCATTTGACAAAATCCAACACCCTTTCTTGATAAAACACTCAGTAAGGTGGGAATAGAGGGATCATACCTCAACATAATAAAAGCCATATATGACAAACCCACAGCCAACATCATACTCAATGGGCAAAAACTAAAACCATTACCTCTAAGAACAGGAACAAGGCAGGGATGCCCACTTTCTTTTTTTTTTATTGATTAAGTTATTACATATGAGTCCTTATCCCACATTACCTGCTATCCCCCCATTCATGCCCTCACCTCCCTGTTGTCTGTGTCCATTGGTTAGGCCTATATGCTTGTATATAAGTCCTTTGGTTGATCTCTACCCTTACCCCCACCCTCCCCTACCTTCCCTCTGAGGTTTGACGGTCTGATTGATGCTTCTCTTTCTCTGGATCTGTTTTTGTTCATCAGTTTATGTTGTTCATTATATTCCACAAATTAGTGAGACCATGTGATATTGATCTTTCTCTGACTGGCTTATTTCACTTAGCATAATGCTTTCCAGTTCCATCTATGCTGTTGCAAATGGAAAGAACTCCTTCTTTTTTACCGCTGAGTAGTATTCCATTGTGTATATGTACCACAATTTTTTAATCCACTCATCTACTGATGGGCACTTAGGCTGATTCCAAATCTTAGCTATAGTGAATTGTGCTGCTATGAACATAAGGGTGCATATATCCTTTCTAATTGGTGTTTCTAGTTTCTTGGGATATATTCCTAGAAGTGGGATCACTGGGTCAAATGGGAGTTCCATTTTTTGTTTTTTTTTTAGGAAACTCCATACTGTTCTCCACAGTGGCTTCACCCTTCTGCATTCCGACCATCAGTGCATGAGGGTTCCTTTTTCTCCACATCCTCAACAGAACATGTCCTTTGTTGATTTATTGATGATAGCCATTCTGACAGGTGTGAGATGATACTGTTGTTTTGATTTGCATCTCTTGGATGATTAGTGACTTTGAACATGTTTTCATATGTCTTTTGGCCTTTCTTTTGTCTTCTTTGGAAAAGTATCTATTTAGGTCCGTTACCATTTTTTGATTGGGTTGTTTATCTTCCTTTTGTTAAGTTGTATGAGTTCCCCATAAATGTTAGAGATTAAACCCTTATCAGTGATAACACTTGCAAATATGTTCTCCCATGCAGTGGGCTTTCTTGTTGTTTTGTTGATGGTCTCCTTTGCTGTGCAAAAGCTCTTTATTTTGATGTAGTCCCATTTGTTTATTTTCTCTTTAGTTTCCATTGCTCTAAGAACAGTATCAATGAAGAAATTGCTTCGGCATATGTGTGAGATTTCGCTACCTGTGGATTCCTCTAGTATTTTTATGATTTCCTGTCTTATGTTAAAGTCCTTTATCCATTTTGAGTTTATTTTAGTGCATGATCTACTTTCATTTTTTTGCATGTATCTGTCCAATTTTCTCAACACCATTTATTGAAGAAACTGTCTTGACTCCTTTGTATGTTCATGCCTCCTTTGTCGAATATTAATTGAGCATAGTGGTTTGGGTTGATTTCAGTGTTCCCTATTTTATTGCATTGATCTATATGTCTGTTCTTGTGCCAGTACCAGGCAGTTTTGAGAACAGTGGCTTTGTAATGCAGCTTGATATCTGGTATTGAGATCCCACCTACTTTGTTCTTCTTTCTCATGATTGCTGCAACTATTCAGGTATTTTTTTATTCCAGATGAATTTTCAAAAATTTTGTTCTAGGTCTGTGAAATATGCTGTTGTTATTTTAATGGGGAGTGCATTGAATCTATAGATTGCTTTGGGTAGTATGGACATCTTGATAATGTTGATTCTACCAATCCATGAACATGGTATGTTCTTCCATCTGTTTATGTCTTCTTCTATCTCCTTTTTCAGTGTCCTGCAGTTTTCCACGTATAGATCTTTTACATCTTTAGTCAAGTTTATTCCTAGGTATCTTAATTTTTTTGGTGCAACAGTAAATGGGATTGCTTTTTTAGTCTCACTTTCTGTAAGTTCATTATTGGTGTATAAAATGCCATAGATTTCTTGGCGTTAATTTTATATCCTGCTACATTGCTGAATTCATTTATTAAGTCTAATAATTTTTTGATGGAGTCTTTAGGATGTTCTACATACAGTATCATGTCATCTGCGAATAAGGACAGTTTTACTTCTTCTTTTCCAGTTCAGATGCCTTTTATTTCTTCTTCATTATCACAATGGCTAGTACTACCAGTACTATGTTGAACAGGAGTGGTGAGAGTGGGCATCCCAGTCTTGATCCTGTTCTTAGGGGAAATGGTTTTAGTTTTTGCCCATTGAGTATGATGTTGGCTGTGGGTTTGGCATATATGGCTTTTATTATGTTGAGGTATGATCCTTCTATTCCCACCTGGCTGAGAGTTTTTATCAAGAAAGGGTGTTGTATTTTGTCAAATGCTTTTTCTACATCAATTGATATGACTATGTGGTTTTTATCTCTCAATTTGTTTATGTGATATATGATGTTTATTGATTTGCGGATATTGTACCATCCTTGCATCCACGGGATAAATCCTACTTAGTCATGGTGTATGACTTTTCTGATGTATTGCTGGATCCAATTTGCCAGGATTTTGTTGAGGATTTTGGCATCTATGTTCATGAGATATATTGGCCTGTAATTCTCTTTCATTGTATTGTCTTTATGTGGTTTTGGTATTAGGGTGATACTGGCTTCATAGAATGTGCTTGGAAGTGTTCTTTCCTCTTGAAATTTTTGGAATAATCTGAGGAGGATAGGTTTTAGGTCTTCCTTGAATGTTTGGTAAAACTCCCCTGTGAAGCCATCTGGCCCTGGGCTTTTGTTTGCTGGAAGCTTTTTGAAAACTGCTTCAATTTCTTCCATAGTTATCGGCCTATTGAGACTTTTAGAATCTTCCTTATTGAGTTTTGGAAGGTAGTATTTTTCTAGGAATATGTCCATTTCCACCAGGTTGTCTACTTTGTTAGAATAGAGTTGTCCATAGTATGTTTTAAACAATCCTTTATATTTCTGTGGGGTCTGTTGTTATTTTGCCTCTTTCATTTCTGATTTTGTTTATTTGGGTCCTTTCTCTTTGCTTATTGGTGAGCCAGGCTAGAGGTTCATCAATTTTTTTTATCCTTTCAAAGAACCAGCTCTTGGTTTCATTGATCTTCTATATTTTTTTTGTTTATTTGCTTGTTTATTTATTTTTTTTTGTTGTTGTTGTTGTTGTTTTTTTGGTCTTTATGTCATTCATTTCTGCTCTAATGTTTATTATCTCCTTCCTTCTGGATACTGTGGGATTTTCTTGTTGCTCTCTTTCTAATTATTTAAGTTGTAGAGTTAGATGATTTATCAGCATTGTTTCTTGTTTTTTGAGGTAGGCCTGTAGAGCTATAAACTTCCCTGTCAGGACTGCTTTCATTGTGTCCCATAGATTTTGGGTTGTTTTGTTTTTATTGTCATTAGTTTCCAGGCTGTTTTTAATTTTTTTCTTTGATCTCTTTGGTAACCCAATCATTGTTTAATAGCATGCTTTTCAGCTTCCAAGTGTTTGAATTTTTTGGATTGTTTGAATTGTAGTTTATTTCTAATATTATGCCATTGTGGTCTGAGAAAATGCTTGATATGACTTCAATCTTCTTGAATTTGGGAAGACTTTGCTTGTGACCCGATATGTGGTCTATTTTTTAAAATATTCCATGTGCACTTGAGAAGAATGTATATTCTGTGGCTTTGGGGTGAAATGTTCTGAAGATGTCAATTAAGTCCATTTGATCTAGTGAGTTATTAAGGATTGCTGTATCTTTGCTGATTTTTTATCTAGAGAATTTATTCAGTGATGTCAGTGGTGTATTAAAGTCCCCTACTATGATTGTATGGTTTTTGATCTCTCCCTTGATATCTTCCACGAGTTCTTTTATGTAGTTGGGTGCTCCTGCATTGGGTGCATATATGTTTATCAGGGTTATATCCCCTTATTATATCCAAGGGATGCCCAGTTTCACCACTCCTGTTTGACATGATACTGGAAGTGCTAGCCATAGTGATCAGATAAGCAGAAGAAATAAAAGACATCCTAATTAGAATGGAGAAAGTAAAATTGTCACTATTTGCAGATGACAGGATATTGTACATAGAAAACCCAAAGACTCCATCAGAAAACTACTAGACTTAATAAATTAATTTGGCCCTAGGTCATTTGGCTCAGTGGATAGAACATCAGCCTTCAAACTGAAGGATCCCAGGTGTTTTTATTTTATTTCTTTATTTATTAAGGTATTACATATATGTCCTTATTCCCCATTACCCCCCCCATACCCTTACCTGCCTGTTGTCTGTGTCCATTGGTTAGGCTTATATGCATGCACACAAGTCCTTTGGTTGATCTCTCCCCCTTACCCCCACTCTTCCCTACTTTCCCTCTGAGGTTTGAAGTTCTGAAGGGACCCCAGGTTTGAACCCAGTCAAGGGCACATTCCCGGGTGTGAGCTCGTTTCCCAGTAAGGGGCATGCAGGAGGCAGCTGTTTAATGATTCTCTCTCATCACTGAGGATTCTATGTCTCTCCCTCTCCCTTCTACTATGAAATCAATAAAAATATATTTAAATAAATAAATAAATAAATAAATTCTGCAATGTAACAGGATACCAAATTAACACTCAGAATTTTTTTTATTGTTATTAGTTAAGGTATTACAAATGTGTCCTCATCCCCCCCATTAAACCCCAACCTCTCCCCCCCGCCGCCCCGCACACTCATGATCCCATCCCCCTGTTGCCCATGTCCATTGGTTTGGCTTATATACATGTATACAAGTCCTTCGGTTGATCTCTTCCCCTTACCCCTGCCCTCCACTATTTTCCTTCTGGGGATTGATAGCCTGATCACTGTTTCTCAGTCTTTGGATCTGTCCCTTTTCATCAGTCTATGTTGTTCTCTATAATCCACAAATGAGTGAGATCATGTAGTATTTATCTTTCTCTGACTGGCTTATTTCACTTAGCATAATTCTCTCCATTTCGATCCACGCTGTTGCAAAAGGCAAGAGTTCCTTTTTTTTACTGCAGCATAGTATTCCATTGTGTATATGTACCACAGTTTTCTAATCCACTCATATGCTGATGGACACTTAGGATGTTTCCAAATCTTAGCTATGGTGAATTGTGCTGCTATGAACATAGGGGTGCATATATCCTTTCTGATTGGCGTTTCTGATTTCTTGGGATGTATTCCTAGTAGTGGGATCACTGGGTCAAATGGGATTTCCATTGTTAGTTTTTTGAGGTAGCTCCATACTGTTCACAGTGGCTGCACCAGTCTGCATTCCCACCAGCAGTGCAGAAGGGTTCCTTTTTCTCCACATCCTCTCCAACACTTGTTGTTTGTTGATTTGTTGATGATAGCCATTCTGACAGGTGTGAGATGATAACGCATTGTCGTTTTGATTTGCATCTCTCGTGTAATTAGTGACTTTGAGCATGTTTTCATATGTCTTTCGGCCTTCTTTATGTCCTCTTTTGAAAAGTGTCGATCTAGGTCCGTTGCCCATTTTTTTTTATTGGATTGTTTATCTTCCTTTTGTTAAGTTTCATGAGATCCCTGTATATGTTGGAAATTAAACCCTTATCGGTGGTATCATTGGCAAATATGTTCTCCCATGTAGTGGGTCTTCTTGTTGTTTTGTTGATGGCTTCCTATGCTGTGCAAAAACTTTTTATTTTGATGTAGTCCCATTTGTTTATTTTCTCTTTAGTTTCCATTGCCTTAGGAGCATTATCAGAGAAGAAATCCCTTCGGCATATGTTTGCAATTTCGCTGCCTGTGGATTCCTCTAGTATTTTTATGGTTTCCCATCTTACGTTTAAGTCTTTTACCCATTTTGAGTTTTTTTGTGTGTGTATGGTGTGAGTTGGTGGTCTAGTTTCATCTTTTTGCATGTATCTGTCCAATTTTCCCAACACCATTTATTGAAGAGACTGTCTTGACTCCATTGTATGCTCTTTCCTCCTTTGTCGAATATTAATTGGGCATAGTGGTTTGGGTCGATTTCTGGGGTCTCTATTCTATTCCATTGATCTATATGTCTGTTCTTGTGCCAGTACTAAGCTGTTTTAAGAACAGTGGCTTTGTAATACAGTTTGATATCTGGTATTGAGATCCAACCTACTTTGTTCTTCTTTCTCAGGATTGCTGCAGTTATTTGGGGTCTTTTTTTATTCCAGATGAATTTTTGGTACGTTCGTTCTAGATTTGTGAAATATGCCGTTGGTAATTTAATGGGGATTGTATTGAATCTATAAATTGCTTTGGGTAGTATGGACATTTTGATGATGTTGAATCTACCAATCCATGACCACGGTATGTTCTTCTATCTGTTTATGTCTTCCTCTATCTCTTTTTTCAGTGTCCTGTAGTTTTTGGCATATAAGTCTTTTACCTCCTTAGTTAAGTTTATTCCTAGGTATTTTAATTTTTTTGGTGCAATGCTAAATGGGATTGCTTCTGTAGTTTCACTTTATGTAAGTTCACTATTGGTGTAAAGAAATGCCATGGATTTCTTAGCATTAATTTTGTATCCTGCTACATTGCTGAATTCATTTATTAAGTCTAATAATTTTTTGATGGAGTCTTTAGGGTTCTCTATGTACAGTATCATGTCATCTGCAAATAAGGACAGTTTCACTTCTTCTTTTCCAATCTGGATGCCTTTTATTTCTTCTTCTTTTATGATCGCAATGGCTAGTACTACCAGTACTATGTTGAACAGGAGTGGTGAGAGGGGGCATCCCTGTCTTGTTCCTGTTTTTAGGGGGAATGGTTTTAGTTTTTGCCCATTGTTTATGATGTTGGCTGTGGGTTTGTCATATATGGCTTTTTTTATGTTGAGGTATGATCCCTCAATTCCTATCTTGCTGAGAGTTTTTATCAAGAAAGGGTGTTGGATTTTGTCAAATGCTTTTTCTGCATCAATTGATATGACTATGTGGTTTTTTCCTTTCAATTTGTTTATGTGATGTATCACGTTTATTGATTTGCGGATATTGTACCATCATTGCATCCCTGCGATAAATCCTACTTGGTCATGGTGTATGATATTTTTGAAGTACTGCTGGCTCTGATTTACTAGGATTTTGTTGAGGATTTTGGCATCTATGTTCATGAGGGATATTGGCCTATAATTCTCTTTCATTGTATTGTCTTTATTTGGTTTTGGGATTAGGGTGATGTTGGCTTCATAGAATGAGCTGGGAAGTGTTCCTTCCTCTTGGATCTTTTGACATAGCCTGAGGAGGATAGGTTTTAGGTCTTCCTTGAATGTTTGGTAAAACTCCTCTGTGAAGCCATCTGGCCCCGGGCTTTTGTTTGCTGGAAGCTTTTTGATTACTGCTTCGATTTCCTCCATAGTTATTGGCCTACTGAGATTTTTAGATTCTTCCTCATTAAGTTTTGGAAGGTTGTATTTTTCTAGGAATATGTCCATTTCCTCCAGGTTGTCTAGTGTATTGGAGTAGAGTTGTTCATAGTATTTTCTAACAATCTTTTGTTTTTCTATGGGGTCTGTTGTTATTTCTCCTCTTTCATTTCTGATTTTGTTTATTTGGGTCCTCTCTCTTTGTTTCCTGATGAGCCTGGCTAGAGGTGTATCAATCTTGTTTATCCTTTCAAAGAACCAGCTGTTGGTTTTGTTGATCTTATGAATTGTTTCTTTGGTCTCTATGTCGTTTATCTCCGCTCTGATCTTTGTTATTTACTTCCTTCTGCTTACTGTGGGCTTTTTTGTTGCTCTCTTTCTAACTCTTCGAGTTGTAGAGTTAGGTCATTTATTCTCATTGTTTCTTGTTTCTTGCAGTAGGCTTGTAGAGCTATGAACTTCCCTCTCAAGACTGCTTTTGCTGTGTCCCATAGGTTTTCAATTGTGTTTTCATTGTCATTCGTTGCCATGATGTTTTTTATTTCTTCTTTGATCTCACTGGTAACCCAGTCATTGTTTAATAGCATGCTATTTAGTCTCCATGTGTTTGATTTTTCTGGATTGTTTTTGTTGTAGTTGATTTCCAGTTTTATGCCTTTGTGGTTTGAGAAGATGCTTGATATGATTTCAATTTTCTTGAATTTGAAGAGGCTTTGTCTGTGACCCAATATATGGTCTATCTTTGAAGATGACAAATGTGCACTTGAGGAGAATGTATATTCTGTGGCTTTGGGGTGAAATCTTCTGAAGATGTCAATTAATTCCGCCTGATCTAGTGAGTCATTTAGGATTGATGTTTCTTTGCTGAGTTTCTGTTTAGAGCATTTGTCCAGTGGTGATAATGGGGTGTTAAGTTCCCCTACTATGATTTTATTGCTGTCTATCTTTCCCTTGATCTCCCCCAGAAGATTTCTTATGTATTTGGGTGCTCCTATATTGGGTGCATATATATTTACCAGAGTTATTTCTTCTTGTTGGACTGCTCCCTTTAGTATTATGACGTGGCCTTCTTTATCTCTTTTTATGTCCTTCACTTTGAGATCTAATTTGTCAGGTATAAGTATTGCTACCCCGGCTTTTTTTTTCACTTCCATTGGCCTGAAAAACCTTTTTCCATCCCTTCACCATCAGTCTGTGTGCATCTTTTTTTCTGAGGTGGGTTTCCTGTAGACAGCAGATATATGGGTCATGTTTTCTTATCCACTCATTTACCCTATGCCTTTTGACTGGGGAATTTAATCCATTTACATTTAAAGTTATTATTGATAGAAACTTGTTAGTCACCATTTTTGTTCTTTACCACTGCATTCCTTCTTTGTTTCTTATTTTTTCCGTTTACAGCAGACCCTTTAGCATTTCTTGCATTGCTGGTTTCGTTGTAATAAACTCCCATAGACCATTTCTGTCTGTGAAGCTACTGATTTGACCCTTAATTTTGATCGATAGCCTCGCTGGGTACAGTATTCTTGGATTCAGACCCTTCCTTTGCATGACTTTGTATATTTCATTCCATTCCCTTCTTGCTTGATGTGTTTCTGTTGAGAAATCGGTCGCTAGTCTGATGGGGGATCCTTTTTAGGTAACTTTCTGTCTCTCTCTGGTTGCTTTTAAGATTCTTGCTTTGTCATTGGTGTTTGCCAGTTTAATTATTATGTGCCTTGGCGTCCGTCTTTTCGGGTTCATTTTGTTTGGGACTCTGTGAGCTTCTTGGATTTTTGTGAGTTTTTTCTTTCCTATATCAGGTAATTTTTCTGTTACTATTTTTTCAAACAGGTTTTCTATTCCTTGCTCAGTTTCCTCTCTTTCTGGCACCCCTATTATTCTGATGTTGTTTCATTTAGTGTTGTCCCAGAGTTCTCTTAGGCTCTCCTCTTGCTTTTTAATTTTTTTTTTCTACAAGCTGTTCTGTTTGGGTGTTTTTTCCTACCTTTTCTTCTAGCTCGTTGATGTGGTCCTCTGCTTCTTCTAGTCTACTGTTGATGCTTTCTATTGAGTTCTTTATAGCATTGATGTCATTTTTCATTTCTTCTTGGTTTTTCTTCATTTCCTCTTGGTTCCTACACATATTGTTGAATTTGTCTTCCATTCTTTTTATCCACCTTATGGCCATTTCCCTGAATTCTTTCTCTGACAAGTTGCTTGCCTCCATTGCCTCCATTTCGTTTACATCCTTTGCTGATGATGTCTGTTTTTCTTTCATATGTGGGTTGGTTCTTTGTTTCACCATGATCGCTTTTCTCCAGGTGTTTTGTTATGTAGTTCTCTCTCTGCTGCGTTGATTTAAAGGCACAAAATACAACACAACAAAGCACAACATACAAGGCACTGAACATAAATGTATTCACGATATTAATAACCCCAAATAAAGGTGACCACCCGAGCGAAGAGAATTAGGGGATAAAGAAGAAAAAAGAGAAAAAGAAAAAACAAGAAGGAGTGCCAAAATGAGATTGGGAAAAGGGAGAGAAGAAAAAAGAAAAAAAATGTAAGAGAGAGAATGAAATAGAGGTGGGGAAGAGGCTATTTGTATGGGGAGAAAACTCTAATGGAACCACAACTAATCCCAAAGAATTCCAGCAGCAGTTCCCTGGAGATTAATGCAAACTACAAACAACCACTAATATCAAGTGAGGCAAGGGGAAACAGAAGCACAAAAATAACCAAAGAAAGAAAAAATAAGCAAAACAGAAAAATGAAAATGAAAAACAAAACAATCTCCCAAACAAGCATAAAAAACCCCAATATACTCAAAATCAAGCAAACACTAGCAAAACGACAGCAAGAGAGAGAAAATTGGTTAGTGAAGAAAGATAAGAGAGAGTTGTATATGGATTTAGAGCAAGGGATTGGAAATTAGATATATAAGTAGGGTGAAATTTAGACAGTGGGTAAAAAGAAGGAATAGGGAAAATCTAAAGCAGGAATAGGGTAAGAGAAACAGGACAACAAAAGTGGAAAAGTGAGGAAGAGAGTTTTGGCTTAGGGGTAAAGGTGAGATAGAGAGAAATAATGCTAAAGGAATGATGGAAATAGAGTGTGGAACACTAATCCCAAAATAAAATAAGGAAAAAGAAGAAAAAAACTGTCAATGGAGAATATTCAGTTCAGAACCACACTTTTAAGGTCTCTCAAGAACTGTCTAGAAGCTGCTGATAAACTTAATGAGATCCTCAACAAATCTAATGAGTCCCTCGATGTTATGATAAAGAACCAACTAGAAATTAAACATACACGGACAGAAATAACGAATATTATACAGACTCCCAACAGCAGACCAGAGGACCGCAAGAATCAAGGCAAAGATTTGAAATGCGAAGAAGCTAAAAACACCCAACCGGAAAAGCAAAATGAAAAAAGAATCCAAAAATATGAAGATAGTGTAAGGAGCCTCTGGGACAGCTTTAAGCGTACCAACATCAGAATTATAGGGGTGCCAGAAGATGAGAGAGAGCAAGATATTGAAAACCTATTTGAAGAAATAATGACAGAAAACTTCCCCCACCTGGTGAATGAAATAGACTTACAAGTCCAGGAAGCACGGAGAACCCCAAACAAAAGGAATCCAAAGAGGACCACACCAAGACACATCATAATTAAAATGCCAAGAGCAAAAGACAAAGAGAGACTCTTAAGAGCAGCAAGAGAAAGAAACTCAGTTACCTACAAGGGAACACCCATACGACTGTCAGCTGATTTCTCAACAGAAACTTTGCAGGCCAGAAGGGAATGGCAAGAAATATTCAAAGTGATGAATACCAAGAACCTACAACCAAGATTACTTTATCCAGCAAAGCTATCATTCAGAACTGAAGGTCAGATAAAGAGCTTCACAGATAAGAAAAAGCTAAAGGAGTTCATCACCACCAAACCAGTATTATATGAAATGCTGAAAGGTATCCTTTAAGAAGAGGAAGAAGAAGAAAAAGGTAAAGATACAAATTATGAACAACAAACATGCATCTACCAACAAATGAATCTAAGAATCAAGTGAATAAATAATCTGGCGATCATAATAGAATCAGGGACATAGAAAAGGAATGGACTGACTATTCTTGGGCGGGAAAGGGGTGTGGGAGATGTGGGAAGAGACTGGACAAAAACCGTGCACCTATGGATGAGGATAGTGGGTGGGGAGTGAGGATGGATGGTGGGGCAGGAACTGGGAGGAGGGGAGTTACGGGGAAAAAGAGGAACAAATGTAATAATCTGAACAATAAAGATTTAATTAAGAAAAAAAAGAAAAAAATTAAAATGACACTTGAAAAAATGGTAAAATGATAGCAGTAATACTGGTTAAAAAATTTTAGTAATTAAAAAGGTAAAATCAGGTGATGAAAAAGTAAAAAAAATAATAAAGTAGGTTTTTAATGAAATGGTGAGAAATGAATTTAAAAAAAAAGATAAAAATGTGCAGTAGCGAGGGTGCTTCGGATCTTCTACTCTTCTTTTTGTCACGCCTTAGTCCTGCCAGGCATTCAGGAGAGTGTTGAATTTCCCTGCGATACACTGTCCCTCCGTGCTGTAAACCACAGTCCTGATTTTAAGGCAGGTTGTATTTGTTTACCAGACTGCCTTTATTTGTATTTACAGAAGAGACAGTTTGTGGCTTTGCCTCTGGGTGGCAATGTGTCTGGATTGACCTATGGGGCTATACGTCCTCTCTATCAGTAGGGGTTATTTTCTCTATGGTATTTGAACCTGGTCTGGGAAAGTCCACTGCCCAGAGCCTGTTCTTTAAAAGTTACTCCCCGCTCTGTTTCCCAGGCTCCCCAAAAAGAACTTTCCCCACAGGCTCTGTGAATGACCCCAACTGGGGAATCCCATGGACTGGGTTTAATAGTCAAACGCATGGATCTAAGGGGAACTGTAACAACAAGAGCCTGATACGTTGTGAGAATTCACAAGCCTCCACCTTCCAGGTCTGCGTGCAGTCTCCGCGTGCCCACTCGCCCCTGGCACCAAGCAGCCGGCACACTGGCAAAATCCAAGGCTGCATTTTACATCCAGTCCAGCTATTGGCTTATTTTTAGCATTCCCTTCTGCCAGCAGCCCTGTGGGGCCCCTTCCCCACTCGCAGGTCACACTGGTCCCAAGGGCTGCGAACTCTGTGGGGCGCAGATTTCGGTGCTCTCTCCAACCTGAATTGCAAACCGCACCTTTAGGGGAAGTCTAACCTTTCCGTGAGAAGAAGCAGTGCTTGTCTGAGTTCAAGCAGTCACACTGCTTGAGATCCCTTGTTTCAAGGTTAGAAGCTGATCTCTGGACGCTGGTAACAGCCACTCAAAATGGTGTGGTCTCCGCTGCTGCCCTGGTGCACCGGGAGAGGTTTCAGCTGCAGTCTCCAACTGTCCTTTTTTTTTTTCTGGGAGTTCTCTGTCTTTCCTGACTGCAGATTGTCTCGCAGCTGAATATCCTCTGCCTATTCGGCTATATGTTACCTGTTCCAGCTGCTCACCCTTATCTGCTCCAGGACAAGGCACAGGATACGTCCATTTATACCTCCGCCATTTTCCTTCCCCTTTCAACACTCAGAAATTTATGTCTTTTTATATGCCAATAATGAACACACAGAAAGAAAAACTAAAAAAAAAAATCCTACTTACCATTGCAACAAAAAAATTAAGGTAACTAGGAATAAACTTAACTAAGGAGGTAAAATACCTGTACTCTGAAAACTATAGGACATTGAAAAGAAGAGTTAGAGGAAGACATAAACAAATGGAAGAGTGTACAGTGTGCATGGATTGGTAGAATCAACATCATTAAAATGTCCATACTACCAAAAGCAATCAATAGATTAAATGTCATTCCTATTCTGATACCAATAGCAAATTTCACAGACCTAGAACAAACTCTACAAAAATTTATTTGTAATAGAAAAAGACCCTGTATAGCCTCAGCAATCTTGCGAAACAAGAACAAAGTTGGAGGGATCATAATGCCAGATATCAAGATATATTACAAAGCCACAGTTCTCAAAACTGCCTTGCACTGGCACAAGAACAGATATATAGACCAATGGAACAGAACAGAGAACCCAGAAATTGATCCAAGTCATTATGCTCAATTAATATTTGACAAAGGAGGCAAGAGCATATAATGGAGTCAAGACAGTTTGTTCAATCAATGGTGTTGGGAAAATTAGACAGATACATGCAAAAAATAAAAATGAAACTAGATCACCAACTTACACCATACACAAAAATAAACTCAAAATGGATAAAGGACTTAAATGTAAGATAGTAATCCATAAAAATCCATAGGCAGCAAAATAGTTGACATATGTCATAGCAATATCTTTACCAATACAGCTCCTAGGACAATGGAACTAAGAAGAAAATTAACAAATGAGACTATATATATATATATATATATATATATATATATATATATATATAAAAGCTTTTGCACAACGAAAGAAACCATCAACAAAACAACAAGAGAGCCCACTACATGGGAGAATATTTGCTAATGTTATATCTGATAAGGGCCTAATCTCCAAAATTTCAGGGATCTCATACACCTTAACAAAAGGAAAATAAACAATCCAATCACAAAATTGGTAAAGGCCTTAAATAGACAATTTTTGAAAGTGGACATACAGAGGGCCAAGAGACATATGAAAACATGCTCAAAGTAACTAATCATCTGAGAAATGCAAATCAAAGGACAATGAGGTACCATCTCACACCTGTCAGAGTGGCTATCATCAACAAATCAACAAATTACAAGTGTTAGCAAGGATGTAGAGAAAAAGGAGCCCTCTTGCACTGCTCGTGGGAATGCAGATTGGTTCAGCCACTGTGGAAAACAGTATGAGTTTCCTCAAGAAATTAAAAATGGATGTTCCATATGACCCAGTAATCCCACTTCTAGGAATATATCCCAAGAAATCAGAAACACCAATCAGAAATGACATATGCACTCCTATGTTCATAGCAGAACAATTTATAATAGCTAGGATTTGAAAATAGCCTACGTGCCCATCTGCAAATGAGTGGATTAAAAAACAGTGGTACATCTACACAATGGAATACTACGCTGCTGTAAAAAATAAATAACTCTTACTATTCACAACAGCATGGATGGACCTGGATAGCATTATGCTAATTGAAACAAGCCAATCAGAGAAAGATAAATATCACATGATCTCACTCATTTGTGGAATATAATGAACAGCATATACTGATGAACAAAAACAGATCCAGAAACAGAGAAGCATCGAACAGACTATCAGACCTCAGAGGGAAGCCACAGGAGTAGAAGGGGTGTTAAAAGGTCAACCAGAGGACTTGTATGCATGCATATAAGCAAATGTAATGGACACAGACAGTTGGGTGATGAGAGCATGTACTGGGGGATGTTAGTTCCTGGGGAGAGGTCAATAGGGGAAAAAAGAGGCATAGGTAATACTTTAAACAATAAATAATTTAAATTTTAAAAGAATAGTAGGAAATACTAATATTTATATGATAGTTTGGCATCCAGAGTTCATCCAAAGCAAACTAGAGACAACTATAACAGGCTATTATAAGTCTGTATGCTCATCTGCCAGGCAGTGGGGAATGAAGATACTTTCAAACTGAGTTTATGTCAGGTTATCATTTTCTCACGTCTCATAGCCTGAAAGAAACATGTCATATACATGATATAATGGCAATCGTACCTTACTGTATCCACTGTCAGGATCTTCAGCAAAAGCCATTTAACTCCTTCCTGCAGATTCAGCCTGTTTTGCAGCTCTAGGGAAAACCTATTTTCGAGATGTGTTAAGTATAAGAACTGTACTTACAGATGCAAAGTTCTTAAATTCTGTATCAAGTCAGAAATACTGTCATTCACATTGACCTGCCCCCTACTTTAAGTAAATAACAGGACAGTGCCTTTATCCCTTACCATTATTTATGATACCATTATAGTGTTAGAACATTACACGTGTGAGGAAATCAATAGTTGGACGAAGGGGAGGAAATACAAGTTCCACAGACAAGTTTTTTCCTGCATCATATTTTTTCCATCTAATCTCAATGCCAGAACATGCATTATTATTCTTAGTGAGTGTGCTTTTATGTATCAGATATTCATATCAGAGAATAGTAAACTAGCTATTAGAAGGCCTATGTTCTAATTATGGCTCATCACACATTAACTGTGTGACATTTCACTCTTCTCAACTCAGTATTCACGTCTAGTTAATGAAGACAATCATAAGGTCATTGTACAGATTAAATGAAAATGTGTCTTTAAAGCACTTATCATCATTACTGGCACCTATTAAGCTCAACAAATCCTATTGTGGGAGAAGCAGGGGGAGGAAGAGGAGGAGGAAGAGGAGAAGGAGGAGAAAATGATGGAGGAAAATAAGAGGAATAGAAATAGAAGTAGCAAGAAGTGGCAATCATGATTTTGGTGGTGGTGGAATGGTGGTCAAGAAAATTGGTTTTGGCCACAATGCTCATGCAACCTTAAGCACCTTAGTTCATTTCTTTAAACTTGCCTTAGTTTTATACTGTGTAAGCTGTAAAATCTGATTATAATTGTTGCTATGCATACTCACAGGACTGTTGTCAGAATTAAATGAGATAATGGATGTGAAAGCACTTTGATACCTACTAAATTCATTCGAAGCCTAAAAGATTATTGCTACAAAAAGCAGGTGGTAAAGACTTTGTTAGGCAAATAAAGATAAATACTGCCTGACAAAAATCTTCTTAACCTCTTACATTGCATTTATTAAGACCTGAATTGAGCTTAGAGAAGAGGCCAGGTAGGATCTAACCACTCCTTTGAAGGTTTTTATATGGACAAAAATGGAGTATTTTATTTGAAGTTGACATGTATATGGAACATGTTGCAGAAAAGAAATGGTCCTTGTTGTATTAAATGAACACTGATACCTGTATGCATCAATGCTTTTTTCCAAAACTATTTAGAGAATGTTACACTTTGGATGAATGTATGAAACTAGATCAAATGCTCTAAGAAGCAATTCAATTAAATCAAATTGCTTTATTTTTAAAATATTTTTGTTGCTTTCCTTTTTATTTTTTAAAATATGTTTCTTTATTGATTTCAGAGAGAAAGGGAGAAGGATAGAGAGATAGAAACATCAATGATGAGAGAGAATCATTGATCGGCTGCCTCCTGCACACCCCCTACTGGGGTTTGAGCCCGCAACCCAGGCATGTGCTCTTGGCCGGAATGGAACCTGGGACCCTTCAGTCTGCAGGCTGATGCTCTATCCACTGAGCCAAGCTGGCTAGGGCTATTGCTTTCCTTTTTAAATATTTCTATTGATTTCAAAGAGGGACAGAGAGAGATAAAAACATCACTGATGAGAAAGAATCATTGACCAGCTTTCTCCTGGATGTCCCACACTAGCGATCGAGCCCACAACCCAGGCATATTTCCTAACCTGGGATTGAACTCTAACCTCCTAGTTCATAGGTTAACACTCAACCAGTGAGCCATGCCAGCCAGGGGGAAGAAAATATTTTTAAAATTGTCTGCATCTTTCTATCGTTAAAATACAAGGGGGGTTTGATGACCTCCTTTCTGCAGCCACTCCTTGACCCTGTCTCTAAACACAATTTTTTTGTAAAGCATAAGGGAAATTTTGTTTTCCATGTCTAAACCACCTGTATTCTAATATCTTATTTTCAGATGACCTACCTTAGTTCCTGGAAACTCATAATTCTGATATTTCATAAAATTGAGATCTCACAATTCCACCCATACTCCCTTGGTCAGCCAATGATACACTGTGAGCTAGTTAGGTAGGTAGATAAGTAGGCTGATAAATGGACTTTCATAAAGTTCTAAGTAAGAAGGGAAAGACTATAGGAAATCAACTTGTCTGGAATCATGTTGCTATCATTTTTTAACTTGTGACAAACTAAATAGCATTGCATGTTTTATGAAAAGACACTTTGATGTATAGTAATTTCTCTATTATAAAACAAATACTTTTGGTCTTTACACATTTGAAAGTTAGTTGATGCTATAGCCATGAATTTTTATAACAGTATTTACTTGTCAATATTCAGTAGAGCAGGAATCAATGATTTGTAGAAAAGGCAGAAATTATGACATCCTAGTAATCTTACAGACATAATAGCATTTTAGAATCCCACCTCTCTTTATTTTTTTAAATTTATCTTTATTGTTGAAAGTATTACAGAGGTCCCCCTTTTAACCCCATTAATCCTCTCCTCCTGCACCCTCCCCAGGCCTTCACCACACTATTGAAGTCCACCTCTCTTGATCTCAATTTCCTTATCAGAGGGTGCCAGATAAAATACATAACTCTGAGAGTTTAAATTTTTGATAAAAAATGTTTTTTAGTATAAATATACGGCAAATATTGCACAGGATATATCTATGCTATATTTTTTAAAAGTTTTTGTTTACTTGAAATTCAAATTTAACTGGGAGTCCTATATTTTATTTGCTAAATCTAGCAAACCCTGTGGTAAAATTGTAAGTTTAGAAGGGGTTGATATAGGTAACTTCTAAGGGCTCTTCTAGTTGGAATCATCCATATTTCAGTTGCAGGACCACCCTGGCAAGCTATATGCATATGTAGAACACATATTAGTATATGTATGTAAGGCAGTAGTTCTTAAACTTCAATCCCCCTATACCCTATGAAATTCTGATTCACTAGTTGTGGGTGAAGCCAAAAAATATGTAACTTTAACACCCAACCCAGGAAACTCTGATGCAAGTATTCTAGGAAACACTGTGAAATGTACATGGATTTTTTCATCTACTCATCTACTGATGGACACTTGGTCTGCTTCCAAATCTTGGCTATTGTAAATAACTCTGCAATGACCATAGGGGTGCATATATTCTTTTGAATTAGTGTTTCAGGGTTCTTTGGATATATTCCCAGAAGTGGAATCTCTGGGTCATAGGACAGTTCCATTTTTAATTTTTTAAGGTAACTCCATATTGCTTTCCGCAGTGGCTGCACCAATCTGTATTCCCACCAAAAGTGCATGAGGGTTACCTTCCCTCCACATTCTTGCCAACACTTGTTTGTGTATTTATTAATTATAGCAGTTCTGACAGGTATAGTATACTACTCAGCCATAAAGAAAAAGGAAATCTTACCCTTTGTCACAGCATGAATAAACCTGCAAAAAATTATGCTAAGTAAAATAAGCCAGTCAAAGAAAGACAAGGACCATATGATTTCACTCATGTTTGGGATCTAATGAACAAAATTAACTAATCAGCAAAATAGAGACAGACTCATAGATAGAGAGCAGGCTGACAGCTGTAAGACAAATGGGGATTTGGTGGGGTAGTGTGGAGAGATTGAGTAAAAAAAAGAAAAAAAAGAGAAAAAACTCATGGACATAAACAATAGTGTGGTTTGCTGGTAGTTGGGTGGAGTGGAGGGAAGTGGAGAAAGGTATAATGGGGAAATGGTGATGAACAGAGACTTGACTTGGGGTGGTGAACACACAATGCAGTGTACAGATTATGTTTTGTAATAAAAATAAATTTTAAAAAGAAAGAAAAACACAGTGACTTTCTCTTGCAAATGCAAAAATTGTGACTGCCTGGATGACAGAATTTCCCTACCCCTCATTCATTTATGACCATACTATATATTGAACACTACTGTTCAAACTACACAAAAGACCCATTCTGGACTACTCTGCTAACACTTCTTTGACTAACACATATTTAATGCTAAATTGGTCATGAAATTGGTTTTCATTAATTTTTGTGAAAGTGAGGAACATTCAACTTAATCGTATTCAGACATGAATAAAAGCATTCCAAAAATAATAAAATGCCATTTCCTGATATGACTTGTTGAATATTGGACATGGCAATAATATAATTAGCTGGAATAGGGAAGAAGCAGCATGAGGCAGTGTGCTGACAAGAGAGAGGTAATTATTTTAATCCTATTCAATGTATTCCCCTGCAACTCCAAAAGGTCAGAGAATACTATATAAAACCCCTGAACAAAGCTCTTCTCCAGTGAAGATTCAATATTCTGCAATAGTCTTTTCCCCCCAACTTAATATTTTAATATTTCTTCATTAGAGTGTGTCTAAGTTAACATTTAACGCCCTCACCAGAAGATAACTGTAAGCAGAAGTAGTTCAACTTAAGTTTTTCATTAGACCAAAAATTGGTCTAATGTGTTTATTAGACCAAAAATTGACTGCTTTTGATTGACCTCGTCATGAATGGTTGTAACCCCCCGAGTGTGCAAATATCACATAATAACATATCAACACATTCAGAGATACCTAGTAGGAAAAACAAACAAACCTTAATTGTAAGTTGAGTACATGTTTTTATAAGGAATTATCTCACTATAACAAATATATTAAATTTTTTACTCTGTGTTAACTCTAAGATGTCTGGATTTCCATCCTGTCAGAAGGAACTAAGATAAAATTATTGCAATATGGTTTGGCGGCATTTCTTGAGTAGTTTTTGGTTTTACCATGTGAGAATGAAAGCAGAGAATTTAACATAATACAAGTCTGATTCTGAAGCCATCATCCTTTGGTTTAAATGCAAAATCTGCAACCTATTAGCTATATGATCCTGGAAACATATATAGCTTCTGTTTGCCTCAATTTCTACCTCTCTAAAATAGTACTAGAACCTTTCTCATTTTTCATTCTGAGGAGTAAATAAGGTAATGTGGAAAATGTCCTTAGATTAGTGCCTGGTGTGTGATAAGTATATTAGTGGAAGATCAAGGGTTGTTGTTATGATTCTGGTTCATGGACTTTCCAAACATTTTCCTGGCTGGTGGCAATCTTCACCTACCATTTTGTTCACAGTTCATTTTGGGGAATCAAATATCTCTGTTACAGCATGTTGATTCTTAAAGTACCAGGTATGTGAGATGAAAATACAAAGTAGTCATATTACTTTCACTCACTGATTATGTAATGAGTTTCCTGGCCTTGTCAGTACATTGTGAGTGTGTTAAAGATAAGTAAGAAGTACATGAGCTCATAATGCTGAAGTTGGCTCAGTTCTGGAAATGGAATCATTTCCTTTTTAGTGTCACTTAAGTCTGCAGGCTCTTTTTGGAGCCCCAAACCTTTGAGACAATTTGTTTTATTTGTTCCTCAAGGCCAAACCTGTGTGTTCACCTTCTGTTTGTGTCTTTATTTCTGAGATTTCCTGACTTTCATCATTACCTATAGTCCTAGAAAATCTGCCTTCTGTTTCAGTGTAGATTTTTCTTTTACAAAAATATGGAACACTTCATGAATTTGTGTGTCCTCCTTACACAGGGACCATGCTAATCTTCTCTGAATGGTTCCAATTTTTTTAGTATATGTGCTGCCGAAGCAAATAACAGTGTATTTTTGAGTTTTAAATTCAAATATGTTCTCACACAACCCCTTTCTGCCCCTCCATCAATTCTGATTCAAACAATGTGACTTACACTCTGAGAGAAACACTATCAGGCCTTTCTCATGGTTCTGTGTATACATCCAACCCCCACCCTCAGGCAGTATGAAAGTTTCCTGAATTGTTCTATTCATAACTATGTCCCTAAGACTAATGACAATACATGGCACAAAGTAGGAAGTAAATATTTGCTTAATGAATGAAATAACTGGTTTATCTCCACCAACACATATATTTCCTGTCTTTTCCTTCTTTGTTGCCTAACTTGGTGCTTAATTTTCTTTTATTTATTATTATTTTAATAAACTCATTACTGCCCAGTCTTGCCATTAATGTGTATGTGCTCAACATTTTATTCAATTCCACTTTTTACTATCTAAGTGTTATTAGAAAAATTGTTCATGTCCAGAGGTCCTATTTTTACCCAATAAGAACCCATCCTATCTCCAAAGTTTGATTTACCATGTAGGCAATTAATATAATAAAGAAACAATCAATGTACTACATTTTATTCCAGGCCAAGCCCTCTATTTCTAACCAGGTTCAAATCCATCATGACCCTTAGGGAAATGATATTTATTATAGAAGACAGCCCCATGATAAACAATTCCTACCTATGACTTGAGTTCATATTTGCCTATCAATTAATAATGCAAAAAACAGTATCACCTATGACTTGAGTTTATATTTGCCTATCAATTCATAATGCAAAAAATAATATCAGATTAATACCGTAGTCCTTCCTTATTTATTAGAGATCCATTCCAAGTGGATACCTGAAACAATGGATAGTACCAAAACCTACATATATTATTTTACCTATGATGAAGCTAAATTTATGAATTGGGCATAGTAAGATATTAATAACAATAGCTAGTAGTAAAATAGAACAATTACAACAATATATTGTAACAAAAGTTATATAAATATGGTCTCTCCCTCTGATAACTGAGATGACTTCTAATTGGCAGAGAGTGCACAATATGAAATGCTGGACAAAGAAATGATTCACATCCCAGGTGGGACAGAGAAAGATTTTATCATGCTACTCAGAATAGCATGCAATTTAAAGCTTATGAATTATTTCTAGAATTTCCCATTTAATACTTTGGGGCTACAGATAATTGAAAACCTGGAAAGCGAAACCTGAGATAAGGAGGGGACTATTATACTTAATGATCAATATCTCAGGCAATGATGGAAAATACCAATACAATTGTATACAGGATATACAAATGCAAATTTAGGAAACACTGGGTGACATTTCTAATAAGAAAGTAACTTGAACCTGCAGAGTTGTTAGGTGTTTCACATGGCAGGATGGTTGAGAACCTCTGTTTGTGTATCGGGGAACGAGAGCAACTAATAAATGCCATGTAATCAGACAAGAGAGTCATTCCATCAAATATTGAATTTCTGAACTCGCATGGGAGATGGCCTTCAATGCATAGGCACAGTCCCAACTTGGTCTGCCACAATACTCTGCAGGGGCTTCTGGAAAGATACTCAACTTAGATGGCAGGCATGACATGGGGGAGAGATTTCCATTGACTGCTCATCAAACAGAGTTCACTAGATTTACTTAGACATCTAACATTTCCATATGGGTTACCTATAATGCCAAATCTTTTTTTTTCTTTCAAAAAGTTCTTGCTTTTTAAATAATCTAGATAGTTTAAATTATCCTGTAACTTTGATGAAGCATTGCAGTCCTTTTTTAGAAAGTGAAAATTGCTGTTCTCAAATAGAAACAAATTTTACATCAAAGAACTTGAATTCAATGCAGAAGGAGAAAAAGCCAAATATGTAAAGCATTCTAGTTGCTGGCACTGATATTGGCAAAGACTGTTTCTAAACATGCAACATAAAGAGATATGAGGTGGTTTATAAAATTCCAGAATTTTCACACCTTTACTGTAATTGTCAGAACATCCAAATTAAAGTGTTTCTTAGCCAGAGTGACATGAAAACCAAACTCTTAACTTTATAGAGAAAGGCAGACCCTATCCATGATACTGTACACCTAAATGTTTAGAGAAATCTAGATAATTGACTGCAGTTTTCATCCAGATGCATAGCAACATGGATCCAAAACTCAGACCACTGATAATTTTTTTAACCTCTTTCAAAAGGCAGACAAAATGGTTCTCAAAATATTTTGTAATAAAGAGAAAGAATGATATTTTACCAGTCTAATACAATTACAATGATAGCATAATATTAGGTAAGAAGCTACCAGGATACCCAGAGCATAGAGCCTAGGCAAACTATTACAGATGCAGCTAAGATCCTCTTATTGTGATCTGTAATCACTGTTGGCTACCTCTTTGTCAGCAAATATCAGTCCAGATAGAAGGTTACATTTTGATAAAAAGATGATTAGAAAAAAATGAAAGAGGTCTTAAAAATTACTCTTGAAAAATTGCCTAAATTCTCACTAAAGAAGCAAAATAGAAGGAAGCTGTGCTGTTTGGCAGCAAAGTCTGTCTTGGTAATTGAAAAAAGGAAGAAACAAACAAACACCAGACTGCAGCAATGTTGACTCAGTAGGTAGTAAGACTCTTAACCATTCAGTTTCAATATTCCTTATGACTAACCCCACCGATTTTGTGCCTATATATAAGTGAATATATAAGAGGAGAGAGAGGTAAGGAAGAAGAGAGGGAAGGAATAGGGAATAGATAAGGTGAGAGAGACAGAATCTTCATTCAAACAAAAGGACCTTAGTTTCAATATGGCTGAGAAAACCAGTTTAGATATTTTCATGTAGCTCAGGCTTTTATTAAGGCTGTCTGCTTGTGGTTAGGTCTAATTGATGAATATGTCTGGCTACCAAGCCCACCCTGACAGGGTTGATATAGAGAATGGAGGCTTAAAAGATCCACCTTTCTCCAAATATGGATTGACTAGCCAGCCCTTTATAGCAAGTTGATGGCTAGATCCAAGAGTCCAGTTAACTGAATCAACTATTCCCATTATGCAAACAGGGCCACCCACCAAAGCACTAATTTGACCTAAAAATCTTCTTTTCTTGGGGGGGAGGGGATTGCTAAGCAAGTGAGTACCACAAAATGACTGATTCCTTCATATAGACAAAATTCTCAAAGCTGAGCAGGAATGAGGGACAAAAATAGCTCTTCATTTGTCATAGGGAAAGAATGAGGTCTCATTGGTAAGGAGGAAACAGAACTCCTTGTCAGGGATGTAACAGCCAATGTGGTTGAGAAAGAATATCTGCTAATAGAGAAGAAAAGAAATAAACTAAACAAAATGAGACTACCAGGACCGGATCTGAATAAGAGCTCAAATGAATGTTGACAGAGTGAAAGAAATAGCAGAAACCTGTGTGACAAACCACATCTAGGACAGATTTCTGATAGTCCTTTATGTGAAAAGATTTGGGTGCATAATTTCCTTGTCAAGCCAGCTATTCAAAATTCTAACCCAAGATTTTTCCTGGTGTGTGAATATAAATTTTCTATGTGACAAGTTGTATTTGACAAATGGATTTACTCCATAAGATATTTTATTTGGGCATTTTTATTCAGTTTTCTTTTGTTCCCTTCATAACAGCATACAGATTAGGGAACCATGAATAATTGTAACCCGTTATTTAAAATTATGATCTGTGTGATTTCTTTCTACCTCCATAGTTGAGTGGAAAGAAACAAACTGGTCTTTTTCATGTGGTTGTTAGTTCTAGGAAATGTCTTAAATATAACAATTATGTCCCTTAGATAAACACTTAAATCATGAGCTCTTCAGTCCAGCTACACAAAAGAAACATTGACCTACATTATTGCTATGCTAAGCACACAAACTTGAATTTATTTTCTTTGATCTGCCCATCAGAAAGCCAATCTTACTCCAAGATGGTGTTTATTTTGTATTACTGGTATACTAGAGGCCCAGTGCACAAATTTGTGCACGGGTGGGGTCCAGCCAGCCTGGCCCTAATCGGGGCAGATTGGGGCCAGGTCTATCAGAAGGAGAAGATGGCAGGAGGTTGGCTAGCTGGCCCTCCTTGATCGGGACCGATTAGAGCCAGGCTGGCTGGAGGGAGTAGCCGTGGGCCTCGCGGGTGGTGGCAGTCAATTGGGGGTGAGGCCAGCTGTGGGGATGGGCCATCCCTGCCCCTGAATGGGGTGGGGGGTTGATATGAGGGAGGCAGGTGGCAGAGGGGCTGCAGGAGGTTGACCGGCTGGCAATCAGGGGCGGGGCAGCCTGGGGGAGGGTCTGCAGGCCGATTGGGGTGGTGGGGGCCCATTGGGGATGGGGCCAGCCGGAGGGAGGGGCTGCAGGCCCATCAGGGTGAGAGTGGCCGATCAGGGGCAGGGTGGCTGGGGGGAGGGGCCATGGAAGGTTGACCGGCTGGCCCCATGCCCAGATCAGGCCAGTTCGCTGGCCACAGTGGGTGTCATAGTGACTGGTCATTCTGGTCATTACAGCATTTCAGTCTTTTTATATGTATAGATGACCATGAGAACTCAGGTTCTCTTTATCTCTTGAAATCTTTTGCAAATGAACTTTTTATAAGAGTTTGTCTACAGGACACTATCAGAAACAAACAAACAAACAAGCTATTTGGGCCACAGTAAGAAACAAACAAGTTGTACTACATGACAAATGCTAATAAATTTGGTCTAACACTCCCCTGACACTGCATCAAGAAAATAATAAGCAGTGAATTGATAATGAGACACAGGATGATTGATTTGCTTGTGCACAGAATGATTAACCCTCAGAAATAATCATCATCACAATCATGCAGATATAAAACAGTGAAGGTGTTTTTAAAAGAGGAATAGAGGGAGGAAATGCCTATCATGGAACATGGTTTATGCTTTGGTTTGAGAACATCAGTTTATTTAAATTCAAGTGAATTGACTCATTAAATATGATTGTAAAATTCCTAGAAACTTAAAGACTTAAAAGTGTCCACAGGGAAAAAAACAATATTTCTCTTTGAAATCACAGATATCTTACCTCCATTGGGAAATGTGAAATAGCTTTGAAATTGATGTGCTGGGTCATTAAGCAGGAATACTTGACAAAGCTACTTTGATTTCATAGATTGTAAATCCCTGCAATTCTGCAAGAAGCCATTTACAAAATTGAGCTATTGATTGTGCTAATCTATACAGTGATTACTAGAAGCAACCTAATGAGTAGGTGCTGTTTCTACAGTGTGCTTCAGAGACACTATGCAGGGCTACAGTCAAAAAGTTTGTTCCTTTGGGCCTGAGCATTATGGTTGACCCAAGTTCCTTATTAAAATATAAAAATACTCATGTGTAAAACAATTACAGTAAAAAGTATACTCTTGAAATTTAAAAAAATCTCATTTATTACTGAGATCATTTTTATTATAGCATTGGAATTGGTAACATTACCTTGCAACTATAATCCAAATAAATTATTTTTTTAAAAAACTTATATTTTAGTAAGAAGTTTATAATTTATTTATAGTACCTAAAAATCATCTAAAGCCTAAATGTCCACACTGGGTGAATTGTTGGACTCTATAGTACAGTAATAAACTAGAATATATTTTATTAGAAGTAACAGTTATGAGGATTAAATTACTGGGATGAGAAAGACTACTGGAAATGATTAGGGAAAATATAGAACTCAGAATGATATTTTAAAAAGACTATAAGTAGTGCCTGGTTTAGAATATTGTTTTGTTTAATTTTATTGTTTAACTGTTAAAACTTAGATCTTTCTATTTAACTTTTATGTTCAGATTATTAAATATGGGAATATGTTAAAGGAAAAAAATAGCAATGTTCTTGTGTAGGGACACAGACTAAAATATTTTTATTCATTAATCCATTCACTCTTTTAATAAATATATTGAGTTCCTATTATGCAGAATGTACCTTGAGAAGGTTCAAATATGAATATGATCTGATTCTTATTTTCAAGAACCTTATCACCTTAGGAGAAATATATTATACATTAAATATAATGGGGAGTGATTAGTTGGTAAGTAAAAGGATAAAGGGAAACCAGAATTGGCACCTGGTAGGAAGACATGGTTGGAGAGAGGCATCTCATAAAGATGTAAGAGAAAATGGACAGGAGAGTGAACCAAACGGATCTTAATTTTGTACATCACAATTATGTCCTCTAATTTTTCCTTTCTCAAGTTATCAAGAAAGATGTGAGAATGTAGAAACAATGTAGAAAAGCAGTTAGGATTTAAGCATAACCAGCTAGTCCTTAAGAAATCTGTGGGGATAGTATGACTAACCATCCATTCAGCTGAGAAAAACATCAACTTCGAGAAAATAAATTATAGACATATAAATGAGAAACTCAGGACTAGAACTCTTACTCTAATCTATTTTTTTATATTTTTATTGATTCCAGAGAAGAAGGAAGAGGGAGAGAGAGAGAAACATCCATGATGAGAGAGAACCATGGATCACCTGCCTCCTGCACACTCCCTACTGGGATCAAACCTGCAACCCAGGCATGTGCTCTGACTGGGAACTGAACCCGGGACCCTTCAGTCCGCAGGCTGATGCTCTATCTACTGAGCCAAACCAGCTAGGGTTAATCTGTTTATTTCTTAACAGCCTTAACAAAGGAAATAAAATAAAGTGATATGATAAACACATGTAACCTGAAAAAACTGTGTTTGAGACCTAAGTACAAAAGATGTATATAATTCAGTTTGGAATTGAAAATTTATTGGGGAACTTCCTGTTTTCCATTTCTCTCTTTGAAATTGTGAGTCTTGTCTGAGATAGACTCTCATATCCACATAATTTGGCTAACAACATTGACGCCACAGCTAAATTATACACGAAAGGAAACTATTATGATGATACTGGGAGAATAATAAACATCAACATTCTTACACAGATAAGTAGTGATGATGACAATGATTCACATAATTTTAGAAAAGACTTCATGGCAAATATTGGATGCTCAACAAAATGAAATATACTCAAATTTATCTACTTCAGCTATAAGAAGTGCATCATTCTTATGGTAAAGGTTATAATACAATCTATACTTGGAAGTTTCCTACAGATAAATATTTCAGTTCTATAGGTGGATTGGCTACATTATAATTTGATGTCTTACTATATGCATTCCTAGACATTGGCTAATGACTACAACTAGCTCTATCTAGTAGAAAAACTAGAGGTATTAGATAATAATAGTTGTTGTTGTTACTATTGTGGTTGTTATTCTTCTAGGAAAACTTTCATTTATTTCCTTCTTTGAGGAATTAAAGACTTTCTCAAGGTTGTTGACCTGTAGTAATTACCTACAGTAATGACCTATTAGACTCAGTCACATGGAACATTATGGAAAGATTTTTAAAACAGATTTTATTGATTTTTTACAGAAAGGAAGGGAGAGGGATAGAGAGTCAGAAACATCGATGAGAGAGAAACATTGATCAGCTGCCTCCTGCACACCCCCCACTGGGGATGTGCCCGCAAATCGAACCTGGGACTCTTGAGTCCGCAGGCTGACACTCTATCCACTGAGCCAAACTGGTCAGGGCAGGAAAGATTTTTTTCATGCATAGCAAATTACCAAACAGTGGTAGACAAGCACTATGTAACTGGATTTTATTTAAAAATTCGATTTTGTTTTTTAAAAATGTATATATTTAAAATAAACTTCAATAGGTGAGGAAAGCAACACCCTGGTGAGAAACAATTTGCTGATTGTAGGGAGCGGCTCTAGGGTCAAACCTAGGGTTGACCTGTGGCAGGGCTACAAACAAGTCCCAGCATGGAGGGCAGAGCTCTCCTAGCATAATTAAGCCTGACCTTGTAGCCCTCCCTAATTCCTTCCTAAGTAGCTAATAGGCTGTGAGAGGTGCAGCAAGTGTTGCCAAAATAAGAACATTTTTAAATATGTTAATCTACCTTTGTTTTAATGAGACTATAAAATAAAGCATTGGCTTGCAGGCTGAGTCTTTTATGTCCTCATCCAGGCACAGGAGATCCACCAAGCCCCAGCTGTATTCTCTTGTCTGTCTTTTCTTCAATCTTTAACCGCCCCTCCTCAGGTTCATCTTTGGCCATGCTGGCGCAGCGCAGCTGATAACTGAAAATCATGCGCACATATAATATAGATATTATTAGAAATATAGAAAATTGCCCATTCTCTGTTTGGGTGAATGCTATCTAAGCCACCTCATTATGTAATGTACATCTCCTTCATACACTGCCATAAATGTCTGCTAAACCTCCTCCCTGGACATGAAAAATTATATGGTTGGATTTTACTGCTTCAATCAGTCAGAGGCAGAGTTTGTTGTTAGTTGACCCAAATTACAATCCTTATAACAATCTCAACTCCATTGCACAATCTAAGATACAAAATCTCAGAATAAAATACTCCAGATGCAGTTTAGATATCACCTACAACATCCAACACTCCAGTATGTACTCATGACTATCCAATTTCTGCTCTCTCTCTCTCTCTCTCTCTCTCTCTCTCTCTCTCTCTCACACACACACACACACACACACACACACACACACACACAGCCTAGAATTCTGTACCATCACAATACTAGAGATCACAGCTTTGTGCCTGGGGGGCAGAACTCCTGGAAGGCTTCATAGAAGAAGCTGCATTTAAGCTGACTCCTAACTGAATAGTCAACAAAATAAGTAAAAAATGAATAGTTGCATGGTGAAAATTATAGTGATGGGGCTTTATAAACACTATGTTAGAGGTTTTCAAAAGGTAGTGGTTTTTAAAATTGTAAAAATTTCTGAGCTAAACTATATCCCTAATGAAAAAGAATCCCTTTGGATTTGGTGTCCAGGAGTCTACATTTAAAGACATTTCTCAGGTGATTCTGATGTACCTCAGGGGTCTATATTATAGACTCTGCTTAATTTTAGTCTTGCAAAATCAAACTTTTGCATGTGTTCTGACATAATGACTCATAATTTTGGTTATGGTGGAAACATATCAATTGGCTCCCATTATTTCTAAGAAAAAAATGCATGGTCTAATATTCTCCCTGTTTTTTAAGACATTTTTAAAGAAAGACAACTTTATATGCAACTGGGAAATAAAGGAGTTTGGAAGAGTACTGCAAAAGGAGATGAAAATGAATAGTCTCAAAGTTGCACAATGGGATAGTGTAAACTTTTGAAAAACTAGTTTTGGACAAAAACTTTGTGTAACTTAATGTTCAGGCTTTTATCTGAGTATGAACATTTGCATTGCATATTCCCAATTTGTCTTGGAAGGACCTCTGGCAAAATGACATTAAATAGAAATTCACTATATTCACATATAATTTGAGATAAATGAAAATTAATTGCCCTTTCAGCTAATTCACAGTGGACTCATAAAAATATTTTTTTTTATCCTGTAAGGCCCTTCAATACTCTAACTCTTCCAGCACACCATCTGTTCAGTTTTTTTTTTTTTTTTGGTGCATCTGCAAGTTCCATCTCAGTGACAGAGAGATTGGAGAGCTGTACAGCTTTAGAATATTTTTAAAATTATTGAAGTATTGGAAAAGTATATACTACTATTGAAAAGTCTTTTATTGCTTATACCCTAAAAATGTGAGAATTTTAGTCAATAAAATAAAGCAATATTCATATAGCCAATACAGGATTTGTTGATGTTATTTGTCTTGATTCAGAAATTAAGGATGTTACTTTTCTTCTTCAGACATTCTAGTTGAAATTATTGAAATACGTTGCAGAGAGCACTGTGAATCTTATCAAAGTTTATAAGCTCTTAATAAAAAAAAATTCAAATATGGGTTGACTTCATGCTTCTATTTCAGGCAGATTTATTTTCTAATTTCAGATGCCAGTAGAATTTATTTGAATTAATTTCACTATTACATATAATAATACATTAGATATTCAGGAAATTTTTTTAGTTTCAATTTTAAATTAAATGTTCATGTCAGTATTTGGAATCTCTTTTCTTTCCCTCAGAAAAAAAGAGACTACATTTTTTTCAGGAGTTAAAAAGTCTCTCCCTCAAAGGTTTGAAATTGATTTAAATCAGAGAAAAATCTAGATTCTCAAGAAAATCCATTTTCACAAACTATCTTTTTAAAACTAAGAATTATTAGTTGTAAAATTCCTATGATATTTTTCCATATTATGAGAACTACATAATAATTTAATGACTAACTCATTAAAAGTATATATTAATGTTAAATATTAAATATTGCATAATTGACTTACCTGTTTATTTACTGATCTTTCATACTAAAAAATAACATCAAGATTGTGTAACAGATTATTTTCTCCTTTGCATGCTAAAGGAAGGCATGCAAAAATAATATTCTGATATTTAAAAAGTAACTTAAAACACAGTCCTTAACATAATACAAAATGGTGAACTTAGAAACTTCACTGCTGCTTCTACTAATTATTGAACTAATTTGTCAATTAGTGAAATGAGTAGATAGATGTCAATCTTCTTGATCAATGTGATGAATAGAACCTATGTGTTTTGGAGAACACCTTACAGGAAGGTCAGAAAATTCTTAAGGAAAATTGTTGATAGATGTTATTAAATATACAAGGCCTGGGTGAATTGCTTATTGACATGTGCTTAAACTAAATGATTTTCACTCATGCTTGAAGGTCAAACCAGTCACCCTTTGATAAAGCACCAGCTATAAGATCATTCTTGATGAATTGCGGAGCTCTTGGTCAGAAAATTAAGAGTTTTTCATAAGTTTAAAATAGGTCGGAGGGCAAAGGAGGGAGAGAAAACAAAAGGGTTGTTAGGGAACTAGAAAGAGTAGCAGTTTCTATATACAGTTGTTTTTTTCTGGACAATAAAACAGAAAATGTCTCTCTTGGCCACCTAATGAGGGTATGATAGACTCCTGCCTTCCTAATTTGCATATTCAGGCATCATGGCATTTGTACAGAGCATCACAGTACTAAAATATCTCCCTGGTAGCTAAATGTTGGTTTTCAAAGTGTCCTTGGATCACAACAGCTAAAAAGGCATTCGTGAGCAGATGGCAATTGTGTGGTGAAAAGTCAAATTTTATTTGCCTTCTCTAATGGAGAGAGCCAGGACAGTCAGGCAGGTCAAGGCATGTGGGCAGGATTAACATATTGTGTGTGAAGGGAAAACTTGGAAAGCTCAGTTAGGCAGCTAATGAGACAACTTACAGGCCCACAGGCTGATTCTGTGTCTGCAAAATGATGAAGGAAAAGCAGGAATGGAAGCCCTATCCCAGAAAATGCAGGTCATAAGCCTCCGGAACACTTCATAGACCACAGGAGCATTAAAACCAGACAAAACTGTATTCTTGAAGTACAGATATACCATCTAAAACTGTGACACTAGAAAAATTAATTCATCTGTCTAAGCCTTATTGTTCTCATCTATAAAATTACTATGATTAATAATACCCCTACCATAGGTGGCTATGAGAATTATATGAAATAATTTAAATAAGAAATAGCACTTAGCATAGTGTTTGGTTTATAGTAAGATCTCAATAAATATTATAAATATTAGTTTTGGCAATTTTATAAATGATGAAGGCAAAAATGATGTTTGGAGGGCTTTATTATACCAGGTTCCCTAAAAGGAGAACCTGAGACAAGGATTTTTTGGAACTGAAGATCAGTGGCAATTTTAGGCCCAACACTTACCATGTTTTGGTAGAATCAACAGTGATCTATTGCAAAAGCTGATTGTGTATATCTCTTCCCAACTCTGCATTCAGGAGTGTATGTCAGTTACTTGAAATCAGCCTTGGTGGTAGTATTTAAATCATAGAAATCAGCAAATGCTAAAATCAGCCTCTATCATTCTGCCCCTCCAGCCAGTTATTAAACAATTACCAGCACACATTTGTTTGTAACTAAATAAGAGAAAGATGTTTTGAAATGTTATTCCCCACATATGATTTCTAAGATGGGCTAAAGGTTGAACTGGGAAAGTTCCCAAAAGTCTAGAAATAGCAAGAATGTTTCAAGACAATGGCTTTCTTTATGCACAAAAATATTTTTCGATATATCCAATTTCATCAATGTTATCACTTTATGCCATTTTTGTTTTCCTTACTCACTCTTCCCCAATTCTCTGCTGATAAATAATCTTCCTCTAGCAATGGACTGAACTGCTGTAATAACTTGAATCTAACAGTAGACTGGGAAGACTCAGCAGGACAGGAACACAGAACTGAGTTGCTTAGCAACCTGAAGTCACTCAGAGGAGCAATGGAATCATTTACATCACAGTTGATTTCCCCAAAAGTATGTTACATACTGACCCAAACAGACAGTTGAAAGTTAGTGGTACTACTTCCCAAACCAAGTAATAAAATTTACTAGAACATTTTCAAACTATGCATAGAATCCTTGCAAATCAGCCTAACTCCCTGTCTTGTAGACAGCAACCATATAGGAACAACTGTAAAGTGGATCAGACTGAGAATGCAGGAAAAATCTCCCTCAAGGTTTTATTTCAGTGCTGAGACAATCATTTAAAGAAGTTCTTTCTCCAAAGTCCCTGATCATCATCTCACCCTTTGGGGGAAACAAAAACAAAGCAAAAGTAAAAACAAACAAACACTGAAACTTATTTTCTAAATTCACTTTTTTCTCCTTAGGCAGTTAAGAGGCATTTAGAAGAAAAAAGTTTGATTAAGCCCCTGAAGACACTGCCCCAACCCAAATACATGTCAGGTATTCAAAAAATAAGAAGCTATACAGCTTCATCAAGCAGCATATATTATTGATGGATTGTACTGCCAGGTATCCTAAATCTATATAATAAAAGCCTAAGTGACAGTTATGGCAGAATGACAAGAATGACTGGTTGCTATGACGCACACTGATCACCAGGCTGGCCAACCTCCCACGGTATCTCCCCCTGACTGGCTAGCCCCAATCAGCCACGATCACCAGCCAGGTCAAGGGACCCCACCTGTGCATGAATTCGTGCACCAGGCCTCTAGTCTAATATAAAAACCAATAAGAAGCAGGTTTCTCAAATCCCCTGGAAACTCAGAGAGCAACCCATTCTGAGCCCACAAGGAATCTGACAATTGGATGTGCCCTTAGGTTATCCATGTCAAAAGACAACGGCATCATTATTACATATTAGAATAATAAATATTGAGTATAAAATCACAAGTATGGTGGGGTTATATTTTTTAGTAACTTCTTGATTAATAATATTTGTAACTATACATACAATACTGGTCCATGTTTTTAAAAAGTCAAAGAGTTATATTTCTTGAATTATTCTTATGGCTGGCCCTTTCTCATTCATTTGACTTCAGCTTTAGTGTGAACTCCTAGAGAGGTCTTCCTTTCCTAAAGTAGCCCTTCTGATTTCTATTGTTCATTCTATCAGCTCCCTTCTTTATGCTTTTTTTGGTGGTCTTTATTACACATTACAATTTTTGATTATTTCATTTACATATTTAATATATCTCATAAAACCTGCCATGTCATTAATTGTTACAAACTCTATTTTCTTATAAGTTAAATTGATACAATGCTATTATCCTTTGAATCTTATACCGCTCCTTCTATAATGTAAACTTCATGGGGCAGTGATCTTGTCTGTTTTTAGCACAGTTGGATTTTCAGTGCCTACCACAATGCCAGGCTCAATAATTGTTCACTGAACGAGTGAATCAGATCATGTTAACCACACTGCTCTGAATCTACCCATATCAGTACCCAAAGAGCAATTGTTTTCTTTTTAACAGTTTTACATTATTCCATTGTATTTAATGACTTCTTTTTTTGATGACTATTAAAAATGTTTCCAATTTCTGTACTATTGAACAATGTTCAGTGAATATCTGGTGCACAAAACTTTGGGTAATTGTGCAATATCTGTAAGATATATTCTTAGGAGTGCAATTGTTGGGTCAAATATGCATATTTAATTTCAATATATATTGCCAAGTATAGTGTTTTGTATATGTTTTATGAACACACAGCATGAAAGAGGTGTTCCAGTAAGAGTTATAATTCAAGTGGTCTTTTTGGAAGAACATAATTTATTTACGTACACATGGGTCCCAAGTACCAACTATTGCTCTATATTTCTTAGAGACATGCTCCAAGATATTCTAAGTTTCACCAACCTTTCTGCTTTGGAAGAGATAAAATAATACCACCCTCTTCAATCTATCCTACGCACCATCATTAGATTAATATGTTAATCTCTTTTAATTTTCCTCTTCATACTTTTTTCATATTTTCCAATGTTCTAAAATACACATTTATTGTTTCATAACTGAAAATGTTTTTTAAAAATATTTTTATTGATTTCAGAGAGAAAGGGAGAGGGAGCTAGAAACTTCAATGATGAGAGAGAATCATTGATTGGCTGTCTCCTGCATGCCCCACACTGGGGATCAAGCCCACAACCAGGGCATATGACCTTGACCAGAATCAAACTGGGACCCTTCAGTCTATAGGCCAATGCTCTATCCACTGAGCAAAACCAGCTAGGACCATAATTGAAAATGTTATAAATAAATGGAAGAAAGTAGCAGACTTTGTCTCTTGAACACCAATAGCACATAAACACGAATGTAGTTATGTCTCTTACCAGAAAAGAGTAATACTAAACCCTATTTTTTTTTTATTCCAATGGCTTCTGACTCCACACAAGTTGAAAATATCTCAGCTGGTAATTTCAAGCTCTCCATGATCTAGCAATCACCTTCTGAACTTTGTTAAAGACATTAGGAATGATCTCTGGAACCTACCATCCATTGTGGCTTTTGGTGTATCTTTTGCCTGACCACTCAAAATCTCTACTCCTTTTCCTCATTAAAAACTCTAAAAATACCTCAAGGCCAAATCAAATACTACATTTTTGGGAAAGACTTCTCCCTTCATGAACTTACTCTGAAAGCTATTTTTTTCATTATGTAAGGTACACTAAGTTGACTAGTGTGTATATATCTATATCTATATCTATCTATCTATCTATCTATATGCACATATATATATAATAATTTTAAAAACTTAGGACTGCATTGCTCAATAGTATTATTTAGACTTTAATTAAGTTATTTAAATTAAACAATTTTTAGCTGATCACTAAGCTAATCAAACGGAGACTACAGCGGCCACACATGACAAAGTAGACAGATTTTGCAGGATTAGTTAAAAAAATACCACTAAATAAATAAACAGTTAACAAATCACAACAACTTTGGGAAGGAGGAAGAATCTGATTTCCAGGGTTGTCACATATATTTAAAAGGCTAATTTTAATTTTTTCACCAAAAATTTGTGAGGCATGCAGAAAAACAACTTCTTGCCCATATACAGGAAATCAATCAATCATAGATACTATCCCTTAGAAATCCCAGATATTTTACTTACCAGTCAAAGACTTTAAATCAGCTACTTTAAATATGGGCAAATACTAAAGGAAATCATGTCTAAAGAACTAAAGAGCCCTAGCTGGTTTGGCTCAGTGTAGCATAGGCATGTGGACTCAAGGGTCCCAGGTTCAATTCCAGTCAAGGGCACATGACCAGGTTGTGGGCTCAGTCCCCAGTAGGGGGCGTGCAGGAGGCAGCCAATCAATGATTCCTCTCATCATTGATGTTTCTATCTCTCTCTTCCTCACCCTTCCTCTCTAAAATCAATAAAAACATTAAAAAAACTAAAGAGAAGTTTAAAAAATAATATATTACCAAATAGAGAATATCAATAGATAAAAATTATTTTTAAAAAGCAACAGGTAGGAATTCTAGAGTTAAAAAGTATAACTTAAGTGAAACAAATAATGAGACAGGCTCAACAGCAGTTATGAGCATTCAGAAGAAGGAATAAATGAATTTGAAAATAGATTTATAAAGATTACACAATATGAAGAATAAAAAATGAAAAAAAAAGAATTGAGCCTCAGAGTCATGTGCAACTTCATCAAGCATACTAGGATACACATAGTAGGAAAACAGAGAAAGGAGGCAGGAAGAATATGTGAAGAAAGAATGGCCAAAATATTCCAGAGTAGACGGAAAAATTTGACCTACACATCCAAAAACTTCAACACACTCCAAGTAGGATAAATTAAATAAAATTTAAAAATAAGTTCCTAGCTACAATAGCCACATTTCAAGTGCTCAGTAGCCACATGCGGCTAATAGTTGCTATATTGGATATTGCATATACAGAAAATTATAGATACATAAATTTTTATTTTTATTTTTTTTAAATATATTTTATTGATTTTTTACAGAGAGGAAAGGAGAGAGATAGAGAGTTAGAAACATCGATGAGAGAGAAGCATCTATCAGCTGCCTCCTGCACATCTCCTACTGGGGATGTGCCCACAACCCAGGTACATGCCCTTGACCGGAATCGAACCCGGGACCCTTCAGTCCACAGGCCGACGCACTATCCACTGAGCCAAACCGGTTCCGGCAATAAATTTTTAATAATTGATAAAATTTCTATAGGGCCTAGAATTTAAGGCCAGTGTGTCATGTACTGATGTTTAGTTCTCCTAGTTCCCAAAACCTTAAATTCCTTATCCAAAAAGCCAATCCTTCACCCCCAATACGCAGTCCTATTTCTAAAACAAATCATAAACCTATAAGTGAAGAGGAATTTTAGGAGTTCTAACCAGAGTCACAAGACACAGCATTAAGTCACTACTGCTCATAATCCCATCATTGTTTTGGGCTCTAGTTCTTGTGACTGGTTTTCTAATCTGTTTTTATGACCAAGTGGCTACTTTTAGTTCTTATAGTTGGATTTCTTGTTGTATTTTTTCCCTGAGCACAATACAGTTTCCTGTCTTGTTACCAGCATAGGACCATAGTTCTAAGACTGAAGCCCTGCTTTGCCCTTGTCCATTTCCTTCCCAGGGACTAAAGACCTTCAAAACCAAAGCTCAAAGCTAGAGCTCTTACTACTAGTTTACAACTTTAGTTAACATTAATAATATGGGAGGAGTCCCGCTAACTGCCATAGACAGTCTAGCTGCTTTAATTCTCAGTACAGTTACAAATCATATCCTATCTAATAAAAGAGAAACATGGTAATTAGCCATACGTCCACTACCCTTCCCATTGGCTAATCAGGGCAATATGCGAATTAACTGCCAGCCAAGATGGCGGCCGGCAGCCAGGCAGCTTGAAGCTAACATGAGGCTTCCTTGCTTCAGTGATGGAGGAAAACAACGTTCTCCACCTGCCTTGCCGGGCTCTGAGCTTGCAGTTTGAAACATTGTTACAAATATAGAAGCTAAGCAAAACCCCAGAAACCTGCTTACAGCCAGCCAGGATCTCAGAGCTGGAGTTGATACAGAGTTTCAATTATAGAACTGAAACAAACCAGATACCTGCTTGCAGGAGCGGAGGCCTAAGAACTGGAGCCTCAGAGCTAAAGCTGGCTCAGAATAAAAAAAAAAAAAAAGAAAAAAAGGAGTGGTTGGGAGCTTCAGTCACCCACCAGCCTGAAAACAGCCCTCAGCCCCTCACCCAGACGGGATAGGCACCCCAGTGGGGACCCCCAGCCTGAAGGGTGTGTGACCAGCTGCAAAGAGCCATCATCCCCTCACCCAGGCTGGCCAGGCACCCCAGTGGGGACCCCCACTCTGAAGGGTGTGTGACCAGCTGCAAACAGCCATCATCCCCTCAGACAGGCTGGCTAGGCACCCCAGTGGGGACCCCCACCCTGATCCAGGACACCCTTCAGGGCAAACCAGCCGCCCCCCCACCCGTGCACCAGGCCTCTACCCTATATAGTAAAAGGGTAATATGCCTCCCAGCACCGGGATCAGCATGACAGGGGGCAGTGCCCAAACCCCCTGATCGCCCTGTGGCTCTGTGTGTGACAGGGGGCGGGGCCACAACCTCCCTATCTGCCCTGCTCTGTTCATAACAGGGGAAGGCGCCCCAACCCCCTGATCTGCCCTGCTCTGTGTGTGACAGGGTGCGGCGCCCCAACGCCCCCCCCCCCATGGGCCCTGCTCTGTGGGTGACGGGGTAGAGCCATAACCTCCCCATCGGCCCTGCCCTGAGTGTGAGAGTGGCGGTGCCCCAACCCCTGATCCACCCTGCTCTGTGTGCCACAGGGGGCGGTGCCCCAACTCCCCTATTGGCCCTACTCTCTGAGTGACAAGGGGGAGCTCCCCAACCCCTTGATGGGCCCTGCTCTGTGCATGACAGCGGGCAGCGCCCCAACCCCCTGATCTGCCCTGCTCTGTGCATGACAGGGTATGGAGCTCCCCAACCCCCTGATGGGCCCTGCTCTGTGCGTGACAGGGTATGGGGCCCCAACCCCCCTGATGGGCCCTGCTCTGTGAGTGACAGGGTATGGAGCCCCAAACCCCCTGATGGGCCCTGCTCTGTGCGTGACAGGGTATGGAGCCTAACCCCCCTGATGGGCCCTGCTCTGTGCATGACAGGGGGTGGTGCCGCAACCTCCCCATCGACCCTGCCTTGAGTGTGACAGGGGGCGGTGCCCCAACCCCCCAATCGGCCCTACCCTGAGCGAGACTGAGGGTGGCATCACAACCTCCCGATCGCCCTGCTCTGTGCATGACAGGGGGCGGCACCCCAACTCCCCAATCGGTCCTGCTCTGAGCCTGACCAGGGGCTGCACCTAGGGATTGGGCCTGCCCTCTGCCACCCGGGAGCAGGCCTAAGCCAGCAGGTCATTATCTCCCAAGGGGTCCCAGACTGCGAGAGGGCACAGGCCGGGCTGAGGGACCCCTCCCCTTTTCCCCGAGTGCACAAATTTTTGTGCACCGGGCCTCTAGTATATATATATATGAGCCAGGGTCTGTCACATCCAAAACAACCAAACAGGCTGAGTGGGGTGACAAGGCTGGCAGGGGGGTTAGTGAGGGACAAACAAACGACTGAGCAGCAGGTTGCCTGGGGCAACCAGGCCGGCAGGGGGCACAGTTGGCAGCAACCAGGCCAGCAGGGGGGGCTGTGAGGGGCAACCAGGCCAGCAGAGGGGGGCTGTGAGGGGTGACCAAGCTGGCAGGGGTCAGTTGGGGACTATTATGCTGGTGGGGGTGCAGTTAGGGGCAACCAGGCTAGGGGGAAATTGGGGGCAACCAGGTTGGCGGGGGGGGGGGGCAGTTAGGGGCAATCAGGTTAGCAGGCAGATGCAGTTAATGATCAGTCTGGCAGAGGGGCCGGTTAGGGGCGATCAGGCAGTCAGGCAGGTGAGCATTTAGGAGCCAGCGGTTGAGAACATCCCCCGAAGGGTCCTGTATTCGAGAGGGTGCAGGTTGGGCTGAGGGGACCCCGCTATGCATGAATTTCATGCACTGGGACTCTTGAAATGTATTTATATAACTTCTATTTTAAAGATAGGCAAATCAGAGCTCAGAGAGACTACATAATGGGTCTAAAGCCATCTAGCAAATAAGTGACACACCTGGAGTTTTAACCAGATTTATCTAGCTCCAGAATCCATGTGTCTTCTATTCTATATGCTCAACATCAAGAATTAGTTATTGATAATGTATTCTAAGAGAATGACAGGATCATGTAATCTGACATGGTCTGTTATATAGTCATTTAGTAGACATCTCTTATTCCAATTCTCTGCTGATGTAGGATTGCTTATTGATGATCCTTGTCTCACCTACTTCACTGCTCCCTCATGATGTTGACTGTAGTAGTGAACTACTTGCCTATGGTCTACTGGTAATCATGTTTTCTTTGTTACACTGGACTACTTTCTAGGACTACATTTGAATTTACCTCACCAGAGTTTACTCCAAGGGTAAAATCTAATTCCCTTGTTCTGATCCTATCAGTCCTTTTCATCTTAATGCCATTAAACAAACCAAGCCTGGTCTAAATATGACACTATTTGGCATAGAGCCTTCCACATAGTAGAGGTAGATACATATTTGAAGTGGTTATGCAAGTAGTGATTCTTAATATAAAGCATTTAGAAAGGGGCATGCAATAGCTCTAAATTACTCAGTTTAAGGTATGAATGTCCCCTATGTGGTATAAATATTGTTGGAATAAAAAAAGAAGGAAATCAGGAAAAAGGAAATCCTTTGAGTCAAGCTAAGCACAACCAATAAAGAGTATATTTTTTATTAAAAATATTAGTACTATTAATTTTAAAGGTGATAATAAGCTACCATTTACTGAATGGTGAATATCTAAGTTCTTTACATATATTACTTAATTCAATCCCACCACCTTAAAAATAGGTTAGTCAGTCCTTATCACTTTTATCAAAATGAAAACTTAAGTACCTTGACCAAGGTAAAAAAAAAATAACTCTGGGATTTCTATAAGGGAAGAAGTTAAGAGTGGAAAACAAAGGGACTTGTCTTGGTTTTTTTGGTAAAGTAAACTATTATCTTAGATTATAGGGGTGACATTAATTAGTAGTTAATGGGAACTATGAGTAGAGGAAAGCAGTGATAAAGGCACTGCCACTGCTAAGTGATTGTGAGCTGGGATTTGAATATAGATTGTCTGAACCTAAACTCAGAACTATAACACCACTATACTTTCTCTCCAACTGAATTCCAACCAGGGACTCTAATGCTCTATTCTGGGAGGTGGGCACTGGGATATGATCAGGGATTTACCTTTAAGGAAAAGATTATTTCAGGAAGACCTTCACCTGGAGTTTTAATAAAGCAGTGGGGTTATATATATATTTTCTCTTTTCTTTTTGCAGAACAATTGCCAAGTCCTTCAGATTTATGTGTGCAGAAATTTTAGGTCACTCTTTGCAATACTTTTTTTGGCTGTTCACAGGCAGTGAGTGATCTTTGAGGATTTTCTTGATTCATCCATCAGTGTTACTTCTTATTTCCTGTCCCCTAAGAGTATCCAGCTGACTGATAACCTCCACAATGCGCATGACTTCTGTATGTCAAAAGAGCTCTGCAAAAGGAGAGCCAGATAGACCTGCTAAGTTTCTTCCTGGATAACTGACCAAATTACCCATCAATAGTGTCACCTCTCTCAAGGCAACTATCAAACAAGACAAACTATAAGAGCTTAGAAAAGTTCCTGAGGAAGAAAGATTCTTGAAGTCCCTAGCTCTAGTGATTTTGTGTGAATTATTTTTGTTTCTCATCTTGCAGGACCTGATGTTCTGTGAGAAGTGCAAATGTCCTTAGTGAGCAAGTTATTGTGCAAAGTCTACCCATTAACTGATTGCCGAAAAAATGATAACACCAAACTCCTGAGTTTTTGAAACTGCTGATTTCAGCCTGCCATTGTGCTACCGCACTCAACCTAGAAAAAGGCACATGATGACTCAGCCAATAAAGAGTATATTTTTTCTATTTATTGCTTATCCAAACATAGAAAAAGCATATGTGCAGACTCATGCCTCTTGCTTGTTTACCACTGTTGAAAGTCCAATCAGTATCTACGAAGAGGTGCTAATGCTTAAGGTGGAGGCACAGAGGATTCAAAGTTACATTGATGCCAATCAATGTTCTAATACATAATTCAACATCCTTCCTGAAATGTCTGGGGCTGTTAGCGGTTCACAAAATGAGAAATCCAATGTCCCCCTTCAGCAACCGTTTCTGTTCTGTGAAAGCTAGATGGACACAAATCTGCTGTGGAAGAGTGCTTTCACTGAGATGGAAGGGTTTGTGCTTCCCTCTGGTAGCTTCTGAGTAGTATTCACTTTCAGAATGAATGTTTAGCCTTTCATAAGGAATCCAATTGAACAAATGCTGAGTTGTTTATTGAAGGGTACCATGATAACCTGAGAGGTCTAGTCATGCTCAGGCAGGGCTTTCTAAATCAAAAGGAAGACTACATAACCTGAATAACAAATACAAAATAACAAGACTTCCAAGCAAAAGAAAATAGAACAGTAACTGCTCTCTTTCCCCATGCTTGACACTACTTCCAGACTCCTTCCTGTGTGAAAAGGTCTTGCACTAGACTGAGACAGCAAGGATTTTTAACCCATAATGTAGGCTTGCTTCATTTTGTTCTTCAAAGCTGAGTTTTCTGGGTGCTTCTATTAGGCCCTTGTGTGTCCCAGCTCCTAACTGAGACTCTGTATCTGTAATTTGAACTGCAACAGTCAGTAGGGCTTAGAAGTAAGCCACCAACTGGCTGAATTCCAGTCACAAGTTAGGGACTCCTAAATTGTTTCCCACTTTTACATGGCAGTCAGAAATGACAGTGATTTTGTGTCTAAAGACACCCTATGTGCCTGGTTTGCCTCCAGATTACAGCCTCCCCTTACCATTGTCATCGCAGCACTGAGTCCATAGTTTTTGCTTAAAGTTGAAGAGTTTAGGGTCTAGAATCACATTTCATAGTTCATATCCTAACTACTACTGACTTTCTATGAGAGTTTGTACAAGTAACTCAGTTTCTTTGAACTTCAATTTTCAAAACTAAAATTAGGATAATAACCATACGTACCTCATAGGGTCACTGGGAAGATTAAATAAGATGATACATTTCATGCATTTAACAGAGTATCTTAACATAACAAGGACATGCTAGATATTACTTATTGTTAATATTTTCCTTGATCACTCAACTGACCTGCTTGATCCTTTGGTCCCCTAAGCTGCACACCCAGTAGAGTGGCTACATGTGGAGTTGTGAGAAGAACTAATGCTCTGCCTTTCCCTTGTCAGCTAAGTCTCTCCTTATGCCTAGATCTCCCAGATGATGACTAGCACCCACTTACCTATCTTCTATATACATCCTATTCAATTGTTCATCTACTGGATCCTCTCCATATGATGGAAACACTGACACTATCTTTAGCCTACCCTGTGATCTGGTTTGCCATGCTTCTACCCATTAGTTATACCCACAGTTCCAACAACCCTGATTGGATACTCACAGGTGCCCATATCAATACCCCTTTCTCTCACTAAATTCAATGCTGCCTCTACTAATGCTGAGCCATGCCAATCAATGATAGGCCAAAAGCCCCCATTAGGGGTTTTCTTTCCATTTTTTTGTTAGCTTGAGTCAACAGATTAAAAAAATGTGAGGTGAATAAGGATAACCTTTCACAGAGGCACCAACCTAGGTCAATATTAGAGAAATTTTTAAAAAATATATATTTTTATTGATTTTAGAGAGGAAGGGAGAAGGATAGAGAGATAGAAACATCAATGATGAGAGAGAATCATTGATCAGCTGCCTCCTGCATGCCCCCTACTGGGGATCAAACCCACAACCCAGGCATGTGCCCTTGGCCAGAATCAAACCTGGGACCCTTCAGTCCGCAGGCCAATGCTCTATCCACTGAGCAAAACCGGCTAGGACATAGAGGAATTTTCAAAAAGACCCTGTGCTCTTTACTTGTCCTCAAAAAATATGGTCCCTACCTATAGGCTGATGCCAGGAATTCCACAGCTAAAACTGTCCCTAATTTAAGAACACACTATTTGGCTCAGGTAAAAGCCCCCTAAAGAGCTAACATCAATATACCATCAAACAAATACTGCCAAAGCCCCTGTTTGATTGCTTTCAATATTCACTTTCTCTATCTGATGGGCCAACCTGTAAACTCAGTCAATTGCAGCAGAATCGATTTAGATTATCAACATTTAGTGGCTCCTACCCTGCTCCCACAGACCATAAGAAAGACAAAATGGTCCTCTTTTCCACAGCACATACTCTTTTTTCAAGCCACCAGATTATCATTTCATATATATAAGAAGTTCTTAAAGTAGTTTAAGTTTATAGGTATTTTTTTTCCACTGGAAGGTATTTGGGAAAATAAGTGATAATGGAAGTTTGAGTAGGTTGATGCTTCAAAGAATGATTCACAGGAGAACCTGAAAATAAGTATAAACAATTTCATGCAGATGTGCGTTTTTGCAAGTGTATGCACACACTCATACTGAAAGTGATAAATAGAGATGGAATGTGCAAATTAAAGGCAGGGAGATGGGGCAGGAAGAGGTGAGGTGAGATGATATAGAACAAGATAAATTTTAAAATGATGCTTACTGAGAAATTAGGGCAATGAAATGAGGTGAATAGGGGAAATTATTATGTCACAGAGCAAAGGAATTAGAACAAGTCCGCAATTTTACTCAAGCATATTCATAGAGGAACAACTTAAAGCTTCACACTAATACATTCATATTTTGGATATTAAGACTTATAAAATTAAAAGTTAAGTTCTTCTCATTGTTGACAAAAGACACTGGTACTGCAACAATCTAACCCATAATAGTATCTCTATTTTTAGATGGGTAGGTCCATGGGGCTGTGATAAGAGGAGTTTTTATTTGAAATGTTTATTACTCAACCAAAGATAATGTCACAGAATTATTTCTGTAACATTTTTGAAAATGATCCATTACGTGATGCAAAAATTAATTATAAAAAAGTATAAAGTGAAAAGTCTCCATCTCATGCCTTTTTTAAAAATCTCTGCACAATTCCCAGCCTCACATTTAAATGCTCTTTTTCATTTCCTGTGTACCTGACTGGTGGTTTTTAAGATCATACAAATATCAACAATTATTCTCATTACTCTCCCACTTTTATAAAAATGGCAGAATATTAACACAATTTTTTTCTCATTTAACTATATATGTTGGAGACCTTTATCAGTGAATCCAGAGATTTCTAATTTGTTTTAAAACAGCTATATAATAGTTCATATTATGGATGTACCATAATTTACTAAGTCAGCCTCTAAGGACAGACATTTGCATTGCCTTTGGTATTACAAACAATGCTGCAATTAGTAAATATATATGTACACTCTAGAGGAGGCCTGGTGCATGGATTTGTGCACCGGTGGGGTCACTCAGCCTGGCCTGCAGGGATCGGGCTGAAACTGGCTCTCCAACATCCTCTGAGGGGTCCCAGATTGTGAGAGGTGGTTCTTGGGTGATGTACCCTGAAATCAGGCTCCCTCTCTCTGGTTCCAGGTGCATCACCCAAGAACCACAGCTGCCAAGTCATTGCAGCTTGGCAGCTCCTGCGTTGAGGGTCTGCCCCATGGTGGTCATTGCACATCATAGCTACTGGTTGGATGTTCTGATGGTCACTTAGATATATATATATATATATATATATATATATATATATATATATATATATATATAGAGAGAGAGAGAGAGAGAGAGAGAGATCAATACATATTTTATTTTTTTAATATATTTTATTGACTTTTTACAGAGAGGAAGGGAGAGAGATAGAGAGTTAGAAACATCGATGAGAGAGAAACATCGATCAGCCGCCTCCTGCACATCTCCTACTGGGGATGTGCCCGCAACCCAGGTACATGCCCTTGACCGGAATCGAACCCAGGACCTTTCAGTCTGCAGGCCAACGCTCTATCCACTGAGCCAAACCGGTTTCGGCAATACATATTTTATTTTGCTCCTTGTGAAAGTAGATTTGTAGATTCATTTCATAGAAGTGAACACATTTGAATATTGAGAGATTTCACTAGATTGAACTACATACAGAATGTGCCATTTTGCATTCTTATCTGCAACATGTGAGAGTATCTATTTCCCTTATACCATAGCCCCACTATCCTTTAGATTTGTTTCATTTGAAAAATTGTAAATGGCTTTTCAACATGACTTTAATTAGCATATCACTTATGAATAAATATGATTAAATTAAATACAAAGGCCATATGTACTTATTTTTCTGCATTCTGTTAATATCCTTTGCCTATTTTTCTACTAGCTTACTTTTTCTTATTCATTTGGGGATGCTCATTATATATTAAGGTGATTAACCCTTTATGTATGAGTTCTCTCATGGCATCTGGTGTGCACTGGGCTCTCCATCTCTTTCTTCAAGGCTTTACCCATTACCCATTTTTGCTTTTGTGTACAAACTTGCTCACACTAAAAATGCTTAGTATTGAGGTTTTATAAGTGTACTTATTTCTAAGGGCAGCTTTACCTCTACATATGCTCAACAACATGCTTCTTAAAGTTGCATGATGATGTAGTTGTATGTCTCTTTAAGTCACATGCAGTGTCTTCAGTCTCTCCAGGCTCAATGTTCTTCTGTCACTGTGGTAATGGTAGTGCATTGTAAACTACTTTTAATGAGGAAAGTCACTTTCTCTTAGAATATGAGCTGAAAATGGAACCCATTTATTTACACAGAAACAGAATTATGATAGTTCCCGTGTGAAAAATAAACATTAAAAATTCAACTCCTATATAATCATAAATGATATTAGCAGTTGAATATTTTGTACATGGCATTACAGATAGTGTTGCCATATAAATTTAGGATAACCAGTTAAATTTTAATTTTGGATAAATAATAATTTCTTAGTATAAGTACATTCCAAATATTACATGATTTCAACATATATTAAAACATTACTCTTTATCATCTGAAATTCAAATCCTGTCTTTTTATTTGCTAAATCTGACAAATCTAATTATATTTTTGTATTTTTCAGAGACCAAGATCCTATGACTATGATTTGCTGATTTAGAAGCATGTGCTCAACTGATAATACATGGAATTTTAAAACATGATGATAAAAACCTCCAGGTTAGATAAGAACTTTAAGATAATCAATTTTAGCCACATACTTTATAGGTAAATGCTATCTTCAATGCCCTCCACAAGCAGTCATCTGTCTTATAACTGGACACTTGCAGTAGCAGGAAACTGTCACAACCTAAATGACAGCTCATTTGATGTTTGCATTGATCATTTAGTAAACCATTTATCAAATTAAGCCAATTCACTTTCCTTGACACTTTCCTCTATTCATCCTAATCTTCGTGGCAACTGAAAACAAGTTAAATCCTTCTTTTATATGTCAACCCTTCATATATCTGAAGACAGTAGGCCACTCTTGAGATTCTTTTTTTCCTTAGATAAATATTTTCAGTTCCTTCAACTGTCTTTTAAAAAACATGGTTTCAAGCCATCTCATGCACTATCAAATAGTTATTTTTATACCTTCTATGTGTCAGGCACATACTAGGTAAAATGGCACCATAATGAACAGTATAAAATTCCCCGCTCCTCAGGATATTTAGTCTAATGGGGGGAAATGGCAAACATTTATAAACTTCTGTGACAAGTGCTATAAGAAAATTATAAATAGGATACTTTAAAGATATGGAGTGAGGAGTATCTAAATATACCTGAAAGAGACAGGTGATGGCGGGGGGTGGGGGGTGGGGGGTGGGGGTTCACAGACAGCTTAGCATGTGATGCCTGAGCAGAATCTTCAAAGTTCTAGTGACAAGTAGAGATGGAGAAAGTAGAGGGACTAAAGAAAGATGCGATAGTAGAAATGATAGGAAATTGTGACTAACATTGGGTGTATGGAGTGAGGTAAAATGAATCAAGGATGATTCCCAGGCTTCAGAATACGGTTAAAGCAGATGGGTGCCATGATCAGAAACTTAAAAATACTCATGGAAGAACAGGTTTTATTGTGTGAGCACTACTGTTGTAATAGGTAGTGACATATGGGATGTAAAAAATGACTTTAATATTTGATGTCTTGAATTTGAGATGCCAAGAGCACAACCAATTAAAGAAGTCTAGTGAGCAGTTGAAAATAGAAAAATGTACATGTGAGAACCAGAGAAAGGTTCTGGCTAGAGGTATAGATTTGGAAATCATTAATTTTCCAGGTGGAATTGTAACTTTTGTCGTTATGGTATAAAATGAGAAGGAAAGATTCACCTACAGGGTATGGCCCAAAGTGTAACACAATACTCCAGATGTGGTCTGTAAAGCACAAAAGACTATGTGGTATGGGCCTCCTTCATCCAAATACTGAATTTCTGTTGATATATCTTAGGAACAGACTAGCTTCCTTAGCAGTACTGACAGATACTAATGAGTGAAAATATTTAAATTTCTTATTCATAGCAGCTGCTGTATTTTTCCAAATGGATATGTATACAGTTGGTTTTCTGGATATAAATATATAACCTGGTATTTATCCATGTTAAATTATATCTTGTTAGATTTGACCATCACTCTAGTATATTCAGATCATACAACATCATATCTTCATTCTGTTACTTAATTTATTTACTATTCTTTCCAATTACTTCATATACACATATTTTATAAGTATGCCTTTCATGCAACATGCAAGCCTTTAATAAATAGTTGGAAGAATCTGGCTGAGAAAAGATTCCTCTTCAGAATAGAAGTCTATTAATCAATCCCTTTGGCTGTGGCCATTCAAGCAGCTAATAATTTCCTGAATTCTACTAATAACTAGACATATTTCTCCAGTTTTTTCACATTTATCTCATTCCATGTCTATCAAATATCAGCTCGAATATCATTGATGAAGTTCAAGTTCACTTATATCGTGAATTTCCCTGATATCATTTTCAGTAAGAGCAAATTAGACCTTAGTGATTGCATCTAGTGGCTCATAAACTATGCTTATAATAAATCATTCTAGAATTTGGCTCACGATCAATGTCAGGCTCACTATTATCTCTTAAATGTTGAGATGCTTCTGACTTATTTATAATTTTCCACCACCCAATTTATAATGAGGGTAAAACAAAAACACTTACATCTATTAAACATGTTCATAAAAACATTTTAATTGCATACATGAGAGATTAAGGCTTCAATGTGAAGATGCTAAAATAAAAGTAGATAGGTATGATAGCCTTTAGGGCAGTTAAGTTAAGCAATATTTGTCAATGCCCTAGATACATCATTCATTTGACCCTGAAGACTGAAATGTAAGTCATGTGAGGGGTTCCTAGGACCCTCCCTGTGTGGCAAAGCAGTCTTGCTTAAGAAAATCCTAAATAGTTCAAAAAATCAGGCCAGAGAACTTGCAAGTCATCAACAACATAGTGCACAGGACATAACACTGGGCCCCTAATCTTGCTACCCCCTGAGAAAGATTACACATCCTACCTATTCTCTTGGGAGAAAGTAATTAAGAGCAAGTAAAAGGTAAAACAAATGATCAGAGAAAATCATCCTACCTTTGGCAACTCAAACCTTAATTCCTATTGGATACATAATCTTGAAACTGGTGAACATCACATGGATTGTGAATAAAACCCACAATCACAATTTTAAACATAGCAGTTACAATTAATATACTTATTGAGTGTGATATACAAAAACTTAGAGTTATGAAATAAATGATTAGAGTACAGTGAGATTGATCAAGAACAACCTCTTAGCCCTAACTTGTTTGGCTCAGTGCATAGAGCGTCGGCCTGTGGACTGAAAGGTCCCAGGTTCGATTCCAGTCAAGGGCATGTACCTTGGTTGCGTGCACATCTCCAGTAGGAGGTGTGCAGGAGGCGGCTGATTGATGTTTCTCTCTTCTCGATGTTTCTGACTCTTTGTCTCTTTCCCTTCCTCTCTGTAAAAAAAATCAATAAAATATATTTTTTAAAAAGGAAAAACCTCTTAAAGGAAGCGACTTTACTTTTTAAGTAAAAATTATATTTGGTTAATGTGTACAACATGATGTTTTTTTTTCCTTTATTGATTAAGGTATTACATATGTGTCCTTATCCCACCATTGTTCCCCCTACCCCCCACTCATGCCCTCACCCCCCTGGTGCCTGTGTCCATTGGTTAGGCTTATATGAAGTTTTGCTATAGATAGTGAAATGATCACTATAGTCAAGCTAATTAAAATATCCATCCCGTCCTATAGGTACATTTGTATGTGTATGGTGAGAACACCTGAAATCTACTCTTAACACATTTCCAGGATACAGAAGTAGGTTGAGTTTTAAGTAGGTTTCAACGGAAGGAATAGACTCAGATTCAAAGTGTTGGGAGAAAGCCCCAAAAGTCTAAATTCAGGATCAATTCTGAAGAACTGACAGGTAGCCTTATTCAAATTCATAAGATCTTTAATAGGATAAAATTACATACATGGGCAAAGCAGGTGTTTATTACCAGTGGTGGCTGGCTGGGAAGAAATCCACACCCTCCCAGGACAGGGTCTCTTTTTTATAGGGGGTTAGTAGTAAAACCATTTGGTGGGTAGTCATGTAGACCATCAGAAAAAACAATGCATTTCTAAGTTAACAGATAACATCAGGCAGTTATTCACACTCCATATGTTCATTAACCTCCTTCCTGGGGGCATGCCATTCGTCTTTGGGTGGTATTCTGGCTTTCTGGGTAGTCAGCCAAACCTGACACTACAGAGAGTTAAACAGTTTAGAAGGTTAAACAGAGAGTCTAAAATTTCCTAGATGCCTATACTGTTGGAGCCATATTTCATCTCTAAGTGTGTTCCCATACCAAACACTACAGTGAAGGTTGGGACCAGAGACCTAAAGGAAGGAGAAATTGGCTGTATTTGAAAGGATAGGAACAGCAAATAATTGAGCTCTTATAGTGTACACCCTGACCATTGTTTTCTTTTTTGTAACACAAATGATTGACTTAAGCTTCAACTGGCTAGGCATCCATTTCAAGGAGGTATCCACTAAAAAGATTGCTATCTCGAATAAAGACATTGCCAGCCATAGAACTAGACCACCTCCCCCTGCCACTGAGGCTTATTTGTTTTAGAGATCTTGGTTGATTTCAATAACTGACCACTTAGGCCACTTGTTTTTTTCTCTTCCCATGCTTTCAATTTCTGCTCTTAAATTTTAAATTCACCAATGAATAGTGAGCACATGAAACCCTAGTTCCCCACCTTCTACCCCAATAAAAGAAAACCCCCAGGTCCAAGCATGTCCCCTGATCATGTTATCTCTCCCCCTTACCTTGTTGTGTAGCCTCAGGTGTGCTGTGTGATTTCCAGGTTCTTTAAGTAATAAACCTTTATTTTTTCCAAATTTCCTGATTGTTATTGCTGAGGGCATCAGCAATCATAATAAAAACCAGCCCAAACATTGGTTATTGATAGGTGAAGAGCAGCACAAAATTATTGCCATAGTGGGCAGGACTGCATGTCTGCCCTTGCAATCACCCTAGGGCAGTGGTCGGGAAACCGTGGCTCGCAAGCCACATGTGGCTCTTTGGCCCCTTGAGTGTGGCTCTTCCACAAAATACCACGTGTGGGTGCGCACATACAGTGCGATTGAAACTTCGTGGCCCATGCACAGAAGTCGGTTTTCGGCCTGGGCGAGTCTATTTTGACGAAGTGGCAACAGAAGTGGGGGGTGTCAGTCGGTGGGGCGACGGGAGACCCCGGCACAGGCGTGCCGCGGGATATGCAGTGTGGGGTAGGTACATTGTTTTGAGGTACGTTCGCTGAGGTCGACCCCTTCCAACTCTCCCATCCACACTCATCTATCTGAAACAAGTATATAAGACGAGTGTGGATGGGAGAGTTGGAAGGGGTCGACCTCAGAGAACGTACCTCAATCAGATTGAGGACGTTTTTAGCAAAGGCCAGCTTAGGAGTACCCTAATTAAGTTAATAACAATGTACCTACCTATATAGTTTAAGTTTAAAACATTTGGCTCTCAAAAGAAATTTCAGTCATTGTACTGTTGATATTTGGCTCTGTTGACTAATGAGTTTGCCGACCACTGCCCTAGGGGAATGCCATTTACATGCAAGTTTAAAATACACCTAACTCAGTTGGGTAACACCATCTGGGAAAGGAGCACCACTTGCTTGGGGTCTGTCCTAATGCTGTGCTCTTGTGCATATTGCCTCTGTTGTGTGTGGCCTGAGGTATCCTACCCAAATGGTCACAGCTCATAACAATACAATAATCTCCTTAGAGCAGTGTGATCAGGCCCATCTGGTCTAACAAGACAATTAAATCACTAATTATAAAGGTCTTAGTTGACTAGTAATGTGCATGAGTGACCTGGCCAGGGAGAGCTAAGGAGAATAGATTGGATAGCAAGGCTATTGTCACCACCCAAAGAGAGGCTCTGGGCCAGCCGTGGGCAAACTGCGGCCCGCGGGCCGGATCTGGCCCGTTTGAAATGAATAAAACTAAAAAAACAAAGACCGTACCCTTTTATGTAATGATGTTTACTTTGAATTTATATTAGTTCACACAAACACTCCATCCATGTTTTTGTTCCGGCCCTCCGGTCCAGTTTAAGAACCCATTGTGGCCCTCGAGTCAAAAAGTTTGCCCACCCCTGCTCTGGGCTAAAGGCAATAGGAAAAGATTCCTATAGGTTAGGAGGACAAGAGTCTTCCACCTGCAATACTGAGTCAGTGGCTTATGTACAGACTATGTTTTCTAATTTGGAAGAGTAAAATAACCTTGCAACCAGAAACCACCAGAAGGAAATGGTACCACCAGAGGGAAAATACAACAGAGGCCTGCCTATGGTCTCTGTGTCACCACTTCACACAATATTATCACTCTTTGCATGCTGACCTGATAGGACATCATGGGTCCAACCTCTGGCATGATGTTGCTAATGAATTAATTGACAAATATAAATGTCCTAAATATCTCCGAAGAACACTTAAGAGGTATACGACTTCTTTGATAAGTGCAAAGCCCCATGGAAGCTTCTTGGGCATTACTCACTGCCATGCACACTAATATGCCAAGACACTATTATTATACTGCAGAGGCATGGAGGCTTTTCCCAAAGATTCTGTGAATATCTTGCTCTTGGAGGCAGACCCCAAACCCAGAGGGGACTCTTGGGACACCCTGGAAAGGAAAGCAGCCACTTATGAAAAGGGCTCAGGGCTCACAGTAACATCCAAAGTTTTTCAGTAAGAACATGAAAGATTAAGGCAAAAGGAGAAATTCTAGAAACTAAAATGTAAAAAAGAAACTATACTTTAGTCAGCGAATTTCAACCTTTTTCATCTCATGGCACACAAACTAATTACTAAAATTCTGTGGCACATCAAAAATGTATTTTATTATTTGCCAATCTGACAAAAAATAGGTATAATTTTGATTCATTCACACTGGACAGCTATTGTTGTGTTGGGTGTTTTCAGCTTTTTAAAATTTAAATTATTTATTGTTTAAAGTATTACATTAGTCTACTTTTTCCCCCATTGACCTCTCCCCAGCCACTCCCACCCCCCAGCACATGCCCTCACCCCCCTACTGTCTGTGTCCATTGGTTATGTTCATATGCATGTATACAAGTCCTTTGGTTGATCTCTTACACCCCTGTGGGGAAACACAGGACTTGGTTGGAATGTTTGTAAGGAGGATTCTCCAAAAGGTTAGGGTCCTCTGGTAGGGACCTTGGTGAAGGTGGCAGCCCCTACTTTGACTTTTCCAAACAAGTCCAATCCCCTGCGTATGTTGTTACAATCTCTATGTTTAGTCTTTAAAGACCTGACCTTGTAGAAGGATGTGCTTTCTCAAGGATACTTACCCTACTGATTGTATCTAGACATTAATTTTAGTTCAAGCTGTTGTAACAATAAAAGGCTAATGAGGCAGGCAATAGAGGCTTTTTTGGCTACTTATGACAACTAGCCCCTTAGCTTCTCTTTCACAGAAACGTGCATCAGAGTAATCATTCATCCATCATTCAGGGTCTGCCGGTCATCCCTGGCAAAGTGGTGCCCCTGTGTGAGGAGCCAGGAATGCAACTAAACACAATGGAACCCTCAAAAACGAAAAGTAAGAAAATGAAAGTAACTGCGCAGAAAGTCATTGGACCGCGCTTGGGATTTGCAAGTTTGAGGGAATTGTTTCTCAGCTAAGGAATTCACTATCTCTGTTATGTTTCATAAGAATATGAGTTTGTTTTCCATTAGAAAAATAAGCCTATTTCTGAATATAAGGAAAAAAAGGTTTTTCCTTTATTTGCCTAGGAAGCAAAGGTTTTATATATATTATTAAAATAATTATATTATGTTAACTAGGAAGTTGATTAAATGAACAGATTTAATACTATTTAATAATAACAATAATATATTTGACTACCTTCCCAGGGCTTGAATTTTAAGATTTGCTTTCTTTCCTTATGAAGGAAATTTTGTACTTAACGTTTATGGGAAGCTCTATCAAATAAGGAAATTATAATTTATATTCTATTATTATATACATATTAAATATATTCTATTATGCTTTCATTTATAACTAGTTGTTATAAGTTATAATATTGTGGAATATTGTATTTTACAATGACAAGATCCCATGTCATTTATATTACTCTGTAGAGTATCTAGATTTATAGAAATACTGGCAAGAAAAATCAGGAGAAAAAGAATTTAGTTATAGGACTAAATAAACCAAAAATAATTATAGTTTTAGTAATTATTGTTCTCATGATAATGTGTTTGCATAAATCCAAAAAGAATCTGATTTCTTCATGAAAGAACATAAGTCAGTTTCCAATTGTACTTTTATTAACCAAAACTTTACTGAAATGTCATGTCTGAAAGAGAGACATGCCATGACTCTGGATGTCACTAGAAAGTTCTAAGGAATGAAGTTTGACTTTAAAGCCGATAAGCCCCTAAGATAAATAGCCTGGTATCTTGCTTGGTCACATGGTTCATGGCAGTCTTTCTAGGTAAGGAATGAAGTTTGCTTTCCTGAGAGATGGCATGAAAGAAACCTCAAGACACCTATAGGGACCTCAACTTGAGGACTGCAACCCAATACTCTAGGTCAGTGATCATCAAACTGTGGCTCATGAGCCACATGCGGCTCTTTGGCCCCTTGAGTGTGGCTCTTCCTAAGCCTTAGGAGTACCCTAACTAAGTTAATAATAATGCACCTACCTATATAGTTTAAGTTTAAAACATTTGGCTCTCAAAAGAAATTTCAATCGTTGCACTGTTGATATTTGGCTCTGTTGACTAATGAGTTTGCCAACCACTGCTCTAGGTATTACAGGCAAAGCCTGATGGCAACTGTGTGGCTTGGCTTCTTTGCCCTAGGAATAAACTTTCTCATGAAATTCCAGCAAAGCATATTTTTTAATAGCCTATGTAATCAACTATTATTCTTGTAGTTTATGCAAACAATCAGGGCAAATTATAACTTGATTTACAGTAAGTAAATTAGTCTTTAATAAAAATGAGGGGGTTGCTCTAACCGGTTTGGCTCAGTGGATAGAGTGTCGGCCTGAAAACTGAAAGGTCCCAGGTTCGATTCCGGTCAAGGGCATCTACCTTGGTTGCGGGCACATCCCCAGTGGGGGGTGTGCGGGAGGCAGCTGATAGATGTTTCTCTCTCATCGATGTTTCTGACTCTCTGTCCCTCTCCCTTCCTCTCTGTAAAAAATCAATAAAATATATTAAAAAAATAAATAAAAATGAGGGCGATTTCAGGGAGAAAATTATTTCAATAGGAAATTATTAGAAACTATTCTAACTTTTTCACAATTACACTAAATTTTATAACACAGTTTGTCTCCACCAGATTACAAGTCCTACTTACACCTAGGGAATACCACCTCTAGGTACCATTACACGAAAACATATTTCTTCTGTGTCCAGGCCTCATCGTCCCTCTGACAGAGAGCAAGGATCTCTTGGCTCTGAGAGAAACCTTCAACCCGTCTCAGCATGAAGCAGTTACAGAAGAAATCCAGTGTCCTTTCCCTAAAAGAATTAAGAGCCAAGATCATTGAGGGGGATACAATAGGCGGTCAGACAGAGATGAGCAAAGAAAGGATGATCGGCCAACTGAAGGAGAAATAGACCTTGAGACATAATTCTCACCACTCCAACTACTCTAAAGCTAGGAATAGAGGAACCTGTGTAGAACTAACCTTTAATCATAACTAATTAGAAGGAATTTATAGTTTTTGTATAATAGAAAGTATATATAAATTGCAAAAGGTATGTATAAATTGTAAAGGTATGTATAAGTTACAGAGGATCTGTACAAGTAAAGAAGAACTAGAGTTGAGGAAGTAAAATTGTAAGAAGGGATATAAAGAAAGGAATATAACAGAAAGAAAGAAAATTAGAGTAAGAATACTTAAGAATAATTGTAAAAGTTATAAGAATGTTTATAAAGGCCATAAAAGGTTTATAAGGAGAAATCTTGAAAGAAATTATAAGTATACTGAATAATAAATCTGATAGATAAAGCACCTGCATTAATCTGAAAAGTAATCATATTATTTTAAATCTTAGAACACATATACTTATGTGAATAGGGTGTTACATTTTTCTTAAAGTTTTCTTTGCAAGGCCTGTGCAAAGTAATTAGGGAGGTGACTCATCCGGAAATCCAGCAAGCAGAACCCATAAGCATGGTCAAACCGACCCACCAGGAGTCAAAACATCATCTTGTCAACATCATCTCATCACTTGACAATAGCTGATATCTACAGAACCGAGGCCTGCACGTAGCTACATTCCTCACCCTAGGGGCCCTCTTCTCCTTTATATCCTATTCCCTCCAGTGGTCGGCAAACTCCAGCTCACGAGCCACATGCAGCTGTTTGGCCCCTTGAGTGTGGCTCTTCCACAAAATACCAACTTCTGCGCATGGGCCACGAAGTTTCAATCTGTACATGCACTGTACATGCGCGCCCGCACGTGGTATTTAGAATTAAGATATTTTTTAATTGAACCCTTGTAAATTTTAGCACAATTTAATGAATTATGCTAGAAGCAATTAGGAGATTTTTCATGTAATGCAGATACATTTCAATTAATATTTTATTCATTTTTAATTTTTTAATATTTTAATTTGAAATAATCTCATACGTGTAAAAAACCTATAAAATACTACAGCATATTATATGTACCCTTCACCCAATTTCTTAGGTGTTAATAATTTAAACATAACCATTATACAACTAACAAAATTTGGAATATATTTTTCTTATAATCTCTTCAATGTTACTTAATCCATTTACTTTGTTTTTGTTCATCTTTATCCAAGGATATTTTTCCATTGAATTTTAGAGAAAGTTAAGGGAAAGGGAGAGACACATTGATTGGTTGCCTCCTGCACATGCTTTGATAGGGACTGGGGATCAAGCCAGCAACTGAGGTACATGCCCTTGACTGGAATCAAACCTGGGACCCTTCAGTCCACAGGCTAATACTCCATCCACTGAGCAAAACAGGCTGCAGATTAATTCATTTACTTTTAATCTATATGTGTCTTTATATTTAAAGTTTGTTTTGTTTTGATTCACCCTCATAATCTGTCTTTTAATTGGTGCATTTATGCCACTGACCTTCAGAGTGCTTACTGATAGAGTTACTGTCATATCAGGTGGCTTCTGGGGCTTCTGGCAGCCCTAAGGAAAGCAGGGCTGCCTTGCCGCCCTTGGACCCACTGACCAGGTCCCGGGCGACAAGGCAGGGGCGTGCCTGCCCTGGATGGCGGAGCGCTGGCGGCTTGCACTGTCCCACCCTGCCTGCAGTATGCAAATTAGCCGCCATCTTTGTTGGCAGTTAATTTGCATATCACGCTGATTAGCCAATGGGAGGTGTAGTGAAGGTATGGTCAATTACCATGTTTGTCTATTATTAGATAGGATTACATTGCATTCAGAATTCAAGGAATATAACTGTGTTATTTTCCTTAGGGCTGCCATAACAAAGTAGCATAAACCAGGTGGCATAAAAGAACAGAAATTTATATACTCAGTTAAAAGTCTGAAATAAAGGTGTCAACATGGATATGCTCCCTCTGAAGTCTCTAGGGATGAATACTTCCTTGCTTCTTCTAACTTCTGGTGATTGTGACAATCTTTGGCATTCTTTGGCTTATAGGCAGCATAGTTCAAATCTCTGCCTCCATCATCACATGGCCATCTTCCCTCTGGGTGGGTTTGTGCCCAAATTTCCTTCTTATTATTATCATTGGATTAGGGGGAACCATACTCCAGTATGACCTTATATTAACTTGATTACATCTACAAAGACCCTACTTCCACACAACTTCCAAGTGAACATGAAGTTTGGAGAGGACAATATTCAACTCAATAAAGAAACCTGTAGTAATTCGTACAATAATTGTAACATTATCAACAGATGTCAAATCCTTTCTCCATGTCTTCCATTCAATAGTTTTGTATTCCTTTTAGATTATACTATTTAATCATAGTCATGATTACATTTCTCAGCTGTCACTCCATTATCATGGCAAATCCAGCCTTTGGTTTTCAGAAATTCTATTTAAATTCTGTGATTATCAGTTTATTTAACAAATGCAGAAGAAAGGATCCAGAGAAAATGACTTAGTCTTTTCATAGAACAAGTCTCAAAAGATATCTGCAACAATTGAGTTCTTCAGTGATCTTCAGGCTAGACACTCTTCTACAACACAAAATAAATTACTGTGACAAATGAAGTTGTTAGCTAGTAGAACCTTGAAACCTGTAGTTCCATGAAGATAAATCCTTCAGTCCTAAGACTCCTGATGTTTTCACCAAGTGATTCAACCAGGCTATGTAGAACAAATGTTTCTTTATACCTACTAGTATCCAACCACCATGTCAAAACAATAAAACCATCAAAAACGGTTTAAGTCCAAGTGTGGTGGCTCAGTGGTTGGGCATCGATCTATGAACTAGGAGGTCACAGTTCATTCCTGATCAGGGCATGTGTCCAGGTTGTGGACTCGATACTCAATGATGCAGGAGACAGCTGATCAATGATTTTCTGTCATCATTGATGTTTCTAACTCTCCTTATCCCTTCCACTCTGAAATCAATAAAAACATATATTTTAAAAAATGACTTAATGACATAGTAAGTAAAAAATGTAATTTTTGAATAATAAATTTGAATTGGGTTAAACCATGAAACAATTTTATTTTGCTCAGTCATATTTAATACTAGGGGCCTGGTGCATGAACTCGTGCATGGGTGGGGTCCCTCAACCTGGCTACTGATCAGGGCCGATCAGGGCCACGGAAAGTTGGCTGGAGAGGGAAGGGGCTGCAGGAGGTTGGTCGGCAGGGGGAGAGGCCACAGGATGTTGGCCACCCTGATTGGGGCCATCGGGCCAGCCGGCCAGGGGGTGCTGGCCAGGGGCAAGGGCCACAGAAGGTTGGCCGGCCAACCAGGGGGAGGGGCTATTGGAGGTTGTCTGTGGGAGTGCATTGGCCACCAGGAGGCAGTTCCTTCATTGAATGTCTTCCCCCTGGTGGTCAGTGCGCATCATAGCAACCAGTCGTTTGGTCATTTAGTCATTCAGTTGCTTAGGCTTTTACATATATAGATTCTCAAGTGTAATGGTTATGATCTTATTTATAACTAGAGGCCCAGAGCATGAAATTCCTGCATGGGTAGGGTCCCTAATGGCTGCCAGCTGCCAGCCAGGGCCTTCCTTCATTCTGTGCCACCCCCTGGTGGTCAGCGCACAACATAGCTGCTGATCGAACTCCCAAGGGGACACTTTGCATATTAGGCTTTTATATATATAGATACCAAGTGTGGTTAAACAGTATTGCACTGAATTGGTAAAATGATAATTATCTCTCTGTGTTGTGCTATTTGAATAGGAATATATTTAATTTTTTTTTTTTTTTGTAAAAGTAGGAAATTAAAGGGATGAGATTCCAATTGGAAATGGAGGTCTGGAAGTTTAAGTGAGTATTTCCCACAAAAGTCACCTGAGGGTCAACTTTAGAAAACAGAAGTTAAATTGAGAGATTAAGAATCATTAAACTTTATGCTTAAGGTTGAAACACACCCAGTTGTTCTTCTCTAATATCCATTCTCACTCTGAGTCTTGGAATGACTGCGTGAGATATTCTTGTTACTCCAAGTATAGATATGCACCAGCATCAATAGTCACCTGGGAACTTATTAGAAACTAGGAGCCCAGTGCCCGAAATCACATGGCCTGCCCACTCACCTGCCATCCTGCCTTAACACCTGAACCTCTCCACACAGAGCTCCAGTGCACCTGGCCCAGCCCTGCAACCCCTCTGGCCTTTACTGGCCACTTTAAGCCCTGCCCTCAGTCCCTTGAGTTGCCTCAGGCTGGTCCCACCTTCTCCATTTCCGCCCTGTCTCTGGAGCAACACAGCAGCTCCACCCCTTCATGGCATTGGAGGAAAATGTGGAAACCTCCCACCTGCTGTGCTGTGCTCCTTCCCCAGGCAGGTGGGCCAAGGGGCACTCAGAGTGCGAGTGGAGGATGGCGAAGGACTGATGAGGGGGGCGCTATGGGCTCTCACTGTGGGAAACTGATATAGGGTTAAGCCTCGGGCTGACCCATTGGCAAAGTCACAAACAAGTCCCAGCTGAGAGGGTACAGTCCTCTTAGCATAATTAGGCTTGACCTTATAACACTTCCTAGATCTTATCTGGGAAGCTAATGGGCTGAGGAAGTGCAGGAAGTGTAACCATGGTCAAAACAAGTGAAACTCACAAGAACTGTGTAACTATGGTAACCACTACCTTGTTTACCTCTCACTATAAAAAGCTTGGTGAGGCCTGAGCACAGTGGAAGTCCTTCCTCTTGAGTTGGACTTGCTTGCCTGGTCCCCCAATATTCCCAAATTATCTCATGTCTTTTCTTTTTCATTTGTTGTGCGGCTCCTCTCCCAGACCCGAACCCTGAACCACGCAAGACATGGAGGGAAACACTTACGACATCTCACCCCCACCCTCCTGGGCACAGGCCTCCTTTGGGTGCCTCCCCACTTCCACACCATCTCTGGGAGCAATGCCCCACCACGCACGCACAGACTGTGACACCATTAGGACCAATTAGCATATTACCTCTTTATATATATAGATGCCTCACCCAGACCTACTGTATTAGTGTTATATTGCTATGTTGCAAATTGCCACAAATTTAGCAGCTTAAAACACATTAATATTTCATAGTGTTCATGGGCCAGGAATCTGGGCACAGCCTAGCTGGGTCCTCTGCTAAGGATGTCACAAGGCTGCAATCAAGATATCAGCCAGGGCTGGCGTCTGATTTAAGGCAAGAAGTCCTTTTCCAGCTCATATACTAGTCACTGTTAGAATTCATTTCCTTGGAGCTGTAGAACTCACAAAATCTTACGTCTTTAAGGCCAGCAAGACAATCTCTGATATTCAATCTCTGACCTCTAGACCCTCTTTTAATAGGTTCCCTTGTTTAGGTCAGGCCCTCCCAAGAAATCTCCCTTTCATTAATTCAAAATCAACTGATTTGGGACCTTAATCACAAAAGTAAAATTCTTTTACCTTTGCTATTTAACATAACCTAATCATGAGAGTGACATCCCATCATATGCATAGGTTTTGCCTATACTCAATAAGGAGGGAATTATACTGGGCATGTACACCAGGGGGCAGGGATCTTAGAAGCCATCTTATTATTCTGCTTACTATAGCTACTGAATCAGAGCCTGCATTTAAACAAAGGTAATCATATGCATATTAAATTTGAAGCATTGTGATATATCACCTTCTGAGATATGAAAAAAATCAAAGAAGCCACAAGTTAATTTTTATTAATGTCATAGTTTGCTAGTAATGGAACCACTTAAATGCGAGTCTTCAGTTATTGATGAATACAAAGTATGTTCTATGTTGTACAGGTCCCAGACAATTAGAGAAGAGAATAAAATCTCTGGGGATCTGGAATTTATGAGAAGACACTATAAAAAAGAAAGGACGCTAATATTTATTGAGCATTACTATATACAATAAACTATGCTTGGCACTTCCACATATGTCATTACATTTAATTCTTAAAATAACTTTACCAGTTGGGTGGTAGCATTATATTTTATTGGTGAATATACTGAGGATCAAAGAAATTAAATAAGATCATACATCTCATAAATTGTCCTAGGATTCAAAGCAAGCATTCCTGACCTGATCTATCACATCTTGCTTTCTCCAAAGTGGGAGAAAGAGGCTGCCCAAAGAGAAGGCACAGAGTCAAACCCAAAATATATCAGGGTTTTGAAGATGCCTTTTTCCTGCTGTACCTTGAAACAAACTTGGAACTCCTGAGTTCACTAGTGGTTTCTAGAAACTAGTAAGTAGAGAGCACAGCTCTCTCCTAGCAGCCCCTGCTCCATTCAGTGAGATTTACTGGAAGTAGACCTGAGTATACTGTCAATTTTCTGTAAAAACAGACATTAGGAAACCCTGCCTGATGATGAAGAGCAAGACTGTGTTTGGTGAGTGCATATAAGTTCTTGAAAGACAAACTAAAGATAGTGTGGTTGCCAACTAAATAGTGAGAGCTGATTTCCCATTAGAAAATGTGGTGCTGCCCTTTTCTTTTCTTATTTTTTTTTCCTTGCAGAAGTTGACTATTTCAGATATTCTTCAGATAGCTTTCAGGATAGGGCTGAACTGTTCCAAACCAGAAAACATTTAAGATTTTGTCCAACATAAAGTTGCTTTATAGAGACAGAAAGTAGATTATGGTTATCTAAGGCTGGGGTTGTTATGGGGGGTTACATGGTAAGAGCTAAGGAGTGTGAGGTTTGTTTCTTTTGGGGGTAATGTAAATGTTCTAAAATTTATTTTGGTGATGAATTCATAATCTGTGAATATAAATTTCAATAAAACTTTGTTTAAAAGTTGCATTCTATCAAGTTTTAGTGGATGAGAATAGGCCAAATTGAGATCAAAACACTACATTCTAAACAATCAAACTTGTGGCCTACATTTTAAATTAACATTATAGCAGTGTGGTCAGGAACCTTATATGTAGAAATTCTCTTCACTTTTATGAGGAAGATGAAAAGCTAATCTGTTCCTCAAAAAATATTATTTTGACCCAACCTGTGAATGAATGGAATTAATTAATTTTGGCAGAGCTGAAAAAACAACTGCCAAAGAGTGTTATGTAGACTATTGTTGGAAGATCTCCTTGTCCTTGTGGACGATAAAATTTAGATGGAGTTTATACAGTGGAAAAGAAGGTTTTATTTTAATCCACAGACCCAGTATGGCATCTGCTAGGTCAAAATTAGTTGATAGATGAGAGAGGATTACTTGGTTCCTCCTCCCAAACATTCATCTCTATTCCTCCTAACTTACAATTATGTATGTTTCTTTCGAGCCTCTGGTTAGCAGGCTCACTTCTCTAACTCCTCCCCACAGATATAGCTGTCATTTTTATGAGGGATCTAAGCATAGTGGAAAGATCACTGGCTTTAGAAGAACTGTGATAGACTTCTGACTCTCTCATTTACTGTATTACCATGGCGAAAATTTTTTAACTTCTCTAAACATCACTTGTTTCATTCCTAAACCAGGGATGTAGTACTCCTACAGTAGGCATGAAGTTTATGTGGTGCTCAGTAATAAATGTTAACTGTTATTATACATGCCACACTTTGAATATTAATTTGGAACATTTAAAATTTCAGGTTTTTTTATTGTTTTATTGCTTAAAGTATTACAAAGGGTATTACATATGTGTCCTCCCCCTCCCCCGCCCTTGACAATCCCCTGGCCTCCCCTACCCCCAGTGTCTTATGTCCATTGGTTATGCTTATATGCATGCATACAAGTCCTTCAGTTGATCTCTTATCCCCCTCCCTCCTGCCCCCCCAACCCTCCCTGGCCTTCCCGCTGCAGTTTGACAATCAGTTTGAGTCAGCTCTGCCTCTGTATCTATTATTGTTCATAAGTTTATAATAGTCTTTATTATCCATAAATGGGTGAGATCATGTGGTATTTTTCCTTCATTGACTGGCTTATTTCACTTTCAGTTTTAAAGAATTTTATAGAGGTGGCATATAGCCTCCTAGGTTATGTGCTTGTAAGTCAAGCTGCTACTATCACATTTTGTCTCCTTTCAGCCCAATTAGATATAAATTAGGCCACCTAATAAAATATTATATTCTTTTCTGGAAATGCTCAATGTACCTATGTATGTGTTAGGAAGATGTAATTACAAATGTGATAAAATTTGGTCCTTTGTCCTCTTTCAGTGAAGGGGGTATGTGTGATGCATTGAGTCCATTTTAAAATAGCAAAATAAGACAATGCTTGGAATACTGAAGAATGCTTAATATTTTTTAAATCTCCAGTTTAAATAATATGATATATTTCACAGACTCTTCAAGGTGATAGAGATTAAGGTACAGCTCTTTTATTCCTTTCAACTCTTTCCCAAGCCAAATGAACTCTAATTCTAAAGTCATGGGGTACATGATGTAGACAGCACTTCAGTTATAACTGTTTCCTTCCATTCCTTAGAGTTTCTTGGTCATTTAAAGCCAAAGTTCCTCCCTTCATGTCTAGCCATATGGTAGAAATTATCAGTAAGTTTGTGTGTTTTGTTTAGTTCAGCTAGTGAATGGAGAACTAGGAGCTTTAGATCTTTGAGGGTGTGGAGGGGAAAAATGAGTCCTCATTGAGGACTGTGCTTCAGGTTTATTCTTGAACAAACAAAACTGGGCCTTTACACTGGGAAGAGTAGCCTCCTCTTAGCATTATCTCTATACTTTATTATGTTTAAAAAAACAGTATATTCTTTTCAACCTCAAGTTATGTTACAAAAGTTGCTTTACATACCTTCCAACTTTCATAATTTCCAGGAACAATTGTGAGAAGCAAATACTACTTGCCATGGAAAATAATAAAAAATTTGAAAATTCAGGAGACATGTTTCATATATATGTGCAGTTTTATTTTCTGCTTTTAAATGTAATGTGTTTTGAACATTTCCATGTAGATGCCATTTTTAACATTTTCATAGTATTTTATATATATTATAATCCCATACTAATAAAAGACAAACATGCAAATTGACTGTACTTTTGCTATGCCTTAAGCCATGCCCACCAGCCAATCAGAGTGACTATATGCAAATTAACCCAACCAAGATGGCAGCCGACAGCCACGGAGCTGGAGCGCGCAGGAGGCTTGCTTGCTCCAGTGATAGAGGAAGCCAAGGTTCCCCGCCTGCTGCGGCCCGGCTCTTAGCTCCACTGAAAGCAACAAAGCTTCAATTATAGAAGGTAAATAAACCCCAGATACCTGCTTTCTGCTAGCTGTGGCCACGGAGCTGGAGTGAGCAGGAGTGGGTTGCCCTTGGCAATGGAGGAAGCCAAGCTTTCTGAAGACCTCCGCTAAAGGCAACAAAGTTTCAATTATAGAAGGTAAATAAATCCCAGAATAAAAAAAAAAAGAAAAAAAGGAGAGGCTGGGAGCTTACATCGCCAGGGTGCTTGGCCAGCCTGAAAACAGCCCTCAGCCCCTCACCCAGACTGGCCAGGCACCCCAGTGGGGACCCCCCCCACCCTAAAGGAGGTGTGGCCAGCCTGAAAACAGCCATCAGCCCCTCACCCAGGCTGACCAAACCTCCATGGGGTGAGAGTCCCCACTGGGGTGGACATCCTCTGAGGGGTCCCACACTGCAAGAGGGCATAGGCCGGGCTGAGGGACCCCCCGAGTGCACAAATTTTTGTGCACTGGACCTCTAGTCTATATAATAAAGAGCCAGGGTCCTAACTACTGAAGGCATGACCAGACCAGAAGTCAGTGCTGGGTTGCCACGGCACTGACTGCCTAAGGGGCTGCAAGATCAGGCCTGGAAAGAGGCCTGCAGAGAGAGAGGCAGGGTCTGATCTGTAGCCTCTGTGGCAGCCGTTGATCAGAAGTTGCGTCTGTTTCTCTCCCAGCCTGGCTAACAGCTGTGCCTCCATTTCTCTCCAGGTCTCCACTGGGGCTGCTGATCAGCCCCGCCTTTCTGATAAGACCCCATTGATAGGCCCAGAGATGCTGATCGGCATAGAAACTGACCAATTAGAACCAAATCTGGGTGAATGTAAGGAGCCAATGGCTGCCTAGGAGGCAGAGCTTTAGATGCTGATTGGCATAGAATCTGATCAATCAGAACCAAGGTGGCCGGCAGGGGAGGGCAGTTGGGGGCTATCAAGAAGGCAGGCAGAGGCAGTTAGGGGCAATCAGGCAGGCAGATAGAGAGGTTGGGACAATCAGGCAGGCAGGCCAGCAGTCCCAGATTGTGAGAGGGGTGTCTGACCACCAGTTTAGGCCCAATCCCTGTGAGGTCCCTGATTAGAGTGGGTGCAGGCTGGGCTGAGGGAACCCCCCACTCCATGCACGAATTTCATGCACTAGGCCTCTAGTTTATATATAACTGTTCTCCATTGGTTTGGGCTTTGCACTTAATATGCCATCATAGGCAACTTTGCTAAGTCCCTCTGCACAGACCCAATAAAATAATGATAAGTGGGAAGAATTTGGTATGGGACTCTGAGGACTACTTTTTACCATCGAATATCCTTTAATCTATTATGAATCCTTCATGTGGCCATTTTGTTTTCATCACAATGATTCCTGGATTTCTATTATGGGAGGATAATATGGCTATAAAGAAAAAGTTGATTGCTGACAAAAGCAGAATCATTACTTGTGCACTTTCATCATCCAACATGAAACCAAGTAACATGAAGCAAAATACATTGGGCAGTTTTTACCAGAAGTCAGCACATCTGTCAGGGCAGAGCTAGTAGTTTAAATGGATCTGTGTAGAGGGACTTACCAAAGCACTTTATGACTATATATTAGGTTTCAAGCCCAGTGAGAAGTTGTCACCTTTGTGACTTTTTGATGTGGATTGAATATCAAAGATCATGGGAGTGAAACAGAGGAAAACTGTAGCATCATCAAATTCTGTGATTCCTTATCTTAAAATTGACATCTTGGTAGGATGAATTTATTCTCAGAATATCTTTATGAAATTGCAATAATTAATGTATCACTTTATCAAAATGCAAATACAGTGGACAAAAAATCACAAGAATCAGCTGGGCCTTGCTTGTGAAAATTGTACCTAATACTCATTTTTGTGGTTGAAGTACAGAAGAGAGTTGAAAAATGCACCAGTCACCACACAGATGCTTAGCATATTTGGGTCCCAATAATTGACCAGTTCCATCCAAATACACTCTGTGGATAATGCCTGATAAACTTGTTATTGTCCATGATTAACCCATGCTAAAGCTCTCATTAGAGGCTTTTATGGTCCAGGTAATGAGGATTTAATTCAAAATAACCAAGATGTTTAGCCTCTAATAGATAAAAGGCTCCTCTCAGAGGTCACACAGCAGAGAATGTGTCAGTCAAGCATCTTGCTGTTACTACCTGGTAGTAAATAGCATGGGAAGAAAGATGTGGTGGGGCCAGATATGATAAGACAGGGCACAGTGAAGAAGATTGTGATTTGCGCCAAAGAAAAATAAATATGAACTGTTATGACCATGTATATAGTTTCATAAAAGGAATCAAGAAAAGAAGGAGTTGGGAACAGAAAGAAGAATGTCAGCCAAGATTGAGGCACTGTGAAAAGTTGTGCAGGCAATAGAAGGATAAGAGAAAACTCAGTAACTGGCTTAAGGAGTCTGTAATCTAGTGGGAGAAACAGACTTGAGAGTGACATGTACATGTATGAGAACACATATACACAATGACTGAAGCCAGAGTGTGGTAAGCAGAAACTCCTATCTGTTCAAGTTCCTCCTGTGGCCACTTTACCTATTCTCAAAACAACCCTGAGGTTTGGTTATGATGATCTCTATTTTAAATAGGTTGAAACTGTTTCAAGAAGATTAAAAATCTAGCTCAAGATTAGTTAGTAAGTAGCAAATGGAATAATTTAAACTCATGATCAATAGCATTTTAATAGCTATTATATAGAGTGTCTGCTACATGCTTTGTACTGATATTCGTTATATGTTATGTTAGGTTTTATAATTCTGAAAATTATGTATTATAGCCACCATTATAGATCAGGAAGCTGAATCTAAGAGATGTTTAATAACTTTCTAAAGTCTCAGCTATCATTGGAACAATTGAGATTCAAACCTGGGTCTATCTGCTTCTAAGGCCTATGATATTTTTCTTTTACAATATAACTTCTCATTAGAGAAACAGAAGAGATTAACTATTAATATATGTTGGGGGGCTGCTTTGGGAAAGGGTAACATTAAGACAGGCTTTTAAAATGGTTATAACTTCAAGAAATGGAATAGAAGTAGAAGGATATTTAAGCTGGGAGGACATATAGGAATAGCACTATAGTACAAGCTGTGTTTTGAAGAATGGGGTTAAATGGTTTGGCATGGCTAGATTGTAGGGGCTCTTAGACAGAAAGAAGGTAGAAAAAGTAGTTGGACACTGGAATAACCACAGTATTGTAAAGAGGAATTGAGGGTTTTTTTTTCTTTAATATGTTTTTATTGATTTCAGAGAGGAAGGGACAGGGGAGAGAGAGATAGAAACATCAATGATGAGAGAGAATCATTGATCAGCTGCCTCCTGCACGCCCCACACTGGAGATTGAGCCCACAATCCAGGCATGTGCCCTTGACCAGAATCAAACCTGGGATCCTTAAGTCTGCAGGCCAATGCTCTATCCACTGAACCAAACCAGCTAGGGCTTTTTTATGTTTTTAATAAAGAGATGTTGAAGCTTTTTGAACTTATAATAGACATTATCAGATCTGTGCTTTTTCTCATTTGTCTGTTTCTCACCACTAGATTGAGAACTCCAAGAGAGCAAAGATTCTTTTTTCTGTTTAGTTCACCACTGTAACCCTAGCGACTACAGTAGTGCATAGAACATAATTAGGGCTGCTGTCTATAGCTTCGAGGTTTATAACCTGCATTATTTCAATGGGTGACATTCACATAGGCTACAATAGCAATAATGTACCCTGGAGGTTTGCAGTTTTATAAACACTGGACATAATAAGCACTCAGATATTTTGAATGAATGAATGATTAATTAATTTGCTTTAGGACAATGAGTCTGGATAGGTTTATAGGGTGTATTTTAGGAAGAAGAGAATCAAAGGACATAGAATAATTAGGACAATTTTTAAGTAGTCTGGACATGAGATAATGATCTGAACTACCTAATTGGAAGTAGAAAGAATAGGAAACGGGCAATACATACATCCATAGTGGAACTAATATTCTTTTTTTTTTGATGATTGAATACAGAGTAGGAGGGTTATAGGCAGGGGAAGGTTAAAGATAACTCAAGGAATTTCTGCCTGAGTGCTTGGGGAGTTAATAATGACACAGCAAAGTAAAAATAAGGAAGAGGGAAACAAGATTGGTGGATGAGGTAGATGGGTAGATGATGAATTCAGGTATGTGCATGTTGAGTTGAGAAATGTGTACAGACTGATCTATTTACTGGCATTTGAATAAACTGGCTTGAGACTCAGCAGAGATATCAGGGATAAAAAAGATAGATCTTGAAGCTGCGGGAGGACCTAAGATGTATAATGAGAAAAGGAGGCAGCAAAAGGTTGCACCTCAACATGCCTATTTGACTGGAAAGTAAAAATGAAAATAAAAGGACACTAAGGCGATGTAGTAGGAATGCAGAAGAATAGGAGTATTGTCTTACAAGCAGGAAAGATGGAGGTAGCCATCTATGCTGACAGCTGTCAAGAAGTCAAACAAAAGGAGATCCAAAATAAGTCACTGGATTTATTAATTAGAATGTCATCTCTAAGGAAAATAAATCCAATAAGATAGTGTGGTTAGAAGCTGGATTACAAGTTATTAAAGAGTGAGTGTGATGTGAGAAAATAGAGACAGCCAATGCAGATTACAAATGAGCAGTTGAAGGAAACAGACAGATGAGACTGTAACTTGAAAAAGAAGTAGGGATGAGGAACAGTTTTATAGGATAGAAGAATATTTTTGGACTAAGATCTGCTATGTATTGGGCAAATTTTCAAAGTACTGTGCATCACATACATTATTGCAATTGTTTCTCATGGAAGCCCTATGAGGTAGGTATTATGTCCAGATCTTACAGACAATACAACAGTTTCAGGCAAATAAGCTGTTTGCCCATGACCACACTGCTAGGGAGAAGCCAAACCATAATATGATCATAATCTGTCTCACACACCAGGATGAACTGATGGATAAAACTTATCTCCATGAATGAGAGACACATGTTCTAAAGAGAAGCAGAATCACAGGATAGAAGATTTGCATGACTGTTGACAAAGGGAAAGGAATCTACGGAGATAATCAAGGTAGAGATGAGCGATGAGATGAAGTGCCAGGAAGACAGAAGAGATGGGAACAAGTAATTAGCAAAAAGGCTGTTCTTGGAATGTGGAAAGAAAAATTCTTTCAAGATAGGAGGAAAGAGGAAAGGATAGGTAGAGATAGAAAATATAAAATGGAATCAAGGCAATTTTCAGGAGTTCATTGTGGATGGCCTCAATCTTCCCTGTAAAATAGGGGTCAACTCCATCTGCTAAGCTATAGATGTTTTCTTAGATTAAAAGACTTACAGTATTTAAAATGTAAATGCCCTTATTGATATTTGCATTTTGACAATGTGTGGTAAAATTTATATTTTTGCACAACCTTACTAAATTCTGCTTAAATGTGTTTTTTAAAGTTTTTTTTAAAAGCTTAGTTTGGCAACTTTAAGCCTTTTATCAGAAAATAGTCATATTAGAAAATGGTTTTATACTTAATCTTATGTATGATGGTTGCTATGGAAACAATCAAATGCAAACTTTATTTTATAAAACCCCCAGCTAAGCTATTGATCAGGTGGGAGGGAGGGAGCATCAAATCATTTTACTCAAGGAGAAAAAAAAGAAACATTAGAGAGGTTGTTAGGTGGAGAGAAACCTATGGCTAGGAAAAAATACAATCATGATTTTTATATATACAAATGTTGGGCATAGATAGTTGGGGCTTTATCTTTCTGATTTAAACAAGCAAATGTGTTGGATTCATGAGTTCTCAGAGGGTCAAGCAGGGAAGATGACATGAGGCCTTAGGAGACAGAGAGCAGTAATAGATAAAACTAAGCTCACAGAAGTGAAGGAAAGACTAGGACTGGGTCATTAAGTCCAAGTGAAATTAGAGCAGAACACTACCTGTGTTTCAAAATCACACAGAGCAACTACATAGAAAAGAAACAGAAAAAAGTGGCAGAGCTGAAAAGAAATCTTATTTAACTGGAACATAGTTAATGCAAATCTCACATATTCTTAAGTCTTTTATACTCGCACTAGGGGCCCGGTGCACGAAATCTGTGCACTGGGTGGTGGCGGGGGAGAGTGTCCCTCAGCCCAGCCTGCCCCCTCTCACATACTGGGAGCCCTCAGGCGTTGACCCCCATCACCCTCCGATCGCCTGATCGGCCCCTTGCCCAGGCCAGACGCCTCCGCCAGAGGTGTCAGGCTTGGACAGGGGACCCCCATCTCCCCCCGATCACTGGCTCTGGCCCCCGCCCAGGCCTGAGGCCTCCGGCCCAGGAATCATGCCTGGGCAGGGGACCCCCATCTCCCTCTGATCGCTTGCTCCACCCCCCGCCCAAGCCTGACGCCTCTGACCCAGGCTTCAGGCCTGGGCAAGGGGACCATCCTATCCCCCCAATCCCCGGCTCCGCCCCCCACCCAGGCCTGATGCCTCAGCCAGAGGAGTTGACCCTCATCACCCTCCGATCACCAATCACCGGATCGGCCCCTTGACCAGACCTGAGGCCTCCGGCAGAGGTGTCAGGCCTGGGCAGGGGACCCCTAGCTCCCTGCGGTTGCAGGCTCCGCCCCTGCCCTGGCCTAACGCCTCTGGCCTAGGCGTCCGGCCCAGGCAGCGGGGACCCGCAGTGGCAGCGGGGGGCGCCGCGATCGTGGGCTTCGCTTTAGGCCCAGGCAAGGGACCCCTAGCTCCTGGGACTGCCAGCTTTGACCGTGCCCAGCTCCCATCGCTGGCTCCACCCCTACTTCCTGCTATCACTGGCCAGGGCGGCAAAGGCTTCTGATTCTCAGATCAAGGCCCCAAGGCCGCCTTTGCCCTGCCCCCCAGCTCTTAGCTCCCCCCTGGGTTTCAGATCACTGTCAGTGGCAGGGGGCTTCTTCCTGCTTTCCCTTTCGCCTCCCTGCATTGTGCCTACGTATGCAAATTAGCCGCCATCTTGTTGGCAGTTAACTGCCAATCTTAGTTGGCAGTTAACTGCCAATCTTAGTTGGCTGTTAACTGCCAATCTTAGTTGGCAGTTAATTTGCATATAGCCCTGATTAGCCAATGAAAAAGGTATCGCCGTACGCCAATTACCATTTTTCTCTTTTATTAGTGTAGATGACAAGGAGATACCAAGTAGAAATAAGGTTATTAATACTGGGTTTTATACCAGACTGTAGTTAGGGTATATCAGAAGCAGCTATATTTCTATACTTTTCTATTTCTAGTTCTTGGTGATGGTGAGGTGTTTGTGGAACAGGTTGGCCATAGTTAGGGAATTGAATTTCCATCTTTCCATGTCCTTGTAATATAATTTCTCCAAGATTGTAAAGAAATTAATGTAAACTCAATGTCTTACTATAGACCAAGAAGGAAAAATTGTCAGAGAGAGGACTTATCAGTTATATCAGCATAGAAACACAACAGTCAATGGTCACAGTGGCAAATGTCCAAGGACATCACATCAATTTATCCCCATACATAACTCCCCTTGTATTAAGTCCATGCTAACCATGCCAACTTGTTTCACTGGTGTTCTATCATTCAATTATTTTCACATTGTACAGGTCATATATAAAATGTATTAAGAATAAAAAATTGACTGAGACCTAGAAAAAAACATTACTAATATCTTGGTTAATTTCCTTCTAATTTTATGTTTTTGGAGGTATATAACTTTAAATGGAGATATATTTGCCCAAATATACAGAAATATAAGTTTAAGGTATACATAAATGTTCTGAAATTAGAACAATACTATATAGATCTATATTGTGGTATTTTTTATTTAATATTCTATGAAGAACTTTCCCCAAAAGCCTTAAATACCTTTTTGAGAACATGATTTGAAAGGTTCCTTAGGAGCACATAGCATGGAAACATAATTTACTTAAGTAATTTCTTATTGGAAAACTGACTTTCAGTTTTCATTTTTGGATATTTTTTTTAAAATTAAATTTATTGGGGCGACATTGGTTGATAGGTTTCAAGTGTACATTTCTATGACATATTGTCTGTATATTGTATTGTGCTCCCACCATCCAAAGTCAAATCATCTTCCTTCACCATATATTTGTCCCCCTTTACCCTTCACTAGAAGATGTGTAGCATATATACTATGGAATACTACTCAGCCATAAGAAAAGTTGAAATATAGCCGTTTGTGACAGAATGGATGGACCTTGAGAATATTATGCTAAGTGAAATAAGTTAGTCAGAAAAAGCCAAGAACCATATGATTTCACTCTTATGTAGGATAAAACTGACTCAGAGACACTATTAGATTTTTACATTTAGAAATCTTTGATTAATACCTTTGTTCTTAAATCTTAGTGTGTATTTATGGGAATGTAATTTTAGAATATTGCTTATATACATTGTCAAGGCTTTTGATAGCTATTGTCAGACTGCTTTAAAGGATACATTTTAGAAGTATAGGATTTAGATTTGATTATGAAAACTTTAAGACTTTTGATTAATAGGGACAGATTTCCTTCCGGAAATATTTTAAAACTTTCTACTCCAAACCAGTATGTGAAATCTATTTTATCCCCCACTTACATCAGCAATGAATACCAACATGCTTTTACATGTTTGCAAGTATTAAGAGTAAAAAAGCTGGTGTCAATTTAATTCATATTTTAGATAAGCTTGGGCATTTTTACATGTTTATATTGTATTTATCTTGTGAGTGTTTTAGTAATGACTTTGTCCAAATTTCTTTTGAGGAGTTCATTTTTGACTTAATGTTTACCAGAAAGCCTATTATATATAAGCATAACCAATGGATGCAGACAACAGAGGGTGAGGGTGAGGGCAGGATTGGGGGGTTGGGGAGGTGAGAGGGCAATGGGGGGATAACCACATATTTGTAATACCTTAACCAATAAAAAAAAGAAAATACAAACAAACAAAAAATATTAACCCTTTATATGTAATGTATGTAAAATTATTTTTTTCTGGCTCCCATTTGCCTTTCAATTTAGGTCTTAAATATATACAATTATTGATTTTTAAAGAAAGAGGAAGGGAGAGAGAGAAGGGAGAGATGGAAATATCAATGAGAGAGAAACATCAACATCAATTGGCTGCCTCCTGCAAGTCCCCCAACTGGGATTCAAGCCCGAAAACCAGGCATGTGCCCTGACCAGGAGTCCAACCAGCAAACTCATGGTACATGGGTTGAGCTCAGCCATTGAGCAAAACCTGCCAGGCAATTTATGGGGTTTAAGGCATAAAAGTTAAGGACTTGAATGCATGCATATATGCATAACCAATGGACATGGGATGCTGGGGGGTGGGGGAGGCCAGGGGATAGTCAAGGGCAGGGAAAAAAAAAAGACACATATGTAATACCCTTTGTAATACTTTAAGCAATTTTAAAAAAAAAGGCATAAAAGTTTATAATTTTTTATCAAGTATATGAATCATTCCCTTTATGTTTTATATTTTAAAAAATATTTCCTTATTTATACTGACTGATACTTTTATCTATTTTTCTACTTTTTTTGTTGTTGTTGTTAATCCTTAACCAAGGATAATTTTTCCATTGATTTTTAGAGTGTAAGGGAGGTGGAGAGACAGAGAGAGAAACATTGATGTGAGAGAGACACATCTATTGAGTGTCTCCCACACAAGTCCTGACCAGGGCTGGGATCAAGCCTGCAACCGAGGCACATGCCTTTGACTGGAATTGAACCCAGGAACCTTCAGTACTCAGGCCAATGCTCTATCCACTGAGCCAAACCAGCTAGGATTCCTACTTTTTAGGATTTTATTTATGATATTAATATTTTTTATATCTGATATGCATATGGACACATAAATCTGCAAGAACTTTTTTCCTTTTTATACTAAATTTATTGGGGTGACATTGGTTAATATAATCATATGTTTCAGGTGTGGGTTGCTATGTTACACAATCTGTATATTGCACTGTGTGCCCACCACCCTAAGTCAAATATTCTCCTGTCACCATATTTTAGGGCCCCTTCACCCCCTCCCCCTTCCTTCTTGCAACCACCAAACTGGTGTTTGTGTTTTTGTTTCAGTTTTATATCCCACATATGAGTGAAACCTTACTCATCTATTTCACTTATCATAATATTCTCAAGGTCCATCCATGTTGTTGCAAATGGCAGTATTTCATCCTTTCTTATGGCTGAATAGTATTCTATTGTGTTTAGGTACAACATCTTCTTTATCCAGTCCTCTATTACAGGACACCGGTTGTTTCCATGTCTTGCCCACTGAATAATGCTGCTATGATCATAGGGGGTGCATATATCTTTGCAAATACACGATTACTAGTTTTTCGGGTATATTCCCAGGAGAGGGATTGCTGGGTCATATGGTAGCTCTGTTCTTTATTTTTTGAGGACTAGCCAGACTACTTTCCATAGTGGTTGAATCAGTCTACATTCCACCAGCAGTGAATGAAGGTTTCCTTTTTCCAGATCCTCTCCAACAGTAGTTATTGCTTGTCTTGTTGATAATAGCCACTCTAACATGAGTGAGGTGGTGTCTCATTGTAGTTTTGATTTGCATTTCCCTAATTGCTAGTGAGTTGAACATATTTTATGTATTTATTGGCTGTTCATATGTATTCTTGGGAGAGTTGTATTTTCAGGTCCTCTGCCTACATTTTGATTGGGTGTTTGTTTGGTGTGGAGTTTTGTGAGTTCTTTATATATTTTGGAAATTAAACCTTTGTCAGAGCTGATGTTTGGAAATATCTCCCATATGGTTGGCTACCTCTGTTGTCAGTTTCTTTTGCTGAGCAGAAGTATTTTAGTTTGATATAGTCCCATTCATTTTTTTTGCCTTTATTACCCTTGCCTTTGGGGTCAAGTTCATAAAATGTTCTCTACAACCAAGGTCCTTAAGTTTGGTATCTATATTTTCTTCTATATAACTTATTATTTTGGGTCTTATATTTAGGTCTTTGATCCATTTTTAATTAATTTTTGTCACATGGAGACAAACTGCAATCCAGTTTTATTCTGTTGCATGTGGCTTTCCAGTTTTCCTAGCACCATTTATTGAAGAGACTATATTTACTCCATTGTGTGTTTCTGGTTCCTTTGTCAAAAATTATCTGTCCATATACACGTGATTCTCTATTCTGGGCTCTCTATTCTGTTCCACTGATCTGTGTGCTGATTTCTCTGCCAATATCATACTGTAGTTCTGTAGTATAATTTGAAGTCAGGTAGCATGATACTTCAAGCTTCGTACTTTTTTATCAGGATTGCTTTGGCTATTTGGGGTCTTTTGTGGTTCCATACAAATCTGCTGATTTCTCATTCTATTTCTTTAAAAAAATGACATTGGGGTTTTGATGGGGATTGCATTAAATCTGTATGTTGCTTTAGGTAATATGGCTATTTTAACTATGTTGATGCTTCCAATCCATGAATATGGTATACTAATATTTTTCCATTTTGTTATGTCTTTTACAATCTCTTTTGTAATGCTTTGTAATTTTTTTAGTATATAGATCTTTCACATTCTTTAAGTTTATTCTTTTGATTGCAACTGCAAAAGAAATTGTCCATCAGGACATTGGGTTAGCTCTTTGTCAAGTGATAGCGCTTAAATCAGCAACTATAGTTTCCACTTTAAAATAATAGGTTTTGTAATTAGTGGAAATCTCTCCAAAGTGTGGGCTTTTGATTTAGGGTTTTGGAGTGAGTACTAACTTTTGCTGAATCTTCAAGGAGAGCTGAATTAGGGTCAGAGTATCACATTCTACCTCAAACAAGAAGCCTTATCAAGCAACATCTCTATTTTACTAATAATAACAATTAATAGGACTATTTGAGGACTTACTACTATGTGCAAGGAATTATTTCAGAGCTTCACATGCATTCTTTTCTGTATTCCTCAAAGCAACTCTGTAAGAGGGAGTTACCACTTTTGTACACACTTTAAATATGAGGAAACAGGTTTATTTAGGCTATATGACATTCCTAAAGGCACACATCTACTAACTCAGAATTTGGTAGTAATGGCTTTGACAATGCAAAAATTCTGGCCTTTTTGACACTTTTATTTTTGAAATAATGTAGGGAGGAAAACTTTCCCTTTGCCCTTCTGAGCTTTTGGAATTAATAAGGCAACTTAAAGGCAAAAGAAGAAAGATGTATGTATAGGGTAGGGAAGTTACAGGGAGAGTACCAGAAAAAGCATTTTAAACAAGGGCAAGATTTGTTACTTAAATTTAGTTAGTGCCTTTACCAATTTTTCTTCTCATGATTTAGTCATCCTTTTCTTTCTTAGCGAGAGAAAGAGAGAGAGAGAGAGAGAGACCCTTACAACAAAGATTTCTGTCAAAAATATAAATTTCCCTTTTAAAGGGTAACTTTTACTCTGTCTTCAGAACTTTTCCTGTCTACTGTTTCTCAAAATAATCAGCTTAAAATAATCCTGATGCCAACCACATATTTTAAGGGTGGCACATTCTACATTTCAATAACAATTAATATTTTGATGTTCTGATTATGTAACTCTATATTTATGCTATTACTCAATATACGAACCTTGAGAGTTGTTCTTGTACTTTCAATGTAATAATATCATATTTTTAAGCCTGGCACTGTGAGACTAAACCGTGGATCATGATTAATTTAGAAAGGATGATGCATCTTGACCTGTCTGGGAAACTAGATGGCATTCCCTGACACAATCCCAGTCTTTACATTGATTAGGCATCTTTTTAGGGGAACTTCTACAAGCAGTGATCATTAGTATTTATGATCATTACATGAGTACCCTATAATAATACCCTTACTCAGAAGATAAATATTGTTATATTTACTAGTATTGTATTATCCTTTGCAAAAAAGTACAATGCATATTCTAAAATTAGTGCTGTAATAATAACTGAAGCGAAACAGGTTTTCTGATTAACCTTCAGTAGAAGACTCATTGATGAGGACAACCTTATTTGATTTAAAAGAGTTTTTCTTGAAATACCTCTTGAACATAGTATATAGGGATATTTGTGCCACACAACTGGGAATCCTAAAAGCCTCTGTTCTTTACTGATTGTCCTAAAACTTTCTGTTGTTAGTCATCGTCTATGCAAGTCAGTGCAGGTGGCATCTCCAAGCTCATATCTGATATTCCAACAGAGCTCAGAAAGAGATTTTTGCCCAAACTTGCATTTTACTTTTCTCACAGCTACTCAAGACAATAGAGTATTTCTGATAAATTCTCAATCACACACATTCATTGCTTTGAAGTTGAAACTTTAATTTTGATGTAAATTTCAGACAAGTTGCATTAGCACATTTATTTCCTCCCTTTTAAGTTTTGCCCTTCACTTGTTCATTTTGCCCAGACACGCAGAAGAGACTCACTATTTACAAAAGATAATAACCTGGCAGGGCCAACTCACTTGCTATACTGGGTCCCTGAGGTGATACATTGTGTTAATCTTCTTCGGGTTCATTGCCCTTTATCTGAGGCTCTTGGAGAGGCAATGCTTATCTCTCTGAAATGTCTCCAAAGCACTCTTGCAGTGTTTTTAAGAACATAGAATTTGGTATCAGAGAGATGTGTGTTCTAATTTCTTCTACATCATAATAGTACCTTGCAGAAGTCTTTTACCTCTTAAATCTCAGTTTCCTTACCTGTCAGGTAGAAATAATGATAGGTTCCATGGCATGTGATATTAAGTGATTATCATAGCACTTGGCAAGAAGTTCATAGTCAAAATTGTTAGATAATAATAGTGTAACATTTTTCCCTTCCAATGCAACTTAGGATAAAGCATACACTAATAAGTAACAGTTGCTCAAGTAGTGTCAGTAATTATCAATAAAAGAGCAATGAGACCAAGAGAGAGGCAATTTTAAAAAGACCCTAGAAATTCTGAAATGTCTCCCCCAAAGGAAATGTGCTACCACAGAAGAAAAAGTTAGTGCTCCAATAGTCAAATTTTAGACATTGTGGCACTAAGACTGTTTAAACATTTTGGGGCAACTGAAGAATTGCAAGGTACCCCAGAGATTACAGATATGTTATTGCTTCTCAAAACTTGTATGCATGCATATTAACATAACCAATGGACACAGACACTGGGCCAGTGGGGACTTGCCTGGGGTAGGAATGACTGAGGGGGGGGGGTGTCAATTGGGGAAAAAGGAGACATATGTAAAACTTTAGACAATAAAAATAAATAAATAAAAGTTTAAAAATGTGGTCTATGAATCACTTTCATCAGACTTGTCTAGGGAGCTTGTAAAAAATTCAAATTCATAAGATGCTTGTCATTCCAAACCTACTGCTGTTAACAGAATTTCTGCAGGTTAAGACCCTGCCCCCAATCGGCCCCCGCCGTCCTGATTGGAGGCAGGACTGGTCCATCACTTCCCATGTCTCCTACCCCTGGCCAGAACCCATCCATGCACAAATTCATGCACTGTGCCTCTAGTTAATAAATACTAATAGAATAATAAACTCTATTTCACATTCTCGCAATAAACCTACTTTTGCCTCATTCTGTACAGACCCAGCACTATCTTGTAGAATCTCCTGAGGCTTTACTTCTCTTTCTTCCTCTTTTTTCATCATTGTCACAATAGACAACAATCCTGGCTGCTGCCTCTCTTGATCTCTTTGCAAGGGATGAGATTTTATTTTTTCTACATGTTTGCAATCATAAAACAATCAAGTAGAGTCCTACAACTTTCCCATGGCATATACCTGATTTCTCTCAAGTTTCTCCTCATTTATCTCAGAAAAGTTAGAAATAACAACCCCCTGGAGTTGCTGCTTTCAATTCTTCACACCGGGTTTTGAAGGGTGTCTTCTTAGGAAGGTGTTTAGGTAAAGAAAATTATCCTAATCATTGACATAGCATTACTAGATAGTATCCCTTACTTTTTTATTCATGTGTGCAACCCGCTTAGGGCAATAATTCAAAAACGGTAAGTTACCAGTACCCATGATTGCTGCTATGCCTATAACTACTTCAATTATAATACACCACCATGGCTATAACTGTTTAACATTGTGCCAAGTGCTGTTCTTTACTTATAGTACAGCATTTAATCCTAACAACAACAATGTGAGTTATGTTTTATAATTATTACCATTATTTTAAATGAGAAAACAAATATAGAGGAGCTGTCAAAATTCATACATCTGATAAGTAATTAATCTGGGTTTCAAATCCAAGCAGTGTACCTAGATTTCTACTTTTAATTAATGCAGTTTTTTAGGGAGGAGGAAATCATTTTTCACCTCTACTTAGTCCTGGCCCATGCATATAGTCTTTCAGAAAATATTCATAGTGCCTGATAGCTTTTTAAAATTTATTTTTATTTTTTTAATTTTTTTCAATCTTTAATTTCTTTATTGATTAAGGTATTACATATGTGACCTCACTCCCCCCATGACCCCCCCCCACACACACACACTCATGCCCTCACCCCCCTGTTGTCTGTGTCCATTGGTTGGGCTTATATGCATGCATACAATTCCTTTGGTTGATCTCTTCCCCTTACCCCCATCCTCCCCTACTTTCCCTCTGAGCTTTTGGTTATAGCTTCTGTCAAGTGGTGAGCAGTTTTATATTATTGATTTTATTGTTGGCCCATAAAACTTTTAGAATACTTTTCCTTGATAAGAAATATGGCACAAGTGTTTTTCAGTAACACTTTTATATTTGAAAACTGAGGCTTGGAGAGCCATGACCAAAGTCAGACTATAAGCCAAACCTTTAGTATTCTATTGTGAAACTAGAGGTTAGTGTAGAATGGATGAGACAGCAAGGTCTTACTGTAGGAATGATAAGTTTCCAGCCATAGAATTATTTTCTATTTAGTAATCCAGCAGACACAAATGCATCACAATACATATTTATGTTGCAATAGCAATTAACTTCCTGTCATCTATCTTGAATTATTAATTCTATTTATCATGTCAAGATAGTTATTCAATGTTTGAAGATGTAACTTATAAGACATTGATCTGTGTCTTAACAACACCTCACTTTGTATTAAGTACTGTTTTGCATAGCCAAATGTTGACTTATGTTGTATCCAAGCCAACTAACTAATAAGGATAAAAATTATTGGAAAGGAAAAACAAGAAAAGTTTCGGAACCCAGCTGAAAATTGAAATCCATCTCTATTTTCAAAATAAAATGAAAATAATGGAACCAGTCAGGTGTAGGTGTCTTGTGAAAACTGTATTTTGTAATCTAGCCTCAGCAGATTTTCCCACTGCCACCTTACACACTCTGCTCTCAGTATCTGCTCATCTCATTGTAGGCTGTGACAACATGAGCAACAAAGAAGGATCAAGAAGATTCAGAAAAGGGAGCATGATGATTTCTCACATAACCAGAGAAGAGAAGGGAAGGGTGTTAATTCATCTTCACCTATGATGTTGGCCTTCAAATCATTCCAGCAGGAACTTAATTGCAAGACATGACAAATATGAGAGATTTGTAAAACTTAGTTGGGATATAACTGTAGAAAGTAAAAGGGAATTTTTTTTTCTGCTCCATAGGATTACAAGTGCCCCTGATATGGAAGAAATAGTGGCTGAATCAGAAATTAAATAGGATGTTGTCAGACAAAAGATATTACAGGTGGCCCAGGAGCTCTCAACAGAAGAGAGCCATTATCAGTTCCATAGAGCCATTACTACAGGACTACAGGAATACATGGAGGCTGTCTATTTTCAACACTTTATCAAAACACAATCACTTATCAGTATGGATGAAATTAATTAAAATTGTATTTACAATAGAAGACAATGGAAAAGAAAGTAAAACACACTCTTCTGAGGTTCAGGATAAACAGGTTGGTACTTGGAGACTGAAAATCACACCTGTTGATTACCTTCTAGAAGTGGATGATTTAACTGGAAAGTTGATGCAGATGTGTATTAATAGTGTGAGGAATGTGGACATTGACACCTCCTTTGAAGTGAGTCAATTTTTAGGTCATATTTATGATAGGTTTTCATATATTGGCAATATTGGACCTTATGAGGTTTCTAAGAGGCTATATACCTTGAAACAAAGTTTGGCCAAAGTTGAGAATGCTGATTATGCCTTGAAAGTCAGAGGTTCAGAAATTTCAAAACACGCTGGCAGATGTGTTTTCAGTTAAAACAGAAATGATTGATTGAGAAGAGTGCGTTTCTTAGAATAACATTACTCAATTATTATTCTCCTAAGAGAGAGTGTTTGTAAGACTATCATTTAGTATTTTATTTAACTTTATTGTGGCTTTTACATAGAAAATTTTCAGTTTTACTTGTTTTAAATTATATACAAGCTGTACATAAAATTATTGAAACAAATCATTTTCTACAAATTACTCATGAAATTTGCATACAAATGTTTGTATATACGCCTATTTGAAATTTTGCTGGCTAAATTTCATCACTTATCTTTGTAATGTGAACACACTTCAGGGTACACTTTCTTTCATACCTGTCTTAATTGAGTTAGGGTGATTTTTTGAGTGGTAATAATAATTAGTGGAAGCCATTTATAATTTAAGTTGATGATTTTTATATATATAGAAAATACTTCTTAGTTATACATTTGGACTTGGATTTTTTGTTTTAAGTTTATTGTTAATATTGTTCCAAACTTCCAAAGTAACCTTACTCAATAGAACAGAATAAAAAAATTACTAAGTTATCAATATACTTTAATTTTATGTGGCATTATGGTAAAAATTCACAGTATATTCTGACTAATTTAGGCCATTTTGAATTCAGATGAAACAGCTTTCCAGAAAAATGAACAGATACCCAAATTTTAGTTTCCACATTTAACTTTTGTCCTTCATTACTGAAAGTCTGATAGAGAATTGGAGTTAATATTGTACTATTTTCACTAATGTTCAATTTGAATTACATACTTGGACATACAACTGAAACACTTTTATTAGTGATTATTTAGCAACTTTTTTGTTGTCTATTATATTAACATTAGACATATTTGGAGGCTTTCCTATTCTAGCATGTCTAAGAAATTACATTTAAGTAATTATAATAAAGTTTTGAAATTTTTGAAAACTAAGCTAATCTAACATTATAGTTGTCCAGTTGTGTTCATTGAGAGTATAAAAAGTTGCCAAAGAAATGTATGCTGTACAATTCAGCAATAAGACAATTGTCAACACAGTTGAGAATAGAAATGGTAGTCTCTAGTTATATTTAGAATTGGAATTTGCCTACTGAAATTAGTTATAGATTATTCCTTGTGGTGTGAAACTGACTTGAACATGACATTATTGACTGACAACCAGACATTCCCATTTGGTTTTGAGAATCTAGGTATTGGATTTTATTTTTGGAAAGATCAGCTGCTGCTCTGTTTGTAAGGACTGATTCTTTGAAAGTATAATTTTCTCAAAATAAATACCTAAAGGAAAATAAAACATAGGCATGCTTAATAAACTAAAAAACACTGTATTTTGTAAGAAACAAAGTTGCATTTAATCAGTAGAAGCAACTTCCTGATATTAATATATATGCTTCAAGTTGATATGATTTACCTTGGATTATTATTTGACTGAGTGGTACTGATAGTAAGACCTAAAATATATATGAATTGAAAATTCAGAAAATCACAAATTGTCTTACAGTCTCAATATGAGAACATGATTAGGGAGACCACAGAATCATTTCTTCATGTTGGCCTTAGGATAGAAAGCAATCTAATGTTTTCATGACACTGATGCATCTTATAAAATAAAGAGCTAATATGCTAATTAGAGCGAACAGCAGAGCAACTATCCGGACCACCTTCGGGATGACCGTCCAGAAGACCTTCCAGATGAAGCTGGAGTTATGAGAGCTGAGGCAGCTGCAGCTGCAAAGGCCGAGCCCCTTGCACAAATTTTGTGCATCAGGACTCTAGTATAGAAATAAGATGTTAACTTGAAAGTGGATTGACAGATAATAGAGATGAAGAACCAAGAATTGTTTTTTTTTTTTTTTTATGATGTGTATGACTGAAGATGTTTATCCTTCAAAGTTCAGTAGAATTGGTAAAAAGCTTATGCATCCAGCTAACTCAAGAAGAATACCAGGTACTAAATTGCAGTAGTTGACCTTACATAAAATTTTTAGAAACAATATCAAATTTTCTATTCAGTTCACTCAAATTCACTTCAAAAAGTGTTTACTTAGTACTTTACTGCCCTAGAACAAAAACAGTATGAATAACCAATAGTGCTTGCCCTTATTCAGTTTATGATCTAGTGGGAAAACAAACAAAATCATCATATAGTATGATGATTGCCAAGAGAGGCACAACTGTAATGGAGGTAATCTAATTCTGAATTTGAAGTATGAGTAAGATTTAGTCAAGTGAAAGAAGGAAGGGATTCCTAAAAGAAGGAATGGTATGTTATATGGGTGAAAGAGCAAAAAAAAGGAAAAAAAGAAAAAGAAAAAGAAAATTCAGTGTGGTTAGATACAGCCGTGGGCAAACTACGGCCCGTGGGCCGGATCCGGACCATTTGAAATGAATAAAACTATTGAAAAAAAAGACCGTACCCTTTTATGTAATGATGTTTACTTTGAATTTATATTAGTTCACACAAACGCCTCATCCATGCTTTTGTTCCGGCCCTCCGGTCCAGTTTAAGAACACATTGTGGCCCTTGAGTCAAAAAGTTTGCCCACCCCTGGCGTTAGAACATAGGTTAAGAGGCAGAGAGAGAAAGCTGGATAAGAATGCAGGGGCCAAACTATGATGGCTAGGGAACCATATAAGAGTTTGGACTTTAACTTAAAGGAACAGTCTGCAAACTTTTTGGTCTCAGGACCCAGTTATATTCTTAAAAATTATGGAGGGCTCCAAAGAGCTTCAGTTTATATGTCATATCTGTTAATACTTAAAATATTATAAATTAAAATGGGCAAATATTAAAAATATTTAATCATCCTATATAATAAAAGCCTAATATGCTAAGTGTCTGGTCATCCAGTCATCCGTTCAACCAATCAAAGTGTAATATGCTAATGATATACTAAGGTCGCTCAACCACTTGCTATAATGTTCACTGACTACCAGGGGGCAGACAGTAGACCAGTCGACCAGTTGCTATGACGTGCACTGACCACCAGGGGGCAGATGCTCCGACTGGTAGGTTAGCTTGCTGCTGTGGTCAGGCCAATCAGGACTGAAAGAAATGGGCCAAACATGCCCTGGAGCCCTCCTGTGGTCCCTCCCTGTCTGGCCAACCTGCTATGTCTCTTCCTGGCCCCAATTGTGCACTGGTGGGGTCCCTCAACCTGCCCTGCACCCTCTCACAATCCTGGACCCCTCGGGGGATGTCAGAGAGGTGGATTCAGCCCAATCCTACAGGCCAGTCTGAGGGACTCCACTGGTGCATGAATTTGTGCACCAAGCCTCTAGTTTAAAATAATTAAAAATCCATTACATGTTAAGGAAAAAGAGTGTTTTGCAAAGCTCTTCAATGTCTGGCTTATATAGCAAATGAGCCGATTCTCACATCTGACATCCACCAATTTATTGAAATGTCAAATGTCACATAAACTCTGGAAAACTCTGTTGTATGCTCATGAAAAAATGAAAGTAAAAATAGTAAATAATATCTCAATATTATCATGAATATTGTTTTGACATTGAAATTTATCTCACAGACCTCTAAGGATTGCACAGATCATAATTTTAGAACCACCATCTTAAGACAATGAAAAGACCTTGAATGATTCAAAGAAGAGAGCTAGACATGATCATAGTTTAGTTTTTGGATACTTATTCTGCAGAGAAGAGAATGTGTTCTAGAGAAATAAAAATATAATAATCTAGGCTAGTACGGATTTCAAAAATTTATATCTGATCATGTCTAGTCTTTTTGAGATGCCCATAAAGGGTTTGTAATGATATCACAAATGCCAAATTTTTGTTACAGAGTTATCCCTTGGTGCTGTTGCTATAGAAATCATTAGTTTACTCTAAATCATCAGGGAAAAATACAATTTAGAACTTAAATCAGAAACACAGTAAAGATTGGCAAGAGATGCAAATCCCTTAAAGAGTCTAAAGCACTGCAACTCAGCCAACAAATCACTCCCCACTACCACCACCACCAAGTAGATGATAGTGACCAAAGGAATGGATTCAGTGGTTCTCAACCTGTGGGTCGCGACCCCTTTGGCGGTCGAACGACCCTTTCACAGGGGTCGCCTAAGACCATCCTGCATATCAGATATTTACATTACGATTCATAACAGTAGCAACATTACAGTTATGAAGTATCAATGAAAATAATTTTATGGTTGGGTCACAACATGAGGAACTGTATTTAGAGGGCCAGAAGGTTGAGAACCACTGGATTAAGTGACGATGAATTTAGTTAAAGACCTGGCAAAGAAAGCCCTGGATCAAGAATGACAGTCCATAGTTAGTCACTCTTGATTAATAATAATCTATTAACTAATTAATAATCTTCAAAGAAGATACATTTTGAGTACTTACTATACGTCAGGCATGGTGCTAAGGGATTTTTTATCATTATAATTTAATCCTCACAACAACCCTATGAAGTAGACAATATTATCTTCATCCCTATTTGGTATTGTTATCATCATATCCAGGATGAGAAAACTAAGAAGTGGGGTGTGAAATAAATCTGACTAGGCAAAGACAAAATCAAGAAACTCAACCAAAGTTATAAAAGTAATAAAGGGCAGAGCTAGGAGTTGTACCTATGTCTGTCTGACTCTAAAGCTTGTGTTTAGCCACTGTGCTATACTGCCACATTGCAAATCATGATATAAAACACCCCACGAAAAAAGATAGATTCTGTATTAGATTATTTGTTATTAGATAAATAAGTAGTTTATACTAGACTAGAGTCCTGGTGCATGAATTTGTGCATGGGTGGGGTCCAGTTGGCCCACCCTGATCCGGGCCAATTGGGCTGGGCTGGCCGGGGGGAGGGTCTGTGAGCAGTTGGCAGGCCAGCCCCACCCCTGGTCAAACTCCAGATCGAGGGGACAATTTACATTTTAGCCTTTTATTATATAGGATAAGTGCTGATATTTAAAGTAAAGTAACATTTTGTCCACCCTAGAAGCAAGAGATCTAAAGAAGTAGAGTTTATTGCTGAGTATTGTTGATAGATTATATTTTGATTGATGTTTACAAATGCAACAATCTAGCCATTACTAGTAATTGGGAGGCAGTGCAAGAGAGTTGTTAAATCTAATCAGACTATCTGGATTTAAACTCCCAACTCTAACAATTACTAACTATACAGGGGTTGGCAAAAGCAGATTTACAGTTGTGAGGACTCAAAAGACTGAGTTTATTCTTATATTATTTTTTATTAATTATTGTATTTTTGCCATGCACACATTTTGCCTACCCCTATATAACATTGGGCAAATCACTTATTCTACTATGCATTAGTTTTGTGGTTAAAATATCTAACAAGTGGTAGTGTTTAGGATTAAATGATATAATATTTAAAAAATATTGATTAGAGCATATCACAGATTAAATCTCAAAAATATTAAATATCAAGTTAAGTGCTCAAAATTATTAACTATTATCATTAAATTCCATATCACAAATTCCTCTTTCACCATAGTTATATAGGGTATTATTTCAATATTTTTAAGGACCTAGATCAAGCATGTCAAACTCAAAGGCTAACATGGGCCAAATAAACAAGGTTTAAGTTTATGTGGGTCACAAAAAAAACAAAAGTTTCAATTTTCATAGGAACATAGGTTTATTACAATAGAGACACGCTGAATACAAAGGGCAGAAATAAATGAGTCATCGTTAACATAAAATAATAGAATATTTTAATAAAAATTAACATTTTTTCTTGAATATTAACTTACCAGACACTGAATAACTGCACAAATTAATAAGCATAACACAAATAAACCTATTTTTCTTGTTCTCCGAAAGCAAAATATTTCCTGTTGCACACACCAAACAAGTCAGTACAAGACTAATGACATGGCAGTCGGCTGCTAAAATATTCGCTGCTAGTATTAGTGGAGAGAAATGGTGCACCTGAGTGTAATGCTAATAAGGGAAATGACTGCAACACGATTACAGTAATCAGTCAGCAAATGTTGTAGTTTGTTATTAATAATTATGTATAACAGGATATTGTAAAAATTAAGTTATGAAATTTTTATTAAAACATTTCTTACATGCCATTATATTGGCTGGGCCTCAAAAATATTCATTGTGGGCCAAATGCGGCCCACAGGCTGCGAGTTTGACATGCTTGATCTAGATTTTCTCATATTTAGGCAAAAGTGTACAGTCTAAGATGCCTGCCAGTTTCAATTTTCAGTGTTATCAAGTTGCTGTAAAAATTCCACACTCCTCTCCATACTGCCACAATGGAAACTTTGCCAAAATAATCAAGTACTCATTCAAAATATAAGGTGGGCAAGCATAGGATTGCAAGTGTTTGTATGGAAAATAATACAATAATTAATAAATGCTCATATAAGAATAAACTGTGTTTTCCATACTCACAAATGTAAACTTACTTTTGCTCAGCCCTGTATAGTCTCAGAATCAAAATAACCAGAGTAGGAGCTGAATTTTTGATAGAATGGACTGGATCTTTTGGCATATTCTGAATGGAGCCTTAATTTTCCAACCTTACAATAATTTTTTAAAGAACTTGAATTTTTAAGTAGAACTGGGTTTACAGAGAGGTAAATACTCTCTAAATTTCAGCTAATTATAATTAATAATCCTTTTACCTATGCCATTGGAAAAAAATTCTTAACTCCCTATATTTATAACAAAACTTTTTTTTTAAATCCTCACCCAAAAATATATTTTTATTGATTTTAAAGAGGAAGCAGACATCAATGTAAGAGCGAAATATTGATTGTTTGCCGCCCATATGTGTCCCAATGGGATTAAACATGCAACCTAGGTATGTTCCCTGACTGGGAATCAAACCCACAACCTTTGGTGTATGGGATGACACCCCAACCAACTGAGCAACCCAGCCAGGGAACAAAACCTTTTTGCAAGGCACACCCATCAATCTAAGGCACAACATTAACATAGATTCACAAGGTTGTTTCTTTTACTTTTGTAAACACACTTGCACACATCACTTGGCCATATGCTGAACTTCTATTATTCCCTTTTACTTGGTTAAAAAGGCTGTCAGTTCTGGATTGAAGCAGGGGTTATTATTATTATTATTACTAGGGGCCCAGTGCATGAATTCATGCACCTTGAAAGGAACTGTGGGCCGCAAGGCTGCGGTGGGCATAGGGTGGGTCTCGGCCCATCCTCATGCCTCCTGCATGGCCCCTCCCTCTGTGGCCCCTGGTCCCTGTCTGCCAGCAGCCCTTCTCCCACCGCCGCTGCTCCTACATGCTGACTGTGCTGGCTCTGCTCACACTTGCTGACAGCGCTGAGCGATTAAGGCAGGCACCAGCAGCTGGCGTGAGCAGGGCTGGCACTATCAGCAGGTGCAAGCAGGACCAGCGCCAGCAGCAGGTGTGAGCACTGGGTGGGACCATGGCACGTGGGAGCAAAGAATTTTCAGTAACCACCAGAGCCTCACCCCGATGACAGTGACCAGTGCCCCGCCTTGTTCTCGTGCCCAGACTCACCTGCTCCACCATCCCGCTGCAGCTGACCCCTGCCATGTTCCACACTCTGCTGCCTGCTGCCAACACCCACCATGTTCCGTGTGCACCTCCTGGTGGTCAGCGCATGTCATAGCAACCTGTTGTTTGGTTGTTCCCCGGTTCGGTCTATTTGCATATTAGAGTTTTATATATATAGATTATTTTTCTTCTAGGGAGAAAATGATAAACAATTTTCCTTATACTTCACTGGCAATGCAGTCTTAGTTGAGAGAATTGCCATCTCTGAGAGCTGCTTTCTTAAGAGAATTGAAGCAGTTGTTTTCTTGAAAACCAAGCTATTCAAATCATTGATATACAAAAACTCAAGTTATGACTTTACATGATACTCTCAAATCTATGAAAAAAAAAACACTTCTTAAAAAGTAGCCTAAAGTTTCATCAGGAAATACAACAACAACAAAATATCCCAAACATTCCAGAATGATGGAAAATACTGAGATTAAGGGAAACCAAAGGATTAAGCCAAAGCAGGAGATGTGGAGTGAGTTTGTATTGGCTTAGAAGTTTATCCACTGAGGCACATTCTGTTCTTATAATTTCAAGGAGTTGTACATGCATCCTTCATCTCCACAAATGAGAGATGAAGAATAAATATATCTTACTTGCATATGGAATCTCATAGGTGGAATAGGCCTTAAGAACCATCTAGCTTAGTCTCTATTTTAAATGATTTTTCAAAGGTCAGACACTTAATGATAGACTAGGATCAAAATTCTAGTTCTTTTATTTATGATTTAGTGTTCTTAGTTTACCATAAGTCCTCAGGAAGTAGAGTCCACACAAAATATTTTGGTAGTGTAATTATTAAATAATTTACTTTAAAAGAAAGTTCTAAATTATCAAAATAAGTGAAAGATAGAAGTGCCTAAGATAATACTCAAATAAATTCCTGGTAGACAAAATTCACTGACTGGTAAATCTTGAGAAGGAGAACTAAAAATATCAGAAAAATATCACTACCCCCAACTTTTTCCTCAGATGAAACCTTTAAGAAAGTTACTTATAGATTCTGAGAGCTAGATGATAGAAGCAGGATATCTGACAGGGAGTAGGGAAAAAGGAGAGAGAGCCATGAGGTTAAAAAAAAGGAGGGATCAAAAAAAACATTAGAAGAATCTAAAAAACTAACTTCATAATTCCATAATGTTGATGTAAGTAGTACCAGATTTTCCCTCCCATTGTAAACAGTTATAAACTGAACAAAGTATATGAAGCAGTTGTTTTCAGGAACTGGATAAAAAGCTTCACAGGTTGCTAAAGAAGAGCAACAGAAGAAATGAGCAGTATGTTCACTCTAAGCTCTCTACTAGTGTACAATTCCAACCTCAACACAGAGTGGTGGAGTCCAAGCAGAGCATTGCAAGAGACAACAGAGAAAATTAAATAAAATACTATTTTATTAACCCAAAAGAAAGAGAGGGAGGGAGGGAGGGAGAGAGAGAGAGAGAGAGAGAGAGAGAGAGAGAGAGAGAGAGAGAGAAACAACTAAAATACAAAAACATTAAGAGTCATTTATTAACAAACTGGAACAAATATACACTGTCTTCGGTGTTGCACTTATATGCATAATCCATGACACAGACAAAAGTGCAGTGAAGGCCTGAGGAGGAGGTGGGTGTTGGGTGGAGGGGGTCAATGGGGGGAAATGGGACATCTGTAATACTTAAATAATAAAAATACATTTTAAAAAAAGAAAAAATACCATGGACCAAAAGATAGAGAGAGAGACAAAGACAAATAGATTGAAAGTGAAACGATATAAAAAGAAAGATAAAAGCAAATTGTGAAACAAAGATCATTATCATAGATAAATATGAATGTTGCAAGTGATAAAAAGAGCAATTCAAGAGAAAGACAATATCTTAAAAGTCTATGATCCTAATAACAGTTATCAAAATACATGAAGTAAAAACTGACAACTAAAAGGAAAAATTGAGAAATGAACAATATTGGTTAGGGATTATGCACCCTTATTCAATTAAACTGAAAAGAAATTATTAAAATACAGAAGAGATGGACAACATTATCAACAATATGGACCTACATGACACTTATAGAATATTATACTCAGTAATATCAGAAAATAACTTTAACTTCATATAGAATATTCATCAACATAGACCATATGCTAAGTGGTGAACTATATGTCATTAAATAAAAATGTTTGATAAACACACAGAAGTGGAATTGCTGGTCATATTATAGTTCTAGTTTTAATTTTTTCGAGGAAACTTTATACTGATTTCCACAGTGGCTGCACCAATTCACGATCCCACCAACAGTGCATGAGGTTTCCCTTTTCTCTACATCCTCACCAACACTTGTGAAATCTTACAAGATGTATTCCTGATAACAATATAATTCAATTAGAAGTTAATAATATTAGAAAATTTTTAAATGTTTGGAAATTAAATATCACACATCTAAAATAACCCACAGATCAAAAAAAATAAAAGGAAATTATTTTTAAGTACTTCAGCTGAAAAATAATAAAAACACAATATATCAAAATCTGTAGAAAGCAGCTAAATCAGTTACTATATATATCATTTAAATGCTTATATTAGTAGAAAAGAAACATTCAAAATAGACTATGTGTGTTTTTGCCTTAGGAATATAAAAAAAAGAAAAGTTAATTATCAATAAAATAAATGGGAGGAAAATTTTTTAAAAGTACAAGATTTAATGAAACAGAAAGAATAATGGATCATGAGAATATCATGCTAATCAAAATAAGTTAGACAGAAAAAGTCAAGAATCATATGATTTCACTTATATGTGGGATATAAAACTGAAAGCAACAAACAAGCAAAAACTCATAAACACAGACAATAGTAGGGTGGTTACCAGAGGGAAACAGAGTGAGAGAGGTGAAGGGGAGATCGAAAATGGTAAAGGGGGTCAAATATATGGTGATGGAAGGAGACTTGACTTTGGGTGGCAACATATAATGCAATATACAGACTTTTACACTTGAAACCTATATAATTTTATTAACCAAATAGAGACCCGGTGCATGAATTCATGCATGGGTGGGGTCCCTTGGCCTGGCTGGCAATCGGGACCAATGGGGCCATCTCTCCCAGTCCCCATCGGGCCAATAGGGCCTGCTGGGCCAGGGGGAGGGACCGCAGGAGATTAGCCAGCCATGGGAGGTTGACTGTGGGAGTACACTGATCACCAGGGGGAAGCTCCTGAGTTGAGCATCTGCCCCCTGGTGGTCAGTGCGGGTCATAGCGACCAGTCAACCAGTTGTTCTGTTGACCAGTACTAATGGTCGCTTAGGCTTTTATAAATATAGATGGCACCACAATAAATTTACTAAAAGAAAAAGAATAATCAGAGAGAAAAATGAACACAGTTCTTTGAAATAGTTAATGAAAATGATAAATCCTTAGCATGATTAATCAAGAAAAACACACACAATTTACTCAGAATTGAAATAGAGAATATCATTACAGATCCTACAGACATTAAAAGGATATTATTGTGAAAATCTTTCGGCTACTAAATTCAACATTTTGGATGAATGGACAAATTCCTTACAGAACATTACTTAACAAAACTGACCCAGAAGAAATAAATAAATAAAAAAAACACCTTCAATTGAATTATATTTATTAAGAAATGTAATTAATAATAAAAACCTTAAAAAATACCTAGACCCAAACAGTTTCACTCGTGGATTTTTATCAAACATTTAAGGAACAAATAATATCAATCTTATAGAAACCTCTGTAGAAAAATAGAGGAAGAGAGTTCTCTTTACAATTCATTATATGAGATCAACATCACCCTGATGCTAAAACCTGGCAAAAAAATTACAAGAAAATTAAAAATCAGTAACCCTCACAACAATAAATATAAAAATTCTTAACAAAATTAGCAACTATAATCCAGCATATACAAATGCTTAATGCATCAAAGAATACTGCTGTTTATTCCAGGAATGCATGACTTGTTCAATATTTGAATATCAATTCATGTATATATCACAGTAAGTGAAAAAGAAGAAAAAAATGACCCTCTCAATAAATTTACAAAAAGCATTTGACAAAATTCACCACCCATTCATGATTAAAACACAAAATTTGGCACCCGCATGATCATATCAGCATTATTTACAATAGCCAAGACACAGAAACAATGTATGTGTTTACTGATTGATAAAATAGATTTTAAAAAATGTGGTATATATAATCAATGGAATATAATTCAGCCATAAGAAAACAAGGGAATCTTACCACTTGTGACAACATGGAAGGACCTTGAAGACATTGTGCTAAGTGAAATAAATCAGGCGAAGACAAATACTGTATATTCTCATTTATATGTAGAATTTAAAACAAAACAAAACAACTTATAGAAAAATAAATCAGATATGTGGTTACCATCAACAGGGAGAATTGGGATAAGGTGGTCATAAGATACAAACTTCCAGTTATAAAATAAGAACTAGGGATGTAATGTACAACAAAATGACTATAGTTAACACTGTTATATGACATATAGGACAGTTCTTAAGAGAGTGAATCTTAAATGTTATCACCACACCCAAAAGAAGGGATGGAAAAATTAACTTTATTGTGGTAACAATATATATATATATATATATATATATATATATATATATATATATATATGGTGTGCGGTGAAGGAAATTTGTGTGTGTGTGTGGGGGGTCCATCAGCTCGGCCTGAACCCTCTCCACCTCTCCAATCTGGAACAGCTTGGGGGATGTCAGAATGCCAGCAGTTGGACATCCCTCTCGCAATCCAGGACCGCTGGCTCCTAACTGCTCTCCGCTGCCAGCCTGATACCCCAAACTGCTCTCCCTGATGGCCTGATCCCCCTAACTGCTCTCCCCTGCTGGCCTGATTGCCCCTAACTGCCTCTGTCTGGGCCCCACTACCATGGCTTTGTCCGGAAGGTCGTCCAGAAGATATCCAGTATAATTAGCTATATATATATATATACCAAATGATCACAATGTGCACATTAAACTCACATGTTATCCACACTAATAAAAGACAAAGATGCTAATTGACCATACTTTTGCTATGCCCCAAGCCATGCCAACCAGCCAATCAGAGCGACTACATGCAAATTAACCCAACCAAGATGGCGGCTGGCAGCCACCAAGCTGGAGCAAGCAGGAAGCTTGGTTGCCCTGGTGATGGAGGAAGCCAAGCTTCCTGCCTGCCCTGAGCCAGCTGCGACCTCCACTCATGGCAACAAAGTTTCAATTATAGAAGACAAATAAATCCCAGATACCTGCTTCCAGCCAGCCTCCTCTGGGAGCTTGGGTGGATGGTGGCTGTGGCCAGCCTGCAAACAGCCATCAGCCCCTCACCCAGGATGGCCATACCCTCATGGAGTAAGGGTCCCTGCTGGGGGGCTTGGCCAGCCTGCAAACAGCCATCAGCCCCTCACCCAGACTGGCCAGGCACCCTAGCAGGACCCCCCACCCTGAAGGGGCTGTGGCCAGCCTGAAAACAGCCATCAGACCCTCACCCAGGCTGGCCAGGCACCCCAGCGGGACCCCCACCCTGACCCAGGACACCCTTCAGGGCAAACCTGCTGGCCCCTATTCATGCACCAGGCCTCTATCCTATATAATAAAAGGGTACTATGCAAATTGACCCTAACAGACGAACTACTGGGAATGACTGGTCACTATGACACACACTGACCACCAGGGGGCAGATGCTCAATGCAGGAGCTGGCCACTGGTGGTCAGTGCACTCCCACAGGGGGAGCTCTGCTCAGCCACAAGCCAGGCTGACAGTTGCCAGTGCAGCAGTCATGGTGGGAGCCTCTCCCGCCTCCTCAGCAGTGCTAAGGATGTCCGACTGCAGCTTAGGCCTGCTCTCCGCTGGCAAGTGGACATCCCCCGAGGGCTCTTGGGCTGCAAGAGGGATGTCTGACGGCCAGCTTAGGCCCAATCCCCCAGGGAGCGGGCCTAAGCAAGTAGGTGGTCATCCCCCGAGAGGTCCCAGACTGTGAGAGGGCACAGGCCGGGCTGAGGGACTGGCCCCCCAGTGCACAAATTGTAGTGCACCGGGCCTCTAGTATGTTAATAATATCTATGTAGTTGGGTTGAAGATGCTCAAGAGCATTAGTCATGAGGAAAATGAAAATTAAAACTACAATCTGATAAGCTCTTCACACATATTAAAATGGCTCAGATACAAAATTAGGTCTCCAATACTGTATCCTGGAAAGTTGTTGAGCAACTAGGAACCCTCCCCCCCCCCCCCCCCCGCCATACATCACTGAGGGGGAATGTAAAGTGATACAATTACATGGAAACATGCAGTTTCATATAAAGTTAAGCATACACCTTCCCAAGTTTTACCCAACAGAAATAAAAATAACATCCACCAAAATACCTGTATAAGAATGTTTATAGCAACTTTTGTCAGAAAAGTCAAAACTGAAAAGGACCCAAATATCAATTAACAGGAAGATAGGTAAACAGATTGTGGTATATTCATACAATAAAATACCATTCAAAAAGGAACAATTTATACATACAACAGCATGGATTAAACTTGCCAACATTTTGCCAATACAGAAGCCACAAGCAAAAAATATGGGCTGTATGATTGGATTTGTATAAAGTATTAGAACAAGCAAAATGAATTTATGGTGAGATAATCTTAGAGAAAAATTTAAAATATAAAATAAAATGGGCCCCAGAGAACAGAAAATGAAAACATTATTAGAGGAGAAAATAGCAACAATAGGAATGAGGCTTGGAGGGCAACAAGAAACCAAGAATGCCCTTTTCCACTTTAGAAGAACAGCCCCTAAGAACAAAATTTAGAATTCAATTATAATGCAAACCAAACCACACTGAAAACAATACAATTTAAGTAAGTGCTGTAGAGGAAAAAATCTGACTTATCCTTTGGTAACCTAAATCAGAGACTAATTTAATTGACCTTTTGGCATTTACTTTTCTTTCTAAGTGGTTTCAACCCTTTATGAACTGAGGGGTTAGGATTACATAACTTTCAAGCCTAGTCTACATCCACTACTGTGATTCAATTTCAGTTCCAATAGATACCATCTTCCAATATGTGAATGCACTTGCAGGGTAGAGGTCCAATCCTTGGATCCCAGTAGCATGGAAACAAAACCATGGGTTTTGCTTTAAATATTCCATACAAGAGAGGTTAAAGAGCAAGCAAATGGATGCTAATTCCAGTTCAATTGCATTGTTCCCCAGCTTTCTCTGCATCTTGCACCTCTAAATCTCTCAACACAAAAACTGTAGTCTTATCCTCTTCTCTGTGTTAAACGAGTACCTAATTTATAACTTCTGCTTTCACCATCCTCGTAGGGAATGCTTGTTGTTTGAGGAGGAGTAACACTGCATTTTCTTTAGAGATAGCGATTTCAAGCAATGAAATTGGGTGTGCGTTTAGAGATGTGGTCTGTTTCTCAGGTGCGCACCTGGAATGTCAAGCAGTATGGCGGTGAATGTTTTTCTATGGGGAAGAACTACATATGCAGACACAAAGCAACAAAAATGTATATTGGTTTGAAATTATGGGGGACACCTATGTTTGTAGGTTCTTGTCAAAAGCTTCACATCAAAAGACCAGAGTAGTTTGTGGTCAAATTATTATCAATTGTGCCCTTTAAGTCATCTAAACTGAATTCTTGCCTAGCAATAACAACAGGCTAATTAGCTTCTCCATTGGTAATCTTAACTCAAAAGAGAAAACAAACTTGTCCAGGAATAAATATCTCTTAAAAACTGGGTAAAGTATTTGACAATTTCACAAAAGACTATGTATAAATAGCCAATAAGTACACATGAAAGCATGCAAAACATCATCCATCATTATTCTCTCATATACACAGAGCAAAGTAAACCTATAATAATTGGGGTCTTTAGAGGGAGGGCTCTTAACTGGGTATATGGAGAGCTAGAGGGAACTTCTTGAAGGCTGGACTATTGGTGCCCACAAGGAAATTCTACACTAGTGTACAGATGACTGGTGGGAAAATCCTGGGCATTGAGTTCACAAAGGTTCAGGCAGAGAACTCTTACCTGGCAAGCAAGTTAAGGAGGAAATCTTGGCCTACACAGACAACATTAACTCGTGCATCCAGTGGGTCCAGGGAAAACTTTTGGTTGGCATTCTACCACAGCTAGAATGTACTCTCTGCTGAGCTGCATCTGGGGAACACTGCTGGGGCCAGGAAAACTTTAAACAGATCATGAGCTGAGAAAAAAAATTTTGGGCTGGTCAGCTTCCAGGACTGGAAACATTCACCCTGAGCTGGAATACGTGATTCCATCATACTGAGACTGATGAGGCTCACGTGGTTAGGAGTATGATTACAGGGGTATTGTGTTGGAATCCGTGCACCACTTAAATCTCACTTCAGAGAAGTACTTGTTACGCCCAGCTGCTGTGAGTGCTGTCTGAAGACAGTCTTTAGCTCAGTGGTTCTCAACCTTGGCTGCACATTAGAATCACTTGGGAATCTTTTTAAAATCCTGATTTCTGGGCCTCATCCTCCGGAAATTCTGGTTCTTTGTTTTGGGGTGGGGCTACAACATTAGTAACAAAGACACAGAATTTCCAGAGGATGAGGCCCAGAAATCAGGATTTTAAAAAGATTCCCAAGTGATTCTAATATGCAGCCAAGGTTGTGAACCACTGCTAGCTGGAGCTTGCTTAATAGCTGCCATACCCAAGGCCCCTTTCCAGGTGGCCCACATCTAATGTTTGATTCATAGGAAATATAAAGATCCAGCAATCTTGTCCAAACTTGGGACAATTATGAAGGATCAGCTCCAAAGGTCCTTGTAGGATCTTGTAGAGTTTGCATCACAGCTTGCTTTCCCTTTGTCCAGCTTTGCTCCCTTTCTTTCCTTCTTACAAGCACTGCTACTACCAATACTCCTTCGTAAACATCCCAGCCACTAAGCTCCACTGGGTCTTAAAGACTACTTCCAGAGGAACCTCCCTTATAATAACAATTGAATAATTAAGTAAATGATGATGATAATCGGATAAATCAACATATGTTAGATGTGAGATAGACATGAGATGTTAGACATGAGAATGGACATGCTAATTACATAATGGATATACAAATATGAAGCTCAATTAAAAGGTGCAGGGTAGGTGGCCAGTGTGGGTCAGTGGTTGAGCGTTGATCATGAACCAGAAGGTCAAGGTTCAATTCTGTCAGGGCACATGCCCCAGTTGTGAGCTCCATTCCCAGTAGGGGGTGTGCAGGAGGCAGCCGATCAATAATTCTGTCATCATTGATGTTTCTATCCCTCTCCCCCTCTCCCTTCTTCTTTCTGAAATCAATAATTTTTTTAAAGGTGCAAGGTGGCCCTAACCCCCTAACAAGTTTGGCTCAGTGGAAAGAGCATCAGCCTGCAGACTCAAGGGTCCCAGGTTTTATTCCAGTCAAGGGCATGTATGTTTGTTGCGGGCACATCCCCAGTAGGGAGTGTGCAGGAGGCGGCTGATAGATGTTTCTTTCTCATGGATGTTTCTAACTCTCTATCCCTCTCCCTTCCTCTCTATAAAAAATCAATAAAATATATATTTTTTAAAAAGGTGCAGGGTGGTGACACATTTGGAAATTCATAGATGTATAGACTCCCCTTCCCCACACAGAGGATGATGAGTGACCAGTGGGGGCCTAGCAAAGGGGATTTCAGCAAATTAAACATTCAGGCCAGACAGAAATGATCTGAAACTCTTCTCCCCTATCCAGAGACACCAGATCAGCACCAGCAAGACAGACCCTGCCCCAACAAGCCCCAACAAGCCGTGAACCCGGAAACCCCTCCATCTCCCATAGATAAAGTAACCCATTACATCAAGCAACTTCACAGGAAGCTTTCATCATCACAGTGGGCCCAAGTCTCTCTTCCCTCACCTAGAAGCCCCAGGTGGCTCAGCCTGTAGAAGCTAATTTCACCCCCTCACAGCAGCACCAGTAGAAACCAGTGAGAGCTTTTTTAGATAACTGGCTATTTATGGGGAGACAAATTGGTTGGGAGACAAGCCTAGAAGCAGGGTGTCCTACTAGAACGCCATCATAGTAACCCAGGTGCACAATGATAGTAGCCAGAAATAAGTTAGTAGTTAGGGAGATGCAGAAAAGTATACGCATCTGTGATATGTTGGGAAATAGCACTAACAGGACTTGTTAATGGAGGCGAGGGGGAGAGAGAGAATCAGGAGGTCACCTAGGCTTTTGACTCGAATCGCTATAAGGAGGAGAAGGCCTTATTTTAAGTTAAGGAAGATCAGAAGAAAAGAAGGTTTAAGGAAGAAATCAAAACATATTAGATTGGAGATACCCATTAGACATTAAAACCAGCATATTAAGCAGCTAATAGAAAAAATAAGTATGGAGCTCAGATAAGAGGAACAGAATAGAGATACAGATAGTGTAGAAATGGCAGTCAACAACAGGAACTTGATAAGATCACCTAGAAGGAGAGGATTTATCGAGAAAAAGAGAAACAGAACTTGAACTAGGGCAATAAATCATAGAAATTGGGAAGAGAAATATAGCAAAGGAGCCTAAGAAGGAAGAGCCACTGATGTAGGAATGTGAGATCTTAGAAGATGAGCAGAGAGAGTATTATATCGAACCTGCTGAGAGGTAAAATCAGATGAAAATGGAAAAGCAGCAACAGGATTTGGCATCGGAGAGCTCACTGGTGAACTTGACAACGGTAGCCTCAGTGGAGATGAGGGGGTGGTGTAAGGAAATAAGAAGTAGAAACATTAATTTATCCTTTAGTTTAAAGACAAACAGGATGACTGGATAATTGTTGCAGGGAGTGTGGAGATTTGGTGTTTGTTTATTTTTTAGGATCTGGGATACTACAACATATTTGGTTGCTAATAAGAAAGGTAAAGCAGAATAAATTGATGATTCAGAAAATAGAGAGGAGAGAATTGCAGGAGTAATATCTGAAAAAGTAAGAAGGCTGGTATCTGGAACCAATGTGGAGAAGTTTTCCCTGTATGTAGAGCAAGGTGTTTAATTCTAAAAAATACTGGTACAGAGTGGAGGGGACATTTGGCGCTGGGAGGATGAAGACCTTCTATCTGGTAGCTTCTAGAAAAATGCAAACACGCCAATATACTCCTGCCTCAGATATTCCTACTTTCTGTTCACTTTTCTTGAGGTGTTCTTTGAATAGGTATGTATTGCTTGTGTTGTAGAAATAAAAGGCCTCCAGACTTGCTCAAATTAAAACTTTACTGTTTACTGCTGATTTTCTGCATGTAAGAACCTGCAGCCTACAGATGGAGAGCTCCACATTTTCTTCACCTTTTAGTACCTTAAAGTTACAAAGATGTCACAAAATGTGGAACAAATAAACAGAACTAGTTTAGCAACTTGAACACCCTCTCAGGGGTTTCTGTGAGAACTGCCTTCCTCTGTGGTTATGGGCCCTTTATTCCAATAACTTTATTTTTTGTCTCTTTCCTGAAACATGGTTACCTTGTGACAGAGAGGAATTTTGGGCAGAGGTATCTTGTGGTGCTGAGAGTGATGTGAGGCAGTAGATTCTCCTAGCAGTGGAGTGGTGAATAGACTCTTTAACTTTCCCTCCCTCATCTCCTTTATGTCTCTACAAAAATGCCATTTTTATCATAGGCCTTCCCTGAGTATCATTTCTAAAATAACACCCCCACTCTCTATGCCCCATACCTGATTTTAGTTTTTAGCATTTTCTTTTCCTTAGTAGTAATTGTCACCTAAAAATGATTATTTGCCTTTGATCTGCATTTCACCACTACAATGTATGCTCCATAAGAGAAGATATTTTTTGTTTACCATATTGTTTCCCCTCCCCCCAGCACTCTGAGCTGTGCCTAGAACACAGTGCTTAATGCATATCTCTTGAATATATAAATGAAGGAATCTCCTCTAAGCCTCAGCTTTCTTTCATAAAATGGGGTTATTAATATGAGTTGTTTTAAGAACTGAAGAAAATACAAAATCAGAGCGAGATACTGCCACACACTTACTAAAAGGGTCAACATTTTAAAAGACTAGTCATATGCACTATATTAGTAAGGACTTGGAAGAATTGGAACTCGCATACACTGCTGGTAGGAATACAAAAGGAATGATCATTTTAGATGACAATTTGGTGTTTCTTAAAGCTATACATTCACCTACACTCTGACTCAGGTATTGTACTTCAAGGTATTAGCATGAGAAAGAAACATGTCAATATGAACTGTGTCCAATTTTAGCAATGGCCAAAATTGGAAACAATTAAAATATCCACAAGCATGTGAATAGTGGTACATTGATGTAACATGCGTCTGAACAATATAAAAAATGTCCCTGATATTTCATGATGTTGAGCATAGCTAGTATACAAGAAATATGGGGAAATGGTGAGCATGTTAAACAGTATGAAAGGAATCAGCAATCCAAATCTAAATTGTGGCAAATTCTAATGGACAAATGGCTTAGCATCTTCATCAGGGGAGCAATAATAATTAAAAACTGATAGTGATACATATCGTTTACAAGATTCCAAGTTACACCTAATAATTGCCTAAGGATAAATTTTGCATCCAGATATCAATCTGCATTGAATAGTGAACACAACTGAGAAAATTTAGCACTTATAACAATTTAGCATTATTTTAAATATTTTGATTTTATGTTCCAAAGTAATTAGAGTTATGTAAGATCCTTTACATTTTAAAAATACATGCTGAAGGGGTTATGTGTGAAATGACAGGGTGTCTGGGATTATAAGCAAGCCACTAAATGCATGGGGGTAGATGAAACAAGAATGGTATAAAATGATAAATAATAACAGAACAATGACTTCTTTAAATATATATATATATATATATATATATATATATATATATATATATATATATATATTGATTTCAGAGAGGGAGAGAGAGAGGTAAAACACATCAATGATGAGAGAGAATCATCCCCAGGCCTGGTCAGAGGCAACAAATAGATGTGTTTCTCTCACATCAATATTTCTCTCTGTCTTTCCCTCTCTCTTGCACTCTCTCTAAAAATCAATGGAAAAATATCCTCGGGTGAGGATTAAAAATATGTTGGACCCTGGCCAGAGTACACTGGATATTTAAGGCCCATGTGCCATATTCGTGTGCAAAGGCAATGACACAGCGGTTTTACTGTACGCACTGCACAGTCGTACTTTTCTATAACCCAAATATTGATGTCACTATTTTGCTGGAAGCCACTTTTGTTTGACTTAGTATAAATATGTGTTGCTGACCAGCCAGTGCGTGGTTGTTTTGTCTGATGGCCCCTGTGTTAGCAATAGCTACTTGGTTTGCAAGAAAGTTTCTCCTATATGTCTTCAACCACTGCCCAGTGTCCAAAGAGGTCAAGTTCCTGGCAGGGGTACTTGGACCCCAATATATATGTGAAACCTCAAAGTAGTTATCATTATTGTTCCAGAGGGATTTAATATATACCTACAAATACAACTATCCTTGGGAGAATCAATAAGGCAATAAAGATTTTCCCTGGAGGAAGGACCTGTCTAAGCAGGGGCTGATGAGCCAGAAGTTGCCACCCGTGGGCTGAGAATCTGCTCTCACCCAGCAGAGGCCTTGAAAGCAGAGCAAGTCAAGCAAACCCACCCACGAGGATATACTGCACACCTCCCATGGTACAGTAGCATAAGGGCTACCACCAGAGGCCTTACATAGAACAGAAGCTAGAGATGTTACCTGTTGGTGGACTAGTTTTTCCATTGGATTCTCTATTTAAGAAGGGGAACTATTTGAGAAAAAATGACAATGGTTGGACCCTAGACAAAGTACTTACTTGAATTGTGTTTATCATTTTGGCACTTCCAACAGGTGCTGGAAACGTGATTCCACTCCAGCTGGAGCCTTGCCTGTCTGTCTCTGTAACCCAGGGCCAAGCACAATGCCTGACACATGGCAGGCATTCAATAAATGCCTCTTGAGTGGAAAAAAATATTTTTCCTCAACTCCCACAATGGACACTATCTGGGATCACTAATTGTTTTATCCACATTAGCTTTTTAACCCCAGAACATCATGTCTAGTTCCAGATTTAAAGGATGGAATTTAAATTCTTAATATCATCCATATACAAGTGCCACCAGGGCATTAACATAAACGAGATTAAATAGAATCTCTTCCTCTGGGACACTATCTATCACACTGGAGAAAGCCCAGTCCATCAGCGGAGCATTCCTAATGCATAGTCATTTTCAGGCACTCAACTGATTCTGATGGTTGAAGTAATGAATGGTGATGCATCCTTTCTTTGAGTTAATTTAAGTCAGCACTTCACTTCCACACTCTCTTAGTAGATTTGTTGTTGGTTGTATAGGAGTAAAACATATTTTTGCACACCCTTAAATAATGCAAGACAGGAGAAATCAAAGAGATTTGGAGCATGTAGCAAGTCACTCCCTGATTATTCCTGGACTAAAAAATAAATACATAAATAAATAAAAAAGATTCAAGCCTGGCCAAGTTTTTTTTTTGTTTTGTTTTGTTTTTTTTGTTTGTTTGTTTTTCTTCATCTCTTCTAGGTGACCATATTCTAATCTAGGCCAAGCATGTCAAAATCGTGGCCCACAATGAATATTTTTATGGTCCAGCCAATATAATGCTATATAAGAAACGTTTTAATAAAAATTTTGAAACTTAATTTTTACAATATCGTGTTATACATAATTATTAATAATGAACTACAACGTTTGCTAATTACTAGTTACTATAATCATGTTGCATTCATTTCCCTAACGCACCTTACATGCAGGTGCGCCATTTCCCTCCACTAATACTAGCAGCAGCAGCTGATTGCCACGTCATTAGTCTTATACTGATTTGTTTGGTGTGTGCGCAACAGGAAATATTTCACTTTCGGAGAACAAGAAACATAAGTTTATTTGCATTACGCTTATTAATTTGTGCAGTTATTCAGTGTCTGGTAAGTTAAATCAAGAAAAATTAATTTTATTAAAATGTTCTATTATTTTATGTTAATGATTACTCATTTATTTCAGCCCTTTGTATTCAGCATGTCTCTATCGAAATAAACCTACGTTTCTATGAAAATTGAAGCTTTTGTTTTTTTGCAGCCCACATAAACTTAAACCTTGTTTATTTGGCCTTTGAGTTTGACATGCTTGCTCTAGGCCAAGTAGTTGTCAAACTAATTATACTACAAAACTAAGGAGTTTGCTAAAAAGGCAAAATCAGGAGTCAGTTCCATACTTACTTAAATTTGAGACTAACTTAATTTTTTACCAAATTCTCCAGAAGATACTGATAAAATAGGGTTGAGAAATATGAAACTGTTAGTGATGTGTCTTTCTAGAATATTTTCCCTCAATCTCTGTATGTTGAAATCCAGCTCATACTTTAAGAATAGCTTGACTTCAACCACCAATGTGGTTGCCTTTCTTGATGGAAAATCCCATTGAGACAGAAAAGTCAAGAATAATTTCTAAGGTACAGGAGGGCATTGGGATATGACAACCAGGACAGAAGTGGAGAAAGAACTTCAAATTTTCCACTAGTATTTTCCACTGGAGTTTGTGTGCTTAGAGAGCTGCAAGGACTTAAGACTGGGTAAAAACAAAACAAAACAAAACAAAGTAACCTGCAACAGGCTCTGATTTATAAAGAGACATGGATTCCAACCACCTGGCAATCTTATTTTGGGAGGAAGATTAGAAGCTACTTCATAATTTGGAATTTATGTTTAAAAGGAGAAAATTGTAGCTATCAAATAGACTACTACACAGTTGCAACAAATAGGGAGGGAGTAAAATCATCTCCATAGATAGAAATTGTATCTCTGTGTCATGAAGGGCATTACCTATGGTTGAGGGAGAGGACAGCAGAAAGAGGTGAGGCCTGCAGGGGTGGTAAGAGATATCTTATATACTAGGTCAGCATTTTGTAATGTGTACTCCCTGGATCACCTACATGAGCACCATTAGGATTCTGGGTAAAGTCTCAGCTCCATTAAATTAGATCCTTTGGGAGTGAGACCTAGGAATCTATTGTTTAAGAAGCTTCCCAAGTGTTTGTGATAATCAGCTATATTTGAAAAATACTGGGCTAGAGTTCCCAGGTACCTTCTCTAGTACTGATTCTCTAGTCCTCTAGTATGAATTCTCTAGTACTAATTATTTCATCTCTTATGCCTTAGCTTTCACAATGATGCACTGTAAGATTCTGTGAACAGAGGCAGTGTTTATACAGTAGTCTTTAATTCACAAATATATCTTACTATTCATCTTTAGTTATTGCCCAGTTCAAGAACCTATCTGTTAGAAGCAAGAGAGAGAAGCTCTAAATAAGTGACCTCATGCAGAAGAGAATCCTTTGAATGCATGAAGCATTTGTGATTTAATGGGGCCCCAGAAAGCAGAAGGAACAGCTGTATCCATTGATTCTCTCCAGCCTTACCGAGTTTAGTCTGCCCTGCAAATTATTTTGTCCTTTCTCTCTTTTTATTGGCATCGACAATAATGCAATGCCCATAGAATAGGAATGAACGGTAGATGTTGAATATCGGTTTGCCACATAAAATATAGGGCGTCAGTTAAGTATGAATTTCTGATAAACAACAAATAAATTTTAATATTAAGTGTGCCCTGTGCAATATTTGGGACATATATTTTTAATTGTTTATTTGCTAAACCTGTCAAACCTAGTTGAATGAGTGTGAGAGTGAAGGAGGAAGGGTCTCTAATTTGTCTCTTCACTAATTTCACCTTCATCAAGAAAAGTAGCAGTATTACATAGAAAGGTATAGAGTTTTAAAAGATGAAAAGTTCTACTAACTTAAAAAAAAAGTTTATTTGCGCCAAAATGATAACATATCAAGGAGCAAGACCTCAAATTCTCTCGAGCTTTACTAACTTAATAAGTGACTTTGAAAGAGTCCCTTCCCTCATTTGGCCTCAGTTTCCCCATCTGTGAAATGAGATAATTAAACTAGATGTTTTCTCAGCACCCTTCCTGCTCTGAAAGTCTGGTGCTTTATCACCTTTGAAAAGGTGTCCATGCACTGTGCTTTCCATATATGTTTGAAAGACTATATACATATTTGATAATGTACCTCCAGTAGGAATTTAGCATACAGGACTAACTCTATTAAGTATTTGGCTATACTTGTCATTTTGTCAATATGTCTCATTGTGATAGGTAAGAAACCACTTGACACATCATCAATACCCCTTGAATCTATAATGTGGTTCATCAAGACCTCAGGGTCTGTGTGACCTAAGAGAGTACTAAAAAAGGCTTTTACCTCCTTCTGCCTTTGTTACCATCCATGTCCTGCAGTCCCTACTTCTTTAAAACATTTTCCTAGAACTAAATCATTTGTGCATTATTCTTTCTCCCCATCCTAAAAAAGGTTTTAAACTAATCCTCCTGCTATCATCTGGGCATGAAAATTATATATTGCCCCCATCCTAGTAGGAAGTTTAATTAAGGAGGAAACAAGGGTTTCACATTGCCAGTATTCATTTTTACACTGTCCCTCCAGAGAAGGATATTAGCATTATCATCCTTGGTGATGGATTCACTTGCATTTTATTCACCAAAACAATTTCATTATCTAATAACCCCATGATTTTCAATTCTAGTCTGTGCTAATTGATTTTTTACTATTTATATCTTCAGCAGCTGGGAGAGATTTTCTCCAGATGAGGTAGATTTCATTTTCAAGTCTTCATTATATTCAGAACTCCATTATGTCAGCAAGTTTCCCCATTAGAGCTGAAGATCAGTTCCCTAACTCCTTCCTATTAATTAATCACTATCTTTATACATGTAATAAATAGTATGACTTCTAGCAAGAAAAAAAAGGTTTATTCTTAAAAGACAGGGTTTTATTCTCTGAAAGCTACTACAGACAGCATAAATATTGGCCTCAGTATGATGTTGGCCATATAAATAACAGGAATTGTCTTAACTTGTTATTTTCAAGCCTAGATGTAAAAGGACAGGTTATTTGCAAACTAAAATCTTTCATGTCAAGCTAAGGCTAGATACAGCTCAAAATAGCACAGTTGTAAGCACCTTTGTTAATTAGCATCTTATCTACACTTGTCATGAACTGTAATCTTTTGTTTCAATGGCTATGATTTTTCTTTCTGACAGGAGGTAATCTATCTATATCTATCTATCTATATCTATCTATCTATCTATCTATCTATCTATCTATCTATCATCTATCTATCTATCTATATGCCTAAGTGACCATTCTGACCAATCAACCAATCACTATGATGTGCACTGACCACCAGGGGGCAGACACTCAATGCAGGAGCTGTACCCTGTTGGTCAGTGCACTCCCACAGCCAATCTCCCATGCCCCCCCCCCTGCCCCCCACCCCCCGCCAGCCAGCTGAGATGACCACAATAAGCCCCGATCACCAGCCAGGCCGAGGGACCCCACCCATGCACAAATTCGTGCACTGGGCCTTTAGTGTTTAATAAGCTGACATTTGACATGTTGTGAATCATATATTTTGCATTTCCTAAGGAGAATCCATTATACTTCATACAAATGCAATACTATGTTCTCAGAAAGACCCAAGTCTTAACTTAAGCAGATAAATAATTATGAACCACAATACAACAACAGAACCCTCATTTATGGATTTTTCTATTAGCTAATATTTATAGGCATTAGAATCAGCCATGGGCAAACTATGGCCCGCGGGCCGGATCCAGCCCGTTTGAAATGAATAAAACTAAAAAAAAAAAAAGACCGTACCCTTTTATGTAATGATGTTTACTTTGAATTTATATTAGTTCACACAAACACTCCATCCATGCTTTTGTTCCGGCCCTCCGGTCCAGTTTAAGAACCCATTGTGGCCCTCGAGTCAAAAAGTTTGCCCACCCCTGCATTAGATGGTTATCTTTATTTTTTTAATATATTTTTTATTGATTTCAGAGAGGAAGGGAGAGGGAGAGAGAGATAGAAACATCAATGATGAGAGAGAATTATTGATTGGCTGCCTCCTGCATGCCCCCTACTTGGGATCGAGCCTACAATCCAGGCATGTACCCTTGACCAGAATCGAAACCGTGACTCTTCAGTTCGCACCAACGCTCTATCCACTGAGCCAAGCCAGCTAGGGCTAGCTGGCTATCTTTAATTAACATGGACCACAAGTGGGGAAAAAAATCACAATACTAACAGAAGAGCCTTGTATGTATATGTGGGTTTATAATATATCAGCATTTTCAAATTTATTTGGCCTATAAAAGGTACCTTTTTGGAGGAGGTTGTGGAAAAGGGAGAAAAATACAAAATTAAAAACTTTTGTTTTATTCCTTAAACAAGGGCTTCCAGATAATATTCCTCAAATGGGTCACTAAAGTGCCCAGAGATTATTTTCCCCTGCCTTCAGGAAGCTGAGTGGGCTCTGGTCACTTCTGTGTACTTATCGTATATGTTTGGAGAACCTTTTTCTATGCTCTAGGGGTCAGATCAGAATTACATTCGTGTTCCAATCCTATGACAATCATTGTCTTAGTGAGTCACTGGTACTTGTGAGGGATTATCATATCCTTCAAATATGTAAAGTGTTGGGCTAGATAAAGCTTGTGAGAACTTTTACCATACCGTGTGTGTGTGTGTGTGTGTGTGTGTGTGTGTGTGTGTGTTTAGGAGGCATACAGGAGAAATCCAATAAAATTTACACTCAAATAAAGATATTATGATTATATAAACAAATAGTCATTTAATTATTTCTGGCTATAAGATTGTTCCTAATCATCCTCTGTCTCTTCTATATTCTAGGTCTGGTCATAAATCAGGTATCCAAAGAGATCTTGTTATTAAATACATTGAATACATTGCCTTAAAAATGAGAACTCAGTGCCCTATAAAAAGGTGTTGCTGGCCCAGGCAATTTCACAGAGATGAAGGTGTAGCTTAGCTTAGGATGCAGTACATAGGTTCCTGACTGAAGGCTTTCAATTGGACAGGCTAAAGTTGAGACTTAAATCTTTTACTCTCATATCTTATCTGTCTCTCTTTTCTTTCCCCCTGTTTTCACTCCTTCATTTCCCTCACTCAGCTCTGTCCTGCCCTTCCCTTCTTTTTCTCCTTGCCATGCTGTTTTACCTCTTACCTTCCATGGAGGTCTGCATTGGCACTGATAAGGTGTTAAGTTCATTAACTCCTTTCCATTATCAAAAAAGGTCTTTTCCCTGGCTTGTGATTGGCAAGAAAGGAGGCTTGACTAATAAATATCTTTTGTGATATCTCAATAGCAATATTAATTAAATTCACTTGTTTCTTTTGCATAGAATGCTCTTCCCCCAGATATTTGCATGGCTCACTCACTGACTTTCTCCAGGTCTCTGCTCAACAAAGAAACCATCTCTTACCAAAATATATTAAAACTAGATGCCCGATGCACAAAATTCGTGCATGGGGGGGATCCCTCAGCCTGGCCTACGCCTTCTCACAATCTGGGATCCTTCACTCCTAACCGCCTGCCTACTTGCTCCTAACCACCCGCCTGTTTGCTCCTTACCACCTGCCTGCTCTCTCCTTACCACCCACCTGCTCACTTCCTAGGCTTGGCTCGCTATTCCTCAGTGCTGCCATGGAGGCAGGGGAGGCTCCACCATTGCAACTGCGTTTGCCAGCTGTGAGCCCAGCTTCTGGCTGAGTGGTGCTGAGCAGCGCTCCTGCAGTGGGAGCATACAGACCACCAGGGGGAAGCTCCTGCATTGAGCATCTGCCCCCTGGTGGTCAGTGTGCAACATAGTGACCAGTCGTTCAGGTCTTTCTGGTCATTCAGTCGTTCTGCTGTAAAGGTCACTGGGCTTTTATTATTATAGACTAGAGGCCTGGTGCACAAAAATTTGTGCACTTGGGAGGGAGGGGGGGTCCCTCAACCCGGCCTGTGCCCTCTCGCAGTCTGGGACCCCTCGGGAGATAACGACCTGCTGGCTTAGGCCTGCTCCCGGGTGGCAGAGGGCAGGTCTAATCCCTAGGTGCAGCCCCTGGTCGGGCTCAGAGCAGGGCCGATTGGGGAGTTGGGGCACCGCCCTCTGTCATGCACAGAGCAGGGCAGATTGGGAGGTTCCCATGCCACCCTCAGTCACGCTCAGGGTAGGGCCGATTGGGGGGTTGGGGCACCGCCCCCTGTCACACTCAAGGCCCAGTCGATGGGGAGGTTGTGGCGCCACCCCCTGTCATGCTCAGAGCAGGGCCAATCAGGGGGTTGGGGCGCTGCCCCCTGTCATGCACAGAGTAGGGCCCATCAGGGGGTTGGGGAGCTCCCCCCTGTCACGCACAGAGCAGGGCCCATCAGGGGGTTGAGGAGCTCCCCCCTGTCACTCACAGAGTAGAGCCAATAGGGGAGTGGCACACCGCCCCCTGTCACACACAGAGCAGGGCGGATCAGGAGGTTGGGGCACCACCACTGTCACACTCAGGGCAGGGCCAATGGGGAGGTTATGGCTCTACTCCATCACAGACAGAGCAGGGCCCATGGCGGGGGGCTGTTGGGGCGCCACCCTCTATCACCCACAGAGCAGGGCCGATCAGTGGGTTGGGGCGCCTTCAACTGTCACGAACAGAGCAGGGCTGATAGGGAGGTTGTGGCCCTGCCCCCTGTCACACACAGAGCTACAGGGCAATCAGGGGGTTTGGGCGCTGCCCCCTGTAACACTGATCCCGGTGCCGGGAGGCCTCTCAGCTCCGCTGATCCCAGTGCTGGGAGGCATATTACCCTTTTACTATATAGAATAGAGGCCTGGTGCACGGGTGGGGGCCAGCTGGTTTGCCCTGAAGGGTGTCCTGGATCAGGGTGGGGGGTCCCCACTGGGGTGCCTGGCCAGCCTGGCTGAGGGGATGATGGCTGTTTGCAGCTGGTCACACACCCTTCAGGGTGGGGGTCCCCACTGGGGTGCCTGGCCAGTCTGGGTGAGGGGCTGAGGGCTGTTTTCAGGCTGGGACTGAAGCTCCCAACTGCTCCTTTTTTTCTTTCTTTCTTTTTTTTTTTTCTGGGCCAGCTTTAGCTCTGAGGTTCCAGCTCTTAGGCCTCCGCTCCTGAAAGCAGGTATCTGGTTTGTTTTGGTTCTCGAAACTCTGTATCAACTCCAGCTCTAAGATCCCAGCTGGCTGAGGTTTTGTGTAGCATCTATATTTGTTACAATGTTTGAAACTGCAGGCTCAGAGGCCTGCATCAGGGGGCGGGCAACGTTGGTTTCCTGGTCACTGAAGCAGGTAAGCCTCATGTTAGTTTCAAGCTGCCTGGCTGCCGGCCGCCATCTTGGCTGACATTTAATTTGCATATTGCCCTGATTAGCCAATGGGAAGGGTAGCGGTCGTACGCCAATTACCATGTTTCTCTTTTATTAGTGTAGATAGCATCACTTCACCCCACCCCACTTTTCTCTAGCTTTTTACTCTGCTTTCTCATAGGACTTACAGCAATCTGAAATATTAAATGTCTGTGTTTATATTTGTTTATCATCTTTCTCCCTTGACTAGATTAGAACATGAACACAGGCACTTTTTAAAATATATATACATATATATATATTGATTTCTGAGAGAAAGAGAGAGAGAGAAACATCAATGTTGAGAGAGAATTATTGATCGGCTGTCTCCTGCATGCCCCACACTGGGGATTGATCCCACAACCTGGGCATGTACCCTGACTGGAAATGGAACAGTGACCTCCTGCTTCATAGGTAGATGCTCAACCACTGAGTGATGTCAGCTGGGTAGCTCTTTGTTTTATTCATTATTTCATCCACAGTGTCTAGCATATAGTTGGCATTCAGTAAATATTGGTTGAATGAATGAATGAACATCCACCTTTATAAGCATAAAACTACGAGCTCCAAGGCTATATTTTAAGACCTCCCCCCCCCTTATTCCTATGAATTTGAACCATCTGTTTGTTTTCTATTTGCATAAGCATTATTAGTAAATTACATTACTTCAGTCACAGTAGGGACAAAAACCATGAAGTGAATTAAAATGCACCCCTGCCCAAGAAGCTTCCCTCAATGTAAGATTCTCTAAAGAGATCTTTCCAACTTAATTCATGTAACATTGTGTACCACTGAAAATAAGCTATTCTATACTATGCATTCTTACACAAGCACATTGTGGTCCTTTCCTTTGGCTATATCATAAGGCCTTTTATAAAGGCAGAGAGCATGTCATACAGTTCTTTATATCTTTTATCCTGTGGCACAATACCTTTGTTATATTTAACAGTCTCCAAATATGTGATAGGTTCATTATTTATTTGTCGCTCATCACCCTAATGTGAGTACCAGGGGATGCTTCTGTTACTTCATCCGTCCAATGAAGGGTTGAGCTAAATCATTTCTAGGGTCTTTCTGGCTCTGATTCTCTATGGTTCTATACTCAACATACCTACAAAACATATATCTCTTCTTTAAAAGGCTTTCTTTTACTTCAACTATAATAAGGTTGAAGCATTGCTACTTAATTCCTAACAACAGACATTTTGTTAAATTGGTTAAAAATTAGCAACTGAGATGTCAAGCTGAGTGTAATAATGAGCTGAGTTAAAAATAATTTAATGAATTCATGTACCCTTTTAATACATATAATTTAGAATGGGCTAAAAATGACTTCCATGAAAGATGGACTATGCTAGAAAAATCTCTACCACATAACTGTTAATATTTCTACCTTTTTAGATAAGACCTATACTCCATAACATTGCCATTAAAAAAGAAATAATTTTTATTTTGTAGCTTATTCAGGCCTTTTGGGTCTCAGAGTTTGAGCCTGGTTTACCCTCACCATTTTAGAGCCTCCATCTCAGATGCTAAACTATCATTTTATTAAAATATATGTGTGTTCTCTTTAGTCATGTCATGTCATTGTATCTGTATGTTTTCACTGTTAATCTTATTGTCTACTTCTCCTATGACTACTAGGAAACCTTCAGGACCAAAATGAGGTTTCTCACCCTAATTCTTTAATAAGGAGTCACTGTTAGTAAATAAATCTACTCTAAGCACCTCTCTCCTTGAAGGCAGACACTGAGCCACCTCTAGGAACAGCTTAACTCTTCTCTACCACCTTATGAGGGAAACCAGAATTCCCCTCATTCCTATGGAAATGAGAGTAATGAACTGCATATTAGGCCACTAGCCCTTTTATTAAGATAAGGAAGTATTGCCGAAACCGGTTTGGCTCAGTGGATAGAGCGTCGGCCTGCGGACTGAAAGGTCCCAGGTTCGATCCAGGTCAAGGGCATGTACCTGGGTTGCGGGCACATCCCCGGTGGGGGATGTGCAGGAGGTGGCTGGTCGATGTTTCTCTCTCATCGATGTTTCTGACTCTCTGTCTCTCTCTCTTCCTCTCTGTGAAAAATCAATAAAATATATTTTTTAAAAAAGATAAGGAAGTATCCTATAAGGTTTCATACAGAAAGTCAAGAGATATCTGAAAAAAAAAATGCTCCAAGTCACTAATCATCCAAGAGATCAAAATGACAATGAGGTATCACCTCACACCTGTCAGAATGGCTATCATCAACAAATAAACCAACAACAAGTGTTGGTGAGGATGTGGAGGAAAGGGAACCCTAGTACACTGCTGGTGGGAATGTAGACTGGTACAGCCACTGTGGAAAACATTATGGGATTTCCTCAAAAAATTAAAAATGGAACTCCCATTGGACCCAGTGATTCCACTTTTAGGAATATATCCCAAGAAAAGTGAAACACTCATCAGAAAGAATATATGCACCCCTATATGCACAATTTACAATAGCTAAGATTTGGAAGCAGCCTAAATGTCCATCGGCAGATGATTGGATTAAAAAATGTGGTATAAATGGACACAGACACTAGAAGGGTGAGGGCAAGTGCTGGGGGGTGGGAGTGCCTAGGGAGAGGTAAATGGGGGGGGGGAAGGAGACATATGTAATACTTTAAACAATAAAGAATTTTTTTTAAAAAGAAAAAAACTCTCATCTACTAGTATAGTTAATACGCTGAATAGCTATTAATCAACTGTGATTCTATTCTTTTTAAAAAAATATATTTTTATTGATTTCAGAGACAGGAAATAAGAGGGAGAGAGATAGAAACATCAATGAGAGAGAAACATTAATAAAAGAGAAACATCAATCAGCTGCATCCTGAATGCCCCCTGCTGGAGATTGAGCCAGAAACCAGTGCATGTGCCCTGACCAGGAATAGAAATGTCAACCTCTTGATGCATGGGGTGATGCTAAACCACTGAGCAACTCTGGCTGGGCTGTGATTCTATTCTTATTGTGTACCCTACCCCTAACTATTCTACACTAACCATGTGTCCAGTCCCACATGAGCACTCAAAATCTTGATATTTTAAATAAAATAAAAAACCACACAACTGTGGTATATTTACACAATGGAATACCATGCAGCAATAAAAAGAAAGAATTCTTACCATTTGCAACAGCATGGATGGACCTGGAGAGTATTATGCTGAGCAAAATAAGCCATTTAGAGAAAGATAAGTATCATGTGATGTCACTCATATGTGTAATGTAATGAACCAAATAAACTAATAATCAAAAATAGACCCAGTGTCATAGAAGCATGAACAGGATGTTGAAACTCAGAGGAAGGCAGGGGAGGGTGAGTGGGAAGAGATGAACCAATGAACTTGTATGCATATATGCATAATCTGTGGACACAGACAATAGGGTGGCAAAGGCCTGGGTGGGGGAGGCAGAGAAGACTGGAAGAGGTTAATGGGGGGGGGGGGGGTTAAGGAGGACCTATGCAATACTTTCAACAATAAAGATTTAAAATTTTTTTTTCAAAAGTTAAGTATTCTCAGAGAAAACAAGATGGCGGCATAGGTAAATACCAGAGATTGCTGCCTCACACAACTACTTCAAAAATACAACTAAAAGACAGAACGGACATCACCCAGAACCACAGGAAGGCTGGCTGAGGGGAAATTCTACAACTAGAAGGAAAGAGAAAAGCATACCGAGACTCAGAGGAGGCGCAGTGCGGAAGTCAAATACTAAGGTGCGGAGGTGCGCGCGGAGCAGGCTGGCTGCTGAGGGCACGGTTGTCTGTTTCAATCGGGAGGGAGTCTCAGGCTCTGAGCTAGAGTTCTGGGTGAGTCTCTAGGGACCCAGACTCAAATGGGAGAAGTGGGACTGTCTGGCATTGGTCAGAACTTGAGGGCAGCTTTCTCTCCGAGGTTTGCAGCAGTTGCTGGGACACTGAGAGACAGAACCTCTGGGGACAGGACTGAGAGCAGCCATAACTGCTTTCTCCGCCGACCCTGTTGATCCCCTGGGACCCGCCATGCCCAAGCCTTGCACAGAGGCATTTGCAGGATAGCCTCAGGCAAAGACTAGATTAGCACCTCCCTAGAGGACAGAAGTTCTCGCACTGCAGACACAGCTGATTCTCAAAGCCAGTTGGCCTGGAGGTCAAATCCCCCCCAGTATTACCTACAACAATCAAGGCTTAACTACAACAAGACTGCACACAAAGACCACAAGGGGGTGCACCAAGAAAGCATAAAAAATGCAGAGACAAAGAAATAGGACACAAATGACAGAAATGGAGGATATAGAGCTCAAAACCACACTTTTAAGGTCTCTCAAGAACTGTCTAGAAGCCGCCGATAAATTTAGTAGGGCCCTCGAAAAGACTGGTGAGACTGCCGATAAATGTAGTGAAATCCTCAAGAAATCTAATGAGACCCTTGATGTTGTGATAAAGAACCAACTAGAAATTAAGCATACACTGACTGAAATAAAGAATATTATACAGACAACCAACAGCAGACCGGAGGAGCGCAAAAATCAAGTCAAAGATTTGAAATGTGAAGAAGCAAAAAACACCCAACCAGAAAAGCAAAATGTAAAAAGAATCCAAAAATACGAAGATAGTGTAAGGAGCCTCTGGGACAGCTTCAAGCGTACCAACATCAGAATTATAGGGGTGCCAGAAGATGAGAGAGAGCAAGATATTGAAAACCTATTTGAAGAAATAATGACAGAAAACTTCCCCTACCTGGTCAAAGAAATAGACTTACAAGTCCAGGAAGCGCAGAGAACCCCAAACAAAAGGAATCCAAAGAGGACCACACCAAGACACATCATAATTAAAATGCCAAGAGCAAAAGACAAAGAGAGAATCTTAAAAGCAGCAAGAGAAAGAAACTCAATTACCTACAAGGGAAAATCCATACGACTGTCAGCTGATTCCTCAACAGAAACTTTGCAGGCCAGAAGGGAGTGGCAAGAAATATTCAAAGTGATGAATAGCAAGAACCTACAACCAAGATTACTATATCCAGTAAAGCTATCATTCAGAATAGAAGGTCAGATAAAGAGCTTCACAGATAAGGAAAAGCTAAGGGAGTTCATCACCACCAAACCAGTATTATATGAAATGCTGAAAGGTATCCTTTAAGAAGAGGAAGAAGAAGAAAAAGGTAAAGATACAAATTATGAACAACAAATACGTATCTATCAACAAGTGAATCTAAGAATCAAGTGAATAAATAATCTGATGAACAGAATGAACTGGTGATTATAATAGAATCAGAGGCATAGAAAGGGAGTGGACTGACTATTCTTGGGGGGGGGGAAGGGGTGTGGGAGATATGGGAAGAGACTGGACAAAACTCGTGCACCTATGGATGAGGACAGTGGGTGGGGAGTGAGGGCCGAGGGTGGGGTGGGAACTGGGAGGAGGGGAGTTATGGGGGGAAAAAAGAGGAACAAATGTAATAATCTGAACAATAAAGATTTAATTTTTTAAAAAAGTTAAATATTCTCTTTACATGTAAATCTCATTTCATCCTTATATTTATCCCAAGGGTTATTTCTACTATAATATTATAAGCACTATTTTACAGATAGGGAAACTGAGACTTAGAAATATTAAGCAACTTAATATGTAAGTAATACAGTTAATGTGATATAGACAGTACTCAAGTAATACAGACAGTATTCAAACCCTGGTCTAGCTTAACACCAGAGTCCAAATTTTTTATCACTAAATTGTATTAGCAGTTCAGAACGAGGTAAACACTGGAATGCATATTCCGCATCTTCTGGACAAGTAGCTTTGAAAAGCTCATTAAACACCCACATTAGTTACCTTAACTACTAATCTATCATTATAAAACTAAAGTCATGAGCAAACTTTCCCCTGGCAAGAGAGACTTTGCTTTCTGAAAGCGATTTTCCTATATGATAAAGGTTGTTTATAGAGCATTGGAAAGCACTTTATTATGCTTGGAAACAAAGTTATTTTTTGTATACTTAAATGTATGTGAATATAGACATATGTGCATGTCTCTGGGTGAGTATATATATATATATATATATATATATATATATATATATATATCACACTAGTATAACATATAATATACATGGGTATATAATTACATGCGAAAATAATAGGTTACTAAACTAGTCCACTAGATTACAGTCTAATATGGATAATAGTTTCTCTAATTTTCACATATATTTTCCCATATGATACTTCTTTTAAGGAAAAATTAAATCAGAGGCTTAATATTTTAGTAAGAAGATGGAATTCTGGCTAAAATGTATGGTGATTTTCTGAACTATAGTTGCTATAGATATGCCTTTTTGTTGAGGTTTGGGAATAGGCACAGTATAATTGTAGTGTTCCAAACATCCCCTTTCTTTGTCTACACTGCTCCCACACCCTACCCTGGCCCACAGTTTCCATTATGCCCTGTTCCTGTCATGTGGCAAAACTTTTTGACATCTTATAATACAAACTAGTGACCCGGTGCATGAAATTTGTGCACATTAAAGGGGAATTAATTAGAGGAAATATTTTAATATCGCTATTTGCCCTTTCTTTATAATAGAAGTGTCAGAGATGAAAGAAAATTAGTAAAATGTATATGAAAATCTTCCTCTTGTCAGAGTCTGGAGTGCACCACAGAAACCAGAGTCAAGTCCCCACCCACATGCACCTTGAAATCGTACAAGATCTAGACCCTGCTGGCCCCACCCCTCTCAAGCCCTGCCAGGTGGAGGGTGTGGCCTCAGGTTGCCTGACCTGGTGTTGGGGTGGGGGGCATGGCCTGTGGTCCCCTGGCCCAGGCCATGGGGTGTGTCTTGAGGTCCCATGGCCCAGGCCAGGGGGCACATTCTGAGGTCCCCCATCAAGCCCTGCCAGGTGGGGGGCACAGCCTCAGGTCCCCCAGCCTGGCCCCGGGGTGGAGTGTGTGGCCTGAGGTCCCCTGGCCTGGGCTGAGGCAGAGGGCACACCTTGAGGTCCCCATCAAGCCCTGCCAGGCGGGGGGCATGGCCTGTGGTCCCCTGTCAAATCCTGCCGGGCGGGGGATGTGGCCTGAGGTCCCCTGTCAAGCCCCACTGGGCAGGGGGGTGTAGCCTCAGGTCCCCTGTCCCAGTCCAGCACCATGCAGACTCAGGTCCCTGCTGATTGCTTGTAAAGGCTCATTATGGGAACTTGGCCTCCACTGTGGATGCAGCCATCTTGTGTTATGGAATCCCTGCCTCTACTGTGGGCACAGCCATCTTGTTACTGCACTATGGTCAATTTGCATACCCCCTCTTTATTAAATAGGATATTTCCAGGATATTAAACATAAAAAAAGAACTATGGAGAAAGGGAAATATTAATCTCAAATGACGGAATTGCACATACAAGGGAAGAAGAATAATCTATATACATAAATTCCTAAATGATTGTTACGACCGAACAACTGGAATGACTGGTCAACCAGTCACTATGACATGCACTGACCACTAGGGGACAGGCGCTCAACACAGGAGCTGCTCCCTGATGGTCAGTGAAGTCCCACAGCGGGAGTGCCGCTCAGCTGTCTGATGCATCCTGGTGGCCCACCATTCCCTCAGTAATCTTGCAGGTCTAATCTCCAGAGAACAGGTCAGGTACTGACGGACCAGTGCCACCGGCATGATCCCGACAGCACTGCTGGCTGGCTGGATCCAGATCCCGGGCCGGCAAGGGGATCCCACCATCTACCTGGAGTGTCGATCACGTCTTGGCCCCCTCCACCCCCTGGGGACCCCACCCATGCATGAATTCGTAAACTGGGCCTCTAGTCTTCATATAATTACCTGCTAAACCTCACACACCACTACATTCATTGTGACTTCCATGTAGGACCATTTCCTGTCCCCTGGTCTATCACACTGCATGAATATTGACAGCCTCAAATAGTGTTTTGTAAATTTGACTGAGCATAAGAATCACCAGGGGAGATTTATTAAAAGTATGTATACCTAGACTATTCTCCAAAAACTTCAGATACAGGTCATCTGCAGTAGGATCAGGAGTCAGTTTGTAAAATGCATTCTGGGTAAATCTGATGTTCAGTGAGCTTTGGGAACACTGACCTCATGACAGTCCAATGAATGACAATGGTTATTGCAAAATAGCACTGAAGTTTTTGCCATCGCCATCTAACACAAATGCAATCAGGTAGACAAAATACTTACTTAAACTTTAAGAGCAATTTTAATTCCTTTCCTGCTGAAGCTGAGAGTGAATCATGCTTTCAATCTGAATTTAGCTCATCTTCTTGGATTGCTATACTGTCTCCACTCATATTTTCTGGTGAAAAAGCAGTTCAATAGTCCTTTGCCAATAAAAGCTAGAATCCTATTACCATAGTTCACTCAATATAAAAAGAAATGTCCTATCATTTGTTTTTAATGGAGTTTAATATAATAAGAAATATTTAATAGCAAGTCAAACACTATTGTATTTTATAGCAACATCCTCATACTATATATCTAAAACTAGTCTAAACTTTAGTTTCACTGCAAAACATTGATTTTATTTTCTGCAGTAGGGAGAAAATTATGTCATCATGTAAAACATGTATTAAGTAAAATAGATTTTTTAAATAAAAGCAAGATAATTAAACCGCAGCTGTCAATCATAAGCTTATGTTACTATGATTGCTAAGACAAGCTTTATGACATCCAAGTATCCTCCTGCAGAAAAGTAAGCACACACTAAACACAGAAACTACTTATCTCCAGTAACCAGTAATTGTATTATATTGTTAAGTAATACCCAACAAACATGGTAACTTCTGCAGTCTCTGAACAGTTTATGACAATGTTGGGGACATTGTAGTTGCTCAATAAGTGACCATTTTAAAAAGGAAGCAAAGGGAATGTTAAATTTTTATTGTTGTTTTTGTTTGTGTTGTATATCTGTTAGGAAAAACTCATGCAAATCTCAGCAAGAGGAACCTTTCATTTTATCTGATCTATCACCACATGCTTTGGGCATGAATACATCAAATAAAAACCACAAACGCTTCCTTTTTCACATTGACTTTACATAGCAAAATTATCTATGTAAAAATAAAGAAATGGCCTTAAGGGGATGATAAAATCACTTTATTGTACTCTTTTAATATCTTTTTTAAAAATATTTTATTGATTTTTTACAGAGAGGAAGGGAGAGAGTTAGAAACATCGATGAGAGAGAAACATCAATCAGCTGCCTCCTGCACATCTCCTACTGGGGATGTGCCCGCAACCCAGGTACATGCCCTTGACCGGAATTGAACCTGGGACCTTTCAGTCCGCAAGCCGATGCTCTTTCCACTGAGCCAAACCAGTTTCGGCCTCTTTTAATATCTTAATGAATGCATGCTAGGGTTTAATATTATTACACACCTCTTCTATAGAAAGTGCTGTGCTAGATACTGGGAAAGGAGAATGTATTAGTTGTATCAGTCAGGATTTTCCAGAAAAACAGAACCAATAAGGGTGTGTGTGTGTGTGTGTGTGTGTGTGTGTAGAGGGAGAGAGAGAGAGAGAGAGAGAGAGAGAGAGAGAGAGAGAGAGAGAGAGAGAGAAGAGAAACAGATTTAAAAAAATGGCTCACATAATTGTGGGGCTTGGCAAGCTCAGAATCTGCAGAGTAAACCAAAAGGCTGAAAACCCAGGGAAGAGTTCATACTGCAGTTTAAGCCTGAAGGCAGAATCCCTTCTTCTTTGGGGCCATTATTCCTTTTTTCTCTCAAATCTTTCAACTGATTGGATGAGACCCATCCAAATTAAGGAAGATAACATGCTTTACTGAAAGTCTACAAATTTAAATGTTAATCTCATCTAAAAAATACCGTCACAGAGACATCTAGACTGGTGCATAATCAAATATCTCAGTATTATCATCTAGCTAAGTTGACACATAAAATTAACCATAGAGTGTTATAGAAATAAATAACATATGTATTAATAGCATATAAATTACTCATATTTTGAGCCAGTGATTCTGTCCTATTATCTGTTCTAAGAAATAACCATAAATGTACACAAAAATTTCAAAACAAAAATATTCTAACTGCTTTTTTAAATGTTTTTATTGATTTAAGAGAGAAGGGAGAGGGAGAGAGAGAAATATCAATGATGAAGGAGAATCATTGATCAGCTGCCTCCCATATGCCTCCTACTGGGGATTGAGCCTGAAACCCAGGCATGAGCCCTGACCAGGAATCAAACTGTGATCTCCTGGTTCCTGGGTCAATGCTCAACCACTGAGAAACACTGGTCAGACTCTAACAGCTTTTTAAAATTACTTACTTACTTAATTAATTATTATTTAAAGTATTACATATGTCTCCCTTTTCCCCCCATTGACCTCCCCTGGCCACTCCCACTCCCCAGGACAAGTCCCCACCTCCCCAGTGTCTATGTCCATGGGTTATGCTAATATGCATGCGTACAAGTCCTTTGGTTGATCTCTTACTACCCCTCCCCTCCCTTCTCTCTAAGGTTGGGTGGTCTATTCAGTGTTTCTTTGTCTCTGAATCTATTTTTGTTCATCAGTTTATGTTGTTCATTATATCCCATATATGATGAGATCATGTGATATTTATCTTTCTCTGACTGGCTTATTTCGCTTAGCATAATGTTCTTCAGGTCTATCCATGTTGTTGCAAATGGTAGAAGTTCCTTCTTTTTATAGAAGCATAGTATTCCATTGTGTAGATATACCACAGTTTTTTAATCCACTCATCTACTGATGGGCACTTAGGCTGTTTCCAAATCTTAGCTAGAGATTCAAATCAAAACAACAATGAGGTACCATCTCACACTTGTCAGAATGGCTATCATCAACAAATCAACAAAGGACAAGTGCTGGCAAGGAAGCGGAGAAAAATGAACCCTCGTGCACTGCTGGTGGGAATACAGGCTGGTGCAGCCCCTGTGGAAAACAGTATGGAGGTTTCTCAAAAAAACTAAAAATGGAACTCCCGTTTGACCCAGTAATCCCAATTCTGGGAATATACCCCAAGAAACCAGATACACCAATTAGAAAGGATATATGCACCCCTATGCTCATAGTGGCACGACTTACAATAGCTGAGATTTGGAAACAGCCTTAAGTGCCCATCAGCAGATTAGTGGATCAAACAGCTTTTTTATAGCTATAAATTTTTTAAACAACCCAGCTGAGTACCAGCAGCGGAACAATAAAATAAAATATATTACAACTATACTATTGAGTATACAGCTATTTTTAATGCATGTTTTCAATAAAATTTAGGCTTAGGAAATGTGTTAAACAAAATTAGAATCCTAAACTCTATGTACACATGATGACAATTTTGTTTTATACTTGTACTGAGAGAAAGGAAAAGATGGGAAGGATATATGCCAAAGCAAAATTAACAGAGGTTTCCTCCGGGTTGTGAGGTTGTGAGTCATATTTTTGTATACTTTTCCCCTCAAGTTTTTTTAAGAAAATAGTTCACTTTTTCATTAAAGATAAATCTGCTGACTTCAAAGTTGTATTGACCATATGTATATATCTTCACTACCTCAATTAACATGACAAACAATGAAAAACACTGTATACAGCACATACAAAACAGTTAATGGTCTACAAGTGAATAAATGGGTGGTGTCAGCAAATGAGGACTATCATTAAGTTCCTGGAAACAAACACAGGAATGGTAATGAAGAAAGCAAAGTAAAGTAAACCACAGCCTACAGAAATGGTGCTCAACCTGAGCTGCATAGTAGAATCAAGTGGTGAGCTTCTGCAACTAGTAATGCCCAGATCTACCTCCAAGGATTCTATTTTAATTGGTCCAGGGTGAGGCCTTGGCATTTAGATTTTTTAAAGCTGCAAAGTTGATTATATAAGTACAGCTAAGGCTGAGAACCACTGGCCTAAACAAAGCAGTACTTTTCAAATGTGTTTCAAAATATGTTAATGTGTATATGAAAGACATGGCAGACTCGTTAAAATGTAAATTCTGATGAAGTGGGTCAGGGGTGTGGCCTGTAAATCTGCATTTCTAACATGCTTTCAGGTACTGTTGGGTACTGCTAGTCCACAGAGCACACTTGGATCCTGAAGCCTTTTGGCTCTCAAACTTAAGGATGCATCAGAATCCCCTGTTTAAATCCCGAAGCTTCTGATTTGTGGGTCTGGGGTGCGGTGGGGCCTCCAAGTTTACATTTCTAAGTAATTTCCCAGTGATACTGATGGTACTAATCCTGGGACTACACTTTGAAAACAATTGCTATATTCATCTTGGAGGAAACTGCTATATCCTCCACAACTGTTCATAGAGTCTGATCTCCATAGTTTAATAAAAAGATCTGTATTTTTGAGACACTTCTAACCCTACTTGTCTCTCTCACTGAGAACTCCAGACAGACAGACTTCTCCCTCTTAAGTAAAACTCAAAGAACTCTTTTCTAAAGAAATTGCATTGCCCTGACCGGTTTGGCTCAGTGGCTAGAGCATCGGCCTGCGGACTCAAGGATCCCAGGTTTGATTCTGGTCAAGGGTATGTACCTTGGTTGTGGGCATATACCCAGGAGGAAGTGTGCAGAAGGAAGCTGATCTCATCGATGGTTCTCCCTCATTGATGTTTCTAACTCTCTATTCTTCTCCCTTCCTCTCTGTAAAAAATTAATAAAATATTAAAAAAAATGAAAGAAATTGCACAACCCCAGAGCAGTCTTAGGTATTTAGTTATCTCTTTGGGGGGAGTTGTTTACTGATTTTTAAACTCCTCACTCAGTCCTCACCCAATGACCCTAAAGCCTGAGAAGTTTGAACCCTCACTGTGCATCAGAATCACTGGATGAGCTTTAAAAAAACTTAAGAAAGCTCTTGCAAAAAAGTAGTAGTGGTAAGGACTGAATCCATTTGAATATAGACCTGAGACTAAACAAAAGTAAGTATTATGGTTTTAAGCACATAAAGTTGTAAACTTTGAACAAGAATTAATAAAAATATCAAGGCAGATTGCAAAAAAAGTGCTAGGGTGTTGATTTCCTCACTTTTCATAGCAGAGAGTTATAGTGGTTCTCAACCTTCTGGCCCTTTATTTTTTTTTTAATATACTTTATTGATTTTTTTACATAGAGGAAGGGAGAGGGATAGAGAGTTAGAAACATTGAAGAGAGAGACACACCGATCAGCTGCCTCCTTCACACTCCCTACTGGGGATGTGCCCGCAACCAAGGTACATGCCCTTGACCGGAATCAAACCTGGGACCCTTGAGTCCACAGGCTGATCCTCTATCCACTGAGCCAAACCAGTTAGGGCAACCTTCTGGCCCTTTAAACACAGTTCCTCATGTTGTGACCCAACCATAAAATTATTTTCGTTGCTACTTCATAACTGTAATGTTGCTACTGTTATGAATTGTAATGTAAATATCTGATATGCAGGATGATCTTAGGCGACCCTTGTGAAAGGGTTGTTCGACCACCAAAGGGGTCGTGACCCACAGTTTGAGAATCGCTGGTTTAGAAACAATAAGGTGAAGTTAAGAAAGAATACAATGACCTGCTCAACTTCCTAATTATTTTTAAATCATTTTAATAATTTGTTAACCATAGAGATATTCTGGAAATTAATACCTCCTGTGCTAAAAATATTTACCTTAAAATCAGCAATCATTTGTTTTAGTTTCAATTACTTTTTCTGACCTTAAATTCAAGTTATGCGTTTAGGAGTTTAGGTGTCATATTTATACTCTTCAGTGGATAGATAGTTATGTATGGTGCTAAGATGCCTTTGATACATTAGGCATACATTAGATGACATGAAAGATTAGAGAGCTGATGACATCTGAGGCAGCTTAGGCAAGTAGGTATAGCAATGAAACATTAGGCCAAACCTCATGCTTCCAACTTTCAGAGTAGCCAGGGTCAGGAAGAAGGGCTCTGGTGACAAAAGTCAAGAAACCACTGGGAAGCAAAGAAGGAAGGATATGTCAGAGGTGGTGCAGACATTGGGCCATAAAGGTGCCACACAGGGCTCTGTTATACAGGGACAATGAAAGCCAGAGTCCATGATAAGTCTTATGGCATCACATGGCCCTGATCCAACAGAAAGGAATCTGCAACTTTGTAGGGAAGTTGAAGAAGCAGATGCATACCTTCAGTGAGAAACTAAACACAAATCCCAGGCCTCAAGACCTGGCTCATGAATGCAGAGGTTCCTATCTTAAGGAAACTAACCACCACAGGATGAGGGAAACCATCTGGAGTCAAAGAGCTTTAAGGCTGCCTCTGGGCAGAGTAGCCAGAATTCTGAGAGCTAGTCTATATAGTAGATAGGCATGAACAGACTGGATGTGAACAACAGAGGAGCCAAATCTGAGTTGAAAAAGGTAGGCCAAGCCAGAAGAAGCAGGAAAGGATAATGGTGCCAATACTCAGCAACTCTGCTATAGCATATGTGTTCTGAGTATGTGTTACCCATTCCAGTCCACTGTGTTCACACTCTCCCTCTCCCACTTCCCCAACATTCATGTTCATTTTCATATTATAAATATCTATTAAATGTATGATACTGCTAAAAAAACTAATGAAAACAATCTCTGTCTTCATACCCAGTCTAAATGATGTTCTGATAAACTACATTGGTACTGTGAAATTCTTAAGATATTTTATAAAGTCCTTTATACTTTGGCTTAAGTTTTACAGTACAAAGGAAATTTAACAAAAGCCCTAGTCCAGACAGTTTCACAGATGAGTTTTACCAAACCTTCAAAGAACAACTAACACCTATCCTCCTCAAACTCTTCCAAAAAATCCAAGAGGAAGGAACACTTCCAAGCTCCTTTTATATGGCCAGCATTACCCTAAGTCCAAAACCAGATAAGGACACTACAAGGAAAGAGAATTACAGGCCAATATCCCTGATGAATATAGATGCTAAAATCCTCAACAAAATATTAGCAAACCGAATCCAGCAACATATTAAAAAGATCATACAACATGACTAAGTGGGATTTATTCCAGGGATGTAAGGCTGGTATAATATTTGCAAATCAATAAATGTGATACATCACATAAATTAAAAGACAAAAATCATATGATCATATCAATAGATGCAGAAAAAGCATTTGACAAAATCAAACACCTATTTTTTATAAAAACTCTCAGCAAAGTGGGAATAGAGGGGTCACACCTCAACATAATAAAGGCTGTATATGACAAACTTACAGCAAACATCAGACTCAATGGGCAAAGTCTAAAACCATTTCCCTAAGAACAGTAGCAAGACAGGGATGTCTACTTTCACCACTCTTATTCATAATAGTACTGGAAATGCTTGCCACAGTGATCAGACAAGAAGAAAACATAAAAGGCATCCAAATTGGAAAGGAGGACGTAAAACTTTCATTATTCGCAGATGACATGATGATGTCCATAGAAAATCCTAAGGACTCCACCAAAAAAGTGCAAGATTTAATAAATGAATTTGGCAATGTAGCAAGATACAAAAATAACACCCTGAAATGGATGGCATTTTTATATATCAATAATGAATTCTCAGAAAGAGAAACTAAACAAAAAAAGTGCCTTTACCATAACAATACAAAAATTAAGATATCTAGGAATAAACTTCACCAAGAAGGTAAAAGATGTGTAATCTGAAAACTACAGGACATTGGAAAAAGAAATGTAAATAGGTGGAAGAATATACTGTGTTCATGAATTGGTAGAATAAACATCATTAAAATGTCCATACTATCCAAAGCAATCTTTAGAGTCAATGCAATCCCTATTAAATTACAAATGACATATTTCACAGACCTATAACAAATACTCCAAAAACTTATATCAATCCAAAAAAGTCCCCAAAGAGCTACAGCAATCCTGAGAAAGAAGAACAAAGTTGGAGGGATCAGAATACCAGATATCAAGTTATACTACAAAGCCACTGTAATCAAAACAGTCTGGTACTGGTACAAGAACATGCATATAGATCAATATAACAGAACAGAGGCCTCAAAAATTGACCCAAGCCATTAAGTTCAATTAATATTTGACAAAGGAGGCAAGAGCATACAATGGGTTCAAGACAGTCTCTTTGATATATGGTGTTGGGAAAATTGGACAGGAATGTGCAAAAAAAAAATGGAAGTAGAATACCAACTTACACTGTACACAACAATAAACTAAAAATGGATAAAAGACTTAAATGTAAGATGTAAAACCATAAAAATCTTAGAATCCAAGAAGAAACCATAGGTAGTAAAATCTCAGGCATCTCTCATAGCAATATGTTTACAGATACATCTTTCAAGACAAAGGAAACTAAGGAAAAAATAAACAAATGGGACTACATCAAAATAAAAAGCTTCTGCACAGCTAAAGAAACCATCAACAAAATGAAAAGGGAGACCACTGTATTGGAAAACATATTTGGCAATGGTACATCTGATAAAGGGTTAATATCCAAAATATATAAGGAACTCATATAACTTAACACAAGGAAGATAAACAATCCCATTTAAAAATGGGCAAAGGACCTAAATAGACATTTCTTCAAAGTGGACATACAGATGGCCAAGGGACATGAGAAAAAATGCTCAAAGACCCTGCTCATCAGAGAGATGCAAATAAAAATGACAATGAGGTATTGCCTCATTCCTGTCAGAATGACTACAATCAGTAAATCAACAAATAACAAGTGCTGGCAAGGAAGTGGAGAAAAAGGAACCCTAGCACACTGCTGGTGGGGATGCAGACTGGTGTAGCCATTATGGAAAACAGTATGGAATTTCCTCAAAAAATTAAATATGGAACTGTCATTTGACCCAGTGATCCCACTTCTAGAAATATATCCTAAAAAACCCAAAACACCAATCAGAAAGAATGTATGCACCCTTATGTTCATAGAAGCACAATTTACAATAGCTAAGATCTGGAAAGAGCCCAAGTGCTCAACAGTACATGAGTGGATAAAAAAGCTGTGGTACATTTATACCATGGAATATTATGCAGTAGTAAAAAAGAAGGATCTCATACCTTTTGAGACAGCATGGATGGTCCTGGAGAGGATTATGCTAAGCAAAATAAGCCAGTCAGAGAAAGCCAAGTATCACATAATCTCACTCATATGTGGAATTTAATGAACAAAATAAACTGATGAACAAAATAGATCCAGAGACATAAAAGCATGGAACAGGCTGTCAAATCTCAGAAGGAAGGTGGGGGAGGGTGGGTGGGTGGGAAGAGATCAACCAAAGAACTTGTATGCATATATGCATAACCCATGGACACAGATAATAGGATGGTGAAGGCCTGGAGTTGGGGGTACAGGTGGGCTAGACGGGGTCAATGGGAGGAAAAGGGGAACATATGTAATAATTTCTACAATAAAGATGAATAAAATAAAAAATAATAAAAATAATTCACAGAAGACACCAAAAGATTAAGGGAAATACCAGATCATGTTCATTTAGTCAAAATTGAGTTTCTCTACAAGCATGGAAAATGTAATAAAATATGTATATGTAAAATATTTTCTCTCACAAGTAAAATTTGTAAAACAAGCAGTATTTTCACTGTATCACCTACATTAAGAATTGTAAAATTTGGAGACTAATTGATATAAATAATCCATAATTCAAAAAAATCAGTTTTGTTATCCAATCTAAACTGTTGGCTCTGTTTCATCTAACATCACTATCTTAGTCAGCTTAGGCTGCTCAATAAAATACCATAGACTAGGTCACTTAAAAACAGAAAATTATTTCTCACAGTTCTGGAGGTTTGGAAGTCCAACATCAGGTGCTGGCTGATTTCCTTCCTGGAGAGAGCAGCCTTCTTGCTATATCCTCACAATAAAGTGTGGGAGGAGGCTAGAGGAAATGAGAGAGATTGAGAGTACTCTACTTTCTTCTTATAAGGGCACTAACCCTATCATAAGGACCCCACTTTTATCTACTAGTAAACCTAATCGCTTCCCAAAGGCCCATCTCCAAATACACTTTACTCTTGAACAACATGGGGATTAGCAGCACTGAGTCCCCACCCAGATGAAAATCCATGTATAATTTTTCTCAAAAACATAACTACTAATAGCCTACTGTTAACCTGAAGCCTTACCAATAATATAATAAATTAACACATTTTTGTATGTTATATGTGTTATATACTGTATTCTTACAATAAAGTAAGCCAGATAAAATAAAATTTTCATTAAGGAAAATACATTTACAGCACTGTACATATTTATTTAAAAAAATCCGTGTATAAGTGGATCTCTGCCATTCAAACCTATGTGGTTCAAGGGTCAATTGTACCTGCGCATTGGGGGTTAGGTTTTCAACATATGAATTCTTAGGGAAAACAAACATTTAGCCCATAGCACTCACTGAGTTTCACTGCTCTCTTATAAAGGCAAACCCTAAACCCTTCATTGACCTTGTTTCAAATATTAAGGGACTGTGAACCTATACAAACATATATTGGTGGCTAAGCCTCCTGACCCAGCTCTTCAGGTCCAAGTGCTGTTCTAACCCTAAGATGAAATTCTGTTAACAAATACTCTTACTCCTTCTCATGGCCTCACAAAGAGATGAGCTTTTCCCTTTTTAAAATAATAAATACCCACAGCAAAAACAAACAAACATCATAATGCACACTTAAAACACGATTTGCATATTCTAATCATATATTTTTGCTACAAGACTGACTTCTGTTTTCCTCAAGGCCTAATTTTATTTAAAACTAAAGGCCCAGTACACAACATTTGCCCCTCAGCCCAGACTGTGGGGAGCAGGCCTAAGCCAGCAGTTGACATCCCCTGAGGGGTCCTTAGCACTGCTGCAGAGGCAGGAGAGGCTCCCCGGATTGCAGCTGCACTCACCAGCAGTGAGGCTGGCTTCTGGCTGAGCAGCGCTCTCCCCGTGGGAGTGCACTGAACACCAGGGGGTGGCTCCTGCGTTGAGTGTCTGCCCTCTGGTGGTCAGTGTATGTCATAGAGATCAGTCATTCTGCCATTTATTTGATTTGCATATTAGGGTTTTATTATATGGGATTATAATTTCCATCAAATACTTAAGGTTGATGATTTATTACTTAAAAGGTCTCCTAATTTTTAAAAGGCTTCTTTTTTGTTGTTTGAATAGGTCAAGACAGTTTTCCCTTGTGCTTAATTTTAAGAATCTGTAAGTAATGTAGAAAGAACTCCTGGTTTCAAAGTCATCTTTGCAACTGTACATAGACAATTACACCAAACGTTTGACCTTTCAATATGATATATCAGACTAAAAATGAACATTCATCATATGTATAATCTGTAAGGATTAAATTATGTGGATGTCTTTTAACTGTTAGCATATAAAATAAAGGATAAAACACCATGTTTTGACCAAAGTAATAACATTATTTGAGAAATCACTTTTCTCAGTCCTATATACTTGTTCTGTGGCAGTATTTCATTTTGTTTTTCTTTATAAATTTATCTGTTTTGTGTCATTTTCAGGAATTCTTGGCTATTTCTTCTGCCCTCAATAAATTTAGATAAATTTACCTATTCCTTGATTCTTCCCTCATGATATCTATCTAGACTCCTAAGGTCCTTGAGAAATAACTCTTTCATATTTTGAAAAATGGTAAATAACAGAATTGCAGTTAACTAACAAGCAGAAGTGGGTAAAATTGCTGGTGGTTTTACAAAATAGGGAAAGTCTAAAGAACTACTTGGTTTTAGTAATCCTTTTCCTTAGAAAATAAAACTCTACCACTCACTTGTTTGGAGAAAGCCATCTCTTGTCACTAATCCCACTACTTGTGATGGAGCATAGTGAAGGATAATTTTGATACTTAAGTGAGGATGCATGGGAACAGGATGCCTGCTTGCAACATGCAGTGCAGGGGGTTATTAAAATGCAGGTGACTACCTTGTTGCACAAGCACCTGATCATGTAGTTGTTTTAAGTGAGCTCACAGTTTATTTTTATTGCAGAGTTACATGGCTATACTCACGTGTTGAAAATCATATTTCCTCACCAGTGTCATATATAAAATAATAATTTAAAAATAGGTGATTTGTTCTATTTTCCCCAGCTGCAATCACTTGAAAATTTTTTTAAAAAATATTTTATTGATTTTTTTACAGAGAGGAAGGGAGAGAAATAGAGAGTTAGAAACATTGATCAGCTGCCCCCTGTACACCCCTAACTGGAGATGTGCCCACAACCAAGATACATGCCCTTGACCGAAATCAAACCTGGGACCCATGAGTCCGCAGGCTGACACTCTATCCACTGAGCAAAACCTGTTAGGGCTTGAAAGATTTTTGTATGCAATGACTCCAGTGAGGAAATTCTAAGCACAAGCAAGATAGTTGAATGGATACTTCCTTACAGTACCCTCCAAATAGTGTCTGTGGTCTATCAACTAAGGCAACATTCATTCATGCCTCAAAACTCAGACTGAAAGCAGTTTTTATATCATATCTAACAAAATAACTATATCAGTTCCTGACTTATCTCCTTCCCTGTTGGCAGATAGGGCTAGCCTAAAGCATACAGATTAGAATAAGGTATGTACTACAATATATCAGCACTTGAGTAAAACAGAGTGCCCTGTATATTAAATCTGTGGGGACCTAGTTGTACCTTTGAGCTAGCCCAATATTAGTTGGCATTCCATTGACATAGTTCAAGTTTCTGAAATGTTGAGACTCAGTTAACCATCATAGACATATGCTAATCATCTTGGAACAGAGCTCAGTGAGAGACTATGCAGAAGAGATCTGGAAACAGTCTTCCTTACATCAGAGAACTTCCAGATGTTTGCTTGATGTGGGCTTCCCTGGAAGGTGTCACCAAAAGAAGAGGGTTCCAGCCAGAGTGCTGTCAGCGCTGCAAAGGCATGTCATACACCTTTTCACAGTAGTGGAGAAATCAGTTGTTTCCTTCAGATTAGAAACAAGACCCATATGGCATTTATTTTTAAAGGATGTCACTAAGGTATCTTTCAAGGTTACCAAATGATTCCCCCAACTCCTTTTTATAACAGAGTTTCTAATTTTATCATCTGGGAAATTTTAAGGTAAGTGTTTTCTTTCTGAGGTTGTATTCATTGAATTCCACCATATATCACAAAATTAAATGTTTGTGGATCTTACAAGTAGAAGTGTTTGAAGCTTTGGTAAAATATGGAGGGAGAGAAATGTCATTTTTAAGAAAAAAACAACAGGTGGAAAGCAAAGAATGATTTCTTCTCTAACATTGAGCTTTTCATTTCATTTTCAAGGCTCTATTGCCATTTCAAGTCTCGTTCTTACTAATAACATCCTAATGATTCTAAGATCAGGCTGGAGCAGGGGTGCATCTCCAAGTAATAGCAAACCTCTTGGTATTTACTTATTATATATTTCAGTACACACACACACACACACACACACACACACACACATACACACCAATGGACTACAAACTTAAACCCTGTACCTGCAAAAAATACAAAATATCCAACCCTAGGGACAGGATTAAGCTAAGGAAACTGTAATGCAAGCATGTCAAACTCACAGCCTGTGGGCCATATGTGGCCCACAATTAATATTTTTGCAGCCCAGCCCATATAACGGTATGTAAGAAATGTTTTCATAAAAATTTCATAACTTAATTTTTACAATATCCTGTTATACATAATTGTTAATAATGAACTACAATGTTCACTAATGATTGATTACTATAATCGTGTTGCATTTATTTCCCTTACGCACCTTACGCGCAGGAGCACCATTTCTCTCCACTAAAACTAGCAGCAAATATTTTAGCAGCCGATAGCCACATCATTAGTCTTGGGCTGACTTGTTTGGTGTGTGCAACAGGAAATATTTCGCTTTCAGAGAACAAGAAAAATAGGTTTATTTGCATTACGCTTATTAATTTCTGCAGTTATTCAGTGTCTGGCAAGTTAATGTTCAAGAAAAAATGTTAATTTTTATTAAAATGTTCTATTATTTTATGTTGATTACTCATTTATTTCAGCCCTTTGTATTCAGCATGTCTCTGTAGAAATAAACTTACGTTTCTATGAAAATTGAAGCTTTCTTTTTTTGCTGCCCGCATAAACTTCAACCTTGTTTATTTGGCCTTTGAGTTTGGCATGCTTGCTGTAATGAGCCTAAGGTAGTGTTTCTCGGTGAAGTTCTTGGACCACATGTCATTAGAATATTCCTGGGTGCGTGTCAAAAGATATCCAAATGGCCTTAGTCAGTTTGTCTCAGCGGATAGAGCGTCAGCCTGTGGAGCAAAGGGTCCCGGGTTTGATTTCAGTCAAGGGCACATACTTTGGTTTCAGGCTCCTTGGGCCCTGGCCCTGGTCGGGGCTCATGCAGGAGGAAACCAATTGATGTGTTTCTCTCACATCAGTGTTTCTCTCTGTATTTCCCTCTTTCTTCCACTCTCCCTAAAAATAAATGGAAAAATATCCTCGAGTGAGGAATAACAAAAAAGAAAAAAAAAGGGAGAAAAAAGATATCCAAGTATGGGTTTCTACACACTGATATCTGGATTACTAATATTCTGGATCAGTGAGATCCAGACCCGCTGGGGTGAGACTCATGGTTCCTAGGTGACTGCAGGCCCACCTGTATAATGAGACCCACTGCCCTAGACATCCTAAATAATGTCTTATTCAAGTGAAGTTGGATATGCATCTAGGTCTTGAAATTCATCTCTTATATCCTTTATTTACCAAAAGAGCCCAAAAGCCTTCTCATAAATTTGCTCACTTAGGGTACTCCAAGAATTTAAAAACAGGTATAATTCAGAAATAAGTTGTTCAGAACAGTACCACTGTGGTATAGAACCCAAAAGCTATTCTGAGAAAATCTGAAAACAACCCAAGGGACTTTAGAGGCTGGAAGAGATCTGCTTTCAATTAATTGTGCCCTAAAGCATGAAGTTCTAGTGCTTTTAAAGGGGCTTAACAATTTGTAACTGGTGGTAAAATCTTTTCTCCCAGACATTCAAGCTGAAAATTCCAAAGAGATATTATTCTTTTTCACACAATTTCCCATATTCCAACAACCAAAAACAAAAGTCTAGCTTAGTCTATTTTTAAAGTATATTTTTTTATTGATATCAGGGAGAAAGGTAGATGGAAAAAGAGTTAGAAACATCAATGATAAAAAATAATCATTGATTGAGCCCCAAACCTGGGCATGTGCCCCACTGGGAATTGAACCATGACCTCCTGGTTCATAGGTCGAAACTCAACCACCTACCCCACTTTACTCAGTAGATAGAGCGTCGTCCTTCAGACCACAGGGTCCTGGGTTCAATTCTGGTAAAGGGCATTTACCTTGGTTTCAGGCTCCTCCCAATTCGGACCCTGCTCAGGCCTGGTCGGGGTACAATGTTTCTGTCTTTCCCTCTCTCTTCCATTCTGCCTAAAAATCAAGGGGAAAATATACTCAGGTGAGGATTAACAAACAAACAAAAAAGCAAATACCTCAACCATTGAGTCACGCGGGAAGGGATAGCTCAATTAATATTTGACAAATGAGGCAAGAGCAAAAAATGGAGTCAAGATAATCTCTTCAATAAATGGTGTTAGGAAAATTGGACAGATACATACAAAAAACTAAAACTAGACCACCAACTTACACCATACACAAAAATAAACTCAAAATGGATAAAGGACTTATTTGTAAGATGGGAAACCATATAAATCTTAGGAGAAGCCATAGGCAGCAAAATATTACACATTTGTCGTAGCAATATCTTTACCAATACAGCTCCTAGGGCAATGGAAACTAAGGAGAAAATAAACATATGGGACTACATAAAAATAAACAGCGTCTGCACAGCAAAAAAAAAAAAAAAAAAAATCAACAAAACGAAAAGGGAGCCCACTGTATGGGAGAACATATTTGGCGCTGATACATCTGATAAAGGGTTAATATCCAAAATATATAAGGAACTCATACAACTTAACAAAAGGAACACAAACAATCCCATTAAAAATGGGCAAAGGCCCTAAATAGATACTTCTTCAAAGAGGACATACAGAAGGTCAGGAGACATATGAAAAAATTCTCAAAATTCCTGATCATCAGAGAGATGCAAATTAAAACGGCAATGAGGTATGACCTCACACCTGTCAGAATGGCTATCATCAACAAATCAACAAATGACAAGTGCTCGCAAGAAAGTAAAGGAAAAGAAACCCTCTTGCACTGATGGTGGGAATGCAGACTGGTGCAGCCAATATGGAAAACAGCATGGAGTTTCCTCAAAAAATTAAATATGGAACTGCCATTTGACCCAGTGATCCCACTTCTAGGAATATATCCTTAAAAAAATGAAACATCAATCAGAAAGAATATATGCAACCCTATGTTCATAGCAGCACAATTTACAATAGGTAAGATCTGGAAACAGTCCAAGTGCCCATCAGTAGATGAGTGGATAAAAAAGCTGTGGTACATTTACACCATGGAATACTATGCAGCAATAAAAAAGAAGAATCTCTTACCCTTTGAGACAGCATGGAAGGATCTGGAGAGTATCATACTAAGTGAAATAAATCTATCAGAGAAAGACAAGTATCACATGATCACACTTATATGTGGAATCTAAGTAACAAAATACACTGATGAATGAAGTGGGTCCAGAGACATGTATGCATGGAACAGAGTGCAGGATCTCAGAGAGAAGGTGGGGGAAGTGGGTGGGTGGGAGGTAATCAACCAAAGACTTTGTATGCATAGGTCTCAGATGATAGGGTGGTGAAGGCTTGTGGTGGGTGGATGGGGGCGTTAAGGGCGGGCTGGAGGTGGGGGGAATGGGGAAAAATAAATTTTAAAAAGAAAAATAAATGAATACTTATTTTGCATGTTTTCCTTTAAGCTTTACTTTTTGATGCCCATCATTTTATAGCTGGATTATTAGAATGAACTCTTAACTTCTGTCCCCTTATTCTTATCTCACTCTTCTCCACCATTCTGATACACTACCACCAGACAAGATTTGTTCAAACATAAACCTCCTCAAAGCCTTATGATCATTCCCCCATTTCCCAAAAGAGCAGTCTAGACACACTTGTATTTCATTCACAAAGTATGTCAGAAGTCTTCCTTCTACCATCTGCCAATTTAAACCCTCCCTATTCTTTCATTTGACTCCAGTCTCTCTATGTAAAAAGGCAAATAACAATACCTAGCAAGGCATCCTTTTTCCTTAATTAGATTCTAAACTCCTTGAGGGCTGAAAACAAGTTTGTGCAATCCTCTCAAAACCAACAATATTGCTCAAGTATTTGTTAAATAAATCAAAGAGTGAATGGCACTGGATTAAGCCACCAACATCTATTCTAACTTCCTAACCTGAAGTGCCACAAGGCAGTTTGTGAATTTTCTCTGTGCTGAACAAATGTAGGAGCTCAATCGTGTTGATCATTTCATCACTTATTCTTCAACTGGAAGAAATTGGTCCCAGAAGTTTGGGACCTTTTCCTCATACATGCAAAACCAAACTGTTGTGCAAGAAGGATTGATGTTTGGAAAACAATACACATTCTATGTCTAGCTGGTTCCTCTAAATAGTTCCAAATTCCAATGTGTGAAAACGATTCCAATATTTACAACAGTGTAAAGTCTGTGGTGTGAAATTTCTTGAAGAAATTTTCCGTCTCAGATCAATAAAAAAGTAGGTCATACAAAGCTTTTAGTGGCTACAGATGCTACTGATTTAATGCATCATAATAATTCCTTTAAAGGCAGTAAGACCAGCCATGTCAAGCAATTTATTGGTTCTAGTGTGAGTGAAAACAACACAAATGTTAAGTTTATCTGAATAGCAGAATTACATGTTGTTTAAAGATAATGCTGTACATGTTAGGAAAAAAAAACTGTATCACATAAAATATAATTTTATAACCAAGCATGCCATTCTACCATTATTATTATTATTATTATTATTACTACTACTACTACTACTACTACTACTACTACTACTACTACTATTATTATTAGAAATTGAGATCAAGAGACCTGGAAAAAAGAGATGCATAAAATTTTGTCTGAATGTATATCATAAAAATTCAGAAATTCTTTCTTTCTTCACATTTATTAGATTATCTCCAGCACACACAATTTGATTAGCACTTACAATTTTTAATTTTTTAAAAATTGAAATTAAAACTAAATTAAATTTACATTTTAAAAAATGTTTAAATTACAGTTAAAGTATAAATGAAACTCGTCATGCTACAAATCATATATTATAAATTCAGGGGACAGAGTAGGTTTAAAATGTGATGTTTAGAATGACAAACTTTAAATAACATTTTATATTCTTTTTTGGCAAAAGCTATTCATATTTTATTAAGAATACACAAAAGAACTTCTTACTCATTATAATTTTGCTTTCAATAATTAAAATATAATAGAAAAGGATAATTGAATCCTTTGAGTACAAATATCCCTAAGATTCTGAAACTTCAGTTTTCCTTTTTATATCAGTTTTTCGTTCTCACATTGAACTCCTTAAGGAAGTAAAATCTGAAGCCTAACATCAGTCTCATTCCCTTGGGTCTTGTTGATGAAGTCTTATGATAGAAAACCAGCAGCCAATGGTGCTTACCTATCTTACAAGTAGTGGTAAGATTTGGCAAATAAAGAAAACTGCATTCACCAATTTAAAAAACACACAAACAGAAATAATTGTGTCTTTTACAGAGAGCAAAACAAATTAAGTCAATTATAAAATACTATCATTATTTTTACTATCTTAAAATCCAAAGTACTTTCCAGGCAAATGTACAGTGTGTGTGTGTGTGTGTGTGTGTGTGTGTGTGTGTGTGTGTGTGTGTTATCTGCTTCTACACAAACTACACAAAATTTTAATGCTATACCTTTTTTGATTCTTTTTAAAATAATTATTTTTTTTACATATTTTTGACTGAAACTGAAACAAATGAATACACAGATTTTTGTCTCTGATTAAGAAATTTCAAAATTAAATTGTCCCTTCAAGTACTTCCAAACTATGTGAATAATGCAAGCATTTTAAAGGTCCCTTTTTTTCTGTTTTATCAAATTACTGGCACATTGAATTTCCTACACAAAAATACTCAAAATAACTATGTTGAAAGAATGGTTGAATCATCCCCTTAAATTTCCACTACCAAAAAGAGCAACTGAAAAACATTTAGAACATACATCTAAGTTAATGCAACATCAAAAGAAAGAAGAAATTGCTTACAAAAATATCTTAGTGACCAAAGAACATTGTGTATTCTGACTTGACTGTCATACTTCTAAATTTATCTTTATACTATTTGTATTCAAGAAATTCTCCCATGAAGTTTTAGGCAGATTAAAAGTATTTAAGATAAACACAATTATTTTTAAAATATTTCAAAACAAAATATAATGTTTGAATTTCACAAAGTATCCAAGAAGAATCAGAAAAGCATTTTTTATATCTTTTTAAAAAAAATCACTAACTCCTCAATTAAGTCACAATTTCCTTTAAAGCCATTTGAATAATAGTAGTTGGATTTGGCAGCTACACCAATGAGGATCCAGATGCTGCCATTTCCTGGATTTAATTTTACATGACAGTTCTTTTATTAAACACGTATCTAGTGTCTTGTCACCTTAACTTTAATTTGGGCAAGCTCAAGGGGAAAAGTATTTTTGTAAAGAAATTAGTTTTATTGGATACTTCAGAAGCATGAGAAATGCGTTTATGATTAGGGGAACAGCACACATCTTTCAAAATGCTATGCAATGGGATAAAATACAATAAAAGAACTTCAAGAGTCCGTTGCAATCTTTAGTCCAACCCCTTTACCTTATACCTGGGTAAACTAGGCCAGAAAAGAGAAGTGAGTCATTGTGGTCACCTCTAGTGTAGGATTAGTTGGCCCTTCCATGATCTCATGTTTTCTCTTGAGAGTAAATATCTAATTTCAGATTTGGTTTGCTAGGTGAACTTTAGGCACTTGCTGAGCAAAATTTATAAAATAACAGAAAATAGTCTCAGATGGGCACTACAGAGAATCTTCTCTCAACTATAAAGTAGGGTAGTGATGGTGAACCTTTTGAGCTCGGCATGTCAAAATTTTGAAAAACCCTAACTTAACTCTGGTGCCGTGTCACATAGAAATATTCACAATTTTTTTTTATATTTGCAACCATAGTAAAAAAAAGATTTATATTTTGATATCTATTTTATATATTTAAATGCCATTTAACAAAGAAAAATAAACCAAAAATATGTATAAAATGAACAAAAACAGAAAAACAATGTACATTTAGGAAAAAATAATAACAAAAACAATGATAATCAAATGGTACGAAAACTAGAAATTAGTGACTTTTTTGGTGCTGAAGTTTGTCTGCTAATTCTTCAATTGCAGGTTCATACTTGGTGCACTTCAAGGCCAAGCAAGCGCCACTAACTTCATCTGCTAACCGGTTTCTTTTGTTCGTTTTAATATTATTTAATGCTAAGAACAAAGTCTCACAAAAATATGTTGATGAAAAAATTGTTAGCAAACCATCGCTAGATTTTTTTTCCCTTTCTATGTCCCTGATTCTATTATGATCACCAGATTATTTATTCACTTGATTCTTAGATTCACTTGTTGATAGATGCATATTTGTTGTTCATAATTTGTATCTTTACCTTTTGCTTCTTCTTCCTCTTCTTAAAGGATACCTTTCAGCATTTCATATAATACTGGTTTGGTGGTGATGAACTCCCTTAGCTTTTCCTTATCTGTGAAGCTCTTTATCTGACCTTCAGTTCAGAATGATAGCTTTGCTGGATAAAGTAATCTTGGTTGTAGGTTCTTGGTATTCATCACTTTGAATATTTCTTGCCACTCCCTTCTGGCCTGCAAAGTTTCTGTTGAGAAATCAGCTGACAGTCGTATGGGTATTCCCTTGTAGGTAACTGGGTTTCTTTCTCTTGCTGCTTTTAAGATTCTCTCTTTGTCTTTTGCTCTTGGCATTTTAATTATGATGTGTCTTGGTGTGGTCCTCTTTGGATTCCTTTTGTTTGGGGTTCTCTGCGCTTCCTGGACCTGTAAGTCTATTTCTTTCACTGGGTAGGGGAAGTTTTCTGTCATTATTTCTTCAAATAGGTTTTCAATATCTTGCTTTCTCTCATCTTCTGGCACCCCTATAATTCTAATGTTGGTACACTTAAAGCTGTCCCAGAGGCTCCTTACACTGTCTTCGTATTTTCGGATTCTTTTTTCATTTTGCTTTTCTGGTTGGGTGTTTTTTGCTTCTTTGCGTTTCGAATCTTTGACTTGATTCTTGCGCTCCTCCGGTCTGCTGTTGGGTGTCTGTATAATATTCTTTATTTCAGTCAGTGTGTGCTTAATTTCTAGTTGGTTCTTCATCACGACATCGAGGGTCTCATTAGATTTCTTGAGGATCTCACTACATTTATCGGCGGTCTCACCAGTCTTTTCGAGGGCCTTACTAAGTTTATCGGCAGCTTCTAGATAGTTCTTGAGAGACCTTAAAAGTGTGGTTTTGAGCTCTATATCTTCCATTTCTGACATTTGTGTCCTGTTTCTTTGTCTCCGCATTTTTTTTATCTTTTCTTGGTGCACCCCCTAGTGGTCTTTGTGCGCAGTCTTGTTGTAATTAAGCCTTGATTGTTGTCAGCAATATCAGGGGTGATTTGACCTCCAGGGTAACTGGCTATGAGAGTCAGCTGTGTCTGCAGTGGGAGAGCTCCGCTAGATTTTTTATGTTGCTAAAAGTGTCAGGTACTCTGTTTCAAGCACCCAAAATTTCTTGTTCGTAGTTGCACTCTTCTTCATTATTCAAATGATTTCATTCCAGATTTTCACGTTTCGATCTTAAGTCAACAAACACGAGTCCAAATGCTGCCTTGAAAATCTGCAAGTTGCATCTATAAATCTTCAATTTGCATCCATTGGAAATCCTTTAATTCCAAAGTACTGTAAACAACTACATCCGGATACTTAATTATTTTAATGGTCTGTTCTAGGCTTCTAAATTGGTAGAATCTTTCGCTGAACTGTTCAAATAACGAGTTTACTATATGCTGGTACATAAGTATGGACTCCATTACACTCATTGTAGTGGCCTTCTCAAAATACTTTTTTATCCGAGGAAAATACTTATAAGTTTTAGTTTCAATATCTCCCTTGAAAATTTTAAGTTTACTTTCAAAAGATTTGATGTATCCAACTTTTGCCAAAACCTTGTAATTTTAAGTTCAGTTCATTCATATGAACAGAGAGATCTGTAAAAAACATCAAATTGCTGACCCACTTATGATCATTGATCTGAGGAAATTTTGCCAGATCCTTCTTCTCAATAAATAGCGTAATTTCTTCAAAGCACTCCACAAATCGCTCAAGTACTTTACCTCGACTCAGCCATCTCACATTATTGAACATCAGTAGTCCACTGTAGGTTGAATCAACTTCCTGTAAAAGTGCAGAAAATTCTTGCTTATGAAGGGGTTGAGAAGCTATAAAATTAACAATTTTTGTTACAACTGACATTAAATCATTCAATTCTGAGAATCCCAATTTGGCACACAACACCTCCTGATGGATAATGCAATGAAAAGGTACAAGTCGATGTCTAATAGCTTCCATAAACAATTTCAGGAATCCCACATTTTTTCCCACCATATATGGTGACCCATCTGTCGTGACTGACACAATTTTAGAGAAATCAGTGTTTAGGTCGCTGAATGTTTTTATAACAACCTTACATATTTTGTTTCCTGATGTACTTATTGGCACTGATTCTAACTTTATCAACTCTTCTCTTATTGTGAGACCATCAGAATATCTAGCAATAATGGCCAACCGAGCATTTGATGTGACATCAGTAGTTTCATCAAGAGAAATCGAAAAATATTTACAACTATTTAAGTCTTTTTTTAATTAATGTTGTACGTTTTTGTTAAGATCTATTCTTCTTTGATAGTATTTCTACTGAGTGGTAACTCAGAAATTCTTTTAATAATATCATCTTTATTTATCATATCGTGAAATAGATATGTTAGAAAAGTTTACATCTAACATCTTAGAAATGTTTCCTTAATAAATTCTCTGTCACTGAGGGCTTTTCCATGCTGAGCTATGGAGTGAGCAATACAGTAACTTGCTGATGTTAAATTTGTAGAGCATCTTACAAATTTAATGATGGAATTTGATTGACTTTTATAGAGGTGTAGCTGCCTAGAAATGTATTCCTTCCTTTCATCGATACTTTTTTTCAAGAGCTGACAATGATTAGTTTCGAAATGTCTCTGTATATTCCACGTTCTGCTTACTACCGTTTCATTATACAGTATGCACAATGATCTGTTGTTTCTGTCGACAATCCCGTACATCTCGGTCCATATGTCTTGAAAGGGTTGGCTACTGCTACTTCCACTTCCTTTATCATTCAATCTTGCCTTTTTTTTATTTTCCATAACAAAGCTGCAAAAATAAATAAATATAAATCATGACGTTTTTTATAAAAGATTGATAGGTGTCTTACCTATTAACTTTTTGCAGTGTTGTTGCACTGACTCCTGGTGCAAAACAATTCAAAGATAGTATGTATAACCAATAAATATATGGTGCTGTAATCAATTATCCGACACTCAGAATGTCTCATCAAGCACTGTTGCACTGTATATCTTTTTCTTCTAACCCTCCCACTCCTGTCTCCTAACGAACATGGCGATCAAGTGCGTCCATTTGCCGAATGCACCCGAACGCACAGGAAGCTTACCCGAGGCACATGTTGACAATAACGAGGCCGTTTCCAGAACTGGGCATTTTGTCACTTGAGTAAAAGTAAAATGTCATGTGTAAAGATTAATCTCTTTATAGTGCAATTCTTAACCTTTTTATATTAATGTCAATATTGGAACAATGTATCTTGGATGTTTTCACTATGTATCTTTGCTACGCAACACCAATGTACATGTTTACATCCAGTTTTAGAATTGCATTATTGATCATGAGTAATGTGAGTAATAATATTACTTGAGTGATGCCCAACTCTGGCCGTTGTGAGAGACAAATATTTCAATTATGCAATTTTTTGTCTCTGTCAATGCGTGTCACCAAAATGAGATCGCATGTCACCTCTGACACGCGTGTCATGGGTTCTCCATCACTGAAGTAGGGAGAACATTTATTTATTTATTTATTTATTTTTAGGGAGAACATTTTTAATTCAGTTTTCTTAAAAATACATAGGAATTAAAAAGCTTGACTTATAGAGCTTAAATCTAAAATTCCCAATCTTAGCTCTTTGAATATCTTTATGTTTTATACCATTTTCCAAAATGCACCTTTTCCCTATTACAACCATGTCTCCAAATTAGAAGTCCCATTTTACTGTCCATAAATACAACTTAGGAAACAACTAAAAGGGTAGGTTTTGTTTTACCAGTGGATTCAGAGCAGAGGTCTTTTAAATAGCTTACAATATGTTTAATTTACAGTAATATAATTTATAAAAATGTATACAGAAAAATTTTAATGGACATTTATAAAGAAAGTACTCTTCACATCTTGGTGCCATTACATTCAAGCATTCTCTCCCAGGCCTTCTGCTAAGGCCAAATCTGCTTCCCCTAATTCTTTTACCAACTGACCTGCAATAATAAAGCTGCTGAAGAGTAAGAAGATATGGCTGCTTGCACCACCAGACCTTGATAGTTTCAAACCCTGGGTACATGTGTCCCTGGTAACATTGGAAGGGATGCATTACTAAGAGCAAGAAAACGAAAAAGGCTACTACCTGAAAGATGACCAGGACAACAAGTCTGAGCAAAATAATAAGTAAGAAGTGGATTAAGTTTGCATCTATGTGCATTCCACAAAGACTGTGGTGTTCCATTAGAATATTTTTTGTGTGTATTGAATCACTAAACTGTTAGCCAATTAATCATTCTAAAGTGTACAATTCAGTAGTACTTAGAATATTCACCATGTTGCACAACCATAACCTCCATCTAACTCCAAAAGAATTTATCACTTCAATGGAAAATGCCATACCCATTAAGTAGTCACTCCCCTTACTCCCTCCTCCTAACTCCTGGAAACCTTCAATCCACTTTTTGTCTCTGTGGATATACTTATTTGGGATATTCTGTATAAATAGAATCATACAGTATGTGACCTTTTATATCTGGATCCTTTTACTTAGCCTCATGTTGAAGACCGCCCTCCTCCCCCATACTATAGCATGTATCAGTTCTTGTCTATCTCTAAATGATATTTCACTGTATGGATATACCATAACTTGTTAATTGCCTCATGGAAACCCAGTGGTTATTAGGTTATTTACAGTTTTTGGCTATTATGAATAATGCTGCTATGAACATTCATTACAAGTTTTTGTTTGAATACATGCTTTTAATTATTTGGGGTATTTACTTAGGAGTGAGAACACTGGGTGGGTCAGATGTATCACTTTTTTTTGGAATCACTAAACTGTTTTATCAAGTATCTGCATCATTTTACATTCCCACAAGCAACTGACAAGAGTTCCAATTTTTCCATATCCTTGCTAACACCTGTTATATAGCCAATCCTACTGAATGTAAAGCGACATCTCATTATGGTTTTATTATTATACTAGTGATCCGGTGCACAGATTCCTGCACATTGAAAGAAAAGTAATTAGAAGGTGGCCAACAGGGCAGGACTGGGTGAGATGGACCTGACATGCACTGTAGCCAACCTCCTACAGTCCCTCCCTGACATCTGCAGAAAGAGTGGGGTCCCTACGGCAGGGGAGGTCCCTCAGACTGGCCTGTAGAGATCCAGCCAATACTGGCTCCCTGATATACGCCAAGGGATCTCAGAGTACGAGAGGGCACTCTGCAAAGTGGCTGTCATTCAGGGTGTGGAACGCAAATGCAAGTCTGCAGTAAACCAGATTCGGGGCCAACATACCCCAGCAACAACATAACCCACAGCCAAAGGTGGAATCGCACAGTCCCTCAAGGAATCAAGCTCCTTCCTCTCTGGTTTCAGGATGCATCACCCAAGAACCATCACTGCCAAGTCACTGCAGCTGGGCAGCTCCTGCGTTGAGCATCTGGCCCCTGGTTGTCAGTGCACATCATAGTCACCAGTCAGATGGTTGGACATAGCATATTAGCCTTTTATGTATATAGATTACTAATGAGTAATGATGTTGAGTATCTTTTAATGGGATTTTTTGTTATTTATCTATCTTCTCTGGAGAAATGTCTATTCAATTACTTTGTAATTTTTTATTTTTATTTTTTTTCCAGTTTTCTCTCTTTATTTATTTATTTTTCTTTTAATTAAATCTTTATTGTTCAGATTATTACATTTGTTCCTCTTTTTTTTCCCCCCCATAACTCCCCTCCTCCCAGTTCCCGCCCCACCCTCCGCCCTCACTCCCCACCCACTGTCCTCATCCATAGGTGCACGATTTTTGTCCAGTCTCTTCCCGCATCTCCCACACCCCTTTCCCCCCCCCCCAAGAATAGTCAGTCCATTCCCTTTCTATGTCCCTGATTCTATTATAATCAACAGTTCATTCTGTTCATCAGATTATTTATTCACTTGATTCTTAGATTCACTTGTTGATAGATGTATATTTGTTGTTCATAATTTGTATCTTTACCTTTTTCTTCCTCTTCCTCTTCTTAAAGGATACCTTTCAGCATTTCATATAATCCTGGTTTGGTGGTGAGGAACTCCTTTAGCTTTTCCTTATCTGTGAAGCACTTTATCTGACCTTCGATTCTGAATGATAGCTTTGCTGGATAAAGTAATCTTGGTTGTAGGTTCTTGGTATTCATCACTTTGAATATTTCTTGCCACTCCCTTCTGGCCTGCAAGGTTTCTGTTGAGAAATCAGCTGACATTCCCTTGTAGGTAACTGAGTTTCTTTCTCTTGCTGTTTTTAAGATTCTCTCTTTATCTTTTGCTCTTGGCATTTTAATTATGATGTGTCTTGGTGTGGTCCTCTTTGGATTCCTTTTGTTTGGGGTTCTCTGCGCTTCTTGGACCTGTAAGTCCATTTCTTTCACCAGGTGGGGGAAGTTTTCTGTCATTATTTCTTCAAATAGGTTTTCAATATCTTGCTTTCTCTCATCTTCTGGCACCCCTATAATTCTGATGTTGGTACGCTTGAAGCTGTCCCAGAGGCTCCTTACACTATCCTCGCATTTTTGGATTCTTTTTTCATTTTGCTTTTCCGGTTGGGTGTTTTTTGCTTCCTCGCATTTCAAATCATTGACTTGATTCTTGCGCTCCTCTGGTCTGCTGTCGGGAGTCTGTATAATATTCGTTAGTTCAGTCCGTGTATGCTTAATTTCTAGGTGGCTCCCCAATATAAGATCGAGGGTCTCATTAGTTTTCTTGTAGATCTCATTAAGTTTATCGGCGGCTTCTAAACAGTTCTTGAGAGACCTTAAAAATGTGGTTCTGAACTCTATATCTTCCATTGACAATTTTGTCCTGTTTCTTTGTCTCCACATTTTGTTGTGCTTCCTTGGTGCACCCCCTAGTGGTCTTTGTGCGCAAAGTTAAACCTTGATTGTTGTAGCTAATACCACGGAGGGTTTGACCTCCAGGCCAAGTGGCTATGAGAATCAGCTGTGTCTGCAGTGAGAGAACTTCTGTCCTCTAGGGATGTGCTAATCTAGCCTTTGCCTGAGGCTATCCGGCAAATGCCTCTGTGCAGGGCTTGGGCGGGGCTGGTCGCACAGGATCAATAGGGTGGGCCGGAGAGAGCAGTTATGGGGGCTCTTAGTCCTGTCCCCAGGGGCTATGCCTCTCTGAGTCCCAGCACCCGCTGCAAAGCTTGGAGAGAAAGATGCACTCGCTCTGACCGAAGCCAGACAGTCCCGCTTCTCCCATTTGAGTCTGGGTCCCTAAAGACTCGCCTGTATCTGGAGCTCAGAGTCTGCGTCTCCCTCCTGATTAAAAACGCCAATCGCGCCCTCCGCCGCCAGCCCACTCCGGGCACTCCGCACCTCAGAATTTGACTTCAGCACTGCGCCTCCTCTGAGTGTCCGTATGCGTTTCTCTTTCCTCCTAGTTGTAGGACTTCCACTCAGCCAGCGTTCCTGTGGTTCTGGGTGATGTCCCTTCTGTTTTTTGGTTTCACTTTTGAAGTAGTTGTTCAAAGCATCAAACTCTGGCGTTAACCTATGCCGCCATCTTGGTTCTGAGTTTTCTCTCTTTCTAGCAAAGGGCCACTTTCATAGGGCCCTGTCACTAGATTACCCTGTGCCTGTCAGAAAGCTCTTTTCTATTTCTTACATCTTCCCAGTTCTAGTCACTAACCCTGCAAGAGGACCAGAACAGTAAGATGATCCTCTCCTTGGATAAACTCTCCTTACTCCTGCCTAGTAACTTGAGAATGAGAAATAAAGGCAGAGTTGGGGATCAGAATGCTGGGGTCCTGCCCCAGCAGGTCCAGGGGTCCCCAAAGGTGTGGATGGAGCCGGCAAAGAAGGAATGACACAGAGGCAGCGTTCAGTTGATCAGCAACCTAGCCAGGATCTCTAGCCGAGTTCTGGTCAGGATCTCCAGCGAAGTTCTGGTTAGGATCTCCAGCCAGGTTCTGTGTCCATGTTCTCGTGCTAGGTTCTCCAGCCAGGTTCTCTTGCTAGGTTCTGTCTCTAGGTTGTGTTGCCAGTTTCTGTCCAGGATCTTTTGCCATGTTCTGTCTCTAGGTTCTGTGTCTAGGTTCTGTGTCTAGGTTCTGTGTGTAGGTTCTGTGTCTCAATTACTTTGTAATTTTTTAAATTCATGTTTTTATTTATTTTTTATTGTTAAAAGTATTACAAATAGTAGTACATGTGTCTCCTTTTTCTCCCATTGAACTTCCCCCGGCCTACCCACCTCCCAGCACATGCGCTCACCCCTCTAGTGTCTGTGCCCATTGGTTATGCTTATATGCATGCATACAAGTCCTTTGGTTGATTTCTTAACACCCACCTCAACCCTCCCTTGCCTTCCCACTGAAGTTTGACAGTCTGTTCAATGCTTCCTTGTCTATGTACTTATTTTTTTTTAATGAGTTTATGATGTTCTTTACATTCCACAAATGAGTGAGATCAAGTTATATTTACTAGTATCTTGCTCTGACTGGCTTATTTTGCTTAGCATAATGCTCTCCAGTTCCAGCCATGCTGTTGCAAATGGTAATAATTCCTCCTCTTAAGAGCAGCATAGTATTCCATTGTGCAGATGTACCACAGTTTCCTAATTCACTCATCTGCTGATGGGCACTTAGGCTGTTCCCAAATCTTAGCTATTGTAAATTGTGCCGCTATGAACATAGGGGTGCATATAATCTTTCTGAATTGTGTTTCTGTTTTCTTAGGATATAATCCTAGAAGTGGGATTACTGGGACAAATGGAAGTTCCATTTTTAATTCTTTCAGGAAATGCCATTCTGTTCTCCACAGTGGCTGCACCAGTCTGCATTCCCATCAGCAGTTCAAGAGGGTTCCTTTTTCTCTGCATCCTCACCAGCACTTGTCATTTGTTGATTTGTTGATGATAGCCATTGTTGTTTTGATTTGCATCTGTCAGATGATTAGTGATGTTGAACATGTTTTCATATGCATCTTGGCCTTTTGTATGTCTTCTTTTGAAAAGTGTCTATTTAAATACTGTGCCCATTTTTTGATTGGATTATTTGTCTTCCTTTTGTTAAGTTGTATGAGTTCCCTATAAATTTTGGAGATTAAACCCTTATCTGATATAACATTGACAAGTATGTTCTCCCATGCAGTGGGCTTTCTTGTAGTTTTATTTGATGATCTATTTTGCTGTGCAGAAGCTTTTTATTTTGATGTAGTCTCATTTGTTTATTTTCTGTTTAGTTTCCATTGCCCTAGGAACTGTATTGGTAAAGATATTGCTATGACAAATGTGTGCTATTTTGCTGCCTATGGCTTCTTCTAAGATTTTTATGATTTCCCATCTTACAAATAAGTCCTTTATACATTTTGAGTTTATTTTTGTGTATGGTGTACATTGGTGGTCTAGTTTCATTTTTTGGCATGTATCTGTCCAATTTTCCCAACACCATTTATTGAAGAGACTGTCTTGACTCCACTTTATGCTCTTGCCTCATTTGTCAAATATTAATTGAGCATAGTGTCTTGTTTCAATTTTGGGTTCTCTGTTCTGTTCCATTGATCTATATGTCTGTTCTTGTGCCAGTACCAGGCAGTTTTTAGAACAGTGGCTTTGTAGTATAGCTTGATATCTAGAATTGTGATCCGTCCAACTTGGTTCTTCTTTCTCAAGATTACTGCAGCTATTCATGGCCTTTTTTGATTCCAGATGAATTTTTGGAGAGTTTGTTCTAGGTCTTTGAAGTATGATATTGGTATTTTAATGGTGATTGCATTGAATTTATAGATTGCTTTGGTTAGTATGGGCATTTTAATGATGTTGATTCTACCAATCCATGAACATGGTATATTCTTCCATTTGTTTATGTCTTCCTCTATCTCTTTTTTTCAACATCCTGTAATTTTCTGAATACAGGTCCTTTACCTCTTTGCGTAAATTTATTCCTAACTATCTTAATTGTTTTGGTGCAATGGTAAATGGGATTTTTTTTGTTTGTTTTGTTTGTTTGTTTTAGTTTCTTTTTCTGTGAATTCATTATTGGTGCATAAAAAGGCCATAGACTTCTGGGTGTTAATTTTGTATCCTGCTACATTGCCAAAATCATTTATTAAGTCTAGTACTTTTTTTTTTATGGAGCCTTTAGGGTTTTCTATGTACATTATCATGTCATTTGTGAATAATGACAATTTTACTTCTTCTTTTCCAATTTGGATGCCTTTTATTTTTTCTTCTTGTCTGATCACCCTGACTAGTAATTCCAGTACTATGAAGAATAGGAGTGGTGAGAGTGGGCATTCCTGACTTTTTCCTGTTCTTAGGGGAAATGGTTTTAGTTTTTGCCCATTGAGTATGATGTTGGCTGTAGGTTTGTCATATATGGATTTTATTGAGGTATGATTCTTCTATTCCCACCTTACTAGGAGTTTTTATCAAGAAAGGGCATTGAGAAACCAAGATGGTGGCATAGGTAAACACCGGAAATTGCTGCCTCCCACAACAACTTTGAAAATACAACTAAAAGACAAAACGGACATCATCCAGAACCACAGGAAGGCTGGCTGAGTGGAAATTCTACAACTAGAAGGAACGAGAAAAGCACACTGAGACCCAGAGGAGCTGCGACAGTAAAGTGCAGAGATACGGAGGCTCGAGCATGTGGAAAGGGGCTGGCACCTGAGGACGTGGCTGTCTTTTTGAATTAGGAAGGAGTCACAAGCTCCTGACTGCTCTGAACTCCAGTTCCAGGAAGTCTCTGGGGACCCAAGACTTATACGGGGAGAAACTAGACTGTCTGGCAGCAGGCAGAACTCAGAACTTGAGGGCGGCTTTCCCTCAGAGGTTCTTGCAGCGATTACCAGGACACTGAGATGAGCGGCCCCGTAGGGCAGGGCTGAGGATCAGCCATAGCTGCTTGCTCCTCCCTTTGATTCCCTGAGACCCCGCCCCACCCAGGCTGTGGCAGAGGCTTTTGCATATGAATGCCCTGGCCCTTTGCAAGCTGAAAATTACCTAACAAATTACAGCTGGGCCAGACAGACCCAGAACTTCCAAGAGAAGGCCCAAGGCCCCACAGCAGTTTGCATTGCTTCACAGCTGGGCTGCATCTGGGCACCTCCAAACCCCAAACAAGGAAGAGGAATCTGCAGATCTCTTGTGCCCTCCAAACCCCAAACAAGGAAGAGGAATCTGCAGATCTCTTCATAGCTCCTGCTGGGTAGCCTCAGGCAGAGGCTAAATTAGCACTTCCTTAGATCCAAGAGCCAGTGTACCCAGTGGTCAGAGTGGGACCATCCAGATTACAACTCCTCAGATCCATAAGGGACACACTCAGGGGGCAGACTCAGTGAGCACCAAAGCCCCACTGAAGCAAGTCTTGCCCCAGAAGGGTGTCTTCAGCACAGAAATTCCCCCACTGCAGACACAGCTGATTCTCACTGCCAATTAGCCTGGAGGTCAATTCCTCCAAGTGATACCTACAACAATCAAGGCTTAACTACAACAAGACGGTGCACAAAGCCCACAAGGGGGTGCACCAAGAGTGTCCACCTCAGGTAACTAGGGAGGCTGAGCCACTGGGACCTATAGGACACCTAGCACACAAAAACACTCTACCAACACAGGGAAGCAGCCAAAATGCGGAGACAAAGAAACAGGTCACAAATGACAGAAATGGAGGAAAGCAAACAACTGGATATAGAGTTCAAAACCACGTTTATAAGGTTTTTCAAGAATTTTATGGAAACAGCCGATAAATTTAGTGAGACCCTGGAGGATATGAAAAAAGACCAACTAGAAATTAAACATACACTGACTGAAATAAAGAATAATATACAGAGATCCAACAGCAGACAAGAGGATCCCAAGAATCAAGTCAAAGATTTGAAATACGAAGAAACAAAAAATAACAAACCGAAAAAGCAAAAAGAAAAAAGAATCCAAAAATATGAAGATAGTGTAAGGAACCTCTGGGACAACTTCAAGTGTACCAACATCAGAATTATAGGGGTACCAGAAGAAGAGAGCGGACAAGATATTGAAAACCTAGTTGAAGAAATAATGACAGAAAACTTCCCCTACCTGGTCAAAGAAATAGACTTACAAGTCCAGGAAGTGCAGAGAACCCCAAACAAAAGGAATCCAAAGAGGACCACACCAAAACACATCATAATTAAAATGCCAAGAGCAAAAGACAAAGAGAGAATCTTAAAAACAGCAAGAGAAAGAAACTCAGTTACCTACAAGGGAGTACCCATACGACTGTCAGCTGATTTCTCAACAGAAACTTTGCAGGCCAGAAGGGAGTGGCAAGAAATAGTCAAAGTGATGAATAGCAAGAACCTACAACTAAGATTACTTTATCCAGCAAAGCTACCATTCAGAATAGAAGGTCAGATAAAGAGCTTCACAGATAAGAAAAAGCTAAAGGAGTTCATCACCACCAAACCAGCATTATATGAAATGCTGAAAGGTATTCTTTAAGAAGAGGAAGAAGAAAAAGGAACTCTTACCATTTGCCACAGCACGGATAGAACTGGAGAGCATTGTGCTAAGTGAAATAAGCCAGTCAAAGAAGGATAAATACCACATGATCTCACTCATTTGTGGAATATAATGAACAACATAAACTGATGAACAAGGACTGATCCAGAGACGGAGAGGCATTGATTGGACTGTCGGGCCTTGGAGGGAAGGTAGGGGAGGGTGGGGGTAAGGGGGAAAGATAAACCAAAGGACTTATATGCAAGTATATAGGCCTAACCAATGGACACGGACAACGAGGGGGGGGGGTGAGGGTATGATTGGGGGGGAGGGGGTAACGTGGGAATAAGGACACATATGTAATATCTTAATCAATAAAAAATAGATTTTAAAAAAAAGAAAGGGCATTGAATTTTGTCAAATGCTTTTTCTCCATCAATTGATATTATTATATTAGTCACCTGGTGCATGAAATTTGTGCATGGGGGGGTCCCCTCAGCCCAGCCTGAACCCTCTCCAATCCGAGGCTCCTCAGGGGATGTCCGACTGCCAGTTTAGGCCCAATCCCAAGGATTGGGCCTAAACTGGAAGTAGGACATCCTTCTTACAATCTTGGACTGCTGACTCCTAATTGCTCACCTGCCTGCCTGTTTGATCACCCTTAACTGCCCCCTTTGCTGGTCTGATCGCCCCTCGTTGCCTCTGGGTGCCAGCCTGATCGCCCCTAACTGCCCCCTCCCTGCCAGCCTGGTTGCTCCTAACTGCCTGCCATTGGCCTTGTCTCCCCTAACTCCCCCCCCCCCCCACCAGCCTGGTTGCCCGCAACTTTGCCCCTTGCTAGCCTATTTGCCCCTCACTGCTCCCCTGCCAGCCTAATCACCGCAATTGCCCTCCCTGCTGGACTGGTTGGCCCCAACTACACTCCCCTGCTTGGTTACCCCTTATTCCCCCCCCCAGGCTGGTCGCCCCCAACTACCCCCCTCTTCCAGCCTGGTTGCCCCCAACTGCCCCATCTGCTGGCCTGGTCACCCCCAACTGCCCCCCCTGCTGGCCTGGTTGCACCTCATGGCCCCCCCTGTTGACCTGGTCACCCCAAACAACCTGCTTGTTCAATCATTTGATCGTCCCTCACTAACCCCGCTGCCAGCCTGGTCATAGGCAGCCGTCTTGTGAGGGTGTGATGGCTAATTTGCATATTACCTCTATTATATAGGATGGTATTTGTCTCTCAATTTGTTTATGTGGTGTATCAGGTTTATTGATTTGCGGATATTGTACCATCCTTGCATTCCTAGAATAAATCCCACTTGGTCATGGTGTATGATCTTTCTAATGCAATGATGGATCTGATTTGCTCGAATTTTGTTGAGAATTTTGGCATCTATGTTCATGAGGGATATTGGCCTGTAAGTCTCTGTCTTTGTAGTGTCTTTTTCTGGTTTTGGGATTAGGATAATGCTGGCTTTGTAGAAAGAGCATTATGTGTTCCTTCCGCTTTAATTTTTTGGAATAGTCTGAGGAGGAAAGGTTTTATTTCTTCTTTGAATGTTTGATAAAACTCCCCTGTGAAGCCATTTGGGCTTTTGTTTGTTGGAATTTTTTTGATTACTACTTCAATTTCCTCCATAATTATCAGCCTATTCAGCTTTTTTTGTTCTTCTTGATTGAGTTTTGGAAGGTCATATTTTTCTAGGAATATGTCCATTTCTTCTAGGTTGACCAGTTTGTTGAAATGGAGTTACTAGTAGTATTTATTTCTTTTACAATTCTTTGTATTTCTGTTGGTTCTTTTGTTATTTCGCCTCTTTCATTTATGATTTTGTTTATTTGGATGCTCTCTCTTTGCTTCTTGGTGAGCCTAGTTAGAGGTTCATCAATCTTGTTTATCCTTTCAAAGAACCAGCTCTTGGTTTCATTGATCTTTTTTATTTTTTTTGTTTGTTTTTGGTCTCTATATTATTTATTTTTGCTCTGATCTTTATTATTTCCTTCCATCTGCTTACACTGGGTTCTTATTGTTGCTGTCTTTCTAATTCTTCAAGTTGCAGAGTTAGATGGTTTATTTCCAGTTTTTTCTTGTTTTTTGAGGTAGGCCTGTAATGGGGTATTAAATTCTCCTACTATGATTGTATTTCTGTCAGTCTCTTCCCTGATATCTTCCAGAAGTTGTTTTTGTTTTTGTTTTATGTATTTGGGTGCTGCTGCATTAGGTGCATATATGCTTACCATAGTTATATCCTCCTGTTTTAGCAATCCCTTTAGAATTATGAAGTAGACTTTCTTGTCTCTTGTTATGGCCTTCACTTTGAGGTCTATTTTGTCTGATATAAGTATTGCTACCCCAGATTTTTTTTTCATTTCCATTTGCCTGAAAGATACTTTTCCATCCCTTCACTTTCAGTCTGTGTAAGTACCTTGTTCTGAGGTGGGTGTCTTGTAGCAGCTTATATATGGGTCATATGTTTTCATCCATTCAGCCACTTGCTATCTTTTGATTGGTGCATTTAGTCCATTTATGTTTAAGGTTATTATTTTTTATTATATTTTTATTGATTTTTTTTACAGAGAGGAAGGGAGAGGGATAGAGAGTTAGAATCATTGATGAGAGAGAAACATCGATCAGCTGCCTCCTGCACACCTCCTACTGGGGATGTGCCTGCAACCAAGGTACATGCACATGACCAGAATTGAACCTGGGACCTTTCAGTCCGCAGGCCAATGCTCTATCCACAGAGCAAACCACTTAGGGCAAGGTTGTTATTGATAGGTACTTGTTTGTAGCCATTTCTATTCTTTATGCCTGTGTTCCTTCTTTCTTTTCTATTTCTGCTTTTTACAACAGTCCCTTTAGCATTTCTTGCATTGATGTCGTAGTAGTGATAAACTCCCTTAGACTTTTTTTTTTTTTTTTTCTGAGAGGCTCCTGATTTCCCCTTCAATTTTGATTGATATCCTTGCTGGATAGAGTATTCTTGGATTTAGTCTTTTGCTTTGCATCACTTTGTTTATTTCATTCCATTCTCTTCTGGCCTAATATGTTTCTGTTGAGAAATCATTTGATAATCTGATGTGAGATCCTTTGCAGGTAACTCTCTGTCTCTCTCTTGCAGCCTTTAAGATTCTCTCTTTGTTGTTAACATTTGCCATTGTAATTACAATGTTTCTTGGTGTGGGTCTTTTGGGGTTCATCTTGTTTGGGACTCTGTGTTTTTGTGTCTTTTTTTCTTCCCCATATTAGGGAAGTTTTCTGTCATTATTTCTTCAAATAGGCTCTCTAATCCTTGCTGCTCTTCTTGTCTTTCTGGCACCCCTGTTATATGTATGTTGCTTTGTTTCATGTTGTCCCAAAGCTCTCTTAGGCTCTTCTCCTGCTTTTTAATTTTTTCTACACTTGCTTGTCAGATTGGGTTTGTTTCTCTACCTTATCTTCTAACTCACTAATTCGGTCCTCTGCTTCTCCTAGTCGACTGTTGAAACCTTCCATTGCGTTTTTTATTGTAGCTATATCACTTTTGATTTCCTTCTGATTTTTGCATAGGTTGTTGATTTTCTTATCCATCTGGTTTATGAACTCTATAACCATTACTCTTAATTATTTTTTTTTAAATATTGCATGCCTTATATCCTTTATATCCTTTCTTAGCAATTCCTTCTTTTCTTTCCTTTGGGATTGTTTTCTTGTCTCCCCATTCTTGCTGTCACCAGAAGGTCCAAGCGCTGAGTTGCAAAGGCTTGATCCGTGTGCAGCAGGAGCATCGTGGCACCATAGCATCAATGAACAGCTCAGGCATCAAGATGTCTGGCTGCCATGGGTCAGCAGAAGCTGCATGCACTGAGAATCAGAGTACCTGCATGCATGCGCCAACAATCGGAGTCACGGGTGCTCGGTGCATCCTCATGCATGCACTGAGAATCAGAGTCCCCAAGCACACCGGGAATCAGAGTCCACACGCACTGAGAATGGGAGTCACTGATGCTCAGTGCCCCCTCATGCATGTCCTGAGAATCAGGGTCCCTGTGCTTGCGCTGAGAATCGGAGACGCTGGAGCTTGGTGAGGACTTGCACATTCCAAGAATCAGTCCCTGCAAGCACACCAAGAATCAGAGTCTCTGTGCACGTGCCAAGAATCAAAGTCACTGGCACTCAGCGTGACCTCACAGGCTTGCTGAAAATCAGTCCATACACACGCACGCTGAGAATCAGAGTCCCCAGCCTTCTAGGGGGGCTGGGTTGCACAGCTGTGCTGTTTTGGTGGGAGGCCCGATCGCTTGCTGCAGGTCGCTTGGGCCCTATGCCACAGCGGCTTGACAGTGGTGAGGTGGATGTACTCTGTGACTCTCAGGAATCTGAGGCTGGGAAGTTTGGAGTCTTGGTATCCGTGGTTTTACAGCTGTGGTAGTAGGCCTTTGTCCCAAGTGGCTGCAGGGTCCCGGTTTGCATCTGAGGCTAGTCTGGATGGTGGTGAGACTAGGATCCTAGTCACAACAGTTCTGCCTTGCAAGATGGCGTGGTTTTTGTGCCAGCATTGGTCACCAGGGAGTGTTTTCTGTGGCAGTGGGGTCTCGCAGTCTAAGACCGCCTGGTCCACCAGCCCCCAATATTCCTGCAGGAACTAACTGTCCCTAGCTCACACACACACACACACACACACACACACACACACACACCACACCACACACGTCCACACACTCCCCTTTCACTCCCTCACTCTTTCACACTCTCTCCCTCACTGCTGCCCTTCTGGTTGCCATCTCTTTCCTCCACTGCTTTGCTATTTTTTAAATTGAATTATTTGGCCTTTTTTTTTTTTGTTATGTCATTATTATATACTGACAATAGACCTTTACCAGAAATATGACTTGAAAATATTTTCTCCCATTCCGTAAGCTGTCTTTTTACTTTTGTGATAGCATCTTTTGATCCACAAACATTTTAATTTTGATAAAGTCCAGTTTTTATTTTTCCTTTTTGTTACTTGACCTTTTTTGGATATATATCCTTATGTTTTCTTCTAAGAGTTTTATAGTTTTAGGTTTTATATCCAGATCCTTGATTCATTTCAAGTTAATTTCTGTATATGGTGTGAGGTAGGGGTCAACTTCAGTCTTTCCATATGGATATTTGGGCCATCCCAGCTCCATTTCTTGGAAATACATTTTTTCCCTATTGAATGGTCTTGGCACCCCTGTTAAAAATCAATTGAAAATAGATGTATGAGTTTATTTCTGGGAATCTCAATTCCATTCCACTCTGTCTACATATCTATTATCATGTCAGCACCACACATTTTTTTTTTTTTATTACAGTAGCCTTGGACTAAATTTTGAAACCAATAAGTGTGAGTCCTCTAAATTTGTTTTTCTTTTTCAAGATTGTTTTGTCTATTGTGGGTCCCTTGAATTTCCATATAAATTTTATGATCAACTTCTCCATTTCTACAAAATTTTTCATTGGGATTTTTATAGGGATTGCATTGAATACGTAGATCATCTAGGGTAGTGTTGCCATCTTAACAATATTAAATCTTTAAGTGGAAATAGGTGACTTTTAATTTGTTTAGGCCTTTAATTTCTTTCAGCAATGTTTTATAGTTTATAGTAAACACGTTTTGTACTTTCATGAATGAATTTATTACTAGTATTTTATTACTAGTATGTGGGATAAATATCACATCTTCATTCTGTATAATTTACTTCATATGCTGCTGAATTCAGTTTGCTGATATTTTGTTGAGGATTTTTGCATCTAAATTCAAAGGAGATGTTGGAATATATTTTTCTTGTAAATTTTTTATTTGGATTTAGTACAGAGTACCTCATAGATCTGACAAGGGATTAATATCCAAAATATATAAATAAAATTCCTTCTAAATTTCCTTTCTGGAATGTTCATTGCTAAGCTATAGAAATACAACTAATTTTTTGTGTGGGTTGATCTTGTATCCTACAAAGTTGCTGTGTTTACTAGCCATAAGAGGTGTGTGTGTGTGTGTGTGTGTGTGTGTGTGTACTTTTTTACTTCTATATAAGATTTTGTCTTCTGAAAATAGAGATAATTCTTCCTTTTTAATTTAGATGTCTTTCATTTATTTTATTGCCTAATTGCACTAGCTAGCAGTTCTAGTAAAATGTTCAATAGAAGTTGTGAAGGAGCATCATTGCAGCTATGGGTCTTTCATAAATTAACTTTTATTATGCTGAGGAAATTCCCTTCTATTCTTAATTTGTTGAGGATTTCTATCATGAGTGTGTTGGATTATTCAGATGCTCTTTCTGCATCAATTGAGATGATCATGCACTTTGTTTTCTTCATGCTGTTAATGTGGTATCACATTAATTTTTTCATATATTGAACGGCCCTTGTATTTCTGGGATAAATATCACATCTTCATTCTGTATAATTTACTTCATATGCTGCTGAATTCAGTTTGCTGATATTTTGTTGAGGATTTTTGCATCTAAATTCAAAGGAGATGTTGGAATATATTTTTCTTGTAAATTTTTTATTTGGATTTAGTACAGAGTACCTCATAGATCTGACAAGGGATTAATATTCAAAATATATATGAAATTCATACAACTGAATACCAAAATGCAAATAAACTGAATAGACATTTTCTCAAAGACATAAAAATGGTAACAGGTATATGAAATCTGAATAGCACTAATCATCAGGAAATGCAAATCAAAGCCACAATGAGATATCATTTCACACCTATTAGAATGACAAAAAAAAACAAGTGTTGGTAAAAGTGTGGTCCTCCTAGTGAATTACTTGTTTCAATTAATGCACTTTTCAGCTCTAGAAGTTCTATTTTGTTTTTTATTAAATAATTTCTCTCTATTAATATTATCCCTTTGTAGAAAAATCATCTTATTTTAATTATTTAGACATGATTATTTTAATTCTTTGAATATATACAAAGTAGATGATTTAAAGTATTTGTATAGAAAGGCCAAAATTTGGGCCCCTTTAGTGAAAGTTTCTATTAAATGCTTTTTGTCCTGTGACTAGAATGTATTTTGTTTCTATGTGTGTCTCATAATTTTTTTGTTGAAAAATGGAGCTTTCAGATAATATGGCAACTCTTGAAATCAGACCTCAGTCCCTTCGGGTTTGTTGTTATTACTCTTTATTTGTTGTTTTTGCTGTTCTTTGTTTAATGACTTTCCTGGGCTAATCTTGCAAAGTCTGTATTCTTTTTGTATGTGAGTGTGAGGCCAAAATAAATTCTGCTTTGTTAGGTTACTGGTCAGCTAACAATTGGGCTAAGATTTCCTTAAATGCTTGGATTCAGTAAAGTCTTCTGGTCTTTGCCAAGGGACTCGGTGTGTATAGGCGCACACTTTCAACAGTCAGCCAAGTAGTTTATAAATGTGCACATCTGGCTTATGCAAGGCCTCAAGGTCAGCCAAAGATGAAAGATTAACTTCTTTTCAGGTGTTCCCTGAGCATACACACAACTCTGAACATGCATGTGGCCTTCTAGATTGCGTGGGATTATTTCAGAGATTTTCAAATTCCCCCATTAACATATTTTCCCATAATTATTGTTTTGGTCAGCCTGTTCTTGGCCCCTACTGTTATTGTTGCCTCAAGCAACTGTGGTATTTAAAAAGTGCCACTGAATGTTGTTGTTTTTTTTTTAATTTTTTTTATTGCTTAAAGTATTACAAAGAGTAATACATATATCTCCTCCCCCCCCCTTGACATTCCCCCTACCGCCACTGATTGTTTTTGACAAATGCCTTGAGTATAGGACTATTCTGCAAAGTAAGCTCTAAATCAGATCCTAATAATAACAATGCACTTGGAGTGGGTTTTTTCCAGGAAACTGTGAGACAGGTCAAAGAGTGGCAAAACTCTAGAAATGGGAATGCTCAGGGAACAGGAATTTTTAAGGAGCTCTATACCCTAGTCTGACCCTTCTTGTAACTACAAGCCTACAGATTTCCATAGCAACCAATATTTATGAGGCTTCTGACTTTCAAGGCTACTGCAGAGCAGCATAGAGGGTGATAGGGAGTAGGTTAAGTTACAAGACCATAAATCTTGCTTTTCTTACCAACATCAGCAATTTTTTCCTAAAATAAGTGATTTTCAATTGCTGCAAGCCTTTGGTTAATTTCCAGAGTCCTAGAAAGGTTAATTGTGACAATGTTGCCAGTGCTTTTGTTGCCTTTATGGAAGGGCACATTTACAGACATCTTTACTCCACATCCAGAAGTTCTAAAATGGTTCACATTTGTGGCAGTTATTATTCAGAGTTTTTGTGTGACTTCACTCTTCCAAACTCTGATAATAAGCCTTATATTTTTGCCTCCACACTAGATAAAAAAGAGAAGATATTAATGTAATTGGAACATTAAATATAATTCATGAATGGTAGCATGGATACAGGTGGGGCAGTTTTGTGAAAGATCTCTCTCATACACATACTAAATAAATACTATGCTCTGTGTATTGCAATTATGCTACCAATGCAATACCAGCAAAGCTTGTTAATACAGTAATGGTGATCAATCTACACCAATTAATCCACTGTTCCATATCCAATATCTTTATGATAAAGAAACATAGCCATCAGGCAAAGGGATAAACTTAATTGGTCTAATGAGAATAGAACCCAAAACTTTGGCCTCCATTGCATGGTGGTCTGAGTTAATTAATCCAATACTAACTAAGAAAGAAATCATCTTCATTTGGACAAGGGTTTCAAAACCCCTAACAAATATTTGACCAAATCCTTAGGTTTCTTTCACATGGTTATTTTCTGATAAAAGAGCTAACAAAAAGTGAAACAAACCCATTTATCAAATAATTGGCTGTTGGAAAAATGAGAACTGACATTAAGAAGCTATATATACATTTGAGTGGATTACTCATTTGACAGATACCATTTAAAGGAATAAGCTAGCGTATTACTCCAGTTTCTCATAGACAAGAGGGAAAATTGCTTTTGTAATTAGATATTTATAAGTATAGAGACTCCTTAACTAAATTGCCTTTCAATCTTGCAAATTCAGGGTAGAGGGTGCATCTTCTTTGGCTTAATAATGAGGCAAAAATAAAAATGGGTTAATAAACTTCATTTGCACTTAGCTATAATTATTGCAGAAGTTGTATACTTCAGGATTGCTAAAGCAGTTAAGATTTGCTCTACATAAAATTATCCCTTACTCCTGTTACATCTCAGAACATCCAACATAATTGGAAATACAGAAATAGTGGTGCATATACTATACCACAGGGGAATTTAGAAACATGTTAAGCAATAAACTATGGCATGCAGAAAAGCAATGCATCCCAAAATTTTGTATGCATGCAAATTATTTGGGGGAAATTGTCTAAACAGATTTTGATATAGGAATGCTGGGGTAGGCCCTATGATTCTGCATTTCTAGCAAACTCTCATGTGAGGCTGAGGATATTCCTTGGACCATATATTTTGTGTAGTGAGAAAGTAAATAAATCTGGGTCCTGGTTTTGACTCTACTATAACACATCATGTTTGTTATTCTTTTTATTTTTTTAAGCTATATTGTTGTTTCATGCTTTCTCAGATCCTTTCTGGCTTGAAAAAATACATAAAAATGAGAAAATATCAATATTACAAAAGTATAAGCAAAAATAGTATATCTAATGAATAAAGTAAAACATTTCACACAGTTCAAAGAAAGGAAATATGTCAAAATATCTAAAAGAATATAACCAGCTGATTTAAAGGATAAGAGAGACTATTCCAGATTTGCATATACATCTATAAAAAAAAAGCACCCAGGATTGGATGTTAGGAATCCTGATTTATAGCATGTGCTCTACCTTAACTACCTCTGTGTGTGAGACCTCAGGCAGTCTGTTAGCCTCCTTCTTTTTGGGTCCAAAAGAAAGGATTTGGAATAGTTCATCTCCAAGTTATCTTGTAGCACTAACACTTTCTTCTCTGCTTCTGTTATGAACCACTTGGCCTATGTAGATAATTTTCTCCCCTTTCAAATCTCTGTTTGGCATTTTTTTTTTCAAAATCTGAGAGATGCCATAGTTTCTTTAGGTTGAAAGAAAATCTAAAATCACTTCAAGGTGGATAACTAAGCCATGCCAGGTTTCCATACAGGCAGTATTTATTAGCTGGCCTTTCAAGTCTCTAGTGAACCCAATGGGCTTTGCTTTCCCTAACAGAGAATCAGCCCAACTGGATTTTGCCCAAGGCCACAGTTCCAAGTGGGGGTTCTGCCAAAGGCCAATGTCCAAGCTGAGAGGAACATCTACCTCCACTTCCATGGCCTCTCAGTTTGGATTGTTAATTAATTACAGATGCAGTTTTCTGCCCATTTATGTCCAGGACAGGCCAACAGAAAAACGAACCAAATCTTTCCCAGACTTTCATGGGGACCACTACTGTAGGGAGATTACTTGGTGGGTTTAGTAATAATGTATCTGTAGAACTGACTGTTCAGAGAAGTATAGAAAACTGTGACATGAAAATAAAATTGTTTTCTTCCAAGTATAATTAAGAAGCAGTAGATTGTTCTGTTTATGAGTATATTACAGAGTTTGAACCTTCACTCTGCACTGTATGACAATGGGGCAAACTGACCTTTCCCTAGCTCACTTTCCTCCTCTGTACAATGTGTTTGTTTTAACGATTAAATGAGGTAATGGATGTTCTTGTTATTCTAAGTATAGTTTACAGACCAGCAGCATCAGCCTCACCTGGGAGTGTGTTAGAAATGCAGAATATCAGGCCCCACCCCAGACTTATTGAATCAGAATCTTTAGTGTAAACAAGATTCTCATATGTTAAGCACTCAGCGCAATGCCTGCTTCATAAGAAGTGTTCATTAATCAGAAATCCTTGTTATTAGCATCTTCTTGATCTTATTCCTCACTTTATTCTCACCACCATCCTGTGGGGTAAGCATGATAGTAATTTTGTAGCTTGCCTGATTCCCTGCATTCATTACTAGAGCCCACCATTAGCCTCCTCATCTGCAGAAGGCCACCTGCCTTTCTTCTGCTCTATTGCTCAAATTCCTTTTCACCACTCCTAGTTTTTGAAGGTTTAAAGGTCCATTTAAGGAACACCACACTGCCCAACATATGGAGATTCTGTCTGGATTTCACACATTTATCACATTTTTACTCTCTGGAATCAATCATGTCATGTTCTATAAATATTTTAGTTATTTTGATATAGTTGTTAACATGGGCTCTGAAGTTAAAATTCTGTCTCCACCACTTACTAGCTTTGTGATCTTTGTAAAGTCACTTAAATTCTTTGAGCTTATTATGTGAAATGTAATTTAAATGTACTAATATAGATAAAGCATGCCATACATAGCAAGTGCACAACAGATGAGAGCTCTTAATATTATCATTGCTGTTCATTGTTAACTAGTGGCCTGGTGCACAGATTTGTGCACATTGAAAGGAAATTAATTAGAAGAAAGATTTGTATGGTAATTATGCTACTGCAAAAATTACATGTCAAAATAGTATCCTATCTAATAATAGACAAACATGGTAATTAACTGTACCTCTGACACGCTTCCCATTGGCTAATCAGGGCAATATGCAAAAAAACTGCCAACCAAGATGGCAGCCGGCAGCCAGGCAGCTGAAGCAAACAGGAGGCTTGCTTGCTCCAGTGATGGAGGAAGCCAAGGTTCCCCGTCTGCCGCTGCCAGCCTCTGAGCTGCACTCTAAGAAACAATGTTGCAATTATAGAAGCTAAACAAACCCCAGAAACCTGCCTTCAGCCAGCCGGGCCTCAGAGCTGGAGTTGCAACAGTGTTTAAATTATAGAAGCCAAACAAACCCAGATATCTGCTTTCAGCAGCTGAGGTCTCAGAGCTGGAGCTGAGCCTCAAAGCTAAAGCCGGCTCTCAGTTCCAATGACAGCCATAGAAGGTAAATAAATCCCAGAATAAAAAAAAAAAAAAGAAAAAAAGGAGAGGTTAGGAGCTTCAGTCACCCACCAGTCTGAAAACGGCCGTCAGCCCTTCACCCAGACTGGCCAGGCACCCCAGTGGGGACCCCCATGCTGAAGGGGGTGTGACCAGCTGCAAACAACCATCATCCCCTCATCCAGGCTGGCCAGGCACCCAAGCGGGACCCCTACCCTGATCCGGGACACCCTTCAGAGCAAACCAGCCAGTCCCCTCCCATGCACCAGGCCTCAATCCTATATAGTAAAAGGGTAATATGCAAACTGACCCTAACAGCAGAAGGACTTGGAATGACTGGTCACTATGACATACACTGACCACCAGGGGGAAGGTGCTCAATGCAGGAACCGCCCCCTGGTGGTCAGTGCGCTCTCACATGGGAGGAGCTCTGCTCAGCCTCAAGCCAGGCTGATGGCTGCCAGTACAGCAGTGGTGGTGGGAGCCTCTCCCGCCTCCTCAGCAGCGCTAAGGATGTTCAACTGCAGTTTAGGCCTGCTCTCCACTGGCAAGTGGACATCCCCGAGGGCTGCCGGGCTGCCAGAGGGATGTCTGATTGCCATCTTAGGCCCAATCCCCCAGGGAGAGGGCCTAAGCCAGCAGGTGGTCATCCCCTGAGGGGTCTCAGACTGCGAGAGGGCACAGGCCAGGCTGAGGGACCCCCCTCCCCCGCCCCCGAGTGCACAAATTTTTGTGCACCAGGCCTCTAGTATATAATATAGTATTATAAAATTAAAATACAAGATATTTTAATATCGCTATTCACCCTTTCTCTATAATAGAAGTGTCAGAGATGAAAGAAATGAGTTTATTTTTAAATTGTCAGTGCGCATCATATGTACTGGCCAGTTGGTCACATGCAATTGGTGCCAGTGAGAGCTTTATATGTATCATGCATGAGTGACTCAACATTTATTTTTAAATTGCCAGTGCATATCATATATACCAGCTGACTAGTTGATCAGATGGTCAGGTGGATGGACAGTCAGTCACTTAGCCTTTTATATATATAGACTAGAGGCCCGGTGCACAAAAATTTGTGCACTCGGGGGAAGGGGGGGTCCCTCAGACCGGCCTGTGCCCTCTTGCAGTCTGGGACCCCTCGGGAGATAACGACCTGCTGGCTTAGGCCTGCTCCCGGGTGGCAGAGGGCAGGCCCAATCCCTAGGTGCAGCCCCTGGTCGGCTCAGAGCAGGGCCGATTGGGGAGTTGGGGCGCCGCCCCTTGTCATGCACAGAGCAGGGTGGATTGGGAGGTTGCGATGCCACCCTCAGTCACGCTCAGGGTAGGGCCGATTGGGGGGTTGGGGCACCGCCCCCTGTCACACTCAAGGCAGGGTCGATGGGGAGGTTGCGGCGCCACCCCCTGTCACGCACAGAGCAGGGCCCATCAGGGGGTTGGGGCTCCATACCCTGTCATGCACAGAGCAGGGTCAATCAGGGGGTTGGGGAGCTCCCCCCTGTCATGCACAGAGCAGGGCCGATCAGGGGGTTGAGGAGCTCCCCCCTGTCACTCACAGAGCAGGGCCCATCAGGGGGGTTGGGGCTCCATACCCTGTCATGCACAGAGCAGGGTCAATCAGGGGGTTGGGGAGCTCCCCCCTGTCATGCACAGAGCAGGGCCGATCAGGGGGTTGAGGAGCTCCCCCCTGTCACTCACAGAGTAGGGCCGATAGGGGAGTTGGGGCACTGCCCCCTGTCACACTCAGGGCAGGGAGGATCAGGGGGTTGGGGCGCCGCCCTCTATCACCCACAGAGCAGGGCCGATCAGGGGGTTGGGGCACTGCCACTGTCATACTCAGGGCAGGGCCAATGGGGAGGTTATGGCTCTACCCCATCACACACAGAGCAGGGCCCGTGGGGGGCGGGGGCGTTGGGGCCCCTCCCCCTGTCACACACAGAGCTCCATGGCGACCAGGCGGTTTGGGCACTGCCCCCTGTCATGCTGATCCCGGTTCCAGGAGGCCTCGCGGCTCTGCTGATCCCAGTGCTGGGAGGCATATTACCCTTTTACTATATAGAGTAGAGGCCTAGTGCATGGGTGGGGCTGGCTGGTTTGCCCTGAAGCGTGTCCTGCATCAGGGTGGGGGTCCCCACTGGGGTGCCTGGCCAATCTGGGTGAGGGGATGATGGCTGTTTGCAGCTGGTCACACACCTTTCAGGGTGGGGGTCTCCACTGGGGTGCCTGGCCAATCTGGCTGAGGGGCTGAGGGCTGTTTTCAGGCTGGGACTGAAGCTCCCAACCGCTCCTTTTTTTCTTTTTCTTTTTTTTTATTCTGGGCCAGCTTTAGCTCTGAGGCCTCAGCTGCTGAAAACAGGTTTCTGGCCTTTGTTTACTGTCTGTATTTGATACAATGTTGCGGTCTGGCTGGCTGAAGCCCGGCTGAGTAAAGCAGGTTTCTGGGGATTTTTTAGCTTCTTTATTCGCAACATAGTTGCTTAGAGTTGCAGCTGAGAGGCCGGCAAGTCAGTCGGGGAACATTGGAGTCCTCCGTCACTGAAGCAAGCAAGCCTCCCTGTTCGCATCAGCTGCCTGGCTGCCAGCCGCCATCTTGGCTGCCAGTTAATTTGCATATCTCGGCCCTACTCTGTGAGTGACAGGGGGATTAGCCAATGGGAAGGGTAGCAGTCGTACGCCAATTACCATGTTTCTTTTTTATTAGTGTAGGTTTTCATAATTGCATTGTCTCTGTCACTTTATCTTCACAAAACAAGGTAAGTAGTATTGCATCTATTTTCAGATACAGAAATATGAAGTAATAACTTACCTAAAGCTAGAGAGTTAATTTGTACAGACCAAGTATAAAACTCAGTCTGCCTTCCTACTATATCCCACCAATTCATAAGGTAAGTAATGTGGAATATTAAAAAGGATTCTGGGTCTGGGCATAAGGATAGGATAGAGAATGCCAAATGAGGGTATAACCAATTGTCAGTCTGAAGAAATGGCAACTGCTTTAATCCAAGTGTATCAAAATCAACTACAATACAATTCAGTTTATAGGCCTAAAATGAGATGCCAGAATAGAATTTTAAATCAAACAGCCATCACCACAAAATCAATTTCAGTAGTAGCCCAGAGACTATTGTTTACTGACTAAGCCAACAAAGCGTATTTTCTTCTTTGTCTTCTTACAGGACTGCACACCTACTACAGGGCCCTTTGAGCTAGGTCAACCACAAGAGACAAGGTGAGTTAATGAGGAAAGAATCATTGGCAAATCTAATGTGCATAATAAGCCCTATGCTAAGAACGACTTAAAAAACATTTAATGTGGATTAAAAGGGAAGGCTACATGAACACAGGTGGATCCAGGAATAGAATAACGGTCATTTGGTCTTTGAGACACTAAAGGGAAAGAGGGAGAATGTGTTTGGAAAAGTTCAGATAGGTGAGGGCGTCCCCCCACCCCCACCCCCCCCGCCCACCAAATGATCTCATTGCTAATGGCAATGGAAATTAATACAGCCCCCTTGGAAAATAATATTGTAATATGGACCAAGAGCCTTAAAATGCCTTTGACCCTGTAATTCTACTTCAGGGAATCTATCCTAGAGAGATACTATCTAATATGGGGGGAAGAAGTTTTATTCTTCACAAAAGACCTATGTAAGATCTGACAATCTTGGTAGCATGATTGATGAATGTGAAGCTTGAAAATGTTTTTCCTCTTCAGGCCCCAGTGGTCATAGTGAACAAAGGGTCTAATATAGCAAGCACTTTACCACTTTCTATTTTTCTTATATGAACTTTTGTTATATGAACATGGACCTCTGGTTTTAACCTTTTACACACGTTCTCACATTATCAAAAGCTGACATAACTGAGGGATTAATTACTTTTTGAAAACCTTTTGTGCAGATTGTCTTAAATATCAAATACTGTTCAACATATTTATCTACTTCTTTATGGAGGAATTTTAAGCTGCAAAGTCTGTCTGACTTTCTACCCTCTGCAATTTTCTCCAACGAAATAGGGTATTGATAGCATTGCCAACTTAAAATCAACCAGCAATGTTATTCTAAAGCTGTTTTGTCCTTCACTAAAATAGATTTCTATATAACTTTTCAGGAACATAGGTATTTCATAAAGTTGAACACATCTGGAGTTCTTTTCCTGACTTAACTCTATTCTGCATAGCAAGATTGAATGCAAATTATCTTTTCATTTTATTTTGAACATATATCTGAATACAGTTCACCTTCTTGGCTATTACCAAAAGACTTGGAATTTAAAAAGTATAGGATGAAAAGGTTTTGGAAAGGTCAGGAACAGTTAAGCACTAAGCCCCTATAATGTTAATGGTCAGAGAATATTAGAGACTATTCTGAATTGGTATTTTCACAATAATAGCCTCTTACCTTTGTTATCTGAAAATATCCTTGGGTTCTAGGATAATCGATTTTTAGTTGATCGTCTGTTTATGTAATTATTATGATTATGATTTATTACCTAATTACTTGAAGTGCATGTAATCAGCTATAACATATAATTACATAATTGAGTCATTGTAAAAAATACTTGTGAAACTGAATATAATGCTTTGTACATCTACAAAAGATAAATACTTTTAATTTTTATTTATATTGGTTAAATGGATTTTTGTTTGCTTTTGGTGTGGTTACCTTGTTTGAGTCTTAAGAGATTCCACATAGCATTTCAAGGAAAATGACTACACTTTAGTTCCCCATCTTCCAAATTTCATGGTGAAAATCTGACTTTTCCCCAAACTCATTATTTCTCTTGTGCAAACAGATTATTTAAAATAGCTCTCTATACAACGTTTGGGGCCCTGAGGGTGCGCAGGTGTAACACAAGATAACACTATCAAGAGACAAATAATGCATTTCTAGTCATTTTTACATATAACTGTGTACATATGCCTATGTGAAAAAGTCATCATAATTACAACTCAGGATACCCGATTTGAGTTCTTTGGGTTTTTAAATGATCTAATGTAAAAGTAAATTAATTATTATATTTGCCTATAAGGAAGGGTTGAGATAGGAAGTTTTTAATAGTAACCTGCCCATTTTTCTTTTTTCTTTTCTTTTCTTTTCTTTTCTTTTCTTTTCTTTTCTTTTCTTTTCTTTTCTTTTCTTTCTTTTCTTTTCTCTCCTTTTCTCTTCTCTCCTTTTCTTTTCTTCTTGCTTCTAGGTCATATAAATATGAATTAAGTTGGTATTTACAGTTAATGGTTAATTTTTAAAAAAATCTGTCTGATCTAAAAAATAAAGATATTGTTGTTTTTCCCAAGGAAGTAGATTTCCAATCACTAAAATCAGTTAAGCAAAGGTGCTTTTTGAGGATGTCTATAGAATCCTTTCATGGAATTACAAATTTTACTAGGTGACCTTTGAAGTCCCTTCCAAGTCTTGGATTCCACAATGTCTCTTTTTATAATTCCAGTCAAATGAAAAAATCAGTTTAGTTCAATGAAGAGGAAAGCATCACATTGCTGCAATTGTGTTTGCATTCAGGAAGAGATGACTGTCCTAAACCCACTGGGAAAGCCAAAGATGAGCAAAACTGAATGAGGCAAAGGTTATCTTTGCTAATTAATATTACTTTAAGTATAAATAACTGAAACCCATGTGGATCTTTTACTTATACCAGGTCCCTTATTAAATGTCTTTACATGTTTTATCTCATTGAATCTTTCCAACAACCTTGTGACGAGGGTATTATTTTATCTGTTTTATTGATGTGTAAACTGACAGTTCAAAATATTACTTTTCTAATGTAAAATAGTTAGAAGTGGTTGACCAGGATTTCAGTCTCCATGTATCTGAGTCTCTGAGCTCATAGCTACTCTGTCATACTGTTCCCTTCCTGGACATTTGGTTGCCTTGCTCTGCTATCTAACTCCAGGGATCAGTGCACTCCTGCTACCCTCTACTGTTAGGTAGAAGGAAGCTGATATATTCATTCACGCAGTTCTGTTTAAGCTGTGCCTTTGATTTACATTGCTTGTCTCAATGTTTTTTAATCCCAGCTGCATATTAGGTCACCAGGAGAACTTAAAAAATGCTAGTGCAAAGTCTCCAGCTTATATTAATCAAATTTGAATTTTGGTGGGAAGAACTCAGGCATCAGTCTTGTGGAAAATCTCTGATCTACAGAATACATTTCAAACACCAAAGCCCTTTACAATTTGGACACTACTTGCATTTTCACTCTCATGACCTACCTGCTATTCTCTGAATATCAAACAATTGGACACTCCAGTCCCTTAAAATTTCTTACGTATTCCTTTTGCCTGGAGTGTCCTTTTGGCCTTCTTTATCTGGTGTCCCACTCATCTTCAAGTGCCCAAGTGATTTCCTTTGCCTGTGAAATCTTCCTTAATAGCCTATGTTGAATTAATCATTCATTCCTTTTTCTCTCCCCTCAGAGTAATTTATACATCTAGTTCAACACTTCCCATTAGTGTTGTCCTGTCTCCTTGAGTAGTAGACTGTGTGTTCCTTGAGGTCACAGATTGGGTAGTTATTATACCCCAAATGACTAACAGTACCTAATGCAAACCTCTAGTTTTTATCCCATTTTTTAAAAAATGAATGTATGGATACAGTAATTAATGAATTAAGAAAAGGTATTTATGATTTTGTGTTTCCCTTCAAAGGAACAATCTTATTGAAAATAAAGTCTGCATGAAAATGACTGTTTAAAACAAAGAAATGGGTCATTAATGGTGGAATTTGCATCAGTGGGGAAGATTTTTTATCCTGAGTCTTATCATATGATACCATTAATATGCATAATTATTCTCCTTATGTGTAAGTGAAAGACCACAAGAGAAAATAGAATCCTATGTTAGATTACACATTTCTTCCCAGCTCCAGCAGGTAGGATGTGACAAGCGTGTATATGCTTTTTCAAATGGCTCAGTGCCCAGGTTTCCCCAATGCTTCCTCCTGTGCTTGTGGCAAAGTCCAGGTGATCTTGCAAGCCAGACTACACCAGTGCACTCTCATCTCTCTTTTTGAAGGGCCATTAACAGCTGATAAAAAGACAGGAGGTCACCAATAACAGTGCTAGGTAGTCACTGTCATTTCTCCACTGCTGTACACAATTCCTTTCTGCATGGATTACTGATTTTTGTATCACCATTTCATATAAGGAAAGCAAATAGTGTTAGAGTCATTAGCTTTTATGGTTCTCAGGAATTTTCCAACTATATTTTTCATGAGGCATTTTCTACAGTGATATTCCATTATAGTGTAATAGGCCTTACACAGCAGCAAATCTTTCTGGTTTGGTTTGTTATCTATGTATTTTTACAGAGGCAACTTTGAAAAGAATCAACAATAAGCACAGCAAAATCCCTAGTACTTCAGTGACATGAATTTGAGATAAAGCTAAATGAGAGAAGGGACAATGTCAGGAAAGTTAAGAAAAGGTGGAATCAGAAACCAGATCTAACAGTTGGCAGGTTTTGTGGCAAATCAAATGGTATTGAGTACAGCACAAGTTCTTTCAGCACCACGCTCCTCATCCACCTTTATCATCCTCTTTTAGACACTAATCAGTCTTGAACATAACAGAAAGTAGTATCTCCCAGTGATCTGTAGGAAGGAGCAGAAATCCAGGACATATCAAGTCACCACTGAGTCAAAGGATCCTAGGATGATGGGGTAGTTCAAGTATAGAATTCGCCTGAGGGAGAAGTGTGAAGGTTCACTTTAGAGTAGACCTAGCCTGACCTCAGAGTATCCTGGGCTAATGAAAAACTCAAATATACTTGCTATTTGGGGAGGATCTACAAGTAAAGCCATGGCAATATTCAAAGAATTGACAATTCTTAAAATTATCACATACATTTTGAGGGCATCAAAGGGGAAGATATCTTTTAGAATGAAGCAGAAATATATGAGCCAAGAGCAAATAGGAGCACAATGACTTGAAAGGCAGAGAGAGAGGTTTCCAGAAGTAGCATTGGGGAGTGAGGATAATCAGATTCTCTCACTTTTGTTTCCTACTACCTACAAGAAAAATTCTCTGCAATCTTGTCCCAACACCAGAGAACTGACAGAGGGTGGGATTACCATAGGGCCAGTAGAAGGAGCTAAATAATTAAGATGTGAGCATGGAAGTGGTTAGGCAATAAAAACGGACAGGAAGCCCAGAAAACATAGCTCAGTGGTTGAGCATCAACCTATGATCCAGGAGATTCCCGATCATGGCACATGCCTGGGTTGTGGGCTTGATCCCCAGTGTGGGGCGTGCAGGAGGCAGTCAATCAATGATTCTCTCTCATCATTGATGTTTCTCTCTCTCTCTCCCTTCCTCTCTGAAATTAATAAAAATATTTTTTTAAAAACTAAAATGGACAGGAAAACACAATATAGCTGTAAGGTTTCTCAGTAAAGCAGTAAGAAAGCAGGAACAGCCTTAGTCGGTTTGGCTCGGTGGGTAGAGCGTCGGCCTGCGGACTGACAGGTCCCAGGTTCGATTTTGGTCAAGGGCACATGCCTGGGTTGCGGGCTCCATCCCCAGTGGGGGGCGTGCAGGAGGCAGCCAATCAATGATTCTCTCTCATCATTGATATTTCTATCTCTCTCTCCCTCTTCCTTCCTCTTTAAAAAGAAAGCAGGAACAGAAAGTTCTGGAAGCAGAACTGAGGTGCATGATGTAAGTTAAGGATCAAAGAAAGTATAGGATGTTTACTGTCAAGCCGTACTACCTATGTTCAAAATAAAAATCCATTTACCTTTATTTTTCTGAAAATATAAGCATGACAGATACTATGGTTAAAACTGAAGCAACACAAAGCAAATTATAAAATAAATTAACCCTGCCCCTCCAAGAAACAAAATCACCCCAAATTTAACTGCCTAGATATGATCACTGTAAACATTTCAATTAACCTGCTTTCCAAAATCTCTAGAGGTACATATACAAAGCCTTTAAAAATAATAATTACCCTATACATGTTCTTTTGTAACCTGATGTTTCCTTCAATAATATGTTTTGGACATTTTTTCTTATATCAATCATTTTAAATGGATATTATTTCACTAAGAGGATGCTCCATAATTTACTTAAGAGTCTACTATTAATGAATATTTATGATGTTTCCTGTACCTGGCTTTTCTCTATCATAAACAAAGATCTATGAAACATTTTTACACAAATCTTTGTGCAATTTACTAATTCCTTCTTTGAGATAAAGCTTCATAGTGGAACTGCTGGGTCAGAGCGTTAAAATTTTAAATTTATATTAATATTAAAATAGTATAATTACTGTCACAGTGTTCCTTGCCATCACCAGAAAGGTTACACTAATGTATTCTCCTATTTTAATCTACTTCAACTTGATGAGTGTTTTATGATATCTTATTTTTGTTTGTATTTCTTTTATTTCTAATGAATTGGTCATATGTTTTGTGTTTACTGATCATTTATATTCATTATACTGAATGACAGTCTAAAAAATGAGTCAGCCAATTATAATGCCATAGGCCAAAGTCAGCCAATGTGCCAGATCTGGCCAAACACCCTTTATGGTACGGCCTGTAAGCTGAGAATGAATGTTCTTTCCATTTTTGAATGGTTGGTAAAAATATCCAAAGGAGAATAACATTTCATGGCACATGAAAATTATATGAAATTACTTTTTATTTTTTATTTTTATTGCTTAAAGTATTACAAAGGGTATTACATATGTGTCCTTTTTTCCCCCCCGCCCTTGATAGTCCCCTAGCCTCCCCTACCCCCCCAGTGTCTTATGTCCATTGGTTATGCTTATATGCATGCATACAAGTCCTTTGGTTGATCTCTTACTCCCCTCCTTCCTGCCCCCCAACCCTCCCCGGCCTTCCCGCTGCAGTTTGACAATCTGTTTGAGGCAGCTCTGCCTCTGTATCTATTATTAGTCAAAAGTTTATAATGGTCTCTATTATCCATGAATGAGTGAGATCATGTGGTATTTTTCCTTCATTGACTGGCTTATTTCACTTGGCATAATGCTCTCCAGTTCCATATGTCCATAAATAAAGTTTTATTGGAACACAATTACATTTATTCTTTCATATATCTCTGGTTGCTTTCTCACTACAGCAGAAGAGTTTAATAGTTTTGAGGGAAACTATATGAATGGGAAGGCCTATCATATTTACTATCCAGTCCTTACAGAAAACATTTTGTGTATCTGTGGTATAGAGTAATAATTAAGGGTATAGAATTTAGAGCCATGATTTTCTAGTCCACATATCTGCTCCACCATCTACTAATTACTTGACATTGGACAATTTACTTAATTCTCTATGCCTTGGTTTTTGTTCATCTAGAGAAAATAGTAGTCCTCAACTTAAAATGTTTTGAGGATTTGGTGAATTTAGCACTTAGATTAGTGCCTAGAATAAGTGCTGTATAAATTTTAGCTATTATTTACATTTTTTGTAATATAAATTTATCTTCCATATTTTTGTCTGTCTTTCCATGCAGTATTTGTTGCCTATTAAGTTAAGGAAACTTATGAGTAATAGAAGTGTTGGCGCTTATCTATGATGTATTGTAGTATTTTTTCCAGTTTGCTAGTGATCTATTAAACTTGAAGAGACTTCAATTTACTCTAAGAAAGTATAGCTTCAATTACCTACATTAATTCTAGTTGTAATTTTATAAAATATTAGTAAACAAAGGAGTAAAAATTAAATCAGCTGGTTCAACTACCTTTCTCAAGCTTAATTATCCCTCCTAATATATCCAGGAGAGTAGTTGAGAATTCACTACCTCCTGGTGAACTGGGACCTCCCACTGCACCCAATCTTAATTCTTAGGGTCACAAATGACAAATCTAATCCCTCTTCCTTACATAAAACCTCCAAACATGAGAAAATAGCTATCTTCTCACCTTCACTTCTACCTTCTTCTACCCACAACTCTATCCCATGTCTCCATTTATGTATGCTAAACCCATCTAAAACCTTCAAGTGGTTTTCCTGTGACAAGGATTCACTGGTTCCATTAACCATTATAGTGTTTCTTCTTAAAACAATCCAATTTTTCATTATACTATTTGTTTTGTGCCTTATTCTGCAATGTAAACACATCAGGTCTAGCAGTCTTGCAATTCACTTCTAATAGATCATCACATATGATACGTTATTAGGGCTTAGGGAGTTTGCAATTCTATAAGCCTTTCTTATATTGATCAAAACCATTTGTATTTTAAATTGCTTGCTCCTGAGAATTATCCAGACATCAGCATAGCACACACTATATATAATGGGATCCAGAGACTTTATACTGCATATTAAATAAGTACTTGCTGGACCTTGGCCTTCATGATATTTGGAAGTAGATCAAAAAGCATACTATTGCTGCCTCTAATAATTTCTGGCACACTTTCTCATGGTAATAATAATACTTTGGACTTTGAGGCACCTACATCTTAAACTTAGGACTGAGATGTTTCTATATTGATATAATTATACAGAATCATATATATATATATATAAAATCAGAGCTGGCTTTATTTCCTTCCAGAATCTTAAAGAAGACTAGCATGTATTTCCTAGTGGCCAACAAATCTGAAAATTGACAAAATACATTTCAGACATAAAAATATTGTCTTTACTGATCATAAATAAAATTTACCCAAATATATTAATAATTTATCCCTGCCATCCAAATGGCATAGGGGTCACATTTGTGTGATTTCTCAAAGCTACTTTTTAAGGTGGAACTAGACCAACAATAAACAACTTTGTGAAAATAAAATGACTTGGAGTAATAGTTATTTTTTTCTCCAACTGCAATGAAATAAAAATCTAACTGCCAAGGAGAAATATATAATTAGATATGTGACATTAAGCAAGGTCATCTAAACAGCAAGAAAAAAGTCTTAAAATCAAGAAAAATGTCTTTTGCTTCCCACTTTTAAAATCATAAAAATTTAGTATTTCATACCCTTTCTAAATACACATTGACACTGATGTTTAATGAAATAAAATAGAGGGTTTTAAAAATAAGAAATGCTGCACCTGAGTCAGTCTTATGGTCTTATCAATTATCAGTACAGGATCCCCACATTCTGTAGCAATTGCCCCTTAATGTCCTATGACACCAGTTTGGCTGGTAGGAACATAAGAACAAATTTAGTGTATACATTGCAATGAGTTTAGGCATAGGTACACACTGTGAAATTATCACCATCATCAAGAATATAAACATGTCCACCAGCTCCCAAAGTATCCTCTCATTCCCTTTATTTTTTTCTAGGTAAGTTTTTGATTGATATTTCATGTCTTGCCATGGTGGTAAGATAGTCTCTTACCTAGCTCCAGAGCCAATATTTGAAAATAAAAAGCTTATATTAGAGAAAACTTTATGTCTTTATTGTAAAATTGTATAACCTTCTTCCAGAGCAGTGCACTCTAACAACCAGAGAGGCAATCAGGAGGATTCATGACCTTCCATTATAACCTTCACCTCAATCTGGAAAGGTAGTCCTGAGCAGGGCCCTTCTTACCTCTCTGTGTATTCCAAGTACCCTGTTAACAATCTGCAGAACATCCTCCCATTTGCATTTCTTCCATTTGTCAAGAATCAATAGATGAGACAAATATGCCCAAATTAAATAGATCCTATTTATAAACTGGGAGAAAAGTGAGAAGCATTTTAAAGTGGTAAACTACAGTCTGTTGATGGCAGCTTAGCATAATGAAATAGGAAACTCTAGATGATATGACCCAATCTTCGAGAATAATGGGGAAGCTTTTCTAAACTGATCAAGTTAGCCTTTGTGGACTCATTACTGAGGCGGGGGGTGGGGGGGCAGTATATCACACTTGATTCCAAATGCAGCCATTCTCTTTATAGTTATATGAATGGGAGTTCCAGAGCAAGAAGGGGTTTTTAGAAAATAAAGTAACATCTTGTCTTGCACTTTTGAGTTGAAAGTTGTAAACTTTGATATGTGTATGGTATCTATATATATAAAAGCCAAGCAACTGGAATGACTGGTCGCTATGACACACACTGTGGCAGCCAACCAGCCTGATTGGGTCCTTTCCCACCACCGGCCTGGTCAGATGGGCCCCCATCAGGGTGGGCTGGCCAGACCCCACCCATGCATGAATTCGTGCACTGGGCCTCTAGTATACATATAAAAGCCCATAGGTACATACACTTAAGCCAGTCCCCCATACATAAATCCTGTCTTGATAAAGTACAACATTGGTTATCCTCCTTCCTAAATGGGTGAAATGAATAATGTAAGAGCTGGAAGGGGAAAAAAACTTTTAAAATGTAATAATTTATACAAAGATGATTTGTAGGAAAAAAATCAACTTTCCTCCCAAATCTTTATATCTCTAAGCATTAGAAAGTCCATACAAATTCAAATAGAACACATGTCATGATTACCTTCTACCCTCTACCAGTCCATATTCTTAAAGAGGGTCAGGCTAACATTCTTCTTTTTGGGGAGTGGTAGGCAATACCAATGACAGGGAAAGAAGAGAAGAGCATGCATATCCCCGTTTATTTCCCACAATGATGTGCTCAAGGGAAGAGAGCCCCGAGTGACTGTCAATAAGTTCAAGACTTCCCAAAGTTTGTTGGCTCTTAGAAACTTTTAGGGAGCTTGCATTTCCCCCCAAACACATATTATGAGCCCCACCTCTATCTGCTGAATCAGAATATTCCATTACCTGGGGATTTGTTTGTTTATTTGTAATAGGCAATGCATAAATATGTTCTAAATTCAAAAGTATAAATACAATAAAAAGTAACCTTGTTCACCTCTCTCCTCTAGTTTCCCAATCCTGAGTAAACCACTGTTGCCAGTTAGGTGAGTATATCATTACCAGTTTGAGTATTTTATGAAAATAACTTACATATATTCAAGCAAATATGTTCATATATTTTATTACAAAGAGTAACAAACAGTGCACACTTGCTATATACACTTCACATAATGTTTTAAAATGGTTCCATGTTATTACACAAAGAAATGCAAATTTCTTTTAAATGTTTCACAGCATTCCATTCCTGAGATAAGCAATAATATATTTAAACAGTCTCTTAATGCTAGAGATTTAGATTTTCTTCCCCACTTTTTGCCATTACTAATACTACAGTGAATATTTCCATATTTAATGGTATTTGTACAAGTGTAAGTTTCTACATAGTAGAAATTCCTCAAAATAGAATTTTCTAATCTAAGGGTATGGATACTGCCAAACAGCCCTCCACAAAACAAACATAACAACAATAACAACAATAAAACAGTGCCAGTTCTCATTAGGCATTTGTAGATTTTATAAAATCCCCAGGTGATGTTATTGAACAGATAGGATTAGAGAACAGAATATTAGCTAGTGTGTAAAACTTGGATTTGTGGACTGGATCTGTTGCCTATCTTTCAGCAAAACTATTTCTTCTACAAAGCTTTCCCTGTGTCATCTAGCTCAATACTCCTCAAACTTAAGTGCATATAAATCATTGGGAGTCTGGGGAATCTTGTTAAAGGGCAGATAACTGGACATTCTCTATTTCTAACAAGCTCTTAAGCGAAAGGCTAATGCTTTTGCTCCATGGACCTTACTTTGAGTAGCCATGTCTTAAGGGACTCCACAGTCAGCAACACATAGACTACCTTTGAGTACAGCAGTGCTCGAACTTTTTATCTCAAAACTCTTGAAAGCATACAGACTCGCCCCAAAACTTTCTTCATGTGGGTTATATCTTTTAATATTTACTGTTTGGAATTAAAACTAGAAAAAAAGGTTATTTTATTTCATTTAACAAAAAAAATAATAAGTCAATTACATATTAACTCAAAGAACATATTTTTAAAACTTGCAAAATAAAGTTAGTGAAAAGAGTAGCATTGTTTGATTTTGGATAGCTGGTTTCTTATACATGTTTCTTCATGCAATCTGTTGTAATCCACATCATGATGTCCTGGAAAATGGTACTATATACTCGTGAGAGATCAAGAGTGAAAAAAGCAAATAATCTTAGTATTATCATGAAAATAGTATTGACCTTTTTAATCCCCTAAAAGGGTCTTGGAGTCCCCATAGGTCCCTGAGAATCACAACTGTAGTGTGCAATCCTTCTGCTGCATCCATAGACTACAAAATTCTTTTAAAAAGTGACCATATCTATCTTATTCTTGTTCTTTGTTGCCATAGAGCTATTTCAGATAAAGTACTGGATCAATGTTTCTTGGTTTGCTGATTATGGAAACCAGATTTCCCAATGTATTCTCATCCTATTTCCTTTGCATGGGAAGTTCTGAACTGGAACATGGGGACACAGGTGGAGAGAGGGAATGAGCCTCCTTTCACTCACCTCCTCCATAAAGGAGAGTTCACAAAGATACAAAGCTTGATTATAAAGCAAATAATTCCACCACAGTATTACCAAGTAACTTTACATCAAATCTTTTATTTTATATTGAAAATAAATACTTGTAAGCTAGGTAGAACAATTGTTATTATACTCATTTTACAGATAATGAAACTGAGACTCAAATCAGTTTTCCCAAGTTTTTATAGCTAGTAAGTATTATTGAGCCAGTGTTGAGAAAATAGAATTCAACATTGGATCATGAATAGGTTGAAGGAATGGTTTTATGTATTTTATTGTGTACTTGTTTTTTGTGTCGTGGGATACCAATAGCATTCAGAATTGAGAATATTTACAATAGGTACCTTTATGGTGATCAAATGTTTCCAGTTCTTGGGGTCATTCAATCACCTGCTAAAACGGTTTATTGTCTTATTCTTGACAATTAACATTATCCTTCACATTGCTTTCTGCTATAGTGCTGTTGCATAATTAGATTTTCTATGAAGTCTTAATGCCATCATAATTTTAATTAGCATAGTGAGTAATGACAGCTTCCTCTGCTATGAGATTGATGTGATTATTTCTCAATAAGCCTGGTATATTACCTTCCAAAGAAGAAGACCAGGGTGGCAATTCAGGAGCTCAGAGTCCCCAAGGGCAAGTCAATTTCTGTTTGTTAACAGTAGGAAGGTCTATAGTCATTGAAGGAACTCTAGAAGCATGCTCTAGAATGCTAATCCTCTCAATACCAGCTCCAATTCCAATAAATTGGAATCAGAGTGGTAGCACATTATTCCTACATGGATTCTGGCCTGCTTTGGCTACATTGAATATTTTTGGCCCTTAAAACCTATAGTAAAAAATTCCAAAAGGCAGGAGGTGGAGCAGAGACTACAATGCTTTAGTAAATATGCCTCAAAGATCAGTCTGGGTGTCTATCAGTTGCAAAGTAACAGTGAATACAGTTAACTGGCAAATGCTATTGCTACACAATTCAGATTTCAGTTGTCATCTAATAAGCCAAATCAGAAAATCTGATGCTTAGTCTTAGTTAGATAAAATATATGGACTCAGGTTCTGTGTGTGTGTGTGTGTGTGTGTGTGTGTGTGTGTGTGTGAGAGAGAGAGAGAGAGAGAGAGAGATGGATTTAAACCTAGCCATTTGGTATCATTCAGAAATTGTCCTTATTAAAAATAAGTAACTCTTTCCGGCTTCAAATGTGTTATTTTCATTTATTTTAACCATAGTTAGTGATGTAACTGAAAAGAAATACTTGGGAAGAGAACAGCAGGATTTTTGAAATTATAACTCATCCATAAAACATGGTGAGTCACCATTGATACTCCAGCTTAAGAGCTGATGACAAGGAATATCTATGAGTTTATATGCTTTCTTTTACTGAGGATAAATCTTTGAGTTTATTAAATAGCTCATTTTGCAATAAAATTAGTTCGTGTGATTTTTCTATACAGACACAGCAATTGTCTTCTTCTTCTTCTTCTTCTTCTTCTTCTTCTTCTTCTTCTTCTTCTTCTTCTTCTTCTTCTTCTGGTAACAGATATTTTTTTTTCCTGACCTTTCTCTTAAGCTTCATATACTCAATGTTAGAAGTGTCCAATGATAAAATGGGATTTGTATTTTACCCATTCTGTTTTTAGTAGTTGGTGGGATTATGTATATTCTGTTGAGTGGCAAAACACAGCAGATCCTTGAAAAATAATGTAGTAAAATATGTGAAATAACTACCATTGGGGTATAATGTGCTTTGTCATTTAGAATCCATTGAATAAATAAAACTAAGGTTCTTTCCTAGAGTTGTTATGCAAGTTAAAAAAGTACATAATTGTGGAGCAAGTCATGGATAAGTAATCAATGTAGGATTTATGTAGCCTGCATGCAGCAGAAATCAGGGCAGAGAGAATGGAGATGATTATACTTAGCCATCATTAAAAAACACCAACTACTGTGAAAAATGTTTGTATTTGATAGAATCTAATGAGATTAAAAGAAAATTGCCAGTTTATCTACAGCACAGAAAACTAGGCTTCAGAATCACACCTCTAATATTGTCTTCATTCTTTACTTTTTATCTTCAAAAGAACCAGACTATACTGCCTAATAATTTTTACCAATATTGGACACAATCAATCCTCTTGAGATCACTGTCTTTTACTAAGTCAGTATTTATTTAGTACTGAGAATGAGAAGGTAGATTCTACACCTCACTATTGGTGGTTATAAAAAAGTAGAGGTGGAGTCTTTGCCCTGATGGCTTTCATAATCAATGAGGATGATGCCCTGGATGATGTGGCTCAGTTGGTTGAGCATTGTCCCATGCACCAAACCAAGGGATCATTGGTTGGATTCCTGGTCAGGGCACATGCCTGGTTTGTGGGCTCAATCCCCAGTAGAGGGCATGCAGAAAGCAGCGGCCAATCTGTTTTTCTCTCTCCCTCTTCCTTCCTTTCTCTCAAATCAATAAAAACATATTTTAAAATAAAAACAGACAACTATTTTTAACAATATGCTGCATCTCATCATATTGCAGTTTCTGACAACAAAAACATTATCATCATCAATATGGCTAATTTTAATAACAACCAAATGTTCTTTATTTTATGTGTGTCATAAGCTATGCCAGATGCTTTGTATGTTATATATCATCAAATAATTGCAAAAACCTGGTGAAGCAGGTACTGCTTACTCCCATTTTATATGTGAATAAATTGAGATTCTCAAGTTGTTAATAGTAGTTCTGAAGTTGGAAACATTTCTGCCCAACTTGACAGCCCTCGAGCCTTATATTCTATTCCACTGCCTTTTATTTACAGGTCAACTCATTCAGTGATTCTTTAGTATTTACAAAATTTTATAATCCATGTAATAAAATATGGCAGGAATCCTATTTGCATACATAAGAATTTTACTTATGCCTGTGTGCTCATATGTGTGCACACGAAAGAGTCTTTTCTGGGCTTTTCAATATGGTGGCTGGAGGGGCAGATACCTTCTCATGTAGCGGATGGAAGGAACAACTAAATCAAACAGCATCTACCTGGAATTGGCAAATTAGACATAGCTGGTGAGACATTCCATGGCCGGAAAGGACAGAGGATGCCTGGAGAATGGTAGGATCAGGGATCTGGGCTGGAGAGAGAGACACATGACCACTGGGATGAGAGAGTCAGAGGGAGACTGTGCTGCAACAAGTCCGCATCTATTGGGGACATGTATAACACTCCATTGTGGCAGGGGTTCCACAGGGCTGCTGGCAGCCAGGGAATCTGGTTCTAAGTCCAAAGCTGCAAGAGGCTGTGCCTAGAAAGACAGCATGAAGTGAAAGGACAGACAGGACTGATAGCTGTGTTCCTAACTCTTCTTCCAGCAAAAGCCATAGAATGTATCAGTTACTCAGCCTGCTCTTATCTCAGCCAATGGGAATGCAAGGGAAAACAAACTCAAGGCCGAAAGTATGCTGAACACCCCCCTGTCTTTGTGTAACCAGACCCTAACTGCACCCTGCCCTTGCGTCACTAGCCCCCGGCCCTCACTCAACCAACCGGAATTGGCCAAATCAGTGGTCCAAGTGTGCCCCCACCCCCGATCCCAAGCCCTATAAAGTCTTTGTTCTCTTGGGACTCGGGGCTTTCTCTTGCATCCAGTAATGGAGGCAGAGGGGGACCAAGCCCGGGCTTGAATAAAAGACTCTATGCTTCTGCATTGGACTCGGCTCCCTAGTGGTCTGTCTTGGGGGATTTTGAAATCTGGGCATAACAGAAGAACTGCCTGAGCCGCATGGTACTGGAGGAGAGAAACTCAGTGGCATGGTTCTTTTGCCTTTATATTTTCCTTGGTTTAACACTTACTGAGGCTGTGGTGCAGTTGGAGGTGTAGTATTGTGGAGGCTGGGGAGAGGCTGTGGAGAGGAGCAGGATAAGAAGAGGTGACCAGGAATCTGGCACTGGGGCATTCCAACCTTCCAACCCTAAGCAGCCATTTTTATTCTGAAGAGCCAGCCCCTCCCAGAAGCACCTGTACTGGCAACTAGTGCAGCCACACCCAGCCTCAAGCTTTGCAGAGGAAAAGAAGAATCTGAATAGCCCCAGGGAGCCCTGGAGGACTGGGTTGAGGAGACATTTTGTCCCAGTAAGCAACACAGCAACACCCCCACCTAAAGCCCATGTCAGTAATAGACACTTGTGTAAATAAGACTGAAAGTAGGCAGACAAATAAAGTGGGGAGATGGGTCCCACCTGCCTACAACCAAAGCTGTGGAAAGAGACACAGAAGAGGGGTGGATCAATGGGAACTTCAACACGGTGCTGACTATCTGAGAAGATGCAGCCAGAACAGTAGAGAGGGATCTTAAACCAGCCCCCATAGGACATTAAAACTTAGATGAAGTAAATGACACTTCACTTTTTTATTTTTTATCTTTTAATATTTTTTTAATTTTTTATATTTTTAACCTTTTATTTTTTTACATTTTCTTCATTCTATTTTTATCAATATTTAATTTTATCTTATTTTTTAATATTTTATTTATTTATTTATTTTTATTGCTTAAAGTATTACAAAGGGTATTACATATGTGTCCATTTTTTACCCCCCACCCTAGACAGTCCCCTAGCCTCCCCTATCCCCCAGTGTCTTATGTCCATTGGTTATGAGGTAGGGCCATATTTCCTTCCTGAGCTGTCAGTCAGTAACTGTAACTTGCCTCTTCCAGTTCTGGTGGCTGTGGGCATTCCTTCACTTGTGGCTTCATCACTCCAATCTCTGTTCTATGGTCAACTGTCTCCTCCTCTTCTGTCTATTATCTGCCTAAGCTTCACACTTATAAGGATACATGTTATTTCATTTAGGGACCACTCAGATAATCCAGGATAATATTGCCTTCTCAAAACCCTTAATTTAATCACATTTGCAAAGACCCTTTTCCCAAATCAGGTAACATTAACAGGTTCTAGGTATTAGGATCTCATATCTTTTGAGGCCATTTTACAACCTATAACAGATATAAAAATAGCCAAATAAAACAGCTTGTTGATTTAACCCTGTTTGTACTGACAGTACATCCCATTTGTTCACAGATATCTTACTACAAGAACAGTGACCTCCCTGCCTTCAATTACTCCACCTCCAGCCAGGCATTCCCCACCCCACATGGAGGGTGATCTTTCTGAAATACTTATTTCCATGGCTTCTTACTGTCTAAAAGAACATAACATGCAAGACTATTATGTTATTATGACATAGGAATATAGATGCCTTCACCTAGCCCCAATTATTTCCATCATCCTCTGTCATTGCATCACACGTCCTATGTCTAAGACACACTGACCTGGTCTTTGCTTTCTGAGAAAGTCATACTCTTTACAGCCTGGTTCTGCCTCTGCCTCCTCTTCCCTTTCCTTCACTTACTGAACTCCTCATCTTTTCTTTAAGACTCAATATTAACATCTCCTATATAAAGCCCCTTCTTTGGGGCAGTCCAATGTCCTCTCTTCTGTGTTCCAATTGTAACTTATGCAGGCATTATCTTTTAATTTAGCATATATAATTACCAAAATCTGTTTCATATCTATTATCTCTTGCTATTTTATGAACTGGTTCAAGTGTAGGGATACTGTGGTAGGCTGAATAATGTTCCATACAAATTATATCCTTTCCCTAAACTCCAGACTATTTCAATGTGTTACCTTACATGGCTAAAGGAACATTGTAGATGTAGTTAAGATTGTGGGCCTTGAAATGGGGTGATTATCTTGGATTATCCAAGTGGGACCAATCTAATAACAAGTATCCTTAGAAGAGAAAGACAGGAGTATCAAATATATAGAAAAAGAAGATGTAAGGATGGAAGCAGAGTTAAGGTAGGAAAGAAGATGCTGCTAGCTTTGAAGATAAAAGAAGGGGCTATGAGTCAAGGAATACAGGTGGCTTCTAGAAGCTGGGAAAGGCAAGGAAACAGATTCTTCACTGAAACCTCCAGAAAGAGTAGCCCTGCCATATATCTTGATTTTTTTAAGGATTTCTGACTTCCAGAACTGTAAGAAAATAAATTTGGCTTGTTTAGTGTCACTAAGTTGGTAGTGATGTGTTACAGCAGCAATAGAAAATGAACATAAGTACTGTCCTATTCTCACTTTAAATCCTACCCATAGTGCCTGGAACATAATGTGTGATCAATTTGGTTGCTGAATGGATGAACAAAGATAGTAACTGCTATATTGGTGGGGATTCCCCTGAGCTATTTGGTCAACATTGTTGATTCTAATATCCTTGTAGTGAGAATCATAATTTTACCCCTCAAAAGCTATCTTAGTTAACCGGCCTTCTAATTAGAGGACATTGAAAAACACTTCTGAGAAACAGACATGGTTGAAGTGATACTGCTTTTTCCATCCCATACCTCAGTCCTGGTACTCAGACCAAAAGTATATAAAAGGCAATTAAACTTTTAAACATTAATCTTTATGCCTATAGGGAAAAATGCATGCAGCAGCCAAGAGCATAAAATCCATCCATATATACTTTTATGGTGATCTATTATGAAGAATACAAAGCAGCACAAGGAAATATATCAAAGTCTCACCGGGATTTTTTTTTTTTTCTTACTAGAAAAATCCCATGGGTGACTAGTTCCTCTAGCCACCTCCCTAACTCCAGGAGCAGCCTGCAGAGTAACTTACAAAGAACACATGCAATGACCCTTTTAAAAAGAAAGCAGCAATGTTAGTCTACAATGCGGTACCATTCAGGAAATAAAGGGGTTTTATTCTGGAATCCACAATCTTGCCTAAGCTCTACCTTTTCCTGTTTCTCAGTGCCCAATTACCTCCAGCAAACCACTAGAGCTGCATATACTCTTCCCACCAATTAAAGAGCAAAACTTTGGTCACAAATCCTATCTAATAAAGAGGCAATATGCAAATTGACCATCACTCCAACACACAAGATGGCCGCCCCCATGTGGACAAAAGATGGCCACCACAAGATGGCCGTCAGGGGAGGGCAGTTATGGGAAATCAGGCCAGCAGGGGAGGGCAGTTAGTGGTGACCAGGTCAGCAGGGGAGGGCAGTTTTGGGGGGAACCAGGCCTGCAGGAGAGGACAGTTGGTGGTGACTGGGCCTGCAGGGGTGGGCAGTTGGGGGGGACCAGGCCTGCAGGGGAGAGAGGGAAATTGGGGGTGACCAGACCTGCAGGGGAGGGAGGGCAGTTGGGGGCAACCAGGCCTGCAGGGGAGGGACGGCAATTGGGGGCAACCAGGCCTGGAGAGGAGGGCAGTTAGGGGTGACTGGGCCTGCAGGGAAGGGCAGTTTGGGGTGACTAGGCTGGCAGGGGAGGGCAGTTGGGGTTGACTGGGCTGGCAGGGGAGGGAGTTGGGGGTGATTGGGCCAGCATGGGAGCAGTTAGGCATCAATAAGGCTGGCAGGGGAGTGGTTAGGGGGTGATCAGGCTGGCAGGCAGGTGAGTGGTTGGGAGCCAGCAGTCCACCGGGATCTGGCCTAAGCAGGCAGTCAGACATCCCTCGAGGGGTCCCAGATGGGAGAGGGTGCAGGCTGGGCTGAGGGACAAACCCCCCCCCCAGTGCACGAATTTTATGCACCGGGCTTCTAGTCTTACCTAATAATAGACAAACATGTAAATTAACCGTCTCTCCGCTACACTCACCAGCCAATCAGGAGAGTATGCAAATTAACCAAACAAAGATGGCAGTTAATTTGCATATGTAGGGGCGAAGTGGCAGAGCAAAGACTCTGTCCGGAGTCGCAAAGACTGAAGGCTCCATCTGGAGCAAAAGCCTGGGTCCCGGTGACAGAGGAAAATTGGTGCCTTCAGCTAGGGGAAGGGAAGGCCTATTGCATGAATCTCTTCATGCAACAGGCCTCTAGTCTAATTATAAAGATTATCACTCAATTTGTCAGAAACTATATTCTCAGATATTAATATAACATAGGAAGTGAGGGTTTCATTTGAGGATATAAGAATGTTCTTGCATAAAACTCATTAAATACTTTATATAAACATCAAAATGCCAGAAAAATTATGAAATATGCATCAGGGTATCTTAGAGAAGAGGGCAAATAAGGAACACTTGGCTTACATTCAGAGGATACCAGGTAGAAATATACTAAGGCAGGCCACTTACTGGTCTTAAAAGACAAGGACAAATGGCTGCAAGCTTTTCTGATGCCAGCATCCACCAGAAAGGAGATTCTTGGCTTGGTTTACAAGGAGCTCCTTCCCTCCTGGGAATTGAATATTGGGAAGACATCACAGGTTATCCTTTTTGTACTCTCTCACCCTACAACAGTTCTCTGAGGGGACTCATTACAGAGTCAGCAGGAGAGGTAGGCCTCATGAGACTGCAGGGGCCCCAATTATCCAAAACACATCTCTTCAATTCCTTGCTGAGGCCTAAAATTCCTTTAGCATGGAAACACCATATAGGCCACAAATAGAACTAAATGACTTAAAATTTGAATGCCTGATTGAGGCATCAAAGGAGAAAAATGCAAATCATCAAAGGTTAGTACCATTATCAAAACCTTCCTTGGTCTAATTGGGGAGTGTGTATGGCAGGGGGTGGGGAGGAAGGAACAGAAAGATATTGGAAAGAGAAAAGGATGCAAGAAGAAGAGGCTACAGATGTTAAAGACTTATAGTTATTCCTATTTACCTCTTCTAGATGGAACAAGTAGAAATTTTAGAGATTTCTGACATGGCTGCCTGGAAAGGTAAATGTACATTGCCCTGCTTTGCATGTTTAATACACTGTTGGGCATTTTTTAGTTGAAGTAGTAGAAAAAGAAAACAATATTCCTGAGGTTTGCTTTAGCCATGGGGTAGAAAGTCATACCTGAAAAGTTTATCTAGTTCTGGTAAAACAACAACAACAACAACAACAACAACTATTATTTCAAATTTCTATTTGTTTTTTGAGTTGCTACAGGTATAGGCCCTAGGTAAATTATTCTTGTTTGGAAAGGCTCATTATTAGGTCTTTGGGTTTATGCAATAGCAGGTCTAGTCTGGGACAAAACTAGAGAGTTAAAATGAAAGGGGAATTTGGAGGTTTGGCATGGCATCAGTGAGAAAGAATATGACAAGTGTATTTTGTAGGAGGAAATGAGACCCAGAGAATAAGGTCTTTTGTTTCTTTGTTTCCACCACCTACCAACCCCTCCACACCCCTCACCTCAAAGAGGAACTATTAAATGAAACATTTTTATTCCTTCATACAATGGCAGGTAAAGATGCCACATAGAGGGAATCTGGGAGGCCAACATTCAATATATGCTCAAGGTCCAATTTGATCTAGATCAGTTGTTCTCAACCTTCCTAATGTTGCCAATACAGTTCTTCATGTTGTGGTGACCCCCAAACATAAAATTATTTTTGTTGCTACTTCATAACTGTAATTTTGCTACTGTTATGAATCATAATGTAAATATCTGATATGCAGGATGTATTTTCATTGTTACAAATTGAATATAATTAAAGCATAGTGATTAATCACAAAAACAATATGCAATTATATATGTGTTTTCTGATAGTCTTAGGCAACCCCTGTGAAAGGGTCATTCGATCCCCAAAGGGGTCTCGACCCACAGGTTGAGAACCGCTGATCTAGATGAATACCCAAGCTTGTGTTTTCCTCACATTAATTGGTCATGCATTCTTTTTCTTGCTCTATCTCTCTTGTATTTTCTCTTTCCTCATTTATCTATCCACCTGACCATTCAGCAAATACTTATTAATATATTATATATTGTGTGACAGATATTAGGCTAGTTATTGTGTCTACATATTTGAAGTTCACAGTCTAATAGAGTTGAGGGGGAATATAGTTTGCCACCCCAACATTTGCATTTTTGGAAGATTGATAATTTTAAGAAACAAAAGACCCCAAAAGAACCTTTTACTTACCCCTTACTTGATAAAAGAATTCAGGTAGGAAAACCTGCTCTAGAAGGGTGCTGTCATCTTAGCATATATGAACTAAGAGTGACAAACAGAGAGGAACCTGGCAAGCCTGTTACACTCTCTCTGTGTCCCACTGCCTCTAGATGGCTCAGCAAGAATTTGTTCACCACATCTTTGCTCTTCTCATCTATCTGTGAATTGCCTATGTACCCTATGAAGTACATGACTCCTGTCCCCTCTCCTTCATACAGAATGGCATATTAGCCTCAACTGCTCTATTTGTCTTCAGGTCCCATATTCATATGAAACCCCCAAATGTTTATATATAATAAATTTGGTTATATTCTCCTGTTAATCTGTCTCACAGCAATTTGATGATTAGACCAGCCAGAAGAACAAAGAAGGAATACAGGAGAAATTTGCCCCTCTCCACAGAGGTCATGGACAGGTAAACATATACATTCTGGAAGCCATTTGCAAAATTTGCATAACATAATCTTAAAGGTGAATAGCCTTTCACCCAGAAAATGCATTTTATAACAAACTAGAGGCTCAGTGCACAAAATTCATGCGGGGGGGGGGGGCGTCCCTCAACCTGGCCTGCACCCTCTCCAACCTGGGACCCCACAGGGATTGGGCCTAAACTGGCAGTTAGACATCCCTCTCGCAATCTGGGACCACTGGCTCCTAACTGCTCACCTGCCTACCTGCCTGATTGCCTCTAACCATTCTGCCTGCTTGCCTGATCGCCCCCAACTGCTCCCCCTTCCAGCCTGATCACCCCCAACTGCCCTCCCTGCCAGCTTGCTTGCCCCCAACTGCTTCCTCCTGCCATCCTGCTCACCCCCAACTGCCCCCCCCCCAGCGGCCTGATTGCCCTATCTGTCCCCCACACCACCAGCCTGCTCACCCCCAACTGCCCCCCCCAGCGGCCTGATTGCCCCATCTGTCCCCCACACCACCAGCCTGATCACCCCCAACTGCCCTCCCCTGTCAGCCTGCTTGCCCCCAAATGCCTCCCCCTGACAGCCTGATTGCTCCCATCTGCCACCCCCTGCTGCCTGCTTTCCCCCAACTATCCTCACCACTGGCCTGTTCACCCCCAACTGCCCTCCCCTGCCAGCCTGATCACCCCTAACCACCTCTGCCTCAGCCTTGCCACCATGGCATTATCAGGAAGGACGTCCAGAAGGTCTCCTGGTCTAATTAGCATATTACCCTTTTATTAGTATAGACTAATGGCCCAGTGCATGAAATTTGTGCACATTGAAAGGGAATTAATTAGAGGAAATATTTTAATATTGCTATTTGCCTTTCTCTATAATAAAAGTGTGAGAGATAAAAGGAAATGAGTACAATGTACATGAAAATAATACATAATTTTATTATTAATAAACAATAATAAAATGATATAACAACAACAAACTCGTGATATAAAAACAACACTGATGCAAATAATGACTGATAAAGTGATTAAAGGTATTCTAATATCTCCCTGTATACCACATTAAGAGTAAAAACACTTTCAGAGTGCTTGACTAATTTCCCTTGTGCTGAAGTATTTACAACTTTAACTTTAACGTCACACGCTCTTCAAACTCGAGAGAAAGCAACATGTAACTGACCATGTGCGAAAACAGGTAGGAATATTCCTACTCTGTCTAGAGTTTGTCCTTGTGATTTATTAATAGTCATTGCAAACGCAGCATCACGGGAAACTGTCGTCGAATTAATTTAAATGGGAGACCAGTGTCAGATGGTGACAAATCAATTCTTGGAATCAGAACAACCTTTCCCTCTGAAGATCCGGTTAATACTTTAGCTTCAATAATGTTAGGTAGTACTCATTTGATAATAAATCTGGTACCATTACACAGACCCCATTTACTATTGAGATTTCTCAATAGCATGATGATTGCACCCACTTTTTTTAAATTAAATCTCTATTGTTCAGATTATTACATTTGTTCCTCTTTTTTACCCCCATAACTCCCCTCCTCCCAGTTCCCGCCCCACCCTTCACCCTCACTCCCCACCCACTGTCCTCATCCATAGGTGCACTATTTTTGTCCAGTCTCTTCCCGCATCTCCCACACCCCTTTCCCCCCCAAGAATAGTCAGTCCATTCCCTTTCTATGTCCCTGATTCTATTATGATCACCAGGTTATTTATTCACTTGATTCTTAGATTCACTTGTTGATAGATGCATATTTGTTGTTCATAATTTGTATCTTTACCTTTTTCTTCTTCTTCCTCTTCTTAAAGGATACCTTTCAGCATTTCATATAATACTGGTTTGGTGGTGATGAACTCCCTTAGCTTTTCCTTATCTGTGAAGCTCTTTATCTGACCTTCAGTTCTGAATGATAGCTTTGCTGGATAAAGTAATCTTGGTTGTAGGTTCTTGGTATTCATCACTTTGAATATTTCTTGCGACTCCCTTCTGGCCTGCAAAGTTTCTGTTGAGAAATCAGCTGACAGTCGTATGGGTATTCCCTTGTAGGTAACTGGGTTTCTTTCTCTTGCTGCTTTTAAGATTCTCTCTTTGTCTTTTGCTCTTGGCATTTTAATTATGATGTGTCTTGGTGTGGTCCTCTTTGGATTCCTTTTGTTTGGGGTTCTCTGCGCTTCCTGGACTTGTAAGTCTATTTCTTTGACCAGGTAGGGGAAGTTTTCTGTCATTATTTCTTCAAATAGGTTTTCAATATCTTGCTCTCTCTCATCTTCTGGCACCCCTATAATTCTGATGTTGGTACGCTTGAAGCTGTCCCAGAGGCTCCTTACACTATCTTCGTATTTTCAGATTCTTTTTTCATTTTGCTTTTCCAGTTGGGTGTTTTTTGCTTCTTCACATTTCAAATCTTTGACTTGATTCTTGCGCTCCTCTGGTCTGCTGTTGGTTGTCTGTATAATATTCTTTATTTCAGTCAGTGTATGCTTAATTTCTAGTTGGTTCTTTATCACAACATCGAGGGTCTCATTAGATTTCTTGAGGATCTCACTACATTTATCGGCGGTCTCACCAGTCTTTTCGAGGGCCTTACTAAGTTTATCGGCAGCTTCTAGACAGTTCTTGAGAGACCTTAAAAGTGTTGTTTTGAGCTCTATTATATTCCATTTCTGACATTTGCATCCTGTTTCTTTGTCTCCGCATTTTTTTATCCTTTCTTGGTGCACCCCTTAGTGGTCTTTGTGCGCAGTCTTGTTGTAGTTAAGCCTTGATTGTCGGCAATACCAGGGGTGATTTGACCTCCAGGCTAACTGGCTATGAGAGTCAGCTGTGTCTGCAGTGGGAGAGCTTCTGTGCTGTATCTCTAGGGTGGTGCTAATCTAGCGTTTGCCTGAGGCTATCTGGCAAATGCCTCTGTGCAGGGCTTGGGTGGGGCGGGTCCCTGGGGCGGGTCCCTGGGGATCTACAAGGCTGGTGGAGGAAGCAGTTATGGCTGCTCTCAGTTCCGTCCCTAGGGGCTCTGCCTCTCAGAGTCCCAGCAACCGCTGCAAACCTCGGAGAGAAAGCTGCCTTCGAGTTCTGACCGAAGCCAGACAGTCCCGCTTCTCCCGTTTGAGTCTGAGTCCCCAGAGACTCACTGGGATCTGGGGCTCAGAGTCTGAAACTCCCTCCCGATTGAAAACAACAACCACACCCTCCGCCGCCAGCCCCCTCTGCGTGCACTCCGCACCTGAGTATTTCACTTCAGCACTGCGCCTCCTCTGAGTCTGGGTATGATATTCTCTTTCCTCCTAATTGTAGAATTTCCACTCAGCCAGCCTTCCTGTGGTTCTGGATGATGTCAGTTTTGTCCTTCAGTTATATCTCTGAAGTGGTTGTTTGAGGCAGCAATCTCCGGCGTTAACCTATGCCGCCATCTTGGTTTCTCTCGATTGCACCCACTTTTAATTTTAATTTATGACATGGCATTCCCGAAGGAGTAATACTATTAAGAAATTCGATGGGAAAATTTTCCTTTTCAGCATCGTCTGTTGAGTCAATGGAATCATCACTCAAATATGTGTGAAACTCTCTATCAAGTATATCAAAAATTTCTATTTAATTTTTGCTCATTTTTTTGGACAAAGAATTGCACATTTAGATATATTTTTAATATTATCTATAGATTTAGTATTTCCAAAAGTAGCTTCAATAATAGATTCGTTACAAATCATTTCATGGGGGATTTCAATAATATCCATTCCTAAATGAAAACTGCTATCAAGTTTGCCATCTCCAAATTTTACTAACCATTCACTATAAGAAGAATCCTCTGATGTCATATTTGTTTTAAGAGACAACTTTCTGAAACATCCCCAAACATCACACACAGTACTTTAAACTCGTTTGCAGTATGGACGATCGCATAGCATGTAGCACAATACTGAGACATTGTTGAAAATCCCCTCCAAGAAGGAGAACTTTCCCACCAAATGCAACATCCAAATTCATAATTTCTCTTAGTAATCTATCTATTGCATTTATAGCATGACTCGATGCCATGGTGCATTCATCAATAATAAGAAGTTGGGCCTTTTTAATGATTTTAGCAACTTCGCTCTTTATATCAAACCTAGAAATTGAAGTTTAATTTAATGGAATTGGTAATTTATATTGGGAATGAAATGTTTTTCCACCAAGAAGAAAATTTGCAGCAATTCCTGTAGACACTGTGGGTAAAACAGTACCACCACGGCCTCTAATATAATGTGTTAAAACTTTATACAGATATGTTTTTCCACTACCACCTGGACTATTCAAGAAAAAGCATTTGGGGTGTACAGTTTGATCTTCTATGGCTGAAGTTATAGTCTGAAAGGCTGCCAACTGTTCATCATTCAGAGAATTTATCAAAACCTCTGCCCACTGTTGCTCATACAATTGATCACATGTATTTGCATTCATTAATAAAGAATAGTCCAGAAGTTTGAAATGTGAACATTTCATTCCATGCAATGTGAATACCTCCTGAATTTCGTTAAGGGTATGCATTTCACAGTTTACACAGGCACCTTCTCTTCGGTGTAATTTCCAACAGAAATCTTCAATAAAATGAGACTTATTCTCATCCCATAATTTGTCTGCAGCGGAAGGACATCCAAACACACATATATATGCAAAAAGTTGCCGTAGTTGTTTGGGCATATTAAGGATGATTGCATCGTCAATCGTATCTTTCCAGATAGTGTCATCAAGTAATAATCCCCGGTGTTTAGCAGCTTCATGAAATGTATCATAAGTTACACCTCCTACAGTTCGCAGATCCTCAAAACTTACCACACCTTTTACATGAAGAAGCAGAAGTCTAAGGTAATATCGTTCTGGTTCTCTAAAGCTCACAGCGAACAGTCAACCTAATACTTTATTCCCACCCTCTCAGCGTTTTGTCCACAAAGAATTATTAAACACATAATGCTGTGGGATCTCCCAAGAATAATAATTACGTGCATCAGAGTCTTCTCTATTCAATAAGAACCAAGCCATCAAAGTCAAGTTATGCCTTTTAGCCCTATCTAAAACTTCAGCAAAATCATCCTCATGAAAATATAAATTCTGATCATTTGGAAAATGAATAGCTAATCTTGTGATTGCATGAGATTGGTCATGCATTCTCATTCCAAAAAGTCTCCAAACAGCCTCAGGAGTGCTCACATACCTGGAGTCAATGAGGTCCTGTACTTCGTCATGATTGATAATACTTTTTTTCAGAAATTTGAATATTTGCACAGGCGTGCCCTTTATAGATGTATTTAAATAGATATTTGACACTTCTAATTGATGCACAGACTTCAACATTTATATGACAGTTATATTTGAGGCACAAATACGGGTTATAAGGAACAATCCAATTATTATCGACAATTTTATTTCCAATAGAAATGGTGCTACCAGATCTTCGTTTGTATTTGGGATATCCATCAATATTTCCAATGGTCACATTTTGAAATTCTTTTGGCTATCCCTTTGAACATTTTCCATTTTCCATACATGGACTATTTGGATTTTGCATTCCACATGGTCCATGTACCATATTTGATTTTACAATTTGAAAAAGTCGAGGACACTGGTTCTCATCTGGAATTTCTGCCTTAACTATAAGGTCAATGTCATCTTCTGAATGTAATTTGGACTCATTATCTAATATCAATCATATGTGAGCGTGAGGCGTCGGTGTTTCTGAAATTCATTGACATTAATCTTAGCTATTACTTTGCCAAATAAATGAAATTTGCATGTATCATTTAAAAGAACGTTCAGCTTAATATTAAAAACTCTGGCTACCAAGTCAGGTCTGTTTTCAACTTTTTGCCAGCGTTGTAAATTGTTTGTAATATCTGCCCATTTGGGGTTGCATGTCATGGTTATAAATAAATCAGGCTTGCCATACTTTGTTACAATTGCCATAGCATTCTGATATTGCTGCTGCATGTTTCTGGGACTACGCTCAAAAGATGATGGAAGTATTATCATTTTACCAATTGGCACATTGTCATTTTCAGATCTAGATTTGAGATAATCCATCAAACCACTATATTCAACTCTCAACTTAGTTTGGTTTGCTTTGATGAAATTTATCTGATTGTCCTCCATTTTTTAATACAAATCCACAATAAACTGTTGAGTTAATTTTCCTGCATTTAAAATAGGATTGAATGTGTCCCTCACAGAGAGATGAAATCCATAATACTGCATTTGTGTAACTCGTGTCCTTACATTTTGTCTAGTATTATTGTTGACTATACTGCTGTCTCTGAGTCTTAATGCAATATCTGTTCCCCAACCTTTTTCACCATGTGGAAAAAGAATAGGATATGTCATTGCATCTAATGTAGGAAACAGGATACTGATTTGTTTCATTTTAGTGGCACTTGGATTATTAGGATCTGGTTTACAATGAATGAGCAAGTCCCTTTCAAAAGGAGATTCTCCATCTTCATTTCTGAATATGACAGCAACCTCGGTTACACGGGGAGAATTATATCTATCTGGGTCACTTTTACAATCATATTTAATTGCCATTGTTACCTCTGTGGGAGCAATACCTTTTGCTGCTGCTTCAGATTGGGCTTCCTTTTCTACCCATGTAGCATCTTGTACAATTTTGTTAATTCATTTATTTCATGCATGAGGTTGCTGATGTTGATCATGAGTCTTTTTGAGCAGCCCTGGTTTTCTGGCATTGCTAATCTTTTACTTGTAACTTCAGCTGTATCCAAAATATAGAGCTGAGCAAACTTCTGAGAAACACCATCCGAAGGGTGTAAAGTTCCTGTACAGTGATAAACTTGTCCGTGTATTCTAAAACTGCTGAGGTTCAACCCCAGCAGGTCCAGGGATCCCCAAAGGTGTGGACGGAGTCGGCGAAGAAGGAATGACACGGAGACAGCGCTCAGTTGATCACCAGGCTAGCCAGGATCTCTAGCCAGGATCTCCAGCCAAGTTCTGTTCTGGATCTCCAGCGAAGTTCTGGTGTTTATTGTCTTGTTACATCCGTATTTATACCAGTTGATTTTAATCCTGTCAATTTCTATTGCAAAGGTTAGGGCGTTTCTTATCTCCATTCCAGGGAGTAAAGATTATGTAGCTTAAGCGTGATTGTTTGTAGTTAAAGTGATTAACTACCCGCCTGGCACTTAATTAAGGAGTTTTATCCCCTCCCTAACTTCAGGGAAAAATCCCTACCTGGGGAAACAACCTTTCTCGGAGAGGTGACCTTGGTTAAAACACACAGTGCTAAGGGGAGCAAACATATTAAGAACAGTATGCTATATACGCCAGGTCCCTTGAAACATATGCTGTGCAGATGTTTCTTTCCTGCAGCGACTGTGTCAAGCAGCAAGGATGGACTGGCTTCCGGCATAAAACAGTATGGCCCATATCCTGATGGCGATGCAATATTAGCACCCATGGAAACAAAAGCAAAAGAACTATTTATGGATCGAATATTTTCGATGAAATTTTTACTGTCAGAATCTTCATTTGTCATTAATCTTTTTAAATATGCCGGGTAATCTGGAAAATGTATATCATTTGGACAGACTTTCCCTTTGCTACAACATCGAGTAAATTTCCCATCAGATGGTTTTTCATCCAAGAAATTTAGGGATAGGCAAAATTCACATCTAATAGTCATTCCACCACAACTATGTTCTAGAATTGCATCCTCATGCACTCCATTTTCGCTGAGAAGGCAGTTCCTACCGGTATTGGTAGTACTTGTTGATGACCGTTCTCTAGACATATTCTGTCGTCGCCACTGCCTTCTTCCAACTTCAAAGAGACGTTGGTCTATAGATGTGGCTGTTTTTCGGCTTCAGAGCGACGTTTCTCCAGTAGCTGCTCTTCAGATACATTCTGTCGCAGGCGCTGCCTTCTTTCAAGATCAGACATATGTTGTTCTGCAGACATTTTCTGTTGATAACGCCGGCATCTTTCAGCTGCAGAGCTATGTTGTATCAACAGTTTTTCTTTGGACATAGTCCCACCTCTCCACTGTCACCGTCTGAGATGCAGGTGAATGAGAGTCCTGGCTATCAGGCCATTGAGGGCTGTGTGACCAATGGCTGGATGATTCTGTGGGGGTGGGACTTCCTCCTCCCTGCTGTCAGTTTCCACAGCTGTGATGAGGAAGCTGGGGTGACAGAGGAGCCACGCTGTCCCACCCGGCCACCCCAGGTCGCAAACAGGAGGCCCGGATGGTGGCCGGGCGGGCCGGCAGATTGCTGCTGTCCCGCCTGACCACCCCAGGTCACACACAGGAGGCCTGGATGGTGGCTAGGTGGGGCGGCAGATGGCTCTGTCCCACCCTGCTTGCAATATGCAAATTTAATGGCCATCTTTGTTGGGTTAATTTGCATACTCATCTGATTGGCTGATGGGCATAGCAAAGGTATGGTCAATTAGCATCTTTGTCTTTTATTAGTGTAGATGACAATAAGACAAGGATATTCAATTAAATATTTTACAGTGGTTGAACATAGTGAAAACTAAACGCTTAACAACAGAGGATTGATTAGATTATGCAGCTATTAAATCACATAAACTATTAATATTAAACTACATGGAAACATTTTTATAAAAGAACATCCTTTTGAGACATTTTATAATATCTTAGAGTGGATAAAACAAGATGCGATACTATATATATATATATATAATCAAAAGGTACATATATAGTACAAAGAGAGAAATAAGCAGAAAATGGGAAGATACATACAAGAATACTATAAGTAGTTTTTTATCTTTGAGTGGTAAGATTATGTGGGATATTTTTAAATTTTCTACTGTCTGTATTTATTTTCTTAAATTTTATAAAATAAACATGTAGTATTCTTAAAAACAATTCTATACTAGCCCTGGCTGGTTGGCTCAGTTGGTTGGAGCATCGTCTCCTACACCAAAATAAGTTGCATGTTCAATTCCTGGTTAGGGCACATTCCTAGGTTTCAGGTTCTATCCCGGTAGGGATGCGTACATAAGGCAACGAATAGATTATTTTCTCTCACATTGATATCTCTTTCTCTTTCTCTAAAATCAATAAAAATATAACTTTGGGTGAGGATTAAAAAATTAAAAAAATAATAAAAATGATTCTATGCCAAATGATTTTATTAAGCGGAGCCTGCCTAATCATATTTTTCATTTGTAGAATATCCAGCAATAACTAACAGAATCTTCAGGTGATCTGAGGTCTCTATGGAAACCCAAAATCAATAAAAATAGTGTAAAAGCAGGGAAAGGATAAAATATATAGTCAGGATACAAGTTGGGCTCCACTGCCTAGGGAATGATTGTTCTTCTGAGGAATGAGATATAAGATAATAAAGGTGCCTGCCTATCAAAACTCTTGTATTTATTTAGACAATTACATAAAATGCACAAGAAAGAGGAAAAACATAAAATGTCATATTGACATTACCAGTGTTGTTCTTCCATCATTAAATAAGAACAAAGGAGCAAAATTTAGCAATGAAGTAGCTAATATTTACCAAGTTTTTAGGTTCAGAAGGCTAACCTAAGCATTATACAAAGTTAGAATTTCATGGTTGAAAATATTTGCCACAAGTTTCAAGGAAAAAGGGCTAATATCTTTAATATTAATAGGACTTAAAATCAATGCACTTCAGAAGAGAAATAGGCAGAGTTTTGCACTAGCAATTGATAAAAGAAGAATTACAAATGGGAATGGCAAATGGAAAATGATTTTAAAATCACTTGAAGAAGGAATATAAAGATTTGCCTATTATGTTGCTAATGTTTTAAATTATAACACACTATTGATAAGAATTTGAGAAAACTGACATTCTTAAAAACACCTGTTGTTTCTTTATAATATTCAGGTTTTACTCAATGAGCATTTATTAATTTTATAATGAGGAAAATAGTTTTCAAAAAAAACACATCAATATGGAATTTGAGTATAATGAAACTATGTAAATTTGAACATAATGCAGTAATGCATATTTTTAAAAATCTTGAAAATTCTTGCATATAATACTTTTTTTTCACAAATCAAACCATACTGAAAATGAACAGGAAAACATACATCAAGGATTCTTATGGAAATCTATATCCAGATATCTATAATAATGAAACCAAATATCTATAATAATAAAAGTATAATATGCTAATTAGACCAGACATCCTTCTGGACGTCCTTCCTTCCGTACAAAGCCACAGAGGCAGCAGAGCCCACCCCCCCTCCAGGCTGGGGCGGCTTGGCAGAGTCAGGCAGGGGCCACAGCAGCAGTAGGTGGGGGTTGGGCCCAAGGCCCTTGCATGAATTTCGTGCATTGGGCCTCTAGTAGTATTATAAAGCAAATTGTAATAATCAGCATCTCATCTATCTTTGCACAATAAACATTATAAAACATGTATGAGTATTATTAATAGTACATATATTATATGACTGTATTTTCACATATTAATTTTCCCAAGAATAAAGATCACTTGTAGTTACAGTTATTCACCTAGCCTCTTTTTGCTGTTATAGATGCCTTGTCCAAGCCATTAAAAAATAAATCGGCCTTTCAACGTGTTGATTTGAAAATTCATCCAACCATGTGCACTGCAAAATGCTTCTTGCCATTCAAAATTATTTGAAAAATAATATCCTGAGAATTATTGAACACATCATTAGACATTTTCTAGGTTACCTGTCAATTAGTTAGTCAAACCCTTATAAGGGAAGTTTCCTTTTTTTTTCCTCTTTCTTGTACATTTAAACAAATGCAAAGCCTAGATATCCTACATAGCATTCTTAAGAACTTTCTAGAGAAACAGTCTCAGGCTGAGAGTTAGTACCCAGGTTGCTTTCCTAATTCCGCCTCCCCCCCCCCAAAGATGTTATGATTGTCTAATGATACCAGGCTGGTGTCTACGCTGGCTATCTTGTTTCTCCAAACCACAGACAGAGCAGTAGCGGGTGAACTCTCCACTCTGCCTACTGCCAAGGTACCTCTGCCCTCACCAAAGGCACAGCGCTTTCTACCTGTCAGCCCTTGATCTCGGGGCTGAAACTGCCTACCAGGATGCCAATTAGTGCCAATATGACAGGAATGTGTGCACACACAGGCTCACAGCAAAGAACAAGCAGAAAAGCCAATGGTTTGTTTTTAGGAATACTAGACATACTGCACTGAAGCAGACTTTCTATTTAAACTCAGATTTTTAGTCTGCTTAAAATACCACCTTCTAAATTAAAATGATTTCTCATCACAAAAGCATGGAATAATATATCCAATAACACCTTAATTGAGTGTACTGTCAACATTGTCATCATTGCCATCTCACTGTTACCAACATTACCATCACAATGAGGCGAGCCAGGCTTTGTGCTGGGCATTTTTATAAACATGTAGCATGCAAGGCACAAAGTAGGTATGCAACAAATATTTGATTGAATTATCTCATTTGATTCTTATAAATTTTCTGTGAATATGTATTATTAAATTCATTTTACACTTGAGGAATTGGAAGGTCTAAGTAATCTGTCTATGATCACACCTTCTACACATGGCTGAATTCAGAGTTAAAATCAGAGCTATCTAAAAAATGCCTCTAGACTTTAATTTTCTTGTGGTCTATTAGTGTGCCTATTCCATTCATATCCCCACAGTACCATTACACTTTGTATATTGCAGGTGATCAATAACAGTTAAATGTCATCAAATTTATATGCAGAAAAAAATGCTCACCATTATTAGTCATCAGGAAAGTGATACCACCGCACACCCACTAGTATGTCTATAATCAAAAAGATAGAAAATAGTTTTGGAAAGTATATACACAAATTGGAACCCTTTCACACTGCTGGAGGGAATGTAAAATGATGCAGCTGCGCTGGAAAAGAGTCTGCCAGTTCCTCAGATTGTTAAACATACAGCTACCATATGACCCAGTGTTTCCACTCCAAAGAAATGAAATTCCACTTCAGAGAAATAAAAAGCAAATGTTCACACAAAAACTTAGTAAGTCCTCACTTAATATCATTCATAGTTTTTGTGAAAATGTGTATATTGAAACCAATTTTAACACAGACTAATTGATATAAACAAGAGTTAAGTTCCTATGGCATCTCATCAACATTATAACAAAATTACGTTATTCAAGGACCTGCTGTACATGACTGTCCATAGCAGTATTATAATAATAGCCTAATGTTCAGTCCCTGATGACTAGATAAACAAAAAAGGGTATAATTCCATATAATAGGGTATAAATCAACCACAAAAAAGAATGAAGTACTATGCATGCTATAACATGAATAAGCCTAGAAAACATTATGCTAACTGAAAGAAGCCAGGCATAAAAGGCATATGATTACATTTGTATGTAATGTGCAGAAGAGCCAAATCTATAAAGACAGAAAATACATTAGCAGTTGCCTAAGGCTGGAGGGGTGGATAATGATGAGAGGATTGGTGGATAAAAGCTAAAGGGTACTGCGTTTCTTTTTGGGATGATAAAAATGTTCTAAAATTAACTGTTGTTATAACAATATTATTGACTATATTTTCTATGTGTTATGCAAAGTGCTGAGGTCCCAGAAAACCTCAGCTATTGTTTGTGGATTCCAAAGAAATAACCGGGAGGACTGGTTAAGAAGGACATGGGCTTATTAGAACTTATGTGCGCACCAGTGGCAGTTGGCAGGGTGAAGTTTATCACTGTTCCCGCTGCCTCCAGTGAAGTTGTCCTGCTAAGTCCCACCCAAACTGGGGCGACCAGCTGGTGCTATTGTTTTGCTGCCTCCCAGACTTTCCCAGCATAAGGTTTTATAGAGTACAGAAAACAGAAAAACAGGGCATGCAGGGGGAGGGTGACAGGCCTCTGTGCAAGCTGTGTGAGATTAAAACACTAGCTGTTTACAATCCAGACTCACATCTAGAAGCAATTTCTCTTTGGCCTTTCTTAGACTGAGTGGCTGGCCAGGTTCCCAAGGTCTCACAGTCCGCTTACAGATGGCCTTCACTATGTTTCCCACAGGGTGGGAGGAGGAGTTGGAGCATGGGAAGGGGCCCATGATCTCATTTACCATACACTATGCTGTTCTTTACATCCACATGAATGTAAACTGTAATTGAAATATTAAAAATATTTTTAAAATAAAATAATATCAACTATGGTGATGGTTGCACATGTCTATGAATATACTTAAAACCACACATTTAAATGAATGAATAGGTATGGGAATTTTATCTCAATAACTTATTATTATTTTTAAAGCAAATGTTAGAATAATTCATGTACTGAGCACACCATGCACATAATTTTCCATATGTATGTGTATATGTGTATGTTATTAATGTACATCTTAGCATAAGACAAATTCATTCCAAAGGTTTGCTGAAGTCATTGAATTTTTTGTACTTATTTAAAATCTAGGGATACAAAAAATATAACTATTTATATAGTAAGCCACCCAAAATGTATAGGTCAAAAATAATTGCCTTCAAAAAGATTGATTGGGGGAAGAAATAAAAATATCATCTGTTAGGCACCTGAAATGGGCTAAGCACCATGCAGGGACTTTACACAGCATTTCCCTTTTAATGAATGATATAGTAAAAAGAATAGAAAGAGAGGTGAAAATATATTTCTCTAACACCGTTCAGATACTGTACAAGATAATGTCCTGTAGTAGATAAAGCATAGACTTTGAACTCAGATAGCTTAAAACTAGTTTAAAAACTCAGTTCTTATGTTAGTTAGTTCTAGAAGTACAGACAAGTTGAGTCCAGAATTCCCACCTGTAAAACTAGATTGTCGTTATAAGCATACCTCAGAGATACTGTCGGTTCAGTTCCAGAACACCACAATTAAAGTGAGTATGGCAATAAAAGAAGTTGTAATATTTTTTGCTGGTAGAGGGTCTTACCCTCAATTTGTTAAAAAAAAAAAAAACACAACGGGAAAATAAAATAAAATTAAGCACAATAAGACAAGGTGTGCTTGTACTTCTGCTTTTATGTTTCCTTAAGAATTAATGGGATACGTAGAATATGATGGCTACTACAGAGCAACTAACTCTTCATTAACATTACTTCCTTATCCCTTTATTTGATTTGCCTGTTTCCCTTCTAAAGTGGTATGTGCATCTGCTGAGGGTGTTGGTGGTGGTTTAGAATTTGTTATCACCTAATATATCGGAGCTTTTTTGAATCAAGGTGGCATCTACAATATCGCTGTCAATATTACATTTTGTTGGTTTTTAATGATTGGCTCACCTGAACACATTTTGTACTTTCTGTTTCCTTGGGATAATACATTAAAATAAAGGAATTAAACAACAGATGTAATTGTGATGAGTATAACCAAAAACGTCTGCATTATAATATTTTAAGTTAAATACTTTTTATTTCCTGCCCCTCCATCTCATTTGAAAGGCTTTCTTTCACTTTCTAAGTCACTTGTTGCAAGGTAGAGCAGAAAATAATGGAATATTTCTGGATATTTATTTATTCTGGTCTGATGATTGTACTCTGTGCTGTCTTTGGTTTTTAGATGACTATAAAAAGGGAAAGAACTTGATTTTTCTCCTCCTGTGTAAGAGAAACCCAGTTCTTCCCTATTGTGTTTGCCTTTTGAGTCTACCTTCCTTACTAACACAACATACTTTATTTGTAATCACCAAATGTGAGGTGGGAGGGTTCCCCCACACCAAGCAATTTTCTATGACACCAGCTCATTGTCCCATAATTTAACTCAATTCTCAAACTACCCATATATACCGGTAGCATCAGATCTCACAGGTTAAGTGCTCAGTCTCACAAGATTGCTCCCAAACACTTTCTGTCACTTCACATGCCACTTGCAAGCCCAGGTTGTCATCTGGATTTCTGACCAACTGGCTCTAGATCAGAGGTTCCAGTGACCCCCTCCAGGGGGTCAATTTATTTGCTAGAGCAGTTCACAGAATTCAGGACATGTTTATTTACATTTACTAGTTTATATTAAAAAGATACAGATAAAATCCAGATGGATGAGATGCATAGAGGGCAAGGTATGTGGAAAGGAGGCCAAAGCGTCCATGTCCTCTCTATGGGTGCCACTCTAGCAGAAATCTCCATGTGTTTACCAACCCAGAAGGTTTTTGAATCTAGTTCTTTTATTTATTTTAAAGGAGGTTTTATTACATAGGTATGCCTGCTTAAATTAAATCATTGGCCATTGGTGATGGATTCAACCTCCAATCCCCCTCCAGTCCCTCGAGGTGAGGGTGATGAAACTGAAAGTTTCAACCCTCTATTCAAGTTTGGTTCCCTTGGCAATCTGCTCCCATCAAGTTACCTCATTGACATAACAGGAGCCACCTTGATAGCTCTCCTCACTTAGGGAATTCCAAGGATTTCAGGAACTATGTGCCAGGAATGGGGTAGAAGACCAAATACATATTTCTTATAAATAACAATTTACAGTTATAAATATGTAAGATAAGATTCTTCACATCATATGTCATCAGAGAAATGCCAATTAAATCAACAATAAGATACCACTATACACCTATCAGAATGGCCAAAATCTGGAACACACTGACAACAGAAAATGCTGTGATGATGGGGAGCAACAGGAAGTCTCCTTCATTGCAGGTGGGAATGAAAAATGATACAGCCTTATTAAAAGACAGTTTGACCTTTTCTTATAAAAGTTAACATACTTTTGTCATATTATTCAACAATTCCACTCGTTGGTATTTACCCAAAGTAGTTCAAAATATGTCCACACAAATTACACAGGATATTTATTTCATGTTTTTTTTGTAACTTCCAACATTTGGAAGTAACCAAGTAGATGAATGGATAAATAAACTGTGTTATATCCAGACAGTGGAATATTATTTAGCCCTAAAAAGAAATGAGCTATTAAGCTATGAGAATACATGGAATAACCTTAAATGTATATTACTAAGTGAAAAAAGCCAACCTGAAAAGCCTACATACTCTATTATTCCAACTATATGACATTTTGCAAGAGGCAAAACTGTGGAGACAGTAAATAAATAAACAAATTAGTGGTTGCTAGAGGGAGGGGAGAAGAGATAGACAGACAAAGCACAAAGGATTTTTACTGCAGTGAAAACACTCTATATGACATTACAAAGATGGCTATATGTCTTTATACATTTATTCAAAACCATAAAATATGCAACACCAAGAGTGAATCCTAAAGTAAACTATGTATTTTGGATGATTATGATATGTCAATGTAGGTTTATCTTTGGTAAAAATGCCGCTCTGGTGAGGGATATTGATAATGAGTGTGGCTATGCATTTATGGGGTCAAGAAATATATGGGAAATCTCTGTAACTCCTCAATTTTGTGGTAAAAATAAAGCCTTGAAATATACAATAAGACATCTTGAAGCATTACTGCTACAAATATTGAATACTCCAAATATTTTTCAAGAGAGTAACATGTCAGCTGATTTTCTAATATAATTCCCATTTTCTCCCTACTTTTTCATAAAAGATTGAGAATTTTCTCAACTACAATTGACCACAGCTCCCAGCCCTCCTAGGAAACATTGTACAATAAGAAACTGGTACGGGAAGCAGTGAAATTCAGCCAAAATATTTTATTTTGAGATGTAAAAATTACTGAAAAGCATTACAGGAATAAATATAGTAAGTCAAAGCTTCATAGAAGTTTTCCTGAAAAGATGAAACATTTCATCTTTATTTATAAATGTATACATCTTCTGCAAGAGTCTTCTCAACAATACAGCAGAGCAGATGTTGGACCACAAGTCCAACCAAAGAGCAGTATCAGGGAGTTGTTGGAAGTATGAATGTGACAGATAAAGAAGTGAGCCAAAAAGTTTTCAAAGCTAAACATTGGCAGAATCTGATTTCTAATCACTCACTTTTTAAAACTACAACTTGGGTTGTCCTATGTGTTAGACTTAGAGGGACAATTATGAAACAGACAGTATTCATTTTCCTCAATCTAGCTTACAATCTTTGTCGTCATCATTAGAATCACAAAATGTGCTATGGTTATGTGGGCATTGTGATCCCCCACCTCTGCTTTCATACTTGCAAAAATTCAAAACTATATCTATGTACCTCTAATACACGAAGCAAAAACTCAAAAAAAATGAGAGCGAGAATTCAACAATAATAATTTGGAACTTCAATACCTCATTTTCTATAATAGAGCTACACAGGAGCTGAACAAGGAAATAAAAGAATTAAGCAATACTACAAACCAAACCAAACAGATATCTTTAGCATACAACACTTAAGAGCAAAATATACATTATTCTCATGTATGCATGGAACATTCTCCAGAATAGATCATGTTAGGCCAAAAATAAGCCTCAATAAACTTAAAATGGACCAAAATCAGGGAAAGCATGTTCTCTGACCTCAATGGAGTAAAATTAGACATCAACTGAAAGAATTTTGGAAATTCACAAATATGTGAAAATTAAATAAAATACTCCTGAATAAGGAATGAGTCAAAGAATAAAAAATAAATGAAATTATAAACTACTTTTAAATGAATGAAAATAAACCATACTGAAATTTATGAGATGCATCTAAAGAAACACTTACAGGAAAATTTACAGTTGTAGATGCCTATAGTAAAAATGGAAAAAAGAAATAAAATTAATAACCTAATAATCTTCTACTTTAAGGCACTGGAGAAACAAGAGAAAATTAAGCACATTTTAAGCACAAGGAAATAAATAATAAAGATTATAATAGAAATAAATGAAATAAACAATTAAAAAATGGGAACATTAACAAAATTGAAAGATTATTCTTTGAAAAGAAGGGTGTAGCTACTTTTGAGAATAATTTGGCAATTTCTAAAATAGTTTGGCAAAGAGTTACCATATTACTCAGCAATTACAGTCATGTGCATCTGTCCAAGAGAATTAAAAGCATATTTCCTCCAAAAACTTATACGAAAATGTCCATAGCAGCATTTTTATAAAGTTAAAAACTGTAAACCACTCAAAGATCCATCAATTAATGAATAAATTGTGATATATCCATACAATGGAATATTTTCACCCACAAAGAAGAATGAAGTACTGATACATGCTACAACATGGGTGAAACTTGAAAATATGGTAAGTGAAAGAAGCCAGGCACAAAACAACCACATCTATATGAATCCATCTATATGAAATTTCCAGAATAGATAAGTCCATAGACTTAGAAAATAGGTTAGTAATTTTTAGAGGGTTGGGGCAGAGAGGGGAATAGGAAATGACAGCCAATGATACAGAGATTCTTTCTGAAGTGATTAAGTGTTCTGTAATTAGTGGTGATCGCTGTACAACTACATGAATATACAATACAGCATTTTTTTAAAGGAGTGATTGCAAAAAATGATTTAGTAAAATATTACATCAGTTGTCTAAAACCAAATATTTACTGATTTCCATGGTTATGTTCTTAATCTATGAACATAGCAATATGTACTTTAAAATAGAGATACAATCTGTTTGAGGCAGCTCTGCCTCTGTATCTATTATTGTTCATAAGTTTATAATGGTCTTTATTATCCATGAATGAGTGAGATCATATGGTATTTTTCCTTCATTTTTGTAATACTTTAAGCTATAAAAAAAGAAAAAAAATAGAAATACAAATCAATTTAGAAGTTATTGGCAAATGTCTTGACCTCAGAAATATGATAATTTAAATGAATTTGATGCCTCTGATTTTGAATTATATCCATTCTCTTTGAAAATATAATATTTGGACCTTTTCTGCCTACCAATTCTTAAAAATGACAAAGCTTTCCCTACTGGATTTTCGTCATGGAATAGAATCCTAGGGACATCTGCTAACAAAGATTAATAAAAAGCAAACAAATAATAGACACAAAATATGGTGATTTGACATGAGTGAGCATTTCTCAAATTTATACTTTATATATACTAGTTTAAAAAATGCTCCTCAAAACAAGAATTCCATGGTCAAAAATATTTGGAAAGTACTACTTATCCCTTTTCTTGATACAAGATGCTTATTAAAAGCCTGATAAATTCTGCAGCAATCTGTTAATTTTTCAACCCAGATTCTGCTAAATGTATTTGATCAATAAACTTTACTCTAGACTCTTCTAAACATATTCCTCTACTTCATTTTCACAGAATATACTTTGGAAAGCATTAATTGGGCAATTAATATATTTGGCAACTAACACAAGACCCTTCACAACATGTAGACATGACTCTTATATCATTTTAAAATTATTGACTGACATAAGGTTGACAAAAATAAGACTATCTAAGATACTTGCAACTGAAACCATGAAAGTAGGAAGCAGGAGGTTCTGTGAGTTATGGGTCAGGGAAAAAATGCTGGATTTCATTAGCCAGCTTTATTCAAGGCCTCATTCCTCTAAGAATTTTCCAGTGAAAATAGAGGACTAGAAACTCTGTCAAGAATATGACTGAAGGTGGAAAACACTCATTTCTAAGTCCAGGAATAATAATAACCCCCAAAAAGGACCTTTGTGAGTATGTCAAGAGACCAACCTAGATGTGGAAATACTGAGAGAAATAGTGACTTGCATATATGGTATGTCTTTTCCTCTCCCACCATTTACCAGCCCTCAGGAGGAAAAGCTCCAAAACCTGCATCAAGAGGTCTCAGGCAATGCAACAGAGGCAAAGATTTCCATAGGGCCAGTTGGTCACAACATGTTGTACAAAAAATGTATAATCAACTTCAGTTGTATTTTTGAGATGAGGCAACTAATACTGGTTAGTAGGAGGAAATATCAATCATATGATTTCTGTGACAAAAGGAAGAATGGCCTAACTTTCAGAAAGCTGGTGACACTATTCTAGTAAATTCTTATCTCATTTGTTCTCTAGTAGACTAGCTAAATCAGATTTTACCCTGGATCAAAAGACTCTCTTCTTTGGTATTTGAAAAGAATATTCAACATATGCGATTGTTTCTCCTGTTTTGGAACCTTTTGAATGGGATAAACCTGATGTTTTTTGGTTCTTAGTTTATCTTTTAAAAAGAGAAGAAAAATGGAATGTAAGAAAACATCTTTTGCTTTAATAAAATATTTAATAGAGTAACAAAAAACTATATGTATGCTAATATTTTATCTGCATATATAGGAGAAAAATTGTGTTCCTTTGTTTACAATGTAGAATAGTAGTTTTCATATCTAATACTAGTAATTATAGCTTATAATGAATATAAATAAGTATGCTGCCAATCTGATAGATATTCAAAATACTTTCATACTCTTGTTTCTCTTCTGGGTGAGTCTTATATTTAACAGTTCAGAGAAAAACAACAACCTTGTTAAGTGAATTTCAGGCCTCTGGGAGGTAAATTCCAATGATGAACAGGTCTTTCTACATTAACGGTACCAGTTAGGTAGCTGCCTCTCTGCCAATATATAAAGCCAATCATCCAATTGACATAACAATGGCCTTTTAAAGTTGAAATAATATCCTGAATGGGGAAAAAAAACTAATTGTCTATTGCCTGTTATTATTTTCCTTTAGGGGAGAGGGAGAATAGGTAATATTGGCTTTATAGGAAGCAAATACTTTTTTTTAAGAGATGGCCACTAGTTACTACTAGATCTGTTTCATCTGGGCAGCAGAAGGGCACCTACCAATCCAAGTTAGGTCCATCCTCTGTGGCTCTCTGTCTTTAATGATATCTGCATAGCACCCAAACTCAAGACATTATAAAGATATAATTGAACCCACATTGTGGAATAACCTATACAGGGGTTATTAAACTGTTTCCATAAGCATATGCATGTGTTTTATCATAAGCATGCAGAGTAAATTGTAAATATATTGATTAACTTTACGTATAAAGCATAGTTGGTCTACCAAGCCTAGGAAGTTAACATAAGTGAGCCAGTTATAGGAAATAAAGTGCTAGAAACTGGAAGTTAGACAATATGTGCTCACTCTAAATAGAGTGGCTATTACTCATCTAGCACAAGTTGTTAGCATGTGGGAATGCAAATACAGGTGTTCCAAATCTCTGAGTTTTCCAAAGAAGCTGTAAATTTGGATTTGTATTAAAATTTCCTAATTTCTAAATCATCCACTGGCCCATTGTTGGTCAGTTTACAATATCCATTGTGAGCTGCCAACCCTTCACTATAGGATATTAGTGAAAAAACTAGGTCAGAAGTGGCGAGGATAGTGTGTGTTATAATTCTGATTTGGATTATCTTTTCCATTGACCTTATTTGGTATTTCTATGTCCATATCCTGTGCTAATCTAGATCTTGAGTTCACATCATCTATGTCACTTCTTATATCAATATACATATATATTGTTATACTAATACTATAGAGTTAATACTAATCTTTGGATCTGTGCTTACTCAAAATTCAATCTTTAAAATTCAAAATGTTGTCTTCTATTATAAAATAAAATCACTGTGTATATACTGCTCTAGCTATTTCCTATTTACTGTTTAATGTGGTCAGTACTGAAATGCAGGGAGTGCCATGACCTCAGAATAACAGTAGTCTCTGCTAACGGCTTCTGCAGATAGCTTTTGGAGCTGCAGTGAGATGACTTTTATAACTTCTCTGACTATAGGGAGGAAAAAGAACATCATCCAGGTTAAGTCCTATTTGAAAGACTAACTCCCTGAAAACTTTACTGCTCTGGTGGCTTCCTATTTCTTACTATCAACAGTTGACATTAAAAGGAGTTAGGCAGCTATAATATACTAGAGGCTCGGTGCACAAAAATTTGTGCACTCGGGGGCAGGGGGTCCCTCAGCCCGGCCTGTGCTCTTTTGGAGTCTGGGACCCCTCAGGGTGACCACCTTCTGGCTTAGGCCTGCTCCCTGGGGGATTGGGCCTAAGATGGCAATCAGACATCCCTCTGGCAGCCCGGCAGCCCTCGGGATGTCCACTTGCCAGCGGGGAGCAGGTCTAAACTGCAGTCGGACATCCTTAGCGCTGCTGAGGAGGCAGGAGAGGCTCTTAACACCACCGCTGTACTGGCAGCATCAGCCTGGCTTGTGGCTGAGCAGAGCTCCCGCCTGCGAGAGCGCACTGACCACCATGGGTCAGCTCCTGCATTGAGCGTCTGCCCCCTGGTGGTCAGTGTGTGTCATAGTGACCAGTTATTCCCAGTCTTTCTGCTATTAGGGTCAGTTTGCATATTACCCTTTTACTATATAGGATTGAGGCCTGGTGCATGGGAGGGGGCCAGCTGGTTTTCTCTGAAGGGTGTCCCAGATCAGGGTGGGGGTCCCGCTTGGGTGCCTGGCCAGCCTGGATGACAGGCTGATGGCTGTTTGCAGTTGGCCACACCCCCTTCAGGGTGGGGGTCCCCACTGGGGTGCCTGGCCAGTCTGGGTGAGGGGCTGAGAGCCGTGTTCAGGCTGGTGTGTGACTGAAGCTCCCAGCCTCTTTTTTTTTTTTTCCCCTGGGATTTATTTACCTTCTATAGCTGTCACTGGAGCTGAGAGCCAGCTCCAGCTCTGAGGCCGCGGCTGGCTGAAAGCAGGTATCTGAGTTTGATTAGCTTCTATAATTGAAACTCTGTTACCATCACTGGTGCTCTAAGCTCTGAGCCTACTGCAGCTGAAAGCAGATATCTGGAGTTTGTTTAGCTTCTATAATTGCAACATTGTTGCATCCGGAGCTCAGAGCTGGGCTGAGGCAGGCAGGGAACCCTGGCTTCCTCCATCACTGGAGCAAGCAAGCTTCCTGTTCGCTTCAGCTGAGTGGCTGCCTGCCGCCATCTTTGTTGGCAGCTAATTTGCATATCCTGCTGATTAGCCAATGGGAAGGGTAGCGAAGTTATGGTTAATTACCATGTTTCTCTATTATTAGATAGGATACTTATGTATGACTGCACCCACTATATAACTCTATCATAGTCCTTATTGTCCATTTTCAATACTGGACTATGAGTGCTAAGGGTAGATACTGTATCTTATTTATTTTAATATGCTCAATGTAAAGCACAGTGCCTGGCACTTAGTAGATACTAACAAAATATTTGTTGAATGAATGACTTAATAAATAGATCTATTCTATACAAACATTTCCCACTCCTTCCTCCAGTGAGTTAATTCAAAACTAGCTGGTATTAATAATAACGAAGTATGAAAACCATGTCAGACAATATCCTCATATGTAACCCACAGATTACCAACCAAAAGACTTTGCAGATATTTTAATTTTGAAGAAAATAACATTGTGAAGAAAATATTCTGCAGAGCACTGGTAAGCTGATAAAAGTCCCAAAGATGTCCATGCCCTGATCCCCAAAACCTGTGAATATAAACTGTTACCTTACATAACAAAAGGGACTTTGTAGATGTGATTAAGGATACAGAGTTTCAAGTAGGGAGATTTAGCCTGGATTATCCAGGTGGAACCAATCTAATTACACTAATTACATGAGTCCTTAAAAGCAGAGAACCTTTCCCAGGGTATTTAGAAAGAAAGATATGATAGAATCAGGGTCAGAGAGATGCAGCATTGCTGGCTTTGAAGATGGGATGAAGAAGGCCACGAGCCAAGAAATGTAGTTGGCCTATAGAAAATTTCTAGAACCTTCAGAAGGAACATAGCCATGGTAACACCTTGATTTTAGCCCAGTGAGACCCCTGTTCAATTTCTAACTTACAAATAAATTTGTTTTGTTTTAAGCTACTAAATTTGTGGCAACATTTTTTTACAGCAACAAATAGGAAAGTACTAGAGAACAAAGCCAGTTGTCAGATTAAGAAGTTTCTGGCAACACATTGCTAGATTTTATTTTTCCTTTATTGAACATTTGTTAACTGTTAGATTAAAATGATAATTAAGCTTTTATAGCCCAAACTATAATATGCCTTAATGGCAGCAATTTTCAATAGAATACTTTATAGTCATCCTGTTTATCTTTAATAACATCCATTTCATGGAGTATGGTGATTAACATGAAAAAAATTGAGTGCTGTGCAGCATCATCCAGCTGGCTAGGAGTACAAGCCCTTCAGATGGCTTGTTAACATTGGAATTACAAACCCCTCTACAAGTTCCCCGAGGATATGGCTAAGAAGTGAGACCACCTTTAAAAAGTATTTTATGTCAGACAAAGTTGGGGACTATAGAAAGCACTGTTGACTGGATATTATTCCTATTTACAAAAGAATCTCTCTGAGCTTTAAAGTAAATGGGCCCTCTCCTCCTGTCCTGGGGAATGAGATTGGCTATGTAGCATCCAAGATCATCGCCAATGTATCAAATAAGAGCTCACATATACAAGCACATTGAAACTAAATTGCTATATCAACGTAAGGTACTACTATTATCACTGCCAAGTTCTCCTTAATTTAGTTATGGTCCTCTTCAAAGCTCTAATCACACCTAGGATCTCATTAACAATGACAAAACCAACTCATATTTCCAGAGTTATTTTAACCTTCCAATATTCTTCTTTTTATTGATTTCAGAGAGAAAGGGAGAGGAAGAAAGAGATAGAAACATCAATAATGAGAGAGAATCATGGATTGGCTGCCTCCTCCACGCCCTCTATTGGGGATCAAGCCTGCAACCTGAGCATGTATCCATAATTTGCATTCCCACAAGATAACAACTTGTGTTAGATGAGTAATGTGCATGTATTGTCTAATTTTTCCAGTTTCTACCACTTTGACTTGTATAATCTCATTCTATTTTTCCAAGAAACCTATGACATAGGAAGTTCAGATTTTATTAACCTCTGGATGGAAGAAAGCATTGAGGTTAAAATTCGGTGACTGCAACTCAGTTAATATACTAAAAGCCATTAAATTATATACTTTAAATAGGTTAATGGTATATGAATTGCATCTCAATAAAGTGGCTTTATAAAAAATCATTATTACCGGCAATATTTTTTTGAAAAATTAAGTGAACAGTCTAAGTTCTCATAGACTTTCAGAGCTGGATAATGGTAGTAATGATGGAGACTCAGGGAAGTGGAAGAAACTTAGAAGCACAACAATGATTATTATAAACCATTAAATATCAGACCACAAAACATGAGAATTTCCAGCTCTGCTCAAAACTAAGTTCTCCTCAGCCCACCCTCCTGCAGAAGCTCTTAAATTTATTCATGCTTTGATCAACTCCTCAGGCACAATGTTACGCCTGAACCTAGAGGTAAAGGCTGTCAACAGATACATCTCTGCAAAGCAGGTCAGACAGAATCAGTGGCAATAAAACAGAATTGCCAACATGCTTTCCCAGTGGACTGTGTTTAATGACATTTTCTCTGTTTGTCTCAAATATAATGTCCAAAATAAAAGTGAATATTTTAATTTTATTTACTTTCATGTACAAATCAGACACTTGTGCAACACAAAGAAGATTTTACTGCTGAATATGCTCTATAATAATTTCATTCCAATTTTAACTGAAAAAAAGTAGCTTTCACCTCCAAGGTTACGTAATGAAATAACTAAAGCTTGAAATAAACATTGTTCTCCATTTATTTTTCCACTAGAAAAAGAATATGTATCTTGTTATGAAACAAATATTATTGAGAATTTTCTAGGCAGAATTGTGCATCTCTTCCCATCCCTATAAATGATGTATGAAGATTTTACTACCACAGAATTCCCAGTGTGCACCTCTCTATGAGCTGACATTTCTTTGTGAATTTTTAAGTTAATGTCTGCTCTGGTCTCCTGTGAAGAAGCAAACAAAACTTTTCCCACTCAACTTTAGTCAAGTCTTATGTATTTGCTTATGAACATTGCCTGGGAAAAAAATGGGTCATCTCTTTTAAAGAGATTATTTTGTATCTGTATAAATGAAGGTTTCTAAAAGGCTTTTGGGGGATTTTATTTGCAAAGAACACATTTCAAAGAAGATTTACATTAACCCAGACTATGGAAAGCTCTCCCAGCTGGTAAATGAAAATACCATCTCACTAATTACATCCTTTCATGATTAAAGTTCTCTTTGATGTGCCATAGCTGTTTCAGTAAATGACAAGTGCATATGTCTTTCTCTAAAGATGAAGGACATTTAGCATACTTCATTGTCCTTAGAGGTATGTCACCTAAAAAAATGTGTGATGGCCTGCTAACTATGGGAAACCTTTTGCAAGTGTCATTTTTCGTTGGAGAATTTTACCATTTACTGAAATGTTTTATTGCAGCTGATTTGCCTGTAACAATTTTACATTTTGCAACTTGAATAATTGATCTATAAAAATGTGTGCTAATACTTCAGTTTACCAAATAAAAAGATTTTCAATTTTCAATAAAATTTGTACTGACTATATTCAACCACATCCATAATAGCCCATGTTGTATCCCAATCAGTTTTGGTCACTTGTTAAATTGGCCCTATGTCTCTAATATTTATTCTCTTGACCCAATTTTCACCTCCATAACCCTTTCTTGAGAACTGAAATCACTATATGTAAATTAACTATATTGTGTTAATGATTTCTTTTCATTTGCCCCTCAATTTGGTGAGTGTGGAGAGTGAAGATAACAGAGAGAGTGAAGGAAGCAAAAACATTAATAAAACAGAAAGGATGAGGGGAGCTTTATCCATACCCTAATTTCACATATATGGAAACTAAACTTCATGAAAAAGAAATTACTTATCAAAAGTCATAAGAAATGTGTACACTCACACTCGTTTCCTAGTGTATTTATGTTTATGCCTCACCTAATTTAACTCTTTCATAGATTTACATAAGTTTCAGCATCTCTCCACCTTACAGTTTGTTTCCTAAAAACTTCTGATAGACCGAAAAAAAAAAGATGGTGGCTGGCAGGATGGAGGTGAGGGAGAGGTGAGTGAGCGAGGGGATGAAAAGAGAGTATGAGGATGTGTGTGGTGTGTGAGTGAGTGAGGGACAGTTAAATCCGGCAGGAGTAGCAGGGGATGGCAGAACAGGCTCTCTTAGACAGAGAGAGACTACCGCTGCGGACACTCCCGGGACTGCGGGACTCCGGCACAGAGCCCACGCCATCTTGAAGGGGAGAGCGGCCTCTTCTAGGAACTCATCAGCACCACCAGCGAGACAGCCCTTGGACACTGCCGCAACCCAGCAGCTACTCCAGCCAAAATCCTGTTGACCCACCCACAGACTCCTAGACCCTGGGATCTCCACCTCCAAAGGTGCACCATGCCCACAGCAGTAAGTGCAGCCTTCCCTTCCCCGGCGGCAGACCTCTGACATCATATTCCCATGTCTCCAGTGCACAGGTCTCTGAGGCACACCACTCCATAGACTTCTCTTGGGAGTCACTGCGAGCCTCAGCTGGGTGTGATTTTGTACAGACACAGGCACACTGCCCTCCAGTAGAAATTCTGAATTCCTTCTGCCTGAATAACTGCCTACACACACCCAGCTGCTCAACCTCAGCGCCAGGGCCCCTCATACTGCGGCAGAGCTCAGCGCCCAACAAAGGCACTGCCACAGTTGTTCATTCCCGGTGAGCCCATCTATCCACAGGGCACTTTGGGAAGCCGCAGTGAGCCTCTGCTGGGTCTGATCTTGGACAAATAGGAACGCACTCCCCTGGGCAATAGAAATTCTGAATTCACCCATCCGGGATACCTGCCCAAAGGCACCACGATTAAGCATGCCAGGGCCCTTCAGAGTGCTTTAGCGAGCCTGCACTAGCAAACTCACTGTGGGTGCTCCTGTGTACCACCACTGGCAACACGCCTATCCACCACAGGTGCATCAGCAAAAACTGAGTTTCCCCACCCCACAGCTGCAGAACTCTGGACACTACAGGTGCATGCTTTTCCAGCATGTAGGTCTCCCAAGACCACCGCTCCAAAGGCAGCCCTGGGACCCCACTGCGAGCCCCACTGGACATGCACTTAAAAAAACAGGGGTGCACTGCTGGGCTGTAGAAATGCTGAATTCCCTCTTCTGAGATACCTGCCCACAGACACTGCAATCCAGTGGCTTCAGTGCCAGGGCCCTTCAGAGTGTGTCAGTATACCCTGCTGGCAAGCACACCACAGGTGCCCCTGTGAACTGCTGCTGGGATCCTGTGTATCCAACCATAGAGGCAGCAGCAAAAGCTGAGTCTACCCACCCCACAACTACAGAACCCTGGATACCACAGTCATGCCTTTTCAGAAGGCAGGCCTCCTGAGCCCCACCACCACAACAGACGGTTCCTGGGTGACACTGTGAGTGCCTGCTGGGCACGCGTGATTTCAACCAAGGGCACAAGACAGCAAAAATTGGGACACCCCCTCCATGGCTGCTGACTTCTAGACAAATCAGTTGCGCCTTTCCAGCCCGCAGGCCTACATCAAGAGAACCCAAATAGCTCAAGTAGGGAGCTACACTAGACTACCAAGCCCAGGAGACATGAGAGGTCACACCAGTAGCACCATACCCAAAAGAAACTGGGTAGCAAAGCAATTGGAGATACAATTAAAACATTACAGCAAAACATGGGAAGACAGAAAAGCAACCCACAAAGGAAAGAGAAAGAGGAGTCACCAGAAAGGGAGTTAAATGATATTGAGGCTACTAACTTATCAGAGAAAGAATTCAGAGTAATGGTTATAAGGATGCTCAGACGGCTGGATGACAAATGCACACAACTCAGTGAGAATTATAAGGAGCTGAATGAGAATGTCACCAACATGAAAAGGAACCAAGAGGAAATGAAGAACGACATAGCTGCAATAAAGAACACAATGGAAGGCTTAAACAGCAGACTAGAAGAGGCTGAGGACCACATCAGTGAATTAGAAGACAAGGTAGAAAAAAATACACAAACACAGGAGCAACTGGAAAAAAAAACTTAAAAAGCAAGAGGAGAGCCTAAGGGAGCTTTGGGACAGCGCAAAATGAAACAACATTTGCTTAATGGGGGTACCAGAAGGAGAGGAGGAGAAACAAGGAATAGAAAATCTGTTTGAAGAAATAATGACAGAAAACTTCCCTGATACTGGAAAGAAAAAAACTACACAAGTCCAAGAAGCACATAGAGTAACAAACAAGATAAACCCCAAAAGACTGACACCAAGACACATCATAATTAAATTGGCAAACACCAACAACAAAATAAGAATCTTAAAGGCTACCAGAGAGAGACAGAAAGTTACCTACAAGGGATCTCCTATTAGAATGTCAACTGAAACAGAAACACACCAGGACAGAAGGGAACAAAATGAAATATACAAAGTGATGCAAAGCAATGGACTGAACCCAAGAATACCATACCCAGCAAGGCTATCATTCAAAATTGAAGGTGGAATCAGGAGCTTTACAGAAAAAAAAAAAAAAAGGCTAAGAGAGTTTATTACCACCAAGCCAGCAATGCAAGAAATGCAAAAGGGACTGCAGTAAAAAGAAGAAACAGGGAGGCAAGAAGAAACACAAACATTAAGAATAAAAATGGCGAAAAACAAGTACTTACAAGTACTTATCAATACTAACATTAAACATAAATGGATTAAATGCTCCAATCAAAAGAATTGGGTAGCGGAATGTTTAAGAAAACATGAACCATATATTTGCTGTCTGCAAGAGACCCACCTTATAACAAAGGATTCACACAGACTGAGAGTGAAGAGATGGAAAAAAATTTTCAGGCAAATGGACATGTGAAGAAAGCTGGGGTTGTGATACTTATATCTGAAAAAATAGATCTCATAATAAAGGCCATAACAAGAGATAAGGAAGGCCACTACATAATACTACAGGGAACAATTCAACAAGAAGATATAACTTTGTTAAACATATATGCACCCAATATAGGATGACCCAAATACATAAAACAACTTCTGGAAGATATCACGGGAGAGATCGATAGCAACATAGTCATAGTAGGGGACTTTAATACTCCACTGACACCACTGCATAAATCCTCTAAACAAAAAATCAGCAAAGAAACAGTAATCCTAAATGACTCACTAGATCAGATGGAATTAATTGACACTTCAGAATATTTCACCCCAAAGCTACAGAATATACATTCTTCTCCAATGCACATGAGAGATTTTCAAAAATAGACCACATATTAGGACTCAGGCAAAGTCTCTTCAAATTAAAGAGGATAGAAATCATAACAAGCATCTTCTCAGATCACAATGGCATAAAACTAGAAATCAACTACAATAAAAACAATGAAAAAAAATCAAACACTTGGAGGTTAAATAGCATGCTATTGGGTTAACAAAGAGATCAAAGAAGAAATAAAAAGCATCCTGGAAACAAATGACAATGAAAACACAACAATTCAAAATCTATGGGACACAGTGAAAGTAGTCCTGAGAGGGAAGTTCATAGCTCTACAGGCCTACCTTCAAAAAGAAGAAAAACTGGTAATAAATTATCCAACCTTGCAACTTAAAGAATTAGAAAGAGAGCAACAAGAACAGCCCACAGTGTCCAGAAGGAAGGAAATAATAAACATAAGAGAAGAAATAAATGACACAGAGACCAAAAAGACAAGACAAAAGATCAATGAAACAAAGAGCTGGTTCTTTGAAAGGATAAACATGATTGGTGAACTTCTAGCCAGGCTCACCAGGAAGAAAAGAGAGAGTACCCAAATAAACAAAATTATAAATGAAAGAGGTGAAATAACAACAGACCCCCCACAGAAATACAAAGGGTTGTTAAAAAATACTATGAACAACTCTATTCCAACAAACTAGACAACCTGGAGGAAATGGACATATTCCTAGAAAAATATAACATTCTAAAACTCATTCAGGAAGATTATAAAACCTGAATAGACAAATAACTATGGAAGAAATTGAAGCTGTCATCAAAAAGCTTCCAGCAAACAAAAGCCCGGGGCCAAATGGCTGCACAGGGGAGTTTTACCAAACATTCAAGGAAGAACTAAAACCTATCCTCCTCAGACTATTCCAAAAAATTCAAAAGGGAGGAACACTTCCAAGCTCATTCTATGAAGCTAGCATCACCCTAATACCAAAACCAGATGAAGACAACACAATGAAAGAGAATTACAGGACAATTTCCCTCATAAACATAGATGCCAAAATCCTCAACAAAATCCTAGCAAATCGGATGCAGCAGTACATCAGAAAGATCATATAACATGACCAAGTAGAATTTATCCCGGGGATGTAAGGATGGTACAGTATCCACAAATCAATAAACGTGATACATCACATAAACAAATTGAGAGATAAAAATCACATAGTCATATCAATTGATGCAGAAAAAGCATTTGACAAAATCCAGCACCTTTTTTTGATAAAAACTCTCAGCAAGGTCGGAATAAAAAGATCATACCTCAACATAATAAAAGCCATACATGACAAACCCACAGCCAACATCATACTCAATGGGCAAAAACTAAAACCATTTCCCCTAAGATCAGGAACAAGACAGGGATTCCTACTCTCACCACTCCTGTTCGATACAGTACTGGAGGTACTAGCCATTGTGATCAGACAAGAAGAAGAAGAAATACAAGGCATCCAAATTGGAAAAGAAGAAGTAAACCTGTCTTTATTCAAAGATGACATGACACTGTACATGGAAAACCCTAAAGACCCCATCAAAAAATTATTAGACTTAATATATGAATTTGGCAATGTAGCAGGATACAAAATTAACGCTAAGAAATCTATGGCATTTCTATACACCAATAGTGAACTTACAGAAAAAGAAAATAAAAGAGCAATCACATTTACCATCACACCAAAAAAAATAAGATATCTAGGAATAAACTCAACTAAGGAGATTAAAGACCTGTATGCGGAAAACTACAGAACATTAAAAAAAGAGATTGAGAAAGACATAAACAATGGAAGAACCATGTTCATGGATTGGTAGAATCAACATCATTAAAATATCCCTAATACCCAAAGTGATCTATAGATTCAGTGCACTCCCCATTAAAATACAAATAGCGTATTTCACAAATCTAGAAAGAACGCTCTAAAAATTCATCTGGAATAAAAACAAAAACAACAACAACAACAACAACAAACACAAATAGCTACAGTGATCCTGAGAAAGAATAACAAATTAGGAGGGATCACAATACCAGATATCAAGATTACAAAGCCACTGTTCTCAAAACTGCCTGGTACTGGCACAAGAACAGACATATAGATCAATGGAATAGAATAAAGAACCCAGAAACAGACCCAAACCAATATGCTCAATTAATATTTGACAAAGGAGGCAAGAGCATACAATGGAGTCAAGACAGTCTCTTTAATAAATGGTGTTGGGAAAATTGGACAGATACATACAAGAAAATGAAACTAGACCACCAACTTACACCATACACAAAAATAAACTCAACATGGATAAAGGATTTAAACATAAGACGGGAATCCATAAAAATATTAGAGGAATCCAAAGGCAGCAAAATCTCAGACATATTCCAAAGCAATGTCTTCACCGATGCCACTCCTAGAGCAATTTAAACTAAAGGGGAAATATACAAATGGGACTACATCAAAATAAAAAGCTTCTGCACAGCAAAAGTAACCATCAACAAAACAATAAGAAAACACACTGCATGGGAGAACATATTTGCCGAAGATATCTCTGATATGGGTTTAATCTTCAACATTTATAGGCGACTCATACAACTTAACAAAAGATAGACAAACAACCCAATGAAAAAATGGGCAACGGACCTCAATAGATACTTTTCTAAAGAAGACATAAAGAAGACCAAGAGACATGAAAATATGCTCAAAGTCACTAATCATCTGAGAGATGCAAATCAAAACGACAATGAGGTACCATCTCACTCCTGTCAGAATGGCTATCATCAACAAATCAACAAATGACAAGTGCTGGAGAGGATGTGGAGAAAAAGGAACACTTGTGCACTGCTGGTGGGATTGCGGACTGGTGCAGCTCCTGTGGAGAACAGTATGGAGTTTCCTCAAAAAACTAGAAATGGAACTTCCATTTGCCCCAGTGATCCCACTTCTAGGAATATATCCCAAGAAACCGGAAACACCAATCAGAAAGGATATATGCACCCCTGTATTCATAGCAGCACAATTTACAATAGCTAAGATTTGGAATCAGCTGAAGTGCCCATCAGCAGATAGTGGATTAAAAAACTTTGGCACATCTACACAATGAAATACTATGCTGCTGTAAAAAAGAAGGAACTCCTACCATTTGCAACAGCATGGATGAAGCTGGAGAGCATTATGCTAAGTGAAATAAGCCAGTCAGAGAAAGATAAATATCACATGATCTCACTCATTTGTGGATTATAATGAACAACATAAACTGATGAACAAAAACAGATCCAGAGACAGAGAAGCATCAATCAGATGCTCAAACCTCAGAGGGAAGGCAGGGGAGGGTGGGGCTAAGGGGGAGAGATCAACCAAAGGACTTGTATGCACGCATATAAGCATAACCAATGGATACAGACACTGGGGGTGAGAGCATGATTGGGCGTGAGGGGGGAAATGGGGGGATAAGGACACATTTGTAACACCTTAATCAATAAATGAAAAACAAACAAACAAACAAAAAACTTCCGGTGTCATGTTAAAAGGACTCAAGAACAAATCTGAATAAACTCTGAGTGGCTTAATATGGCATCACTTGAGCATCAATAAAAATACAAGTTAGCCTGGCTGGCATGGCTCAGTGATTGAACCTTGACCTATGAACCAGGAGGTAACTGTTTGACTCCTGGTCCAGGCATATGCCCAGGTTGTGGGCTCGATCCCCAGTGTGGGGCATGCAGGAGGCAGCCAATCAGTGTTTCTCATCATTGATGTTTCTGTCTCTCCCTTCCTTTCTGAAGTTAATAAAAATATATTTTAAAAAATAAGGATATAAGCTACAATCAATATAAATACTTTTAAATATGCTGCTATACAAAACTTCAAAATGATACTAAAAAAGAGACACAGCTCACTTTTGGAGAATGCCAGGAAAAAAATCCATTATTCTAAAAACTGGTAAATGAGTAGAAATAACCATTTGTTTTGTGTTTGCCATATGACTTGCACCTCACAGTAACTAAAGAGTAGATTAGGGGAAGCTTATCTTTGTGAAAGTATCTCAGCTAATAAATGAATGAAGTATGATCAAATTAGAATATCACCATTTGGTACTCTCTAATGAACTAACGGTTCTAGGCAATAATCTTCAACACTGAGAACAAGCACACACACACACACACACACACACACACACACACACACACACACAAAACACCTACCAGATATCATGTACATCTGAGGGAACCACACACTACTATCTATGGTAGCCTTGATTAAAAAGAAAAAAAAAAGTATGTATCTGAACCAGGCTGTAGATGTAATGATCAATTTACAGGTAACACAGGGAACAGGGAAATATGCTAACGACACCATGGGGATGCAGGCAGAAAAATCAAACTGTTAGAACTTCCACAGACAAAAAATAATTTCTTCAAAACATTACACCATAAAAAGTTTTCTGAGAACCTAGAGATGAAAAGAGAGTGAAGAGATATACCCATCAATTGAAATATATAGCCCTTATTTAGGTTCCTATTCAAACAAACTATTAAGAAGGGGACAATTGAAGAATGGAAATTTTAAAATATTAAAAAATATTCTAATTTTTAGAAATAATTTGTAAAGAGCTCTTAACTTTTATAGATACATCTCAAAATATTTTCAAATAATACAGGGGTGAGCAAAAGTAGACTTATAGCTGTGAGTATGCGAAACAGAGTTTATTCTTGTATCATTATTTATTAATTGCTGTATTATTTATTTGTATTACACTGTAAATCTATTTTTTCCCATGCGTGTATTATGTCAAATTTGCTTTAAAATAATCCCTAGTCTGTGGCTAGGGTATAGATGCAACAAGCTCAATCATGAGTTGATAATTATTGAAGCTTAAAGTTGGGTACATAGGGTTTGTTATACTATTCTCTCTACTTCCATGTATATCTAAAAATTTCAACAATAAAATATTTACAAAATTTCAGTCTAAAGTTTATAAATAAGTAAGTAACATTTGGTTTAATATTTCATTATCAAACCTTCTATTGAAACTATTTTAGTGTCCCCTGCCTGAACCTCATTAAAAAGAGAGAATGGCAGATGGGTCTATTCTACGCATGTCGCAAAATCTTCAAGAAAAAGAAAGTTAATTTTTCCTCTTCAATCCACACTTAGGGAAAGGTTGAAAAAAATCCTTTGATGTTCTGCCTTTCCTATATCACATCAAGATAATTTCTGTCAGCAAATTTAAGCATCATGATGAAGCTAAGGGGATTTCCCCTACTAATGGACTAGGTCCAAGGGAAAAAAGAAGGAAATGAAGTGGTCTGCGGTATAAAGCCCAGTAAAGATGGGTAAAATGGGGATGGAAAAAAATAATTTTTGACAGTTAAAAAAATAGATGAGTAAAACTGGGTTTGGGTTTGATATAGGATGGTGTAACTAGATAAAGGGTTTATAATACAGCAGGACTTCCACAAGTTGTAAGGATCTGAGAATCAGATGGGTAGCATCATTTAGTTCCATTTTTACTCAATAGGAGAAAGGACCATAACTAGTGTAAGGTAAGAAGGGCTTCAGGACCTACCCTCAAAAAAATGGAGCAATGAAGAAATAGTCTAGGACCCTCTCAATTAGTCTAAAAGTTCCAGAAGAAACTTGATGTACAAATTAGTGAATCAAGACAAAGTCATGTGATATATTTTTGACAAATACAATAATATTAGGGGAAGGCTTCAGCTTAGGTGCATTGTTCTGTCATAGTTGTTCATAGCCAATACTATACACCTGGATAATAAATATGTCAGGAACACCTGGCTGACTTGTCACGTTTGATTTGATTTTTTTAAAATTTAAATTCTTTATTGTTTAAAGTATTACATGAGTCTCCTTTCCCCCCCCCCAATTGACCTCTCCCAGCCACCTCCACCTGCCAGCACATGTCCTCACCCCCCTACTGTCTGTGTCCATTGGTTATGCTCTACACATGCATAGAAGTCCTTTTATTGATCTCTTACCCCCTCATCCCCTGCCTTCCCTCATAGGCTCGATAGTCTGTTCAATGCTTCTATCTCTGGATCTATTTTTGTTCACCAGTTTACGTTGTTCATTATATTCCACAAATGAGTGAGATCATTTGATATTTATCTTTCTCTGACTGGCTTATTTTGCTTAGCATATGCTCTACAGGTCTATCCATGCTGTTGCAAATGGTAAGAGTTCCTAGAGTTGGGGATGGACAAATAACCAGCACTAGTAGCTGCAGGAGCTTGGAGTATTTTTTAGCTTAAAGTTTTTTTGTTTTCTTTTAAACTCAGTATCAGAGAAAGGAGCATGGGGAGAAAACTGAAACATAATTGGTGATCCCACATCAATCTAACACAGTCTGCTCACATAAGTGGTTCTCAACAGAGGGGCATTTTGGTCCCCAGAGGACATTAATCAATGCCTGGAGACATCTTTGGTGGTCACACTGGGTAAGAACACCACCTTTGGTGGCCACATTGGCATCTAGTGAGTAGAGAGTAGGGATGCAGTTAAATATACTTTAATATACAGACATCTTCTCACAAAACAATTATTATCTGGCCCAAAGTGTCAATAGTACCAAAGTTGAGAAACCCTGAATTAGATTGTAAAGAAGGCTAAGAAATAGAAATATCAAACTAACTTGAGAATAAGATTCTATATAAGGCCTCACATAATTCAAAATATTGCAACAGACTAGAGCTCTTCTTGTTCCAGAGTAAGGCGAATATATGATTAACATGGGACTATGAAAGGACATTGAAGAACAAAGAAAATGAGATTTTTAAACTAAATTTATTGGGGTAACATTGGTTAAAAGTATCGTATAAATTACTGGTGTAAAACTTTATAATATGATAGCTGTATACTCCATTTTGAAGACAGTGAAGAAGTAGATTCTGAGATTTATTCTAGGAAACAGAAGAAAAACTTAAAATTCTTAGCACTCTAAGAAGAATTCAATAAGACATGGTCTCTAAGAACAGAGAAAAATGAATGAAAGAGAATGCTATTCAAAGTCATGTAGATGAGCTAAAATGGAGTTGTGCAGGAAATGATTCCAATGAAACTAAAATAGCAAATCATGAATAAAACACTCTACAGGCAGAAAATCACAGAACTGACATTTAAAAAAAATCAATGAAATGGAGGACAATTGAGAAACAATAGCAGCAAGGAAAAGGCAGCCAAAAACAATGAGAAAAAGATTCAACCACAGATAATTGGTGTTCCTTAGCAAAAGACTAGAATAAATGGAACAAATACAATAAAATCTATAATAATTGAAACTTTTGCTGAGCTGAAGAAATACCACAGTCCAAAAATCTCAAGGTTTCCTGAACACTAGCAAAAATGCTTTTTTAAAATAAAAATATGTACTGCTACACACATTCTCACAAATATTTGATTTGAAATTTTAACAATAATTAAAAATACCCTATAGATTTTGAGACATGAATGGGTGGGGCAGGTTTTCTACATAAAAATAAAAATCAGAAACTTCAGACTTCAGACATTATCCTTGATGTACTCAAAAGTATGTGTTAATATTTTGCAATATATACAGAGTCCTGTGGAAGAAACATTCTGCCATAATTACTATATACTTAAACAAGTTGTCATTTGTTCATATCAGATATGAAAGAGTCTAAAAACTGCACCAATCAAAAGCCATTCTTTAAAAAAATTACTTAACTACTATTATTCCAACCCAACCAGCAATGAAGCCAAATAGGTAAGTCAAGCAAAGGCTATTCCAACCTTAAGAGGACTGTTGTTGCTCTACAAATTGAATGAAACATGGAGTCCCCCAAATGATATAAATATGATTGTAAAAATTTGAATGCAAACGTTGTATAATAAGAAATCTATGATGAGAAAAACATAATGCATACCAAAAAAACTAGACCTTAAACTCCAATGGTAACAGATGGGCAATTAATAAGGAAATGATTGAACACATGAATAAATACATAAACAAACAAAAGAAGTTATTATATATGTTATTAGTACTGTGAAAGAAATAAATAGGATGCTATGATAGAGTAAAACTGGGTGACCTACTTTCAGGGACTGACTTTTTTTTTTTAATATATTTTATTGATTTCTTACAGAGAGGAAGGGAGAGAGATAGAGAGTTAGAAACATCAATGAGAGAGAAACATCGATCAGCTGCCTCCTGCACACCCCCTGGGGATGTGCCCGCAACCCAGGTACATGCCCTTGACCGGAATCGAACCTGGGACCTTTCAGTCCGCAGGCCGACGCTCTATCCACTGAGCAAAACCGGTTTCGGCGAGGGACTGACTTTTTTTAAAAAATATACTTTATTGATTTTTTACAGAGAGGAAGGGAGAGGGACAGAGAGTTAGAAACATCGTGAGAGAGAAACATCTATCAGCTGCCTCCTGCACACATCCCACTGGGGATGTGCCTGCAACCACGGTACATGCCCTTGACGGGAATCGAACCTGGGACCTTTCAGTTCGCAGGCCAACGCTCTATCCACTGAGCCACACCAGTTAGGCCAGGGACTAACTTTTTTAGGATGTTTTATTCAAGCTGAAACACCTGAAGGATAAGAATATGAAGGATTGGGAGAGGAGCAGAATGCACTAAGAGTGAAGGTCACAACAAGCACAGATGCCCTAAGGTGGGAAGGAGCATGGCACATGGGAAGAACCAAGCTAATGCCTCACCAGCTGCTTTCAGTGAGCCTGGGAAAGCATGGTTGTACATGATGCTACCATGATCAGCAGGATCAGCCACCTTATGCAGTTTCATAGCAAGGGTTTGCAGGTTGATTCCAAGAGCAGTAAGTTCTAAACTGAGAAGGGGAATAATCTTATTTAAAGCTATTTAAAATGACACAGAAACAATATTTTGTAATTTACATAAATTGTTTCAAAGCACAGAAAAATATGAACAACTCCGCATATAATTTTTGGAAGAGAACATACTCTGATATTAAAGTCTGACAAAGATAGCTCAAAGAAAGAAAGTGAGAGATAAATCTCACTGATAATATGGATACGAATCCCAATTAAAATAATGTTAAAACAAATTTATTGGAATATTAAAAGCAAAGCATACCATGACAATCCCAAGAAATGGAGATCCCAAGGATTTTTCAACATAAGGAAGTCTATTAATATAATACATCAAATTAAAAAGTCTAATGGGGAAAACCAGATAAATATTACCAAAGATAGAAAAACAAAGTATTTGATAAAATTAAAGGCCTATCACTGATTTTGAAATTTCCAAATAAACTAGGTATATAGAGGCATACTTTCTTAAGATGATTTAATTTATCTATATTATATACACCCCTAAAAGTGATCATCCCAATGTTTTCAATATTTTCCTCAAGTTGCCAAAAAATGTAATAACACCAACAATAACAATAATAGCAATAACAATATTTATAGAGAACTTATCATATGTAAGGCAATAGTGTTACTTATTTTATGTGATCTATCCCATTTAATTTTCAAAACAATCTTAACCATATGTACTATTTTCATGTCTATTTCACAGATGAAGAAATTGAGATCATAAAAAAGAAATATATAGAAAAAAGGATGCAAAATATCATTACTTGTGAATGACAATATTACATGCCTAAAAATCTATTAAAAAAATTTCAAGTGGTCCTGGCCAGTTTGGCTCAGTGGATAGAGCATCGGTCTGCAGACTGAAGGGTCCCGGGTTCAATTTTGGTCAAGGGCACATGACTAGGTTGGGGGCTCAATCCCCAGAAGTGGGTGTGCAGGAGGCAGCCAATGATTCTCTCTCATCATTTATGTTTCTATCTCTCCCTCTCCCTTCCTCTCTGAAATCAATAAAAATATTTAAAAAAAAAACTTTTCAAGTGAAATAGTGTCAACTTGGCAAGATATTTTTTAAAGTACATAACTGTATAGCAGGAAATATCATTAGACAAATACATTGAGACATACAGTTTATGTATTCAATATAGTGAATTTGCTCATTCTCCCCAAAATAACATATATATGTAAATAAATTCCAAACAAAACTAACTTTATTTTGAATTGACAAATGGATACAACATCCATACATATCAATAAAAGAGTGAGAATATCTGTGGAAAATTTGGGAAAAAAAGTAGTAAGAAAAAATTTGCACTATCAGATAATCATAGATCAGAAATCTAAGAAAATTAAAATTGTAATTATAAATTAAAATTATATTTTTACAATAGACTATCTTATTAATAAAACAAAATATAAAGCCTCAAAAAGGCTTTAATATAAAATGATGTAAAATAAAATGTTATTTAAATAAGAGTAAAATGATTGATTCTTCAATATATGTTCTTAATACAATTGATTTGGAAAATAATATTATATTTAGGATCCAACTCAATTTACAGCACTAAACTATATAATAGGTAGACTAAAAAAATAAAATATAAAACAGCAAATACTGCAAAATAAAACCAAAAAGAAACATAGGTAATTATTTCTCACAACTTCAATTATTTTTTTAATATTTTATTGATTTTTTACAGAGAGGAAGGGAGCAGAATAGAGAGTTAGAAACATTGATCAGCTGCCTCCTGCACACTCCCCACTGGGGATGTGCCCACAACCAAGGTACATGCCCTTGACCGGAATCGAACCTGGGACCCTTCTGTCTGCAGGCTGACACTCTATCCACTGAGCCAAACCGGTTAGGGCTCAAGTATTTTTATAATGGAAATTATTATCATTTGGGAAATAAAAGTACTGAAAAGTGTTTTTAAAAAATATCAATAAAAACAGGACAAGGCACATAAAAAAGGCAGTCATTGAAAGGAAAAATATAAATTGTAAGTAAACACTTAAAAATTCAACCAAAAAATGTCTGATCTTGGGCAACATCGTACTTAATGATTTCAAGTCTTATAATCTCTATTTGTAAAATGATAAAATAAGGAAGGGGAATAATTTTTCCTCACTATTCATGAGTATATACAGAGGACAGGTCATAAAATATCCACTTGATAACAATGAGGTACTTTGAATGGGGTCTTTGATGGGGTCTGACTCCCTGTTAAGGGTATTCTTCTATTTACCATGTCAAGGAAAGGCAGGATCTCGCAGATTCCATGTGGATTTTTTTTGGTGGAAAAAATGGGTCACAATGCCCTTTCAAGCATAGTTAAAGTACAGATCAGTCATCACCATTTTGTAAAGAATCATTTTTCTAGGTGAGCCCAGCCAAGTCCCTATTTCTGTGTTGCTGGGGAAGATGAAATTTGTTAGATGTTTTTGTCACTTGCAATTACATTAAGACAGAATTCTACTATTCTTTTCTCTTGGAAATACAGGGTGTTTTATAAAAGGTTTCAAATTATGTTGATTCTTCATGTACTCTGGAAAAAAATAAGGACTTTGATGGAATAAGAGAAAAACAAATTTACAAATGCAGTTTTAAAATCTGAGGAAAATGTTTTTTAAAAAAGATACCAAAATATGGGAAGAGGAAATGTTCCAAACTATAAATCTCTTCCTAAAATCTTGTAGCAAATTTATAAGTCATTTATTTAAAATGAGGAATAAAAAGAAATAAGCACTTCACTTATCTAGATTTGGACAAATGCCTTTACTGAACAAGTGGGTGCATAAACTCCAAAAGGTTGATTATCTGATATTCCATTTCACAACAGATTATAAATAGCAAATTAAAAGAGGGGGAAAATTGAAAAATTATTGGAGACTGATAGTCTGTAATATAAGAAATAATGGGTAGCAAAATAATTAAAACAAAACAAAACACACACAGCCTAGATCCATTTGCTGCAGGACCAAACAGCCCTACAAGCTTAATAGTCCCTGGGGTTGTAAGAGACATTACAAGCCGCAACAGTAATTATAAATTTAATAGCTATGATTGATTGAACATGCATTATGTGGGCAGGCACTATACTAAGGGCTTTTTATACATGACATTTGACTTCGTCGTCCTAACAATCTTATGAGATTTGTACTATTATTATCCCAAAGTTATAGATGAGGAAACAGAGAGATTAAGCAATTGTCAAAGCTCATACAGATCATAAGAAACAGAACTTGGATTGAATTCCAAGACTTTCTGGCTCTAAGCCCCATAGACTTACCCATTATTCTGTGTAGTATTCCCCAGTCAGTTTCACACACTCTACTGTGTTGGAGAGTGGAACCCCTTCAATCACTCATTTAACAAACATATTGAATATTTAATTGGACTAGTACTGCTCTAGGGACTGTACTGAAGGATGTCCTATTATAGTGAAGGAGCATATGTGTAAAAATATCACCAGCAATGCAATAAAGTAACTAGCAATTTTTTAGTTTGGTGGAAGGAGATCAATCATCATTACATACTTTTAATCTTTACAATGAAAACTAATTTCAGTGCATATTTTTTATTTCACTTTTATTCATAGTTATAAAAAAGTATTGCCTCTTGAAAGCACATGCCATTTCAATCAGACCATCCTATCTAGTAAAAGAGAAACATGCAAATAGACTGTACCTCTGCTATGCCCACAAGCCATGCCCATCAGCCAATCAGGAGTGAGTATACAAATTAATCCGACAAAGATGGCAGGTTTACATACACCGGTGCCCAGCAGCCTAGGTTCCAGGAACATCCTAGGGACCCAGGCAGCTCAGAGCCTGCAGGCCCCAGTGTAGGCCCTGAGCATCCTTGGTATCAAAACACCCCTGTCCACTCCTGGCCTACTGGCCTTGGCACCATGGGGGTGGGGCAGCAGAGGCTTGAGCAGGGCCAGAGAGGAACGGGGGGCCCTGCCCAAGCCATGCAGAGGCTTGATCAGAGCTGGGGAGCCCTGCCCAAGCCGCAGTGGAGGCTTGAGCAGGCCCGGAGACAGGGGGTATGCCAGCCTAGGCTTGCCAGCAGTCCTGCCTCTGCAGGTGAGCTGCAGAGGAAACACCTTTTCTGACTGTCCATTGGCTAAACTCCCTGTACGCCACTGGTAATGTTCTTGGTAATGTGGGTAACAAGAATCCAAAAAGGTGATCTAGGGTTTTTCCACCTCACTCCTGGAGGAAAAAACTTAGGTCCACTGCTGGAGGGGCTAAGAAATGTCATATCCTGCCCTAGCCAGTTTGGCTCAGTGGATAGAGCCTTGGCCTGCCCACCCCAGGGTCTGGGTTGATTCTGATCAAGGGCATGTACCTAGGTTGCAGGCTCCTCCCTGCATGGGGCCCAGGTCAGGGCTCATGTAGGAGGCAACCAATCAAAGTGTCCCTCTCACATTGATGTTTCTCTCTGTCTTTTGCTCTCTCTTCCACATTCTTTAAAAATCAATGGAAACATATCCTCAGGTGAAGATAAAAGAAGAAAGAAAGAAAGAAAGAAAGAAAGAAAGAAAGAAAGAAAGAAAGAAAGAAAGAAAGAAAGAAAGAGTCATAGCCTATGAAAGACACATCTTGAAAATACCTAAAGAAAGTTGTCATTTTTTCATGGTGAGGGGACTGGAGTCCGTGTTGATGAAAACACCTTGGCAGTTGTGGTGGCAGGCAGTGGCTGCGGCAGCGGGGTGATGGGGCTGGCGCCTTCCCCTAATCAGCCCAGTTGCCTCCCACAGAGGACATCCCCTGAGGGCTCCCAGTCTGTGAGAAGGGGCAGGCTGGGCTGAGGGACCCCCCCAGTGCACAAATTCCATGCACCGGGCCCCCAGTTCTATATAATAAAAGCCTAATATGCTAAGTGTTCGGTCATCCAGTCATCCGTTCAACCAATCAAAGTGTAATATGCTAATGATATGCTAAGGCCACTCAACTGCTTGCTATGATGTTCATTGACCACCAGGGGTCAGATGCTCTGATGGGTAGATTAGTTGGCTGCTGGGGTACAGACGATCGGGACTGAGTGAGATGGGCTGGACACACCCTGGAGCCCTCCCATGGTCCCTCCCCAGCTGGCCAACTTCCTGCATCCCTCCTCGACCCTGATCATGCAGCGGTGGGGTCCCTCAGCCTGGCCTGTGCCCTTTCACAATCCGGGACCCCTCAGGGATGTCAGAGAGCCAGTTTGGGCCCGATCCCACAGGCCAGGCTGAGGGACCCCACTGGTGCATGAATTTGTGCACTGGGCCTCTAGTATAGAATTATGAGAAATAGGGAGGGAATTCTAAACAGAGAAGAGAATACACAAAAGCATGAAAGCAACAAAGAACAATAATGAATTTAGCAACTGAAGAGTCCTCTGGATAGATAATAGTGGTTCTTAAACCTGAGTCATGTGGGATGTCTTCAAAAAAATCAGATTCCTGGTTCTCATCTCAATGCTTGTGATTCAAAAGGTTGGGGTAGGGCCAAAGAATCTGAACTGTAAGCAAAACTCTCCCACTCACCCAGATGAATCTGATGCATGACAAGGGGATGAAATTCTGGGGCAGTGAGGGGTGACCAGGCTAGCAGGGGACGCAGTTGGGGGCAACCAGGCCAGCAGGGGGGCAGTTAGGGGCAACCAGGATGGCAGGGGGGCAGTGAGGGGCAAACAGGCTGGTGGGGGGGAAGTTGAGGGTGACCAGGTTGGCAGGGGGGGAATGTGAGGGGCAACCAATCCAGCAGAGGGTCAGTTGGGGGTGACCAGGCTAGCAGGGGTTGCAGTGAGGGGCAACCAGGCCAGCATAGGGGGGCAGTGAAGTGTGACCAGGGCAGCAGGGGCGGCAGTAAGGAGCAACCATGCTGGTGGGGGGGCAGTTAGGGATGACCAGGATGGCAGGGGGAGCAGTGAGGGGTGACCAGGCCATCAGGGAGGGCAATTGGGGACAACCAGCTTGGCAGAGGGGGGCATTTGGGAGCAACCAGGCTGGCAGGGTGTCAGTTTGGGATGATCAGGTCAGTAGGCAGAGGCAATTAGGGGTGATCAGGCTGGCAGGGGGGACAGTTAGGGTTGATCAACCAGGCAGGCAGGTGAGCAGTTAGGAGCCAGCAGTCCTGGATTTTGAGATGGATGTCCAACTGCTGGTTTAGGACTGATCCTGGACATCCCCGAGGGGTCCCGGATTGGAGAGGGTGCAGGCTAGGCTGAGGGGACCCACCCCACTGTGCACAAATTTTGTGCACCGGGCCTCTAAATATATATATATATATATACATATATATATATCCTATCTAATAAAAGAGAAACATGGTAATTGGCATACGACCGCTACCTTTCCCATTGGCTAATCAGCGAGATATGCAAATTAACTGCCAGACAAGATGGCGGCCGGCAGCCAGGCAGCTTGAAACTAACATGAGGCTTGCTTGCTTCAGTGACAGAGGACTGCAACGTTCCCCGCCTGCCTTGCTGGCCTCTGAGCCTGCAGTTTCAAACATTATAACAAATATAGGAGCTAAACAAAACCCCAGAAACCAGCTTTCAGCTGCCTGGGATCTCAGAGCTAGAGTTGATACAGAGTTTCGATTATAGAACCTAAACAAACCAGATACCTGTTTTCAGCAGCTGAGGCCTCAGAGCTGGAGCCAAGCCTCAGAGCTAAAGCTGGCCCAGAATAAAAAAAAGAAAGAAAAAAAAGGAGCAGTTGGGAGCTTCAGTCCCAGCCTAAAAACAGCCCTCAGCCCCTCACCCAGACTGGCCAGGCACCCCAGTGGGGACCCCCACCCTGATCCAGGACACCCTTCAGGGCAAACCAGCCAGCCCCCACCCATGCACCAGGCCTCTATTCTATATAGTAAAAGGGTAATATGCCTCCCAGCACTGGGATCAGCGGAGCTGAGAGGCCTCCCGGCTCCGGGATCAGTGTGACAGGGGCAGCGCCCAAACCCCCTGATTGCCCTGTGGCTCTGTGTGTGACAGGGGGCAGGCCACAACCTCCCAATCCGCCCTGCTCTGTTCGTGACAGGGGAAGGCGCCCCAACCCCCTGATCAGCCCTGCTCTGTGCCTGATAAGGGGGAGCTCCCCAATCCCAGATCACCCTGCAGCTCTGTGTGTGACAGGGTGCGGCGCCCCAACCCCCTCACCCCACGGGCCCTGCTCTGTGTGTGACAGAGTAGAGCCATAACCTCCCCATCGGCCCTGCCCTGAGTGTGAGAGTGGCGGCGCCCCAACCCACTGATCGGCCCTGCTCTGTGGGTGATAGAGGGCAGTGCCCCAACCCCCCCCCCCACGGGCCCTGCTCTGTGTGTGATGGGGTAGAGCCATAACCTTCCCATCGGCCCTGCCCTGAGTGTGACAGGGTGCGTCGCCCCAACCCCCTGATCCGCCCTGCTCTGTGTGTGACAGGGGGCAGTGCCCCAACTCCCCTATCGGCCCTACTCTGTGAGTGACAGGGGGGAGCTCCCCAAGCCCCTGATGGGCCCTGCTCTGTGTGTGACAGGGGGAGCTCCCCAACCCTCTGATGGCCCCTGCTCTCTTCGTGACAGGGGGTGGCGCCGCAACCTCCCCATTGACCCTGCTTTGAGTGTGACAGGGGGTGGTGCCCCAAACCCCCAATCCGCCCTACCCTGAGCATGACTGAGGGTGGCATCGCAACCTCCCAATCCACCCTGCTCTGTGCATGACAGGGGGCGGTGCCCCAACTCCCCAATCAGCCCTGCTCTGAGCCTGACCAGGGGCTGCACCTAGGGATTGGGCCTGCCCTCTGCCACCCGGGAGCAGGCCTAAGCCAGCAGGTCGTTATCTCCCGAGGGGTCCCAGACTGTGAGAGGGCACAGGCCGGGCTGAGGGGCCCCCTCCCCCCCCCCGAGTGCACAAATTTTTGTGCACCGGGCCTCTAATATATATATATATATATATATATATATATATATATATATATATATCCCTAATATGCAAATAGACCGAACTGCAGAACAACCGAACAACCAAACAACCAGTTGCTACTATGTGCGCTCACCACCAGGGGGTGCATGCAGAACATGGTGGCTGTTGGCAACAGGCAGCAGAACATGGAACATGGTGGGCATCTCCCATGGCATGATGATGGAGCAGGTGAGTGGGGGTGCCAGACCAAGGTGGGGTGCTGGTTGCTGTCATCAGGGCGAGCCTCTGGTGGTTACCTAAAATTCTTTGCTCCCGCACACTGCAGTCCCACCAGGCACTTGCACCTGCTGCAAGAGCCAGCCCTGCTCACACCCGCTGCTGGTGCTGGAGACACCACTCGCACCTGCTTCTCCACCTCACCCTGCTCCTGAGGGGCGATCAGGGCCAGCAGCTGCCACTTGCACCCACTGATAGCACCAGTCCTGCTCGCACTCGCTGCTGGTGCCGGCCCCAATAGCTACACACCTTTAGTGGATGTGAGTGAAGACCGGCTCCATCAGCATGTGGGAGTGGCAGTGGTAGGTGTGGGGCTGCTGGCAGACAGGGGACCAGGGACTGCAGTGGGAGGGGCCAGGGAGGGGCACTGAGGATGAGCCAAGACCCACCCCTGTGCCCACCACAGCTTCGTGGCCCATAGTTCCTTTCAAGGTGCATGAGTTCATGTTCCGTGCCCCTAGTAGGTATATAAGTTATTTGGTTTATCTCTTCTTGTCCCCCCACCTCCACATCAAAGTATGTCAGCCTGTTCCATGCTTCCATGGGTCAGGAATTATTGTATTGGTCAATTTATTTTGTTCATTAGATTCCACAAATAAGTGAAATCATGTGATATTTTTCTTTCTCAGATTGGCTTACTTTACTGAGCATAATATTTTCCAGGCCATCCATGATGTCCCAAAGGGTAGGAGATCCCTCTTTTTTACAGCTGCATTCTACTCCATTGTGTAAATGTCCCACAGCTTTTTTTTTTTTTTAATCCATTCATCTACTGATGGGCACTTGAACTGCTTCGAAATCTTAGCTAATGTAAATAATGCTGCCATGAGCATAGGGGTGCATATATTCTTTCTGATTGATGTTTTAGGATTTTTAGGATGTATTCCCAGAAGTGAGATTGCTGGGTCAAATGGAAGTTCCACTTTTTTAGGAAACTGCATACTGTTTTCCACAGTGGCTGCACCAATCTGTGTTCCCAGCAGCGAACTAGCGTTCCCTCCCCCAATCCTCATCCTAGCCAGCACTTGTTTTTTGTTGATTTTTTTATGATAGCCATTTGACAGGTGTGAGGTGATATCTCATTGTGGTTTTAATTTGTATTTCTCTGATAATTAGTGACTTTGAGCATTTTTTCATATGTTTCTTGGCCATTTGTATGTCCTCTTTGGAGAAATGTCTATTCAGGTCTTCTGCCCATTTTTTAATTGGATTGTTTGTCTTCCTTTTGTTGAGTTGTATGAGTGCTTTATATATTTTGGATATTAACCCCTTATCAGATGTATCATTGGTAAATCCGTTCTCCCATGCAGTGGGTTCCCTTTTCATTTTGATGGTCATTTCTTTTGCTGTGCAGAAGCTTTTTATTTTTATGTAGTCCCATTTATTTATTTTCTTATTTATTTCCTTTGCCCTAGGAGATGTACCAGCAAAAAATCTGCTTTGTGAGATATCTGAGATTTTAGTGCCTGTGTTTTCTTCCAAGATTTTTATGGTTTTATGCCTTACATTCAATTCTTTTATCCAGTTTGAGTTTATTCTTGTGCACAGTGTAAGTTGGTGGTCTAGTTTCATCTCTTTGCATGTGTCTGCCCAGTTTTACCAATACCATTATTAAAGAGGCTGCTCCCTAAAAGTCATCTCATTAGCATAACAAGAGACAACTTTCTGGGTTTTATCACTTAGGAAATTCCGAGGTTTTTAAAAGCTCTGTGCTAGAATCAGGAGCAAAGATCAAATATATATTTCCTATTATAAATCACAATATCACAGTATGTCAAGTTGAACTGTAAAGGTTGATTTTATTAGTGTCTGGACACTTCTTTCACTCATTTAACTTTGTGTGCATGAATGTGTGGGTCAGAATGTGTGTGACCTACTCCCACCCTCAGCCCCAGTTCTCTATATGCAGATATTCCCACCAGGTGCTAAGGGAAGATACTGGGAATTCAGATTGTATAGAGCAAGAGCAGAGCAGACATTTTGGACACAAATATAGAATTACTGTCAGACATGACAGTTATGTCAAGTGCTATGTGAAGAGTAAGGTAATGGGATATAATGGGAACGTCCTTAGGAGGGGCCCCCAATGCCCAAAACCATAAGTTTAGACATTTGGATAAGGGTTCCATTTGGACATAGATGAGTCGGACCTCCACCCTTTGTGGGCTATAAGAACTCAGAACTCAGACCACCCAATGCTTGAGCTTGGCTATCCCATGGGTCATGCTCAGAGCCCTGTCAGATTTCCACTCCACTGGATGCATGCCACCTGTGGATACTTCCAGTGACCAGGACTGCCATCAGGATGCTCTCTCTGTTCCCTTCTATGGCATAAGCTCCTCCTTTGTGTGTAACCTGCATGTAACTCTATTGGCTTATTGGGGAGGTTGCCCCTGATAAAACTGGCATTGTGGAAAGACACAAATGTGTGTGGGTGACTCCTTTCAGAGATGTCCTCATGCTCACCACAGACAAAGCCCCTCCCCTCAAGGTTGTAACTGTTGACTCAGAGAAAGAAGGTACCTACAAGATGGACTCCTGGTGGCTAATTGGGCTCAAATGTAAAAGAGAGCCTAACCTCCATTTCTAAACATGGTCCTCTCAAGCAAGCCATGCTTAGAGAGAAGCCTGCACTGAATTGCCTGCATGTACTGTTTCCCTTTGCACTGAACCAACCCTTATAAAGCAGGTCAACCAATAGGACTGATACTTTCCCATCCAATCAGAACTGCATAGCTATATACCCTATTAGCATCTTCACTTACCAATCAGAGCAGCTTCATTTTGACCAGTCAGGATAGTGCTTTTTGGATCAATGAAACTGAGGATTTGGAGTCTTCATTTGTATGAGGACACACCAATCAGGGACCATGGAAAGGGATTCTTTCTATATAAATCAGCTCCCCTCTGGTCTACAGAACACATTTTCCCCTTCCACCAAAGACTGAAGATTGAATTTCTCCAGTCTCACCAGAGCAGAGCAGTCTAGCCAGAGAAGGTCTCACCTGAAGGCCACTCAGTGAAGGGCTGCACTGTGTCCACAGCAGTCTATTTCATAATTGAGCTCTTTGCACTGCCTAATAAAGTTTTCTTTTTCGCCACATCCCAAATTGGGGATTCCTGTGGGCATTGCATTGGTTGACATTACATGCAAGTGAAATTCAAAGACAGGACAAAATACTTCTAAAACTACTCAAACCACACACAATCACATAAAAGGGAATACATTTATAATCAGCAGCAATAAACCCTCCTTTAACTAATCATGTTACTTAATATTCAGGTTTTTCTGATATTCTACATTTAAAGGGAAAGCAATGATAAAAGAAGCTAATAGAGATAATTTCAATAATAGTATATGTTAGGTATGTACAAAAGTCAAAAGAAACCTCTTTCATTCAACTAACAGTTCTGTATAAGTTTTTTGAAAATACTAAAGCATATCTGTGGACCACTATACTTGGCAAAGTACTATTCACATATATGATTTTATTTAATCCTTACACCAGCCAATGAAACAGGTATTTTTATGATTCACATACTACAAATAAGGAAATTGAGACTCTGGTCATTGTCAGTGAAAAACACACACCACATTTTTAATATTATTTTTACTAAGATAAAAAGTAATCCTAGACAATTTAAAAGAATTTTGAATAAGGATTGAAATAAATCAAAACATTTTAAATAAAATGTCATAATTAATTTAAAATTTAAAATGTTTAACACTCATACCCATATACAATAGCCAAGATTATAGATAATGAAAGCCATACTGTACATAAACTTTGGGGAGTATTTCATTCTGTGGAGTACTAATTAAAACACAGAATATGTGAGGTTGACCTTAGCTGAACTCAAAATGACTTGAGAGAGGCTAACAGCCAAGCAAATGCTATTTGGTTTGCCTGACAAGCTAACACAATGAAAAGGGTATATGATTAGGGGCCACAGTTGGGGTCTTCACTGTTGCCTTGAATAATGTCTCTGAATCTCAGATTCCTCATCTGTAAAATATGGATAATAACATCTACCATTCAGAAATTTGAGTGAAAATTTGAGATATCTTAAGCACCTAGCTAGGGCCAGTGATAGATGCTCCACGAAGGAAGTTTTTACTATTATAAACTGTATTTACCTTTTTGTCTCCAAGTTAGCTATGGTGGTAGGTAGTTTGTTTTAATTTTAATCACACTTTTTGATGGGTGCTTAATAAGAACTGTTTCAACAAGCAGGACAGCCAGCCAACATTCAACCACCTAAGTTTAAAATAGTGCAATATGTATCACCTACATATTTAAATAAAATGATATACATACGTATGCATAATGGAATAGCTGATTATTTATATATTTGTTTTAGCCAATGCTTTCAAAGTCTTCAGAGTTCCTTGATTTTTGTAACCAGGAAACAAAAAAGTAACCATCAGTTTCTATCAGTTTTACTTCTTTTCCCTATAATCTGAGGGTGGTTATACTAAATAAAAATATTGGAAGGCAATAGGAAAAAATAAAGGAAATTAACATTAATTGAGTCCCAATTATGTACCAGATACAGTGCTAGGCATTTACATATATCATCTCATTTTAGCAGTACAATATCTCTAAAACTTAGAAATTTTCTTTTTCCTCATTTTACAGATAGGGAACTGGGCTTAAATACTTTGCCCAGGTCACATAGCTCATAAGTGGCTAACACAGAAATGGAAATAACACTTTTCTCTTTTCATAACAAGAGCCTGAATTGGGATTGCTAACCACTCTTAGATCTTAGATAATCAGCCTCAGGGCAACATCAGTGTGGCAATTTCACTTCTAGAGAAGGTGCATTCTGTGTCTAGCCATAGTGTTAGCAGACCTAACTCCACAAGATGTGGGCCCATTTTGTTTCCTAATTCCTGCTAACGTTCATAAGTCAGTCAGAGCTTTGCTGCCCATTGTTCCCTTTAGCCTATTTGTCTTGAGGATTTGCTAATTCAATTATTTTATTCTTCCAATATTGATCCTCACATCCTGCTCTCTAAGCCTTTGCTGGTCTTGCTCCCTGAAGCACAGTGATTTCTCATCAAGTTTTAATTCTGCAGTGCACTCAACTAGATGAACATCACCTTCTCTTTGGTATTCATCTGCCTAGATTTTCTTATTAGACTTTAAAATTAGATTTCCCTGCTGCCTGAAGCAGGGCCTTCTACTTCTCTGAAATGGCAAAATGATTTCAGCACCTTCTCAAGGAAGCTGTATATGAAGCTAAAGCTCAATTTTCAAAGAAAAGGACCATATGACCCAAGTTTGATGCAGTTCAGTGGTTTCAGATGCAGACCTATCTCCACAAAATAGTCATAGTGATTATTAATTCATGAATCCTCATTTTTTGTAGAATGTTATGAAATATTCTATTTTTAAAATTTCTTAGGAGAGCATAATTTAGATGAAGGGTGATAAGACTGACAAAAGTGGGGGGAGTGAATGAGACTGATTTGAAATCAGGTCAGAAGCACTAGATTATAGTACTTTAAGAACTGACACTTGAGAAATTAAATGTCACTTTTTCTGTTGAAGGGTTATCTTGTCTTTTTTTGGTATCCTACATAACGACAACTGTTAAGATCTATCTTTTAATAGTAGATCCAGATAGAACGTATAGAATTGAAAAAACATGCCAGTGGAATCAGCCAACATATTTGACAGGAGGAATTATGGTAGAGGTGATTGAGCACTGTAATAGAACTAGAAAAATTCCATATCACCAAGAGAGTGGTGAAGGCCAGGGGATGGGGTGGGAGTGCAGTGGAGTGGGTCAAAGGAGGAAAAAATGGGAACATCTGTAATATTTTCAACAATAAAGATAATTTTTAAAAAAGAAACAACCAGTGAATGCATAAATAAATGGAATAATAAATTAAAAAAGAGAGATAGTAGTTCTGTGGTTAAGTAAGGAGAAGTTGGTGGAAATAGGCTGCCTTATTGCAAGCACGATTGTCATTAAAGCTAACTTGGGGACATACCAGGCATGAGGGAGAGTTGTTCTAGAATAGAGGAAAACTGAAATTCATTATTTTGGTCAAAATCTTTATTGTTAGCATAATCTCCAACAATTTAGTCATTACCATATACCCGGCATTGTGCCAAGCACTTTATGTAGGTTATTTCACTTAATCCTTTGAAACTTAATAGATTATTTCCACTTAATCCTTTGAAAATCCTGTTAGTTTATATATAGAAAAATAAATCTCAGAAAGGCTAGGTAATTTATTCAAACTCAGACAGCACTTAAGTAGTAGAATTTGGGCTCAAGTCTAGGTATTCTCACTCCAGAGTCTGTACTTGTATACACTATGTTATATTTGTTTTCAAGTAAAAGTGGAAGGAATGAAACCAGAAAAGAGGGCCTAAAAATTCTCAGAGAGGTTTATAATTGATGGAGTATGGTCCCAAAAGAAGAGTAAAGAAAAAGACAGAGATATTTGTCTTGGAAATGAAAGGAAAACTTCCTTCTGTCTTCTAGGAGAAAAGTTAAGCAAGAAAAAGAGGAGGAGGAGGAGGAGGGGCGAGAGAAGAGAGGGAGAGAGCTTTTGAAGTGAAGAACAAAGATATTGAGGGAGCACACATGTATAAGTCAAATAAGAGGCCACATCTAAAAAGTCTGGAACAGTAATTGGATATTGGGATAGGGAATCTATAAAAACACAAGGACTCTTAAATATAATGAGAGCCCTCTAAGACTTGGGAAGATGGATTTACAATCAACTCCATGAACATTGTTGGATAATTTTCTCAAGGTAAATCCCTATAGCCTATAATATAGCCTGTAAAAGCAATAGGCATTAGCTTGGACAGAATAAAAATAAAACAAAGTCAATGAAACTACAAATTCTAGGAAGGGAACATTGGGGTTGGAGATGTTGCTATGGTAGCTATTAGATCAACTCACTGCTTCGGTTCTACTCTGGTGGCTATGATGTGCTGGAACCTATCAGAGCTTTAAGAATGGCGAGAAAAATGCTAGTTCTTTGGGCAAACCCTGAGAAATTGGGAGACTGGACACATGTTTCAACTTTTCCCCTCCACAGGGGGAAGCTGCGCATTGTTTTCTTTTTTAATTCTTTATTGTTTAAAGTATTACATATGTCTCCTTTTTTACCTCATTGACCTCTCCCTGGCTGCTCCCACTCCCCAGCACATGCCCTCTCCCCCCTACTGTCTGTGTCCATGGATTACGCTCATATGCATGTGTACAAGTCCTTTGGTTGCTCTCTTACCACTCCCTCCCTGCTTTCCCTCTGAGGTTGGATGGTTTGTTTGATGCTTCTATGTCTCTGGATCTATTTTTGTTCATCAGTTTAGGTTGTTCATTGTATTCTGCAAACGAGTGAGATCATGTGATATTTATCTTTCTCCGATTGGCTTATTTCGCTTAGCATAATGCTCTCCAGGTTCATCCATGCTATTGCAAATGGTAAGAGTTCCCTTTTTTTTTTTTTTACAGCAGCGTAGTATTCTATTGTGTAGATGTACAACTGTTTTTTAATCCAGTCATCTGCTGATGGGCATTTAGGCTGTTTCCAAATCTTAGCGATTATAAATTGTGCTGCTATGAACATAGAGGTGCATGTAGTCTTCGTGATTGGTGTTTCTGTTTTCTTGGGGTATATTCCTAGAAGTGGGATCACTGGGTCAAATGGGAGTTCCATTTTTAATTTTTTGAGGAAACTCCATACTGTTTTCCACAGTGGCTGCACCGGTCTGCATTCCCACCAGCAGTGCACAAGGGCTCCTTTTTCTCCACAACCTCTCCAGCACTTGTCGTTTCTTGATTTGTTGATGATAGCCATTCTGACAGGTATGAAATGTTACCTCATTGTAGTTTTGATTTGCAGCTCTCAGATGATTAATGACTTTGAACATGTTTTCATATGTCTCTTGGGGTTTTCATCTGCTTACTCTGTGCTAAGCCAGAATGAGTATCAATGGCACCTGCCAGCCTAAGCAGCAACTTCCATAGACTCATCAGAGCTTTAAGACTACCAAGACAGAAGCTAGTACTCAGGAAGCCCTCTCAGAATAGTTGCACCACTAGGTGAAGTTGGGAGCTAGGGAGTGTCTTTCTGATCTTATGGTGCTACAGTGAGGGCAGTGTCTCTAGTGTGAAGGTGTTTTAAATTTCCCTACCAGCTTCAGTGAATCTAGTTTCATGTTCTGCTGGAATGCAAGAGACTCACTTGATTTCTGATTCCTAACAAATGGAATGTGCCTGTGATGTTTGCTGAATCAATGTGTTTGTGGGTGGAAGAAGGAACCTTCTGCTGTAGCATCTTGCAGATGTCATCCCAACCCACCACCACCACCACCTTTTTTTTTTTTTTTAACTAGATTTTACTTGTTTTAGTGAAACATGTCTTCCAATATATTCCTGCAAAAAGGTGCATGGAAGTTAATTTTTTTGATAGACATATCTAAACACGTTTATTCTACTCTTTTGCTTGATTGATATTTTTTGACTGGGTATAGAATTTTAAGTGAAAAGTATTTTTCTCTCAGAATTTCAAAGGAATTGCTATATGGTCTTGTAGCTGTCAGTGTTGCCGGTGAGAAGTCAGATGTCATTTTGATTCCTGATCTTTTCTAAGTACTGTAACTTACTTTTTTCCTACCTGAAAGTTCTTACAATTGTCTTTTTGTAGATATTCTGAAATTTCACTATGATGTACCGTTTTGTGAGTCTTTTCCCACATATTGTTCTTTGTAGGCCCATTCAATCTGAAAATTCATGTTCTTTAGTTCTGGGAAATGAAAATAATCTTGAATAATTTCTTTGAATTACATCTTCCTTCATATTTTTCTTTCTTTATAGAAGAGACTCTTGTTGTAATCAATGATAAGGTAGGAAATCTAAATAAACAAAATCTTATATAATAAAAGCCTAATATGCTAAGTGCCCGGTCGACCGGTCAGCCATTCAACCAATCAAAGTATAATATGTTAATGATATGCTAAGGCCACTCAACCGCTCACTATGATGTGCACTGACCACTAGGGGTAGATGCTCTGCCTGGTAGATTAGCTTGTTGCTGGAGTCCAGCCAATTGGGACTGAGCAAGATGGGCCAGACATGTCCTGGAGCCCTCCTGCAGTCCCTCCCTGGCTGGCCAACCTCCTGCATCCCTCCCTTCCTCGATTGTGCACCAGAGGGGTCCCTCAGCCTGGCCTGCACCCTCTCACAATCCAGGACCCCTCAAGCAATGTCAGAGAGCTGTTTTTGCCCTGGTCATGCAGGCCAGGTCGAGGGACCCCACTGGTGCAGAATTCGTGCACCAGGCCTCTAGTATGAACAATAAAAAAGGACCAAACTTTAAGTTTTACTCCTTACCCAAAATATGTCAAGAATTCATACAGCTTAATAACAAAAATACCCCCAAGTGATTTTATTTAAAAATGGAGAGAGGAACTGAATAGATACTTCTCCAAAGAAAGTACCCAATGGCTAGTAGGTACATAAAAAGATATCCAGCAAATCAGACACAATGATATATCATTTCACACATATCAGAATGACTAGCATCAAGAAGACAAGAAATAACAAGTGTCAGTGGGAATGTGGAGTAAAGAAAAATCTTGTGCACTGTTGGTGGAAATGTATATTGGTGCAGCCAACTTCCATATGAAAAACAATATGGAAGTTCCTCAAAAAATATAAATACAACTGCCATGTGATCCATCAATTTCACTTCTGAATATATATATATATATATATATATATATATATATATATATATAAAAGAAATAGAATAAAAACAGGTTATCAAAAAGATATCTACACTCCCATGTTTATTGCAGCATTATTAACAATAGCCAAGATATGGAAACAACCTTAGTGTCCACTGATAGATGAATTTAAAAAACCTCTCTCTCTCTCTCTCTCTCTCTCTCTCTCTCTCTCTCACACACACACACACACACACACAGGAATATTTTTCACCATTAAAAAGAAGGAAATCCTTCCATTTGCAACAAAATGGATGGATCTTGAGGGTATGATGCTTAGTGAGATAAGCTAGACAGAGAAAGGCTTAAAGTGGAATCTTAAAAATCTAAACTCATAGAAACTGTGAGTAGGATGGTGGTAACTGGGGGTTAGGGGTAGGGGAATTGGAAAGATGTTGCTAAAGGGCATGCTAACAGGTACAAACTTGCAACTAGAGGATGAAAAAGATCTGGAGATGTAATGTACAGCATAATGATTATAGTCAGCAATACTATATTATACTAGAGGCCTGGTGCATGAAATTTGTGCATGGGGGGAGGATCCCTAAGCCCAGCCTGCACCCTCTCTAATCCGGGACCCCTCAGGGGGTGTCCGACTGCCTCTCGCAATCCAGGACCACTGGCGCCTAACCACTCACCTGCCTGCCTGCCTGATCGCCCCTAACCCCTCTGCCTGCCTTCCTGATCTCCCCTAACCCCTGTGCCTGCCTGCCTGATTGCCCCTAACCATCTCTGCCTGCCTGATCACCCCTAACCACCTCTGTCTGCCTGCCTGATCGCCCCTAACTGCTCCCCTGCTGGCCTAATTGCCCGTAACCACTTCTTCCTTGTCCCTCTCCCAGGCCGCAGCCTGTGTGGTCCCCATTCCTCTCTTGTGAACTCATTTGTGCCTGGCTGGTCCCTATTCCTCTCTTGCAAGCTCATTTGTGCCTGGCTGGGACCCAATATTCTCTCCCCAGTGTTGAGTGTCTGAGCCGTTAAGGCGTGAGGGCATGATGACCATTTGCACATTAGCTCTTTATTATATAGGATACTTCAAAATTGCTGATATTAGAATTTGAATGTCCTTAATACACACACACAAATATAGTTATAACTATGTGATGTGCTACATGTGTTAGCTAAAACTTTAGTATAATCATATTACAATATATAAATGTATGAAACCAACACTTTGTACACCTTAAACTTACAGGATGTTATATGTAAATTATATCTCAATTTTTTTAAATATATTTTATTGATTTTTTACAGAGAGGAAGGTAGAGAGATAGAGAGTTAGAAACATCGATGAGAGAGAAACCGATCAGCTGCCTCCTGCACATCTCCTACTGGGGATGTGCCTGCAACCCAGGTACATGCCCTTGACCGGAATCGAACCTGGGACCTTTCAGTCCGCAGGCCGACACTCTATCCACTGAGCCAAACCGGTTTCGGCAATATATCTCAATTTTTAAAAGGTGTGTGAATTCACTAATGCTTTTCAGAAAGTAAAAATAGTGATATGGCATACCAAGTTCTCTTAAATATATTTCAAGTGGTATTATCATTTTTTAAAAATTTGCAAATGTTTTAGAAACATACAGCATAAAAAATGGGATACTTATACAGTCATCTGATTGGGAGAAATGGGATTTTTTAATTAATGAAGGATAATTATGGATAACACAAATTCCCTAACATACCTCATAGTCAGTTAGTACAGACAGTCAAGGGTCCTGTCTTGCATGACATGTGTGCACTGTGGACACACACATGTAAGTCCTAAGAGCCTCAGAGAACATGCTGAATTAGATTTCTCAGTCTCACATCTCTGTGTTATTTCCATTGCTTTTCAGGCAAATTTAACTGCCTCTTTATAATTTAACTCTGTGGGAGCCTGGGGACTTAAAGTTAAAGCCATTATTCATTAGACAGATGTGTAAGGCATAATTTTTAATTATGTAGAACTGACAGGAATAAAAACATTGCAAGGACAACAGTGGAAAAATTAAATTACTTGGTATAGACTAATGGTAACAGTTGGAGATAAGGACCTTCCTCTTTTGCCACTCCTACCCACACCTCCTAGAAATAAACTGAAATTTACAAACACGCCTACAGAATTTATAGAAAATTTTTAAGTGTCAAGACAACTTATAGTCTTTAGAGATATTCATATTTTAGCAAAAGTGTTAATTGTACAGTATGAACTATTTCTATAGTTTGCATAGAGCAGTATGTCAATATATTTTTTTTAATTCTCTTGGATGTGAACCTTACTAGTAGTTTCTCAGTAGCTGACTGGATTGCTCCAGGAAAACAAGGAGGTGTTGAAATGATCACTCCACAAAATTTCATTTTTTGATCCCTAATCTCAACTCCAAACACATTCTAATCACTACTATTGTGCAAAAACATCAGCCAAAAGATACCACCTTTTGATTGCTATGTAGCTTAAAGAATCTCCATTAAATGTTGAGTAAGTAGCGCAGCATCAAGCCAGATAACATGAAAGCAGATCTACTTTAAGAATAGCCTAGGATTTTATGCAAAATGGGGTTATTCCCAGGCTATGTGAACACTGAGCAGTTTTAGGAGATCTCTGTATGCTTAGCTTTCCTTTCTCCAATATCATTACTATCTCTCTTCCTACCCCCAAAACTGCTCTTAATTATTGTTGTCATAAGCTTAAGTTAAGCTCTTGTCAGGGAAGTTCCTTCGAAGGACCTTAAAGCATCCAGTGAGAGAAGTCCACTTTTCTGCTTTGCTTCTGTTTGCACTCTGTGCTATTATAGGCTACCTAAGCAATCTAAATTGAATAAGGTTGAAGTTAAATGGCTCCTCTGATCAAATGACACAGGGTATTTATATCACTTCCCTTGAGAAGCCATCTTATTTCCAGAAAGCTATACATCATTCTTGAAGCACCCATCCCTGAAATTAGAGAGGTATCTTTCTAAATAGAATTTGGACCTTTTTGAATGGTCACTATACACCTTCAGAAGCCAAAATATTTTTTGGATTACTGCAATTTAATGAGTCCCAGGGTACTTTCTGCCCAACATACTCCAACCTGAGGCAATTTTTTTTACCTCCTATCTCATCATTTAGAGCCTTGAGGATTGTTGACTACATGTATTAAAATAATACACAGAATTATACAGTGCCTCTAAAGGAACAATTTCTCCCTATCATTTTCTAAGATAGAGAAGAGAACATTCTTGAGCATTCTGAATGCCTAAACTGAATCAAAGAAGTCTTTAGACTCCCTTATTATCATAATATACACAATTACCCTTGCCTATTTTAATCTCTGTGGCCCTGAACAATCATACTTTGGGAAGAACTGCCATTCTTTAATTGCAACATTAGCAAGTACATTTCTAAACAAAAAGTTATTGTTTAGAAATTGTCCTTTCTAAACCATCCAATTAGGCCCTAAATATAGTAACAACTCTTGGAAATTAACTATAAATGTATCCTTTAACATTTTTATATGAACTTTTAATTTCAGAATCATTTTAGATTTCCAAAAAGTTGTGAAGATAGTACACATAGTTACAATATACCTCACATTCAGTTTCCCTAATGAAGCACAATGGGCAACGGACCTAAATAGAAACTTTTCAAAAGAAGACAGAAGGAAGGCCAAGAGACATATGAAAATATGCTCAAAGTCACTAATCATCTGAGAGATGCAAATCAAAACGACAATGAGGTACCATCTCTCTCCTGTCAAAATGGCTATCATCAACAAATGACAAGTGCTTGCAAGGATGTGGAGAAAGGGGAACCCTTCTTCACTGCTGGTGGGAATGCAGACTGGTGCAGCCACTGTGGAGAGCAGTATGGAGTTTCCTCAAAAAACTAAAAATGGAACTCCCATTTGACCCAGTGATCCCACTACTAGGAATATATCCCAAGAAACTAGAAACACCAATCAGAAAGGATATATGCACCCCTATGTTCATAGCAGCACAATTTATAATAGCTAAGATTTGGAAACAGCCTAAGTGCCCATCAGTAGATGAGTGGATTAAAAAACTTTGATATATCTACACAATGGAATACTATGCTGCGGTAAAAAACAAGGAATTCTTACGATTTGCAGCAGCATGGATGGATATGGAGAGCATTATGCTAAGTGAAGTAAGCCAGTTAGAGAGAGACAAATATCACATCATCTCACTCATTTATGGAATATAATGAACAACATAAACTAATGAACAAAAACAGATCTAGAGACAGAGAAGCATCGATCAGACTGTCAAACCTCAGAGGGAAGGTAGGGGAGGGTGGGGGTAATGGGGAGAGATCAACCAAAGGACTTGTATGCATGCATATAGGCCTAACCAATGGACATGGACAACAGGGGGGTGAGGACATGAGTTGGGGAGGCCGGGGGGGTTATGGTGGGGAAAGGACACATATGTAATACCTTAATCAATAAAGAAATTTTTAAAAAATAAATCAATAAATAAAGTGTAATAAAGTACAATAAAATGAGGTTTGTCCATAATTAAAAGAAACAAATTTTTTCCCAACTCAGAAAACCTCTCCACAGAGGTAATAGAAACAGAAAACAGTTTAATTATTGAATAATCAGTAAAACAGACTGTGATGGACATTACAAGCAATCCTCCAGACGTTGCAAAAACAAAAAGAAATTTCATCCTTTTATATGACTAAAAATGTAAAATCCATTATGGACATGTTTTCAAGATAAAGAATACATAGTCCTTAAGTAAGAGTGTGCACTCAAGTGCCCAGTTTGCTGAACCTACGTCCTGTCAAACTCCATGGGTCTAACACCTGGTGCCCTTCCCTGCTGCCTACAACAAGAGGATGTCACAGCACCTTTCGTCACACATAATTCATCTTAACTTTATCATGGAAATTGAAGAGATCAACTATATCAGGTAGGGAAACAAACTTCTCATATCTTAATGACAGCTGGTAGTTTTGCAAATTGGAACAAAAGACGCTCTGATGTTAGGGTCTTATGCTCACTTAGGAATGGGAGAGAAAGGTGCTATCGCCCTTGATGTTTACATCTCAAAAAGGTGGCTCCCAGGTCCTTAAGGAAATTTTCCTAAGTTGTGAGACTGGTGAGATGCTATTTTGTCATTGCAAAGATTTATATACATTTGAAAAGGACAGAGAAAGAAATTCTGAAACAAAAGGGGAGCAGGGAATCTGTTCCTTATTTTTCTTGGGTGACTTAAACCTCTTATTTTTAATTTGTATCTACTCCTTCAGAATATATAAGAATTAAGGAGACTTTTTGTGCTATTGTACGGAAGTAAAATTAATTTTTTCCTCTACCCTTCCAGGTTCCTACTTCAACAAAAGACAGATTAACAGGAGAAAAACAAATAGAAGGTTAATAATGTGTATACTTCCCAAGAAAACCAAGTAACTTCCTGAAATAGCCCAAGCCACCACCTTAAATATTATCTCCAGTAAAAATAAAGGATATTAAGGGGGAAGTTATGGGAGGTTATCAGGAAAAGCACAGTAAATGGGTAAGGTTGTTATGTATATTTAAGTCCTTGCTTTCTCCACTGACTAAAGTTTATAGACATTTAGTCATCCTCCTCTTCCTGGTACAGAGAGAGACACCGTTACAAATAGAGATTTCCCTTATAAAGGTAAGTGTCCCTTACAAAAGGGTAACTGTCTACTTGGATTTCAAGCTTTTCCTGTACCTGCTGTTTCTTAAAAATAACCAGCTCAAGAGAATTCTTATGCCAAAAGGGTGACATATTCTGTCCCCCTTTATTATTTCTACATGGGGAAACATGAGAAAGTTTGTAAGCTGAGGGGGAAAAAAAAACATGCAAAAAGAGGACATTGAATATGCAAGAGAACAAAAGTATTGATAAAGAAAGCTTCCAGTCCTGCCTGTGTGGCTTAGTGGTTGAGCATCAACCTATAAACCAGGAAGTCATGGTTCAATTCAGGTCAGGGTTGAGGGCTCAGTCCCCAGTGTGGGGCATGCAGGAAGCAGCATTAATGTTTCTATCTCTCCCCCTTTCCATTCCTATCTGAAATAAATAAAAAAAAGATATTTTTAAAAAGAAATATTCCAGAAAAGAAGGGAAATGGTAAGTGAAGAAAAAACTAAGTAAAGCAGCCTTAACTGGTTTAGTTCAGTGGATAGAGCATCGGCCTGCGGACTCAAGGGTCCCAGGTTTGATTCCAGTCAAGGGCATGTACCTTGGTTGTGGGCACATCCCCAGTGGGGAGTGTGCAGGAGGCAGCTGATCGATATTTCTAACTCTCTATCCCTCTCCCTTCCTCTCTGTAAAAAATCAATAAAATATATTTAAAAAAATAAAAATATAAAATTTCCCTCTCACACACACACACACACACACACACAAAAAAAAAACCCTAAGTAAAGCAGTAAATTTGGCAAAGGAGGAATATTATGACTTTCTCTGAAATGAGAGGATAAAGATGCAGACCTATGGTCTTACAGAGGGAGGTAAGTTACCTGTTTTCCTCCCCTGGAATCTATAGTGTTCCTCCATTAGCATCATTTCCAGGAGGAGGCTATTTTCAATAGCCATAGACCAGTGCTAGCACCTTTCAGGCAGATGCAATTAAAATCAGCATTCCTCCAATCATCGTCCTCCAATGAAGAAAATTATAACAGACAATGCCAACGATTGATTTGAATTTTCTCTGATTTATATTATGAAAATAGACCTCAGTCATTATCAGAGGTGTTACATTTCCAAGCTACCGAAGGCCCACCCTGAAGCTGGCAAAGGGGAACGCTGTAGGATATGTCAAATCCAGGTAGTTTTTGACAGAGACCTTTCTATTTTATCTAAGGCCAATTTTACAAATGTGAGAGGTCAAATAGGGTTATTTCTGAAGAACACAATGAATAAAATAAGTTAAAAGCAAATCAGAGGTTAATTTTTAATTTTTATTGTTTGCTGCCAATCCATGTTTTCAAGTGTCAGATGCCTCCTATCCAAAGTAAATTGAATCATTCTGTTAAGTATGCCATGAAATATTTGTATTTTCATCTATTTAAATTAATTGATTGAAAATGGGAAAGGTGGAATCTTTGATAAAAAGATCAGATTTGTTTAGAATTGTATGCTAATACAGACATAGTAAATTGAAGGGCAAAGCCACAGGACTAAAGGCTTCTAAAGTGACAGCTTAAAGTAGGAGAAAAAACACAGATCTAAACATTTTAACTGGCTTTTTCAACACTGTTCGATTGTGACCTAGAATAATGCCCTGAGTTAACTCCTCTCCATCCTGCCTCTGATTCCTTATCGGTGTAACAAATTGTTGGATTAAACAAGGAAGTCATTAGCCTATAGGTGCCTACATAGGAAAATCAAAATCTAAGCCTACAAATACATCAAAGTTACAAAATTGAAACCTAAGTACAACTAACCAAAAATATCCAACTAGGTTTTGAACTATAGATAATTAATAATTTTCTTATGTTGCTTTTGTCTTTTTTGTATGAAAAAAATTTCCCCAGCTACTATCAGGGGAGTGTTTCTATCCACTTTTGGTTTATCATTGAGCAAATTGATTTTTGCTCCAATAAAATTTAATATGCCTCAGTTTCTCTTTCACCAGATTCCATGTTTATCCTCTAACATCTACTGAGAAATGAATAAGATAAAAAGACTTTAAACTGCTCATAAAGAGTTAAGGCCTGGTGTGAGGAGGGGAAAAAAAGGAACTCCCCAAGTATTGCAGCTATACTGGAAGAAGCATTGGAAATCTTCCTTAGATACTTTCTTTTAAAAATAAGAACACTCTCTATGCATGAAACAATTATGAATAAAAGTACAAGAAAGAAAAACATCTCATTTGATGGCCCTTCTTGGCCATGAATGCAACTGATTCCACTGAAAGTAAGTAAATTAAATGTTCTCTAGAAGCCAGCTGCACTGTTGAATCAGGCAACTGGCAGTTGGAAATGTTTGTTTCATGTACCATGGGTGAGCAGTTCTCACTGAGGTCCAAAAGCAACCTGACCACTAGAAAGCTCTGGATTTGTCTCCCAGAGCATTAGCATTTTTATTACTTTATGATCTATCCAAATCCATATAAAAATGATTTCCTCCCTTGGTGTGTGCAATATAATACTAAAGAATTAGCACTGGAACAGCCTCAGGGGTCAATTAACCCAAACCAAAATTCTAAGCAATAGAGATTAGTTTTTGGACTGTCTCCTAGTAATTAAATCAAGCAATGAAGGCAATTCCACCACTTTCCTAAGTACCTTTTAAAAAATATTTTAATAATCATTGAGTCTAACCCCCTTGAATGTATACAAACACTTAGGGATGATTATGATTATTTTCATTGTACTAAGCCAGGATATGCTGCTGATAGAGATCAGGACAAGCCATCCCAGAATATACCACTTTGGCATGGGGATTATTTCAAGCAGAAGACAATCAAAGTCCAACAGACTCAAGAAAAGTTTCTTACCTTCCTCTTTATTTCCTAAAAAGAATTACTATTAGGAGAGATAAGTTTTTTTTATCAGAAAGACATCTATCTGCATGGCATGGCACATTTTTGTTTGCCAAACATTTGCTTTTCACATCTTCCTGTGAATTGTTTTCCTCCCTGTTTAAAGTCCCAGACCCCTACCCGCTACTCCTTAGCTCAGGATGGCATATAAGCCTCAATTACCTGATTGCCTTTGGGTCCCATAAACTTGTGTGGCCCATGTACATATGTATTAAATTTGTTTTTCTCCTGTTACTTTGCCTCATGTCAATTTAGTTACTACAGCAGCTAGAAGAACCTGTAATGGTGAATAAAAATATTTTCCTCCCCAACACTATGAAAATACAGATGTTTTGACCAGGTTGAGAAAAAAGAAATTAAGGATGATAAGGAAAGAGCCCAATTTTTATAAGTCATGGAGAACCAGAGCACCTAAAATGTAGAAAGACATTTATGCCTTGGAGAGAGTCTCTAACATCTATGTTCTTTCATCATTTATTATATAGGGTGAAATGAGCTTTGCTAATCCAATACTGCCCTGTCATTAAATACTTGATGGTGCCAAGGAGGACTCTCCTTGCAAAGTTGAGGGGATAAAGTCTCTCAAAAAAGATGAATTACCTTGCTCGTTGACTATAAATCCTACTTTTTCTTTCCTATTTGGAGTTGAACCCACTCTCTGTTCCCTACTAAAACACCCTCTTCGGTAGCCCCTCTTAAAGAAAGTCTTCCTTACCACTCTTTAAAAAGAGGATGAATCAGAATCATATTGAAATGGTCATTTCAGAGAGTAACAGGATCACAGACTTGGGAAGGGACCTAAAAAATTAGACAGAACTTCTCATCTAATCAAAACCCCCTCCATAATACCTGCGCCTTATAAGCATTCAATTTCTGCTTGAAAACTTATAGTGATTGGAAATCCTTTGGAGAAGGGGATTGTGAGAGTACTCTGCCTTTGGTTGAGCAAGAATCTGTCTTCCATAACTTTTATTTATTTACTTTATTTCAGCCCACAGAAGCTACAAAAGATAAAACATAACCCCACTTTCATATGAAAGTTCTTCATATATTTGAAGGTAAGCCTATTTAGCTTGTAACAAAATATTGTAATAATTAGATTTATTATCTATGTAAAAAATTGCAACATGCATATACAGAGCTGAAAAATGTTGCTTTAGATATATTTTGACCGTCACAGTCTACAATTAATCCCCTCCTTAATAGACTTCTATTAATATAGTCTAAAATTGACTTCCCTAGGGCACGCTGATGGCATATACCAACTAAAATCCTTGTGTGTTTTTTCCCATGTAAAATTACAGTTAAGCCACCAAGGCCCCCATTTATCTTTGATACCTTAATTTCTTGACCTTCAGTTAAATATATTATAGATGTGAACATAAGAAACATCCAAACTTATAGAGAATTTTATACTAGTAAGAGTTTATTTGACCCCACCTGACTACATATATGGGGAGCAAGATTTTAAATGTTCAAAAATGACAGTTTTGCAGTTTCTTTTATGCATTTGAAATTAAGGAGGAAATGTAAGGAAAATTATACAAAGGTGGTAGAAAGCAAGGCATGAATTGGATTACAGATAGCTAAGACTATGTGCTTTCTTGAGAATGGTCAGGCTTTAGAGCAGCTGTTCTCAACCTGTGGGTCGAGACCCCTTTGGTGGTCGAACAACCCTTTCACAGGAGTTGCCTAAGACCATCCTGAAGATCAGATATTTACATTACGATTCATAACAGTAGCAACATTACAGTTATGAAGTAGCAACAAAAATGATTTTATGGTTAGGTCACAACATGAGGAACTGCATTTAAAGGGCCAGAAGGTTGAGAACCACTGCTTTAGAGGAAGGAGTCTAAAAGGATGTTCACACATTAGAAGGAGGGATTTTATTCAAAAGGATTATTGCAAGAAGGTTAGAAGGGGGTATTTCAAAGGTGTGTTAACCTAGGCCAGTGGTCAGCAAACTGCGGCCCCTTGAGTGTGGCTCTTCCACAAAATACCACATGCGGGCACGCACGTACAGTGCAATTGAAACTTCGTGGCCACACTCAAGGGGCCAAAGAGCTGCATGTGGCTCGCGAGCCGCAGTTTGCCGACCACTGGTCTAGACACACAGAAACAATAGACAGGACTTACTTAAGGCAAAGATAAGCCTATTGCTAAAGAAGTTATGTGTGTGGGCATGACTACCCACCATGACCTGCCCTGTTAGGAATTTATGATCAGATCACCCTGTGAGGTTACTTTCCGTAGAACCTCCTCTTCATGTCCACATAGGTAATATTGAACTTTACCTAAGCCCTATATTCCTGAAAAACAGAGAAGTTTAAAGACATCTCCTGCTCTTTTGTTTTCCAGAAAACAGATCATTGCAAAGAACCATCCTTCCGCATGTGACTTAGATAAGACTCACACTAGCCCTCCTGGTTCATCTATGGTAAGGTCAGACACAAATCCTCTAAAGTCCCATTCTTTGCCTTTAAGGCAGTGGTTTTCAACCTTCTGGCCCTTTAAATACAGATCCTCATGTTGTGACCCAACCATAGAATTATTTTCGTTGCTACGTCATAACTGTAATGCTCGTAATGTAAATATCTGATATGCAAGATGGTCTTAGGCGACCCCTGTGAAAGGGTCATTTGACCGTCAAAGGGGTCGCGACCCACAGGTTGAGAACCGCTGCTTTAAGGTATTCAGAAGGAGTCTCCCCAAAATGTGCCACTTTGACATGTGGACTACTTTGAGATTAAAGCAATCAAGACCCAGCACATTCAAGAAAATCTTTTACCTCTTTCTTAACTGCCTATAACAATTTAGATAGAGTGTCTGGTCCAGGAAGAGAGCAATCATCAGAGATAGAGTATGGGCTAGGTGGGTAGACTGAAGGGAGCTGATAAGGCCTGTTTGTTCAAATTCCTCTCAGTGTCTCTGCATGGCATGGCAAACATTTGTTTACTAAACATTTACTCTTCCCATATTTCTGTAAATTGTCTCTCTCTCCTTTGAATTTCCAGACCCCCACCCTCTACTCCTTAGGTAAGGATGACATACAACGCCCAATTGCCTGACTACCTTTGGGTCTCATAAACTTATGGAGCCCCCATATATATGTAATTAAATTTGTGTTTTTTTCCTGTTAATCTGTTTTATGTTAATTTGATTATTAGACCAGTCAAAGAACCTAGAAGGGTAGAATAAAGTTTTTTTCTCACCAACAACCTTACAAATAATTAGCTAAACTGCTTGTCCATATTGATATTTGAAACAAAATCCTTGTTAACTAAACTTTAGTTAAGATTCTGTCCTCCCTCTAGGTCCCTGAAATTTGGCTCACCCTCAGCCTGAGCCAGTACACAGAAACTCCTTAAGGGCTCATCCTGGAAAATAGCCTGGCCTGAGAGTAAAATTTTATCGAATTTACTATCTGACCATTAAGCTCTTTCAACTCACTTCCCCATATCTTTTATACTCCTCTCTATAAAAGAAAACTTATTTTTTCCTGAGTCTTAAGATGCTTTGCAGGTCTTATGGTCATAGTATTCTCTCTATTATGCTAGTCCCACTTGTTCTATTGCAATAGTCCCTTCTAACCTTCTTGCAATAATCCTTTTGAAAAAAATCTCTCCTCAATAAGTCAGGATTTGTTTTTATTTGTCATTATGCACATTCTTACTGAACTTTATTGAGTTGATTTTAGCCCATCATTATGGTCTTTCCAGAACCTGGTGAATCTTAGTTCTGTTATCTAGCATCTTAAATTTTATGTCACCTGCAAATTTAATATGTTCCTTGTATACATTTCATTCAATTTCTGATAAAAGCATTAAATAGAATTATTCATATCAGAGCCCTTCATCAGGATACTGCCCTTCAATTTGACACTGAACCATTATTCAGCCCCTTAGGAGACAGTAACCCAATCACCTCTAGATATGCCCAACAACACTGTTACCCAGCTTACTTTTTTGTTTACAAAGAGACCACGAAGTACACTGTCAAATATCTTGTTTGATATATATCCTGTTATAATCCTATATAATAAAAGGCTAATATGCAAATCAACCAAACAGCAGAACGACTGGTCGCTCTGATGCACACTGACCATCAGAGGGCAGGCACTCAATGCAGGAGGTGCCCCCTGGTGGTCATTGTGCTCCCACAGGGGGAGTGCCACTCAGCCAGAAGCCCTGAGTCAGTCTCATGGCTGGTGAGCGCAGTGGCAGTGGCAGCAGCGCTAAGGATGTCCTACTGCCTAAGCCGTCAGTTGGACATCCCCCCAAGAGCTCCCAGACTGCGAAAGGGCTGAGGTGACCGCCCCCCCCCCAGTGCATTAATTTCATGCACTGGGCCTCTAGTCTAGCTATATTATATTATGTCTGTATATCTCTTGGTCTAATAGTTTTTGTACCTATTCATTTAAAGAGACTCAAAATCTTTTATGACTCTGTTTGGGGAGGTGTTAGACCTTGGTTCTTGAGTTCAGCTAAGAAAGAATTCAGAGTCAAGAACTCTGGTGGGAGAAGTTTATTTAGAAACTCACAGAGGTAGAAGTGAGCCAGCTGGGTTGCATGAACTCAGGAAACAAATTACAAAGGTAAAAGAAGGGCCCTGGAGCTTTCTTTCTAAAGCAAAGATAATATGCCTGAGGGAAGAAGAGGGAGAAAGGCACAAGCATGCTCCAGAGAGAGCATGCACTGGGTCCCTTGACTTAAGGGTTTTTATATGTTTTCTAAAGGCAGGAACTTTAGGGGAGGTTTCAGAGAGGATCTCAATAGAATATTCATCAGTTTTCCAGGTGTTTCCTTTCAGGGTCTTGGTCTTTACTGATTGGTCAGCAGTACTATAGTGGGTCATTATTCATTAAATTTGTTCCTGATGTTAGCCATGGCATTGTTTCATGTGATTTTGCTGCTTTTCTGGGACTGGAGCTGAAACACAACTGAGGCCCAGATGCTGTCTGTAGTTACACCAGAACTCTGTCTCTGTGGACAACAGATCCAAGGCTGTGGCCCTAACATTATTTGATATAGGTCAGTACCTCTTTTCTTTAGGGCTTAATGCCTGAGTAGTAGTGCAAGGGTTGTATGGGAATCTTAGGAGGCTATTCTCCAGTCGCTTTGTTCCTCCCCTAAAGGGGTCTAAATTGAAAGACTAATAACATGCTAGGGGAAGGAAGGTCACCCTGGGGGTGAGGCTCTAGCTTACAATAATTGTTTTCTTTAGTTTTGCTATTACTAGACACCCAAGATTTTCTGCGTTAGTGAAAATCTGACTTATCATTCCTGCTCTACTCATGACTCTCTAACTGCCTACTCTATCAACTCTAAATGGAAAGAGAAGAACATTGGTGTCTCTCACATTGTGTGTGTCAAAATAACCATACTGAATACTGATATTCACAAACTACCTAGAATATCTCTTTGTCAATCAGAAAAATCTAATAGCTTAGCCTTCTTTTCTCTTGGGATTCAGGTTGATTCAGTGTAATGATTGGAATGTTACTTTCACAACCAATACCATGCATTTGTCCAGGGTTTTCCTAGCTTCTAAAATTTGTCTTGGGAGATTCTAGCAAGAAGAAGTTGCCTTTGTCTTGTCTTATTATGAAGCAAATATGGCTTGAAGTCTATACCATGGTGAACTTTGTTGATGTGTTGATAATTATTTTCTTTCAACCAGACAAATATATGCATAGGTTTTCCTGCCTCCATTCTCATCCCCTTGATATATATACTTGTGAATGAATGCTTGAAAGGGGAATACCAAAATCAGATCTTCTGAGCAATGTGAACAAATATTAATTGAGAAAAACTTAATCTTCACCAGAACTGCATAAATTTTAACAGATAAATTATATAAATTGAACATATGAATATATTCACTCAAACAATAAAAACAATTAAATGTAGATTGTAATGATAAAATGATAAAATATTATTTTCCTAGGATCTCTCTTAAAAGACTAATTAGCTCACAAATAATCCAACCCCTTTTATTTTATAATTCAATTCACATATCTCTGACCCTTGGAACTATAAACAAATACTTCTGAAATTAAGTTTCTCAGGAAATTATAAGAGACACCCACAGGTGAATCTATTTGTTTCTTAAGGAAATAGAAGTTTTCATTGTTCTTTCTCTATATTAAGGTATAATTTAAGGTGAAATTTTCCAAACTTTGTAATTCTGCCCAGACTGTTGTGCTACCTTACAGGCATGTCAATGTGATAATGCTCATGCAATATTAAATTGTGTTTTCTCTCTCTTCTCTATTTCAACAGAAGATTCTATTGCTGGCAGGATTTTTTTTTATTTCCCTATAAAGGTGTAACTGGGACATGTATTCCCTCACTACTAGAGCATTGATAAAAGCTTTTTGTTATTTTAACTAGAGTAGAACTGAATCTCTACATTACTCTCAATTTACCTTCTTATTTCCTGATTTTGGTTGTATGGCATATGGAGAAAGAAAAATAATTTTTCCTTTACCCTTCTAGGTTCTTGGCTGAGACCCCACTGTAATAAAAGACAGATTAACATGAGAAAAACAAACAGAAGTCTAATAACATGTATGTCTCCTATATAAATGGAGGAGACCTAGGACAACTTAATAACTCTCACAAATGTTCCAAGCATCACCTTAAATTCATCTCCAAAGACAAAAGAAGGTGTTGGGGAGAGGGGAAGAACAATAAACAAGTATAAAATTATTATGCAGATTTGGGTCATTGTCTTCTGTATTGACAGTAGTTTCTACTGATAAGGTCATCCTCTTCCTGGTGCAGTGAGGAAACACCCTTACAAATGGAGATTTCCCTTATAAATATAAATTTATCTTATAAAAGGGTAATTTCTACCAGCTTTTCAGATCTTCTCTTGTGTCTGCTGTTTCTTACAAATAACCAGCTGAAACTAATCTTTATGCCAAAGAGGTATATTTTGGAGTGGCAAATTTAGCTTCCCTCCATGCCCCAATCCTATGTTCACTTTGGTTGCATTTTGATCTGAAGACTTCTTGGTACTGATATTGCTGTGGTGATGGTGAAGTGTTTGCAAACTACCTTAAAGCCACCCCCATGTACACAAACACACACAAGGATTGTTGCAACAGACCTAAACAGTCATCAATCAGTTCTTATTTGCAGAACATTTTCAAGTTATGAATTCACGTTTTCAGGTGAATTCAAAATATAACAGATTTATTTTCCTCTGTGACTTTTAGGCATTTAAAAATTACTGTTTGAAGCTGAACTTTATACTGGTACACAGGTATTGCAAATCACAGATTTACATGGGCACTAATACTATAAAAAAGGCAAAAAATAATTTAGCAATCTTTCCTAATGTGTCACTGATTAAAACAAAAGAACATTTTTTAAAAAAGAATAAAGTATCCAGGTAAAATGGCATTACCGTCTTCCTAACCCAATAGTTCCTTCAATTGTTTATTCAGCTCTTTTATTTAAAAAAATGCTGTGGTGCTGAGGATCAATGCCTACAAGTATTGAGTTCTTTTTTAAAAAAACTAATAGACTGTAACTTATAATGAGCATGATAGGCAAATAAATTCAATTCCAGCATAATTATTGTTAATAGAATTAAGAAACATTTCACTCAGCAAAAATATAAAAATGAAATTTCATTTTCCATGCTCAAAATGAATCATTTTATAGTTTTTACATGGTAGCCAGAAAAGTAGCCAAACAGGAATTTCCAAAACTTCAGCCTTTTCTTATTCATTGTGATTCAGTGCCAAGTTCCTGCTCTGGCTGAAGCCCATGACAAAACACACACAATAAAAAGCACATGGGACATCTGATGTATAGTCAAAACTCTTCACTTCCTCCATTTCTACTTAGTAAGGAGATGAGGTGTGATGTCAAATGACTCACTAAATTTGAAATTTTCCATCAGTTTGAAACTAGTCACCTCAAACATTTGTGACCTCCAACAAGATGTAAAACAGCTGGCCATCTGGATAAAAAGGTGAATGCTGGTCTAGTTTCAAGCAATTCAGGATATTTGGCTACATTAGCATGGGTTTGAGTTAATAGAAAAGTTCTGGAAAATTAAACCTTAAATCAAAGTGATACCATCATAATTAGCTAGTTATTAATAATAGGAAAGGAGCAAACGGGGAAGCCAGACATATAGGCATGTCATTTTGGCAGCTTCACCAGGAACCTGTAACTTTACACTCCCCAGGAAACCATCAGCCTATTCCCTGCAGAATCACTGAGGAAGTAGACCAAGAAAGGGGAGATAGACACGTATGCACTGTGACATAGGGAAGATACTTGCCTGTCAGTCAAGCCTGGGGAATCATGGATTGGCTAGACTAGACAGGACCATTGCAAGCCTGTAAAAATTTGGGAAAACATAATCCCACAAAGGAGTTTGTTCTCTCAGCTCTCTGATTCCTTTGATTTTACTCCTATTTCTTTGCATTTGCCCATGTGGCCCAAGGTCATGCAGACCCCACGTGTAATGGACTGGTGGACTTACAGTGGGAGACACAAACTACTAGTAAGCTAGACTAATGCTGGATTGGACTGCTCCCTAACATGGAATGGAAACTATGGACATGGACTTTGATTTTAGCCCTGCTGAAGGCAAAATGGGACTTCTTCCTTGGCGGGACAAAGGGAAATGGGATCTTGAAAACTCAGGAGTATAATCCCACAGAAATAAAGCTTTCTACAATATCTCATCCTCCCATGGGAGTCTCAGAAATTTCCTTTTCTTGGGCTACCTCAAGAAGCCCCCTCACACTGACAATCTGTGGAGATGAAGATCTCTCCCCACCTATAATAAAAGATGGTCCAAAGTAATTAAACAAGGAGGCCATTAGATTGAGGTGGCTTGAATGTCAGTGACCTATGTAAGCAAACCAAAATCTAAGCCTATAGTAAATGCTTTAAGATTTTGAAATCAAACTACTAAGGACAGACAATCACAAACAGCCAACTAGCTTTTAGATACAGCCAATCAAATCATTTCCTGTTTTTCCTTTCACACTTTCTCTGCATAAACCTTTTACCTGGTTCCTGTCAGCAGAGTCCTCCTAATCACTTCTGTTTTAGCACTACCCCATTCTAATGGATTTGTGCTGAAATAAACTCTTAAAATTTTTAATATACCTCAGTTTATCTTTTAACAGTATTTGGTGATGGGGGAGAGGATTGCTTCACTATGATTAGACAGAAAGAAAGGGCCTAGTTTTAAAAGCTTTTAAAATTTGCATCCTGTGGTTTTATCTAAAATTTTATAATATTCATTTAATTTCTTAAGCTAATTGGTGGGATTCTGTTCTCAGGCATAGTAACAATACAGGACATATTTCTGTTCTAATGCCTAAAAGAAACAGAGTTAACAGTAGAACAAAGAGCTGATCTTTATAGCTTTTCTGAGTTAAAGGTGATCATAGTCTTTTCTCTCTCTCTCTTGAACACATGTGCATAAATAGTATGGTTAGAAAAGATTGCAAATATATAAGCTTGCTTTAGAAATACACGAATTGAAATATTTAAAATAAAATCTCCTTCAACCTTTTTCATTCTTCAGCTTTGTCCTTTTGTGATGTGTTATTTATAGCAAAGCTACAGGGGGAAAATTTTGAAGTCAACTCACAATGCAGATTAAGCCACTGAAAAATGGTGATTGTGATATGTATTCAATAGTGTTCTGTAAAATAACTCATTTCACCACCATACTGATGAGACACTGATATTTGGAAAAGTGATTCCGTAGATTTATAGCTTCATCATCTGTTTTGCTGATTGCTAGTCTCTCAAGGACAAATAGGCTTTCAGACACAATGGTAAATATACAGGATAAAGCAATGTTATGTCTACTCTGACTGGTTTTGCCATAATTAGGGGAAAGTTGCCAGATAAACTTAATTGAGCATTTAGAGGGCTATATAAAACATTTCTTTTTATTTCTTCCCTAAAGGACCATGCTGAGTTTTTATTTCAAAGTATTATCTACTCTTTCATTGGCCATCTCTCTTCTTATAAGTTGATTGCCTGGGTCAGTGATGGTGAACCTATGACACGCGTATCAGAGGTGACATGCGAAATCATTTTTTGGTTGATTTTTCTTTGTTAAATGGCATTTAAATACAAAAAAAATAAGTCTTTGTTTTACTATGGTTGCAAATATCAAAAAATTTCTATATGTGACACGGCACCAGAGTTAAGTTAGGGTTTTTCAAAATGCTGACATGCCGAGCTCAAAAGGTTCACCATCACTGGCCTGGGTGGTGTTTGGTGAGGTGTCACCATTTTTATAGTGATGTGTAATTCCACCACTCCAATTCCACCACTGTAATCCCAGGGTTCTTTTATTCTCCTTTTTTTAAAACTAGAGGAGGTTGACAATGACTAAGCCCTTTAGGGATGATAAGAAGAACAGAGTTTCAGGGAAACAAAAGAAATTTTAGAGAGAAAAATCTATTTGGAAAAGAAGACATGATTCTGCTAAACCCTTAGGGTAGAGAGAATAGTCTAGAAATGAGAGTGAACAATGATTAAACATTAAAAATTGTTCTTGCAATTACCTCTTGACATTTATATTGTATCATAACACCTCTAGAAACTCTTCTCAGGTTTATGAAAACAATAATAGAACCACCAAAATTACTCAACAATTTATTTAAAAAGCAATAGACAAGTATATTGAATAGAAAATGTTTGTTTGATTTTTAGCTACTAAAGTAGAGAAATTTAGAAAAACACTGCATGTATTCAGAGCAGTATTGAGGGCCTGATGGACATTTAAGCTGTTTTCAGGTTTTTGCGAATACAAAAAAAATGCTGCAAACAGCCTTGTATATGCATTTTTGCTTAATTGGGTAAGCAATGCTATAAGATACATTTTTCTAGGAATATAATAGCTGGGTTAAAGGGGATTTGCATAAAAAGTAGATACTGTTAAATTGTTCACTGATGAGGTTGTGTACGGTATGAGTCTGTTCACACTGAGGAATTAATCTGCTTCAATCTGACAGGTGGTAGCTGGTTGTTGCTTTATTTTGCATTTTGTAACTAATGAGTAAAATCTGTCCTTCGTATATTTATATGGGTCTTGAAAAATATATCTTTAAAATGTTCGAAGTATCTTATAAAGCGTTTTAAATAAAATTAAATCTAACATAAAATGCTAATTTTTGTCAATGTATTCTAAACCTAATTCAATAGGAAGCCACTGATTAGACTGATAAGAGCTTTTCTGTGACTCATCTTGGCATGTCCTCCTTTGTGATTGATGTCTTTCTTTCTAATTTTCACACAGGCGTTATTTTAAAGGGACTCTGAAACTTCTCTCTCTCAGAGGTAAGTTTTGGGTATTATCTAATACTCTCTCTTCAGCTGTCAGTGATGGAAAGACAAGAATTGAAGAAACAAAAGAAATAATAATATCAACAAAGCAAACACTACTACTACTACTACTACTACTACTACTACTACTTGCATCTAGTATTCATTGAGTACTTGCTTTGTGTCTGGCATTACACTATGTCCTTCACCTGTAGTATTTTATTTAATGCTTGTAACTATATATTTTGCTATTGAGTAAACTCTGATTCGATCAATTTGCCTAAAGTCTCATAAATATTAAGTAGCAGATCCAGGACTCAAATCCAAAAGAAGAGGAAGACATTAAAAATATATACTCGAGGGGCTTCCAAAATGGCGACCAGCAGGAAGGTAGGGAGGGAGAGAGTGTGAGAGTGCAAGGAAGTGATAGAGGAGTGTGTGGACGTGTGTGGTGTGTGTGTATGAGCTAGGGACAGTTAGATTCTGCAGGTCTTCTAAGGGGCTGCTAAAACTGGGCAGTCTTAGGTGGCGGAGTCCGGATCCCTGCGCGGACACTCCTGGGCGGCCAGCACAGGCATGGCGACCACGCCATCTTGGGAAACAGAGCTGCTTGAGACTAGGATCCTGGCCTCAGCACCACCCAGTCTGATCTCAGACGCATACCAGGACCCTGCAGCCACTGGGGACAGAGTCCTGTGACCACAGCTACAGACCTGCAGACACCAAAAGTTTAGAAATCCCCGCGGCAGATCCAAAAGCCATCTAATTGACCGGTATTAAAATGTAAAGAGTATACTCGTCATTTCACAGCAGTTTTAAGAATTCTGAAGAGTCGACAAGATGGCAGCGATATAGGCAAATGCATCCCAGGTCGTGTCCCGGAGCAAATGGAGTAAGCAGCTGAAACTAATAACACCCACCCCGAATTGGCGAAATTACTCAGCTGGTGAGACGGTTTGCAGTCGGGAAGGGCAGAGCTCCCCTGGAAAGGTAAAAAACCAGGGATCTGGGCAGGAAAGTTTGCCAGACCTCTGAGCCCAGAGGGTCAAAGGGAGACCGCGTGGCAGACAGCCAAGTCCCTTGGGACAGGCACAGCCCCTGACGGGGGAAAGGAGAACCGCGGGATTCCTGGCACCAGGGGATTTGAGATCTGGGTTCTGTGATCACGGAGGACTGAGCCTAAAGGGGGCAGCCTGAAGAGCTGACCAGACCATGCAGTGCCAGTAAGAGAAGAGCTTACAGAAACTCAGTCTTCCCCGTTTCCGTGGCCGGCGTTTGTATGTTTGTTTTCACTGAATCCTGTTCATAAGACATTACGGATACAGACACTCACCTGTGCTGAAAAGAGGGAGAAGGGGCAGATGAATGGAATCGGGGGAGAGACTGAGGAGAGAGGGGGGCTGGGAGAGGTGGCAGCGAATTGAGTGCAGAGACACCCCTGGGCCCAGGATCAGGGCAGCCATTCTCTCCAGAGGATGGGACTCCTCCACCTAGGCCACAGGCAAGGAGCACAGCCACACCCAGATTCCACCCTGAATGAGATCAAGGATTAAAATAACCAGATCAGTCCCTGGGAGTTAACAGGGTCTGGCCTATAGAGGGATTTTCAATCCCAGCAACAACACAGAGCAAGCAGATCCAAGCAACACCAGCCTCCTGAGCACCACACCCTCTGTCTGAGGAACAGCAGCTGTATGTGAAACCTCCCCCCACCATCCAGAAGAGCCACCACAGCTGTAAACAGCACCCACCTGAGGAGCTGCTGCCAATTGAGGAGCAGCTGCTACCACAACTGCCCGAAGAGCAACCACAGCCAAAGGAGTCACTGCCACCCAGGGAGCAGCCACTGAACAACTCAACGTCTAGATCTGTCAGTGAGATCAAACATGGGTAGACAAAGAAACCCCCAAAGGAAAGAAAAGGAGGACTCCCCAGAAAAGCAGCTAAGTAATACAGAGGCATGCAACATGACAGAAAAAGAATTCAGAGTAAGGGTCCTAGAGTGCATAAACCAGATAGAGGAAAAAATCAATAACATATGCAAGAAGCTAGAAGAAACAGATGAAAAAGTCAACAACTTAAGTAAGACCCAAGAAGAAATGAAGAGCGATATAGCTGCAATAAAAAACACCATGGAAAGTATCAACAGTAGACTAGGAGAAGCGGAGGACCGAATTAGTGAATTAGAAGACAAGGAAGCAAAACACACCCAAACTGTACTGCAATTGGAGAAAAAAATTAAAAGACAGGAGGAGAGCCTAAGGGAGCTCTGGGACAACATGAAACGAAACAACATACGAATAATAGGGGTGCCAGAACAACAGAAAGATGAACAAGGATTAGAAAACCTATTCGAAGAAATAATATCAGAAAACTTCCCTGAGGTGGGGAAGAAAAAAGTCACACAAGCCCAGAGAGTCCCAAACAAGGTGAACCCGAAAGGACCCACACCAAGACACATCATAATTACCATGGCAAATGTTCAAGACAAAGAGAGAATCTTCCAGGCTGCAAGAGAGAGATGGAAAGTTACATACAAGGGATCTCCCATTAGATTATCAAATGATTTCTCAACAGAAACACATCAGGCCGGAAAAGAATGGATGGAAATTTACAAAGTGATGCAAAGCAAAGGACTGAATCCAAGAATACTCTATCCAGCCAGGCTATCATTCAAAATTGAAGGGGAAATAAGAAGCTTCATAGACAAAAAAAGGCTAAGGGAGTTTATCACCACCAAGCCAGCCATGCAAGAGATGCTAAAGGGACTGGTGTAAAAAGAATAAATAAAAAAGCTCAGAAAGAAAACAGCCACACACAAAAAAAAAGAAATGGCTACAAACAAGTACCTTTCAATAATAACTTTAAACATAAATGGACTAAATGCTCCAACCAAAAGACATCGAGTGGCTGAATGGATAAAAAAACATGACCCATACATCTGCTGTCTACAAGAGACCCACCTCATTAAAAGGGACTCACACAGACTGAAAGTGAAGGGATGGAAAAATATTTTTCAGGTAAATGGAAAGGAAAAGAAAGCTGGGGTAGCAATACTTATATCGGACAAAAGAGTCCTCAAACTTAAGGCCATAACAATAGATAAGGAAGGCCACTTCATAATACTAAAGGGATCAACACAACAAGAAGATATAACCCTGGTAAACATATATGCACCCAATGCAGAAGCACCCAAATTCATAAAAAAAAAAAAAACTCCTGGAAGATATCAAAGGAGAGATCGACAACAATACAATCATCAAAGGGGACTTTAATACACCACTCACAATCCTGGATAAATCCTCTAGACAAACAATCAGGAAAGAAACAGCAATCCTAAATGACTCACTAGATCAGTTGGACTTAATTGACATCTTCAGAACACTTCACCCCAGTGCTACGGGATATACATTCTACTCAAAGGCTCATGGGACAGATTCAAAAATAGACCACATATTGGGTCAAAAAACAAGTCTTCCCAAATTCAAGAAGATTGAAATCATACCAAGCATCCTCTCAGACCACGATGGCATAATATTAGAATTAAACTACAACAAAAACAACCCAAAATACTCAAACACTTCGATGCTGAATAGCATGTTATTAAATATTGAATGGGTTACCAATGAGATCAAAGAAGAAATTAAAAAAATCCTGGAAACTAATGACAATGAAAACACAACAATCCAAAACCTATGGGACACAATGAAAGCAGTCCTGAGAGGGAAGTTTATAGCTCTACAGGCCTATCTCAACAAACAAGAAAAAATGGTAGTAAATCATCTAACTCTACAACTCAAAGTATTAGAAAGAGAGCAACAAGAAAACCCCGGAGTGGGCAGAAGGAAGGAGATAATAAAGATTAGAGCAGAAATAAATGACATAGAGACCAAAAAAAACATACAGAAAATCAATGAAACCAAGAGCTGGTTCTTTGAAAGGATAAACATGATTGACAAACCTCTAGCCAGACACACCAAGAACCAAAGAGAGAGGACCCAAATAAACAAAATCAGAAACGATAGAGGCGAAATAACAACAGACCCCACAGAAATACAAATGATTGTTAAAAAATACTATGGTCAGCTCTACTCCAACAAACTAGACAACCTGGAGGAAATGCACAAATTCCTAGAAAAATACAAAATTCCAAAGCTTAATCAGGAAGAATCTAAAAATCTCAATAGGACAATAACTATGGAAGAAATTGAAGCAGTCATCAAAAAGCTTCCATCAAACAAAAGCCCAGGACCAGACGGCTTCACAGGGGAGTTTTACCAAACATTCAAGGAAGAACTAAAACCTATCCTCCTCAGACTACTACAATAAATTCAAGAGGAAGGAACACTTCCAAGCTCATTCTATGAAGCCAGCATCACCCTAATACCAAAACCAGGTAAAGACAACACAATGAAAGAGAATTACAGGCCAATATCGCTCATGGACATAGATGCGAAAATCCTCAACAAAATCTTAGCAAATCGGATCCAGCAGTACATCAGAAAGATCATACACCATGACCAAGTAGGATTTATCCCAGGGATGCAAGGATGGTACAATATCCGCAAATCAATAAACATGATACATCACATAAACAAATTGAAAGAAAAAAACCACATGGTCATATCAATTGATGCAGAAAAAGCATTTGACAAAATCCAACACCCACTTTTGATAAAAACTCTCAGCAAGGCGTGAGTAGAAGGATCATACCTCAACATAATAAAAGCCATATATGACAGGCCCACAACCAACATCATACTCAATGGACAAAAACTAACACCATTTCCCCTAAGAAGCGGAACAAGACAGGGATGCCCACTCTCACCACTCCTGTTCAACATAGTACTGGAAGTATTAGCCATTGCAATTAGGCAAGAGGAAGAACTAAAAGGCATCCAAATTTGAAAAGAGGAAGTAAAACTGTCCTTATTTGCAGACCACATGATATTATACATACAAAACCCTAGAGACTCCATCAAAAAGCTACTAGACTTAATACATGAATTTGGCAATGTAGCAGGATACAAAATTAACCCCAAGAGATCTGAGGCATTTCTATACACCAATAGTGAACTTTCAGAAAGAGAGATTATAAAAACAATCCCATTTACCATCGCACCAAAAAAAATTAATCTACCTAGGAATAAACTTAACTAAGGAGGTATAACACCTCTACTCAGAAAACTACAGGACATTGATAAAAGAGATAGAGGAAGACATAAACAGATGGAAGAACATACCGTGTTCACGGATTGGTAGAATCAACATCATTAAAATGTCCATACTACCCAAAGCAATCTATAAATTCAATGCACTTCCCATTAAAATACCAATGGCATACTTCACAGATCTAGAAAGAACTCTTCAAAAATTCATCTGGAATAAGAAAAGACCCCGAATAGCTGCAGCAATCCTGAGAAAGAACAAAGTAGGTGTGATCTCAATACCAGATATCAAGCTGTATTACAAAGCCACTTTTCTCAAAACTGCCTGGTACTGGCACAAGAACAGGCATTTAGATCAATGGAATAGAATAGAGAGCCCAGAAATCGGCCCGAACCAATATGCTCAATTAATATTTGACAAAGGAGGCAAGAACATACACTGGGGCCAGGATAGTCTCTTCAATAAATGGTGTTGGGAAAATTGGACAGATATATGCAAGAAAATGAAACTAGACCACCAACTTACACCATACACAAAAATAAACTCAAAATGGATAATGGACTTAAATGTACGACAGGAAACCATAAAAATTCTAGAAGAATCCAAAGGCAACAAAATCTCAGACATATGCCGAAGCAATTTCTTCACTGATACAACTCCTAGGGCACTTGAAACTAAAGGGAAAATGAACAAATGGGACTACAACAAAATAAAAAGCTTCTGCACAGCAAAAGAAGCCATCAACAAAACAACTAGAAAACCCACTGCATGGGAAAACATTTTTGCCAATGTCATATCTTATAAGGGCCTGATCTCCAAAATTTATAGGGAGCTCATACAACTTAACAAAAAGAAGATAAACAATCCAATCAAAAAATGTGCAAAGGACCTAAATAGGCACCTTTCAAAAGAAGACATTCAGAAAGCCAAGAGACATATGAAATCATGCTCAAAGTCACTAATCATCCAAGAGATGCAAATCAAAACAACAATGAGGTATCATCTCACACCTGTCAGACTGGCTATCATCAACAAATCAACAAACGACAAGTGCTGGAGAGGATGTAGAGAAAAAGGAACACTTGTGCACTGCTGGTGGGAATGCAGACTGGTGCAGCAACTATGGAAGACAGTATGGAGTTTCCTCAAAAAACTGAAAATGGAACTCCCATTTGACCCTGTGATCCCACTTCTAGGAATATATCCCAAGAAACCAGAAACACCAGTCAGAAAGGATATATGCACCCCTATGTTCATAGCAGCACAATTCACCATAGCTAAGATCTGGAAATAGCCTAAGTGCCCATCAGTAGATGAATGGATTAGAAAACTGTGATACATCTACACGATGGAATACTATACTGCTGTAAAAATGAAGGAACTCTTACCATTTGCAAAGGTATGTATGGAGCTGGAGAGCATTATGCTAAGTGAAATAAGCCAGTCAATTAAGGAAAAATACCACAAGATCTCACTCATTCATGGATAATAGAGACCATTATAAACTTTTGAACAATAGATACAGAGGCAGAGCTGCCTCAAACAGATTGTCAAACTGCAGCGGGAAGTCCGGGGAGGGTTGGGGGGGAGGAGGGATGGGGGTAAGAGATCAACCGAAGGACTTGTATGCATGCATATACACATAACCAATGGACATAAGACACTGGGGGATAGGGGCAGCCAGCGGATTGTTAAGGGTGCAGGGGGAAAAGGACACATATTAATACCCTTTGTAATACTTTTAGCAATAAATAAATAAATAAAAAATAAAAATAAATAAAAATATATACTTGAGAGGCTGATTACCTAGTGTATACTGGCTCTGTGACCATAGTTAAGTAACCTAACCTTTGTTCCCTGATATGGATATTGAAATAAGGGTAGTGATCACCTAGGTCAGTGGTTGGCAAAATGCAGCTGGTGATCCACATGCGGCTCTTTGGCCCCTTGAGTGTGGCTCTTCCACAAAATTCCACGTGCGGGTGTATGTACAGTGCAATTGAAACTTCGTGCCCATGTGCAGAAGTCGGTATTTTGTGGAAGAGCCACACTCAAGGGGTCAAAGAGCAAGCCGTATGTGGCTCGCGAACCACAGTTTGCCGACCACAGACCTAGTTAATTGTTATGAGGATTAAACTAGTTGAGATTTCTAAAAGTTTAGAAGATTATCTATCTGGCACTTAGTAAACATCATGGAAGCATTAGCCACTATGATCCAGAGCCCATGCCTCTAAAAAGAAATATCCCAGAGCACTAGCTTTTCTTACCCTCCATTCTAGCACAGCTTGAACTCTCTGCTATAATCAAAACAATCTTCACTTAACCATCTTCATATAAACTGTGTATCACTCTTGCTTCTGGGCCCAAATAACACTTCTCTCCCTTTATTTCTCAATCCTTGTTTCATTCCATCTATCAAACTCCAGCTATCTCTAAGTATACCCATAATCCGATAAAATGCTATGGGTGTCAGGAGCAAATCTCCCCAGAATGTGCCACCCTGACATCTGACATGCAGTATATTTTGAGCTGAAAATAATTAAAGCCCAACAAACCCATTTAAAAAAATTTTTTTATTGATGAGAGAGAGAGAGAGGGAGAGAGAGAGAGAGAGAGAGAGAGAGAGAGAGAGAGAGAGAGAGAAACATCAATGATGAGAGAGAACCATTGATCGGCTGCCTTCTACCGGCCCTCTACTGGGGATTGAGCCCACAACTTGGGCATGTGTTCTTGACCAGAATCAAACCCTTCAGTCCTCAGGCTGACCCTCTAACCACTGAACCAAACCAGCTAGAGCTCAAGTTTTGTTTTTTTCTGTTTTTTTTTTTTTTGTTGTTGTTGTTTTTTGTTTTTTATTTCTCTCCTTTACCTGCCTAAAGGAATTCAGGTAGAAAATCCTGCTTCGGGAAGGGAGCCTTCACATATTCACACTAGCATGTTCATTTTAGCACATATGAATTAAGTATGGCAGACAGGGAGGATCCAAGAAAAAATTTATTCCACTAGATCTCCTTTTGTCCCATTTGTTTCTGAATGGCCCTGCAAGACTTTAGAATTTTCATGCTCATGTGAACTGCCCATGCACACATATTAAGATTTGATTTTCTTCTGTGAATCTGCTGTATGTCATTTGGATTATTTTAACATCCAGAAGAACTAAGGGGGGAAGGGGAGAGTTTCCCTGGTCCCAGCAATGCCAAGGAATAATTTGAATTTTCCCCAATAGGACTACCTGCCTTCCTAGTCATACAAGCACCATGCAGACAAAACCTGAATACCATCACTCAGCCACAAATTAGAACTATAAAATCAATTAATTGTAACCCAATTCATATTCTGATCATAACTTAAGTTCTTCATCAACACCATCCAGGGAAGTAATAAATATTCTCATTTTGGGAGGTAAAACCAGTATTATATCAGCAACTTTAATCAGAATTCTTGGGGAATAAAACTTCCTAGTAAACATTTGCAAGGCCCTAAGAATGGAGAGTGAGACATAGAGCTAAGACAATTAAAGATAATGGCCATTTTTTTTCTATATGATACAAAAATAATATATGATTTAGTTATTTCTTCTTTTCTTCCTTCTTCTCCTTCTCCCGCTTCTCTTTTTCCTCTTCCCCCTCCTCCTTCTAGTTCTAAAATGAGGAGAGAAAAAGAAGAAAAGAAAAGGAAGGAGTGATTTGCCACCCAAACAGTAGATGACTGGGTATACTATATGGGAGGAAAGACCACTAAGAAAATTCCTCAATGGCAAAATTATCTATTTTTCCTTACTTTAAAATATTGAGATAATTATATGTTCCCAAGAAGTTGTAAAAAATAATACAGAGAGTCATTTGTACACTTTGTCCAATTTATTTCAGTAATAAATTTTGAAAACTATAGTATAATATCACAACCAAGATTGATCTCAGTCACATTTTCCCAATTTTAATTTTACTCATTTGTGAGCATGTGAAAGACTTTTAAAAAGCAATGTCTGGCATTTCATTTGAAACTAGCTTAATTTCATCAGTATAAACCTTCTCGCCAGGCCTCCACAAATTTTTATATCAATAGATTCCTCGGTTTTTTTTTGTTGTTGTTGTTGTTTGACGAAGTAAAGCCAAAGAATTTTTTTCTACTCTGAATTAGAACACTATAGAAGATAGCACATACAGAAATAAGAGTCCAGAAGTAAAGGGAACCATGAGAATGTAATCTATCTAAAATTCATAGAAATATTCAGTAGATATTTGAACTTCCTAATAGTATGTAATGGAGTTAAATTGAAATATATATATATATATATATATATATATATATATATATATCCACTTAATAGTGGGTTACATATGTCATTGTAGTGTCCGCCCTTGAAGGAGGTCCTTGTTTATGTGATACACTTGAAGGAACTCCACAGTGGCCCTTCCCCAAAGTCCCTAATCACAAGCCATGGTGCTGCAAGAGCCAATATTATGAACTAATTGATTTATATTCTTAAAGACATTTATTTATTCTTAAATCATATATATTAAGTGCAAATACTTCTAGAAAGAGAACTCTGTTGGAGATGATGTACTGAGTTTATGTTTCAGTTACTACTCTGTTCCAAACACAAAGTTATGATTAATAAAATATAAAGAGTGAAAATAACAAAGATATAGCTAGAAAAAAATATGTGTATCATTGAGGACCAGAAAAGAAGCATAAATCGGTATGGGAGCCTGAAGCTAGCTCTAGATTCTTTGTTTAGAAGATGACAGAGGCAGCTGGAAGTCTAGCTGCTGTGGGCTTAAGAAACTCAATGTGTTTTATACAAAACTAGAGGCCTGGTGCATGAAATTAGTGCATGGGGGGTGTCCCTCAGCCCAGCCTGCACCCTCTCCAATCTGGGACCCCTCGAGGGATGTCCCACCGAGATTGGGTCTAAACGGGCAGTCAGGCATCCCTCTCACAATCCAGGACTGCTGGTTTCCAACTGCTCGCCTGCCTGCTGCCTGCCTGATTGCCCCTAACCACTTCTGCCTGCCAGCCTGATCCTCCCCTAACCACTCCCCTGCCAGCCTGATCGACGCCTAACTGCTCCCCTGCCGGCCCGATTGTCCCTAACTGCCTGGTCACCCCTAACTGCCCTCCCCTGCTGGCCTGATCGCCCACAATTGCCCTCCCCTGCCGGCCATTTGTGGCAAACATCTTGTGCCCACATGGGGGTGGCCATCTTGTGTGTTGGAGTGATGGCCAATTTGCATATTACTCTTTTATTAGATAGGATGTGCATCCAAGTTTGAGTCTAGGGCCTTGGAGGAATCTCACTCATTTCACTAGTCATTGAAATAAAACATGCTCTCCACTTGACAGAGTTGAATAACAAATTAATGAATTAGAAAATATTTCTGAGAAAAGCAATCCAACACATGGCACCAAGGAACAGATTTTAAAAATTTAAAAAAGATAAATTAAAGAGACATAGATAGACCAAGAATTTCCAATATTTTTCTCATAAAAGTCCAGGAAAATAGAATGGATGGAATGACAGACATGAATTCTTTGAGGATATAGTAGCTGAAAATTTTCCAGAACTAAAGACACAAATTTTCAGATTTAAAGTGCACTCCAAATACCAAACAAGTTAAATAAACATAAATTTATATCTAGGCACATCTTTTAAGACTGCAGAGCATCAAGCTTAAAGAGAGGATCTTAAAAGATACCAGAAATAAAAGACCAATAACATACAAAATCACTGAGCTGATTTTTCAATTTAAAAAAAATCTATAAAAAGTGAAGTAATATCTTCAAAGTACTGAAGGTGGGAGGACAGCATGAACATTGAATTTTATAATCAATTAAATTACCATTTATAAACAAGGGCAAAATAAAGACATTTTCAAACATTTAAGACTAATAAAAGTTTATCTCAGATTCTCACTAAAAGAATTTTTGAAATAGGTATAAAAATAAGGAAAGTAAACAAAGAGAGAAGGTATTATTTTTGAAAACTGCAAAAATTGTACAGAATAGTACAGAAAATGATTCAGTTTATCAGTAAATTTAATTTTCCACTGTAAAAAAGAATGATTATTTTAAAGGTAAAACCATAATTTCTAAACAGGTGTTGATAAGATTTTTCAGTAAAAGGCCAGATAGAAAATATTTTAGGTTTGAAGGGCATACAGTTTCTGATGCAGCTACTCAGCTCTGCCATTGTAGATCACAGGAACCATAAACAATATATAAATAAATGAGCATGGCTGTGTGCCAATAAAATTTTATTCATAAAAACCATGACTGGTCAGCAGGTTATAGCTTGCTACCTTCTTCTCTAAATAATATCATTAATTAATATAAGTTGTTAAGTAAATAAAATAACTTATCATTAAAGCATGCTAAGATGCCTTTTATAGTTGAAGGAAGGATATAATATTGGGTAATTGTAGACTTGTTTAGAATATCTCTGGAGGGAGAAGTGCCTTGAACTTTTAACAGCTACTATCACAGTGGGACTCAGTTGAGAGCAAGGTCCTTTGGAAATAGAATACAAGATAGAAATCTGTCAGAGACACTATAGGAAAAAAGTGGGGATGGGGAAGACAATTGATCTATGTAATCTTTTTTGCCTAGGGCTGGCTCTGGGGTTTTACAGCAGTAGTGATTAGCATAAACTGTTTTCTACTAATGAACTGTCATTCATCTTTTAGATTCAGCTTAGATTTTTCTTTCCCTCAAGCCTGATAAAGTGTTCTTCCTATATGCCTTCCATAGCCTCTTAATACTTATACCTAATGTAGCACTTAACACACTTGATCATACTTGCCAGTCTATTAGTACTTATTTTTCATAGAAAATGAGCTCCGTGAAGGGGAGATATCATGGTTGTCTCATTAATATTATATCTCTCATGCGAAGATAGTGTCTGCCACTTGGTTGATTCTGCACAAATGTTTATTAAAGTAACAAATGAATGAACCATTACTTTTGTTGAATTAATGACACATGAACATATGCCAAAATATATAACCTTAATTTTGGCATTACAGTATCCTCTTGGTCTTCTGAATTCATTCAACCAACAAATAATAAATTGGCATTCACTATAGGCCAGGCACCATTCTAAGTGCTGAGGATACAGTGAACAAAATGGACAAAGTCCCTACCTCATATTTCTCACATTTAATGGAGATAGGAGGTAATAAATATTGAGAAAAACTTTTATTATCAATAAAAGAAGTGCTCTTTGATGGTTCAGGACTTTAGAGCTTCAGAGTTAATATCAACCATCTCTAAGTAAGATGATGGAGATGTCATGTTACATTCAGTCCTAGCATGTTACACTATTCAATAAATCCCTAATGTCAGCTTATTTATTTGTCATTGAATGCAAGATGTTCTATCATATCCAAGTAATTGATGCTTCCTCTTAAATAGTATAGTAGAGGGGGGAAACCATTGCAATGGTCATTGGAAGAATTAGGTTCTAGGTTTGTCATTCATTTACTATGTGACCTTAAGCAAATTATTTCCCCTCCCTGGGTCTCAGTTCTTTCCTTGAGAGAACTGGGTTCAATCAGTGTTTCTAAAACTTCAACCATTTTTATATAACCTCCATGATTTTTACCATATTTGTATATCACTCACCTCTGTTATTTACCTAGTAATTTCCTTTAAATAAAAACATGACCTTTGTGTGTAAGCTTTGTCTTTAGTAGAAAATAATATGAAATCATGATTGTGATATACTGGTTATAGTATTTCCTAATGAAACTTATTAAATTCATAACTATTTCAAGGTTTTAAGTAACATGCAAAAGCATTCCACATACCATAGGTACTATTTCTATTTCATTTGAAAACCTTGGATTTTCAAGTCCTCCTTGAGGTCTAAATATTATTCTTTTATTAAGTTCTTCTGTATGATCATTTTATCTCAAAAGGCTCCCAATATTTTCTTCTTTCAAGATGCAAAACACCCACATTTTAATAAAAAATATATGAGAATGCTTTGAATTTTGAAAATGAATGAAGCCTGTGCTTTGCTTAAATCTCTCTCTCTCTCTCTCTCTCTCTCTCTCTCTCTCTCTCTCTGTCTGTCTCTCTCTTTCTCTCTCTTTCTTTCTCTCTCTCTCAATATTTGCCAGGGTAAATATATATATATTTTAACATCTTAGAATATTTTCCAGGGTAAATTTTCTGGTTCCTTCTCAAATACATTTGTCAAGTTTATTTTTTGCATGGTACATCTTTTTCTATCCTTTTATTTTCAGTTTATCTATGTCTTTAAATTTTAAGTATACATCTTGTAGATAGCATCTAGTTCTATGTAATTTTTTAAACCCAGTCTGGAAAATCTTTGCCTTTCAGCCTTTTATGTGAAAGACTTAGTTAATTTACATTCAAATTAATTATTGATATGTTTGGTTTTAAGTCTACTATCATTTTTATTTGTGTGTATATGTGCGCATGTGCGTGTGCGTGCATGCATGTGTGTGTGTGTGTGTGTGTGTGCTAGTTGTTCCAGAGATGATTACAATATACAATTTTAACTTATCAGATATATTTCTAAGTGAAAGCTTTGAAGGTAGAATGTCATTTAACAAGCTAAAAAAACTTCCACATGACATCTAAACTTTCAAAAAATTAAAACTCCAGGACTCTCTTTTACCCTGGGCGAAGCTATATTGTTTATAGAAAAGTTGTTTATCCCACTTAAATTTGCAAACAAAAATAGGCATTAAGGATAATTCTAGAAGGGTTAGATGAAGAAAGCTGTATCAAGCAATATGGTTTCAATTAAGTTGCAGTAACAAACCCCCAAATCTTAGTAGCTTGAAATAACTAAGGTTTAATTATTACTCATGCTCTTTGTTCATCAAGGGTAAGCTGGGAATCTGCTCCATGTTGTCCTTTTTTAGGACCTAGGATGATAGAAGAGCCACTCTTTGGAGCATTGCTTGTTTTCATGGCAGAAAGAAAGAGAGCTGTAACTGGTACATTAAGTCCTCAGCCAAAAATGACACATGCCACTGATGCTTGCAATTTATTGGTGATAACTGGTCACACAGCCCTACCAAATCATAAGGGTCCAGAAAGCACAACTGTATCATAAGTCCGGAAAAAGAAGAGAATTGTAATATTTGGCAAACATCATTAATGATTATCACAGGAGTTTTTTGTGGTTTTTTTTTTTTTTTTTTTTTTTTGCTGGTTCCATAATCTTAGATATTAAGGCTTAATGCTGCTTAGATCTTCTGCTTTCAATGTGTTTAACCTTAAACTAAATACTCCTAAGAAAAATAAAAATAAAATAATGATAGGTGGTTTGGGGAATGCTATCAGTTGTTGAGAATAACATGGGTAGGTGCTGTCAGTTGTTAATAATACTTCCTTCCACTGGACTTGGAAATGCTTGAGCTGCTAGAATATATTTCTGTCCACAAAACTGTTTGAGTATGAGGGGTACACCAGGAGTAGATTCTATTGGTTTAATAATGGGACAAGTCAGTTTCATCCAAAGATAAGAAACTTGTAGGTAAATATTTGAAATAAAGTCCAGGAGATTGTCTGAGGGAAAGGGAAGACAATGGTAACCAAACTACCCATGTAGTTGTAGGCTGCTTAGGATCCTGATTATTCCTAAGGGAGACTGCAAAGTCAGGATTTTAATATTGAAATGTATGTACCTCCCCCAGGAAAGAGGGAGTGAAGAAGAAAGGCAGATAACCCTGTTAACCAGGTGCTGGTAAAAATACAGGTACTCTTCTCAGTGTTTAAAACATCTTTATGAAGTAGTGATTCAGAAGTTCAGTATTACAGAAAGCATCCCCACAGATCCTTGGGGCAAAGAAATGATAAAACTAGTTGTTACACAAACTTATGCAGAATTAGAGAGGGGCATTTCTTTTCTCCTTGTCACATGCTCTCCATTTCACTTGTATTCATTGCTATTTCATTTAAAAGTGGCATTTAATATTGGGCAGATATTAAAATATAAGGGCTAATGATTAATATTTGCCACTTCAATACAGCTGCTACTAAAATTTTATAGATTCCTTTGTTAGAAGAGCTATGCTGCCATTATCAGATGAAAAGGCAAACCAATAGAATTTTCCAGAAAGATTGAATTATATGGGCAGTGTCCTACAAATCAGGTTGAAATGGTCCTGTCAGGTGAGTCATCAACTTTTCTATATTAGGAAATATTGTTCACTCACCAGTGCAATCTGGAATACTATGTCAGAGCTATGTCCTTTATATAGAGCCAATAAAATTAAAGAAGGACTTTGCTGCTAGACTTGTCCAAAGATCATGACCTAGGTTTAATGTTAACCAAAGTGTAGTCTGAGGGTCAATGCTAGTCAACAGACTAGTACCAGTGTATGATCTCTTTACTGGTCCACTTAGAGATTTGGAATAAATATGAAGTTGCACCAGAATGTGAATCAATGCACTACTTTCATCATCAAAAAGGTCTTCCTGCAAACAAATATGTAAATATACAGTACATGTTTATATTATATACTAGAAGCCTATTGCACGAAGATTCGCGTAATAGGCCTTCCTTCCCCTGGCTGCTGGCACTGGTTTTCCTCTGGCAACTGGAACACATGCCTTTGGTCTGGCCGCAGCAAGGCTTGGCTTCTCCCCTCCAGCCACAGTGAGGCTTGGCTTCTGCCCTCCGGCCGCAGCGAGGCTTGGCTTCTTTGCTGCGGCCGCAGCAGAGAAGCCAGGCCTCTTCAGTCTTCAGTCTTTAGTCTTCACTCTTCACTCTGGCTGGAGCCTTCAGTCTTTGCTCAGTGCCTGCATATGCAAATTAACTGCCATCTTTGTTGGGTTAATTTGCATAGTCGTTCTGATTGGCTGGTGGGTGTAGCAGAGTGACACCAATTTGGATGTTTCTCTTTTATTAGTGTAGATAATATGTATATACATTATTATGTTATATATAACCATATATATATAACTATATATATATATATATATATACACACACACACACATATATATTATAGGGGTAAAAGTAGTTTTACAGTTGCTCATATGGAAAAAGACATGCAGATTATGATTATTAATAGCTTTATTAATTCTGTGTTTTGCATACTCACAACTGTAGATATACAGTGTATGTTTAGTGACATAGTTGATTCATATATGGTGCAAATTTCATATCTCATTGCAGACCAGTAACAATGCTCATAGACTCATTGCAGACCAGTAACAAAACTCATAGCACTGGTCTAGGTTTCTCAGTTACATTGTGACATTGGCATATCCACAAATGTAGATATCTCTGTGACAATAAAAATGTATTATTTCAGTCCTGTCCATTGTGGCTCAGTTAGTTGGCCATCATCCAGTGCACTGAAAGGTTGCCAGTTTGATTCCTGGTCAGGGCACATGTCCCATTGCAGGTTTGATCCAAGGTTGGGGTGTGAACAGGAGGCAGCCAATCAATGTTTCACTCTCACTTCGATGTTTCTCTCTCTCTCCCTCTCATTTCCTCTCTCTAAAAATCAATCAATAATTTTTAAAAATGCATTATTTCAGACTATATGAAAATATTAAAAACAACATAATTAATTTGAGAAGAGTGTAGAAGCAGTCCTCCCTTTCTTGACAATCAGATATGGCTTGAGAGACCAGATGTAGCCATAGAGATTTTAGATTTTACATTTATATAAGGAAGTTCTGCTCATACACTGATGCTTTTTTTTTTAGCTGTTCTGTTGACTTGCCTTTGACTGTTTCTTTCTCAGCTGCTCCAAAATATCACCTCTTAAATATCTTGTCAAAAAGCTATCTTCAGTAAACCAATTATCTTAATAGTATAATAAGAAAATATTATCAAACATTTTTGGCACCTTACTATGTGTCAGGCACTTTCCCAAGTGCTTTACATTATTTTAGGCATTCAATCCTAACAATAATCTCACTAAAGAAGCACCATTATTATCCTCATGTTATAATGAAAAAAAAAAAATAAGAATTGATGTTTAAATGATTTGTCCTAAATCACACATCAGCAAGGCGCTAGAGAGCCCAACTCATTTATGTACTTTAGCATTTGAACCTATATTCCTAATAATCATGTTGTATTTCCTTTCTAAGAGGAAGAGAAGCAATTTCTATTTAGTGACGACACTCCAGGACCAAGAATCAAAAGACCTGGATTTTAATTCCAGTCCTGCCACTGCTAGCCATATAACTCTGGGCAAATCCTTTTCCCTATTTGCACTTCAATTTCCTAACCTAGAGAAATGAACAAGGTGGATTAGATGTTTTCTCAGATCCTTTTCAATTTTAAGGTCCTGTGAGTCTGTAAATATAGATTTCTTACTAAAAGAGAACTTATGAATGCATCTCTTATAGAGAATTTCTTGTTAAAATAAAATTCCGTTTCTGATTCAGCAAAGCAGTATTGCTCTGGGCTATCTGCCTGGATGTAGAAATAGCCCTACAATATAAAACTGGATGCTAGCATGAGAATCATTAAAATAGGATCCCATCCTTTGGCTTTCTGCTAAGGATATAACAATTGCACACAATTAATAAGCATGACATTTAATATTTTGATTTTTCTTAACATTCCCCTCGAGGAATAAGGCTAACCTACCTTGTGGCTTGACTTTGCTTTATAAGGAATACATTTTTCTCCCTAAAGTCTTGTCATGCTGGAAATGTTTAAATATTTAAGTATTTTGTTTCTAATATACAGCAAATTTTGCCAAGTTTCATAGTTGAACAGCTTACCATTTCTGGTACTAAGCAATAATGAACAAAGAATACAATGCTAACATTGTCTTCTCCTGCTCAGAGATATGGTATAATTTGTAATGAATGGTGCGTATTAATGCCTACAGATTTAGATCCATTTGTACCACAAACAATCAATTGGAAAAGAAAAACAAATTAAATATAAATAAGCAGCTACATTTCCTCAAATATGTATTTAAGGGCACAATGATGGCTCTGTGTTTCTGTCTGCTGAAGAGTAAATGTCAGGAGAACAGTTTTCAAAAATATCAGAGAGTTTTTAAATGTCAGGTTTACTACCTTTCATTGTCATTTTGCTTTGCCTCTGAAGCAATGGTAAACTTAGGCCTGTGGTGGTAATCTTCAGCATTATCTCTCCTGGTGTCAAGCACATTAGACCAGTAATGCTGACAGCCATAGGGAGTACAGAGTTGTTTTTGTTCTTTTGGATTTTGTCTTTTTAGCTGATAATTAGTTAAGTTGAGGAGTGTTGGGTTTTTCTGGGGTTTTTACATACGTGATTAAAGGTCCTGAGGCTGCAGTCAGCAAAGCCAGCAAGGAAGCTGGGCCAGGATCTTGATGGAAAACTAAAAGGCATAATTCTCACAGTATGACATTTTAGTAATTATGAATGTCCTATGTGTTAAGAGAAATGATGTGTAAACACTCAGGCTATTCAGATCCCACAACCATAAATATGAGTGATCACCATTACAGGATGTGATCAAATGATATCTCCCACCATAGATTCCTTAATCTAGAATGGTGGTAGACTTCATCTCAAAGATTAGTAGTCATTTAGATCAATACTTTTGTTGGAGAGATGGAGAACTCTCCCCCCAATCTTCTCTAGTTCTTATGGCTGAACAAATAACAAAATAATAAAATTGACATGTGAGTAGTTTAACAGGAGAAAAATCAATTTGATGCATGTGCACAGGAGAATCACAATTTGTTGCTCAGATGATGAGTCTCAAAGAAATTATTGAACCAGGAACTTTTTAGACAAAGAAACAATAAATATGTGAAGAACTGACAGGACAGAAAAGTTAGTGCTCATTAGAAATGAAACTAAGCAAGGTTTGGGTACTAAGTAGTGAGGAATCTAAACAAAATTTGGACTTGGGTAGCAAATTAACAAAATGCTTATAGAAGCTCTTTGGCTCTGGATCTCTTGGCTCTAGTGCTAAGGGTATTTCTCAGCTCTCCTGGAGAAGGGAGGGTACTTTTCACAGGGGAGATTTGTTTTCTGCATTCAAGGAGACAAGGGAAGGTCAAGGTGCCCTCTGGCACTGGCTGCTTATCAAATAACCTTAATTTAAAGTAATCAATATGCCATTGTGGTATATTTTGGGGTGTCCTGTCTTGGGCCCCAAACTTGCTCTAATGCAACCAGTGCCAGGTAGTTTTAATTAATCTGACTATTAATAGAAGATGATCAATGGCCCCTTTCTTATCTGTACAGTGCAATAGAAAAATGTGAATTATAGTTTTTGTTTTCTAGTTATCTGTATGACTTTCAGGAAATCTCTTATGCTACCTTGGCCTCAGTTTCTGCTTCTGTAAAATGATGTATTGGACCAGATGATTTAACATTTTGTAATTGAAAAAAGTAATAATTTTAAGGTATTAGGATATAAAGATTAAGTCCTCTTAATAACATATCTTTGTTTTCCCTCCAAACCTTGTCATATGGTTTTCACAAAACATATATAGACTAAAATAGAGCAGAAATTAATAGAATTCTACTTCCATGATGTTTGATCTAAGGGAATGTTGTAATGTACACATTACATTTAATGAAAGAATATTGCATACCTATTATTACCCAAATAGTTAATAGATATCACTTATTGGTCACCAATAATGTGCAAGGCACTTAACTCACATTGTACTTACATTACGTAATTTAATTTTCATGACGATCTGTTGGGGTAAATGAAGGCACTGAGGAAATAGCATAATTTTCCCTGCCTTAGTTATGATCAAATTGAGAAGATCACATAAATAAGCATATGGAGAGAAAAATTTTACCTTTATTGATAAAACAATTAGAAGTAAATTAGAGAATATGACATATCTGTGGACAAACAGGCTTCATAATACTGAACAACAAAATTGGGCAGACTCAAAACCCAAAACTGGGTGCAACCAGTCCCAGGCATACCTGGATCACTGCAGGCTTTTCCTACTATTGGACCCCCTATACTACAGCATAGAAGGACAGAGCAGAATGTGTGTTCCTTGCAGCCAGCCTGTCTCTCAAGAGAAAGAAAAATAGTATAAATTGGGTTATAAACACTCTGCTCCTCTTCACACAACACTTAGAAAAGTCACTGTACTTCCATGAAAAATAATAGTGGTGGGGTCAGGAATGGTAATGGACCTTCATCCAAGCATAAAGAGACCTTGAAGTGGGGGAAAGGCAAATAACCCTTAAAGAAACTGAAGTTCAAAGACATTAAGTATTTTTTGAAGGTCATACATTTGGTAAGAGAAAGTAGAATTTAATCTAACTTCTGGTATATTATATAGAATTTAATCTCAATTCTGTCTGACCCCAGAAACCATACTCATGCCCCCATTTCTTTCTCCACATTGTTACCTATAATACCCACCTTAGCAATACTTTATTGCTAGCTGAAGACACTCAACAATTATTTATTCAATTTAAAAATCCCCTGCTAAGTAAGGGTCTTAAATCATGGTTCTATCTCCATTAATATCACCACATTCAAACTATCAGAGTGATAAGAGGATGGAAGTATTATCCAAGAAATATTGGCGGTATTCTTAAAATGACTGTTAAGATGTATCCTTCCCTATGTCAGAAACCTAGGAACTTTTGGTTTATGATTTCTTTTATTCGTAGATTACAAAAATGACAGGAATATGAAATACTCTGTGATCTCCTGCCATGTTGATGTCACTGCGTGCTTTACTAGATCATATAAATAATGAAACATATTATTTCTAAGGAAATATTTTTCTAAGGGAAGGCAATGTCTGATAATATTTCCAAGTTTACAGATTCTAGCCATATACCATGACACTTCAATTGACAAATTTTCAAAGGCCAAATTTTATTGGAAAAATAAAATCAACCTGGGATCAGAAGGACTGGGATAAATTCCAGTTTTTTCAGTAAGGAGTTAGAGGTGAAAATAACGTAAAAGGAAGGGGGAAGCACTCTCTGAAAACATGACCTGAACCCAACGCAACAGAGTATTATGTACCTGGGCCCCGAATGAGAAGAAGACCAATTGTGTGTCAAGAGGGATTGGTATGTTGTCCCCAGGGTGTATCAGTGAGTTCTAAGAGATACAAAGCAGCACCACCATAGCAATATGGAACTAAAATGCTGTGTCCTAGGTCTGTTAAATACTGTGCTCTCTGGTAGCAAAATTTCTGACAACAAAATCTATCATTAAAATGCATTGTCTTTATTACTAGATATCTAGCTACTTTGAGTAGACATTTGGCCTTTATCTTTGAAATCTGCATTACCTGAAATAAACAAAAAAGGTTCTAAATCATTTAGGAAAAGTCATGGTACAAACATTCTATCTTTTCTGATAAATGGTATGAAAATATTTGAACATGCTGAAATTGAAATTGCCTAAAAGTATATTTGTTCTTAAATCTAAAATACATACACAGGGAGTTTCTGGAAGACACCATAGTGAAAATGCTCATTAAATGCATCACTAAACCATGTAAAATGCAGTAGGTCATCACAAATTCATGGGTTGCATTTTATTCTCTGCTACAGAAAGCATCTCCTCATTATTAACAGAGCTGGGAAGCTGTTGAAGTTATCATGACTCTTAATAAGGTTATTTATTTCTTTTCTTCTTGATGGTGATAAGAGCTAATATGAGAAGGACAAGAGAGGAAGGACATCATTACCAAGTAACCATACACTATTTGTAGGAAAGACATTGTATTTTTTGTGTAAATTAGGAGTAATAGATGAAAAGACATCAAATGATAAGTAGATGATTCTTCAGTGAAACTATTTAAATTTAAATATAAATCCTAGCCTGTTAAAGTTGTCTATAAGGAAATATTACTCACCCATATTAAAAGGCTTTTCAAGATTAAAATTAATGCAGCAATTTAGGAATAGAATATTTCCACACTAACTTCTGAGAACCTACGTGATCATCATATAAAAGAATAATAAAAATGTATTTTTGTCTGTCTCCTTTGTTTGTGTTTTGTCAAAAAGAAGCATAATAAAATGTTGTGAGCCAGAATTAAATCTCTGATATTCTTTTCTGGTTATCACAGTTTTGCACTTTGCACTTAATATGTATTGGATAAATGTGCCAATGAATGAATTGTCCTTTGTTAGGTATTCTTGAAATAGTAGTGAATAAGAGAGACATGTTCTCTAATGACCTCATAGTTTGTTTGTTTTTTGACCTCATAGTTTTTAAAGGAAAAAAGGGGAACTAGCATCTCATTTATTGTATAAATATTTATTGAAAACCTACTATGTGCCAAGTGCTCTGATAGGCCTTAGAGATATAAAGAAACACATGAAGTGGACACTGTCCCTGGATCATAAGGAACTTAAAGCAACCAAGAAAATCAGACCTTAAATAATTAACATTTCAAATATTATCCTATCTAATAAAAGAGAAACATGGTAATTAGCCATACATCCGCTACCCTTCCCATTGGCTAATCAGGGTGATATGCAAATTAACTGCCACCCAAGATAGCGGCCGGCAGCCAGGCTACTGACACGAATAGGAGGCTTGCTTGCTTCAGTGACAGAGGACTCCAATGTTCCCCGCCTGCCGCTGCTGGGCTCTGAGCTGCTATGAAACATTGTTACAAATATAGAAGCTAAACAAAACCCCAGAAACCTGTTTTCAGTAAGCCAGGATCTCAGAGCTGGAGTCGCAACAAAGTTTCAGATACAGAAAGTAAACAAAGTCCAGAAACCTGCTTTCAGCAGTGAGGTCTCACAGCTAAAGCCGGCTCTCAGCTCCAGGGACAGCCATAAATCCAAGAATAAAAAAAAAAAAGAGGAAAAAAGGAGCGGTTGGGAGCTTCAGTCACCTGCCAGCCTGAAAACGGCCCTCAGCCCCACACCCAGACTGGCCAGGCACCCCAGTGGGGACCCCAACCCTGAAGGGGGTGTGACCAGATGCAAACAGCCATCATTGCCTCATTCAGGCTGGCCAGGCACCCAAGCGGGACCCCCACCCTGATCCAGGACCCCCTTCAGGGCAAACCAGCCAGCCCCTACCCGTGCACCAGGCCTCTATCCTATGTAGTAAAAGGGTAATATGCCTCCCAGCACGGGATCAGCGGAGCCGTGAGGCCTCCTGGCCCCTGGAGCAGCGTGACAGGGGGCAGTGCCCAAACCCCCTGATCGCCCTGCGGCTCTGTGTGTGACAGGGGGTAGGGCCACAACCTCCCTATCCGCCCTGCTCTGTTCATGACAGGGGAAGGCACCCCAACCGCCTGATCGGCCCTGCACTGTGCCTAATAGGAGGGAGCTCCCCAACCCCCCGATCGGCCCTGCCCTGAGTGTGACAATGGTGGCGCCCCAACCCCCTGATCGGCCCTGCTCTGTGGGTGATAGGGGGTGGCGCCCCAACACCCCCCCCCCACGGGCCCTGCTCTGTGTGTGACAGGGTAGAGCCATAACCTCCCCATTGGCCCTGCCCTGAGTGTTACAGGGTGCGGCGCCCCAACCCCCTGATCCACCCTGCTCTGTGTGTGACAGGGTACGGAGTCCCAACCCCCTGATGGGCCCTGCTCTGTGCGTGACAGGGGGTGGCGCCACAACCTCCCCATTGACCCTGCCTTGAGTGTGACAGGGGGCAGTGCCCCAACCCCCCAATTGGCCCTACTCTGAGGGTGGCATCGCAACCTCCTGATCCGCCCTGCTCTGTGCATGACAGGGGGCGACGCCCCAACTCCCCAATCGGCCCTGCTCTGAGCCCGACCAGGGGATGCACCTAGGTATTGGGCCTGCCCTCTGCCACCCGGGAGCAGGCCTAAGCCAGCAGGTCATTATCTCCTGAGGGGTCCCAGACTGCGAGAGGGCACAGGTCGGGCTGAAGAAGCCCCCCTCCCCCCCCCGAGTGCACAAATTTTTGTGCACCGGGCCTCTAGTCCTATATAATAAAATGGTAATATGCAAATTGACTGTCACACCCTCACAAAGATGGCTTCCCCCATGTGGTCACAAGATGGCCACCACAAAATGGCTGGTAGTAAAGGGCAGTTGTAGGTGATTAGGCTAGCATGGGAGGCAGTTGGGGGCAATTGGGTCAGCAGGGGAGGGCAGTTGTGGGTGACCAGGCTGGCAGGGGAGGGCACTTGGGGCAACTGGGCCTGCAGGGTTGGGCAGTTGGGGGGACCAGGCCTGCAGGGAAGGGCAGTTGGGGGTGACCAGGCTGGCAGGGAAGGGCAGTTTGGGGCGACCAGGCAGGCAGGTGAGTGAATAGGAGCCAGCAGTCCAGGATTGTGAGAGGGATCAGGCCTAAATCATCAGTTGGACATCCCCCGAGGGTTCCCAGATTGGAGAGGGTGCAGGCTTGGCTGAGGGACACCCCCTTCAATGCATGAATTTCATGCACTGGGCCTCTAGTAGTTTTATATTAGTCAGCTCAGGATACAATAACCAAATACCACAGATTTGGGTGGCTTAAACAACCAAAATTTATTTTTTTTGCAGTTCTGGAGAATAAAAATCCAAGATCAAGATGGCTACCAGGTTGGTTTTTGGTGAGACCTCTCTCCTTGGCTTGCAGACAGCTGCCTTCTTGCTATATCATCATATGGCCTTTCCTCTGTGCATTTCAAGAGAGATAGAGATAAAGAGATAGAGATTGAGACAGAGACTGAGAAAGAGAGGGAGAAAGAGAAAGAGGTAGATATATAGAGTACATTCTAGTATCTTTCCTATAAGGACACCATCCTATCAGATTAGGGTATCATCCTTATGGCCCCACTAGAGGCCTGGTGCACAAAATTCATGCACTGGGGAGGGGGTCCTCAGCCCAGCCTGTGCCCTTTTGCAGTCCAGGAGCCCTCAGGGGATGTCTGAGGAGTAGGCCTAAGCCATCAGTCAGACATCCTTAGTGCTGCTGCAGAGGCGGGAGAGGCTCCCGCCACTGCCACTGTGCTCACCAGCCATGAGCTTGGCTTCTGGCTGAGTACTGCTCCCCCTGTGGGAGCACACTGACCACCAGGGGCCAGCTCCTGCATTGAGCGTCTATCCCCTGGTGGTCAGTGAGCATCATAGTGACCAGTTGGTCGATTTGCATATTAGCCTTTTATTATATAGGATTTCGCCTTAACTACATTCTTAAAGGCCTCATCTCCAAACACAGTTAAAATATTGGTTAGGTCTTCAACATAGGAATTTTAGAAAGGACTCAATCCAGTGGATAATGAATTTTGATACATGCTACAAAAATAAATAAACTGTTGAACAAAATAGATCCAGAGACATAGAAGCATGGAAGAGACTATTGAATCTCAGAGAGAAGGTGGAGGTGGGTGGGTGGGTGGGTGGTAAGAGGGGGTCAACCAAAGAACTTGTATGCACATATGCATAACCCATAGACACAGATAATAGGGTTGTGGAGGCCTGGGGCTGGGTGCAGGGCACGCTATAAGGAGTCAATGGGAGAAAAAAAGGGGCTATATGTAATACTTTCAACAATAAATATTTTTTTAAAAATGGAGGTGCACATTATACATTACACTATCAGAGCATACCTATGAGTGTGATACCTTAGTCAAGGGCAGTGGTTCTCAACCTTCCTAATGCTGTGACCCTTTAATACAGTTCCTCATGTTGCGGTGACCCCCAACCATAAAATTATTTTCATTGCTACTTCATAACTGTAATGTTGCTACTGTTATGAATCGTAATGTAAATATCTGATATGCAGGATGTATTTTCATTGTTACAAATTGAACATAATTAAAGCATAGTGATTAATCACAAAAACAATATGTAATTACATATGTGTTTTCCGATGGTCTTAGGCGACCCCTGTGAAAGGGTCATTCAATCCCCAAAGGGGTCGCGACCCACAGGTTGAGAATCGATGGTCTAGGAAGTGAATAAAATGCCTTCCCTGAAGAAGTCATTGAAGCTGACCTTGAAGTATGAGTAATAGTTAGCTTGGCTAAGAACAGAGGAAGAATAAAGAAGCAGCAACAATTTGTACCAAGGTTACAAAATATAGCACATTCAAAGAAGTGAAATAACTAAAGCAGCTGGAGCAGAGAGAGGAAAGAGAAGAATGATATGAAACTGAAGAGGTAGAGGATAGATCACTTTATGATCCTCATGAAAGGGTTTCACCTCAATCCTAAGGGTAATGGGAAGCCATTGTGTGGTTTTATTAGGGATTGTGATTACTTTTTAGAAAAAGGAATCTGACTGCAATGTGTGAGTGTGACTATGTGTGTGCCAGTGCCTATATACTATTATTTTACATACTGTCTTAGAGGACCATGGTACATGGCTACACACTATCAAGAATGCCCACTTTCAACATTCAACAATGTTTCTATTATGCTCCTATGTGATATGAGTACCTTTGCTCCTCCCTTTCAGGGGGGAAAATATGGAAATAAAAGGGCAGGGAGATGGTGCCCTTGGTTTAATACCCCGTTTCTCCCTCTCTTCCTCCTTAAATGATAATAGTATTTAACATTTATGGTAAATAGTATTTATTGATCATATATTATATATCGGGCATTGTTGTTATCTTATTTAATGCTCAAAGCAATCCTATGATATAGTTACTATTATTTTTTTTCTATTTTATATGTTATAAAACTGGAGCACAAGCAACCTACAGTAACAAGCATCAAAAGTCTATTGTGCTGCCCAAATTATGAGAAGATGGAGCATAGACATTTAAAAACGCCAAACCTTTTACTTAAGGGCCTGATTACAGTCAGATCAAGATGAAGAATAATGGCACTAGACAAAGGTTCTCTGATTTTAAAAATACTACTGGACCCTTACTTGACTTCTTTGAAATCAAATATTAGAGTTTATAAAATTAGGAGTTTGGAAAACAAAACAAACCCAGATATTACTTAAATGAAGACAAATAGGAAAGGGTTTGTTTTCAGTAGATCAAGATTTCTCCCAACATTGCCAAATCAATGAGCTACTACTATTATCACATAATAGAGAGTAAACTTTGAAAGTAGTGGCTTATAAAGGTAGTATAGGCTAAAATTAGATATGTGCATAGGCTCAGAATATGTTTTTGGTTTATGGAATATTAGGGAAAATCAAGAAGATTTGGGGGACATGATCTACTCTGGCACAATAAATGATCAGATGCTGAATGTATAAGGGCTCCTGCTCTTGTGATCCTTCTTGTTCCCCAGAGCATAACAGTGGTTAGGCCTGGGCTGTTTTTATCTAAGTTCCTAGAGAGTTAACATTCCTAAGCATTTTCTCAATCTTTTATTTTTAAAAGGAATATATTTCTACTGATTTCAGAGAAGAAAGAAGGAGGAAGAGATAGAAACATCATTGATGAGAGAGGATCATTGATTGGCTGCCTCTTGCACACCCCACACTGGAGATCAAGCCCACAATTAAGGCATGTGTCCTAACCTGGAATTGAACCATGACCTTCTGGTTGTTGGAAGCTACCCATTGTCTTCATTATCAGGAAAGTGTAAACAAGGAATGCAGACGGCTGGTGAACCTTGAGCTCTGGCAAAGGCCAAAACTATGTACCTATTGTTTAGTCAAGACTTTTGTGGCTCAAGCAATTTCCTGACCAAATAGTCTCAAAGTAAATCTTTACTAATATTTACTGACCTTTAAGATAGTTTGTCTGCTACCAGAATTGCCTGCCTGACTAAGGGCAATATGTGTATCTAAAATTGAATAAAAGGTTGGCAGGGCAATATGTGTATCTAAAATTGAATAAAAGGTTGGCAGGGCAATATGTGTATCTAAAATTGAATAAAAGAGTTGGGCTCTCTGCATGGCTCCCTGTTTCCAAATTCATATTTCTTGTCTAGTCTTGTCATTTGCTCGTGGACCTTCTCCAGGTCCTGAACCCAAGCCATGCAGTACATGGCTTTTCACACTGGTTCATAGGTCAACACTCAACCACTGAGCAATGCCAGCCAGGATTTTAAGAAAATTCTTTATTGTTGAGATTATAACAAATGCCCTCCTATTTCCCCACACATTTCTGCCCTCCACAAGTATCCCACCCCACCTGAGGCCTTCACCATCCTATTGCCTATATTCATGGGCAATGTTTATATGCATATAAATTATTTGGTTAATCTTTTTCTCCTCCTCTCCCCTTCCCTCTGAGACTTGTCAGTCTGATCCATGTTTCCATGCCTCTAGTTCTATTTTATTTATCAGTTTCTTTTGTTCTTTAGATTCCTGTATTTTTTATTTTTAAAATAGAGGCTCAGTGCATGGATTTGTGCACTGGTGGGGTCCCTCAGCCTGGCCTGCACCCTCTTGCAATCCAAGAACTCTCAAGGATGTCAGAGAGCCAGTTTTGTCCCAATCCCCACAGGCCAGGCACGAATCTGTGCACCAGGCCTCTAGTATGCATATAAGATCTTTGGTTAATCTCTTCCTGCCCTCCGCCCAGCAGCAACCTAACTCATGGCCTATTTTTCGAGGAATTGGGCTCCCTTCTCTACTAGTCAAAGTGTCTTCCCCCTGATGGTCATTGCACGTCATAGCTACCAGGCACCAGGCGTACAGTTGAAGGGTCATATGGTTGTTTAAATATATATATATATTCAACTGTTGATAGATATGCATTCATTGCCATTTTTTGTTCATTTTTTAAATATTTTTTTCTTCTCCTTCTAGAGGATCCTTAGCCCAGCCAGTGTTGCTCAGTGGTTGAGCATCAATCTATGAAGCAGAAGGTCATTGTTTAATTCCCAATGAGGCCACATGCCCAGGTTGCAGGCTTGATCTCCAGTAGGGGACATGAAGGAGGCAACCAATCAATGATTCTCTCTCATCATTGATGTTTCTATCTCTTTCTTCCTCTCCCTTCCTCTCTGAAATCAATAAAAATGTTTTTTTTTAAAGAAGACCCCTTAATATTTCATGTAATACTGGTTTGATAGTAATGAACCCCTCTAGTTTTTCCTTGTCTGGGAAGCTCTTTATCTGACCTTCAATTCTAAATGACAGGTTTGCTGGGTAAAGTAATCTTGGTTGTAGGTTCTTGCTTTTCATCACTTTGAATATTTCTTGCCTCTCCCTTCTGGCCTGCAAAGTTTCTGTTGGGAAATCAGCTGACAGTCGTATGGGGGTTCCCTTGTAGGTAACTAGCTGCTTTTCTCTTGCTGCTTTTAAGATTCTCTTTTTGTCTTTAATCTTTGACATTTTAATTATGATTTGTCTTGGTGTGGGCCTCTTTGGGTTCCTCTTGTTTGGACTCTGTGCTTCCTGGACTTGTATGCCTATTTTCTTCATCAGGTAAGGGAAATTTTGTCATTATTTTTTTAAATAGGTTTTCAATTTCTTGCTTCCTCTCTTCTGGGGGTACCAATGGACACAGAGAGTACCCCCATGATGTAAATCTTGGTACACTTGAAGTTGTCCCAGAGGCTCCTTATATTATCTTCATGTTTTTGGATTCTTTTTTCCTTCTGCTGTTCTGATTGGGTATTGTTTGCTTCCTCATATTCCTTATTGCTGATTTGATTCTTGGAGTCCTCTGCTTTACTGTTGATTCCCTATAAATTATGCTTCATTTCACTTAGTATATCCTTCTGTGGAGGATGTTCTCACTAAGTTCCTTGAAGTTCTCATTAAGTTCCTTGAGCATCCTTATAGCCATTGTTTTGAATGCTGTATCTGGTAGTTTACTTACTTCCATTTCATTTTGTTGTTTTTGTGGAGGTTTCTTCTGTTCTTTCATTTGTGACATGTTTCTTTGCCTGCACATTTTGGCTGCTTCCTTGTGTTTATTTCTATGTATTAGGTAGAGCTGCTATGTCTCCTGGAATTGATAGAATGGCCTTGTGTAGTAGGTGTCCTATAGGGCCCAGTGGCTCAGCCTCCCCAGTCACCAGAGCTTGGCACTCTAGGTGAGCCCTTGAGTGTGTTGTGTGCACTGTCCTGTGTAGTTGATCCTTGATTGCTGTTGGCGTCAGTGGGAGAGATTGATTGACCTCCAGTCCAATTGGTTGTGAGGACCAGCTGCTACTACAGTGGAAGAGCTGCTGTGCAGGAGATACCCCTCTTGAGCAGGACTTGCTTCAGTGGGACTTTGGTGCTAATTGAGTCCACCCCTTGAGTGTGTCAGTTGTGGATGTGGTACAGTTGTATTGTGGTGCAGTCTGAAGCTGACCACCGAGTGCAGTGGCTCTGGGGCCTCCTGGGAGGTACAAAGTCAGCCACTGCCTGTGATATGCCTGGGGCCACCCAACACAAGCTACAGAGCAATCTGCAGATGACTTCTATTTGTGTTCTGCTTGGAGGTGCCCAGGAGAGGCCAAGCTGTGAACCAGGGAAGGCGACTGCTAGTGCCAGGCCTGGGGTCACTTATCAAGATGTGTGGGACATGCTGAAGCTAGCCACTGTATATTTGAGAGATTTTAGGAAAGTCAGAAGCCTGAGCTAGGACAAGCCATTCATATGGAAAAGCCACTGCAAACAGCTTGGGTGGTCCTTAAAATTAGATGATTAACTCAGTAATCACCTGGGTGGGTCTCAGGTAATCACCATGGGGGGCAAACAGTATAAGCCAGGTTGATGGAGTCTCAGATATGGAGACTGCCAGTGAGTACTGTGGCAGGGAAGTCTCAGCAAAGGAACAATGACCCCTGCCAGCACATTTGGGAGAAAGCTGCCCCACAGTTCTTGCTCTGATGCCAGAAAATTTAGTTCCTTTCCATATGGCCCTGAATCCTTTCAAGCTGCTGTCCCAGTGCTGGAGCTCAGAGGGAGGGAGTCTGAGTAAGTCCATGCACAGGCTCTTTAAGAGGAACACCTGGGTCTCCAGCAGCTTCTCTGTCATTCAGGCATAGTCCACGCTGGGTTTTTTTTATTTTGTTCCTTTGCTTTTCTTTTTTAAAATGTCTCCCTTTTCTCCCATTGACCTCTCCTCATCTGCTCTTGCCCCCCAGTACCAGCTCTCACCTCTCTACTGTCTGTGTCCATTGGTTATGCTTATATGCATGCATACAAGTCCTTTGGTTGATCTCTTACTCCCCTTCCAACCTCCCCTGCCTTTCCTCTGAGGTTTGACAGTCTGTTCAATGCTTCTATGTCTCTGGATCTATTTTTCGTTCATCAGTTTATTTTCATTATATTTCACAAATGAGTGAGATCATGTGATATTTATCTTTCTCCAACTGGCTAATTTTGCTTAGCATAATGCTTTCCAGGTTCATCCATGATGTTGCAAATAGTAAGAGTTCCTTCTTTTTTATAGCAGCGTAGTATTCCATTCTGTAGATGCTCCACAGTTTTTTAATCCACTCATCTGCTCATGGGCACTTAGGCTGTTTACAAATCTTAGCTATGGTAAATTATGTGGTTATGAACATAGGGGTGCATATATTCTTTCTGATCATTGTTTCTGATTTATTGGAATATATTCCTAGAGGTGGGTTTACTGGGTCATATAGGAGTTCCATTTTCATTTTTTTGAGGAAACTCCATACTGTTTTTCACAGTGGCTGCACCAGTCTGCATTCCCACCAGCAGTGCACAAGGGTTCCTTTTTCTCCACATCCTCACCAGCACTTGTCACTTATTGATTTGTTGATGATAGCCATTCTGACAGGTGTGAGATGGTACCTCATTATCGTTTTGATTTGCATCTTTCAGATGATTAGTGACTGAGCATTGTTTCATATGCCTCTTGGCCTTCTGTATGTCCACTTTCAAAAGTGTCTATTTAGGTCCTTTGCCCATTTTATTATTGGTTTGTTTATCTTCCTTTTGTTAAGTTGTATCAGTTCCCTATAAATTTTGGAGATTAAACTCTTATCGGATATAACTGGCAAATATGTTCTCCATGCAGTGGGCTCTCTTGTTGTTTTGTTGATGGTTTATTTTGTTTTGCAGAAGCTTTTTATTTTGATGTAATCCCATTTGTTTATTTTCTCCTTAGTTTACATTGTCCTAGGAGATGTATCAGTAAAGATATTTCTATGAGATATGTCTGATACTTTGCTGCCTGTGGATTCTTCTGTGATTTTTATGGTTTCCCATCTTACGTTTAAATGGTGTTGGGAAAATTGGACAGATACATGCAAAAAAAATTACACTAGACAACCAACTTATACAAAAATAAACCCACTGGTTTTTACAGCCAAAAGTTACCAGAACTTCTCTTCCTGGCACTGGAACCCTGGTTTGAGGGGCCTGTTGTGGGCAGGGACCCCTTGCTCCTCATAGGGGGTCTCTGAATTCAAGATAGCACTCCCAATTAAAAAATACCACACGTGGATGTTGGATCAGCCTGTTCTGCATCTCTGCCCCTTCTACCAGTCTTAATCCAGCTTCTTTTTTAATTTTCTAGTTATAGGATTTCCTTTCACCTATATTTCAGGTGGTTCTCAATGATGGTTGTTCTGTGGTTTAGTTGTAGTTTTGATGTGGTTGTGGGAGTAGGCAAGTACCGCATTTCCCTATGCTGCCATCTTGACCCTTCTCCCAATATTTGCAAGAATGTATTTCCACAAGAGACTACTGAAAGAGAATGAGCCTAGTCAAAAAGTAGTGAGGGCTTTTCAAATACAGAAGCACTAAAGAGGCAGATATGAAATGTTTCCACTGAAAAGCATAGGTTTTGAAGTCTCAAAAAAATTAGGTTAAAGCCCAGTTATGTAATTTACTTAGCTGTATACCCTTGAGTAAGTTAGTTCTTTCTTCTGGTCTCAGTTTTGTCATCTGTAAAATAGGTCAAAATAGTATCAGCTTCTGTGGGCAGTTGTGAGGAGTAAGTAAAGTATGTAAAGAATCAGGCATATAGTTAAGCACTTGATTTTTGAAAGCATCAAAAGCCCTCCAAAAAACATTGGAACAACAATTAACAATTTTTAACAGTCTCTTTGGATTTTCTACAATTAACAATCTTTTTAGGATTGCTATAATCAAACACTCCTATATATTTTTCTGCATTGCTTCTTTAACTTTAGTTCCTAATACTACTTTGCAGATGTCTCAGACACTATCTGGGGCTCTGTGACTATTACATATTGCCTCAATTCAAAGTGGATTTGAAGTAATCAAATGGAACTAGTAATTAGATGGACTATAACATGTTTTTGTTTTTTCCCTGTCACTTGGCATTTGACTACCCATGCTTCTAAGAGGCAGTATTACACAATGATAAAGAGGTGGACCAACTTGCCTGAGTTATAATATCAATTTTTCCCACTTACTAGCTATGGTATAGTAACTTTCTTTGTACTTCATTTCTCTATCTGAAAAATAGTAATGATAATAAGAGTACTTATCACATATGTTGTTGTGAGGGTTAAATTAGCTAATACATGTAAAGTATCTAGCACATAACAAGCATTGAATAAATGTTAGCTATTATTTTTTCTTCTGCTTAACAATTTTTGACCCAGAATAACTACCAAGTAGCTGTACAGTCCTCTGTTGGCAACATTGAAAAGCATATTCAGATGTAGTATATGAAACATATGAAATCTAATATGGTAATGGTCCCAAATTGTGAGCAGCAGATCTCTCAGGGGTCACAGAATTACTATAGCACTCCGTTAAATCACTTGTGTAACTATTTTTTCTCAGAATTTCAATTTAAAAAAAGATACTGGAAGGGTAGATTTAAGTTGTTTGAATGTTAAAAGGGGGTTCTGAGATTATATCTATATCTATATCTATATTTATCTATCTATCTATTTATCTATCTATCTATCTATCTATCATCTATCTATCTATCATCTCTCTATCTATTGTCTATCATCTATCTAAACACAATTCTTGTGCTTCATCAAGTCCTGAAAGTAATACTAAAAGAGATTATAGCTCTAAATGACATCTTGATTCCTATATCATTATTCCATGCTCCTCAAAGCTGTAGTTCATTAAGTAATTAGAAATATAATCACAGCATATTCTACAGAAATATAGCTCTATTTCTAAAAGAAAATTGTTAACATTGCCTCTTTTATTAAATGACTTCATCTACAATTAGTCACATCCAAGCTTCCAAGAGACATTGAAGACCAAAACCTGTAGTTACAAATGTCCTAAGGCATCTTAAATTGATTCTTAGTAAACTAAGAATAAAGTTAAAACATTGAAAAAACTCAACCTGATAAATCTTTATTCTAATTGAAATAACTTCCATAAAAAACATTAAAATACTAATTTTTAAGATTTTTGGACAAATTGTGTCTTGAAAACTTAGATTTAGTATGTCCGTTCAGCATCTGTAAAGCATAAAATCTCAATAAAGGAGTTTAAATGTACTCAGTTGCATGTCTGTGTGTGAGCCTTGTGGGGAGTGTGAAGCTTTGTTATTTTTTTGGCTATCTGTCATGTATCTTTCCTTTTAACTATCCAACATTGCTATTCATAGTAGGTTAAGTCAGTAATTGTTCAGACCCCCACACCCATTGAAGAAAGATAAGAGACAACATTAGTCAGTGTCAATTCAATTGAAATGCAGTCATTATCATTCTTTTATTTCTCAGTGGGAATGTGTGGGGCAAAACATTAATTTTCCTTCTACCCTTCTAAATTCTACTGGCTGGACTAATAATCAAATTAACACAAGACAGATTAACAGGAGAAAATGACCAAATTTATTACATATGTACATATGAGAGTTCCACTAGAATATGTGATCCAAAGACAGTTAGGGCAGTTAAGGCTCATATGCCATCTTGAGCTAAGGAGTAGGAGGCAGGGGTCATGGACTTCAAAGAGAAATTAGACAATTCACAGGTATATGAGAAAGAGCAAACATGTGGTGAACAAACGTTTTCTGGACCACCCAGAAACAACAGGACACGGAGAAGAGTCCAAAAGTCTTTGCTAGATTTCTCCCTATCTGCCACACTTAATTTATGTATGCTAAAGTTAATATGCTAAGTTTCCTATCCTGAAGCATATTTTTTCTATCTGAATTCCTTTAGGTAGGCAAAGGAGAAGGATGAAAGTTTCTTTCTGTGTCTCATTTTTTAAAAATAGTTTAAAATAATCAATATGCTAAAAGGCATATGTTGGGGGAGCAAACTCTGGTCCCTTCAAATGTATAGAGAAAAAGAATGCATTTAATAATCCCATTTGTTGTATGTGTGACTCTCATCAAGAATGTTAACCTCTCTGAGCCTCCATTTTCTGCTGAGTTTATTTAGTCAGTGATAGGCTTCTTGGAACCAGAGAGAGTTCACACTAAGGTTAGCAGTGCCTATTTCATAGGGTCTTAAAAAGTTTTAACTGTGAACACTTAAGTAAAAGAGTAAGACATGCACTAGTCACTTAATAAATGTTAGTTGAATCTGAATCTACATTGAAAATGAGGAATAGGAGAATAGAAGAATAGGAGGTAATAAAGTTCTAGACGTCTGGACATAAATGAGTCATATTGTAGAAGAGGAAGAATCTCTTTTCTACCCTGGTCGGTTCTTTTGGCTGGTCTTTTAACAGATTAACAAAAGAATATGACCAAATTTAATTTAATTTATTTTTAATATATTTTTATTTATTTCAGAGAGGAAGGAAGGAAAAGAGAGAGATAGAAATATCAACAATGAGAGAGAATTGATTGGCTGCCTCCTGCACACCCCCTATTGGGGATCAAGCCCACAACCCAGGCATGTGCCCTTGATCAGAATAGAACCTGGGACCCTTCAGTCCACAGGCAGACAATCTATTCACTGAGCCAAACCAGCTGGGGCACCAAATTTAATTCAATATATATGATCTATGTTTGGGAATTCCACATACATGAGAGAGTCAGAGACTCCTGTTAAACAACAAAAAAATATTCACTACCAAAACTTTTCCGAAATAAAGGTTTATAAGGCCAAATGTTAATCAGAAAAGTACCAGGTCCTAGGGTATGAAGTCTTAAACCACCAGCAGCAGGGCTAGGTAGAAAAGACAAATGTGTCCACCTTTCTGGAGTTGATGGGGGCTTTTATATACTACTAGAGGCCCAGTGCACAAATTCATGCATGGGTGGGGTCCAGGTGACCCACCCTAATGGGAATCCATTGGGGAGCGCTGGTGGGGGGTGGGAGAAGGGGCTGTAGGTGGTTGGCCCACTGGCCCCATCCCCGATTGGGGCCTGGATCAGGCTGGTTGGCTGCCATAGTGCATGTCATAATCACCAGACGTGCCAGTCCTTCTGCCATTCTGGTCGCTGGGCTTTTATATATATAGATGTTTGGGGGAAGAAAGATGTAAGTTGTTTTGAAATAATTTACATTGGCTACAGATAAGCAGGGAAGGAAAAGGTGAAGTGGGGTTAGTTTTGTGATAGGATAGGTGCACAGTCTGTAAGTAAAAAATATTTACTATGTTTGATTGGTTATTGATTGCAACAGTCTTGAAAGTTCATACATATGTGGGTTGCTGTGGCATCTGGTGGTTGTTACAGAAGTTGATTCAAAATATCAACCTATATTCAGGAATGTGAGCAGTGTCTTATTAACTGGCCAACAGATATTAATTGGTTAAATAATCTTGACTCTTTCTCTCATTATTCTGTCTGCTGTAATTTAATGTAGAAAAATCTCAGAATTTTTCTCTTTCCACCCCACCCACTACATGAGAAGTTCAGAGACAGAAGATTAAAATGAGGTATAATGTATATGACATTTAGGGCTAAGTATGAGGTAAGACATCTTGGGGTTTCATAGGGAAGGAAGGTTATTCTTAGGACGGCAAGAAGAACAGATGTTCAGTAATTACAAGTTTGCCCTGCCCTGTATATAGTTCATAAAAAGTTATTTCTGATGATGATTGTTATTATGGGCAAGACCCCCAACTTAAATTCTTTAAGGGAGAAGTAACAGTTTCACAGGGTCTTGATTGCCTTCAGCTCAAAATAATCCACATGACAAAGTAGCACATCTTGGGGAAGCCTGTTCTGAACCCCATCAAAATCTATACAATAAAAGTCTAAGCGACCATTACAGCAGGACAATCAGAATGACGGTCGTTATGATGCGCACTGACTGCCAGGGGGCAGACACTCAATGCAGGGGGCACGCTGCTCAGCCAGAAGCCTGGCTCATGGCTGGCAAGCGCAGTGGCAGTAGTGGGAGCAGTGAGCTGAGAGGTAAGGAGTCTGCTGCTAAGGAGCAGCGAGCTGAGCGGTAAGGAGAGAGCAGGCAGCAGACATCCCCGGAGGGATCCCGAACTGTGAGAAGGTGCAGGCCCTCCCACCCCCAATGCATGAATTTTGTGCACGGGTCCTCTGGTATAACTACAATAGACAAATATTGTAAATATATCTAGTTAAATCATACTAAATGCACCTAGCATTAACTAATATAAATGATAAGGGAGCAGAATTAGTTACCCTAAAATATGCCTCTTTGACATAAGAATTATTTTAGGCTGCCTATTTTTAAGAAACAGCAGACATGGAAGGAGCTCTGAAAACCAATTAGAAGTTACCTTTGTTAAGAACATTTACATATATAAGAAATATCCATTTGTAAGTGTATCTCCCAGGCTGTTCTTGGAAGAGGTGGGTAATCTTATCTCTAGAAACCCCTATTAATGCAGAAGGCAATGACTTATACTAGTATGCACAACAACCCTATCCTTTTTTTACCATGCTTTTCTGGGTAATTTCCCATAACTAACTCCCTCATTCCCAACATCTTCTTTTGTCTTTAGATAAAGATGGTATTTAAGGTTATGGCTTCAGTCATTTTGATGAGTTACTCAGTTTTCCTATATACATGGGTCTTTCCCATATATGTAGGAAGCATACATGTTAGTCAATTTTTGTTTGATTATCTCCTATTTATCTGTCTTATGTCAACTTAATTATTAGACCAGCTAGGAGAACTGGAAGGGAAAAGGAAAATTTTCTTCTCCCCCAGAAAATGTAAAGAACTAATAGAGACTTACATTTACAGCAATATGACAAGTTCGATATATTAAAAAATTCAGTATACCAAAGATTGAGAAATGCCTGATGAAATATAACCAACATTCTTTTTAGATGTGTGGCTGCTCTCACTAGAAAGTATAAAGAAGCACCAGGGTCAAAAAAAGAGAGAGCTGAAAACCATAATGATAAGCTGACAAAGGCTCTATGGCTGCCCTGAAAGTATTTGAAGACTATTGTAATTAAAAAGCTTGAGTTGAAACCTCTGTAAAAGGACAGAAGACAAGGATTTGGTCATGGTAAAATGGAAGTTGGAAGTAAAACCCCATGATTAACCTGGGATCTTTTAAGGGTATTTTTTGTTTTTGTTTTTGTTTTTTTGTTTTTTTGTTATTTTTTTTTTTTGTAAATGATCATTTTAGAAAATAATCTAGCATTGGAAAAGTGATACCAAAAAAATAATTGTGTTCATCTTAGCTTGGTCTCTGATTGAGGAAAAATAAAAAAAAAAAACTCTCCCCTAAGAATTATTAGCCTGGATAATTATAGGATTGAGATACCACAAACCAGGAAATGGATAGCAAGTGGTCTTAGATTTTAAGCACTAGAGAACAATGAGGAACAGCAAACAAACATCATTAATATGGGACACACCCTCAGAGTATGTCCATTGTACATACTCTGCACCAAGCAATAACACATAAACACAATTTAAATACACAAAGGAAGAAGGGTAACATAAAAATAATAAGAAGCAAAAACAAACAACAAAAGCAGAATTAGGTCTTCAAATGCATCAGACATTAAAACTATAAAAGACAGAATGTAAAATAAGTCTTACATTTTAAAGAAAAGAAAGACAGAATAAAAAAAAATATGAACAAGAATAAGAGACTCGAGATTTTTAAAAATGGCGGAGGTTTAGAGGGACGTGTCGGTGCCTTGTCCCAGAGCAGATAAGGGCAAGCAGCTGAAACGGGTAACATACAGCCCGAATAAGCAGAGGAGATTCAGCTGAGAGACAGTCTGCAGCCAGGAAAGACAGAGAACTCCTAGAAAAAGGGAATGGTTAGAGTCTGAGGCTGAAACCTCTCCCGGTGCGCCCACTCAACCATGGACACCATGCCATCTTGAGTGGCTGTTACCGGCATCCAGAGACCAGCTACTAACCCAGAAGCAACCGGCTCTCAAGCAGCGCGACTACGTGAACTCAGAGGAGCCCTGCTTCTCCCCACAGAAAGGTTGGACTTCCCCCAAAGGTGCGGTTTGCAATTTAGGTTGGGGAGTGGAACACACGCCCACGGGGGGAACTCTGCACCTCACAAAGTCCGCAGCTGTTGGAGCCAGCGTGACCCACGAGTGTGGAAGGGCTCCCCCAGGGCTGCTGGCAGAAGGGATCGCTATAAATAAGCCCACAGTTGGACTGGATGCAAACAGGCAGCCTCAGAATTTGCCAGTTTGCTGGCTACTTGGGGCCAGGGGCCAGAGCGCACAGAGACTCCACGCAGATCTGGAAGGTGGAGCCTTGCGAATTCGCACAACTTCCCAGGCTCTTGTTTTTACACTTCCTCTCAAATCTGTGCGTTTGATTGTTGAACCCAGTGCATGGGATTGCCCAGTTGGGGTCAGTCGAAGAGCCTTTGGGGGAAGGTTATTTTTGGGGAGCCTGGGAAACAGAGCGGGGAGTGACGATTAAAGAACCAGTTCTGGGCTGAGGACTTTCCCAGTTTCAGGTACAATAGAGAACACCTGGTCAGAGAGGACTTATAGCCTCAGAGGTCAATCCCAACACACTGCCACCCAGAGGCAGAGCCAGGAACTGACTCTTCTGTAAATACAGACAAAGGCTGTCTGAGAAACCAATACGGCCTGCCTTAAAATCAGGACTGTGGCTTACAACACGGAGGAATAGAGGGAAATTCAACATTCTCCTGAATACCTGGCGTGCCAAAAAGAAGAGTAGAAGATCTGAAGCACCTTCATTACAGCACATTTTTAATTATTTTTTTAATTATTTTTTCACCTTTTAACTAAGAAACCATTTTTTTTCTTTTTTCATCACCTGATTTTACCCTTTTAATTACTACATCTTTATTTTTAACCAGTATTATTACTGCTACCATTTTACCATTTTTTTAAAGTATCATTTTATTTTCTCTTTATTTTATTTTGGGACTAGGGTTCTCCATTCTATTTTCATCATTCCTTTAGCATCATTTTCTTCTACCTCAATTTTGCCTCTGTGCTAAAACCCTCTTCCCCACTTTTCCCCTTTTGCTGTTCTATTTCTCTTACCCTATTCCTGCTTTAGATTTTCCCTATTCTTTTTACCCCGTCTAAATTTCACCCTACTTATATATCCCTTTTCCAATCACCTGCTCTAAATCCTTATACACCTCTCTCTTATCTTTCTTCACTATCCAAATTTATTTCTCTTCTTTTCTCTATTGTTTTGTTGTTGTTTGCTTGATTGTTGAGTATATTGGGATTTTTTTAAGGATTGTTTCTCAGGTTGTTCTGCTTTTTATTTTTATTTTTCTGCGCCCGCCCCCCCCACCCCCACGGTATTTTTGTGCTTTGGTTTTCCCTTACCTCGCTTGATATTATTGGTTGTTTGTAGTTTGTATTCATCTCCAGGGATCTGTTGGTGGAATTTGTTGGGATTAGTGGCGGTTCTATCGGAGCTTTCTCCTCATATGAATAGTCTCTTCCCCTCTTCTATTTCATTCTCTTTTCTCTCTTACTTTTTTTTTTCTGTTTTCTCTTCTATCTTTTTATCTTCTTTCTTCCTTATCCCCCAACTCTCTTAACTCGGGTGGCCACCTTTATTTGGGGTTATTAATACCGTAAATACATTTGTGTTCAGTGCCTGGTACGTTGGGCCTTGCTGTGTTTTATTTTGTGCCTTTAAATCAACGCCGCAGATCCAAGCAACAGCGGCCTCCTGATCACCACACGCAGTGGCTGTGTGTGAAGCCTCCCTCCACCAGCCAGAAGAGCCACCACAGCTGTGAAGAGCACCCATCAGAGGACTTGCTACCAACGGAGGAGCAGCTGCTACCACAACTGCCCAAGGAGAAACCATAGCCTGAGGAGCCACTGCCACCCAGGGAGCAGCCACTGAACAACTCAATATCTATACATGTTGTTGAGATCAAACATGGGTAGACAAAGAAGCCCCCAAAGGAAAGAAAAGGAGGACTCGCCAGAAAAGCAACTAAGCGATACAGAGGCATGCAACATGACAGAAAAAGAATTCAGAGTAAGGGTCCTAGGGTGCATAAAACGAATGGAGGAAAAAATCAAGAACATATGTAAGAAGCTAGAAGAAAGAGATGAAAAAATCAACAACTTAAGTAAGACCCAAGAAGAAATGAAGAACGATATAGCTGCAATAAAAAACACCATTGAAAGTATCAACAGTAAACTAGGAGAAGCGGAGGACCGAATTAGTGAATTAGAAGACAAGGAAGCAAAACACACCCAAACTGTACTGCAATTGGAGAAAAAATTAAAAGACAGGAGGAGAGTAAAGGGAGCTTTGGGACAACATGAAATGAAACAACATACGAATAATAGGGGTGCCAGAACAACAGAAAGAGGAACAAGGATTAGAAAACATATTAGAAGAAATAATATCAGAAAACTTCCCTGAGGTGGGGAAGAAAAAAGTCACACAAGCCCAGACAGTCCAAAGCAAGGTGAACCCGAAAAGACCCACACCAAGACACATCATAATTACCATGGCAAATGTTCAGGACAAAGAGAGAATCTTACAGGCTGCAAGAGAGAGAAGGAAAGTTACATACAAGGGATCTCCCATTAGATTATCAAATGATTTCTCAACAGAAACACATCAGGCCAGAAAAGAATGGACGGAAATTTACAAAGTGATGCAAAGCAAAGGACTGAATCCAAGAATACTCTATCCAGCCAGGCTATCATTCAAAATTGAAGGGGAAATAAGAAGCTTCACAGACAAAAAAAGTCTAAGGGAGTTTATCACCACCAAGCCAGCAATGCAAGAGATGCTAAAGGGACTGGTGTAAAAAGAATAAATAAAAAGCTCAGAAAGAAAACAGCCAAACACACAAAAAAAGAAATGGCTACAAACAAGTACCTTTCAATAATAACTTTAAACGTAAATGGACTAAATGCTCCAACCAAAAGACATCGAGTGGCTGAATGGATAAAAAAACATGACCCATACATCTGCTGTCTACAAGAGACCCACCTCATTATAAGGGACTCTCACAGACTGAATGTGAAGGGATGGAAAAATATCTTTCAGGAATATCGAAAGGAAAAGAAAGCTGGGGTAGCAATACTTATATCGGACAAAATAGACCTCAAAGTGAAGGACATAACAATAGATAAGGAAGGCCACTTCATAATACTCAAGGGATCAATACAACAAGAAGATATAACCCTGGTAAACATATATGCACCCAATGCAGGAGCACCCAAATACATAAAAAAAACTCCTGGAAGATATCAAAGGAGAGATCGAAAAAATACAATCATAGTAGGGGACTTTAATACACGACTGACATCACTGGATAAATCCTCTAGACAAACAATCAGAAAAGAAACAGCAATCCTAAATGACTCACTAGATCAATTGGACTTAATTGACATCTTCAGAACACTTCACCCCACAGCCACGGAATATACATTCTACTCAAGTGCGCATGGGACAGATTCAAAAATAGACCATATATTGGGTCACAAACAAAGTCTCTCCAAATTCAAGAAGATTGAAATCATACCAAGCATCTTCTCAGACCACGATGGCATAATATTAGAAGTAAACTACAATAAAAACAACCCAAAATACTCAAACACTTCGAAGCTGAATAGCATGTTATTAAATATTGATTGGGTTACCAATGAGATCAAAGAAGAAATTAAAAACATCCTGGAAACTAATGACAATGAAAACACAACAATCCAAAACCTATGGGACACAATGAAAGCAGTCCTGAGACGGAAGTTTATAGCTCTACAGGCCTATCTCAACAAACAAGAAAAAATGGTAGTAAATCATCTAACTCTACAACTCAAAGAATTAGAAAGAGAGCAACAAGAAAACCCCAGAGTGGGCAGAAGGAAGGAGATAATAAAGATTAGAGCAGAAATAAATGACATAGAGACCAAAAAAACCATACAGAAAATCAATGAAACCAAGAGCTGGTTCTTTGAAAGGATAAACAAGATTGACAAACCTCTAGCCAGGCTCACCAAGAACCAAAGAGAGAGGACCCAAATAAAAAAAAATCAGAAACGATAGAGGCGAAATAACAACAGACCCCACAGAAATACAAATGATTGTTAAAAAATACTATGGACAGCTCTACTCCAACAAACTAGACAACCTGGAAGAAATGCACAAATTCCTAGAAAAATACAACATTCCAAAACTCAATCAGGAAGAATCTAAAAATCTCAATAAGACAATAACTATGGAAGAAATTGAAGCAGTCATCAAAAAGCTTCCAGCAAACAAAAGCCCAGGACCAGACGGCTTCACAGGGGAGTTTTACCAAACATTCAAGGAAGAACTAAAACCTATCCTCCTCAGACTACTACAAAAAATTCAAGAGGAAGGAACACTTCCAAGCTCATTCTATGAAGCCAGCATCACCCTAATACCAAAACCAGGTAAAGACAACACAATGAAAGAGAATTACAGGCCAATATCCCTCATGAACATAGATGCCAAAATCCTCAACAAAATCTTAGCAAATCGGATCCAGCAGTACATCAGAAAGATCATACACCATGACCAAGTAGGATTTATCCCAGGGATGCAAGGATGGTACAATATCTGCAAATCAATAAACATGATACATCACATAAACAAATTGAAAGAAAAAAACCACATGGTCATATCAATTGATGCAGAAAAAGCATTTGACAAAATCCAACACCCACTTTTGATAAAAACTCTCAGCAAGGCAGGAGTAGAAGGATCATACCTCAACATAATAAAAGCCATATATGACAGGCCCACAACCAACATCATACTCAATGGACAAAAACTAACACCATTTCCCCTAAGAAGCAGAACAAGACAGGGATGCCCACTCTCACCACTCCTGTTCAACATAGTACTGGAAGTATTAGCCATTGCAATTAGACAAGAAGAAGAACTAAAAGGCATCCAAATTGGAAAAGAGGAAGTAAAACTGTCCTTATTTGCAGACGACATGATATTATACATATAAAACCCTAGAGACTCCATCAAAAAACAACTAGAATTAATACATGAATTTGGCAATGTAGCAGGATACAAAATTAACCCCAAGAAATCTGAGGCATTTTTATACACCAATAGTGAACTTTCAGAAAGAGAGATTACAAAAACAATCCCATTTACCATCGCACCAACAAAATTAATCTACCTAGGAATAAACTTATCTAAGGAGGTAAAGGACCTCTACTCAGAAAACTACAGGACGTTGAAAAAAGCGATGGAGGAAGACATAAACAGATGGAAGAACATACCGTGTTCATAGATTGGTAGAATCAACATCATTAAAATGTCCATACTACCCAAAGCAATCTATAAATTCAACGCACTTCCCATTAAAATACCAATGGCATACTTCACAGATCTAGAAAGAACTCTCCAAAAATTAATCTGGAATAAAAAAAGACCCTGAATAGCTGCAGCAATTCTGAGAAAGAAGAACAAAGTAGTTGTGATCTCAATACCAGATATCAAGATGTATTACAAAGCCACTGTTCTAAAAACTGCCTGGTACTGGCACAAGAACAGGCATTTAGATCAATGGAATAGAATAGAGAGTCCAGAAATCGGCCCAAACCAATATGCTCAATTAATATTTGACAAAGGAGGCAAGAACATACACTGGGGCCAGGATAGTCTCTTCAATAAATGGTGTTGGGAAAATTGGACAGATATATGCAAGAAAATGAAACTAAACCACCACCTTACACCATACACAAAAATAAACTCAAAATGGATAAAGGACTTAAATGTCCGACAGGAAACCATAAAAATTCTAGAAGAATCCAAAGGCAACAAAATCTCAGACATATGCCGAAGCAATTTCTTCACGGATACAACTCCTAGGGCACTTGAAACTAAAGGGAAAATGAACAAATGGGACTACATCAAAATAAAAAGTTTCTGCACAGCAAAAGAAACCATCATAAAACAACAAGAAAACCCACTGTGTGGGAAAACATATTTGCCAATGTCATATCTGATAAGGGCCTAATCTCCAAAATTTATAGGGAACTCATACAACTCAACAAAAGGAAGATAAACAATCCAATCAAAAAATGGGCAAAGGACCTAAATAGACACTTTGCAAAAGAGGACATTCAGAAAGCCAAGAGACATATGAAAACATGCTCAAAGTCACTAATCATCCAAGAGATGCAAATCAAAACAACAATGAGGTACCATCTCACACCTGTCAGACTGTCTATCATCAACAAATCAATAAACGACAAGTGCTGGAGAGGATGTGGAGAAAAAGGAACACTTGTGCACTGCTGGTGGGAATGCAGACTAGTGCAACCACTATGGAAGACAGTATGGAGTTTCCTCCAATAACTAAAAATGGAACTCCCATTTGACCCTGTGATCCCACTTCTAGGAATATATCCCAAGAAACCAGAAACACCAATCAGAAAGGATATATGCACCCCTATGTTCATAGCAGCAGAATTCACCATAGCTAAGATCTGGAAACAGCCTAAGTGCCCATCAGTAGATGAATGGATTAGAAAACTGTGGTACATCTACACGATGGAATACTATGCTGCTGTAAAAAGAAGGAATTCTTACCATTTGCCACTGCATGGATGGAACTGGAGAGCATTATGCTAAATGAAATAAGCCAGTCAATGAAAGATAAATATCACATGATCTCACTCATTTGTGGAATATAATGAACATAAACTGATGAACAAGGAGAGATCTAGCGATGGAGAGGCATCATTTGGACTGTCGGGCCTCAGAGGGAAGGTAGGGGAAGGTGGGGGTAAGGGGGAGAGATCAACCAACGGACCTATATGCAAGCATATAGGCCTAACCATTGGTCATGGACAACACGGGGGTGAGAGCATGAGTGGGGAGATAGGGGGTAACGTGGGGATAGGACACATATGCAATAACTTAATCAATAAAAAATTAAATTAAAAAAATCATGACCTTCATGCTCAGTATACTTGTTGCTACTGGATAGCTCACTTTCTAGGCCTTCTCAATGGATATAGCTAAGAAATTTTACATGTATATATAATTTCCAATCCAGAACCACAGGGTCCTTCCTTTGCTTATTTGTAACTTCTCTTAAGAACAATGAGAAATCTGGGTTTCATTATGTTCATTATACACATAAAATAGTTTCAAAATTGCTGGCCCTAGACCTATAAGAAAAAAGATTGATCAATTTTTAAAATGTAAATGCTTCCACAACAGCGCTAAACTAGTTTACTCCAAGGTATGTATAACTAATTAGAAGCCAACTTGGGAGGAATAACAGGTAGCAGTAGAAACTGAAATGAAGGGGTTTTGGTAGAAGAAAACATGGCTAGAAAAGACTGAAGGAATGGGTATAGAAAGGCAGAGCAAATTCTGTCTCCTACTTGCTTTGACTAAGGTACAAACTTGATCATGTCACCCTCATATCCTGGCAATTCCTAAACCCACTATCTCTGTGATAATAACCCAGATCAAACAGAGCTGGTGACAAAACCCGAGTTTGGGGAAAAAAAACATGGTACTTAGTAGTAGACATAAAGCTATATATCTGACTATGGTACTTTGGCTGCATTTGATTACTTTTTTCTCTCTTTTTTGTCTTCTTTTCTTTTCTTTTCTTTCTTTCTTTCTTTCTTTCTTTCTTTCTTTCTTTCTTTCTTTCTTTCTTTCTTTCTTTTTTATTTTTATTTTTTTCCTTTGACAAGTTTGATTTGCATCCAGCAGAGATACTTTGGTATTTGGTAAAGTATTCCTATATATCTATCCAGTGGCAGTGCAATAACAAAGAGGAAGAATAAAGAGCATTAAAAAAATACTGTCCAAGCAACTGTTGGAAGGAAGACAGCAAGTATAACAAACCAGCCAGAGACACATCCTCTAATTGTTATTCCAGACAGTAACCATTTTTCTGGGTGGACTAAGGCAGCAATAAATATTGAGAACAGGCCTCCATGAATTCAACCTTTCTACAACTTCACCAACTTAGACTTTTCCTCGCAGAATTCAAGTGTTAGTAACAGAAACTTCAATAAATTCCAACTCAGTAGTTGTATCCTTTTCTTATTATCATACTAGAGGCCCAGGGCATGAATCTCTGCACAGATGGGGTCCAGCTGGCTCACTCTGATCAGGCAGCTTGGGCTGGGCTGGCCAGGGGGAGGGGATGCAGGAGGTTGGCTAGCCAGCCACACTCCTGATCAGGATGGGGGGCCAATTGGGGTGGTGCTGGCCAGGGAAAAGGGGCTCCAGAAGGTTGGCGGGCCGGCTCTGCCCCCTGGTCAAACTCCCAGGTAAGGGGACAATTAGCATATTAGCCTTTTATGACATAGGGTGTCATACTCAAACCCCTTTCCTGTATATAGTTTTGGAAGTCCTAGAACCTTGTAAGAATATTTTCAGTTAGTTGTTGATTTATCAAGCAGTGATGGAAAATATATACTTTTATGAACCACATATACTGGGGTTCAAATTTGGATCCAATACCTGCTCCTACCTCCCTGAAGTCCATTAAGCCTTATTTTCCTTATGTGTAAAATAACTATTTCAGATTGTGAAAGAGTCTATCCACATGCTAACCAATCCCATTTCCTTTACATGATCATACAGAAACACCATTTCCCAGCCTCCCTTGAAATTAGGTTGTGGCATTTTACTGGGTTCTGTCCAGAATAATGTGGGCTGAAATGATGTATACCACATCTAGCCCTGGCCATGAAGCATCTCATGTGGTCCTTCATACTCTCTCTTTATTGACTTGTTGGCTAGTGGAATACACAGGATCTAACACAGAATTCTGAGGAAGCTTTATATAATAGGGAATTACTAACTATACAGAGCCTATTCCCTGAGCCACTGCTTAGAGAACCCTATGGAAAGCCAATATCTGAATAGATTGAGACATGAGTGAAAAAAATTGTATCAAAAATGTATGATTACATTAGAAAGATCATATACTATGAACAAGTGGGATTTATTCCAGGAATGCAAGAATGGTACAAGATCCGCAAATCAATAAATGTGATAAATCACATAAAAAATTGAGAGACAAAAATCACATAATCATATCAATAGATGCAGAAAAAGCATTTGACAAAATCCAACACCGTTTCTTGATTAAAAACTCTCAGTAAAGTGGGAATACAAAAATCATACATCAACATAATAAAAGCCTTATATGACAAAACTACAGCCAACATCATACTCGATGAGCAAAAACTAAATCCATTTCCCCTACAAGCAGGAACAAGACAGGGATGCCCACTTTTATCACTCCTGTTCCATATAGTACTGAAAGTGCTAGCCATAGTTATCAGACAAGAAGAAGAAACAAAAGGCATCCAATTTAGAAAGGAAGAGGTAAAACTGTCCTTATTAGCAGGTGACATGATATTGTACATAGAAAATCCCAAAGACTCCATAAGAAAAAACTACTAGACTTAATAAATGAATTTGGCAGTGTAGCTGAATACAAAATTAGCATCCAGAAATCTATGGCTTTTTTATACACCAATAATGAACTCACAGAAAGAGAAACGAATAAAACAATTCCATTTACCATTGCACCAAAATAATTAAGATACCTAGGAATAAGCTTAACTAAGGAGGTAAAAGACCTGTACTCAGAAAACTATAGGATATTGAAAAAAGAGATAGAGGAAGACATAAACAAATGGAAGAATATACCGTATTCATGGATTGGTATAATCAACATAATTAAAATGCCCATACCACCCAAAGCAATTTATTAACTCAATGCAATCCCCATTAAAATGCCAATAGCATATTTCATAGACCTAGAACAAACTCTCCAAAAATTCATCTGGAATAAAAAAAAGACCCCGAACAGCCATAGCAATCTGAGAAAGAAGAACACAGTTGGAGGGATCACAATACTAGATATCAAGCTACATGACAAAGCCACGGTTCTCAAAACTGCCTGTTACTGGTACAAGAATGGACATGTAGACCAATGGGACAGAACAGAGAACCCAGAAATAGATCCAAGCCATTATGCTCAATTACTATTTGACAAAGAAAGCAAGAGCACACAAGGGAGTCAAAACAGTCTCTTCAATAAATGGTGCTGGAAAATTTGGTCATATACATGCAAAAAAATGAAACTAGATCACCAACTTACACCATACACAAAAACAAACTCAAAATGGTTAAAGTACTTTAAAATCTTAGAAGACTCCATAGGTAGCAAAATATCAGACATATCTCCTAGCAATATCTTTACCGTTACTTCTCCTAAGGCCATCGTTGGCAAACTGCGACTCACGAGCCACATGCGGCTCTTTGGCCCCTTCAGTGTGGCTCTTCCTAAGCCTTAAGAGTACCCTAATTAAGTTAATAATAATGTACCTACCTATATAGTTTAAGTTTAAAATTTTTGGCTCTCAAAAGAAATTTCAATTGTTGTACTGTTGACATTTGGCTCTGTTGACTAATGAGTATGCTGACCACTGTTAGGGCAATGGAAACTAAGGAGAAAATGAACAAATGGGACTACATCAAAATAAAAAGCTTCTGCACAGCAAAAGAAACCATCAACAAAACAACAAGAAAGCCCTCTGCATGGGAGAATATATTTGCCAATGTTATCACCGATAAGGGTTTAATCTCCAAAATTTACAAGGAACTCATACAACTTAACAAAAGGAAGATAAACAATCCAATCAACAATGAGCAAAGGACCTAAATAGACACTTTGCAAAAGAGGACATTCAGAAAGCCAAGAGACATATGGAAACATGCTCAAAGTCACTAATCATCCGAGATTCAAATCAAAACAACAATGAGGTACCATCTCACACCTGTCAGAATGGCTATCATCAACAAATCAAGAAACGACAAGCGCTGGCAAGGATGTGTAGAAAAAGGAACCCTGGTGCATTGCTGGTGTAAATGCAGACTTGTGCAACCACTGTGGAAAACAGTATGGAGTTTCCTCAAAAAGTTAAAAATGGAACTCCTATTTGACCCAGTAATCCCATTTCTAGGACTATATTCCAAGAAACCGGAAACACCAATCAGAAAGGACATATGCACCCCTATGTTCATAGCAGCACAATTTACAATAGCTAGGATTTTGTAATAGCCTAGTGCTCATCAGCAGATGAGTGGGTTAGAAAACTGTGGTATATCTACACAATGGAATACTATGCTGATATAAAAAAGAAGGGACTTTTACCACTTGCAACATGGATGGAACTGAAGAGCATTATGCTAAGCGAAATAAGCCAGTCAGAGAGAGATAAATATCACACGATTTCACTCATATGAGGGATATAATGATCAACATAAACTTATGAACATAAATAGATCCAAAGATAAGGTAGCACTGAACAGACCATCCAACCTCAGAGAGAAGGCAGGGGAGGGTGCTTAGAGATCAACCAAAGGACTTGTATGCATGCATATTAGCATAACCAATGGACACATTCACTGAAGTGGTGGGGCTTGCCCTCAGGGGTGGGAGTGGCTGGGGGTTCATTGGGGAAAAAAGAGATTTGTTTAATACTTTAAACAATAAAAAAAGAAGAAAAATTGTATGAAGTCAAGAAGACTATGGGATTGTTTATTGCAGTATCTCATATTAACTTACCCTGATTCACACATACTTGTTCCTATTACTTAAAAAGATATTATTGGTAAAGCACTTAACATAGTGCCTGGCATATAGTAGGGGTTTAACATTTGTTGAGGTGTTATAAATATAATCTGACTTAAAACATAGACTTACCAGGAAATAAAAGTTAGCTCAAAGTGTGTGTGTTTGTTGAGCAGGAGAAATGAAACTGCATTCCCTAGTCTTCCCCCTGCTTCTCTTTTCTTTTTCTTACTATTCTACATAAAAATATCTGGAGATCTTTATTTGTAAATTATTTTGTTTTACCTTCATAAATTTAGATTTCCAGTTTTAGTGTTTAAATGGTCATTTTTCCTATCATATATTTATTTTATTCCCTAAAGTTTGGGGAATACTTTGGAAGATAGAGGCTTATCTATTGCCTGAACTCCAGATGAATTTCAACTAACTGTAGGTCAGATCAGGTACTTTTCCCTGCGCCTCTTAAGCATTATCAATCACAGCTTTATCTAACCCTGGTTTTATCTCCAGCCTTTGGATAGAAATTTCTTTTCTAATTGCCCTAGATTATTATCATATAGTGAAACACTGACTACAGTGGGTATATCTTTCTAACCTTTCAGATTGGATTGACCGCAAAAGGCCTTGAAATTTATCTCAGCCACCAGGCAGAAGTACTTAAGTTTTAGAAATTGTTCCTGTAACTGTCATTGTTTATAGAGTGTTCCTAAAGCCATCTCCCACACAATGCAGTTTTCTTCTTTCAGATATATTTTCCTTCTTTTTACAAGGCAGAAGGTAGAGAAAGAAAGCTACCAAGTCTACACCACTTCATAAGTGGAAAAGTTCTTCAGCCATTTTTTTTTTTCATGGAAACTTTGAAGCTTCTGTTATTTGTATTGTTGCTTGGAATGGATTATGGGCCTACTTAAAATTTTCCTGTATAGGCAATTCTCTTATCAGTGCCAAGCATTGACTTAGCTAAGCTTTAATATTTGACAAATTGCCCCATGGAGAATGTTTTTAAAGTTTACATCTGCTCAAGTTTTTATCTATAAGAAAGGGAAGATTTTTCACCACTAAACAAATATTAAAGCAACAATGGAAGACAAAATAAAAACGCTTTCAGATTTTATGCCATGAGTTCTGATTGTTCAATGTACCACTTATATTGATTTATTTCAGTTTAAAAAGAAGTATATTAAAACTTGCGCTGAATAACTTAGAACAGTGGTTCTCCAAGTGTGGTCCCTAGACCAGCAGCATCAGCTGTATCTGGGAATTTGTACAAATGTAAATTCTTATGCCGCACCACATACCTTCTAAATCAAAAACCCTGGAAGTAGGGCCTAGCAAGCTGTGGATTAGCAAAGTCTCCAGGCAACTTTGAGGCATCCTCAAGTTTGGAAATTATTGCATTAGAAAGTACTGTAAAGACAAGGCAATGTATCTAAAAGTGCTGCTGCTTATGATGATAAAAGTAATAATATCTTATATGTAGTTACTATGGGCCGGGTACCATGCTAAGTTAATTAGGTCATTTAATCATCAGAGAAGCCATAAGTATTACTATTATTATTGTTATTATTATTATTAGAGGGGTGGTGCACAAAAATTTGTGCACTTAGGGGGTCCCTCAACCCGGCCTGTGCCCTCTCACAGTCTGGGACCCCTTGGGGGATGACCACCTACTGGCTTAGGCATGATCCCCAGGGAATTGGGCCTAAGTTGACAGTCAGACATCACTCTGGCAGTCCAGGAGCCCTCGAGAGATGTCCACTTGCCAGCAGAAAGCAGGCCTAAGCTGCAGTTGGACATCCTTAGTGCTGCTGAGTAGGCAGGAGAGCCTCCCACCACCACCGCTATACCAGCAGCCCTCAGCCTGGCTTGTGGCTGAGCAGAGCTCCCCTTGTGGGAGTGCACTGACCACCAGGGGGAAGCTCCTGCAATGTGGTCAGTGTGTGTCATAGTGACCAGTCATTCCGAGTCGTTCTGCTGTTAGGATCAATTTGCATATTACCCTTTCATTAAATAGAATAGAGGCCAGGTGAATGGGTGGGGGCCAGCTGGTTTTCCCTGAAGGGTGTCCCAGATCAGGTGGGGGTCCCGCTGGGGTGCCTAGCCAGCCTGGGTGAGGGGCTGAAGGCCTTTTTCAGACTGGCCACACCCCCTTCAGGGTGGGGGTCCTGCTGGGGTACCTGTACAGCCTGGGTGAGGGGCTGAGGGTCATTTTCAGGCTGGCCACACCCCCTTCAGGGTGGGGGATCCTGCTGGGGTGCCTGGCCAGTCTGGATGAGGGGCTGATGGTTGTTTGCAGGCTGGCCATGGCCCCCAGCCACCCAAGCTTTCAATGGAGGCTGGCTGGAAACAGGTATCTGGGATATGTTTATCTTCTATAATTGAAACTTTGTTGCCTTGAGTGGAGGCTACAGCCAGCCAGGGCAGGAGGGAAGCTTGGCTTCCTCCAACACTGGGGCACCCAAGCCTCCTGCTTGCTCCAGCTCCATGGCTGCCAGCAGCCATCTTGGTTGGGTTAATTTGCATATAGTCACTCTGATTGGCTGGTGGGCATGGCTTGGGGTGTAGCAATGGTGGGGTCAATTTGCATGTTTCTCTTTTATTAGATTAGATTGTGGCCTGGAGCATGGTTGGGGGCCACCTGGTTTGCCCTGAAGAGTGTCCCAGCTCAGGGTGGGGGTCCCACTGGGGTGCCTGGCCAGCCTGGGTGAGGGGCTGAGGGCCGTTTTCAGGCTGGCCAAGCCCCCCAACGGGGACCCTCACACCATGAGGGTGTAGCCAGCCTGGGTGAAGGCCAATGACTGTTTGCAGGCTGGCCACATCCCCTTCAGGGTGGGGGTCCCCACTGGGGTGCCTGGCCAGCCTGGGTGAGAGGCTGAGGGCCATTTTCAGTCTGGCCACACCCCCTTCAGGGTGGGGGGTCCTGCTGGGGTGCCTGGCCAGTCTGGGTGAGTTGCTGATCGCTGTTTGCAGGCTGGCCAAGCCCCTCAGTGGGGACCCTCACCCCATGAGGGTGTGGCCATCCTCGGTGAGGGTCTGATGGCTGTTTGCAGGCTGGCCACAGCCCCCAGCCACCCAAGCTCTCAGTAAAGGCTGGTTGGAAGCAGGTATCTGGAATTTATTTATCTTCTATAATTGAAACTTTGTTGCCTTGAGTGGAGGCTACAGCAGGCCAGGGCAGGTGGGAAGCTTGGCTTCCTCCATTGCTGGGGCAACCAAGCCCCCTGCTTGCTCCACTCCATGGCGTCCAGCTGCCATCTTGGTTGGGTTAATTTGCATATAGTCACTCTGATTGGCTGGTGGGTGTGGCTTGGGGCATAGCAAAGGTATGGTCGATTTGCATGTTTCTCTTTTATTAGATTAGATTATTATTACTGTCCCACATTACCAATGAAGACATTTAGAGGTTACGTATTTTGCCAAGTTCAGATAGCTAATAAGTGGAAATCTGGGTTCCAAAATTATATATGCTTTTAAAGTCTATTCTTCTAACCAACAATGAGGTTGGTCTGTGCAACTTCTAAAGATATTTAATCCTTATTCCAATTTGACATCTGTCATCATGACTTGGCAGTGCCAAAGCATTTAACCTGGATATGGATTCTCTATAACACAGGAGTTGAATTTTTCCAAAGTCATATATAAAGCACTATTTTTAAATTGAGTATAATCTTTTGTTAATTTCATTATAATTCCTTTATTTGTTATATTTTCTATTCTTTAGTTAATAGTGGTTCCTAACACTTGTGCTTTCAATTTTTCTATCCATCAGCCTTTCTATCAAACATTTAATAATCCTATCTAATAAAAGAGTAATATGCAAATTAACCATCACTCCATCACTCCGTCACAAAGATGGTGGTGGCCACAGAGCTGGAGCAAGCAGGAGGTTTGGATTGCCCCCGGCGATGGAGGAAGCCAAGCTTCCCGCCTTCCCTGGCTAGCCCTTGGCTCTGCTCAAGGCTTCAAAGTTTCAATTATAGAAGATAAATAAATCCTAGATAGCTGCTGGAAAAAAAAGACAAATAGGACAGGCTGGGAACTTGGGTTGCCAGGGGGTGTGGCCAGCCTGAAAACAACCATCAGCCCCTCACCCAGGCTGGCCAGGCACCACAGTGGGACCCCCAACCTGATCCGAGATACCCTTTAGGGCAAACCAGCCGGCCCCTACTCGTGCACCAGACCTCTATCCTATATAATAAAAGGGTATTATGCAAATTGACCCTAATAACAGAACAACTGTGAATGACTGGTCACTATGACACACACTGACCCCCAGGGGGCAGATGCTCAGTGCAGGAGCTGCCCCCTGGTGGTCAGTGCACTCCCACAGCGGGAGGTCTGCTCAGCGACAAGCCAGGCTGATGGCTGCCAGCACAGTGGTGGTGGTGGGAGCCTCTCCTGCCTCTTTAACAGCAGTAAGGATGTCCAACTACAACTTAGGCCTGCTCCCTGCTGGCAAGCTCCCCAAGGGCTCCCAGGCTGCCAGAAGGATGTCTGTCTGCCAGTTTAGGCTTTATACCCCAGGTCCCAGACTGCGAGAGGGCACAGGCCAGGCTGAGGGCCCCCCAAGTGCACAAATTTTTGTGCACCGGGCCTCTAGTCTGTAAATAAATGCAGAGATGCACCACAGAGTTCAAGAAGCTTTCTGTAATTCCTTAGTCAAGTAAAGAAGACTTTTGAAATGATATCCTGTCCAGTATCTGCTGTTCTTAAAGCTGGGCTTGATGTTATAACATTTTTTGACCAATTATAACAGGTTGAAAGCAATATTCTGGAACACATTAATTTTGCTCATCCTGGCACACTGAATGATAGGAAAGACTTTCAGAAATGCAGTTTCCACTCATCTTTTAGCAATTTACAAGCATTTAACCATTCTGGAAGTGAGAATGTGAGGAAAACGGCTTCTCTCTTTTAATGGCTTTAGCTCTTGTGGCCAAGAGAGAGCTCATCTTTCAGAGAATGAGGAACCAGATAAATATCCTAAGTACTTCAGGGAAAAATAAGGTAGTCTATTTTTTTCTCTTATTTTTTTTTATTTATTGTCTGTCTTAATATTATCAGTAACCTAAATGTCAATGCTGCTGTGAGACATAAACTGCAAAAGAGTCCTTCTTTCAGGGAAGGTCATACAGGCGACAGAGCAGTCATGTAAGGGCAGCACAGCTCCTAAGAGGCTCCATTCATAAAGCAGGGTAACATGAATGAAGCATTTTTCTTTGGAGGGAAGTTCTGAAAAGGCTGACCTCTGTGGAATGAGTGCAAATTTGCATAATGCTTCATTTCCTTAGAGCAACTCAAGGGTTGGTAACTATTATATGAGGCCAGACAACATCACTGCAAAGATTAATGGGACCCAGGTATCATTATTTCCAAATGGAGAGAAGTCATGACAAGGTCACAGCAAGGTTGATAAGAGGAAAAGATGTCTGCTCATTGGTATGGGTGATCTGTCTCTCTGGTTGACAGGGTAAAAGGAAACCAATCACATATATGTAAATATTAAACTGTTCAGTAAATCTGCTTCATGTTAAATAACATAATTGGATTAGGCATGATATGGATGAGATTTGTAAAAACTTTCTGGTTTACATTGGTTGGCAAGGACCATGATATGAAAACCCATTAGCCAATGAAGAGTTATTTCTCTCTTTTTACCACAGAAGAGGAAAAAAAGGAACAAGAAAAAATAGCTATGATTTTTGTTTCAGAGTCCTGGCTCCAATTCTCTATGTGAGTAGTGCATTGATAAACTGGTTGAGTCAGTTCCTTAATGCAGCATCAAAGTAGCCCCAGGGGCTTAGGTGGAAGTGAGATGGAGGACGTAACCCAAACAGTATAGATATAATAGCAATGAACAGTTAATCTCTAGCAGGAATCAATCCCACAAAGATGCAAATGGATTTCCACAGAGAGAGATTTTCTGATCATTGACTCTTCCTGCTGTGCACCCATGTCCTGGCTTAGAATCAAAATGACAGCTAATGATGTCAGCTCCCAACTCACAATGAAATTCAAGATTTAACCAAGGAGAGGAGAAAAAACAAGTGGGTAACAGTACAAAAAGTTAGCATTTTTTAATGGAAAGAACGTGTTGACTAATTATATTAACTATGTCAATTAATTATATTATAAAAGAGCAAAAAAGGACCTTTTCCTGTCTATTACCAGCCATCCTAAAATGATTCACATGACTTCAGATTACTCTGGTCAGATGCCTAAGTTTTGGCTTATGATAAGAGACTGCGAATATAAGTGGTCTGAACACAAATCACTGCAATATTCAGGGTCACCAGATGGACAATCACAAACATTGAGCTCACCTGGATGGAATTTCTAGTTAAAGGCCTTCAGTCTCTTGATAATGACTGAGGCAATATTTTATAAATTTGAATTAACCCCAGGACAAGCTCTGGGGACCATTGTAGTTTGAACTGTAATTAGGGTACTTTTTCATAAAGAAGTATTCTTGTAAATATTTTGTGGTTCTTTATCCCAAATTTTGGAAGAATAGAACTTCCTTGATAACTAAGTTGGACAGAGTATATGATTGTCAGTGTTTTCAAGTCTCAGATCTGGAGAAGGTTTTTTATGATGTGAACTCACTATTCTTTTAAAACTAGAGGCCCGGTGCACAAAAATTTGTGCACTGAGGGGGGGGGGGGGGGGGCTCAGCCCGGCCTGCACCCATTTGCAGTCCAGGACCCCTTGGGGGATGTCTACCTGTTGACTTAGGCCCACTCCCCGGGGTATCAGGCCTAAGCTTGCAGTCAGACATCCTTCTGGCAGCCAGGGAGCCCTCGGGGGATGTCCGACTAAAGGCTTAGGCACCCAAGGGATCGGGCCTAAACCTTTAGTTGGACATTCTTAGTGTTGCCATGGAGGTAGTAGAGGCTCCTGCCACCACCTCTGCACTGGCCAGCCATGAGCCAGCTTCTGGCTGAGTGGCACTCCCCATATGGAAGTGCACTGACCACCAGGAGGCAGCTCCAGCATTGAGCGTCTGCCCCCTGGTGGCCAGTGTGCATCATAGCAACCAGCCATTCTGCCGTTCAGTCAATTTGCATATTAGCCTTTTATCATTATTATATAGGATGTCCCTATTTCCTCCCTTTTGCCCCCTCTACCCAGATCTTGCCCCCCACTTCTCTCTGGCCATCACCATACTATTGTCTGTGTCCATGGGTTCTGCATATATTTTCTTTGGCTAATCCCTTCTTTAAATTCACTTCTTTAAATTTTTATTTTCAGATAAGTGCTTATAACTGCACTATTATATATTTTCTATTATATCATTTAGAATTAAGATATTTTTTAATTGAACCCTTGTAAATTTTAGCACAATTTAATAACTTATGCTAGAAGCAATTAGGAGATTTTTCATGTAATGTAAATACATTTCAATTAATATTTTATTCATTTTTAATTTTTTAATATTTTAATTTGAAATAATCTCATACATGTAAAAAAACGTATAATACACTACAGTATATTATATGTACCCTTCACCCAATTTCTTAAGTGTTAATAATTTAAACATAACCATTATACAACTAACAAAATTTGGAATATATTTTTCTTATAATCTCTTTAATGTTACTTAATCCATTTACTTTGTTTTTGTTAATCTTCACCCAAGGATATTTTTCCATTTAATTTTAGAGAGAGTGAAGGGAAAGGGAGAGACACATTGATTGGTTGCCTCCTGCACATGCTTTGATACAGACTGGGGATCAAGCCAGCAACTGAGGTACATGCCCTTGACTGGAATCAAACCTGGGACCCTTCAGTCCACGGGCAAATGTTCTATCCACTGAGTGAAACAGGCTGCAGCTTAATTCATTTACTTTTAATCTATGTGTGTCTTTATGTTTAAAGTTTGTTTTGTTTTTGATTCACCCTCATAATCTGTCTTTTAATTGGTGCATTATGACACTTACTTTCAGAGTGCTTACTGATAGATTTACTGCCATATCTGGCAGTTCCTGGGGCTTCTGGGGCCCACCAGCAGCCCGGGACCAGATCGGTTCCCGGGCGGCAGGCAGGCAGCTCCTGGGGCTTGCGGGACCAGCTTGCCTGTGGCCCGGGACCAGATCTGGTCCCAGGCGGCAGGTAAGCGGCTTCTGGCATCTCCCACTGGGGCCTAGATGGCGGTTGGCACTGGTGACTGGCACTGTCCCACCCTGCCTGCAGTATGCAAATTAGCCACCATCTTTGTTGGTGATTAATTTGCATATCTCGCTGATTAGCCAATGGGAGGTGTAGCGAAGGTACGGTCAATTACCATGTTTGGCTATTATTAGATATGCTAGAAGGAGGTAAGCCAGGACCCAAAACTAATCTCTGAACATTGATATTGATTATTATTCCGTTTTAGAGTTAATTTGTTATTTATCACTTGAAATTTCAAGGTGAATTCTCTTTAAAGTCCTCACATTTCAAAAAGTAAACTTAACTGTAACAGAGGAATAATATGAGAGATAAAAACTGTTGTATGGTACTTCCATAGAATCTTAAAAGAAAACTGATTCTGAACAGATGATTAAGACTTTGAGGGCAGGCTTTGTATAGCATTGATTTCTCAATATCTGGAGAGAGGCTAAAAAAAAAAGAAATCCAATAAATGATTCTGTATGAATGAATAAATGAATGGGTACATACAACATTATAAGTATGTTTGGGCTAATTTTGATCTGAAAGCCAGAATTTTGTTTTAGACATACCCATTTACATATATCTAATCTTCACATTCATTCAATATCTGTGAAAGACAATCAACAACAACAAAATAATACCCATAATCATAGTGACAACTGCAACACATGAATAGTTCAAGTTTATTGGCTTTGCATAACTAAATACATAAAATAAATTGAAAAGTTGTACCTGTAAGACAGGAAACATAGATAAAACAATAGTAGAGATGGATGTCAAAAGGACATGACATTTTAAAATAGAATCATGTAATTATTTTCATTCTCCCTCTGCTATTTATAATAGTTATTCTATCAGGAACTTAAGAGAGAAATTAAATTTCTTTCACTTCATTTTCTCAGACAACTCAATGTACAGTGTTGCCTCTGTGGGTTTTCCTTAGTATCTGTCCCCACCCCTTTGCATCCACATTTCCATGATTTCCAACCAAGGCCTAGGAAAAGCCTTTGGCTATAGAAGCACATGCAACACTCAGTTTTTGCTCTTGCAGAGTGTAAAATCCTTGCCCTGATTTTTCTCAGAATGTTGGCAAAGACAAGGTATTTACTCATCTCTTTGTTCTTTACTCTATTAAAACACATATGTGTTTCAGACTATTCTGACACTGTCCCTGAAAATTAATCTTCTAAATGTATCGCCTTGACTTACATTATTTTTGTTCCTGTTCTACAAATTAGGGATAACAACATTCACTGCCTGGGATTCATTGACTTCATGCTTTTGACACATTTCCAAGGATAACAGTTAAGTACAATAGAAAAGTCAGAATTTCAAAAGTATGTCTAAATCTATAGACATGCCCTTATCACCTTCTGTGAGAATGGACAAAAGCAAGAACTCTCTAAATAAATGCTCCAAACTAATAACCATGGACAACAAAATAAAACACTTCAAGGAAAATGAGCAATTTAGTTAATACACTTCCAGCTCTCTAGTGTCTTTCTGTGATAAATGACATGATAAAAAAATTTTACCATCACCTTCATATTGACTACCAATTAAAAAAGATAGGGCAAAAAAAAAAATAATTAAAAAGTTAGGGCATCCTCTCCATGCTCACCATTTATGGCCTTTCCACTGTGGTGAGTTTGGTTTGATTGTCCAATCTATAGCACACTCAATAGACTTAAGAAATGAACTTTCTACAAAGAATTACCTAAACAGTAACTTGAATGCAAGTATAAGACAAACAGGATTGAAATTAAAGAGAGGAAAGGGTTTATTGATTTTGTCCTCCTGTGCTCTCACTTCTCATTCTATTACCCAGAAGAAAACACTAAAGGTTTAGTTGTAATTAGCAGTGATAATATATTCCTCTACTTCTACAGACCATCTCATCAGGGTTTTATTACTGGTTACTTGATTTTCTGCAAGTTAGTTTATCATTTTTTTTAACCCCCAAGTACCCTTCATGACAGCTTCTACGGTGGTGTCTGAGGTTTAGCAGTGCCTTTAAGTGGCAAAAGCTACTACATATGTATAGGCAGCCAAATATAAACTGCATTAAATGAAAAAGAAGGTATTTTTAAGAGCTTGCATAACTTCCCTGAAACCCAATGCATATTCCGGTGAACCATTTCATAACTGTGCACCCCAGTTTCTAATCTCAGCTTTCTTTCCACATTAAGGTTTTTGAATGTCCTTACTAGTTTCTCTGCATCTTATCTTAAAATTCCTTTTTCTCTCTCCCCTTGACCTTAGTTTCCAGTATATGCATTTTGTCTGTCTCCCAAAATGGCTCCTGGTATGCAGCCAAACCTCACAAAGAATAAAGAATGAAAGAAGATTTATTAACAAATAAAGTACTCTTAAGCATGGATCTCCAGGCAACTTCTTTCTCCTGAGCTTACACCCTAAAGTCCAATAAGACATCTTCATTTTGAATGTCTGATAAGTAGTAAGATAAACCTACCATATCCAAAACTGAACTCCTCATCTTCTCCTCAACTCAATCTTTCATTCAATGTTTCCTATCTCAGAGCATGGCCATACAACCCATTTATAGTTTATACTAGGGGCCCAGTGCATGAATTTGTGCACCTTGAAAGGAACTGTGGGCCATGAGGCTACAGTGGGCACAGGGGCAGTTCTTGGCCCATCCTCCACGACCCTGCCCAGCCTCCTGCCACAGGCCCCAGTCCCCTGTCTGCCAGCATCCCTGCTCTCGCCACCACTACTCCCATGCACTGACAGCACCAGCCCCACTCGCACCCACTGGTGATGCGGAGTGATTGGGGCTGGCACCAGCAGCGCATGCAAGCAGCAGTTGCTGCCCTGATTTCCTCTCAGGAGCAGGAGGAGGTGGAGAAGCCCTGAGGGGCAAAGGGGCTGGCAACCGCCACTTTCACCTGCTGACGGCGCTGAGTGATTGGGGCTGGCGCTGGGCACCAGCAGAGGGTACAAGCGGCAGCTCCAGCACTGGAAGCAGGTGCGAGCGGGGCTGGTGTCACCAGCAGGTGTGATTGCCAGGTGGTACTGTGGCGCATGCAAGCAAAGAATTTTAAGCAACCACCAGGGGCTCACCCTGATGACAGCAACCAGTGTCCTGCCTTGGTCTGGCACCCCTGCTCACCTACTCCACCATCCCGTCATGGCAGATGCCCACCATCTTTTGGACTCTGCCACCTGCTGCCTATGCCCACCATATTCTGCGTGTGCCCCCTGGTGGTCAGCGCACATCATAGCAACTGGTTGTTCAGTTGTTCTGCCATTTGGTCTATTTGCATATTAGGGTTTGACATATATATATATATATATATATATATATATATATATATATATATATATATATCTCAATTCTTTATATTCTAATATGCATACCTGATCTTTTCATTCCTCTGATGATATCTCTTTGTGATCTCCCCATGGACCCTGAACACCACCTACCACCTTTACACACACACAGACACACACACACACACACAGTCCAAGGCAAGGTGGCAAAATGGTAAACACACAGATGCTCAAATATTTGTTTGAATTAACAGGCTAAAAACATGGAAATTTCTGCCTTTTATTTTTTAAATCCATTATTCCTTAGGACATATTGAGTGAATATTACATACATGAATCTAAGTGCTAAAATCCATAGAACCCTAGCAATCACAGAATATTCCATGTGGAAGTAATCATAAAGATGAGTTAAGCCAAATCTTTACATATGACTAAGCTAAGGCTCAGAGTGAAAAGTTAATTGCTCAAAGTCACATAGTAAATTAGTGGTGGATGCTTTCAAACCCATATGGCTAAATACTTGATAATTTTTAGCAACCACCAAAGTTAACATTTATATCTATGCCAGCTAGTGCAAATTTTATATTTCTCTTTGGCATTCATATTTTCCTATTTTGTCATTCCTTCTTAATTTGTAACTTTCAATTTAGCGTAACTAAATTAACACATCCATAAATACTGCTCTATTCTCATACAATTAAGAGTTGAAACCTTATCATAGATGTGCCTTATGCTTACATAGTTTAAATGAATTGGAAAATGTCAGACACAGTACCATACTAGAAAATCACTCACTCTGGAGTCAGAACATTTTGGGTTTGAATCATTTATCTGCCATTATCTTGTTGTGGATTCAAGATAAAGTAATTCTCTGAATCTCAGCTTCCTCATCTATGAAAAGAGGCTAACCCTAACTACCTCATCATGTGGTTTTAAAGATAAACTAAAATAATGTATTAGATTGAACCATTTTTAATTGCTGTTTATGTAGACAAATAGCGGTCCAATATTGTACTTTTATACTTCAGTCTAATATATAAAGTACACTGTTTGGCTTCTGAGTAAGCTCAACAAACTTGTTATTATAATGTTTTTAAAGAATGAGAGGGGACAAGTCATTGGCCTGTGGAGTGGTACATGCATAAAACGTATATAATTTTTAATGTTCTTTACCATCCCAGTAAATCAGAAGTTTTTCATCTCATATGACAGTCATTTCTGAAATCTTACATGAATAATGGAATTATATGGAATTTTTGAAAGGCTAGGTTTTCTAAAAATTGGAAGACACCTGTATTCCTGCACTTTCAGATTCCCTCCAACCTCACTTATTAATTGGGATTGTACCAATTTCTCATATGTAATTCTTAACAGCTATAATGAAATTCATTAAAACCCCTTTAAAATTCCAATTTGCATTCATATAGAGGACAAAGTCAGCATCATCATCAAGAGCATAAATGTGCCAGACTCACCATTGGCTTGAAGACTCTTTTTGGTTCGCCATTAAGAGCTTTTCCACAGTTATAAGCTTTGTCTATTTCATTGTAACTTAAACATTTCTCTTCCCGTGGAAAACACATAGGCCATAATTTCAACTTTCCCCTTGTTCTTTCTATAACTACATTTTTGTCATCCATCTTGTCTGTCAGTTACTGTACTTTTGTTTTGTGTTTTGTTATTGCTAAGTGAATGAGTTCTGCTCTTCAATCTAATTCCATCAAATATATTTATTAAAAGAATATGTTTATCCATGTGGTAAAAATCCAACCAAATTAATTTGGGGAAAGCTAAAAATATTTCTACCACATCAAGCATTTCTTTAAAATCATTTGGAACTTTGGATGTGTTAGATAGTATCTCATCTTGTAAGACATATTTAATAATAAATCAACATTATCGAGAAATTGTTTGTAGAAAGAGCATGTACCATGAAGCTGGAAGAAAATTTCAAATCCACATATGTTGAGACCATGGTATAAGAAAGTATTTTTAGCTGTTCCTCTTCCTCTTCTGAAAAAATAAAAACTCTTTTATTGCTGTTATCTGGTAAAAATACATTAATTCAGCACCTGTTTATTTAAAACTAGAGGCCTGGTGCACAGATTTGTGCTCAGGTGGGGTCCCTCGGCCTGGCCTGCGGGGATTGGGCAGAAACCGGCTCTTCGACATCCCCTGAGGGGTTCTGGATTGCGAGAGGGTGGTTCTCAGGTGACACACCCCGAAATCGGGCTCCCTCCTCTCTGGTTCCAGGTGCGTCGTCTGAGAACCACAGCTGCCAAGTCACTGCAGCTCAGCAGCTCCTGCGTTGAACGTCTGTCTCCTGGTGGTCAGTGCCCATCATAGCTACTGGTCGTATGGTCGAACAGTCAGATGGTTGCTTAGGCTTTTTTTTAAATATATTTTATTGATTTTTTACAGAGAGGAAGGGAGAGAGATAGAGAGTCGGAAACATTGATGAGAGAGAAACATCGATCAGCTGCCTCTCGCACATCTCCTACTGGGGATGTGCCCGCAACCCAGGTACATGCCCTTGACCGGAATCGAGCCTGGGACCTTTCAGTCCGCAGGCCGATGCTCTATCCACTGAGCCAAACCGGTCTCGGCAGCTTAGGCTTTTATATAGAGTCTTTGGGTTATGTCAGACTCAACGTACATCGTTTCGTGGTTACGTTGCCATCTCCCATTTATTTATACGAAAAAAAAGTTCCATCATTTCAACATATGTACATATGTGCTTTATGTTTTTTTATTATTTATTTACTACAAGTAAAGGTCAGGAATTGTTATCTTTCTTTCATTTTTTTTTTTACTGTTTCACTTCATTACTGCTGTGTATGTGATCCATGTGAGTGACGTAGGTGCTTATGTAGGTGGGTTCTGACTTACGGCAAAAATTGCATTACATCATGCTGTAGGAACAGATCTCCGACATAACCCGACTATATAGATAGTCCAGAACAAAAACAATCTTCTTCAACAAACTTAATCTAAATCTAGTCAGCTGAAAGTCAAATTAATAAGACTGTCCTATTTGTAAAGTTGCTTTTTTTTTTTTTTTAGCTTTCCTTTATTAAAGATAGCTCAATGGCTTTTGGGGAAATGTACTAATAGAACACAGTGCTGGAGAAATCATAGTGAATTAGAGAGCTAAGGTAGATTACCTGACATCTACTCTATTACTTCATTTGTTTTCATTTTTAAATGTATTTTTATTGTTGATAGTATTACAGATACTTCCCATTTTCCCTTTTTCCCCCTCCTCCCAGCCCCTACTCTTCCCCCAGGTCTTCACTACTCTACTGCCCATGTCTATGGGATATGTATATATGTATATAAGTTCTTTGGTTTATCTCTTCGCATCCCCCCAACCCCATATCGAAATATATCCATCTGTTCCATGCCTCCCTGCTTCGGGTCTTATTCTGTTGGTCAACTCATTTTGTTCTTTAGATTCCACAAATAAGTGAGATCATGTGATATTTCTTTTTTAAAAAAATATATTTTATTGATTTTTTACAGAGAGGAAGGGAGAGAGATAGAGAGTTAAAAACATCGATAAGAAAAAAACATCAATCAGCCGCCTTCTGCACACTTCCCACTGGGGATGTGCCCGCAACCAAGGTACATGCCCTTGACCGGAATCGAACCCAGGACCTTTCAGTCCGCAGGCCGATGCTCTATCCACTGAGCCAAACCGGCCATGACTGTGATATTTCTTTTTCTCAGTTTGGCTTATTTCACTTAGCATATTATTTCACTTTGAATGTCTTTAAGCTGTGAAATTTGGTTTCAAAGAATTCTTAGGTGGCAGATAAGTTATTAGGAAACTTCACTTCATGTTAAACCAACTGGGGAAATTGATAAAACCCTAACCCAGGCTACGCTCCACAACAATAATCAGAATCTCTAGAGATGGGCCTGGACACCATATTTTTAAATCTTCATAGGTAATTCCAATGTAAAACAAGGTTGATAACCAAATATCTAGCCCCTTTGGCCAGTGGAACAGCATATGTGGCTCATATACCAATTCTGAAACAAATTTGAAAATATTTTAAGTAATGACAACATTGGGATAATTGTGCAGACTCCCAAGTTGACTACTTTGAAGGTCAATGTTCATTAGCATATATAGTGCTGATGAAGTTGGTCTCAATGCTTTTCAGTCATTTCTCACACTTAAGGTAAGGGTTTCTACACATTTCCACATGAAAGAAGAGGGAGAAAGAATTTATGAAAGGATAAAGACATTTGGAATCCAGGAATTTGATGAAAACAGATGGAAAGTATAACTAAAATTCCTGGAACTGACATTCAGAAATACTTTTTTCCACTACATTTCTATCCAAGTTGTTGAGTTAGAATATCCAGGGATATAGGGGCTGATTTTTAAAATATGCTATTAACTTAGGTAGTGAACACTGGTTGTCACAGAGAAAAGTATTTTGTAAATAAGTGACTCAATGTTTCTTTATCTGCTCCAACAATGATCTTCTATTTCTCACTCAAAAACTTATAGCATCTCTCATTATATATATATAAAAAAAGAATGCTGCCATGTCAACAGCTACAAAGGCCAAAACTTAGAATCTAGATAGAAACAGATTGGAAAAAAAATGACTATGTTATATATTCTTTTACTGCATGAATACATTTGCCTTATTCTTTACAATTTTGAGAAAAAGACCTGAGGTCACAATAATATAAAGTTTTCTTATATAAAGGGAAAGTATAATTCTTTAAAAAAATGATTGAAAAATAAGTACTCCCTCCCTACACATTAAAATTGTGATGGCTAACTCTGAAACAACAAGAAAAGTGATCAACATAGAGTGGATTTAAGCATCAGAAATGTTGTTGGAGAAGATGCACTTTAATATCCCAGCCAGCCCAGAAGATGAACAACTCCAAAAGAAAATACTTTGACCTTAATCTCAGCAGCATAAATAAAACTGTTATATTAGTTTCCACTTACATTTTTATATTACATTTTTACCTCATGCCAATTTCAATGCAATTTGAGTCTCTGGACAATGTCAAACTAAGGGATAAATTATACAAATTTGCTTAGAGTGGAAATTACCTTTTCCAGCAAAAAACTTTTGAAATTGATCATTTTCCTTTAACCTTTGGATCTAGCTCCAGAGTACCATCAAGCTCCTGTGACCATTTAAACAGTGATTCTTTTTAAATTTTTAAATTACTGTTTACATTGAATACTATTTTTTATTGTTTTCAGGTGTACAGTGAAGTAGACAATCATATACTTGACAAAGTGTTCCCCCAATATTTCCAGTACCCACCTGGCATCACACATAGTTATTACAATATTACTGACTATATTCCCTATGCTGTACTTTTCATCCTGTGACTATTTTCTAACTACCAATCTGTACTTCTTTTTTAAAATTTTTATTGTTGAAAGTACCCCTCCACTTGGTAGCCCTCCACCCCCCAGGCCTTCACACACTATTGTCTGTGTCCATGGGCTATGCATATATGCATATAACTTTCCCAGTTAATCTCTCCCCACCCACTTCCCACCCCTGACTTCCCTCTGAGATACCTTAGTCTGTTCCATGCTTCTATGTATCTGTATCTATTTTGTTCATTGGTTTATTTTGTTCATTAGATTCCACATTAGATCACAAGAGATCATGTGATACTGGTCTTTCTCTGACTGGCTTATGTTGCTTAGCATAATACTCTCCAGGTCCCTCCATGCTATCTCAAAAGGTAAGAGGTCCTTCTTTTTTATAGTTGCATAGTATTCTGTGGTGTAAATGTACTTATTTTTTATCCACTCATCTACTGATGGGCACTTGGGCTGTTTCCAGATTTTAGCTATTCAACCTGTACTTATTAACCCCTTCACCTTTTTCACCTAGCCACCCAACCCTCCTCCCCGCTGAAAACCATCAGCCTATTCTCTACACCTATGAGTCTTAAACAGTGATTCTTAAACTGGGACTCATAGATGAGTTTCTGGGATATCTGTAAATAGTCTAGGATTGTTATGAAAATTTTTCTGGGGCAATGGTCCATAGGTTTCATAATATTTTTAAGGAGTTAGTAAACCCAAAAAGATGACAAATATTAGTCTATAGAACCTGGGATAATCAGTGGTCAAAGCAATATTTGTTCAGGTCAGGTTCAAGTACCAGGAACTCTAATTTGGAATAAAAAAGACAGGCATCAACAACCAGTTTAAGTAGGGAAGACTTGAGTTCTGGTATTTAGGTTTGTCCTGTCAAACACCAGAGCTAAGAATAAGTCCATGAAGGAGATCCCTGTGGCTGATACAAGTATTCACAAATCATTCAAAGATATTGTGTGGGGAAACTAGTACAATATCATCTGATACAGGTACAAAGGTAGGAACTTCATGAAAGTATCTAGGTAAAAAAACAGAGAAGCCTAAACACCATGAGCATAATAAGGCAGTATTTATAATTAAATACATATTTGTTCATATTTCACTTGAAAAATGTATTATCCATATATATTCCCTTGAATCAATTTCAAATTTGTTTCAAGTGAAAGCATTTTAAAAAAATGGATCCAAAGTTATAATAAAATCCTCTGTAATATATAGACTTATTTCTATTTTTCTAAGTACTCTAGAGAGCTAATATAGACATGGCCCTGCAAGTGATCTCTGGTTGCTGATAGAAAGATGGATGGTATATGGATTTCATTGTTAATTGACTTATTAAGCACCTAGATACTATAGTTATAACTACTAGAGAAATTTGTGAAAGATCAATAAATGACTTTGTAGATTATTGTAACAATAATTTGAACTGGAAAAAAAAGCACTGATTTCCTTGGAGCTTGTTTGATGTGTAGCATCACTGTACCTGAGGAAGGTATTATGGGTTCCCCTTCATTATGTAACTTTCAAATTATACATTCTCAAGAGATTTTAGATCTGGATTCTTAACATATATATCCTTCCATATACATATAACCTATTCTGAGATTACAGATCAAACTTATTTATCCTTCCTAGTCATATTTTTTTTATCATTATCAGCCTCAATTTTCCCAAAGGCTAAAGATCATCTTAAGTGTATACTCAAAGGATATGTAGGCCAGATTCCTAACCCTGAGATTTAAAGACTGTTCTCAGGAATAATATTAATTGGTATTTCAAAGTCAATACCACTTTAGCATTTAGATGAGAACAACTTATTGAAAAATCAAAAAGAATGTGTTTCACATGATATAAAAATTTAATTCACATTACCAAGTTAATGCATTTGAAACATGAAAACAGCATAATAAAATGTATCTATATAAAGCACTGGATGAAAAATAAATTAAATTTGGAACTAGAAATGTTTCTATATCTTGAGCCTGGTGTTTCAAAAGGTTAGCTCATTTGACCCTTGTAAATGAGCAAGCATTTGAGCAAATCAACTAATCCCCATGGCTGACTGTGCAATTGGCCATCATTCATGGGTCATTTATTCCAGAGATTTGACCACAGAAAATGGAATCTTCTTTATGTCTTTTTATCCACATTAGCCATTTCTTCTTGTTAGTATCCCTGATCAAGGATAACTAGGCTCTATTTCTCTTACAATCTTCCTTAATAAACTTAAAGGTGATTAGGAATTCACTCCTCAGATTTTACTCAGTCTGACAAAGCAATTGTATTTGCATTTTTCCTTTCCTCCAATATTCTCTTTAGAAATATTTAGTAATTATGAATATTCTTCTGAAATACATTCACATTCCTCTGGTCATAGAGCTTACAAAAATTATTTAACCCCATGGGGCTTCAGTTCCTCATCTTTCAAATGGGGATAGTTATATCTATACCATAAAGGTTATTAAATATTAAATGAGGTAAGGCATGTAAAGGTGTTTCTGCAAGTGCTGGGCATAGACTAAGCATCAAATAATGTTTACTTGTTATTATTATTATTATTATTATTATTACTATCAATTATAAAGAGAATCTCAGTCTGGAAATAGCAGTCTAACAGCATGATTATTTATGCTTAAGATAGAAGAGAGCAGTATAGACACTCAATTGCCAAATAAATTTGCAGATTAAGAGGGTGTGTCTCAGTGGTTGAGCATGGACCCATGAACCAAGAAGTCAGGACACATGCTTGGATTGTGGACTCAATCCCCAGTAGGGGGCATGTAGCCAATGGAAGGTAGCCAATGGATGATGTTTCTTTCTAATAGATGTTTCTATCTCTCTATTCCTCTCCTTTCCTCTCTCTCTCTCTAGAAAAAAAACTCAATGAAAGCATATATATATATTTTTTTTAAAAAAAAAAAAAAGGTTGAAAGATTCACTGTGGGAAGTAAAGGATGAATCTTTGTAGTTCCTTCCCTGATAGAAACAATGCTCATGACTTGCTCAGGCATCAGTTTAACTGTTGCATAGAACTTTTAAGACACTCAGAGGTTCACCCAGAAGCAGACTCTGTTTTCTCCCAAAGGGGGACGCACATCCAATTGAAGCTTCCCAATTTCTTCTGTTCATGTATTCATTCATTTTTTAAATAAATATATTTTTAAGGTCCCTACTCTGTGCCAGGCAGGCATTGTAATAACTGTTTTGCATGCATCGTTTTGCTTAATCCACATAAAGAAGCTATAGAGGTAATTAGAAAGTTAGCATTACCTAATCCATTTTATAGATTGAAAAATCAAATACTTTGTGACACAGTTTCTCTCTTCAAAGAAGTTCTCATATTTGGACTAGGTATCACTTCTCCAGATACTACACTCTCATCATATAAAGTTCTCCCAATTTTCTCATTAAGTGCCAGATAAAAATAGACAAATTACCAGGGGCTCATCCAACCTTTGTGCTCCTTCAATTTCCCATATAATCCTGGGGCAGCATACTTTAAGTACCAACCCCCCTCCAGCTGTCACTCAAGGTCAACTTCCCCAGGTGCAGGCTTTCATGATTGTTATTCTAACTATCTGAGATGACACTTCTTTGAAAAATGTAATCACAATTCTTCCAATGTTTTGTTTGTTTATTTATTTATTTAAATAGCACCTGTCTGGCTGTTGTCACAACCCATTCAGAGCTTTTTATTTAGAAATAATGATAAATAGCTGCAATTCAGCCAGAACATTTCCAAAGAGAAACTGTACATTTTTATTGCTGATAAATGTTATGCACTTTGTAATTATAGAAGGTAGCCATGGCTCAGGGCCCCGGCTTTATAAAAGAGGCTGTTTTATGCATCCAGAGAGACAGTTTCCCAGATAGCAAGACAGTTTTCCAGACAAATAACCCAAATCGATTTAGCCACTTTTCCTTCAAAGGACAAAAGAGAAATTTCTCTGCTGTTTCAAACATAGCTAAAAGCTGTCACAAGTCCAATTGAGAGGCAAACTTAGTACAAATTGTGTTCACCCAGCAATCAATTTCAAAAGCCCACTCCCCCTTCTTCTAAAGGGAGTAAGCCGTAAACTGGTCTTTGTTCCATCATTCTTAGGTGAATGCATTTGCATTAATAGCAATATTTTCGTAAAAGTTATCCACATAGAGATTTGTGAAAGCTTTCAGTTTTGTTGCTGCATATCCCACTTGGAAAAAAACATTTCAACTGTAGAACTTAACAATGTTCACTTTGGGAAATGGCTCCAGTCTGGTGAAACACAGATGGCTCTAGGACTCCAGCAGAAAGAACTCAAACCCAATATTCAGACACCTGAGTACTCCCAGCTAAGAACTCATTTTCCCAATGGGTCAATCAAGTAGAAATATGCTTATTCTAGTAACAGTGCCAGAGAGTGCAAGAGAGACAGTCAGATGTGTTGGAGTCAGGGCATTCATCTGACTCATCATTGCAGCAGATAACAGGGTAGGCACTTACCCTGATTCATTCTGGCCCAGGAGACTCCTTTATGCAATTAGGAAGAACTAAGAGTGGGGGATAATAGGCAGATTCACAGGATTATTATCACTGAACATTTATAATGTCCTTCATACTTTTAACTGTTCTTTCACATACAGTAATTTCAGTCTCATCACATCCCCATGTAGGAAAGCCATTCCAAGCTCCATTTTCAGAGATGAGGAAAATGAGAATAACAAAGGTTAAATGGCCTGCATTCTGTATGTAACACCATCATAGTCCCCAAAAGACTCTGAGTTCTCTGAAGGCAGGCAAACAGTCTTACTTCATTGTTGTGCCAACAAAGTGCTGGTCACAGTGAGACAATTCCTTTCTTATATAAATGAGCATTGCTCACAGTCACCAAGAAAGCAGGATATTATTCACTAGAGAAGCAGTAATGATGTCATTATATCAGAATTATTTCAGTGTATTCTTCTAATTCATGTATTTTCTGTCTTCAGTTCAGAAGGTTGTGTCTTGACCACACGGGAAAGATAAAGAACTGCCATCTCTGCTATCAAAACTAGAGATGTGCTTAAGTAAAATATAGTTGACCCTTGAACATGGATTTGAACTTTTAATCTTTATTGTTGAAAGTATTACATAGGTCCTCATTTTCCCCCATTAACCTCTTCCATCCCTCTCCCATCCCCCACCCAGACCCTCATCACCCCATTGTCTGTATCCACAGATTATGCATATATCTTATATGTGGATTTTTTTCAATAAATATACAGTTGGCCCTCTGTATTCCTGGGTTCCTCATCTGCACATGTGGAGAATAGACTGAAAACCTTGTTCTATGCCATTTTATATAAGGGACTTGAGCATGTGGAAAGATGTGCCCACCAGGCATAGGCAGTGTTTAAATACCCCAAATTTCATCCGGAACCGTTTCATAAAATTCCCTGCATGGCTTAGAACAATGGAAACTGTGTGTGCTCTGTGAACAGGCCAGTTCTGGGCAATGAGGGTGGGACAGAAGGAACCAGGTTCATATGCTTGGCTTTTTCTTACAAATTATATTAAGCACTCCTCCTCTGCGGAGAAATGAGTGATGTGGGGAAAGAGGACAGTATTGTTAGCATGGTGGCAATTCTTACTCATGGAAGGAAACACCAGGAGCAAAGAAAGATTTTTCTCCCCAACATCTGTTATCTAGGTTAGTTCTATTTATCAGTGATATATAGTGTGTTATAATAGAATATCATATACCGAGTACTAAAACTATGTTGGAGGAAAACTCAACAATATGATGTGCTGTATTTTGTCAATGGATAATTATTTGTTTGCTTACCATGTGTCCACAACTTAGAGCCATCATTAAAAATAACCACGTTCTTTTATTTAAAAAAAGAATAAGTGAAGTTTTGGCATATGTCTTCTATATTAGTTTCCTATGGCTGCTGCAACCACTCACCACTAAATTAATGCCTTAGAAACAACACAAATTCACTATCTTATAGTTCTGGAAGTCAAAAGTCTGTTGTCCCAAATAAACCCATTTTGCTGGACAAATATCTGGGTATTTGTCAAAGGTCAACATGGAAACAAACATATAGCTAAATATAGCAAATTAACCACGTGAGTGTATCTTATTTTACCTCCCAAACCTTGTCAAAATGTCAAGTTTAGAAATAATGAAAGGCATTAACCAACAGAGACTAAGAAAACAGGAGAGGAAACAGCAGACAAAAGATTTCAATAGATTTTGGAAAATAAAACTAGAAGGAAAAGTGTAAATGGATTCTGCAGAGTAAAGGAATTTATAACCTAAGTGCCTGCAGAGGGGGAAGAGCAATGAGAAGTGACCCTCATAGCCAGGCAGAACTCGAGGCTCAGTGCTTAGAGGAACCAGGTACTGCAGAAAGCAGGGAAGTGGCATGAAATTAAAACACAATGGCTGTTTTGAATGTAAACTGTAATTGAAAAATAAAAAATAAGTGAAAAAATATACCACAATGGTTTATTGAAAGATAATATAGTAGATGGGTGGGAAGAGATCAACCAAAGAACTTGTAAGCATGTATATGCATAAGCCATGGACATAGACAATAGTGTAGTGAATACCTAGGGTAGGGGGTGGGGGTGGGTTAGAAGGGGTCAAAGGGGACAAAAAAGGGGACATATGTAACACTTTCAACAATAAAGATTTTAAAAAAAGAAAACATAAAAAAGAAAGATAATATAGTGTTCAGACTTACCAGTTCCCCTCTTCTGTTCCATGCAGGTGGTAACTACCACTCCTCCAATAAGAGACAAGAAGTTTAGTCTCTGGAAAAATTGAAGTGGGGAGTCTCCAGACTCAAGAAAGGAGCTGAGAACAAGGAGATTAAGTGAAAATCCCAGTAGGTTCCCCACTCCTTTCCTACACCCTGTTTTTAGACACAACCATTAATAATCTGCTCAGACTAATGAAGTAGATAACTATTCTTAGAGAAACTGGGGTGCTTAGAGAAAAAGAATTCTGATATTTGGAGTGTTCCTATGAAGCAGCTAGCTTCTGCCCTATCACCATTCAAGAAAATGTACCAGTCAGCAAGCCTCAAACCTTCGCCTCACATTCACACAGTTTCTAATCACTTTTATAATGTATCACTGTTATCAAGAATTGCAAGGCAACTCTCCAACTTGAGAGTAACCCTTAAGAAAAAACTGGTTGTAAGAACACAAAATTTTACCTTTCATGTATTTTTTTCTCAGGTTGAATATGCCTCATCATAATGAGAGTGTAACCCTAGAAAGATAATAGGACCTAGAATCCGATACAGAATAATGAAAGGAGGCTATAGGACAAGACTTGTGCCCCAGGCTTAGCAAGCTGAAGCAACCATTCTGGATTGAAACCGGAGGATACAAGGTGGTGGGAAAGAAGCTTACAGTGAAAAATGGAACTGATGGAGTTTTTACAACTTTTTCTAATATTTGAACACTTGTAAAAAAATATTTCTGGCATTGAACAATTCTGGAGGGATAGTTGGGGGAAAGCTAATGTTAGGTAAATAGAAAACAAGGCAAGTGAAAGCAAACACAAATTATAAGAAATAAAACCATGGTAGTAGACCACTAGTGAATATTATTTACATAGGAATAATATTATAAACAATAATAAAAGTATGTGTGAGAGAAGGTAGAGAACTTAAATTTCTCGTCTTCCATTACAAGGAGTTAATAGACAATGTGTTGTCGATAAATCAAGAAAGTGTAACATAAGCATATAACTTAGAAGTATGAAGATATATACTAGAAGAAATAGTTGAAAGTTTCAAATGGGACTAGAGAGTGGATAAATATGAATAAAGGGGCTGCTTTTTTCAATTTAAATTTTATTTTTAAACTACATACATATATTGCTTTGGTAACATTAAAATTATTTTAAGTAATAAAGCAAAATGACATGAATTGACAAAGAAGCAGGATATGAATATGACAGTCTTGGTGTGTCTGAAAGAAAAGTATTTACCTCAAAAATAGTGATAGGGATCATATTACCAGCCAACCTTCTAAAAACATGCTCTGGCCCCCTTGGTTTCCACTGTTCTCTGGGGCTTGTTTGGAACTTTCTAACAATGATATTAAGAACCATCCATATCCTACAATAGATGTTTCTGAATAAAAGTGGTGTTTCATTACTAATAATGTACTATCACTGTCACTTATGGTGAAGGAATGCATTTTAAATTGTTTTTCCATTGTTATAGGTGGATGTAGGCCATTGGGCTAGTTCCCTTGGGACCAATCGCATGCATTTGCAAGAGACCTTGCTAAGGTTAAGGGGGTACTGCCTAGAGAGCCATGGAACAACACTGAGCCAACTAGCCTCACCTCAGGGAAATAAATTTAAGTCTCTTGCCAACAAGAGCCAATGTTATTCTCAAGTTATTTGATTTTCAAGTTATCGGCTTTAACAAACCTTTCCCCCTACATTATTTATGGGTTCATTTTGATAGAATCAACCAAGAATTCAAGACCCTGTCTTGTACCTATGTGTTTCTTGCTTACTTATCATTCTGGTAAAGCTACCATATCGCTCTATATCAGTTAGGGAGTTATTGCATGGAAAAGTCCCTTTAACTGTAATTACATTATATTTCTTGCCTAATTCAATTCTGACACACAGAATTCCACCCCACTCCCTGAATGACATCTTAAGGCTCTTTCATACTCTGATTTATGGCTCTCAAGACACTTCCCAGTTTCTTCTATTCTGATGGGAAAACAAGACTTACATTTTTTCATATGGTCATTGCATTGAAATTACCATCAGAAAATTAATGTATTTAATAACTGTCAAAAGGAGTGAAAAATGTGTCTGAAACATTAAGACAACTGTATTTATGAATCCCTTCAACCTCTTAGAGGCATCAGATAACAGGATAAATGGCATTACGATTTTGGTACAGGGCACTTTGTCATTTAAAATTTAGATGGCTAAAAAAAGTTCTTTATTCAGCTAGAGCCGACAGCGTCATAATGAATAAAAAGTCATTTACTTTATGTTACTTTTGATTTGTTCAGGGTTGAATATCTTTGCATTTTAAGCATTGACAAGAAAATGCACTTATTATTTGGGGTAAATTATAAACAATGTGGCACTATGAAGGGATTAAATAATCAGATATTAAAATCTGGAAAGAGTTTCTTGTTATAGGGAGATCAACTAGATATTAATAAAGGATTAGGCCCTTAACCTTTTGTTCTCCCATCTGTATAAGGTGGGGCAAAGTAGGTTTTCAGTTATGAGTACATGAAACACAGTTTATTCTTATATTATTACTTATTAATTATTATATTATTTTCCATACAAATGTAAACCTATTTTTGCTCCACCCTATATTTTACAAGCAGCATAATTTCCATTACTTCTATCCAATTGTTACTACTGAAGATAAAAGGACTCACTCACTCTTTTCATCATTTTCAGCAACATTATGAGGTCAGAGAAGTTTGCCTCATGTCCCATCCAATATACACTCAAGACTTCTTGAATTCTTGACGATGTACTTGACAACAGGAAAGACAGGAGAAGAGAGATTCTGCCTAACTCCCTTTGCTTTGGGCACTCAGTGTAACTTCTTTCTCCCACATTCTGAAAAAAAATCCTAGAATATCTCTTCAAGGCTTTTAAATTCTTACACGCGCTCCTCACAAAAATGTAGCCTGCTTGTGAGTCCTAGGTTCACCTTCTGTGAATCAGGGCTAGGGGGACGTTTTCAGTGCCCACTCACACCAGTACTTGCACTGCTTATGGGACTTCATTTTTGGCTTGAATTGCAGTTGGGTTTAGGTTAATGGTGTGTGTGTGTGTGTGTGTGTGTGTGTGTGTGTGTGTGTGTGTGTGTTTTAGTCTACTCCCCCAGCATCCTGGGTGTCTATTTATTTTCCAAAACTGTCTCATGGTTCATCTTTGCACTTTATAATCTGACTTTGACAGTAGCAGAACTGGGGAGAAAAAAGCTCTTAGGAGATTCAATATAATTTATGGCCTACATTGAAGGCTTTTCCTTCTTTGTTTTGAATAGCCTTCTGTGGTCCCTGTCCCCTCTTTGCCTAAACCAGGTTTGTCCTGCTCTGTACCCCACCCCACCCCTACTATTTTCCTGGCCTACCTTAAAAAGGCTACACAATGCCTTTTGGGACTTAAATCTTTGGCAAGTCAGAGCCCCTGCCTCTGTAATACCCACGGGGAAGAAAAGGAACCTCATGAAACACTATTCTAAGCTTCTGTTAAACTCATTTTTTTCTGCTTATTTGAGTTCCAATTTAAACCCAATCATTCTCTTTTTTAAAATTTTTAAATTTACACTGCCTCAACTTCTTCATACATCTTTTCTTAATTTCAGGACTTCTGGTTGGAAAAAATTCACAAATATCCAGTCTGGAATTTCTCCCTTTATGTGGTTCATAAATCCTTCTTAATTTTGATTCACAAACTTCACTTTTCATCTACAGATGCCATTATTTCCATTTTTCCTTCCTTTCTCATCATACAGAAGCCAAGAAGCTGTATATCTTGGATGATCTTTCCAGACTATCCTGTATGACACATTCCTCTTTCTGTCTGGTACAGTCTCTCTCTCTCTCTCTCTCTCTCTCTCTCTCTCTCTCTCTCTCTCTCTCTCTTTCTCTCTCTCTCTCCTATCTCTCTCAACAAAGAATTTGTGTCCCCTTAAACTTTATATTTTACTAATTTAGCTATTAAACTCATCAAAAAAATAAAACAAAGCCTGTTCTTCCTGTCCTTATTATATTTAGGCTGTATCCCTGTATATCCTGAGTGTTTATCCTTAATGACCAGGTTAGCAATAAGGAAAGCATTTATTTGGGAATGTATTTAACAATTGCAAGGATAGAGGGAAAGAGAGTTGCTAAGCTTTGGCTCCATTTGGAAAAGTAATTACTTCCTCACACTCTTCACTAGATGGGACAAAGACTTCAGGGCCAGAAATAAGTAAACAGATTTAAGCTACAACTGAGTTTATTATGGAAACAAACTGCTTTGCGGGTATTTTGAAAGATCCACGAGAATAAACTTTAGATAATAGCAAGTCCAAAATAAAACCTTCCTTAGAAAAGTCATGGCTTAAGAAACTCAAATTTCCATGGTCAAAGAAACCTGCCTTTCCATGAGAAGAGTCAGTTTGTGCTTACTTTTCCAGTCAGGTTAGGCTAATAGCACAATTTCCCTTTCCAAAATGTGCTCAAAAGTCTGTTGTCCTGTGGATGGGGGCTTGACCTATTTGTGTTCCTGGAAAAAAATAGGTAGGGGTCAAAAGGAGGAATGTACAGGGAGACAGATTTCAGGTCAACATAAAGAGTAAGTTTTGAACTGTGAAAATTGCCTAAAAATAAAACAGGCTGCCCCAGGAGATAGTGTTTGAGCAGAAGCTAGGTGACCTCTTGCCAGGAATGTCATCAAAAGATTTTAGAATAAATGTGATGGGGAGAAGTCTAGTATTTGTTTCTGACTCCTAATAGTCCATAATTTTATCAGTTTGCTAAACAGTCTCTAGTGCTGTGATGGCGAACCTTTTGAGCTCGGCGTGTCAGCATTTTGAAAAACCCTAATTTAACTCTGGTGCCATGTCACATATAAAAATTTTTTGATATTTGCAACCATAGTAAAACAGAGATTTATACTTTTGATATTTATTTTATATATTTAGATGCCATTTAACAAAGAAAAATCAACCAAAAAAATGAGTTCACGTGTCACCTCTGACACTCGTGTCATAGGTTCGCCATCACTGCTCTAGTGCCTACTTATCTGAATATTTTCATGTGATTGCCACTCCATCCAGGCATTCCAACTTAACCAATTTCTACCTCCAGCTCTTAGTGAAACGTGGGGTTTGGGATGCTGACTTTCTTCCCGTGGGTTCTTGTCCCCATGAAGTTTGAAGAATAAACTCATGGACCAGAAAATAAAAATAAAAAGGCTTCTTTAATTAAAAATAGTTTATTGGAAGCAGAAACAAACTCCATCTGGGCAGGGATGTCCCCAAAGGGGACCCCATGGGGAGGGGCCCTCAAATGGGAAAAGCCTGCTCTCTCTCTCTAATGGGAAAAATAAAGAAAATCCTGCTTCATGTCCCTTTGTCTCCAGTTTATATATGCTGCAGTTCTTTGTTTGAATCTGACCTTTTTTTATTGGTCCCTTTCCTTAATTTGGGACCCCCATGTTTTCCACATTGGTCATTCTGCTACATGGTATTAGTTTTAAAGCTCAAAGCCCATGATGCTCCCCTGTTTCTCTCCCCCTTATCTTGCTGGGTGGAGTTGCCTTTTATCTCCCAACTGCTCAGCCAGAGATATCTTTGTCCTTGGTTTGTGGCTGTTTTAATTGCTCTGGTCAGAAATGTTTCCATCTTCCTGGATCCCATCTTTCTGTGGCATTTCTTTGTCCTCTGTATAAGATAAGCACTCTGGTGTCTTCAAGTCTCCATCTATGCATTCCTATCCCATGGCCCCTCTTTATCTCTAAGACTCCCTAAAACTGTCTATTTTGTCCCTAAAACTCATTTCATTAGGTTAGATGAGCTCTGGAACTGGTCTCTGCACTAACAGGAAACACACATGAACTTTTCTGGCTGGGACAGGTGCTACAATGAAATTCAAATGTCTTTTGTGCTAGTCGTCAAGGTTGTTTTCCAATCCACTTTGCCCTGTTTTGCACCTTCATTGCTTGAGGCTCTTCTGAAATTGGCCTTTGGATCAGCTGCTGGTTTTATTTTTCAGTAAGTTGACCCTCCAACTTCTTGCTTCCCCTCAGATTGCTGACAGGCTTCTCTGACCTTAGATTTACATGAGCTCTTGGATACCAGATTTCCTGTATCATTTGCAGCATTTAAACATATGGGCTCTAAAAACAAGTTGCCTGAGTTTCAATCCAGGCTTCTCTGCCACTTACCAGCTCTGTGACCTTGGACAAGATATCTGCCTTCTTAAGATTTCAGTTACTTCTTTTGAAAGGTAAAGAACAAAAGTAACACCTACAAAATTGGCTGTTGTGAGGATTAAATAAAGTATGTAAAAGATCAATAACGTCAGTGATTTTTAAAGGCATCAAAAGCATTCTAGAAAATGTTGGAGCAACAACTAACAGAAATCTCTTTGGGTTGCTAGAGCATTACTCCTTTAACCTCAATTCCTTGCATATGGTCTCCTTGCCATTTCTGGCAGATGTCTCAGTAACTGCGAGAATCTCCAGAATTATTTTTGTATTATCTATACCTTGAACCTCTCCAAAAAAAATTCAAGTGGCTTATAGTAACATATAGGAAAGATGCTGTACACATATCTTTCCCCCTTTTCTGTTAGATGACATATGAATGACCATGTTTCTGAGATGCAATGTAGCAGAGTAGGGAAAGAGGTGGGCTCTGGAGTCAGAGTGCCTTAATTTAAACACCATCTTTATCATTTACAGGCCATATGAGCCTGGCCAAACTTCCAACACTTTTTGTGCCTCAGCTACCCCAAATGAAAAATAAAAGTGATAATAATAACACCTACTTCATAGAGTCTATGTGTGGATTATATGAATTAATATACCTTAAAACTGTGTTCCTGACCCATAGTAGGTATGCAATTGATGTTAATTATTATTGCTTCCCCCTGTACAAAGGGAATATGTCATACTCCTGTAAATAAAAGTAATTCTTAATAGGTCTCAGCCTAAAGAAAAACAGTTCAAGAGGCAAAGCATTTGGGGGATGAAAGGATTATAATTTGGGGAGCACAGATCCAGGAAGAAACCAAAATATTGTCCCAATTACAGGGTGAAAGCAAGGTGGTTTTTTTTTTAATGAGAAAAAGGAAAGAAATAATTCTGTGAAAAGAAGAAAAAAATGTCTATTGGTGATGACAAGCTGTGCTACTCATGGCTATACTTGATTGGTTGCTGATTCTATCTTCAGATAGAAAATGCATAATCATTAGTCCTTATGATCAGGATGTCCACCTTCCTGCTGACTTTTCAAATAATTATAAAACAATTGTGGTGTGGCCCAGTCCAAAGGTTTGGTTTAGTCCAAACTGATGAACAAGGCAGTTCCTCTGGTATGGCTGCTCCAGCTCCATTTTAAAATGGTTTCACTTTCATACAGGTTAGGGAGAAGATAGTATTAGACAGTCCAGGAAAGGTAGCAAGTATATTTTGAATTCCATCTTTTCAGGTGTTTTAGATAAAACTACCATACATGCAAATAGAAATCACTGACCTACTCTGTTGCTGACCTAGACTTTTGCATACTCTTTGTTTTTCAATCATACCTTCTAACCTATCTCTATATTTTTTTTACCATACTACCATATAGTCCTGACACTAAACTTCTCTAGGCTGCCACAGGGGACATAACCTACAACCTTTAAGAGCCCTGAGCAGGCACCACATTCGCATAGCAATCTAAAATTCTAAATACACAAGCCCCAAACATAGTGGTTCTTATACTTGTGTCTAGGGAAGGGAGAAGCACTTCAAGGTGCTTACTAAGCATTAGGAGTATTAGCCCAAAACAGTCCAGACTAGGGAAGATGAGATAGAGGCAGATACGAGATAATGCATCTGGAGAAGAGGATGGAACCCACCACAAAATTCCATGGAAACTAGGAATAAACAGACTGTGGTTTCACAAATAATTTTTTGCTGAAAAAAATGGTGGGGAAGGGGGTCACATTGGAAGGAAAGGAAGAGAGTTTACTGATATTTGTAAGACTAATATGGAATTCTCAAACAGGTTTGGAAATTCCCATGTTCCTTACCTAGGTGTAGCCTGGCAATGTAGGCAGCTCTGGATTAACAAGTCACAGGTTCTGTTCTGTTCCTGCCTCTGCCATGACATCTTTATGTGACTCTGGGACAATTTCTACCACTCTCAGTGACACTTCTATGCACCATTCCTAAAATATGTAACAGCACTATTAACCCCCAAACCTAGTGAAATAACACAAGGAATTATATCAGTGCCTGCTTTTGGGAGCAGCAGTACAGATATAAAAAGAAGTATCCTGATCTTCATTCCATAGGCCTGTGTATAGGCTGGACTCCAGCCAGAATCCAAAACAATGCCTTATTTGCTAATGATATGCTTCCTTCCAACAAGCTGTTTTGTAAGGGCAGAGTATAGGAAGTAATTAGGAGGTCAGGTTTTGGAATCAGATCCTGGCTCTCATACTAAGTTGACTTTGGGCAAGTTAATTATTCCTGGGCTTACTTCATTTTTTTTCTCAGCTGTAAAATGAGGACAAATATAATACACACATCACTGGGTGTTTGTGAGGACTGAGATAAAGTATATAAGTACTTAGCTCAGTGTTTGGCATACAGTCCATGCTAAATAAATATGATCTGTTAGTATAATTTAGCCTCACTATTCCACATTTAGGTGTATCCTGGGAAATAGAGGGAGATGAAGAATGAGACTAATACAAAGAAAGGCATTGAATGAGTTGTTGGTGATGGGAGGGCTCAATGTCATTGAGGAGTATATGTTGAGGGTGTGTTTCAATTAATAAAACCAGGGTGCACCTAAGTTGTTTCTAACTATCAGAAACAACTATGTCTGAGACTGGTTTTACATAGATGAGAGCAAAAGATAACTTGGACTGTATTAACTCTGGGAGGCCTAGAAGTGACAGAAATGAGGAATCATTAGTACCTTGAGCCATGTTCTTTGACAGAAGACATGTTGTGATGGGGTAAGAGTGGCTAAAGAAGATAAAACTCAGGTCAAGAGGGTGGGGAAAAAAACATGCAGGCTCTGGATTCCCAGGTTAGAAGCCTGCATTAATTCATATGTGCAAGACTTTCGTATGGCTTCTGAGGACAGAAATGTACTCTCAGAGGTCATCTTCCTCTGTGAACCCCTCAGCCAGATCACCATTGATTACTCTCTCCACTCATTCAATATTTATTGAAAATCTACTATGTGCCAAGTATTGTGATAGGACTAAAAATATACAAAGAGAAATGAAAGGAAAAGAAAGATTTCAGTAAGCATCTATTTTGTGCATTCCAGGCAAGGGACTACTTTCTTACCCTACCTTCACTCTTTCCCAAATGCTAATAGTCATGTAGCCAGTGTTTCCTTGTTGAATCATCCATAGAACACCTGAGTATGCCCCTTGTGAGTTACAGAATTTACTTACATGAGCATCTGACTTGATTCTGAACATCATTTCCTTACAAATGACCATTTTCCTCTTATTCAGTTTTCTGACTCACCTCTCAAAATGTTCTTTTCAGAGCAGACACCTCCTAGGTCAGGGGTTTCACAATTGTGTTTCAAAAAATTCTAACATTCCTCAAAGAGGTCATGATATTTTTGAAAGCATTCATTTGTACTACAATAATTATATTTTTTTAATTCTTTCAAAACATAGTAGAATAATAACACTCAAATGGAATAAATAACAAACTGCAATACATTACAAAATAGTACAATGTTAATTCGTGCTTTTGAGTGAATTATTTTTTGGTGTAGACCTTGATCAAAAGCTGTTCCAAGCATTTCCATTGAATTCAAGAGTCCCCTGGTTTTCTTAGTCTTTCCTGGAGCACATGTCAGGTTTTCTCCTGAATCTTCAACTCCCAGGTTTGAATCCTAATAAAGCCTAAGATTCCAAATAAACATGTGTTGTATTTTTCAGCCTCAGTCTTTTCATGTTTGACAATGGGCACCTATGTTTCCATATCAATCCATTTCTTCAATAAACTGGAAGACATTTTCATAGAACTTTCCACCATTGGTAAGGCTCTTTGGCCTCACAACACTTTTGTCATAGGTAGTGTCCATTTTCAGGATCCATGACACTCCTCTTTCTGCCTACTCCAACTAAAATTGACTCTGTTCTTCTCTTACCATGACTACAACTACTATCCTTTGAAACAGAAAATAGCTCAGAAGATTATGAAATACAGATTGCCCTGAATTTCTAATTCTACACAAGGCTAAGTACCTAGGAAACTGGGAAGAATATGAACCAAAGTGCTTTATATCTGAGAATTGACTACCCATTGCTATGCTTCACTCCACTTCCACTTTTCCTTCTCCCAAGCTTTCTCAGCAATGGCCCTACCACATCTCCTCATGTTCTTGTCTCTCCTCTATCAACTCCAGGCTTCCCTGTGTACCTTAATCTCTCCAATGACCACCCTGCTTCAGTCCAAACCAAGTGATATTCAATTCAGCTTTGTGATCATCTGGAGGGATGAAGATAATTCCATTTCTACACTAATAAAAGAGAAACATGGTAATTGGTGTATGACCGCTACCCTTTTCATTGGCTAATCAGGGCTATATGCAAATTAACTGCCAACAAAGATGGCGGTTAATTTGTATATGTAGGCACAATGCAGGGAGGCAAAAGGGAAAGCAGGAAGAAGCCCCCTGCCACTGACAGTGATCAGAAACGCAGGGGGGAGCTAAGAGCCAGGGGGCAGGGCAAAGGCAGCCCTGGGGGCCGCCTTTGCCCTGCCCCCCAGCCATGATCGGAGAATCAGGCACCTTTGCCGCCCTGGCCAGTGATAGCAGGAAGTAGGCGTGGAGCCAGCGATGGGAGCTGGGCACGGTCGAAGCTGGCAGTCCCGGGAGCTAGGGGTCCCTTTCCTGGGCCTAAAGTGGAGCCCGCAATCACGGGGCCGCTGCAGCTGCGGGTCCCCGCTGCCCGGGCTGGACACCTCAGCCAGAGGTGTCCTACAGGGGCAGGGGCGGAGCCCGTGTGATTGTGGCGCCACTGCCACTGCGGTCCCCACTGCCTGGGCCGGACACCTTGGCCAGAGGAGTTAGGCCTGGGCAGGGGCAGAGCCTGCAAGCACGGGGAGCTGAGGGCCCCCTGCCCAGGCCTAATGCCTCTGCCAGAGGCGTTAGGCCTGGGAAGGGGCAGAGCAGGACATCACAGCGCTGCTGCTGCTGCGGGTCCCAGCTGCCCAGGCCGGATGCCTCGGCCAGAGGCATTAGGCCTGGTCAGGGGCAGAGCCGGAGATCGCAGGGAGCCTGGAGTCCCCTGAACAGGCCTAATGCCTTGGCCAGAGGCCTTAGGCCTGGGCAGGGGTAGAGCCTGCAACCGCGGGGAGCTGGGGGTCCCCTGCCCAGGCCTGACACCTCTGCCGGAGGCCTCAGGCCTTGGCAAGGGGCCGATCTGTTGATCGGCGATCGTAGGGTGATGAGGGTCAACTCCTCTGGCCGAGGCATCAGGCCTGGGCGGGGGGTGGAGCCAGCAATCGGAGGGGGCTGGGGGTCCCCTGCCCCGGCCTGATGCCTGGGCCAGAGCCATCAGGCCTGGGTGGGGGGCAGAGCCAGGGATTGGGGGGATATGATGGTCCCCTTGCCCAGGCCTGAAGCCTGGGTCAGAGGCGTCAGGCTTGGGCGGGGGGGTGGAGCAAGCAATCAGAGGGAGATGGGAGTCCCCTGCCCAGGCATGATTCCTGGGCCAGAGGCATCAGGCCCGGGCAGGGGTCAGAGCCAGTGATGGGGGGAGATGGGGGTCCCCTGTCCAAGCCTGACACCTCTGGCAGAGGTGTCAGGCCTGAGCAAGGGGCCGATCAGTCGATTGGAGGGTGATGGGGGTCGAAGCCTCTGGCTGAGGCATCAGTCCTGGGCAAGGGCGGAGCCGGTGATGGGGGGGAGAGGGGGGAACCCTGCCCAGGCCTGAATCCTGGGGCAGTGACATCAGGCCTGGGCCAGGGGCAGAGCCAGTAATTGGAGGGTTCTGGGGGTCCCCTGCCCAGGCCTGATGCCTGGGCCAGAGGCATCAGGCCTGGGCTGGGGGCAGAACCAGTGATGGGCAGAAATGAGGGTCCCCTGCCCAGGCCTGACACCTCTGTCAGAGGCGTCAGGCCTGGGCAAGGGGCCAATCCTGTGATTGGAGGGTGATGGGGGTCCCAGTATGTGAGAGGGGGCAGGCTGGGCTGAAGGACACTTCGCCCCCCCAGTGCACGAATTTTGTGCACCGGGCCCCTAGTATATATATAAAAGCCAAGTGACCTGAACAATGGAATGACTGGAACAACCAGTCACTATGATGCACACTGTGGTGGCCAACTGCCTGATCAGGGTCCCTGTCGGTCCCCACCAGCCACCCGTGGCCCCCCACTCCAGCTGCCCAGGCTTGAAATCAGCCCCCCATCCCACCAACCACCTGTGACCCCTCCTCCCAGTGGCCCTGCCCCCGATCAGCCCCCCCAACCCAATTGATGGGCAGGGCCAGCTGACCAACTGCCCATGGCCCCTCCCACCAGCCAGCTCTACCTAGTATCAGACCCCCAACCCTGATAGGGGGGTAGGGCCAGCCAGCCAACTTCCGGTGCCCACCATCAGGGCGGGACCAGCCATCTTCCCATGGCCCACCTCTGGCTGGCCTCGCCCCCAACCAGCCCCCCCAACCCTGATCAGAGGTGAGTCCAGCCAGCCAACTTCCCGTTCTCTCCCTCCCACCAGTCTGGCCCTGATCAGGTCAGGCCGACTGCACCCCACCCATGCATGAATTCATGTACTGGGCCTGTAGTCTTTTTATAAAAACTGAGAATAAACGGTGGTGTTGCAGATATTTTTAAAACAGCAATTCAGATTGTGTGTTTTCTTGATCCAGTAAACATACCAGTAAAATAGGTGAAGACAGAAATTAAAAAAACAACAACATAATGTAGTGAGCAATTCAAATAAATCGCTCTGAGCCTGAGATCTTTCAAACATGTTATTTTACTGTCATTGTGCACAACCAGTGGCCTCCACTCTTCAGTTCCTGTTAACTTGCATTGGGCTTGTTTTTTAGAATTGTCCAAGTTTCTTTCCATGCCTTATCTAATCTAATAAAAGAGAAACATGCAAATTGACAGCACCTGAGCTACGCCCCAAGCCACACCCACAAGTCAATCAGAGCGACTATATGCAAATTAACCCAACCAAGATGGTGGCAGGCAGCCACTGAGCTGGAGCAAGCAGGAGGCTTGTTTGCCCTGGTGATGGAGGAAGCCAAGCTTCCCGCCTGCCCTGGCTGGCTGTGGACTCCACGCAAGGCAACAAAGTTTCAATTATAGGAGATAAACAAATCCTAGATACCTGCTTCCAGCCAGCTTCCACTGGGAGCTTGGGTGGCTGGGGGCCGTGGCAAGCCTGCAAACAGCCATCAGCCCCTCACCCAGGCTGGCCACACCGTCATGGGATGAGGGTCCCCACTGGGAGGCTTGGCCAGCCTGCAAACAGCCATCAGCCACTCACCCATACTGGCCAGGCACCCCAGCAGGGACCCCCACCCTGAATGGGCTGTGGCCAGCCTACAAACAGCCATCAGCCCCTCACCCAGGCTGGCCAGGCACCCCAATGGGGACCCCAAACCTGAAGGGGGTGTGGCCAGCCTGCAAACAGACATCATCCCCTAACACAGGCTGGCCAGGCACCCCAGCGGGGACCCCCACCCTGAAGGGGCTGTGGCCAGCCTGCAAACAGCCATCAGCCACTCACCCAAACTGGCCAGGCACCCCAGCAGGACTCCCACCCTGATCCGGGACACCCTTCAGGGCAAACGAGCCAGCCCCTACCCATGCACTAGGCCTCTATCCTATATAATCAAAGAGTAATATGCAAATTGACCCTAACAGCAGAATGACTGGGAATGGCTGGTCACTATGACACACACTGACCACCAGGGGGCAGACGCTCAATGCAGGAGATGCCCCCCGGTGATCAGTGCGCTCCCATAGAGGGAGCTCTGCTCAGCCACAAGCCAGGCTGATGCTGCTAGCACAGCGGTGGTGGTGGGAGCCTCTCCCGCCTCCTCAGCAGCACTAAGGATGTCCGACTGCAGCTTGGGCCTGCTCCCCGCTGGCAACTGGACATCCCCCGAGGGCTCCCGGGCTGCCAGAGGGATGTCTGACGGCCAGCTTAGGCCCAATCCCCCTGGGAGCGAGCCTAAGCCAGCAGGTGGTCATCCCCTGAGGGGTCCCAGACTGTGAGAGGGCACAGGCCAGGCTGAGGGACCCCCCCCCTGAGTGCACATGAGTGCACAAATTTTTATGCACCGGGCCTCTAGTTCATACATATAAAAGCCTGATTATTATTTAGATTACATTTAGAAGCAATTGTGTTATATTTGAATAAGAGCTGAAAGGAGGGAGTGGGCAGTTTCTGAGGCATATCCCACTAGGTGTACCTCCTTGCCTTTCCCTTCCTCAGATGCATTTGGTTCCAAATGAAATCACACTCAAAAAAAAAAAAAGGTAACAAATTATCTAACTCTACAACTCAAAGAATTAGAAAGAGAGCAACAAGAAAAGCCCAGAGTAAGCAGAAGGAAGGAAACGAAGGAAATAATAAAGATCAGAGCAAAAACAAATGACATAGAGACCAAAAACTCCTCCCCCCAGAAGAACAATATAAAGGATCAATAAAACCAAGAGTTGCTTCTTTGAAAGGGTAAACAAGATTGATGAACATCTAGCCAGGCTAACCAAGAAGCAAAGAGAGAGGACCCAAACAAATAAAATCAGAAACGAACGTGGTGAAGTAACAACTGACCCCACAGAAATAAAGAGGATTATGAAAAAATAATATGAACAACTCTATTTCAAAAAACTAGATAACATAGATGTAATGGACATATTCTTAGAAAATACAAGCTTCCAAAACTCAACCAGGAAAAAAAAACTGAATAATAAAAAAAAAAACTCCCGAAGAAATTGAAGAAGTAATCAAAAATATTCCAGAAAACAAAAGCCCTAGTCCTCACGGCTTTACAAGGGAGTTCTATCGAGCATTCAAAGAATAACTAAAACCTATCCTCCTCAGACTATTCCAAAAATTCAAGAGGAACGCACACTTCCAAGCTCTTGCTATGAAGCCAGCATTACCCTAATTCCAAAATCAAATAAAGACACCACAAAGAAAGAGAACTACAGGCCAATATTCTTAATAAACATAGATTATAAAATTCTCAATAAAATTCTAGCAAATCAGATCTAGCAATACACTAGAAAGATCATACACCATGACCAAGTGGAATTTAATCTCGGATGCAAGGATGGTACAATATCTGCAAATCAATAAATGTGACACATCACATAAACAAATTGCGAGACAGATATCACATAAATATATCAATCAATGCAAAAAAAGCATTTGACAAAATTCAACACCCTTTCTTGATAAATACTCTCAGAAAAGTGGGAATAGAGGGATCATAACTCAACATAATAAAAGCCATATATGACAAACCTACAGCCAACATCATACTCAATGGGCAAAAACTAAAACCATTTCCCTTAAAAACAGGAACAAGATATGGATGCCCACTTTCACCACTTCTGTTCCATATAGTACTGGAATTGCTAGCCACAGTGATCAGAAAAGAAGAAGAAAAAAAGCCTCCAAATTGGAAAAGAAGAAATAAAACTGTCCTTATTTGCAGATGACATGATACTGTACATAGAAAATCCCAAATACTCCATCAAAAAACTACCAGATTTAATAAATGAATTTGGCAATGTAGCAGGATACAAAATTAACACCCAGAAATCTATGGCTTTTTTATACACCAATAATGAACTCACAGAAAGAAAAACTAAAAAAAAAAAAAAATAAAAAAATCTCATTTACCATTGAACCAAAAAGAATTAAGATACCTGTGAATAAGTTTAACTAAGGAAGTAAAAGACCTGTACTCAGAAAAACTATAGGACATTTTAAAAAGAGATAGAGGAAGACATAGCAAATAGAAGAATATACCATGTTCCTGAATTGGTAGAATCAACATCATTCAAATGTCCATATTACCCAAAGCAATCTATAAATTCAATGCACAACCCATTAAAATACCAACAGCATATTTCACAGACTTCTCTCTTCAATAAATGATGCTGGGAAATTTGGTCAGATACATGCAAAAAAAAATGAAACTAGATAACTAAGTTACACCACACACCAAAATAAATTCAAAATGGTTAAAGGATTTAAATGTACGATGGGAGACCATAAAAATCATCCAAGACTCCATAGGCAGCAAAATATGAGACATATGTCATAGTAATATCTTTACCGATATAGCTCCTAGGGCAATGGAAACTAAGGAGAAAATAAACAAATGGGACTACATCAAAATAAAAAGCTTCGGCACAGCAAAAGAAACCATCAACAAAACAACTAGAAAGCCCACTGCATGGGAGAACATATTTGCCAATGCTATTTCAGATAAGGGTTTAACCTCCAAAATTTACAGGGAACTCATACAACTTAACAAAGGGAAGATAAAAAATCCAATCAAAAAATGGGCAAAGGACCTAGATAGACACTTTTCGAAAGAGAACATACAGAAGGCCAAGAACATCTGAAAACATGTTCAAAGTTACTAATCATTGGAGAGATGCAAATCAAAACAACAATGAGGTATCATCTCACACCTGTCAGAATGGCTATCATCAACAAATCAACAAATGACAAGTGCTGGCTGGCAAGGATGTATGGAGAAACAGGAACCCTAGTGCACTGCTGGTGGGAATGCAAACTGATGGAGCCACTATAGAAAACATTCTGGAGTTTCCTCAAAAAGTTAAAAATGGAACTCCATTTGACCCAGTAATCCCACTTCTAGGAATATATCCCAAGAAACCAGAAACACCAATCAGAAAGGAAAACCTAGCAACACAATTTGCAATAGCTAAGATTTGGAAACAGCCAAAGTGCCCATCAGCAGATGAGTGGATTAGAAAACTGTGGTACATCTACACAATGGAATACTACACTGCTGTAAAAAAAGAAGGAATTCTTACCATTTGCCACAGCATGGATGGAACTGAAGAGTATTATGCTAAGCCAAATAAGCTAGTCAGAGAAAGATAAACATCACATGATCTCACTCATTTGTGGAATAAAATGAACATAATAAATTGATAAACAAAAATAGATACAGAGACAAAGAAGCATTGAACAGGCTGTCAAACTTCAGCGGGAAGGTAGTGGAGGGTTGCTGGGAGGGTAAGAGATCAACCGAAGGACTTGTATGCATGCATATGAGCATAACCAATGGACACAGACTCTGAGGGGGTGAGGGCATGTGCTGGGGGAGTAGGAGAGGCCAAGGGGATGTCAATAGGGGAAAAAGGGGTCATATGTTCTACTATTTGTAATACTTTAAAGAATAAAAAAAACCCATGGTACATCTACACAATGGAATACTACACTGCTATAAAAAAGAAGGAACTTTTACCATTTGCAACAGCATAGATGGAACTGGAGAGCATTATGCTAAGTGAAATAAGCCAGGCAGAGAAAGATAAATATCACATGATCTCACTCATTTATGGGATATAATATGAACATAAACTGATGAACAAAAATAGATCCAGAAACAAGGGGCAGGGTTAGAGATCAACCAAAGGACTTGTATGAATGCATATTAACATAACCAATGGACACAGACACTGGGGAAGTGGAGGCCTGCTCTCAGGGGTGTGAGTGGTGGGATGTGTCAACAGGTGGAAAAAGAAGACATAGGTAATACTTTAAACAATAATTTAAAACAAACAAACAAGCAAATGTAATCACATTAAAAGCGAACGTCAAAGGCATTCTTGAGGAACAGGGCAGACAAAAAAAATGCAGCCTGAAGGGTGTATGTAGAAATTGGAAGAGAAACATGCTTTGGGCCAGGACAGTAGTTTAAGGAATGAGGTTTCAGGTGCAGATGATCTATATGTAATCCTCATCTAAGGAGTTCTCATTATTTTCCCCATCATCCCATAGCTCACTGCTTCCTCAGTGTGCAGTCCACTATTCTGCCCACTTAGCAGAAAAAGAATCTATAATTGGGGGACTTTGGTGAAGTAAGAGTCCCAATAAATTATGGTACATATATATAATGAAATCAAAACTGATATTAAAAGAACAAGATAAATCCATTTATGCTGACGTAAGAAAATTCAATAAAACATTGCAAAAAGTGAAAAGGGGAAGAGGTTTATATATGAATCTATATCATGATGCAATTTATGTTTTAAAACCCTCAAGACTACATACAGTAGGTGAATGTAAGGGCATTAAAGGGGCTTGGGGATAGCTGGAGGTGGAAAAATGTAGGGGGATAAATAGGGATGGAACGAGACTTTGCTTTGGCTGATGGGCACACAATGCAGCGTGCAGTTGATGTTTTGTTGAGTTGTACACTTGAAACATGTATGGTTTTGTGAATCAATGTCACCCCAACAAATTCAATTTTTTTAAAACTTAAGATAAGACCAGCAGTATGCACACAATTAATGTTGGCTACTTTTAGAAAATGCAGTTGACAGGTGTTGATGGAGACATCCATTTCTCATTGTATATGCTTTGAAAAGTTATAATAATGAATGCGGATTATTTTTGCAACATATACAAGCATTTTACCAAGGAAAATGGTTTAAGAATTGGAAATGAGACTAGTGTGATTCTCATAAGTCTTGCCCTCAAATCCTATATTCTTCTCATCCGCCAATACAAATTCAGAATAGCTCAGGCTTGAGAGGGCAAATTCAGCTCTAGGCTCTCACACATACTTTCCTTTCAGCCTCCTTCTTCTCTTTTCCCTATTTTCACATGGTTAATTTCTTCTTGTCCTGCCATTTCTGCTTAATTAACACTTCTCCAGAAAGACGCCTTCACACTCTATTCCATGTCATTTTCCTCCGTTCCCCACCCATCCTTTAAGGCTGAATCAAGGACCAGGGCGAGTGGGTTATCAGCCCAGTTAAATGCTCAGTGAAAGGGGAAATGACAAGTTCAATAAACTATCAGAGAAGAGTTATATCTCTAAGGCATTTGCCACTAAATGCTTGGCCTTAATGGATACATATCCAAGTCTCAGAGAACCTGGAATTCTACCATCATAGCCCCTACCATTCAGCGTTGTAATTGTCTGCTTGCTTGACTATATCCCTCATTTAAAAAAAAAAAAAAACAAACCTGTGGTACATCTACATATTGGAATACTATGCTGCTATAAAAAGAAGGAACTTTTACCATTTGCAACAGCATCGATGGAACTGGAGAGCATTATGCTAAGCGAAATAAGCCAGTCAGAGAAAGATAAATATCACATAATCTCACTTATATGTGGGATATAATGATGAACATAAACTGATGAGCAAACATAGATCCAGAGACAAATGGCAAGGGAGGTGGGAGGTTTAGAGAGCAACCAAAGGACTTGTATGCATGCATATTAGCATAACCAATGGACACAGACACTGGGGCGGTGGGGACTTGCCCAGGGTGGGAATGGCTGAGGAGGGGTCAATCAGGGAAAAAGGAGATTTTAGACAATAAAAAATGCAAATTCTATGGGACCAGAAGGGAGGACTGCTTTTGCATCTTATTCCTCACTATAACTCAGAACTAGCACAGTGGATACAAAACATTTGTCTTAGCTAAAGCTGCTATAACAAAATACCATAAACTGGGTGGCTTAAACAACAAACATTTATTTTCCAGTTTTGGAGGTTGGAAGTCCAAGATCAGGGTGCCAGTGGGGTCGGATTCTTGATGAGGGCTCTCTTCTGAATGGCAGAAAGCTGACTTCTCATATCTTTACATGGTGGAAAGGAAGCAAGCTAGTTCTCTAGCCTCATCTTATAAGAGCACTAATCCCATTTATGAAGGCTCCACCTTATGACCTAATTACCCACCAAAACCCCACCTCCTATACCATCATATTGGGGTTAGTGTTTCAATATATGAATTTTGAGGGGACACAAACATTTAGTCTGTAGCAATTTTTATACATGGGATAGATGTATACATCACACAGATCAAGAGAAGTGAGTTTGCAGATTTAAAAAAAAAAAGTTATATCTTTACTCAGAAACTGTCAATTCTCTTAATCATAGGACTGAGAAAATCAAGAGGAACAAAGAAATGGGAGCCAAGTATGTCTTTTAATGGGAAAAATTTTACATGGCCTCTCTCTGATTAGATTATTCCTTTGACACAGGGCAGGATTTTTTAACCTGGACACTACAGGCATTTTGGGCTGGATAATTCTTTGTTGTAGGGGGTTGTTGTGTGCATTGTAGGATATTTAGCAGCATTCCTGACCTCTACACACTAGCTGCCAGTAACACAACTCCCCAAATTTTAACAACAAAAAATTTTTGCCAAATGTTGCCTGGAAGGCAAAATCACTGACATAGGGTTTTCATGGATATAATACAGCAGTGCTATATAAGAGATAACACTTTCATGCTCATATACACCCCCCTTTTGACACATGATTTGATTGTTACAAGTAGAAGGGATCAAATGAGTGATTATAATTAGTGGGTAGGTAGGGGCTTGGGCCAATCATTTTGTCTTAACCACGTGACACAAGGTTTAATGTGTAGTCAACCTTTACTAAGCATTCTCAGGTTTGAAACTCACTTCCAATTATTCTCCAATCACTTCCAGTGATTCTGAAGGTTCATGACACATAGTTATTTGTCAGTGCACTGGGGCATGAAATTGTACCATGTACTTTTTGTGACTGGTGCATGGAGGTAAGTTACTTAGCTAGTGAGTGAACCTAGCTGATCACCCACCACAGATATCATTTCCTTTTTGTTTAAGTCCCTGCATCTTAACATGGCTTTGCTGTTCACTGTTGGAAATGGATGATATATTAATTTTTAGAAAATGAGGTGGGTGGGGAAGAGATAAACTTTTTTTGTTAAAAGACTGTACAAGGAATTCCAATTTGCAAGTAATGGTGCTGAAAGTGATCTAAGAATATGGTGGCTTATATTATTGATAGAATTTAAGAGCTTTATGAATTATTTTCTTTCCCTAAAACTAGGTTATTTCCTGCTATCTCCATATTGTCTACCAGGCCAGGAGAAGCCCAATTAAAGAGTCCCATTTACTTCTTCTCTGCCATATCGTATTACTTCTTGCCTTACACATTCTACAAAAGACTTACTAGCATGGAAATGCCATGTAGTATAAACTAAAAGAACATCGTTTGTGAATTCAGACAGACCTAGGTTTTAGACCTGTATTTATAGGAATGTTAAAGACCCATAGAGTTCCCTTAAATTTTCAGTCATACCTCACTATTATGGGGATATTCTATGCTATAGTGGTATTCATAGACTTGGAAATCTGCAAAGATCTTAAGACAGAACCCTGAAGAATTTTAAGGACATCCTAAAATGTAGGGGTCTCAGCTGTGCCCCCTACTCTCTACACTCCAAATCAAATTTGAACCAATGGGAAGACTGCCTGTGTCAATTCCACCAAAAAATTTTTCCCCATGGTAATGTACAAATATGTTCCCTATGTGATATTTGGATTATATAATTCCCTTATTCTTAAGCATGTAGTACACCATCCCTACAGCATGTCAAATCCAAATAATAATCTTGTTTGTGAGTGAACTTTTAGGCACAGCACAAAAAGTCTACACTTCATGACTTTCCATCTCTCATTTTTATGAACATTCTCATTCAGTTCTTCACTGTGGTCTTCTTTCCCTAAACCTAGGTTATTTCCTGCTATCTCCATATTGTCTACCAGGCCAGGAGAAGCCCAATTAAAGAGTACCGTTTACTTCTTCTCTGCCATATCATATTACTTCTTGCCTTACACATTCTACAAAAGACTTACTAGCATGGAAATGCCATGTAGTATAAACTAAAAGAACATCGTTTGTGAATTCAGACAGACCTAGGTTTGAATCCATCTCTGCTACTTCCCAAATGTGTGAGATTGAGCAAGTTACTGCATTCATCTCTACAATTCTCAATACATTTGTTGTGAGGATTATGAAAATTGAATTTATCACCTGCTACCCCTCAACTCCCTACTTGTCACCTCAAACTTCCTTTACTTTTCATTTTCTTCCCCATCCTTATTTCATTCAATGGCATCCAGCAGTTTATTCCAGAAAACTCCATCACACAGTCCCATCAGTTCTATGACCTTTTATCATATGTATATGCCCATCCCTCCATCCACACTATTACCATTCTTTCTTCATATCTTTCCTAAACCACTACATTAGCCTTCTAACTTGTCTTCCTCCTTTTGTCCTTAATTTTCCCAATCAATTCTCCTCACAACTTCTAAGGTGATCTTTTAAAAAAGATTAATTAGATTCTGTTCATTACCTGTTTAAAACCTTCCAATGGCTTCTACTTGAATTTAGGATACAAATCACATTTTGTATCATGGCCTTCATGAGCATATGTAATTTGTCCCTAGACTATCTTTTTAGACTCATTTCCTACCACTTCTCTATATCTCATACCAATAAGTCCCCATTCTTGGATTGTAAGTGGTCTCCCTGCTTCTACTTTTACCCACTTTCAATTCATTCTTCAAACAGCAGCCAGAGTTCCTTAGAATTCATAAAAGGATAAAGAGGGAAAATAGAGAGTGTCCTAAAAATGTATACACACTTTAACAGCTGATTCTATTACATTTTGAAAATGAAATGTATTTTAATAAATACTGTCCCTATAATTATTCAAAGTTTGTATATATTTTTGGAACACTCTGTATTTCTATATTTACAATTCTACCCCTAAAACATACCTTGAGTTCATCCACTTCTTTCCATTGCACTCTGGTCCAAGCCATCATCATCTTTCACAAGAATTACTACAATTGATTCTTACCAGGTTTTCCTACTGCTTGATTTGACCCCTCCAAATCATTCTCCGCATAGTAACTAGGGTGATATTTTGATAAGCTCAATGTAATCATATCTCTCTCTAATTTAAGACCCTCCAATAGCTTCCCATTGACTTCAAATAATCAGTACAACTGAATGGTTAGTGAATTGGGTTCTGGAGAAAAACTGGCTGGATTATTGGCTTTAGAACCTTTGAGAAGTGACCTTTCTGAGACTCAGTTTACTCACCTCCAAAAGGAAATGATAAGGTTATTCGTGAATGTTGCAGGATACACATTCAGTAAAAGTGATTTGTTATTATTATTAGACAATTCAAAATCTTTAAGTAGGGCTTACAGAGTTCTGCAAGATCTCATTTCTATTTGCCTTTGCTCCCTCTTTTATCCTTTTCCCTTTGTTCATAATGTTCTACCACTATGGCCATCTTTCAGGCTCTTAGAATAGACTAGTAGTTCTCACAGTTAAGTTAGGGTCAGAATCCTTGGAGGGCTTGATAAAACACAGATGGCTGAGTTCCACCCTCATGGTTTCTGATTCAGCAGGTCTAGGGTGGGGCCTGAGACTTAGTTTCTCTAACAAGTTCCCAGAAGTTGCTGATATTGATGGTCTGGGGACCACACTTTTGGAACCACTGTAATAGCATTCTTTTTTGCCTCAGAGCCCTCCAAACATGGATAAACCTTTATCCTTAACATACATCAACTCTAAAAGTTAAATAATCATCTTTATGAAAGCCTTTTCTTGACCTTACAGACTGGACTAAATACTCTTGATATATGCTTTCATAACATGATTTGTAATAATATTTGTAATTATTTGTATAATTATTTTTTACTTAAATAAACATATGTCAGACTGTCTCATGAAGGCAGGGTTCTGTATGTTGTCTTCAAGTCTATGACTCCAGAGCCTGTCCTACTGCTTGGCTCATAGTAGGCTCTCAAAAATTCCCATTGACTGAATGTTTAATAAACAATTGTATTATGTATTTAAAAAAACAATGGTTTAAGTTCACCCAGTGATGCTGTTTGTCTTCACAAGTATTCACCTTTTTGTGGTCTGAAACTAGCACAGCTTGCTGTAGTTTCTCTAATCACTACCTTGTTGGCCACAGCTTCTTTCCTCCTTCCATGCCCCCACATGTATCCCAACCAAATACAGGGCTTTCAGTTTTAGCTATACCTTAAAAGAACCTGAAGAGGTTTATTAAATGTACCAGGCCCCCCTCTAACCAATAAAATCAGAATTTCTACATTTTAAAATAGAATTTATATATAAATAATTTCCACAAAGGAATTTGATGCACGGTAAAAGTTGAAAACATTATGCGTGAAACAGTCTATCTCTAGAGGTAAAAGCAGTCATGTACATGTTAATAGTTCTGCAGCAAAATACTAGGCCCATGGCTGGTATTCATCTGATACATTCTGAAATAGCAAGTATTTACTTTGTTGCCTTCATTACATTATAAGCTCCTAAATCTGTGTTTCTCAAACTGTGATCTGTAAACCTCTGCATCAATATGGCCTGGTGTTCTTGTAAAAATACATGTTCCTGGGCTCAACCTCAGTGATTTAGAATTTTGGGTGGGGAGTTGGGGTCAGGGCCAGGAATCTGGGTAATTTCAAACTAGTTTCTTAAGTGATTCTGATGCACAGTAATGTACAAGTACCACTGTACTAAAGAGTGGTAAGGTATACACTATGGAAAACAGCATAAAGTTTCCTTAAAACAATTAAAAAATAGAAATGTCTTAAGACCGAACGATTCCACTTCTGGGTATATATTTGAAAAAATCCAAAACATCAATTCAAAAGAATATATGCACCCTTATGCTCATTACAGCATTATTTTCAGTAGTCAAACTATGGAAACAACTCAAGTGCCCATCAATGGACAGTTGGATAAAGAAGTGGTACATATATAAAATGGAATATTACTTGACCATAAAAGATGACATTTGTGACAGCATGAATGGACTTCGAAAGTATTATGCTAAGTGACATAAGTCAGGCAGAGAAAGATTAATACCATATGATTTCACTTATGTGTGGAATTTAAAGAACAATATAAACAAACACACAAAACAGAAACAGACTCAAAGATACAGAGAGTATACTGCTGGCTGCCAGAGGAGACGGGGGTGAAAAATATAAAGGCATTGAGAACTGCAGATTGGCAGTTACAAAATAGTCATGGGGATGTAAAGTACAGCATAGGGAATATAGTCAATCATATTGTAATACATATGAATGGTGCCAGTTGAGTACTGGAAATATCAGGAGAAATACTTTGTAAAGTATAGAATTGTCTAACCACTATGTTGTATGAAACTAATATAAAGTAATATTGAAATAATATTGAATGTAATTGAAAAAATTTTAAATTAAAAAATAAATAAATAGAAGAAATTTATTTTTTTTTTAAAAAATCAAGTGGTAAGGCATAACAAATAACCAAGCTTCTTGTTCAAAATGGAAACTTGAACACATGAAGTTAGAGGCTATACATTAAATTAATAATAACAAAACAAACACCAGCCTTTGGATTTGTCAGAGAAGTAAATGGAACTAGGTTTGACAAGTCATATTGGCAGTCATTTTAATACAGAGGGATGGTGAAAAAAATGGCTGCCCACTAGAACACTATCCATGGATAGTAAGTAAAAAAGAAGATGTGTGAATAGTGTAAGAGCAGGGAGCAAGTAAGAAGAGTAGATTCCATACATTGATCTACCAAGTGACAGCAACTTAAATTTGAACCCTGATACGCCAAGCCCAAGATCTTCTATTGTAGCAGCAGTACTCAAACTTTAGTATGAGTCAGAAAAACTTGAAAGCCTGTTAAAACACAGATTCCAGGGACCTATTCCCAGGGTTTCTGATTAACTAAGTCTGCTGTGGGGCTTGAGACTCTCCATTTCTAATAAGATTTTAGGTGATATTGATGCTACTGGTCTAGATATCACATTTTAAGAACTAAAGATCTGGGAGAGAGAAAATGGCGGAGGTATAAACGGACGTGTCCGGTGCCTTGTCCTGGAGCAGATTAGGGTGAGCAGCTGAAACGGGTAACATACAGCCCGAATAGGCAAAGGATTTTCAGCTGAGAGACTGTCTACAGCTGGGAAAGACCGAGAACTCCCAGAAAAAAAAGGACAGTTGGAGACTGCGGCTGAAACCTCTCCCGGTGTGCCAGCTCAGCAGCGGAGACCGCGCCATCTTGGGTGGTTGTTGCGGGCATCCAGAGATCAGCTTCTAACCTGGAAACAAGGGATCTCAAGCAGCGTGACTGCATGAACTCAGATGAGCACTGCTTCTTCTCACGGAAAGGTTAGACTTCCCCTAAAGGTACAGTTTGCAATTCAGGTTGAAGAGATGACCGCACTCACGTGCGCGCGAGACGAAATCTGCACCCTACAGAGTCTGCAGCCATTGGGACCAACGTGACCCGCGAGTGGGGAAGGGGCCCCACAGGGCTTCTGGCAGAAGGGAATGCTAAAAATAAGCCCATAGCTGGACTGGATGTAAAAAAGCAGCCTTGGATTTTGCCAGTGTGCCGGCTGCTTGGTGCCAGGGGCAAGTGGGCGCGCGGAGACTGCACGCAGACCTGGAAGGTGGAGGCTTGCGAATTCACACAACTTATCAGGCTCTTGTTACAGTTCCCCTTAGATCCGTGCGTTTGATTATCAAACCCAGTGCATGGAATTCCCCAGTTGGGGTCATTTGCGGAGCCTGTAGGGGAAGGTTCTTTTTGGGGAGCCTGGGAAACAGAGTGGGCAGTAACGATTAAAGAACCAGCTCTGGGCAGTGGACTTTCCCAAATCAGTTTCAAGTACCATAGAGAAAAAAAAAAACTACTGATAGAGAGGACTTATAGCCTCGGAGGTAAATCCAGACACACTGCCACCCAGAGGCAGAGCCACGAACTGTCTCTTCTGTGATCACAAATAAAGGCAGTCTGGTAAACAAATACAAACTGCCTTAAAATCAGGACTATGGTTTACAGCACGGAGGGACAGTGTATCGCAGGGAAATTCAACACTCTCCTGAATGCCTGGTAGGATTAAGGCGTGCCAAAAAGAAGAGTAGAAGATCTGAAGCACCTTCACTACTGCATATTTTTATATTTTTTTTTAATTCTTTTTTCACCATTTCATTAAGAACCTATTTTATTATTTTTTTTATTTTTTTTCATCACTTGATTTTACCTTTTTAATTACTACATTTTTTTAACCAGTATTATTGCTATCATTTTACCATTTTTTCAAGTGTCATTTTATTTTTTTTTTCTTTATTTTATTTTGGGATTAGTGTTCTACGCTCTATTTTCATCGTTCCTTTAGCATCATTTCTCTCTATCTCACCTTTACCCTTAAGCCAAAACTCTCTTCCTCACTTTTCCCCTTTTGTTGTCCTGTTTCTCTTACCCTATTCCTGCTTTAGATTTTCCCTATTCCTTCGTTTTACCCACTGTCTAAATTTCACCCTACTTATATATCTAATTTCCAATCCCTTGCTCTAAATCTATATACACCGCTCTCTTATCTTTCTTCACTATCCAATTTTTTTTCTCTCTCTCTGTTGTTTTGCTAGTGTTTGCTTGATTTTGAGTATATTGGGTTTTTTTATGTTTGTTTGGGAGATTGCTTTGCTATTCATTTTCATTTTTCTGTTTTGCTTATTTTTTCTTTCCCTGGTTATTTTTGTGCTTCTGTTTTCCCTTGCCTCGCTTGATATTAGTGGTTGTTTGTAGTTTGCATTAATCTCCAGGGATCTGCTGCTGGATTTTGTTGAGATTAGTTGCGGTTCTCTTAGAGTTTTCTCCCCATACAAATAGCCTCTTCCCCACCTCTATTTCATTTTCTCTCTTACTTTTTTTTAAAATATATTTTATTGATTTTCACAGAAAGGAAGGGAGAGATAGAGAGTTAGAAACATCGATGAGAGAGAAACATCGATCAGCTGTCTCCTGCACATCCCCCACTGGGGACGTGTCCGCAACCCAGGTACATGCCCTTGACCAGAATCGAATCTGGGACCCTTCAGTCCAGAGGCCGATGCTCTATCCACTGAGCCAAACCGGTTCCAGCATTACGTTTTTTTGTTTGTTTGTTTTTTTCTTCTCTCCCTTTTCCCAATCTCATTTCAGCACTCCTTTTTGTTTTTTCTTTTTTTCTTTCATCTTTTTCTCTTTTTTCTTCTTTACCCCCTAATTCTCTTCACTCGGGTGGTCACCTTTATTTGGGGTTATTAATATCGTGAATACATTTATGTTCAGTGCCTTGTACGTTGTGCCTTGTTGTGTTGTATTTTGTGCCTTTAAATCAACGCAGCAGAGAGAGAACTACATAACCAAACACCTGGAAAAGAGAGATCATGGTGAAACAAAGAACCAACCCACATATGAAAGAAAAACAGGCATCATCAGAAAAGGAAGTAAACGAAATGGAGGCAATGAAGTCAAGCAACCTGTCAGAGAAAGAATTCAGGGAAATGGCCATAAGGTGGATGAAAAGAATGGAAGACAAATTCAACAATATGTGTAGGAACCAAGAAGAAATGAAGAAAAACCAAGAAGGAATGAAAAATGACATCACTGCTATAAAGAACTCAATAGAAAGCATCAACAGTAGACTAGAAGAAGCAGAGGACCACATCAGCGAGCTAGAAGACAAGGTAGGAAAAAATACCCAAACAGAACAGCTTCTAGAAAAAAAAAATTAAAAAGCAGGAGGAGAGCCTAAGAGAACTCTGGGACAATGCTAAACGAAACAACATCCGAATAATAGGGGTGCCAGAAGGAGAGGAAACTGAGCAAGGAATAGAAAACCTGTTTGAAAAAATAGTAACAGAAAATTTCCCTGATATAGGGGAGAAAAAATTCACACAAATCCAAGAAGCTCACAGAGTCCCAAACAAAATGATCCCGAAAAGACCGACACCAAGGCACATAATAAGAATCTTAAAAGCAGCCAGAGAGAGACAGAAAGTTACCTACAAAGGATCCCCCATCAGACTAGCGATCGATTTCTCAACAGAAACACATCAGGCAAGAAGGGAATGGAATGAAATATACAAAGTCATGCAAAGGAAGGGTCTGAATCCAAGAATACCAGCGAGGCTATCAATCAAAATTGAGGGTCAAATCAGGAGCTTCACAGACAAAAACGGTCTACGGGAGTTTATTACAACCAAGCCAGCAATTCAAGAAATGCTAAAGGGTCTGCTGTAAATAGAAAAAATAGGAAACAAAGAAGGAATGCAGCAGTAAAGAACAAAAATGGCAACTAACAAGTTTCTATCAATAATAACTTTAAATGTAAATGGATTAAATTCCCCAGTCAAAAGGCATAGGGTAAATGAGTGGATAAGAAAACATGACCCATATATCTGCTGTCTACAGGAAACCCACCTCAGAAAAAAAGATGCACACAGACTGATGGTGAAGGGATGGAAAAAGGTTTTTCAGGCCAACGGAAGTGAAAAAAAAAGCCGGGGTAGCAATACTTATACCTGACAAATTAGATTTCAAAGTGCAGGACATAAAAAGAGATAAAGAAGGCCACTTCATAATACTAAAGGGAGCAGTCCAACAAGAAGAAATAACTCTGGTAAATATATGTGCACCCAATATAAGAGCACCCAAATACGTAAGAAATCTTCTGGAGGAGATCAAGGGTGAGATTGGCAGCAACACAATCATAGTAGGGGAACTTAACACCCCATTATCACCACTGGACAAATCCTCTAAACAGAAACTCAGCCAAGAAACATCAATCCTAAATGACTCACTAGATCAGATGGAATTAATTGACATCTTCAGAACATTTCACCCAAAGCCACAGAATGTACATTCTCCTCAAGTGCACATTTGTCATCTTCAAAGATAGACCATATATTGGGTCACAGACAAAGTCTCTTCAAATTCAAGAAAATTGAAATCATATCAAGCATCGTCTCGGACCACAAAGGCATATAACTGGAAATCAACTACAATAAAAACAATCCAGAAAAATCAAACACATGGAGACTAAATAGCATGCTATTAAACAACGACTGGGTTACCAGTGAGATCAAAGAAGAAATAAAAAACATCATGGCAACAAATGACAATGAAAACACAACAATCCAAAACCTATGGGACACAGCAAAAGCAGTCTTCAGAGGGAAGTTCATAGCTCTACAAGCCTACTGCAAGAAACAAGAAACAATGAGAATAAATGACCTAACTCTACAACTCGAAGAGTTAGAAAGAGAGGCAACAAAAAAAGCCCACTAAGCAGAAGGAAGGAAATAACAAAGATCAGAGTGGAGATAAACGACATAGAGACAAAAAAAAATAAAATACAAAAGATCAAAAAAAACCAAGAGCTGGTTCTTTGAAAGGATAAACAAGATTGATACACCTCTAGCCAGGCTCACCAAGAAACAAAGAGAGAGGACCCAAATAAAATCAGAAATGAAAGAGGAAAATAGCAACAGACCCCATAGAAATACAAAGGATTGTTAGAAAATACTATGGACAGCTCTACTCCAACACACTAGACAACCTGGAGGAAATGGACATATTCCTAGAAAAATACAACCTTCCAAAACTTAATGAGGAAGAATCTAAAAATCTCAATAGGCCAATAACTATGGAGGAAATCGAAGCAGTAATCAAAAAGCTTCCAGCAAACAAAAGCCCGGGGCCAGATGGCTTCACAGGGGAGTTTTACCAAACATTCAAGGAAGACCTAAAACCTAACCTCCTCAGACTATGTCAAAAGATCCAAGAGGAAGGAACACTTCCCAGCTTATTCTATGAAGCCAACATCACCCTAATCCCAAAACCAGATAAAGACAATACAATGAAAGAGAATTATAGGCCAATATCCCTCATGAACATAGATGCCAAAATCCTCAACAAAATCCTAGCAAATCGGATCCAGCAGTACATCAAAAAGATCATACACCATGACCAAGTAGGATTTATCCCAGGGATGCAAGGATGGTACAATATCCACAAATCAATAAATGTGATACATTACATAAACAAATTGAGAGGAAAAAAAACCACATAGTCATATCAATTGATGTGGAAAAAGCATTTGACAAATCCAACACCCTTTCTTGATAAAAACTCTCAGCAAGACAGGAACTGAGGGATCATACCTCAACATAATAAAAGCCATATATGACAAACCCATAGCCAACATCATAATCAATGGGCAAAAACTAAAACCATTCCCCCTAAAAACAGGAACAAGACAGGGATGCCCCCTCTCACCACTCCTGTTCAACATAGTACTGAAAGTACTAGCTGTTGTGATCAGACAAGAAGAAATAAAAGGCATCCAGATTGGAAAAGAAGAAGTAAAACTGTCCTTATTTGCAGATGACATGATACTGTACATACAGAACCCTAAAGACTCCATCAAAAAATTATTAGACTTAATAAATGAATTCGGCAATGTAGCAGGATACAAAATTAATGCTAAGAAATCCATGGCATTTCTTTACACCAATAGTGAACTTACAGAAAGTGAAACTACAGAAGCAATCCCATTTACCATTGCACCAAAAAAATTAAAATACCTAGGAATAAACTTAACTAAGGAGGTAAAAGACTTATATGCCAAAAACTACAGGACACTGAAAAAAGAGCTAGAGGAAGACATAAACAGATAGAAGAACATACCGTGTTCATGGATTGGTAGAATCAACATCATCAAAATGTCCATACTACCCATAGCAATCTATAGATTCAATGCAATCCCCATTAAATTACCAACGGCATATTTCACAAATCTAGAACGAACGTTCCAAAAATTCATCTGGAATAAAAAAAGACCCCAAATAGCTGCAGCAATCCTGAGGAAGAACAAAGTAGGTGGGATCTCAATACCAGATATCAAACTGTATTACAAAGCCACTGTTCTTAAAACAGCTGGGTACTGGCACAAGAACAGACATATAGATCAATGGAATAGAATAGAGACCCCAGAAATCGACCCAAACCACTATGCCCAATTAATATTCGACAAAGGAGGCAAGAGTATATAATGGAGTCAAGACAGTCTCTTCAATAAATGGTGTTGGTAAAATTGGACAGATACATGCAAAAAGATGAAACTAGACCACCAACTCACACCATACACAAAAATAAACTCAAAATGGATAAAAGACTTAAACGTAAGACGGGAAACCATAAAAATACTAGAGGAATCCACAGGCAGCAAAATCGCAAACATATGCCGAAGGAATTTCTTCTCTGATAATGCTCCTAGGGCAATGGAAACTAAAGAAAAAATAAGCAAATGGGACTACATCAAAATAAAAAGCTTTTGCACAGCAAAGGAAACCGTCAACAAAACAACAAGAAGACCCACTACATGGGAGAACATATTTGCCAATGATACCACCAATAAGGGTTTAATTTCCAACATTTACAGGGATATCATGAAACTTAACAAAAGGAAGATAAACAATCCAATAAAAAAATGGGCAACGGACCTAGATAGACACTTTTCGAAAGAGGACATACAGAAGGCAGAAAGACATATGAAAACATGCTCAAAGTCACTAATTATATGAGAGATGCAAATCAAAATGACAATGCGTTATCATCTCAGACCTGTCAGAATGGCTATCATCAACAAATCAACAAACAAAAAGTGTTGTAGAGGATGTGGAGAAAAAGAAACCCTTCTGCACTGCTGGTGGGAATGTAGACTGGTGCAGCCACTGTGGAGAACAGTATGGAGCTACCTCAAAAAACTAAAAATGGAACTCCCATTTGACCCAGTGATCCCACTACTAGGAATGTACCCCAAGAAACCAGAAACGTCAATCAGAAAGGATATATGCCCCCCTATGTTCATAGCAGCACAATTCACCATAGCTAAGACTTGGAAACAGCCTAAGTGCCCATCAGCAGATGAGTGGATTAAAAAACTGTGGTACATATACACAATGGAATACTATGCTGCAGTGACAAACAAGGAACTCTTGCCTTTTGCAACAGCATGGATGGAAGTGGAGAGCATTATGCTAAGTGAAATAAGCCAGTCAGAGAAAGATAAATACCACATGATCTCACTCATTTGTGGATTATAGAGAACAACATAGACTGATGAAAAGAAACAGATCCAAAGACTGAGAAACAGCCATCAGGCTATCAATCCCCAGACGGAAAGTAGGGGACGGCGGGGGTAAGGGGAAGAGATCAACTGAAGGACTTGTATACATGTATATAAGCCAAACCAATGGACATGGACAACAGGGGAATGTGAGAATGAGTGTGCGGGGTGGGGAGGGAGGTTGGGGGTTAGTGGGGGGGATGAGGACACATTTGTAATACCTTAACTAACAATAATAATAAGAAGAAGAAGAAGAAGAAGAAGAGGAACTAAAGATCTGCAGCATTCATGCCTTTGTTCATGTTGTTGGTATTTTTCAGGTCTTCTCTTGCTCTCCACCAATGAGAGTGGATCCTGATTATCCTTCAAGGCAGAGCTCAAATGCAGCCTTCCCTGATTTCATATCATCCACTTGTAAGAGCTATGATGTCTTCTGTAGCTATGGGATAGAATATGGGAACTGGCAATTCCAGAATACAAAGGAGCAATGGGTGTAGGGAGGGAGGGCTCAAAGGTTGGCAAAGATATTTTGCCAGTGAGTTCTGTACATTGCAGTTGTGGTTGTTTTTAAAGCATTGTAATCTGGGTGATTCCCCAAAAAAGTCATTAATGCTTAGGTCTTAGATTGGTTAGAAGAATGAATCCAAGCCATTCAGCAAACATGACTCAGGAGGAGAACTGGCAACTATTTTGAGACAGGGAACCAGGTGAAAGAGTAGATAAAGCAATTGGATACAAGGACATGTACAGAAAGGGAATAATGGAAATAGTAACACCTACTGAGGAGGCTTTCTCTGATGAAGGTCAAAGGATAATACCCTAATAGAGTATGCACAAAAGAGAATATTATAACAGGGAAGAATGGAGGGCAGGGCAGATTTAAAGGCTCTAACACGTGAGATCTGTTTAGGGCCTGAGCACAGGTAATAAGTGACAGTGTTTGGATTTTAACTGAATCCCACCTCATTCTAAATACCACACATACTAGTTTAATCTCTATAGCTTTATCTTTAAAAGGGTGGTCTGTGACCCACTGACATCAGAATCACTTAGGGAACTTAACAAAATTGTAGGTCAGTCCCTACATCTCTTCCCCAGAGATTGTAATTCAATAGATTTAGAATAGAGCCCAGAAGGCTGAATCTTAATAAGTCCCTCCTCATGATTTGTGTAGATCAGCGGATGCTAACCTTTTGGACCTCATGGACCACCGGTTGGCAACTGCTGTTCTAAAGGAGTAGGACAGTTCTGAGACAGGGTCATTGTCTCTGCAGGAGGAACAGTGGCCTTGCTTCTAGTAGATCATGGATGAAACACACATTGACAAATAATATCAACCTCTAGTCTACCTCACATGAAGGAATGCTTAGTTTGTGAAAAAGAATATGGAAGTGAGTGGTGGGTATGGGCTGAGTCCTGGATAAATAGCTCTAGGGGAAAAGAGAGCTCAACAGATAAAAGTCTCAAAGGTAGATTTTTAAGAAAGAATTTTATTTTTTAAACAAAATACATACATTTATACATGCATACATACATATATACATTTAACAAATATGGAAGGGAGGTCAGAAATTGAATTAAAAAAGAAACAAATGAAGCCAACTGTCAAATGAATAATGTCACACAATCACAATGAAAGCAGATACAAGAGTGGTAACATAGCCAAGTAATATTTTATTATATTAGTTTGACTATATAACCTCATTAAAAACATATAGAACTATAAATACTATACTCTAGCAAGTAGGTTGGTTTTGCATAGAAGTAAGAGTTAGCAATTCTGAAACTACTTTACATATATATTCTAGGATTGAGCAAATTAGTAAATATATTGTGGATAATGAGAACTAGTTTTCTCAGTGTCATTGAACAAATTACAATGAGGAAGTCAGGATGGCTAGATTGAACTCGGTGGTACAGGACTTGAATCAGTATGAAATCAGTGTTTTTAACAAATATACAAATAGAGAAATAGAGATGTAGCTGTATATGTATGTACATACTTACTAGTATATTCTTTAGCTCTGTCCATCAAGAGGGCCTGGAAGCAAGGATACCAAGTGCCAAAAAAAGTTAAACCTTGGCCTAAGGCATAACATAGTTTAAGGAAGAATTTTAAAACCAAAACTTTCAAAAGAGGAATTGGACACCTGAGAAATTTATACGTGTTTTATTACTGGAGATGTTAACAGCAGAAGTGACAGAGGCATTTTCTAGGCTGTTGAAAAATAATATTTTCCAGTATAGGTAATTATCCACTTGGATCTTATCCATTGAAGAGACATTTTGCCAATGTAGATCGGGTTTTATTCAAAACCTACCAAATCTCTGGAGATGGTATCTGGGGGTGAACATTTTAAGAAGCTACTCAGGTAATGCTGATATAATTGGACCATGGTTCACACTTTGAGAAAAACAGGTAAAGAGGTTACGTGCATGTGTTTTGCATGAAAGAAAAGTTTAAATTTTCAGACAAAAATCATATCTAATCCAGCATTGTGAGGAAATTCAATAAGGTGTGAACAAGAGATTTAATGGGGGAGTTAGGAGCAGTATTGGCACATCCTAGTAAGTGTTTTTATCATACAATTTGGCATTGACAGTCTAGAAGTGGTGGCTAAGGATTTATATTTTTAAAGCTTCCCACAGGATTCCAATGCACTGCAATGTTGAAAACCACTATGCATGAACATTTCTATCTCTGGAATTAATAGTAGTTGATTTGGCATCACGTGTATCAGAGTCATCCTGGGAAGATTATTGGAAATGTAGATTGCTGGCCTTCATCCAAGACCTAATGAATGAGTCTAAATTTCTGGGAGGCAGGAATCAGTAATTTCCATTTTAAACAAGCTCCCCAAGTTATCCTTATAAACATTAGAGTGTAAGAACTACAGTGCAATACATAATTCCATGTCTTAAGCTTCTTTTGCATCTCTTCCTAAAGTTTAATTTTGTCTTTGGGGCAATTAAGTGAATTCAGTAAATTTCATTGACTAGTACAGCTGAAAAGGTCACATTGTATATTTTACTAAACATAATTATTAAATGGGATTTTCATTTCCTCCATTAATAGTCAACAAAAGATCTGTAAAGGAATTAATTCAAGATGAGTAATAAAATATGCCCAGTTTTTTTTTCTTTAAAAAAAACTTTTTTATTCTTTTTTTTTTATTCTTAAAAATAATTAAGTTTTTTTATTCTTTAAAATAATTAAAACACCTTTTTAAAGGGTAGGATTAGTAGTTTGAGGATGTGGATATATTTAGTTTTCCAAATTCTTACCTCATCTAGTTAAAAACAATTTCTGGAAATAAGTTTATGTGAAAGAAGTAGAAATAAAGCCCATTGTGACATTTAAACATAAAACAAAGGCCAAATTTAGCAGATTATCTGGATGGTGCTGAACACATGGGTGTTTGACATCTGGATTTTTTTCATACAGACATTTTATGAACATATTAACCTAGACATCATATGGTAGTAAGATGCAAGATTGCTAAAATGGCCTAGTTATTTAACTAAAGCACTTTTTATTTTTATTTTTTTTAAATATATTTTATTGATTTTTTACAGAGAGGAAGGGAGAGAGATAGTCAGAAACATCGATGAGAGAGAAACATTGATCAGCTGCCTCCTGCACATCTCCCACTGGGGATATGCCCGCAACCCAGGTACATGCCCTTGACCGGAATCGAACCCGGGACCTTTCAGTCCGCAGGCCGACGCTCTATCCACTGAGCCAAACCGGTTTCGGCAACTAAAGCACTTTTTAAAATACCTATTTTTCCACAGAACACTATAAGCACTCCAAAATCATTTCAAAAGCAAAAGATGATATAAATACTTTGGGAATATTATTATCATAATTATTTTATGTTACTGTTTATAATTATAGTCTCAAACCATCTATATGCAAAGTGTCCCCTTGGGAGTTTGACAGGGAGACTGGGAGTTCAATCGCTCGCTATGACATGTGCTGACCACCAGGGGGCGGCGCAGAATGAAGGAAGACCTCAGCTGGCAGCCAGAAGGCCCTGATCACCCGCCAGCCCTAGGAACCCTACTCATGCACAAATTTCATGCACCAGGCCTCTAGTTTCTATTATGTTTCTATTGATTTTCAGCACATTTTAAAATGCAAATTAGCTCTCTCAAGAAAATGCTTACTCATGCAATCACAACTTCAGATTTATATGTTCAAAGATACATCTTACTATCCTACTGACAATTTCCCCCTCATTTCAGGATAAATATTGGAAAGATAGAGCTCTCAGTGGCCACAGAGACACGGGATCATCAATAAACTACTTTAGTCTCTTACCCTGTCTGCCTTTTTTTGATGCAATAGGGCAGACAGATAGCCCAAGGGAATCATTTCTGCCTCAAGCCTTCCTTACCATCATAACATTCTTGATCTCAAATAAATCATCCAATGCCTACTGAGTTAAAAATCTATTCCTGTAGGTCTGTCTGAAGTTTTAAGCAGGAGGCCCTGGAGGTAGAAAGTGGTACCATTATCACTATCAGCAGCAGCAGTTATATATTGTTAGATTAGGTACTTTATTTTTATTACCTATAATCCTCAAAACTACCCTATAAGCATAGGAAAATTATTATCCTCATCTTATAGTCGTAGAGACAGAGGGTAAGAATCATTAAGTAACTTCTCCAAGGCCAGAGTCAGTGGCCTTGAAAAACTCAGTATCATCTTTGGTTATCCCTATATACAAACAAATGTTCAAGAGAATCAATCTAGCATGGTGTTGAACAGCACTGGCTCCTAAGCCAGACTATCTGAGTTTGTATCCAGACTCTGCCAATTACTTATTGTGTAATCTTGAGCAAGTTCATTGGGGGGGGCGGGGGGGCTCAGTTTCCTCATATGTAAAATGGGAATGATAATAACAGTAACTATCCCACAGAGTTTTGGTGAGATATAAAAAGGTTAATATATGTACCAGGTATATAGTAATGGATAAATAAATGCTAGGTAGTACTGAGTTTAAATGAAGATGATGAACTCTAATCATTCACTGGTTAGATGATAAAGAGGAAATTGGTGTCTTTATTAAGATAAGATTCCATGTCAGTATTTGGATAAAGTTTAAGTCTTGACTAAATAGTTAATATTTAGTTAATAAATAGTTAATATTTCACACTCTAAGCAAACATTGGACTACATTTTAGAGCTTAAAATATTTTCCCAGACATATATCATTCCCTACTTCAAATGTATATCATCAACACTTCTTTTAAATGGCCCTTTTCAAGTTTGCTAACTATGACTATAAGGTCTCCCATCCCTTCACCAGGAAGAACATTGGCAACCAAACCAATTAAGTGGCTTTTATTACTAATAAAGCACATTGTACTCCTATCTTCAGGAAATCTACTGCCAATGTCTCCTCAGTTTTTCTCCATGTGAGGGAACATCATCCTGTAAAAATCTTTGAATCATTGCCCTCAAGTTGACCTCTCTGATTGCTCTCATATATACATGGTGCCTTTTCAAGTATAGATATAGGTCACTATCAATGAATACTCAGCTCCTTTTGAATCAGTGAATCATAGTAATGTTTTTGTGGGCAATAAATACTAAAGAAACAGATGCCGAAATTTCTAATATTCTCTTTTATTTAAATAACTAGGGGCCTGGTGCACAAAATTCATGCACGGGAGGTGGGGGGGGTCTCCTCAGCCTGCGTGCACCCTCTGTCACATTCCAGGACCCTGGCTGCTCTGGGCTTAGGTGCGGGCTTACAGGCTCAGGGTGGCCTAGTTACCAAGAACGCCTGTCCCAGAGACACAGGCCTTTTGGTGCTGGCATGCATGCAAGAGGCCACAGAATGAGAACCTTCACTGGCACCTGCACCATGGAGACGTGGGGTGAAGCTCCAGGCCCCACCCCTGGCTCCCCAGCTTCTGCGTGTGCCTCCCTGACCCCAGCTCCCCGGCACTCGCATGTGCCGCCATGGTGATGCAGGGGAAGTACCTGCCCCGCCCCAGCTGCCCGGTGCCTGAGTATGCAAATTTACCCATCATCTTTGTCAGGTTAATTTGCATACCCACTCTGATTGGCTGGTGAGTGTAGCGGAGGAATGGTTAATTTACATGTTTCTCTTTTACTGTATAGAATTCAAGAACAGTTAAAACATATGTTCCTAGTGACTTAGTAAACCGAAATTTTGTTCCTGGAAATACTTTCCTCAGTGAGCATATAGCTTGTCTACCACAGATCTCAAGATTTGGAATTTGTGAAATATTTTATCTGCTTCTCTTATTCCCCCCTTTTTTTTAATTCAAAAGATTATCCTTATTTCACAATGGCAAAAGCTGAAAGTCAAAGTAACTATGACAAGTTTATTATTATGATGAGAGCATTACTATTATTACTAAAGGTTATATTGAATATGGTATTCAATATTCAAGTTACTATTGCTGCATAACACATCACCCTAAAACTTAATGCTTTAAAACAACAAAAATAATTTCATTGTCTACACAGTTTATTTGAGCCAGGAATTTTCAGTAAAGGTTCAGCTTGGTTATTCAGGCTCAAATCTCACATGTGGTTATGATTAGATGGTTATTGGAGCTGGAATTTCAGGGGCACTGAAGCAGAAGGGAGCTGGCCAGACACTCTTTTCCCTTCATGTCACATGAGGGCCTCTCCATGTGGTATGTTTAGATGGGCTAGTTTGGGCCTTCCTCATGGCCCTGCATGGAGCTCTCAAGACAGCAGAACTGCTTACATGGCCTCTCAGGGCTCCAATACAGTACAAAAAAGAACCAGTAGACACTATCACTTTTTAGGACCTAGCCTCAGAAATTGCATTGCATTACTTTTGCATGCAATGCAGAAGTTACATATTGTTAGTTAAAAGCCCACCAGATTTAAGGGGAGGCAACATAGATCCAACTTGTCCAAAGGAGAAATGTCAATATTACTTTGTAAGAAGAACATGTGGGATGGGAGATATTGTTGTAGTTATCTTTGGAAAATACAGCTTGTCATACTTGGTATTTGTAGTTCTTTATGTATTATTGATGTATGTATCATATTTAAACAAAATGTTTTTGATATCTTGATCAATAGAAAAGACATCAGTAAGTGGATCGCTATGCTTTCCTGCATTTATCCAGGACTATAGGGAAAAAATCTATTTAGACTAAGAAGACTTAACTAAAGAACCATCAACACAATTCTTCAAGCTTATTTGGTTGTGAAGCCCTATTGATAGCACTTCTATCAAGCTACAAAACAGTCACAGGGATGTAGAGTCACGCATAGAGATTATAGTCAATAATGTTGTAATAACTATGTATGATGTCAGGTGGGTACTAGATTTATCAGGGGATACCTTTGTAAGTTATATAAATGTCTAACAGTTATGCTATACACCTGAAACTAATATAATATTTAATGTTAATTGTAATTAAAAAATAAATTTAAAAAACATTTCCTGAAATACAGTTTGAAAAATTGTATGAATCAATAGTAGCAACTTTTTCTGAAGATTTATGATTTTAAGAATTACAAATGGTCTGTTTTAGTAGTATCATATGTAATACACTTGTAGTCAAAAATTACAAAAATTTTATATTTCTGTGTTTGCACTATGTGTTGATATGTTGTTTCAATTTTATTGAGATTTATTGTTTGATGCTCTGTCATTGATAAAAAGGACTTTTTAATTGAATTTGGTATCTTCAGTGTTAAACATGGTTTAACATATAATTTCGATTGGCATTTCCAGTGAAGGAAAAAAAAAGTGAAAGTACATTGATAAACATTGAACAAGAAATTACTTGGTGTGTACATAATTAATTCTGCTTCACTCCATTTCTTAAATGATTGGTATATCCCCATCATCCAAAACCTTAGAAATTATGGTTTTATAATAACTTAATCATAGAGTATAGATCACAATTCTTAAAAGATAGCTAATGAATGCATTATTTATTATTCTAGGCCAAGTTTAGCTAGAGAATAATTTCAAATGTTTTAATGGATATCCACAATGTATTTTTGTTCGATTAGAGTTTTAAATGAGAACCAAGAGCAATGGTGACCTTTAAATATCCTATTCATTTTAAAACTACAGCAGATAATTTAAAACCAATTAATTATAAGCATTAAAAGTAAATGAATTATTAGCATTCATGAATTCTATATCAGCCAATTTGTTTTTGTTCCCAAACACTTGAAGTACCTATTTTATAATTTCTTGGAGATGTAACCATAGGAACGAAGTGGTTGCCAACATAAACATTTATAATTAATGAGGGTATGTTTTCACTTTTTTGAATCATTTTGAAATGTATCTAGAACTTAGGTAATATACATCAAGGACTACAGTTTTGTTCAAAGTTAAAAAGTTGTCTTTAAACCTCTCCACTCCCTAGGGCTCATTTATTTAAGAAGCATTCACAGATACTTGCTTTGTGCCAGGTGTTATGTTAGACACCATGAGGAATAAAATAGTAATCAAACATTGTCATTACCAACTAGGAGCTTAATATATAGGTGGAATGGTACATTTACCCAGGTGAGTGTGCTATCACCTAGAATGTGCAAAGTATCATAAAATAGGAATAAACCAAGTTGTTTCCTGTGAAAATAATTTTCTGCACAAATGGCACTGTCTACCACCTCTTATCCCTAAAAGTCTACTGGTATGAAAATGCAAATAAAATACCTTCAATCTATAGTTCTGGCAGTATATGTAATTCTGTGAAATGAGTTAAGGCCTTAACCAAGAAAAGAGTATAATTTCTCCCCTTGATTTGCAAATGGTTTAAGAGGAGAATTCCATTCCTTTCTATCTCCCTTCTTCCCTCCCCCCAACCCCAACCAAACCCTTCCCTTGGGATTTACATCTATATTCATTCTCTCTCTCTCTCTCTCTCTCTCTCTCTCTCTCTCTCTCTCTCTCTCTTCTCTCTGCATCTCCATTTCTATATCTATTTGTCTCCATACCTCAATAGAGGAGTATGATATATAATAGAAGGAAAGAAGGCAAGTAGAAGAGGCAGAAAAAAGGAAATGAGTCTAGTGAAGGAGTTGAATGATATCCAACTGAAGAACCTGAGAATCCTTTCTTACTAACCAGTACTACTATTGCCTGAAAGACATGACTTCATAATCTCTGATTTAACTGCGTCAATCACAGTAACAGACTGGTTGTCAATGTATATTTTTAATTATGTTTACAATACTTTTCCATATAAAAGACTAGTGTTCTAAAACACTGATTCAATCATGTTTCTGTATTTCTGCCATATAAACACACAGGCTTGATGCTTCTCTAAATCTCCAGATCTTAGAATTGAATTGCAGAGCTTTTAGATGACAGAGTCAACATATTGGCTGAATAGACTTCATCAGTTCTTCTATGGTGTTGGCAGAACAGAGTTAATTCACACTATGGGCCTTATATTTTCTATAATTAAATGTATGTATCTTTGATTACTTTTTGACTTGACTTTCATTATAACATAAGAGATATATTCCTTGGAAAATATAAAATGAAACCAAATAAAATGCAAGAGTCACAAAAGAGAATAAAGAACCACATTCTGTATGACTTGAAACCCTATATTTAAAAAGAAAATGCTAATTTTCTGACAAAACGCTAATATGATTACCATAAACTATCATGCATAAACTTATTCATAGTTAACAAAAAGTTTAAAATCCTTAGAAGTATAAAACAAAAACTTGACAGCTTCATTAAATCTGGATTTTGGAGTTAGGTTTCCTACCACTTTGTGAATGCCCTTAGCTCATTTCTAAATATAAACACTGGACAGACAGAGAAGAGAATAGCAGGGGTAAGGAACCTTTTTTCTGATGAGGACCATTTGGATATTTGTAATATCATTTGCAGGCCACAGAAAAGTTTCCACTTAAAATTAGCCTGCTATATTTGGTCAAACATTTCATTAACTCACCCCTAATGCCTTGACAGGGCCAGACCAAATAATTTCATGGGCCTTATACAGCCCATGGGCTGGATGTTCCCCACTCCTGGAATAGGGGAACATAAAAGAGGCAAGGAACCAGCAGAATCAGCAATCCATAAATAAAAAGAGGAAAATCCTTATTAGAAATGTGTTATATGGATAATGACAGGAGCCAAAGGAGTGAGTACTGAGGATTTAAGAGACTTACGGTAACGAAAAGAATAAATTCTAGAAATTATCAGCACAGTATATATTTTATCAAGCTCTGAATTTGAGGTATTTTTACATTTTGATTTTTCATTATTAAAATTTCATTTAATGAGATAGTTTTTTCCCCTCTCAATACTAGCCTTCTTATTGGTTAAATGTTATAGTCCTTTTGCCTTCTTCTTTGCAGAAACTTGTTTCATGAATCAAGGAAGGGAGATACCTAAATATTCTATAGTGGTTATTTCTTCTCCCAACACTACATTCCTCTCTGCCATTAACTTTGATAATGCTTCAAATAGTTCTGTACTTTACCTCCTTCTGTTGATTTAATCATTTTGTAGGCTTGGTGAGCTTTTCTTTAAAGGAGTGTGACCTAATTTTTACCTGAGACATAAACTTCTCTCTCTGACAAGGTCAGCGCCATTCCGTCCTGTATAGCACCTGTGCAGAAGTAAGATTAGAAAAAGCTAGGGCCTTTGCATGTTTCTAATAGATGAGATCAGGTGAACACAATATGCACGGACTTTCACATCATCCATTTAAATGAGCCAGAAAACATTTTCCCAAGGTTTGTGAATTCATCTAGGTTTACCATTTTGTCATTTAGGGGACTCCCTTAAATGACAGAGTGCAATGTTCAATCACTGGCTAAGGTCTGACCTTGGTTTCAGGATGGCTAATGCTCAAAGAAAATCAAAACATCAGGCTTCATTTGCCTCCTTCCTTCTCCACCTGTAGTTCGCAGTGGTTTAATTTCCCAGATCAAGCTAAATTCAAGCACCATATAAAAGTTACAATCAGGCCTTAAGGGTGGTTTCTTGCGGTAAAGGGCTTATATTTACAAGTGAGCCATTTTTATTCTTAGCTCAAGCACACCTTCCCTAAATATCCTAAAAAGACACTAGGAAAATCCTCAGATGAAAGTTCTGTAAAAGGAAGGAAGTACAGCAGATTCTCAAATGTTGTTTTATTCAATGTTTGTTACAATGTTGATGAAATGCCTTAAGAACTTAACTGTTCTTTTATCAATTCACCTGCGGTGAAATTGGTTTTGTTATATGTTGTTTCGCTTAAAGTCCAAGAACCTATTGACAACATTGAGGACTTACTGTATAGGAAAGTCAACAAATTCTGACTCTTAGTTGAACACCTTATTAATGCTTAAGAGTAGGTTGATTTTAATAGCCTCAAACTCTACTGCAATGTATTTTATTTAAATAAACTTCTTAAATTAGAACAAAATTTTATATTTACAGAATTATTAGAGCTGGTATAAAGTTCCTGAGTACCCCACACCCAGTTTTACCTATTTTAACATTCTACATTAGTAGAGTATAATAATCCCTCATTTAACATCCTCAATAGGTTCTTGGAAACTGTGACTTTAAGCAAAACAACATACAATGAAAACAATTTTCCAATTAATTAATAATGGGAAAATTAATACAAATAAGAGTTAAGTTCCCATGCTTATTCTAATCACAAAAACATCACCAAACTTCTAAATAAAGACCCCCAAAATGTAATATTAAACACTGAAATAAATGTAAGCTATACATACATTTTAAAAAGATGAATTAAAACAAGTAAGATAATTCTTTTCCAACCTGTTTATTCCAGTTCAAGGTGGCGGTCACTGGAGCCTATCCTGGCAGCCCATGGTGCAAAGCAGGAACCTACCCTGGATAGGACGCTATTCCATTGCAAGGCACACTCATATCCACACCCACACCCACACCCACACCCACACTCATTCAGACTGGGACTATGTAAACACATCAATTACCCTCACGTGCACAGCTTTAGGATGTGGGAGGAGTCCCTGGAGAAAACCCATGCAGACTTGGGGAGAATGTGCAAACTTCCCATAGACAGTGACTGGCTGGAATCGGGGTGTTTTTTTGTTTTGTTTGTTTGTTTGTTTGTTTGTTTGTTTTGTTTTGTTTGTTTAACCATCTATGTTATAGCAAAACAACCTTGAACAAAATGACATTATTTGAGGACCTGCTGTATATGTGCCACAACTAATAAAACAATATTGATACATTAGTATTAACTAAAGTTGATATTTTGTGTGGATTTCCTTAGTTTTTACCTACTGTTCTTTTTCTTTTCCAGATTCCATCCAGACACTGCATTACCTTTAGTTGTCATGTCTCCTTATGCTCTCTTGGCTGTGACAGTTTCTCAAACATTACTTGTTTTTGAAGACCTTGACACTTTTGAAGAGTACTGGTCAGGTATTTTATAGACTGTTCCTCAGTTGGTGTTTTTCTCATAATTAGACTGAGTTTATGGGTTTTAGGGAGAAAGATTAAAGAGGTAAGCCATTCTCATCACAGCAGATTAAACGTATATGATCTCCAAATGTCTTAACACTGATGATATTAATCTTGACCACCTGGATGAGGTAGTGTTGTCAGGTTACTCCAATGTAAATTTACTATCCCTCGTTTCCCCAACTTTTATATACTCTACTCTTTGGAAGTCACTATGCACAACCACACTATGTTCCACCTCCTTGAGAGCAGAGTATCTACATAAATCTTCCACAAGGGAGTTTTGTCTGTTCTCTTCCATTTATATCTTTAATCAATCATGTATGTTAGTATGAATTCATGGATATTTATTATTATGATTTGTGTTATAATCCAATACTATTTTATTGTGTTGCACAAATTGTCCCAGCTTTGGCCATTGGGAGCTCTTTCAGTTGGCTTCTCTGTCCTTTTGATATATCCCCATCATTGTGTTTTCTTGTTTTTTTGTTTTGTTTTGTTTGAGAACTGCCTTATTTTCTGGCATTAGAAGATGCTTTGGCATTAAAAGATATACATTTCCTGCTCCAGTCTTTGAATCAGTCATTTCTTTAAAAATCCTTGGCTCCCTTTATTGGAGAATGGTATTAGAAATGAAGATCTGGGCGCTAGGCATGCTTATTGCTACTGGGGTGTCATTTACATTTAGGCTCTGCCAGTTGACAGAGCAAGGAAACTTATGTGTGTATACTAGGCCATGTAAAGACACATATGTATAATGATTTCTACGTGTCTATCTTTACAAATATTAAAGCAGTTATGAGTGCATAGTAATATCTTTTATTGAAAAGACTATTTTGTCTCCATTGTATGCTCTTGCCTCTTTTGTCAAATATTAATTGATCATGCTGGCTTGTATCGATTTCTGGGTTCTCTGTTCTGTTCCACTGGTCTATATGTCTGTTCTGATGCCAGTACCAGGCAGTTTTGTGAACAGTGGCTTTGTAGTATAGCTTGATATCTGGTATTGTGATTCATCCTGCATTGTTCTTCTTTCTCAAGATTGCTGCAGCTATTCGGGATCTCTTTTTATTCCAGATGAATTTTTGGAGAATTTGTTCTAGGTCTTTGAATTATACTGTTGGTATTTTAGTAGGGATTGCGTTAAATTTATAGATTGCTTTGTGTAGTGTGGACATTTTAATAATGTTGATTCTACCAATCCATGAACATGGTATATTCTTCCATTTGTTCATATCTTCCTCTATCTCTTTCATCAGTGTCCTTTAGTCTTCCGAGTACAGGTCTTTTACATCCTTAGTTAAGTTTATTCATAGGTATCTTAATTTTTTTGGTGCAACGGTAAATGGAATTTTTTGTTTGTTTTGTTTTGCTTCTCTTTCTGTGAGTTCATTATTAGTCTATGAAAAGGCCATAGATTTCTGGGTATTAATTTTGTATCCTGCTACTTTGCCAAATTCACTTATTAGGTCCAGTAGTTTATCATGTCATCTGTGAATAAGGATAGTTTTACTTCTCCTTTTCCAATTTTGTTGAGGATTTTTGGTACCTTTTATTTCTTCTTCTTGTCTGATCACTATGGCTAACACTTCCAGTACTATATTGAACAGGAGTCATGAAAGTGAGCATTGTCTTGTTCCCATTCTTAGGGAAAATGAGTTTAGTTTTTGCCCATTGAGTATGATGTTGGCTGTAGGTTGGTCATATAAGGCTTTTATTATGTTGAAGTATGATCTTTCTATTCCCACTTTACTGAGAATATTTATCAAGAAATATTTATCAAGAAATATTGAGAAATTCTTGAGAATATTTATCAAGAAAAAGTGTTGGATTTTGTCAAATGGTTTTTCTACATCGATTGATATAATTATGTGATTTTTGTCTCTCAGTTTTTTTTATGTGATGTATCACATTTATTGATTTGCAGATATTGTACCATCCTTGCATCCCTGGAATAGATCCCACTTGGTCATGGTGTATGATCTTTCTAATGTAATGCTGAATTCAATCTGCTAGAATTTTGTTGAGGATTTGGGCACCTATTTTCATTAAGGATATTGGCCTGTAGTTCTCTTTCTTTGTGGTGTCTTTATCTGGTTTTGAAATTAGAGTAATGCTGGCTTCCTAGAAAGAGCTTGGAAGTGTGCCTGCCACTTGAATTTTTTTGAATAGTCTGAGGAGAATATGTTTTAGTTCTTCTTTGAATGCTTAGTAGAACTCCCCTGTAAAAGCCATCTGGACCAGGGCTTTTGTTTGTTGGAAGATTTTTGATCGCTGCTTCTATTTCTTTGGTAGTTATCAGCTTATTCCGGTATTTTTATTCTTCTTGATTGACTTTTGAGAGCTTGTATTTTTCTAAGAATATGTCCATTTCATCTAGGTTGTCCATTCTGTTGAAATAGAGTTGTTCATAGTATTTTTTCATAATCATTTATATTTCTGTGGGGTTGGTTGTTACTTCACACCTCTTTCATTTCTGGTTGTATTTATTTGGGTCCTCTCTCTTTGCTTCTTGGTGCACCTGGCTAGAGGTTCATCAATCTTGTTGATCCTTTCAAATAACCAGCTCTTGATTTTGTTGATCTTTTGTATTTGCTTTTGTCTCTATGTCATTTATCTCCACTCTGATCTTTATTATTTCCTTCCTTCTGCTTATGCTGGGCTTTTCTTGTTGCTCTCTTTCTAACTCTTTGAGTTGTAGGGTTAGATAATTTATTACCATCTTTTCTTGTTTTTTAAGATTGGCTACAGAACTATGAACTTCCCTCTCAAGACTGCTTTCATCCCTAATTGGTTTGGATCAGTGGATAGAGCGTCGGCCTGCAGACTGAAGGTCCCAGGTTTGATTCTGGTCAAGGGCATGTACCTTGGTCCCCAGTAGGGGGTGTGAAGGAGGCAGCTGATTGATGTTTCTCTCTCATCAATGTTTATAACTCTCCCTCTCCCTTCCTCTATGAAAAAATCAATAAAATATATTTTGAAAAAAAGACTGCTTTCACTGTGTCCCATTGATTTTGGATCATTGTGTTTTCATTGTTATTTGTTGCCATGACACTTTTTATTTCTTCTTTGATCTCTTTGGTAACCCAGTCATTGTTTAATAGCATGCCATTTAGCCTCCAGGTGTTTGATTTTTTTAATTTTTATTTCGGTTGATTTCTAGTTTTATGCCATTGTGGTCTGAGATGGTGCTTGATTTGATTTCTATCTTCTTGAATTTGAAGAGACTTTGCCTGTGACCTAATATATGGTCTATCTTTGAAGATGACAAATGTGCTCTTGAGAAGAATGTATATTCTGTGGCTTTGGTGTGAAATTTCTGAAGATGTCATTAATTCCATCTGATCTAGTGCATCATTTAGAATTGATGTTACTTTGCTGATTTTTTTGTTTAGAGGATTTGTCCAGTGGTCATAGTGGGGTATTAAAGTCCCCTACTATTACTGTACTGCTGTCAATCTCTCCCTTGATATCCTCAAGAAGGCTTATTTTATGTATTTGGGTGCTCCTGTATTGGGTGCATATATATTTACCAGAGTTATTTCTTCTTGTTTGATTGCTCCCTTTCTTTCACTTTGAGATCTAATTTGTCAGATATGTTTTGTTACCCCAGCTTTTTTTCATTTCCATTCGCCTAAAAAACATTTTTTCATCCCTTCATCATCAGTCTGTGTGCGTCTTTTTTTCTGAGGTGGGTTTCCTGTAGACAGCAGATATATGGGTCATGTTTTCTTATCCACTCAGTTACCCTATGTCTTTTGATTGGGGCATTTAATCCACTTACATTTAAAGTTATTATTGATAGGTACTTGTTTGTTGTCATTTTTCTTCTTTATGCCTGTGTTCCTTCTTCCCTTCCTATTTCTTCTTTTTATAGCAGACCTTTTAGCATTTCTTGCATTACTGGTTTGGTGATAATAAACTCCCTTAGTCCTTTTTTGTCTGTGAAGCTCCTGATTTCACTCTCAATTTTGATTGATAGCCTTGCTGGGTACAGTATTCTTGGATTCAGTCCCTTGCTTTGCCTGACTTTTATATTTCATTCCATTCCCTTCTGTCCTGATGTATTTCTGTTGAGAAATCAGGCAATAATCTAATGGGAGATCCTTTGTAGGTAACTAACTTTCTGTATCTCTCTGGCAGCCCTTAAGATTCTTTGTTGTTGGTGTTTGCCAATTTAATTATAATGTGTCTTAGTGTTGATCTTTTGGGGTTCATCTTGTTTGGGACTCTGAGCTTCTTGGACTTGTGTGAGTTTTTTCTTCCAGATATCAGGAATGTTTTCTGTCATTATTCTTTCAAACAGGTTTTCTATTCCTTGCTCAGTTTCATCTCCTTCTGATACCCCAATATGTGGATATTGTTTCGTTTGGTGTTGTTCCAAAGTTCCCTTAGGCTCTCCTCCTATTTTTTAAGGTTTTTTTGTTTTTCTAGTTTCTGCTCTGCTTGGGTACTTTTTTCTACCTTGTTTTCTAGCTCACTGATGCGGTCCTCTGCTTCTTCTAGTCTACTGTTGATGCCTTCTATTGAGTTCTTTATTGCAGCAATGTCATTTTTCACTTATTCTTGTTCTTCTTCATTTCCTTTTGGTTCTTACACATATTGTTGAATTTGTCTTCCATTCTTTTCAGCCACCTATGACCATTTCTCTGAATTCTTTCTCTGACATATTGCTTGCCTCTATTTCATTTACTTCATTTTCTGGTGATTTCCCCTTTTCTTTTGTATGTGGGCTGTTTCTTTGTCTCCCCATGATGGCTCCTCTCAGGGTTTCTGGTTATGTAGCGCTCTCTCTCCTGCATTGACTTTCTTTAGGCAATGCCAGCTGTGTTTAATTCGCCAGTTCTGGGTGGATGCTCTTTGATTCAGCTGTTCCTTCTGCTCTGTGAGAAGGCGCAGGGCCTGTCCACAAATTCACACTGTTTGTCTTCCCCTGAGAAGACCTCCCAGGCACCCATGGTCAGGGAGGCTGGAGTTCTGGCATTTGCGGATTTGCAGCTGAGGTAACTGGTCCCTGGGCTTTGTGGTTGTAAGTTCCTGGGATGTATCTGAGATCTCCCTGGTTGAAGGTAAGGCTGGGGTTCTGATCACAGTCAGTATCCGATCACAGCCATCTCCCCTTCAAGATAGCGTGGCCTCTGCAGCAGAGCTGGCTGCTCTAGGAGAGATTTCAGCCACAGTAGAGGCTGCCCGATCACAGATGGCCAGTTTGCCAGTCCTCAACCATCACTCGGAGTTTAGTTTTCCCTCATTCACAAATACTGACACTCCCTGCATGCCCACACACTCTCCTTTCTTTCTCTCACTCTCATACTATCTAGCAGCCTGCAATCCTGTCGGCAGCCATCTTGGATCTCTGCCAAACTATCTTTTAAAGTGGCTGTGCCAATTTTCATTCCCACCAACAATGAATGAATGAGAGTCATTGTTCTTCATTCCTGCCATTGTCGTTCTGCATCCCTGCCAGCAATTGGTATTATCAGTTTGGGGATTTTTGTTGTTTTTCTGTTTTATTTTTACAATTTTAATACATGTATGCAATGCCTCTTTGAACTTACTTCACTGAGAAAATCTTTTTCTATCCATTTCTTTCAAGAAATCAAACTTTCTTACTGATCATGATGCATGTATGAAAGGAGAAGAAAAATAATTTACTCAAAAATTATTTGGCAAGTTTTCTATAAACAACACAAAAACAATGATTTCCCATGTAGTAATGCACCTTGTGCTCATGTTCTCAGATAACTTAATTTCTCCTTGAAATTAACTTCAAAGGCACAGGTGGTTTGGGGGTAGTAAAGAGTGCCCTGATTGATGTTCTGGAACAGTCCTCTCCTACCATCATGATAGGCATAGACTGGAAATAATTTTTTTCCCTTTAGATTAATCAATTTCACTGCCTCCATTCATTTCAGCAAAGACTTACCAAACATTTATCAATATCCTTTTAGTTTCTATCTTTTAGCTGGTTGTCAGACATTGAATGGCTACAGAAGTTGGCCATCTCAGAAAGCATATGTATGAGTCATGTGGAAGGAGAAGAGGTCTGAAAAATCCCCTGGATATGAGACAGCACATTTTGCAGGGATAGAGTATTGGCCCTGCTTCCCGACTGAATACACCAACATGTGAGTACCATGAGGAAAATTATAATTAAGTGAAAAAAATCTGCGATGGGGATAGTTGGTAGGCTGGGGGAAAGACTCCCATTCAGGACACAATGGCATATTTTATATTCCTCTCTCCACTTTAACCAGGCAATCTTGAGAAAGAGGAAAACTTTAAAGATATCACATTTTCTGATCTCAGACTATATTGCAAAGCTATAATAATCAAAACAGTATGGCACTGGTATAAAAAGAGACACAGAGAAATAAAACAGAATTCAGAGTGCAAAAATAAAACTGTGGTTAGATGGTCAACCCTTATTTGACAAGGCAGCCAAAAACACACAATTAGGAAAAGACAGTCTCTTCAATAAATAGTGTTTGGAAAACTAGATATACACATGCAAAAGAATAAAACTGGATCCTAATTTTACGATGCTCACAAAAATTAACTCAAAATGAATTAAAGACTTAAATGTAAGAACTGAAACCACAAAATTCCTGGAAGAAGTCATAGGGATGGGGTGGGGGGGGAGGAAAAAATAAACAAATAGGACTGCATCAAACTAAAAAGCTTCAACACAGCAAAAGAAACCAACAAAATGAAAAGGTATCCCACTGAGTGGGAGAACATATATTCCAATGATACATCAGATAAGGGGTTATCCTCGAAAATATATAAAGAGCTTATACAACTCAACACAATTGGAAGACAAACAATCCAATAAAAAATAGGCAAAGTACCCAAATAGATACTTCTCCAAAGAGGACACAGATGGCCAATAGACATATAAAAAATGCTCAACATTAATTATCAAAGAATGCAAATTAAAACCAAAATGAGATATAACTTCACACCTTCAGAATGGCTACCATCAATAAATCAACAAACAAGTGCTAGCGAGGATGTGGAGAAAGAACTCTAGTGCACTGTTGGTAGAAATGCACACTGGTGCAGCCACTGTGGTAAATATTATGGAGTTTCCTCAAAAAAAAAATAAATAAATAAAAGGAACTTCCTTTTGACCCAGCAATCCCACTTCTGGGAATATATCCTAAGAATCCTGAAATACCAATCTGAAAGAATATATGCACCCCTATGTTCATAGCAGTGTTATTTACAATAGGCAGGATCTGGAAAGAGCCCTAGTGCCCATCAGTAGAGGAGTGGATAAAAAAAGCTGTAGTACATTTACACAATGGACTATTACACAGCTATGAAAAAGAAGGTAGCCTTCCATATTGTGATAGCATGGATGGACCTGGAGAGTATTATGCTAAGTGAAATAAGCCAGTCAGAGAAAGACAAATACCATATAATCTCACTTATATGTGGAATCTAAGTAACAAAATAAACTGACAAACAAAATACAAACAGAAGCATGGATACATGGAACAAACTGACAGCTCTTAGAAGTAGGGGGAACAGGATGAAAGAATGTGAAGGGATTAGTTTAGAACATATATACTACATTAAAATAAAAAGCTTTTGTATAGCAAAAGAAAACATCAGCAAAACAAAAGAAATTATCAACAAAATAAAAAGGCAACCTATTGAATGGGAGAAAATGTTTGCAAACCACTGTGTTATAAGGGGTTAATATAAAAAAAATAAGGAACTCATACAACTCAAATAGCAAAGAAACAAATAATTTAATTTAAAAATGGGCAAAAGATCCAAATAGTTATTTTTCCAAAGAAGATAAACAAATATCCAACAGGTACTTGAAAAGGTGCTAAACACTAATCATCAGGGAAATGCAAATTAAAACATCAATGAGATATTGCCACATACCTGTTATCAACAAGATAAGGGATAACAAGTGCTGGCCAGGATGTGGAGAAAAGGAAACCCTTGTGCACTATTGGTGGGAATGTAAATTGGTTCAGTTACTAGGGAAAACAACATGGAGGTTCCTAAAAAAAAAAAAATAGAACAACCATATGATCCAGCAACTTCAATTTCTAGGTATATACCCAAAGAAAATAAAATCAGGATCTGTAAGAGATATCTGTACCCCCATGTTCATTTCAGTATTATTCATGATAGCTAAGATATGGAGACAAACAAATTGTTAATGGAAGAATGAATAAAGATGTGAGATACACACACATACACACACACACAGTGAAATATTATTCAGCAATGAGAAAGAAAAATATCCTGTCATTTGCAACAACTTGAATGACCCCAAGGGCATTATGCTAACTAAAATAAGTCACACAGTAAAAGACAAATACTACATGATATCACTTTTATGTGGAGTCTAAAAAAACAAGTTCACAGAAACGGAGTAGAATGGTAGTTGCCAGGGGTTGAAGAATAGGAGAAATTGGGAGATGATGGTCAAGGGGTATAAACTTTCAGTTATAAGATGAACAAGTTCTGGGAATCTAATGTACAACATGGTAACTATAGTTAACGAACTATTGTATACTTGAAAGATGCAAAGAGAATAAATCTTAAAAGTTCTCACCATATACACAAGTAACTATGTGTTGTGATGGATGTGCTAAGTAACTTTATTTTGGTAGAACTTATGGTTTTACTTAGGCCCATACATCTCTTTTTATCCAAAGTAAATATCTTTCTCTATTTCTTCAGACTCAAGTATTTGTGTAGAAATTTTCTTCTTAATCAGGGTATCAAACTTTGACCTACTCATAAATAGTAGTTAAGATGTGAAAAAAGAGAGGTTTTTCAGAATTATATTTTCATTTAAAAATGGACTGGTTTCCCAATAAAAATGTGAGATAAAATGAATAGCTTTTCATTATTATGTCAGGTCACTCAAATATCTCTATTTTAAAACAAATGAGTAAAAATTATAAGACTTCAGATCTAATAAAAAAGTGTTTTTTAAAAGCACCTAATTGCGAGACTTCCAAAGATTCTTACAATAAACATTTGCTATAAACGCCATAAAAGCTGTACAGAGAGAGCTCTGGTCAAGATAGCAGCACAGGTAAACACAATACTTGGAACCATCCACAACCACGTCAAATTTACAAGTAAACTAGTGAACAACCATCATTCAGGGCCATCTAAAATATAGCAAACAGGAGTCCTATTAGTAAAGATATAAAGAAGATGAAATATTTGGTGATGAAAGTCAAGGACCTACAACCAATATTACTAACCACAAAGGCTATCATTTGAAATGATGAAAATCAGTTTGAGGGAATTTTTTTTTGCGGGGGGGGAAGTGGACTTGAAACTGATTTTGCACCAAGTTTTCTTATATACAAGGATAGATTTCAGGCACTATTGTGTTCCTTTTATCATTTGTCTATCTCTGTGCCAATACATCAATGTTGTAATTACTACCCCTTTAAAATACATCTTAAAATCATTACATATGTGTCCTTATCCCCACGTTACCCTCTACCCCCCCACACACACTCATGCCCTCACCCCCCTGTTGTCCATCTCCATTGGTTAGGCCTATATGCTTGCATATAAGTCCTTTGGTTGATCTCTCCCCCTTACATCTTAAGATATTATAGCACATGATCATCTGCCATAGACTTTTAAATTGGTATTAGTTTATGAATTTTACTCCTCTAGATGAATTTTGAAACAATCTGTTTAGTTCCAAGAAAAATTCTATTGGATTTCTATTAGAAATTCATTTAATTTATAGGTTAATTTGGTGTAAAACTGAAACTTTTATAATGAATAGAGCAGGGTTTTGCAGCTATTATGTACTAAATAACTTCTGGACAAAGATCTTGATTTGATTTTTATTGTTTAGATTTACTCATGGGTACTTCAAAATTTCATTGCTATTTTGGAGATAATTTGCCTTATTATATCTCCTAGATGATTATTACTACACCATGAGGACAATATTGATTTTGATCTTTCATTTATCTCTGTTGTACTCCAAGTTTACCTGAAAATAATAGCATTATTAAAGTAAAAACATATCAGGAGTAACCTAGCATCCATTCCAAATGTTTTTACATTTTGTGATTTAACTGTTTATTTCTTTGTTTGTTGGTCATTTGTTTATTTTAATAATATTTTAAAGTAACAACACCAAGCACTCAAATACATGGTTGTACCAAACTGACCAGGTACTAAAAATGATCATGATTTTAAAAAGTACCATTTGACTACCAAACCATAGGATATGAGAGCTTCAGCGGTCATCAGAAATCATATATTTATATATTAATTCAACAAATATTTAAGAAACTACTATATGTACTCAACACATACTGAGTGACTGGCATAGTGCTAGAGGTAACCAAGAAAGCCAAGGTCTCTGCCCTTTCATAGAGCTTATCATCTAATGGAAGAATCAACAAACCTGTTGTAATGATAACCTAGTCAGTTATTTAATCAAACACTAATCCAAGTGTTGCTCTGAAGGTATTTTATAGATGTGATGAACATCTATAATCGGTTGGATTTCAATAAAGTAAATAAGCTTTAACAATGTGAGCCTCACTAATCAGTTAGATGGCCTCCCGTCAATGTAAGGGAGATTATCAGTTGGAGGCCTTCAGGGTTCAAATGAGGTTCCCAGAGGAGAAGAAATTTCCATCTGGACTCTGCATCAACTCCTGCCTAGTTTCCAACCTGCCAGCTTGCCCTAAAGATTTCAGACTTGCCAGCCTCTCAGAATCATTTGAGCCAATTCCTTAAAATAAATTTCCCTAAATATATATGCAATGTAATATATTTACACATGCAGTCTTCTATTGGTTCTATTTCTCTGTAGAATCCCGGTACATCGGAAATATTCAAATTAGGCCAGGACACCATAACGGGTCATGACCAGACAGGAGGAGGTTGCGTGCGCAGGTGAGGCCCAGAGTGAATCCGGAGACAGACATGGTGGCCAGCAGGCTGCTGATCCCTGGCTCAGGCCGCCCCCTGGAACTGGAGCTACAGGGACAGGGAAATGGGGGCTGGCCCGCAGTCTCCAAGACCAAGTGCAGGCCCAGAAAGGAGATGGGGGGCCCACCTCCCGCGGAAGCAGCACAGCTACCTCCCACCTCCCCAGGAATAAGTGTGGGTCCCTCCTGGCTCCTGGGGGCACTGGTGGCTCTCTTCCGCCTTCTGCAGAAGCCACACAGTTCCCATGGAACTAGTGAGGCTCCTAGCAGTGCGCTGCAGTTCCCACCAGCTCCAGCGGAAGTGGCGGACAGCCTACTGCCCATGATATCGTGCGATGGGCTACTAGTAAATATATAATTATAAATTACAATATATGCTATGAAGGGAAGTATTGGCAGGGACGGCATGGAGTGGGGATTGAAGGAGATTCTACTTATGCATCTGATGAATTACCTTCCAGGCTAAGTCCTGAAGCCTAAGAAGCAGCCAGCCAGGTGAAGAGCCTTCATAAAATCTAGATGAAATTGTACTCTCACAGGAGTTTATGAGAGTACCCAACACCCTGGCCAATATGGAACACTATCATTTTATTGTTAACTCTGCCAATTTGCTAGGCAAAAAGTGACATCATGTTACTTTTTCAACTTGTTTTTCTGGAATTTTTTGTGAGGCTGATGTTTTTATATTCTACTAGAGGCCCAGTGCACAAAAATGTGTGCACTCGGGGAGGTCCCTCAGCCTGGCCTGTGCCCTCTCCCAGTCTGGGACCTCTTGGGGGATGCCCACCTGCTGGCTTAGGCACGCTCCCCAGGGGATTGGGCCTAAGCTGGCAATCAGACATCCCTCTGGCATCCCAGAAGCCCTTGGGGGATGTCCACTTGCCAGTGGGGAGCAGGCCTAAGCTGCTGTCGGAAATCCTTAGTGCTGCTGAGGAGGCAGGAGAGACTCCTGCCACCACAGCTGTACTGGCAGCCGTCAGCCTGGCTTGTGGCTGAGCAAACCTCCCCCTGTGGGAGTGCACTGACCACCAAGGGGCATCTCCTGCATTGAGCGTCTGCCCCCTGGTGGTCAGTGTGTGTCATAGCGACCAGTCATTCCCAGTTGTTCTGCTGTTAGGGTCAATTTGCGTATTACCCTTTGATTATATAGGATAGAGGCCTTTTGCATGGGTGGGGGCTGGCTGGTTTGCCCTGAAGGGTGTCCCAGATCAGGTTGGGGGTCCCACTAGGGTGCCTGGCCAGTTTGGGTGAAGGACTGAGGGCTGTTTTCAGGCTGGCCACACCCCCTTCAAGGTGGGGGTCCCTACTGGGGTGCCTGGCCAGCCTGGGTGAGGGGCTGATGGCTGTTTGCAGGCTGGTCAAACCCCCCAGTGGGGAGGGACCCTCACTCCCTGGGGTGCCTCGCCAGCCTGGGTGAGGGGCTGAGGGCCGTTTTATGGCTGGCCACACCCCCTTCAGGGTGGGGGTCCCCACTGGAGTGCTAAACCATCACCCTAAAGTGCTAAAAACAGCACTATTCAATGTCCATACACCTCAAATATTCTCCATTCCTCCACTCTGTATTTAGCTATTCAGCTGTTTTTAGCACTTTAGAGTGAGGGGCTGAGGGCCATTTTCAGGCTGGCTACAGCCCCTTCAGGGTGGGGGGCCCCACTGGGGTGCCTGGCCAGCCTGGGTGAGGGGCTGATGGCCATTTTCAGGCTGGCTATGGCTGCAGGATGGAAGCAGGTATCTGGGATTTCTTTACCTTCTATAATTCAACTTTGTAACCTTGGTCCAGCTAGAAGCTTCCTGGCAAACCAGCACTTCCTTGAGCGGAGGCCAGACCAGCTGGAAACAGGTATCTGGGATTTATTTTTCTTCTATAATTGAAACTTTGTAGCCTTGAGCAGAGCTCAGGGCCAGCAGGGCCAGAGGGAAGCTTGGCTTTCTCCATCGTCGGGGGCAACCCGAGCCTCCTGCTCGCTCCATCTCCATGGCCTTTGCCATCTTTGTTACGAAGTGAGGGTTAATTTGCATATTACCCTTTTATTATATAGGATATCATTCGAATGTCTCTTTGCTGTTACAGTTTTGACTAGGATGGCTCAATAGTAGCTCCAAGAACAGTGTCTTGTATGTAGATAGTACCATATATTAGTAGAGGGGGAGGAGACCTAAGGAGTTGCCAATTCAATCTATGCTCAATGCAAGAATTCCTCTGATAGAATCAATTAGATTTTTAGCTTCTGCTTGGTTATGCTCAATGACAGGGCTAATTGGAGAACCACAGATTATCCTGGAAAGAATGAACTTTACATATCATCATTAGATTCATTCGTAAATTCACTCATGTCAACAAATATCTATTGAGTTCTGTAAAAGGAAATAATCCAACCTCTTCATTTTAAAGATGAGTGACTTGGGGGTCACAGAGTTTAACTGACTTTTGATACTTTCTTAGGCAAGAGAGAACAACAAATCAGGGACAAGAATCAGGGTGCTCTAATTCAAGCCCATTATTCTTTTTGATAAAATGATATTTCCCGGAAACACTAAGGGAAAATAAAAATCTATATCCACATACAAGTAGATATAAAAGCCCTTTCTTGTAACATTATAGCTAAGGTGTTCATAAGTTTCAGTATTATCTTCTCAAGATTCTCTCAAGAGGTAGAATAAGAAAATTTAATAGGCTGCTTTCTGATGTTACATATTAGGAGCCATCTATGAGCGTAATTAGTCCATGTACATTCATTAGATTTAGTTCCATTTTGGTTATTTTGTTTTTTGAATTCTACTCCTTTAATCATAAATTGGGAAAATCACATTTAAGAATTGAATAACAAAGGCATTTGAAAACTATACCTATGTGGCCTTGTCTATATTTAAAAATGTGTTTCTTAAAAATTGGTATCTTAACATCTAAATGCCTATTGAGATAGTTAAGCACTTGCTTCTAGCTTAGAGCACTGACCTTCAAATGATTATCTTGTTTTTACCAGTAATAATTAGGAAAGAGAGAGAAAAATTCCATGAAAGAGCCTAAGACTTGCATAAAGATGTTATTCTACATTCTTCCACTCTGTATTTAGCTATTCGGTCAGTATTTGAAGTGTATGGACATTGAATAGTGCTGTTTTTAGCACTTTAGGGTGATGATTTACCTTTAGAGCCAAAAGCAAAAATAGGTAAATCTTTAAGTGATCCCTGATGAGTAACAAAAAAGATAATGATGACAATATTATTTCAGTCAACCTGACAAGCTGCCCATATCTGAGAAGCTGGTGGTCTGGCCACTGACTGAAAATATGCAGCTATAATTTTATGATGCATTTGATGCAACTGTATAATTTTGAATGTTGTTTCATCACTCATAATCATTCCTTGGATAAAACCTTAATGTTCTGTTGTGCTGCATTGGCTCTAAAAATGGACCTGAAACAATATCAATGATTATTATGCTATAAAACATTAATGAATTGACATTATGTCCTATTAGAAATATGGACTTATTTTATTTATACTAAGCATTATTGAATTCCAAGTCAGGTCCTCTTGCTATTCTAGTATATTGCTCATTAAAAAAGAATTCTTTATTGTTTAAAGTATTGAATATGTCTCCTTTTCCCCCCATTGACATCTTATTGGCCACTCCCGCTCCCCAACACATGCACTCATCCCCTAGTTTCTGTGTCCATTGGCTATGCTGATATGCATGCATACAAATCCCTTGGTTAATCTCTTACCACTCCCCACACACACCCTCCTCTGTCTTCCCTCTGAGGTTTGACAGTCTGTTCAATGGTCTGGATCTGGATCTATTTTCATACATCATTTTATGTTGTTGATTATATTTCACAAATGAGTGAGATCATGTGATATTTATCTTTCTCCATCTAGCTTATTTTGCCTAGCATAATTCTCTCCATGTTCATCCATGCTGTTGCAAATGATAATAATTCTTTCTTTTTTGCAGCAGTGTAGTATTCCATTGTGTAGATGTACATCAGATTTAATCCACTCACTTGCTGATGTGTATTTAGGCTGTTTCCAAACCTTAGCTATTGTAAATTGTTCTGCTATGAACATAGTAGTGCATATATCCTTTCTGACTGGTGATTCTGATTTCTTGGGATATATTCCTAGAAGTGGGATTACTGGGTCAAATGGGATTTCCATTTTTATATTTTGAGGAAACTCCATACTGTTTTCCACAGTGGCTGTATCAGTCTGTATAACCATCAGCAGTGCATGAGGGTTCCTTTTTCTCTACATCCTTACCAGCACTTGTCTTTTGTTGATTTCTTGATGATAGTCATTCTGACAGGTGGAGATGGTACCTCATTGTCATTTTGATTTGCATCTCTCAGATGATTCATGACTTTGAGCATATTTTCATATCTCTCTTGGATTTCTGTATGTCCAATTTTAAAAAGTGTCTGTTTAGGTCCCTTGCTGATTTTTTAAAAAAATATTCTTATTGATTTCAGAGAGGAAGGGAGAGGGAGAGAGAGAGATAGAAAATCAATTATGAGAGATAATCATTTATCTACTGCCTCTTTCATGCCCCCTACTGGGGATTAGGCCTGCAATCCAGGCATGTGTCCCTGACTGGAATTGAACAATGGGTTCTTCAGTCCTCAGGTCAATGCTCTATCGACTGAGCCAAACCAGCTAGGGCCCTTCCCCATTTTTTGATTGGATTGTTTATCTTCCTTTTGTTCAGATGTATGAGTCCCCTATAAATTTTGGAGATTAGACCCGTATGGGAGATAATATTGGCAAATATGTTCTCCCATGCAGTGGGCTTTCTTCTTGTTTTGTTGATGGTTTCTTTTGCTGTGCAGAAGCTTTTTATTTTGATGTAGTCCCATTTGTTTATTTTCTCCTTAGTTTCCATTGCCTTAGGAGCTGTATTGGTAATGATATTGCTACAAAATATGTCTGATACTTTGCTACCTGTGAATTCTTCTAAGACTTTTATGGTTTCCCATCTTATGATTAAGTCCTTTATCCATTTTGAGTTTATTTTTATGTATAGTCTAAGTAGGTGATCTAATTTCATTTTTTGCATGGATCTGTCCAATTTTCCCAACACCATCTATTGAATAGTCTGTCTTGACTCCATTTTATTCTCTTGCTTCCTTTGTCAAATATTAATTGAGCATAATGGCTTGGGTAATTTCTGGGTCCTCTGTTCTTTTCCAGTGGTCTATATGTCTGTTCTTGTGCCAGTACCAGGCAGTTTTGAGAACAGTGGCTTTGTAATATAGCTTCATATCTGGTATTGTGATCCCTCCAACTTTGTTCTTCTTTCTCAGGATTACCGTGGCTATTCGGGGTCTTATTTTACACCTGATGAATTTTTGGAGAGTTTTTCCTAGGTCTGTGAAATATGCTGATGGTATTTTTATGGGGATTGCATTGAATATATAGATTGCTTTGGATAGTATGGACATTTTACTGATGTTGATTCTACCAATCCATGAACACAGTATATTCTTCCATTTGTTATGTCTTCTCTATCTCTTTTTTTAATATCCTGTAGTTTTCTGAGTATATGTCTCTTACTTCCTAAGTTAAGTTTATTACTAGGTATCTTTTTTAATATATATTTTTATTGATTTCAGAGCGGAAGGGAGAGGGAGAGAGAGGGAAACATCAATGATGAGAGATAATCATTGATTGGCTGCTGCACGCCCCCTCTTGAGAATTGAACCCAGAACCTGAGCATGTACCCCAACTGGGAATCGAACAGTGAGCTCCTGGTTTATGGGTCAACACCCAACCACTGAGCCACGCCAACTGGCATTCCTAGGTATCTTATTTTGTTGTTGTTGTTGTTGCAATGGTAAATGAGATTATTGTTCATTTTCTCTTTCTGTGAGTGAATTAGTGTATAAAAAAGCCATAGATTTCTGGGTGTTAATTTTTATCCTTCTACATTGGCAAATTCATTTATTATGTCTAATAGTTTTTTGATGGATTTTTAGGGTTTTCTATGTACAATATTATGTCATCTGTGAATAATGACAGTTTTACTTCTTCTTTTCCAATTTGGATGCCTTTTACTTCTTATTTTCTGATGTCTATGGCTAGCACTTCCAGTACTATGTCAAACAGGAGTGGGAAACATGGCATCACTGTCTTGTTCTTGTTCTTAGGGGGAACGGTTTTCATTTTTGCCCATTGAGCATGATGTTGGCTGTAGGTTTGTCATATAAGGTTTTTATTATGTTGAAGTATGATCCCTTTATTCCAACTTTGCTGAGTGTTTTTTATCAAGAAAGAGTGTTGGATTTTGTCAAATGCTTTTTCTGCATCAATTGATATGACTGTAATTTTTATATCTCAATTTGTTTATGTGATGTATCACGTTTATTGATTTGCGAATATTGTACCAGCCTTGCATCCCCAGAATAAATCCCACTTGGTCACGGTATATGATCTTTCTAATGTAATGCTGGATCTGATTTGCTAGAATTTTGTTGAAGATTTTAGCATCTATGTTCATCAGTGATATTGGCCTGTAATTCTCTATCTTTGTAGTGTCTTTATCTGGTTTTGAGATTAGGGTAATGCTGGCTTCATAGAAAGAGCTTGGAAGTGTTCCTTCCTCTTGAATATTTTGGGATAGTCTGAGGAGGATAGGTTCTAGTTCTCCTTCAAATGTTTGGAAAAATTCCCCTGTGAAACCATTTGGTCCAGGGCTTTTGTTTGCTAGTAGTTGTTTTTATTATCATTATTATTGCTTCAATTTCCTCCATAGTTATCAGCCTATTCAGATTTTTCCTTATTGAGTTTGCAAGGTCATGTATTTTTAAGAATATGTCCATTTCTTCTAGGTTGACCAGTTTGATGGAATAGAGTTTTTCATAGTATTTTTTTGCAATACTTTGTAGTTCTGTGGAGTCTGTTGTTATTTCTCCTCTTTCATTTCTTATTTTGTTTATTTGGGTCCTCTCTCTTTGCTTCTTCGTAAGCCTGGCTAGAGGTACATCAATCTAGTTTATCTTTTCAAAGAACCAGCTCTTAGTTTTATTGATCTCTTATATTTTTATCTCTATATAATTTATTTCTGCTCTGATCTTTATTATTTTCTTCCTTCCTTCAATAAAAGCTCACTCTGGGCTTTTATTGTGGGTCTCTTTCTAATTATTTAAGTAGTAGAGTTAGATAATTTATTACCAGTTTTTCTTTTCTTTTTTTCTTTTTTTTTTCAGGTAGGCCTGCAATGCTATGAACTTTCCTCTGCTCTCACTGTATCCTATAGATTTTGGATTGTTGTGTTTTTGTTGTCATTTGTTTCCAGGATGTTTTTTATTTGTTCTCTTTGGTAAACCAATAATCATTTAATAACAGGCTATTTAGCCTCCAAGTGTTCTAATTTTTTTATTGCTCTTATTGTAGTTGATTGCTAATATTATACCATTGTGATCTGAAAAGATGCTTTATATGATTTCAATCTTCTTGAATTCAAAGAGACTTTGCCTACATCCTAGTATGTGGTTTCTCTTTAAAAATATCCCATGTTCACTTGAAAAGAATGTATATTCCGTAGCTTTGTGGTGAAAAGTTCTGAAGATGTCAATTAAGTCCATCTGATCTAGTCAGTCATTTAGGATTGCTGTTTCTTTGCTCATTTTTTTTCTAGAGGATTTATCCAGTGATGTCAATGGGGTATTAAAGTCTCCTACTATGATTGTATTGCTGTTGATCTCTCCCTTGATATCTTCCATAATTTTTTAATGCATTTTGGTGTTTCTGTATTGTGTGCATATATGTTTATCAGAGTTATATCCTCTTGTTGTATCAATCCCTTTTTATTATAAAGTGGCCTTCCTTATTTCTTGTTATGGCCTTCACTTTGAGGTCTATTTTGTCAGATATAAGTATTTCTACTCCAGCTTTTTTTTTTGCATTTTTGTTTTCCTGAAAAATATTTTTCCATCCCTTCACTTTCAGTCTGTGTGAGTCCCTTGTTCTGAGGTGGGTCTCTTATAAACAGCATATATATGGGTCATGCTTTCTTATCCACTTAGCCACTCAACGTTTTTTGATTGGAGCATTTAGTCCATTTACGTTTAAGGTTATTATTGACAGGTACTAGTTTGTAGCCATTTTTTTTATTTTTTACGCCCGTGTTTCCTCCCCTTTCTATTTCTTCTTTTTAAAACAGGCCCCTTAGCATTTCTTGCATTGCTGGCTTGGTAGTAATAAGCTCCCTAGCTTTTTTTTTTTTTTTTTTTTTTTTTTTTGGTCTGCGAAGCTCCTGATTTCCCCTTCAATTTTGAATGATAGCCTTGCTGGATAGAATATTCTTGGATTCAGTCCCATGCTTTGCATCACTTTGTATACTTCTTTCCATTCCCTTCTGGCCTGATGTGTTTCTGTTGAGAAATCATTTGATAATCTAATGGGAGATCCTTTGTAGGTAAATCTCTGTCTCTCTCTTGCAGCCTTTAAGATTCTCTCCTTTTCATTAACATTTGCCATTGTAATTACAATGTGTCTTAGTGTGCCCCATATTGTTAGGGACTCTATGTGCTTGTCTGACTTTTTTCTAACCCATTTAGGGAAGTTTTCTGTCATTATTTCTTCAAATATATTCTCTAGTCTTTGCTACTCTTCTTGTCCTTTTGGCACCCCTATTATATTGATGTTACTTTGTTTCATATTGTCCCAAAACGCACTTAGGCTCTCCTCCTGCTTTCTATTTTTTTTCTCCTATTGTTGTTCAGATTGGGTTTGTTTTTCTGCCCTGTCTTATAACTTGCTAATTTGATCCTCTGCTTCTTATAGTCTATTGTTGAAACCTTCCATTGGGTTTTTTTATTGTAGCTATATCCTTCTTCATTTCCTTTTGATTCTTACATAAGTTGTTAATTATCTCATACAACCATATTAGGAACTGCATGACCCTTACTCTAAATTTGTTTTCTTACATATTGCTTGCCTCCATTCCATTTAGTTCCTTTCCTATATTCCTCCTTTTCATTCCTTTGTGGTTGTGTCTTTGTCCCCCATTTTTGCTCTCACTGAAGAGTACAAGCACTGAGTCTTGCAGGGCCTGTGGCTGAAATGGTGGACTTGGTGGGTGTGGAGTGTACTCAAGGGCTCACAGGAGCCTGCAGCATATGAAGCTGGAGTCCCAGTGTCTGTGGGTCTGCAGATGAGGTAGCAAGTCTTTGGATATAGTAGCTATAGTGTCTGGTATTGTGTCTGAGGCCAGTATGGGTGGTGGTGAGGCTGGCCTCCTAGTCAGGCAGGTCTCCCCTTCAAGATGTCATTGTTTCTGTGCCATAGCTGGCTGCCCCGGGAGTGCTTGTATTGGTAGCAGGGATTGCCCACGTAGTAGAGCGCGGTCTGCCAGCCCCTGAGACTCCTGAAGGATCTAACTGTCCCTCACTCACACACACACACACACACACACACACACACACACACACACACCACATGTCCACACACTCCCCTTTCACTTCCTCATTGACGCACACTCTCTCACTCACCACCATCTTGCCAGTGCCATCATGACTCTCTATTCATCAGTACCTATATTGCTTATTACATGCCATATTTTCAAGAACTACTATTTTTATACCAAAGATAGAAAGCCTCCTGTCAATGTAAGTGAGATTATCAGAAGAAATATTTTAATAACAAACTGCAGCCCAATTGACTGAGGTACCATACAAGGATGGGATTTTAAAAGTTTGGATACTTGATGTTTTGATATAAATATACATTGTGAAATAAGCAGTACAATCAGTGTTATACTGTGTTTTTCTTGTCAAGAGTCTTCATTATCAGTTGGGATCATTTCGGTTAGTGCTCAGGAGAGCCCAGGCCCTGTAGAAGCTGACTCCGATCCTGACATTGTGCATTACTGTGGGGCTGTTTAGGTGAAGTCCTTTGAGCCAACAGGAAGTGTATTCAAATAAAAGGAGGTATTCACCATCCCAGTATCCCTTGAGCCATCTAAATGAGTCAGTTATACCAGAAACTGCCTGGAGTTGTTACAGCTCTGTAATTATTTACACCATAAAGTATTTCATTAGGTAATTCTACTTGCCCTATAAATCTTTGTCATCTAGGTGCTTGGTATTCCTCTTTTCCCTATGTCAACTGCTACCCTTTATCATACACTTATAATCTAGTTTGCATAAAGTTCTAATAAATGCATTCATTATAGTATTGATTCATTTGTCAAATATTTTATTGAAATTATACATGTGCCAGAGAGTCTTTTATGCATTGCAGAAATAGAGATGAAGAAGATATTCATCTTTTCTTCAAGGATAAAATAGTCATGGAAGCAGTTACTGTGTAACATGTTCAGCTTTGTCATAAAGGTCAGCAGTGGATACCATAGTAATTCAAAAGAGGGAAATCGATACTAGATTAGCTGGTAAAGCTAGTGCTGGAAGGCTTCTTGGTGGTATCTTACTGAACTTAAAATTCTATCTGGGGTGGCTAAGTTGCTTGGAATGTCATCCGTGTATGGAAAGGTTGCTGGTTTGATTCCCAGTCAGGGCACATGCCCAGGTTGCAGGCTTGATCTCCTGGTCAGACCCTGGAGGGAGGCAGCCAAACAATGTTTCACTCTCAGATGAATGTTTCTCTATCTCTCTCCCTCCCTGTTCCTCTCTCTCTAAAATTCAATTAAAAAAATAAATCCTATCTGCAGTTTTTCAGTTGGAAAGGTAAATACTCTCCAGACAGGGGGAACAAAAACACTGGAGGCCAATAACTATAGAAGGTATACAGGGAGCTACACACAGTTCTATATATTGTGGTGTTTCATGTACTGCAGAGGTCGTCAAAACATAGCTTACACTATAAATTACAGAAAGAACTTACTTTTATCCTGCTACATAACTTGTTTGGGAAAATTGCCAAGCACTAATTCTATATTGTGAAACATGCAACCTAGCAGGGAGGTCTTTACCTAGGCTGTGGTTCTGAGTGTCTGTGTTTCAAGCAGCAGTAAATTAGCAAGAAAGTTTTTAAATTGTGTTGTTTAAGTGTTTCCAGCTTTTAATTTTGTCAGCTAAGGACATAAAACAAACAGAAATACCAAATTACCATCTTTATATAAAAGATAAGTCATTTTAGCATAAAAAAGTAGGGAGAACATAATCTCAAAATGAATAAGTCATTTAAATAGAATAAATTTAGCTTTATGAGAAAGAAAAGTGAGACATACAGATATTATGTATCTCATAATGTGATGTAATAAGAAGTATACAACATCGCATTCAAAGTATTGTGCCAAAAAAAGTTGAAATTGAATCTAATCTACTTTTTAGAGTAACTAGCACTTTACAGGAAGCAGAAGGATGAAGTTAAAGTAGAAAGAAATCAGTCAGATGCTGAGTGTAACTTATCTCATAGGTAAACTACCCAGATTTTCCAATAGATCAATGGCATAAAAATAAAGTGGAAAAGAGTGACTAATAAATAAAAGGCAAATTCATATGTAGACCTTGACCTTATTTGAATCCTAATTTAAATAATTATGAAGTAAGAAAACATTTTGAGACAGTATGAAAATTTGAATACATAGGATTCAATAGATAGGACTGAGTGTGTACTCAATATTGGCTGATGTTAAAGACTTTTTCACATAGCAACAATGCCATTGTTCATCTATGTCAATGCCATTCTTGCTATGTTTTAAAATGTCCTCAAATAGCGATGCATGAAATGATATTATGTCTGGGATTTGCTTTAAAATACTCTAATCCTCTCCCCCAAAATTTTGTGGTATAGATGAGAAAGAACTGGCCAACTGCTGGTAATTGTGGATATTATGTGATGAGTTCATGTATATTCTTTTAGGTTCATTTCCATTTTAAAAGTTAGATCCTTACCTTATACTTGTCATAAAGATGGATGTTCAAATCAAGACTCTGAGAAGTATAGAATCAAATAGAGTATAATATAATTGTGATACAGGGTAAGAATTTTTTAAACAAGACAAAAATGAAAGAGCCATGAAGAAAAAGTCTCACACTAGTAAATGTAACTTGGTCATATATTTTTAAAATCTTTTTGAAAAACAGAAAAAAACAAACTAGAGATTAGGGTATGATTTTTGCAACAAGTACAACTTATAAAAAAATTAGTATCCCAAACATATAATATATTTTTACAAATCTATAAGAAAAAAGTATACATAAATAATAACAACACAGAAATAGGAAATAAACGGGTCTTTATAAATGACCAATACACTTGTAAAAAGATGCTCAATTTCAGTAGTATTCATGGAACAGTGATATGAAAAAGGAGAAAAAGGAAAGGGGAATGTTCATATGCTGTTAAAAGTTGTGTAAACTGGTAAAACAATTAGGCAAGGAAATTTAGCTATAACCAGTAAAATTGTAAATGTGCATACCACTTCTAGATAAATCACCTATTTTCACCTGAGCAAAAGAAGATGCACTTATAAGATCCAACATTTTTTGATATAGAAAAAACTGGAAACAATCTAAACTCTGAGGGGATCTCAACTCTGTGTTATACCAGTGTAAGTCACATATAATAATGTGATCTATCTATACTAATAAAAGGATAATATGCTAATTAGATCTGATAGACTGGACATCTTCTGAAAATCATTCTGGACATCCTTCCAGACAAAGCCAGGGGCGTGGCTGGCCTGCAAACCACCCATGACCCCTTGCCCAGTCCAGCCCCGCCCCCCAGCAGGAACCCCCACCCTGATCAGGGGCATGGCCAGCCTGCAAACCACCCACAGCCCTTCACTCCAGCTGGCCCCACCCCCAAATGGGGACCCCCCCTCAGATCTGGGGACCCCTCAGGGCAGGCCAGCTGGCTCTCACCTGTGCACCAGGCCTCTATCCTATATAATAAAAGGGTAATATGCAAATTGACCCTAAACACAGATAAACCAAACGACTGCTGGACCAGTCACTATGAGGCACACTCACCACCTCTTGGTCCCTTTCCCCCAGCCAGCAGGCTCCAATTGTCTGATGGCCACCTGTGGCAGGGGTGGGGCCAGTGAGTGAGCTGAACAGACAACCTCTCGGTCCCTTCCCCCAGCCGTCAGGCACTGATCACCCGATGGTGAACGGGGAATTGGGGGTAGGTGGCGGAGGGGGGCAGGGCAGGATGTGGGCAGCTGGGGAAGATGGTCCTGGCTGCAGGCCAGGCCTAGGGACCATACTCATGCACGAATTTAGTGTTCCAGGCTTCTAGTTTATACCAGAAAATTCTAAAGAACAATAAAAGGTAACAAAAGGTCATTAACTTGATATTAATCAGCACAGATTTCAAATAATGTAATTCCAAGTGAAAACAAAGACTTTCAGAGCTTCAGATCATGATCATATACATACAATTAAATAAAATGCATACTTAACTATTTATTGTCCAAGAATGCAAACTTATTGTATAAATTATGTTTTTAAATAGACATGAAGGATAGACAATAAATTCATGATAATTGCTTTTTCTGGATAAGAAGGAGGGGTTTAGAACCAGAAGTGTGCAAAGGGGATCTCAACTCTGTGTTATCACATTAAAATACAGTGAAATAAATATGAAAATATGTTATATTTCTCAGTTCTTGATTATGGACATAGATGTTTTTATTCTTTGTAGATTTTTGTGTGTTTTTTATTTCTAAAAATAAACAGAACAAAAGAACATTAATATACAGGCCTTCCAACTTATGGGAAAATGAATAAAATTAATAAACTAAAATTAAAAGAAGCATAATCTTTGTATATTACCCTCAAGAATGCATTTTTATTTTAAATGCAAATGATATTTTTAAGTAGATAACTCAAATAAATTCCCCAGTTCAACAGAAATTATGATAGTCACCTTTTATGACTATAGTACAAAAAACCTGGAAATTAATGTGTTAAAGAAACAAAAAATAAACAACTTTGAAAAATTAAAATGATTTAAAAAATATGGAGCCAATCACAATACTGTTAATCTGTGTCTATGAGTTTTTTATCTTTGATTAATCCCTTCACCTTTTTCATCCAGCCCCCCAACCTCCCTCCCCTCTGACAGTCTGTTCTCTGTATCTATGAATCTGAGGGAAAGGGGGATGGGGAGAGGTAGGAAAATTTAAAGGGGGGTGGATAAATGGTGATGTAATGAGACTTAACTTTGGGTGGGTGAACACACAATACAATGGTAGGTTAGCTTGCTGCTGGGGTCCAGCCGATCAGGACTGGGATAGACGGGCCGGACAGGCCCTGGAGCCCTCCTGCAGTCCCTCCCCAGCCAGTCAACCTCCTGCCATCCCTCCCCGACTTGCCAGCCCACATCGGCCCTGATTGGGACTGGGCGAAATGGCCCCTAATAAATAGATAATAGTACATTATGAGAAGTGACTATTATGTAACAAAAGAACATAAAAACATTAATTTTCTTAGGATGGTGGGGTTAGGGACATTTTATCTCTATTTAACTAGTTTTAATAACAGAGTTATATGTTATTAAATTAATGTGATTAAAAGACACAAACATAAAAAAGTGTACTTGAAATAAAATTGTTCCCTTAAAGCTGTCATTTAAGGAAAATACATACTTTTCAAAAATTACGCTATAGCTCCAAGATCCTTTTAGAACTGCTTTTTGAAAAATGTCTTTGGAGTAAGTTTATAAGCCACATAAGAAAAATGTGATCACTACTTTAATAGTCACAACTTACTTAAGTCAAAACCATGTTCCCTAGTTTAATCACTCACTTTATTCACAGTTCCAGCTCCAAATTTTGTCTGCTTCTAGAAATAAAAGTGAAACTCCACAAAAGGTGTCAACACTCAGACTATTAAAATAACCTGGGGCAGATTTCATAAGTAACTTCAGCTATCTTCCAAGGCAGTCCAAGTTTCCCTTAGCATTTGGTATCTAAACATTTGCATACTGTTGTCCTCTCAATAATCACATCCAAGATTAGATCACTTTCCTTATTAATGTAAAAAAGTGACAAGGAAGTTTACATTCATTCTCCCAGAATATAAATTCACTAAAACTGAGTGATTGATTTCCTTACATGCTATCAATCTTTCCTCAGCCCTTAGCACAGTGCTTGAAACATGGTATATGTTGAATAAATGTTTATCTAAAAGGCAATAATAAGTGATAATATCACCCCATGCTGATTTGCACCCTTTATCAAAGCTCAAAATGTCAAAACACATGGAAGTCTTCTATTCCATCTGTTGTTATCCTACTGTCCTAATGGCCACTTCCCAAAACTCAATGCAAGTTTTTACAGCTGAGTAGTATTCCATTGTGTAAATGTACCACAGCTTTTTTATCCACTCATCTATTGATGGGCACTTGGGGTGCTTCCAAATCGTGGCTATTGTAAATAACACTGCAATGATCAAAGGGATGCATATATTCTTTTGAATCAGTGTTCCGGGTTTCTTCAGATAAATTGGCAGAAGTGGAAACACTGGGTCATTAGGCAGTTTCATTTTTAATTTTTTGAGTTAATTCCATACAGCTTTCCCAGTGACTGCACCAATTGGCCATAAAAAAGAAGGAAATCTTACCCTTTGTGACAGCATGGATGGAACTGGAGAACATTATGCTAAGTGAAATAAGCCAGTCAGAGGAAGACGAGTACCATATGATTTCACTCAAATATGGAATCTAATGAACAAAATGAACTAACAAGCAAAATAGAGATCAACTTATAGAGAACAGGCTGACAGCTGTTGGGGGATGGGAAGCTGTGTGGAGGGATAGAAGGATAGAACAAAAAAAGAGACAGAAAAAAAAACTCATGGACATGGACAACAGTGTGGTAATTGCCAGGTGGAAGTGGAGTTGAGGGAGGTAAAGGAGAGTATAGGGGGATAAATGGTGATAGATGAAGACTTGATTTGGAATGGTGAACATGTTACCAGTGGATCTGGGGTTCTTGCATTATAGTGAGAAAAAGCATTTCTGGGGATCCACAAGAAAGAATGAGGACTGGTGGTAATATTTATTTGTAATGCAAAATCAAAAGGATATCCCTCTGATGTCCTATCTCTGTCTGTCCACCATGAAAAATCAGGGTCAGAAATAGAGTCAATGTCCAGAAATCCTGTGTTATACTAAAGTTTTAGTCCAAGTCCAGCATTCGGCTAGCTTAGCTTGTGTCCTGGCTGAAATCCATTGCTTTGCTGATGCATCCAGGCTACTGCCTGGAGTCTGCATTTGTAGTCTGCATGACCACTGGTCATGCGCTGCTAAGGCCACATGACTATGAAGAGAATGCTCAAAGGAACGGGACAAATGCGGGTCACTGAGCGCATGTGGGAGAGAAAGCTTTGTTCTCTTGGGATTTTAACCAGCAACTTTTCCAAAGTAACCAATTAAGTTCCCAATATTTTGCAGGCTTGCATTTGGGCCCACCCCCTGATGAATTATCTTTTTCCCAGCTTAGACTGACAGGCCTCTATTGTCCAGCACTTCCTCCTGTGCCATTTGACTTCTACTGTACGTGTGCTTATCTCCCCTGTTCCCCCTATAATCCAGTACCGGATGGGAGAAGGAAAGGTTGTTAATTCCCTTGGAGGGACAATACTGTGATTCTCTGAGGTGTGAATCTGTTGATTCCTGGTGAGGCAAACAGCCCTCTGCTTCCCAGTTGACCATGCTCAATAATGTCTGGCTTCAATCAATCTTCTCTGTATGTATGCAAAAGAGATTACTTCTGTAACTCCAACTACCCAAGACAAGGTGCAGTGACTTTCCAAGAAAACTCACTGCCCTCCCTTGGCAAGACAAATTTCAATTCTTGACCCTGAAACCAAAATATCAGTAAACACCCCTCTCACTAGTTTTCTTTAGGAAATAAACAAATCTTCAGAGTAGATAAATGTCTTTATTTTAGCCCCTCTTTCTCCTTCTGCTTGCATCCCTGAATAGCACTGTGAGGACACAATTAATTTCAATAATACTCACATACACGTTTTTGCTATTGCTCTGGTTTATATTAGAGAGAAGGAAACAGAAGATGCGCTATTAAGTATCTCTTAAGATGACCAACCCTCTGGTTTGTGCAGTATTAAGGGGCTTCCAAGGACATGGGACTTTCATTCTTAAAATTGGGACAGTTCCACACAATCTGGAATGGTGGATCACCACGATCCATATACAAATCCAGGAGGTGAGCAAGTAATCTCTTCATTTTCTGAACCAGATTACAAATTTCTCAAAGGTCTTAACTATGCCATATAGGCCTTCTGTAGCACTCAATACACATTGTCTGATCAACAGATTGAAGCGTTCCGAAGGTTTTAGAAAACATAAACAATCCACCAATTGTAAAAAAAAAAAAAAAAAAAAAAAAAAAGTGTTGCTCTGTCCGGTTTGGCTCAGTGGATAGAGCATCAACCTGCAGACTGAAGGGCCCCGGGTTTGATTCTGGTCAAGGGCATATGCCCAGGTAGCCGGTTCAATCCCCAGTAGGGGGCGTGAAGGAGGCAGCTGATCAATGATTCTCTCTCATCATTGATGTTTCTATCTCTCTCCCTCCCTCACCCTTCCTCTTTGAAATATATATATATATATATATATATATATATATATATATATATATATATATATGAAAGTGGACTTGGGTTTGGTGTAAGTGTGTATTACAAACTCTAGGCAACCACTAAAGAAAGTAAAGGAAGAAGTATAACTAATATGCTAAAAAAGAAGGGAAAATTGAATCATACAAAGTGCTCAATTAAAACCACAAAGGCAAAAAAGAAACGGAAGACAAAGATAGGAACAAAGAACAAGGGCAGCTAATAGAAAACAATAACAAATATGAAATATATTAATTCAACCATATTAATAATTCATATATGTATATATATATGATTCATCCACTTAAGTGCACAATACAATATTGTGGGATGTTTCTATCTCTTTCTCCCTCTCCCTTCCTCTCTGAAAATCAATAAAAATATATATATTTTAAAAAGTGTTGCAATCTAAGTGATTACCTGGGAAGGTGGGTATGAAAATAACCAGGTCATAGAAGTTGCTACTCAGATTCTATCTTCTTATAGCTCTTGTATTCATTAAGGAAAACAATAATCTATCCTATATTGACCACACATATACTTGATGTTTATTATATACTAGGTTCTCTTGTTTCCAAAGAAGTCCCTGTCCTGAAGGAACTTGCAGTGTGTTGTGGAAGGCATATAAAGTAAACAATTTCCAACGCATTGTAATAAATGCAGCAATTAAAATATGTTCAAGTAACTGTTGAAGGAAATTTCAGGGTGGATGAAAAGCTATTGGATTGTGGTAGGTGAAGTGGGAGATTACCAGGCAGAATGGTGCAGAAACAGCATTGTAGAAAAGGAAGAGCATGTCTGAAGATATGAGGGCATGCCATTAATAGAGTATGTGCAGGAAATTACAAGCATTTTATATTTGTGAAGCATAAATACATGAGTGGAGACAGTTTCAGAGAGAGAAAGCTGGCGATATTTATGGGGTCAGATCACAAAATACCTGCTGAGATTATTATGTTCTTTCCTATAGTTAATGAAGAGTCATTGAAGATTTTCAAGTAGGGGATGACATGCTCAGCTGGATGATGAGAAAGGGCCAGGTTAAGACAAGTCAGGGGACCAGGACAGAGCTGAAATAATGAATGAGAGGGCATAACATTCTACATTTTCACATTATAATATCAACTGTTTTTATTTCACATGAATTTGAAAAATAATGGAGTCCTAGTTCTAGTTTCCTTCTTCCCACTTTCGTGCCAATTATTCATAAATGCACATCAAAATAAAATACAAATTTCTGTTTCTCCACTCCCAGGCATCTAGTGTGCTGCTCTTTGGCATTTATGGTATCACACTAGCTCAATTTCCATCCATCCCCCAATCTCAGCAGTCAGTAACCAAGCAAACCAAGATCTCATTTGGTTAGTCAGAATTACAATATGGTGACTGTAATACAGAAGTGATGTTATAATTCATTGACTCCACTGGATCCTTTACATTGTTTCCATTTTGAAAAGCTTTACATATAAAGTCTTCCCTTTTTCTTCTTCCGGGTCTCATCCCACAGAGGCAGACTCACCATAGGGTGCTTGCTTGCAGCTTGCAGATAGAAACAAAGCACAGCTGGAGATGCCAAATGCAGGGCTTCCTGAAGATTTGCTGAGGCTTAACATCACTTTGGGAAACGAAAATATGAAGCTCTCTGTGAATTTCATCCCAGGTATCTCCAGTCCTATGGCTGCTACAGCACTCACCTTGAATTTTGCAGGTTTGAAAATGCTTAGTTACCTAACAGGAGTTTGCAGCCTCCTTTTACCCCCTGCCATTAATAGAATATGATTGGGTATAGGTATCAGTGCTGGATTCAGGACAGTTAACACATAAGGAATCTCTTTTTTTATTTTGATAAGATAGAGATCCTTAGATTTGCCCTTTATTTGCATGTTAATATAATTGCACCAGGAATTTGTTCGCTTACATGGTATATATCAGTCTTGGTTCACATCCATATTTCCCCCCTTTCTAATTTCACCTCCACCCTACACACACACACACACACACACACACACACACACACCTCTTCCCACCACACCTTCTAAAAATAGTATCTCTGTGTTATGGTCATCCTGGTCATCCAACAGGGCTAAAAATGGGTCCAACCTTGTCTATAAACAAACCTTGCCCAATCTAGACCACTGCAATTTCAACTATTTCAATAGCGTATATTCCATTAAATATATACTGAGCGTACTAACATCCTACTCTCTGCCAATAGTTGCACTAGGCATTTGAAAACACTTATTCTCATTTAATCCTCAAAACCACCCTGTAAGGAAGATGCTATTATGGTAGTTATATCAACATCTTCTCTGTATATACATGATATTAATGTGTGTGTGTGTGTGTGTGTGTGTGTACCACTTGCTATATGTTTCTTTTTTAAAAAAATATATTTTTATTGATTTCAGAGAGGATGGAAGAGAGAGAGAGATAGAAACCAATGATGAGAGAGAATCATTAATACTGTTTAAAGAATCAAACCCTTATTTATATCAACAAATAATAAATTGGATAAATAAATTATAAAACTTCACTACAGTTCACACTATATTCATTCCACATGATCTATATATATAAAGAAGTAATATGCAAATGAGATCAGGACTCCATAATGGTTACAACCAGCTCAGGAGGAGGGGCCAGGCGCGGCCCTGAGCCTGAGAAAACAACCCACAGGAATGGCCTGGAACCTGAGAGATCAACACAGTCGGCGCCTGCTCTGAGCCTCCACAGCTTGGCTGGGGGAGGCCCCCAGTGGACACACACACACACACACACACACACACACACACACGTGCCATCAGAGGGTGTGAGCAGCAGCTGCCAGCCCCAGCCGTTTGGTTGTTCAGTTGTTCCTGCTCTGGGCCACCACGGCCAGACTGCAGCTTAGGCCCACTCCCTGGGAAGCGGGCCTAAGCTGTCAGTAGGACATCCCCTGAGGGCTCCTGGATTGTGAGAGGGGGCAGGCTGGGCTGAGGGACCCCCACCCCCAGTGCATGAATTTTGTGCACTGGGCCTCTAGTGTGTGTGTGTGTGTGTGTGTGTGTGTGTGTGTGTGTGTGTATACACACACACATATTTTATATATTTATATATGACTAGGGGCCCAGTTCATGAATTCATAAACCTTGAAAGGAACTGTGAGCCACAAGGCTGTTGTGGGCACAAGGGTGGGTCTCGGCCCATCCTCTGCACCCCTGCCTGGCCCTTCCTGATGCAGCTCCTGGTCCCCAGTCTGCCAGCAGCCCTGCTCCCGCCACCATGCCTGCGCTGAAGGCACTGGCCCTGCTCACACCCGCTGATGGCATGGAGCAATTGGGGCCAGTGCCAGCAATGGATATGAGTGGGATGGGCGCTGTCAGTGGATGTGAGCAGCCGCTGCTGCCCCAATCGCCCCTCAGGAGCAGGGGGAGGTGGAGAAGCCCTCAGGGGCAATCAGGCTGTCAGCTGCTGCTTGCACCCTCTGATGGCGCCAAGCAATTGGGACAGGTGCCGGGTGCCGGCTGTGGGTGCAAATGGCGGTTGCCTGCCCCAATCGCTCCTCAAGAGCAGGGGGAGGTGGAGAAGCCTGTAGGGGTGATCGGGGCCAGCAGCCACCGCAAGCACCCACTGACAACACCGAGCAATCGGAGTCAGCTCTGGGCACTGGACAGTGGGTATGAGCGCTGGGCAAGACTGTGGCACACAGGAGCAATGAATTTTTAGTAAACACCAGAGGTTAGCCCCGATGACAGCGACCGGCGCCCCACCTTGGTCTGGTGTCCCCGCTCACCTGTCCACCATCCTGCCACAGTCAATGCCTGCCATGTTCCGTGCTCTGATGCCTGCCATGTTCCACATGTGCCCCCTGGTGGTCAGTGCACATCATAGAGACTGGTTGTGTGGTGGTCTGGTTGTTCCGTCAATCAGTCTATTTGTATATTAGGGAGATTATATATATATATATATATATATATATATATATATATATATATATATATATATATGATGGTATATATCCTTACTAGTTAGCATAGAAATGTTTCTTTTTAAATATTTGTTGGAAAAGCTGGTTTAAATTAATATGTATAATGTAACATGGTAAAATGTACAATTTATAGCATTCATTACAACATTTACTAATACATATGTATAATTCTAGGATAGACACCAAAATATAATAGTGATTTTGTCCAGATAACAGGTTCATAGACACTTTTAACATATTCTTTATACTTTCTATGTTATCTCAATGTTTTATAATGAATGCGTATTGTTTTTTAATCAGAACACCAAAAATTATTTAAATATTGGGAAAAATACATGAGAAAGTGGTGTTGGGGTACAAAAATCTGAACTGAGAAAAGCTCTTAAACAGTATGTAAACAACAAAGGCAGTAATTAGGTGAGATGGGATGAGATGGTGGGTATGTTAATTATCTTAATCTTGATAATTATTCCACAACTAGGGGCCCGGTACACGAAATTTGTGCACTGGGTGTGTGTGTGTGTGGGGAGTGTCCCTCAGCACAGCCTGCCCCCTCTCACATACTGGGAGCCCTCAGGCGTTGACCCCCATCACCCTCCAATCGCAGGATCGGCCCCTTGCCCAGGCCTGACGCCTCTGACAGAGGTGTCAGGCCTGGGCAGGGAACCCTCATTTCCCCCCATCACTGGTTCTGCCCCCAGCCCAGGCCTGATGCCTCTGGCCCAGGCATCAGGCCTGGGCAGGGGACCCCCCAGCCCCTCTGATTGCTGGCTCTGCCCCTTGCCCAGGCCTGATGCCTCGGCCAGAGGCGTAGACCCCCATCACCCTCTGATCACCTGATCAGCCCCTTGCCCAGGCCTGATGCCTCTGCCAGAGGTGTCAGGCTTGGACAGGGGACCCCCATCTCCCCCCAATCACTGGCTCTGGCCCCCGCCCAGGCCTGAGGCCTCTGGCCCAGGAATCATGCCTGGGCAGGGGACCCCCATCTCCCTCCGATCGCTTGCTCCACCCCCCGCCCAAGCCTGACGTCTCTGACCCAGGCTTCAGGCCTGGGCAAGGGGACCATCATATCCCCCCAATCCCCGGCTCCGTCCCCCACCCAGGCCTGATGCCTCGGCCAGAGGAGTTGACCCTCATCACCCTCCGATCACCAATCACCGGATCGGCCCCTTGACCAGGCCTGAGGCCTCCGGCAGAGGTGTCAGTCCTGGGCAGGGGACCCCAGCTCCCCGCGGTTGCAGGCTCCACCCCTGCCCAGGCCTAAGGCCTCTGGCCTAGGCGTCCGTCCGGCCCGGGCAGCGGGAACCTGCAGTGGCAGCTTTAGGCCCAGGCAAGGGACCCCTAGCTCCCGGGACTGCCAGCTTCGACCGTGCCCAGCTCCCATCACTGGCTCCACCCCTACTTCCTGCTGTCACTGGCCAGGGCAGAAAAGGCGCCTGATTCTCCGATCATGGCTGGGGCCGCCTTTGCCCTGCCCCCCAGCTCTTAGCTCCCCCCTGGGTTTCAGATCACTGTCAGTGGCAGGGGGCTTCTTCCTGCTTTCCCTTTCACCTCCCTGCATTGTGCCTACATATGCAAATTAGCCGCCATCTTGTTGGCAGTTAACTGCCAATCTTAGTTGGCAGTTAACTGCCAATCTTAGTTGGCAGTTAATTTGCATATAGCCCTGATTAGCCAATGAAAAGAGTATCATCGTACGCCAATTACCATTTTTCTCTTTTATTAGTGTAGATATATAGATATATACTTATCAGATCATCACTTTAATATATACAATTATATTTGTCAATTATTCTTCAGCAGTTAAAAAATAACAAAAGCATCACTCTAAACAAAGAGTGCACCAATGATATCCTACACATCTTCAGTTAATAATAATGGCATCAATGCCATTTCCATTTGCCACCCATTGCTGGCTACAAACTTTTAAGCCACACCCTTCCTCTGCTGTTTCAAGATGGCACTTGAAAATTTATTTTTTTTTCAGATAATGTACATACTAAAAGGAATGTTTTCTGTCTGGTTCTCAATCCAAATGTCCCATGACTTTTTCTTTTTTCTTAATTGACAACATTCTTCTATTAAAAAAGTAACATACACATGGTAAAATTGTTAAACAAGGTAAAAGAATATATAATATAAGAGATATATCCCTACTACCCAGGACACCCCGATACTTTCCCTAGAAGCATTCACTATTAACAGTGTCTTTTGCATACTTTCATATAAAAGTCGTATCTGTTTATCTATATTTCCTTTACACAAATGAGAGCATAGTATTCACACTGTTCTGTATTCTGCTCTTGTACAGTTAATCATATATCTCAGAAACTTTTTATAGGTACGTATAAATTTGCCACATTTTTAGAATGGCTTAATGTTGTACAGAATTTATTTAAGTATTTACCTGAATGAATGCATGAGTGTTCCTACTCTTTTGCTGTTATAAACCGACCTGCAATAAATATTCTTCTGTGTGGATGTGCATATATTTTAGCATGTTATATCTACAGGATAAATTCCAAGTAATATAGTTAATGGATCAATAGATAGGTGCATTTTTTACATTGAGAAATGTTCTTAATTGCTTTCCAAACTAATTCCATCAATATACCCTTCAATCAATAATATATGAGAGTCAGTTTTGGCTCATAAGTTTCTCTACTCTGTGTAAGTGACTATTCTTTTATATGTGGTTAAATAGTTGGATCTTTAGCAAGCTGATAAGTAAAATAATATTGCATACTTGTTTTCATTTAGATTTTTAAAATTATGGGTGAGATTAATAATCTTTTCATATTTACAAGTCATATATATATATATATATATATATATATATATATATTCTGTTTGTGCACTTTGCTCATTCTTATATTGGTTTATCTTTTTTTTTTTTTTAATTTGGAAGGATTTGGAAGGGTTCTTTCTATCTTAGGAAACCTAGCTCTTCCTTTGTCATGTTTTGTGAATGTATTTTGCATTTCTATTTACCTTTGGACTTTTCTGAGGTGTTTTTTGTTGAGAAAATTTGTAAATTTTTCATGTCGCTAAATTTATCATTATTTTTCTTTGAAGTTTCTGGGTCCTGTGTCTTGCTTTAGGCAGACTTCTTCTATTTCATAGATATAAACATTTTCCCATGTTTTCTTCTAAGAAACATTTTCCAAATCTATTCTTTATGTTTAAATCTTTTAGCCATCTGGCATTTATCTTTAAGTAAGTAATTTAATCCAAGTTTATAGTTTTCCCCTCAAAAACAAATCACCAATTGTCCTAACATCATTTACTGAACAATTGATCTTTTCCTCATTTAAAAAATACCTTTATCATATACTAAATTCCTATATTTACTTGGGTCTAATTTTGTACTCTTTTCTGTTTTATTGATCTGTCTATTCATGTGCCAGTACCAAACAATTTCATTTACTGTGCCTACATAATACATTTTAATATCTGTTCCTTGTTATTTTTTTCAGAAAAATTTTTTGGCCCATTTTGTTTGTACTTTATATATAAAAAAACTATTGTCTACTTCCTTGACTTTAGAGTGGTCAATGTTTGTCACCTTCTTGGTAAGGGAGAGAGTCCTACCCTATAGCTATAGGGATGATCAGATATATGATAAATACTAGACAGTCAAGACTAATAGTAGTTTATTAGTCACATATATTTGAAACCTGGGAGAAGAGTATACCATGCATATAGGGCCACACAGAAGTTTCAGTTAGGAACAGAGTGAACCAGCAGGGGCTGTGGAAGGCAGGCTTTGCAGTACCAAGAGGCTGAGATGCCCTCTGGTTCTTATGGAAGGATGTGGTTTGTGTAAATAATTATGTTGGCTGGTTGGGAACTGAAACTTACATAAGCAGGCACTATGCCTGGTCTCTGTGATGAAGAGGGTTGTTTGACTAGGATACCTTATCAATGTGACTACAATGGGGAGGGGAACTTCCAGTTAGGCAATTTGAGGACCTTCTAGTTTTCCCAAGTTGTCAAGGCACACAACACATTAAGCCTTATTTTTATGCCTTACACCACAATTGACCCTTGATGCCTTGACATCAATTTAAACCTTGATGATGACTGATAATTCTAGGAAGTAGGAGAAATGCCTCACTAGGGAGCAAAGTAGCTACTTGACTAGGAGGAAGAGGGCCACATGGAAGGTTGTTGTAAAAAAAAAAAACCAGACATAAACTTTAGAACTGGCCCCCTTTATTGTCAATAAAGTATATTGAGGAACTTGTGTGGCATTGTTATAGGGAGTATATGTTCTAAGGGGTACACATTTAGATTAATTAATGCCTGTGGAAGTAAATAACTAGCATTGGGTCCATTTGACATTTTTAAAACATAAATAGGAATCCTTTGAGAAGCCTCATATGCTTCCCAATCAAACCAGCTGCCTGGGATCCATAGGGGAGGTGGAAGTTCCATTGAATATCTTCTTCAAGAGCCCAACATTGTATATTCTGAAAAGTGAAATTAGTCATTTTGTCACTATCAGTAATGCCTGGAATTCCAAAAGACATAAGGAGTGTCCTATGAGGCTTTATATTTGTGGCTTTAGAATATGTAGAGACATGTGCAACCTTGATTTATATTTTGGGTATCTTTGAGGCAAGAGCTTCCCAGAATTTGCTACCTCCAAAAAGGACAATTTTGAGGCAATGGCCCAAGAGTTTGTAAACATATACAGGTAGGGCTATTTGTGGACCATGGCATCCAGTGTGACAATTACTGTCTGGCATGTGATCACTTTGCTGTATCACAGGACCAATTAGCCAAGAGCAGTGAAAGCTGGCCAGGTGTTATTGGTCATGTTGGGCCACGTTGTTCATGTGCCAAGTGTTTTACTTGCCCCATTGATGAGGGAAAGATTCACTCTCTAGGTTTATGGGGATGACTGAACACATGACACTGATACTCAACAGATGAGACTGACAGTTTATTAGTCACATATATTCACAACACACCACAAAGGGCCACACTAGGGTTACAATCAGGGACAGAGTAAACAAGCAGGTGCTCTAGGTCCTAGAATCTAGGAGGCAAGCATTGTAGTAACAAGATAATGGGATGATCCTTGGTTCTAGTAAAAGGAATAATTAACTTGTTTGAGTAATTCCTCTGGCTGGCAGGGAACTGAAACATGCTGCTCAGGGATAAGCAGGTACTATCTTGATCTCTGTGATAGGGAGAGTTGTTTGGCTAGAGAACCTTATCTATGGGAACACAATAAGAAAGGAAATTTGCAGTTAGGCCATTCCAGCTCCCACTCCACAGCATTTCCCCAGATGTCACAGTATGCACTATTATGGACGTCTGCATATTTTTGATATTGTTTGGAATTCTTATGCTGATCATAAGAGAATTTTTATTTTTCAGTCCTTTCCAGTAGAGTTAGAACTAATTCTTTCTAGGATAATTTCAAACTAAAATCTCTACTGTCAGCTTGTTATACAAGTCTTACTTCCAGACATGGTTCCAGAATCTCCATATAGAAAGAATGCAGTCAACAAGGAAGTGTATATATCTCTTCTATATCCTTTTTTTTTTTATTTCCTTTGGGCTTATATACAGAAACTAGAGGCCCGGTGCATGAATTCCTGCACAGGCAGGATCCCTCCGCCTGGCTGGTGATCGGGGTCGATCAGGGCCATCTCACTCAGTCCCAATCAGGGCTGATCAGGGCTGGTGGCCAGGGAGGGGCCATGGGAGGGACCACGGGAGGGCTCCAGGGCATGTCCAGCCCCATCTCACCCCAGTCCTGATCAGCAGGACCCCAGCAGCAAGCTAACCTACCAGTCTGAGAATCTTCCCCTGGTGGTCAGTACACGTCATAACAACCTGACCCATAACCGGGTCGACCGCTTGATCAGACACTTAGCATATTCGGCTTTTATATATATAGATTGTAACTCATGGTGCGGAATGCTCAGCATGCACTTTTCCTCCAGCCCCTGGTCTTGGAGACCTCATGTCCTTCCAAGGCTCTGCTCACCCTCTTCAGCTGCCACACGAAGTAAATTGTATAGTGTGTGTGGAAACTCTTTGCAGGCTCCATGGGTGTGTATTTCACTGCAGTTCCAATTACCCCAACATAAGGAGAGACACCCTCATTATCAGGTAACACATCGTGGTAAGACCCCTGCTCAGCCTACTGTAGCGGTTTTAAATAGGCCATGGGTTGCGCTAGATGGTTTGGCTCAGTGGATAGAGCCACAGTCGGTGGACTGAAGGATCCTGTGTTCGATTCAGGTCAAGGACACATTCCTGGGTTGCAGGCTCAATCCCCAGTAGGGGGCATGCGGGAGGCAGCTAATCAATGATTCTTATTACTGATGTTTCTATCTCTCTCTCCCTCTGCCTTCCTCTCTGAAGTCAATAAAACTATATTAACAAAAATAAAAATAAATAGGCCATGAATCAAACACCGCTGCTCTCCATCCATCCAGTCCCCTCACACCCTCTTTTGTCTTTGCATCCCCACACTCACACACTCTGCTGGGGTCTGTAAAATGGGGTCAGGGTTTCTACTTCAACCAAGGGCCACACTTCTGCACAGCCCTCCTTCCCTGCCCATCTCTGTACCTAGTCCTGTGGGGCATCTCTCTCCCTCCCTCCGCTCCATCTAACTTGGTGGGCCCTGCTCTGCCTCCTCCTCCTGAGACCTCCTGTCTGCAACCTCCCCCTTTCTACTCTGGGGGCAGAGCTCCCCAAAGGCTGTGCAGGGCGGGGCTGGGTTGTGGGGGCAGGGTTGTGTGGGGCCATGCATCAGTGTGGATCTGTGTGGGGTGAGCCCAGGCGGGGCCTCAGAGGAAAGCTGGGGTGATGGGTCATGGGGAGGAGGAGGAAGGGACGTGGAGCCCAGCCTGTGGGGCACCAGGCTCCTTGGCTGCCCCCACCCAGCAGTTTTTCTAGGACCCTGGGCAGCTTTCACCTTCTGCCCCTCACTGCCTCTTGCTTCCTTTCAAGTTTTGGACTTGGTTTCTCTAACTCAGACACAACCCCCTCTCTGCTGTGTCCCAGGAGCCTGAGGCCACCCCTTGGCCTCGGGCAGGTGTGCCTGGCCTGTCCCCATAATGGTGCTACCCACTCTCCTGGAGTAGTTAGTGAAACTTAACAAATAAAAAGAAGCATCTCTGAAGATTATAAATTGAGTACTGAGAATGCCACAAGCTGCGGAGGGCTGCACAGTCAACGGGTCTCTTGGATCATGCATAGCAGCCTGCTGTGCCACCCTGTGCCTCTTGGCTCCTGCCCCCGCCTGCCTCCTCCCCGGGCTCAGGCCAAACCCTTAGAGCTTCCTGATGGCTCTCACCTCACACCTCACTTTCCAGTCCAGCCCACCAGCACCCACAGCAAGCTAACTTACCAGCCAGAGAGTCTGCCCCCTGGTGGTCAGTGCATGTCATAGTGATTGGTTGAGCAGTGGAACTCCCAGCTGAATGCCCGGTCGAGGGGACAATTTGCATCTTAGGCTTTTATTATATAGGACGGGATTCTGAATCACACAGTAGATCTATTTTTAATATTTTGAGGACCTTTATACTGTTTCCATAGTGGCTGTAACAATTTACATTCCCACCCACAATGCACAAGGGTTCCCTTTTCTCGGCATCCTCAATAACACTTGCTATATATTTTCTTCTTAATGTTGCCTTCTGATAGGTGTGAGGTATGATATATAATTGTGGTTCTGATTTGCATTTCCCTGATGATCACTGATGTTGAATATGTTTTCATGTACCTATTAGCCACTTGGATGTTTTCTTTGGAAAAATGTATATTCAGTTTTATCTGAAACAAATTCTTTTGTTTCTTCATTTTGCTTGACTCTGTGTGTTGGTTACTATGCTTTTGATAAAACAGCCATCTCTCCCAGTCTTGAAGGAGTGGCCTCATGTAGAAAGTGAATTTTATCATTCAATTCTTTCCTGGTTCTTGGTTTTCTAGCTAACCTTTGTGTTTGACCAAAACAGCTTATTTTATTTTTAATAACTTCCAGTAGCTGAGGGTGTGTCAAAACCTATCAGTGTCCCAAAGGGGATGATCTTAGCACCTAGATTCAGGCTGATTGGAAGTCAGATTCTCAAGCAGTAGCTTTTAGAGTGTGCAAATAGGACTGCAAGTGTAAGTTCTGCTGCCCACCAGAGCTAGGAGATCTGGAGATGTTCCCTCGGCAACAGTCACAAAATTCAGGGCTCCAGATGAGCATATAAGCTGTTTTTTTGAAACATACTGCAAGTTGCAAGGCAGGCGGAGAGCACAAATATGGTATCCACTGGCCCATGTTCCCTGGAAACATCTCTGTAGGCCTCTAAATGTGTGCCCAACCTGAAGCCTGCCCCTTGGGCCAACGCTCCAGAACACCAGATATAAGAACTAGAGTACCAGACACCAGTAAAGCTATCTTCTGGGAGATACTGGTACTCTGGAGTGAGGCAGAAGGAGAGCACGAAGATGATGCCCACCAGCTTGAGCAAGGCAGAGGGGGAGCATAAAGATGGCACATGACAGTCTCCATCACTGGGAGTATACCAGCAGGCCCCTAGATATGTATTAAGTTAGATGTTTATTCCTCAGGTGGACACTTTAAGATTAGCAAATGAGTCACTTTTACATGATGTCAAGATGTTCTGCCATCAGCTGCTTCTGTGCTGGTCCCTCAGGTGGGTGAGTCTAAGCTTGAGAGCCCTTTAGGAGCCATTTCCCAGTTTGTTATAAACTTGTGGGTCTTTCGAACACAAGCTCTGTAGGTTTTCAAAGTTAAATGTTTTGGGGACATATCTCTCAAGTGAAGTTCTTAGAAATTGATGTGCCTGATGTGGGGTTCAAACTCTTCACTCCTCAGAGAGAGGCTCCATGTTTACTGTTCCCTCCCAATTGTGAGTCACCAGGCTGGGGGTGGGGTGTATGGTGAGATTGGGTCTCAACCTCTGCTACCTGCTTCAATGTGGATTTTTTTTCTTGTTTACCCAATGTGTACAAGTTACTGGGCTAGTTTTTAAGGTTTTTATAGAGGAAATTGTTTCATATGTAGCTGTAGATTTGTTGTGTCCATGAAAGAGGTGAGCTCAGGATTTTCTCAAGTTGCACTTTCAATGCATTTTTACTTTTGTTTAAAACCCTTGTATCTAGGAACTGTAATGTCTTAATTGTCAGTCTGTGTCTCATATCCAAGATTACAAGATCCTCAGGGCCAGATGCCGTCTTCTGTATACTCTTTTCTTGCTCCCTGAAACCTGGATCACTTCTACGATTCCATGAGCCCTCTGTAAATGCTAATCATTTTATGGTAGCCTCCATTCAACTCCCTAACCCTAATACTAGCCCTAATTCTCCATCTAGAGAAAGGAGGAAGAGGAAGAGAGGAGAGAAGAAAATGTATAAGTAATGTTTCTCCCCAATTAATTTTTCCTGCTTTTAAAGAGCAACTGATACTCCAGTGGATTTGTCTCTGAGCACAATTAATTTTGTCTTTGCAGATCTTGAAAACTAAAGGTTACTGATGTTTGAAATTATTTGGAAGTGTGTGACTAGAATGAGGAGGGGTAGTTGGATAACAAGAGCTATATCTCACCTCCCTTACTTAAAAAAAATTATATATATATATATATATATATATATATATATATATATATATATATTCCCTGTTATAGGAATAAGAAAGTCATCCCTTCTTCCTGCCCTTGCAATATTCTATATTGAAAATTATTAATATGCCTTTCACAGTATAAGACCCAACCTTCGTTGACCCAGATCACTTAAACAGGTATGTGTAGGGGGTGCTGATGTGGAGGAAAATTAAAATGTTATAAAATAATGCAAAGGAGGATATTCATCTTACAACTTTCTAAATCTGACTATGCACACATTTTAAACCATTAGCTAGTACATTGTATTGATGCCTTGCTCAAGGGTGAGTAGGAGACTTCTAAGTATCCTTAGAGATAAGCATAGCATTATCAAAGACCAGCCACAAGTTAATCTATACTTATACAGATTAGTTATAATTTTAATGTTATTTTCGTTATTTCATTAAAAAATAATTATAGTAAAATACAAGAACATAGTCTATATAGTTGATTTTTTAAAGATTTTCACACTTGCTCTAAAATCTAGAAATTGTTTTGCTTTCATATAAATGTTTATTTTTTTATTTATTATTGACACTATTACAGATGTCCCCCATTTCTGCCCCCTCTTTACCCACCTCCACCCAGCCTCATGTATGCATGATACAGATTCTATGAGTATAACAATTGGGTAATATTCAATTATATGTTTTTTAAACCAATTTGTCAATTAAGTTTATCTTTCAAAACCTTATTAATTATTTTTTCCATTTCAATTATTAGTTAGTGAAAATGATTTTTAGATAAATATTATGATGCTGGATTCGTCCATATATACATGTAATTTTGTCAAAATTTTTAATATATATTAGAGAATATATAGAGAATAGATTATTACCTTCACCCGTTTTATTTTTTAATTTTTAAATATATTTTTATTGATTTCAGAGAGGAAGTGAGAGGGAGAGAGAGATAGAAACATCAATGATGAGAGAGAATCATTGATTGGCTGCCTCCTGCATGCCCCCCACTAGGGATCAAGCCCACAACCCAAGCATATACCCTTTACTGGAATCAAACTGGGAACCCTTCAGTCTTTAGGCTGATGCTCTATCCACTGAGGCAAACCAGCTAGGGCATTCACCCATGTTTTAGAGTTTCACATCATCCTGGTGAATTTAACTGTTTTTTCTCATGTTGTCACTATTTTCCCCAAATTCTATTTTATAAGATAATGTACTATAAGTACATTTTAAAATGTATTTTTTATTGATTTCAGAGAGGAAGGGAGAAGTATAGAGAGACAGAAACATCAATGATAAGAGAGAATCGCTGATCAGCTGCCACTGCATACCTCACACTGGGGATCAAGCCCGCAATCCGGGCATGTGCCCTAACAGGGAATCAAACTGTAACTTCCTGGTCCATAGGTCAACGCGGAACCATTGAGCAATGCAGACCGAATGCTATCAGTACATTTTAAAGTTGTTTTTGTCTTGTGTATTTTCCCTAGCCTTTTATTTTCAACATTCCTGTGTTTTGATCATTAAAAATCAGTATTAGAATAACTATTTTACTAGTGAGTTAGGTTACTTTATATTTACTGTGATTACTTATTTATTTGAATGATTTCTTCTGTTTATTTTCTATTTATCTCTATTTTTTTCTACTTCCTTTAACCTTTTACTGCATTCTTTTTGACTGGTAAATGTTTTTCTCTTATTGCTTTGGAAGTTATCTCCTTAGTACTTATTCTTTTTTAAAATGTAAGCTTCAAAAAAATTTAGTTAAAATATTTTTAAAAATCTGTACAGGCAAAAATGCCTTGCAATCTGGGAAGTTGTTTTGTAAATTTCCTCTCTTTCTACTTTAGTATATTAAGGGTCAGGTTAGCACACACACCAATGTACAGAGGTAATATGCATATGTGAAGAAGGGAAGCTTTGCAATTTTCTGGCCCCAGGGGATTATGACAAGGATCTGGGTATTATTTACTAAATAAATGACAGCCAAATTATGGGTCCCAATTAGTGTCTTAAAATAGTGAGGATAACCCTGAGAGCAGAGGTGGCTCTTCCTCATTCCCCACTTACAACTCATATAAAAGCAATACCCTCTTAGGCTTTCTGTGCATTAACTTCTGCAAACTGATCTCCACACGTTTGGTTTTACTGAGATACCTTATCCTTATACTTGTCTAGTTTAGATACTAGATTAAGAGTCATAAGCACTGCTTATGGACCCTCCCCCCCTCAGGGCAGGAAAAGGTAGCCCAGCAGCACAGGCTGGGCCTAAACTGCCAGGCCAGTTGGCTAAATGGAGAGAATGAAGAATAAACTGCTTGTGCAAATTGAGGTGACTTTGACTTAGTCAAGAAAAGCACCATCTTTGAAAAAGCCAGAGATGGGGATCATGAGTTACATTAGCCACATCTTTGGCTCTGAATGACAGTACAGCAATATGCAACCATGTGTGCAAGAGATATAACCACAGAGACCAGAGGAGTCAGAGATCTAACATGCAAGGTTCCCAATAATCCTTCTGCAATGAGGCCACATAAGCCATTATTTCTTTGCCTATATAACTAGACTTCAACTAGAAGAGAAGCAGAGAGGATGGGATGCTGTCCTAGAGACTAAGCTATTTTACCAGGAGAAACTGAACACTCCCTAAAGAGACTTTAATTTCTTAGATCAGACAAAGGTTTAAACTGGATAGAACATTAATTTAATTTTTACACCCCCCCCCCCAACCAGAGGGTGGGGAACTCAAGAAGAAGGTCAAATCAGTTATAAACAAAATAAATAAATTACACTTTCCCTGCACAATAAAGTTTTAGTGTGAGATTTAAAAATTTTAATTAAATCTTTATTATTGAAAGTATTACATATATCCCCTTTTTTCCCCTCACTGACCCCTTCTTGCCTGACCTTGTCCCTGTCCCAGGCCTTCACCATCCTATCATCTGTGTCCATGGATTATGCATATATGCATACAAGTTCTTTGGTTGATCTCTTCCCACCCACCTTCCCTCTGAGATTTGACAGTCTGTTTGATGCTTCTATGTCTCTAGATCTATTTTGTTCATCAGTTTATTTTGTTTATTAGATTCCACATATGAGTGAGGTTGTGTGATACTTTTCTTTCTCTGAATGGCTTATTTTGCTTAGCATAATACTCTACAGGGCCCTCCATGCTATCTCAAAGGGTAAGAGAGCCTTCTTCTTTTTAATATTGCTTTTGAAACCTGAAAAGGATGTAAGCCCTAGATGTAAACGATGACTCTCAGTAATTTTTCAGATGGTTCTTTTTGTTTCTAAGCAGAAAGAAAGTGCTGAAATAGGGAAAAATGACAGATTTCCATTTAAGTTATACTGACCTCTGATTCCTGTATAAATCTTAGTGAATCTCTAATTCTTACCAAATGGTATTGAGAATATACAAATTTCACATAGATTTCCATAGATGCACTGGGACCTAGATGCTTGCATAATCTTCCCTTCTTATTTTGGAGTGATAATAAAGGGAAGAGAATGCACACTAGACTAATGAATGTGATACATCACTATCACTACAAATGGGGTAAAAGATAGAAGCAGTCAAAGAAACACAGGCTGTACCAAAAAAAAATGTATACAAACTTAAATGGCTGATAGCTCAATTTTAAAAATGAAATGTATTTTAATAAACATTTCCTTTATAATGATTCAAAATGTGTGTATACACTTTTAGGGACACCTTATAATCCTATATAATAAAAGAGAAACATGCAAATTAACTGTCCCCCCACTATGCTCAAGCCACATCCACAAGCCACGCCCACCAGCCAATCAGGAGCGAGTATGCAAATTAACCCAACTAAGATGGCGGCAGCCACAGAGCTGGAGTGACCAGGAGGTTTGGGTTGCCCCTGGTGATGGAGGAAACCAAGCTTCCCACCTGCCCTGGCTGGCCCAGGGCTCCACTCAAGGCTACAACGTTTCAATTATAGAAGATAAATAAATCCCAGATATCTGCTTCCAGCAGCCATGGCCTCTGCTTAAGGAGAGGCTGGGAGCCTGGATTTCCAGGGGCAACCCAGGCTTAAAATTTCAATTATAGAAGATAAATAAATCCGAGGAAAAAAAAAAGGAGATGTTGGGAGCTTGGGTCGCTGGGGGGTGTGGCCAGCCTGAAAATGGCCATCAGTCCCTCACCCCGGCTGGCCAGGCACCCTAGTAGGGTCCCCCACCCTGAAGGGGGTGTGGCCAGCCTGACAACAGCCTTCAGCCTCTCACCCAGGATGGCCACACCCCCATGAGATAAGGGTCCCCACTGGGGGGTTCAACCAGCCTGCAAACAGCCATCAGCCCCTCACCCAGGCTGGCCAGGCACACCAGTGCGGACCTCCACCATGAAGAAGGTGTGGCCAGCTTGAAAATGTCCCTCAGCACTTCACCCATGCTGGCCACAGCCCCATGGGGTAAGAGTCCCCGCTGGGGGGTTTGGCCAGCCTGCAAACAGTCATCAGCCCCTCACCCAGGCTGGCCAGCCACCCCAGTGGGGACCCCCACCCTGAAGGGGATGTGGCCAGCCAGAAAACGGCCCTCAGCCCCTCACCCAGGCTGGCCAGAAACCCCAGTGGGACCCCCACCCTGATCCGGGACACCCTTTAGGTCACACAAGCAAGCCCCAACCAGTGCACCAGGCCTCTATCCTATATAGTAAAAGGGTAATATACAAACTGACCCTAACAGCAGAACCACTGGGAATGACTGGCCACTATGACACACACTGACCACCAGGGGGCAGACACTCAATGCAGGAGCTGCCCCCTGGTGGTCAGTGTGCTCCCACAGAGGGAGCTCTGCTCAGCCACAAGCCAGGCTGATGGCTGCCAGCACAGCGGTGGTGGTGGGAGCCTCTCCCACCTCCTCAGCAGCGCTAAGGATGTCCGACTGCAGCTTGGGCCTGCTCCCCGCTGGCAAGTGGACATCCCCCGAGGGCTCGTGGGCTGCCAGAGGGATGTCTGACTGCCAGCTTAGGCCCAATCCCCCAGGGAGCGTGGCCTAAGCCAGCAGATGGACATCCTCCAAGGGGTCCCAGACTGTGAGAGGGCACAGGCCAGGCTGAGGGACCCACTGAGTGCACAAATTTTTGTGCACTCTACCTCTAGTTTGATTATAAAATGTATAATTAGGGTGTTAACATGCTAATACTGAGATAAAAGTTTTAGTGATATATTTCATGACTGTTACAAAATATTTTACTTACATACTGCAGAATATTTCAAGAAATAATTATAAGAATATAATGTAGATTGAAAAGTAAAAACAAACCTGATTTGTAAAGATGTTATTATTAATAATCTACCTTTTGTATCATACTTCATAGTTTACAAAGCTCTTTCACATTAATTAATAATAAATATTATTAACTAAAATATTTCAAGTGAATTTGAATTTATTGTGAAAAATATTGAAAAGATAGACTCAATATTTAAATAAGCCACATGAATAGTTGTATTTCTGGAATTAATTGATTTAAATAAAACTGATTATGAATTTTTTACCTTTATATACAATATTGTCTATTTTTATATATTGGTTCTTGGAAAGATGAGGTTCAGAGATTTTTTTCTCACATATGTCTCCCATTTTATTCATAAAAAAATAAATATGTTCTCTTCTCTGTAAATTAATTTGAGATTTTGTATCTGCAACATGTTTAGGTATATAATCTCAAGCACTGTAGTTACCTAATAAGGTTTAGTTTTCTCATTGCAAATTGAGAAGGTTGGATTAGAGGCTAAGACTGTTTCCAACTCTAACATCCTATATTCAAATATTTAGAATTGTCTTTGTGCCATAATTGTCTTTGTACATCCAAAACTTTTCATCAACTGACTGTATTCCTTCTAATTTATCAGCTATCACTATCTAGGAGACCTTACCCACATGTTCAGTGCGTATACTTTCAGCCAAATAAAAATAAATAAATAAAACAATGAAGGCTGGAAGCACTGTCTGGATTCTAGTTCTTCAGTTTTCATCTATGTTCTATATATGATATCATCCAAGTATCACTGAACACCAAAGATCATTTGTCTTTCTAACAGAAAACAAAATAATTATGCTGTAGAAATTGCAGAAGGCAGGATTAGTGGAGTAGATTTAGAATGAAGCACTTGGTGCACTCTTTCTGGTTTTTCAATGGAATCATTGAGATATATTGGTTGCTTCATCCATTCTCTGGTTTCCCCATTTGTGAAATAAAATTATGTATCTGGACCTTCAGATGGCATGCTTGTGCTCATTCCTGGGTCAGCTTTTTTGTTGTTGTTATTTCATGGTATGAGTTTTCAGATGGCTCCTAAGCAGCAGACTGGTCGCTCTCTTCTGAGCTGTAATGAATAGAAACAGAATTTCCTGGCCATCTCAGATGCTATAACCCCATTAAAGATAGGGCTGCAGTGGCCTACTGTGACTACTAGAACCACATTCTGCTATATACAGTATGTGAGGGTAAAGAAAAGTTAAAACTTCTTGGATTAAATTGGCATACCTGCTAACTCTTGTCCTTCCTTGAGTCACAGCTACTGCTGTTGCTAACAACAAAAACAATACTTACCATTTTTTGAATGCTTACCCTATCATGAACTTCACGTACATTATGATATTTGATTCCCAGAACTTTAACAAGTAGATGCTAGCCCGGCCAGTGTGGCTCAGTGGTTGAGTTTTGTCGACCTATGTCGTGACTCAGGAGGTCGTGGTTTGATTTCCCGTCAGGGCACATGCAATTTGCAGTAGCGGACATGCAGGAGGTAGCCCATCAATGATTCTCTCTCATCATTGATGTTTCTATTTCTCTCTCCCTCTACCTTCTCTGAAATCAACAAAAATAAATTTTAAAAGTAGATGCTAATAATATCTTTCTTTTACAGATAAGAAAACTTATCTTAGAAATGTAATTTATTTGAAGACATGAAGTTAAAATTTGGTGAGGCATGGATGGTCTGACTCCAAAGCCTGACTTCTTTATTACCAATCTATCAGACATATGAGGGAAAATGGTTACAGGACCTTTACACTTTGGGAAGTTTACAGTGAAACACATTTGTACCTTTAAAAATAAATCATTAAATTTTACAATTAAATAGATTTCACAAAGGTGATAGAATACCATAAGAAACCAGGGCTAATATAAGACAACTTTAATCTGAAATAGCTGTAAGTAAACACTCTGACAGAGGGCTTAACAATATTAATGGTGGAATAAGGCTATTATTACTAATAAAATATCTAATAAAATGCTCTCACCAGGAAAAAGTTGAGTAATTTATTCAATTTGATATTTTTAATGTACAGTGATAGAATTTAAAAATGAAAAACTAATACTCTAGTTTACTTTCTTGCATTTCATATCATTTTTGTTTTCGTATTTAAAAGTCACACCATTCTTTAAGTTCAGAGGGAAGATAAAGGCCACCTGGTCCAACACATAAATTTACAGATTAGGAAATACATCACCCAGAGGTGACATGACTGCCCAAGGCCACACAAGAATTAGTGTCAGGGCCAGGACTAAAATCTTGATCCCTGATTGCTTGACCATTCTTCTCTATAGTCTTTAATTTTTTTATCTAATACTACTATTAAGCCATAAGAAAGGATTACATATTGTAATTTTCAACAAATGGAAGGACCTTGAGAACATTATGCTAAGTGAAATAAGTCAGGCAGAGAAAGCTAAGAACCATATGATTTCACTCATATGTGGGATATAAAACTGAAATTCGTGAACACAAACAGCAGCTTGGTGGTTGCCAGAGGGAAGTGGGTAAGGGATAAAAGGGGCCTAATATATGGTGATGGAAGATTATTTGATTTTGTGTGGTGGGCACACAGCGCAATATACAAATCTTGTAGCATAGAAACCTGTATGAAACCTATATGATCATACTAAACAATGTCACCCCAATAAATTTAATTTAAAATAATTTTAAAATTTTAATTTTTTAAATTGCAGCTTACATTCAATATCTACACTAATAAAAGAGAAACATGGTAATTGGCGTACAACCGCTACCCTTCCCATTGGCTAATCAGCGAGATATGCAAATTAACTGTCAGCCAAGATGGCGGCTGGCAGCCAGGCAGCTGAGAACAGGAGGCTTGGTTGCCCCAGCGATGGAGGAAGCCAAGGTTCCCCGCCTGCGCTGCAGGGCTCTGAGCTCCTGAAGCAACAACTCCAAAAGATACAATGTTCCAATTATAGAAGCTAAAAGATGGAGGTTAATTTGCATACTCAGGCTCCAAGCAGAGCAAGCCAAACAGCCCTGAAGAGCAGGGCAGAGAGGCCTCCCTGCCCCAGGATCAGCAGAGCCAAGAAGCCTCCCGGCCCCCGGATCAGCGGAGCCGAGAGGCGACCCAGCCCCGTGATCAGCGGAGCCGAGAGGCCTCCCAGCCCCGGTTATCAGTGGAGCCCAGAGACCTACCAGCCCTGGGATCAGCGGAGCCGAGAGGCCTCCCAGCCCTGGATCAGAGGAGCCGCGAGGCCTCAGGACCCTGGGATCAGAGGAGCCGTGAGGCCTCCTGGCCCCACGATCAGCGGAGCCAAGAGACCTCCCAGCCCCGGTTATCAGCAGAGCCGCTAGGCCTCCTGGCCAGGGATCAGCGGAGCCGAGAGGCGTCCTGACCCCGGGATCAGTGGAGCAGTGAGGCCTCCCAGCACCGGGATCAGTGTGACAGGAGGCAGCGACCAAACTCCTGATCGCCCTGTGGGCTCTGGGTGTGACAGGGTGCGGAGCCCCAACCCTCTGATCGGCCCTGCTCTGTGTGTGATGGGGGCAGCGCCCCAACCCCCTTATGGGCCCTGCTCTGTGTGACGGGGGGCGGCGCCGCAACCTCCCAATCCACCCTGCTCTGTGCATGACAGGGGGCGGCGCCCCAACTCCCCAATCGGCCCTGCTCTGAACCCAACCAGGGGCTGCACCTAGGGATTGGGCCTGCCCTCTGCCACCCGGGAACAGGCCTAAGCCAGCAGGTCGTTATTTCCCCCGAGGGGTCCCAGACTGTGAGAGGGCACAGGCCGGGCTGAGGGGCCCCCTCTCCCCCCTGAGTGCACAAATTTTTGTGCACCGGGCCTCTAGTTATTTTATATTAGTTTCAGGTGTACAGCATAGTATTTAGACAATAATGCACTTTACAAAGAGTTCCCACCAATATTTCCAGTATCCAACTGGTTAGACAATTATATATTTTACAAAGTAATCCCCCTGATATTTTCAGTACTCACCTAGTACCATACAGTTATTACAATATTATTGACTATATTCCCTATGCTGTCCTTTATATCCCTGTGAATATTTTGTAAGTGCCAATTTATACTTCTTAATCCCTTCACCTCTTTTACCTAGTCTTTCATCCCACCCCATGCTACTCCACTCCCTCTCCTGGCAACCATCAATCTGTCCTCTGTATCTAGCACCATAGATATATTTTTAAAATTTCATTTTGCATTAGTCAATAATAATCTACACTAATAAAAGAGAAAAATGGTAATTGGAGTATGGCGCTACCCTTTTCATTGGCTAATCAGGGCTATATGCAAATTAACTTCCAACTAAGATTGCGGTTAATTTGCATATGTAGGCACAATGCAGGGAGGTGAAAGGGAAAGCAGGAAGAAGCCCCCTGCCACTGACAGTGATCGGAAACCCAGGGGGGAGCTAAGAGCTGGGGGGCAGGGCAAAGGCGGCCCTAGGGCCGCCTTTGCCCTGCCCCCCAGCCATGATCGGAGAATCAGGCACCTTTGCCGACCTGGCCAGTGATAGCAGGAAGTAGGGGTGGAGCCAGCGATGGGAGCTGGGCACGGTCGAAGCTGGCAGTCCCGGGAGCTAGGGGTCCCTTGCCTGGGCCTAAAGCGAAGCCCACGATCGCGGGGCCGCTGCAGCTGCGGGTCCCCGCTGCCCGGGCCGGACGCCTCAGCCAGAGGCGTCCTGCAGGGGAGGGGCGGAGCCCGCGCAATCGCGGCACCCCCCGCTGCCACTGCAGGTCCCCGCTGCCTGGGCCGGACGCCTAGGCCAGAGGCGTTAGGCCTGGGCAGGGGCAGAGCCTGCAACTGCGGGGAGCTGGGGGTCCCCTGCCCAGGCCTGACACCTCTGCCAGAGGCCTCAGGCCTGGTCAAGGGGCCGATCTGGTGATTGGTGATCGGAGGGTGATGAGGGTCAACTCCTCTGGCCGAGGCATCAGGCCTGGGTGGGGGACGGAGCCGGGGATTGGGGGGATATGATGGTCCCCTTGCCCAGGCCTGAAGCCTGGGTCAGAGGCGTCAGGCTTGGGCGGGGGGTGGAGCAAGCGATCAGAGGGAGATGGGGGTCCCCTGCCCAGGCATGATTCCTGGGCCAGAGGCCTCAGGCCTGGGCGGGGGCCAGAGCCAGTGATTGGGGGGAGTTGGGGGTCCCCTGTCCAAGCCTGACACCTCTGGCAGAGGCGTCAGGCCTGGGCAAGGGGCCGATCAGGCGATCGGAGGGTGATGGGGGTCTACGCCTCTGGCTGAGGCATCAGGCCTGGGCAAGGGGCAGAGCCAGCAATTGGAGTGGTCTGGGGGTCCTCTGCCCAGGCCTGATGCCTGGGCCAGAGGCATCAGGCCTGGGCTGGGGGCAGAACCAGTGATGGGGGGAAATGAGGGTCCCCTGCCCAGGCCTGACACCTCTGGCGGAGGCGTCAGGCCTGGGCAAGGGGCCGATCCTGTGATTGGAGGGTAATGGGGGTCAACGCCTGAGGGCTCCCAGTATGTGAGAGGGGGCAGGCAGGGCTGAGGGACACTCCCACACACACACACCCAGTGCACGAATTTCGTGTACCGGACCCCTAGTATTACATGTAATAAGTATGTATGGAGGTAGGTGGATACTAGATTTATTGGGGTGATCACTTTGCAAGTTATATACATATCTCATTACTGAGTTGTATACCTGAAAGTAGTATATTATTGTACATCAACTATAACTGACAAAATTTAAAAAAAATTTTAAAAAGAAAAACAATAATAATGCTGAGGAGACATTTTCTGATTTTTGAATTTTATTTAGAACAGGTTTATCTGAAATCAAGTGCTCAAAATGACGCTGGAAAATGGGTCTCTACAGTTTGGGGAATATGTCTTACTGATCTTTATATCTCCTTACCACTTAACACAATGCTTGTCACCAGAAAGTTAATAAGTGTTTCTTTTTATTACATATTTTAAGGTTCAAATTTTATTCTCTATTAATGAAATATTGATTGGCAAAATACTAATCTATACAGGATGGGCATGTTTACATAAACTGTGAGATACAAAATAAAAAAATAGTTATTGTATTTCTGCTGTGCCTAGTAGGTGCTCATGGTAAAAGATTTTTCTTGCTTTCAAATATTTTATAAACTAATTTCAGCATGCTGTAACACAACATACTTATCAAATTAATATTGCCAGGGTCAATTTCGTAAATATTAAGTGTGTGTCTGTATTCAATGCCAGCTTGAGCCACCTGGGACAAACAGATCTTTATTTTTGTTGTTTCCTTTTGTTTCATAATCTTTGGATCCACTTCCTAATGGATACAGCCAATGACTTTCTGGGGCTTTTCATTGTATCTTTAGGATAATATCCCTTGACTTTATGTTAAAAAGACTCTGAAGTAGCTGACTCTATTAATGTAACTAAACTCTCACTACAAGGGGGTGTTTAACTTCCCATAAGAAGATGGTGGCAGATGAGCTGGGGGGTGAGCTCAAGGTCAAAGGTAACATCCTCTTGTTGTGTGCAGTCTAAGATAAGACAGGTCAGAGACTGTTTTACTTAAAATGGCTGTAAATTTTAATAACCCAATCTGTGGCTTCTATTATAGGGAGGTTTTAGATTTTATAAATAATAAAATAGTTCAAAATGGAGGTAGTCCATACTTCTATATGAAGCATATGTGTGAGTCCTGGAGTGATACAGGGAAAAGGTTGTGGGACATCCTGAGTAACTCAGCAATATCAGGAGCCAAGAAGAATACTTATGCCTGGAGTACCTTGGCCTCAGGAGCTGCTTGAGGAGCAAAAGATTTTCACTGATGTCTTGGTAAGGATGGTGAATAGACTCAGGGATAGACAAGAATGGAAAGGCAGAAGGCCCAGGTCCAACTTCAATAAAATCTGACAGTCTTCCATGGTGTAGAGGCAGAAGGAGATATACTCAGGTATGTGCTTCTTAGGGTGGTAAGCACTCAATCTCAAAAGCAGGAGGGAACACTAAAGAAGAGAAGACACAGACAGGTATGCTTACTTTTGCTCAGGCTGCAAAAAGTTACTGGGGAGCAGGGGGGCAAGTGAGGAAGCAATGAGGGGATTACACCAAGAGGCTGCAGCTACTCCTATGACCGCTGCTACTCCTGTGACTGAGGCTATATGGAGAGAGGCAAAGAGAGGGGAAGTGATTTCTGTAGGTAGGAACAACCAGCAGACAGCTATTTTCCCTTATTCTGGGCCCTTAGTGGTCTGGGTCCAGGCTAGTCAATTGCTATCCCTTAGTCTCTCTACAACCTCTTTACTCATTCCTGCCTACAGTGTCTTCCCCAGGAGTAGCAGTAGAAGTTGTAGCAGTTCTCACTGTGAACAGTTTCAGAACTAGATGGATGGCTAAACATCATGATACCAGCAAGTTCTTACCAGAAAAATTTAAAGGGACAGTCTGGCCTCTGTCATTCTGCAAGCCATACCTTTAGGTGCAGAGTGGGGGACTGGGACTGTGACCTGTGTCATATGATGAATTTCTCATGGCAAAATATGTATTTTAAATGTAACAAATCCTGGCTCACATGGGGAAAGTGAAAGCTCTCCCCCCAATTAAGGACCTCACTGAATGTTAACAAATTCATTTCCTAAAGTCCTCTTCTGATTTAGAAAAAGAAAAAGTTCATGTTATTCATTAGATGTTATGTAAACAGAAAAGACAATACTTATGCCTGTATATAAGACTAGTATACAAGACTATATACTAAAGAGTATTAGTGGGCTTTAGCTGTGAACCTTGCTACTTACAAAACAGTTAGCATTTTATCTATTTACTTTCATCTCTAAGTATAACTACATATGTGAGTTATAATAAATAGTTACATTAAATAATTTTCTTATGAAAATAGAATAATTTTAAAAATTGAGTTTATAATTTAATTTAAATGTTCTTTTATTGATTTGATACTGTTTAGAAAAGATAAGGAGAAAATACAAATAAGAGAATAAAAATCATACAAAACGCCATCACCTAGAAAAAATATTTAGAGTTCAATTTGGCCAGTCTCACTATTGTTTGCAGACAGTCCTACACACGCATACAAGAACATATGTACATGCATGCAAAAACGTGCTATTTTTATTTCTAAAATGAAATCAAACTGAACATATATTTTGAAAATCTATATTAAAAATGGCATTCACTTCAATTTGGAAAAGCCAAGGACTCACATGTATACACATAAAATGCTAATCTAACCACCTAGAATCAATGCCTTTCAATATTTAGTTGCGTATATTTTCAACATATATATATATATATATATATATATATATATATATATGCTATTGTTAGAATTAACTTTTTTTCTTATTTCTAAAGAAAGAAATAGCAGGGAAACAAAAAGAAGGAAATAAGTTTTATATATAATCTCATTATTCAGAAAACCATTATTTTGCTCATATACCTATTATTTTTTAAATTTTATATATTTTAAGGTTAAGAAAATATTAATAATGTTAAGCTAAATATGTATACATACTAGTATGCACATATTTTGCAGGGTGATACTATTTATTAGGCACTGCTATTTATTCTTTAAATGGATTTGCTGGAAATTAGCTTTGTTATTTTATTTTTTTCTTTCTTTGGTCCATTCAGAGAACCAGCTCTTGATTTTGTTTACCAGTTCTATCACATACTGTCAAATTCATTCATTCTCCTCCCATCCCTTGTACGTTCTTGAGGATTTGTGGTTGTTATTTTTGGTTGCAATCTAAATTCTTGATTTTATGCTCAGTTGATTTCTTTCTTTCTAGTGTAATGTTTAAAGATGAGAAATTTATATCAAGTGCAACTTGATCTTTATACCATAAAATGTATAAATGTGTGTACATGTATATATGTGTGTATTTATATATCACATGATTTTTCCCCTGACCTGGGATTTTAATTCAATACTACTAGTTAAAAATGGTAAAATTTGAGGAAGGTGAATTTTACTTGTTAAATATTTGTTCCAGGTTTTCTGATTACATTTCAACTCTGTGATGGGTGTGCAATCACCACAGACTGCAGAATTTGGAGAACAAGCAATGTATATTTTAATAAATGCAAAGATTAAGACTTTAGCACTAAGTGTTCTCAATAACTTTCTGAATCTTGCATGATTATTTTAATATAGAACATATACATAGAAATGGCTGCATTTGTGTGGTTTTTAGAGAGTACTCAATGTAAGGTGGATGTAATGATAAGTAAAATATATTGTGATCCAGTTTGTGCATTTTAAGACATCAATGTTGTGAAAACTTATAAAAACCTATAACAATTAATCAACAGAAACTTACTGCTTTGGAAGTTTAAACGTTGTGATAGTAAAAACATTTTTCTTACTGATTCTTGATATGAATATCATTGGGTTTTCTGATGTTTGAGGTTGCTTTGCGGGATTTTAAGATAATGGCACACTCTGGTAATGGATCAAGTTTATATATTTCCAACAGCTACTAAAATATTCATGTTTACTTCTCAAAATTATCTGTGGGGACAACAATTAGAATAAAATACCATTAATAAAATAGTCATGATGGGGGGATCTGTGTTCAAAATTAGGAACTTACATAAAGATATATAGGTCTGCATTTGGCACATTAAAATGAAAATTAGGAAGATTTTTCTTTAATCAGAAAATGTATTTGTTTCAAATTTTATTTTTCAATTACAGTTTATGTTGAATACTATTTTGTATTAGTTTCAAGTGAACAGCAAAGTGCTTAGACAATCATATATTGTACAAGGTGTTCCACTCAATATTTCAAATACTTGCTTGGCACTGTACATAGTTATTACAATATTATTGGTTATATTCCCTATGCTGTACTTTACATCCCAATGACTATTTTTAATGACTAATTTGAACTTCTCAATCCCATCACCTTTTTCAACCAACATCCCAACCCTCCTCCCCTCTGGCAACCATCAGTCTACTCTCTGTAAGAATTAGGAAGATTTTTAAAAGATCATGAAGGCAAGGAGTTTCAAATTTTCCTTTTAATTCATATATACTAAAGGGTGTTATTGAGCTTTAGCTGTAATCCTAGATGACCTATGCTTTTAGATTTCTTACTGTTCCCTTGGAGGTAGTATTTCCAGCGAAATAGAAGTCCAGTTAAATTTGAATTTCAGAAAAACGAGAGTTTGTTTTAGTATACACATGTACCAAATATTGCATGCATTTTTATTTGCTGAACCTGGCAATGCTACCTGGAGGGAGACTTGCATTTATTTTCATTTTCAAGTAAATATAGTATAGATTATTCTGGCAGAGAAGAGCATTTGGACCTGTACAATTTGGAGCAAATTCCAGGATTCGTGGTTGAAGAGCCAAAAAGAAGAAAAAGAAAATAGAAGCTTCTGGACATTTGTCAACAATGAAACCTGAATGCATGAGTTGGGTATGACAATATATAGCATATATGGCAGTCATGATTGGTGAAAATAGATTTATAAAGAGTCGAGATGAATTGGAAATATGTGCTCTTGCCCTGGAAGTTTCTTGTTCTGTCACTGTAATAGCCTAAATGGGATCTAAAGTCACCTTATCCATTATAGGTAGCATTGCGGAAAGTCTATGCTGTACCCTAGTGCCAGATTTTGGCTCCTTAAACTATTCTCCATTAAAAGGAGCCAGGGCTCCTTGGATGGTAGCTGACACCAAATCTTGGGGCAGGAGAAAGGAAGTTGAGCCTGGAACATCTTGCCATTTACAGAAAGTGAAAATGTCGACTGGGAGTTCAAAGAGCAGGGAGACCAGAAGAAGTCTTTCACCAGGGTGACATATTGAGCATTAAGAAAGAAGCCTGCTTGCCCTAGCTGTTTTGGCTCAGTGGATAGAGTGTCAGTCTTCAGACTGAAGGGTCCTGGGTTTGATTCTGGTCAAGGACATATACTTGGTTGCAGGTTCCTCCCCATCCCAGGCCCTGGTCCAGGCTCCTGCAGGAAGCAACCAATCAATGTGTTTCCCTCACATTGATCATACTCTCTGTCTTTCCATCTCTCTTTTACTCTCCCTAAAAATCAATGGAAAAATATCCTTGGGTGAGGAGTAAAAAAATAAAGAAAAGAAAAGAAAGAGGCCTTGCTTGAAAAAGTGTCTCATTAGACAAAGAGTGAACATTGAGCACTGAAAAAAGAAAATAAGCAACAGTTGCAATCAATTGCAACTATTGAGTGTCGTAAGTGTTCCCCTCCACGTCCTGCGTGGTTCAGGGTTCGGGTCTGGAAGAGGAGCCGCACAACAAATGAAATAGAAAAGACACGAGAATAATTTGGGAATACTGGGGGACCAGGCGGGAGAGTCCAACTCAAGAGGAAGGACTTCCACTGTGCTCAGGCCTCACCAAGCTTTTTATAGTGAGCAGTAAACAAGGCAGTGGTTACCAAAGTTACACTTCTCTTGTGAGTTTCACTTGTTTACACCATGGTTATACCTCCTGCACTTCCTCAGCCCCTTAGATTCCCAGATAAGATCCAGGGAGTGTTATAAGGTCAAGCCTAATTAAGCTAAGAGGATTGTGCCCTCTAAGCTAGGACTTGTTTGTGACTTTGCCAGTAGGTCAGTCCGAGGCTTAACCCTATAATAGTTTCCCACAATTGAGTCCATTAAAAAATAAATCCATGAAGATACTAAAAATGTACAAGTATTATAAAGTGTGCTAAAAGATGCTTGTAATGCACATAAGAATTTCCAATATTGTCTATAAAATGTTATATATTGATCGATCTAGTTTATGAAACTTCTACATTCAACTTTTTTGTCCATGAAGAAGTTCACACCAACAGTGAAGACATATGGATGATTAATTAATATATTAAAAGGTAGTAATTTTAACTTGTAGAGATAAAGATGTGGGGAAGTGCCAGGGTGAGCTTCTTTTTGTAAAGAGATACTATGGAATGACATATACAACAAGTGAGAGTAATACTCTTCAGAACAAAAATGTAATGTTTTGGAATTTGGCCATCCATTGGGTTAGAGTTTGTAAAGGCTTTCAAATATTTTGTGTGTTTTATTACTAGAAATAAAATATTATAAATTTTTGGATTCAACAAAATTTATTGGTTAGCAAAATATATGAAGACACATAAGAAGGAGGAGACTAGACTGTTTTCATTTTTGTGACCACATATTGAGTTTGCATGCTCAAGAGTGTCTTTGAGTGTGATACTTGTCTGATATTCATCTAGCTCAAGCATGTCAAAATCATGGCCGCGTGTTTGACATGCTTGATCTAGCTGGTATGAACATAGCTAGCATAAATAAACCCGCTATTGTGAATCCACATTGCCTCAAGCATTATGTGTGTTGCTATTGCCATTGGAAAAATATCTTAGAGGGAGAAAGGTAGGGTCAACATATCTAGGCTATATTAGTTCCCTTAAAAGCTGAACACCCTCCCACATTCCCCAGCACCAAAAAAGCTGAACACCCATGAAATAATTTTCTCTGTCTGCTCCCTTTCCTCAAATATCATTAACTGATTATTTTGTTTGTGTCTGGTATGAGTAAAAAAGTGTTGAGACTGTAATAGTCTTGGATTCAGAGATTATAAATTTATAATGGGAAATTATGAGGCTCGGTGTTAGATTATAAATTTATTTAAAGCTCTTTTATTCTGGGAAATCATCTAATTTATCTATACCTTTGCAGGTATGGGACCAGTGTTGGGGTATTTTTGTCTTGTAACTAAAGCATTTAGGCAAATTATATAGATGATTGACTTAGGGTCAGAATATTCAGTCTCTAGATGTGCTACAAACAAGGAGTAGTGTAAACTTGAGCTCCTCCCAGATATTAGAGTGTACTGCTAGTACTCTGCCCTGCCATTTTATTCTTTCTTTTTATTTCAGTGAGCTAAATATCTAGGCTAATATACAACATGCATTTCGTCCATCTGTATTCCATGTGTTGATGGAAAATCAGTTGCAAGTCTACTACTCCCCCCAGCCTCTCCCCACCAAGAAAAAATTCCCTCAAACTGATTTACATGACTAAGTCAAGCTAAATCAAGGTGCATGTCAAATGGGGTTGCAATCTCATTTGAGACTGGGAATTCTCTTCCGGGCTCATTCAGGTTACTGGCAGAATTTAGTTTCTTGTGGTTTTATATGGGCTTCAAGGGAGCAGGATACACATGTGAACAGCTGTTCATGGCGTTTGCCTAATTATGAATCAGTTTTTTAATCTTATTTTAAATATTGTTACTTTCATAATATCTTGCATTGAAAACCTGTCCATTGATGATCTTTGTCATTGTCTTATTAAAGCAGAAATTCAAGAAAAAGTTTCATAAATGCCATGAAATCACTTTTTATTTCCTCGTACTTTTGGAACATATTATCAATAGAATAGAGCTTACGCTGTCCACCGCACTCAGTATCATGTACAAGGAAATGGCTGCCATGGTAGGAGGTGTGGGTTTAACACTTGGGGCACTGGGTGTGCCCAGGGGCCAGGTGGGGGAATCCTGGGGTGAGTTTTTCCCAGAGGCCTCTGGGCAGGCTTCTTGCTGTAGTCTTAAATGCAGTCAGCAGGATCCACATCCCTTTGATACCCTCTGATATCATTTGCCTCTTTTCTGATCTCTTCCTTCCCTCTCAGTCTTGGAGGTACTGCCTCAGTACTCTGGGGGCTGCTGGAGAGAAATGGGCTTCTCAACTAGTGTCCTGGACAGTGTCCGGACTCATACTTTTTTTTCTCCAACAAAGGGCTGGAATCTCGCCTTGAGAAGCCTGAACCTCTACGAACTCTCTTTCATCTGTGGGTGTCTGCCCAAGTTGTGTCACCCACCCTATGGCAGCCAAGAGGGGTTGGGGCCAGCTTACCAGTTCCTGCTGGTTCTGCAGCCATACTAAAGTTTGCTTGCCCATTACCTGAAACACAGATGGATGGGACTCCTCCTGGGTTCCTTGACATATGGTGCTGGATCCCACAATTCCCACATGGTTATGTTTGTTTGTGGAGGGATGCCAAATTTTAGGTGTTAAAAGGAATGGGGAGGGGGGCGGGGATGTGGTTGAACAAGGGATGTCTTATGTAGCCATGTTGCAGACGCTACTCTTTTCATGTCACAATTTATTCAAGCATCTTCTGGTGATGGGAATTGAAAGTTTTTGCTACAACAAGCAGTGGGCTAATAGAAACACTTTTACACATATTACTATGCACTGCTGTTCTTATTTCTTTATAATATATGTACACAATTGGAAAATCTACATGTTTTTTATTTCTTAAAGCCCTAGTTTTAATCTTATTTTAAATATTGTTACTTTCATATCTTGAATTGAAAACCTGTCCATTGATGATCTTTGTCATTGTCTTATTAAAGCAGAAATTCAAGAAAAAATTTACAGTTCCATCATCAGGTCCCCTTCCATGAAGAGCCTTTTCTCTGCATTCTCTCCATCCCTCTATATTTTTAATTGTTTGTATTGTTGGTTTGCTAGTTTTATGAGTATAGATTTATCCTGTTTTCCAGAATAATGCATGTTTAATTGAATGTTTGAGATAGTAAGTATAATTTTACAAGTTTGTTGGTCATTTAAATTTTGTCTCCCATAGAATGTCTGTTTTTATCTGTAGCACATTTTGTAGTAAATTATTTGCCATTTTACTTTTCAATTTATAGGAGCTCTTTGTATATTATAGGTGTGATTTATGTTAAAATATGTTCCCTCAAGTTCTGTTTGTATTGTAAGCTTATCTGTTATATTCTTGTCCCAGCATCAAGAAGGGTTCAGGAATCTGGAAAAGGCTGTGCGTAGATGACATAGGAATCCAGAGACTAATAAAGAGTCCTGAGACAAGATATAATTTTGAAAGTCATTGGGGGCCAGAGGACTTTTAGCTAAAGGAACTGAAGACTACATCCTTGTCTAGGATCCTTGCTTTTATTAACACAATTTGTCCTAAGGCAAGGTAAAGATAATACACTTCAAAGGGTAAAGTTTCAAACTGTACAGAAACATTGTCAGTTTGGGGGAATTAGCCTATGGCTGTTCAGGTGTTTGGCCAGTAAGAGGCAATAACATGTAGATTAAGATGCCCTTTAACTGTCTGGCAGCCACAATCAGTTTCCTATTCAGGTTTGGGGAAATGCCTTTAGCCATTCCCAACAGGTGACTACATGTGTGACTCAACCCTGTTGAGTCCCCAAGTCTCATCAATCTTTTGATGAAACTCTTGAAATTATGACATGCTGGAATTGGTCTAAGGCAATATTTTATCACAAAAAATCTTTACTCTTTGCACACCTAAAATGACTACCCTATCTCATAGCTTTTAAGTGCTTAATTATTTAATTCGACCTTCTCTACCTCCAAGTTCTTTCCTTGTTTTTATTTAAGGATCTCTGATCCACCTGGAACTTAGTTTTGATTATGGTATAACACTGGGATCCAATACTCTTTACTATCACATGGATAACCAGTTGTGCCAGGGTATAATATTAGATGTTTCCTTCCCTTGAATTGAAATTAGTGTTCTTTAATTATTAAATAATCATATATTTTCTAGACACTTGGTTGCATTCAACTCACCTATTTTTTTATTTGATTTTTCTTGAACTCTTTTTTTTGATATAATTTAAAACTTTTAGTAAGTTTTCAAGAATAGTATAAGTCACTCCTATATACCCTTTACTCATATTCACAAATTATTTCCTGTTGAGTTTTGGTAGATAGTCTTTATTCTATAGTTTCATGACATTAACATTTTACTTACAGTTTTTGTTTTTAATGAGGAATGTATGCTAATTTTTTCAAATGCCTTTGCCTTTGCTAATCACGTTTTTATCCTTTAGTTTGTTTATAGATTTTGCTAAAGTTGACTAGTTTTTGCATTCCAAAAACAAATTGTACTTGGTCATGATATATTCTTTGATGCACTAGTAGCTCTAATTTTTAACATTTTGTTTATAATTTTTGCATCTGTTTTTAGAAGTCTGATAGTTCTGCATTTTTTCTTTTAGACTATATTTATGAGGTGCTGGTGTTAGGGTTATATTAGCTACAGGAAGTAAATTTGGAAGACACTTACCATCACATACTATACTATAATAGTGCATTTTTTTTTCATTTAAATTATGTTCATCTGAATTGGTTATTCAAAGAGCAAACATATAAAAGGGAAAATTAAGAAGTCTCACTTTCAGCCTGTTCCTATCTATCCCTTTCCTACTTCACCTGCAGCCTCTATAGATACACAAATTTCTGTTCTAAAATTCATTGAATTATCCTTTATGCAAATATATTAAAATACAAATATGTCTTCTTATTTCCACCATTTCTTTCATGTGCTGTACCATACCTACAGATGGACATAATTGTTTCCAGTATCTGGTTATTACAAATAATGCATTCAAGTAGAGCATCATACAGAGAGCATTTCTTACTTGGGTAGGCATATCTTATATAATAAAGAGATGATATGCTAATTAGATTGAACAGCAGAATGACTGTCCAGACAATCTTCTGGATGAACCTGGGGCTGTGAAGGCTGGCCAAGGCTGCAAGGGGCTGTGAGGGTATGGCCGAGGCAGCTGGGGGTGTGAGAGCCAAGTCCCCTTGCAAGAATTTTGTGCATTGGGCCTCTAGCCTATAGGATAAATTCCCTGAAATAGGATTCCTGGTTCAGTAGGCAAAATGTTTTTAATTTTGATAGCTGTTGCTAAACTCGCCTCTATAGGTACTGAATTATTTTCCATTCCCCAAAATAATGCATTATGAGAGTACCTGTTTTCCCAAAGCCTGGAATGTGCTGAAGGAGCTCCATCAGTTTTCAGAAAAATTTATGCTGCTTTGCAACTGTTGCAGCAGTTGCTAAAGAGATAAATGACACAGGTTCTAACCAGGCATTCTTCCTCCAGGGCTGAGTAGAATAACAAATAAAAAATATATGATGAGGGAGATGCTTTGTACACTTTTCTCACACTGTGGGAGGAAGGGAATAGAGATGCACTTTGTGAGAAGTTTAATTTATGTCTGGAACAAAAAGATTGGAGCCCTAACAGGTTTGGCTCCGTGGATAGAGCATCAGTCTGTGGACTAAAGGGGCCTGGGTTTGATTCAGGTCAGGGGCACATGCCCTGGTTGTAGGCTCAATCCCCAGTAGGGGGCATGCAGGAGGCAGTCAATCAATGGTTATCTCTCATCATTGATGTTTCTATCTCTCCCTCTCTCTTCCTCTCTGAAATCAATAACAATATATTTTTTAAAAGATTGGAAATCAGTTGGACTCTATAATGATCAATTTTATGGAGAAATGAAAAGTGTTGGGCATTTCTGTTATTTGTATGTTTCTGTTTTTCTCTGGTAAACATTTTTTTTAAAATCTCACCAGAGGATACGGGGGGGGGGGGGGGGAGAGAGAGAGAAAGAGAGAGAGAGAGGAGAAACATTGATCTGTTGCCTCCAATCCCCACCCTGACCAAACATTAAACCTCCAAACTTTTAGTGTATGGGGACAATGCTCTAATCAACTAAGCCACAGGCCAGGAGTCTCATAAATATTTTATAAGTTTATTTGTTGAGTTATGTTAGGTAACTGAGCATAGGTGCATCAGCCTGGCCTGTGCCCTCTTGCAATCTGGGACCCCTCGGGGGATGACTACCTGATGGCTTAGGCCTTCTTCCTGGGGGATTGGGCCTAAGCTGGCAGTCAGACATCCCTCTGGCAGCCCGGGAGCCCTCGGGGGATGTCCACTTGCCAGCGGGGAGCAGGCCTAAGCTGCAGTCGGACATCCTTAGTGCTGCTGAGGAGGAGAGAGAGGCTCCCACCACCACCGCTGTGCTGGCAGCCATCAGCCTGGCTTGTGGCTGAGCAGAGCTCCCCCTGTGGGAGTGCACTGACCACCAGGGGGCAGCTCCTGCATTGAGTGTCTGCTCCCTGGTGGTCACTGTGTGTCATAGTGACTAATATTCCCAGTCGTTCTGCTGTTAGGGTCAATTTGCATATTACCCTTTTATTATATAGGATAGAGGCCTGGTGCATGGGTGGGGGCTGGCTGGTTTGCCCTGAAGGGTGTCCAGGATCAGGGTGGGGGGTCCTGCTGGGGTGCCTGGTCAGTCTGGGTGAGGGACTGATGGTTGTTTTCAGGCTGTCCAACACCCACCCCCCCAGCGGGGATCCTCACCCCATGAGGGTGTGGCCAGCCTGGGTGAGTGGCTAATGGCTGTTTGCAGGCTGGCCAAGCCCCCCAGTGGGGACCCTCACTGCATGAGGGTGTGGCCAATCTATGTGAGGGTCTGATGGCTGTTTGCAGGCTGGCCATGGCCTGCAGCCACTAAAACTCCCAGTGGAGGCTGGCTGGAAGCAGGTATCTGGGACTTATTTATCTTCTATAATTGAAACTTTGTTGCCTTGAGTGGAGGCTACAGCAGGCCAGGGAAGGCGGGAAGCTTGGCTTCCTCCATTGCCTGGGCAACCAAGCCTCCTGCTTGCTCCAGCTCTGTGGCTGCCAGCCGCCATCTTGTTTGGGTTCATTTGCATATAGTCGCTCTGTTTGGCTGGTGGGCATTGTTTGGGGTGTAGCGGAGGTGCAGTCAATTTGCATGTTTCTCTTTTATTAGATTAGATAGGACAAAGAGGGATTACTCCTTTTGCTTCTTAGAAGCTCTCTCTTCCTGGTTGTGAATATACTTCTGTCTCCAGGTTCTCCTGCACTCGGCCAGCTCAGTTTCAGTCTCTCCTTCTGATTCCTCTTCCCCTGACTCCTCTCTGAATATTTACATCCTTTAGGGTTTTTCAGTCTTCTCTTCTCACTCTGTACTTTCTCTGGGAATAGTTGTATCCCCCTTTTCCCACTTCGCACCTAAATGTGTTCGCAGGCATATCTAAAGACCTGTATATTGAACTAGATATACCACAACCTATTACAATTGGAATTCATTAACCCTTTCAACTTGCTTTTAAAGTTATGTTTCCTTGATTAATTTTGAAAGCTGGGATTTACTTTTGATTATTTTCTTTCTCAGACCCCCATATCCAATCAGTTACAAAGTCCTGATAAGACTTTCTTGTGACTTGGTTTTTTTCATTCTCACTGCCTCTGCCCAAGTTGAGAACATTATTGTCTCTAGTAAGGTGTGCTGAAATATTTTCTTGAGTAGTCTCCATGTCTCTAGTCTCTGCTACACACCCATTGCCACCTCCCTCCCTCAGAATATACTCTCCAATTTTCAGCTAAAGTAATCATTCTGAAACAAATTTGAGCATGCCCACACTCTGATAAAAAGCCTTTAAAGATGTCCTATTGTTTTCAGGACAATGTTCAAGGCCCTTAGTTGGTTATCGAGGGCCTTTGTATTGGTCCCAGTGTGCCATTTCCACTCTATTTGCTGTCATTAGTTACTATCGCGGTGAAAGTGCCATGAAGCATAACAGAGACTTTGCCTTATTCATTTATATCTCTGGTGCCTAGAAGAGGGTATACATATAGACACCCAGTAAATATTCATTGAATGAAAGCTCTACTTCTTATCAGACAGATGCTTAGAAGTACCCTATACTTTGACATCTCTGGCCCAAGACTCCCAGAGATCTGCCTCGGCCTCCTGGCTGCTTGATAAACTCAGTCACTGAAAGAGCCTCTGATGATACAGGTGTAGCATGAGGTAGGTTCTCAGAGAGTCAGCTGGTAATGGGTGATACAGATTCAAATTTGCACCAGAGCTGGGTCTGAGGACACTCAGCAGCAGATTTAGGGTACACCAAGAGTAGCTGACATCTGCTGGGTGCCCAAAGACCTCTGTAGTGGGGAGGAGGCTCAAGGTGTCATCAGGGTGTGGCCAGCAGAATTAATCAGGCCAAAACAGACCAATATTTGGCCATGTGGAGCGAGGGCTGCGCACAGGATTGGTTGACCTGGTCAGCGCTGGTTGGGCATGTGAGGGATAAATGGCCCCCACCCAGAGCCACACAACCCAACTTTCACAGAGTTAGCCTGACCTTCTGGAAAGTCTCCTGCAGGGCGGGACCAGGTTGGCCACAGCCTACTGACAGCATTGCAGGGCAGGGGCCATCTGAGTCCCCAGTTAGGAGGGGGTGGAGCTAATGGTTTTCCCATGGGGGCGTTTCTAGTTTATCTCTTGTGGGGGTGTGGTGCCACTGTTCTGACTCAGTGAGGCTCCATTGTTCTAGGGTGCAGGGCCACTGCTGACAGGGCAGTGTAAGGAAGGGAGAAATGCCACTGCTCCGACACCAAGGGTGGGATTGTTAATGCTAGAGTTTGTGGGCTTTGGCTCTGGCATCTCAGGAGGGTGGGGGGCAAAGAGGAACCAGTGCTCTATCCCACCAGGAGGCCATTGTGACCCTGGGAGGACTGAGTGCCACTGTTCTAGTGTATAGGACACTGCTCTGGACCAAGGGTCACAGGGGAGGGGAGCTTTGCTAGGCCCCAAGGTATGAGGGAGAAGTTGGAGGGGTGAGGCATTGTGTTCTATTGCAAGGAGCTGCTGCTCTGGCCATGGAAGAGGAGCTGCTTTAGCTGGTAGGGCAGCTGCTCTGGCCAGCAGGGGCTGCAGGGCATGCTGCTCTATTGCAGGGCTCCACTTCCCTGGCCTGCATGCCCAATAGTGTGTGTGTGTTGCGGGGGGGGGAGGGGGTGAGAGATTCTGATCTAGTATTCTGAGTTGCTGTTCTGGCTCCAGAAAGGGGATGGGAGAGGGGGTGGATGCCATTGCTCTAGCTGTCTGTCCTGCCTGGTGGGGGAGTGGGGTCAGGGTAACACTGCTCATGAGGTGCCTCTGCACTGCAGTGCATAAAGTTTTATTACAAAGTCAATTCCTTAAAAATAATTTTTAAATTATATTTTTATTGATTTCAAAGAGAAAGGGGAAGGGAGAGGTAGAAACTTCAATGATAAGAGAGAATCATTGAATGGCTGCTTCTTTCACGCCCCACACTGGGGATCTAGCCCACAACTCAGGCATCTGCCCTGACCAGGAATCAAAACTTGACCTCCTGGTTCATAGGTCAGTAAGTGGCACCGGCCAGGCAGATTCATAACCTAAATCAGTTCAATGACTTTATCTGGCTGAGATTTCTGTTTCCTTGTTGGCGTTCATTTGGGAGCCACAATTAACATCTACAGACCTCTTTCTGGTCTTTGTACATAGTCCTCCATTTCCCAGAACCAGAAATGAAGTATCCAATCCTATTCATGCTGCCATCTCTCAGACTCTTCTTCTATCATCACATCCCTGTCACCTCAGCAGGTAAAAGGTCGCAGCTTTTAAGGATTCATGTGATTAGTTGGGGGCCACCCAGATAAACCAGGATAATCTCTGTACTTGCCATGTAACAGATCCCAGGGATTAGGATATGTACGTCTTTGGCAAGCCATGGTTCTGCCTGCCATGCAATGAGAGGCGAGAGGTGATTTGTCAGAAAGAATGAAGTATTGGATTTGGCAGTTAACTAATTCTATAGTGTTTAGAGTGAGGCATGGATCAGAATTATTTAAAAACACACACAACAAAACAGGACATGGAGAGTGGTGGCATCATTCCATGAATAGAAATGGGCCTATATGCTCATTGTGGGCTCGATCCCCAGTGGGGGACATGCAGCAGACAGCTGATCAATGGTTCTTTCTCATCATTGATGTCTCTCTCTCTCTCTCCCACTCCTTTCCTCTCTGAAATCAATAAAAATATTTTTTAAATGGGCCTATATAGAGAATATTGTGGTTTGAGGCCACTAAAGGTTTCCCATGGTTGTGTTTGGGATTATAGCAGGTGACAATGTCCTGCTGCCTATTGAGAGGTGGTATTTGCTCCTGTGTCCTGTGATATTGATTGCATTAAATTGAATGCTGGATTCTCTATAGTATTAGTTTGAATGCCAAATCTACATTGAACTGAGAAGTGGGGGGGGGCGGATTTTTCTTTAGACTAGCTGCAAATCACATGAACATTTCTCTGTGTGCAAGATCAGGCTCTCAGTGTTGAGGACTCAAAAATCAGATACTCTTGTGACTTGTGCTCTGAGTTCATTCTTTCTGCTTGTGCTCTGATTGCCTATCTCAATTTTCTTTTATCTCTGTAACTTAACTAACATCTTATCACATTATTGATGTGTTAAGAGAAATATTTTTTGCACTGATTGCCTGTGTTGCTGGAATCGGGGTCCAAATCAGTGGTAGGATTTGTGGTGTCCAAAGTCAGCAACAAGGAAACGCTGAACAAGAAACTTACCAAATGGCACTGAGGTTTCTGCAGGAGTTCCTGCTTTACACAACGTGAGTAAATTTTTTGTCTTTTCACAAATTGAATTTAGGCTTTAATAACACTCTGACTTCTCTGCATTAGCTTCTGTTTAAACCCCAGGTTGTATTTCTCAAAACAGTCCTCAGAAGGATGGTAGCCTTTGTCCCTGAGTATCAAATTTCAAAGATCTGCAGGCCTAGTACTGAATCCCTTGGTTCAGAAGAGTTTATCTTCTCCCAAGAAAGCTGAATTAAATGACATTGGCCTGTCAAAGGGAGCAGATAGCTCCTTAAGCAAGTACTCATCTTTTCTTACTTTCCCCTACATTCCAAGGCCCAATAATCAGCTTTCTCCAATATTTCCCATTTCATTTAGTGACTTCAACATTCCTATAGTTTTTCTTTTCTCCTTCATTTCCTTCACTTCCAGCAATCACCTAGTCTACCTGATTTTACCTTCAAAATATATGGTAACTATGTGAAATGATGGATGTGTTAATTAGTTTGATTGTAGTGCTTATTTCAATATATATATATATATATATATATATATATATATATATATACCAAAACATCAAGTTGTACATCTTAAGTATATATAGTTTTTATTTGTCAATTATACCTCAGTAAAGCTGGAAAAGATTAAATAAAAAAGTAAATAAGTAAATGAATAATGCCTCTTACCATGTAATTCTCTTGCCTGAAATCATTCAGTGATCCTCCTTCACTTACAAGGAGGGTAAAATCCTAGTTCTTTCCATAATTTACAGCATCATTTATGTCTTGACGACCTCTGCAGTACATGAAACACCACAATATATAGAACTGTGTGTAGCTCCCTGTATACCTCCTATAGTTATTGGCCTCCAGTCTTTTTGTTCCCCCTGTCTGGAGAGTATTTACCTTTCCAACTGAAAAATAGTTGGTAGGATTTATTTCTAAAGATTTTTTTATTGAATTTTAGAGAGAGAGGAACAGGGAGGGAGAGAAATAGAGAAACATTCATCTGAGAGTGAAACATTGTTTGACTGCCTCCATCCAGGGCCTGACCAGGAGATCAAGCCTGCAACCTGGGCATGTGCCTTGACTGGGAATCAAACCAGCAACCTTTCCATACACAGACGACGTTCCAAGCAACTTAGCCACCCCAGATAGAATTTTAAGTTCAGTAAGATACCACCAAGAAGCCTTCCAGCACTAGCTTTGCCAGCTAATCTAGTATCGATTTCACTCTTTTGAATTACTATGGTATCCACTGCTGACCTTTATGACAAAGCTGAACATGTTACACAGTAACTGCTTCCATGACTATTTTATCCTTGAAGAAAAGATGAATATCTTCTTCATCTCTGTTTCTGCAATGCATAAAAGACTCTCTGGCACATGTATAATTTCACTAAAATATTTGACAAATGAATCAGTACTATAATGAATGCATTTATTAGAATTTTATGCAAACTAGATTATAAGTGTATGATAAAGGGTAGCAGTTGACATAGGGAAAAGAGGAATACCAAGCACCTAGTCCTAGATGATAAATATTTATGGTGCAAGTAGACTTACCTAATGAAATACTTTATGGTGTAAATAATTACAGAGCTGTAACAACTCCAGGCAGTTTCTGGTACAACTGACTCATTTAGATGGCTCAAGGGATACTGGGATGGTGAATACCTCCTTTTATTTGAATACACTTCCTGTTGGCTCAAAGGACTTCACCTAAACAGCCCCACAATAATGCACAATGTCAGGCTAGGAGTCAGCTTCTACTGGACCTGGGCTCGCCTGAGCACTAACCGAAATGATCCCAATTGATAATGAAGACTCTTGACAAGAAGAACACAGTATAACACTGATTGTACTGCTTATTTCACAATGTATATTTATATCAAAACATCAAGCACCCAAACTATTAAATACCCATCCTGGTATGGTACCTCAGTCAACTTGGCTATTAAAATATTTCTTCTGATAATCTCACTTACATTGACAGGAGGCTTTCTATCTCTGGTATAAAAATAGTATTGCTTGAAAAGGTGGCCTTTAATAAGTAATATACTAGAACTAGGGGCCCAGTGCATGAAATTGGGTCTCGGCCCATCCTCAGTGCCTCTGCCTGCCCCTCCTGCCACAGCCCCCTGTCCCCAGTCTGCCAGCAGCCCCATTACTGCCACCACTGCTCCCACATGCTGTTGGTGCTGGCCCCACTCGCACCTGCTTACAGCACAGAATAATTGGGGCCATCGCTGTCAGTGGGTGCAAGCAGCAGCTGCTGCTCCTATCACCACTCAGGAGCAGGGGAAGGTGAAGAAGCCCTCAGGGGTAATCGGGGCTGGCAGCTGCCATTCGCACCTGCTGACGGTGCAGAGCAATTAGGACCAGTGCCTGGCACTGGCAGTGGGTGCAAGCAAAAGCTCCAGCACCAAGGGGAGCTATGGGGGGAAAGAGGAACAACTGTAATAATCTAAACAATAAAGATATATTTTTAGAAAAAAAAGAAAAAAGCTCCAGCACCAGCAATGGGTACAAGCAGGGCCATCGCCGGCAGCGGGTTCAAGAGGCAGCTGCTGGGTCCGATTGCCCCTCAGGATCAGGGGGAGGTGAAGAAGCCCTGAGTGGCGATCAGGGCCAGCAGCTGCCACTCGCACCTGCTGATGGCACCAGGTGGGACTGCAGCATGCAGGAGCAAAGAATGTTCAGTAACCACCAGAGGCTCAACCTGATGACAGCAACTATCGTCCCGGCTTGGTCTGGTGCCCCCGCTCACCTGCTCCACCATCCTGCTGCAGCCGACACCCACCATGCTCTGTGCTCTGCTGCCTGCTACTGACACCCAACATGTTGTGCACGCACCCCCTGGTGGACAGCACACGTCATAGCGACCGGTTGTTTGGTTGTTCTGTTGTTAGGCTGTTTGGTCTATTTGCATGTTAGCCTTTTATTATATAGGATACCAAGAGAACCTGGCTTGGAATTTAATAATGTTTAGTATGAATAAAATAAGTTCATATTTCTAATAGAATCTAATGTCAATTCATTAATGTTTTATAGCATAATAATTACTTATATTATTTCAGGTTCATTTTTAGAGTCAATGCAGCACAACAAAACATTAAGGTTTTACCCAAGAAATGATTATGAGTGATGAAACAATATTCTGTACTTGAGAGTATACAGTTGCATCAAATGCATCATAAAATTATAGCTGCATATTTTAAGTCAGCGCCCAGACCACTGGCTTCTCAGATGTGTGCAGCTTGTCAGGTTACTGAAATAGTATTGTCATCTCTATCTTTTGTGTTCCTCATCAGGGGCCACTGAAAGATTTATCTATTTTTGCTTTTGGCTCTAAAGGTAAACCATCACCCTAAAGTGCACTATTCAATGTCCATACACCTCAAATACTGACTTGAATAGCTAAATACATAGTGGAGGAATGGAGAGTATAGTCTTTGTGCAAGTCTTAGGCTCTTTCTTGGAATTTTTTAAAATATATATTTTTTTTATTTTTTACAGAGAGGAAGGGAGAGGGATAGAGAGTTAAAAACATCGATGAGAGAGAAACATCGATCAGCTGCCTCCTGCACACTCCCCACTGGGGATGTGCCCGCAACCAAGGTGCATGCCCTTGACCGGAATCGAACCTGGTACCCTTGAGTCCGCAGGCTGATGCTCTATCCACCGAGCCAAACCCGTTAGGGCATCTTTCCTGGAATTTTTATCTCTCTTTCCTGATTATTAAAAGCAAGATAATCATGTGAAGGCCAGTGCTCTAAGATAGAAGCAAATGCTTAACCATATCAATAGGCATTTAGATGTTGAGACCAATTTTGAAGAGAGACATTTTTAAATATAGACAAGGCCACATAGGAATAACTTTAAATGCCTTTGTTATTCAATTCTTAAATTATGATTTACCCAATTTATGATTAAAGGACTAGAATCCAAAAAGCAAAATGGAACTAAATCTAAAGAATGTACATTGGCTAATTATGCTCATAGATGGCTCCTAATATGTAACATCTGAAAGCAACCTACTAAATTTTTTTATTCTACCTCTTGAGAGAATCTTGAGAACATAACACTGAAACTTATGAACACCTTAGCTATAAAGCTGCAAGAAAGGGCTTTTAGGTATACTTTTACGTGAATGTAGGTTTTTATTTTCCCTCAGTGCTCTGGGGGAAATATCACCTTATCGAAAAAGAATAATGGGCTTGAATTAGAGCAACCTGATTCGTGTCCCTGATTTGTTGTTCGCTCACACCTGAGAAAGTACTAAAAATCAGTTAAACTCTGTGATTCCCCAAGTCAGCCATCTTTAAAATGAAGAGGTTGGACTATTTACTTTTACAAAACTCAATAGTTGTCATGAGTGAATTTATGAACGAATCTAATGATGATATGTAAAGTTCATTCTTTCCAGGATAATCTATGGTTCTCCAATTAGCCCTGTCATTGAGCATAACCAAGCAGAAGCTAAAAATCTAATGGATGCTATCAGAGAAATTCTTGCATTGAGCATAGATTGAACTGGCAACTCCTTAGGTCTCCTCCCCCTCTGCTAATCTATGGTACTATCTACATAAAAGACACTGTTCTTGCAGCTATTGTTGAGCCATCCTAGTCAAAACTGTAACAGCAAAGAGGCATTCAAATGATTTAGAATATAAAAACGTCAACCTCACAAATAATTCCAGAAAAACAAGTTGAAAAAGTAACATGATGTCACTTTTTGCCTAGCAAATCAGCACATAGTTAACAATAAAATGATAGTGTTCCATATTGGCCATGGTGTTGGGTACTCTCATAAACTCCTGTGGTAGTATAATTTGACCCAGATTTTATGAAGGCTCTTCACCTGGCTGGCTGCTTCTTAGGCTTCAGGTCTCAACCTGGAAGGTAATTCATCAGACACATAAGTAGAGTCTCCTTCAATCCCCACTCCATGCCGTCCCTGCCAATACTTCCCTTCATAGCATGTATTGTAATTTATAATTATACATTTATTTGTACTTTTAAAGATATACCAGGATTCTACAGAGAAATAGAACCATTATAAGACAGCATGTGTAAATATCTCGCATTGCATATATACTATATTTAGAGAAATTTATTTTAAGGAATTGGCTCATATGATTCTGAGAGGCTGGCAAGTCTGAAATCTTTAGGGCAAGCTGGCAGGTTGGAAACTAGGCAGGAGTTGATGCAGAGTCCAGATGGAAATTTCTTCTCCTCTGGGAACCTCATTTGAACCCTGAAGGCCTCCAACTGATAATCTCCCTTACATTGACGGGAGGCCATCTAACTGATTAGTGAGGCTCACATTGTTAAGGCTTATTTACTTTATTGAAATCCAAACAATTATGGATGTTCATCACATCTATAAAATACCTTCAGAGCAACACTTGGATTAGTGTTTGATTAAATAACTGACTAGGTTATCATCACAACAGGTTTGTTGATTCTTCCACTAGATGATAAGCTCTATGAAAGGGCAGAGACCTTGACTTTTTTGGTTACCTCTTGCACTATGCCAGTCACTCAGTATGTGTTGAGTACATATAGTAGTTTCTTAAATATTTGGTGAATTAAGATATAAATGTATGGCCAAAACCGGTTTGGCTCAGTGGATAGAGCGTCGGCCTGCGGACTGAAAGGTCCCAGGTTCGATTCCGGTCAAGGGAATGGGGTTGCGGGCACATTCCCAGTGGGAGATGTGCAGGAGGCGGCTGATCGGTGTTTCTCTCTCATTGATGTTTCTAACTCTCTATCTCTCTCCCTTCCTCTCTGTAAAAAAATCAATAAAATATATATTTTTTAAAAAAAGATATAAATGTATGATTTCTGATGCACGGAAGCACTCACATCCTATGGTTTGGTAGTCAAATGGTACTTTTTTATCATCATTTTCAGTACCTGGTCAGTTTGGTAGAACCATGTATTTGAGTGTTTGGTGGGGTTCCTTTAAATTGTGATGAAAATAAACAAAAACTCAGCATACAAAGAAATGAACAGTCAAATCATAAAGTGTAAACTGATTTAGAAGGGATTCTAGGTTAACTCTTCTTATATGTTTTCACCTTAATTATGCTATTATTTTCAGGTAAACTTGAAGTACAACAGAGATAAATGAAAGATCAAAATCAATATTGTCCTCATGGTGTAGTTATAAGCAACTAGAAAATATAATAAGACAAAATAATATCTCATTCAAAATAGCAATGAAGTTTTAAAGTACCCATGAGTAAATCTAAACAATAAAAATAAAATCAAGATCTTTATCCATAAATTATTGAGGTTATGATATCTGGAAAGCCGTGTTGTATTCATTATAAAGATGTCAGGCCCTGGCCATGTGACTCACTTTGTTGGATTGTCATCCTGTACACTAAAAGGCAGTGGGGTCAATTTCCAGTCAGGGCACATACCTTGGTTGTGGGTTTGATCCTCAGCCAGGGTTTACACAGGATGCAATTGATTGATGTTTCTCTCTCTTTCTCCCTTCCTCATTCTCTAAAAAATAAGTAGAAACATATCCTCTGGGTAGGATTAAGAAAATGTCAGTTTCCAACATCAAATTATTGATAAATTAAATGCAATTATATTAGAAATCCAATAGAATTTTTCTGGGAACTAAACAATTTGATTCAAAAATTCAATTGTCCAACAATGTTCATAGAAACATGACATTTAATTGTGAAAAATCAGGTGCCCATAATCTACAGAATAAATTAATTGTGATATAATAATACCAAAAATGTAATAGAGCAGTAAAATAAATAAACTAAATCTACACTTGTCAACATGGAGGAACATCCTAATCCTAATAGTGGGGGAGAAAATCAAGTTCCAGTACTTCATACAGAGTATGAAATAATTTCTTATAAATTTAGAAATGAAGACATATACACAAATGTTAAAAAATAAGAAAACATGAATGGTAGAGAAAGCAAATTCATAGTGGTAATTGCCTCTGGGGAAGGAGGAAGAGATTTGTGGCTACACAGTAGAGAATAGGGAATTCGATTTTGTAATGTTTTATTCTTTAAAAATGTATGAAGTAAATATGAGTGTTCATTCAAGTGTGTTACTTTACCTCTTGTTAAAATTACAATAATAGAAGATAACAATAATAATAGTAAACAAATGCCTTAAGATGAAAAAGAGCCCTCAGCAATTATAAAGATATCGGTGTGACTAGAATGGAATTAAGGATGGGTAAAGTGTCATAAGATGTGGTTTTAGAGGTAGACAATTGCCAATCTATGCACAGTTTTGGGACCATGGTAAAATGTTGGTAGTTTATTTGGTTTTATTCATAGAAGAAATATCTTTGACAAAGAAAGTGTGAATAAAATATCATGCATAGTGATAGAAACAGTCATAGAAATCTTGCCCACCATGTGGTGTAGGGCATCTCAGTTTGATTCCTTGCCCATTCTTCTATATACTTTCTCTTTGGGAGACATAGGATTGAAAGCTCATCATGCAGAAATATTTTTTTCTATCTTATATTCTTAGAGCTTAGTATATATAAAGACAAATAAATGAATGAATAAATAAATACATGGTTAAGTGTATGGTCTCAGAAATCAAACACTCTGAGTCTGAATTTCAAATCTATTCATTGCTCTGTGACTTTGCACAAGTTAACTATCTGTAAAATGGGAATAATAGTAATACCAACCTCATTATTTTATTTAACTATCAATTTTGAAAGCACATGTGAAAATATCTAATATATTATTGGACACTTAATAAGCACTCAAAAGATACCTTATTATGATAGTCAGTAAAGACTTTACTCAAGAGTTTACATTTGAATTGATTTGTAATGGATTAAAGAGAGTTTGCTAGGAAGAAGGAGGTGAGGGAGGGCAGCATTCTAGGAAACAGTATGTCTAAAAGCAAAAGGATTGGAAATGGTGTGATGTTTCATTGTTCAGAGTATACACATACATATGACGGAATATAAAAATAGAGAAAGAGATTTTCTCTAAATTGTGAAGAACCTCTTATTATGTCACAGTAAGGAGTTAAAACCTAACCCTGAGAGCAACAGGGAGCCAATATAGGTTTATGAGCAGGGGAGTAACACAATAAGATTTTGAGAAGGTTGGCTATTACAAGGGATAGCCTTTAGTCAAGGGTAGGCATAGACAACATGGAGAAATAGGTAAAGTTTAAGTTCTCCAAACTTGTCTCCCCTTTTACTTACCCTCTTCCCAGACACGAATAGTGTTGCCAAGCATCCTTAAATCCATCACATCTGATTTCCCTGGTCAAGATAGATGGCCTTTTTATATGAACATTGGCACCCAATATTTCTATTTAATTAATAGGCATGTTTACCAGTAGAGTAAACTCCAGGAGACAGAGACAAAGCATGACTGAATGACTAAGTTCCCAGAACCTCAAACAGTACTTGGTATATTAGTCAGTGAATATTCATGACCTGTTAGAAGAATGAATGGACCAACAGCAGGATGTATTCTTAATGCTTTTGGGGACAATAAAATGTATGGTTAAGAGGTGAGGTGGTCTCCTCTATGGTAATGACAAAAAAATTAATACTAGCATGGAATTACTTGTGCTACCATTAATTTGTTGTCTTACCAACTATGTCATGTTTCAGAGAAATAAAAGATTATTTTCTAAAGTATCTTTTAAGCCTGTGTTATCCTAGATAGCCAAGCCAATATTCTCTATGAAGTCCTAATTGCCTCATAATCTCCTCTCAGGCTCAAGTCACTCTAGGCTTCAGTCCCAGCCAAGTTGTATTCTGAAAACAGTAGGTCCCATTCCACATTTGTGCATAGAGCTGTTTGAAAACAAATTTGGAATTGAGGTATTGACAGCTTAGGAGTTGGTACTTTATTATAATATCTACAAAATGACTGTCATAAAAAGGACTCTCCAGTGTTGGTATTTAAAAAAGCTACTAAAATGCTGTGCTTATGCAGAAATCAAAATGGTTAGATGTTAGGGGAGGGTTATGGTTGGCTACAGGACTTGTACAGAGCTAACTTAGGAGCTCATGCCTAGTGCTGGAATGGATTCACTTTGTTCATAGCCCATTGCTCCTGAGCAAGTATATATAGCTTTGAGGAAAGGTAAAGGTAATGCTACCCTGATTTTCTGAGATGGATCATAGGTAGGAGAAAGTGGAGCATAGGGATAGTTGAGGTAAAGATAGGGAAGATAGAGTTGAAGTAAATAAGTGGACATTTGTTGAGTTATATGGGGAAGATGGACATTTTTGAAGTAATGAATACAAAAGCTATGAGTAGTACAGCAAATTACAGATTGCCTGGTTCAAATGATAGATAGGATGGTAGCTTGAAACTTGGCGATCAACTCAACTTATTTGCACAAGCAAAACCCTATTATATTGTCTCAGATGAACAGCTCTATAATTGACCCCAAAGATATAGAAATTGCTGCTTTTCAGGGGCAACTTATTTAGAAAAAATGAACTCAGATATAAATGAACAAAGTGAATATCCAATACAAGTTTGTTTTCCAGTACACAATTGTTTAAAACAACAGTAACATTTTTAATATTAATATTAGAGACCCAGTGCACGAATTCGTGCACCAGTGGGGTCCCTTGGCCTGGACTGTGGGATCAGGCTGAAACTGACTCTCTGACATTCCCCAAGGGGTCCTGGATTGTGAGAGGGTACAGGCCAGGCTGAGGGACCCCACCAGTACACGATCAGCTGGGGAGGGATGCAGGAGGTTGGCCAGCCAGGGAGGGACTGCGGGAGGGCTCCAGGGAGTGTCTGGCCCATCTCGATCAGTCCCAATTGGCCAGACCAAAGCAGCAAGCTAACCTACCGGTCAGAGCTTCTACCCCCTGGTGGTCAATGCACATCATAGCGAGCAGTTGAGCAGCCTTAGCATATCATTAGCATATTATGCTTTGATTGGTTGAACCGCTGGCTGGTCAACCTGACACTTAGCATAATAGGCTTTTATTATATAGGCTGCCCAAGGTTTAAATGAAATGGAACTCATAAGATCTCAGCTCTGATGCTTCTTCTCTGGTAGGTGGAAGGAAAGAATGATTTCAAGGTATTTCCTGTGGAGAGGTATCCAAACAAACTATCCACCACCACTACCACCATCTACCCTTAACAAAATGTGTTGGAATCCAATAAAATCAGATTGAAATTAGCATCAATAACAGATTTGAGTATAAAGTCAGAAAAGGGCACATTGTGGAATGGCTAGGGAGTTCCATGGATAAGGAGAGCAAATCCCACTTTTTGTCTTTGTAATGATGTTGAAAATAAGATTATTGGATGAGTGTATATGTATCAGCCTGCTGGCATTTTTAGCTATATATAGTGGGAATCACCCTTTCTTTTCTTGCCATCTCCTTTTTCTGGGTCCCTTCTTAGTTCTGGCAGTATTTGGACCCTAGAGTATGGTATTTATGATATCCAGGAGCCAGAAGGATTGACCATGTCTCCTCAGGTGGTAGAAAAATGCCAGCTAAGTTGGTTGACAACTGTGTTCATTTACCTATTTGTTCATTTATCCAACCAAATTTTGTGCTGGGTCTTGTGCTGTGCACTGGTGTAAAATTATAAATAAGAGGGACATGGCCCCATTCCTTACAAATCTTATCTTCCAGATAAAAATAAAATAATTACACAAGTACTTATATGTAAATTGTGATGTGTTATAAAGGAAAAGTGCCTTTTAAATGCATTAACAGGAATCTAATTTAGAAATGGGAGGAGAAAGGGTCAGGGGAAACTTTTCTGTAAAAATGACATGAGCACTGAGATTTGACTGATGAGTAGGAGTTCATTTGGGCAAAGACTGGGTTAAAACATCTGAGGCATTAGTGCATACTTATGTTAAAACTTACTAAATCCATCACATTAAGTATGTTCAGTATATTGTATATCAATGATAACTAAATAAAACTGTTTAAATCTTTAAAATTCTTTTTTTAAAAAGCCATATGATGCAGTAGAAACAACACATAGAAGTGCCCCAAATAAGGAGCACTTGGCACATTCAAATATTCAAGAGGGTTGTTAGGGTAAAGAGAAGTTCAAGAGTATTATGGGGTTTCAAGGGCCCTGTGTGGCTCAGAAAATGAGCAGTTTTGCACTAGGAACTACTAGAGAATGTAGAAGTCAAACTGAAGAAACCAAATGGGCCTAAAGAAAAAATGTGTAGCTGGAAATTGAGGAGAAATATAGGTCAGGATTCCAGGTGAACTCAAGAATGGAGACAGGATCAAGGTGGAAATAAGGTGACAGTTTCCAGAATTTTGGCCATGTATTGGGTGATGGGGTGGGTGAGCCTTGTTTAATGGTTTAAAAAAAGATAATACCAGCACTGGGCCCTACTTCTGCTGTTCTGCTAAGGAAAATGTTATTAAGGAGTCTTTTAGCCTTACCCATCCATGGGTAAATCAAGGGGATTTGACATCCCTAGCAATCCTTGCAGTTGGGAAAGTTTACAGTGTTTAACTATTGGCCAAAGCCTGGAAAAAGCTCTGCTTTTTCCTATTTATCAAAGGAACAATAATGACTGTGGGAGGTCAGGAAGACTTCTGTCATCTGTCAGCAAGGAACAAAAAGCAATGACGGCTGATTCTTGATAAAGGTTAATGCACTGAGCCACTCCCACTTTGACCTCAATTATAGGATGACTATTTTTTAAAAGTTTCCAAATTGAGGTGACTCATTCATGTTTATTCATTTATTTTATTGTGGTATAAAATGTATGATTTTTACTATTTTAAGTGGAGAGTTCTGTGGCATTAAATACATTCACATGGTCATTCAGCCATCATCACTCTCCATCTCCAGAATATTTTTATGATCCCATACTGAAAATCTTTACTTATTAAACAGTAAGGACCCCAGTACCTGGTACCCACTGTTCTATTTTAAATCTGTGTGAATTGAACTATTCTTTGAACCACATATAGTATAATGTCTTCAAGGTTTATCCATTTTGTAGCATATCAGAATTTCATTGTTTTTTAAGGCTGAGTAATATCCCATTGTGTGCACTTACCATATTAATTTATTCACTAATTGATAGGCATTTGAACTGTTTCTACCTTTTGGCTTTGTGAATAGTGCTTGTGTGAACCTGGTGTACAAATATGTTTGAGTGTATACTTTATATTACTTTGTGTATTAACGCAGAAGTGGAATTGCTATATCATATGACAATTCTATGTTTAATATTTGAGAAATCGCCATATTGTTTTCTATAGCCACTACACCATTTTGCATTCCCATTAACAATGAATAGTCCAATTTCTCCACATCCTATCTGACACTTGTTTTCTCTGTTTATTTGTTTGTTTTTACTAATAGCCATCTTAATGGGTGTGAAGTGGTATCTCATTTTTGTTTAGATTTGCATTCCCCTAATGATTAGAGATGTTCAGCATCTTTTTATGTAATTATTGGCCATTTGTATATCTTTGGAGAAATGTCTATTCAAGTCCTTTGCCCATTTTTAATTGTTTTTTTTTTCTTTTGTTGCATTTTAGGAGTTCTTTACATATTCTGGATATTAATCCCTTATCAGATATATAATTTGCAAATATTTTCTTTTATTTTGTGGGTTGCCTTTTCACTTTGTTGATAATGTCTTTTTGATTCACAAGAGTTTTTAAATTTATGAACTCCAATCTGTTACCTGTGCTTTTGGTGTTGTAGCTAAGAAATCTGCCATATCTAATATCATGACTCTCTCCCTGTATGTTTTTGTATGAGAGTCTTAATAGATTTAGCTCTGATATTTAGAGTTTTGACTAATTTGGAGTTAATTTTTATTTATGGTATAAGGTTAGGGTCCAATGTCATCATTTTGCATGTAGATATTCAGTTTTCTCAACACCATTTGTTTTTAAGACAGTATTTCCCCCCGCCCCCATTGAGTGGTCTTGATACCCTTGTTAAAATTATTTGACCAAATATTCAAGGGCTTATTTCTGGGCTCTGTATTCTATTTCATTGGCAAATATGTTGCTTTTATGCCAGTACCACACTGTTTTGATTATCATACTTTTGTATTAAGTTTTTAAAATAAGGGAATGTGAATCTTCCAACTTTGTTTTTCCTTTTCAAGATGTTCTGGTTACTTAGTGTCCCTTAAACTTCCATTTGAATTTTAGAATGAATTTTTCTTGAAAAGAGTCATCGGGGCTTTGATAGGGATTGCATTGAATCTGCAGATGACTTTAGATAGTACCAACATCTTAATATGTTTTCCAATCCATGAACACAGGATGTCTTTGCATTTACTCTTATCTTTAATTTCAACAATGTTTCACAGTTTGCAGTGTACAAATCTTATACTTCCTTGGTTAATTCCTAAATATTCTATTCCTTTTTTATGCTATTTTAAGTGGAATTTTTATCATTTTCAGATTGTCCATAGTTAGTATATGGGAACACAACTCATTTTTTGTACTGATTTTGTATACTGCAACTTTGCTGAATTCATTTATTAGTGCTAACAGCAGATTTCTTTTTTGCATGGAATTTTTAGGGTTTCTTACATATAAGATCAGGTTGTAAGTGACAAGAGAATTTTACTTCTTTTTTTCCAATTTAGATGCCTTTGATTTTTTTTCTTACCTAATTGCTCAGGCTGTAATCCTATATAATAAAAGGCTAATATGCATATCAATGGAACAGCAGAATGACCAGTTGCTATGATGTGCACTGACCACCAGGGGGCAGACACTCAATGTAGGAGTTTGCCCCTGGTGGCCAGTGCACTCCCACAGGGGGAGTCCCGCTCAGCCAGAAGCTGGGCTCACGGCTGGCGAGTGCAGCAGCGGTGGCAGGAGCCTCTCCAGCCTCTGCAGCAATCAGACATCCCCTGAGGGCTCCTGGACTGTGAGAGGGTACAGGTCCAGCTGAGGGACCCCCCCCCCCTCCCAGTGCATGAATTTTATGCACTGGGCCTCTAGTTTTTTAATAATAGAAGTGGTGAAAGTGGTCACTCTTGTCTTGTTCCTGATCTTACATTAAAGGCATTCAGTCTTTCACCATTGAGTATGATCGCTATAAGTAAGATAAACTATTGATACAGCAACTTCTGAGGGGAGAATTCTGGATTAATTATGATATTAAGTAATCACATTTATTAGAAAACATTCCAAATTCAGAAGTATTTCAATGTGAAAAAAATGGACCATTTAAGAATTGTGCCAATACAGAGATACAATTCTTTCTATTGTCACTGGATCACTCTTCTGAATGTCCTACAAGCACTTTGAACTCAGATTGTCTGAAACTAGATACATCCTCTTGCCTGCACATCAGGGATTTTGTTTCCCATGTTCTCAACTCGTAATGCTACTCATTCCTCCAATCCAGAAACATGGTAGGCATCTTAAACTCCTTTTTTTCCTCCATCTTATCACTTCCTTCATCTAATTGGTCTTGCAATTCTTTTTATTCTACCACAGAGATAGTTAGCACCCTCATTCACCCATTGCTCTTAATCTCCACTACAACTTACTGTAATACAAAGTATTCTCAACTCTTGTCTAAACTGTGGTAGCAACCTTTTAATTTTTTTTTTACACCAATCACCCCCTCTTCAATATATCATCACATTTCCAAAAGTTATCTTCCTATAATATAAATCTGATCATGTCTGGTAGAGCCAGAGATATCAGATGTGAAAGCAATCACTAAGAGTTCATGCTTAAAAGTCTTCCCATTCTCCTGCTATAGCTGCTTGTTTGTCTATATTTCTAACATTTCCTTACTGATAAGACATAGGAAGTGGAGTAATACAAATGATCTTTGAGGATATTAGAAATAGTAAGACAAAGCAGCAAAACATTAATCTTATAATCTCTTTTAGTGCTTGGTTCAGGCTAGATTTTTCCAGGACATTTGTGGTTTGGAGATAAAATTGAGGGTTTCAGTTACATAGTCAAGATCAAGATGAGTACTGAACATAGTTTTCTGAATTTGATTTTGTACTATTGGCCTCATGCCACATGTGGCTACCATGTGTAGCAATAAATCTAGAAATATAATTATCACAAATTAGAAATTTTCTGTGTCTCAGTGTTTAGACTTTTAAGTCTGTGAGGGACTTTCACAGTACCTAAGTTGCCAATGACTTTCAAATGCTGCTCCAGTAGGGGAATGTTAGAAGTATAGATAAACAAGCAACTATAGCAGGAGAATGGGAAGACTTTCAAATACAAACCATTCATGCTTGCTTTCACATCTGATATGTCTGGCTCTACCAGACATGATCAGATTTAGGTTCATAGCAAAGTTAAATACAGATATTGCCTATATATCACTAAAACCATATTATAACCTATCTGTTATTTCCTCTTAACTTTGCTATGAACCTAAATCTGCTATTTAAAAAATTCTTTAATAAAAAAGTGAATTGCAAGCGTGCATATTTTGTTTGTTTTTCCATCACAGTGAAAAGTTTTATTTATGTCACACTACTTGATTGTGAGAGCTCTGATGTGTGTGCATATGTTTCATTATATACCCATACATAGGCATCCTACCTACCCAGGTAAAGCTACTAAGAGTCTATCTAATACTGATCAACTTCTATGAAAGCTGATCTTCATATGAAAACAGGGGAAAGCTATGTGATTTCAAGTCAGAACACAAATAGACAACAGTTTCGTATGGAAAGCATCTGGTTAGAGGCATTTGATTATTTTTGGCACTCAGTCATTTCCATGTAATCCTTCAAGCAGCTTACTGGAAATGTCCTCTGAGAGACTGAAGTGGTCACTTGATCCCAGATGGCTCTAGACATTGCACCTGGTTATCTTTCCTCTCTCCTCATGCCCATTTATCACTCTAGAAGTAATGTTTTCTAAGGTCAAGGTTTTAGTCTAATAAAAGTTAGCTCCAGGACCACCAGAATACAAAACTGTGGCTAAGAAGAATACAGGTGTTTTTTTGTTGGTGTTGTTTATTTTTAAGGCTTCTCTAGACTCTCATTGGCTAAATCAGAAACAGACAGGAAAGCAGGTCCTGGAACATCAGGATGCCACTTAGCTTGTCATATATCCATCCTGAGTCTTTTGAAATGGAATTATACGTACCTCCTTTGAGGAGGTATAGCCAAATAGATGGCATACTAGGTTCATAAATCCAGCACTGTGTTTTTTAATGTATGAAGAGAAGGGGCACAGGAAGGGAGCTCTCTGAATGATTCATATTTATAACAAAAACCTAATCATCTGTCTATGTCAGACAAAATTTTGGATGAATAATCTGAATAATTTCCTATTACTTCATGTCATTATGTATGTGAGACAATCAAACAAACCTATTTCCCTTCATTTAGCATCCTTTCAACTTGAGACATGGTGTACCCAATTTAATACACTGTTGGAAAGCCAAACAATCTCTTCTAATTTCCTGATTTCAGTACCACTCAACAATATTTATTGAGCACCTACTGTGTGCTAGAAACTTCATTTTAAAATTTAAATGCATCAGATTTAATATTTCAGTAGGGTGTTTTCATGACTTTATATCTTTGTCACACAATTATGAATGCACATGTTTAGTTGAAAAGCTAATAGCATCATAACAAGCATATAATTTTAACCCAGCTGCTTGACAATTAAAACAAGTAAAGTTGATTTTGTAAAACTTGGCCCTAGATAGGGAATGATTTTTATGCTAACTTGCATGCCAGGACTGAAGCTACTTGCTCCAACCTTGCCTTCCTCAGAAATAGCTGAATCTTGGGCCTTCTGTCTGAAGCTCTTGATAAACAATGCCAAATTTTCATCTATAAGTTCATGTGGGTATGCTCCAACTAGCAAAAATAGATGCAAGAAGGCATATTGCATGCCTGCTACCCTTTAGGTGCATGTGACAGGCTTTAAGCTTCTGAATGCTAAAACCCTACATATTTCTAACATTTATTGTTGCCATCATTTCCTAGGATCCACACCTGCTGCTTGTTTTTTGCAACTTGAGCTTTCTACCTTTCACTAACCCTATGGTTTTGCCCCTTACTATGATCTCAACTCATTGGGCATTCTATCTGACCTGTTTCCTTTACACATTGACGCTGGATCAATTTCCCAGAGTAGGCCAGCACCTCACTGTACTTGGTTTAACTGTGTACATACCACTGAGGGGCCCCATCTAAATCCTATTTCCTCCCCTAAGACCAAAAGGCTAATAAATATTCAGTTCAGTGAATAAGCTTTGAAATATTTTCCCAATTCTTATTATACCAAGTATGTGAAAAATGGTGAAGTTCACAAAGGTTCTTGGTGAAATGCTCCCACTTCTCATTCTGGACCCCATTCCTTCCTGTCTTGCTCCATACTCAGATACCTAGTATCCTCAGCCTGCTCATATTTCTTCTTTTCCAGGTAGGCAAATGATAGCTTCATTCATACTAAGGTAAAAGAGCCTTATTGTGACTCTTCTTTTAGGCAGGTTTGCATTTTGAAAAAACTAAAGGAATAAGAAAATCCTCACAAGATAGATGCACATTTAGTAAACGAATTTCAGCCATCAAGTGATGAAGTAATTATGCATGGGGGTGCTGTCGAGATACTCCACAAATCATAGTACAGTGGCTCAGCCTCTTTCAGCACTCTGACAAAATACTTAAGCAAGTTTTCAGAGGTCCACAGGTAAAGGAGATTTCCAGGCTATAACTCCAGCAAGACCATGACTTGACCCCATGGATGTCCAATCTTTACTGAGAAGAGACATTCCAGGTACATTATACCTGGAACTGTACTTTAAACTAAAATTATCTTATTTTTAATATACAATGCACGGGGGAAGGGGTGTTCCTCAGCCTGGCCTGCACCCTCTCCAATCTGGGACCCCTCAAAGGATGTCCTACTGCCGGTTTACAGGGGTCAGGCCTAAACCAGCAGTCAGACCTCCCTCTCGCAATCCGGGACTTCTGGCTCCTAACTGCTCACCTGCCTGCCTGTCTGCCTGATTGCCCCTAACCACTCTTCCTGCTGGCCTGCTTGCCCCCAACTGCTCCCCGCTGCTGGCCTGCTTGCCCCCAAATGCCCCCACCACCAGCCTGATCACCCCCAACTGCCACCCCCTGCTCACCCCCACCTTCCCTCCCCACTGGCCTGCTCGCCCCCAACTGCCCCCCTGCTGGCCTGCTCACTACAAACTGCCCCCACCGCTGTCCTGATCACCTCCAACTGACCCCCACTGATGGCCTGCTTGCCCCCAACTGGACCCCCTGCTGGTCTGCTTACCCCCAACAGCCCCGGCCCCCACCAGCCTGATCACCCACAACTGCCCTCCCCTCTTGGCCTCTAACCACCTCTACCTCGGCCCCGCCACCATGGCTTTGTCCAGAAGAACGTCCAGAAGGTCTCCTGAAAGGTCTCCCAGTCTAATTAGCATATTAACCTTTTATTAGTATAGATAGAGGCCTGGTACATGGGTGGGGGACAGCTGGTTTGCCCTGAAGGGTGTCCTGGATCAGGGTGGGGATTCCCTTGGAGTGTGGGGTGGCCTGGGAGAGGGGCCTGTGGTGGTTTGCAGGCCAGCCACACCCCCATGGGGTGCGGGTCCCTGCTGGGGGGGCGTGGCCAGCCTGGGTGAGGGACTGAGGGCCGTGTTCAGGCTGGCCACACCCCCTTCAGGATGGGGGATCCTGCTGAGGTGCCCAGCCTGCCTTGGTGAGGGGCTGATGGATGTTTGCAGGCTGGTTAAGACCCCAGTGGGGACCCTCACCCCACGAGGGTGTGGCCAGCCTGGGTGAGGGGCTTAGAGCTGTTTTCAGGCTGGCCACACCCCCTTCAGGGTGGAGGTCCCCACTGGGGTGCCTGACCAGCCTGGGTGAGGGACTGAGGGCTGTGTTCAGGCTTGGCACACCCTCTTTAGGATGGGGGTTTCCACTGGGGTGCCTGGCCAGCCTTGATGAGGGGCTGATGGCTGTTTTCAGGCTGGCCACACCCCATTCAGGTGGGGGTCCCCACTGGGGTGCCTAGCCAGCCTGGGTGAGGGGCTGAGGGCTGATTGCACACTGGCCACACCCCCTTCAGGGTGAGGGTCCCCACTGGGGTGCCTGGCCTGCCTGGATGATTGTCTGATGGCTGTTTGCCAGCTGGCCATGGCCCCAGGCAACCCAGGCTCACAATCCATTTTGAGCAGAGGCCTCAGCGGCTGGAAACAGGTATCTGGGATTTATTTATCTTCTATAATTGAAACTTCGTAGCCTTGAGCAGAGCCCACAGCTGGCCAGGGAAGGCAGGAAGCTTGTCTTCCTCCATGCCAGGGGCAACTGAAGCCTTCTGTTCACTCCAGCTCTGTGGCCTCCGCCATCTTGGTGGGGTTTATTTGCATACTCGCTCCTGTTGGCTGGTGGGCGTGGCTTGTGGGTGTAGCAGAGGTATGATCAATTTGCATGTTTCTCTTTTATTAGATAAGATATATTGCCGAAACCGGTTTGGCTCAGTGGATAGAGTGTCGGCTTGCGGACTGAAGGGTCCCGGGTTTGATTCTGGTCAAGGGCATGTACCTGGGTTGCGGGCACGTCCCCAGTGGGAGATGTGCAGGAGGCAGCTGATCGATGTTTCTCTCTCATCGATGTTTCTGACTCTCTATCTCTCTCCCTTCCTCTCTGTAAAAAATCAATAAAATATATTAAAAAAAAATATATATATATATACACACACACACACACACACACACACATATATTTAAAATAATAAAAAAAAAGTTCCGATCAAGGTGGTGACATAGATAAATGTGATACTTGAATTCTTCCACAACCATATGAAAATTACAAGTAAACCACAGAACAACTATCATTCAGAACTTCCTGAAATATAGCTGAACATTACTTCAACAACTAAGGATATAAAGAAGCCACATCGAGATTGGCAGGAGAGGTGGAGATGTTGAACTGGCTGGCCCCACACCCACATCCTATATAATAAAGAGCTAATATGCTAATTAGACCAGATGGTGGAATGATTTTCCAGAATGACCAGTGGGTGAGACCGTGGGGCTGTGAGGCAGCCGGGGCTGTGAGGGCCTACACTTGCAAGAATTTTGTGCATTGGGCCTCTAGTGTGACAGATAAAAATCAGGAAAGATATCTCAGCTGCAGAGTACGCCCCTGAAGAGCAAGGAGCCCCAGCCCCACATCAGGTCCCCATGCCCAGGGTTCCAGTATCAGGAAGAGAAGTCCCAATAACTTCTTGCTATAAAAACCAGCAGGGAATGTTGATGAGTAGGATGGAGGACTCCAAGAGCTCCAGGTTTCCACTTAAATTGTCCATGCACAAACTTACTTGGACTCACTTGCTCTGAGTTCTAGTTCTGGGGCAGCAGCTCAACAGGGACCAGAGACAAATGGGGAGGAACCATTGTTCCATTGCTGAGCCCTCCCCCACCAAAGATTCAGCAGGTGGACACCATACCTGAGTCTCCAGCAACCTGGTTAACACAATACCCCCTGCCCTGGTGATTCTCTGAGACCCCACCTCAACCAACTTGCTGGCCCACCCAAGCCATTCCTAGTGGCTTTTCCATACAAATGGCCTGTGTTGGCTCCTGATTCAGACTTCCCTAAAACCTCTCAAATAAGTAGCAGTTGGTTACAGCATGCCCCATACCTCTTGCTAAGTGACCTCAGGTCCTGCAATAATGGCAGATGTCTTTGGTTCACAACTTGGCCTCTTTTGGGAACCTCCAAGCCCAACAAAGTAACAGTTATCTGCAGATCACTTTGCAGCTCAGGCTGGGTGGCCCCAAGAAGAACACAAGTGGTGGCTTACCTTGGCCTGCACTTCCCAAGAGGGCCCAAAACTAGTGTACCCAATGGATAGATTCAGATTACATTGAAGCACCACTGAACCACTTCCACAAGTAACAAACTCAAGAGGAAGGATCAATTGGCACCAAAACCCAGCTGAAGTTAGTCCTGCTCTGTGAAGTTGGCCCCTCCACCATAGTAGCAGCCAGTTCTCATAGCCAATTAGTCTGGGGGTATATCTCTCCCAGTGAGGTGCCAACAGCAATCAAGGCTCAATTACAACAGGAGGGTATGCAAAGCACACAAGAGGGAGCGCCTGCCTGGAGAACCCAACTAGGGTGATCGGGGAGGCTCTGCCACTGGACCCTATAGGACACCTACTACATAAGTCCATTGTACCAAGCCCAGGAAACATAGCAGCTCTACCTAATATATAGAAACAAACACAGGGAGGAAGCCAAAATGAGGAGAGAAAGAAATATGTCCCAAATGAAAGAACAGAACAAAACTCCAGAAAATGATTTAAACAAATTGCATATGAGCAACCTACCAGATGCAGAGTTCAAAACACTGGTTATATAGATGCTCAATAAACTTAGGGCAAAAGTAGAAGAACTTAGTGAGAACTTCAACAAAGAGATAGGAAACATAAAAATGAAGATAGAAAACAAAAAGAACTGAAATGAAGAATATATTACAGGGAACCAATAGTTGAATAGATGAAGCAGAGGATCAAATCAGAGATTTGGAAGATAGGGAAGCAGAAAACACCCAATCAGAACAGCAAAAAAGGAAAATTAATTAAAAAAAAATAAGGATAGTATAAGGAGCCTCTGGGACAACTTCAAGTGAACTAACATTTGCAACATGGGCCTGCCAGAAAGAGAAGAGAGAGTTCAAGGAATTGAAAATCTATGTGAAAAAAAATGATAGAAAACTTCCCTAAGAGGGTGAAGGAAATAAATATACAAGTCCAGGAGCCACACCAAGACACGTCATAATTAAAATGCCAAAGGTTAAAGACAAAGAGACAATTTAAAATCAGCAAGAGAAAAGCAGTTAGTTACCTACAAGGAAACTCTCATAAACCTGTCAGCTGATTTCTCAAGAGAAACTTTGCAAGCCAGGAGGGATTGGCAAGAAATATTCAAAGTGATGAAAAGCAAGGATCTACAACCAAGATTACTTTACCCAGCAAAGCTATTTAGAATTGAAGGACAGATAAAGAGCTTCCTAGACAAGAAAAAGCTAAAGGAGCTCATCACTACCAAACCAGTATTACAAAAAATGTTAAAGGTTCTTTAGAAGAAAAAATAAAATAAAATAAATAATATAAGTAATAATATGGCAATAAATACATATCTATCAATGATTATTTTATTTATTTATTTATTTATTTTTAAATATATTTTTATTGATTTCAGAGAGAGGAAGGAAGAGGGAGAGAGAGATTTAAATATCAATGATGAGCGAGAACAATTGATTGGCTGCCTCCCGCATGCCTCCTACTGGAGATTGAGCCCACAACCAGGGCATGTGCCCTTGACCATAATCAAACCCTGGACCCTTCAGTCTTTAGGCCGACACTCTGTCCATTGAGCCAAACCAGATAGGGCAATGATTATTTTAAATGAGAATGGATTAAATGCAACAATCAAAAGATATATGGGCAATGGATGGATGACAAAATAAAAACCTTACATATGCTGTCTAAGAGACTCACTTCAGATGAAAAGGCACACACAGACTAAAAGTAAAGGGATGGAAAATAATATTTCATGAAATTAAAAACAAACAAAAATACCAGACAAAATAAACTTTATAGCAAAGGCTATATAACAAGAGACAAAGAAGGAGTTAGCAATTCCACTTCTTGGTATTTATCCAAAGAAACCCAAAGCACTAAATCTAAAGACATATACTTCCATATGTTCACTGTGGCATTATTTACAATAGCCATCCTAAGTAACCACCAATAGATAAAGAAAAAGTAATACATATGTACAATGGAATACGACTCAGCCATAAAAAAGAACGAAATTTTACCATCTGCCACATCATGGTTGGAACCAAGGGTGTTGTGCAGAATGGAATAAGTCAGGCAGAGGAAGGCAAATGCCATGTGATTTCACTTATACATGGAATCTAAATAAAAAATAAACAAACAAGAACAGAAACAAATTCATAGATATAGAGAACATTTTGCCGGTTGCCAGTTGGTAGGAAGGTTGGGGTGATGGGTGAAAAGGGTGAAAGAATTAAGAATTGTTACAAATTTGTAGTTACAGAATAGTCATGGGGATATAAAGTACAGCATAGTGAATGTAGTCAATAATATTGCAATAACTATGTATGATGTCAGGTGGGTACTAGATTTATTGGGGTGATTACTTAGTAAGTTATATAATGTCTAATCACCGGGTTGTATACATGAAACTAACATAATATGGTATGTCAACTCTAATTGAAAAATTTAAAAAAATATGTAAAGTCACAAAAAAAGAAAAATGAAAAGGAAAGAAACCTACATATCCCCACCACCAATCCTAAACAATTAAACAGGATCAGTTTCTTTGATGCCCCCTCTAAGCCCCTGCCTAATAATTTTTCCTTCCTCCCAACAAAGAAAACTAATATCCTGAATCATGTATTCATTATTCCAATGTTTTCTTTCATAGTTTTTTAAGGGATATAAAAACACTTATTTTAACTTTTTCATGTCTTTGACTTTATATAAATAAAATCATCTTGTATGTAGTCTTCAATGACCTGTTGTTCTGGTTCATTCATTTTCTCTATTTTATAGAATTCCACTCTGTAACTACCACTATTAATTTATTCTCCAGTGTTTGGACTTTATGACATTTCTGTTTGCTTGTCTGATTGATTGATTGATTATTTTTTTAGCTATTGCAAAAGCTCCTGTGAATATGTTTCTTGGTACATATTTCTAATAGTTTGTTCAGAGTCTATAATAGAAGTGTAATTACTGGGTCATATACTTTTAATGCCAAGTGATTTTTCACAGTGCTTGTACCAACTTATATTCCATTACAGTGTAAAGGAACTAACTTCAGAAGGTCTTTATGGAAAATAAGTACAAGTGGTAATTATACTGTTATAGAATTGGCGTGGAAGAAGACAGCTGGACACTTGGAGGTTTCAGGAAAAGCTTTTATTCAAAGCAGCGCTGCTGGTTCAGGGGACTCTAAGATCCAGATCCTGAACAACTTAGACAATGAGATTTTCTTTTTATATATTTCTGAGTTTTTTTGTTTCCCAACTACCAAGCTTCTGTAGTGGACTCTCACAGCCCCCCTCAAGTCAGTTAGAATGGTTAACTTAGATTGTATCTAATGTCCATCCTGGATGGTGCCACTGACCTCCCTCTAGTTAAGCTGTTACATCCTTGGTTTATGGCCCCTTGTAAATTGGACGTATTTAAATAAATAGCTCTTGCAAGACCAGATGATTAAGGAAGGGGCAGTAACTTCAGAAATGTGCATTAGGGACACTGATTAACTAGGTACAGAGTCTGGCTGTTGGTCCATTCACAAATGGAGTTAATTATTGGCTAGCAAGAGTGTACAGTAGAAGGCAGGTTACTGGGACAAATTCAGATTGCTAGCCCCCAAAGTGTCTTATGCTCCCCATCAATACTATCCAACAGCCACACTCATCAACAAAATAGACTGCAACACCCACTCACCTAGCAATGTAAGTCCACACCCTATTTAGCTTTGTATCTCATAGCAGCAGATTCAGGAGATAGTCATTCAGAAAATCCCACTGTATAAAATCCCATGAAAATTCATAATTTATTTTATGTACTATAACCATGGAAAGGAGAAAGAGAAAAAGTATATGACTGAGGCAAAAGTCAACACAACACCCGCACTCCCACCCCATCCTGTTCCACCCATTGCATGGTTTGATATTTATTTCTGTGATTTTCACTTTGTAACCAAAATTTTGCTTGTAAGTGGTGATTTTTTAATCATGTGTACTGAGTAGAATAAGTTAGGCAGAGTAGTTTACCTTATTTATCTTTCAAATTAACTAAACTACAAAAAAAGCAATATATTGCCTACCCACGTTGTGTTCACCACCCAGATTTTTGTATATTTTCTTATGGATAGATAGCTTTTATTTTAGTACCTATTCCCACTTATTAGTGTGGGGAAACAAGTAATTCAAAGACACCAACTGCATGTCCTACAATTCAACTCAATGCTGACCTATCTACCTGGATATAGCATCATATCCCCACAGGTTAAGGGCTTAGTCCAGGGGTGGGCAAACTTTTTGACTCGAGGGCCACACTGGGTTCTTAAACTGGACTGGAGGGCCGGAACAAAAGCATGGATGGAGTGTTTGTGTGAACTAATATAAATTCAAAGTAAACATCATTACATAAAAGGGTACGGTCTTTTTTTTTTTAGTTTTATTCATTTCAAACGGCTGGATCCGGCCCGTGGGCCATAGTTTGCCCATGGTTGGCTTAGTCCTACAAATCTACCTCCCCTCCCTCAGCCCCCACTTCAGATGCCAATCTCAAGTGCAGGTTGTCATCTGTGATTCTAATTGGCTATATATTGGTTACAGAACCTCCCTGGGTTTGATTAATTTGTCAGAGCAGCTCACAGAACTTAGAGAAATATTTTATTTACTAGATTTTAGGTTTAACAGCCAGATGGAAGAGATGCATAAATCAAGGTATTTAGAAAAGGACTTGGAGCTTCCATGCCCTCTCCGAAGGCCCCATTCTCTTTAAATCTCCAAGTGTTCACCAACAAAGAAACTCTCTGAACCCTGTCCTTTTGGGTTTTTATGGAGTCTTTATTGAATAGGCATGAATGATTAAATCATTGGCCATCAGCCCCTTCCTCTTGGATGCCAGGATGGTGGGACTGAAAGTTCCAACCCTAAGCATATCGTTGGTTCCACAGGCTACCAGTTGCCTTCCTTAAGTGCTTTCCAAAAGTCACCTCATTAACATAACAAAAGACACCTTTATGGCTCTCATCACTGAGGAAATGCCAAGGGTTTTAGGACCTCTGTGTCAGCAACAAGACAAAGACCAAACATATATTTATTATAAATCATAAAATCACACATAGATATGAAATAAAATATTTCATTTGTAAGTAAAACCCCTTTGCAGTCCTCTCCTATTCCCTCTCCCCTCACCTCTCTTTGGAGAAGTAACTTTTCTCCTGAAGTGGGTGTGTATCCTTCCTTTTATGTATAAGCACAAATGTATGTGCCCATACACCATATATAACTTTTTATTCATTTAAACATTTACATAAATTACATCATGTTGTGTTTATCACTTGGTAAAATATTTTTTAAATTCAACATTAGGCTTTTTACATTTATCCATGTAGTATACTACTATCTCTTTAATTGTTACTTGCTATATATGATTCCATTATGTAAGTAGAAAACAATTTCTTTATTTATTCTTCTATTTATGTGGGACTTTTTTTGTTCTTCTCATTCTACTTTTCACTTTGGTAAGCAACACTGCAATGAAGATACCAGTACATTTCAAGATGTATGTTTTTAATGGCATACCCAGGAAGTGAAATGAAATATTCATAGGATTGAAGAGTGTGAACATTTTCTAGTTTACTAGAGCTTGTCACATTGTTCTCAAACTTGACTATACCAACGTACATTTTCTCTAGAAGTGCATAAACATTCCTGTTTCCCTCTCCTCACAAGCACTTCCTTTACTAGAGTATACATTATGAGGGAATGATGAATAGTGATCTGAGAAGAGGCTAGAGAGTAGGCAGGGGCTAGATCACAAAGTTACTTACATAACAGGCTAGGGAACTTGTATTCTATCACTGAAAGGATTTCATCAGGAGAATGTCATGACCAATTTTCCCTTAGAAAGATCACAGGAGGCAGTATGGAGGATGGATTGGGGTGGGAAAGCAGGCTTTAAAGAAAGGCCTTTGGAGGAAGCAGAGATTGAAGGTTACCTATATTTTACTCACTTCATTACATCTCTTTGTTTTGTTTTTCAATGAAAAGAATAAATTCTCATTCCCACATTAATTGATTTTCCTGGCACTTCAAGGTCATGAAGCTCTAGCCTAAAGGAAAAGAGAATAGGGTTTGCATCCATTGTCTGGCAGTTTTATAAAGGACTTTATACTGTGTAGAAGAGACATACAGCCTCTGTCAATTGCACAACCAATAAACTCACCTTTATTGCTAATTACCATTTTCTTTTTGTGCTACTGTTTGCCAAATGGCAGTGAAAGCTGAAGCACAGATGCTCATTAACATCCTTTTTGATTTACTGATAATTCAGCACTGACAGTTTAATAAGTTTAGGACTCAACCCAAAATTATTTGTCACCACATTTTTGGGGAAGTGTCTTTTCTCACCTCCTGCACTAAACAACCTGTCCAGTTTTGTAATAATTGCACCAAAAATATCAGTGTTCTGAATTTATATTGGATATTTTCAACAAAGAACTGAAAACATGTCTCTTCCATTCTTCAATTTACCTTCACAATAAACTCTGTAAACAGGAAAGAGGTTTTATAGACCTCATATCCCATAAGGGAAAATGGAATATTCTCAAATGATGTTTAAACTAATTTGACCTATCTATAGCTGAAAATAGAGATTAAAAAAATGCTCACTTCTGAGACTGTTTTTTTTCCAGTTTTATTGAGATATAGTCTATATATATATAAAATCCTAAGCAATCGGTTAACCAGTTGACCAGTAGCTATGATGAGCACTGACCACCACAGGGCAGACGCTCACTGCAGGAGCAGAAAACACAGTCATGGAAACATGGAAACTGATCCAGACAGGAGGAAGCTTTATTCCCACTTGCCTGATCCAGATAGGAGGGAGCCTGATTCCAGGGTGTGTCACCCAAGAACTACCTTCTCACAATCTGGGACCCCTGGGGGGATGTTGGAGAGCTGGTTTAGGCCCCATCTCCACTAACACAATCCCTGCAGGCCAGGCCGAGGGACCCCACTGTTGCACAAATCTGTGCACCAAGCCTCTAGTAGACATATAACACTGTATTAGTTTTAGGTGTACAACATAATGATATATGTATGTATTGCAAATTGATTAGCACATTTAGTTAACATCCATCCCCTCACATAGTTACAATTGTTTTTCTCTTGTGATAAGAACTTTTAAGATTTATTCTCTTAGAAACTTTCAAATGTACAATACGGTATTGTTACTTATAGCTGCCATGCTGTACATTACACTCCAGAACGTATTTATCTTATAACTGGAAGTTTGTACCTTTTGACCACCTTCACCCATTTTGCTCTGACAACAACGATCTGTAAGAGATTTTTTTTTAATGGGGCTTTAATCTACCTATAGATACCTTGGTAGAGAAACATTGAATGTGATGTAATGAACTCCTTTTGAACTCATCTTAAATGGCTGATCTATGGTGACACCTTCAGATTTATTCATATAGGAGGAAGAATCCCAGAGTAGGTCTCAGCAGATGTTCCTGAGGTAATTATAAAGCCCTCAGCCAAAGGCATCCCTCCCTTTATTATGCAGTTTTTTCATGGTTTCATTCTTTATATTGGAGATAGGAGATAGTTTCATATTGGCCAATTTATAAATCCACTGACATTCAATAACCTGATACTTTAAAACTTGTTTATTATTATTTTTTTGTCCACTAAATCCCCCTCTCACACATATTGACTGAACACATGACTTTTAATCCTTATTGGATTTGGTCAACATAAAATTATTGGGGTGACTTCTCTGGTGCAGAATATACCAATACATATACAGTAGTTGGTTCATAGTTGCTAACACTTCTTAGTTGATGTTTTTATCTAAGACATCTAAAACACCACTATTTATAAGGCCCCAATACATGCACTTGTACATAACATGTAGGATGGTGGTGATAATAGTGGTAGCCTACTTTTTGCAAATTATTTTCTACAACTAATGTCTTTAATTGGGACTTTGATTTGGGATTTTCCTTTTAACAAAGTTACTGGTACAAGTGGATGTTATGACTTTTTTACCCTTTTCTTGTGTAAAACCATCTGGAATGACAAAGGAGACACAGATGCCCACTGTCTCTGAGCATCCTCAGACACATAAAATATCGTTTGCAAATGTTCATGGAAGCTTTATTGGTAATATCCAAACTGGAAACAAACAAAATGTCCTATACTGGGTGAATAGTTACACAAACTGGTACCTCCATACCATGAAATTCTACTCAGCAATGAAAAGAAATAACCTGTTTATAACGTACTAGAGGCCCAGTTCATGAAAATTCATGGAGTCAGGGAGGTTCTCTCAGCCCAACCTGAACACTTTCACAATCCGGGATCCCTTGGGTAGGGTCAAGTCCCATCACAGCATGGCTCTGGATCCCCGGGCCTGTGGACCAGGGGTAGGGACCAAGTGGTAAGTCCAATGGCAGCATGGCTACTTTCCCACAGCTCCCTCCTGCTGCCGTACCGCGGGTGGCCAGGACCCAGGACTGACTTCCACCATGCCAGCTGGGACCCTAGCCTGGTGATCAGTCGTCGGTCCAGACATTTAGGTTGTGACAGACCCTGGATCTTTATATATTAAGATAACAACTTGGATGGCTCTCAAATAAATTATGCTGAGTGTAAAAAAGGCAATCTCAAAATGTCATATTCTGTATAATTCCATTTATATAACATTCTTGAAATGACAAAATTATAGAGATGGAGAACAAACTAGTAATTGTTAGGGTTAATTAACTATGGTAGTGGGTGGATGGTGGGGAGTCTGAAACTATAAAGGCATATGTAACACAAGGGATCTTTGTGGTGATGGGGTAGTTAGTTCTATATCATGATTCTGGTGATGATTACATGTGATAAAATTACATGGTAGCACTGTCATTTCTGGTTTTGATATTATAATAGACTAGAGGCCTGGGGCACGAAATTCGTGCACGGCTAGGGTCCCTAGGCCTGGCCAGCGATTAGGGCCCATCTGTGGGGTCACCAGTAGGGTGATGGGGGGCAGGGCTGGGGCCTGCCAGCTGGGTGCAGCTCCTGCCTTGAGCGTCTGCCCTCTGGTGGTCAGTGCACGTCATAGCGACCAGTTATTCTGTTGTTAGGTCGATTTGCATATTAGGTTTTTATTATATAAGATTACATAAAATTTAACCATTGTGGGACTGGGTGAAGTATATCTTGGACCTCTCTTTACTATCTTTGCAACATCCTATGAATCTATGATTATTTGAAAATAAAAAGTTAAAAAAGCACAAATTTTCAAAAGATACATAGATTATAAAAACATATAAAACAGTTTCTCTAAAGCATTATGTTCAGTTAAATTTAGTTTTAACCAGATACACAGAGTATTTAAATACCATGATCATTTCAAATGAAAAATTGTTTTATGTTCCAAAAATTAATTATTCAGTCATGGCTTAATTGAATTTGCTTAAAAATATTTTATCTTTTTTTTTTTCTCACTCTGGTTCAGGAGTATGAGTATCCTCTGATCTTTTTCCACTTATCACTGTTCACATAAAACCTGGTCTCCTTGCCCTAGCTGGTTTGACTCAGTGGATAAAGTGTCAGTCTGCGGGCTGAAGGTGTCCCAGGTTCGATTCCAGTCAAGGGCACATGCACAGGTTGCGGGCTCAATCCCCAGTATGGGGCATGCAGAAGGCAGACGATCAATGATTCTCTCTCATCATTGATGTTTCTATCTCTTTCTCCCTCTCCTCCTTCCTCTCTAAAATAAAAAAAAAAATTAAAAAAACAACACCTGGTCTCCTTACTCTAATTTGAGGTTGTACAGAGCATGGATATTGATCAAGAGCTCATCCAAACTGGCAAAAGAGTCCTACATACAGTGGGATGGAAGGGACTGGATCATAAATTTATGCTGAGTGGACAACATGATGTCACCAGGTGGCAGTAGAGTATTATTGACCATCTGTCTAAGATCTATATTAGACCTGTAATAGTCTCTATAAAAAAAAAATACTAAATCTCTGGGCATCCTCCATATTTTCTAATGTTACTATAAAATACATTTTAATCCCATAAAATATATATATATGCAAGTTCAAGCAGAGAATAACAAAGCCAAGTTTAGATACACAAGTCAGGGTGTTAGCTTGGCTCACTCATACCCTAAGAGACTCACTGCTACATAGTAACCTTGCAGGCTGTTCACTTCATGCCTTAGGAAAACTCATGCCTCAACAAAATTACAGATTGTTACATGCAACTATTATTTGGGTGTTCTGTGAATACTTGAAACTTTAAATTTTAAATCCTCAATACCAAGCATTTACTATACTAAATAACGGTGGAAGCATTTGGTTGAGATTAGCTTTTCTCTTGTTTCAAGTCTAAATTGTAAAATTCTGTATTAACTAACTAAATTAACCATTTTAATCAATAAAGCATATGTGTTTTAGAGAAAATATTTAAAAATGAGTCAATGCTCATGTACAATTAATTACATAACTGCTTCAGTAAATGCAGTTATTAAAATGCTTATAGACAATAGGGCAGTGAAGGCTTGGGGCAGGGTGGGAACTGGGTGGAGGGGAGCAATGGGGAGGAGTAAAGGAGGATATCTATAATACTCTCAACAATAAAAATAAATTTTTAAAATTAAGAAATAAAAAATAAATAAAACAAAATGCTTACAGAATCATAAATTACATTAACAATGATATGCAGGAACCAATGAAACCTATGAGTCAGATCATATGACTGAATATTTTAAAAGACTAACAAATTCATGAAATACAGTTCAAGGAATTGAGTTTTTTTGTTCTGATTAAAAGTAAAGAAACATAATACAGATTTTAACTTCCAGAAAGCATTTGCTTTGTGTTTTTCAATAAATTTTGAAGAGATAGAAGAAGTTACAAAGGCAGATTTCAGCTCAACCTAAGAGAAAATCTTGGAATAAATAGACTTTTGGTCTAATCTTGGTATAGTCTGACCTAGGAAGTAGTGAAGTCCTTCCTTTTATGGGAGGTTTTAAGCAGAGACAAACCCAAATTTCTTATCAATAATATTGTAATACTCAAATACTCAAGTTTTTATTTTGTCTTCTTATGTCAATATTTCATAATGGAAATAGTTAATCCTTGTTAGTTCTCATTATTTGCCAGGCACTTTTCTTAGTGCTTTCCTTGTCTTCATTTACCAGATTTTTTTTTAATTAATTAATTTATTTATTTATTTACTTATTCATTCATTCATTCATTCATTATGTTAACCCTCACCCAAAACTATTTTTCCATTTACTTTTAGAGTGAGTGGAAGAAAGGGAGGGAGGGGGAAAGGAGGGAGGGAGGGAGGAAGAGAGAGAGAGAGAGAGAGAGAGAAACTTCCATGTGAGAGAGACATGTCAATTGGTTGCCTCCCACATGTGCCCTGACCGGCTGGGAATTGAACTTGCAACCCAGGTAAGTGCCCTTGACCAGAATTGGATTTGTGACCCTATGGTGGGTGGGCTGACACTCTAATACTGAGCCATACTGGCCATGGCTATCAGGTACTTATTGAAGAAACACAATGTGCCAGGAATAATTTTAGGTACCGGGGATACAGAAATGAAAAGAAGAAATAAAAGTTCTCTCATTAAGCTTACATTCTACTGGGGGAAGAGAGATGATAAATTATATAAATTATATACTAGTAACCGCTATAAAGAGAAATGAAGTAAATCAGTGGACAGACAGTGATGGGGAGGGATGTTATTTTGTGATTGGGAGGGTAAAGGAGGTCTCTCTGATTAGGTGACATTTGAACATAGGCTTCAGTAAAGTGAGAAAGAGAGCCATGTGTTAAATAGGGGAAACAAAGGATGCAATGGCACTGAGGCTAGAGCTTGCTTGGTGTGTTCAGGACAGAAAAGTGGCTTTGCTTTCTGCCTAATCTGCTTTCTTATTTTGCACACTCTCTCCCATTCTTTAAATATTTCAAGCAAACTTGCTTTTGTTCAGTGTGCCAGAAAATCTTCTTTCTGGGCTTTTTATGTTTTTGTATTATTTGCCATGAGCACCATTCCTCTCAGTTTTGTCCAGCTATCATTATCTTCTACCTACTCACCCTTTAGGTTATGGCTTTTAACCATAGCTTCCTCTGAGAGATTGCCCTTGAATATCCAGGGCTGGGTTAGATGGATCAGATACTCTTAAACCCTATAGTAAGGGTGGTCATATAACTTAACATCTAAACGGGGATATTTCTTAAGACAAAGAGGGATAATATCAGTAGTTATGTTGGGCCAGCATATAACAGTTTGTATTTTTTCTATTGTCACTTTTCACACAGTACTATTTTACTTTGTTGTTGTTTATCCCCTGCTAGTAGGGGACTCTATAAGGGCAAGAATCTTGTCTATCTTTCTCATGTCTTTGTCCTGTAGAGTTTTCTAGGTATCTGGTAAAACATGGCCGTTCAGTAATTTTTTTACTCAATTAGATAAATGTATATATTATCCCAGATTCCCCAGAATATTCTGGGATAGAGTTGTTGTTCCTCTACTCGAAAAGAAGTGTTCATATATGTAGTGGCATATACTGTGTGTTTTTCTTTGGCTATATAGTGATCAAGTGTGGGAGGTTGTGTGGTAAAGATTATGAAGTTGAGCTGCAAGAAAGAAGAGAAGAACATGGTTTGGGACATTTTTTACCTTTGTGAGTTTCTGCTAACAACCAATGCTATGTACTTGTAAGCCTCAGTCAGAAAAAAAAACTTCCTTTGGAAAGAAAGACACCATACAAACTTAAGGTATCAAAATTAATTTCACTTACTAGTAAAAGAGCAATTTCACATAGGATGCTACAACTTACCGCCTATAATTTGCAACCATTCCCTGAAATTAGCTGTGAACTTAGGCATTATTAACTTGATATTATTTTCTCAAATATGTCTAACATTTTCAGAGACTTTACTAGTTGACTTCCCTTCCTTGCTCTTGGAGTCTTTATGTTTCCTTTTCATGTATCAGATGTCTAAAAATCACTTTACTCAGATTGCTCTCCCATCTACTTCAATTCAGTTGGATATTTTCCACCATCTGGTTTTAAGCTTTTAAATGGGTATCTGGGGGCTAATATTTCCACATTCTAGTAAGAAATGGTAATTAAAAAATATGTTGTTTTTATTACCCTGTGATGACTGAAGGAAACCATAGACAAACAGCACTACATTTCCTCTCATTTTAATGCAGCTGCATATCAATCAGATTCTCAGCTACTTGTGGATTTCTTTTTTTCTGCTAGATTAATGCAGAGATTCTATTTCTCAAACAGACAAAATATAGAGTATCCTACAAGTCACCAGAGCCAGAACAAATCTCTCAGCTCCAGTGCTAAGCCTTTCATTGGGTCTATGTCTCTCAAGGGAAGTTATTCTTCCTTGGGATAGCAGGGAGAATGGCACTGTATGATAATTTGTTCTCATTGATAACATAGGTATGAAAATCAATTATCTTTATCTCTATCTGAATATCTACACAGAAATTGACATAATTTATACACTGTCTTGACAATAGCCATTCCAACAATGATTGCTACTCAAGGCAGCTAGGAAATGTAATGTATTACATTCTGTGTAAATAAATGCTCAGCTCTGAGATATTATAAAATTAGGTATTTGGCTAAACCTAAGTAAAAAACAATGGTTTCACCAATTTTCTAGAAGAATGTAAAAGACTTAAATTTCTACCGTGGACATGAAATGAATTTCACAATAATTGAGTAAGGAAAAGACTTTTTCTTCAACAGACCTCTGGCATCAGTTTGGAGTCCTCTTGCACTTAGCTGACAAAAAAATATCTTACAATAGAATTTCTTTGTTTTAATTCTAAGGTTTATGCATTTTAATGTAAATTCAGTAGGGAGGAGAAAACTTTTGAGCCTTACCAGCCTGTCACTTGTAAGTTTCAATTAGCTTGACCTTATTTCTTCAAAACTAAATTTTAGAACTAGAAAAGAATTCAAGAGAAAGGTTTTTAGAGCACCGACTGTCCAAGGAAAGTAAGGACATTGTACCATTGTGGAGAAAAAAAGATATAGAAAAGAGTGGCTTAAAGAACTAAACTACTTGGTGAATTTCACTGTTGTGCTGAGCAAGTGTCCATTTGAAAGGAGTTTTTAAGGGCGAAATAGGCAGGTTTAGGAAATTTTAGGAATTAAGGGGCCCATGGAAAAAGCACAGGGCTACAGAGCTGCAAAGGTTACATTTCCATCGAGTAAGGGAGCTGAGAGTAGCAAAAGGTACACATTTACAAAATAGAGGAAGAAAGCTCAGAGGAAATAAGAGAACAATAAGGGAAAAGATGTAGGGAAACTCACATACTTCACGTGAGGCTTAATCTCAGGAGTTGCTATAGTGACCAAATCAAAGTGGGGTAGTGAGGCACTAAAAACTGCAGCCTTTGGTAAAGAAAAGGGTTTTAGTGGGACTGTTCCTCCTCCCCATATGGGAGTCTGTGCTGTGGGACTCTTTCCCCCTCCCCACGCGAAGTCTGTGCTTGTCTCTCAATAAATTTCCACCTTTGCTATATCATCTTTTGTCCATGGTTTCACTCTTTGACTCCACCAGACAAAGAGCCCTGGGAACCATCCTGCCCAGAGGGACACCGTGCATTTCCAGTCCAAATTTCCCATTTCACATTCATTCATTCAATAATTACTCACTAGGCCCTGGGACTATAAGTTGGACAAAAACAGATATGCCCTTACAGAGCTTAAAGTCTGGACTCTAGAAGGAAAATACAGGCAATAATAACCATTCGAAAAATAACTACAAACTAAGATTAATGCTAGGAAGAAGGAAAGAGTGCCAGGAAGGGATTTAACCTGAGTTCTGCTGATGACTTTGAGAGGCGCGGAATAAAATGTCCCAGAAAACAAGAGGTAGCATGTTTAAAGACCTTGTGCTATAAGGGAATGTGGCAAGAAAACCTTGCAAGTTAAACAAAAGCCAGACTACACAGAAAGCTCTTGAACATGTCAAAGAGTTTTCATCTTAACTTAAAAGCAATGGGAAAACATTGAAAGATTTTAAATAAAGAGAGGGACCATGGATAGATTTGCATTAACATTTTTGGCAGCAGTTAGAAGCAAATAGGAAGGGGGTGAGAGAGGATATGATAAGACAAAACTAGGGAGCTGTCATCATAGTTCTCAAGAGATACTGCCTTGAATTGGGGTGGTGGCAGTGGAGACTGAGAGAACTGGATGGATGTAACAGATTTGGGAGGTAAAATCCATGAGACTTAGTGCTAGATTAATAATGAGGTAGGCATGAGGCGATGTCAAGAATGCATTTTGATAATAGGAGATCCTGAAGAGAACTGTATTTTGTGGGGTAGATGTGTGTATATACTAGTATGCGTTTGTAATGTGTTCAGTGTTTGTCTGAAGTAACTTTAAAACAACTAAGAAAAGATACAGAACTTACTTCCTGGTACCCTATTTCCTCTTGCTTTTTTCCTCTTCCAAGAATTTTAGAGATTGGAGTTTTGTCTCTGAAACAAAGTTGCTGTGGCTGATTTGAACTCCCACCCTCAGCACCTTCCTCTTGCTTGAATCCATCTTGGTTTTATCTGCCCAACTAATGGTTTATTCTGCTTTCCATATCCTACCTCTGGTCTAACTAGGCTTGCTGCTATATAAATGCATTTATTAAAAAGAACTAAAGTGACAGGAAAGAAGATAGGTTGGGATAATGCTTCCTAACTTTTGGGGTTTTTTTTAATGATAATATTTGTAGAAGCTTTTTGGAGTCAGACACGCTACCTTTGCACCATGTAGAAGCTTTTGGCAGACCAAAGGGAGTGGAGGGGCACGGTCAGAGCACCACGAAACCTCGCTAGATGCTGGAAAGCAGTGTCTGGGGAATTGTGTGCTGCTGCCATAGTAAACCGGAAGTCCTGCTTCAGGGGAGCCCCCTTCCTGCTTCCCGGACAAGACCAAGTGGACCAGGGAATGTACACTGCGCCATATCAATAGTAAACCGGAAGTCCTGCTTTAGGGGAACCCCCGCTTCCGGCTTCTGGGACAGGGTCAGGTGGACCAGGGAATGTACACTGCGCCATAGCAATAGTAAACCGGAAGTCCTGCTTCAGGGGAGCCCCTGCTTCCGGCTTCTGGGACAGGGCCAGGTGGACCAGGCAATGTACACTGCGCCATAGCAATAATAAACCGGAAGTCCTGCTTCAAGGAGCCCCCTTCCTGCTTCCGGAACAGGGCCAAGTGGACGAGGGAATGTATACTGCGCCATAGCAATAGTAAACCGGAAGTCTGCTTCAGCAGTGCTTCTGGAGCAGGACCGAAGAACCGTTTCTCTAGAGCCTTCGTCCTGAGATGGCGGCCCTGAAGGGGCGCTGCTGGACTGTCTCTGGCTTGGCTACCCGAAGCCAAGGAAGTATCTTCACCTGGTGAGTGGGAAAGGGGAATTTGGTGTGAACCTTGCCGCACGCCAGAGAGCCGTCCGTCCTGCCAAAAACATTACATTACTGTCTTGGTTCAACGGCCGAGGTCTCCTTACTGAACCGTTAATTTTCTTACCGGAAGTTTGTCCTAAAAGTGGACTGATACACTGTATTACATGGTAGTACTGTTTACCTGGCCTGCAGAATCCCTCTTGCTTTAAGACATGTTTGATGCTCCAAATCTCTGAATTCTGATACGCTGTTGGACATATTTAAACACAAAACTCTTCATTGTCTTGCTCCATAATTGGGCTGGAAATACTATTCTTTTTCTTCTGCGTGCTGATACTGACTATATCTTATTAGCACATTAAAATGGCAGCACCTGAAGAGGCCATCCCTCCTTTGTCTGAATACCAGTGCAAGATCTGTTTAGAAATCCTGGTCGAGCCTGTAACACTACCTTGTGATCACACGATCTGTAAGCCATGCTTTCAGTCCATTATAGAAAAGTCAAATTTATGCTGTCCCTTCTGTCGCTTATGGATCTCTGGATGGGCCCGGTACCATACCCGAACAAACTCCCTTGTCAATGTGGAATTGTGGGAGAAAATTAAAAAACTCTATCCAGAAGAATGTAATCTAAGAGTCGCTTTCCGGGAATCACAAGCAAGTTGTAATCCTGCTCTGCCAGTTCATCTGATAAGTGAACCTGGAGAACTGAGAAGAGAATATGAAGAGGAGAAAAGACGGATGGAGGCATTGCAACGAGCCAAAGCAGAAGAAGAAAACAAAGCCAGTGAAGAATACATACAGCAATTATTGGCAGAGGATGAGGAAAAAAGGAAAAGAGAGATAGAAAGACAACTGAAAAGTGATAAAGCACTAGCAAAAAAGATAAGCTTTGATATTAATTTCAATGCAGAAACTGGCTGGACATCTAATAGAGTCATAACCAGGTCACAAATGAAAATAATGAACCAACAAGAAAACACTGGTGATATTCAGGAGTATTTGTCACCTATATCTCAGTATGGGCCAGTATCACTATCAGAAGGTATGAAAAAAGGCAAGAAAAACTCCATGTCTAAGGAGAGTGAGAGTAGTCATATAAAGAGCCCTATGTACCAAGGCACAGAAATTAAGGAAGATATTATAACACTTTCTTCTCAAATATATCATGAAATACAAGAACAAGGTGCAACATCTTCAATAGAGTCACCTATGCCTCAACTAGGTGCCAGTGGTACAGAATTGTGCCTTGGAGAAAAAGTCAAAATGAAACCAAGCAAAAATGATGAAGAGAAGGAACCTAAAGCCAGCATTGCCTACTCCAGAGAAGCTGCAGTTGACCCTCATGGCAAAAGAGAGAGTATGTGCATTATATCAGATATGGCACAGATAAGTGAGGCAGAAAATGAAGAGTCTTACCCACAGAGCAGTGAAAAAGATGTTTCCAAAAGAAAAACACAGGAATCTTTGTTTGAAACAGCCGGGGATCCAGGCTCTTCTGTAAAAAGAGGGAGAGTGTTCACTGAAGATTCCTCAGACCAAGAGGAAACAGAAGTCACCATCACTTAAATCTGTTAGATTTGGGACAGGTATTTTTTGAGAGAGAAAACCAAGAAGAACAAGATAAGTTATCAGCATTAAATCTTTGCAAAGAGGTGGATGAAAACCAAATAAACTCAACCCTGCCAAAAGGATCCCCAGATGAATAGCTGTTATCTCCTATGTCCTCATCTCCAGACAAACTGCCAAGTAGAGAGAAGAATTCCAAAGACAGCAACTCCAAAAGACAAACTGATATAAAGCCTTCAAAACCCTAGAGAGGCTCAAAAAATTAAAACTGGCAACCTTCTTTTAAGATCCAGTTGTAACATTCAGTTAATGTTCATATATGAAAGATGCCAAGTTCCACTAGAGATTATTGCAAAGTGCTCATTCTTTACAGCCTAAGTTACGAAGGAAAAGAACTTCTCAGATGTTTCAGAGATAAAGTAATGCGTGGGTAAAGGGGGTGTTTTATAATCTAGCAAACTTTTGTTGTGAAGCTTTCTTTTCTTCAAAATATGTATGTTTTATGACCTTTTGTCATCTTTTTTTGTCCTGTAGTAATTCAAGCAAGATTATACTATGCTGACTAGTTAAGGAATCCAGGTTTAAAATCTAAGTTTTCTTGCTACTTTCCATGTATTTGCAGAGCACTTGAAATGCATCTTACATAACAGTAAAGGAATCTAGTTGCCATCTTCTAATTACTTTAAGCATTATAGCATTTTCTTTTATTTAAAGTGTGTTAGGATTAACATGAAATCAGAAAGTCAGTTTTCTGGAAATTAGGATTAATTTGCAGAAAGGAAACTAGACTCTTGATGCAAAAGGAGTTAAGAGTTGCAGTAAGGCTGAATGGGGCAGGCTGATAACTTGGAAGCACTGGTACTAAGCTGGTGATCAGAAATTGGTCCAGGGTTGAGTAGGAGGTATAGTTTGGTAAAGCATTCTCCCTCATCCTTTCTTTGCTAAATGACACAGAAAACATTTGGATTTTATAACTTTTCACACCATAGTATCTGGTGTCAAAATCAAAATTAGTTCATAAATTACCTAAAATTTTGGAAATTCACATTACTCTTAGTTTGCTATTCCGGGGGAGAGGGAGAGAGGGAATTTATGTAGGAGAGTTATATAACAATATCTTATGCTGTGGAACCTCAGGCATAAATGATCATTTGTTTATTTCCTTATTATTTGTATTAGTATTGACTTTTATTTGTGTTTATGGGAAGAAATAGAAAGTATGATACTTGGGTTTTGCCCTATATTATGCCTCAAAGTTAAATCAGAAGGTAGTGATTTCATTTTGTGAAATTTAACTATTAACCTTTGTTTCATTAATATAAACAACTTCGAGCAAACAACAGTTTTAGCAGTATTTCTGTTGATGTCTAGTTATCTTTTTAGGGTAAAAAAATGTCCTAGGGTTAATTTTAGCTTAAATTTGTCAATATTTTTATACATGATTGAGATTTTTCCTCCAAATTCTGTAACTGATTCTGTTAATCTTTACACACTTGATGGCATGTGCTTCAAGTATTGATTGGGTAATTATCGGTAGAATTTTGATGATAATGTAAAACTTACTTTGCCCTTTCTCAAAAAAAACAACAACTGATTGATGTCTGAGTAGTGATTGTGCTGAAATGAAGTGTTGTCAGAAACTAACCAAATTTGTCTAAAATAGACTAAAATTCATCTCATCGCACTGATATTTTTCTAAGATTAATTTTACATTACATTTTATGGTGGACGTTATGGAAATGCCTCAAATTACAAGTTATGTAATTAAATCTTCCTGAAATAGACCATAACCAAAAAGGGGGAAAACAGTGTTATGTATTTAAGATTTATATTATTTGACTATTTTTTTGTGACGAAGTCTTCCTGACTAAAGTTGGTTTAAAGATAAATTTTATTTTATTTTCATTTTTTTTATCCCTTCTTACTGTGTCTTGTAATTTTCATTTTTTGGCACAAATATTACATATCAGATTGTTCTGGTTTGTGTTTACATTTTTAAAAAGTTCATGATCTATTTTTGGTTGTCATTATATTATATTACAAAATGCTAGAAGCCCATTGCACGAAGATTTGCGCAATAGGCCTTCCTTCCCCTGGCTGCTGGCACCGTTTTTCCTCCGGCACCCGGGACCCAGGCCTTTGGTCCGGCCGCAGTGGAGAAGCCAAGCCTCTTCAGTCTTCAGTCTTCAGTCTTCAGTCTTCAGTCTTCAGTCTTCAGTCTTTAGTCTTCAGTCTTCACTCTGGCCAGAGCCTTCAGTCTTCGCTCCATGCCTGTGTATGCAAATTAACCGCCATCTTTGTTGGCTTAATTTGCATAGTTGCTCTGATTGGCTGGTAGGTGTAGCAGAGTGACACCAATTTGCATGTTTCTCTTTTATTAGTGTAGATGGAATAATGAACTAGTTAGTTATATGACATTTTCTGTGGTTCATTGCTGTGTAATGAGCATTTGTAATAATAAGCAAGTGGAATTTAATTGTTTAGGAGTAATAACTAAAGTCATAATGACTGTATTTTTTAAAAAGTTCTCTTAATTTGAAAAATTATCTAAATTTTATGCTCATTTTTGACATGTTTTTTTCTTAGGTTGTTTTATTTAAACTGGTTGGTTTTTGGAAGTTAAATGTTAGAAACTAGACTTATACATTCTAGCACTCATTGTTTTGGAATACTTGTGACAATACTTAGATTTTTTTACTATATACATATTCTTTCAAATATTTTCATTGATTTCAGAGAGAAATGGAGAGAGAGAGCTAGAAACATCAATGATGAGAGTCATTGATAGGCTGCCTCCTGCACGCCCCCTACTGGGGTTTGAGCCACAACCTGAGCATGTACCTTGACAGGGAATCAAACTGTCACCTACTGGTTCCTGGGTCAATGCTCAACCACAGAGCCATGCTGGCTGAGTTATATTTTTTTAGTTTAATTTATTGGTATGACATTGGTTCAAAAAACCATACAGGTTTCAAGTATATAATTGAACAAAACAGGTTTTAAGATAAAATTTAATTTCTCCAATAGTCTTTTTTTTTTTTTTTCTGGTAAGGTACCCTCCAATGAGGTTGTCTTTATTTGTTTTTCTTTTTTTCTTGTAATATTTATTGTTGTAAGTATTATATAGGTCCTCCTTTTCCTCCATTAACCTCTTCCAGCCCACTCCCACCCTTCCCTTCCTCAGTCCCTCACCACCCCATTGCCAATAGTCCTTCCATGTATGCCTTTTTGTTAGAAACTACTGTTTTGCATCAGTAATAAGAATTCATTGCTAATTTTTCTTGTCTTTTTTTGTGGAAGGGATTTGAAAGTTTAATTTGTCAAGGAGTATTAAGACTATGTAGAAGTTGAAAATTAAAATATTAAAAATGAAACTGGACTATTGTGTACATTTGTAAAATAAAAATTACATTAAAAGTTCTACGTAACAAAAAGTACCAGAAAGGAAAATTGGAAGACATGGCAAACTGGTGAAGAGATATATCCAATTCATCACTGAGAGATAATTCCCTTTATATAAAGTGTCTTCCAGCAGAGCTACCTCTATCAAGACACTGAGCCTGGTATGCTTTCTGTCCCTTGGAAAGTCAGGAGAGTTTGGGCCTGGTTTTGCTTCTGCCCCTGATGGGTGGCCAGGAGATACTAGGTCACTGTTTTTCTTTAAGTCCACCAGGCCCCTGGGCAGTCTGCTTCCCCCCTTTTCCCCTTCAGGGTTCTCTAATAGCTGTCTATTTTATTACTTTTAGGCTTTTTACTTGTACTTAGTAGAGAAGAGCTGGGAGAGATGAGTCTAGGCCATCATATTCCAAACCAGAAAGCTGTTTTATTTTTAGACCCGATTTCTGTTTTGTTTTTGTTTGAGAGAGAGAGAGAGAGAGAGAGAGAGAGAGAGAGAGAGAGGCCGACTTCCACTTTCTGTTACTTCTGGAAATTGAAGTTATACATCCTTAAGTCCTTAGCCTAACATGTAAAATTCTCCATAGAATTACCTTCCTATTTGTATTCTCTCCATAAGTTTATTTCTCATTCCTCATAATGTAGTAAAATCACTCTCATTAATGCATCTTGCTCCCTCCTACCATCAGGTGTTTATCAATGCCATTGTCACTATTTGGAGTGTTCTCTATTTTTCTCAATTAATTTAGACCAATTTGGTTAAGGACAAAATTATAATAATCAACCATCATGAAATTCTACTTCATTGACTTTATTTTGTGCCCAAGTCTTAGCATTCCTGGGAGATATTTTAACCAACATTTCTTCACACTAAATATGTAGTATTTTTCCTTGTGTACTATGCTGTTCTTCATAAGCTATTTTTATATACCCAAACCACCTTGAAAAGTACTATACATTGAGGGGGAAAGCTTCTAGTAGGAATTTCAAGGCAATTATTTTAACTATTTTGATGTAAGACTCTCAGATACTTCTGTTTTGTATTTATGAATATTTTACACATCTTTCTGGATTTTATTTAGGTCTGGGAGTGCAGAGCGACTGGGGGTAAAAAATTTAGATAATAGGTTTAATTCTGCATTTTGATTTCCATTTGTTTACCTAAATTATGTGACCAGATGTCAATAGAAGAATGGGAACTCTCCCACCCTGTGAATGGATGATAGTGTGTGAAAAGACAGATGGTAAAGAGCAGCAAACATTTTCTGGAATGTTTCTTGCTTTGAAAATCACTGAAGTTTAAAATCTGGTCTTTATTGAAGTTGCATTAAGGCATGTCTGTAATTTCCATGAGGTCTATTTACAAAACAGTAAAGGGGGTGTTCAGTGAATGCAGGAGCTATTGATTCTGGGATCAAATTCTGTCTCTTAGGGTCAAACTATTGAATGCATTCTAAATTCTGAGATGCCAAAGATTTTGCCATTACTGATTACTTTTTTAAACTATACACAGGACATTTGCTTCCAAAGATAATGGAGTAATAGGACCACATTTCCCCTCCCATCTGAAACAACAATAAAAGGACAAGATACCTGAAATAATGGTTTTCAAGACACTGGATATTTGGTAATAAAAGAAAGTGATCCCCAAGAGAGAGAGAACAAACAATATGAGGACTATGATTCTTTCAACTTATTGCATTGAGAGTTTCCAGACCACAGGGAGAGGTAGCCCAGTCAGAGCCCAATGGATTCCCTGAGGTCAGGATAAAAAGCTGAGGGAAGTAGATCAAGGCAATTAGAATTTCCAAAACAGAGTATTGGAGAAGAGAGGGCTGCACTCAGGTCTGCAGCTGAGTATAGGTCCATGACTGGAAAAACCTCCAAATGATTAGAGGTAAGAATTCCCAGCATTGCCCTAGCAGGTTTGGCTCAGTGGCTAGAGCGCTGGCCTGTAAACTGAAGGGTCCCAAGGTAAGATTCTGGTCAAGGGCACATGCTTGGGTTGCAGGCTCGATCCCCAGTAGGGGGCATGCAGGAGGCAGCCGATCAATGATTCTCTCTCATCATTGATGTTTCTATCTCTCTTTCCCTCTCCCCTCCTCTCTGAAATCAATAAAAAATATATATTAGAAAAAGAATTCCCAGCATTCACATAGCCCCAGGAATAGTGACAATCTCCACCAGCTAAATATTGTAAAAATCTCAATATTTACAAAGCATTGTGTAGAGGCAACAAAAGGGTATTACCTCAGTAAAGGGAACTAATCTCTAAACCAGCGGTTCTCAACCTGTGGGTCGCGACCCCTTTGGGGGTCGAACGACCCTTTCACAGGGGTCGCCTAAGACCATCGGAAAACACATATATAATCACATATTGTTTTTGTGATTAATCACTATACTTTAATTATGTTCAATTTGTAACAATGAAAATACATCCTGCATATCAGATATTTACATTATGATTCATAACAGTAGCAAAATTACAGTTATGAAGTAGCAACGAAAATAATTTTATGGTTGGGGGTCACCACAACATGAGGAACTGTATTAAAGGGTCTCAGTATTAGGAAGGTTGAGAACCACTGCTAAATGATAAACTGCTTGGGTCCCACCTAACAAATTTCTTTTTAACTTTATTTTTATTATTAACACTATTACAGATGTCCCCCATCCCTCTCCTTTTCCCACTTCCACCCTCCACCCAGCCCCCACTCCCCTTCCTCTGGCCATCCCCACACTGTTATCTGTGTCCATGTGTTATACATATATGTTGTTTGGCTAATCTCTACACCTTCTTTCCTTCAGTCCCTCCCACTTCCCTCTGACAGCTGTCAGTCTATTCCATGTATCCAGGCTTCTGTTTCTATTTTGCTTGTTAGTTTATTCAGTTCATTAGATTCCACATATAAGTGAGATCATATGGTATTTGTCTTTCTCTGACTGGCTTATTTTGCTTAGCTAGGTCCATCCATGCTGTTGCAAAAGGTAAAAGTTCCTTCTTTTTTACAGTCACGTAGTATTCCATTATGTGAATATACCACAGCTTTTTTACCCACTCATCTACTGATGAGCACTTGAACTATTTCCAGATCTTGGCTGTTGTAAATAATGCTTCTGTGAACATAGGGGTGCATATATTCTTTCGAATTGGTGCTTTGGAATTCTTAGGCTATATTCCCAGAAGTGGAATTGCTGGATCAAAAGGCAGTTCCTTTTAAGTTTTTTGAGGAAACTTCAGTCTGTTTTCCACTGTAGCTGCACTAGTCTGTATTCCCACCAACAGTGCACTAAGATTCCCTTTTCTACACATCCTCACCAGCACTTATTGCTTGTTGATTTATTGATGGCAGCCATTCTGGCACGTGTGTGGTGATAGCTCATTTTAGTTTTAATTTGCATCATTCTAATGATCAGTGACATTGAACACTTTTTCATATGTCTAGTGGCAATCTGTATGTCCATTAGGAGAAGCAAATCTTAAAAACAATACACAAACTGATCAAGCAATTCCTAAATAACATAAATACATCCTAGAACAAAGGAATGGAAATACAAAAATACCAAGCACCCAACAATGTATGCTTTGTGGGGATCTTTTCTAAGGGACCAAAAAGGCAAAGGCCATAGGAGGTGGAGAAGACTGTCTATCACAAGGACCACTGGGGGAGTCATAGCAGTGATTTAAATTTACTTGTAATTCTTGAGGCTGTTACCCAGGGTACATGCTTGTAGGTGGGGCCACCTGCAGGCCTCTTGGCCACACACACACACACACACACACACACACACACACACACAGGATCCTGAAGCAACAATACTGTGGAGTAATTTAGCTAAGAATCTTAGTAGCATAAGAGATAATGAAATACATAGGAAGAAATTTAACCAAATTGATAAAAGATATGTACACTGAAAATTACAAGACTTTAAGAAATTGAAGAAGACAGAAACAAATGGAAAGATATCCTGTGTTCATGAATTGCAAGAATTGATATTTTTAAAATGCCCATACTATCCCAACCCATCTATAGATTTAATGCAAGCTCTATCAAAATTCAAATGACATTGTTCACGGGGAGCAAGGAGTCTTGCATAGCTCAGAAGTGAGGGAGCAGAAAAAAGGGGGTTAACACTACCAGTGGTTGTCATAAATTGACAAATGCTTTTGCCTTTGGTCTTGTCAAACATATCCAGGGATTATTCTATGTACTGTCAGGTGTTCCTAGCAGAATTGAATCCTCTTTGCCCCATCAGAAATGACCTCATTAATGCACAAATTATTGGTTTTCCTTCCTTCTCTGACTTGGTCTCCCAGTGGCTTATTCCTGCTTTTGAGATCACCTCCACATAAACTATCTCCACATGCCTCCTTGTCTCATTCTTTCTGGGAACTTTAGCTAAGACATGCACCATCATGCACTGCTGGTAAGGGATGTAATTGTGCAGCACTTCTAGAGATAAAACTGTCAATCTATAGGCAAATTACATATAGATGTGCCCTATGACCCACCAATTCCTTATACCTCAATAAGGGGATATATTCAAGGTTGTTTATTGAAGCTGTGGAAAGAAATAGGAGGCAATCTAAATCCATCACTGGTTAACTGTGGTCAATGTGCACTATGGAATATTATGCAGCAATTAGGAGCATTATTTAGATGTATATATAGCAACACAGATGAATCTTAAAAAACAATAGTTGGTTAAAATAAAAAAATAAAAGAATTAGTGAGATAAGACAGTACCATTTATACAAATAAGAAAAACATGCACAAAATAATACATGTTTGCCAAACATTCAGTCAAATATGAAGATATACATTTAACATATTAATCTAGTTGCCAATGAGGTAGGGGGCATGGAAGTGGAGTATGATGTTTAAAAAAATAAATAAATTAATAAGAGGGACTTCTCTGACCAATAATGATAATGTGTTACGAATTAAGAAATAAGATTAAGTCAAACCTCTCTACTTAAGGCCCAAACAAAGAAAAAACAAATTTTTATATGCATACCTATTCCCTCATTTTCATTCTCAAGAAATTATATGCTATACTAGAGGCTCAATGCACAAAATTCATGCAAGAGTAGGCCTTATTTCTCTCTGGCACCCAGGACCCAGGCTTCTCTCCAGCTGCCGGCAGGCACCCAAGACCCGGGCTTCCCTCGCAGCCCTGGCTTAGTCTGGAAGGTCATCCAGAAGGATGTCCAAAAGGATATCTGGTCTAAATAGCATATTATGCTTTTATTATTATAGACTAGGGGCCCAGTGCAAGAATTCGTGCACCTTGAAAGGAACTGTGGGCCACAAAGCTGCAGTGGGCATAAGGACGAATCTCGGCCCATCCTCCATACCCCTGCCTGGCCCCTCCTGCCACAGCCCCCAGTCCCCTGTCTGCCAGCAGCCCCGCTCCCACCACTGCCACTCCCATGCACTGACAGTACCAGCCCCAATCACTCCACGCTGTCAGCGGGTGTGAGTGGTGGCTGCTGCCCCAATCTCCCCTCAGGAGCAGAGGGAGGTGTAGAAACCCTGAGGGGTGATCAGGGAAAGCAGCTGCCACTCGCACCTGCTGATGGCACCAGGTGGGACTGCAGCATGCAGGAGCAAAGAATGTTCAGTAACCACCAGAGGCTCAACCTGATGACAGCAACTATCGCCCCGGCTTGGTCTGGTGCCCCTGCTCACCTGCTCCACCATCCTGCTGCAGCCGACACCCACCATGCTCTGTGCTCTGCTGCCTGCTACTGACACCCAACATGTTCTGCACGCACCCCCTGGTGGACAGCACACGTCATAGCGACCGGTTGTTTGGTTGTTCTGTTGTTACGCTGTTTGGTCTATTTGCATGTTAGCCTTTTATTATATAGGATACCAAGAGAACCTGGCTTGGAATTTAATAATGTTTAGTATGAATAAAATAAGTTTGTATTTCTAATAGGATCTAATGTCAATTCATTAATATTTTATAGCATAATAATTATATTATTTCAGGTTCATTTTTAGAGTCAATGCAGCACAACAAAACACAGGCAGCAGGTGCGATCACCAGGCAGGACAGTGTTGTGTGGGAGCAAAGAATTTCAGTAACCACCAAAGGCTCACCCCAATGCAGCGACTGGCATCCCAGCTTGGTCTGGTGCCCCTGCTCACCTGCTCCACCATCCCGCCTGCTGCCCACACCTGCCATGTTCCATGCGTGCCCCTTAGTGGTCAGCGCATGTCATAGTGACCGGTTGTTCAGTTGTTCTGCCATTCGGTCTATTTGCATATTAGCCTTTTATTATATAGGATGACTTAAGGTTAGATTTAAGTCATTCCTCAGTCTTTCATTCCTTCATATGTAAATGAAATATTCATTGGGTCTCTTTGAGGTAAAAAATCAATCTTTGCTCTCATTAAGCTTACATTCTAGTTGAGAGAACAGGCAACAATAAACATAATTTGTCCAGCTGGCGTGGCTCAGTGGTTGAGCATTGGCCTATGAACCAGAAGGTCATGGGTTCAATTCCTAGTCAGGGCACATGCCCAGGCTGTGGGTTCAATCCCTAGTGTGGGACTTATAATAGGCAGCTGATCAATGATTCTCTCTCATCATTGATGTTTCTATTGTTCTCTCCCTCTGAAATCAATAAAAATATATTTTAAGAAATATATTTTTATGGTCTGTTAGATTATTTTTGTGGTACATTAGAAGACCCTTACTGCTATGAAGAAAAATAGAGCAGAAAAATGATGATGAGGGTGGCAGGTGGGGAATGGTTCACAATTGTAAACAACATGGAAACAGTAGGCCTTGTGAATTTAGTGTACTTTACTTCCTTTCCCATAATCTCTTCTAATTTCTTGGATATTACTTGGGTTGTATTTTTTTTTTTACATTATGTATCTTTTTGTTAAAGAATATTTTAATATATTCTTACAGACTGAAATTTTTTTTAAATATATTTTATTGATTTTATACAGAGAGGAAGGGAGAGAGATAAAGAGTTAGAAACATCGATGGGAGAGAAACATCGATCAGCCGCCTCCCACACATCTCCTACTGGGGATGTGCCCGCAACCCAGGTACATGCCCTTGACCAGAATTGAACCCGGGACCTTTCAGTCCACAGGCCAATGCTCTATCCACTGAGCCAAACCGGTTTTGGCCAGACTGAAATTTTTATAAGGATTCTCTAATTCAATGTTTATAATAAGATTTTACTCTGTGTCATGTTATTACTTAATTATGTTCATTTTGGAACATTTCTACATTTTTTTCCATATGAAACTGTTGCCTTATTTCTTCAACATTTACAATTTATTTTATGGATTCCTTGTTTATTTCAATTTTATTGAAAGCAAGAAAAAAATGCTTTCTACAAATTAGTTTCACTTACTCTAGTAAATAGTTTTAAAAGCTTTTTCTTATTGTCACATTAAAAAATAGGATAAGAATTTATTAAAGGCATCAGATCATTTTCAAATAATAAAAAATGTCCTTAAAAGCTCTCCTTTTACATGTTTTCATATATCATTGGTGGCAAATGTAAATACCTGTGTTGGGGATTTAACCATATTCTGAAGAATATACTGTGGCAGAATATGGGTTTCAGTAGCAGACATTTTTTTAAAAGTCAATTACAACTGTATTTAAACGTTAAAAGCCTCTAACCCAGCGGCTCAACCTGTGGGTCTCGACCATTGGAAAACACATATAGCATATCAGATATTTACATTATGATTCATAAGAGTAACAAAATTACAGTTATGAAGTAGCAACAAAAATAACTTTATGATTGGGGGTCACCACAACATGAGGAACTGTATTAAAGGGTGGCGGCATTAGGAAGCATAAGAGAGACCCATTTAAGACTTTTTAAGTGTACATTACAGTCTTGTGAACTATAAGGCACAATGTTGTACAATAGATATGTAAAACTTTTTCATCTTGCATGACAAACTTTTTCTCTTTCTCCCTGCCAGTGACAACCACTCAACTTTCCATTTCATTGAGTTTGATTACTTTAGATACCTCATTCATATAAATGGAATCATACAGTATTTGTCCTTCTGTGAATGACTTATATAACAGTATAATGCCCTTAAGGTTCATTCATGTTGCTGCATATGACAAAATTTTCTTCCTTATATGGCTGCATAATATTCCCTTGTATTATATACAACAGGGTTTTTTTTCTTCATTTGCTCTTTCTTTGATGGGCATTTGGGCTATTCTCAACTTCTCCTTTTAGCTAATTTTATTTCCTTTGGATGTATACCCAGAAGTTGAATTACTGGATCATGTGATAGTTTCATTTTTAATTTTTTGAGGAGACTCAATACTGTTTTACATAGTGGTTGCACCAATATACATTCTCACTAACAGCTTATAAACAATCTAATTTCTTTACATCCTCACAAACATTTATTTTCTGTTTTTTTTCTTTTGTGTGTGTGTAAATTTTTATTTAAGTAAGCTTTTATTTTACAATGAGTTTGTAGGTTTACAGAAAATTCACAAAAATAATACAGATTTCACTCTTTCTTCTATTAACACCTTTCAGTGGTACACTAGTTACAACTGAAGGAACAACTATAGTACTATTTTTTTACATTTCCCAATTTACAGTTGACATTCAATATTTTTATATAATGGCTATCCTAACAGGTGTGAAGTGATATATTATGGTATTTACATTTATCTGATGGTTAATGATATTGAACATTATTTCACATGCCTGTTAGTCATCTGTATCTCCTCTATGGAGAAATGTCTATTCACATCCTTTGCCCAATTTTCACTTGGGTAATTTGGATATTTTGCCTTTTCACTCTGTTGGCTGTTTCTTTTGTTTTCTACTTCTCCCACTTAAATCTCATGTTCATACTTTTCTTTCATGTTGCAGAAGATTTTCATATACAAACTGCTGATTTTACAAAATAAGTATTTATCTCTTAATCAGGGCAGGTCTATACTGAACTGATCAATGACCCAAATTAGTGTATAAGGAGTCTCCTTGAATTTCCTCACTATGCCTGAACACTATTAGATTTAATGACTCAAAAATTTTGCAGGAGGCCTGAATCAGTGTATACTTATATCACCAAATTAGTGATGCTGAAACATGAGTGGGAAAGATTTTGGGTTTTGGGGCTGTCTGTTCAGGGAAAATTTAGCTCTGCATACTTCCATTCCAGGAATCAAAATTGTGTATCCATTTTTGTCTGCTCTTTTTAAACTCTACTACAGTTACAGAATGTGGCTGTCAGGCTACTTCTTAGTGTTCCTGTCCACTACTGCTAAAAGCCAGAAGAAGAAAAATCACATTGTCCCTAGGCCATCTGTTAGATGTGGTCAGAGTTGGCCTTACGGTCTACTTGCAGCTAATGTCAAGTGGTTTGGATCTAAATAATGAATTTGGTCAACGTTCCTGTTCCATATTTGTTCCCAGTCTTACACTCACCTGTCAAATCACTAGGTTCCGTTAGGCTTGTAATTAGTCAGGGACTACTCTATTATTCCTGCACTATATTGCATATCTATTGAATGATATTTTGAGGTTTTTCAAGGCCTTCAATTAAGCTTGTTCTACCTTTAAAGTAGCTAGTGTAAATTCTTCAAATTGCATAGCATATGAATGTTGATCCTCCTTTTAAGATACATTTAAATATTTCAATTCGTTTTGTTACTGTGATCATAATGGAGTGTGCTATGCATTGGTGTTCTAGTCACCATCTTTTTGTAAATAGCATTATTTAACAATACAACATATACTTTATATATTATTACTTTTTTTGCTTTAACCACATGTTACTGTATACAGCTATTGTTAAAATGTTGCCCAACACTAAAAGTACAATTAGGAGAATAAACCAGTCACTGTTTACATTTTTTTTAAATATATATTTTATTGATTTTTTACAGAGAGGAAGGGAGAGAGATAGAGAGTCAGAAACATCGATGAGAGAGAAACATCGATCAGCTGCCTCCTGCACATCTCCCACTGGGGATATGCCCGCAACCCAGGCACATGCCCCTGACCGGAATCGAACCTGGGACCCCTCAGTCCGCAGGCCGACGCTCTATCCACTGAGCCAAACCGGTTTCGGCTGTTTACATTTTTGTGTATCTTCCCCATATACTTCTCTGAGTCTGGGGAAAATGTGTTCTTATCTTTTATCACATGATATAACTGTTCTGTTTCATGAAGAAAACCACAGTTGTGTGTGTGCATGTGTGTGTGTGTGTGTGTGTGTGTGTGTGTGTTTAATCAAACTTCATTACATTATAGTTAGTGAAGATCTCTTTTTAATTATGGCCAAAGACTGTCTGTAAATCTTAGTTTTCTGAGAGGTTGTGTGTTTTACTTTAATATATATATTTGCTGTAGCCAGGTAGCTCAGTTGGTTAGAGCATCATTTCCACATGTCAATGTTGTGGATTCGATCCCAGGTCAGGGTATATACAAGAATCAACCACTGAATGCATAAATAAATGGAAAGACAAATCTCTCTCTCTCTCTCTCTCTCTCTCTCTCTCTCTCTCTCTCTCTCCCTGTCTATTCAGATCCTTTGCCCATTTTTTAAATTGGATTGTTTGTGGTTTTGGTGTTGAGTCTGATTTCGATACTTGCTTTGTCTGGCCAGACTATGTTTTTCCTTTTCTCTTTCAAGTATATCATATATGCTGGTATAGTTTTTAACAGAGGGTAATAGGAAGTGAGATAAATGGGCCTTTAGTGTGATGCCTTATGTTAATTTTTCTAGGAGTGGTACTGTAATATTTTTGTAGCTATAGATAATGAAGCCATCAAATTCTTAGTGCTCTTGTTTTCATCTACTTGCATTTTGGGTTTCTTCAATTTTCAGTTTGTCTAGTTTTACTCTTGTTGTAAGGATGGGAGTGACAAGCTCTTTTCCTATCAGAACTCTCTTTGAAATGTATTATTTTTATTTTGTTAATCCTTACGTGAGGATATTTTCCCATTGGTTTTTAGAGAAAGTGGAAGACAGGGGGAGAGATAGAGAGAGAGAGAAACATCAATATCAGAGATACATATTGATTGGTTGCCTCCCGCAAGTGCCCAATCTGTGCCAGGGATCGAGCCTGAAATTGAATACATGCCCTTGACCAGAATCAAACCTGGGAACCTTCAGTCTGCAGTCCAACCCTCTATCCATTGAGCCAAACTGGCTAGGGCCAGAATGCATTTTGTTAATCTGGGCCACACTGCTGATATGGCGCTAAAGAGTATTCACATAATAAAATTATATAAACTGTATGTGCTTATAGCAGTTATTTTTGGTCTTTTTAATAATTAAATAAGTCTGACCACCTTTCCCCCAGCTTGTGGATCTATCTGAAAAGATCTTATCAGAATTATGTCAATATTTGGTAGTTTTATTACTTAGGGGAAAAGTGTTTCTGATCTTACTAGGAAAGGACTCAGTTTTCCACCATTAAATATGATGATGGTCGTAGGCTTTTGCAGATGCTCTTTACCAAATTGAGAAGTTTCCCTTCTATTCCTAGTTTGCTGAGAGTTTTTACCCCCAACTTCATTGAGATATAATTAATATATAACATTGTATAAGTTTATAGTATACAACACGTAAATTTGATACACATATATTGCAAAATGATTATCACCATGGCATTAGCTAATACCTACATCATGTCATATATTTATTACTTCATTTCAGTGATGAAGAAATTTAAGTTTCTACTCTCTTAGCAACTTTCAAGTATATAACACAGCATTATTAACTATAATCATTATGCTGTACATTGAATCCCTGAAACTTATTTATCTTATAGCTAAATACTCTTTGACCAACATCTCCTATTTTCTCATATCCCTCAGCCCTTGGCAACCACCATTCTACTCTGTTTCTGTATGCTTGGCTTTTTTAGACTCCACATGTGAGATCATACACTATTTGCCTTTCTCTGTCACATTTTATCAACTCCAAGAGCGTTTTATTTTTTAAAATCATGAATAGATGCTGGATTTTGTCAATTTTTTTCTATGTCCAATGAGATGATCATATGATTTTTCTTTTTTAGTTTGTTAATATGGGGAATTACATTGACTGATTTTTTAATGTTATACCAAACTTGCATTCCTGGATAAATTCCATTTGGTCATTATCTATTATATTTTTATGTATTGTTACATCCAAGTTGCTAACATTTATTTACAACTTCTGTTTTTACATCAATATTTGTTAGGTACTTTATTCTATAGTTTTCTTAATCTGTAAGTTTTGTCACTGATAATACTAGCTTAATCAAATGAGTAGAAAGTATCCCTCTTCTTTAATATTTTGAAAGAGTATTCCAGCACTTGTAGAAATCACATTATTTTTTCCATAAATGTTTGGTGTGATTCACCATGAAACCATCTGGGCCTTGAGATTTCTTTGTGGAAGATTTTCAACTAAAAATTTGTTACCTTTAGTAGATAGGTTGTATAATCCTTCTTGACTGAGCTTTGGTAGCTCATAGCTTTCAAGGAATTTGATCATTTCATCTAAACTATTGAAATTGTAGGCTTAAATTTGTTCACTTATCATCATTTAATTTTTTAAGAAGAAACAGTGATTTCACTTCTCTTATTTCTGATATTGGTAAATTGTGTCTTCTTTTCTTTTCATCCTAATATGTCTGGCTTCAAGTGTATAAATTTTATTAATCTTCTCAAAGTATTAGTTTTTATTCTCTTTCTGGTTATTTATTGAGTCCTCCTTTAAGCTTCATTATTTCCATCTTCTCTTTACTTTGGATAGAATATGTTCTTTTATAGTTTTAAATATGGAAAACCTCTTTCTTCTATAATGTAGACATTTAGTGCTATAAAAATTCTCACTAATACTACTTTAGTGGCATATCACAAATTTTCTGGCTGCTTTTAAATTTTTCTTTTTATCACTGGATTAGAGTAACTTAATTATGAAGTGACTTGGTATAAATGTCTTCATGTTCTTGCTTAGGAGGTTTTTTAACTTCTCCAGATTGATAATTTTTATAAACTTTGGGAAATTATCAACTATTTCTTAATTCCAATATATATTTGTGTCATCACCATCTCCAGTAAGGCATTTAATTACATGTATATTAGGTAACTTGAAATGACTATACAAATTGCAGATGCCCTTTTAATATCATTGGATTATATTTTTCTTTGTGTTTAATTTTGGATAGTTTCTATTGTGATCTCTTCATAACATAATCTTATCCTCTACAATGTCTAATGTATTGTCATTCTCAATTCAGTATATTTTTCATCTTATATATTTTATTTTTTATCTTCAGATGTTTCATAAGAGTCTTGGTTTTTTGAGCACATACAATATAGTTACAATAACTTTTGATGTTTTATCTGCTAATTCTAACATCTGTGTCAGTTCTGGTTGATTGAGTTTTCTTCTCATTCTATATAATAAAAGCCTAATATGCAAATCTACCAAACAGAGGAACAACCTGTGGAATGACCCGTGGCTATGACATGCACTGACCACCAGAGAGGCAGAGGCTCAATGCAGGAGCTGCCCCTAGCCTGCAGGCCCCTGAATAAAGGAGGAAATGGTTCGGATGGCCAGAGCAATCTTTCTCCGCTTTGACCAGATTTTTCAGAAGCAACAACAGAAGGGTGGCTGACTTTTTACACCTTTGATAAATACGAAAGAGTTATTTTTGTCTTCCTACTCCCAAGTGGCTCAGCGAGATACATGGCCAAAGTGAATCGGCAGTATTTTATTCTCTGATGAGGAAAATGTTTTCTGCCACCCCAGCCCCACGCCCCCCACCCCCAGGTCTTCATTGCAGGATGACTTACATTTGCATATCCCGCCTAATGTCATGTAACTAACTATTGACACTTTCCTTGCCAAGGCTCAGTGGTCCGACAGGACAGCAGGAAGCGTGTCAGGTAAACGGAATCAAGCGCATTGCCTTTCCCGCTTGTCTGTTCTCAGTCACTCTGCCCCCCGGCCCCCGATTTTTTACCTTTAAAGATTGTCCTCTTCCCGCTTACGTTTGTGATAAAGATACTGGAAGTTTCCTCTGGTTGACAGTTACCCTCCATCTCAGCTCCTGAAGTACAAAGAAAAGTGTGACGGTGGGTTGGAACTTCTAGTCTCTGAATAGTGATGAACTCTTATTGTTATGTAACATTGGTGCCCGTTATCAAGGAAACAGGGCCTCAGAGTTTGAGTCCTTGAGTGTGATTACATAGCACCTACGGAAAATGCCCTGTGAATCTTTGTTCCGGGATAAATAGCACAGGAAAAAAAATTGAAAACTGAGAAATTTTTTAAATATGAGACGGGGCGGTGCGGGGGGTGGGGGGGACTGAATTATTTTATTTTTCCAGATTAATATATGAAGGGTTTTGTTACTCCTCAAAGGGGAGCCTGGTGCTGGGCCCTTTGCTGTACTATGTGGGGTTCATGTGGGTGCCTTTTTATAGCCGAGCCTTTGGGCTGGTTTTGAATGGAAAATTCCTTTGGCCACAAGGCGATTTTTCGCTTGGTGGGGACAGAAAGCAAAGCTGAGCCCGTGGAAACCGCAGACGGACAGCAGGTCCTCACTGAACGTGGCTGTGGATAGGGTGCTGGCACTGTGGTGACATGACAGACAATGAAACCAGTTTTACCATAGGCTACTTGATAGAGAGAGTTAAGTTCCCATGGCACCTCATCACCGTGGTAACAAAATGACCCTGAATACGACAGTGTTACTCTAAATGCTACAATGTTACTCGTAGCTTTGCCTGCCTCTCAGAGGCCTGAGGTCACATGGAAAGGGAGGGAGGGGAGTCATCATTGCACCAAAGTTAGAATGAAATAATGTGCTACAGTTGTGAAAGGCTGGTCTTAAATAAAAGCAGTCATTACAGGAATAGTTACTGTTTCAGCTAAAAACATAAGTAAATGTCCCTAGAAGCAGCCACTGTTGTAGCCACTTGCGAAACCGGAGAAGGATCACGTGAAACGTGGACACCAGAAGCGAAGGTGCCCCCAGTGTGTGGGCAGCATCTACCCGCACCGGGCCGACTTCTCGTGAGTGAGGGGCAGATGGATCGGGTGGTTTGTTTAATCGGGACATTAAAAAACATTCACTCCCCTGATGTGCTTCCCAAGCAAGATCTTCCCGCAGCTGCGGGCAGCAGCGAAGGGAATCTATTCCCAGCCCCTTTCCCAAGTGGACGTAAACTACTCGTGGGCCCGTGGCATCCCTGGGAAGTACAGGGAAGGCAGACCTGGCAACTCCGACCGGGAAACAGACACCTGATCATCGACGCGGGGAATAATCCAGGACCTCTTCCCACGAGGAGGTGTCCCGTCGGCCAGGTCACCACGCAAGTCCCTCCCGCGTGCCTGAGCCCTGACGCCTGGCAGACACACCACCTTCCCAGCAAATCAGAGGCCGGAGAGCAAAAGCTCTGCCGTTTATTAATATTGTGCACGTTCAACACAGTGACCGTGCGGAGAATGTAAATAAATTCTACAAGTCCACATAAAAATTGTCGAGAAAAGAAATAAATCTACTTTTGTCACTTTACGCCCACCCCCTACGACTGAGGTGAGCCCCACCGTACGTCACGTGTTCATGGAACAGATAGCTCCTCTTGATTGGAAACGGTGAGGTTTTCAGATGACTGGCTTGATTTTCCTTTGTAGAGACTGGGCCTGGGTCTGCTTAATAAAAATCCTAAAATAACAGAACTGGGCATCAGTGATAAAGTCCTTGTGAAATGAACAAAATTAATACCTATTTCACATGAAAAAAAAAATAATCCCAAGGGTTAAAGCAAATTAAGAATTTTAAAAGCATCAAATGAAAAGCAGTTGGTTACCTATAAGGAAGCACCCATATTACCATCAACTGATTTCTCAACAGAAACTATGCAGCAAAGAAGGAAGTGGCAAGAAATATTCAAAATGATGAATAGCAAGGACCTACAACCAAGATTACTCTACCCAGCAAAACTATCATTTAGTATTGAAGGTCAGATAAAGAGCATCACAGACAAGAAAAAGCTAAAGGAGTTTATCACCACCAAACCAGTATTACAAGAAATGTTAAAGGGTATCCCAGAAGAAGAAGAAGAAGAAGAATTAAAATATGAACAATAAATTGCTAATTTATATGTATCTATCAACAATTGAATCTAAAAATCAAAATAAACAAGAAAGCTAATGAAAAAAATAAACTGATGAATAAAATAAATCCAGAGGCATGGAAACATGGAACAGACTGCTAAATCTCAGAGGGGGGTGAGGGGGACGGGAAGAGATTAACCAAAAAACTTACATGCATATATGCATTACTCATGGACACAGACAATAGGGTGATGAAGGCCTGGGGTGGGGCGGGATCCGGCTAGAGGAAAATAATGGGGTGAAATGGTGCGTACATCTGTAATACTGTCAACAATAAAGATATAATTTAAAAATTTTGTGTGTCTTTCCCCTAAAAAGAAAATATATAATGGAATACTACATAAAAAAGATTAAGTACTTCCATTTATGACAATATGGATAGATCTTGAGAGTACTATGCTAAATAAAATAAAACAGAAAAGGACAAAAACCATGTGATATCACTCACATGTGAAATATAAAAGAAAAAGTAATAGACAAACTACAAAAACAAACTAACAGATACAGACAACAAAATGGTAGTTACTAGAGAGGAAAGAAGGTAGGGAGAGGGTAAAGTGGGTAAAGGGGGTCAAATATATGCTTAGGGAAAAAAACTAGACATCAGGTAGGAAGCATGCAATAGGGTACACAGATGTCAAATTATAATCTCTTACACCTGAAAACTATATAATGTTGGATAATAACTGTAATTAAGAAAGCAAAACAAGAATTAAAAGATGTAGTTGAACCATATTCAATCAAATAGATTTTTTTAAAAAATTGAAAATATTATTTTCTGTGGAAGATCTACTCTCTGGCAATGAGACATTAACTATCATATCATAGTCCTCATTGTGGTCTTTTTTTCTGGATGAAATTCTGTGTTACATAATTGCGCTTCCCTCAATCAAACTATGAGAAAGGAAATTAGGGTATTGAGACAGATGCTCTTTCTGTGATTTATAGGAAGTACCACTTCTTAATAACACATTGATTAGTGGTCACTCTGCAGGAAAACATCATGTGTACTGAAGCATGTAATAAACTGTCAGGAAACAAATTGAACCAACAACTAACCTTTGGAAGATTCCTCCTAAATTTATTTGATATTTTCCATTAAAACTAGACTGTTATTTCTTAGTATTTTGTTCTTGATTTGGATGCAAGTCAAATATAAGTAGGAATTGCAAATAAAATGTAATATCTAACGTATTATGTTTTTCACCTATGATTTAGAAACCAAAATTGCCTTGATATTCTCTTTTCAGTTTATTTTATTAGAAGTGTGAAATTTTTTATTTTATTGATCTTAAAAATAGGAAATAATACACCAATAATAAGAACAATTCCTATACCCCCAAAATAAGATTAACAGGATATTCATAGTTAGATCAACCTGAGCTACTGTGCCAGGTATTTCAATATATTGTGCCTTCAGTCTTGGCTTCCATTTAACTTAGCAAATCAACATCAACATCTCCATTTAGAGTACAGTGCCAATAAAAACCTTAATCAACACAAATGGATTACATTCCTACACTATGGCCTGGGTAGCTAAGTTGGTTAGAGCTTGTCCCTCAAAGATTTTAGTCTAGTTAAAAATATAAAACTATCAAATACCCTTTAGATCAAGCATGTCAAACTCACAGCCCGTGAGCCGCATTGGGCCCACAATGAATATTTTTGTGGCCCAGCCAATATAATGGTATGTAAGAAATGTTTTAATAAAAATTTTGTAACTTAATTTTTACAATGTCCTGTTATACATAATTACTAATATGAACTACAACGTTTGCTAATGACTGATTACTATACTCGTGTTGCATTCATTTCCCTTACGTCGCACCTTACACGCAGACATACCAGTTCTCTCCACCAATTCTAGCAGCGAATATTATAGCAGCAGATTGTCACAACATTAGTCTTGCACTGACTTGTTTGGTGTGCACAACAGGAAATACTTTGCTTTTGGAGAACAAGAAAAATAGGTTTATTTGCTTTACACTTATTAATTTGTGTAGTTATTCAGTGTCTGGTAAATTAATGTTCAAGAAAAAATATTAATTTTTATTAAAATGTTCTATTATTTTATGTTAATGACTAGTGTCCTAGTGCAAGAAATTTTTGCACGAGGAAGTAGTGGGGGTGTCACTAAGCCCGTACTGTACCCTCTAGAAATCCGGAACCACTGGCTCCTAACTGCTCACCTGCCTGCCTGCCTGATCACCCCTAACCACTCTGTCTGCTGACCTGCTCGCCCCCAACTGCCCCTCCCCACCAGATTTCTTACCTCCAACTTCCCCCCCTACCAGCCTGATCACCCCAAACTGCCCCCCCCAGCCAACCTGCTTGCCCCCAACTGCCCCGCTACTGGTCTGCTTGCCCCAAACTGTCCCCCGCAGCTGGCCTGATCACCCCCAACTGCCAACCCATCCTGGCCTGATCACCCATAACTGCCTCTGCCTCAGCTCTGCCACCATGGCTTTGTCCAGAAGGATGTCTGGAAGGTCTCCTGGAAGGTCTCCCAGTCTAATTAGCATTATTACCCTTTTATTAGTATAGATAGAGGCCTGGTGCACGGGTGGGGCTAGCTGGTCTACCCTGAAGGGGGTCCTGGATCAGGGTGGGGCCCTCTTGAGGGGTGGGGCCAGCTTGGGTGAAGAGTCTGGGGTGGTTTGCAGGCCGGCCATGCCCCCATTGGGGTAAGGGTCCCTGCTGGGGGAACGTGGCTGGCCTGGTGAGGGGCTGATGGCTGTTTGCAAGCTGGCCATGCCCCATCGGGGTGAGAGTCCCCACGAAGAATATGGCTGGCCTAAGCGAGGGGCTGATGGCTGTTTGCAAGCTGGCCACACCCCCATGGGGTGAGGATTCCCACTGGGGGCAGTGGTCTGGCTTGGTGAGGGTCTGAGGGCCATTTGGGGGCTGTTTGCAAGCCGGCCAAACCCTGGCTTTGTCCAGAAGGATGTCCGGAAGGTCTCCAGAAGGTCTCCCAATCTAATTAGCATATTACTCTTTTATTAATATAGATTACTCATTTATTTCAGCCCTTTTTATTCAGCATGTCTCTATCAAAATAAACCTATGTATCATGAAAATTGAAGCTTTTGGAGTTTTTTGGTTTTAAATTTTGTTTTATTGCTTAAAGTATTACAAAGTGTATTACATATGTCTCCTTCCCCCGCACCCCTTGACTTTCCCCCGGCCTCCCCTACCCCCCAGTGTCTTGTATCCATTGGATATGCTTATATGCATGCATACAAGTCCTTCGGTTGATCTCTTTACCCCACTCCCCAACCCTCCCCGGCCTTCCCTCTGTAGTTTGACAGTCTGTTCAATGCTGCTCTGCCTCTGTATCTATTTTTGAAGCTTTTGTGTGTTTTTTTGTGTGGTGCACATAAACCTTGTTTATTTGGCCCATGTTAGCCTTTGAGTTTGACATGCTTGCTTTAGTCCCATAGTTCTCTAGACATCTGAGAAAGGAGTGATAAGTACAGATCGGGTAAATTAAAAGTCTTTGTGGAGGAACTGTCATTTAAAAACAAGTAGGAGTTAGATTTTAAAAGGATAGGAAGGAGAATGTACCTAGGTGTGAGAATAACATGGAGGTAGAAATGAGACTGGTGTGAAAGAACAATTCATGCAGAAACTTTATGATGAGGAATTGGTAGAAATAGGATTGGAGATAATAGGGCAGATTCTAAACATAGAAATCATGCAGAAGCACTCAAGAGGGATGCATTGACAAATGCGTCATTCTGTGCAGAAGAACAACATGCTTAAATTCTCATTTTTAGGAAATTAGAGGTTATATAAGGAAATGCAAATAAAAGAAAATGTAACAGGCTGCTATAGTCATTTTGGCTTAAAATATAGTGGGAAATTGGGAGAATTACAAAGAAAAATAAACAAATCTGTAATTATTCCACGAGATTTTAACAAAATTTCCCCCAAGAAATTGATAGATTACACAGACAAAACAAAAATAAGGATATGAAAGATGAAAAATAATTAACAAGCTTTATCTGGAGAAGATATATCTGCAACCCATCATTTACATAATACACATTCATTTAACACAGGTATTGACCATATGTAGATCACAAAGCAAGTCTAAAAATAAGATAGATAACCCAGTTTTGCTGATGACTATGTAATAAAATTAGAAATCAATAAAAAGAGAATAGCCTTCATTCATTTAGAAAATGAAAAACAAAAAATTCTTCATAATTTATGGTTCAAAAAAGATATCATAATAAAAATAAGGAAACATCCCTGGCCAGTTTAAGGGCTGTGGGTTCAGTTCCCAGTCAGAAGCACATACCTGGATTGCAGGATTGATCCCTGGCTCCAGTTCGGGGCACATGTGGGAAGCAACCAATCAATGTGTCTCTCTCACATCAATGTTTCTCTCTTTCTCCCTTCTCCCTCCAAACTCTCTCTAACAATCAATGTAAAAGTATCCTCAGGTGAGGATTAACTAAAAATAACTTACATAATAAAAGGATAATATGCAAGTCGACCAAATGGCAGAATGACCAGTTGCTATTATGCTCACTGACCACTGGGGAAGACGCTCAACACAGGAGGAGCACAGCTCAGCCAGAAGCTGGGCTCATGGCTGGGGAGTGCAGTGGTGCTGGTGGGAGCCTCTCCCACCTCTGTAGCAGTGCTAAGGATGTCTGTCAGTTGGACATCCCCTGAGGGCTTCTGGACTGCAAGAGGGCACAGGCCTGGCTGAGGGCACCCCCCCTTGAGTGCATGATTTTTGTGCACCAGGCCTCTAGATTTAATAATAATAATAATAATAAACATTTGTAACTGAAAAATAATGAAAATACTGTTTCAGTTTGGGGCTGAAGCTAAAATGGCACATAAAAGAAAATGTATATTCTTAAAAATCTTCTCTTCAATTTAGGATGTTAAGGATAAAAATTGTATTAGTAGCCAAAATAAGAAGGTGGAAAATGTACAACAGGGTCAACTGACAGAATATAAAAAAAGGAAATAATCTACTTATATAAAAACCATGGGTGGTGTTCGTCACATACAGACAAACAGCAACCGAGTGGAAGGAAGTCAGTCCTACAGGGGTTGTCTTGGCAATGGCTGCGCCCTCCCCCAAGCGGTTTCCTGGAGCTGTTTCCTGTGAAGGGTGGAGTTTGAGGTAGGAACCCACCCTGGGAGCGTGGAGGCAGATCTTTCTAAAGTGTGCTGTGCCAGCATGCGGTGAACCTGAGTGGGGTGGCTGAAATGCTTAGAAAAGACAGACAAGAGAATGAAAGCTGGGTCTCGGTGGGACACTGCTTCTCTGAGGGACAGCGACCATGCCCACAGCCATGCCTTTATTTTATAGCAGATGCTACGAGGCAAAGTAAGGGCGTGACAAAGATGTTTACAACATTCTCCTGGGTTTCAATCCTACTCAACTACATGCACCTGAACTCTATCAAGCCCACATCACTCAGGCACGTGGGGCCACGTGTTTGGACCATAGGTTCAAGCTTACAACTGCAGCTGTTGGCTATAATTGTGCTGGAAGGGCCCTGACCCCCAAGCTGGGACTTGCACGTGGCAATGAGAGGACTGTGCCCTCTCATCAGTCCAAGGCTTGAACCTGTCCAAAACACTGTAGCGGCTCCCCACAATAAAGTTTTAATTCTGTTTCTTTGTTACTAATGTTGTGGCCCCACCCCATAAAGAAACAAAGGAAAATTTCCCCATCAAATTTCTGAATAGTATTACTCCTTGGGAATGCCGTATCATAAATTAAAATTGAAAGTGGGTGCAATCATCATGCTATTGAGAAATCTCAAGTGTAAATGGGGTCTTTGTAATGGTACCAGATTTATTATCAAAAGATTACAACCTGACATTATCGAAGCTGAAGTGTTTACAGGATCTTCAGAGGGAGAGGCTGTTCTGATTCCAAGAATTAATTTGTCTCCAACTGACACTGGCCTCCCATTTAAATTGATTGGACAACGGTTTCCCATGATGCCATCATTTGTGATGACTATTAATAAATTACAAGGACAAACTCTAGATAGAGTAGGCATGTTCCTACCTGAACCCGTTTTTGTACATGGTCAGTTATATGTTGCTTTCTCTCCAGTTTGAAGAGCATGTGATGTTACAGTTAAAGTTCTAAGTACTTCATCACAAGGGAAATTAGTCAAGCACTCTGAAAGTGTTTTCACTCTTAATGTAGTGTACAGGGAGATATTAGAATAAGTTTAATCACTTTATCAGTCATTGTTTGCATCACTGTTGTTTTTATATCATGTTTTTGTTGTTTTCATATCATGTTTTTGTTGTTTTCATATCACGTTTTTATCATTTTTATATCATGCCTCTGTTGTTGTTATATCCTTTGGTTACTGTTTATTTATTAATAAATTTATATATGATTTTCATATACATTTTACTAATTTCCTTTCATCTCTCACACTTCTATTATAGAGAAAGGGCAAATAGCAATATTAAAATATCTCTGCTAATTAATTCCCTTTTTAAAAAAAATATTTTTATTGATTTTTTACAGAGAGGAAGGGAGAGGGATAGAGACTTAGAAACATTGATGAGAGAGAAACATCGATCAGCTGCCTCTTGTACACTCCCCACTGGGTATGTGCCCGCAACCAAGGTACAGGCCCTTGACCAGAATCAAACCTGGGACCCTTGAGTCTACAAGCCGATGCTCTTTCCACTGAGCCAAACTGGTTAGGGCAATTAATTCCCTTTTAATGTGCACAAATTTCATGCACCGGGCTACTAGTAAATATATAACAGACATTATAAAATAATTTAATACAAAAATGGTAACAAAAAGGGGAGTTTTTGTTCTGTTTTGTTTTTTTAAAGCTGGTTCTCTGAAGTCTAACAAAACAGGCAAACCTCTGTCAAGATTCAAACTATCTAGGGTAAGTTTTATAACAGCAGAGATTTTCATTTGTTGTTTTTGATGCTGTTGATTGTTTTTACCAGGCTATCCCTAGAACCTATTACAGATCCTGGAACATCTTGTTTCTCTATTAATTCTTGTTATGAGAAATTGTGTTTGAGATGATGAGCTGCCATCTAAGTGGATGAGTGACTGGATAGGTATATTATGTAAGCAAAATAGCACTAGTATAAAAAATAGAAATAAAAATTAAAAAGAGCCCTGGCCAGTGTGGCTCAGTTTAGGAGTGTCATCCTAAAGCTGTCCCTGGCACTTACCAGTGCTTGATGACTATTTGTTGGCTGATTGAATAAACATTGAAATGAAATAGAGTTAAGACACCAAATTTGAAGATAGACCTATAGGTCATAAGCAATAAGATATACATGTATATAGCTTTGGTAAAAACTCCAGGGAAATTTATAGTTTTAGGAGGTATTAGAATAGAGGTCTTAGCTGAAGTTCTGAGGAAAAGGAATCATTAAAGAAAACAAAATGTATGTCTCTCGATTTTTAATGCTATATAATTTTCTACTTAAAAAGTAACGCAGAGTCATGATGTAGAATTTGAAAAACAGAGAAACGTACAAAGAGGAACACAACACATTTTTTAAAATGTATTTCAAAATGCCTGTGATTCACTTAAAACTGCAGTTATGACAACAAGATATATCAATTGTCTGTTCTATGTAAGATTATATGTGGGTGGTTGGCAAAGAATTGGAAGTTGTTATTAAGCAAGCAGGAAACATGGACCCTGTCCTTAAAGAGCTTGTAATTAAATTGAAGGGACAAAACAAACCCCATGAAATAATCAAAAATAGTTCCAACATACCACATAATTAAGGGCATAAACACACACAAATTAAAACTTGAATACTGTGCTGACAGCCAAAGGTGTAAATCTGTGATCAGTGTGGGCTGGAGAAAAGCAGGCTTCACAAAAGTGGTAAATTTTGGCTTAGCGCATGACAGGATCTGAGGAGGTGGTGAGGGTGATATATTAGGATAGGGAAACAGTTAATAGGAGGGAAAGATTGTATGCTGTTTAAATGAGAGCAGTTGAAGGCCTTCTTTCCTTTGCAGTTTTACAGACAGCTCTTGTATAATGCAATGGCTTGGGGGCTATAGGACCTGAAATCTAGTCTCATCTCTGTCACTAATTCAGTGTCAGTTCTTACAGCAGTTGCCTCGAGCTCTGAACCTTAGTAAGATTAGGGTTTCTTCTAGCTCTGATATTAAAGGAAATATATAGAAAATCTGTCCTTTAAATCACCACTAATCCATTTTGCCTCCTTTAACTTCCATATAAAGAATGTCATGAATGGAGAATATAGGTTGGTCTGAGAGGAAGAACATTTATTTAGGCAAAACATTACTTCCCCATCTATGATAATTTTGACAGACTTGAAAATATTTCAAACCTGAGGCAAAGCCAAAGGCAGATTTGCATAATGATTGATATAAAAGCCTATTACCTCCCACTTGGCTATTCAGCCTGCACCCAGAATTGGAGAAGGCTCTGAACCAAAAAATTTGTAATACAAAATTTTTCCTAAGAAGTACCAAATTGCATACTTAAGTACTCGTAACCAGGGATATATTCAATGTTTTATAAGTACTGTGTGATTTTCCAAATCTACAAGCAATTTGCCTCCTGTAGAGAAACTTTCCTTATTGACTATTATATACTCCATCTAAAGGCAGACAAAACCCTGCAATTTTGTAGTTAAGTGCCTTCTCTTTTTTTCTTTCCCTGAGTGTTATAACAATTCTCCCTTCTATGTTCCTCCCTTCCTTTCTTCCTTCATACTCCCCCATCCCTCCATTCCTCCCTTCCTCTCTGTCTGCCTTTCTTTCTGTATTTCTCCCTCTCCCTCCTTGTCTCTTTTTATTTGAGTTTTTCTAATATAAGACAGCTTTATTCTCTCACCCCTCCAATTATACATTTAAATTTACCTTCGTAATCTCTATTGACAAAGGTTTTTCGGAGAATCTACATTCAGACAGGAAGTCTTTCTTGTCAGCTTGAACTCAAGGAAAAGAACCAAAGGTGTCTTAAGGTTGCATAATAAAAAGAATAATAAAAGTTTATGTCAACATGTCAGTGAAAAGACCATGAAAGTGAGACCACAAAGTACAATGTTTATTAGTATACCAGTTGAGTGAAAATGTGAAATCCGTCAGCCAGAGGAGTGAAAAATGAGAAGTCTCAGTTAGTATTCAGAAGAGTGGACTCTTTATTGAGTCAATTAATTCTTGCACTTCATTCTGGAAATGCAGGAGTTAGATTTTTCACAAAGCTTTTTATTCTATTCCGCAGATATGAAATATTTCCCCTTATCCTGTTGTTTCAGAAATAACTTTGCTATTACTTGTCATTGGTGGATACCTCTTGAATTCTCATTTTCCTCTCTTCTTCATATAACTCTTTTTCTTCCACATAGCCCTAAACATGACCCTTCAGCATATACATTAATCAAAATGTGTTTTTCTTTTTTAATTTAGAGTTGCCTAGAAATGGTGTTAGAAATCACTATAATTTTTATGCTACTAAAAACAATAAGATTATTCAGGACCAAAGTAGAGGAATTCATTTTTTAATTTATCTTTAGTTTACTTCAGTCAAAAGAATTGTTGAATGTAAGGCTCAATGAAAATGAAAATATAGTACTTATGATGTCCTATTACTTTCTCTGGTATCAATCATTTTTAGGGTTTGCAGGTCATAAAAAACAACTAAAACAACCAACAAAACAACAATGAATGCCCCATAAGTCTCTAGGTAGTTGCATGTTTTTCTTTCTTGAAATTTATTGACTGTAAATTCAATTTATCGTCATTGGCTTCTATTGGGCTAGGTGGGTAGTTCTGGTGATTTAGGGCCCTTGTTTGTTCACCTAGCATAGAGAAAATAGTTGTAGCACATTAATTCATTTATACATTTTATTTACTTTCAGATGTTCCTGTAGGCCCTCTGTCCACAATGGTGGGAAGGGAGATTATTCCTGCTCTGATGGTTTTGGATTATGCGATTTAGGATAAAAGCAGAAAATACCAGACACTTCTCCTTCCTTGCTCCTTTCTATACAAGGAATCCTTAAATAAATCAATTTGTTGAGTCATTAGGCTCTGTACTTCAAAATGTAATTGACAAAGAATGAAAATCAAACAAAATACCCAGATATGTATGGGGTCCTGAGCAAAAATTTCTGCTCCAAGAGATCGCTAACATATAGTTACTATAATTATAAACTATCTATAACAATTAGAGATGTTTATAATTTTAATTGTTTATTATGAAAAAAATAATTACTATGCCCCTACTATTGGAGAAGCTTTGTATTAAACTCTTGATATAAAATGCAATTGGGTCTACCAGCAAGGTATTCATAGTGCTATTATTTTTAATCCAATGAACAGTTTTAAGATCTACTCTCTAAGAAATTTTCAAATATGCAGTACAGTATTATTAACTACAGTCACAATGCTACACATTACAGCCACACAGCTTTTTTTTATGTAATGGAAAGTCTGTATCTTTGAAACACTTTGTCCATGTTATACTCTCCTGACCACTGCCTCTGACAACCACCCTTATTGTTTCTTATATGCTGAATGCTGATTAGACAGTAATAAGACTTCCTCCACTTATTTATAATATATAAAGCCAAACTCATATAGGCATAATCACTCTATAGATGAATAAACAGTTTTATCCCAGAGAAAACAATTTGTCAAGCATTTTATGAGGTGTAACTATAAAAAATAAGGAAAATAAACCTTTATTCAGTACATTAAATTTACCCATAGAAACAGTCTAAAAATGTAAATTTTTTCTTTTTTTAACAAAGTATAATAAAAATAATACATAATCTTCAAAACTGAATACTTGACATTTATAATTCAAAATCATATTAGCAAAATCTTAAATATTTACAAAACTATATTTTAAAATTATTTATAAAATTGCATGCAATTGTGTACAATTGACATAAGAGAATGGCTTGACATCATACTCAATGAGCAAAAACTAAACTCATGTCCCCTAAGAATGGGAACAAGACAGGGATGCTCACTTTCATCACTCTTGTTCGACATAGTATTGGAAGTGCTAGACATAGCGATCAGACAAGAAGAAGAAATAAAAGGCATCCAAATTAAAAAAGAAGAAGTAAATCTGTCCTTATTCCAGGATTACATGATACTATACATTAAAAAACCTAAAGACTCCATCAAAACTTACTAGATCTAATACTAAATGAATTTTGCAATATAGCAGGATACAAAATGAACACCCAGAAATCAAAGACCTTTTTATATACCAATAATGAACTCACAGAAAGCAAAACTAAAAAAGCAATCCCATTTACCATTGCACCAAAAAAATTAAGATACCTAGGAATAAACTTAACTAAGGAGGTAAAAGTCTTGTACTCAGAAAACTACAGGACATTGAAAAAAAGACATAGAGGAAGACATAAACAAATGGAAGAACATACCATGTTCTTGGATTGGTAGAATAAACCTCATTAAAATGTCCATACTACCCAAAGCAGTCTACAGATTCAATGCAATCCCTATTAAAATACCAATGGTATATTTCAAAGATCTAGAACAAACTCTCCAAAAATGCATCTGGAATAAAAAAAGACTCTGAATAGCCACAGCAATCCTGAGAAAGAAGAACAAAGTTGGAGGGATCACAATACTAGATATCAAGCTATGTTACCAAGCCACGGTTCTCAAAACTGCCTGGTACTGGCACAATAACAGATATATAGACCAATGGAACAGAACGGAGAACCCAGAAATTGACCCAAGCTATTATGCTCAATTAATATTTGACAAAGGAGACAAGAGCATACAATGGAGTCAAGATAGTCTCTTCAATAAATGGTGCTAGGAAATTTAGTCAGATACATGCAAAAAAAAAAAAAGAAAAAGAAACTAGATCACCAACTTACACCATACACAAAAACTAACTCAAAATGGCTAAAGGACTTAAATGTAAGACGGGAAACCATAAAAATCCCACAAGATTCCATAGGTAGCAAAATTGCAGACATATGTCGTACCAATATCTTTATTGACATAACTCCTAGGGCAATGGAGACTAAAGAGAAAATAAACAAATGGGACTACATTGAAATAAAAAGCTTCTGCACAGCAAATGAAACCATCAACAAAACAACAAGAAAGCCCACTGAATGGGAGAACATATTTGCCAATGCTATTTCAGATAAGGGCCTAATCTCCAAAATTTATAGGGAGCTCATACAACTTAACAAAAGGAAGATAAACAATCCAATCAAAAAATGGGCAAAGGATCTAAATAGACACCTTTCAAAAGAGGACATTCAGAAGGCCAAGAGACATATGAAAACATGCTCAAAGTCACTAATCATCCGAGAGATGCAAATCAAAACAACAATGCAGTACCATCTCACACCTGTCAGAATGGCTATCATCAACAAATCAACAAACGACAAGTGCTGGAGAGGATGTGGAGAAAAGGGAACACCCATGCTCTGCTGGTGGGAATACAGACTGGTGCAGCCACTGTGGAAGACAGTATGGAGTTTCCTGAAAAAGTTAAAAGTGGAACTCCCATTTGACCTAGCAATCCCACTTCTCGGACTACATCCCAAAATACCAGAAACACCAATCAGAAAGGATATATGCACCCCTATGTTCATATCAGCACAATTTACTATAGCTAAGATTTGGAAACAGCCCACGTACCCATCAGCGGCAGATGAGTGGATTGAAAAACTATGGTACATCTACACAATGGAATACTACACCACTATAAAAAGAAGGAACTTTTACTATTTGTAACAGTATGGATGGAACTGGAGAGCATTATGCTAAGCAAAATAAGCCAGTGGGAGAAAGATAAATATCACATGATCTCACTCATATGTGGGATTTAATGATCAACATAATTTGATGCACAGAAATAGATCCAGAAACAAATGGCAAGGGAGGTGGGAGAGGGTTAGAGAGCAGCCAAAGGACTTGAGTGCATACATATTATCATAACCAATGGACTCAGACACTGGGGCAGTGGGGGCTTGCCCTCAGGGGTGGGAGTGGCCTGCAGGGTCAATTGGGGGGAAAGGAGACATATATAAAACTTTAGACAATAAATAATAAAAAAGAATGGCTCAAAAATGAGAGACTCCTTCATTCCTAAAAAGAAAATATGTTCAATAGAAGCTGTGAAGATATTCCTAAGTAAATGAGGTCTTCAGTTTTAGTACCAAAGTATTTGTCTTTGTGCTTGTAAAAACTAATGCATGTGAGGGGCTTGTTACAATACTCGACCTACACTCTCCTCCCTCCTTTAATAGTGTAGTAACATTGACCATTGGCCTCATCCAGTTACTCATTTTTCACTAATACTAATTTAATATGTTAATAGGTCTAATCCCCTTAAATCCATCGTATACACTACCTGCAGAAGGATTTCCCTACAAATAAAAATCATCTTACTTCATTCCCCTAACAAAAAATGTGTGGAATGCTAATATTGTCATTCAGATTAGATTCTACTGGTCCCAATCTACTTTTTAAAAAAATATTATCCCCAACTAGAGCCCTCTACACACACTACATACTACTGATGGTTCCTATGGCTATAGCACATCCTATTAAGATATGAATAAATACTGTACATTTGGGCTGATGGAAGCAGGGAGGTAGCAAATGAATCAAGAACTGTGGTGATCCCCAGTGTAGTCACTGCACACTGGGGTTTGGTTTCATTAGAGAAAATGTGTGGAGGAGTCAGCAAGGAAAAATATGTAAGATGCTGTGCCTGTGAGTTTGGTCATGATAAAAGCCCAAAGAGCCATTACTCAGATCATAATGTACCTATGAGAATGTGATATGTTTAGCCAAGAGGAAAGTGTGGTTGTGGTGGTCATGGTCAGAGATGCAAAGTGAGAAACTGGTGGAAAGATGGAGAGGTGTAGAAAAAAGACATCAGGGAGTGTGTAGTCCTCTCCTCAGGAGGTCAAAGGGTTGATTGATATGAAGTAGGTGCCTTCTTGGTAAAGCAATAATCTTCATTAATTTTAGTAATTTTTACCAGATTTTCCTTTAGGCATGAAAGTGCAGGGATGTACACCTTAGCAGAGAGAAAAGAGTATCCCAGAATCACAGGATAAGCAGGCAGTGAATTTAGGAAGAAAAGAAAAAGATAGTAATGCCTACTTTGATTCTTAAGAGGTAGTTAATTCATGGGTCTTATTGGGGCAGAAATCTTAGTATCCCAGGTGAGGTTGTCTCTGGCCTAGGGAGCAAAGGCATCTATAATGGCACTGTTGTGACCTGAGGGCATGTCTTCTGAGGCAATGTCATCTCCAGTGGCGAAGCTCTGGGATGTGGGACTCATGTATACTTTCCAAGTGGGTAGCCACTTGAGTTGATGTGGGCCTCCAGATTATAAACCAATGAAAGCAAACAAATCAGTAGTAATAAAACCAACAGTCAGCAGAATGGTGTGCAGCTGCACTTGACAGTGTTTGTTTATTTGTTTTCAGTGTAAAGTTAGGTTCAAAGGGGTTCGGCACCAGATAAGCAATTTTCTAAACTGTGAGATGATTTGTGGTTAATGAATCCCAAGAGAGTATGTTTCCTCCATCTGGCCTTCAGCCCTTATGGGGTGGGGGTAAGATTGAAAATTTATAAGAATAGGTTAAAGCCTGGGACAAGATAGAGAACTTTAGAGGTATACTCATTGGTCTAGAATTAGAAAAAGGAGTTGTTTGAAGACACAATTATCTCTCAGTTAAACTGGCTATTTGAGACTATTAGATGCATGAAAGTTCTTTTGAATGCCTTTTCCAAGAGTTCAGCATTGTTTATTTTAACAAGTGAAATGTGTGTCTTGGGTACTACCAGTGATGTCTGTAGCTCTGAAGAGAGTAAGTTGTGTCCTTGCAAGGCTTCTCATTGTATCTTCTAGTATATACAGAAACAGGTATCATTTTGATTTACATTTGGTGTATCTGTGAGGTAAGAGATCCTCAGCACTCTTTACCTTAAAGGGGGCACTTTTTAGGTAATGGCCTAATCCCATATAATAAAAGGCTAATATGCAAATAGACAGAATGGGGGAACTACCAACCAACCAAACAATTGGTCGCTATGACATGCGCTGACCACCAGAGCTCCATTAAAAGATTTTAAATTGCACTCAGAACATGAGCACGGAACATGGCAGGTGTCAGCAGCAGGCAGCAGAGCACAGAACATGGTGGGCATCATGGTGGAGCAGGTGAGCAGGAGCACCAGACCAAGGTGGGGCACTGGTCGCTGTCATCGGGGTGAGCCTCTAATGGTTAGTGAAAATTCTTTGCTCCCATGAGCCCTGGTCCCACCCTGCACTTGCACGTGCTGCTGGCGCTGGTCCTGCTTGCACCTGCTGCTGACACCCAGCGCCAGCCCTGATCACTCAGCACCGTTGGCAAGTGCAAGCGGCGGCTGTCAGACCCAATCGTCCCTTAGGGCTTCTCCACCTCCCCCTGCTCCTGAGTGGCGATCAGGGGTAGCAGCCACTGCACTCACCCACTGCTGGCACCAGCCCCAGTCGCTCTGCGCCTTCAGTGGGTGTGAGCGTAACTGGTGCCATCACCACCTGCAAGTGGCAGCAGCAGTGGGAGCGGGACTGCCAGCAGACAGAGTACCAGGGGTGCGGAGGGAGGGGCAGGGCGGGGGTACAGAGGATGGGTCAAGACCTGCCCCTGTGCCCACCACAGACTCTCAGCTCACAGTTCCTTTCAAGGTGCATAAATTCATGCACTAGGCTCCTAATAGTTAATAATACCTGTGAAGATGGTGTCATTTGTTGATCAGGGCATTCTGCTTAAGGAAACTGCTTGGAGTTTGGCCTTGTGTGTTGTTTCTTGGGTTCTGTCCTTTATTTGGGCTTTCTAACTAAGGGATGGAAAGCAGCAACATTCCATTAAACTCCATCATGTATGATAGCAATACCATTTGCACAGACTAAGAACTCCCATTGCTGTTCACTTAGTTAATACCAGATATTCAAGAGGTCAAGTGGAGGAGTAACCTCCTTTCTTACCTTGGCATCTGGCAAGACACTGAAGACAAGGGAAGCTACCTCCACCTGCAGGTGGAATATACCAGAGGGCCCAGATTTGGTTCCAACCTGTCTCAAGAAGGCCTTCTTAGCTGTGCTGAGATTGTGGCCTGCTGTTTTCATGACTCAAAGCATAATGGGTAGCTGGGTATGGGGGTCACAGGTTCAGAGTCTGTGAAGGCCTCTATTTCCAAGACAGCCCAGATCATTCATTTGTTGTTTTAATATTGTATAGTGTGATGCCAAGGAAAAGGGGGAAACATTTTGCATCAGAAGCATTGGGGCAGCTAATGGCCATCATTGGTGGTCCAGAGGCTCCAGGAGGCATGAGAATAGGTTGCTAAAGCATATTTAGTGAAGGAGTTTCTAATGGCACAAGAAAGAGTACCTCTTAATTTTCATTTGTAAGTACATTTTTAAAACTAACTTAGTAATTTTTATTGATGAGCAACAACTTATATACTCCTAGGTGTCACTAAACTGTACAATTAGAGACACAACATTGTAGAAGAGCAGGCAGCAGAATTAAACAGAGCAGACTTAAAGAAAGATCAATCTTTATTATTTTGCCCATATTTCATTATGTGCACACAGAAGCATGAGTGCAATTTATTTTGCTAAGCAATAAGGCTAGGTATCAAATGCAAGTCCCTCCTTCTTACTCAGGAATAAGCATTATTTCAGAATTATGAGTTTTTGTATATTTTCTTAAATCAAGTGACAGTCTGTTTCAACCAAATGATTTTGACTTGGAAGTTGTAAGACAACACAAATTATGTTAGGCACAAACCCCACGCCATCTCCTTTTCATTCTATTCCATTTTTGCAAAAGGGAGAGTTTTCTATATGTCATATCTGTTTTGTCCCTTAATTCCTCCCTTACTGCCTTTTCTGATTAATATTTTTCCTGGTGGACCATTGAATTCACTAGTTATTTTTTCTATATTTTAACTTTGTTCTTAGTAGTCAGGGAATTATAATGACCATCCCTAATTTACAAAAATGAAATTAGAATTAGTACCAACTTACATTTAAATACATATAAAGCCCTGCCCCATTTCAGCTCCATTCCTCCCTCTTTGTGTTGTGATTATAAAAATTAGTAATTTATACAACACTAGAGGCCCAGTGCATGAATTCGTGCATGGGTTGGGTCCAGCTGGCCCACCCTGATGGGGTACGATTAAGGCCGGGCCAGTGGGGGGGGGGATGCAAGAGGTTGGCTGGCTAGCCCTGCCCCTAAACTTGGGGGGGGGGGGCTGAAAGGTGCTGATCAGGGCTGGGCCAGCTGGGTGGAGCAGTCATGAGAGGTCAGCCAGCCCCATCACCAATGGGGGGGTGATTGGGGGGAGGGTTGATGGGGAGCAGTGGGAGGTTGGCCGGCCAGCCCTTCCCCCAATCTGGGGAGGGGGCAATTAGGGGCTGGGCTGTCCAGGGGGAGGGGCCTAGGGAGGTTGGGGGGCCCAATTGGGACCCCTATTGGGGCCCCGATTAGGCTGATTGGCCACCACAATGCATATCATAGGGACCAGTCCTTCCCGTCATTCCATTCATTCTGGTGTTCCAGTTGCTTGGCTTTTATATATATACAGATATGCCTATTAGATTGTTTTTCTGTACTTGCATTTAAATCATATAAAAATAGAGAAGCCACAAATCAAAAAATTAAAAATACTGGTATCTATATTTGCTTAAATAACTATTTTAACTTTTTTATTTCTTCATCTGATTTTGAGTTACTGTCTAATATATTTTCATTTTAGCCTGAAGGACTGCTTTCAGCATTTTGTAAAGAGAAGGTCTTCTAGTGATGAACTCCCTCAGTTTTAGTTTATCTAAGAATTTCTTAATTTCTTCTCATTTGTAAGTATAATTTTGCCAGGTATAGACACTTGAGTGAAAATTTTTTTCTGTCAGTGTTTTAATTATGCAACATCATGGCCTTCTGGCCTTCATGTTTTATGATGAGAAATTGACTATTATTTTTCCTAATGATTCCTTGTCTGTAATAAATCACTTCTCTCTTTTTGCTTTGAAGTTTCTCTGTTTTTTTAAAAATTAATTAATTTATTTATTTATTGCTTAAAGTATTTCAAAGGATATTGCATGTGTCCTTTTTTTTCCCCCGCCCTTGACAATCCCCTGGCCTCCCCTACCCCCCAGTGTCTTATGTCCATTGGTTATGCTTATATGCATGCATACAAGTCCTTCGGTTGATCTCTTACCCCCCTCCCTCCTGCCCCCCAACCCTCCTCGGCCTTCCCGCTGCAGTTTGACAATCTGTTCGAGGCAGCTCTGCCTCTGTATCTATTATTGTTCAAAAGTTTATAATGGTCTTTATTATCCATGAATGAGTGAGATCATGTGGTATTTTTCCTTCATTGACTGGCTTATTTCACTTAGCATAATGCTCTCCAGTTCCATCCATGCCCTGGTTTTGGTTTTTGACAGTTTTATTATAATGTGTTTTAGTGTGGAGCTCTTTGAATTTATCCTGCCTAGAATTGAGCTTCTTGAATATGTAGATTTATGCATTCATCATATTTGGGAGGGTTTTTAAAGACATTATTTCTTTAAATATTTATTCTTTATTTTTCTCTCTTGCCTCTCCCTCTAATATGTGGAAGCTCATGTGTTCAATGGTGTTCCACAAATCTCTTATGATTTGTCCATTTTCCTTTATTCTTTTCTCTTTCTGCTCCTTAATAGATAATTTCAGTGGAATTATCTTCAAGTTTGCTTATTTTTTTCCTCTGCCTGCTCACATCTGCTGTTGAACTCTTACAGTAAATTTTTAATTTCAGTTATTTTACCTCTTCCAGAATTTCTATTTGGTTTCTTTTTATAATTCCTATTTCTATATTTTATTCTTTATTTGGTGAGATATAATTTCCCTGGGAATTTTTTAATTCTTTGTCCATGGTTTTCTTTGGCTCCTTGGGTATATTTAAATCACTTAAATTAATTTCTATTTTTAATATGTTCAATTCCAAGGCTTCCTAAAGGACAGTTTTTATTGCATTGGTTTTTTGTTTTGTTTTTTTAACATGAATGGGCCATAGTTTTTTTTATTAATTTGCATTCCCCATTATTTTATGTTGAAAATTCAACAATTTGAATATTACAATGTGGCAACTGTAGAAATCATATTCTCCTCAATACCTAAGGTTTGTTTCTTGTGGTTTGTTGTCATTTGATTATTTAGTATTTTTTCTATACTGTTTTTGTAGTCTATGATTTTTATATGTAGCCACTGAAGTCTGTCTTCAATTAATTAAATGGTCAAATATTATTTTGACAGTTTTTTAAGTACCTGGGACAAAGGAAGAAGAGAAAGATAGAAAGAAAGAAAGAAAGAAAGAAAGAAAGAAAGAAAGAAAGAAAGAAAGAAAGAAAGAAAGAAAGAAAATAGAGAGAGAGAGAGAAAGAGAGAGAGAGAGAGAGAGAGAGAGAGAGAGAGAGAGAGAGAGAGAGAGAGAGAAGTTGGACTCCCAATCTTTGAAGACTGGATCTGTGTTAAGACTCTTCAACATTTAGCAAGACCAAACTCTGCCATAGCCTTCACTCATTTGCACCGAGTCTTTAGATTAGCTGCAGTTCAGGCTTTGGTTTTCTCTGACTTTTCTAAGAGTGTGGGCACTCCTGATCATGCACATGGCCTTCTTGAATCCATAATACAAGGAAATCTGTTCTCATCAGTCTTATTCAATACTAGAGGCCTGGTGCACAAAATTTGTGCATGGGTGGGGTCCCTAGGCCTGGCTGGCAATCAGGGCTGACTGGGGCCAGGATGATAGGGGCCAGGCTGATCGGGGTCTGAAGGCCCTGGTGGGGTTGGGAGAGGAGGCGACAGTTGCCAGCCTGGGTGCGGAAGGAACAGTCGCCAGATGCCACAGCCGCCCTTGGTGCCCCACCACCACACAGATCCCCACCTCCCCCGCTCCTTTCCTCACCACTGCACAGACACTGGGGCTTGCCAGCTGGGGGGAAGGATGGGGTCTGCCGGCTAGGGGAAGAATGGGGGGAAGGACCACTGGAGGTTTGCCAGCTAGGGGGAGGGGCTGCAGGAATTTGGCCACTGGCCTCAAGGAGGGAGCCACCCCTCAGCTCCCCAGGGAAAGGGGCCCTGTCTGCCACCATCCACCACCCATTCCCTGTCCCCGCCCGGGGCCTGACCCAATCAGGTGATCAGGGCCTGCCAGCCATGGGGGGATGAAGGGGACCATGAGAGGTTGGTGATTGGGTGGGGTCCAGCTGGCCCGCCCCAATCAGGGCTGATTGGGGCCAGGCTGGCTCGGGGGAGCAGCTGGGAGAGGTTGGCTGACCAGTCCCACCCCTGATCATGAAGGGTGGGGGGGGGCGATAGGACCAATTGGCTGACCACAGTGCGCATGATAGCCACCGGTCGTTCCAGTCGCTTGGCTTTTATATATATAGATAAGACCTTTTAAAAGCCTTTATTACCTCTCATATTTCCCCCCTCAACCTCTTCCTTCCCAGTTTTCTGTTTTTTTCTATTACTTGTCCCAAGTCTTATCCTTTGCCACAGTCTGCTGCAATCTTTAAATGCTTTTGGAAAATGCCACCAGGAAGTCACCCCTGCCATGAGAACACTCTTCATCAGGCAAACCAAAGGCAATTTGTGCTTGTCCTCCTAAGCCACCAGGTAGTTCAAATCAGACAACTACAATTCTTTAAGAATAAAAATGAAATTTAACCATTTGTGACAGCATGGATGAGGGTATTATGCTCAGTGAAATAAGTCAGTCTGAGAAAGACCAATACCATATTGTTTGTATGATATGTGGAATCTAAAAATCAAATAAATGAACAAACAGAATTAAAACAAACACATAGACACAGAAGGAGAACTGTTGGTTACCAGAGTGGAGGGGGGTTAGTGGACTGGGTGAAAGATGGGAGGGGTATTGGGAGATGAGTGAAAAGTTGAGGGGATTAAGAAATACAAATTGATAGATACAGAATAGTCACAGTGATGTAATGCACAGCATAGGGAGTATAGTCAATAATATTGTAATAACTAATATCATGTCATATGAATACTAGGTTTGTCAGGGTGATCACTCAGTAAGTTATATAATGTCCCATCAATGCATTATACACCTGAAACTAATATGATATTGTATGTCTGTAATTGAAAAATACAAAATTATTTTTTTTTAAAAAAAAGGTCCATATTACTCGCCAGACACTTGCAACCTCTACCATTGCCTCATGGTCACTGCCAGTTTGTTGTATAGAATTAACTTCTAAACATATAAAAAAGAATTAACTTTTAAACATATAAAAACTGGACCAAATATATGAAATGTTTGCTTTTAGTGATTGATGGACAACAGAGAATTATGATCCTGAGAAAGGTGAAAGGACTTAGCTGATCCCTTTTACCTGACTTTTTATCTGGAGGAAATTTCTAGACCACACTGCAGAGAAGGAAAAAGCAAACAGATCTTGGTGCTCTTGCTGAATTAAGTAAAGTGATATATGAGTTTTAAGGGGCTGAAGTAGCTAGAATTTAAGGAGCAGAATACTATTTTAAAAACCACAGAAAAATAGACCCAGTATTTTGCATGAGTGGCTGAATGTCTATTTGTATACATATAAGGTGAAATCTGCTGATGTCTGGAAAAGTACAACTTCCAGAGGGGAAAAAAATGATTACTGGAGCTATAAGCTGAATCATTCCAGAGCTCACACAGGACAAAGGATCATTTGAGTTCCTATTAGTCAAGATGAAGAGATGTCGTTGACTACACAGAACATTCATTATAGACCTTAGAAGGATTATGACTCAGTAGTGAGGCTTAATTAGTCCTAGCATAAAGGCTATACAAGAAACAGCACAGCAAAGTTATACAACAAGCAGAGAAAGAATCAAGGTAACTGCAAGTAACTAAAATGCTTCCTATATGCTTAATATATTAAAAATTTAAGGAAAAATATAAACAAAATGAGAAAACAGAAAATTATATAAAGGAAAAATTTCTAGATGTGAAAATGCAATACTGTTAGTTAATATGTCACTGAATGAGGTTAATAGCAAGTTAGACACTAGAAAAACAGATCCATTAACTTAAATATCTAGCAATAGAAATTATCCAATATAAATCACATTGATAAAAGACTTACAAAGCAAGGCAACATCAATGAAACATGACACAATAGCAAGCATTCTAATGAACGCATAATTGTATTGCCAGAAGGAATAGGGTAGAAATATATTTGAAGAAATAACAGTTGAAATTTTTCCAAAGTTTTGAGAATTAGAAGCTCACAAATCCACTAAGTTCAATGAAAGGCTTCTAAAAAGTTTAAACATAAAGAAAACCAGTCAAAGGTACATCACATTCAAATTGTTGAAAACCAATGCTAAATTGAAGATCTTATCATTATCCAGAGAAAATAAGCAGGTTTCCTACAGAGGGCAATGAACATATAGTACTTATTTTCAGAAACTATGCAAGACATAAAACAATAGAATCCCACCTTCAAAATTCTGTGAGGGAAAAAAGGATAGTCTAAAATTCTACATATAGAGAAAATATATTTCAAAAGTGAAATAAAAACAAAAGTGAAGAAAATTTAGCCTCAGTAGACTGGCACTATAAAATATGCTAAAGGAAGTTTTTCATGCAGAAGGAAAATTATATTAAATAAAAGTACATATATACCAACGGAAATGAAAAGCATAAGAAATAAGTATGATTAAATAAGAAAGGCATTTATTTCTTATTTTTAACTTCTTTAAGTGATAATTGTTTAAAAATAATAACAACACATTGTGAAGTTTACAACACATATAGAAATGACATGTATAACAGCAATAATACATTAGTACAAAGGAAGTAAGGGAGCAAATGGAAGCCTACTTTTGAAAGATTCTTAAATTTGACATGAAGTAATGCAGTATTATTTTAAGTTAGACAATGGTAAGATAAAGGTGTATACTGTAAACATAGAGCAATGACTAAAAGAGAAAGCACAGACAGTTAGTTAATCAGCCAATTGTGGAGACAAATAGAATCCTCAATAAAAAATTAGTTATTCCAAAAGAAGACTGAAAATAGAAAAGGGGGTAAAGAAGAGATGAATCAAAAGGAAAGTTGGAAGACTTACACTAATTCCAACATTTACTAAAAGTTACAGTAATGATACTGACATAAGGATAAGAAGATAAATAAATGGAATAGACTACAAAGTCCAAAATTAAATAGTTATATTTATGGTCTATTTTCCACAAATTTGCCAACATAAATCAATAGAAAAGGAGAGTCTTTTTAATAAATGGTGCTGAAATAATTGGCTATCCACATGGAAATAAAATAACTTTAAAAATTACATAACACCATATGCTAAAGTTATCTCAAAATGTGTCACAGACCTTAATGTAAAAATTCAAATTATAAAACTTCTGGAAGAAAATATTATTAGGGCAGCAAAAGTTTTCTAATACAAAACACAGAATGTATAAAATCTGAAAGATAAATTTATAAATTTAACTGCATCAAAACGGAAAACTCTGCTTTTCATAAAGCACTTATAATATTAAAAAGATAATCTCTCAAACTATTCAAAATATTTCTATCTGACCAAGAACCTGTATCCAGAACCTATATTAAGAATAAAAAATTCTGAAAACTCAGTAATAAGAAGACAAAAATCATGGTAAAATCTAAAAAAAAAAAAAATGGCAATGCCAAGAGTTGACATATGTGAAGCAAATGGAGCTTTTAGCATTGATGGTGGGATCCTAAAATGATACAACCACTTTGAAAACAGTTTGACAGCTACTTAAAAGTTAAATGAATACTATACATCTCAGTAATTTCGATCTTAGAGAATTTACCCCAAAGCAATGAATTAAATATTCACACAAAGACCTGAACATGAATTATGGAATCTTGATTCAACCTAGCCAAAAACTGTGAACTAGTCAAGTATCTATCAACTGGTGAATAGATAGGCAAATTGTGATCAAGACAAAAATGGAATACTACTGATAAAAAAAAGAATGACTAAAGTACAAAGTAATATGAATGGATCTCAAAAACATTATGCTAAGGAAAAAGAAGCAGACAAAAATTAACATATATCTTATGATTCCATTTTATGTATAATACTAAAAACATCCAAATTTAATGAAGTCATAGAAAGAAGAGCAGTGATTATTTGGGTGGGAGTTAGAGAAGACTATTGACTGGGAAGGGGCACAAGCGAGTCTTCTGAAATAATGGAAATACTCTATATCATGCTCATTGGATGTTGGCACATAGATATAAATAAAAGTGCCTCAAACTGTAATCTTAAAATGGGTGAAAAATATTGTAAGTAAACACTTACTGGATAATGTTGATTTTGTAAAAGATGGTTTGTTTAAAAAAACTGCAACAGTATTTCATTGTTCTTTGTGATATTGTGACTTTTCCCATTAATGAGAACTTTAGGAGTCTTAAGTCTCTGATTTAAACTTGGCTCTCCCATTGTCTTAGTCTGCTCATGCTGCAACAAATATCACAGACTAGGTAGTTTATAACAGAAATTTATCTCTCACAGGCCTGAAAGCTACAAGTCTGAGATCAGGGTGCCAGCATAATTAGGTAGCAGACTTCTTCTGTCCCTACATAGTAGAAGGGGCTAGGTAGCTCTTTGGGGTCTCTTATAAGAAGTAAAAATTGATAGTTACAGATTCATCATGGGGATATAAAGTTCAGCATAGGGAATACAGTCAATAATATTGTAATAACTATGTATGGTGTCAGATGAGTACTTGATCACTTTGTAAATTGTACATCAACTGTAATTGAAAACTAAAAATGTATTTTTAAAAAGTTCTCTTGGCTGTGTAGGTAAACACCAGTACTCGCTGCCTCCCACAACCACACCAAAATTGCAACTAAAATACAGAACAACCATAATTCAAACCCATCTGAAATTTGGCTGAATGGAAGTTCAACAACTGGAGAAGTAAAGAAGAAAATACATAGAAACTGGTAGGAGGGGCAGAGGCAGGAAACAGGTTGGTCAGACACCCATGTGTGGCATTTTTTTTAAACTGGAGGGATATCTTTGCTGCAGGGGCCTCCTGTGAGAAGCAAGGGGCCCCAGTCCCACAGAAGACCCCCAGACCAGGGCTTCAGAGTTGGGAAAAGAAGTCAGCATAACTTCAGGCTTTAAAAACCAGCAGGAATTGTGGCTGATTGGGAGGGAGGTGCTAGAGACCCGGGTAGTTCCTCTTAAAGAGCTGGTGCATGAACTTACCTGGACTTGTTCCCTCTGGGCTCCAGCACTGGGCAGTTGCTTTAGGGGATCCAGGTACGTACACATCATAATTACAATGCCAAGTGTATTGTCTGGCATAAGAGCAGGAACATGAGAGCAGCTTTCTCCCAGACTGGGGTGCTCACAAGGGTGATTGTTTCTGTGCTGGGATCTCCCCAATTGCAGAGCTTCCCATCAACCATATCTGAGTTTCCATTAGCATGCCTCACACTATTTGCTTCACCCTGGAGTATCCCTGAGACCCTGCCCCGTCCAATTTGAAGCCCCACCCAAGTTGTTTGCAGTGGCTTTTCCATATGAATGGCCTGTCCTGGCATAGGCTTCAGACTTTCCTAAAATCTCTTAAACAAGCAGCAGCTGGTGTCAGTGTGCCCCATACCTACCAATAAGAAGCCCAATACCTGACACTAGCACCAGCCTAACTTGCTTCACAGCTTGGCTTTGCCTGGGCACTTCCTAGTTCAGCACAACTAGCAGCCATTTGCTGATAGCTCTGCAGTTCCTGCCTAGTGGCCCCTGGCAGTGGCTGATGTTGCACTTTCCAGGAGGCCTAGAGACAGTTCACCCAGTGGACAGCTTCACACTATACCATATTACAACTCTACACATCAGCAGGTGACACACTCAAGGGGCAAACTCAGTGAGCATCAAAGCCGCACAGAAGCAAGTCCTAATTCATAGGGGTGTCTCCTGCACAACAGCTTTTCCACTGTAATAGCAGCTGGTCCTCACAGCCAATTTGCCTGGAGGTCAATTCCACCCAGTGACACCAACATCAAACAAGGCTCAACTACAACAAGACTGTGCACACAGCCCATACAGGGGCTCACCTAGAGCGCCCAGCTCAGGTGACTGGGGAAGCTGAACCACATGGCCCTACAGAATGTTTACTACACAAAGGCACTCTATGAATTCCAGGATACAATAGCAGCTCTAGATAATACATAGAAAGAAACACAGGGAAGCAGCCAAAATGTGGAGACAAAGAAACATGTCACAAATGAAAAAACAGAAGAAATCTAAAAAAAGAGAGAGAGAACTAAATGAAATGTAAGCAAGAAAACTACTAGATACAGGGTTCAAAACCATGGTTATAAAGTTGCTCAAGTATCTTAATGAGAGATTCAAGGGACTTAGTGAGACTTTTCAAGAATCTTAGAATTTCAAAGACATGAAAAAGGAGCAGTCTGAAATTAAGCATACACTAACAAATAAAGAATAATTTACAGGGATTCAACAGTAGAGTATAGGGTTCTGAGAATAAAATAAGTGATATGGAATATGAGGAAGCAAAAAAAACAAAAACAAAAAAAACAAAAACACCAGAAGAGCAAAAAGAAAACAAAATCCAAAAATATGAAGATAGAGTAAGGAGACTCTAGCACAACTTCAGGCATATCAACATTTGCATTATGGGGGTGACAGAAGGAGAAGAGAGAGAGCAAGATATTGAAAACCTATTTGAAGAAATAATGACAAAAAAATTTCCCCTCATTGGTGAAAGAAATAGACTTACAAGTCCAGGAAGTGCAGAGAGTCCCAAACAAGAGGAACCCAAAGAGGCCCACAATAAGACACATCATAATTAAAATGTCAAGTGTTAAAGACAAAGAAAGAATCTTAAAAGCAGCAAGAGAAAAGCAGTTAGTTACCTACAAGGAAGCACCCACACCCAAAGTTTCAACAGTAACTTTTCAGGCCAGAAAGGAGTGGTAAGAAATATTCAAAGTGATGAATACCAGGAACCTACAAGCAAAATTACTCTACCCAGGAAAGCTATCATTTAGAATTGAAGGTCAGTTAAAGAGCTTCACAAAGAAGAAAAGGCTAAAGGAGCTCATCACCACCAAGTCAGTGTTACATGAAATGTTGAAGGGTATTCTTTAAGAGGTAGAAGAAAGATGAAAGAAGAAGAAGGGGGAGGAAAAAGAGAAAAATAAGGAGGAAGTGGAGGAGGAGAGGAAGAAATAAGAAAAAATAAAAAATATGAACAATAAAATGGCAATAAATACATAGCTATCAACAATTGAATCTAAGAATCAAAATAAATGAACAAGGAATCTAATGAACAAAATAAACGGGTGAATGAAATAAAACCAGAGACATGGAAACATGGAACAGACTGATGAATCTCAGAGGAAAGGGTGAGAGCAGGCGGGAAGAGATTAACCAAAGATCTTATATGCATACTAGTATATGCATTATATATGGACACAGACAATAAAGTGATGAAGGCCTGGGGCTGGGCAAGAATCAGGTGGAGGAGGGATGATGGGGGAAGAAAAGGGGCCTCTGTAATACTCTCAACAATAAAGATTTTATTAAAAAGAGATTAGTTTCTCTGAAACCAGTTATGCAGCTGTCATTCATTATTTTTATGAACATTTTTGTAGTAATTTTTGTTTTCCATACCTATTGATTTTGATGGTGTTATGCATTTCATAATTTTATATGTGTTAATATTACTTTATGTTCCTTCTTCCCAAAAATCACATCTATTTTCAAAAATGGTTACATATATGGATGTACTAGTAATTTTATACAAATGGAAGCAATATTTTTCTGTGAATTCTTATTTACCTTTCATTGTAACACCTAGGTTTGACCATTTGGGACAGAACAACATATTAGGAAACAGTGTATAATGTCATAGTTAATACCTCAATAGCCACCAATGCTTTAAATAAAGTTCAGGTTGTTTTCCATTATACTATTTCAAAAATAAATAAATACTCAAGGAAAGGCTAACCACAGAAGGGCTGTCCCTGAGACCATCATCAGCATGGTCCAACTATAGAACACTATCAACAAACTTACATCTCTTTTAAACATTAATAAAAAGGCATCCTGAGTGGTTAGTTTCCTTGTTATCAGAGTTCCTTTTTCATGCTTTGCTCTGTCTCTTTTTCAGTGTTATTATTTTGGGGTCAGGCATATTCCATAAAACTGCTTTCATTTTAATGGAGCTAGTGAAAGCTCACATGGAAAATTGAAAGCACTCCCTTTTGTTGTAGTCAGTCACAATCCTTCTCAGTAGACGCAATTAATGATCCAGAACACAAGTAGGTCAACAGAACATATAACTTTGTTGTTGGCTTGGAATTTTCTGCTAATATATTCATAATGCTTTTTGCTTGTCATTTCCTCAGCTTTCTTAAAGAAAAATAATATCAGAGTGAAAGGTTGTGCATGGCGTTGATGGAAGAATTATACTTATCTCTGTAATATACAAACTGAGTTTTTTTAAAAAGTGATTCTTGGAAATATTGAGCTTTTTTTCTAAAATATTCAAGAGTGTTAACAAAAAAATTGATTTAAAAATATTTATTGTGGATTCATTAATCAAGTCCTAGATAAAGTAGTGTTAGAGCCAATTCAGAGACAACGGGGGACTTTTTCCCTTAGAAAAAAAATGTGCAAAATTAACAACTCCTCTGAACCTCCATCACCATCCTCCTACCATGAGGTCTTAATTGCATTCAGGATGCATCCAGAGAACTTAGCCACATCTGAGATACTTGTTTTCTTTGATGTGCTTTTTCTGGCACTCTCTTCAGCCAAACTCATATCTCTTGCAATTCACCTTTTCCTCAAAGATTTTCTAAGTCCATTTTTGCCAATATATTGCTGTTAGGAAATCTATTTGTGTTTTAGCAGTATCCTTGAATGCCTTAACCCAAAATGATACAATTTTTTTTTTTTTGCAGTAGGGCAAGGCTTTAAGGAGGCTGGGGACATTTCCTTGTGCTTATTTATCTTAATAGAGATTATTGAAACTGGAATGTTCTGAAGATAAAAAAAGTTTTTTCCTAATAGTGTTCCTGAAATATTCTGTGGCAATATTGAATGATTAAAAACAAAAAGACATTTTTTATTCTGGCTGAGTTCTGAAAATTTTCCTTGGAAGTTATAACCTGCATATTTGTGGGAAGGCAATTAGTCAATTGCATTTCACATGAAGATTACAAACCTGGTATAAAGACATGCTAAATAAAAGGACAACAAAGAGAAAGTTGCCTATAGTATATTGAAATTGTCCATTCAATTCCTTGTTTCTGAAGATGATTATATAAGAAAGAATGTAGAGAGAAAATTAGGAAAACTGACTGACACGAATTTGCTGCATTATCCTGAAACAGACCCTTCCACCCTCTGAGCATACATTTTCTTATCTACAAAATGATGTAGTAAACTAAAGAATTTCTTAAGTTTTCTACCTGTTGTAAAATTTCATATAGTAACTATCACTGCCTGTGATTATGCTTGGTCTCTGAAACCTGAGGCATCAAATTACTTTGGTTGGATACTCAAGGTCCTGCCCCAGTCAGCCTCTTGACAATAAAGTGATGATTTACTTTGCTCTCTCAAAGAAATCTCCTTGAGATAACTACTGTCAGGCTTCCAGCTCTCTCAGCTGCCAAACTGACCTCCTACTGTGTCCGGACTTAATTGGTGTTATCTATATATATAAAAGCCTAAGCAACCATTATGACCAAATGACAGAACGACTCATCAACCAGTCGCTATTACATGCACTGACCACCAGGGGGTAGATACTCAATACAGGAGCTGTTCCCTGGTGGTCAGTGTGCTCCCACAGCCAAACTCCCTCGGTCCCCACCTCCCACCCCTGGCAGGCTAACCTCCTATGGTCCTTCTGCCCCCCCCTTACCCCCACCGTGGGCCTGCCAGCCCTGATTGCCCCAATAGGCACTGGATAAGATGGCCTCAATCAGCCCCAATCGCCAGCCAGGCTGAGGGATTCCACCCATGCATGAACTCGTGCACCAGGCCTCTAGTTTTCTTATATTCACCTCTTTCCAAATAAGCTTTAACGCACATTATCCTGAGTTTTTTCCTGACTCATTGGTTTTATCCCAAACATGTGATTTCTGATATATTTTTCCTGTCTACTTTGCTTCTGTTCAATTATTATTTTGTCTCTTTGTTATTACTGTTTATATCCATAAACCTGTATACATAATTTATATAAGATGGGTTGTATTAGTAGCAAAAGTACACTCAATATATAGTTGGGAGAATTACAAAAGATCTTTATTTATGACTCCTTCTTTCGGTGTCTTACTTCTTTTTAATAAGATGTGAATTCTCTAGAGACCCCTAGAGAAAAGAACTTTGAATTGGCTGTATTATTGTCATTTTATTTTAAAAACATAGTGAGATATCCAGGGGGCTGGGGATTATCAGTTATCTTGAGTAGTGTGCTATTTTGAATAAACCAACATCAGTGGATGGAGATTTTATGATATTCTGCACTCCTGGGTATTATAAAATAAAAATACCATATCACTCAAAACTTTCACGTTACAGATTTGTTTTTATTTATTTTCTTCCCTTGCATTTGTAGTTTTAATGTAAACTAGACCAAGGATTGAAATATAGAACAACTAGAATTAAACCCTTTCAAGAATTTAAAAATATATAGATTTTTACTTTCTCCTCTACCTTATTTTCAAGTGAATGCCTATCAGCCCTTAATAGCACTTTCTCTTTGTTTTATTTTAATTTAAACCAAATATGAATTTGTAGCCATGTCTTATGTTCCTCTTTCCTTAACTAAAAATGAATTAATATTGCTACCAATTTGGCCAGTATATACAGACAGAAAAATCAGAACAACCCACATAACCAGAACAAGTTGCTGGGATCACTGTATTACAGATAAAGACTATGGGTTCTCATTATCTTATAACCCTATTACTAGGTCTAGACAAATGCTAGAGGACATAGATCATTCATTCATATATCTTATATTAATGGGAGACCACTAATCCCTATTATTTCTGCCTATAATAATGATTGACATTCATCAAGCATTAAATCTGTAAGAAACAGTTATTTTTAAACTAGAGGCCTGATGCATGAAATTCGTGCACTGGGGAGGGGGGTTCCTCAGCCTAGCCTGCACCCTCTCGCAATCCGGGATCCCTGCAGGATTGGGCCTAAACTGGCAGTTGGACATCCCTCTCACAATCCGGGACTGCTGGCTTCTAACTGCTCACCTGCCTGAGTGATCACCCCTAACTGCCTCTGCCTCGGCCCCCACACCACGGCTTCATCCAGAAGGACATCCAGAATGACGTCTGAAGGTCGTTCGGCTGTTAGGTCTAATTAGTATATTACACTTTTATTCTTATAGATTAAATTTATTGGTGCAACATTGATCAAAATGATCATATAGGTTTCAAGTGTGGGTTTCTATATTATAAGATCTGTATATTACACTATGTGCCCACACTCAAAGTCAGATTTTCTCCTGTCACCTTACATTAGGATCCCCTTCACCCCCACACCCTCCCCTTTGGCAACCACCACACTGCTGTTGTGTTCATGAGTTTCAGTTTTACTAGTATATCCCACATTTGAGTGAAATCTGACTGACTTATTTCACTTAGCATAATATTCTCAAGGCCCACCCATGTTGTTGCCAATGTGCTACATTATTTTCAACATTATACATTTGCTAAACTGAGATTTTGACAGTTACTGTGAATTAAAAGGTAAGTACTGTGTGGAAACAATTGGGATACAGAAAATGATAATGTCCAATCTGATTTGGAAATTTTAAGAATTTGTGCAGACACATGTATCCCATTAAGTAATTATGATTATTTGAGAATAAAATAAAAATAGTTCTTCAAATTTATGTGTATAATTTTTAAGTTGCCACTAAGTTATTAGGACACAAACACTTGCTAATTTATTTGAAAGTACTTAATAAATTGAAATATTATTTTGACCTAGGGGGAAAATGAATACTATTACTGAGACACAAAGTGATCTGTCAACAGAGAAATTTTTAGTACTTCTGTGAACAGATCATATTATATATTAATTTCGTGGGTAGGGGATAGAAAAGTAAAACTCCTATATTTATACTGGCAATCAGTGTACCATGAAAGTACTGGGCATCTGAATGAGAAGGAAGAGTTGCAGAAAGAAGATGGAGTAGTTCTAAAGGAAAACTGTTGATACGAATCACCCATGAATCTGTGAGACTTCAAGCTTTATGAGGATAGGGAAGAGGTGAATCTAATTCTCTTTTGGTTTCTCAGATCCTTGCATACTGTTCGGCAGAGCAAATATTTTCTAAAAGAAGAATGAATGGAATCTATTTCTCACATTATCAAAATAGTTTAGCTTCCTCAACTAGAAAATAAAGTTGGTAAATGCACTCCTTCACTGTAGCCATCTAAAATGAAAAAAAAAAGTATTTGATTATATCATAACTCACCTATAATCACTGCTCTGTTAGCCAACAGTGACTCCTTCTTAGGAGTTAGCAACACCCCGACCCTGATACCACTTCCCACCTAAGCTGGGGGGTACATAAACAACAGTGTTGGAAACTAAATTTAGTATTAGGCTCAAGTTCATTGATGAAGTCAGAACACTATTATTGGGTATGTCTACTTTGATTCATTGATTCTTGAACCTTTCTCGCCTTGGTTAACTGTAAGTATAATTAGGAGATCCTACCTCAATCTTTACTTGCTGACCAATTGGTCTTTAGCTTATTTATGATTCCTGGTGATCTGAGGACCCATATTATATACACTTGAGAAATACAAAGGAATATAAGCAGACCTCCTCAATCTAATATAAAACATTTTTTTCAATTACAGTTTACATTTAATATTTTGTATTAGTTTCAGGTATACAGCATAGTGGCTAGACAATCATATACTTTACAAAGTGGACCCACCTATATTTAAAGTACCCACCTGGCACTATACATAATTATTACAATGTTATTGACTATATTCCCTATGCTGTATCAACATAAAAAAATTAAAAACTCTATACAACAGGTCAGACATTATGGTGAAGTGGTTGTAGTATTTGCTTTAAAATCAGGAATAAGATAACATAGCTCACTATCAGTATTTCTAGTAATCATGGGCCAGGAATCCTAGCAGTGTTGCAGGCAGTGATAAAAAGAAACAAAGTGTAAAGTCTGAAACAAAAAGTTATTTATACATGATAACAATGATCTATGTAGAAAATGGAAAGAGTATCCACAGATAAATTATCAGAACTATTTTAGGAAAGTAAAGAGTCTGGATTTAATATTAAAACATTACATTTCTTTTCTATATACCAACATCAAAAATTGGAAAATAAAATTTAAAAAGAAACAATTTATAAAAGAATGTTTTTAAAATTAGGAATAATAGATAATAGTTCCCCCTAAACAACTGGAAAAGGGGGCAAAATATTTTAAAACTGTTTACGATCATTAGACAATAGAAAGTGAATGACTTGCCCAAGAAAGAATGGAAAACAATGAGATGAGCTTTATGATCACCCGGCTTTCTTCCTGGAGACACTTCCTGATCCAAAAGTATGAAGAAGAGAAAACCAAGCAGAAAACAGGGATCTTGACTTGAGAAGATAATTTGGCATTTGAGAAGGCTGGAGTCCCCAAAATTTATGAAAAAGAAGGAGACAAAGAAAGTGTTCTAGAATATTCATAGGTAACCCTTATGAATACTAAGACATCCATGAGAAATGTGAACATCCATGGTAAAGAAAAATAAGATAGCTGTAAGATGAACAATTCTCAGAACTTTTCCAGGGTGGTAAGATATTCTGATTTTAAGCATCCAGAATGAAGAGTTGCTGTTGTGCACCTAGATATGCAGTAGAGAATCCCACAAGTGTCATACCTTAGTAATATGACTAAACTTGACCTAGAGTAAATGCCAGTTTAAAAAAGGCTTCAAAAGAATCAAGCTGATCCCAAAGAACATTAATTGTTAGTAATAACACAGTCCAATTCTGGCTAAAGAAAAATAAAAAATTCCAGTACTTGGCAATGTAAATGTCACATTGTTCAAATATCCAATCCATATTAATTGACATGTAAAGAAGCAGCAAAATATCACCTGTAACTTGGATGAAAATTAGTCACTAAGAACAAACTCAAAAATTAGACAGTAGAATTTGCAAATAAACATTTTGAACAGCTGTTATAAATATGCCAAAGGAATTAAATAAATTTATAACAATAATGAAGAGAGAAATAAGTGCTACAAAAAGAACCAAATGGTCTTCTAGAGCTGAACAATATACTATTTCAAATGAAAAATTCACTGGGTGAGAAAAGCAGCTAGTTAAATAATAAAGAATATACTCTTTCAGACAAAATATAAACTATCCAAACTGAGCACCAAGGAGAGAGAGAAAAATAGAGTTAGAACAGCAACAGGAAATATGGCTAACATATGTATACTAGAGGCCATGTGTACAAAATTCATGCACGGGTGAGGGGTCCCTCAGCTCAGCCTATGCCCTCGGGGGAAGTCTGACTGCAGGTTTAGGCCCAGTCCCCTAAATACCAGGACACTGCATGCACCAGTGACCATACTTTTCATACAAGTGAAAGGCATTTTGCTGTTGTATGGGCAGTTGCATTTTTTTGCCCTGGTTATAAAAAGAAGTGCATAACATGATCCTTCTGAGGCAGTAGTACCATTTTACCCATCTTATGGGTGAAAAAACTGAAACAGAGAGAAGTTAGGTAATTGGCTTTGTCACACAGTGTCAGAATCAGGGCTGGCCACAAAATGTGCAAGCCAGAGTCCATGCATGTCATCACTGCATCCTCCTGTTTTTTCAGTGTTAGAGTAGCCTTGCCAGGTTTTAATTTTTAAATCTAAGAGACTGTTCCCAATATGTAGGGTAGGGTCCCTAGGCCTGGCCAGTGATCAGGGCTGATCTGTGGGGTGAAGGGTGAGCAGGGCAATCAGCTCCCCCCCCCCACTGGCACCTGCATTGGCTGGTGGCCTTGTGACACCCACTGGCCAGCCCCGCACCCCCATCACCACGAATGGTTGCCTCCCTCTGGAGGGGGGATGGGGAGGCAGAAGCTCCTGCATTGCACGCTGTCTCCTGGTGGTCAGTGCATGTCATAGTGACTGGTCATTCCCCTGTTCAGTTGATTTGCATATTAGGGTTTTATTATATAGGATTTGGAATATCAGAGGTGAAAAAGAGCAAAAAAAAAAAGAAAATAATGACTGAAAATGACCAAATTGTATAAAAAGTATAAACACAGATCCAAGAATCTCAGCAAACCTCAAACAGGAAAATTATTAAACACCAAAGCATATCATGGTCCAATAGCTGAAAACCAGTTACCAAGGGAAAATAATTTAATCAACCAAAGATGCACAACACACACAAAAAAAGAATTATTTTAAAAGACTGCAGATATTTTATCAGAAAAAAGATTAGACTCTGGCCGGTTGATTCCAGGTCAGGACACACGCCTGGGTGCAGGAGGCAGTTGATAGATATTTCAATCTCACATCATCAATGTTTCTCCCTTGTTCTCTCTCTAAAAAAAAATCCATTTTTAAAATCTTTTTTTTTTAAAAAAAATAGCCTAACTGGAGTGGCTCAGTGATTGAGTGTCGACCTATGAACCAGGAGGTCATGGTTCGATTCCCAGCCAGGGCACATGCCAGGGTTGTGGGCTCAATCGCCAGTGTGGGGCATGCAGGAGGCAGCCCATCAGTGATTCTGTCTCATCATTGATATTTCTATCTCTCCCTCCCTCTCTGAAATCAATAAAAATATAGTTTTAAAAATACATCTTAGAAGACAGTGATATTATCAGTGCAAATGCTAAAAAAAATAGAAAATAAAAGTTAGCAAATAATTCTATACTAGTGAAAATACTCTTTAAAAATGGAGGCAATTTTTTAAATTAGTAAAACAAAAGCTGAGCTAGTTCAGTGTAAACGATTATGCATTACAAAAAAAATAGTTAAGGAAAGTTCTTCAGATTAAAGGAAAAATTGTATCAGATTAAAATTTAAAACTACATAAAATAATATAGTGAAACAAACATGATAACTATATGGGTAAATATGAGTTACTTTTATCACTAACTTACCACCTGAAACAACAAACCACACAAAGTGCATTAAAATTAGCACTCCAAACACTGGACACTGGGCAGTGTTAGACAGGGATCCCTAAGAATCAGGGAACAAATAATTTGTTTACCAATATTTCCAGGGTGCTACCTTGGGTAAATTCTCAGGCCACAGCATAGCATGGAGGGACTCAGCTAAAATACAGCAGTCTCCTTGAATTGAGGAGAGGGAGCTGGGAGTCTGGGGAGGCCAAGGCAGCTAGAATTCAAAAGAAAAAAGTGGTGGTGAAGAGAGAACTGCACAGAGAGAGAATCTGGAAATCAACAAAGCAATTTCTATGAGTATTTAGCTGAGTACTGATCAGTGCATTTGTGTGAGGCATCTCCTGAAATTGTGGAAAGAATCATACACACACACACACACACACACACACACACACACACACACACTCCCATAGCTTACAGTAAATAAGCCTGGGCATAAAGCCTGCTCTCACTCTTCAAAGTGAATAATATCATTCAGAACATTGGGTAGAGTTCTCAAAAGTTTCAGGGTTTTGTATTTTTTTTTAACTTCAGTAGCAGGAAAAATCAATGTTAGATAAAATATTGTTCTGGTATAACCTAACAAAGATAAAAACAATACCCAAAAGGATCAAACTTTTTCAGAGAGAGAGAGAGGAGAAGGGAGAAAAGAGAGAGATTGATTTGTTGTTCCACTTATTTATGCATACATTCATTTATTCTTGTACTTGCCCTGTCCAGAGATTGAACCCACAACCTTGAAGTATTGGGACAATTCTCTAATCAATTGAGCTTCCAGGCCTCTCAAACTTTTTCCAAGCAACTTAAATATGTTCCAGAACGAAGCTCAAGAATATTTTTAGGAATGCACACATATCCATCACCAAATAAAATAAAATATACAATGTCTGTTATCTAATCAAAATTAACAAGTATTCAAAGAATAAGAAAGAGGAACATAATGACAAAATATTTATTAATTGTAAATGACCCTGAATTGACATATAGGTTTAGTAGAAAAGGACATGAATATATTATACTTACAGTATTTCATATTGTCAAGAAGCTAGAGAAAATTATAATATACTATATAGAGATATGAAAGATACAAATAGACCCTAATAGAATTTCTAGAAATTAAAATCCTAATATTTAAGATAAAAATACACTGAATATTATTAACAACAGAGCAGATAATACAGAATAAATGATTAGTGAATATATCAATAAAAACTATATGAAATGAAGCACAGAGAGGAAAAATGAATAGGGCATAAGTACACTATAAAACATTTCAATCTGCTTAAAATATGTAGAATTAGAGCCTTAGCCAGTTTGGCTCACTGGATAGAGCATCAGCCTAGGGATTGAAGGGTCCAAGGTTAGATTCTGGACAAGGGCATGTACCTTGGTTGCGGGCACATCCCCAGTGGGGAGTGTGCAGGAGGCAGCTGATCAATGTTTCTCTCTCATCAATGTTTCTAACTCTCTATCCCTCTCCCTTTCTCTCTGCAAAAAATCAATAAAATATATTTAAAAATATATATGTAGAATTGGAGTCACTGAAGGAGGGGAGAAAGTGGAAGAATAGAAAGAATATTTGAAGAACTAATGGCTAAATTTGTCAAAAAATAATTAACTTACAGTTTCAAGAAGCTCAATAAAATCTAAGCACAAGAAAAATGAAGAAAATAACTCTAGAATATACTATTATCAAATTGCTTAAAATATCAAAAAAGAAAAAAAACCTTAAATGCCTTTAGAGAAAAGACAACACTTATTATATACACCAGAACAAAGACAAGGATAATAGTAGATTTCTTACTGAAAATAAGACAAACTAGAACACAATGGGGTACAAACTCTTTTTTAATTTCTTAATTAATTATTACATGTTTCCTTATCCCCACATTAACCCCTATCGCCCCCACAGACACTCATGCCCTCACCTCCCTGTTGTCTGTGTCCATTGGTTAGGCCTATATGCTTGCATATAAGTCCTTTGGTTGATCTCTCCCCCTTACCCCCACCCTCCCCTATAGTCCCTCTGAGGTTTGATGGTCTGATTGATGCTTCTCTGTCTCCGGATCTGTTTTTGTTTATCAGTTTATGTTGTTCATTATATTCCATGAATGAGTGAGACCATGTGATATTTATCTTTCTCTGACTGGCTTATTTCACTTAGCATAATGCTCTCCAGTTCCATCCATGCTGTTGCAAATGGTAAGAATTCCTTTTTTATTACTGCAGCATAGTATTCCATTGTGTATATATACCACAGTTTTTTAATCCACTCATCTACTGATGGGCATTTAGGCTGTTTCCAAATCTTAGCTATGATGAAATCTTAGCTATATGAACATAGGCGTGCATATATCCTTTCTAATTGTTGTTTCTAGTTTCTTGGGATATATTCCTAGAAGTAGGATCACTGGGTCAAATGGGAGTTCCATTTTTAGTTTTTTTGAGAAAACTCCATACTGTTTTCCACAGTGGCTGCACCAGTTTGCATTCCCACCAGCAGTGAAGAAGGGTTCCTTTTTCTCCACATCATGGCCAGCACTTGTCATTTGTTTATTTGTTGATGATAGCCATTCTGACAGGTGTGAGATGGTACCTCATTGTTGTTTTGATTTGCATCTCTCAGATGATTAGTGACTTTGAGTGTGTTTTCATGTGTCTCTAGGCCTTTCTTCTGTATTTTTTTGAAAAGTATTTAGGTCCGTTGCCCATTTTCTGATTGGGTTGTTTGTCTTCCTTTTGTTAAGTTGTATGAGTTCCCTGTCAATGTTGGAGATTAGACCCTTATCAGTGGTAACATTGGCAAATATGTTCTCCCATGCAGTGGGCTTTCTTGTTTTGTTGATGGTTTCCTCTGCTGTGCAAAAACTTTTTATTTTGATGTAATCCCATTTGTTTATTTTCTCTTTAGTTTCCATTGCCCTAAGAGCAGTATCAGTGAAGAAATTGCTTTGGCATATGTGTGAGATTTTTCTGCCTGTGGATTCCTCTAGTATTTTTATGGTTTCCCGTATTATGTTTAAGTCTTTTATCCGTTTTGAGTTTGGTTTTGTGTATGGTGTAAGTTCGTGGTCTAGTTTCATTTTTTTGCATGTATCTGTCCAATAGAAAACCTTAAAGACTCCATCAAAAAATTATTAGACTTAATAAATGAATTCAGCAATGTAGCAGGATACAAAATTAATGCCAAAAAAAATCTATGGCATTTCTATACATCAATAATGAACTTACAGAAAGAGAGACTGAAAAAGCAATCCCATTTACCATCACACCAAAAAAATTAAGCTACCTAGGAATAAACTTAACAAAGGAGGTAAAAGAACTATACGCAGAAAACTACAGGACATTGAAAAAGGTGATAGAGGAAGACATAAACAGATGGAAGAACATACTGTGTTCATAGATTGGTAGAATAAACATCATCAAGATGTCCATACTTCCCAAAGCAACCTATAGATTCAATGCACTTCCTATTAAAATACCAACGGCGTATTTCACAGACCTAGAATAAACTTTCCAAAAATTCATCTGGAATGAAAAAAAGAACCCTGAATAGCTGCAGCAATCCTGAAAAAGAAGAAAAAAGTAGGTGGGATCTAAATATCAAACTGCATTACAAATCCACTGTTCTCAAAACAGCCTGGTATTGGCACAAGAACAGACATATAGATCAATGGAATAGAATAAAGAACCCAGAAATTGACACAAACCGCTATGCTCAATTAATATTCAACAAAGGAGGCATGAACATACAATGGCGTAAAGACAGCCTCTTCAATAAATGGGGTACAAATTCTTTACTCAACAAAAATATTTTTTGAAAATTAAGTTGAAAAAGGTAGAGAGAAAGAGACTTCCAGAATGGTGAGTGAGGAATTTGGCAAATACTGTCCTGAAAAAGCAATAATAAAAGTAAACAAAATTATGTTAAAAAATTCAAAAACTAGGAATTGGCCAAAAGTATTAAACAATTTGAGAACTGTTAATTTAAAAAAAAATTACCGAATCATGATTAGAATAGTGAAACTTGTGGTATTTTCATCATTCCCAACATAACCACTTCCCCAGCTCCATGATACAGAAATACTATTAGTGCAGTAGGAGCAGAATGAAGAAATTTCTACATTCAGTGGTGGTATCTTCCAGCTGAAGCTTCAAACACCATGGAGCAGAGAAAAGACAACCCTACTTTCCCCTTGTTTGAATTCCTGACCCATTAAATCCATGAGTCATAATAAATGATTGTTTTACACCATAAATATTGGACTAATTTGTCACACAGCCATGCTAACTGGAAGATAATTGTTACATGAACATGGCATTCTGCCATAAAACAACAAAAAAAAAATAGCAACATTTTGAGTACCAGATGTTAGGCCTAAATTAGAAAGCCTTCAGATTATTAGTGGAAGCATAAGAGCCCTCATAAAATGTGTCATTTAAGGATTAAAAGAAAGCAAGGAATTTGTCATCAGAGCATGAAGGAAAGAAAAACCTTGTTATGCAGAAGTGGGAAGTTTAGACAATGTCATCTACAGCTATATGGAAAAAAAACCAAACATGTAACAAATTGGATGATGTAACTAAGGAGTTTAAAGTGTCAAAAGTGACACCTGCCTTCTTGTTGATGCTTATAAAAAATGGGAGAGAAATAATCTACATAAAGAATTGCTAAGTACAAAGAAAGTTAAAAAATTGTTATTTGCAGACTTTCCAAGATTCTGGAATTAGGGAAGGGTTTTAGAGACAATACATTGTAAGATTATAAAATACTAGAGGTCCTATGCATGAAATTCGCACAAGGGGCTCAGCCCTCACAGCCCCAGCTTCATCCGGAAGGTCATCTGGAAGGATGTCTAGAAGGTCGTTTGGCTGCCTGGTCTAATTAGCATATTACACTTTTATTATTATAAGTAATATGTAAAATTATAAGATTACTAGAAGCCTGGTGCACAAATTCATGCATGGGTGGGGTATCTTGGCCTGGCCAGTGATCCGAGCCATCAGGGGGCTGGCTGTCTGGGAGAGGGACTATGGGAGGTTGGCCCCTGCAGAAAGATAACCAACTGCCGATTCCATGAGGAATCAGGCTCCCTCCTCTCTCCTGTCTGGGTCCAGGGTGTGAGTGAACCAGATTCGGGGCTGTCAGGGCCCCAGCAGCAAGATCTGGGTCAGTGCATGTCATAGCTACCGGCCAGTTGTCTGGTCGTTTTGGTCATTCCAGTCGTTTGGTCATAACGGTTTCTTAGGCTTTTATATATATATTTAGATAAAATCCTTTGTAAAACCAAAGAAAGATCTAATGTGGTACTTCCAAGAATCATTTAATTCACAAAAAACTCACCTGAAGATCTTAAGGACTTGTCTCACAGACCTTCTCAACTGAACAATAAAGTTTGTAATATCTTAAGAACATTCATTATTTCTCAGAAGTCAACTAGAGCAGGGCTAATCTCAAAGAAATTTGTGATTGTGGCTTTTGTTAATGGAAAAGATTATGTATTAATTCATAAGAAAATCACTAAGTTTTTAAAAATATTTATATTAGCTCCGACTAAAATATTAAAAGAGGTCTTTGGAACCCCAACCTTTTACAAATAAGAAGGATGGTGTGTGTGTGTAGGGGGGGGGGGAGAACATGCTGCTTTTTATTGGTGGGAAAACAGGATAAAAAAAAGCATAGAACCAAAAACTTTATTGAATCATTCACAGGCAGTAGGACTAAACCCTAATCAAGAACTGGCAACATGTCATCCAGTTGGTGTGGCTCAGTGGTTGAGCACTGACCTATGAAGCAGGAGTTCACAGTTCAATTCCCAGTCAGGGGCTCAGAGCACATGCCTGGGTTGTGGGCTCAATCCCCAGTGTGGAGTGTGCAGGAGGCACCCAATCAATGATTCTCTCTCATCATTGGTGTTTCTCTCTCTCTCTCCCTCTCCCTTCCACTCTGAAATCCATAAAAAGCATATTTAAAAAAAAGAATTGACAACATGTACCTAACTGTATTTCTGAACTTCTATGGACCAGTGGTTCGAGCATGCCTCCTGCTTTTCTGTTTGAAAAGGAAGATCAATTCTTATCAAACATTTCATGTTGAAGGACGTGTGTGTGTGTGTGTGTGTGTGTGTGTGTGTGTGTGTGTTACCAATAGCATCTTTTTATTTTTTAAAATATGTTTGTTGTTTTTATTGATTTCAGAGAGAGGAAGGCAGAGAGAGAGATAGAAACATAAGTGATGAGAGAGAATCATCAATTGGCTGCCTCCTGCTTGCTCTCTACTGGGGATCGAGCTGCTAACGTAGGCCTATGCCTTGACCAGGAATCAAACCATGACCTTCTGGTTTGTGGGTGGATGCTCAAACACTGAGACACAGCATCTGGGCACAAATAGCATCTTTTTTAATTCACAGGACTTTTAAGTCAAGAGAAGATATACTTGAAAAGTTATACTTGAAGAACAACTGCTGACGAGCCTCAGCCCAACACAACATTTGTAAGTAAGGAGATCCTAGACCTTGAGATTGAACTTGTTGCTGTAGCAGGGGTCCTCAAACTACGGCCCGCGGGCCACATGCAAATACAAATATTGTATTTGTTCCCATTTTGTTTTTTTACTTCAAAATAAGATATGTGCAGTGTGCATAGGAATTTGTTCATACTTTTTTTAAAAAAAACTATAGTCTGGCCCTCCAACGGTCTGTGGGACAGTGAACTGGCCCCCTGTTTAAAAAGTTTGAGGACACCTGCTATAATAGGATAGGAGTTGGGGGTTTTTGGAAGAGGCACATATGAATTTTGTATGTAGAAGAGATGTGGATAATTTGACCAGAGTACAGATTGTAGTAGATGTTAGTAGACCCATGGCATTTATACAACACATATATGTTACATTATGAGTGACACCTTCTCACTCTGTGACATGAGGTTTCTGCCCTCTCCCTATTGAGCTTGAGTTGGGAATTGTAATTTTTATGACCAATAATGTGTAGTAGAAATTATGTTGTATGACTTCTGGCTAAGTCATAAGAAGGATACTGTTTCTTCTGTCTGGTCTTTCTCTTTCTCAAGACAATTTCCCTTGTAACACAGACACAACCTGAGGAACTCCAGGTCATATGGAGAGGCCATATTTAGACTACCCAACTGAAAATCCAAAGAAAGGTTTCAATGTATAACTAGCATCAACTTACATTATTAATATAAGTGTCTTCGGAAGATTATATTAATTAGCCCAGCTGGCATGGCTCAGTGGTTGAGCGTTGACTAATGAACCAGGAGGTAATGATTTGATTCCTGGTCAGAGCACATAACTGGGTTGCAGGCTTGATCCCCAGTACGAGGTGTGCAGGAGGCAGCTGATTCTCTCTCATCATTGATCTATCTATCTCTCCCTTCCCTTACTTTCTGAAATCAATAAAAATATATTTAAAAAATAAGATTATATTAATCGGCCATTGAGTCTACCAGATGAGGGCTTAGACATTGTAAAGTAAAGCCGAGGTATCTCTACTATGCTCATTATAATTCCAATCCCACAAAATATCTGAGCCAAAATTTTTAGAGATTAATTTTTATCAGGCCTTAGTCAAATAAACATTTTCCTGGCATGAGCAAAAATAGGACATAAAAAGCAAAAATTAATAAATTTGATTTCAAGAAAGTTACACTTTAATATCTTTAAAGGTACCATTAAGAAAATGAGAAGGCAAGCCACAGAATGAGAAAATATATTTGTAATATACACATGCTAAAAAGCACACTTTAAGCATAATATATGAACACTTAAAATTCTATATTAAGAAGACAGCCCACTAATAAAGTGGGCAAAATATTTGAATGGAAATTCAAAAATTATACATATGCATATATATTAATAAGCACACAAACAATCAGCATCATTACTCTTAGAGAAAATAAAAATTAAAATCACAATGAAAAATCAGTACACATTCACTAGAATGGTCAAAAATTCTATGTCTGGCAAGTATTTGGAAAAACTGGAATGCTCATACATTGCTTGTTGAACTCTAAAATGCTACTACCAGTTTGAATATCACTTTGGTTATATCTATAAGATTAAGCATAGACTCCATAAATGCCATGATTCCAATTTTCCAATTCTAGATATATATCTAAATTTAAAGAATATATATATATATATATATATATATATATATATATATATATATATATATATATATATTTTCTCAAAAAACACATGTTCAGAAATTTTCTGCTTTTGTTTTGATGTTTCCATGGAAGAATGACCAGTTGTAGTTTCCTAGTCTGCCATTTTGCTCCTGACATGTTTGCCATTTTATATCTATACTAATAAAAGGGTAATATGCTAATTACCAACAGCTGCCATGGAGGCTGTGGATCAGACTCTGCCTCTCTCTTCGAGCCTCTCTCGGGCCTGATCTGCAGCCCCCTCAGCAGTCAGTGCTGGGTTGCCACACCTGCAGCAGTGGCAGTCAGTGCTGGGTCGCCACAGCAGGAATGACTTCTGGTCAGTCAAGCCTTCGAACCTTATGGATCCTGGGTTTTTATATATTAGGATTTTAAAATTCTTTATTGTTTAAAGTATTACATATAAAGGGTGTCCCAAAATTCACGCAAGAAGTAATTTTGATAGAAAACACAGGTTTATAATTAAAAATTGTAAATTTTTTATTGATTCATAAAGTACACAGTATAAGGTTATGTATAAAATAGCATATCAGGTAAATGGCCTCCACGGCTTTGCTGGCACATATGCACTCTTTTGTTGACATTTTCCATGACCGTTTTGCATAAATGGGGCTGAATTTTGATGAGGCTCATTTTCATCTTGATGGCTTGGTTAATCAACAAAATTGTTGCATTTGGGGTTCAGAAAATCCATGAGTGATTGTTGAGAAACAAATGCATCCACAACGTGTCACTGTTTGGTACTGATTTTGGGCTAGAGGCATCATCGGACCATTCTTCTTTGAAAATGCGGCTGCTCGGGCAATAACAAAAGAGTATGTATGTGCCAGCAAAGCCGTGGAGGCCATTTACCTGATATGCTATTCCATACATAACCCTATACTGTATACTTTATGAATCAATAAAAGAATTTACAATTTTTAATTATAAACCTGTGTTTTCTATCAAAATTACTTCTTGCGTTAATTTTGGGACACCCTTTAATACTACATATGTCTCCTTTTTCCCCCATTGACCTCTCCCCAGGCATCCCCACCCACCCAGCACGTGCCCTCACCTCTTTAGTGTTTCTCCATGGCTTATGTTTATATGCATGCATACAATTCTTTGGTTAATCTCTTACCTCCCCTTCCCTACCTTCCCTCTGAGGTTTGGTGGTCTGTTTGATGCTACTCTGTCTCAGTATCTATGTTGTTCATCAGTTTCTGTTGTTCATTATACTCCACAAATGAGTGAGAGCATGTGATATTTATCTTTCTCCTGACTGGCTTATTTCACTTAGCATAATGCTTTCCATGTCCATCCATACTGTTGCGAATGGTAAGAGTTCTTTCTTTTTTATACAGCAGCGTAGAATTCCATTGTGTAGATGTACCACAGTTTTCTAATCCACTCATCTGCTGATGGGCACCTAGGCTGTTTCCAAATCTTAGCTATGGTAAATTGTACCGCTATGAACATAGGGGTGCATATATCCTTTCTAATTGGTGTTTCTGTTTTCTTGGGATATATTCCTAGAAGTGGGATCACTGGGTCAAATGATAGTTCTATTTTTAATTTTTTTCGGGAAACTCCATACTGTTTTCCACAGTGTATGCACCAGTCTGCATTCCCACCAGCAGTGCAGGAGGGTTCTTTTTCCTCCACATCCTCACCAGCACTTGTTTGTTTATTTGTTGATGATAGCCATTCTGACAGGTGTGAGAAGGTACCTCATTGTCATTTTGATTTGTTTCTCTCAGATGATTAGTGACTTTGAGAGTGTTTTCGTATGTCTCTTGGCCTTCTGTATGTCCTCTTTTGAAATGTGTCTATTTAAGTTCTTTGCCCATTTTTTGATTGAATTGTTTATCTTCTTTTTGTTGAGTTGTATGAGTTCCCTGTAAATGTTGGAGATTAAATCCTTATCAGAGATAACATTGGCAAATATGTTCTTCCATGCAATGGGCTTTCTTGTTGTTTTGTTGATGGTTTCTTTTGCTGTGCAGAAACTTTTTATTTTGATGTAATCCCATTTGCTTATTTTCTCCTTAGTTTCCATTGCCCTAGAATCTGTATTGGTAAAGATATTGCTACAATGTATGTCTGATAATTTGCTGCCTATGGAGTCTTTTAAGATTTCTATGGTTTCCCATCTTACATTTAAGTCCTTTATCCATTTTCAGTTTATGTTTGTGTATGGTGTAAGTTGGTGGTCTAGTTTCATTTTTTTGCATGTATCTGACCAATTTTCCCACCACCATTTATTGAAGAGACAGTCTTGACTCCATTGTATGCTCTTGCCTCCTTTGTCAAATATTAATTGAGCTTAAGTTTCCATTATATTTTTAAAATCAACTTTATTTTGGTATAATTCCTTGAAAGCATTACTCAAAATTGACAAAATTTGAAACAATTCAAATGCTTTTCACCAAATTGTGAATGTATAAACAAATTGAGGTAAATTCATCCATCCAATGGAATAGTACTCAGAAATAAAAAGGAATGAACTATTGATACATTTAATTACAAAGATGAATTTCAGAAATGTTATGTTGTACAGAAATAGCTATACATAAAACAGTATATAATGTATTATTTACTTTATATGAAATTTTAGAAGCCACATGAATCCACAGTGACAGAAAGCATATCAGTGGTTGTCTGAGGACAGGGTTGGTGGGAGGATTGACCAAAAAGGTTTAAGATGGAATATTGTGGAGTGATGGAAATGCTCTCCATCTTGAGTGTGGTAGTGGCTATATATATATATACACACACATTTGTCAAAACTCATGAATCCATACATATAAAATGTGTATATTTAGCTTTATGGAAATTATAGCACAATAAAGTTGATATAATTGGACATAACAAACATATACTGAAAAATCTACCTAACAATCCCAGAATACATATTTTTCTCAAATGCACATGTAATATTTTCTGGGATAAAGCATATATTAGGCCACATATATATGCCTTAATAAGTTTGAAAAATTAAAATCATAAAAAGCATCATGACTATTACAAAAGAATACTAGAAATTGATAACAGAAGGAAAGCTAGAAAATTCACAAATATGTAAAAATTAAATAACACATTCAAGCAATCAATGAGTCAAAAAAGAAATCACAAAAGAAATTACTAAATATCTATAGAAAAATCAAAACAAAAGTACAACATACCAAAATTTATGGGATACTGTAAGTGTTAAGAGGGAATTTAAAGCTCTATACACTTAATTTTAAAAAAATCTCAAATCAGCATCCTAACTTTATAATTTGAGAAAATAGAAAAATGAAAACAAACTAAACCCAGAATTAATAGAATGATGGGACAATAAATATATTTTAGAACAATGATAATATAAGGTACCTACAGTTGGAGTAATAAAAGACATCTAAGAACATTTTGGTGAAAATTAAGAAACTTTATTTAAAGTAATTAAAGATGACATATAAATAGTTAAATTTATCTTGTATATTCATACAAAACATTAGTATCAAAAAGCATCACTCCTTCCAAGAGTTATGTATAGATTCATGAAATTTCAATCAAAGTAACAATAAAATTTTTCTTGTAACTTGAGAACATATTCCTAGAATTTATATGTCAAAGAAAAAAGTGAAAATGCAACTAAAGAAGAAATAATGACACTCTTGCAAAATATCAAAACTTTATATAAGATATAGGAATTGAAGCAGTGCCGCGCTGGATCAGGATTAGAAAGTAAAACAATGGATCACAATAGAAAGAGAATAAGGGAAGAGAAGAAGAAAGGAAGAAAGATAGGAAAGGAGAGAGCGGGGAGGAAAGAAGGAAGGAAGGAAGGAAGGAAGGAAGGAAGGAAGGAAGGAAGGAAGGAAGGAAGGAAGGAAGGAAGGGAGGGAAGGAGGGAAGGAGGGAAGGAAGGAAGGAAGGAAGGAAGGAAGGAAGGAAGGAAGGAAGGAAGGAAGGAAGGGAAGGAGGGAAGGAAAGGGGAGGGAGAGAGGGAGGGAGGGAGGGAGGGAATTAAGGATGGAGGGAGGGAGTAGAAAGGTAGATATTGATAGATATATTATGTGACAGAGGTGGCATTGCAAGTAAATAGAGAATGAATATTCACTATATGATGAATCGGTGTTGAGAGAATGTTCATCCATTTTAGATACAAAATATAATTGTATTTTGAGATACAAAATCACATGCACACACAAAATTAATTCACAGTAGATTAAATACTTAAATGTGAAATGCAAAACATTCTTAGAAGAATATAGAAGAACACCTTTATGACCTCAGGTAAGAAGGGATTTTTTTTTTAAATGTACAAAATGCAAATTACATAAAGTAAAAGATTGATGTATTTGATTACATTTAATTAAAATGTTATGTTCATTAAACACACAAACTGTAAGACAAGTCAAAATTCTAAAAAGATATTTGTAACATATATGACTGCAAAAGGATTGATAAAAATAATAAATCCCTATAATTGAATATAGAAAAAAACAAATGACCAGGTAGAAAAATGGACTAACTATATGAGTAGAATTTCACATAAAACAATGCTCAAAAATCATATAACAGATGCTGATTTTCATTAGCAATATAGAAAATGAAAACAAAATCCACATGAAATACAATTTTATACATTTCAGATTTCAAAAATCAAAAATTTGAGCCTTCCAAGATATGAAATAATGGGAACTCATATACTACTATGATACAAAATACTACTCTTACAATTCAAAATCAGAAAGCTACTTTGGAAAGTAATTTGGCACTGTCTTGCACATTCAAAAATGCACATACCGCCGTAACCGGTTTGGCTCAGTGGATAGAGCGTCGACCTGCGGACTGAGGGGTCCCAGTCAAGGGCATGTACCTTGGTTGCGGGCTCATCCCCAGTAGGGGGTGTGCAGGAGGCAGCTGATCGATGTTTCTCTCTCATCAATGTTTCTGGCTCTCTATCCCTATCCCTTCTTCTCTGTAAAAAATCAATAAAATATATTTTTAAAAATGCACATACCTAGGAATCCCACTCCTATGTATATACCATAGAAAAATTCCTGAACCTGAGTGCCAGGGGACATGTACAGAGTTGTTTAACTACTCTTTGCAATAGCCAGAGACCAGAAACAACTCAAATGTGCCTCAGCAGATTGGGTAAGTTATGGCATACTATATATGAATTAAAAGAAAGCAACTCTGACATAACTCATAAACACGGACAATTTCAGAATCATAATGTTGAGTGAAAAGACCAAGTTATAGACCAGTGCATGCAATGTTACTGTTTATAAGTTCAAAAAAGAAACTAAATAATATGTTTTTAATGATATGTTTTCTGCATGCAGATGTGTTAATCACTTGGCACTATTCTCAAAGCTGAGAGCTTTGTTTTCAAGAATCCTCTTTCCTACATTTGAGTTTGCCATATGCTGTTTGGAATGAAGTCAAACAGAAGCCACCATACTAGAAAGTTTGTTCAAGTGTGATATAGTGACAGACATATATAGAGAAACTTACATAACCCTGCTCTTCTGTTCTATTCTTAGTTTATCTTTCTGACTAATGGCCTTACTAATTAGCAGCAGGCTCAAACCCATCACCAAGTGCTTGGCTGTGGTCTTAACAAAGTAGCAGATTCCACTAAGGGAACAGTATTTACAGAAATGACAGTTTCCACAGAACTCTCCACTAAATCTTCTTACATGGTACAATCTTGGCAGCCATATGTGCTCGATTTCTCAAATTTTCCCATATTCTCTGACTTGTCTACCCTTATTAGTGGTTTAGGTGGATATGAGATCAGATTACTATAATAAATCACCTGTTGCCATTGGATTAGTTTGCTAGGGCTGCCATAGCAAACTACCTAAGACTGGGCAGTTTAAACAAAATAACTTAATTTTCTTACAGTTTAATCTATAACACCCATAATACTCATTGTGGTTTTGTTTTCCTGATTTTATATATACACTATAATAAAAAATAATCTGTAATAATAAAAACATAATATACTAATTATACCAGACGTCCTTCCTTGCAGACAAAGCCACAGCGGATGGGGGCCACAGCAGAAGCCCCCAGCTATGGCAGCAGTGGCAGAGGGTGGGGGCCAGGGCCAGGTCCTTGCACGGATTTCATGCATCGGGCCTCTAGTTAAATTATAAATAAGGATAATTTATTATAATCCTAACTACAGATATATTTTTTAAAATTTTGTAAATGACTAAACAGGTTGTAAGTTAACTGTTAACATTTTAAAGTTGGGAAATTTTATGCAGCAATCTAGAATTCTGACTTCTAGAAGACTAGAATTGAAAGATCCAGTAGTATTGACCACACATACTCTAGCACCAACAACAGCTGAGCAGGATTGAAATAGTAAGCTATTTTAAGACATTTAAAGATTTTATTTGAGATCAAAGATCCTTTTCATATTAATCATTATAGGAACAATTCAGAATGCCTACCTAATTGGCTCTTCTCTCTCTTTTTGTTTTATTGAGGTACAATTGACAAATAAAAATTGCAAAAAAATTTTAAATTGCAGGACATTTAAAGTGCACAATGTGATGATTCGATATATGTATACAATGTGAAAGGAGTCCCCTCATCCAGTTAATTAACACATCCATCACCTCACATGTTTACCTTTTTTTTGGTGGGAGCAGTTGAATTCTACCCTCCAAGGAAATTGCAATCACACAATATAGTGTTATCAACTACAGTTACCACGTTCTACACTAGATCCTTAGACCTTATTGATTTAATAGCTGAAAGTTTGTATTATTTCATCAACTTCTTCTTTTTAAAAAAATATATATATATATATTTTATTGATTTTTTTACAGAGAGGAAGGGAGAAAGATAGAGAGTTAGAAACATCGATGAGAGGGAAACATCGATCAGCTGCCTCCTGCACATCTCCTACTGGGGATGTGCCCACAACACAGGTACATGCCCTTGACCAGAATCGAACCTGGGACCTTTCAGTCTGCAGGCCGATGCTCTATCCACTGAGCCAAACCGGTTTCGGCCATCAACCTCTTCTTATTTCCTCTACCCCTCAGCCCCTGGAAACTACTTTTCTAGCTCTCTGTTTAATTGAGGTTTCTTTATTACTATTATTCCACACGTAAGTGACACAATGCAACATTTGTCTCTGCCTGACTTACTTCAATTACCATAACACCCTCCAGGTTTATCCACATTGTTACAAATGGCAAAATTTCCTTTTTTAAAAAAAGCTGAATAATACTCCATTTTTCTGTTGACACATACTTTGTTTTCATACTTTAATTACTGTGAACAATGCTGCAATGAACATGGGAGTCCAGATATCTCTTGAGATCATGGTTTTCTTTCCTTTGGATATATACCCAGAAGTGGAATTGCTGAATCATATGTTAGTTCTATTTCTTGAGAACCCTCATACTATTTTCCATAGTGATTGGATAAGTTTATATTCTCACCAACAGTGCACAAGGCAACCTATTAAATGGGCAAAGGGGGAAGGGGAGAGGAGATAAATGGTGATGGAAGTAGACTTGGCTTGTGGTGGTGAAAACACAATACAATATACAGATGAAGTATTATAGAATTGTGCACTTGAAACCTGTATAATATTATTAACCAATGCCACCCCAATAATAAAAAACTTGCAAGCCACATATCCAATAAGAGCTTAATATTCAAAATGTAAGAGGTACTTATACAACTCAACAGCAAAAACTAAATAAATAAACCAACGAATAGCCCAATTAAGAAATGGGCAAAGGACCTGAATCAACATTTTTCCAAATAAATATACAAATGACCAACAGACACAGGAAAAGATTCTCAATATCACTGACTCATTAGAGAAATGCAAATCAAAAATAGGAGATATCACCTCACACTGTTTATGATGGCTGTTATAAAAAAAAAAAACATGAGATGATAAGTGCTGGCAATGATGTGGAGAAAAGAGAACCCTTGTACACTGAATTAGCTTCTCTTTTAAGGTAAGTCACAAGAGCTAGTTTAGTTACAAAATTTCTTAGCGAAAGCTCAATATACCAGTAAGGATTAACAATGTATGATCATGTCCTTTCTACTTATCAACAAACATATCAAGAAAACAATGTATCAAAGGCTAGCTGATGTTATTTTCCATATTTCCTTCTCAGAGAAAAAACTGAGCTTTTTATTTAAATGTCAGCACACACATACAATAGAACCACTTTTTCAATATTATGATAAAGTCACAACATTTGGTTTCAAGTGTTAGCTTCACCATTTGCAGCCTTAAACTAAAGTAATTTAGCTTAAATAATCATTGACAAGAAATTTAGGGATACAGGGAGGACTTTTTAGAAGGTTGCCATAGCTAAGACCCTTGGGCAAAGGGGGGTATCACAGGATAAAGGCTAAATTGCTGTAACAAAAATATCCAAAAATACAATGGCTAACATGAGACACAAATTTATTTCTCACATGAAAAATCCTACCTAGGTGAGTAAATGGATTCTGCTTCACAAATTAATCCTAGGATCCCAGACTAGCAAGGAAATTCTGCCATCCTAAATAAGTGGTTTTAAGCATTACTATTTCAACCTTCAAATTTTTCAGTTACCAGGAAGGAAAAGGGACAGTGATCCCAGGGCAATCTTCACTTTTAAAAAAATGATACTTTACACAGATCACTTCCATGCCCATCTGATTGGGGAGAGCTTAGTCATTTAGCCACACCTACCATGAAGGATGTTGGGAAATATAGCTTAACAAGGCAATCTAGTATCAAGCTACAACTCAATTACTATTGAAAATGTGGACAATGGAATTTGATGGACAGGCATTACCCCAGAGACTCTGAAACAGCTAGGCTCTAGATCAGTGGTGGGCAAACTCATTAGTCAACAGAGCCAAATATCAACAGTACAACAATTGAAATTTCTTTTGAGAGCCAAATTTTTTAAACTTAAACAATATAGGTAGGTACATTGTTATTAACTTAATTAAGGTACTCCTAAGCTGGCTTTTGCTAAAAACGTCCTCAATCTGATTAAGGTACCTTCGCTGAGGTCGACCCCTTCCAACTCTCCCATCCACACTCGTCTTGTATACTTGTATACTTGTTTCTCTATCTCCTTTCGTTCATCCCCTCTCTATGTCCAAGCCATCTTAACATACCTTTCTCAATCCTCAACGCTACATCTTCTTTCACTCCACAACGTTCCCTAAAATTAACTTAATAAACTTTAAAGTTTTAAGTCTTAGTTAAACTATAGGTACGTTGAATAAAACTTGATATCATACTTAATAACGATATTATTTATTGATAAAATTAAATTCCTTACAATTTACCTTACAATATCCATAAAATTAAATCATGACAATGACTGACAAACACTAATGTGAACAATGGCCTTGCAGCTCCTTGGAAAGTTTGGGTAAGTCAGGTTTGTATGTTGTTGTTTTTAATTCTAGGCACGGTTCCAGGTTCTCGTCAATAAGACAACTTCTCAATTTACTCTTGATAAGGTTCATGCTAGAAAATGATTGTTTGCATAAATATGTAGACCCGAATAAGGAAAGGACAGCAAACGCTAGTTTTTTCAGTTGATTATATGAGTCAGGAATACTATTTCAGGTGTTAAAAATAAACATATCTTCCTTCTCCAGGTCTTTCAAAGCAGACCACCTGCGCTGTGAACTAAGTTCACATTTGTTTTTCTCCAATATTTCTATATCAGCACAAAGACATTCAAATTTCGAGCTCCACAGTTCTTTGTTTTTTAAATCCAGCAATTGCATTTCAAAGTTGCCAATGTCAATATTAAAGGGAGAAAAATTTAATTCTGTTACAGTAGCATTGAGAGGTTTTTTAACAAAGGCTAATGTCGCTTTGCTGTTTCTGAATTCCTGAAACCTATTGAGAAAAGCTTCCCTCATATTTAAAAGTGTTGTTTTGAATAGCAAATATCAATATCAGAATTATTTTCTTGGCGATGTTTCAACAGACTTGGAAAGTGAATCAAAGTTTTTCTTTCAAAATCTTGAGCAAAAAGAGATAATTTGTTTTCAAATGAAATAACTTCTTCTAACATCGAAAAAATTGTGTTTCTTTTCCTCTGTAGTTTACGATTAAGCTGATTTAGATGAGATGTAACATCTACCATGAAATAAAACTTTTTGGATCCACTGATCGTTCGTTAGTTCTGAATAGTGAACACCCTTCTCAAGGAGAAATGCTTTAATTTCTGTTAATAAGGAAGCGAAACATTTCAAAACGTTTCCTCTTGGTAACCAACGTACCTTGTTATGCAGCAGAAGATCTGCGTATTCACTCTCCATTTCAACTAAAAATTCTTTAAATTGTTGATGATTAAGAGCATTGGCTATAATGGAGTTGAAAATCTTAATCACCAATTCCATAACTTTGCAAATTTCTTCTGGAAATGTCTGTGCACCAAGCGCTTCTTGATGATGCAATGGTAAGTAAGTATCTCGTGATTAATTTTTTTCTTTCAAAATAGCAACAAACCTGTTTCTTATGCCGGTCATACTTTCGACCCATCTGTTGAAATTGAGACAATTTTATCGAGTGGAATATGATGTTTTTCAATGCACACAATTACAGCATTTGCTATATCCTCTCCACGTGTTTGACCTTTGAGTAGCAATAATCCTAAAAGTTCTTCTTTAGGCCCTGTAGATGAAATAAATCGTACAAAAAGTGAATCTTGCACTGTACCATTTATGTCACAAGACTTGTCAACTGCTATTGATAAAGCTGAAACCAATTTAAGATCTTCGACTTGCTGGTTGGTTATATTCGAAGACATTTTGACTGTTCTATCTTTCACTGTTTTAGCAGACAATGGTAACTCTTTATTTTATTTATTTATTTTTTTTAGAATATCTGCTTTGTTCTTAAAATCCTGAAATAGCTCTTTGGATGCATTTATAAAACAACTTTTTATGTATTCGCCGTCTGTATATGGTTTTCCTCTCTTAGCAATCTCTTGACTAACCACAATACTTGCAATATTAACATTGTTGGAAGATTGCATCCAGTAATTAAATACAAAACTTGATTTTTCTTGACTCTTCTGAAGTTCCTCAACTGCTTTCTTCCTTGCATCACCAACAGGATATTAGTACTAAATGACACGTGTTTAGTTGTAAAGTGTCTCTTCAAATTTGATTTCTTGTTATGCGCCAATTTTTCCTGACAAATAAGACAGGTCAGAAGGTTTGAATTTAAGTTTTGAATAAACACAAAAGTCTCGGTCCATTCAACTTTAAATTCACGGTTTTCGTCTTCCATTTTTTTGGCTTCTTCTTTGTAACCATGTCAAACAGGGCACCTAAAAAAATGTTTCATTTTATAATAATAAAGCTACCAACACAAAAGAATTACAATTCTTAAATTGATGACAAAAATACCTGTAGGATTTGCAGCTGGTTGGAAAAATACAGGTAACTTTATGCTTCGAGTAGGTACTTTTGTCACCCGCGCACGATTTGCGGGCGCGACTAGCACTAACCACTGCACAATGAGACTGCTGACTGACTGGCTCACTCAACTTGTGCATTAATCGCGTGTGCCTCCCCTGGGCTGCGTATCCTGTGGCCTGCCTGCGCCGTGTCTCCAGTCGCCCGACTGACCGACTGACTGACACTCCCCACTTCTTCTAACGCCACTTCTTCAAAATAGACTTGCCCAGGCCAAAAACCGACCTCTGCGCATGGGCCACGAAGTTTCAATTGCACTGTACCTGTGCGTCCACACGTGGTATTTTGTGGAAGAGCCACACTCACGGGGCCAAAAAGCCGCATGTGGCTCGCGAGCCGCGGTTTGCCAACCACTGCTCTAGATCAACAAATGTTTTCTGTGATGGGTCAAATAATAAATATTTTAGTCTATGACAAGCTTTCCTATGATCCATGTCCTCTGTTGCATACTCCTTCCCAATCCTCATCTTTTAAAATGTAAAAACTATCCTTAGTTTGAGGGTCACATCAACACAGGATATAGTTTTGTAGTTTTATCTACACCTTGCCCTAAGGTGTAGATAACTCAGTCATTCATTCATTTGCTGTTAGGTTTTGAAAAAGTCACTGAACTTACCTAAGCCTCAGACTCCTTATTTGTCCTTATCCAATGATGTGCTGGTAAATATTTAACAACTGGCTGGGAGGCATGGACAGGTAAGTATTTACTAGTATATATTACCATGGTGTTAATATTCCCTCTGTGGCAAATTTTTAAATATTAACACGACATCACTGAACAGGAATTGGGGAAAAAATGCCCAGAATCAGTTATTGCAAGCTGATGTAAGTCACTGCACTGACACCATTCCCTTAGCCCACTTCCCTGGATTGTTTTAAGAATTGAAACAGAAAAAAAATGCTTTGAAAATAAGTATTTGTGAATGAAAATAGTGATCATTATTACATAAATTTATTCCAAGAAAGTTATTACAAAATTATTTCTTCAACTAAACCAACTTTAACAAAATACATTTTGAACCTTGGTAAGAACTGTGCTCTCTTGAGCTAAACAGAATAATTTTAATCTCTCTTTCACATGGCAGCCATTTAATATCTGAGGCAGCCACCCTGATCCCCCTAAGACTTCTATTTTCCTATTTATAAGCTTTAAGATGTACTTAAATGACAATACTATTTCAATTATTTGGATTATATTCAGTAGACCATGAATAATTTTTAAATAGTCCTTTATCTGACAATAGGGAATTACTGAGCAGATGCATTTATTACATGTGAATTACTCATGTTCCCTCCAAACCAGAATACAATTTACAAGCTTTTTACACATTTGAATATACCCTTTGAACAAGATATGGAAAAAACAAACATTTTGTCCATTGAATGGTGTCCTTTAGACTTCCATCATAATTTCAGAGACAAGTCCTGACAGAAATAGAGATTGAGTTCATATTTAATCAAAATCATAGTACAAAATTCTGACATTCAATTCAGGGACCAATATGTCTTTGTCAGAGGCATTTTGTTTTTCTGTAGGTTGATCAAAAGAGCAATCTGCTCACATGCTCTCTGGCACACTGCTTTAGGCACATGTGTAGTGTGACTATGAATCAAGGACAAAGAATATGCTAACTACTGTTGCAAAAATTTTGTATCAATTAAGTGGCCAACTTTGCAACAGTCACCTAAGAATGTTCTGCCCCGATTCTGACCTGCATAGTACTGCTGACCAACCCCTGCCCATGATAGAACTTCTCTTTGAAAGTTATTGTGGTCTCTCAGTGACCCTGAAGAGGAATCATTTTGTTCTGGACCTGCTGTGTTAGCAAGTATGGTCTCTTGAATTCCACATTCAAATTCAGAACCCAAGACTCTCAGAGATGGCAGCATTTGGCAGATAATTAGGTTTAGATGAGGTCATGAGGGTGGGGCTCTCATAATGGGTTTAGAGCTCCTCTAAGAAGAGACACAAGAAAGCTTGTACAGGAATAAAAATTTAAAAAATGCAGAAGGAGTAAAGAATGCTAAAAAGGTAGACAAATAAAAGTAAGATAATAGGAATAAAGCCAGATCTATCAATCACAAATAATGTATATGGATTGAACTTTCTTGTTGAAAGGCACAGTTTATCTGACAGTATTTTTTTTAATTCAGCTATATGCTATTTATAAAATACATGCCCAAAATATGACCACAAAGAAATAATGAAAATGAAAGGATAGAAAATACTCCAGGCAAACACTAACTAAAAGAAGATGCTATAGCTATAGTAATAGCTTTATTTTAAACTTAAGAAAATGAAACTAATAAACTTTGGAGGATAAAGCATTATTGAGGAAAGTAGACTGCTACATAATGATAAAATATTTCATTCACCAGGACACAAATATTATAAATGTATACGTATCCAATAGAAAATAGTCCAAATATATAAAGAAAAATTTGATAGAACTAACAGGAGAACCTGAAAATTACATAAACATACTGGGTTATTTTAACATCCCTCTCTCAGTAACTCATAAATCAGTTAGGCAAAAGTAAGTAAGTAGAAGACAAAAACATAAGTAACAAGCTAAATCTAATGGGTGTACATAAACTCTTGTACTCAACAATTGGAGATCAAAGACAGTACAGTTTCCTTTTAATCACATACAGAGCATTTTTGAAATTTAATCAAAGATTAGGCCATTAAGCAACTCTTAACAAATTTTAAACTATGAATATCAAATAGACCATCCCACTAATTTATAAATAAATAGAAAAACAACATTTAAAAATAACATAGGTATGGAACTTTTTTATATTTTATTCCCCCCCCCCCGTTTCTTTTTGTAAAATACATTTTTATTGTTTATAGAGAGAGAAGAAGAGAAAGAGGGAGAGAGAAACATTAATGGGTTTCTTTCTGTATGCGCCCCAATTGGGGATCAAACCCAAACCTGGATATGTGCCCTAACCAGGAATTGAACTGGTAACCTTTCAGTGTATAGGGTGATGCTCAACCAACTGAGCAACACCAGCCAGGGCTCCTCAGCTTCTTGATAAATAGAAATCATATATATTTAAGATGTACAATATGACTTGATATACCTATACATTATGAAATGTTTACCACAATGAAGCTAATTATCTCATCCATTTCCTCACATGTTTACTGTGTGTGTGTGTGTGTGTGTGTGTGTGTGTAGAGAGAGAGAGAGAGAGAACAAAAGGTCTACTCTCTTAGTGAATTTTAAATAAATTTTCCAAATATATCATTAGTCATATAATTAATCATAATGGAGATTTTATAAACTATGAACGGAGACTTCTGGCCATGATGGACTAGCATTGTAGCAGACCAATCCTGCCATGGAAAACTAGAAATGCAAGATAAATTAGGAAAAGTGTTTGAAGGCATTGTAGAACTACCACTGAAGTCAGAACTTTTGGGAGCCAAGATCCCAGAGAGGAAAATAAAGCAATTGACATTAACCCAACATCCTGTGCTGCTTTTCCCCATGCATTTGTTAAACAACAGGGCCAGAGAGACTGACAAAAAGCAGAAAGTTGTTAAGAGGCAGAGCAGCAGAGTAGAGCTTCAAGCAGTTGAATAGAACCAGGGAGACAAAAATAGGAGTTTCTGATTATCAAAATAAGCCAGGACTTAAAAGACCAAAATCAAGGAGAGAAGAAAAAACACAATGAAGTGGACCAAACTTTTTGAGCTGTTTTTCTTCTCCAAGCATTAAACAGTTTATAAGTGGATAAGAAAGAGAAAAACCAAGTAGAAAGCAGCTGCTAATAAGCTGAGAATTTAAGCAGAACTATTGACAGCCTTCACAGTACTAAAGAAAGAGAAAAAATTATAATTTAGGAGCATGAAAGTTTGTGGGCTCTGGGAAACAGGTAATCTGAGAGCCCATAGGACTGTGTAAAAGAGTAAGGGTGAACTCACCGTCCAATGATCTCAATCCATTCCTGGATTAAGATAATCTGATCCTTTTCTAGCAGCTTGCTAGAACCTAAAGATGACCATGCCTAGAAAAAAAAATAGTTTCCATATGAGCCTCAGGTAAACTTAATTTCAAAATCAGATATGGACAGCTTAGGAAAAATAAAATCAGAGGTCAATCTCACTCTCAAATATAGATGCAAAATTTCTAGCAACAGAAATAAAAGCTAATCATTTCAGTCAGTGTATAGAAAAAATAATATGGCAATGTCTGGAATGGTGGAGTAAGAACCTCTATAAAAGCAACGAAAACACTGATCAAAAAAACTCATTTAAATCAACTTTTTCAGAAATCTGGAAATTAACAAAAGGCTTTTAAAAACCTGAGAAGAATTTATTCAAGAAAACTGCTGAACCTCTGGAAGAACTGGGACTACTCTAAGCCTCTCTCCTTAGTTCAATATAACTTTGAAGAAAGGTAGCCTCACATCCACTGCTCCACAGTTGCTGTGAAAACCAGCAGCCTTGCAGCCATTAAGAGGGTTGACTTGTTTTGAAGAACCTTGACAAGCTCCATCCACACAGAATTGTTACTATTAGACCCGTCCCACTTCTCCCTGGAAAAGCCTTAATCATAGAGCTTTATTGTTTCAGTTGACTTGGAGTTCACTTTTGGAGAATACAATCAGGTAATTACGTAACATTGTAGCAGGAGCAAATAAAAGCTCGACCAAAAACATGAAAGGAAGATCTGAGGAATGAGATGTTCCTATGTATCTTTGAAAAGCTTAAATATATTCTTGGGAAGCTACAAGACTGCATACAGGTGCGGAGTTGTGCACATGCCTATGAAAGACCTGAGAAGACTCTAAGACCTCACCTCTGGCTGACCTTAAGGACCTGCAAAAATTTGTAGAAATAAAATGAAGACCAACTAAATGAGAACAAATAAATGATGTTTATTCAAAGCTTTCTATAGCAATAGAGTCAGCCACCATCATTTGTGTTTTGGTAGACACCAAGTCAGTCAGAGCAGTGGGGAAAGCGTTATAGTAGAAAAAAGGAAAGGCTTTAGTTATGCCCTGATTGGAGGCTGCCGGCACAGGGAAGCTGGAAGCAGGCTAGCTAGAAGCTGGGCATCATATGCAATTGGTTAGTGTGCATATTTAGCTTTCTCTGGTTGGTCCTAAACTGGAAGTAGAGACAAAAAAAAAAAAATAGAGAAGCTCTCGGTTATTAATCAAATCATGGCTGCTTTGGGCCAATTGTTACAGGAATGATTTGACTTCCTGAACCGGTTGTTAGAGATAGTGGCCTGACTTCCTAACGATGTGACTTTTTGCAGGCTATCTTCCTGAGCTGATTACTTTAAGCAATGAGCTGGTTTATTGGGCTGGTTGCTGCTGACTGTGGGTCAGAGTTCTGTTTTTACAAACCGGCTGGCTATTGTCCATTTGCATATTCAGTTTATCATATTTTAATGAAAAGTTTTCATATTTTGTAATAAACATGTAATGGATTTTAAAAAGTAAAAATATGGAATTTAGGAATACATACAGGTTAGAAATATAATATAAGTATAAACTATGTAGATAAAATAAGCAAATCCAGGAGAATTAATGAGTTTTAAAAGAAAGACAGATTGGCTAAAATTGCAGTTTTGTTGCTAAGGTCAGATATTTATGAAAGGAGCTCCTATTCCTTTTAAATTACATAAAAAGACCAAAACAGTCTTTTGGATGTTGAATCTAAAAATCTTAGTTATTAAGTGAAAGTATGTAATACACATAAGACTAGTTACCACAGAGAGAAATATGTTGGTGCATAAGAATGAGAATCTGAAAGTAAAATTAAAGGAGCGATGAGGTAAGATAGAAAAAGAGACAGGGAGATAGAGAGAAGCAGATAGACAGAGGAAAGCAAGAGGGTGAGATAGGCCAAAGAAGACACACACACATAAACAAATCACAATAGGAGGGAACAATTGTGAGCAACTTTGGTTGAAATTTATGTAAGTTTTACAATTACCTCCAGCAAATTTCATCTTGAAAGCAAGATCATTCACAAAATTCTTTACTTTAAAAAAAGGAGGGGTTATGATTAAGTTTATTTGGTACAGAAGGCACACAGGGAGTTTACTTCCTAAAATGAACTTGACTCTCACAGAAGGATTAGCTCATACAGAGAATGTCAATGCAAAAACCTGCCTAGAAAAAAATTTGACTGCCAAGAGCAAATAGGATTTGATTCTGCTGGATATTAGTGCTTTCAGAATAGAGATAGGGGCCTCTATGTTTGGCAGAAGTGTAGGCTAAAGAAAACAATCTATTCAGAAGGAGGGTCTTGCCCAAAGACATGGAGAATCATAGCAGAAGAGAACTCAGATTTTCCTTCCTTTTTTTCACTTACTCCACTCTCAGAAGGAATCTCTTCTATGACAACTCATCTGTAAAATATAATTTATTTTTTAAATACATTTTTATTGATTTCAGAGAGGAAGTGAGAGGGAGAGAGAGATAGAAACATCAATGATGAGAGAGAATCATTGATTGGCTGCATCCTGCATGCCCCCTACTGGGAGTAGAGCCCTGCAACTCAGGCATGTACCCTTGGCTGGAATTGAACTCAAGACCCGTCAGTCTGCAGGCCAACACTCTATCCACTAAGCCAAACCGGCTAGGGCAGTAATTTAAACAAATGTATTTGTCCTAAAGTTACATGAATTCCAAAGAGAATAAAACATCTGAAATTCTTAATCTTATAATTCAACATCTGTTGTTTTTCTTTTCACATTTTCTCAAATACAGGAAAAATTTCACTCCTTGGTGGTGTGGAACATTTCATACCAAATTTTTATAGAAGGATTTTTTTTAACACTTGAGTGATTGGACTATGAAATCAGATTCTAAATTAGTTTGGGATGGTGCTAAAATGTATCACTTCATTTCTCACATCTTTTCTTGGTAAAAAGCTTTGGTCACCTTGCCTTTAGTGTTCCATGGCCCTCCTTCTGTAGTGTTCCAAAAAATGTTTAGCTTGGCTACTGAAATGTAGAGTTGAATTTGTGGGTTTGCTTGATGTCTAATATTTATTTGAAATACAAATGTAAGTTTGGTCAAGAGTTAGGAGAGATGGCAAAAAGAAAAGGAGAATGAAATATATTCTGGGTAAAATGTATGATATTTTAGAAAGTATAATAGAAAAATTGTAATTGTCCCCCAAATTCCTACTGCATGTGTTTCCTATACTTCATATATGGTATTTTAAATATATAGTTTGTTATTGTAGCTAATTGTGTAGTTTGCTAATAAACAAATTCCAAGAAAGAAGGTTCTTATACACTGTACCTACAATATTGTCTAGCACAAGAAAAAGAAGCTCAGCAAATGTTTGTTGAATGGATATAGAAATAATGAAGGATAAGAAGAAGAGAAGGAGAAAGGCAGGCAGGGAGAGAGAAACTACGTATGGAGGCTATGCAAGGAATTGCCAAGGAATCACTACCTAGGGATAGAATGTTTTCTATCATATCAATAGCCTCCAAATAAAAGTATAAATTGAAGATGCAACATAAAATTTTCTTTCATATATTTCTTTTTTGGCTCCCACTTCTGATACTCTTGCCACTCAACCAAGCAAATAAGTAATCAAATAACACAACAAAGGGATAGTGGTAAACTATAATTCCTTTTAAAAACATCAGCAACTTTTTCTTCTGGAATTGCTTTTAATATAATGATCCTTAGCTTAAGTTGCACTTCTCCTTCTGTCAGCCCACACTGAACTCTTGCTACTTTGATAGTTTTAATATTTTACACCTCATGTTAATACTTATTATATAAACCTTGTATTCATCTTATGCCATTATGTTCTAGTTAGTTAAATATATTATTAACTTCTAGAGGGATTGGACATGACTTAGCATTCTTGAATTTATTCATCTCACCTAGCATGATGCTTAGCATTCAGTAGTCACCAAGTAGATAAGTTTGTTAATTAAAATGATATGGAACTTGTTTTCTGCTAAAACGGAATATCCCCATTCCTCCCAAGCCTTCTGTCTTATTCTTAAAGAAACCCTGGATACAGCACAATAAACAAGCCTTGGGAGATTCTGAACATTGAAAAAAATAAATGGGCTGTCTAAGAACATTGGTACTTAAGGAATGGCATGGTTGTGAGTTCCCTGGGTTTCCTTTTTGTCTCCTATATATGAAGACAAGGTGTTATAAAATCCTCCGAGCAAAGGGACAAGAAAAAGCATGACCTAATAACAGAAAAGTCTTTGGTATTCTCACAGTATTCTAGCCAAGCACCAACAGAAAAAGCATAGATTACTCCCCTGTAGTTTCGGCAGGACTGAGTGGGTAGCAGTTTATGTTCCACCTTATCCCCAGCCCCTCCCAAAAAATAGGTAGCAGCATTCTCAATTCCTATCCATTGGAGCTGCAAAGTCAAGCATGGATTTAAACATCCATCTTCCACCTGGCAGAAGATGGTAGTGCTCTAATTCCCACAGAAAACTATGTAGTGTCAATAGGTTTCAGCAAAGCCTCCATCCCCCATGGGCAACAAAGAGACAATGAGATGATGTGAAGTAGGGTAGTCATCACTATACTTCACCTCCTCTCCTCTCTCATATCAGTAGGGCCCAGAAGTAAGCTGACCCTCTACCCTTAAGTGGAATCAATAAAAATGAACAAGACTGTGTGGTAGAGACCAATAGGGATTCTGATTCCTTCCCACCCCACTCCTGTATCAGCTAAGATCAGTAAGGGGCTGCACTACCATACATACCAGACATCAACAAGGCAGAATGAAATGGTACAAGGCAGGGTTGAAACTCGGCCCCAATTTTCAACACACACAAAACTTATTTTTGGCAAGGCCCAATGGGAAGCTGAGCTTACCACCCTCACTCTTAGGCAACAAGGCAATGCAAGTTGATGTCCTACTTAACTAGGAAAGTGTCAACAGGATTGAGTAGGGAGTTAAACTTCTATGTTACTCATTTACAATCTATAAGTGTGAGTCAGTAATCTACTTTTACCAGGGTGGTACTGGCAGAGCCAAGTGGGAAAACGGACCTCCACATTCACCAGGCTCTCATGTCACATCTCAAAATAGTAACTGCCTGCTGAAAAAAAAACCCCAAAAACAAAACAAAACAAACAAACAAACAAACAAAAACACGAAAGAAAGAAAAAAGAATTCAGAGACTCATAAGAAAATATGCAAAATATCCAGAATACAATAAAAAAATTACATGTAATACCAATATCTAGGAAAATAACAGTATGAATGAGAAAAGACAATAAACAGACAACAACACTGGGATTAATTATATATAGAAAATTTCTGACAACAATTTTAAAGCACATATCATAAAAATGTTTCAACAAACAATTTTTTTAGTGACTATTTTTAGAGCAGTTTTACAGAAGTATTGAACAGAATGTACAGAGATTTCTCACATACCCTTTGCTCCCACATATATATATAGCCTCTCCCATTATTAACATCCCCTGCAAGAGTGCTGCATTTGCTACAACTGATGATCCTACATGGACACATCATTATCACCTACATTCCACAGTTTATATTAAGGTTCATTCTTGGTGTTGCATATTCCATGAATTAGGACAAATTATATAATGACATGCATCTACCATTATAGTATCAAAACAGTTTCACTGGCCTAAAAATCATCTGTGTTCTGCTTATTAGTCCCTCCCTCCTCCATAAACTCTGGCAATCACTGATCTTTTTACTGTCTCCACAGTGTTTTCTCTCTCAGAATGTTATATAGTTGAAATAATACAGTAAGCAGTCTTTTCAGATTGACGTTGTTCCATCAGTAATATGCACTTAAGGTTCCTCCATGTCTTCTTCTTATGTCTTGATACTTCATTTCTTTGTAGCACTAAATCTTAGTCCATTATTTGCATACTAGAGGCCCAGCGCATAAGATTCATGCACTAGAGGGGGTCCCTTAGCCTGGCCTGCACCCTCTTGCAGTCAAGGACCCCTATGCTGGTTTAGGCCCGATCCTGGCAGTCGGACATCCCTCTCGCAATCCGGGACCACTGGCTCCTAATTGCCTGCCTGCCTGATCACCCCTAATCACCTCTGTCTGCCAGCCTGAGTGCTCCCTAACTGCCCTCCCTTGCCAGCCTGATCACCCCCTAACTGCTCTCCCCTGCCAGCCTGATTGCTCCCTAACTGCTCCTCCCTGCCGGCCTGATCGCTCCTAACCACCTCTGCCTCAGCCTCTGCCACCGTGGCTTTGTCCAGAAGGACGTCCTGGAAGATGTCCGGTATAATTATCATATTACCCTTTTATTAGTATAGATAGCACATTTTGTTTACACATTAACCTACTGAAGAAATCTTGGTTGCTTCCAAGTTTTAGAAATTTTGACTAAAGCTGCTATAAACATCCATTTACAAGTTTGTTTTTAATTTATCTTTATTGTTTAAAGTATTACAGATTTCCCCTTTTTTCCCCCATTGATCCCCTCCACCCTGCTCCCACCCCTCCCCCAGGCCTTCATCCCACTATGTCTGTGTCCATGGGTTATGCATATATGCATATAAGTTTTTTGGTTAATCTCTTCCCCCACTCCACCCACTGCCCTCTGAAATTTGTCAGTCTATTACCTGCTTCAATGTCTCTGGATCTATTTTTTGTCAGTTTATTTTGTTCATTAGATAATATACACAAGTGGGAAGCAAGCATGATAACCATTACACTATGGAAACAACTAGATTCCATATATAAGTGAAATCATGTGATACTGGTCTTTCTCTGACTGCTTCATTTTACTTAGCATAATAATCTCCAGGTCCCTCCATGTTATCTCAAAGGGTAAGACATCCTTCTTTTTTCAGCTGCATAGTATTCCATTATGTAAATGTACTACTCCTTCTTTATCCATTCTTCTACTGATGAACAGTTGGGCTGTTACCAGATCTTAGCTATTGTAAATAGCACTGCTATGAACATAGGCGTTCATGTATTCTTTCTGAATAGTGTTGCAAGATTCTTAGGATATATTCCTAGAAGTTGGATCACTGGGTCAAATGGCAGTTCCATTTTTTATTCTTTGAGGAAATTCCATACTTTTTTCTGTAATGGTGGCACCAGTCTACATTCCTACCAGCAGTGTACTAGGGTTCCCTTTTCTCTACATCCTCACCAACATTTGTCATTGGTTGATAGCTACTCTGACAGGTGTGAAGTGATGCCTTATTGTCATTTTAATTTCCATCCCTCTGATGATTAATGACATTGAACATTTTTTCATATGTCTCTTGGCCGTCTGTATTGTATGTCCTCTTTGGAGAAGTGTCTATTTAGGTCCTTTGCCCTTTCCTTTAATTGGATTGTTTGTCTTTTGTTAAGTTGCAAGAGTTCCTTATATATTTTGGAAATTAACTCCTTATCAGATGTATCATTAGAAAATATGTCTCCCATACAGTGGGCTCCTTTTTCATTTTGTTGATCGTTTCTTTTGCCATGCAGAAGTTTTTATTTTGATGTAGTCCCATTTGTTTATTTTTTCCTTTGTTTCCCTTGTCCTAGATCAGGATCAGGGGTCCTCAAACTTTTTAAACAGGGCGCCAGTTCACTGTCCCTCAGACCGTTGGAGGGCCGGACTATAGTTTAAAAAAAAACTATGAACAAATTCCTATGCACACTGCACATATCTTATTTTGAAGTAAAAAAACAAAATGGGAACAAATACAATATTTGTACTTGCATGTGGCCCACAGGCCGTAGTTTGAGGACCCCTGTCTTAGATTATCAGCAAACATACTATCTAATAAAGAGAGAATATGCTAATTGACCCTCACACCATCGCAAAGATGGCAGCACCCACAGCCAATAAGGAGGGGATATGCTAATTGACTGTCACGCCCTCAAAGATAGCGGCACCCACAGCTACAAGATGGCTGCTCCCAGTCCCCTCAGCCCTGCCAGGGCGGCAGGAGTGCGGCAAGGCTGGGCTGCCTCCAAGTGGGCCAGGCTGCTCCACACACCTGCTTCTGGAGGCCCCCAGTCCCCTCAGCCCCCCAGCCATCCAGGGCCAGCCCAAGGCACAGGCAAGCCTCGGATGGTGGCTTTCCAGTTGCCCAGGCCCAGCCCGAGGCTCAGGTAACCAGGGCCGGCCAAGACTTGTGCTGCTGGCAGTAGCAGCAGCAGAGGTGTGATGAGGGGTCACCTTCTCCTGATCACCTGGTCATCTCCTGCCCCTGAGGGCTCCTGGACTATGAGAGGGGGCAGGCCTGGCTGAGGGGGACCCCCCCTTCTTTGCATCAATTTTCATGCACCAGGCCTCTAGTATAGCTATAAGAGATGTCTGAGATTTTGCTGCCTATGGTATTTTTTAGGATTTTTTATGGTTTTACAACTTACATTTAATTATTTTATCCATTTTGAATTTAGTCTTGTGTACAGACTAAGTTGGTGGTCTAGTTTCATTTTTCTGAATGTCCTTGTCCAATTTTCCCAACACTATTTATTGAAAGATTGGCTTCAGTTGTATGCTCTTGCCTCCAAAGTCAAATATTAATTGAGCATAAATGTTTGGGTTGATTTCTGGGTTCTCTGTTCTGTTCCATTGATATATATGCCTGTTCTTGTACCAGGACCAGGCTGTTTTAATTACAGTGGCTTTGTAGTATTACTTGATATTTAGTATTGTGATGCCTCCAACTTTGTTCTTCTTTCTCAAGATTGCTACAGATATTTGGTGTCTTTTTTTTTTTGGTTCCATATAAATTTTTGGAGTGTTTTTTCTAGAGCTGTGAAATATGCCATTGGTATATTATAGGAATTGTGTTGAATCTATAGATTACTCAGGGAGTATGGACTTTTTAATGATATTAATTCTTCCAATGAGTTCTCAACTTCTTTGGATAAATATCAAAGAGTGTTATTACTGGATCACATGTATGGTAAGACTATGTTTCTTTGTGTGTGTGTGTTTTTTTTAGAAAACCACCAAACTATCTTTGAAAGTGGCTATAACATTTTGTAATCCTGCCAGCAATGAATGAGAATTGGACAAATAATTTGTAACTGAAATATGAGAGTAATTCTCAAAATGTAACAATTTTTAAAAATCCACCAGCTTTCATATGCAAAGAGCTTGGAAGTCTTATTCCCATTGTTTCAATGGGAAAATGCTAAACAAACTTAATTACTTCTCTTCTTCTTGACTGGTACTTCCTGGGATCACTCCACTAATAAACCATTTGCACACTAATCCATGGGACTGCTTTGGGGGAACCCAAACTAGGACAGAGATGAAAGAACATTTCTATGGAATTCAGGATGATGTAGGGGACAGTTTTTCATATGAACTGAGTATTTCCAATAGAAGGTATCTGTAAGGAAGACTGAAGAGAAATAATGAGAAATATTTCTAGTACATTCAGAATGATACAAACTTTGATCAAAAAATTCAGTCACATAGATAGTGCTTATTCATTCATTAAAACATAATTATTCAAATGAAATTAGTTTCTTAAATGTATTAATATAATTTTGTCTCATCTGTTAAACATCACTGAAATGGTCATAATGTAATTTTATGAGAATAAATTATATTTAGATTTAATTAAAATCTTCTTTTGAATTTTGCAAACTGCAATGGAAAGTGAATTGTGTTATTATTATACTTCAATCATTTTATAAATCCTAATTTTATTTAATTTTATAAATCCTAATTTAGAATAGTACCATTAAGTTAAAAATATGCATACTTCTGATATTTAATTGAATAACTAAATTTTATATCCATTTTGTACTATGCAGGTATTACACTTGATTTATACCAATATTTTAATAAGTTACTAAGTTATTTTCACCCCTTGGAGTTTTGCTTTAAATATGAAACTCAAGTTACATTACCTGGTAATCATTATAGTTGAAATTATGGTTGCAAATTTTGTCCTTTGAAGTCAATCAATTTTTAAATTTAGCATGTAGTATTTACATGTAGTAGTTGTTTCAGCTCAACAGACTTCAAAAGATGTTTTTATGTCAAAATGATGGAAGAGTGATGGTTTAAAAGTGGCAATGGAGAAAAATCAAATTAATACATTTGCAACTCCAGCCTTGTCACAGCTACCTTTATATTGCTCTATTGTTTGTGAGGAATGGACAGTATGCAGGATCTAACAAGAGGGATGGGGTAGGCAGTTACGACATCCTTGAGTGAGAATATTCTTTTCAGAACAAAGAGAAGGGTCAGATGTTTTATGATAAGCTTGAGAATGTCCAGAAGTGAGTAAATAATTAGAGAACATTTTGAAAGGGAGTCAGATGAGAGAAAATCATAAACACTAGGGAATGAGCATACAAGGGAGAACAAATTTGAAACTTAAGTAGATAATTGAGTTCATTGAGAGGCAGAAAATCAATATTCTTGAACATTGAGTATGATGGCCATATTTTCCAAATTTTTTAATAGGACACAAAATCTGATAAATGTGAATTTATTTGTGGAGAAAATGGGATAGGATATTTGAAATGTATATTCTTTTTGAAAATCCAGATCACCAGAGCTATGGAGAATATGTGATTTTACCCACAAGTACCTGACACATGGGAGGATTAAAAGAACCAAAACACATGAAGTTAGTAGTGTACAATGCAAGATAGTTTCTATTTCTCTGGAATAAGCTTTGCCTGTATCAAAGTTCAAACTGACTTAAACTTCAGCATGTGTAGGATTTGAATGAGGAAGAAAGAGAAAAAGAAACAATATATTTTAAGCCACCAGCTTAGTCTAGCAGAGTAGTAAATTCAGGGTGTCAGAAACAAGACTCATTAAATGTTTATAAAACGTGTGTTGGGACAGAAGGTAGAATGAGGAACATGGGTAGAAAATATTACCCAACTAAGAAGTTTCCTGATGATTGACACTGTAATTGCAGCTACCTTGCAACTATCTAGACTTTTATGGCTTTTTTTTTTAGTGTATCATAATGCAACCAGCCGTATGATCTATTTTGGGATGATTTATATTATCACTAGAGGCCTGGTGCACAGAATTAGTGAACTCGGGGGGGAGGGGTCTCTCAGCCCGGCCTGCACCCTCTTGCAGTCTGGGACCCCATGGGAGCCCACAAGGAGCAGGCCTAAGCCGACAGTTGGACATCCTTAGCACTGCTGTGGAGGTGGGAGAGGCTCCCGTCAACACTGCTGCACCCACCAACTGTGAGCCCAGCTTCTGGCTGACCGGCGCTCCCCTTGTGGGAGCACACTGATCACCAGGGGGCAGCTCCTGCATTGAGCATCTGCCCCCTGGTGGTCAATGCGTGTCATAGCAACCTGTTGTTCCACCATTGGGTCAATTTGCATATTAGCCTTTTGTTATATAGGATCTTATTTTGGGATCATTTTTTAAGAGAACTAAAAACAAAATCATGAAATTAGGATGAATCTATTATTCATGGCCCAGTCTTCTTTTTTTTCACCCATTGTGGCTATCCGCTTACGGATATCCTACGTTTCATAATCTCTATCCCAGTACTCTCATGTTGCCTGACCCATTTTTCAAGTCAGAGAGAAAACAAATCTTATGAACGCATCCACAGTTAGGAATAATATGGAACACCTCTCATTTAAAAAAAGATTTTAACCAGGTGACAGGCTGTGGTTTTTATTTTCTACACCACTAGATGGAGACTACTGTGGGAGAATTGATTGAATCATAATATGTGGGTAATTAATTATTGACTGTATCTGCCTTTGAGGCTAGCCCTGCTCATGCAAATTTAGAATTGTGATGCATTCTATTATGCAAATAACAAGGTTTTCCTCTGTTCTTTGCCCCCTGTGCTAATCATAGAATATAAAATTCATCTATGGCTAAACTTACATATCTACACTAATAAAAGAGAAAAATGGTAATTGGAGTACGGCGATACCCTTTTCATTGGCTAATCAGGGCTATATGCAAATTAACTGCCAACTAAGATTGGAAGTTAACTGCCAACTAAGATTGGCAGTTAACTGCTGACAAGATGGTGGCTAATTTGCATATGTAGGCACAATGCAGGGAGGCGAAAGGGAAAGCAGGAAGAAGCCCCCTGCCACTGACAGTGATCTGAAACCCTTTGCCCTGCCCCCCAGCCATGATCGGAGAATCAGGCGCCTTTGCAGCCCTGGCCAGTGATAGCAGGAAGTAGGGGTGGAGCCAGCGATGGGAGCTGGGCACGGTCGAAGCTGGCAGCCCCAGGAGCTAGGGGCCCCTTGCCTGGGCCTAAAGCGGAGCCCACGATCGCGGGGACACTGCAGCCGTGGGTCCCCGCTGCCTGGGCTGGAAGCCTAGGCCAGAGGCGTTAGGCCTGGGCAGGGGCGGAGCCTGCAACCGCGGGGAGCTGGGGGTCCTCTGCCCAGGCCTGATGCCTGGGCCAGAGGCATCAGGCCTGGGTGGGGGCAGAGCCGGGGATTGGGGGGATATGATGGTCCCCTTGCCCAGGCCTGAAGCCTGGGTCAGAGGCGTCAGGCTTGGGGGGGGGTGGAGCAAGCAATCAGAGGGAGATGGGGGTCCCCTGCCCAGGCCTGATTCCTGGGCCAGAGGCCTCAGGCCTGGGCGGGGGCCAGAGCCAGTGATCGGGGGGAGATGGGGGTCCCCTGTCCAAGCCTGACACCTCTGGCAGAGGCGTCAGGCCTGGGCAAGGGGCCGATCAGGTGATCGGAGGGTGATGGGGGTCAACGCCTGAGGGCTCCCAGTATGTGAGAGGGGGCAGGCTGGGCTGAGGGACACTCCCCCCACACACACACACCCAGTGCACGAATTTCGTGCACCGGGCCCCTAGTCTATATACATAAAAGCCTAATATGAAAATTGTCCCCATGGGAGTTTGACCAGGAGACTGATCGCTCGCTATGTCATGTGCTGACCACCAGGGGGTGGCGTGGAACGAAGGAAAGCCCCAGCCAGCAGCTAGCAGCCTGGGAAGGGAGGCCCTGGCCAGCAGCCAGAAGGAAGGCCCCAGCCAGCAGCTGGAAGGACACAATCAGCCCTGATCAATGGCCAGGCTTAGGGACCCTACACATGAATGAATTTCATGCACCAGGCCTCTAGTTTCAATATAAAATCTGCTCATTTTTACTAATTTCTCTACTTGAACCAAAGGGCAAGTACTCAATTTCCCCAGAATTAGCAGATGTGCTTCTAAATAATAGTTTATCTGTGTCTCTGATTTTATGCACATTGATATTGACAAAAGGATTTGTGCTTGTGTTTGTGTATCCTGACTCTGCAATGCTTAACTGTGCAAATGAGCTTCCTATTTACATATGCTTTAACAGTTCCATTGTTGCCTTTTAAAACTCAAAAGTCAATAAAATCGACACAAATGAAAAACAAAGATGCTAATTGACCATATCTTCACTATGCCCCAAGCCACGCCCACCAGCCAATCAGAGTGACTATATGAGAATTAACCTAACCAAGATGGCGGCCGGCAGCCATGGAGCTGGAGCAAGCGGGAGCTGGATGCCCCGGTGATGGAGGAAGCCAAGCTTCCCACCTGTCCTGAGCCAGCTGTAGCCTCCGCTCATGGCAACAAAGTTTCAATTATAGAAGATAAATAAACCCCAGATACCTGCTTCCAGCCAGCCTCCACTGGGAGATTGGGTGGCTGGGGGGCTTGGCTGGCCTGCAAACAGCCATCAGACCCTCACCCAGGATGGCCACACCCTCATGGGGTGAGGGTCCCCACTGGGGGGCTTAGCCAGCCTGAAAACGGCCCTCAGCCTCTCAACCAGACTGGCCAGGCACCCCAGCAGGACCATCCACCCTGAAGGGGCTGTGGCCAGCCTGCAAACAGCCCTAAGCCCTTCACCCAGGATGGTCAGGCACTCCAGTGGGGACCCCCACACTGAAGGGGCTGTGGCCAGCCTACGAACAGCCATCAGTTTTCTAATGATTATTTTTAATTTCAAACTTTCCTCTCTTTTTCTTTTTCCTAGCCTACCCTTTATCAGTCTTTCTCCTTCTCTGGGATCTAAGTACAACCATAGAAGAACCTGCTACTGCCAAGATTCATCTTTCCACTTTGGGATTTCTCCATCAGACTGCCTTCTGACTTCATTTGCACTATTGACTTTTTTGGTCCTCCAGCCTGGTGGCCCACACTGCAGATTTTGTATTCACTGGCTGCCATAATACCATGAGCCAATTCCTTATAGTAAATTTCTTTCTATGTATACACATATACTATTGATTCTGTTTCCCTGGAGAATCGTAACTAATAGTACTGAAGAGACTATATATGTATGCTTGGGAAGGGGGATTCCCAGGACTCATACACCCATCAAAAACCATAACAACCAGAATTTACATTTAAATTTTTTTTCTATGCTGCCCAGCTATTTCTTCCTCTCTGCATGAGTTTTTAACCACATCATATATCCTTAAAAATTATTTTAAGGGCAATACCTTCACTCTGTTTTTTATATTAAAATAAAAGTGGCAGAAAGAAGAAAACAGCCCTCGACATATGAAAACTGGACTGACATGTGCAGCTAGGCCTCAAGGTTTTTTAAAAGCTGGCCTGGCACTCACAACTAGTACATATTCTTCTGTTGGACATAATGATCTCATAGAAGATCAGGTAACTCAGATAACATGATAAAGTGAGACAACATTATTATTGGTAGAAGTGCAGTTCTTGGGGTGCTGTGAGGACATGAATATCCTGAGGAGGCCCCCACAGGAAGATGGGGTTTTGTGGAAATCTTTATTGATGATTTAAAATTAAGGGGGGTTCCCTCCAAGGTCCCATCTTTGTCCATCTCAACATGGAAAAAGTCCTATAATATCTTCATCAGGGCCAGAATTAAGGCCACTGCCCAGAATTCCTGTTACATGTTAAAGTGGAGTCCAGTCTGGCACCTGGCTAGCTTAGCTTGTGCTCCCAGCTGCAGCCCTTTGTGTGTGGGGTCTGCAGGGCCATGGGACATGCAGCTGCTTAAGGTCACATGGCTATGGAGAGAAAACAGACGAGTGCACAGGCAAGGGCAGGTCATGGAGAAAGAGAGAGCAAAAACACACAAGAGCAAGAGAGAGGGAGCTCTTTATCTGGGGATTTTAACCAGGAGCTTCTTCAGACTAACCAATTAGCCCGGCCAGTGTTGCTCAGTGGTTGAGTGTTGACCCATGAAACAGGAGGTCACAGTTCAATTCCATGTCAGGACATATGCCTTAGTTGCAAGCTGGATCCCCAGTAGCAGGCATGCAGGAGGCAGCTGATCAATGATTCTCTCTCATCATTGGATAATTCTATCCCCCTCTCTCTTCCTTCTTCTCTCTGAAATCAATAAAAACATATTTTTAAAAAACAAACCAATTAACTTTCTAAGATTTTGCACACTTCTGACGGGGACCCCCTAGTCAATCCATCATTCCCCAGGCTAGACTGATAGGCAAGCGCCTCCCCTGCACCACCCTGACTTCTACTGATCATGTGTCTATCTCCTTCTTCTCCCTACAACAATACAGTACCAGATGGGGAAAGGGAGGAGTGTTAGACCCCTTGGAGGAACAATGCTGTGTGAAGCTATAGCTTCCTGGTGAAGCGTTCAAGGTGGCCATGCTTAAAATGTCTGACTTCCCTTTGCCTCTTTCCTTTATTAATATTAATAACTAGCTAATTATGCTGGCAACAAAATGAGGCCACTTCATAAGTTTCTCTCACCATAAAGCAAAACAAGGTCACTATGTAACCTACAAAATATTATATATGCCCTTTCTTGTACATGTTACATCTTTATTAAACATAGTGTTATCCTTTCTCTAGTCTGCCCTCCCTTTAAAGAAGGTTTATTACAATACACAATCATAGGATTTCCCTCACTTTCTGACAGCATTCAATCGTGCACCAAAAGATTACCAGTTTGATTCCCAGTCAGGGCACATGCCCAGGTTGTAGGTGCATAAAAGAGGAACTGATTGATATTTCTCTGACATCAATGTCTCTCTCTCTCTCTCTCTCTCTCTCTCTCTCTCTCTCTCTCTCTCTCTCTCTCTTTCTCTCTCTCTCTCTCTCAAATCAATAAAAATATTTTTTTAAAAGTCAAGTCAATTGCTTGAGTAAATGGATTGATCAACTAGCCCCAACGGCACCTTCATTTTAACAACCATTTGAAAATACACATATTGACATTTGTGATTTCACCATTTTTTTCTAAAGCATCCAAATTCACAAATGTAAGTTATCTTTATGAATCATTGTCAGTATTAGTGTTTTGTATCCATTAGTGGAATGGAATTACTAGTAGAGAGTGCATATGTATGCATATATGCTTTCAACACATGAAATATCCTTAACTTTTCTGGGGTAGGGAAGGGGATAGAAAAGAAGGGTTGATCAAAGGACTTGTATGCATGCATATAAGCATAACCAATGGACACAGACACTAGGGGGCTGAGGGCATGTGCTTGGGGGTGAGGTGGTTGGGGAGAGGTCAATGGGGAAAAGGAGACATATGTAATACTTTATGTAATATTTTAAACAATAAAGAATTTTTAAAAAAAGGAAAGAAGGGTTGTCTTATTTTCAAAAGTCAATGTTCCCTATTTTGCTTCATATTCCTCAATTTTATTTTAGGAGACTTGTGTTAAGTCAATGAACTCTTTATAGCTTCAGTACATTTCTTTATTTGAATAAATAAAAAATGTCTATTTAAATTAATACATCTTTAGCTTCAATTATTTTGATTTCTAGTTCACTAGTTTTCTGAATTAAAATATTTGAAATATTCACACTAATGGCCACATGATTTTATCATGAAATGGCAGCAATAAATGTTCAATTAACTGATAGAAAATTTATAATCTAATAAAGGTATTGCAATTATGGAAGACAGAAAAAAGCCATTGTCTTAGTTACCTGTGATATCTTTTCCTTGGATAAATGCCTAGGCTAGATATACATTTTCATTACCAGCTAGCTGTTTAGTAAAGATTCCTGAACATTCCTATTTCTTGATAATGATGGAAAAACATTGCATTGTAGGACAGGATTAAAAGGCTGCTCAAAAAGAATTAAGAGAATAGACTGAAAGAATAAGAGATAAAATAGTTATAAATGTAAAAATTTGGGCATTATTAGCAAAGGATTAAGAAGAAGCTTGATTTAAGCTCATGCCAAAAGATGAATCTTACAAACATAAACTTTAACAAAAGGAACAAAGAACATAGAATTCATATGACATAATTCCATTTTATAAGTTGAACACCGGCAAAATTAAATTACAGTAGTCCTTCTTATTTTCAGGGCATACATTCCAAGACTCCCAATGGATGACTGAAATCACTGATAGTACAGAACCCTGTGTATATTATGTTTTTTCCTATTCATACATATCTACAATAAAGTTTAATTTGTAAATTAGTCACAGTAAGAGATTGGCTACAATAATAATAAATTAGAACAATATCATGTAATAAAATTTGTGTCAATGTGGCTTCTCTCTCTCAGAAAAGTAGGACAAATTTCCTTTTCCTTTTTCACAATTTCATGAAGATTCGTTCTTACCATACATCTTAGCAACCTCAGCATATGCTTTTTTCCTTTCCTTTTTAAGTTGAGAACTTTCACCTTTTCACTTAAAGAAAGCAAGCTACCACTTTTCTTCGGCATATCTGAGTTTCCAGCATCACTATTCTTGCAGTTTGGGGCCATTGTTAAGTGACATAAGGGTTACTTGAACACAAGCACTGTACCCTGACAGTTGATCTGATAAACCTGATGGCTACTAAGTGACTAATGAGCAGGGAGCATGCGCAGCTTAGAAATGCTAGACAAAGGGATGGTTCACACCTATGTGGAAAGGAACAGGACACATGAGGTTTCATCACGACACTCAAACCCGCAACAAATTTTATCATGGTACTCCAATGGTGTATGATTTAAAATTTATGAATTGTTTACTTCTGGAATTTTCTATGTAATATTTTCTGACTGTGTTTGATCATGGGTAACTAAAACTGCAGAAAGTGAAATCATGGCTAAAGGGTCTATTGTATATTGTTTAGGAATGCATGCATTGATGGTTATATGTAGAATGTCAAGCTAGGAAATTATTATCATAAATGTCAGGATAGCAATTCCTTCTAGAGGGTTGGGAAGAAACTGTAATAAGGAAAGGATACAGTGTAATATAAAGATTGCCTCTGAGATATTCACAAAGTTCTATTCCTTGATGTGGATAATTTAAATGTAAGCTTATTTTTTTAATATATTTTTTATTGATTTTTTACAGAGAGGAAGGGAGAGAGACAGAGAGCTAGAAACATCGATGAGAGAGAAACATCGATCAGCTGCCTCCTGCACACCTCCCACTGGGGATGTGCCCACAACCCAGGTACATGCCCTTGACCGGAATCAAACCCGGGACCCTTCAGTCCACAGGCTGACGCTCTATCCACTGAGCCAAACCGGTTTCGGCATAATGTAAGCTTATTATATAACTGTTTGTGGCCTATGTGTATTTGCTTTAAGCACATTTTTTCCTGTGTAAATTTTACAGTAAGAAAACATTTACAAAGGTATTTTTTAATGTGTATAAAATGGCACTCAATTATATACCTTCTTATCATTACCTATGTATGAGTTTATTTCTGGATTGGTCTATATACATTTATCCTTATAATGGTACTATACAGTAGCTTAGTGAGTTTTGAAATCTGGAAGTATGAGTCTTACAACTTTTTATTTTTTATGATTGTTTTGATTTTTTTGGGGGGGGTCACTTTTAATTCCATGAGTTTCTTGAAGGTTTTTTTTTTTTATTTGTATAGTGACTCTTCTAAACCATATTTGTAAAATCTGTGTTGTTTGTTCTGTGTGCCATTGGAGTCTTCTGTTACCTTATTGATCATCTAGTGTCTTCACAGTTTCCTTAAACTATTACAACAAATAAAAAAGGAAAAAATGAGATGAAAAATAAAGGGAAAGAGAGAAAAAAACCAACAACAAAAAGTATTTTACTAGGTATTGGAGGTTAGCTCTATTTAGGTATACTCCTTCAGCGTTTAGCCAAGCCAGTTACCACTCTGCCTTGACCTTCACTTTCTGTTTGACCCATCCTAGAGGTCATACAGAGATGAGAGCTCAGGGTTTTTTCAGGCCTTTTCTGTGCTTGCATTCAGCCCTGAACATGCTATTGGCCTTTTATTTTTCTTTTCTTTTTTAAAATATATTTTATTGATTTTTTAACAGAGAGGAAGGGAGAGGGATAGAGAGTAAAAAACATGGATGAGAGAGAAACATCGATCAGCTGCCTCCTGCACACCCCCCACTGGGGATGAGCCTGCAACCAAAGTACATGCCCTTGACTGGAATCGAACCTGGGACCCTTAAGTCCCCAGGCCGACGCTCTATCCACTGAACCAAACCAGCTAGGGTACTATTGGCCTTTTCTATTTCCTGATATATGTGGGAAGCTTTCAACAACTTTTTTTTCCTTCCTTGCATCTCTTTTCTCAACCTTGGGAATTTTAGTCTCTCTATTGCTTATCCTGGCAATTATTCCCTTGCCCCAAGCTGCTGTGGCCAATACTTTTGCTTTAAATGCTTTTATTAAACACTATCTACCTAAAAATACCACCTTAGAAGCCACTATAGTCCTGGGAATTCTTTCTTTTATTCCTAAAAAAAAGAAAGAAAAAGAAAGAGGCAAGTCTTTGTTCTGGTTCTTCAGAGAGCCACGAGACATAGCAACACAACCACAATTCTTTGAGACTATAATCCACATTGCCTCTCTGTGCTAACAACCTGCCGTACATGTTCCCACCTTTATGTCCATAGTCCATTTGGGGAATGGGAGATGGAAGGTAATCTTCTTAAAATGCCACAGCATACTCTTATCAGAGTGCAACAGCTTCTTTCTTTACTAAGGTTGCCCTTGTTTGTTTTGGACTAGATTTCAGATTGTGAAAAATTTGATTCTGACCATTTTTATTAGCATTTTAATTGTTTATTTTAGAGGGACGGAGATATGGAGTTCCCTTATTCATTTTTATTTCCTTATTGTCCTTCTGTTATGGACTAAATTGTATATTCCACCCCCAAAATATCAAATATTGAAATCATAACCCCCAGTAGCTCAGAATATGACTGTATTTGGAGAGGAGGACTGTATGAAGGTTATTAAGTAAAAATAAAGTGAGAACTAATCCTATATGAATGGTGTCTTTATAAAAAAAAAAGTAAATTTGTACATAGACACATACAGAGTAAAGGCATGTGAAGATACAGAGAGAAGATACTTATCTACAAGTGAAGGAGAGGGGTGATCTACACACAATTATACACACTGCATATTTTTGCACCAGATTATAAAATATATTCTCCATTCATTTACTCATTCATTCATGCATTAATTCATGTATTAAGTCCACATTTATTTTGAGCACCAGTTTTGTATGATAAAAGGTAAATACATTTCGGAAGCAAGGGCATTTCCAGAATTATAAATTTCCCTAAATTACAGAGCTAAACTTTAGAGAGAAAAAAATATCACAGTATGTTTTCAGTCACATCTATTTTTATGTTGTGAATACTCTTCTTCTTGTCTATGTCATCAAGACCTTTGTGCCTTATAGTTTCAAAAAGTGTTTATTGCAGGCAATATTTTACATCTTTATCTTACATTCCCTCCCAATTTGTTTTCCAAAACACACACATATATAATCATTTTTGGACACCATCCCATGGGATAGACGACACACATGTGTAATGCTTCTTGCCCAACACCAGCACCAACAACACAAAAGGATAGCAAAAGAAGATTTGATGTTATTTAGAAAATAAAACAAATGAAACAAAGCAAACACTATGCAGTAAACCGTATATAAGCCAAACCAATGGACATGGACAACGGGGGGATGGGAGCATGAGTTTGTGTGTGGGGGGGGGAGGTTGGGGGTTAATGGGGGGGATGAGGACACATTTGTAATACCTTAACTAATAATAATAAAAAAAAAGCAAACATTAACTTTTTCAAACAAGCAGCCTGAGAGTTTTTATAACTACAGAGAAAATCAAATCAAAGCATTAAATAGTTTAGCACTACTTAAAAAATACCTCTTTTAAAATATCTGTCCCTGCAGGCAAAAATTTAGTGTGACTCCATATTACCAAACAACTTCAGAAAGCAATTAGTTAACTCAATCATAGGGCGTATCAACATTAGTGATTTCATGATGTATCTTTATAATGTTATTTTTTAGGGTTCCCATAAACTCAGGAATATGTACAAAAATAATCAAGTCTAAGGCACAGTTTATTGTAATAATAGAGGAGCTGTCATTTATTGAATGTCTATGATATACCAAGCTTTCTGCTGGGCCTCTTCATATATTAACTTATACCTTTACAATAAAACCACAAGATTGATATTTTATTTTTATTTTGCAATTGAGAAAACTGACACTCAGAGAATCAAGTGATTTTCTCTAAGCCACAGTGGTGTAGCTGAGATCTGAATCCATGTTCATGTCATTCCACAGTCCATTCTTACTCAACTGGGCAACCTTGCCCTAAGTATATACAGCTTTGAATATTTTTTCCTTGGCAAGAGGTTATGAGAAAATTTATTCACTGTTTCACCTCCCTCTAAACTTCACCATGACCTTCAGCATCTATTGTCGTTCAGAGTCCATAAGCCATTCTCTCAGTCTGGGAACCAATGCAGGCCTGGAAATGTAGCTCCCTTCAAGAAGCTAGGTATTCCCTATCTCCTCACTTACTTCAGATTTCAGTTACTTTATTATTATATTTGTTCTACTATTTCCAGTTTTGACAACCTTGAATGAGGTGACCAGAACATATTAAGGGGTTGAAGATTTTTGCTTTCTTTCCAATCATGCTGTATTCCCAATCAGTGATTTTTCTCCCACCATAATTGGATAAAGTGCTATGAACAGCATTGACTACTGAGCTCAAGAACAGGAACAAGTGACAGTCTGACTCGTCAGCCATGTTCTCTCTTTGGGAATACATTAGATATGATCTGGTCATTTCAGGGCACTAGATTTTTTTTTCAAAGCTTTTAGCAGAAGATGAGATTCCAAATACTGCCAGTACTTCATAGACCACGTAGGTTCTAGCTTTAAAATAATTCTAATTTAATTTATGTTCCAAGGTCCCATCTATGTTAAAGTGGTTGAGTCTGGTAACATAACAATCATTGGACACTTCAGCATTCATTTAGGGGAAACTTTTAATATTTTTACCCTTCTTCACAGCAAAGGAAACCATCAACAAAATGAAAGCTGACCTACCAAATGGGAAAAATATTTACAAATCATACACCTGATAAAAGGTCAATATCCAAAATATATAAGGAACTCATACAACTCAATAACAAAAAACCCCAAATAACTTATTTTGAAATGCACAAAAGTCAGAATAATTTTTTTAAAGAAAATCTACAAATGACAAGCAGGCACATGGAAAGGTGCTCAACATCACGAATTATTAGTTAAAATGCAATGAAATCCACAGTGAGGTATCACCTCACACCTGTTAGGACAGCTATCATCAAAAAGATAAATAAGCCTGGCTGGTGTGTTTCAGTGTTTGAGCTTCGACCCAGGAACCACGATGTCATGGCTAGATTCCTGGTCAGGGCACAAGCCCTGATTGTGGGCTCTGTCCTCAGTAGGGGACATCCAGGGTGTAGCCAATTGATGATGTTTCTCTCTCATCAATGTTTGTATCTCTTTGTCCCTCTCCCTCCCCCTCTCTCTAAAAATCAATAAAAACATACTTAAAAAAGTCAAGTGAGATACTATACATAGAAAACCCCAAAGACTCCATCAAAAAACTACTAGACCTAATAAATGAATTTGGCAATGTAGCAGGATACAAAATTAACACCCGGACATCTATGGCCTTTTTATACACCAATAATGAACTCACAGAAAGAGAAATTGAAAAAAAAAAAAACAATCCCATTTACCATTGCACCAACAAAATTAAGATACCTAGGAATAAACTTAACAAAGGACGTAAAAGACCTGTACTTGGAAAACTACATGACATTGAAAAAAGAGATAGAGGAAGACATAAACAAACGGAAAAACATACCATGTTCATGGATTGGTAGAATCAACATCATTAAAATGTCCATACTACCTAAAGCAATCTATAGATTCAATGCAATAACTATTAAAATACCAATAGCATATTTCAAAGATCTAGAACAAACTCTCCAAAAATTCATCTGGAATAAAAAATTACCCCAAATAGCCACAGCTATCCTGAGAAAGAAGGAGGGATCACAATACCAGACATCAAACTATATTATCAAGCCACAGTTCTCAAAACTGCCTGGTACTGGCACAAGAACAGACAAATAGACCAATGGGACAGAATAAAGGACCCAGAAATTGACCCAAGCCATTATACTCAATTAATATTTGACAAAGGAGGCAAGAGCATAAAATGGAGTCAAAACAGCCTCTTTAATAAATGGTGCTTGGAAATTTGGTCAGATACATGCAAAAAAATGAAACTGGATCACTACCTTACACCATACACAAAAACAAACTCAAAATGGCTAAAGGACTTGAACGTAAGACGTGAAACCATAAAAATCCTACAAGACTCCATAGGCAGCAAAATTGCAGACATATGTCGTAGCAATATATGTACAGAGACAGATCCTATGGCAAGAGAGACTAAGGAGAAAATAAACAAATGGGACTACATCAAAATAAAAAGTTTCTGCATAGCAAGAGAAACCATCAGCAAAACAAGAAAGCCCACTGCATGGGAGAACATATTTGCCAATGTTATCTCTGATAAGGGTTTAATCTCCAACATTTACAGGGAACTCATTGAACTTAACAAAAGGAAGATAAACAACCCAATCAAAAAATGGGCAAAGAACCTAAACACCTTTCGAAAGAGGACATTCAAAAAGCCAAGAGACACATGAAAATGTGCTCAAAGTCACTAATCATCTGAGAGATGCAAATCAAAACAACAATGAGGTACCACCTCACACCTGTCAGAATGGCTATCGTCAAATCAACAAATGACAAGTGCTGGAGAGGATGCGGAGAAAAAGGAACCCTTCTTCACTGCTGGTAGGAATGCAGATTGGTGTAGCCATTGTGGAAAACAGTATGGCATTTCCTCAAAAATTTAAAAATGGAACTGCCATTCGACCCAGTAATACCACTTCTAGGAATATATCCCAAGTAAACAGAAATACCAGTCAGAAAGGACATATGCACCCCTGTGTTCATAGCAGCACAATTTACAATAGCTAAGATTTGGAAACAGCCTAAAGGCCAATCAGCAGATGAGTGGATTAGAAAACTATGGTACATCTCCACAATGGAATACTACACTGCTATAAAAAAGAAGGAATTTTTACCATTTGCAGCAGCATGGATGGAACTGGAGAGCATTATGCTAAGTGAAATAAGCCAGGCAGTGAAAGTTTTATGGATAATAATACGATCTCACTCATTTATGGATAATAAAGAGCATTATAACCTAATGAGCAAAAAGACAGATACAGAGGCAGAGAAGCATCGAACAGACTGTCAAAATACAGCAGGAAAGCTGGGAAGTGTTGAGAGGGGGATAAGAGATCAACTGAAGGAGTTGTATGCTTGCATATAAGCATAACCAATGGACACAAGACACTGGTGGGGGGAGGGATGAGGGCATGTGCCGGGGGTCGGGGGTAGGGGGTGCTGGGGGAAGGTCAATGGGGGGGAAAAAGATGACATATGTACTACTATTTGTAATACTTTAAACAATAAAAAAAGTCAAGTGATAACAAATGTTGACAATGATGTGGATAAGAGGGAATCTTTGTGCATTGTTGGTGGGAATATAAATTGGTATAGCCATTAGATAAAACAGTATGGAGTTTCTTTAGATAATTAAAAAATAGAATTACCATATCATCCAGCCATATCATCCAGCAACCTCACTTCTATATATTTATCCAAAGAAACTGAAACCAGTATCTCAGAGTGATAGCTGCCTTCCCATGTTTACTGCAGCATTATTCAAAATTGCCAAGATACAGAATAAACCTAAGTGAGACAGAGAAAGACTATTACGGTATGGTCTCACTTATAGGTGGAATCTGAAAAAGCCAAACACATGAAATCAGTGGTTACCAGGGGTTGGGGTGGGGATGGGGAGATGGTGGTCAAAGGGTTCTAATTTTTCAATTATAAGGTGAATCAGTTCTGTGGACTTAATCTACAGCATGATGATTATAGTTAATAATTTTCTATTGTATACTTAAAATTTCCTAAGAGAGTAGACCTTCAGTGTTCTCACTACACAGACACACACACACATGCACACACACACACACACACACACACACGGTGACTGAGGTGTTAGATGTGTTAATTACCATGATTGTGGTAATCATTTTACATTGTATGCATATATCAAAGCATTACATTGTATACCTCAAATATATGCAATGTTTTGGCAATTATAACTCAATAAAGCAGGAGAAAAAGAAATTTTTTTTCTCATTTGCCCCTCAGACTAATCACTTTAAAATTTATATTATTTATATTATTATGTAGTATCAGTATTTCAAATCTACTTTCATCATGTGTCTGAAAATTAAATCATGTATCATACAAATTAAAATGAAAAGTTGATGTAGTTTTTAAAAAAGTATATATTTCTTTATTGATTTCAGAGAGGAAGGAGAAGGAGAGAGAGATAGAAACATCAATGATGAGAGAGGATCATTGATCGGCTGCCTCCTGAGCACCCCCCACTGGGGATCGAGCCTGCAACCCAGGCATGTGCCCTTGGCTGGAATCGAACTTGGGACCCTTCGGGCCACAAGCTGACGCTCTATCCACTGAGCCAAGCTGGCTAGGGCTGATGTAGTTTTTTATACAGTCCAAGTTGAGAAATTTCCCTTTAAGTTAGATTTACTTTTTTATGATAAGACATTAGTTCAGAATTCTCCACATAAGTACTTCAGCATTTCACTTGGGTGTGTATGTGAGGGCATTCACAAACATCATTATATATAGACTAGAGGCCCAGTGCATGAAATTTGTGTATGGGGGTAGTAGGAGGTGTCCCTCAGCCTGGCCTGCGCCCTCTGGCAATCCAGGACCCCTCAAGTAGGATCCCTAGGCCTGGCCAGCGATCAGGGCCTATTGGGGCTTTCCTTCCCCCAGCTGCTGGCAGCTGGCCTCACCCCCGCTGCTGCCACTGCTTGCCCTCTGTGCGGTGCTGCCCCTCCCTCCCCCACCACCAGTTGCCTCCCTCTGTGGGTGACAGGCATGGAGTGCAATTGCTTGGCTGGCCTGGGCCTCTGTCTGTGGGCAATCTATCACGGGGCACCCGATCTATTGCCCAGCAGCGGGAGGCCCTGCCTACCCACCGCAACACCGCCAGTCAGGTAGCCTGGGCCTCCCTCTTTGAGGCTAATGATTGTGGGGTCCCAGGATTGATCACCATGCACAGGGAGGCCAGGGTTCTGCGATCAATGGCTGCCCACAGGGAGGCCCTACCCACCCAGCAGGGGCTCTATGGTAGATCACAATCATGGTCCAGAGGGAGGCCCTGCCCACCCGGCTGGGGCTCCATGATTGATCACCACCCACAGGGAGGTCCTGCCCACTCAGCTGGGGCTCTGTGATCCATTGCGGGGGAGAGGGTGGCCTGGGCCTCCCTCTGTGGGGCTAACGTGGGGGATGGCGGGGGGGGGGGGCAACCCCCAACCAATCGCATCACACCAGCCTTGGCTGGCCTGGCGCCAGTATGTGTCATAGCATGGTCCTCCAGAAGGTTGTCCAGACGATCGTTCTGCTCTTCAGTCATTCAGTTGATTTGCATATTATGCTTTTATAATTATAGATGCTTGAGGCTAGAGAAGTTAAATAGTTAAACAGCTTGCTCTTAATAATGTGACTAGGAAGAGGCAGAATGGAACCTGGTTTAACAATCTGTTAAGAGAATTATCTAGAGAAAACATGGACAGCAGTCCTCTTTCCTATGTATTTTGGCATCAAGCTGGGCCTTGATTCTATGTTTTCTGCCAGTGTAGGTGTGAGAATTCTGGAGATTGAATTTAGGGGATGGGGAGAGACAAAGTTAACTTACATTTTTGATGCTGTGCAAAGCACCTTGAAGTGGTCTAAAATTTTCCTTTATTGTACTCAAATTGATACAATTTTTTCATTTCTGCTTAAAATTGTTATAAGCAGAGAATAAATTCAATATATTTGAACCAAAATAATCTTGAGTATTCATGAGCTAAACACCGTCTTCCTTTAAACCACAGTTTTGGAACAAACTCATTTTGTAGATTAGTAAAATAAAAGACTGCAAAATTAATGCAAAAGTATATCAATGCTCAGAGAAACTAAAATAAATATGAAGTTAAAGATCTACTAGGAAAAGATTAAATTTTAATCAACAATGATGTATATGCATACATTACCAATGTTATGATATTTGGAGATTTTTGTTCTCTGGTGATAGTTACTAATCAGCTGCCATCTTGTTTAAAGAGATCTTTGAATATAAATCTTATTTAATATTCAAGACTATTTAAGAATTCTCAGAAATGTAAAGTTTTAATTATATTTAAATATGACATGGGATCAGTTCCTACACCATCATATTTGAAAAAAAACACACAAAAGTTAGATATAGAGTTAAAATTGTTGAAGGTACTATACAATTTTATTACACTGAGTCTGTGTACTAAAATACCCATTAAAAACCTTTCAACTTCAGAAATATTTATATTATATGCAGTTAATCATTTAATGACAAGTCAAAGATCTTATCATTTCTTTGAATTTATCAAATTCTAGTTCTAGTTTTTAAAAGTATAATGTTTTGACCTAATACCTTTAACATTATTGAGATAATCTTATTCAAATACTTCAATGTCATCAAACATGAAATAATTATTTCAAATTGTTCAATACTTGAGATTTGCAATTCACATACCATTTATTGTATTTTCAGACTTATATAAGAAATATATAACTATTGTAAAAATTTTGAAAATATAAAAATTATGTTAAGAAGAAAACAGTAAGGCATTATCTCACTACTAAGAGATAATCCATTGTTACCTTTATTATATGTATATTTTTTTAAGTTTTTCTATGCTTTTTATATTCTACTAGAGGCCTGGTACATGGATTCATGCACTGGTGGGGTCCCTCAGCCTGGCTTGAGGGGACTGGACTAAAACCAGCCTGGTGCACAGATTCGTCCAGGGTGTGTCCTGCCTGTCTCACCCAGTCCAGATCGCCCAAACCCCAGTAGCAAGGTAACCTACAAATTGGAGCATCTGCCCCCTGGTGGTCAGTGCATGTCATAGCGACTTGTCGAATGGTCCAACGTATGGTCAGACACAGCATATTAGGCTTTTATTATATAGGATTATAAAATAGAGATCTTTCTCCACACCTACGTTTGCATCTTGGTTTATTTCTTAACATGGAATAATTGACTTTGCTTCTTCCCTCAAATTCACATTTCAACCTACTCTGATCCAGCTTTCTACATTCCAGTGAAAGTGATGTCCAAAATAAGCAATTTCTGTCTTCATCTTTCTCAAAGAATCAAAGTTCATGGTCTAATATGGCAGCTACTGGCTAATAAAATTAAATTAAAAAGAAATTCAGTTCCTTTGTCATGGTGGATGCCTTCCAAGTTCTCAAAAGTCACTGGTGGCTAGTGGTGACTATGTCAAACAGCATAGATCTAGAACATTTTCATCACTGCAGAAACTGAGTCTTAACCTTCCTAATGCTGCGACCTTTTAATACAGCTCCTCATGTTGTGGTGACCCCCAACCATAAAATTGTTTTCGTTGCTACTTCATAACTGTAATTTTGTTACTGTTATGAATGGTAATGTAAATATCTGATATGCAGTATGTAGGATGTATTTTCAGAGGTCGTGACCCACAGGTTGAGAACCGCTGATTTAGACAGTGCTGTCTCAGCAGCTTTTGTCAAAGGTATCTACTCCTTCCTTCTCAAGAAAGTTTCCCCTCCTGGCTTCTATGAAAACACACTCTCCTGGTTTTCCTCTTTACTGCTGCCTTTTCCTTTGCTGGATCCTCTTATTTACATAATTAAAAAATTAGTGTCCTAAAGCTTAATCTATAGACCTCTATTCTTTTTATTCTGTCCCCTTACCTTAGGTGACCATATTAAGTTCCATGGATTTAAGTACCATCTCTAAACTAGCTACTCCCAAAATTATATCTCCAGCTCTAACCTCTAACCTTGAACTCCAGACTTGTATATACAGTTGTTTACCCCAAATCTTTTGTCTCCAATTTAATATGTCCAACACTGTCTCATTCCCAATACTCCAAACTGTGCTTTTCCTAAGTATCCCCTAGCTCAGGAAATGGTGTTACAATCCACCCAGTTACTCCGTCTAAAAATAAAAAGTTATTTCTATTAATATCTTTTTCTCTACTGACAGAGAGAATCCATCTTTCTCTTATTTAACAAAGCAGAAATATTTAAAGCATGTTGAAAAATTTAAAAATAAATAGAAGAGAGAAGTACAAACTAATCAAGCAATAATACCAAGAAAACAGGTGTTGTAATGTTAATAATAAAAAAAGGTAAAATAGTAAACTTGGCCAAAACCAATATTTTATGTTCATAAAAGAGCCATTCTAGATAGAAAATATACTTCAGATTACATAAAGGAAGCACAGGTGAATGTGCAAGGAGAAAATGTACACAAATCCACATGAGAGGATGGATTTTTTTCTTAAATGTATAACAATTTTGTGAATTTAATTAATTCATTTAACCATAATATTCTAAAATATATAATCTTGTACCAGAAAATACATATTGTGTTCTAATATTAAATATCAACCAAAAAGGATATACTATCTTTAAAAACATTCTATGCTGTAAAAAAAAAAATTATAAAAATCCCTCAGAATAACTTTGGAAAATGTGTTGGATTTCTGTAAACTATAAACTTTATTTTTGTAAATAAAAGTCAAAATTTTTAATAAATAAAATGATGAGCCATTATTTGATGGGAGGAAAATTTGATAAATAGGTTATGAAATCAAATCTAAATGCTAATTTAGTGGTATAGCTAAGATAATTTTGAAAATAATAATGAAGACACCTTGCACTGCAAGATTAAAAATATTTTTGTGAAATAAATAAATATGCAACTGATAAAAATAAATACATGCTATTTATCTATATAATCTTTGTCTATGAATTTTATATGCTGTAAAGGTGGCATTTCAAACTAGAAAATAGTGATGGAGCAAATTGGTTGACATCTCATCCCAAATCGTAATAGCAAAGGTTGCAAAAACCTTATAGGATAAGACAAAGAGAACTGACTTCAATTTTTAAAAAAATTCTGTATCAAAAATAATTATAACCAAAACTCAAAGGCTAGTGAAACCGGGATAACATTGTAACATATGACAGAGTAAGGATAAATAATCTTACTATGTCGAGTTCTAAGAAATAAATGAGACAGCTGCCTATACTCTATTAGAAACAATGTTTGAAATACAAGAACATGGAATTTACAAAAGATGAAATACAAAAGGCAAACTTGTTGAGGTGGTGGGAAAGGCACCAGGTGTCAGACCCATGGGATTGGACCACACTTGGGTTCAGCCACCTCCATACTTGTGCTCTGGCTAGGAAAGAATTCAAAGCCAAGACTCAAACTATAAAAGAACATTTATTTGGAAAATCACAGAGGTAGAAGAAGTAATTACTAGAAGAAATGGGCTTAGAAAACAAGTTATAGAGGTAAAGGAAGGGCCCTCAGAGCTTGGGAGTGAGGAAGGTAATGGCAGGTGATGGGGAGGAGGAAGGGAAAGGCTTAGGCATGCTCCAGGGAAGGAGAACACGCTGGGTCCTCCATTCTAAGGGTTTTAAGGGTAGAGATTTTAGGGGAGGTCTCCAAGGGCAAGATCTCAATAGAATATTCAGCAGTTTTCCAGGTGTGTCCTTTCAGGGTCTAGGTCCCCACTGATTGATTGACCGGTGCCCGGGCAGGGGGTTATTATCCAATGCAGATGGTCTGAAGTCAGCCTTGGGATCACTGGTCTGGTTTTGCTGTTTTTCTAGGCCTGGAGCTGAAATACAATTGAGGCCTTAATGTTATCTCTAGGGAGGAAAGTTCAGGGATGTCCAAACTGAATGACCATCAATATGCTAGTGCAGGAAAGGTCACCCTGGGGGCGAAGTCCCACCCTACAATTACCCTTTGCAAGGCACTCATGGCTTTCTGCCCTGGTGACCTGTACTTGGATAGAGGATCCTGCCACTCTCCCTCCCTGGAGCATGGGTGGGCCTTTCCCTTTCCCACCCTTATCCCCCCAGGCACATTACCATTACCTTCCTCACTCCCAAGCTCTAAGGGCCCTTGCTTTATTTTTATTACTTGTTTCCTAAGCCCATTTCTTCTAGGAATTACTTCTACCTCTGTGATATTCCAAATAAATGTTCTCTTTATATATATTATTGATTTCAGAGAGGAAGGGAGAGGGAGAGAGGTAGAAATATCAATGATGAGAGAGAATCATTGATTTGCTGTATGCTGCATGCCCCCTACTGGGGATCAAGCCCCCAATCCCAGCATGTGCCCTGACTGGGAATCAAACCATGACCTCCTGGTTCATGGGTTGGCACTCAACCACTGAGCCACACCAGCAGGGCAAATAAATGTTCTCTTATAGTTTGAGTCTTGGCTCTGAATTCTTTCCAAGCCAGAACTCAAGTACCAAAGTTGCTGAAGCCAAGTCTGGTCTGACCCCTACCAGTCTAACACCTGGTGCTGTCCCTGCACCTATGATAAATCTGTGAAAATAAGTTCCATATATTAGCAATCAAATAAAAATTTTAAAACCCTGTGATAATATTGCTTCTTTAGTATATTTATTCAAATTTCCTTATGATTCACTATTCAGTACTGGCAAGGAATTGAAATTTTTACACTTTGCTGGTGAAATTATAACTTACCAGAAACTTTAGCTAAAGCAATTGGATAATATGTATGAAAACCTTTAAAATATTTGTCAAATATGAAAACTTTGACTCAGACATTCGCTTCTATTAAATTAAAGAAATTAGAAATAAGCATACATTAAAGGGGAAACAGATTTACCACTCTAAAATTTGCCTTTTGGGGATATTGATTGGAACTCATAACATTCCTCAAAATATCTAGCTAGAATTTTATTGGGTTGTATTGACATTATAGATTAATTTAGGAAAACTTGTCACCTTTGTAATAACATACCATCCTCTTCTATCTAAGTGTATGGAAAGTCTATTAATTTCTACTTTTTTAAGTTAAAAGTTTAAAATTTTTCTCAATAGAAAGCTTGTAGATTCTTTGTTAATTTCTAGAAACGTTATACTACACAGTTTTTGTTCCTACAGAGAATGTATCTTATTTTTCATTTTATTTTCTAGTAGGTTACTGTTATTACAGCAAAATGCTTTTTATTTGTTTGTTTTTTGTTTGTTAATCCTGACCTGAAGATATTATTCCATTGATTTTTAGGGGGAGTGGAATAGAGAGGGAAAGACAGAGAGAAACATTGATGTGAGAGAAACACATGGATTGGTTGCCTCCTGCAGGAGCCCTGATCAGGGCCCAGGCCTGCAACCAAGATGCTTGCCCTTGGCCTGAGTCAAACCCAGGACGCTTTGGTTCACAGGTCGACACTCTATCCACTGAGCCAAACTTGCTAGGGCACAGTGAAATGTTTTTTTGTTTTTATACACTTGCTTTGCTACACCCTATTCTCATCATTTATTGATTCTAGTGATTTTGCTATTCAGGTAATTATATCACCTACAAATAATGAGTTTTTCTTTTCCTTTGCAACCATTATACAACTCTTTTCCTTTTAAAATAATATTCAACAGACTCTCCATTAATATGTTAAACAGCAGAATTTTAGTTCTGAGTTGTTATGGGTGCAATATTTGTTTTTCTGTTCTTTAGTCTTTGTCTTTTTAAGGAAACAAAATATTTAATTTTCTGTATACCTTAGGTACCTTCCTTGATTTCTATTCTTGAGTTCTTCCTCTAGAAATTTTTCAAAGTAGGTTTGTTTAAGCCAGTTATTTTTTAAGAAAGAAAAGACTCAAGTAGAAGAGCCCTTTATCTCTTCTTTACCTGTCTAAAAGAAATTAGATAGAAAAACCTCCATTTAACAATCACTCCCCATTTACTTCCCATCTCCAATCAGATCCCTAGCCATCATTCATCCACTTTCTGGATTTGCCTATTCTCAACATTTCATATAAATTGAATCACACAGTATATGGTCTTTTGTGTCTGGCTTTCATTTAGCACAGTGTTTTCAATGTTTATCCCTATAGTAGCATGAATCAGTACTTTATTTCTTTTTATTACAGAACAACATTCCATTGTATGGATATAAAATATTTGTCAGTTGGTGCACATTTGGTTTGCTTCCATTTTGGCTATTATGAATAATGTTGCTATGAACATTTATGTATTTTTTAGACATATGTTTTCATTTCTCTTGGGTATATACTTAGGAGTGGAATTGCTGGATCACAGGGAAACTTTGTATTTAACTTTTGAGGAACTGCCAAACTGTTTTTCACAGTGGCTTCACCAATTTGCATCCCTACCAGCAATGTAAAGGGGTTCAAATCTATTCACATCCTTCACCCACATTTACTTTTCTTTCTTTTTTTAAATTCTAGCTATCCTAATGTGCATGAAGTGGCATCTCACTGTAGTTTTGACTTGCATTTCTCTGATGACTAATGATGTTAAGCATCTTTTCATGTGTTTTTTGTCTATTTATATATCTTATCTGGAAAAATGTCTATTCATGATAATAGAATGTAATTTTTGAAATTTGTATTTTTTGTTAGTGGCCATGGGTGAAAAGATATCTGGAAAACATTTGAAAAATAAAATGCTTAATGCATTACGCCTTCCTGTGTTTATTGTATTCTGCAGTTCTTTGTGTACTCAGCAAACCTTATCAGAGATACTATGCAAGATCATTAGAAAAAAATTCTATTTTTCATCGTACATTCCTAATTATATTGGTCTATTGATGTTAAGAACTCTTCATTTATGTTATCTAAATAAACAAGTAGGATCAGTTTTCTTATTAGAATTTTGAACTAGAAAGTTCATTACATGTTATTGTGAATTTCAATTACAAATTAATTAAACAACTCTTTGGTTTCCTAAATCAGATTCATTTCTAACCCAGGAGACTGAATCTATATGTAGCAGAATACTTTTTTCTTTGTTTTTAATGATCCACTATCTTAAAGAAAATAGAGGAATTACTTGAGATAGACTAACTTAATTTAGTCTTAAATTTACTAGGTGCCTATCTCTATTAGGAAAATATTTTATTTTTACTACTTTCCTATTGTAGCCTATTTGTTTCATTCTTCCTCACTTGGTTGCTACAAAGTCTAGAAGTGAGTTTATTGGGCCATAGGCTCTTACTATCCCCAGGTGGCTTCTAATTGACCTACAGCTGGACCCAATTGTAACAGAAAACTTAACCACCCTTATAAGTAAATCATTTCATATCTGGACTGCTTTGACCTAAAAGAAGATTATTTTCCTACTTCTCCATTCATTCTGACTTAGCAGGAGAAATTAAGAACAGGTTGTTTAAGAGGAAATTCTATTTTGAATGCAACCATTTTGAATGTATACAGGGAGGCCTATAGTGGAAGTGAATCATTTCTGCTTTTCCTTACATAAGTAGGCATTTTTGAGGGCTGTCTAGTTGGCCCCATGGCCCACACTCTCAACACCTTAAATTTCTGGTCCCTCCCAGACCCATTCATTTGCCTTCTCAGTCTAGTCACTCTCTGGGTAATAAACAATCAGCCAGTACTGTATTATAAATGCGTGCTTAGAAAGGAGAGTCAGTGTCCCCACCATTATTTTTTCCAAGCACCTCTCTAATATTTTCTTTGTCATTTGTTTTATGCAATATGAACTTTTTCTCATTAATCAAAATTTATTTAAAGCAAAAACAATGCATATACTAGTTGAAGGTTGCTCCAGATATACTAAACCTCCCCTAGTGTGCTGTTAGTAAGCGAAGGTGTTTTGTGTGTGTGTGTGTGTGTGTGTGTGTGTGTGTGTGTGTGTGTTATCTTGTTCCCTACAGTTACCTGAAGGTGGCACCCTTTCCACAAACTAATTTCTCAGGGCCCTGTAAGGTAGGCACTCCCATCTTACTAACAGGCTTAACACTGAAAAGGTCAAACCACTACAGAAAACCACCCTATATCACAGAATATATTATGCAAGAAAATTCAGAGACTTTATGCTTATCTCAAAGATGACAATAAAAAAGGAAATGATAGAAAAAGATCTCATTATATAACTGCATAACCAAATCTTTTAACAAAAAATCAGAGAAACAGATAAACAAAAATGATTGTGTCTTAAAGACTAACTTGCAGGCTTTATAAAAAAAAATGAATTAAAATGCTTCAAAACTTCAGCATGCTAATAGGACCTGTGAATCAAAAGGAGCTGCTAGCGTACAGAGCATGTTGCTTAAAAAGAAGAACATCTAAAAGGGATTTCTTAAAGAAGAAATGATCCAATACAGTCACTATTTTAGTCCCCTGCTGAAAATGACCCTTTTCAGAGGTTCCATATCTTGCTCAACAGTTCTGGGCAAAGAATAACTTCAGCGTTTCAGAAATGCCAAGTAGTTCATTTGTTACTGGCTTTGCTCAAATTATGTTTTTTAAAAACATATACTTGTACTGACTTTAGAAAGGAAGAGAGAAATAGAAACATCCATGATAATGGTCACACCTGTCAGAATGACTATCATCAATAAATCAACAGACAACAAGTACTGGCGAAAATGCGGAAAAAAAGAGAACACTAGTTCACTGCTGGTGGGAATGCAGACTGGTGCAGCCACTGTGGAAAACAGTATGGAGTTTCCTCAAAAAACTAACAATTGAACTGCCTTTTGACCCAGCAATCCCACTTCTGGAAATATATCCTAAGAATCCTGAAACACCAGTTAGAAATAATACATGCACCCCTATGTTCATAGCAGCATTATTTACAATAGCTAAGATTTGGAAACAGCCCAAGTGCCCATCAGTAAATTAATGGATAAAAAAAGCTGTGGGACATTTGCACAATGGAATACTATGCAGCAATAAAAAAGAGGGATCTCTTACCATTTGGGACAGCATGGATGGACCTGGAGACTATTATGCTCAGTGAAATAAGCCAATCTGAGAAAGACAAATATCACATGATCTCACTTATTTGTGGAATCTAATGAACAAAATGAACTGACCAACAAAATAAGACCCAAAGCAAGGAGGCATGGAACAGACTGATGTACATCGATGTGGGGGTTGGGGGGGGACAAAAAGAGATAAACCAAAGACCTTATATACTTGTATGCACAGCCCATGGACACAGGCAATAGGGTGGTGAAGACTTAGGGTGTGTGTGTATGGGCTGGAGGGGAAGGGGTTAAAGGAGTGGGAATGGGAGATATCTGTAATACTGTAAACAATATGAATATACATTTTTTTTTTAAAAAAAAAGAAGAAACATCAAAGAGAGAATCATTGATCAGCTGCCTCCTGCATGCCCCCTACTGAGCATGTGCCCTGACCTGTAATTGAACCTTGACCTCCTGGTTCATAGGTTGACATTCAGCCATTGAGCCACACCGGCTGGGCTCAAATTATGTATTTTATAAACAATGGAAAAAAATATAAGCAAGTACAAACTTTATCTACTCTTGGAACTAACCCTGAGAATAAAATGTGCTTTGTATACTTTGGCCTACACAGGAACAAACTGTCAGAGACCAGTTTTGGGGTGGTGATAGATATTATAATGTTTTGCTACATAGAGACAAACTTGAAAAGTCACCAAAATTGTGACTCACATTATCAAAGGTTTGAGATCAATGCATTTGGTAATAACACAAAAGGGAGTAAGAGACTTCTGTGACAAACTTTAAGTATCTTAGTCACAAATAACTCTCTAATTATTGTAAGAACATGCAGTTTTCTTTTCACAACCACTGCGCAGAATTCAGAGCCCTGATGGAGACTGAACTTTACAAGCCTATTCTAGTTTTGAAGTAAATAATGAAGGCTGAGGTAAATGTAGTTTTGCCTTCATATGCGGGGAAAGGGGAAGAGCTCTATTTCCCCCCATTCCATTTCCTTTATTTATAATCATGTATTTAAACTAGGGTTGATAAACTATAGTACAGGTGAAATCTGTCCCACCACCTGCTTATGTAGATAAAATTTCATTGGCACACAGCCATCCCATTCATTTATGTATTCTCTATGGCTGCTTTTGCACCACAACCTCATATTTAATTGTTGCTGTAGAGACTGGCCTGCAAAACTGACTCTTTCTTTACAGTAAGAGTCAGTTGACCGCACACTAGATTATGATATTCAGGCCCCACCCTTCATAAAGGAAAGTTGTATGGCAGCATGGGCTCTACACCTTACCCATTACTGCATTTTCTTCCCTAAGTACAGTGTCTGGTACATTATTGCTCAAAAAATATTGGTCGAATGAAAGCAAATGCATGTTCCCCTGAGCACATTCTAGCATGCAGTCTTTTTCTTCATGCCCAGATTCAAAGAAGACTGGCAGACTGCACTGAGCCTTCATCTTTCAGACACCTGAGTCATGAAGTCAGAACAAGAATCTGAATCACATTGTTTGCATAGTCCATGCATGGATGAATCTCTTAGATTGTATGATTATGATAATGATAGTCATTATTATGAAGTACTTGGTGTACATCAGGGACTTTGTATGCGTTATCTTATATAAAAGTTAGAACAGCCCATAATGTATGCACTATTATTGTAATTCTCTTTACAAACAAGAAATGAAGGCTCAGAGGTTAAATAACTTGCTAAAGGGAATAGATATGCGGAAGGAGGATGTTAATTCAGGAAGTCTGATTCCAGAGGCTGTAGAAAAAGCAAAATTTATTGTTTAATGGAAGCAGGATTTTTTTTGTTTGTGTGTGTGTTTATTAACTATTGGGGACAAAATAGTTTCAGAGATTCTCTGATTATTCTAATTTACAATTCTCTGATTTCTGATCCTAAATACCAACTTTCTCTTTCCCATCCTTTTGACAAGAAATAAATAAGGAGTATCACCACATTAAGCTCTCCAAAGGATAGATGCTGATAAAAGAGACGATTTTAAAGAGGTGGAAATTTAAAATGACGAATGTTTTAGAGACAGTGAAAAAGGATGTGGACATTGGAGTTAGTCATCTTTTCTAGAGCTGCTTCACTGAAAGGGTGAATGAACTTTGATACCTAACAGTGAGGCGTTAAAAGGGAATGAATGTATCAAATCCCAGCAATAATATCACAAAAGAAAAATAATTTTAAAAAAAGCTTTAGGCCGATATCCCTTGTGATTACAGACACAAAAATTCTAAACAAACTTCTAGAAAACCAAATTCCAGAAAACACAAAAAAGGAGTACACAACACCACAACCAAGTAAGATTTATCCCAATAATGCAAGGTTGATTCAACATACATAAATCAACCAATGCAATACATCATAATATCATTAGATACAATCTTCTCAATAGATGCAGAAATAGCATTTAACAAAACCCAACACCCTTTCATTATAAAATCACTCAATAAACTAAGAACAAAAGGGAACGTCTTCAACCTGATAAAGGGCAATTATGAAAAACTTATAAATAACATCACAATTAATGATAAAAGACTGATCAGAAACAAGACAAGGATTCCTACTCTTCCCACTTCTATGCAACACTGTACTAGAGGTTCTAAACAGAGCACCGGGGATGAAGGGGAAGAAATAAAAGGCCTTAAAATTGGAAGAAAGAAGTAAAACTATCTCTAGTTCCAACAGGCATGACCTTATACACAAAACACCACAAGAAATTAGGAAATAAAAACCTATCAAAACTAATTAAAAAGTTCAGCAAGGTATTAGGGTACATGCAAGCAAATTGTATTGTATATATCTATATTGTATTCCAATGTAATTCCTATATAATGAACAACCTGAAAAATCAATGTAAATTTATCCGAAGTATGAAACACTTAGGAGTAAATTTAACCAAGGAAGTGAAATACAATAAAAACTACAAAACATCTTTGGAATAAATTAAAGAACTATGTAAATGTAAAGACAGCTGTGTTCATGGACTAGAAGACTATTAATGATAAAATGACAATACTCTCAAAATTTATCTACCAATTCACAGCAAATCCTATTGAAATCTCAGATGCCTTTTGTTATAATTCTAAAGTTCATATGAAAAGATAAGGGACCAAAACTATTCAAAACAATTTTTAAAAAGAACCAAGTAGGAGTGTTAATATAGGGGATTGGTCCTCATCTCCTCCAGTTGCTAGTGAGGAAAGAATTCTTACCAAATTCCAAGAAAAGGAAATTTCTGAAACTCTCACAGGAGAACAAGTGATTTTTTTTTTAATATAGAATTAAATCCTTGGGTTTCCAAAGTTCCATTCCCCTTAGTCCAGTCATAGAAGAAGTGTAGCTGGGCCTTTAGCAGAGTTAAAATCAGTGCCAGTGTTCAGAGATTTATTTCCATGTTGGAGCTGAGTCCAGTCCAGCATCAGGCTAACTTAGCCTGTTTCCTGCTGCAATCCATTAGTCCATGCAGGGGTCCTCAAACTACGGCCCGCGGGCCACATGTGGCCCGCCGAAAACATTTATCCGGCCCGCCGGGTGTTTTTGCCGCCGCTGTGTGCATAGGAATTTGTTCATAGTTTTTTTTAAAAATATAGTCCGGCCCTCCAATGGTCTGAGGGACAGTGAACTGGCCTCTGTTTAAAAAGTTTGAGGACCCCTGGTCCATTGCATGTGGAATCTGCATGGCCATGGAACATACAGCTGAATGCAAAGTAGCCAAGAGAAAAAGAATCCCACAAGCCAAGAGTCAAGCACAACAAGAGAGAGCGAACTCCTTTGTTTAGCAGATTATGTATTCCCAAATTTTTGCACACCTGCAGTGGCTATGCCCATTCTGGCCAATGATTTCTGTTACCAGGTATAACTGACAGACAAGTACCTTCCCTATGTCATTCCAACTTTACTGGGCATGGATCTATTTTCTCTTTGTTGAATCACTTTTGGAATAAATAGGCTGGTGGTTCCCTGGGGGCTGCAAAGCTGCAGCATCCTGTTGAAGCTGCCCAAATGACATGCCTATAATGTCTGCCCTCCCTGCCTATAATGTCTAGCCTTCCTCCTTTGCTCCTTTTCTCTCTCTCTCTCTCTCTCTCTCTCTCTCTCTCTATATATATATATATATATATATATATATATATATATATAGATAGATAGATAGATAGATATAGATAGATAGATAGATGATAGATAGATATAGATATACATGCCTAAGTGACCATTCGACTGGCTGACCAGCTGATTGGCCGGTATTTATGACATACATTGACCGCCAGGAGGCAGACACTCAATGAACAGGCATGGAAACATGGCCTGCACTTGGAATTCTATTTCAATCATAGTAGGGGACTTTAACAATCCTCTGATGAATCTCAGAGGGAAGCGGGGAGGGGGAGGGAGGGATTAACCAAAAATCTTATATGTATACTAGAGGCCTGGTGTATAGATTTGTGAACCAGTGGCGTCCCTCGGCCTGGCCTGCAGGGATCGGGCAGAAACTGGCAGTCAGACATCCCCCGAGGGGTCCCGGATTGCGAGAGGGTGCAGGCCTCTAGTTATTAAAAACTAGCTAATTACAATGGTATCAGGAGGATTCATACATTTCAACATCAAAATTTAAGCTCCTATAATCAAGATTGTTTAGTACTGACATAAAGATTTTATATATCTATATCTACTAGATATAGATATATATATAATTAAAAATATAGAAACAAACACACATGTTTATGGTCAATTGATTTTACACAAGTATGTTAAGTCAAGTCAAGTCAGTGGAGAGAAATAGTATTTTCAACAAATTATGCTGGGAAAAGAGGATATCAACATGGAAAAAATGATTAATTTGAAAGCTTACCACACAATATATAACATTTTACTCAAATTTTATTAAAGATCTAAATATAAGAGTTAAAACTGTCAAACTCTTAAAAGAAAACTTAGGTGTAAGTCTTCATGACCTTGGATTTGGCAATACTTGTTTTAGATATGACTCTAGAAGCACAAACAACCAAAGGAAAAAAAAATAGATAAGTTTGAATTCATAAAAATTAAAATATGTGCACCTCAAAAGAAACTAATTAAAAAGGGAAAATATGACTCAAAGAAGGGGATAAAATATCTGATAAGAATTTAGTATCAGAATATATAAAGAACTCTTACAACATAATAATAAAAAGACAAATATAATTTTAAAATGGGCATAGGATCTAAATAGACATTTCTCCAGAGCAGATATACAAGTATACAATAAGCACATGAAAAGATGCTTAATATCAGTTACCAGGGAAGTGAAAATAAAAAATATGAGATATATGTCCTACCTGGTTTGGCTCAGTGGATAGAGCGTCAGCCTGCAGATCGAAGGTTCCCAGGTTTGATTCCAGTCAAGGGCACATGCCCGGGTTGTGGGCTCGATCCCCAGTGTGGGTCATGCAGGAGGCAGCCAATCAATGATTCTCTCTCATGAATGATGTTTATATCTCTCTCTTCCTCTCTATTCCCCTCTGAAATCATATATTTAAAAATATGAGATACACAAAGGTGAAATAAAGAGCTTTGTAAAAAAAAAAAAAAAAAGGCTAAAGGAGTTTAGTACCACCAAACCAGCACTGCAAGAAATACTAAAGGTCTATTGTAAGAAAAAATATATAGAAAGAGCAGAAACAGGCATAAAAAATAAGAATGGCAATAAATAAGTACCTATAAATAATAACATTAAACATAAATGGCTTAAATGTTCCAATCAAAAGACATAGGGTAGCTAAATGGATAACAGGACCCCATATATATGCTGTCTACAGGAAGTCCACCTCAGAATAAAGAACTCACACAGAATGAAAGTGAAGGGATGGAAAATTTGTTTCCAGGCAAATGGAAATAATAAAAAAAAGGTAGGGTAGCAATACTCATATCTGACAAAATAGAATTCCAAGTTAAGGCCATAACAAGAGATAATGAAGGCCAATTCATAATATTAAAGGGATCAATACAACAAAAGGATATAACTGTGGTAAACATATATGCACCCAATACAGGAGCAAAGAAATATATATCTAGAGCACTTTAATAGAGAGATTAAAAGCAATACAATCATAGTAGGGGACTTTAACAATCCACTGACATTACTGGATAGATCTTTCATATCAAAATCAACAATCCTAAATGACACACTAGATCAGATGGAATTAGTTGAGGTTTTCAGAATATTTCATGCCAAAGCTACAGAATATACATTCTCCATTTTTTGGGCAACAAGATTAATGTTTTCATGATAATGGGCAGTTCTTGAATGAGAATGGACTACATTTCAAGGTTGACTCCCAGGTGCCAAGGGGTGTATGACTCCTAGCCAGGTTGGTATGTCTTTTCTTTTATTAGAAAGGGCAATCATGGTTAACAGCATAACTAATATTTCCCATAACCATAACTAGTCCCCAAAGTTCTATGTTTCCCCATAACACTGGGAGGAACAGATCTGTAGAAGTACCCTCTAACAGAGAAAGGGGGTACTCCTGTTTTTATAAAGGGAACTAAAATAAACTAGTACTTTCACATTCAAGCCACTGAATGTTGGTGAGTTATCCCTGTTACAAAATGGCCAAGAAAATGCCTTGGATAATAATTGGCTTTAAAATCTCTAAGTTGTTATAAATATAAAAAAAGTAAAGGTTATATGATAAAGCTTTTTCAGAGTTTTCCAAAGTTTTTGGTAACTTAAAATAGGCTTTGCTGGGTTAAATAGTAAAACATTATAATATTTAGGTATTTTGAAATAACAGGATACTGAAACATTACTTAATCTGAGATTGCCTCGTATGGAGAATCTAGAGAATAGATTTGAATCTATTAATTGAATATATCTTGTATTTTATTTGAAAAATATCCTTAAAAATGTAAATATATTACTAATATGAGAAATGCAAAGTACTTAATTTGCCACCTAAAATGTAATGTTTCTAAGAGTTAAAAATTCTACCTAATTAGAAAGAAATTATATGATTTTTATAATAGAAGGCATGAAGTATGGAGATGCATTATTGCAATAACTATGAAATTAAGTTGTTTTAAAGCTAAATAAATAAAAGATTTGTGAAAATTATAGAAGGATTGTGAAGAGAAATCTTAAAGGGAAATTATAGGTAGGTGAATTTAAAGTAGGCTAATACAGAATTTGTTTAGAGCTTTTCCAGGGGAAAAGTTTTCTGTTAAAAGGGAAACGGTTTTTTCTGTCTTTGCCTAGGAAGCAAAAGTTCTATAAATTATTGGAATAATTATATATTGTGATATTTTAATCAGTTACTTAATTACTTAAAAATTGATTTTAGTTGTGGGAACTAAAGTTTTACTACCTTATGTTTGTGTTTAATACCCTCTTGTCACTTTAAATGATATATAATCTTTTGGTAGGACGGATTTCACAGCCTTCCTAGGGTTTGAATTTTAAGAATTATTTTTGACCTAAAGTTCGCTTTAGGTCATTCTAATAGGACCTGGAATGCGTCGAGGATTTGTTTTCCCTTTATGAAGGAAAATTTTATACTGAAAGTACATAGGAACCTTTGTCAAATAAAGAAATGATAACAATATTCCATTTATATATGCATATTATTATACTGGATTCTGATATGCTTTCAGTTGTAACTAATGGTTATTAGTTATAATATTGTGGAATGTTGTGTTTTGCAGAAAGGACAATATTCCATGTCATTTGCATTATAATGAAACCCATAACCATATCATTTTTAATTTCTTCTTGTCATTTGGAGACAGTTGCTGTTTTGTTATAATGCATTGGAAAAATGTTACATCTTCTGAGGAATCCACGGAAAGGACTGGCAAGGAAAATCAGATGATCTTAAAACAAGTTAGTGTATTTTTCTCCCTATATGATCACTCTGAAATTTGGCAATTGTTAATGAGCGAATCATGCCAATGCATTTCTTTGCATAAATTCAATAAGACTGGTTTGCAATGGTGATTTTATTGAGCGAAAACTTTGACTGGAGTGTCATGTTTAAAGGAGTCATGTCTGGACTCTGGAGACTTGAAACCAATAAGTGTACCATGAAGAAAACTTGGAACCTTCCAACTTTGTCCTTCTTTCTCAAGATTATTATGGGGTCTCTTTTGGTTCCATATAAGTTTTTGGAATATTATTTTCATAATAACCCAATGGAAGATAGTAAGAACTAGGCAACTGATTAGAAAATAGGTGACCAAATAGTACTCAGCCAATGAGGAACTGAAGGAGATTCTAAATAAATAGGATATGTTCCTTCCCCCACATGTGATTCTGTAAAATGGAAGAATAACAATACCAAATATCAAGCTATACTACAAAGTCACAGTACTCAGAACAGCGTGGTACTGGCATGAGAACAGGCCTATAGATCAATGGAACAGAACAGAGAACCTGGAAATCAACCCAAACCATTATGTTCAATTAATATTTGACAAAGGAGGCAGAGCATACAATTAAGTAAAGACAGTGTCTTCAATAAATTGGACAGGTGCATGCAAAAAAAAAATAAAAATGAAACGAGACCAACAACTTATACCATACACAAGAATAAACTCAAAATGGATAAAAGACTTAAATGTAATTTGTGAAACCATAAAAAACTTAGAAGAAACCATAGGCAGCAAAATCTCAGACATCTCTCAAAGCAATATCTTTAAAAATACACCTCCTAGGGCAGTGGTCGGCAAACTATGACTCGCGCGCCACATGCAGCTCTTTGGCCCCTTGAGTGTGGCTCTTCCACAAAATACCACATGCGGGTACACATGTACAGTGTGATTGAAACTTCGTGGCCCATGCGCAGAAGTCAGTATTTTGTGGAAGAGCCACAATCAAGGGGCCAAAGAGCCTCATGTGACTCGCGAGTCACAGTTTGCCGACCACTGTCCTAGGGTAAAGGTAACTGAGAAGATAATAAACAAAAGGTACTTCATCAAAATAAAAAGCTTCTGCTCAACAAAATAAACCATCAACAGAATGAAAAGAGGGCCCAGTGCATGTGAGAACATATTTGTCAATGATACATCCAATAAGATGTTAATTTCCAAAATATATAGGGAATACATGACCTAACAACCTAACAAAAGGAAGACAAATAATCCAATTAAAAAATGAGCAAAGGACCTAAATAGACACTTCTCCAAAGTGGACATACAGATGGCCAAGAGACATATGAAAAAATGCTCAGAATCACTGATTATCAGAGAGATTTAAATTAAAATGACAATGAAGTATCACTTCACACCTGTCAGAATGGCTATCTTTAACAAATCAACCAAGACAAGTCTTGGCAAGAAAGTGCAGAAAAGGGAACCTTAGTGCACTGCTGGTGGGAATGCAGACTGGTGCAGCCAGTGTGGAAAACATTATGGAGTTTAATTACAGAGCTGTGAAAAGTAAAGAACTCTTGCCAATTGCAACAGCATGGATGGAGAGTATTATGATAAGTGAAATAAACCAGTCATAGAAAGATAAGTATCACATTATCTCACTCAAATGTAAAATCTAATGAACAAAATAAACTGATGAACAAAATAGATCCAGGGACATACAATTAAGGAACAGTCTGTCTAATCTCACAGGGAAGGTGGGGGTAGGTGAGTGGGTGGGGGGGAAGAGAGAATAGCCCATGGACACAGACAATAGTGTGGTAAAGGCCTGGGGTAGGGAGTGGGAGAGGGCTAGAAAATGTCAATGGGGGAACATATGTAATACTTTTTAACAATAAAGATAAAAATAATAGAAAATCATAAGAGAAAACATGTACACGTAAAAAAACATGTACATGTATGGGATACATTTCATACATACCAGGTGTATCTGTTTTAGTAGAAGATAATAACAAAAGTTGGGTAGGAGGTAGAACAAATGGAATACTCATACATTGCTGGTAGTGATGTAAAAATATACAAATACTTTGGAAAAAAGTTAGGCAGTTTTTCAAATTTTGATTATTACCATCTGACAAAGTAATTACATTCCTAGGTATATAACCAAGATAATTATAAAAATCCTAGAGGCCCAGTGCACAAAAATCTGTGGACTCGGGAGGGTCCCTCAGCCCGGCTTATGCCCTCTCGCAGTCTCGGACCCCTCGGGGAATGACCACCTGCTGGCTTAGGCCCGCTCCCCAGAGGATTGGGGATAAGCTGCCAGTCAGACATCCCTCTGGCAGCCCAGGACCCCTTGGGGAATGTCCACTTGCCAGCAGGGAGCAGGCCTAGCTGCAGTTGGACATCCTTAGCACTGCTGAGGAGGCAGGAGAGGCTCCCACCACCACTGCTGTACTGGCAGCCATCAGCTTGGCTTGTCGCTGAGCAGAGCTCCCGCTGTGGGAGCACATTGACCACCAGGGGACAGCTCCTGCATTGAGCATCTGGCCCTGGTGGTCAGTGTGTGTCATAGTGACCAGTCATTTCCAGTCGTTCTGCTGGTACGGTCAATTTGCATATTACCTTTTTATTCTATAGGATAGAGGCCTGGTGAATGGGTGGGGGCTGGCTGGTTTGCCCTGAAGGGTATCCCAGGTCAGGGTGGGGGTCCCACTGGGATGCCTGGCCATCCTGGGTGAGGGGCTGAGGGCTGTTTGCAGGCTGGCCACAGCCCCTTCAGGGTGGAGGGTCCTGCTGGGGTTCCTGGCCAGCCTAGGTGAGTGGCTGATGGTTGTTTACAGGCTGCCCACAGTCCCTTCAAGGTGGGGGTCCCTGCTGGGGTGTATGGCCAGCCTGGGTTAGGGGCTGAGGGTCGTTTTCAGGCTGGCCACACCCCCTTCAGTGTGGGGGTCCCTGCTGGGGTGCCTGGCAAGCCTGGGTGAGGGGCTGATGGCTGTTTGCAGGCTGGCCACAGCCTCTTCAGGGTGGGGGCCCCCACTGGGGTTCCTGGGCAGCCTGGGTTAGGCGCTGAGGGCTGTTTTCTGGCTGGCCACACCCCCTTCAGAGTGGGGGTCCCCACTGGGGTGCCTGGCCAGCCTGGGTGAGGGGCTGATGGCTATTTGAAGGCTGGCTAAACCCTCTTCAGGTTGGGGGTCCCTACTGGGGTGCCTGGCCATCCTGGGTGAGGGGCTGAGGGCTGTTTTCAGGCTGGCCACACCCTCTTCAGGGTGGGGGTCCCCACTGGGGTGCCTGGCCAGCCTGAGAGGGGCTGATGAATGTTTGCAGGCTGGCCACAGCCCCTTCAGGGTGGCAGGTCCTGCTGGGGTCCCTGGACAGTCTGGGTGAGGGTCTGAGGGCCGTTTTCAGGCTGGCCACACCCTCTTCAGGGTGGGGGTCCTCACTGGGGTGCCTGGCCAGCCTGGGTGAGGGGCTGATGAATGTTTGCAGGCTGGCCACAGCCCCTTCAGGGTGGAGGGTCCTGCTGGGGTCCCTGGACAGTCTGGGTGAGGGATGATGGCTGTTTGCAGGCTGGACAAGTCCCCCAGCGGGGACCCTGACTCCATGAGGGTGTGGCCATCCTGGGTGAGGGGCTGATGGCTGTTTGCAGGATGGCCACAGCCACCAGCCACCGAAGCTCCCAGTGGAGGCTGGTGGGAAGCAGGTTTCTGGGGTTCACTTACCTTCTATAATTGAAATTTTGTTGCCTTTTGCAGAGGCCACTGCCAGCCAGGGCCGGGGGAAGCTTAGCTTCCTCCATCACCGGGGCAACCAAGCCTCCTGCCTGCTCCAGCTCCGTGGCTGCCGCCCATCATCTTGGTTGGGTTAATTTGCATATAGTCACTCTGATTGGCTGGTGGGCTTGGCTTGGGCATAGTGAAGGTATAGTCAATTAGCATATTTTCCTTTTATTAGTGTAGATGTGCACACAGTAGCAAAAATGTGTCATTAATTGATAAATGTATAAACAATGTATGGTACATCCATAAAATGAAATATTATTTGACCATAAAAAGAAATGATGTACTTATTTTTGTGATAGCATGGATAAAGTTTGAAAATATTATGCTGAATGAAGCCAAACAGAAAAGGCCATATATTGTCTGGTTACATTTAGATAAAACTAGAACCCTGGTGCACAAAATGTGTGCACTCAGAGTGGGGGGGCCCTCAGCCCGGCCTGTACCCTCTCCCAGTCAGGAAGCCCTCGGGGGATGTCCAATTGATGGCTTAGGCCTGCTCCCCACAGGGCCTAAGTTCTATCAGTGGGACATCCTTAGCGCTGCCGCAGAGGGGGGAGAGGCTCTTGCCACTGCCACTGCACTAGCCAGCTGTGAGCCAGGCTTCTGGCTGAGTGGTGCTTCCCCTGTGGGAGCATATTTACCACCAGAGGGTAGCTCCTGCATTGAGTGTATGCCCTCTGGTGGTCAGAGTGCATCATAGCTACTGGTCGTTCCGCTGTTCGGTTGATTTGCATATTAGCCTTTTATTAGATAGGACTAGAGGGCCGGTGCACAAAAATTTGTGCACTCATGGGGGAGGGGGGTCCCTCAGCCCAGCCTGTGCCATCTCGCAGTCTGGGACTCCTCAGGGGATGACCACCTGCTGGCTTAGGCCCGCTCCCTGGGGAATTGGGCCTAAGATGGCAATCAGACATCCCTCTGGCAGCCTGGCAGCCCTTGCAGGATGTCCACTTGCCAGCGGGGAGCAGGTCTAAACTGGAGTCAGACATCCTTAGCGCTGCTGAGGAGGCAGGAGAGGCTCTCACCACCACCGCTGTACTGGCAGCCATCAGCCTGGCTTGTGGCTGAGCAGAGCTCCTCCCATGTGAGAGCACCCTGACCACCAGAGGGCAGCTTCTGCATTGAGCATCTGCCCCCTGGTGGTCAGTGTGTGTCATAGTGATCAGTCATTCCCAGTCCTTCTGCTGTTAGGGTCAGTTTGCATATTACCTGTTTACTATATAGGCTAGAGGCCTGGTGCATGGGTGGGGGCTGACTGGTTTGCCCTGAAGGGTGTCCCAGATCAGGGTGGGGGTCCCGCTTGGGTACCTGGCCAGCCTGGATGAGGGGTGATGGCTGTTTGCAGCTGGTCACACCCCCTTCAGGCTGGTGGTCCCCACTGGGGTGCCTGGCAAGTCTGGGTGAGGGGCTGAGGGCTGTTTTCAGGCTGGTGGGGGACTGAAGCTCCCAGGCTCTCCTTTTTTCTTTTTCTTTTTTATTTATTCTGGGATTTATTTACCTTCTATGGCTGTCACTGTAGCTGAGAGCCAGCTCCAGCTCTGAGGCTGTTGCCTGCTGAAAGCAGGTACCTGGGTTTGTTTAGATTCTATAATTGAAACTCTGTTGCCATCATTGGCTGCTCTAAGCTCTGAGGCCACGCTGGCTGAAAGCAGGTACCTGGGGTTTTTTTAGGTTCTATAATTGCAACATTGTTGCATCCGGAGCTCAGAGCTGGGCTGCGGCAGGCGGGGAACCTTGGCTTCCTCCGTCACTGGAGCAAGCAAGCCTCATGTTCGCTTCAGCTGTCTGGCTGCTGGCTGCCATCTTGGCTGGCAGTTAATTTGCATATCTCGCTGATTAGCCAATGGGAAGGGTAGTGAAGTTATGGTTAATTGCCATGTTTCTCTATTATTAGATAGGATAAGAAAGGAGCAAAAGGGGAAGGCCAGACATTATAGGCATGTCATCTGGACAGCTTCACTAGGAAGCTGCAATTTCATACTCTCCAGGGAACCACATAGGGAAGATAGATGCATGCCCAGTGAAGTTGGGGGGATTAGGGGAGGTATTGCCTGTCAATCAAACCTGGGGACAGAGATGGTTGGCCAGAATGGGCGTGGCCACTGCCAGCCCATGACATTGGGGAATACATTATCTCCTGAACAAAAAAGTTTGCTCTCTTGGGACTCTTGTTTGTGGGACAATTGATTCTTGGCTCCCATTGTGTTTGCCCATATGAACAATGGCCATGCAGACCCCACATGCGATGGACTAATGGACTGCAGCAGGGAAACACAATCTAAGCTACCCTGATGCTGGACTGGACCCAGCTCCAACATGGAAAGGAAACTCTGGACGCTGGTTCTTATTTTAGCTCTACTGAGTGCCCAGCTACACTTCTTCTATGACTGGACTAAGGGAAATGGGACTTTGGAAAACCAGGGATGTAATTTCACAGAAACAAAGCTTTCTACTATATTGCTTCCTCCCAGATATCTCAAGAACTCTAACCCCAACAGCAACCAGGGGAGACAAGCCCCTCTCCTATCCTGTAACAATTGGATAGAGACAGAGAACATACTTCTGCTTTTCCCTAACTACAGCAGAGAATACTAGGGATGTGTAACTGCAGTTGGTTTCCTTTCTATATAGCATTAATAGCTTCCCGAGTGCAAATGGAGAAATGAGCCAAATGATCCAATTAATCTTTCCTCATGTAATTTTTGCAATACATGTGGGTAACTTAGTTTCTGTAGAGCAAGTGCACACAGAGATTTAACGGTTGTTATTTTGTAATAAATATAAAATTGATAGCACCCAAATAAATGAAAATGAGAAGAATGAGTTGAACTGGGTTTATTAATTTTCCAATGGTGAAAGGGAAGGATTGGGCCCTTGTAAATATTGTATGTTGATACTGCATGTGATAAATTTAACTCATTTTTATGTTTTCAGAACAGCATCTTTTTCTCTTGCCATTTCTCAAACTATAAATTATTTATAATCTGTTTGCATTTTAAAGCTTTTTTCCTACAAATATGGAATTATATAGATTGCCTTAAAGCTCCATGGGGGTGAGATAGACCCTCTATAACAGAAACCTAAATCCAGAGAAGGGAACAGACCTTGCAAAGATAGAGGAAAGCATAAGTGTTTTTTTTTTTTTTCTGTATGGTGCCAATGAGACAGGCTAGTAAGCCAGGACAAGCAGAATAGGGAAACTGAGACAGATAGTTAAACAGCAGTTTGCAGCCATCTAGAAAATCTAGATGCCAAGGAGTTTGTAGTCATCTAGTAAATCCTATCTTCCCTAAACTAAGGACACTTAAAAATAAAGTTTGTACCTCTCCACCCCAATCAGAGGGTAAAGCATTTAAATCACTCTACTCAGGAGACAGATAGCATAAATACAGTTAGTGCCATTTGCCAACTATACCCAAGGACATATGAAGTTCAAAGAATACACCTTGCCCAGCTGGTGTGGCTCAGTGATTGAGTGTCAACCTATGAACCAGGAGGTCATGGTTCGATTCCCGGTCAGGGCACATGCCCATGCTGAGGGCTCAATCCCCAGTAGGGCTGTGCAGGAGGCAGCCCATCATTAAGTCTCTCTTATCGTTGATGTTTTTATCTCTCTCTCTCTTCTTTTTCCTTCCTCTCTGAAATCAATAAAAATATGTTAAAAAAGAGAATACACCTCATTTTGGTACATCAGCATAAAGCTGATGATTATTCTATTAAGATCTTCCCTTAAGACTTCCCTTAAATGTCCAGCCTTTAAAACCCCTCAAAACAAAGGTGTAGAGTGGACTCTACCTCACAGGAGCATGGCTTTGGCTTTCCCATGCTTCTTTTTTCCCCACAGGCACGCATTTCATAAACTCTAAGAGATCCCATGAGGCTTGCAACCAGGGCAGCAATGGCAGTGGCAGTTCATCCCTGTCAACCTCCCTGAACCTGTCCCCAAGGGCCCCTTTTCTCTGGCTTCTTAGTGAGCCAAAGTGTGGTAGGCAGGTAGGTAGACATGAGCAGATTAAGGACAATAGGCCAGGAACAGATGGTCACCCAGATAAAAAGCCCCAGGTGCCTAGCAAAGGTGGGATCTAGTGCCTACTAGGTTGGATCTCACCCCAAGGGTGACCTTTCCTCCCCTGGCATATTGATGGTCATGAGGTTTAGACCCCCCTGACTTCTCCTCCCTAGAGATAACATCTATGTCTCAGTTGTATTTCAGCTCCAGGCCCAGAAAAGCCACAAAACCTGACAAGTGGCTCCCAGCTGATCTCAGGACCAGCTGCATTGGATAATAACCCCCTGCCTTAGTGCCAACCAATCAATCAGTGGAGACCTGGACCCTGAAAGGACACACCTGGAAAGCTACTGAATATTTTATTGAGATCTTCCCCTGGGACCTCCCCTAAAATCTCCACCCTTAAAACCCTTAGGATGGAGGACCCAGCGTGTTCTCCCTCCTTGGACCATGCCTGGGCTTTTCCCTTCCCCACTCCCATTCCCCCAGATGCATTACCATTAGCTTCCTCACTCCCAAGCTTTGAGGGCCCTTCCTTTACCTCTATGACTTGTTTCCTAAGCCCATTTCTTCTAGGAATTCTACCTCTGTGATTTTCCATTTAAATGTTCTCTTATAGTTAGTGTGTTGGCTCTGAATTCTTTCGTAGACAGAATTTAAGTACTGAGGTTGCTGATCCCAGATCCAGTCTGAACCCATGGGTCTAAAATTTGGTGCTGTGTCCTCTGCTCACAACAAAAGAAGACCAGCCTTGGCTCATTTCACTAGCCCTTTCTTGTTTCACTGAGTCCAGCTTTTAATAAAGGTCTTCTAAAATTCACCTGAACTTCTGTTGTAAAATTTTTCCTACATGAAGTCAAAAAAACACGCACTACCAGCTGGCCCTATCCAAACCCTATTGGGTTCATGTCCCCTTTTTAGCAATGCCAACACTGCCTTCTTACATTAGCAACTTGATAAGAATCAGATCCCATAAATCTACCCATGTTGTGTAAAGGAGGAAAAATAATTTTTCCTCTAATCTTCTACATTCTTGGCTGAGATCCACTCTGTGATAAAAAACAGATTACCAGGAGAAAAATCAACAGAAGTTAATCACATGTATATCTCCTTTATACATAGGAGAGACCCCAGAAAAGAGCAACTCCCTGAAATGGCCTAGGCATCACCTTAAAAAACATCTCTAGCTAAAGACAAAAGAAGATGGATCTTGGAAGCTGGGAAGTTATGGGAGGTTACAGATAAAGCACAGTAAACAAGGGTAAGTGAAGAAGACACTCTTACAAGTGGAGATTTCCCATTGTAAATGTTAATTTCTCTTACAAAAGGGTACCTTCTACTCAGTTTTTTTTAAATATATTTTATTGATTTTTTACAGAGAGAAAGGGAGAGAGATAGAGAGTTAGAAACATCGATGAGAGAGAAACATCGATCAGCTGCCTCCCGCACATCTCCCACTGGGGATATGCCTGCAACCCAGGTACATGCCCTTGACCGGAATCGAACCTGGGACCCTTCAGTCCGCAGGCCGACGCTCTATCCACTGAGCCAAACCGGTTCCGGCCTACTCAGTTTTTATAGCTTCTCCTATGCCTGCTTTTTAAAAAAATAATCAGCTTAAAATAATCTTTATGCCAGAGAAGCATATTTTGGGAGTGACAAATTCTTCTCTCCTTCAATTAAATGAGTCCTGATCATGACAAATATTTTTAGAAGAACTAGGGATTGTGGATTATTCAAAGAACAAAAATTAACCAATAGATGTTCTTCATATGTTGAATATTCAACTAAGCAGTTTTCCCTTCATATTCTTTTCAGGCTTTGGGTAATATAAAGATATAAATAGACCCACTATATTGTCTTGGATTAATGCATGACATTATCAATGGGGAATTTTGAATAATAGGAGGCTAAACCAGCATTTATTGTATAGGTAGAATCAACACTTCCCCTCTCCCCCTTCAAAAATGATAGTCAATTTTGAAAATCCTTATAGTAGCCCTGGCTGGTTTTGCTGCGGTTAAAGCATGGTTGCCCACACACCAAAAGGTTGTGGCTTCTATTCCCAGTCAAGGGCATGTACCTGGGTTGCAGGTTTGATCCCCAGTCCCAGTTAGGTTGGGTGCAGGAGGCAGCCAATCCATGTGTCTCTCTCACATCTCTCTCTCCCTCTTTCCCTCTCCCTCCCTTCCTCCCTCCCTCCCTCCCTCCCTCCCTCCAACTTTCTCTAAAAAATCAGTGGGAAAAATATTATTGGGTGAGGATTAACCAAAAAAGAAAAAAAATATATCTGTTACAACTGGAGTGGGGGGGGGGGGGGGTAGGGTGAAAGAGATTAAGTTTGCTTCTCACTGGATATCCATTTAAATCAGCAGTTCTCAACCTGTGGGTCACGACCCCTTTGGCGGTCGAATGACCCTTTCACGGGGGTCGCCTAACACCATCCTGCATATCAGATATTTATATTACGATTCATAACAGTAGCAACATTACAGTTATAAAGTAGCAACGAAAATAATTTTATGGTTTGGTCACAACATGAGGAACTGTATTTAAAAGGCCAGAAGGCTGAGAACCACTGATTTAAATAATGAAGATTCTTATTCTCTCACCTTATAGTAGAGCTATGTGACAGCACAAAGCAATCTTTATGAGGGTGGACTATTATTATGTCTGTCCCAAAATAACCTCAAATAGATTGGAAGACATAGAATTTTAAAATCTTGAGAAGCTTTGAAAATTCAACAAGATTCATTTTTAAGAACTCTGATTAAGAGATGAGTTTGTAAAAACAGATTTCTGTCTAGTTTAGAAGACACCCTGGTGTTTAACTTTTTTCATTTCAGGCTAATCTGGTTTGACATTTCACAAATTAAAGTCATTTGAAATTGAAGCACATTTTCAGAAGTGTTCAACAGATTGAAAATTCAAGATATCTATACATTATCATCTTATTTTATCTCCTTAGGTTTGGCTCTTTCTGATTATATTCCTGAACAATTCATTACTTCATTGGTACCTCATTTGTCATTAATAATTTGGAATTTAGCTAATGCTCTGACTAGATATAGAAATTGGAGGCAAATTGGATTTTCTGCTTTCAAAATTCTTTATTCAATGCCTTTTACTCATCTACTGGTATCTTCCTTCTTCTTCATCATCCCCTCATATCTATCTATCTATCTATCTATCTATCTATCTATCTATCTATCTATCATCTATCTATCATCTATCTTTCATCATCATCATTTATCTATCTCTCTATATATCATTAATCATCTATCTATCCATATTCGTATTATGCCCTATGCTCAACTAAGACTTTATCTTTAAATAAGCCCACATTCTAATGCATGAATATTTTCAGGTTTTATCTTTAAGGGTTTAACTTTTTAAATTATTATTTTTATGTAATACTTCAGATAAGATATATACCTACATATTTATATGCTGTACACATAGAATATATATAAGTTGCAAAGCACAATAAAATAAAAACCCATGTACCTTCTTTTTAAAAAATACGCTTTTATTGATTTTAGAGAGGGAGAGAGAGATAGAAACATCAATGATTAGAGAGAAAATCATTGATGGGCTGCCTCCTGCATGCCCCCTACTGGGGATCAAGCCAGCAACCCGGCATGTGCACTGACCAGGAATCAAACCATGACTTCCTGGTTCATAGGTCAATGCTCAACCACTGAGCAACTTCAACCAGGCCTATGTACCTTCTTAAGAACTAAAATATTATCAACATTTTGCATTTACCTATGACTCCTTTATCTTTATCCCCTGCTTTGTCTATAAGATGTAACCATGATCCCAAATTTTAATTTAATGTTCTTTTGCCCTCTTTTTATTTATACTTTGAAAATATTTAGTTTTGCATATATTTGAGCTTTACAAATCATTATACGTTATGGTTTACTTTTTTCATTATTATATTTCTAAGATGAATTTTTGTTTTTGTGTATTGTAGTTCATTGACTTTTTTCTGCTGTACAGCATTCAATTATTAGTTTGTTATAATAGGTTTGTCTGGTCTATTGTCAATAGACATCTCGGTTAGTCCAGCTTTTTGGGTTTTTTTATTTTTATAAATAAGAGTGATGGAGTGTTATTGTGCATATTTTTAGGTACACATGTACAAGAATACCTCTAAAGTATATACATGGGAGTGGACAGCCAGACTTTAAAGTATATATATCACCAGCTTTACAAAATAGTTCTAAATTGTTTTAAATACCACCTATAGTTGGTACTGCCATACTTTCTTTAGTTTTGACTTGTAAATAGGCATAAAATGGCATCTCACTATGGTTATAATTTGTTTTTCATTGTTTACTAACAAGGTTGAGCATATTTTTACATGTTTATCTGTCATTCTGTTTATCGATAAAACTACATGAGAATATCTTTCCATGGTGATTTTTCATTTTTCATATTGATTTTTACATATTTTAAATATATTCATTACAATAATCATTTTCAATTAGATATGTGGCATATACCTTCTCTCAGGTAGTGGCTTGTCTTTTTCCATTCTCCTTATGTCATTTAGTAAATAAAATGATTATTTTTATGTAAAATATACTAAGTTCTCACTTTTAATGTGATCAAACTTATCAATTTTTAATGAATAGAAGGTTATTTCTTGTTTAAAAATTTTTACCTATATTTATTTGAGAAAGATATTCCCCTATATTTTCTTCTAAACACTTTTAAATGTTAGCATTCACATTTGTGTCATTAGTCAGTCTGGAACTGATTTTTGTGACTGTTATAAGTAAGGATCCAATTTCATGTTGCCATGTAGGAAACCAGTTATTGAGGCATCATTTATTGAATTGTTTCTTCACAGAAAAGTCTACAATGCCAATATCTCTACCATATATCTGCCAATATCTACAATATAGTAATAATAAATCCTTTTATTTGTTTGTTTCTGGTCTCTCTAATCTGTTTCAGTGTTTTATTTCTTTGCACTGTGCCACTGCACCTATTTTCAATATGTATTGTCATATTGCAGGACATGTTCTTCATCATATTCCACTTTTTCAAATATGTCTTAGCTATTCTTAAACTTTTGTTCTTACGGTTGCATATACACAAAGGCACATATTAGAATAATCTCATCAAGTTTTACAAAAACATTAGTGGAATTTTGAATAGAATTGGCCTGAATCTATAGATCAAATTCAGAAAAATTTAAATGTTTATCATATCCAATATATAGATCAGCATTTTTAACGTCTTCTTTAGTAACCTTCAAAATATCTTGTTATTTCTGCAAACAGAGGAAATAAGATAATTACAGACCCAAAGATGATTCATATGTTGGTTTTAGTGGCCAAGTACTTCAAATAACTGTCACTGAATTACTAAAGCACACAGAGAAAAATGTGGAAAAGGGGAAGAAAAGTGGATAATTACACATAGAATTGGAAACTATAAAAATCAAATGGACACACTAGAATTTAAAAAGTCTAAGATCAGGAAATACAGAATCATTGAACAGACTGTCAAACCTCAGAGGGAAGGCAGCAAAGAGGAGGGTGGAGATAAAAGATCAACCAAAGATCTTTTATGCATATAAGCATAACCAGTGGACACAGACAAGGGAGGGGAGTAAAGGCTGGGGACAGGGGCGGGGGCAGTCTGGAAGAGGAGAATGGGGGCAAAGGGGGACATATGTAATACTTTCAACAATAAATAATTAAGAAAATTTATTAGATAATTTAACAGCATACTACATAGAGCAGTAAACTTGAAGACAAGTCTATACAAAATACCTGAAAAGAATCATGCAAAAAATCAAAGAATGAGAAAAATAAGAACATTGGACAAGTAAAACAAAATCATATGTCCAAATTTGTGTAATTGTCTTATAAATAGAGAAGAGAGTAGGAATAAGAATGAAACAATATTTGTAGAGATAATGGCCCAAATTTTTCCAAATATGATAAGCTTCATCCCATAGATTCATAACACAGCAAACTTCAAACTAGATAAATGCAAATAAAAAACTTAGCTTTATTATTGTCAAACTGCTGAAAAACAGTGATGATTATAACATTTTCAAAGCATTGTGAGGAAAAAGACATTTTACCTTTAAATGAACAAAAAGATGGAGAGCTAACATTTCAACAGAAACTATGAAAGCCAAAAGTCAATGTAATGACATCTTTAAAAATGCAGAAATACTTCAAACATAAAATTCTAAATCTAGAAAAAGTATCCTTCAAAAGTAAAGTAAGATAAAGACATTATCAAATAAGCAAAAGATGAAAGAATTCACTGACAACACACCTATATTTCTAGAATTACTAAATGAAGTTCTTCAGCCTGGGAAATAATCCTAGATAAATGGAATGAATTGCAGGAAGGAATCAAGAGCACTTAAAAAAGGTAAATATGTAGATAAATTATTTGACCCACTTTGGTGATATCAACTCTGACTTAAACTTTAAGGGGATCCTTAAGCGTAAAGATCTAGAGTTACAATAATATTAGGCTAGAAGTGACCTTTGAAATATTTTAGCTCAACTCACTTTTTTGGACAAACATGAGATCCATTAGTGATCCAATTTAATGATTCTAACCTTTGAGTTACAAATTTGTTGAGCTCCAAATCATTCACTATCTTTTAGGTCTTTGAATCTTCTTGGAAAAAGCTGTTATCATTATATATAGATATATATATTAGAGACCCATTGCATGAAGAGATTCATGCAATAGGTCTTCCTTCCCCTGGCTGCTGGCACCGGTTTTCCTCTGGCACCCGGGACCCAGGCTTGACTTCTCTGCTGTGGCCTCAGCAGTGAGGCTAGGCTTCTCCACTCTGGTTGCAGTGTAGAAACCAAGCCTCTTCAGTCTTCAGTCATCTTCAGTCTTTGCTCCCCACCTGCATATGCAAATTAACCTCCATCTTTGTTGGATTAATTTGCATACTCATCCTGATTGGCTGGTGGACATAGCAGCGTGACACCAACTTGCATGTTTCTCTTTTATTAGTATACTAGAGGCCCGGTGCACAAAAATTTGTGCACTCGGGGGGGGGGGAGGGGTCCCTCAGCCTGGCCTGTGCCCTCTCACAGTCTGGGACCCCTCGGGAGATAACGACCTGCTGGCTTAGGCCTGCTCCTGGGTGGCAGAGGGCAGGCCCAATCCCTAGGTGCAGCCCCTGGTTGGGCTCAGAGCAGGGATGATTGGGGAGTTGGGGCGCCGCCCCCTGTCATGCACACAGCAGGGCGGATCAGGAGGTTGCAATGCCACACTCAGTCATGCTCAGGGTAGGGCCGATTGGGGGGTTGGGGCACCGCCCCCGTCACACTCAAGGCAGGGTCTATGGGGAGGTTGCGGCACACCCCTGTCACGCACAGAGCAGGGTCCATCAGGGGGTTGGGGAGCTCCCCCCTGTCACTCACAGAGCAGGGTGGATAGGGAGGTTGTGGCCCCGCCTCCTGTCACACACAAAGCTGCAGGGTGATCAGGGGATTTGGGCTCTGCCCCCTGTCACACTAATCCCGGTGCTGGGAGGCCTCTCGGCTCCGCTGATCCCGGTGCTGGGAGGCATATTACCCTTTTACTATATAGGATAGAGGCCTGGTGCACCTGTTGGGGCTGGCTGGTTTGCCCTGAAGGGTGTCCTGGATCAGGGTGGGGGTCCCCACTGGGGTGCCTGGCCAGCCTGGATGAGGGGATGATTGCTGTTTGCAGCTGGTCACACACCCTTCAGGATGGGGGTCCCCACTGGGGTGCCTGGCCAGTCTGGGTGAGGGACTGAGGGCTGTTTTCAGGCTGGTGAATGACTGAAGCTCCCAACCGCTCCTTTTTTTCTTTTTTTTTATTCTGGGCCAGCTGTAGCTTTGAGGCTTGGCTCCATCTCTTAGGCCTCCGCTGCTAAAAGCAGGTTTCTTGCCTTTGTTTACCTTCTGTATTTGAAACAATGTTGCGATCCTGGTGGCTGAAGCCTGATGGACTAAAGCAGGTTTCTGGGGTTTTGTTTAGCTTCTATATTTGTAACATAGTTGCTTAGAGTTGCAGCTCAGAGGCCTGCAGCGGCACGGGGGAACATTGGAGTCCTCCGTCACTGAAGCAAGCAAGCCTCATGTTCACTTTAAGCTGCCTGGCTGCTGGCCGCCATCTTGGCTGGCAGTTAATTTGCATATTGCCCTGATTAGCCAATGGGAAGGGTAGCGGTCATACGCTAATTACCATGTTTCTCTTTTGTTAGATAGGGTATATATAAAATCTGGGTACCTTAGAGTTTTTATGTTGCATGGGCCTGCTTAACTATATAAGAATTTTTTGCACTAAGAAGCTTCAAGATAAGTTCTTAATCCCCTTGAACTTTCTGGAGTGTCAATCTGTTATAAATTTTTGGATCTTACATTAATAGATCTTATATAAAGTAGATTCCACATTTGTAGATGAATAGGTGCTATTGCTTTCTTGGACAAGTTAAGGGTAGATAGATATAGTCATTTTATTTAAAAAATATATTTTATTGATATCAGAGAGGATGGGAGAGGGAGTGATAGAAACATCAATGATGAGAGAGAATCATTGATCGACTGCTTACTGCACGCCCCCTACTGGGAATCGAGTCCGCAACCTGGGTATGTGCCCTTGATCAGAATTGAGCCTGGGACCCTTCAGTCTGCAGGCTGATGCTCTATCCACTGAACCAAACTGGCTAGGGCTATAGTATTTTTCTTTAAAAGAGTTTCCACTAGGACCATGGTCGGCAAACTGTGGCTCGCGATCCACATGCGGCTCTTTGGCCCCTTGAGTGTGGCTCTTCCTAAGTGTTAGGAGTACCCTAATTAAGTTGATAACAATGTACCTACCTATATAGTTTAAGTTTAAAAAATTGGCTCTCAAAAGAAATTTCAGTCATTGTACTGTTGATATTTGGCTCTGTTGACTAATGAGTTTGCCGACCACTGCACTAGAAGATTCAAATGGCATTCTTATGTACTAGGTATAGTGGCTAGGAGGGTATTAAACTATCAAGAACAAAGTCCCAACAACCTTTCCTAACCAGTCCTTCAGGCTGGTAAGTGGTGCAATTGTATCAATTATACTACCATTTAGAACAGGGGTGGGCAAACTTTTTGACTCGAGGGCCACAATGGGTTCTTAAACTGGACCGGAGGGCCGGAAGAAAAGCATGGATGGAGTGTTTGTGTGAACTAATATAAATTCAAAGTAAACATCATTACATAAAAGGGTACGGTCTTTTTTTTCAATAGTTTTATTCATTTCAAATGGGCCGGATCCGGCCCACGGGCCGTAGTTTGCCCACGGCTGATTTAGAATGTTTGCTGCCATACAACATGGCACATAAAAAAAGATTTTCACATAAAGACTCTAGTGGTTTGGATAAATTAACATTTTATAAAGCAAATATTTTCTTTTTACCTTTATTTTATAATTAATAAATTTCTACAAAGTTGACTGATTTTGATCAAATGTCACTCATTAGTAAAAGCTATCTTTTCCAATTTAATGTAGGAATCATTCTGCGATTGTCAAACTAAATGGTAGGCAATCGCTTTTCACATGGTCATATCTGCTGTGACTTTGCTGTCCTCAATGCATGGTATCTCTATTCTTTGATAGAACTAATTGCCATCATGGGGAGGACATGTAGCCTGAATACATTTCTTGCTGATATAGCTGTCTGCATAGCCCAGTTTTGTGAAGTAGGTGTCTAGCAAACAAGAATCTTCTAATTCTGGGAAAGGTCTCTTCTAATTTTTTTTTGTGTGTGTCCCAGACCATCAGCATGGTGGGATCAATTGTTTCTTTGTTTAATTACTTAATCATACACCATTATTGAGAACATGGTAACATAACATTAGATATAGAGAGGCCACTTTACTTTCATATAGAGAAGATCTGGATTGAAATACTGGTTCTGCTACTTACTAAGTAGTAAGTAAGGTTTGGGGCAAATTACTTAAACACTCTAAGATTCAATTTTCTCTTCTTGAAAATAGGAATATCTAGTATAATAACAGAAACTATTGCCTTGTATTTACATTCCTGGGCAAGGTAAAGACTAAGAGAGTATTATAGACAAGTTTTCAGTTTATGACTCTACATATATTATAGCAGGACTACCTTCTTATCCTATCATTTGAATTAAATAAGAAAGAGCCATCAGATTGACAAAAACTGAACATCAATATTCATGATGCCACTGCGTGGAGACAGAACATTTCTGATATTTTCTTAAGCTGTTATGTCTGAATTATAATGAGTATTCCAGAATAAGCAAAGGGCTATACTTTCAAGTCTCCAAAGAACCATTCAGCTCCATGCATCTGTCTGAATTTACATAATGGAGCTCTGCATGCACAAAAAAGAAACTCAAGGAAAAGAAAGCAAGGAAAATAATATGTAGAGATTTCAAGGGCAATTCTCCTGCTTATTAAAATTGTTTCTATAAATTCACATAGATACATCTCTTCCATAAATGACCACCAATGAAATGAAATCCCCTATGCACTCTTGATCCTGAAAGTGGGCAAAGTTAAAGGAAAGGTGGGGTTTTGGGTTCTAATTTTGGGAGGTGCTTCATTAGTATCAGCAAATATAAGATCTTTCCAAAATACTGAAGCTATATTTGAAGTCCATTTGTACATTGTTTACATACAAGGTGAAAGAAAGGCAGAAAAATCAGAAGGAAGTGGACACTTTATTCAGCATGAAAATATCTTGGCTCCTTCACTCTTGAAGGGATCTTGTTCTACGGTAATATCTAATTATAAACACAGAATTAACTCATAATCAGGATCCTCTCTATATAAAACTTTAACAAAATATTTTTAGGGCCCTGACCAATGTTGCTCAGTTGCTTGGGTATTGTTCCATGCACCTAAAGGTTGCTGGTTTGATTAGCAGTCAATGCACATGCCAGGGTTTGGTTATAGGCTTGATTCCCAGTAGGGGGGAGGCAGGAGGCAGCCAATCCATGTCCCACACTTACATCGATGTTTCTCTCTCTCCCTCTCCCTTTTTCTCTATAAAAATCAATTTTTAAAACATCTTTAAAATATATCTTTAGGAAACAAAACATCATTTTCTTAAGAATATTAAATGTATATTGCATTTGGAGCTGTTGGATTCAAGGGCACAGTCAGTCTATGACAATATCTAGTTATCCATAAGTACATGGACAAAGTTTTATCTGTAGCTAGAGCCAAAGAGCCCAATCTGAATGTATAAGGTCAGTCCAGAGAAACCAAGTTCTGTGGTTTGAAGGTCTTAGGTTCAAACAAGAAACCATGGGTTAGATATTACCCAGAGTTCTTTTTACCTTGGATAATACTACCTAAAATAAGTCTTGATATCTGGCATTCAAGACAATTTATTTACTCAAAGAATGTTATCACACACAAAATCTCATTCCCAAGTCCCATTCTTTACTGCATAATTACATTTTCAACATAATAAAACTCCAGAACAATGAAATGACGCCATTGTCTGTGTCCATGGGTTATGCATATATGCATACAAGTTCATTGATTGATATCTTCCTACCCACCTTCCCCTACCTTCCCTCTGAGGTTCAATAGTCTGTTCATTCTTCTGTGTCTCTGGGTCTATTTTTGATCATCAGTTTATTTGGTTTATTAGATTCCACATATGAGTGATATCATGTGATATTCATCTTTCTCTGACTGACTTATTTCGCTCAGCATAATATTCTCCAGGCCCATCCATGCTATTGCAAATGGTAAGAGTTCTTTCTTTTTTACTGTTGTGTAGTATTCCATTGTATAAATGTATCATAGTGTTTTTTTTATCCACTCATCTGCTGATGGGCACTTAGGCTGTTTCCAAGTCTTAGCTATTGTAAATTGCACTGTTATGAACATCAGGGTGCATAAATTCTTTTTGATGAGTGTTTAAGATTTCTTGGAAAATATTCCTAGAAGTGGGATGACTGGGTCAAATGGCAGTTCCATTTTTAATTTTTTGAGGAAACTCCATATTGTTTTCCACAGTGGCTGCACCAATCTGCATTCCTACCAGCAGTGTACTAGGGTTTCTTTTCTCCACAACCACACCAACACTTGTCTTTGGTTGATTTGTTGGTGATAGCCATTCTGACAGATATGAGGTGATATTTCATTGTCATTTTGATTTGCATCTCTCAAATGATTGGTGACTTTAAGCATTTTTTCATATGTCTCTTGGCTTTTTGTATGTCCACTTTGGAGAAGTGTCTATTTAGGTCTTTTGCCCATTTTTAAATTGGATTGTTAGTCTTCCTTTTGTTTCATTGTATGAATTTCCTATATTTGTAGATTAACCCCTTATCAGATGTATCATTGGAAAATATGTTCTCCCATGTAGTGGGCTCTCTTGTTATTTTGATGATGGTTTCTTTTTCAGTGCAGAAGCTTTTTATTTTCTATTTAAGCCTTTATTTTCATTCTTTTTGTATGTTTAATTTTATGTGTGTATAAATCACAGAATGCTGACCAAATATTTGTGCCCATATCTGAGCACAGTAAATATCTCTAAGATAGATCTTAAGAAGTACACTTATTGGGTCAAAATATATTAAAAATGATAAAGCTTTGTTATCAATTGCCAAATTGCATCTCACAAAGGTGCTGTCATTTATACTTCTACCAGTTGTGTGGTAAATTTCTTTTAACAGTTATGTAAGCAGGTATAGGAGGTACAGAATAACATCATATTTTCAAGATAAACCTGGAGAAACCAGTAAGATTTTGACCTTTTTCTTTAAAGATAAGTCTTCCCTTTTCTATCTATTGCTTTATCTGTTCCTAATTCACTCTAAAACTTTGTGAAAGTCACTTAAACATGGTAGAATAACCTTCTCATTGGCTTACTGGAAACTACTTTTATTTTCTAAAAAACTTTATCATACTGATGCATTAATTGGGCTTTGCATATTTTCTAAGAGAAATTGTAAATATTTTTATTTTTGTAATAATAAAAAGTGACACTGAATAATTTTTGGAAGGCCATCTGATAAACAAGAAGTAACTGCCATTCACTTGCAGGTTTCATACTTTTCATTTTGTGTTTAGGATTGCACAGACACCAAGAAGTATTACTACTTTTGTTATAATGGAATAATAAAAAAAATGGATGAGGGTAGATTTAATATGTGAAAGTTGCATTCTTGCAAAATGACACTGAACAAATAAAAGACTTTCATTTAATCAAAAACAATGAAAAATAATGTGTACTTTAAACATTTAAATGTAAACCACTTAAATTCACATTTATTTACCTGCATTTTGATACAGGGCCAGGACCTTTCTTGTGGATCCAATGACTAGATTGTTATACTAGAGGCCCAGTGCACCAAATTGATGCATGGGGGGGAGGGCAAGCCCAGCCTACACCCTCTCGCAATCTGAGACCCCTTGGGGAATGTCTGACTGCCGGTTTAGGCCCAATCCCACAGGACATCCCTCTAGCAATCTGGGACCGCTGGCCTGCCTGCCTTCCTCATCGCCCCTAACTGACTCACCTGCCTGCCTGATCACCCATAACCACTCTGCCTGCCTGCTGGATTGCCCCTAACCCCTCTGCCTGATCGCCCCTAACCACTCTGCCTGCCTGCCTGATCGCACCTAACCACCTCTACCTGCCTCTAACCACCACTCTGCTTGTCTGCCTGATCCCCCTAACTGCTTGCCTGCCTGCCTCATCACCCATAACCACTCGCCTGCTTGTCTGATCACCGCTAACCACCTCTGCCTCGGCCCCCGCTGCCACGGCTTCATCCAGAAGGATGTCTGGAATGACGTCCAGAAGGTTGTTTGGCTGTCCTGTCTAATTAGCATATTACGCTTTTATTATTATAGATTTCTTATCATTTATACCCATTTGGCAATTTTTTAAAATAGAAAATTTAAACCCATTGTGAAACAATGATTACTGCTAGATTTTTTGCCAGTATTTTATATTTGTCCTGACTATCAATAATTCAATAGTTTAGCTATTTATTTTTTAAGACATCTAACATTTATTTTTATAGAAACAATCATTCTCTTCCTTATCACCACTATTTATCAATTAGACTTGTTGGCAAAGGAAAACCAATCATGTTCTTTAGGCAAGAGAGTGACGTCAGATTTGCATTTTAGAAAGATTATTTGAGCTGCAATTTGTAGAATTCACTGGATAATGCAAGGCTAGGGGCAGACAGACCTGTTCAGATGCAGTTGCAATAGTCCTGGTGAGAGATAATGGTGTTATAGATTATGAGAGAGACAGGATTAAATAAATATAGAATTTTGAGAGAGAACCCAAAGGACTTGGCCATCTTTTACATATTCCTTCCCTTACCTTCACCAAGAGATTTCTTGCTTGATACACACTCTTTAAAAGATAATGTACTTACAAAGTTTAGAAAGGATGTCTAAATAAGGAATGGATGTATGGTTTGGCAAGATCATAAGTGTGAGGGAAAGACTGAGTAGAGAGAAACAATGAACTTGGTTTTATAACATGTTGAATTTGAGGGTTTGTTCTTACTCTATTCAATTTTTCATTCAGATTACATAGTATTACTACCTGGTGTAAAATCCTTCAATGACTCTCCACATAAGTATTAAGTAACGATTTACAATGGTTTATAAATCTCTTCATCATCTGAATCTATCTTTCAAGTGTTATATTTTGGTACTTCTCACTTGCCACTCTCTATTACAGCCTATTGAACTATACAGTTTCAAAATGTGCCTTCTCCAGCCATTGGTTCTTTGTAAAGCATGTCCCAAAATTCACGCAAGAAGTAATTTTGAAAGAAAACACAGGTTTATAATTAAAAATTAAAAATTTTTTATTGATTCATAAAGTATACTGTATAGGGTTATATATCGAATAGCAATAAATATTGGTATATGAGCTTAGCAAAGGAAAGTGATGTATCAACACTTGTTTGTCATGTGTACATTTCTATGCACTCTCCGCGATATTATAAATGTGCCTAAAGCCACTAACTAGCTCAATAAAATAAACATGCTACTGCAGCTTGTTATAAGATATAATTATGAGAAAAAAACAATAAATATTGGGTAATCTATAAAGTAATGGGGAAAGAAGCCAGGATACAGAGGCTTTGGGAGATATTTTTTAAAGTTATTATTTCCAATGATTCTTATTTCTACATATTTGTGCTACTGCAGCTTGTTATAAGATATAATTATGAGGAAAAAAAACAATAAATATTGGCATATGAGCTTAGCAAAGGAAAGAGATGTATAAACACTTGTTTGTCATGTGTACATTTCTATGCACTCTCAGCGATATTATAAATGTGCCTAAAGCCACTAACTAGCTCAATAAAATAAACATGCTCAAATAGTTTGGGGTTTTCATTCAAATTAATATTTAAACATTTTGTAATATACTGGGGTTGTATGTTGAAACTATTTATGATTAAATACTCATTGAAAATTATGCACCCTAAATTGTAATTAGAGATTATTCCTTTTGCAAATATAAATTAAATTTTACAGTAAAGAAAGGATATTTTACTATGCCTTGCTTGATATATCCTCGGTACCCAAATGTATCACCAAAATATGCTTTTAACTTTGGATATTCTTATACCAATCTTAACATGTTATCTTAGTTTCTACTCTCTAATCACACTCAGCTTCAAAAAGCTTCACTAAGGTAACTAGATTTCGGACACAAAATAAATCTTTACTTCTCTGAAGCTGACAATAATGGTATGAAAATTCTCTCATGGTAAACTTTGGTATCCATTCACCACAGGATGTAAGAATGACATAATGAAAGGAATAGGACTTTATCACATCATTTTTTTAAAAAATGTGTCTTCTAAAAGCAATTTCAAATATCAAGAAAGAAGTTAGTAAGTTTTGAAAACACTTAAAACTAATGATTCCCAATTGACTCATTAATTTTAGTCTTTGTCCACATCCTGGTCTAACATCATAAATACTACAAGAAAAAAATGAGCTGATTATCTGTTAGGTAACACTGGCACTATGGTAGGATGTTTCAGCAATAATAAATTATGGACATATATAATTTTTAATATATTTTGTTTTATGAATTTGGGTAAATTAATAGTTAAAGCTTGGCTATATAGAGTTTATATTCACCAACTTATTTAAAACATAAAAAATTCTTAGACTCGGAGAAACTAAGATAGCGGCATAGGTAAACACCGGGAAATTGCTGCCTCCCACAACAACTTCAAAAATACAACGAAAAGACAAAACGGACATCATCCAGAACTACAGGAAGGCTGGCTGAGTGGAAATTATACAACTAGAAGGAAAGAAAAGCACACTGAAAGTCAGAGGAGCTGCAGAAGTAAAGTGCAGAGGTAAGGAGGCTTGCGCGCGGGTGAGCGCGCGCACGGAAAGGGGCTGGCACCCGAGGACGCAGCTGTCTTTTTGAATCAGGAGGGAGTCACAAGCTCCCGACTGCTCTGAACTCTGGTTCTGGGAAGTCTCTGGGGACCGAGGACTCATACAGGGAGAAACTGGACTGTCTGGCAGCAGGCAGAACTCTAAACTTGAGGGCGGCTTTCCCTCAGAGGTGCTTGCAGCAATTGTCGGGAAACTGAGACACGCGGCCCCTTAGGGCAGGGCTGAGGATCCCTCATAGATGCTTGCTCTGCCCTTTGATTCCCTGAGACCCTGCCCCACCCAGGCTGTGGCAGAGGCTTTTGCATATGAATGCCCCGGCCCTTTGCAACCTGAAAATTACCTAACAAAGTGCAGCTGGGACAGACAGACCCAGAACTTCCAAGAGAAGGCCCAAGGCCCCACAGCAGCTTGCATTGCTTCACAGCTGGGCCTCATCAGGGCACCTCCAAACTCCAAAAAAGGAAGGGGAATCTGCAGTTCTCTTCATAGCTCCTGCCGGGTAACCTCAGGCAGAGGCTAAATTAGCACCTCCTTAGATCCAAGAGCCAGTGTACCCAGTTGTCAGAGGGGGACCATCTGGATTACAACTCCTCAGATCCATAAGGGACACACTCAGGGGGCAGACTCAGTGAGCACCAAAGCCCCACTGAAGCAAGTCTTGCCCCAGAAGGGTGTCTTCAGCACAGAAGTTCTCCCACTGCAAACACAGCTGATTCTCACTGCCAGTTGGCCTGGAGGTCAATTCCTCCCAGTGATCCTACAACAATCAAGGCATAACTACAACAAGACTGTGCACAAAGCCCACAAGGGGGTGCACCAAGAGTGTCCACCTCAGGTAACTGGGGAGGCTGAGCCACTGGGCCCTATAGGACACCTAGCACATAAAACCACTCTACCAACACAGAAGCATAAAAAAATGCGGAGACAAAGAAACAGGTCACAAATGACAGAAATGGAGGAAAGCAAACGACTGGATATAGAGTTCAAGGCCACGTTTATAAGGTTTTTCAAGAATTTTATGGAAACGGCCGATAAATTTAGTGAGACCCTGGAGGATATGAAAAAAGACCAACTAGAAATTAAGCATACACTGACTGAAATAAAGAATAATATACAGAGATCCAACAGCAGACAAGAGGATTCCAAGAATCAAGTCAAAGATTTGAAATACAAAGAAACAAAAAATACCCAACCGAAAAAGAAAAAAGAAAAAAGATTCCAAAAATATGAAGATAGTGTAAGGAGCCTCTGGGACAACTTCAAGCGTACCAACATCAGAATTATAGGGGTACCAGAAGAAGAGAGAGGGCAAGATATTAAAAACCTATTTGAAGAAATAATGACAGAAAACTTCCCCTACCTGGTGAAAGAAATAGACTTACAAGTCCAGGAAGTTCAGAGAACCCCAAACAAAAGAAATCCAAAGAGGACCACACCAAGACACATCATAATTAAAATGCCAAGAGCAAAAGACAAAGAGAGAATCTTAAAAGCAGCAAGAGAAAGACAGTCAGTTACCTACAAGGGAGTACCCATACAACTGTCAGCTGATTTCTCAACAGAAACCATACAGGCCAGAAGAGAGTGGCAAGAAATATTCAAAGTGATGCATAGCAAGAACCTACAACCAAGATTACTTTGTCCAGCAAATCTATCATTCAGAATAGAAAGTCAGATAAAGAGCTTCACGGATAAGAAAAAGCTAAAGGAGTTCATCACCACCAAACCAGCATTATATGAAATGCTGAAAGGTATTCTTTAAGAAGAGGAAGAACAAAAAGGAACTCTTACCATTTGCCACAGCATGGATGGAACTGGAGAGCAGATAAATACCACATGATCTCACTCATTTGGGAAATATAATGAACAACATAAACTGATGAACAAGGACTGATCCAGAGACGGAGAGGCATTGATTGGACTGTCGGGCCGTGGAGGGAAGGTAGGGGAGGGTGGGGGTAAGGGGGAAAGATCAACCAAAGGACTTATATGCAAGCATATAGGCCTAACCAATGGACATGGACAACGGGGGGGGGGGGGTTGAGGTGAGGGCTTGAGCGGGGGGGGCTGGGCGGGGGGTGTAGGGGGTAACGTGGGGATAAGGACACATATGTAATATCTTAATCAATAAAATATATACATAAAAAAATTCTTAGACTCCTTCAATATTCACATCTTCAAAACACAAATGCATGTTTGTTTGCTTACCCTTTGTTTCACTAGACATCATTAATACTTCATCCACAGTAACATGATTTAGTGAATAGGCATTTGTTTAGGATTTACCTTACATAAATTTACAGCATGGTGTCTGTATGTTTTATATATATATATATATATATATATATATATATATATATATATATTCCTTTATATCTTTTAAAATATTTTTTCTTGGGAGAGGGAGATATGTAATTGTTTCACATTTAATGAAATACAGTCCATTGTTCTCAATCAAGACAATATGATCCATTCTAAAATTATTCCTTTCTCCACCAACCTCACAGAAATCCTAAATATTATACAAAGAAATAATTTCATTGACATTAAAGTTTCTCCTATTCATGGGAAATTCAGCAAAAAAAAATCCAATATTTATGTAATAAGAGTCACAGAAAGAGAGGAGAAAGAGTGTGAGCTGAAAAAATATTTGAAGAAACGAAGGCTAAAAATTTTCAACTTTAGCAAACCTACAGTTTCAAGAAGCTGAGTTAACCACAAGCAGGATAAGCATAAAGATATCCCTGACAAGACACATAATAGTTAAATTTTTGAAAAATTGAAGACAAAGAAATATTCTTGAAAACAGTGAGAAAGAAATGACATTTGCTTTATAGGGGAAAAAAGAATTCAAATGACAGGCAGCTTCTCATATTAAACTATCAATGGCAATACAGAGTGGCACAACATTATCCATGTGTTGAAAGAAAAGAATTGTTGATTTAGAATTTTATTTATTTTATATCTAGTGAAAATATCCTTCAGGAATAAAGGAAAAAACAAGCTATTCTCAGATGATGGAAAATAAGAGAATTTGCCACCAGCAGGTTTACTCTAAAAGAATGGCTGCCGAAACCGGTTTGGCTCACTGAATGGAGCGTTGGCCTGCGGACTGAGGAGTCCCAGGTTCGATTCTGGTCAAGGGCATGTGCCTGGGTTGCGGGCCCATCCCCAGTGGGAGATGTGCAGGAGGCGGCTGGTTGATGTTTCTCTCTCATCGATGTTTCTGACTCTCTCTATCTCTCTCCCTTCCTCTCTGTAAAAAATTAAAAATATATATATTTAAAAAAATAAAAATAAATAAAAGAATGGCTGAAGGAAGCTGTTTAAACAGAAGGGAGAGAATAAAATAAAAAACATTGGGGCACCAAGAAGAATAAATACAGAAAGCAAAAAATTAATAAATGCAATAGGTTTTCTTTCTGATCTTCAGTTTTCCAAATTATGGTAGGTAGTTGAAATTAAAAATTATAACACTGACTAATGTAGTTTTAAATGTATGTAGGGGAGCTATTTAACACAATTATAATATAGTGTAGGTGAAGAGACATAAAGAAAGATGAGACCTCGGTACCAAGATCTATTTCAGGGAATGCTGTCCAGGGATTTGTTCATCATGTGTTATATAATTAATTTAGGACAGGTTTGCCTGCTGTAGCTTATCCATCAGAAGGAATACCTGTAGCTATGACAGCTGTTATAAAGCTGACACAATTCCTCTACAAGGGGATGTTTCTGGTTGCTAAGGTTGGCATTTCTATCATAGGAAGAAATGTTCCAGGAGTGTGCATGGCATCTATGTTTTGCATAATTTGTCAGACAGCCACATTATAAAATTGCCTTGACAAACAGTTATGGTTGTGTCTTTAAGTGATAGGATATATGCAAGATGGACCCAACATTGCACTGTGGATACTTAAATATGTTTATGTGCTATTAGAATAGAAGAGGCTGTATATAGAAATGTTTCTTTGAAGCAGTATTTGCAAAACATGCAAACGTCTATATCTGTATTTAGAAAAAACAAAACAGGCATTTGTTGCAAAAAAAGAGACATAAAGAAAGATAAGGTTTCTACACAGCACCCAAACTAGAAAAATGATGGCACACACAGACTGATAATTTAACATGCAATATCTAGGGAAACTACTAAAAAGTTATAAGAAAATATAATAGAAACAATAGTTATATCAAAATAAAATTCCAGAAAAATGTTAATGTAAGCCACAGGAAATTAAGGAAATGAAAACAAAGAGAAAAAAATAAAATGGCAGATTTAAATTCTAACATATCAATAATTACATAAAATATAAAGACTAATTATACCATATTAAAAGGCAGAGATTAGAAAAGTCGATAAAAAATAAAGAACCAAATGTTAAGCTGTATATAAGAAACTCATTCAATACGTAATGGCAAATGTGGGTTGAAATTAAAAGGAAAAAAAGATATAACTTACAAATGTTTATAATAATATCAATAATAAAGCAGGATTGTGTATAATAATATCAAGATAAACTGGATTTGAGTGCAAAGAAAATCACCAGGGATGGAGATCCATTATACAATGATAAAAGTGTCAATCCACTGAAAACATATAGAAATATATATATATATATATATATATATATATATATATATATATTCCAGAAAACAAAAACAAGGTGTAAAATATGTGAAGCAAAGACTAATAGAATTGAAAGGATAAATAAACAAGTCTACAATTGTGGTTTGAGATTTCAAAACTCTAATCTCAAAAATTGGTGGAACAACTAGACAGAAAGTCAGCAAGAATAAAGAACAACTCAAAACCACCATAAACCAATAGTATTTAATAGAGCATTTATAGAACATCCCCTAGACACAAGATTATACTTATTTTCAAACACTCCTGGAACATTTATCTAGACACAAAATATCCTGAGCCATAATAAAACTCAACAAATATAACATAATTGAAAATGTTCTCTGATCACAATAGAATCAAACTAGAAATCAATAAGAAAAAATATTAGAAAATTTCTAAACACTTGGAAACAAAACAACACACTTATAAATAATCCATAGATTAAAGAGAATGTTTGTAAAAAATTGTTGACATTACTACAGATATCCTCCATTTCCCCCTTCCCCCCCCCCACACAGTCTGTGCCTCACCCAGACCTTCATCACACTATTGTCTGTGTCCATGGCCTATGAATATATGCATATAAGTCCTTTGGTTAATCTCTTCCTGCTCCCCTCCCCTCTGAGATCTGTCAGTCTATTCCATGCATCCATGTCTCTGGACTTACTTTGTTTGTCAGTTTATTTTGTTCATTATATTACATATATAAGTGTGATCATGTGATATTTGCCTTCCTTTGACTGACTTACTTCTCTTAGAATAATTATCTCCAGGTCTATCCATGATGTCACAAAAGGTAACATCCTTGTTTTTTACATCTGCATAGTATTCCTTTGTGTAAATGTGCCACAGCTTTTTATCTACTCATAAAGAGGAAGTCTTAAGTTAAATCAAGAAGCCCATTGATCATCAGTTTATGTTGTTCATTATATTCCATAAATGAGTGAGATCATGTGATATTTATCTTTCTCTGACTGGCTTATTTCGCTTAGCAGAGTGGTTGGCAAACCGCAGCTTGTGAGCCACATGTGGCTCTTTGGCCCCTTGAGTGTGGCTCTTCCAAAAAATACCACATGTGGGCGCACACGTACAGTGCAATTGAAACTTCTTGGCCCAAGCGCAGAAATTGGTTTTCGTCCTGGGCAAGTCTATTTTGAAGAAGTGGCGTTAGAAGAACTTGGGGGTGGACATATAGAGAGGATGAATGAAAGAAGATAGACGAAACAAGTATACAAGACGAGTGTGGATGGGAGAGTTGGAAGGGGTCGACCTCAGCGAATGTACCTCAATCAGATTGAGGACATTTTTAGCAAAGTCCAGCTTTGGAGTACCCTAATTAAGTTAATAACAATGTACCTACCTATATAGTTTAAGTTTAAAAAATTTGGCTCTCAAAAGAAATTTCAATCGTTGTACTGTTGATATTTGGCTCTGTTGACTAATGAGTTTGCCGACCACTGGCTTAGCATAATGATCCAGAGACAGAGAAGCATTGATCAGACCATTAAACCTCAGAGGGAAGGTAGGGGAGGGTGGGGGTAAGGGGGAGAGATCAACCAAAGGACTTGCATGCATGCATATAAGCCTAACCAATGGACACAGACAACAGGGGTGTGAGGGCATGAGTGGGGGGGGTGGGGGCAAATGGAGGGATAAGGACACATATGTAATACTTTAATCAATAAAGAAAAAAGGAAAACCATTGAATTGAATGAGATGAACTGCAACATAACAAAATTTGTGGGATTCAGCTAAAACAGTACTGATAGGAAAATTTATAGCTATAATGCTTACAACAGATAAGATGAAAAGTTTCAAATAAAAACATCTAAGCTCCTACCTCAAGAGCATAGGAGAAGAGCAAAATATACCTAAAGGGAACTATACTGATCAGAGCAAATCTAAATAAAATTGAAAACAGAAAAAAATACATGAATCAGAAAGCTATTCTTTTAAAATGTAAAATTATCAAACTTCTACTAAAACTGACAGAAACAGATAGAAGACACAAATTACTAATATCAGGAATAAGATGGGATATTACTACAGACCATGTAGACATCAAAAGGATCATAGGAAACCATATGGACAATTTTATTTACACAAATTGAAAAACTTAAATGAAATGTACAAAGTCATTGAAACTCATTTTACAACTCATCCAATATAGAAAATATAATTCAAACAGCTCCATAACTACTAAGAAAATTGAATTTATAATTACAAACTCACACCCAAAATAATCTTTAGACCTTAAGGGCTTCACTGAGAATTTGACAAAATGTTTACAGAATTAATGCCAAGTCTAGATAATCTCTTTGCAAAAATAAAAATTGAGAACACTTCCCATTTAATTTTATGAAGCTAGTATGACCCTGGTACCAAAACTAGACAAAGATAGTTAAAGCGACTATTATAAAAAAGACAATAGATAATAAAAAATGTCATTATGTGAGGTGATAGAAGTATTAATCTTGAGGTGATTATTGTGCAATATATATGTCAAATCATTACATTGTATACAATGTTAGTTAATTATATCTCAATAAAGCTGGAAAATACATAAGCAAACAAACAAATAAATAAGTAGTGGTTTGTTCTTTAAAATAAAACATTAAAATGACTAGATGTTGTATTTTGGAGAAAATATTTCAAATTAAGATGTTATTAATATCTTTCTAACAGTTGTAAAACTAATACTGTGCCTAAAGTACACTAAACAAAATTTGGTAGAACTTGAAGGATAAGTAGACAAATTTGCAATTAGAGGCAGAAATTTCAGCATCTATCCCTCAATAATTTGTAAAACAAAGTAGATGATAGAAAATCAAGAATAGAGAAGGCCTGAACATCACAATAAACCAACAGGTCTGACACCTATAAATCACTTCACCCAACAACAACACATATTTTCAAGTGTACACGGAACATGTTCTAAGACACACCATATTCTGGGCCATAAAACAAGTATCAATACATTTAAAATAATTGAAATCACACAAATTAGTTCTATGACCTCATTTAGAAACAAATGAGAGATAACTGGAAGATCTGTAAATATTTACAAAGAAATTAACATAATTCTAAAGAACCCAAGGGTAAAAAGCAATGAAAACCTATCAATATCTGTAGCATGTAGTTAATGCAAATCATGAGAGGAAATTTGGCATTTTAAATCTTCATATAAGTTTAAAGTTTTAAAATGAATGATCTAAACTTTTACCTTATGAAGCTAGAAAACAAGTGGAAGAAAGTAACAAAGATGTTTTATTGGTTAGCTAGTGGAAGTACCATATTGAAGTACCACAGATTGTGTGGCTTAAAGAAATAGAACTGTATTTTGTCACGGTTCTGGAGAGCAAAAATCTGATATCTATCTTAAATTGTCAGCAAGATTGGTTCCTTCTAAGAGCTGGGAGAGAAGTGCTGCCTCAATTTGAAGCACTATTTATTGACCAAAGCTGGTAAACCCTCAACATAACTTGAAATTAGAACATTAGCAATGGAGATAAGTTCATCCTGATTTAAGCTAAGCAAAACAAACTATTCAAAACATTTCTTATAATACATTTAAATTCAAGACATGAAGATCTGACATTCATGTCTTCAAAAATACAAACTAGTCCTAGCTTTGCCAGCAACTGATTTTGTGGCAATTCATTTAATATCTCTGAGCTTCATTGTTCCTATCTATAAAGCATATATATTTTATGGTAATATGGAGTCACACTAGATTTTTACCTGTATGGACAAATGTTTTGAAAGAGATGTTTTTTAAAAAGTAGCACTATTTTTGTCTTTAACGTTTGCCATTTTAATTACGATGTGTCTAGGTGTGGGCTTTTGGGGTTCATCTTGATTGGAACTTTCCATGCCTCCCAAACTTGTGTGATATTTTCCTACAATATTCACAAATCAATAAATGTGATACATCACTTAAACAAAATAAAAGATAAAAATCACATGACCATATCAATAGACACAGAAATAGCATTTGACAAAATCTAGCACCATTTTTTTAAATAAAAACTCTCAGTAAAGTGGAAATAGAAAGATCATACCTCAACATAATGAAGGCCATATATGACAAGTCTACAGCCAACATCATACTCAATGGACAAAAACTAAAATTGTTTCCTTTAAGAACAGGAACATGACAGGGATGTCCACTTTCACCATTCTTATTCAACAAAGTCCTAGCCACAGCAATCAGAAGAGAAGAAGAGATAAGAGGCATTTAAATTGGAAAGGAGGAAGTAAAACTGTCATTATTCACAAATTAGATGATATTGTACATAAAACCTAAAAGACTCCACCAGAAAACTACCAGACTTATTAAATGAATTCAACAAGGTAGCAGGATACAAAATCAACATCCAGAAATCAATGGCTTTTTTATACACCAATAATGAATACTCAGAAAGAGAAACTAAAAAACCAATCCCATTTAACATTGCAACAATAAAAAAATAAAATTCCTAGAAATAAACTTAACCAAGGAGGTAAAAGACCTGTACCTGTAAAACTTTAGGACACTGAAAAAAAAAAGAAATAGTAAAATACACAAACAAATGGAAATGTATACCATGTTCATGGATTGGAAGAATTAACATTATTAAAATATATATGCTACCCATTAACATTATTAAAATATCTATACTGCCCAAAGCAATCTATAGATTCAACATAATCCCTATTAAAATAACAATGGCATACTTCACAGAACTAGAACAAATACTCCAAAAATTTATATGGAACCATAAAAGACCCCAAATAGCCACAGCAATCTTGAGAAAGAAGAACAAAGTTGAATATCAAACTATAATACAAATCCATTATAACCAAAACAGCCTAGTACTGGCATAAGAACAGGCATATAGACCAATGGATCAGAACAGAGACCCCAGAAATTGATCCACATCATTGTGGTCAATTAATATTTGACAAAGGAGGCAAGAATATACAATGGAGTAAAGACTGTCTCTTCAACAAATGGTTCTGGGAAAACTGGACAGACACATGCAAAATGATGAAACTAGACCACAAACTCACACCATACACGAGAATAAACTCAAGATGGATAAAAGACTTAAATGTAAAGCATGAAACTATAAAAATCTTAGAGGAGAACATAGGCAATAAAATCTCAGACATCTCACATTGCAATATGTGTATGGATACATCTCCTAGGGCAAGGAAAACTAAGGAGAAAATAAACAAATGGGACTACATCAAAATTAAAAGCTTCTGCACAGCAAAAGAAACCACCATCAAAATGAAAAAGGGATGCTACTATATAAGAGAACATATATGCCAATGATACATCTGGTTAGGGGTTAATTTCCAAAATATATAAAGAACTCATACAAGTCAACAAAAGAAAGACAAACAAAAAAATTAAAAAATGAGAAAAAGACCTTAATAGATATTTCTCCAAAAAGGACATAAAAATGGCCAAGAGACATGAAAAAATGCTCAAAGTCATTAATCATCAGAGGAATGAAAAGTAAAACCACAATGAGAAATCATCTCACACCTGTCAGAATGGCTGTCATCAATAAATCAATAAACAACAAATGCTGGCAGAGAAAAGGAAATACTAGTTCACTGCTGGTGAGAATGCAGATTGGTGCAGCCACTGTGGAAAACAGTCTGGAGTTTCCTCAAAAAATTAACAATGGAACTTCCATTTGACTCAGTAACCCACTTCTGGGAATATATCCTAAAAACCCAGAAACACCAATCAGAAGGAATATATGCACACCCATGTCAATAGCAGCATCCTGTATAATAAAAGCTTAATATGCAAATTGTCCTCTCAACCAGGAATTGGACTGGGAGTTCAAGCAGGAGTTTGACAAGGGGGCAGGGCTGTCTGGCCAACTGCAGGAATGGAGGCCCTGGCCAGCAGCTGGCGGCCACAAGGGGACCCTACCCATGCATGAATTTTGTGCACTGGGTGTCTAGTTATTTATAATACCTAAGATTTGTAAACAGCCCAAGTGCCCATCCGTAGATGAATGGATAAAAAAGCTGTGGGACATTTATGCAATGGAATAAAATGCAGCTGTAAAAAAAAAGGGATCTCTTACCCTTTAGGACAGCATGGATGGACTTGGGGACTATCATGTTAAGTAAAATAAGCCAATCTGAGAAAGACAAATATCACATGATCTCACTTATTTGTGGAATCTAGTGAACAAAATGGAGGCATGAGACAGACTGACATACCTTGATGTGGGGATTAGGGAAATGAGAAGAGATAAACCAAAGAACATATATGCTTACTAGAGGCCCAATGCATGAAATTCGTGCACTTGGGCGGAAGGGTCCCTCAGCCCAACCTGTACCCTCTCGCAGTCCAGAATCTCTCAGGGGATATCTGACTGATGGCTTAGTCCCACTTTCCATGGGGATCTGGCCCAAGGCAGCAGTTGGACATCCTTAGCACTGCTGCAGAGGCGGGAGAGGCTCCTGCCACCATCACTGCACTCACCAGCCATAAGCCCAGCTTCTGGCTGAGTGGTGCTCCCCCTGTGGGAACTCACTGACCCTCAGGGGGAAGCGCCTACATTGAGCATCTGCTCCCTCGGGGTCAGTTCATGTCATGGTGGCCGGTGGTTCCTCCATCAGGCAGAAATCGGCTCTTCAACATCTCCCAAGGGGTACCGGATTGCAAGAGTGTGCAGACCAGGCTGAGGGACCCCACTGGTGCACAATTGGGGCCAGGGAGGGACACAGAAGGTTAGCCAGCTGGGGACGGGCTCCAAGGTGTGTCCAGCCCATCTTGCTCAGTCCTGATCAGCTGGACCCCAGCAGGAAGCTAACCTACTGGTTGGAGCATCTGCCCCTGAAAGGGCAAGACCTCAACCTAGAGGCCCTGGTGCCCAGTGCTCCCCGCGGTTGATCCCGGCGTTCCCCGCGGCGGGCTCCAGCTGGCCCGTCCCCACCTGTCTCCCGGCACCGGCGCTGAGTTGGCCGCCCCTGGTCTAGTTTCCTGCCCGGGAAGGCCGAGGGAGGCGGAGAGGGGGCAAGCCCGGGGCTCTGGGGGAGCAGGGGCAGCCCGAGCCCCCTCCAGCAGGGGAACGGCAACCCCAGCCTCCTGGGTGCTGGGGAGCGGCCTGCGGACTTCGGGGAAGGACGCTTATTGAGGGGCAAGGACTGCGCCCTCCATCTTGCCCTGGGTCCTCCATTTTTGGGCAGAGCCATGTGCTCAGTGGGGCTTCTTCCCAGAGGCCCAGGCCTCTGCTGTCCACACCCAGGATTTCTCTGGACTAACCAATGATAATCAAGGGAAGTGCATGCCATCACTATGACCACATCCTGTGTAATGAGACACCGACTCGTGCCTGGCCAATCGGCGGGGCCCACAGTCCCCTCTCCTACCCTTACTCCACCCCCCTATAAAACCCACAGTCCCATCAGGCCTTGCTCTCTCGGCCACTGGGCTTGCCATTGTGTCGGTGAGTGTGGTGGACAGGGAGCACAAGCTAGCTTGTATTAAAGGACTCTTTGGTTTTGCATCGGACTGGCTGGCTCCCTGGTGGGCTCTTGGAAATCTTGAAATCTGGGCATAACATTTGGGGGCTCACCCGGGATTCCCAAGACCATCGAGGGACCCCCGATCCGAAAAGTCTGACTGACCACGGTAGGTGTCTGTGTTGTTGTGTGTTCTGTTCTGTGTGAGCTCGTTTCTGGAATCTGTAAGTGCCTGAGGGGTCTAGGCGGATGCGCTGTGAAAGACCACAGGTGGGGGAGAGTTGGAAGATGTTCCGCTCCCCACGAGGTATGAGTATGCCCCTCACGAGGGATGAGTATGCCCCTCACGGATTTGAGATGAGGCGGGTCGCTCCCGCCGGTTTGGCGTAAGACCACTGTCTAGCTTTCGGGTTTGGCTTCCATGGAATTGGAAGCCTGTTTTGGTTCTGCTTCCATGGAGTTGGAAGGCTGTACTTTCGGGCCCTGTTTAGTTTTCTGTTTGTACTGGACGGACGTTATGGGACGGACTCAGACTGCTCCTTTGAGTATTGTGATCGATCATTTCAAGGAGATTGGGGGAGGCTTTAGAGCTCCCTTAGGGGTTGGGAAGTTGTTAGGAATTAAATGGATTGTTTAAACTCTGAATGAATGTCTGGTGAAAGTGTGTGAGTGTGGAGGGAGGGGGACTGCCCTCCCCCCTCCTTTGTGTGGCGGTCGGGTGGCCTTCTGAGGGTCTGTGAAAACAGGTCACCCCCTCCCCAAGTAAATGTGTCTGGGATTTCTGTGCACGTGTAGGGAGAAAAGCTGGCTTAAAACTAATGTGCGATAGAGTTTTAAGCTGGAATCTCCTTTCAAATGTGCAGGGGGAAAAAATGATGCTAGCTAAATTCTAGCAGCAGGATTGGCACTTTGTTAATTAAGAAAGCTTTTCTTAATGGAGGAAGGAGTTAGTCGCCTCCTGCCTGCAGCAAAATCTTAAAGACTGTGGTCAATTTACATCTGAAAAGACCAGGTAGGCCAAAAACCTGTCTTGCAAGGCTCAAATGTGGTTTTCCAGAGCAGCTTGAAAGTAAAAAGTAATTTGCCTCATGAAAAATCTAGGAGACAGAATTAAATCTGTTGGTTAAGTATTGAGAAATGCTGAATATTTAACTTGCCAGCTAAAAGTTTAAGGTTTGAATTGAATTGGGAAAAATTATGTAATTGTGATAACTAAATGCCTTTGCTTATTGATCTGATTGAGAAGATAGGATTGATTTTGTGACCTCAACTGAAGATTTTTGATGCGAGGTCCAGTTAAAATTTAATTGATATTCTTTAAAATGATTATAAAAGGTATAAACAGCTAATATATGCCCAAGTTTAACCTAGGTTCTAGATAATGTGTTTACCCAAAGCTGTGATTTAAATTGCATGCTGTCTCTGCTTAACTAGTGAAATTTTTGTGTCTCTTAAAAAAATTTTTTGAATGTATTGCTAATCACCTAAAAATTAAGGCTAAGAGTTCTAGCTACCTGGAAAGCATGGCCTCGGTGTGATAGGAGGAAAAAAAGAAATGTTAAATGGATGGTAGATCAGTGAGCTGGGACTGGTCACAAATGGTGGATTGTGAGAAGGGCTGGACATGGCCTAACTTCTCCTTCCTTGGTACCCCTGAAACGTCAGAGGGTACTTCTGGCCTTGATTTTCCAATGTGTTTACTGATGTAGATTATCAAGAATCTCTAAGGAGCCGAAACCGGTTTGGCTCAGTGGATAGAGCGTCGGCCTGCGGACTGAAGGGTCCCAGGTTCGATTCCGGTCAAGGGCATGTACCTGGGCTGCGGGCATATCCCCAGTGGGAGATGTGCAGGAGGCAGCTGATCGATGTTTCTATCTCATCGATGTTTCTAACTCTCTATCTCTCTCCCTTCCTCTCTGTAAAAAATCAATAAAAATATATTTAAAAAAAAAAAAAGAATCTCTAAGGGACTTGTTCTGTATCTCGACACAACTGAAACTGATTTGTTAGTATTTTGTGGTATAAATGTGGCATGCACCTCAAAGTTCTTAATGGGGAATGTATCTAGTTATCATGTCTATTTAGTCTTGATTTCCTTGTTCAATATGAGTACCATTTCTATCTGAATGAGACATAGGTCAAGAATCCTGTCCTGGGATGTGGGAATGGGAGGCCCCCACATCTGTTCCTGTCAGGCCCCCATCAGGGGACTTGGGTGATGTTCCTGTTATCTGCTCAAGATCCCAAGACTGTAAAGGTACTTGTTCACTGAAAGGGTGTAAGTTTAAATGTTTATTTGATGTTTGTATGTCTACTTGGGTATAATTATTTGTCCATGTAAGTGTGGAAGTCAGTGGGGGGAAAAAAGGCACACGCTTGATTTCTTTAAGGCTGAGTGCTCTGACCGAAAGCAAAGCGCCCCAAGCGGCTTTCCCCAAGGGCACTTGCTCTGTCAGAGGTGGAATTGGCCAGCCTAATTAGTAAACATCTCTGTCTGTTTGTTTGCTGGGAACTTTGATTTGCTATGCGATATTCTGTGCTAGGTTGGGATTTTGGAATTCTGGGGGAGATTTAAAAGGTATTTGTGGCTTTTCTAGTCTGATTGGGACATTTAAGGGTGGGGCTCACAGTTTCTCAGGGCAGAGATTTCATGAGCCCTTCCCCCTGCCTGAGCTGAATTAAATAATACAGGCCAGTGTCATTTGGCTTGCTGGTTAAAGGAAGACAATGGGCCTTAGAATCTGTAAAGGTTGGTGGGAATGAAGCTGGTGAAATGTACTGAAAGGGTTTGGTATCTGTTGCTGCTAGCAAAGGAGGGGCTGATACCCACTTCTAGCGCACTACCTTGAAAGAGGCCTGGTTGCTGCTCTGCCACACAGGCAAGAAAGCAGAGCACTGTAACTAATAAACAGGGTTACCTAGAAGCCATCAGGACTTTGAAGTTCTCCACGAAAGGAGGAATCTGACTCAGAGACTGGCGGGGACTGGGTGGCTCTCCTATCATGTTTGGCAGGCCACCCCCTATAAAACCCTTTTCTTTAACTATCTCTTTCCTTGAGAGGGCTCCAGAGGGTGCACGAGGACATTTGGCAGCACCTCCGCACCATCTACGAGACCAGCCCAACCCCAACTCCTCATCAGCACAGACCAGGAGATTGGGTCTACATCAGAAGGCACCACTGGGAGACCCTAGAGCCACGTTGGAAGGGTCCCTACACTGTGGTGCTGACAACCCCCACCGCTCTCTAGGTAGACGGCGTCATGACCTGGGTCCATTACACTCACGTCCGGTCAGCAGTCCCATCCGGTCAGCGGTCCCATCCGTGCACCAAATGGAGTGCTGATCGAGATCAACGCAACCCGCTCAAGCTCAAGCTACGGCGTGCTCGACCTGCCTGATGCCAGTAACATGGCTCGCAATCACTCCTGTCACCAGGAGCCCCCACAATACTGTGTAATACATTTAGATAATGCCTGCATCTTCCTGGACATGGCTCCAAAGAGACAAGGACAATTTATAGGATCACATGTTTAGTAGCAGAAGGTTTTGCTGCCTGAAGCGGCAATGATGCCAATATTATGTTTCATTGTATTGATAACCTTTGATTCTTTTGCAGGTCTGAATGTATGTTGGCTGTCCTGGAAGGGAGCTGTGTGGGGTGACCCCCAAAAGTAAAGGGTGTCTAGCTGCCAAGAGGGCAGGTGCCCAACTGGGCAGGAAAGGGTGCCCATCAGGTTTTGGTCTCTGTTGAGAGACAGCTAACAGTTGGCAGCCTGTAATACTGTCTTATAGGCCTGAGTCACCATGCCCATGTCAGGGGTAGTAAAGCTGGAAAAAGCCTGTTTAGAATAGAAGGTCTGAGGCATGGTTATGCATAGAAAGAAGGTTTTATGCCAACAGTTACTGTTTTGTTCTAAATCCATGAAAAGGAATTAGCAAGGAAAGTAAAAAAATCTTAGAGTAGATCAGTATGTTTTTCTCCTTATGTAATTCCTCCGAAATCTGGCAATGCTACATGGCAACACATTTCTTTGCATAGATTCAATAAGATAGGTTCCTAATAGTGGTTTTATTAACGGAAAACTTTGACTGGAGTATCATGTTTTAAAGAGCCCTGTCTGAGCTCTAAAGACTTGAAGCCAATAAAAATGCCACAAAGAAAGCCTGGTATCCTGCTTGGGAGCCCTGAAGATGGTTGGCGCTGGAGCGTCAGGCCCATGCCCTACCATCACTGGTGGTTGGTAAGAGTAGAAGGGGAGCAGTAAAGATGCCTCTGCATCCCTGCAGAACCCCCACACACTCTGGGCTGCAACGAGTAGGAGGGCTGCTGAGATGGGCCTTAAAGCCTGGAGCGTGGGCTCAGGTGGAGTTGCTACAGGTGAGGGATTCACCTAACTCAGCAGATACTGCAGGCAGGCCTGATGGCAGCTGGATGGCTTGGCTTCCTGGCCCTACGGGGCACATTAAGGTTCAACCATGAAATTCCAGCAAAGGTAGTCAGTTACCATTCTTGTTGTGTTTATGCAAACATCAGGACAGTAGATAAATTAATCTTGATTTGGCTTTTTGATAGCCATGGAGGAATTTTAAGAAGAAAAATCCTATTTCAATAGAAGTTGTTAAATCTAAAATGGTTTCTTTCCCTTCCAATGGACCATTTGTTAAGCTTATAGGGATAGTTCAGTTGATAGTTCTGTGTGCCCAGTATGGGCCTCTAGCAACGGTGGAATAGAAATGCAGTGCGTCTCATGATTGAGCCGGAAGTTCCAAGACAAGGGGGGAATGGAAGGGCGAGACCTCAACCTAGAGGCCCTGGTGCCCAGCGCTCCCTGCGGTTGGTCCCGGCGTTCCCCGCTGCCGGCTCTAGCTGGCCCGTCCCCGCCCGTCTCCCAGCACCAGCGCTGGGTTGGCCGCCCCTGGTCTAGTTTCCTGCCTGGGAAGGCCGAGGGCCGCGGAGAGGGGGCAGGAACGGGCTCTGGGGGAGCAGGGGCGGCCCGAGCCCCCTCCAGCAGGGGAACGGCAACCCCAGCCTCCTGGGTGCTGGGGAGCGGCCTGCAGACTTCGGGGAAGGACGCTTATTGAGGGGCGAGGACTGCACCCTCCATCTTGCCCTGGGTCCTCCATTTTTGGGCAGAGCCATGTGCTCAGTGGGGCTTCTTCCCAGAGGCCCAGGCCTCTGCTGTCCACACCCAGGATTTCTCTGGACTAACCAATGATAATCAAGGGAAGTGCATGCCATCACTATGACCACATCCTGTGTAATGAGACACCGACTCGTGCCTGGCCAATCGGCGGGGCCCACAGTCCCCTCTCCTACCCTTACTCCACCCCCCTATAAAACCCACAGTCCCATCAGGCCTTGCTCTCTCGGCCACTGGGCTTGCCATTGTGTCGGTGAGTGTGGTGGACGGGGAGCACAAGCTAGCTTGTATTAAAGGACTCTTTGGTTTTGCATCGGACTGGCTGGCTCCCTGGTGGGCTCTTGGGAATCTTGAAATCTGGGCATAACACCCCCTGGTGGTCAGTGCACATCATAGCGAGTTGTTGAGCAGCCTTAGCATATCATTAGCATATTATGCTTTGATTGGTTGAATGGCCAACTGGATGACCAGACACTTAGCATATTAAGCTTTTATTATATAGGATATACATAGCTCATAGACATAAGCAATAGGGTGGTGAAAAGCTGAGGGTAGGAAGGGAGTGGGAGGAGGGGGGTAAAAGAGTGGAAATGGAAGACATCTGTAATACTACCAACAATAAAATATATATGTACATATGTATTTTTAAAAAGTAGTTCTAAACTATTTAATGTTTTGAATTCTCTCTGTAGTTAGAAAAAAATCTCAGGGTGCTTGTTTTTTAAAAAGTTAGTGTTTGTTTGTCATATATATTAATGTTACAATTCTATAATGCCACTAGTTAAGTGTTAATATATTATTAAAAACCAGAGTTCAGGCTTCTGATGGCTGTGGTCTGCCTGCTGAATTTCAGTGAGCATAGCTTATCTATATTCATGGTAGTGAGGCTCCCTTGGTCCTGGGAGTCTAAAAATGAATAAAGCCAAGAAACCTGCTCTTTTTCCTTCTCCCAAACATGGTTGAATTAGATCTTTCATCTTACAACTCTAATGTGAAGAAATGAGAAGCAAAACTACATTCTGCTCTTTGTGCATGCCTTCTCAAAACAAGGCAATAGAACAGAGTTAAGGGTTCTGATGGCTCTCAACTGCCTACCCTTTATACATTTGGGCAGGATATAAGTGGGCATCCTTATGATAAGTGAATCCACCAGTAAATCTGAAAATTTCCTTATAAATAAAGTATAACAGATAGCACTTTTTAAAATATAGTTCCACAATAACATGAAAGGAGTTACAAACAATGTTGCTTCTGTAAAAGCCTATTTGCTGAATCAATATTGATATAAGTTGGGAAATAGTACTGGACCCCTTTTGTTTAATGTGGTCTCTCACAGCAGTTCTGGGATCACGATAACAATGGTATCCTAATAGAACACTAGGCACACCCATTAGTTACAGAGTTTTGTTCTCTTTTAAAGAAAAAAAATACTAAGATTAAAGAATCATATACATTTTAGGATATATTTCTTGTTGATTTTAGAGGGTGGAAAGGAGAGGGATAGAGAGATAGAAACATTGATGAAAGAGAAACATTGATCAGCTGCCTCCTGCATGCCCCCTACTGAGGATCGAACCTGAAACCCAGTTCTGATCTAGAATCAAACCATGACTCCTGGTTCATGGGCCCACACCCAACCACTGAGCCACCCAGCTGGACTAAAGAATCATATACTTTTAAAACATAAAAATAGTTTCCCTGACTGGCTTGGCTCAGTGGGTAGAGCATTGGGCTGTGGACTGAAAGGTCTGGCGTTCCATTCCCTCTCAGGACACATGCCTGGGTTGCAGGCTCCATCCACAATAGGGGGTGTGCAGGAGGCAGCTGATCATGTTGATGTTTCTCTCTCATCAATGTTTCTAACTATCCCTCTCCCCTCCTCTCTATAAAAAGTAAATAAAAATATATTTTTAAAAACTCACAAAAATAGTTTAAGGAAATTCTTTTTAAATCTTCCATTTTACAAAGGAGGAGACAGCATACTTTAGTATTATATCTGCGATTGTATGGGAAAATACTTTTTTATCTATGGAAATTTGAAAGAAAAAAATCATGCATTTAATGGGTATCACTTTCATTTAAGGAAACAAGTCATAAGTCATTCATGGGGATCACGAATATTTCAGAAGTCTGTACATTTTCATTTAACATGCAAAGGCATTAACCATACTTATGTCCCCAAATCTTTCAGTTTTTGTTCTAATTTATTTATCATCTACAATTTATCCCACTGTATAGGCATTGATAATTGTTACAAAAATTCAAGTTCACAGCTTACTGAAGTCATTAGTAATGATGATGAGATCAGTTTGGTAGGCTAAAGGGAAAATTTTTCAACATCTTGACTGTATCTAAAAACATGTAATCAGAAATATAAGGTTTAGTGTAGTGGATGTTCTGAAAATATGTAAGTATAGTTTCACATTAAAATAATTGCAAATCCATGATTTATATATGTTTATTTTTACCTATACTTTTATCCTTTAGAATCCACAATTTCATATTTTTCCACATCAATGAGCCAACAATAAAAAGTATTTTGAATATGTGTTTTTCTATCTTATTTATATTACTTATTTCTAATTAAAGTGTCTCTTTTTATTGACACATGCATTAATCTTACATGTCAGCCAATAACAGAATTACACCTAGTAAGATGGTTCACGAAGAGAGGACTTTCCCCCTGAAATATACCTATGAAATATTCAACTCTCTTATTTTTCTTTTAGAATCATATCAAAAACAATCTTTTGGGAGAAGCAAATTAGCTCAGGTACCGAGAGTGAGCACCTCATTAAAATGTTCCTGGGTAATAAGCATGCTGAAATGCCTCAAGTGTAAGTAGATGGTGCAGATGGGTAATTTGAATATGCATATATTCCTGCCTTTATGTTGCTCTGCCCTACTTAAACTACCATTCATTTGAGTTAATGCCACAGCATATCGATACTTCTCTATATTGCTTCCAGAGTTCAGACCGAAATTATTCCTCTGTGCTGTATTATGGATGGAAGGTTTGAGTAGGATTTTTTTTTTTAGTACTTGTCTTGAAATATCAACATGAAACTGAAGCATCCTCACTTACCATTACATCTAGAGAGTGTGGGCGTTCTCACTTAGCAAATCTCACCCAACACTACATCTGGCCTGACTGTTGATTACCATGATTCTAAACTCACAAATAAATCTGATTAATTCTCTGCATGCTAGGTTAGGTCAGATTTCAGCAAATTATCATCTTGTGACATGCAGTCATTTCAGGCTACCCAACAGCATTTAAGTCCAAAACAAACAAATGTGCAAAAGGAAATTAGCTTGCCTCTTACAACAAGCTGAATTCCTCAAAGCAGTGCAACTCTCCAAGGTAATGACATGCATGTACAATAACATGAAACTTCATATGAGTCTAAGTCAGTTTGCTCATTTTGTTTATTCCATGCCTTTTATTTCTTTAAAAAAGTTGGAGGAGCACACAACTCTATATTAGAAACGATGAGGTTCCTTTTATTTAACTTTTCTTCCCATATAAAAAAGAGAAAATAAAATTATTTTAGCTCTTTTAGCAGTTGTTCTTCCTTGCAATCTTCAGAATTCCTACTGTGAATGAAAATGATAAAGAAATTAGCATGCACATTATTGTTATATATGGTCTCACATTTTATTAAATTAGTAAGTGTGATTATTAGATTGTTGTATGTATCTCTGGAAAATTTATGTCTTTTCTTCCTCTCCATTCCCTTTTTTCCTTTATTCTTTTCCTAACACTAATAGACATTTATACTTAGACCTCAGGTTTTAATTCAAGGTTGAAGATGTTAGTTAAGAATTTTATTTTATTTTTAAAAATTCTCGCAAGGAACAGTGGGGCATAAAGAGAAGGGGAAGGCTTAGAAAGAATTGAGAAATGGAAGGGAAGAGTATTCAATTGCTGACAACTGCCTATTGAATTCTAAGTCTTGCATCAGTGTGATACTGATCCATAAATGCAATTATGGCAGTTAGTATGACGTGCATTAGAAAAATGCAAAGGGAATAGGGCTAACAGAAGAAGAAATTTTTATGGTTATAAAAGAAAGATGCAACTTAAGCCTAAAAACAGATAAGGATAATTCTTCAGAGCTTTATATTCAAAGCAATTTACCAAGTTCATCAAATGTGTTAATACAAAACCTTTATATACTCTTGAAATTTTTCTAAGTTCCAGAAGTCTGTCTTTCCAAAATATAAGCAAACAGTTTGCAAGTCAAAAGATTATCTATACACAATGAGATGTTTAAAGCTTGAAATTCATTTCCTAATACAAATACTGTTTCAAGTAGTTAAGATCTTAAATCAAGTGTTGAAGGCTGGGTTTATTGGGAAATGGGCTTTGAGACATAAATGTGCTCCTGGAAGTTTATTTAGGAATAGGATGAACATTTGTGAAGGAAGCAGGACAGGACAGCTGGAAAAGTTGAATTGTGATGCAGTCACAACAATGGCCTCAGTCGATCCCATGGGCTCTGAAGTTGGAATAGTTTTTCAAAATTATATCAAATTGAGATAGAGGTAGAGTCTTTATAGCCCAGACTGACCAGCCATTAGATGCAAGCTGATCTTGTGGAGAGGACATGATTTGAGGGAAATGATCTTTGTTCAAGGACATATCCCAAAGAGGCACTCACTCAGTTGGAAGTCACAGCTGGCCAACACTGCCAGAAGCTCCACAGGTTCTATTCCCAGTCAGGGCACATGCCTGAATGCTTCAGTCCTGAAATGGAGTAAGAGGTTATCAGGGCTACTGACCACTTCATCTGCTATACTAACCCACAAAAGCCAATTTAATCCTTAAGATAATTTAACTATCAATAATGATACAATCCTTGATACAGATGGGCTATTTAATAAAAGAAAGAGCTACAACTAAGTAAATGTTAAAAAGCAGACAAAAGTTGTCATTGTCATATTTTCACTTCCTTTTTTGTACTCCTTTCTCATTGGCACCTAGTGAGTCATTCCTCAGGCAGGAGGTACTTGCTGACCCCCTCCGCACTACCATTCCCCCATTCTCCACCTTCATATATGCACTGCAGCATTCCACTCTTATTGGCCCTATCTCATACTGTTCTCTACCTCTAAAATGACCAACTTCTGTTTTACACTCAAACTTGTCAATTTTTTCATGTAACACAATTGAGTTCTAAGTGGAAGTAATTGCATTAATGCTATTGACTAGAATGTATGAAAGCCTTTCACAAGCATTTCTCTTTCAAAAACGATGCTGTGGGAAACCTGAGTAAATCCCCAACTGGTAGTATAACTAAATGAAATGGAGAAAATGAGTTTAGGAGCAAAAATGTATTTGCCCTGAGTTAGCTTTCCTAAACTGACTCACAGTTTACAAGTACACTTAGAGATCTTCTAAGAAGACTTCACTCAAATCACCTCAGAAATATGGCTGACCTTTTTCCCAAATTCTTAAGAAAAGATAATCCTTTAGTGTATAAATGTATAGTTAAGAATCATAGTAGATACTAATAGAATGTTATCCTTCACAGAATCATCTTTATGTTTACAAAAAGCTTAATGTTTTCAGTTACAAAATATATTCCAGCAAGCTCAATATTAGACTGCACTCTACTAATATTAGTAATTCATCTACAAAAGAAGTTCTATAACAATTTTGTTTGTTGTAGACCTAATAAAAATGTTTTGGGGGAAATTGATTTTTAAAAGCCTAACATTTTCCCTTGCCTCTTCAGTTTTCAAACACATAAAAATATGAGATTAATTTACAGTGTTCTACGTGTGCCATTTTGTTAATAAATTTCAGTGAGAATGTGATTCAATTTTGTATAAAAGAGAATTATAAAATAAACCAAAAATAATATGCCAGTGATTTAATTAATATTCACCTATAGAGTCTTTTATACTTGCATCGTTTTGTACCATCATGTATTTTTTTGGTTTAAAAATAATTGCACAACTTTATATTTTCAGGGTATTGCAAGAGTAGCAAAATCTCATGGTAAAATTACCTCATTGTTTCATGTAATGCATTTACAAAGTGCTTATGTATTCTTTGGGGAAGCTGCTAATATTAGAACACCTCTATACTAGACACAATTAAAGCAACATCAGGTAGAGTAGCTGGGCTTACTGGGTAAAGATAACACTCAGAACTTTAGAAAAAAAATAAAACAAATATCTAAGAAAAAATAAGGCAATTCTCCAGATAAACTATGTACAAGATTGTATATTATAGTAATAAGTAATTTACAAGGTTTCCATTAGTATGGTAAGTAGAGATTGCTTTTTCTCTATCCATAAATAGAGTCAAAATCAAAAATGCATTGTTCTGTCACCTTCCCTTATTCCAATTTATAAACATTTACTGAGTGCTTTGTATACAGGATAATTTTATTTACCAGTCATTAATAGGCAAGGTGCCCAGGCCTATCATCTTTTCAAGGACCCCAAAAATTTGTTTGCAGCATAGAAAATAAAAACTCTTCATGGATACAGACAATAGGATGGTGAAGACCTCAATGGGGGGAGGGAGGTATATGTAATGCTTTCAACAATAAAGACTTTTTAAGTTAAACAATAAAAGATCTTGCACCCAATTAATAAAAAACCTGCAAATCAAAATTATTTAATGTTTAATTAAATTTCCACATAACATAGTATTAAGTCAACGTCATTAACAGTTAATTTAGTATTCATAAAATTTAATTGCATTTGAAAAGTACTTTATGCATTATACCTTTTCATTTAGGAATAATTTCCAAATATGCATGGTGATTGCACAGAAATCATAGTCAATCATAAATAAATGAATTATTTGCAGACAAATAATTTTGAAGCAAAATTACTTCAAAATTCTGTTAAGATTTAGGTGTTTGGGCACCGTAAACATATTAAAATTATCTTGCGTGCATGTGCAAGGAACTGTTCTAGATATCTTACTTAAATTATCTAAATTGATCATAATCAGTTCAATTTAATTAAATTCAAAGAAAGTTTTTTTGTGAACCTACTAGAATTACTGAACAAGCTCTTAAGGTATATGCATTATCTACATTGATCTTCATAATTTCTTTTCAAATCAATTCAACAGCAATTTATTCATTATCTACTCTATTTCTGGAACTGTGCTAGTTACTCTGTATATAGAAATAACATATATACAACTTGCTTTCAAGGAGCTCAAAGATCAACAGGAAATTCAGACAAGTAAAAACGTACAGTACATGAGAATGTGATAGGTGCTCTTACATAGTAAGCATGGTGGTCTATGACATTATCTAGGAAGAAAACTTATTCCAGATTTGGAAGAATAGAATAGGCTTCATGGAAGAAGTTACCTCTAAAATTTAAACCAGTAGGACAAATTGAAGGTAGTCAAAGAAAGGGTGAAGAAGGTCTCAAAAGTTCCAGGAAGAAGGAAGAGCATGTAACAATGACAAGGCAAGAGAGAAAATGGCACATGGCAATAAATGAATTATTAGTAATAAGATGTGCTTCTGTGTCCTCTAAATAGATACAAGGATTTTTTTGCTTACTTATATTCCAAATCACTGATTTGATTCTCAGCATCCTCTACTCTACTATCAATGCCCTGTAAATTATTCTTCATTTCAGTTAGTTTATCCCTCATTTCTGACTGATCCTTTTTTATATCTTTGTGTTGTCAATAATTTACTTCAAATTCTCACTAAGATCCTTGAAGATCTCATTAAGATCCTTGAGCAACCTTATAACCATTGTTTTGAACTCTGTATTTAGTAGTTTGCTTGCTTCCATTTCATTTAGTTCTTTTTCTGGAGAGTTCTTCTGTTATTTCATTTGTGACATGTTTCTTTGTCTCCACATTTTGGCTACTTCCCTGTGCTTGTTTCTATGTATTATGTACAGCTTCTGTCTCCTGGAATTGGTAGAGTGGCCTTGTGTAGTAGGTGTCCTATAGGACCCAGTGGCTCAGCCTCCCCTGAGCTGGGCACTCTAGGTGAACCCCTATGTGGGCTGTGTACACTATTGTAGTTGAGGTTTGACTACTGTTGGCGTCACTGGGAGAAATTGATCTCCAGGCCAATTGGCTGTGAAGACCAGTGGCATCTAGAATGGAGGAGCTGCTGTGCAGGAGATACTCCTACGGAGCAAGACTTGCTTCAGTGGGGCTTTGGTGCTCAATGAGTCTGCCCCTTGAGCGTGTCACTTGTGAATGTGTAGAGTTATAATCTGGTATACTCTGAAGTTGTCCACTGGGTTCACTGATTCTGGGGCCTCCCAGTAGATGCAAAGTCATCCACTGCCTATGCCCTGCCTGTGACCACCTGGCATGAGCTATAGAGCAAATGCAGGCGGCTGCTGCTTGTGTTGGGCTAGGACAGTGATGGTGAACCCATGACATGTGTGTCAGAGGTGACACGCGAACTCATTTTGGTGACACGCATCGACAGAGACAAAAAATTGCATAATTCAAATATTTGTCTCTTGCAACGGCCAGAGTTGGGCATCACTCAAGTAATATTATTATTCATGTTACTCATGATCAATAATGCAATTCTAAAACTGGATGTAAACATGTACATCGGTGTTGTGTAGCAAAGATACATAGTGAAAACATCCAAGATACATTGTTCCAATATTGACATTAATATAAAAAGGATAAGAATTGCACTATAAAGAGATTAATCTTTACTCATGACATTTTACTTTTACTCAAGTGACAAAATGCCCAGTTCTGGAAACGGCCTCGTTATTGTCAACATGTGCGTCGGGTAAGCTTCCCATGGGTTCGGGTGCATTCGGCAAACGGACGCACTTGATCACCATGTTCGTTAAGAGACAGGAGTGGGATGGTTAGAAGAAAAAGATATACAGTGCAACAGTGCTCGACGAGACATTCTGAGTGTCGGATAATTGATTACAGCACCATATATTTGTTGGTTATACATACTATCTTTGAATTGTTTTGCACCAGGAGTCAGTGCAACGACACTGCAAAAAGTTAATAGGTAAGAAACCTATCAACCTTTTATAAAAAAACTCCGTGATTAGTATTTATTTATATTTGCAGCCTTGTGATGGAGAATCAAAAAAATAAAAAAGCAAGATTGAATGATAAAGGAAGTGGAAGAAGCAGTAGCCGACCATTTCAAGACATATGGACCGAGATGTACGGGATTGTCGACAGAAACAACAGATCATTGTGCATACTGTGTAATGAAACGGTAGTAAGCAGAACATGGAATGTAAAGAGACATTTTGAAACTAATCATTGTCAGCTCTTGAAAAAAAGTATCGATGAAAGGAAGGAATACATTTCTAGGCAGCTACACCTCTATAAAAGTCAATCAAATTCCATCATTAAATTTGTAAGATGCTCTACAAATTTAACATCAGCAAGTTACTGTATTGCTCACTCAATAGCTCAGCATGGAAAAGCCCTCAGTGACATAGAATTTATTAAGGAAACATTTCTAAGATGTGTACCAGCTCTATTTCACGATATGAAAAATAAAGATGATATTATTAAAAGAATTTCTGAGTTACCACTCAGTAGAAATACTATCAAAGATAGAATAATAGATCTTAACAAAAACGTACAACATCAATTTAAAAAAGATTTAAATAGTTGTAAATATTTTTTGATTTCTCTTGATGAAACTACTGATGTCACATCAAATGCTCGGTTGACCATTATTGCTAGATATTCTGATAATCTCACAATGAGAAAAGAGTTGATAAAGCTAGAATCAGTGCCAATAAATACATCAGGAAATGAAATATGTAAGGCTGTTATAAAAACATTCAGTGATCTAAACATTAATATCTTTAAAATTGTGTCAGTCACGACAGATGGGGCACCAAATACGGTGGGAAAAAATGTGGGATTCCTGAAATTGTTTATGGAAGCTATTAGACATCCACTTGTACCTTTTCATTGCATTATCTATCAGGAGGTGTGTGTGTGCCAAATCGGGATTCTCAGAATTGAATGATTTAATGTCATTTGTAACAAAAATTGTGAATTTTATAACTTCTCGACCCCTTCACAAGCGAGAATTTTCTGCACTTTTACAGGAAGTTGATTCAACCTACAGTGGACTACTGATGTTCAATAATGTGAGATGGCTGAGTCGAGGTAAAGTACTTGAGCGATTTGTGGAGTGCTTTGAAGAAATTACGGTATTTATTGAGAATAAGGATCTGTCAAACTTTCTTCAGATCAATGATCATAAGTGGGTCAGCAATTTGATGTTTTTTACAGATCTCTCTGTTCATATGAATGAACTGAACTTAAAATTACAAGGTGTTGGCAAAAGTTGGATACATCAAATCTTTTTAAAGTAAACTTAAAATTTTCAAGCGAGATATTGAAACTAAAAGTTATAAGTATTTCCTCGGATAAAAAAGTATTTCGAGAAGGCCACTACAACGAGTGTAATGGAGTCCATACTTATGTACCAGAATATAGTAAACTCGTTATTTGAACAGTTCAGCGAAAGACTTGACCAATTTAGAAGCCTAGAACAGACCATTAAAATAATTAAGTATTCAGATTTAGTTGTTTACAGTACCTTGGAATTAAAGGATTTCCAACGGATGCAAATTGACAATTTAGAAATGCAACTTGCAGATTTTCAAGGTAGCATTTGGACTCATGTGTTTGTCGACTTAAGGTCAAAACTTGAAAATCAGGAACGAAATTGTTTGAATAATGAAGAAGAGTGCAACTACGAACAAGAAATTTTGAGTGGTTGGAACAGAGTACCTGACACTTTTGGCGACATAAAAAATCTAGCGATGGCTTTGCTAACAATTTTTTCATCAACATATTTTTGTGAGACTTTGTTCTCAGCATTAAATAATATTAAAACGAACAAAAGAAACCAGCTAACAGATGAAGTTAGTGGCGCTTGCTTGGCCTTGACGTGCACCAAGTATGAACCTGCAATTGAAGAATTAGCAGACATACTTCAGCACCAAAAACGTCACTAATTTCTAGTTTTCGTACCATTTTATTATCATTGTTTTTATTATTATTTTTTCCTAAATGTACATTGTTTTTCTGTTTTTGTTCATTTTATACATATTTTTAGTTGATTTTTCTTTGTTAAATGGCATTTAAACATATAAAATAAATATCAAAAATATAAATCTTTTTTTACTATGGTTGCAAATATATAAAAAAAGTTATGAATATTTCTATATTTGACATGGCACCAGAGTTAAGTTAGAGTTTTTCAAAATTTTGACACACCGAGCTCAAAAGGTTCGCCATCACTGAGCTAGGAGGTGCCCAGGAGAGGCCAAGCTGTGAACCTTGGCAAGCTGCTGCTAGTACCAGGCCTGGGGCCACTTATTGTGAACTTTGGGGCATGCGGATGCCAGCTGCTGCTTGTTTGAGAGATTTTAGGAAAGTCTGAAGCCTATTCCAGAGCAGGCCATTCATATGGGAAAGCCACTGCAAACAGCTTGGGTGGGGCTGAAAATTGGGTGGGGCAGGATTTCAGGGAATCACCAGGGTGGGGTGAACTGTGTGGGCCAGGTTGATGGAGATTCAGATATGGCACTTGCCAGTCAACTCTGTGGTGGGGAGGTCCCAACTATTCTGTCTAGGATAAAGCTGCCCCCGGAGTCCTTTCCCTGAAGCCAGACAATATAGTTCCTCCTTATATGTCCCTGGATCCTTTCAAGCTGCTGTCCCAGCACTGGAGCTCAGAAGGAGTGCGTCAGAATGAGTCTGTGTGCTGAACTGTCTAGGTCTCTAGCAGTCTTGGTGTCACTCTTCCACAATCCCCACTGGTTTTTAAAGCCTGAAGTTACAGGGACTTCTTTTCCCATCACTGGAACCCTGGGCTAAGGGGTCTGGATTGCAGCTGGGACCTCTTGTTCCTCATAGGAGCCCGCCTCAACCAAGACACCCCTCCCGATTAAAGAAACACCACACATAGGTGTCAAATCAGCCCAGTCTGAGCCTCCACCCCTCCTACCAGTCTCAGTGTGCTTTCTTCTTTAATTCTCCAGTTGTAGGACTTCCATTCAGCCAGATTTCAGGTGGTTCTGAATGATGGCTGTTCTGTATTTTAGTTGTAATTTTAATGTGGTTGTGGAAGGATGTGAGCACTGGTGTTTGCCTATGCTGCCATCTTGGTAGAAGAGTTAAAAGAAAAATAATCCAAAAATATGAAGATAGTGTAAGGAGCCTCTGGGACAACTTCAAGCATACCAACATTCACATTATGGGGATGCCAAAAGGTGGAGAGAGAGAGCAAAATATTGAAATCCTATTTAAAGAAATAATGACAGGAAACTTCCCCTACTTTTTGAAAGAAATAGACTTACAAGTCCAGGAAGCACAGGGAGTCCCAAACAAGAAACCCCAGGAGGCCCACACCAAGACACATCATAATTAAAATGCCAAGAGCAAAAGGCAAAGAAAGAATCTTAAAAGCAGCAAGAAAAAGCAGTTACCCACAAGGGAGCCCCCATATGACTGTCAGCTGATTTCTCAACAGAAACTTTGCAGGTCAGAAGGGAGTGGCAAGAAATATTCAAAGTGATGAAAATCAAGGATCTACAACCAAGATCACCCATCAATGCTATCATTTAGGAGTGAAGGTCATTTAAAGAGCTTCATAGATAAGAAAAAACTAAAGGAGTTAATCACCATCAAACCAGTATCAGAAATGTTTGCTCAGCCAGCTTGGCTCTGTGGTTGAGCATCAACCTATGCATCAGGAGGTCACAGTATGATTCCGGTCAGTGCACATCCCCAGTGTGAAGTGTGCAGGAGGCAGCTGATCAATGATTCTCATCATTGATGTTTGTATCTCTCTCTCCCTCTCCCTTCCTCTCTGAAATCAATAAATATATACTGAGTGGCCAGATTATTATGACCACTTGACATTTGTAGGCAAATTAGCTATAATTTCGTGCTGAAGTTGCTAGAGGGCCAGACCATTATAAATGGGGAAGCAGGTTGTTTACCACGACAGTAGAAGTGATTTTTTTCTGAAGATATGGGTAAACAACGTGATTTAACAGCCTTTGAACGTGGGATATATATTATGATGAGTGGCCAGATTATTATGACCACCCCATCAGTACTTTGTTGGGCCACCTTTTCACTTCAATACTATGGCGATTCTTCTTGGCATTGACTCCGCGAGATGTTGAAAAGTAATGCAAGGAATCTGACACAATGCCTGACGAATAGCACTGTCCAGTTCTGTGAGATTTGATGGTTGTGGAACCAGCTGCCTGATGGCTTTTTTAACTTTGTCCCACAAATGCTCAATTGGATTGAGATCTGGTGATTGTGGGGGCCACCTAAGCAAGGTAAAGTCTCCCTCATGTTCTTTTTTTTTAATTTATTGCTTAAAGTATTACAAAGGGTATTACATATGTGTCCATTTTATCCCCCCGCCCTAGACAGTCCCCTAGCCTCCCCTATCCCCCAGTGTCTTATGTCCATTGGTTATGCTTATATGCATGCATACAAGTCCTTTAGTTGATCTCTTACCCCCCTACCTCCTGCCCCCCAATCCTCCCCGGCCTTCCCGCTGCAGTTTGACAATCTGTTTGAGGCAGCTCTGCCTCTGTATCTATTATTGTTCACAAGATTATAATGGTCTCTATTATCCACGAATGAGTGAGATCATGTGGTATTTTTCCTTCATTGACTGGCTTATTTCACTTAGCATAATGCTCTCCATGTTCTTGAAACCACTCTTGCACAATATGAGCACTGTGGCATGGCGCATTGTCTTGTTGGAAGAAGCCATCTCCATTGGGATATGCCATCAACATGTTAGGATGAAACTGATGAGCAACGATACTTAGGTATGTTGTGCTATTCAGACGGTGTTCCACATGAATTAAAGGGCCCAAATCATGCCAGTAAAACATGCCCCAAACCATACCACTGCCCCCACCAGCTTGAAGGGTTGTACTCATGCATGTGGGGTGCATGCTTTCATGCTGTTTCCGCCAAATTCTCACTCTGCCATCTGCATGATGCAACTGGAAATGTGATTGATTGGACCACATGACTTTTTTGCAATGCTCGACTGTCCAATCCTTGTGTTCCTGTGCAAATTAGAGACGTTTTATCTTGGTAACTGCAGACAGCAAAGGTGTTCGAACAGGCCTTTGGCTTCCATATCCCATGCAATGCAGTGTATGGCTAATTTGCCTACAAACCTCAGGTGGTCATAATAATCTGGCCACTCACGTTCAAATATATCCAACATTCAAAAGCTGTTAAATCACATTGTTTACCCATATCTTCAGAAAAAAATCACTTCTACTGTCGTAAACAACCTGCTTCCCTATTTATAATGGTCTGGCCTTCTAGCAACTTCAAAGCGAAATTATAGCTGATTTGCCTACAAACGTCAGGTGGTCATAATCATCTGGACACTCAGTATGTATATATATAAAATGTTCAAGGGCCTTCTTTAAGAAGAAGAAGAAAAAAAGATAAAAATATGAACAATAGAATGGCAATAAATACACATCTATCAACAATTGAATCAAAAAATCAAAATAAACAAATAAGGAATCTAATGAACAAAATAAATTGATGAATAAAATAGAACCAGAGGGCCGAAACCGGTTTGGCTCGGTGGGTAGAGCGTCGGCCTGCGGACTGAAGGGTCCTGGGTTCGATTCCGGTCAAGGGCATGTACCTGGGTTGCGGACACATCCCCAGTAGGAGATGTGCAGGAGGCGGCTGATCGATGTTTCTCTCTCATCGATGTTTCTAACTCTCTATCTCTCTCCCTTCCTCTCTGTAAAAAATCAATAAAATATATTTTAAAAAAATAGAACCAGAGGCATAGAAACATGGAACAGTTTGATGAATGTGAGAGGGAAGGAGAGGTGGAGGCTGAAAGTGATTAACCAAAGAATTTATATGCATTAATGCATTACCCATGGACACAAACAATAGGGTGGTGAAGGCCTGGGGTGGGATGGGATAGGGGTGGAGGAGGGCAATGGGGCGAAAAGAGGAAGGGGGACATCAACAATAAAGATACAAAATACTCTCAACAATAAAGTTATAAAAAATGGAAGAATAAATAAATAGAAACAAGGAGTACTGACCACATAGCCAAAAGGAAACAGAAACCTGACAAGCCATCAAAAGACTTTTGCATCAAAATCTGCCTTTGATCCAACAGAACCAAGCTTATTAAAGAAAAGCTGTCAAAATCTGCATTAGGAAATGGATTTCTATATCAACAAACTAACATCTTCATCCATAGCTCTAATTCACATCTCAAAATGTCATCTGTTGTGTAAACATGACCTTTGAAAGAAGCGATTTGGCTAAGGATTTCAAAATCACTCAGTTAAACTGTGATACAGCTGCATCATCAGAATGAAAGTGAATGTCCCATGCAGAGCCACTAATATAAGCCATTAGCCATATTGTGCCTTCAGGAGATTTATATGACCTTCCAAAGGCAATACAAGTATTTAAATGTTCTAGGGACCCATCATGTAAAGTGTAACTGACAGCAATAGGGGCTCACATACTTTTAAAAATTGTTTTGTGGTAATATCTGATAAGAACCAAGTTATCTGTACTACAGTTTCAGGGTTTTAAAATAGCAATTTGAAATAAATATAATTAATAAATGACTGCAGGAAGATAATTCTCCATGGGTCTATTGCATTGCTGTATGTCTTATGAACAGAAGAACTGATTGCCTTTGTTCTAAACCAGTGGTTCTCAACCTTCCTAATGCCACGACCCTTTAATACAGTTCCTCATGTTGTGGTGACCCTCAACCATAAAATTACTTTCGTTGCTACTTCATAACTGTAATTTTGCTACTGTTATGAATCATAATGTAAATATCTGATATGCAGGATGTATTTAGGCGACCCCTCTGAAAGGGTCGTTCGACCCCCAAAGGGGTCGTGACCCACAGGTTGAGAACTGCTGTTCTAAACTATCCTTTCAAAGATGTTTGTACAGCTAATATCTTGGGAAGATAAAGATAGTGTCTCCCTCCATAACAAAGGGCAGGTTTCTTTACTGTCCAGAATGACAAAAATGTCATCCTTTAACACCTTGGGGCACGTTTGCATACAATCCTATCTAATAAAAGAGAAACATGGTAATTAGCGTATGACCGCTACCCTTCCCATTGGCTAATCAGCGAGATATGCAAATTAACTGCCAGCCAAGATGGCGGCCGGCAGCCGGGCAGCTTGAAACTAACATGAGGCTTGCTTGCTTCAGTGACGGAGGACTCCAACGTTCCCCGCCTGCCACTGCAGGCCTCTGAGCTGCAACTCTAAGCAACTATGTTACAAATATAGAAGCTAAACAAAACCCCAGAAACCTGCTTTAGTCCGCTGGGCTTCAGCCAGCAGGATCACAACATTGTTTCAAATACAGAAGGTAAACAAAGGCCAGAAAACTGCTTTCAGCAGCGGAGGCCTAAGAGATGGAGCCAAGCCTCAAAGCTAAAGCTGGCCCAGAATAAAAAAAGAAAGAAAAAAAGGAGTGGTTGGGAGCTTCCGTCACCCACCAGCCTGAAAACAGCCCTCAGCCCCTCACCCAGACTGGCCAGGCACCCCAGTGGGGACCCCCACCCTGAAGCGTGTGTGACCAGCTGCAAACAGCCATCATCCCCTCACCCAGGCTGGCCAGGTACCCCAGTGGGGACCCCAACCCTGATCCAGGACACCCTTCAGGGCAAACCAGCCAGCCCCAACCCATGCACCAGGCCTCTATCCTATATAGTAAAAGGGTAATATGCCTCCCAGCACCAGAATCAGCGGAGCCGAGAGGCCTCCCAGCACCGGGATCAGTGTGACAGGGGGCAGCGTCCAAACCCCCTAATTGCCCTGCAGCTCTGTGTGTGACAGGGGGTGGGGTCACAACCTCCCTATCTGCCTTGCTCTGTTCCTGATAGGGGAAGCCGCCCCAACCCCCTGATCAGCCCTGCTCTGTGCCTGATGGGGGGAGCTCCCCAACCCCCTGATCGCCCTGTGGCTCTGGGTGTGACAGGGGGCAGCGCCCCAACCCCCTGATCGGCCGTGCTCTGTGGGTGATAGAGGACGGCACCCCAACCCCCACCCCACGGGCCCTGCTCTGTGTGTGATGGGGTAGAGCCATAACCTCCCCATTGGCCCTGCCCTGAGTGCGATAGTGGCGGCATCCCAACCCCCTGACCCGCCCTGCTCTGTGTGTGACGGGGGGGGGTGCCCCAACTCCCCTATTGGCCCTACTCTGTGAGTGACAGGGGGATCTCTTCAACCACCTGATCGGCCCTGCTTTGTGCGTGACAGGGGGGAGCTCCCCAACCCCCTGATGGTCCCTGCTCTGTGTGTGACAAGGTATGTAGCCCCAACCCCCTGATTGGCCCTGCTCTGTGCGTGACAAGGGGTGGTGCCGCAACCTCCCCATCGACCCTGCCTTGAGTGTGACAGGGGGTGGTGCCCCAACTCCCCAATCATCCCTGCTCTGAGCCCAACCAGGGGCTGCACCTAGGGATTGGGCCTGCCCTCTGCCACCTAGGAGCAGGCCTAAGCCAGCAGGGAGTTATCTCCTGAGGGGTCCCAGACTGAGAGAGGGCACAGGCCGGGCTGAGGGGCCCCCCTCCTCCCCCCCGAGTGCACAAATTTTTGTGCATCGGGCCTCTAATCTATATATATAGAAGCCTAAGCAACCATTCGACCGGTAGCTATGATGCGCACTGACCACCAGGGGGCAGACACTCAATGTAGGAGCTGCCAAGCTGTGGTGACTTGGCAGCTGTGATTCTTGGGTGACGCACCGGAACCTGAGAGAAAGGAGCTTGATTCCAGGGTGCATCACCCAAGAACCACCCTCTTGCAATCCAGGACCCCTCGGGAGATGTGGGAGAGCCAGTTTCAGCCTGACCCCCTGCAGGCCAGGCCGAAGGACCCCACCAATGCACAGAGCACTGGGCCTCTTGTTGATTATAAAAGAGTAGGGCATTCTAAGCTTTGGGTTCTTCAATGTGTTATAAACCCACTATGTGGGCCACCCTAGGTTACTCTTGTGGTGCTTGAGGAGAGGGTAAGGGGAACTGAGGTGAACATGATGCTCATGGTGCTTGCTGTGCCATCAGTAACAGCCTTTTCTCTCTGACCCAACAGTTTTATGTCGCCTATCAGCATCAGTGAAATTGTAGCAGGCTAATTTGTTAGCTTGCAAGTCTGGTAAAATCTTCCCATTCCCCATCACCATTCTGGTTTTGTTTTGTTTTTTAACTTTTCAATTTATTTCAGAGAGGAAGGGAAAGGGATAAGGAGATAGAAAAATCAATGATTAGAGAGAATCCTTGATTGGCTGCCTACTTGCAAGCCCCACATTGGGGATTGAGCCTGCAACACGGGCATATGCCCTGACTGGGAATCCTGGTTCATAGGCTGATGCTCAACCACTACGCAAAGCTGGCTGGGCTCCCCACTACCATTCTTAAGAATAATCTTTTCAAAATCTATATTGCTAGGATTCATAAACATATTAATTTATGTAAACCTTTTGTTCAATATAAATAGGTTAAATCTTTGCCTAAGCTGAGCTTTATGACATCACAATTTCCAAATGTCTTTATCTAATAAGATTAGATATTTATTATAATTAGACAAATTTATTTCTGACTAGAGATAATTCATAATTAATAGCAATATTGTGAATTAGTGGTTCACCAAGACCAAATTGTAATATGGGACAGGATATCTGCTCTCTCCTGTCCTCGAAGGACTTTTAGAAACAGGTAGCAAAATAATCCATGAAATACTTCTTTAAATTTAATTTCTATTCTTAAATGAGAAGAAATTCACTGTGATCAAGTTATGAAACTTTTTCTTGTGGCAACTTATTGGCTTCTGCAAAAGAAACAAATTAACCTGGGCTCTTTGAGTATTTTTTCCAAATTTTTAGTCAATAGAGTCAGTTAACCTATTTTCCAAATTGACTTTAATATCTTAAGTCCATGCTTTATGATGTGAAGTATTCTATTGCATTCTGAAGCATATATGCATCCTATAGTGGGTCTTAACAATGCTATCAGACTCCAGTTTATATCACAGAATAGCTGACTGGTGAAACTGCTGCATTGTAATCATCATTATATCAAGACTGATGAACAGCCACAGAAAGACAGTCAATAACCTATGGTAGAATAAAGATGTAATAAATGATTCAAAATATGTGTCTTTAAAGCTATGGTCATGTAGATAATAGGTATCCACTCAACTTTGATTCTGACCTCCTTTCAGAGCTATGAGTTTAAATCTAATTTTGAAAATGACACAAAGTAGACTAAATACATGTAAATGTTAAAACTACCTAAAGTCAATGAGGTGTTCATTATTTCATATCTAAAAAGCTACTGATGTGAAGAACTGATCCAATCACTTGGTGACAAAACCTGAAATGTTTAACATCCAATATTTTACTCATTAAATATCATATAACAAGTAGCTTTGTTTTAGTTACCTCGAGGGAAAATGTGTGTAGCCTAAATTGTTTTAAAATAACTTTTCAATTGGGAACACAATCAGGGTATTTTAAATTGAAACAAAATTTCCCATTTCATTACCTTGATTTTTAAAAACATTTTAGGATCTCTTGAAAAATAATTACTAAGTTTTGAGACAAGTAGCTTAAATTTAAAATTGGTTCAAAGGGTGCAGTAAAGTTTAAAGTCAGATAAACTTATTAGATTTCCTTTTCAATTAAATCATTCAATGCTCATATAAGCATACAAAATGTACAACTTCTAAGTCAGTAAGCACATTCTAAGCTTTTACAAATAGTATATTGCAATAGTATAAATTAAAAATGTAAAAAAAAAATACAACTCAAGTGGCTGAAGCCCACAAAGTTACATACTTTACTTACAATTCAAAATGTCTTTTTAATTAATTTAAAAATAATTTATTGGACCTCTAGTATGTTAGAAACTGCAAAGCTTTGGAGATACAGAGAGGCGTAAGATACCTAAGACACCCTCCTGCCCTCAAGGAGCTTGTAGAGATAAGAACTATGATACAGGTATAATAAAGCATGTTGTAAATAGGTGAAGTAAGAGCACCCAAATCAGTTTGGGGTAAACAAATGAATGGTTTCTATGGCTGAGTTTTTAAGAATGAATTGAAGTTGTCCAGGAGGTAAAAATGGACTAGGATGCATAAAAGTGTATTCTTGCAAGAAAGAAGTTGAATGTTCTACCATTTGATGGTCTAGTTTATTGAAGTAAAGCAGGGGTAAGGTTATATGTAGAACAAGAGCAGGAGCAGCACGTTGTATAGTGGAGCCCTCAGAAGAATGGTGTTAGCTAGGATCATCAAAGAGACTGTATCTCGGTCTGGAGACTGCAATTATTTTTACAGAGGATATTTGTGAATGCTTGTTAAACTTCTCATGTTTGTTTTAAAATATAGTCAACCCAGCTCATAGAGTTGTAAGAAGAGAAAGGATATTACTATGTTAAGTAATTATAATGGCCATAATGTTTCCAGGCTTGCCACCATCTAAATTGATGTGTGACCTTGCACAGATCATTTAACCTCTCTGCTGCAGATGTCATCAGTAATTTGGGAGTAATATCACAAATGTTACAAAAATGTGAGGCTTCATAAAGCACTCTGAAAGACTGCACTGAGGAGATTATATAAGCATAGAGTGCATTATGTTTATAAGAACTAATAATAAATTGTTTCTTAGCACTTTGCAGACTAATTACAAGCGTAACCTGTTCTGGAGCATTAGAGCAGTTAAAACTAAGTTGAGAATTCTGTTTCTCATGTCATGTGGTTTATAAAAAGGGTGATCATATAATTTGTCCAAATTGGGACATTATTGACAGTGAGAGAGTGCACAAATCAGATGGGATGTTCAGACAAAATGCATATGTTAGGACTGTCCTGAGCAAATCATAATGCAGAGTCACCTTACTTATACACTTACTAGTATTCATTCACTGCTTGTATGTATGTAGCATCTTCTATTAAAGCTCAAGGTCCTCTCTGGGAAATTCAAAGTGTGATGGTCACCACTTGTGGCAGAGCTCATGACAATATCAAAGCAAGTGTAAGGCAATTACAGGCATTTTAATAGGGGCACAAACAGGGGAGTGATTTTACTACAGGTCACACCCTCCACCCAAACTTTGAAATGCAGCTCTTAGAACTATTTACTCTCTAATCATGTATTCATCTCACCTTCATTTGCAGAAAAGTCCATTGACCTAAAAGATGCATTCACCACATTAGCAGGATACATTGGCTGTGCCCTCTGTACATAAAACTGTGGCATGTTTGCACAGGGACTGGCTCATGCAAGTCCCTTCACATTTATGAGCCTCAGTTACCCCATGTCAGAATCCAAATGTTCTCTAAGTTTCCTTGGGCTCTGATAATGCTGGATTTTATGTCCTCTTTATGTGCAAGAATGAGAAATATATATTCTGTCTTTGCTTACAAATTTGTACTGGTTGAAGACATTGATTTTCTCACTGCTCTCCCTTTCTCCCCAACAGACACACAAGCACATTTGCACACATACACATACATGTACACACACATAATTCATCATATTGAGGAGCAGCAACAAGGAGAAAAGGCACTGCATCAGGAAGTGATGCTGAGGATGTAAAGGTGCTGCATAAAAATGGAGGAAGGAAGAAGAAGAAGGCTGGGGGTGGGGAGCAGAACCAAGCACTTTGTAGTGGGCAGCCTGCATTGTCATGCACATTCATGATTGATAGTCATGACCATGGGCTGTGAAGGCAAGAAAAAATAAATACCTTTTAAATTTTATTTCCATTTTACATTTTCAATCTGTTAAAATAGTTTCATAATCTACAATAGGTCAATAATTTGAAAGATCATTAAAGTCTTACAGTAGAAGGAAAGAAGTCATTAAGTCTCATAGAATTTCACAGTGGCAAGTCTCAAAAGAAAATGTAATAGAAGTTGGTTACTAGATGCAGAAATCTCTGAACTCAAATTCAGAAGACAGCTCTCACCAATATTCTCCCAGGCTAACTAATGGGCTGGAGTAATTTGAGTCATAGACTTGTTCAAGTCAGAATGACCTTATTTATGCTCCAAAACACAGCTTTCTCATAATGCTAAATCACAAGACATAGAAAATAATATAAAGGAAAATTATTTTATCAAATAGATAAGCTTGTTTCATTACTTGTTTCCAGGATAACTCTTCACTATTGTTTTCATAGAGCTGATAAATGCAGACTAATGAGCCTAGAACTAAAGACCCAAAGGTAGAGAACTAATTAGGAAGCAGCAAAATGAACACAGATCAGAGTAGAAAAGGAAAAATATATAAAATATTAGGTTTGCCCTGTATAAATACCAGGATAATATAGCAAAAGAATTTTTCTTTTGAACTGTATCAGAATACATTGATTTCTTAATTTAATCAGGAAACATTTATTAAACACCTAATATGTGCTAGACACTTTTGCTAAGGAAATAAAAAGCAATAGGTTTTGAATAAAGCATAGAAAATATAGAATGGGACAAGGAAAGGAATAAAAACTGGCAAGATAAGTACCAGTAGATGGTGCAGGCCTTTGTAAAGTCATTTAAGGAGTTGAGGGTTTATCAAGAGAAACAGGGTGTTACTGGATAATTTTAAGCAGATAAGTGATCATTTTGTGCATTTGAATGTATCACTCTAGCTAGAGTCCAAGATTTATGGGGAAAGGGTCTAATATGTATGCCAGGAGACCAATTAGGGTGATTGCAGTGATAGAGGCAAGAGATGATAATGGCCTACACTAGTCCTCACAGATCTTGGAGACAAATTAGATGTTGGACAGGGGAAGTAAGGGAAAGGAAAGGGTCAAGAATAATTTTCAGGTTTCTGATTTGGTCAACTGGCTTCAGTATGTGGTGCCACATACTGAAATAAGGTACATAAAAAGAAGAGTAGCCTCTTGGTAGAACAATTAGTTCAATATTAGACAGGTTGGTATGCAGGTATCTATGAAACACTAAAATAGATATTTGGACATAAGAAAAAAGTTCTCAACTTAAAATGTAGATTTGGAAGTCATCAGTAGAGGGAAAATAATTTAATCCAAAAGACTAATTGCAATTACCAAAAATTGGTGTGTAGATTGAGAAAAGAGCCTGAGTCAGAATCCTGAGAAACACCAGCATTTAACAGATAGACAGAGGAAAATACACCTGCAAAGGAAACTGAGAAGCTAGGAGAAGAACCAGGTGAGTGTCATGTTCTAGAAATTCAGGAAAAGGAGTGCTTCAATAGGAGTTAATACAACACTTCTGTGTAGTTGGATAGGTCAATTTTCCTTCTTTTATGTCACCATTACCTCTGGACAGTAAGCAAATTGAACTAGATGAACTTTAAAAGTCCTCCCATCTCTGATATCCTACTATCCCACAGGAGGTTCGAAATGCCTCTTCTTATTTTGGCTAATGATAACTTGGAAGGGCACTCTTTCCAAGTTAAGACTTCAAGAAAGAGTTCTTAACCCTTGCCATCAATCTAATCAAAGCTTTTCCATCAAGAAACAATGCCTACAACACAATGATACTATTAAAGAAAACCTAATAAATTAAATACCAAATACCAACAATGTATAAATTATAGCAGTAAGTTTTTGAGCACTTACTAAGTGACAAGTACCACACTGTCTTATTGTTTTGGCTTTTTTTTTTCATTTTAACTCACTCAGTGCTCATAAAACATTACTATGTATATTTTACAGATGCTAAAACCAAACTCTAGACAAATTTTTGCCAAAAGTTCACAGTATTACTTTTTGGTAGAGGTGAGATTTGAAACTAGGTCTATCTGAAAGCAGCTATTTCCATAATGTGAGATGTCCCACAGAAAGCATCTTTTAACTTCCTCAGTCTTCCACCTCTCATACGGGAGACTATAAATTCATGTTCCCTTAGCCTATTGTCTGGTCACAGCCAGTCAAAATTTATAAGAAAAAATCTAATCAAATCAAATTAATTTCATTTTAATATAAGGTTCTGTTCATTTGTTAGCAAATTGTACTTTTGTGAGATCCACAGGAGTTGGTGTCCTGACAAAGGTGGGCACAGTAATAGGAGAGGTATCATCTCCCACTCTTTCAATGGTCAGAGATTACTTGCCTTTTTCAGAGCATACTTTACATTCATTCAATGCTCTTGAATTAAGGAAGAAAGGGGCAAAACAAGTAAATATGCCTTATTGAAAGCACCCTCACTTAGAAACAGTATGGTAGATTATGCATAAAACTGCTACCCAATATTCTGTGTAATGCACACAAACGTGTGTATGTGTCTGTCTGTGTATTGGCATAGGAAATGTATTAGAGGGATAGAAGTGACTTATTTCTTATTTTATTACATCTCCAAAAACAGTGAAATTTTTTGCAATTTTACATATTTTGTGTTTTTAATATTTTTAATTAAAAACACTTTCAAAACAATAGCAACACTACCAAAAGGGTCACCTTTAGCCAGTTCAACATTCTGTTCCTTCAACACCATTTTTATTATGCCATCAACCTGCTGAATGCCTCAAATGAAACTCCTATCTCAATTTCTTTTTCTTTTCTTTTTTTTTTTTTTGTAGCAGGCATCTCTGGAGATAAAAACCTCTCTACTCTGCTCACTGTCCTTCCACTTGGGGGAGGGAGAATCTTTTTTTATTTTCACTACTAGAGGCCCGGTGCATGAAATTCAGCCCGGCCTGCACCCTCTCGCAATCTGGGACCCCTCAGGGGTTGTCCAGCAGTCAGACATCCCTCTCGCAATCTGGGACTGCTGGCGCCTAACCACTCGCCTGCCTGCCTGCCTGATCTCCTCTAACCACTTCTACCTCAGCCCCCGCCACCACAGCTTCATCTGGAAGGATGTCTGGAATGACATTCAGAAGGCCGTTCGGCTGTCTGGTCTAATTAGCATATTACACTTTATTATTATAGATATGACTCTGTCCACCCACACCTCAGACCATAGCAATTAATTAAAGGTGGACGCATGACCCAGGGGATATAAATAAATTTGTCTCTCCTGAGTATTTTAAATTGGTATTCAGAGATATCCATCCCTACTGAGTACTTAAACTGAGGATATGGTAACCTAGAAGCTGTAGGTTGGCTATCTTTGCAGGAAGATGGAGAAAAAGTAAATCTGCAAAGACACACGAAACAGGCACAAAGACAGAATTTCAAAAGAGCCCATGAGACATGAGAAGATGGCTCAAAGAGAGAAAACAGTCTGAGAGCTAGTACAGGGGAAGTTATCTTGATTCCTAATAGCAAGTTCCTTCTTGGTTCTCTATCCTTCATAGGAGCCAGCATTCATCCTTGACTTTGGTTCCTTGTAATAATGTTCCTTATTTTTTGCTTATGCTAGTTTGATTTGGCTCCTGTCACTTTTAGTCTGAAGCTCATTGCCTAAGATAATGAATTAAAACTTTGCTGCCTGGCCTACACTAAAACAGCACCAATGTGACTTAAAATGAAGGCTAACATACAAAGGATATCTCAAAGGTAGAACTGAAGGTGTTGATCTCAGATTTGTCATATCCTCGCCATTCAGTATTCCTTTCACAATATATCTATTTATTTTGCATGTTTAACAGTGGTTTTTGGCTATTTCACCCTTTGGCTTGTTGAGGTGAACTATTAAGTTTGTGGACTATTTTCTACATATAAACCTTTATCCTATAATGAGTTGTTCAGTGAAAGCCTGAACATACCTATTGGTATTTTTGTTCCAACAAAGCTGGGAACTCTATTTTATGGCCATTGCAGAATATCTTAGAGGAGACAGGAAACAAAAACTCCTCCCTTAATGACCAAGAAAAACCATTAAATCACAATAGCAAAAAAATTAAAAGAAAAGAAAAATAAACTTCACTCACATATATTGCCTTGGTCAGTGCTTAATTTCATGTATGGCCTTCATCATTAAAAATGAGTCCTGACTCAGTGACTATGGAGGCTATGTGATAAGTGCTGCCCAAAATTAAGGTGTCTGCCAATGTGTGAAATATAACCTGTTTAGCCCTTTAGAAACAGAATAATAATGTTCTTAAATATAAATACTAGTGGAAGTATTTCCTTCCAATTTTTCAGTCATTTTAAATGCTGCTTTGTGATAACTGGGCTTTCAATGAGACTATATATTGTGTCATAATGCTGATTTTGTGTCTGTAGTTATATCTCTCCTCCATGTAAAACAATAAAATTAAAGAAAGAAAAGTGAAGGGAAAAAAAAACCTCACAATTTTTTAAAATATATTTTATTGATTTTTTACAGAGAGAAAGGGAGAGAGATAGAGAGTTAGAAACATCGATGAGAGAGAAACATCGATCAGCTGCCTCCTGCACATCTCCCACAGGGGATGTGCCCGCAACCCAGTTACATACCCTTGACCGGAATCGAACCTGGGACCCTTCAGTCCGCAGGCCGACGCTCTATCCACTGAGCCAAACCGGTTTTGGCCTCACAATTTTTTTTAATGGAGCAACAAATTAATAAAGTTTACTATATCTCCACACCAAAATTCACTTTGGACTTCCTGCCCTTCAGATCCTTTTCATCCCCATGTGCCTGTACTGAATATAGAAGACATTAATCAGACCTTAGCTCTTGGGTAACCGGGACAATGCAATTTTGCCCCCAAGCCCAACAATCTGACCTATATTGGCTGATTGGTCTATTTGCCACTCCATATGCTAGAAATAATGGTGGCAGGCTGACTAGTGACACTTGAGGTAACCCATTGAAATCAGCAATGGGGGAAAAATTAGCCACTTCTTCTTCCTTTGCTATCTCCAGAAGCCTTCAAGTGAGGCATAAAGGAAAAAACCAAATGAATTCAAGGTGGCAAGAGGAAACAGAAGAGACAAGGCAATATCTTCAGGAAGCTTTCTCATTCATGTTAGAGTCTGTCAGATGTGTTAGAAGCAAGCATCTGAAGTTATAATTCACTTCATCTTTCTGTCTTCTCCCTCTACGGGAGATTATCTTTTATTTGCCTTGTCCCTCAATCTTCATTTCCACAGCCACATCCTTCAGTCAGGTTGTTGTCATCCCCTGCCTATATTATTCTAGGCATAATGTCTAGAATAATCTCTGCCTTCTGTTGAGTTTCTCTGTCTAGTGTCTCTCCCTCTGCTCCAGCCAATCTTGTTTTCTATTCCTATGCTTAACCTTCCCAATGTAATTTTATTTACATTTATCCCCTCTTAAATAAACTACAAGAGATTCTTTCACCCATTGAATCAAATTGAAATTATTTTCTCTGCTTCATTTTCCTATGCCTCCATCACACCCCACCTCATCACAACTCTTTTCATTTTTGTCTTTTATAATTTCACAATCAGCCTGTCCCTTACAGTCGAACAGTTGTCCTGCTTAAAGTAGAAACTAGAGGCCTGATGCATGAAATTCATGCATGAGGGTGAGGGGTCCCTCAGCCCAGCCTACGCCCTCTTGCAATCTGGGAGCCCCTCAATCTTAACCGCCCGCCTGCTCGCTCCTAACTGCCTTCCTGCTAACTCCTTATCACCCACCTGCTCACTCCTTACTGCTTGGCTCTTTGCTCCTTAGTGCTGCTGCGGAGACAGGAAAGGCTCCCGCCACCAACGCTGAGCTCGCCAGCCATGAGCCTGGCTTCTGGCTGAGCAGTGCTCCTGCTGTGGAAACACACTGACCATCAGGGGAAGCTCCTGCATTGAGCATCTGCCCCCTGATGGTCAGTGCACATTATAGTGACTGGTCATTCCGGTCATTCAGTCATTCTGCTGCAACAGTGGCTGGGCTTTTATATATAGAGATAGTACAGTTGTGTATGATAAGGCCATGTATGAGGCATTTCTATTACTTTTTAAATTGTTGTTTTTAAAGTAGAGGTTGACTGGAAGGAATGTGTAAGGACAAGGAACACCGAAGAAGGCAAAGCACCAAAGACAAACGGATCCATCTGAACCCAGGTCCCAGACTTCCTGTTGCTATGAGGAAATTTTCTCCCATTCCTCACAATGTCTTTATGGCCATTAAGCAAAAAAAGATAGTGTTTCTTAAATGCCAACTCTATACCATGCCCTTTCAGATATGTCATCTCATTGAAGCCTAATGGCCCTTGAGGCAGGTACTGGAGACTTATCTTACAGATGAGGGAACTAAGACTCAGAAAGGTAATAAAAATCAAGTGAACTAAGATCATTTGTCTCCAATGTAATTTTCTCCCTTCCAACAGTGCATATGGAGGTCCTTCCATGGATCCAAAATCAGAAAACAAATGAACTAACAAATTCTTATCAGTAGAAACTTGGATCCCAAAAATACCTACAAGTAAAATCAAAATACAATAATTACTTTTAAATATAAAATGCAAATAAATTTTTATTAAATGTAATTATATAAAATCTAGAATGTAATGCATTCATAGAAATCAGACTTAAAAGGGCTATTAAAGGTCATTTGATCTTTAATGCCCTGTAAAATATTCCTGCCATTTTTTGCATGGTGAGCATGGCTTCTCTCTTCCACAGCAATTCCTAATTTCCTGGCAATATTATTCAAGTGTAGCATCAAGAACAGATTGAACCTATCAGCTCCTCACTCTAGATTTCCTTCTGTTGATGCTGCTTAAGGAAGTATTACCTTCTCCAGTAGCCACATCAAACTACTGGTGCATACTGAATTTAAAAATAAGCTAAAAGCATTAAAGTAATTTTGGGTACTGCTGCTAAGTCCACTCCCTACAATGTGCCCTTTTATATATATACTAGAGGCCCGGTGCACAAAAATTTGTGCACTTGGGGGGAGGGGGCATCCCTCAGCCCGGCCTGTGCCCTCTCACAGTCTGGGACCCCTTGGGAGATAACAACCTGCTGGCTTAGGCCTGCTCCCGGGTGGCAGAGGGCAGGCCCAATCCCTAGGTGCAGCCACTGGTGGGGCTCAGAGCAGGGCTGATTGGGGAGTTGGGGCACCTTCCTCTGTCATGCACAGAGCAGGGCAGATTGGGAGGTTGCGATGCCACCCTCAGTCACGCTCAGGGTAGGGCTGATTGGGGGGTTGGGGCACAGCCCCCTGTCACACTCAAGGCAGGGTCGATGGGGAGGTTGTGGCGCCACCCCCTGTCACGCACAGAGCAGGGCCCATCAGGGGGGTTGGGGCACTGCCCCCTGTCACGCACACAGCAGGGCCCATCAGGGGGGGTGGGGCTCCGTACCCTGTCACACACAGAGCAGGGCCGATCAGGGGGTTTAGGAGCTCCTCCCGTCACTCACAGAGTAGGGCCTATAGGGGAGTTGGGGCGCCGCCCTCTATCACCCACAGAGCAGGGCCGATCAGGGGGTTGGGGCGCCACCACTCTCACACTCAGGACAGGGCTGATGGGGAGGTTATGGCTCTACCCTGTCACACACAGAGCAGGGCCGATCAGGGGGTTGAGGCGCCGCACCCTGTCACACACAGAGCCGCAGGGTGATCATGGGGTTGGGGAGCTCCACCCTATCAGGCACAGAGCAGGGCTGATCAGGGGGTTGGGGCGCCTTCCCCTGTCAGGAACAGAGCAGGGCGGATAGGGAGGTTGTGGCCCTGCCCCCTGTCACACAAAGAGCCACAGGGCAATCAGGGGGTTTGGGCGCTGCCCCCTGTCACAGTGATCCCCGTGCCGGAAGGCCTCTCGGCTCCGCTGATCCAGGTGCTGGGAGGCATATTACCCTTTTACTATATAGGATAGAGACCTGGTGCACCGGTGGGGGCCTGCTGGTTTTCCCTGAAGGGTGTCCTGGATCAGGGTGGGGGTCCCCACTGGGGTACCTGGCCAGCCTGGATGAGGGGATGATGGCTGTTTGCAGCTGATCACACACCCTTCAGGGTGGGGGTCCCCACTGGGGTGCCTGGCCAGTCTGGGTGAGGGGCTGAGGGCTGTTTTCAGGCCGACTGAAGCTCCCAACTGCTCCTTTTTTTCTTTTTCTTTTTTTATTCTGGGCCAGCTTTAGCTCTGGCTCCAGCTCTTAGGCCTCTGCTGCTGAAAGCAGGTATCTGTTTTATTTCGGTTCTATAATCGAAACAATGTATAACTCCAGGTCTGAGATCCCGGCTCGCTGAAAGCAGGTTTCTAGGGTTTTGTTTAGCTTCTATATTTGTTACAATGTTTCTTAAACTGCAAGCTCAGAGGCCAGCAAGGAACGTTGGAGTCCTTCATCATTGAAGCAAGCAAGCCTCATGTTAGTTTCAAGCTGCCTGGCTGCCGGCCACCATCTTGGCTGGCAGTTAATTTGCATATCTCACTGATTAGCCAATAGGAAGGGTAGTGGTCATATGCCAATTACCATGTTTCTCTTTTATTAGATAGGATAGCTGAGTTTCTTTTCTGGATGGGGGTTTAGGAATCTCAGTGTAGGATATTATGCTTATCTCTTCTAAAAAATGTGTCTAATTGGATTCAGCCTGTCAAGAGACTAGTCAAGAATGATGCCCAGCTTCTGACTTTGGTAACTACACAATTCAGTTCATAGAGACAGAAAATTCAGGAATGACAGCAGATTTAGGGTAAAAGAATTTAGTAATTTAGTTTATTTTGGATGTGTTGAGCTTGAACTCCCTGTGCAAATCCAAGTGGAGATGTCTGGGTCTCAGATATAGCTTTGGAACTCATTATCTAATTGGTAGGAATTTAAGCAACCAACATAGTGAAATCAACCAGAGGCTCAAATGCTTAGGAATGCTATCATTTCAGGGTAAAATTTAGGTATATGAGACTATAAAGGTTGCAAGGAGCAGTCAGGGATAGGAACATTTTTGTAGAATAATGGAGCAAGAGTATTTCAAGAAGTAATCAAAGAGTAATAAATTGTGTCAAATGCCACAAAAGGATGTATGAAAAGAGAAGTGAAACACTATGGTCTGGTAGTTTGCTTATATAATTCCCATGATCTCCTTCATCAAGGAAATATATTACATGATTTTTCGTGGTAACCTCATGGCAGAGTTGAAAGATTATTGCTTTTTCTTTTTTTCTTTTTTTTTGATGATGAAAAATACATTTATTTTTTAATGTATACATGTACACTGATAGTCCGACAGAAAACTTTATGAGTCCGTTTGATATTATCAGTGGGACTTTTGCTGCTGCATCACTGATGACAGAGATTTTACATCAGGTTTATATTTTGTGACCTTCAGAGATATGCACGAGCTACTACTTTTTTTTGTTGTTGTTGTTCATAGTTTTTTTTTTATTGCTTAAAGTATTACAAAGGGTATTACATATGTGTCCATTCCCCCCCCCCCGCCCTAGACAGTCCCCTAGCCTCCCCTATCCCCCAGTGTCTTATGTCCATTGGTTATGCTTATATGCATGCATGCAAGTCCTTTGGTTTATCTCTTACCCCCCGATTATTGCTTTTTCTATAAGAGCTTACAAATTGCCCCTTTCATGACCCCTTCTCAATTCATGTACATCTTTGAACACATATCCTCTGGCCTGTAAAGAATCCATTTTCTTTTCCTTATTGACTGTTGGCATGACAATTCTCTGTTCTAATATCTTGGTATATTTCCCCATTCTCAATAATCTACAGACTGTTGAACAATCTTATCTATAACATCACTCAGAACTTTGGTTTCTGAAGTTTCTGGATCAGGGGCTGTACATTTATTAAAAGATAGAAGTATGCTTATTTTTTTCCTGCATATCTTGAACTTATATGCCTCCCTCCCCATTTTCATAAACAGATTATTTTTTCCACTAAGGGACATAAGCAAAAGAGTTTGACTTTCACAAAACCAAATGCCTTAATGGTAATTTAATTAATTTGTCAGTTGAATAATGCCACTGGGTTTCAAAATTCTAAAAGTAAGGTATATTCAAGTTCATTCTTCATAACTTTCAAAGAACTGTTGATATACACATTTTATTAGCTATAACAAGGATGCACGCCTAATTCCCTTCAAATTACATTGAAACTTTACTGCATTATATCTTGAGATGGCAGATTTTTATGATCATACTTAATGGAATTAAATCTTTCAGCATTCTCATAAATTACAAAATGGTGACATTGCCTATGCCTGTTTAGCCAGAACTAGAACTATGAAACATTTTAATTATAGATATAAATCGTACTGAAGTTATAGAAATACTTTAATCATATAATAAGAAATACAAGAGCAGATTGCACCTTTACCTAGCCTAAAAAAGCAATTATATTTTAAAGCAAATTTGCAGATTAATACAGAATTCACAGATGTGACTAAGAAGAGGAGCTTTCTTGCCAGCTCCTTTGGGCTCTTAGCAAGAGACTCTATGCCACTTCTGAGAACTCCCTCCATACTTCATACCCATCTGCATATGCCAGAACAACTCTCCGTCCTCATAACAAAATTTTCTTTCATTTCAAGGGCCTAAAGTCATATTTCTATTTTTTAATTTTGGCCTAATAAAATCTCCAAGATCCTTCCCCCCTGCTTGACCAATATCTACTCATCACTTACTCCCTCCCCTTTTCCTCCTCTCTTAGTATGGTTTTCTGGGAAAATCACCACAAAGAGATCCAGCTGGATGATTCATCCTTCAGCCATGCAACTCTTTTCAGAGGCACAGATCTTTTGAAAGCTGATGGCAACAACTTTTTCAAAAGCAATTCAGGAGTTAATCTTCAACCAAACAACCCTGTTAAGTAATTTAGAAGTATAGGGGGTTGTGTGTGTGTGTGTGTGTGTGTGTGTGTGTTTCAAAAATATTGTAGGGAAAATGTAGAACACAATATCTATATATCACTATATTGAAAACTCCAGAGATCCCTCTGCTCTCCAAGCAGATGGAGATCCCACTCTATCAAAGGTTTTGTCTGTTGGCTTTTTTAATGAGGCTGTTGCTGCTGACTCTTGGAGAGTATAAAGGAGAAAGGTAAGGATTTTGCTGATTCACAGCTTTCTGGTATTTCTGCTGCTCAAGGTCTTATTTAGGGGCTCATATCTTGTTTAGCTTTATTTATTTAGTCCCAAATGTAATTAAAGCTATATTATGAGAAATTTAATGTGCCATTCTCAGATGACTAATTCTTTGAAAGTTATTTTCAGGATTTTGAATGATAAAATGCCTAACTCTCATGATGGCACCAAATCCCAGGAACATCTAAACCAGTTGAAAAAGAGTTATATATCATTACAGAGTCTATGAAAGACAAATAAAAAAAAGGTTTTGTTATTCTCAGTAGAGCATTTAAATGGTGTTTTAAAAGTAATCACAGAAGATTGTTTAAAGCTTTCAGATTTTTAAATGTCAAATAAGAACTAAACATTATATAAGTAATAAAGGATTCATGATTTTAATTCTGACTTTTGCTATTTGTAGGAAAGAAGGTCCCAGACCAACCATTATATAAACATATTCACCATGACTAATATTTCTAGTCATTAAAGATCAAAACTATTTTATACTTGAAATATTTCTGGTTTTGACCCTGGATCATTCTGTATAATAATAAAAACAACCTGCATGTGTACAGCATTTTTTAAAGGCTTTTTTTTTTCTTGTGTGAGTAGGTACAGATGGGGAAATGAAAGCAGAGAGGTTATGTGACTTTCTTAAGGTCACACACAAACCCATACTATGGCAAGTTAAAAAAAAATCTTACTGTTTGATTATTCACAGCTTTTTCTCTCCTACTACCTTTGAAAAAGAGGAATATTCCTCTTAGTCTCTTCCTTTTTTACACCCTCAAATGAGGGTCCAGCCTTGCCAAGTGGGTTTTACACTTTCGCAATGGAGAATGAAAGTAAGGGAAAATAAAAGGAGACCTATAACTGGTATTTAGGACTGAAAGATGATGGAGATTTTCATAGAGTGGGGGAATTGATAGGAAATAGGTATGAGAATAGCTGAGATGTATGAGAAGTGTATAGGAGAGAAAGAAATAAAGAATTTTAAGATACATTTCTGGAGACTATGTGTCCTCTTCATAAGATTCAGGAAATACAAGTAAAGAGATGAATTAGTGTAAAGTCACTCTTGGTGGAATGGACTGTGTTCCTTATGCCTGCTCCATTGCTCCAAAACTATATCATGTGGATCTGTGTCTTCAAAAGCTTTTTAGTAATATATCTGTGACCCTCACAGTATTCCTTTTCATTTTATCATAATAGATCTATATAATGAAAAAAGAAAGAATTTCAGTATAAGTGCAGGAAATGCTTACTATCCTTTTTCTGTCACAATATAATGACATATTTTATATTAGAGGTGGCTGATTATTTACAAGTCCAGTGGGCGGGGATGGGAGTCAGACTGGGAAGAGGGAAAGATTAAACTCATACTAGATGTTTTAGTAACTCTGAAAAATCCAAGAATACCTGTCAGACACAAGTAGTAAATAGATTTATGGAGCACTATCATTGGTTACTACAGCCACTGATCAATCAATTAATTAATGCATTTACTTATTTATGCACTCTAGTAACTTTTGAAATAACAATTCAGATAGATATGATAGTTGCCTTTAGAAGTTCCAAATTGAAAGAGAAGATGAATAGAGAGAGACATATATAATTATCACAATGCAATCTAATATATTTTATAGTAGAAAAAATGTACATACCGTATGCAGGTGCTATAGAAGTTCAAAGCATAGAGACCTAAGTTAAGGAAGGGTGCACCAAAGAAGCATGTGCTGGGTCTTCAAAACTAAGTAGAAAAATTGATGGAGAGAGCATATTAGATAGAATAAAGACTGCACAACTATGGTGCCATGGTGTGTTTTTTAAAAAATTGTATGTGACTGGAGAGTGTATGTATTGTGGAGAAGGGTGGTAGAAGCAAGAATAAGTGTTAAGAACTTGCAAGATATAAGGGTGGAAGGGTTGGTTGAGAAGAGTTAACAACATTTGTAAATACATTTTCCTGAGAAATGATTTATAGATTTTATAAATTCTTGAAGACCTTGTGACTACACAAAAAGTTTAAGCATCACTGCTAAAAGAAAAGGAGAGTACATATATTCTGTTTTTAAAACTATATTTATAAATACCTTGCTTCGATAAATATACTATAAATATCTTTTCAGATTATTCCATATACTTTCACAAAATAATTTTTATCCTGGTTAGAATAGGCATATGCATGTCATAGTTTATTCAGTCTCTTAATGTTAAACATTATTATTCCAATTTTTCTGTAGATGTGAATATCAACTGTGTTAAAAATCTTTAGAGCTAAAATCCTTATAAACTTTCATAATTATTTAGGATAAACTCCTGGAAATGCAATCATTTAAGCCCTTTGGAAAATACTGCCAAACTTTTATCCAAAAGATTGTGTTGATTTGAACTATTTTTTAGCAGTGTGTGTGGTGTCTCTGTACACACTGGTCCCTAATCAAAAAAGAAAGTTACACTTTTTTGAAGTCCACTTGTATTGTCATCAATTGTGTCATTTGCCCTTTTGTTTTGAATCAGAGTGCTTCTCTATCACTTATAGAATTGTAGGAGCTTACTTACTCTATATTAATGTGTGAATTCTTTGTCATCCACATTTGTGAATATGTTCTTTAGTGCATTTGCTTTTCAATTTGTTTATGCAGTATTTGATTTATAGAAGTTGTGAGATTTTAGTTAGACAGATCTATCAGTCTTCCCTTTATGAATTGTAACTGATATAATACAAATTCTAGGCTCATTCCACAATAATTTTAGTATTTACTTACTAGAGGCCTCGTGGATGAAATTTGTGCACGGGGGTGGGGACCCCAGCCTGCGCCATCTCGCAGTCCGGGAGCCCTCCAGAGATGTCCAACTGAGGCTTTTCGCTGAACAGCACTCCCCCTGTGGGAGCACACTGACCACCAGGGGGCAGCTCCTGCATTGAGCATCTGTCCCTTAGTGGTCAGTACACATCATAGTGACCAATTTTTCTGCTATTCAGTTGATTTCCATATTATCCTTTTATTATATAGCATATTTTCTTCTGGAATTTAAAATAAACATGTAATTCCTGTGGAATTAGTGTCATATGATTTTCCAATAAACCTGCTGAGTTTATTGAAACATCCAAGCTTGTCTCACCTGTCTCAGAAATTTATCTCTCACCACTTTTTCTCTTGCTAGCCACACCAGCATTCTCTCTAATCTTTGAACAAGCCAAGTTCATACCCACAAAAGGACCTTAATGTTTGCTATTACTTGTACCTTAATGTTTGCTATTACTTGGCTCACTCCTTTACTTAGGTCAGATCTCCACTTAAATGTTACACACTCATGAAGCCTTTCCCGGAACACTCCAACTAAAATAAAATACTGCCCTAGCTTGTTTGGTTAAGTCCATGGTAGGCAAGCTGTGGCTCGCGAGCCACATGCAGCTCTTTGAGTGTGGCTCTTCCTAAGCCTTAGGAGTACCCTAATTAAGTTAGTAACAATGTACCTACCTATATAGTTTAAGTTTAAAAAATTTGGCTCTCAAAAGAAATTTCAATCGTTGTACTGTTGATATTTGGCTCTGTTGACTAATGAGTTTGCCGACCACTGGGTTAAGTGGATAGAGCATCCACCTGTGGATTGAAGGGTCCTGGGTTCAATTCCAATCAAGGGCACATGCCTTGGTTGCAGACTGGGTCGATCCCTGGACCCGGTCAGGGTATGGCAGGATGTTCCTCTCTCTGTGTCCCTCTCTCTCCCTTCCACTCTCTCTAAAAATCAATGGAAAAATGTGCCATGCCAGCATGGCCAAGGGTGAACCTAAGGAGGGGCAGTGAAGGATTGAAGAAAAGACAGACAAGAGAATTCAGCTGGGGCTCGACGGATCTCCCATGCCTGGATTAAGGACACAGAAAGACCCATCCTGCAAGCAGATGCTTTATTTTATAGTCTGATTAAAACAAGGGTAGATTAACATGCATACAAATTTTCTTGTTTTGGCAACACTTGATGCATCTCCCACAGCCCATTAGCTACTTAGGAAGGGATTAGGGAGGGCTACAAGGTCAGGTTTAATTATGCTAAGAGAGCTCTGCCCTCCAGTCTGGGAATTGTTTGTGGCCCTGTCACAGGTCAGCCCAAGGCTTGACCCTAGAGCAGGGGTGGGCAAACTTTTTGACTAAAGGGCCACAATGGGTTCTTAAACTAGACCGGAGGGCCGGAACAAAAGCATGGATGGAGTGTTTGTGTGAACTAATATAAATTCAAAGTAAACATCATTACATAAAAGGGTACGGTCTTTTTTTTTTTTTTTTTTTTTTTAGTTTTATTCATTTCAAACGGGCTGGATTCCGCCCGCAGGCCGTAGTTTGCCCACGGCTGCCCTAGAGCCACTCCCTACAGAAAAATATCCTCAGGTTATTTTGTTATTTAATTAACAAAAAAATTAAATAATTAAAATACCACTCTAACCCATCACACTCTTAATCTGATATTTTTCAAAGCACTTAATTTCACCTGAAATGATAGATTTGTTTATATAGTTGTTTATTGTCTTGTCTATCATCATATGCTTAATGTAAGGAGGGATTTTGTCTTCATATTCCACCTCTGTATCCTCAGTGCCTAAAGAATGATGGCTAAACACAAAGAGATCAATAAATACTTGATACATGAAAAAATTAATACCAAATGTTCATACCTGTTTGTATCTTTATGAAATGTCTAGGATGTTCCTAGGGGTGTGAGGGCATGAGTGGGGGGTATGGGGGGCAATGGAGGGATAAGCACACATATGTAATACCTTAATCAATAAAGAAATTTTTAAAAAGTAAAATGAGTTTAGAATTGTTCCCTCCTCTTCTATTTTTGGGAAAAATTTAAGAAGAATTGGTATAAATATTCGATAAAATTCACCAGTGAAGCCATCTGGTCTTGTACTTTTGTTTGCTGGGAGGTGTATTATTACTGAATCAATCTCTTTACTAGTAATTGGTCTGTTCTAATTTTCTATTTTCTCATAATTTAGTCTTGACAGGGTATATGTTTCTAGAAATTTATACATTTCTCTTAAGTTGTCCAAGTCGTTAGAGTATAATGGTTTATAGTAGTCTCTTATGCCCTTTGAATTTGTGTGGTATCAGTTGTAATGCTTCCTCTTTTATTTATTACTAGTGACCCAGTGAATGGATTCATGCACATTGAAAGGAAATTAATCAGAAGATGGCCAACAGGGCGGGACTGGGTGAGATGGGCCTGACACGCTCTGGAGCCAACCTCCCATGATCCCTCCCCAGCCGGCCACACCTGGGGTGATGCTGGGGCTTGAAGGGCATCAGTGGAATGAGAGAGGTCCCTCTGGCAGGTGGGGTCCCTCGGCCTGGCCTGTGGGGATTGGGCCGAAACTGGCAGGCCAACATCTCCTGATGGGTCCCGGAGTGGGAGAGGGCACTCTGCAAAGTTGCTGTCCTACAGGGTGTGGAACACAAATGCAAGTATGCAGTGAACCAGATTCAAGGCCAACAGTGCCCCAGAAACAACATAACCCATGGCTGAATGTGGAATCATGCAGCCCTGCAAGGAATTGGACTCCCTTCTCTCTGGATCCAGGGTGCATCACTCGAGAACTACCACTGCCAAATCACCATAGCTTGGCAGCTCCTGCACTGAGTGTCTGCCCCCTGGTGGTCAGTGCATGTCATACCTACCGACTGGTCTGCTGGTTAGACAGTTGGACGGTCGCTTAGCCTTTTATATATATATAGATTATATTTATTTGTGTCCTCTCTGTTTTTTATTGGTAATAGTAGATAAAGATTTTTCTATTTTATCTTTGGACCTCCCTTCTTAAAATTGAATTATCTATTGTAGTTATCCTGTCTTGTCTAGTCTCTGAGTATATCTGGGGAAGGAAGATAACATATCTATTTGATAGGTCTCAAGAGCAAGAAGATCCACACTTCCAGAAATGTACTAGATCAGTGGTTTTCAACCTTCCTAATTCCGCGACCCTTTAATATAGTTCCTCATGTTGTGGTGACCCACAACCATAAAATTTTCATTGCTACTTCATAACTGTAATTTTACTACTGTTATGAATCGTAATGTAAATATATGATATGCAGGATTTATTTAGGCGACCCCTGTGAAAGGGTCATTTGACCTCCAAAGGGGTCGCGACCCACAGGTTGAGAACCACTGTACTAGATGAACTACATCTGATGAGTTCAAACTACATCTAGATCAGATTTAGATAATGAAATTAGGACTTTGAGCCTGAGTCTAATGTCATAATGAGATTTGAATTTTGGAGAAAGGGTAAATTTTAAACAAGGGATAAGTACCTAGAAGAGACTTGGGGTATATTAAAAAACATGGCCACAATATATTACATCTCCTATCATCCAGAAGTGGCATATTTTTCTCCACTGCTTGAATTTGATCTGTTTTTTAATTATTTTGACTAATAAAACATGATAAAAAGCAAGGTTGTGCCCTGGCTGTTTCTCAGTGGTTAGAGCGCCTGACTGAAGAGTGTGGGTTCTATTCCGGTCAGGGGCACTTGCCTTGGTTGCAGGATCCATACCCAGCCCTGGGACTGGGCAAGTATGAAAGGTAGTCAATCGATGTGTCTCCCTCACATTGATGTTTCTCTCTTGGTGTCTCTCCCCCTACCTTCCACTCTCTCTTAAGAAAGAAAAAAAAGTGATTTTGTATGTATTCCAGAACCTGATCCTAAAGAGAAGGCCTTAATAATTCTGCCTTCAATCACTTAAAAAAGCTTCCCTGAAATTGACATGCTGTTGAATAAGACCAGGATTAAAGTCTATGTGACAAGAAAGGTCTAGCCATCCTAGATGTTCCAAATAAGTAAAGCCCCCTGACAGCTTGTCAGCTGAATGCAGCCACATGAGTAAGTCTAGGCAAGATCAGTAGAACAGCCTAGTCACTCCACAATCAAAAATAGCAAACAGCCCTGACCCATGTGGCTCACTTGGTTAGAGTGTCAACCCCTACACTGAAAATTTGCGGGTTAGGTTCCTGATCAGTGCACATAACCAAGTTGTGGGTTTGATCCCCGGTCAGAGTATGTATAAAAGGCAACAAATTGATGTTTCTATCTCACATGGATCTTTCCCCATCTCTCCTGCTCCCTTCCTCACTCTTTCTCTCTAAAATCAATAAAAACATATCCTCAGGTGAAGACTGAAAAATAAACAAAGCCTTCTTGTTTTAAGCCACTAAGTTTTGGGATACCGTTATATAGTGTATTGGTTTTCTATTGTTATTTAAAAGCAAGAGGCCCAGTGCATGGATTCATGCACTGTTGGAGTCCCTTGGCCTGGCCTATACCCTCCCGCAATCTGGGACCTCTGGGGGGATGTCGGAGAGCTGGTTTTGGCCCGATCCCCACAGGCCAGGCCAAGGGACCCTAATATGCATATAAGGTCTTTGGTTAATCTCTTTCTGCCTGCCCTCCCTCCTTCCCTCTGAGATTCATCAGTCTGTTCCATGTTTCCATGCCTGTGTTTCTGCTCCTGCATTGAGCTTCTGCCCCCTGGTGGTAAGTGTACATCATAGCTACTGGCTGGTTGGCTGATCAGTTGGTTGCTTAGGCTTTTATATATATAGATTACCTGAAAACTTAGCAACTGAAACAGCAAACATTTATTACATTACACAGTTTCTGAGATGCTGGAATCTTGGCGCAGCTTAGCTGAGTGTTTTTGGCTAAAGATCTCTCATGAGGTTGGAGTCAAGCTGTTAGCCAGGGCTACAGTCATTTCAGAGCTTGGCTGGGGTTGGAAAATCTGCTTCCAAACTCACTCACATGATTGTTGGAAGGCCCCTGCTCCTTTCTGACTGTTAGCCAGAGGTTTTAGTTCCTCATTATGTGAGCCTCTCTATAGGTCAGCTCACAGCATAGCAGTTTGTTTTCCCCAGAGAGAGTGACTCAGGAGGGAAAGAGTACACAAGATGGAGGCCACAGTCTTTTTCTTAACCTAACCTCAGAATTGACATATTGTCACTTCTGCTGTACGCTATTGGTCATACAGATGAACTTAGGTACAGGGTAGCAGGATATTATATAAGAGTTTGAATACCAGAGGGTGGAGGTCATGTGGGATAATCTTGGAGGCTGACTACCACACACAGCAGTAAAGAAATGAAATAGATACCAAGTAATCATTATTAGTTTTGAAAGCTATGAGAATTATATTACAGTCCCCTTATAAAATCTTCATAATGTTAGAAACTCATACTAGAGATAGCAATGTCTGACAACAGAGGTTGTAAGATTTATTTGAAATACTTCAGCAACAATAGTAACCAAAAAAGGACAGATAAAACAAGTGTGGAATTATGTTAAACATTGTTGAATATGTGCTGGGCATAAGAAGTGCATTATCTAATTAGTGTAAGTTTGAAATGTTTTTGATAAAATTTTAAAATCAACATTTATGATGTGCAAGAAATGGAATCCTTTGTAACTTTGTAAACTTGGGGTAAATTTTATATAGCAACTTTAAAATGTGCGGAAAAGCCCAGCTGGTGTTGCACAGTGGTTGAGCATTGCCCTATGAATCAGGAGGTCATAGTTTTATTCCAAGTTAGGGCACGTGCCTGGGTTGTGGGCTCAATCCCCAGTGTGGGGTGTGGAGGAGGCAGCCAATCAATGGTTCTCTCTCATCATTGATGCTTCTATCCCTGTCTCCCTTCTCCATCCTCTCTGAAATCAATAAAAAGACATTTTTTAAAAAATAAAATGTGTGGGAAAGTACCTACTTTTCAAATTTTCTTTTAAGGGTTATGCAAGCAAAATATAAACAAAGACCACAGATATCAGAGAATATTGATATTCTTTTTGCCTTTGAATTAGTATCTGCAGGCAAAGCTGAGAACTAAGAATGGTTAAACTCTCCAATTTTCAAGAGGGCCTCTAAGGCCCAATCAATAATTGGGGCCAGATATTTCTTTCAGTTATTAAAAAGAAGCTGCTGAACTGACTCTGTTAGCCTCAAATATCTCTGCAGGACACTCTTTAAGTCTATAAAAGCAAAAGACTAATGAGAGGGAAGGTAAGTCATCATTTAGTAAGCACCCTAATGGCAAATCACAGCAGCTCTTCTCTCTCCTTCCCCTGAAGGAATAATAGACACGTATCTCACTCCTTGTCATGATACTTGTTAAGACCGGTCTGTGGTACTGTAATAAAAGTACTGGAGGTTAGCAAGGGAAATTTGGGAGAACTTGACATGTACCTCCTGGCATTTGTGGTAAATGTAAATATAGCTACTATTGCCAGCTTCTCTACTAGAAATATCTGAAGGCTGGGAGTTTACCGGTACAGCTAGTGAAAGCAAAGCAAGGAGGGACTGTAGTATGTGTTCTTAATAAGGACCTCAGCAGTTCCCTTGAATCCACATGAAAGAGTATCTGGTATAGGAGGAGCTAATATAGTGAGGCTACTCAGGAGTCAACATTTGAGGAAACCTTTCACCCAGAGAAAGGTTGGAGTGTGACTTTGATATATTATCAACCAAATAAGAGACTCACTGATATTGCACTGTACACTGCCCACCACCACCACCTCAAACAAACAAAATATCTGTGGTAGGCTACCCATTGAAGTTATGTGATGTGGCTATGTGATATGAACTGCACTGACTAATGAAATGTGGGCAGAAGTAGCATGTATCACTTGTATGTTGAAGTATTTGTCAGTGTTTCATACTACAGCCTATATTTTCCCACTGCAGTGATTTTAGAAGCATTTATTCATGGAAATGCCATATTGATTGAAACATCCTGTAATGCTGGGCCAACATATGAAGACATATGAATTGAAGAGTCACCTAGAACTCAGAAGACTTTATAAGATTAATTTTAAAAGTTATTTTTATAAACCACTAAAATTATGGATTTGATTTTGGCTGTAACAGAACCTAAAAAATATGTTATCCCATCAATGAGGACAACTTAAAAGTCATCAGCAACTTACAGGATACTACTTATGTAAGGTAATCCTTACCATCTCTCTTAATTTCCCATCTCCCAATCCTATACAGAGTTTTGCTTGAAAAGGGTAGAGGAAGAGGTTGGGTTTCCTGTAAATGGTGGAAAGATCTCTCCTAATATCACTCTAAGGAAAGCATTGAATTCAATGAGATTGAATATGGGAGTTTTTAAACTACATGACATTTTTTTAAATAACTGAAAGTGACCAATGACCAGAAAGATGTAGTATCCGTTCAAGATAGTTTTAGGAAATTAGTTACTAAACATGGAGGGGATATAAGAAGTAGCAGAGTTGGGAGCAATGATGAGAAAGAACAAAGGCTCCATAATTATAGCCCACCAACATCGGACTGATCAAGATCATTAAACCAGTTACATCTATAAAATTCAAAAATACATTATAACCAAGGCAATCTTAAGAAAGGAGAAATCAAACTATACTACAAGGCCATAGTAATCAAAAGAACACAGTACTGGCATAAAAACAGGCATATAGATCAATGGGACAAAATAGAAAGCCCAGATATAAACCCATACCTTTAAGGCCAATTAATATTTGACAAAAAGGCAAGAACATAAAATTAAGTAAAGATAGTCTATTCAATAAATGGTGTTGGAAAAACTGAACAGATAGCTGCAAAAAAATGAAACTAGACCACCTTCTTACACCAAACACAAGAGTAAACTCAAAATGTATTAAAGACTTAAATGTTAGACTCAAAACCATAAAACTTCTAGAAGAAAACAGGCAGGAAATTTTCAAACATTTCTCATAGCAATTTTTTTTCTGATATATCTCCTCAGGCAAGGGAAACAAGAGAAAAAAAAATAAACAAAGAGGACTATATCAAACTAAAAAGGTTTTGCACAGCAAAGGAAACCATCAACAAAATGAAAACACAACTTACTGAATGGGAGGTGATACATTTGATAAGGTGTTCATATCCAAAATTTATAAAGAACTTATAAATTTCAACATCAAAAGCAAACAATTAATTTAAAAATGTGCAAAGGACTTGAATAAACACTTCTCCAAAGAAGACATACAGATGGCCAGTAGACATATGAAAAGATGCTTAACATCACTAATCATCAGAGAAATGCAAATTAACCAAAGGACTTGTATGCATGCATATAAGCATAACCAATGGTCACAGACACTAGGGGGATGAGGGCATGTTCTGGGGGGTGAAAGCTGGGGAGGCCAGGGGAGGTAAATGGGGGGAAAAAGGAGACATATGTACTACTATTTGTAATACTTTAAACAATAATAAAAATAAATTAAAATTTAAAATCACAAGATTTCACCTTACACCTGTCAGAATGGCTATCATCAATAAACCAACAAACAGCAAGTGTTGGTGAGGATGTAGAGAAAAGAGAACCTCACACACTGTTGATGATAATGCAGATTGGTGCAGCCACTATGGAAAGCAGTATGGAGTTACCTCAAAAAATTAAAAATGGAACTGCCTTATGATGCAGTGATTCCACTTCTGGCAATATATCTGAAGAAACCTGAAACACTCTATGTACTCCTATATTTATTGCAGCACAATTTACAATAGCTAAGATCTGGAAGGATCCCAAGTGTCCATCAGCAGATGAGTGAATAAACAAATTTGTGGTACATTTACACAATGAAATAATACTTGGCCATAATAAAGAAGGAAATCTTACCCTTTGTGACCACATGGAAGTACCTGGAGAGTATGGTAAGCTAAGAAAAGTAAGTCACCCAGAAAAGTAAGCCGTCAGACAAAGAAAAATACCATAAGCTTTCACTTATATTTGGAATCTAATGAACAAAAACAAAATAGAAACAGACTTAGAGAACATATTAACAGCTGTCAGAGGGGAAGGGGATTGGAGGGCTGGGTATAAAAGGTGAAGGGACAAATCTATATATATAAAAAGCCTAAGTGACTGGCCGACCATTCAACCTTTTGACTTTGCGACTGGTAGCAATGACACACATTGACCACCAGGGGGCAGGCAATCAATGCACAGGCATGGAAACATGAAACAGACTGATGAATCTCAGAGGAAAGGAAGGGAAAGGGGAGGGCGGGAAGAGATTAACCAAAGATCTTATATGCATACTAGAGGCTCAGCGCATGGATTCATGCACCAGTGGGGTCCCTCGGCCTGGCTTGGGATCGAGCCAAAACCAACTCTCTGACATCCCCCAAGGGGTCCCAGATTCGGAGAGGGCACAGGCCAGGCCAAGGGATCCCTCCAGTGCATGTGCACTGGGCCTCTAGTAAAAAATAACTTCATTGACACAAACAACAGTAAGATGATTACCAGAAGGGAAGGGGAGGGGGGAGGAATAGAAGAAAGTAAAGGGGGAATTAATGGTGAGGGAAAGAGACTTGACTTGGGGTGATGAACACACCATACAATATACCATACAGATGATGTATTGTAGAATTGTACACCTGAAACCTATATAATTTTATTAACCAATGTCACCCCAATAAATTCAAAAATTAAAAAATTAATATTTTAAAAAAGAATATGTTTGATACATAGAGTATGATTGATAATAAGTACCTTTCTGCTGCTACTATCGGGAGAGTAGGTAACTGTTTCTTTTTCTTGTTTTTTGCCATTTGTCTTCCAAAGACAATATCCTTAGGAGTTGGAACTTTGCCTTTGCTATTTTCTCAAGTATTACAATACAGATCCCAGTGAAGACCTTTTCTGTTGAATCTCCACTGTGCCAAGCACAGTGTTTCTTACATCATGCCAACTTAAATAAATGTTTATTGCAGAGGCCTTTGCTGGGTAACTCAGTTGGTTAGAGTGTCATCTCGATATGCCAAGGTTTCAGGTTTGAACTCTGTTCAGGGAACATATAAGAAGTAACTAAGGAATGCATAAATAAGTAAAATAACAAATCTCTCTCTCTCTCATCAATAAATAAAAGTTTTTAAATATTGTTGATGGCATATTTTACTAATGAAAAAGGGACTCTCAGAATACAAGTTATCTATGGAATAGACAAATTACAGGCTCACCATCTCACTTAATACTTATGCTTGATTGACTTAATGTAAATCCTTACTTAGTATTTTCTGTTGTGTTGGGGTTATTTTAGGTTTACTACTGTGTTTTCTTTTTATAATTATTACTCTTGCCCCCCCTTTTTTCCCATTGACCCCCTTCACCCTGTAGCCGCCCCTTTCAGGTCTTCACCACATTATTGTCTATGTCCATGGGCTATGCATATATGCATATAAGTTCCCAGGTCAATCACTCCCCACCCACCCACTGACCCATCCTCACTTTCCCTCTGAAATTCATCAGTCTGTTCCATGCTTCTATGTGTCTGGATCTATTTTGTTCATTAGTTTATTTTGTTCATTAGATTCCACATGTGAGTAAGATCATGTAATACTTGTTTTTCTCTGACTGGCTTATTTAGCTTAGCATAATACTCTCCAGTCATTTAACCCAGTGATCCCACTTCCAGTAATATATCCTAAGAAACCAGAAACACCAATCAGAAAGCATATGTTCACCCCTATGTTCATAGCAGCACAATTTACAAAAGCTAAGATTTGGAAACAGCCCAAGTGCCCATCAGCAGATGAGTGTATAAAAAAGCTGTGGTAGGCACCCGCAGGCGCCCGTGGACTTTGCCTGTGGTCCAGGCCATCAGGGGCTTATGCCCAGTGTGCCCAGCCTTCCCTCACAGGGGTGTCTGGGCCTTGCTGCATGCTGCTGCAGCCCATGGGGACAGTGGGCCTGGAAAGCTGGCATTAAACTGAAAAGATGTCACTGTATGATGACCTGGGAGTGGAGACCAGTGACTCGAAAACAGAAGGCTGGTCCAAAAACTTCAAACTTCTGCAGTCTCAACTTCAGGTGAAGAAGGCAGCTCTCACTCAAGCAAAGAGCCAGAGAACAAAACAAAGTACAGTCCTTGCCTAGATAATCGACCTAAAGTGAGCGGCGGCTCTTCAGACAGCCGGCAGACTGTGGACACCCCACCTCACGTAGCAACTGGCCTAAAGGATCCTGTAACCAATGGATTTTCTGCAGGAGAAGTTTTGATTACCTTAGCTGATAAATATGATCTTATGTTTTCTAATGATTATGAGAAAGTGGTGAAGCGCCAAAGAGAAGAATGACAGAGACAGCGGGAGCTGGAAAGACAAAAAGAAATAGAAGAGAGAGAAAAGAGACCTAAAGACAGACATGAAGTCAGTGGGTTTTCAAGGTGACCAGATCCAGATTCTAATGGAGATAAAGATTATGAGTGAGAAAGGAGAAGAAGAAGTATGGGTGGAGCTGCCATCGCACCACCCACTTCTGTAGAGAAAGACAAAGAGTTACCCTGAGAATTTCCTTATGAAGAGGATCCAAGACCTTGCTCACAGTTTTCTAAAGCTGCCATTCCTTCACACACACCTCCATTTATGAGGAACAGGACAGTCCCAGATCTCCAAAAGGCCCTGGCAGCTCCTTTCTTGTCAACATGGGTGTCACAGTAGCACATAAAATCATGCAGAAGTATGGCTTTTGGGAAAGCCAAGTGTGTGTTCATGGTCTTGGTAAGAATGAGCAAAGGCTGAGCATGGCATTATCAGTGGAGAAAATGAGCAAGCAAGGAGGCAAGATCATTGTGGGCGAAGTCACAGAGAAAGATGCAGTCAAGAAGTCGGATTCAAGTCCATTAACTGAAATACTTAAATGTCCTACTAAAGCGGTCCTACTAAGGAACATGGTTAGTGCAAGAGAGGTAGATGAAGAGTTGGAAGTTGAAACCAAGGAAGAGCGTGAAAAATATGGCAAAGTTGGAAAATGTGTGATATTTGAAATTCCTGGTGTCCCTGATGATGAAGCAGTATGAATATTTTTAGAATTTGAGAGGGTTAAATCAGCAATTAAAGCTGTCATTGATCTGAATGGGAGGTATTTTGGTGGATGGGTGGTAAAAGCATATTTCTACAATTTGGATAAATTCAGGGTGTTGGATTTGATGGAACCAGTTTGATTTTAAGAACGAGAGCATGGGCTACAAGCTGCAAGCTGAGCAGAGAAGAAAAAGGCAACAGCCAGTCTGCATGGCTGTTGGGTACAGAGGCTCTTGGAAGGACTGCAGAGATGCATGTTGATTAATCCCTTTTTATTTATTTTTTTTAATATAGTATAAAAATCTTTTTTTAAAAAAAGCTTTGGTACATTTATGCAATGGAATACTAGAATACTACATGGCTATAAAAAAGAAGGAACCCTTACCATTTGCAACTGTATTTTCTGTTTTTAATACTTGGTTCTTGTTCCAGATTTCCCTTTTGGCATCACTGGTGGGTTTACACCATCCTCTATTGATCAGATAGCATTACTTTTTTTTGCAACCCAAAGTTATTTATCTCATCTCCTAGGGCAGTGGTCGGCAAACTCATTAGTCAACAGAGCCAAATATCAACAGTACAACGATTGAAATTTCTTTTGAGAGCCAAATATTTTTTAATATATTTTATTGATTTTTTACAGAGAGGAAGGGAGAGGGATAGAGCGTTAGAAACATTGATGAGAGAGAAACATCAATCAGCTGCCTCCTGCACATGTCCTACTGGGGATGTGCCTGCAACCCAGGTACATGCCCTTGACCAGAATCTAACCTGAGACCTTTCAGTCTGCAGGCCGACTCTCTATCCACTGAGCCAAACCGGTGCTAGCGAGAGCCAAATTTTTTAAACTTAAACTATATAGGTAGGTACATTGTTATTAACTTAATTAGGGTACTCCTAAGCTGCCTTTTGCTAAAAACGTCCTCAATCTGATTGAGGTACGTTCGCTGAGGTCGACCCCTTCCAACTCTCCCATCCACACTCGTCTTGTATACTTGTTTCGTCTATCTCCTTTCCTTCATCCTCTCTATATGTCCAAACCATCTCAACATACCTTTCTCAATCCTCGACACTACATCTTCTTTCACTCCACAACGTTCCCTAAAATTAACTTAATAAACTTTACTTGAAGTTTTAAGTCTTAGTTAAACTATAGGTACATTGAATAAAACTTGATATCATACTTAATAACGATATTATTTATTGATAAAATTAAATTCCTTACAATTTACCTTACAATATTCATAAAATTAAATCATGACAATGACTGACAAACACTAATGTGAACAATGGCCTTGCATCTCCTTGGAAAGTTTGGATAAGTCAGGTTTGTATGTTGTTGTTTTTAATTCTAGGCACGATTCCAGGTTCTCATCAATAGGACAACTTCTCAATTTACTCTTGATAAGGTTCATGCTTGAAAATGATTGTTCGCATAAATATGTAGACCCGAATAAGGAAAGGACAGCAAACGCTAGTTTTTTTCAGTTGATTATATGAGTCAGGAATACTATTCCAGGTGTTAAAAATAAACATATCTTCCTTCTCCAGGTCTTTCAAAGCACACCACCTGTGCTGTGAACTAAGTTCACATTTGTTTTTCTCTAATATTTCTATATCAGCACAAAGACTCCACAGTTCCTTGTTTTTTTAAATCCAGCAATTGCATTTCAAAGTTGCCAATGTCAATATTAAAGGGGGAAAATTTTAATTCTGTTACAGTAGCATTGAGAGGTTTTTTAACAAAGGCTAATGCCGCTTTGCTGTTTCTGAATTCCTGAAACCTGTTGAGAAAAGCTTCCCTCATATTTAAAAGTGTTGTTTTGAAATAGCAAATGTCAATATCAGAATTATTTTCTTGGCGATGTTTAAACAGGCTAGGAAAGTGAATCAAAGTTTCTCTCTCAAAATCTTGAGCAAAAGGAGATAACTTGTTTTCGAATGAAATAACTTCTAACATTGAAAAAATTGTGTTTCCTTTCCCCTGTAGTTTATGATTAAGCTGATTTAGATGAGACGTAACCTCTACCATGAAATTTTTGGATCCACCATTAACCCCCACCACCTTCTCACCAAGGCCTTTTTTTTTTATTTCATGACAATCAGCAAATATGTTTTTACCTGTCCCAACCTCATGCTCCATGAGGGACCTCACAAAAAGTGTATCCTCTGCTCAGCCTTTGTCAATATCTTTAGCCATTCCTTTCAAGAACTTGTTTCAATTTCTATGACATGATCTATTCTTAGTGAAGCCATGCTAGGGAGTTTTAAACTCTCACATTTTCATCCAAGTGACTCAGTAGTTTGCTCTCAATAAAGAACTGTGATTTGTGTGTCATACCTCTCCCAAGGAGGGATTCTAACTTTACAAAAGCAGGGTACAAAGGACTTTCACAACCACAGTTGCCTTTTTAGGAGATACACTTAACTCTGTCTCAGGTTAACCCAAGTCCCTTTCTTTGTTTATCCATGCTACTTAGAGCAGTGGCCTCAGCCCTGGCTGCTCATGCAAACCAGCTGAGGAGCTTTTAAAAAGCACAACAGGTGTCTGGACCTAATCCCCTACCAATTGAATCAAAACTCCTGTGAGTAGGGCCTGGGCACTGGGATTTTTGGTAGTTCCGTGGTGAGATGTGCAGCCAAGGCTGAGAGCCAATGCCTACAAGTGTCAATTAGAATTGTTTTGTTCCCATTGCCTGAGCAAAATGTTTCAGCAATAGAAACTAATAACACCAACCCCAAATTGGCAAAACTACTATGTTGGTGAGACGGTTTGCAGCCGGGAAGGGCAGAGCTCCCCTGGAAAGGTAAAAAACCAGGGATCTGGGCAGGAAAGTTTCCCAGACCTCTGAGCCCAGAGGGTTAGAGGGAGATCGCGTGGCAGACAGCCACGTCCCTTGTGACAAGCATAGCCCCTGACTGGGGAAAGGAGATCCGCGGGATTCCTGGCACCGCCGGGGGATTTGAGGTCTGGATTCTGTGATCACGGAGGACTGAGCCTAAAGGGGGCAGCCTGAAGAGCTGACCAGACCATGCAGTGCCGGTAATAGAAGAGCTTGTAAGAAAGTCAGCCTTCCCCGTTTCCGCGGCCGGCGTTTGCTTGTTTATTTTCACTGAATCCTGTTCATAAGACATTTCGGATACAGACACTCACCTGTGATGAAGAGAGGGAGAAGGTGCGGACTAGTGGAATCTGGGGAGAGACTGAGGAGAGAAGGGTGACCGGGAGAGGTGGCAGCTAATTGAGTGCTGAGACACCCCTAGGCCCAGGATCGGGGCAGCCATTCTCTCCAGAGGGTGGGACTCCCCTACCTAGCCCCCAGGCAAGGAGCACAGCCACACCCAGATTCCACCCTGAACAAGATCAAGGATTAAAATAATCTGATCAATCCCTGGGAGTTAACAGGGTCTGGCCTATAGAGGGATTTTCAATCCCAGCAACAACACAGAGCAGGGTAACGATTAAAGAAACAGCTTTGGATAGTTGACCTCCCCAAACCAGTTTTAAGTGCATAGAGAAGCTGTATAGCCTCAGAGGCCAACCCCAGAACACTCCCACCCAGAGGCTGAGCCACAAACTGACTCTTTGCTAAACACAAAATAAGGCAGTCTGGGAAACAAATACAGCCTGCTTTAAAATAAGGACTGTGGTTTACAACACAGAGGAACAGTGAATCGCAGGGAAATTCAACACTCTCCTGAATACCTGGCAGGACTAAGGCGAGCCAGACTGACGAGTAGAAGAACCGAAGGACCTTCACTACTGCAATTTTTTTTTCTTTTTTCACCTTTTAACTAAGAAACCAATTTTTTTTTCATCTTTTTCCATTACCTGATTTTACCCTTGTAATTACTACATTCTTATTTTTAACCAGTATTATTACTGCTACCATTTTACCATTTTTTAAAGTGCCATTTCATTTTCTCTTTATTTTATTTTGGGATTAGTGTTATCCATTCTATTTTCATCATTCCTTTAGCAACAATTTTCCCTACCTCAATTTTACCTCTATGCTAAAACCCTCTCTCTCACTTTTCCCCTTTTGTTGTCCTGTTTCTCTTACCCTATTCCTGCTTTAGATTTTCCCTATTCTTTCTGTTTACCTCCTGTCAAAATTTCACCCTACTTATATATCCTATTTCCAAACCACTGCTCTAAATCTTTATACACATACCCCTTATCTTTTTTCACTATCCAAATTTTTTTTTATTTTTTATTTTTTTTATTTTTTTCTTCTTTTATCTTTCTATTGTTTTGTTGCTGTTTGCTTGATTGTTGAGTATATTGTTTTTTTGTTGTTGCTCGTTTTTTTGTGTGTGTCTGTGTGTCTGTGTGTGTGTTTTAGGACTGGTTGTGAGGCTGTTTTGCTTTTGCTTTTTATTTTTTTCTGCTGGTTTTCCCCTTCCTCCACCCATCCCCCACCCCCACCCCCCCAGTTATTTTTGTGCTTCTGTTTTCCCTTGCCTCTCATGATATTATTGTTTGTTTCTAGCTTGCATTCATCTCCAGGGAGCTGTTGCTGGAATTTGTTGGGATTAGTGGCAGTTCTATAGGAGTTTTCTCCTCATATAAATAGTCTCTTCCCCTCTTCCACTTCATTCCCTCTTTTCGCTCTTTTTTTTCCTTTTCTTTTCTCTCTTTATTTTCCCCCCTCCTTTCTCCCAATTTCATTTTTGTACTCCTTTTTTTGGTCCCTACTTTTCTTTTCTTTTCTTTTTTCTCTTTTATCTTTTTCTCTTCTTTCTTCCTTATCCCCTAAATCTCTTAATTAGGGTGGTCACCTTTATTTGGGGTTATTAATATCGTGAATATATTTGTGTTTAGTGCCTGGTACGTGGTGCCTTGTTGTGTTGTATTTTGTGCCTTTAAATCAACGCAGCATATCCAAGCAACGGCAGCCTCCTGAGCACCACACCCTCTGTCTGAGGAACAGTAGCTGTATGTGAAACCTCCCCCCACCAGCCAAAAGAGCCACCACAGCTGTGAACAGCACCCACCAGAGGAGGTGCTGCCAACTGAGGAGCAGTTGCTACCGCAACTGCCTGAAGAGCAACCACAGCTCAAGGAGTCACTGCCACCCAGGGACCAGCCACTGAACGACTCAACGTCTAGATATGTCAGTGAGATCAAACATGGGTAGACAAAGAAACCCCTAAAGAAAAAGAGGACTCGCCAGAAAAGCAGCTAAGTGATACAGAGGCATGCAACATGACAGAAAAAGAATTCAGACTAAGGGTCCTAGAGTGCATGAACCGGACGGAGGAAAAAATCAATAACATATGCAAGAAGCTAGAAGAAACAGATGAAAAAATCAACAACTTAAGACCCAAGAAGAAATGAAGAGCGATATAGCTGCAATAAAAAACACCATTGAAAATATCAACAGTAGACTAGGAGAAGCGGAGGACCGAATTAGTGAATTAGAAGACAAGGAAGCAAAACACACCCAAACTGTACTGCAATTGGAGAAAAAAATTAAAAGACGGGAGGAGAGCCTAAGGGAGCTTTGGGACAACATGAAACGAAACAACATACGAATAATAGGGGTGCCAGAACAACAAAAAGATGAACAAGGATTAGAAAACCTACTCGAAGAAATAATATCAGAAAACTTCCCTGAGGTGGGGAAGAAAAAAGTCACACAAGCCCAGAGAGTCCCAAACAAGGTGAACCCGAAAAGACTCACACTGAGACACATCATAATTACCATGGAAAATGTTCAGGACAAAGAGAGAATCTTACAGGCTGCAAGAGAGAGACGGAAAGTTACATACAAGGGGTCTCCCATTAGATTATCAAATGATTTCTCAACAGAAACACATCAGGCAAGAAAAGAATGGACGGAAATTTACAAAGTGATGCAAAGCAAAGGACTGAATCCAAGAATACTCTAGCCAGCAAGGCTATCATTCAAACTTAAAGGGGAAATAAGAAGCTTCACAGACAAAAAAAAAGGCTAAGGGAGTTTATCACCACCAAGCCAGCAATGCAAGAAATGCTAAAGGGACTGGTGTATAAAGAAGAAATAAAAAGCTTAGAAAGAAAAAGGCCACACAAAAACAGAAATGGCTACAAACAAGTACCTTTCAATAATAACTTTAAATGTAAACCGACTAAATGCTCCAACTAAAAGACATCGAGCGGCTGAATGGATTAAAAAACATGACCCATACATCTGCTGTCTACAAGAAACCCACCTCATTAGAAGGGACTCACACTGACTGAAAGTGAAGGGATGGAAAAATATCTTTCAGGCAAATGGAAAGGAAAAGAAAGCTGGGGTAGCAATACTTATATCGGACAAAATAGACCTCAAAGTGAAGGCCATAACAAGAGATAAGGAAGGCCACTTCATAATACTAAAGGGATCAATACAATAAGAAGATATAACCTTGGTAAACATATATGCACCCAATGCAGGAGCACCCAAATTAACAAAAAAACTCCTGGAAGATATGAAAGGAGAGATCAACAACAATACAATCATAGTAGGGGACTTTATCTTTTTTTTTTTATGTAAATCTATTGCTTTATTTCCTCATCTATGATAGTGTATACATATTTTACTTATGAAGTTTGAAAAGTTGCTCTGAATTTTTCCTTTATACTTTCTTAGACTGCTACTATGATAGATTTGGTAATAATCCTTCTGTATCATTTATGTTGCTTCTTTTTTTTTAATTAAATATTTATTGTTCAGATTATTACATGTGTTCCTCTTTTCCCCCCCCCATAACTCCCCTCCTCCCAGCCCCACCCTCCGCCCTCACTCCCCACCCACTGTCCTCATCCATAGGTACACGATTTTTGTCCAGTCTCTTCCCGCATCTCCCACACCCCTTTCCCCCCCAAGAATAGTCAGTCCATTCCCTTTCTATGTCCCTGATTCTATTATAATCATCAGTTCATACTGTTCATCAGATTATTTATTCACTTGATTCTTAGATTCACTTGTTGATAGATGCATATTTGTTGTTCATAATTTGTATCTTTACCTTTTTATTCCTCTTCCTCTTCTTAAAGGATACCTTTCAGCATTTCATATAATCCTGGTTTGGTAGTGATGAACTCCTTTAGCTTTTCCTTATCTGTGAAGCTCTTTATCTGACCTTCAATTCTGAATGATAGCTTTGCTGGATAAAGTAATCTTGGTCGTAGGTTCTTGGTATTCATCACTTTGAATATTTCTTGCCACTCCATAGTAGGGGACTTTAATACACCACTGACATCACTGGATAAGTCCTCTAAACAAACAATCAGCGAAGAAACAGCAATCCTAAATGACTCACTAGATCAGATGGACTTAATAGACATCTTCAGAACACTTCACCCCAAAGCCACGGAATATACATTCCACTCTGTTGCTCATGGGACATATTCAAAAATAGACCACATCTTGGGTCACAAGCAAAGTATCCCCAAATTCAAGAAGATTGAAATCATAAAAAGCATCTTCTCAGACCACAATGGCATAATATTGGAAATAAACTACAATAAAAACAACCCCAAATACTCAAACACTTGGAAGCTGAATAGCATGTTATTAAATATTGATTGGATTAACAATGAGATCAAAGAAGATATCAAAAACATCCTGGAAACTAATGACAATGAAAACAAAACAATCCAAAACCTATGGCACACAATGAAAGCAGTCCCGAGAGGGAAGTTTATAGCTCTACAAGCCTATCTCAAAAAACAAGAAAAAAATGGTAGTAAATCATCTAACTCTACAACTCAAAGAATTAGAAGGAGAGCAACAAGAAAAGCCCAGAGTGAGCAGAAGGAAGGATGCCGGGGTCCAACCCCAGCAGGTCCAGGGGTTCCCAAAGGCGTAGACAGAGTCGGCGAAGAAGGAAGGACACGGAGACAGCGTTCAGTTGATCAGCAGCCTAGCCAGGATCTCCAGCCAAGTTCTGGTCTCGATCTCCAGAGAGGTTCTGCTGTTTATTGTTTTGTTACATCCATATTTATACCAGTTGATTTTAATCCTGTCAATTTCTATTACAAAGGTTAGGGCGTTTCTTATCTCCATTCCAGGGAGTAAAGATTATGTAGCTTAAACATGATTGTTTGTAGTTAAAGTGATTAACTACCCACCTGGCACTTAGTTAAGGAGTTTCATCCCCTCCCTGACTTCAGGGAAAAATTCCTACCTGGGGAAACAACCTTTCTCGGAGAGGTGACCTTAGTTAAAACACACAGCGCTAAGGGGAGCAAACATATTAAGAACAGTATGCTATATATGCCAGGTCCCTTGAAACATATGCTGTGCAGATGTTTCTTTCCTGCAGCGACTGTGTCAAGCAGCAAGGATGGACCGGCTTCCGGCAGAAGGAGATAATAAAGATTAGATCAGAAATAAATGACATAGAGACAAAAAAAAAATACAGAAAATCAATGAAACCAAGAGCTGGTTCTTTGAAAGGATAAACAAAATTGACAAACCTCTAGTCAGACTCAAGAAGAAGCAAAGAGAGAGGATCCAAATAAACAAAATCAGAAACGATAGAGGCAAAATAAAAACAGACCCCCCAGACATACAAATGATTGTTAAAAAATACTATGGACAGCTCTACTCCAACAAACTAGACAACCTGGAGGAAATGGACAAATTCCTAGAAAAATACAACATTCCAAAACTCAATCAGGAAGAATCCAAAAATCTCAATTGGCCAATAACTATGGAAGAAATTGAAGCAGTCATCAAAAAGCTTCCAGCAAACAAAAGCCCAGGACCAGACTGCTTCACAGGGGAGTTTTACCAAACACTCAAGGAAGAACTAAAACCTATACTCCTCAGGATACTACTACAAAAAACTCCAGAGGAGGGAACACTTCCAAGCTCATTCTATGAAGCCAGCATCACCCTAATACCAAAACCACATAAAGACAACACAATGAAAGAGAATTACAGGCCAATATCCCACATGAACATAGATGCCAAAATCCTCAACAAAATCTTAGCAAATCGGATCCAGCAGTACATCAGAAAGATCATACACCATGACCAAGTAGGATTTATCCCAGGCATGCAAGGATGGTACAATATCCGCAAATCAATAAACGTGATACACCACATAAGCAAATTGAAAGAAAAAAACCACATGGTCATATCAATTGATGCAGAAAAAGCATTTGATAAAATCCAACACCCGTTTTTGATAAAAACCCTCAGCAAGGCGGGAGTAGAAGGATCATACCTCAACATAATAAAAGCCATATATGCCAGGCCCACAGCCAACAGCATACTCAATGGACAAAAACTAACACCATTTCCCCTAAGAACAGGAACAATACAGGGATGCCCACTCTCACCACTCCTGTTCAACATAGTACTGGAAGTATTAGCCATCGCAATTAGGCAAGAAGAAGAAATAAAAGGCATCCAAATTGGAAAAGAGGAAGTAAAACTGTCCTTATTTGCAGACGACATGATATTATACTTAAAAAACCCTACAGACTCCATCAATAAACTATTAGACTTAATAAAAGAATTCAGCAATGTAGCAGGATACAAAATTAACCCCAAGAAATCTGAGGCATTTCTATACACCAATAGTGAAATTTCAGAAAGAGAGATCATAAAATCAATCCCATTCACCATCGCACCAAAAAAATTAACTACCTAGGAATAAACTTAACTAAAGAGGTAAAAGACCTCTACTCAGAAAACTACAGGACGTTGAAAAAAGAGATAGAGGAAGACATAAACAGACGGAAGAACATACCATGTTCATGGATTGGTAGAATCAACATCACATATGTAATACCCTTTGTAATACTTTAAGCAGTAAATTTTAAAAAATAAGTAAATAAATAAAAAATAAAAAATAAAATAAAATGTCCATACTACCCAAAGCAATCTATAAATTCAACGCACTTCCCATTAAAATACCAACGGCATACTTCACAGATCTAGAACGAACTCTTCAAAAATTCATCTGGAATAAAAAAAGACCCTGAATAGCTGCAGCATTCCTGCGAAAGGACAAAGTAGGTAGGATCTCAATACCAGATATCAAGATGTATTACAAAGCCACTGTTCTCAAAACTGCCTGGTACTGGGACAAGAACAGGCATATAGATCAATGGAATAGAATAGAGAGCCCAGAAATCGGCCCGAACCAATATGCTCAATTAATATTTGACAAAGGAGGCAAGAACATACAATGGAGCCAAGATAGTCTCTTCAATAAATGGTGTTGGGAAAACTGGACAGATATATGCAAGAAAATGAAACTAGATCACCAACTTACACCATACACAAAAATAAACTCAAAATGGATAAAGGACTTAAATGTACGACAGGAAACCATAAAAATTCTAGAAGAATCCAAAGGCAACAAAATTTCAAACATATGCCGAAGCAATTTCTTCACTGATACAGCTCCTAGGGCACTTGAAACTAAAGAGAAAATGAACAAATGGGACTACATCAAAATAAAAAGCTTCTGCACACCAAAGGAAACCATCAACAAAACAATGAGAAAACCCACTGCGTGGGAAAGCATATTTGCTAATGTAATCACCTATAAGGGTTTAATCTCCAAAATTTATAGGGAACTCATACAACTTAACAAAAGGAAGATAAACAATCCAATCAAAAAATGGGCAAAGGACCTAAATAGACACTTTTCAAAAGAGGACATTCAGAAAGCCAACAGACATATGAAAACATGCTCAAAGTCACTAACCATCCAAGAGATGCAAAACAAAACAACAATGAGGTACCATCTCACACCTGTCAGAATGGCTATCATCAACAAATCAACAAACGACAAGTGCTGGAGAGGATGTGGAGAAAAGGGAACACATGTGCACTGCTGGTGGGAATGCAGACTGGTGCAGCCACTATGGAAGAGAGTATGGAGTTTCCTCAAAAAACTAAAAATGGAACTCCCATTTGACCCCGTGATCCCACTTCTAGGAATATATCCCAAGAAACCAGAAACACCAATCAGAAAGGATATATGCCCCCATATGTTCATAGCAGCACAATTCACCATAGCTAGAATCTGGAAACAGCCTAAGTGCCCATCAGTAGATGAATGGATTAGAACACTGTGGTACATCTACATGATGGAATACTATGCTGCTCTAAAAAAGAAGGAACTCTTACCATTTGCAACGTCATGGATGGAACTGGAGAGCATTATGCTAAGTGAAATAAGCTAGTCAATGAAGGAAAAATACCACATGATCTCACTCATTCATGGATAATAGAGACCATTATAAACTTTTGAACAATAATAGATACAGAGGCAGAGCTGCCTCAAACAGGTTGTCAAACTGCAGCAGGAAGGCCGGGGAGGGTTGGGGGGCAGGAGGGAGGGGGGTAAGAGATCAACCAAAGGACTTGTATGCATGCATATAAGCATAACCAATGGACATAAGACACTGGGGGATAGGGGAGGCCATGGGATTGTCAAGGGCGGGGGAAAAAAGGGACACATATGTAATATCCTTTGTAATACTGTAAGCAAAAAAAAAAATGTTTCAGCAATATATTCCACTGAAATCCATCAGAGTTTAACAAATGTTACTAATAATGATTTTGCATTTGCCTGCTGACTGACTGGCTCACTCAACTCTTGCATGAATCGGGCGTGCCTCCCCTGCGCTGCTAGGCCTGCGACGTGCCTATGAGGAGTCTCCCTTCACCCGTCCAACTGACACCCCCCCACTTCTTCTTTTTTTGTTATTGCATAAAATATTACAAAGAGTAGTACATTTGTCTCCTTTATTTCCCCTTGACCTTCCCCCAGCCTCTCCTACCCCCCAGTGTCTTGTGTCCATTGGTTATGTTTATATGCATGCATACAAGTCCTTTGGTTGATCTCTTACCGCCCCCAACCCTACCCAACCTTCCTGCTGTAGTTTGACAGTCTGTTTAATGCTGCTCTGCCTCTGTACTATTTTTGCTCATCAGTTTTTAATGCTCTTTATTATCCATAAATGAGTGAGATCATGTGGTATTTTTCTTTCATTGACTGGCTTATTTCACTTAGCATAACGCTCTCCAGATCCATCCATGCTGTTACAAATGGTAAGAATTCCTTCTTTTTTACAGCAGCATAGTATTCTATCGTGTAGGTGTACCACAGTTTTCTAATCCATTCATCTACTGATGGGCACTTAGGCTGTTTCCAGATCTTAGCTATGGGGAATTGTGCTGCTATGAACATAGGGGTACCTATATCCTTTCTGATTGGTGTTTCTGTTTTCTTGGGATATATTCCCAAAAGTGGGATCAATGGATTAAATGGGAGTTCCATTTTTAACTTTTTGAGGAAACTCCATACTCTCTTCCATAGTGGCTGCACCAGTCTGCATTCCCACCAGCAGTGCACGAGTGTTCCCTTTTCTCCACATCCTCTCCAGCACTTGTCGTTTGTGGATTTGTTGATGATAGCCATTCTGACAGGTGTGAGATGTTACCTCATTGTTGTTTTGTTTTGCATCTCTTGGATGGTTAGTGACTTTGAGCATGTTTTCATATGTCTGTTGGCTTTCTGAATGTCCTCTTTTGAAAAGTGTCTATTTAGGTCCTTTGCCCATTTTTTGATTGGATTGTTTATCTTCCTTTTGTTAAGTTGTATGAGTTCCCTATAAATGTTGGAGATTAAACCCTTATCGGTGATTACATTGGCAAATATATTCTCCCATGCAGTGGGCTTTCTTGTTGTCTTGTTGATTGTTTCTTTGCTGTGCAGAAGCTTTTTATTTTGATGTAGTCCCACTTGGTTATTTTCTATTTAGTTTCCACTGCCCTAGGGCAGGGGTCCTCAAACTACGGCCCGCGGGCCACATACAAATACAAATATTGTATTTGTTCCCGTTTTGTTTTTTTAATTCAAAATAAGATATGTGCAGTGTGCATAGGAATTTGTTCATAGTTTTTTTTTTTAAACTATAGTCCGGCCCTCCAATGGTCTGAGGGACAGTGAACTGGCCCCCTGTTTAAAAGTTTGAGGACCCCTGACCTAGGGGATGTATCCGTGAAGAAATTGCTTTGGCATAAGTCTGAGATTTTGTTGCCTTTGGATTCCACTAGTATTTTTATGGTTTCCCGTGTTACATTTAAGTCCTTTATCCATTTTGAGTTTATTTTTGTGTATGGTGTGAGTTGGTGGTCTAGTTTCATTTTTTGCATGTATCTGTCCAATTTTCCCAGCACCCTTTATTGAAGAGACTGTCTTGACTCCATTGTATGTTCTTGCCTCCTTTGTCAAATATTAATTGAGCATATAGGTTCTGGTTGATCTCTGGGTTCTCTATTCTATTCCATTGATCTATATGCCTGTTCTTGTGCCAGTACCAGGCAGTTTTGAGAACAGTGGCTTTGTAATACAGCTTGATATCTGGTATTGAGATCCCACCTACTTTGTTCTTCTTTTTCAGGATCACTGCCGCTATTTGGGGTCTTTTTTTATTCCAGATGAATTTTTGGAGAATTTGTTCTAGGTCTGTGAAATATGTCGTTGGTATTTTATTGGAGAGTGCATTGAATTTATAGATTGCTTTGAGTAGTATGGACATTTTAATGATGTTGATTTTACCAATCCATGAACACGGTATGTTCTTCCATCTGTTTATATCTTCCTCTATCTATTTTTTCAAATCCTGTAGTTTTCTGGGTAGAGGTCTTTTACCTCTTTAAGTTTATTCCTAGGTATCTCATTTTTTTGGGTGCAACTATAAATGGGATTGCTTTTTTAGTCTCTCTTTCTGTAAGTTCGTTATTGGTTTATAGAAATGCCATAGATTTCTTGGCATTAATTTTGTATCCTGCTACATTGCCAAATTCGTTTATTAAGTCTAATAGTTTTTTGATGGAGTCCTTAGGGTTTTTTATGTACAATATCATGTCATCTGGGAATAAGGACAGTTTTACTTCTTCATTTCCAATTTGGATGCCTTTTATTTCTTCTTCTTGTCTAATTGAAATGGCTAGTACTTCCAGTACTATGTCAACAGGAGTGATGAGAGTGGGCATTCCTGTCTTGTTCCTGTTCTTAGGGTAAGCAGAAGGAAGAAAATAATAAAGATCAGAGCGGAGATAAACGACATAGTGACCAAAAAAACAACAACAACAACAAAAAAACAATACAAAAGATCCACAAAACCAAGATCTGGTTCTTTGAAAGGATTAACAAGATTGATGAACCTCTAGCCAGGCTCACCAAGAAGCAAAGAAAGAGGACCCAAATAAACAAAATCAGAAATGAAAGAAGAGAAATAACAACAGACCCCACATAAATATAAAGGATAGTTAAAAAATATTATGAACAACTCTACTCCAACAAACTAGACAACCTGGAGGAAATGGACATATTCCTAGAAAAATACAACCTTCCAAAACTCAATCAGGAAGAATCTACAAATCTAAATAGGCCAATAACTAATGATGAAATTGAAATAGTAATCAAAAAGCTTCCAGCAAACAAAAGCCCAGGACCAGACGGCTCACAGGGGAGTTTAACCAAACATTCAAGGAAGAACTAAAACCTATCCTCCTCAGACTTTTCCAAAAAATTCAAGAGGAAGGAACACTTCCAAGCTCATTCTATGAAGCCAGAATCACCCTAATACCAAAAACCAGATAAAGACAACACAACGAAAGAGAATTACAGGCCAATATCCCACATGAACATAGATGCCAAAAACCCAGCAAATCGGATGCAGCAGTACATCAGAAAGATGATACACCATGACCAAGTAGGATTTATTCCCGGGATGCAAGGATGGTACACTATCTGCAAATCAATAAACATAATACATCACATAAACTAATTGAGAGATAAAAACCACATAGTCATATCAATTGATGCAGAAAAAGCATTTGACAAAATCCAACACCCATTTTTGATAAAAACTCTCAGCAAGGTGGGAGTAGAAGGACCATACCTCAACATAATAAAAGCCATATATGACAAACCCACAGCCAACATCATACTCAATGGGCAAAAACTAAAACCATTTCCCCCCACTTCTTCTAACGCCACTTCTTCAAAATAGACTCGCCCAGGCCCAAAACCGACTTCTGCGCATGGGCCACAAAGTTTCAATCTCACTGTACATGCGTGCCCGCACCTGGTATTTTGTGGAAGAGCCACACTCAAGGGGCCAAAGACCTGCATGTGGCTCGCGAGCTGCAGTTTGCCAACCACTGTCCTAGGGTATTTGATGAAATATTGTCTTTCCTGAGTGTTTGCCACTCACCACCACCACCAATTCAGAAAAACTCAATTCAGTGGTATCCACAGCCTCAGTATGGAATATTTTTGAACTTATCTCTTTCCCTTGAGACATATCTCAGCTCCCTGAACTGTCCCTTCTCTATACATTTATGTATATTTTGCCCTTTCTATGGCTCCTTCCAATGATCAATTCTACTACCTCCCAATTGCATACATACTCACACACACATACACACATGCTCTGGTCCTATCCAAGTTTAGATTACTCTCAAAATGACATGTGGTTTTAGGGCAAGATTTTATGGATCCCAGCAGATAATAAAATTTCTCATTGTAGCTATTAAAAATGTACGTAACTTTTTAATTTGCTTAGTCATTTCACAGTCCAGTAGTTTTATTTATTCATTGAGATTAAAACATAATCTTAAATCTAGTGTACTCCTTGAAAGACTCCAACTTTAATGTAAAATAAATCCAAACTAAGTATTCATTTCCGATACCTTGTCATTTTCTTTTAACTCTAAATCTCCCTATATTTCTACTTAATAAAACAATTCAAAATAATTTATAAATATTAACTATTATCTTGATGCAGCTGTAATCAACTTACTTTCACAGTTTCTCATATAGTTTAACAAGGAGTCATTGACTTTGAAAAATGGAAAATATAAACAATATTATATCTTATTTTTTTCATTTCTTTTCCTTTTTAAATTTTCTCCATCCTCTGTTTTTGTGACTCAGGCAACTCTTCTTTACATTTGTGGTCACTTTTCAGTTTCATTTGGTTATTTTTCTCTAGCCATCTCTTAAATATTGATTTATTTCAGTGCTCCATACTGGGACCACTTATAAGATCTCAAGGATGATCCATCTACACTTGTGATGAAATACTTCCCCATTGTACAATGAATCTGGTGCTGGGTATAGAGATATAAACAAAGTCTTTTGTTGACTTTGCATTCAAGTTAGTAAAGTTACCAAAATATATCAATTGGTGATAACTACTATAAGAAAATAAAGCAAATTAAGAAATCAAAGTGTTATTTTGCATAAGGTTGTCACTGAATGTTTAGTAGGAAGAAAGCATTGGGCTGGTAATAAATGAAATAGGGAAGTGAGCCCTGGCTGGTGTGGCTCAGTTGGTTGGGTGTCATCCTGTACCAAAAGGTTGTTGGTTTAATTCCCACATGCTTGGGTTGTGGGCTTTGATCCTTGGTAGGTGGCATGCAGGAGGCAGTTAAAAAATGTTTTGTTCTTACATTAATGTTTCTCACACTCTACCCTTCTTCCTTCCTCTCTCTCTAAAAATCAATTTTAAACGTCTTTTAAAATATAAAACTTCATTTCTTTAAAAAAATGAAGAAGTGAGTCATGTTCAACATCTGGGTCATATATATTCCTGACAGAGAGAATAGATAGCACAAAGGCCCTGAGGCAGGCACATGCCTAGTAGGTTTGAGGAACATCAAGATCAGTATGGAGGGAGCAGAGTGAATGAGGAGGGAGTATTTTATTATTTTCATCAGGGACATGATATAATATAGTTTGTCTTCTTAACTTTTTTAAAAATAAAAATCATATGTACTTAAGGTATACAACATGTTGATTTGATGATATACATAGTGAAATAATTACTATAATCAAGCTAATAAATATGTCTCCTAACATAGTTACCATTTTTGTGTGTGAGAGAGCACCTGAAATCTAGTTTGTCAACAAATTTCCAGTATTCATTACAGCATTATTAGCTATAGTCATCATGCTGTACATTAGGTCTCTAGACTTATTCACCCTAAATAACTGCAACTTTGTACTCTTTAACCAATATTTCCCCATTTCCCTCACCTCCCCACCCCAGATAACCACTGTTCTACTCTCTGCTTCAACATATTCAACTTTTTTAGATTCCACATATAAGTGAAATTGCACAGGTTTTTTTTTTCTGTATCTGGCTTATTTCCTAATGCATAATGTCGTCTAGTTTTATAGATATGGTTTATGTTTTAAGAGTCACAATGACCAGTGTGGGAATTCAAGGATAGAAGCATAAAGACAAGTTAGAAAACTATTGCTATAGGCAAGAAATGATGAATTTGGACTGGATTGGTAGCAGTGAAATAGAGGAAAATTATGAGATTCATAATAGATTTTTAAACTTGAGCTGAAGGAATTTTGTTTATTTGGATGAGATTAGGTGGTCTTAGTTTTTTCACTTGACCAAATGGTTGTCTATCCTTACCCAGACCTCTAGATCTACATAAAGATATCTCCAACTATCCACTGAATAACTTCAACCAGTTTGTCCCTGGGAACCTCATATTCAAAAATAACTCATCCTCCCATAATTTACTCTTTCATTAAATTAACTAGAGGCCCAGTGTACAAAAATTTGTGCACTTGCGGGGGGGGGGGGTCTCTCAGCCTGGCCTGTGCCCTCTCACAGTCAGGGATCCCTTGGTGAATGACCATCTGCTGGCTTAGGCCCGCTCCCCGGGGGATTGGGCCTAAGCTGTCAGTCAGACATCCCTCTGGCAGCCAGGGAGCACTCGGGGAATGTCCACTTGCCAGCGGGGAGCAGGCCTAAGCTGTAGTCGGACATCCTTAGTGCTGCTGAGGAGGCGGGAAGGCTCCCACCACCACCACTGTACTGGCAGCCATCAGCCTGGCTTGTGGCTGAGCAGAGCTCCCCTGTGGGAGAGTACTTACCACCAGGGGACAGCTCCTGCATTGAGCGTCTGTCCCCTGGTGGTCAATGTGTGTCATAGTGACCAGTCGTTCCCAGTCCTTCTGCTGTTAGGGTCAGTTTGCATATTACCCTTTTATTATATAGGACAGAGGCCTGGTGCACGGGTGGGGGCTGGCTGGTTTGCCCTGAAGGGTGTCCCGGATCAGGACACCAGATCAGGGGTGCCTGGCCAGCTGTTTGAGGGGCTGATGGCTGATTTCAGGCTGGTCCCACCCCCTTCAGGGTGGGGGTCCCCACTGGGGTGCCTGGCCAGCCTGGGTGAGGGGCTGAGGGCCTTTTCCAGGCTGGCCAAACCTGTTGGTGACAGAAGCTCCCAGCCTCTCCTTTTCTTTTTTTTTTTTTTTTTATTCTGGGATTTATTTACCTTCTATAATTGAAACTTTGTTGCCTTCAGTGGAGCTGAGAGCCGGCTCCTGCTCGCTCCAGCTCTGTGGCCATGGCCAGCTGAATGCAGGTATCTGGGGTTTATTTACCTTCTATAATTGCAACTTTGTTGCTTTTGAGTGGATATGAGAGCCAGTGGCAGGCTCGCTTCCTCCATCACTGGAGCAAGCAAGCCTCCTGCTTACTCCAGCTCCGTGGCTGCCGGCCGTCATCTTGGTTGGGTTAATTTGCATACAGTCACTCTGATCGGCTGGTGGGTAAGGCGTAAGGCATAGCGAAGGTATGGTCAATTTGCATGTTTGTCTTTTATTCGATTAGATTGCATCCACATCTTCCCACTATACACCTTCTTCCTCACCCTCTCTCAAATGTTATTATCTACCAAGTCTAACTGAGACTACCTTCTAAGTACCTTTTATCTGTCCATTTCTCTTCATTCTCATTTCCATTGCTGCCTTCTTTCAAGTCCTCAATTGTTGCCTGGAATATTGCAATATTCCCATAATTGATATTACCTCACCCAGTCTCAACCTTTTCTAATTGATTCATAGCATCTGGCATACTGCCTAATGAAGAGTAAGCAATAAATTTTGTTGAAGCAAATTAACATATGAATTCCTGGATGATGGTTAATTTTGTATGTCAACTTAGCTAGGCTACATTTGCCAGATATCTGATCAAACCCTAGTCTAAATGTTGCTTTAAATGTATTTTTAGATGAGATTCACATTTAAATAAGTAGGCTTTGGGTAAAGCAAATTACACCCCCACCATAGTGTGACTGGGTAAGTGGGCCTCATCCAAATAGTTGAAGACCTTAACAACAAAAAGACTGAAATCCCCTGAGAAAGAGGAAATTCTGCCATCAGACTGTCTTTGGACTTGAGTTGTAATATCGGTTTTTTTCTTGAGTCTACAGCTTGTGAGCCTACTCTGCAGGTTTAGACTTCCCTTCCTCTGGAGAATCCTGACTAACACAGCCTATACATCAAGACATACAATTACAATGACACATCTAAGAATATTTCATCATATAGACTGATGTTATTTAAAAGTAGTTATAATAATCACTTATATTGGACATAGTTGAAATTCCACTTGGAGAAAAAAAAAAAACTAATGGATCACACAGCTTGTAATCACTCCTGATTAGCAAGATACTTCCTCTGATTATGAAGTTCCTACCATAATTTCCTGAGCCTACTTCCACCAGCCCCCACAGTAGGGTCAGGAATATATGATCTTAGATTAATATCTTGGCAGTTAAGCATCATGTCAGCTTGAGTGCTACCAATATTATGAAAGGGTACCCTACTTCCAATAAACTCAGTGTTTGCCATACAGCGTGACATCAAGCTCTCCCTTTGTGGTCCAATTCTTGAACTTGGGTCACCATCTTGATTTTCAAGAGTCAATGCATCATAAATTGCAATTCCTCGTGTTTTTCCTGCAGATACTCAACTTTAACCTTGAATCATTATTGTCTTCTGTCAGTCTTTCCTAGCCTATGGGTTCTTTGGCAATATATCTGTCTGATATCTATCTCTGGACCTCCTTGATCCCAGTTCTCCTGAAGTTTGCATTCCCTTGCCTCATATGTCCTACCCTAGTGGTTTTATCTGCTATCAACATTCTGGGTATCCTTCTGTGCCTTTTGACCATCTGACTGCTTGCTAATTGTACCTCAGTTCTGGAAGGAAGTATCATTGATGCAATTCAAAGAGCTGCCATCAGGTGTATGGCAGCTATATTAGGTGAACTTGTCATATGTGAGAAAAGAAAATTAATACAAATGATCCAGATTAAAATGTTTAAAAATGTAGTTTATATATTAACTCAAAAGATGTTAATGTACAAATTGTATCTTTATCTCATAGCTGAAGAAAATAAGCTGATTTTTCTGGAAAATCAATCTCCAAAAAATAAATGATTAAAAACAATAAGGTAAAATTCATGATTTTACAAATGTGCTATAGTAGACAATTTACACACACACACACACACGCACGCACACAAACACACATATATATATTTAATATATTTTTATTGATTTCAGAGAGGATGGGAGAGGGAGAGAGAGAGAAACATCAGTGATGAGAATAACTGATCAGCTGCCTCCTGCATGCCCCACACTGGAGATCAAGCCCACAACATGGGCATGTGCCCCAACCAGAAATCAAACCATGTTCTCCTGGTTCATAGGTCGACGCTCAACCACTGAACTTACAATTCCAGTATTTTTGAGTCATCTGACACACATAAGGCTGTATTGAAAACATTAAAGATTATAATATATATATATATATATATATATATATATATATATATATATATATATCCTAATATGCAAATAGACCAAACGGTGGACAACCAGACAACCAGTTGCTATTACGTGTACTGAGTATCAGGGGGCACATGCGGAACATGGAAGGCATTGGCTGTGGTGAGATGGTGGAGCAGGTGAGTGGGGCGCCAGTCACTGTCATCAGGGTGAGCCTCTAGTGGTTACTGAAAATTCTTTGCTCCCGCACGCCACAGTCCTGCCCAACACTTGCACTTGCTGCTGGCGCTGGAGCCACCAATCACACCCACTGCTGGTGCCAGAGCTGCTACTGGCACCTGCTGCCGGTGCCAGAGCTGCCGTTTGTACCAGTTTTTGGTGCCTGGCGCAGGCCCTGATCGCTCAGCACTGTCAGAGGGTTCGAGCGGTGGCTGCTGGCCCCAATCGCCCCTCAGTGCTTCTCCACCTTCCCCTGCTCCTGAAGGGCAGTTGGGTCCGGCAGCCACCTCTTGCACCCACCGCTGGCACCGGACCCGCTCGCACTCACTGCTGACACTGACCCTGCTCACACCCACAGCTGGCACCAGAGCCATCACCTGCACCCACTGCTGGTGCCAGCCCCAATCACTCCAGGCCATCAGCAGGTGCAAGCGGTACCAGCGCCTCAGCCCGTGGGAGAGATGGTTTTGGGAACCCGGCTGCTGGAAGAGAGGGGACTGGGGGCTGCAGCGGGAGGGGCTGAGCAGGGGTACAGAGGATGGGCTGAGACCCACCCCTATGCCCACTGCAGCCTCGAGGCCCACAGTTCCTTTCCAGGTGCATGAGTTCATGCACTGGGCCCCTAGTTTAGAATAAGAAAAAGGACAGAAACTGAAAAAGCTGAAAGTTGAAAAGTTTAAATGGGTCATTGAGAATTCACAATCCTACATGATGTTTTAATTTTCTAAATATTAAAATGTACTTTTACAGAACAACTTTAAACCTCATTTTTTTTTCTAGAGAAACAAAATAGTACTAGTGATTTAGGATATTAACCTCTGAACATTTTTGATCATGTACTCAGATCCATTAAAAATAGTATACTTAATATATGTATTAATATTTATAATTTGGGGAGTGAGCTGAGGCTGGAGTTGGAAGCACATTTGTTAGGTGAAGTGAGGCCAAGCCAAGCCAGGCCAGCTGGGCATTAAAGGTGGTGGCAATCAAGGACACTGGTGATGTTCTAGGGCTTGGGTTGATGGAGACACCACACAATCTGCTCTCCTCCACTCATCTTAGGCCAGGGACTCCTGCTACAGGCCTGTACTAATGCCCCAGGCTTTTATTTTGGGACCTTAAAGGTCTTGTAAAAGTCAATATTATTATCCCCACTTTCTTTTTCAAAGTTGAGGAAACTGAATTCCAGAGAACCATAGTAAATTACTCAGGGTGACACAATTGATAAATACCAGAGTAGCAAAGTCTTTTTCCTTTATGGAAAAGCACATTCCCAAGCCTCCTGACTTTTTAAAAAATATATTCTTACTGATTTCAGAGAGGAAGAGAGAGAGAGATCAATGATGAGAATCATTGATCGACTGCCTCCTGCACGCCCCCTACTAAGGATTGAGCCCACAAGTCGGGCATGTGATCTGGCTAGGAATCTAACCGTGATCTTCTGGTTCAAAGTTTGGCACTCAACCACTGAGCCACACTGGCCAGGCCACCTCCTGACTTTTCCTTTAAAATATACAGTGTAATTGGCTCTTGCTGAGGAAAGGGATTGTGTGAAAGTAAATCAGAAGATGTTATAAGTCTACTAGAGGCCTGGTGCATAAAATTCATGCACTCGGGGGTAGGGGGGTTCCTCAGCCTGACCTGTGCCCTCTAGCAGTCCAGGAGCCCTCAGGGGATGTCCGACTGCTGTGGAGGCAGGAGAGGCTCCTGCCACCACTGCTGGGCTCACCAGCCATGAGCCTGGCTTCTGGCTGAGTGGCACTCCCCTTGTGGGAGCACACTGACTACCAGCGATCATCTCCTACATTGAGCATCTGCCTTCTGATGGTCAGTGCATGTCATAGCGACCAGTTGTTCCTCCATCAGGCTGAAACCGGCTCTCCAACGTCCCCAAGGGTTCCCGGATTGTGAGAGGGCACAGGCCAGGCCAAGGGACCCCGCCGGCACACAATTGGGGCCAGGGAGGGAAGCCGGAAGTTGGCCAGCCAGGGAGGGATCACAGGAAGGCTCCAGGGAACATCCAGCCCGTATTGCTCAGTCCAGATCTGGTGGTCAGTGCATATCATAGGGACCGGTGGTTCCTCCATCAGGCCGAAACCGGCTCTCCAACATCCCTGAGATAAGTCATGTACCACATGTAGTATTTGACCATCTCCCATGCAGGTTTAGCAAGGCTGCCTGTAATGCTACTATACTAAAGGCACATGGGTAAACTTTAGTTTTTTGCTTTTATTTAAATATACAATGTATTATTAACTTCCAGCACCAAGTGAATCTTTTTGCACTTGCTGGTGTGCATGTATCCACTTTTAAAAGCATGAATTTAGAGCATGGATTTTCTCTGGAAGACCTGGGTTCTCATCTCTGTTCCACCACTTACTAGCTATGTGACCTCAGAAAAACACAACCTCACTAAGTCTCATTTTTCTTATCTATAAAATGAAGACGTTAAAGTGTTTATTTCATGGAATTATAAGAATTAACTAAGATATTATGGGTAAAACAATTGTTTCCAAACCCAGCACATAATTAATAGACAATACATTTTGTCCATTATTATCAGGGTTACTTTCTCAGGCTCACAATCTCCAGAAATGCATCATTGAGAAGAGAAGGGAAATACCTATGTTGCAATAGATAAAATTGTCCTCAGAGGATAGCCATCTGGGATGAGACTCTCTCCAAAACTGTCCATACTTAAGAAATCAGTTCATAGTTAATAAATCCATGATTCCTTGGAGAGAATATTTTCATTACTGATTATTTTCTGGCTTATCATACACTTCTCTGGCCTGTGTATAACATGGTCAATGTTTCCCAGAAAGGTAAATTTATACTTCCTTGCATAATCTTATTCCTTATTTATACTTCCTATTTGATACCAACATTTTAAAGATTTGGCACAGGTTAGGACACTAGTAAATACATTTCAATCATGTTTTACTACAAATTATAATTGATCGCTCATATTTTCTTGATAAATTTTCAAATGTGTTGTTCAGTAACATGTAACATCAGTGAAATCTGCATTGCCCTTGCAATTTAATATTTAAATGAAGACTCATGTTGCCTGTTCATTACTTGCCCCAGTGCATTGCAGCAAAAATAACCCCAATGGGGGAAACACAACTCTGTTTCACACAAGACAGATATTAAATTATTCTGCCATCCTAGAGTTTACTGTTGTCATATGCTGTGTACACTTTTTTGTACTGCTGGTGATTCATTAGTATTTAGTCAGAAAAAAAGAAAGAACATCTCACTTTCATGCATTGTTAAATTCATTTTGAAAACTAGTTAATTTGATCATGAAAGGGTTTATAATCAGTTTATTCACTTTAAAATAACTACCTTACAAAGCAGGATTACTATTCCCGTCCTCTGCCTCTCTGCTAGTATCCCTTATACTGATGTTGTCACCAATGCTGTCTTAGGAGTCGCTATGTCACGGTACAAAGTTGTTCCATGGGACTTTTATTTTTACACAAAAGTAACAAAAGAGGGAGAACCTAAAAATCAGAAGCATCTTAGAGAAAATATCTCCTGAGAAAGCTAAACATTCAGGAATAACTAAACTATTTGGTAGCCTCCAGCTCAAACAAATGTTGTGTCTACAATGGTTGAATAATTTCACTTCATGTTATTAACACAAATGAAGTCTGTTGATTTGTGATGTCTTTGGATTAACAAGAATTCTCTTCAAACAATTTAAACAGCAATGCCAAGAAAAAGGGATTATTGGTCATCCATGCATTAAGTGGGACTTAAAGTAGATTTTCTTCTTGACATTGGATGAATTATCTGAAATGAAATAATGGCAGTTTTATAAGAAGCAAATAAAATAGGTAATTTTGGGTTCTGCAGCATTTTAAGAAGGAGGTCAGGTCTGCTTAGAATCCCACTGTGGTGGGCAGGAGGAGTATTTCCGGCAGCCTGAGGGCATTATTTTATGTGGCTCTGAGAACAAGGTATGTGCCCCAAATCAAAGACCAACCTTGCTTGCTTTAAAATTTTACCTTGAACTGATGATTCACTCATTTTCTCATTCCTTCATTTTATTACACAAAACCAGGACCTCAGACTGAGTTTAGCATTACATTCTGTTCCTGGAGGTGGACCTGCATACTTACTCTGTTGATTGTCTTTAAAAGGGAATGTATTACAAATTCTAAGTAACTAAAATACAAAGGAATGTTGGAGCCCACCCATTTTCTTAGGTTAAGGACTACACCTCAATTCCTACACTGTATTATGAGCCTTTCTGGGAAGATACAAGTATACTTTGCTGGTATTCTCAAGGTTAATATTTAAGATTATTTTGCCCATTAAAAGAACTGTCTTGAAGCCATGTTAAAGTCAAAATTGTTTTCTATTTTGCTTACTGAAATTTTCCAAGAATTGTATGCAGAGTGGTTGAATTTTTTTTTTTAATGTTTGGCCCATTTATCTCAAATTGTTAGTCATCTTGTTTTCCTTTCTAGTAAATTGTAACCTGAGAAGCTGGGAAATTGGATCTGACCCAGTTCTGGGACAAGCTAAGAAATCCTGCTGAGAGGCTTGGGTTCTGTGTATCATTCTGATGTTTGAGGTAAAATATCAAAATAAATTGGTTCCCAAAAGAAAGATATAAAGCACATACTAAAATCTCTTGCCATCTGCCATTCCCATCAAACAATGCTGCAATAAAAGTGACTGATTTGCATTCTCCTCATATCATCTTGCTTATTCTCCCTCTCTACTCACACCATCTGGTGGGTTTCTGCAGACAATACTCCGCACAGTTACTGTGAATGACAGTCGCTTGTTGGAGAAGAAAATCAATTATCAGTTTCTTTTACTCTTTCTATTGGAGGCAGGACCGTTTTTGCTCCTTTGAAAAATCTTTCCAGTGGACTATGTTGTAGCTTCCATTATATTTTAAACTTTCAGTAATACTTAAGCTATCATGCCTCTGCTTTCCTCATTCAGTGCTCTCCTCATTCCATTGTTCTCTTTTGTCTTATATATTGCTGGGTACTATTTCTTTAATATGTTAGGTGTTTATTGTTTTTTAAATTTCATTTTAAATTAAAGTTGACATTCAATATTTTACAATTTTTAATTTAACTTAATTTTTTTCCATCACATTTATCCCCCCTACGCTCTTTCCTAGCTCCGCCCCCCTCCCCCGACAATCACCACACTATTGTCTGTGTCCATGAATTCTTTCTTTCTCTTTCTTTTTTCCGTTGTTGCTCAACCCCTTTTAGTTTCAGGTGTACAGCATAGTGGTTAGATAATCATACTTTACAAAGTGTTCCCCCCAATAAGTCAAGCACCCACTTGACACTGTACATAGTTATTACTAAATTTCCTATGCTATACTTTACATTACATTACCATGACTGATTTATAACTACCAATTTTTACTTCTCAATCCCTTTACCTTTTTCACCCAGTCCCTCAACCCCCATCCCCTCTATGTGTCTTCTTTCTGTCTGGAAACACTAAGCCATGTGTTAACATTCTATCACAAACTTCTTTTCTCTCCTTTTAAACAATAACTACAAGAAATTCTTCCCCATCTGACTCATACACATTAAGTTTTGTCATGGTTTTTATGTGTGTGGGTGGTAAGGTTTTAATAAACAGAGTGCACTATCCCAATAGAGTCTTATCATTTTTTAAATCATATTATCTTCTTCCAAAACAAGAATGGGACCTTAACCAACTTGGTTTCTTTTTAAATATATTTTAATGTTTTTTTTATTATTAATTTCAGAGAGAGGAAGGGAGAGATATAAACATCAATGAGAGAGAAACATCAATGAAAGAGAACCATTGATCAGCTGCCTCTTGCACTCCCCACACTGGTCATCTAGGCCAAAGCTGGGGTATGTGCCCTGACCAGGAATCAAATCGTGACTTCCTAGTTCATAGGTCTACGCTAAACCACAGAGCAACACTGGCCAGGCCAACTTGATTTATTAAATTCCACCTCTCTGTCAGTCTATGCTTATGGACTGACCAGAGAGAATGGCTTCTCTGATACCTGCCTTAATCCAGGGGCTGGATTCAAAGAGGGGAGATACTGAATGACTAGGAAACTTGGAGATGGTCTTGGTTTTTCTCAGCAGGAAGCTTTCTATTTTACAGCTAAATGTTTTTATCCCAGCATGAAATGCTGCTCTCTAACTTGACTCGTAAAAGAAAGGAATCTATCCTTTAATGGGTATGATTTTTCTTTTAAGATGATGACATTCTGGAATTAAATAGTAGTGATAGTTGCACAGCATTGTGAATGTACTAAATGTCATTGAACTGAACTTTTTGAAATGGTGGATGTCACGTTACATTTATTTTATAACAATAAAAAGAAAGAAAAGGATTTGGAGAAAAATAAATAGGATGACAGTTACAAAGAAGACCAAGTCCTCCTTGGTGACTCCCAATTGCTCTTTTCCTACTCATCTGCCAACTCCTTACCCACCTTTCTAACTGTGTGATGACTCTATGCGTTATCTATAACTGCCCTTTTCCGCCTCTTGAAGTCTGCCTTTCTGAGTAAATGCTTCATGTCGCTCAGATTGTACCTACATACTCTCCTCAACCTTGCCAATAACCACATAAATTCTCATTCTGTTTGCAGTGTAGTAACATACCCACCCTTTGGATTAAAATATTTCTACCGAAATTGTTCTGTCATTCCCAGGAAGACATCAGTATGGAACATTGTAGTGGAAATCAGCATGCCCTGGTTAAAGAAAGATGGGGCTTGGGATCAAAAAGATCAGCAGTCCACAGGTTACTATATGGTACAGAAAAGTGAATTATTGTGAGCCTCAATTTTTTGTCTATAGAAAATGGAATAACACCTACCACATAAGGAGTTGTGATATTTAAATATTCATAGGTTTAAAGTGTTGTCACATACAAGACACATTTGATAAATATTAGCTTCATTTCCCTATTGTCGACCTCTGTCGCTAGCTAGTTATAGAATCTCCACCAAATTCTTTAACCTCTTTAGTTTCCATTTCCTCTGAGTAAAATGAGAGAGAACAGTGGTGCATTGTTTAACAGTAAGACAGGATAGGTAGGTCTTGAACAAAAAGAAAGAGCTTTACCTCTGTAAAATTCCTGTGGGTTTTCATTTTAGATCATACAGGACACAATAGTATGGAGACCCATATCCTTATCATTTAATAAAGAGTGGGTTCACTATGTAATTTTGTTTTCTTTTATAAAAAGGAAACCTGGAATTTTCAAAATTCACACAGGATCTTATACTATGATCTTGAATTATAAAAGCAAACCTATTATGCACATACTTACAATGAGCAAACACTCAAATAGATGGAGCTTCTAAAATGTTTTGAATTTTTCTTTTTCAAGTGAGCATACATAACCTCATCTAGAGTCTTTCATCAAACCAGTTTACTCAATTTTTGTCCCACTGAGTTGAAAGAAAATGCATAATTTATCATTTTATATTTTGAAGCACTTAGAATAAAAATTTATAGCTAATATATGCAGTTACCATGGAATGTTTCTTATGTAAATAATTTTGTACCAGTAATATATATTGGTAATCCTAATGAGTTACTTAAAAATGTACTCTTTTATCTACTTAACCACTCATATGGAAAAACTGAATCAACAAAAAAAAGAATTGAGTGCTTATGATTTGCAAGGCATTGTGATTCCCTGGACTTTGAGGCCTAATAGGGCACATAGATATTAATCAAAGCACCATACAAATTATCATAAAATTCTACTTTATGACATGTTACAATAAATACAAATGGTAATATGAAAGTATATAATAGAGAGATTAAACTAAAGTCATGAGTGTCATAAAAGGCTTATTAGGTTATCTCTTCAAAATGACATACAGAGGAACTTGACTTATTTTTATATTTTAAGTTAGATAATGATATTCCTATTAATGAAGTCACCTAAGCTTGAATTTTTATAATCATCATTTATCTAGCTTTCTTCTCAGATTTCTCCTACCTCTAATCTGTCACATCAGTCATTATACCCTATTCTTCTTCTGAGCAATGTTTCATGTATCTTGGCTTTTCTTTACATTTCCATTGTTGCTAACCACAATTAGGGGCTACTGACTCACAATTAGGCTATTACCACAGTGTTCAGCCTTAGTGTTGCTGCCTATAACCTTTCCACTCTTCAATCTTTTATAATCATTGAGGCCAGAATAGTCTTTCTTAAATTACTTCAGTCTACCCTTGTAATCTTTTCCTAACTCAGTTGTTTCAAAACACTGGACCTCAGATTAATGGGCCAAGTTTTGTTTTTTGGTTTTTTGTTTGTTTGTTTGTTTTTTAGAACTATCTAGGCTTTCTTTCACAGATCTCCTGAATAAAAAAACTCAAGGGGAGGGCAATAATTTGGTATTAACAAAAGCTCCCCAGAAGATTTTTATGTGTAGAGTGGTTTGAAAATTACTGTCTCTACACACCTTTCCAACCCTATCTCCCTCTGTTGCCCTACAGATAAATAGGACCCTAGCAATTCAGTAAATACCATCAACCTTTCTTATTTATTTGTATATACTGTACTGTTCTCTCTGCTTACAATGCCCTTGCCTCACATGTCTGTCTTTGTTTTTAAAGGTTTTATTTAAAGGCCACTTTCTCCATTGTGCTTTGAGACTTCTCCCAGGCTGGAATTGATTTCCCACTCTCTTGAGAACTCCTCAAACATTTCTTCTATAGCACTTATGCATTGTACTAGAATGTCTTGTCTCCCCCTACTATACCAAAATTACATAAAGGCTTATTTCTAAGACAAATAGTACCCAACATCATGCTTAGTTTAGTTCTTTGCAAAAAGTAAGTGGTACGTATATATTTGCTGATAAAAAAATGAAACAAGTTTCACTACTCTGCAAAAAGAAAAGTTGCCTGTATATGTACTGCTATCAAGACATCTCCCTCTTAACTGTAAGAGTTATTAAAGTAGACATTGGCAGCCTATGTTTTACATAAATATAAATATGGCTATAGATATTGGATATATAGATATATGAACTCATGGCTTCAATATACACTATTTTATGAATAGAAAATCTACACTAATTTTTTAATCATTCACTCAGTTTCACTTTACAGTCTGACTTCTAATCCATATATTTTCAAATAGCAAAAGAGATGATATGACTTCTGCAGAGACAATGCTGATGATCCCACAATATAATCACTAAGAAAATAGCACTGGAGTGGAAACTTTTTGGCATTTCTTCAAGTAGACCTTCCAAAGGTCACTTCCAAAATTTAATTATTATTAACTTGTTTTCATCCAGTGAATTAATTTACATTGTGTACTAACATTTTAAATAATAGATAAAAATGGCCCTGCTATACAATTAATGGAATGCTTATTGAAACTTTAAAACAATTTTGATTTATACAAAGACATAGGTCTAACTGACTGGATGAAATCAAATACCTTTTTATAAGTAGGGCTCAAAACCAAATAGCTTTCAAGAATAAGGCTTTAGCATAGATGTCCTAGATTTATGTACCAGAGGTGATAAGGCATTTTATGCTTTATAGGATGAACATGAACTAACATTTAAATTTGCTCATGTTGATAGTATTTCCATAAGTCTTACTAGCCTAGAAGAATTTTTGCTTTTGAATTTATAATGATTTAAACAAAAAATAGTCCCCACACTATTGAAGCTTTCTCTGTTTCTCTCTCTCTCTCTCTCTCTCTCTCTCTCTCTCTCTCTCTCTCTCTCTCGTTTTTCTTTTGCATTACCAATTTTCTTTGTTATAAAGTATATATCCTTTTTGGAACATGCTTTGTGTCTCCTCTCTTTGGTGTCTTTGTCTTCTTGCTGTCATCTGAATGTGCAAAGTCCTCTACTATAGTAATCCTCTTCTACCCAGACTTGACCTTTCTATGTAAAAAGGTATGCCATTTCTTCAGGAATCATTCAGATAAATTCTTCTCAAACTTTAATGTGCATATGACTCATTGGTATTTATTAAAATACATATATTCTCATTCAGCCAAGGTTACAGTCTACAATTCTATATTTTTAACAAGCTCCTTGGCAATGCCCACACATGTTAGTTTCAGGACAGCACATTGAATATTAAGGTTTTATAGGACACAAAAAAAACTCAGTCAACTCAACTTTTATTATCTAATAATGGCTTCAAATGTTTTACCCTGTTCAAGGCATACAGATCAATGGAACAGAACAGAGATCCCAAAAATCCACCCAAGCCATTATGCTCAATTAATATTTGAGAAAGAAGGCAAGAGCATTCAAAGGAGTAAAGACAGTCTCTTCAAAGAATGGTGCAGGTAAAATTGGACAGGTACATGCAAAAACATGAAACTACACCACCAACTTACACCATAAACAAGAATAAACTCAAAATGGATAAAAGACTTAAATGTAAGTCATGAAACCATAGAAATCCTAGAAGAAACTGTAGGCAGCAAAATCTCAGATATCTCTCATAGTAATATGTTTACCGATACATCTCATAGGGCAAAGGAAACTAAGGAAAAAAAATAAACAAATGGGACTACATCAAAATAAAAAGCTTCTGAACAGCAAAAGAAACCATCAACAAAATGAAAATAGAACCAAATGCATGGGAGAACATGTTTGCAATGATACATACAATAAAAGGTGAATTTCCAAAATACATAAGGAACTCATACATCTTAACAAAAGCAGAACAAACAATCCAAATAAAAAATGGGCAAAGGACATAAATAGACATTTCTCCAAAGTTGACATACAGATGGCCAAGAGACATATGAAAAAATGCTCAGTCACTAATCATCCAAGAGACGCAAATTAAAGGACAATGAGACCCAGCCTGTGTGACACGGTAGTTGAGTGTTGACCTATAAACCAGAAGATCAAAGTTCAATTCCCAGTCAGAGCACATGCCCGAGTTGTGGGCTTGATCCCCAGTGTGGGGCTCATCATTGATGTTTCTATCTCTCTCTCTACCTCTTCCTTCCTCTCTGAAATATAATAAAAATATATATTTTAATACAGTGATGAGGTATGACCTCACACCTACCAGAATGCTATCATCAACAAATGACAAGTTTTGGTGAGGATGTGGAGAAAAGGGAACCCTAGTTGACTGATGGTGGGAATGCAGACTGGTGCAGCCATTAAGGAAAACAGTATGGAGTTTCCTCAAAAAACTAAAAATGGAACTGCCTTTGACCCAGTGATATTACTTCTAGGAATATATACTAAGAAACACAAAACACCAATCAAAAGGAATATAGCATATCTATATTCATAGCAGCATTATTTACCATAGCTAAGATCTGGAAACAGCCCAAGTGCCCACCAGTAGATGAGTAGATAAAATATCTGTGGCACATTTATACAATGGAATACTACTCAGCTATAAAAAAGAAAGAACTCTTATCATTTGCAACAGCATGGATGGACCTGGAGAGTATTATACTAAACAAAATAAGCCAGTCAGAGAAATACAAGTATCATATGATCTCACTCATATGTGGAATATAAAGAACAAAATAAACTGATGAACAAAATAGATCCAGAGACATAGAAGCATGGAACAACTATCAAATCTCAGAGGGAAGCTGGGGGAAGAGGGTGGGAGGGGGTGGGTGAGAAGAGATCAACAAAAGTACTTATATGCATACTAGAGTCCCAGTGCACAGATTCATGCACATTGAAAGAAAATTAATTAGAAGAAATATTTTAATATCGCTATTCGCCCTTTCTCTATAATAGAAGTGTCAACCAAATTCACAATCGACAATGACAGATCAAAACACACATGTGCGACTGGCACCAGCGAGAGCTTTACCAGTATATGTATCGCAATGTGTGAGTCAACATAGCTTTTTATACACTGAGTGGCCAGATTATTATGACCACCTGACGTTTGTAGGCAACTTAGCTATAACTTTGCACTGAAGTTGCTAGAGGGCCAGACCATTATAAACAGGGAAGCAGGTTGTTTACCACGACAGTAGAAGTGATTTTTTTCTGAAGATATGGATAAACAACGTGATTTAACAGCCTTTGAATGCGGGATATATTTGAATGTGAGTGGCCAGATTATTATGACCACCCCATCAGTACTTCATTGGGCCGCCTTTTCACTTCAATACTATGGCGATTCTTCTTGGCATTGACTCCACCAGACATTGAAAGGTGATGCAAGGAATCTGACACCATGCCTGATGAATAGCACTGTCCAGTTCTGTGAGATTTGATGGTTGTGGAACCAGCTGCCTGATGACTCTTTTAACTTTGTCCCACAAATGCTCAATTGGATTGAGATCTGGTGATTGTGGGGGCCACCTAAGAAAGATAAAGTCTCCCTCATGTTCTCGAAACCACTCCTGCACAATATGAGCGCCATGGCATGGCTCATTGTCTTGTTGGAAGAAGCCATCTTCATTGGGATATGCCATTAACATGATAGGATGAAACTGATGAGCAACAATACTTAGGTATGTTGTGCTATTCAGATGTTGTTCCACGTGAATTAAAGGGCCCAATTCATGCCAGTAAAACATGTCCCAAACCATACCACTGCCCCCACCAGCTTGAAGGGTTGTACACATGCATTTGGGGTGCATGCTTTCATGCTGTTTCCACCAAATTCTCACTCTGGTATCTGCATGATGCAACTGGAAACATAATTCATCGGAGCACATGACTTTTTTCCAATGCTTGACTGTCCAATCCTTGTGTTCCTGTGCGAATTGGAGACATTTTATCTTGGTAACTGCAGACAGCAAAGGTGTTCGAACAGGCCTTTGGCTTCCATATCCCATATGATGCAGTGTACGGCTAATTTGCCTACAAATGTCAGGTGGTCATAATAATCTGGCCTCTCTCTCTCTCTCTCTCTCTCTCTCTCTCTCTCTCTCTATATATATATATATATATATATATATATATATATATATATATCTTAATTAGACCTGCTTTCTGATTTAGCTGAACTTTTTCCAGCTCAGTGAAGCACCCCAACTTCTCTTTCAGGTAATTGTCAGCAACACAGCAGTAAATATCAACACAAAGCAGATTATTATTGTAGACCATGCAGAAAAAACAAAGAGTGAAATATTTAACTGAGTCAGTGTTTGACTATATTCTGCACAGTGAGGAAACCTTAAGTCATTTTCAAGTTCCCATTTCTTACTTCTTTTAGTCAGGTCAAGTTTCTAAACTTTCTAAATTTCCATTTTCTGGCTAATGAAAAGAAAATAGGATTCTACTAAGTCTCCTATATACCTACACCAGGACTTCTGTGAGGATCAAATGAGATGAGGCATTGGAAAACGCTTCACAGACATTTGGTTAAAGTGTAAAATGTTTCCACCTGTCTATAAAGCAAGTTGTGTTCCTGGGCTGAAGAAACTCTAAGGAGGCTAGTCTCTAGAGCAGTGATGGCGAACCTTTTGAGCTCAGTGTGTCAGCATTTTGAAAAACCCTAACTTAACTCTGGTGCCATGTCACATATAGAAATTTTTTGATATTTGCAACCATAGTAAAACAAAGACATATTTTTGATATTTATTTTATATATTTAAAGGCCATTTAACAAAGAAAAATCAACCAAAAAAATGAGTTCGCGTGTCAGAGGTTTGCCATCACTGCTCTAGAGAGAGGAAGCCAGGTGCTGCTATGTGATATCATTACCTGGTGCCCACAGCCACTGTTACTGCGCTGGGCTGGGCTGTGAGCCACATTTTGTGCCATGGGTTCTCAGCAGCATTGGCTGCAATTTGGTGGGCTGTTGCTCAGGGGGGTGGAGGGAGCCTGTGTCCCACTTGGGGGAAGCAGAGTATTGTTTTGTGGGTGCCAGGTCCACAGTGCCATTTCTTTGTAAATGGCCAGTGTGCATCAGGGCAACTCCTGCAATGAGCATCTGCCCCCTGGTGGTCAATGTGCATCATAGCAACTAGTTGGACGGTCAGGGGGACACTTAGCATGTTAGTCATATATATATATATATATATATATATATATATATATATATATATATATATATATTTTAGAGGCCTGGTGCACAAAATTCGTGTACTAGGGGGGTGTCCCTCAGCCCAGCCTGCACCCTTTTCAATCTGGGACATCCCTCTCACAATCCGGGACTACTGGCTCCCAACTGCTCACTTGCCTGCCAGCCTGATCAGCCCCTTACCACTCCCCTGCCAGACTGATCAATGCCTAACTGCTCCCCTAACGGCCTCATTGCCCCCAACTGCCCTCCCCTGCTGGCCTGGTCACTCCCAACTGCCCTCCCCTGCAGGCCCAGTTGCCCCTAACTACCCTCCCCTGCAAGCCTGGTCACCCCCAACTGCCCTCCCCTGCTGGCCTGGTCACCCCTAACTGCCCTACCCTGCTGGCCTGATCGCCCACAACTGCCATCCCCTGCCATCTTGAGGCTGTGGGTGCCACCATCTTTGAGGGCATGGCGGTAAATTAGCATATTCCCTCCTTATTGGCTGTGGGCATCACTATCTTTGAGGGCAGGGCAGTCATTTAGCATATTCCCTCCATACTGACTATGGGTGCCACCATCTTTGAGGGCGGGGAGGTCAATTAGGATATTCCCTCCTTATTGGCTGTGGGTGTTGCCATCTTTGCGATGGCTTAAGGGTCAATTAGCATATTCCCTCTTTATTAGATAGGCTATGCATAGCCCATGGACACAGACAATAGTGTGGTGAATGCCTGGTGCAGGGAGGGCGGGTAGAAAGAATCAATGGATGGGAAGGGGGAACATCTGTAATACTTCCAACAATAAAGATACATTTTTAAAAACCTTTACCTTATACAGAAAAATGCACATTAAGAAAAACCTTTAAGAACTCATTTGTAGAGAAACCAAGATGGCAGCATAGGTTAACGCCAGAGTTTGCTGCCTCAAAAAACCACTTCAAAAATACATCATCCAGAACCACAGGAAGGCTGGCTGAGTGGAAATTCTACAACTAGGAGGAAAGAGAATAGCATACCGAGACTCAGAGGAGGTGCAGTGCTGAAGTGAAATACTAAGGTGCGGAGTGCATGCGGAGTGGGCTGGCGGCTGAGGGCACGGTTGTTGTTTTCAATTGGGAGGGAGTTTCAGACTCTGAGCTCCAGATCCGGGCGAGTCTCTAGGGACCCAGACTCAAACGGGAGAAGCGGGACTGTCTGGCTTCGGTCAGAACTCGAAGGCAGCTTTCTCTCTGAGGTTTGCAGCAGTTGCTGGGACTCTGAGAGGCAGAGCCCCTGGGGACAGAACTGAGAGAAGCCATAACTGCTGGCTCCGCCCACCCTGTAGATCCCCCGGGACCCGCCCCACCCAAGCCCTGCACAGAGGCATTTACGGGATAGCCTTAGGCAAAGGCTAGATTAGCACCACCCTAGAGATCCAGCACAGAAGTTCTCCCACTGCAGACACAGCTGATTCTCATAGCCAGTTGGCCTGGAGGTCAAATCACCCCCAGTATTACCTACAACAATCAAGGCTTAACTACAACAAGACTGCACACAAAGACCACTAGGGGGTGCACCAAGAAAGCATAAAAAATGCAGAGACAAAGAAACATGACAGAAATGGAGGATATAGAGCTCAAAACCGCACTTTTAAGGTCTTTCAATAATTTTCTAGAAATTGCCCATAAGCTTAATGAGATCTACAAGAAATCTAATGAGACCCTCGATGTTGTGATGAAGAACCAACTAGAAATTAAGCATACACTGACTGAAATAAAGAATATTATACAGACACCCAACAGCAGACGAGAGGAGCGCAAGAATCAAGTCAAAGATTTGAAAAGCGAAGAAGCAAAAAACACCCAACCAGAAAAGAAAAATGAAAAAAGAATCCAAAAATACGAAGATAGTGTAAGGAGCCTCTGAGACAGCTTCAAGCGTACCAACATCAGAATTATAGGGGTGCCAGAAGATGAGAGCGAGCAAGATATTGAAAACCTATTTGAAGAAATAATGACAGAAAACTTCCCCTACCTGGTGAAAGAAATAGACTTATATGTCCAGGAAGCACAGAGAACCCCAAACAAAAGGAATCCAAAGAGGACCACACCAAGACACATCATAATTAAAATGCCAAGAGCAAAAGACAAAGAGAGAATCTTAAAAGCAGCAAGAGAAAGAAACTCAGTTACCTACAAGAGAATACCCATACGACTGTCAGCTGATTTCTCAACAGAAACTTTGCAGGCCAGAAGGGAGTGGCAAGAAATATTCAAAGTGATGAATACCAAGAACCTACGACCAAGATTACTTTATCCAGCAAAGCTATCATTCAGAATTGAAGGTCAGATAAAGAGCTTCACAGATAAAGAAAAGCTAAAGGAGTTCATCACCACCAAACCAGGATTATACGAAATGCTGAAAGGTATCCTTTAAGAAGAGGAAGAAGAAGAAAAAGATAAAGATACAAATTATGAACAACAAACATGCATCTATCAACAAGTGAATCTAAGAATCAAGTGAATAAATAATCTGATGAACAGAATGAACTGGTGAATATAATAGAATCAGGGACATAGAAAGGGAATGGACTGATTATTCTTGGAGGGGAAAGGGGTGTGGGAGATGGGGGAAGAGACTGGAAAAAAATCGTGCACATATGGATGAGGACAGTGGGTGGGGAGTGAGGGCGGAGGGTGGGGTGGGAACTGGGTGGAGGGGAGTTATGGGGGAAAAAAAGAGGAACAAATGTAATAATCTGAACAATAAAGATTAATTAAAAAATGAAAAAAAGAACTCATTTGTAAATGTAACATGAAAAATTTAAATACTACAGTGATGTATATGGAAGAAATATTTAAGGGATGACTATCATTAAATCCTTCAAATCATGCTACAAAGTAGACAGATGTTTTGTTTATAAAAATGGCTAAGCCAGCCCTGGCCAGTGTTTCTCAGTTGGTTTGAGCATCATCATATGTACCAAAAGGTGGTGGTTTCAATTCTGTTTAGGGCACATGCCCAGGTTTCCACTTCCATCCCTTGTCGGGGCACATGTAGGAGGCAACTGATTAATGTTTCTCTCACGTTGATGATTCTCTCTCTTTCTCTCTCTCCCTCCCTCTCTCTAAAATCAATAGATGCATCCTTGGGTAAGGATTTCAAAAAACATGAAGCCTGGCTGATGTGGTTCAGTGATTGAGCATTGACCTATGAACCAGGAGGTCACAGCTCGATTCCCGATTATGGCACTTGGCCAGGTTGCAGGCTAAATCCACAGTAGGGGGAATGCAAGGGAGGGCCAATTGATGATTCTCTCTCATCATTGATGTTTCTATCTCTCTCTGCCTCTCCCTTCCTTTCTGAAATCAATAAAAAATATTTTTTGAAAACATGGATATTCTGGAATATGTAAATAAATAAGCTAAGCACAGAACATTAACAAGAACACTCAACTGTGGCCTGAATCCTACCCATGATTGCAAAGGCCAAATGGAGAACCTAGATATCCAGTCTCACGAAGTTGTAACAAGGTTCTCTAATACCCTTGATTAGGTAGCTCAGAGAAAGCCTAATTAAAAGTAGTGACTTTCATCTCTACTCTATGGAAACAAATTACACTCTGTCCTAACAAATCCCACCACCATTGTGTCAGTGAATAGCACATGGAGAACCTGAGCTTACTTCCCACCCACCATTAATGAGCTATTGTGCTCCCTACCTGCTGAGGTTGTGCCAGAGGAGGCCTAGGGGAGAGTCAGGACTTTTTCTCTTAAAAAAAGGTAATGAAGTAACCCACACAGTGATGTCAGAGAGACTATGTGAGGAGCTGAAAGTCTACTCCTACCAGCAGGAGTGGATCTCTCTCCAATATTCAGGTATCAATGGATCCAAGTTGGGAACCTTTATTTCCACTTCACCTGACAATAATGAGGCTGCACATTTTCTTCTTTTGCCAGAGTGATGTCACAGAAAACAGAAAGCAAAAAAACAAAGGCTATATTAGATCCAGAATCTCAGGACGTAATATGAAAATGTTTTGTTTTTAATAGAAAATCACTCATCATACTAAGAACCAGGATGTTCCCAAACAAAATGAAAAAAAGACAATCAGTAGATGCCAAGGTTGAGAATATACAGACGTGAGAATTACCAGAAAGGAAAAAATTGGTAACCATATAAATGTATGCTCAGCAAAAAAATAACCTTCAGGAATAAAAAATTAAAAAATCAAAATATTCTCAGATGAAAGAAAAACTAAGAGAATTTGTTACCAACACACACATACCCTAAAAGAATGGTTAAAAGGAGTTCTCTAAACAAAAAGGAAATGATAAAAGAAAGAACCTTGGAAATTCAGGAAGGAAGAATGATCATGGCAAGCAAAAATATGGGTAAATTCAGGCTTTTCTCCTCCTGATTTGTGTGTGTGTGTGTAATGTCTGATGTGGTTTTAAATGAATATAGAAAAGATATTTGACAACTATATTATAAAAGGGTAGGGAAAAGGGACATAAAGACAGGTAAGATTTCTTCACTCAGTATGGCTAAATAAGGACAACATTATAAACTCCAACTGAGGGACAGTATAGAATACCTGACAGCCTAAAGGAGTTTAAGGGGACACGATGAGTAAATGTATTGTTATTTCCTGGATGGGAACTTGGAATAGAAAAAAAGATATTAGATTAAAATAAAAACTGAGAAAATCTGAATAAATTATAGACTTTAGTTCAAAACAATGTACCAATATTATTAGTTTATTAATTGTGGTAGATTTACCATACTAATGTAAGATGTTAATAACTGGGGCATGGCTATATGGGAATTTTCTGACCAAATAGCCTGTGATTTTTCTATAAATGTGCAACTATTCTAAAATTAAAAGCTTCCTTTAAAAAATTACTAAGCCATAAAGAAAATTTATGTTACATGACTGATTTTATTCAGATTGCAATCTCTGAACGTAGTAATAGAACAATAGGAAAGAGACCAAAAATTTCTAAAAATGATTATAGAGACTATAAAAATAAATTAAAAACCACAAGGAAAGCACCAAACACTATTAAAATAGATTTGTAAAAATTAAAGAATAAAATTTAACTTTTATCTTAATTGGTGTTTCAATGTAGAAATCGTAAAGGAAATGATTATATATTTGTAATTGATTAATTTGTAAATAACCACAAAAATACTGCATATAGAAACTTACTGTGCAGCATAGTAATTAAAACAGTGTGATATCGGCTAAATGGAGCTATTAGACTTATGAAACTAAATTAATCCAAATGTATATGCATAAATTCGTACATATATAAAAATTTAGCATATAAGCACTAGGTTGTGCACCTGAAATCAATATAAAATAATATTAAATGTCAAATAATAACATAGAGCAGAAATGATGTTAAAGTTATGGAGGAGAGTATGAATGTCCAATAAATGGTGCTGGATCAATTGAGTAAATATATCAAGAGAAATAAAATTGGATCCTTACATCATATAATAATAAAAATTAATTCCTGGTGGACTTAAAGACATATATGTCAATTAAAAACAACCTTTAGACAAAACATAAGATAATATCTTTATGATTTGGGGGTGCCCGTGGATTTCTAATATAAGAACAAAGAGCTAAAACTATAAATTGAAAGATCAAATTTTGAGTATGTAATAATTTAAATTTGAGTATGTAATAATTTAAATTTAAATAAATAAAATTTAATTTAAATTAAAATATTAAATTTTTAAAATTTATTAAACTAAATTCGAATATGTGACTAGGAGAAGATATTTCCAATATGCACATTAAACCATATATATATATATATATATATATATATATATATATATATATATGCTAGTATTCCTTTTAAAAGATTGTCAAAGAATATGGACAAGCTATTCATAGAGGGAGATGAACAGTCAATAAACCTATGAAAGGATATTCAATCTCAATAATAATCAAAGAAATACACATTTAAGTAAATGTTTTGCACACCCAACAGATTAACAAAACTGTAATTCTGACAGCATAAGTTCAGGAAAAAATATACAGAAAGTTCTCTCAAAGATGTGACTTACAGTCAGAGAAAGCTAAATATCACATGATCTCACTCATATGTGGAATCTAATGAACCAGATAAACTGATGATCAAAAATAGACCCAGAGTCATAAAAGCATGAACAGACTGTTGAACCTCAGAAGGAAGGAAGGGCAGGGTGGGTAGGAAGAGATCAACCAATGAACTTGTATGCATATATGCATAACCCATGGACACAGACAATGAGGTAGTGAAGGCCTGGCGGGGGGGATGGAAGCAGGCTGAAAGAGGTTAATGGAGGGGAAATGGAGGACTTATGTAATACTTTCAACAATAAAGATATTTTTTAAAATGATGTGGCTTGGAGTATAGTTGTTAAAATGATTTTGGAAAGAACTTTATTATACAACTAGAGGCCCAGTGCTTGAAAATTCATGCACTGAAGGGGGTCCCTCAGCCCAGCCTGCCCCCTCTCACAGTCTGGGAGCCCTCAGGGATAGGATGCAACCCGGTAATCAGGGAAAGGCGATGCCCCCATCACACCTCTGCTGCTGCCACTGCTGGCAGTGAAAGCCTTGGCCAGCCCTGGTTACCTGAGCCTCAGGTGGCCGTGGGTGGCTGGGCAGCCACCGTCTGAGGCTTGCCTGCTCTTTGGGCTAGCCCTGGGCGGCTGGGTAATTCATAGAGGGAGAAAATGAGCAATCAATGAACTTATGGAAAGATATCCAATCTCAATAATAATCAAAGAAATACACATTTAAGTAAATATTTTTCATACCCAACAGATTAACAAAACTGTAAACCTGACAGCATAAGTTCAGGCAAGAACATAAAGAAAGTTCTCTATGTCAATTAGCATATTCCCTCCTTATTGGCTGTGGGTGCCGCCATCTTTGCGATGGTGTGAATTAGCATATTCCCTCTTTATTAGATAGGATTGAGTTCTATTCAACAATAAAATAAATGAACAAGGATGATATGGATACAACTGAAAACAAAATGAATGATAAAACAAGTTGTAATGCTATCTAATAAAAGAGAAACATGGTAATTGGCGTATGACCGCTACCCTTCCCATTGGCTAATCAGGGTGATATGCAAATTAACTGCCAGCCAAGATGGTGCCGGCAGCCAGGCAGCTTGAAACTAACATGAGGCTTGCTTGCTTCAGTGACGGAGGAAACCAATGCTCCCCACTCGCTTTGCCGGCCTCTGAGCCTGCAGTTTAAGAAACATTGTAACGAGTAGAGAAGCTAAACAAAACCCCAGAAACCTGCTTTCAGCGAGGCCGGGATCTTAGAGCTGGAGTTATACAATGTTTCGACTATAGAACTGAAACAAACCAGATACCTTCTTTCAGCAGCAGAGGCCTCAGAGCTGGAGCCAGAGCTAAAGCTGGCCCAGAATTTAAAAAAAAAAAGAAAACAAGGAGCAGTTGGGAGCTTCAGTCCCCTGTCAGCCTGAAAACAGCCCTAAGCCCCTCACCCAGACTGGCCAGGCTCCCCAGTGGGGACCCACACCCTGAAGGGTGCGTGACCAGCTGCAAACAGCCATCATCCCCTCACCCAGGCTGGCCAGGCACCCCAGTGGGGATCCCCACCCTGAAGGGTGTGTGACCAGCTGAAAACAGCCATCATCCCCTCATCCTGGCTGGCCAGGCACCCCAGTGGGGACCCCCACCCTGATCCAGGACACCCTTCAGGGCAAACCAGCCAGCCCCACCCATGCACCAGGCCTCTATCCTATATAGTAAAAAGGTAATATGCCTCCCAGCACCGGGATCAGCGGAGCCGAGAGGCCTCGAGGCACCAGAATCAGCGTGACAGGGGGCAGCGCCCAAACCCCCTGATCGCCCTGCGGCTCTGTGTGTGACAGGGTATGGTGCCTCAACCCCCTGATCAGTCCTTCTCTGTGTGTGACAGGGTGCGGCACCCCAAATCACCCCCCCCCACGGGCCCTGCTCTGTGTGTGATGGGGTAGAGCCATAACCTCCCCATCGGCCCTGCCCTGAGTGTGAGAGTGGCGGTGCCCCAACCACCTGATCGGCCCTGCTCTGTGGGTGATAGAGGCGGGGCCCCAACCCCCTGATCTGCCCTGCCCTGAGTGTGACAGGGCGTGGTGCCCCAACTCCCCTATCGGCCCTACTCTGTGAGTGTCAGGGCGGAGCTCCCCAACCCCTTGATTGACCCTGCTCTGTGTGTGACAGAGTACAGAGCCTCAACCCCCCTGATGGGCCCTGCTCTGTGCGTGACAAGGGGCAGCGCCCCAACCCCCTGATTGGCCCTTCTCTGTGCATGACAGGGTATGGAGCCCCAACCCCCCTGATGGGCCCAGCTCTGTGCGTGACAGGGGGTGGTGCCACAACCTCCCCATAGACCCTGCCTTGAGTGTGACAGGGGGCAGTGCGCCAACCCCCCAATCGGCCCTACCCTGAGCGTGACTGAGGGTGGCATCACAACCTCCCAATCTGCCCTGCTCTGTGCATGACAGGGGAAGGCGCCCCAACTCCCCAATCAGCCCTGCTCTGAGCCCGACCAGGGACTGCACCTAGGGATTGGGCCTGCCCTCTGTCACCCAGGAGCAGGCCTAAGCCAGCAGGTCGTTATCTCCCGAGGGGTCCCAGATTGCGAGAGGGCACAGGCTGGGCTGAGGGACCCCCGAGTCCACAAATTTTTGTGCACCGGGCCTCTAGTAATATATAATGGTAAAATGTACATTTTACAACTAAACAATACAGTAATGTACTATACATAGTTTATGGGAAAATTTTGCTGTGTCAACATAAAATGGCACATGGAGGAAACAAATTAACTTTAGGATAGTGGTTATTCTAGAAAGTAAAGGAGATATTAGGATAGGTTTGGGATAAAAAGTGGGATTCAACTGTATCTGTGAGTTTTATTCTTAAAAAAGACTCAAGCAGTTTGGAACCAAGATGACAGCCTAGGTAACACCAGTACTCACTGCCTCCTACAAAAAATCATGATTAAAACTAAAATGCAAAACCACCATCATTATGAACCACCTGAAAGATGACTGAATGGAATTCCTACAACTAAAGAAGTACAGAAGAAGGCACACTGAGACTGACTGGTAGGAGAGGCGAAGGCAATGAAAGGGCTGGTCCTATACCCACATGTGGCGTGTTTTTATTCAGGAGGGATATCTCCACTGTGAAGGCCTCCTGTGAGGAGCAAGAGGTCCCAGCCCCACACCAGATTCCTAGCCCCGATCCAGAGCTGAGGAAAGAAGTCCCTTTAACTTCGGGCTGTAAAAACCAGCAGGGACTGTGGTTGAGTGACATGGAAGCTGCTGGAGACTTAGGCAGTTCTGCTTAAAGGACCAGTGCATGAACTTACACTCCCTTTGAGTTCCACCACTGGTCAGCAGCATTAGGAGTACTAGGAACATACGGAGAGGACCTGAATTCTTTGGCATCTGGGCAAGAAGTCCAGGGCAGCTTTCTCCCAGACAGAACTGCTCACAGGGGTCATTGTTCTTGTGCTGGGACCTCCCCCATCACAGAGCTGACAGGCAGCCTTATCTGAGTTTCCATCAATGTGGCCCACACTCTTTACTTTACCTTGGTGATTCCCTGAGACCCTACCTCATCCAACTTGTAGCCCCACTCAGGTTGTTTACAGAGGCTTTTCCATATGAATGGCCTGTCCTGTGTCTAGCTCCAGGCTTTCCTAAAAATATCTCAAACAAGCAGCAATGTGCCCCCCACACCTATCAAAAAGAGGCCTAAGACCTGGCACTAGCACCAGCCTGTCATGTTTCACAGCTTGGCCTCACCTGGGAACTTCAAAGCCCAATATAAATAGTTCTGTAGCTCCTGCCAGGTGGTCCCAGGCAGTGGCTGACTTTTCAGCTCCTGAGAGGCCCCAGAGCCAAGTGAACCCAGTGTACAGCTTCAGGCCATAGCAGATTACAACTCTACACATCTACAAGCAACACACTCAAGGGGCAGATTCAAGTGAGCACCAAAGCCCCACTGAGGCAAGTCATACTCCATAGTGGTGTCTCTTGCACAACAGCTCTTCCACTGTCGAAGCAGCTGATCCTCACAGCCAAATGGCCTGGAGGTCAACTCCTCCCAGTGATTCCAACAGCAATCAAGGCTCAACTACAGCAAGACTGTGCCCACAGCCCACACAGGGGTGCTCCTAGAGTGCCCAGCTCAGGTGTCTGGGGAGGCTGAGCCACTGGGCTCTACAGGACACCTACTATACAAGGCCACTCTACCAATTCCAGGAGACATAACAGATTTACCTAATATATAGAAACAAACACAAGGAAGCAGCCAAAATGTGAAGACAAAGATACATGTCACAAATAAAATAACAGAAGAACTCTCCAAAAAGAGCAATAAATGAAACAAAAGCAAGCAAACTACTGGATACAGAATCCAAAACAGTGGTTATAAAGTTGCTAAAGGATCTTAATGAGAGCTTTAAGAGACTTAAAGAGAACTTCAAGGTAATTAGTGAGACTTTCAAGGATCTTAGTGAGACTTTCTAAGACATGAAAAAGGATCAGTCAGAAATAAAGCATACACTAACTGAAATAAAGAGCCATTCACAGGGATTCAACAGTAGAGTAGAGGATTCTAAGAATCAAATCAATTTTCAATATGAGGAAGCAAAAAATAACACAAAAATATGAAGATAGTGTTAGGAGCCTCTGGGACAACTTCAAGTGTACCAATGTTCACATTATGGGGGTGCCAGAAGGAGGATAAAGACAGAGAGCAAGGTATTGGAAACCTATTTGAAGAAATCATGACAGAAAACTTCCCCTAGTTGGTGAAAGAAATACTTACAAGTCCAGGAAGCACAGAGAGTCTCAAACAAGATGAACCCAAAGAGGCCCACACCAAAACACATCATAGTTAAAATGCCAAGTGTTAAAGACAAAGAGAGAATCTTGAAAGCATCAAGAGGAAAGCGGTTAGTTACCTACAAGGGAGCCCCCATATGACTGTCAGCTGATTTCTCAACAGAAACTTCGCAGGCCAGAAGGGAATGGAAAGAAATATTCAAAGTGATGAAAAGCAAGGACCTATAACCAAGATTACTCTACCCAGCAAAGCTATCATTTAAAATTTAAGGTCAAATAAAGAGCTTCACAGAAAAGAAAAAGCTAAAGGAATTCATCACCACCAAACCAGCATTGCATGAAATGCTGAAGGGTATTCTTTAAGAGGAAGAAAGAGAAGGAGAAGGAGAAGGAGAAGGAGAAGGAGAAGGAGAAGGAGAAGGAGAAGGAGAAGGAGAAGGAGAAGGAGAAGGAGAAGGAGAAGGAGGAGAAGGAGAAGGAGAAGGAGAAGGAGAAGGAGAAGGAGAAGGAGGAGGAGGAGGAGGAAGAGAAGGAGGAGGAGGAGGAGGAGGAGGAGGAGGAGGAGGAGGAGGAGGAGGAGAAGAAGAAGAAGAAGAAGAAGAAGAAGAAGAAGAAGGAGAAGAAAAAGAAGAAAAAGAAGAAGAAGAAGAAGAAGGGGAGGAGGAAATAGCCTTCAGTCTTTGCTGCTCCAGCCAGAGCCTTAAGTCTTTGCTCTGTGCCAGTGTGTGCAAATTAACTGCCATCTTTGTTGGGTTAATTTGCATACTCTTCTGATTGGCTGGTGGGTGTAGCAGAAGGATGGTCAATTTACATGTTTGTCTATTATTAGGTAAGATATCTATTGCATATGGACATAGACAATAGGGTGGTGAAGGCCTGGGGTGCGGCAGAAACCTGGGAGAGAGGGGCTATGGGGGCAAAAAAGGGGGACATCTGTAATACTCTCAACAATAAAGATTTTTTTGAAAAAGAAAAAAGAATCAAGCAAATCTTAATATCTATTAAAGTGGATGGTAGATTCTTAGGATCCAGATTATTAAAAAGAACATAAAATCTCTCTTTATGCCATCATCCAGAGTTTACCATTGGTAACCTTGTAATAAATTTCTTTCCATCTTTCTATTCTTCTCCCTGGTGTTCTCACTCTTGGTTGTGTGTGTATGTGTGTGTGTGTGTATGTGTGTGTGTGTGTGTGTGTGTGTTAAATTGGGATCATGAAGTCTTACATACTAATTTCTTCATGTAACATCATGTGTTAAACATTTGAGTATTTGATGTCCTGTATAGCTACTTCAAAACCTCCCATTTTGTCACTACTTAAGCAACAAGAGGTGGCCATTCTGATGTGAATCTCTAGCTTCATCTTGGAATAGTTTCTTAGGATTGATTCCTTGTATGAAATTACTAGGATATGAAAATTTTAAGGTTTTTGATATATATTTTGCTATATTGATTTTGAGAAAATTTGAACCTATTAGTAGAATGAGTGTCCACACTCATCATCACTGAGGATAATATCTTAAAATATTAGTCAATTTATTTTAATTTTTGTTCCTTTGGTTACTAATTAGGTTAGGCATTATTTATTGTTATGGTTGTTGTCTTTGCAAATTTTTTTCTTCTTTTTTCATGTGCTTACTAATCTTCTATTAGAATACTCATCTTTGTCCTAGCTGGCGGGGTTCAGTGGTTGAGCATTAACCTATGAACCAAGAGATCATGATTCAATTCCAGGTCAGAGCACATGCCCAGGTTGCTGGTTACATCCCCAATAGAGGGTGTGCAGGAGGCAGCCAATCAATGATTCTCTCTCATAATTGATGTTTATATCTCTCTCCCTATTCCTTCTTCCCTGAAATCAATAAAAATATTTTTTTAAAGAATATTCATCTTTGTACAGAGAACAGACTGATGGTTGCCAGAGGGAAGGGGGTTTAGGGAACAAGGTTAAAAAGGTAATGACATTAAGAAGTACAAATTAGTAGTTACAAAATAGTGATAGGGATGTAAAGCACAGCATAGTAAATATAGCCCATAACATTGTAATAACTAGGTATAATGCTAGGTGGGTACTAGAAATATCAGAGCAAACACTTTTTTATTTTTTTTATTTAAATCTTTTTTATTTTTTAATTACAGTTGCCATACAACATTATATCAATTTCAGGTATACACCCCAGTGGTTAGACATTATATAACTGGTTAAGTGATCATCCCAATAAATCTAGTACCCACCTGACACCATACATAGTTATTTCAATATTATTGACTATATTTCCTATGGTGTACTTAACATACCCGTGACTATTCTGTAACAACCAATTGTACTCCTTAAACCCTTCACCTTTTTTATCCATCCCCCCAAACTCCCTCCCATCTGGCAATTGTCAAAATATTTTCTGTAACTATGAGTCTGTTTCTGTCCTGCTTCTTATTTTATTTTGTTTGTTTGTTTGACCCATATTTTGATAGATATGTATTTATTGCCATTTTATTTATACTGATGGGGTTTTCCTTCTTAAAGAAGAAACTTCAACATTTCTTATAATAATTAATGGTTTGGTAGTGATGAACTCCTTTACTTTTCCTTGTTTGTGAACCTCTTTTAATGTCCTTCAATTCTAAATGATATCTTTGCTGGGTCTAGTAATCTTGGTTGTAGGTCCTTGCTTTTCATCACTTTGTTTTTATTTAGTTTTGTTGTGTTGGTTTTTTTTTTCCTATAACTTTGAATATTTATTTCCATTCCCTTGTGGCCTGCAAAGTTTCTGTTGAGAAATCAGCTAACAGACTTGTGGGAACTTCCTTATAGGTAACTGCTTTTCTCTTGCTGCTTTTATGATTCCCTTTTTGTCTTTAACATTTGGTATTTTAATTATGATGTGTCTTGGTGTGGGCCTCCTTGGGTTCATCTTGTTTGGGACTCTCTATGCTTCCTGGACTTGTAAGTCTATTTCCTTCAACAGATTAGGAAAGTGTCATTACTTTTTCAAATATGTTTTCAATTTCCTGTGCTCTCTCTCTTTCTTCTCCTTCTGCCACCCCCATAATGCAAATGTTGACACACTTGAAGTTGTCCCAGAGGAGCCTTACACTATCTTCATTTTTTGGATTCCTTTTCCTTTTTGCTATTCTATATGGGTGTTTTTGCCTCTTTATATTCCAAATCACTGATTTGATTCTCAGTTTCATCTGCTATATTGTTGACTCCCTATAAATTATCCTTCATTTCAGTTAGTGTATCCTTCATTTCTGACCGGTCCTTTTTTATGGTTTCCATGTCCTTTTTATGCTGGTGAAGTTCTCTCTAAATTAACTACTCTTCCAGGACAACACTTTGTAAAGTATGTAATTGTCAAACCACTATGCTGTACTCCTGAAACTAATACAAAACAATATTGAATGTAAACTGTAATTGAAAAAAGATATTTTGAAAAAGAATATTCATCTTTGTTCTGAGTTTTCCAGTCTCTTTCCATGTCTAATATTCCTGTTCTAGTACCACAAAGTGTTTCTTTGATACATTTTTGTATAAGGAAGTATCCTCTCTTTATTTTTTGTTGTTCAAAAATTTCTTGGCTGTCTAGTGTTTGAAAACTTCCAGATGAATGTTAAAATTATTTTCTCAGTTTCAAAAATCCTATTGGGATTTTAATCTGAATTACAATAAACTTACATCTGAATTTTGAAAAACTTGGCTTGTTTGTCCTGTTTAGTCTTTCTGTCCAGGAACATGTTATTCTTCTATATTTACATAAATCTTGTATCTCTCCCAGAAAAGTTTTGTAACTTTCTTCAGCCAGTTTTGTATTATGTTTTCTGTATATATTGTATATTGTTGCCATTTTAAATGGTCTTGTTTTCCTACTATATTTTCTAACTATTTATTATCAGTGTACATATAAGAAAGCTCTTTAGTCTGTTTATTTACTATATATACAGGCACTTTAGTAAATGTTCTCATTAGTTCTAAGATTTTTAAATGTAGTATCTTTAAGATTTTCTATGCAGATACTTCTTATTGCATTCACTGGAGTTTCTATAACATTATTAAAAAATTGTGTGATAAAGAATGATTGTCTTGATCCTGATTTTGATTACGATGTCTCCAGTGTGTCACTGATATGGGTGATGTCCGTTATTGTTTTCATCTGATTATCATAATGTTAATGACCTATTTTTCATGCTTAGGTTTTTTAAAAAATGATGCTTCATTTTATTAATTCAGAAATGGGTGTTGAAATTTAGCAAATGTCTCTTTTGCACATCTGTTGAGATAATCTTATAACTTAGTTTCATTCTGATCTATGGATATGATATACTAAGAGATTTATCAATGTTGTCATCCTGACATTCTGGAATAAGTTATAATGGGTGATATTTACTTCTGAATATTGTTCATATTTTGTTTGCTTAGTGTTTTATGTTAGACTTTTTAAATTTTAAGTAAAACATCTTTTAAATTTCCTGTGCTATATTTGGCAAGATATATCAGGGTTATGTTAGCTTCAAAAAATGCATTAGAGTTCTCCCTCTTTCACCATGATCTGTTTTTTAAAAATTAATATCTAATTACATTTTCCATGAAAATCTGAAAATAAAAACACCCATAAATAATCATCCTGGGATTTAAATATAGCTTCCCAATAGAATATAAGCTGCAAGGAAGATTTTTTTTTCTGTTTTATTTATGATCCTGTTTCCACTCTATCTAGAACAGGGTCTGGCACAGAGTAGGCCTTCAGTAAAAATTAGTTCATTAAATGTAATGAATAGTTTCCCACACATTTTATAGCATTGTTTGGCAGATTTCATTTTTAGGACTTGTCACATGTTTTGCTCTATAAAGCTCTTTTAGAGTCTCTCTCTCTCTCTCTTTCTCTCTCTCTCTCTCTCTCTCTCTCTCTCTCTCTCTCTCTCTCTCTCTTTCTCTTTTTCTCTCACACACACACTCCAAAAAAACTGGTTTATTTTACAGAACTTGAGTGTAGATGTTACTAGAAAAAAACATGTATTATAACTAAAATTTCTTATGTTAGTAAGAACAATTATCAAAATGCCCCAGTACTCTCTCTTATTACAACTTATAAAAAGCCTTCAAATTTTATTTTTTTAAATTTTGCAAGGTGACATGTCAAAGTTTCAGTGATAGACATAATGAGTTGTTAAATTCTCATTCTCTCAGTGAAAATCTAAAAGCAATTTCTCTTCCAAGTCCCTTAATACTTTCCAGAAAATATTACAGATCCAAAGGTCAGTTAAAATAAGCTCTAAATTTCACACAAAGTAAAACAATGTCACTGAAAACAACATACCAAGTTTAAGCATCTTGACTTAGATTATATAATTTTTTATTTTACCTATATTACAACATCAGTGGTGATATGGGGTAGAGGAGCAAAAAAAAAAAATCTCAGGTTAAGGTTGATCATAATATATATAGTCTTTATCCCTTTTCTTTTAAAACAAAGGAAATATAGTTCAGTAATTTTAAATCAAATATGATTGATTTTATTTTGTTATTTTTTTATTTTATTGTTTAAAGTATTACAAATAGTAGCACATACCTCTTTCCCCCCCCCCCCCATCAATCTTCCCCCGGTCACCCCAACCCTCCCAGTGTCTTGTGTTCATTGGATATGCTAAATATTATTGATTTTAAAGATCATGTTTTCAGAAAAAAAGATGGCAGCTGGCAGGACAGAGGTGAGGGATAGGAAGTGAGTGAGTGAGGGGATGAAAGGAGAGTGAGTGGATGTGTATGTTGTGTGTGTGTGAGTGAGTGAAGGACAATTAAATCTGGCAGGAGCAGCAGAGGCTGGCAGACCAGGCTCTCTGGGATAGGGAGAGACTACCACGTCTGCGGCACTCCCCAGACTGCTGGACTCGGGCACCGAGCCCAAGCCATCTTAAATGTGAGAGCAGCCTCTTCTAGGAACTCATCAGCACCACCACCCAGACAGGCCTGGGATACTTCCCGCCCCTGACCCAGCAGCCACTCCAGGCAAAATCCTGTAGCCACACCAGCAGACTTTCAGACGCTGGGATCTCCACCTCCAAAGGAGCACCGCACCCACCCACAGCAGTAAGTGCAGCCTCCCCCTCCCCAGCAGCAGACCTCTGACATCGCATTCGTGCCTCTCCAGAGCACAGGTCTCCGAGGCGTACCACTCCATAGACTTCTCGTGGGAGTCACTGTGAGCCTCAGCTGGGTGTGATTTTGTACATACACAGGTGCACTGCCCCCCAGTAGAAATTTTGAATTCCTTCTGCCTGAATAACTGCCTACACACACCCAGCAGCGCAATTTCAGTGAAAGGGCCCTTCAGCACCAGGGCTCCTCAAAGTGCATCAGAGTTCAGTGCCTGTGAACTGCACTGCCACAGTTGCTCACTTCCCCCGAGCCCATCTATCCACAGGGCACTTTGGGAAGCCACAGTGAGCCTCTGCTGGGTCCTATCTTGGACTAATAGGGACACACACCCCTGGGCATTAGAAATTCTGAGTTCACCCATCCTGGATACATGCCCAAAGACGCCTTGATTAAGCGTGCCAGGGCCCTTCAGAGTGTTTCACTGTACCTGCGCTAGCAAACTCACTGCGGGTGCTCCTGTGTGCTGCCACTGGGAACACCAGCCTATCCACCACAGGTGCATCAGCAAAAACTGAGTTTCCCCACCACACAGCTGCAGAACTCTGGACACTACAGGTGCATGCTTTTCCAGCGTGCAGGTCTCCCAAGACCACCGCTCCAAAGGCAGCCCTGGGGCCCCACTGAGAGCCCTGCTGGTCACACACTTAAACATAGAGGAGTGCACTGCTGGGCTGTAGAAACACTGAATTCCCTCTTCTGGGATACCTTCCCACAGACACTGCAATCCAGTGGCTTCAGTGCCAGGGCCCTTCAGAATGTGTCAGTATACCCAGCTGGCAAACACACCACAGGTGCCTTGTGAGCTGCCGCTGGGATCACATATATCCAACCATGGGGGCAGAAGCAAAAGCTGAGTCTGCCCACCCCACAACTACAGAACTCTGGACACCACAGTCACGCTTTGCAGAACGTAGGCTTCCAGAGCCCCACCACCCCAATAGATGGTTCCCGGGTGCCACTGTGAGTCCCTGCGGGGCACGCATGATTTCAACCAAGGGCATAAGACAGAAAAAATTGGAAGACCCCCTCCATGGCTGCGGACTTCTAGACACCTCAGTTGTGCCTTTCCAGCTCGCAGGCCTACATCAAGAGAACCCAAATAGCTCAAGTAGGGAGCTACACTAGACTACCAAGCCCAGGAGAACTGAGAGGTCACACGAGTAGCACCAAACCCTAAAAAAACTGGGTAGAAAAGCAATCAGAACTACAAATTAAAACATTACAGCAAAACATGGGAAGACAAAAAAGCAATACAAAAAGAAAAGAAAAAGAGAAATCACCAGAAAGGGAGTTAAATGAAATTGAGGCTACTAACATATCAGAGAAAGAATTCAGAGTAACAGTTATAAGGATGCTCAAACGGCTGGATGACAAATACACACAACTCAATGGAAATATAAGGAGCTGAATGAGAATGTCACCAACATGAAAAGGAACCAAGAGCAAATGAAGAACGACATAGCTACAAAGCTGCAATAAACAAAACAATGGAAGGCTTAAACAGAAGACTAGAAGAGGCTGAGGACCACATCAGCGAATTAGAAGACAAGGTAGGAAAAAACACACAAACACAGGAGCAACTGGAAAAAAAACTTAAAAAGCAAGAGGAGAGCCTAAGGGAAGTTTGGAACAACACAAAACGAAACAACATTCGTTTAATAGGGATACCAGAAGGAGAGGAGGAGAAGCAAGGAATAGAAAACCTGTTTGAAGAAATAATGACAGAAAACTTCCCTGATACTGGCAAGAAAAAAACTACACAAGTGCAAGAAGCACATAGAGTGCCAAACAAGATGAACCCCAAAAGACAAACACCAAGACAATTCATAATTAAATTGGCAAACACAAACGACAAAGTAAGAATCGTAAAGGCTGCCAGAGAGACAGAAAGTTACCTACAAGGGATCTCCTATTAGAATATCAGCTGACTTCTCAACAGAAACACACCAGGCAAGAAGGGAATGGAATGAAATATACGAAGTGATTCAAAGCAAGAAAATAAATCCAAGAATACTATACCCAGCAAGGCTATCATTCAAATTTGAAGGCGGAATCAGGAGCTTCATGGACAAAAAAGAGCTAAGAGAGTTTATTACCACCAAACCAGCAATGCAAGAAATGCTAAAGGGACTGCGGTAAAAAGAAGAGACAGAAAGACAAGAAGAAACACAAACATTAAGAATAAAAATGACCACAAACAAGGACTTTTCAATAATAACATTAAATGTAAGTGGATTAAATGCTCCAATCAAAAGACACAGGGTAGCTGAATGAATAAGAAAACATGACCCATATATTTGCTGTCTGCAAGAAACCCACCTCAGAATAAAGGATTCACACAGACTGAAAGTGAAGGGATAGAAAAAAAATTTTCAGGCAAATGGAAATGAGAAAAAAGCTGGGGTTGCAATACTTATATTGACAAGATAGACCTCAAAGTAAAGGCCATAACAAGAGATAAGGAAGGCCACTACATAATACTAAAGGGAGCAATTCAACAAGAAGATATGACTCTGGTAAACGTATATGCACCCAATACAGGTGCCCCCAAATACATAAAACAATATCTGGAAGATATCAAAGGAGAGCTGGATAGCAATAGAGTCATAGTAGGGGATTTCAATATCCCACTGACACCACTGGATAAATCCTCCAAACAAAAAATCAGCAAAGAAACAGCAACCCTAAATGACACACTAGATCAGAAGGACTTAATTGACATCTTCAGAATATTTTACCCCAAAGCTACAGAATATACATTCTTCTCCAGTGCATATGGGATATTTTCAAAGGTAGACCATATCTTAGGACACAGGCAAAGTCTCTTCAAATTAAAGAGAATAGAAATCATAACAAGCATCTTCTCAGATCACAATGGCATAAAATTAGAAATCCACTACAATAAAAACATTGAAAAAAAAATCAAACACTTGGAGGCTAAATAACATGCTATTAAACAATGACTGGGTTACCAGAGAGATCAAAGAAGAAATAAAAAGCATCCTGGAAACAAATGACAATGTAAACACAACAATCCAAAATCTATGGGACACAATGAAAGCAGTCCTGAGAGGGAAGTTCATAGCTCTACAGGCTTACCTCAAAAAAAACAAGAAAAACTTGCAATAAATGATGTAACCCTACAACTCAAAGAGTTGGAAAGAGAGCAACAAGAAAAGCACACAGTATCCAGAAGGAAGGAAATAATAAAGATCAGAGCAGAAATAAACAATATAGAGATGAAAAAAATAATACAAAAGATCAATGAAACCAAGAGCTGGTTCTTTGAAAGGATTAACAAGATTGATGAACCTCTTGCCAGGCTTACCAAGAAACAAAGAGATAGGACCCAAATAAACAAAATCAGAAATGAAAGAGGTGAAGTAACAACTGATCCTACTGATATACAAAGGATTGTCAAAAAATCCTATGAACAACTCTACTCCAACAAACTTGACAACCTCAATGAAATGGACACATTCCTAGAAAAATACAAGCTTCCAAAACTAAATCAGGAAGAATAAAAAAACCTGTATAGGCCGATAACTACTGATGAAATTGAAACAGTAATCAAAAAGCTTCCAGCACACAAAATCCCTGGACAAGATGGCTTCACAGGAGAGTTTTACCAAACATGCAAAGAAGAACTAAAGCCAATCCTTCTCAGACTATTCCAAAAATATCAAGAGGAAAGCACACTTCCAAGCTCTTTCTATGAATCCAGCATTAACCTAATCTGAAAACCAGATAAAGACACCAAAAGAAAGAGAATTACAGGCCAATATCCCTGATGAACATAGATGCTAAAATCCTCAACAAAATTCTAGCAAACTGGATCCAGCATTACATTAGAAAGATCATACACCATGACCAAGTGGAATTTATTCCAAGAATGCAAGGCTGGTACAATATCCACAAATCATTAAACGTGATACATCACATAAACAAGTTGAGAGACAAAAATCACATAATCATAACGATAGATGCAGAAAAGGCATTTGACAAAGTCCAACACACTTTTCTGATAAAAACGTTCAGCAAAGTGGGAATAGAGGGATCATAGCTCAACATAATAAAAGCCTTATATGACATACCTACAGCCAACATCATACTCAACGGGCAAAAACTACAACCATTTCCCTTGAGAACAGGAACAAGACAGGCATGCCCACCTTCACCACTCCTGTTCAACATAGTACTGGAAGTGCTCGCCAAAGCGATCAGACAAGAAGAAGAAATAAAAGGCATCCAAATTGGAAAAGAAGAAGTAAAATTGTCATTATTCGCAGATGACATGATACTGTACTTAGAAAACCCTAAAGACTCCATCAAAAATTTATTAGACCTAATAAATGAATTTGGCAATGTAGCAGGATACAAAATTAATGCCAAGAAATCTATGGCATTTTTATATGCCAATAGTGAACTTGCAGAAAGGGAATTTTTTTTAAAAAAATCCCATTTACAGTTGCACCAAAAAAAATGAACATACCTAGGAATAAACTTAACCAAGGAGGTAAACGACCTCTACCCAGGAAACTACAGGACATTCAAAAAAGAGATAGAGGAAGACATAAACATATGGAAGAACATACCATGTTCATGGCATGGTAGAATCAACATCAGCAAAATGTCTATACTACCCAAAGCAATCTATAGATTCAATGCACTCCCCATTAAAATATCAACAACATATTTCACAGATCTAGAAAGAACTCTCCAAAAATTCATCTGGAATAAAAAAAAAAAAAAGCAAAACGAATAGCAGCTGCGATCCTGAGAAAGAACAAAGTAGGAGGGATCTCAATACCAGATATCAAGCTGTACTACAAAGTCAATGTTCTCAAAACTACCTGGTACTGGCACAAGAACAGACATATAGACCAATGGAATAGAATAGAGAACCCAGAAATCAACCCAAACCACTATGCTCAATTAATATTTGACAAAGGAGGCAAGAACATACAGTGGAGTCAAGACAGTCTCTTCAATAAATGGTGCTGGGAAATATGGTGAGACGCATGAAAAAAAATGAAACTAGGACACCAACTTACACCATACACAAAAATAAACTCAAAATGGATAAAGGACTTAAATGTAAGATGGGAAACCATAATATTATTAGAGGAATCCACAGGTAGCAAAATCTCAGATATATGCCAAAGGTTTTCTTCACTGACACAGCTCCTAGGGCAATGGAAACTAAAAAGAAAATAAACAAATGGGACTGTATCAAAATAAAAAGCTTCTGCACAGCAAAAGAAACCATCAACAAAACAACAAGAAAACCCACAGCATGGGAGAACATATTTGCCAATGATATCTCAGATAAAGGTTTAATCTCCAACATTTATAGGGAACTCATACAACTTAACAAAAGGAACATAATCAACCCAATAAAAAAATGGGCAACGGACCTAAATAGACACTTTTTGAAAGAGGACATACATGTTGCTGAGAGACATATGAAAACATGCTCAAAGTCACTAATCATCTGAGAGAAGCAAATCAAAACGACAAATAAGTACCATCTCACACCTGTCAGACTCGCTATCATCAACAAATCAACAAATGACAAATTATGGCGAGGATGCGGAGAAAAAGGAACTCTCGTTCACTGCTGGTGGGAATGCAAACTGGTGCAGCCACTGTGGAGAACAGTATGGAGTTTCCTCAAAAAATTAAAAATGGAACTCCCATTTGACCCAGTGATCCCACTTCTAGGAATATATCCCAAGCAACCAGAAACACCAATCAGAAAGGATATATGTACCACTATGTTCATAGAAGCACAATTCACCATAGCTAAGATTTGGAATCAGCCTAAGAGCCCATCAGCAGATGAGTGGATTAGAAAACTTTGGCATATTTACACAATGGAATACTATGCTGCTGTAAAAAAGAAGGAACTCCTACCATTTGCAACAGCATGGATGGAGCTGGAGAGCATTATGATAAGTGAAATAAGTCAGTCAGAGAAAAGATAAATATCACATGCTCTCACTCGTTTGTGGATTATAATGAACAACATAAACCGATGAACAAAAACAGATGTAGAGACAGAAGCATCGATCAGATGCTCAATACTCAGAGGGAAGGCAGGGGACGATGGGGGTGAGGGGGAAAGATCAACCAAAGGACTTGTATGCATGCATATAAGCATAAATGATGGATGTGTACAACAAGGGGTGAGGGTGAGGGCAGGATTGGGGGGATGAGGGGACATTGAGGGGATAAGGACACATTTGTAATATCTTATTCAATAAAGGGAAAAAAGATCATGTTTTCAGCAAAATATGATGGTAGTTTATATGTACTGACTTCTTAATTATGGTGTCATAGATCAATGATCTGTGGTATATTTCACAAATACAACATACCACTTATTCATTTGACCCTGGAAAATATGGTGTAATTCCAAATGAAAGGAAACTATAATTGAAAAGTACAGAGCAACCAAAAAATGTATTAAATCTATAATGCCCTATGTTTATGAAATGTGTGACTAGAGAATGCATGATCAGAAAGAAAAAATTCAACATACTTCTTTTAGGTCATTTTTATTTTAGTTTTAAATTAGTTTCTCTAAAATATGTCCTAATTTAATTTTATAAAATAAATGCTTTATGTTCTTCTGTTTTTATAGCAGTCAACACAAAATTATGTAAATTTATATAAAATATAAAAATATGGGGGGGGATGGCAGCTGGCAGGACAGAGGTGAGGGAGAGGAAGTGAGTGAGTGAGGGGATGAAAGGAGAGTGTGTAGATGTGTGTGGGGTGTGTGTTAGTGAGGGAGGGACAGTTAAATCCGACAGGAGCAGCAAGGGCTGGCAGACCAGGCTCTCTGGGACAGGGAGAGACTACCACCGCTACAGGAACTCCCCGGACTGTGGGACTCGGGCATGGAGCCCACACCATCTTGAAGGGGAGAGTGGCTGCTTCTAGGAACTCAACAGCACCACCACCCAGACAGGCTTTAGACACTGCCCGCAACTTGGCAGCCATTCCAGCCAAAATTCTGCTGCCCACCTGCAGAACCACGGACCCTGGGACTTCCATCTCCAAAGGTGCCTGGCTCCCGCAGCAGTAAGTGCAACTTCCTCCCTTGCAGCAGCAGTTCTCCAGACACCACAGACACATTTCCAGGGCACAGGACCCCTGGGCACACCACTCCATAGGCAGCTCTTGGGAGCCATGTGAGCCCCCTCTGGGTGTTAATTTGGACAAACAAGGATGTGCTGCCCCGCAGTAGAAATTCTGAAGTCCCTCTTCCTGAATAACTTCCCACAGACACCCAAGCTGCGCAACTTCAGTGCCAGGGCCCCTCATAGAGCATCAGATCTCTGTACAGCAAACACACTGCCACAGTTACACATTTTCAGTAAGCAGGCCCCCTAAGCCCATTGATCCAAAGGGCGCTCTTGGGAGCTGCTGTAAGCCCCCACTGGGTGCAATCTTGGACAAACAGGGACACACTCCCCCTAGCAGTAGAAATTCTGAATTCACTCATCCTGGATACCTGCCCACAGACACCTCGATTGTACAGCGTCAGTGCCAGGGCCTTTCAGAGACCTTCAGTGTGCTGTGTTGGCAAACATACCATGGGTGCTCCTGTGGGCTGCCACCACAGGCGCAGAAGCAAAAATTGAGTCTTCCCACGCCACAGCTGCAGAAATTTGGACACTACAGTTGCACGCTTTTCCAGCACGCAGACCTCCCAAGCCCACCACTCCACAGGCAGCCCTTGAGCACCACTGTGAACCCTGCTGGATGCACACTTATACAAACAGAGACGCACTGTTAGGCTGTAGAAACTCTGAATTCCCTCTTCTAGGATACCTGCCGACAGACACCACAATCGTGTGGCTTCAGCACCAGGGCCCTTCAGAGTGTGTTAGTACACCCTGCTAGCAAATGCACCATAGGTGCCCCTGTGAGCCATCACTGGGAGCACGTGTATCCAATCATAGAAGCAGCAGCAAAAGCTGAGTCTGCCCACCCCACAACTACAGAACGCTGGACACCACAGTCATGACTTTCCAGAGCACAGACTTCCTGAGGCCCACTACCCCAACAGATGGCTACTGGGTGACACCGTGAGTTCCTGCTGGGAACGCGCGATTTCAACCAAGGACATAAGACAGAAAAAATTGGGATACCCCTCTCCATGGCTACTGAATTCTAGACACCTCAGTTGTGCCTTTCCAGCTCGCAGGCCTACATCAAGAGAAACCAAATAGTTCAAGTAGGGAGCTACATTAGATTACCAAGCCCAGGAGACCTGAGAGATCACACCAGTAGCACCATCCCAAAAAAAACCTGGGTAGCAAAGCAAGCAGATCTACAATTAAAATGTTACAGCAAAACATGGAAAGACAAAAAAGCAATCCCTAAAGGAAAGAAAAAGAGAGATCACCAGAAAGGGAGTTAAATGAAATTGAGGCTAGCAACATGTCAAAGAAAAAATTCAGAGTACTAGTTATAAGGGTGCTCAAATGGCTGGATGACAAATACACACAACTCAATGACAAATACACACAACTCAATGACAAATATAAGGAGCTTAATGAGAATGTCACCAACATGAAAAGGAACCAAGAGGAAATGAAGAATGACATAGCTGCAATAAAGAACACAATGGAAGGCTTAAACAGTAGAATGGAAGAGACTGAGGACCGCATCAGCAAATTAGAAGACAAGGTAAGTAAAAACACACAAACACAGCAGCAACTGGAAAGAAAATTTAAAAAGCAAAAGGAGAACCTAAGGGAGCTTCGGGACAACATGAAACTAAACAACATTTGCATAATAGGGGTACCAGAAGGAGAGGAAGAGAAACAAGGAATAGAAAGCCTGTTTGAAGAAATGACAGAAAACTTCCCTGATATTGGCAAGAAAAAATCTACGCAAGTCATAGAAGGACATAGGATCCCAAACAAAATGAACCCCAAAAGACCGACACCAAGATACATCATAATTAAATTGGCAAACACCAACAACAAATTAAGAATATTAAAGGCTGCCAGAGAGAGACAGAAAGTTACCTACAGGGATCTCCTATTAGAATATCAATGGATTTCTCAACAGAAACACATGAGGCCAGAAGGGAATGGAATAAAATATACAAAGTGATGCAAAGCAAGGGACTGAATCCAAAATTACTATACCCAGCAAGGCTATCATTCAAAATTGAAGTTGGAATCAGGAGCTTCACAGACAAAAAAGGGGTAAGAGAGTTTATTACCACCAAGCCAGCAATGCAAGAAATGCTAAAGGGACTGCTGTATAAAGAAGAAACAGAAAGGCAAGAAGAAACACAAACATTAACCAAAGGACACGTATGCATGCATATAAGCATAACCAATGGACACAAGACACTGGGGGGATAGGGGAGGTTGGGGGAAGGTCAAGGGGAAAAAAGAAAGGAGACAAATGTTCTACTCTTTGTAATATTTTAAGCAATAAAAAAAAGAAATAATGACAAACAAGTACTTATCAACAATAACATTGAACGAAAAATGAATAAATGCTCCAATCAAAAGACAGGGTTGATGAATAGATAAGAAAACATGACCCATGCCCTAGCCGGTTTGGCTCAGTGGATAGAGCATCAGCCTGCAGACTGAAGGGTCCCAGGTTCGATTCCGGTCAGAGGCATGTACCTTGGTTGCAGGCACATCCCCAGTAGGGCGTGTGCAGGAGGCAGCTGATCTATGTTTCTTTCTCATCGATGTTTCTAACTCTCTATCTCCCTCCCTTCCTCTCTGTAAAAAAATCAATAAAATATATATTTTTAAAATTTTTTTTAAAAAAGAAAGAAAACGTGACCCATATATTTTCTGTCTGCAAGAGACCCACCTCATAACAAAGGATTCACACAGACTGAGAGTGAAGGGATGGAAAAAAATTTCAGGCAAATGGAAATGAGGAAAAAGCTGGGGTTGTGATACTTATATCTGAAAAAATAGAGCTCAAAGTAAAGGCCATAACAAGAGATAAGGAAGGCCACCACAAAATACTAAAGGGAGCAATTCATAAAGAAGATATAACTCTGGTTAGCATATATGCACCCAATACATGAGCACCCAAATACATAAATCAACTTCTGTAAGATTTCAAGGGAGAAATCAACAACAATACAGTCATAGAGTCATAGTAGGGGACTTTAATACCCCACTGACACCACTGGATAAATCCTCTAAAAATCAGCAAAGAAACAGCAATCCTTAATGACACACTAGATCAGATGGAATTAATTGACATCTTCAGAATATTTCACCCCAAAGCTACAGAATATACATTCTTCTCCACTGTACATGGGACATTTTCAAAGATAGACCACACATTAGGACACAAGCAAAGTCTCTTCAAATTCAAGAGAATAGTAATCATAACAAGCATCTTCTCAGACCACAATGGCATAAAACTAGAAATCAACTACAATAAAAGAATGAAAAAAAATCAAACACTTGGAGGTTAAATAGCATGCTATTGGGTTACCAAAGAGATCAAAGAAGAAATAAAAAGCATCCTGGAAACAAATGACAATGAAAACACAACAATCCAAAACCTATGGGACACAATGAAAGCAGTCCTGAGAGGGAAGTTCATAGCTCTACAGGCCTACCTCAAAAAACAAGTAAAACTGGTAATAAATAATCTAACCTTTCAACATAAAGAATTAGAAAGAGAGAACCAAGAAAAGCCCACAGTATCCAGAAGGAAGGAAATAATAAAGATCAGAGCAGAAGTAAATGACATAGAGACAAAAAAATATATACAAAAGATCAGTGAAACCAAGAGCTGGTTCTTTGAAAGGATTAACAAGATTGATGAGCCACTAGCCAGGCTCACCAAGAAACAAAGGGAGCGAACCCAAATAAACAAAATCAGACATGAAAGAGGTGAAATAACAACTTACCCCACTGATATACAAAAGATTGTAAAAAAAAAAAAATACTACAAACAACTCTACTCCAAGAAACTGGACAACCTCTACGAAATGGACACATTCCTAGAAAAATACAAGCTTCCAAGACTAAATCAGGAAGAATAAAAAACCTGAATAGGCCGATAACTACAGACGAAATTGAAACAGTAATCAAAAAGCTTCCAGCAAACAAAAGCCCTGGACCAGATGGCTTCACAGGGAAGTTTTACCAAACATGCAAAGAAGAACTAAAGCCAATCCTTCTCAAACTATTCCAAAAAGATTCAAGAGGAGGGCACACTCTCAAGCTCTTTCTATGAATCCAGCATTACCTTAATCCCAAAACCAGATAAAGACACCACAATGAAAGAATTATAGACCAATATCCCTGATGAACATAGATGCTAAAATCCTCAACAAAATTCTAGCAAACTGGATCCAGCATTACATTAGAAAGATCATACACCAAGACCAAGTGGGATTTATTCCAGGGATGCAAGGCTGGTACAATATCCACAAATCAATAAACGTGATGATACATCACATAAACAAATTGAGAGATAAAAATCACATAATCATATCCACTGATGCAGAAAAGGCTTTTGACAAAATCCAACACCCTTTTCTGATAAAAAACGCTCAACAACGTGGGAATAGAAGGAACATACCTCAACATAATCAAAGCCTTAAATGACAAATCTATAGCCAACATCATACTCAATGGGCAAAAACTACAACCATTTCCCTTAGAACAGGAACAAGACAGGGATGCCCACCTTCACCACTCCTGTTCAACGTAGTACTGGAAGTGCTAACCAAAGAGATCAGACAAGAAGAAGAAATAAAAGGCATCCAAATTGGAAAAGAAGAAGTAAAATCGTCATTATTCACAGATGGCATGATACTGTACATAGAAAACCCTAATGACTCCATCAAAAAATCATTAGACTTAATGAATGCATTCGGCAATGTAATAGGATACAAAATTAATGCCAAGAAATCTATGGCATTTTTATACACCAACAGTGAACTTACAGAGAGATTTTTTTAAAAATCCAAATTACCATTGCACACAAAAAATTAAGATACCTAGGAATAAACTTAACTAAGGAGGTAAGAGTCCTGTGCTCAGAAAACTACAACATGTTGAAAAAGAGATAGAGGAAGACATAAACATATGGAAGAATATACCATGTTCATGGCATGGTAGAATCAACATCATTAAAATGTCCATACTACCCAAAGCAATCTATAAATTCAATGCACTCCCCATTAAAATAACAAAGGTATATTTCACAGATCTAGAAAGAACTCTCCAAAAATTCATCTGGAAAAAAACAAAACAAAAAAACACCCGAATAGCTGCAGTGATCCTGAGAAAGAACAAAGTAGGAGGGATCTCAATACCAGATATTAAGCTATATTACAAAGTCACTGTTCTCAAAACTGCCTGGTACTGGCACAAGAACAGACATATTGATCAATAGAATAGAGAACCCAGAAATCAACCCAAACCACTATGCTCAATTAATATTTGACAAAGGAGACAAGAACATACAATGGAGTCATGAAAGTCTCTTCAATAAATGGTGTTGGGAAATTAGGTCAGACACATGCAAAAAAAAAAAAAAAAGAAACTAGACCACCAACTTACACCATACACAAAAATAAACTCAAAATGGATAAAGAACTTAATGTAAGATGGGAAACCATAAAAATATTAGAGGAATCCACAGGCAGAAAAATCTCAGATATATGCAGAAGCAATATCTTTACTGACACAGCTCCCAAGGCAATGGAAACTAAAGAGAAAATAAACAAATGGGACTACATCAAAATAAAACGCTTCTGCACAGCAAAAGAAACCATCAACAAAACAACAAGAAAACCTACTTCATGGGAGAACATATTAGCCAACGACATCTCCAATAAGTGTTCAATCTCCAACATTTACAGGGAACTCATACAACTTAACAAAAGGAAGATAAGGAATCCAATCAAAAAATGGCCAAATGACTGAAATAGATACTTTTCAAAAGGGGACATAAGAAAGGCCAAGAGACCTATGAAAACATGCTCAAAGTCACTAATCATCTGAGAGATGCAAATCAAAACGACAGTGAGGTACCATCACACACCTGGCAGAATGGCTATCATCAACAAATCAACAAATGACAAATGCTGGCGAGGATGCAGAGAAAAAGGAACCTCTGTGCATTGCTGGTGGGAATGCTGACTGGTGCAGCCACTGTGGAAGACAGTATGGAGTTTCCTCAAAAAACTAAAAATGGAACTCCTATTTGACCCAGTGATCCCACTTCTTGGAATGTATCCCAAGAAACTAGAAACTCCAATCAGAAAGAATATATGCACTCCTATGTTCATAGCAGCACGATTTACAATAGCTAAGATTTGGAATCAGCCTAAGAGCCCATCAGCAGATGAGTGGATTAGAAAACTGTAGTACATCTACACAATGTAATACTACACTGATGTGGAAAAGAAGGAATTCTTATCATTTGGTGGATGATATTGGAGAGCATTGATGGAATTGGAGAGCATTATGCTAAGCAAAATAAGCCAGTTCAGAGAAAGATAAATATCACATGATCTCACTAATTTGTGGATTATATCGAACAACATAAACCAAAGAACAAAAACATATCTAGAGATAGATAAGCATCGTTCAGATGCTCAAATTTTAGAGGGAAAAATAGGGGAGAGTGGGGATAACGGGGAGAGACCAACCAAAGGATTTGTATGCATGCATATAAGCAGAAGCGATGGACGCAGACAACAGGGGGTGAGGTTAAGGACAGGACTGGGGGGATGTGGGGACAATGTGGGGATAAGGACACATTTGTAGTACCTTAAACAACACAGAAAAAGAAAAAATATCAAAATATAAATGGTTAATGCAGAGTTCCAGTTTCATGAATTGGAATGGGTATGATCTAGTTTGGCCTTGTTCTGGAAGAACAACAATAGAAAGGACAGAGCCATTTTTAGAGAATTTCAATTAAGGCAAGGTGAAATAGGTAGATGGGTGCTATTCTGAACAAGCCAGATGGCTGCTCTCCCATTTTTTCTAATCTTCAAATATCAGCCAAGTTATCACAAATTATGGAATTCATTTGTGGGTTTTGGATGCAAGGATAGGTTGGCATCCTGAGGCAAAAATCTAAATTCCCTCCTCTAGAAAATTTTACACAGATATCCTTTGATAACTCTTCCTCTTCTCCTTCTCAGTACTATAACCATAAATTTTGGTTGTACATATTGCTCCCCCAATAAATACTATATTAATTAACCCCCCATGCAGGTAGATTTGGCCATGTAAAAGTAAGTGGTAGTATTATATTCAACTTCTGGGAAGTGTCCTTAAAAGAGAGGAGGTGCATTATTCTTCAACTTTTCTACCAACCTGGTAACTTAGAGCAGTCAGGCAATCATCTTGGACCATGAGGTGGTAGATATATGTTGAAGAAGCAATAGAATGTAACAAACTTGGGTTCCCAGTACATTTATGAATTTCACCTACCCAGACTACCTGTTTCTTAATTAACTTTTTTTTTTTTTGCTTAAGTTGTTATTTTGGGTCTCAGATACAGCTTATTAAAACCTAACTAGAGGCCCAGTGCCTAAAATTCGTGCATGGGGGGTGGTCCCTCAGCCAGGCCTGTACCCTCTCGTAATCTGGAACCCCTCAGGGATGTCCAACTGCCAGTTTAGTCCCAAGCCCAGGGTATCGAGCCTAAACTGGCAGTCAGACATCCCTCTCGCAATCCAGGACCTCTGGTTCCTAACCAGTCTGCCTGCCTGATCACCCATAACCACTCTCTTGTCTGCCTGATCACCCCTAACTAATCTGCCTGCCTTCCTGATCACCCCTAGCCACTCGCCTGCCTGCCTGATTGCCCCTAACTGCTTGCCTGCCTGCCTGCCTGATCGCCCCTAACCACCTCTGCCTCCACCGTGGTGGCTTTGTCCGAAAGGACGTCCAGAATGATGTCCAGAAGGTCTTTTGGCTGTTTGGTCGAATTAGCTTATTGCACTTTATTATTATAGATTAAAACCACACTTTTATGGTTTCAAGTCTAACATTTAAGACATTAACCTATTTTGAGTTTTTTCTTGTATGCAGTGTAAGAAGGTAGTCTAGTTTCATTTTTTGCACGTGTCTGTCCAATTTTCCCAACACCATTTATTGGTTAGAGTATCTTTAGTCCATTGTATGTTTTTGTCTCCTTTTCAAATGTTAACTGACCATAAAGGTGTAGATTTATTTATGAGCTCTCTATTCTGTTCCATCTATCTATTTTTTGCCAGAACCATGCTGTTTTGATTTACTATGGCCTTCTAATACAGTTTCATATCAAGTTAAAGTCTCATTCTCAGTGAAAAAGCTAAAAGCAATTTCTCTTCCAAGTCCTTAATACTTTCCAGAACATATTACAGATAACTCCCTGGCTGGGTTAATCAAGAAAAAAGAGAGAGAGAGAGCACTAGCCTGGCCGGTGTTGCTAGGTGGTTAGAGTATTAGCCCATGCAACAAAGGGTTAAAGGGTTGGGGTTTCAATTCCCAGTCAAGGGCACATACATGAGTTGCAGGGTTGCAGGTTCAATCCTGTGCTGGAGTCAACCAATCAATGTTTCTCTCTCTTCTCTCTCTCTCCCTCTCCCTCTCTCTTTCTCTCTCCCCTTCCTTCCCTCTCTCCATCCCTCCCTTCTTCCATTCCATTATCTGTAAAAATCAATGGAAAAAATATCTTCATGTGAGAATTAACAACAACAACAATAATGCAACTGATTTTCTGGATATTTATTTTGTATCCTGCTACTTTACTAAATTCATTTATCAGTTCTAGGAGTTTTTTGGTGGAATCTTTAGTGTTCTCTTTATATAATATCATGTCATCTGCAAATAATGACAGTTTTACTTTCCCGTTTTCAATTTGGATGCCTTTTCTTTCTTCTTTCTGTATGATTACTGTGGCTAGGCCTTCCAGTACTATTTTGAATAAAGGTGTTGAAGTGGACATCCCTGTCTTATTCACAATCTTAAAGGGAACATTTCTAGTTATTCCACATTGAGTGTAATGTTAGCTGTGGGTTTCTCATATATGGTCTTTATCATGTTGAGGTATGTTCTCTCTATTCTCACTTTGCTGAGAGTTTTTACCGTAAATGAGTCCTGGATTTTATCAAATGCTTTTTTTCTGCATCTATCAATATTATCATGTGTTTTTTATCCTTCCATTTGTTTATGTGGTCTATCACATTTATTGTTTTGTGGGCCTTACCCCACCTGGACAGAGCCCCTAAACAGAGCCCAAGGGAGAGGGACCTCCTGGTGGTATTCATGTTGGATATATATACCATTTTAAAGTACTATAACAATAAACCCATATACTAATACTACCCAAGCCTTTTCAACTTGTTAATTTTAGATTAGCTAATCTAATCTAATAAAAGAGAAACATGCAAATTAACCATACCTTTGCTATGCCCCAAGCTACACCCACAAGACAATCAGAGTGACTATATGCAAATTAACCCAATCAAGATTGCGGCCAGCAGCCACGGAGCTGGAGCAAGCAGGAGGCTTGGTTGCCCGTGCGATGGAGTAAGCCAAGCTTCCCACCTGCCCTGGCTGGCTCTAGTCTCTGCTGAAGGCAGCAAAGTTTCAATTATAGAAGATAAACAAACCCCAGATACCTGCTTCCAGCCAGCCTCTGCTGGGAGTTTGGGTGGCTGGGGGCCCTGGCCAGCCTGCAAATAGCCATGAGGCCATCACCCAGGCTGGCCACACCCTCATGGGGTGAGGTCCCTGCTGGGGGGCTTGGCCAGCCTGCAAACAGCCATCAGCCCCTCACCCAGGCTGGCCAGGCACCGCAATGGGGACCCCTACCCTGAAGGAGCTGTGTCCAGCCTGCAAAGAGCCATCACTCCCTCACCTAGGCTGGCCAGGCACCCCAGCAGGACCCCCCCACCCTGAATGGGCTGTGGCCAGCCTAAAAACAGCCCTAAGCCCCTCAAAACAGCCCTAAGCCCCTCACTGAGGCTGGCCAGGCACCCCAGTCCAAATTCAAGCAGACTTTGGCCTTCCATGGAAGAAAGGAAATACTAAGCTCCAGCCTCATTTAGCCTTTCACATAAGAGAAAGGAAATACTGGACTCCAACCACTCCAGCCCTCCAGTCCCACCTAAGGTAGTGGTGAGGAGAAGCACATATGAAGTTCACAATCTATAGGTACAAGCTCACTAAAACACTAAGACCTAAACAAAAGTATATTGACCTAGCCAGTTTTCTCAGTGGTTAGAGCATCGGCCCATTACTGAATGTCTCAGTTCCAATTCTGGTCAAGGGCACATACTTTGGTTGCAGGCTCGATCTCTGGCCTTGGTTGGGAGCATGCAGGAGGCAACCAATCAATGTGTCTCTCACACATCAATGCTTCTCTGTCTCTCCCCCTTCCTTCCACTCTCTCTAAAAAAATCAATAGAAAAAAAAATCCTCCAGTGCAGATTAACAAATAATAAAATAAACATAAATATATATATATAAAATAAGGATGATAGAATTATAAGACTGGGAAGTTGAAACAACTATGATTGATATACTAAGGGCTCTAATGCAAAAAGTAGACAGCATGTAAGAACAGATGAGTAATATAAGCAGAGAAATGGAAAGTCTAAGAAAAAAACACTAGAGGTCAAAAACACTATAATATAAATAAAAGATGTCTTTGATGGGATATCAAAGAGTGGATATGGCTGAGGAAAGAATCTCTGAGGTATGTCAATAGAAATATCCAAAACTAAAATATGGGCTTTCAGTCAAGATGGAGGAGTAGGTAAATGTAGTAATTGCATTCTCCCACAACCACATCAAAATTACAACTTCAGAACAACCATCATTCTGAACTTTCTGAAATCTAGCTGAACAGATGTGCTATAACTAAGGAATACAGAAGTCACATTGAGAGTGGAAGGAGGGGGAGAGACACTGAACAGGCTGGTCACATATCCATATGTGGCAGATGAAATCGGGAGAGATATCTCAGTTGCAGGGTTTCCTCCTGAGGAGCAATGATCCCAGTCTCACACCAGCCCAGAGCTCTAATGTCAGGAAGAGAAGTCCCCCATACGTCAAGCTGTAAAAACCAGCAGGGAGAATGTTAAGTGAAATAAGCCAGTCAGAGAAAGATAAATATCACATGATCTCACTCATTTATGGAATATAATGAACAACATAAACTGATGAACAAAAACGGATTCAGAGACAGAGAAGCATCGATCAGACCGTCAAACCTTAGAGGGAAGGTAGAGGAGGGTGGGGTAAGGGAGAGAGATCAACCAAAGGACTTATATGCAAGCATATAGGCCTAACCCATGGACACAGACAATGGGGGGGTGAGGGCATGAGTGGGGGGTATGTGGGGTAATGTGGGGATAAGGACACATATGTAATAACTTAATCAATAAAGAAATTTTTAAAAATAAGAATAAATTAAAAAGCAGCAGGGATTGTGACTTAGTGAGATGATCTGCTGCTGAAGTCCCAGGTGATCCTCTTAAAAAGCCCGTGCACTGACCTACTCAGACTCATACACTCTGAGCTCCAGCAGTGGGGCAGCAACTCAAAAGGTGCCAGGGGCATACTGGCTTCAGGGTAAAAGCTGGAGGGGCAGCTTTCTCTGAGACAGAAGTGGTGGCAGAGGCCATTGTTCCCTTGCTGAGCTCTCCCTCTACAGAGCTGGTAGCGGGCACCTCAACCTGGCTCACACTATTCACCCTGCCCTAATGATTCCCTGAGACCTCACCCTGAAATAGGACAGTAAGAGGCTAGGAAAATCCAAACAATTTGGACAGCTTGCAGCCATCTTGTGAATTGCAAGGCCCTATATTCCTTAACCAAGCAAACTTAAGAGCAAATGGTTTATACCCTCCTCCATAACTAGAAAATACATAGTTTAAATCACTCTGGCCTGGAGAAATAGAGGACAAAGGCCCAATTAATGTCATTTGTGCCAGCTAAACAAGGACAGATGAAGTTGGGGAACAAATAACAAAAACTCCACTAGTGCCAGACAGACCTAAGATAAAAGTAAGACAGTAAAACAGACCAAAAAATAACCCAAAACTCCCCTATACACTCATTTTAATGCATCAGCATATTAAAAATGCACCTGGAAAGCTGATGAATATTCTACTGAAACCCTCCCCTAAGATTCTTGCTTGTATGGAAAAAAAAATGGATTAAAAGCCCTCAGGGCAAAGATTCAATGGGGGTTGCTCTAGTCTAGAGCATGCCCACATCCCTTCCTGGGCATGAACTTTTTCTTTCTTCCTGAATTCTAAGGGTCCCCACAAGACTTACAGTCATAGGAGTGGTGGGCAGTGGCAGCTTGACCAGGGCTCACCCCTGATGCTGTCTCCAAGGGCCTCTTTTTTCTGACTTCCCAGTGAGCTAACAGCAGCTCCACCTTGGCTCACTTCTCTCCTATAACATTTCTAGAGAGTCAAAGCAGAACACTGCCTATGGTCTCCCCTGTTGTTTCTTCTATTCTAATTTCTTTCTTTGTTTCATTGTCCCCAGCATTAATAAACATACTCTCAAACCTATCTGCATTCATGTTGCAAAATCTTTCCTACATGAAGTAAAGGATCCACACATTACAGGTCAACCTGAGGCAGGCCTGTTCTGGCTGGCCCCTGAGCTGTAATAGTCCCACTTAACTTGTGGGCTCAACCAAGCTGTTTCTAGTATCTTTTCCATAGAAATGGCCTGTCTTGGCGCATGTTAAAAATTTCCTAAAATCTCTAAAATAAGCAGCATCTGGCTTGGGCATGCCCCGGACCTCTTACTAAGTGACCCCAGCCTGGCACTAGTGACAGCCAGCCTTGGTTCACAGCTTGGTCTCTTCTGGGCACCCTCAAGCCCAGCACAAGTAACAATCATCTTAAGATCTCTTTGTAGCTCAGGCTGGCTGGCCTAGGGAAGGCACAGGTGGCAGCTAACCTTGGCCTACACCTATGAGAGGCCCTAGAGTCAATGCCCCCAGTGGACAGCTTCAGACCACATTGAAGCACCATCCAACCACCTTCACAAATGACACACTCAAGGGGAAGATTATTGAGCACTGGAACCCTGTTGAAGTGACTCCATTCCATGGAGTTAGCCCTGAACAGCAGCTTCTCCATTATGGTTGCAGCCCATCCTCAAAGCTGATTGGCTGGAAGGTCAGCTAATCATGTACCAATAGCAATCAAGGCTCAACTACAACAGGAGGGAGCATGCAGTTCACATGAGCAAAGGGGATGCACCTGGAATGCCCAGCTCAGGTGACCAGGGAGACTGTGCCACTAGTCCCTACACAGCACCTACTATATAAGGCCACCCTACCAAGACTGGGAGACATAGCAGCTCTACCTAGTATACAGAAGCAAACACAGAGAGGCAGCCAAAATGAGGAGAGAAAGAAACAGAACAAAACTCCAGAAAAAGAACTAAACAAAATGGAGACAAGCAATATACAAGCTGCAGAGTTCAAAACACTGCTTATAACGATGCTCAATGAACTTAGGGGAAAAGTAGAGGAACTTAGTGAGAACTTCAACAAAGAAATAGGAAACATAAAAAAGAACCAGTCATAAATGAAGAATGCATGAAGTGAAATGAAGAATACATTACAGGCTATCAACAGTGGAGTAGATGAAGCAGAATATCATATAAGTGATTTGTAAGATAATGAAGCAGTAAATACCCAATCAGAACAGCAAAAAGAAAAAGAATCCAAAAAATGAGGATAGTTTAAGGAGCCTTTGGGACAACTTCAAGTGTACCAACATTTGCATCTTGGGGATGCCAGAAGAAGAGAGACAGAGCAAGAAATTTGAAACCTATTTGAAGAAATAATGATGGAAAACTTCTGTTACCTGGTGATGGAAATAAACATTTACTAGTAAGTGCAGGAAGTGCTGAGTCCCAAATAAGATAAACCCAAAGAGGCCCACACCAAGACACATCATAATTAAAATGCAAAAAGTTAAAGACAAAGGAAAAATCTGAAAAGCAGCAGGAGAAAAGCAGCTAATTACTGATAAGGGAGCTCCCATAAGACTATCAGTGATTTCTCAACAGAAACTTTGCAGGCCAAAAGGGAGTGGCATGAAATATTCAAAGTGATGAAAAGTAAGGACCTACAATCAAGATTACTCTACCCAGCAAAGTTACTGTTTAGAATTGAAGGACAAATAAAGAGCTTCCCAGACAAGAAAAAGTTAAAGGGGTTCATCACCACCAAATCAGTATTACAGGAAATGTTAAAGGGACTTTTTAAGAAAAAAAATACATTAATAATAAAATGGCAATAAATACATATTTATTGGTAACTATTTTAAATGCAAATGGATTAAATGCTCCAATCAAGAGGTATACATTGGCTTAATTGATAACAAAATAAGACCCTTACATATGCTAACAGAGACTCATTTCACATCAAAAGATACACAGAGGCTGAAAGTAAAGGGATGGAAAAGGGTATTTTATGAAAATGGAAACAAACAAACAAAAAAAACTGGGGTAGCAATACTTATACCAGACAAAATAGACTTTAAAACAAAGGCTATATAAAGACAAAGAGGGATCCAGCAATTACACTTCAGGGTATTTATCAAAGAAAGCACTAAATCTAAAAGACATATACATCTATATGTTTATTGCTGCATTATTTACAATAGCAGAGATATGGAAGCAGCCCAAGTGCTCATCAATAGATGAATGGATAAAGAAGTGGTGTATATATACAATGGAATATGATTCAGTCATAATAAATAATGAAATGTTGCCATCAGCAACAACATGGAGGAACCTAGAGGGTATCGTGCTGGGTGAAATAAGTTAGACAAATGCCAGGTGATTTCACTTATATATGGAATCCAAAAAATAAAATAAACAAACAGACTTGTACATAGAGAACATTTTGACAATTGCCAGATTTGCAGGGTGGAGGGGAGAGTGGGTAAAAAAGATGGCAGGATTAAGAAGTACAAATTGTTAGTTATAAAATAGTCACAGGCTTGTAAAGTACATCATAGGAAATATAGTCAACAATATTGTGATAACTAGGTATGGTGTCAGATGGGTACTAGGTTTATTGGTGATCATTTCATAAGTTATATATTTATATTTAATAATGAGGTTATATACCTGAAACTAATATAATATTATACACCAAATGTAACTGAAACAAGTTAAAGTGAAAGAAATTAAATGTAAAGAGAAAAGAAACTGATAAAAAGACCTGAATAGAGTACCAATGGCTGAGAGACAACTACAAAAGGTGTAACATTCATAATGGGGATACCAGAATAAGAGAGAGAGGAGGAGGAGGCTACAGGAGGAGGAATACGAGGTGAGTGGAGAAGGAGACACATTTTCAGCAATAAGAACTAATAATTTTCCCCAACTTAATGTCAGACATGAATTCAAGATCCAGGAAACTCAGAGAACTACAAGCATGATACATGATTATCTTAGCACTTTTACATTCATTTCTGTGGGTATTTGATTAATATCTTATCTCCCATGCTTGAATGCATATTCCAGGTGAGCAGAGACTTTATTTTTTGCTCATAATCATGCTCCCAGAATACATCACAGTGCCTAACCTTTGCTTGGGTATATAACAAATACTTATTGAATAAATAAATCTTTTAAGCTTTGAAGTCATAATTGGGAAATAAGTTTGGTATGAAAAGTTTATACATATAATTCTTCTCCATCCTATCTATATGAAGATGAGTTATTCCCCAAGCAGTTAATGAGCTGCAGTTTGACACTCATCTTAAGATTATCCTGGCTTTTTGTCATCTTGTACATTTACCTGAATTTCTTGAACATTTCTAACTTGTTTAGTACAATGTTTTCTGTATCTGTTAGTTTTCATGAATACTATTCCAAACATAATGTTCAAGTCCTTGGGTGGAAAATATGAAATACTTGATGCTCATAAGTTAACCAGTGGAGGTAGAAAGATTGCAGGGCCAGGGATGAAAGTGAGGGAATGGAAGAGTTTCTCTTTGGACTCAAACTCTGTGGATTAAGGTATTAGTTTCAAATGAGTTTACTTAATGCCTAAATCTGTTTCTGCATTTCCAGAAGTACTCACAATATTAGAAACACCTAAAGCTTAAAATAGTGTGAGAATTATTTGGGGACATGCCTGTTGAATTACTTTTTTAAACTGTACAGTAACACAAATTTACATAATTATCTAAATTCTATAGGGTTGGCGTGAATCCTAAAATAGGAATTGGAGCATGGAGGAGGTCTCTGACAAAGTCTTATAATTTGTGGGTAATTACTTTTTACGGTACATTTCTATCTTGTTTTTTAACTTGTTTTTTTTTTAAAATGAATAGTGGAGTAGTTGCAGTAGAGAAAGACATATCTTTAAAAAGAAGAAAGAGAGGAGGGAAGAGCACTTTTAAAATACTACATTTAACCAGCCAATTTGGTGTCTGTACTTCTCTACCATGTTTCAGCTTCCTGGAAATCTGAACTCACCCCATATGGCTCTTACTCGCCGCCTGGTTTCCCCCAGGTGGATTATGCGTCATCAAATTGTGACATAGTTCTCCTACGTGCATGCTCAATTGTGAGGTCACGTGCCCTCCAGTATATAAGGCGGGACGCTGAAGCGTATCCCAGTAGCACCAGGCAGTGTAGGAAGACCAGCACACTGGCCAGGGGCTTCTGGAGTTCCAGTGGCTAGTGGCCCCTGAGTGCCTGAGAAGAGAGAGAGAAGAGGACGAAGACGAGCCATGTGTATCCTGTTGCTCCTAATTAGCGGTATTTTGTTCGCCTACGTGTTTCTTTTCTGGAAAGACCGGCTTCAGGTAAAGTGCGTAAGAGAGACTGGAAAGAGTTGAAACTAGGTGAATACATGGATGTGGGGGGTGGGGGGTGGAGGTGGGAGTTGTATAAGAAAGTAAAAAGATAGTAAAATGGTACAATAAGGGTAAGGGAAGGTCACCTCATTCCCCTTCTCTTGATAGAGCCCCAGATGTTTATTCTTTACCCCCACTTTTCTCATCTTGACTCGTGATTTGACAGCTGTGATTTGTTATAGAAAAAAAAAACCCAAAAAACCCAAGTCACTAAGTGTTATGGTCAGCTTTTTACCCACTTGAAAAGTACAGCTTAAAGTGCCCACTCTCCACCACTACCTCCTGTTTTAGGAATCTGTACCTTCTCTTCTCTGACTTTTACTGCCTCTATGTTTCTGTTTTCCTCTTCCTCCCCTGTATTTTCCTTTTCAGCCATCTTTATGAGAACTTTAGGGGCATTCACAAATCATTCAAGCCAAAATGTGATATTCCTGGTGATATTTAAAGTTGCAAATGAAGTACTTTTAGGTAAGGGTCAGACTGAGTCCAAATACAGACCTACTGGACTGCCCAAGAAATGTAAGGCAAGGGCATGGCATTTTAGCATTAAAAGGCACTTTCAAATATTTTCCCTCTCAGTCTGTGTTTGGTAATATCACATTTCCAAATCAATGTAATCATTCAACATATTATTTTTTCATTTATAAGTAGAGTACTTTATTAAACTCACAAAGATATCTCAGATCAAAAACCATCTTTCTTTACAAGCACAATGAATAAAATTCTTGGGTTTAAGATTCACTTGGGATTAGATATTTCTAGCATTTGACTTGATCAACTACCATAAGAACATTTATTTCTTTTTTAAAATTTCTTTATTGATTAAGGTATTACATATGTGTCCTTATCCCACCATAACCCCCCCCCCACCTCCCCAACTCATGCCCTCACCCCCCTGTGTCTGTGTCCATTGGTTAGGCTTATATGCATGCATAAAGTCCTTTGGTTGATCTTTCCCCCTTACCCCCACCCTCCCCTACCTTCCCTCTGGGGTTTGACAGTCTGATCAATGCTTCTCTGTCTCTGGATCTTCAACAGATTTTTAATCTCTGATTCTTAGGGGAGCACAGGCAGTTGATTTTGGTAACCAAGACTAAGCATGTTGTTATTTGGTAGCATTTTTAAATTGCTAAACTCAATAAAGTATATATGTGTGATTTCCATCTCTTACAGAGAAACCATCAAATGTCATCATCAGATTCAACTGTTTTTGTACTAGTAAGATCATCCTCTTCTACTTGGTCAACTGAGCGCAATACTGTTAACAGTCTTACAATCAGCAATCTCTCTCAGGATACGTTCATTAATTTTCCACAATCAGTTGTCATCCAGAAACTAATCCTGGTAAATCTCGGGATGGCAGAATATAACCTGGTTGAATTGGAACATTTCCTAGTTACTGAGGATGTAAATGGTGCATTCGTTGACCCTAATTCCACTGGCATGTGTATAGAATGTATTGACTATGAAGTCAATCATTAAAGGCACTTTGAGTGGATTAATTTGATTGTGTGTGTTTATACCAAATAGTTTATTTTTAAAAAAGGAGGGGGTGCCAAGTAAGATACAAAATCCAGATATTTATCAATTTGCTTATTTACATTTAAAGAATTGATTAGAAGTTGCTAATATATATTTAACTGGGGAAAGAATGAAAGCACAATAGAGAAGGAAAATTATCGAGTTAAGGTATAGTGATTTGAAATTTCACTTGTGTGAAAAATGGTTTTCCCTAATAGTTTATAATACAGCACTACACATGTCTCCAAGTTTGCATTAAAGTAAATGGATTTGATGGGACACTTTCCATTAATGCAGAATACTATTTTTTTGTGAAATCTGTGTAGTAGTAATAATAAGCTGTCATTGAGCACCCAGGCACTCTGTTAAGATCTGTGCTTTACACCTTTGTGAAAAGAATCAGACACACTCTTACTCTTTGTAGTAAGCTCTTAAAGGGGGTTTCTTCCCCATCATCCTTTTCCCACTGCCAATTATATATTACTAGAGGCCCAGTGTACAGAATTTGTGCCCAGGTTGGGGGGTGTCCCTCAGCCCAGCCCGCACCCTCTCCAATCCGGGATCCCTCTCGCAATCCGGAACCACTGGCTCCTAACCGCTCATCTGTCTGCCTGCCTGATGGCCCTAACTGCTCTCCCCTGCCAGCCTGATCCCCCTGACTGCTCTACCCTCCTGGCTTAATCATCCTAACTGCTCCCCCTTGCCGGCCTGATCTCTCTAACTGCTCTTGCCTGCCAGCCTGATGGCCCTAACTGCCTATCTGTGCTCCCCTCCTGGCCTGATCCCCCTAATTGCCTATCTGCTCTCCCTTCCTCTCTGTGCCCTTCAGACCAGGGAGCAGGTATGCTGAGAGCTCTCCGCCGAGCCCCGCCCCCGTCCTGATTGGTCATTACTTGACAGCATCCCAGCCAATTTGCATATTCCTCTATTATTAGTATAGATTTCCTTAGAAATGTACCTAAATCTTTCCTGAATTGCAAGAATCACTTATAGAAAATAGCATGCATTTTTATATTTGATTAAAAAAAATCCACACCTCAAATAGCATCAAAATATAATGGCAGAATGCCTGTGGTATAATATGGATTAAAATTAAGGGAATAAAATACTTTTAAGCTCTAGTCACCCATCTATTTCATGTAATACTTTATAAAATCCAGTGTAACTCAGTTAACAATCTATGGAAATTCACTAACAGCATTTGACCTACCTTCCCTCAAAGAAAACCCTTAAAATATCTAAGATGAGTTTATCTTACATTTATGTACATAACTCACTGAGATCATTCAATTACAGGCCTACCTGCTTACCTACCTACATGCCCACTCCTCTCAAAACCAATTATTAGTATAAATTTAAAAATGCTTTAATTCCTTACTCCTATAATCTTCAAACTAAAGGAAGAAAATGAATTTAAAATGTATAAGAAATTAAAGTTTAAAATTATTCCTTTTATTTATTACTTGCCAAGAAAAAAAGCTAGCAGTGGTATGTATGGTTCTTAAACTTTTGAGCCACAGATCTCTTTGATAGTCTGTTGAAGATTATGGATACTTTCCTTAGAAAAATGCATGCATACATACACATAGAATAATATTGCATATCATTTTACTTAGGTGGTAGGCAGTTAGACAGACATGAGCAGAGCAAGGATGATGGGCCAGGTACAGAAGGACACCAGGGTGGAAAGCCCCAGGTGCCTAGCAAAGAACAATAGTAGGGTGGGACCTCACCCCCACGGTGACCTTTCCTCCCCTAGCATATCTCTGGTCTTGCAGTTTGGACCCCCTGACCTTTCCTCCCTAGAGGTAACATCTAGGCCTCAGTTGCATTTCAGCTCCAGGCCCAGAAAAGCAGCAAAACCAGACAAGTGGCCCCATGGCTGACCTCAGGACCAGCTGCATTGGATAATGACCCCTTGCCCTGGTGCCAACCAAGCAATCAGTGGAGACCTAGATCCCGAAAAGAAGCACCTGGAAAGCTGCTAATTATTCTGTTAAAATCTTCCCTTGGAACCTCCCCTAAAATTTCCACCCTTAAAACCTTTAGGATGAGGACCCAGTGCGCTCTCCCTCCTGGGAGCACTCCCTGCCTTCCCCTCTCCTTTCCCTGTCCCCAGGCACTTACCATTACCTTCCTCACTCCCAAACTCCAAGGGCCCTTCCTTTACCTCTATAACTTGTTTCATAAGCCCATTTCTCCTACAAATTACTTCTTCCATCTCTGTGATTTTATAAATACATAAATAAGTGTTGGCTCTGAATTCTTTCCTAGCCAGAACTCAAGTATCGAGGTTGTTAAATCCAGGACCAGTGTGACCCCCACCAGTCTAACACCTGGTGTGTTTCCTGCTGCCTTCCATATGTTCTCTGAAGCCCAGGTTAAAAACTTTAAAAATAGTTGAAAAATGTCTTACATATTAAGGCAATGCTCATCATCCTAGGCTGTGATGTTTCAACCAACTGTCAATAATATGTAATCACTGTAAAAAACTATGAATGATGTAATATGTTTTCATTATCTTCTGTAAGGAAACTGGGACACAGGACTTTCTAATTTGGTTTCTTTCATTCTTGACAAGTTTAACAACTTTATCTCCTATAAGGATGTAAACAAGTTATCACCTATAAGTAGTAACATATTCAAATAAGACAAAATCATTCTACTTGATCTATTAATATATTACAACATAAATTTTTAAATTTGATTAAAGCCATTTCCTCACTCATAGTTTGTTCCATGTTCTATTTGAAATTACAGCTAGATTTCAAAGAGTACAATGAACTACTCTTAATTTTCTAAAGTAGTAGAAATTAGATGGGTCATATTTTTCTTCCAAATATAACCTAAGGAAGAGATTATATGGGGAAGGAAATACTTAAATATTCTGGTTTCTATTTTCTAGATTTATCACTTACTGTACACAGGGTCCTTATTTTTCTGTCTTATTTTGCTATTTGTAAATAAAGGACATAATTACTATGTTCACATAGAAAAAGTTAGCCACTAATACCTAAAGTTTTTAGACATATTTGTATCAAAAGTATTAAACTATATCCACATGTTATATATAGAGTCCATTTATTCCATATATATACTAGGGGCCCGGTGCACGAAATTCGTGCACTGGGTGTGGGGGGGGGGGAGTGTCCCTCAGCCCAGCCTGCCCCCTCTCACATACTGGGAGCCTTGCCCAGGCCTGATGCCTCTGACAGAGGTGTCAGGCCTGGGCAGGGGACCCTCATTTCCCCCCATCACTGGTTCTGCCCCCAGCCCAGGCCTCATGCCTCTGGCCCAGGCATCAGGCCTGGGTAGGGGACCCCCAGACCCCTCCGATTGCTGGCTCTGCCCCTTGCCCAGGCCTGATGCCTCAGCCAGAGGCATAGACCCCCATCACCCTCTGATCACCTGATCGGCCCCTTGCCCAGGCCTGACGCCTCTGCCAGAGGTGTCAGGCTTGGACAGGGGACCCCAAACTCCCCCCGATCACTGGCTCTGGCCCCCGCCCAGGCCTGAGGCCTCTGGCCCAGGAATCATGCCTGGGCAGGGGACCCCCATCTCCCTCTGATCACTTGCTCCACCCCCGGCCCAAGCCTGACGCCTCTGACCCAGGCTTCAGGCCTGGGCAAGGGGACCATCCTATCCCCCCAATCCCCGGCTCCGCCCCCCACCCAGGCCTGATGCCTCGGCCAGAGGAGTTGACCCTCATCACCCTCCAGTCACCAATCACCGGATCGGCCCCTTGACCAGGCCTGAGGCCTCCGGCAGAGGTGTCAGGCCTGGGTAGGGGACCCCCAGCTCCCCGCGGTTGCAGGCTCCGCCCCTGCCCAGGCCTAACGCCTCTGGCCTAGGCGTCCGGCCCGGGCAGCGGGGACCTGCAGTGGCAGCGGGGGGCGCCGCGATCGTGGGTTCGCTTTAGGCCCAGGCAAGGGACCCCTAGCTCCTGGGACTGCCAGCTTCGACTGTGCCCAGCTCCCATCGCTGGCTCCACCCCTACTTCCTGCTATCACTGGCCAGGGCGGCAAAGGCGCCTGATTCACCGATCATGGCTGGGGGGCAGGGCAAAGGCGGCCCCAAGGCCGCCTTTGCCCTGCCCCCCAGCTCTTAGCTCCCCCCTGGGTTTCTGATCACTGTCAGTGGCAGGGGGCTGCTTTCCCTTTCGCCTCCCTGCATTGTGCCTACATATGCAAATTAGCCGCCATCTTGTTGGCAGTTAACTGCCAATCTTAGTTGGAAGTTAACTGCCAATCTTAGTTGGCAGTTAACTGCCAATCTTAGTTGGCAGTTAACTGCCAATCTTAGTTGGCAGTTAACTGCCAATCTTAGTTGGCAGTTAACTGCCAATCATAGTTGGCAATTAATTTGCATATAGCCCTGATTAGCCAATGAAAAGGATATCGTCGTACGCCAATTACCATTTTTCTCTTTTATTAGTGTAGATACCATTTCTAATTAAGTGAGGCCTTCAATTTTAATACTTTCTTTTAAATATACTGATTTATTTTCTCCAGCTTTATGGGGAATAAAAGATTGTATAATAAGAAAATATAAACAAGTAATATTATAAAACTTATACAATAGCAAATATAACTATTTTCTAAATAACCTGCTCAAATTAAAGCCTTCAATATATTATGGTAATGTGTACAAAAATGGTATTGTGAAACAGAGACAGCTATGTGTGTGTTAATACAGATAGATCATCTAAAAAGAAATATAATAGGCACATTGCTAAACATTTTTATATTACATTCCTGCTTAAATGGGAAAAATAGCTGTTATACTATTATGAACATAATATATACATTTTATTCAATTAACATACAAATAAATAAAAATTTTCGCTAAAATAATCACATTACACAAGCACATAATTTTTAAAATTAGAAGTTATTCTGGTTTGCCACTGCCACTGACAGTAGGTATTTCATGGTCAATCTCTTTCTTAGGATCCACCATGTCTTTATATCTCTCCCCACGGTGTTGTTCCAGGTATGGACCCCAGTTAGGAGCTGGTCTGCAGCAGCTTACAATACGCTGAAATGAGGGGGGGGAAAAGCTGTCTTAGAACTTAAGTGCTACAATCTGTAAATAAATATCAAAGCACATTTTTTTTAGAATGTTAAATTTCTTTGCCCTAGTCTCAGGTTGACTGTCTGGTGGGGATCTAAACCAGTGTATACCTGAAAAGTTTCAAGAACCAAAGAAAGGGAGTTCTAGGGTAAAACAATTAATCTAGATCCATTCTTGAATGGGCTTAGATATTTATTTTAAATCCAACTACTGAGCCCAGCTGGCATGGCTCAATGATTGAGTGTCAACCTATGTACCAGGAGGTTACGTTTGATCCCCGGTGGGAGGCGTGCAGGAGGCAGCCAACCAATTATTCTCTCTCATCATTGATGTCTCTCTCTCTCTCTCTCTCTCTCTCTCTCTCTCTTTCTCTCTGAAATAATATATATATATTTATATATATTTTTTTAAATCTGACTACTGAGCCTACCTTATTATTGCCCTATGCCCTAATGATGTGTCATAATCGACTCCATCCCCCTAGGCCTCCAAGGAAGAGGGGTGACTCAGGACCTAGTTTAGGTTCAAGATAATTTACCAGTCTAAAGATTCTATTAGGATATATATTATAAACAGAGTGGTGATTTTTTTTCAGACCAGGTTTTACAAATGAAGATTATAGATATAACACAAAAAAAGGTCATTTGCTTTGCTTTTGCATCATCTTCAGGAACAACTTAGTACAAGTGTAGACATGATAACTTATGTGCTAAGCACTCTAATAGCACCTGAGGCTACAGCAACAAACAAGACAAGACTTCTTCTTAACAGACCTTATAGTCTAGTACAAGGAGACACACAAATATATGTATAGTGTAATACAATGCTATGCACATAGTAATGGATGTTTGTCTCAGATACAGAAGTAGCCTAATGGAAAGAGTGATTAATTTGATCTCATGGTCATAAGCTCATATTACCAACATATTGGTAAGTTAATCTTTAGTTTGATCACAGTGATTTAAATGAAGTACAAATAATGTTAATTTTAATTGAATTTATTGGGGTGACATTGGTTAATAAAATTATATAGCTTTCAGAGGTACAGTTCTATAATACATCACCTATATGTAAACTAATAAAATAGAAACATTCTTATAGATATAGAGAAAAGACTGGCAGCTGTCAGAGGGAGGGGGTGGGGGTACTGGGTGAAAAGGGTGAAGAAATTAAGCAAACCCCCCCTCCCCCGCAAGAAAAAACAACTCATAGATAACAGTATGGTGATTACCAGAAGTAAAGGAGCTGGGAAAGGTAAGAAAGGGTAAAAGGAAAAAAAAGAAAGAAAGGGTAAAAGGGGGACAAACGGTGATGGAAGGACATTTGATTTGGGGTGGTGAACAAATAATGTACTTACTTGAATGATGTTTCCTTTAGCTTGAATTATTTTTATAATAGCCATAATTGGAATCCAAATAATGCAGAAAATAATCAAACACCAGCCTAAAGCAACTCCCCAGTCCGGGTATGGAATTTCGCCATAAGTAGGTCTATTAAATTTCACCAGTGACCAGATAAAAATTACCTGTGAAAGTTAACATATGAAAGGACAATGCTAAAGATCAGACTTTATTGCACTAATGATTCCAATTGCACTAATTATTAGCAATTTGATTCCATTCCTTAGAAATAATTTATCAAAAGAAATTACAATGAAAATACATTCAAGCAACTAAGATAATCAGATAACTAGCCAGAAGGTAACAATACTATGTGGACCAATCTAAATGACTTATATTTGGCTTTGAATAGATTAAAATTAGCACCTCCGCATATTTATAAAAAATACAATACTTGTCCAACATGTATTTCAATAAAATACTTTACCATAAAATATAGCAGACTGTAAGTAAAATAATATCTGAGATATTCTGTTAATGAACTTATAACTTTTATTTATAATAGCATGGTTTTATTTTAAACCATTAGCTAGCGAGCATATCAATTAATTTAATGAGAATGTAAAATACACTTTAGTGAACATGCTTTGCTCCTTGCTTAGCAATTATTTCTATTATTTCTCACTGCACAGAGCATCCCTTACTCCAAACCCAAGCTCACACACATTCACTTATTAGTATTACATATATATTTACCAAAGCACACATCACTTCCAGCCTCTTGAGAAAAAAACAAGCTCAATGTGTGTTTGGTAAAACAGTGAAATCTGAATCTTAAAGCTGAAACACGTTAAGGCCACGTTTTTTAAAAAATGCCTTTAAAAAACACGTTGCAGCATTAAACTAATTGTGTATTTAGAAATCTGTAAAACAAAATCAAAACCAAAAATCACCTAGTAGTTCCTCTAAATTTAGTTTAAATGTATTTAGAATACAAGAATCTTTATAAAATACTCAAATTTCATTTTATAATTTAATAGATTTAGTTAATTACAGAAATTTAAATATATTTTACACTTACCATAATTTTACATAGCTAAAAGAGAATAAATGAGGGATAGTGGAGTCTAATATGCATAACTTTATATAAATGGCTTATGATGTATGTCATTTAATATTTAATACTTTTGCATTTATAAATAAACTCAGTTGTCACCCTGACCGGTGACTCAGTTGGCTGGAGCATCATCCCATACACCAAAAGGTTGTGGGTTTGATTCCCAGTTAGGGCACATACCAAGGTTTCCGGTTTGACCCGGGTCAGGGTGTGTACAAGAGGCAACCAATCCATGTTTCTCTTTCACATCAATTTTTCCCTCTCTCTCTCTCTCTCTCTCCCTTCCTCTCTCTCCAAAATCAATAAAAACATATCCTTGGGTGAGGATTAAAATGATAGATGATAGATAGATAGATGATAGATAAATAGATAGATAGATAGATAGATAGATAGATAGATAATAGAAGATAGATGATAGATAAATTCAGTTGTCAAATTTATCTAATCAAAGTTGGCTGGCTAAAAGACTAGTTAGGTATTCTAAATTTATAAGGATTTTATTTTATTATGGAGACTTGTCAAAAAGGCCAAACAATATTTAGTAGCACTGTCAAAGTCATTTAGCAAAAAATATGGGGCATACAAATATTTTAATTCAGCACATCTAGTCTTAAACTGCTCACAATTTAAAACTGACCTTATAATGTTAAACACACACACACACACACACAACTTAATTCCCTCTAAAAATAAACATGAGACTTCAGATGTGAAGCAAATTCTAGATCAAGTTATTTAATGGTCTTTTGTAGGAAAACCTTTGAAGCATGGAGGCAATAAGAACCAGAACACATCCTCTATGAAGCTTTGTAACCACCACACATCCACCGTTATCTCTAGTCAATAGTAATTTCCATCCCATTATGTGTTATTTTGGCATTCGGCCTTTACTGCCCTGAACTGTTATTTAAAGACTAGAGGCCTGGTGCACAAAATTTGTGCATGACGGTGTGTGTGGGGGGGGGTCCCTCAGCCCAGCCTGCACCCTTTCCAATTCGGGATCCCTCAGGGGATGTCTGACTGCCAGTTTAGGCCCAATCCCTGCAGTCAGACATCCCTCTTGCAATCCAGGACTGTTGGCTCCTAACCACTCACCTGCCTGATGCCCTAACTGCTCCCCGGCCAGCCTGATTGCCCCCTAACTGCCCTCCCCTGCTGGCCTGATCTCCCCTAATCGCCTCTGCCTCAGCTCCTGCCGCCATGGCTTTGTCCGGAAGGATGTCCGGAAAATGTCCAGTCTAATTAGCATATTACCCTTTTATTAGTATAGATAGTATGTCTATATGTCATGTCTTCCAGAAGACATATTTTGCTTTCCCTCAGCTCCTAAATAGCAACTGTTGAATTTGTTAACATAAACTGGTGCCTCTATTGACAGGTGAGTTTCTTTTAGTAATTTCATATACTAAGTACCTCCCATAAAGAGAAAAAAATATGCATTGGAATCTTTGTTGATTCTTAGCAATTAGTATATTTAGAGTATGGGTTATATGCATATTTGTATTTTTCTGTACCTAGCATATTTATTATAGAATGAAAAAATGAATGATTTATTTTTATTTGTCCTACTGGTAATTCTTAAATATGTTAGAATTTTAAGTCTATAGGAGCCTGTCTATTTTCTCAAATAGTAAATGTTTAAACCTATGGGCTCAGAAATAATACTGCAAAGACATTTTAATTTAGGCAACTTGGAGGCACCAGTCATAAAGCAAAAGTTGAAAAATCATCAATTTATGACATTTGTTTGCCTTTTTGTCTTCAATGTGAGTTATTTTTCAATTTTATCTCAGAGATGTTTAAATATATATTTTTTATACTAAATTAATGGAATATTAATACTTACAATCAAAAGAACAGGCGTAATGACAAACCAGCAAGCTCTCCACCATAGCCAGAATATCCACCTTTTTGCTCCAATCATCATTTCTATATCTTCAATGAATCTGTTCCCTCCTAACAAAACAACCAACAGAGTGAATTCAGTCCTTGCTCATGTGTTCCTCCATTAATCATTGTGGCCTCAAGTTTTGTCTGAACATTTTCCTATACTACAGCAATGAAGGATACACATTTACATTTTATTTATACTATATTTTTACCAGTTATATTATACTTTACTATTATAATACACACAATGGAAAAGAATAAAACTAAATTACTTTAGTAGAAAGAGTAATTCTAAGAGTTACCACTTACCATAAATCCAGATGATTCCTATTAATTCCAGTATAGCTGCAATCATAATGCCCCATCCAGCACAGAAGTAGTCAATCAGATTAACCCAGTAAATTCCAGCCTATCAAAACATTAATTACTTATAAGTATATTTTAATTGTTTTTATGATTTATTAAGCATTCAAATTGAATTTATTAATTTTATTTTAGCATATGCTCCTTGATTTCACCTCTGCCAAAAATGTGAAAAGGAATGTTTTCAAATGTGAACACAAATATGGATTTAAATCTCAAAAATGATGTCTTTTTTTCTGTAAGATGTAACTTGGAAAAAAGCATTTAGAATAGTTAATTATTAAAATGATATGTGTATTCTGTAATAGTGGCCAATAAATATAGTGTATGTTTAAAGTCTCTAACTTGATTGTAATTGGGGAAATTGTTCATTAGTGAGCTTCCTGCCCCTCTGCAAAATATACTTATTGAAATTGTGCTATAATGGCAAACAATCTGAACTAAAATTCAGAAAACCTTGATCCAAGTCAGACTTGGACTTGTCATTAAACATTCTCTTAAACTGTGGTTTTCTCATTGAGATTATAAAGTATGTTCCAAGTAATACTTTGTCTATGGAAAAAAATACTATAATATACCTGAGTTACACAGACGAGACCAAGGAGAAACAAAACCAGGCAGCAACCCAAAGTTATGGGAATTCTCATTGTCTTCATCACTTTGGGAAATAAATCTTGAATTGTTGTTGTAATTGTTTCTTCAGAAGGGGGAAAAATGGCATGTTATATGTCAACTCATTTGTCAATAAGTTTAATCACAGAATTCAACTTCTATTAATGAAATTTACAAATATATATTGAGAAAATAGTCTAGCCTTAATTGTAGCTTTTAAAAACCCTTAAGATCCTTTCTCTTGGCAGTCACTGCTTGTCGGTTCTGATAAAAATCAAAGGCAGCTCGATTTGTCATTTTTAGTTTGTTTTATAAAGTTTTTCATTGGTAGCAACTATAAGGTAACAGGTCCCTGGGGGCTGAAGTAGTTTGAAAGAGTTATAGGGAAGGAAGAAGTCTAATACAACTTTTTAAAAAGGTGAGTATTTGACTAAATAACATGGATACAGAAAGGCCTTCCAGGTTAAGAAATAAATGTATTCCCATAAACCACCAAACCCAATCATTGATTATTTTATACAAATAATTACAATAATCTAAAAATCTTATAGAAGAACTTGAACTTCATATCAGTATATTAAGAAATTAAAACCAACCTTTAAAAAAGAAAAAAAGAAAGTGTTCATGAAACAGGGTATTGGCTAAAAGTAGAAGGGTGTTTGAGTGAAAAGATTAAGAAATATACTTGAAATTTTCGAGAGCTTTGAAAGTCAATTAGAGGAGACTGGACTTTGCCCCATAAACAGTAAACTATTAAAATGTTTTATGTAAGAAGACAATATAATAAAAACTGTTTCAGAATTTTTTGGTGTATACCTAAGGAAAATTTTTATGAATACATACAGCCATGTGCAAGAATAGCCATTGCAGTAGTTTGTGTAAGTTTTAAAAACTGGAAATAATCCAGTTGCCTGTCACAATGGCAACAAATTGTGAATTAGCTAGACCTATATGTCTATGTATCAACATTTTTTAATATCTGAAGCAAATATAATAACATATTAATGTTTGTTCCTTTTGGGTGTTTGATTCATGAATACTTTTTATTTTTTAATTTAAGTTAAAAATTTTCAGAAAGATTTTTCTGAGAGTAAAGCCTAGGGGGGCAACAAGGGTTAAGAAAAAGATAATTTTAAGTAGAAGAAACATGAGTACAATATAAAAGAGATAGGCTAACAGTGGGAGTCTTACTTACCAATGGAAGCAAACTGAGAGTCGAGACCCAAAGTCAAAAGCATGAAGAAAAATAATATAGACCAGAATGGTCCACCTGGGAGTTGGGCTAGAGCTTCTGGATAAGCAACAAATGCCAAATCAAAACCTAAGAAAAATGCATGACATTTTAATTTAAATTAGTTGCCAAAAAAATTCCCATATTTGGACATTTTCAAAATAAAGTACTAGAAAAATCTCATTCTAATTTGGTAACACAATCCATGAACTATGTTTTTAGCAACTATTTCACTTTCACTTTTAAAAATATTTGATTTGGTTACGATGTGAATCCATGATGTGAATTAAGCTAGAGGTGTCAATTTTAGAAATGGTACATTTCTCACATAAGAAATCTTAATTATTTCATTGATTTTGACTCTTATTTTAAGATTGATGAAGAATAATATCTTTCTTAAACTCCAGAAACCTAAATTATCTTACCCTAGAAATTCTAAAAGAATCATTAACCAAATGATGTTCAGGTTGGACACAGCTGGGCAAAGTCACTTGGGTTTCTAACTATATGATATTAATGTGTGTTCAAAATTCAGATCAATACACACACACACACATATATCATCGCTTTTATATATATGCATACACACAAATAAAGATAATGCATGTAAGTGCTTATCATGATTTGTGATACTTATAATTGTGTAGGGAGTAATTCATATTAAAAACTAAACAAAATTCAGAAAAAAAAATCTTAAATTGTTCCCTGGTATAGTCTTATTTTCTCAAACATTTAAGAATTACTTCATTCTTAAAATAACCAAAGTATATAAGATGAAATAAGGAATGCAATACCCTAAATCTTGAGTGCTTTAAGTAAATTTCTCTAAAATATATTAGTATTGCTTAAATGAACTACATTGAGTTAATAAAAATTAATAATATATAGCATTCCATACCTGATTTTACAACTTGAGATACTTCCTGTCCAGAGATGTGAGCCATGTGTCCCAATATAGAAAAAATAGCAAATCCAGCAAACACACTAGTGAGGCAGTTTGTCAAACATACCACAATGGCATCTGAGAAGCAGTTATTATTGAACTTATTGTAAGATGATAGAGTAGCTAAGCCACCCCAAGCCACTGAAAGGGAGTAAAATATCTGTGTGGCAGCATCTTTCCAAATCTATGAGAAAATAAGTTGATATTTTAAAACATACACTCTTAATTTTCATTTGCATAAAATATTTTATATATACAAATGAACAAATATAATACCCACTACTCAGCTTAAGGAATAAAATGTTATCAGTCTTTTGAAGACTCAGTTTCCCCCTTCTTAATCTTATCACCTCCAGTGGTAACTGCTATCCTGACTTTTGTGTTTATCATTTTCTTGTTTTTCTTTGTATATTTACTACATAAATATGTAAACTTAAACACAATGGCATTTAGCTTTGCATGTTTTTGAGTTTATAGAAAAGTTTTCTTAATACATATTAACTTATACAACTTCCCTTTTCAGTCAGTATTGTATGAAATTTATCCCTTATCAATTTGAACCATAAGGTATTTCAATTTTATAAGTCAAAAATGAAAGAATATAAACAAATTCATATGGTCCAGATATATATATATAAACATTTTTTACTGCTGTATTGCCCCACTGTGTATGCCACACTTTACCCTTTATCCTGTTGATGGACATTTGGTTTCTTCAGTATTTTGCTATTAGAAACAATGTAACTGTGAATATTCTTGTGTGTGTCCTCATACCTAGTTGTGGCACTGTGATGTCATAGGGTATAAGAATCTTCCCCATTCCTAAATATTGCCAAATTATCCTTCAAAGTTGTTGTACCACTTTGCACTTCCAGTAGCTGGTTATGAGAGTTCCCATTCCTGCACATTTTTTGTAACATTGGTCAGAATTTTTAATACAGTCTAATCTAGTGACTGAAGTGAGAGTTGATTACCCTAATGACATATGTTTTGGCATGTTTTTATGTGTTCTACTCCATAGTTGTTGTTTTTTCTGTGAATTTCCTGTTCATGTCTTTTGCCATTTTTGTGTGGCTTATTTGCCTTATTGGATCTCTATGAATATATAATGTAATTTGGATTCTAACCTTTGTCTATTATATATGTTAAATTTTTTTCTGACACTTTGTGGTTTATTTTTTTCACCTCTTAACATTGTGTTCTTAAATGAAACAAAGATTTTGTTGTTCTTTTAATGTAGCAAAGGTTGTTCATCCTTGCCTGTTTGTATTGTCCTTGATTTCTCTGACTTAAAAAATAATCCTTAAAAATAATAATCCTTAACCCAAGGTCATAAAGATACTATGCTATATTTTCTTCTAAAAGATTTAAAGTTTTGCTTATATTGTTAAGTTTCAGTTCACCTGAAATTTATATTGTGCATATTAAATTGGAAATCCCAATTCATTTTTCTCCAAATGACATATCAATGTTCCAAAGATAATTGATATTATCAACTGTACAATTGAATAGTTCATCCTTGCCCCCACTGATTTTCATTGCCACCTCTGCCACATATCAAGTTCCATGTATTCATTAATATTTCTGAGATTACTATTATTTTCCACTGGTCTGTATGTCTATATCTATGTTAACACTGTACTATTTTAATACCTATAGCATTATAATATTGTTTCATATCTGGTAAGACAAGTGTGCCTCACTTCCTCAAAAACACCTTGTTTTGTTTTTTCTTTTGCATTTTCCTCTTTCACATAAATTTAAAATCAGTTTTTAAGTTCCACCAAAAAGACAGCTGTGCTGGAAATGTATTGGAATTCTTACATATCAATTTGGAAACAATAAATCATAATTCTTAACATGGATAGTTCTAGGCAATTTTTGAACAATAATGATACATTGAGGCAGCCCTTAGATCACCCCATTCTCTCATTCCATGTGTTTTGTTGTTGTTACTCCTCACCTGAGGCTATTTTTCATTGATTTTCAGAGAGAGTGGAATGGGAGGGTGGGAGAGAGGAGAGACACAGAGAGACACATCAATTGGTTGCCTCCTGCACATGCCCCAACCAGGGCCAGTTATCGAGCATGCAACCAAGGTAAATGCCCTTGACTGGTATCGAACCCAGGACCCCTCAATCTGCAGGCCAATGCTCTATTCACTGAGCCAAACTGGCTAGGGCCCTCATTCCATGTTTTGATTAGAGCCTCATGTAGCTGGTCTCATCACTTTAAGTAGCATCCCCATTCTTCATCTAATCCTACCCATTTATTATTTCACAATTACCCCTCCTATGTATTTGCTAAAGGACAGTGATTAATCTTAGAAACTAATCTAGATAAATCCATTTAACAATGAAATTCTGCAGCTATAACATTACCCCAAAGAAAAAAAAATCAAATTGTGCAGATTTTAAATAATAGAGTCGGCATATACAGGGTGCCCCCAAAAATGTATACCCACTTTTAACCGATTATTAATTCCAATGGATTAAATCTGAAAAGAAAGAAACATCAATTGAGCTACCAGCTGTTAAAGTGTGTATACATTTTTGGAACACCCTGTACTTGGGCAAAAATAATTTTTAGTTTATCTGAAAACAGGACTCATCAGTGAAAGCAGGCAATATAACAGGATGAGTAGTTCTAGCTCCGGAGTCAAAAAGAATGAAGTTTATATCCAATAACTCCCACTCTGTTTTTCAATGTATTTAACATCTTTAAACCTGTTCTTTCATCTATAAAATGGAAATGGCAAAAGTAACAATTTTAATGTATCCTAGGAATGATGTGAGGCGCATGCAAAGCAATTAGCAGATGCTCAGTAGTAGCTATTGTTGTTATTATGAAAAAAATCATAAATTGATACTTGTTGTTTATGGAAGTTAAAAACAATAATTTTCTCCCTGAAATGTATATAATCTATTTTCAATTACAATAGAAATAAAGTTTTTAGGCAGTAAAATAAATATTACTAGGTCTTCAGAATACAGCTTGATGTTAGATTATTATTGCACTATAATTGCTTTATAATGTCAGGAAGCCAGTAGGAAATATATGAATAGATAGATAGAACATGGTTATTTTACTTAGATGTAATAAAAATATGTTATAAATAAAGTACTCTCTTTTTTCTTAGGCAGTTGTATATGTTAAAAGATAAATAACGTGCTTATGTTGGTCTCATCTTCTTTTAGTTGATATTATGTTTTCATAGGTGAATTAGGGGAAGCTGGAAATGGTATGGCAGGTGTGAGTCATAATGTTTACCTAAGGTTGTAAAGAACACTGAAGCAAAATCCCAAACATAGTTGTAATACCCATGCCTACCAATCTCATAGCTATATACAGGATCATTGCTTTAGGAATTAGGAAATCTTAATTCAAGATGCAGAAACTGGCTGTCTAAACTTAACTAAATCTGAATCTTTTTGGGTCTCAATATTATCACTGTAAAATGAGTTAGTAAAATAATCACTGGAGACCCCTCTGGCTATACATTTGTATGGTTCTCTACTCTTCTAGAGATCTCAATAGAGATCACATAATCAATGATAAGGAAAAATATATACTTATGATCCCATGCTCTGTGGCCAGAGAGAAATTTTAAAAATCTAAGAAAAAATTCTAATTGCCAGCAAACCCCAAGAAAAAGAAGTGGAGGTAGTGCAGTGGGGAGGTGGGAGGATTAAATTTTATGTTCACAAAGAGCATTAGGTTTAGTTCTGATCTTATAAAGCTGCCTGAGGGGAGGGCAGAGGGGCAGACTGGATGAAAGGAGGTGAAGGGATTAGCCAAAGAACATATATGCATAACCCATTGACACAGAGGACAGTGTGGTGAATGCCAGAGGGAAAGGGGGGTGGGGATTAGGTGTAGAAGAGCAAAGGGTGGGGGGAAATGCGGATATCTGTAACAGTGTCAACAATAAAAATAAAGAAAAATAAAGCTAATTCAGACACAGAAACACAGACCAATATAAAACATTCATAGAATATTTTCAGGAAAGTTTCAAGGAACTGTAAAGCCCAGGTGATCTGAGTCTTGTAAAAGCCACTTAAAGAATAGGGAAAGGACTTTCCAACTATGATCAAAGTTATGATGTTGAAAGAAAATGAATGTTCCACTTCTTAGGGAAAATGTTGCATCTATAATAACATACAGGGATTGGCAAAAGTAGGTTTACAGTTGTTTGTATGAAAAAAGACATGCAGGTTATGATTGTTACAATGGATTTATGAACTCTGCTTTGAGTACTTACAACTGTAAACCTACTTTTGTCTGCCCTTGTAGTATAATATAATAACAATAATTTAAATATGTGTGTGGTCATATTTATATAACACTTTACCATTCCAAAAATGCATTAATAGTTAATCTTGTTTAATAACCTAATATAGAGAAGAATAACCTAATATAGAGAAGATAATGTATCTAATCCATATTTTTGTTTTTATTCATCATGAAATATGGTCTTTGAGTTGGGAAGAGATTAACAAACAATGTTAAAAGATGAGAGGCCTAAAATAAACAAAGAAATCAACAGATGGTCTGTGAACACATCAAAGCATGTTAATTTCCAAGATTAAAATCATAAAACCTCATAGGTCTAAACTAAGTTAGGGCTCTTGTGGTTGATTATGGAGTGAAAATTATTTGGCCACAAGAAAGGTAAGCAAAGATCAGAGATAGACACATCAATTTTCAAAAAGATAATAGATGGATTTCCATGAATAAAAACAAATTTATTCCATGAATAAATTTGACATGCTTACCAGAAAATTTCTATAATAAATAATTAAATATCCAAATTGTAAGTACAGGCATACCTCGGAGATATTGCAAGTTCTGTTGAAGACTACCACAATAAAGCAAATAACACAATAAAGTGAATATTGCAATAAAGTGAGTCAAATGAATTTTTGGTTTCCCAGTTCATATAGGCATTATGTTTACACTATACTGTAGTCCATTAAATGTGCAATGGCATTATATCTAAAAAACAATGTACATACCTTAACGTAAAATACTTCACTGCTAAGAAGCATCCCAGGCAAAGGGAATAAATGTGCAAAGGTTCAGAGGCAGAAACAATTTTGGTATGTGTGAGGAAGAGAAAGGAGGCCTCTCTGGCAAAAATGAGCAAGAGGACATTGGAGAGGTGGGCAGGCCCTGGTTATGCAGAACTTTATAGACTATCACAAGGACTCTGGATTTTGTGCTCACAGCCATGGTAAATCACTGAAGAGTGACTTATGAAATAAGGACCATACTATTGTAAGATAATCATAATAGTACTATGAGAACCCTTTGTATGATCTGCTTGATCTTTCTGAAAAATCTAAAACTGTTCTAAAAAAATAAAGCCTACTAATAAAAAAAAAAGTGAAACGGGAGGGGGGAATTAAAAAAATACTTTGTTGCTAAAAAATGCTAACCATCATCTGAGCCTTTAGTGATTAGTAATTTTTTTGCTGATGGAGGGTCTTCCCTCAATGTTCATGGCTGCTGACTGACCAGGGTGGTGGCTGCTGAAGGTTGGGGTGTCTGTGGCAATTTCTTAAAATAAGACAATGAAGTTTGCAGCATGGATTGACTCTTCCTTTCATGAACAATTTCTCTGTAGCATGTGATGCTGTTTGATGCCATTTTACCCACAGTAGAACTTCCTTCAAAAGTGGAGCCATACCTCCCAAACCCTGCTGCTGCTTTATCAACTAAGTTAATGTAATATTCTGTATCCTGTGTTGTCATTTCAACAACCTTAGCCACATATTCACCAGGTGTAGATTCCATCTCAAGAAACTGATTTATTTGCTTATTCATAAGAAGCAAGTCCTCATCTGGTAAAGTTTTACCAGAAGATTGCAGCAATTAGGTCAGTCTTCAGAATCCACTTCTAATTCTAGTTCTCTTGATATTTCTACCACAGCTGCAATTACTCCTTCCACTGAAGTCTTGATCCCCTCAAAATAATCCACGATAATTTGTATTAATCCCTGTTAATGTTGACATATATTTTTAATGTTGATATTTTGGCTTCCTCATGAATAACAAATGTTCTTAATGGTATTTAGATGGTGAGTCTTTTCCAGAAGGTTTTCCATTGATTTTGCTCAGATCCATCAGAGGTATCACTACCTACCTATGGCAGTTAAAGCCTTATAATGTGTATTTCTTAAATAATAAGACTTGAAAATAAAAATTACTCCTTGATTTTTCAGCTGCAAAATGGATGTTGGGTTAGCAGGCATGAAAACAACATTAAGCTCATTGTACAACTCCAGCAGAGCTCTTGGGTGGCCAAGTGCACTGTCAATAAGCAGTAATATTTTGAAAGGAATTTTTTTTCTGAACAGTAGGTCTCAACAATGGGTTAAAATATTCAGTAAACCATGTTGTAAACAGATGTGCTATCCTCCAGGCTTTGTTGTTACATTTATGGAGCATAGGCAGACTAGATTTAGCATCACTCTTAAGGGCACTAGGGTTTTTGGAATGCTAAATGAGCATTGGCTTCAACTTCAAGTCACCAGACCATCCTCTGAAGCTTTGAAGCCAGGCATTGGCTTCTCCTCTCCAGCTATGAAAGTCCTAGTTGGCATCTTCTTCCAATAGAAGACTGTTCCATCTACATTAAAAATTGTTTAGTGTAACCACCTTTACTATCTTAGCTAGATCTTCTGGATAACTTGCTGAAGCTTCCACATGAGCACTTGCTGCTTTACCACCTTTCACTTTTATGTTATGAAGATGGCTTCTTTCCTTCAATCTCATGAACCAACCTCTGGTGGCTTTAAACTTCTGCAGCTTCCTTACCTCTCTCAGCCTTCATAGACTTGAAGAGAGTTATGGCTTCCCTCGGGATTAGGCTTTGGCTTAATGGAATGTGGTGGATGTTTTGATCTTCTATTCAGACTACTAAAATTTTCTCCATATCAGCAACAAGGCTGTTTTTATTTCTTATCATTTGTGCCCCACCGAAATAGAACTTTTAATTTCCTTCAAGAACTTTTTATTTTTTTAATTTATCTTTATTGTTGAAAGTATTACACGTCCCCTTTTGTTCCACCATTCACAACTTGACTGATGCATGAGGCCTAGCTTTCAGTGTATCTTGGTTTTCAACATGCCTTCCACATTAAGCTTAATCATTTCTAGCTTCTGATTTAAAGTGATAGATGTGCAACTCTTCCTTTCACTTGAACACTTAGAAGCCATTGTGGGGTTGTCAATCAACCTGATATAAATACTGCTATGTCTCAGAGAATAAGAAGACCCAAGAAGAGGGAGAGAGACAGGGGAATAGCTGGTGGGTGGAACAGTCAGAACACATGATACCCCGAAATATTTATAATAGTAACATGAAGCATAACTGGTCGCAGATCACCAGAACAAATATATTAATAATTTAAAAGTTCGAAGTATTGGAAGAATTACCAAAATGTGACCGACACATGAAGAGAGCAAACGCTGTTGGAAAAATTGTGCCAATAGACTTGCTCAACACAGGGTAGCCACAAACCTTCAATTTGTAAAAAACAACAACAACATTATCTGGGAAGTGCAATCAAGTGAAGTGCAATAAAATGAGGTATGACTGTATTTAGAAAATAGCAATTACTGGAAATAAGCATGGTTGCACAAAGAACATCATAGCAAACTAAAACAAATATCCATTTGGGATAACACTACTAGATTTGACTAAAAAAGTGAAAGCATTTCACTTTTATCAATACAAGCTTGGTGTATAGACTACACTTATTTTTAATGTTCCTTACAATCAAAATTATAAAAGTATTTATGAACCTGTGATACCGACAGCCATTATCTTGAGGTGGACCAAAGTTAAAATAGGGTTACCCAATTCATATTCATGGCACATGTTTGTGTGTCTGGTAACAGTAACAATTTTGTTTATAGAATGATTCATCCATTTCAATTTTGTGTTTTAACTTGATAATCCATTCGGCAAAATGTGATTTTACTTTTTTTGGATATTAACTTTTGAAGAAAGTTAAAATATATATTAGTCTATTAAACTTTCAACTGCAATCTTTAAATCTCCTATGAGTTTATCCAATAAGTCACATGGTTGTAGTCAATTTGTAGGTATTCATGCATGAAATATTATTTGTCAGATTAATAAGCTCCAAATCTTTGTGGTCAAATAGAATCAGTTATATGAATAAAAGGACTTTTAGAGTCCTATTGCTAAAATGATTATCTCACTTCCAATAAGAGAGCATTAGTGTAATATAAATAGCTAAGCCAGACATCCTATTGGACAGAAACACTAATAAATTTAACTGTATATCTTTTGCAAGCTACTACATTATGATACTCTTATCTGAAACCAAAGATTTTTGGTATTTGCTTTTAAGATTTACCTTCTCAGATAATTTGAAATTCAAATTGTCTTACCTCAGCTTCCATAAGTTTTGTAAAATTTGACTGTGCTCCTATATAATATGAAATGCCTTGTGATGCACCCTCCAGAGTTGCACCTCGTATTAGCAGGATGAGTAGGACAACATATGGGAAAAGAGCTGTAAAATATACCACCTATCAAGAAAAACAATAGAAAGTTAATGTCATTTCAAAAGTGTGCAATTAAAACATTAGTTTGGAAAGTTTCCACTGACTTTGTGATATTCACAATATTTTTGTGATCTAGTAGCTTGTCTCATCACAACTTAACATTAACTGAATGTGCTAGATATTATACCAGGAATGCAAAGATAGTATCCAGTTATTCCTATCCTCAACTTTTTAAGGAAATTTCACTGTAGTAGTTACAAACACATAAACATCCATTTTTCTGGATGCTATACAACTTCTCACAGAGAAATTTCATGTTGTTCTCTGAAATTGCCATGATACTTTCTGAAAGTTTAAAAAATAAAACAATGAAGGGGAAAATATAGTGTTTTTCAGAAAGGGATTCTTTGCTGAGAGAGAGAGTTCTGAGTCAATTTTAGCAAACTTTAAGAGAATAATTATATAGTTGGTTTTTTATCTCCTCCAATTAGGGGAATCCTGGCATAATTACCCTGTAGAACAAGGATCTAGACTTTTGAAACTACACGTTGCAATATATAAGATGCTTATTTATATAATAGGACAGAAAATTTAAAAATATACTTGCAAGCCTCAGAATGCTATATCAGCTAGAAGGGTTTAAGTTTTGAGTAACTACACAACTCTAGTATTAGTTTGTGCTTGCTTTGTTTTATTTGTAACAATAGCAGTGATGTTATACAATTTTTAGAAGTGGGACGCCTACTTTGAAAGGCTTTCACATATTTGAATGTTCCCATTATAGAAAAGACATGCATTTGATAATGCTCATCAATGAACTACAATGATATTGGAAAACAGCTCCATCACTAATGCATTTTCCAAATTACCTTTCCAGAAGACTTGATTCCTTTAAATAGTGCTGCACCAACTATGATCCAAGCCAGTAGAAGACAAAGTGCTAAATACCACACAATTTTTCCTGTCTCATCCATTCCACTTGAGCGTTGGAGTGCCACTTTGCTGAAAACACATAAGCCCTTTTATGAACACAGAATCACCTGTCTTAATACATTGACTTTTGTCATACATTTTATCCAGTGGGAAGCTTCATGAGTAGTTTATTAACACATCAATGTCATGTGAACCTTTTATTGACATTGGAGGGGCAAAAATAGTACAATGAAAAGCCAGGCTCTGGGTTAGGTTTAAGTGAAACCAAACCAAAGTTCCAAACCCTGGAATAAAAGATTTACTGATTCCTTTAGCTATGATTTTGCCCTAATATTTCAAAGCTCCTTTTATGCAAAAAAAAATTAACCTTACATTAGATTATTTCATTTTACTTACTACAATATTTGTCTTAAGTTAAAATAACAAATATACCATTTAAAATTGCATTAAATGTTTTCTTATTTATTGTACTTATATTTATCATCAAATCTAAATGGCCTCACTATTTATAACTTTTTCAAAGGCTCTCTATCAAATTCTATGATTTCCACTAGGAACGTGAATGAATCTAGGATTTTAATTCTTAGCTTGGTCTTTGGGAACATTTTAAGAACCAAATTTTAAAAGGGTCACAAAAGAGCATTAATATATAGATGGGGAAGAACTCATTACAGCACTGTTCAAAGAAGTTAGGTCAGGGTAAAGGATAGGTGTATATTAAAGAAAATAAAGAGAGAGCATTTCAAATTAATAAAAGTAAATACAACTCAAAATATCTCTTTCTATCATATAGTGACCATTATTAGCAAATGGATAATAAAGAATCGCAGCCTAAAATAGAAATTTTATCCACAAATTACTTATCACACAACTGTTTATCATTAAAACTTGCTAATTATAGTCTAAAATTTGAATAGTTTTATTCAAATAAAGTCCCTAATTTATAGTTAATAGTGCTAAATAAATCATTACTGACAATGTGTTTCCATTTATGTAAGTAATTTATAAACGATAATTTTTTGACTATGAGCTAAATTTGCATGTTACTACTGCTCACACAAGATAAGGTAAACATCTGAATCAAATGGAGTAGAATTAGTTCCGCTTCCCTTTTCTCTACTTATATGAGTTAAGAAAAGAGCCGATTAATATTTTATTGTTATTCATAAAAAATTTTTTTAGTAACATCTGTTTAAGAAGTGGATCATCTAGGGTACTTACTTCCAATATTGTTCACTGGGAAGCTGCCCTGGTTGATAAATTTCAGTTCCATTGTCGCAGGTAAAATTGTTGAAGTCTACCCAGCTTTTATTCACATGGATGAGTGTCTCTATTTGTGTAGTCACATTGCAGTGAGTTACTGAAAATTATAAAAAAGAATGCACATACAAACACGTACTTAGTTTTAAAAGAGTACTTTCCTGGAAAACAAGTTTTCATGGTAAAATATTTAAAGTACAGTCTAAATTGTTACTTGGTGAAGGTAGGGTAAAAATCATACAAATGGAATAAGACATGCACATTCTGCATCTTAAATCTTCTCAACTACTAAGCTGGGAGTGAGTATGAAAATATTTGCCCTTTTAAACTATGATTATATTTCTAGTCATAAAAGCTATAAAATTAACAATAATTTCAGTTGGGATTTAGTGCTCTAAGGGACTCTTAGTATGTGGACTTATTTAACCTATATAGAAAATTACACCTTTAAGTTAAGAAGTATTGTCTTTACCACTTCACCCTCTGATATACAAAGGCAAATCCCAGTGGTAATAGTCTGCAATATCAATGCTACATTATTCCAAAGATTAGCAACATGTGGCATGGGCAATACTGACTGTCTCTTGAAACACACTACAATGACCATGGATGGTGCTTTTCTCTCTTTATCACTTTCCCATTATCTTTTTTCTCTCCTGCCCATGGCTAGGGCCTGCTAGAAATCTTCTAGTAGCCATTTAGCCTTACTGGCTGTCCTCAGAAATTAACATTGCATTCATCAATTTTCAGGTTATACATGCTCTATTCAGTTTTTATCAGTAACCCATGGCTCACTTAAAACTTATCCTAAATTGGTTAGAAAATAATCTAACCCTTTAAGCTTCTTAGAAAATATGAAAGAATGAAGCAGAGTTAACAATATTTTTAAAAATAAACAAATGAATTTTACCGATAGGTGATCTGCTACAGTTTTGATCTGCCCAATAAGAACAATTTTTCCATGGTAGTTCACTTCGAAAAGAAGCAAACATGTAGTAAATACTATAGGCAATTATGACATTGTAATAGATGGTCACAGAAACGGATACCAGGACCATTGTAATTCCCACACCTGAAAAAGAGAACAATTAAAGTTTTAAAAAAAAGTGAAGTTTCTTTTGCTGGTTCATAAAAAGCTGCATCTCAATTTCCACAAAATCTATTTTAAAATGAGAAGGCTGTTTCAAATAACTTTTTCTTTTGGGGTGGGTAGGGAGGCAGTACTATTGTCTGAATAGTTTTCTTCTCAAATTTCAAATTATTTTGATGATTAGCTTTCTGAGACAGTTTTTCAGTTGGTTAGAGAAAAGTTCTAAGATCAGGGCAGAAGATGGTACTAATCCATTAAATTCAGAGAAGGAAAAATACATGTCCATTACTCTTACTTATGAAGTCTGTAAAGTCTTGTCAGAGTGGGTACTATTCTTAAAAATAATAAAGAAAGAAAAGAAAAACAAGTCAAAGCTCAAATTCTATTGACTCACTAACCAATACTTAATCTTCATCCATAAACCAACATTTTGACAAGTAAAAGATAAAGCCTATGAGTTAATGTCCTGAAAGGATAGTGTACACCATTTCTACAGTACATGTGAAGAAAATTCAATGACTCAGTAACAACCTGAATTTAAACTTCTGGAGTTTTTTTAACTCAGTAGTTTCAAAATGTTTAGCATACTAAATGTAACTCCTATGCTAAAACTAGTTTTTGAGGTAGCTTCCTTAATATTCCAGCAAAATATACTGTTTACATCACTATAAATTTATTTTTGATGATGCATTGAGGCTTTTACAAATAGTTTTCAGCTGCTAGCACCTACCAAAATAAGATATACCTACAGATAGAAAGGCTGTTTTATGTTTAATAACAATCAAGGCATTAAAGAAAAACTTTACCACCCCTAGCTGGTTTGGCTCAGTGTATAGAGTGTCAGCCTGTGGACTGAAGGACTGAAGGGTCCCAGGTTTGATTCCTGCCAAGGGCACATTTCCGGGTTGTGGACTCGATCCTCCCCCAGTAGGGGGCGTGCAGGAGGCAGCCAATCAATGATTCTCTCTCATTGATGTTTCTATTTCTCCCTCTCCCTGCCTCTCTGAAATCAATAAAAATATATTTTAAAAAAACTTTACCAGTGTTTTATTTTATTAAGAGCATCCAAGAAAAATAAAATTGTGACCTTTCAACTTTTCTGAGTGAGGCATTGTAAAAGATATGCAAAAGCAAGAAGGCAAAGACCACCTGAAGTAGAAAAATGCCAGAGCCACGAAATGAATGCACAGCAGGACCATGTGCCAAGAGAATTGAAAGGGTGAAAAATAGGAAAAGAATGACACCCTTACAACCCTCTCTAGTTCTTCCTTACCCCTTCCATATCTGCAGCCTGAGACAAACAGAAATAAAAATTAACATTTGATTTTTAAATTCTACAGTGTCAATATGCAGAAAATGTATGGGTCTTTGTCTTTAACCTGTCCAAATTTTAAACAGTTTTATTTCTCAGAGTGAGGACAGCTATATGCATGAATAGACCAACAATTATAATAGGAAACACATTTTAATACCAACCTCGAAACAATGGAAGAATATTCCAAACTGAAACTGGACCTAAGCTAGCAAATTGTCCCAGTGAACACTCTAGGAAGAACAATGGTAAACCAGCCAATGCTAGCATAATCGCATAAGGTATCAAGAAGGCACCTAGAAAATGCAAAAAAGAAACAAAGCACTATTATATCCCAAAATTTTGATGGCAATTAATAACCAGCATAACATTTTGAAAGCATTCTGATACAGTGGAGTCATTTCTGAGTTTAGGCCCCAAATTTACTACTTTCTGGGAAAAAGTCCTCGATTCTCTAAACCTATGAAATGAGGATGCTAGTACAGTAAGTCCTCAACATCCTTGATAGGTTCTGCAACTTTAAGTGAAATGACATTAATAAAACCAATTTTAATAAAACTAATTAATAGAACCAAGAGGTAAGTTCCTAGAGCAACTCATCAATATTATAACAAAACTATGTTGAACGAAACAACATTATTTGGGGACTGGCTGTATATGTAATGTGGTTGTTGTGCTTATGAAAAACAATAGCCCATAAGAAGCAATCCAGAGGAGTTGAATGATCATTATGTTTTAGAGCCAGACCAAATGAGGTATATATCCTGTTTCCACCATTCACTAGTTATGTGGCCTGAGGCAATTTACCTAACTTCTGAATCTAATGTTCTTCATAAATGGGAAGAATTATGTGTGACAACTCATCAGTGTATGGTGAGGGTTTAATTACAGAGCCTGTGAGAAAACACTTGGCAAAAATGGTAGGCGCATAGCATATGTTCCAAGTTAGTTTCCCTCCTTTCTCTTTTAAAAATAAATGGACTATTTTTAAGAAATAGGGTGCAAATGTTAAATGTGGTTCAGAGTGGAAGCCATTGCAGTTAAGGTCATTATTCTTCAAACCGTTATAAGGGCCTTCATTCAATTTAATAAGAAATTTATTGTTTTGTTAGAAGAGCCTGAACATTTGAGATGCATTCAGAGTTAGCTTTTAATTTTATGAGGACTAATTATCTCACATGTAGATTATCCAGGCCCCTTTTGATTTTTAAAAAAATATCTTTTATGATTTTACTTTTTTCCTGCCTACTTTTGGGGTATAATATTGCTCATTAGAAGTTTTATCATATTGTGGGTAGAAACAGGGACATAACACTAAACTCATTGATCAAGTATTCTAGAAGCCTAAACAAATTTAATAAGAAAATGTGAGAATCAGTGTATAAAAATGGGCTTTTGGATTATGTACATTTTATTTACCATGTTACATTTTTTCCTCATATATTTTTCATATTATGATACTGTAACATCATACCTGAGAATTACATTTTGAAACCCTCAAAATATATTTTACTAAAAATAATGAGACAATAAACTACTTGTTATTTACAAGTCACTAGTCACTAGAACATATGGACAAATATGCTTTTACAGATGTTGCAATAAACATACCGTCATTATTATGACTAATAGTTTAAGTCCTGTCAATGATATTTATGAAGAAAATATAATACAAAATATCCCTGTTTAAATACAACAGTAATCAAAGGCTTACTAGCCCAGTGTGAATAGTTTTTTTAGAGGGAGAAAAGGGATTACTTTCCCCAGTGCTATATATGGCTTTTCACCCATTATATTTTTCATTATTAATAACAAACATATTGGTAAAGTAATACAGTACAGTAGTACACATTGGTAACATTGCTGGCCTAGACTCTAAGGAAGTATAGTACTTCTTTTTCATAAACTGCTAAAAAGAATTTATAGATTAAAATGATTCCAGGTTTTAGCGTATTTTTAATTTAACTGACCATATTTTTTAATTTCTTTATTGATTAAGTTATTACTTATGTGTCCTGACCATATTTTTTAAATCGGCTTTGTAATATTTGACAAATTTGAATTTTATGTTCATCTTCTACCCTTGCGCAAAAAGAGAACGAAGCAATTCAGAGAGTCTAGATCATCTATTACCCAAAGGATGTGATCTTTAAAAACCGAGAGTTCATATAATGTATTAATTCTTAGAGAAAATGGTAAATGAGATAATGGCATACAATAAATGATATTATTGTATTTTGGCTATGTTTAAAAACTCTATTAAACCTAGTTTCATATAGTTCCTGAAAATTTATGGCAACTACTTGGTCTGTGTATGATGTCAAATTACAGGGAAATTCATATTCTAAAACTGAATACAAGAGGCTGGAAAGGAGCTTGAATGTTTCTTTTCACTACACTGGACCTTAGGATATAGACACCAAAAAGATTGTGATTTATGACCCATTTTCCAGCTCAAACGTATACCAAACCCATGACTAAATGACATAGGCTACCTAGGGGAATTTTTTGCCACACCACACTTAAAGTTTTTTATAAACAGAACTTCTTTCTTAAGTCTCTGAAGGTTGGTGTGAATCTTTTAAGGCAACCAATTAACAAGGAATATAAGATTGAAATATCACCACAAAATATCCTATTGTACCAAGAAAAATAATTACAGTGGCACAGTTTCACTTGTATCCAATTATGAAATATAAGGGCATGGCACCTCTATACTTCTAAAAGAACCTGTAATTACAAGTGAGTAAAATATGGTGTAAGTGAAAAGTTATTTCAACATTACTAGAGAATTATGCAACTCATTTTGTATCCCTTTGTGTGTTATCTCAGAATTATTTTTTCTTGTTGTTCTAATTGAGTCTTCCTTAGTAATTTCTGAGGTATAAACAGTATTATTTTGCAGAAATTAAACACCTCGTCTTGAACTAAATTCTATTGCATTTTAAAAGGATCTTCTACATAATCAATTCAATTAGGGATACATGTAACTGAATATTGCAGCTTCAAATACTAAACCTTTAATTATTTTTTAATCAACTGCTCCCACACCTAAATTTCCAAAACGCACACAAACAATTTACTTAAACTTCTTATTAGAACTAGAAATCACTGTCTTTTTCTAACACTAAAGTCTGAACAAATTATCACAGGAATGTATAAATTAAGAATAGTAAGTCACAGTTGGAGATTATACAAGATCTCAAATCCAAAACACAGAAGTTGTAAATATACAACTTTTATCATGTTTAGATGTGAGGATTTTGTGAAGCTACCTTCCTAACAAGCTAGCAATTTACAGTCTAATAATAAATACAGTATGCTTGTTTCCTGTTCTCCCACTAACCCAAAACATCATATACCTTTCCTCAGTTCTTAAAATATCCTTAGAGGCCTTACAGCACTCCACTTAAAGCTGGATGAGAAAGATGTGGGGGCAAGGGGAAATACCTCCGCCATTGTTGTAGGTCAAATACGGGAATCTCCACACATTCCCCAATCCAACTGCATATCCAACCATAGATAGAAGATAATCCGATTTATTGGACCAGTTGCCACGTACTTGATTCTCATCATTTTCATCAACATGGAAATTCTCAGATGACGCTGTCACTTTCTGGAGAAGGGAAAATATCAAGAGCTTGTCTTTCTACTATTAAAAATTCCACAGAAGCATAATTTCACTAATCGAGAGAGAGAGCCTGAAAACCGTAGAACCTGAGCTAAGGGGAATGCTATCCAAGGTTGAAGAAATTTCTGCTAATGACTGCTTTTACTTTACATTTACCTCTTGAAGTGAAAAAGCTCTGTAGGCAGATATTTGAACTACTTCTTCAGGTGAGATCATCCACATTTTGGTGGAAAGGTTACATGTGGCACGCAGTATGAAGGGTAAATAAAGGTGGACAAATAAGTTTGCAAATGGAAAAGTCTTAAAGATGAACTAGGTAAAACCCAATACTCTTGAGATTGTAGAAGATTTTTGAGAAAGATCAGCTATAGCTTCCACTAAAAACAAAAAAAGAGAGAGAGAGAGAGAGAGAGAGAGAGAGAGAGAGAGAGAGAGAGAGAGAGAAAGAAAGAAAGAAAGAAAGAAAGAAAGAAAGAAAGAAAGAAAGAAAGAAAGAAAGAAAGAAAGAAAAGAAAAGAAAAGAAGGAATGAAAGAAGAAATAAACTCCTTTTCTCATAGGCTGATAGTTTTGGATGTGGGGAAGTTTAACTTAACCCCTATCTTGGAGAGTAAAATCAGTGCTTTTCTGGAAGCCATAGGATAATATTCAGAGACAATTTCTCCTGTCCCACCAGGTGGAGCAGCTCTCTCTCCACTTCAGAGGAGAGGAGTTGTCTCCCAACCTGTTAGCTGCTCTGGGCTATGGAGGGTTCCTCAAGTCAGATAAGAACAGAGTATTTTCCTTTTTCTCCAGCATATGGACACAGTCTAGAGAGAAACAGAAAACAGGGTTTTCTGGGCACACTCAAGGCAGAGGATGAGGTGCCCCTGTCTTCTAGCTACTGGAGTAAGAGCTGTTTTATTTTTCCTCTACTCTCTGAAGACATCTCAGGCACACTGGACGGCAGTTGAAAGAAATGTGGAGAAGTAATAAGCACAGAAAGCAAAAACTGAGACTTGCCTCCCCTTAAAATTTTCCTTCCCAGGCCCTCCGTACCTCTGCAGCTCCCAGAACCCTACCTCTTTCCCTCTGCACTTGAAGAAGCTGGGGCACTTCAAGTTGTCCATTGTTCACTCACTCCCTCTGCTTGAGCTCCGCCTCGTCTCACAGTCCTGCTGAGCTGGACTGGTGGCAGGTGCACACTCCCAGTTGTTACCTGTCAGAGTGAGCTACCTTGTCCAGGGGTGGGACCATTTATGAAGCGAAGCTATCTCCTCCCCTCTCCGGAGCGACCTGTTGTGTCAATTACTGGAAGAGACCAACGTGTTTTTCCCCAGGTAAGCTAGCATGTAGCAATCCCCTGCCGAGCCCCAGGAAAAGGGCTGGGCTGTGAGAGAGCAGAGCAGCCCCAGCGAGAGGACTGACAGCCTTTGACTCAGAGCCCAGCAGGTGCCTTCGCAATCTCACCTGCTTTCCCAGGTTCCCAGCTTCCCCCTAGGCTCCTGTTTTACTCTAGTCTCTGTCCTGGGACCAAGTGCTGATCTCCACTGGTCTGTGGGGCCCATTCTGTTCCCCAAGATTTTCATGAATAGACCATACTACCCTCGGCGCTGGGGTTTCCCAAAAATTTGCCCTCACTAGAAAGCACTTGATCCCCTGAGGCAAACGCTGCTCCCAGAAGAAAAGTTCCTGAGTTAGGAACCTTGAAAAGCAGCCAATTTAGATACTATTACTCAGCTGGCTCTGACTGAAAAGAGCAAATTTGAGCCTATGTCTCAGGCACCTTTCTCAGCCTTCAGGAGGCATTGCCCTTTACAGGGATTGCTTTGTGTAGTACTTCAAAGACGTCAAACAAAAACAAATTATTGAGCAGTTTTATGGGAAATTCTAACCCTAACAAAAGACTCCCTTTTGTAAGAAAAGTAAGGCCTAGAAAGTAAACTAGAAGGAAGCATCGTAACTTGGTTGGGGAGGAAAGAATTATTTTATGCTGTTTACCAATGTAACACCTCTTAATAAGAAAACTCAAAAAATTTAAATGACATCTTCCCAGGTAAAAAGATTATGGCAGTCTCTGAAACAGTACAAATCGGGCACACAGAGATACCAGCAGAGAGCCAAAGTCTGTATCCTATGTGGAGCGCCTTTGTTCTCCGCTGACTGCAATAGAAATACGCCCTGGGGAATCTGGGCAGGTAAGGTAGAGGAAAGTCTATGAGGGAAGTGGGAAGGCAATAAGGAGAAAATATCAAGATATTTCATCTAAATTGATCTTGAACATAGATAAGTTGGTGAGTGTGTGTGTGTGTGTGTGTGTGTGTGTGTGTGTGTGTCTATTAGTATGAAATACTACTGATACAATCTAAAGGCTAAGATAAAGGAATTATAGCCTATCTTTGACATAGAAAAGAGGAGAGGAAGAGAGACTTATACACCTCTTTATAAAAGGATAAGCTGAAAAGCAAATCTAATAGCATTTACCAAACTATCAAAGTCCTGTATCAAGTTCTGTTTCCATGGGGCACTGCAAACAGGTGGTAACCATGGGAAGAGGAAGAGAATAGGAATCTTAAGGGTAGATAGAGTATGGGGATAGCAAGGCAATGGTTGTTGGCATGCACAGGAAACCACCAGCTATTTTCCCTGCCTATTACACAGTAGAAAAATTTCTACCAACCATGAGAGTTTAGAGCATCAAAGACATAACATTAAGGTAGAACTTATTTCAGAGAATGTGCTGTTGTTTACTTATTTGTTTTAGGGGATATTGTTCCCATTGCCATGCATGGCTTTTCATGACATGGCTCCTGTGTACCGTTTTAGTGTCATCTTGTGTCATTCTTTGCCTCAAACTCTTGAGCTTGTGTGACCTTTCCTATGTATGCACATACATGTTTACTTCTATACTCATGTTTTCTCATACTATTTCTACTTCTGGAAATTCCTGCCCTGCTCATTTGGCTAACAACTACTCATCCTTTAAGACTCTGCTTAGGTGTCACCTCCTCCAGGGCTTTCCACAGTGGTTGTACCTCCATTACTGCAGACTGTGTTTAGATGCCTCTCCTCTGTAATCCTAGGCTACCCGACACATATTGTACATTATGTGAGACTATTTGTTTAGTCCTCAGGACTTCAAGTTCTCTGAGGGTTGCACAACTGTTCCCTTTATCATTCCTGTATTCCCAACACCAGGCACAAAACCTGATACAGAGCAGGCACTCAGCAAATAATTATTTAAAAATTTTACTCAGAAGAGCCATTGAATTACTTTGTGCTCAAAAAAGAGAAAGGGCAACTGGTCTAGAATGCACCTCCAAGAAGTCATAAAACACCAAAAGTATGTTTTCTCTTCTTTAGGTTAATGTGACATTAACTGAGAGACAATTGTGTTTGTGAATTTTTTATTTATTTTGGGACTTGAAAAAGTATAGAAATTGAGTGGGCACAGGACAGAGGGAACTACATAAACTCAGTCACAGGGGCTTGAATGAGCATGGTGTGGAAGAACATGGGGAGCTTGTTAATTATTGGAGTACTAAGAAACATTTCAGAGAGAAAGTGTGGCCATTTGTGTGCTTTGAAATCTAGACCTAAGTCATGACCTGATATTCAATAGTAAAGTAATTGTTAATTTGGGGATGTCACAAAGTATACTCTAGTTGTGGGGAAAAAAAACTTCAAAATTATAATTAACGACCTCGATGCAATGAGTTGTGCAATGCTGGACTTTTAACTATGGGCTATCTCTTCCTTCCAGGACACGCATACCACAGCCATGAATCTGCTGTTAAAAAAAGAACACTGACAGCAATTTAAAGGTTTATTCATAATTGAGATTTTTGTCCAGGAAAAAATGTTAAAATAAAAATGGATCCAATAGTTATAGTCCACACTCTTCTCTTCTACTAAAATTAAATTTATGTCATTGTCCATGGAAATTCCTTCAATTTTGATTTTGGTCACTAAAATTAAAGCAGGCTCATTACCTAAAGATTTTTTCTAGCTATTTGGATGTGAAAATTTTGCACAAATTTTTTCTAACCCTATCCTGAAAGAACCCTATTAAACTTTAACAGCTGAAAGTCTATGGGAAAGAACCCCATTAGTCTATCTGTAGGGAAATATATGTATATATTTTTAAAACACTATCATAGTAAACATGTATATATGAAATAGCCCTTTAAAGTTTATAGTTTCAGACATTAGCCACTTTATTAAAATATCAGACTCCACCCATAGTCAAAACACTGACACATTATTTCTTTAAAACTGTCTTCAATTCTAGGTAACAAGACTTACTTAGGAAAGACAATCATGTAGATTTCCTTTCTGGCAGCCAAGGAGGAAATGATTTTCTAGCTGCATCAGCTAGTGGATGGGCTGAGGAAACGTACACTATTTTCCTAGAGAATACTAAAGGAGAATATATGCCAGAGAACCTTAAAAGAAAACCATAGCTACTAGTGCATACTTTCATACTTTCTAAATAGGAAAAGTGAATCTGTTAAATTTCATTATTACTTTTTACATTTGCTGTAGCATACCATACAGCTTTTTTTTTAAGTATTGAGTGTACAAATCATAGGTGTACCACTTAATAAATTTTCACAAAAATGATACTCACAGGCATCTACCATCAAGTTCAAGAAACAACAGTATCAGGACCTCAGAAGACCCCTCCTTACCCTCCTCAAGGCTAACCACTATCTTGAATTTTAACATAATAAATTAGTTATGCCAGTTTTTTTAACTTTTTATATGGAATATTATGGCATGTACACTTTATGTCTGAGCTCTTTTGGTTCAACAATATTTTGGAGATCCAATCATACTATAACATAGACCTGTAGTTCGTCTACTTTTATATTAGATGATATTCCAATATATGACTATACCACAATTGATTTGTTTTACTGATGGACATTTGGACTGTTTCCAGATTGGGGCTATTTTGAAGAGTATGGCTATGAAATTTGTTGTAACATATCTTCTGTGTATATTTCTTTTAGGCGTAGATCTAGAGTGGACTTTCTGGATCATGGTAGATGTTGCCAAACAGGTTTCCAAAGTGATTCCAATTTACATTCCTACTCACACTACTACATAGATTTTTAAAGGCCATGTGGAATGGAATGGGCTGTGGGGGAAAAAAGGAAGATGGAAGGAAGGAGATACTTGATGGGAAAAGAGAAGATATAGTTGTTTATCGAGCCAGGCACTGTTTTAAGCGCTATACATTTATGATTTCATTTAATTCTCATAGAACTCCATTTGAGGTAGGAACTATTATGATCCCCATTTTACAAATGAAGAGAGAGAGGTTCTGAGAAGTTAAGTTACTTGCTCAAAGTTATACCACTAGTAAGTGACAGATCTGATATTTGAACCCAGACTATCTGACTAAAGTTTATGCTCACAAACCACTTTACTATACAAACATGAAGACAAGATGTTTAAAACTGCTTTTTCTGCAGCATTTTTGCTGCATGAGTCTTGGTGTGTCCATCAGCATTAATGATGACATGAAATAATTAAGCATCATTTGACCCTCCCTATCCAAAAGAACAGTACACATAGATGAAACTCTGTTTAATCTCTTCTTCAGTAATATTGAATAAGCTGATCTGTATTTCCTCCTTGAAGAAGTCACAACTCAGACAGCATTTGGTGCTTCCTTCCCAGCTGAGTCTCACATAGTTAATTTGCAAGGGTCACTCACCATTGAGAGATTTAGACTCAACTGATTCATACTGAAGACATTCAGTACTGGGTGTTCAGAGGGCTGAATTTTAGTACTTACAGCTAAGAAACAAAGGGAGACACATATTTTTCTCTGGGGTGTAACAAACACATGGGATTTGGAGACTACTGAACATTTAGATACTTCACTAACTAACCACCATGTAATGCAGCTTCCCCCTCCCCTGTTTTTGGAGTATCTTTAACCAAACCAATCTTTTATATAAGAGATATCAGAATCACTTTAGGTAATGGAGCTAATGTGGATTTTTTAAAAATAAATTTAAAAAATTCTCTCCCAGGACAGATAAGGACTTCCTTTGGTACATTAATACTAATTCTATTACCTTGAAACCTTGATTATGGAGCCAATAGGGGTACTCTTTAAATTGTTAGCAACAGTGAATAAACATTTTAATTTGAACTAGTTGTCTGATACTATTATAATGATGCATTAAAGGAGAGAAATATTTAGTCTTCACCCTTGATACATTTGTATTTCTCCTTTTAAAATCATTGTTGTAAGGCATGCTTACTGCCAGTTTGCATTTTGTATCAGAACTATGTGCTCTAGCTCTTCAGAGATTCAGTGCCTAATTTTTTGCTTTCTCACCTAAGGAAATTATTTCCTTCATATGACCAATAGAATAATTGTTCTTGTTATCTTTTTAAATAAAAGCAAGCATTAAAAGATTATTTCATTATGGGACCTAACTGAAATCCAACTACTAGAGTCCTTTTAGAAGATAAAACAAATTAAATAATATGTTAATATTGTCTATGTTCATGTGCAGAAATTTTCAATATCTTATTCTAATTAATAAAGATCAAACTGGGAGTTGCCATTACTACATATTCTAGAGAACTGGAAAAAGAATTGCTATGAGAAAAAAAAAAACAATCATGTGTATAAAGCAGCAATTTTCAACCTTTTTCATGTCATGGTGCACATAAACTACTAAAATTCTGCAGCACACCAATAAATATATTTTTTACCAATCTGACAAAAAAATAGATATAATTTTAATTCACTTGCACCAGAAAGCTATTGTTTTGTTGGCTGTTTTTCTTTTCTTTTCTTTTCTTTTCTTTTCTTTTCTTTTCTTTTCTTTTCTTTTCTTTTCTTTCTTTTTCAATCTAAGGGAAAAGAGGTCAGTGCCCCTGACTTAATAGTCAGGTATTGCATGTTTTAAATATTCTTGTGGCACATCAGTTGAAAATCGCTGATATAAAATATAACATTTATTTTTTTCTTGCTTGGCTGACATCCTTTAATATACAAGTGATGTTCATAGAATGTCTAATATGTGAATAAAATAATGATTTCTTTCCTCCTTCACCATGTACAGTGATGCTTTAGCTTCCTTTGCTTAAACTGACTTCTAGAAGGAAGGGCTATCTGATTTGTTTGTTTCATTACTGTCAAATAATACTGTCACTAACAGCAATACTGTTACTTCCTCTAACAATAATGATAACCACCACAACAGTAATAGCATCAGCTACCCTTTGTTTGACTAGCTGCCATATGACATGTACTTTATAAATGTTATTTTCAATCCTCACAACTCCCCCAAATCGATATACTATTATTCTCTCCATTTTTACAGATGAATATATAGGCACAGAGAAGTGAAATGATTTGTCCAAGGTTATCGGGCTGGAAAATGCAGGGGCTGATACTCAAACACAATTCTATTAGAACCTGAGCTTTTCCCGGTAGTCATACTATGGAGCGTCTCCTTCCCATCTTAGCCTTTGTTGATTATTCTATAAGTTCATTCCCTCTTCTCAGCATTCCTCCTTTTTGTTGTTTACTTCTATTTCTCCTTCCTTTCATCCATATCATGCCTAACCCAGTCTGTCTTATCAAACTGTTTTCCCTTTCTTGGCAGTCTCCCCTCCATCTGTCCCTCCTTCTCAGTCAGTCTCCTCTTAAAATATAAACCAAGGATAATTAGTACTCATCACCAGCCTGAAATGATGACACCTTAACATCTGCCAGATATCTCACTTCTCCAAGGTAGGAATCACTTTGGGATACTACTGAAGAGAGGAGGGCTGATTCAGTGTACAAATCAATTGAATCACTGACATGGACTTCCTAGAATCAGAGATCAGTTTATGAAACCAGTACCAAGATCTCTACCAACACCCATGGTCAGGAGGGCTTATAAATAAAATGAAGTCCAGGTCTATTATCAGCATTCTTATAGTTATTAACACAGTGGAGTGCTGCAACCAGTCACTGGTAGTTAAGATTTTAGGCTTCCCATTACCCTGTGTTTTGGGGATACTATTGTTTTCAGGCTTAAGAGTGGTGATACACCCGTCTTGTAATTACATAACACTAGCTAATGCCTCAGTGTGCATTTACAGGCTGATTCATTTGTTTAGATCTTTTGTGTCTAGAAATAATGAGAGCTATATAATTAAGACTTACTGGGAAATATTATTTTTAAATGAATGAAAAATTATAACACAACCTCTTACATAATACCTTTCCATTAAATCATTTTACCAATTTGAATTGCTCATTCCAATGAGGTGTACCAAGTGAAATAGGTGCAATGCGTATTAGTCTCATTTTTCTAAATAACTAAGAGAAAAACACTCACACTGACGTTTCATGACTTCATCATGAAAAAATAATCTGTGGAGCTAGAAAACAGCAACATTTCCTGATATAGGTATTAAATTCTATTACCTATTCCAAGATGTCCAGTTTACTGAATCATAGTGGATATGCATGGAACTTCTTTCTAACTACTGCTTTTAACCATGGTGTGCTAAATCTTTATTTTCTGAACCTGAAAAATACCTCAGGAGTAAAACTGACACTATTTGCATGACATGACATTATATATACAAAACCATAAGCACTCCTCAACCCAAAATTGTTAGAACTATTGAACAAATTCATTAAGTTGCAGAATACAAAATCGATGTACAAAAATGTGTTGTATTTCTATACACGACAATGAAACAACACCTCACACCTGTTAGAATGGCTGCTATCAAAAGCATAAGAAATAATAATTGTTGAAGTGAAATGATTTGTCCAAGGTCATTGGGCTGAATGTGGAGAAAAAGGGAACATTTGTCCACTGTGGAAATGTAAATTGGTGCAGCCACTATGGAAAACAGTATAGAGTTTCTTCAAAAAATTAAGAATATAACTACCAAAAGACCCAGTAATTCCACTTCTGGGTATTTATGTGAAGAAAACAAAAACACTAATTTGAGAGAATATATGCATCCCCTATTTTTATTGCAGTGTTATTTACAATATTCAAGATATAGAAACAACCTATGTGTTCATTGATGGATGAATGGATAATGAAGATGCGGTATACATATACAATTCAGACATAAAAAATAATGAAATCTTGCCATTTGCAACAGCATGGATGGACTTTAAGGGTATTATGCTACGTGAAATAAGTCAGACAGAGAAAAAAATACCATATGAGTTCACTTATATGTGGAATCTAAAAAGTAACAACAAAAATAAAATGCTCATAGATAGAGTACAGACTGGTAGTTACCAAAGGCAAGGGGGTGTTGTAGGTATAATGGGAGAAGGGGGTCAGAGATGTGAACATTCAATTATAAAATGTATAGTCATGGGAATGTAATGTACAGAATGGCGACTATAGTTAATAATGTTGTATATTTGGTGGGTTTTGTTTTGTTTTTTTATTGATTTCAGAGAGGAAGGGAGAGAGAGTGAGAGATAGAAACATCAATGCTGAGAGAGAATCATTGATTGGCTGCCTCCTGCACACCCCCACTGGGGATTGAGCCCACAACCCAGGCATGTGTCCTGACCTGGAATCAAACCATGACCTCTCAGCTCATAGGTCGAACCTCAACCACTGAGCTATGAGCCAAGTATTGTATATTTGAAAGTGGCTAAGAGAGTAGATCTTAAGGTTTTCATCACATACACAAAAATTTTGTGACTATGGTAACAGATGTTAACTAGTCTTATTGCCATGATCATTTCACAATATATACAAATACGTTGTACACCTGAAATTAATATAGTGTTATATGTCAATTATTCCTCAACTTAAAAAAAAATAAAAAACACATGAGGAAAACAAAACAATACCTCAGGCATATCCCGTAGCTTTTTGGTCACTTGTAGGTATTAAAAAGTCCAAACTAGTCCAACCCATTTTAAAACTTGAATTCATTGCCTGTTTACTGTTCATCTTCTCTCTCCCTCCAGTAACAGCCAGACTTCAGCTCAAGGAACTTGGAGTGGTGAGGTAATAAATTGTTCTCTTTCATTCATCCCCTCTCTTTCAGAGTCCCTTTCTCCTTTGCAGGGTGGGGGATGAGAAGAGCTCCAGTTCTAATCGGCATTTCACTGTCACTGCTTTCCTGCCTATGAATTACTGGTCATCAATGCCTTCTACAAGGCAGGTATCCACGTCAGGAGGGCGTGTGAGGTCGTCTGGAACTGTATGTACAGGTGGCTCCTCTTCTCACTATTCTCTGACATACAGTTGCAACCTCCTCCTAGCCGGCCTCACTAGTATACCTCAGAGCCTCTGACTGCAGGGAACACCTCCATCACCTAGAAGCCCTTGGATAGCATACTGGCAAGAAGACTCAAGCCTGGCTACCTTTGGTGGCATCCATTTGACCAATGGAAAACACACATACTTTCTTTGTCAAATTGGGAGTTCAAGCTGTCCCATTGACATCTCCTTTCTTTGCCTTGCCATCTCTCTTCTATTAAGTTTTCCTGCTACCAAAAAGTCATAGGGGACAAATCAGATGGTCCATTATATAAGCAAAGGTTAAAACAAAAAAAAAGTGGCATGACAGTGTCCTTTTATGCCCAGCCCTGCTATTTCTGGCAAGCAGTTATCTTAGAGTCCTCTCCACCTGTACTTGGTGTTGGAGCATTTCTCCTTTCCCCCTTTAAGAAAAAAAAATAGAAAACTATAACACTTTATACTTTACACATATAACATTTTATACTTCACACATATAACTTCTCATCTGATCCTCCTAACAACAACTATGAAATAGGTGGCAATTGTATCATTTTGAGGAAACTGATTCCCAGGCCCATGCTCTTTGCTGGAGCCCCACTCAAACACTGACTTCAGAGGTTCTGCCTTATACATGCAACTAGACTGACATGAAAACCTTTGGGACCTCTGTAATAAAATCTTCTTGGAAAGGGTTGGTCCAAGACAAAGAAGCCTTATTTAGAATCTCATTCTACTGTATTAAAGCAAGGTTCTGGGTGTGGGGGGGGAAGGCTACTTGGCACATAAACACACTAAGTGCTATGGAGAAGCTTTTTAAGGAGGGTATTAGAAAATTGTGTAAGACAATAAATAATCAAGTGCTAAATTGTGAGTACAGATTTAAGTGCTCAGATAATTAGAATAGCTAGGGAAAGTTTCACAGAGGACATAAGATAAGTCTTTTTTTTAAAATATATTTTATTGATTTTTTTACAGAGAGGAAGGGAGAGAGATAGAGAGTTAGAAACATCGATGAGAGAGAAACATCGATCAGCTGCCTCCTGCACATCTCCCACAGGGATGTGCCCGCAACCCAAGCACATGCCCTTGACCGGAATCGAACCCGGGACCCTTGAGTCCGCAGGCCGATGCTCTATCCACTGAGCCAAACCGGTTTCGGCGTAGTCTTGAAACAATTAGGACTTATGGGACAAGTTAACTGTAATCAGGCAAGAATGAGCAGAAAACAATGATACAGTTCTGACTAGAGCAAAAGATTTTGTGTTGGAAAGGGGGTGTAGAAGAAATGGTTGGCTTATTGCAGATTACCAGTCTACAAGATTCATGGACAAGGGACCTTGTCTTGTTCAACAGTGTATGCTCAGTGTCTTGAAGGAGGCCTGGAGCATAGCAGGCTCAATAAATATTTGTTGCTTGCTGAACCGAAGAATAGATATGCTTTAATCTAGATTCCATAATATAGGAAAGAGGGAGCTTTCAGAGTTATCATCAAGAACAGAATCACATGAGAATTTTCTAAAGTGCCTTTAAAATTACTTCAAATTTTATTTTGTATCCAGTCTTTATCCTATTCTACTTAAGAATATCTCAAAGTCTATAAGGTAAATCAATTGCATAGTTGATAGGACTGCAAATTGGTATAAATTTCTGGAGGGCAATTTGACAACATGTATCAAAAAGTTAAAGAATTTTCATACCCTTTGACGTAGTATTCCTTATAGAATGTACCAAGGAAACAAAGATGTAAACAAAATTTTAGCATAGTTGAGAAAAGCTGATAACACACTAAATGATCATTTTGTGACTAAGTAAATGTTATAGCATTAGTCAACCAACAAAATTTTAGTTGTAGAATAGTAACATAAAAATGTAAACATACACACAAATAGATTGGTTATTTTCTGAACTCTGTGCCCTATGGCTCCCAGTATTTTTTATTTCCTTCTCCCTTGCCACACTCCTCTGCACCATGTCTACTGCACACACGTGCTCAGTCAGCCAGTTGGAGTAAAAAAATACTTACAGCTTGGCATTCTCAATGTATAAACCATACACTGATTAGGTAAATTGCAGGTACACAAGCCTATTATTTAAATTAGTTAGACACAGCTTACTTGTTAATTAGGCCCTTAAAGAGACTGTTGCTCTAGATTTTTCTCCAAGGCTGGTTAGCCCACTAATTTGGCTCTCTTCTTTCCTGACAGACCAGCAGGCCCATCCCTCAGAGCTGAAGTAAAATTGCATGTTCTGAAAGCCCTCCAAAACTATATATCATATAGTATTTATTTTACATACTGATTATAAAAGTAATTCTTTTTGCTAAAAAAATTACAAAATAAAAGTATAAAGTAAAAACAAAAGTCATCCATAATACCTCCACCCAGATGCAACCACTGTTGTTGGAACATTCACTTTATTTATGTAAATGTGTCTATCTATATATATATTGATAAAAGGGTAATATGCTAATCAGAGCAGACATCTTCTGGATGTCCATCTGGACAAAGCCACAGCAGCTGCGAGGCCTGTGGCTCAGGCAGCTGTGGGCTCAGGCAGCCATGAGCCCTGGCAGTTGTGAGGCCCAGGGCTCAGGCCTCACAGCCACAGCGGCCAGCAGTGGCAGCAGCAGCAGCAGCAGTGTGGTGATGGGGGTGGCACCTTCCCCTGATCAGCCCGGACATCCCCTGAGGGCTCCCAAACTGTGAGAGTGGGCAAGCTGGGCTGAGGGACCCACCCCCTCCTGGTGCATGAATTTTTGTGCACTGGGCCTCTAATATATATATATATATATATATATATATATATATATATATATATATATATATATATAATAAAATCAGTTTTATGTTGTAAAATAAGTTTTAGATTCCATTTTTTTGTACTTAGTATATTTGGGCATTTTCTTGTGTCAACATTTTTAAATGGCTTCATAGCATCCTATCACATGGATATGATAAATTATTTGACCTATTTTTGGTGATTTATAGTATTTTAAGTTTTTATTGTTATAAAAGTTATTTAGATAAGCATCCTTGTCTTTAATAAACTCAAAATGGATAAAGGACTTAAATGTACGACAGGAAACCATAAAAATTCTAGAAGAATCCAAAGGCTACAAAATCTCAGACATATGCCGAAGCAATTTCTTCACTGATACAGCTCCTAGGGCACTTGAAACTAAAGAGAAAATGAACAAATGGGACTACATCAAAATAAAAAGCTTCTGCACAGCAAAAGAAACCATCAACAAAACAACGAGAAAACCCACTGTGTGGGAAAACATATTTGCCAATGTCATATCTGATAAGGGCCTAATCTCCAAAATCTATAGGGAACTCATACAACTTAACAAAAGGAAGATAAACAATCCAATCAAAAAATGGGCAAAGGACCTAAATAGACACCTTTCAAAAGAGGACATTCAGAAAGCCAAGAGACATATGAAAACATGCTCAAAGTCACTAATCATCCGAGAGATGCAAATCAAAACAACAATGAGGTACCATCTCACACCTGTCAGACTGGCTATCATCAACAAATCAGCAAACGACAAGTGCTGGAGAGGATGTGGAGAAAAAGGAACACTTGTGCACTGCTGGTGGGAATGCAGACTGGTGCAGCCACTATGGAAGACAGTATGGAGTTTCCTTAAAAAACTGAAAATGGAACTCCCATTTGACCCTGTGATCCCACTTCTAGGAATATATCCCAAGAAACCAGAAACACCAATCAGAAAAGATATATGCACCCCTATGTTCATAGCAGCACAATTCACCATAGCTAAGATTTGGAAACAGCCTAAGTGCCCATCAGTAGATGAATGGATTAGAAAACTGTGGTACATCTACACGATGGAATACTATGCTGCTCTAAAAAGGAAGGAACTCTTACCATTTGCAACGTCATGGATGGAACTGGAGAGCATTATGCTAAGTGAAATAAGCCAGTCAATGAAGGAAAAATACCACATGATCTCACTCATTCATGGATAATAGAGACCATTATAAACTTTTGAACAATAATAGATTCAGAGGCAGAGCTGCCTCAAACAGATTGTCAAACTGCAGTGGGAAGGCCGGGGAGGGTTGGGGGGCAGGAGGTAGGGGGGTAAGAGATCAACTAAAGGACTTGTATGCATGCGTATAAGCATAACCAATGGACATAAGACACTGGGGGATAGGGGAGGCTGGGGGACTGTCTAGGGCGGGGGGATAAAATGGACACATATGTAATACCCTTTGTAATACTTTAAGCAATAAAAAAATTAAAAAAAAAAAAAGAAAAAAAAAAAGTTTTTATTGTTATAAAAGTTATTTAGATAAGCATCCTTGTCTATAATTTATTAAGTATTATTTCCTCAAAATACGTCCATAGAATTGTGATTAGAAATAAAAAAGAATAATTGTTTTCACACTTAAGACATATTTCTAAGTTACCATCCAAAATTGTACCAACTCACATTACCCCCAGAAGTATATCAGAGAACATTGACAATCCTTGGTACATAATAGCTATAGGCCAATATTTTCACAGTATGGTTTAAAAACCCTGACCCAGTCCTAGATTTTTTTTAAAAAAAGAATATTTCCTATTTATTTGCATTCTACATTTACTGTAATTTACTAATTATATTCAGAAAGATGCTCTATAGATCTTTATGGAAAATTACTTTTTTATATAACAACTAGAGGCCCAGTGCATGAAATTTGTGCATGGGCAGGGTCCCCTTAGCCCAGCCTGCACCCTCTCCAATCTGGGACCCCTCAGGGGATGTCCAACTGCTGGTTTAGGCCCGATCCCTCTCACAATCCTGGACTGCTGGCTCCTAATCACTCACCTGCCTGCCTGCCTGGTTGGCACTAACTGCCCCCCCCCCCCACCAGCCTGATCGCTCCTCACTGCCTCTGCATGCTGGCCTGATCACCCCTAACTGTCCCCACTGCCAGCCTGGTTGCTCCTAACTGCCTGCCCCTGCCACCCTGGTCACCCCTTAGTGCCCCCCCTACTGGCCTGGTCACCCCTTACTGCCCTCCCTGCCAGCCTGGTTACCCCCAAGTACCCCCCTGCTGTCCTAGTTACCTCTAACTGCCCCCTCTGCTGGTCTGGTCACCCCTCACAGCCCCCCACTGGCCTGGTCATCCCACATAGCCTGCTTGTTCAGTTGTTTGGTCATCCCTCACTAACCCTCCTACTGGCCTGGTCATAGACAGCCATCTTGTTGAGGGCATGAGGGTTAACTTGCATATTACCTTTTTATTATATAGGACTAGAGGCCTGATACATGAAATTCATGCAAGAGGCTCAGCCCTCACAGCCACAGTGGCTGTCTTGGCCCTCACAGCCCCGGCTTCGTCCCGAAGGATGTCCTGTCTAATTAGCATATTACACGTTTATTATTATAGATGAAGTCAAATTAGTGATTTTGTTATCTGATCAATCTCTTACTTCCATTTCTCTGTAAATTTCACTTACATCCTGAATATCACTAGAATGTAATAAAAAAATTTTACTAGCTGCTAGTGTGATTTCAGATGGTCAAAAAGGTCACCAAATAAATGTAAAATGTAATTCCATACTGTTTTGTGTATTAAGTTTCATTAACTTCATTAATTAATTTTTTGAAAGTTATATGGGAGAAGACTAATACATCTTGAGTGGTAACATGTGCCAGGTAGTGTGTGCTTCTCATTTTACATGTATAATCTCATTTAATCTTCACAAGTTTCTTAGGTAAAATTCACAGTATGCTGTTTTACTTGTGGGGAAACTGAGGCATAGAAACTAAGTAACTCTACTCAATCCACAAGAAAATAGCAGAGCCACAACTGAGATCCAGGTCTATCTTTCCAAGACTTCCAGTCAGGATGACAGTGTAAGTAAATGTGGTACTCAAATCCTCCCACTGCTACATCAAAATTACAAGTAAACTACTGAACAATCATCATTCATAACCACCTGAAATATAGCTGAATGGAAGTCCTACAACTAGGTATTTTAAAAAGAAGCCACATCAAGACTGGTAAGAGGGGAGGAGAAGAGTAATTGACTAGTTCCATACCCACTTGTGGGAGTTTAAAATCAGGAGGGAGATCTCAGCTGCACAGGTCCCCCTGAGCAGTGAGGAGTCCCAGCCCCACACCAGGCCTCCTAACCCAGGGTCCCAGAGCCAGGTGGAGGGGAGTGCATGGGAGCTTGGAGGCCCAGGTGCTGCCCAGGGCCCAGAGGTCAGCTGGGACCTGCCCTTCCATGCCAGACTCTCATGCTCCGATCACCAGCCAGGCCTAGGGACGGCACCCATGCACGAATTTCGTGCACCAGGCCTCTAGTATGATGTCAGATGTGTATGAGATTTACTAGGATGATCACATAGTAAGTTATACAATGTCTAATCACTGAAGTGTACAACTGAAACTAATATAATATTATATGTCAACTGTAATTGAAAAATAAAAATTGAAAAAATATATTTTTTTAAAAAAGAGCCCTTTCCACTTCACTCCATTGAATTCTGTAAAGTTAAGTCAACACAAGAGATACCACCTCCTATGATCAATAATCTTCATCAGCTCCCTAATACCTCATACTATGTTTGAGTCTATTTCTAACCAAAACCTTCTACCATGCACTAATATTACACCAGGAATATTCTGAAGATGTATCAGTAACTGATTGCACAGCACATTAGAAGTCCAAACACAGCCACTTAAAACAACACACCTATATAAAGTATAAGACATTAAAGATGCTTAAGACAGAGTGACTTACACCCAGTGGCTCCAATTTTAATGTTATCTATTAGTCTACCTGTAGATGTGTGCATTTTCTTATTTTACAATATTTGGGGAGAATATTAATGCTCGGAATACCCTCATTGTATCTCTGGCTGACATCTAAGAGTTCCACACAAATATCTGGGGGCAGTATTTGACTATCTTTGTCAAGGTATATGTTACTAAACATGAGGTCAGAAATAATCTAATGTATGAATCAACTTCTTTCAGACCATCTCCCTCTCTTTCTTCCCTTAAAAGGAGTGGCTTGCTTTTCAGTTGTTTGTTTCCCGTTACTTGGAATAAATTATTATCCCCTTGCATGAGAATCCTATAAACATTTGGGAAACAATCTTTGAGACAATTCTTTTTGTTCACAGGGGCCAACATGAGTACATTAAAGCTGTTGAGAATTTATAAGGTAGCAGCCTAGTTACAGAACTGGTATTGTCCCAGATAAGCTCATACAACAAGCCTTGTAAGGCAATTTATGATTACCCCCAAGTTTCTCAACCTCAACACTACTGACATTTTGAGCCAGGTGATTCTCTTTGGGGCGGGGGGGGGGGAAGTCCTTTGCATCATAGGATGTTCAGCAGCATCCCTGGCTTTTACCTAGTAGATGCCAGAAGCACTCCCACCCCAGTTGTAACAAAAAATGTCTCCGGACACTGGCAAATGTGCCTCCAGGTGGGGGGAAGGTAGTAGATAAAATATCTGCCAGTTGAGAACTACTTCTCTCAAGAAAGTGTCATTAACTCTTTAGTGAGGTACTGCTTCCAGTTTCCATTCAAAGCTGGTGGATAGGGTAAAGAAGAGAGTAAGGAAAGTCACCGGGTTGGACAGCGATGGTTAAAATAATAGGTATATCTATAAATAGATATGATATTAATGTCTCCCTTAATGAATTGCTGTAAAGAAGTATCAAGAAAAATATATTTGCTCTATTATTGAATAGCACCTATATTTGGGAAATATATTGGAATGGTTAAGAATTTAGTCTCTACAATAATATGGATTTTCATGTGAATCCCTGCTCTGCTAACTAATTTGGATAAGTTTCTTAGGAATTCTTTGTTTCAGTTTCCTCATTTATAAAATGGAGATTTTGATATAGTATTTGTTTCATTGGATTGTTGTGATGGTTTAATAATAGAATGTAAATAAAATACCCCCAAAAGATAGCTCCCTCTAAGTAAAAAACAAAACAAAACAAAACAAAACAAAACCTCTTGGAAACCTGTTTGACTAGTATTCTTTTTCCCCACCTTGATGTTTTGATTTTGAAAATACAAAAAAAAAATGTGGTACTATATATGTTGTTATAAGATAAACCATAGAAACTTGCCTGAATAATTATTCTGTCTGAATGGAATCTAACTTTCTTCTTTCCAAGAGGAAAACGAATTTCTCAATTTTTAATTTATTTGTGGTTATAAAAGAAAAATAGGCTAGGACAATGGTGGAACCCACTGAAGCTGCCCAAAGAACCTGTACTTCATACGCACCTGGAACTAGAGAGCCCCAACCACTGTTCAAAACTTGTGAGCTAAGAGACAGTGCCACAGCAACTGGCTGGCTTTTGGCCAGTCAAATCATGTTAGACCTGTTTACTTCATGTGTGATTGAGTTGGCTTGTGACAAAGCATGCAAATCATGAGGCCAAAACTTTGACCTTTTCCAGATTGCTAAGAAAATTTCACCAATTGAACTCATATATCTATTCTTTAAATCACAAATTTAATATTTAAGGTTCAACTACAAAGTAGGTAGCTATGCATTTGAAAGGAAAATAAAGAAATTGGTTTCAAAGGTACATAGAAATTTAGCACTCAAAAGGTCTCTTACAAGTATCCTCTATATTTTTCAGCCCCTCCTTTTCATTCTTTTATTAAGGTACCAAATCTAAAATCCCTAAGGGCCATGAGAGTAATATGAAAAATGTTCTGTTCCTGTCTCAGCCTCCCTAAATCACCCTCAAGTTTCACTGTCAACATTAACTCAACCTAGTACCTCAGTGCTTCAAGAATGAGAAGTGTAGAACCAGCACAGAGGGGATCTATATTGAGCCTTTGACAATGGGCTCCTGCACAGACCTTGAAACCCGGAAGCTGCTGATCTATGGAGATATTTCTCTAGCATTTGCTTCTCTTGCCTGCCTGATTCAAATCTGTTCAACTTAAAGGCATAGTATAAATCTCTTTGGTTTACTAAAGGTTTGGACTAAACTTTCATGATGTTCATGTCTTTCCACATTACTTCCACCCCCCAAAAAATAAAAGTACAAAGCAGAAAATCAAAATCATTACTATTTCCACCCACCAAAATGTAACATTTTGGTATATAAATAATTTAAAACTTTCCCTATGGAGATGTGTATTTTAAAATAACAAAGGATCATTTGATATATTCTTTTAACAAGTGTTTTCCTTATCTAATATATGTATTTTAAGTACTACATACTTGCAGAGAAATGCACAAATTGTAAGCATATAATTATATTTTTCACAAAATGAACATGTCCCATGTAATCATCACCCAGGTCAAGAAATAAAATATTACTGGCTTCCCAGTGTTTTGTGTTTCCCTCCAGCCATACTTCCCAAGCCCAAAGTAAAACATTATGTTGACTTCTTTCACTGTTTGCTACTTTTATGTTTCTGAATTTTTTATAAAAGAAAGTATAGAGTATGTACTTGTTTTTGTCTCTAGCTTTATATCACATTTCTCTGGCATATAATTAAAAGTGGAATTCCTGGGTCATAGACTATGTTAGTTTTAGTATAGAATGTCAAACTGCTTCCCAAAGTGCTTTAAGTTTACGCTCCTACTAGCAGTTCATGGGCATCCCAGTTGCTTTATAGTCTCACCAAAACTTGCTATTATCCATCTTTTTCATTTTATCCATTCAAGTGGATGCATATTTACGTCTCATCCTGTTTTCAATTTGCATTTCTCCTATGAATGACGATGTTGAGTAACTTTCCATAGATCCCCTCTGTGCTGGTTCTACACTTCTCATTCTTGAAGCACTGAGGTACTAGGTTGAGTTAATGTTGACAGTGAAACTTGAGGGTGATTTAGGGAGATTGAGACAGGAACAGAACATTTTTCACATTACTCTTATGGCCCTTAAGGGATTTTAGATTTGGTACCTTAATAAAAGTAGACATCCACTTTTGTGAAGTATCTGGTGAAGTATTCTAGATGTTTGTCTATTGGGTTGTGTGTTTTTATTGACTGTGTAGGAATTCTTTAGATAGTATTCTGGTTACACCAACTTGGTTGATTATATATATTGCAAACACCTCCTAATCTGCAACCTGTTTTCAAATTTTCTTAATGATGCTTTTGATTAACACAAGTTCTTAATTTAATGTTTAATTTTTCTAGCACCGTTTTTTATTGTGTTTTGTGTTCTGTTTAAGAAATCTTTGCCCAAAGCCAGTAAAATTTCCTCTTATGTTTTTTCCTAGTAACTGTTTTATCTTTCGCGTTTTGATCTGTGGTCCATCTGGAATTGATGTGTATAGGGTGTAATATGGAAGTGAGATTTCCTTTGTTTCTATTTGTAATCCAATAGGCTATGAATCCAGCATCATTTGTTGAAAAACTCCCCTTTCCCTGCTGCACGATAGTGCCCCTTTTGTCATTAGTCAAGTAACCATATACATATGAATCCATTTCTGAACCCTCTATTCTTCCCCATTGCTCTATTTACCTTATTTTGTGCCAATATCATGCTATCTTAGTTATTGTAAGTTTATAATAAGTCTTGTTATAAAACAGTGTATGTCTCCCTCTTTATTCTTCTTGCATTGACTATGATTGGTACTTTCCATAAAAACTTTAGAACAAGCATGCCAATTCCCACAAAGACACCTGCTGCAGTTTTAATTGAGAGTATTATGGAATTTATAGATCAATTTGGAATATTGGGATTTCCAAACTATGTGTCTGGTATATACCTCCATTTATTTAAGTCTTTTTGATATCTTTTGGTGACTTTTTGTAGTTTACTGTGTATTTTATCTAGCATATATTTTATTTTATTGAGGTATTTAATATTTTTATGGTATTTTAAATGTTATCTTAAAATTTTTCATTTTCTATTATTGCTTCTGGCATAAATACGATTTTATATTTGATCTTGTAGTCAATTATCTTAATAATTTACTTATTAATTGCAGTAGCTTGTTTACAGATTCTTTTGGATTATCCACATACACAATTCACCTGTGAATAATGACAGTTTTATTTCTTCCTTTTCAATTCTTACACCATTTTTTCCCTGCCTTGTTGCATTGGCCAGAACCCCTGGTACAATGATAAATGGGCATTTTTGTCTTATTCCCAATCTTGGTGTATACTGGGGGGAGTGGCTTTCAACATTTCATGGATAAACATGTTTCTTGTAGGCTTTTGATATATACTCTTTATCAAAATAAACAAGTTCTCCTCTCTTTCTGGTTTACTGCAAGTTTTATTTTTTAAATCTTGATGTTATTAAATGTTATTTTATGTATCTAATAAGATAAAATATGAATAGTTCCTTGATTCTGTTAATGTGAATTACATTCATTGATTTGAAAAGTTAAACTACCCTTACATTTCTGAAATAAATATAACCTATTTGGGCTATATTATCTTTTTAAATACAGCACTGCATTTTATTTGGTAATATGTTAGGATTTTTATTATATGAACTCTAACATGTTGTGAATATCTAAATATGGGTCTATTTTATCAATTTTTAATTTTTATTTATTATTGAATTTATTGATATGACCTTGGTTAATGAAATTATACAGGTTTCATATGTCCAATTCTACAATACATCATCTGTATAATGTATCATGTATTCACCACCTTCTATTTTATCAATATTAATGATTGAATTTGTTCCCATAATCATGTATCATAATGCAAGTTGTTTTTTAATTTTGCCATCATAAACAACATTGTGCTGAACATCTTCCTGCATACATAATTAACTTGTACTTATTTTCCAAAGTACTAAGTTGCATTACCTTCTTGGAATCACCTGAATTCAGCAGTAGCTTTATAAGTATCAATTGTCAAGGATCAGAACCCAGATTTCCTTATTAGTTTCTATAGGTTCCCTGAGTAGCAGAAGCTCCCTAAAGTATAAACTTGAGCTTACTACTATTGGCCTTGGCTGAAGATTGATATTTATTCAAAGGACAGAGCACCTGGAAAGTGAAAAAATTCTAAGCATCGTAGTGCTAAAATGGAAAATAATCTGGGAAAATACTTTATGAAACAATTGAATGTCATCTCTGGAAAACTCAAGTGAATAATGACAAGACCAAGGCAAATGAAGTCAGAAACACTGGATTTATATACCAGCTACCAGCTGTGTAATCTTAGGCTAATTAGTGTTTGCTGTAACTGAGTTTCTTCATCCATAAAATAAGAATATATTAATACTGGAGGATTATTAAGAGGATATAATGAGCCGCTCCTATTACTGAATCTTTTACAGATTTGGCATTCAACAAATGAGAGTTTTGTTAGTTTCTCTTTTGTTAAAAGACTTTTTAAAGATAATCTACAAAGAATTTAGTTTTCCTTTAAAGATGCTCAGAAAAAAAAGTATTTTTCTACATCAAGATCTTCCTTTGAACTTTAGTACATTTAAATAAATGGAAGACTTCCTATACTTGAAAACTGCCTGGAGAAAAAAAATATTTACTATCACTGACATCACTTATTTTGCATAATCATCAAAATGTCCATGTAAATATATTCTCTATGTGACTTTGTAACTTGTCATGTACGGCTAAAAAACCAGAATGAAATTCTAGTTCAGGGATGACTAATTAGGATCAGATTAGGTACTTCTTGGTTATGAAACTGTTGAGTCACACTCTCAGCCTACACCTTTTTTTCTTAACCATAAGTCTGATCTTCCTTCTATGAGTTGTTTTACTTTTTTTTTTTTTTTTTAGATTTCACATATAAGTGAGATCATAGAGTATTTGTCTTTCTCTGACTTATTTCACTCAGCATAATGCCTTCAAGGTCCATTCATGTTGTCACAAATGAGAGGTTTCCTTGTTTATTTGTTTTTATGGCTGAACAATATTCCATTGTAAATATATACCACAACTTCTTTATCCATTCATACATTGATGGACACTTAGGTTGTTTCCATGTCTTGGTTTTTGTTTTATTTTTTTAATAATGCTGCTAATAACATGAGGGTGTAGATATCTTGTTGAGTTAGTGTTTTTGTTTCTTTTGCTATATTCCCAGAAGTAGAATTGCTGGATTATATGGCAGTTCTATTTCCATTCTTTGAGGATCTTCTGCACTGTTTTACATGGTGGCTGTACCAATTTATATTCCCACCAACAAGGGTTCTTTTTTCTTCGTACCCTTGACAGCATTTTTATTTCTTGTCTTTTTAATGATGGCCAGTCTACACCTTTTGATCTGGAGATGGTGACATAAAATTTGCAGAAAGCACTTATGTATAATGCATTGCTTAATTATGTAAATTATACTTAATGGCAACCATAGTCTCTAAGGTAATGTCCACTGTGCTCATCTTCTTGCATTTCCACTTCTGGTCTTAGTTTTATCCTCTGGAGCTACAAAAGTTAGCACAAACCTTATTTATGTGACAATCTTTCAGCTGTTTCAAGTCAGTGCTCATTTCTCTGTGTACTTTTGAATCAGGATTATTATATAAATCCAGTTTACAGAAAAACAAACATAAAAGCACAGGTACAACCCATTTTCAAGAAATAATTTGTGATGTCTTATCCTATAGGATAAGACCATTCCCATGTTTGTCAAACAACCCCAATCAATAGTCTTATAAAAAAAAGTAGTCAGGCCCTAACTGGTTTGGCTCAGTGGATAGAGCGTCGGCCTGCAGACGGAAGGGTCCCAGGTTCGATCCCGGTCAAAGGCATGTACCTTGGTTGCGGGCACATCCCCAGTGGGAGGTGTGCAGGAGGCAGCTGATCGATGTTTCTCTCTCATCAATGTTTCTAACTCTCTATCTCCCTTCCTCTCTGTAAAAAATCAATAATATATATTGATATTATAATATATATATATATATTTTAAGTAGTCAGGTTTCAAAAAACACACACATGATAAAACTGACACTATCCTAATATCTTTTTGTGTAGCATCAACATTTAAATATCTGTCCAATTTTTAAATTTCTTAATAAATGCTGATTTATCAAAATGTTGAACTGATTATTTAGGGAAAGGAAAGGAGAGGTTATAAATGTCCTTTTCCCTTTTTATTTGTTTATACTAGAGAGTAAGAACAGTCCAAGCTGTAGGAAAACTGCTGAAGTACCATTGATGCTGAGAATTACTCTTCTTGAAGCCAATAATGTTAGAGCCCTAAGAGGCCTTTAAAATCACTAGTTCAACCTTCTTATTTTACAGATGAGAAAACCTAGCCACAGAGAAAGAAAATTATTTGTTTTTATATCCTTCAATTAGTCAGAAGTGGGACTGACTTCTCAATACCAATTGACTGCTATTCCCATGATTCTTTTTTTAATTTTTTTCCCTTTATTGAATAAGATATTACAAATGTGTCCTTATCCCACCAATGTCCCTTCATCACCCCAATCCTGCCCTCACCCTCACCCCCTGTTGTCCACATCCATCACTTATGCTTATATGCATGCATACAAATCCTTTGGTTGATCTTTCCCCCTCTCTTCTTCCCGCCTCTGACCTAATTTTTATCTTCAGGTGTAAGCTTATATATCACCTCTTCCAGGAAGCTTTCCCTAATACCTCAAGTTTAAGTTAGGTGACTGTGTGATATGTTTTCATACTTTGCTAAAATTTCTTTTTATCAGGTGTTATTATAGCTTAATATAAATATCTATTTGTCTGTCTCTCCCACTAAATTAGAAGTTCCTCAGGAATGAGAATCTAGATTTTTATCAGATCCCAAGCTTCAAGCACAATGTATAGGAAATCAACATCCTGATTTAATGCACGACTTTTATTTAATATGTAGACCCAGTACTGTCTTCAGTTTCTTCACAGCATGCCCTATAAGTCTTAGCCCTTCCCAGGACTAGTCATTAACTCCCTGAGGAAGCCATAAACTGGCCTGCCCTAAGCTCCACAAGGTATGGGTTTCTGTTAAAGTAGCTAAAGATAATATCTTGACTTAAGTAATGTTTCAGCTCCTGATCCCTTAAGGCAGAATGACCCCCTGGCTGCTTTCCCAGGGGACCAGACAGAAGGGCGCCAGAGCAGACCTCAGAGTTGTCCTCTGACCAATCAGCTCCCAGGACAACCCTAAATCCCTAACCCACAGCGTCTGATGATTTTGCCTTATATGATCTGTAACCTACATGCCATCAGGAAGTTCGGGCTTCCAGGTGATACCGTTCATAATAAAATACCCAATCTTTCTCCACTGCAATTCTTGGTGTTTAGTGTTCAGTTTTGCCAGCACTGGGTGGACTTACATTTTCTGTTAGATAACACATAGCACATGGAAAGTGTGCAACAAGTGTTTATTAAATTTGAAAGGTAACACCTGCCTGCCCTCTAGGGTCACATAGTCTCATTCTTAGATCAGTGTGATAAATTTTAGGGCAGCATCCTCAAAAAGAGGTCTTACCCCAGCTCTGAGTCAACTCTGTTGCCTCTAAATGCCAAAGTGGTTTGAGCCAATACATAGTGTGTCCTTGATGGTTTCCAACTGAACTAATGTTACAGATACATTTCTAAATGTATTCAAAGCCCAGGGAATGAATTTCTTCATTTATCCAACAAGTATTTATTCAGTGATTATATGTAAAGCATTGTTCTTTCTAGGCATTGAACATCCAGCACAGTTAATAAGACATAACAAACAATCCTTGCCCTCATGAAGGTTATTTTCTAAGTTACAGAATATTATCTATAAATAAAATTTTTTAAAGGTTTGGAGTTTCTTATGGTGACCTATGAACCAGGGGGTCATGGTTCAATTCCTGGTCAAGTCACATGCCCAGGTTGCGGGCTCAATCCCCAGTGTGGGGAGTGCAGGAGGCAGACAATCAATGATTCTCTCTCATCATTGATGTTTCTGTCTCCCTCTCCCTTCCTGTCTGAAATCAATAAAAATATATATTAAAAAGCTGATTAATATTTTCCACTCACTGGGGCCCCTTTGAGTAAACATTGAAAGAAGCCAAGATTGCCCAAGGCTACTCTCTTGTAAGTTTAAGTGTATTCAGTCAATCAGTCTCAGACAATCAATCCCCAGTCATTTAGAAATAGACAGACAAGGTAGTTTCCCTGTGCAAAAGCATTCACCAAAATGGAGGGCAGCGGGTGTAGAGTAGGGTGGGAAAACACATTCATTCTATAATTAATGACTAAAGATAATTTAGGTTAATAAATGGATAGAGGCTTATTTAAATACTAGGGGCCCAGTGCACAAATTTGTGCACCTTGAAAGGAACTGTGGGCCATGAGGCTGTAGTGAGCCCCTCCCGCTGTGGCCCCCAGTCCCCTGTCTGCCAGCAGCCTTGCTCCCTCCACCACTGCTCCCACTTGCTGATGGTGTGGAATGATTGGGGCTGGGCCCAGCAGCTGGTGCAAACTTCAGTGGCTGCTGTCCCAATACCCCTCAGGAGCAGGGGGAGGTGGAGAAGCCCTCAAGGGCGATCAGGGCCTGCAGCTACCACTCGCACCCACTGATGGCACCGAGTGATCAAGACTGGCACCAGGCACCAGCTGTGGGTGCGAGTGGGGCCGTCGCCAGTGGGTGCAAGCACCGGGTGGGACCACAGCACGTGGGAGCAAAGAATTTTCAGTAACCACCAGAGGCTCACCCTGATGACAGTGACCAGTGCCCTAGCTTTGTCTGGTGCCCCTGCTCACCTGCTCCACCATCCCGCCATGGCCAATGCCTGCCATGTTCCTTGCTCTGCCATCTACTGCCAATGCCCACCATGTTCTGCGTGTGCCCCCTGATGGTCCACGTGCGTCATAGTGATCGGTTGTTCAGTTGTTGGGTTCAGCTATTCGGTCTATTTGCATATTAGGGTTTTATATAGAGAGATTATAAAAAATACCAAATATAAAAAAAGATCAGTTGATATAAGAAAGTTGCCTTGAGCAATTACTATATGTTGGACATTGTGCTAAACTGAGAGGCATGCAACAATGAATAATACAGTCCATGCCCTCCAGCCACTTACAAAAAGTTGTAAATCAGCAGACAACAGAACAATCCTAATAGTTTCAACAATCTCTTAGACCTCAGCTTCTACCTTTTCCCCCTTTCTTACTTCAATCCCGCCCACTGGGATAGAATACTGCACTCCTGGGTCTTTGTTCTTGCTGTTTCTTCTCCTGTAATGTTAATCACACAGGTATCTCTGTGGCTCACTCCCTCACTTCCTTCAGGACTTTTCTCAAATATCACCTTAACAGAGAGGCTCTTTATGGCCACCTGATAGGAAAAAAAATCACTCACTAGGGGTTTCTCCACAATGCTTACAACCTTATGAAATTCTATTTATTTGCTTATTTGTTTATTACCTGTTTCCTCCAACTACAATCTAAAACCATGAAGCAGATACTTGATCTGTTGTATTTATTTCTGTGTCACTCACACCAACAATAGTGCCTAGCACCAAGTAGAAATTCCATGTTTATTGAATGAATTATACTGTCCAGTCTTTCTAGGAACTGTGCTAGGCACTTTAGGTGTTTGAACTCATTTACTTTAATCTGCACTACCATCTGACGAAGTAGATAGCATTAGTTTCATTTTCTAGATGACAAAACTGGAGCACAGAGGTTAACTGGGTGCCTAATCTTTAGTACCTGTAAATATATTATGTTACATGGCAAAGAGGTATTAAGGATTGCAGGTAGAATTAAGGTTGATAACCAATTTACCTTAAAATAGGGATATTAACATGGACTATCTGAGTGGGTACAATGTAATCAAGAAGGTCCTTAAAACTGAAGAGAAGGGCAGAATAAAAAAGTCAAAGTGATATGTTTTGAGAAGAACTCAACTTGACATTGCTAGTTTTGCATATGGAAGGAGGGGGCCACAAGCCAAGGAAGGTGGACAGCCTCTAGAAGCTGGAAAGGCAAGGGAATGAATCCTTCCCCAGAGCCTACAGAAAGGAACTAAGCCCCACCAACACCATGATCTTAGCCTAATGAAACTCCTGTCATACTTTTGTCTTCTAGAACTGTAAAACAACAAATTTGTGTTGCTTTACACCACTAAATTAGTGGCAATTTGTTACTACAGCAATACAAAAAACACAAATATACTGAGTTACCGAAAATGAATTAATTTGTGATAGACATATTTTAATTCAGTTCTGTCCAACTCATATGGTCTACACTGTTCCAGACAGTACAAATGCTATGAGAATTCAGTGAAAATAGAGATCACTTATTACAGAGAATGAGCAAAGACTTCATGACTGAGTTAGACTTTGAATGGGGCCTTGAAGCATTAGTAGGGCTTCAAATAGTGAATATATCAAAACAGACCAATTTCTTTCAATCAAGGAATGAATACACAAGGTGCAGTGTATTCATACAATGGAATAATACTAAACAATAAAAGAACCAATTGCTATAGATAAATAACATACATAAATCGAATAGACACTTTTCTGAGAGAAAGAAACCAGACAAAATACAGTGCATAACATATGGTTGCAATTATATGAAGTCCAAAAACAGGCAAAGCTAATCTATATTGTTAGAAATCCAAAAGTGGTTTCTGGGAGGGAGGAAAACTAATTGGAAAGGAGCACAACAGAACTTTCTAAGGTGAAAAAATATTCTTATTTGGGGGTGATAGTTATATGAATGTCTAGAATTTTCAAAACGCATGAAACTGAGCACTTAAAATTTCTTCATTTTATTGTGTTAATTATATCTTTTAAAAAGTGTAGTGTGAAGACGGGTAACCTTTCAACAAAAAAGCATGAGCAAGGGCTGAGAAGCAAGTTATGTGGATCAAATTTAGTAAACCAAAAGTAGTGCATTGGCTTAGAGAAATTCCTGATTCCAGCTGCACATTGCAATCACTTTGGGAGCTATTCCAAATACAGAAACCAGTGCCAATACAGAAATTCTAGTTTTAATTGACTTGTGGTGAGCCCAAAGCATCAGTACTTTTATAAGCTCCGCAAACAGTTCTTATATGAAGTCAGATTTCAGAATCAGGAGCTTAGAGGCAGAACTAATAGATGATGTAAAAGAGACAAATTATTAATGTCCTGGAACACATGCTAAGGAGTTTTAGTTTACTTAGATGGAGATACAGATACACTGAAGATTTTTAAACAGAAGAGAGAAAATAATCAGAGGTATGAATTAATAATATTCACCTCACTCATGTGAGAGTGAGAGGTGGAGAGGTGGATTAAAAGGCTGGCCTAATGATCCAGGCAAAAGGTAATATGAGGCAGAACTAATGTGGTGACTTTGGGAATAGAAGAGAGAGCAGACACGCTTCTTCAGCCATTCAGCCAGTGGTTTTTTATTTTAAATATATATATTTTTATTGATTTCAGAGAAGAATGGAGAAGGAGAGAGACCGAAACATCAATGATGAGAGAGAATCATTGATTGGCTGCCTCCTGCATGCCCCACACTAGGGATCAAGTCTGCAAGCCGGGCATGTGTCCTGACTGGGAATCGAACCGTGACCTCCTGGTACACAAGTCGATGCTCAACCACTGAGCCATGCTGGCCAGGTGGCCAGTGATTTTTTCATCTATCTAAAGATATGGATGAACAGATTATATGGATTAATGCATTCATTTATTCAGGCAATCATATTGGACATTAATCTGTCAATCTCTAGAAATAGACAAAAAGATATACTGTGCCTCTCTCAAACTTACATTCTAATGGAAAGTACAAATACTTTAAATGCCAGAGGCATTTTGGCTATATGGGAAGGGGTTGAAAGAAGGCGAAAAATTTAAGGATGATTATGGATCTAAAAGGAAGACAAAAGGAGGAAAGACTTCTTTTAGATAAAGAAGGGAAAGAATGAAGACAAGAAGTTTGTTTTGTCTTATTTTTACTAGTTTGTATTTGTGGTGTTTGTGGCATATCTAGATGGAAATGCTTAGATAATGAAAGACTTGGAGCTAGAGCTTAAGAGAGAGGACTAGAATGGAGAGAATACTAGGCTCACTCAAATTAGTAACATTGGTTAATGGTCAAAGTATAAAGACAGAAGAGGAAGGAAACAAAGAATAAGCCCCCAGGAATGCCCATTTCAATTGTTGCAACAGATAACATCAAATAAGAGCAATAACTGGGAGAGTGTGGTGATATGGAAGTCAAGGTGGGGATCAATGATGTAGACACCGAAGTGACATTGGTAACTAGATAAGCTTGTTGAATTGGAAATTAGAAAGTCATTAACAAAGCTGCTTCACTAGAATGGGTAGGGATAGATTAGAAGGAGTTGAGGGATATGCCGCATTTAAACCATCCTGATAGACAGCCCAGCCTCTCAGTTTCTGGAGTGACCTGGATCCTCTTCTGTCTGGTTATGAAACCTTCCAAGGGATGTCTTTGAATCTGCAAAACAGAGAAGTGAACATTTAGCAAAAAAGCTATATTCCACCAGTGACAAAATATCTGGGTTCAAATCCTGACTCTGTCACTTATTAGCTGCTTGATCTTAGATATTTGACTATTAGAAGTGATGTAGTGGAGGAGTGAAGTGACGTCAGCACAATGGCAGCATAGGAAGTTTTACTGCAGTGGCCCCTGGTGACTCCCGTGACACCAGACCCCCAGCAGGCTCCTGTGCTCACCCTGGCACCTGCCTACTCCAGCAGCCCCAGGCACCTACAAGGCTCCAGGCAACTTCCACAGTAGAGCTGCTCCCTGCATGCTTCGGGAAACACAGGCCTCTCTCTCCCTGGCACCTGGGTTTTATGACACCAAGCTGCCAATGGACTCTCCAGACCCTGGCCCCCATTATTCCTCCCTCAAGTCCAAGCAGCCCAGTGTAAAGAGAGACACCTTCGCTATGGGAGACGGAGTGTGAAGTGAGTACCCAACTTCAGCATAGACCCCAGAGCCAGCTGCCACAATACCAGACCAATTCTCACAGCCCTAGTTGGCTCCCTGCAGGCTCCAGTGGGGCAAAACAGCCATCATGGCACCAGGCTTCTGGTGGACAGACTTCAGGAACCCAGACCTGCACCTGTCAGCACCAGTGGCTCCAGGAAGCTCTTAGTGCTTCAGACTCTCCGAGGGCCCCTGCAACCTCACGTTTCCAGCACACATGGGTGCCAGCCAGCTCCTGCAGTCCCAGGTGCTTCAGTGGCCAGTGTAGCTCCAGGCAGTTTTCTTGGCTCCAAGATCACAGAGAGCTCCTGTGAACCCAGGCCCCTGATTCACTGCAGTGCCTGTTTGCTCCCTTGGACCTAGAGGTAGGTTCAGTGGCTCTGGGGGCTTATGGCCCACCCCAGTACAGGCTGACACATGTGGCACCAAGCTCCCAGTTGGCTCCTGTGAACTGCAAAACCATCCAGCTGCTGTCACACCTGGTCATTCCTGGTATATCCCAGAATCAGCCAGACCCTTGACCTTAGATGAATCCTGTGGCCTCAGGTTTCTAATCTATGCCCATGAACCCAGGCTCCAGTGGGGAGCCTCTGAACCCAGGGTCCCAGTAAGGTCTAGCACCAGGCTGAATATCACTATCCCAGGTTTTTGATTCACCCCAACATCAGGCTGCTCAAGGACTTCAGCAGCAAGCCTGCTCATAGACATCACCAGACTGCCCACCCAGAATCACTGGACAGGCTGCCTGGGGAAGGGCTTTGCTTGCCAAAGCCAACCTGTAAAGACTGGAAGTGGTGACTACATCTTCAAGTACACAGACATCAACCCAAGACCACAAGAATGATAAATAATCAGGAAAATATAAACCACAAAAAAGAAACTAATAAAATTCAGTAGGTAGGAAGAAATGGGTATGGGAAAAAGATTATAGCTGATTCTGGATCCTAAATAGAAAATTTTTCTTCCTGTAGTTTTTATAAAATATGAATTCTAAAATTTCCTATTACCCTATTTTACTTTATGAGAAAGAATGACTTCAGGTAATGAAAAAAATATATGGCTGCAACTCCCTCACCACAGGACCTTTGCACATGCTATTTCCTCTGCCTCAGCCAGTGCCACCCTCCTCACCTAGTTAACTCATACTCATATTTGAATTCTTAGTTTAAATACGACTTCCCCTGGGAAGCACTTCTTTGGCCTCTCCATCAAGGATATGTTTCATAGTGCTTTGAGGCTCTTTTTTTAAGATTTATTACATTTGCAATTTTAAATCTATTAGTGTGATTATTTGATAACTATTTGACATAAAGTAAATATTCAATTTATATTTAGTAGGTACATTGCTGAATGAGTGTGATCTTCAGAAAATATGAGCTATAACAAATCAATTTGCCTAGGCTTTTAGCAACAAATATAAAAGGACTTTCTTACATAATAGAGAATTGTACTGTTCAAATCACCGCCCTAGATCTCCTTTTTGAGAAATTCCTTCAAAGTTCATAATGTATGTTTTTAATTTATTCATTCTTTGAGAATAAAAATGAGTTTTGGAAACATCAGAAGTTATAATTTGCCTACTGTGCCTTAGAGAAACCTAAATTATTAGAAAGATGGCTACACAAAGAGTATCACCATTTGGGTCCCAAACTGAGCCATGTTCTTAAAGTGAAACTGATATTCTTATGTGGCTTATAACCAGCTTCTGAAGACAATTAGGAAAGGAGTTATACACATGATTAAATATTCTCACCAGGTTTTTCAATTTCCTGATATTGTCATTGTTACATATACTATACTTATCTGCTTCATTTGGTACCCATGAAATAAATGATTGGTGAATATGAGCCTTTATGACAATTCTTTATATTTTGTTGATGTATTTGGAAACCTATAGTCCTTCCTATATTACCATAACCAACATCATTGTTCCTGACCCTTGTATTCCTCAAGCTACTCCAGCTTAGGGGTAATGATAGGATCACAGTAATAGTCATAAAGCATGGCTCTGCCTCCATCCATTCTGTAGAAATGATAACCTCCAATCTCCTTCAGACGTCTTCCAAATATTTCTGGGAACACACAGAGGGTATTTTTCATGTGCTCTCTAGCTACCCTATGACAGTAATGATTCTCTTCCCCTCTCCCTCCTCACCTGCTGTAACTCTCCTTGACAAGGTAATGCCACTAATGCCAAAAAGTCCCAGCTATGCTGCTGATGCTCAGGAAAGGGATTACTGATGCTGATGCCTGACAGAGGTGCTGCTTCCTGGTTCAGTGTCTATACATATCTACATCGAGCCTGCCACTGTCCACTTTGAAGGGCACTGATATCTACAAGGGCACTGGCTCCATTGCTGCTGAAACCACTCATCTGGTTTTCGATTTCTGCAGGAGTCACTGGCACCACCATTGGTGACAGAGAGCATTCTCAGCTACCTAGATTGGAATGGAAACAGACCTTTTTGCTTTTACTCAATGTCATTGCATCCTATCAGGCTCTCAGGCAGGACCCCAGATAGTGGGCCAAAGGACGACCTGAGTTGTAAGTGCACATATTGAGTTCAGAAACCCTCTCTTTTTTCAAACCATGGTGCACTGTTCTTTTAACCAAACAAGGATGCCTCTCACTTCTTTTCAGTGAAAGTACATTCTGATGATGGATATGTGTATGCCATAGATTGTGGCAATAGTTTCACCAGTGTATGCTTATCCCTCCAACCAAGCTCATTAGGTTGTATGCATTAAATATGTACAGCTTTTTGTATGTCAATCCTACATTAGTAAAGTGGTTTAAAAAATAAAACAAATGAATCCTGTTTTATCTCACAGTTCTTTTCAAATAAGCCTCTGATGGGCATTTCTACCAGGCCTGCTGTCCTGCTCAGATGTACATGATTTCTCGTGTGTGTGAGGGGGCGGGGAGGGGGGTGTAGGCTTCAGGAAATGTTTCTGCTCATATCTAGGGTTACATAGTGTCATCAAAGTTATTTTTGACCTGTGGAAGGAGAAGGGGAGGCATCTGATTAGTGAAATATATTGAACTATATACTCTTCAACATAAAACTTTAGTTTGAGGGTAAGGATGTTAAAATAAGCAATACTATAGGCTCTGGAGCCAAGAGGAGAATTGATAGATTATTTATACGTGATAAAATTGAGGGGGGGAAATGAATGAAAGTGCATTTATATAAATCTACTAAATTCCTCCTTTATTTGTTCACAGCTCTTATCTATTTAATTGTACCCATTTGTTGGAAAATAATATAAGTAATTACATTGAAATTATTATATTGAATAACCCTTGTTATGGTTGTGCTAACATAAAATCTAAAGTTACTACTACTACTAATAGCTAATATTTATCTAGCCAGCACATACTACTTGCTAAGTGCTGTGATGTATTTGTGGATTTTTTTTATTTCATTCGTACAAATCTTTGAGATAGTTTCTATGTTCTCTATCATGTTATAGATGAGGAAACTGAGTCTTAGAAAAAATAAATAACCTTTACAGGGACACAAAGCTGGTAACAAAGAAGCCAGAAATCAAACACAGACATACCACAAAGCCTATGCTTGTAACAACCTCCCCTTAAAATTACTGAATACTACTAAGGCCTGAGTTGCAAGAGCAAAAGGTGAAGAGCTCTTACCTGATGACCTAGAATGGATGAAGTCCAGATTTCCGTTGTCCTGCTATGGTGGGTTACCTTGTTACAGATTGATGCTTCCACTGGAGACAACTACAACAGACATATTGAAAAATCATCCTATATAATAAAAGCCTAATATACTAAGTGTCCAGTTGTCCAGTCAGCCATTCAACCAAACAAAGCATAATATGCTAATGATATGCTAAGGCCTCTCAACCACTCACTATGATGTGCACTGACCACTAGAGGGCAGAAGCTCCAACTGGTAGGTTAGCTTGCTGCTGGGGTCTAGCCCAGGGGTGGGCAAACTTTTTGACTTGAGGGCCACAGTGGGTTCATAAACTGGACCGGAGGGCCGGAACAAAAACATGGATGGAGTGTTTGTGTGAACTAATATAAATTCAAAGTAAACATCATTACATAAAAGGGTACGGTCTTTTTTTTTTTTTAGTTTTATTCATTTCAAATGGGCTGGATCCGGCCCGCGGGCTGTAGTTTGCCCACGGCTGGGCTGGACACACCCAGGAGCCCTCCCGTGGTCCCTCCCCAAACTGTCCAACTTTCCGTGTCCCTCCCTGGCCCTGATCATGCACCAGTGGGATCCCTCAGCCTGGCCTGTGCCCTCTCGCAATCCAGGCTGAGGGAGCCCCAAACCCCCGAGTGCATGAATTTCGTGCACAGGGCCTCTATTCTGAAATAAGAAAACAATCCCATTTGCAATTGCATCAAATTAAGTAACAAATCTAGGAATAAAGTTAATGAAGGCGGTAAAAGACCTGTACTTGAAAAATTATAAAGCACAAAAGAAAGAAATTGAAGAAGATACAAATAAATGGAAACATATACCAAGCTCATGGAAGTGACATATTAACATCATTAAAATGTTCATTCAACACAAAGCAACCTACAGATTCAATGCAATCCTTATCAAAATACAAATAGCATTTTTCACAGAACTAGAACAAATAATCAAAAAATGTATACGTAACCACAAAAGACCCAGAATAGCCAGAGCAATCTTGAAAAAGAAGAACAAAGTTGGAGGTATCATGATACCTTATATCAAACTATACTAGAAGGCTATAGTAATCAAAACAGCATGGTACTGGCATAAAAGCAGACACATAATGAATGGAACAAAATAGAGAGCCTAGAAATAAACTCATGATGATATGGAATAAAGACAACCTCTTCAATAAATGGTGTTGGGAAAACTGAACAGATACATGCAAAAGAATAAAACTGGGTCACTTTCTTATACCATATATAAGAAATAAACACAAAACACATTAAAGATTTAAATGTAAGAATCCAAAACATGAAACTCCTAGAAGAAAACATAGGCAGTAAAGACTTTGAATTGCTCTTAGTAATATTTTTTTCTGATATATCTCCATGGGCAAGGGAAACAAAAGAAAAAAAAAACAAATAAGACTACATCAAACTAAAAAGGGTTTGCAGAGTGAAGAAAACAAAACTAAAAGACAATCTACTGATTAGGAGAAGATATTTATCAATGATACATCTGATAAGGGGTTAATATCCAAAATATATAAGAATCTCATACAACTCAGCCAAAAAACAATCTGATTTTAAAAAATGGGCAGAGGACCTGACTAGACATTTTTCCAAAGAGGACATATATATGACCAACAGACATGAAAAGATGCTCAGCATCACTAATCATCAGAAAATGCAAATTAAGTTCTTTTTTAAAGTATTTTTATTTTAATAATGTTTATAAGGTTTAAAACTACAACGAACATGATCTTCATCAATAGGAGAGTTGCCAAATAAAATATATCCATACAGTTAAATAACATGCAGTAAGAAAGCACAACTATAACACTTTCATGGAAGAAGCTACAAGACAGACATATTGAGCAACTTGCACAATACATATGCACATACAGAATGTGCTTCAAAAGTGCCCCCAAAACAATACCACATATGATTTGTTCTTTTATCATGCTTGTTTTTAAAACAACTTATTACAACATAATTGGTAATTAGCAAACTACTTCTTGACCATAACACAAATTTCATGATTGCTTAAGTTCAATTTCATTCATGAGAAACTATGTAAAACCAAAATGAGATATCACCTACACCTGTCAGAATGTCTATCATCAATAAATCCACAAACAAAATGTTGGTGAAGATGTGGAGAAAAGGCAACCCTCATGCATTGTTGGTAGAAATGCAGATTGGTGCAGCCTCTATGGAAAAACAGTATGGAATTTTCTCAGAAAATGAAAAATGAAACTGCCTTATGGCTCAGAGATTCCCCTTCTGAGTATATATCCAAAGAAACCCAAAGTACTAATCCAAAAGTATATATGTATCCCTGTGTTCATTGCAGCATTCTTTACAATAGCCAAGATATGGAAGCAACCTAAATGGCCATCAATATATGAATGGATAACGAAGATGTGATATTAAAAGTATAATATGCTAATTAGAGTAGACAGCCAAATGACTTTCTGGATGAAGCCGGGGCTGCCAGGGCCAATCCCCTTACAAGGAACCCCACCTGTTCATGATCAGGGCTGGGGAGCAACTGTGGGAGGGTTCCAGGGAGTGTCTGTCCCGTCTCTCGTCCAGTCCTGATTGGCCAGACCCCAGCAGCAAGCTAACCTACCAGTCGGAGCATCTGCTCCCTGGTGGTCACCATATATATATATATATATATATATATATATATATATATATATATATATATAAAATTTACTTAGCCATAAAAAATCAGAATCTTATGGACCTAGAGGGTATTATGATAAGTAAAATAAATCAGACAGAGAAAGACAAGTGCCATATGATTTCACTTATATGTGGAATTAAAAAAAAAAAACAGAAACAAATTCATAGATACAGAGAACAAATTGATGATTGCCAGATAAGAGGCAGTTGGGGGATGGGTAAAAAGGTTGAAAAGGGGATTGAGAAGTACAAACTGGAAGTTACAAAATGGTCATGGGGATGGAAAATACAGCATAGGGAATGCAATTAATAATATTGTAATAGTTATGTGTGGTGTCAAATGGGTGCTTAGACTGATTTGGTGATCACTTCATAAGTTATATAAATATCTAATCACTGTGGTACACATGAAACTAATTTAATATTATATGTCAACTGTAATTGAAAACTAATTACAAATAAACTAAAAAAATTACCTGAAGGAACCTGAGAGATGCCAAGCAACTGGAACTTGAGAGACCAAGATGTCAGAAAAAGGAAACACAGAGAGGTGAGCCAAAACTCTATGAGAGGCTCTTTCCTTCAGGGTATTTGCCTATTATATAGCTTTAGGGTGAGAGATTAACATGGCAGATGGCTGTGGTTTAGAGGCACAGAAGTTAACAGAGTTTTTGGCAAACTTAGTGGACTAGAAGAAAAAATGGACTTTGGGGCTGCCATGGAAATCAGAACATCCCAGACACCCCACCACCAACACCACCAAAAAAAAAAATCAACCATATTCTGCTCTTTTCCATCTTAAAGATTTGCTGAATTGCTCATTTATGAAGGGCAGCAGGCAAGGTAAGAAGCTAAGTACAGTCATATGATACATAATGACATTTCAGTCAATGCCAGATTACATATACCACAGTGTTCCCATAATATTATAATGGAGCTGAAAAATTCTTATTGCCTCATGACTTCATAGCCATTGTATTGTAATTTTGTAGCACAAAGGTTGCAAAAATCAACAAGGCTGTGGTTGAGTTGGCAAACAACTTTAACCTGGATGGGTGAAGATGACATTGAAGAGATTCAATGTCAGTTCCTGATGGGTTGCCTAATGAAGAGTTGTTGCAACTAGAACATGAATGCATAGCTGAAAAAGAGGCAAGAGAAAAAGCAACTGTAGGAAAAGGAAAAATAAGAACCCCCCAAAAAGTTCAGAGTAGTGGAGATTAGCAGAAGATTTTGCAGACCTCAACAAGCTCCTTAAAAGTATGGAAACATGGATCCCACCACAGATTTCCATGAATAGAGAAGAATGTTCATGGTACATTATCTGCTTACAAGCAAATCCATGATGAAGAAAAGAAACAAAGCAAGGAAACCTCCATAAGCATGCTTCTGAAAAGAGTGACACCTCTCACGAAGAGCCTCAAGCAGGTCCTTCAGGAGGTGTTCCAGAAGAAGGCATTGTTATCATAGGACATGACACCTCCATGTGTGTTATTGCTCCCTGAAGACCTTCCAGTGGGACAATATGTGGAGGTGGAGGACAGTGATATTGATTATCCTGATCCTGTGTGGGCCTAGGCTAGTGTGTGTCTTTATGTCTTAGGTTTTGTTTTTTTGGGGGGTTTTAAGTGACATTATAAGATTATTTTTTAATTTTTATTTTTCAATTACAGTTTACATTCAATATTATTTTGCATTAGTTTCAGGTGTACTGCATAGTAGTTAGACAATCATATTCTTTACAAAATGTTCCCACAATATTTCTAACACCCACCTGGTACCATACATAGTTATTACAATAAAATTGACTATATTCCTTATGCTGTACTTTACATTCTTATGTTATTTTGTATCAATAAAAGTTTGCTTTCAACGGGGGAAAAAGGAAACATATGCAATACTTTCAACAATGATTTGTTTTAAAGTTTGCTTCACAAAAACATACAACGGGGTAAAGACAATCTATTCAATAAATGGTATTGGGAAAATTGAACAGATACATGAAAAAATATGAAACTAGACTACCTTCCTACACCATATACAAAAATAAACTCAAACTAGCCAAAGCCGGTTTGGCTCAGTGGATAGAGAGTCGGCCTGCGGACTGAGGGGTCCCGGGTTCGATTCCGGTCAAGGGCATGTACCTGGGTTCCGGGCATATCCCCAGTGGGAGATGTGCAGAAGGCAGCTGATGGATGTTTCTCTCTCATCGATGTTTCTAACTCTCTATCTCTCTCCCTTCCTCTCTGAAAAAAATCAATGAAATATATTTAAAAAAATAACTAAATTAAATACTTAAATGTAAGACTCAAAGCCATGAAACTCCTAGAAGAAAACATAGGCAGCAAAATCCTGGAAATTTCTCTTAACAATACTTGTTCTGATATATCTCCTCAGGTAAGGAGACAAAACAAAATAAACAAATGGAACTCCATCAAACTAAAAAGTGCTTGCACAGCAAAGGAAACAATCAACAAAATGAAAAGTCAACCTATTCAATGGGAGAAGATATTAGCCAATGATACATCTAACAAGGGGTTAATATACAAAGTTTATAAAGAACTCAACACCAACAATCAAACAATCTGATTTAAAAATGGGCAGAGGACCTAAATAGACGCTTCTCCAAAAAGGACATACAGAAGGCCAATAGACATATGAAAAAAAATGCTCAACATCACTAATCAACAGAGAAATAAAAATGCAATGAGATAGCACCTCACACCTGTCCAAATGGCTATTATCAATAAGTCAACAAACAACAAGTGTTGGCGAGGATGTAGAAGAAAGGGAACCCTTGCACATTGTTGGTGAGAATGCAGATTGGTACAGCTGCTAGGGAAAACAGTATGGAGGGTCCTCAAAAAATTAAAAATGTAACTGCCTTATGACCCAGCCATTCCACTTCTGGGTATATATCTGAAGTAACCCAAAACACTAATTCAAAAAAATATATGCACTTCTATGTTCAGTGCAGTATTATTTACAATAGCCACTATATGGAAGTAACTCAAGTGCCCATTAATAGACAAGTGGATAAAAATGTGGTGTTTACATATATACATATTACTCAGCCATAAAAAAGAATGAAATCTTACCATTTGCAACAGCATGGATTGACCTAGAGGGTATTATGTTAAGTGAAATAAGTCTATCAGAGAAAGACAAATACTATATGATTTCACTTATATGTGGAATCTAAACAACAATATAAACAGTCAAACAAAACAGAAACAGACTCATAGATATAGAAAATAAACTGATGGATACCAAAGGGAAGTGAGGTTGGAGACTGGGTGAAAAAGATGAAGAGATTGATAAGTACAGATTGGTAGTTACAAAATAGTCATGGGGATGTAAAGTATAACATAGAGAATATAGTAAATAATATTGTAATAACTATGTATGGTGGCAGGTGGGTACTGGAAATGTCAGGGGAAAACACTTCGTAGAGTATATGATTGTCTAACCACTATCTATACACATGAAACTATTACAAATAATATTCAATGTAAACTGTACTTGAAAAATAAAATCTACCAAAAAAAGATTTTAAAATGAAAAATAAAATAAAAGGGGAAAATATGTTTGCTTCCAATCATGATGAGATCTTCTGAATACTTAGGAAATAAACCTTTAGTTGGGCTATTTGCCATATATCAAGTGGTTGTTTTGAGCTAACGGTGCCTTAGCTACCACTATTAATTGGGAATATTAAAGAATATATATAATATAAAGATGTAGAGAGTTTATACTATGAACTCTCCATGGGACTAGCACATAGCCCAGCAGCAAAGTAAATACATTTCCAAGGCATTCAAAGTCAATAATTCAGTTCATGTTTTCCCTCTGTTCAGCCTAGTCTGCAAACTTTGCCCTCTGGCTTCTACTTAATCATCAACTAAACACCTCAGAGGAGGTTTTACACTTAATTACTACTTGCATTTTGATTAGAGTACTGTAGTTAAGAAGTGAAAAAGCAGAGAGGAATTGTAAGTAATAACTGACCAGACCATCCCAAACCATCTGTGACAGCTCTTCTAGTCTGTTTCAAATAGTTACCTGACACTTACCAGTGTGCTTCTATAGTTCCTCTCCCTCCTCTTGTCTCCACTGGGACAGGGCAAAAGGGGAGACATGCTAAAACCCTTGTTATCTTAAAATTGAACTTCCATGAATTTTTCTAGTAGCCCCACTTACTTCTCAAGAGGCCCATCCTCATTTTGAGGACTCTCCTCCCAGAGTACCCTGGGAAACCCCTGGTCTCAGGGAAATAGAGCCAGCCTATTGGTCACCAGCTCAACATTCCAGCTTTAGTTGTTTATATTTCGGTCTAAGACCAAACACATTGCCACAACTTCAGGGCCCAGACCAGCCCTGGAGGACCATGCAGAAAGAACAAGGTCAGGTAGTCAGGGATAAAATGTGAGAATGTGTTGACATTTGTTTCAAAAAGTATGAAGTATCTTACAAAGTAATTTATTTCTATAATAGATACACAGATTCTTCCAGATAACTCTCAAGATATGCTAGCTAGCACATATTCATGTTAGATACATTATAAATGAAACTAGGGAAGAACTTAGGTAAACATGTGTGTACTTAAGGTTTTTGTAATCTACTTTCATTACAAAATCACAGAAAATCAAAGACCAGCTCATTACTACAGAAGCATGCTCTGTGGATGAGCAACAGTGGCATCACTGTGGACCTTGTTATAAATGCAGGATTATAGGCTCCACCCCAAACGTACTACATGAAAGTTCCAGAAGTACTGCCTAACCTAATGGATATCCTTAAAGATCATCTGTCCTAGTGCTTCTCAGACTTTAATATGTGTATGAACTACCTCAGCACTTGTAAAAATTCAGTTACTGGCTCCCCAGTAGGTCTGGGGTAGGGACTGGCATCTCCCATAGGAGCACTATTCAATATTTAAGGTCTGTTATGTTAGCTAGCACCATAGAGTTAAAATAAATAAATAAATAAAGCACCTTCAAGTTAGTACCACTCTGAGAAGTCCCTTTTCTTTAGCCCTGGAGTAAGCTTGTTATTGGGATGTGCTTAAGAAAAAACACCCAAGCAACCTCCCAGTGATCTTTCTTTATAACTAAATTTGGACTCACAAATAAGCAGATAGTTGTAATTTTGGACACCTCTAAAATGCCCCAAGTAGTGTGAAATTTTCTGTCCATTCAATGTATGTATTCATAGTTTTACCAATAGGAATGACAGATCCTAGAGGCAGGAAAATTTGGGTGCTTAGGTAGACCACAGTGTAATTAGCGGACGGACCACTGGCTGTAGCTCGAACCCTTAACATTGTTACAATTTTTACCATATTCTAACTGTACTCTTTCATTTCCTTTATCATAAACAATCTTGGAAAAGTTCCAAAAATATTTAAGAAAAAATACACAATAGTCTATGTGGATAAAATGCTGACAGTAGAAGCAATTGAAGATCTGACCATCCAAAATTTAGAATTAAATTTTCTCCTGACCCAAGCTGGCAACACCATTACAGTGGGAAGGTCAGAGGTCAATAGCAAATGAGCCCTGGCTATAATACAAAGATTCCTGTAGGCAGCAAGAAAAGCTTAATAACTTGGTCCCTGTTATTTTTGATGCTAGATTGCCCTACATATCAATTGCCCTAAATGTCTCCATACAATTGCCCTAAATGTGTCTTCAGCAAGTAACATCCATTCATGTGATTGATAGATTGTTTGCCATCTATGAGGGCAACACAAATACACATCTAAGCAGCCAGCATATCTAGACAGCTAAAGATTTTTTGGTGAGCAGGACAATGCTCCAACCATCTGAGCCACCCCGTTGGGGATAATTTAGTCTTTATTGTGCTACTATTGTGATACGGGGGGTGGGGGGGGAGGGTAGGGGGGATATAGGTTTACAGTTGTTCATATGAAAAATAACACAAAAATTAATAACAATACAAGAATAAACTGTGTTTTTCATACTCACAACTGTACCCCACTTTTGCCTTGCCCTGTATTCTAAACTTAGTCCACAGTGGAATGAGGCAAACCAACCCCTTCAAAGTTAGCTATCACAGAGATCCAAGAGAAAAGGTCACCCTCTTGAATGTTAGCTCATGACACTTACTAAAAATTAAAGTTTTCTGTGGGCTTTTTAAAATTGTGACTTATATCGCACCCAGCCAGCTCAGTCAGTAGAGAATGAGACTCTTGGAATTGTGACTTATGCAAATAGATCAGAAGTTTATTTGAGGGGGTGATAAAAGTGCTCTAAATTTTGTTGTGATGCTGTTTGCACAACTCTTGAATATACTAAAATCCATCAAATGATATACATTTAATGGATGAATTATATATATGTGAATTATTTATCAGTAAAGCTATTACTTATTTTAAACTTGTTATTCAAACATCTTCAATTATCTATCTATATATACAGAATCACAGTTTCAAATTTCTTAAGAAGAGGGTCTTTTTTAAACCATATTTGAAAGTAAATGAGAATAAAAATATGTGTTATCACTTCTTTTATAGATAATTAAGATATGTAAAAATTAACTTAGAGAAAATTCATCAGAATGTAAAGTCTATAAAGGAATAGATCCCTTAAGATTTCTATCCCCAGAAGTAACAAGGTATGAAGCAGCTCAACTGAAATTAATCCACAGATCAGAGCTTTTAGTCAGAATTTTCAAAGTTATGTCATAGATCATAGAATATTGGAGCTTGAAGAGTTCTTAAAGAGGTCTAATCCAATCCTCTAATTTTCCAATGAGAAAAATTAGGGTGAAAATAGAGAAGTAACTTATTAAAGGAAATAAATAAATTCATCGTTGAATAATACTAGAACACATGTTTCCGAACTTTTGATCTGGGATTCGTGCTAAGGAAGTGGATCTCAGCAACATGAATCTAGAAAGCTTCCATTACACTATGGTATAAAACCAAAGCAACGATCTGTTCCTTGCCCACATCTGCAATCTTATCTCACATCACTCTTTTGCTCACCATTCTCCAGCCCATCTAGCCTTCATTCTGCATAACATACAACTTTTTTTTTTTTTTACTTGTTGTTCTCTCTGACCAGAAAGCTTTCTCCAGATGAATCATTGCATAACTGGCTCCTACTTAACCCACACATCTGTTTAAGTGACCATTCTTTAAAGAGTACTTTCTTAAATACCATATTGAAACTAGCCATCTCCCACCACCACAAGCTGATATTTCTCCATCACAGCACTCGTTATTTCCTTTAATGGTTGTTATCATCACTATCCTGCCTGTGCTTTTAAAAAATTAACTTAGCTTTCCCCACTAGACTATAGCTTTATCAGAGCAGTGTTCCTGGCACATAGTAGCTGCTTCATATATACATGTCAAAGGAGCAAATACATCTCTGTGGTACTTCTTGAGTAGGCTCCCTATTGCCTAGTGACTAATGCCCTATTTTCATTTCCCAGGAACCAAGAAACACTTAGCCAGAATGTGTCATGGGCACTACAGTTTGACCAGGTGGCCCTGCTTGAGGCATCCAGGAAAAGACTCAGAGGGGTAAAGTAGATGAAAGTCCTTAAAGAATCAAACTTGATACATAAGTTGATGTTGACAACTCTATAGGGCAGGAAGAGCATCGAAAATGGGAAACAAAGTCAAGAATCAATAATAGTCCAGAAAGATGTGAGATAGTTCCTATGTAAAGACTGAAAACAGAGCTTAACTTTATTGTTTTGGGGATATGTGATGTGTGAATGGGTAGAACTGAATTAAAGCTTAATGGTCAGGACTGAAATAAATAATAATTAAAAAAAATAAGCCAGTCAGAGAAAGATAAATATCACATGATCTCACTCATTTGTGGAATATAATGAACAACATAAACTGATGAACAAAAATAGATCCAGAGACAGAGAAGCATAGGATAGACTGTACAACCTCAGAGGGAAGGCGGGAGGTGGCAAGGTAAGAGATCAACCAAAGGACTTGTGTGCATGCATATAAGCATAACCAATGTACACAGACACTAGGGGGTGAGGGCATGTGCTGAGGGCGTGGGAATGGCTGGGGAGAGGTCAATGGGGGTGGAAAGGAGACATATGTAATACTTGAAACAATAAAGAATTTTTAAAAAATCATTTCCCTTCCAACTCCCACAGTAGATTGATTGGCAGTATGAAATTCTGCTAAAGTTAAGGACACCAGTTAGGGTCACTCCTTACCTTTGGCAGCAGTTTTATTATAAAAGTTCCATAGGAGAGATACCATATTTCATTCATCACTGCCTCTGGCACTGTGCTTTGCACATAGTAGATGCTGAATAAATATTTTCTAATTGAATAAACAATCCAATGAATGGACTGCTGTTCAGCAGGAACAACCAAGGCAGTACTCTAAAATGTGCATGGGGAAGATGCAAGGTATAAGTTGACTCAATCTTTGGAAAGATTTTTCCTTCTTTAAAGGTCAAGTTATGTTCTAGTATATTTGGACACTGTATGCTAGCTGTGACTCACTCCTTGGCCTGCACCATCTTTGGGTGTCTGCCCTCCTTTTCCATCTGAGCCTCTTTCAATCTTTCTATCCAGTTTTCTAAGAGGGTGTGGGACTTCCTCACTCAAAAGTATTTTGCTTCCTGGAGAAGGCAAATGGAACTATATATAAATGATCCATAGACTTAACTAAACTATGAAAGTAAACACTAGTTGTCCTTAAGAACAGTAAATACCAAATTCGAAATATCACATAGCCTTTTAAAGGCCTGTCTGTGTTATAATGATTAATATTTTCATTTCTCTCTCTCTCTCTCTCTCTCTCTCTCTCTCTCTCTCTCTCTCTCTCCTCGCTCTCTCCCTCTCATGTATGTGTGTGTCTCTGTGTGTGTGTGTGTTTCCCTCCTCCCTTCCACCTTCCCTCCCTCCCTCTCAATTCTGAAGCTGTAAAAGAGACATACCTAACAAAAAACTCACTATCCTTTGGTAGGTGTGATAGAATTATATTGTTTTTACTTACTCCCAGCATTGAAAGAAGAATTAAGCTACTTTATTTTAATCTGTTTTCTTAAGATCAATCAGGTGTGGTTCTTTTCCTGTATACAAATACAATTTTGGGGAAAAAAACAAATACGAATTTGGAATGAATTCAAAAGAACTGACAATGCACACTGGTTATAGATACAGCTCAAACAGCCTTTTAGGCCCTGAGGGCTATTAAAAGGAGAAGTCCCCTAGTAGGAATGGTGTGGAGAGGGATGCTAGCAGTAAGAAAGTAGAAAGGAAGATAATATATATTTATTGAACAGCTACTATGAGATTCGCACGTGTTATCACACTTAGTCTTCACAAATATTCAATGCCTTAGTTACCACTGCTGTTTCCATTTTACAGATGAGAAACTAATGTTTAAAAAGCTAATGTGGGACCTCAATTTTCAAGCAAGATGGAATAATAAGAATGGGATGGATTTACCTTCCCACTTAAAACAATCACAAAAACAAAAAGAGGCTAAATACATGAACGAAGTGTTTTTAAAACACTAAATATTAGTCAATGAAGGGCAGTGATAACTGGGAGATGGGAATCAAATATACTAAGCCCTGCAATTGTCCCAACTTACTATCTTAAGGTATTTTCTGGGCTATGACATAGAGAGGGGAATGGAGGCAAAGGCAGTAGACCGCTTGGGTTAAAGAGATACAGCTGTAAGTCTGGGGACTAATAAAGCTAGAGACTATGGAAGAAGAGAGAGCTGCACAGAGAACTCTGGAAATCTGCACTGGGCCTCTTTTACATATTCAGCAGAGTAGGTATTAGTACATGTGTGAGGAAACTAACCAAGGCTGGGAAAGAGCCATCTGAAAAAAAATTTAAAAACTTTTCGCTGCTCACACAGGGCTGGAAATAGTACCTGTCCCTACCATCCAGACTGGAAAAACTCGTAATTCATGAGCACTGGGCAGAGTACACAGAAGGGTCATTCCTCAGTAGTGGGAAACAAGTAGCCCTAGATTAAACACTGCTCCAGAATCAGCTAACAAATAATAAAAGCAAGACCCAAAAGGATAAAAATATTTCCAAGTAAATTAACTGCTTTGTAGAATAAGGCTCAGGAATACTTATAGAAATACAATTATATCCAGCAGCCATCAGGGTGAAATCACAATATCTGGCATCAAATCAAAGATTTACAGTTTTGCAAAGAGGCAAGAAACAAGATCTATAATGAGGACATAAATCAATTGAAACTGACCCAGAAGTGACATATATGCTAGAATTAGCAGAGGACATTAAAACATTTTTAAAACTGAATTTTACATGATCAAAAAGTTAAGTAGAAAAATGGGTAATAGTTTAAAAGACCCACATCAAACTTTTAGAGATAAAAACTCCAACGTGTGAAATGAGAAGTACACAGATGTAATTAGCAAGATTGTACATTACAGGAAGGAAGTCTCTTGCAATTAAAGGCACAGCAGTAGAAATTATCTAAAAAGAAACAGGGAGAGTAAAAAGAAAACAAGAAAAAAATGATAAACTGGAACTATGAGATAGATTAATTGGCTTAATATCCATGTTTGAAGTCATACAAAGAGGGGAGAGAAAGATGAGTGGCAGGGGGGAAAAGTATTTGAAAAAAATATTTGCTGAAAAAAATCCAAAATTGGTGGAAACTAAAAATTCACAAATGGAAGAAATTCAATGAATGTCAAGCACAAGAAATATGAAGAACAATACACAGAGGCACAGTATGATCATATTGCCTAAGACCAGTGATAAACAGAACATCTCAAAAGCAGTCAGAGAAAAAAGACTTATTATATACAAAGTAACAAAGGAGGAGGAGGAGGAGGAGGAGGAGGAGGAGGAGGAGGAGGAGGAGGAAGTGGAGGAGGAGGAAGTGGAGGAGGAGGGGGGAGGAAGAGGAAGAAGAAATTGTGCAGCAATAGCGTTAGAGTTTTAAAAGAAAAAAATCTATCTACCTAGAATTCTACACCTGGCAAGAATATTTTTGAAAAAAGAAGGCAAATAAAGATATTTTCAGACATACAGAAACTGAAATGATTTATCACCAAAAACCCTGCACTACAAAAACAGTTAGAGGATCTCCTTTAGGCAGAAGGAAAACCATACCACATGGAAATCTAAATCTACACAAAAGAATGAAGAGCACAGAAAATGGTAAATACAGGCAGAGAGAGAGAGAGAGAGAGAGAGAGAGAGAGAGAGAGAGATCTGCTAAAGATAGCTGACAGTTTAAACAAAAATAATAATGATGTATTGTGGAGTTCAAAATATACATAAAAGTAAAATGCATAGCAACATCAACATAAATGCCAAGAGAGGAGAAATGGAGGTATACTCTTGTAAGATTTTTGTTAATATAGTAAAACTATAATATCTCTTGAAGGAAGACTGTGATAAGTCAAGGATGTAAACCATCAATACCAAAAATAACAAAAGTTAATGAGCCAAAGAGATAAAAATGAGTATTAAAAAAGTACTCCATTGATCAAAAGAGAAAGGCATGCCAAAGGACTTATATGCAAGCATATAGGCCTAACCAATGGACACAGACAACAAGGGGGTGAGGGCATGAGTGGGGGGGATGGGGGTAACGTGTGGATAAGAACACTTGTAATAACTTAATCAATACAAAAATTTTAAAAAAGAAAGTGAAAAAAATTAAACAAAGAGAAAGGCAGAAAAGGAGGGAAAAGGAAACAAAGAACAGATGGAGCAAATACAAAACAAATAAAATGATAGACTCAAATCTGACAATATCAATAATCATATTAAATTTAAATAATCTAACACTCCAATTTAAAGGTAGAGATTGTCAGATTAGATTAAAAAACAAGATCCCATTGTAGGCAGCTTACAAAAAACACACCTTAAATATAAAAAAATATAAAAATACTAGAGGTCCAGTGCATGAAAATCATGCATAGGGGTGGAGATCCCTTCAGCCCAGCCTGCACCCTCTCCAATCCAGGAACCCTTGGGGGATGTCTGACTGCTGAGATCAGGCCTAAACCGGCAGTCGGACTTCCCTCTCACAATCCTGGACGGCTGGCTCCTAATTGCTCACCTGCCTGCCTGCCTGGTCACCCCTAACTGCTCTCCCCCCCACACCTGCCTAATTGCCCTAACTTCCCTCTGCTGCCAGCCAGGTCACCCCCCAACTGCCCCCTTCTGCTGGCCTGGTCCCCCCTAACTGCCTCCCTCTGCCAGTCTGCTCACCTCTTACTGCCCGCCCCCCTACCAGCCTGGTCACCCCCAACTGCTCCCCCCTGCCAGCCTGGACACCCCATGCAGCCTGCTGTTCAGTCGTTTGGTTGTCCCCCTGCCGGCCTGGTCATAGGCAGCCATCTTGTGAGGGTGTAAGGGTTAATTTTCATATTACCTCTTTATTATATAGGGTGTTAAAATGATTGAAAAAGATAGTCCATGTTAACACTGCTCAGAAAACTCACCTGGAGTGCTTATATTATTAGACAAACTAGATTACAGAACAGAGAGCTTCATTTATTTATTCAAGGTCACATGCCTTAGTATTGTACCTGGGATTCAAGCCTTCATCTGCTTTATTTCAGACACTACTTTTAGCATCACATTATAACAGGGAACCTTTTGTTAACTGTTTCTTGGAGAACTATCATTGAAATCGTCAGGAAAAGAATCTCTCTCTCTCTCTCTCTCTCTCTCTCTCTCTCTCTCTCTCTCTCCCTCCCTCCCTTCCTCCTTCCCTCTCTCTCTCCCCTCTTCACACATCCAAAGAACACTCATGAGTCAGAAGATGAATAATCCTGACTCTGTTTCTGATTACCTGTATAAGCATGAGTGCATTATTTAACCTCTTTGGGCCACAGTTCAGGAAGAATCTTTCTAAAATTAGGATCTTGGATCCTTTCCCAAGGACATATGTGCAGCCATTGCCACAGCCAGAATTTGATCCAATCTAACACCTACCTTTCCAATAGCACAGGGTTTGGCACCAGATACCCACAAGACACAATGCAGGAGGCTGTACTAGGTAAGAGGTTCTTAGAAATCCAGAATACTGGGAGATGGGTGGGAGCTGGTGGAGCACTGGAAGGAGTCAGGGGTCTAGAGATGAAATTGGAAAACACAAAGTTTATGGTCTTGGAAAGGGTCTTGCTAAGGTTGCACTGAGGCGATGCTAAATTCTGCTGTGCAGCAGCCTTCTTCCAGCCGGGACGATGACGCATTTGAAGTTCATTTCCTGACTCAGAGCCAGTCTCAGACTTGGATCAATGATCTCCCAACCCCCTCCAGTCCCAACAGGCATTTAAGAATTAGGCTACGGATGTTGCAATACACATGGAGAAAATTCGGCTACACATTGAATAACAGTCTTGAAATATGTCACTGCAGCTGACAGGCCATTTGAGTATTTTCTGGATATGTATACAACAGAATATCAGGCGTATTCATTCAACTGAAACCATGTTTGCCTTAAGCACAGACACAGAGGTAGTATTTTCAAGGCTTTTCCACAGAAAAGGCTGTTCAAACATAATATTTTGAAAAGTCATTAGTTCTGCCTAGTGGATTCAAGTTTCAGTTCCAGGGATCATTTTTATTATCTGTTGAACAGTGCATGCTTTTGTTTCTTAGTTCTGCAAATAATCCACAATAGCTGTCTCTAAAGCAAGTCTTCCCTCTGTCTATGACTGCCTCTAGCTTTCTGGCACTGCTTTTCAAAGGTATCTATTGTTACCTATTCTTGCTCCTGAGCCTTTCATCTTCCAACTCTCAAGAAAGAAATAAAAGGAAGCCTAATCTATTGTTTTTACCAGTTTTTTTCCTGGTGTAATTGGGTGATGCGTAGGGAGGAGAAGAAATAGAATATTTATTCATTGGGCCACAACTGCAAATCATATTAACCTGGAATAACAGCACTACAAGGGACCGTAGAGTTTACCTAATTCAACTATTTTCATTTTGTAGGAAAGGCCTGGAGAGGACTTGTCCAGAGTCATATAGAGAGTTGTCCAGAGTCGTATAGAGAGTTGTCCAGAGTCATATAGAGAGCTATGACTGGAATTCAAGTTTCCTAACACATTTAATGTATATATTGATTTTGTCCAGTTCATCTTCACAAATTATCCTCCATTTTCACTACCTTTTAGTAATTTTTCCAGTGCTGTCCATTTATACAGGCTGAGACAGGTTAAGACAGACAACTGTGCATACATGGACATCACAACACAAAAACCACAATTAAAGCCCCTATACTTTTTCGCAAGGTTTATTATGAATGAAGAACTAGCAAGGAGATCCTGAAGTGTGAATGTCAGTTGTTCAATACAGATCTTATTTGGGAATAAAGAGAATCTACTTCAAGATGTATGCACCTCCATGAAAGACATATGTACCTCCATTAAAGACAGCACCACAGCCCTGATTGGTTTGGTTCAGTGGATAGAGCGTTGGCCTGCAGACCGAAGGGTCCCAGGTTCGATTCTGGTTAAGGGCATGTACCTTGGTTGTGGGCACATCCCCAGTAAGGGGTGTGCAGGAGGCAGCTGATCGATGTTTCTCTCTCATCGATGTTTCTAACTCTCTATCCCTTCCCTTCCTCTCTGTAAAAAATCAATAAATATATATTTTTTAAAAAGACAGCACCACAATTACAAAAATAAAATCAGTGTTTTGGTTTGGCCATACTTCACTTTTCACAATTCACAATTGATGTGCCCATTTCCCAAGAGTAGGTAAAACTGATTGGGAAAGGTAATGCAGAGAAAGGTTTATTTTGTGATTTTATGCTTACATACTTATATATAGACTAGAGGCCCGGTGCACAAAAATTTGTGCACTTGGGAGGGAGGGGGTTCCCTCAGCCCGGCCTGTGCCCTCTCGCAGTCTGGGACCCCTCCGGAGATAACGACCTGCTGGCTTAGGCCTGCTCCCGGGTGGCAGAGGGGAGGCCCAATCCCTAGGTGCAGCCCCTGGTCGGGCTCAGAGCAGGGCCGATTGGGGAGTTAGGGCGCCGCCCCCTGTCATGCACAGAGCAGGGCGATCGGGAGGTTGTGATGCCACCCTTAGTCACGCTCAGGGTAGGGCCAATTGGGGGGTTGGGGCACCATCCCCTGTCACACTCAAGGCAGGGTCGATGGGGAGGTTGCGGCACCACCCACTGTCACAAACAGAGCAGGGCCAATCAGGGGGGTTGGGGCTCTGTACCCTGTCACGCACAGAGCAGGACCTATCAGGGGGTTGGGGCACCACACCCAGTCACACACAGAGCCGCAGGGCAATCAGGGGGTTTGGGCGCTGCCCCCTGTCACGCTGATCCCGGTGCCAGGAGGCCTTGCGGCTCCGCTGATCCCAGTGCTGGGAGGCATATTACCCTTTTACTATATAGGGTAGAGGCCTGGTGCACCTGAGGGTGCAGGCTGGTTTGCCCTGAAGGGTGTCCTAGATCAGGATAGGGGTCCCCACTGGGGTGCCTGGCCAGCCTGGGTGAGGGGATGATGGCTGTTTGCAGCTGGTCACACATCCTTCAGGGTGGGGGTCCCCACTGGGTTGCCTGGCCAGCCTGGGTGAGGGGATGATGGCTGTTTTCAGCTGGTCACACACCCTTCAGGGTGGGGGTCCCCACTGGGGTGCCTGGCCAGTCTGGGTGAGGGGCTCAGGGCTGTTTTCAGGCTGGGGGTGACTGAAGCTTCCAACCGCTCCTTTTTTTCTTTTTTCTTTTTTTATTCTGGGCCAGCTTTAGCTTTGAGGCTTGGCTCCAGCTCTTAGGCCTCCGCTGCTGAAAGTAGGTTTCTGGCCTTTGCTTACAATGTTGCTATCCTGCTGGCTGAAGCCCAGCGAACTAATGCAGGTTTCTGGGGTTTTGTTTAGCTTCTATATTTGTTACATAGTTGCTTAGAGTTGCAGCTCAGAGACCTGCAGTGGCAGGCGGGGAGCGTTGGAGTCCTCCATCACTGAAGCAAGCAAGCCTCATGTTAGTTATAAGCTGCCTGGCTGCCGGCCACCATCTTGGCTGGCAGTTAATTTGCATATTGCCCTGATTAGCTAATGGGAAGGGTAGCAGTCGTACACCAATTACCATGTTTCTCTTTTATTAGATAGGATGTGCGCATACATATATTAGTGGGTATGTATTTCTATCTCATGTTGAGTGAGAAATAAAAAACTAAGTGAGGTCTACAGAACACTGCAATTTACATAAATTAAAAATACATTCACATAAAACAAGAATAGGCATTTTACAAAAACATAAATAGAGTGATACATATCAAATGCATTAGAATGGCAGCCTATGGTGTGGGGGGTGGGGGGAAACAGAAGTGGGGAATGGAGGTGAAAATGGAACAACTGAATGACTGAATGAATACATACATACATGCATACATAGAAAGGGCATATAAATACAGGGATTTGCAGGGACTATTGGTGATGGTGTGCTGTAACTGAGCCATGTGATGAAGTCAACCCAAAGCTTTGAAGTCAAACAAAACAAAACAAATCAAAACAAAAAACAACCCTTTTCTGCCTTTCAATCTTGGAAAGAGACCTGGTAAAGACCATTTTATTGTTTCTTTTGGGGTTTTTTTGTTTGTTTTTTTTTTGTTGTTTTTTTTTAATATATTTTATTGATTTTTTACAGAGAGGAAGGGAGAGAGATAGTTAGAAACATCGATGAGAGAGAAACATTGATCAGCTGCCTCCTGCACATCTCCTACTGGGGATATGCCTGCAACCAAAGTACATGCCCTTGACCGGAATCGAACCTGGGACCTTTCAGTCCGCAGGCTGACGCTCTATCCACTGAGCCAAACCGGTTTTGGCTTATTGTTTCTTTTGTATAAAACAGATGATAAGTTTGAAAGACAAAATTAAAATAACTTACATAGTAGGTGTATTTGTATAATTCTGGACTTATTAATTGCCTAGATTATATGTGACTCAATTGCATTCTAATTTAGCATGACTCCAGTGTCTATCACCAATATACAAGTGACAAGGATATTTTTGTTAAAATTTAGAAAGTTAAATCTTTAACCAGCTACATGTGAGTATCTAATTTGATTGGGAAATGAGGTTAGATGCTTTCCTTGGTTTTGCCAATTTATTCTTTAACTAATTTTATTCTAATTTGGTCATTTGGGTCATTGTCTTTACTTTGTTTTTTCTTCCAGTTGAGTGCTGGGCCACACCTCTGGTCCATATTGTATCAATAATGTTTTTTATTTTGAAGTTGTTAAACAGAGAACACATTTCTATTACAACAATGTAATGGTATAAATTTTTATTCTGGGTCCTGAAACTCACCAGAGTCTTATCATACTTGGTTCATTAAAAAGTAAACAGGCCCTGCCTTGGCCGGTGTCGCTCAGTGGTTGGAGTGTCATCCCATGCACCGAAGGGCCCTGGGTTTGATTCCCAGTCAGGGCACATACCCAGGTTGAGGTTTCCACTCTCCATTGGGGCACGTGCCTGAGGCAGTGGATTGATGTTTCTCTGTCTGCCTCTGTCTCTGTCTCTCTCTCACTCTTATCAATGAAGAACATAACCTCAGGTGAGGATTTATTTTTTAATATTAAGGAGGTCCTTAATGGAGACCATCTTCTTCACTTTCCAGTTTCCCAGTTATGCAGCCTTTTTGGCTAGCATTTGAATTGTCTTTGGTAGAGAGGAGAGAGAAGAAATGGCAAAAAGTTCAAGTCCATACATTTGTATTTTTAATTAGATCTCCTATGGACTATAGGAGACAAAAGTGTATGAGAAAAGGCAGTATACAATGTAGTATAATAGTTGTTAAGCATTGGGGCTTTGGTGTCAAAAACTCTGGACCTGAACTCAAGTCTATCACTGGGTGACTTGGGAAAGTTACTAAACTCTCTGAGCCTCTGTACCGGTAAAATGGAGATAATAATAGTACCTGTTTCTTAAGGTTGCTTTGAAGATTGAGATGATTATGTTTAACACAGTTCCTGACACACACTAAAGCACTCAACATATGGTAGCTCTTGCTAATGCAATAGTAGTGATATTAGCAGCAGCTATAGTAGCATAATAAAAATCTCTGCCATAAACCTACAAGTAGGGTACAAAATTCAATCTTGTAAATTATAGTTTGGGGTTATTACAAGTTTAAATGGAATGACTAGTTGATCAGGGACAGCTAACAATTCTCCATTTTCAAGAGTCCAGTTGCACTAATAAAATCCATCTGGTTCCCAGATGCAGCTTGGTATCTCTTAGTGGAGGTTATCTAAAATATTTCATTATATTTACTCATCCCTCAGTGCTCCTATGCTCACCTCAGAAAAATAACCCACTCCTACTTGAGGATCAAGCACAGAGAGGTATGAGAGCCAATGACTAATTGAGTTATATCTGTGGTTATGATGGGATTTTGTTGAAGTTGTGAAATATTTATATATTTTAACTGCTTTATTTTCATATCGTGTGCTTGTTTTATTGAATGGGAATATCTATTTGTACCTGGATACGATATCCATTTATGGCAGTGTTGTTTTTGGCTTATTGGTTTTAAGAGGGCAAGGACCTTCCTGTTACTATTGATTTATGTAGCTGATTACAGACAGGCCTTAAGTAATGATGGAAATAAATGCTCTTCAGTGCAGACAGGATGGCTGTTAATAAATAAGATTGTTTCTTTCTCAGAGTGGGGGGCCAGAGGTTATAGCTTAAAAGATATCTGTAGCTTTATCATGCTTATAGGAAATATGAAATACGATTTTCTTATCCTTCGGTCGCCAGCACAAGATTCACCAAGTTCATTAAGATGTTTTTCATTACCTTGGCTAGTTACATGGGTCAGAACAAAACAGAAGCAAATTGACCTCATGCTATAATAGGGAGACATTCAGAGACAAGAAGATGTTTAATATGCTTGCTCCACATTTTAGAGGTAAGACAACTAGAACTCAGTCATGATAAAGGTCTCCATACAAACTAAACATCCTTCCTCAAATGAGATCACTCTATAGCATAAAGGGAGTTTTTGCTTGAATAACCACCAATTACATGTCATGGCAATTAAAAAACATGGCAATATAACATCTTCACATTTAAAGGACCAAAAGCATGTGTGGGTGCATACCAATGTTACTATTTTCAAGTTGAACTCATCCTATTACTTAGCAATAGTTAAAATACTGAGGAAAATGGGTGGCCAATTTTTATGACCTGCATTGGCATGTGTAAAACTTTGTGGCTTTAACATGTTGCCTACCACTCACTCTCAATTCTGCTGTTGCTTCCATCTCCACATTCTATGCTCAGCTTTGGAACTTGTCAGTATCTGGGTATCTGACCCCCAGGGTAGCAAAGCTGAGACATAGGGTCTCTATTCTGCAACATAGTTCAGAAGGCCAAGGTGTGACCTCAAGGTAAGAAGAAAGATTTTTCTCGAGTGGCTTGTGAAAGCATTCCTCTTCACTTGTGGACCTACCACATACAATCCTTCTTTCCTTTATGTTTTGGGCTTATCTATATATTAGAGTTCAGGGATCGGGCCTAAACTGGCAGTCTGACATCCCTCTCACTATCTGCGACCATTGGCTCCTAAATGCTCACCTGCCTGCCTGCCTGGTCGCCCCCAACTGCCCCCCCTGCCAGCCTGGACCCCCCCCCCAACTGCCTTCCCCTGCAGGCCTGGTCCCTCCCAACTGCCCTCCCCTGCTGGCCTGATTACCCACAACTGCCCTCCCCTGCCTGCCATCTTATGGCTGTGGGCACCACCATCTTTGAAGGCGTGGCAATCAATTAGCATATCCCCTCCTTAATGGCTGTGGGTGCCGCCATCTTTGGGATGGCATGAGGGTCAATTAGCATATTCCCTGTTTATTAGATAAGACTAGAGGCCCGGTGCACAAAATTTGTGCACTCGGGGGGAAAGAGGGGGTCCCTCAGCCCGGCCTGTGCCCTCTCGCAGTCTGGGACCCCTCGGGAGATAACGACCTGCTGGCTTAGGCCTGCTCCCGGGTGGCAGAGGGCAGGCCCAATCCCTAGCTGCAGCCCCTGGTCGGGCTCAGAGAAGGGCCGATTGGGGAGTTGGGGCACTGCCCCTGTCATGCACAGAGCAGGGCGGATCAGGAGGTTGCGATGCCACCCTCAGTCACGCTCAGGGTAGGGCTGATTGGGGGGTTGGGGCACAGCCTGCTGTCACACACAGAGCAGGGCCAATCAGAGGGTTGGGGCACTGCCCCCTGTTACTCACAGAGCAGGGCCCATCAGGGGGGTTGGGGCTTTGTACCCTGTCATGCACAGAGCAGGGCCGATCAGGGGGTTGGGGAGCTCCCCACTGTCACTCACAGAGTAGGGCCGATAGGGGAGTTGGGGCACCGCCCCCTGTCACACACAGAGCAGGGTGGATCAGGGAGTTGGGGCATCGCCCTCTATCGCCCACAGAGCAGGGCTGATCAGAAGGTTGGGGTGCCTCCACTCTCACACTCAGGGCAGGACTGATGGGGAGGTTATGGCTCTACCCGGTCACACACAGAGCAGGGCCCGTGGGGGAGGGGGGGTTGGGGTGCCGCACCCTGTCACACACAGAGCCGCAGGGCCATCAGGGGGTTGGGGAGCTCCCCCCTATCAGGCACAGAGCAGGACTGATCAGAGGGTTGGGGCGCCGCTCCCTGTCACACACAGAGCAGGGCGGATAGGTAGGTTGTGGCCCTGCCCCCTGTCACACACAGAGCTGCAGGGAGATCAGGGGTTTTGGGGCTGCCCCCTGTCATGCTGATCCCAGTGCTGGGAGGCATATTACCCTTTTACTATATAGGGTAGAGGCCTGGTGCATGGGTGGGGCTGGCTGGTTTGCCCTGAAGGGTGTCCTGGATCAGGGTGGGGGTCCCCACTGGGGTGCCTGGCCAGCCTGGGTGAGGGGATGATGGCTGTTTGCAGCTGGTCACACACCCTTCAGGGTGGGGGTCCCCACTGGGGTGCCTGGCCAGCCTGGATGAGGGCATGATGGCTATTTGCAGCTGGTCACACACCCTTCAGGGTGGGGGTCCCCATTGGGGTGCCTGGCCAGTCTGGGTGAGGGGCTGAGGGCTGTTTTCAGGCTGGTGGGTGACTGAAGCTCCCAACCACTCCTTTTTTCTTTTCTTTTTTTATTCTGGGCCAGCTTTAGCTCTGGCTCCAGCTCTTAGGCCTCGCTGCTGAAAGCAGGTATCTGGTTTGTTTCGGTTCTACAATCGAAACACAGTATCAACTCCAGCTCTGAGATCCCGGCCGGCTGAAAGCTGGTTTCTAGGGTTTTGCCTAGCTTCTATATTTGTTACAATGTTTCAAATTGCAGGCTCAGAGGCCGGCAAGGCAGGTGGGGAACATTGGTTTCCTCTGTCACTGAAGCAAGCAAGCCTCATGTTAGCTTCAAGCTGCCTGGCTGGCGGCCGCCATCTTGGCTGGCAGTTAATTTGCATATCGCCCTGATTAGCCAATGGGAAGGGTAGCAGTAGTACGCTAATTACCATGTTTCTCTTTTATTAGATAGGACTAGAGGCCCGGTGCACAAAAATGTGTGCACTCCGGGGGGAAGGGGGTCCCTCAGCCCGGCCTGTGCCCTCTCGCAATCTGGGACCCCTCGGGAGATAACGACCTGCTGGCTTAGGCCTGCTCCCAGGTGGCAGAGGGCAGGCCCAATCCCTAGGTGCAGCCCCTGGTCGGGCTCAGAGCAGGGTCGATTGGGGAGTTGGGGCGCCGCCCCCTGTCACACTCAAGGCAGGGTCGATGGGGAGGTAGCGGCGCCACCCCGTGTCACCCACAGAGCAGGGCCAATCAGGGGGTTGGAGCACTGCCCCCTGTCACTCACAGAGGAGGGCCCATCAGGGGGGTTGGGGCTCTGTACCCTGTCACACACAGAGCAGGACCAATCAGGGGGTTGGGTCGCCGCTACTCTCACACTCAGGGCAGGACCGATGGGGATGTTATGGCTCTACCCCGTCACACACAGAGCAGGGCCTGTGGGGGTGGAGGGGTCAGGGCGCCACACCCTGTCACACACAGAGCAGGGCCCATCAGGGGATTGGGGCGCCTTCCCCTGTCAAAAACAGAGCAGGGTGGATAAGGAGGTTGTGGCCCTGCCCCCTGTCACACACAGAACCACAGGGTGATCAGGGGGTTTGGGCTCTGCCTCCTGTCACGCTGATCCCTGTGCCGGGAGGCCTCACGGCTCCGCTGATCCTGGTGCTGGGAGGCATATTACCCTTTTACTGTATTGGGTAGAGGCCTGGTGCACGGGTGGGTGCCGGCTGGTTTGCCCTGAAGTGTGTCCTGGATCAGGGTGGGGGTCCCCACTGCGGTGCCTGGCCAGCCTGGGTGAGGGGATGATGGCTGTTGGCAGCTGGTCACACACCCTTCAGGGTTGGGGTCCCCACTGGTGTGCCTGGCCAGTCTGGGTGAGGGGCTCAGGGCTGTTTTCAGGCTGGGGGTGACTGAAGCTCCCAACCGCTCCTTTTTTTCTTTTTCTTTTTTTATTCTGCGCCAGCTTCAGCTTTGAGGCTTGGCTCCAGCTCTTAGGCCTTCGCTGCTGAAAGTAGGTTTCTGGCCTTTGCTTACAATGTTGCAATCCTGCTGGCTGAAGCCTTGCGGATTTGTTACATAGTTGCTTAGAGTTGCAGCTCAGAGGCCTGCAGCGGCCGGCGGGGAACGTTGGAGTCCTCCGTCACTGAAGCAAGCAAGCCTCATGTTAGTTTCAAGCTGCCTGGCTGCCGGCCGCCATCTTGATGCATAATTTGCATATTGCCCTGATTAGCCAATTGGAAGGGTAGCAGTCGTACGCCAATTACTATGTTTCTCTTTTATTAGATAGGATGCCTGCTTGGATGAGAGTTCATGAATGAGACCTTCTCTTTCCCTAGATACAATACAATAGCTATATTTGTAGCAGTGGCTGTATACAATTTGGGCCTAACTACCCTCCCAAAAAGCCAAGCCTATCACACTTCTACAACTATTCCCTATACCTCACATTCTTCCCAATCTTGGGTATTATCAGATATTATTTTTTTATTTTTGCAATTCTGATGAATTATAAATAGTGTCTTATTAAGTTTTTTATTTTCATATCTTTGATTAGCAGTATAAGGGAGTATATTTTCATGTTTATTGCCAATAAAATATTTTTATTTTAGAATTTCCAGCTTTATTGAGATATTACAAACACATCACATGTATAATTTAAGGTCTATGACATGGTGATTGATACACGTATATATTGTGAAATGATTACCACAATAAAGTTAGTTAACACTTCTGTCTCCTTACATAATTATCATTTTTTGTGGTAATAATATTTAAGATCTACTTTCTTAAGAACTTTTTAAGTATATAATATTGTTAATTCTACTCATCACACTGCACATTAAATCCCCAGAACTTATTCATGTTACAGCTGGAAGTTTGTACACTTTGACTAACATCTTCCCATTTACCTCACCCCCGCCCCAGCCTATGACAACCACCATTCTCTATTTCTATGAGTTCAGCTTTTTTAGATTCCACATTTAAGTGAGAACATACAGTATTTGTCTCATTTCACTTAGCATAATTCTTTCAAGACCCATACATGTTGTCACAAATGACAAGGTTTCCTTCTTTTTAATAGCAGGATAATATTTCAGTGTCTGTGTGTGTATCACATTTTATTCATCATTCATCTGATGATGGACACTGTTGTTTCCATTATCAGACTATTACAAATAATGCTGTAATGAACATGGGGGTGCAAATATTTCTTCAAGATAGTGTTCTCATTTTCTTTGAATGTATGCCCCGAAGTGGGATTACTGGAGCATTATGGTAATTCTATTTTTTAAATGTGTTGTGGAGCTTCATACTAGTTTCAGAGTAGCTATACCAATTTCCATTTCCAAAAACAGTATACAAGGGTTCTCTTACCTTCACGTCCTCACCAACACTTGCTATCTTTTGTCTTCTTGTTGACAAACATTCTAACAGATGTGAGGTGATCTTTTATTGTAGTTTTATTTGCATTTCCCTGATGATTAGTGATGTTGAGCATCTTTTGGCCATTTGTATATCTTCTTAGGAAAACTGTCTATTCAAGTCCTTTGCCCATTTTTAAAAAGACTGTTTTGGGGGTTTTGCTGTGTATGTGTTTCCCCCTCGTCCTGCATGGTTCAGGGTTCAGGATCTGGAGGAGGGGCTGCATGCAAATGAAAGAGACGAGACAAGAGATAATTTGGAAATATCGGGGGGCCAGGTGGGCTAGTCCAACTCAAGGGGAAGAACTTCCACCGGTGCCCAGGCCTCCGCAGCCTTTTATTCAACTTTGGATACACATAAAGCCCTTAGTCAGGCAGGCAATTGCGGTAGCAGACAGACTATCTTAAAGGTCAGTAAATATTAGAAGGATTTACTCTGAGACTATTTGATCAGGAAATAGCTTGAACCCCCATTGTCAGGACTAGACAATCGGTGCATAACTCAGGCCCTTGCCATGGGTTCAAGGTTCACCAGCGTTCCCGGATCCCTGTTTGCACTTCTCTGCTAGTGAAGACAAAGGGCGGTTTCCCACATTTTGCTGTTGAGTTGTAGGGCTTCCATATATGCTTTGGACCTGAAGAGTATTCTACTGAGTGAAGTAATCCAGTTAGAGAAAGACAAATAATACATGATCTCACTTATAAGTGGAACGGAATGAACAAAATAAACTGATGAACAATATTGGTCTAGAGCAGCTGTTCTCAACTTGTGGGTCGCGACCCCTTTGGCAGTTGAACGACCCTTTCACAGGGGCCGCCTAAGACCATCCTGCATATCAGATATTTACATTACAATTCATAACAGTAGCAACGAAAATAATTTTATGGTTGGGTCACAATATGAGGAACTGTATTTAAAGGGCCAGAAGGTTGAGAACCACTGATCTAGAGGCATGAATGCATAGAACAGAATAACAGATCTCGAGATGGGGGGACAGGGTGGAGGGGACGGAAAGAGATTAACCAAAGATCATATATGCATAACCCATGAATACAGACTATAGTGTGGGGAAGGCCTGGGGTGGGGCGGAGGTTGGGTGGAGGGGGGCAAAAAGGGGTAAATGGTAGACATCTGCAGTACTGACAACAATTTAAAAAATACCTGATAAATACCTAGCATTAGACTTCCCATAATTTGAAAGGACTTTATGGCATATTTATTTGCTCTGTCGAAAAAGTGAAAATGATGTTTTAAGATGAGAATTGTGTATAACTGTTATCTTCCCTAGCAAATAATAATAATAATAATAATAATAATAATAATAATGTACATCTACTATAGAACAATTTGAATGCACAAATAAATATTTTTTTAAAAAGAGAGCAGTACTGTGTACTTATAGAGATTTGAGCCACATCCTGTATATGTGACCTTGGGAAATGTACATGACCTCTCTGAGCCACACTGTTTTCTCTGTATAAAAATGAGAGGTGATCATATCTATCTGATAAAATTGTTGGGATGATTTCAAAAGAAATATGCCAAGTGCCACAAATAGTAGCTTATAAATAGTAGAAGCTCAATAAACGGTAGCCCTAATCCATTAGAAATGGCAGTATAGCAAATATTTGGGTAAGGAAACTAAACATGAAAAGAAATTGCTTTATTATACTTATTATCAAATAGTTTATCATGGTTTCAAATTAAACAGACTTACTGAGATAACTCTGGCCATTAAAATGTAATCCCAGTAATCAGTTGAGGAAAAAAGAAGTATTTCAATCCTTAGGCAAATAAAAGGCTCTTTAAAACTTTGTTTTACTTTATGTCCAGATGACATGTTACTACATATCAAGAACCCTAAAGATTTCACCAAAAAACTACTAGAACTGATGAATGAGTTTATTAATGTAGCAGGATGCAAAATAAATATCCAGAATCAGTTGCATTTTTATACACCAATAATGAACTATCAGAAAGAAAAACTAAAAACAATCCATTTACACTTGCATAAAAATTAAATAAGTAGGAATAACTTTAACCAAGGCGGTAAAAGGCCTGTATTCTGAAAACTAAAAGATAATGAAGAAAGAAACTGAAGAAGAAACAAATAAGTGGAAGCATAAACTACATTCATGAATAGGAAGAATTAACATCATTAAAATGTCCATGTTACCCAAAGCAATCTATAGATTCAATGCAATCCTGATGAAGATGCCAATTGTATTTTTCACAGAACTAGAACAAATAATCCAAGAATTTATGTAAAACCACAAAAGACCCCAATTAGCCACAGTAACCTTGAGAAAGAACAAAGTTGGATGTGTCATGCTACCTGATATCAAACTATACTACAAGGCTATAGTAATCAAAACATAACAGTACTGGAAATGCAGACACTTAAATCAATGGGACAGAATAGAGAACCCAGAAATAGACCCATGATTATATGATCAATTAATCTATGACAAAATAGATAAGAGCATTCAATGGGTTAAAGGCAGTCTATTCAATAAGTAGTGTTGGGAAAATTGGTCAGATAAATGCTAAAAAAATGAAACTAGACCATGTTCTTATACCATATGCAAGAATAAACTCAAAATGGATTACAGACTAAAATGTAAGAACCAAAACCATAAAACTCTTAGAAGAAAACGTAGGCAGTAAATTCTCTGTCATTTCTCTTAGTAATATTTTTCTTTTCTGACATATCTTCTAGGGCAAGGGAAACAAAAATAAATAAATAAATAAATAAATAAATAAATAAATAGGATTCCTTTTTTTAAAAAATATATATTTTATTGATTTTTTACAGAGAGGAAGGGAAAGGGATAGAGAGCCAGAAACATCGATGAGAGAGAAACATCGATCAGCTGCCTCCTGCATACTCCCCACTGGGGATGTGCCCGCAACCAAGGTACATGCCCCTGGCCGGAATCGAACCCGGGACCCTTCAGTCCGCAAGCCGATGCTCCATCCACTGAGCCAAACCAGTCAGGGCCCATTTTTTTTTAAGTGGGCAAAGGACCTAAACAGACACTTCTCCAAAGAGGCCATATAGGTGGCCAATAGACATACCAAAAGATACCCAATGTTATTAATCATCAGAGAAATGCAAATCAAAACCACAATGAATATCACCTCACACCTCCCTAAATGGCTATCATCAATAAATCAACAAACAGCAAGTGTTGACAAGGATGTGGAGAAAGGAAACCCTTGTGCACTGTTAATAGGAATACAGAGTGGTACAGCCACTAGGAAAAACAGTATAGGTGCCTCAAAAAATTAAAAATGAAAGTGCCTTATGACCCAGCCATTCCACTTTTGGGTATACATCTAAAGTAACCCAAAACACTAATTCAAAAGAATATATCCTTCCTTATGTTCATTGCTACATTATTTACAATAGCCAAGATATGGAAGCAATCCAAGTGCCCATCAATACACCATGGATAAAAAGGTGGTGGTACATATATACAATGGAATATTACTTGGCCATATAAAAAAAGAATAAAATCTTACCATTCATGACAACACGGATGGACCTAGAAAGTATTACACTAAGTGAAATAAGTCAATCAGAGAAAGACAAATGCCATATGATTTCATTTATATGTGGAATCTAAAGAGCAATATACATAAAAGAGCAAACAAAACAGAAACAGACTTATAGACACAGAGAGCAGACTGATGGTTGGAAGAGGGAAGGGGGTTTGGGGAACTGGATAAAAAAAGGTGAAGAAATTAAGAATTACAGATTGAAAAGTCCAAAATAGTCATGAGAATGTAAAGTATTGCATAGAGAATATAGTCAATAAATTATAATAACTATGTATGATACCACGTGAGTGCTGGAAATATCAGGGGAACACTTTGTAGAGTATATGATTGTCTAACCACTATGCTATATACCTGAAATACAAAATGATAATAAATGTAAACTATAATTGAAAAATTAAAAATTAATAAAATTTCTGAAAGAATGGAACAACCCAAGTGTTCATCAACATATGAAGGGATAAAAAGCAATATATATATATATATATATATATATATATATATATATATATATATATATATATATCCATCCTATATAATAAAATAGTAATATGCAAATAGATTGAACGGCAGAACAACCAGACAACCAATCAAAGTGTAATATGCTAATGATATGCTGAGGCTGCTCAACGACTCACTATGATGCGCACTGACCACCCAGAGGGAGACAGTCAACTGGCTGACCAGTCACTATGATGTGCACTGACCACCAGGGGGAAGATGCTCCAACTGATAGGTTAGCTTGCTGCTGGGGTCCAGCTGATCAGAACTGAGCAAGATGGGCCAGGCATGCCCTGGAGCCCTCCTGCAGGGCCTCCCCAGCCCAATCATGCACTGGTGGGGTCCCTCAGCCTGGCCTGTGCCCTCTCGCAATCTGGGACCTCTCAGGGGATATCGGAGAACTGATTTCAGACCGATCCTGCAGGCCACTCCCCTTGAGAAGGTGCCAGATGCAAGGCTCATGGCTGGCGAGTGCTGCTGCGGCAGCCTGAGCCTCTCCCAATCGGGACTGATTGGGCGCAAGTCCAAGGCAGGCACAGTGGGGCCAGGATGAGTGGGAGTGGCAGGTAGGAGCTGCAGGGGGCATTGGACTGCAGGTTTCAGCCCGATCCCTGCAGGCCACCCAGAGGGACCAGGCCTCTAGTATCTACACTACTAAAAGAGAAAAATGGTAATTGGCGTACGGCGATACCTTTTTCATTGGCTAATCAGGGGTATATGCAAATTAACTGCCAACTAAGATTGGCAGTTAACTGCCAACTAAGATTGGCAGTTAACTGCCAACAAGATGGCGGCTAATTTGCATATGTAGGCACAATGCAGGGAGGTGAAAGGGAAAGCAGGAAGAAGCCCCCTGCCACTGACAGTGATCAGAAACCCAGGGGGCAGCTAAGGGCTGGGGGGCAGGGCAAAGGCGGCCCTGGGGCCGCCTTTGCCCTGCCCCCCAGCCATGATCGGAGAATCAGGCGCCTTTGCCGCCCTGGCCAGTGATAGCAGGAAGTAGGGGTGGAGCCAGCGATGGGAGCTGGGTACGGTCGAAGCTGGCAGTCCCAGGAGCTAGGGGTCCCTTGCCTGGGCCTAAAGCGAAGCCCACGATCGCAGCGCCCCCCGCTGCCACTGCAGGTCCCCGCTGCCTGGGCCGGACGCCTAGGCCAGAGGCATTAGGACTGGGCAGGGGCGGAGCCTGCAACCGCGGGGAGCTGGGGGTCCCCTGCCCAGGCCTGACACCTCTGCCGGAGGCCTCAGGCCTGGTCAAGGGGCCGATCCGGTGATTGGTGATCTGAGGGTGATGAGGGTCAACTCCTCTGGCCGAGGCATCAGGCCTGGGTGGGGGGTGGAGCCGGGGATTGGGGGGATATGATGGTCCCCTTGCCCAGGCCTGAAGCCTGGGTCAGAGGTGTCAGGCTTGGGCGGGGGGTGGAGCAAGCGATCAGAGGGAGATGGGGGGTCCCCTGCCCAGGCATGATTCCTGGGCCAGAGGCCTCAGGCCTGGGCGGGGGCCAGAGCCAGTGATCGGGGGGAGATGGGGGTCCCCTGTCCAAGCCTGACACCTCTGGAGGAGGCGTCAGGCCTGGGCAAGGGGCCGATCAGGCGATCGGAGGGTGATGGGGGTCAACGCCTGAGGGCTCCCAGTATGTGAGAGGGGGCAGGCTGGGCTCTCCCCCCACCCCCACCCAGTGCACGAATTTCGTGCACCGGGCCCCTAGTATATATATAAAATTCAACCACAAAAAAGAAAATCCATGCAAATGCCATTTGCAACAGCATGGATGGACTTTACAGCATTATCCTAAGTAAAATAAGTCAGAAAGAGAAAGACAAATACTGTATAATTTTACTTACACGTTGAATTTGAAAAAGCCAAACTCATAGAAAGAGATTGTAGAGTTATGATAGCCAGGGGCTCAGGTGAGGAAATGGAGAGATGTTGGTCAAAGGTACAAAATTCCAGTTATAAGATAAAAACAATTCTGGGAATCTGATCCAGTATAAAGCATGGTGATTAGAGTTAACAGTAATATATTATATACTTGAAAGTTGCTAAGCGAGTAGATTTTAGATGCTTTTGCCACACACAAAAAAAGAAATAGTAAAAATGTGATGTGATGGAGTTGTTAGCTAACACTACAATGGTAATCATTTTGCAATATATAAATGTATAAAATCAGCATGTTTTGCACCTTAAACTTACACTAGTACAATGTTATATGTCAGCTATCTATATACATAAAAAGCCAGCAACTGGAATGCCATAGCGACCTGAACAACTGGTCGCTATGACACCCACTGCGGCCAGGGAACCAGCCTGATCAGGGGGTGCGGCCTGACCCCCTAGCTCCTCCCCCCAGCTGGCCCCACACCTGATCACCCTCCACCCCAATAGGGGGCGGTGCTGGCTGGCCAACCTCCTGCAGCCCCTCCTCCTGCCTGGCCCCACCCAGAATCAGGCCCCCCACCACAATCAGTGGCAGGGCCAGTTGGCAAACTGCCTGCAGCTCCTCCCCCAGGCTGGTCCCACCCCTGATGGGTCCCCACCACCCTGATCGGCCTGCAGCCCCTCCCCCAGCCAGCTCTACCCCAGATCAACCCCACACACCCAATTCGGGGGTGGGGCCAGCCAGACCACCACCCACAGCACCTCCCCATGTCCATCCCCAGCCCTAAATGGCCCCCCAACCCCAATCAGGGGCGGGGTCTGCTGGCCAATTGCAGTGGCCCCTCCCCCCAGCCAGCCTGGTCCTGATTGGGCCCGGGGCCAGCCGGCCAACCTCCCGCATCTCCTCCTCCTGAATGGCCCAGCCCTGATCTGCCCCAATTGGGGCTGGGCCAGCTGGACCCTCCGCCCCAATGCATGAATTTGTGCACTGGGCCTCTAGTATCATTTTTTTAAAATATATTTTATTGATTTTTTACAGAGAGGAAGGGAGAGAGAGAGTTAGAAACATCGATGAGAAAGAAACATCAATCAGCTGCCTCCTGCACACCCCCTATTGGTGATATGCCTGCAACCAAGGTACATGCCCTTGACTGGAATCGAACCTGGGACCCTTCAGTCTGCAGGACAACGCTCTATCCACTGAGCCAAACCAGTCAGGACAAGGGCCTCTAGTATCTTAATAAAGTTGGGGGGGGAAAAATAAATCCACCCTTCAGGGAAAAAAGAAAATTATTAAAAAAAAAAAAAACTTTGTTTTAGATCAACAGATGACTTAGCAGAACAGATTTATTTAAATCAGTCTAAATGAATTAACTTCTGAACTACATTATGTAACATACTATTAGAAAACATACCCAATGAAACTATAAGATGGGGCTATTTTCAACTTCGTTACGTGTTCAAGATTGATATTCTCACATATTCCAGCTACCCCCTTGCTTCAGTTTTAAACCTCCCTTAAAAGAGGATAGTGTGGACCATCTGTAATGGGCCTGCTATAGCACTAGTTTTAGTTAGAAAAGGCTGAAGTCAGATCAGTTTATCTTATGAGCCAAAGTTCTTCAAGAGTTCTGACACTGACTCAGAGGCATACAAGTTTGGTAAGTCCAAAGTACTAAAAACAAAAAAATGCCAAGGACCCGCAGCAGGAAAAGACTAGAACAAAATAGGAGGTCATGAGTGAATTGAGAAAAGAAATTGGACATTTTGGTAAAAAACAAAATACTGCAAAATGCAATACTTGCTGAGATTTTCTAATTTAAAAACACAAGGTTGGTGTAGATGACTTTGGAAAGGTTTCCACCCTAAGACAATAATAGAACTTTAGCCAGAATGCTTACCTAGCCATGTGGTTAGCTCAATTAGTTAGAGTGGGCTAATATAAGATTTGATTTTTTGCCTAATCAATACATGATTTTCTTAAGTTGTTGATATTGAGAATATATTATATGACAGGAAAAATTATTCACATTTCATTTGGTTCTTACAATAACCTATGGGGTAGGTACTATTATTATCAGCATTTTAGAGATAAGGAAGCTAAGGGTCACTGCTGGTGGGAATGCAGACTGGTGCAGCCACCATGGAAAACAGTATGGAGTTTCCTCAAAAAATCCAAAATGGAACTCCCATTTGACCCAGTAATCCCTCTTCTAGGAATATATCCCAAGAAACCAGAAACACCAATTGGAAAGGACATATGCACCCTTATGTTCATAGTGCAATTTAGAATAGCTAAGATTTGGAAGCAGCCTAAGTGTCCATCAGCAGATGAGTGGATTAAAAAACTGTAGTACATCTACACAATGGAATATTATGCTGCTATAAAAAAAGAAGGAATTCTTACCATTTGCAACAGCATGGATGGATCTGGAGAGCATTATGCTAAGTGAAATAAACTGCTCAGAGAAAGATAAATATCACATAAGCTCGCACATTTGTGGAATATAATGAACAACATAAACTGATGAACTAAAGCGGATCCAGAGACATAGAAGCATCGAACAGACCATCCAACCTCAGAGGGAATGGGGGGAGGGAGTTAGAGAGCAACCAAAGGACTTGTATGCATGCATATAAGCATAACCCATGGACACAGACAGTAGGGGGGTGAGGGCATGTGCTGGGTGGTGGGAATGACAGGGGATAGGTCAATGGGAGGAAAAGGAAATATATGTAATACTTTAAGCAATAAAGAATTTTTAAAAAATACGTTAAATAACTTGCCCGAGGTTAATGGATAGTAAGTGGGGACTCAGGATTTGATCCTAGGTTCATCTGATTTCAAATCCGTGCTTTTAGCTATTATGTATAGTTAGTTTCCCTTAGATTCTTAGACTTTAAGCATAGCCCTGGGTGAGCTGTCTTATAAATATGTATCATTAGCCGTAGCAGGGTCTGAATGTGGGTGACCCAGAGCAAATCCATCAGAACACAAAGGGAAAAAAACAACAATTAGGCCAGGATCTGATGATGGCCTTCGTATTGGGCACATGTCATTCTGGCTGCCAAATTTCACAAAAGGATGCCAACACTAAATTTTCATTTAAAGATCTATTTACTTGGTAATTTGAAATAGCTACCACTCAACCTCTATTAAAAGCTAAGTGCAGAAAAACATTTATGAAAGTTTATATGTATTTTCGTAAAGACCTTGGGTTCTTTCTTCTCTCTCTTTCTTTCTTCCTTTCTTTCTTTCTTTCTTTCTTTCTTTCTTTCTTTCTTTCTTTCTTTCTTTCTTCCTTCCTTCCTTCCTTCTTTCCTTCCTTCCTTCCTTCTTTCCTTCCTTCCTTCCTTCCTTCCTTCCTTCCTTCCTTCCTTCCTTCCTTCCTTCCTTCCTTTCTTTCTTTTCTCCCCATTATTCAGTTTCTTTGTAAGAGGATATTACATTTCCCCCTCTTCTTTTTAACAGGAATAGTGGTGCTTCTTCTGGGAACATTAGTTAGATTTTGCTTGTTTATATTTGTTTTACAACAAGTAAGTGATGGTAGGTCACTCTCCAGCCGTGGGCAAACTATGGCCCGTGGGCCGGATCCAGCCCGTTTGAAATGAATAAAACTAAAAAAAAAAAAAAAAAAAGTATCCTTTTATGTAATGATGTTTATTTTGAATTTATATTAGTTCACATAAACACTCCATCCATGCTTTTTTTCCGGCCCTCCGGTCCAGTTTAAGAACCCATTGTGGCCCTCGAGTCAAAAAGTTTGCCCACCCCTGCTCTAGACTCTATCAAATATCTCAATAACTTTCTATCCTGACTACACATTAGAACTACCTGGGGAGATGTTTTTAAATATTGAAAGTTGGACACAACCCCCAATGGTTCTGATACGACTTGTCTAATTTTGGCCTGGGAATCAACATTCTAGATATCCCCAGGTGCTTCTAATGCACAGCCAGAATTGAGAGCCATCGATGCAGCTGATCCAGTTAAGATTTGCCTTCTTTGAGAAAAGATTTAGAAAGCTTAGAGTTGAAGCTGCAGTTGTGACTGGAACCCAAGTCCAGCTGCCTGCCACCACAAAAACCAAACTTCGAGAGACAGGTGCTGGTGAAAAAGAAAAGAGGTTTATTCAAGTGCAGATCACCCAAGGAGATGGGGGACACTTGTTTCAAAGCCCATCTCAGTGCATAAAAAGATTTTTATAAAGAGGGGGAGGCAAAGCAGTTCAAGTAAATCAAGAGGAGGGGTTGAAAAGTTCTCTACGTGCAGGCCAGCACAGTTCATTCCGATAAGGATCTTGAAACTGGTCACATAGGGGTCTGGTGTGCGTCATCTTGGTCTTCATCATCCTAGTTCTATGTCATCCTGGTTTTACCGTTGAAGGTCAGCAATTCTCTTAGAGCTGTGATGACTGAAGGTCAGAGTTTGTACCTTCTGAAGTTAGTTCTTAGGATTCTTATACAAACATGCTCTTTATCTACAAGCTACATACTAGTCAGAGTTAGTATTTACAGAAACAATGTCAAAATAATGGTGGGGTGGGTTATAGTTCCCCACTGTTACACGGGCCACCCACTGCCATTGTGTAAGGACTCAGAGGTGTGCATTATTTTTATTAACTCCATTCCTGGCTCCATTTTATATCTCACCCTTGTTGTTGTTTTTTTTTTTTCCCATTGTGGTCTCTCACCTACTAACTACAGCTTTTTTTATATGTTCCAATATAAATTACATTTTTAGAAAATGTTGATGTATATAATCAATATATTGTATTGAAAATCATGATATTCTGATTATAATATATAGTTCAAGTAAACTATTATGGTCTCTCTCAGTTCTAAGAAAGAAAATTTGGAGTAATTGAATTGCCTCTGCAAATATACACCTCTGTGACCTTTGACAAGTCAATTAACATCTCTGGATCTCTGGTGTTATTTTTTCACCTTAAAAAAATCTTGGAAAGTGGTGAGAACTGGGTTATATTTCTTTTCCCCCTACCAGCTCTAAAATCTATGAATATCAGATCTGATTTTGCCATTTTAGATTTTTAGTCTTTTTTCTCTTAAATTATAACTAGTGGTGCCCTGGTCGGGTAACTCAGTTGGTTAGAACATCATCCCCACATGCCAAGGTTGCAGGTTCGATCCACAGTCAGGGCACATACAAGAAGCAACAAATGAATGCATAAACAAGTGGAACAAAAAATTGATGTTTCTCTCTGTGTGTGTCTCTCTCCCTTCCTGTCTCTCTCAAATCAATAAATGAAAAATTAAAAATAGAATAAAATACTTCAATTATAATTAGTGGGATCAGAACACCTATAATGACAACTTCAGAGTTACTAGTCTTAACATATGTGGTTGTATTTTTTAGTACTTTGTTAAAATTCAAAGCAATTGTTTATTTTATTGATTCAATGAATCCATCAGAAGAGAATTTAATATAAAAAGCAACATCAGAGTACTGAAAGATAGAAGGTATTACTAAGGTATTACAGACATAGTAACATCAGGAAACAGTAACACCTCCTCAGGCTGGGAACTATTAAGCCAGGTGGACTTAGTAGAGGATTCCTTGATGAGAAAACACATTAGTAGTATTTGAAAAGGACAGCCCAGGTCAGATAGTGAGATAGGGGGACTATCTAAAGCTAATCCATCCCCTGTATTCTACCACCATTATTACAACCCTAGTTGAAATCATTATCATTTCTTGTCCTAACTCATTGAGTAGGACCCTACCTGGTATCCTTTTTTGCACATTAGTTCAGAAACAGATCAACCTCTCTATCCATGATTGAAAAGTATATATTTTTTTTACATTTTTATACCTATTTTTAGTTTTATGTTTTTTAACTATAGTTTACATTAAATATTATTTTGTATTAGTTTCAGATGTACAGCATAGTGGTTAGACAATCATGTACTTTACAGAGTGGTCCCCCTGATCAAATTATACAGCTTCATGGCTTAAAATTCTTAAATGGATTCTTTCTACACATGAAAAACCAAATCCAAACTTTTTCCCATGGCCTACAAGAGCCTGTATGACCCAACTCATGCCCATCTCTCTTGCCTGATTTCATAGCTTTTTCTCCCTTAATCTCTAATTTTCAGCCACATTGACCCTTTAGCTCTTCAGATATGCTATAATTCATTCTGCTACACTGTCGTTGCACACACTGTCACTGTCTTTCTTTCTTATATCTGGTTAACACTCACCCATCCATCAAATCTTTAATCAAAACTCAGTTCCTCAAGTTCTATTGGCTTCCTTCCTATGTCCTTTCAGGACAGCACTCTTTTCTCATAGCAGGCACCGCTGTTTATAATTACACACTTGTTTGACTAAATCGGTCTCTCCCATTAGACTGCAACCTCCTGGCTGGCTGAACCACATTCATCTTGTTTACTATTATATGTCCTGCTTGTCGCACATTGCAGGTGATCAACATGCCTATGATATTTTTGAGTGAATAAATTAATGGATTTCTATAAGGACAACAGCTGAGTGTGATTCCCACTGCTCAGCACAGTGCTATACATTTAGTAGGTACTCAATAAATGTTCGTTAGAATATCAATGGGCCTGAAACCAGAGCAAGCTGGATTATTTTCCTATCCAATTGTCAGGGGTGACCATAAATGTGTTTGCAAATGCCTCTTCCTTGATTTTGTTCAGGTAAGTAAATGATTGTTTACTAGAGCAGGTCTTATATGCAGATCTTAAAGTATGAGATGAGCAAAAAATGTTAGTTTCTAAAAAACTGATCCAAAATTCCCCTCCTCAACCCACATTTGTATGTGACCAGCAGCACAAATAAAAAATTCTTACTCTACGAAGCAAAACTGATAAGATTGTGATGATGTATTCCTCCAATAAGAAGCATGGAGATGACATGCTACTTATAAATTCCTTTATAATTTATTATTTTTTACATAAAAGCCAAAAGGCCAATTTACATCAATTTGTCAATGAGACCACATCATTGAATCAATTTTTCAGTGTACTTTTTCCTCATGGTTCCTTGAAACACCTTCATAAAGATTCAAGGATTTTTGCCATTTGAAAAATAAGATGTGGGCAATCTTGGAATACTAGAATTGCCAGACTGCTACCTTTATGTATAAACCCAATTAAATTTGGATCATTAAAAGTGATCACAGGAAAATTAATTCACACTAGTGTTAATACTCACTTTTAATTGATGCTTACTCTATGTCAGGAACTGAGTTAAGTGTTTTGCAATTATCATCTGTAACCCTTACAACAGTTTTATGGGGTAGGCATTTTTACATATAGGAAACCTGAAGCTTAAAGATGATAAGGTACTTCCTTGAGTAACAATTTGAATCAGCTCTTTTGTTACAAAGACAGTGTTATTGTTTGTTGGTTTTCCAGTCATGTACTCATAGATTTCTTAGTAATTTGACTTCTGCCTCACCCTCCTCTTGTCAATTATCCCACTCCATAAAACAATGCTTATTTTTGCCTCTCCTTGTCACTGCTTTGGGGATCTACTTCCCCTATGAATGATTATACTAAAGAATTATTTTGAACACTCAGAGACATGATCTCATCATGGATGGATTTTAATTTCATGTTGTTGTCCTGGCAAGACAGTAGATTACATGTGTCTCTTTCACAGTAAACATTTTGGAAAAGAAAGTAAACAGTGTGGTTCAGTGGAAAGAGCTCATGTCTGGGATTCTAGTTCCAAGTCCTCCACAAACTAGGTGTATTATCTTAGGCAAACCACTTAATTTAAAATTTGAATAAGCTGAATATCTTCTAACTCTAAACTTCTCTGGGAATATGATTTTTCTTGTAACTGAATTTCACCTTTGAAATTCAACAAAAGAGTTATGAAATAAAATCATTGCCACCTTATTCTGGGCACTGAGCAAAAAATAAAGTTAGCAATCTTTTCTCCATCGCCATCTACACAACTCATTGAAGGACTAGAATTCAGAAGTAATAGTATCCTAATATAATAATAACAATCCCTCCTTCCCTTTTCTAACCATGGCATGATGCAGCCTAATTACATGGTAAATAAGAGGATGGGAGTCATATAAAAGCATAGAGTCTAGTATATAAAATTTTCTTAGTAAATTTTTGTTGAACTAATAAATGGATACTGTTGAATCTACCTCATCCACACTGGTTTGAAATGTCACACGTTTTCTAAATAGAAATTTGGTAGCTCATAGACTTCCATTCCAGTGGCCACAATCAATCAGGATATCTGCATATTTCTGACAGTTGGTGTCTCTAGTCTAGACAAAGATTCATAAAGCAACAGTATATTCAAGATAGGAGTGATCTAACATTAAGAAACAAAGCAAAAATGAGCCCAAGTAAATAAGATATCATCTCCGTGAGGATAATACCAATGTCTATTTTGTTCAACATTACTAGTATATCCCCAATACTTAGCACAGTATCTTAAACACAGATTATCAGTAAATATTTATTGATTTTGTGCAGTATAGCTATATTATCTGTCTCCTCATTGATCATCAAGATTGATTTGATATGTATAGGTAAGAAGAATACTTGAGTAATCAAAGAAGAGAAATACATTTCTCTTTAAAAACTGTACACAGAGATTCTATACGATAGAGTAGAATTAATTAACTTCTATAAAGATGCAGAGTAAATATTTTATGCTTTTTGAGTCATACAGTCTCTGTCTCAATGACTCAACTCTGCCATTATCGCACTGAATTGGCCATAGACAATATATAACAAATGGGCATGCCGTGTTCCAATAAAACTTTATTTATGAGAACAAGAGGAAGTCTGCAGTTCACCTATGAACAGCAGTTCCCTGATTTTTAGTATAGAGGAATTTACAAAGTAACTATAATTTGTAATCTAATTTCTTTAATCTATACCTGCAGTTCTTACTATTTTGGTCTCAGAACTTCTTTATACTCTTAAAAATTATTCAGGACTTCAAAAAGCTTTTTTGTTTATATGGGTTATAACTATCAGTATTTACCATATTAGAAATTAAAACTGTGAAATTTAAAATATATTTATTTTAATGAACTTAAACAATAATACACCTATTACATATTAAAATAAATAACATTTCATGAAAGGAGATTATATTTTTTAAAATAAAAAATAGTGCCGTAACCAGTTTGGCTCAGTGGATAGAGCGTCAGCCTGAAGACTGAAGGGTCCCAGGTTTGATTCCGGTTAAGGGCATGTACCTTGGTTATGGGCGCATCCCCAGTGGGAGGTGTGCAGGAGGCAGCTGATCGATGTTTCTCTCTCATCAATGTTTCTAGCTCTCTATCCCTCTCCCTTCCTCTCTGTAAAAAATCAATAAAATATATATTGAAATAAAAATAGTGAGGAGAATGTCATTGTTTCACATTTTGGCGACTCTCTTATATGTATGACTTGATAGAAGGCAACAAGATTTTCACATCTGCTTTTGTATTCAGTCAGTTGTTTGGCTGAAGTATATGAAGAAAATCTAACCTCACACAGATATATAAGTGGAAGAGAAAGGTATTGCACATCCCCTGAAAGGGACTCAGGGACCGCTAGGCCTCCTCACATTAGTTTGACAACTGCTGTTTCAAATCTATGAAGTAGCAAATGGAAAAATAGGCAAACAGGTGTCTTTGAATGTGATTGTATCTTGGCTACAATAATGCTTTTTTAGGAGTCTATTATTTCCTACTCACATCCTTACCTCTCACTCCCCACATCACTACCGCACTAAAAATGGCACATCTCACTTATTAACAACTAGAGGCCCGGTGCACGAAATTCATGCACAGAGTGGGGGTTCCCTCAACCCACTCCAATCAGGAACCCCCCAGGGGATGTCCCACAGGGATTGGGCCTAAACCGGTGGTTGGACACCCCTCTCACAATCTGGGACCGCTGGCTCCTAACCACTCACCTGCCTGCCTGCCTGATTGCCCCTAACTGCCTCTGCCTGCCTGCCTGATTTCCCCTAACTGCCTCTGCCTGCCTGCCTGATCACTCCTAACTGCTTTCCCATGCCAACCTGATCTCACTCCCAACTGCCTTTGCCTGCCTGATCACCCATAACTGCCCTCCCCTGCTGTCCTGATCTTGCCCCCAATGGCCCTTCTCTGCCAGCCTGATCTCGCCCCTAACTGCTCTCCCCTGCTGGCCTGATCACCCGTAACTGCCTCTGCCTGCCTGATCACCCCTAACTGCCCTCCTCTACCAGCCAATTTGGTTCTGATCGGTCAGTTTCTATGCCAGTCAGCATCTCTGGACCTATCAATGGGGCCTGATCAGAAAGGTGGGCCTGATCAGCCACCTGGGTGGAGGCCTGGAAAGAAATGGAGGCATGGCTGTTGGCCAGGCTGGGAGAGAAAGAGAGGCAAATTCTGATCAAAGGCTGCCACAGAGGCTACAGACCCTGCCTCTCTCTCTCTGCAGGCCTCTCTCTGGGACTGATCCGCAGCCCCCTACGCAGTCAGTGCTGGGTCAGGGCACCCTCAGTGGCCCCAGTCAATGCTGGGTCTCCACAGAAACCCAGCACTGACTTCCAGTCTGGTTGAGCCTTCCATGGTAATGGTTGTTATGAACCTGGCTCTTTATTATATACATACTTCAAGAGTTTTTACCCTCAGTACAATCGGGCCTCTGAAATGACCTGGTAGAAAGCAAGAGAGCATAGATCCCTAAATAAGACTCTGAATCAGTAGTAGTCAAGGCTTTAGATCAACATGCAATGATAGACAAGAGCTAAACAACTTGAAATCAGAAAAGCCTGGAGTTTAAGGGGGAAGAAATGGGGAGACAACAAGCATTTATTATTAGCACTATGACTTGTTTTATGAATGTGAGCTAATAACAACCACAAGAGAGAGGTATTATCATTCTAATTTTTCAGAGTAGGGAATGGATACTCAGAAAGGTAACCTACCTTGTTCAAAGTTATACAGTTCTTGAGGGCAAAGCCTATTTTCTTTCTTCTGTATCACACTGGCACCAGACATTCAGTCTATGTTTGGAAAACAGACAAGCCATGTCTTAGATGTTAGGAAGTTTTGAAACATTGGGAATTTCATATGGTTTGGGAGGAGTTTCTTCTAATTTCTGAATAACTGACATCAAGGGGAATGGGCTAATTGTATCAAGATATAAATACTCACAACCTGGGCCCTCACCTGTACAATAAAGACATTGGATCAAATGATTACTTATATTTTCTTCCTATTCTAATGTTCTATAAATTGGTAAGGCATAAATCTAATCTATATATAAAACCCTAATATGCAAATAGATCAAACAGCAGAACAACTGAACAACGGAACAACTGGTTTTTATGATGTGTGCTGACCACCAGGGAGCATGTGCAGAACATGGCGGGCAATGGCAGCAGGCAACAGAGTGTGGAACATGGTGGGCATCGGCTGTGGTGGGATGGTGGAACAGGTGAGCGGGAGCACCAGACCAAGGCAGGGTGCCAGTCACTGTCATCGGGGCAAGCCTGTGGTGGTTACTGGTGCTTGAGTGTGCTGCCAGCACCAGCCCCACTCGCACCTACTGCCGGATCCCAGAGCCAGCCCCAATCACTCGGCACCATCATCAGGTGCGAGCAGTGGCTGCTGGCCCTGATTGACCCTCAAGGTTTCTCCACCTCCCTTGCTCCTGAAAGGTGACCAGCAGCCACCTCTTGCACCCACTGCCAGTGATGGCCCCGCTCGCACCCACTGCCAGTGATGGCCCTGCTCGCACCCACTGCTGGCGCCGGCCCCAATTGCTCCATGCCATCAGCAGGTGCAAGCAGGGCCGACACTGTCAGCACATAGGAGTAGTAGCAGCAGGAGAGGGGCTGCCAGCAGACAGGGGACTGGGGGCCGAGGCAGGAGGGGCCATGCGAGGGTGTGGAGGTTGAGCTGAAACCTGCCCCTGTGCCCACGGCAGCCTCGTAGCCTATAGTGCCTTTCAAGGTGCACAAATTTGTGCACTGGGACCCTAGTGTATACATAAAGTGTCTGACCAAGAACTTACAGAGGTCCCACTAAGGTAGGAGCCAATATCAAGGCCTGAGCCTACAGCTATAAACTCTTATATGGATACAGTGGTTTAGAAAATGAGAGAAAGGAATTATCGTTTATTGAGTGCCTAGGATGTGCCAGGCACAATGCTAGGTATTGCTTTCTACTTTTGATTTAGCAGGGAGAGAGAGAGAGATGTAGCTATAGATCCACTGCTAATCCCAGCATTTTGTTGGTAAGAGTTCACTGAACACGTTCTAGGTTCAGATAGTTTTAAACAGTGCTGAGGGAGTTAAAAATATCAAAAATAAAAGTGTAATTATTGACTATATTGTTGTTATGCTAATTATGTATACCCTTTGTACTTTATGAAGAAACTTTGTAAATGGTAAATGTCCATTTGAGATGGACTAGAAATAGACCATTTTATTCATAGGAAATAATATAATAGGTGAGTAATGAATTTAATTCAAACACAAGATAGGAAGAAGCAAATTAAAAAGTGTCAATAAGTAGGGACAGGGAAGAATGAAATTCACCAACGCTCAGAAGAAGAGATAGAGAGACACCTCTGTTTGTGAGAATCATTAAAAGAACACATTCATTCAGAGTGTTCAGAGATACCCTGCATTTATAATTCAGAGAAGATAGAGGAGTATTCAAGCAAAAGCAAAGAGGCAGGAATTAAGCAGTCTTGTAATTCTCAGTCAGGATGGGAAGTTTCTGACCATTTTCAATCATGTCAAGTATCTCTTGAAGGTCTTGCTTGCCAGATGAGTGACTTACCCCCAAAAATTCAATAAAAATAAATGATAGCATATATATATATATATATATATATATATGTGTATATATATATATATATATATATATATATATATATATATATATGCCTAAACGACCTTTACAATAAAACAACCAGAACAACCGGTCGCTGTGATGCACACTGACCACCAAGGGGCAGACGCTCAACACAGGAGTTGCCTCCAGCTCTGATCACCCCGATTGCCCAATTAGGGCCAGGCCCCCAGGCTGTGACAGGCAACCAGGGGTGGGTGGCAGTGGATGTGGCCCCTTTCCAGGGGGCTGAGGGGTGGATCCCTCCTTGGCGCCAGCGGCCAACCTCCCGGGTCCCTCCCTCTGTCTCTCCCCCAGGCCAGCAGGCCCCAATCAGCACACTGCCCATCCACTGTGGTGATGGTTGGCTCCACCACCTTGCCAGCAGGCTCTGATTGCTCGATCGGGGCTAGGCCCCAGGCTGGGATGGGGAACTGGGGGGTGGGTGGAAGTGGACATGGGCAGTGAGGGAAGGAGGAGGGAGGAGGTGGGGAGGCAGGGAACCTGATTGGCCCTGATTGCTGGCCAGGCCTAGGGACCCCATCCGTGCACGAATTTTGTGCACCAGGCCTCAAGTTACTATATAAAGAGCAGTGAACAAATATAGTGTGAATTAATTATTTTTATTCATTACAAAAACCTGTTGAAGTTGCTTCTTCTCTGAGCTTCAGTGTGTTTACCAATAAAATATGAATAATCACACCTGGCTTTCCTCTTTCATAATATTAACGTAAGCATCAAGTGGAATAAATAATGAAGTGCTATATAAATATTGGATTCTTATTAAGATGGTTTTTAAAAATTAGAACTACCTGCTCACATCAGCTCCTCAGAAGAAGGGAAACCTATAAGCACTTATAAAAGTACTCCAGTCCTAGCTAGTTTGGCTCAGTGGATAGAGCATCAACCCACAGACTGAAGGGTCCTGGGTTCAATTCAGGTCAAGGACACATACCTTGGTTGTGGGCTAGATCCACAGCTCTGGTCAGGGCAGGTGCGGGAGGCAACCAGTCGAAGTGTCTCTGACATGGTTGTTTCTCTCTCTCGGACTGTCCTCTTCCCTTCCACTCTTTCTCAAAATCAATGGGAAAATATCCTCGGGTAAGGATTAATGAGAGAGAGAGAGGAGAGAGAGAGAGAGAGAGAGAGAGAGAGAGAGAGAGAGAGAGAGAGAGAGAAGGAAGGAAGGAAGGAAGGAAGGAAGGAAGGAAGGAAGGAAGGAAGGAAGGAAGGAAGGAAAACCATTAAAACGTAAGAGGTTAAGAAAAAAAAAAAAGAAAACCTCATAGACAGACAACAGTATGATGATTGGTGAATAGCAGAGGGAAAGGGTTGGGAAATAGAAGAGGGTAAAGGGGGGATGAATGGTGATAGAAGGAGACTTGAGGTGGTGAACACACAATATAACATACAGATGTTACATTATAGAATTGTACACCTGAAACCTATATAATTTAATTAACCAACGTCATCCCAATAAATTCAATTAAAAAAATTCTAAGTCAGAGAGAGGGAAGTCAGAGATTTTTTAAAAATGCTAACAAACATAAAGATTTAAATTTACCTAGTAGAAAACAAAAATATTCACGAGGAGTTAAAAATCAAAATAAGACCATGGCAAAAATATGAACAAACAATTATTAGGTAAAGGCAATTGCTCTGTTCTAAACAGCATGCAGAACACTGTGTACACTAAACCACATATCCTTCATAACAGTCTGTAAGTTGGGCTCAATTAAATCATGAAGCATGGAAGGATTATGTAATTTGCTCAGGGCCACAATTAGTAAATGGGAGAGTCAGACTTTTAAATCATGCTTGTCAACTACACAAGAAATAAAAATAAAAATAATAAAAATTAGAACAGTAGTTAGGTGATTTATTTGTTAGATATTGAACATTGTACCTTAAACAATAAAAGTTCAACCTACTGATTGATTTGACTACAATCATTTCCCAAAGCACAAAGTATACAAATTACATTCTCTGACCGCAAGGCAATAAAAGTAAAACTAAACAACATTTCAAGAAAATTTAATTATGTAAATAAGAAATTTACTTCTAAGTAACATATTACTCAAAGAATAAAATAAAAGATACTATAATTATAACAATGATTTAGAAAACTAATTACCAATGATTTGGAAATTCAGTGATTTAAAAAATACAACATATCAAAAGTATGGAATTTTCCCAGAGCTGTACTCATAATAATTCATAGCTATAAATGTTCTTTCTATTAAATATGAAAAAATATATTACTTAGACTTTAACTTAAAAAGCTAGCAAAGGACAAAACAGAGCCAAGGAAAACAGGAATAAAGAATTAGTAAAGATTAAATCAGAAACTTATGATTTAAGGGACAGAAGGAATAGTAAGCACTACAAGGGGTAGTTCTGTGAAAATTTCAATAAAATATATAAAGTTCTTACTAGTTTAGTCAAATGTAATATAGAGAAGGAACAAATATATGAAGGAATGTAAAGGTAATATAAACATAGTCATGGAGGCAATTAAAAATTACAAGATAAAATATCTAGGAAAAATGATAAATGCACAAGGAGAAATATTAAAAATTATACTGAAACCATAAAAATAATGTAATAACATATAAATAAATTTAAATGTATACCTTGTTCATGGATAGGAAAAGTCAATCCTTAAAATAATCTATATATTTAATATAACTTCCATAACAATACTGAAAGGATATTTTTGGAAAGAGCTAAGCTGATTCTCAAGATCGAACACAAGAAAATAAGCATATATCCAGGAGGATATCCAGGAGAATACCTAAGATAATATCCACAAGGTTGATGGTGAGCCTTACCAGGTATTTTCAAATGTATTATAAATCTGAAGCAATTAAAACATTTTTGACCATGAGTAAAGAGAAAGACACAGTTGTGACATTTAAAAGGAAGTCCAAAAATAAATGCTAATGACTTGGAAATTTAGTGTAAGATATGATATTTAAAATCAATGGGTAAATACTAGAAACAGTAGGGGGATGAGGACTTCTGCTGGGGGGTGGGAGTGGGCAAGGAGAGGTTAATGGGGGGGAAAGGAGACATATATAATACTTTCAACAATACAGAATTTTAAAAAATTATTTGAAACAAATAACTAGCTACTGGAAGAAAAATAAGGCTATATCTTTAATAAGATAACTCAATCCTTTATATTTGCTGGTCTCCAGCAGCATAGTTGGTAATTATGAATTTTTCCATGTTGTACTGTACACTATAAATTTTTTGGCAACATCAAGAAAGGACCAGAAAGAATCATGCCTAAGGGGCTACCCTGATTTTACTTGGAGAGAGAGAGAGAGAGAGAGAGAGAGAGAGAGAGAGAGAGAGAGAGAAAGGGAGAGGGAGAAAGAAACATTGATTTGTTGTTCCACTTGTTTATGCATTCATTGGTTAATTCTTGTATGTAACCTTAGCATATGGGGAGGAGGCTTTAACCAAGTAAGCAACCTGGCCAGGACCATATAGTTGACTCTTGAACAAGATGGGCAGTTAAAAATCCATGTATAACTTTTGACTTCAGAAAAACTTAACTACAGTCCTCCCTTGGTATGTGTGGGAGATTCGTTCCAGAACCCCTGCTCAAGTTACTTTTTATTAAATGGTTTAAAACAATGCGTACAGTCAGCATTCCACACCTGCAGATTCTCAACTGCTGTTGAAAATAATTTGATAGAGGTTGGTTGAATCTGCGGAGGCAAAACTCGGGGATACAGAGGGCCCCGTGCAGTTCAAACCATGTTGTTTAAGGGTCAACTGTACTTCTACTTACCCTAATAAAACAGAGCAGCTGGTCTTAGTTGTTAACCAGGAACAATGTATAATATTGAACTAACTCACATCAAATGTGACTAATTTTCCCAGAGGTACATTCATTTTTTAAATATATGTCCTCCATCCCTGCTTAGGTAGTATGACAAATTAAAGTGAAAGCAGTAACACAGTAGGAGGGAGACAAAATCTAGGGCAGGAGAATAACCACAGGTAGACCTGGATTCCCTGAGAATTTGTCCTGGAGCCCATTCTCCTAAACTGTCCTATTATTCACAGCTGAACCTGAGTGAGTCCTAGAAGTTCTAAGATTCTTTTCCATGTCTCCCAATCCTATATAATAAAAGCCTAATATGCTAAGTGTCCAGTTGTCCAGTTGGCCATTCAATCAATCAAAGCATAATATGCTAATGATATGCTAAGGCCGCTCAACTGCTCGCTATGACTTGCACTGACCACTAGAGGGCAGACGCTTTGACCAGTAGGTTAGCTTGCTGCTGGGGTCCAGCATATCAGGACTGGGCGAGAAGGGCCAGACACACCCTGGAGCCCTCCTGCAATCCCTCCCCGGTCCCAATCGTGCACCAGTGGGGTCCCTCGGCCTGGCCAGTGCCCTTTTGCAATCCGGGACCCCTTGGGGGATGTCGGAGAGCCAGTTTCAGCCCGACAGCAGAACGACTGGTCACTATGATGCTCACTGACCACCAGGGGGCAGACACTCAATGCAGGAGTTGCCCCTGGTGGTCAGTGCGCTCCCACAGGAGGAGTGCTGCTCAGCCAGAAACCTGCAGTGCTAAGGATATCCCTCTCGCAATTGGGGACCCCTCAAGAGATGTCAGAGACCAGGTTTCACAAGCCACTCCTCTTGGGAGGGCACCAGACACAGGGCTCATGGATGGCGATTGCTGCTGTGGCAGCGCAAGCCTCTACCTGATTGGGACTGATTGGGCATGAGCCCGCAGCAGGCACAGTGTGGACGGGATGAGCAGGAATGGCAGGTAGGAGCTGCAGGCTGCGTTGAACTGTGAGGTTTCAGCTGATCCCTGCAGGCCACCCAGAGGGACACCAACCATGCACGAATTCATGCACCGGGCCTCTAATGAGTAAATAAGATACTGGGAATAAGAACAGCCTGGGAGTAGAAAGTCAGGGCTCAGAGTCCTCTTGTTTACACGTGTCTTTTCTAAGTTGGCTATTTCAAAGTCTGGGCTCACCTGTAATTTTGCTAAGAGATGCTGCACTAGAGTTAGGAATTCTCTTTCTTATTTTAAATTTTTGTGAACATTTTTGGCTAAAAGAATGTTTTGATTTCCTACTGCCCAGCTCTGTATGTATCATATTTATGTATTTATATAAATACAACGCTAGTAAAGCTAAAGCAAACAAACATTAAGAACAGAACATCTGCAATGCAGGGAAACTAGCTGAACCAATTCCTTCTTTTCTGGGTGGGAATGGAGGTGGGGAAAAAAAGGGACAGTGATGATATTTTGGTATCAATAGCATTTCATTTATTTGGAAAGGGAAACAGGGGTCAAGGAAGGATAAAGCTATACTTACTGTCTATAAGGCAACTTATAAGTTTTATTGATGCCACTGTACCCAGATTGCTGATATAACCTCTTCACTATTACTATTTCTCATAACATGCTGACCTCACTCAATGACTGCTATGAATAAAGATAGGATGATCAGGACCAGACAGACAGAACATCATCAATCAAAAATTGTTTTTGACTGGAACAGAGTAGGTGGCCAACTATCTGGTAAGCACATCCTAATAGGACTTGAATAACTCATTTATTTAAAAAAGTTATCTTCCACTTCTCTAAAATGTAGTTTATTTTGTCTTAGATATTTTCAAAAGCAGTGTACTTCTAAACATATAACTTCATTTGTATTTCTATTTAGCTGAATCTACTTAAACCCTTTTCTCCTGTCAGTTCCTACAATATTCAAATATAGCTTGAAAAAAATTCTGATTTGGGGAACCATTTTTAAAACTGGAAACAGCCCAAGTTCCCATCAGTATGATTGGATAAAAAAGCAATGGCATATTTACACCATGAAATACTATGCAGTTGTAAAAAAGAAGGATCTCTTACTTTTGAGACAGCATGGAGGGAGCTGGAGAGTATTATGCTAAGTGAAATAAGCAAGGCAGAGAAAGACAAGTATCACAAGATCTCACTCATATGTGGAATCTAATGAACAAAATAAATTGATGAACAAAATATATCTAGAGACGTAGAAGCATGGAACAAACTGTCGAATTTCTGAGGGAAGGTGGGGGTGGGTGCATAGGTGGGAAGAGATCAACCAAAGAACTTGTATGCATATTTGCATAACCATGGACACAGACAATAGGGTGGTGAAGGCCTGGGTGGTAGTGGGGACGGTCTAGAAGGGGTCAGTGGGGGGAAAGGAGGCATATGTAATACTTTCAACAATAAAGATTTTTTTGAAAAATGAAAACTTGGTCAGGAAAAGGCACTGACACTATTTTGATAATATTAATAAACAAACAATATCCCACTGCCCAAGATTAACAAGCTTAGGGTGACAAAAATATTCAAATAAACTCCAACAGACCAAAAATTCAGCATATTATAACTGTAAAGCATTGTAATTAATTTCAAAATATGAAATGATGATTGCTTCAGGCAAAATGTATCCCATTGATAAATTCCTATAGTATATTATCTCTCAGCAAGTTTCTCTTTTTTCCCTTCTATCTCTCTACACATATATACACCCATTCCTACTGACTGAGAAAGCTTAATGTCATGATGTTTATAACCAAGTTTCAGATCACAATGGGCATTCAGGGCCTTCTTTGCCATTTCTGAAGGTAAATATTTTTCTCTAACATTTCAAACTGTATTCTTTTTTAAAAAATATATTTTATTGATTTTTTACAGAGAGGAAAAGAGAGTTAGAAACATCGATGAGAGAGAAACATCGATCAGAGAAACATCGATCAGCTGCCTCCTGCACACCCCCTACTGGGGATGTGCCCACAACCAAGGTACATGCCCTTGACCAGAATCGAACCTGGGACCTTTCGGTCCAGAGGCCGACGCTCTATCCACCAAGCCGAACCTGTTAGGGCTCAAACTGTATTCTTAAAGTATTATGCCTTCCTGTCTCTGAATTTTCTCAAGTACAGGTAGCATATTTCAATGGAGAGTTCTTTTTTATTTCTGAAAGTACATTTTGTCTGATTCTAACATAGTCTGAATTGATTTATTTTAAAGCCAGGTAACCAGACATCCAGAGGTGAGAATTATTTTAGGAGAAGAACAGTGAAAATAGATTTAACAATTGAGTCAATAATCACTGAGATGCAAAAGTTTATATGGAATTGAGCTGAGAAAAGTTATAGTTTATTATGAATTTTTTTTCAAGGACTCCTTATATCATACAGCAATACTATTTATTCCATGAAAGATTTTTCTCTTTAAAGCAACATTGCATTTATTGTCACCCATGTAAATTTCAAAAAAAACAAAAACAAAACAAAACATGTAAACTCATCAGAACCAAAGAAATATGGTCAAAATGTAGAAAAAATTTTGGCTCCACACTAAAGTAGGCTTTCATTAAGAAATAAGTCCTGTTTGATTTGGTTGTGGATCAGATTTACTAGTCTGGCAATCTAACCAAGGGCAGACATTGTAAATAGTTGAATCAAGATGGGTTACTTGCTATGTTGGACCACTGAGAATAAATCTGAGATAGTAGAGCTCCAGGTCCCCATGACCATTATATTTATTGTCTTCTTTGCCTCTGGAACAGCATTTCCCAAACTGATATTTACTGGCACTATGCTTAAGAGATATTTCTCAAAGAATGTGTTCTCTGCTCAGCTATGGTTGCTATCTTCTAGTCATTCTATTCCACACTGGAAATTCACCATGCATACCAGCATATTTAAGTTTCTAAGAATTCTTCCAGTAAAGAAATTCTTAGAAATTTAGGCTAGTGTTTGCCAAACTTATTTTAGCATAGAAGTAATATTCCCCAGTTTCAGGAAATGCTTCTGGCTGACTGAACTCCACTGCCAGTCCTTTCCAGAAATTGCCATTCACTGGAGAGAACTGCCTTTCGCCAGTTCATAACCCCTTCCCTGGGACTGCATGCATTCAAGGACTGGTCAAAACAGAAATAGAAAGCTTTGATAACTCGTCACAATGTGGGACAACTCTAAAGGAATATCCCAGTTACAGAGCTCACTCCGGGGTTGGCTGAAGCCTTTGTTGAGACTGTTTCATAACCCAACTTCTCTTTCTGCCCACTGTTGTTTTCTTCCCTTAAAAAAAAATCCTTCCCTTTTTTGCTCTTCCTTTGCACAGTTATTGATCCTGAGAGCATTGCCTAATGAACTTCCTGAGTACCTATCTGCATCTGAGAGCTGGCTTTTGGAAAAACCTAACCTACAAAACATTTTAGGACACTTAGGTCTAATGAAGACTCTTGATGCCAGGAAATAGGGAATGTACTCCAAATCATGTGTGGAAAGAAAACATTCCACACTTGGGAAGAAGATTTATAACAAACATGAGTGAACAATGAATCTCCACTTTATTTTAATAAGCCCAGGATTCGAGTGCCATCTGAGGAGTGATAGGCTATATGAGAAATCTATAAAGACAGCTTGTTTTGAAGGAACAAATAATCTTGCCACCTCAAAGAGATAAAAGTTTAAAAAGCTGATATAAAATCACAAGTCTCCATCATTATCATCTGAATGACTAGCTTCTTAGCTGATTTTACTTCCTCCAATCCTACCCTACTTCTATCCATTCACCCCCTAGCAGCTGGAGTGATGCTTTTAAAATATAAATATGATCATATCACATCCCTAATTAAAATCTTTCAATTGCATTTATTGCTCTCAAATTTCTTAGCCTGACATATAAGGCCCTTTATGATTTAAGCTCTTGAATCACTCCTGGCTCAGTACTCCATATTCCAGCTCTACTGAATTTCTTTTGGTTCTGTGAAAGTAGCATGCTCTAAAATGACTCTGAGCCTCTGCAAATGCTATTACCTTGACCTGGACAGCTCTCCACCAACCACAATCACTCATCATCTAGGTTCTACCTTAAGTGTCATCTCCTTCAGAAAGCTTTCCATGGCCACCCCCATCAAGTCAGGGGTTAGTTCCCATGTCATATGTTTCCACATCACTCCATACTTCTCCCAATTTAGCACATAGCATAATGTAGTTGACTGTCTAATAATATGCCCCTCCTTCCAAGAGGCTATAAGGTTATCAGTAACAGCAACTATATCTTACTCATGGTGCCTATTTAACTGTGATTAGCACATGAGTGCTCAATAAATATGAATTAAATCCTATCTAATAAAAGAGAAACATGGTAATTGGTGTACGACTGCTACCCTTCCCATTGGCTAATCAGTGAGATATGCAAATTAATTGCCAGTGAAGATAGTGGCCGGCAGCCAGGCAGCTTGAAACTAACATGAAGCTTGCTTGCTTCAATGACGGAGGATTCCAATGTTCCCCGCCTGCCTTGCCGGCCTCTGAGCCTGTAGTTTAAGAAACATTGTAACAAATATAGAAGCTAAACAAAACCCCAGAAACCAGTTTTCAGAGAGCTGGGATCTCAGAGCTGGAGTTATACATTATTTCGATTATAGAACCTAAACAAACCAGATACCTTCTTTCAGCAGCAGAGGCCGCAGAGCTGGAGCCAGAGCTAAAGCTGGCCCAGAATAAAAAAAAATAAAAAAAGGAGCAGTTGGGAGCTTCAGTCCCAGCCTGAAAACAGCCCTCAGCCCCTCACCCAGACTGGCCAGGCACCCCAGTGGGGACCCCCACCCTGATCCATGACACCCTTCAGGGCAAACCAGCCAGCCCCACCCATGCACCAGGCCTCTATCCTATATAGTAAAAGGGTAATATGCCTCCCAGCACTGGGATCAGCGGAGTCGTGAGGCCTCCAGGCACCGGGATCAGCGTGACGTGACAGGGGGCAGCGCCCAAACCCCCTGATCGCCCTGCAGCACTGTGTGTGACAGGGGGCAGGGCCACAACCTCCCTATCAGCCCTGCTCTGTTCCTGACAGGGAAAGGTGCCCCAACCCCCGATCAGCCCTGTTCTGTGCCTGATAGGGGGGAGCTCCGCAACCCCCTGATCACCCTGCGGCTCTGTGTGTGACAGGGTGCAGCGCTTCAACCTCCCCACCCCACGGGCCCTGCTCTGTGTGTGACGGGGTAGAGCCATAACCTCCCCATCAGCCCTGCCCTGAGTGTGAGAGTGGCGATGCCCCAACACCCTGTTCGGCCCTGCTCTGTGTGTGACAGGGGGCGGTGCCACAACTCCCCTATCGGCCCTACTCTGTGAGTGACAGGGAGGAGCTCCTGAAACCCTGATGGGCCCTGCTCTGTGAGTGACAGGGGGCAGTGCCCCAACCCCCTGATTGGCCCTGCTCTGTGCGTGACAGGGGGTGGAGCCTCAACCTCCCTATCGACCCTGCCTTGAGTGTGACAGGAGGCGGTGCCCCAACCCCCCAATAGGCCCTACCCTAAGCGTGACTGAGGGTGGCATCGCAACCTCCCAATCCGCCCTGCTCTGTGCATGACAGGGGGCAGCGCCCCAACTCCCCAATTGACCCTGGTCTGAGCCCAACCAGGGACTGCACCTAGGGATTAGGCCTGCCCTCTACCACCCGGGAGCAGGCCTAAGCCAGCAGGTTGTTATCTCCCGAGGGGTCCCAGACTGCGAGAGGGCACAGGCTGGGCTGAGGGACCCCCACCCCTCCGTGTGCACAAATTTTTGTGCACCGGGCCTCTAGTATTTGAATAAATACCTAGCTCCCTAACATTTCTTGACCCTACACTGGTAATGCAGAGGTTGAGACAAAGGTCAAATCACTGTCCAAACCCTATCTCTTAATATCAGTAATGTTTTGAGGCTATAATAAACTAATGCCTTTCTTCTCTAGTCACTCCTTGCTTAAAAATCAATGCACCAGCTCAACTAAAGTACTGAATATATGTGTGTGTGTGTATACTATATATACTATCTATGTAAAATACAATATATTAAGCACCAGGTGTATATTAGATATAATTTCTGCCTCTAGCTGCAATTTTGTTGAGAAAAAACCTAGAGACTATAAAGCACTACAATTTTTGGTTTAGATCAGCAGTTTCTGAACCGGTTATCATGAAAAGCTGTAAAGTACATTACTGATAATTTAGTACTAAGAAAAAGTATCAACATATTAAACTTATCTATAATAATAAAATCATAATATGCAAATCAACCGAACAGCAGAACAACCACCCAGACAATCTTCCGGATGACCACGCTATGATACCCACTGGCGCCAGGGCAGCCAAGGTGGGTGCGATGCTATTGGTCAGGGGCCCAGGCATTGCCCCATGATTGCCCTGCAGAGGGAGGCCTAGGCCACCGGCTGGTGGGGCAATCAATTGGGGTGCTCCACAATCACCCCAAAGAGGGAGGCCCAGGCTACCCGGTGGCAGTGCTGCAGCAGGTGGGCAGGGCCTCCCTCTGTGGGAGCCATCCATCACAGGGCTTCCAAACTGTGAGAGGGTACAGTCCGGGCCGAGGGACACCCCCCCCCCCGGAGTGCACAAATTTCGTGCACCAGGCCTGTAGTTTTTAATAAATCAAAGCAATTTATAAGTTAACTTCTTTAATAATATCAGTCACCTTTTGTAACCCAATATGCTTTCTTGAGTGGTAGAAAAGGAGGAAGTTATTGGTAGTTCATTGGAAATTGTTCATAATCCTGACTTAACCATGAAACTTTGACTTATAATTGTATTGATTAGTCATGTGGATACATGGGGGAGGATTTCTTATTTAGACATTAAATTCAATAAATTTTCATAGACTGAGGAAATAAGTTTGTTTTTTTATATTTATTTTTTATCACCATTTATCCCCCTTATACTCTCTGCCACCTTCACCCATACCTTCTCTATCCCCCAGCAATCACCACACTGTTGTCTGTGTCCATGAGTTTCTTCTTTCTTTTTTCTTTTTTTGCTCAATTTCTTCACTCCCCCCAATAACCCCACACACACCATAGCTATCTCCTGCTTTCTATCTATGACTTTGTCTCTGTTTTGCTTGTTATTTCAGTTTGTTCAAGACTGAGGAAATCAGTCTGGACTAGAGGCATATAGGAAGGCTACAGATACAATGTTTGCTCTATTGGGAATCTATCAAACTTAAAAATGTGGTTATAGCAATAAATTGATATGTATAACTTGTATAAGTCTGGATATGTAGGTTTAAAGTAGGGAATGGTTTTGTTTAACCACACTAAACTTTAACATAGATTCCTTCCATATATAATAAGATATTTAGTGGAATTTTTCATGTTGCCCTAAAATTGGCAATGAAGCTTTAATGGAGAAAATAATCTCTAAATACTTACACATTCTTAAGAGGCCCAACAATAGTTGGATGCAGACACTATCATAAAGACTTTTAAAATGTGGAAGAACTGCCCATGAAACCACTAGCCACTGCCCCAAGTCTCTACTCCTTGGCCAACCCATAGAAGACCACAGGACTATGAGCCGAAAGTGAATCATTAGAGTTGTCAAGACTGCTGTTTGACAAAGAAAAGTCATTTCTCTTTTCTTTCTATGGGAGAAAGAGTCAGAGTTATTCCCTCCCAAAGTCCCTGCAATAAAGTTAGGCTGTTATCTCATTTCCTCACTGAATACTTGCCAAGCTATGGACTACAGGCCCATCTTTGCATCCATAAGGATGGAATAAATCTTGGTGATGGAATTCTTGAGAGAGCTTGATGTTTTTGTCTATGAATTAAAGTATATGTGAACACACAAGTATTGCTTGCTTATCATCTGGAGATTGCTGAAGGTAATCGGTTTTTATGAGTAGCTTACAACAGAGAAGTAAGAAAACACTATGATACAGTCTTCCAGGGAAGAAGCTAGCCCTTAATACTAGAGAACATGGAAGAGGACTTCAGCAGAGCCCATGGCCTCTCATGAGGAAAACAGAGATTATAGAAAGAGACAGATATCCAAGGAATGCAATACCATGACCAGAGGAAAGGTTAAGGGTATCGACCATAAACAAGACCTTTTACAAAAGGCCCCTCCCTCATGAGTGAAAGAAGGTAAGGTAAGGCTAAATACTGCTACCACCACCACCACCACCATTACCACCAAGAAAATGACATCAATCTTCTATCTACATAGACTGCTGTATCAGTGAAGGCCATCAAGATAAAGTCAGAGTGAATCCAGACAGGCCTTCTTACGTCTCTGTTACTTCTCTGTTGTCATCTGGTGTTGACCAGATGACAGTGTGTAAGGAGAAATCTGCCATCTCTCCTATTCCCCCTCTCAAACCCAATGCTAGAAGAGATTAGACCTTTAAAAGGAAAGGGATCCTAACTCATTTCTAGACTTGACCTCTACTCCAACCACATCCTGTCACTTTTTCCTCTCCAAATCTTCCAAGCACAAACCAAACCAGCAATGGATGAAGAAATAATTTAATGGCAGACATGAGGTTGCAGGGTTAAACTGAATTGGGCTGTACTGTTACTTTTTTTAAAGTACCTAGAAAGCTGTATAAAATTCCCAAGAAATTATTAAGAAAAAGGGAAGGACGTCTCCACAGAATAGATTGAAATCATGGATGGAAAAGTCACAAAAATGTTTCACACTTGTACTCCACAATATGAAGACTGCTAAAATTAGTTACCTTATGCTCCACAGTGGTTAACATGGTGCAACACATGTGACAAATGCACAATACACACGCACTGGTTACTAAAGAAGAGTATGTTTAGCTGGAAGCAGGGCCCAGGGCAGACAGACTGAAGTAGCAAGAGGCAACACTCCCCTAGAAAAGGTTTTGTTCCAGCAGAGGAGGAGGAAGATGGGGTAGGAAGTAGGTAGGGAAGAAAATAAGAGAATAAAGAGATTGAAAAAAATACTCAGTACAATGTAAATTGTGAAGAAATTAAAATGTAAATGTAAAGACAGATTAGGATGGGTTAAGGAGCATGCTGCCTGGGAGGGCCATTAATGAGGGGGAATGAAATCAGCAGAAGAGGATCAGTCAAATGAAGGAGCAGAACATAGAAGACTGCATAGAGGCAGTATATATATATATATATATATATATATATATATATATATATAGTCACTTTTCTACATTTCAGTGAAAATGTATGTGAGCATATTTATAATAAAGGAAATAAAATATTTAATAATTATAAGAAAAAGGAGCAAATCCCATGGAATATTGTCTGTGAAAATTTTGGATTTTATATGATTAGAAATAGAACAGATTATATCTGCTTAACTGGGCAAAAGGGCAAGAAGGAACATCCCCCTAAAAGCTGCATATACTCAGTGAACTAGGAATTCCCCCTCAAATTGGAATTTAACCTGCAGATAGACTCAGATAAGGACTAAAAGCTACAAAAGATGTACACACAAAATACAGAAAAGAGTTTGAGAATGTGATCCAATATGTAACCTTGTATAGAAAAAGAAATATGACAAAAACACAGACAGTAGGCCAATGAGAGAGAAAGAGAGAGAGAGAGAGAGAGAGAGAGAGAGAGAGAGAGAGAGAGAACAGGAGAGATATTGTATTATAAAGGGATGTGTCTTCCAGGTTGGGGTTCCATTTTCTTTGCTGTGAGGTTCCATGCTGTAGAGATTTATACATGGAGAAAAAATTTGAATCCAAGGTACAGTTTATGATTCTACTGTCCTGAATTATTATACTAAGAAACTAGCAACACATAAAATTCAGGGAAAATGGATGTTGTCTGCTTATAACCCATTCTGCTTTCTACATAGGGAATTGTTGTTGTTTTTTAAGAATAGATGTCAGGGTTTGAACAAATAAACTATAATCTCACAGCAAATGCTTACTGGGGCCCTAAACCATATAAACAGACCCTGCACCACTGGCTGTGTCTATGCATGCCAAATCTCAATATTTGAAAATATCCAAATAGTCAACTGTTTTTCAATCTTCATCCAAATGTTTAACCTAGATCCATAACACAAACCTTTATTGAGCACCAGAGCCCCACACTGACTCAGAGTGAAGAAACAAAAGAAATAGAAAATGTAATTTTTTAGGAACTCAAAAAAATACCTTAGGGAGCCTAAGCCAAAGCTATGCTTTCTACCCCTATAGCAATCTGCCTCACTGTAAGTAGCATCCCACACTTGCTCTTCTTAGAAGTGAGATAACGCATGTAATCTCTTAGTTCAGTGCCTAACACACACTGAGTGATCATTTACCTATCTCATCTCTTGGACCCTAAACATCACTTGACCCTCAAGACCTATAAAGAAGTCTAAACCTTGGGGTTATTTCTCCTCTAGCTCTTAGCTATGTTACCCATGCTTCATCAACCAGTAGCATGGGCATTCCTGAGTCAACATGTACAAATATCTAGTCTGTTGTTTTGCCAAACAGATAACAATATATTTATTTGATTCCATGTTGTACACAAAATATGGATTAAAATAGTAAAATTCAAGTTACAAATAACTCTACTGATACTCACAGTTACACAATTAAGCCGTTTACTAAAGTAGTGGTTAATATCACGGGCTCTAGAAAGAGAAAAAGGTAGATTCTAATCCTGGCTTTGCAACTGAGCAACTCTGTGGCCTTGGGCTCCGTGAGCCTTAGTTCCTTGTCTGTAAAATAGGAATAATAATAGTACCTACCTTACAGAAATACTGTGAGGTTTAATGGAGATAATTTATGTAAAACTTGTAGCCCTGTCTAGCACAAAGCAACACTCAGTACTAAATGTTGTCGTAACTGTTACAAATTCTTTGAATACATGAGTTCCAGCCAACATTTAGAGTTACTAGTTGAAGATGTCATATTTTTTTTTTGGAGTCTCATTGCTTTTTTTTACGTTTAATATATTTTTAATTAAAAATGTTAATGTTGACAGTATTTCAGGTATCCCCCATTTTCACACCCTTTGCCCACCTCCACCAACCCTTGCCTCCCCTTCCCTTGGCCTTCACTGTACTATTATCCAGCATCATTGCTTTACTAAAAATACTGCTTTCTATGGTGCAACATGTGAAACGTCTCACCAACATCCTTAGAGAAGCAACTGGGGGTGGGGGAACAGTGTTGGAACAAAGATTTGCAGGAGACTAATATATATACTGCTGACCCCACTCAACCTTTCTTGAAAATTTTTTTGGTATGGCTCAATGATCATGGCACAAATGAGTCCTGCTGAGGAACAATACTTCCTGGTTCCAGTTAGGCCATTAGTGTCATGTTTGGAGTCTTTATTTAAATCATGATACATTTTCCATGATGCGTAGATTCCAATATAAGTACATTTGGCTATCAAAGTCCTTTGCTTAAATTAGAAAAAGATTGATTGAAATACTAATAAGTAAATGGTATCTTAATGGGCATCACAGTAATTATATGACAGCCTAAGTCCTATATCCATAGAAATTTAGGTCAAGAAGCTGATTATGATCACAAATAAATAGATATTAGCCATAGGTCAGACTTCCTTCCCCCCTTTTTTTTTAGTCTTGTGACCAGAATAGTTTCATATAAACAAAGTAATTCTTCTTTCTTATCTTCCTGTCCTTTTTGCCATATTATTTCAAATTTGACATGTCCCCATATACTGTTTATTACAAAATGAAATGAGTGAACTGATTCAGATCAAATGGCTGACTTTTTACTGAAATCCCATGCCAAATGCAAACTGAACTTTGGAGAATTTTTGTTTAATAATTTTCATTTTATGTATTTTGTAGTGGTTGGAAATATAAAGTATTTGGAGAGTTTATTTGCATTAGTGCAGTAGAAACTTTATGGAAGTCATTTTGTTTTTAAAAATCATGGAAGGGGTTATCAGTGTAAGTGTAAATAAATCTACACATATTTTATAGTTCCTGATGATATTTTAAGTTCCTAGGTCTGCAATGTTGACCATAGCCCAACACAAAATATTCAATTACAGAGAAAGAAAAGATCAAAATAGGGACAAGACTGGAACTATAGGCCCCTGAACTTTAAACCCAGCTATAAATAAGACTGTTTTTGGTCTTTACCATGTCCTCCCACAACCAACAACAACAATAAAAATGAGAATAGGAAACTGGCTACAATTATAGTATTAACAGTTTTACTTCATATGTTGTTTACATGCATTTGAGTGGCCAGACATGTATCTTGAATCTTAATTCAAATAATTTAAGATCAGTTTTTTCAAATGGTTTTCTATGTAAGATAGGACAGCCCAAATAGGTCAAAGAGTTATAGTAATTTGGGAGACAATGTCAACCCAGCTTGTTGCCTTACTCTGTCTTTTTTTCTTTTTGAGTAAAAATGTGATACAAGGTTAGCTTGGCCATAGAGAAATCCTATAACCTGCGGGAGTTTTATTCCCCCTTCAGCCTAAATTAAGTCATCTACATCAATAACATCATCTTTGCCATATTCACAATAGAACTTCACAGATTATTATTCACATCTCAAAATATGTACTTTTACACATTACTAATGAATTCTCTATTGGCACCTCCACAGTAGTTTTCATAAACCAATGCTCCTCAATCATTAATATGACAAAATTTCCCAGGGATCTTGTTAAAAATATATATTTCTGGACTTTATGCCCAAAAGATTATGAATCAGTAGACCTAAGGTGAAGCCTAGGAATCTGATTCTAACAAGTTTCCAGATGTTGCTGATGATGCTGGTTCAGGGACCACAATTTGAGTGGCAATGATCTGAAGCTTTTGTCTGTTTTTTTTATTCTCTAACGCCTAATCTAATTTTCACCTTTAGGTAATGACTTCCTTTTTGATAACAGGTCATCTAACATGAGATGATGTTTCATCCTTGGAAATATTCTAGAATCCTAATTTTTCCATTTACTTCTGTCCTATCACAGGTAAACTTATCCTTCCTCCTTGTCAAAGAAAAATTATCACTTTAATTTTAATCCTGTCTCTATATTAATTATCCATTCTCTTAGTTAAGATTTGGTTCAGCTGCCAGTTATAGAAATCCAAAATAACAGTGGTTTAAACAAGATGAAAGAGTCCCTCTAAGATTAATATACTAGTAAGACTGATATATTAACTCCATAACCATCAGGTCCCAAATTCCTTCCATTTTATTGCTCTTTCACACCCAACATGCTGCTTCCACCTCAAAAATCTGTCATAGGCCAAGAACTACTGCTGTAGCCATTAGGTCTATATTCCAGTGAACAGGAAAGAAGAATAGAAGGGCACAACTCTCCTTTTAAGGACAATTTCTGGAAGTGCATATATCACTTCTGCTTATATTCCATGGAGCAGAAGTTAGTCATATGGCCATACTTAGCTACAAAGTGAATTGGGAAATGTATCCCTTGCACACACCCAAATAACAAATATGAGACTTCTATGATTAAAGAAGGTGAGGGAAAATATTGAAGTATAACTAACAATCTCTATGGCACCTCTTCTCTTGATTTTTAATTTATAATTTTCCTCTAGTTCTTCCTTGTAGGTCTATAAATATTCTAAAATAAAAATTTACTTGAACACTGCTTCTTTCTCTGGCTACCACCCAATCTTGCATATCTTCCTTTACTTCTAAACTTGTCAAAAAACAAAAATGTATTTCTATTTTTTACGTTTTGTTATTTACCCTTTAAGCCTTAGCACCTTGTTAAGATCCCATTGCCACTGAAACTTCCTTATATTATATCACCAGTAAATTCCTGATTCCCAAATTCATTGACTCCTAAGCCTTTGCAATATTTCCCTAATTATAAATTATTGCTATGAAAAACATTATGGTAAAAATAAGGAAGAAGGAAACGAGACAAATAAGTATTAAGAGAGTCTTGCATCAGGGATCTTGTATTTTGAATGCAACCATAAAACATCATGCCTTTAAGAGGGAAATTTTGGCTCAGTATGTTTCATAATTTTTGTTGTGAAATATATGTAGAGATAGACACTTAGGAAAAAGTCTGCTTAGTCGTAACTAAACAGTATCTCACACAAATACATGTGAAGTTAAGTAATAAAATATTTCAAAGGAAATGTATATCATATCCCAGGGTTCTTTCATTTAACTTTGGCCTTGCATGAGTACTGCACCAAAATAAAATAACAATAACTAGGGGCAAGAGAGAAATTTTGTTGGAAATTGTGTTTTTTCTAAGTTCCTTCTCAAAACTTTACATTGTTTTGCTGGCGAAGAGAACAATATGAGAAAGAAGGACTGCATACACATAAAAAATTTCTGGTTTTTATAAATCTAACTTGTTTTGGAGCTCCTTGATTGCACCAGAGATGAGACCTGTAAGTTTGTCAAGCTAGATGGAGCCAAGTCATGGTTGGAAAGGAGCTTATAATCTCTGGCAACTGATTGTTACAGTTAGAAACTTTGTTCTCTGACCATCTCTGACCTCTGCATGTCTGACATCTGACTTATCCAGCTAGTATTACCAAACTTGGCATGAATCAACCTTTTATTTATATGCTGAACTGTACTCCTCCCCACTTCATGGATTTGTACCAACCTTGATTTCATTCCCGGGTTCAAGTTTGTGACTTAGTAGCTATACCTCATCTGCTTTCCTGTTTCCATTTCAGCATGGACACTGTCTGACAATCCTGGGTTTTTTAACTTCAAGCTTGGTTGTACTCAACCTTGGTTACACATTAGAATGATTTAGAAAGATTTAAATATCTATCAAGGCCTAGACTCCACCCCCAGAACTCTCATTTAAATGGGTCTGAGGTGGGACCAGGCACTGAGAGTTTTAAAGGCTCTTCGGGTGACTCTAATCAGCAGTCAGGTTTGAAAACTACCATTCTGGCTTCTGTTTCTGTTCAAAATAACTATGGATTCTGCTTATGGAGCCACCCGATCTCTCTCTCTTGGCACCAGGACACATTGGAACACAGTAAACTCAGGTGCCAGCAAGAATCAGTTAGATCTAAGATAGTAATCTATTTATTCAACAAGCTTATAATAAGTATTTACTCTTCTCTAAATAGTCAGAGAATACTAGAATGCTGTCCTTTCCCTCCAGAGCCACACATGCTAATTGAGGGGGCACTTATGAGACACATAATTACAGCAATATGGTAAGTGCTTTAATAGGGGTATGAATGAAATACTATGGGACTGCAGAAGAGGAAGCACTTACCTCTCTGTAAAGGTCTTGGAAGACTTCCTGAAGCACATTTGAGTCTCAAAGAGAAAGCAGAAGTTTACAAGGAAGAGAAAAGAGAAGATAATAGAATTTCAAGCAGAAGGGAAACCTAAGTAAAAACACAAAGATATTCTCTATAAATAACAAGGATGTTTTAAATTTTTTATTCAAGAACAGCATGAATTTTAAGGAAATCTTATTACTTTGGGAGTATTTCGTATGCTTTAAAAAAAACAATATTCATTGACTTCATTGTGTTATATAATTTTTTTGGAAATAAGATTAAATCACTTTGATGGCACAACACAAAAAAGACTAATAGAAACTATAATAGAAAAAATAAGAATGAACCTATGACTTTTATTTTCCTTTTAAATTTTATCTGTGTTGTTTAAAGTTTTACAGATAACCCCTTTGACATTTGTTTTTAATATCACTTCAGATTGATTGCAAATTCTGACCTTCAGGCAATGCAAACAATTATAATGCCCTTTAAATTGGTCTGTCTTTCTGAATGACTGTTGGTAACCAAATTGGTGCATTTCTTCTTGGTTCTTCTCTCTCAAACCTGAGTAATTTTTACTTGGTCTTAATTGATTCCAGCACCAGCCTAAAGATACAATCTTCTATCTTTAAGGTTCAGGGCTCAGGACTTTAACATTGCTGAGTGTTCAAAATGCTTATTTTATAACAAACTTAAAAAATTTTTGTAGCATATTGTCATTTTGACTATTGACACACATGTTACTAGCAGTTATGTTCATTTGTTACTTGGTCTTAATCTCTGGAAACCACATGCAACACATTCTTTAAAAATGGCACAGGGCCCACCATTTGAAAGGCAAATGAGACAACAGTGAGTTTCATAACTTATCAAAATCCTTGCCAAGTTTTTCCTGTTCTTTACCTTCTAACTAGGCTTAGTGGTGTATTACATTTAAAAATCCCAAGCCAAAAATTGGAAAAACAGGCTTAAACAACCCAGAAATGTCCTCAATAGGTCCCGTGTGTAAGGTTAGTGCAAGATGAACTAGACTTGAGAAAAAAGAAATGTCTTCCATGGACCCAGAGTCAGGGTATGCTTGAGCAGAAATAATACCTAGGCTGATATCCAAACAGAGTCAAGAATATCCAGAAAGATGCTTTAATTGCCCAAAGGATTTATGATAGAACACAAGAATAGAAAAGCCAGAAAATTATTATAGAAATAAAGAAGAGTGTGGCCAAAAGAATGGGGAAATTATGACAACCCAAGATTAATTAGACCAGCTTTTTAAAAAGTCAAATTATGGCCCAGGTTTCAAAGATCTTAGAGGAGCCAATGACAATGATTATTTTCAGTCTCGTCTTCCCAAATATCTACCTGCACTTTATTTTTATTATATTTCTTTTACCCAGTAAGTTTGAAGTTAACTACCATTGAACTGGCTTAAATAGGATTAGTAATAGCTGACTTTATTGTCGGTATGCCATATAATGTGTGTTCAATCATTTCCCCCCAGGTGTAACGAAGACTATGTTTCCTTTTCTGCTTATGTAGATTTGAATGGAAAATAAAGAAAAGTGATATCTCAAACATCATAATAAACTTTACATTTTTTCAAACAACTCCTACATAGAATTTCTAATATAATAGGGTGATATCTTATGATTCTTCATATATACACTAGAGGTCCAGTGCACAAAATTCATGCACAGGGAAGGGGGGGTCCCCTCAGCCCAGCCTGTACCCTCTCCAATCTGGGATCCCTCGGGGGATGTCTGACTGCCAGATTAGGCCCAATCCCCAACAGTCAGACATCCTTCTCACAATCCTGGACCGCTGGCTGCTAATTGCTCACCTGCCTGCCTGATTGGTACTAACTGCCCCCCGCCCCCTCCCCCCGCTGGCCTGATCGTCCCTCACTGCCTCTGCATGCTGGCCTGGTCACCTCTTACTGCCCCCCTGCCAGCCTGGTCGCCCCCAACTGCCACCCCTGCCAGCCTGGTTGCCCCTCATGGCCCCCTGCCAGCCTGGTCGCTTTACGCAGCCTGCTATTCAGTCATTTGGTAGTCCTTCACTAACCCCCCTGCTGGCCTGGTTGTAGGCAGCCATCTTGTGAGGGCATGAGAGTTAATTTGCATATTACCTCTTTATTATATAGGATTAACCTGTTTTTTCTTATCAGGAACAATGATGGTAAAATTAATGACATTTTCCTCTTTCCTAGAGAATTTAATGATCTGCTTCAAAAACAAAGAAATATGAAATTACAACCTTCTCAGGCTCAGCTTTAACTACATTAGTTATTTAAACCACAGCTTTCAATTTTGTGGAAGGTGTGGACAAGTATTTTTCCCATTACCAATAAAAACAATACTAAGAACTTGCTTTACATAGAGTTTCATAATTTTTATAAAGTTCTAGTAAATATTTTATCTCCTTGGGACTATCCAACAACCATGTAAGATGGGGAAGGCCAGAATTTTTGCCCATTTTATAGAAGTAACTAAACCCAAAGACATTCAATGATTTCTTGGGCCTGAGCATTTATTTTTAACTGTAGATCCAAGTGCTTATTATGATCAAGAAAGCAGTAAAAATATTAAATTTGATAATCCACATAAAAAATGTAGCACAGTGCTTGATGCATAGTACGTACCCAGTAAAAGGTGCTATCAATTACATTTAATATTTATACTGTTTATTACTAAATTAATGATCTTATCACTGAGATTCAAAAGCTTGTCTTCAGAACAAGATTAAAGGTTCAAAAGCTTACTAAGGATCTGACTAAGCAATGCCACCATCTGAATGGACACCAAATAATTTAATCAAGTGTATTCAAACCCAACAAACACAGAGTAAAAATGCATGCTCCAAACAATCAGGTCATGCAGTCAAAGTTTTGCCTCAACGGTGGTGTTATTTTTCAGAATCTATCCTAGGAGAAAAGCAAAATCCAAAATCTAGGAAAATTTTTATTCCCATTAGTGCTCATTACATTATTATATAAACAAAATGTTGGGGAAAAACTAAATATATAAGAAACACAGGCTGTTGGGCAGGAATTAAAATATCATTTAAAGAATATAAAATATGGGAAATTATTACTATGTCATAATTCTTAAAAAACTCAATATAAAATTATACTCCCAGTATTATCTCACTTAGATATGAGATACATAAGAAAGTAAAAAGTATGCTAAAATATTAATTATGGGTTTTTATTGTTTTTGAATATGTGGTTTCATTTTTAACACTTTTTTAATTTTACAAATTGTCCCAAAACACAGAGGAAAAGAAATGTTATTTCTTAGATAACTAAATAAGGTGAGTGAGCATCCTGTTTCCTATCATGAACACCACTTTGCATTTTCTGTTACCATGATAAAAATAACCACCTACCTGAGTTATTCTCCCAGTTCTGTGATGCTGGAGCTACATTTTCTATCATTACTAACCAAGGCCACCTTTTTAGGCTTTAGTGATGAGCCATAAGGTTCAAAGTAAAATATGGCTCCAGTCTGAGTATGACAAAGAGACATACATGGAATATTCAGCAACTTGACTAACTTCTTTTTATGCAGCTCTCTGGTGATGTTCAGATCTGCATCCACCATCTGAATTTTTGGGCTGTTGTGCTAAGCACACAGATGGTCTCTCAGTTGTCTGCTTTCCTGATTGCTCCCTATCAAAATCTGCTTCCACTAAAGCCAAAAGCAAAGCCAGTAAATTGTTGTTTACCCTATTCCAGTGGTTCTCAACCTTCTGGCCCTTTAAATACAGTTCCTCATGTTGTGACCCAACCATAAAATTATTTTCGTTGCTACTTCGTAACTGTAATGTTGCTACTGTTATGAATCGTAATGTAAATATCTGATATGGAGGATGGTCTTAGGCGACCCCTGTGAAAGGGTCGTTCGATCACCAAAGGGGTCGCGACCCACAGGTTGAGAACTGCTGCTTTAGGATAAGAAGATGAAGAAGCTGTGATCATGTCATATGAACACTTGTGCTCTTCGGTTAATGCTATCTGACTCCAGAGTAAATAAATTAAATGGAACCAAACAGGGCCATTGAAAGAAATGGCCTTCAGCTGATATTTTATATTACTCTATCATGTCTTCAAGGTCTGTGAATAGGGTTAATTCAAGTCTTAAGGTCAAGTTCAGGATGATGTCAGCTCATCAAAAAGCTCTCAGAAGAAACCTGGGCAAACAAAAACTAACACAGTTCAATCTGCATTATTATCTAGCTGCATTCCACACCTCCTCAGTATTGGTTTCTGAAAGCATGAGAAAGAACTCCTTCTTATCTCTGTCCTTTCTGGATCTTCTGGAGAAAAAAATATTAGCCTGTAAGGAATAGATTAAATAAATATGGTTATATTTGTTAATGTGTGACAGTGGTGAGGCAGGAAGAAAATCGGGTGCTTAGATTTAGTTGGTAGAGCTCAACTAATGATGAAAAGAGATCCTTGGAATCTAAGGAAAGGGAAGAGTGGATAATGAGGAAAGACAAATGGACAGAGAATGGGGCAAGAATAGTATACAGAGCTCCTTAGCAATAGTTTAGCAGAGCAGCTGGAAGAGTCCTGTGGATCTGGAGAATGTTGCTGCTCAGAGTCCTGAGGATTTTCAGCCATTCTAATTTATACCGTCTCAATTGGCTGAAAGGGGATTAGAGTTTTAGTTCAAGTTGCAGGTAGAGAGTAGATAAAAAGGCAAAAGAAGGGTGAGAAATGGAACTTCTCATTCAATAAAGAACAGAAGGATGTAGGCTGCAAGTAGATTGGAATTAGGTCATTCACATCACCAGTACTATTTTCCTTTAAGGATGGCTAAGGGTTGATTACACTCACTATCAGATTTCATCTGCCTTCTTAAAGCTGACACCTCAAGGGCCCTTACTTTACCTGTAGCAAAATAGTTTTTGTTGCATTCACTCCAAGTGGATAGCATATGCTATTGTTCATGACTCAGTGCTGAGGAGAGAAATCATGCCTTGAAAGAATCTTCTGCTGGTTGTAGAATGAGTCAACATGGCACAGGCTCCAACTGGACACTTCACAACTTGGCGTGGATCAGGGCCTAGGAAGTGTAGGACCTTAGATGGCATTCTGTGAAGAATATTTATTTTGAAGTGTCTTTCTCATTTGAGACAGTTGCTCTCTTTCAATGACCACACCCAATTTTAGAAGCCATCAATCATTTTTGTTATTTCTCCCCACAAAAGTGTAATGACCTAATGTGAAACTCGTATAGGAGATGCATTCTCGCCATAAGAAACTAAAGTCTTAATAACTATTCATACAAATTAGCTAAGTTGAACCTAAACCTGGGATTGATACTTCTCCCAGCATTAGATTCCTCTATTATGAAAAACAACAATATCCACTCTGCTTCTAATAAGCAGAGTAATTTGGGCACATTACTTTACTTTTCTAGATCTCAGTTTCCCCATCTGTAAAATTAGGAGATGTGAATAGATGAGGTATGGTTCTATGAATGAGTATATCATTATGAAATAGCAAAATGACATTCTGATTCTTCTTGTACGCAGATTGGTAACAAAACTAAATAAAATGGACAGCTTTCAGTTAGTGTGGCTCCTGCTTTTAAGTACATAACCTGTGAAAGGGCATTGTTATATATGGTCTGACCTTGCTCCATCTCAGATCACTCCCAAACATTGACTCTATGCTCAGTCATATTGAACTAACTATAGGAGACTAGATAAAATGTATTTGTGAGAGACACCTATCCTAAAATTCATGGCTTAGAGGACCAGAAGAAAATATGGGATCTCCCTTATTTTCTTATTTTTCTTGGCAAGCCCAAGAAAAAGAGGGGAAAGAGTATTAGGTTACATATGCCCAGTTTCTCTTGGATGGTTTGGCTAGAATGAAGGTTGGGCCAGTTAAGAGTCTTATCTTTGGATTCTCGGTTGAAAATCAGGAGATGAGGGTTTTCAGCGACATGACTTCTGTCTGCCCACTTATTTCAACTTTTTGGTTATGAACTGTTTATTTCCAGGTCTGGTTGTCCCTATTTTTTAAAGCTATAAATCCCTATAAGTAAAGGGAAATGTTTGTTAAACCAGAAAGTAGGGAGTAAGGAGGAGAGTATGAAAATATTTATGGCTTTTTTGTTTTAGGGTTCCCACTGAGTAGGAAGGTTACATTACAGCAGTCCTGCCCTAGAGATAATTTGCATTAGCACCTGGGTGATGACGTAGGGAGATTGGTGATCAAAAGCAGTTGAGTTCTGAATCAGTTTTGGGTCTAGGCTTTAAGCAGTTTTTGTAGTGAGTCAGATGACTATTTAATCAGCGCCTTTCTGTTGGGGAGTATCTAGAATACTGCTGACTGATTATGATTAGTTCCGGAACAAATTTTAGAGACTGCCTAGTTTGAAATTCTCTGTTGTCATAATTAGATATTTACTGTTTCTGCAGCACCAAGTATAGTGCCTGGTACATAGTTAGTGCTCAATATTTTTTGAATTTTCAAGTGAGGAAACTGACTTCTAGGGAGGTTGGCCAGCCAGCCCCTCCCCATCAAGGTCAACCAGGGGGCCCAGCCAGCTGGGGGGAAGGACTACGAGATATTGGCCCCAGCAGCAAGCTATCCAGTGGCCGATTCTGCGAGGAATCAGGCTCCCTCATCCCGACTGTCTGGGTCTGGGGTGCAGGTGAACCAGATTCGGGGCTCTCAGGGCCCTCGCAGCAAGATCTGGGTCAGTGCATGTCATAGCTACCAGCTGGTCATCCGGTCATTCTGGTTGTTCTGTCATAACAGTCATTTTGGCTTTTATATATATTGATGGGAAATAAATGAAATTAGGATCAAGAGGGGCCATGATGTGTTTACTTGTCTGACCCTGATATCTGAATGACTGGAAGCTAAGTGGGAGAAATTTCTAGTGAAGTCAAACTCATCTTTTTCATGACAGGACCTACCGATCATTTTTACTGGATTTTCAGAAAGGCTTTGAAGTAATACCAGATATGGCTATCACAACTGACATGTAGTAAACAGGGCAGCTTTGTTCCACTTAAAAATCCCTTGACTGCATGTAAACTTTAATACCTGATCCTGCTGCTACGTCACCACTATGTTCAGTAGTAATTACTTCCTGGAAGTGGGTATGGCTCATTTCTCATGTTCTTGTAGCTATGACAAGGTTTCCTGCTCAGGTCCAACTATTCCCTGAACTGAAAACCGAGACTTCTCAGAGAATGACCAGACAAAGGGAGAACTACACTGTACTGATGTCATCATTGCCTTTTCTTTTTTCTTTTTTTTAATATATTTTATTGATTGTTTACAGACAGGAAGGGAGAGGGATAGAAGGTTAGAAAGTTCGATGAGAGAGAAACATCGATCAGCTGCCTCCTGCACACTCCCTACTGGGGATGTGCCTGCAACCAAGGTACATGCCCTTGACTGGAATCGAACCCGGGACCCTTGAGTCCGCAGGCCGACGCTCTATCCACTGAGCCAAACCGGTCAGGGCCATCATTGCCTTTTCAAAGATATGAAGCAACTAGGTGAACTGCTATACCTTTTCCTAGGCAATGGTTCTACTAGTAAATTCTATTCTCCAAAAGTCTTATTCTAAGCAGTCATAGAAGCTACTGAGACTAGTGGTAAGAACATCAGACAGAGAACAACTTGATTCAAGTCTGGATTCTTCTATTCACTGGATGTTTGACCTTAAGCAGATAATTTATTTTCTGCCTCACTGTCCTCAAAATGAAATAGTTGTTTTGGATAATTAATACAATGCAATACACATGGTATATTACAGTCTTGTATAGTTAAAACTTATAACAAATGTCACCCTCAATAAATACAATTTTAAATGTATTTATAGTCTATTATAAAATGGCTGACTACATCTATAAGTGTCAAATTTTTAAAGAAGACATTAAGATAGTGAAGTCTTCAGAGCTCTGTGCTAGACTGTGAGAGAAGAGATTTAGTTGTAATGGTACCTTTTCAGCACCTATCAAATCACTACACTGTGTAATGGAAAGCACGTGGGACTTAAATTTAGATGGCATGGGCTTGGATCTTGGCTTATTCATTTAACATTTCTTAATTTTTTAAAAAAGAAAGATTAACAACCGTGATAATAATACTTGGAAATCCAATGTGTTAAAGCATAAGGAAGCAGGAAACCTTCTGTTTCTGTTTATGATGGAGTGACTAGTACCAAAGTGTCCTTCTGCTCTTAAAAAAAACAAACCTATAAAACTAAACATATTGTGAAGCAACCATTTTAAGTTTTGGGACAATTTAAAGTTATGCAGAATTTTAATTAGCTGGAAAAAGAAAACATACAAAGGCAAGCCCCAAATTCATGTCAGTTCTCTACTTTGGAACAATTTCCAGAGCAAGACACAGGAAAATAAAGACCAAGCAGACAGTAACAGTCCTGCTGAGTTGACAGAACAGATACTGAGTTCAGAGAAGGATATCAAAGAGGAGGGAGTTGTGCAGTAGGGTTCACACATGACTCTGTTGGAGTTTCCCATAAGTCATTGGCCAAGGCTTGGGCTATATATGTGCAGGGCAGGACTGTGCAAGACCTAACAATGAGAGGCTGTTATGGGTTTGAGAATGAAACTGCGATTCTAGAGGTTCCACAGTGCTCAGAAACATTGGAGTTATACCACAACCAGAGTGGAGAGACCTCAATAAAATCCCCAGCATTCAGCTAAGACCACAGAAAGGCCATGCATTAGGAAAAGGGCCATGCTATGGCTACCCTGGATTACTCTAGGTGGGGATATACTAGACTCACCCAACTAAGGCCTATAACCAAGCTGTCCCAAAAGCAAGAGCTGCCAGTAAAGGAAGACAGCATATATTATTCATTCCTAACAATATATCATCCAAAATGTCTAGCAATACATCAAAATCTTTTCAATATAAAAAGAAGAAAATATGAACCTAAATCAAGGAAAAAGCAACCAATAGGAAGAGACCCCAAAAAAGAACATATTTTAGAATTAACAAGTATTTTAAAGCTGCTGTAAAAAGAAAAAAAAATTCAATATGTAAATGAAAATATTATTTGAATAAGAGAAAAATCCTATATAATAAAAGGCTAATATGCAAATTATCCTCTTGACTAGGAGTTCTACCAGGAGTTCAACCAGGGGTTGGGGCCAGCTGGTCAACTGCCTGCAGCCCCTCCCCCTGGCCTGCCCCAACCCCAATTGGCCCCTCCCACCCCAATCGGGCAGGCCAGCCAGACCCCACCTGTATACGAATTTGTGCACCAGGCCTCTAGTTTTAAATAAGAGGACAGAATGAGTTTCAACATAAAAATGCAAACAATATAGAAGAACCAAATTAACATTATAGAAATTTAAAGTAAAGTATCTAAAATAAACCAATTCATTAGAAGAGCTTAAAAGTAAATTGGAGTTAACAGAAGGGATGAGTAAGTTCGAATACACATTCATAGAAATTACCTAACCAGAAAAATGGAAAGAAAAAGATTGAAAGACAATTTAGTGAACTTTTGTGTGTTAACACAACCTGTGAGATAATACAAAGTTCTCAAATATACATATAATTAGATCCCAAAAGGCAAAAAAAAGAGTGGGACAGAAAGATTTTTTAATGAAATAATGTTCAGACTTCATTAAATGGTGAAAAACAACAATCTGAGAGCCCAGAAACACTCAGTAAGTGGATTATAAAATCACATTCAGATATATCATAGTTAAATAGCTTAAAATCAAATATGGAAATTCTTAAAAGCACACAAAGCAATAGCAACATGATATAAGGTCAATTTGTAGTAAAACTGTGTCCATATAGTAACAAAAACAATTAGAAAAATAAGTTTTATAGGTAATTCCATTTAATATGCATAAAAATACTTAGGAATAAGTTTTCCAAAATATATACTAGACCTGTGGGCTGAAAACTGGAAAACATTTCTGAAAGTAAAGAAAACCTAAATAAATGAAGAGACATGCCATGCTTATTATCAGAAGACAATTTTCTAAAGGTTTCAATTCTCCCTAAATTGATTTATAGATTCAATGCAATTTCAGTCAAAAATTCAGCAATTTTTTTTAGAAATGGGCAAGCTTATTTCAATAGTAATATGGAAGTACAAAGAACCTAAAATAGCCAAAGCAATCTTTAAAAGGAAAGAAAAGTTGGAAGGCTTATACTACTTCATATCAAGGCTTATCATAAAGCTACAGTAATCAAGCCCTGGCTCAGTTGGTTGGAATGTCATTCCATACACCAAAAGGTCATGGGTTCAATTCCTGGTCAGGGCACATACCTAAGTTGCAGGTATCATCCCGGGTCAGGGCACACATGGGAGGCAACCGATCGATGTTTCTCTCTCTCTCAAGAAAGTGTGTTATTGGTAAAAAAAAAAAAAGATATTTAAGTAAGATCAATGGAATAGAATAGAGTCCAAAATAGACCCATTTATGTATGACTAATTGAGTCCTGATAAAGGTTTGAAAGGCCCAGCTGGTGTGGCTCAGTGATTGAGCATCACCCATGAACCAAGAAGTCACCGGTTTGATTCACAGTCAGGGCACATGCCCAGGTTGTGGGCTCAGTCCCCAGTAGAGGGCATTCAGGAAGCAGCCAATCAATGATTCTCTTTCATCATTGAAGTTTCTATCTCTCCCCCTCCCTTCCTCTCTGAAATCAATTAAAAACTATATTTTTTTTTAAAAAAAGTCACTCTGAAGCATGTTTTTTAAAAAAAGAAAAGAAAAGGAGCAAAAGACACTGAGGAAGCAGAGGTGAAAAAAATAAGAAAAGAACAGGGCGGGGTAGTAAAGATTTGAAGAAGGAATTTATGCATTCCAGGCAAGATCACAGACCTGGAAAGGGGTGTGCCTGTGCATAATCCATTGAGAAGATAATCTGAGGGTGTGGACTGGTAGAAGATCAGGAGGAAATGGCTTGCACTGATGCAAAGACTTGGCTATGAAATGCCTTGGATATGGAGTCTGGAGCCATCTCACCAAATGTGTGCTCAGAACTGTGTTTGTCTTTCTTAGTTTGGCTTATGTCAAGGAGAAGGACAAATATCACATGATCTCCTTAATTGTGGAATCTAATGAACAAAATGAATTGAGGGGGGTTAGAGATCAACCAAAGGACTTGTATGCCTGCATATTAACATAACCAGTGGACACAGACACTGGGGTTGTGGGGGCTTGCCCTCAGGGGTGGAGTAGTGGGGGCTTGACCACTGGTTCCTGCTTTGATGCAGTGTAAATTATAAACCGTCTAGTTGGAGAATCCCCAGCATAAACAAATCACCCTCTGATTATCCCAGTTGATTTATCCTATCTTGTAAATGATCCTTTTGGGGTTGGGGCAGGGGGTGGGGAAAGGAGACATATGTAAAACTTTAAACAATAAAAAAGGAGAGAGAGAAAAAAAATGAATTGACCAACAAAATAAGACCTGAAGCATGGAGGCATGGAACAGACTGACATACCTTGATGTGGAGGTGGGGGGACAAGAAGACATAAACCAAAGAACTTATATACCTCTATGCATAGTGAAAGGGCGAGTCGTCGAGGGGCCTACGTGGGCCGGCTGCCGGGCCCCATGAGGCACAGCCTGACCACGCTGCTGGCGGCCTCGGGCACCGACTCCCCAGCCCACGGCGGGAGCCCGGCACAGGCCGCCACCCGCCAGCCGCGCCCGGACCGGACCCGCGCAGCAGCTGCTGGGCGGGGCGGGGCGAGTGCCCTTGCCTGAGGAGATGGAGGAGGAGGCGATTGCCGGTGCCCCCGGGGACAAGAGGGAGGATGTGGACTTCCTGTCTGGGCTGGAACTGGTCGATCTGCTGGAACCTCGGCAACCGAACTGGCCCCTGGAGCCAGGGCTCAGCTCGCCCTGGGAGGGGCGAGGACTGCGCCTCCCATCTTGCCCTGGGTCCTCCATTTTTGGGCAGAGCCGTGTGCTCGACAGGGGCTTCTTCCTGGAGGCCCAGGCCTCTGCTGGCCACACCCAGGATTTCTCTGGACTAACCAATGATAATCAAGGGAAGTGCACGCCATCAATATGACTACATCCTGTGTAATGAGACACCAACTCGCGCCTGGCCAATAGGCAGGGCACACAGTCCCCTCTCCTGCCCTTACTCCACCCTCCTATAAAACCCCCATCCCATCAGGCTTCGGTCTCTCTCTGCCATTGGGCTTACCGTTGCATCGGTGAGTGTGGTCGGGGAGCCGAACTAGTTGGAAATGAAGGACTCTTTGCTTTTGCATCGGACTGGCTGGATCCCTGGTGGGCCCTTGGGAATCTTGAAATCTGGGCACAACACATAGGCCAGGGACACAGGCAATAGAATAGTGAAGACCTGGGGGTGTGGGAAGGGCCTGGGAAGAGGGGGAAAATGGAAGATAACTATAATACTATCAACAATAAAAAAATATTTTTAAAAAAGAACTGAATTTGTATAAAGTTCAGCTTCTGTAAACCCTTTAAATCGGTTCCTGAAGTGCACTCTCCTTGTGTTGTAGGTGGGAATAGAACCTGGTGTCTGACCAGTGGAGTCACAGTGGACTTGGGTTCAGCAACTTCAGGACTTGAGTTCTGGCTAGGAAGGAATTCAAACTATAAAAGAACATCCTGCCGAAACTGGTTTGGCTCAGTGGATAGAGCGTCGGCCTGCGGACTGAAGGGTACCAGGTTCGATTCCGGTCAAGGGCATGTACCTGGGTTGCGGGCACATCCCCAGTGGGAGATGTGCAGGAGGCAGCTGATCAAGGTTTCTCTCTCATCGATGTTTCTAGCTCTCTATACCTCTCCCTTCCTCTCTGTAAAAAATCAATAAAATACATTAAAAATAAATAAATAAATAAATAAATAAATAAAAGAACACCCTATCTAATAAAAGAGAAACATGGTAATTAGCATACGTCCACTACCCTTCCCATTGGCTAATCAGCGAGATATGCAAATTAACTGCCAGCCAAGATGAAGCTAACATGAGGCTTGCTTGCTTCAGTGACAAAGGAAACCAATGTTCCCCGCCTGCCTTGCTGGCCTCTGAGCTTGCAGTTTGAAACATTGTTACAAATATAAAAGCTAAACAAAACCCCAGAAACCTGCTTTCAGCCAGCTGGGATCTCAGAGCTGGAGTTGATACAGTGTTTCGATTATAGAACCGAAACAAACGAGATACCTGCTTTCAGCAGCTGAGGCCTCAGAGCTGGAGCCAGAGCTAAAGCTGGCCCAGAATAAAAAATAAAAATAAAAAAAGGAGCAGTTGGGAGCTTCAGTCACCCGCCAGCCTGAAAATAGCCCTCAGCCCCTCACCCAGACTGGTCAGGCAACCCAGTGGGGACCCCCACCCTGAAGGGTGTGTGACCAGCTGCAAACAGCCATTATCCCCTCACCCAGGCTGGTCAGACACCCCAGTGGGAACCCCCACCCTGAAGGGTGTGTGACCAGCTGAAAACAGCCCCCAGCCCCTCACCCAGGCTGGCCAGGCACCCCAGTGGGGACCCCCACCCTGATCCAGGACAACCTTCAGGGCAAACCAGCTGGCCCCCACCCATGCACCAGGCCTCTATCCTATATAGTAAAGGGTAATATGCCTCCCAGCACCGGGATCAGCGGAACCGCGAGGCCTCCCAGCACCGGGATCAGCAGAGCTGAGAGACCTCCCAGCACCGGGATCAGTGTGACAGGGGGCAGCGCCCAAACCCCCTGATCGCCCTGCAGCTCTGTGTGTGACAGGGGGCAGGGCCACAACCTCCCTATCTGCCCTGCTCTTTCGTGACAGGGGAAGGCGCCCCAACCCCCTGATCAGCCCTGCTCTGTGCCTGATAGGGGGGAGCTCCGCAACCCCCTGATCACCCTGCGGCTCTGTGTGTGACAGCGTGCGGTGCCCCAAGGCCCCCCCACTGGCTCTGCTCTGTGTGTGACGGGGTAGAGCCATAACTTCCCCATCGGCCTTGCCCTGAGTGTGAGAGTGGCAGCGCCCCAACCCCCTGATTGGCCGTGCTCGGTGGGTGATAGAGGGTGGCGCCCCAACCCCCTGATGCGCCCTGCTCTGTGTGTGATGCGGGGAGCTCCTCAACTCCCTGATTGGCCCTGCTCTGTGCGTGACAGAGGGTGGCGCCGCAACCTCCCCATCGACCCTGCCTTGAGTGTGACAGGGGGTGGTGCCCCAACCCCCAATCGGCCCTCTCTGAGCCTGACCAGGGGCTGCACCTAGGGATTGGGCCTGCCCTCTGCCACCTGGGAGCAGGCCTAAGCCAGCAGGTTGTTATCTCCCAAGGGGTCCCAGACTGCGAGAGGGCACAGGTCGGGCTGAGGTGCCTCCCCCCCACCCCCACCCCGGAGTGTGCAAATTTTTGTGCACCGGGCCTCTAGTTTCCTTATAAAATCACAGATGTGGGAAAAGTAATTTGTAGAAGAGATGGGCTTAGGAAACAAATTATAGAGATAAAGGAAGGGCCCTTAGAGGTTGGGGGTGAGGAAGGTAATGGTAAAGCTCCTGTGGGTGGAGGAGGGGGAAGGGAAAGGGAGAGGGAAAAGCTCAAGTGTGGTCCCAGGAGGGAGAGTTTACTGAATCCTCTGTCCTGAGGGTTTTAAGGGTAGAGATTTTAGGAGAGGTCCCAGGGGAAGTTCTTTTTATTTTTTAATCCTCACCAGAGGATTTTTCCATTGTTTTTTCAGAGTGCGTGGAAGGGAGGGAGGGGAAGAGAGACATAGAAAAACATCAATGTGAGAGACACATCTGGTTGCCTCCTGCACATGCCCCTTCCAAATGCAGGGATCAAACCCACAACCCAGGTACATGCCCTTGACTGGGAATCAAACCCAAGATACTTTGGTCCACAGACTGAAACTCTAACCACTGAGCGAATGTCCAGAGAGCCCAAAGGAAGATCTTAGTAGAATATTTAGCAGCTTTCCAGGTATGTCCTTTAGGGTCCAGGCCTCTACTGATTGATTAGTTGGAGCCAGGGCATGGGGTCATTGTCTAATCAATGCAGCTGGTCCTGAGGTCAGCAATGGGGTCACCGGTCTGGCTTTGCTGCCCTTCTAGGCCTGGAGCTGAAATACATCTGAGGCCTAGATGTTATCTCTAGGGAGGAAAGGTCAGGGGGTCCAAACCTCATAACCAGGGATATGCTAGGGGGAAAAAAGTCACCCTGGGGGCTCCCTACCCTACGATTGTTCTTTGCTAGACACCCAGGGCTTTCACCCTGGTGACATTCTATACCTGGCCCATCGTCCTTGCTCTGCTCATGTCTGTCTAACTGCCTACCACACTTGAAGTAAATGATGATGAATTTACTAACTCAGAGCTTAAGGTGAATCCCAGTATTTCTGGCCTATTGAGGAGCGAAGGCTGCTGTTTGAACATAATGTTCAGAAACAAAACAAAAAAAAATGCAGGATCTTTCCTCTCTTGACCACTGGTTCCTGCTTTGACGCAGTGTAAATTATAAACCGTCTAGTTGGAGCATCCCCAGCATAAACAAATCACCCTCTGATTATTCCAGTTGATTCATCCTATCTTGCAAATGACCCTTTCTCTTCCTTCTCAGATCTCTGCTGTGCTTTCTGGCAAGTTCCCCGTCTCAAAACCTGCATGAGGCAAAAAGAAAGGCATCAAAATCCTATTGGCCACTTATTGGCTATTTCTTCATAGTGTCTTCAGGAATCTTGGGAGGAGTATTACAATATAAGGTGGACAGAGACTGAAATGTCTGGTTCAAGTGAAGTTTAGGAATTTTCTGGCTTTTCACTACACTCAAACTCCTGGCCTCTCTTTCTGTGTGCAATTGGCAATTTTACTGAATCAGTTCTTTTTGTTTTCTTTCTTCCCTAGCAACTAGGGATGATGTTTGACAGTACAGAAAAAAGGGACACAGGAAAGAGAATCAGCTGGAGCCAATATGACTTAGGTTCAAATTTCCACACTGGCTGGGTAGCTCAGTTGGTTAGAGTGACCTCACAATACATCAAGGTAGCAGGTTCCCTGACCTCAGCGGAGAAGCCAAGCCTCTTCAGTCTTTAGTCTTCAGTCTTCAGTCTTCAGTCTTCACTCTGGCCGGAGCCTTCAGTCTTTGCTTCTCACTTGCATATGCAAATTAACTGCCATCTTTGTTGGGATAATTTGCCTAGTCACTCTGATTGGCTGGTGGGCATAGCGGAGTGACACCAATTTGCATGTTTCTCTTTTATTAGTGTAGATTGGATTTCTGAACATGTAGTACAAAATAGACATTAGGGTGGCAATGGCTTGGAGACACCTCATCTGACCATGTGTTTTCAAATGAAAATTTGGAAATCTCAAATATTTCTGTGAGGACTGAGTTCAAGACCTTGAGTCTTAACTCAGAATGTAGGCCCAAAAAGAGATTTTTCTCTATGCTTAGACTGCATAACTGTTTGAGCTTTGATAAATTGTCAGCAAGAGAAGAGTTCTATTCCTGCTTTTTATCTCAGAGCATTTTCATATTAATCTCTGTTGATCTCTCTCATTGTGACTCACATCTCTTCCTTGGTATTTCTTTGCCTTACCTAAGGATATCTTAACATGCTCTTTCCCTCTCAAGGGAATCCCTTCATACCTTATTCTGGCATCAGTCTTCTTACGCAGCAAAAATGACAACTCTTTCTTTATCAAATCATATTTTTCATCCCTTCTAAATTGTCTGTATCTAACACCTTTTCTGTCCATATCTTACTATGCCTAGTTCAAGCCTCTGTGGGTTCTGGATCATGCTAGGTGCTGGAGAGATTGTAGCAGATAAAATGTCTAAGGAAATCCTTGTCCAAAAAAAACCGTATGATTTATTTAGGGAAGTGGGACAAGCATGGAAAATAAATGTCATAGATAAGAACTGATTCAGCATCCTATGTTTACAGAATACTTTACTGGGCCCTTGAGATGCTACTCTCTAATGAGGACACAGAATGGACATGGCAACAAAAGCAAAGCAACATCAGTTAGTGTCAAATAGAGAGAAGTATTCAAATGAATCAGAGCACTGGAATAATCACCAAGGGTGAGCGATAAGGGAATACTTTTGGAGGCAGTGGAACCTGATTTGAACTTGAAGGAGGGTGTATAGTTTAGGGAAATGGCAAAGCGGAGGAAGGTGTGTAGGGCATTCCAGAGTGGGGAGCAGTGTGAACAAAGGTGTGGTGTCAAGAATGTTGTAAGCTTTTCGGAGACAATGAATACTCTGCTGATCATTAGCTGAGACATAAGACTTTACCTGGCCTTGAATGCAAATCTAAGGAGCTTACATTTGATCCTACGACAGTGTTTCATAGAGCTCTAGGGCTTCTCAGAAGAGACAGCACGATAGAAAACAAAGAGACTTGAATTCAGTGCAGGCGGGGAAGAGTGAAGGTAGTGAGTGGGATAGCTAAGAAGGCAGAGATCTAGGCCCTCCATTTCTATGTAAAACTAATCCCACTTTTTCTATGGATATATTGAAGGATTGTACAAGACTTTATTTTGAAGAAAGTCTTCTGCTGCTTAAAGAATTGGACAACAGTGTGGTGATTGCGGAGGGAGGGGGATTGATGGAGGTAGAGAAGGATATAGGGGAATAAAAGATGATGGAAAAATAAATAGCTATTGAAAAATAAATAAAATGGGACATTTGTTGTAAAAGAAAAATAAAACAAAAATATTGAAAATCCCTGCTGTTGATAATAAAAGTTATTAAAGAGTTTTGATCATAGAATGTTAGCATTGACACCTAAAGAGTTTATTTTATCTAGTATGAAACCAAAGCAGAAATCACATTTAAACATCCCTGACAGTCTTTCTGTAAAAACTATTCCAGTGACAGGAAAACCACAACTTTACATTCTACTATATTTGATACCTCTAATTCAGGAGATCTTAACATGGAATCCATAAATTCCTTAGACTGAAGTACCATGAACTTTGATGGGAACAAAATCATATCTTTATTTTTCCTTATCTTTAATTGAAATTTACCATTTCTTCTGTTATGAATGTAGGCAACAAACCCTAGTAGTATTATCAATAACAAAAAACACACAAAATATTTTCAATCCACTTTAAAATCATTGCTAATATATTCAGTTTTTAATATTTTAATAATCATATTTCAATATACTGTAATTTTTCTATGTAATCTTATGCATATTATTTTATGCACTTAAAAACATTATTCTAAGAAGAGTTCATTGGCTTTACCAGATTTCCAAAAGGGTCCAAGGCATAAAATAATGTTATGAAACTCTGCATTATATTTATGCAGTTGTTTTCTATTGATCAAGAATTTATCTTCCTCTAACATCTTCCCATTGTTCCCACATTCCCTCTCTACAGCTACATCAAATAAGTCTAATGCTACTTTCATGTGACAGTCCGTGAAATATTTAAAGACAGCCATTATGGGTCAATAGGCTTCTTGCGCTAATCACCCTAAATTTCTTCATCTGTCCCTCAAAATATATGCCAGTGGGCCCTTCATCATTCTGACCAGCTTCTACAACATGCTCCATGTGACCCAGCTTCTTCATATCTTCCTCGTAAAGTGTGGTGGTTGTGCCTGAGAAAACATCTAGAAAGAAATTTTAAAGATAGGACTTGGACTCTGTCTCAATAGTGAGCGTACTTCCTGTTCCCCTAAGCTATAGTGAGTAAGCTGTGTCCAAAGACTGAGATATAACTAAAGGTGGTCATTTAACTCTTCCCACTTCTGAACACCCTGGGACCCAGAAGAGGTGAATCTATTTAAGGCAGTGTACTAAAGTGGTTTAATGGGGCTACACAGGTCTATGTTTATATCCTATTTCTTCCAAGTATTAGCTGGGTGACTTTAGGGAAATCATTTACTCTCTGAAACTTGGTTTTCTCATCTACAAAATGGATACAATAGCAGTGCTTATTTCATAAAATTGTGTTGATTAAATGTGGTAACATATAAAGTGCTTAGTATAGTGTCCGGTATATGCTTGCTAATGTCAATCAAAATAAGATACATATTACTCTCTTCATTAACTCATCTTGGCCCTGGGCACCTCCTTCTAATCCCCATTTCACCACAGTTTCACTTCCTCTTTCTGGATCCATAATTGAATGTGTCCCCAACAAGTCTCAGTATACTCATTGCATAGCTTGGCAAAGATGCATGTCCTTCTCAGAGGCTCAATTTCTCTTGAATCCCTACAGGGATTTTATGGAAATAAGCTACTGAGACTGAAAATGATTTCTAATTAGGATTTCTGTGAAAATGTGCTCCCAAGTGCTATCAGCCTTGAGAGATTAGGACTATATCCTTAATCCTTAATAATTAACTTCCTCTTCATTTGGCAGTTTAAAAATCACACTTTCAAATCTATTTATTGAACCTATGTATCAGTCTACCTCTCCCCTCCTCATCATAGAGAAAGTCCTAGGAAAAGTCATCAGAAAGACAATAGAGGAAGAGATTTGAGATCTCCTATAAATATGAAACTGAGCAGTTAAAATAAGCTATACAGACTGTATACTTCAAGGTAACAAGGTTCCTACATTTAAATTCTACCATACAGAGTAATACATATTTTCATTTGCTTTAAAGTTTCCTTTGGAGTTAGTCAGATGTTTTCTTATCATAGGGTCAACAGGGTTAGCATGGAAATCCTGTATTCCATTGGATTATCCTCATAAGGTTATTTTCACACATAGGCTTTGCTTTACCAAACAAAACAATTATAATCATTTTATTCTCTCCTCAGGTTGTGTATCTTCTACAATGTGTGACACAGTGTTGAAGTTATTCTCCATGTTCAGTAAAACTTTTTTTAATGCCCCTATGTTCAATCAACCAAGAATTAAATGTCCCCTCTGGGCTAAGGTTTGGTTAAGTGTTGAGGTGAGAGTGGGATGGGAATGGCATGGATGGAGAATGGTAAGTGTTACAGAGTCCCTAACCTCCAAAATGATTACAGCTTTATTGGGGAAATAAGGAAGTATGAAAAATAAATATTATACATATTACAGTATAGGCAGTTTCCTTTCAAGGTGAGTTATCTTTGTGTGTATTTTCTCTTCAAATTGTAAACATAAGTCAAAGTGTAACTAAAGTATCTTTACTTCCTTTCCTACCCAGGTTCCTCTTACTCTCAACTCACTCTTATTCTCACTCTCTGTATCTCCTCCTCCTCCTAACCTCAATTCACAGAAATAACAAATTGTTCTGATATATATTACATTTTTAAAAATCTATGAGCATAGGGAGTATAGTCAATAATATTATAGTAAGTATGTATATGCCAGGTGGGTACTGGAACTATGAGGGGAAACACTATGTAAAGAATATGATTGTCTAACCACTATGCTGTGCACCTGAAACTAATACAAAATAATATTGAATATAAACTGTAATTGAAAAAAATTTTAATTAAAAAAAGTCTATGGTGCATATCAGCCCAAATTGTTCAGATTCTCTTATCTCTCCTATTGAAACTTACCCTCGTTGGTGTGTAAAACTCACTGCGCTAGTAGAAAGAAAGTGAATTGCAGGATTTAACATTTTTTTTAAAATATATTTTATTGACTTTTTACAGAGAGGAAGGGAGAGAGATAGAGAGTTAGAAACATCGATGAGAGAGAAACATCGATCAGCTGCCTCCTGCACATCTCCCACCGGGGATTGTGCCCGCAACCCAGGTACATGCCCTTGACCGGAATCGAACCTGGGACCTTTCAGTCCGCAAGCCGACGCTCTATCCACTGAGCCAAACCGGTTTTGGCAACATTTTATTACTATATTTTAGTAGCCATTTGTCTTTCTAAATAGCCTTATTAATTCAAACAAATGAATCTGGTACTTATGGAGACTTATTTGAGCCTTTCAAAGTCCATCATCAAGAGACTTCCTATGCTTAAGACCATTTCAGTTCCCTCTTCTAGGTTGTATCCTACTTGTGAATATTTAGCCAGGGTTATGTTTACATTCAGCACAATATAAGGGTCTTGTGCTAACCTAGGCATTTATCCATAAAACATTAGACCCATTAGATACTAAATATATGGTTGTTAAATGTAGATAAATTACACAAGCTATTACATATAAACAAAATAAACCTTTGCACAATTAACAGTGCACATGGACAGAAGATATAAAAAAGGGAGGTCTTGAAAGTTGTATGTTACCCAAATAAGGTTCAAGAGGCTTTTAGAATGTCTCTTCTAAGTCACCTAGAGATATTTTCTTGAGGAAGGTAGGCCTCACAGGAGCTGTAAACTTAAAGTCTAAAGAACCCTGGGAACATTCCCAGGATATGGTGCAGCTTGGGAAGAAGGCTCAGGGGTGAAAGTAACATATTTGGGTTTGGAAAAAGAAAACAAGAAGCATTTTGCCAAACATGTTTTTCCCTTCAGTGCTCAAAGTTAAAAAAAAAAAAAAAAAAAAAAAGGAAATGCAATCCATATGGTTTGGATTCATTTATACTCAATTATGAAGAGCTTTAAGACATTTTCTAACCTCTTACGTTTTTAGACTCTTTTTCTCCCTAAAGAACAGGAAATCTTAATTTTCCTAGCTTAAGGGAACTTGAAAATGAAACAATTTATGTTGGACCTAAGTATGAGAGTTCATGAGTTTAAATTCAGAAAGACTTGGTATAAGCCAATGTCCAAACTGTTGCCAGTGTAGTTTTTCTCTACTCGGAACCCTCAATGTTATATCTTTCAGAGGAATTCTGGTTTGATTTTTGTCTTGAAATGGAGAACATACTTTGAAATGACAAAATACAAGAGGTTCAGAATTTATAACCGGGTTACTAATGGCTCCAGCCCAGTTGTACATCTGAACAAATTACCTCCATATGTGAGCATAGCCCTGGTTTTTTTCATGTCTTACATCTGCAAGGGGGAAAAAATCTCAGAATATGTTAGTAAACAAGCATTCCATTTGATTTTTAAGCCTTATGTAATCACTTTGATCCAAAAGAACTCTACAACACAGGACTAGCATTTTTACTGACTTTCCTCTGATATCCCCAATTTTTAAAGTTTTATTTTTTCACCACCAAGAATTGTCTTATACATTAAAATACACAGTTCATTATTTCTGGTATAGATCATATGAAGGGTACTAATTTAAGAAAGTAAAAAAAGAGAGGTAAAAGTCGATCAAAGTGGAGACTCAGACCAATGATGGAATCACAGACATTATTTAATTTGTTTTTGCCATAATACTTAATCCTAGATGTTGAGCTTTAGATATGCCATTCCACCCTGCCTCTCCACCTTATCTTTTTTAAAAATTTTATTTTTATTGATTTCAGAGATGAAAGAAGGGAGAGAGAGAAAGAGAAACATCAATGATGGGAGAGAATCATTTATCGGCTGCCTCCTGCACACCCCACACTAGGAGTCAAGCCCGCAACCTGGGGATGTGCCCTGACCAGGAATCCAACCATGACCTCCTGGTCCATAGGTCAACGTTCAACCACTGAGCAACACCGGCAGGGCTTTTTTAATATTTTCATTGATTTTAGAAAGAGAGGAAGGTAGGGAGAGAAAAAAAAAAAACAATCATTAATTGGCTGCCTCCCACACACACCCTAGACCAAGAATTGAATCCACAACCTGGGTATGTGCCCTGAATGGGAATCAAACTGGTAATGTTTGGGAGCATGGGACAACGCTCAACCAACTGAGCCACATCACCCAGGGCCTCGACCTGATCTTTGCTCCTGCATCTCCTCAATTTCCTTTCTGTTGTGATTCTTTCCAGTGTGAAATCTACAATCAGCAAGAAGGTAACCAACCTTAGGAAACTGTGACCACAAGAAATATGGTGACCGATTCCTTCTTTGTGAAACATACCTTTGTCAAAGCTATACTTTCATATCCATCATTGGCACCTCAGTCACTCTCATGTTCAAACAAAGAACTTTAACTTAATCTCAAGTCTCAAGTCCCTTAAATAAGTGTAGGCCAATTATCACAAAACAAACCATTCATTTTCTCTTTCCCACTAGAGAAACTGGGTCTAACTGTTATGTCTGGTATCATTCCTACTGTCTAGAAATAGGCAGTAGAGATGCTCAGATGTAGGCCTCCTGGCACCCAGATATTCTCTATCATAACTAAGTCAACAACCGCATTTCACCATGAGTGTTATCTGCTTACATTGGCTGTAGGGACTGTTTTTTTAGAACAAGCATAGTTGTGCATTTTTTGTGAGTCGGGGGTGGGGGTGAGGGTGGGAGTCAGGGTGAAATGACAAATGGTTGTGGTCAAAGAGAGAATGGCCAGTATTAAAAGGGTAACTAGATTAGTGGCTTGGCACTGGGCCAAGGTGAGTTGTAATAATATCTGATGTGAATGGAAGCACAAAAATCATTACTACAGCATGATTTAATTCATTTAATCTTAGAAAGAACCCTTTCAGGTAGTTCTTGTTTTTATCTCCAATGTATTTATCTCTTTATTTTTTTTTAGTTTATTTTTTTTTAAATATATATTTTATTGATTTTTTACAGAGAGGAAGGGAGAGAGATAGAGAGTTAGAAACATCGATGAGAGAGAAACATCGATCAGCTGCCTCCTGCACATCTCCTACTGGGGATATGCCCGCAACCCAGGTACATGCCCTTGACCGGAATCGAACCTGGGACCTTTCAGTCCGCAGGCCGACGCTCCATCCACTGAGCCAAACCGGCTTCGGCTAGTTTATTTTTTATTGTTGACAGTATTATATTTATTTTTACCCTTGACTGCGCCCCCACCCACACACACACACACACTTATCTCCAATTTAACATTGAGTGGAAGCCCACTCAGAAGCCCAGAGTGGTTCAGTCCCTTGCTCAAGGTTGCATTGTTAGCAAGGTATAGATATGAGACTCAAGCCCAGGTTTCTGACTCCAAGATCAGTGTTTTTTGTTTTATTCTACAAGACACCGGCAATGACAATTCATTCCAGGTGTTTTGCGGGATGACACAGTGAAAAAATATTTTATTGTTCTTCAATTTTTTTGCTTTCAGGAAACAAATCTCTTCTGTTCGATGTAACATTTTCCTTTCCTTAGTGAAATATTCTACTTGATTAGGCTTTTCACATTTTTGGAACAAATGCTTCCCAAAAGTTGTGTATTTGTCACTCTCATCACTCACTTGTGGACAGAATTTAGCTTAAAAAATCAAGTTGCCTAAGAGGAAGATAAATGACTCTTAACAACCACAGGTCCTGAAGATCACTATTGACTATGCCATTTTAGGAATCCTTATAGTGTATCTCAATTAGAAATAATTACAGAAAAACAAATGCACAAGGGAATATTTGGCACCTCATATCTCGTCATTTCAGCTCCTAGATCTGCAGAACACCACTCTCTTGTTTGGTCCCAATGGAGCCCTTGAGGATGTGGTGGGAGAAAAAGCTTTGGACAGGATTCTCAAGGATAATCTAGTTCAAACCATTTAAAAAAAAAAAAAAAAGATGAGGGAGTGTGGTGTAATGAATGGTTCAAAGATAGGCTTTACAATCAAATCCAAGTTTAGGTCGAGTCTCCAGCACTTTCAGGTTAACAAAAAAAGTTATTTAATCTCTTTGATCTATAGTTTCTTCATCTATAAAATATGGGGTAAAAAAAAGTATGTACCTCATAGGGCATTAGTAATAAGATGATATCTATAATAATAAAAGCATAATATGCTAATTAGACTGGACAGCCAAACAACCTTCCAGATGTACTTCCAGACAACCTTTCAGATGAAGCTGGGGCTGTGAGGGCCAAGGCAAGCTGCCACAGCTGCAAGGGCCGAGCCCCTTGCAGGAATTTGGTGCTTTGGGCCTCTAGTGTGTATATACTGTTGGAGAAAGTCAGTGAAAGGATATGACCTCCAGTAGACCAGCGAACTGGACGTGGGCAATCAGAGGTTCCTGGCCTCTACCCTGTGCTTGGAATGTCCACTCTTCTCACCATTCCCACAGTGGGAGCCATTTTCAAGGACACAGCCTTGAGAGAGAAATGTGTTCTTGTTTTCTGTTTTGTTTTGTTTTATTTTTGTTATTGCTTAAAGTATTACAAAGAGTATTACATATGTCTCCTTTTTTTTTCCCACCGTCCTTGACAATCCCCTGGCCTCCCCTACCCCCCAGTGTCTTGTGTCTATTGGTTATGCTTATATGCATGCATACAAGTCCTTCAGTTGATCTCTTACCCCCTCCCGACCCTCCAACCCTCCACGGCCTTCCTGCTGTAGTTTGACAGACTGTTCGAGGCAGCTCTGCCTCTGTATCTATTTTTGTTCATAAGTTTATAATGGTCTTTATTATCCAGAAATGAGTGAGATCATGTGGTATTTTTCCTTCATTGACTGGCTTATTTCACTTAGCATAATGCTCTCCAGTTCCATCCATGCTGTTGCAAATGGTAAGGGTTGGTGGTCTGTTCTTGTGCCAGTACCATGGCATACTATTCCATCGTGTAGATGTATCACAGTTTTCTAATCCATTCATCTACTGATGGGCACTTAGGCTGTTTCCAGATCTTAGCTATGGTGAATTGTGCTGCTATGAACATAGGGGTGCATATATCCTTTCTGATTGGTGTTTCTGGTTTCTTGGGATATATTCCTAGAAGTGGGATCACAGGGTGGAATGGGTGTTCCATTTTTAGTTTTTTGAGGAAACTCCATACTGTCTTCCATAGTGGCTGCACCAGTCTGCATTCCCACAAGTAGTGCACAAGTGTTCCTTTTTCTCCAAATCCTCTCCAGCACTTGTCGTTTGTTGATTTGTTGATGATAGCCAGTCTGACAGGTGTGAGATGGTATCTCATTGTTGTTTTGATTTACATCTCTCAGATTAGCGACTTTGAGCATGTTTTCATATGTCTCTTGGCTTTCTGAATGTCCTCTTTTAAAAGGTGTCTATTTAGGTCCTTTGCTGATTTTTTGATTGGATTGTTTATCTTCCTTTTGTTGAGTTGTATGAGTTCCCTATGAATGTTGGAGGTTAAACCCTTATCAGTGATAGCATTGGCAAATATGTTCTCCCATGTAGTGGGCTTTCTTGTTGTTTTGTTGATGGTTTCTTTTGCTGTGCAGAAACTTTTTATTTTGATGTAGTCCCATTTGTTTATTTTCTCTTTAGTTTCCAATGCCCAAGGATCTGTATCGGTGAAGAAATTGCTTCGGCATATGTCTGAGATTTTGTTGCCTTTGGATTCCTCTAGTATTTTTATGGTTTCCGGTCATATATTTAAGCCCTTTATCCATTTTGAGTTTATTTTTGTGTATGGTGTAAGTTGGTGGTCTAGTTTCATTTTCTTGCATGTATCTGTCCAATTTTCCCAACACCATTTATTGAAGAGACTATCTTGACTCCATTGTATGTTCTTGTCTCTTTTGTCAAATATTAATTGAACGTATTGGTTGGGGCTGATTTCTGGGCTCTCTATTCTATTCCACTGATCTATATGTCTGTTCTTGTGCCAGTACCAGGCAGTTTTGAGAACAGTGGCTTTGTAATACAGCTTGATATCTGGTATTGAGATCCCACCTACTTTGTTCTTTCTCAGGATCGCTGCAGCTATTCGGGGTCGTTTTTTATTCCAGATGATTTTTGGAGAGTTCGTTCTAGGTCTGTGAAATATGCCATTGGTATTTTAATGGGAAGTGCGTTGAATTTATAGATTGCTTTGGGCAGTATGGACATTTTAATGATGTCGCTTCTACCAATCCAAGAACATGGTATGTTCTTCCATCTGTTTATGTCTTCCTCTATCTCTTTTTTCAACATCCTGTAGTTTTCTGAGTAGAGGTCTTTTACCTCTTTAGTTAAGTTTCTTCCTAGGTGGCTTAATTTTTTTGGTGCAATGGTAAATGGGATTGCTTTTTTAGTCTCTCTTTCTGCAAGTTCACTATTGGTGTATAGAAATGCCATAGATTTCTTGGTGTTAATTTTGTATCCTGCTACATTGCTGAATTCTTTTATTAAGTCTAATAGTTTATTGATGGAGTCTTTAGGGTTTTTTAAGTATAAGATCATGTCATCTGCAAATAAGGACAGTTTTACTTCTTCTTTTCCAATTTCGATGCCTTTTATTTCTTCTTCTTGTCTAATTGAAATGGCTAATACTTCCAGTACTATGTCAAACAGGATTGGTGAGAGTAGGCATCCCTGACTTGTTCCTGTTCTTAGGGCAAATGGTGTTAGTTGTTGTCCATTAAGTATGATGTTGGCTGTGGGTTTGTCATATATGGCTTTTATTATGTTGAGGTATGATCCTTCAATTCCCACCTTGCTGAGAGTTCTTATCAGAAATGGGTGTTGAATTTTGTCAAAAACGCTTTTTCTGCATCAATTGATATGACTATGTGTTTTTTTTCTTTCAATTTGTTTATGTGATGTATCACGTTTATTGATTTGCAGATATTGTACCATCCATGCATCCCTGGGATAAATCCTACTTGGTCGTGGTGTATGATCTTTCTGATGTACTGCTGGATCCGATTTGCTAAGATTTTGTTGAGGATTTTGGCATCTATGTTCATGAGGGATATTGGCCTGTAAATCTCTTTCATTGTGTTGTCTTTCCCTGGTTTTGGTATTAGGGTGATGCTGGCTTCATAGAATGAGCTTGGAAGTGTTCCTTCCTCTTGGATTTTTGTAGTAGTCTGAGGAGGATAGGTTTTAGTTCTTCCTTGAATGTTTGGTAAAACTCCCCTGTGAAGCCGACTGGCCCTGGGCTTTTGTTTGCTGGAAGCTTTCTGATGACTGCTTCAATTTCTTCCATAGTTATTGGCCTGTTGAGATTTTTAGATTCTTCCTGATTGAGTTTTGGAACGTTGTATTTTTCTAGGAATACGTCCATTTCCTCCAGGTTGTCTAGTTTGTTGGAGTAGAGCTGTCCATAGTATTTTTTAACAATCATTTGTATTTCTGTGGGGTCTGTTGTTATTTCACCTCTATCATTTCTGATTTTGTTTATTTGGGTCCTCTCTCTTTGCGTCTTGGTGAGCCTGGCTAGAGGTTTGTCAATCTTGTTTATCCTTTCAAAGAACCAGCTCTTGGTTTCATTGATTTTCTGTATTGTTTTTTGGTCTCTATGTCATTTATTTCTGCTCTAATCTTTATTATCTCCCTCCTTCTGCTCACTCTGGGCTTTTCTGGTTGCTCTCTTTCTAATTCTTTGAACTGTAGATTTAGATGATTTACTGCTATTTTTTCTTGTTTGTTGAGATAGGCCTGTAGAGCTATAAACTTCCCTCTCAGAAATGCTTTCATTGTGTCCCAAAGGTTTTGGATTGTTGTGTTTTCATTGTCATTAGTTTCCAGGATGTTTTTAATTTCTTCTTTGATCTCATTGGTAACCCAATCAATATTTAATAACATGCTATTCAGCTTCCAAGTGTTTGAGTATTTTGAGTTGTTTTTATTGTAGTTTATTTCTAATATTATGCCATCGTGGTCTGAGAAGATGCTTAGTATGATTTCAGTCTTCTTGAATTTGGGGAGACTTTTTTTGTGACCCAATATGTGGTCTATTTTTGAAGATGTCCCATGAGCACTTGAGAAGAACGTATATTTTGTGGCTTTGGGGTGAAGTGTTCTGAAGATGTCGATTAAGTCCATCTGACCTAGTGAGTCATTTAGGATTGCTCTGTCTTTGCTGAGTTTTTCTCTAGCAGATTTATCCAGTGATGTCAGTGGTGTAGTAAAGTCCCCTACTACGATTGTATTGTTATAGATCTCTCCCCTGATATCTTCCAGGAGTTTTCTCATGTATGTGGGTGCTCCTGCATTGGGTGCATATATGTTTATCAGGGTTATATTCTCTTGTTGTATTGATCCCTTTAGTATTATGAAGTGGCCTTCCTTATCTCTTGTTGTGGCCTTCACTTTGAGGTCTATTTTGTCCGATACAAGTATTACTACCCCAGCTTTCTTTTCCTTTCCATTAGCCTGAAAGATATTTTTCCATCCCTTCACTTTCAGTCTGTCTGAGTCCCTTCTAATGAGGTGCGTCTCTTGTAGACAGCAAATATATGGGTCATGTTTTTTTATCCATTCAGCCACTCGATGTCTTTTGGTTGGAGCATTTAGTCCGTTTACGTTTAAAGTTATTATTGAAAGGTACTTGTTTGTAGCCATTTCTATTTTTTTGTGTGGCTGTTTTCTTTCTGGGCTTTTTATTTCTTCTTTTTACACCTTACACCAGTCCCTTTAGCATTTCTTGCATTTCTGGCTTGGTGGTGATAAACTCCCTTAGCCTTTTTTTGTCTGTGAAGCTTCTTATTTCCCCTTCAATTTTGAATGATAGCCTTGCTGGATAGAGTAGTCTTGGATTCAGTCATTTGCTTTGCATCACTTTGTAAATTTCTGTCCATTCTTTTCTGGCCTGATGTGTTTCTGTTGAGAAATCATTTGATAATCTGATGGGGGATCCTTTGTAGGTAACTCTCTGTTTCTCTCTTGCAGCCTTTAAGATTCTCTCTTAGTCTTGTACATTTGCCATCGTTATTATGACGTGTCTTGGTGTGGGTCTTTTGGGGTTCATCTTGCCTGGGACTCTCTGTACTTGTGTAACTTTTTTCTTCCCCATATCTGGGAAGTTTCCTGACATTATTTCTTCAAATAGATTTTCTAATCCTTGCTGCTCTTCTTGTCCTTCTTGCAACCTTATTATGCGTATGTTACTTCGTTTCATGTTGTCCTGAAGCTCCCTTAGGGTCTCCTCCTGCTTTTTAATTTTTTTCTCCAGTTGCTGTTCAAATTGAGCTTGTTTCTCTGCCTTATCTTCTAACTCACTATTTCGGTCCTCTGCTTCTTCTAGTCTGCTATTGAAACTTTCCATGGTGTTTTTGATTGTAGCTATATCACTTTTCATTTCTTCCTGATTCTTGCATAGGTTGTTGATTTTCTCATCCATCCGGTGAATGAATTGTACAACCATTATTCTGAATTCTTTTTCTGTCTTGTTGCATGCTTCAACTTCATTAATTTCCTTTCTTGGCAACTCCTCATTGTCTTTCCTCTGGGTGTTGTGTCGTCTCTTCATTCTGATTATCTCCTGATGGTTCAAACGCCGAGTTGCATGGGCCTGGGTCATGTGCAGTGGGAGCCTCCCACCACCCTAGTGTCACTGAAGAGCTCTGACACTAAGATGTGTGGTTGTTGTGGGTTGGTGGGAACCGGGCTCGCTCAGAGTCAGTGTAGTCAGCGTTCAATGTGGTCTCGTACGCGCCCTTAGAATCAGGGACCCCGCCTGCACCATGCTGAAACAGAGACACCCCCCCCCCAAGCGTATTGAAAACCAGAGCCCCCTAGCGTGTGCCAGGAGTCAGAGTTCCCCAAGAATCCAGTATCAGAGACTCCGTTGCTTCGCGAGACCTTGCGTTGAGAATCAGGTTCCCTGTGTGCCCTTGCACCAGGAATTGGAGTCACTGGCTCTTAGTATGAATGCACACAGAATCAGGATCTCAGGCGCAGGTGATAAGAAGCACAGTCAAGTCACTGGTGCTTGGTGCTGCCTCCTGCCCAGAGAATCGGGGTCCCTGGGCCTGTGCTATGCGGGATGAATTCCTGGTGTTCGCGGGATTGCTCCCAGCCCAGGGCTCAGAAGCCGGCTTTGTGCTTAGGATCAGTTCCCGGGGTTCGCGCATTTGCTCCCAGCCCTGGGTTCCTGGAGCAGGCAGTGAGAGCAGGACCAGTTCCCAGTGTTCATGTGATTGCTCCCAGCCCAGGACTCCTGAACCCGGCCCTATGCAGGATCAGTTCCAAGGTGCTCGTACACTTCCAGGCCAAAGTTCCTGCAGCGCTGAGGAACTGCTGAGGAACTGGCAAGGGGTGGGTTACTTAGTTACTCTGGTGCTGCCTGCAAGCCTGCGGGAAGCAGGGATGGGCTCTGTTACTCACGGATCTGCCGCAGGGATTTCTGAACTTTTGGTGTCCGCAGGTCTGTAGCTGTGGTCACAGGTCTCTGTCCCCAGTGGCTGCAGGGTCCTGGTGTGCGTCTGAGATCAGACCGGGTGGTGCTGAGGCCAGGATCCTAGTCTCAAGCAGCTCTGTTTCCCAAGATGGCGTGGTTGCTGTGCCTGTGCTGGCCGCCCAGGAGTGTCCACGCAGGGAGAGGGACTCTGCTGCCTAAGACTGCCCGGTTTAGCAGCTCCTTAGAAGACCTGCAGAATCCAACTGTCCCTAGCTCATACACACACACCACACGCGTCCACACACTCCTCTATCACTTCCTTGCGCTTTCACACTCTCTCCCTCCCTACCTTCCTGCTGGTCGCCATTTTTCCAGAAATGTGTTGTTGAGACCATCTGAACAGTTAAGTGGCTGAACCCACTTAAGACTTCTATGTATACTTTCAAGATTCTAGTGCAGTGGTTCTCAACCTTCCTAATGCCGTGACCCTTTAATACAGTTCCTCATGTTGTGGTGACACCCAACCATAAAATTATTTTCGTTGTTACTTCATAACTATAATTTTGCTACTGTTATGAATCATAATGTAAATATCTGATATGCAGGATGTATTCGCGGCCCACAGGTTGAGAACCACTATTCTAGTGGGTGGGTGTGGAGATCTACTCATCTTGTGGCTGCCTAAGACAAGCCTCATAAGTAACTTCTCTTGCGTATTGAACTGCCACCTAACAACCTGGAGTGGTCTGCCTCTTTCTTGTCTGTCCTTGCCAAGAAGCTCCCAAGGTTACAAATATATTTATGTGTGTGTATGGGGAGGGGGGTATATAAATGATGAAATAAACTGGTCCTAGTTGAGCTTAAGGACCAAAAATAGAAATAAGGACTAAAAACCACCCAGGGACCTCCTGTTTTAAGTGAGTGTATAAAAGAAAGCCTAAAGGAAATATTTAGAAAAGTAATAGAAGGTATAAAACAAAAAGCCAAGGAGCTTTCTTTGCTTCTGCATTGCTGAGGGTGTTATTCTAATCTACTATTTATTTATAGAATCCTGAATTAAGAAGAAACTTGACAGAACTTTTGAATTCAAGCTTTCTCGAGACAGAACCACACCTAACCCAGCCCAGAAGCCTGTGAATACTTGAACAACTGGTTATTTTGCTGCAACTCTGAGGTCAGTCTAGTTCAAAAAGAAATCTTTAAGTTAGGAAATATAATCATTATTCATTTAAGCAACATTCCTGAATACCAAGTATGTGTATAGTGCTGAAGGAAGAAGGTTAGGAGGAAGGGTCAACCACAGTTCCAACATTCAAGAAATTTGCACAAAGGCCACAGAGATAAATGTATAAACAGATATTTATAATATAGTGAGAAAGTGCCAGAATGCAAGTATGTATATGCAAAAGAAGGAACAAATAATGATAAATCACAAGTTAAGGAAGGATTCACTTAGAAGGAAGTTAAGGAAGGATTCGCTTAAGTCTAACAAGATAGAGAAAACTTCAGTTAGAGTTCAGAAGAAGGTAGGAAGACAATATAGGCAGAAGAAGCACATTCAAAGGCATCACAATTAAAAAATAAAATAAAATAGCACACTTGTGGATATAAAAGTATTTCAGGAAGGTTGGAGCTTAGAGTACAAGAGGGTGGAAAATGGGGGTAGGGAGTGGCAGGAGGTAAGCTAAAGAGCTAAGCAGGGGGCAAATCAGGAATTATTATTTTTGTTTTGTTTTGTTTTATTTTGAGCATACCCAAAGGGTTAGACATTATCCTAAGGATCCTGGAGAGTTTTAAACGGGGGTGGAACATAATCAAATTTGTGCTTTGGATCTATTACTCTGGTTGCAGTGTGGAGAATAGATTGTAAACAACAAAAGACTGAATCAGGGAAATCAATTAGGAAGATGTTGCAATAAAGTAGGTGTGAGATGATGGGGATCTGGGCTAAGGTACTAGCAGTGGACACATAGAAAAGCATAAAGCACTTCCCAGGTGCAAAGGGTTTCTTATCTTAACAGAAAGGCAGACAGGCAGTAGGGAAGTAGTCTCAGGAAGCAGGCCAGTGAAGTCTAAAAGTCCCCACTACAGGTGTGTATGCAAATCATTGTTTTTCTCTAACCACCACTGAGTCAACAGAATAAGTAGGTTACTGGGGCTCCAGCCTTTTTTGGTTTATCAAACATGATTAATAGTGTATGTCTTCCCTAAAGTACACTCACTTCAGATTACAGGACTCAAAAGAAAAACAAGATAAGATTAATATGGCATTGGCTCTCATGTAACCTTTCACATAATGCAAGCCTTTGTGTTCAGCTTCTCATCAATACAGCTTGCGTAGCAGAACTAAAGGTACAGAGACTTTCACATTCTTCCCTTGGGAAATTCCCTTCACTGTTGACTACAAGAGTGAAGGACACAAGGTGAATCAAACCACCAGTATTTCCTGTTTGCCTCATAGGTATGCAGCCTTACATTAGTACTAGCAGGAAGTAAGAGTCTGATGAGTGTGTGGATATAGAGTACAGAATCAGGATAAACCCCTTGCCCTCAAGAAGCTTGCATGAGCCCTGGCTCGTGTGGTTCAATGGCTATCATACACCCACACACCGAAGGGCCTTGGGTTCAATTCCTGGTCAAAGGCACATACCTGGGTTGCAGGTTCAATCCCAGGCCTGGTTGGGAGCATGCAGGAAACAACCAATCGATGTGTCGCCCTCACATCAATGTTTCTCTCTCTCTCTCTCCCTCCCTCCCTCTTTCTTTTCCACTCTCCCTAAAAATCAATGGAAAAAAATATCCTTGAGTGAGGATTTTAAAAAAGAAGCTCATGCTGCTGGAATCATGTGTATCCAACCACGGAGGCAGCAGCAAAAGCTGAGTCTACACATCCCACAACGACAGAACTCTGGACACCACAGTCACGCTTTGCCAGAACCAGGCTTTCTGAGCCCCACCACCCCAATAGATGGCTCCTGAGTGCCGCTGTGAGTCCCTGTGGGGCACGCATGATTTCAATCAAGGGCATAAGACAGCAAAAATTGGAATACCCCCTCCATAGCTGCTGACTTCCAGATACCTCAGTTGCACCTTTGCAGCTCGCAGGCCTACATCAAGAGAACTCAAATAGCCCAAGTAGGGAGTTACACTAGACTACCAAACCCAGGAGACCTGAGAGGTCACACCAGTAGCACCACACCCTAAAGAAACTTGGCAGCAGAACAATCGGAACTACAATTAAAACATTACAGCAAAACATAGGAAGACAAAAAAGCAACCCACAAAGGAAAGAAAAAGAGGAGTCACCAGAAAGGGAGTTAAATGAAATTGAGGCTACTAACTTATCAGAGAAAGAATTCAAAGTAATGGTTATAAGGATGCTCAGACAGCTGGATGACAAATGCATACAACTCAATGAGAATTACAAGGAGCTGAATAAGAATGTCACCAACATGAAAAGGAACCAAGAGGAAATGAAGAACGACATAGCTGCAATAAAGAACACAATGGAAGGCTTAAACAGCAGACCAGAAGAGGCTGAGGACCGCATCAGCGAATTAGAAGACAAGGTAGGAAAAAACACACAAACACAGGAGCAACTGGAAAAAAAACTTTAAAAAGCCAGAGGAGAGCCTAAGGGAGCTTTGGAACAATGCAAAACAAAACAACATTCGCTTAATAGGGGTGCCAGAAGGAGAAGAGAAGCAAGGAATAGAAAACCTGTTTGAAGAAATAATGACAGAAAACTTCTCTGATACTGGCAGGAAAAAAACTACACAAGTCCAAGAAGAACGTAGAGTGCCAAACAAGAAGAACCCCAAAAGACCAACACCAAGACACATCATAATTAAACTGGCAAATACCAACGACAAAGTAAGAATCTTAAAGGCTGCCAGAGAGAGACAGAAAGTTACCTACAAGGGATCTCCTATTAGAATATCAGCTGCCTTCTCAAAAGAAACACACCAGGCAAGAATGGAAAGAAATATACAGTGATGCAAAGCAAGGGAATGAATCCAAGAATACGATACCCAGCAAGGCTATCATTCGAAATTGAAGGTGGAATCAGGAGCTTCACAGACAAAAAAGGGCTAAGAGAGTTTATTACCACCAAACCAGTAATGCAAGAAATGCTAAAGGGACTGCTGTAAAAAGAAGAAACAGAAAGGCAAGAAGAAACACAAACATTAAGAATAAAAATGACCACAAACAAGAACATTTCAATAATAACATTAAATGTAAATGGATTAAATGCTCCAGTCAAAAGACACAAGGTAGCTGAATGGAAAACATGACCCATATATTTGAAGTCTGCAAGAGACCCACCTCAGAATGAAGTATACACAGACTGAGAGTGAAGGGATGGAAAAAAATTTTTCAGGCAAATGGGAATGAGAAAAAAGTTGGGGTTGTGATACTTATATCTGACAAAATAGACCTCAAAGTAAAGGCCATAACAAGAGATAAGGAAGGCCACTACATAATACAAAAGGGAGCAATTCCACAAGAAGATATAACTCTGGTAAACATAAATGCACCGAATACAGGAGCACCCAAATACATAAAACAACTTCTGGAAGATATCAAGGGAGAGATCAATAGCAACACAGTCATAGTAGAAGACTTTAATACCCCACTGAAACCACTGGATAAATCCTCTAAACAAAAAATCAGCAAAGAAACAGCAATCCTAAATGACTCACTAGATCAAATGGACTTAACTGACATCTTCAGAATATTTCACCCCAAAGCTACAAAATATACATTCTTCTCATGGGATATGGGACATTTTCAAAGATAGATCATATATTAGGGCACAGGCAAAGTCTCTTCAAATTCAAGAGAATAGAAATCATAACAAGCATCTTCTCAGACCACAATGGCATAAAATTAGAAATCAACTACAATAAAAACATTGAAAAAAAATCAAACACTTGGAGGTTAAATAGCATGCTATTAAACAATGACTGGGTTACCAGAGAGATCAAAGAAGAAATAGAAAGCATCCTGGAAAAAAATGACAATGAAAACACAACACACCAAAATCTATGGGACACAATGAAAGCAGTCCTGAGAGGGAAGTTCATAGCTCTACAGGCCTACCTCAAAAAACAAGAAAAACTGGCAATAAATGATCTAACCCTACAACTCAAAGAGTTAGAAACAGAGCAACAAGGACAGCCCACAGTATCCAGAAGGAAGGAAACAATAAAGATCAGAGCAGAAATAAACAATATAGAGACCAAAAAAACAATGCAAAAGATCAATGAAACCAAGAGCTGGTTCTTTGAAAGGATTAAGAAGATTGATGAACCTCTAGCCAGGCTCACCAAGAAACAAAGGGAGAGGACCCAAATGAACAAAATCAGAAATGAAAGGTGAAGTAACAACTGATCCTACTGATATACAAAGGATTGTCAAAAAATACTACGAACACCTCTACTCCAACAAACTGGACAACCTCGATGAAATGGACACATTCCTAGATAAATACAAGCTTCCAAAACTCAACCAGGAAGAATCAAAAAACCTGAATAGGCCAATAACTACTGATGAAATTGAAACAGTAATCAAAAAGCATCCAGCAAACAAAAGCCCTGGACCAGATGGCTTCACAGGGGAGTTTTACCGAACATTCAAAGAAAAATTAAAACCAATTCTCAGACTATTCCAAAAAATTCAAGAGGAAAGCACACTTCCAAGCTCTTTCTATGAAGCCAGCATTACTCTAATCCCAAAACCAGATAAAGACACCACAAAGAAAGAGAATTACAGGCCAATATTCCTGATGAACATAGATGCTAAAATCTTCAACAAAATTCTAGCAAACTGGAACCAGCATTACATTAGAAAGATCATACACCGTGACCAAGTGGGATTTATTCCAGGGATGCAAGGCTGGTACAATATCCGCAAATCAATAAACGTGATACACCATATAAACAAATTGAGAGACAAAAATCACATAATCATACCGATTGATGCAGAAAAGGCATTTGACAAAGTCCAACACACTTTTCTGATAAAAAACACTTAGCAAAGTGGGAATAGAAGGATCATACCTCAACATAATAAGAGCCTTTTATGAAAAACCTACAGCCAACATCATACTCAATGGGCAAAAACTAAAACCATTTCCCTTAAAAACAGGAATAAGACAGGGATGTCCCCTTTCACCAATCTTATTCAACATAGTACTGGAAGTGCTAGCCAATACAATCAGACAAGAAGAAGAAATAAAAGGTATCCAAATTGGTAAAAAAGAAGTAAAATTGTCCCTATTCGCAGATGATATGATACTGTACATAGAAAACCCTAAAGACTCCATCAAAAAATTACTAGGATTAATAAATGAATTCGGCAATGTAGCAGGATACAAAATTAATGCCAAGAAATCAATGGCCTTTTTATACACTAACAATGAACTTACAGAAAGAGAGATTAAAAAAACAATCCCATTTACCATTGCACAAAAACAATTAAGATACTTAGGAATAAACTTAAATAAAGAGGTAAAAGACCTATATGCTGAAAACTACAGGACGTTGTAAAAAGAGATAGAAGAAGACATAAACAGATGGAAGAAGATACCATGTTCATGAATTGGTAGAATCAACATCATTAAAATGTCCATACTACCCAAAGCTATCTATAAATTCAATGCACTACGCATTAAAATACCAACAGCATATTTCACAGACCTAGAATGAACTCTCCAAAAATTCATCTGGAATAAAAAAAAGACCCTAAATAGCTACAGCAATCCTGAGGAAGAAGAATGAAGTAGGAGGTATCTCAATACCAGATATCAAGCTGTATTACAAAGCCACTGTTCTCAAAACTGCTTGGTACTGGTACAAGAACAGACATATAGATCAATGGAATAGAATAGAGAATCCCAAAATTAACCCAAACCAATATGCTCAATTAATATTTGACAAAGAAATCAAGAATATACAATGGGATCAAGACAGTCTCTTTAATAAATGGTGTTGGTAAAATTGGTCAGATACATGCAAAAAAATGAAACTAGATCAACAACTTACACCACACACAAAAATAAACTCAAAATGGATAAAGAACTTAAATGTAAGACAGGAAACCATAAAAATACTAGAAGAATCCAAAGGCAACAAAATCTCAGACATATGCCGAAGCAATTTCTTCACTGATACAGCTCCTAGGGCATTGGAAACTAAAGAGAAAATAAACAAATGGGACTACATCAAAATAAAAAGCTTTTGTACAGCAAAAGGAACCATCAACAAAACAACAAGAACCCCCACTGCATGGGAGAACATATTTGCCAATGTTATCTCTGATAAGGGTTTAATCTCCAACATTTATAGGGAACTCTTACAACTTAACAAAAAGAAGATAAACAATCCAATCAAAAAATGGGCAAAGGACCTAAATAGACACCTTTCAAAAGAGGACATTCAGAAAGCCAAGAGACATATGAAAATATGCTCAAAGTCACTAATCATCTGAGAGATGCAAATCAAAACAACAATGAGGTACCATCTCACACCTGTCAGACGGGCTATTATCAACAAATCAACAAACGACAAGGGCTGGAGAGGATGCGGAGAAAAAGGAAATCTCCTGTACTGCTTGTGGGAATGCAGACTGGTGCAGCCACTATGGAAGATAGTATGGAGTTTCCTCAAAAAGTTAAAAATGGAACTCCCATTTGACCCTGTGATCCCACTTCTAGGAATATATCCCAAGAAACCACAAACACCGGTCAGAAAAGATATATGCATCCCTATGTTCATAGCAGCACAATTCACCATAGCTAAGATTTGGAAACAGCCTAAGTGCCCATCAGTAGATGAATGGATTAGAAAACTGTGGTACATCTACACTATGGAATACTATGCTGCTGTAAAAAAGAAGGAACTCTTACCATTTGCCACAGCATGGATGGAACTGGAGAGCATTATGCTAAGTGAAATAAGCCAGTCAATGAAGGAAAAATACCACATGATCTCACTCATTCATGGATAATAGAGACCATTATAAACTTTTGAACAATAATAGATACAGAGGCAGAGCTGCCTCAAACAGATTGTCAAACTGCAGCGGGAAGGCCAGGGAGGGTTGGGGGGCAGGAGGTAGGAGGGTAAGAGATAAACCAAAGGACTTGTATGCATGCATATAAACATAACCAATGGACATAAGACACTGGGGGTTAGGGGAGGCTAGGGGACTGTCTAGGGCGGGGGGATAAAATGGACACATATGTAATACCCTTTGTAATACTTTAAGCAATAAATTAAAAAAAAAACATGCAATATTATATATAAATTTCCTTCTCAGTACTGCTGTAGTTGTATCCAGCAGGTTGTGATATGTTATACTTTTGTTCAAAAATAATTTGTTAACTTCCCTGGAGACTTCCTCTTTGACACATAGGTTATTTAGAAATATACTGTTTATTTTAAATATATATATATATATATATATATATATATATATATATATATATATATATAAAAACATTTGTTATAGCATTTGTTAAATGGGTGCAACTTCAGTGTGCTGTCCACAGTTAGAGAACCACTTAGCTCTGAGGTAATGTGTGTCATGGGACAAACAAGGTCTTTTAACACATTGTATACGGGAAACATATTTATACATTTTACATTGACTGGTAGTAGAGCGCGGAGCACAAATGCAGCATTAAATAGAAATCAGATGGTCACCTTTTAACCTTAAAAGGAGTAAAAGGCAGTGTTTTACTTTTTAATTATTGGTAAAATAAAGACAACCAATGGGATGGAACTATTTTAAAATGTTTCGTGACTTCTTTAGTATTGAGCAGCAAACAAATTAGCAGTGACTATTCAGTATTTCACAAAGGCCAAAAACCAAGATAAGTTCCTAAATCAACATATTCTGATATTAGCACCAGAGATATACTTGTTTTTATTTCTTGGATCATAGACTGTGGAGAGGACCTAATAGAAGTGACTGTAGAGTAATATGCCTGTCTCTAATGTCAGAACAAATATAATCATAGTAATATTGTCTCTTTAAAGTAGAACTTCATGTATTTATTTCAATGATGCTGAAACATCATTACCATTTATACCTGGAATAACATTTGTTAATTCACCATTGTATGTGTTAGAGACCCAAATTTTGTCCTTTGGAATTCGTATATCTGCATGTTAGCATCCCTTTAGAGCAATAAAAAGGTATAAAAATAAATGTATTTATACGTTACCCGCATTCTTCTGCTAGTCTATGAAAAACGTATTAATACGTGTCCCGCGCTCTACTACTAGTCAATGTAAAACGTATAAATACGTTTCCTGCATACAATGTGTTAAAAGACCTTGTTTGTCCCATGACGCACATTACCTCAGAGCTAAGTGGTTCTCTAGCTGTGGACAGCACACTGAAGTTGCACCCATGGAAACTTATTTCAGGATTTGACTCTGCCACTTACTATCTGTGTAAACATTAATCACAGCTTTTCTTAACTTAAATTTATTTATATATATATCACAACAGATTTATATATGTACATATATATTATTAGCAACAAAATTTATATCTTAATACACAAAATTGTTAGGATAATTATATGAGATAATAGATATGAGAGCACTTTGCAGAGTGTAAACATCACACAAATGTGCATAATATTGTGGTTCATGGAAACCGAGAGTATGCTTGACTCAGGCACTTATTACCTGTGCATTTTCAGGTAGCCACAGCTTTCTCCTAACATTCTCTACTAACAAGGCTGTAAAGGCTGTAACAAGGCTGTAAAGATGAAAGAGCTTATCCAACCCATCCATACATACATCTATAAATATTTATTTATTATCTACTCTCTGCCATGCACTGGGCTAAAATCTAGGTATAAAAAGATGGCCACTGCTTTCAAAGAACTGCTAATCTAGTTGGAGATACAGGCTAGGAAAGAGATAAACAATAAGATGAGACTTGCTTTCATGGGGATAGATGATAGATAGATGATTAGATAGATAGATAGATGGATGGATAGATAGATAGATAGATAGATAGATAGATAGATAGATAGATAGATTTATATTGATAGATAGATATATAGAGACACAGAGAGAGAGATGGAGAGGCAGATAGTTGCAGAAAAGACAGTGAAGCTTAGAAAGTAAGCCCTAACAATGCTTAAGAAAGTCAAAGAAAGAGTCACAATGTGTAAATTTTAATTAAAGTGTAACAAAAAAAAAAAAAGGATTTGCTCAGGGACCAAGAAGCAGGGTGAATGAGCTCACCCAGCTATAGTGGATAGAATAAGAAAAACCTGGGCCTAAGATGAAATTTTAATACTTAAGGGATATACATAAATCAAAGAGACTCTAAAGTAGCCTGAGATAAAAGTAGGACACAAAGAGAAGTATCATGACACTCAAAAAAGAGAGAGGTAGTCAAGAGTGTCCAATGATATCAAGAGTCATTGGTGACTTTGCCATAATCCTGACAGTGAAGTGGTTGTGCAGGATTCCATATTTAGTAGGGTTAAAAAGTGAATTGGAATTGAGGAAGTGGAGATTGTAGGTGGAGAATATTGTTATTCTAGAAGTTTTGCTAATAAAAATAACTAAAGATAAGAAGTAGTGAAGAGGGATATAGAATTCAGAGAAGTATTTGTTTATCATTTTGGTTTTTGTAGGTCACAGAGATTTGAGTGTTACATCTTGAAGGGAGATATCTAATGGGGAGAGTAGTTGAGGATATGAAAAATAAAAAGACAGTTGATAGATTGAGTTTCAAATGCAAAGGTATAAATATGAATGCAAGAAGAAAGATTCATTTTTGACAGGGGAAGAGATACCTCTTCATCTGAAGTTGAACAGAAGAAGGTGAATCTCAATACAAAATAATTGTGTACACCCACCATGTACAAGGGCCTTTTGCATATACTCTTCTCTCGGTTTGAGATGCTTTTTTTTCACCTGTCACTAAGACAAATTCTTACTCATCATTCAGACTTCAGCTCTAATAAATATATTTCTGCAAGGAAATCTTATAGACCTGAAGCAGCATGTTATATTTTAACATTTGTCCTTTTAACATTTGCTTTTTAAGTGTTGCATGTGTTGCAACACTATATCTACTAATTTCCTCCATGTTTATTGATTAGGAAATTGGGATTTGAAAGTTGAAAGTTCTTTACAAACAATGACTAATGCTCACCCTTTACTTAGTAAATTATGAGGGGAAAGCCAAGTCAATGAAGCAGCTGAGGAAAGGTTGGTATACAAGAAAAATTAATTTGCAAAGAGACTTGAACAGCATATGATATCTGGCATCCAAAAACAACTCTCCATGTCATGATTAAAGGAACATTTTTGAACCATAACCAAACACAAATGCAGCATTAAATAGAAATCAGATGGTCACCTTTTAACCTTAAAAGGAGTAAAAGGCAGTGTTTTACTTTTTAATTATTGGTAAAATAAAGACAACCAATGGGATGGAACTATTTTAAAATGTTTCGTGACTTCTTTAGTATTGAGCAGCAAACAAATTAGCAGTGACTATTCAGTATTTCACAAAGGCCAAAAGCCAAGATAAGTTCCTAAATCAACATATTCTGATATTAGCACCAGAGATATACTTGTTTTATTTCTTGGATCATAGATTGTGGAGAGGACCTAATAGAAGTGACTGTAGAGTAATATGCATGTCTCTAATGACAGAACAAATATAATCATATTAATATTATCTCTTTAAAGTAGAACTTCATGTATTTATTTCAATGATGCTGCCATTCAACAAAGTGTGCTCAGAGTCCCCTTTTAAATTGAATAACCACAGCAGAGTGCACAAATCTTAAGTACACAGATCAAGTAATTATACAGATGTGTATACCTATGTAACCATCCCACAGATCAAGATGTAGAACATTTTAAGAAACTCAGAAAACTTCTCTATGTTCACTACCAGTCATACTCTTTCCCAAAGAAACTATTTTTCTAAACAGTACCGCCATGGATTAGTTTTGACAGTTATTGAGCTACATATAAATAGAATCATACATTATGTACTCTTGGGTATATGGCTTCTTTTGCTCAGCATTATATTTTAAAAGTAATACATGTTCTTGCCCACCCCAGGCACTCATAAGATATTCCAATCCTCAAACCAGAAACTGAGTGAAACAGCTGCCTGATCCTGAGAGGAACCGAGGCATAGCCTACAGCCATGGGCAAACTACGACCCGCGGGCCGGATCTGGCCTGTTTGAAATGAATAAAACTAAAAAAAAAAATACCGTACCCTTTTATGTAATGATGTTTACTTTGAATTTATATTAGTTCACACAAACACTCCATCCATGCTTTTGTTCCGGCCCTCCGGTCCAGTTTAAGAACCCATTGTGGCCCTCGAGTCAAAAAGTTTGCCCACCCCTGGCCTAGCATCTAAAATACCACAGTTGTTGACTGTTAAACATTCTAAGAGTCATCATGGAAGTTCATAGTTTGATCCAAATTCAGACCTGAGTTAATACAAAAAAAAATCTTCCTTTTCTTTTTTTTTCTTTTCTTTTGTTTGTTTTTATTCACTTAATGATGGAACTCATTAAAAAAGAATAAAATAGGCCTGGTCAGCATAGCTCAGTGGTTGAGCATTGACCTATGAACCAGGAGGTTGCTGCGACCTGCACGGCTGAGTTCAGGATCTGAAGGAGGGGTCGATGCACAAATGAGAACACTAGACAAGAAATACAAATTATTAAGGGGTGGTGTCTCTTTCTTTAAGAGCACACTGACCTCTGGACCAGTCTGCTTTTTATTTACTTGAATACACATTTGCTCTTTAGCAATGCACATAGGCATATCAAAGGTAAAGTTTGGTAAACAGTAAAAGGATTATCAGGTTAGGGAATTTGCCTTGCGCCACCACTATCTCAACAGACGAGGTGCTTAGCATCAGCCCTGCTAACACCCAAGGTCCATTGGCCTTCTGCATTCCTTTGTGACAGTATTGGCAAGTGGTGGCTTCCTGCAGGAGGTCACAGTTCAATTCCAGTCAGGGCACATGCCTGGGTTTCCGGCTCAATCCTCAGTCTGGGGCATGCAGGAGGCAGCTGATCAATGATTCTCTCTCATCATTGATGTTTCTATCTCTCTCTTCCTCTCTGAAATCAATTAAAAAATATATATTTTAAAAAGAATAAAATAGATTGTAATTGTGCATTGTATAGACCAGTGGTTGGCAAACCGCGACTCGTGAGCCACATGCGGCTCTTTGGCTCCTTGAGTGTGGCTCTTCCCCAAAATACCACGTGCGGGCGCACACGTACAGTGCAATTGAAACTTCGTGGCCCATGCGCAGAAGTCAGTTTTCGCCCTGGACAAGTCTATTTTGAAGAAGTGGTGTTAGAAGAAGTGAGGGGTGTTGGTTGGTTGGTCGGGTCAGTCTGGCGACGGGAGACAAGGCGCAGGCAAGCCGCGGGATACGCAACGCAAGGGAGGTACATTGTTTTGAGGTACGTTCGCTGAGGTTGACCCCTTCCAACTCTCCCATCCAAACTCATCTATCTGAAACAAGTATACAAGACAAGTGTGGATAGGAGACCTCATTGGAAGGGGTTGACCTCATCGAACGTACCTCAATCAGATTGAGGACGTTTTTAGCAAAGGCCAGCTTAGGAGTACCCTAATTAAGCTAATAACAATGTACCTACCTATATTGTTTAAGTTTAAAAAATTTGGCTCTCAAAAGAAATTTCAGTCATTGTACTGTTGATATATGAGTTTGCCAACCACTGGTATAGACAAATGGGTCTGTTTAGGCCAAACACAAAAATAAGACTCAGTGAAAAGCTAAGGAATTCTAATACATGAGACAAAGCCTACACATGCACTGTATTAGAGCAAATGTAAACATTTTTTTAGCACTATTGTCTTCCAGGCATTGAGATAAGTTCTTTATATTAATTAGCATATAGTACCCTTACAAAAACACTGAGTTGAACACTATGATTATCTCAAATTTATACTTGAAATAACTGAAATATATGGAGGTTAAGTAACTTACCTGAATAAGTAATAAAGATAACATGGTACAGCCAGAACTTAAACCTGATCTGTCTGACCTCAGCATTTACAATGCTCTATTGCCTCCACTCCTGAAACTTACCTAATCTAAGTACTCTAAGGGGTTTAAATGTCAGCTAGTTTATTTGATCAAATATCCTAATGAGAGAAAGTTAGTCTTGTGTATATTGGTCATAGTTCTTAGGTATAGATAACTGAATCCACTCCAACTAGTTTAAGGAGAAAGAGATTTAGTAAAAACAGCTTGAGTACCTCATAGAATCTCTGGGAGTGCCAAGAAACAGGGCTTGATACCCAATAGACAGAAGCAATGATACAGCAATGAGAAATGCCTAACCATACACCAGGATAGTTATAGTAGAAAGACTACTGCTGCTGCCTCCTGTTTTGCACTTTTAAATTGAACCTGGAGCCACAAACTCTGCCACAGTTGTTTCAAAAGACCTAGAAGCGTCACTGCCTTGCTTAATGGAAGTTCCAACTCCCCAAATCAGTTTCTGCAGAACCAGGTCAAATATCAGCACTCTAGCTACAAAAGAATCTGAAAAAAATGAAATTTTAATTTTTCAGTCACCAAGTACAGAAAGACAAGCTAGAAGGAAGATAATATGGATGTTAACTGACTTACCTATGATATCATTGATACTATGTGAGAGAGATTTTCACTTTTACCTTCTTCTGGCAGTAATCTTCCATTTGTAATCAGTTAGTGACTATATTGGGTATTTCAGGTCAAGAAGATTGAATGATAATTTTAGACAGAAATTCTGACTTCCACCAAATTAAGCCTTATAGAGAAGTCCCTAGACTGCCTTAACACAGACCTAGATCTAAGATGTATACTCTAAATCTCTATTTCTACATCTATATGTATGTATATAGTACTCCATCCAGAAGCCCAAGCAAAAACCTGAAAGCCATCCTCAATTTATTGTTCCTCCCTGCCTTTACCTCAACTAATTAGTTACCAGGACCTGTGATTTCTACCTCATAAATCTTTCTCAGAATATCTTTCCTTTCTGTCATTACTGTTTCTGCATTGGATTCACTTAAAATTGCACAATCTCTAATACCGCAGCCCTGTGACTGGAATGCTCTTCATTCCCTAGAGTCTAGGGAATGTAGGGCCTAAATCAGCGATGGCAAACCTATGACACGCGTGTCAGAGGTGACACGCGAACTCAGTTTTTTGGTTGATTTTTCTTTGTTAAATGGCATTTAAATATATAAAATAAATATCAAAAATATAAGTCTTTGTTTTACTATGGTTGCAAATATCAAACAATTTCTATATGTGACACGGCACCAGAGTTAAGTTAGGGTTTTTCAAAATGCTGACACGCCGAGCTCAAAAGGTTCGCCATCACTGCCTTAGACCAACATGAAAACTCTACCTTCAAGCTGAAATGTAGGAGTCAGCTTCCTTTATACCTTCCTTAACTTACCAGGTTCCCAAAATTCTCTAGTCATATAATAACATTCTATTTTGTTGTTATTCATGAGTCTATTGCTATCAACTAGGCTCTAAGTGAGCAAAAATCATTATCATATTCTGGTTTGTATCTATGGCACCTTGCCTTCTGTCATATACATAAAAGACAGTAACTGCCTCCTGAATTGATCTAAATGGAAGTACATAATATAGGGCATATGATCTTATTCATACTCTGATTTTGATTTATTATTCTGTAGCAGTGTTATATTACTAGTGCATTTTTACTATTGCTGTTACTAGATTCAACCAATTTATTTTACTACTTTTAAATGTGGTAAAATACACATAACATAGAATTTACCATCTTAACCAGTTCTAAGTGTATAGTTCAGTAGTGTTAAGTATATTCACGTTGTTGTCAAACCAAATTCTAGAAGTTTTTTATTGTTTTTTGTTTTTTTCTTCTTTAAAACAGTATTTTCTTTTTTTTCTTTATTGATTAAGGTATTACCTATGTGTCCTTAACCCCCACTAGCCCCCCCCTACCCCCACCCCCACTTATGCCCTAATCCCTCTGGTGTCTGTGTCCATTGATTAGGCTTATATGCATGCATACAAGTCCTTTGGTTGATCTTTCTCCCTCATCCCCACCCTCCCCTACCTTCCCTCTGATGTTTGACAGTCTGATCAATGCTTCTCTGTCTCTGGATCTGTTTTTGTTCATCAGTTTATGTTGTTCATTATATTCCAGAAATAAGTGAGATCATGTAATATTTATCTTTCTCTGACTGGCTTATTTCACTTAGCATAATGCTCTCCAGTTCCATCCATGCTGTTGCAAATAGTAAGAATTCCTTCCTTTTTACCACAGCATAGTATTCCATTGTGTAGATGTACCACAGTTTTCTAATCCACTCATCTACTGATGGGCACTTAGGCTGTTTCCAAATCTTATCTATGGTGAATTGTGCTGCCATGAACATAGGGGTGCATATATTCTTTCTGATTGGTGTTTCTAGTTTCTTGGGATATATTCCTAGAAGTGGGTTCACTGGGTCAAATGAGAGTTCCATTTTTAGTTTTTTAAGGAAACTCCATACTGTTCTCTACAGTGGCTTCACTAGTCTGCATTCCCACCAGCAGTGCACGAGGGTTCCTTTTTCTGTGCATCCTTGCCAGCACTTGTCATTTGTTGATGATAGCCATTCTGACAGGTGTGAGATGGTTCCGCATTGTCGTTTCAAATTGTAGAAGTTTTTATCTTGCAAAAGACAATATTTGGAAGACAGCTTGAATTTGTCACTTTAATTTACATTGTGTGATATTGTCTATAGATATAGTCAACATTTATGGCATAAAATTCTGAAAATTTCAACTTTACAAATTTTCCATTGTCCCCCCACCCCACCACCCCAGGATAACTCTAGACAAATCTATGCCCATTAAAAAACAACTCTCCATTACCTCCCCCACCAGCTCCTGGAAACCACCATTCTGTTTTCTGTTTCTATGAATTTGACTACCCTAGACACCTCCTATACATGGAATCATACATAAAGTATCATTTTGTGACCCCACCAGTTTATTCTTAAACTCCAAATATATTACATTAATGGGCATCAGAACATAAATTATTTTAATTATCTCTTCACTCACAAAGGGATTTGTACTATCAGGAGATCTCCAAGCTAATCAGAATTCTCTATTGCCTGTATTTGAGGAGTTAATGTGCATTTTGCTATTGTAAAATTTTCCAGATTCCTTGGAGAAAAGAAAAGACAGCAGTTGGCATCGTCTGCTAGAAGAAATTCCAGCTTAGATCTGTAAACTCTTTATTGTGTGCTATATACAGTGGTGGCGAAAAACAAACAAGTGTCAGAAAAGACAGTAAGCAAATTAAAGAAATGCCAGAAACATGATGACAACCATTCTAGGGAAAATGGTATCTGTTTCATTCACTCTCAAAAAATTAGTGGACTTGGACTTCAATAAAAGTTAAACTTCAGATTTGTCTAGAGTTATCCTGGGGGATGGGACAACAATGGAAAATTATGATGTTGAAATTTTTAGGATTCTATGCCATAAATGACTATCTGTATACAATATCAAACCATGTAAATTCAAGTGACATATTCAAGCTGTTTTCCAAATATTGTCTTTTTTATTGCTTAAGTCTCATCTTGTTAATAATAAAATCCAATGTTCTTATGATGGCTCTATGTGACCTGGCCCTTGAAAACCTGCGAACCTCATCTTTTATTTTCATTTCTTCATTCACTGTTCAGCCTTCACTAAGCCACAGTGACCTTCACACTGTTTTTGAAACACTCCAATCAGACTTCAGGACCTGACCCTCTACCTGAAAAGCTTTACCCCAAGACATTCTCATGGCTTAGCCATTTACTTCATTCAGGTCTCTGCTCACTTTCCTTTCCTCGAAGAGGGTTCTCTTAGCACAAGCATGTCAAACTCAAAGGCTAACATGGGCCAAATAAACAAGATATAAGTTTACATGGGTTGCAAAAAACCAAAAGCTTCAATTTTCATAGAAACGTAGGTTTATTTCAGTGGAGACATACTGAATACAAAGGGCTGAAATAATGAAGTAATCGTTAACGTAAAATAATAGAATATTTTAATAAATTTAATATTTTTCTTGAACATTAACTTACCACTGAATAACTGCACAAATTAATAAGCATAACACGAAAAACCCCATATTTTTCTTGTTCTCTGAAAGCGAAATATTTCCTATTGCACACACCAAACAAGTCAGTCCAAGACTAATGGTGTGGCAATCAGCTACTAATATATTCACCGCTAGTATTAGTGGTGAGAAGTGGTGCACCTGGGAAATGAATGCAGCATGATAATAGTAATCAGTCATTAGTGAACGTTGTACTTCATTATTAATAATTATGCATAAAAGGTTATTGTAAAAATTAAGTTACAAAATTTTTATTAAAATGTTTCTTACATAACTTTATATTGGCTGGAACACAAAAATATTCATTGTGGGCCTCATGCGGCCCACAGGCTGTGAGTTTGACATGCTTGTCTTAGCACCTTTTATAAAATAGTACCCAGTTTCTGTCATTTTCTATCCCCTTATTTGATTTTATTATTCTTCATAGAAGCTCTATTATGTAGTACATCTTAATATTTTTGGTTGTCTGACACCCCTTACTAGAATAAAAACTATATGGTGTCCATGAATGTTGCTAATCTGTTTATTCTATATCCTTAGCACCTAGCACAGTGCCTGACACATAGTAAATATTAAAATATTCACTGAACTGATAGTTTCAAGTCCCATTTGACAAGTCATTATACATCAGGTGGAAATACAGTGTCCATGCCGTAAGTGAATAAATTTTAAATTCTGTTCTCTAATCACCTATACATACAAAATTTCTGTGACCTTCCTTATTTTAATTCAAGTGTTCTCCAAGTATAGCTCTCAAATCAATAACATCAGCATCATCTGGGAACGTGTTGGTAGTTCCCAAATGAATACAAAATTGGGGGTGGGGCCCAGCAATTTGTATTTTGACAAGCCCTTCAGGTGATGCTTTGAAAACCAGCAGTCTAATCTGAGTCCTTTTCCACAAGGGAAATTCTAAGAAAGGTATGCTAGAAAGAAGTCTTCTTAAACCTAAAAAAGAGAGAGAGAGAGAGAGAGAAAAGAATCTATACTAATAAAAGGTTAATATACTGTTTAGACCAGGTCAACCAGCCATCTTCTGGACATCCTACTTTCTTCCAGACAAAGCCATGGTGGTGGGCGCCGAGGCAGAGGCAGATAGGGGCGATCAGCCAGCAGGGGAGGGCAGTTGGGGGTGAGATCAGGCAGGCAGGGGAGGGCAGTTGGGGGCAACCAGGCTGGCAGGGGAGGGCGGTTAGGTGCAAGATCAGGCCGGCAGGGGAGGGCAGTTAGGGGTGATTAGGCAGGCAGAGGCATTTGGGGGCAATCAGGCCGGCAGGGAAGGGCAGTTGGGGTGAGATCAGGTGGGCAGCGGAGGACAATTAGGGGCGATCAGGCAGGCAGGCAGATGCAGTTAGGGGCGATCAGGCAGGCAGGCAGGTAGAGGGGTTAGGGGCAATCAGGCAGGCAGGCAGGCAGATGCAGTTAGGGGTGATCACACAGGCAGGCAGGTGAGGGGCAATAAGGCAGACAAGCAGGTGAGCAGTTAGGAGCCAGTGGCCCCAGATTGTGAGAGGCATGTCCGACCGCCAGTTTAGGCCTGATTCATCTGGGGTCCCCAATTGGAGTGGGTGCAAGCTGGGCTGAGGGAACCCCCTCCCCACACCCATGCACGAATTTCGTGCACTGGGCCACTAGTCCTATCTAATAAAAGAGAAACATGGTAATTGGCGTACGATGGTTACCCTTCCCATTGGCTAATCAGGGCAATATGCAAATTAACTGCCAGCCAAGATGGCGACCCACAGCCAGGCAGCTGGAAGCGAACATGAGTCTTGCTTGCTTCAGTGACGGAGGACTTCAACATTCCCCGCCAGCCGCTGCTGGCCTCTGAGCTGCAACTCTAAGCAACTATGTTACAAATATAGAAGCTAAACAAAACCCCAGAAACCTGCTTTAGTTGCCAGGCGTCAGCCAGCAGGATCACAACATTGTTTCAAATACAGAAGGTAAACAAAGGCCAGAAACCTGCTTTCAGCAGGAGAGGCCTAAGAGCTGGAGCCAAGCCTCAAAGCTAAAGCTGGCCCAGAATAAAAAAAAAAAAGAAAAAAAGGAGCGGTTGGGAGCTTCAGTCACTTGCCAGCCTGAAAACAGACCTCAGCCCCTCACCCAGACTGGCCAGGCACCCCAGTGGGGACCCCCACCCTGAAGGGTGTGTGACCAGCTGCAAACAGCCATCACCTCCTCACCCAGGCTGGCCAGGCACCCCAGTGGGGACCCCCACCCTGATCCAGGACACCCTTCAGGGCAAACCAGCCTGCCCCCACCCGTGCACCAGGCTTCTATCCTATATAGTAAAAGGGTAATATGCCTCCCAGCACCGGGATCAGTGGAGCAGTGAGGCCTCCCAGCACCGGGATCAGTGTGACAGGGGGCAGCGACCAAACCCCCTGATCGCCCTGCGGCTCTGTGTGTGACAGTGTGCGGCGTCCCAACCACCCCCTATCGGCCCTGCCCTGAGTGTGACAGTGGCGGCGCCCCAACCCCCTGATCTGCCCTGCTCTGTGTGTGACAGGGGGCGGTGCCTCAACTCCCTTATCGGCCCTGCTCTGTGAGTGACAGGGGGCAGCGCCCCAACCCCCTGATCGGCCCTGCTCTGTGCGTGACAGGGGGTGGTGCTGCAACCTCTCTATCGACCCTGCCTTGAGTGTGACAGGGGGCGGTACCCCAAGCCCCCAATCGGCCCTACCCTGAGCTTGACTAGGGGTGGCATCACAACCTCCCAATCCACCCTGCTCTGTGCATGACAGGGGGCAGTGCCCCAACTCCCCAATCAGCCCTGCTCTGAGCCCAACCAGGGACTGCACCTAGGGATTGGGCCTGCCCTCTGCCACCCGGGAGCGGGTCTAAGCCAGCAGGTCGTTATCTCCTGAGGGGTCCCAGACTGCGAGAGGGCACAGGCCGGGCTGAGAGACCCCCTCTCCCCCCCCCCGAGTGCACAAATTTTTGTGCACCGGCCCTCTAGTAAACATATAAAAACCTAAGTCCATAAAAGGCAAGATTGGAAAGATAGCTACTGCTTTTTCTAGAGTTTGTTTTGTTTAATATTAGCAGACCATTTTTTTGAATGCTCTATTAGATCTGGGTCAATATACGCTGCTATGGATGCCATTTAAAGGATCCTTAAACAGCAGGTCTTCAAATAACATCATTTTGTTCAATGTCATTATATATATATATATATATATATATATATATATATATATTATTGATTAAGATATTACATATGTGTCCTTATCCCCACGTTACCCCCTACCTCCCCCCGCACCCCCATTCATGCCCTCACCCCCCTGTTGTCCGTGTCCATTGGTTAGGCCTATATGCTTGCATATAAGTCCTTTGGTTGATCTTTCCCCCTTACCCCCACCCTCCCCTACCTTCCCTCCAAAGCCTGACAGTCCAATCAATGCCTCCCCGTCTCTGAATCAGTCCTTGTTCATCAGTTTATGTTGTTCATTACATTCCACAAATGAGTGAGATCATGTGGTGTTTATCCTTCTCTGACTGGCTTATTTCTCTTAGCATAATGCTCTCCAGTTCCATCCTTGCTGTGGTAAATGGTAAGAGTTCCTTTTTCTTCTTCCTCTTCTTAAAGAATACCTTTCAGCATTTCATATAATGCTGGTTTGGTGGTGATGAACTCCTTTAGCTTTTTCTTATCCGTGAAGCTCTTTATCTGACCTTCAATTCTGAATGATAGCTTTGCTGGATAAAGTAATCTTGGTTGTAGGTTCTTGCTGTTCATCACTTTGAATATTTCTTGCCACTCTCTTCTGGCCTGCATGGTTTCTGTTGAGAAATCAACTGACAGTCGTATGGGTACTCCCTTGTAGGTAACTGACTGTCTTTCTCTTGCTGCTTTTAAGATTCTCTCTTTGTCTTTTGCTCTTGGCATTTTAATTATGATGTGTCTTGGTGTGTTCCTCTTTGAATTCCTTTTGTTTGGGGTTCTCTGCGCTTCCTGGAATTGTAAGTCTATTTCTTTCACCAGGTAGGGGAAGTTTTCTGTCATTATTTCTTCAAATAGGTTTTCAATATCTTGCCCGCTCTCTTCTTCTGGTACCCCTATAATTCTGATGTTGGTACCCTTGAAGTTGTCCCAGAGGCTCCTTACACTATCTTCATATTTTTGGATTCTTTTTTCTTTTTTCTTTCTTCTTTTTCAGTTGGGTATTTTTTGTTTCTTCGTATTTCAAATCTTTGACTTGATTCTTGGGATCCTCTTGTCTGCTATTGGATCTCTGTATATTATTCTTTATTTCAGTCAGTGTATGCTTAATTTCTAGTTGGTCTTTTTTCGTATCCGCCAGGGTCTCACTAAATTTATCAGCCGTTTCCATAAAATTCTTGAAAAACCTTATAAACGTGGCCTTGAACTCTATATCCAGTCATTTGCTTTCCTCCATTTCTGTCATTTGTGACCTGTTTCTTGGTCTCCGCATTTTTTATGCTTCCCTGTGTTGGCAGAGTGGCTTTGTGTGCTAGGTGTCCTGTAGGGCCCAGTGGTTCGGCCTCCCCAGTTACCTGAGATGGACACTCTTGGTGCACCCCCTTGTGGGCTTTGTGCACAGTCTTGCTGTTGTTATGCCTTGATTGTTGTAGGATCACTGGGAGGAATTGACCTCCAGGCAACTGGCAGTGAGAATCAGCTGTGTCTGGAGTGGGAGAACTTCTGTGCTGAAGACACCCTTCTGGGGCAAGACTTGCTTTAGTGGGGCTTTGGTGCTCACTGAGTCTGCCCCCTGAGTGTGTCCCTTATGGATCTGAGGAGTTGTAATCTGGATGGTCCCACTCTGACCACTGGGTACACTGGCTCTTGGATCTAAGGAGGTGCTAATTTAGCCTCTGTCTGAGGTTACCCAGCAGGAGCTAAGAAGAGAACTGCAGATTCCCCTTCCTTTTTTGGAGTTTGAAGGTGCCCAGATGAGGTCCAGCTGTGAAGCAATGCAAGCTGCTGTGGGGCCTTGGGCCTTCTCTTGGAAGTTCTGGGTCTCTCTGTCCCAGCTGCAATTTGTTAGGTAATTTTCAGGTGCATTCATATGCAAAAGCCTCTGCCACAGCCTGGATGGGGCGGGGTCTCAGGGAATCAAAGGGCGGAGCAAGCAGCTATGGCGGATCCTCAGCCGTGCCCTAAGGGGCCGCACGCCTCAGTGTCCCAATAATTGCTACAAGCACCTCTGAGGGAAAGCCCCCCTCAGGTTCCAAGTTCTGCCTGCTGCCAGACAGTCCAGTTTCTCCCCGTATGAGTCCTGGGTCCCCAGAGACTTCCCGGAACCGGAGTTCAGAGCAGTCGGGAGCTTGTGACTCCCTCCCGATTCAAAAAGACAGCCGCGTCCTCATGTGCCCGCCCCTTTCCGCATGCGCTCGAGCCTCCGTACCTCTGCACTTTACTTCCGCACCTCCTCTGAGTCTACGTGTGCTTTTCTTTTTCCTTCTAGTTGTAGAATTTCCACTCAGCCAGCCTTCCTGTAGTCCTGGATGATGTCTGTTTTGTTTTTTCGTTGTATTTTTGAAGTTGTTGTAGGAGGCAGCAATTTCCGGTTTTTACCTATGCCGCCATCTTTGTTTCCCAATGTCATTTTATTATAATGTTGATCGGTGGAGGAATCAATTCCTAGCTGGGCCACTCACAGTCTGTATTGAGTACGCATGTCTCCTCATGTCTGCGTGGGGTTTCTTTCTCTGGGTACTCCAGTTTCCTCCCACATCCCAAAGCTTTGCACACTACATGAATTGGTGTGTCTAAATCGTCAGTCTGAGTGTGGGTGTGGGTGTGGGTGTGGGTGTGGGTGTGGGTGTGAGTGCTCTGTGATGGGAGGGTGTCCTGTCCAGGGTGGATCCCTCCTTATGCTCTTAGCTGCCAGGATACGCTCTGCCCACCCACCACTCTGAACTGGAATACGTGAGCTGGGAAATCATTTTCTTACTTGTTTTTATTCATCTTTCCTAAATGCATGTATAGCTCACATTTATTTCAATGATTAATACTAGAAGTATTTGGGATCTGTCTTTAGAAGTTTGGTGATGGTTTTGTGATCAAAACTATGCTGCAGGAACTTAACTCTTGTTTATACCAACTAGTCTATGGTAAAATGTGTTTTTCTTATACATTCTTTCACTTAAAGTTGTGGTTTCCAAGAACCTACTGACAAAATAAATGAGAACTTACTGTACCTACTGCCTCTCAATGAACATAAGTACTAGTATTTACTGGTGAGGTTGAGTTCAAACTTTGTCTTCATAGATTAAAACCTCTTGATTCGAATTGATTTTTACTTTCTTCAGAAACATTTAAATACTTTAAGGGTATATTCCTCTATTCTGGATAATGACATGAGCTCAGCGGAAACCATTTTCAAAATGATATATTGCAACTTGATAACTATTGAACCTAAAGGCCAAGATTTTACTGGAAAACTGGAAATAGAAAGAACAGTCACCTGAATGTGGGTGCATATCTACATTGATGACCCTCCTTTAGAAAAAGTGACAATGTTCTTGAAAATTCTTCTTTTGGTTTTGACTTTCTTTTCAAGATTATTAGGACATGTTAATAAAATAACATTTGAAAGAACTTAGAAAAGTATAAAGCACTATACAAGTAATAATAATACAAATAGTAGCTAACTACTAATTGGATACCTTTCTGTGTTTGGCACCATACAAAGCACTTTGCATACATATCACAATCTCTCAGCAATACTTTAAGGTAGGTATTATTTTTTTTAATATTTTTTATTGATTTCAGAGAAGGAGAGGGAGAGAGAAACATCAATGATGAGAGTGAATCACCGAACGGCTGCCTCCTGCACACCCCACACCGGAGACCGAGCCCACAACCCTAGCACGTGCCCCGACCGGGAATCAAACCACAACCTCCCGGTTGACAGGTCGATGCTCAACCACTGAGCCACCCTGGCCAGGCAAGCGCCTCACTTCTGAATATGAATAGACAGCTATTTATGGAAAGTCATGAATGTGAAGTAGGAACAAAAAGAGTTCACAGGGAAATGAAAATGTAGGAAATAAACACTATAATTAATATCCTAGAGAAGTAAGAAAAGAGATTGCATCCATGAAACAAGAACAGGATGCCATTTAAAAACAAAGCATAACAAAAATGAGGACAGGAGAAAGGAGGCTATCAGAGAACCAGAAAGAACTTTAAAATTTAAAAATATGATAGAAGAAATGTAAAAATACCACAGGAGTTCAAAGGCAAAGTTAAGAAAATATCACAGAAGAAAAAAAATAAAGATAATAAGAAAATAAGATCAGTTTGAGTGATCCAATGACTGAATCAGGAGTTCTAAAAAGAGTGAGCAGAAAAAAATGGACAGGAGGAAATTACTAAAATAAGAATGTATATGATAATTTCTCAAAACTGAAGGAAATGTGTGTTCATATTGAAATGTTTTCAGCTGAGGTTCATTCTGCACACTGGATGAAAAAAGACCCTATTCTAAGGTGTATCATCATGAAATTTCAGAGCATTAGAAAGAAAAGAGGACCTCAAAACCTTCCAGGGAGGAAAAAACAAACAAACCAACCTGGAGTCCCAGAGGAGGTATTAGTGTCAAACTTCTCAGTAGCCGCACGGGAAGCTAGCTGGATGAAAAGAAGCAACGCCTTTACATTTCTGAGGGAAAATTATTTCTAACCTAGAACTCTATACCCTACCATCCAATTGCTGCTAAAAATAAAGACATTTCTTTCATGCTCGGTCTCAAACGTTTTTACCTTTCCTGGGCTTTTTCTCAGGATAGTATGGCAGGATAACCTCCATTAAACCAAATGAGTAAATAAATCAAGAGGAAAATAGGAAGTTTAGGAAACAGAAGATCCAACAAAAGAGAGACGCAGAAGAAATGCTCAAAATAATTAAAAAAAGAGAAGTGTCAGGATGACAGCTGGACCATGGGCTTAGCAAGCAGTCGGTGCAGACGGGAGCTGGACAATGAAAGGCTCAGGGTGGCATCAGAAAAGATGTCTATGAGCAAACAAACAAAACAGATAGAGAGATTGATAATTCTGTCAGAGGACTTGGCTGAAATTAGTGATTTCTATATAGGAACTGAAGTTTAAAAGAGACAATTATCATCCTAGGGGGAAAAATTATTATATATGGTGCAAAGGGAATAGGAAGCAGCTCATCTAGGAACAACATTTCCATAGGCACAACAATGCAAACACCAAAAACAGGTTTAACCAAAATTGTGATATCTTTAAAATGGAAGGATGGATATAGGTGAAGGGTATGTAGAATGTGGTATAAAAAAATAAAATATTTTCCCCATATAAGGAAATCAAGAAGTAATATCTAAACTGAAAAGTCAAGGGGGGGAAACAAAAACAAACAAACAAAAAACAGGATAAGCCTCAGAATAAACAGCTAAAGGGATAGGTATTATTATCTTCATTTTACAAATGAGGTTAGGTAACCTGCCCAAGGCCATGTAATTATAAAATATGAACCAAGATCTGTCATATTTAAAATCCTATGCTGCTTGCAATTTACAATAGCTAAGATCTAGAAACAGCTCAAGTGCCCATCAATAGATGAGTGGATAAAAAAGCTGTGGTACATTTACACCATGAAATACTATGCATCTGTAAAAGAAAAGGAACTCTTACCATTTGAGACATGGAGGGACCTGGAGAGTGTTATGCTAAGCTAAATAAGCCAGTTAGAGAAAGATAAGTATCACATGATCTCACTCATATGTGGAATCTAAAGAACAAAATAAATTGATGAACAAAATAGATCCAAGGACATAGAAGCATGGAACAGACTGACAAATCCTTGAAGGAAAGCAGTAGGAGGGGGGGTGGGAGGGGGGAGAGATTAACCAAGGAATTTATATGCATGTATGCATAACCCATGAACACAGACAATAGTGTAGTGAAGGCCTGGGAGGGGTGGGTGTGGGGTGGAGGGGGTCAATGAGAATAAAGGGAGACATCTGTAATACTTTCAACAATGAAGATAAATTTAAAAATAAATTTTAAAAAATCCTATGCTGCTAACTACTATACTCATTAATCCAGCTTCACTTTCACTGCACCCATAACTACATCTATATGTATACATTTAGATAAATTTCAAATATAGTACATTCCCACCCTGGCCTGTGTTGTTAAGTGGTTAGAGCATTGGCCCCGCACACCAAAGGGTCATGGGTATGATTCCTGGTCAGGAGCACATGCCTGGGTTGCAGGTTTGATCCTAGCCCCAGTCTGGGTGGCTATGGGAGGCTACCAATTGATGTGTCTCTCACACTCCTCTTTTGGTCCCTCACTGACTCACGCTCTCTCCCTCACATCAATGTCTCTCTCTCTCTCTCTCTCTCTCTCTCTCTCTCTATATATATATATATATATATATATATATATATATTATATATGGTGCAAAGGGAATAGGAAGCAGCTCATCTAGGAACAACATTTCCATAGGCACAACAATGCAAACACCAAAAACAGGTTTAACCAAAATTGTGATATCTTTATATCACAATTTTGTGATATATATTTGATATATATATGATATATATATACCCCTCCCTCCTACTCTCTCTAAAGCCAATGGAAAAATATCTTCAGGTGAGGCTTAACAAAATAAATAAATATATATATATATATATATATATATATATATATATATATATATATTACATTCCCAGTGGATAAATTAAAACATAAAAGAAGTATTTAAAACAAAGAGTTAAATTTCCCTTTGCTATCATCCAACTGCAATCTCACTTTTATTCATATTTGAAATGGTCAAAATTCTGTATTTGCCTCAAGAGAAATATTTTCTTACTAAATATTAAGCAGAAATGTTCTGAAAATATCTATTTTAATAGCTCCCCTATAAAAAGGTTTGTTTTAATTACAATAAATGGAATAGTTATTACATTTCTTAAACATGATTCTGTGAAGTGCGCTTCAATTTTCAAAGCAAACACCTGGACTATTAAGATAGTCCCAACTAAACTTGTTACTTTTATTACAAATGCTTTAGTTAGTTGAACTGTGATGTGGACACAGTCCAATACCTCTGCCTTTCCATTCAACTATGGTTTCTCCTCTGTCAGCTCAATCATGTGATACATTAGTCAGGAACCTGGCATTCCATACAGATTTGCTTCACTCTCCAACAGGGCAGGTGTATTTATTTAACAAATCTTTAGCAGTAGCACAGATTTTTTTTTTTTGGTCTGCTGAAAAAAAAGAATGCCTTATTATACAATTGTCTACTTGTTTGATCCTAATTTGGAGGAGTCTCAGTGTATCTCCAAGTACCACATTTCAACCTGAACAACCCATTTCCATATCTGCTACACAGACATTGCACACTAGGACTTACATAGCAGAGAATGAATTGGGTGAAACTTTGTCTTCTTTCTTCTCCAGTCTTTTGGTCAATTCCTGTTCAGCAAGTTCCAAGCTGGCTCAGTGAGATTTAATTATTCTTCAATGCTTTTCTGTGTCAATTAGAAGACAATGATAGCATGCTGACACTGTCAACATTTTGTGACAACCAACAAAGTGCACTGCAGTAAATGACAGTCTCAGCTCACAAATGTGGGGACCTGAGCCTTTATATTCTTTCCATTAGCTTTAGTGCCCAACTTCCAAAAAGCTGGCTCTAAAACCAATATACTCTCATGAGTCATCCTTTTACAATGCTATTTAGAATTTCTGGATGATCCTATTTTGATCCTTCTTTGTCCAGAGACAATAGAACTCTGACTAATTCATGGGGGCATCAATATTCTGGCTGAATATCACCTGAACACATATTCACCTGTTTGTGCCATTTGCTACAGCTGCATCAGGACTGTGAAGAAAGGGAGCCCCAAAATACTAGGAGAAAGACCTACCAACCTGAGTATTAGTATGTGAGTTGGAGACAGCTCTATTTTATAGCCATTCCCACCAAGATTTCTACAGATATTTAAAACAAAATGGATTTCTTGGTGCAGCAGGTCTTTGAATAATGTCAGTTAATTCAACATCATTTTGTTATAATGTTGATGAGATGCCATAGTAACTTAACTTTTGCTTTGGGCTGATGCAAGAGCCTAGTGCAGTGGTGGGAAAGATGTCAACAGGAACTGTTCTGCTGCCAGGGCCTGGGGCTGACTTGTCCCTCTTCCCATCGGTGCCAACAATGTATTGAAGAAATTGTAAAGAAAAAGAAACACTCATTCACTGCTGGTGAGAATATAAACTGGTACAGCCACTATGGAAAATAGTATAAAGGCTCCTCAAAAAATTAAGAATACAGTTACCATATGACCCTGCAACCCCTCTTTTGAGTATCTACTCAAAAAATTTGATAACATTTGTAAAGATATATGTACCCTTATGTTCATTGCAGCATTATTCACAGGGGCTAAGACATGGAAACAACCAATCAGCTTTATAGATGATTGGATAAAGAAGATGTGGTACATATATACAATGGAATGCTACTCAGCCATAAGAAAAGAAGAAATACTACCATTTACAGCAACATGGATCTTGAGAATATCAAGCTAAGTAAAATAAGTCATATGAAAAAATTCAAGAGCCATATTATTTCACTCATATATGGGATATGGGATATAAAACTGAAAGAAAAAATGAACAAACAAGAAAAATAAACAAAAATTCATACATGCAGAAAACACTATGGTGGTTACAAGAGGGGAAGACTGGTAAGGGAGAAAGCAATGCATAAAGAGTGTCAAATATATGGTGACAGAAGGATATTTGACTTTGAGTGGTAAACACAATTCAATACACAGATGATGTATTATATAATTGTATACTTGAAATCTATATAATTTTATTAACCAATTTCACCCCAATAAATTTAATTTAAAGAAAAAAGGACATTGGATATTGATGAAGCTGAAGAAGGTATATAGGCTCTTAAGACTAAAAGTGATGTTCAAGAACCAGCTGAAGCAGAGGATGATCTTGATATTGCACCTGACAATAAACAGAAGAAATAGAAAAATGTCAAGTTCCCAGATGAGAATGAAATTCTAGAGAAAGACAAAGCTTTAGAAGATGAAGACAGCAAAAAAGATTATGGTCTCTCATTCAGTAACCATAAAGGCCCTACGTAGGCAAGCTCAGAAAGAAACTACATGTATGAGGAGCTGCTAAATCAAGTGTTCAAAATCATGAGGGAAAATAATCCAGATAAGGTTGCTGGAGAGAAAAGTAAATTTGTTATGATACCTCCAAAGGTCATCTGAGTAGAAACCATGTCAACTTCTTTTGTCAACTTTACACATATCTGTAAACTATTACATCATCAGTTCAAACATCTCATTGTGTTTTTATTTGCTGAATTGGGTACAAGTGGTTCTATCTATGGTAATAACCAACTTGTAATCAAAGGAAGATTCTAAAAGAAACAGATAGAAAATATTTTGAGAAGATATATCAACAGGGGGAGAGATGGCAGCTGAATAGGCCCTTTTCTTGCACCTCCTCCCAGGGCCAGACTGGAAATAAAGATAATTGGGGAACACTCATCCAGAATTACCAACTGAGGTCCAGCTAAAAAGGAGACTTATTTCAAGGAAGAACAGAAAACACCTGGCAAGCTGATAAAAAATCTCAGTATCCACTATATACCACTAGACTGTATATGAGGATTGAGACCCAGCTAAGGGCAAGTAATATACTGGGACACTCTCAGAGGAGAAGCTTTTTTATGAGAAACACACCCACCACTTCCCCTGTAATCTGAATAGCCCACACACACCCTCATGGGAGACCCAGATTTCTATACTCCCGATTCCACCTACAACCCTTTCAGAAACAGACTTTTGAATGATTAAGATTGACAGCTGGCTGGCAGGTGAAGGCAGGTTGAGGTGGAGCCCACAGAACCTGGGAAGTTTGATGACCCATCCCTAGGCACTGTGCTACTAACAAACAGGCCTTAGAGTGCAGCCTGGCCCCTCCCTTGCACAGCCAAGTCCTGTGGAGACAGACACAAACTGTGGATCACTTGGAGCCTCAAACAAGTTTCTGAAAGCTAAAGGAGGACAGGTTCTGACAGTGGTTAGCACCTAGGTACCTCCCAGGGAGTATAGAATTGGTAGACAGAGCAGTCAGCCACAGTCATCAGAGAATGAATCCAAAGGGAGCTCCCAGGAGACATGAAAATCTGCTGAGATGAACACCATTTCACATTTTTTCTCTTTAAATTATCTATCTTCTTTATTGATTTATCATTTTAGTCTCTATTGTTTCTTTCATATATCTAACTTTACTTTTCTCTTTTCCTATTCTATTGTTTTTCTTTTTCTCCTACTTTCTCTTCTATTTTCCTTTAAAAAAAATTTTTCCCCTCTTCTTTTATACCATTTTCCTTCCCCTATTTGTTCTTATCTTCTTTATTTCATCTCTACCCCTTCATATGCATTTTTCTTCCTCCATTTTACTCCTTGTATTATTTTTCTTTTATTCTGTCATTCTTGTTCTCTTTTCAAATTCTCTCTCCATTTGTGGTTTCTTTTGCTATTGTTGTATGGGTCCTGTGTACATTTTTGTTTTGTTGTATTTTGTTGTGTTCTGTCAGCCCCACCACAACAGCTCACAAGATGCAGTCAGGGTGAGCCTTGCATTCATCCAGCCTGAGAGGAGATACCATCTACAAACAGATAACAACATTCAAAACCCAATTACAACAGGAGAACCCAAATAATTGAACCAAGGTGCATTTCTAAAGCACCCAGCTTAGTAGATCTAAGATACTGCACTACTGGGTCCCACAAAACACCTACTACATAAGACCACGCCACAAATACATGGAGGCATAGCAGTTTTATCTAATACATAGAAGCAAATACAAAGGGACAGCAAAAAAAGGGGAGACAAAGAAACAATCTCCAAATGAAATAAAATGAAGAATTACCCCCCCAAAAGGAACTAAATGAAATAGAGGCAAGCAATTTCTCAGATAAAGATTCAAAGTAATGGTCACAAGGGTGCCCAAATAACTTAGTCAGAACTATAAGCAACTTAATAATAACTTTATGGAACACAATGAGAAGTACACCAGCATAAAAAAAGAGGTAGAAACAATGGATAAAAATCAAGTGGAAATGAAGAATGGCATAGCTGAAATTAAAAATACCCTGGAAGGAATCAACAGTAGACTAAAAGAAGCTGAGTACCAAATCAGCAATTACAAGATAAGGTATATAAAAACAACCAGAGCAATTGGAAAAACTAAATTAAAAAGCAGGAGGAGAATGTAAGAGAATTTGGGCACAACATGAAACATAACAACATCAACATCAAAGGGATTCCAGAAGGAGAAGAATCTGAGCAAGGGATAGGGACGCTGCTTGAAGAAATAATGACAGAAAATTTCCCTAACCTGATGAAGGAAAAAGTCACTCAAGTTCAGGAAATACAGAGAATCCCAATAAAAATGAACCCCAAATAACCCACACCTAGTCACATAATAATTAAAATAGCAAACATTAAAGACAAAGAAAGAATATTAAAGGCTACAAGAGAGACAGAAAATTACCTACAGGAGAGCACCCATTAGAATGTCAGCTGATATCTCAATAGAAACACTACAAGCCAGCAGAGAGTAGTATGAAGTATACAAGGTAATGAAAAGCAATGGACTGAATCCAAGACTACTCTATCCAGCAAGGCTATCATTCAAAATGGAAAGAGAAATAAGGACTTCTCAGACAGAAAAAAAGGAGAAAAGAGTTTACTACCATTAAACCAACACTGCAAGAAATGCTAAAGGGTCTGTTGTAAGAAGAAGAAATAAAGAGAGAGGAACACAGGCATAAAGTATAAAAATGGCAACAAATAACTATCTATCAATAATAACCATATATGTAAATGTCTGAAAACTTCAATCAAAAGACATAGGGTAGCTGAATGAATAAGAAAACATGACTCAAGTGTATGCTATCTAAAAGAGGCCCACTCAGAACAAAAGACTCACACAGGATGAAAGTGAAGGGATGGAAAAAATTTTTCAGGCAAATGGAAATGAAAAAATAAAAATTGGGTCTGGCCAATGTGGCTCAGTGGATTAGCATTGACCGATGAACCCAGATATCATGGTTCCATTCCCAGTCAGGGCTGATGCCAGGGTTGCAACTCAATCCTCAGTGTGGGGCATGCAGGAGGCAGCACCATTATAAACTGATGAACAAAAATAGATACAGAGGCAGAGCAGCATAATACAGACTGTCAAACTAGAGCGGGGTTGTAGGGGAGGGTAAGAGATCAACCGAAGGACTTGTATGCATGCATATGAGCATAACCAATGGATACAAGACACTGGGGGATAGGGAAGGCCGGGGGAAGGTCAAGGTGGGAGGAAGAAAAGGAGACATATGTAATACTCTTTGTAATACTTTAAGCAATAAAATGAAATTTAAAAAAAGATTAAAAACGTATTAAGCATCTTCTCAGATCACAATGGGATGAAACTAGAAATCAACTACAATAAAAACACCTGAAAACATTCAAGCACAGGGAGACTAAATAGTATGTTATTAAACACTGAATGGGTTACCAATGAATTCAAGAAAGAAATAAAAAACTTCCTGGAAACAAATGAAAATGAACATACAACAACCCAAAATGTACGGGACACACAATGCAGTTCTGAGGAGGAAGTTCATAGCATGTACAGGCCTACCTCAAGAAAAAAAAGAAAAATTTCTAACAAACTATCTAACCCTACAACTTAAAGAACTAGAAAGTGCACAAAAAGAAAAGCCCAGGGTAAATAAAAGGAAGGAAATAATAAAGACTAGAGCAGAAATAAATGACATAGAGACTGAAAAACAATACAAAGATCAATTAAACTAAGAGGTGATTCTTTGACAGGATAAACAAAATTGATAAACCATTAGCCAGACTCATCAAGAATCAAAGAGAGAGGACCCAGTAAATAAAATCAGAAATGAAAGAGGTGAAATAACAACTGATACCACAGAAATACAAAGGATTATAAGAAAATAGTATGAACAACTAGCCAACAAGCTGAACAATGTGGATGAAATGAACAAATTCCTAGAAAAATACTATCTTCCAAAACTGGATCAGGAGGAAGCAGAAAACCTGAATAGGATAATAATAACTGATATAATTGAAGCAATAATTAAAAAATAGAAAATTCCCAACAAGCAAAAGCCCTTGTCCCAATGGCTTCACAAGGGAGTTTTACCAAGCATTCAAAGAAAAACTAACACCTATCCTCCTCCAACTATTCTAAGAAATATAAGAGGAAGAAACACTTCAAAGCTCTTTCTTCAAAAGCCAGCATTATTCTATTTCCAAAACCACTACAACAAAAGAGAATTACAGGCCAATATCACAGATGAGCATAAATGCTGAAATCCTCAAAAAAAGTATTAGCAAATCAGATCCAGCATTACATTAGAGAGATCATACACCATGACCAAGTGGGATTTATTTCAGGGATGCAAGGCTGGTACAATATTTGCAAATCAATAAATGTGATACACCACATAAACAAATCGAAAGACAAAAATCACATGATCAGTAGACCCAGAAAAAACTTTTGACAAAATCCAGCACCCATTTTTGATAAAAACTCTCAGCAAAGTGGAAATTGAGGGATCATCCCTTAACATAATAAAAGCCTTACCAGTATATGACAAACCTATAGCTAACATCATACTCAATGGGCAAAAACTAAAACTATTTCTCCTAAGAACAGGAACAAAACAGGGTTGTCCACTTTCACCACTTTTTAAATTGTTAAAAATATGTTTATATTGATTTCAGAGAGAGGAAGTTAGAGGAATGGAGATGTAGAAACATCAATGATGAGAGAGAATCATTGATTGGCTGCCTCCTGCATGCCCACAACCTGGAGGCTGTGCCCTGACTTGGAATCAAACTGTGACCTCCTGGTTCATTGGTTAACACTCAACTGCCAAGCCTCACCAGCTGGGCTACTTTCACCTCTCTTAATCAACATAGTACTTGAAATCCTAGCCACAGTGATTAGACAAGGAGAGAAAATAAAAGGCATTCAAACTGGAAAGGAGGATGTAAAACTGTCATTATTCTCAGATGACATGATATTGTACATAGAAAAGCCAAACGACTCCGCCAAAACACTATTAGGTTAAATAAATGAATTTGGCAATGTAACAGGATACAAAATTATCACCCATAATTTGATGGTATTTTTATACACCAATAAAAAAGAAAAATTAAAAACACAATCCCATTTACCATTGTAACAAAAAAAATTAAGATATCTAAAAATAAACTTAATCAAGGAGGTAAAAGGCCTTTACTTGGAAAAATACAGAATGTTGAAAAAAGAGATAGAAAAAGATATAAACAAGTGGAAGAATATATTGTGTTCATGGATTGATAGAATTAATATCATTTAAATGTCCATACTACCCAAAGCAATCTATAGAATCAATGCAATCCCTATCAAAATATCAATGGCATATTTCACATATCTAGAATAAACACTCCAAAAATTTATATGGAACCAAAAAAGACCCAGAATAGCTTAAGCAATCTTGAAAAAGAAGAACAAAGTTGCAGGGACCACAATACCAGATATCAAGTTATACTACAAAGCCACTGTAATCAGAACAGCCTTGTACTGGCACAAGAACAGGTAAATAGATCAATGGAACAGAACAGAGATCCCAGAAATCGATCCAAGCCATTATGTTCTATTAATATTTGACAAAGGAGGCAAGGACATACAATGGAGTAAAGACAGTCTCTTCAATAAGTGGTGTTGGGAATATAGGACCAATACATGCCAAAAAAATATAATAAAAAACTAGACGGCCAAATTATACCATACACAAGAATAAACTAAAAATGGGTAAAAGACTTAAATGTAAGTCTGGAAACTGTAAAAATCCTAGAAGAAAACATAGGCAGCAAAATATCAGACATCTCATGTAGCAGAATTTTCACTGATACAATTTCTAGGGCAAGAGAAACGAAGGAAAATACAAACAAATGGAACCATATCCAAAAAAAAGCTTTTGCACAGCAAAAGAAATCAGCATCAAAATGAAAAGGGCACCCACTGTAGGGGAGAACATATGTGCCAATGATACATCTGATAAGGGGTTATTTTCCAAAATATATAATCTACTCATACAACTTAACAAAAGGAAGACAAACAATCCAATAAAAAAAAAAATGGGCAGACGACCTGAATATATACTTCTCCAGAAAGGCTACATGGCTAAGAAACATGTAAAAAAGTTCTCAACGTCACTAATTATCAGAGAGATGTAAATTAAAATGATAATGAGGTACCACTTCAAGCCGGCCAAGATGGCTACCACTAATAAATCAATGAACAACAAATGTTAGCAAGGATGTGGAGAAAAAGGAACCCTAGTTCACTGCTGGTAGGAATGCAAACTGGTATAACCACTATGGATAATAGGGTGGAGTTTCCTCAAAAAAACTAAAAATGGAACTGCTATTTGATCCAGCGATCCCAGTTCTAGAAATACATCCTAAGAAATACCAATCAGAAAGAAGATATGCACCCTATGTTCATAGTAGCACAATTTACAATAGCTAAGATCTGGAAACGGCCCAAGTGCCCAACAGTAGATGAATGGGTTTAAAAACTGTGGTACATTTAGACAATGGAATACTATGCAGCTGTGAAAAAGAAGCATCTCTTACCCTTAGAGATCTGAAGAGTATTATGCTAAGTAAAACAAGGAGTCAGAGAAAGACAAGTATCACATGAACTCACTTACTACTATATGTGGAATCTAATGAACAAAATAAACTGATGAACAAAAAAGATCCAGAGACATTGAAGCACAGAGGAGATCAAAGTATTTCAGAGGCAAGGGAGGTAAGAAAAGACTAACCACTTAACTTATATGCATATATGCATAGCCCATGGACAGACAATAGTGCAGGGAAGATTTGGGGAGGGGGCAGGAGCAGGGTGGAGTGGGTCAGTGGGGGAAGTGGAAGGGATATCTATAATAATTTCAACAGTAAGATAAATTTTTTTAAATGTTAAGCGTCATTTTATTTAAGCTTCTCTTTGTGCGACCCTCCACCCCACATAAGTGGCACACAGGACTCTTAATTTTGCAAAGGAGGACCCTTAGCTGCCCGCAGGGATGGGTTCTCACCACTACTGGCCAGGGTGAGCAAAACCACCCCAGCAAATACAAACCCCACCCTCCTCCTTTCCATCATAGTGATAAGTGCCCAACCTCCCTTCCCCTGCACTGGGTAAACACTGCAGGAAAATAGAGCTACTTTCAGGAATCACGCATCCTGAGAGAGTCAATGATTAGAGGTGATACAGCTCACTATTGGCTAATGAGCTGGAGATGAGAAGGGATACACCTCTTCCCACCTTTCCACAAGCATCAATTAATTGTAGCCCATCTATCCTAACTTCCTATTGATTCACTTGCCCTTGAAATCAGAGGAAAATGAGCTTAATGAAAAAATGACTAATACTGACTAGTCCTTGCTACACATACCTATTAGTTGGAACCAAAGTAAGGCAGATAATTTATTCCACCACCTGGACAAGTTCAGAGTAAGCATACCCTCTGCAGATCGGCAGCATCACAGAGAAAAGATATCCCACAGCCACAAACCACACCCCTTGATAGTTTACCGTTAGAGAAAACAGACCCCAAGTGAATTTCCTATTAGTAGCAGGTGAGCTGCACCATTTCGTAATAAGAGCTCCTTGGTGAAAAAGACATAAGCAGAGAACATGCTTTATTGAGTAGATATAGAACAGCACATTCTACCACATGTGGGGAAGGGTTAGCTTCAGTAAAAGGTCTTTACCCTTTAAGAAAACCCCCAGTGAAGTTGCTTTTGGATAAATTTTAACAGTGACACTGAAACTGGCAGGGAGCTGCCACTGAACATGCTTAAAATGAGCTCCCCACAACCCACAGTGAATATTAAGTAGTGTACAGAGATGACAAGAGAAAGGCACAAATGACCAGAGTTGGGATTGTGGTGAGGGCTCCGTAAGAAGACAGCAGTGTTATAGGCGATCAAGTTAGGAAGGGTGACATGTCACACATCAAAAGCTGCCATTGAAAGGATACTTGTAGTGAATGCCATGGAACACAGGCAGACCTACAGGAACACGCGGGAACCTCTCTTGGAAAACCTGACGAGCGAGTATGACTTAGATCTTTTCCAAAGAGCACAAGCCCGGGCTTCAGAGGACTTGGAGAAGTTAAGGCTGCAAGGCCAAATCACAGAGGGGAGCAACATGATTAAAACAATAGCTTTTGGTCGCTCTGAGCTTGATACTTGGTACCATTCTCCCTATCCTGAAGAATATGCACGACTGGGACGGCTTTATATGTGTGAATTCTGTTTAAAGTACATGAAGAGCCAAACGATACTCCGCCGACACATGGCCAAGTGTGTGTGGAAACACCCACCTGGTGATGAGATAGATCGCAAAGGTTCAATATCCCTGTTTGAAGTGATGGCAAGAAAAACAAGATCTATTGCCAAAACCTGTGCCTGTTGGCCAAGTTTTTCCTGGACCACAAAACATTATATTATGATGTGGAGTCCTTCCTGTTCTATGTCATGACAGAAGCGGACAACACTGGCTGTCCCCTGATTGGGTATTTTTCCAAGGAGAAGAATTCATTCCTCAACTACAATGTATCATGTATCCTTACTATGCCTCAGTACATGAGGCAGGGCTATGGCAAGATGCTCATTGATTTCAGTTATTTGCTTTCCAAAGTGGAAGAAAAAGTTGGCTCCCCAGAACGTCCCCTCTCAGATCTGGGGCTCATAAGCTATCACAGTTACTGGAAAGAAGTGCTTCTTCGTTACCTGCATAATTTCCAAGGCAAAGAGATTTCTATCAAAGAAATTACCCAGGAGACAGCTGTGAATCCTGTGGACATTGTCAGCACTCTGCAAGCCCTTCAGATGCTCAAGTATTGGAAAGAAAAACACCTAGTTTTAAAGAGACAGGACCTGATTGATGAATGGATAGCCAAAGAGGCCAAGAGATCCAATTCCAATAAAACCATGGATCCCAGCTGTTTAAAATGGACCCCTCCCAAGGGCACTTAAAGTGACCTGTTACCTGAGCCAGCGAACCCCAGCAGTAGGAATCCGTACCCTAGGGATCTGTCATTTCTGTTGCTCTTGTGATTGGCAAGTACAGTATCCTTTGGGAAGGCCATCCCCCTCAGGACTGTCCTGGCTCCGACCTTCATGCACACTGCAGACGCTGGTTCTGAGGAACTGTTGTTTCGGCCTCAGTGAGGTTGCCCAGATGGGATCTATATTAGACTTGAGCGCAGGTCCCTCATAGCACTGACCCAAGGTGTTCTGTTTGGTCCTGTCCCTGTCCAGTCACCGGTTCTCTCATGCTCTCTAGCCCCATGAGGTTGTGTTGTGTCTTCTAAACTTGTAATAGTGCTTCTTGCCGCCTGGTCGCCAGACCTCCAAATACAGTTGCCACTGCCGGGACCTTTCCAATTATTCCTTACATGTGTGTTTTGGGCCGGCAGGGAAGAGGTAACACTTCAGCGTGTGTGTGCTGGGAGGGGTCCATTCCTTTTGGGTTTCATCTCATTTTAAATATTTTCCTCCATTTTTATGTAAGATAATTTAAAAAAAAAAAAAAGAAGATATATCAAGGAATACTTCACCTGTCACATGTGCCGATCACCCAACATAATCCTGGAAAAAGACACCCGACTCTTTTTTACAGTATGAAACTTGTCATTCTCCATGCTCTGTTGCCAGCACCAAAACCGGCTTCCAGGCTGTCACTGGCAAGTGAGCACAGCTCCATACCAAAGCTCACTAACTTGCTAATCACCACTGATTTTGCAAAGTGTGTGGTGGAAATTTGACTGAACCAGTTTAACACCAGAGTGGGTATACCATTGTATTAAAAACAAGATAGAAAAGCTGCCAAGCTCTTTGGTGTGTGGCTGATTAGTGTGAAATCCTCGAAAGATACCGATGCTCAAGCTGTTGACATACTCATGGCCTACTTTAACAATTATCAGACACACATGATGGAGTAAGGCAGTGCTTTTTAAAAATCATTCATAGACTTCTGAAAAATGCAAAATAAAATTATTATAACAGTGAAAAAGTAATTTGACTCTTGTATATATCAATTAGCCTATGGTAAAATTGGTTTCATTAAACGTCATTTTGCTTAAAGTTGCAGATCCTATTGACTGTGTTAAGTGAGGACTTACTGTACAAATGTTGAAGGGGAAATACTCATACCATGATTGCTATTTAGTCAGGAATACAGATCAAGTTCCTAAGAAAGACAAAAATTTTAGACTCCAGGAGTATAGATAGAAGTCCAGCAGAGGCACTCCAACCACTAGACTTTCTACTGATTCATCATCCCCTTAGTCTCTCCCAACTCTCACCATGATAGACACTCTCCCTTATGCACTGTAAAATTATTATATCCATCTTGAGAAATCCGGATCCAAACATTAACTGAAATTCTACTAGGTATATAAATGTAATATGCTACAATATAATGAATGGAAAAAGTTATAACTTAGAGATGATATTTAGATAGAGGCTTTGAATCTTTATAAAGTATATTAAGTAATCATATTTCTTCAAGGCAAAGCTGAAGGGGAGAGAGGTGGCTTCAGCATATCAGATGTATATAGGAGCTCCAAACATGAGAAGAAAAAAAATCCTTAAAAGCAAAAAAGGTTTTCTTAATCATTTTTGTGAGTTGATTAGGTAAGAATAATTAAAGTTACATAAAGGTTAATGAAGCACTAGCCAGGGAGCCTTGGCAGCTAATCACTCAAGGTTTAGGGAAAGGTTCTATATTTTATTCAAATGCTGCCTTATCTGTGAGTACCTACCATACTTCTACTTTTATATGATGTATACTGTAAGACAAGACTAAAGTAAGGAAAATCCCAATGTCAGTGGTCAGGAAGTTAGCAATATGTGGTGGTCTTGAGAAGGTAAACTGTCTTTTGCTATTCCTCACTACAATAGGATAGGGAAAAGGAAATGTGCCAAAATTCCTTGTGCAAAAAAGATACTCTATTTACATCCAGGACTAGTCTAGAAAGATGCCTCACTGACACCATAGGCAAAAGAACCTGTGAGTAAAATGAGTTTCATTGTTAAACAGGACTGGCTGTCTGCCAGGATCAGCAAAGTGAAGTAAAGGTGTGGTCAGTAAAATGGAGAGAAGACAGAGAGGGCTGGGAAGAGAAAAACAACAGTACGGTGATGACCAAAGGGAAGGGGGATGGGGGAGGTAGAAAAAGGTATAGCGGGGATAAATGGTGATGTAAAGAGACTTGACTTTGGATGGTGAACACACAATAGAATATACAGATGATGTATTATAGAATTGTACACCTAAAAACCTATATAATTTTATTAACTGATGTCACCCCAATAAATTCAATAAAAATTCTATTTAAAGAAATGAAAAAGAAAAACAGCAGTTACAGAAGAATGGTCTTTTGCTCCACTAATAAGAGTGGAAAGTAAGATATTGAGCAGCCATATTCTATGAGATGTGTGGCTTTGGGAAAAGTTTTGACTCCTCTGAGCCTCAGTTTCTTATGAGAAAAAAAGAGATGCCCTTACCTTAATCAAATAGTATTCCTTTAAGAATCATTTATGGTCCTCTGTGACAGCACAGCCTCTATAAATGCAAGATACTTTTGTTCCATCTGGAACCTGTGAAGTACTTCCAATAATTTCTGTAACTGCAAAGGAGGGAAGCAGATCATTCTGATGTAGATCTTCCCTCCTTCCCACACCCTCCACGCATCCACAGAAACATATACAGAACTATGCCTGGGGTGGAAGTAGTTACCAGTCACACAAACCATAAACATTGCAGAGGCACATGGTGCCCAGGTTTGGTTCTGGCACTTTCTATTCATGTGATATCTTCTGCTTTTTGTACTGTGTTCATATCAGTCTACAGGTGACTAAAAAGTAACTGGAGGTTTGGGGGTTGTTTACCTGGAAAGCATGGATATAAGAGAGGCCCAAGAGAGAAAAGATGAAAACAGAACTCCTTGAGAAAGAAATATTTTCACAACAATATTAGCAAGATTCCATGTAGAACCCTGCTTCCGTCCTCTGCACCCATTTTTCCTTTCTTAATGTCTCATACACCCCTGACATCTGGGCAATAGAAGCTAATGGAAACTGTATCTGGAGACTTTGTGCTTATGGGAGTTTGCTTGCTTACATGCTGGTTAACATCCTCTGAGGGAGACCAGAGATATTGACAATTTGAAAGCAATTGTAAATGTATTAGAAATTAACCCATTTTCTTTCAAATAAATGCTTTTTCTGTAAAGCAGTAGTGGGAAACATCCAGCCTGTGAAATCATTTGGTCTGGCTTTGCCAAGGCATTATCGTTGAGTTAATTCAATGTTTGACAAAATATAGTAGGCTATTTTTTTAATCTTTATTGCTGAGATATTATAGGTGTTCTTTCCCTCCCCCCCCCCCCATTGCCCACCTCCACCCAGTTCCTACCCCGCCCCAGGCCTTCACCACCCTATTGTCTGTGTCCACAGGTAATGAATATATTCCTATAAGATCTTTGATTAATCCCTGCCTCCCGCTTTTCTCTGAGATTCGTCAGCCTGTTCCATGTTTCCATGCCTCTGATTCTATTTTATTCATCAGTTTATTTTGTTCATTAGACTCCTTATTCATTTATTTTTATTTTTAGACTCAATTGTTGATAGATATGTATTTATTGCCATTTTATTGTTCAAGTTTTCCCTTCTTTTTCTCTTCCTCTTCCTCCTCCTCCTCCTCCTCTACTTCCTTCTTCCTCCTGGTTTTTTTAAAGTATACCCTTCAACATTTTAAGTAATAATGGTTTGGTGATGATGAACTGCTTTAGCTTTTTCTTGTCTGTGAAGCTCTTTATCTAACCTTCAATTCTAAATAATAGCTTTTCTGGGTAATCTTGGTTGTATGTCCTTGCTATTCATCACTTTGAGTATTTCTTACCATTCCCTTCTGGCCTGAAAAATTTCTGTTAAGAAATCAGCTGGCAGTTATATGGGTGACCCCTTGTAGGTAACTAACTGCTTTTCTCTTGCTGCTTTTAAGATTTTCTCTTTGGCCGAAACCGGTTTGGCTCGGTGGATAGAGCGTCGGCCTGCAGACTGAAAGGTCCCAGGTTCGATTCTGGTCAAGGGCATGTACCTGGGTTGTGGGCACATCCCCAGTAGGAGATGTGCAGGAGGCAGCTGATCGATGTTTCTTTCTCATTGATGTTTCTAACTCTCTATCTCTCTCCCTTCCTCTCTGTAAAAAATCAATAAAATATATTTTTTTAAAAAAAGATTTTCTCTTTGTCTTTAACCCTTGGCATTTTAATTATGATGTGTCTTGGTGTGGGCTTCTTTGGGTTCCTCTTGTTTGGGACCCTTTAAGCTTCTTGGACTTGTAAGTCTATTTCATTCACAGGTAAGGGAACTTTATTGTCATTATTTCTTCAAATAGGTTTTCAATATCTTGCTCTCTCTCTCCTCCTTCTGGCACCACCATAATGTGAATGTTGGTATGCTTGAAGTTGTCCCAGAGCAGTGATAGTGAACCTATGACACGTGTGTCAGAGGTGACAAGCGGACTCATTTTTTTTGGTTGATTTTTCTTTTTTAAATGGCATTTAAATATTTAAAATAAATATCAAAAATATAAGTCTTTGTTTTACTATCAAAATATCAAATATTTTTTGATATTGCAAATATCAAAAAATTTCTATATGTGACATGGCACCAGAGTTAAGTTAGGGTTTTTCAAAATGCTGACACGCCGAGCTCAAAAGGTTCGCCATCACTGTCCCAGAGGCTCCTTACACTATCTTCATATTTTTTAATGTTTTTTTCTTTTTGCTCTTCTAAGTGGGTGCTTTTGCTTTATCATATTCCAAATTGTTGATTTGGTTCTCAGAATCCTCTACTGTTGAATCACTGTAAATAATTATTTTTAAAAAATATTTTTTTATTGATTTCAGAGAGGAAAGGAAAGGGAGAGAGAGATAGAAACATCATTAATGAGAGAGAATCATTGATTGGCTGCCTCTTGCATGCCCCCTACTAGGGATCGAGCCTGCAACCCAGGCATGAGCCTTTGACTGGAATCAAACCCATGACCTTTCAGTGCACAGGCTGATGCTCTATCCACTGAGCAAAACCAGCTAGGGCCCTGTAAATTATTCTTTTTTTCAGTTAGTGTATACGTAATTTCTGACTGGTCCTTTTTCATGTCTTTGAAATTCTCACTAAAATCCTTGAAAGTTTCACTAAGTCCCTTGAAGCTCTCTTTGAATCCACTGAAGCTCTGATAAAGATCCTTGAATGCCGGAAGCCAGTCCATCCTTCTTGCTTGACACAGTCACTGCAGGAAAGAAACATCTGCACATCATATGTTTCAAGGGACCTGGCATATATGGCATACTGTTCTTAATATGTTTGCTCCCCTTCTTGGTGCTATGTGTTTTAACCAAGGTCACCTCTCTGAGAAAGGTTGTTTCCCCAGGTAGGGGTTTTTCCCTGAAGTTAGGGAGGGAATAAAACCCCTTAACTAAGTGCCAGGTGGGTAGTTAATCACTTTAACTATGAACAATCATGCTTAAGCTACATAATCTTTACTCCCTGGAGTGGAGATAAGAAACGCCCTAACCTTTGGAATAGAAATTGATAGGATTAAAATCAACTGGTATAAATACAGATGTAACAAGACAATAAAACACAGAGCCTGGCTGGAGATCCTGGACAGAACTTGGCTGGAGATCATGGCTAGAGATCCTGGCTAGGCTGCTGATCAACTGAACGCTGTCTCCATGTCATTCCTTCTTCGCCAACTCCGTCCACACCTTTGGGGACCCCCGGATCTGCTGGGGTTGGACCCCAACACTTATAACCATTGCTTTAAACTCTGAATCCAATAGTTTGCTTTCTTCCATTTCATTTATTTCTCTTTCTGGATATTTCTTCCATTCTTTTATTTGTGACATGTTTCTTTGTCTCCTCATTTTGGCTCCTTCCCTGTGTTTGTTTCTATATATTAGATAGAACTGGTATGTCTCCTGGAATTGGTAGGGTGGCTTTGTGTAGTAGGTGTCCCGTAGGGCCCAGTAGCTCAGTCTCCCTAGTCACATGGGACCTCTAGGTGCACCCCTGTGTGAGCTGTGTGCACAGTCTTGTAGTTGTGCCTTGATTGCTGTTGGTGTCACTGGGAGGAATTGACATCCAGGCAAATTGGCTGTGAGGATCAGCTGCAACTACAGTGGAAGAGCTGCTGTGCAGGAGACACCCCCTATGGAGCAGGATTTGTTTCAATGGGGCTTTGATGCTCACTGAGTCTGCCCCTTAAGTGTTTTGCTTGTGGATGTGTAGAGTTATAATCTGCTATGGTCTGACACTGACCACTGAGTACACTGGCTTTGGGGTCTTCAGGGAGATGCAAAGTCAGCCACTGCCTGAGGCCACCCAGAAGGAGCTACATAGAAATCTGCAGATGGCTTCTATTTCTATTGGGCTTGGAAATCCCTAGGTGAGGCCCAGCTGTGAAGCAAGGCAGGCTGGTGCTAGTGCCTGGTCTTGGGCATCTTATTGATAGGTATGAGGCATGCTGATGCCAGCTGATGCTTGTTTGAGAGACTTTAGCAAAGTCTGAAGCCTGAGCCAGGACAGGCCATTCATATGGAAAAGCTGCTGCAAACAACTTGGGTAGGACTGCAAGTTGGATGGGGCAGAGCCTCAGAGAATCACCAGGGCAGAGCAAACAGTATGGGCTATGCTGATGGAAGCTCAGATATTGCTGCCAGTGATCCCCATGAGCACCCCTCTCTAGGAGAAGGCTGCATCAAAGTTGCTGCCCTGATGCCAGACAATCCAGTTCCTCCCATTAGACCCCTGGTTTCACCAGTGCTACCACTAGAATGAGCAGGGCTGTGTAATTACCTGCTCCTGCTCTTTGAGAGGGACTGCCTGAGTCTCCAGCAGCCTCTGTGTCCTTCAGCCACAATCCCTGCTGGTTTTTACAGCCAGAAGTTACAGGGACTTCTCTTCTCAGCTATGGAGCCCTGGGCTAGGGGTCTGGTGTCGGGCTGGGACCCCTTGCTCCTCACAGGAGGCCTCCACAGGGATGATTTCCATCCCAATTAAAAACACACCACACATGGGTGTTGACCAACCCGTCCTGCCTCTGCCCCTCATGCCAGTTTTGATGTTCTTTCTTCTTTACTTCTCTAGTTGTAGGACTTTCATTCAGCCAGTTTTCAAGTGGTTCTGAATGATGGCTGTTCTGTATTTTAATTGTAATTTTGATGTGGTTATGGGAGGCGAAAAGTACCAGCGTTTACGTATGCTGCCATCTTGATTCTCCCCTGAGTTCAGATTCTAACAGGCTAATTTTTAAGTTGATAATTTTGTATGGCCCTTGAATTCTGTTATAAATATCTAAATAGCTAACTTTGCATCACCTTGGCAGAAAAAAAGGTTCCCCACCCTTGCTGTGAAGTTTTCTCCATTTGGTAGGATAGAGCACATTCTCCTATAGAAGTTGGAGCCATAGCCCATCATAATTATAGCCTCCAAGTTGTATAAGTAGCTTTTATTATTCTACCCTGAAGAGCAGCTATTACATTAGTAGGTTTAAAATGGAGTTTTGAATTTTGTTAAGGGTAATAAGACTGTAAATGCTGCACAAAATTAGCTAATTTTATTTTTAGAAAAACTTAATACAGTTCCACAGATGAGCTTATCTGTAAGTCCTCAGCAGGATGTCTATTTAAGATAATGTCTATTTAAAATATTTTCCATCAATGAAATTATAAATTGATTTAATAATTATCAATTTCATTTCATCTTGGGGGAAGTTACAACTCTGAAGATTTAAAATTTATTGTATTTTAGTAACATTACTCCTAGGACTATCTCACAATGGTACATTTAAAGAAAAATATAAAATGCAAGAATGTTCACTGTAGCATTACTTCCAATAAATTATAATAGGAGAACATTTAGTTAAAGTGTAACACGGACCGTAACCGGTTTGGCTCAGTGGATAGAGTGTCAGCCTGCGGACTGAAAGGTCCCAGGTTCGATTCCAGTCAAGAGCATGTACCTTGGTTGTGGGCACATCCCCAGTAGGAGGTGTGCAGGAGGCAGCTGATCGATGTTTCTCTCTCATCGATGTTTCTAACTTTCTATCTCTCTCCCTTCCTCTCTGTAAAAAATCAATAAAATATATTTTAAAAAAATAAAGTGTAACATGGGTGCAATACTAATAGTCACAAGCAACATTATTTCAAAGGATAATTAACTATCTGATATGATGTAACAATAGATAAAACATATGATACAAATTTAGTAAGAAAAATCTATATGCACACATGCAAAAAGATTAAAAGTAGACACATGAAAACATTTAAAAAATAAAAATAATAAACCTCCTATTTCCAAAAATGCTGTCATTTTCCATTTTGGAAATAATTCTAACACTAGCCATTATATTGCAGAAAGAAATTATTTTTTAGAAGCATTTAGATACATGTAATGATATACATGTTTTCACTAATTTAACACAAATTGTTTACCACAGCTGGAGATTCATGAACAAAAAACAAATGAAGAAGAAACTCTCTGGAAAAAATTTCTTTGCATTTCAGTTAGCCTGTATCCATTTTGAGAAGCTAAAGGCAGGGATGGAAAGAGGAGATGGTTAAGAACAAAGATTGGTGACATTAACAGGAGAATTCCAATCAAAACAGAAACCAATATGAGTTGATAACTGAGGTTATAAACTGTTACATATGGATTATTTCATTTGGGAGTCTAAGGAAGAGGCTTGTATAGACCCACTTCTATGAGACCAAGCTCTTCAGAAGTGAAAATGGAAACTAAAGAACTCAACATGATTTGTGTTCCTCAAACCTACCCTTGTAGAGTAATTTATCTGATATTGACCAATTTAATTTGCTAGATAATGATTGCTTCATTTTTTTCAAGTGTAACTCATAGTGAATTCTGGAGATTATCTGTTTTTTAGCCTCCAGTTTTTTTTTATAATGGAAACCAATATATCATAGCACACAACTAATTGAAGTAATTTGACATCCCATAGAAATTATTTCTTTCCTTTCAACATTTGAGCACCTTTTTATGTAGGCACTATGGGAAGCCCTGTACCCTCACCCTCCAAATAAATGGGAGTGAAACTATATGGGGAGGAAGTGAGAGAAGAAAGTGGGGAGGGAGGAACATATTTACAAAATACAGGATGCCCATTTAAATTTAAATTTCAGGTGAACAACAAATAATATTTTAGTATAAGTATGCCCCATGCAATCTTTGGGACATGTATGCATTTTTATTTGCTAAATCTGCCAACCCTAAAATATGGTTATATATCCAAACCCTTTAATAACAGCATAAAAATACAGTAGAAACACTGAGAAGAGAAGATCAAATTCTTCATGGGTGGAACAGTATGTTATCTTCTAAGGAAGAATTATCTGCTTTCTTACATGCAGAACTAAAAGGATCACAAAGATGGAGGAGAGGTGTTGGGAGGGTTAAAGGTGAACCCACGTGTAAAAGCAGCCACCAGTATAAATAATCTTGAAAGTTATACACTATCTGAATCTCGGATTTTTTGGTTGTAAAATGTGACTAGTAACTGTGACAATTACATATGACACTGCAAATGGAAGCTCCTACCAAAAGACTTAACATTTAGTAAATTTCAATGAATATTGATTATCCTCCATTGTCACCAGTTCCCACACTCTGCCCACCCCTTTCCCCACCATTGTATGGCTGGAACAAGACACAGTCCAAGAAGCAATACTGAACCAGCACTTCAGCAGAGCTGACCATATTATGAAACAACAGACCTCACTCTTAGAGAGCAAGTCTCTCCAAAGTGGTGCGTCAACTTTATAAATTACAAAATGACGAAAACTTCCTTCCAGGAAGTATGAAAGAAAGTACTCCTTATAGAACAGGTTATGGGACTTTCAGGTACTTATGACTAAATTTTTTCTTTCTCTTAAGGAAGCATCACTTAGGGTAATTGTGACCAGAGGGTTTGCCAGTAGAGAGCTGTTGGATTCCCAGTGCCAGGTTTACTCATCTACCAGGAGGCAACACAAGAGGGCAAATCAAGCCTCTCATTTTAGGAGACTCTCCAATCATTGATAGCAAAGACTAATAAAGAACTTACTGCACACCAGGTACTATTTTAAAACTTATACTTATATTAACTGCTAATCATTTGCTATTGAGAAAATTAACTCTCAGAAAGGTTTAATAACTTGTATACGGTTACAGAGATAAGATATATATGTAGGCAGTATGGCTCCAGGGCATACTTTCTTAATTTCTGCACTATACTGCCCATGCTACTATGACCATCCTGTAACTGAGCATGCTGCTAGGTGAACCACATGTTCAGCATGAAAAAGTAAGATACACTTCTTATGCAAAGCACTTTATAATCTAATAAAAAATAAACACACTAAAGACACACAACAACATAGGTCCAGGCACGATTAAATCCCAAAATGAGTGATTTGGGCAGCAAGAGTGATAGAAATTCAGAAGTGAGAAAGGACTTCATGGAGAAGACTGAAATTAAAGGAATAATGTTTTGTGCCTGATCAATTTCTAAAATAGCTTTCTTCTCATGGTTTGGCTTTCTTAATGATTGATGGAGTTTACTGACACATTGATTTAACAACCAAGATGAGCATCATTGCTGGAATGATCAATTAACTATAATGAAGCCTGGCTCCTCATTCAAACAATCCATTCTTCTCCAAGATCCTGGCACATCTTCTTTGTATAGCTTGTGCTTTCTATTGTTTTATTTTTAAATAAGCCCTGTCCACGGCTTTTCTTGGCTGACAATCAATACCATCCTCCCAATAACTTTAAAGATCAATAAACCCAGAAAAATCTTGGCATTCTATATATTTTATGGCAAGGCCCTCTGCACCATGGTTTTGATAAATTTTCATATTGTTAGAAGCAAAATTTGAAATCAAATTTGTGCTTCATTAAAGAAAGAAAGGATTGCTACACAACACTGCCTACCTACCTTTGCCATATTCAAATGACAGTCCCTTAGCTGCCATCTTGTGGTAAACAACACACACTGTAAAAAAGGCATTCAGCATTTCATAGTAAGAATCGAGATTTCCATTTTAATGTCTTCTTAATGGATGGTTCCTATCCCTTTCACCTGCTCTTATGATAAGCACTTTTTCTTTTCTTGTTTTTTTTCTTTCTTTCTTTTCATTTGTTTGGTCTGAAGTTTGTTGCATCCCAAAGTAATTTCAATATTTATACTCCAGTAGCTCTTTTATGACACTAATTTCACTTTACATGAGAAGTAAAAGATGTTCCATGTTTTGGATGAATGTTTATACTACTAAATGCGAAATAATTTCATATTGCCCTACTTTGAGACAAACTATGAAGTAGTTGAATGCGACCACACACATACACACACACACACACACGCACACACACACACACAGTATGTTTTAAAATCTCAGCACTGTGTACTTCATTCTAAGAGACCACCAATTAAAGACAGTAAACCTTCACATTTTACTTTCAGTGAGTTCACTTGCTATCCCTAAAGTTAGTTAATTTAATTTTTGAGCCTTATTTATTTTGTTGAGACAGCTTGGCTCCCACCTCTCACACACTTTGATTTGCCCTTGTATATGCTTACTTATTCTAACCTTTAAGTTAATTTACATATTCAGGCCCTATAACTCTGGCTAGAGAATGTGTGAAGGAGAATTTGCTTCAGGATCAAGTTTGTGTTGCTATGTAATCAAGGTAGGCAGTATTCATTAGAGATTAGGTGTACTGTGTGTGGACTGGGACTATCTAGGTCTGTATCCTGAATCATGTCTTTCTGTTTTACTAGCTGTTTGCCCTTGGGCACATCACTTAGCATCTTCATGCCTTAGCTTCCACAGATTTAAAGTGGGGATTATAATGGGATCTATTTCATAAGATTGTTGAAGGGATTACATGAATTAACACATTCATTGAACAGCATCAAACAGAGAGAAAGTATTCAAAAAACATTAGCTAATATGACTTACCATTTTATTTTTTTAATTAAAAAATATGGAACGCTTCACGAATTTGCATGTCATCCTTGCACAGGGGCCATGCTAATCTTCTCTGTATTATTCCAATTTTAGTATATGTGCTGCCAAAGCAAGCACATGACTTACCATTTATTGTTTGTTTTTACATATTCTATATCGTTAAATAACATTATTATTATTTATGCCTTTCTTTCTCCCTAATGCCAGGTCACTCTGCTGTCTGACTCTCAATGTTCTATCACCTTATTCTTTTAATTGGTTTAACAAATGTTCACTGAGTCCTTAATATGTGCCACACATAATTCTAGGTACTGAAGCTACAAGAATGAAAAGCACAGCAATGCCTTTGGTCTCATACAGCTCACAACTTGGAAGGTATTGGATGATAAACAGATAAATTCATGAACCGCATAATTTCAGAAAGTAATATATACTAGAAAAATGGGACAGGGAAGTGTAATAAAAAGTAAGGGAAACAAAATCTGAAGACTCAAAAGCAGGAGTCTAATTTGTGTACTAATGTCCTACAAGTTCAAAGCAGCTGAATCTACAGTCTTTTGATGATCTTCCTATGTATCATTCTGCCTTTTCCTAGGACAAAGGAATAAAAAAAGAAGTGGTAGCAAATGAGGTTAGAGAAGTAGGTAGAGACCAGATAACATAGGGCTTTGTAGAGCATGTTAAGGACTTTTTCATTCTAGGTGCAATGGGAATCCATCAGAGGGTTTTAAAGCAAGGAGTTATAGGATCAAATATATGTTTGCTTATTTTTTCTTCACCAAAGGTTATGCTAATTGATTTTAGAGAGAGGGAAAGAGAGGGGAGAGAGAGAAGCATGAATGGGAAAGAAAAACATCCATCGGTTGTTGCCTCCTGTATGAGCCCTGTCCAAGGGTCAAACCCACTACCTAAGTATGTGCCCTGAGCAGGAACTGAACCCACAACCTTTTGGTGTATGAGACGTTGCTCCAACTAACTGAGCCACACCAGCCAGGGTTTAATGTTTGCTTTGTAAAAGATCATATTTTCTGTTTGTCATCTTAAAAGCCACGAGGACTTGTATTCAGAGAATGAAGCAGATGTATAATTAGAAACAAATGTGAGAGATGACAAGTGAGTCACTTAATCAAAGATGTGCTATATTTATACCTGTGAATTCCACATACCTCTTTATAACAAACTAGAGGCCTGGTGCACGAGATTCATGCACTGAGGGGGGGGGGTCCCTCAGCCTGGCCTGCACCCTCTCACAGTCCAGGACCCCTCGGGGGATGTTCACCTGCTGACTTAGGCCCAATCCTCTCGCAGTCAGGGACCCCTCGCTCCTTACCACCCACCCGCAGCAGAGGCAAGAAAGGCTCCTGCCACCATCACTGCACTTGCCAACCGTGAGCCTGGCTTCTGGCTGAGCGGCGCTCCCCCTGTGCTCCTGCATTGAGCATCTGCCCCCTGGTAGTCAGTGTGCGTCATAGCAACCAGTCATTCCACTGTTCAGTTAATTTGCATATTAGGCTTTTATTATATAGGATTCTCCCTTTTTGCTTAAGATATTTCTAAATGTTTTCTGTTTATTGCCAACCAACCAAAATATTTCTACTTCACTCATTCACCTCTAAGCTTACAAAATATATTCTCTCTACCTTTCTCATAATACTGATTTCACCTTTATTTCCCTTATAAACATCTTGACAGCAAATATATATACTAGAGGCCTGGCCTGAGGGGATCAGGCTGAAACCAATCTCTGGGTCTGGGGTGCTGGTAAAGCAGATTTGGAGCCGACAGTGCCCCAGCAGCAATCTAACCCATGGCTAATTCTGCAAGGAATTGGGCTCCCTCCTCTACTATTGAGAGCATCTGCCCCCTGGGGGTCATTGCATGTCATAGCTACCAGGCAAATGGTCAATTGGTTAAAGGGTTGGATGATCGCTTAGGCTTTTATATATATACTAGGGACCCGGTGCACGAAATTCGTGCACTGGGGGGGGGGGAGTGTCCCTCAGCCCAGCCTGCCCCCTCTCACATACTGGGAGCCCTCAGGCGTTGACCCCCATCACCCTCCAATCGCCTGATCGGCCCCTTGCCCAGGCCTGACACCTCCGCCAGAGGTGTCAGGCTTGGACAGGGGACCCTCATCTCCCCCCGATCACTGGCTCTGGCCCCCACCCAGGCCTGAGGCCTCTGGCCCAGGAATCATGCCTGGGCAGGGGACCCCCATCTCCCTCTGATCACTTGCTCCACCCCCCGCCCAAGCCTGATGCCTCTGACCCAGGCTTCAGGCCTGGGCAAGGGGACCATCATATCCCCCAATCCCCGGCTCCGCCCCCCACCCAGGCCTGATGCCTCAGCCAGAGGAGTTGACCCTCATCACCCTCCGATCACCAATCACCGGATCGGCCCCTTGACCAGGCCTGAGGCCTCCGGCAGAGGTGTCAGGCCTGGGCAGGGGACCCCCAGCTCCCCGCGGTTGCAGGCTCCGCCCCTGCCCAGGCCTAACGCCTCTGGCCTAGGCGTCCGGCCCAGGAAGCGGGGACCCGCAGTGGCAGCGGGGGGCGCCACGATCGTGGGCTTCGCTTTAGGCCCAGGCAAGGGACCCCTAGCTCCTGGGACTGCCAGCTTCGACTGTGCTCAGCTCCCATCGCTGGCTCCACCCCTACTTCCTGCTATCACTGGCCAGGGCGGCAAAGGCGCCTGATTCTCCGATCATGGCTGGGGGGCAGGGCAAAGGCGGCCCCAGGGCCGCCTTTGCCCTGCCCCCCAGCTCTTAACTCCCCCCTGGGTTTCAGATCACTGTCAGTGGCAGGGGGCTTCTTCCTGCTTTCCCTTTCGCCTCCCTGCATTGTGCCTACATATGCAGATTAGCCGCCATCTTGTTGGCAGTTAACTGCCAATTTTAGTTGGCAGTTAACTGCCAATCTTAGTTGGCAGTTAATTTGCATATACCCCTGATTAGCCAATGAAAAAGGTATCGCCGTACGCCAATTACCATTTTTCTCTTTTATTAGTGTAGACTAGAGGCCCGGTTCATGGAATTTGTGCATGGGTAGAGTCCCTGAGCCTGGCTAGCAATAAGGGCCAATTAGGTTCCCTACCTCCCCACGTCCTCCTTCCCTTGCTCCCTCAGCACCCTGCCGATGCTCTTGGTTGCCCGCCATGTTCCACACCACCCTCTGTGGTCAGTGCACATCATAGTGAGCTATTTAACTCCCAATCTCCCAGTTGAACTCCTGAGGAAACACTTTGCATATTAGCCTTTTATATATATAGATATATAGTCTTCTAATGTCCTACAAGTTCAAAGCAGCTGAATCTACAGTCTTTTTATGATATTCCTGTGTATCATTCTGTCTTTTCCTGTGACAGATCTGGAAGCCAAAGGATTAATAAAACTGGCACACATTGGGGTGCTACAGACTGCGGAAACTGATTAAATGTCAAGTAATGGGAATAGACCCTGCTAGACAGAACAAAGATGGCCTCCAAGAAAATAAATGTTATGTGGCATTGATAAGCTGTTGACATAGTGATAGCAATTTGTTAAAGGATTACCCAACAAGTATACAGAGCAAAACCACAAAAGGTTTAGGAACACGGAATTCAACGATCTAAGTTTGCAGTCAGCACCAAGGAAAGTCTAATAGTTGGTAATAGGGCTTTCATCAAAGGAATGTAGCTTGAGTTCAGAACTGGCAAGAACAAGTCAGGGTCCCCATCCCTCAAGACTTGATAGCCTATCCATACAGAAAATTCCCAGGGACCAAGTAAAGACCCAATTACTTGAACTAGGATTTAAAAAATTGGAGAAAAATTACAATCAAGTGCCTTGATATTGAATTCCTCATGTCTTGGGTTTCTGTTCCACATATTTGTCCTAAACCAGGAGATACAGATGAATTTAGAATTGGTAGAAGGTTGAGATCAAAGACCCCAAATGTACACCAAATCTATTATATTGCCTTCATTCATGAATTGCACATCGATACAGAAAGTAGCAGAAAGCAGTGAGTACTCAACTTATTTGTCTCTCCAACTACTGTTCTCCTTGAGAAAGGTCAGATTTTTGAGAAGCAAGCCTATTCTATAACAACTCAAGTGAAACAAAAAAATAGTTTCTCAAAGACACTAAACACTTCCAATTTGATAATTTTTTTGGTCTCGTGTCATGGAAATGAATGCTTGTATTGAGAAACAAGAATGAAGGCATGTGTGCACAAGGAATCAGGCAGGTCACTGAACACATTGCTGGCAGAAGAGCTAACTGAATAATAAATTAATTCAGAGTAACATCTCTGAGAAAATGCATTTTATATCCCTGTCTTCCCCAATCTAAAGGGACAATATGTGAAGTTAAACCAAGACACGGTCTTGAACAAAAAGCAAAAGCTGATGTTATCTTTAATGTTTATATTGACCTCCTCGCAAAATGCTGCCGTTTCAGTCAAGCAAGGAAACTTTGTGAACTTAGTGGAGTTTTCCAGGTTAAGATTCAAAGAAAAATGTATGTTTTCAATAAGTCATTGACTTTCTGGACCAGAGCAAATCTTTCCAATCTTAAGATGGTTAGGCTTCTTTCCTGGGTCTTTGAGAAAGGGACTGAAATTTTCTATGAAATGCTGTTTTTATTTTCAGCCATGCCTAATGCAAAATTACTGATAGTGCCCAAATATCATAAAAGTCAGAACAGAATCCATATTCTCCATTGCCCTACAACTAGAGAGAGTCACAGAGAGATGATGGAGAATCTAAACCACATAGCCTTGAAAAGCTAAATGTTTACTATATGAATTCTGCAGAAGTTTGAGGAATTGCACTTTTGGTGCTCGGTCAACACTTTCCAAGAATCATTGTTTAGTGGCCCTTCCATTAAAAAGCTTTATTAATCACAAAAAGGCTGCTTCCTTGATTTCAGTATTGCATTTCTATCACATTTGTTCTGAAATCACCAGTAACGGATAAATTGATGCTGAATGCTTCTTGAGTGATGATACATAACAGTGTAAATTAATGCCAATCCAAATTCATGAACATTGCCTAGAAATCCTATTACATACTTCATCTCCCATTCCACTGAGGCATTTTCCAAACCTTAACTGCCCTCTTCAGGGCCCTTAATCAGGGCCAACCACATAACTTGCATGGTCCAATACAAAGTGAAAATGCAAGCCTCCTGGTTCAAACAGGAAGATAAAAGCATTTTTCTTCCTTCTGCAGTTTCTGCCTCAATTTGTCAATAATATATATATATATATATATATATATATATATATATATATATATATATATATATGCCTAATGCAAAATGTCCCCTCAGGAGTTCAACTGACCAGGAAGGAGTTTGGTTGCTCCCTATGATGTGTGCAGGGGGTGGCATGGAACGATGGAAGGCTCCAGCCAGCAGGTGGCAACTGGGGAAGAGAGGCCCTGGCTGGCAGTCAGCAGGTGCTAGGAACCCTACCCGTGCATGAATTCTGTGCACTGGGACCCCAATTACTATATAATGCTGCACTCCTGGAACAAATGTAGACACTCATAGTTACCCAGGTCTCTTCCCACCACTTAAGGAAGGGGCTGTGCACACCTGACCCTGATCATTAACATGTTCCTAGGCAGGGGCAGGGGAGTAGCTAACCCAGAATCAGTCCTGGGGAGGTGGAAGGTGAGCTAAGACCCAAGGGTGTTCCACTTTCCCATCGGATGTCCTTTTTACCACAGCATAGTATTCCATCGTGTAGATGTATCACAGTTTTCTAATCCATTCATCTGCTGATGGGCACTTAGGCTGTTTCCAAATCTTAGCTATGGTGAATTGTGCTGCCATGAACATAGGGGTGCATATATCCTTTCTAATTAGTGTTTCTAGTTTCTTGGGATATATTGTTAAAAGTGAGATCACTGAGTCAAATGGGAGTTCTAATTTTAGTTTTTTGAGGAAACTCCATACTTTTATCTACAGTGGCTTCACTAGTCTGCATTCCCACCAGTAGTGCACAAGGGTTCCTTTTTCTCTGCATCCTCACCAGTACTTGTCATTTGTTGATTTGTTAATGATAGCCACTCTGACAGGTGTGAGATGGTACCTCATTGTCATTTTGATTTGCATCTCTCCTATGATTAGTGACTTTGAGCATGTTTTCATATGTCTCTTGGCCTTCCTTATGTCCTCTTTTGAAAAGTATCTATTTAGTTTTGTTGTCCATTTTTTATTGGATTGTTTATCATTCTTTTGTTAAGTTGTATGAGTTCCCTGTAAATGTTGGAGATTAAACCCTTATTAGAGATATCGTTGGCAAATATGTTCTCCCATTCAGTGGGCTTTCTTGTTGTTTTGTTGATGGCTTCTTTTGCTGTACAGAAGCTTTTTATTTTGATGTAGACCTATTTTTTATTTTCTCTTTATTTTCCATTGCACTAGGAGCTGTATCGGTGAAGATACTGCTTAAGCATATGTCTGAGATATTGCTGCCTGTAGATTCCTCTACTATTTTTATGGTTTCCCATCTTATGTTTAAGTCCTTTATCCATTTTGAGTTTATTTTTGTGTATGGTGAAGTTTGTAGTCTAGTTTCATTTTTTTTTTGCATGTATCTGTCCAATTTTCCCAACACCATTTATTGAAGAAACTGTCTTGACTGTGCTTGCCTCCTTTGTCAAATATTAATTGAGCATAGTGGTTTAAGTCAATTTCTGGGTTCTCTATTCTATTCCATTGGTCTATATGTCTGTTCTTGTGCCAGAACCAGGCAGTTTTGAGAACAGTGGCTTTGTAATACAGCTTGATATCTGGTATTGAGATCCCTCCTACTTTGTTCTTCTTTCTCAGGATTGCTACATCTATTCAGGGTCTTTTTTTATTCTAGATAAATTTTTGGAGAGTTCATTCTAGGACTATGAAATATGCCATTGGTATTTTAATGAGGAGTGCATTGGATCTATAGATTGCTTTGGGTAGTATGGACTTTTTAATGATGTTGATTCTACCAATCCATGAACATGGTATGTTCTTCCATTTGTTTATGTCTTCCTCAGATATTAATTCTTGTACCAATTCCACATCCCCCTGGCTATTGTAGTTTAAAGGGAGTCATGCAGGTGAGGAGGGTAAAGTTAGAATATGTGATGTGATAAGGCCTTTCTAATGACTCTCCCTTTTCAAAATTTCCTTGACTAGTCTCACTGGTTTTTCCTCTAGATAATCTTTAGCATCTTTTCAAAATATTCCAATATAAATTCTTTAGGAGGTTGAAATAAAAATTACATTGAACTCATAAATTATTTTGAAAATAATTTAACAATTTAAAATAATTCAGTGTTGCTGTTCAGAATTATGACCTGCCTCTGCACTTATTTTTCTTCTTTCAAAGTGCTCTATTTTTGCTTTTCTTCACATAAACCCCAAGTCTTGTGGGGTGTTTATTTCTGGGCTTTTAATTTGTTTTCCTAATCTTGGAAAATGAATGTTTGGGAGTAATATTTTCTAATGAGGTTTTGTAATTTAAATGCAAACTGTTGATTTGATATGTATATATGTCCAACTTATTCTTATTTATTCTTATTCTAACAATTTTTAAATTGAACTTCATGGAATTTTTTAGAGGACAATCATATAACCTGCAAATAAAAAATATGTTATTTTAAATAGCTATAGTTGTCATTTCTGTTTCATGATGTACTGTTCTTACTAGAATTTCCATAATATGACAGTAGTAATAATAATACATATAAACGATAATAATAACAGCAGTAACAGGGATAGGAGGCATTCTTGTATCATTTGTAAGATTAATTGCTTTAGTATTTTACCTTCAGAATCATTGTAACAAAATAATCTGGCCTCATTCTTCACTATTCCCTTACCAACACATATACATCATAAGCACACCAGTCTATTAACTGATGATAGGAGTAGAATATGTATTTTTCTTGGACAATAACTTTTTCTTGATATATACTAAACATACCATAAAATTTACATTTTCAGTGATAAATTCTATTGTCTTTAGTATATTCACAAAGTCATGCAATGACCAACATTATCTAATTTCAGAACATTTTCATCACCCTCATCAGAAATTCCATACTCGTTGGCAGTCACTGCCAATTTTCCCCTCACCCCATCCCTGGCAACCATTAATCTACTTTCTGTCTGTATGGATTTTCCTATTCAGAACACTTCATATAAATGGAATCTTATAATAATGCGACTTTTGGTTTTCAACTTCTTTCCCTTAGTATAATGTTTGCAAGGTTCATCAATGGTGTAGAATGTATCAGTACTGTGTATCTTTTTTATTGTACTATTCCATTGTATGGTTTTACCAAATGTTGTTTATTCACCCATTGCTGGCTATTTGGGTTGTTTCTATTTTTTTAGTGATAATGAATAATGCTTCTATTAATATTCACGTACAAGTTTTTGTGTGACTATATGTTTTCAATTCTCCTAGGTATATACTTAGGAATGAAATTTCTGGGTCATATGTAAACTCTCCATTTAACTTTTTCAGGAAGTACGAAATTGTTTTCACAGTAGCTATAACAGTTTACATGTAAGAGCATTTACAAATTCATGAGCAATTCAGCAAAGTATGAGCGTTCCTATTTCTTCACACCATCTCTAACACCTGTTACTGTTTGTCTTTACCATATAGCCACCCTAGTTTGTATAAATTGGTGTCTCATGTTGGTTTTGATTTGTATTTCTCTACTAATGAATAATATTGAGCATCTTTTCATGTGCTTAATGATTATTAGTATATCACCATTTGAGAAATGTCAATTCATGTCCTTTGCCCATTTTTTAGTTGAGTTGTTTGTCTTTTGCTGTTCAGTTGTAAATGTTCTTTATACACTCAGGATATAAGTCCCTTATCACATTTATTATTTGGAAATATTTTCTAACATTCTGTGGGTTCTCTTTTCACTTACTTGGTACTGTCCTTTGAATGACAAAAACATTTTTAAAAAATTTTGATGAAGTCCAATTTATCATTTTTTTGTTGTTGCTTATGTTTTTGTTGTCATAGCTGAGAATCCATTGCCATATCTAAGGTCATGAAGTTTTATGTCTAAGGTTTCTTCTAATAGTTTTATAGCTTCAGCCTTTACATATAAGCATTTGACCTATTTTGAGTTAACTTTATTTTTTTTAATCCTCACCTGAGGATATTTTTCCATTGATGTTTTAGAGAGAGTGGAAGGAAGGGGGAGATACAGAGAGAGGGAGTTACATGCCCTTGACTAGAATCGAACCTGAGATCCTTCAGTCCATGGGTCCATGCTCTATCCACTGACTCAAACTGGCTAGGGCTATTTTGAGTTAACTTTAGTATAAGTGTGATGTAGGGGTCCAATTTCGTTTTTTTGCATGTGGATGTACAGTTGTTTCAGCACCATTTGTTGAAACAACAATCCTTGGCCCATTGGATTGTCTTGGTAACTTTGTAGAAAAGCAGTATGAATGTGAGAGCTTATTTCTATAATCTCAAATCTATTCCATTGTTCTATATGTCTATTCTTACATTAGCACTCCACTGTATGGATTATGATAGCTGTGTATTAAATTTCAAAAGGGTACTGTGAATCTTCCCACTTTGTCATTCTTTTCAACATTATTTAGGCTATTCTGAGTCCCTAGCATTTTCTTGTGAATTTTAGGATCAGTTTATTAATTTCTGGCAAAACAGTAGGTGTGATTTTGAAAAGGTTGCATTGAATCATTAAATCAATTCGAGGAGTGTTGCCATTTTAATAATATTAAATCTTTAATCCAAGATTGTGAGATACTTTTCCATTTATTTAGACCTTTTTTAATTTTCAGCAATGATGCTTTGTATTTGTCAGTGTACAAATCTTGCACTTCCTTAGTTAATTCATTCCTAAGTATTTTATTCTTTTTGTGCTATTGTAAATGGAAATTTCTTATTTTCATTTTCCTACTGTTAATTGCTATCGTAGAGAAATACAATTGATTTTTGTGTATTGATCTTGGGTCCTGCAACCTTGCTAAAGTTGTTGATTGTTTGTTATTAGGGACTTAGTGGATTCTTCAAGATTTTATAAAATCATATTATTTGTAGGTGGAGATAATTTTACTCTTTTCTTTGTAATCTGGATGCCTTTTATTTCCTTTTCTTGCCCAATTTTCCTTTACTGGTGGTTCCTAGAGCCACCAGTGAAATACAGGCATTGAGAGTGGACATCCTTGTCTTGTTCTTGATATTAGGGAGAATGCTCTCAGTCTTTCATCACTAAGTATGAGGTTAACTGTGGAAATATTGTGGGTGCCCTTTATAGGGTTCAGAGAATTCTTTTATATTTCTAGTTTTTATTATGAAAGGATATAAGATTTTTCCAATGCTTTTTCTATGTCTATTGGTATGCTTGTGAGGTTTTTATCTTTTATTCTATTGATGTAGTATATTCCATTGATTTGGGATACTAAACCAAATATTCAACCAACCAACCATGGCTTAGATAAACCCATGTTGGTTATGGTGTACTAGTAGCCCGGTGCATGAAATTCGTGCACATTAAAAAGGAATTAATTGCCCTAACCGGTTTGGCTCAGTGGATAGAGCATTGGCCTGCGTACTCAAGGGTCCCAGGTTTGATTCTGGTCAAGGGCATGTACCTTGGTGGTGGGCACATATCCAGTGGGGAGTGTGCAGGAGGCAGCTGATCGATGTTTCTCTCTCATCAATGTTTCTAACTCTCTATCCCTCTCCCTTGCTCTCTGTAAAAAATCAATAAAATATATTTTTTTAAAAGGGAATTAATTAGCAGAGATATTCTAATGTTGCTATTTGCCCTTTCTCTATAATAGAAGTGTGAGAGATGAAAGGAAATTAGTAAAATGTATATGAAAATAATATATAATTTATTAATAAATAAACAGTAACAAACGGATATAACAACAGAGGCATGATATAAAAATGACAAAAACATGATATGAAAACAACAAAAACATGATATGAAAACAACAAAAATATGATATGCAAACAACAGTGATGCAAACAATGACTGATAAAATGATTAAACTTATTCTAATATCTCCCTGTACACCACATTAAGAGTGAAAACACTTTCAGAGTGCTTGACAAATTTCCCTTGTTATGAAGTACTTAGAATTTCTTCAAACTCGAGAGAAAGCAACATATAACTGACCATGTGCAAAAATGGGTTCAGGTAGGAATATGCCTACTCTGTCTAGAGTTTGTCCTTGTGATTTATTAATAGTCATCACAAATGCTGGCATCACAGGAAACTGTCGTCGAATCCATTTAAATGGGAGGCCAGTGTCAGATGGGAACAAATTAATTCTTGGAATCAGAACAGCTTCTCCCTCTGCAGATCCTGTTAATACTTCAGCTTTGATAATGTTAGGTCATGATCTTTTGATAATAAATCTGGTGCCATTACAAAGACCCCATTTAATATTGAGATTTCTCAATAGCATGATTGTACCCACTTTCAATTTTAATTTATGACATGGCATTTCCCGAAGGAGTAATACTATTAAGATATTTGATGGGAAAATTTTCCTTTTCAGCATCAACTATGGAATCAATGGAATCATCACTCAAATATGTGTGAAAATCTCCATCGAGTATATCCAAATTTTCTTCATTTAATTTTTGAACATGCTCATTTTTTGGACAAAGAATTGCACGTTTAGATATATTTTTAATATTATCTATAACAATGGTTCTCAACCTTGGCTGCACATTAGAATCACCTGGGAATCTTTTAAAAATCCTGATTCCTGGGTCTCATCCTGCGGAAATTGTTTCTTTGTTATGGCATGGGGCCACACCATTAGTAACAAAGAAACAGAATTAAAACTTTATTGTGGGGAGCCGCTACAGTGTTTTGGACAGGTTCAAGCCTTGGACTGAGGAGAGGGCACAGTCCTCTCATTGCCACATGCAAGTCCCAACTTGGAGGGCAGGGCCCTCCCAGCACAATTATATCCAACAGCTGTAGTTGTAAGCTTGAACCTATGGTCTGAACACGTGGCCCCATGTGCCTGAGTGATGTGGGCTTGATAGAGTTCAGGTGCATGTAGTTGAGTAGGATTGAAACCCAGGAGAATGTTGTAAACATCTTGGTCATGCCCTTACTTTGCCTCGTAGCATCTGCTATAAATTAAAGGCATGGCTGTGGGCATGGTCGCTGTCTCTCAGAGAAGCAGCATCCCACCGAGACCTGGCTTTCATTCTCTTGTCTGTCTTTTCTAAGCCTTTCAGCTGCCCCCACTCAGGTTCACCCCTGGCCGTGCTGGCGCAGGGCACACTTTAGAAAGATCTGCCTCCACACTCCCAGGGCAGGTTCCTGCCTCAAACCCCGCCCTTACAGGAAACAGCTCCGGGAAATAGCTCGGGGGAGGGCGCAGCCATCGCCAAGACAACCCCTGCAGGGCTGACTTCCTTCCACTTGGTCTCGGCAGTTCTTCTGGATGTGATGAACACCACCCATGGTTTTTATATAAGTAGATAAGCCTCATGTAATGTAATACATATACAACTGCATAATATGTACTTCTGTTAAATATAATTATATAGCATATATAATATATGTAATCCTTATATGTTTCTGGATTCAGTTTGCTAGTACTATATATTGTTGAGGACATTTGTGTCCATATTCATAAGGAATATTGGTCCTTAGATTACATGTGATTTTGTGATCTGGGTAAAACTGGACTTATAGAATGAGTTGGCACATATTCCATATTTTCCTATTTTTAGAAAAGTTTCTGAAGGATTTGTCTTAATTCTTCCTTAAAAATTTGGTAGGAATCACCAGCAAATCCATCTGGTCTTGGGATTTTCTTCCTGAGAAATATTTGATTGCTGATTCAATTATTTTATTTGCTAAAAGTTTCTATACATTTTCTCTTTTTTCTTGATGTAGTTTCAATAGTTGTGTCTAAGAAAATGTCCATTTCATCGAAGTTATCTAATTTGTTGACATATGATTGTTTAGTGCTCCCTTGTTATCTTTTTTATTTCTGAAAGGTGAATAGGAATATTCCCTTTGTCATTCCTGATTTTAGCAATTGGAGTACTTCTATTTTTTGTTGTTGTTGTTCATTCTAACTAAAGTTATGTTAATATTGTTGATTTTCCAATCAAGTTTTGCTTTCTTTTATTTTCTCTCTTTTACTTTTTATTTTATTTTCATTCATATGTTTTCCTCTACTTATTTTAAATTTAGTTTGTTTTTCTTTTTGTTAGTTTCTAAAGGTGAAGCTTAGGTTATTGATGTGAGATCAATTTTCCTCCAAGCACCCTTTTAGCTAAATCTCATAGGTTGGGGTATAGTGTGTTTAATTTTTCATTCACCCCAAGGTAATTTCTAATTTCCCTTGTGATTTCTACTATGACCCACTGGTTACTTATAAATGTGGTGTTTAATTTCCACATATTTTTGAACTTCCCAAATGCCCTTCTATCATTAAGTTCTAATTTCACTCCATTGTGACTGGAGAACATTGTATCATATCAAAAATTGAAATTTGTTGTGGTTTCTTATATAGATCCCCCTACAGGGTTTGTTGTTGCTATTTGCTGGTGGTGGTGTGTTACTTATTTATGGACATTCTGAACTAATTTTGTAAAGTCTGTATTCTGTGTCTCTGCTTGGTTAGCTCAATGGTCAGCTAATGATTAGACCAAGATTTCATTAAGCACTTGGACCAATAAGTCTTCCAATCTTTGCCAGGAGCTCTGTGTGCATCTTGTGGAATAACATCAACACTCGGGCAATTTCCAGTTCTGCTTTAGCTTTCATTTCCTGAGTGTGCAGAACCTCAAGATCAGCCAGAGTTGAAAGCTTAGTGCCTTCTCAAATCTTTCCGGAGCATGTGCACAGCTGTGCACAGCCTTGGGCATGCACATAGCATTCTAAATTTCCAGGATGTGTCAGAGCTTTTCAAAGCCCCTGTGGACCTCATTCCCCAGCTTTTCTTTCTAAACTTTATGGTTTGTCTATTGTTTGCTTCAACTGTTATCCACGACCTCAGGCAGCTGCAAAGTTAATTACTTCCCTGTAATTGGTTTCAGCATCACCCTTGAGGAAAAGGCTTTCCACATTGGGTTAGCTCTCAATCGGGTCAAGTAAAGATAAGCCTTTGAACTGGGGTTATCCAGAGAACTGCCAGACAAGTCAAATAATAGCAATTTGCTGAAAAGGGGTTTTGAAAGAGATCCAACCTCATTCTGATTCTTCCAATGGATACTATTAGGCTCTTAGTTTTCACCAGGATTGTGGGCTTTTGAATTCCAAGTCTAGCATTGCGATTAGGAGAGGGGCATAAATATAGGGCAGGTTATTATGCCACAAGGCACACTGTTCAGCCATTAAAAAAATAAACACATTACAGAGTGGCCCAAACATTTGGTTAATTTCCAGAGGTCTGAAAAAGTTGATTCTGAGAACTTTTGTCACTGTTCTCATTTTGTCATGGAGGAGAGAATTTTCTCTGCTTGGTTACTTTTCAAGAGAACAAACTTAAACTTAAATTTTATTTTAAAAATAGATCAGTTATACAGGTTCATTAAATAGCATTAGAAAATAAAATGGGAAAAGTTTAAATCCCAAAATATTACCCTCCATTATTAATATTTTGATGTATGTACAGGACGTCAAAATATTTCATTTCCATTGCCAATTTTGCTTGCTTTATAATAACTACACTGAAGATGGCATTGACAAGGTTTCTGAGACCATACCTAGGCTTGTATGGACAGTTTGACTACTTATGTGTGCCATTAATGTAGAAAGGGAAGTAGCAGGGAGCATGCTACATATTTTTTAACTTTGGTAAATATTTTTAAATCATTTGTACTATGTGAACACAAAATAATTTTCTCTGCAATAATGGAACAGTATGATATTTTATTTTGTAACCTTTTTTCACATACCTTCCTTTGTGAATATTTGTGTCAATAAATATCTATATTTGCAATTTTAAACCTTATCTTTATAATATCATATCAATAGATAATGATTCATTTTGCTTATTTTTGTTATTTTATTCAAGTTGTTTTAGTTTTTTACGTTTAATAACAACATTGTGCTGAACAAAGTGTATGCAGCCTTCAGAAATTAGACAAATTACATTGTTCAGGTAAATTTGTAAGATTGAAATTTTTTATTAAAAAGTATTATAATTGTAACATTTTTATATTACTCAGTATTATTCATAAAATGTGTTGCAATTTATAATCCTACCAGAAGCATAGTAAAGTACCTGGTTCCCCAAAACTCTATCAGTATTATATGGTATTATTATAATCTTTGCAATAGGACACTTAAAAATAATTATTTTATTTTTTGTTTTCTTATTCCATTTATTTATTTATTTTTGGTTAATCCTCACCAGAGGATTTTTTTCCATTGTTTTTTCAGAGAGCATGGAAAGGAGGGAGGGAAAGAGAGAGAGAGAGAGAGAGAGAGAGAGAGAGAGAGAAACATTGATGTGAGAGAGATATGGATTGGTTGCTGCTTGTGCCCCAGCAGGAACCAGGGATCAAACCTGCAACCTAGGTACTTGTCCTTGATTGGGAATCAAACCCATGACCCTTCAGTCCATGAGCCAATGCTCTAACCACTAAACAAACTGGCCAGGACGATGTTCATCCTTTTTAAAACTATTTTTTGCATTATTCATTTTCCCCTTTGGAATGGCCTATTTTAAAGTATTGGGATATTAATCTTTTTCAGTGGTCTTGGAACTAGTACTAACCATATGTTTTAAAAAATTATCTTATGCATGTAAAAATACTTTTCAGATTTAAAAATTTTGTCTATGGAATTTAACAATAAATTACAATTGCTCTGGAAAGCCAAGTAATTTCTTATAAAGTCTCCAGGTACAAATAGATTTGTGTAATCCTGGGACACTTAACAGGAATTTATTATTATTAAAAATATTTTTTATTTCTGGTAAAAATATAAAAACCTTCACAGAGACTTAGAAGTTATTACTACGACACTCTTGGAGCACTGATCATCACTCATTGTCTTTTTTTTCTCCCCAAAAATATAAGTAGTGCTCTGATTTTTTTTGAAAGTTTTTAACCCATTAAGCACATTTGTCTGTTCTCTTCTCACCTCAAAAGATTAATTTGATAATTATCTCCATCTGTATAAATGTTTACATTTTAAGTCAATAGTAATACATAATTATGAGTGTACTTAAATGTAAAAATCCAACGTGAAGGGAGGGATAGAGGGAAAATGTACACATGAATCACCAATCTTCCAAACCCACCTTTTCCCCACTACAAAATAAGATCTACAGACAGGATTTTTTTTTCTGTTTTGTTTTGTTAATGTGTCCCAAGTACCTAAAACAGTGCCTGGTACTTAAACATTTGCTCCATCAATATCTTTTGAATACCTTAACAAATGAATGAAATAATATTTAAGCATAGATACAGCTAGATTTTTCCCTTACTTTTTTTTTTAAGATAGCTTTTCTTTTTTTTTTCTTTTTTATATTTTTTTATTGATTAAGATATTACATATGTGTACCCTCTACCCCCCCCCCCCCCCCCCGCTCATCCCTCTGCACTCAGCCTCCGCAGCTCCTCTGGCTCTCAGCGTGCTTTTCTTTTCTTCTAGTTGTAGAAATTACACTCAGCGAGCCTTCCCGTTGTTCTGGTCGATGTTTGCTCCGTCCTTTGGGATATTTTTCAATTGTTGTGGGAGGCGACTATTTCCCGGTGTTTATCTATGCCGCCATCTTAGTTTTTCTCTCGATTTTTCCCTTACTTTACATAGATCAGTGGTCAGCAAACTCATTAGTCAACAGAGCCAAATATCAACAGTACTTCTTCAAAATAGACTCGCCCAGGCCGAAAACCAACTTCTGCACATGGGCCACAAAGTTTCAAGCACACTGTACGTGCACGCCCACACATGGTATTTTGTGGAAGAGCCACACTCAAGGGGCCAAAGAGCCACATGTGGCTCGCGAGCCGCAGTTTGCCGACCACTGACATAGATATACAGTATGTAAATACAAGATGTCCATCTTATTTTTAAGTCATCATACTAAAATTGTTTTATAATTCAATATTTTTCATAATAATATTATTTGAACAGCTTTCCACTAAATTTTTTAAAGGTATATGTTTATTGATTTCAGAGAGGAAGGGAGAGGGAGAGAGATAGAAACATCAATGATGTGAGAGAATCATTGATTGGCTGCCTCCTGCACACCCCACACTGTGGACTGACACCGAAACCCAGGCATGTGCCCTGACTAGAAATTGAACCATGACCTCCTGGTTTATAGGTCGACACTCAACCACTGAGCTATGCCAGTCGGGCTCCCCTTCATTTTTAACAGGATATTAAAGTGTAATACATTTCCAGAAAATGCACATATCATAAGTATACACCCCAATAATTTTTAACAAACTAAACACACCCATGTAACTAGCCCCCAGATCAAGAATTATAGCATTCCCTATAACCCAGAAGCACCATTCATATTCTCTCTGAGTCACTACGACCCTCCAATGGTAGCTAGCATTCTACCTTCCTATGGTGCCCTGAAAGTCCCTTGGGATTTCTTAACTTTCATTCATTCTTTTCCTTTTTACTCTTCTAACTTGATAATTTTAAGTGACTTCTCTTCAAAGTCACTGATTATTCTCTATGATCAAGTCTGCTGTTGAACTCCAATAGTAAATTTTTCAGTTCCTTTTTAAAAAATATATTTTTATTTATTTCAGAGAGGAAGAGAGAGGGAGAGAGAGATAGAAACATCAATGATGAGAGAGAATCATTGATCGGCTGCATCCTGCACACCCCACACTGGGGATCCAGCCTCTGCAACCTGGGCATATGCCCTGACCTGGAATCGAACTGTGACCTCCTGATTCATATGCAGATGCTCAACCACTGAGCCATGCTGGCTGGGCTTCAGTTCTTTTTTATATTACTCTGCTACAGACTTTCTGTTTGGTTCTTTTTTTTAAAAAAATATATACTTTATTGATTTTTTTACAGAGAGGAAGGGAGAGGGATAGCAAGTTAGAAACATCGATGAGAGAGAAACATTGATTCAGCTGCCTCTTGCACGCCCCCTACTGGGGATGTGCCCGCAACCCAGGTACATGCCCTTGACCGGAATCGAACCTGGGACCCTTGAGTGCGCAGGCCGACGCTCTATCCGCTGAGCCAAACCGGCTAAGGCTGTTTGGTTCTTTTTAATACTTTCTATCTCTTTGTTCATATTCTCAATTTGATCAGGTGTTGTTTACTGATTTTTTAGTTGTTTATCTGTGTTCTCTTGTAGGTCATTCAGCTTAAGACAATTATTTAGGATTCTTTGTCAGGTCATGCATAGGTCTCCATTTCTTTGTGGTTGGTTTCTAGAGATTTATTTTATGCAATTGATTGGACCTTGTTTCCTGGTTTATTCATATGCCTTATAATTTTTTACTGAGTTTTATGCATTTGAAGAAATAGCCACTTCTACCAGTTTTTATGTACTGGCCTCATAATGGGGAAAACTTTCACCAATTAGCCTGGCTAGAAATTCAGTGGCCTCTGACATCTTTTTTGGAAGGAATTAAATTATCTGGGATTGTGTATGCAATTTTCTAATTAGAGAATTTTGCTGGCTGTTTCTGTTTTGTTTTGTTCTTTTGTTTTTTAGGTGTTTTTTTAAGGAGCTTATGCTCTCTCTAGTGTCTGTCTTTGGTTCTGCTGCTACAGCAGCAAGTCACACCACTCTTCTTGGTTATTCGTGGCCCCCAGGGATAGGATTTATTCCAGCTCCCCATCAGTGCTTCAAAAGAGCTACCAGTCCCTCTGGTAGCTCTCAAAAATGCTAGAACATCAGATACACAGTTGATTTTTTTCCCTCTTTCCCATGGAAGAAGCCACAGTTGGGTACCTGTTCCTGATGGCACCAAGCCAAACTCAGTCTTAGCCTGCGTCTGTAAAGTCCCTCTAGTGCTACAACAAGTTGCCTCCGTTCTCCCTTGCTTTTAGCAGCCCCTGGCATCCAAACTATGCCTGTTCTGTTAGAGCTCTAAGTCACATGAGAAAGAAACCAGTCCCTCAGGTATTTCTCAAAAAAGTCAGAATGTTGGACAAACATTCCAAGTCTTCTCTTCCTCTGCTCCCTCCTCTGAGAGAGGAACCAGAAACCAAGCTGAACTATGCCAACTAAGAGGAGTGTCAATTATGGTAGCATGAAGTTACTCTTCTTGGCTATTTTAATATGACTGTTTCAACTTTGCACTGGCCTGAGGTACTACAATTTCTTAATTGGTTCTGCAGTTCTCATAAAGGTATTTTGGTTCATACATTGTTCTTAACTTGATGTCTCTGTGATGCATCAAGTGCAAGAATTCTTATTCTCCCATCTTACTTATGTCACCATGATGTTGGTGTTTTCACTAGAACATATTAAAGGTATAATTAAATTATGGAGGAATTACATCAATAACATGGTGCCTTTTATCCAAACACAGGGGATGCCTTTCCATTTATTCAATAATTATTCTTTTGTTGTCATCAATATTTCATTTTTTTATATATATTTTTATTGATCTTTTACAGAGAGGAAGGGAGGGATAGAGAGTTAGAAACATGAATGAGAGAGAAACATTGATCAGCCGCCTCCTGCACACCTCCTACTGGGGATGTGCCCGCAACCAAGGTACATGCCCTTGGCCGGAATCAAACCTGGGGCCTTTCAGTCCACAGGCCGAAGCTCTATCCACTGAGCCAAACCGGTCAGGGCTGTTGTCATCAATATTTTAAAGTTGCCTTATAAAGTTCATGCAATAGTCTTCTTAAATTTATGCTTAGGCATTTCATTTTTTTTATCATTGTTTATATTGTTCATGCAAATTAAAACCACAATGAGATATCACCTCACACCTGTAAGAATAGCTATCATCAATAAATCAACAAAAAATAAGTGTTGCTGAGGAGAAAAAGGAATCCTCATGCACTGCTGGTGAGAATGCAGACTGGTACAACTACTTTGGAAAATAGTATGGAGGGTCCTCAAAAAATTAAAAATGGATCTTCATTATGACCCAGTGATTCCACTTCTGGGGATTCCTCTGAAGAAATATAAAACACTCATTTGACAGAATATATGCAACCCTATGTTCACTGCAGTAGTATTTATAACTAGTGGCTCAGTGCACGAAATTCATGCACATTAAAAGGGAATTAATTAGAGGAAATATTTTAATATTGTTATTTGCCCTTTCTCTATAATAGAAGTGTGAGCGATGAAAGGAAATTAATAAAATGTATATGAAAATAATTTATAAATTTATCAATAAATATACAGTAACAAAAGAATATAACAACAACAGAGGCATAATATAAAAACAACAAAAACATGATATGGAAACAACAAAAACATGATATAAAAACAACAGTGATGCAAACAATGACTAATAAAGTGATTAAACTTATTCTAATATCTCCCTGTACACCACATTAAGAGTGAAAACACTTTCAGCGTGCTTGACTAATTTCCCTTGTGATGAAGTATTTAGCCTCCTCGCTCTGAGGGCCATTTCCTGCCTCAAACCTCGCCCTCGCAGGAAACAACTCAGTGAGGGTGCAGCCACTGCCAAGACGACCCAGGACTCAGTGCCTCCATGCTCCGAGGGCCGGTTCCTGACTCAAACCTTGCCCTCCCAGGAAATAGCTCGGGGAGGGCATAGCTGTTGCCAAGGCGACCACTGCAGGACTGACTTCCTTCCAGTTCGTTGAGCCTTGGTCGGAATGGGTGTTCCACCCAGGGTTTTTATATAGATAGCTAAGATATGGAAGCAACCTAAATGCTCATCAATAGATGAGTTCATAAAAAAGTGGTGGTACATATATACAATGGAATATTACTCAGCCATAAAAGAGAATGAAATTTTACCATTTGCAATAACATGGATAGACCTACAGACTATTATGCTAAGTGAAATAAGTCAGCCAGAGAAAGATAAATACCATCGGATTTCACTTATATGTCGAATTTAAAGAACAATATAAATGAGCAAAGAAAACAAAAACAGACTCATAGATACAGAGAACAGACTGAGGGTTACCAGAGAAAAAGAGGGTTGAGAGACTGGGTGAAAAGGATGAAGAGATTGAGCAGAAAAGATTGGTAGTTACAAAACAGTCAGGGGAATGTGAAGTACAGCATAGGAAATATAGTCAATAATATTGTAATAACTGTGTATGGTGCCAGGTAGGTACTGGAAATATCAGGGGGTGGGGGGAACATTTTGTAAAGTATATGTTTGTCGAACCACTATGCTATACAACTGAAGTGAATACAAAATAATATTGAATATAAACTGTAATTTTAAAAAATAACAGAACATGATATCACCTCACACCTCCCAGAACAGCTATTACCAAAAAGTCAACAAATAGCATGTGTTGGTGAGGATGTGGAGAAAAAGAAACTCGCGAGCATTGTTGGTGGGATTGCAAATTGGTGCAGCCACTATGGAAGCAGTATAAAGGTCCCTCAAAAAATAAAAATAAAACTACCATGCAGCCCAGTAATTCTACTTTGGAGTATTTATCCAAATAAAATGAAAACATTAATATGAAAAGATATATGCACCCCTATGTTCACTGTAGCATTATTTACAACACCCAAAATATGGAATCAATCTAGGTGTCTATTAATAGATTAATGGATAAAGGAGATGTGGATAGATAGATAGATAGATAGATAGATAGATAATGTAATATTATTCACCAGGAAAAGAGAATAAAATCTTGCCATTTATGGCAACATGGATGAACCTAGAGGGTGTTATGCCAAGTGATATAAGTCATACAAAGATAACCTTTTTAATTTTTTAACATTTCTACTCTTTTGTTATAACACTTAATTTAAAACACAAACATTTCACAGCTGTAAAAAATATTTCTTTATATCTTTATACTATATTAATAGCTGTGAGTGATGCTTTGTACTACAATATTATGATGGCTATATCACTAGATGATAGGAATTTTTCAGCTTAATTATATCTTATGGAACCACTACTGTATATTAGTTTGGCATTGACTGAAAGATCATTTTGCATTGCATAACTATACACAACTACCTGGCCCTTTGCTTCTTATAAATGGTTGATTAGAAATATTCAATAATGATATTTTGTATATATGCATTTCTAGATCATGTCATGAACTATCAGTACTCTCTTTACTACTATAAATTGAGTCACTACCATCTTTAAGACTAGCTTGATTAGAGAGCCAGTTCTAGAAACCCCAGAACCAATTCAGAAAACTCATCTTTAAAATTCTGTTTCTCTAGAGCAGTGGTTCTCAACCTTCTGGCCCTTTAAATACAGTTCCTCATGTTGTGACCCAACCATAAAATTATTTTCATTGCTACTTCATAACTGTAATGTTGCTACTGTTATGAATTGTAATGTAAATATCTGATATGCAGGATGGTCTTAGGCAACCCCTCTGAAAGGGTCGCAAAAGGGGTCGCGACCCACAGGTTGAGAACGGCTGCTCTAGAACCATTCTTGGTACTAAAATCTGTATCAGTCCTCTGGGACTGCCATAAAAAATACAATAGACTTGGTGCCTTAAACAACACAAGTTAATTTTCTTATAGTTGTGGAAGCTGGAAGTACAAGATCAGGGTGCCAGCATAGTTGAATTCTGATGCAAATTCTCTTTCTTGCATTCTTTCCACTGTGTGCTCACATGACCTTTCCTCAATGCAGGCATGTGGAGAGAGAGAGAGTTCTTTTCATCTTCTCATAAGGCCACCAGTCCTATCAGATTAGGACTCCATCCTTATTACCTCATGTAACCTTAATTCCTAAAAGCCCTTCTCCAAATACAATCACATTTGAGGTTAGGGTTTCAGCATATAAATTTGGGGGAGACACAGTTCAGTCCATAACAATAGATACTGGCATACCCAGTAAGATCATTTCTAACTGCTATCCACAAATATTTCAAGTGTCTAAAACAGGAAAAAAAACACTGGAATATTTTTTTGTTATGAAATTATCATTTCAGTGATAACAAATGTAGAGTATATAGAAATCCATTATTCAGAGAGAAAAATATAATGGGAAATTTGGCAGTTTGACAATGGTCTGGTGGTTCCAACTTTTCAGGCAAATGGAGCTATGCCAATATGTATATCCCATACATATTAGTATATTGAGGTTGGGATTTGAGGGGGAGGAGGCAATTGGTAAAGGGGCCTTCTGAAAGGAAGGGAATCATGAATTAGATTCTTTTTCTAGAAGTTCAAAGTTATTACAGTATATCTTATGCATTGAGATGAGACTTACTAATCAAGAAGCAACATCAGCCCTACTAACCACTCCCTTTCCCAACCAGGGATACTCATTTTTATTGAGAAGGAATTTGAAATGTGACTCTAGCTTATAGGACAGCTTCATTTAAGAAAGGAGAGCACTGGTTCCTGGTATGGCACATTTCTCCTGCTGACTTTCTGATGATCCTCCTGGCTCCATGGAGATACTAAACAAATAAAATATGTTTGTGATCTGGTCTAATGTAGCATGCATTAGATATAGATGAGTGTAACACTGGAAAAAGAGGGTTCATTTTTTTTTCTCTTACACCCTTATCAGGTGGCTTGCACACTTAGAAACTCCTTAAAGTGGACAGGAATCTGCACAGATAAGTGAACCATATGTTCTCATGTAGACCAACTGATAATGTAGCAACAGCAGCTGCAGAAAATGGGTCAGTGGTCTTATCAGATTTTCCAATCTTTCCACCACTGGACAGCAACAACCAAGTGAAATATCTTGGATTGCTTAAAGCCATGAGAATTTGGGACTTATCATAAGAAAGGAGGATTCAACAAGGGAAGACAGAAATTTTCCTAGTAAACCAGATGGGACTTTAGAGATAAAAATTTCTTTTTAGAGATAAAATATTTTGAATATCAAAAGAAATGTTTGTGACAACATGGATTAGACCTTGAGGGTATTATGCTAAGTAAAATAAGTCTGACAGAGAAAGACAAATATTGTCTATCTTGCTTATATGTGGAATCTAAAGAACAAAACAAAACTCATACATACAGAGAACAGAAGGGTGGTTGCAGGGGTACTGGGAGGTTGGTTTGGGGGATGGGCAAAATGGGTCAAGGGGTCAAGAGGTACAAAATACCAGTTATAAAATGTCATTGAGATATAATGGTGTATATTGATGTAATTGATGTATAGTCAGGGTGACTATAATCAATAATATTGTAGTGCATATTTGAAAATTGCCATGATAATAACTCTTACAAGTTTTCATCACAAAATAAATTTTTTGTGAATTTGTGTGTGTAAATAGACTTATTCTGGTGACATTTCACAGGGTATACAAATATCAAATCATTACATTGTATACCTGAAACTAATAGAATGTTATATGTCAATTATACCTCATAAAAGTGTTTTAAAATTTAACCTAAAAATGAAATGTACCATAGGGTAATGAAGAATGTATCTTATAGATAATAGATAAAAAGAGAAAGAAATGTGGATATGGATAAAGAGATAAAAAATTAAGAGAATATACATATAATCTGTGTCTATATTTGTATTTATATAATAATCTTACCCCATACTGCTAACAATGATTGTCTCAATGGCTAATTTTTATCTATATAATTTTTTCAATGAGAGAGTATTGATTTTTAATAAGAAATACATACCAATTATAATTTTGAAAAGAAGTCTCTCATTCCCAAAGAATTTCAAGCCCAGCCAGTGTGGCTCAATGGTTGAGCATCGACTTATGAACCAGGAGGTCAGGGTTCAATTCCTGGTCAGGGCACATGCCCAGGTTGTGGGCTCAATTCCTGGGGGCAGCCAATCAATGATTCTCTCTCATCATTGATGTTTCTGTCTCTCTCTCTCTCTCTCCCTCTCCCTCTCCCTGAGAGAGGGAGACTAGAAGATTATGGCAAGAAGTCAGGGGTAGGGGCTGAAACGAAGAAGTATCAGTGGAAATTATGAGGATATATATACAAGAGAAGATAAGAATCTATACCTGGAGGTCATAAAATAAAAAAGTAAAGACACCTGATCTTCCAATTAAAGATTTTATTTATATGCAAAGTTTTACAAAATTAATTAAAATATGAAGTCATAGTTGGTTATACATTTAGCTATTTTTTATTGATAATAACAGATTACATGAAATTAAGAGTTTCCCAGAAAGTGGAGCGAGAGGATTTTTTTATCTGTAGCCCTGGAACCTGGCAGAGACACTATGTCTCTGAAACTTTATTTCTACCTCAGAGGTCAGCATTGGTCTAGAAAGATCCTAGATAACCTGATGTAATATGTATACATATGGGCTGGTGAAGAATGAAATCTCTAACTTCTAAAAGTAGGATTCATATTCTAAGTAAACTCTAGATATCTCAGTCAGTTTCAGGTGGTTCTCTAATTTAGGAGTTCTAATAATGTTAAGAAGGACATCTATGAATAAGCAATTGGTTTAAAAGAGTTCCACAGAATCCCATAAATACTGGAACAAACAGTATTCATAGGTACAGGTTAAAACTACCCTATGTTTTTAAAGCCACATTGCACTGCCCTGACAGGTAGAAATTTTGCATGACAACAAAGTTGTCATTTGCTGGATCTCTTGGTCCTCCCTGGGTCTCAAAATTCTATTCTGACATTACCTTTTCCTGTGACAGGTAAGGCTTTATTTATTACAAGTTAAAGATATAAAGAAGCCACCCAGATATTTTGAGAAGCAACCCAGAACCAAAACATCAATAATAAAAGTCAACTTCCTATATATCAAAGCACCACATCTAAAAGGTCAAGGGTGTAAAAAGTGACCTTTTACGTTTTAAAACACTACACAGTGTTTAGTTATTGTTTAGAAGAAATTATCAGAAAACATAGAAACCTTCAAACAATAGTTCAAATGGATATAAAATTTTAAAAAGTGTTTATTCAGAGTCTAGTGAACACTTAAAAATCTATGTTACTATATATCTTACTTTCCATAACTGTAAAAATAAGCTAAAATGTAGGAGTACATATGATCTAATCTATATTCCTAGCCCTACTAAATATGTAGCTATATGAAATAAAAATCTATGCTCAAGTGAAATGTAAAAGGATTATTATTTTTACTATTTTTTAAAGTAGAAAGTATATGCCTGGAGCCCGAATAATTCAGTACCAGTCTGTTGCAGTATACTTCATTAAGAAGTATAGTGTCTCTCTCATAGCATGAAGTCTTCTTGTAAATGATGCAATGAGTTAAAAGACTAACCTTGGTTGAAAAGGAAAGCCTGGTGAAAACAGATATAAAAACTGATTTAATAAAACTTCAGCAGCCCTAGCCTGTTTGGCTCAGTGGGTAGAGCACCAGCCTACAGACTGAAGGGTCCCAGGTTCGATCTTAGTCAAGGAATCGAACATGCCTGGGTTGCGGGCTTGATCCCTAGTAGGGGGCATGCAGGAGGCAGCCAATTAATGATTCTCTCTCATCATTGATGTTTCTATCACTCTCTCCCTCTTCCTTCCTTTCTGAAATCAATAAAAACATATTTAAAAAAAAAAAACTTCAGCATTGGTCAAGGAGAAATCTGAACCCCCAAATTCTCATTCACAATCTGTTTTAATTATAATTTGAGATAAATTCCAAGTTACTTCTAGGTTATGGATATCTGCCCAATGACAGTCTTATATTAATAGACCAGATAAAAGGGGTGAGGGGGCAATTTCTTACTGTCACTGGAGGATAAAACGGATAGTTTCCTATTCTAGAACAGTGAAAGATGACATTAAGGGGGAAAACTAATTTTACGAAAGCCATTTAAAGAGAATTCAAGGGGACCTCAAACCAAATAGCCATGACCTGTATTCCTTTCTCATGTTTAAGACACAAAGGTCTCCATTTCTCTAAGGGAACTGCTCTTTCGGCATGACACACTCTCTCTCTTGCCTTGGAGCCAAGTAATTGGAACCCTAAACACACGGCGGAGCTTCTGTTGGAACCGGTTTCCGACAAAACAATACAAAAAGGGATTAACGCAGCTGTTGGTGAATCCCAGGAGGATGGCAAAAGGAAGTGCCAGGTCAATGACTGCTATAACTTCGCAGCTAGTAATGACGCCCATCCAGGCCAGAGCATCCAGGAAGGTCAGAACATGGAAGGGAAGCCAGCAAATAATGAACGCCAGGACAACAGCAGCTGCCATCTTCAGGACTTGGTCACGTGTTATTCTGTTCTTCCCATAGCTATTGGTCTTCAGTAAGTGTTTTCTGATTCCAAAATAGCATGTTGCTATGAATATTAAAGGGATAATAAAACCAAGGATATTTTTCATTAAGGCAATCCCAGCAGACCATTGGGCATACTTCTCAGGAGGGAAAGCCATAACACAAGCATTCACTCCTAAATACTCAACGGTTCTGACATCGCGAAAATAAAATGTTGGCAATGAGGACAGACAGGCCATACACCAAACAAGGGGAACTATATAAGATGCTTGCCAGGGGTTTCTTCTTTGAGACAGAAAGGGGTAGATGACAGATTGGTACCTATCAACACTCATGCAGGTGATAAAAAAAATGCTAGCAAACATGTTCAGGGTCAGAAAAGAACCAAAAACTTTGCACATCACAGGCCCAAAGAGCCAGTCATATCTGTAAGAATAATAGGACGCCCAGAGAGGAAGAGTGGCCAAAAGCAGTAAGTCAGCCACAGCCAGGTTAAAGATGTAAATGCTGGAAACCTTTTTAGGGCCCTTTTGACAACAGAACAGTGTGACCACAATAGTATTGACAAGAAATCCAATCACAAAAATAATGTAGTAGAGAACAGGAATCGCATCTAAATGCTTATCTGATGGCTTATGTGAGCAGTTAAAGGTAGAGTCATTGCCAGAGATGTTCCCAAGTCCGAAGTCCAGACTGCTGGTGACGTTTTTGTTGATGGTGGCAGGGGTGAAGTTGCCTTTCATGTTGAAATGTCAGCAGCTCTTAATTTTTACCACCTTCTGTGAAAATAAAAAAACCTCTCAGAACATCTACAGAATTTAGGACATTGAGTCATTAGCATTTTGAATGTTTGTTAAAAGCAAAAAAAGGTGGGTGATCATAAAAAACATTAGGAAACAGAACCATGACGTAAAATAAGATTGGACTTTACTTCTTGGGGAAAAAAGAATTTTTTTTTCACCAGTACCAACAAGTTAAGACATTGTAGCATCAGGGACTGAAAATTCCAAACAAAACTACATTTTTCTCATCGTTTCTATCATATTTTCAAAAGGTTTAATGAAAATTAATATTCCAAAAGATTAGCCAGGATAGGAAATGCATAAAACAAACAAGAAGGAATCAAGAATAAGAAAAGTTAATATTTCAAAAGCACGTGAGCACATATTTCAGTCTACATATACTTTCTAGAAAACACACTGTTGTCTGCTATTGCATAGAAAAATGCCTTATTCAAGTAACTAATTATATACAAATCATTACAGCTATGGAAAATATAAGTAACATAAGCTCTGGAAAAAATAAGTAAGTGCACAAAAGATTGAAAGAGAATATGCAAAAGGAACACATTGGGATGGGGGATTATGGTTGGTTTATACTAATTAAAAAATAATTCATTTAGTTCTACTTTTCCATTTTTTTCACAATAATAATATAAATAAAAGAAACTTATAGAACACATGCATATTTCTAAAAGTCCCCTATTCACATTTTAATAGAGACTGACTTTAGATCTATTTAAATTTAATCTAATTTTTAAATAGCCAAAAAGTTTGGGGTCAAGTAGACATCGTTTTGATTGCTCAATGAAGTAAGAGTCGAACATCAAAGATTAATCATATATAATTATATCATTTTTCTTTTGGTATCTTTTCAAGTTTAACACAACTAAGTAGTAATATTGCTACATGGCTCTCAAATGTTATTACCAATGTTTCGGTTTTTGTGATTCTATTGTGCTTGTTTTAAAAGCAACATTATTCTAAAACAAAAGAAAATTAGCTGAAGGTAAACAAAGTAAAGGAAAGACTATTATTTTACATAGTTTTAAAATACATAAAAATAAAGTACTCTATGAAAAATGTCATCACCAAAGAATCTCATAATAAACAGCAAAGTTCTCATTTTCATCTAAAACTAATTCTCTCATAATCTTGACCTAATAAATTAACATAAAAGAATATTTAAAAACCCACTTGAAGACTTACTGGTTGTTGGAGTTTTAAACTTATTTATCATAAACCAGCTTGTCTAGTTCTTCAGTGCACTCCTGTAAGAGAAACAGCAGTTAAATAATTTAAGAGTTTTGCAAATACAGTGTTAAAATACAGAGGAAAAAGTACAGTTCATCCATAAAAAATATTTTTGTTTAATGTATGTTCTATTTTTCAAGTGCAGTATATAGAAATTGTGCAGACCTACCTTAAAACTTCAGGCTGAAGAATGCTTTTAATTCTGTGCTTACTCGTTCCCTTAGACTCAGGGAAGTAATAGCACCAGATCTCTGGTTTCCTTCTTATATGTTCGGTCTGTCCACTGGGAGCCTTCAACCTACATAATTCTAGGGCTGACTTATGAACACTTGCCAGCTTTCCAGAGCTTTTTTTTTTTTTTTTTTTTTTTTGGCTGCAAAACATTAATCTGAAATTCTCACTGTCTCCAATCATAACAGCTCATTCAAATAAATCTCAAACAAAAAAAATGAAGTTTCCACAAATGTGTTAGAGAATTTTGAAGTCAGTGACTTACTTGAAAAGAAGAATATAATTATTTGTAGAATTTTCTCTTCTTCCCTGATACTGGCATTCTAAAATGCATTAAGGAGTGGAGACTAGGGAATTTATTCTAGTAGCAGTGTCATTGTCCCCCAATGTTCTTTGTAACCTTCATTACTTTTAAAAATCTTTACCCTTGTTTATTAAAGAACAGTAGCAATGTGACTTGAAGTCTAGAATTTCTAAAATTTCTCCCTTGCTTTAAACAATTTCTGTTGGCTTGTTGCTTGAGCGGGGGTGATAGGAGGGATATAATTTTCATGTTTTGGAAAAGAGCTATTAACATTTGGTGCTCCCTTTCATAGGTCTCTGTCATATTTGCGGTTTAAATACAAAGTGCACAAGGTGAAGAAGGAGAAAGGCAGCAACTGCAGCCTAGATGGAATTGTTATCTCCTCTTGTGGGCGCTACAGTGATCAACCTTACAAGATCAGCCCAATAGAAGCAAGAGTAACAAAAGGAAGAAAGAAAGAAAAGGTGATGGTAATGATAATACTAGTTGACAAACTATGTGCCAAACACTGTGCTAGATGCTTTATGCCAGGTAATTTAATAGAGAGGCAGTGTAGCATACTGGTATGTAAATGACCTTGGATCCAACTGCCTGGTTTCACAAGCTCAGCTATACCACTTACTACTTCTATGACTTTGGCCAAGTTACTTTCCGTCTTTTGTGTCTCAGCTTTCTCATCTGAGAAATGGGGATGATGTTAATTACCTCCATCATAGAGTTAGGAAAATTAAACAAGCTAATGTATTTAAAGTGCTTAAACCCGTGCCTACCACGCGGTAGGTGCCATTATAAGCTATTAATATTAACTCCATTTTACAAATCAGGAAACTAAGACTCACAGAGTTTAACTTTTATGTGGTCACATACCTATTAAATGAGGACATTTGAATTTAAACCGAGACCATCTAATGCCAGAGGCCATGTTCTTAACCTCCATACTACAGGAGGGAGTACTAGCTGGTCCTTTAAACTCACCTACTATCCTGGGAAAAAGAAAACCTGCAACATTTACAGAAAGTGACTGTTGGCCATTCACTAACTGTTAAAAACACTAAATAGGGGGAGAGAACTTGAAGGATTGTTATGTGGGAGATATTTTCCTTTTTAAAATATATTTTTATTGATTTCAGAGAGGAAGAGCGAGGGAGAAATAGAAACATCAATGATGAGAGAGAATCATTGATGGGCTGCCTCCTGCATTCCCCCTACTGGGGATCGAGCCTGCAACCCCGGGTATGTGCCCTTGACCAGAATCGAACCTGGGACCCTTGAGTCCACAGGCCAACGCTCTATCCACTGAGCCAAACTGGTTAGGGCAGGGAGATATTTTTCTTAAATTTATTCACAAAATGAAGACCATAGAGAGACAAAATGAGTGACTAGATAGTTTATTACAGTGAGCAGAGAAAACCAGAGAAGCCACGACACTTAACTGGGTATAAGGATTCCAGTTATTTGTATGGATCACATCTGTCTGGTAGCAGTAATAGTGAGCCTGTGTTCACTTGCCGGCTCTGAGGAAGTATCTGGGGACTTAAGCAATTCAGCAGAAGGGGAGCAATGAAGAAGAGAGGGCAGGTGACAGAAAATAAAATTACAAATGATGTGAGACAAAACAAATGCTTTTGACATTTCTGTTTCTGCATTAACATTGAAGTCAATCCTGCTGTACACAGGCAGATGGCACCAGTAAGAAGTGGTCACCACTGCCTGAAAAATACAGTAGATTCAAAGGTTAGCGGCACACCATTTCCATGCGGTATGTTTTGGGTTTTTTTGGTAGACTGAGTTTGAATATTGAAAAAATGCCCCTAATATGCATACACACCATTTTATTAAAACTCAATTTTTTTTTCATATGCTCTGGACAGATTCAAGTGGAGGCTCTGTCCAATTGGTGGGAAATGGACTTGGGAGACAAATGAACAGACACATATGATTACAGGCAAAATTGTTGAAATGGGAACTGGTTTCACTCTTTGTTTAAGCCTGGTCTCTCCCTCCTTTTCAAATGTTTGTTTTTGACACATACAAGGGAATTTTCCAGGCCAGAGCCTCCTGAGTGGTCAGCATGGGTCAGATTCCCACCCTGCTCTATTTCTAGCCCCCTCACATGCCCCTTGCAAAGAAACAGTCAGGAGGTGAGCTATAAACTTGTGAGAAAAAAACTGCAGGCTCGCCTCTGGGAGACCTAGCCTTGAACACCCTCGAGGAGCAGGGAACCTTGTCTAGGGCTTTTGTCCTTCATTACAGTAAGTTGTGACGTAAATGAAGTTTAAAGAGGCACACATTTCCCAGAAGATTAAAAAGGGCATTTACTCTGTTTCTTCATAATTTTAGGAGTAAAAGACTTCACAAGTCAAAGAAAAATGTTGTAACTGCAGGGAATTAAAGGAAAAAAGTAAAAAGGGGGAGAATAACAATAATATTGACACCACTTGAAGCAAGAAATACAGCATGTTATTGATTCAGCAAAGAACTCTAAATTAATCCAACAATGTAAATACACTTGAGAGTCAAATAAATGTCAGTCATGGGAAACAGTACAACACAAAAAATTTCACTTTCCTGGGGGCAGGGGATAATTTTTCTGCTGGAAGATTGACTTTAAAAAGCCTCGGGTCATTTGAATAAATTATGCAGCTCTTCGGGGCAAGTCTAACTTGGCTAGCAGAATTAAACACACTAAATTAAGGTAACTCACACTAAATTAAGGTTTTTTGGTGAATACCTATTGTGTATTGAGAGATTACATAAGAGTATACTAGTAGTTTAAAAGAACGGGTTTTTTTAAAAAGACATTCTTTAGAGGAATTTCACCTCTCTAGAAGGATATACAGTTCAGAAAAAGACCTTATTTGTCTCTCTTACTCCCACTCACAAACACAGATGAGGCTTTAAAGGAGAAAAGGAATTATTAAATGCAAAAGTCTGAATATACATGCCCTGGTTATAAAGGTCAGGTGCAGATCATGGAAGGCTTAAATATATGTGGGCCTTCCTTTTAGTTTAAGTTTCTCTCTCTCTCTCTCTCTCTCTCTCTCTCTCTCTCTCTCTCTCTCTCTCTCTCTCTCTCTCTGTTAATTCTCATCCAAGGATATTTTTTCCCACTGATTTTTAAAGAGAGTGGAAGAGAGGGAAGAGACAGAGACAGAGAGAAACATCCATGTTGACTGTTTGCCTCCCGCACGCACCCCGACGGGAACCAGCATCAAGATTGCAACCTAGGTATGTGCCCTTGACAGGAATCAAACCCGGGACCCTTCAGTCAGCCGGCCGGCGCGCTATCCACTGAGAAAAACCAGCTAGGCTAGTTTAAATTTTTCACATTTTATTTTTCCCCCACCCCAGCCACCTCTCTGAGTCCCTACCCAAACCGATAGGATTTCCACTTTTCCCAACTTGAACATACACACGTGCACACACTTAATACCAATGTTTCTTCAATTTGCTTACCCATAGGGAACCCTTATTTTAATTGCCACTAGACTTTTCCAAACCTGGGATCCCTGAAAAGAGGATAATTAAGAAGACTGCCCATTATTAATATGTCTTTGCAGATTCTTTTTGTGCCTGTCATTAGTTTCCACTATAATGAGAACAGGAACATCAGGTTGAAAACAAATGAGAAAAAAAATAAGGTCCTCTATTCAAAGCTAACAATCAGATTAACTGTTTTGTACAAACCAGCCTAAAACTTCGCTAAGATGGCCAATACGAGTACATCAAATTGACTGGCTGCCTAGTCTTCACATACAGAATGACCCAGAGGACTATTAAATCAGTTAACAAGGTTGAATCCATGCAGTGAAATAAGTGGATGCCTGACTCAGTACATTCCTGAGACCAGTTGCTTCCAGCTGAATCTGGTCCCAAGAATATAAGGAGAGGGAAGAGTTCCAATTTCATTCTGCTCCAAAGGCATCTGCAGGCCTGAGCATCATATTTAGACCAGGATCTCACAGGAGGCACCCTAGTTTTACCAAATAGCATCTCAATGCTATATAACCCAACAAGGGGAATTATAAATTGAAAATTATCTATATCTTTGGTTCACTTTCAAAATATTAGCTAACTGATCTGACATTTTTCCACACTTATCTGACTAAATTGATATGTAGAGTATCAGAATATACCACCTCAAAATATGCATAAAGTTTATTTTGAGCTAGAAACAATTGAGGAGAAAGAGGTACAAGAAAAAACTCTCTGCCCTCCCTCATTTGCCTAAAAGCAGAACACAAATTTGTAAACATGTCTCACTTTTCCTTACCAGAAAGAACAGAATTCTTTAAAAAAAAATGGTTTTATTGATTTTTAGGGAGAGAGATAGAAACATGAATGATAGAGAAACATCACTGATCAGCTGCCTCCAGCACACACTCCTCCTGGGAATCGAGCCCACAACCAGGCATGTGCCTGACTGGGAATCGAACCATTGACCTTTTGGTTCCTGGGTCAACACTCAACATCTGAGCCACACCAGCCGGGCAAGAACAGAACTTTTAATGGACAGGAGAACTTCTAGACTCTTATCAGTCCAGAGATGTGCACCAGGAAGAATCTACAAAACAAACCTTACTAAAGAATCCTATCTTCTATTAATTTCCCCCATATACTTACCTTCCTACAGTTTGCCACTTTAAAGCCTAAGCCTGTTTTCCTTTATCTTGTCATTTCTCTAAAAATGTATTGTCCTTTTGTTAAGATGCTATGTAAACCCAAGTAAACCACCACTTTGAGTTGAGTATCTCTGAGTTCTCCCACGTGAAACCACAATGCACTCTGTTTTTTACTATTTAATTTGCCTCTTTCTCTACTTAATTTGTACTTTCCAATGACCATAAAGCTTTTGTTCATTGTTTAAAGCACCCTCTCCATCTCCTTCCTGTTATCAATAAAAAGGGGAAATCTAGCTTGGTGACTATGCAATCAGACCAGAAAAGCTGATTACTGAAAAATTCTTATAGCAGAGATTATCATTCTAGAATCCAGATTGATGAATCTCCCAAACCATTCCCTCCACTAGTTGTGCCTCTATAAACCCTTACTTGTGGTAGCCACCCAATTCTACTGATACATTATTTTAGATACTAGATACCTGGCGCATGAAATTCATGTATGGGTAAGGTCCCTAAGCCTGGCCAGCAATCAGGGCCGATCAGGGCCTTCCTTCCCCAGCTGCCTGCTGCTGGCCGGGGCCTTCCTTCATTCCGTGCCACCCTCTGGTGGTCAGTTCACATCATAGTGAGCAATCAAACTCCCGGTCTCCCGGTCAAACTCCCAAGGGGACGCTTTGCATATTAGCCTTTTCTATAGATAGTATATTATTATTACTAATGAACTACAGTCAAGACCCTGCTTCAGGGACTTGACATTCAAGCTTTTGTTTGGTTAATTAGACAAATTCTTAAAGTTGGAGAGTGGGATAGGGGGAACAATGCCTCACTGTTTATGCCTACAACAAAGAAAGAGGGAAGGGGGTGAAATAATATCTCTTCAAAACAGGCCATCAGTTCAGACAGAATTATAAGAACAAATGGTTACTTGACTTTGTTTCAGGGACTCATTTGCCCCAACCTCTCCCTCAGGCTCCTAAAAGGATAGAAAAGCAATATAAAGTTGTACAGCACTGAATATATTTTGGTTTTGAGGTATAAAATGATTTAGAAAAATAAGCAGAGAGAACAAAATGACAGGAAGTTTGGGGATAGTGTTCTAGAAGGATTCTGGGGTCTTTATTCCAAGGAAATGAAAAATAAGAAACTTATAATTGGGAATTCTGAGACTGCTTGAGTTTTTAGAAGTTTATTCTACAGATATTTGCATTCATGGTTTTCAATATAGATTTGTAAAAATCTATACCTAAAAGCAGAATTTTTATTGCAAATAATATGCAATGTATCCCAAAAGAAAACAGTTCATGTTCAGATATATAGAAGTTGATAGAATTCCTTACATTTATGTTATTGTATATATTTCAGTATTAACACTCTTGTTTTTATATTGGTCCTATTTTATATCGGTCACACAATTGAAATTATTCACCTTGTATTAATTTTTTAAATGGATAATTCACATACCAAAAATTACCCATTTAAAATGTATGATTTAGTGGTCTTTTGTGTATTCACAAAGTTGTGCAACTATCACCACTATATAATTCCAGAATATTTTCATCACCTCTAAAAGAAACCTGATACCCATTAGCAGTTGCTCCCAACTCCCTGCCTCTACGAAACCTCTATTTTCCTTTTATTTTAAGCAATAACAACAACAAAAAATGAGCTGTAGCCTAGAAATTCCATAATACATTGTCTAGAGAAATAAATAACAAATCAATACATAAATGAACTTTAACAACAACATTGCATTACTATTTTCATTTTACTTTAGTTATTTTTCAATGGCATGAGTCTGTGACCCCACAGATTGCAGGAAACTAAACACTCATTTAGTGAGCATTTAGTACTGGTAGTGTAAGTCTGCTTCTCCCTAACTGTATACATTCTTGTTGAGTTATTTGTACTAGGATCCCAGTCAAAAGGTTTCTTTGGCGTTAATGCAAAAAATAAATGTTATGTAAATATCTCCAGGGTTGATTCCATCTGAAGGTCCCCAACCTTTGGGGGAAGAGAAGCCACTTTTCATTTCCCTGGACATGAAATCCCCTGGGGGTTGTTAAGGCAGTGCTGACACTAAAGAATATGAATAGAGTATGGGAGAGGACACTAGGCACTATGCTGGACACTCCACATTTCACATATACTTCTCAATGATCTTGAGAGACAGTCATTATCCTTATTTTATAAATGAAGAGAAATTAAGAGAATGGAGTACAAAGAGGTTAAATAACTTGCCCAAGGATAAACAGCTAGTAAATAATAGACCTGAGTAAGGTTCAAATCCCAGCCATTATTTTCACTATACCATTCTGTTAAACATGAGGCACAAGATGAATTAATTGCTCCAATTAAGAGGGCCTTCTAGCCTGGCCGGCATGGCTCAGTGGTTGAGCATCGACCTATGAACCAGGAGGTCACAGTTCGATTCCCTGTCAGGGCACATGCCCAGGTTGCAGCCTCAACCCCCAGTGTGGGGCATGCGGGAGGCAGCAGATCAATGATTCTCTCTCATCACTGATGTTTCTATCTTTCCCTCCTTTTCCTTTCCTCTCTGAAATCAATAAAAATATATTTTTAAATATATATCTATATATATCTATATCTATATATATATATCTATATCTATATCTATATCTATATCTATATATATATATATATATATAGAGAGAGAGAGAGAGAGAGAGAGAGAGAGAGAGAGAGAGAGAGATTTTTTAAGTAGGACTTCTAAACTTTCTGGGAATCTCTGGGTTAATGTCAATCAGAAAAATATTTTATAGATTAGCAGTGTAACTCAGCAAAGAGAATAATCAGTAAATATAATATACTTAGAGCAAATCTCACAAGTAAAATGTAAAAAGAACTTGTTTCTTTACTGACTTAATTCAAAGGTAAATGTCCATTGATAGCTAGATGAAGTCAATAAGGAATAAAGAGCTTGAATTGCAGCAGTTTAGATCTTTGTTTATATAATGTAATTGTAAAGATCTCTTTGAAGTACTGAGAAAGCTTTTTTAAGTCTAAAATGGTATCAATATATGAGAACAATATAAACATAATTTGTCCTACACTTTCAAAATAAATTTATTTTCTTCTATCAGGTTGTACATTTCTAAAAGTTTCTATTTTTTTCCCTTGAAATTTTTTTTAATATAGTTTATTGATTTTTTTACAGAGACAAAGGGAGAGGGATAGAGAGTTAGAAACATCGATGAGAGAGAAACATCAATCAGCTGCCTCCTGCACACTCCCCACTGGGGATGCGCCCACAACCAAGGCACATGCCCTTGACTGAATCGAACCTGGGAACCTTGAGTCCGCAGGCCAACGCTCTATCCACTGAGCCAAACCGGCCAGGGCTTCCCTTGAAATTTTAACAAATATTCTGAGAAGCACGAGGTTCTACAGGCCCTCCTATGTAAGACTTAGGACAAATAAGTCAAAGAGAAATGAGCGCTCCATTAAGTACCCAGCTAGCTAACTTAATAATGCCTTTCCACTGTGCAAGACAGCAAACCCTGGGCCATGAAGAACAGTAGAAGAGATAAGTGAAGAGAATCCAAGCTCATTGCTTCAGTTGTCAAAAAGTACAGTAGTCCTGCACTGGCCAAGTGGCTCGGCGGGTGTGTCATTCCATGCACCAAAAGGTTGAAGTTTCGGTTCCCAGTCAAAGCACATACCTAGGTTGTGTGTTTGTTCCCTAATGGGGATGCATATGGGAAGCAACCGATCAATGTTTCTCTCTCTCTTTCTCTTTCCCCTTTTCTCTCTCTAAAAATCAATAAAAGCATACCCTTGGATGAAGATTTTAAAAATTATTTTAAATGTACAGCAGTCCCCCCATAAGTGGTTTCACTTTGCAAAGTTTCTAAAAATGTTAAATGGAAAATTCCAGAAGTAAACAATTCAGAAGAATTGTGCACCATTATCAGTAACATGATAAAATCACACATCTTCTGTCCTGCCTGGGACGTAAAGCATTCCTTTCTCCAGTCCATTAGTCACTTCATAGCCCTCTTGGTTATCAGATCAGTTGAGAGAGAGGGGGGAGAGAAAAGAAGAAGAAGAAGAAGAAGAAGAAGAAGAAGAAGAAGAAGAAGAAGGAGGAGGAGGAGGAGGAGGAGGAGGAGGAGGAGGAGGAGGAGGAGGAGGAGGAGGAGGGGGAGGAGGAAGAAGAAGGAGAAGAAAGACCGCATTCACATAACTTTTCTTCCAGTATACTAGTATTATTATATATTTTATTTTAATATTGTTATTATTAATCTCTTACTGTGCTTAATTTATAAATTAAACTTTATCACAAGTATGCATGTATAGGGAAAACATTCTATATAATAAAAGCCTAATATGATAAGTGTCCGACCGTTCATTGAACCATTCAACCAGTCACTATGATGCGCACTGACCACCAGGGGGAAGACGCTCCAGCCAGTAAGTTAGCTTGCTGCTGGGGTCTGGCGGATTGGGACGGGGAGAGACGGGCCAGACATGCCCAGGAGGAATCCATGCACTGAGCTGGTTTCAGCACAATCCCAGCAGGCCATGCTGAGGGACACCACTGGTGCACAAATCTGTACATCAGGCCTCTAATTATATATATATTAGAGGCCCGGTGCACGAAATTTGTGCACTGGGTGGGGTGACCCTCATCCAGCCTGCACCCTCTCCAATCTGGGACCCCTGAGGATGTCCTACTGCTGGTTTAGGCCCTGTGGGATCAGGCCTAAACCAGCAGTTGTACATCCATCTCACAATCTGGGACTGCTGGCTCCTAACTGCTCGCCTGCCTGCCTGCCTGCCTGATTGCCCCTAACCACTTCTGCCTGCCAGCCTGATCATCCCCCAATGGCTCCTCTGCTGGCCTGATTAACATCTAACTCAGCCCGTTTGAAATAAATAAAACTATTAAAAAAAAAAAAGACTGTACCCTTTTATGTAAAGATGTTTACTTTGAATTTATATTAGTTCACACAAACACTCATCCATGCTTTTGTTCCGGCCCTCCGGTCCAGTTTAAGAACCCATTGTGGCCCTCGAGTCAAAAAGTTTGCCCACCCCTGATCTAACTGCTCTCCTGCCAGCCCAATCACCCCCAACTGCCCTCCCCTGCCAGCCTGATCTTGCCCCAAACTGCCCTCCCCTGCTGGCCTGATGGCCCCCAACTGCCCTCCCCTGCAGGCCTGGTCCCCCTCAACTTCCCTCCCCTGCTGGCCTGGTTAACCCCAAATGCCCTCCCCTGCTAACCTGATTTTGTCCCCAACTGCTCTCCCCTGCTGGCCTGATTGCCCCCAACTGCCCTTCCCTGCTGGCCTGATCGCTTCCAACTGCCTCTGCCTGCCTGATCACCCCTAACTGCCCTCCCCTGCAGGCCTGGTCCCCCCCCCAACTGCCCTCCCCTGCCAGCTTGGTTGCCCCCAAATGCCCTCCCCTGCTGGCCTGATCTTGTCCCCAACTGCCCTCCCCTGCTGGCCTGATCTCACCCCCAACTGCCCTCCTCTGCTGGACAATTTGGTTCTGATTGGTCGGTTTCTATGCCAGTCAGCATCAAAACCTCTGCCTCCTAGGCAGCCATTGGCTCCTCACAGTTCACCCAGATGTGGTTCTGATTGCTTGGTTTCTATGCTAGTCAGCATCAAAAGCTCTGCCTCTTAGGCAGCCATTGGCTCTTCACAGTTCACCTGGATTTGGTTCTGATTGGTTGGTTACTATGCCAATCAGCGTCAAAACCTCCGTCTCTTAGGCAACCATTGGCTCCCCACAGTTGATCCAGATTTGGTTCTGATTGGTCAGTTTCTATGTCAGTCAGTGTCAAAAGCTCTGCCTCCTAGGCAGCCATTGGCTCCTCACACATCACCCAGATTTGGTTCTGATTGGTCGGTTTCTATGCCAGTTAGCATCTCTGGGCCTATCAATGGGGCCTGATCAGAAAGTTGGGGCTGATCAGCAGCCCAGGTGGAGGCTTGGAGAGAAATGGAGGGGCGGCTGCTGGAGAGAAAGAGAGAGGCAAGTGCTGATCAACAGCTGCCACAGAGGCTACGGATCAGACCCTGCTTCTCTCTTCAAGCCTCTCTCTGGGCCTGATTCTAAGTCCCCTTAGCAGTCAGTGCTGGGTCACCTCGCCTGCAGCTGCTGCAGTCAGTGCTTGGTCACCTTGGCAACCCAGCTGCTGACTGCAGGACTGACTTCCGGTTGGTCGTGCCTCTGGTCATGACAGACCCAGGGTTTTTATATATTAGGATTTGTAGTTTAGTACTATCCAAGGTTTCAGGCATCCACTGGGGGTCTTGGGACATATCCCTTTTGGATAATCATTCATGTAAATCTTTGGGAATAATTAATTGATTTGAGCTGTTAATTATGGCAGTCCTGTATTTGTTTGGAGGTTCAAGCATGGAAACCAGGGAGAAGAATGGTCCTCCTCTCTCAAGGAAGGAAGAACATGGAGAATAAAGGAATGAAAAGTTATCTTCTTCACCAATTGGATAAAATATGGTCAGTACTAAAAAAGCTGGATTCAACATTTTATAATGACACCCCTCTGTGTGTTCATGTAGGATACTGTTGACATTATCCACAGCATTTTTATAGCTCAAGCTTCACTGAGGCACTCATTCTTCCAACAAACATTTTCCTAAGGCCTATCATGTACCAGGCTTGGGCGGGGTGCTAGAAATACAGAGATAAATGAAATTGCTCCCTGGTTCCCAGGAGTTTCCAGTCTAATTTATTTCAAAGAATAAACTTTCATTAAAATTTCTTTCTCTTTATGACTTTGTGAATATGAGAAAGCTTTAGAGGGAGTTTTTAGGATAAGGAGATTAGTGAAAATGAAAGAAAAGTGAGGTTCGCCAGTCCTTTGACATGTTTTCTACTAGGAACGGGGAATAAAAGCAGAATCTTTCAGAATCCAGAGTAGATTGGTGGCTATTGAGAGACTGATGTTGGTAATATATTTCCAGTTTGTCGCTGGGAGAGTTTATCTCTCTCTCTCTTTCTCTCTTCCTCCTCCAAATTCTCCTCCTCCTCCTCCTCCTCCTCCTCCTCCTCCTCCTCCTCTCTCATCCCTTTCCTTCTTGTTGCCTTTCCTCTCCTCTCAGCAATTCATCTTTGTATTTTGTCCTTGTTACTATTTTTATAACTTGTGTTGGGCAGACTGTAATGACAAATATATTTTTCCACATGGTACATATTCAAAGTGATAGGCACTCCATGGCCATCATTGGTCTCAAGGACCAGACAGTTCAAATGATTAGATAATCAACATATGGATCATATGGACAGATCAAGGTAATAATGTGGCTGATTGTCACAGTGGCTGAACTAGAAGGAACAATACAATTTGCTATGGGTTTATAGAAATAGGTTATATTATTACTCCAAATGGACTTAAGCATCCCACTGAGGATGACTCAATGTTCAGATTACAAGTAAAATGAGTAAAAAGGTGTTGAAATAGGTTACACCAAATACACTTTAAAAGATTTTGAATGCATCAAAATATTTTCACCCACATTTAATCATAAACAGTAGTTAAAAATGCAAGCCCTGAAGTCAGACATAGTCTTCGTCTCTGTTCTACCACTTACTAGCTGTGTGACCTTGGATAAGTTACTTTGCATCTCTGAACTCCAGTTTCCTTGTGTGGGTTTTTATATTAATTAAATGAGATAATGCATATAAAGCATTTAGCATTATAGATAGAATATAGTATATTCCATTAATATTTGCTTTTGAATTAAGCCCGTTATTGCTTGTCAAAAGCAAATAAGCCAAATAAATCACTATATTATTATGTTGTCACTATTTATGGAAATAAGATAAATGGATATTAAGTGATTCATGTTCATGTTTCTGCATATGTAAAATAGAAAAAATAACAGTACCTCCTCACATGTAATTATGAGGATTGTGTGAAATTCATTGTTAAAACGTTTCTATAGAGAGAAAGTACACAAAGCAGGCACTTAGTAAATGGTAGCATTTATAGACATTCTTGTTATTTTTGCTGCTGCTGTTTTGCTTATAATGATTCTTAAAATTAATAGTACTATTATTATTAAACAATAATTATTAATAATAATTATCTAAAACAGCCTAAACCGTTCTGCTCATGTTCTTTGACTTCTAAACAAAGTCATGAAGTATGGTCTAGAAATGACTAATAAAGACATTAGAATGAAAGATGCAGTTTATGTAGACAATCCTATCTAATAAAAGAGAAACATGGTAATTGGCGTAAGACCGCTACCCTTCCCATTGGCTAATCAGCGAGATATGCAAATTAACTGCCAGCCAAGATGGCTGCCGGCAGCCAGGCAGCTTGAAACTAACATGAGGCTTGCTTGGTTCAGTGACGGAGGACTCCAATGTTCCCCACCTGCGCTGCAGGCCTCTGAGCTGCAACTCTAAGCAACTATGTAACAAATATAGAAGCTAAACAAAACCCCAGAAACCTGCTTTAGTCCGCCGGGCTTCAGCCAGCAGGATCGCAACATTGTAAGCAAAGGCCAGAAACCTACTTTCAGCAGCGAAGGCCTAAGAGCTGGAGCCAAGCCTCAAAGCTAAAGCTGGCCCAGAATAAAAAAAAAAAAAAAAAAAAGAAAGAAAAAAAGGAGCGGTTGGGAGCTTCAGTCACCCCCAGCCTGAAAACAGCCCTCAGTCCCTCACCCAGACTGGCCAGGCACACCAGTGGGGACCTCCACCCTGAAGGGTGTGTGACCAGCTGCAAACAGCCATCATCCCCTCACCCAGGCTGGCCAGGCACCCCAGTGGGGACCCCCACCCTGATCCAGGACACCCTTCAGGGCAAACCAGCCGGCACCCACCCGTGCACCAGGCCTCTACCCTATATAGTAAAAGGGTAATATGCCTCCCAGCACTGGGATCAGCAGAGCCGCGAGGCCTCCCAGCACCGGGATCAGCATGACAGGGGGCAGCGCCCAAACCCCGTGATGGCCCTGAGGCTCTGTGTGTGACAGGGGGCGGGGCCACAACCTCCCTATCCACCCTGCTCTATTTGTGACAGGGCAAGGCGCCCCAAGCCCCTGATCAGCCCTGCTCTGTGCCTGATAGGGGGGAGCTCCCCAACCCCTTGATTGCCCTGTGGCTCTGTGTGTGACAGGGTGCGGCGACCCAACCCCCCCACCACAGGCCCTGCTCTGTGTGTGACAGAGTAGAGCCATAACCTCCCCATCGGCCCTGCCCCGAGTGCGAGAGTGGCGTTGCCCCAAACCCCTGATCAGCCCTGCTCTGTGGGTGATAGAGGGCAGCTCCCCAACCCCCTGATGGGCCCTGCTCTGTGCATGACAGGGGGCAGCACCCCAACCCCCTGATTGGCCCTGCTCTGTGCGTGACAGGGTATAGAGCCCCAACCCCCCTTATGGGCCCTGCTTTTTGAGTGACAAGGGGCAGTGCCCCAACCCCTGATTGGCCCTGCTCTGTGCGTGACAGGGGGTGGCGCCGCAACCTCCCCATCGACCCTGCCTTGAGTGTGACAGGGGGCGGTGCCCCAACCCCCCAATCGGCCCTACCCTGAGCGTGACTGAGGGTGGCATCACAACCTCCCGATCGGCCTGCTCTGTGCATGACAGGGGGCGGCGCCCCAACTCCCCAATCGGCCCTGCTCTGAGCCTGACCAGGGGCTGCACCTAGGGATTGGGCCTGCCCTCTGCCACCCGGGAGCGGGTCTAAGCCAGCAGGTCGTTATCTCCCGAGGGGTCCCAGACTGCGAGAGGGCACAGGCCAGGCTGAGGGACCCCCTCCCCCCCAAGAACACAAATTTTTGTGCACCGGGCCTCTAGTATGTATATAAATGTACAATCATGTAACTCCTCTATTCAAAAGTCCCCAGTAGCTTCTCCTCTCTTAACATGGCTTATGAGACCTTACCTGGTATAGTATGCATGCTCCCCTCCAACGCACATACACACCACCATCACCACTACTTCTAAGATCTCAACTCCTACCTCTTTCTTCCAATTTATTCCACTCCAGTCACACTGACTTTCTTGGTATGCCTCCTATTCCCCAAGCACACTCTGCCCTCAAAGCCTTCACAAATGTTATTCCCACTATATGACCTACTTCCTCAGTTCTTTTAGATCTCTGGTCAAATGTTACTTGATTAAAGAAACTTTTCCATCCCTCCCTAACTAAAATAGCCCTTATCATCATTTGATCTCTCTCTCTCTCTCTCTCTCTCTCTCTCTCTCTCTCTCTCTCTCTCTCTTCAAACAAGAAAGCAATAGCTATTAGCAGGAACTTTGCCCCTTTGGGTCACTAATATATTTATATGTCCTAGAGCCAAATTTGACACAAAGTGAAACTTTAATAAATATGTGTTGATTGAATGATTGTCACTTAACAAAATTGTTCTTTAATTAGAAGAGCTTTTTATTAGTTTGAAACAAAGAACCAGATAGAGAGAATTCTCATATCAGTTATACCTAGATTTCTGACAACCCTATTCAAAAATATGAATTTTTTAACCTACTATGGATCTAAAGATTTCTTTGCTATTTTTTTTCATTGTTGTTCCTACATTCAAAATAATACCACTGTTATGGCAAACATTTGTCATCATTGGGCTTTGATATATTAACATTTCAAAGTCTATTTAAAGTCATGTAATTGAAATGCAATCTGAAGCTCTCTTTTGCTAAACAAATTCATCAGCTGTAGGGCACAGAGCTTTATTTGTACTATTAAAACTGCATTTTAATTATTCAACTACTAATAAAAGAAATAATACCTTATATTATAAACTGTTTAGCAAAATTCCTAATTGTTCTTACTGAATAAGAAAAATTGCTTAATATCTATGCTCCAAGGCAGAATTCAACCAAATAGTTTCTAATTACAATATCTATTGCATCTGATATTAAATATAAAAGCCAAAGACCTTCATCAACTGACGTATTCATTTATTCAAAAAGCATCTCTGCCCTAGCCAGTTTGACTCAATGGAGCGAGCATAGTTCTGCAGACTAAAGGGTCCTGGGTTCGATTTCGGTCAAGAACATATGCCCTGGTTGCCAGTTCAATCCCCAGTGGGGGATGCGCAGGAGGCAGCCGATCAATGATTCTCTCATCATTGATGTTTCAATCTCTCCCTCTCCCTTTCTCTCTGAAATCAATAATAATAAAAAAAAAACTAAAAAGAACTCATTGTTAAAATTTTTCTAATTGTATAAAAAGGCATTTCTTAGGCATCTATTTTTATATGTTAGACACTGTGCCAAGCTCTAGAGTGTGAAACAAAAATGACCAGGAAGTTCTCAGCCCTTAAAAGGAAGTCTAAATTGTTTGAAGGAAATTAATACAAATATCAGCATTCAATGTGCATGCAAAGTGTGAAAGGAAAACTAACATTGTTTGGGCCAAAGTTTCAAAGATGAAGTAACTGGACCTAGGTCATGAGGGATTGGTAGGTCAATTAGGTATAAAAAAATGGAAGAAAAAAACTTAAACAGAGGATGCAAAGGTGGGGAGGTACAAACTGAGATTGACTTTCGAAGGAATAAGAAGACATTTGGTGGAATTGGGCTTAGGCCACTGTTTCTCAAACTGAGACATGATTATCAATTACTGGTTAAAACTTTCAATTCTTAGAAACCACTGCCAGATGTCAAAAGATATGGCCCAAGAATCTATAGCATTTTTAATTAGCTTCTGACCTGATTCTGCTGCACACTAAATGTCAGAACCAGGTGGTTAGAGAAGAGGAAGAAAAATAGAAGTAGAGAACAATAACCTGGAAAATACTAGTACAGGGTGGGACAAAAGTAGGTTCACAGTTGTTTGTATGGAAAATAATGCTATAATTAATAAATAATAATATAAGAATAACTCTGTGTTTCCTGTACTTGCAACTGTGAAACTACTTTTGCTCCACCCTACATATGTCAAAGCATTACTACATAGGGACTTTATAACCCTACTGTGGAGTTTAGATTTAATCTACTCATTATGGGGAAGTTTCAGACAGAAAATTAGCATACATCATTTCTTTAAAAAATGACTGGACAACAATGGGCAGGATAAATAGGTGTGGATGAAATTATAACTATGCAGACATGTTAGGAGATTTGGTGTAAAAGTCCACACTCTATGCTTGTCACCAAACTCAAATATGATTTGAAATTCAGCATTAAAAATAGTTTTAAAAATCTATGGTTGTGGTATGTACAGAATTTGTTGTTTGGTTTGAAAGAAAGGCTGTTTAGGTTAATCCATTGCTGTCACTTCTTAAAAATGTGTGACATTTTCTCCTGTTATGATACAATCTATAGAAAGACAATGTTGATCTGTGAAAATAAATTTATTTAGCTTGCATATGGATTTATTCTGTGAATACAATTGATCAGAAATAACTTTTGATTTACATTTTCTATTGATGACTCTTTGAAGTTAATATCTTTAACAGGCTCCTCAAACTCCTTATACTTTTTTTAAAGTACATGTTTACTGACTTCAGATAGGAAGGGAGAGAGAAATAGAAACATCAATGATGAGAGACAATCATCGATTGGCTGCCACCTGCACACCCCCAACTGGGGATGGAGCCCGCAACCTGAGCACATGCGCTTGACCGGAATCGAACCCAGGACCCCTCAGTCCACAGGCTGACGCTCTATCCACTGAGCCAAACCAGCCAGGGCTATAATTTTTTAATAACCTTAAGATTAGCATGTTTCTGACCAAATGTCTAGATATAACTACATCTCATTCCTCCTGAATTTCTAAAGCTTCACATTTTCTACCTGTGTGAATAAACCTGTGAAGTGTGAGAGAAACAGTTGACTTTTCCTCTCTAGGTTGATACAGTTCTACCAGCTAAAGTCCTCAGACTTGGCATTTATGAAATTTCGTTTCAAGAGTATTGTTCATGGAAATGTTACTCAATAAAAGAGGTAACCATCACACAAACAGAAGCAAATTTTCTATTATACTCTTTGGTTGATATATTAATGCTGCTGCTAAAAATAACTGTGTTAATAATAACTACTATTTCTTCAGTCCCTACTATGTGTTAGGAACTGTATTAAGTAAACATGTTACAAGCACCATTGTCTCTCATTTAACCCTCACAACAACACTTTGAGGTAAGAACTACTACTATGAGTCTCACTTTCCAGGTAACTGGGACAATCTGACCAATGTCAATCAGCTGATAAGTGACAAACACAAGATTGGCATTCAGGTCTGCCTGTCTCAAGAAATGACATTCTTGCCCTAACCGGTTTGGCTCAGTGCATAGAGCATCGGCCTGCAGACTGAAAGGTCCCAGGTTCGATTCTGGTCAAGGGCATGTACCTGGGTTGCGGGCACATCCCCAGTAGGAGATGTGCAGAAGGCAGCTGATCAATGTTTCTCTCTCATCAATGTTTCTAACTCTCTATCTCTCTCCCTTCCTCTCTGTAAAAAATCAATAAAATATATTTAAAAAAAAAAAGAAAAAAGAAATGACATTCTTGACTCCCACCCTATGGAACACCATGTTGACTGAGTTTAACTCTACCTAGTTTCCTTGTGATAATGAGTCATTACCATGCTTCATACATTTCTTTGTTCTAAGATGTCAAAAGGTCCTGTGATCCTGACTTCCGAAGATCCAGGGATTAGGGATTTCCCTTGAGACTATTTTAGCTTATTGTGAGTTATTCTCCATAAATATATGCAAACTTTAATTTCTTGTAAATGTCCTAAATTGCTTCATGTATACTTTCTTTCCCTAGGGATACACTACATCAAAGCTAAAAACCTACTCCCCTTCTCACATTAAATCACTGCTGACATGGAGAGCTCTCAAAGGGAACCATAGTCCACACTGACAGCATCTCAAAATTTAGACAGTCTGAGCTATAGGAATTCTGAGCATCCACTTTTCCTCATCATAATAGTAATAGTAAAAATACTTGACATTAATGTTTTTCAAGTTCTGTCACCTCTGTTATCTTAGTCAATACTCACAAAAACAAAGTGGGCAAGATAGAAATTATGTTGACTTATTACATGGCAAATAACACTCAAGAGCAGTTAAGTGATTTGGTTAATGTCATATGACTAATACATCTCCTATCCCTATGCCAGTTCTCATCCAGCCCCTTTAGCATTTCTTCTCAATATAATTTTTAACACAAATATATGATAAATAATTCACACTAAAGGAAATAATAATAGATGTTTTTCATTTAATCAGTCTCCAAGTTAGTTTTTGTATATGCCACATATATAATGGTCAAAAAAACCTTATACAGCAAGTGCTATTATACACATTTATTCAACTGAAATAACAAAGCTAGGAAGTGGTAGAGCTGAATTTAATTGTAGATGTTTGACCCCAAAGTACATGGTCTTTCACTAAGTGAAAAGAGTAAATGAACACAAAAAAAAGTGTTCATACCTCCTAATATTCAAGTAAATTACAATTATAGCAATCTTTTATTTTCCCTTTTTTCAGCTTACTAAAATAGTAAAAAATAACACTCCAAATCAATGAGCTTTTATTAGTCAATGGTGGGATTAATAACTGCCACACTTTTGGAAAGCAATATGACCATACTTAGCAAAATCAATTATTCTACCCTTAATAATGTATTCCAAAGAATTAACTCATCAGAAATAATATATACTTGCTGAAAGCCATTGTATCATAATTTATAAAAACAAAAATTGGAAGCTACTGCTAACTAGTTTTCTGCATATTACTATTACAATATTGATATAATAAAATATGATTACTGAAAAGCTGTGTACAAAATAAAAATGTTTAAATATTTAGTTAAAATAGTATAAACCAAAATTGGGTCTACTGGTTAGACACTTGAAAAAATAATGCTAAATCAAGTTGGATCCCCAATTCCCAATTTATATGAAAATAAATTCCAGGTGAATAAAAAATTTGAACATAAAAAGCCAAAGTATAAAAACAGCAAAAAGAGGTCTTTTTAAGCCTAACACAAAATCCAGAAGCCATCAGATGAAAAACTAATAAATTTAAACACCTAAATGTTTTTATAATTCTGCATGTCAAGAAAATACTGTTAAAAAGTAAAAAAAAAAAAAAAAAATACACACTGGGAAAATGGGTAAATGCAATACACACAACAAAAGGCTAATCTCCTTAACATATAAAGAGCTCCTATAAACCAATAAGAAAAAGATAACCAAACTAATAGAAATATAAAGGAAAGTCATGAACAGAGTTCACAGAAAAGGAAAAAAATGTCCAACAAATTTTTAAAAATTGTCAAATTCACTAATAGAGTACCATAAAAATTACAAGATATCATTTCTCAACTATACTGTTTGAGATTTTGTAAAAGTTTAATAATATACTACATTGATGAATTGAGTACACATACATTGTTGGATAGAATCTAAATTGGAACCATTTCTATAGAGGAATATTTAGTAATGATGAATACATCCTTTGTACCAACAACTTATTTTATGGATCTACCTGTATATATATGCAAAAAATTATGTACAAAGATATTCATTACAGTATTGTTTATAACCAAAAATTAAAAAGAACCTAAGCACTCATCTATAGGAGATTATTAAATGAAAAGATATTCATATAATGGACAATTATGCACCTGTTCAAAAGAACACAGATGCCGTAGCCAGTTTGGCTCAGTGGACAGAGCGTCGGCCTGCAGACTGAAAGGTCCTGGGTTCGATTCCGGTCAAGGGCATGTACCTGGGTTGCGGGCACATCCCCGGTGGGGGGCGTGCAGGAGGCAGCTGATCGATGTCTCTCTCTCATCGATGTTTCTAACCCTCTATCCCTCTCCCTTCCTCTCTGTAAAAAATCAATAAAATATTAAAAAAAAGAACACAGAGGTGCTGAATGTTGTTATATGAAACAATTTTCAAGATAAATTATTAACTGAAAAATACATAGTGCAGATACTTCTGGTTTCTGGTCCAGCATGGATGGAGCTTAGATGTCCTCACTTCATCCTAACAACTAAAAGGCTGAACAAGCTGAAAAATAAAATATTTTTCTTACCTTTGTCAGAGAAGTGAGGGAAAACCACTGCCCCCAAAATTGGAGTGGCAGAGAGAATATAATCACAACTTACTGGAGGAGAAAACCATATGGAAACCAGTACCAAAGACAGGAAAATCTGAACTGGCAAATTGATGAATTTACAAATCACAGTAGGATCAGTGTGGACATGTCTGAAAGTTAAAAACTTCAGGGAAGGCCAATTCGTAGGATAGTCCCCACACTTGTTTGAGTTTTACCTCAAGGAACTCTCCCAGGTTCTCACAGTGTACATGAAAGAAAAATCTCCTTGTGCTTCCCACAAGAGAAGGGAAAATGTAACCATTATGAAATACACCAGAGGGTTTTGCTCTTTTTAATAAGGCCTGCCCTCAAGAGAAACTATTTTCCCAGAGCTTAACATTCCCGAGTTTTATTAGAGTTTCACTAACCTGGAGGAAGGGAAATATCCCGCTCCTGCTCCCCTAGCCATCCTGTCTCAACTAAGAAGAGGATAAAACTGAGAAACACTTTTTTAATTTTTTTTGCTTGTTTATTTAAATCTATCTTTATTGTTGAAAGTATTACAGGTGTCCCATTTTTTCCCCATTGACCTGTTACACCTCGCACATGCCCTCCCCAGGCCTTCATCACACTTTTGTCTGTGTCCATGGGTTATGCATATATGCATACAAGTTCTTTGGTTAATCTCTTCCTGCCCCCCTCCCCTCTGAGATCTGTCAGTCTGTTTTATGCATACATGTCTCTGGATCTATTTTGTTCGTCATTTTATTTTGTTCATTAGATTCCACATATAAGTGAGATTATGTGATGTTGTCTTTCTCTGACTGGCTTATTTTGATTAGCATAATACTCTCCAGGTCCCTCTTTCTGTCTCAAAGGGTAAGAAAAACACTTTTAAACTTCACAGCCCAGGAGCATGGGCTCACAAAAGACTTAAAACTAATCATGGCACTATAGAATGGTCCATTTACCAGAGTTCCTTTTGCACAGTATATTATGTCCAGCTTTCAACAAAAACTTACAAAGCATACTAAAAGGCAAAAAACACAGTTTGAGAGATAACGAAAGCATTAGAACTCCACTCACATATGGCAGGAATGTTGGGATGATCAGACTGGGAATTTAAAATAACCATGATTAATGTGCCAAGGATCTAAGGCAAAAAGTAGACAACATGTAAAAATATCTGTGTAATAGAAGCAGAAAGAAGTAAAATCTAAGAAAAAAAACGAAATGCTAGAGAAGGTCTCCCCTGAGACGTGAAGGGTCTTAGCATCACACCAGGCCCCCCAGCCCAGGATTCCAGTAGCAGGAAGGGAAGTTATTATTACTTTGGGAAGTAAAAACCAGTGGGGATTGTGGCTGAGTGAGATGGAGGGCTGCTGGAGTCCTAGGTGTTCCTCTTAAAGGTCACACACATGGACTTACTCAGACTCACTCCACTCACTCTGAGTTCCAGAGCTGGAGCAGTAGTTAAAAAATGGGGATATCTGTAATACTTTCAACAATAAAGATAAATTAAATTTAATAATAATAAAACAATACTTTATTAATTAATTAATTTAATTTTTTTAAAGGCACCAGAGACATACAGAGATGAAATGAATTGTCTGGCATCAGAATGAGAGCTAGAAGGGCAACTTTCTCCCAGAAAGAAATGCTAAAAGAGGACATTGTTCCTTTTATGAGTCTCCACACACACACACACACACACGGAGCTAGCACATCTGAGTCTCCATCAACCTGGCTAACACTGTTCCCCTTGACCTGGTAATTCCAAGACCCCTGTCCCACCCAACTTGCATGCCCTCCCAAACTGTTTCTAGTGGCTTTTCCATAGTACTGGCCCGTGTTGGATCATACTTCAAACTTTCCTAAAATCTCTCAAACAGGCAGCCTCTGACCTTTGCTAAGTGGCCCCAGGCCCAACACTAGCAGTAGCCAGCCTTGGTTCACAGCTTGGCATTGCCTGGGCATCTCCAAATGAGCACAAGAAGCAGCCATCTTCAGATCACTCTGTAGCTCATGCTGGGTGGCCCTGAGCAGGACACAGATGGAGACAGACTTTGACCTGTACTTCCCAGGAAGCTCCAGATCCAGCATGCCAGATGGACAGCTTTAGGCCAATTCGAACCACCACAAGCGACACATTCAAGGGGAAAACTCAGAAGGCACCAGAACCCCACTGAAGTAAGTCCTGCTCTGTGGGTCAGCCCTGCACACAAGATCCTCCACAGTGGCCACAGCCAGTCCTTACAACCAATTGACCTGGGAGTATATTACTCTCCTTGTGGTGCCAAGAGCAATCAAGGCTCAATTACAAGAGGAGGGTGTACACAGCCCACAAGGGGGAGCACCTAGAGAGCCCAGCTAGGGAAATCAGGGAGGCTGTGCCACTGACCCTACAGGACACCTACTACACAAGGCCACTCTACCAAACCCAGGATACATAACAGCTCTACCTAATACATAGAAACAAACCACAGGGAGGTAGCCAAAATGAGGAGACAAAGAAATATGTTCCAAATGACAGAACAGAACAAAACTCCAGAAAAAGAACTAACCAAATGGAGATAAGCAATTTACCAGCTGCAGAGTTCAAAACAATGGTTATGCCCTAGCTGGTTTGGCTCAATGGATAGAGCGTCAGCCTGCGGACTGAAGGGTCCCAGCCGATTACGGCCAAAGGCACATGCCTGGGTTCTGGGCTTGATCCCCAGTAGGGGGCATGCAGGAGGCAGCCAATCAATGATTCTCTCTCATCATTGATGTTTCTATTTCTCCCTCTCCCTTCTTCTCTAAAATATATATATATATAATAAATTTTTTAAAAATGGTTATAAGGATGCTCAATGAACTTAAGGGAAGAGTAGATAAACTTAGTGAGGACTTCAACAAAGAGATAGGAAAGATAAAAATGGAAATAGAAACATAAAAAAAAACTAGTCAGAAATTAATAATACATTAACTGAAATGAAGAATGCATTACAGGCTATCAATAGTGGAGTAAATGAAGAAGACTATCAAATAAGAAATTTGGAAGATAAGGAAACAGTAGACACTCAATCAGAACAGCAAAAAGAAAAAATAATTTAAAAATATGAGGATAGTATAAGGAGCCTCTGGAACAACTTCAATAGTAGCCACATTCACAACGTGGGAGTGCAAGAAGGAGAAGAGAGAGAGCAAGAAATTGAAAACCTATGTTTAAAAAATAATGGCCAAAAATGTCCATAACCTGATAAAGGAAATATACATACTAGTCCAGGAAGTGCAGAGTCCCAAACAAGATTAACCCTAAAAGGCCCACACCAAGACAATTTATAATTGGGGAGGTGAACACACAATACATTATACAGATGATATGGAATAAAATTGTGCACCTGAAACCTGTATAATTTTGTTAACAAGTGTCACTCCAATAAATTCAATAAAAAGGAAAAAAGACACATCATAATTCAAATACCAAAGGTTAAAAACAAAGAGAGAATCTTAAAGGCAGCAAGAGAAAAGCACTTAATTACCTACAAGGAAGCTAACATAACATGGTCAGTTGACTCCTCAAGAGAAACTTTCCAGGCCAGAAGGGATCAACAAGAAATATTCAAAGTGATGACAAATAAGGACCTACAATCAATATTATTCTACCCAGCAAAGCTATCATTAAGATCGATGGAGAGATAAACAGCTTCCCAGATAAGAAAAGGATAAGGAGTTCATGATCACTAAACTAGTATTACAAGAAATGTTAAAGGGTCTTCTTGAAGAAGAATATTTTTAAGAAGATCAAAAATACAAATAATAAAATGGCAATAAATACATATCAACCAATGATTACTTTAGATGCAAATGGATTAAATGCTCCATTCAAAAGACATATGAAGGCTGAATGGATAATAGAACAAGACCCTTACAAATGTTGTCTACAAGAGACTCACTTGAAATTGAAAGACACACCGACTAAAAGTAATAATAATAATAATAAAGGGATAGAAAAAGATATTTCATGAAAATGGAAACAATCAAAAAAGCTGGGGTAGCAATATTTATACCAGACTTTAAAACAAAGGAAATATGGCAAAAGACAAAAAAGTACCCAGCAATTCCGCTTCTGGGTATTTATCCAAAGAAACCCAAAACACTAAATCAGAAAACATATATTTCCATATGTTTTTGCAGCATTATTTACATTTGCCAAAATATGGAAGCAACCTAAGTGTCTATTAATAGATGAATGAATAAAGAAGAAATGGTACATTTATCAAGTGGAATATGATTCAGCCATAAAAAAGAATGTAATATTTTCATCTGCAACAACATGGATGGACCTGAAGGGTATTGTACTGAGTGAAATAAATCAGATAGAGAAAGATAAATGCCAGATGATTTCACTTGTATGTGGAATCTTAAAAATAAATAGATAGATAAATAACAAGCAGAACCAAAACAGACTTATAAATACAGAGAATGTTTTGATAGTTGTCAGATGGGAGGGACTTTGGGGATATAGGTGAAAAAGGTGAAGAAATTAAGAAGTACAAACTGGCATTGCTCAGTGATTGAGCATTGACCTATGAATCAGGAGGCCATGATTGGATTCCAGGTCAGAGCACTTGCCCAAGTTGTGTACTCAATCCCCAGTCAGAGGCATGGGGGAGGCGGCCAATCAATGGCTCTCTCTCATCATTGATGTTTTTGTCTCTCCCTCTTCCATCCTCTCTGAAATCAATAAAAATAAGTTTTTTTTTAAAAAAAAGAAGTACAAATTGGTAGTTACAGAATAGTCATGAAGCTATAAAGTACAGCACAGGGAATATAGTCAATAATATTGTAATAATGATGTATGGTATCAGATGGGTACTAGATTTATTGGGGTGATCACATAGTGAGTTATATAATGTTTAGTCACTGAGTTGTACACCTTAAACTAATATAATATTTTATGTAAACTGTAATTAAAAAATAAAAAATTATTATAGAAAATGCTAGAGGTCAGAAACAATGCAGCAAAAATAAAAAATGCATTTAAACGGCTTATTACTAGAATAAACACAGCTAAGGAAAGAATTCCTGAGCTCGAGGATGAACCAATAGAAACTTCCAAAACTGAAAAGCAAAGAGAAAAAAGACTGGAAAAAACACACAGAACATCATATCCAAGAATAGTAGGACAACTATAAAGGTATAACTTATGCATAATGAGAATATCAGATGAATAAAAAGAAAAAAAATATTTGAAACAATAGGGGTGTAAATTTAACCCCAATTAATGTCCAACACCAAACCACACAGAGCCAGGAAGCTAAGAGAACACAAATCTGGATTTTAAAAAAAAAAAAAACTACATTAAGGCATATCATATTCAAATTTCAGAAAATCAAAGAAAAAAATCTTGAAAGAGGGAAAATCCTTTTACCTTACAGAAGCAATTTTCAACTGGTGTGCCTCAGAATTTTTAAAGCATACAATATCTGACTATTTGTCAGGGGCACTGACCTCTTATCTTTAAGATTGTCAAATTAAAAAATTCCAACAGCCAACAAAACAATAGCTATCCAGTGTGAATGAATCAAAATTATATCTTTTTTTGTCCGATCAGCAAAAAAATATACCTTTGGTGTGCTGCAGAATTTAGTAATTAGTTTGTGTGCCATGAGATGAAAAGAGTTGAAAATCGCTGCCTTAGAGAAACAAAGCTAAGAATTACATCAGACTTCTCAGCACCATACAAACAAAAGAGTGGAGTGAATTATGTTAAGTGTTGAAAGAAAAAAAAATACAAACCTGGAATTCTGTACCCTGAGAAATTATTCTTCAAAAGTGACAAAGAAACAAGAACTTTCTCTGACAAATAAAAATTGAGGAAATTTGTTCAATAAGCTTGCCTTGCAAGAAATGTAAAAGAGGTTCTTAAGACAGAAGGAAAATGATATATGATAAATTTGAATCTATATAAAGAAAGAAAAAGCATTGGAGAAAAAATGAAGGTAAAATTAAAACTTTCATTTTTCTTATTCTAAATTGATCTAACAGATACTCACTTGTTCAAGATAAATAATAGCAACAAAATTAGCATATATATATATATATACACACTAGAGGCCTGATGCACGAAATTCATGCAAGGGGCTCGGCCCTGGCAGCCCTGGCTTCCCTGGCCAGCCCTCGCAGCCTCGGCTGGCCCTCGGAGCTGTGGCTTCATCCAGAAGGTCATCCAGACAATCGTTCAGAATGTCATCCAGATGGTCGTTCAGCTGTTCAGTCAAATTAGCATATTAGCTCTTTATTATAAAGGACTAGAGGCCCAATGCATGAAATTTGTGCACTGGGAGGGGGGGTCCCTCAGCCTGCACCCTCTCCAATCTGGGACCCCTCGGGGGAAGTCCGACTGCCGGCTTAGGCCCAATCCCTGTGGGACATCCCTCTCACAATCCGGGACTGCTGGCTCCCAACCACTCGCCTGCCTGCCTGCCTAATTGCCCCTAGCAGCTTCTGCCTGCCAGCCTGATCACCCCTTAACCACTCCCCTGCCAGCCTGATCGATACCTAACTGCTCCCCTGCCAGCCCAATCACCCCCAACTGCCCTCCCATGGAGGCCCAGGCCCCCCCAACTGCCCTCCCCTGCCGACCATCTTGTGGTTGTGAGTGCCGCCATCTTTGAGGGTGTGGCAGTCAATTAGCATATTCCTTCCTTATTGGCTGAGGGTGCCACCATCTTTTGTGATGGTGTGAGGGTCAATTAACATATTCCCTCTTTATTAGATAGGTCTAGAGGCCCAGTGTATGGATTCATGCACCAGTGGGGTCCCTCAGCATGGCCTGAGGGGATCAGGCAGAATCCGGCAGTCCAACATCTCTTGAGGGATATAGTAGTGTGCAGAGTGGCTGGTGGCTGGGGAGGAGCCAAAGCCCAGGGTGCTGTGTCACTCCCACTCATCATAGCGCCATTGTGCTTGCCTCCGCCACCACTCAGTAGGCTTGCTGCCACTCTACTGCAGTCTCCGCACGCCCATCCTAGGGCAATACCGGCCCACCCATCACCGAGAAGTGGCCATGGGCTCATGCCAGTCAGTCCCGATGATGGACCCGATGCCGGTCCTGCTCTGGATGGGGTAGGGGTGTGCGGGGAGAGCATCTGCAGGAGAGGCTCGCACCGCCGCAGCAGTGCTCGCCAGCCATGAGCCTGGCGTCTGGCACCCGTCAGTCAGCTGAGCAGCACTCCCACTGTGGGAGCGCAGTGACCACCAGTGGGCAGCACCTGCATTGAGCATCATAGCGACAAGTCGAACGGTCGAACGGTCGCTTAGGCTTATATATATATACTAGAGGCCCAGTGCACAAAAATTTGTGCACTCGGGGGAGGGGGGTCCCTCAGCCCGGCCTGTGCTCTTTCGTAGTCTGGGACCCCTCGGGGGTGACCACTTGCTGGCTTAGGCCTGCTCCCCAGGGGATTGGGCCTAAGCTGGCAGTCAGACATCCCTCTGGCAGCCCAGGAGCCCTCGGGGGATGTCCACTTGCCAGCGGGGAGCAGACCTAAGCTGCAGTCAGACATCCTTAGTGCTGCTGAGGAGGCGGGAGAGGCTCCCACCACCACCGCTGTACTGGCAGCCATCAGCCTGGCTTGTGGCTGAGCAGAGCTCCTCCCATGTGAGAGTGCCCTGACCACCAGAGGGCAGCTCCTGCACTGAGCGTCTGCCCCCTGGTGGTCAGTGTGTGTCATAGTGACCAGTCATTCCCAGTCTTTCTGCTGTTAGGGTCAGTTTGCATATTACCCTTTTACTATATAGGATAGAGGCCTGGTGCACAGATGAGAGCGGGCTGGTTTGCCCTGAATGGTGTCCCGGATCAGGGTGGGGGTCCCACTTGGGTGACTGGCCAGCCTGGATGACGGGCTGATGGCTGTTTGGAGCTGGTCACACCCCCTTCAGGGTGGGGGTCCCCACTAGGGTGCCTGGCCCGTCTGGGTGAGTGGCTGAGGGCCATTTTCAGGCTGGTGGGCAACTGAAGCTCCCAGACTCTCCTTTTTTTCTGTTTTGGTTTTTTTTTTTTTTCATTCTGGGATTTATTTACCTTCTATAGCTGTCACTGGAGCTGAGAGCTGGTTCCAGCTCCGAGACTGCGGCTGGCTGAAAGCAGGTATCTGGGTTTGTTTAGCTTCTATAATTGCAACATTGTTTCTTAGAGTGCAGCTCAGAGCCCAGCAGCGGCAGGCAGGGAACGTTGGCTTCCTCCATCACTGGAGCAACCAAGCCTCCTGTTAGCTTCAGCTGCCTGGCTGCCGGCCGCCATCTTGGTTGGCAGTTAATTTGCATATCACCCTGATTAGCCAATGGGAAGCGTGTCAGAGGTATGGTTAATTACTATGTTTGTCTATTATTAGATAGGATATATATATATATATATATATATATATATATATATATATATGTAAGTGAAATGAATGACAGCAAAGATATAAGGGATAGGAGAAAAGAACTGGGAATATTTTGTTATGATAGCTACTTGCATTAGTGAAATTGTATAATGTTATTTGAAAGTGGACTTGAGCCCAGCCAGTATGGCTCAGTGGTTGAGCCTTGACTATGAACAAGAGGTCACAGTTCAATTCCTGGTCAAGTCACATGCCCAGGTTGTGGTTTCAATCCCTAGGAGGGGGTGTGCAGGAGGCAGCCCATCGATGATTCTCTCTCATCATTGATGTCTCTATCTCTCCCTCCCTCTCCCTTCCTCTCTGAAATCAATAAAAAATAAATAAAAACAAAGAAAGCAGACTTGGGTTTGGTGTGTGTATTACAAACTCTAGGGCAACCTCTAAAGAAAGTAAAGAAAGAAGTATAACTGATATGCTAAGAAAGGAATGGAAATTGAATCATACAAAATGCTCAATTAAAGCCACAAAGGCAAAAAAAAAAAAAAAAGAATGGGAGATAAAGATAGGTATAAAGGACAAGGACAGCTAATAAAAAACAGTAACAAATATGACAGATATTAATTCAACCATATTAATAATTCATATGCTATATGATTCATCCACTTAAGTCCACAATGCAATGTTTTGGGGTGTCATATTAAGTTTTAACTTTTTGTAAAATATCTATAATAATAAAAGGGTAATATGCTAATTGGACCAGACATCTTCCAGATGTCCTTCCTGACCAAGCCAGGGCCTGAGGGAAGCCAACCCGGGACCCAGGTGCCTGCAGGCAGCCCGAGGGAAGCCAGCCTTGGTTCCGGGTGCCTGCCAGCAGCCAGAATAGGGAAGCCTGGGTCCCGGGTCCCGGGTCCCAGGTGCAGGAGGGAAGCCGGTGCTAGCAGCCCAGGTCCCGGGTGCCAGAGAGAAGCCGGTGCCAGCCATCAGGGGAAGGAAGTCCTACTCTTGCACAAATTTTCGTGCATTGGGCCTCTAGCATATAACATAAAATGTGCCATTTAAAAAATACATGGAGCAAAAATGTGTATTTTTTCACTAATCACTCAGGGTGCTTTTTCCCACTAAAAACCCTGGTGAAGCTTCAGAATCCTTCTCAACATAGTATTCCAGCTTTCACCACTACTGAACCAGAGCAGTCCCAAATGAAAAATATAATTGCAAGTATGCAAAGAAATGTACACACTGAAAATATCTTACATTAGAGATCTCTCTATATACAAGATTTTCCAAGCATCTTGGCTATTACATTAAACAATGTACCTTTTAAATGGTACTTTCCCAGAAAATATAATTAAAACAAAGATGAATAAATATGCTAAAATGAACCATGTTGCTATGATTTCTGATTGTTTAAATTTCTTTGCCAGATTAAGGACAAGAAAAACAGCATTTAAGAACTTATATACTTACCCATATGTGGAATATTCCAAACTATGTACCATTTCAACATATCCTGGCAGGTTATCTAACAATGCTGCAACATTTTTAAAGTAGTACGACTGCCAAATCTCACAGTGTGGGATCCAGATGTGGAAGGTATTTGGAATCTTGTATTTTCTTCTAGGCAAACCTGGGATCAGTCCATGTGAAAGAATTCCAGCTTCCTCACCCCTGGAGTGTAGGTTAGTAACCATGACTGGTGGTATGCATGGCTGGTGGCTCTAGTACAAGAATGATCCTATCTCGCATTTGCAACTAGCCAAAGATTTGTAAAGAGCCTTTCTTGGCAGAAAGTCATTTTCAATCTAAGTCAAATGCTCAAGTTCATGGCATTTCTTTATCAAAGTGAGTAGATATTATGGTTTTGCAATCTCCAACACGCACGCACACTTCCAAGCACGCACGCGTGTGCACACACATATGCATACCCCCTCCATTGCTCTAATCCCATTCTCCCTTTAGGAGAAGCAGAGAGGTAACACTTTCTCATATTTCATGGTCTAGAATTAAAATTTATCTGACATGATTTTAATAGAAAGTATCAGTATTATATCCAGAAGGAAAAACTCATATCATCATTCAACCATAGGTGTGGTCTTATAAAAAGAGGTGTTACTTGTTTCCTCATCTATAAAATGAAATAATTTCATTTGATCCTGTCTAATTTGAACATTCCTAAATAATAAGAATTATTCACTATAAATAGCTTTACATAAGAACAGAAGCAATATTCGACCCCTGTTAACAATTAATATACCTTGAGGCTGGGATACAAGGACTAAGCTAGGTCATCTTTCATCTTATATGGTCTCTTCCAAATCTAAGATTCTATTGGCACTCTGCGTGTCCATTTCATAAGCTAATATATGTGCTTTTTCTTTCTTAGAACACTGGAAAAGATCAACTCATTAAAGTTAAATACTTCAGCTCTTGCTCTATTGAACAAAACATGAATAGAAATCTAAGGTATTCCTATTAACTGTGGTAAACACTGAAGTTGTACACTGACAGGAATGTAGCCATGCATACATTCCTAATAAAAGAAAACAGAGCTTTACCATAAGATAAATCAAAATTTCTATCCCTGTCTTATCCAGATCAGGATTTGCCTGGAGACCTTCAGCCTCCTTCAGAGTCAGATAAATACCACCTGTCCTAGGGCCACCTACACTAAGCATGTCAAACTCCCAGCCTGCAGGCCCCATGTGGCCTACAACGAATACTTTTGCGGCCCAGCCAATATAACGGTATGTAAGAAACATTTTAATAAAAATTTCGTAACATAATTTTTACAATATCCTGTTATACATAATTATTAATAACGAACTACAACGTTCGCTAATGACTGATTACTATACTCGTGCTGGATTCAATCCCCTTACGCGCCTTACACGCAGGCGCACCATTTCTCTCCACTAATACTAGCAGTGAATATTTTAGCAGTCGATTGCCATGTCATTAGCCTTGGACTGACTTCTTTGGTGTGCACAACAGAAAATATTTTGCTTTTGGAGAACAAGAAAAATAGGTTTATTTGCGTTACACTTATTAATTTGTGCAGTTATTCAGTGTCTGGTAAGTTAATGTTCAAGAAAAAATATTAATTTTTATTAAAATGTTCTATTATTTTATGTCAACGATGACTCATTTATTTCAGCCTAATGTCTTCAACTTGTCTCTATCGAAATAAACCTACGTTTCTATAAAAATTGAAGCTTTTGTTTTTTTGCGGCCCACATAAACTTAAACCTTGTTTATTTGGCCTGTGTTAGCCTTTGAGTTTGACATGCTTGACCTATACCCAGAAAATAATATAAAATAGTACAGAAAATAATATAAAATATTTTGTCTGATGGGATCAAAATTCAAAATCCTATTAAATGGGAGGCAATAAAGTAGCTTTAAAGAAAGAAAGATGAAGCTCAGATTCCAGATCTGCCACTTATTAGTTGTATCATCCTGGATAAGATATTTAACCCCTCCATGTCTCAATTTCCACATTAATTCAATGGGAATGATGATACCTCATTTTTTTCAAGATGATCCTTTTTTATTTTAATTTTTATTTATTGATGAGAGAAAGAGAGATTTGTTGTTCTATTTATCTATGCATTCACTGGTTGCTTCTTGTATGTGTCCTGACCAGAGATTGAATTCACAACCATGGCGATTTCAGTACCCCGTTATGATTTTTTAAATGTTGCTTTTACATTGATTTTAGCAAGAGAGGAAGGAAGAGGGAGAGAGAGGGAAACATTGATCGGCTACCTCCCCCGTATGAACCCTTACCAGGAACCAAACCACCAACCATGGTATATGCCCTGACCAGGAATTGAACCAGTGACCTTTCGATAGAAGGGATGACACTCAACTAACTGAGCCACACCAGCCAGGGCTCAAATACCTCATTCTTAAACCTAATGTTCCCACAACACTAAAGGCACTCAAGATATAGTAACTATTATACCAATCAATGTTTCCTTCTGGACTCTAGACCATGTATCTTGTTCTACCTTAGCAAGTCTCCAGATACCATTTAGATCTCTCTCTCTCTCTCTCTCTCTGAACTTTTGTAACTATCCAGATGTGGAATATTTTGTAGATTGCTTCTACTTATCTAAACCATGAAGCCTAACCCCTGTGGCTAGTTCACTAATAGAGAAGGACAAAAATGTCCATTATATCACTTTTTCCATTTGAGATGACTATGTTATTTTATTTTCAATCAATATTATGATTGCTGGACCTTAAGCAATGTAAAAATTTATCAGTCATAACATAAACATTTATAAAAGAAAGCTAAAAATGAACAGGACATTTATGCTAACCGTCTATCAGCTTCACCGGCTAATGCCTAGAACAAAAATTGAAACTTACAAATTGTGTGTGACAAAACATCTGCCTTCTCTCTAGCATCAACTTATCTTATAGCAAAAAGAGGTGTATATAGACCTGAATTCTATAGTTTCGTTTGGAATTGCAGACGATTTGGGCACATTGGAAGGATGTGAGTGGTGAGCTTTGAAAGTATAAGCTTTTAAGAGATCAACCGAAGGACTTGTATGCATGCATGTAAGCATAATCAATGGAAGCAAGATACTGGGAGGGGAGTGAGGGCATGTGCCGGGGGGTAGGGGAGGCTGGGGGAAGGTCAATCAGGGGAAAAAAGAGACATATGTACTACTATTTGTAATACTTTAAACAATAAAAAATAAAATAAAATAAAATAATAAAATAAAATAGAAAGTATAAACTTTGTACAGAGGAGAAAATAACTCTTCTCTAAAACCTTGCCTATTTTAAAGAACATCTGGACAAGTTCTAAAAATCAATTGAATACAGCATACACTTACTTTTAGAAATAAGCATAAAGATAATGACAGGACTTTAAAATGAACATGATGAAGAAACTTTCTGACAACTACTTCTCTCTCTGTGACTCTATCATTGCTGTATAAAGAGAATGCTGAGGGGTTGGTGGAGGATTCCATTCTAGTTCACAGGAGGATAGATGCCAGCCATAAATAAGACTCCATGTAAATGTGTTATCTGTAACTAGAATTTTTAAAAATACGTCTGGATACAATTTCATTATGAGATATATGTGTTGCAAATATTTTGCTCCTCATCTGTGACTAACCATTTCATTCTCTTAATAGTACCTTTCAAAGAGCAAAGGTTTGCTGTTATTGTGTTGAAATACTGTTGGAGTCCAATTTACCTTTCTTCTGGCCTTGGCTAAAGGTTTATGTATTCTAAGACATTTGCGTAATTAATTCATGATTACAAAGATCTTTTCTATGTTTAATTATAAAAATTTTATAATTTTACTAGAGGCCCAGTGCACAAAAATTTGTGCACTCGGGGGGGGGGGGTGGGGAGAGGGGGGTCCCTCAGCCCGGCCTGTGCCTCTCGCAGTCTGGGACCCCTCAGGGGATGACCACCTGCTGGCTTAGGCCCGCTGCCAGGGGGATTGGGCCTAAGCTGGCAGTCAGACATCCCTCTGGCAGCCCGGCAGCACTCAGGGGATGTCCACTTGCCAGCGGGGAGCAGGCCTATACTGAAGTCAGACATCCTTAGCACTGCTGAGGAGGCAGGAGAGGCTCCAACCACTACCACTGTGCTGGCAGCCATCAGCCTGGCTTGTGGCTGAGCAGAGCTCCCCATGTGAGAGCGCCCTGACCACCAGAGGGCAGCTCCTGCACTGAGCGTCTGCCCCCTGGTGGTCAGTGTGTGTCATACTGACCAGTCATTCCCAGTCTTTCTGCTGTTAGGGTCAGTTTGCATATTACCCTTTTACTATATAGGATAGAGGCCTGGTGCATTGGTGGGGGCCAGCTGGTTTGCCCTAAGGGTGTTCTGGATCAGGGTGGGGGTCCCGCTTGGGTGCCTGGCCAGCCTGGATGAGGGGATGATGGCTGTTTGCAGCTGGTCAGACCCCCTTCAGGGTGAGGGTCGCCACTGGGGTGCCTGGCCAGTCTGGGTGAGGGGCTGAGGGCCATTTTCAGGCTGGTGGGTGACTGAAGCTCCCAACCTCTCCTTTTTTTCTTTTTTTTTTATTCTGGGATTTATTTACCTTCTATGGCTGTCACTGGAGCTGAGAGCCAGCTTTAGCTCTGAGGCTTGGCTCCAGCTCTGAGACCTCAGCTGCTGCAAGCAGCTTTCTGGGTTTGTTTAGCTTCTATAATTGAAACATTGTTGCAGCTCCAGCTCTGAGGCCCGGCTGGCTGAAAGCAGGTATCTGGAGCTTGTTTAGCTTCTATAATTGCAACATTGTTTCTTAGAGTGCAAGCTCAGAGGCCAGCAGCGGCAGGCGGGGAACCTTGGCTTCCTCCATCACTGGAGCAACCAAGCCTCCTGTTCACTTCAGCTGCCTGGCCGCCGGCCGCCATCTTGATTGGCAGTTAATTTGCATATCGCCCTGATTAGCCAATGGGAAGTGTGTCGGAGGTATGGTTAATTACCATGTTTGTCTATTATTAGATAGGATATTTAACTTTTTTAAAATTTTTTTAATTTAAATTCTTTATTGTTTAAAGTATTACATAAGTCTCCTTTTTCCCCCTTTGACCTCTCCCTGGTGGCTCCACCCCTGTTTTGTAATAAGAAAACAAATAAGAAACAAAACAACCACTACAAAATGAATATAGGATATTTAACTTTTAGATCTTTGTTCCATTTTGTGTTAGTTTTGGTGTGTGTTGAGAGGTAAGGATAGCAGTAAATTTTTTTCCTACGAATATCCGGTTGGTACAGCACAATTTGTTACAAAGATATCCATTTCTCATTGAATTATGTTAGTACATTTGTATAAAATCAATTGGACTATACATTTTGTTCCATTTATGAAGTCTCTATAAGGTATTTTTGCAATACTGGTAAGTGTTGTAACTTGGAGATGTAAGTTCTCCTTTGCTCCCTTTTTTTATTTTTTTTATTTTTCCTTTTTGCCTCATGTCCAACCAATCACATGAGGGATTGCTCGTCTATTATCCTTTTTTGTTTGTTTGTTTTTGTTAATCCTCACTTGAGGATATTTTTCCATTATTTTTTTTTTTTCAGGGAGAGTGGAAGAGAGAGGGAAATACAGAGAGAAACATCAATGTGAGAGTAATACATAGATTGGTTGCCTGCTGCACATGCCCTGACCAGAGCTCGGGCTGAGGAGAAGCATGCAACCAAGGTACATGCCCTCTACTGGAATCGAACCCAGGACCCTTTGGTTGGAAGGCCGATGCTCTATCCACTGAGCCAAACCGGCTAGGGCTCCTTAGCTCTTCTTTTCCAAAATTGCTTTTGAGTATTGTGGGGCCTTGGCATTTCCATATATAAGATTTACAATATCTTGTTAATACCTACCAAAAAAAATGTCTCTTAGGATTTTGTGTTGTATATATATAGGTCAATTTTAGGAGAGTTGACACCTCAATAAAATTGAGTCTTCCAAATATTAATATACTATATATTTCCATTCATTTAGGGCTATTCAAAATAATTTATTTCAATAATGTTTTGTAGCTTTCAGTGTGTAAATCTGGAACATATTTTGTTGAATTTATCTCATATATATATTTTTTTATGGCATTGTGAATGGTTATTTAAATTTTTATTTTTCAATTTGTTTCTAACATACAGCAATACAATTGATTTTTGTGTGTTACCTTGTATTCAACATTCTTACTAAATTTACTTCTGATTTCCAGTAGGGTTTTTAAAATATATATATTCTATGAGAGTTTTTATGTATACAATTCTTTTTTTTCTTTAAATACTGAGTATATGTTTTCATTTTTAATTTTACGTGTTTTATTTGTTTTTCTTGCCTTAATATACAAGCTAGGAAATCAAGTACAATAATGAATAAGAGTGATGAGAATATACATATTTGCTTTGTTCCCAATCTTATGGGTAAAGCATTCAGTCTTTCAAGATTAGGCAAAATGTTAGCTACAGAGTTTGGGGTTTGTTTTGTTTTGTTTTATCTTATTTTGTTTGTTATATGCTTTTTATCATGTTGAAGGAAATCTCTTCTATTCCTAAATAACTAGGGCATTTCTCATAAATGTATGTTGAATTTTATAAAACACATTTTTTTGAGCCTTTTCTGAAAATAATAAGTTTTTACACTTTGATTATTTTTATATGGTGGACTGAATTGATATTTTATTCTGCTAAACTATACATAACATAAAATTTACCATTTTAAACCTTTTAACTGTATACTTTAGTGACCTTAAATACATTCACATTGTTGTGCAGCCATCATTTCCATCCATATCCAGAAACGTCTTCATCTTCACAAGCTGAAATTCTGTACCATTAAACATTAACTGCCCACTCCTCCCCTCACCTAGTCCCTAGCAACCACTATTCTACTTCCTATCTCTATGGATTTGACTACTCTAGGAACCTCATATGTAAAGTCATACAATACTAGTATTTGTCCTTTTTGTGTCTGCCTTGCTTCAAATGTCATGTCTTCAAGGTTAATTCATTTTTTAGCATTTGTCAGAATTTTCTTCAGTTTTTACAGCTAAATAATATTCCCCTGTATGTATATGCAACATTTTACTTATTAGCCCATTGATGAACATTTGCATTGTTTCCATATTCTGGCTAATGTAAATAACGTTGTTATGAGCATGCATGTCGAAATGTCTGTTCTAATCACTGCTTTCAAATCTTTTGGGTATATAGCCAGAAGTGAACTTGCTCAATTATGTGGTAACTCTATTTTTAAATTTTTGAAGAATCACAATACTGTTTTCAACAATAGCAACACTATTTTACATTCTCACCAACAATGCACAAGCATTCTGATTTTACCACATTTTTACCAACACTTGTGATTTTCTGTTTTGATGACAATACCCACCTGAATGGGTGTGGTATCTCATTGTGGTTTTAATTCATATACCCTTGATGGTTAGTAATGTTGAGCATAATTTCTTGAGCTTATTGGCCATCTGAATGTCTTCTTTGGAAAAATGACTACTCAAAGCCTTCACCCACTTTTAAATTGGGTTGTTTGGCTTTTTGTAATTCAGTTGCAGGACTTCTTTATACTGGTATATTATGGATATTAATGTCTTGTCAGGCATATGATTTGCAAATACACTCTCCCAATCCATAGGTTGTCTTTTCATTCTATTGATAATGTTCTTTGCTGCACAAAATTTTTATTTTGATGAAGCCAAATTAATTTAATTTTTGTTCTGTTACCTGTGCTTTTGGTGTCATATTCAAAAATCATTGCCAAATCCAATGTCATAAATCAAATCAACTCTCTTGACATTTTCTTCAAGGAGCTTTATAGTTTGAACTGTTACATGTAAGTCATCAATCCATTATGAGTAAATTTTTTGTATATGATATTAGACAAGGGTCCAAATTCATTCTTATTTATATGGATAATCAGTTTCCCCATTACTATTTGCTTTTAAAAATGCCTTTTCCTCGAATGAATTATCTTGAAATCTTTGTCAAAAATAATTTAACCCTATATGTGATGAGTTATTTCTGGGCTCTTTATTCTACTAGTATTCAATTGGTCTCTATGTCTGTCTTTGTGCCAGTATCATACTGTTTAGATTATTGTAGCTATGCAGTATGTTTTGAAATCAAAAAGTGTTAGATTTCCAAATTTGTTCTTTTTCAAGATTGTTTTGGATATTTGGAGATCCTTGATATTCCATATGAATTATAAAATGAAATTTTCCATTTCTGCAAAAAATCATTGTATTTTGATAGAAATTGCATTGAATCTGCAGAACACTTTGAGTACTATTGATATCTTAACAATACGAAGTCTTCCAATCCATGAACACAAGACGTCTTTCCACTTATTTGTGTCTTTATTTATTTCAGCAACATTTTATACATTTCAGTGTACAAGTGTTTCACCTCCGTGGTTAAGTTTATTCCCAAGGATTTGGTGGGATTTTTTTTTTTATGCTATTGTAAATGGGATTGTTTTCTAAATTACCTTTTTAGATTACTCTTTGTTAGTGTATAAAAACACAACTAATGTTTGCATGTTGATTTTGTATCCTCAGTCTTTCTGAAATTGTTTATTAATACTAAGTTTTTTGTAAGTAGAATCTTCAGGGTTTTCTACGTATAAGATCATGTCATCTGTAGAGATCATTTTACTTCCTCATTTCCAGTTTGGATACTTTTTATTAATTTATTTACTTTTACTTTGGCTAGAAATTCTAACAAAATGTTGAAAAGAATTTCCAGAATCAAGTATACTTTCCTTTTTCCTGATTTTAGAGAAAAAGCTTTCAATATTTCATCATTTGGCCTAATGTTAGCTTTGTTTGTTTTTAATATAGGGCCTTTTACTATGTTGATGTATTTTTATTTATTCCTAGATTGTTGGAGTATTTTTTTATTATAAAAGGGTGTTGAATTTTGCCAAATGCTTTTTCTTCATTGATTGAGATGATTGGGTGGGGGTTTTTTCCTTCATTCTGCTAATGTCATATATCACATTGATTGATTTTGGTATGTTGAACCATCTCTATAAGTGCTGTAAAATTTGGTTTACTAATATTTTTGTTGAGAATTTTTCATTAATATTTATGAAGGATATTGGTCTTTAGTTTTCTTGTAGTGTAATTTTCTGACTGTGATATCAGGATAATGCTGGCTTTATAGAATGAGTTAGAAAGTGATCCCTCCCCTTCATATTTTTGGACACTTTTGGGAAGGATTCATTTGTTAATTCTTTAAATTATCTTGTAGAATTCCTTAGTGAAGCCACTAGTCCAGGGCTTTGGCAGGGCTGGGAGGGAGGGGGCTGCTGCTTTTGATTTCTGATTAATCCTTTTATTAGTTATAGATCTATTCATATTTTCTATTTCTTCACGATTCAGTCTTGGTAGGTTGTATGTTTCTAGAAATCTGTCAGTTTGATCTAGGTCATCCAACTTGTTGGCATACATTTGTTTACAATACTCTCTTGCATTCCTTTTTATTTCTGTAAAATCAATAATAATGTTCTCACTTTTATTTCTGATTTTAGTTCATTGCAATCTTCTCTTTTTTGTTCTTCATAATTTTAAAAGCTTGTCAGTTTTGTTGATCTTTTCAAAAAAACAACACTTGATTTTATTTATTTTCACATTGTATTTCTATTCATTTTTTATTTATCTCTGTTCTAAATTTTATTATTTCCTTCATTCTGCTAGCTTTAGGTTTAGTTTGTTCCTTTTCTAGTTCCTTAAGGTGTGAAGTTAGGTTACTGATTTGAAATCCTTCTTTTTAAATGTTAACATTTATAATTGTATAGTTTCTTTTGAAAACTTTTTTTTAATCCTCACCCCAGGATATTTTTCCATTGCTTTTTTTTTCAATTCCTGAAGTTTATAACCCAGTGGGAAAGGTGAACAATATATAAAGAGCCAGGGTTCATAACATCCAAAACAACCAAAGGCTCCATGGACTAGACGTCAGTCCTGCAGTCAGGGCTCAGTTGCCGTAGTGACCCAGCACTGACTGCCACTGCTGCGGGCACCGGGACCCAGCATTGACTGCCGAGGGGGCTACGGATCAGGCCCAGAGATAGGCCAGGAGAGAGAAGCAGTGTTTGATATGTAACCTCCATGGCAACTGTTGATCAGCACTGGCTTTTCTCTTTCTCTCTGGGCCCTGCCAGCAACCATGCCTCTTTTTCTCAGGCCTCCACTGGGACTGCTGATCAGCTCCAGCTCTCTGATCAGGCCCACTGATACACCGAGACACTGACTGGCACAGAAACTGACCAATCAGAACCAAATCTGGGTGAAGTGTGAGGAGCCAATGGCTGCCTAGGAGGCGGAGCTTTTGACACTGACTGGCATAGAAAATGACCAATCAGAACCAAATCTGGGTGAACTGGGAAGGCAGAACCTAAGGTGGGGGCTGAGGAGAGGTTTTAGGGGCAATAGCTGTTTGGTGTAAGGTGTAAGAAAGCAGTTCAATTTTTTAATGACTGGTTTGGCAGTATAGTGCATATGGCTGGCTATCAGTTCAGATATAGGGATTATGTATTTTTGTCTGCCAAGAGCATCTCTTCCTGCTGAAAAAGGCTTTCCCCTTCACACCCATTTAAGCAACCCTATACTATATAATCTATCTATACTACTAAAAGGGTAATATGCCAATTAGACTTGGTCAACTGGCCATCTTCTGAACATCCAAGTTCCTTCCAGACAAAGCCATGGCGGCAGGGGCCGAGGCAAAGGCCATTAGGGGCAATCAAGCCAGCAGGGGAGGGCAGTTGGGTGCAAGATCAGGTCAGCAGGGGAGGGCAGTTGGGGATGAGATCAGGCCAGCAAGGAAGAGAAGTTGAGGGCAACCAGGCCAGCAGAGGAGGGCAGTTGGGGGCAAGGTCAGGCCGGCAGGGGAGGGCAGTTAGAGGCAATCAGGCAGGCAGAGGCAGTTAGGGGTGATCAGGCAAGCAGGGGAGACCAGTTAGGGGTGATGAGATCAGGCAAGCAGGGGAGGGCAGTTGGGGGCAACCAGACCAGCAGGGGAGGGCAGTTGGGGGTGAGATTAGGCCAGCAGAGGAGGGCAGTTAGGGGTGATCAGGCAGGCAGGCACAGGCAGTTAGGGGCAATTAGGCAGGCAGGCAGGTAAGTGGTTAGGAGCACAAAATTTGCGCAGGGGATCAGGCCAAAACCAGCAGTCGGACATCCCTCTCACAATCCGGGACTGCTGGTCGACCCCAACTGCGCCCCCCCCCCCCCGCTGGCCTGGTTGCCCCCAACCACCCCCTCCACCGGCCTGGTTGCCCCTAACTACCCCCCTGCTGACCTGGTCACCCCAACTGCCCCCCTCTGCTGGCTTGGTCACCCCTAACTGCCCCCTGCCAACTGGGTCACCCCCAACTGCCCCCCCCCTGCCAGTTTGGTCACCCCCAACTTTCCCCCCTGCTGGCCTTGTTGCCCCCAACCACCCCCCCACCACCACCACCACTGGCCTGGTCGCCCCATGCAGCCTGCTGTTCAGTCATTTGATCGTCTCTCACTAAACTCCCTGCCGGCCTTGTCGCCCCACACAGCCTGCCAGCCTGCTGTTCAGTCATTACTGTTATTGTGATGTTGTCCCAGACCATTTGCATATTCCTCTATTATTAGTATAGATTTGTGCAAATATCACCACAATTCTAACGGTGAATATATCCATTATCTACAAATGTTTCCTTGTTCACTTTTGTGATCTCACCTGCTTACCTTTCCCTGGTCCCTCTCATACTCAAGCTACCACTACATGGAATCATACAACATGTACTTTTTTCTGGCTTCTTTTACTTATCATATATATTTAAATATTCATCCATATTATTGCATATATTGATAGTGCATTCCTTTTTATGGCCAAATAATATTTCACTTTATGTCATATTCCTATTCATGAACAATTAGTTTGTTTCCAGCTTTTGGTTATTAAAAATAATATTGGGAAAAAATAAAATGAAAATAAAAATAATACTGCTATGCACATTAGTCTACATATTTTTGTGTGAATATATATACATTAGTTTCTCTTTGATTAGAATGGCTAGATCATATGGTAGATGTATAATTAGCTTTTTAAAGAACTACCAAATAATTTTCAAAAGTAGTTGTACCATTTTACACTCCCACAAGCAGTATTTGAGAATTACAGTTTTTCTACATCTTCACCACTTGGTATGGTCAGCCATGCTAATAGGTGTGCAGTGATAACTCATTTTGGTTTTAATTTTCATTTCCATCCAATGAATAATAATCTTGACCATATTTTCATGTGCTTGTCCTCAGTATATATTCTTTAGTAACATGTCTATTCAAATGTTTGACACCTTTTTTTTTTAAATATATTTTATTGATTTTTTACAGAGAGGAAGGGAAAGAGATAGTCAGAAACATCGATGAGAGAGAAACATCGACCAGCCGCCTCCCACACATCCCCCACCGGGGATGTGCCCGCAACCCAGGTACATGCCCTTGACCGGAATCGAACCTGGGACCCTTCAGTCCGCAGGCCGACGCTCTATCCACTGAGCCAAACCGGTTTCGGCAAATGTTTGACACCTTTTAAAAATCAGATTGCTTGTTTCTTATTACTGTGTTTTGAAGTTTCTTTATATATTCTGAATACAAGAATCTAGCCAAATACTTCAGGAGATCATTAATGAAGATCTTGAGAGCTTGTTTTCTCTTTATTAATCTTTATTGTTGAAAATATTACATATGTCCTCCTTTTTCCTCCAATAACTCCCTCCAGCCTGCCCCCACCCCCGACCCCAGGCCCTCACCACCCCATTGTCATTGGGGCATGCATATATGCAAACAAGGTTCTTGGTTAATTACTTTCCACCCACTGACCCTCCCCAACCTTCCCTCTGAGATTCCACACTCTGTTCCATGCTTCCATGTCTCTGGATACACTTTGAGAGCTCATTTTCTATATGACTCCTTCTTCTTCAGTACTCTACCTTGCAAATTATAGGAATACTAGTGGCCTGGTGCACAGATTTGTGCACATTAAAAGGAAATTAATTAGAAGAAACATTTGTGTGGTAATTACATTACTGCAAAAAAATTACATGTCAAAATAGTATATGTAATATAGTATTATAAAATTAAAACATGTGTGCGATTGGCGGCAGCAAGAGCTTTATATGTATCACACATGTGCGAGTCAATGTTTATTTTTAAATTGCCAGTGCATGTCATATGCACTGGCTGGTTGGTCAGTCAGACAGTTGGACTGTCAGTCACTTAGCCTTTTATATATTTGGAAGATCAGAATCCCCAAACTTCAATCTGTCTTTTCAATTCAGCAAGATGCCCTGCTCTGTTTGGAAGTCATTTCACACACAGAGGACAGAAAGTACCTACAGGCAGAAAAGCAGGGAAATTGTAGGGCTCACCTTTTTTGTTTTCCTTCTCTCTAGGTTCACTGTCTTGTACTGCATATTTCCCAAAATATGAAAATGATTAATTCATATATTTTGTCTAGTTTTGTTGTTTACAGTGGAAGGACAAGTCTGGTACCAGATTCTGTGTCACAGTCAGATGTGTACATTTGTTCCACCTATTCTTTTTTATTCCTTTTCTCTATTATCACTTCATCTCCAATGTAAAATTTTGAGCTACTGCTTTAAGGTTCTCTACATTCTTGCATTTTCATTAGTCCATGGGGTCTTTGCATGATTCCGAAGGAATTTCATTCTTACTCCCTTGCCTACCCCTCTCACCCTTATCCCCTTTAGAATTAATTTTTTATTCTTGTATATAAAATACATTTCTCTAATGCACTCATACATATAAGAGTTTTCTGCAATTGTACAATTAGAGATCCAGTGTCCCTTTGGATCACTTTTATCTTAAACAAGTAACTTAAATCTTGTAATGTTTATTTTGGTTTCAACTAATAATTTACTATGCATTTTATTATAGTTTATAATTGTGAACTTTCAGTTATTTCTAATCTTTTTTTTTAGTTTTTTTTTAGTTTTATTGCTTAAAGTATTACAAAGGGTATTACATATGTCTTTTTTCCCCCACCCTTGACAATCCCTGGCCTCCCCTTCTAATCTTTTTTTATACATAGGTTGTCTACTGGTATTTCTCAAGACTTCTTTTTTTTTTTTAATGCTTTTCTCCTAAGGAAGTCTATATCACTTGCTGATATATCTTTTATTTTGAGACACTCATTTTAGACCAGTTTACTAAGTAAAGTAAAATAAATCTGCATTTATTCTTTCTAAGCTCCCTCTTTCAATGGGTAGGTACTTCACTTATCTTCTGCTTATAAATTCTCAATAGATTCCCTAATAAATGGTGACATTGATAACAATATGCACTCTGCTGGTGAAAACCAGAACTAACAAAAAGGAAATAACTTCCATTAATCGTATTTCTTAGAACAGGGTTTAGCCCATAGTAAGCACTCAAGTGTTATGAAATAGTTTTATTGTTATTACCAATAATATGATAACCCAAAAAATTTCCCCTATTTTATTTATTTTTATTTCCAATTCACTATTGCATAATCTATGGAATAAGTTTAACAGATCTGCATTTAAAACTAGATTTGTTATTTACTTCCTCTCACTGAGCTCTAAAATGGGATTGAAACATGTATTACAAGATTTTTGTGTGTCTAGCACAAGGCTCAGCTCATACAGGGTATTCAAGAAATGTTTGTTCAATTTTTACAAAGTGTTTGTTCAATTTTTACAATGTCAATGTTCCCAAAAGTCTATTCTCATTTCTTTCCTTCCATCTTTTCTCCAGGATAAGTAAACATACACTCCTGTGAGTAGTCATCCTTCTTTTTGTTTCCACAATGTTGACTTCTTCAGTGCTTCATCTTTCTTTCTTCGTATCTTTAATTTCTAACTTTGAGTGGGAGCATAGGAAATGGGTAAAGTAAGTTTATACTCATAATTTCACTTATTTTCACAATTGTTCTGTAATATTTGCAGTACCAGAACTAATATCTGCACTTCGTGAACTCTGAAACATCTTCTGATAAAGTAGATCTGCTCTTAAGAAGTTTAGATACCTTTAGAAGTTCCATAGATAGACTGAGTCTCGAAATTTATGAAATTAAACAAAAATATTAAAATACAGGGGTGAGCAGAGTAGGTTTACAGTTGTTCTTACGTAAAACCATACAATAACTAATAAAAATACAAGAATCAGCTGTTTCATGTACTCACAAGAGTAAATCTACTTTTGCCCACCCCTGTATGTGTAGATGATATATAATTTTGGGTGAAGGGGGGAGATAGTCCATATTTTCATCAAATTTTCACCAGGGACTATTATCCTTATAATACTGATATTTACAAAAGCCAGGTGATTAAGAGCTTTGCTCTGTCCTGATATATCACTGCTTTGGATCAATATTCTTTCAAGATAAATCTTGATGAATATTAGCTAAGAGGTTACAGATTTTTGGTTGTGATTATGTGTAAAATGCAGGCAATGTACTACAAAGATCTCAAATTTTACTTTTGGTTAACATCTCTTCAATATTTTCTTAAATAGAAATTAGAATCAACTTTCCAGATACAATTTCAAGGCACTGTTTTTATTTTGTGTTTAGATTCTTTCCAAAATTGGCATTGAGTACTATAGACACTTCGACCTCAATATATCACAATATCCTCTGATTGTTCTCCCGAAATTGAGTTTTTCCCCTCATTACTACTGCAGTGCTATGCCAAGTGAAGTACTCAATAAATCATTGTTGAATTATTAAGAGTTTGGATGCCTCTTATTATTATTTTCCTGTTATTTTGAAAGTTTTACTTTATTGCACTGGTGAGTCTCACCAATTTCTATCTTACAATCCTTTCAAATATGACATTTCCATAGTCAACAATAGCTCATTATAGCAGTAGCATGTGCATTTGTGGTCGGGATTCATGAATCAACACATGCATCAATTACATGAAGTTAGAATGTTTTAAAAGGTTATGCATAATCCTCAGTGGTGTGTGTTTTTTTTTAATGCCCCATGAGGCTCATGTTTCCCCAAAATACATCCTATTGAGAACAATTTTATTTAATGAGTTTCTTGGTCATATACCAGATTATTTCAAAGGCTTGATATTTGGTTTTCCTTGGGGATATTACAGGAATTAGAAACACTGAGTGCAGCCATTGGCTGGCCATATGTGAGTAGCAAGCAGTCGTTCTGTTGCTCACTAAGAAAAGTTGTGCTTTACCTTATGCCTCTTTCTAGGTCTCCTTAGACTCAAAACTAGATTAAAACCTTTGTGTTGGAAGGTATGCATCATTTCTGATAGCTGCTCAGGAGACGTACTGCCTTTTTCCATCATTTCTCATTCAGCCTTTCTCCCTTTTAAAGGTAAGTCCTGAATGCTCAGCTAAAACAAAGAAATGCTATCCTCTCACTTATGCTGAGGTGAATTTCCATTTGCTTCATGGTGAAGTATCATTATTTCTACTACCACTATTATTAATTTCATCAAATAATGCAATACTCAAAATGTTTCTAAGCCTTAGGAGACCTAGTTGTGATGCAGAGAAGAACAAGTCAGGAGAGTAGTTACCAGACAAGAGGCCTTTTAGCTGTAGTTTACGATGATTCTCTGAGATTCTCCAGCATTCTACACATGACATATATTTCTTTTCCTCTCTGAAATAATGTGATTCAAAGCAGGATCCTCTAGCCCCACTCAGCTTTGAAGAATATAGTGATCAAATGTGGACAAAAGAAAGACAGAACTAATGGAACTGTTTATTTCTATACTAATAATTGTCTGTTTGAGTACAACTGGAAATTTTCATGGCTTTGTGTTGTCTTCTGTCTGTCTCCTACAGCAGCAATGGAAATAAAAGACAAAATTCTTGAGTACAACTATTGGCTGGCTGGATGCCATACCAACAGCCTATGCCCCAGACATTGAAGATGAACAGATGGGGTATTCACGATCATCCAGAATGTGCTCAACATCCTCAACCTGGAAACATTAAATCTACAGGAAGAAAAACAGAAGCTATCTTTGGGAAACCAAAATAGAACTGATTTGTTTCTCTCTTTCTAATTATTGCTAAAATTTAAGGAACTGAAACAAAGTAATATCCATGAAATAAGTATTATTTAGACACCAGTCCTGTTTTTACAAATCATCCCTTTGAATGAGTGTCATCTACAAAGTGTGACATTTAGTCATAGGGATTCAAATTAGATGCAGCATTTGACACTTACCATTGATTGCTAACGAAATGAAACATATGCCAGGCATATGGTCATTTATTCACACTTATATTTCCATCATGATGGCAACATATTGTGACCACCCCTACACCTACTCCAATACAATACAGTTATGTATCGATAGGTAATACAGTGTTAATTCACACTAATGCCAGCTTGCAGGTGTTGAACAAGTTAGATCTATCTGGGATCATAGTCAATAAAGTCTACTTAATATTGTCCTGAAGTATCCTATTCTCTGGAAGCTTGGATACTTAAACACCTTCATAGAAAGTACCAGTAGAGCACAGTAAATAACTGGATATTTGGGAAGGCAGAATGGTAGAGTTGTTAAGAGTTCTGGTGTCAGAGTGAAGGGTGTTCAGACTCCATCACTCACTAACTACGAATATTTGGACGAGTTATGAAATCTCCCTGAGCCTTAGTTACCTAATCCATTGAAAAATACCAATCTTTAAAGAATTAGTGAAATGTATGTAAAGTACCTAGTGCCTATATCTTCCACACAGTTATCTTATCCGTTGAAGAATAATACCAATCTTGTAAGAATAAAGTGGAATGTATGTAAAGTACCTAGCACTGTGTCTTGCACATAGCAGAAACAAAATAAGGGGTACCACCCTCCTTTCTCCTGTAGGCAATCAGATCAAAATACAACTCCTATGTATTTAATGTACTAGCTAAGTGCGAATGTATTGTTCAACATGCCTAAGTTAAGATGATTTACCAATTTGCATCACTGAATGTGAATTTTTGGGACTCTGAAAGATCCTAAAAAGGGAATAACACAATCATAAATTTTAATTATGAATTAGAAGTCCATTTATTAAAACAATATCCAAGAAGGAATAAACAGTTCTGCAATGATGTAACTGAGTGGGTTTAATTGTAGAAGAGAAGCTGCAAGGTTTCAGCATTAGATTCCCCAAAGCCTCAAAAGTGGAGAGCTCTACCATGAATGTATCTTTATTAATAACAAAAAGAATAAGTGCTAGTATTTATTAAGTGCTTATGATAAGCCACACACTGAGATAATTACTCTACATAAACTATTTCTTGTAATTTTTACAACAATCTGGAACGATATGTATGAGCTACATTTTACAAGTTTACTCAGGTCATCAAAGGCTAGGATTTAAAAGAGTAATATTGACAGTTTTTTACTATATTTACTTGACATATCACTACTCACTTTTGCAGGATCTTTAGTCCTGAAAATATCATCTCAATATTTGTCATTGCTTCTAATAATAAAAGTTTATTATGTGCCAGGTACTATTTTAAGTACTTCATATTCATTATATCTTGTAATCCTCACTATTGCTATAGGAAATTAATTTTCTTATGCCAAGGTCACAAATAAAGAAATTCTATGTATCAAGAATAGATTTTAATAAAGGATTGCAAATACCACATTCCTCTAAATTTTGATGCAGCTAGCAAAACTGTAAGATCTGAAAATAAACATTTCAAATAAGCTGATTATTTGCAAACATGTAAGTAAAAAAAAAAGAAATTCTAGCAACAAGACAAGATCAAAATTTGAACCCATATGTGCTCAACTCCAAAGCACTTGCTCCTAACCAATATACTTTGTCTTTAAATATGTTTGTGTCTATTAGAAAGGGGAGTGGAGTGGAAAGTGATAAAAGTCACATTGTTGATTGCCTGTCTTTAAAAGGTTCTGTACCAAAAAAAGAGAAAGAATATAACATAGCCAAGGACAAAAACATAGCACAAACATGCACAAATAATGTCAATAAAGCAAAATTTCTATGTGAGCTGAAGCTAAAACACGTTAAAAACTTAAAAGGACTGCTTTAATTTTTTTATCTACATTTGAGACAAAAAGAACAAAAATTGGCAAGGTAACTGCTTGGATCAAATGGTGTAGTATTACCAAGTGACAAAAAGTAAACAAAAGGACAAACTTCTTTTTTTCTTCTTCCTTTTTCATCAGAGTGGCCTTCAACTTGAAAGGGTAGGGGAAATGCGGTCTAAAAGGGCATTCTAAAATAGACAAATAGTATGAGAACACTGTCACTTTAATTACATAAAAGTATGAATCCAAATGAATTCCATCTCAATGTGACAAAAAAAATTTTATGGATGTACCAGTAAACACAGGACTATTCTGGAAATCTCTCAATGCAATAAAATAAGCATATATGTTCCAGGTACGTTACTGATCTATTTGGCATTACAAGAGATGATTAAAACAAGAGTCCCTTCCCTCTAGGGCTCATACTGTGGTTGAGATATTTTCAAAACAAACTGCAAAGCAATTTGTGATGTGGTGTGTGCGTGCGTGCGTGCGTGTGTGTGTGTGTGTAAAATTTGATAATTTTGACTTAGAAGAGAGAGGAATCAATTCCTTCTAAGAGATCTTAAGAGTACTAATAGTGAATATCTTATCTAATCTGGATTTTAAAAATAGGTAAGATCTCATCAGGTAGAATGGATTGAAAGGCTACATTAAGTCGATCAGAATGCCCCACTCATGTCATTGGAGTACTGAGGTGGAAAAGTACAGCATTTACCTGGTGAAGTGTAAATGGTGGAGTTTTTTGAAGAAAATCAAGAATGATAGATTATACAGGTCACTAGAGAGTAAGATAGGAATTTATTTTAGCACTGTATACACAGCATGGTGTCTAATAAAGATTAGTGCCAAATAAATAAAGGACAGCAAATAAGAATTTGAATATAAGAAAGGCCACTACAAAATACTAAAGGGAGCAATTCAACAAGAAGATATAACTCTGGTAAACATATGCACCTAATACAGGAGCACCCAAATACATAACAAAACTTCTGGAAGATATCACGGGAGAGATCAATAGCAATATAGTCATAGTATGGGACTTTAATATACCAGTGACACCACTGGATAAAACTTCTAAACAAAAAATAAGCAAAGAAACAGCAATCCTAAATGACTCAGTAGATCAGATGGACTTAACATCTTCAGAATATTTCACCCCAAATCTACAGAATATACATTCTTCTTCAGTGCACACGGGACATTTTCAAAGATAGACCATATATTAGGACACAGGCAAAGTCTCTTCAAATTCAAGAGGATAGAAATCAAAACAAGCATCTTCTCAGATCACAATGGCAGAAAACTAGAAATCAACTACGATGAAAAAAATTGAATATTTGGAGGCTAAATAGCATTCTATTAAACAAAGATTGGGTTACCAAAGAGATCAAAGAAGAAATAAAAAGCATCCTGGAAACAAATGATGATGAAAACACAAAAATCTCTGCGACACAATGAAAGGAGTCCTGAGAAGGAAGTTCATAGCTCTACGCCTACCTCAAAAAACAAACAAACAAAAAAAACTGCTAATAAATTATCTAACCTTGCAACTTAAAGAATTAGAAAGAGAGCAACAAGAAATGCCCACAGTATCCAGAAGGAAGGAAATAATAAAGATCAGAGCAGAAATAAATGACATAGAGACCCCCCCCAAAAAACATACAAATGATCAATGAAACCAAGAGCTGGTTCTTAGAAAGGATAAACAAGATTAATGAACTTCTTACCAGGCTCACCAAGAAACAAAGAGAGAGGACCCAAATAAACAAAATCAGAAATGAAAGAGGTGAAGTAACAAGTGACCCTACTGATATACAAAGGATTGTAAAAAAAAATACTATGAACAACTCTATTCCAACAAATTGGACTACCTCAACGAAATGGACACATTCCTAGAAAAATACAAGCTTCCAAAACTTAATCAGGAAAAATCAAAAAACCTGAATAGGCCAATAACTACTGATAAAATGGAAACAGTAATCAAAAAGCTTCCAGTAAACAAAAGCCCTGAACCAGATGGCTTCACAGGGGAGTTTTACCAAACATTCAAAGAAGAACTAAAACCAATCCTACTCAGACTACTCCAAAACAATTCAAGCTCTTTCTATGAAGTCAACATTACCCTAATACCAAAACCAGATAAAAATACCACAAAGAAAGAGAATCACAGGCCAATATCCCTGAGGAACATAGATGCTAAAATCCTCAACAAAATTCTAGCAAACCGGATCCAGCATTACATTAGAAAGATCATACACCATGACGAAGTGGGATTTATTCCAGGGATGCAAGGCTGGTACAATATCCGCAAGTCAATAAACGTGATACATCACATAAACAAATTGAGAGACAAAAATCAAATAATCATATCAATTGAAGCAGAAAAGGTATTTGACAAAGTCCAACACCCTTTTCTGATAGAAACGCTCAGCAAAGTGGGAATAGAAGGATCATACCTTATATAATAAAAGCTTATATGACAAACCTACTGCCAACATCATACTCAATGGGCAAAAACTAAAAGCATTTCCCTTAAGAACAGGAACAAGACAGCAATGCCTACATTTACCACTCCTGTTCAACATACTACTGGAACTGCTAGCCAAAGCGATCAGACAAGAAGAAATAAAAGGCGGGGAGGAAACCAAGATGGTGGCATAGGTTAACGCCGGAGATTGCTGCCTCGAACAACCACTTCAGAGATATAACTAAAGGACAGAACGGACATCATCCAGAACCACAGGAAGGCTGGCTGAGTGGAAATTCTACAACTAGGAGGAAAGAGAATATCATACCCAGACTCAGAGGAGGCGCAGTGCTGAAGTGAAATACTCAGGTGCGGAGTGCGTGCACGGAGAGGGCTGGCGGCGGAGGGCGCGGTTGTTGTTTTCAATCGGGATGGAGTTTCAGACTCTGAGCTCCAGATCCGGGCGAGTCTTTAGGGACCCAGACTCAAACGGGATAAGCGGGATTGTCTGGCTTCGGTCAGAACTCGAAGGCAGCTTTCTCTCCGAGGTTTGCAGCTGTTGCTGGGACTCTGAGAGGCAGAGCCTCTGCGGACTGGACTGAGAGCAGCCATAACTGCTTGTTCCGCCCGCCTTGTAGATCCCCAGGGACCCGCCCCGCCCAAGCCCTGCGCAGAGCCATTTGCCAGATAGCCTCAGGCAAAGGCTAGATTAGCACCGCCCTAGAGATCCAGCACAGAAGCTCTCCCACTGCAGACACAGCTGACTCTCATAGCCAGTTAGCCTGGAGGTCAAATCACCCCTGGTATTGCCGACAATCAAGGCTTAACTACAACAAGACTGCCCACAAAGACCACTAAGAGGTGCACCAAGAAAAGATAAAAAAATGCAGAGACAAAGAAACAGGACGCAAATGTCAGAAATGGAAGATATAGAGCTCAAAACCACACTTTTAAGGTCTCTCAAGAACTGTCTAGAAGCTGCTGATAAACTTAGTAAGGCCCTCAAAAAGACTGGTGAGACCGCCGATAAATGTAGTGAGATCCTCAAGAAATCTAATGAGACCCTCTATGTTGTGATAAAGAACCAACTAGAAATTAAGCATACACTGACTGAAATAAAGAATATTATACAGACACCCAACAGCAGACCAGAGGAGCGCAAGAATCAAGTCAATGATTTGAAATGCAAAGAAGCAAAAAACACCCAACCGGGAAACCAAAATGAAAAAAAAATCCAAAAATACGAAGATAGTGTAAGGAGCCTCTGGGACAGCTTCAAGCGTACCAACATCAGAATGATAGGGGTGCCAGAAGAAGAGAGAGAGCAAGATATTGAAAACCTATTTGAAGAAATAATGACAGAAAACTTCCCCCATCTGGTGAAAGAAATAGACTTACAAGTCCAGGAAGTGCAGAGAACCCCAAACAAAAGGAATCCAAAGAGGACCACACCAAGACACATCATAATTAAAATGCCAAGAGCAAAAGACAAAGAGAGAATCTTAAAAGCGGCAAGAGAAAGAAACCCAGTTACCTACAAGGGAATACCCATACGACTGTCAGCTGATTTCTCAACAGAAACTTTGCAGGCCAGGAGGGAGTGGCAAGAAATATTCAAAGTGATGAATACCAAGAACCTACAACCAAGATTACTTTATCCAGCAAGCTATCATTCAGAATTGAAGGTCAGATAAAGAGCTTCATAGATAAGGAAAAGCTAAAGGAGTTCATCACCACCAAACCAGTATTATATGAAATGCTGAAAGGTATCCTTTAAGAAGAGGAAGAAGAAGAAAAAGGTAAAGATACATATTATGAACAACAAATATGCATCTATCAACAAGTGACTCTAAGAATCAAGTGAATAAATAATCTGGTTATTATAATAGAATCAGGGACATAGAAAGGGAATGGACTGACTATTCTTGGGGGGGGAAAGGGGTGTGGGAGATGCGGGAAGAGACTGGACAAAAATCATGCACCTATGGATGAGAACAGTGTGTGGGGAGTGAAGGCGGAGGGTGGGGTGGGAACTGGGAGGAGGGGAGTTATGGGGGGAAAAAAGAGGAACAAATGTAATAATCTGAACAATAAAGATTTAATTAAAAAAAAAGAAATAAAAGGCATCCAAATTGGAAAAGAAGTAAAATTGTCACTATTCGCAAATGACATGATACTGTACATAGAAAACCCTAAAGACTTCAAAAAATTATTAGACTTAATAAATGAACTTGGCAATGTAGCAGGATACAAAATTAACTCCAAGAAATCTATGGCATTTTTATACACCAATAGTGAATTTACAGAAAGAGAAAATTAAAAAAAAATCCCATTTACCATTCCACAAAAAAAAATTAAGATACCTAGGAATAAACTTAACTAAGGAGGTAAAAGACCTCTACTCGGAAAACTACAGGACATTGAAAAAAGAGATAGCGGAAGTCATAAACAGATAGAACATACCGTGTTCATGTATTGGTAGCAACAACATCATTAAAATCTCCATACTACCCAAAGCAATCTATAGATTCAACGCACTCCCTATTAAAATACCAACAGCATATTTCACAGATTTAGAAAGAACTCTCCAAAAATTCATCTGGAATTAAAAACAGAAACAAAAACAAAACCCAAATAGCTGCAGCAATCCTGAGAAAGAAGAACAAAGTAGGAGGGATCTCAATACTGTTGCAGAAGACTGGAGAAAAACCAAACCACGCTTAGAGAAAGGGAGTTACATTTTATTATTAAATTCTGTGCAGGCCCAGAGAAATATGTGTCTTTCAAATTCTGGGCCCCCAACATGGAGAAAACTCTATTTATACTTTTTCCAGTCCTTTGTCTCCAAAATTTGGAATGAGACTTCCGGGCCTTCTAAGAAAGAAGGCCTACGTGCTGGGAAGGGGCCATGAGACCATATCTCAAGGCCTGGCCTGGTGTCAGCACTGACTACTCTGTCTGGAACATAGTTTACGGCTTCTCTGGAATGGGAGTAGTCTTATTTTCCTTATTATTTAAGACAGAAGCCAGAATAGCAGGGTTAAAATTTCAAACAGCAATTTTTATATAAGATGGATGCTTCAATATCAGATATCAAGCTGTATTACAAAGCCACTGTTCTCAAAACTGCCTGGTACTGGCACAAGAACAGACATATAGACCAATGGAATAGAATAGAGAACCCAGAAATTGACCCAAACCCCTATGCTCAATTAATATTTGACAAAGGAGGCAAGAACATACAATGGTGTCAAGACAGTCTCTTCGATCAGCCAAAGGACTTGTATGCATGCATATAAGCATAACCAATGGACATAAGACACTGGGGGTAGGGGAGGCCAGGGGATTGTCAAGGGCGGGGGGAAAAAAGGAAACATATGTAATACCCTTTGTAATACTTTAAGCAATAAAATAAAAAAAAAAGACAATCTCTTCAATAAATGGTGCTGGGAAACTTAGTCAGACACATGCAAAAAAATGAAACTAGACCGCCAAATTACACCATACACAAAAATTAACACAAAATGGATAAAGGACTTAAACATAAGACGGGAAACCATAAAAATTATTAGAGGAATCCACAGGCAGCAAGATCTCAGACATATGCCAAAGCAGTATCTTCACTGACACAGCTCCTAGGGCAGTGATGGCGAACCTTTTGAGCTAAGCGTGTCAAAATTTTGAAAAACCCTAACTTAACTCTGGTGCCGTGTCACATATAGAAATATTCATAATTTTTTTTTATATTTGCAACCATAGTAAAAATAAGATTTATATTTTTGATATTTATTTTATATATTTAAATGCCATTTAACAAAGAAAAATCAACCAAAAAATATGTATAAAATGAACAAAAACAGAAAAACAATGTACATTTAGGAAAAAAAAATAATAATAAAAACAATGATAATCAAATGGTATGAAAACTAGAAATTAGTGACTTTTTTGGTGCTGAAGTTTGGCTGCTAATTCTTCAATTGCAGGTTCATACTTGGTGCACTTCAAGGCCAAGCAAGCGCCACTAACTTCATCTGTTAGCTGGTTTCTTTTGTTCATTTTAATATTATTTAATGCTGAGAACAAAGTCTCACAAAAAATATGTTGATGAAAAAATTGTAAGCAAAGCCATCGTTAGATTTTTTATGTCGCTAAAAGTATCAGGTACTCTGTTCCAAGCACTCAAAATTTCTTGTTTGTAGTTGCACTCTTCTTCATTATTCAAATGATTTCGTTCCAGATTTTCAAGTTTCGGCCTTAAGTCGACAAACACAAGAGTCCAAATGCTACCTTGAAAATCTGCAAGTTGCATCTCTAAATCGTCAATTTGCATCCATTGGAAATCCTTTAATTCCAAAGTACTGTAAACAACTACATCCGAATAGTTAATTATTTTAATGGTCTATTCTAGGCTTCTAAATTGTTTGAATCTTTCGCTGAACTGTTCAAATAACGAGTTTACTATATTCTGGTTCATAAGTATGGACTCCATTACACTCGTTGTAGTGGCCTTCTTGAAATAATTTTTTATCCAAGGAAAATACCTATAAGTTTTAGTTTCAATATCTCCCTTGAAAATTTTAAGTTTACTTTCAAAAGATTTGATGTATCCAAACATAACGTCAATACTTTTGCCAAAACCTTGTAATTTTAAGTTCAGTTCATTCATATGAACAGAGAGATCTGTAAAAAAACATCAAATTGCTGACCCACTTATGATCATTGATCTGAGGAAAGTTTGCCAGATCCTTCTTCTCAATAAATACCGTAATTTCTTCAAAGCACTCCACAAATCGCTCAAGTACTTTACCTCGACTCAGCCATCTCACATTATTGAACATCAGTAGTCCACTGTAGGTTGAATCAACTTCCTGTAAAAGTGCAGAAAATTCTCGCTTGTGAAGGGGTCTAGAAGCTATAAAATTTACAATTTTTGTTACAACTGGCATTAAATCATTCAATTCTGAGAATCCTGATTTGGCACACACACCTCCTGATGGATAATGCAATGAAAAGGTACAAGTGGATGTCTAATATCTTCCATAAACAATTTCAGGAATCCCACATTTTTTCCCACCATATTTAGTGCCCCATCTGTCGTGACTGACACAATTTTAGAGATATCAATGTTTAGGTCACTGAATGTTTTTATAACAACCTTAAATATTTCGTTTCCTGGTGTACTTATTGGCACTGATTCTAACTTTATCAACTCTTCTCTCATTGTGAGACCATCAGAATATCTACCAATAATGGCCAACCGAGAATTTGATGTGACATCAGTAGTTTCGTCAAGAGAAATAGAAAAATATTTACAACTATTTAAGTCTTTTTTTAATTGATGCTGTACGTTTTTCTTAAGATCTATTATTCTGTATTTGATAGTATTTCTACTGAGTGGTAACTCAGAAATTCTTTTAATAATATCACCTTTATTTTTCATATCGTAAAATAGAGCTGGTGCACATCTTAGAAATGTTTCCTTAATAAATTCTCCATCACTGAGGGCTTTTACATGCTGAGCTATGGAGTGAGCAATACAGTAACTTGCTGATGTTAAATTTGTAGAGCATCTTGAATGGATTAGAAAACTGTGGTACATCTACACGATGGAATACTATGCTGCTCTAAAAAGGAAGGAACTCTTACCATTTGCAACATCATGGATGGAACTGGAGAGCATTATGCTAAGTGAAATAAGCCAGTCAATGAAGGAAAAATACCACATGATCTCACTCATTCATGGATAATAGAGACCATTATAAACTTTTGAACAATAATAGATACAGAGGCAGAGCTGCCTCACACAGATTGTCAAACTGCAGCGGGAAGGCCGGGGAGGGTTGGGGGGCAGGAGGTAGGGGGGTAAGAGATCAACTAAAGGACTTGTATGCATACATATAAGCATAACCAGTGGACATAAGACATTGGGGGATAGGGGAGGCTAGGGGACTGTCTAGGGCAGGGGGGATAAAATGGACACATATGTAATACCCTTTGTAATACTTTAAGCAATAAATTTAAAAAAATAAAATAAAATAAAATAAAATAAAATAAAAAATAAAAATAAAAAAATTTGTAGAGCATCTTACAAATTTAATGATGGAATTTGATTGACTTTTATAGAGGTGTAGATGCCTAGAAATGTATTCCTTCCTTTCATCGATACTTTTTTTCAAGAGCTGACAATGATTAGTTTCAAAATGTCTCTGTATATTCCACGTTCTGCTTACTACCGTTTCATTGCACAGTATGCACAATAGTCTGTTGTTTCTGTCGACAATCCCATACATCTCGGTCCATACATCTTGAAAGGGTCGGCTACTGCTATTTCCACTTCCTTTATCATTCAATCTTGCTTTTTTATTTTTTTGATTCTCCATCACAAGGCTGCAAAAATAAATAAATATAAATCACGGCGTTTTTTATATAAGGTTGATAAGTTTCTTACCTATTAACTTTTTGCAGTGTTGTTGCACTGACTCCTGGTGCAAAACAATTCAAAGATAGTATGTATAACCAACAAATATATGGTGCTGTAATCAATTATCCGACACGCAGAATGTCTCGTCAAGCACTGTTGCACTGTATATCTTTTTCTTCTAACCATCCTACTCCTGTCTCCTAACGAACATGGCGATCAAGTGCGTCCATTTGCCAAAGGCACCCGAACGCACAGGAAGCTTACCCGAGGCACATGTTGACAATAACGAGGCCGTTTCCATAATTGAGTATTTTGTCACTCGAATAAAAATAAAATGTCATGAGTAAAGATCAATCTCTTTATAAGGCAATTCTTAACCTTTTTATATTAATGTCATTATTGGAACAATGTATCTTGGATGTTTCCAAAATGTATCTTTGCTACACAACACCGATGTACATGTTTACATCCGGTTTTAGAATTGCATTATTGATCATGAGTAACATGAGTAATAATATTACTCGAGTGATGCCCAACTCTGGCCATGGCGAGAGACAAATATTTGAATTATGCAATTTTTTGTCTCTGTCGATGCGTGTAACCCAAAATGAGTTCGTGTGTCACCTCTGGCACGCATGTCATAGGTTCGCCATCACTGTCCTAGGGCAATGGAAACTAAAGGGAAAATAAACAAATGGGACTACATCAAAATAAAAAGCTTATGTGCAGCAAAAGAAACCATCAACAAAACAATAAGAAAACCCACTGCATTGAAGAACATATTTGCCAACGTTATCTCCGATGTTTATTCTCCAACATTTACAGGGAACTTATACAACTTAACAAAAGGAAGACAAACAACCCAATAAAAAAAAATGGGCAACAGACCTAAATAGATACTTTTCGAACGAAGACATAAGGAAGGCCAAGAGACATATGAAAATATGCTCAAAGTCATTAATCATACGAGAGATGCAAATCAAAATGACCATGAGGTACCATCTCACACCTGTCAGAATGGCTATCATCAACAAATCAACAAATGACAAATGCTGGTGAGGATGTGGAGAAAAAGGAACACTCATGCACTGCTGGTGGAAATGCAGACTGGTACAGCCACTGTGGAAGACAGTATGGAGTTTCCTCAAACAACTAAAAATAGAACTCCCATTTGACCCAGTGATCCCACTTCTAGGAATATATCCCAAAGAAAGAAGAAACACCAATCAGAAAGGATATATGCACCCCTATGTTCATAGCAGCACAATTTACCATAGCTAAGATTTGGAAACAGCCTAAATGCTCATCAGCAGATGAGTGGATTAAAAAACTTTGGCACATCTACACAATGGAATACTATGCTGCAGTAAAAAGGAAGGAAATCCTACCATTTGCAACAGCATGGATGACGCTGGAGAACATTATGCTAAGCGAAATAAGTCAGAGAAAGATAAATATTACATGGTCTCACTCATTTGTCGAATATAATGAACAAAATAAACTGATGAACAAAAACAGATCCAGAGACAGAGAAGCATTGATCAGACTGTCAAACCTCAGAGGGAAGGTAGGGGAGGGAGGGGTTAAGGGGGAGAGATCAACCAAAGGACTTGTATGCATGCATATAAGCCTAACCAATAGACAGAGACACCAGGAGGGTGAGGGCATGAGTGAGGGGGTGGGGGGCAATGAGGGGATAAGGACACATATGTAATACCTTAATCAATAAAGAAAAACAAACAAACAAAAAAAAGAATTTGAATATAGGTAAATGTTGCCTTAATTTTCAAAACTGGTGAAAAATTGGATCTCAGAACAGTTAAAACAGATTGATTTTCAAACACTTAAAAAGAAAAATACTACTCATGTGGAACTGGCATGGTTTTATCAGGAGGTGATCCTATTAGATTTTCCTCACTTCTTTTTTCCCCAACTTTCTCATTTTAAAAAAATTGCAAAGTTATAGAAAAGTTGAAGGAATAATTCAATGAACACACACATATTCACTTACATTTTCCAAATATTAACATTTTGCCACATATGCGTTCTCACTCTCACTCTCGCTCTCCATATACACACATATATGTTTTCCTTTTTCTTTTTAATGCCAGTTCTTTAGAGAGGGGAACGGGGAAGAGAAGGAGAGACCAATGTGAGAGAGAAAATTTGACTGACTGCCCCAACCAGGGATCAGAACCCAAAACCTGGGTATGTGCCCTGACCAAGAATTGAACTGCCGAAACCGGTTTTGCTCAGTGGATAGTGCGTCGGCCTGTGGACTGTAAGGTCCTAGGTTTGATTCCGGTCAAGGGCATGTACCTGGGTTGCGGGCACATCCCCAGTAGGAGATGTGCAGGAGGCGGCTGATCGATGTTTCTCTCTCATCGATGTTTCTAACTCTCTATCTCTCTCCCTTCCTCTCTGTAAAAAATCAATAAAATATATTTTTAAAAAAAGCATTGAACTGGTTGACTCTTCGGTACATGGGATAATGCTTCAACCAACTGAGCCATACCAGCCAGGATATATATATATATATAATTTTTTCTCTGTTTTCAAATATAATGTTTTCTTTTTTCTGAACCATTTGAAAGTATGTTTCAGACATCACCACTTCCTTTAAAACTAATATTTCTAAATTGGTATTAACAAATATAATGTTGCTAGGCTTTCTAAAGCATTTGGCAAAATTTTTGATAATTTCATGAATGAAATGGAAAAATATGAGTACAAAATATGACTAGATGAGTTCCCAGTTGCAAAGTTAAATTAACATACCAAAGAGTGTTGATTAATGGGTCGATTTCACCAGGAGGATGGTCAATAGCACTCAACTTTACTGCACTTGGAGTAAATATTTTATCCCCTATTGAAAATTTATACTTGGATAATATCTAATTCAGCTCTTTTCAGCTGTAGTTTATAGAAATCACATTTATGGTTTTTAAAAATGTTCTTGCCCATCCTCAGAGTTTCTGACTTAGTGTGAGTGGGGAAGGGCTCCAGGAATCTGTGGCAGACATCTATGACTGAGGGTCATTGATTTATGGCAACTCTCATCCTGGTTGAATCTCCAGTTATTCCTACCTCACAGCAGGTAATTTAGATTTAAAAACCTTCAAATATTTGTAACACAAACCATAGTGTATTTCAACATAAATGAAATAGATTTGCCAGTTTCTGTTCATCTCAGAACCTGCAGCTACAGTTTCAATTAAGGCTTTTTAAAAAATTCATAGCTGTGCTTGCTAGACAAAGTAGAGGTCGTCTTTCTACAGCTTCCAATGCCTAAGATTTTTATCATGGAATGTGGTTAAACTGGGTCTTAAAACATACAAATTCTAATGTGTAAGCTTTTCTTCTGAATGGTAGTATCAGATGTTTGAAAGAGACCTATATTTTAGAAAATAAATCTCCATATTTTCAAGGGTTTTAGGCATTTTACTTTCTAACTATAAGATGAAAATATGTTAGTAGAGGACCAGGCCCTAAGCTTACTTCTGGAGGACACTGAGGAATATCAGCAAGAACCTTTTCTTTCCTTCTATGTCATGATCTCCTTAATAAGATAAATATAATATAATGCAAGGTTTTTATCTTCTCCTAAGAATCATGCTGTTTTTAAGGATCTGACTACACTTTGAAAATCCTTTCATCTCTATGAACTCTTTGCAAATTATAAGATAATAATCAAATGACTTCAATGTTGTGTTGGGTGGGGGGTTATCAAGACCTTGCACATGGACTCTCTGTGGACTAGAAAGTTAATTTCCCTATAAATCCATCACCTAGAGCTAGTTGTATAAATCAGAATGGGACAAGAAAAAAACTGCATCCAACTCTTTTAAAAGGCAGTTTATGGAATAAATCTGGAACCAATTGCACACTTTATCTGTATGCATCGGGTCAGTATTATTGGATTACAGCTTGCCTTTCCCTGCCAGAATAAAGAAAAATAGGCAGAGTGGGAATAAATTGTGTAAACAAAACAAAACAAAATCTTAAATCTATTATGCTCTTGAGAAAGGGAAGTTATGTTAACAGGAATATGTGAAAGGTAGTTTTTCATTTACAGATAACTTTATAATAGTGTTTATAAAAATTTAAGAAAACTATCACCCCAACTTCTAAGTCCTATGATAATAACTAACACCTATCAAATGCTTAATATTTGCCAGACACTCATAATTACTTTAGATCAGGGGTTTTTAACCTTGGCTGCAAATTAGAATCATCTGGGGAGCTATAAAATTCCAGATGAACAGGCCTCACTGAAAAGCAATTAAATTAGAATATCTGGGCGTAGTACCAGTCCAAGAATTAGTTTTTTTAAGCTCACCAAGTGATTACAATATGCAACTGAAGTTGAGAAATATTGTTTCTGATACATCAACTTATTTCATCCTCATAACAAGTCTTTAATATGGGGTACTTTTTATTTTCATCATCATCACCATTACCATCTCTGAATTACAAGTGAGAAAACTGTGACAGAGAGATGTGAAGTTAATTTTCCAAGGCCAACATCTTCTAAGTGACAGAACTGGGATTTGAATACAGGCAGTCTAATTCTATTGTGAGATTATTATATTACTAGAGGCCCGATGCATGAAATTCGTGCAAGAGTAGGCCTTCCTTCAAAATTTCCATCAACCTCCAAAGTACCAATCACAAATGGTGCCCTAGTGCTCTTAAATAATTTTAATTTGTTTGGTTGAAAGTTAAATGTAGAGAAACTAATGTCTGCTGAGAAAATTAAGTCCTCTTTTTCAACATTATGATATACCCAAATCATCTGGTTTCTGAAGCATATGTCTATTGCCATCAAGCAGTGTAAAACACTAGCACTTCAGGCCCTCACTCTTTACTAAGGTTTCAAACTAAGTGCTATAGAGTTCCTATTTTTTAAGAACCTTTATTGTTGAAAGTATTACATATGTCCCCTTTTTCCCCCATTGATCCCTTCTAACCTACCTCCCCCTTCTACCCTACCTCAGTCCTCCCTACTCCTGGCCCCAGGCCTTCACCACACTATTGTCTAAGTCCATGGGTTATGCATATATACATACAAGTTCTTTGGTTGATCTCTTCCTGCCGACCTACCCTCTCCCACCTTCCCTCAGATTCAATAGTCCATTCCATGCTTCTATGTTTCTGGATCTATTTTATTCATTAGATTCCACATCTGAATGAGATCATGTAATACTTGTCTTTCTCTAACTGGCTTATTTCACTTAGCATAATACTCTCCAGGTCCCTCCATGCTGTCTCAAAGGGTATTGGTAAAACACCTCAGAAAAGTTGTATTTGTAGAAGATTGAAGCAAGACCCATTCTTCTAGATATTCTGTATTATGGACTTCAATAAATTCAGATGAAAGCTCACTATTTGACCTGTTGTTTTAGTTTCTTGTAGAACTACCTTTACTTTAGTATTTAAAGATTTATCTGAAAATGACATTCAAAGATTTCAACTATGTGATGAAGCATATAAGATTAGAATTTAACAAGAATTTAGCATTCTTGCACTAAGTTTAAAAAAAAACACAACACTATATATCTCTTTGAGTCAATACACTGTATATTTGGACAGAACTGATTGTTAAAAAGTTCCTTCTTATATTGAAATGACATAGCACCTCTGTAACTTTTGCCCACTGGTCTTAGCTTTTCCTACTCAAGCACAATACCAAGATAACAGATCACAACACATAACATCAAACATTTGAATACATCTATTATCTCAAGGAAGCAATGGTCTGAAATAATTAAGAACCTGAGTTCAGGCTACAGATATATTACAGTCAGGTCTAAGTATGATGACCAAGCATCCAAGTTTGCCAAGGAATAAGAAGTTTCTTAGGGTATAATAATCTTGGTACTAAACTTCAGATGGGATGAATTTGTCATCTTAAATTCTAGATTCACTATTATGACTTTGGGCAAGTTATGAGACCTCTCATTTTCTTCATTTGCAAAATAGAGATAATAATTTGCTTCACAAGGTAATTGATGTGAGGATAAAAAGAGTTAACGCATATAGAGCACAGTGCTCAATATATGTTAATAATAGCAGAAGGGTAGTAATATGAGAGAGAGATGTTCGTGTGAAGTTCTGAAAATGTTAGTGTTGACGTAAGAAATGTCCAAACCTGTAGAGAATTTTTATGAGTTTACTTGAGCCAAAATGACGACAATTGCTGGAAGCAAAGTCTCAACAGATTGAGATAATGCTCCAGAAAATAGCAGTTTTTCAGCTTATTTTATATATTAAAATGAAATGGGGAGATGTAAGGAGGGTTACATGAAATCCATTGGTGGAAGACTAAGAGGGCAGGAGAAAGAGAAACAGGGAAACCTCTGGGGTTAGGAGACACACACTTCTTTTACACTGATGGGTAGCAGAGAGTTAATACTTAACATTTACATCACATAGAAATGGTATGCGGGGGAACAAGATGATAATGTGGGGTTCCGTGATCTCATGCTCTTGTACCAGTGGTTGTACCTTGAGGGATGTGGAGAAAAAGATTACTCTGACATTTCAAAGGTATGTTATCTTAGATGCAAAAAGGCAATAGAAAGGTTCACTTACGGTAAAGATTGATTTTTGTCAGGGAAGCTACACCTAGAACGTGACTACCCACCATGACCTGCTTTCAGTTAGGAATTTTTATGTTCAGATCATCTTAAGTGGTTACTTTCAGTCTCTGAGTTTGTAAGGCCTGCCATGCAGGCCTCTCCTGAGCTTTTCAGGTTTAGTATCTAGCCCCTTTTTCATCCACATTAGTTACCTACTAAACTAATACAAGAGAATACTGTGACATGGCTACTAAAATATTCAAAAAAAAATGTAACATTAGGCTACATTAATAGGGCTACATACAATATTCAGAATGAAATATCCTGTTCTACTATTTTAATCAGGCAGCGTCAAGAATATTCTGATTCATTCCAATATCCAATGGAGACAACAAGGATGGCGACTGCTTTTGAAGCCATATTACTTGAGGCATAAATAAATAAAACTGGGGTATTTAACTTGGAGAAGACAAAATTCGGAGGAAAGTTAGAAGATATATTCAACTTCATGGAAGAACTTTCATTATAATTGTAATGGGATAACTGCAGAGCCAGATAATTTTCTGAAATCATCTAAAAGAGGGCAGCAGAAATGCTGAGGTGTTTAGACATAGAAAATGTAAGACTTAGGAAACAGAAGAATCAGAGATGTGAGATCTTCTCTGCTGCCACATTTACCTAGAAACAATGGTCAATTCTGAGTGCAGGTAGAAGGCTGAAAATCCATTGCAAATCTTGGTGCAATGCCCAGAAGAAGGGTTACTGCAAGGGAACATAGAAATCAGTAGTGCTTTTGTCAGAGATTGGGAGAGGGGAGCTCAATTATGCAGTCAACTTCATCCTCAAAATATGTGCTGCATACGGGGATGCATGGGATAGGAGGCTAAAATCATGAGCAGAATGCCTCTGAAAATCAGAGCAGTTTCTCCAGCAATCATATAAGACAAGATTAGAGTTTCAAAGATACACTACGTAATCACTAACCAAAAGAAATCTGGTATAGCTATATTAATATCAGACAAGTAGATTGGAAGTTTTCATAATATAAAAATGATAAATCCACAAGTAAAATATAACAATTGTAAATCTGTGAGCACCCTATGTAATGAAGAATTAACTTTACCTAAACAGAGTTCAGGCCATTGCCCATGGCTATTGGGCGGTAATCTCTAGTCCCCTGGAATGTTCTTCCTTATAGGAGTGCCTTTGTTTGCCTAAGGTCTCTGGTCACCAGACAACCTAACAACGTGATTTATGATGGGGGATAGGAGCCACACCATATCAGTTCTGACCTCTGGAGGAACTAGAGATGAAAGGTATTACCCTGAAATGCTGGGAGGGGCTGTAAACTAAAGGCCAGCCCCGCAGGCAGTATGTGTTCAAGCCCCTGGTTGGCAACATTCTCTGAGGAAGATGAAATCTTCACATTTGGAACCCTCCCAGACTTCACTCTTTGCATCTCTTCCTTTGGCTGATTCTAACGTGTATCTCTGTGCTATAACAAAACTGTAACTATAAGTATAGTGTTTTCCTGAGTTCTGTGAGTTGTTCTAGTGCAGCGGTTCTCAACCTGTGGGTCGCGACCCCTTTGGTGGTCAAACGACCCTTTCACAGGGGTTGCCTAAGACCATCCTGCATATCAGATATTTACATTAGGATTCATAACAGTAGCAACATTACAGTTATGAAGTAGCAACGAAAATAATTTTATGGTTGGGTCACAACATGAGGAACTGTATTTAAAGGGCCAGACGGTTGAGAACCACTGTTCTAGTGAAATATTGAACCTTGAGAATGATTGGGGAAACTACCAAATTTTTAGCCCTCGGGGTTCCCTGAACTTGTGGCTGATGTCTGAAGATGCGTTAACATTTGGAGACTGTTCCCTCAGATTGTGCAGGTTTGCCTAATTCTTTACACACCCTACAAGAGAGTTTTGAATTACAAAAAGCACCCTCTCTGGAGCAGAATTCTCTTGAGTGCTGGCTTCAACAATGTCATGATCTTATGTGCCATGCTGCCCCTGACTGCTCTTTGCCTGCCTTGACTTTTTCCTGCAACAGAGGATACCCCAGTCCGTTCTAGTCTGGGGCAGCCTGATGGCAATCCTGCTGGTGTTCCTGATCACTGCTATCCTGATGATGGTGCACCTGGATGCCCTGCCCTTCTTCATCATCACAAAGATCAAGATCATGCCCATTAATTCATTCGGTGCCATCCTGCAGGGCAGCCTTTTGGTCTGGTCTGCCAGCTACATGGCCCCATCATGAGTGGCCAGAGCCTGACAGGCATCTTACCTTTCTTTGCCTCAGTGACCATGATCTGCACCATCACCAGTGGCTTGGAGCCATCAGAAAGTTCCTTTGGCTATTTTACCACAACCTGTGGGGTCATCATTTTGACCATTATCTGTTACCTGGGCCTGCCCCAGCTGGAATGGTACTTCTACTACCAGCAGCTCAAGCTCAAAGGGCCTAGAAAGGAGGAGACCAAGTTGGACCTCATTAGTGAAGGAGAGGAGCCAAGAGCAGGCAAAGAGGAGTTTGAAGTTTCAGCCTCCAACTATCAGCCCACCAACAAAAGCCACTCAATCTAAGCCATCCTCAAATATATCTTAGTCTTAGTTCTCTCTATTGGCTTCATCTTCACAGTCACTATTGGGGAGCTTCCTGACATTACCTCTGAGGTCAAGTCCAACATTGCAGGCACTAGCACCTGGGGAGACTACTTTATTCCTGTGTCCTGTTTCTTGACTTCCAATGTCTTTGGGTGGGCCGGAGCCTTACAGCCATATCCATGTTGTCTGGGAAGAACAGCTGCTGGCTACCAAGCTGGTGCTGGTCTGGCTGGGCTTTGTGTACCTGCTGCTACTGTGCAATATCCAGCCCCAGGGATACCTGGCTATGGTCTTTGAGGATGACACCTGGGTCACTTTCTTCCTAGCTACCTCGCCAGTTTCTGCATGTGCTTCAGGCTAAAGGAAGTAAAGCTGGCTGAGGGGGAAACAGCTGGCGCCATCATAGCCTTCTGTCTGTCTCTGAGCCTGGTGCTGGAGGCTGTCTTCTCCTTCCTGTTCCAGGCAATTGTGAGACCATGGATGGACAGAGGGCTGCACTGGCTGCCTGTTTCTGCACCTTCCTTCTCCTTCAGGTATGGACAGGAGTGGGCTGGAGGTTTTCTCTTCTAGCTGACTTCTCCTTCCTCATGGTCTGTGCTGGTCCTCGTTATCTAGGCCCTGAGGAAGCCTCTGGGTGAATAAAGGTGACATTGTGTGCCTGAGGGTCAGAGTCCAGGGAGGGTTTGAAACCTCTGCATATGCTCAAATTCGCCTACACTTGGCTCTGACTAATCCCTGCTTGAGCAGGGCAACAGAGGCTCCTAGGCTCAGAGTGAATGTTTGTCTATGTATCTGTATGCTCGTCTGCCCGTACCAGGAGTGGCTAGAGACCAGGACTGTCTGTTCTAAGGTCCAGTCTGATATTTCCACCCCCCTTTTCCCAATGTGTCTCTTCCCCCAATATCTCTGTCCCTCCTCTGCTCCCCCTGCCTTGTTCCCACCTATCATGCACCCTGTACAGTTGCCATTTTACTGCCTTTTCTATACTCAACAGAAACCAAGTGCCTTCAGAAGCTCTCTGGCTAATTTTTTTAAAAAAAAAAAAAAGACATAAGGCATTTTTGTCACCAAAGAAAATTCTCTCATGTTCATGTCCCTTTGCAGTCATCCCACACACATAGGCAGATACTAATCTTATTTTATATAAACACTAGAGGCCTGATGCACAAAATTCGTGCAAGAGTAGGCCTTCCTTCTGGCTGCTGGCACCGGCTTCCCTCCAGCTCCTGGGACCCGGGCTTCCCTCCAGCCACCAGCAGGCACCCGGGGCCCAGGCTTCCCTCACAGCCCCACTTTGTCCAGAAGGACATTCGGTCTAATTAGCATATTACACTTTTATTATGATAGATAATTAGTTTTCTTATTTGAGAACTTCAAGGAAATGGAATCACATTTTTTTTGAGGTAGGCTTCTTTGCTTAATATGATGTTTTTAAGGACTCTATAGTGTTGCATGATTGATAATTCATTTCTTCATATTGCTTCAGGGTATTCCATTGTATGGATCTATTATTTACCTAATGATGGAAATTTGTTTACCCATTTACCTATTGATGGAAATTTAGTTGTTTCCATTTTGAAACTATTATGGGAAAAAAACTGCTATCAACATTTGCACTCAAATTTTTGTGTGAATATATGTTTTCATTTCTCTTGGGTAAACAACTAGGAATAGAATTGCTGGGTCATATGGCAGGTATATGTTTAATTTTATAAGAAACTGCCAAATTACTTTACAGTGTTTGTTTCATTTCCACCAGCAGAGTATGAGTGTTCCAATTGCTCTGTATCCTGGACAACAGTTGATATTATCAGATTTTTCATTTTTTCCATTCTGCTGGAACAAAGGTAGATGATAAGAATGATGTGTATGAAGGGTTATCTCATTGTGGCATTAATCTTCATTTTCTTGACGTCTAACAATGTTCAACATCCTTCCATCTGCACTGGAATTCATTCCTTTACATGTTTGGAGAGTCAGCAAATCAACCCCAAAAGAATCTGACTTTAGAATCAAAATTCTGTGCGTGAATCTCAGATATGCCATTTGTACTTGTTTCATCTTGGGCCAGTATTCAACCAGTCTAAGTCATAGTCAATTTATCTATAAACTGGGGATAATGCTGTCTCACAGGTAGATCTCACAGGTACATAATATATGTGAGGTGCCTGGCCCAATGCTTCTTACATAGTAGATATTAATAAATGGTAATTATGATCATTACTATAGAAATTGGTTTAGAACCCTTACTAGTTTTCCTTCCTAGGATATAGTCCAGTGATGGCGAACCTTTTGAGCTCGGCGTGTCAGCATTTTGAAAAACCCTAACTTAACTCTGGTGCTGTGTCACATATAGAAGTTTTTTTGATACTTGCAACCATAGTAAAACAAAGACTTATATTTTTGATATTTATTTTATATATTTAAATGCCATTTAACAAAGAAAAATCAACCAAAAAAATGAGTTCACGTGTCACCTCTGACACGCATGTCATAGGTTCGCCATCACTGATATAGTCAAAGCTGCAAGCCTTATCATAATCATGTTGTTGGAGCTCAGGGATTTGCTCTAAACTCCCCCATTCCTTGATTTCCTCCACAGTTTTCAAACTTCCAATTGTTAGTGATTTCTCCAGTTTCTGTCCCACTGCCTCACTGTAACCCTTCATACACATCATCCTTATCATCTACCTTTGTTCCAGTAGAATGGAAAAAATGAAAAATCTGATAATATCAACTGTTGTCCAGGATACAGAGCAATTGGAGCACTCATACTCTGCTGGTGGAAATGTACAGTGCAACAAAAGTTCCATAAGGGAAGTAATACATCTATCTGTATTATATACCTCTATCCTCGGCAATTAGAACAATGCAAGTAATACTTGCTGAATGAAAAAGGAATAAAATATCTACATCCTCCCTCTCTGTCTCACTTCTTTTTTTTTTAAATATATTTTATTGATTTTTTACAGAGAGGAAGGGAGAGAGATAGAGAGTTAGAAACATCGATGAGAGAGAAACATCGATCAGCTGCCTCCTGCACACCCCCCACTGGGGATATGCCCGCAACCCAGGTACATGCCCTTGACCGGAATCGAACCCGGGACCCCTCAGTCCGCAGGCTGACGCTCTATCCACTGAGCCAAACCGGTTTCGGCTCTGTCTCACTTCTATGCATTGATGCACACATTGATTGATCTGCCTGGTTTTCCATTTTAATTTCTCCAAGAGACATAAGATTCTTTCTTTTGTAATTGTCCATGGATAAATCCTGCCTCACCACCACCAAGCCTAGAAACTCTAAACACTGCACCCTGGCCTAAATAAACCTTCTAGGTTAATGTTTATCTGAAAGAAGGCAAAATCTGTAGCCACAATTCTCTGGTCATCTAGTTCACAGTGGCTTTTGCTCATTCCTATCATAAGCTGTAGTAAACGCATAAGCATAATTGACTCAAGTGCAATTTAGCATTGTGTCAAGAAAGAAGAAAAGAAAGAGAGATAGAAAGAAATAAAGAAAATAAAGAAAGAAAATAAGAAAGAAGGAAAGAAAGAAAGAAAGAAAGAAAGAAAGAAAGAAAGAAAGAAAGAAAGTAAGAAAAAGAAAGAAAGAAAGAAAGAAAGAAAGAAAGAAAGAGAAAGAAAGAGAGAGAGAGAGAGAGAGAGAGAGAGAGAGAGAGAGAGAGAAAAAGAAAGAAAGAAAGAAAGAAAGAAAGAAAGAAAGAAAGAAAGAAAGAAAGAAAGAAAGAAGGGAAATGTGGGCTATAGCATAAGATGAACCAATGATAGAGATTAAACTTGACCACTTATTTGCTATGTGGTTCTTGGCAAATGATTTAATTCCTCTAAGCATCAAATGTCTCCTCTTTAATGTAGGGAAAATATTTAGGTAATGCATATAAATATCTCAGCATAGTGCCCAGCTCTTAAGTAAACTTTCAATAAGTGTCAGAGATGACTTCTCTGAGGAAGAAATGTTTGAGCTGAGATTTGAAAGATAAATAGGAGTTGGCCAAGAAAAGAGTAGGAATAGAGCACTCACTACAGGCAGAGGAAACATTATGTGCAATAAGTGTTGGATGACTTCACCAGTGTATGCTTCTACTAGTGCAAAGTAATCTTTGGCAGTAGGTAATTGTGTTTAAAATCCTAATAGTTTCTTCAAATTGAGATAATAATACACATAGGGGTATCTGGCAACTTTTTAAAACAAGCCCTAATCCAGTACACCTGAACCAATACAATTAAAACTATTAGACACTTACTAACAATGTCAACAGAAAGCAGTCCCATGAGACTATCTTAAACGAGCTGACTTTGTGGTACTTTCAAGGTGAAGCTATTCATTGCAAATTGCCTGTATTGCCTCTAAGTTCTTAGCCTCTTTTGGCCAGAGCCTCACAATTACTTATTGAAAAAACCACACCCTCCATTTATATCAGAAATCTGTTACAAGTACAAACAATATCTCCCAGCAGAGACCAACTTACTTCTTGCCAACTTTAGACCAGGGATCCTGGGAACTTGATGATATATTCTCACATATAAAGGTCAAAGACTTTCTCTAAATCACTTATGACTACAAAGTCAGTTTGGTGCCAGAGCCCACGCATTTTCTAAACAGGCCTATTCTATAGGCCTAATCTCATGGCCAAGGCTCTTCACCAGGATATAGATCTGCCTGGTTCTCCATTTTAATTTAGGTAATGCATATAAATAGCTCTTATTAACAGTTGATATCAACTGTTTCTTATCAACTGCTACCATGCTATGGGAAGGTCATCTCCTTCCAATATTATCTAGATTATAATAGAGCTACTATTTTAGAATAATAGCACTTCTTACCTCCTGTACATTTTTAGTAGTCTTCATAAAATTAAATCTTAAAACCTTGCCAGTATCTTAGAAAGGTAGCAAGTGGAAAACGGTTTTCCATATGAACTTTGATCATTTGAATGCCTCATATTGCCATTTGGCCTGTGCAAAAAGAGAAATTAATCAAAACATTCTTATACAACATCCTTCCCCAAGCAGGAGTTTCACCAAAGAAATTAACTCCTGAAGATTTTACAGAGTTTAACACTCTGAAAACGGGAAGCACCTTGCCCAGTGTACTCAGAATGGGTTCGCAAAATGAAACAGTAAATATAAGGATAAATGAATATATGTATGAATGGGTGGATAAATGGAAACAAAGGAAATATATTTACACTATAGCTATAACATGGAATTTTTGTTATCTGTAAACTATATCTCATTATTTTTGAGCATGTGCTATTGTAATACTTTATATATATTATCTCATTTAATCCTCACAACCAACAAATAAACTACATGTTAGTACTAGTTACGTAGCTAAGGAAACTAGGAGAGACATAAAGTAATTTTCTCACAGTCACACAGATAAGTGGCAGAACTTATGATCCCAGGCATTCAGGCTCCAGATTTTAATTTCTTAACCTCTAGTACAACCCCTTCTAATGCATAATACACTTACAAAAATGTATTACTTTAGTAAGAAGAGATAATATATCTAAATACAACCAAAAGGTAAGATGAAAGAGGTACTCAAATTTGGGGGAAAATGTAGAAGCAAAGATTTAAAACATAAACTTATTCCTATAATGAGAAATGGTACTCAGTGCTGTGCCAGGGTTCAGACTTTGGGATTCTCTATAAAGCTGGATTCAAATTTCAGCTCTGGAAACTTGCAAATTTAGCTTTGCAACCTTGAGCAAATTAGAAAGTCTCTCTGGCCCGGCCGACGTGACTCAGTGGTTGAGCATCACCTATGAACCAGGAAGTCGTGGTTCAATTCCCAGTCAGGGCACATGCCTGGGTTGTGGGTTTCAGTTTCCTCAACTGTAAAACAGGTAATACTAGAACCCACATTAAATAGCAGTTGAAAGGATTAAATTATGCAAATAAAGCCCAAAACGTCCTAGACAGGACACAGCAAGAACTCAATCTTGTTAGTCATTATTATATTGTTATTATTATCATTACTAGAGGCTCACTGCACAAAGAGATTCATGCAATAGGTCTTCCTTCCTGGCTGCCAGCACTGGTTTTCCTCCAGCACCCGGGACACAGGCCTTTGGCTCCCACTGCAGAGGAGAAGCCAAGCCTCTTCAGTCTTCAGTCATCTTCAGTTTTCAGTCTTCCCTATATGCCTGCATATGCAAATTAACAGCCATCTTTGTTGGATTAATTTGCATACTCATCCTGACTGGCTGGTGGGCGAAGCAGAGTGACACCAATTTGCATGTTTCTCTATTATTAGTGTAGATTGTTAACATTTTAATTTGTCAATCTAATCTAATAAAAGAGAAACATGCAAATTGACGACACCTCTGCTAAGCCCCAAGCCACACCCACCAGCCAATCAGAGGAACTATATGGAAATTAACCCAACCAAGATGGCGGTCAGCAGCCACTGAGCTGGAGCAAGCAGGAGGCTTGGTTGCCCCAGTGATGGAGGAAGCCAAGCTTCCTGCTTGCCCTGGCCAGGTGTGGCCTCTGCTCAAGGCAACAAAGTTTCAATTATAGAAGATAAATTAATCCCAGATACATGCTTCCAGCCAGCCTCCACTGGGAGCTTGGGTGGCAGGGGGCCGTGGCCAGCCTGCAAACAGCCATCAGCCCCTCACCCAGAATGGCCACATCCTCATGGGGTGAGGGTCCGTGCTGGGGGGCTTGGCCAGCCTGAAAACGGCCCTCAGTCCCTCACACAGACTGGCCAGGCACCCCAGTGTGGACCCCCCACCCTAAAGGGGGTGTGGCCAACCTGAAAACAGCCATCAGCCCCTCACCCAGGCTGACCAAACCTCCACTGGGTGAGGGTCCCCACTGGGGGGGGGCTTGATAAGCCTGCAAACAGCCATCATCCCCTCACCCAGGCTGGCCAGGCACCCCAGCGGGACCCCCACCCTGATCCGGGACACCCTTCAGGGCAAACCAGCTGGCCTCCACCCATGCACCAGGCCTCTATCCTATATAATAAAAGGGTATTATGTAAACTGACCTAACAGCCGAACAACTGGGAATGACTGGTCACTATGACACACACTGACCACCAGGGGCAGACGCTCAACGCAGGAGCTGCCCTCTGGTGGTCAGTGTGCTCCCACAGGGGGAGCTCTGCTCAGCCACAAGCCAGGCTGATGGCTGCCAGTACAGCGGTGGTGGTGGTCGCCTCTCCCACCTCCTCAGCAGCACTAAGGATGTCCAACTGCAGCTTAGGCCTGCTCCCCGCTGGCAAGTGGACATCCCCCATGGGCTCCCGGCCTGCCAGAGGGATGCCTGATTGCCAGCTTAAGCTCAATCCCCCAGGGAGCGGGCATAAGCCAGCAGGTGGTAATCCCCCGAGAGGTCCCAGACTGCGAGAGGGCACAGGCCAGGCTGAGGGACCCCCCCACACACACTGAGTGCACAATTTTTGTGCACCAGGCCTCTAGTCTATATTATAAAAGGCCAGTGGCCATAATGCTGTGACTCCATAACAATGAAATGACTGGTCACCAGGAGGTGCATTGATGGCTCTCACAGCAGGTCTCGGACTCGTGGTGCGGCAGGTCTCAGTCTCATGGTGCAGCGGTTCTGGGGTCCCGCCAGTGCGGTTGGTCTGGGGTTGCACAGAATTTCGCGTGCTTGGCCTTTAGTTGTACAATAAAATTTGAAATGGCAAATTATTTTGACATTTTAAGTTACCTAATCTAATAAAAGAGAAACATGCAAATTGAACGCACCTCTGCTACACCCCAAGGCAAGCCCACCAGCCAATTAGAGCGACTATATGCAAATTAACCCAACCAAGATGGCGGCCAGCAGCCACCGAGTTGGAGCAAGCAGGAGGCTTGGTTGCCCTGGCGATGGAGGAAGCCAAGCGTCCCTCCTGCCCTGGCTGGCTGTGGCCTCTGCTCAAGGCAACAGTTTCAATTATAGAAGATAAATAAATCCCAGATACCTGCTTCCAGCCAGCCTCCACTGGGAGCTTGGGTGGCTGGGGGCTGTGGCCAGCCTGCAAACAGCCATCAGCCCATTATCCAGACTGGCCAGGCACCCCAGCAGGACCCCCCACCCTGAATGGGGTGTGGCCAGCCTGAAAACGGCCCTCAGTCCCTCACCCAGGCTGGCCAGGCACCCCAGTGGGGACCCCCACCCTGAAGGGACTGTGGCCAGCCTGCAAACAGCCATCAGCCCCTTACTCATGCACAAATTTCATGCACAAGGTCTCTAGTCTATAATATTTGCTATGATGTTGACATATCCTAAAAAATCAAAATTAATTCAACCTCAAGGAAGACAAAAAAGCAAATTAATCAAGATGGTCTAATATGGACGGGAATATTTAAACTCATAAGTAAATGGGCTAACAATATATGCCATTTCAGAAAAAAAAAAGTAGCAGAATAAAATTAAGAAGCACATTTATCTAAAATACATTGAGCCCAGCCAGCATGCCTCAGTGGTTGAGCATCAGCTGTCAATTGCTGGCTTGATCCCCAGTGGGGAACATGCAGGAGGCAGCTGATCAATTATTCTCTCTTATTATTGATGTTTCTATCTCTTTCCCTCTCTCTTCCCCTCTGAAATTAATAAAAATATATTTTAAAAAATAATGAATTACATTTATATTTTTAAAGAGCTCTCATTCCTTAAAGTTTTATCTTCTTATCATCAAGGACTATAAAGGCCTGATTAATGAGAAGGCTAGTATGTAAGGTATCATCCTATCTAATAAAAGACAAACATGCAAATTGACCATACCCCCGAATGCTTCCCATTGGCTAATCAGCAGGATATGCAAATTAACTGCCAACCAAGATGGCGGCCGGCAGCCAGGCAGCTGAAGCAAATAGGAGGCTTGCTTGCTCCAGTGATGGAGCAAGCCAAGGTTCCCCACCTGCCACTCCTGGGCTCTGAGCTTGCACTCGAAGCAACTATGTTGCAAGTATAGAAGCTAAACAAGCTCCAGATAGCTGCAGGCTCAGAGCTTAGAGCGGCAGTGATGACAACAGAGTTTCAATTATAGAAGCTAAGCAAAGCCTAGATATCTGCTTTCAGTAGCCGAGGCCTCAAGCTGGAGCCGGCCTCAGAGCTAAAGCTGGCTCTCAGCTCCAGTGATAGACATAGAAAGTAAATAAATCCCAGAATTAAAAAAAAAAAAAAAAAAAAGGAGAGGCTGGGAGCTTCAGTCACCCGCCAGCCTGAAAATGGCCCTCAGCCCCTCATTGAGACTGGCCAGGCACCCCAGTGGGGACCCCCACCCTCAAGGGGGTGCGGGAAGCCTAAAAACAGCCATCAGCCCATCATCCAAGCTGGCCAGGCACCCAAGCGGGACCCCCACCCTGATCCGGGACACCATTCAGGGCAAACCAGCTGGCCCCCACCCGTGCACCAGGCCTCTATCCTATACTACAGGCAGGGCGGGACAGCGCAAGCTGCCATCCGGGCCCCATGTGCAGCCCTGGGCAGCGGGGCATAAGCCCCACCCCCAGCCAGGACCCCTATGTGCCACCTGAGCCCCCAGCCGGGACCCCCGTGCTGCCTAAGCCCTGCAATGCTAAGCCCCACTCCCAGCCAGGACCCTATGACTATTGAAGAGCAGGAAAGTGCCACTGGGCCCTGGGTCGCTGTGGTGATCTGGCCATCGGTAAGTAGAAAAGTGCAGCCTGTAGGCATCCCCCAGCTGCGCCTGATCGGGGAGCAGGAAAGCCCAGCCTGAGGGCAGCCCCAAGCTGTGCCTGATCCAGGCGCAGGAAAGCCCAGCCTGCATACAGTCCCCAGCTGGGCCTGCTCCCTGGTCGCCATGGTGATCCGGGAGCAGGAGCAGGAGAGCAAGCCTGGCCTGTGGGCAGCCCGCAGCTGGGCCTGCTTCCCCGTCACCATGGCGATCCTGGAGCAGGAAAACCTGGCTTGCAAGCAGCACCCCCATCCTGGCCATAGCTTAAGGGAGAGTACAACATGCAATGGAGGCCAGGAGCCTGAGAGATCAACACAGAGGGGCTCCTGCTCCAAGCCTCCATGGTGTGGCTGGGGGCAGGCCCCCAGCAGACAGACACACACACACACACACACACACAGTGCCTGCTCTGAGCCTCCAATGTGGCTGGGGGCAGACCCCCAGCAGACACACACACACACACACACATACACACACACGCACACACACGGGGCACCTGCTCTGAGCCTCTGCTGCCAGACTGTGGCCCTCAGTAGGACATCCACTGAGGGCTCCCAGACTGTGAGAGGGGCAGGCTGTGCTGAGGGAATCCCCACCCCCAAGTGCACAAATTTTGTGCACCGGGCCTCTAGTCTACACTATTAAATGACAAAGATGCTAATTGTGCCTTCGCTACGCCCACCAGCCAATCAGAAGAGTATGCAAATTAACCCAACAAAGATGGTCATTAAATTTGCATACTGAAGGTGGGACGGGTAGCGCCAGATGCCTCCGGCGGATTCCGGGCTGCAGATTGGGGACTGGGGAGGCGGGACAGGAAGTGGCAGATGCTACCCGGGGAGGCGGAGCCGGCAATCGCCCCGGCCAGAAGCCTGAGGCCTGGGTAGGGGTGGAGCCTGGAATCGGAGCAGGCTGGGGATCCCCTGCCCAGGCCTAATGCTGGGCCAGAGGTCTGAGGCCTGGGAAGGGGCAGAGCCAGCAATTGCACAGGGCTGGGGGTCCCCTGCCCAGGCCTAACGCCCCGGCCAGAGGCCTGAGGCCTGGGCAGGCGAAAGAGCAACCTGGGAGTCCCCTGCCCAGGCCTAATGCCCTGGCCAGAGGCCTGAGGCCTGGGCAGGCGAAAGAGCAGCTTGGGGGTTCCCTGCCCAGGCCTAATGCCACAGCCAGAGGCCTGAGGCCTGGGAAGGGGAGGAGCCTGGAATCAGAGTGGGCTAGGGGTCCTCTGCTGGGGCCTATGGTCCTGGGCCTTAGGCCTGGGCAGGCGATTAGAGCGGGCTGGGGTACCCCTGCCCAGGCTGAATGCCCCGGGCAGAGGCCTGAGGCCTGGGCAGGCGAAAGAGCAACCTGGGAGTCCCCTGCCCAAGCCTAATTCCCCTCTGGCCTGGGCAGGAGCAGAGCCTGCAATCGGACCGAGCTGAGGATCCCCTGCCCGGCCTAAGGCCCAGGCCAGAGGCCTGAGGCCTGGGCAAGGGTGGAGCCTGCGATCAGAGAAGGCTGCATGTCCCCAGCCCAGGCCTAAGGCCCGGCCAGAGGTCTTAGGCCTGGGGGGGTGCGGAGCCTGCAATCAGACCGGGCTAGGGGTCCCCTGCCAAGGCCTAACGCCAGGCCAGAGGCCTGGGCCGGGGTGGAGCCTGGAATCGGAGTGGTCTGGGGGTCCTCTGCCCAGGCCTAAGCCCCAGGCCAGAGGCCTTAGGCCTGGGCAGGCAATAGAGTGGCCTGGGGGTCCCCTTCCCAGGCCTAAGGCCCTGGCCAGAGGCCTGGGCATGGGTGGAGCCTGCAATCAGAGCAGTCTGGGGGTCCCTTGCCCAGGCCTAAGGCCCTGGCCAGAGGCCTGAGGCCTGGGTAGGCAATCAGAGTGGGCTGGGGGTCCCCTGCCCAGGCCTAACACCCCAGCAAGAGGCCTGAAGCCTGGGTAGGTGATCAGACCTGGCTGGGGGTCCCCTGTCCAGGCCTAAAGCCCTGGCCAGAGTCCTGAGTCCTGGGCAGGCGAAAGAGTAGCCTGGGGATACCCTGCCCAGGCCTAACACCCCAGCCAGAGGACTGAGGCTTGTAAAGGGGCAGAGCCATCAATCGCCCGGGGCTGGGGGTCCCCTGCCTAGGCCTAACGCCCTCGCCAGAGGCCTGAGTCCTGGGCAGGGGCAGAGCCTGCAGTCTGGGGGTCCCTTGCCCAGGGCTAAGGCCTCGGCCAGAGGCCTGAGGCCTGGGTAGGCAATCAGAGTGGGTTGGGGGGTCTCTTTCCCAGGCCTAATGCTCCTCTGCCCTGGGCAAGGGCTGTGCCTACTATCGGAGCGATCTGGGGGTCCCCTGCCCAGGCCTAACGCCCCATCCAGAGGCCAGAGGCCTGGGCAGGGGCGGAACCGGTGATTGGAGCGGGCTGGGGGTCCCCTGCCCAGGCCTAACGCCAGGCCAGAGGCGTTAGGCCTGGGCAGGGGCCGAGCCAGGTATTGGTGTGAACTACAGAGGAAACACCTTTTCTGACTGCTCATTGGCTAAGCTCCCTGTATGCCACTGGTAATATTCTTAGTAACTTGGGTAATAAGAATCCAAGAAGGTGATGTAGGGTTTTTCCACCTCACTCCTGGGGAAAAAAATGAAGGTCTGCTGCTGGAGGGGCTAAGAAATGTCATATCCTGCCCTAGCCGGTTTGGCTCAGTGGATAATGCCTCAGCCTGCCCACCACAGGGTCTGGGCTCAATTTTGACCAAGGGTATGTACCTAGGTTGCAGGCTCCTCGCTGGCTAGAGCCCAGGTCAGGGCTCATGCAGGAGGCAACCAATCAAAGTGTCCCTCTCACTTTGATGTTTCTCTCTGTCTTTCCCTTTCTCTTCCACATTCTCTAAAAATCACTAGAAACATATCCTCAGGTGATGATACAAAAAAAAGAAAGGAAAAAAAAATGTCATATCCTATGAAAGACACATCTTGAAAATGCCTAAAGAAAGTTGTCATTTTTTCATGGTGAAGGGACTGGAGTCCGTGTTGATGAAAACACCTTGGTGGCTGTGGTGACTGGCAGTGGCTGCAGCAGTGGGGTGATGGGGCTGGTGCCTTCCCCTGATCAGCCTGGTCACCTCCCACAGAGGGAGGCCAGACTGCGGCTTAGGCCTTATCCCCAAGGGGAGCAGGGAGCGGGTCTAAGCCGTCAGTAGGACATCCCCTGAGGGCTCCCAGTATGCGAGAAGGGGCAGGCTGGGCTGAGGGACTCCCCGCCCCAGTGCACGAATTTCATGCACCGGGCCCCTAGTCTACAATAATACACAAACATGCAAGCATACCAATAAAACTTAGATGACTACTCAGCTGGGAATTGTCATAAACAAGAATTCCCATTGTGTCTAGGCAAGTGTTGCTGTATTCTTTTGTGTGTGTTAAGTACTTTGTTTCTATAATTTTAAAAAATATCACCTGTTACTTTTAGCAATAAAAATAAAATAAAATATCACCTGCAAAGCAGATACCATTTGGTCCCCATTGGCAGATGAGGAAACGAAGTTCATTATGATGAAATAACTTGTCTAATGCCACACAGTGTTTTAGTGGTAGAACCACTAGGTCACATGACTTCAGAGAGCTTGGTCAGTCGGTCATCCCCAATACATTTTTCCTGATCCCTATGGACCCCCACCCACCCACCACCCCACTTCAAAGTGCTTCTCTAAGCTACCAAAGTTATCTTTGCATTTAGTTCACTGGATTCAAATTGTGTGGATCTGTGTGTCTCTTTAAATGACATGAGCTCCTTGAAGTAAGGAGCATGTTTTTCAAACCTGAGTACACGAAAGAAGCACACAAAAAATAAGTGGCTATTACCAGTGGTCCCAAAACACATCTATTGTCCTAGCTTTGCATACCCTCCAAACTAGTTGTGCATGCACCTACCAGGGAGCTAGTCTCCTACTGACCCTCTAAGCTCAGGCTCCTAGTACAATAATGAGTTCTCTTTCTGAACTGATTTTTAACTGTCCTATCAGATCAATATTGTAGTTACCTCAAAATCTCTTGGGAAATAAATGTGTGTTTATTTATAAATGAATGCATGTGTATGTGACAGTTTAATAAAATCTGAGGAAAGTGAAGTTTTAAAGTTAAAAGAATCCATGGGGGAATGGGGGAGGCTGGTTTACTTCTCCATTTTTGCAGATGAAAGAAGTACAGTCTGTACCAAACTTGAAAACTGTTCTCTGAAAATGTTTTGTGTTTGGCCCAAAGGATTTTCTTTACTTGATTTTATTGTTCTGGGTTAAGGCTCACATATATTAGTTACAGTGAGTTTAGAATTACAAAAACAGCGAAGTGTTGCTTATAGTCTAACTTTCACAAATCTTAACTTCCACTCTGGCATTTCATTAAAATACAGGTTGCTGGTTACATGGCAAGTTTAGCTTGAGATTTTCAATTATGTAATATCTAACAAGGAAAACCAAGGAGAAACACAGTTCAACAGAAAAGTCATGGATTTTTTCCACTTATATTGTTTCAGGTGCCACAGAAAATCAGCAAACCCATGACACACCAGGCAGTAAGGCAATATGTGTCAGGCAGGCAGCCAGAGACAGACAACAGAATCCAGAGCCAGAGACAGAAATGGGTGGAGGACAGGTCATGAGCAGATCAGGCAGCCTCTTAGGAGCAAGTGTGAGCATGATCAGGATAAGCAGTGAGTCATGGCCAAATAGGCAAATTGGAAGCCCTACTTTAGGATCCTGAGAAAAAGGGTGGGGAGAGGAGAGGGAGAGGAGAAGGGAGACTAAAGGGTGAGGGGATAGGGAGAAATGCTGAAAGCCAAAAGCAGAACAGGAACAAATTACAAATGGAGAAAGCAGTCACATTGCGTCAGAATCAAGTGGACTTTGGCAGCTAAGGCAGGTCCCTGTTCCAGCTTCAGCTGTTCTCCTTCCCCTCCTGCCACGTGAATTTGGCCTGGGGGCTTGCAGCAGAGGCAATGGAAACAGCTGGCTCAGTAAGAGTGTGGGGGTGAGAAGCTGAAAACTGTTTCTGCAAAGAAAGAGTATGTTTTGTTTATAAAGGAAATTAGAAATGTGCTAAAGAAGGTATTTGAATATGAATGAGGTATTTGGGTATTTCAATACCCAAAAGAATAATCACTCAATAGCAAGAATGGCTAAGCTTAAAAAGATTTAACAGAACACAAGCATATACTTCAGTAAATGAGTTAATGAACCATATAGCTAAACATGCATGGCATTTTCGATTCATGCCTCAGTCTAGAAGACTCCCAATCATCTCCCACTCTTTTTAAAGGGCAGAAAGCTGTTTAACAACCCTTCAGTGTTCCAGGCAGCAAACAGGCTCTCAACTATTAATGGCAAAGCTGCCAGAAGCCAGACATACCTGGGAACAGATGAAAGGTTTCGTTTGTTCACCTTCAACATTACACTAGTTCCCACTCAGGATCTCTGAGCACATTACTGGAAATTTTTAAAACACACAGTTACTGGTGCAAAGAGGTTTCTGAAAACATACAAAGCACACATTCAACAAGAAAGTCCACCTGAAAATCCTGTGAAGGCAAAACTGGATTGGAACATTACAGCATGCCTGTTCTTTTTACAAAGACCAAAGCAAGTTCAAAGACTCAGAGATTTTCTTGAAAATGATAAAAACATTATGTCAAATGAGGTTTCACCTTGCATGACAAATCCAACTCATTGGCAGTTGCTCCTTGAAGCCCCATATATCTGATCTAATTAGTGGTTTCTACCACAGCCTAGAGAGGAGGGAGTAGATAATCACCATCATTTAAAAATCTATCTTGCTTTGAGTCCTAGGCCATCTGGGCATACTACTTTCTTCCCTAGAGGTGCAAACTGGCAGTTTTGGGGCTGGGTTCACATTGAAAATATGTTTGGGCCCTCGCAGTAATTTTAAAAATTAGTTGCCCACATTTGAAAATGGGAGATTTCACAGTTTTAAAAATTGAAATTTTCTCTTAAAATTGGAAATTTCTAACAATATTATACCTCTCTTTCCAAATGGCCACTGTCACCTGAAGCTGAGTAGGAGCTGCCTCCTTTAGATGAGATGTCCTCTCTCAATTTGCCTTCTTTCACTCGTTTACATTGCCTGTCTGGCCTCTGTAGGATGTGTGTTTGTGACTCCCTACTCTATGCCTCTGTGTTACTGTTACTTAATCAGACTCCTCAAAATTAATGAGGACTTTAAGGTTCACTGTTTCCTTTTCCATTTCAATTCTGTCATTAACCAGAATGACTTTAACTCCTAACACCCTAGTTTTTTGTGTGTTTTGTTAATAAGTTCATATTAATACAGATGTTTCTGCCTTTATTTCCAACAAGTCTATCATTTCTTCTCAACCAGATGTTTAGTCCCTTTCCATATTTTCCAAATCTATTAGACCCTTTCTGGGTCTACTTTGCTCCCATTGGCCATCATGCCACTGCCTCACTAGCAAGTATTTTCATTTCTCTTGTGCCTTTGTCCTTCTCTCACACCTGCTCATCAAACCTCATCCCTGCATCAATCCAATCATCCAACTTCTCCAGGGTGATGAATACTCCTAGATTAAATCACACTACAAACTCATGATCTCGAGTGTCAATGAGCCTTAAGTCCCTAAATGTCACCATCTCCTCTTCCCCTCAATGGCCACTTCAAAGAGTTGCCACTCTGCTCAAACTATATAATCTACTTCCTCTTGCCTCACTTTCAGAGGCAACTTTGATTTCTACTCTCTTAGAAAATCAAGGCCCTCAGATGAGAAAAGTTCCTTGGCTTGCTCCCCTACAACCCAAGAACTTACTTAAATTTCCATGCATTCAGACCTCATGTCTCAATGGGAGAACTGTCCTTCCTCCATTTCAGATTAATTCTTCCCACTTGAGTGCCCATCCCCTTGACATTAGCTCATCCTCCTAGTCTCAAGCCAGATTTATTTGATCTTTTATACCCCTCTTCTCTTATCCTTAATAATTCTCTGTGCCTACTTATTCTTTTCTCTCAAAATATAAACATGTCTTCCAACTAAAAACAGTTCTCCCTCAATCTCAAGCATCCTTCTGGTAGCAATCCTATTTTATTGACTCTCACCACCAAATTTCTTGAAGAATAGATTCCACTTCCTTGCCTTCTGTTTACTACTCCATCTACTGATTTTTGGTTTATATCATCACCTCTTGACTAAAACTTTTTTAAAGGTCACCAACAACCTCTGACTTCCAAATTCAGTATGATTTTTTTGCCCTTATTTTGATTGATGTTGTAGGGGTACAGAATGAGTTGCCCCAAAGATGTGCCTCTGTTGCATGCAGAGTACTTTGAGCTAAAGGCAACAGAGACTTTGGAGGCTCAAGAGAAACTTCTGCCTCACCTTGAACTACCTAGAAGAATTTAAATTCAGGGCCTTGCCCATAACAAGAGATTATCAGATAACATTTTTAACCTATCTGTATGGCAGGACATATTTATAATTTCTTATCCTGCACTGACCTTCCTCCCCTCTGAAGCATCTTACCTCATCCTTAGCTCAGAATATCATATACTATAACTCATTTTCCCTGTCTCTGAACCTCTCCTGTGTGGGGGGTTCCTATGCCGATGTGTGTAATTAAATTTGGTTATTTTCTCTTGTTAATCTGTATCATGTAGATTTAATTATTAGACCAATCTAAAGAATTTAGGAGGGTAGAGGAAAGTGCCTTCCTCCCCAAAATGTCTGCAACATGTGCCCAGTGTTGAATGTTCCCTCAGCCTCCAAACTCTCTTCCCTTGGCAACCATGGTTTTGCGCCTATCTTTATGGTTGTATCTTTTAATACTTTTAAAAGCACTGCTTTTGCTAATCAACTATATGTTGTCATTATTCAGGACTCCAATCTCAGCTCTATCTTCTCCTCATATTATACACTTTCCCTATGATCCCATGCACTTACATAAAACTTCAATTATTACCTACTAGTGACCCGGTGCACAGATTCCTGCACATTGAAAGGAAATTAATTAGAAGGTGGCCAGCAAGGCGGGACCGGGCAAGACGGGCCGAAAACACCCTGGAGCCAACCTCCCATGGTCCCTCCCTGGCATCTGTGGAGTGAGCAGGGTCCCTCCAGCAGGTGGGGTCCCTCAGCCTGGCCTGCAGGAATTGGGCCGAAACCAGATCTCCAACATCCCCTAAGAGGTCCCAGGGTACAAGAAGGCACTCTGCAAAGTTGCTGTCGTACAGGATGTGGAACGCAAACACAAGTGTGCAGTAAACCAGATTCGGGGCCAACAGTGCCCCAGCAACAACATAACCCATGGCCAAAGGTGGAATCGCATGGTCCCGCAAGGAATTGAGCTCCCTCCTCTCTGGTTTTGGGGTGCGTCACCCGAGAATTGCTGCTGCCAAGTCACTGCATCTTGGCAGCTCCAGCACTGAATTCTGCCCCTTGATGGTCAGAGCACGTCATAGTGACGGGTCAGACAGTCAGAGGGACACTTAGCATATTAGCTTTTTATATATTTAGATAAGCAGTAACATCCAACATAGGTCTCTCTCTCAAGCTCAAAACCCACATATCCAAGTATGTCCTGGATATCTCTATTTAGATCTAAAGTCTCTGAGAATTCCACTTGTCTCAAACTGAACTTCCTCTCCAATTCTGCTTTCCCACCCCATTAATGACATCAATACCTACCCAGTCTCTGAAGCCAGACATTTGAGTCATTCTATGGTCCATCCCCCTATTCCTCACCCAACTTCTATAATTCCAGATCTGAAATATAAGCAGTGCAAAGGAGAAACAATCAAGATACCACCTTGGCAATGAAAGCAGTTTTTAGGAGTGAAATAGGCAGGTTTAGGAAATTCTAGGAATTAAGGGGCCCATGGAAAAAGCACAGGGCCGCAGAGCTGCAGGAGGTACATTTCCACCGAGTAAGGGAGCCGGGAGCTGCAGAAGGTGTACATTTACAGAATAAAGGGAGGGAAGCCCCTCATTCTGAGAGGGAAGAGGAAAGCCCACAGGGAATAGGAGAACAATAAGGGGGAAGGAGAGGGGAGCCTCAGGTACCTCACCTGAGGTTTGAGCTCTGAAGTTGCTATAGTGACCAAATTAAAGGGGATTGTGACCAATCAGAGGGGATGTCAGGGCACAAAGAACTGCAGCCTATATAAACTATAGAAAAAAAGGGGCTCAGTGGGATTCTCTACCCCTCCCCATGTGGGAGTCTGTGCTTGTTTCTCAATAAATTTTCACCTTTTACTATACCACCTTTCGTCCGTGGTTTCATTCTTCGACTCCACCAGACAAGAATCCGGGAACCATCCTGCCCAGAGGAACACCACACGTTCCAGTTCAAATTTCCCATTTCAGCAATAAGAGAAAAAAAAATCACCCTGGGAGACCTGACTGTAGTTTGGCCCTGGGGAATCCATTCTCCCATAGCACTCCATGAAATTTCTGAAATGGAAATCTGATCATATCATTTTTCAAAGACTTTCCATAGGTTTAAGAATAAAAGCAAAGCATCAATTTAGAGCACAGACCCTTCTTGAGTCATTCCTTAACTAACCTTCACTTCATGACTTTCCTCCACGTGTTACTTGAAAAGGAACCTGGCCCTGAGCAGGTCTGTAGGGCCAGCCGATGGTGTGTGGGTTTCGTGTAGGAAAAGTTTCATGTAGGAAAAGTTTCACAATAGTCCAGGTGAATTTTAGAGGACGTTTATGAAAGCTGGGGACAGTAAAACAAGGAAGGGCTGGGGAAATGAGCCTAGGCTGGTCTGCTCTGGCTCACTAAGAAGCAGAGAAAGGGGGGCCTTGGAGACAGGTTCAGGGGGTTTATCTGGGATGAACTGCTGCTGCCCATTGCTACCCTGGTTGTAAGCGCTATGGGGTCCCTTAGCGTTTAACAGCCGTGAGCAAGCTACGGCCCGTGGGCTGGATCCGGCCCGTTTGAAATGAATAAAACTAAAAAAAATAAATAAAAAAGACTGTACCCTTTTATGTAATGATGTTTACTTTGAATTTATATTAGTTCACACAAACACTCCATCCATGCTTTTGTTCCGGCCCTCCGGTCCAGTTTAAGAAACCATTGTGGCCCTCCAGTCAAAAAGTTTGCCCACCCCTGGTTTAGGAGATGCATGCCTGTGGGGGAAGAGGTGGGGAGAGCCTTCGATGTGTTTTGGGAAGGAGAGCAAGTGCTAAATTGTCTCAAGGCTTGTATTTCTCTCTTGCAGGCCAGAATCTTAGGGGAGGTCTCAGGGGAAAGTTTCAACAGAATATTCATCAGTTTTCTAGGTGTGCTTCTTCAGAGACATGGTCTCCACTGATTGGCCAGTGTCAGGGCAGGGGGTCCTTAGTTATTGCAGCTGATCCTGGTGCTTTTCTGGGTCTGGAGCTTAAATATGACTGAGGCCTAGATATTATTTTTACATCTGCTGTAATTGATGTCAGTTTGTTCAGCTATCTGTCTGTTTCCCTATTCCACTTGTCCTGGCTTACTGGTCTGTCTCACATGTGCCCTTTATGCATCAGCTATACTAAACTGTTAGCACTTTTCCTGTTGCACTGTTTCATATCTCTACTTTCATTCATGCTGTTACCTCTGCTTAGAATTAGTACACATTCCTTTTTTTCTCATCTGCTTGGCTAACTCAACCTTTCCTTCAAGACTTAAACATAAGCTCCTCTAGGAAGCTTTCCCTAACTCTTGAAGGGGAAAAGAATTTGCCACCCCAAAATATGTCTTTTTGGCATAAGGATTACTGTAAGCTAGTTACTGTTTTTTTTTTTTTTTTAATCCTCACCCAAGGATATTTGTCCATTGGTTTTTAGAAAGAGTGGAAGGGAGAGGAAGAGACCGATGTGAGAGAGACACATCAATTGGTTGCCTCCCACATGCCCTGGACCAGGACCATGAGTCTGTAACCAAGGTTCGTGCCCTTGACCGGAATTGAACCCAGGACCTTTCAGTCCACAGGCTGACAATACTCTATCCACTGAGCAAAATTGCTAGGGCTAAGCTGGTTATTTTTTTAAGCTGGTTATTTTTAAGAAACAGCAGATCTGACCTAACAAAGGCTCTGAAAACTGAGTGAAGTTATTCTTTTTTAAGAGACATGTGTAAGAGAAATCTTCGTTTGTAAGGATGTCTCCCTCTCCGTGTCAGGAAGAAAAGGAAGATCAAATCTCTTGAAATTCTTACCAATGGAGAAGGAAATGGCCTAAATCTGCATAAAAATCTTACCCCTGTTAACTGTGCTTTTCCTAGTAACCTCCCATAATTGACTGGCCCCCAAAATCTTTTGTCTTTACCTGGAGATGGTATTTAAGGTGGTGGATTGCCTCACTGCAGGGAGTTACTCAGTTTTCCTAGCTCTCAAGTATGCAGAAGGTATGCTTGTTATTAAACTTCTGTTTTTCTCCTGTTACTCTGTCTTTTATTACAGGGGGCGGAGAGTTTCAGGCAAGAACCTAGAAAGGTAGAGGGAAAATTATGTTTCCTCTCCTATAGTCTTCTTTTCTGCATTGCCAGTACTCTTATGTGTCTTTGTCATAGCACCTTATCACACTGACTTATGATTATTGATTTCTATGATTCTTTTATCAGGTAGTAAAATCCCAAAGGCAGGGATTGATTGGATAGTTATTTCTGTATGTCTAGTGCCTATACATTCTTCAATGCATAGTAGGTGCTTAATTAGTATCCTATATAATAAAAAGGTAATACAGTGGGGCCTTGACTTACGAGTTTAATTCATTCCGAGACCGAGCTCGTTAAGGAGCTCGTTAACTCAAATTACTCTATCAACTCAATGCAAAAAATCGGCTGAGAGACAACTGGTATCTCAAAAAACTCCTTAGTCGGGACACTCATAAGTCAAGGCCCCACTGTATGCAAATTGACCCTCACACAAGACGGCCGCCCCCATGTGGTCATAAGATGGCCACCACAAGATGGGTGGCAGGGGAGGGCAGTTGTGGACGATCAGGCCAGCAGGGGAGGGCAGTTAGGGTCAACCAGGCTTACAGGAAAGGGCAGTTGGGGGCGATCGGACCAGCAGGGGAGCAGTTAGGTGTCAATCAGGCTGGCAGGGAAGTGGTTAGGAGCAATCAGGCAGGCAGGCAGGCAAGCGGTTGGGAGCCAGCAGTCCCGGATTGTGAGAGGGATGTCCGACTGCCAGTTTAGGCCCAGTGCCAGATTGGAGAGGGTGCAGGCTGGGCTGAGGGACACCCCCCCCCCCAGTGCATGAATTTTGTGCACCAGGCCTCTAGTTTGATAAATAAAATTTGAAACAGATGAATGGAAAGTTAATTAGGGACTAGAAGAGACTAAAATTCCATATTGCTATGACTTCTTTTGCACACTGACTTCAAGTTTATTTTTTTAAATATTGTTTAAAATATATATTTATTGATTTTTTTTACAGAGAGGAAGGGAAAGGGATAAAGAGTTAGAAACTTTGATGAGAAACATTGATCAGCTGCCTCCTGCACACCCCCTTCTGGGGATGTGCCTGCAACCAAGGTACATGCCCTTGACGAGAATCGAACCTGGGGCCCTTCAGTCCACAGGCGGACACTCTATCCACTGAGGCAAACCAGTTAGGGCTCAAATTTATATTTTAATTAAGAGATTTTATTTTAGTTACATACCTACTAGAGGCCCAGTGCACAAAAATTTGTGCACTCAGGAGGGTCCCTCAGCCTGGCCTGTGCTCTCTTGCAGTCAGGGACCCCTCGGGGAATGGCCACCTGCTGGCTTAGGCCTGCTCCCTGGGGGATTGGGCCTAAGATGGCAATCAGACATCCCTCTGGCAGCCTGGGAGCCCTCTGGGGATGTCCACTTGCCAGCGGGGAGCAAGCCTAGCTGCACTCGGACATCCATAGTGCTGCTGAGGAGGCAGGAGAGGCTTCCACCACCACCACTGTACTGGCAGCCATCAGCCTGGCTTGTGGCTGAGCAGAGCTCCCCCTGTGGGAGCACATTCACGACCAAGGGGCAGCTCCTGCATTAAGCGTCTGCCCCCTGGTGGTCAGTGTGTGTCATAGTGACCAGTCATTCCCAGTCGCTCTGCTGTTAGGGTCAATTTGCATATTACCCTTTTATTATATAGGGTAGAGGCCTGGTGCATGGGTGGGGGCTTGCTGGTTTGCCCTGAAGGGTGTCCCGGATCAGGGTGGGGGTCCCGCTGGGGTGCCTGGCCAGCGTGGATGAGGGGCTGAAGGCCATTTTCAGGCTTGCCACACCCCCTTCAGGGAGGGGCATCCTGCTGGGGTGCCTGGCCAGTCTGGGTGAGGGGCTGATGGCTGTTTTCAGACTGGCCACAGCCCCTTCAGGGTGGGGGTCCCTGCTGGGGTGCCTGGCCAGTCTGGGTGAGGGGCTGATGGCTGTTTTCAGGCTGGCCAAGCCCCCCAGCGGGGACCCTTACCCCATGAGGGTTTGCCCAGCCTGGGTGAGGGGCTGATGGCTGTTTGCAGGCTGGCCACACCCCCTTCAGGGTGGGGGGTCCTGCTGGGGTGCCTGGCCAGTCTGGGTGAGGGGCTGATGGCTGTTTTCAGACTGGCCATACCCCCTGCAGGGTGGGGGTCCCGACTGGGGTGCCTGGCCAGTCTGGGTGAGGGACTGAGGGCTGTTTTCAGGCTGGCCACACCCCCTTCAGGGTGGGGGGTTCTGCTGGGGTGCCTGGCCAGTCTGGGTGAGGGGCTGATGGCTGTTTGTAGGTTGGCCACAGTCCCTTCAGGGAGGGGGTCCCCCCTGGGGTGCCTGGCCAGCCTGGGTGAGGAGTTGATGGCTGTTTGCAGGCTGGCCATAGCCCCTTCAGTGTGGGGGTCCTCCCTGGGGTGCCTGGCCAGCCTGGTTGAGGGGCTGATGGCTGTTTGCAGGCTGGCCAAGCCCCCCAGCAGGGACCCTCACCCCATGAGGGTTTGGCCATCCTGGGTGAGGGGCTTATGGCTGTTTGCAGGCTGGCCACAGCCCCCAGCCACCCAAGCTCCCAGTGGAGGCTGGCTGGAAGCAGGTATCTGGGATTTATTTAGCTTCTATAATTGAAACTTTGTTACCTTTTACGGAGGCCACAGCCAGCCAGGGCAGGCGGGAAGCTTAGCTTCCTCCATCACTGAGGCAACGAAGCCTCCTGCTTGCTCCAGCTCTGTGGCTGCTGACTGCCATCTTGGTTGGGTTAATTTGCATATAGTTGTTCTGATTGGCTGGTGGGCATGGCTTGTGTGTAGCAAAGGTATGGTCAATTAGCATCTTTGGTTTTTATTAGTGTAGATGAGAAGTCATTGAGAATTAACAAGAATTCATACCACTCTTCACCTTTGTATTACTTTATCATGAGTAAGTTCATTGAAGTGCTGCCTGACTAGATACTCGTGGCTTCTGTTAGGGTAAGTAGGTTGCATTATGTCACCAAAGATTTCTCTTTCATTTACCAAACCTCTACTGTCTTACAAAGAATGCCTATACAAATTGTACCCCTGGCCACCATGCATTCGGAGCTCTTCTGCCATGGCTCTGCCTGTCTTGCCTCATCTTGCTCATATGTGCTACTATTTATTACTGCCACTTTAATAGAATGAGCCAACCAGGTTCCCCAAACAAGGTAAGAAAAGTTTCCCAGAAGAGCAAAATAATTGTTAAATCACAGGCTTTGCAGATCAAAATTGCTCAAAGCCTGCTTTTGTGCCTGAAACAAATTTAAATAGTTGTGCTTTTGCTCCCTTTACTAAAGGCTCCCCATACTCTACCTCCAAAATCAACACCTTCTTGCCAATGAATAACCTAATTCAGACCTCCACAGTCCTTTTCAATGAATGGGTCAAGAGGTACATTCTGCTCCCTTCCTGCTTAGTCCTAGGCCAGTATGCCCTGTCCAGTTATGTTACAGGCCCTCCCCAGGACGAGAAGGTGGTGTCTGTATGGGAGGGAAGTTTACCACTATTATAAAGCCAGTATGGATTATGATAAAGGGACCCTGGACTATTCATACTCTGAGCTATCTCTTGTAATATAGATGAGCCTTATCGACCCACAGTAAGCAAGAGCTACATGTCACACACTGACAAAAATTCAGTCTAGTGACTCAACCTTTCAAAATGTTGTAGCTTATCATTTTTGCATGACCCTGGGTGTGGTCGGCCTTCCTACGTGTATTATGCATTCCTAACTGTAGCACAAGTATTTTCAGAAGGCTTTCTTTTCTGTCCAAGAAAAGATTGGCATCTTGTTGTCAAAATAGTCATATCTGTAATTTCCATCGATCACATGAACACTTTTGCCAGTACTTTTGAAAGCCAGTACATTCATCCACCTGACTCCCCTTCACAATCTCTGATCAGACCACATTGTGTTGATGTACTTTTTACTCTGGATTACTTCATGTCCTCAAGATTTTAGGAGTTGCATCTCAGCAAAAATTCCCTAATGACATATCTTCATATTGATATCTTAAGTGATCTTTTTAAATGAATCAAATTGATCACTCTAGTAATCATTAAATCTTCCTTTTTGCATTTTCAAATCTCTTTTCCAAAACTTTTTATTTAATCTCTATTCAGATAGCATATATCCCAACAAGTCTTCAAAATTCTCAATACTGTCAGTGGCTTCCCAAAACCAATCAATTACATTGAAGCCATAGGGGAAACATTTTTTTATAAGTATCTGTAAATATTCTCAGTTTTCCTGATTATATTTAGGTCTAGGTAATTCAAACTAGACATGCAACCTATTAGAGTGCAATGCTTTTCATGTTAAATTTAGGCCATGACCAAATCACCAATTTTGCTAATTAGATTTTCTGTGGTTTGATTAAGCTAGAGAGTTTAAATTTTAATACTAAATTGTCAGAATTTGTTCCCTTTTAAACAATTTTATTGATGTGAGAAATTTCAATCTGAACAAAAAATTAGTTCTGAAAATCCCCATTTTATGTTTTCCCATCAAATAAAAATCACATGTCTCCTCTTCAAGCAGAAGTAACTAAAGTGGCCTCTCAAGTCATCTGACCTCCAAGTTTACCTAAGCAGAGATATGGGCTTTTCAAAGCTCCAGTTCCTGGAACTGTGTCTGTGCATTGGCTTGGCTATGTCAATGGAGAGAAGGCATAGGAGAGGGATTGTCCCAAGCTGTTCCAAGTCAACCACTGGTTCTAGCTCAGGACTTTATCAACACCTTGCTGCCTTTCTGACTGGCAAATGAAGAGAAATAGGACATCCACATAGGGCTTCCATTCTACCTGCCAGTGCTGGCATGTTTGGCATTAAGTCCTGAGAAGCTATTGCCCAAGTGCAGTTGACCAGCTTCAGTTGAGTGTGACAGATATTTTAGAAATTCTACGTGTCTTATAAGATTTGCTGGATTGCCCAGCTAGTGTTGCTCAGTGGTTGAGTATCGACCTGTGAACCAGGAGGTCACGGTTCAATTCCAGGTCAGGGCACATGCCCGGGATGTGGGCTCAATCCCCAGTGTGGGGCATGCAGGAGGCAGCCCATCAATGATTCTCTCTCATCATTGATGTCTCTGTCTCTCTCTCCCTCTCATTTCCTCTCTGAAATCAATAAAAATATATTTTAAAAAAGATTTGCTAGGAAAGTAAAACACTCCCCCTGTCATTTTATTTAGATAACATGAAGGGGGGAGAAAACTTACACTACCCTCATAGGTTCTTTTGGCTGGTTTAATAATTAAGTCTACATGAGACAGTTTAGATTAACAAGAGAAAATAACCAAATTTAGTTATATACATATATGGGAACCCCACATACATGAGAGAGTCAGAGATCCCACATACATGAGAGGTTCATAAACAGGGAAAATGAGGTATATATGACATTTTGAGCTAAGGATGAGGTAAGATATCTTGAGACTTCTGAGGGGAGGATGGTCATTTGCAAGACAGTAAGAAGAACAAAAGTTTAGTCATTAGAAGTTTGCCCTGCCCTATAGATAGATCATAAAACGTTATTTCTGGCCCTCGCTTAGTTGGTTGGAATGTCATCCTGTACACCAAATAAGGTTGCAGATTCAATTCCCAGTCAGAGCACATAACCTAGGTTGTGGGTTTGATCCCCATTTGGAGCACACATGGGAAGATCGAGCAATGTTTCTTTCCCTCCTCTCTCTCTTTCTCTCTCCCTCTCCCTTCCTCTCTCTAAAAATCAATAAAAACATATCCTCGGGTGAGGGTAAAAATACATTATTTCTGGTAGTAACTCTTATTGTGGGCAAGGCCCTTCATTTAAATTCTTCTAGGTAGTTAAGGAGGAATGTGGCAGAAGTTTCTCTTGAGCCTGCAGGGTCTCTGTTGCCTTTAGCTCAAAATAATCTGCATACTGCTGAGGCACATCTTGGGGGTGACTTGTTCTAAACTCCCACAATAATATGTTTTGTTTGGATAAGAAGACAAACTATTTGAAAACTACCAATGAGTAATTTAGTAACTCTTTATAAATGATGGCTCGTACAACTCAGTGATATCACACAGCATACACATCTGGAGCAGCATACATTTAAATGGATTCAAAGTGAACGGTATATAATTTAACCCTGGCTTTATTTTTGTGCTGCTAAATACCAGGCCGTGAATAATTGCATAAATCATTAGTCAGAAGAGGTATTTCTCTCTAGACAATTATTAAAACAATTTCCAGAGAGGCATGAAAGCATATGTTGTTTTCATAATATCCCAGGAAGGAGAGCTAGAATCATACTGAGAAGAGTGCAATCAGAGCAAAGAAAAGTCAGGCTGGGCCATGAACATACTAGTAGTCAACAAATGTAGGGCAGGATATAATGCTCCCCAAAAAAGGAAAGGCATGGTAATGTTAGAGGCTCTGAGGTTGGAGCAAATCATATTCTGATCTCCCTTATATTTCCCATGCACATCCAGGTTAAATTGACCAGTTAAATATCAAGGCCAATGCAAGGTAAAGGTGATATCACCCTCTTTACCCTATAGAAATATAGAGGGGGGCAGTAATGACTAGTAGTATAACAGATGGGGGTTGAAGGGCTTAGGAATCTACATCTGTCACAAGCACTCCCAGATGATCCAGATGATCCAGATGGAGGGGTTCCACAGATCATACTTTAATTAGCACTGCTCAGAGAATACTAAAACCATCATAATCAAAGAATCCTAGAGCTAGAAGGCCCCTAGAGACCATCAAATCACTTCCAGCAGTCAGAGCCAGACAAAAAATGGTGTCAGCCACCTTTGGGAGGTAGTAAACAGCCTATCACTGAAGGTACTCCAGCAGAAACTCAATAGCTATTTAGCAAGAATATTGTAGTGGAATTTCAAATACCACATGGGGAAGTTATCCTGGGTGATCTTTAGGATAGTTTTAAGTCTGAGATTGTATTATCTCTAGTTCTGGGAAAAGACAGAAATCCCATTCCCAGAAGTAGAAATACTAAGATATGTTCCAGCTTATCAGATCATGGGGGTGATGTTTAGAAAAAAATAAATACAAAATGAAATAAAGCCAAATGTTCTGAGAAACAAAATTATGTACTGATGTCCACGGAGAGAAAGAGTCTAGAGGGAAGAGATTGCTTGTTCTAACTTGAAGGAGCAAGAGAAGAGAAGCTACGTACTATGGAAGAGTACTTTATGACCTGTATCTGACAAGCTAAGAGCTTGATACTAGTCTTTTCCTGATTTCATCATGGGACAGAGGTTAGAAAACAGGAGGGCAGTATCAACAAAACAAAGAAAACCTACTCAGAGAGAGAAGATATTAGCCAATATACATCTAATAAGGGGTTAATATCCAAAATTTATAAAGAGCTCATGCAACTCAACATCAACAAAAAACAAACAATTCAATTTTAAAAGGGGCAAAGGCCCTGAATAGACACTTCTGAATAGAGGTCATACAGATGGCCAACTGATATAAAAATAGATGCTCAGTCACTAATCATCATAGAAATACAAATTAAAACCACAGTGAACTATCACCTCACACCTGTAAGAATGGCTATCATCAATAAATCAACAAGTGTTTCCAAGGATGTGGAGAAAAGGAAATCCTCGTGCACTGTTGGTGGGATTGGAATTGCAGATTGGTACAATCACTGTGGAAAACAGTATGGAATTACCTCAAATTATTAAAAATAAAACTGACTTATGACCCAGCGATCCCACTTTTGGTTATATAGTCAAATAAATCCAAATTGCTAATTTGAAAGAATATATTCACCCCTATGTTCATTGCAGCATTATTTACAATAGCCATGATAATGAAACAACCTAAGTGCTCATCATTAGACAAGTGGATAAAAAAAGTGGTGATACATATAAACAATGGAATATTACTCAGCCACGGGAATGAATGAAATCTTAACCTTTGCAACAGCATGAATGGACATAGAGGGTATTATGCTAAGAGAATTAAGTCAGACAGAGAAAGACAAATACAATATAATTTCACATATATATGAAATCTAAAGAGTAATATAAACAAACAGACTCATAGATACAGAAAACGGACTGATGGTTGCTAGAGGGGACGGGGTTGAGGGACTGGGTGGAAAAAGTGAAGGGACTGAGAAGTACACATTGATAGTTACAAAATAGTCATGGAAATGTAAAGTATAGCATAGGGAATACAGTAGATAATAACTATGTATGGTGCCAGGTTAGTACTAAAAATACTGGGAGAACACTTTGTAAAGTGTGATTGTCTAACCACTGTGCTGTACATTTGAAACAATATTACAAAATAATATTGAATGTAGACTGTAATTAAAGTGTTTTTAATTATTTAAAAAGAAAACAGGTGGGCAGTGAGATGGAGAATGAGTAGGAGTGGAAACCTAAAGGAATAACACCAGACCACAAAGTGAATCACTAATGAAGATATTCCATATACAATATTCACTGGGGAAGGGGCTGTAGCACAAGGCCAAAATTTAATAATTCAGACAATTAAATGTGTATAAGAACAGATCTAACTCAGGGCAAGATTTGCAGGGTCTATGATAATTGTATATTGCCTTTTGCAACAGCATGAATGGACATAACAGTCATTAAACACTTTCTAGTGCCCACAGTAGTGAAAAGAAGGAAAGATATTGGAAACTAGCATTTGTGTAGCACTCTGTATATTCTGGGACTTCTACTTCGACCTGCCATTTAATCCTTACAACAGCTCTATGAGATGGCTAGTATTTTTTATACCCTTTGTACACATAAGAAAACTGTTTCAGAGACATAACAATTAATAAATGGCAGAATTCTAAGGTATGACTCTGATTCTAAAACCCATGCTTCTGCCACCACCTCAGGGTCTCTCACATTTAATATGCAACTTAAAATTATTTGAGGAGCTTTTAAAAAATTACCACTGCCCAGGCCCCACTCCCAGAGATTCTGATTCAACTTCTTAGTTTGGAGAGGGTGGAAATGAGCATCAATATATTTTTCATAACATAACTAGAGGAAAAGCACAAAACAAACGTATAGTACAATTGTGTCAATCAGTGGTCCATTCCTTTTTCTTTCTTTCTTTCTTTTTTACTGCATAGTATTTTGATTGTATGGACATACCACTATACTTTTAACCCTTCACTAATTGGTACACATTTGGTTGGTTTCCAGTTTGGAGCAAATATGAATAAAGTTGCTAAGAATGTTCTCATATATACCTGTTGATAAACATAAACCCTTATTACCTGGCTTTAAACCATACATTATCCAGCAGAGCAATACTGCCCTCAAGAGGATAAAATTGGTTCTTGGAAAAAAGTGAAAAAAAATCTGGTAACAGTGGTTCATGGCCCTCTAAAAGGCCCTAACACATAAACCGATCTATGCTATATTTGGCATATTAGAATTTCATGGAAAGGTGAGCATGATAAGTAACAAACTATCTGAAAAGGCCCCTGAAGAGTGTGTGGTAATGAAAAAAAAAAAAAGGTTGGGAAACACCACTTTATATCTAGGGGTAAAATTGCAATATATGTGTATATTCAACTTTATATATACTACCAAAGAGTTTTCCAGAATGGTTATATTTTAAAAGCACCAGATGTAACTCTAATGTATATCCAGGGTTGAAAAAAACAGCACTCTACCATGACTTTCACAGTAGGCAGAACTGTGTCATCAGTTCAAATACAGTGGGGCCTTGGCTTACAAGTGTCCCGACTAACGAGTTTTTCGAGATACAAGTCGTCTCTCAGCCAATTTTTTGCTTTGAGTTGCGAGCTAAAATTCGGGTTATGAGCCAGCTTCAGATACTCCACCGCTAGTTGGCACAGCGAACGTCACAGTGAACACCACAACATCAGCCCAGCATCACGTGTCTCACTCGTTCACTTTTTGATTTGACATACAAGTAATTTGAGTTACGAGCTCCGTCACGGAACGAATTAAACTTGTAAGTCAAGACCCCACTGTATATGGATTGACAAGGTCCTGTCTCTCTGACTCCCATCTTCCTTGATCATCACCACAATTCCTAAACAGCAGCCTCTCCCCTAGATTCTGGAACTAATTGTATCAAGAAAGATATAAAGAGCTCTAGGTGATTTTATCAATAAATAAATGCCAAGTCATCCTAACTCTGAATCTCTGCCCAAGTGATTAACAGCTATGCTAAGATCTGTATTTTTCTTTGTCCACCCTTTGGGATAGCTTTTGCTGAACCCAAACGTTCCATGTTGACAGCCTGCCTTGACTAAACCTATATGTCACTGATGATTCTGAATATCACAATCCTAAAAACTTAGCTACAGAAAGAACAGAAGAAAAACATTCTTTTGAAGTTATATTCTGGTTCCAGTCAAGATAATAAAGTAGGTAATTGTGGTACTCGAATCCTCCCACAACCACATCAAAATTATAGAATAACCATCATTCAGAATCTCCTGAAATCTAGCTAAACAGAACTCCTACAACTATGGTTTTTAAAGAAGAAGCCACATCGAGACTGATAGGAGGAACACAGATGTGAAATGGGCTGGTCCCATACCCACTGACAGAAAAAAAAATCAAGAGGGCTATGTCAGATGCAGAGGGCCCCCTTAAAGAGTGAGGGAGCCCAGGCCCATACCTCCCACAGTCTATGATGCCAGGGCTAGGAAGAAAAGTCCCTATAACTTCTGGCTGTGATGGAGGGATGCTCAAGTCCCAGGTGTTCCTCTTAAAGGGCCCACACACAGACCCTCAATTCCAGCATTGGGGCACCAGGGATACACAGAGAGGAACTAAGTTGTCTGGCATAGGGATGAGACCTGGAAGGGCAACTTTCTCTCAGACAGAAGTGTTGACAGAGGCCATTCTTCCTTTGCTGAGCCCTCCTACAACAATGCATCAGGTGGGTGCTATATCTGAGTCTCTATAAACCTGGCTAACACTGTTCACCCCAACCTTGTGATTCCCTGAGACTCCATACCACCCAACTTGTAGATCAACCCAAGCTGTTTCCATTGACTTTTCCATACAAACAGCCTGTCTTGGCTCATGCTTTGGACTCTCCTAAAATAAGCAGTATCTGGCAGAAGTATGTGGTCCAGGCATGGCACTAGCAGCAGCTTTGGTTCAAAGCGTAGCCTCTCCTGGGCACCTCCAAGCCCAGCACAAGTAGACACCATCTACAGATTGCTTTGTAGCTCATGGTGGGCAGGGAACAGGTGGCACTTGACTTTGGCGTCCACCTCCTGAGAGACCCCAGAGCCATAACCTGATGGACAGCTTCAGACCATGTTGAAGCACCACTCAAACACCTCCACAAAAAACACATGCAAGGGTCAGGCTCAGCGGGCACCAAAGCCCCACTGAAGTAACTCCTTCTCCATGGGGTCAGCTCCTGCACAGCTAATCCTCCACATTGGTAACAGCCAGTCCTTGCAGACAGTTGCTCTGGAGGTAAATCCCTCCTATTGAGGCACCAACAGCAATAAGGCTCAACTACAACAGGAAGGTGTATATAGCCCACATGGGGCAGGGAGATATCTGGAGTGCCCAACTCAGGTGTCAGGAAGGCTGTGCTATTGGACGCTACAGGACACATACTACATAAGGCCACTCTACCAAGGCTGGGAAATGTACAAGTTCTACTTAATACATACCACAGGGAGGCGGCCAAGATAAGGAGACAAAGGAACATGTCTCAAACAAAAGAACAGAACAAAATTTCAGAAAAAGAAATTTTAAAAATGGAGACAAGCAATCTACCAGATGTAGAGTTCAAAGCACTGGGTATAGAGATGTTCAATGAACTTAGGGGAAGAGGAGATGAACTTAGAAGTTCAACAAAGACATAGGAGACATAAGAAAAGAGATAGAAAACATAAAACATAATCATTCAAAAATTAAGAATACACTAACTGAAATTAAGAATATACTAAAGGGAATCAACGGTGGAGTAGATGAAACAGAAGATTATATCAGAGATTTGGAACTTAAGCAGATAATACCCAATGAGAACAGCAAAAAGGAAAAAGAATTTTTAAAAAATGAGGATAGTATAAGGAGCCTCTGGGACAATGTCAAGCATACCAACATTTGCATCATGAGGGTTCCAGAAGAAGAGAGAGAGCAAGGGATTGAAAGCCTATATGAAAAAATGATGATAGAAAACTTCCCTAACTTGGGGAAGGAAATAGACATAAAAGTCCAGAAATTACAGAGTCTCAAACACAATGAACCTAAAGAGGTACATGCCAAGACATATCATAATTAAAATCCCAAAGGTTAAAGACAAAGAGAATCTTACAAGCAGCAAGAGAAAAGCACTTAGTTATCTACAAGGAAACTCCCATAAAACTGTCAGCTGATTTCTCACAGAAACTTTGCAAGCCAGAAGAGAAGCATTGATCAGACCAGACCGTCAAACCTGAGAGGAAAGGTAGGGGAGGGTGGGGGCAAGGGGGAGAGATCAACCAAAGGACTTGTATGCATGCATTTATAACCAATGAACACAGACAACAGGGGGGTGAGGGCATGAGTGTGTGTGTGGGGGGGGGCCAATGGGGCGATAAGGACACATATGTAATACCTTAACCAATAAAGAAAAAAAAGTGATAAAAAACAAGGACCTACAACCAGTATTACTCTACCCATCAAAGCTATAATTTAGAATCAAAGGACATATAAAGAGTTTCCCAGACAAACAAAAGCTAAACGAGTTCATCACCATCAAACCAATATTACATGAAATATTAAAGGGTCTTCTTGAAGAAGGAGGAGGAGGAGGTGATGGTGGAGAAGGAGAACAAAAATACGAATAATAAAATGGCAATAATACATATCAACAATTACTTTACTAGCAAATTGACTAAATGCTCCAATCAAAAGACATATGAAGGCTGAATGGATAACAAAACAAGACTCTTACATATGCTGTCTACAAGAGACTTGCTTCAGATCAAAAGACATAGAGAGACTGGAAATAAAGGGATAGAAAAATATATATCGTGAAAATGGAAACAAACAAACAAAACTGGGGTAGCAGCTGTAGTTACAGAATAGTCATGGGGATATAAACTGAATGGCCAGATTATTATGACCACCTGACATTTGTAGGCAAATTAGCTATAATTTCATGCTGAAGTTGCTAGAGGGCCAGACCATTATAAACATCTGAATAGCACAACATACCTAAGTATTGTTGTTGATCAACTTCATCCTATCATGTTGATGGCGTATCCCAATGGAGATGGCTTCTTCCAACAAGACAATGCACCATGCCACGGTGCTTATATTGTGCAGGAGTGGTTTCAAGAACATGAGGGAAAATTTACCTTGCTTAGGTGGCCCCCACAATCACCAATTGAGCATTTGTGGTACGAAGTTAAAGAGCCATCAGTCAGCTGGTTCCACACCATCAAATCTCACAGAACTGGACAGTGCTATCCATCAGGCATGGTGTCAGATTCCTTGCATCACCTTTCAACACCTCGTGGAGTCAACGCCAAGAATTGCCGCAGTACTGAAGGCAAAAGGTGGCCCAACAAAGTATTGATGGGGTGGTCATAATAATCTGGCCAGTCATAATAATCTGGCCACTCAGTGTAGAGTACAGCATAGGGAATACAGTCAATAATAATTTAATAACAATGTATGGTGTCAGATAGGTACTAGATTTATTGGGTAAGTCATAAAATGTCTACTCACTGGGTTGTACACCTGAACAAATAAAATATTGTACATTAACTGTAATTTAAAACTATTGAAAGTTTAAAAAAAGGTTACATTCTTTAAAAAATATTTTTCTAATATATTTTTATTGATTTCAGAGGGGAAAGGAAAGGGAGAGAGAGATAGAAACATCAATTATGAGAGAGAATCATCGATTGAGCCCGCAACCCAGGCATGTGCCCTGACCAGGAATCAAACCATGACCTCATGGTTCATAGTTTGACACTCAACCACTGAGCTATGCCAGTTGGGCTGAAAAATATTTTCAATGTGGTGTATTTGCATGATTGTTTTTACATCTTGAAATAAGAGATGGCAGTCAACAAGTGCTGACTTTATAAAAAACAAACCTGCTTACTCCCCTACCAGGCAATACCACACCCATTGTCATACAAGCCCATCCATTGCCATCTTCCTTCTGATGTTAGAAACAAGGCAGCCTTCTTCACCTCTGCCTTTTCAGCTGGGCTTATTTTTATCTCCTGATGCTGAATCTTTTTTATTTAGCATCTGCCCCATTCCAGATATTTCAGGCTCTAGCGTGATAAAAGTGTAGTGAAACATTTTTGTGCCCCAGGGTGTCTTATTGGTAAAAGGATCAAAGGCTCCCTGCACTTTCTGAGTCTCCAGCCAGTTCTTCGAATAAAATGCTGTCCCCTTACTGAATTTTAATTTACTAGTATACTCTTAATTTGAAGGCTGTGAATATTTCTTTTGACCTTTCTATGCTCTTTATTTTCTACATTTAGACAATCACATAACATCCTCTAATAGAAACAACATAATTTTACAAATCTAAAATTCTTATTTTTAAAAAGTATCAGTTTGTGTTTTCCCATTGTATTTAGAAGATTATTAAACTTCAACAGATGTGGAATTGAAAGAGCATTCTGGGGGCAGTAACTGGAAAAAACAAACCTTCCTTCACTTCTGGCTCCCTCACTAAATCAAGGCTCAACCACCCACAGCATAATGTTGTTTTTGGTGGTGGTGGTGGTGGTGGTGGGTTCGTGAAAAGGGATAGCTCTGGTAACCAGATAGCATTTCCATTGTTAGAAGCTTAGCATGCTCTTGCTACATCTCAGTCATTTAGCATCTCTGGTGAAAAATCACCATATGAAGGAATGTAACCTTTGTTAGCTTCCATTATGTCCCTGGGCACATATTAATCCTCTCAAACATATCTGGACTTCCACAGCCTCTGGACCAAGTAGGACAGTGATTCCCTGGAAAGAAAATATTGGCTCAGTGTAGGAAGAATGGAAAAAACAGGTCCACTTCTTTTAAAAGTTGGTTATTTTGAATTGGATAAAAGTGAACCATGATCTCCCTCTAGTGACTAAAAAGAGAGTTGCCACCAAACTATCTTCTTGCATTCCTTTTGTTGTTAATAGGCTGGTATTTTGTTTTGTTTTTTAATTTATCTTTATTGTTGAAAGTATTACAGATGTCCCTTTTTGTTCCGCCATTGACCCCTTCTGGCTCTCACCCACCCTCCCACGCCAAACCTTCACCACAACATTCATATTTATTCTTAGCAACACACACACACACACACACACACACACACACACACACCCCATATGCATGAGTCTCTTTTTTTTTCTCTACAACCAGACCATAAGACTGTATGGAGAACATAGACAAATTATGGATGCCATAATTTGGATACCAGCTACATATGCACTAATTGCCTTATTGCTAAGGCTGCCTCATAAAATATTAAAATCTTGGGGACACGTTTGGTAAGCTTGTGGCTGAAAAAAAGCTATCCTATCTAATAAAGAGGGGAATATGCAAATTGACCTTCATGCCATAACAGGATGGCTGCACCCACAGTGGAGGCAGGGATCCTATAACACAAGATGGCTGCACCCACAGCAGAGGTGGGGATCCTGTAACACAAGATGGCTGCACCCACAGTGGAGGCCGAGTTCTCATAATGAGCCTTAATGAGCAATCAGCAGGCACCTGAGGCTGTGTGGCACTGAGCTGGGGCAGGGCACCTGAGGCTGTGCCTCCCGCCTGGTGGGGCTTGAAAGGGGACCTCAGGCCACGACCCCACCCCAGCACCAGGCCAGGGGACCTCAGGCTGTGCCCCCCACACGGCAGGGCTTGACAGAGGACCTCAGGCCGTGTCCCCCACCCAGCGGAGCTTTACGGGGGACCTCAGGCTCCACCCACCACCCTGGTGCCAGGCTGGGGGACCTCAGGCTGCACCCCCTGCCTGGCAAGGCTTGATGGGGGACCTCAGGCCACGCCCCCTGCCCTAGTGCTGGGCCGGAGGATCTGAGACCACAACCCCCGCTCCAGCGCCAGTCCGGGGACCTGAAGCCGCACCCTCTGCCATGCGGAGCTTGACGGGGGACTTCAGACTGCTCCCCTGCCCACGGGGCATGATGGGTGACCTCAGGCTGTGACCCCACCTACAGGCCTTGATGAGGAACCTCAAGGCATGCTCTCCACCCAACCAGGGCCAGAGGACCTTAGACCCCACACCCCGCCCCGGAGCCAGGCCAGGGGACCTGAGATTGCACCCCCTGCCTGGCGGGGCTTGATGGGGAACCTCAGGCCGCACCCCATGGCCCAGGCCAGGGTACCTCAAGGCGCCCCCCCGGCCCGAGCTGGGGGACCTCAGGCTGTGCCCCCCACCCCGGGGCCAGACCAGGTGACCTGAGGCCACACCCCCCACCTGGTGGGGCTTGACAGGGGTGGAGCCAGCCGGGTCTGGATCTAGCCCATTGTAGGTGGGGCTGACTGGGTCTGGGTCTCGCACAATTTCAAAGTGCATGTGGGTAGGCAGGGACTTGACTCTGGTTCCTGTGGTGTGCCCCAGACTCGGACAGGAGGAAGATTTTCATATACACTTTACTATTTTTCTTTCATCTCTGACACTTCTATTATAAAGGGCAAATAGCAATATTAAAATATTTCCTCTAATTAATTCCCTTTTAATGTGCATGAATTTTGTGCACCAGGTTACTAGTTAAAAAGATAAATGAGCCACACTAAAAAGGTTGTCTGTGCAAGTAATAATGATTTTGTGAACTTGACCCTGAAGGTAAGGGAAGTAAAAGCAAAAATAAATGAATGGGGCTGTGTCACACTAAAAAGTTTCTGCACTGTTGTCTTTAAAAAGATGATGGTGAGGGGCGATGATGATGATATTGGTTATCATAATAATGATGAGGAGGACGATGATGAGGATATAATGATGAAGGTGATCTGCACTGAGAAGGTAGAGGTTCAGAGGCCTGCCTTGTTTCTAACATCAGAGGAAGGATGGCAAAGGGTGGGCTTGTGTGGGAGTGGGTGTGGTATTGTCTGTAATGGGACTAAATCATGCCACCTCCCAAATACATGTGTTGAAGCCCTAATACTACAGAGGAAAAGTCATGTGAGGAAACAGAAAGCTCCAATGGCAAGCTAAGGAGAGAGGCTTTACCAGAAACCAACTTTGCTAGCACTTCCAGCCTCCAAAACTGTTAGAAAATACATTTCTATTGTTTAAGTCACCCACTCTGGTATTTTCATATAGCAGCTTAAACAAACAAATACACCATTATTATCATCTTTAACATCTAAACCACCACAATTCTCACTTTCATCATGAGCACCATCACCATTTTCATCTTCACTGCAATCATATTTACCATCATCTCCACCCTTAGCATCATCGTCATTATTACCATCATCATGAGAAATATGACTATATTTATCATTACATTATTATCATTTCCTCATCATCATCCATCATCATTTTCATATTTATCTTCACCACCATCCTTATCCTCACCATTATCAGCACAGTCATCATAATCACAATCAGCATCATCTTCATAATCATCACCATGATCATCACTATTATCACCAATATCATTAAAATCATTATTGTTATCACCATCATCATCACATCGCCATCTTCATATCTATCATCAGATTTAATATCATTACCAGATGCTTATAATCATCACAATTAGTATTACCAACATCATTACCTTTACCATTACCATCACCAATATTATTTTCTCCATATTTCTTACCATCATGGCTATCATCACCACCAACATGTACATTGACAACATCGTCTTCATTGTCACTATCATCTTCATTAATTTTACGCATATCTTCACACCATCCTTATCATCATCATCAGTAAAATCACCATCGTCACTAATAGCATTATCACTATGATTATCACTATATCCATCACCATCGTCATCCTCAACATCACTGCCATCTTTCTGTCACCATCACCATAACCTTAATCAACAGTTTGAACCTCACCATCATCTCAACAGTATAATTTTCATCTTTCTCACCATCCTCATCTTCATCATTATTATCACTACCACCATCATTACCAGCTTCATTATCAGGAGAATTACCCTCACCATCTTCACAATCAATTTTACTATCATTACAAACATCACCATTTTTATAAACATCATTAACTATTATCATCACCATTGTTATTGTCACCATTATCATTTTCATCAACAATACCATGCTAATACCTTCATCATCACTATTATCATAACATGCTCATTAATCTCATTATCATCATCTTCATCATCACCATCCTCATCAGTCGTTATCACTATTTTTTTTATATTTTATTGATTTTTTACAGAGAGGAAGGGAGAGGGATAGAGAGTTAGAAACATCAATGAGAGAGAAACATCAATCAGCTGCCTCCTGCACACTCCCTATTGGGGACGTGCCTGCAACCAAGGCACATGCCCTTGACCGAATCGAACCTGGGACCTTTGAGTCCTCAGGCTGACGCTCTATCCACTGAGCCAAACCAGTTAGGGCCATTATCACTATCTTTAAACATCATCATCCTAATTATCCCCATCATCAACACCATTACCATTACCACCATCATTATCATTGACATCATCATCATCATCACTCTTCTCATCACAATTATCATACAATCATCATCATATACATACAATATATCCAATATTACTATCATTGCCCCTACCTAGATGAACAATATCATCCTCATTTCATCATCACCATCAGCAACATTTTTGTCATCACCATATTCCTCACATAAGAACCACTATTATCTTCCTGTTCATAAATTTCATCATCTATGTATTCTTCTTTTTTTAATATATTTTATTGAGTTTTTACTACCCACTGGGGATGTGCCCGCAACCAAGGTACATGCCTTAGACCGGAATCGAACCTGGGACCTTTCAGTCCACACGCCGACGCTCTACCCACTGAGCCAAACCGGTTTCTGCCATCTATGTATTCTTGATCACCAAAATCAAAGTCATCATCTCTATCTCACCACCACCATCAGCTACTTTTTTATTTTTATTATCATCACTATTATCACCATAATTATTTTCATTATCCTCAACACCATGATCATCAAAAACATAATTATCATCACAATCATCATGATTATCACTATCACCACCATCAGCAACCTCATAATCATCATGGTTATCATCATATTTATTATCATCACCATCATTTTTAATCATTACCATAATCTTTTCCACCATTATTACATCATAATCACCATCATAAACATCATCATTTCATCCTCATCTTTATCTTCTTCATCATAATCATCATTATATAATAATCATTCAAATCACTATCATCATCTTTATCATAAATATATCATGTTCATACTCTATCAATATCCTCATCTCCAAAATCATAATCTTCTTCTTCTTCATAATCTACATTACCATATCACAGTCATCATCACCTTTATCACCATTATCATAATTGTAATCATAATCAACATATCATCAACAATATTTCCATCACCATTATCTTCCTCACACCTTCATCACCCTTCTCCTCACCATTCTCATCACTTTCATCATTACCATTATCTTCATCAGCTTTGCACACATTATCACCATAATCATCACCAGATGACCATCATCATCACTATCTCACTACCTTCATTGTTACCACTGTGGGAGCTAAAAATATATATATTAAGACTTTTTTCCCACCTTCTAAGTTCTTCTGTCTGGGATAATAATTAAATTAATACATACAAATTAACAAGAAAATCTAAGTTTTTAACATATGTATATGGGGGATTCACATAGGCATGAAAATTCCAAAGTTAATGAGGCAATATTGGGTAGATAAGACATCTTTGGACAAAAAAGAAAAGGGGGGGTGGGTATTAGATTTCAGAGTAAGAATAGGCAATTACAGGTAGCTGAGAAAGAACAGAACATACATTGCAGGAAAATTCTTGCTAGGCAACTCAGAAACAATGGGACACAGGGAGTATCTAGCTAATAGTTTCCTGCCTAAAGCCCTCTTATTTACCATACATAATTCAAATCTGGCTAAGGCAACATCCTTAGATTCTTTTCTTGAAGCAGATTTCTCTGTCTTAATCTCTTGGGCAGAAAAAGGGGTAGAGTCAAAGTTCTTTCTGAGTTTTTTTATTAATAAACAGCTTAAAATCAATATCCCCAAAAGGCAGCTTCAGGAAGGCAAAACTTTCATTCCCTTCCCATCATCACCATCATCATCATCATCACTATGATTATCACCATCATTTTAATTATTTATATCATCATCATCATCAATATCTTCACCATTATCATTATTTTCATGATCATTACTATCATTATTATCATCTCATCTTCATCACCATCATCAGCACCTCATTACTCTTGTCTTTACCATTATCATCACCATCATATCCATCATTGTCATATACATCATGGTCACCATCAACACTTTCAGTACCATCATTGCCATATTATAACCACCTTCATCACACTCATCATTGCCATTGTCAGTACTCTTACCATGATTATTGCCATCATCATCATGTTCATTATTATCATCATTTCATCATCACCATTGTAATACTCCCATCATCTTCACCAACCTCATAGTCATCATCATTTACATTATTCATCACAGCCACAGCAGCAGTATCTTCATCAACATCATCACTATTTATATCCCATCGTAATCACCAACATAAGCCTCACTGTAGTCCACCGTTACCAGATATGCAGAAAATAAATCAGAAAAACTTGGCAAAAGTACTAAAGTCAAAGTAATTGCATGGGTTCATGGAACAACAAATTTCTTTAGTTTTCTAAGATCTTGCACAAATCCACATAATAGTCAACCACCTTTATCAAATTTAATTTACTTCTTTATTGGAAGTATGGGAGTATTGGTTTGTTTTTAATCTTCACTGGAGGAGTGAGCATATTTCTTCCATTGATTTTCAGAAAGAGTGGAAGGGAGTGTGGGGAGAGGACAAAGAGAGAAACATCCGTGTAAGAGAGACACATCCATTGGTTGCCTCCCACAGGCTCCCCAACTGGGGGCAGGGATCAAACCCACAACCCAGATATATGCCCTTGACCAGGAATCAAACATGAGACCCTCTGGTGCACAGCTGACACTCTAATCACTGAACCATGCAGGCCAGGACGGAAGCATGGGAGCATTATATGATGTATCCCTTTTAAAATTATCCCTTCAGCCCAGCCGGCATGACTCAGTGGTTGAGCCTCAACCTATGAACCTGGAGGTCACGGGTTCGATTCCCGGTCAGGGCATATGCTCAGGTTGCGGGCTTGATCCCCAGTGTGGGACATCCAGGAGGCAGCCAGTCAATGATTCTCTCATCATTGATGTTTCTATCTCTCCCTCTCCCTTCCTGTCTGAAATAAACACAATAAAATTATTTTTAAAATAAAAAGTACTTCTTCAGCCCTAGCTGGTGTGGCTCACTTGGTTGGAGCATTATCCCATGCATTGAAAAGTTGATGGTAAAAGAAAAAAAAAAAAGGCCCTGAATAGCTGCAGCAACCTTGCCAAAGAACAAAGGTGGAGGAATCACAATACCAGATAACAAGTTATACTACAAATCCATCATAATTAAAACAGCTTGGTACTGGCACAAGAACAGACATATAGATCAATGGAACAGAACAGAGATTCCAGAAATCAACCCAAGCCATTACGGCTAATTAATATTTGACAAAGGAGGCAAGAGCATACAATGGAGTCAAGACAGACTCTTCAATAAATGCTTTGGGAAAATTGGACACATAAATTTATACCATGGAATACGATGCAGCACTAAAAAAGAAGCATCTCTTACCCTTTGAGACAGCATGGAGGGACCTGGAGAGTATCATGCTGAGTGAAATAAGGCAGTCAGAGAAAAACAAGTATCACATGATCTTACTCATATGTGGAATCTAATGAACAATATAAGCTGATGAACAAAATAGTTCCAGAGACACAGAAGCATAGAACAGACTGTGGAATCTTACAGGGAAGGCGGAGGAAGGTGGGTGGGTGGAAAGAGATTACCCAAAGAACTTGTATGCATATATGCATAACCCATGGACACAGACAATAGGGCAGTGAAGGCCTGGGTTTGGGGAGTGGGGTGGGCTGGAGGGGGGTCAATTGGAGAAAAAATGAAACATATGTGATACTTTCAAAAAAAATATTTTTTAATTAAATAAAATAAGGTTTTTTTAAAAAAAGTTGATGGTTTCATTCCTGCTCAGAGCATATACCTAGGTTGTGGGTTCAAACCCTGGTTGAGGCCCATTGGGGAGGCAACCTATTGATGTATCTCTCACCTCTCTCACCTCTCTCTCTCTCTCTCTCCCTCTCCCTCTCCCTCTCCCTCTCCCTCTCCCTCTCCCTCTCCCTCTCCCTCTCCCTCTCTGTAGAAATCAATAAAAACATATCCTTAGGTGAGGAATGAATGAATGAATTAATGAATGAATAAATAAATAAATAAATAAATAAAATTATTCCTTGTTTTATTCTAATTCTTTTTTTTTAAGTTTATAATGGTCTCTATTATCCATGAATGAGTGAGATCATGTGGTATTTTTCCTTCATTGACTGGCTTATTTCACTTAGCATAATGCTCTCCAGTTCCATCCATGCTGTTGCAAATGCTAAGAGTTCCTTCTTTTTTACAGCAGCATAGTATTTCATCGTGTAGATGTACCACTGTTTTCTAATCCATTCATCTACTGATGGGCACTTAGGCTGTTTCCAAATCTTAGCTATGGTGAATTGTGCTGCTATGAACATAGGGGTGCATATATCCTTTCTGATTGGTGTTTCTGGTTTCTTGGAAAATATTCCTAGAAGTGGGATCACAGGGTCGAATGGGAGTTCCATTTTTAGTTTTTTGAGGAAGCTCCATACTGTTCTCTACAGTGGCTTCACTAGTCTGCATTCCCACCGGCAGCGCACGAGGGTTCCTTTTTCTGTGCATCCTTGCCAGCAGTTGTCATTTGTTGATTTGTTGAGGATAGCCATTCTGCCAGATGTGAGATGGTACCTCATTGTTGTTTTGATTTGCATCTCTCGGATGATTAGTGACTTTGAGCATGTTTTCATATGTCTCTTGGCTTTCTGAATGTCCTCTTTTGAAAGGTGTCTATTTAGATCCTTTGCCCATTTTTTGATTGGATTGTTTATCTTCCTTTTGTTAAGTTGTATGAGTTCCCTATAAATTTTGGAGATTAGGCCCTTATCAGATATGACATTGGCAAATACATTTTCCCATGCAGTGGGCTTTCTTGTTGTTTTTATTCTAACTATTTTAAGCTATTTTTATTTTATCTTAATGAACTATCAACAACGATATTGTTTTGTATATGGACATGGTTTATCACTTTGGTGAAATATTTTTATTGGTCTATATCTTGGATGTAGCAAATATCGTTATTCCCTAGGACCTAAAACAATGCATTAATTTGTTTCAACCCAGGGTGGTTTTCTACCATGTTGTGAGACTGCCACTATCTATCATAGCTCCATTCTTTAAATGGATACAATAGTAACTAATTCTGATACCTCCTGAGAGGAGTTCCATGGACATTCCATTCAGAGTACAGAATATGTACAGCTGAATTCTCCCTAATAGGTGTACAGAAGGATCTTCTTTATCATCATTATCTTCAACATAATAACAATTATCATCAAATTCATCTTTATTAAGATCATCATAAGGAAGGCCACTTCATAATACTAAAGGGATCAATACAACAAGAAGATATAACTCTGGTAAACATATATGCACCCAATGCAGGAGCACCCAAATTCATAAAAAAACTCCTGGAAGATATCAAAGGAGAGATCGACAACAATACAATCATAGTAGGGGACTTTAATACACCACTGACAGCACTGGATAAGCCCTCTAGACAAACAATCAGCAAAGATACAGCAATCCTAAATGACTCACTAGATCAGATGGACTTAATAGACATCTTCAGAACACTCCACCCCAAAGCCAGGGAATATACATTCTACTCAAATGCTCATAAGACATATTCAAAAATAGACCATATATTGGGTCACAAGCAAAGTATCCCCAAATTCAAGAAGATTGAAATCATAAAAAGCATCTTCACAGACCACGATGGCATAATATTAGAAATAAACTACAATAAAAACAACCAAAAATACTCAAACACCTGGAAGCTGAATAGCATGCTATTAAATATTGATTGGGTTACCAATGAGATCAAAGAAGAAATTAAAAACATTCTGGAAACTAATGACAATGAAAACACAACAATCCAAAACCTATGGGACACAATGAAAGCAGTCTTGAGAGGGAAGTTTATAGCTCTACAGGCCTATCTCAAAAAACAAGAAAACATGGTAGTAAATCATCTAACTCTACAACTCAAAGAATTAGAAAGAGAGCAACAAGAAAACCCCAGAGTGAGCAGAAGGAAGGAAATAATAAAGATTAGAGCAGAAATAAATGACATAGAGACCAAAAAAACAATACAGAAAATCAATGAAACCAAGAGCTGGTTCTTTGAAAGGATAAACAAGATTGACAAACCTCTAGCCAGACTCACCAAGAAGCAAAGAGAGAGGACCCAAATAAACAAAATCAGAAACGATAGAGGCGAAATAACAACAGACCCCACAGAAATACAAATGATCATTAAAAAATACTATGGACTGCTCTACTCCAACAAACTAGACAACCTGGAGGAAATGGACAAATTCCTAGAAAAATACAACATTCCAAAACTCAATCAGGAAGAATCTAAAAATCTCAACAGGCCAATAACTATGGAAGAAATTGAAGCAGTCATCAAAAAGCTTCCATCAAACAAAAGCCCAGGACCAGACGGCTTCACAGGGGAGTTTTAAAAAACATTCAAGGAAGAACTAAAACCTATCCTCCTCAGACTACTACAAAAAATTCAAGAGGAAGGAACACTTCCAAGCTCATTCTATGAAGCCAGCATCACCCTAATACCAAAACCAGGTAAAGACAACACAATGAAAGAGAACTACAGGCCAATATCCCTCATGAACATAGATGCCAAAATCCTCAACAAAATCTTAGCAAATCGGATCCAGCAGTACATCAGAAAGATCATACACCATGACCAAGTAGGATTTATCCCAGGGATGCAAGGATGGTACAATATCCGCAAATCAATAAACGTGATACATCACATAAACAAACTGAAAGAAAAAAACCACATGGTCATATCAATTGATGCAGAAAAAGCATTTGACAAAATTCAACACCCATTTTTGATAAAAACTCTCAGCAAGGTGGGAGTAGAAGGATCATACCTCAACATAATAAAAGCCATATATGACAGGCCCACAGCCAACATCATACTCAATGGGCAAAAACTAACACCATTTCCCCTAAGAACAGGAACAAGACAGGGATGCCCCCTCTCACCACTCCTGTTCAACATAGTACTGGAAGTGTTAGCCATTGCAATTCGGCAAGAAGAAGAAATAAAAGGCATCCAAATTGGAAAAGAGGAAGTAAAACTGTCCTTATTTGCAGACGACATGATATTATACATACAAAACCCCAGAGACTCCATCCAAAAGCTACTAGACTTAATACATGAATTTGGCAATGTAGCAGGATACAAAATTAACCCCAAGAAATCTGAGGCATTTCTATACACCAGTAGTGAACTTTCAGAAAGAGAGATTATAAAAGCAATCCCGTTTACCATTGCACCAAAAAAATTAAGCTACCTAGGAATCAACTTAACTAAAGAGGTAAAAGACCTCTACTCAGAAAACTACAGGACGTTGAAAAAAGATATAGAGGAAGACATAAACAGATGGAAGAACATACCGTGTTCCTGGATTGGTAGAATCAACATCATTAAAATGTCCATACTACCCAAAGCAATCTATAAATTCAACGCACTTCCCATTAAAATACCAACGGCATACTTCAGAGATCTAGAACGAACTCTCCAAAAATTCATCTGGAATAAAAAAAGACCCCGAATAGCTGCAGCAATCCTGAAAAAGAACAAAGTAGGTGGGATCTCAATACCAGATATCAAGTTGTATTACAAAGCCACTGTTCTCAAAACTGCCTGGTACTGGCACAAGAATAGGCATATAGATCAATGGAATAGAATAGAGAGCCCAGAAATCGGCCCGAACCAATATGCTCAATTAATATTTGACAAAGGAGGCAAGAACATACAATGGAGCCAAGATAGTCTCTTCAATAAATGGTGTTGGGAAAATTGGACAGATATATGCAAGAAAATGAAACTAGACCACCAACTTACACCATACACAAAAATAAACTCAAAATGGATAAAGGACTTAAATGTACGACAGGAAACCATAAAAATTCTAGAAGAATCCAAAGGCAACAAAATCTCAGGCATATGCCGAAGCAATTTCTTCACTGACACAGCTCCTAGCGCACTTGAAACTAAAGAGAAAATAAACAAATGGGACTTCATCAAAATAAAAAGCTTCTGCACAGCAAAAGAAACCATCAACAAAACAACAAGAAAACCCACTGTGTGGGAAAACATATTTGCCAATGTCATATCTGATAAGGGCCTAATCTCCAAAATTTATAGGGAACTCATACAACTTAACAAAAGGAAGATAAACAATCCAATCAAAAAGTGGGCAAAGGACCTAAATAGACACCTTTCAAAAGAGGACATTCAGAAAGCCAAGAGACATATGAAAACATGCTCAAAGTCACTAATCATCCGAGAGATGCAAATCAAAACAACAATGAGGTATCATCTCACACCTGTCAGACTGGCTATCATCAACAAATCAACAAACGACAAGTGCTGGAGAGGATGTGGAGAAAAAGGATCACTTGTGCACTGCTGGTGGGAATGCAGACTGGTGCAGCCACTATGGAAGACAGTTTGGAGTTTCCTTAAAAAACTGAAAATGGAACTCCCATTTGACCCTGTGATCCCACTTCTAGGAATATATCCCAAGAAACCAGAAACACCAATCAGAAAGGATATATGCACCCCTATGTTCATAGCAGCACAATTCACCATAGCTAAGATCTGGAAACAGCCTAAGTGCCCATCAGTAGATGAATGGATTAGAAAACTGTGGTACATCTACACGATGGAATACTATGCTGCTGTAAAAAGGAAGGAACTCTTACCATTTGCAACGTCATGGATGGAACTGGAGAGCATTATGCTAAGTGAAATAAGCCAGTCAATGAAGGAAAAATACCACATGATCTCACTCATTCATGGATAATAGAGACCATTATAAACTTTTGAACAATAATAGATACAGAGGCAGAGCAGCCTCAAACAGATTGTCAAACTGCAGCAGGAAGGCAGGGGAGGGTTGGGGGGCAGGAGGTAGGGGGGTAAGAGATCAACTAAAGGACTTGTATGCATGCATATAAGCATAACCAATGGACATAAGACACTGGGGGATAGGGGAGGCTAGGGGACTGTCTAGGGCGGGGTGATAAAATGGACACATATGTAATACCCTTTGTAATACTTTAAGCAATAAAAAAAAAAAAAAAGATCATCATAATAACCATAATATTCATTACCACCATCTATATCTTTACAAATATCAACTTTACCAATTATAGTATTGGAGGGTTTAATTTTATGTAACTTCACTAGACATGGGGTGCTCAGATATTTGGTCAATGTTATTCTGAGTGCTTCTGTGAGGGTGTTTATGGATTCGTTTAACCTATACAACTATAGACTGACGAGGAAAAATCCCACACTTTTAAGGAACAAGAAAAAAATCAAGGAAACATGATACCACCTAAGGAACACAATAATTTTGAGTAACTGACCCCAAAGAAATGGAGATATATGAATTGAATAATGAGAAATTAAAAATAACTGTTTTCAGGAAACTCAGTGAGCTATCAGAGAACATAGATATACAATTAACACAATTAACAAAACAATACAAGCCCTGTCCAGTGCCCAGTATTGCTAAATGGTTAGAGCATTGACCTAAGCACCAAAGTGTTACAAGTTCAATTCCCAGGCAAGGGCACCTACCTGGGTTGCAGGTTCGATCTCAGCACCCCTGGAGTATGTTTGGGAGGCAACCAATCATATGTCTCTCTCACATGATGTTTCTTTCTCTCCCTATCTCTCTCTCTCTCTCCTTCCCTCCCACTCAATGGTAAAAAAATATCCTCAGAAGAGGATTAACAAAACAAAAACAAAAAAGAAAACAATACAAGAACAAAATGAGAAATTCAATGAAGAAATGGAAACCATTAAAAAAAACTGAAAATAAAAACTGGAGCTGAAAGAAAATGTAGGCTGAATAGGCAGCAGTGTCGTGCATCTCCTCCTAGGGCAGTGGTTCTCAACCTTCCTAATGTTGCGACCCTTTAATACAGTTCCTCATGTTGTGGTGACCCCAATCTCATTGTTAACAAATTGAACGTAATTAAAGCATAGTGATTAATCACAAAAAAAAACATGTAATTATATATGTGTTTTCTTTTTTTCTTTTTTTAATATATTTTATTGATTTTTTACAGAGAGGAAGGGAGAGAGAGAGAGAGCTAGAAACATCGATGAGAGAGAAACATCGATCAGCTGCCTCCTGCACATCCCCCACTGGGGATATGCCCGCAACCCAGGTACATGCCCTTGACCGGAATCGAACCCGGGACCCTTCAGTCCGCAGGCCGATGCTCTATCCACTGAGCCAAACCGGTTTCGGCATCAATTTTTCACCTTTCTAAATAACACTTGGATGAATATCTTTGTGCAAAAATTTTTGACTGTCTTCTTATGGAAGTGTCTGAGGATGGAGACTTAAAGTATATGCACATTTTTGCCCAGCTGGTATGACTCAGTGGTTGAGCATCAACCCATGAACCAGGAGGTCAGGGTTTAATTCCTAGTCAGGATACATGCCCAGGTTTCAGGCTTGATCCCCAGTGGGGTCATACAGGATGCTACCACTCAATGATTCTCTCTCATCATTGATATTTCATCTTTTTAAAAAAATTTCTTTATTGATTAAGATATTACATATGTGTCCTTATCTCCCCATTCCCTCCCCCCCGCCCTCCCCCCACTCATCCCCTCACCCCCCTGTTGGCTGTGTTCATTGGTTAGGCTTATATGCATGTATATAAGCCTTTTGGTTGATCTCTCTCCCTTACCTCCACCCTCCCCTACCTTCGCTCTGAAGTTTGACAGTCTGATTGAAGCTTCTCTGTCTCTAGATCTGTTTTTGTTCATCAGTTTATGTTATTCATTATCCTATATAATAAAAGGGTAATATGCAAATTGACCCTAAGGGTGGAACAACCAGAACAACTGGTCGCTATGCTATGCACTGACCACCAGGGGGCAGACGCTCAATGCAGAAGCTGCCCCTTGGTGGTCAGTGTGCTCCCACAGGGGGAGCTCTGCTCAGCCACAAGCCAGACTCACGGCTACAAGCACAGCGGCATTGGCAAGAGCCTCTCCCGCCTCCTGCGCAGCGCTAAGGATATCCAACTACAACTTAGGTCCACTCCCTGCATGCGTTGCACATCCCTCGAGGGTCACAGGTAGCCAGAGTGATAGCTGACTGCCAGCTTAGGCCTGATCTCCCAGGGAGCAGGCCTAAGCCGGCAGGTGGACATCCCCCGAGGGGGCCCGGACTGCGAAAGGGCGCAAGCCAGGCTGAGGGACCCCCTGAGTGCACAAATTTTCATGCACCAGGCCTCTACTATTCCATAAATGAGTGAGATCATGGGATTTTCATCTTTCTCTGACTGGCTTATTTCACTTAGCATAATGCTCTCCAGTTCCATCCATGACGTTGCAAATGGTAAGAATTCCTTCCCTTTTACTGTAGCATAGTATTCCATTGTGTACATGTACCACGGTTTTTAATCTACTCATCTGCTGATGGGTACTTGGGCTGTTTACAAATCTTAGCTATGGTGAATTGCACTGCTATGAACATAGGGGTGCATATATCCTTTCTGATTGGTGTTTCTAGTGTCTTGGGATATATTCCTAGAAGTGGGATCACTAGGTCAAATGGGAGTTCCATTTTTAGTTTTTTGAGGAAGCTCCATACTGTCTTCCATAGTGGCTGTATCAATCTGCATTCCCACCAGCAGTGCACGAGTCTTCCCTTTTCTCCGCATCCTCTACAGCACTTGTCATTTGTTGATTTGTTGATGATAGCCATTCTGACAGGTGTGAGATGGTACCTCATTGTTGTTTTGATTTGCATCTCTCGGATGATTAGTGACTTTGAGCATGTTTTCATATGTCTCTTGTCCTTCTTTCTGTCTTCTTTTGAAAAGTGTCTATTTAGGTCCATTGCCCATTTTTTGATTGGGTTGTTTATCTTCCTTTTGTTAAGTTGTATGAGTTCTCTGTAAATGTTGGAGATTAAACCCTTATCGGTGATAACGCAATTCGACATCTTTATTAAACCTGAAATATCATCAAGCACAAGTTAACATTTCTCTTTCCTCTTCTTTTTGCTCACAATGCTTAGGGTGTTGCTCACCAAAGAACCTCATCTCTAATACTTTTTACCAGTCTCAGAAAATACTTTAAATTATTGTTTCACAGCAAAAGAACAACCAACAAAATTCATAGGCAACCTACAGAATAGAAGAAAATATATGCAAACCACATATGTGATAAGGGACTAATACTAAAATGTATAAAGAACTTATATAGCCCTGACTGGTTTGGTTCAGTGGATAGAGCTTCAGCCTGCAGACTTAAGGGTCACAGGTTCAATTCCGGTCAAGGGCATGTACCTTGGTTGCAGGCACATCCCCAGTGGGGGGTGTGCAGGAGGCAGCTGATTGATGTTTCTCTCTCATCGATATTTCTGGCTCTCTATCACTCTCTCTTCATCTCTGTTAAAATCAATAAAAAAATATATATTTTTTAAAAAGAACTTATACAACTCAACAGAAAAAAACCACAAATTATCTGATTTAAAAATAAGCAGCGGAACTAAATAGACATTTCTCCATGGAAGACATACAGATGGCCAATAAACATGAAAAGATGCTCAACATCACTAATCATCAGGGAAATGCAAATCAAAACCACAGTGAGATATTATCTCACACACATTAGAATGGCTATTTTAAAAAAGGTAAGAGATAGCAAGCTAGGAGGATGTGAAGAAAAGGGAATTCTTGTGTACTGTTGGTAGGAATGCAAATTGTGCAGCCACTATGGAAAACAGTATGGAGGTTCCTCGAAAAATTAAAAAGCTACCATATGATCCAGCAATCCTACTTCTAGTTATATAACAAAATAAAATGGAAACAGGATATTGAAGAGATAATTGCACCCCCATGTTCACTCTAGCATTATTCACAATAACCAAGATATGCAAACAACCTAAGTGTCTGTCAACAGATAAATGAATAAAGAACATGTGGCATGCATATACAATGGAATATTATTCAGTCACAAAAAAGAAGGTCATTCTGCTATTTGCAAAATAGACCTTGAGGATAGTATGTACTATGCTCAGTGAGATGAGGCAGACAAAAAATATATCACATAGGTGTGGAACCAAAAAAAGCCTAACTTGCCCCCAACCACAAAAAAAAAGAAAGAACTCATGGACACAGACAACAGTGTGGTGATTGCTGGGGTGGTGAGTCAGGGAGCAGGAAAATGAAGGAAGGTTAGGGGGATAAATGGTGATGGATGGAGACTTGGGGGTGTGAAAACACAATACAGTATATAAATGATGTGTTGTAAAATTGTGTACCTGAATCCTATATAATTTTGTTAACCAGTGTCAATCCCAATAAATTCAATAAAAAGAAAAAATTAAAAATAAATTTAAAAGCCTAACTTGTAAAACCAGAGAGTAGAATGATGGTTACCAGAGGCTGAGGTTAGGGGAATTGAGAAGATGTTGTTTATGGGTACAAACTTGCAACTATTAGATAAATAAACCCTGAAGATCTAATGTGCAGCCTAGTGATTACAGACAACAATACTGTATTATAAACTTCAAAAGTTGCTAAGAGACTAGATCTTTACTGTTCTCACCACAGAAAAGAAATAATAATTATGTGATGTGTTCCTAGGGTGGTAATGATATTGCAATATATCAATGTATCAAATCAGTGCATTGTACACTTTAACCTTACCCAATGTCAATTATCCTATTTAATAAAGAGGTAATATGCAAATTGACCATCATACCCTCGCACAAGATGGTCGCCCCCATGTGGTCACAAGATAGCCGCCACAAGATGGCCAGCAGGGGAGGGCAGTTGTGAGTGATCAGGCCTGCAGGGGAGGGCAGTTAGGGGCAACCAGGCCAGCAGAGGAGAGCAGTTAGGGGTGACCAAACCAGCATGGGAGGGCATTTGGGGGTTACCCAGGCTGGCAGAGGAGGGCAGTTAGGGGCAACCAGGCTGGCAGGGGAGGGCAGTTGGGGGGAACCAGGCCAGCAGGGGATGGCAGATGGGGGCTACCGGGCCCACAGGGGAGGGCAGTTGGGTGGGACCAGGCCTGTAGTGGATGGCAGTTAGGGGCAACCAGGATGGTGGGGGGGGCAGTTAGGGTCAATCAGGCTGGCAGGGGAGCAGTTAGGCATCGATCAGGCTGGCAGGGGAATGGTTAGGGGGTGTTCAGGCTGGCAAGCAGATGCAGTTAGGGGTAATCAGGCAGGCAGGCAAGCAGGCGAGCAGTCCCGGATTGTGAGAGGGATGTCTGACAGGCAGTTGGAGGATCGGGCCCAAACCAGCAGTCAGACATCCCCCAAGGGGTCCCAGATTGGAGAGGGTGCAGGCTGGGCTGAGGGACACCCCCCAAGTGCATGAATTTTGTGCACTGGGCCTCCAGTATTTCAATAAAAGTAAATTTTAAAGAGGTAAATTAAGAATAAAAATAAATTAAATGAGAAAGGATTTCAGGAAGCAAGAAGAAGCAGTTGGAAAGCCCTGAGGTAGAAATAAGTGTTGCATTTTCAGAGGTTCTAGTCCAGTGGTTCTCAACCTTCCTAATGCCATGACCCTTTAATACAGTTCCTCATGTTGTGGTGACCCCTAATCTCATTGTTACAAATTGAACATAATTAAAACATAGTGATTAATCACAAAAACAATATGTAATTATATATGTGTTTTCCGATAGTCTTAGGCGACCCCTGTGAAAGGGTCGTTCGACCCCCAAAAGGGTCACGACCCACAGGTTGAGAACTGCTGTTCTAGTAAAAAAGAGCCTTGTGCTTAGAAAACAGGGGAGCCATGCCATGAAGGATAGAGCAACAAAGCCTGATATTTTACTAGCATCTTCTAGGGGCTGTGGACAAAAGAAGTATATACTCACACACACAAAATTAGGGTGATTTTTTTTATATGATTATTTTAGAGAGAGGAAGGGAGAGAGGGGTAACATTGATGTGAGAAACATAAATTGGCTGCCTCCCACAAGTGCCCCGACCAGGGCTTTGAACCAACAACCTGGGTACATGCCCTGACTGGGATTCAAACCCACAACTTTTTGGTGTACTGGAAAATTCTCCAACCAACTAAGCCATACCAGCCAGGGCTACAATAATTTTTTAATTTTCATTTTTTATTGAATGATTTTAGAAAGAGGAAGACACACACAGAGAGAAAACATCGATGAGTTGGTTGCTCCACTTATTTATATATTCATTGATTGATTCTTGCATGTGCCCTGACTGGGGATCAAACCCACAACATTGGCATAATAGGAAAATGCTCTAACCCAGTGGTCAGCAAACTCATTCGTCAACATAGACAAATATCAACAGTACAACAATTGAAATTTCTTTTGAGAGCCAAATTTTTTAAACTTAACTATATCGGTAGGTGCATTGTTATTAACTTAATTAGGGTACTCCTGAGGCTTAGGAAGAGCCACACTCAAGGGGCCAAAGGGCCACATGTGGCTCGTGAGCCGCAGTTTGCCGACCATGGCTCTAACCAAGTGAACTACTTGGGCAGGGCTTAGAGTAATACTTTATCTACAGTTTTTTTAAATCTCACTTTAAGAAATTTAATGTTACCATTTTTCAAATAATTGCAGAAAACATGATTTTTAAATGGATATACTATAATGGATTTAATAGTTATATTCAACATGTAGGTTTATTTCTAACTTTTCAGGATAATGTTATTCTACAATTTTAAAAAATAATGTTGTGATTGAAATATCTATCCTATATAATAAAATAGAAACAGGTAAATTGACCATCCCTCCGCAACCCAGGCACATGCCCTTGACCGGAATCGAACCCGGGACCCCTCAGTCCGCAGGCCGACGCTCCATCCACTGAGCCAAACCGGATTCGGCAATATATATGTGTTTTCTGATGGTCTTAGGCGACCCCTCTGAAAGGGTCATTCGACCCCCAAAGGGGTCGCGACCCACAGGTTGAGAACCGCTGTCCTAGGGCCAGGTGAGAAAAGCAACTAAATCAGAGAACATCCACCCTGAATTAACAAATTAGACACAGCTGAGGAGACCATTTTTAGCAAGGAAGAGCAGAGGACACCTAGGGAATGCTGCTTGCAAGTCATAACCTGCGTGGAACTACCACCATGGTGGCAGTGAGTGGCACAGTACCTCCCAGCAGGCTCACAGATGTCTGCAGAGAGTACATGCTGCCAGAGTGGGCTCCCACACCAGGCCTCCTCACCAGCCTCTGGGACTGAGCATCCTAGGATCCGGCTCCAAGACCACACAGTGAGTGCAAGCCAGGGGGAACCCTGTGCCCCAATGCTGCCCCAGACACCAGAACCGAGCTGCTAGCCTGATCCAGAGCCACCTAGCACCCACTCCACCTCCAGCACCAGGACCTGCTGTCAGGGCAACCCAGAGCAACACTGAGCATGCCCCAGTCTGGGCCACAGGGGAGCTCTGACTATGTGACACAGAGCAATCCATGGCAGCTACCCCCAGCCCTCGGGACAGTCCTGCTGGGGCCATCCGGAGCAACCCAATGCACACCTCACCCCAGGCAACAGGGGAGCTCTGACTCTGTAAACCAGAGCAACCCACTTCTGCTCCACACTGAGTAGAGGTGAACTGAAGCAACCCAGCGCACGTCTCACTCCGGGCTACAAGAAAGCAGGGACTATGCGACCCAGAGCAACCTGCGTCCACTCCACCCTGAGCCCAGGGTCTTGCTGCCAGGACAACATGGAATAATCCAGCACACGCACCACTCAGGACACAGGGGAGCTCTGAATGTGTGAACCACAGCATCCCACACCCACTTCTCCCTGGTCCCTGGAACAGTCCTGCAGGGCTACCAGGAGTAACCCAGCACACACCTCACTCCAGGCCAAAGGAGAGCACTGCCAGGGTGACCAGCTACATGCAACAGGACTATGCCAAAAATGCACTGCCAGAGGGACCTAGGGCACCACCCTGCCATGGATGCCAGGGCCACACAGCGAATTGCATGCCAGAAGGCTCTGGGTCATCACAGTGTCTCACAAAACAGAGGAACTGTGCATGTGCTCCCACCACCCCAAGCATCTGAAGAAGACAACTGAGGGACCAGATCTGTGGGAGAAGGGGATACAACTCAGAGACAATAAAGGCATGAGACTCTAGGTAGACCCAGTCTCTGGGCTAACAATTTCTAGACCATTGCAAAGATAGGGTCTTCAACCTCTCAAACCACAAGCAGTGTGCCCAGGGACAGAAAGAGACAGCAAAATGAGGAGACAAAAAAACAACCCCCAAAGGAAAGAAAAGGATGAATCATCAGAAAAGGAACTAAATGAAATGCAGGCATGCAGTATGTGAGAAAAAGAATTCAGAGTAAAGGTCATACATTTAATAAACTTGATGGATTAGAAAATCAACAACTTATGTAAGAATAGAGAGGAAATCAAGAATGACATAGCTACAATAAAAAACACAATGGAAGGTTTCAACAGTAGGCTGGAAGAAGCGGTGGACCAAATTAGTGAGTTAGAAGAGAGGGTTGAAAAAAAAACAACACAAAATCTGAACAGCTATTGCAGAAAAAAATTAGAAAGCAGGAGGAGAACCTAAGGGAGCTTTGGGACAAAATGTAATGAAGTAACATACATATAATAGGGGTGCCACAAGGACAAGAAGAGGAGCAAGGATTAGAAAATCTATTTGAAGAAATAATGTCAGAAAACTTCCCAGATATGGGGAAGAAAAAAGTTACACAAGTACAGAGAGTCCCAGGCAAGATGAACCCCAAAAGACCCACACCAAGACACGTCATAATAACGATGGCAAATGTACAAGACTAAGAGAGAATCTTAAAGGCTGCAAGAGAGAAACAGAGAGTTACCTACAAAGGATCCCCCATCAGATTATCAAATGATTTCTCAACAGAAACACATCAGGCCAGAAAAGAATGGACAGAAATTTACAAAGTGATGCAAAGCAAAGGACTGAATCCAAGAATACTCTATCCAGCAAGGCTATCATTCAAAATTGAAGGGGAAATAAGAAGCTTCACAGACAAAAAAAGTCTAAGGGAGTTTATCACCACCAAGCCAGCAATGCAAGGAATGCTAAAGGGACTGGTGTAAAAAGTAGAACTAAAAAGCCCAGAAAGAAAACAGCCACACAAAAAAAATAGAAATGGCTACAAACAAGTACCTTTCAATAATAACTTTAAATGTAAATGAACTAAATGGTCCAATCAAAAGACATCGAGTGGCTGAATGGATAAAAAAACATGACCCATATATTTGCTGTCTACAAGAGACCCACCTCATTAGAAGGGACTCACACAGACTGAAAGTGAAGGGATGGAAAAATATATTTCAGGCAAATGGAAATGAAAAAAAAAGCTGGGATAGCAATACTTATACCAGACAAAATAGACCTCAAGGTGAAGGCCATAAAAAGAGATAAGGGAGGCCACTTCATAATACTAAAGGTATCAATACAACAAGAGAATATAACCCTGATAAACATATATGCACCCAATGCAGGAGCACCCAAATACATTAAAAAAAAAACTCCTGGAAGATATCAAGGGAGAGACTGACAACAATACAATCATAGTAGGGAACTTTAATATAACACTGACATCACTGGACAAATCCTCTAGAAAAAAAATCGGCAAAGAAACAGCAATCCTAAATGACTCACTAGATCAGATGGACTTAATTGACATCTTCAGAACATTTCACCCCAAAGCCATGAAATATACGTTCTCAAGTGCTCATGGGACATCTTCAAAAATAGACCACATATTGGGTCACAAACAAAGTCTCCCCAAATTCAAGAAGACTGAATTCATACCAAGCATCTTCTCAGACCACAAGGGCATAATATTAGAAATAAAATACAATAAAAACAACTCAAAATACTCAAACACTTGGAAGCTGAATAGCATATTATTAAATATTGATTGAGTTACCAATGAGATCAAAGAAGAAATTAAAAACATCCTGGAAACTAATGACAATGAAAACACAACAATCCAAAACCTATGGGACACAATGAAAGCAGTCCTGAGAAGGAAGCTTATAGCTCTACAGGCCTATCTCAACAAACAAATAAAAATGGTAGTAAATCATCTAAATCTACATCTCAAAGAATTAGAAAGAGAGCAACAAGAAAAGCCCAGAGTGAGCAGAAGGAAGGAGATAATAAAGATTAGAGCAGAAATAAATGACATAGAGACCAAAAAAACAATACAGAAAATCAATGAAACCAAGAGCTGGTTCCTTGAAAGTATAAACAAGATCGATGAACCTCTAGCCAGGCTCACCAAGAAGCAGAGAGAGAGGACCCAAATAAACAAAATCAGAAATGATAGAGGCAAAATAACAACAGACCCCATAGAAATACAAATCATTGTTTAAAAATTCTATGGACAACTCTACTGCAACAAACTAGACAACCTGGAGGAAATGGACATATTCCTAGAAAAAATACAACATTCCAAAACTCAATCAGGAAAAATCTAAAAATCTCAATAGGCCAATAACTATGGAAGAAATTGAAGCAGTCATCAAAAAGCTTCCAGCAAACAAAAGCCCAGGACCAGACAGCTTCACAGGGGAGTTTTACCAAACATTCAAGGAAGAACTAAAACCTATCCTCCTCAGACTACTACAAAAAATTCAAGAGGAAGGAACACTTCCAAGCTCATTCTATGAAGCCAGCATCACCCTATTACCAAAACCAGGTAAAAACAACACAATGAAAGAGAATTACAGGCCAATATCCCTCATGAACATAGATGCCAAAATCCTCAACAAAATCTTAGCAAATTGGATCCAGCAGTACATCAGAAAAATCATACACCATGACCAAGTAGGATTTATCCCAGGGATGCAAGGATGGTACAATATCCGCAAATCAATAAACGTGATACATCACATAAACATATTGAAAGAAAAAAAACACATAGTCATATCAATTGATGCAGAAAAAGCATTTGACAAAAATCAACACCCATTTTTGATAAAAACTCTCAGCAAGGTGGGAATAGAAGGATCATACCTCAACATAATAAAATCCATATATGACAAACCCACAGCCAACATCATACTCAATGTACAAAAACTCACACCATTTCCCCTAAGAACAGGAACAAGACAGGGAAGCCCACTCTCACCATTCCTGTTCTACATACTACTGGAAGTATTAGACATTGCAATTAGACAAGAAGAAGAAATAAAAGGCATCCAAATTGGAAAAGATGAAGTAAAACTGTCCTTATTTGCAGATAACATGATATTATACTTAAAAAAACAATAAAGACTCCATCAAAAAACTATTAGACTTAATAAATGAATTCCGCAATGTATCGGGATACAAAATTAACACCAAGAAATCTATGGCATTTCTATACACCAATAGTGAACTTACAGAAAGAGAGACTAAGAAAACAATCCCATTTACCATTGCACCAAAAAAATTAAGCTACCTAGGAATAAACTTAACTAAAGAGGTAAAAGACCTCTACTCAGAAAACTACAGGACGTTGAAAAAAGAGATAGAGGAAGACATAAACAGATGGAAGAACATACCATGTTCTTGGATTGGTAGAATCAACATCATTAAAATGTCCATACTAACTAAAGCAATCTATAAATTCAATGCACTCTCCATTAAAATACCAATGGCATATTTCACAGACCAAGAAAGAACTCTCCAAAAATTCACCCTATCTAATAAAAGAGAAACATGGTAATTGGAAACAGTATTCCCTGGAAACAGTATTCTGACCGCTACCCTTCCCATTGGCTAATTAGTGTGATATGCAAATTAACTGCCAGCCAAGATGGTGGCTATTTTGCATACATAGGCTCCAAGTGGCAGAGCGAAGCCTGTTGAGGACGCAGGCGTTCTGCCTCAACCCGCTGGTGGAGGGCCTCTGGGCCTGCTTGGTCAGCACTGCCTGGGGGTTGGGGGAGCAGAGACACAGGCCGCAGGGGGGCAGCACCCAGCCGCCCCAAGCCCCGTCTCAGCGCTGGGGTTGGAGGAACAGAGACACAGCCCTCAGGGGTCCCTGCAGCAAGTAGCCCCAAGCCCTGCCTCGGCACTGGGGTCAGAGGAACAGAGACACAGCCCGCAGGGGGGCGGGCACCCAGCAGCCTCAAGCCCCACTTCGCGGCTGGGGTCAGAGGAGCAGAGACACATCCTGCAGGGGGCGGGGGGCAGCACCCAGCAGCCCCAAGCCCCGTGGCCGAGGAGGCTCTGGGGCTGCTGGGGCTGCTGGGGACGCTGGGGCCAGAGGAGCAGAGACACAAGCCTGCAGCAGGGCCCAGCACCCAGCAGCCCCAAGCCCCGCCTTGGCGCTGGGGTTGGAGGAGCAGAGACACAGCCCTCAGGGTGACCTGCACCCAGCAGCCTCAAGCCCCACCTGGGCGCTGGGGTCAGAGGAGCACAGACACAGCCTGCAGGGGGACGGGCACCCAGCAGCCCATAACCCCAAGGCCGCAGAGGCTCTGGGGCCACTGGGGCTGCAGCAGAGACACAAACCAGCAGGAAACCTGTGGAAAGGGAGATAAACTATCATAACTTTATCTCCCTTTCCACAAGATGAGAAAACTGACCCTGATTATTTAGTGATATGGCCCACACCTTTCTACAAGCACAGGGTATGTTATGATCACTCCCAGGAAGTGATCAGAATACTGGTCAGAATACTGTTTCCAGAGAATAACGCTACTGTGGCAAATTATCTAAGAGAGGAAACAAGCTTTTGTTGGGTTTATTCTGAAGGTCAGAGAACAGACCACCCCAACATATGCCATGTTGTTATATTGACGATCTTGACCTGCAGATGCTTGAAAAACAGCAAATGCAAGGAGAGGTTTTCACTGAAGTCTCCTGATCTGCCTAAAATCGGACCCCGCAAAAGGTTCCCTTGATGGGAAAAGTGCCATCAGCCAGTAAAGACTGACTCCTGTCACAGGACAGGAGACTAGAAGTTGACATCACATCCAAACTTTGTTACAAACTATCTCCCCCACCCCCATACATCTTTCCTAAAAATCATGTACTCTCCTCTAAGAAGCCTACATATCCGTCCCCTTTCCGTAGAAAGAAGGTATTTAAATCTAGATTCTAAACCACTTTGGGAAGTTATTCATTTTTCCCTGGGATTGCCCACATATACACGAGGTACACATGTTAATGAACTTTGGTTTTTCTCTTGGTAACCTGTCTTTCATTACAAGGGCCTCCGCTAAGAACTCAGAAGGGTAGAGGAAAACTATTTTTCCTCTTCCATAATTCTATCTCAGGAAATCAAGTCCTGGGCTGAACAGTGAGTTTGGCTCAAGTGCCAAGCAGTCCCAGCTGAGGGGAGGGAAGCTTCTAGGGGGAAATCAATGATACTGGCATCAAAGTAGGACAGAGGGCACATGCATGGTTGCTGGTGGGAGTTTAAAGTGGTTCAACATTTTTGGAGGATGATTTGGCAAAATCGATAAAAATGTTCAAGGTACATCAAAGATTCTTCTAGGAATCTCATCTGCTGAGATAAAGCACGAGTGCATAAGCCCTGGTCAGAACCCAGGATGCTACTGTGGGCTCTCCTTCCATGATGGGAAAACCTGCTAACAACCTGCATTTTTAGGCAAGGTGGCATCTATACTAATAAAAAGGTAATATGCTAATTAGACTGAACATCATCCAGACGAGGTTCCGGACGTCCTTCCGGACAAAGCCATGGTGGCAGGGCTGAGGCAGAGGCGGTTAGAGGTGATCAGGCAGGCAGGGGAGAGCAGTTAGGAGGATCAGGATGGCAGGGGAGAGCAGTTAAGGGTATCAGACCATCAGGGGAGAGCAGTTAGAGGGATCAGGCCAGCAGGCAGGTGAGCAGTTAGGTGCCAGCAGCCCTGAGGGGTCCCAAATTGGAGAGGGTGCAGGCCAGGCTGAGGAACTCCCCGCTCCCGTGCACGAATTAGGGGCAATCAGGCAGGCACGCATGTGAGTGGTTAGGAGACAGCGGTTCAGAATTGTGAAAGGGATGTTCAACTGCCGGTTTAGACTCGATCCCGGCAGTCGGACATCCTGGGATCAGGCCTAAACCAGTAGTCAACATCCCCCAAAGGGTCCGAGATTGGAGAGGGTGTAGGGTGGGCTGAGGGTCACCCTCCTCCCATGCATGAATTTCGTGCACCGGGCCACTAGTCTGGAATAAAAAATGACCCCGAATAGCTGCAGTGCTCATGAGAAAGAACAAAGTAGGTGAGATCTCAATACCAGATATCAAGCTGTATTACAAAGCCACTGTTCTCAAAACGGCCTGGTACTGGCACAAGAACAGACATATAGATCAATGGAATAGAATAGAGAGCCCAGAAATTGGCCCGAACCAATATGCTCAATTAATATTCAACAAAGGAGGCATGAACATACAATGGAGTCAAGATAGTCTCTTCAATAAATGGTGTTGGGAAAATTGGACAGATACATGCAAAAAAATGAAACAAAACCACCAACTTACACCATACACAAAAATAAACTCGAAATGGATAAAGGACTTAAATATACGACAGGAAACCATAAAAGTACTAGAAGAATGCAAAGGCAACAAAATCTCAGACATATGCCGAAGCAATTTCTTCACTGATACAGCTCCTGGGGCATTGGAAACTAAAGAGAAAATAAACAAATGGGACTACATCAAAATACAAAGCTTCTGCACAGCAAAAGAAACCATCAACAAAACAACAAGAAAGCCCACTGCATGGGAGAATGTATTTGCCAATGTTATCACCGATAAGGGTATAAATGTTCCCTATCAATATTTATAGTGAACTCATACAACTTAACAAAAGGAAGAGAAACAATCCAATCAAAAAATGGGCAAAGGATCTAAATAGACACCTTTCAAAAGAGGACATTCAGAAAGCCAAGAGACATATGAAAACATGCTCAAAGTCACTAATCATCCGAGAGATGCAAATCAAAACAACAATGAGGTGCCATCTCACACCTGTCAGAATGGCTATCAATAAATCAACAAACGACAAGTGCTGGAGAGGATTTGGAGAAAAAGGAACACTTGTGCACTGCTGGTGGGAATGCAGACTGGTGCAGCCACTATGGAAGACAGTATGGAGTTTCCTCAAAAAACTACAAATGGAACTCCCATTTGACCCTGTGATCCCACTTCTAGGAATATATCCCAAGAAACCAGAAACACCAATCAGAAAGGATATATGCACCCCTATGTTCATAGCAACACAATTCACCATAGCTAAGATTTGGAAACAGCCTAAGTGCCCATCAGTAGATGAATGGATTAGAAAACGGTGGTACATCTACACGATGGAATACTATGCTGCTGTAAAAAAGAAGGAACTCTTACCATTTGCAACAGCATGGATGGAACTGGAAAGCATTATAGTAAGTGAAATAAGCCAATCAATGAAGGAAAAATACCACATGATCTCACTCATTCATGGATAATAGAGACCATTATAAACTTTTGAACAATAATAGATACAGAGGCAGAGCTGCCTCAAACAGATTGTCAAACTGCAGCGGGAAGGCCGGGAAGGGTTGGGGGGCAGGAGGGAGGGGGGTAAGAGATCAACCGAAGGACTTGTATGCATGCATATAAGCATAACCAATGGAAATAAGACACTGGGGGGTAGGGGAGGCCACGGGACTGTCAAGGGCAGGGGGGAAAAAAAGGACACATACCCTTTGTAATACTTTAAGCAATAAAAAAATAAATAAATAAAAAAGATTGAGCAGAGTAATACTCCAATTTTAAAATGTTATTTAAGCATATACTCCCAAATTATGTTTATTTACATTGTTTATAAAAGTAGTATTATAATTTATTATGCTATTATGAAACATGCAGAGTAGATAATTTAAAAAAATGAAAACAGTGGTACATCTACATGATGGAATACTATGCTGCTGTAAAAAAGAAGTAATTCTTACCATTTGCAACAGCATGGATGGAACTGGAGAGCATTATGCTAAATGAAATAAGCCAGTCAATGAAGGAAAAATACCACATGATCTTACTCATTTATGGATAATAAAGACCATTATATACTTATGAACAAAAATAGATACAGAGGCAGAGCAACCTCAAACAGACTGTCAAACTACAGCGGGAAGGCCGGAGAGGGTTGGGGGTCAGGAGGGGAGGGTAAGAGATCACCCGAAGGACTTGTATGCATGCATATCAGCATAACTAATGGACATAATACACTGGGGGGGCGGGGGGTAGGGGAGGCCAGGGGATTGTCAAGGGTGGGGAAAAAAGGAGACATGTAATATTCTTTGTAATACTTTAAGCAATAAAACAAATAAAAAGTGCAACAAATTCAACTTACAAAAATAAAAATAAAAGTAAAAAATAGCATGCTACTAAACAATGATTGGGTTACCAAAGAGATCAAGGAAGACATTAAAAACATCCTGGAGCCCTAACCGGTTTGGCTCAGCAGAGAGAGCATCGGCCTTCGGACTCAAGGGTCCCAGGTTCGATTCTGGTCAAGAGAATGTACTTGGTTGTGGGCACATCCCCAGTAGGGAGTGTGCAGGAGGCAGCTGACCAATGTTTCTGTCTCATCAATGTTTCTAACTCTCTATCCCTCTCCCTTCCTCTCTGTAAAAAATCAATAAAATATATTTTTAAACAAAAACATCCAGGAAATGAATGACAATGAAAACGCAACAATCCGAAATCTATGAGACACAATAAAAGCAGTCCTCAGAGGGAAGTTCATAGCTCTACAGGCCTACCTCAAAAAAATTGTAATAAATTGTCTAACTTTACAGCTTAAACAAGTGGTAGAACAAGAAAAGTCCAGATGAGCAGAAGGAATGAGAGACTAAAGATCAGAGCAGAAATAAATGAAATAGAGAAAAAAATACAAAAGATCCATGAAACCAAGAGCTGGATCTTCCAAAGGATGAACAAGATTGATGAATTTCTAGCCAGGCTCACCAAGAAGCAAAGAGAGAGGACCCAAATAAACAAAACCAGAAATTAAACAGGCAAAATAACAATAGACCCCACCGAAATACAAAGGATTGTTAAAAAATACTATGAACAATTCTATTCCAACAATCTAGACAACCTGGAGGAAATGGACATATTCCTAGAAAAAGATAACCCTCCAAAACTCAATCAGGAAAAATCTAAAAACCTGAATAGGCCGATAACGTTGGAAGAAATTGAAGCAGTCATCAAAAAGCTTCCAGCAAACAAAAGCCCGGGGCCAGATAGCTTCACGGGAAGTTTTATCAAACATTCAAGGAAGAAAGAAAACCTATTCTCCTCAAACTATTTTTAAAAATTCAAGAGGAAGAACAATTCCAAGCTCATTCTATAAAGCCAGCATCACCCTAATACCAAAATTTGATAAACACAACACAATGAAAGAGAATCACAGGCCAATATCCCTCATGAACATAGATGCCAAAATCCTCAACAAAATTCTAGCAAATAAGATTCAGCAGTACATCAGAAAAATCATACACCATGACCAAGTAGGATTTATCCTGGGAATGCAAGGATGGTACAATATCCGCAAATTAATAAACGTGATACATCACATAAACAAATTGAGGGATAAAAATCACATAGTCATATCAATTGATGCAGAAAAAGCATTAGACAAAATCCAACACCCTTTCTTGATAAAATCGTTCAGCAAGGTGGGAATAGAAGGATCATACTTCAACATAATAAAAGCTATATATTACAAACCCACAACCAACATCATACTCAATGGGCAAAAACTAAAACCATTTCCCCTAAGAACAACAACAAGACAGGGAAGCCCACTCTCACCATTCCTGTTCTACATAGTACTGGAAGTATTAGCCATTGCAATTAGACAAGAAGAAGGAATAAAAGGCATCCCAATTGGAAAAGAAGAAGTAAAACTGATCTTACTCGCAGATGACATGATACTGTACATAGAAAACCGTAAAGACTCCATCAAAAAATTATTAGACTTAATAAATGAATTCGGCAATGTAGCAGGATACAAAATTAATGCCAAGAAATCTATGGCATTTCTATACACCAATAGTGAACATACAGAAAGAGAGACTAAAAAAGCTATCCCATTTACCATTGCACCAAAAAATTAAGATGCCTAGGAATAAACTTAATTTAGGAGGCAAAAAACCTCTACTCAGAAAACTACAGGACGTTGAAAAAAGAGATAGAGGAAGACATAAACAGATGGGAGAACATAGCATGTTCATGGATTGGTAGAATCAACATCATTAAAATGTCCATACTGCCCAAAGCAATCTATAAATTCAATGCAATCCCCATTAAAATACCAAAGGCATATTTCACACTCCTAGAACAAACTCTCCAAAAAATCATCTGGAATGAAAAAAAACCCCGAATAGCTACAGCAATCCTGAGAAAGCTGAACAAAGTAGGTGGGATCTCAATGCCAGATATCAAGCAGTATTACAAAGCCACTGTTCTCAAAACTGCCTGGTACTGGCACAACAACAGACATATAGAGTGTGCAGACCCGAGGAGCTGGCGCAGGCGCAGGCGTGCTGGATGAGGTCTGTTCCTCCCAGAATGCTCCACGGCGCTTGGCGCACTCTGGCCCGTGGGCTGGTGGGAAGGGGCCAAAATGGCGGCGGCCGGCGCCAGGGCCACTCAGCTGCTCCTGCTCTTGCTCATGACAGCCGCAGCCCCCAGCCGGGCGCGGGGCAGTGGTTGCCGGTCCCGGGCCGCTGCGCGGGAGGCCGGAGTGGAAGGTCGAGACGAGGCCTGTGGCACCGTGGGGCTGCTGCTGAAGCACTCATTTGAGATCGATGACAGCGCGGCTCCATACTCTGGAACCAGCGGGACAGCAGCTTGTCCCTGTCGCAGCAGCAGCTCAAAGAGGAGGAGCGGTGCCGACTCCGGGATGTGGCAGCCCTCAACGGCCTGTACCGGGTCCGGGTTCCGGGGCGGCCTTGCGCCCCTGACGGCCCAGAAGCTGGCTGCTACGTCTCCTCCTTCGTCCCCACGTGCTCCCTGGTGGAGTTGCACCTCTCGGATCAGCTGACGCTGCAGCTGATGTGGATGTGGCCGGCAACGTGGTGGGCCTGTGGGTGGTGACGCACCCCGGGGGCTGCTGGGGCCAGGAGGTGGAGGACGTAGTCCTGGAGCTGTTCAACACGTCTGTGCAGCTGCAGCCGCTGGTCACGGCCCCAGGCCCGGAGACGGCGGCCTTCATCGAGCTTCTGGAGATGGAGCAGGCCCAGAAGGCCAAGAACCGGCAGGAGCAGAAGTCCTTTTTCGCCAAATATTGTATGTACATCATTCCTGTCGTCCTGTTCCTCATGATGTCGGGAGCACCGGATGCCAGGGGCCAGAGGGGAGTGGGGGTGGGGGTGGCGGAGGGGGCAGTGGCCGGTGAGGGGCGCGGGCCTTCCCTCCTGCCCAGAGAGCCGGGCCTTGCTCATCCCAAAGGGATCCTTTCATCCCAAAAGTATTCGCTGGCCGCTCCCCCAGAGCCTCTCCCCAGGGACCCCTGTGTTCCTGTCTGGAGGCCGGTGGGGTTCTTGGCCCTTCTGCCCCCTGCCTGACCCCGTGGCCCCAAGGCTTCCCTCTGACCCCGTGTCCCGTCACCCCCAGCGCCCCCAAGCCCTGCAGTCCGGGAGCTCTCCAGCTCCACGCCTTTGTTCTCACCCTGATTCCGGCTGGGCTCCATGGCCCCTACCTCAATGGCAACACGCCTGTCCCTGTACCCTGAGGGAACAGCAGGACGGGCTGGCGTGGGTGTGGGTGCCTGGCTCCGCTCCTCCCTGGCCCTGCCCTCGGGCCTGCTCTGCCCCTTTTCTGCCCAGGATGCCAGGCCCCGTGTCTACGTCATCACAGAGCAGACGGCTTCCGTGTGCGTAGGCCCGGCCGTCACTCCCGCGGGCTCCCGGTGAGGACACTGGGCCTCTGCCTTTACACCCCCCAGCCCCCAGCTTATCTAGTTAAAACCATTGAGAGAATTTACTGAAATATTTGAAGGTTTGAAAGTTACCACTTCCAGCAGCCAAGTGCACTGTGGACTTGGCTCCTGGTGCATGTGTGTGTATATGTGTGTAGCATTGCTGAATCTCCATGTTCACGTTGTGAATTATGCAGAAACCCCAGAAGATGGCCCTTGTTGTTGTCATGGCTGCAGGACACTCCTCCATGCTGTGTGGCAGTTGATTAAACTGGTCCCCAATGTTAAAAAAAAAAAAAAAAAACAGACATATAGATCAATGGATAGAGAAACCAGAAATCGACCTAAACCAATATGCACAATTAATATTCAACAAAGGAGGCATGAACATACAATGGAGTCAAGACAGTCTCTTCAATAAATGGTGTTGGGAAAATTAGACAGATACATGCAAAAAAAATGAAACTAGACCACCAACTTACACCATACACAAAAATAAAATGGATAAAGGACTTAAACATAAGATGGGAAACCATAAAAATACTAGAGGAATCCACAAGCAGCTAAATCTCAGACATATGCCTAAGTAATTTCTTCACTGATACTGCTCCTAGGGCAATGGAAACTAAAGGGAAAATAAACAAATGGGACCATGTCAAAATGAAAAGCTTTTGCACAGCAAAGGAAACCATCAACAAAACAACAAGAAAGCCCACTGCATGGGAGAACATATTTGCCAATGTTATCACTGATAAGGGTTTAATCTCCAACATTTACAGGGAACTCATACAACTTAACAAAAGGAAGATAAACACCCCAAACAAAAAATGGGCAATCCAAGAAACCAGAAACACCAATCAGAAAGGATATATGCACCCCTATGTTCATAGCAGCACAATTCACCATAGCTAAGATCTGGAAACAGCCTAAGTGCCCATCAGTAGATGAATGGATTAGAAAACTGTGGTACATCTACACGATGGAATACTATGCTGCTGTAAAAAAGAAGGAACTCTTACCATTTGCAACAGCATGGATGGAACTGGAGAGCATTATGCTAAGTGAAATAAGCCAGTCAATGAAGGAAAAATACCACATGATCTCAGTCATTCATGGATAATAGAGACCATTATAAACTTTTGAACAATAATAGATACAGAGGCAGAGCTGCCTCAAACAGATTGTCAAACTGCAGCGGGAAGGCGAGGGAGGGTCGGGGGACAGGAGGTAGGGGGGTAAGAGATCAACCAAAGGACTTGTATGCATGTATATAAGCATAACCAATGGACATAAGACACTGGGGGATAGGGGAGGCTAGGGGACTGTCTAGGGCGGGGGCGGGGGGGTGATGGACACATATGTAATACCCTTTGTATTACTTTAAGCAATAAAAAAAAAGGGGGGCAATGGACTTAAATAGATACTTTTCAAAAGAAGACAGAAGGAAGGCCAAAAGACATATGAAAACATGTTCAAAGTCACTAATTATCCAAGAGATGCAAATCAATACGACAATGAGGTACCATCTCACACTTGTCAGAATGGCTATCATCAACAAATCAACAAATGGCAAGTGTTGGTGAGGATGCGGAGAAAAAGGAACACTCATGCACTGTTGGTGGAAATGCAGACTGGTGCAGCTACTGTGGAGAACAGTATGGAGTTTCCTCAAAAAACTAAAAACGAAACTTCCATTTGACCCAGTGATCCCACTTCTAGGAATATATCCCAAGAAGCTGGAAACACCAATCAGAAAGGATATATGCATCCCTATGTTCATAGCAGCACAATTTACCATAGCTAAGATTTGGAATCAGCCTAAATGCCCATCAGCAGATGAGTGGATTAGAAAACTGTGGTACATCTACACAATGGAATACTACACTGCTGTAAAAAAGAAGGAATTCTTACCATTTTCAACAGCATGGATGGAACTGGAGAGCATTATGCTAAGTGAAATAAGCCAGTCAGAGAAAGATAAATATCACATGATTTCATTCATTTATGGAATATAATGAACAACATAAACTGATGAATAAAAAAAAAAAAACAGATCCAGAGACAGAGAAACATCGATCAGGTGCTTAAACCTCAGAGGGAACGTAGAGGAGGGTGAGGGTAAGGGGGAGAGATCAACCAAAGGACTTGTAGGCATGCACATAAGCATAACCAATGGACGCAGACACCAGGGGTGTGAGGACATGAACGGGAGTGGGGTGGGGGGTGGCAATGGGGGGGATAAGGACATTTATGCAATACCTTAATCAATAAAGAAAAATAAATAAACAATAAAAAAAATTAAAAACCCAGCATCTAAACAAAAACAAACAAAAAAATAATTTTAAAACAACACCTGAAAAAAAAACATGATAACAATAACAATGAAGGAATTTGTAGTATCTGTCCTGTTGCCCAGGGCATTGCTTTTGCCCTGAGGGGTCCAAAAAAAAGGAAGTTACAAGTTACCCTGATATTTCCATGATATGTTATCATAGATGCAAAAAGATAATGAGCTCAGTTAAGATTGACCTTGCCAAAAAACAATACAGGCCTAGGAGATGACTACCTACCATAACTGCTTTTAGTTAAGTTTTCATTTCTGACCATCCTTGTGGTTAAACTGCCATGCAGGCCTTCTCTGAGCTTGTCAGGTCATGTGGCCCTTTTGTCCACACAACTAATTTGAACTTTTAACTCTTAGAAACCTCAATTTCCAATAATAACCAAAGTAAATGACCAGCATTCCTTAGATTGACTTTAATGAGCACTATTTATTTATTTATTTATGTCAAGCCTCACTCAAGGATATTTTTCCATTGATTTTTTTAAAATATATTTTTATTGATTTCAGAGAGGAAGCAACAGGGAAAGAGAGCTAGAAACATCAGTGATGAGAGAATTATTGATCGGCTGCCTCCTGCACACCCACTACTGGGGATCGAGCAGGCAACCCCAGGCATATGCCCTGACTGGAATCAAACCCAGGACCCTTTGGTCCACAGGCTGATGCTCTATCTACTGAGCCAAACCAGCCAGGGCTCCATTGATTTTTATGGAGAGTGGAAGAGAGAGGGAAAGACAGAGAGAAACATCGATGGGAGAGAGAAACATCCATGTGTGAGAAACACATCGAATGGTTGCCACCTACATGAGCCCCCAACCAGGCCCCAAGCCAGGGAGTAGACTGCAACCAAGGTATGTGCCTTTGACTGGACTCGAACCCGGAACCATTTGGTCCACCAGCCGACAATGTATCTACAGAGCCAAACCAGCTAGGGCTATGAGCACATTACTGCCACGTGTCCAAAACGGAAACCATCCCCACACACCATGATATTTTGAATTTAATTTAAAATATCAATTTGCAATGAATATTATAAAAATTAATATATTACTCACAATTCGGTGTATTTGAATATTTTCAGCTAAAAATTCTCACGAAAAATGATGTTAAAGTTGGTCAGGGCTGCCATTTAGAGAAAACTTTTTTTTTAATAGACGCGCATGGCATGCTGGGAAGGTCTGCTGCTTGTGTCTACAGGCGCTTATGGCACACAATGGGTTAAACATGCTCTTATTTTCAAGCAACACATTTTCAACCAAATAGAAAGAATATACCAAGAGTTCCAAATCTGTTTTCTAGCTTTTTTGTATTAAGAAGCTCAAAGTAGGTACACTTAATGTTTAATAGCTGAAGTGAGTTAATTTTATTTGCTCACATGGCTAAGGGTTTTCTGTTTTGTTTTTTCCTTTCAATAAGGGTTACCTCCCCAAAACTTGCAATTTAAAAGATAGCCTAGATAAAAGTTTTAGACCAGGTACTTGCATTTCAAAGGTCCTAGGAATTTGGTTTCATAAAGTCAATTATCTATAAGCATTTTGAGCCCCATAGGAATGTTTTAGAAAGGTAAAAGCATTTGCTGGCTTGAATTGTTTCTGGAGCCACACCTCTGACCCTGTGAAGATTTTATCTGTAAAACAAGGGAAGTCATTTCTAGTAACTTAAGGATAGGCAAATGTTGGCAAAGGACTAAAATTCATTCATCCAGTTTTTGGAATGTTTCTTTCCTTTTGGATGTATTTTCTTTCAGGCTCTGTAGCAATTAGAGAGAGATCTAGTTTACACGTAGCATATAACTGAGGGTCATTTCTGAGCATCCAAATGGCTTGCAAGTGTGGAAAAGACACTGCTCTAAGGAGGCCTCATTCTCCATTCACTTCCCCTGGGAAACAGCAAAACAGGTCTAACTGTAGGATAGCATGAAACTTAATGGTGCCACTAACTGGCCAAACCTCTCCTTTGCCCACATTATAGGAGGGATTCAGGGTCAAATTTCACCCAAAGGGGCATTTCAAGGCACTGTACACCGGTTCCCCATCTACGTAGACATATAAATTCCCAGTGGAGAGTTAGAAGTGGCCCAGCTAGCCTCTGGGCTGTCCTGGGTCATTGTTGTCCTATGGTCTGAATACCACAGTAGCCCAGGTCCCTTTTCACCTGGCAAATACAGTACCTGGGGCGTGAAATTTTACCCTGTGTCCTGAGGGCAGACTTGCCAACACTTCCCATGATGGCCAGTCACGGGGAGGATGGACTCACTCCGTTCAGTCAAGTGGACTCCACTCCACGGGGATATCCTGGCATTCGGGTGCCACCCAGCCGTATAGGTTTTCCCTGTGTCCTGAGGACAGACTTACCTATGGTTGCAGTGATGACTGGGCACAGGAACAATGGACTTATTCTGCTCAGACATGTGGACTCCACTCTACAAAAATCCCAAGCGAGGCGTTCCTGCTTGCCAGCCTCCGGACTTAGTTAGCCTTACTGGAGGTCCCCCCTATGGTATCTGTCAGTACAAGAGGTACCTAATATCTCCATGGTCTTGGATGGAACACTCGTCCTACAACTCTAGTTTGCAATCTGTAGTCCTGCCTTTCATGTCCCCAAAATCCTGATCCCTTAAGAGGCCTAGGAGAGCAGCTGTCCCTCAAAGGGAAGAAAGAGTCGCTATTAAGCTATCCCTGAGGTTCTCATAGAAGTTGGAAATAAAGAAAGGGTGGTTAAAAGAGTGTAGAAGTTGAGAGTGGTCCCCTTCCTGGTTTCAGGGACCTTAAGAAGTATACAGAAAAGGTGTATTAAAAGATAGGAGCCCTTGCCCAGCCAGCGTGGCTCAGTGGTTGAGAGTCCACCTATGAACCAGGAGGTCACGGTTGGATTCCCAGTCAGAGCACATGCCCGGGTTGCAGGCTCAGTCCCCAGTGTGGGGCATGCAGGAGGCAGCCTATCAATGATTCTCTCTCATCATTGGTGTTTCTATCTCTCCCTCCCTCTCACTTCCTCTACGAAATCAATAAAATATGCATTTTTTTTAAAAAAAGATAAGAGGCCTACAGGGATCAGAAAAGATTCCTAGTGACCTGTGTCTGGGCCAGCCAGACATAGGCAGCACCTCAGGCTTTGAAGGAAAATTTTGTTGACCTTCTTTAGGAAAATTGGAAACTGCCAGGTGTCCCTTATTTTCCCAGCTGGATGAGTTTAGGCTCTCATTTATCTAGCACAGTGGTTCTCAACCTTGGCTGCACATTAGAATCACCTGGGAATCTTTTTAAAATCCTGATTTCTGGGCCTCATCCTCCGGAAATTCTGTTTCTTTGTTACTAATGTTGTGGCACCACCCCATAACAAAGAAACAGAATTTCCGGAGGATGAGGCCCAGAAATCAGGATTTTAAAAAGATTCCCAGGTGATCCTAATGTGCAGCCAAGGTTGAGAACCACTGATCTAGCAAAAGGTCCTCCTCAGATCCTCAGAAAGCAATCCCAATTAAAAAGCCAAAGCAAAAAAAAGCAGCCACCCATTTTTCTTTCTGTTTTCTGTCCTTAGTTACCTTGACCCTTATCTATAGCCTAGGGCAGCCGTGGGCAAACTACAGCGGTGGGCCAGATCCTGATCCTGCCCGTTTGAAATGAATAAAACTAAAAAAAAAAAAAAAAGACCGTACCCTTTTATGTAATGATGTTTACTTTGAATTTATATTAGTTCACACAAACACTCCATCCATGCTTTTGTTCCGGCCCTCCTGTCCAGTTTAAGAACCCATTGTGGCCCTCGAGTCAAAAAGTTTGCCCACCCCTGGCCTAGGGTCTCAACTCTTAACCTTGGGGATTTCAAAAAGCTCCAAGAAAATCAGCCTGAACTTAACCAAGACACAAAGGAAAAGAAAGGGAAGAAAAGAACATCCTTCCAGTCAAACGGCAAGAATCTCTCTCTCTCTCTCTCTCTCTCTCTCTCTCTCTCTCTCTCTCTCTTCCCCTCCCTCCCTCTCTCTCTCCCTCACTCCCTCTCTCCCCGCCCCCCTCTCTCTCTCCCTTGTAACTAGTAACCTGACAGGGAACAGCCGCAGGGAAGGGCCTTGTGTGATTTCACAGTGCTCCTGGGTGCATGGACATTGTCTTGCAGAGGGTGGGGTGCCTAGTGCAAACTTCCCAGGTGCATGACCAACTCATCCTGTCATGGGAGTCTTCTATCCGCAAGCACCATAATGGCTTTTAAATGCTCAACCCATGCCCTCACAGTGCAGCCATACACAGAGATTGAGAAAAAAAAAAAAAAGCCATGGCCAGAGGAAAAGACGCAGGAGGAAATAGAACGCAGTCATGTCATTCAAGCCAAGGTGGCGAGGACAACTGGCTTACCATTGAGGAAACGAACAAGAACACTCCGAGTCATGCAGCATCCAATTTTTTGTAGGCAGTGAAAACAGGCACCACATGGCTGACCGGTGGAGTCAGGTGAAACCTGGGTTCAGTAACCTCCGTACTTGAATTCTCGCTAGGAAAGAATCAGAGCAAGACCCAAACTAAGAGAACATTTATTGGGTAAATTACAGATGTAGAAAAAGTAATTCCCAGAAGAAATAGGCTTAGGAAACAAGTTATGGAGGTAAAGGAAGGGCCCTTGAAGCTTGTGAGTGAGGAAGCTAATAGTAGCATGCCTGCGGGGAGGGGAGGGGACGGGACAGCACCCAAACAGTTTCTTAATGCTGGAAATACAACCATGAAAGACAAAAACGTACCTGTTCAGATGGGCTCACATTCTAGTGGGAGAGACAGAAAAATAAGACCAATAAGACATGAATATCATGGTAGATAATGATATGTGCTATGCAGGAAACCAAAGGCAAGGGGTGGAACAGGGCATGGGGAAGGTGTGGGGATTTGAACCTTCAGGTGTGTTGTGCAGCAAAAGTCCCACTGAGAAGTTGAAATAAGGACCTAAAGGAAGTGAGGGGAAGGGATTGCCCTGTGGAGGTGTGGGGATGAAAGTTGCTATGAGAGCGAATATCCTGTGCTTCTTACTGATGCCGTTACGTAATCAGACAATCAATGGGTCTGCACTGCTTGTCAATACTTGAGCCAATTAAGCAGACACAGGGTTGAATCATATATGAGCGTTTATTCCACTACTGCCGGCAGTATGGGAGAGCAGCAGGTCATCCACAAAAATCTGCTCTACGCACCTGCCCCCATAAGCCAACTGCTTATATCGGGTAGCAGGACAAAGATTACAAGGGGAAGTAAGCAAAAGGGTATGCCAAATGGGCAGTTTATAGGTAATGCAGGCTGGAGATCTGCTTAGGCCTGCGGGTGTGCAAAGGCTGGGGGGGGGTCTTCAAAGGGCTGGCAGCTCTGGTTTCTGCAACAAGGTTTGTTCATCTTTCCATGATAATAGGCAGCTCCCAGATGGGGAGGATGGGCCACTTTTCCAAGTGAGCTCCCAGGTCCCAGGTGCAACTCCCAGCCAGGTTGTTAAGTTGTAGGAGTTCCTTATATATTTTGAATATTAACCCTTTATCAGATATATCATTGCCAAATCTGTTCTCCCATATAGTTAGGTCCCTTTTCATTTTGGTGATGGTTTCTTTTGCTGTGCAGAAGCTTTTTATTTTGATGTAGTCCCATTGGTTTATTTTCTCCTTAGTTTCCTTTGCCCTAGGACAGTGGTTCTCAACCTTGACTGCACATTAGAATCACCTGGGAATCTTTTTAAAATCCTGATTTCTGCCCTAACCGGTTTGGTTCAGTGGATAGCGCATCGGCCTGCAGACTCAAGGGTCACAGGTTCAATTCCGGTCAGGGGCATGTACCTTGGTTGCCTGAGGTAGCTGATCGATGTTTCTCTCTCATCGATGTTTCTGACTCTATCCCTCTCCCTTCCTCTCTGTAAAAAATCAATAAAATATAGTTTAAAAAAATAAAATCCTGATTTCTAGGCCTCATCCTCCGGAAATTCTGTTTCTTTGTTACTAATGTTATGGCCCCACCGAATAACAAAGAAACAGAATTTCCGGAGGATGAGGCCCAGAAATCAGGATTTTAAAAAGATTCCCAGGTGATTCTAATGTGCAGCCAAGGTTGAGAACCACTGCCCTAGGAGATGTATCGGTAAACATATTGCTATGAGAGATGTCTGAGATACTGGTGCCTATGATTTCTTGTTGGGGTCCAGCCTCAGCAGGTCCAGGGGTTCCCCAAAGGTGTGGACGGAGTTGGTGAAGAAGGAATGACATGGAGGCAGCGTTCAGTTGATCAGCAGCCTAGCCAGGTTATCTAGTCAGGGTCTCCAGCCAGGTTCTGTCCAGGTTCTCTTGCCAGGTTCTCTAGCTAGGTTCTTCAACCAAGTTCTGTCTTTATTGTCGTGTTACATCTGTATTTATATCTGTTGATTTTAATCCTATCCATTCTATTCCAAAGGTTAGGGCGTTTGTCAATCTGGTTCTGTTGAGTTTAGTCCTGTTTGGTTAATCTCTGTGTTCCATTGTAAGGGCTATTCCAAGGTCACTGCTCTACTGATAAGCTACAAGGAAGTGACTAAAGGAGATTATCCTACTCAGTAAAAGTTATGTCCTCCCATCCCCGCTGCTTGCCTTCCCTGGGACTGCCCTGTGTCGGTGGGTCTCCAGGGGTATAGGCTTTGGTGCTTTCCCTGGTGGGCAGAGCCCTGGGGATGTGGGCCCAACAAGTCCCTAATTTATTGCCAACAGTTTTAGTCCAAGTACTTCATAAGTAGTACATGGTATTTCTGTAACACTAGGGGATCTTACTGATTCATTCCCTTCCTTAGTCCTGTTAATTCCTAACTCCAGAGAAAAATCCCTACCTGGGGAAACAACCTTTCTCGGGGAGGTGGCCCTGGTTAAAACACATAGCGCTGGGAGGGGGAGCAAACATATGCCATATACACCAGGTCCCTTGAAACATAAACTGTGCAGATGTTTATTCCCTGCAGTGACTGTGTCAAGCAGCAAGGGTGGACCGTCTTCTGGCAATTTCTTCTAGGAATTTTATAGTTTCACAACTTACATTTAAATATTGTATTCATTTTGAGTTTATTCTTGTGTAGGGTGTAAGTTGGTGGTTTAGTTTCATATTTTTGCATGTATCTGTCAATTTTCCAAGCATGATTTATTGAAGAAACTGTCTTGACTACATTATATGTTCTTGCCTCCTTTGTCAAATATTGAGTAATGGCTTGGATCAATTTCTGGATTCATTGTAGTGTTCCATTGATCTATATGCATATTCTTGTGTCAGTACCAAGCTGTTTTGGTTACAGTGACTTTGTAGTATAATTTAATATATGATTTTGTGGTCCCTTCAACTATGTTCTTATTTCTCAGAATAGCTGCTACTAATGGGGGTCTTTTTTGGTTCCATATAAATTTTTGGAGTATTTGTTCTAGATCTGTCATATATGCTACTGGTATTTTAATAGGGATTGCATTGGATATATAGATTGCTTTGGGTAGTATGGACATTTTAATTACGTTAATTCTACCAATCCATGAAAATGATATATTATTCAACTAGTTTATATCTTCTTCTATCTCTTTTGTCAACATCCTATAGTTTTCCAAATACAGGTTTTTACCTCCATAGTTAAATTTATACATGGGTATCTTAATTTTTTTGATACAGTGGTAAATTGGATTGGTTTTTGTTTGTTTGTTTCTCTTTCTGTGAGGTCATTATTGGTGTATAAAAAAAGCCATAGATTCTGGATGTTAATTTTGTATCCTACTACATTGCTGTATTCATTTAATAAGTCTAGTAGTTTTTTCGATGGAGTCTTTGGGGTTTTCTATGTACAGTATCATGTCATCTGTGAATAGTGACAGTTTTACTTCCTCCTTGCCAATTTGGATGCCTTTCATTTCTTTTATATATATATATTTTTAATGATTTTTTGCAGAGAAGAAGGAAGAGGGATAGAGAGTTAGAAACATCGATGAGAGAGAAATATCAATCAGCTGCCTCCTGCACACCCCCTGCTGGTGATGTGCCCGCAACCAAGGTACATGCCCTTGACCAGAATCAAACCTGGGACCCTTGAGTCTGCAGGCTGACGTTTTATGCACTGAGCCAAACCGGTTAGGGCTATTTCTTTTTTTTTTTTTTTTTTTTTTTTAGAGTGTGAGAATTTATTTATTTGTTTATTTTTTTTTTATTTTTTTAGGGCTGACAGATGCATTTTATTTTATTTTTTAATTTATTTTTTAATTCTTTTTTATTGCTTAAAGTATTACAAAGGGTATTACATATGTGTCTTTTTTTTCCCCCACCCTTGACAATCCCCCGGCCTCCCCTACCCCCCAGTGTCTTATGTCCATTGGTTATGCTTATATACATGCATAAAAGTCCTTCGGTTGATCTCTTAGCCCCCTCCCTCCTGTCCCCCAACCCTCCCCGGCCTTACCGCTGCAGTTTGACAATCTGTTTGAGGTAGCTCTGCCTCTGTATCTATTATTGTTCAAAAGTTTATAATGGTCTCTATTATCCATGAATGAGTGAGATCATGTGGTATTTTTCCTTCATTGACTGGCTTATTTCACTTAGCATAATGCTCTCCGGTTCCATCCATGACGTTGCAAATGGTAAGAGTTCCTTCTTTTTTACAGCAGCATAGTATTCCATCGTGTAGATGTACCACCGTTTTCTAATCCATTCATCTACTGATGGGCACTTAGGCTGTTTCTAAATCTTAGCTATGGTGAATTGTGCTGCTATGAACATAGGGGTGCATATATCCTTTCTGACTGGTGTTTCTGGTTTTCTTGGGATATATTCCTAGAAGTGGGATCACAGGGTCAAATGGGAGTTCCATTTTTATTTTTTTGAGGAAACTCCATACTGTCTTCCATAGTGGCTGCACCAGTCTGCATTCCCACCAGCAGTGCACAAGTGTTCCTTTTTCTCCGCATCCTCTCCAGCACTTGTCATTTGTTGACTTGGTGATGATAGCCATTCTGACAGGTGTGAGATGATACTTCATTGTTGTTTTGATTTGTCTAGAGAACAGTCATCAACAAGTACTACCAATACTGGTAGGAACTGCCTTCTCAGCAAAAATGGAGTACATGAGGATGTAATTCTCGAACATAGTTGTGGTGGAGTGACTGTTCAATGTGAATTTTGCCTATCACTAAATTTCTCTGGTGAAAAACCATCCAATGGGAAATTAACTCGATGTTGTAGCAAAGAGAAAGTCTGTCCAAATGATATACATTTTCCAGATTACCCGGCATATTTAAAAAGATTAATGACAAAGATTCTGACAGTAAAAATTTCATGGAAAATATTTTCCCCACAAATAGTTCTTTTGCTTTTGCTTCCATGGGTGCAAATATTGCATCACCATCAGGATATGGGCCATACTGTTTTAGAATACACGGACAAGTTTATCACCATACTGGAACTTTACATCCTTTGGATGGTGTTTCTTGGAAGTGTGCTCAACTCTATATTTTGGATACAGCTACAAGTAAAAGATTAGCAATGCCAGAAAACCAGGGCTGCTCAGAAAGACTCATGATCAACATCAACAACCTGATGCATGAAATAAATGAATTAACAAAATCATACAAGATGCTACATAAGGTAGAAAAGGAAACTCAATCTGAAGCAACAGCAAAAGGTATTGCTCCCACAGAAGTAACAATGGCAATTAAATATGATCGTAACAGTGACCCAGGTAGATATAATTCTCCACGTATAACTGAGGTTGCTGTCATATTCAGAAATGAAGATGGAGAACCTCCTTTTGAAAGGCACTTGCTCATTCATTGTAAACCAGATCCCAATAATCCAAATGCCACTAAAATGAAACAAATCAGTATCCTGCTTCCTACATTAGATGCAATGACATATCCTATTCTTTTTCCACATGGTGAAAAAGGCTGGGGAACAGATATTGCATTAAGACTCAGAGACAACAGTGTAATCAACAATAATACTAGACAAAATGTAAGGACACGAGTCACACAAATGCAGTATTATGGATTTCATCTCTCTGTGCAAGACACATTTAATCCTATTTTAAATGCAGGAAAATTAACTCACCAGTTTATCGTGGATTCGTATTCAAAAATGGAGGCCAATTGGATAAATTTCATCAAAGCAAACCAATCTAAGTTGAGAGTTGAAAAATATAATGGTTTGATGGATTATCTCAAATCTAGATCTAAAAATGACAATGTGCCATCATCTTCTGAGGGTAGTCCCGGAAATATGCAGCAACAATATCAGGATGCTATGGTAATTGTAACAAAGTATGACAAGCCCAATTTATTCCTAACCATGACATGCAATCCCAAATGGGCAGATATTGCAAACAGTTTACAACGCTGGCAAAAAGTTGAAAACAGACCTGACTTGGTAGCCAGAGTTTTTAATATTAAGCTGAATGCTCTTTTAAATGATATCTGTAAATTCCATTTATTTGGCAAAGTAATAGCTAAAATTCATGTCATTGAATTTCAGAAACACGGACTGCCTCACGCTCACATATTATTTATATTAGTGAGTCCAAATTACGTTCCTCTAATTAATTCCCTTTCAATGTGCACGAATTTCGTGCACCAGGCTACTAGTCTACACTAATAAAAGACAAAGATGCTAATTGACCGTACCTTCGCACCCATCCACCAATCAGAAGAGTATGCAAATTAACCCAACAAAGATGGCCGTTAAATTTGCATACTGCAGGTGGGGCGGGCAGCGTAAGACACTGCCCGCGGGATCCAGGCCTCTGATCCGTGACCCGGGGAGGCGGGGCAGGCAGCGCCAGATGCTGCCCGGGGGTTCCGGGCCTCTGATCTGTGACCCGGGGAGACTGTGAGAGGGCACAGACCAAGCTGAGGGACCCCCCCCCCCCCAGTGCACAAATTTTTGTGCACCAGGCCTCTAGTATATAATAAAAGCCTATGTGGTCACGGTGTCCTCATGCTGTGACGCCCTCACGCCACAACGAGCGATCATCAAAATGCTGTGTGGGCAGCGGGCATGTGCGTGTGGGTTGGGACACCCTTGCCCAGATGGAGTTTGTATATGCTTCCAATATATTTCTACTTTTTTTAATTATTATTAAAGAAGCCTTTTTGTCCTCGAGTTATTCTTCAAACTTCCTGAGGACAAGAACCCACAGGAAGAAAATCTGCACCCTAAACACCACGTTTCACTGGCAAACTTCAGTTTTAGGTTACCAAAAATTTTGGAAAACTCTAAAAAAACTTTATCATATAACCTTTACTTTTGTTATATTTATAACAACCTTGAGATTTTGAAGCCAATTTTTATTATCCCAGGCATTTTCTTGGCAAATTTTGTAACATGGATAACTCATCGGCCTTCAGTGGCTTTGATGTGAAAGTACCATTTTATTTTATTTTCCTTTATAAAAACAGGAGTGCCCCCCCCACCACCACTGCTATTTTGCAGCCGGCTGGAGGGTATTTCTACTGATCTGTTCCTTCCAGTGTTATAGGAAAAAATAGAACATTGGGGACTAGTTACAGTTATGGCAAATATCAATCATGTTCTGTTAGCCATGATTGCTTTTTCTGGACATACCAACATGGCTGGGAGTCATATGCCCCCTGGACCTGGGATTCAACCTTGGGATATGGTCCATTCTCATTCAAGAACTGCCCATTATCAGGGAAACATTAATCTTGTTGCCCAAACAATGGAGTCCCAACCCAGCCTGCATTGCTTACTTCTCCATGCCTGTAATTCCTACTTCCCATTTAATCTTTGTCCCTATATTCATAAAGCAGGGAAGAGCAAACTAAAGTCCCCAAAAGATAGAAAGCCAAAAGTACAACACAGACAGAAATCTCAGTAGCTAAGAGTTTCAGGTGGCTGACGCCCTGAGAGGTAGAGCAGGAAGAGTCCCCAAGATTAAGAATTCTTGGCTGCTGCTAAGACATTCCTGCCATCTCTGTCATGTGTTCAGCCTCACCACACATAACTGGGCTTCCCAAAGCGGGACTTGCCCCATCTTTAAACAAACAACAGAGACACAAAACATCAACAGAAACACTCTTATACAGGCGTGCACAATGTACTAAAATTACAACACAACGTGCTACATTAAAAACAACAACACAGCAGAGCAATGTCTCCTACCCCTGGTACAGGAACTGCCCTCCCCAGAACCTCAGCATTCTCCCCAGTAGACTATGGGAGAATGTATTCCCTAGACTTAGAATTTCCGTTTCCCATCCTCGGCAGGTCTGTAGTGACTGTACATTCGTGCTCAACCCCCAACCCCCATATTGGAGATGTCTCACACTCCCTGAGATCCACTTTGCCCCTCTCTGGCCATTTCCTTTGTCGTAAAACAGAACCACATATCAGAACTCCACACTCACTTTATGTCCCAGACCTTTCCCAGTCACATATACCCGATCTCCAGGGATACCCAACCACCAAAACGTCACTTAGTCCAATTTACCATTTTGGCCCATGCATGTGGCTTGCCTGGTTGGCAAATGTTAGTATATCCCCTTTGTGTTGTTTTCGCCATCTTCCTAAGAAAAATAGTCTAGGGCCTATTTTATGGCATCCAAGGGGAGATGGGGCTCAGGCCAAGAGGCCACCTCCCTTTGTCTAGGGCAGTGATGGCAAACCTATGACACGTGTGTCAGAGGTGACACGAGAACTCATTTTTTTGGTTGATTTTTCTTTGTTAAATGGCGTTTAAATATATAAAATAAATATCAAAAATATAAATCTTTGTTTTACTATGGTTGCAAATATCAAAAAATTTCTATATGTGACACGGCACCAGAGTTAAGTTAGGGTTTTTCAAAATGCTGACACGTGGAGCTCAAAAGGTTCCCCGTCACTGGTCTAGGGAAATCTTCCTAGGACATGTGCTATCAGCCAGGTGTACATCTCTCATACCCCCTCCCTACCCCCAAATCCTGTTTGCTCTGGGAAAATTCAGTAGCTGCCTGGCCACATGCCGTTTCTTTTCTATGAAGATAAATCAGAGGCATGTTTCTTACATGTTATTTTGCATTTTTTTAATTTTAGTAGTCCCATGATTTTGATTTAGCAATGACTACGGATTTGGGCATCTTTTTGATGTGCCTATTTGAAAAGGAAAATGGGGGGGCTTGCAACCTAGTTCAGCATCAGGTTAAAACTGTAGTCTTACTTCCCCACTCTGACTGACTTGGGTGGATCTGCAGAGCCTAACCCCAGGGCCCTGCCAAGACTGACTTGGGTGGAGCTGCCGGGACACTCAGGGGCCACCACAGGAGAAGATATATAGGTCAGAGCCTCCCCATGAGTTCAGTTCAGGCTTTGAATCTGGAATTCCCCTGGACTAGCAGATCTGTGAAATAAAGATTAAACTTTCCTCCCTCAGAATTCTGGCTGATCCTTCTCCCATGCATTCTGCCACAGAATATTGGCTAGTTGCAAGGAGAGAGCAATGGGGTTGTAGCAGGAGCACCCCTGTGTGTGACTCCATCCTGTGCCCGCCTGCTTCACAATGCCTACGCCATTTAGACTTTGGTGTCCTGGCACAATGAGCAGTTATTAAACCTGTGTCAGTCCAGGGAATGGGGACAGAAAAGGGGCTTTGACGTGGATCTCTGCATGGGGAAGTGGCCACTACTCCCTAAAGTGAACGACAAGAAACACTGGGAGGAATCCAGCAGGGCAGCCGAGATCCAGGGCCCTGGGATTGGTCAGGTAATTCCACCTGGAAGGAGGCGGAAGCCCTTCCAGGCTCCACTTTAAAGGTAGGGAAGTTGTGGCAGAGCCTTAAGCCGTCCCGTCCCTTCACCCCCTGGGAGTTGAAGGCAGCTGGGTTTTGTGCGATTTCCTGTGTTGACCTGAAATGCAAAAAGGCAGCCGCCTGGCCCGGACAAAGCACCTCGGGGTCCTCACTGTCCCCCTCCCTCCTTCCCTGAATAATCCCGCCCACCGCTGCCCAAACTGCAAGGGAATGAGTGGCAAAGGAGCCCGAGCCCACGGCTGGGAGCAGCCGACAGCAGCGGCTGGGGAAGCCTGGGCTCGAGCAGGTCCTTTGTGGCCAGGAGAGGAGCCGCGGGAGATTCCAGGAGTCGGGGCCAGCAGGCCCGTGGTGCTGCGGTCTTCCCCTCCCTCTCTGCCCCACACGCGGCTCCCTCATGTGAACATGATTTTGCAAGAGGAGCGCGTTCTTTTCTCAGTCGGAGGGAAGGAGTAAATCCAGGCCCGGGTCAGGCGGGAGAAACCTGCGAGCGGCTCTGACTTCGGACCCAGCGCCTCCCCGCCCCGCCCCCTGCCAGGCGGTGTGGACGTCCAGGGCTGCAGCTGCGGGAAAACCCAGGACGGGGCGGGGCGCCCCAGCAGGTCCTGGGGGAAGAGCAGGCGGTGGCGGGGCGCCGGGAGCGCTGCTCTTGGGAACCTGCCTCTCACCTGCGGAGGGAACAGTGAAAGTCTGATGCCCTCGGGCAAATGAATGATGCAAACTTGCAACATCAACATCGTTTGAAAGCATCACTTGTTTAAACAATTTTCCCTCCAGTTTTGCGACTATCGAGCGGTAAACTTTCCGTTGTGGTGTTCCTTCTTTCGCATTCGCCGTCGGCCCCCTTGCCCGCAGGGAACCTACAAGGGGGGCAAATAGGTTCTCCTGAGGAAATGGCCCAGGACTAGAGGTTTCCCCTCCGACTTTCCCAAGCCCACCTCTCCCCGCCCCTTCTCGCGCTGTGGACGGTCTGAGGCCCTCCCACCCCTCCCCGGGGCGGGGCCAACGCCGCGGGAACCTCAGTGCCTCCTCACCTTACCTGCAATCCCCACTTCACCCCCACCCATCCCACGGAACCGAAGAACTGGTCGGGTGGAGCAGCCGGGGTCGCAGTGGAGGCCCGCCGGCCCGCGCGAGGAGCAGTGCTGACCAGGTCTTTCCATGCAGCGTGGCCTCAGCCAGGTGGGTGCGCTCCGCCCTCTTCCCTTTGCCTTTCCCAGCTTTTCCGTGATGCGGGGTGCACGCGGGGTGGACGCGGGGCTGGGCACGGACGGAACTTGCCGGTTCTGCAGCGAGGGGGCAGCCCATTGACCTGGGCCTGTGGTGGCTACTACTGGTCTTTCTCTGATTTATTTCACTCAGCACAATACCCTCTAGTTCTATTTATGTTGTTGCTGATAGCAATGTTTTATTTATTTTTTATTCCTGAGTCTTATTCACAAATTGTATGTATACACCACTTTTTTCTCCATCTATTGATGGACGCTTAGATTGCTTACATATTTTGGCTATTATAAATAATGCTGCAATGAACATGGATGATAGATATGTATTTATTGTTATTTTCTGTGAACTGTTGATGTCTTTTTCTGTTGGCTTGCTACTATTTATTTATTTATTTATTTGTGTGTGTGTGTGTGTGTGTGTGTGTGTGTGTGTGTGTGGTGGATTTTAAACCTTGTTGAAAGCAGCCACGTGCATGGATTGCACAGAGTCCTCCAAAGCAGTGATCCGCGCCTCTAGCATATCTGTTCCAATTTTATTGTCTTCTATTACACACTGTATTTGAATTTAATTCCATATCACAACCAATCTTGTTTAGAAGAGCCCCAGACCAAGCAGTCTGCTTGAATGCTCCCGTGGAGCTCCCCTAATTTTACCATATCTGTGTCTCATCCCAAGCTTACACATCCAGTAAGATGGAAGACTTGGCAACAAGTGCAGGTTTTTTGGATTTCTTTGACTCAGGCTGTGCAAGGCGTTCTCCTCTTAGCCTCTGCTTTCCTCCTCAACATCTCCAAAGAGAGCAATGTCATCTACCTCTTTACTCTCTGTAGCTGCACTTCCTGTGGCATCGTCCACATGAGCAAGGGCCACACTTGCCCAAAGCTTTCCTCACTCCTGGCAGGCTGACCTTTCCTTTTCATAAGACGTGATGTGACGGTTATACCAACATGGGGGATGATACGAGTCGGCAAGTGGTGGGTCGAGGACTGCTTCAAATACTGCCACATCTGCTGGTGGTGCACCTACCGCTCCATGTAGCACCTGGTAGTCGCCAAGCATCTGGAGGTGAGGCTGCGGGGTCTTTTCAGGTCTCCGAAACCCATGGCGGCCATTGATGTCGGAGCTGGGCGGCAGCAGAGCAAAGAGCAGTGCAGGTGTTATCGATTGGGGTTACTGGCTGGGACCTCGGTTCTTTTTATCGATGCAGAAAAGTTTTCACGGTCAACAAAAATACAAGTAGTATAAAATGGGGGTTATTGAAGATCCCTGCCAAATAAGGAGTGGGCCTGTCCAAAGGGCGGGAGGGAGGGAGGGAGGAAGGAATGGGGGGGGGGAGGGAGAGAGAGAGAGAGAGAGAGAGATCCCAAATTCCTGGGTTTAAAGGGGGATTTTCTTGATGGAGCCTTTCATCTGCATTCAGGCATGATTGATAGAAATAATATTTCTTCTGGGCATGCTGAAATGCAAATTTCATTTTAATTAGCCCAGGGTCCTAGTGTGGTCACATTGGCAATGAGCTCATATTCTTTTCCTCCTCTGAGCTTGCGCCAAGGATTGGCTGGCTCCAAATTTGCCTGCTGGAGGTTTCCTGGCGCTCAGCTGAGCAGCCCATAAGAGAGGCGGACTGAAGGCAATGTTGGCCCAACCCATGTTCAGGACCCCAGGGCGGGCTTCATTATCAGCCACTCATGGCTAACTTCCTACCTAATAGTCACCCCTCTCAAGATATGGAAACCCAATTCTTTGGGGACTTCTGGGCGAAGACCACTCTGACTGCTTTCAAGCTGATCGGATCTTTGTGGGGCTTTGGGTTCCCATACTTGTTAACTCTCATATTTGTATGTGTTGGAGTTAACTGCAGGGCCTCCCTCCTCTGGGTAGGATCCTCTAAGGCCGTGGTCGGCAAACTGCAGCTCGCGAACCACATGCGGCTCTTTCGCCCCTTGAGTGTGGCTCTTCCTAAGCCTTAGGAGTACCCTAATTAAGTTAGTAACAATGTACCTACCTATATAGTGTAAGTTTAAAAAATTTGTCTCTCAAAAGAAATTTCAATCGTTGTACTGTTGATATTTGGCTCTGTTGACTAATGAGTTTGCCGACCACTGCTCTACGGCAGCGGTCGCCAAGCTTTCGGACCACACGGACCACCAGTGGTCCACGGACCACCGGTTGGCGACCACCGGTTGGCAACCGCTGCTCTAAGGCAAGCATGTTAAACTCAAAAGCTAACACGGACTAAATAAACAAGGTTTAAGTTTATCTGGGCCACAAAAAAAAAAACCCTCACTTTTCATAGAAACCTAGGTTTATTTCGATAGAGGCATGCTGAATACAAAGGGCTGAAATAAATGAGTCATCGTTAACATAAAATAATAGAACATTTTAATAAAAATGAATATTTTTTCTTGAACATTAACTTACCAGACACTGAATAACTGCACAAATTAATAAGCATAACCCAAATAAACCTATTTTTCTTGTTCTCCAAAAGCAAAATATTTCCTGTTGCGCACACCAAACAAGTCAGTCCAAGACTAATGACATGGCAATCGACTACTAAAATATTCGTTGCTAGTATTAGTGGAGAGAAACGGTGCGCGTAAGGCGCGGAGGCGCGTACGGCGCGGAGGCGCGTACGGCGCGGAGGCGCGTACGGCGCGGAGGCGCGTACGGCGCGGAGGCGCGTACGGCGCGGAGGCGCGTACGGCGCGGAGGCGCGTACGGCGCGGAGGCGCGTACGGCGCGGAGGCGCGTACGGCGCGGAGGCGCGTACGGCGCGGAGGCGCGTACGGCGCGGAGGCGCGTACGGCGGCGCTTGGGAGGAGCCAGGGGCGAGGGAAGAGCGAGTAAGCCGCGAAAGGGAAGTGCATGCAACAGCATTAATCAGTCATTAGCGAACGTTGTAGTTCATTATTAATAATTATATATTACAGGATATTGTAAAAATTAAGTTACAAAATTTTTATTAAAATGTTTCTTATATACCGTTATATTGGCCGGGCTGCAAAAATACTCATTGTGTGCCGCATGCGGCACGTGGGCCACGAGTTTGACATGCTTGCTCTAAGGCAGCGATCACCAGCCGCTGGTCTGCAGACCACTGGTGACCCATGAGGTCCTAAAGGTTGGGGACTGCTGCTCTAAGGCGCCTTCCAAGAAATTGGTAGCTCCCATACTTGTTCCTTGCTGACGAAGATTGCTGCCGATGTCTGTCCAAGGGCCCAAAATAACAAGTTTGTTCTGTAAGACTGAGGGCTTGGTGTCCTTCAGACAGTACCATTTATAGCTGTATGGATGCTATACGAGAATGAATTGTTTTAACTAATTACTATGCGTCCAAATATTAATAGTAGTATGAAAATATATGGGCACAGCAAAGGGAAGCCAAAATTTAGTAATTAGCCAGGTAAGAGAAGAGTGTGCCTGTGAGTGTCTGGCTAGAGTTTTGGGTGAAGGGGTGAGCAAGAAGATCCATCAGTGTTGTCTGACATTTCTTTAGGTTGGAAGAAGTGAGGTACTCCATGCATTAGAAAAGTGTGTTAAGGTAGATCACTAGGAAGTATTCCGCAATTCCAGAGAGATAAAGGTTTTATATATCCCCAGTTGCAAGATTAGAAACTAAGCCAGCAGGTGATATTGAATTGTAAAGCATCAGCAGTGAGATTGGCCAATTGGCAGGCACTGTTCTTGCTGGCCAGGGTGAAGTAATAAAAGGGTAATTGACAAAGGAGATTACTCACACATATTTGGCATGTTAAAGGCATTCTGGTTTCTGAAAATAAAAATAGGTACTTGAAGTACTCTAGCGGTTCACAGGTGTATGCTCTGTCAGGAGAAGGTGATGTGTCCTCATGTTCCTCAAGATGTATCCAGCCTTGAACTCTCCACAGAATACACTCTGGGCTCAAGAACCAGCCCGCCTGCCAACCACAGATCTGTCCCATGGATTCCCCAGGCAAAAGGCCCTGTGCTGCAGGCCCTAATAAAAAACAAATCCACTGAATGGCACTGCTGTGCCACAGACCGAAAGGCCAAAGTAGGAGCTGGAGCTGCTGAGCTGTGAACATGATGGCACTGCAGCTCCAAAGAACCCTCCAAACCCACAAGCCTGGCCTCTCCCTCCGACCTTTGTGCATCAAAAAAGGTGCAGGTAGGCGCCAGAGCCTTACAAGTCTACCCAGCCGCTTTGCCTGTCTTGGGGTGTTGGGGAGCATTTGGGGTCTTGTCCCCAGCAAGAAGGGGCCTGGAAAGGCCACCAAAGCAGTTCTGGCATCTCGGGTCCCTCTCCTCATCTCTCTGGGCCACCAAATTCCCCCACCCAAGAAGCCGGAACCTTGTCCTCTCTGCCCACTAGTGAACGGTATCTTCAGGGGTCTTCTCTGGGTATTCTTAGGGGTCTTCTCCGACCTTGCCTGAACGCTCCAGTCCCATGCAACATGGAGTCACAGCTCGCTCTGGGCAGAGGGATCTGGAGGTCCCCTGTTCTCCTGACACTTTGGAGTGTCTTCTGCTCTCAGGAGACCTGGGTCAGCTTTAAGGACTCAGGGGGCCAGGCCCTGCCCACATCCATGGGCTTCAGGCAGTCAGGCCAACCTTGGGCACAGCAGTTTAATTATTGCGTGCAGCCCGAAATCCAATGAACCCACAGACAGCTGAGTCAGAAGGTCTCCCAGACATTCATTTCTTCAGTAGCCCTTTCAAGGAAAGTTCACTTGGCAGTGTGTGTACTCTTCCCAATCACCCTCAGATTGGCCAATTGGGTGAGCCCTGGCCTGTGGTTCAGATATGATACCTGTGTATCTTTTTTTGTGGTGTTGAAGGGCTGAGGGAGTACAAGGGGAAGGTGCCAGGAAATCCTGGGATTCACATCAGCGGTACCATACTGCCATCAAGTGGTCTCGCTTTGCTTCTCGCGAACCCTGCAAGGCCTTCGCAGCCTAGGAGACTGACAGGGGCATGAAGACATGCACAGGGACTAAGGGTCCAGGTCCCAGAGGTCAAGAGGTTGGCCAGGTGCTGGCCGGGCCAAGGAAGCTGTATAGACGGGCTTCTGACCACAAGGCATAGGGCTCTCGGGCCCCAGTCCCCCATAGGAAGCCAAGACTCAGGACCATGGCGGCAGCCATGTCTGGGCGGGATTAGAGAAAGCTGCCAGAAGGACCATTGGCCTGTCTTGTGGGTTTGGTACAGGTGCCCCTTCAAGTGCTCTGAGTCCTCCCTGAGGTCTGTGCCAGAGTCATGTGCCAAGTCCTACAGCCAGGCGCTGAGCTCCAGATTTGGATTGGACCTCAGCCCCAAGTGGTCTCAGACTGACCCTCTAGTCAGGGCACACCATTGTAGATCAAGATCCTACTGAGCATAGGAGCCTGCGTGTGTGTGTGTGTGTGTGTGTGTGTGTGTCCATGGGCGCCCTTGGAGGAGGGGTGTCTTCCTAGGGCGGCGGTGCGCGGAGTGCTTAAGCACGGGGCATTCTGAAGGTGAAGTGAGGGAAACTGATCTCTGTCACCTCAATCCAGAGGATGATGTCCTCTCCACATAGGCATCCTGTGTCCCCTGTGTCCTGATTCAAGGGTACGCACAAAGTGCCCAGTGGGCGTGGGCACTCTGTCCCAGGGAACAGGAAGGGCCTGTTGCGGGACACTGTGTGGCCTGGGATGCAGGCTCTCTTTTAGGTGCGAGCCCAAGGATGCCACACACACCTCTTCACTCTAACCTGCCCTGCTCCTGCTGAACTCTGCCTTGTCTGGGACCAGCACCCTCGTGAGCACACACGCAAGCGCAGGGCAAAAGCTCCAGGGGTTCAGGAAGAGGCTGTCCCTCACCGGGCTGCCGCCTCATGCCCTTTCCCCATCTCTGATGGTCAGGTCCCAGGCCTCCAGAGGGTACTCCCTGCAGGGAGCCCACAGGTGGACCTGGCTTCCACGGGCAGAGCCTGCCCTCAGGGGCACAGGCCCCAGTAGGAGCTGGAGCTGCTGAGCTGAGAACATGGCTGCCGCCGAGGCCATGCCTCTCAGTCCTAGAGCCCTGGGCACTCAGCTGGGCAGTACGGCTCTTTCGAGAGCCCACCCTGTGGCTTCCTTGGCCACTGTGCAGGTGTGCTGGCCACCCAGACCCGCCCCACAATGCTCTGTGGTCTCTAGACCCAGCCCACCTGCCAACCACCACAGGCATTTCCCAGCTGATCCCCAGGCGCAGGGAACCTGTGCTGCCGGTGCAGCTGGAAAAGGATTCCACTGGATGGTACTGTGGCTCCACAGATCTGTCTGTCCCCATGAACCTGGCCTCCCTCTGCCCTTTGTGGATCAAAAAAGGTGCAAGGAGGCACCAGAAACCTTCCAAGCACAAGCAGCCCCATTGCCTGGGCTGGGGTGTTAGGGAGCCCATATCTTTGCCTTTGGCCTTCTTGTAGCCAGGAGGAAGGGGCCTGCAAATGCCACCAAAGTAATTCTCACATCTGGGATCCCTCTCTACCTCTCTCTGGACCTTCCTGTCCCCCTAAACAGCTAGCAGAGATCTTGTCCTCTCTACCAGGGGTCTTCTCTGTCCGACCAGCCAGACCTCATCCGTCCAAGTGCTCCAGACACAAGGAACACGGGTTCACAGCTGGCCCTGGACACCGGGATCTGGACTTCCCCTCTTCTCCTGGCACCCTGGTCTCTCTTCTGCTCTCCTCGGGGCCCCTGGGTCAGGTTCCAGGGCTTAGGTGGCCAGCCCCTGCTCACCTCCAGGGATTTCAGGCAGTCACTCCAACCTTGGGTGCCCAGTGGAAAGGTGGCGGGTGGCGGTGCGGTCCACGGACCCGGTGGAGACACCAGCAGTTCCACCCACACGGTCAAAAGACCTAGGCGAGGGCCATCAGTTCAGTAGCCCCTTCCTGGGAGTTCACTTTGGCAGTGTGTGTGCACTCTACGGGTATCACACCACCACCACCACCACCCCCCCCCCCGTATTCATTCATGCTGTCAGTCATTCGTCCAGTGCATCCATTGGTGCAAGTATTCATTCTTGCTCATCTTAATCCATCCATTCGTTCATGAATACCAATGTAGCAGTCACTGCACACATGTGCATCGCGAGTGTGCATGCATGCGCACACGCGTAGTCCGTTTCCTGTCTCCCTCCTGTTCCTTGTGGCCCCGGCCATGCCTCTATAGATAAAGAGTTCCTCCCCAGGAACACAGAAGCCCCTCACCATGAGGGCACCCACCTTGCAGCTGCGTTTTCCCACAGGCACCCTGCAGCGCCCACCGCAGTTCCGTGTTGCTTTATCCGGGTGCTTCTGGGGTTGAGTGCAAATGAAAGCCAACAGGCAGGGTCTGAGGGCCCTCTCCATTGGGCCTCAGTCAAAGTATATGGTTCCCCTGGCGGTGATAAATGTGTGCAGAGTGGGCCTCTGGTCCCACCGCCTGATTTTCTCCGTCTCTTTGGTGACAGCTAGCCGGCTGGGCTGGCCTTGTCCCTGCCTCGGGGTAGGAGCCTACAGCATTTCATGTGTCCCTTCTCCTGGGACATCAGGTTCCCCTTGCTCTCTTGCTCTCCTCTCTTCTGTCTTTGGCCCACCTGGCGAGGAGGCGGCCTCCAGACCTATAGGGACCACAGTGTCAGTGTGCGTGACCTGCGTCTGCCCAGAGGAAAAGGTTGCTACATTGTCACGTGGGCCCATCCCGGGACAGATGCCCTCCTCCCAAGACAGATGGTCGGTGAGTCCCGTGGAACTGTGTGTGGAGCCAGAGAGGAGATGGCTGGTGCCTGTTGACCTGCCAGTCAGACCAGCTGCAGGTGGGTTGAGGGTCTGGGCTCGGGCCTGTTTCAGGCCTCAGCTCCATCAAGCCAGCCTTTGCTGACATGACCTTTTGAGTCTCCCCACCTGGTCCAGGAGAAGCAGCAGTCCTGGCCCCAGGCGAAACCTTCCCTGTCAGGGTAGCTGCTCTGTCAAGGAAGGCCAGGCCCTGGAGACCTTTAGCCTCCTGTTGCATGAATGCTGCCCTCTGTACACACTGGTCTCGTCCTGTAGGCTCCCGTTCGCTCTTGGGCCCTGCTCACTGAACCTTGCGCCTTCACCAGGCTGGGGAACACTTGGGCACTGCTGATGCAGGAATATTGTGAGGGTGTGCTGCTTGTGGGGGTGAGGTGGAGGTAGTAGATGTGTGTGTGTGGGGTGGGGAGGCAGGATGAAGCTGATATGTGGCTACCATTTACATCCCACTGCTTGAGACCAGGCATAAGGGCTGGCCCTTAGGTGATTGTCAAGCATGCCCTGTTCAGAAGGTGCCTCATTCCTCCCCCACCAACTCCCCGCACCTGCAACCACACACACACTAGTTGGGGTGGCTTGGCGGACTGTGTCTGCCAGTTCCCCCTGGTCTGGGGGTGGGGGGGACCTGGACTGCTAAAGTTAGAGCTGTGGGTACCATCAGGTCTGCCCTTAAGGCCCCTGGATGGGGAGTTGCTGCTTTGGGGTCAGGAAGGGGCCTTAGAGGAACCCAACCAAGAGGAGGGAGTCCCTGCAGGCTGGAGCCCCAGACCTGGAGGCACACTGCTACCCTCACAGTGGCCCAGTGGGTGAGCCTCGGCCTGTTTGTTTGGGGTTCCTTTTATTAGAGTGGTGCCCTCATGCCAACCCATTCATTGCCTGGGACTCTGAGTGTCTTTGCTTTTACTGAGGCCCTCCAGTTCACCTTGTCAATATGCCCGGCTATTGCCACACTGGTAGTGTGGAGAAATACACCACTTTCTTGTGTTGTTTTTATTTTGAAGGCCTACCCTTTCCCGTGGCATGCCATGAATGGATTGTGGACCCATTTCTTCCAGAATTTCTCCATTGGAATGGATGCTCAAGAAAGGCCACTCTCCCTTTTTGGGCCTGAGAAGCCTGAGCCAGCTTGGCCCTGTTATGCCATTGGGACACCAGTTGACAGTTTTTTCCTTCTTGAAGGGAGGAGGGAAGAGGATAGGTTGGCATTTGTGGTGCCATACTGCCATCAAGTGGAATGGCTTTGTGCTCTCATGAGCCCTGTGCTGTCCCTTCCAGCTGAGGAGAGTGACGAGACTGTGAGGCTTCCGACAGGGAGACAGTTATCGGGATCCTGGGAAGTCAAGAGCTTGGCAAGGCATTGGTGATTCCCAAGGAAGCTGTTGAGATGGGCTTCTTGAGGACAGGGCGCTCGGCCTCTAGCTCACAGGAAGCCAAGACACTCTGGGAACCATGGTGGCCGCCATGACTGGAAGGGACAAAGGAAGCTGCGGCTGCTGCAACTGAGCCTAGGCAGGGGCCTTTGGGCATTTGGCCTGGTTCCCCTTCTCCTTGGGAGCGAGAGCAGGTGCGGCCTGGTCAGGGACACCTCCCCACCCTCCAGCCCCCTCCAAAGTGGGCACAGGAGTTCCTTGGAAGTTGGAGGCCTGAGAGGCAGGCCAGTGACATTCTCAGGGAGCACCCGTGAAACCCCGCCTTCCCGGAGCCAGGGGACCCAGAAACCCAGCTAGAGGGCGCATAAGATAGTGCCCCTCACCAAGGCCCTCACCCAGACGAAGGAGGCAGGGCAGAAGGAGTCCTTTGCCACCCGTTTCAACCCTCTTCCCCCTGCCCTCCTGCCCCCCACCCCCACCCCTGAGAATCGAAGTGAGGCAGGCATGGTGCCAATCCTCAGGGTTTCCAGGATTCCAACCCAGGCCAGCCCAGAAGGAACCTGGATGCGCCTTCCTGAAGGGAGAGGACCTTTTGGTAAACAGCAGACCCAAGCTGAGGGAACAGACGACCGGCCATACACTGATTTTAAGACTTGGGTATTCTTGGCCACCTTCCATCAAGAGGCCCTGAGCAGCACTTGGGCGAAGAGAAGGAAAGGCCCTGGCTTGTACTCACCACTGACTCTCCAGGTCTCCATTAAAGCCAGATGAAGTGTGAAGATGCTGCCTCCAGCTCAAAGCAGCTGGGTTGACAGAAAGGAACCCCTCACCTCGCTCACCCCCTTTGTCTACCTGCCCACCACAGGGGCAGCCTGTCTGCCAAAGCCAGGAATGAGGAGTATTTCCATCTAGACCCCAAGGGTCCGAAGAGCCTCTGCAGGGAAGAACTCCTGGGGTGGCTCTTTTGTGGGCCCTGGCGAGCTCTTCCCTGCTGGGTGTCAGCTGGTATCTGGGAGCTCATCTCCAGGCTGACCTCCTGGCTGAGATCACACCCTTTGCATTCATGTCTCCAGGAAGGGTGCCAAAATGAGCTCCCTTGTTCCCTGTCCCTTGTTTTCTCAGTTTTGAGTCCCCTGACCTTTTGCCAAGCGGACTTAGTCCTTGTGCAGGCAGAGGCCCTGGAGGCCAGCGTCCAGAGCCAAGCCCTGCCAGGTCCTGACCTAAGTGTTCAAATTGGCCTTCAGCCCCAGGGGTGTTAGTGTACCCTTCTGGCCAGGACCAACTGCTGCATCCCCAGATCAAGGACCCGCCAGACGGAACAAGGACCCACTGCACAAGTCAGTGTGTGTGTTTGCGTGTACCCCTATATTTGTGTGTTGGAGTGCCTCTGAGGGACATGGAGTGCTGAGGCACTCCGCCTTGTGAAGGAGAAGTGAGGGAAATGGACCTCAATCACTTCCATCCAGAGAATGAGGTCCCTCTCCACATAGCGATCCTAGCCCCCTGTGACCTGATCCGAGGGTACAAACACAGTTCCTATGGACATGGACACTATGTCCAAGAAAAAGGAAGGGCCCTTCTGGGATACTCTGTGGCCTGGGACGCAGGATCCCTTTTAGGCGCAAGCCCAAGGATGACACACACACCTCTTCACTCTAACCTACCCTGCGCCTGCTTGACTCTGCCTTGTCTGGGACCAGCACCCTCCTGACCATACGCCAGCGCACAAGCTTAGGGGAAATGCTCCAGAGGCTCAGGAAGAGGGTGTCCTCACGGGGCTCCCTCACCCTTCCCTTTTCCCGTCTCCCTGGTGGTAGGGTCCCAGGCCTCTGGAGGGTGCTCCCCACGGGGAGCCCACGGGTGGACCTGGCTCCCTGAACCAGGAGGAGTCCCCAGGAACACAGGCTCCAGTACGAACTGGAGCAGCTGAGTTGAGAACATGGCGACCACCAAGGCCACGCCCCTCTGCTCAGGGCAGCGCAGGCGCCCAGCTGGACAGTTCCACTGCCTCCAGAGCCCACCCCGTGGCTTCCTTGGCCACTGTGCAGGTGTGCCGGCCACCCATACCCGGCCCACAGTGCTCTGTGGTCCCCAGACCCAGCCCGCCTGGCGACCGCCATAGGCCTTCCTCAGCTTATCCCCAGGCGCAAGGGCCCTGGGCTGCTGCTGCACCTGGAATAGGATTCCGCTGGATTGCACTGTGGCTCCACAGATCCATCCTTCAGGGAGCCTGGCCTCTCCCTCCGCCCTTTGTGGATCAAAACAGGTGCAAGGAGGCGCCAGAGCCTTACAAGTCTACCCAGCCCCTTTGCTTGTCTTGGGGTGTTGGGAAGCATTTGGGGTCTTGTCCCCAGCAGGAAGGGGCCTGGAAAGGCCACCAAAGCAGTTCTGGCATCTCGCATCCCTCTGCTCATCTCTCTGGGCCACCAAGTTCTCCCACCAAAGAAGCCAGAACCTTATCCTCTCTGCCCACTGGTGAACGGTATCCTCAGGGGTCTTCTCCAAACTTGCCCCAGCACTCCAGTCCCATGCGACAAGAAGTCACAGCTCATTCTGGGCAGAAGGATCTGGAGGTCCTCTCTTCTCCTGTCACCCTGGCCTGTCTTCTGCTCTCCTCAGTTGACCTCGGTCGGCTTTCAGGGCTCAGAGGGCCGGCTCCTGCCCACATGCAGGGGTTTCGGGCACTCAGGCCAACGTTGGCGCAGCACTTTAATTATCACATGCAGCGCGAAATGCATTGGACCCACAGACAGCTGAGTCACAAGGTCTCCATGAAGTTCATTTGTTCAGTAGCCTATTCAAGGAAAGTTCACTTGGCAGTGTGTATACTCTTCCCAATAACCCTCAGAGTGGCCAATTGGATGAGCCCTGGCCTGTTGTTCAGATATGATACCTGTGTACCCTTTTTTCTGGTAAGGAAGGGCGGAGGGAGTATAAGGGGATGGTGCCAGGAAATGGCGAGATTCACATCAGCGGTACCATACTGCCATCATGTGGTCGCGCTTTGCTCCTCGCGGACCCTGCAAGGTCCTTTACAGCCTAGGAGGCGCACAGGGGCATGAAGACATGCACAGAGTCTATGCATCCGGGTCCCGGAGGTGAAGAGGTTGGCCAGGTGCTGGCCAACATAGAAAGATGTAGAGACGGGCTTCTGACCACAAGGAATAGGGCTCTGGGGCCCCTGTCCCCCATAGGAAGCCAAGACTCAGGACCATGGTGGCCGCCATGTCTGGGCGGGATCAGAGAAAGCTGCAAGAAAGACCATTGGCCTGTCAAGTGCTCTGAGTCCTTCCTGAGGTCTGTGCCAGAGTCATGTGCCAAGTCCTACAGCCAGGTGCCGAGCTCCAGATTCAAGTGATCTCATACTGACCCTCTAGTCCAGGGCATACCACTGTAGATCAAGATCATTATATATATATATATATATATATATATATATATATATATATATATATATTTTTTTTTTTTTTTTTGATTTTTCACAGAGAGGAAGGGAGAAGGATAGAGAGTTAAGAAACATCGTTGCGAGAGAAACGTCAATCAGCTGCCTGCTGCACAACTCCCACTGGGGTATGTGCCAGCAACCAAGGTACATGCCCTTGACTGGAATCGAACCTGGGACCTTACAGTCCACAGGATGCGCTCTATCCACTGGGCCAAACCAGTTAGGGCGTAGACCAATACCTTGCTGAGCGTATGTGTGTTTGTGTGGGAGTGTGGGTGTGTGTGTCCAAGTGCGCCCTTAGAGGAGGGGAGTCTTCCGGGGGGATTGGTGCGTGGAGCGCTTAGGGACGGAGCGAACTGGAGGTGAAGTGACGGAAACTGATGTCTATCAACTTAATCCAGACAATGATTTCCTCTCCAAATAGGCATCCTTGCTCCCTATGACATGATCCGAGGGTAAGCAGGCAGTGCCCAGTTAGCGTGGGCACTCTCTGTCCCTTGGGACAGGAAGGGCCCGTGTGGGACACTGTGTGTCCTGGGACACAGGATCCCTTTTACGGGCGAGCCCAAGGATGCCACAGACACCTCTTCACTCTAACGTGCCCTGCTCCTGCAGGACTCTGCCTTGTCTGGGACCAGCACTCTTCAGGAGCACGGGAAATGCTCCAGAGGCTCAGGAAGAGGGTGTCCTCATGGGGCTCCAGCCACCTCCCCTTTCCCCGTCTCCATGGTGGTCGGGTCACAGGCCTCCGGAGGGCGCTCCCAACTTGGAGCACGCGGGCGGACCTAGTTCTTGCAAACAGCGCAAGCACCCAGGCTACAGTCCTCAGTAGGAGCTGGAGCAGCTGAGTTGAGAACATGGCTGCTGCCGAGGCCACGCCCCTCAGCCCAGCAGGGCAAGCACCCCTGCTTCCAGAGCCCACCATGTGGCTTCCTTGGCCACTGTGCAGGTGTGCCGGCCACCCATACCCGGCCCACAGTGCTCTGTGGTCCCCATGGGTTTCGCGCTGTGAGGCCAACCTTGGCGGAGCACTTTAATTATGGCGTGCAGCTCGAAATCCAATGGACCCGCACACAGCTAAGTCACAAGGTCTCCCTGACGTTCATTTCTTTAGTAGCTCATTGGAGAGAACTTCACTTGGCAGTGTGTGTACTCTTCCCAATCACCACAGAGTGGCCAATCCGGTGGGGCCCTGGCCTGCGGTTCAGATATGATACCTGTTGTCTTTTTTTGTGGCAGCGAAGGGCGGAGGGAGTACAAGGGGATGGTGCCAGGAGAAGGCGACATTCACATCAGCGGTACCATACTGCCATCAAGTGGTCTCGCTTTGTTCCTCGCGAACCCTGCAAGGTCCTTTGCAGCCTAGGAGACTGACAGGGGCATGAAGACATGCACAGGAACTATGGGTCCGGATCTGGAAGATCAAGAGGTTGGCCAGTGGTGACCAACATAGAAAGATGTACAGACGGGCTTCTGACCACAAGAAATAGGGCTCTTGGTCCCCTGTCCCCCATAGGAAGCCAAGACTCAGGACCATGGCGGCCGCCATGTCTGGACTGGATTTGAGAAAGCTGCCAGAAAGGCCATTGGCCTGTCTTGTGGGTTTGGTACATGTGCCCCGTCAAGTGCTCTAAGTCCTTCCTGAGGTCTGTGCCAGAGCCATTACCAAGTCCTACAGCCAGGTGCTGAGCTGCAGATTTCGATTGGACCTCAGCCCCAAGTGGTCTCAGACTGACCCTCTAGTCAGGGCACACCATTGTAGATCAAGAACCTGCTGAGCGCATGAGCCTGTGTGTGTGTGTGTGTCTGTGTGTGTGTGTGTCTGTGGGTCTGTGTGTCTGTGTGTCTGTGTCCCCAAGGGCGCCCTTGGAGGAGGGGTGTCTTCCGGGGGGGGGGGGCGGTGCCTGGAGTGCTTAGGCACAGGGCGTTCTGGAGGGGAAGTGAGGGACACTGATGTCTATCATATCGATCCAGATGATGATTTCCACTCCAAATAAGCATCCTTGCCGCCTGTGACCTGATCCGAGGGTAAGCAGGCAGTGCCCAGTGGGCGTAGGCATTCTCTGTCCCTTGGAACAGGAAGGGCCTGTGTGGGACACTGTGTGGACCAGGAAGTAGGATCCCTTTTAGGCGCGAGCCCAAGGATGCCACACACACCTCTTTACTCTAACCTGCCCTGCTCCTGCAGGACTCTGCCTTGTCTTGGAGCAGCACTCTTCAGGAGCACGGGGGAAATGCTCCAGAGGCTCAGGAAGAGAGTGTCCTCATGGGGCTCCAGCCAACTCCCCTTTCCCCATCCCCATGGTGGTCCGGTCACAGGCCTCCGGAGGGCGCTCCCAACTTGGAGCCCCCTGGCGGACCTAGTTCTTGCAACCAGCACAAGCACCCAGGCTACAGTCCTCAGTAGGAGCTGGAGCAGCTGAGCTGAGAACATGGCTGCTGCCAAGGCCACACCCCTCAGCCCAGGGCTGCCCAGGAGCCCAGCAGGGCAAGCACCCCTGCTTCCAGAGCCCACCATGTGGCTTCCTTGGCCACTGTGCAGGTGTGCCGGCCACCCAGACCCGGCCCACAGTGATCTGTGGTCCCCATGGGTTTCGCGCAAGGTCAAGCCAACCTTGGCAGGGCCCTTTAATTATCGCATGTGAGCCCTGGCCTGTGGTTCAGATATGATACCTGTGTATCTTTTTTTGTGGCAGAGAAGGGCGGAGGGAGTACAAGGGGTGGGGCCAGGAAAAAGCGACATTCACATCAGCGGTACCATACTGCCATCAAGTGGTCTCCCTTTGTTCCTCGCGAATGCTGCAAGGTCCTTCGCACCCTAGGAGACTGACAGGGGCGTGAAGACATGCAAAGGGACTATGGGTCCAGGTCCGGGAGGTCAAGAGGTTGGCCAGGTGCTGACCAACATAGAAAGATGTAGAGATGGGCTTCTGACCACAAGGCGTAGGGCTCTTGGTCCCCTGTCCCCCATAGGAAGCCAAGACTCAGGACCATGGCGGCCGCCATGTCTGGGCGGGATTAGAGAAAGCTGCCAGAAAGGCCATTGGTCTGTCTTGTGGGTTTGGTACATGAGCCCCGTCAAATGCTCTAAGTCCTTCCTGAGGTCTGTGCCGGAGTCATTACCAAGTCCTACAGACTGGTGCTGAGCTGCAGATTTGGATTGGACCTCAGCCCCAAGTGGTCTCAGACTGACCCTCTAGTCAGGGCACACCATTGTAGATCAAGAACCTGCTGAGCGCATGAGCCTGTGTCTCTGTGTGTGTGTCTGTGTGTCTGTGGGTCTGTGGGTCTGTGTCTCCAAGGGCGCCCTTGGAGGAGGGGTGTCTTGGGGGGGGGGGGCGGTGCCTGGAGTGCTTAGGCACAGGGCGTTCTTGCGGTGAAGTGAGGGACACTGATGTCTATCACCTTGATCCAGATGATGATTTCCACTCCAAATAAGCATCCTTGCCGCCTGTGACCTGATCCGAGGGTAAGCAGGCAGTGCCCAGTGGGCGTAGGCATTCTCTGTCCCTTGAAACAGGAAGGGCTCGTGTGGGACAGTGTGTGGACCGGGAAGTAGGATCCCTTTTAGGCGCGAGCCCAAGGATGCCACACACACCTCTTCACTGTAACCTGCCCTGGTCCTGCAGGACTCTGCCTTGTCTGGGACCAGCACCTTTCAGGAGCACGGGAAAATGCTCCAGAGGCTCAGGAAGAGGGTGTCCTGATGGGGCCCCAGCCACCTCCCCTTTCCCCGTCTCCATGGTGGTCGGGTCACAGGCCTCCAGAGGGCGCTCCCAACTTGGAGCCCACGGGGCGGACCTAGTTCTTGCAACCAGCACAAGCACCCAGGCCACAGTCCTCAGTAGGAGCTGGAGCAGCTGAGTTGAGAACATGGCTGCTGCCGAGGCCACGCCCCTCAGCCCAGGGCTGCCCAGGCGCCCAGCAGGGCGAGCACCCCTGCTTTCAGAGCCCACCATGTGGCTTCCTTGGCCACTGTGCAGGTGTGCCGGCCACCCATAGCCGGCCCACAGTGCTCTGTGGTCCCCATGAGTTTCGCGCGGTCAGGCCAACCTTGGCGGAGCACTTTGATTATGGCGTGCAGCTCAAAATCCAATGGACCCGCACACAGCTGAGTCACAAGGTCTCCTTGACATTCATTTCTTTTTCTTTTTTTTTAAATATATTTCATTGATTTTTTACAGAGAGGAAGGGAGAAAGATAGAGAGTTAGAAACATCGATGAGAGAGAAACATCGATCAGCTGCCTCCTGCGCATCTCCTACTGGGGAAGTGCCTGCAACCCAGGTACATGCCCTTGACCAGAATCCAACTTGGGACCCCTCAGTCCACAGGCCAACACTGCATCCACTGAGCCAAACTGGCTTCGGCACGTTCATTTCTTTAATAGCTCATTCAAGAGAACTTCACTTGGCAGTGTGTGTACTCTTCCCAATCACCCTCAGAGTGGCCAATCGGGTGGGGCCCTGGCCTGTGGTTCAGATATGATACCTGTGTATCTTTTTTTGTGGCAGCGAAGGGCGGAGGGAGTACAAGGGGATGGTGCCAGGAGAAGGCGACATTCACATCAGCGGTACCATACTGCCATCAAGTGGTCTCCCTTTGTTCCTCGCGAATGCTGCAAGGTCCTTCGCACCCTAGGAGACTGACAGGGGCGTGAAGACATGCACAGGGACTATGGGTCCGGGTCCGGGAGGGTAAGAGGTTGGCCAGGTGCTGACCAACATAGAAAGATTTAGAGACGGGCTTCTAACCACAAGGCGTAGGGATCTCAGGCGCCTGTCCCCCATAGGAAGCCAAGACTCAGGACCATGGCGGCCGCCATGTCTGGGCGGGATTAGAGAAAGCTTCCAGAAAGGCCATTGGTCTGTCTTGTGGGTTTGGTACATGTGCCCTGTCAAATGCTCTAAGTCCTTCCTGAGGTCTGTGCAGGAGTCATTACCAAGTACTACAGACAGGTGCTGAGCTGCAGATTCGATTGGACCTCAGCCCCAAGTGGTCTCAGACTGACCCTCTAGTCAGGGCACACCATTGTAGATCAAGAACCTGCTGAGCGCATGAGCCTGTGTCTGTGTGTGTGTGTCTGTGTGTGTTTGTGTCTGTGTGTCTGTGTGTCTGTGTGTCTGTGTCTCCAAGGGCGCCCTTGGAGGAGTGGTGTCTTCCCGGGGCGGGGGGGGGGCGGTGCGTGGAGTGCTTAGGCACAGGGCGTTCTGGAGGGGAAGTGAGGGACACTGATGTCTATCACCTTGATCCAGATGATGATTTCCACTCCAAATAAGCATCCTTGCCGCCTGTGACCTGATCCGAGGGTAAGCAGGCAGTGCCCAGTGAGCGTAGGCATTCTCTGTCCCTTGAAACAGGAAGGGCTCGTGTGGGACACTGTGTGGACCGGGAAGCAGTATCCCTTTTAGGGGCGAGCCCAAGGATGCCACGCACACCTCTTCACTCTAACCTGCCCTGCTCCTGCAGGACTCTGCCTTGTCTAGGAGCAGCACTCTTCAGGAGCACGGGGAAATGCTCCAGAGGCTCAGGAAAAGAGTGTCCTCATGGGGCTCCAGCCAACTCCCCTTTCCCCATCCCCATGGTGGTCGGGTCACAGGCCTCCGGAGGACGCTCCTAACTTGGAGCCCCCTGGCGGACCTAGTTCTTGCAACCAGCACAAGCACCCAGGCTACAGTCCTCAGTAGGAGCTGGAGCAGCTGAGCTGAGAACATGGCTGCTGCCGAGGCCACGCCCCTCAGCCCAGGGCAGCTCAGGAGCCCAGCAGGGCAAGCACCCCTGCTTCCAGAGCCCACCATGTGGCTTCCTTGACCACTGTGCAGGTGTGCCGGCCACCCAGACCCGGCCCACAGTGCTCTGTGGTCCCCATGGGTTTCGCGGGGTCAAGCCAACCTTGGCGGGGCACTTTAATTATCGCATGCAGATCGAAATCCAATGGACCCACAGACAGCTGAGTCACAAGGTCTCCCTGACATTCATTTCTTCAGTAACTCATTCCAGAGAAGTTCACTTGGCAGTGTGTGTACTCTTCCCAATCACCCTCAGAGTGGCCAATTGGGTGAGCCCTGGCCTGTTGTTCAGATGTGATACCTGTGTATCTTTTTTTGTGGCAGCGAAGGGCGGAGGGAGTACAAGGGGATGGTGCCAGGAAAAGGCGAGATTCACATCAGCGGTACCATACTGCCATCAAGTGGTCTCCCTTTGCTCCTCGCAAATGCTGCAAGGTCCTTTACAGCCTAGGAGACTGACAGGGGCATGAAGACATGCACAAGGTCTATGGTTCCGGTTCCCGGAGGTAAAGAGGTTGGCCAGGTTCTTCCTGGCAAAGGAAGCTATAGAGATGGGCTTCTGACTACAAGGCGTAGGGCTCTTGGTCCCCTGTCCCCCATAGGAAGCCAAGACTCAGGACCATGGTGGCCGCCATGTCTGGGCGGGATTTGAGAAAACTGCCAGAAAGATCATTGGCCTGTCTTGTGGGTTTGGTACAGGTGCCCCTTCAAGTGCTCTGAGTCCTTCCAGAGGTCTGTGCCAGAGTTATGTGCCAAGTCCTACAGACAGGTGGTGAGCTGCAGATTTGGATTGGACCTCAGCCCCAAGTGGTCTCAGACTGACCCTCTAGTCAGGGCACACCATTGTAGATCAAGAACCTAGTGAGGAGTGAAGAAGGCGCTCCGTGGGCTAGAGAGGCTCTCCGGCCTCTCTGCTCCGCAGGCTGTGCTTCTCGCTCCAATAGAAAGTTCTGGAAGCTTGGGAGCAGCGAGCTGGCTTCAAGGACCTACGGACCTGTTTGTGGTACCATTAGAAAACGGATTGATCAAAAGACAGATGGCTGAAAGTGCTGAAGAAGAAAATATAAAATGGACAACCACCATTATTATTAGTTCATCTCTTAAGAGTTGTGAAATTGCAACTGCTCTGGAAAACCGAAGTCACAAGGTTCGGTATTCAGCTTCAGTGGAAAATGGATCAATTATATTTTCTTGTACTGGAGTTGCATTTTTATTGATGGATGCTAAAGAATGCTTTATGTCAGCTGAAGAAACATTTCTAGCCAAAATTGAGAAGTTTATTAACATTCACCAAAATAGTTTTTTGGTTCTGTCTGTTGCCCTCCATGGACTTGAGGAATGGAAACTGATGTTCAGGATTCAGCAGAGATTCCTGGGTAGTAACTTATGGATACTTCCAGTGCACAACGCAGTAAATGCTATTGATCTTATGTGCACTATAGCTAAGATCGCCTCCAAACCATACATAGATAGCATCTGCTACAGAATGATAACAACTAAAGCTTACATCATTGAGCAAAGTCCTGTTTGGAAAACACTTCAACAGATAAATCTCAGTGACTCATTTAACCCAAATTAGAGTATCAATAATAAATGTTCTTTTGAAAGATTATTAAAGTTAGACTTGTTGAATTATAATGTTCAAATATATATATTTACTTTAAAGATTTAAAGATTTAAAAATAAAATATATAGTTATAAAATTGGGGGGAAAAAAAGAAAAGAAAAGAACCTAGTGAGCACATGAGCCTGCATGTGTGTGTCTACATGGGAGTCCTTGGAGGAGGGGTGTCTTCCAATGGGGGAAGTGTGCTGAGTGCTTATGCACGGGTGGTTCTGGCGGTGAAGTGAGGGAACTGATGTCTATCACCTTAAGCCACAGGATGATTCCCACTCCAAATAGGCATCCTTGCTGCCTGTGACCTGAACTGAGGGAAAGCAGGCAGTGCCCAGTGGGCGTGGGCACTTTGTCCCAGGGAACAGGAAGGACCTCTGTGGGACACTGTGTGGCCTGGGACACAGGCTCTCTTTTAGGCGCGAGCCAAGGATGCCACACACAACTCTTCACTCTAACCTGCCCTGCACATGCTGGACTCTGCCCTGTTGGGACCAGCACCCTCGTGAGCGCGCACGCACACACCAGAACGGGACTCCAGAGGCTGAAATATAGGGTGTCCTTACTGGGTTCCCCCCTCCTCTCCTTTCCCCGAATCCCTGTTGGTCGGGTCACAGGCCTCTGGAGGGCGCTCCCAACTTGGAGCCCACAGGTAGACCTGGCTCCCACAATCAGCTCATGTGCCAAGGCCACAGGCCTCAGTAGGAGCTGGAGCAGCTGAGCTGAGAACATGGCTGCCGCCGAGGCCACGCCCCTCACCCCAGGGCAGCCCAGGCGCCCAGTAGGGCAAGCACCCCTGCTTCCAGAGCCCACCCTGTGGCTTTCTTGGCCACTGTGCAGGTGTGCCGGTCACCCGGACCCGGCCCACAGTGCTATGTGGTTCCCAGACCCAGCCCGCCTGACGAACGCCATAGGCCTTCCGCAGAGGATCCCCAGGCACAGGGGCCCTGCGCTGCTGCTGCAACTGGAATTGGATTCCGCTGGATGGCACTGTGGCTCCACAGATCCATCCTTCGGGGAGCCTGTCCTCTCCCTCCGCCCTTTGTGGATCAAAAAAGGTGCAAAGAGGCGCCAGAGCCTTACAAGTCTACCCAGCACCTTTGTTTGACTTGGGGTGTTGGGGAGCACTTGGGGTCTTGTCCCCAGGAGACAGGGGCTTGGAAAGGCCACCAAAGCAGTTCTGGCATCTTGCATCCCTCTCCTCATCTCTCTGGGCCACCAAATTCCCCCACCCTAGGAGCAGGAACCTGGTCCTCTCTGCCCACTGGTGAACGGTATCTTCAGGGGTCTTCTCTGGGTATCCTCAAGGGTTTTCTCCGATCTTGCCCCAATGCTCAAAGGCCATGCGACATGGATCACGGCTTATTCTGGACAGAGGGATCTGAGGGTCCCCTCTTCTCCTGGCACCCTGGCCTGTCTTCTGTTCTCTTCAGGCGGCCTTGGTCAGCATTCAGGGCACAGGGCCCGGCCCCTTCCCACATAGAGGGGTTTCGGGCACTCAGGCCAACCTTGGCGCAGCACTTTAATTATCACGTGCAGCACTCAATCCAATGGACCCCCTGACAGCTGAGTCACAAAGTCTCCGTGACGTTCATTTGTTCAGTAGCCCATTCATGAAAGTTCACTTGGCACTGTGTGTACTCTTCCCAATCACCCTCAGAGAAGCCAATTGGGTGAGCCCTGGCCTGTGGTTCAGATATGATACCTGTGTATCATTTTTTGTGGTAGCGAAGGGCGGAGGGAATACAAGCGGATGGTGCCAGGAAAAGGCGAGATTCACATCAGCGGTACCATACTGCCATCAAGTGGTCTCCCTTTGCTCCTCGCCAACCCTGACAGGTCCTTTACAGCCTAGGAGATCCACAGAGGCGTGAAGACATGCACAGAGTCTATGGGTTCCTGTCCAGGAGGTGAAGAGGTTGGCCAGGTGATGGCCAACATAGAAAGATGTAGAGACGGACTTCTGACCACAAGAAATAGGGCTCTCGGGTCCCAGTCCCTGATAAGAAGCCAGGACTCAGGACCATGGCGGCCGCCATGTCTGGGCGGGATTAGAGAAAGCTGTCAGAAAGGCCATTGGCCTGTCCTGTGGGTTTCCTACAGGTGGTGCATCAAGTGCTCTAAGTCCTTCCTGAGGTCCGTACCAGAGTCATGTGCCAAGTCCTACAGCCAGGTGCTGAGCTGGAGATTCGGATTGGACCTCAGCCCCAAGTGGTCTCAGACTGACCCTCTAGTCAGGGCACACCATTGTAGATCAAGAACCTGCTGAGCGCATGGTCCTGAGTGTGTGTGTGTGTGTGTGTGTGTGTGTGTGTGTCCCCAAGGGCGTCCTTGGAGGAGGGGTGTCTTCCAAGGGAGGCGGTGCGCGGAGCGCTTACGCACGGGGCGTTCTGGCAGTGAAGTGAGGGAGCTGATGTCTATCACCTTAATCCAGAGGATGATTTCCTATCCAAATACGCATCCTTGCAGCCTGTGACCTGATCCAAAGGTATGCACTCAGTGCCCAGTGGGCGTGGGAACTCTCTGTCCCACGGAACAGGAGGGGCCCGTGTGGGACACTGTGTGGCCAGGGACGAAGAATCACTTTTAGGCGCGAGCCCAAAGATGCCACACACACCTCTTCATTCTAACCTGCCCTGCTCATACTGGACTCTGCCTTGTCTGGGACCAACACCCTCGTGAGCGCGCACACGCATACCAGCCCAGGGAAATTGCTCCAGAGACTCAAGAATAGGGTGTCCTCACTGGGATCCCGCCTCCTCTCCTATCCCCAAATCCATGTTGGTCGGGACCCAGGCCTCTGGAGGGCGCTCCCAACTTGGAGCCCACAGGTAGACCTGGCTCCCGCAACCAGTACAAGCCCCCTGACACGATCCTCAGTAGGAGCTGGAGCAGCTGAGCTGAGAACATGGCTGCCGCCGAGGCCACGCCCCTCACCCCAGGGCAGCCCAGGCGCCCTGTAGGGCGAGCACCTCTGCTTCCAGAGCCCACCCTGTGGCTTTCTTGGCCACTTGCAGGTGTGCCGGTCACCCGGACCCGGCCCACAGTGCTCTGTGGTTTCCAGACCCAGCCCGCCTGACGACCCGCCATAGGCCTTCCGCAGACGCAGGGGCCCTGCGCTGCTGCTGCAACTGGAATTGGATTCCGCTGGATGGCACTGTGGCTCCACAGATCCATCCTTCGGGGAGCCTGTCCTCTCCCTCCGCCCTTTGTGGATCAAAAAAGGTGCAAAGAGGCGCCAGAGCCTTACAAGTCTATCCAGCACCTTTGTTTGACTTGGGATGTTGGGGAGCACTTGGGGTCTTGTCCCCAGGAGAAAGGGGCTTGGAAAGGCCACCAAAGCAGTACTGGCATCTCGGATCCATCTCTTCATCTCTCTCGGCCACCAAATTCTCCCACCCAGGGAGAGGGAACTTTGCCCTCTCAGCCCACTAGTGAACGGTATTTTCAGGGGTCTTCTCTGGGTATCCTCAAGGGTTTTCTCCGATCTTGCCCCAATGCTCAAAGGCCATGCGACATGGATCACGGCTTATTCTGGACAGAGGGATCTGATGGTCCCCTCTTCTCCTGGCACCCTGGCCTGTCTTCTGTTCTCTTCAGGCGGCCTTGGTCAGCATTCAGGGCACAGGGCCCGGCCCCTTCCCACATCCAGGGGTTTCGGGCGCTCAGGCCAACCTTGGCGCAGCACTTTAATTATCACGTGCAGCACTCAATCCAATGGACCCCCTGACAGCTGAGTCACAAAGTCTCCGTGACGTTCATTTGTTCAGTAGCCCATTCATGAAAGTTCACTTGGCACTGTGTGTACTCTTCCCAATCACCCTCAGAGAAGCCAATTGGGTGAGCCCTGGCCTGTGGTTCAGATATGATACCTGTGTATCATTTTTTGTGGTAGCGAAGGGCGGAGGGAATACAAGCGGATGGTGCCAGGAAAAGGCGAGATTCACATCAGCGGTACCATACTGCCATCAAGTGGTCTCCCTTTGCTCCTCGCCAACCCTGACAGGTCCTTTATAGCCTAGGAGATCCAGAGGCGTGAAGACATGCACAGAGTCTATGGGTTCCTGTTCAGGAGGTGAAGAGGTTGGCCAGGTGATGGCCAACATAGAAAGATGTAGAGACGGACTTCTGACCACAAGAAATAGGGCTCTCGGGTCCCAGTCCCTGATAGGAAGCCAGGACTCAGGACCATGGCGGCCGCCATGTCTGGGCGGGATTAGAGAAAGCTGTCAGAAAGGCCATTGGCCTGTCCTGTGGGTTTCCTACAGGTGGTGCATCAAGTGCTCTAAGTCCTTCCTGAGGTCCGTACCAGAGTCATGTGCCAAGTCCTACAGCCAGGTGCTGAGCTGGAGATTCGGATTGGACCTCAGCCCCAAGTGGTCTCAGACTGACCCTCTAGTCAGGGCACACCATTGTAGATCAAGAACCTGCTGAGCGCATGGTCCTGAGTGTGTGTGTGTGTGTGTGTGTGTGTGTGTGTGTCCCCAAGGGCGCCCTTGGAGGAGGGGTGTCTTCCAAGGGAGGCGGTGCGCGGAGCGCTTACGCACGGGGCGTTCTGGCAGTGAAGTGAGGGAGCTGATGTCTATCACCTTAATTCAGAGGATGATTTCCTATCCAAATACGCATCCTTGCAGCCTGTGACCTGATCCAAAGGTATGCACTCAGTGCCCAGTGGGTGTGGGAACTCTCTGTCCCACGGAACAGGAGGGGCCCGTGTGGGACACTGTGTGGCCAGGGACGAAGAATCACTTTTAGGCGCGAGCCCAAGGATGCCACACACACCTCTTCATTCTAACCTGCCCTGCTCATACTGGACTCTGCCTTGTCTGGGACCAACACCCTCGTGAGCGCGCACACGCGTACCAGCCCAGGGAAATTGCTCCAGAGACTCAAGAATAGGGTGTCCTCAGTGGGATCCCGCCTCCTCTCCTATCCCCAAATCCATGTTGGTCGGGACCCAGGCCTCTGGAGGGCGCTCCCAACTTGGAGCCCACAGGTAGACCTGGCTCCCGCAACCAGTACAAGCCCCCTGACACGATCCTCAGTAGGAGCTGGAGCAGCTGAGCTGAGAACATGGCTGCCGCCGAGGCCACGCCCCTCACCCCAGGGCAGCCCAGGCGTCCAGTAGGGCGAGCACCTCTGCTTCCTGAGCCCACCCTGTGGCTTTCTTGGCCACTTGCAGGTGTGCCGGTCACCCGGACCCGGCCCACAGTGCTCTGTGGTTCCCAGACCCAGCCCGCCTGACGACCGCCATAGGCCTTCCGCAGACGCAGGGGCCCTGCGCTGCTGCTGCAACTGGAATTGGATTCCGCTGGATGGCACTGTGGCTCCACAGATCCATCCTTCGGGGAGCCTGTCCTCTCCCTCCGCCCTTTGTGGATCAAAAAAGGTGCAAAGAGGCGCCAAAGCCTTACAAGTCTACCCAGCACCTTTGTTTGACTTGGGGTGTTGGGGAGCACTTGGGGTCTTGTCCCCAGGAGAAAGGGGCTTGGAAAGGCCACCAAAGCAGTACTGGCATCTCGGATCCCTCTCTTCATCTCTCTCGGCCACCAAATTCTCCCACCCAGGGAGAGGGAACTTTGCCCTCTCAGCCCACTAGTGAACGGTATCTTCAGGGGTCTTCTCTGGGTATTCTTAGGGGTCTTCCCCGAACTTGCCCAAGCGCTCCAGTCCAATGATACATGGAGTCACGTCCTGTTCTGGGCTGAGGGATCTGGAGGTCCCCTCTTCTCCTGGCACCCTGGCCTGTCTTCTGCTCTCCTATGGTGACTTCATTGGCTTTCAGGGCTTAAAGGGCAGACCCCCGCCACATCCAGGGGTTTCGGGCGCTCAGGCCAACCTTGGCGCAGCACTTTACTTATCGCGTGCAGCAGGAAATCCAATGGACCCGCAGAAAGCCTAGTCACAATGTCTCCATGGTGTTCATGTGTTCAGTAGCCCATTCAAGGAATGTTCACTTGGCAGTGTGTGTACTCTTCCCAATCACCCTTGGAGTGGCCAATTGGGTGGGCCCTGGTGTGTGGTTCAGATATATTACCTGTGTATCTTTTTTTCTGGTAGCGAAGGGTGGAGGGAGTACAAAGGGATGGTGCCAGGAAAAGGCGAGATTCACATCAGCGGTACCATAGTGCCATCAAGTGGTCTTGCTTTGCTCCTCGCGAAACGTGCAATGTCCTTTGCACCCAAGGAGACCAACAGGCGCATGAAGACATGCATAGGGACTATGGGTCCGGGTCCCAGAGGTAAAGAGGTTGGCCAGGTGCTCCCGGGCCAAGGAAGCTGTAAAGACGGGCTTCTGACCACAAGGCGTAGGGCTCTCAGGTGCCGGTCCCCCATAGGATGCCAAGACTCAGGACCCTGGCGGCTGCCATGTCTGGGCGGGATTAGAGAAAGCTGCCAGAAGGATCATTGGCCTGTCATGAGGGTTTGGTACAGGTGCCCCTTCAAGTGCTCTGAGTTCTTCCTGAGGTCTGTGCCAGAGTCATGTGCCAAGTCCTACAGCCAGGTGCTGAGCTGGAGATTCGGATTGGACCTCAGCCCCAAATGGTCTCAGACTGACCCTCTAGTCAGGGCACACCATTGTAGATCAAGAACCTGCTGAGCGCATGATCCTGCGCGTGTGTGGGTGTGTGTGTGGGTGTGTGTGTGTGTGTCCCCAAGGGCGCCCTTGGAGGAGGGGTGTCTTCCAAGGGAGGCGGTGCGCGGAGCGCTTACGCACGGGGCGTTCTGGCAGTGAAGTGAGGGAGCTGATGTCTATCACCTTAATCCAGAGGATGATTTCCTATCCAAATACGCATCCTTGCAGCCTGTGACCTGATCCAAGGGTATGCACTCAGTGCCCAGTGGGCGTGGGAACTCTCTGTCCCACGGAACAGGAGGGGCCCGTGTGGGACACTGTGTGGCCAGGGACGAAGAATCACTTTTAGGCGCGAGCCCAAGAATGCCACACACACCTCTTCACTCTAACCTGCCCTGCTCATACTGGACTCTGCCTTGTCTGGGACCAACACCCTCGTGAGCGCGCACACGCGTACCAGCCCAGGGGAATTGCTCCAGAGACTCAAGAATAGGGTGTCCTCACTGGGATCCCGCCTCCTCTCCTTTCCCCAAATCCATGTTGGTCGGGACCCAGGCCTCTGGAGTGCGCTCCCAACATGGAGCCCACAGGTAGACCTGGCTCCCACAACCAGCACAAGCCCCCTGACACAGTCCTCAGTAGGAGCTGGAGCAGCTGAGCTGAGAACATGGCTGCCGCCGAGGCCACGCCCCTCACCCCAGGGCAGCCCAGGCGTCCAGTAGGGCGAGCACTCCTGCTTCCAGAGCCCACCGGGTGGCTTCCTTGGCCACTGTGCAGGTGTGCTGGCCACCCAGACCCGGCCACAGTGCTGTGTGGTCCCCAGACCCAGCTCGCCTGACTACCGCCATAGGTCTTCCACAGAGGATCCCCAGTCACAGGGGCCTTACGCTGCTGCTGCAACTGGAATTGGATTCCGCTGGATGGCACTGTGGCTCCACAGATCCATCCTTATGGGAGCCTGGCCTCTCCCTCTGCCCTTTGTGGATTAAAAAAGGTGCAAGGAGGCACCAGATCCTTACAGGTCTACCCAGTACATTGGCTTGTCTTGGGTTGTTGGGGAGCACTTGGGGTCTTGTCCTCAGCAGGAAGGGGCCTGGAAAAGCCACCAAAGCAGTTCTGGAATCTCGCATCCCTCTCCTCATCTCTCTTGGCCTCCAAATTCTCCCACCCAAGAAGCCGGAACCTTGTCCTCTCAGCCCACTAGTGAACAGTATCTTCAGGGGTCTTCTCTGGGTATCCTCAGGGGTCTTCTCTGGGTATATTTAGGGGTCTTCTCCGACCTTGCCCGAGTGCTCCAGTCCCATGCGGCATGGAATCACGGCTCATACTGGGCAGAGTGATCTGGATGTCCCCTCTTCTCCTGGCACCCTGGCCTGTCTTCTGCTCTCCTCAGGTGACTTGGTTGGCTTTCAGGGCTCAGAGGGCCCGCCCCCGCCACATCCAGGGGTTTCCGGCGCTCAGGCCAACCTTGGCACAACGTTTTCATTATCGCGTGCAGCAGGAAATCCAAGGGACCCACAGAAAGCCGAATCACAAAGCCTCTGTGACGTCCATTTGTTCAGTAGCCCGCCCATTCATGGAAAGTTCACTTGGCACTGTGTGTACTCTACCCAATCACCCTCAGAGTGGCCAATTGGGTGAGCCCTGGCCAGCAGTTCAGATGTGATACCTGTGTACCCTTTTTTCTGGTAACAAAGGGCGGAGGGAGTACAAGGGGATGGTGCCAGGAAAAGGCGAGATTCACATCAGCGGTACCATACTGCCATCAAGTGGTCTCGTTTTCCTCCTCACAAACGCTGCAAGGTTCTTTACAGCCTAGGAGACTGACAGGGGCATGAAGAAATGCACAGGGTCTATGGTTCCGGTTCCCGGAGGTGAACAGGTTGGCCTGGTTCTTCCAGGCTGAGGAAGCTATAGAGAGGGGCTTCTGACCACAAGGCATAGGGCTCTCCGTCCCCTGTCCCCCATAGGAAGCCAAGACTCAGGACCATGGCGGCCACCATGTCTGGGCGGGATTAGAGAAAGCTGCCAGAAAGGCCATTGGCCTGTCTTGTGGGTTTGGTACGGGTGCCCCTTCAAGTGCTCTGAGTCCTCCCTGAGGTCTGTGCCAGAGTCATGTGCCAAGTCCTACAGCCAGGTTCTGAGCAGGAGATTCGGATTGGACCTCAGCCCCAAGTGGTCTCAGACTGACCCTCTAGTCAGGGTACACCATTCTAGAACCTGGAGAGCACATGAGCCTGTGTATGTGTGTCTCCATGGGTGCCTTTGGAGGAGGGGTGTCTTCGGAGGGGGCGGTGCGCAGAGCGCTTAGGCACGGGGCGTTCTGGTGGTGAAGTGAGGGAGCTGATGTCTATCACCTTAATCCAGACGATGATTTCCTCTCCAATTAGGCATCCTTGCCTCCTGTGACCTGATCCGTACGTACACACGCAGTGCCCAGTGGGCGTGGGCACTCTCTGTCCCATGGAACAGTAAGGGCCGTGTGGGACACTGTGTGTCTTGGGACGCCTGATCCCTTTTAGGCGCGAGCCCAAGTATGCCACACACACCTCTTCACTCTAACCTGCCCTGCTCATGCTGGACTCTCCTTGTCTAGGACCAGCACCCTAAGGAGAGCGGGAATGTGCACTCAAGCGCGGGGAAATGCTCCAGCGGTTCAGGAAGAGGGTGTGCTCATGGGTCTCCAGCCACCTCCCCTTTCCCCGTCTCCTTGGTGGTCGGGTCACAGGCCTCCGGAGGGCGCTCCAATATTGGAGCCCATGGGTGGACCTATTTCTCGCAACCAGCGCAAGCCCCCAGGCTATAGTCCTCAGTAGGAGCTGGAGCAGCTGAGCTGAGAACATGGCTGCCGCCGAGGCCACGCCCCTCAGTGCCGGGCAGCCCTGGCGCCCAGTAGGGCGAGCACCCCTGCTTCCAGAGCCCACCCTGTGGCTTCCTTGGATACTGTGCAGGTGTGCCGGCCACCCAGACCCGGCCCACAATGTTGTGTGGTCCCCAAACCCAGCCCGCCTGGCAACTGCCATAGGCCTTCCACAGCGGATCCCCAGGCGCAGGGGCCCTGCGCTGCTACTGTGACTGGAATAGCATTCCGCTGGATGGCACTGTGGCTCCACAGATCCGTCCTTCGGGGAGCCTGGCCTCTCCCTCCGCCTTTTGCGGATCTATAAACGGGCAAGGAGATGCCAGAGCCTTACAAGTGTACCCAGCCCCTTTGCTTGTCTTGGGGTTTTGGGTGCATTTGGGATCTTGTCCCCAGCAGCAAGGGGCCTGGAAAGGCCACCAAAGCAGTTCTGGCATCTCGCATCCCTCTCCTCATCTCTTGGCCACCAAATTCTTCCACCCAAGAAGCCGGAACCTTGTCCTCTCAGCCCACCAGTGAATGGTATCTTCAGGGGTCTTCTCTGGGTATTCTTAGGGGTCTTCCCCGAACTTGCCCAAGCGCTCCAGTCCAATGATACATGGAGTCACGCCTCATTCTGGGCAGAGGGATCTGGAGGTCCCCTCTTCTCCTGGCACCCTGGCCTGTCTTCTGCTCTCCTCAGGTGACTTCGTTGGCCTCAGGGCTCAGAGGGCAGACCCCTGCCACATCCAGGGGTTTCGGGCGCTCAGGCCAACCTTGACGCAGCACTTTAATTATCGCGTGCAGCACGAAATCCAATGGACCCGCAGAAAGCCTGTTCACGACGTCTCTGTGACGTTCATTTGTTCAGTAGCCCATTCATGAAAGTTCACTTGGCAGTGTGTGTACTCTTCCCAATCACCCTCAGAGTGGCCAATTGCGTGAGCCCTGGCCTGTGGTTCAGATATGATACCTGTGCATCTTTTTTTGTGGTAGCGAAGGGCGGAGGGAGTACAAGGGGATGGTGCCCGGAAATCCTGGGATTCACATCAGCGGTACCATACTGCCATCAAGTGGTTTCGCTGTGCTCATCGCGAACCCTGCAAGCTCCTTTACAGCCTAGGAGATCGACAGAGGCTTGAAGACATGCACAAAGTCTTTGAGTCCGCGTCCCGAAGGTGAAGAGGTTGGCCAGGTGCTGACCAACGTAGGAAGATGTAGAGACGGGCTTCTGACCACAAGAAATAGGGCTCTCGGGTCCCAGTCCCTCATAGGAAGCCAAGACTCAGGACCATGGCGGCCGCCATGTCTGGGCGGGATTAGAGAAAGCTGCCAGAAAGGCCATTGGCCTGTCCTGTGTGTTTAGTACAGGTGGTGCGTCAAGTGCTCTAAGTCCTTCCTGAGGTCCGTGCCAGAGTCATGTGCCAAGTCCTACAGACGGGTGCTGAGCTGGAGATTCGGATTGGACCTCAGCCCCAAATGGTCTCAGACTGACCCTCTAGTCAGGGCACACCATTGTAGTTCAAGAACCTGCTGAGCGCATGAGCCTCTGTGTGTGTGTGTGTGTGGGGGGGGGGGTGGTGGTGGTAGGGGGGTGTGTGGGTGTGTATGTCCAAGGGCGCTCTTGGAGGAGCGGTGTCTTCCGAGGGGGCAGTGCGTGGAGCGCTTAGGCACGGGGCGTTCTGGCGGTGAAGTGAAGGACTTGATGTCTATCACCTTAATCCAGAGGATGATTTCCTATCCAAATATGCATCCTTGCCGCCTATGACCTGCTCTGAGGGTAAGCAGACAGTGCCGAATGGGCGTGGGAACTCTCTGTCCCAGGGAACGGGAAGGGCCCGTGTGGGACACTGTGTGGCCAGGGACGCAGGATCCCTTTTAGGCGCGAGCCCAAGGCTGCCACACACACCTCTTCACTCTAACCTGCGCTGCTCATCTGGACTCTGCCTTGTCTGGGACCAGCACCCCTATGAGTGCGCAGGCGCGCAACAGCCCAGGGGAAATGCTCCAGAGTGTCAAGAATAGGGAGTCCTCAGTGGGATCCCGCCTCCTCTCCTTTCCCCGAATCCCTATTGGTCGGGTCCCAGGCCTCTGGAGGGCGCTCCAAATATGGAACCCACAGGTAGACCTGGCTCCCACAACCAGCACAATCCCCCAAGCCCCAGGCTTCAGTAGGTGCTGGAGCTGCTGAGCTGAGAACATGGCTGCCCCTGAGGCCATGCCCCTTCAGGCTAGGGAAGCCCAGGATCCCAGCTGGGCTGGAATGGCTTCTTCTAGAGCCCACCCTGTGGCTTCCTTCTCCACTGTGCAGGTGTGCTGGGGACCCATACCAGCCCCACAATGCTCTGTGGTCCCCAAACCCAGCCCGCCTGGGGACCGCCACAGGCTTTCCCAAGGGGGTCCTCTGGCACAGGGGCCCTGTGCTGCAGGTGCGGCTGGAAAAGTGTTCCGCTGGATGGCACTGTGGTTCCACAGATCTATCCTTCGGGGAGCCTGGCCTCTCCCTCTGCCTTTTGTGGATCAAGAAAGGTGCAAGGAGCCCTGACTGGTTTGGCTAAGTGGATCGAGCATTGGCCTGCGGACTGAGAGGTCCCAGGTTCGATTCTGGTCAAGGGCATGTACCTTGGTTATGGGCACATCCCTAATAGGAGGTGTGCAGGAGGCAGCTGGTTGATGTTTCTCTCATCAATGTTTCTAACTCTCTATGCCTCTCCCTTCCTCTCTGTAAAAAATCAATAAAATTATATTTTTAAAAAAAAGGGTGCAAGGAAGCTCCAGAGCCTTACAAGTCTACCCAGCCCCTCTGCTTGTCTTGGGGTGTTGGGGAGAATTTGGGGTCTTGTCCCCAGCAGGAATGGGCCTTGAAAGGCCACCAAAGCAGACCTGGCATCTCGTATCCCTCTCCTCATCTCTCTGGGCCACCAAATTCCCCCATCCAAGGAGCCGGAACCTTGTCCTCTCTACCCACTCGTGAACGGTATGGTCAGGGGTCTTCTCCAACCATGCCCAAGCGCTCCAGTCCCATGCAACATGGAGTCACAGCTGGCTATGGGCAGAGGGACATGGGGGTCCCCTCTTCTCCTGGCACCCTGGCCTGTCTCCTAATCTCATCAGGTGGCCTGAGTCAAGTTTCAGGGCTCAGGCTGCCAGCCTCTACCCACATACACCGGTTTCATGTGGTCAGTCCAATCTTGGTGGCAGCACTTTGTTTGTCATCAGCAAATCCAGTGGACAGGCAGACAGTTGATTCAGAAGCTCTCCGTGAAGGTCATTTGTTCAGTAGCCCTTTCAGGAAAGTTCACTTGGCAGTGTCTGTACTCTTCCTGATCACCTCAGAGTGGCCAGTTTGGTGAGTCTTCGACTGCTGTTCAGATATGATACCTGTGTACCTTTTATTTGGTAGTGATGGTCGGAGTGAGAGTATTTGGATGGTGCCAGGGAAGTGCCTGATTCACTTTAGAGGTGCAGTACTGCCATCAAGCAGTATAGATTTGTTCCTCCCACCAATCCTGCACTATCCTTTCTAGCATCGGAGACTGAAAAGGACGTGAAGTCATGAACAGGGGTTATGAATCTGTCGTTCAAGAGATTGTCCAGGTCCTGGCTGTGTCAAAGTAGCTGTAGAGTCAATCACTGGGTGTCATGTGGAAAGACGCATCATGGGGGTACATGTCCACCTCCTCACAGAAAGCCAAGACTCAGGACCATGGCTGTCACCATGTCTGGGTAGTACTAGAGAAAGATGCCAGAAAGAACCTAGGCCTAACTGGTTGGTATAGTATAAGTGCCAGTTCATGTGCTTAGGACCCTCATGGCTGCCTTGTGTTGCCAAAGGAGTCCTGGTCTCAGGCTTTAGGCATTTTGTTGAGTCACTTCCTCTAGGAGCAGAAGTAGGTTCATCTTTGATGGGCAGTGTTCCTAATACTTGTTCTAGTCTATGGTGAATTTAATGGTAATTCCATTACAGTAATTGGGTCTGTTGTCTTTATCCATAGAGTAGGGAGCCTGGCTATATAGTTCCATGTGGTCAAGGTGAATATAATGTGGTGTAGGAATTGCTATGTCATAGTCCAATGATTTGTAGAGGGACAAGGGCCATTCATTTTTTCCCTTTCTTTAAAATATTACTTATCACAGTGTACTTAAGGATCAGTTTGTTTTATCGAAATTTGCGACACATGTGCTATTGCTCCCAAACACCATTAAATCATAACCACAGAAAATTTTATTTGTATTTTTATATTTTACAACAAAAATCCAAAGTTCTTATTAGGAGTAAGTTTAAAGAAAGCCCATATAGTTATACTTGTACCCACAGAACCTTAATCTTGGCAGTTAGAAATAAATACCGTTATTGTGTTTTCTCTTTCTGGATCCCCCCGTCCCTGAAACTTAATTAGTATTATGTGGAAAATCTACTCAGACATTTTAAAAATAATATTGGAAAATACAACTTACCATATAACCAGGTTTTACTGTACTGGTCAATAGTGTTAAGTATCTGTTATGCTATAGATCTCTAAAATGTTTCTGCTGTAGTAATATATAGAAATGTTTGAAAATGTCTAAGAATGTTTTTAAATGTTTGAGGTAACTTTCCTTGAAACTTAAAGCATGATATTAAGGACACATTCCCCACTGCCCTGAAGCGTGTGTCCCTCATAGATAATGATTTGAACTTCAGTAACTGATTCAGAGTGACTTATCAAGATAACCATTTGAGTGAATGATGTACTCTACCTAGATAACCATATGTAGCCCCTCGTCCTGTTTGAGATTAACATATGTGCATTGACTTAATTCATTGATAGCCACCTGAACTGCTGCGGATGTGGTACAGGCTTTAAAAATGGGGATCCTGACCAGTCAAATGCTCCTGTGTCGAGACAGCCACACAGGCACGTCCTCTTGTCAGTCGGGCAAGCGATGCCACTCCACGCTCCTCTTCCTGCCAGATGGCAGAAGAATGGCCAGTACCTCCTGATTGAGACGCGACCAAGCTCTCAGGTGAGGAAGGCTGGACCCCTACATCCGGACTGGGACGGCACCACCGGGATCCCCCATTAAGCCTGCACCTGTAGCATCAGGAACTTGTGTGAGTAATAAAGTGCTGTGTGATTTGCAACTGCATGTGTTTTGCTGGGAGCCGGTCCATCCTTGCTGTTTCAAGGGACCTAGCATATATGGCATACGGTTCTTAATATGTTTGCTCCCCTTAGCGCTGTGTGTTTTAACCAAGGTCACCTCTCCGAGAAAGGTTGTTTCCCAGGTAGGGATTTTTCCCTGAAGTTAGGGAGGGGATGAAACTCCTTAACTAAGTGCCAGGCTGGTAGTTAATCACTTTAACTACAAACAATCATGCTTAAGCTACATAATCTTTACTCCCTGGAATGGAGATAAGAAACGCCCTAACCTTTGTAATAGAAATTGACAGGATTAAAATCAACTGGTATAAATACGGATGTAACAAGACAATAAACAGCAGAACCTCTCTGGAGATCGAGACCAGAACTTGGCTGGAGATCCTGGCTAGGCTGCTGATCAACTGAACGCTGTCTCCGTGTCATTCCTTCTTCGCCGACTCCATCTACGCCTTTGGGAACCCCTGGACCCTCTGGGGTTGGACCCCGGCAGTGTTTCATGTGCTGTAATTAACTGTAACTCCGGCAGTTAATTAAATTATTTTGCGTACACTTAAAGTTTAAATTAAAGCTTCTGGTCTTTTCGGTCCTAGGCCTGCCCTTGGTCCTGCTTACGTAGAGTAGCCTCTTTGCTAGCAACTACTTGAATGTCCCACACCTGCACAGTTCAAGTTCATCTCAAGGGATGCCTTAGATAAACACCCCAGATCCTTTCCCAGGATGTACATGGGACAGTTTCCATCTTTCAAAAGTGATCTCTATATAGTTTAAACAACAAGTCTCTGTTTTCAATCATCCCAGTTACTGGTATTCACCATTTTATTTAGTTTTTTTATTATTAATTTGGCCACTTGACATAACCATATATATGTGGAATACTAATAGTATTTTTTATGTGTCTGGCCTATTTCACTTGCATATTGTCCTCAAGTTCATCCATGTTGTTTCATGTGACCAGATTGCCTTCCTTTTTAAAAAAAAAAAAAAATTCTTTATTGTTGAAAGTATTACTTATGTCTCCTTTTCCCCCCATTGATCCCCTCTAGCCTGTCCCCACACAACTCCCTGGATCTCACCACCCCATTTTCTGTGTCCATGGGCCATACTGACTTTTTTTAAATCTTTATTGTTCAGATTATCAAAGAGGTTCCTTTTTCCCCCTCATAGCTCCCCTCCACCCGGTTCCCACCCCACCCCAGGCCCTCGCCCCCGCCCCCCCCTCCACTATCCGCTTCCATAGGTTCAAGCTCTTTTTTTTTTAACTTCCTTTTTTTGTTTACTAAATATTTATTGTTCAGATTATTACATTTGTTACTCTTTTTTCCCCCCATAGCTCCCCTCCACCCAGTTCCCACCCCACCCTCTGCCCTTACCCCCCCCCCCACTGTCCTCATCCCTAGGTGCACAATTTTTGTCCAGTCTCTTCCCGCATCTCCCACACCCCTTTCCCCACCAAGAATAGTGAGTCCATTCCCTTTCTATGTCCCTGATTCTATTATAATCACCAGTTCATTCTGTTCATCAGATTATTTATTGACTTGATTCTTAGAGTCACTTGTTGATAGATGCATATTTGTTGTTCATAATTAGTATCTTTACCTTTTTCTTCTTCCTCTTCTTAAAGGATACCTTTCAGCATTTCATGTAATACTGGTTTGTTAGTGATGAACTCCTTTAGCTTTTCCTTATCTGTGAAGCTCTTTATCTGACCTTCAATTCTGAATGATAGCTTTGCTGGATAAAGTAATCTTGGTTGTAGATTCTTGGCATTCATCACTTTGAATATTTCTTGCCACTCCCTTCTGGCCTGCAAAGTTTCTGTTGAGAAATCAGCTGACAGTCGTATGGGTACTCCCTTGTAGGTAACTGAGTTTCTTTCTCTTGCTGCTTTTAAGATTCTCTCTTTGTCTTTTGCTCTTGGCATTTTAATTATGATGTGTTTTGGTGTGGTCCTCTTTGGATTCCTTTTGTTTGGGGTTCTCTGCGCTTCCTGGACTTGTAAGTCTATTTTTTTCACCAGGTAGGGGAAGTTTTCTGTCATTATTTCTTCAAATAGGTTTTCAATATCTTGATCTCTCTCTTCTTCTGGCACCCCTATAATTCTGATGTTGGTACGCTTGAAGCTGTCCCAGAGGCTCCTTACACTATCTTCGTATTTTCGGATTCTTTTTTCATTTTGCTTTTCTGGTTGGGTGTTTTTTGCTTCTTCGCATTTCAAATCTTTGCCTTGATTCTTGCGCTCCTCTGATCTGCTGTTGCGAGTCTGTATAATATTCGTTATTTCAGTCCGTGTATGCTTAATTTCTAGTTGGTTCTTCATCACAACATCGAGGGTCTCATTAGATTTCTTGAGGATCTCAATAACTTTATCGGCGGCTTCTAGAGAGTTCTTGAGAGACCTTAAAAGTGTGGTTCTGAACTCAATATCCTCCATTGACAGTTTTTTCCTGTTTCTTTGTCTCCGTATTTTTTATGCTTTCTTGGTGCACCCCCTAGTGGTCTTTGTGCACAGTCTTGTTGTAATTTAAGCCTTGATTGTTGTAGTTAATACTAGGGGGAGTTGACCTCCAGGCCAACTGGCTGTGAGAATCAGCTGTGTCTGCAGTGGGAAAACTTCTGTCCTCTAGGAAGGTTCTAATCTAGCCTTTGCCTGAGGCTATCTGGCAAATGGCTCTGCACAGGGCTTGGGCAGGGCAGGCCACACGGGATCAACAGAGTGGGTGGAGGGAGCAGTTATGGCTTCTCTCAGTCCCTTCCCCAAAGGCTCTGCCTCTCAGAGTCCCAGCAACCGCTTCAAACCTCAGAGAGAAAGCTGCCCTCGTGTTCCGACCGATGCCAGATAGTCCCGCTTCTCCCGTTTGAGTCTGGGTCCCTAGAGACTCACCCAGAACTGCAGCTCAGAATCTGAGACTCCCTCCTGATTGAAAACGACAACCGCGTCCTCAGCTACCAGCCCGCTCCTCCGCGCGTACCTCCACACCTTTGTATTTTCCGCACTGCGCCTCCTCTGAGTCTTGTATGCTGTTCTCTTTCCTTCTAGTTGAAGAATTTCCCCTCAGCCAGTCTTCCTGTGGTTCTGGGCGATGTCCGTTCCGTCTTTTAGTTGTATTTGTGAAGTGGTTGTTCGAGGCAGCTAACTCCGGTGTTTACCTATGTCGCCATCTTGGTTTTCCAGTTCAAGCTCTTTGTCCAATCTATTCCCACATCCCCACATCCCCTTCCCCCCGAGAATTGTCAGTCTGCTCCTTTTCTTTGCCCCTGATTCTATTCCATTCACCAGTTTATTCTGTTCATCAGATTTTATATTCATTTGATTTTTAGATTAACTTGTTGATAGATATGTATTTGTTGTCACTTTTTTGCTCATAATTTTTTAACTTTACCTTTTTCTTCTTCCTCTTCTTCTTAAAGAATACCCTTCAGCATTTCATTTAATACTGGTTTGGTGGTGATGAACTCCTTTAGCTTTTTCTTGTCTGTGAAGCTCTTTATCTGATCTTCAATTCTAAATGATAGCTTTGCTGGGTAGAGTAATCTTGGTTGTAGGTTCTTGCTGTTCATCACTTTGAATATTTCTTGCATTCCCAGCTGTGTTGCAAGTTTCTTTTGAGAAATCAGCTGGCAGTTGTATGAGTACTCCCTTGTAGGTAACTAACTGTTTTTCTCTTGCTGCTTTTAATATTCTCTTTGTCTTTTGCCTTTGGCATTTTAATTATGATGTGTCTTGGTGTGATCCTCTTTGGATTTCTCTTGTTTGGGGTTCTCTGCACTTCCTGCACTTGTAAATAAATTTCTTTCACCAGGTAGGGGAAGTTTTCTGTCATTATTTCTTCAAATAGGTTTTCATTATCTTGCTCTCTCTCTTCTTCTGGCACCCTCATAATTTGGATCTTGATACACTTGAAGTTGTCCCAAAGGCTCCTTACACTATCTCCATATTTTTGGATTCTTTTTTCTCTTCCACTTGGGTGTTTTTTGCTTTCTCATATTTCAAATCTTTGACTTGATTCTTGGGGCCCTCTAGTCTACTTTTGAATCTCTGTGTATTCTTTATTTCAGTCAGTGTATGCTTAATTTCTGACTGGTCCTTTTCCATTTTATTGGCATTCTCACTTAGATTATTTAAGGTCTCACTAAGTTCATTGGAGGTTTCTAGAAGATTCTTGAGTAACCTTATAACTGGTTTGAACTCTATATCCAGTATTTTGCTTTCATCCATTTTTTTTGTGATACCTTTCTTTGTCTCCACATTTTGGCTGCTTCCCTGTGTTTGTTTCTATGTACTGGGTAGCTTCTAAGTCTCCTTGAGTTGATAGAGTGGCCTTGTGTGGCCACTCTATAGGGCCCAGTGGCTCAGCCTCCCCAGTCACCTAAGGTGGACACTCTCGGTGCACCCCTTTGTGGGAGTGTGCACAGTCATGTTGTAGTTAAGCCTTGATTGCTGTTGGTGTCACTGGGAGGAATTGACCCACAGGCCAATTGGCTATGAGGACCAGCTGTATCTACAATGGAAGAGCTGCTGTGCAGGAGACACCCTTATAGGGCAGGACTTGTTCAGTGGGGCTTTGGGGCTCACTGAGTCTGCCCCTGGAGTGTGTCACTTATGGTTGCGAAGAGTTGTGATTTGTTATGGTCTCACACTGACCACTGGGTACACTGGCTCTTGGATCTCCAAGGAGGTGCAAAGTCAGCCACTGCCTGTGGCTGCCCAGCAGGAACTACAGAGAGATCTGCAGATTCTTCCTCTTTGTATGGGGTTTGGAAGTGCCCAGATGAGGCCGAGCTGTGTTGCAAGACAGACTGCTGCTGTGGGATTGCTTTGGGGCTCCCTCACCCAGCTGCTGCTTGTTTGACAGGTGTTAGGCTGAGAAAGGACAGGCCATTCATATGTAAAGGCTGCTGCACACAGCTTGAGGGAGGTTGTAAATTGGGTGGGGCAGGGTCTCAGGGAATCACCAAGGTGGATCAAACAGCAATGATTGCCAGTCAGCCCTGCACCAGAGAGTTCCCCGCACAGGAACAATGACCGCTGTGTGCACCTTCATCTGAAAGAAAGCCGTCCTCGCATTCCTGTCCCGATGCCAGACAGTCCAGTTTTTCCTTGTATGTGTCTGGGTCCCCCCGAGTCTCGCCCAGCAGAACAAGAGTTCAGAGCAAGCGAGAGTTTATATCTCCCTCCTGATTAAAAAAGCAGTGCACCTGGCTGCCAGTCCATTCCGCATCACCGCACCTTCTTCCAATCTCAATGTGCTTTCTTCTTTACCTCTTCAGTTGTAGAACTTCCACTCAGCCAACTTTCCCATGGTTGTGGATGAGAGTTGTTATGTCTTTTAGTTGTAATTTTGATGTGGTTGTGAAAGGCATCAAATACAGGAGTTTATCTATGCCACCATCTTAGTTCCTATGCCTTTCTTTTAAGAGGTGAATAATATACCATTTTGTGGATATACCATATTTTGTTTTTTCATTCATCTGAAAAATATGGTTTTTCAATACCATATTTTGCCACATTGGGGGTCTTTCTTCCTCTACATTATAGTGCTGTTATAAAAATGAGTTTGTAAACATCTCTTCAAAACTCTGCTTTCAATTATTTTGTATATGTACCTAGAATTGAAATTGCTTGGTCATATGGTAGTTCTATTTTCAATTTTTTTATGATTTACCACACTGTTTTCCATAGTGGTAGATTCATTTTATAATACTACCAACTGTGCACAAGAGTTTGAATGAACATCCTCACCAACAATTGTTAGTTTATTTTTCTGATAATGATATCAGAACTAGTGAGTAGGAATTCTTCCCAGGACCAAGTCTCTCAGAATCATAGAATGAAGCAACAGACCAGAGGAGTTCAAACAAGGCAGGAGTTTATTGCAAACAAACATAGGCTCCCCACTCGGGAAGAAAATTTAAATGGATTGCCCCCAAAGCATTCTGCTCTTCCCCTTAATCTGGTAAAGGCCTACTCTTTGTTTATCTGTGCTGCTCTCTGATTGGTTCCTAGCCTTTTTGCAACATTTTGTTTTGCACTTGCAAGAAAAACATCTTTGTTTCATGCGGGAAGCCACCGCTTGCCAATACTGTCTCAAGCATGCACCAAGGAATGTGGGAGGCCAGTGGACCTTGAGCGTTAGCAGGGCTGAACCTAGGCACCAATTGTTCATGTTGAGATAGCAGTGGCTCAAAGCAATCTCCTGACTGATAGCCTCCAAGTAAATGTTTACAGGACCTTACTGATCTTTACTGACCTTTGAGACTGTCTGTCTGCTACTTGTTTGCCATGCTTTACTGAGGGCAAGATGTGTCTCTAAAACTGAATAAAAAGAGGATTAGTCCAAATCTCAGTGTGTCTCTTCAATAAAGAGGCTCCACCTGGCCTCCCAATGCCTTCTAAATTCATATTTCTGGGTTGTTTTTTTAAAATTAAATCTTTATTGTTCAGATGATTACAATTGTTCCTCTTTTTCCCCCCATAGCTCCCCTCCACCCGATTCCCACCCCACCCTCTGCCCTTACCCCCCCCCCCACTGTCCTCATCCATAGGTGCACAATTTTTGTCCAGTTTCTTCCCGCACCCCCCACACCCCTTTCCCCGCGAGAATAGTCAGTCGACTCCCTTTCTATGCCCCTGATTCTATTATATTCACCAGTTTATTCTGTTCATCAGATTATTTATTCACTTGATTTTTAGATTCACTTGTTGATAGATGTGTATTTGTTGTTCATAATTTGTATATTTACCTTTTCAGTGTGCTTTTCGCTTTCCTTCTTTCTTTTCTCTTTCAGCATTTCATATAATACTGGATTGGTGGTGATGAACTCCTTTAGCTTTTTCTTATCTGTGAAGCTCTTTATCTGACCTTCAATTATGAATGATAGCTTTGCTGGGTAAAGTAATCTTGGTTGTAGGTTCTTGCTATTCATCACTTTGAATACTTATTGCCACTCCCTTCTGGCCTGCATAGTTTCTGTTGAGAAATCAGCTGGCAGTCATATGGGTACTCCCTTGTAGGTAATAGTCTGTTTTTCTCTTGCTGCTTTTAAGATTCTCTCTTTGTCTTTTGCTCTTGGCATTTTAATTATGATGTGTGGTCCTCTTTGGATTCCTTTTGTTTGGGATTCTCTGTGCTTCCTGGACTTGTAAGTCTATTTTTTTCACCAGGTAGGGGAAGTTTTCTCTCACTATTTCTTCAAATAGGTTTTCAATATCTTGATCTCTCTCTTCTTCTGGCACCCCTATAATTCAGATGTTGGTATGCTTGAAGTTGTCGCAGAGGCTCCTTACACTATCTTGATATTTTTGGATTCTGGTTTTTTTTGCTTTTTTGGTTGGGTATTTTTTGCTTCTTCATATTTCAAATCTTTGACTTGATTCTTGATATCCTTTTGTCTGCTGTTGGATCTCTGTATATTATTCTTTATTTCAGTCAGTGTATGCTTAATTTCTAGTTGGTCCTTTTTCATATCCTCCAGGATCTCACTAAATTTATCGGTGGTTTCTAGAAAATTCTTGGAAAACCTTATAACTGTGGTTTTGAACTCTATATCAAGTAGTTTGCTGTCCTCCATTTCTGTCATTTGTGATCTGTTTCTTTGTCTCCACATTTTGGCTGCTTCCCTGTGTTGATAGAGTGGCTTTGTGTGCTAGGTGTCCTATAGGGCCCAGTGGCTCAGCCTCCCCAATTACCTGAGGTGGACACTCTTAGTGCTCCCCTTTGTGGGCTGTTTTCATAGTCTTGTTGTAGTTAAGCTTTGACTGTTGTTGGTATCACTGGGAGGAATTGACCTCCAGATCAATTGGCTGTGAGAATCAGCTGTGTCTGCAGTGGGAGAACTTCTGTGCTGGAGACACCCTTCTGGGGCAAGAGTTGCTTCAGTGGGGCTTTGGTGCTCACTGAGTGTGTCCCTTATGGATCTGAGGAGTTGTAATCTGGATGGTCCCACTCTGACGACTGGGTACACTGGCTCTTGGATCTCTAAGGAGGTGCTAATTTAGCCTCTGCCTGAGGCTGCCCACCAGGAGCTAGGTAGAGATCTTCAGATTCCTCTTCTTTGTTTGGGGTTTGGAAGTGCCCAGTTGACGTCCAGCTGTGAACCAATGCAAGCTGCTGTGGGGCCTTGGGCCTTATTTTGGATGTTCTGGGTCTCTCTGACCCAGCTGCAGTTTGTTAGGTTATTTTAGATTGCAAAGGACCAGGCCAATCATATGCAGAAGCCTCTGCTCACAGCTTGGGTGGGGGTAGGGTCTCAGGGAATCAGCAGGGCGGAGCAAGCAGCTATGGTTGATGCTCAGTCCAGCCCTAAGAGGCCCTGGGTCTCAGTGTTCCACGGTAATCACTGCAAGCACCTCTGAGAGAAAGCCGCCCTCGAGTTCCGACTGATGCCAGACAGTCCAGTTTCTCCCTGTATGACCCTGGGTCCCAAGAGACTTGCCCAGAACTGGAGTTTGGAGCGGTCGGGAGCTTGAGACTCCCTCCCATTTGAAAAAGGCAACCGCATCCTCAGTTGCCAGCCCTTTCCACGTGCGCCTTGGTACCTCTGTACTTTACTTCCGCACCTCCTCTGAGTCTCAGTGTGCTTTTTTCTTTCCTTCTAGTTGTAGAATTTCCACTCAGCTAGCCTTCCTGTGGTTCTGGATGATGTCCGTTTTGTCTTTATTTGTATTTTTGAAGTGGTTGTGCGAGGCAGCAATTTCCATTGTTTACCTATGCGGCCATCTTGGTTTCTCTCTAAATTCATATTTCTTGTATAGCATTTTCATTTGTGTGTTGGCCCCTCCTTCAGATTCGGAACCCAGCTGCGAAGGTCACAGTAATTGATGTTCGAACAGCAACAAGAGGAGAAGATTCGCCTGAGTGAAAAACAGAGTAAAAAAGAAAAAGTGAAAACTCACCAGAAAGGTGGAAATTCACTGGTGCACAAAGCCCAGTCCAGCTTCAGAGTCGCAACCATAAGTGGATGGGGACATTTCAGTAATCAGCCAGGTTATAATGGGGAAGAATTCGAGTAAAAGGCAAAAACATCATTGTAAGTTTTTAGCTTGCATGCTCAAGGATAAAGGAATTGAGGTGTCAAAAGATACTGTCTTAAATCAGGCTCAAGGTTAATGAGTGCCCTTGTCATCTTTAACTATGTGGGCTCTTGTTTGAACTACTACATGCCCACTTCGTATTGAGAATCAAAAGCCTACAAAACCTAAGGCCCTGGATCCTCCACCTCTGGTGTGGGAAGGCTCATCAACTAGAGAAAATGGGGCCAACAGTCCTTTTATAAAAGCACTCTTTAATTCTTTGTCTGAAAATACCACATGACTCCTTGGGACTAGCAGATTTTAGCTAAAATGACTTCAGATGCCAGTCAATGCTATGGAGAGCAGAATATGATAAGACCTGTAAACAACAGGCTCTTTGTGGGTGTTCACTGGAAACCACCTGGGAGCCCTCTGGGCCTCATTCAGGCTGTAATTCCTGGGCACTATAAAACATCTGAAAGATCCATGAAAAGAACTCTGATTTATTAAGTCTTGCCTATGAGTTATGATGCTTGTGTATGGATTGTTGTTTTATCTGTCCTTATTGTTTGGTTTAATTTGTTTATTGGAAATGTGATTCATTGGACCACATGACTTTTTTCCAATGCTTGACTGTCCAATCCTTGTGATCCTATGTAAATTGGAGACGTTTTATCTTGGTAACTGCAGACAGCAAAGGTATTCAAACAGGCCTTCAGCTTCCATATCTCATACAATGCAGTTTACAGCTAATTTGCCTACAAACGTCAGGTGGTAATGATAATCTGGCCACTCAGTTTATATGCTCTGCACAGGAGACTCACCTCAGAACAAGGGACTCACACAGACTGAAAGTGAAGGCATGGAAAAATACTTATCAAATAGAAATGAAAAAAAAGTAGGGGTAGTAATACTTATATCTGACAAAATAGACCTCAAGGTGAAGACTACAACAAAAGCCAAGAAAGGCCACTTCATAATTCTAAAGGGATCAATACATCAAGAGGATATAACTCTAGTAAACATTTATGTGCCCAATGCAGGAGCACCCAAATACATAAAAATGCTTCTAGAAGATATCAGGGAAGAGATTGACAGCAACACAGTCATAGTAGGAGACTGATATCCCAGTAACATCACTGGATAAATCCTCTAGACAAAAAATTAGCAAGGAAACTTCAATCTTAAACGACTCACTAGATCAGATGGACTTAATCAAAATTGTCAGAACATTCCACCCCAAAACTACAGAATATACAGTCTTCTCAAGTGCACATGAGACATTTTAAAAGATAGACCATATATTGGGTCAATGGCAAAGTCTCGCCAAATTAAAAAAGATTGAAATCATATCAAGAATCTTCTCAGGCCACAATGGCATAAAATTAGAAATCAACTACAGTAAAAAGATTCACAAAAGTTCAAACACTTGGAGGTTGAATAGCATGCTATTAAACAATGAGTGGGTTACCAAAGATATTAAAGAAGAAATTAAAAATATCCTGGAAACAAACGACAATGAAAACACAACAGTTCAAAATCTTTGGGACACAGTGAAAGCAATCCTGAGAGGAAAGGTCATAGCATTACAGGTCTATCTCAAAAAAAAAAAAAAAAGAAAAGAAAAACTGGTAATAAACTAACTCTGCCACTTGAAGAATTAGAAAGAGAGCAACAAGCCCTAACCAGTTTGGCTCGGTGGATAGAGCGTCGGCCTGCGGACTGAAAGGTCCCAGGTTCGATTCCAGTCAAGGGCATGTACCTTGGTTGCAGGCACATCCCCCGTAGGAGGTGTGCAGGAGGCAGCTGATTGATGTTTCTAACTCTCTATCCATCTCCCTTCCTCTCTGTAAAAAATCAATATTTATTTAAAAAAAAAAAGAAAAGCCCAGTGTGAGCAGAAGGAAGGAAATAATAAAGAGCAGAAATAAATGACATAGAGACCAAAAAACAATACAAAAGTGAATGAAACCGAGAGCTGATTCTTTGAAAGGATAAACAAGATTGATGAACCTCTAGCCAGGCTCACCAAGAAGCAAAGAGAGAGGACCCAAATAAACAAAATCAGAAACAAAAGAGGTGAAATAACATCAGACCCCAGAGAAATATGAAGAATCGTAAAAAAAAAAAAAAAAAAATACTATGAGCAACTCTACTCCAACAAACTGCTCAACCTATAAGAAGTGGACATATTCTTAGAAAAATACAACCTTCCAAAACTCAACCAAGAGGAATCAAAAAATCTGAAAATCTGAATAGGCCGGTAAGTATGGAGGACATTGAAGCAGTAATCAAAAAAATTCCAACAAACAAAAGTCTGGGACCAGACAGCTTTAAATGTTTATCAAACATTTAAAGAAGAAATAAAACCTCTCTTCCTCAGACTATTCCAAAAAAATTCAAGGAGAAGGCACACTTCCAAGCTCTTTCTACGAAGCCAACATTACCCTAATCCCAAAACCAGATAAATACGACACAAAGAAAGAGAATTACAGGCCAATATCCATCATGGACATAGATGCAAAATTTCTCAACAAAATTCTAGCAACTCAAATCAAGCATTACATTAGAAAGATAATATACCATGACCAAGTGGGATTTATTCCAGAGATGCAAGGATGGTACAATATCCACAAATCAATAAATGTGATACGCCATATAAACAAACAGATAAAAACCATATAATCATATCCATTGATGAAGAAAAAACATTCGACAAAATACAACACCCTTTCTTGATAAAAACTCTCAGCAAGGTGGGAATAGAAGAATCATACTTTAACATATTAAAAGCCATATATGGCCGAAACCGGTTTGGCTCAGTGGATAGAGTGTCAGCCTGCGGACTGAGAGGTCCCGGGTTCGATTCCGGTCAAGGGCATGTACCTGGGTTGCGGGCACATCACCGGTGGGGGATGTGCAAGAGGCAGCTGATCGATGTTTCTCTCTCATCGATGTTTCTAACTCTCTCTATCTCTCTCCCTTCCTCTCTGTGAAAAATCAATAAAATATATTTAAAAATAAATAAATAAATACCAAAAAAAAATAAAATAAATAAAAGCCATATATGACAAACCACAGCCAACATCATACTCAATGGGAAAAACTAAAACCATTTCTCTTAAGGACAGGAACAAGACAGGCATGCCCACTGTCAGCACTCCTGTTCGACATAGTACTGGAAGTACTAGCCACTGGGATCAGAGAAGAAGAAATAAAATCAACCAAATTGGAAAAGGACAAGTAAAGTTGCCCTTATTCACAGATGACATGATATTGTACATTGAAAACCCCAAAGACGCCATCAAAAAATTATTAGACTTAATAAATGCATTCAGCAATGTAATAGGATACATAATTAACGCCAAGAAATCTATGGAATTTCTATACACCAATAGTAAACTTACAGAAAGAGAGACTTAAAAAGCAATCTCATTTACCTTTGCAACAAAAAATTAAGATACCTACGAATAAACTTAACTAAGGAGTTAAAAGGACTATACGCAGGAAACTACAGGACTCTGGAAAAAAAAAAGATTTAGGAAGACATAAACAGATGGAAGAACATACCGTGTTCATGGATTGGTAGAATCAACATCATCAAAATGTCCATAATACCCAAAGCAATCTATAGATTCAATGCAATCCCCATTAAAATACCAACTGCATATTTCACAGACCAAGAACGAACTCTCCAAAAATTCATCTGCAATTAAAAAAAAGACGCCAAATAACTGTAGCAATCCTGAGAAAGAACAAAGTAGGTGGGATCTCAATACCAGATATCAAGCTGTATTACAATGCCACTGTTCTCAAAACAACCTGGTACTGGCACAAGAACACACATATAGATCAATGGAATAGAATAGAGAGCCCAGAAATCAACCCGAACCTATATGCTCAATTAATAATTGACAAAGGAGGCAAGAACATACAATGGACTCAAGACAGTCTCTTCAATAAAAGGTGATGGGAAAATTGGACAGATACAGGCAAAAAATGAAACTAGACCACCAACTTACACCATACACAAAAATAAACTCAACATGGATAAAGGACTTAAACGAAAGATGGGAAACCATAATATTATTAGAGGAATCCACAGGCAGCAAAATCTCAGACATATGCCTCAGGAATTTCTTCACTGACACAGCTCCTAGGGCAATGGACACTAAAGGGAAAATAAACAAATGGGACTATATCAAAATAAAAAGCTTCTGCACAGCAAAAGAAAACATCAACAAAACAACAAGAAGACCCACAACATGGGAGAACATATTTGCCAATGATATCTCCAATAAAGGTTTAATATACAACATTTATAGGGAACTCATACAACTCAACAAAAGGAAGATAAACAACCCAATCAAAAAAATGGGCAACGGACCTAAATAGACACTTTTTGAAATAGGACATAAGGCTGAGAGACATATGAAAACATGCTCAAAGTCACTTATCATCCGAGAGATGCAAATCAAAACAACAATGAGGTACCATCTCACACCTATCAGAACGGCTATCATCAACAAATCACAAATGCTGGCGAGGATACGGAGACAAAGGCACCCTTCTGTACTGCTGGTGGGAATGCAGACTGGTGCAGCCACTGTGGAGAACAGTATGGAGTTTCCTCAAAAAACTAAAAATGGAACTTCCATTTGACCCAGTGATCTCACTTCTGGGAATATATCCCAAGAAACCAGAAACACCAATCAGAAAGGATATATATGCATCCTTATGTTCATAGCAGCACAATTCACCATAGCTAAGATTTGGAATCAGCCTAAGTGCCCATCAGCAGATGAGTGGATTAAAAAAACTTTGGCACATCTACACTATGGAATACTATGCAGCTGTAAAAAGGAAGGAACTCCTAACATTTGCAACAGCATGGATGGAGCTGGAGAGCATTATGCTAAGTGAAATAAGTCAGTCAAAGAAAGATAAATATCACATGCTCTCACTCATTTGTGGATTATAATGAACAACATAAACCGATGAACAAAAACAGATCTAGAGACAGAGAAGCATCGATCAGATGCTCAAAACTCAGAGGGAAGGCAGGGGAGGGTGGGGTGAGGGGGAAAGATCAACCAAAGGACTTGTACGCATGCATATAAGCACAAGTGATGGATGTGGACAACAGGGGGGAGGGGGAGGGCAGGATTGGGGGGATGAGGGGACATTGGGGGACAAGGACACATTTGTAATATCTTATTCAATAAAGAAAAAAAGAAGAGGAGGAAGAAAAAAAAGGTAAAGATAAAAATTATGAACAACAAATACATATCTATCAACAAGTGAATCTAAAAATCAAGTTAATAAAAAATCTGATGCTTTTTGGGGAAAAATGGCGACAAGCAGGAAGGTAGGGAGGGGGAGAGTGTGAGAGCGCAAGGAAGTGATAGAGGAGTGTGTGGACGCGTGTGGTGTGTGTGTATAAGCCAGGGACAGTTAGATTCTGCAGGTCTCCTAAGGGGATGCTAAACTGGGCAGTCTTAGGCGGTGGAGTCCCGCTCCCTGTGCGGACAATCCTGGGCGGCCAGCACAGGCACGGCGACCATGCCATCTTGGGAAACAGAGCTGCTAGAGACTAGGATCCTGGCCTCAGCACCACCCAGTCTGATCTCAGACGCATACCAGGACCCTGCAGCCACTGGGGACAGAGACCTGTGACCACAGCTACAGACCTGCGGACACCAAAAGTTCAGAAATCCCGGTGGCAGATCCGTGAGTAACAGAGCCCATCCCCCCTTCCCACAGGCTCGTGGGCAGCACCAGAGTAACTAACTGATAGACCCACCCCTTGCCGGGGCCTCAGCGCTCCAGGAACTTTAGCCTGGAAGTGTGTGAGCACCTTGGAACTGATCCCTCATAGGATACAGGAGTCCTGGGCTGGGAGAAAGCTCGCGAACCCCAGGAACTGAGCCTACCCACACTGCCGGCTTCTGAGCCCTGGGCTGGGAGCAAACGCACGAACCCCAGGAACTGACCCTACGCGCACTGCCGGCTTCGGAGCCCTGGGCCGGGAGCAAGCGTGCGAACACCGGGAATTTGTCCCGCTTATCACAGGCCCAGGGACCCCAATTCTCTGCGCAGGAGGCAGCACCAAGCACCAGTGACTTGACTGTGTTTCTTTTCACCTGCGCCTGAGATCCTGATTTCCTGTGCATTCATACTAAGAGCCAGTGACTCCAATTCCTGGTGCAAGGGCACACAGGGACCCTGATTCTCAAGGCAAGGTCGCGCGAAGCAACAGAGACTCTGATACTGGATTCTGGAAAACTCTGACTCCTGGCGCACTCTAGGGGGCTCTGGTTTTCAACACACTTCAGGGGGGTCTCTGTTTCAGCACAGTGCAGGCAGGGTCCCTGATTCTAAGGGCGTGTACGAGGCCACATTGAGCGCTGACAACACTGACTCTGAGCGAGCCTGGTTCCCACCAACCCACAACAACCACACATCTTAGTGTCAGAGCTCTTCAGTGACACTAGGGTTGTGGGAGGCTCCCACTGCACACGGACCATGCCCACGCAACTCGGCGTTTGAACCATCTGGAGATAATCAGAATGAAGAGACAAAACAACACCCAGAGGAAAGACAATGAGGAGTCACCAAGAAAGGACATTAATGGAGTTGAAGCATGCAACATGACAGAAAAAGAATTCAGAATAATGGTTGTACAATTCATTCACCGGATGGATGAGAAAATCAACAACCTATGCAAGAATCAGGAATAATGAAAAGTGATATAGCTACAATCAAAAACACCATGGAAAGTTTCAACAGCAGACTAGAAGAAGCAGAGGACCGAATTAATGAATTAGAAGATAAAGCAGAGAAACAAGCTCAATCTGAACAGCAACGGGAGAAAAAAATTAAAAAGCAGGAGGAGAGCCTAAGGGGCCTTCGGGACAACATGAAACAAAGTAACATACGCATAATAGGGCTGCAAGAAGGACAAGAAGAGCAGCAAGGATTAGAAAATCTATTTGAAGAAATAATGTCAGAAAACTTCCCAGATATGGGAAGAAAAAAGTTACACAAGTACAGAGAGTCCCAGGCAAGATGAATCCCAAAAGACCCACACCAAGACACGTCATAGTAACGATGGCAGAGTGAAACCAAGATGGTGGCATAGGTTAACGCCGGAGATTGCTGCCTCGAACAACCACTTCAGAGATATAACTAAAGGACAGAACAGACATCATCCAGAACCACAGGAAGGCTGGCTGAGTGGAAATTCTACAACTAGGAGGAAAGAGAATATCAGACTCAGAGGAAGCGCAGTGCTGAAGTGAAATACTCAGATTCGGAGTGTGCGCGCGGAGCTGGCTGGCGGCGGAGGGCGCGGTTGTTGTTTTCAATCGGGAGGGAGTTTCAGACTCTGAGCTCCAGATCCAGGCGAGTCTCTAGGGACCCAGACTCAAACAGGAGAAGTGGGACTGTCTGGCTTCGGTCAGAACTCGAAGGCAGCTTTCTCTCCGAGGTTTGCAGCAGTTGCTGGGACTCTGAGAGGCAGAGCCCCTAGGGAGGGAACTGAGAGCAGCCATAACTGCTCGCTCTGGCTCGCCCTGTAGTTCCCCGGGGAGCCACCCCGCCCAAGCCCTGCGCAGCGCCATTTGCCGGATAGCCTCAGGCAAAGGCTAGATTAGCACTGCCCTAGAGATCCAGCACAGAAGCTCTCCCACTGCAGACACAGCTGACTCTCATAGCCAGTTAGCCTGGAGGTCAAATCACCCCTGGTATTACCGACAACAATCAAGGCTAAACTACAAGACTGCGCACAAAGACCACTAGGGGGTGCACCAAGAAAAGATAAAAAAATGCGGAGAAAAAAAACAGGACGCAAATGTCAGAAATGGAAGATATAGAGCTCAAAACCACACCTTTTTTAAAATATATTTTTTATTGATTAAGATATTACATATGTGTCCTGGTCCCCACATTACCCTCTACCCCCCTCCGCTCATGCCCTCACCAACCCCCCCCCCGCTGTCCGTGTCCATTGTCAAAACCACACTTTTAAGGTCTCTAAAGAACTGTCTAGAAGCTGCCTATAAACTTAGTAAGGCCCTCGAAAAGACTGGTGAGACCGCCGATAAATGTAGTGAGATCCTCAAGAAATCTAATGAGACCCTCGATGTTATGATAAAGAACCAACTAGAAATTAAGCATACACGGACTGAAATAAAGAATATTATACAGACACCCAACAGCAGACCAGGGGAGCGCAAGAATCAGGTCAAAGATTCAAAAGACAAAGAAGCAAAAAACACCCAACTGGAAAACCAAAATGAAAAAAGAATCCGAAAATACGAAGATAGTGTAAGGAGCCTCTGGGACAGCTTCAAGCGTACCAACATCAGAATGATAGGGGTGCCAGAAGATGAGAGAGAGCAAGATATTGAAAACCTATTTGAAGAAATAATGACAGAAAACTTCCCCCACCTGGTGAATGAAATAGACTTACAAGTCCAGGAAGCGCAGAGAACCCCAAACAAAAGGAATCCAAAGAGGACCACACCAAGACACATCATAATTAAAATGCCAAGAGCAAAAGACAAAAAGAGAATCTTAAAAGCAGCAAGAGAAAGAAACCCAGTTACCTACAAGGGAATACCCATACGACTGTCAGCTGATTTCTCAACAGAAACTTTGCAGGCCAGAAGGGAGTGGCAAGAAATATTCAAAGTGATGAATGCCAAGAACCTACAACCAAGATTACTTTATCCAGCAAAGCTATCATTCAGTATTGAAGGTCAGATAGAGAGCTTCACAGATAAGGAAAAGCTAAAGGAGTTCATCACCACCAAACCAGTATTATATGAAATGCTGAAAGGTCTTCTTTAAGAAGAGGAAGAAGAAGAAAAAGGTAAAGATACAAATTATGAACAACAAATATGCATCTATCAACAAGTGAATCTAAGAATCAAGTGAATAAATAATCTGGTGATCATAATAGAATCAGTGACATAGAAAGGGACTGGAGTGACTATTCTTGGGGGGGGGAAGGGGTGTGGGAGATGCGGAAAGAGACTGGACAAAAATCGTGCACCTATGGAAGAGGACAGTGGGTGGGGAGTGAGGGCGGAGGGTGGGGCGGGAACTGGGAGGAGGGGAGTTATGGGGGGAAAAAAGTAGAACAAATGTAATAATCTGAACAATAAATATTTAATTAAAAAAGAAGAAGAAAAAATAATGATGGCAAATGTACAAGACAAAGAGAATCTTAAAGGCTGCAAGAGAGAAACAGAGAGTTACCTACAAAGGATCCCCCATTAGATTATCAAATGATTTCTCAACAGAAACACATCAGGCCAGAAAAGAATAGATGGAAATTTACAAAGTGATGCAAAGCAAAGGACGGAATCCAAGAATACTCCATCCAGCAAGGCTATCATTCAAAATTGAAGGGGAAGTAAGAAGCTTCACAGACAAAAAAAGTCTAAGGGAGTTTATCACCACCAAGCCAGCAATGCAAGAAATGGTAAAGGGACTGGTGTAAAATGAAGAACTAAAAAGCCCAGACAGAAAACAGCCACACACACAAAAAAAATAGAAATGGCTACAAACAAGTACCTTTCTATAATAACTTTAAAGGTAAATGGACTAAATGGTCCAATCAAAAGACATCGAGTGGCTGAATGGATAAAAAAAATGACCCATATATTTGCTGTCTACAAGAGACCCACCTCATTAGAAGGGACTCACACAGACTGAAAGTGAAGGGATGGAAAAATATCTTTCAGGCAAATGGAAATGAAAAAAAAGCTGGGGTAGCAATACTTATGTCAGACAAAATAGACCTCAAGGTGAAGGCCATAACAAGAGATAAGGAAGGCCACTTCATAATACTAAAGGGATCAATACAACAAGAGGATATAACCCTGATAAACATATATGCACCCAATGTAGGAGCACCCACATACATAAGAATACTCCTGGAAGATATCAGGGGAGAGATCGACAACAATACAATCATAGTAGGGGACTTTAATACACCACTGACATCACTGGATAAATCCGTTAGACAAAAACTCAGCAAAGAAACAGCAATCTTAAATGACTCACTAGATCAGATGGACTTAATTGACATCTTCAGAACATTTCACCCCAAAGCCACAAAATATACGTTCTTCTCAGGTGCTCATGGGACATCTTCAAAAATAGAGCACATATTGGGTCACAAACAAAGTCTCCCCAAATTCAAGAAGATTGAAATCATACCAAGCATCTTCTCAGACCACAAGGCCATAATATTAGAAATAAACTACAATAAAAACAACTCAAAATACTCAAACACTTGGAACCTGAATAGAACGTTATTAAATATTGATTGGGTTAACAATGAGATCAAAGAAGAAATTAAAAACATCCTGGAAACTAATGACAATGAAAACAGAACAATCCAAAACCTATGGGACGCAATGAAAGCAGTTCTGAGAGGGAAGTTTATAGCTCTACAGGCCTATCTCAACAAACAAATAAAAATGGTAGTAAATCATCTAAATCTACAGCTCAAAGAATTAGAAAGAGAGCAACAAGAAAAGCCCAGAGTGAGCAGAAGGAAGGAGATAATAAAGATTAGAGCAGAAATAAATGACATAGAGACCAAAAAACAATACAGAAAATCAATGAAACAAAGAGCTGGTTCTTTGAAAGGATAAACAAGATTGACAAACCTCTAGCCAGACTCACCAAGAAGCAAAGAGAAAGGACCCAAATCAACAAAATCAGAAATGATAGAGGCGAAATAACAACAGACCCCACAGAAATACAAATGATTGTTAAAAAATACTATGGACAGCTCTACTCCAACAAACTAGACAACCTGGAGGAAATGGACATATTCCTAGAAAAATACAACATTCCAAAACTTAATCAGGAAGAATCTAAAAATCTCAATAGGCCAATAACTATGGAAGAAATTTAAGCAGTCATCAAAAAGCTTCCAGCAAACAAAAGCCCAGGACCAGATGGCTTCACAGGGGAGTTTTACCAAACATTCAAGGAAGAACTAAAACCTATCCTCCTCAGACTACTACAAAAAATCCAAGACGAAGGAACACTTCCAAGCTCATTCTATGAAGCCAGCATCACCCTAATACCAAAATCAGGTAAAGACAACACAATGAAAGAGAATTACAGGCCAATATCCCTCATGAACATAGATGACAAAATCATCAACAAAATCTTAGCAAATCGGATCCAGCAGTACATCAGAAAGATCATACACCACGACCAAGTAGGATTTATCCCAGGGATGCAAGAATGGTACAATATCCGCAAATCAATAAACGTGATACATCACATAAACAAATTGAAAGAAAAACACCACATAGTCATATCAATTGATGCAGAAAAAGCGTTTGACAAAAATTCAACACCCATTTTTGATAAAAACTCTCAGCAAGGTGGGAATTGAAGGATCATACCTCAACATAATAAAAGCCATATATGACAAACCCACAGCCAACATCCTACTCAATGGACAAAAACTAACACCATTTGCCTTAAGAACAGGAACAAGACAGGGATGCCCACTCTCACCACTCCTGTTCGACATAGTACTGGAAGTATTAGCCACTGCAATTGGACAAGAAGAAGAAATAAAAGGCATCCAGATTGGAAAAGAAGACGTAAAACTGTCCTTGTTTGCAGATGACATGATATTATACTTTAAAAACCCTAGAGACTCCATCAATAAACTATTAGACTTAAGAAAAGAATTCAGCAATGTAGCAGGATACAAAATTAACGCCAATAAATCTATGGCATTTCTATACACCAATAGTGAATGTGCAGAAAGAGAGACTAAAAAAGCAATCCATCGCACCAAAAAAATTAAGCTACCTAGGAATAAACTTAACTAAAGAGGTAAAAGACCTTTCTCAGAAAACTACAGGACGTTGAAAAAAGAGATAGAGGAAGACATAAAGAGATGGAAGAACATACCATGTTCTTGGATTGGTAGAATCAACATCATTAAAATGTCCATACTGCCCAAAGCAATCTATAAATTCAACGCACTTCCCATTAAAACACCAATGGCATATTTCACAGACCTAGAACGTACTCTCCAAAAATTCATCTGGAATAAAAAAAGACCCCGAATAGCTGCAGCGATTCTGAGAAAGAACAAAGTAGGTGGGATCTCAATACCAGATATCAAGCTGTATTACAAAGCCACTGTTCTCAAAACTGCCTGGTACTGGCACAAGAACAGACATATAGATCAATGGAATAGAATAGAGAACCCAGAAATTGACTTAAACCACTATGCTCAATTAATATTTGACAAAGGAGGCAAGAACATACAATGGAGTCAAGATAGTCTCTTCCATAAATGGTGTTGGGAAAATTGGACAGATACATGCAAGAAAATGAAACTAGACCACCAACTTACACCATACACAAAAATAAACTCAAAATGGATAAGGGACTTAAATATATGACGGGAAACCATACAAATACTAGAAGAATCCAAAGGTAACAAAATCTCAGACATAGGCCGAAGCAATTTCTTCACTGATACAGCTCCTAGGGCATTGGAAACTAAAGAGAAAATAAACAAATGGGACTACATCAAAATAAAAAGCTTTTTAACAGCAAAAGAAACCATCAGCAAAACAACAAGAAAACCCACTGTGTGGGAAAACATATTTGCCAATGTCATATCTGATAACGGCCTAATCTCCAAAATTTATAGGGAACTCATACAACTTAACAAAAGGAAGATAAACAATCCAATCAAAAAATTGGCAAAGGATCTAAATAGACTCCTTTCAAAAGAGGACATTCAGAAAGCCAAGAGACATATGAAAACATGCTCAAAGTCACTAATCATCCGAGAGATGCAAATCAAAACAGCAATGAGGTACCATCTCACACCTGTCAGACTGGCTATCATCAACAAATCAACAAACGACAAGTGCTGGAGAGGATGTGGAGAAAAAGGAACACTTGTGCACTGCTGGTGGGAATGCAGACTGGTGCAGCCACTATGGAAGACAGTATGGAGTTTCCTCAAAAAACTAAAAATGGAACTCCCATTCGACCCTGTGATCCCACTTCTAGGAATATATCCCAGGAATCCAGAAACACCAATCAGTAAGGGTATATGCACCCCTATGTTCATAGCAGCACAATTCACCATAGCTAAGATCTGGAAACAGCCTAAGTGCCCATCAGTAGATGAATGGATTAGGAAACTGTGATACATCTACACAATGGAATACTATGCTGCTGTAAAAAAGCAGGAACTCTTACCATTTGCAACAGCATGGATGGAACTGGAGAGCATTATGCTAAGTGAAATAAGCCAGTCAATGAAGGAAAATTACCACATGATCTCACTCATTTCTGGATAATAAAGACCATTAGAAATTTATGAACAATAATAGATACAGAGGCAGAGCTGCCTCGAACAGACTGTCAAACTACAGCAGGAAGGCCGGGGAGGGTGGGAGGGCAGGAGGCGGGTGAGTAAGAGATCAACCAAAGGACTTGTATGCATGCATATAAGCACAACCAATGGACATAAGACACTGGGGGGTAGGGGAGGCCAGGGGATTGTCAAGGGCTGGGGAGAAAAAAAGGAGACATATGTAATATTCTTTGTAATACTTTAAGCAATAAAAAAAAGAAAGAAAGAAAGAAAGAAAGAACGAAAGAAAGAAAGAAAGAAAGAAAGAAAGAAAGAAAGAAAGAAAGAAAAAAATGATAAAATCTGATGAACAGCCCTAGCTGGCTTGGCTCAGTGGATAGAGTGCCAGCCTGAGGACAGAAGGGTCCCAGGTTCGATTCTGGCCAAGGGCACATGCCTGGGTTGTGGGCTCGATACCCAGTAGGGTGTGTGCAGGAGGCAGCCGATCAATGATTCTCGCTCATCATTGGTGTTTCTATCTCTCTCTCCCTCTCCCTTCCTCTCTGAAATCAATAAAGAAATATATTTTTTAAAAATCTGATGAACAGAATAAACTGGTGAATATAATAGAATCAGGGAATAGAAAGGGAGTGGACTGACAATTCTCGGGTGGAAAGGGGTGTGGGGGTGCGGGAAGAGACTGGACAAAAATTGTACACCTATGGATGAGGACAGTGGGGATGGGGGTAATGACAGAGGGTGGGGTGGGAACCGGGTGGAGGGGAGCTATTGGGGGAAAAAAGAGGAACAACTGTAATAATCAGAACAATAAAGATTTTTTTAAAAAAGAAACTAAAAAAAAAAAAAAGACTCGGAGAAGACTGGGGAAAAAAGACAAATAATTATTAAAGTTATGAATAAAAATAGGCCTACGCTTAAAAGCATGGGGATAATGCTTTGTTTAGAGATGTATCCTTGTAAGGGCTTCTTCAAGAGCATTAACCTTGGCTTCTAATTTTTTGTCTATTATTTCTTGGATAGTAAGAGTGAGAGAAATATTCTTTGCTAATTGATCTACATGCTGAGCTGTATGGACTTCCTATACTAAGGCTGTTGTTGCAGTAGCAAGTGATCTTATAATTGTAATGAGTGCAGTTATGTCTAAGACTAATTCTACAATTTTTTTGAGCATGTTAAACCGTTGGTAATTTTTCTAATAGCTTGTAACCCAGAATCATCATACCATGGCATATGCAATTGTACAGGTAACGTTAGATAAGGAGGCTGCTTTACAATAAAATTGTCTGAATAGATAAGCTAGAATCAATACATGTGGTCAAAATACACTTGTGACAGGAAACAGTGAAGATGGTTTCTTTTGTCATCATACCTAGGTTACTGTGAGAATCTTTTCGTAGAAAGACATATGGGGATGGTAGACAAGCTCTAATACGATAAGTTTCTTTGCCATTAGGCGGGGGCTGGAGTCTATAAAGAGTTATAGGCACCGTGGCGGCAATTGCTCTCCACAAGTGATGCTGAGTATACTAGCTCTAATATTGGAGGCTATGGTATATAAGCCCAATGAGTTTGCAGTAAAGCGAAAGTTAAAGGTACCTGACAAGCAATGATAGTGAGCATAGCAATAAACATAGTGGATGGAGTGCACACGGAGCCTTGTTCCTGTAGAAGGTTGCTGGCCTCTTCAGTCAAGGGTTTCAGCTGTCCTCAAGTCAGTGGTTTGGTTGTCCTCTTTGATCTGGCTAGTGGGTGACGTCGGGCTTCCTGAAGCGTCAACGCATTGAATGGCTGGATCAACTGGCCCATCAGGGCCGTGCTTGATGGTGGTGTCGGCTTCCGGCGAGGAGTCAGCTGTCCCCTCTGGGTCGGCTGATATGGATGATACCAGGGAGGAGGAGGAGGAGGAGGCAGAGACAGAGGGCGGTGTGACATAAGGTCGGACTAGACGGTCTTGAATCCACACAGGTGAGTCTATGTCCTGTAGAAATATACAAGCATATCCTCTCCCCCAGGTTAAAAGTACATCAGGTCCCTTCCAGGCTCCTGTAAGTTCTTCATTTGACAAGGGCTTTAGGTTTAGTTAGATCAGGGTTCCAATGTCTGTACATCGGGGAATTTCCCTCAGAATCCACATTTAGTTTATTAATTACAAATAGAGTATGTTGTAGAACATGATGAGGAAAGGAATATTTAAACTCTTTTTCTTGTAATTTTTTAAGTTGTGTTTTTAAAGTTTGGTGAGCCCTTTTCTACTATTGCTTGGCCTTGAGGATTGTAGGATATTCCTGTAGTATGTGTGATGCCGAATGCAGAGCATAAGTTTTTAAAGTCTGTAGAGGTATAGGCAGGCCCATTGTCTGTTTTAAGTGCCCTTGGTATTCCTAGGTAGGAAAAACATTGGAATAAATGTTGACTTACATCTTTAAAGGCTTCTCCTGTGGGTGCAGAAGCAAGGATAACATGAGAAAAGTTATCAATACAAACATGCACATAGCAAAGTTTGCAAAAAGATGGGACATGAGTAATATCCATCTGCCATAAGTCACAGGGTCTAAGTCCTCTTGGATTAACTCCAGTAGAAGGACTAGGAAAATGAGTAAGACAATGGCCGCAGTCACGCACAATACCTTGAGCAGCTTCTCAAGATATGGGATAATATAGTCAGAGAGCAGAAGCATTTTGATGGTGAATGGCATGAGACCACAGGGCTTCTTCTAGAGCTGTACAAACTACTGGGTGAGTTAGTAGATCCGCCAGATAATTTCCTTCGCTTAAGGGTCCTGGTAGGCAGGAATGAGCTCTAATATGTCCAATATAGATAGAAAGCCTTTTCTCATTTATGAATGTAAGTTTTTATGTATTGGTAACAGGAGTAATTGGGCAATTCTCTGGTTGGGCTGAATTTGTATAGTTGTGGTGGGCAGGGAAACTAAAATCTATATTTCTCCTGTGAAGTCTGCATCAACAACTCCTGGGATGACTAAGATCCCCTGTAATGAGGTGGAGCTCCGTCCGAATATTAAACCTACAGTTCCCTCAGGCAGCGGCCCATACACACCTGTAGGAATGGCTGCTACCAGCGAGTCTGGGGTTAGTATTGGGTGGGTGGTGGAATGGAGGTCCAATCCTGCACTGGCTGGGGTTGCCCTGAAGAGGTCACTGACTGATTGAAATTTGCAAAGGGGTTGAGGGCTGATGCCCCTATTATTGCAGGGGCCTGGGGCTGGCCCCCTCTCAAGTTTCTCGATTGAGGTGATGGGATAGAATCTACTTGGGAGAGGTTTGTAGAATTTAAAGGCTGACCATTTTTATGGTATTTTGATCTACATTTCTTTGCCCAATGGAATCCTTTCTGACATCGGGGACAAACAGTTTTTGGAGAATTAATATTATTCCTTGATGTATTCCAGGCTGTTGAGGAGCTTGCCATCTGGCCTGAGTATTATTATTTTTAGTTGGGCATTCTTTGCTAAAGTGCCCAAGCTGGCCACAAGAGTAGCAGTTCATATTTCTTTTATTATCTGTATTATTGCTGGCTTGTCCTATGCCCTGTACATATTGAGGGTATGTCTCCCCCTTGAGGGCTGCAGCTATAGCTACACCCTGTATAAATGTTGGACTTACAATGGCACACTGTTTTATAAAATGATTTCTAGTTCCCATTTTTGCGAATCAGCCTTTATAAAGCCTGACAGGTGTTAGCATTTTCAAAAGCCAGTTGTTTGATTAGGATATTGGCTGCCTCTTCATTAGTGATTACTCGCTTGACTGCCTGCATGAGGCGAGAAAAGAAATCCTGATACGGTTCCTCAACCTTTTGTTTAACCTCTGTAAGGGTAGTTGTTTTTCCTGCTGTACAAGGTAGGGATTTCCAGGCATTTACTGCATAACTGGTTACTTTAATAAGTGCCTCTTTGGGCATTAACATTTGCTCCTGAGCCATGATAAAATCACCTTCTCCTAATATTACTTCTAGTGTTATTCCTCCTCTCTATTTTTTGCTAGTGGCTGCAGCTCTCTTAGCAAGATCATTATATTCAGTTTTCCATAATGAGTAATCGCCTCCTGAGAGACAGGCTTTACAAACCTGTGACCAATCATGGGGAGTCATCCATTTACTGGCTAGGGCTTCAACCAAGGTTTGTGTGTAAGGAGCTAGAGGTCCATATTCAGAACAGGCCGATTTTAATTCTTTAAGTACTTTGTAAGGTATAGTCTCCCATGTGGGATCATCCTCACCAAACTCATTCTCATATGCAACTGGGAAGCAGAGTGAGAATTCAAGATCTCCATTAGCTTCAGCTTCTCTTATCGCCCTTTGAAATTTAGACATGGAGTTCATAGGAGCCGGAGGACCTGGTTTAGGCTTCCTTTCTAATTTAGGGAACCTGTTTTGAATAGGAAAGCCTCTGGTGCCAAGGTGTCACAAATTAAATTCCAGAGGGAAAAGGTATTTGCCGGGACCTTCTCAGGTCCGTGGAAGCTGTAATAAGTCTTTAATTGCTCTCCTACTTTAGTCCAATTTTCTAAATTAACAGTTCCTTCGTCAGGAAGCCATGGACATACTTCTTGTATAAAACGTTCTGTCTGACTGGGAGTAACCTTAACTCCTCTGCTAGCATGCATATGTGTTAAAAGATCAAGACAGAGTCTTTTTTCTTTAGACTCAGTATGGCACATCCTATTCATCCTGAGTGTGGGGGCAGGGCGGAGGGGAGCTTACCTAGAGGAATCCTGTTCGGCCTGTTCGAGCGCCAGTTGCTAGGGTCCAGCCCCAGCGGTCCAGGGGATCCCAAAGGTGTGGACAGAGTCAGTGAAGAATGACAAGGATGCTCGTTTTCCTTGAACCTGATTTAAGAGAATTTCTTTATCCTTGAGAATACAAGCTGAAATTTTACAATGATACCTTTGCCTTTTAACCGAATTCTTCTCCATTATGTCCTGGAACTTTGGATGGCGATTGTCAAAGCTTGGTGCAAGCTTTGCATGCAGTGAATTTCCCCACCTTTTCCAGTGATCCCCACCTTTACCAGTGAACTTCCTTTTTTTGCTCCAGTGAGTCTTCTTCTCCAGATGTCCTTCGTTAAGGCGCCAGAAATGCTGCAACCTTTTGCAGCAAGGATTGAGAATCTGGAGAAGGGGCTACATGGAAATGGATATACTAGATAAAAAATATAAATTTAGAAGGCATGGAGGAAAGCCAGGTGAAGGCCTCACCCTCTAGTGGAGTGGCTCCCTGAATCTCTGGATTTATGGCTTTTTATTTACTACAATACACATTTGCCCTTCAGCAAAGCAAAGAGACATATCAAAGGTAAGGTTTAGTAAACCATAAAAGATTATCAGGTTAGAAGATTGCCTTCAGCCACCATTGTCTGGACAGAACAATCAGTGCATAGCTTTTAGCCCTTGCTAAAACCCCAAAGTCCATCAGCCTTCTGATGGACATCTCACATTTATTATGCTAACTACTTGTTGGTCTTTGCCTCCAGCGAGTGAGTGGAAAGGAGAGCTCTGTGAAGATCAGGGGAAGTTGTAATGAGAGGGAATATCCTGTGCTCCTTACTGATGTTGTTACTCTGTTATATCTTTGAGCCACTGAGAAATAGTCATTTCCGTGTGAGTTTTGTTTGATGTAAGCGGTGCCATTGTTGTATTGTGGCAGTATGGAATCAGTCAGATTTAAGGTCACAATTACCCTGATGGTTTATATACTTATGATATAGGACCTTTGCCACTTTGAATAAATTGAGGCTCTAGCCGCATGTACTAAGTGTGTGCCTCTGTAAAATGGATCTTTTTGGAATATGTGTAGAAATTGGTCCTTGCCTGGCATGTTAAGTGTCCCTGTCTAGTTTGGTAAGCTGTTCATAGCTACTTGAGTGCCAGTGGTGTACAAAACCCAACTGCCACTTGGCACCCAGTGCCATGACACTCATTTCTCCCTGGAATCAATGAGTTCAATGAGTTCCGAGAGCATTTCTGTATCCCTGGTTGTAGGGCTAACAGGTTCTTTATTTCATTAACCTCATGGACAGTAGCTAAAGTAAGTAGAAAGGCTGAGTAGTATATTGGCCACAAGCCTGAACCCCAGCAATGTACTTTGTGATGTCACTACATCGTCACAGTTGATTACATCACAATGAGTCTGCAGGATGAAGTCTGGACCATCTTTAGACCTAGGCTTATTTCTCCTCAGCGTGTGCAGTGGCTGGAAAGGTTTCTTTAACAGACCTAAGAAAAGACTGGCGCTTGTTTTCTTTTTTAAATGATGATCTTAGAGATGTTGATTTGTATTTGTGGCAAAAATATTCACAATACTTTATTTCCTTTACAGGTTCCAGTTTTATTAGAAAACTGGACAGCATGATCCAGAGCTCCTGCGGCATTGACGTGGGGTGACCCAGAGTTCAAGCATAGGTGAACATCGGATCCTGATCTCACCCTTCTATTAGGTATGTAACTCTCAGTTGGACTTTGATTCTGTGCTACCCCTCTCTGTACAGCAGGCTCCTTTTTCTAGGTAGGTCTCTCACTGAACCTCCTCTGTCAAGATCTGGTTCAGCACTGTCTGTGCATACTACATTGCTATAATTGTTGATTATGATGATCATGACAGTTCTGCTTGTGCCCTCGGAAATATTAGCCCATTGGGTAAGTTTCAACATCACAGAACTCAGTTCAAACTCAAAACCCAGAGAGGCCATTATTTTATTAGAACTGACTTCACACATCTAAGAGGTATGGATTCTATCTCTCAGTTGTACTCTGTGTTGTACCCCTTGAGTTTTACAAGCATGACTTTCTGCAATGTTTTCATCCAGTTTATGCTAGTGCCAGGGAGGCTTGGTAGAAGTCATGTGTATGTTAGGCTCCGACAAGTATTACATTGCTATGTTCTTAGTGCCCAAGATTGAGCAAAGGAAGACAAGACAGGGTTATTTCAGTAGCCTGAGGCCTTTTGAAGCTATCAGACTAGCCTGATATTTTCAGAAGCCCTAGAGCTAGGAAAGCATTCAAGGGGGTCTGATTTGTCCCCCTAATGGCTGAGGAGAGCACCTTCTATCATCCCACATTGGAATCTCTACAGGATCATGTGAAACTTCCCTTGTGAAAGGTACTTTGCTAACGGGCCTTCTAGTTAAGTGGTTTTATTTATTCCTCATGGAAATCTCCACTGGGAAGGAGACAGCATGACCTCACTTGTCATTTCTTTACAGGAAGAAAAGCACAGCTATCAAATGCCAATTCTATATTATTTGGTCTAGATCGAACAGAGGCTCAGAATAATATTCAAAGATCAATAGTGTATACCATTTATGATGCATTATTCTGTTGTGATTTTTTAAATACATTTTTTATTTATTTCTGAGAGGAAGGGAGAGGGAGAGAGCGATAGAAACACCTGCTACTGGGGATCGAGCCCACAACCGGGCCTGCGCCCTTGACTGAAATCAAACCCGGGACCCTTCGGTCTCCAGGCCAATGCTCTACCCACTGACCTCTGTTGTGATTTTAATAATAAAACACATGTAGGTGATTTAGAAAGTTATACAAGTTTGATGAGGGTGTCAAAGGTACTCTCCTCCAATAGCTGAACTGGCTTTTTTTAAAAATATATTTTATTGATTTTTTACAGAGAGGAAGGGAGAGGGATAGAGAGTTTAGAAACACCGATGAGAGAGAAACATCTTCTCAGCTGCCTCCTGCACAGCCCCTACTGGAGATGTGCCCGCAACCAAGGTACGTGCCCTTGACCGGAATTGAACCTGGGACCCTTCAGTCCGCAGGCTGATGCTCTATCCACTGAGCCAAACCGGTCAGGGCTGTACTGGCTTTTGAACCATACTGTTGTCACACTCCCTCCTGTTGACATGGTAAGCAGGTCAAAATTAAGCAGACATCGGCTATGTGCCAGCTGCTTATGACTATGTTCTGTGAATCAGCAGTTGGGGGAGGGAGAGAAGAGGGGACAGGAGGAGAGAGGGTAGTCAGCATCATAGATCCCTTATGGCCTCACCAACCTGCCACCTGTGATTATAAACAAATCATTAACTAGGAAACCACGTCATTGATTGATCATGAGCGTAATGACTTTTGGGGAGGTTTTGAAATGTAAAGAACCTAGAGAAGATTTTATTCAGCCACAGTGGCCCATTTTCCAGGGACTCTGATATGAATGGATAAAGTAATTCTTATATAGTATTTCATATTGCTCACCGGCTCTTTCTTCAGACTTGAATCTAAGTGACTTGTTACAATTTCCAAAGGCTAAATCTACTCTGAGAATGAACATTTAATAACAAAATAATTTGTATCCCGCACTCTAGAAAGAATTCTGGCTAGGAAGATACATCAGTTTTAGAAACAGAAATCCTGTCATTTAGAAGCAAGTATACCGTTCTAAAATAACTCAAGATGAAGCATCCAACAAAAGGCAAAGAGGATGGAAGTATTACCTTTATATAGTCAGACCCTAGCTGGGTTCACCCATAGTATTCAGGCTTGTTTGAACCTATTTAGAGGCCTTAGGAAGGTGGAGTGGGACAGGATGCACCAGATGAACGGTCCTTATAAGGGAGGGAAAAAACCTTTCCTTCTACCCATTTTAGGTTCTAAACCTGGAGCCCTGTAAATTAGACTGGCTAAAGACAGATTATTAAAATACACAAACAGAAATTTATTAATATGCATATTGCACAAGCACACGTTGGAGCACCCTGTGATGAATAACCCAAAGGGGTGGTTAGAACTTGAGTTTATAAATCATTTTGGGCTAAGCAAAAAAGGAAGGTGACCAGCAAAAGTATGGTAAACAAGGGTGGTTTAGTTAAGTTCACAGTATCTAAAATATGGTACACAATAGCCAAGACATGGAAACTACCTAGGTGACCATGTATGGAGGAATGGATAATGAAAATGTGGTATGTATATATACAGTGGCCTATCATTCAGTCATAGAAAAGAAAATCCTACCACTTGCAACAACATGGATGAACCTTGAGGGCATTATGCTAAGTGAAATAAGTCAGACAAACACTAGATCAGTGGTTCTCAACCTTGGCTGCACATTAGAATCACCTGGGAATCTTTTTAAAATCCTGATTTCTGGGCCTCATCCTCCGGAAATTCTGTTTCTTTGTTACTAATGTTATGGCCTCACCCCATAACAAAGAAACAGAATTTCCGGAGGATGAGGCCCAGAAATCAGGATTTTAAAAAGATTCCCAGGTGATTCCAATGTGCAGCCAAGGTTGAGAACCACTGCACTAGATGATCTCACTGTATGTGGAAACAGAGTAGATTGGTGGTTTCCAGAAGAGGGTTAGGAAAATGGGTGAAGTTGATCTAAGGGTGCAAACTGCCAATTGTAAAATGAATTCATGCTGGGGATGTAATGTAGAGCATGGTGACCATAGTTAATGATACGGTATTATATACTTGAAAATAACTGTGATGTGATGGATGTATTAACTAATCTTATTGTGGTAATCCTTTCACAATATAGGGCATCCCCAAAAATGTACTATATACACACACTTGGAATAATTATAAAGGAAGTGTTTATTAATGTACATTTCATTTTCTTTTTCATTTATTTATTTATTTTAAATGTATTTTATTGATTTTTTACAGAGAGGAAGGGAGAGGGATAGAGAGTTAGAAACATCGATGAGAGAGAAACATCGATCAGCTGCCTCCTGCACACTCCCCACTGGGGATGTGCCCGCAACCAAGGTACATGCCCTTGACCGGAATCGAACCTGGGACCCTTGAGTCCGCAGGCTGATGCTCTATCCACGAGCCAAACCGGTTAGGGCTTCATTTTCTTTTTTTAAATATATATTTTTTTTATTTCATAGAGGAAGGGAGAGGGAGAAAGAGACAGAAACATCAATGATGAGAAAGAATCATTGATCGGCTGCCTCCTGCACGCCCCACACTGGGGACTGAGCCCAAAACCTGGGCATGTGCCCCTATCAGGATTCAAACTGTGACCTCCTGGTTCATATGTCGACGCTCAACCACTGAGCCACGTCCACTGGGCTCCATCTCTTCTTTACTTCTGAGATGCCAGACAGAGGATAGCCCTGAGCTCAAGAAGTTTCCATTCTTGAAGTCAAAAAGCACATCATCAGTGCCATCGTTACAAGCAAGCTTTAAGACCACAGCCTTAACATTTTATTGATTTCTCTGGATCTCAGATTTTCAAACTTTTAAGGACAGGTCGGCTATTGGGTCCTTAAGTAAAGCTACCTTGATGACAAGAGAGTAAGAAATAAGTAGAATAATTGAGAATCAAATACAGGTTTGTCTCCAGATAGTGCAGTTCAGTAGAAATGACGGTCACATATACAATTGAACATTTTCTTGTAGACACACTTAACATTGTAAAAAGAAACAGGTGAAATTAATTTTTGTAATGTATTCTTTAATGCCATACATCCAAAACAATATGAAATATCATCAGGGGCAGTTTACATTCTTTTGTTCATACTGAGATCTCGCAAATCCGTGTGTACTTCACAGTTACAGCACTTCTTCCATGGACTGGCCTCCTTGCGAGCACGGAAACGCCCCAGGTGGTGGGTAAGTGGCAACCATTGGATGACGCAGGTGTAGACTCTGTATTTTTCCCACTGAGCCATTAGTCCTACAACTCTAGCCCCACTGGATGTTGAGGAGGGAAATTCTTTGTCAGATGTCCGCTGTATATTTAAAATTTAACTTCACCATGTGTATTTGATTCCTTCCTGCCCCTCCCTTCCATCAACCTTTGTGACGCGTTTGGATTCGAAGTCTGGCTCCGGCAGGGTTTCTCACACTTTTGCTGGGGGTGGGAGGGAAGGCTCCCAGGCCCCACCCTAGAGAGAGATTAGGGCTGGAACACACAGCCTCAGGGAAACTGGCCGATGTGTTAGGGTAGGTCCGTCGGCAATCGAAACAGGTCTAGGTTAAAATCCCAATGGTCCCGCCATCCTATTTTCTTCAGAGAGACAGCTTTACCAGGGAGTCCCATCGCTTGTTGTAGAGTGAAATGAGCTCGCGTTACAGAACTGGTCGTCATCGTCCTACCCTGTGAACTTATTCACTCAACAAATGTTTCTCGAGCCTGTGTAGGTGCATTCGTGGACGAAAGAGTTGAAAAGCACCGTCTCCCGGAAACTCGGGCAAGGAGAAGGTGGGTCCCAGTGACACCTCTGCACCCCTCTCTGCACTATCACATTCAGCAGGAAGGAGATCGAGTCTCACTTTGTATGGCAGTAGCAAGCGGTTGGGTAACTTGTTAAAACCACAAGGCCGCATTCTGAGCCCCGCACCTGCATGGCACACAGGCACACGTGGGTGCCATGGCCCCCTCCAAGCGTCCCCACAGACGCCATCCAAGGGGACGCTCAGCCACCACCACCTCAGGCGACCAGAACCAAGGGATCTCACAATGTGCTGGAAGCGCCCCTCGCGGTCCCGGGGTCTCCCCGAGCCCTTCCTCTCACAGACGCAGATGGAGCAACGAGCATCTCTGCTGGATGGACCAGCCGCCACCCGGAGCCTCTCGCTCCACTCCCTCAGACGCCCGGCTGTCCTGGCGAAGGCTTAGTTGGTATTGGGGCGGAAATTGCTCGACCATCAGCCGCCTCACGAACCTCATTTTCAAAACTGAGCTATCAGTTGTTGAAGTGTGTATACATTTTGAGAGGCACACACTGTATATACATAAATCAACTTGTACAACTCAAACTTATTAAGTTTTAAAGTGTATATTTATGTCAATTACATCTCAATAAAGCTGGCAACAAAATAAAATGGTAAGAGTCCTCCTCTTCCTGGTAAGGGAGAGTGACACTTTTTACAAATGGAAATTTCCTTTACAAAAAGAAATAATCTCTAATCCAAAAAGGCATATTTTGGGTGGCATATTTGGTACCCTTTACCCCGATTCAGATAGTGTCTTTGGCTTAGCACCTCTGATCTTCACTCTCATAACATTTTGTATTATTTTTAAAATATTTTTATTGATTTTTTTTAGAGAGAGAGGAAGGGAGGGGGCGAGAGAGAGAAAAACATTGATGAGAGAAACATCTACCAGCTGCCTCCTGCACACCCCGTAGCTGGTTTGGCTCAGTGGATAGAGCATTGGCCTGTGAACTGAAGGGTCCTGGGTTCGATTCCAGTCAGGGGCACATGCCCGTGTTGTGGGCTCCATCCCCAGTAGGGGGCATGCAGAAGGCAGCCAATCAATGATTTTCTCTCATCATTGATGTGTGTTTTTTTTTCAAATATATTTTATTGATTTTTTACAGAGAGGATGGGAGAGGGACAGAGAGTCAGAAACATTGGTGAGAGAGAAACATCAATTAGCTGCCTCCTGCACAACCCCTACTGGGGATGCGCCAGCAACCAAGGTACATGCCCTTGACCGGAATCGAACCAGGGACCCTTTAGTCCCCAGGCCGACTCTCTATCCACTGAGCCAAACCTATCACGGCATCATTGATGTTTTTATCTCTCGTTCCCTCTCCCTTCCTCTTTGAAATCAATATAAATATTTTTTTAAAAGAAAATAATATTAAAGAATTAGAGGAATAGGTAAGGGCTACGGTTTAAAATAAAGCAGAGAGAAAATAAATAAGATAATAAAAACATTGGAAAGGAAAGTAGAGGAGGGAGAAGATAATCCTAAATTTAGAAGGTGGAACAAGTTAATTAGGAGAAGAGAAAGAAGAGAAAAAAATTAAAAATGGAGTGGTGAAAAAAAAAGAATAGAGAAAAGGAGATTGAGTAGGAGCAGGGAAGAGGAAATTAGATGTATGAACAAAACAACAGAGAGTAGAATAATAAATCAATAAAGAGATAGGTAAGGAAGATCAATTCTAAAAAAGGGGAAAAGAAAAGAAAGTGAAAAATTAAAAAGGAGAAAGGAGAAGAAAAATGGGAAGAAAGAGAAGAGAGGAATTAAAAGGTGCTAAAAATAAAAAAAATTAAGAAATGTCTTTGTCTTCAGCCCCATGGGAACCAGTTTAGGGCCCCACTCTTCTGTCTGCCAATTCTCAGTTCCTGTTAGGTATCTAGGTGCTAAACACTGTCAGGCAAAGTCTTTTGACTTTTAACACCCTGCTTGAAGCTCCAAGCGATCCACTGGTCCACAGCTTATGTCTGTCTCCTCCAGCTGTAAATCTTAATCACTCAAGAGTCTGTTTCTGACAGGGCTCTAGGTGGCTTTAGTATTGTTTTGCTTTCAGGTGTGGATGAAAGGGGCCACATGCTAACCTGACAAGCTCAGGGAAGGCCTACATGGCGGTCTTGCAAATTCAAAGACCTAAGTAACCACAAAGGATGGTATGAAATTAAACTTTTTTTTTAAATATATTTTATTGATTTTTTACAGAGAGACAGAGAGAAACATCGATGAGAGAGAAACATCGATCAGCCGCCTCCTGCACATCTCCCACCGGGGATATGCCCGCAACCCAGGCACATGCCCCTGACCGGAATCGAACCTGGGACCTCTCAGTCCGCAGGCTGACGCTCTATCCACTGAGCCAAACCGGTTTCGGCATGAAATTAAACTTTAATTGACAAGCTCAACCTTTACCTTAACTGGGCCTATCTGTCTTTTTGCATCTATGATAACCTATCCTTGTGTTACAGAAGACTGGAGAAGAACCAAGCAATGCTTAGAGAGATGGAGTTACATTTATTATTATTATTATTATTATTATATTATTATTATTACTAGAGACCCAATACACAAAAATTTGTGCAGTCGGGGGGAAGGGGGTCCCTCAGCCCAGCCTGTGCCCTCTCGCAGTCTGGGACCCCTCAGGGGATGACCACCTGCTGGCTTAGGCCCGCTCCCCGGAGGATTGGGCCTAAGATGGCAATCAGACATCCCTCTGGCAGCCCAGCAGCCCTCAGGGGATGTCCACTTGCCAGCAGGGAGCAGGCCTAAACTGCAGTCGGACATCCTTAGCGCTGCTGAGGAGGCGGGAGAGGCTCCCACCACCACCGCTGTACTGGCAGCCATCAGCCTGCCTTGTGGCTGAGCAGAGCTCCTGCCATGTGAGAGCGCCCTGACCATCAGAGGGCAGCTTCTGCATTGAGCGTCTGCCCCCTGGTGGTCAGTGTGTGTCATACTGATCAGTCATTCCCAGTCCTTCTGCTGTTAGGGTCAGTTTGCTTATTACCCATTTAGTATATAGGATAGAGGCCTGGTGCATGGGTGGGGGCCGGCTTGTTTGCCCTGAAAGGTGTCCTGGATCAGGGTGGGAGTCCCGCTTGGGTACCTGGCCAGCCCGGATTAGGGGATGATGGCTGTTTGCAGCTGCTCACAACCCCTTCAGGGTGGGGGTCCCCACTGGGGTGCCTGGCCAGCCTGGATGATGGATTGATGGCTGTTTGCAGCTGGTCACACCCCCTTCAGGGTGGGGGTCCCCACTGGGGTGCCTGGCTAGTCTGGGTGAGGGGCTGAGGGCTGTTTTCAGGCTGGTGGGCGACTGAAGCTCCCAGCCTCTCCTTTTTTCTTTTTTTCTTTTTTATTCTGGGATTTATTTACCTTCTATAGCTGTCACTGGAGCTGAGAGCCGGCTCTAGCTCTGAGGGTGTTGCGGGCTGAACGCAGGTATCTGGGTTTGTTTAGATTCTATAATTGAAACTCTGTTGCCATCACTGGCCGCTCTAAGCTCTGAGGCCGCGCTGGCTGAAAGCAGGTATCTTTGGTTTGTTTAGGTTCTATAATTGCAACATTTTTGCATCCGGAGCTCAGAGCTGGGCTGTGGCAGGCGGGGAACCTTGGCTTCCTCCATCACTGGAGCAAGCAAGCCTCCTGTTCAGCTGCCTGGCTGCCGGCCGCCATCTTGGCTGGCAGTTAATTTGCATATCTTGTTGATTAGCCGATGGGAAGGGTAGTGAAGTTATGGTTAATTACCATGTTTCTCTATTATTAGATAGGATTATTATTATTATTATTATTATTATTATTATGTGCAGGCCCAGAGAAAAATGTCTCTACAATTCTGGGCAAAGTCACACAGGAAGTTTCCTGTATTCATACCTTTTTACCCTCTTTGTCTCCCAAATATGGGGTTTTCCGGTCCCCTATGCAAGTTCTTAAAGATCCCCTATGGGGTTTTCAGACCTCAACCAAAGGCTTGGCCTGGTGCCAGCGCTGATAACTTCATCTGAGGAAGGTTTAATGGTCTCTCTGAAATGCATCTTATTTTCCTTATTATGTAAGCAAGCAAGCACTTCCAAAACCAAAATAGCAGAGTTAAAATTTCAAACAGCAGTTTTTATATAAGATGGATGCTTCACTTGAAATGTCTAGGTAACTTGTAACTTCCCTATTTTCCCGAGTTCTTGGGGCACAAACTAATGTGCCTGGGCAACTGGACAGATACCACAAATTTCTTCATTATTATTGTTGTCATGTTAATTGTTGACTGTTAACACCTCCTGCACCCACCTAAGTATGTGTCTATCATTTTACTTTTTATCCAATCCCAGAGTTTCCCCTCCACCCCACCCCCCTTTGCTTTCTTCCGCCTCTCTGGAGCATTACCTCAATCCACTGAGGTTCTGCTTCCCAGAAATTGTCGAAAGTTTGACTCAAAAAAACTCACAGAAATTTTTTACAGGTTTGAATGTTTTTATGTTAACTCAAGGAATATGGTGGGTGTTTTTTTCTGTTCCAGAGCTAGTCCTCCGCGAGTTGCCCTAAATATTATTCTACCCTTGGTCGGACAGAAGTTCTTATAAGGAGATCAATGGGGTTAGCTGGGACCCTGGAGTTTTTATCAGTCTGGTTCCTAGAATAGTGGAGCAGATGGCCCCTCCTCCACTCAGGTCACTGAGGGCTCCTTGAGACTGTTCAGACTGGTAAGCTTGGCCTCTGCCTTTGTTTCCTCAGTGTAGCTTAAATTGCAGGGTGTGGCAGGCTGTATCAGCTAGGATGGGTTGTTCTTTTTCCCCAGGTAGCTCCTCCCAGGGAAAATGGTCCTTTTGTTTGGAAGTATATGAACAACCCAATGCAGGACTCCTGCCCTGCTTCCCACCCCCATCTGTCCTTAAGTACCTCAAGTCCACACCTCCCTCCATGCGCCAGTGCTTCGGGTATGTAGTTGTAAATGAATACTCCTGTGCTCTGGGATTAGAGATTTTTTTAAAAAGGCAATCAAAACCACAGCTCTCTCCAGCACTGGCTCTGATTTGTGGGGCCTGGACTCTGCTGCCACAAGCAGTCATGCTACCTTGGATGATCGGGCTGCTGTGGGTCACGCCACTGCAAATTCAGAGGCGCTTCTGGTTGGTCGTTGCTTCTGCAGGCAGGTGTGTGTGCTCCGGGCCACCCCCTTCTCTAGATCTCACCATTCCTCCCAGTCTCCAGGTACCTTCTGTTCTTCCTTGTTATAAGTCACCTCCTCAGCTGGACCAGAGTTGGAAATTCCAGGTGAATGTTCTCCAAAGTAGTTGTATTTCTAGCCTGGCCATGGAAAGAGGTGCCCAACAGGTCTGTCTTTTCAGTTGCCATTTTCTCTCTCTCATTAGTTTCTTAGACTTCCCTGAATATTGAAGAAGTAAAATTGTTGACAGGAAATTTTTTTTCACTTTTTTTTTTAATTTATTGCTTAAAGTATTACAAAGGGTATTACATATGTGTCCATTTTATCCCCCCGCCCTAGACAGTCCCCTAGCCTCCCCTATCCCCCAATGTCTTATGTCCACTGGTTATGCTTATATGCATGCATACAAGCCCTTTAGTTGATCTCTTACCCCCCTACCTCCTGCCCCCCAACCCTCCCCGGCCTTCCCGCTGCAGTCTGACAATCTGTTTGAGGCAGCTCTGCCTCTGTATCTATTATTGTTCAAAAGTTTATAATGGTCTCTATTATCCATGAATGAGTGAGATCATGTGGTATTTTTCCTTCATTGACTGGCTTATTTCACTTAGCATAATGCTCTCCAGTTCCATCCATGACGTTGCAAATGGTAAGAGTTCCTTCCTTTTTAGAGCAGCATAGTATTCCATCGTGTAGATGTACCACTGTTTTCTAATCCATTCATCTACTGATGGGCACTTAGGCTGTTTCCAGATCTTAGCTATGGTGAATTCTGCTGCTATGAACATAGGGATGCATATATCCTTTCTGATTGGTGTTTCTGGTTTCTTGGGATATATTCCTAGGAGTGGGATCACAGGGTCAAATGGGAGTTCCATTTTCAGTTTTTTAAGGAAACTCCATACTGACAGGAAATTTTTATTATGATTTAAAAATTGGGTCCACAATATTTCCTTTCAAAAAGAAAATCATCAATAGTCTTAATAATTCTGAAAGCTTTTTGTGCCTCTTTAAAATTCGACTACAATCATTTTAAAAACACTTTACAGATCTACCTACATTATCTATGACCAAAAGATCCTTTTTTACACTGAAAAGGGGGGTCTTTATTAGAAGGTCCAAACTTTAGGAGTGATTAACTATTCTCCTCAAGACGTTCATCTTGAGGGAATATGAAGAAAGTAGTGATTAATTCTTTGTAGACCTTTACAGTCTTGACTAGAAGTCATTTAAAAACCTGTAAACTTTATATTTCTACCTACATTCTCTTTCCATGGATCTGAAATAGATCATCTATATGTTACAGCTGATTAAGTACTCTCCTCAAGACACCTTATGTTTGGAGGGAATGTGAAGAATGTGAAGATGGCATATTAACATACTGGATTCTCAGTAGGTGTTTGTTTCTTAAATTGGTCTGTATCTACTATTCTATTAAAAATTATGTAAGCCCAGCTGCTGTTGTTACAGAAATTACCAGTTGACCAGAGGACACATAACCGATTACCATGGGACACAGAGACCTGGGGCTTCTTAGGGCAGGGCTGAGGATCAGCCATAGCTGTTTGCTCCTCCCTGTTGATTCCCTGATATCCCGCCCCACCCAAGCTGTGTGTGGAAGTTTTTGCATATGAAGAGCTTGGCCCTTTGCAATCTAAAATTACCTAACAAACTGCAACTGGGTCAGAGAGACCCAGAACATCCAAAATAAGGCCCAAGGCCCCACAGCAGCTTGCATTGCTTCACAATTGGGCCTCATCTGGGCACCTCCAAACCGCAAACAAAGAAGAGGAATCTCCAGATCTCACTGTAGCTCATGCTGGGTAGCCTCAGGCAGAGGCTAAATTAGCACCTCCTTAGAGATCCAAGAGCCAGTGTACTCAGTGGTCAGAGTTGGACCATCCAGATTACAACTCCTCAGATCCATAATGGACACAACTCAGGGGGCAGACTCACTGAGCACCAAAGCCCCACTGAAGCAACTCTTGCCCCAGAAGGGTGTCTCCAGCACAGAAGTTCTCCCACTGAGACACAGCTGGTTCTCACAGCCAATTGACCTGGGGAGGTCAATTACTCCCAGTGATACCTACAACAATCAAGGCTTAACTACAACAAGACTATGAACACAGCCCACAAAGGGGTGCACCAAGAGTGTCCACCTCAGGTAATTGGGGAGGCTGAGCCACTGGGCCCTATTGGACACCTAGCACACAAAGCCACTCTATCAACACAGGGAAGCAGCCAAAATGTGGAGACAAAGAAAAGGTCACAACTGACAGAAATGGAGGAAAGCAAACTACTGGATATAGAGTTCAAAACCACGGTTATAAGGTTTTTCAAGAATTTTCTAGAAACCACCGATAAATTTAGTGAGACCCTCGATAAATCTAGTAAGACCCTCGAGGATATGAAAAAGGACCAACTAGAAATTAAGCATACACTGACTGAAATAAAAGATACTATGCAGAGTTCCAACAGCAGACTAGAGAATCGCAAGAATCAAGTCAAAGATTTGAAATACGAAGAAGCAGCTGAAGCGGGTTTGGCTCAGTGGATAGAGTGTCGGCCTGCGGACTGAAAGGTCCCAGGTTCGATTCGGGTCAGGGGCATGTACCTTGGTTGCAGGCACATCCCCAGTGGGGAGTGTGCAGGAGGCAGCTGATCGATGTCTCTCGCTCTCATCGATGTTTCTAACTCTCTGTCTCTCTTTCTTCCTCTCTGTGGAAAATCAATAAAATATATTTAAAAAAAAGAGAAAAAAAAAAGAAATACGAAGAAGCAAAAAACACCCAACCGGAAAAGCAAAATGAAAAAAGGATCCAAAAATACGAAGATAGTGTAAGGAGCCTCTGGGACAACTTCAAGTGTACTAACATCCGAATTATAAGGGTGCTAGAAGAAGAGAGAGAGCAAGATATTGAAAACCTATTTGAAGAAATAATGACAGAAAACTTCCCCTACCTGGTGAAAGAAATAGACTTACAAGTCCAGGAAGCGCAGAGAACGCCAAACAAAAGGAATCCAAAGAGGACCACACTAAGACACATAATTAAAATGCCAAGAGCCAAAGACAAAGAGAGAATCTTAAAAGCAGCAAGAGAAAAACAGTCAGTTATCTTCAAGGGAGTACCCATACGACTGTCAGCTGATTTATCAATAGAAACTGTGCAGGCCAGAAGGGAGTGGCAAGAAATATTCAAAGTGATGAATAGCAAGAACCTACAACCAAGATTACTTTATCCAGCAAAGCTATTATTCAGTATTGAAGGTCAGATAAAGAGCTTCACAGATAAGGAAAAGCTAAAGGAGTTCATCACCACCAAACCAGTATTATATGAAATGCTGAAAGGTGTCCTTTAAGAAGAGGAAGAAGAAGAAAAAGGTAAAAAATGATGAACAACAAATACATATCTATCAACAAGTGAATCTAAAAATCAAGTGAATAAATAATCTGATGAACAGAATAAACTGGTGAATATAATAGAATCAGGGGCATATTAAGGGAGTCAACTGAAAATTCCCAGGGGGAAAGGGGTGTGGGGGTGTGGGAAGAGACTGAAAAATAATCATGTACGTATGGATGAGGACAGTGAGGGAGGTAAGGGCAGAGGGTGGGGTGGGAATCAGGTGGAAGGGAGCTTTGGGGGGGGGAAGAAGAACAACTGTAATAATCTGAACAATAAACATTTAATTTTTAAAAAATGGCTCAGTCATTGTTGCCATTAGACAGATTATCTTAGGGATGAAACCATGACCTTGCATTATCCATATTTGAACTAACTAGTCACACTGGCCAAAGCCATAGAGAGTAATTCTCCTTCGCATGTTTATCATCAAATCTAGGCTTTCATTATTTTGGAGTAGTATTTTATAAGGCCTTTGATAAGGACGCTAATTGTACTAAGCATTAAAGTGTCACCAGATCCAGTTATTATGTAGTGTTTGAAATACTCATCAAATACATATATTTCGTTTGCATGTACTGTTAAATCATTGAATGCTGATACATTACTAAACAGTGAATAGTCTTTAAAAACCATAATCATCTATTACTTTATATTGTGGGCTGCATATTCTACTAAAAATCTTTGAACATTGGATTATTTATATTACAGGAACATAGACTTGCAGGTTGCTCATAAATGCCAGGACCTTCTCCACCACATCCGTTAGGCATTTGGAGTGCTGTACCCACCACCACCAGTTCTACCAACACCATCTCTACCTGTGGGAATTGCTCTTCCTCCTCCCAACTCTTTTACCACCATGAAATGGCATACTAACCCACCACCATCACTTTTTGCCACAGTCTTTTCTCAGCAAGGATTCAGGAATAGGGAGAAGGGCTACACATAAATGAAGAGAGACTAGACAAGAAATATAAATTTGGAAGGCATGGGGGAGAGCCAGATGGAAACCAGCTCTCTAATGGAGTGGCTCCCTGAATGTCTGGACCCAGGGCTTTTTATTCACACATTTTGCCCTTTAGCAAAGCAGGTATACATATCAAAGGTAAGGTTTGGTAAACAATAAATGATTATCAGGTTAGGGGAATTGCCCTCAGCTGTTTGACAGCAGGTAATAATATGTAGAGCTTCAGCCCTGCTGAAGATGTCCATCAACCTTCTGAATAACTTCTCACATTTATTATGCTAATTACTGTTCTTAGCCCCCCCAGCATATCCCCCTTTTTTATTTAATAAATTTAACAAGAATGTATTCCATTTGCAGAGCTCAGATCCCTTTAAGATTTTTAAATTCAATTGAAAAGATTGAGTTCTTTCATGTCCTTTTAAATTGCTGTCAGTCATCAAAAGAATCAGTCTGCAGTAAGCCCCTTTCTGGGCCAACAGTTCTTTGAGTCCCCTTTCCAATCACTAACCAACAGTTTTTTATGGGTTTCCTTCTCAATTACTGTCCAAGAGTTTTTTTTATGGGTTTCCGTCCCAGTCATTGCCCCCTGTGACATGACAGCAATGAGACTCTAGTTCTGGATGGTGGACAAACGGTGAGCAATGGCAATGCAGGTCTGACCTTCTTTGGCTTTGTCCAGGGCAGCCTGCAGCCATGTACAGCTAATGACTGCTAGCATGGCAAGGTGTCTTTACCGTGCGCCATCTCTGGCCTATTTTTCCTCTGTCTCATCAGCGTGTTGCTTGGGGCCACTGCCATCTGTGACTGCAGTAGTCTGGCCAGCTCCTCTAAGGGATCCATTGTTGCAGGAATCCACACGGGTATGGAGGAGTCTTCTGGAAATATATAAGCATATCCTCGACCACAGGTTAAGGATAAAGGGACCTTTCTATAAACTAGACTTGGATGTTTTCATTTTGCCAAACCATTTTCCTTTGGCTAATTCTGATACCATGTGTATCTCAGCATTACAAGTGAAAAAATTTCAAAGTGTAAAAATTTAAAGTAATTAAGGCTTGATATAATTTACTTACAGGAGATTACTACACTATCTCCCCTTTTTTCGTTTTAAATTGGAAGGGGGACTTTTTTTTTCTTGCTGTACAATATTTTGGCTTTTGAAAATCCAGCAATGCAGCCTTGATAGCTTTTAATTCAATTTAGTACAGACGTATGACTGCTCTGAATTCATTGCATGATAAGCAGCTTTACTATGAGATGAACCATCCGTAAAAAAATTAGTTAATGCTCCAGTAATAGGTTCCTGCCTAGTACAACTAAGTTCCCCTGAATATTCACTTATTTCAACTTGCCAATTTAAATCAGTCTGAAATAAGGCTTATTTCCTAACTTTATTTGTCCTTAGGTGTGGATAGTAAATGACATTAATTGAATTTCTGCTATCAGTCTTTGAGTATACATAAGCTTTGTTAGTGAGGCAAAATGCAAATTATTTACTTTTCTTTCTGAGCCCTAATACCTTGACCTTTAATTACAGTTTCTAAATATTTGAAAGAGATCTCCCTTTATTTTCTCCCAGAGTAATTTCTAGGCCATATTTAGAGTTTCTTTTTTAAAACATTTTTTTTTCTTTTTCTTTTAAACTGAACAACAAACTTGCTTGTTTTTCAGATGCTGGCTAATACTGCCATGCATACATACCAAACAAAAGTAACTCTTTTTATTTATGGTGACTTATTAATGATCAGATTTAATGCTTGAATAATAACCTTTAGTTTACCCTGTGAAGAGTGGCTGAAGAGATTTTAAAACTTCTCCTTTTTTCTTTTCTAAGCTTAAAATTTACTTTCAAACAGCATTCTTTTTAGCTAGTGCTCATTTGCATACACAGAGGGGTTATGGGAGGTCTCAGGAATGCATATTTTTACATTGGCCTTCGTTACACCCAATTGTTTATAAAAATATTGGATTCTCATATAACTGAAATTATATGAGACCTTGATTATATTATAAAAAGCTAATTTATTCAGCTTCCAAAATGGCGACCAGCAGGAAGGTAGGGAAGGAGAGAGTGTGAGAGTGCAAGGAAGTGATAGAGGAGTGTGTGGACGTGTGTGGTGTGTGTGTATGAGCTAGGGACAGTTAGATTCTGCAGGTCTTCTAAGGGGCTGCTAAACCAGGCAGTCTTAGGCGGCGGAGTCCTGCTCCCTGCGCAGACAATCCTGGGCGGCCAGCACAGGCACGGCAACCATGCCATCTTGGGAAACAGAGCTGCTAGAGACTAGACCTGTGGACACCAAAAGCTCAGAAATCCCCGTGGCAGATCCATGAGTAACAGAGCCCATCCCCCCTTCCCGCAGGCTCATGGGCAGCACCAGAGTAACTAACTGATAGACCCACCCCTTGCCAGGCCCTCAGCGCTCCAGGAACTTTAGCCTGGGAGTGCGCGAGCACCTTGGAACTGATCCTACTCGCACTGCCAGCTTCTGAGCCCTGGGCTGGGAGCAAACGCACGAACCCCAGGAACTGACCCTACGCGCACTGCCGGCTTCTGAGCCCTGGGCTGGGAGCAATCACGCGAACACCGGGAATTTGTCTCACGTATCACAGGCCCAGGGACCCCGATTCTCTGGGCAGGAGGCAGCACCAAGCACCAGTGACTTGACTGTGTTTCTTTTCACCTGCATCTGAGATCCTGATTTCCTGTGCATTCATATTAAGAGCCAGTGACTCCAGTTCCTGGTGCAAGGGCACACAGGGACCCTGATTCTCAAGGCAAGGTCGCGTGAAGCAACAGAGACTCTGATACTGGATTCTGGGGAACTCTGACTCCTGGCGCACGCTAGGGGGCTCTGGTTTTCAACACGCTTCAGGGGGGTCTCTGTTTAAGAACGGTGCAGGCAGTGTCCCTGATTCTAAGGGCGTGTACAAGGCCACATTGAGCACTGACAACACTGACTCTGAGCGAGCCTGGTTCCCACCAACCCACAACAACCACACTTCTAAGTGTCAGAGCTCTTCAGTGACACTAGGGTGGTGGGAGGCTCCCACTGCACACGGACCAGGCCCACGCAACTCGGCGTTTGAACCATCAGGAGATAATCAGAATAAAGAGATGAAACAACACCCAGAGGAAAGACAATGAGGAGTCACCAAGAAAGGACATTAATGAAGTTGAAGCATGCAACAAGACAGAAAAAGAATTCAGAATAATGGTTGTACAATTCATTCACCGGATGGATGAGAAAATCAACAACCTATGCAAGAATCAGGAATAAATGAAAAGTGATATAGCTACAATCAAAAACACCATGGAAAGTTTCAACAGCAGACTAGAAGAAGCAGAGGACCGAATTAGTGAATTAGAAGATAAAGCAGAGAAACAAGCTCAATCTGAACAGCAACGGGAGAAAAAAATTAAAAAGCAGGAGGAGAGCCTAAGGGGCCTTCGGGACAACATGAAACAAAGTAACATACGCATAATAGGGCTGCAAGAAGGACAAGAAGAGCAGCAAGGATTAGAAAATCTATTTGAAGAAATAATGTCAGAAAACTTCCCAGATATGGGGAAGAAAAAAGTTACACAAGTACAGAGAGTCCCAGGCAAGATGAACCCCAAAAGACCCACACCAAGACACGTCATAATAACGATGGCAAATGTACAAGACAAAGAGAGAATCTTAAAGGCTGCAAGAGAGAAACAGAGAGTTACCTACAAAGGATCCCCCATGAGATTATAAAATGATTTCTCAACAGAAACACATCAGGCCAGAAAAGAATGGACAGAAATTTACAAAGTGATGCAAAGCAAAGGACTGAATCCAACAATACTCTATCCAGCAAGGCTATCATTCAAACTTGAAGGGGAAATAAGAAGCTTCACAGACAAAAAAAGTCTAAGGGAGTTTATCACCACCAAGCCAGCAATGCAAGGAATGCTAAAGGGACTGGTGTAAAAAGAAGAACTAAAAAGCCCAGAAAGAAAACAGCCACAAAAATAAAATAGAAATGGCTACAAACAAGTACCTTTCAATAATAACTTTAAAGGTAAATGGACTAAATGGTCCAATCAAAAGACATCGAGTGGCTGAATGGATAAAAAAACATGACCCATATATTTGCTGTCTACAAGAGACCCACCTCATTAGAAGGGACTCACACAGACTGAAAGTGAAGGGATGGAAAAATATCTTTCAGGCAAATGGAAATGAAAAAAAAGCTGGGGTAGCAATACTTATACCAGACAAAATAGACCTCAAAGTGAAGGCCATAACCAGAGATAAGAAAGGCCACTTCATAATACTAAAGGGATCAATACAACAAGAGGATATAACCCTGATAAACATATATGCACCCAATGAAGGAGCACCCACATACATAACAAAACTCCTGGAAGATATCACGGGAGAGATCAACAACAATACAATCGTAGTAGGGGACTTTAATACACCACTGACATCACTGGATAAATCTGCTAGACAAAAACTCAGCAAAGAAACAGCAATCCTAAATGACTCACTAGATCAGATGTACTTAATTTACATCTTCAGAACACTTCACCCGAAAGCCGCAAAATATACCTTCTTCTCAAGTGCTCATGGGACATCTTCAAAAATAGACCACATATTGGGTCACAAACAAAGTCTCCCCAAATTCAAGAAAATTGAAATCATACCAAGCATCTTATCAGACCACAAGGCCATAATATTAGAAATAAACTACAATAAAAACAACTCAAAATACTCAAACACTTGGAAGCTGAATAGCACGTTATTAAATACTAGGGGCCCGGTGCACGAAATTCGTGCACTGGGTGTGTGGGGGTGTGTGTGTCCCTCACCCAACCTGCCCTTTCTCACATACTGGGAGCCCTCAGGCGTTGACCCCCATCACCCTCCAATTGCAGGATTGGCCCCTTGCCCAGGCCTGACGCCTCTGACAGAGGCGTAGACCCGCATCACCCTCGGATTGCCTGATTGGCCCCTTTCCCAGGCCTGACACCTCGGCCAGAAGTGTCAGGCTTGGACAGGGGACCCCCATCTCCACCAGATCACTGGCTCTGACCCCCGCCCACGCCTGAGGCCTCTGGCCCAGGAATCATGTCTGGGCAGGGGACACCCATCTCCCTCTGATCGCTTGCTCCACCCCCCGCCCAAGCCTGATGCCTCTGACCCAGGCTTCAGGCCTGGGCAAGGGGACCATCATATCCCCCCAATCCCCGGCTCCGCCCCCCCAGCTCCCCTCGGTTGCAGGCTCCGCCACTGCCCAGGCCTAACGCCTCTGGCCTGGGCGTCCAGCCCGGGCAGCAGGGACCCGCAGCTGCAGCGGCCCGGGATAGTGGGCTCCGCTTTAGGCCCAAGCAAGGGACCCCTAGCTCCTGGGACTACCAGCTTCAACCATGCCCAGCTCCCATCGCTGATCCACCTCTACTTCCTGCTATCACTGGCCAGGGCGGCAAAGGCGCCTGATTCTCCGATCATGGCTGGGGGGCAGGGCAAAGGCGGCCTTGGGGCTGCCCTCAGGCTCTTAGCTCCCCCCTGGGTTTCCGATCACTGTCAGTGGCAGGGAGCTTCTTCCTGATTTCCCTTTCGCCTACCTGCATTGTGCCTACATATGCAAATTAACCGCCATCTTGTTCGCAGTTAACTGCCAATCTTACTTGGCAGTTAACTGTCAATCTTAGTTGGCACTTAATTTGCATATAGCCCTGCTTAGCCAATGAAAACGGTTTGCCGTATGCCAATTACCATTTTTCTCTTTTATTAGTTTAGATTGATTGGGTTACCAATGAGATCAAAGAAGAAATTAAAAACATCCTGGAAACTAATGACAATGAAAACACAACAATCCAAAACCTATGGGACACAATGAAAGCAGTCCTGAGAAGGAAGCTTATAGCTCTACAGGCCTATCTCAACAAACAAATAAAAATGGTAGTAAATCATCTAAATCTACATCTCAAAGAATTAGAAAGAGAGCAACAAGAAAAGCCCAGAGTGAGCAGAAGGATATAATAAAGATTAGAGCAGAAATAAATGACATAGAGACCAAAAAAACAATACAGAAAATCAATGAAACAAAGAGCTGGTTCTTTGAAAGGATAAACAAGATTGACAAACCTCTAGCCAGGCTCACCAAGAAGCAAAGAGAAAGGACCCAAATCAACAAAATCAGAAATGATAGAGGCGAAATAACAACAGACCCACAGAAATACAAATGATTGTTAAAAAATACTATGGACAACTCTACTCCAACATACTAGACAACCTGGAGGAAATGGACATATTCCTAGAAAAATACAACATTCCAAAACTCGATCAGGAAGAATCTAAAAATCTCAATAGGCCAATAACTATGGAATAAATTTAAGCAGTCATCAAAAAGCTTCCAGCAAAAAAAAGCCCAGTTCCAGATGGCTTCACAGGGGAGTTTTACCAAACATTCAAGGAAGAACTAAAACCTATCCTCCTCAGACTACTACAAAAAATCCAAGAGGAAGGAACACTTCCAAGCTCATTCTATGAAGCCAGCATCACCCTAATACGAAAACCAGGTAAAGACAACACAATGAAAGAGAATTACAGGCCAATATCCCTCATGAATACATATGCCAAAATCCTCAACAAAATCTTAGCAAATCGGATCCAGCAGTACATCAGAAAGATCATACACCACGACCAAGTAGGATTTATCCCAGGGATGCAAGGATGGTACAATATCCGCAAATCAATAAACGTGATACATCACATAAACAAATTGAAAGAAAAACACCACATAGTCATATCAATTGATGCAGAAAAAGCGTTTGACAAAATTCAACACCCATTTTTGATAAAAACTCTCAGCAAGGTGGGAATTGAAGGATCATACCTCAACATAATAAAAGCCATATTTGACAAACCCACAGCCAGCATCATACTCAATGGACAAAAACTAACACCATTTGCCTTAAGAACAGGAACAAGACAGGGATGCCCACTCTCACCACTCCTGTTCGACATAGTACTGGAAATATTAGCCATTGCAATTAGACAAGAAGAAGAAATAAAAGGCATCCAAATTGGAAAAGAAGAAGTAAAACTGTCCTTATTTGCAGATAACATGATATTATTCTTAAAAAACCCTAAAGACTCCATCAATAAACTATTAGACTTAATAAAAGAATTCGGCAATGTAGCAGGATACAAAATTAACGCCAAGAAATCTATGGCATTTCTATACACTAATAGTGAATGTGCAGAAATAGAGACTAAAAAAGCAATCCCATTTACCATCGCACCAAAAAAATTAACCTACCTAGAAATAAACTTAACTAAAGAGGTAAAAGACCTTTCTCAGAAAACTACAGGACGTTGAAAAAAGAGATAGAGGAAGACATAAAGAGATGGAAGAACATACCATGTTCTTGGATTGGTAGAATCAACATCATTAAAATGTCCATACTGCCCAAAGCAATCTCTAAATTCAACACACTTAAAATTAAAATACCAATGGCATATTTCACAGACCTAGAACGTACTCTCCAAAAATTCATCTGGAATAAAAAACGACCCTGAATAGCTGCAGCGATCCTGAGAAAGAACAAAGTAGGTGGGATCTCAATACCAGATATCAAGCTGTATTACAAAGCCACTGTTCTCAAAACTGCCTGGTACTGGCACAAGAACAGACATATAGATCAATGGAATAGAATAGAGAGCCCAGGAATCAGCCCCAACCAATACGCTCAATTAATATTTGACAAAGGAGGCAAGAACATACAATGGAGCCAAGATAGTCTCTTCAATAAATGGTGTTTGGAAAATTGGACAGATATATGCAAGAAAATGAAACTAGACCACCAACTTACACCATACACAAAAATAAACTCAAAATGGATAAAGGACTTAAATGTACGACAGGAAACCATAAAAATTCTATAAGAATTCAAAGGCAACAAAATCTCAGACATATGCCGAAGCAATTTCTTCACTGATACAGCTCCTAGGGCACTTGAAACTAAAGAGAAAATGAACAAATGGGACTACATCAAAATAAAAAGCTTCTGCACAGCAAAAGAAACCATCAACAAAACAACGAGAAAACCCACTGTGTGGGAAAACATATTTGCCAATGTCATATCTGATAACGGCCTAATCTCCAAAATTTATAGGGAACTCATACAACTCAACAAAAGGAAGATAAACAATCCAATCAAAAAATGGGCCAAGGACCTAAATAGACACCTTTCAAAAGAGGACATTCAGAAAGCCAAGAGACATATGAAAACATGCTCAAAGTCACTAATCATCCGAGAGATACAAATCAAAACAACAATGAGATACCATCTCACACCTGTCAGACTGGCTATCATCAACAAATCAACAAACGACAAGTGCTGGAGAGGATGTGGAGAAAAAGGAACACTTGTGCACTGCTGGTGGGAATGCAGACTGGTGCAGCCACTATGGAAGACAGTATGGAGTTTCCTTAAAAAACTGAAAATGGAACTCCCATTTGACCCTGTGATCCCACTCCTAGGAATATATCCCAAGAAACCAGAAACACCAACCAGAAAGGATATATGCACCCCTATGTTCATAGCAGCACAATTCACCATAGCTAAGATCTGGAAACAGCCTAAGTGCCCATCAGTAGATGAATGGATTAGAAAATAGTGGTACATCTACACGATGGAATACTATGCTGCTCTAAAAAGGAAGGAACTCTTACCATTTGCAACGTCATGGATGGAACTGGAGAGCATTATGCTAAGTGAAATAAGCCAGTCAATGAAGGAAAAATACCACATGATCTCACTCATTCATGGATAATAGAGACCATTATAAACCTTTGAATAATAATAGATACAGAGGCAGAGCTGCCTCAAAGAGATTGTCAAACTGCAGTGGGAAGGCCGGGGAGGGTTGGGGGGCAAGAGGTAGGGGGGTAAGAGATCAACTAAAGGACTTGTATGCATGCATATAAGCATAACCAGTGGAAATAAGACATTGGGGGATAGGGGAGGCTAGGGGACTGTCTAGGGCGGGGGGATAAAATGGACACATATGTAATACCCTTTGTAATACTTTAAGCAATAAATTTTAAAAAAAAGAAAAAAAAATTTGACAAAGGAGGCAAGAACATACAATGGAGTCAAGATAGTCTCTTCAATAAATGGTGTTGGGAAAATTGGACAGATACATGCAAGAAAATGAAACTAGACCACCAACTTACACCATACACAAAAATAAACTCAAAATGGATAAAAGACTCAAACATACGACGGGAAACCATACAAATATTAGAAGAATCCAAAGGCAACAAAATCTCAGACATATGCTGAAGCAGTTTCTTCACTGATACAGCTCCTAGGGCACTTGAAACTAAAGAGAAAATGAACAAATGGGACTACATCAAAATAAAAAGCTTTTTAACAGCAAAAGAAACCATCAGCAAAACAACAAGAAAACCCACTGTGTGGGAAAACATATTTGCCAATGTCATATCTGATAACGGCCTAATCTCCAAAATTTATAGGGAACTGATACTACTTAACAAAAGGAAGATAAACAATCCAATCAAAAAATGGGCCAAGGACCTAAATAGACACCTTTCAAAAGAGGACATTCAGAAAGCCAAGAGACATATGAAAACATGCTCAAAGTCACTAATCATCCGAGAGATGCAAATCAAAACAACAATGAGGTACCATCTCACACCTGTCAGACTGGCTATCATCAACAAATCAACAAACAACAAGTGTTGGAGTGGATGTGGAGAAAAAGGAACCCTTCTGCACTGCTGGTGGGAATGCAGACTGTTGTAGCCACTGTGGAGAATAGTATGGAGCTTCCTCAAAAACCTAAAAATTGAACTCCCTTTTGACCCAGTGATCCCACTACTAGGAATATATCCCAAGAAACCAGAAACACCAATCAAAAAGGATATATGCACCCCTATGTTCATAGCAGCACAATTCACCATAGCTAAGATGTGGAAACAGCCTAAGTGCCCATCAGCAGACGAGTGGATTAGAAAACTGTGGTACATCTACACAATGGAATACTATGCTGTGGTAAAAAAGAAGGAACTCTTGGCTTTTGCAACAGCATGGATGGAACTGGAGAGCATTATGCTAAGTGAAATAAGCCAGTCAATGAAGGAAAAATACCACATGATCTCACTCATTTGTGGATTATAGAGAACAACATAGACTGATGAACAGGGACAGATCCAAAGATTGAGAAACAGCGATCAGGCTATCAATCCCCAGAAGGAAAGTAGGGGAAGGAGGGGATAAGGGGAAGAGATCAACCGAAAGACTTGTATACTCACATATAAGCCAAACCAATGGACATGGACAACAGGGGGATGGGAGCATGAATGTGCAGGGGGGGGGGGGCGGCGCGGAGGATGGGGGCTTAATGGGGGGGATGAGGACACATTTGTAATACCTTAACTAATAAAAATAAATAAATAAATTTCTATACTTTATGCATTTTGTTATCACAACTATATAATTTCTCCCAACTTAATTTAAACGTTAGTCTCTTAGAAGCCTTAAATTTTAGCTGGCTAATTAAATACTTAACATTTATTAGTTTAGTAATAACTTCACATTTTTAAGAATATATTTCAGCCCTAACCGGTTTGGCTCAGTGGATAGAACATTGGGCTTCAGACTGAAGGGTCCCAGGTTCGATTCCAGTCAAGGGCATGTACCTTGGTTGCAGGCACATCCCCAGTAGGGGGTGTGCAAGAAGCAGCTGATCCATGTTTCTCTCTCATCGATGTTTCTAACTCTCTATCCTTCCTTCTCCCTTCTTCTCTGTAAAAAATCAATAATATATATTTTTTTAAAAAGAATATATTTCAAATAAAATACCAGACATATTTAATTAATAGATTCAATTCTCTCCTATAGATTTTTCATATGAGGCAAATTCAGATTAATATTTCAGTATTTTGTCATTTAAAAATACCTAGATATTTAATTTTTTTTAGTATTTAATTTAGCCCACCCCAAAGTTTTTGTTAGGTCAGAGAGTGCCCAGGATCGGATACATGCAGACATGTGACTAGATAATGGACTACCCCTGGCATTTCTAACAGATCAGCATGGGAGACACAGATACTGGCTTCTCCAGGACCCCCACACAGATACTGACTCCTTCCTGAATACCTTGATGACCCCCTGCAGCTGAAACTTCCTCAGCTGAATACCTCAGCTCATGTCCCCGCCCTTCACCCAACTGCAGTATAAAAAAAGCGCCCCCCTCCCTGTTGGTGTGAATCCAGGTGCCCTGTCCTTGGGAGTACATGGGTCTCCCCAGGACACAGAATAAACTTTCCTTCCTTCCTTCCTTCCTTTTCTGATCAACTCTCTTTATTTCCTTCCCCGCCTCCTGAGCCACCTAACCTAACAGTTTTAAGTTGCCAAAGATTTTGGAAAACTATGTTTCTGGCTGGCGAAAGGAGGGGGAAGCAGGGAAGCAAGCTTGTAGATATTTAAATGTAAAACCGCCATATTCTTTCTAAAGTTTCTGCTGCAGGAAATGTGACTAGCCCCTCTTCCATCAGAAAGGCGAAGGTATTCTCTGTCCCAGGCTACTGGACCCCCACTATAAATATACCTATACTTATCACTGAAAAGCTCTACCACAAATCCTTCATTTTAGTTACATTTATTTATCCATGTTTCAACAATTTTTGAGATTTTAAATCCAATTATTACCATCTAAGGCATTTACTTTGGCAAATTCTGTAACAGAGATAACTTATTACCTGTGAGGAATGCGGTCTATTATTATTTAAAAACAACCCTTTATTATGGAAATACTAATCTTGTTGCTTAGAACCCAGCCTGTATTTTTTCCTTGGATGATTTTCACCATCTTTTTGAGAAAAACAGTCTTGGGTTTATTCTATAACGTTCGCAAAGAGATTGAGCTTAGCCCAAGACCTATCCCAAATCGGATGGAGCACACTTTTGTCTTAAGCCAGCTTTTTTCTTTTCATGAGTACAGAAATCCCAGATGCATTCCTAAATTCTGCAAAATTTTTAAATGATGGACCAGGAAATAAAAAAAAAAAAAACATGGCAAAAATAAGACTTTTTAATAGCACTCTCGGGAGTGGGCATCCATTTTACAGGATCACCACATGTCTTTCCAACCCCCACATCCTGCTTGCTCTGGGGAAATTCAGTAAATGTTCTGAATTTACATGGTCATTTAGGTTTCTGTACTTACCCAATTAAATTAAAGGCATGCTTAATAGACTAATAATAAACACATTAAACCAAACAAAAATGACAGATAAAAACCACAATCAAAAAAACATATACAGGGGGTAGGGGAGGCTGGCGGGAAGTCAGTGGGAGGAAATAAAAGGAGACATATGTACTACTATTTGTAATATCTTGAACAATAAAATTAATAAAACAAAAAAACCCATATAGACAAGATTTAATAAATCAAAGTTCTTTTTCTGGAAATTTTTCTCCATAGCATTGTCTACCCTTTGAAGTTATTTTAACTAAACTCTGCCTGTCCCAAGGCATCATATGATAATTTTCAAACAAAGCATCAGAGAGTTCCCCTGCTTGAGCACTAACACTTCTATCATCCCTGCCTGTTGAGCCTTTTCCCACCAGAGGCAGAGGATCAGGTGCCTTTTTAGTAATTACATACTTTTGATCCCCAATAAAAATTAGGGATTTTGCAATTTGAACAAGATTCCACATAGTTAAATATGAGAATGGCACACTTTATCCTTGAGCCTGATTTAAGAGAGTACCTTTTGACATTTTAATTTCTTTATAATTTTGCCTTTTAACTCAATTCTTCCCGGTTATGGCCTCGCTTTAAAAAGACGTCCTTGCCCACTTTGGTGCCGGAAGCCGGTCCACCTTGCTGCTTGACATAGTCGCTGCAGGAAAGAAACATCTGCACAGCATATGTTTCAAGGGACCTGGCGTATATGGCATACTGTTCTTAATATGTTTACTCACCTTCTTGGCGCTATGTGTTTTAACCAAGGTCACCTCTCTGAGAAAGGTTGTTTCCCCAGGTAGGGATTTTCCCCTGAAGTTAGGGAGGGAATAAAACCCCTTAATTAAATGCTACACGGGTAGTTAATCACTAACTATGAACAATCACCCTTAAGCTACATAATCTTTGATCCCTGGAATGAAGATAAGAAATGCCCTAACTTTGGGAATAGAAATTGACAGGATTAAAATCAACTGGTATAAATACAGATGTAACAAGACAATAAGAGACAGAACCTGGCTGAGGAACCTGGCTATGATGATCGACTGAACGCTGCCTCTGTGTCATTCCTTCTTTGCCGACTCCGTCTATACCTTTGGGGACCCCAGGACCTGCTGGGGTTGGACCCCAACACTTTGGATCGCGAACTCCAAAGCTTAGTGCAAGCTTTATGCACAGTAAATCTCGCCACCGAATTTTCCGGTGATCCCCACCTTTACTGGTGGATCTCAACCAGTGGTTCTCAACCTTCCTAATGCCGCGACTCTTTAATACAGTTCCTCATGTTGTGGAGATCCCCAATTTCACTGTTACAAATTGAACATAATTAAAGCATAGTAATTAATCACAAATACAATATGTAATTGGAGCAAAAAAGATGGCGGCTGGCAGGACGGAGGTGACAGATAGGAAGTGAGTGAGTGAGGGGATGAAAAGAGTGTGTGGATGTATGTGTTGTGTGTGTGAGTGAGTGAAGGACAGTTAAATCCGGCAGGAGCAGCAGAGGTGGGCAGACCAGGCTCTCTGGGACAGGGAGAGACTACCACTGCTGCAGACACTCCCAGGACTCCCGGACTCGGGCATGGAGCCCACACCATCTTGAAGGGGAAAGTGGCCTCTTCTAGGAACTCATCAGCACCACCACCCAGACAGGCCTGGGGTACTGCCCGTGACCCAGCAGCCACTCCAGCCAAAATCCTGCTGCCCACCCAAAGACTCGCAGACCCTGGGATCTCCACCTCCAAAGGAGCACCACACCCACCCACAGCAGTAAGTGCAGCCTCCCCCTCCCCAGTGGCAGACTTCTGACATTGCATTCGAGTGTCTCCAGTGCGCAGGGCTCCCAGGCACACCACTCCATACACTTCTCTTAGGAGTCACTGTAAGCCCCAGCTGGGTGTGATTTTGTACAGACACAGGCGCACTGCCCCCCAGTAAAAATTCTGGATTCCCTCTGCCTGAATCACTGCCCACACACACCCAGCTGTGCAACTTAAACGCCAGTGCCCCTCAGAGTGCTTCAAAGTTCAGCGCCCAGCAAAGGCACTGCCACAGTTGCTCATTCCCCCTGAGCCCATCTATCCACAGGCACTTTGGGAAGCCACAGTGAGCCTCCGCTGGGTCCGATCATGGACAAATAGGGACGCACTCCCCTGGGCAGTAGAAATTCTGAATTCACCCAGCCTGGATACTGGCCAAAAGACGCCTCGATTAAGCATGCCAGGGCCCTTCAGAGTGCTTCAGTGCACCTGCACTAGCAAACTCACTGCGGGTGCTCCTGTGTGTCACCACCAGGAACATGTGCCTATCCACCACAGGTGCATCAGCAAAAACTGAGTTTCCCCACACAACAGCTGAAGAACTCTGGACACTACAGTTGCATGCTTTTCCAGCTTGCAGGTCTCCCAAGACCACTGCTCCACAGGCAGCCCCGGGGCCCCACTATGAGGCCCGCTGGACACACACTTAAATAAACAGGGGTGCACTGCTGGGCTGTAGAAATGCTGAATTCCCTCTTCTGGGATACCTGCCCACAGACACTGCAATCCAGTGGCTTCAGTGACAGGGCCCTTCAGAGTGTGTCAGTACACCCTGCTGGCAAACACACCACAGGTGCCTCTGTGAACTGCCCCTGGGATCCTGTGTATCCAACCACAGAGTCAGCAGCAAAAGCTAAGTCTGCCCACCCCACAACTACAGAACTCTGGACACCACAGTCATACCTTTCCAGAACGCAGGCCTCCTGAGCCCCACCATCCCAACAGACGGTTCCTGGGTGCCACTGTTCCCACTGGGCATGCCTGATTTCAACCAAGGGCACAAGACAGCAAAAATTGGGACATCCCCTCCATTGCTGCTGACTTATAGACACCTCAGTTGCGCCTTTCCAGCTCGCAGGCCTACATCAAGAGAACCCAAATAGGTCAAGTAGGGAGCTACACTAGACTACCAAGCCCAGGAGACATGAGAGGTCACACCAGTAGCACCATACCCAAAACATACTGGGCAGCAAAGCGATCAGAGCTACAATTAAAACATTACAGCAAAACATGGGAAGACAAAAAAGCAACCCACAAAGGAAAGAAAAATAGGAATCACCAGAAAGGGAGTTAAATGAAATTGAAGCTACTAACTTATTAGAGAAAGAATTCAAAGTAATGGTTATAAGGATGCTCAAACAGCTGGATGACAAATACACAAACTCAATAAGAATTATAAGGAGCTGAATGAGAATGTCACCAACATGAAAAGGAACCAAGAGGAAATGAACGACATAGCTGCAATAAAGAACACAATGGAAGGCTTAATCAGTAGGCTAGAAGAGGCTGAGGACTGCATAAGCGAATTAGAAGACAAGGTAGGAAAAAACACACAAACACAGGAGCAACTGGAAAAAATACATAAAAATCAAGAGGAGAGCCTAAGGGAGCATTGGGACAATGCAAAACGAAACAACATTCACTTAATAGGGGTACCAAAAGGAGAGGAGGAGAAGCAAGGAATAGAAAACCTGTTCAGAGAAGTAATGGCAGAAAACTTCTCTGATACTGGCAGGAAAAAAACTACACAAGTCCAAGAAGCACATAGAGTGCCAAACAAGATGAACCCCAAAAGACCAACACCAAGACACATCATAATTAAATTAGCAAACACCAATGACAAAGTAAGAATCTTAAAGGCTGCCAGAGAGAGACAGAAAGTTACCTACAAGGGATCTCCTATTAGAATATCATCTGACTTCTCAACAGAAATACACCAGGCTAGAAGGGAATGGAATGAAATATACAAAGTGATGCAAAGCAAGGGACTGAATACCAGAATACTATACCCAGCCACGCTATCATTAAAAATTGAAGGTGGAATTAGGAGCTTCACAGACAAAAAAGGACTAAGAGAGTTTATTATCACCAAGCCAGCAATACAAGAAATGCTAAAGGGCCCTAACTGGTATGGCTCAGTGGATAGATCATTGGCTGTGGACTGAAAGGTCCCACATTCGATTCCGGTGAAAGGCATGTACCTTGGTTGTGGGAACATCCCCAGTAGGAGGTATGCAGGAGGCAGCTGCTCCATGTTTCTCTCTCATTGATATTTCTAACTCTCTATCCCTCTCCCTTCCTCTCTGTAAAAAATCAATAAAATATATTTTTAAAAAAGAAAACCTAAAGGGACTGCTGTAAAAAGAAGAAGCTGCAAGACAAGAAGAAACACAAACATTAAGAATAAAAATGACCACAAACAAGTACTTTTCAATAATAACATTAAATGTAAATGGATTAAATGCTCCAATCAAAAGACACAGGGTAGCTGAATGGATAAGAAAACATGGCCCATATATCTGCTGTCTACACGAGACCCACCACAGAACAAAGAATTCACACAGACTGAGAGTGAGAGGATGGAAAAAATTCTTTCAGGCAAATGGAAATGAGAAAAAACTGGGGTTGTGGTACTTATATCTGAGAAGATAAACCTCAAAGTAAAGGCCATAACAAGAGATAAGAAAGGCCACTACATAATACTAAAGGGAGCAATTCAACAGGAACATATAACTCTGGTAAACCTATATGCACCCAATTCCGAAGCACCCAAATACATAAAACAACTTCTGGAAGATATCAAGGGTGAGATCGATAGCAATACAGTCATAGTAGGGGACTTTAATACCCCACTGACACCACTGGATAAATCCTCTAAAGAAAAAATCAGCAAAGAAACAGCGATCCTAAACGACTCACTAGATCAGATGGACTTAATCAAAATTGTCAGAACATTTCACCCCAAAGCTACAGAATATACATTCTTCTCTGGTGCACATGGGACATTTTCAAAGATAGACCATATATTAGGACACAGGCAGAGTCTCTTCAAATTCAAGAGAATAGAAATCATAACAAGCATCTTGTTAGATCACAATGGCATAAAACTAGAAATCAACTACAATAAAAACATTAAAAATATCAAACACTTGGAGGCTAAATAGCATGCCATTAAACAATGACTGGGTTACCAGAGAGATCAAAGAAGAAATAAAAAGCATCCTGGAAAGAAATGACAATGAAAACACAACAATCCAAAATCTATGGGACACAATGAAAGCAGTCCTGAGAGGGAAGTTCATAGCTCTACAGGTCTACCTCAAAAAACAAGAAAAGGGGAAAAACCAAGATGGCAGCATAGGTAAACACCGGAGTTAGCTGCCTCGAACAACCACTTCACAAATACAACTAAAAGACGGAACGGACATTGCCCAGAACCACAGGAAGACTGGCTGAGAGGAAATTCTTCAACTAGAAGGAAAGAGAACAGCATACAAGACTCAGAGGAGGCACAGTGCAGAAAATACAAAGGTGCAGAGGTACTCGCGTAGGAGCGGGCTGGTAGCTGAGGGCCCGGTTGTCGTTTTCAATCAGGAGGGAGTCTCAGATTCTGAGCTCCGGTTCTGGGTGAGTCACTAGGGACCCAGACTCAAACGGGAGAAGCGGGACTATCTGACATCGGTCGGAACGCGAGGGCAGCTTTCTCTCCGAGGTTTGAAGCGGTTGCTGGGACTCTGAGAAGCAGAGCATCTGGGGACGAGACTGAGAGCAGCCATAACTGCTCTCTCCACCCGTTCTGTTGATCCCCTGTGACCCACCCAAGCCCTGCGCAGAGCCATTTGCCAGACAGCCTCAGGCAAAGGCTAGATTAGCAACTCCCTAGAGGACAGAAGTTCTCCCAGTGCAGACACAGCTGATTCTCACAGCCACTTGGCCTGTAGGTCAAATCCCCCTAGTATTAACTACAACAATCAAGGCTTAACTACAACAAGACTGTGCGCAAAGGCCACTAGGAGGTGCACCAAGAAAGCATAAAAAATGCTAAGACAAAGAAACAGGACAAAACTGTCAATGGAGGATATTGAGTTCAGAACCACACTTTTAAGGTCTCTCAAGAACTCTCTAGAAGCCGCCGATAAAGTTATTGAGATCCTCAAGAAATCTAATGAGACCCTCGATGTTGTGATAAAGAACCAACTAGAAATTAAGCATACACGGACTGAAATAACGAATATTATACAGACTCCCAACAGCAGACCAGAGGAGCTCAAGAATCAAGGCAAAGATTTGAAATGCAAAGAAGCAAAAAACACCCAACCCGAAAAGCAAAATGAAAAAAGAATCCGAAAATACGAAGATAGTGTAAGGAGCCTCTGGGACAACTTCAAGCGTACCAACATCAGAATGATAGGGGTGCCAGAAGATGAGAGAGAGCAAGATATTGAAAACCTATTTGAAGAAATAATGACAGAAAACTTCCCCCACCTGGTGAAAGAAATAGACTTACAGGTCCAGGAAGCGCAGAGAACCCCAAACAAAAGGAATCCAAAGAGGACCACACCAAGACACATCATAATTAAAATGCCAAGAGCAAAAGACAAAAAGAGAATCTTAAAAGCAGCAAGAGAAAGAAACTCAGTTACCTACAAGGGAGTACCCATACGACTGTCAGCTGATTTCTCAACAGAAACTTTGCAGGCCAGAAGGGAGTGGCAAGAAATATTCAAAGTGATGAATGCCAAGAACCTACAACCAAGATTACTTTATCCAGCAAAGCTATCATTCAGAATTGAAGGTCAGATAAAGAGCTTCACAGATAAGGAAAAGCTAAAGGAGTTCATCACCACCAAACCAGTATTATATGAAATGCTGAAAGGTATCCTTTAAGAAGAGGAAGAAGAAGAAAAAGGTAAACATACTAATTATGAACAACAAATATGCATCTATCAACAAGTGAATCTAAGAATCAAGTGAATAAATAATCTGATGAACAGAATGAACTGGTGATTATAATAGAATCAGGGACATAAAAAGGGAATGGACTCACTATTCTTGGTGGGGAAAGTGGTGTGGGAGATGCGGGAAGAGACTGGACAAAAATTGTGCACCTAGGGATGAGGTCAGTGGAGGGGGGGGGGGTAAGGGCAGAGGGTGGGGTGGGAACTGGGTGGAGGGGAGCTATGGGGGGAAAAAAGAGTAACAAATGTAATAATCTGAACAATAAAGATTTACCAAAAAAAAAAAAAAAACCACAAGAAAAAATGGTAATAAATTACCTGACCCTGCAACTTAAAGAATTAGAAAGAGACCAATAAGAAGAGCCCACAGTATCCAGAAGGAAGGAGATAATAAAAATCAGAGCAGAGCCGAAAACGGTTTGGCTCAGTGGATAGAGCGTCAGCCTGCGGACTGAAAGGTCCCAGGTTCGTTTCCGGTCAAGGGCATGTACCTGGGTTGCGGTCAAGGGCATGTACCTGGGTTGCGGGCACATCCCCGGTGGGAGATGTGCAGGAGGCAGCTGATCGATGTTTCTCTCTCATCGATGTTTCTAACTATCTCTCTCCATTCCTCTCTGTAAAAAATCAATAAAATATATTAAAAAAAAATCAGAGCAGAATTAAATGACATAGAGACCAAAAACAATAAAAAAGTTCAATGAAACGAAGAGCTGGTTCTTTGAAAGGATAAACAAGATTAATGAACCTCTCGCCATACTCACCAAGAAACAAAGAGAGAGGACCCAAATAAACAAAATCAGAAATGAAAGAGGTGAAGTAACAACTGATCCCACTGATATACATAGGATTGTCAAAAAATACTACGAATACCTCTACTCCAGCAAACTGGACAACCTCGATGAAATGGACACATTCCTAGAAAAATACAAGCTTCCAAAACTTAACCAGGAAGAATCAAAACACCTGAATAGGCCGATAACTACTGATGAAATTGAAACAGTAATCAAAATGCTTTCAGCAAACAAAAACCCTGGACCAGATGGCTTCACAGGGGAGTTTTACCAAACATTCAAAGAACTAAAACCAATCCTTCTCAGACTATTCCCAAAAATTCCAGAGGCAAGCACACTTCCAAGCTCTTTTTATGAAGTCAGCATTACCCTAATCCAAAAACCAGATAAAGACACCACAAAGAAAGAGAATTACAGACCAATATCCCTGATGAACATAGATGCTAAAATCCTCAACAAAATTCTTGCAAAACAGATCCAGCATTACGTTAGAAAGATCATACACCATGACCAAGTGGGATTTATTCCAGGGATGCAAGGCTGGTAAATATCCACAAATCAATAAACGTGATACACCATATAAACAAATTGAGAGACAAAAATCATATAATCCTATCAATTGATGCAGAAAAAGCATTTGACAAAGTCCAACACCCTTTTCTGATAAAAACACTCAGCAAAGTGAGAATAGAAATATCATACCTCAACATAATAAAAGCCTTATATGAAAAGCCTACAGCCAACATCATACTCAATGGGCAAAAACTAAAACCATTTCCCTTAAGAACAGGAACAAGACAGGGATGTCCGCTTTCACCACTCCTATTCAACCTAGTACTGGAAGTGCTAGCCAAAGCAATCTGACAAGAAGAAGAAATAAAAGGTATCCAAATTGGTAAAGGAGAAGTAAAATTGTCATTATTCGCAGATGACATGATACTGTACATAGAAAATCCTAGACTCCATCAAAAAATTATTAGGATTAATAAATGAATTTGGCAATGTAGCAGGATACAAAATTAATGCCAAGAAATCAATGGCCTTTTTATACAGCAACAATGAAGTTACAGAAAGAGAGATTAAAAATACAATCCCATTAACCATTGCACAAAAAAATTAAGATACCTAGGAATAAACTTAACTAAGGAGGTAAAAGACCTATATGCTGAAAACTACAGGACGTTGAAAAAAGAGATAGAGGAAGACATAAACAGATGGAAGAACATACCATATTCATGCATTGGTAGAATCAACATCATCAAAATGTCCATACTGCCCTAAGCAATCTATAAATTCAACGCGCTCCCCATTGAAATACCAATGGCATATTTCACAGACCTAGAACGAACTCTCCAAAAATTTCTCTAGAATAAAAAAAGACCCCGAATAGCTGCAGTGATCCTGAGAAAGAAGAATGAAGTAGGAGGGATCTCAATACCAGATATCAAGCTGTATTACAGAGACCCTATTCTCAAAACTGCCTGGTAATGGGACAAGAACAGACATATAGATTAATGGAATAGAATAGAGAATCCCAAAATTGACCCAAACCAATATGCTCAACTAAAATTTGACAGAGGAGGCAGGAACATACAATGGAGTCAAGACAGTCTCTTTAATAAATGGTGTTGGGAAAATTGGACAGATACATGCAAAAAAAAAAAAATGAAACTAGACCACCTACTTACACCATACACAAAAATAAACTCAAAATGGATAAAGGACTTAAATGTAAGACAGGAAACCATAAAAATAATAGAGGAATCCAAAGGCAACAAAATCTCAGACATAAGCCGAAACCGGTTTGGCTCAGTGGGTAGAGCGTCGGCCTGCGGACTGAAGGGTCCCGGGTTCGATTCCGGTCAAGGGCATGTACCTGGGTTGCAGGCACATCCCCAGTAGGAGATGTGCAGGAGGCAGCTAATTGATGTTTTTCTGTCATCGATGTTTTTGGCTCTCTATCTCTCTCCCTTCCTCTCTGTAAAAAAATCAATAAAATACATTAAAAAAAAAAATCTCAGACATGCCGAAGCAATTTCTTCACCAATACAGCCCCTAGGACATTGGAAACTAAAGAGAAAATAAAGAAATGGGACTACATCAAAATAAAAAGCTTCTGCACAGCAAAAGAAACCATCAACAAAACAACAAGAAAGCCCTCTTTATGGGAGAACATATTCGCCAATGTTATCACCAATAAGGGTTTAATCTCCAACTTTTATAGGGAACTCTTACAACTTAACAAAAGGAAGATAAAGAATCCAATCAAAAAATGGGCAAAGGACCTAAATAGACACTTTTCAAAAGATGACATTCAGAAAGCCAAGAGACATATGAAAACATGCTCAAAGCCACTAATCATCCGAGAGATGCAAATCAAAACAACAATGAGGTACCATCTCACACCTGTCAGAATGGCTATCATCAACAAATCAACAAACGACAAGTGCTGGAGAGGATGTGGAGACAAAGGAACCCTCCTGCACTGTTGGTGGGAATGCAGACTGGTGCAGCCACGATGGTAGACAGTATGGAGTTTCCTCAAAAAGTTAAAAATGGAACTCCCATTTGACCCAGTGATCCCACTTCTAGGAATATATCCCAAGAAACCAGAAACACCAATCAGAAAGGATATATGCATCCCTATGTTCATAGCAGCACAATTTACCATAGCTAAGATTTGGAAACAGCCTAAGTGCCCATCAACAGATGAATTGTTTAGAAAACGGTGGTACATCTACACAATGGAATACTACGCTGCTATAAAAAAGAAGGAATTCTCACCATTTGCCACAGCATGGATGGAACTGGATAGCATTATGGAAGTGAAATAAGCCAGTCACAGAAGGATAAATACCACAGGATCTCACTCATTTGTGGAATATAATGAATAACATAAACTGATGAGTGATGACAGAACCAGAGACGGAGAGGCATTTGTTGGACTGTCGGGCCTTAAAGGGAAGGTAGGGGAGGTGGGGGGTAAGGGGGAGAGATCAACCAAAGGACTTACATGCAAGCATATAGGCCTAACCAACGGACATGGATAACAGGGGGTTGGGGGCGTGAGCGGGGGGATAGGGGGTGACGTGGGGATAAGGACACATATGTAATATCTTAAATAATAAAAATATATATATTTATAAAAAAATGAAACTAGACCACCAACTTACACCATACACAAAAATAAACACAAATTGGATAAAGGACTTAAACATAATACGGGAAACCATAAGAATATTAGAGGAATCCACAGGTAGCAAAATCTCAGACATATGCCGAAGGAATTTCTTCACTGACACAGCTCCTAGGACAATGGAAACTAAAGGGAGTATAAACAAATGGGACTATATCAAAACTAAAATCTTTTGCACAACAAAAGAAACCATCAACAAAACAAGAAAACCCACTGCATGGGAGAACATATTTGCCAATGATATCTCTGATAAAGGTTTAATCTCTAACATTTACAGGGAACTCACACAACTTAACAAAAGGAAGATAAAGAGCCCAATCAAAAAATGGGCAATAAATTTCTGTACTTTAGGCATTTAGGTACTACCACAACTATAATTTCTCCCAATATAATTTAACTAGAACTTTAAACTCTTAGCTGGCAAGTCAAATATTAAGCATTTCTTTAGATTAATAACACCTTATATTTTTAAGAATAAATTTCAAAAATACAAGACACAATCAATAGATTCAATTCTGTCCTCTAGATTTTTCATGAGGCAAATTCTGATTAGTGAACAATTTTTTATTTGATTAAGCGAACTTTAAAGTTTCAACTTGCTAGGGGCCTTGGAAAACCCCTAGCAATTTAAGACTTGCAAAGCAGGTTCTGGCCTATCTGGCTAATTTAAAAATACCACATTTTTTTCTGCTCAGGGAAGGGCGGCTAGCCCCTTCCTCTATTTGAGAGGCGCAGCTAGCTTTCTTTTTTTTTAAAAATATATTTTATTGATTTTTTACAGAGAGGAAGGGAGAGAGATAGAGAGTCAGAAACATCGATGAGAGAGAAACATCGACCAGCTGTCTCCTGCACATCTCCTACTGGGGATGTGCCCGCAACCCAGGTACATGCCCTTGACCGGAATCGAACCTGGGACCCTTCAGTCCGCAGGCCGACGCTCTATCCACTGAGCCACACCGGCTTCGGCGCAGCTAGCTTTCTTAATTAACAAAGGGCTACTTAGATTTTTTAATTATCTATTTTTCAATAATTTTTAGATTTAAATTTAATAATTATTATTTTAAGGCATATTTTTTAGCAAATTTTTGTAACAGATAATTTAGTGAATCTTCTTTTCAGCCTAAAAGTTAACTTTGGAATGCGGTTCATTAGCATTTTAAAGACTACTCTTTATTATGGAAATACTAATCTTGTTGCTAGAACCAGCCTGCATTCTTTTTCCTTGGGTCAAATTCGCCATTTTTCTTAGGAAATAATCAGTCTTGGGGTTTTATTTTGTACATTTGTAGAGAGATTTCGGCTCAAAACTCTATCTAAATGTCCAAAAACAGGACAGTTGTGCACATCTGTTTACAGCCATTTTTCTCTTTGCACAGAAATCCCAGATGCATTTTTAAATTTTGTAAAACTTCAATTACAAGAAGACTAAATTAGCATACTTGGGGAGGGGGGCGTCCATATTGGATCACCATGTGGCTCCCTTTCTCCCTTCCCCCACATCTTGCTTTGGGGGAAGTTTCAGCAAGTGACCTGGCAGGGTATTTTTTTCCAAAGTCATGCTTAATAGAAAAACAGATTTTAAATTTTTTCGTATTTTGCTTTCCAAAATCATAGCTAGCACCCAAGGTAAGCTTGGCCAATTTTAGGTGTTCCAAACGTGTTCTCCGGTAATTTTTAAACAAAGCTAGTCTTTTTGTGGGCGAGCTGATAGCTCTGCCCTCTCCAGCCACCTTTGAATCTCTCCGCACCAGAGGCGGATTCGGCAGCGGGGTTTCATTTCTTATAACAGATTTTAGATTCCAAATACGAATTAAGATTTTAATTTGAACAAGAAACCATATTAGAGATGACCATGGCACTCTTTTTTCAGCCTGATTTTAAAAAGTACCTTTTGATATTCCACCGGGGAGGGTTGGGGGGCAGGAGGTAGGGGGGTAAGAGATCAACTAAAGGACTTGTATGCATGCATATAAGCATAACCAGTGGACATAAGACATTGGGGGATAGGGAGGCTAGGGGACTGTCTAGGGCGGGGGGATAAAATGGACACATATGTAATACCCCTTGTAATATTTTAAGCAATAAATTTTAAAAAAAAAAGGGCATTGGACATATTTTCTGATCTTGACTTTGACCTAGTGGTCCTTAATGGAAATGTTGGAAACTGTTCTCTGACAGTGGATAACGTCTGTCTGGTTTTGCACTGCACTTTATCTGTGTAGAGCTTCTGGAACAAGTTGTATCCCTGTAGTGTTGAGGGTGGATGAGGTGGGCGCATATTTTCCCTCCTGTGGAAATAAGATAATCACTCTGTAGTGTTTCTCTGCGTCAGGAAGCAGTTACAAAGTGATAGATATCATATCTAGCTTAGGAAAAGTGAGCTAGTTTATTTAGGGGGAAAAGGAGAAAGAAGAGGTGGTGACTTGAAAATAAAAATATTTGTTTTTCTCTGTCTACATAAAAATCTAGTGTTTCATTAACTTTGTTTGTAAAGAAACCTAATGGGCTTGGGGTGGTGAACACACAATACAATATACAGATGATATATTATAGAATTGTATACCTGAAACCTATATAATTTTATTAACCAATGTCACTCCAATAAATTCAATAAAAATAAAAATAATAAAAAAAACAAAAAAATAATAAAAAGTACCTTTTGATATTCCAATTTCTTTGTAATGTTGCCTTCTTATCAAATTTTTTCCCATAATAATCTGACTTAAACACAAAGTATCACCCATGCACTTGCAGATCCATGGGCTTCTGAAGCTAACATGGGCTTTACGCATTGTTAATCTTCCACCATTATTGGTGTTTACGCTCAGGCAAATCCTTCTTTTCCAGATGTCCAACGCCATTAATGTTGGTGCTTCCAGGGTTCAGAAAGTCCCTGTTCGGGTGCCATTTATGCCAGGGTTCTTCATATATATATATATATATATATATATATATATATATATAATTTATTGATTTTTTTAAATCAATAGATTTAAAAAATCTATTGATTTATTTTTTTTTAAATCTATTGATTTAAATAGAGGAAGGGAGAGGGATAGAGAGTTAGAAACATCGATGAGAGAGAAACATCGATCAGCTGCCTCCTGTACACTCCCCACTGGGAATGTGCCTGCAACCAAGGTACATGCCCTTGACCAGAATTGAACCTGGGACCCTTGAGTCCGCAGGCCGACACTCTATCCACTGAGCCAAACTGGCTAGGGCATATGCCGGGGTTCTTGTCCCAGCATCAAGAAGGGTTCAGGAAAAAAAAAAAAAGAAGAAGAAGAAGGGTTCAGGTAGCCTATGGCTGTACAGGTGTTTGGCCACTAGGAGGCAATAACATGTAGATTAAGATGCCCTTTAACTGTCTGGCAGCCACAATCAGTTACCTATTCAGGTTTGGGGAAATGCCTTTAGCCATTCCCAACAGGCGACTACATGTGTGACTCAACCCTGTCGAGTCCCCAAGTATCATCAACCTTTTGATGAAACTCTTGAAATTGTGACATGCTGGAATTGGTCTACAGCAGGCTTAGGCAAATAATCTTCTCTAGATGTCCCTGTTTGGAAGCCATAAATGCCACAGTCTTTTCACAGCAAAGGTTCAGGAATCTGGAGGAGGGGCTGTGACATAAATGGATAGAGACTAGAAAAGAAATATAAATTTGGAAGGCATGGGGGAAAGCCAGGCAGAAACCAGCTCTCTAGTGGAGTGGCTCCCTGAATGTCTGGACCTTCGGCTTTTTATTCACACATTTTGCCCTTTAGCAAACCAGATATACATATCAAAGTTAAGGTATGGTAAACAACAAATGATTGTCAGGTTAGGGGAATTGCCCTCAGCTGTTTGGCAGCAGGTAATAATATATAGATCTTCAGCCCTGCTGAAGATGTCCGTCAGCCTCCTGAGGAACTTCTCGCATTTATTATGCTAACTACTGTTTTATCCTCCAGCAACTTATGTTCAGGATCACCACCTGCTCTAACTTAGGAAATGAAGTAGTAATAAAGGTAAACCTGAACGTATGGATTCTTGAACTGCATGACGTGCTTCTCCATAGACAACCAAATCGTCAAAGGCAAAATTTTGAGTAGAGGTTTTTAGAATCTTTTAGCCACTCGTTGTCATTAATATGCAAATAACTGCATAGCTGAGTATGAGACTGGTGTAACATGAGAGAATATGGCTGCTGACTGTCTTGTCTTCCTTTCTGAGCTCACCATCTTATGTTTTTCTTTCAGTACAGTATCTCAATAATTACAAATGCCATAGAGTACATGAAATTCATGTACAAGGCTAAGAGTAAATAGTAAAGTAGTGCAAGGATAATTTATATTCATTTCCTAAGGATGTCATAACAAATTACCACAAAATGGGTGATTTATAAAATTTATCTCTCCCAGGTCTGGAGACAGGTCCATGACCAGAGTATTGGTAGGGCCAGACTCCCAGAAACCTATAGGGGATAAACTCTTCCTTGCATTTTCCAGCTTCCGGTACTTTTGGCATTCCTTAGATCATGGCCACATATTTGTGTTCTGTCTTAATATTGCCTTCACCTCCTAGTGTCTGTGTATAAGCTCCCTTCTACCATGAGGAGATAGATGAAGTTGCATTTATGGGCCACACAACTGATTCTTGCATGTTAATCTTATATTCTGCACTTTTGCTAAATTGGTTTATTAGCTCTAGTATATTTTTACAAATTCTTTGGGATACTTCATGTATTAGAATCATGTCACCTGCAGAAAGACTTTCCAATTTGGGTGCCTAATTGCTATAGCTAGAACTCCCAATAATATCTTAAAGTGAAAATAACAGACATCCTTGTCTTCTTCCTGATTTCAATGGGGAAGATTTCAATCTTTCACCGTAGCTGTGCTTTTTGCACTTTTTTGTGCCCTTTATCATGTTCAGGGAGTTGCTTTCTATTCCTATTTTATTGAGTGTTATCATAAAAGGGTATTGGATTTTGTCAAATGCTTATTCTACATCAATTAAGATCATCATGTGGTTTTCCCCTTCATTCTACTTGTGTGTGTATTACATTGATTAATTTTCTTATGTTGATCTACCCTTGCATTCCTGGGGTAAAGCTCACTTGTTATTGATATATATAATATTTTAAATTAGGTTTTCTAATATGTTGTTGAGGACTTTTATGTGTATACCACACGAAATATTGGTCTGTAGTTTCCTTGTGTCATTTTTTTTTAACCTGGTTTTGGTATCACGGTAAGGCTGGTCTCAAAGAATGACGTGGGATGTTAAGATAACTCATGTTATGTGTCAACATAGCTAAACTATGGTACATAGACACTTGCTTAAACTCCTGTCTAAATGTTGAAGTAATGTTTTTTTTAATGAGATTAATATTTTAAGGAAGCAGATTGCTATCCATAATATGGGTAGGTTTTTGTCTAATCAGTTGAAGGCTTTAAGAAAAAAAAGAGGTTGCACAAGGAAGAGGAAATTCTATCTTCACAGTGCCTTAGAATTCCAGTTTCGGCATGAACATTTCATGGGTGTCCAGCATGCTGGCCTACTGTGCAGATTTTGAACTTCTCTGCCTCCAACATCACATGAGACAATTCCACAAAATAAACCCCTCTCCCTCTCTATGTAGATCCTTTTCCCTGGAGAACCCTAACTAATACAGATGCATTTCCTAATTTTTTTCTTGGAAAACCTGAGGATTAGTAATAATTCCTCTTTATATGATTGGTAAAATTTATTTCAAGTTTTTTTATTTAATAGAATTTATTAAATATTCAAAAAATGTACCTGTTGTAGGTCTTTCAGATTGTCTATATCTTCTTGAGTCAGTTTTGCATGATTTGTGTGTTCCTAGTAATTTCATCTAATTATTTTTGTGGGTACAAATGTACACAATACAATCTTATCATCCAACTAATATCTGTAACTTGGGCCATGATGAACCCTCATTTGTTTTTAACTTTAGTCATTTACATTTTTTCTATTCAGTCTAGCTAAAGATGTATGAATGTAACTGATTTTTGAAAGAACCAACTACTAGTTTTCTTCATTGTTTTACCATTCTGTATTTCATTTATCCCTGTCTTAAACTTTTGTGTCCCTCTTTTGGAGAGCTTTTGTTAAGATTGCACATCTTTTCTGATTTCTAAGTGACAAATTAAGTGGTTGATTTAAGTTTGTTCTGCTTGAAAATACACGTTTATAAAATTATAATTACCATTGAGTAATGTTTATATTGCAACATATACCATAAAAATCACCTCTTTAAAGTAAAACATTCAGTTGATTTTAGTATATGCTTAGAGTTCTTCACGCGTAAGCAAAAACTTTTTTTTTTTTTTTTTACGTTTTCATCACAACAGAAAGAAACCCCGGACACACATTCACATTTCCAACTGAACCAATTTCGTCCCAAATGAATTCAAAGGCCCCAAACATTGGATCATATAGATGACAATCAGTTTCCTTTGGAGCTGGCTGGCAGGTTCCATCTGAATGAAGACTCTGATTTGTAGGAAACACTCATAAAGCTTTTTTTACTACACAGACAGAGAGAAAAAAAAAATGGTCAGACCACCACTACTAATGGCTTATCAAGCCCAAAAGTTGAGAGTAGCATTTGTTTAGAGTCCATTCCAATCAAGAAATTTTTTAAAAAATCATTATTGTTGAGAGTATTACAGATGTTCTTCTTCCCCCCTCCCCCACATTGCACCCATCCACCCAGTTCTCACCCCACCCCAGGCCTTCACCACACTACTGTCTATGTCCATAGGTAAGATCTTTGATTAATCTCTTCCTATCTCGACCCCCCCCCCTTCCCTTTGAGATGCATAGTCTGTTCCATGCCTCTGATTCTATTTTATTCACCATTTTATTTTGTTCATTAAATTTCTTGTTTGTTTATTTTAATTTTTAGATTCAATTACTGATAGATATGTATTTTTTGCCATTTTATTGTTCATGTTTTTTGTTTCTACTTCTTCTACCTCCTGCTCTTCTTAAAGACTACCCTTCCCCATTTAATGTAATACCGGTTTGGTGATGATGAACTCCTTTAGTTCTCTCTTGCTTGTGAAACTCTTTATCTGACCTTCAATTCCAAATGATAGCTTTGCTGGGTAGAGTAATCTTGGTTATAGGTCTTTACTGCTCATCATTTTGAATATTTCTTGCCATTCCCTTCTGGCCTGCAAAGTTTCTGTTGAGAAATCAGCTGACAGTTGCATGGGCATACACTTGTAGGTAACTGCTTTTCTCTTGCCGCTTTTAAGATTGTCTCTAGCCCTTGATATTTTAATTATGATGTGTCTTGGTGTGGGACTTTTTTTGGGGACTCTCTGCACTTCCTGGACTTGTAAGTCTATTTCTTTCACCAGGTAGGGGAAGTTTTCTCTCATTATTTCTTCAAATAGGTTTCCAGTATCTTGCTCTCTCTCCTCCTTCTGACACACCCGCAATGCAAATGTTTGTACATTTAAAGTTGTCCCAGAAGTGAAATACACTATCTTCATATATTTGGAGTCTTCTTTTCTTTTAGCTCTTCTGATTGGGTATTTTTTGCTTCCTCCTATTCCAAATCCTTGATTTGATTCTCCACATTCTCTATCTCTACTGTTGAATCCCAGTAAATTGTTATTTCAGTTAGTGTATGCTTAATTTCTGACAGATCCTTTTTCATGTCTTTGATATTCTCACTAAAATCCTTGAAAGTTTCATGATCCTTGAGTAAGCTAATAACCGTATATCCAGTAGTTTGCTTGCTTCCATTTCTTTCATTTGTGGCATGTTTCTTTATTTCTGCATTTTGGCTGCTTTCCTGTGTTTGTTTCTATGAATTAGGTAGAGGTGCTGTGTCTCCTGGAATAGGTAGAGCAGCCTTGTGTAGTAGATTCCCTCCCAAGTCACCTGAGCTGGGCACTCTACATGCACACCTGAGTGGGCTGTATGCATGGTACAACCCAGGAGAGGCACCTGGACTCAGTAGGCTTGGAATATTCCTGGCGCCTCCCTGGGCCTTTTTTGATCCACAAAGGGTGGAGGGACAGGCCAGGAGACAGAGGGATCTGTGGAGCCACAGTGCCATTAAGCGGAATCCTTTTGGAGCAGGGCCAGCAACACAGGGCCCCTGCGCCTGGGGATCCGCTGGGGTAGGCCTGCGGGCGGGCGGGCAGTGGGTGGGCGGGCTGGATCTGGGGACCACAGAGCATTGTGGGCCGGGACTGGGTGGCCAAGGAAGCCACAGGAAGAGGTGGAAGCAGCAGTGCTCGCCCAGAAGGGAGCCTGGGCTCCCCTGGGCTGAGTGGCGTGGCATCGGAGGCCTGGGACCCAACCACCAGGGAGACAAAAGAGGCGGAGGCGGTAGCCCCGTTAAGGGACAGCCTCTTTATGACCCCGTGAAGCATTTCCCCTGCGCTTGTGTGTGTGCATGCGAGTGCTGGTCCCAGACAAGGCAGAGTGCAGCAGGAGCAGGGCAGGTTAGAGTGAAGAGGTGTGTGTGGCATCCTTGGGCTCGCGCCTAAAAGAGAGCCTGCGTCCCAGGAAACACAGTGTCCCTCACAGGCCTTTCCTGTTCCATGGGACAGAGTGCCCACACCCACTGGGCACTGCGTGTGTACGCTCGCATCAGGTCACAGGGAACTAGGTGTTGGGGGCCAGATGTAAGCTGGCAAGGTCCTTGCACCTGTAGGGGCTAGCAAGGCTGGGACCCTTACCCACAGTTTTCCCAGATTTGTTTGGATGGCGATTATCAGTAGAATGAGAGCAACCTTTGTAGAATGAGAAGAGCCTTTCATAGCTTACCAAGAAGTCTGTAACTATTTACTGAGATATGCTGTACTGAGAACTTGTCCTTCTGCTGTGTCTCTCCCTTAGAGATTAAGAGGAACAAAGAATACATTCCTCTTGACAGACCTCCTGTTCAGTGTGTTGTGTATAAATAGGATTGTATAGATAATAAACTCGCTTCAGTTCATCAAGAGAACTGGGGTCCTCCCGATCCCGCTTTCCTGTCTTTCTTTTCTCAATTCCCACCTCCCTGCCTCAGCCCGGCTCAACCCTGTCAGGCTGGCCCTGACAACTAGGATCCCTTGTGGAGAGGGATCACATTCTCTGGATGGAGGTGATCGAGGTCCATTATCCTCACTCTCCTTCACAAGGCCCAGTGCCTAGGTGCTCCGTGCCCCTCAGAGGCACGCCAATACACATATATGCGCGTGCACACACACACACACATACTTGGGCAACAGGTCCTTGATCTGGGGATGCAGCAGTTGGTCCTGGCCAAAGGGCACGCCAAGACCCCCTGTGGCTGAAGGCCAATTCGAACACATAGGTCAGGACCTGGCACAGCTCGCCTCAGGACAGTGGCCTCCAGGGCCTCTGCACTGACAACGCCTAAGTATGCTTGGCAAAAGGTCGGGGGACTCACAACTGAGAAAGGAAGGGACAGGGAGCAAGGGAGCACATTTCGGCACCCTTCCTGGACATGTGAAAGCAAAGGGTGTGAGCTCAGCCAGGAGCTGAGCCTGGAGACCAGCTCCCAGAGACCAGCTGACGCACAGCAGGGAAGAGCTCGCCAGGGGCCACAAAAGAGCACCCCAGGAGTTCTTCCCTGCAGGGGGCTCTCCAGACCCTCAGGGTCTAGGGAAATGCTCCTCATTCCTGGCTTTGGCAGACAGGCTGCCTCTGTGGTGGGCAGGTGGACAATGGGGGGAGGGGGGATTCCTCTCTGTCAACCCAGCTGCTTTGAGCTGGAGGCAGCATCTTCACACTTTGTCTTGTTTCTCCAACCTGCCTGTGGGCCAGCCAAGCATTCAGTGGAGACCTGGAGAGTGAGGGGTGAGTACAAGCCAGGGCCATTCTTCCCCTCGCCCAAGTGCTGCTCAGGGCCTCTTGACGGAAGGTGGCCAAGAATGCCCAAGTCTGCCGACATATGGCAGGTGGTCCATCTGCTCAACTTCATTCCACTCACAGTTTTACCAGGCGAACCTCTCCCTTCAGGGAGGTGCTTCCGGGATCCTTGGCGGACAGGCCTAGGTTGGAATCCTGGTGTTATGGAATATGGAATTTATGGAATTGGCACAGAAGAGACAGTTGGACACTCTGAGGTTTCAGGAAAAGCCTTTATTCAAAGCAGTGCTGCTGGTTCAAGGGACTCAAAGACCCAGATCCTGAACCACTTAGACAGTGAGATTTTCTCCTTATATATTTCTGAGTTTGTTTCCTAACTACCCGCTTCTGTAGTGGACTCTCACAGCGTCCCTCACCCCCCCCCCCCCAAGAATCAGCTAGAATGGTTAACTTAGACAAATCTAATGTCCATCCTGGATGGCACCAGTGACCTACCTCTAGTTAAGCTGTTACATCCTTCATTTATGGCCCCTTGTTAATTGGGCGTATTTAGGTAAATAGCTCTTGGAAGAGCAGATAATTAAGGAAGGGGCAGTGACTTAAGGAATGTGCATTAGGGATACTGATTACCTTAAGTACAGAGTCCAGCTGCTAGTCTCCTACATTCTTTCACAAATGGAGTTAATTATCGGCTAGCAAGAGGGTGCAGTAGAAAGCAGGTTACTGGAACAAATTCAGTTTGCTAGCCCCAAAAATGTCTTATGCTCCCCGTCATCCCTCTCCCCCTTGATCCATAAGCTAGCCTTAGCATGGCGGATTATAGAAGACTCAGTGATTGGGGATAGGGACGATGACCGCTCTAACTACTTCCGGCTGAAGGGGGATGTCGAGATAAAGGGGTTCAGCATGCCAAGTCTTCATCATCTTCCCCCAAGGGGTCGTAGTAGTGCAGGTTCCTGGCTTGTAGTACCGTTTGGAGCTTAAAGGCTTCTAAGCAAGAAGAGATAAACTGTGTTAGCATATTGAGTATACAGGGGCCAAATAACAGAGCTAGGAGTATCATTAAAAGGGGACCTGCTAGTGGAAGTACCCACAAGGCCCAGTTCCATATATTATTCCAGGAATTCCAAGATTCTGATAATTCCTGTCTTCTTTTTGAAGCCTGATCAGCTAGCTTCTTGGCCCCATCCCTTACAATACCAGACTTGTTGACATAAAAACAGCACTCTTCCTCAAGAAACAGGCACAGCCTTCCTTTTTCTGCTGTGAAAAGGTCCAGTCCTCTTTGATTCTGGAGAGTAACAGCTGCCAGTGAGTCAATCTGTTCCTGTACTGCAACAATACTTTGGGCTATTTCTTCTAAGCTGTCAGCAAGGTCTTTGGATAGGCTCTGATAGTAGGAGAGGGAAGTTGCCAGTCCCCCTGTTCCAGTGCTAACACCTGCTGTAATGCCAAGCGTTTTAAGGAGAGGGATTAGTTGGACTGCTCTTTTGTATTGGATATGGTGTGTTTCAGGGACAGGCAAGGACTGATTATTGGGGGCTATATCTACATTGGGTGAGAGGTAGATGAGAGTGCAAGTCCCTGTCCAGTTTGTGGGGAGACAGACATACGTGTTTTGTCCACAGAGGAAGAAGATGCCCTCATTATGGAGACAAGCTGAAAGGTGTAGAGAAAAAAGGTGAGTTGAAGGATATGGGGGTCTCTGTCCTGATTCTGCGCTCCAAACTGAGAGGGTGGCTGCCATGGCGCTTCCGATAAGGGGTGACAGGTGAGAGGTTGAGACTCTTTTGCAGTGAAAGTGGGTAGGAATACTAGTATGAGATGTTATCCAAGGAAAAAGTGAAAGGGAAGGAAAAGAACAATTGAAGTCTCGGGCCTGGACTGTTGGATAAGAAGTAAAACGGACTGGCCGTAGAAAATGACCATTGGCTTCTGGGGAGACTTGGTAGTCAATCCGTTGGGACCAATAGGTATTTGGTAGTTCCAGTTTGACTGTGGTGTTGCAAGCAGAGGATGGGAGGTCACCCATTGATATATTACCCTGTGATCTTGTAAAGCATAAAGGGGCCTGGGTGAGTAGTGGGGTATGTAGAGCAATAGGGCCTGTGACTGGGAGAGAGGACGAAGCTACTTTAGCAAGAGATTGAATATAGGTACGAAAGAGAAGGGAGGCTTGGTTTGCCTGGGTGGTAGGATAATCACCTAATAGGGTGTCAGCTCTTTCAGAAAATATATTCCCCTTCTCTTTTTTATAAGCCAGAGTGGTTTTGGCCTGGGTCCATCCCTCAATGGGTGTAGGGATGGCTATATATGCTGAAGAAGAGAGGGAAAGGCAGAGCCAGCATTCCCTGGCTAAGGCTGGGTTGGTCTGATTTAAGAGGGAGAGGGTGAGGTTAAGTCTTTGGTAGAGATAGTGAGGACTTAGGAGATTCTTAAGAGGCAGAGTGTAGACCTGGGAATGGTCGAGATTAAGAGAGTTCAGTAACAGTAAAAGAACCAGCCTCAGCCTCATCTTGTTCCGTTGCTGTGTAGAAGGTACTAATTTTATGGTGCTCTGTGTCCCAGCAAGGTCAGAAGAGTTCTCCTCCTGGTACTAGCCTCGGGTTCCAGTGGCACTCATAAAAAGACAAAAATAAGAATTATTAGAAAGACAAAACCCATGATTATCCAGAAATACCAGAGCATATTACCTTTAGGGAGAGATAAGAAAGAAATATTAGTGTAAGGGAGAATTCAGCAGGGTATTATCTGAATTACTTGGAGCAGGTGATCAGCCAGGTCCTCCGTCTTCTTGAGGGTGATCCACAGGGGGTGTTTCTGGTCAGAGGTCACCTTCCACTCAGGCTGGGAGTTGCTCGGCTGGTGGGCTGCTTTCACCCAGGAGTTCAGTTCTGCAGCCTTGAGATCTGTAGGGGTGGTTAGTATGACTGAATAGGATCCCTTCCAAGTTGGCTTAAGGGGCTCCTTTTTCTAGTCTTTTACCCAAACCTGGTCTCCAGTTTTATAAGGGTATACAGCTGTTCCTAGAGAGATGGGTAATCAGTCAATAACCCATCTGTGGACCTCAAAGACAATTTTTCCAAGTCCCTATAATTGCTTCTGAATTCCTAAGTCCCCTATTTCCCCCAAATTTCCCTTTGGCTGAATTAAGGGAGGAGGTCTGCCATATAGAATTTCAAAGGGAGAGAAACCTACCCTGGCCTTCAGGGCACAGCATACCCCCAGGAGTACAAGAGGTAAGATATCTGTCCAGGGTAAGGTTGTCTCTTGGCATAGCTTAGCCATTGCCTGCTTGATTGTCAGGTTCATGCGCTCTACTTTCCCTGACATCTCTTGGCCTATACGCTGTATGTAGGTTCCATTTAATTCGTAAAGCCTTGGCTACCTATTGTACTATTTCTGCTACAAAGGCTGGGCCATTATCCAACTGTGGTCAGAGGCTTTCCATGTTGTGGAATTATGTCCTTCAGCAATGCCTTAGTGACTTTTCTTGCCTTTCCTGTGCAAGTGGGATATGCCTCCACCCAGCCTGAAAAGGTACAAAGACCAGGAGATATTTATTCCCTCTGCTAGGCCCTATTTCTTTAAAATCTACTTCTAAGTCCTCAGAGGGAGCTTGCCCGCAGCACTGAACTCCTATCGGTCCTACAGGACCCTGGTTGGCATTGTTCTGTGCACGGAGGAGGCAACACTGAGACACTGAGGCACACAAGGAGGGAAGGCAGGCAATCAGGTAGTATCTGCCTAACAAAGCTTCTAGGGCAAATGAGTAAGTTCATGCTGCTGGAGGACTACCTTATGGGCTAACTGTTCTGGGACATAGACCTTATGATCTGGGAGTATCCACCAACCTTCCTTCATCCTCTTACCCCCTTCTTGCTGGGCCCATTCCTCTTCAGAGGCTCAGATAATTCAGGAGCCAACATGATCCGCAATGGCACCACTCGCCCCTTAGCAGCCAGCTTTGCTGCTGCGTCTGCGTGAAGGTTCCCTTTTGACACTGAGTCTTTCCCTTTCTGGTGTCCTTTACAACAGATGACTGCTACTTCCTTGGGCTCCCAGACTGCTTATAGTAACTTCAAGATCTCATTCTGGCCGAAACCGGTTTGGCTCAGTGGATAGAGCGTCGGCCTGCGGACTGAGGGGTCCCAGGTTCGATTCCGGTCAAGGGCATGTGCCTGGGCTGCGGGCACATCCCCAGTGGGAGATGTGCGGGAGGCGGCTGATCGATGTTTCTCTCCCATCGATGTTTCTGACTCTCTATCTCTCTCCCTTCCTCTCTGTGAGAAATCAATAAAATATATTTTAAAAAAAAAAAGATCTCATTCTGATTTTTTTAAAAATATATTTTATTGATTTTTTTTACAGAGAGGAAGGGAGAGGGATAGAGAGTTAGAAACATCGATGAGAGAGAAACATCGATCAGCTGCCTCCTGCACATCGCCTACTGGGGATGTGCCCGCAACCCAGGTACATGCCCTTGACCGGAATCGAACCTGGGACCTTTCAGTCCACAGGCCAACGCTCTATCCACTGAGCCAAACCGGTTTCGGCCTCATTCTGATTTTTGATTCCTTTTCCTCTGGCCATCACAACCCCCTTTCCTTGTATATGGCCCATGGATATGCAGGGTAGCGAAGGCATAGTGTGAGTCAGTGTAGATGTCGGTGCACTTATCCTCACTGAGTTCTACGGCTCTGACTAGGGCCCAAAGTTCTGCTTTCTGCGCTGGCCATCCTTCAGGTAGGGCCTGTGCCTCGATTGTCTCAAAGTCTGATACCATTGCATACCAGCTCATCTTTCCTTCATCTAGGAAGCTACTGCTATCTGTGAACAATACTAAGTCCGGATTCTGTAAGGGCTTGTCTGTTAGATCTGGCTGGCTGGAGTAAACCTCCTCTAGGACTTCTAGGCAATCATGCTCAGGAGCTCCCTCAGTGACGGGTAAAAAGATGGCAGGATTAAGAGTTCTCACTGCTTCTAATTATACCTGCCAATTTTCATATAGGAGCCCCTGATACTGAGTCATTCAAGCATGAGTCAGCCAGTGCTGCCCCCTAGCTTCCATTAGAGTAACAACAGAATGAGGTACTTTTACATTAAGTTTTGTCCCAGGGTAAGCTTATCCCGCTTCTTTCACTAATAATGCTGTGGCTGCAAGGGCCCTGAAACATGGGAGCCACCTGGAGGCAACTGGGTCGATCTGCTTGGAGAGATAGGCTACTGGTCTTTGCCAGGGTCCAAACTCCTGGGTTAGAATTCCTAGGGCTACCTCATTGTTCTCGTGAACGAAGAGGTTAAAGTCTCATGTCACAGCTGGTAGCCCTAGTGCTGGGGCCTCGGTGAGCTTTGTCTTTATGGTGATGAAGGCCTTTTCCTGCTCAGGACCCCAGTCAATGGGTGCCTTCTCATCCCCTTTCAAAGCTTCATAGAGAGGTTTAGCTAGGTCTGAAAACCCTGGGATCCAAATCCGACAGAACCCTGCAGCTCCCAGGAATTCCAGAATCTGCCACCGGGTGCTAGGGACTCGGATAACACATACCTCATGCTTTTCTTTCAGTCCCTAGCCTTCATTTCCCTTAGGTGATTCGGGAGCCTAGATACTTGACTTCTTTCTGACAAATCTTTGCCTTTTTCTTGGACACCAGTAACCTGTTTCAGTTAAGAGTCTCAGAAGGGCTTGCATTGCTTCCCAGAGCTGAGCTCACGTGGAGCTAGCCAGTAGGAGGTCATCTACATATTGGAGTAGAACATATCCCAAGTCCTGTCTTGGGAACATAGACTGATCAGATGCTAGTGCTCTACTAAAAAGAGTAGGGGAGTTCTTAAACCCTTGTGGCAGTCTGGTCCAGGTGAACTGCTCCTTGGTCCCCATAGTTGGGTTTTCCCACTCAAAGGTGAACAGAGGCTGACTGGAGGGTGCCAACTGAAGGCAGAAAAAGGCATCTTTCAGATCTAGACATGTAAACCATTCCACCTCTGATGGAATGAGTCCCAGAAGAGTGTAGGGGTTTGGCAGCACCAAGTGCAGGGTTATAACAGCCTCATTAACAGCTCACAGGTCCTGCACCGAGTGGTAATCATCAGTTCCAGGCTTTTTGACAGGCAAGAGAGGAGTGTTCCATGGCGACTGACATCATTTAAGAAGTCCCCACTCAAATATTGAGGAAAGTGTATTGGTCATCACTTCTACTTGATATCACCTCTGGACCTGTTTGTCCCCTGCTGCCAGGGCCCTAACTACCTGGAGGAGAACCCAACCCATAACTGTAGATACCCAAAAGCTATTCATTAGTTTACTAAATGCGTGTTTAATGTTTTTCTTTTTCTTTTTGAAAAACAACTATCTCTGAATCTGGCAACAATGCCTTACCTGGAAGTTTCTTTTCTGCTGTTTGCCTTGAGACTAATTTGGCCTTTGCCTCTACTGAATCCACCCCAACGAGTCCCCAGACATGAAGATTCTTATATGTCTCAGCATAACTTCTAATATGGCACACACCAAAAGTATAAGGCACTCCCCGGTCAGGGGCTATGGTGAAGATAGATGAAAAACATTTCCTTCCTGGTCATTTAGAAATAATGTACCAAGTTGATACATGCAACTGTTTTCTCAGAAAATCTACAGACACCTATATCTGTGATAGCTTCCCATCAATTACAGCCTACAGGCCAAATCCATCCCCTCCTGTTTTTGTAGGGCTTGCAAGCTAAGAATGATTTTTATATTTTAAATAGTTGAAAAAAACAACAATAAAGAACAATACTCTTTTGTGACATACGAAAACTATATGAAATTCACATTAATCTATAATAATAAAAGTGTAATATGCTAATTAGAACAGAAGTCCTTCCAGGCGGCCTTCCGGATGAAGCTGGGGCTGCAAGGGAAGCCCGGGTCCTGGGTGCCTGCTGGGCCTCTAGCTATGAGGCCTGATGCACGAAAATTTGTGCAAGAGTAGGCCTTCCTTCCCCCGGCTGCCAGCACCAGCTTCCCTCTGGCACCTGGGACCTGGGCTGCTTCCCTCTGGCCCTGGCTTAGTCAGGAAGGACGTCCAAATAACATCCAGAAGACGTCCAGTAATTAGTATATTATCCTCTTATTATTATAGATGGACAATTTCAGTGTCCATAATAAAGTCTGACTTGAACACAGACCTGCTCATCCATACTCATCCGTGTACTTACTAAGGCTGCTTTTGCTCTGGGAGGGCAGAGTGGAGTAGTTGCAACAGAGCCGACATGCAAAGCCTACTATTTCATATGTGACCCTTTACAGAAAAAGTTTAGCAACCCCTGACATAGTGTAACAGACCCCCTTACTTTCATGCATAAAATATATCTTCATTGTTTTTCAAATCACCTTAGTGGTTTTATTTTAGGGATGAAGAAATAAGAGACCCAAAGAGGCTGTAAATAGTTTAAATGATACAGAGCCTAAACTAAAACTCTTGGCCAAATTGCTTAAGCTCTCTAAACCTTAGTTACATCACATCAGAAAAGAGTGTTGACCTCATACAGTCGTGGTGGAGTTGAAAGGAAATAATATATGTAAGGGGTTTAGCACAGTGTCTGGCATATACGCCTCTAAACATAGCTATTTTTATTGGCTAATGTCATTATTACTATTAAAATTTAGATCTTCTGATTCAACTTAGTTTTCTTTCACTACAATAAACAGTACTCCCCCTCAAAATAAAAAAAAATTAAAAAAAATAAAAAATAAAATAAAAAAAAAGAAGTCCCCACTGAAGCAGCCGGTCTAACTGGACCTGGATTCCTAGGCATGCCTCCCTTACAATAGGATATTGGTGGAGTTTGATAGGCTGTGCCCAGGCTTTAAGTCAATTAGTACCAGGGCATGGTCCTTGGCCAGGCCAGGGAGATTTCCTTCTGCCCAGACCAGAGGGATTCTTCCTCTAATTCAGGCTCTAATGGTGAGATCTTTGACTTGGAGGTATAAAGCCTCCATTCTTCCTCCTAGGGAACTGCTATGGACAGGACCATTGGAGAGGTCTCCTCACCTAGGCGCAGCTGTACTGAGCCATCTGGGGCAAAGGTGACCCCTGCCTCCATCTTGGCTAAAAGGTCTCTACCCATTAGACGCACTGGGCAATCTGGCAAGTACAGGAATTCATGAGTTACTTGGTGGCCGCCAAGTTGGCATCTGCAAGGGCGGCAGAATGGTCTACAGGTCTGGTCCCCAGTAGCTCCAGTAATGGTGACTTCCTTTCCTGAGAGAGGCACTACATTCTGAGTGACTACTGAGTGCTCAGCTCCTGTATCAACCATAAAGTCCACAGTTTGGCCCCCAATTTTTATTCTGACCATGGGCTCATGGGTGCCCAGCCAAAAAGAGCCTGGTCTGTCCTAGTTAGAGTCAGCTGCCATCAGCCCAATAAGGTCTGCCTCAGGCGGTTCCAGCCGGTAGCGGCTGGGTGGGTTGGATGACCCTGACTTCCCTTTCTGGTGCTTTGGACATTCATTCTTCCAGTGTCCAGATTCCTTACATTAAGCACACTGGTCTCACTTCAGGTTTGTCCTCCTTCCCCCTAGCCTAGGTCCTTGTTTCCCTTTCTTATCTGTCTGGGAGCTTGATTCCTTGATAGCCACCGCTATCAAGGTTGCTTTCTTTTTCAGTCTCTCCTCCGCTTCTTTCTTAGCTGCCCTGTCTCGGTTAATGAAAGCCTTGTTTGCTATTTCTAGCAGCTCGGTGGTGTTTTTTCCCCCTGCAAATCCTTCTAGCTTCTGTAGCTTTCTTTTTTATGTCAGGCTGGGCTTGGCCCACAAAGGCTGCATATACCATAGTTTGATATTCTGAAGCTTCAGGATCAAAAGGAGCATAGACCCAGTATGCCTCACATAGTCAGCCATGGACTTTCATCAGGCTTCTGGAAGACCTCAGAGATCTTAGCCATATTGGTGGGTTTCCTGGCCCTGGCCCTGAGCCCCTGGAGGAAGGCCAGCTGATATCTTTCTAGCCTGGTGCTGGAAGCCGGTCCATCCTTGCTGCTTGACACAGTCGCTGCAGGGAAGAAACATCCGCACAGCATATGTTTCAAGGGACCTGGCGTATATGGCATACTGTTCTTAATATGTTTGCTCCCCTTCTTAGTGCTATGTGTTCTAAAAAGAGCCACCTCCCCGAGAAAGGTTGTTTCCCCGGGTGGGGATGTTTCCCTGGAGTTAGGGATTAACGGGACTAAGGAAGGAAATAAATCAGTAAAAACCCCTAGTGTTACAGAAATACTGTGTACTACTTATGAAGAACGTAGACTAAGACTGTTGGCAATAAATTTGGGACTTGCTAGGCCCACATCCCCAGGGGCCTACCCACCAGAGAAAGCGCCAAAGCCTATGAAAACCCACCGATGCAGGGCAGTCCCAAGGAAGACCACCAGCAAGGTTAAAAGGACATAACCTTTACTTGGGCCACAGAATAGGATTGTCTCCTTCAGTTACTTCCTTGTAGCTTAACAGTAGAGCAGTAGAGTAGTGACCTTGGAATGGAGATAACAAATTTTGGAATAGAATGGATAGGATTAAAATCAGCAGAGCTAGATGGAGATAAGATTTTTAGCAAAGGTCAGATAAGAAACTATAAACATAAAACAAGGAACTGTAGAAGGTCAAGGGAGGACCCAAAACATACCATGATATACAGCAATGATGGCGAACCTTTTAAGCTCGGCGTGTCAAGCATTTTGAAAAACCCTAACTTAACTCTGGTGCCGTGTCACATATAGAAATTTTTTGATATTTGCAACCATAGTAAAACAAAGACTTATATTTTTGATATTTATTTTATGTATTTAAATGCCATTTAACAAAGAAAAATCAACCAAAAAAATGAGTTCATAGGTTCACCATCACTGATATAGAGGCACGCTTATAGAATCGAGTAGTATAAAATACAGCTGTAACAGGACAATAAAGAGAACCTGGCTATGCTGATCATTTGAACGCTGCCTCTGTGTCCTTCATTCTTCGCCAACGCCGTCCACACCTTTGGGAACCCCTGGACCGCTGGGGCTGGACCCCGGCAGCCTGGCCCTACCGTCTTCTGAGTTCGGGGCCCAATTAAGTTCCTCATCTGGGAGGGCCTCCCTGGCCCATCTGTCTGTGTCTAATATCCCTACCAGGGCCTGGATCTAGAGCCATTTCTGAGCCTCTATTACTATTCTCATGCGCTCCTCAGGGTTAAAGAGCGTGAAAAGGAGCTGCTTGCAGTCTACCCAGCTGGGCTTCTGGGTCTGGAATATTGACTCGAGGAGGTCTACCATGGCCTGAGGTTTTTCAGAATAAGCAGGAGTGGGATGCTTCTAATTCAGGAGATCGGTCATGGTAAAAGGCTGATAGTAAAAGACCGGTCTCCTCTCTTGTAGGATCCCATCTTCTCAAAGCACTTGGAGACCCTGAATCTCCCGGAGAGGCATCTGGAAGACTGGATGTGGCTTGGGTCTCTGATCAGCTGAGCGCAAGCGCCGTCCAACTAGCTCTGGAGAGTCCAGTTGGGGAGAGACGGAAGGAGGTGGTGTATCTAAACTTCCCTGGCCAGGCAAGAGAGCACTGGGTGCCAGTTGAGGCACATATGGAGGTGATAAAACTGGCGGGGCTTCCTCAAGGGGTTCCTGTAGAATAGAGGGCTGAGCTTCCTTCTAAGGGACCTGTTTCTTTTCTCCTGCCTGCTTCTTTTCTCCTACCACTAAAACCTTACTCTGTCCCTTCTTACAACCACAGAGCCGGATCCAAGGAGGCTTGTGCAGAGCTATTCCTAGCCACTGGCCAATATAAGGGAACTGATCAGGATGACCAGGGTCTCCTGTTATAATTCCGTGAACATTCCTAATTGTGGGGACATCCAATGTGCCCTCCAGTGGCCATCCTACTCCAAAAGACGGCCAGTCTATTTCACACATTCTTTTTAACTTCCAAGAGACTAATATTACCCCATAGTCCCCAGCAAATCCTTTACATACATTCTAAGACAGTGGGTGTTGAGGAGTTATTTCCCATGTTGCAAGTATGTAGCCCCACCCAATGAACGAAGACGCAAGACAAACAGGAAGTAACTTTCGCTTCGCCCGCCCAGCCATGCCGGTGGCCCAGACTTAGGTGCCTCTTAGCTTTGATGTAGGATCCATATAAACCCAGGACCCGGAACACCACCGCAGGGAGGGACCGAGTCGCCTCAGTCCCCCAGGTGACAACGCCTCCCTTAGCCCTATGAGGTTACCACTGAACCACGGGGTAGGGCTCACATAGGCTCTGTAGCTTTTCGCCATGGAGCACAAGCTTTCAAACTCTCATTAACACAGCAGTCAGTCGGAGCTTTGACTTCCACTCGTGGAAATTCCCTGAACTGAGGCAAATATTTTGCCTAAGTAGTGATCAGCTATTTCTTCTGCCCCTAAAGGCAGGCCTGACATCGGACTGATTCCCCAAGGGTTACTTACCCGTCAGACGTCTGGTCCAGAAAAGGTGTTTCCTGCCTCAGGAGAGTCCGCTTGGAGCACGGAAGCGCAGCAGTCTTCCCGGGCCCCATGAGTCCAGGAACCAGCGAATGTGCCGGAGGCACCTTCCCAGGGTCACAGAGCCCAGGCCGAGTGCTCCGGGGTCCACTCTCCTCAGCGGTGGCCTCAAGAGCCAGTCACAACTGACGCATTCTCGGCCAATGCACCAAAATATTATGGAATATGGAATTGGCGCAGAAGAGACAGTTGGACACTCTGAGGTTTAAGGAAAAGCCTTCATTCAAAGCACCACTGCTGGTTCAGGGGACTCTTAAAATCCAGATCCTGAACAACTTAGACAATGAGATTTTCTCTTTATATATTTCTGAGTTTCTTTGTTTCCTAACTACCAAACTTCTGTAGTGGACTCTCACAGCCCCCCTCAAGTCAGTTAGAATGGTTAACTTAGATTGTATCTAATATTCATCCTGGATGGCACCACTGACCTCCGGCTAGATAAACTGTCACATCCTTGGTTTATGGCCCCCTGTATATTGGAAGTTTTGGGGTAAATAGCTCTTGCAAGATCAGATTATTAAGGAATGGGCAGTGACTTCAGGAATGTCCATTAGAGACACTGATTAACTTAGGTACCGAGCCCGTCTGCTAGTCTCTTACATTCTTTCACAAATGGAGTTAATAATCGGCTAGCAAGAGTGTTAAGTAGAAAGCAGGTTACTGGGACAAATTCAGATTGCTAGCCTCAAATCTGTCTTATCGTCCCCATCACTGAAGATCCCTAGGGATAGCACCATGCCTGCCACACTTGGATTGGGGTGGGGGAGGAGCGGGGAGTTGAGGGGAGAGGGGGACAAAGAACTCCCTCTGCACTGCATACTTCGTGGGTGAGGGCTTCGGTGAGGGGCACTGCCTTCTGGGCTCTGCTTGCGCCCTCTCACTGGGTTGCTGGGACCCCTGGCTCCAGGAAGGCGGGGTTCCACATGTGCTCCTTGAGAAAGTCCCTGGCCCTCCTCTCAGGGTGCCAACTTCCAAGGAACTCCCAAGCCCGCTTTGGAGGGTAGGTAGGTATCCCTGGCCGGGACACACCTGCAAACCCTCCCAAGGAGAAGGGGCACCAGGCCAAATGCCCACAGGTCCCGGCCTGGGCTCTGTCCCAGCAGCTGCAGCTTCCTTTGTCCCGCCCAGTCATGGCGGCTGCCTTGGTTCCCAGATCACCTTGGCTTCCTGTGAGCCAGGGACCAGGCGCCCGATCCTCACGAAGCCCATCTCAACAGCTTCCTTGGGAACCCCCAGTGTCAGGCCAAGCTCTTGACCTCCCGGGATCCCGATCCCTGTCCCCCTGTGCGAGGCCTCATTCTCTTGTCACTCTCCTCCATTGAAATGGACAGCACGCAGCACGCGGGAACGCAAACTCATTCCCCTTGATGGCAGTAGTGCACCACGAATGCCAACCTGTCCTCTTCCCTCCGCCCTTCGCGAAGGAAAAAACTGACAACCTGTGTCCCAAAGTGCACAACAGGCCAGGCTGGCTCAGGCTTCTGAGGCCCAACAACAAAGGAGAGTGGCCTTTCTTGAGAGTCCATTCCAATGGAGAAATTCTGGAAGAAATGGGTCCACAATCCATTCATGGCACGCCACTGAAAAGGGTAGGCCTTCAAAATAAACACGACCCAAGGAAGGGGTGTATTTCTCCACACTACCCATGGGGCCACAGCGGGGTATCTTGACAAGCTGAACCAGAGGGCCTCAGTAAAAGCAGAGGCTCTCAGAGTCCCAGCCAATGAATGGGTTGGCATGAGGCACCACTCAAATAAAAGGAACCCCAAACAAACAGGCCAAGGCTCACCCACTTGGCCACTGTGAGGGCGGGAGAATGCCTCCAGGACTGTGGCTCCAGCCTGCAGGGCTTCCCTCTTCTGGGTAGGGTTCCCCTAAGGCACCTTCCTAACCCCAAAGCAGAAGACTTCCCATCCAGGTGCCCTAGGGGCGGACATAAAGGTACCCGCAGCTCTAACTTTAGCAGCTCAGGTCTCCCCACCCTCCGAGAACCTGGGGGAACTTGCAGACACAGTAGGCCAAGTGTGTGTGGGGTTGGGGGTGTGGGGAGTCGGGGAGGAATGGGGCACCTTCTCAACAGGGCATGCTGGTCAGTCACCGAAGAGCCAGCCAGTCTGCCTGGTCTCAGGCAGTGGGATGCAAAGGGTAGCCACACAAACGCTTCATCCCCCAAGCTCTTCCCCCTCCCACAACCTCCACTACCTGCACCTCACCACCACAAGCAGCTCACCCTCACAATATTCCGGCATCAGCAGTACCTGAGTGCTCCCAGGCCTGGTGAAGGCACAAGGCTTGATGGAGCTGAGGCCTGAAACAGGCCCGGGCCCAGACCCTCAACCCACCTGCAGCTGGTCTGACTGGCAGGTCAACAGGCACCAGCCATTTCCTCTCTGGCCCCACACACTTCCACGGAAATGACCTACCATCTGTCTTGGGAGGAGGGCATCTGTCCCAGGACGGGCCCACGTGACACTGTACCAACCTCTTTCCTCTGGGCGGATGCAGGTTACGCACACTGACACTGTGGTCCCTACCACTCTGGAGGCCGCCCCTTGCCAGGTGGGCCAAAGACAGAAGAGAGGAGAGCAAGAGAGCAAGGGGAACCTGATGTCCCAGGAGAACGGACACAAAATGCCCTAGGCTCCTACCCCGAGGCAGGGACAATGCCAGCCCAGCTGGCTAGCTGTCACCAAACAGATGGAGACAATCAGGCGGTGGGACCAGAGACCCACTCTGCACACATGTCACAGCCAGGGGAACCATACACTGTGACAGAAGCCCAATGGAGAGGGCCCTGGGAGCCTGCCTGTTGGCTTTCATTTGCTCTCAATCCCAGAAGCACCCAGAAGAAGCAACATGGAACTATGGTGGGCGCCGCAGGGTGCCTGTGGGAAAACGCAGGGGCAAGGTGGGTGCACTAAGGTGAGGGGCTCCTGCGTTCCTGGGGAGGAGCTCTTATCTACAGGGGAATGGCCGGGGTCACAAGGAACAGGAGAGGAGACAGGAAATGGTCTACGCGTACGCATACGCGTACGCACGCACACTCCCGACACCCATGTGTGCAGTGACTGCTATGTTGCTATTCATGAATTAACACATGCACCAACTGATTCAGGGTATGAATGACTGGCCATATAAATGAATAAGAGGGAGTGACAGGGTGATCTCCATAGAGTGCACACAGCTGCCAAAGTGAACCTACAGGAAGGGGCTACTGAACAGATGGCCCTGGCCTAGGTCATCTGACCTTGTGGGTGGAACTGCTGGTGTCTCCGCCGGGTCTGTGGACCATACCGCCACCTGCCACCTTTCCAGTGGGGCGCCCAAGGTGGGAGTGACCGCCTGAAATATCGGGAGGAGGGTAGGGGCCGGCCGCCTGAGCCCTGGAACCTGATCCATGGGCCCAGAAGAGAGCAAAAGAGAGGACAGGGTGCCAGGAGAAGAGGGGAAGTCCAGATCCCATGTCCAGGGCCAGCTGTGAACCCGTGTCCCTTGTGTCTGGAGTGCTCAGAGGAGGTCCAGCCTTTTGGAGAAGAAGACCCCGGAGGATAGCCATGGGCCAGTGGGCAGAGAGGACAAAGTCCCCCCTCACAGGGTAGGGGGACACGGAGGCCCAGAGAGATGTGGAGAGGGATCCCAGATCCCAGAGAGAATTGCTTTGGTGGCCTTTGCAGGCCCCTTTCTCCGGGCAACAAGAAGCTAAAAGGCAGAGCTATGGGCTCCCCAACAGCTTAGGACAGGCAATGGGGCTGCTTGTGGTTGGATGGCTTCTGGTGCCTCCATGGGCCTTTTTTAATCCACAAAGGGCGGAGGGAGAGGCCAGGCTCCAGGAGACAGAGGGATCTGTGGAGCCACAGTGCCATCCAGCGGAATCCCTTTCCAGTCGCAGCAGCGGGCAGGGCCCATGCGCCTGGGGATCCGCTGAGGAAGGCCTATGGCGGTAGGCAGGCGGGCTGGGTCTGGGGACCACACAGCACTGTGGTCCGGGTATGGGTGGCCGGCACACCTGCAAAGTGGCCAAGAAAGCCACAGGGTGGGCGCTGGGAGCAGCGGTGCCCGCCTAGCTGTGCGCCTGGGCTCCCCTGGGCTGAGGGGCGTGGCCTCGGCGGCAGCCATGTTCTCAGCTCAGCAGCTCCAGCTCCTAAAGGAGCCTGTGGCCCAGGGGGCTGGCCCTGGATGCAGGAGCCAGGTCCACTGGTGGGCTCCCTGCGGGGAGTGCCCTCCGGAGGCCTGGGACCCGACCACCAGGGAGCGGGGAAAGGGGAGGAGGCGGGAGCCCGGTGAGGACAGCCTCTTCCTGAGCCCCTGGAGCATTTTCCATGCACTTGTGGGCACTGGCTAGCTTGCCAGGGTGCTGGTCCCAGACTAGGCAGAGTCCAGCAGCTGCAGGGCAGGCTAGAGTGAAGAGGTGTTTGTGGCATCCTTGGGATCACGCCGAAAAGAGAGCCTGCGTCCCAGGCGACACACTGTCCCCAACTGGCCCTTCCTGTTCCGTGGGACAGAGTGCCCACGCCCACTGGGCACTATGTGCGCACCCAAGGATCAGGTCACAGGGGGCTAGGATCCCTATGTGGATAGTGACCACATTCTTAGGATGGAGGTGATCGAGGTGCATTTCCCTTACTTCTCCTTCACAAGGTCCAGTACCTAGTCACGCCATGCCCCTCAGAGGCACCCCAACACACACATTTAAGGGCCAGCACGTGCTCATACATTTCCTTGGACCCGGAGAGAGGGTTGTGAGCTCAGCCTGGAGTTGAACCTGGAGACCAGCTCCCAGGTACAAGCTGACGCCCAGCAGGGAAGAGCTCCCCAGGGGCCACAAAAGAGCTACCCCAGGAGTTCTTCCCGCAAGAGGGCTATCTGGACCCTCGGGGTCTAGATGGAAATGCCCCTCATTCCTGGCTTTGGCAGACAGGCTGCCTGTGGTTGGTAGGTGGACAATGGGGGGAAATGGGGTGGGCTCCTTTCTGTCAACCCAGCCTTTTTGAGCTGGAGGCAGCATCTTCACACTTTGGCATCAGCGGAGACCTGGAGGAAGAGTCAGGGGTGAGTGCCATCCAGGGCCATTCCTTATCCTCGCCCAAGTGCTGCTCAGGGCCTCTTGATGGAAGGTGGCCAAGAATACCCAAGTCTGAAAATCAATGTACGACTGGTCATCCACTCAGCTCGGTTCTGCTCCCAGGTTTACCAGAAGTTCCTTTCTCTTCAGGGAGCTGTGACGGGGATCCTTGGGGGCGGGCCTGGGTTAGAATCCTGGCGACCCCTAGGGATGGATGGCACCATGCCTGCCACACTTGGATACCCAGGCGAAGGACTCCCTCTGCCTGCCTCCTTTATCTGGGTGAGGGCCTCGGTGAGGGGTGCTGCCCTCTGGGCTCTGCTTGTGCCCTCTCGCTCAGTGGCTGGGTCCAGTGGACCCGGGAAGGCGGGTTTCCACGTGTGCTTCCTGAGAATGTCAATGGCTCGCCTCTTAGGCCTCCAACTTCCAAGGAACTGCCCTGCCTGCTTCGGAGGGGGCCGGATGGTGGGGAGGTGTCCCTGGATGGGCCGCACCTGCACTCCCTCCCAAGGAGAAGGGGCACCAGGCCAAATGCCCACAGGCCCAGCCTGGGTTCTGTCCCAGCAGCTGCAGGCAGCTTCCTTTGTCCCGCCCAGTCATGGCAGCCGCCCTGGTTACTAGAGCACCTTGGCTTCCAGTTATCCAGGGGCCAGGCGCCCTGTTCTCAGGAAGCCCATTTCCACAGCATCCTGGGGAAACCCCAGGGCAAGGCCAAGCTCTTGTCCTCCCAGGACCCAACCGCTGTGCCCCTGTGTGAGTCCTCACTCTCTTGTCACTCTCCTCTGCTGGAAGGGACAACCCTGGGCTTGCGGGAGCGCAAACTCATTCCGCTTGATGGCAGTAGTGCACCACAAATGCCAACCTGTCCTCTCCCCTCCGCCCTTCAGGAAGGAAAAAACGTTCAACCCATGTCCCAACCACACAACAGGCCAAGATGGCTCAGGCTTCTGAGGCCCAAAAACAAAGGAGAGGCCTTTCTTGAGAGTACATTCCAATGGAGAAATTCTAGAAGAAATGAGTCCACAATCCATTCATAGCACGCCACTGGAAAGGATAGGCCTTCAAAATAAAAACAACCCAAAGAAGGGGTGTATTTCTACACACTACCAATGTGGCCATAGCCGGGTATCTTGACAAGCTGAACCGGAGGGCCTCAGTAAAAGCAAAGGCCTGCAGCTTCCTAGCCAATGAATGGGATGGTATGAGGGACAAGTCAAGTAAAAGGAAACACAAAGAAACAGGCCTAGGCTCACCCACTCGGCCACTGTGAGGGTGGGGTGTGCGTCCCGGTCTGGGGTTCCAGTCTGCAGGGCCTTCCTCCTCTGGGTAGGGTTCCCCTCAGGCCCCATCCTAAACCCAAAGGAGGGACTCACCATCCAGATGCCCTAGGAGTGGACCTGAAAGTACCATCGCAGCTCTAACTATAGCAGTCCAGGTTCCCCACCAGAACCCAGGGAATTCACAGATACAGTTCGCCAAGCCACCCATAGGAAGTGTGTGAGTGGTTGGTGGGGGGTGTGGTCGGAAAGGAATGAGGGACTTTCTCAATGGAGGGCATGTTTGCCACTCCCAAAAGGGCTGGACCATCTGCCTGGTCTCAAGCACTGGGATGCAAATGGTAGCCACATGCCCCCTTCATCCCTCATTCCCTCCTCCCTCCCCCTACCACCAAGTCCACTACCTCCACCTCACTCCCACAAGCAGCGCACCCTCACAATAATCCTGCATCAGGAGTGTGCCCGAGCTCCTGGCCCAGTGAAGAAGGTGCAAGGTTCAGTGAGCTGGGCCCAAGAGCGAACAGCAGACTACAGGTCCAGGCCAATGTGTAAGGAGGGCAGCATTCAGGCAACAGGAGGTGAATGGCCTGCAGGCTCTGGCCCTCCTCCACAGAGCAGCCGCCATGACGAGGAAGGTTCCTGCCTGGGCCTGGGACTGCTGGTTCTCCTAGACCAGGTGGGGAGACTCGAAAGTTCATGTCACCAAAGGCTGGCTTGATGGAGCTGAGGCCTTAAACAGGCCCGGACCCAGACCCTCCACCCACCTGCAGCTGGTCTGAGTGGTGGGTCCACAGGCACCAGGCATCTCCTCTCTGGCCACGCACACTTCCACGGGACTGACCGACCGTCCATCTGGGGAGGAGGGCACCTGTCCTGGGATGGGTCCACGTAACACTGTACCAACCTTTTCCTCTGGGTGGACTCTGGTCACGCACACTGACACTGTGGTCCCTACTGGTATGGAGGCCGCCTCCTCGCCAGGTGGGCCAAAGACAGAAGAGAGGAGAACATGAGAGCAAGGAGAAGCTGGTTCCCAGGAGAAGGGACATATGAAATGCCCTAGGCTCCTACCCCGAGGCAGGGACAAGGCTAGCCCAGCCGGCTAGCTGTCACCAAACAGACAGAGACAATCAGGAGGTGGGACCGGAGGCCCACTCTACACATATGTGTCACTGCCGGGGGAACCATACACTTTGACTGAGGCCCAATGGAGAGAGCCCTCAGAGCCTTCCTGTTGGCTTTCATTTGCTCTCAACCCCAGAAGCACCCAGAAGGCAACACAAAACTGCGGTGGGCTCCACAGGGTGCCTGTGGGAAAACTCAGGGGACAGGTGGGTGCCTCACGGTGAGCGGCTCCTGTGTTCCTGGGGAGGAACTCTTATCTACAGGGGCATGGCTGGGGCCACAAGGAATAGGAGAGGAGAGAGGAAACGGCCTATGTGTGCACACATGCACGCACACGGACACACACCCTTGACACACACGTGTGTTGTGACTGCTACATTTGTATTCACGAATGAACGAATGGATGAAGGCGCACAAGAATGAACAATGGCATCCATGAACGCGTAGTATGAATGACTGACTGACCACATGAAGCCGGGGCGGGGGGGGGGGGGGGATGATCCCCGTAGAGTGCACACACACTGCCAGAGTGAACTTCCAGGAGGGAGCTACAGAACAGATGGCCCTTGACTAGGTCATCTGACCCTGTGGGTGGAACCCCTGGTGTCTCTGCCCAGTCCTTGGACAACATTGACACCTGCCAACTTTCCACTGGGGGGCCAAAGGTTGGAGGTACCACTTGAAATCCCGGGACATGGGCAGGGGTCGGCCGCCTGAGCCCTGGAACCTGACCCAGAGACCCTGAGGAGAGCAAGAGAGAGGCCAGCTGTGGACCCAGGTCCCATGTGTCTGTAGCGCTTTGATGGAAGAGGTCGGCTAGTAGGAGAAGAGACCCCTGAGGACAGACGTGGGCCAGTGGGAGAGAGAGGACAAAGTCCCCCCTCACTGGGTAGGGGGACATGGAGGCCAAGAGAGATGTGGAGATGGATCCCAGATCCCAGAGAATTGCTTTGGTGGCCTTTGCATGCCCCCTTTTCCTGGCAACAAGAAGCCCAAAGGCAGAGATTTGGGCTTGCCAACACCCCAGGATAGGCAATGGGGCTGCTTGGGCTTGGAAGGCTTCTGGTGCCTCCCTGGGCCTTTTTTGAGCCACAAAGGGCGGAGGGTGAGCCCAGGCTCCAGGAGACAGAGGGATCTGTGGAGCCACAGTGCCATCCAGAGGAATCCTTTTCCAACGGAGCCCGCAGCACAGGGTCCCTGAGCCTGGGGATCCGCCAGGGAAGGCTTTCGGACTGGCGGCTGGAGATCAGGCTGGGTCTGGGGCCGGGTATGCATGCCTGGCACACCTGTACAGTGGCCAAGGAAGCCACAGTGTGGGCGCCAGAAGCAGCAGTGCTCGCAAAGCTGGGCTCCTGGGCTACCCTGGGCTGAGGGGCGTGGCCTCGGCGGCAGCCATGTTCTCAGCTCAGCAGCTCCAGCTCCTACAGGAGCCTGTGGCCCTGGGGGCTGGCGCTGGCTGCAAAAGTCAGGTCCACCCCTGGGCTCCCTGTGGGGAGGTCCCTCCAGAGGCCTGGGACCTGACCACCAGGGAGCTGGGCAAGGGGAGGAGGCGGGAGCCCTGTGAGGACAGCCTCTTCCTGAGCCTCTGGAGCATTTGCCCTGCACTTGGACATGTGCTCATGAGGGTTCTGGTCCCAGACAAGGCAGAGTCCAGTAGCTGCAGGGCAGGATAGAGTCAAGAGGTGTGTGTGGCATCCTTAGACTCTCACCTAAAAGAGAGCCTCCTTCTTAAGCCTGTGCTAGGACTCACTCTCTTCTCACTCTCCTCCATTGCAAGGGACAGCGCGGGGCTCACAGAAGCACAAACTCATTCCGCTTGATGGCAGTAGTGCACCACAAATGCCAACCTGTCCTCTTCCCTCCGCCCTTCGCGAAGGAAAAAACGGTCAACCTGTGTCCCAAGTGCACAACAGGCCAGGCTGGCTCAGGCTGCCAGGCCCAAAAGCAAAGGAGAGTGGCCTTTCTTGAGAGTCCATTCCAAAGGAGAACTTCTGGAAGAAACGGGTCCACAATGGATTCATGGCAGGCCAGTGGAAAGGGTAGGCCTTCTAAATAAACACGACCCAAGGAAGGGGTGTATTTCTCCCACAGTACCAATGTGACCATTGCCGGGTCCCTTGACAAGTTGACCAGGAGGGCCTCAGTAAAAGCAGAGGGCCTCTGAGTCCCAGACAATGAATGGGTTGTCAGGAGGGCACACTCAAATAAAAGGAACCCCAAAGAAACAGGCAATGCTCACCCAGTGGGCCACTTTGAGGGTGGCATGTGCCTCCAGGTCTGGGGCTCCAGCCTGCAGTGCCTCCCTCCTCTGGGTAGGGTTCTTCTAAGGCCCCTTCTTGACCCCAAAGCAGCCACTCCCCATCCAGGCGCCTTAGGGACAGACCTGAAGATACCTGCAGCTCTAACTTTAGCAGTCAAGGTCCCCTCCACCACCCCACCCCAGGACCCAGGGGAACTCACACACACAGTCCACCAAGCCACCCATACCTGGTGTGTGTGTGGTTGGGGGGGCAGGGGAGTGTCAGGGAGGAACAGGGCACCTTCTCAACAGGGCATGCTAACCAGTCACTGAATGACTGCTTTGTCTGCCTGGTTTCAGTGGGATGCAGTGGGATGCAAAGGGTAGTCACACACCTGCTTCATCCCCTTCTCTCTGCCTCTTCACCCCACCCCCACCTCCACTATCTCCACCTCATCCCCACAAACAGTGCACCCTCACACTAATCCTGCATCAGCAGTGCCCGAGGGCTCCCCAGGCTGGTGAAGTCCCAAGGTTCAGTGAGCTGGGCCCAAGATCAAACTGGAGCCTACAGGTCAAGGCCCAAGTGTACAGAGGGCAGCACTCATGCAAGAGGAGGAGAAAGGTCTACAGGGCCTGGCCCTCCTCTAGAGCAGCCGCCATGACACAGAAGGTTCCCACCGGGGGCCAGGACTGCTGCTTCTCCTGGACCAGGTGGGGAGACTCCAAAGGTCATGTCAGCGAAGGCAGGCTTGATGGAGCTGAGGCCTGAAACAGGCCCGGGCCCAGACCCTCAACCCACCTGCAGCTGGTCTGACTGGCAGGTCAACAGGCACCAGCTAACTCCTCTCTGGCCCCACCCACTTCCACGGAAATGACCGACCATCTGTCCGGGGACGAGGGCATCTGTCCTGGGAAGGGCCCACGTGCAGCTGTACCAACCTCTTTCCTCTGATCGGAGGCAGGTCACGCACACTGACACTGTCGTCCCTACCGCTCTGGAGGCCGCCTCCTCGCCAGGGGGGCAGAAGACAGAAGAGAGGAGAGCAAGAGAGCAAGAGAACCTGGTGTCCCAGGAGAAGGGACACATGAAATGCCCTAGGCTCCTACCCCGAGGCAGGGACAAGGTTAGCCCAGCCGGCTAGCTGTCACCAAACAGACGGAGAAAATCAAGTGGTGGTATCGGAGGCCCACTCTGCGCACATGTGTCACGGCCAGGGGAACCATACACTTTGACTGAGGCCCAATGGAGAGGGCCCTCAGAGCCTTCCTGTTGGCTTTCATTTGCTCTCAACCCCAGAAGCACCCAGAAGGCAACACAAAACTGCCGCGGGCTCCACAGGGAGCCTGTGGGAAAACGCAGGGGCAAGGTGGGTGCCTCACAGTGAGCGGCTCCTTTGTTCCTGGGGAAGAACTCTCATCTACAGGGGCATAGCCGGGTCCACAAGGAACAGGAGAGGAGACAGGAAACGGCCTATGTGTGCGCACATGCATGCACACTCTTGACACACACGTGTGAAGTGACTGCTACATTTGTATTCAGGAATGAACGAACGGATGAAGGCGCGCAAGAATGAACACTGGCACTAATGAACGCGTGGTATGAATGACTGACTGACCACATGAATACCCAGGGTGGGGGGAGGGTGGTGATCCCTAGGGAGTGCACACACACTGCCAGAGTGAACTTCCAGGAAGGAGCTACTGAACAGATGGCCCTTGCCTAGGTCTTCTGACCGTGGAAGTGGAACTGCTGGTGTCGTCACCAGGTCCATGGACTGAACCGCCACTGGCCACCTTTCCACAGGGGCGCCCAAGGTTGGAGTTACCGCCTGAAATCACAGGAGCTGGGCAGGGGCCGGCAGCCTGAGCCCTGGAACCTGACTCAGAGACCCTGAGGAGAGCAAGAGAGAGGCTAGCTGTGAACCCAGGACCCTTGTGTCTGTAGCACTTTGATGGAAGAGGTCAGCTAGTAGGAGAAGAGACCCTTGCGGATAGCCATGGGCCAGTGGGCAGAGAGGACAAGGTCCCCCACGCTGGGTAGGGGGACACGGAGGCCCAGAGAGATGTGGAGGGAGATCCCAGAGCCCAGAGAGAATTGCTTTAGTAGCCTTTGCAGGCCCCTTTTTCCTGGCAACAAGAAGCCCAAAGGCAGAGACTTGGGCTAGCCAACACCCCAGGATAGGCAATGGGGCTGCTTGGGCTTGGAAGGCTTCTGGTGCCTCCCTGGGCCTTTTTTGAGCCACAAAGGGCGGAGGGAGAGGCCAGGCTCCAGGAGACAGAGGGATCTGTGGAGCCACAGTGCCATCCAGCGGAATCCTTTTCGAGCAGGGCCCGCAGCACAGGGTCCCTGCGCCTCGGGATCAGCCTGGGAAGGCCTGCGGACTGGCGGCTGGAGATCAGGCTGAGTCTGGGGCCGGGTATGCATGCCTGGAACACTGGCACAGTGGCCAAGGAAGCCACAGGGTGGGCGCCAAAAGCAGCGGTGCTCCCAAAGCTGGACTCCTGGGCTCCCCTGAGCTTAAGGGCGTGGCCTCGGCGGCAGCCATGTTCTCAACTCAGCAGCTCCAGCTCCAACAGGAGCCTGTGGCCCTGGGGGCTGGTGCTGGCTGCAAGATTCAGGACCACCCGTGGGCTCCCTGTGGGGAGCGCCCTCCAGAGGCCTTGGACCTGACCACCAGGGAGCTGGGCAAGGGGAGGAGGCGGGAGCCCCGTGACGGCAGCCTCTTCCTGAGCCTCTGGAGCTTTTGCCCTGCACTTGAGCGTGTGCTCATGAGGGTTCTGGTCCCAGACAAGGCAGAGTCCAGCAGCTGCAGGGCAGGTTAGAGTCAAGAGGTGTGTGTGGCATCCTTAGACTCTCACCTAAAAGAGAGCCTCCTTCTTAAGCCTGTGCTAGGACTCACTCTCTTGTCACTCTCCTCCACTGCAAGGGACACTCGGGGCTCGCGGGAGCGCAAACTCATTCCGCTTGATGGCAGTAGTGCACCACAAATGCCAACCTGTCCTCTTCCCTCCGCCCTTCGCGAAGGAAAAAACGGTCAACCCGTGTCCCAAGCTCACAACTGGCCAGGCTGGCTCAGGCTTCCAGGCCGAAAAGCAAAGGAGAGTGGCCTTTCTTGAGAGTCCATTCCAAAGGAGAAATTCTGGAAGAAATGGGCCCACAATGGATTCATGGCAGGCCACTGGGAAGGGTACGCCTTCTAAATAAACACGACCCAAGGAAGGGGTGTATTTTTCCCACAGTACCAGTGTGACCATTGCTGGGTCTCTTGACAAGCTGGGCAGGAGGGCCTCAGTAAAAGCAGAGGCCCTCTGAGTCCCAGACAATGAATGGGTTGTCAGGAGGGCACACTCAAATAAAAGGAACCCCAAACAAACAGGCCAATGCTCACCCACTGGGCCACTTTGAGGGTGGGCATGTGCCTCCAGTTCTGGGGCTCCAGCCTGCAAGGCCTCCCTCCTCTGGGTAGGGTTCTTCTAAGGCCCCTTCCTGACCCCAAAGCAGCCACTCCCCATCCAGGCAACTTAGGGACAGACCTGAAGGTACCTGCAGCTCTGACCTTAGCAGTCAAGGTCCCGTCCACCACCCCACCCCAGGACCCAGGGGAACTCACACACACAGTCCCCATCCACCCATACCTGGTGTGTGTGTGGTTGGGGGGGGGCGGTGGGAGTGTCAGGGAGGAACAGGGCACCTCCTCAACAGGGCATGCTAGCCAGTCACTGAAGGGCTGGCTTGTCTGCCTGGTTTCAGTGGGATGCAGTGGAATGCAAAGGGTAGTCACACACCTGCTTCATCCCTTTCTCCATGCCTCTCCCCCACCACCACCTAAACTATCTTCACCTCATCCCCACAAACAGTGCACCCTCACAATAATCCTGCATCAGCAGTGCCCGAGGGCCCCCCAGGCTGGTGAAGTCCCAAGGTTCAGTGAGCTGGGCCCAAGATCGAACTGGAGCCTACAGGTCAAGGCCCAAGTGTACAGACGGCAGCACTCATGCAATAGGAGGCAAAAGGTCTCCAGGGCCTGGCCCTCGTCTAGAGCAGCCGCCATGACACAGAAGGTTCCCTCCGGGGCCAGGACGGCTGCTTCTCCTGGACCAGGTGGGGAGACTCGAAAGGTCATGTCAGTGAAGGCAGGCTTGATGGAGATGAGGCCTGAAACAGGCCCGGACCCAGACCCTCAACCCACCTGCAGCTGGTCTGACTGGCAGGTCAACAGGCACCAGCCATCTCCTCTCTGGCCCCACCCACTTCCACGGAAATGACCGACCATCTGTCTGGGAACGAGGGCATCTGTCCCGGGATGGGCCCACGTAAGGCTGTACCAACCTCTTTCCTCTGGGCGGACACAGGTCACGCACACTGACACTGTGGTCCCTACTGCTCTGTAGGCCGCCTCCTCGCCAGGTGGGCCGAAGACAGAAGAGAGGAGAGCAAGAGAGCAAGAGAACCTGGTGGTCCAAGAGAAGGGACACATGAAATGCCCTAGGCTCCTACCCCGAGGCAGGGACAAGGCCAACCCAGCCAGCTTGCTGTCACCAAACAGACAGAGACAATCAGGCAGTGGATGGGAGGCCCACTCTGAGGACATGTGTCACCGCCAGGGGAACCATACACTTTGACTGAGGCCCAATGGAAAGGGCCCTCAGAGCCTTCCCGTTGGCTTTCATTTGCTCTCAACCCCAGAAGCACCCAGAAGGCAACACAAAACTGTGGTGGGCTCCACAGGGTGCCTGTGGGAAAACGCAGGGGACAGTTGGGTGCCTCACAGTGAGCGGCTCCTTTGTTCCTGGGGAAGAACTCTCATCTATAGGGGCATAGCCGGGTCCACAAGGAACAGGAGAGGAGACAGGAAACGGCCTATGTGTGCGCACATGCATGCACACTCTTGACACACACGTGTGAAGTGACTGCTACATTTGTATTCAGGAATGAACGAACGGATGAAGGCGCGCAAGAATGAACACTGGCACTAATGAACGCGTGGTATGAATGACTGACTGACCACATGAATACCCAGGGTGGGGGGAGGGTGGTGATCCCTAGGGAGTGCACACACACTGCCAGAGTGAACTTCCAGGAAGGAGCTACTGAACAGATGGCCCTTGCCTAGGTCTTCTGACCGTGGAAGTGGAACTGCTGGTGTCGTCACCAGGTCCATGGACTGAACCGCCACTGGCCACCTTTCCACAGGGGCGCCCAAGGTTGGAGTTACCGCCTGAAATCACAGGAGCTGGGCAGGGGCCGGCAGCCTGAGCCCTGGAACCTGACTCAGAGACCCTGAGGAGAGCAAGAGAGAGGCTAGCTGTGAACCCAGGACCCTTGTGTCTGTAGCACTTTGATGGAAGGGGTCAGCTAGTAGGAGAAGAGACCCTTGCGGATAGCCATGGGCCAGTGGGCAGAGAGGACAAGGTCCCCCCTCACTGGGTAGGGGGACAGGTAGGCCCAGAGAGATGTGGAGGGAGATCCCAGAGCCCAGAGAGAATTGCTTTAGTAGCCTTTGCAGGCCCCTTTTTCCTGGCAACAAGAAGCCCAAAGGCAGAGACTTGGTCTTGCCAACACCCCAGGATAGGCAATGGGGCTGCTTGGGCTTGGAAGGCTTCTGGTGCCTCCCTGGGCCTTTTTTGAGCCACAAAGGGCGGAGGGAGAGGCCAGGCTCCAGGAGACAGAGGGATCTGTGGAGCCACAGTGCCATCCAGCGGAATCCTTTTCGAGCAGGGCCCGCAGCACAGGGTCCCTGCGCCTCGGGATCAGCCTGGGAAGGCCTGCGGACTGGCGGCTGGAGATCAGGCTGGGTCTGGGGCTGGGTATGCATGCCTGGCACACTGGCACAGTGGCCAAGGAAGCCACAGGGTGGGCGCCAAAAGCAGCAGTGCTCCCAAAGCTGGACTCCTGGGCTCCCCTGAGCTTAGGGGCGTGGCCTCGGCGGCAGCCATGTTCTCAGCTCAGCAGCTCCAGCTCCTACAGGAGCCTGTGGCCCTGGGGGCTGGTGCTGGCTGCAAGATTCAGGACCACCCGTGGGCTCCCTGTGGGGAGCGCCCTCCAGAGGCCTGGGACCTGACCACCAGGGAGCTGGGCAAGGGGAGGAGGCGGGAGCCCCGTGACGGCAGCCTCTTCCTGAGCCTCTGGAGCTTTTGCCCTGCACTTGGGCGTGTGCTCATGAGGGTTCTGGTCCCAGACAAGGCAGAGTCCAGCAGCTGCAGGGCAGGTTAGAGTCAAGAGTTGTGTGTGGCATCCTTAGACTCTCACCTAAAAGAGAGCTTCCTTCTTAAGCCTGTGCTAGGACTCACTCTCTTGTCACTCTCCTCCACTGCAAGGGACACAGGGGGCTCGCGGGAGCGCAAACTCATTCCGCTTGATGGCAGTAGTGCACCACAAATGCCAACCTGTCCTCTTCCCTCCGCCCTTCGCGAAGGAAAAAACGGTCAACCCGTGTCCCAAGTGCACAACTGGCCAGGCTGGCTCAGGCTTCCAGGCCGAAAAGCAAAGGAGAGTGGCCTTTCTTGAGAGTCCATTCCAAAGGAGAAATTCTGGAAGAAATGGGCCCACAATGGATTCATGGCAGGCCACTGGGAAGGGTACGCCTTCAAAATAAACACGACCCAAGGAAGGGGTGTATTTTTCCCACAGTACCAGTGTGACCATTGCTGGGTCTCTTGACAAGCTGAACAGGAGGGCTTCAGTAAAAGCAGAGGCCCTCTGAGTCCCAGACAATGAATGGGCTGTCAGGAGGGCACACTCAAATAAAAGGAACCCCAAACAAACAGGCCAATGCTCACCCACTGGGCCTCTTTGAGGGTGGGCATGTGCCTCCAGGTCTCGGGCTCCAGCCTGCAGTGCCTCCCTCCTCTGGATAGGGTTCTTCTAAGGCCCCTTCTTGACCCCAAAGCAGCCACTCCCCATCCAGGCGCCATAGGGACAGACCTGAAGGTACCTGCAGCTCTAACTTTAGCAGTCAAGGTCCCCTCCACCACCCCACCCCAGGACCCAGGGGCACTCACACACACAGTCCCCATCCACCCATACCTGGTGTGTGTGTGGTTGGGGGGGGGCGGTGGGAGTGTCAGGGAGGAACAGGGCACCTCCTCAACAGGGCATGCTAGCCAGTCACTGAAGGGCTGGCTTGTCTGCCTGGTTTCAGTGGGATGCAGTGGAATGCAAAGGGTAGTCACACACCTGCTTCATCCCTTTCTCCATGCCTCTCCCCCACCACCACCTAAACTATCTTCACCTCATCCCCACAAACAGTGCACCCTCACAATAATCCTGCATCAGCAGTGCCCGAGGGCCCCCCAGGCTGGTGAAGTCCCAAGGTTCAGTGAGCTGGGCCCAAGATCGAACTGGAGCCTACAGGTCAAGGCCCAAGTGTACAGACGGCAGCACTCATGCAATAGGAGGCAAAAGGTCTCCAGGGCCTGGCCCTCGTCTAGAGCAGCCGCCATGACACAGAAGGTTCCCTCCGGGGCCAGGACGGCTGCTTCTCCTGGACCAGGTGGGGAGACTCGAAAGGTCATGTCAGTGAAGGCAGGCTTGATGGAGATGAGGCCTGAAACAGGCCCGGACCCAGACCCTCAACCCACCTGCAGCTGGTCTGACTGGCAGGTCAACAGGCACCAGCCATCTCCTCTCTGGCCCCACCCACTTCCACGGAAATGACCGACCATCTGTCTGGGAACGAGGGCATCTGTCCCGGGATGGGCCCACGTAAGGCTGTACCAACCTCTTTCCTCTGGGCGGACACAGGTCACGCACACTGACACTGTGGTCCCTACTGCTCTGTAGGCCGCCTCCTCGCCAGGTGGGCCGAAGACAGAAGAGAGGAGAGCAAGAGAGCAAGAGAACCTGGTGGTCCAAGAGAAGGGACACATGAAATGCCCTAGGCTCCTACCCCGAGGCAGGGACAAGGCCAACCCAGCCAGCTTGCTGTCACCAAACAGACAGAGACAATCAGGCAGTGGATGGGAGGCCCACTCTGAGGACATGTGTCACCGCCAGGGGAACCATACACTTTGACTGAGGCCCAATGGAAAGGGCCCTCAGAGCCTTCCCGTTGGCTTTCATTTGCTCTCAACCCCAGAAGCACCCAGAAGGCAACACAAAACTGTGGTGGGCTCCACAGGGTGCCTGTGGGAAAACGCAGGGGACAGTTGGGTGCCTCACAGTGAGCGGCTCCTTTGTTCCTGGGGAAGAACTCTCATCTATAGGGGCATAGCCGGGTCCACAAGGAACAGGAGAGGAGACAGGAAACGGCCTATGTGTGCGCACATGCATGCACACTCTTGACACACACGTGTGAAGTGACTGCTACATTTGTATTCAGGAATGAACGAACGGATGAAGGCGCGCAAGAATGAACACTGGCACTAATGAACGCGTGGTATGAATGACTGACTGACCACATGAATACCCAGGGTGGGGGGAGGGTGGTGATCCCTAGGGAGTGCACACACACTGCCAGAGTGAACTTCCAGGAAGGAGCTACTGAACAGATGGCCCTTGCCTAGGTCTTCTGACCGTGGAAGTGGAACTGCTGGTGTCGTCACCAGGTCCATGGACTGAACCGCCACTGGCCACCTTTCCACAGGGGCGCCCAAGGTTGGAGTTACCGCCTGAAATCACAGGAGCTGGGCAGGGGCCGGCAGCCTGAGCCCTGGAACCTGACTCAGAGGCCCTGAGGAGAGCAAGAGAGAGGCTAGCTGTGAACCCAGGACCCTTGTGTCTGTAGCACTTTGATGGAAGGGGTCAGCTAGTAGGAGAAGAGACCCTTGCGGATAGCCATGGGCCAGTGGGCAGAGAGGACAAGGTCCCCCCTCACTGGGTAGGGGGACAGGTAGGCCCAGAGAGATGTGGAGGGAGATCCCAGAGCCCAGAGAGAATTGCTTTAGTAGCCTTTGCAGGCCCCTTTTTCCTGGCAACAAGAAGCCCAAAGGCAGAGACTTGGTCTTGCCAACACCCCAGGATAGGCAATGGGGCTGCTTGGGCTTGGAAGGCTTCTGGTGCCTCCCTGGGCCTTTTTTGAGCCACAAAGGGCGGAGGGAGAGGCCAGGCTCCAGGAGACAGAGGGATCTGTGGAGCCACAGTGCCATCCAGCGGAATCCTTTTCGAGCAGGGCCCGCAGCACAGGGTCCCTGCGCCTCGGGATCAGCCTGGGAAGGCCTGCGGACTGGCGGCTGGAGATCAGGCTGGGTCTGGGGCTGGGTATGCATGCCTGGCACACTGGCACAGTGGCCAAGGAAGCCACAGGGTGGGCGCCAAAAGCAGCAGTGCTCCCAAAGCTGGACTCCTGGGCTCCCCTGAGCTTAGGGGCGTGGCCTCGGCGGCAGCCATGTTCTCAGCTCAGCAGCTCCAGCTCCTACAGGAGCCTGTGGCCCTGGGGGCTGGTGCTGGCTGCAAGATTCAGGACCACCCGTGGGCTCCCTGTGGGGAGCGCCCTCCAGAGGCCTGGGACCTGACCACCAGGGAGCTGGGCAAGGGGAGGAGGCGGGAGCCCCGTGACGGCAGCCTCTTCCTGAGCCTCTGGAGCTTTTGCCCTGCACTTGGGCGTGTGCTCATGAGGGTTCTGGTCCCAGACAAGGCAGAGTCCAGCAGCTGCAGGGCAGGTTAGAGTCAAGAGTTGTGTGTGGCATCCTTAGACTCTCACCTAAAAGAGAGCCTCCTTCTTAAGCCTGTGCTAGGACTCACTCTCTTGTCACTCTCCTCCACTGCAAGGGACACAGGGGGCTCGCGGGAGCGCAAACTCATTCCGCTTGATGGCAGTAGTGCACCACAAATGCCAACCTGTCCTCTTCCCTCCGCCCTTCGCGAAGGAAAAAACGGTCAACCCGTGTCCCAAGTGCACAACTGGCCAGGCTGGCTCAGGCTTCCAGGCCGAAAAGCAAAGGAGAGTGGCCTTTCTTGAGAGTCCATTCCAAAGGAGAAATTCTGGAAGAAATGGGCCCACAATGGATTCATGGCAGGCCACTGGGAAGGGTACGCCTTCAAAATAAACACGACCCAAGGAAGGGGTGTATTTTTCCCACAGTACCAGTGTGACCATTGCTGGGTCTCTTGACAAGCTGAACAGGAGGGCTTCAGTAAAAGCAGAGGCCCTCTGAGTCCCAGACAATGAATGGGCTGTCAGGAGGGCACACTCAAATAAAAGGAACCCCAAACAAACAGGCCAATGCTCACCCACTGGGCCTCTTTGAGGGTGGGCATGTGCCTCCAGGTCTCGGGCTCCAGCCTGCAGTGCCTCCCTCCTCTGGATAGGGTTCTTCTAAGGCCCCTTCTTGACCCCAAAGCAGCCACTCCCCATCCAGGCGCCATAGGGACAGACCTGAAGGTACCTGCAGCTCTAACTTTAGCAGTCAAGGTCCCCTCCACCACCCCACCCCAGGACCCAGGGGCACTCACACACACAGTCCCCATCCACCCATACCTGGTGTGTGTGTGGTTGGGGGGGGGCGGTGGGAGTGTCAGGGAGGAACAGGGCACCTCCTCAACAGGGCATGCTAGCCAGTCACTGAAGGGCTGGCTTGTCTGCCTGGTTTCAGTGGGATGCAGTGGAATGCAAAGGGTAGTCACACACCTGCTTCATCCCTTTCTCCATGCCTCTCCCCCACCACCACCTAAACTATCTTCACCTCATCCCCACAAACAGTGCACCCTCACAATAATCCTGCATCAGCAGTGCCCGAGGGCCCCCCAGGCTGGTGAAGTCCCAAGGTTCAGTGAGCTGGGCCCAAGATCGAACTGGAGCCTACAGGTCAAGGCCCAAGTGTACAGACGGCAGCACTCATGCAATAGGAGGCAAAAGGTCTCCAGGGCCTGGCCCTCGTCTAGAGCAGCCGCCATGACACAGAAGGTTCCCTCCGGGGCCAGGACGGCTGCTTCTCCTGGACCAGGTGGGGAGACTCGAAAGGTCATGTCAGTGAAGGCAGGCTTGATGGAGATGAGGCCTGAAACAGGCCCGGACCCAGACCCTCAACCCACCTGCAGCTGGTCTGACTGGCAGGTCAACAGGCACCAGCCATCTCCTCTCTGGCCCCACCCACTTCCACGGAAATGACCGACCATCTGTCTGGGAACGAGGGCATCTGTCCCGGGATGGGCCCACGTAAGGCTGTACCAACCTCTTTCCTCTGGGCGGACACAGGTCACGCACACTGACACTGTGGTCCCTACTGCTCTGTAGGCCGCCTCCTCGCCAGGTGGGCCGAAGACAGAAGAGAGGAGAGCAAGAGAGCAAGAGAACCTGGTGGTCCAAGAGAAGGGACACATGAAATGCCCTAGGCTCCTACCCCGAGGCAGGGACAAGGCCAACCCAGCCAGCTTGCTGTCACCAAACAGACAGAGACAATCAGGCAGTGGATGGGAGGCCCACTCTGAGGACATGTGTCACCGCCAGGGGAACCATACACTTTGACTGAGGCCCAATGGAAAGGGCCCTCAGAGCCTTCCCGTTGGCTTTCATTTGCTCTCAACCCCAGAAGCACCCAGAAGGCAACACAAAACTGTGGTGGGCTCCACAGGGTGCCTGTGGGAAAACGCAGGGGACAGTTGGGTGCCTCACAGTGAGCGGCTCCTTTGTTCCTGGGGAAGAACTCTCATCTACAGGGGCATAGCCGGGTCCACAAGGAACAGGAGAGGAGACAGGAAACGGCCTATGTGTGCGCACATGCATGCACACTCTTGACACACACGTGTGAAGTGACTGCTACATTTGTATTCAGGAATGAACGAACGGATGAAGGCGCGCAAGAATGAACACTGGCACTAATGAACGCGTGGTATGAATGACTGACTGACCACATGAATACCCAGGGTGGGGGGAGGGTGGTGATCCCTAGGGAGTGCACACACACTGCCAGAGTGAACTTCCAGGAAGGAGCTACTGAACAGATGGCCCTTGCCTAGGTCTTCTGACCGTGGAAGTGGAACTGCTGGTGTCGTCACCAGGTCCATGGACTGAACCGCCACTGGCCACCTTTCCACAGGGGCGCCCAAGGTTGGAGTTACCGCCTGAAATCACAGGAGCTGGGCAGGGGCCGGCAGCCTGAGCCCTGGAACCTGACTCAGAGGCCCTGAGGAGAGCAAGAGAGAGGCTAGCTGTGAACCCAGGACCCTTGTGTCTGTAGCACTTTGATGGAAGGGGTCAGCTAGTAGGAGAAGAGACCCTTGCGGATAGCCATGGGCCAGTGGGCAGAGAGGACAAGGTCCCCCCTCACTGGGTAGGGGGACAGGTAGGCCCAGAGAGATGTGGAGGGAGATCCCAGAGCCCAGAGAGAATTGCTTTAGTAGCCTTTGCAGGCCCCTTTTTCCTGGCAACAAGAAGCCCAAAGGCAGAGACTTGGTCTTGCCAACACCCCAGGATAGGCAATGGGGCTGCTTGGGCTTGGAAGGCTTCTGGTGCCTCCCTGGGCCTTTTTTGAGCCACAAAGGGCGGAGGGAGAGGCCAGGCTCCAGGAGACAGAGGGATCTGTGGAGCCACAGTGCCATCCAGCGGAATCCTTTTCGAGCAGGGCCCGCAGCACAGGGTCCCTGCGCCTCGGGATCAGCCTGGGAAGGCCTGCGGACTGGCGGCTGGAGATCAGGCTGGGTCTGGGGCTGGGTATGCATGCCTGGCACACTGGCACAGTGGCCAAGGAAGCCACAGGGTGGGCGCCAAAAGCAGCAGTGCTCCCAAAGCTGGACTCCTGGGCTCCCCTGAGCTTAGGGGCGTGGCCTCGGCGGCAGCCATGTTCTCAGCTCAGCAGCTCCAGCTCCTACAGGAGCCTGTGGCCCTGGGGGCTGGTGCTGGCTGCAAGATTCAGGACCACCCGTGGGCTCCCTGTGGGGAGCGCCCTCCAGAGGCCTGGGACCTGACCACCAGGGAGCTGGGCAAGGGGAGGAGGCGGGAGCCCCGTGACGGCAGCCTCTTCCTGAGCCTCTGGAGCTTTTGCCCTGCACTTGGGCGTGTGCTCATGAGGGTTCTGGTCCCAGACAAGGCAGAGTCCAGCAGCTGCAGGGCAGGTTAGAGTCAAGAGTTGTGTGTGGCATCCTTAGACTCTCACCTAAAAGAGAGCCTCCTTCTTAAGCCTGTGCTAGGACTCACTCTCTTGTCACTCTCCTCCACTGCAAGGGACACAGGGGGCTCGCGGGAGCGCAAACTCATTCCGCTTGATGGCAGTAGTGCACCACAAATGCCAACCTGTCCTCTTCCCTCCGCCCTTCGCGAAGGAAAAAACGGTCAACCCGTGTCCCAAGTGCACAACTGGCCAGGCTGGCTCAGGCTTCCAGGCCGAAAAGCAAAGGAGAGTGGCCTTTCTTGAGAGTCCATTCCAAAGGAGAAATTCTGGAAGAAATGGGCCCACAATGGATTCATGGCAGGCCACTGGGAAGGGTACGCCTTCAAAATAAACACGACCCAAGGAAGGGGTGTATTTTTCCCACAGTACCAGTGTGACCATTGCTGGGTCTCTTGACAAGCTGAACAGGAGGGCTTCAGTAAAAGCAGAGGCCCTCTGAGTCCCAGACAATGAATGGGCTGTCAGGAGGGCACACTCAAATAAAAGGAACCCCAAACAAACAGGCCAATGCTCACCCACTGGGCCTCTTTGAGGGTGGGCATGTGCCTCCAGGTCTCGGGCTCCAGCCTGCAGTGCCTCCCTCCTCTGGATAGGGTTCTTCTAAGGCCCCTTCTTGACCCCAAAGCAGCCACTCCCCATCCAGGCGCCATAGGGACAGACCTGAAGGTACCTGCAGCTCTAACTTTAGCAGTCAAGGTCCCCTCCACCACCCCACCCCAGGACCCAGGGGCACTCACACACACAGTCCCCATCCACCCATACCTGGTGTGTGTGTGGTTGGGGGGGGGCGGTGGGAGTGTCAGGGAGGAACAGGGCACCTCCTCAACAGGGCATGCTAGCCAGTCACTGAAGGGCTGGCTTGTCTGCCTGGTTTCAGTGGGATGCAGTGGAATGCAAAGGGTAGTCACACACCTGCTTCATCCCTTTCTCCATGCCTCTCCCCCACCACCACCTAAACTATCTTCACCTCATCCCCACAAACAGTGCACCCTCACAATAATCCTGCATCAGCAGTGCCCGAGGGCCCCCCAGGCTGGTGAAGTCCCAAGGTTCAGTGAGCTGGGCCCAAGATCGAACTGGAGCCTACAGGTCAAGGCCCAAGTGTACAGACGGCAGCACTCATGCAATAGGAGGCAAAAGGTCTCCAGGGCCTGGCCCTCGTCTAGAGCAGCCGCCATGACACAGAAGGTTCCCTCCGGGGCCAGGACGGCTGCTTCTCCTGGACCAGGTGGGGAGACTCGAAAGGTCATGTCAGTGAAGGCAGGCTTGATGGAGATGAGGCCTGAAACAGGCCCGGACCCAGACCCTCAACCCACCTGCAGCTGGTCTGACTGGCAGGTCAACAGGCACCAGCCATCTCCTCTCTGGCCCCACCCACTTCCACGGAAATGACCGACCATCTGTCTGGGAACGAGGGCATCTGTCCCGGGATGGGCCCACGTAAGGCTGTACCAACCTCTTTCCTCTGGGCGGACACAGGTCACGCACACTGACACTGTGGTCCCTACTGCTCTGTAGGCCGCCTCCTCGCCAGGTGGGCCGAAGACAGAAGAGAGGAGAGCAAGAGAGCAAGAGAACCTGGTGGTCCAAGAGAAGGGACACATGAAATGCCCTAGGCTCCTACCCCGAGGCAGGGACAAGGCCAACCCAGCCAGCTTGCTGTCACCAAACAGACAGAGACAATCAGGCAGTGGATGGGAGGCCCACTCTGAGGACATGTGTCACCGCCAGGGGAACCATACACTTTGACTGAGGCCCAATGGAAAGGGCCCTCAGAGCCTTCCCGTTGGCTTTCATTTGCTCTCAACCCCAGAAGCACCCAGAAGGCAACACAAAACTGTGGTGGGCTCCACAGGGTGCCTGTGGGAAAACGCAGGGGACAGTTGGGTGCCTCACAGTGAGCGGCTCCTTTGTTCCTGGGGAAGAACTCTCATCTACAGGGGCATAGCCGGGTCCACAAGGAACAGGAGAGGAGACAGGAAACGGCCTATGTGTGCGCACATGCATGCACACTCTTGACACACACGTGTGAAGTGACTGCTACATTTGTATTCAGGAATGAACGAACGGATGAAGGCGCGCAAGAATGAACACTGGCACTAATGAACGCGTGGTATGAATGACTGACTGACCACATGAATACCCAGGGTGGGGGGAGGGTGGTGATCCCTAGGGAGTGCACACACACTGCCAGAGTGAACTTCCAGGAAGGAGCTACTGAACAGATGGCCCTTGCCTAGGTCTTCTGACCGTGGAAGTGGAACTGCTGGTGTCGTCACCAGGTCCATGGACTGAACCGCCACTGGCCACCTTTCCACAGGGGCGCCCAAGGTTGGAGTTACCGCCTGAAATCACAGGAGCTGGGCAGGGGCCGGCAGCCTGAGCCCTGGAACCTGACTCAGAGGCCCTGAGGAGAGCAAGAGAGAGGCTAGCTGTGAACCCAGGACCCTTGTGTCTGTAGCACTTTGATGGAAGGGGTCAGCTAGTAGGAGAAGAGACCCTTGCGGATAGCCATGGGCCAGTGGGCAGAGAGGACAAGGTCCCCCCTCACTGGGTAGGGGGACAGGTAGGCCCAGAGAGATGTGGAGGGAGATCCCAGAGCCCAGAGAGAATTGCTTTAGTAGCCTTTGCAGGCCCCTTTTTCCTGGCAACAAGAAGCCCAAAGGCAGAGACTTGGTCTTGCCAACACCCCAGGATAGGCAATGGGGCTGCTTGGGCTTGGAAGGCTTCTGGTGCCTCCCTGGGCCTTTTTTGAGCCACAAAGGGCGGAGGGAGAGGCCAGGCTCCAGGAGACAGAGGGATCTGTGGAGCCACAGTGCCATCCAGCGGAATCCTTTTCGAGCAGGGCCCGCAGCACAGGGTCCCTGCGCCTCGGGATCAGCCTGGGAAGGCCTGCGGACTGGCGGCTGGAGATCAGGCTGGGTCTGGGGCTGGGTATGCATGCCTGGCACACTGGCACAGTGGCCAAGGAAGCCACAGGGTGGGCGCCAAAAGCAGCAGTGCTCCCAAAGCTGGACTCCTGGGCTCCCCTGAGCTTAGGGGCGTGGCCTCGGCGGCAGCCATGTTCTCAGCTCAGCAGCTCCAGCTCCTACAGGAGCCTGTGGCCCTGGGGGCTGGTGCTGGCTGCAAGATTCAGGACCACCCGTGGGCTCCCTGTGGGGAGCGCCCTCCAGAGGCCTGGGACCTGACCACCAGGGAGCTGGGCAAGGGGAGGAGGCGGGAGCCCCGTGACGGCAGCCTCTTCCTGAGCCTCTGGAGCTTTTGCCCTGCACTTGGGCGTGTGCTCATGAGGGTTCTGGTCCCAGACAAGGCAGAGTCCAGCAGCTGCAGGGCAGGTTAGAGTCAAGAGTTGTGTGTGGCATCCTTAGACTCTCACCTAAAAGAGAGCCTCCTTCTTAAGCCTGTGCTAGGACTCACTCTCTTGTCACTCTCCTCCACTGCAAGGGACACAGGGGGCTCGCGGGAGCGCAAACTCATTCCGCTTGATGGCAGTAGTGCACCACAAATGCCAACCTGTCCTCTTCCCTCCGCCCTTCGCGAAGGAAAAAACGGTCAACCCGTGTCCCAAGTGCACAACTGGCCAGGCTGGCTCAGGCTTCCAGGCCGAAAAGCAAAGGAGAGTGGCCTTTCTTGAGAGTCCATTCCAAAGGAGAAATTCTGGAAGAAATGGGCCCACAATGGATTCATGGCAGGCCACTGGGAAGGGTATGCCTTCAAAATAAACACGACCCAAGGAAGGGGTGTATTTTTCCCACAGTACCAGTGTGACCATTGCTGGGTCTCTTGACAAGCTGAACAGGAGGGCTTCAGTAAAAGCAGAGGCCCTCTGAGTCCCAGACAATGAATGGGCTGTCAGGAGGGCACACTCAAATAAAAGGAACCCCAAACAAACAGGCCAATGCTCACCCACTGGGCCTCTTTGAGGGTGGGCATGTGCCTCCAGGTCTCGGGCTCCAGCCTGCAGTGCCTCCCTCCTCTGGATAGGGTTCTTCTAAGGCCCCTTCTTGACCCCAAAGCAGCCACTCCCCATCCAGGCGCCATAGGGACAGACCTGAAGGTACCTGCAGCTCTAACTTTAGCAGTCAAGGTCCCCTCCACCACCCCACCCCAGGACCCAGGGGCACTCACACACACAGTCCACCAAGCCACCCATGCCTGGTGTGTGTGTGGTTAGCGGCGCAGGGGAGTGTCAGGGAGGAACAGGGCACCTTCTCAACAGGGCATGCTAGCCAGTCACTGAAGGGCTGGCTTGTCTGCCTGGTTTCAGTGGGATGCAGTGGAATGCAAAGGGTAGTCACACACCTGCTTCATCCCCTTCTCCATGCCTCTCCCCCCCCACCACCTCCACTATCTTCACCTCATCCCCACAAACAGTGCACCCTCACAATAATCCTGCATCAGCAGTGCCTGAGGGCTCCCCAGGCTGGTGAAGTCCCAAGGTTCAGTGAGCTGGGCCCAAGATCGAACTGGAGCCTACAGGTCAAGTCCCAAGTGTCCAGAGGGCAGCACTCATGCAATAGGAGGCGAAAGGTCTCGAGGGCATGGCCCTCCTCTAGAGCAGCCGCCATGACAGGGAAGGTTCCCACTAGGGGCCTGGGACTGCTGCTTCTACAGGACCAGGTGGGGAGACTCGAAAGGAATGTCAGCGAAGGCAGGCTTGATGGAGCTGAGGCCTGAAACAGGCCTGGACCCAGACCCAGACCCTCAACCCCCCTGCAGCTGGTCTGACTGGCAGGTCAACAGGCACCAGCCATCTCCTCTCTGGCCCCAACCACTTCCACGGAAATGACCGACCATCTTCCGGGGACGAGGGCATCTGTCCCGGGATGGGCCCACGTAACGCTGTACCAACCTCTTTCCTCTGGGCGGACGCAGGTCACGCACACTGACACTGTGGTGCCTACCGTTCTGGAGGCCGCCTCCTCGCCAGGTGGGCTGAAGACAGAAGAGAGGAGAGCAAGAGAGCAAGAGAACCTGGTGGTCCAGGAGAAGGGAAACATGAAATGCCCTAGGCTCCAACCCCGAGGCAGAGACAAGGCCAGCCCAGCCGGCTAGCTGTCACCAAACAGACAGAGACAAACAGGCGGTGGGACTGGAGGCCCACACTGCACGTATGTGTCACTGCCGGGGGAACCATACCCTTTGACTGAGGCCCAATGGAGAGGGCCCTCATAGCCTTCCTGTTGGCTTTCATTTGCTCTCAACCCCAGAGGCACCCAGAAGAGGCAACACAAAACTGCGGTGGGCTCCACAAGGTGCCTATGGGAAAATGCAGGGGACAGGTGGGTGCCTCATGGTGAGCGGCTCCTGTGTTCCTGCGGAGGAACACTTATCTACAGGGGCATGGCCGGGGCCACAAGGAACAGGAGAGGAGACAGGAAACGGCCTATGTGTGCGCACATGCACGCACACGCACGCACACCCTTGACACACACGTGTGTAGTGACTGCTACATTTGTATTCACGAATGAACGAATGGATGAAGGCGCACAAGAATGAACAATGGCATCCATGAACGCGTAGTATGAATGACTGACTGACCACATGAATCCGGGGCGTGGGGGTGGGGGGGTGGGGTGATCCCCGTAGAGTGCACAAACACTGCCAGAGTGAACTTCCAGGAAGGAGCTACTGAACAGATGGCCCTCGCCTAGGTCATCTGACCGTGGAGGTGGAACCGCTGGTGTCATCACCAGGTCCGTGGACCACACCGCCATTGGCCACCTTTCCACAGGGGTGCCCAACGTTGGAGTTACCGCCTGAAATCGCGGGAGTTGGACAGGGGCCAGCCGCATGAGCCCTGGAACCTGACCCAGAGGCCCTGAGGAGCACAACAGAGAGGCTAGCTGTGAACTCAGGACCCATGTGTCTGTAGTGCTTAGACAGAAGAGGTCAGCTAGTAGGAGAAGAGACCCCTGAGGATAGCTGTGGGCCAGAGGGAAGAGAGGACAAGGTCCCCGTTCGCTGGCTAGGGGGACAGGGAGGCCCAGAGAGATGTGTAGGGGGATCTCAGATCCCAGAGAGAATTGCTTTGGTAGCCTTTGCAGGCCCCTTTTTCCTGGCAACAAGAGCCCAAAGGCAGACACTTGGGCTCTCCAACACCCCAGGATAGGCAATGGGGCTACTTGGGCTTGGAAGGCTTCTGGCGCCTCCCTGGGCCTTTTTTGAGCCACAAAGGGCGGAGGGAGAGGCCAGGCTCCAGGAGACAGAGGGATCTGTGGAGCCACAGTGCCATCCAGCGGAATCCTTTTCGAGCAAGGCCCGCAGCACACGACCCTTGTGCCTATGGATCCGCCAGGGAAGGCCTGCGGACTGGTGGCTGGAGACCAGGCTATGTCTGGGGACCATAGAGCATTGTGGGGCGGGTCTGGGTGGCTGGCACACCTGCACAGTGGCCAAGGAAGCCACAGGGTGGGAGCCAGAAGCAGTGATAATCCCAAGGCTGTGCGCCCAGGCTCCCCTGGGCTGAGGGGTGTTGCCTCGGCAGCAGCCATGTTCTCATCTCAGCAGCTCCAGCTCCTACAGGAGCCTGTGACTCGGGGCTGGCGCTGGCTGCAAGAGTCAGGTCCACCCGTGGGCTCCCTGTGGGGAGCGCCCTCCAGAGGCCTGGGACCCGACCACCAGGTAGCGGGGAAAGGGAAGCAGGCGGGAGCCCAGTGAGGACAGCCTCTTCCTGAGCTTCTGGAGCTTTTGCCCTGCACTTGGGCGTGGGCTCATGGGGGTGCTGGTCCCAGACAAGGCAGAGTCCAGCAGCTGCAGGGCAGGTTAGAGTCAAGAGGTATGTGTGGCATCCTTGGGCTCTCACCTAAAAGAGAGCCTCCTTCTTAAGCCTGTGCTAGGACTCGCTCTCTTGTCACTCTCCTCCATTGCAAGGGACACGCGGGGCTTGCGGGAGCGCAAACTCATTCCGCTTGATGGCAGTAGTGCACCACAAATGCCAACCTGTCCTCTTCCCTCCGCCCTTCGCGAAGGAAAAAACGGTCAACCACTGTCCCAAGCTCACAACAGGCCAGGCTGGCTCAGGCTTCCAGGCCGAAAAGCAAAGGAGAGTGGCCTTTCTTGAGAGTCCATTCCAATGGAGAAATTCTAGAAGATATGAGTCCACAATCCATTCATAGCACGCCACTGGAAAGGGTAGGCCTTCAAAAATAAACGACCCAAGGAAGGGGTGTATTTCTCCACACTACCACTGTGGCCATAGCGGGGTATCTTGGCAAGCTGAACCGGAGGGCCTCAGTAAAAGCAAAGGCCCGCAGCTTCCCAGCCAATGAATGGGATGGGATGAGGGACCACTCAAGTAAAAGGAACCCCAAACAAACAGGCCCAGTCTCACCCACTTGGCCACTGTGAGGGTGGGGTTTGCCTCCCGGTCTGGGGTTCCAGCCTGCAGGGCCTCCCTCCTCTGGGTAGGGTTCCCCTCAGGCCCCATCCTAAACCCAAAGGAGGGACTCCCCATCCAGAAGCCCTAGGAGTGGACCTGAAAGTACCATCGCAGCTCTAACTTTAGCAGTCCAGTTTCCCCACCAGAACCCAGGGAACTCACAGATACAGTTCGCCAAGCCACCCACAGCAAGTGTGTGAGTGGTTGGTGGGCGGTGTGGTCGGGAAGGAATGAGGGACTTTCTGAACGGGGCATGTCTGCCACTCACCAAAGGGCTGGACCATCTGCCTGGTCTCAAGCACTGGGATGCAAATGGTAGCCACATGCCCCCTTCATCCCTCATTCCCTCCTCCCTCCCCCCACCACCATGTCCACTACCTCCACCTCACTCCCACAAGCAGCGCACCCTCACAATATTCCTGCATCAGGAGTGTGCCCGAGCTCCTGGCCTGGTGAAGAAGGCGCAAGGTTCAGCGAGCTGGGCCCAACAGCAAACAGCAGACTACAGGTCCAGGCCAATGTGTAAGGAGGGCAGCATTCAGGCAACAGGAGGTGAATGGCCTGCAGTCTCTGGCCCTCCTCCACAGAGCAGCCGCCATGACAGGGAAGGTTCCCATCTGGGCCTGGCACTGCTGCTTCTCGTGGACCAGGTGGGGAGACTCGAAAGGTCACGTCAGTGTAGGCTGGCTTGATGGAGCTGAGACCTGAAACAGGCCCGGACCCAGACCATCAACCCACCTGCAGCTGGTCTGACTGGCAGGTCAACAGGCACCAGCCATCTCCTCTCTGGCCCCACGCACAGTTCCACGGGACTGACTGACCGTCCATCTGGGGAGGAGGCCACCTATCCCGGGATGGGCCCACGTGACACGGTACCAACCTCTTTTCTCTGGGTGGACGCAGGTAATGCACACTGACACTGTGGTCCCTACCGCTCTGGAGGCCGCCTCCTCACCAGGTGGGCCAGAGACAGAAGAGAGGAGAGCAAGAGAGCAAGGGGAACCTGGTGTCCCAGGAGAAGGGAAACATGAAATGCCCTAGGCTCCTACCCCGAGGCAGGGACAAGGCCAGCCCAGCCAGCTAGGTGTCACCAAACAGACAGAGACAATCAGGAGGTGGGACCGGAGGCCCACTCTGCACATAAGTGTCACTGCCGGGGGAACCATACACTTTGACTGAGGCCCAATGGAGAGAGCCCTCAGAGCCTTCCTGTTGGCTTTCATTTGCTCTCAACCCCAGAAGCACCCAGAGGGCAACACAAAACTGTGGTGGGCTCCACAAGGTGCCTATGGGAAAACTCAGGGGACAGGTGGGTGACTCATGGTGAGCGGCTCCTGTGTTCCTGGGGAGGAACTCTTATCTACAGGGGCATGGCCGGGGCCACAAGGAATAGGAGAGGAGACAGGAAACGGCCTATGTGTGCGCACATGCACGCACACGCACGCACACCCTTGACACACACGTGTGTAGTGACTGCTACATTTGTATTCACGAATGAACGAATGGATGAAGGCGCACAAGAATGAACAATGGCATCCATGAACGCGTAGTATGAATGACTGACTGACCACATGAATCCGGGGCGTGGGGGTGGGGGGGGGTGGTGATCCCCGTAGAGTGCACAAACACTGCCAGAGTGAACTTCCAGGAAGGAGCTACTGAACAGATGGCCCTTGCCTAGGTCATCTGACCCTGTGGGTGGAACCCCTGGTGTCTCCACCCGGTCCTTGGATCACATTGACACCCGCCAACTTTCCACTGGGGGGCCCAAGGTTGGAGGTACCACTTGAAATCCCGGGACATGGGCAGGGGTCGGCCGCCTGAGCCCTGGAACCTGACCCAGAGACCCTGAGGAGAGCAAGAGAGAGGCCAGCTGTGGACCCAGGTCCCATGTGTCTGTAGCGCTTTGATGGAAGAGGTCGGCTAGTAGGAGAAGAGACCCCTGAGGACAGCCGTGGGCCAGTGGGGAGAGAGGACAAAGTCCCCGCTCGCTGGGTAGGGGGACATGGAGGCCCAGAGAGATGTGGAGACGGATCCCAGATCCCAGAGAATTGCTTTGGTGGCCTCTGCATGCCCCGTTTTCCTGGCAACAAGAAGCCCAAAGGCAGAGATTTGGGCTTGCCAACACCCCAGGATAGGCAATGGGGCTGCTTGGGCTTGGAAGGCTTCTGGTGCCTCCCTGGGCCTTTTTTGAGCCACAAAGGGCGGAGGGAGAGGCCAGGCTCGGGGAGACAGAGGGATCTGTGGAGCCACAGTGCCATCCAGCGGAGTCCTTTTCGAGCTGAGGACGCAGCACAGGGTCCCTGCGCCTCGGGATCAGCCTGGGAAGGCCTGCAGACTGGCGGCTGGAGATCAGGCTGGGTCTGGGGCCAGGTATGCGTGCCTGGCACACCTGCACAGTGGCCAAGGAAGCCACAGGGTGGGCACCAGAAGCAGCGGTGCTCGCAAAGTTGGGCGCCAGGGCTCCCCTGGGCTGAGGGGCGTGACCTTGGCGGCAGCCATGTTCTCAGCTCAGCAGCTCCAGCTCCTACAGGAGCCTGTGGCCCTGGGGGCTGGTGCTGGCTGCAAGAGTCAGGTCCACCCGTGGGCTACCTGTGGGGAGCGCCCTCCAGAGGCCTGGGACCCGACCACCAGGGAGCGGGGAAAGGGAAGCAGGTGGGAGCCCAGTGAGGACAGCCTCTTCCTGAGCTTCTGGAGCTTTTGCCCTGCACTTGGGCGTGTGCTCATGGGGGTGCTGGTCCCAGACAAGGCAGAGTCCAGCAGCTGCAGGGCAGGTTAGAGTCAAGAGGTGTGTGTGGCATCCTTGGGCTCTCGCCTAAAAGAGAGCCTCCTTCTTAAGCCTGTGCTAGGACTCGCTCTCTTGTCACTCTCCTCCATTGCAAGGGACAGCGCGGGGCTCACGGAAGCGCAAAATCATTCCGCTTGATGGCAGTAGTGCACCACAAATGCCAACCTGTCCTCTTCCCTCCGCCCTTCGCGAAGGAAAAAACGGTCAACCCCTGTCCCAAGCTCACAACAGGCCAGGCTGGCTCAGGCTTCCAGGCCCAAAAGCAAAGGAGAGTGGCCTTTCTTGAGAGTCCATTCCAAAGGAGAAATTATGGAAGAAATGGGTCCACAATGGATTCATGGCAGGCCACTGGAAAGGGTAGGACTTCTAAATAAACACGACCCAAGGAAGGGGTGTATTTCTCCCACAGTACCAATGTGACCATTGCTGGGTCTCTTGATAAGCTGAACAAGAGGGCCTCAGTAAAAGCAGAGGCCCTCTGAGTTCCAGACAATGAATGGGCTGTCAGGAGGGCACACTCAAATAAAAGGAACCCCAAACAAACAGGCCAATGCTCACCCACTGGGCCACTTTGAGGGTGGATGTTTGCCCCCAGGTCTGGGGCTCTAGACTGCAAGGCCTCCCTCCTCTGGGTAGGGTTCTTCTAAGGCCCCTTCCTGACCCCAAAGCAGCCACTCCCCATCCAGGCAACTTAGGGACAGACCTGAAGGTACCTGCAGCTCTGACCTTAGCAGTCAAGGTCCCCTCCACCACCCCACCCCAAGACCCGAGGGAACTCACACACACACAGTCCCCATCCACCCATACCTGGTGTGTGTGTGGTTGGGGGGAGGAGGGAGCGGGGGTGGGGGGGGACTTTCAGGGAGGAACCGGGCACCTTCTCAAAGGGGCATGCTAGCCAGTCACTGAAGGGCTGGCTTGTCTGCCTGGTTTCAGTGGGATGTAGTGGGATGCAAAGGGTAGTCACGCACCTGTTTCATCCCCTTCTCCATGCCTCTTCCCCCCCCCCACCTCCACTCCCTCCACTTCACCCCCACAAACAGCGCACCCTCACACTAATCCTGCATCAGCAGTGCCCGAGTGCTCCCCAGGTTGGTGAAGTCCCAAGGTTCAGTGAGCTGGGCCCAAGATCGAACTGGAGCCTACAGGTCAAGGTCCAAGTGTACAGAGGGCAGCACTCATGCAAGAAGAGGCGAAAGGTCTCCAGGGCCTGGTCTTCCTCTAGAGCAGCCGCCATGACATAGAAGGTTCCCACTGGGGGCCTGGGACTGCTGCTTCTTCTCGACCAGGTGGGGAGACTCGAAAGGTCATGTCAGCGAAGGCTGGCTTGATGGAGCTGAGGCCTGAAACAGGCCCGGGCCCAGACCCTCAACCCACCTGCAGCTGGTCTGACTGGCAGGTCAACAGGCACCAGCCATCTCCTCTCTGGCCCCACCCACTTCCACGGAAATGACCGACCATCTTCCGGGGACGAGGGCATCTGTCCCGGGATGGGCCCACGTAACGCTGTACCATCCTCTTTCTTCTGGGCGGACGCAGGTCACGCACACTGACACTGTGGTCCCTACCGCTCTGGAGGCCGCCTCCTCGCCAGGTGGGCCAAAGACAGAAGAGAGGAGAGCAAGAGAGCAAGAGAACCTTGTGTCCCAGGAGAAGGGAAACATGAAATGCCCTAAGCTCCTACCCCGAGGCAGGGACAAGGCCAGCCCAGCCGGCTAGCTGTCACCAAACAGACGGAGAAAATCAGGTGGTGGTATCGGAAGCCCACTCTGTACACATGTCACAACCAGGGAATCCATACAATGTGACAGAGGCCCAATGGAGAGGGCCCTGGGAGCCTGCCTGTTGGCTTTCATTTGCTCTCAATCCCAGAAGCACCCAGAAGAAGCAACAAGAAACTGCAGTGGGCTCCACAGGGTGCCTGTGGGAAAACGCAGGGGCAAGGTGGGTGCCTCATGTTGAGGAGGAACTCTTATCTACAGGAGAATGGCCGGGGTCACAAGGAAGTGGAGGGGAGACAGGACACGGCCTACGTGTGTGCGCGCACACACACACACACACACATACACACACACGCACATTCGCGACGCACACGTGTGCAGTGACTGCTATGTTGTTATCCATGAATGAATGAATGGACGAAGGAGTACAGGAATGAACACTGGCACCAATGGACACGTGAGATGAAATGACTGACTGGCCCTATGAATGAATGTGGGGGGGTGGGCGGGGGGGGCGGGTGAAGGGGTGGTGATCCCCGTAGAGTGCACACACACTGAGAAAGTGAACCTCCAGGAAGGGGCTACTGAACAGATGGCCCTCGCCTACGTCATCTGACTGTGTGGGTGGAACCACTGGTGTCTCCACCTGGTCCATGGATCGCACTGCCACCCGCCACCTTTCCACTGGGGCTCCCAAGGTTGGAGTGACCACCTGAAATCCCTGGAGGTGGGCAGGGGCCGGCTGCTTCCTCCTGGCAACAGGAACCCCAAAGGCAGAAGCCTGGGCTCCACAAAACCCCAGGATAGACAATGGGGCTGCTTGGGCTTGGAAGGCATTGGGTGCCTCCCTGGGCCTTTTTTGAGCCACAAAGGGCGGAGGGAGAGGCCAGGCTCCGGGAGACAGAGGGATCTGTGGAGCCACAGTGCCATCCAGCGGACGGGGTGGCGGCACAGGGCGCCTGCGCCTGGGGATCCGCCTGGGAAGGTCTATGGCGATCGCCAGGCGGGTGGGTCTGGGGACCACACAGCACTGTGGGCCGGGTATGGGTGGCCGGCACACCTGCACAGTGGCCAAGGAAGCCACAGGGTGGGCTTTGGAAGCAGGGTTGCTCGCCCTACAGGGCTCCTGGGCTGCTCTGGGCTGAGGGGCGTGGCCTCGGCAGCAGCCATGTTCTCAGCTCAGCTGCTCCAGCTCCTACTGAGGCCTGTTGCCCAGGGGTTGGCACTGGTTGCAGGAACCAGGTCCACCTGTGGGCTCCCTGTGGGGAGCGCCCTCCGGAGGCCTGGGACCCGACCACCAAGGAGACTGGGAAAGGTTGATTTTTCCATTGTTAAATGGTATTTAAATATATAAAACAAATATCAAAAATATAAATCTTTGTTTTACTATGGTTGCAAATATCAAAAAATTTCTATATGTGACACGGCACCAAAGTTAGGGTTTTGCTTTCTTTTTTTTTTTTAAATTAAATCTTTATTTTTCAGATTATTAGTTGTTCCTCTTTTTCCCCCCCCCCATAACTCCCCTCCACCTGGTTCCCACCCCCCCTCTGCCCCCCCCCCCGCCCACCCACTGTCCTCATCCATAGGTGCATGATTTTTGTCCAGTCTCTTCCCGCATCTCCCACACCCCTTTCCCCCCCAAGAATAGTCAGTCCATTCCCTTTCTATGTCCCTGATTCTATTATGATCACCAGTTCATTCTGTACATCAGATTATTTATTCACTTGATTCTTAGATTCACTTGTTGATAGATGTATATTTGTTGTTCATAATTTGTATCTTTACCTTTTTCTTCTTCTTCCTCTTCTTAAAGGATACCTTTCAGGATTTCATATAATGCTGGTTTGGTGGTGATGAACTCCTTTAACTTTTCCTTATCTGTGAAGCTCTTTATCTGACCTTCTATTCTGAATGATAGCTTTGCTGGATAAAGTAATCTTGGTTGTAGGTTCTTGGTATTCATCACTTTGAATATTTCTTGCCATTCCCTTCTGGCCTGCAAAGTTTCTGTTGAGAAATCAGCTGACAGTCGTATGGGTACTCCCTTGTAGGTAACTGACTGTCTTTCTCTTGCTGCTCTTAAGATTCTCTCTTTGTCTTTTGCTCTTGGCATTTTAATTATGATGTGTCTTGGTGTGGTCCTCTTTGGATTCCTTTTGTTTGGGGTTCTCTGCGCTTCCTGGACTTGTAAGTCTATTTCATTCACCAGGTAGGGGAAGTTTTCTGTCATTATTTCTTCAAACAGGTTTTTAATATCTTGCTCTCTCTCTTCTAGCACCCCTATAATTCGGATGTTGGTACGCTTGAAACTGTCCCAGAGGCTTCTCACTCTATCTTCGTATTTTGGGTTCTTTTTTCATTTTGTTTTTCCGGTTGTGTGTTTTTTGCTTCTTCATATTTCAAATCTTTGACTTGATTCTTGCGATCCACTAGTCTGCTGTTGGAACTCTGCATAGTACCCTTGAGTTCAGTCAGTGTATGCTTAATTTCTAATTGGTCCTTTTTCATAACCTCGAGAGTCTCACTAGATTTCTTGATGGTCTCACTACATTTATCTGCGGTCTCACCAGTCTTTTTGAGGGTCTTACTAAATTTATCGGCAGTTTCTAGAAAGTTCTTGAAAAACCTTATAACCGTGGTTTTGAACTCTATATCCAGTCGTTTGTTTCCTCTGTTTCTGTCATTTGTGACCTGTTTCTTTGTCTCCACATTTTGGCTGCTTCCCTGTGTTGGTAGAGTGGCTTTGTGTGCTAGGTGTCCTATAGGGCCCAGTGGCTCAGCCTCCCCAATTACCTGAGGTGGACACTCTTGGTGCACCCCTTTGTGGGCTTTGTGCACAGTCTTGTTGTAGTTAAGCCTTGATTGTTGTAGGTATCACTGGGAGGAATTGACCTCAGGGCAATTGGCTGTGAGAATCAGCTGTGTCTACGGTGGGAGAACTTCTGTGCTGAAGACACCCTTATGAGGCAACACTTCCTTCAGTGGAGCTTTGGTGCTCACTGAGTCTGCCCCCTCAGTGTGTCCCTTATGGATCTGAGGAGTTGTAATTGGATGGTCCCACTCTGACCACTGGGTACACTGGCTCTTGGATTTAAGGAGGTGCTAATTTAACCTCTGCCTGAGGCTACCCAGCAGGAGCTACGAAGAGATCTGCAGATTCCCCTTCCTTCTTTGGGGTTCGGAGGTGCCCAAATGAGGCCCAGCTGTGAAGCAATGCAAGCTGCTCTGGGGCCTTGGGCCTTCTCTTGGAAGTTCTGGGTATGTCTGGCCCAGCTGCAGTTTGTTAGGTAATTTTCAGATTGCAAAGGGCCAGGCCTTTCATATGCAAAAGCCTCTGCGCACAGCTTGGGTGGGGCGGGGTCTCAGGGAATCAACAGGGCATAGCAAGCAGCTATGGCTGATCCTCACTCAGTCTTACCATAAGAGGCTCCACGTCTCAGTGTCCAGGTAATCCCTGGAAGCACCTTTGAGAGAAAGCCGCCCGCGAGTTCCGAGTTCTGCCCGCTGCCAGACAGTCCAGTTTCTCCCCGTATGAGTCTAGGTCTCCAGAGACTCACCCGGAACTGGAGTTCAGAGCAGTCAGGGGCTTGTGACTCCCTCCTGATTCAAAAAGACAGCCTCGTCCTCAGTTGCCAGCCCTTGCCGCGTGTGCCTCCGTACCTCTGCACTTCCGCAGCTCCTCTGAGTCTCAGTGTGCTTTTCTCTTTCCTTCTAGTTGTAGAATTACCACTCAGCCAGCCTTCCTGTGGTTCTGGATGATGTCTGTTTTGTCTTTTAGTTGTATTTTTGAATTTGTTGTGGGAGGCAGCAATTTCCGGTGTTTACCTATGTCGCCATCGTGGTTTCTCAAGTTAGGGTTTTTCAAAATGCTGACACAACGAGCTCAAAAGATTTGCCATCACTAGCCTAGGCGCTCCGTGCCACTCAGAGGCATGCGAATACACACATATATGGGTGTCCGAGGCCAGCCCACAAGGGTGCTCAAATACACACACACACACACACACACACACACACACACACTCTCACACACTCACAAACACAGACTGGGGAGCAGGTCCATGTTCCGCACAGCGTGTCCTTGATCTGAGGATGCAGCAGTTGGTCCTGGCCAAAGAGCATGCTAACTCCCCCTTGGGCTGAAGGTCAAGTCGAACTCATAGGTCAGGCACTGGCACGACTCATGCCGCTGACCTCCAGGGCCTCTGCACTCACAAGGCCTAAGTCTGCTAGGCAAAAGGTCGGGGGACTCACAACTGGGAAAAGAAGGGACAGGGAACAAGAGAGAACGTTTCAGTTCCCTTCATGGACACGTGAAAGCAAAGGGTGTGAGCTCAGCCAGGAGCTGAGCCTGGAGACCAGCTCCCAAATACTAGGTGACCCCGAAAAGGGAGGAGCTTGCCAGGGGCTACAAATGAGCCACCCCAGGAGTTCTTCCCCCCAGCAGGCTCTCTGGACCCTCGGGGTCTAGATGAAAATGCCCCTAATTCCTGGCTTTGGCAGACAGGCTGCCTCTTGGTGGACAGGTGGACAATGAGGGTGAGGAGTGCGGCTCCTTTCTGTCAACCCAGCTGCTTTGAGCTGGAGGCAGCATCTTCACACTTCCTCTGGCTTCAGTGGAGACCTGGAGGGAGAGTCAGGGGTGAGTGAAGCCAGGGTTGGTCGTTCTCCTCGTCCAAGTGCCTCTCAGGGCCTCTTGATGGAAGACGGCCAAGAAAGCCCAAGTCTGCCAATGTATGGCCCGTTGTCTGTCCGCTCAGCTCAGTTCCGCTCCCAGGTTTACCAGAAGGTCCTCTCCCTTCAGGGAGCTGTGTCCGGGATCCTTGGGGGCGGGCCTGGGTTGGAATCCTGGAGACCCATAGGGATGGATGGCACTATGCCTGCCACACTTGGATTCCTGGGCAAAGGACGCCCTCTGCCCTACCTCCTTTGTCTGGATGAGGGCCTCAGTGAGGGGCACTGCCTTCTGGGCCCTGCTTGAGCCCTCTCACTGGGTTGCTGGGTCCCGTGGCTCCAGGAAGGTGGGGTCCACCTGTGCTCCCTGAGAATGTCACTGACCTGCCTCTCAGGAACTCCCAACTTCCAAGGAACTCTCCTGCCCACTTTGGAGGGGGATGGAGGGTGGGGAGGTGTCTCTGGCCTGGCTTCACCTATACTCCCTCCCAAGGAGAAAGGGCACAGGGCCAAATGCCCACAGTCCCTGGCCTGGGCTCTTTCCCAGCAGCTGCAGCTTCCTTTGTCCCGCCCAGTCATGGCGGCCGCCTTGGTTCCCAGAGAGCCTTGGCTTCCTGTGAGCAGGGTGTCAGGGGCCCTGTCCTCACGAAGCCCATCTCAAAGCCCATCTCAACAGCTTCCTTGGGAGCCCCCACTTCCTGGCCAAGCTCTTGAACTTCCGGGATCCAGACCCCTGTCCCTGCCTGTGCGAAGCCTCACTCTTTTGTCACCCTTCTCCATTGCAAAGGACAGCGCGGGTTTGCAGGAGCACAAACTCATTCCGCTTGATGGCAGTAGTGCACCACGAATGCCAACCTGTCCTCTTCCCTCCGCCCTTCGCAAAGGAAAAAACTATCAACCCGTGTCCAAACCTCACAACAGGCCAGGCTGGCTCAGGCTTGAGGCCCAACAACAAAGGACAGTGGCCTTTCTGGAGAGTCCATTCCAAGGGAGAAATTCTCCAAGAAATGAGTCCACAATCCATTCATGCAGGCCAGGGGAAAGGGTAGACCTTCAAAATAAACACGACCCAAGGAAGGGGTGTATTTCTCCACACTACCAGTGTCACCATAGTTGGGTATGTTGACAAGCTGAACTGGAGGGCCTCAGTAAAAGCAGAGGCCCTCAGAGTCCCAGCCAATGAATGGGTTGGCAAGAGGCACCACTCAAATAAAAGGAACCCCAAACAACAGGCCGAGGCTCACCCACTGGGCCACTGTGAGGGTGGGGGTGTGCCTGGAGGTCTGGGGCTCCAGCCAGCAGGGCCTCCCTCCTCTGGGTAGGGTTCCTCTAAGGCCCTTTCCTGACCCCAGAGCAGCCACTCCCCATTCAGGTGTCCTAGGAACCGACCTGAAGGTATCTGCAGCTCTAACTTTAGCAGTCCAGGTTCCATCCCGCCACCGCACTCCCGCCCTTGAGACCTAAGGGGAAGACATGCGCACACTCCCAACGCATGCGTGCATAGTGACTGCTACCTCTGTATTCATAAATGAATCCTTGGCTCGCGCCTAAAAGAGAGCCTGTGTCCCAGGCCACAGTGTCCCACAGAGGCCCTTCCTGTTCCCTGGGACAGAGTACCCACGCCCACTGGGCACTGCGTGCGTACCCTCCGATCAGGTCACAGGGGGCTAAGATCCCTATGTGGAGAGTGACCGCATTCTCAGGATGGAGGTGATCGAGGTACATTTCCCTCACTTCTCCTTTAAAAGGCCCAGTGCCTAGTCACGCCTTGCCCCTCAGAGGCAACCCAACAGAACACATTTAAAGGCCAGCATATGCTCATACATTCCCTTGGACGGCGCGCACGCGGTGTGTGAGCTCAGCCAGGAGTTGAGCCTGGAGACCAGCTCCCAGAGACCAGGTGACCCCCAGCAGGGAAGAGCTTGCCAGGGGCCACAAAAGAGCCACCCCAGCAGTTCTTCCCTCATGCGGGCTATCTGGACCCTCAGGATCTAGATGGAAATGCTCCTCACTTCTGGCTTTGGCAGACAGGCTGCCTCTGGGGTGGGCAGGTGGACAATAATGGGCGGGGGTGGGCTCCTTTCTGTCCACCCAGCTGCTTTGAGCTGGACGCAGCATCTTCACACATCGTCTGGCTTCAGTAAAGACCTGGACTGAGAGTCAGGGGTGAGTGCCAGCCAGGGCCGGTCCTTCTCCTCGCCCAAGTGCTGCTCAGGGCCTCTTGATGGAAGGTGATCAAGAATACCCAAGTCTGAAAATCAATGCATGGCCGGTCGTCCTCTCAGCTCAGTTCCACTTCCAGGTTTACCAGAAGGTCCTCTCCCTTCAGGGAACTGTGTCCGAGATCCATGGGAGCATGCCTATGTTGGAATTCTGGAGACCCCTAGGGATGGATGGCACCATGCCTGCCACACTTGGATTCCTGGGTGAAGAACTCCCTCTTCCCTGCCTCCTTCGTCTGGGTGAGGGCCTCAGTGAGGGGCGCTGCCTTCTGGGCTCTGCATGTGCCCTCTTGCTGGGTTGCTGGACCCCATCTCTCCAGGAAGGTGCGGTTCCACGTGTGCTCCATGACAATGTCCCTGGCCCTCCTCTCACGCCACCAACTTCCAAGGAACTTTCGTGCCCGCTTTGGAGGGGGCTGGAGGGGGGGGGGGAGGTGTCCCTGGAGAGGCCACACCTGCACTCCCTCCCATGGAGAAGAGGCACTGGGCTAAATGCCCACAGGCCCCGGCTTGGACTGCATTCCAGCAGCTAGAGCTTCCTTAGTCCCGCCCAGTCATGGCGGCCGCCTTGGTTTCCAGAGTGCCGTGGCTTCCTGTGAACCAGGAGCCAGGCTCCCTGTCCTCACAAAGCCATTCTTGACAGCCTCCTTGGGAACCCCCAGTGCCTGGCCAAACTCTTGACCTGCCAGGATCCCGACCCCTGTGCTCCTGTGCAAGGCCTCACTCTCTTGTTACTCACCTCCTCTGGAAGGGACGGCATGGAGCTCATGGGAGCGGAAACTCATTCCGCTTGATGGCAGTAGCGCACCACGAATGCCAAGCTGTCCTCTTCCCTCCGCCCTTCGCGAAGGAAAAAACTGTCAGCCCCTGTCCCAACCTCACAACAGGCCAGGCTGGTTCAGGCTTCTGAGGCCCAATAACAAAGGAGAGTGGCCTTTCTGGAGAGTCCATTCCAATGGAGAAATTCTGGAAGAAATGGGTCCACAATCCATTCATTCAGGCCACGGGAAAAGGTAGGCCTTCTAAATAAACACGACCCAAGGAAGGGGTGTATTTCTCCACACTACCAGTATGGCCATAGCTGGGTATCTTGACAAGCTGAACTGGAGGGGCTCAGTAAAAGCAAAGGCCCTCAGAGTCCCAGCCAATGAATGGGTTGGCAAGAGGCACCACTCAAATAAAAGGAACCCCAAACAAACAGGCCAAGGCACATCCATTAGGCCACTGTGGGCGTCAGGGTGTGCCTCCAGGTCTGGGGCTCCAGCCTGCAGGGCCTCCCTCCTCTGGGTAGGGATCTTCTAAGGTCCTTTCTGACCCTAAAACAGGGACTGCCCATCCAGGTGCCCTAGTGGCAGACCTGAAGGTATTTGCAGCTCTAACTTTGCAGTCCAGGTTCCTCCCAAGACCTGGGGTGATCGCAGACACAGCCAAGCCTCCCAGAACTAGTGTGTGTGTGGTTGAAGGGGTGTGTGTGTTGTTGGGGGAAGAATGGGGCACCTTCTCAATGGGGCATGCTTGCCAGTCACCGAAGGGCCGGCCATTCTGTGTGGTCTCAAGCAGTGGGATTCAAAAGTTAGCCACATGCCCACCTCATCCCCTCACACTCCCTCTCCACACCACCTCAACTACCTCCACCTCACCCCCACAAGCAGTGCACCCTCACAATATTCCTGCATCAGCAGTGCCCGGGTGCTCTCAGGCCTGGTGGAGGCACAAGGTTCAGTAAGCAGGGCCCAAGAGCAAACGGGAGTGTACAGGACGAGGCCAATGTATATGGAGAGCAGCACTCACGCAACAGAAGGCAAAAGGCCTCCAGGGCCTGGCCCTCCTCCACAGAGCAACAGAGCAGCCGCCATGACAGGGAAGGTTCCTGCCTGGGCCTGGGACTGCTGCTTCTCCTGGAACAGGTGGGGAGACTCCAAAGGTCATGTCAGCGAAGGCAGGCTTGATGGAGCTGAGGTCTGAAACAGGCCCGGACCCAGACCCTCAACCCACCTGCAGCTGGTCTGACTGGCAGGTCAACAGGCACCAGCCATCTCTTCTCTGTCCCCACACAGTTCCACGGAACTGACCAACCATTTGTCTGGGGAGGAGGACATCTGTCCTGGGATGGGCCCACGTGACACGGTACCAACCTATTTCCTCTGGGCGGACACAGGTCACGCACACTGACACTGTGGTCCCTACCGCTCTGTAGGCCGCCTCCTCGCCAGGTGGGCCGAAGACAGAAGAGAGGAGAGCAAGAGAGCAAGGGGAACCTGGTGGTCCAAGAGAAGGGACACATGAAATGCCCTAGGCTCCTAGCCGAGGCAGGGACAAGGCCAGACCAGCCCGGCTAGCTGTCACCAAACAGACGGAAAAAGTCAGCCGGTGGACCAGAGGCCCACTCTGCACACATGTGTCACAGCCAGGGGAACCATACAATGTGACAGAGGCCCAATGGAGAGGGCCCTCAAAGCCTGCCTATTGGCTTTCATTTGCTCTCAACACCAGAAGCACCCGGAAGAAGCAACACAAAACTGCTTTGGGCGACGTAGGGTGCCCGTTGTAAAACGCAGGGGCAAGGGTGCCCTCATTGTGAGGTACGTCTGCGTTCCTGAGGAGGAACTCTTATCTACAGGGGCATGGCCGGGGTCACAAGAAACAGGATGGGAGACAGGAAGGAGGGCATCTACATGTGTGCATATGGAAGCACACACACGCACACTCGCAATGCACATGGGTGTAGCAACTAATACATTTGTATTCATGAATGAATGATCGAATGAAGGTGCCCAAGAATGAACACTTACACCAATGGACGTGTGGGATGAATGACTGACTGACCATATGAATAAATTGGGGCGGTGGGGGGGGGGGGGTGATCCCGGTAGAGTGCATACACACTGCCAAAGTGAACTTCCAGGAAGGGGCTACTGAACAGCTGGCCCTCGCCTAGGTCATCTGACCATGGAGGTGGAACCACTGGTGTCTCCACCGGTGCATGGAACGCACCGCCACCTTTCCACTGGGGAGCCGAAGGTTGGAGTGACAGCCTAAAATCCCTGGAGGTGGGCAGGGGCCGGCCACTTCCTCCTGGGAACAGGAAGCCCAAAGGCAGAGACAAGGGCTCCCCAAAACCCCAGGACAGCCAATGGGGCTGCTTGGGCTTGGAAGGCATTGGGTGCCTCCCTGGGCCTTTTTTGATTCACAAAGGGCGGAGGGAGAGGCCAGGCTCCAGGAGACAGAGGGATCTGTGGAGCCACAGTGCCATCCAGCGGAATCTTTTTCGAACAGGGCCGGCGGCACAGGGCGCCTGCGCCTGGGGATCCGCTGGGGAAGGCCTATGGCGATCGCCAGGCAGGCTTGATCTGGGAACCACAGAGCATTGTGGGGCGGGTCTGGGTGGAAGGCACACCTGCACAGTGGCCAAGGAAACCACAGGGTGGGCGCTGGAAGCAGGGGTGCTCGCCCTGCTGGGCGCCTGGGCTGCCCTGGGCTGAGGGGCGTGGCCTCGGCGGCAGCCATGTTCTCACCTCAGCAGCTCCAGCTCCTACAGGGGCCTGTAGCCCTGGGGGCTGGCGCTGGTTGCAGGAGACAGGTCCACCCGTGGGCTCCCTGTGGGGAGCGCCTTCCGGAGTTCTGGGACCCGACCACCAGGGCGATGGGGAAAAGGGAGGAGGCAGGAGCCCAGTGAGGACAGCCTCTTCCTGAGCACCTGGAGCATTTCCCCTGTGAATGTGAGCATGCATGGCAGGGTGCTGGTCCCAGACAAGGCAGAGTCTAGCAGTAGCAGGGCAGGTTAGAGTGAAGAGGTGTCTGTGACATCACACACACACACACACACACACACACTCACACACACAGACTGGGGCAGCAGGTCCATGTTCGGTCCAGCGGGTCCTTGATCTGGGGATGCAGCCTTTGGTCCTAGCCATAATGGTAAACTAAGCCACCCTGGGGTGAAGGCCAATTTGAACACTTAGGTCAGGACCTGGCAGGGCTTGGCTCAGGACACTGGAATTCAGGGCCTCTGCACTCACAAGGCCTAAGTCCACTTTGCATAAGGACGGGAGTCTCACAACTGAGACAAGAAGGGACAGGGAACAAACAAGGGAGCATGTTTTGGCACCCTTCTTGCACACGTGAAACCAAAGGGTATGAGCTCAGCCAGGAGCTGAGCCTGGAGACCAGCTGACTTCCAGCAGGGAAGAGCTCACCAGGGGCCACAAAAGAGCCACCCCAGCAGTTCTTCCCTCATGCGGGTTCTCTGGACCCTGGGCATCTAGATGGAAATGCTCCTCATTCCTGGCTTTGGCAGACAGGCTACTTCTGGGGTGGGCAGGTGGACAATTTCGGGAGGGGGGGGGGGCTCCTTTCTGTCAACCCAGCTGCTCTGAGCTGGAGTCAGCATCTTCACACTCCCTCTGGCTTCAGTGGAGACCTGGAGGGAGAGTCAGGGGTGAGTGCAAGCCAGGGCTGGTCGTTCTCCTCGCCCAAGTGCTGCTCAGGGCCTCTTGTAGGAAGGTGGCCAAGAACGCCCAAGTCTGAAAATCAATGTATGGCTGGTCATCCATCTGCTCAGCTTGATTCTGCTCCCAGGTTTACCAGAAGGTCCTCTCCCTTCAGGGAGGTGAGTCCAGGATCCTTGGGGGCAGGCCTGAGTTGGAATCCTGGAGACCTCTAGGGATGGATGGCACTATGCCTGCCACACTTGGATTCCTGGGTGAATGACTCTCACTTCCCTGCCTCCTTCATCTGGGTGAGGGCCTCAGTGAGGGGCGCTGCCTTCTGGGCTCTGCATGTGCCCTCTAGCAGGGTTGCTGGGTCCCATGATTCTGGGAAGGCAGGGTTCCACCTGTGCTCCCTCAGAATGTCTCTGGCCTGCCATTCAGGCCTCCAACTTCTAAGGAATTCCCGTGCTCGATTCGGAGGGGGCTGGAGGGTAGGGAGGTGTCCCTGGATGGGCCGCACCTGCACTCCCTCCCAAGGAGAAGGGGCACTGGGCCAAATGCACACAGGCCTGGGCCTGGGCTCTGTCCCAGCAGCTGCAGCTTCCTTAGTCCCGCCCAGTCATGGCGGCCGCCTTGGTTACTAGAGCACCTTGGCTTCCTGTGAGCCAGGGGCCAGGCATCCTGTCCTCACGAAGCCCATCTTGACAGTTTCCTTGGGAACCCCCAGTGCCTGGCCAAGTTCTTGACCTCCCGGGATTGTGACCACTGTCCTCCTGTGCAAGGCCTCTCTTGTCACTCTCCTCCTCTTGAAGGAATGGCGCGGGGCTCGCGCGAGCACAAACTCATTCCGCTTGATGGCAGTAGTGCACCACGAATGCCAACCTGTCCTCTTCCCTCCGCCCTTCGTGAAGGAAAAAACTGTCAACCCCTGTCCCAACCTCACAACAGGCCAGGCTGGCTCAGGCTTCTGAGGCCCAACAACAAAGGAGAGTGGCCTTTCTGGAGAGTCCATTCCAATGGAGAAATTCTGGAAGAAATGGGTCCACAATCCATTCATTCAGGCCACGGGAAAGGGTAGGTCTTCTAAATAAACACGATCCAAGGAAGGGGTGTATTTCTCCACACTACCAGTGTCACCATAGTTGGGTATGTTGACAAGCTGAACTGGAGGGCCTCAGTAAAAGCAGAGGCCCTCAGAGTCCCAGCCAATGAATGGGTTGGCAAGAGGCACCACTCAAATAAAAGGAACCCCATACAAACAGGCCGAGGCTCACCCACTTGGCCACTGTGACCCTGGAGGTGTGCCTGGAGGTCTGGGGCTCCAGCCAGCAGGGCCTCCCTCCTCTGGGTAGGGTTCCTCTAAGGCAGTGGCCCGCAAACCGCGAGGCACATGGGCACTTTGGCCCCATGAGTGTGGCTCTTCGGCCCCTTGAGTGTGGCTCTTCCATAAAATATCTCATGCGGCACGCACGTACAGTGCAATTGAAACTTCGTGGCCCATGCGCAGAAGTCGGTTTTTGGCCTGGGCAAGTCTATTTTGAAGAAGTGGCCTTAGAGGAAGAGGGGGGTGTCGGTTGGTCAGGGGAGGGGAGACGAGGCGCAGGTAGGCCGCGGGATATGCAGCGCGGGGGAGGCGCCAGATTCATGCATGTGTTGAGTGAGCCAGTCAGTCAGCAGTCTCCTTGTGCAGTGGTTAGTGCTAGTTGCATCCGCAAATCGTGTGCGGGTGACAAAAGACAGGCTAAACAAGTATACAAGACGAGTGTGGATGGGAGAGTTGGAAGGGGTCGACCTTAGCGAACGAACCTCAATCAGACTGAGGACATTTTTAGTAAAGGCCAGCTTAGGAGTACCCTAATTAAGTTAATAACAAAGTACCTACCTATATAGTTTAAGTTTAAAAAATCTGGCTCTCAAATAAATTTCAATCGTACTGTTGATCTTTGCCTCTGTTGACTAATGAGTTTGCCGACCACTGCTCTAAGGCAGTGGTTCTCAACCTTCCTAATGCCGCGACCCTTTAATACAGTTCCTCATGTTGTGGTGAGCCCCAGCCATAAAATTATTTTCGTTGCTATTTCATAAATGTAATTTTGCTACTGTTAGGAATCGTAATGTAAATATCTGATATGCAGGATGTATTTTCATTGTTACAAATTGAACATAATTAAAGCATAGTGATTAATCACAAAAACAATATGTAATTATATATGTGTTTTCCGATGGTCTTAGGCGACGCCTGTGAAAGGGTTGTTCGACCCCCAAAGGGGTCATGACCCACAAGTTGAGACGGTTGCTCTAAGGCCCCTTCCTGACCCTAAAGCAGAGATTCCCCATCCAGGCACACTAGAGGCGGACCTGAAGGTATCTGAGTTCTAACTTTAGCAGTCCAGGTCTCCCCCGCCTCCCCGAGACCCCGGGGGAACTCCCAGACACAGTCTGCAAGCCACCCACAACTAGTGTGTGTGTGGTTGGGGGGGAATGGGGTACCTTCTCAACAGTGCATGCTCGCCAGTCACCTAAGGGCCTGCCATGCAAAGGGTAGCCACATGCCTGCTTCATCCCCCTCACTCTCCCCCCAACAACCCATCTACTACCTCCACCTCACCCTCACAAGCAGCGCACCCTCACAATATTCCTGCATCAGCAGTGCCCGAGTGCTCCCGGGCCTGGTGAAGGCCCAAGGTTGTGAGCTGAGCACAAGAGCAAACGGGAGCCTACAGGACTAGGCTAATGTGTACAGAGGGCAGCACTCACACAACAGGAGGCAAATGGCCTGCAGCCTCTGGCCCTCCTCAACAGAGCAGCCGCCATGACAGGGAAGGTTCCCGCCTGGGCCTAGGACTGCTGCTTCTCCAGGACCAGGTGGGGAAACTCGAAAGGTCATGTCAGCAAAGGCTGGCTTGATGGAGCTGAGGCCTGAAACAGGCCCAGACCCTCAACCCACCTGCAGCTGGTCTGAGTGGTGGGTCAACAGGCACCAGCCATCTCTTCTCTGGCCCCACCCAGTTCCATGGGACTGACCGACCGTCCATCCGGGGAGGAGAGCACCTGTCCCGGGATGAGCCCATGTGACGCTGTACCAACCTATTTCCTCTGGGTGGACACTGGTCACGCACACTGACACTGGTCCCTACTGGTCTGGAGGCCGCCTCCTCGCCAGGTGGGCCAAAGACAGAAGAGAGGAGAGCAAGAGAGCAAGGGGAACCTGGTGTCCCAAGAGAAGGGACACATGAAATGCCCTAGGCTCCTACCCCGAGGCAGGGACAAGGCCAGCCCAGCCAGCTAGCTGTCACCAAACAGATGGAGAAAATCAAGCGGTGGCACCGGAGGCCTACCCTGCACACGTGTTACTGTTAGGTCGGAGAGAGCCCAGGATCAGATACATGTGATGAGATAATGGACTTCCCCTGGAATTTCTCACAGATCAAGGTGCCAGACACAGATACCGGCTTCTCCCTGAATTCACATACCCCCACACAGATAAGATCTACATCCTGAATATTCCGCCCATTCCCTGCAGCAGAGAATTCCTCAGCTCATGTCCCCGCCCCTCACCCAACCGCAGTATAAAAAAAGCGCCCCCCTCCCTGTTGGCGTGAATCCACGTGCCCTGTCCTTGGGGTACGTGGGTCTCCCGGGGACGCAGAATAAACCTTTTCCTTTCCTTTCTTTTCTGATTCACTGGACTCTATTTCTTGCGCCGCCTCCTGAGCCACCTAACCTAACATTTGGTGCCTTGAAACCCGGGTGGCGCGAGCACTCCCTTTGGCCGTCCCTCCACGGCTCTGGGTGCCCGCCTCTCCCTCCTCGTGGCTCTGGACCCATCAGGACCTCATCTCTTCAGCTCAGCAACTTTTCCCATTTTGGCAGCATCAGCGGTGAGTCCCGCCCCCGTGCCGGTCCCATGTGGCCGCCCGCCCTCCGGCATCTCTGTCCGTAAACCGTGGCCACGTCAGAGATTGCCTCTCCGGACCCTTCCAGGAAGGCTCCTCCGGACCTGGGGGGGTACCAGGGACGCCTCTACCCCGCCCACGGTCCCTCCGTCCCTCCGTAGCGTGGGTTAAACTGCTGGGACGCCAGCCTTTAGCCCCGCTACAGGCCACGGGGATCAAGCACAGGGGGAATCCAAATTCCAAACCTGACCTGAGCACACCTCTAGGGTGCCTGCTCGCTGATCTGGCTAAACGCTGGGCCTGCCCCGGACCTGCGTCCTCAGTATGAAAACGGGACCCTGACTTTAAGGTCACACCGATCTCAGTAATTTCTGCCAGCGAACTGGGAAATTTGCCCAAGTCTCTCTCTCTCAGTCTGTCTCTCTGTCTCTCTCTCAGCCTCTCTCCATCTCTCTGCGTTCCCCGTCCCTCCCCCCAAAGTTCCTTCCGCCATCTCTCCTCGCTCCGCCCTTCCTCCTCCCTCCGGGCTGTCCCTGCGCCGTGCCGCTCCCCGCACCGCTGAGCCTGCGGTGTGTGGTGCGTGTGGGGGTGGGTTCATGTGCTGTGTGTGGGTGGCGGAGCGCCGTAATCATCATCATTGTCTCCGTGCCCTCCCACCCCCCCTTCACCAGAGGCCACCACAAATTCCCCCGGCGTAAGCCGCCGCTCTCCCACCGGCCTCGTGCCCCTGTCCGTCCACACTCTCCTCTCCTCCCTCCCTGCTGGACTCTCCTCCAGCCACGCCTTCCGTCGACCCACTGGCCCCGCCTCCCCTCTTCCCCCCGCCCCACCGCTGCGGAAAACTCAAACCGCCTTTTACAACCCCACGTCCCTGCATGCCCCCTCCGCCGCCGCGCAGTTGGTCTGTCCGCGCAACCCCGCACCCGCTAATGCCAAGTCCCCTGCCGCCCCTGCCTGCTTTCCCAGTCGGTGCACACACGCGTCCATAGGCTCTACCTTCTTCCTTCTGTCCTTCCTCCTCCGTTCTGCCCCTGGGAGGTTGCGGCTTTTAAACTGAACTGCCGATACCTCTCCCAGGCCCACCCAGGCCACCTCTCCCGCGCTCTCCCCTTCCCTTACAGCCTGCCTTAGTAACCTGTACCCCACGCAGTGCCCTCTGTAAGGTCTGACCACCCGCCTTCCTCTGTGCGCTCTGCTGTAACTCCGCCACCATGACTGCCAGCACTTTAATTCACCGGTGGCCGACCAGTTCCCTTTGCGAGAGGTTGCAGCTGTGCTCTCTTCAGACCCTCTTAACAAGAAGCTTCCTTCTCCCCTAGAGCCCAAATCCTAAGAACGTCAGTTCCAAAACAGCCTCTTCCATTTCTGCACCCATTCTACTCCTGCCATAGTCCCGTCCAGGAACTGAGGGCATAGTCTGAATCTATGCCCCCCACTCTCTAGCCCGACCTTTAAGGTCTTTATTGGTCCTCAAACCCAGGTCTGAGATCGAGTGAAAAATGGCCTTGAAGGTTCTTAATGCCCTGGAGGAGCAGGCACAGTCAGAATGGGAGGCCTGCCTTCCACAGGAGGTGGACCTGCAGACACGCCTGAGTTGTTTGTGGCCCTGAGGTTGACGGCAGCCGCCATGGCCCCAAGGGGGCCGTGCGCGGTGGGGGTGCAACGAAAGGAACACCGCCTGGAGAATGCTTCAAATGCGGCAATGAAGGCCACTGGGCAATGCAGTGCCCTGGCCCGGAGCTCCGACCAAGCTCTGCCCCGGCGTGCGGTCAAAAAGGTCACTGGAAGAGTGACTGTCCCTGGAAAAGTGGCGGGCCCCTTACGTCTCCACGTGATGGGACCACCCTTGCAGTCCAGGACCCACCCGCTGGCCATGTTGGAACTGGCTGAAGACTGAAGAAGCCCAGCCTCCACGACTCCAATCCCCTCGCTGAGCCTCGGGTCACAATGAAGGTAGTAGGTCACCTTCCCGGTTGACACGGGGGCTGCCTTCTCTGTCCTGCCCTCCTTTTTAGGGCCCCTTTATCCTTCCAAGATCTCGGACATGGGTATTGACGGCAAATCCACCTGCCCTCTGGCCACTGGACCCCTTCCCTGCCTCCTTGATGATAGCATGCCCCATGCCCCTGTTAGGACGAGACATCCTCACCATCCTAGTGGCCACCCTGCAGCTCACTCTGAGCCCTTCAGCTTCCCTGCTCCTTCCACTCCTGGCCCCCTCCCTTTACAGGGACACCGATCCTCCACTGCCATACATCCCGTTATGGGGTCCTGTTGTCCCAGACCACAGTAGCCTAGCTCAGTTGTAGCCTAGCTCAGTAGTCGCTGTGAACGCCTTTTCTCCTTCTCTCCGCCACAACTGTCCCCTCCTCTGAACTGAAAACTGCTCTGACCTCACCCCATCCCCCTCCACCCTCCCCAAAGGAAAAATGCGGCAGTTTTAAAATCCAAGCGGCTAGAGGCCTGGGAACAGGCTTCGCGACCTGCTCCCTCCCTCCCTGCCTTTTCTCCAGCCTCCAGGTCCCTGGCTTCCACTGCTCCTTCCATTTTCCTTTGGATATCAGCGCATTCTAACATTTTCTCCCACTTTCGCTGCAATACCTACCTCTCTCAGGCTCACCGAGTGCCTCCCACCATCCCCGAAGAAGATTCGGCGACACCATCCAGCACCGGATGACCCATCATTCCTCACGGGCTCTTACCTGGCAAGGGACCCTCCGATTCTGCTCAGGTTTTTCATATTTTCAGGTGAAACAGACACGGAATGATGAGGGAATCATCAATTCTACTGTCTGGATGGGAAATCCTCTAGTGTCACTCTCTATTTATGAACCCTGGACCTACTCCTATGCCCACCCTCATCAACACAACTTTCCATCTACTCTCCAACATCAATCCCTCGTCCTCTACATCCTGCTGGATTTCTGTCACTGGCTCGAATCCTCATCATAGCCACTCAATTCCAACCTATTGAACCATCTAACTAAACTCTCTCTAGAAATTCACAGCTCCTGGCCAGACGTCCTGCCCATGGCCCTGACCAAACTCTGGCTACACCAAGGAGCCCCACTTTCTTGAGCCCTTTTGGCTCTTCTTGCTCAACCACCGTCTTCTTACTGATCCCCCTCCCCTGGGTACGTATCTCCCATATCTGTCTTTAACCAGGCAATTGCTCCGAGAACAGGTTTCTGCCCAAGCCAGAGCCGACCGACCAGGACTCCCAAGTCCAGCCCTTCACCCTGGTGACTCGGTCCTCCTTAAGAACCTACAACCACAAGCCTTGGAGCCTAGGTGGATGGGACTTCGCACTGTAATCCTCACAGTCCCCACTGTGGCCAAGCTGCTTGGCGACCTGTCCTGGCACCGCCTCTCCAGACTCAAGAGGAACCCGGAGCAGCATGACATCTATAAATGTGAGGTGTTGGGCCCCACTAAGGTCTGCCTTAACCACCCTCCCCCCTTCCTTCCTTCTCCTCCCTGCCGTGAGCAACCTACACCCACCCCCACCCGCTTATGTGTGGAGGTTCAAGGTCCGTGAAACCCACCACCAGAACGGCAAACAAGTCACCCGGCAGCGGAACCCAGCCAGATGTAATCAAGATGTCAACACCTATGGGGTTGCCACGGGAGAGACTGTCATACCACACTGCAGCCAGTCTCACCAAGGCCAGCCCAGGTACCTTCTTTTGGTGCAACGGCACCTTAAGGAACTGCATGAACTCCTCTGACCCTGGGCCTTGCTTTGTGGTCACAGTAGTTCCCCAACTAACCTTGTATGGAGAGTCGGAGCTCACTGGTTGCTCCCTCGATCCCATCCCTGGACCCGCCGGGCTGCCTTCCTCCCCGTCATGTTAGGGGTGAGTATTGCTGCCTCAGTAGGCCTCACTGGGGGGCCCTCGGGAACAGTCTGGTCACTGCTCAGTACTTTAATGACAAGCTCCAGTTAGCCCTGGAGTCTACTACCGCCTCTTTTTAGCCTCCCTACAGTGACAAGTGACATCAGTAGCCCAAGTAGCCCTGCAGAACCAGCTCACCTCAGACCTTCTGACTGCAGAAAAAGGAGGAACCTGTATATTCCTTCGGGAAGAATGCTGTTGTTACATCAATGAGTCCGGAGTAGCAAAACGTAAACGTACAGACCCTGACTAAGCTGAGTGAAGAACTACATGCAGGACACTTCCAGGACAACTCTCCTTCCGGCTGGTTCCAAAGCCCCTTAGCCACCTGGGTCCTACCCATGATAGGGCCCCTGATTCTCATCTGTGTCTTTTTTCTCCTAGCCCCCTGCCTCCTCAAGTTCATCCACTCCCGGATCACGGAGATGTCACGAGTGACTGTGAATCAGCTCCTGCTCCATCCCTACGCTCGGCTCCCCTCCGACCTGCCTCTGCCAAACCCTGGCCTTTAACTGCCCCCCTCTTCGCCACCCGTGGTCAGCTGGAAGCAGCCAGAACGAGTCGCCGTCCCTTATCACCAAAAGGCCGGGATGTTAGGTCGGAGAGAGCCCAGGATCAGATACATGTGATGAGATAATGGACTTCCCCTGGAATTTCTCACAGATCAAGGTGCCAGACACAGATACCGGCTTCTCCCTGAATTCACATACCCCCACACAGATAAGATCTACATCCTGAATATTCCGCCCATTCCCTGCAGCAGAGAATTCCTCAGCTCATGTCCCCGCCCCTCACCCAACCGCAGTATAAAAAAAGCGCCCCCCTCCCTGTTGGCGTGAATCCACGTGCCCTGTCCTTGGGGTACGTGGGTCTCCCGGGGACGCAGAATAAACCTTTTCCTTTCCTTTCTTTTCTGATTCACTGGACTCTATTTCTTGCGCCGCCTCCTGAGCCACCTAACCTAACAGTTACCACCAGCAGAACCATATGCTGTGACAGAGGCCCAATGGAGAGGGCCCTGGGAGCCTGCCTGTTGGCTTTCATTTGCTCTCAATCCCAGAAGCACCCAGAATAAGCAACAAGGAACTGCGGTGGGCTCTACAGGGTGCCTGTGGGAAAACGCAGGGGCAAGGTGGGTGCCTCATGGTGAGGAGGAACTCTTATCTACAGGAGAATGGCCGGGGTCACAAGGAAGAGGAGGGGAGACAGGACACGGCCTACGCGTGCACACACGCATGCACATTCGCGACTTACACGTGTGAAGTGACTGCTATGTTGGTATCCATGAATGAACGGACGGACGAAGGCACGCAAGAATGAACACTGGCACCAATGGACGCGCGGGATGATTGACTGGCCCTATGAATGAATAGGGGGGTGGGGAGGTGATCCCCGTAGAGTGCACACACACTGCCAAAGTGAACTTCCAGGAAGGGGCTACTGAACAGATGGCCTTCGCCTAGGTCACCTGACCGTGGAGGTGGAACCGCTGGTGTCTCCGCCAGGTCTGTGGACCGCACCCACTCTCCACCTTTCCACTGAGGCGCCCAAGGTTGGAGTTACCACCTGAAATCCCTGGAGGTGGGCAGAGGCCGGCTGCCTGAGACCTGGAACCTGACCCAGGGGCCCTGAAGAGAGCAGAAGAGAGTCCAGGGTGCCAGGAGAAGAGGGGAAGTCCAGATCCCGGTGTCCAGGGTCAGCTGTGTACCCAGGTCCCATGTGTCTGGAGCTCTTGGACGAGGTCCGGCCAATCGGGGAAGAACCCTCAATATAGCCATGGGTCAGTGGGCAGAGAGGACAAGGTCCCCCCTCACTGGGTAGGGGGACACGGAGGCCCAGAGAGATGTGGAGAGGGATCCCAGATCCCAGAGAGAATTGCTTTGGTGGCCTTTGCAGGCCCCTTCATCATGGCGACAAGAAGCACAAAGGCAGAGATGTGGGTTCCCCAACACCCCAGGACAGGCAATGGGGCTGCTTGGGCTTGGAAGGCTTCTGGCACTTCCCTCGGCTTTTTTGATTCACAAAGGGCGGAGGGAGAGGCCAGGCTCCCGCAGAAGTAGGTATCTGTGGAACCACAGTGCCATCCAGCGGAATGATTTTCGAGCGGCCCCTGCGCCTGATTTGCAAGGAAATGCCTGATGGTCATTGACAGGCGGGCTGGGTCTGAGGACCACAGAGCATTGTGGGGTTGGTATGGGTGGCTGGCACACCTGCACAGTGGCCAAGGAAGCCACAGGGTGGGCGCTGGAAGCATAGGTGCTCGCCAAGCTGTGCGCCTGGGCTCCCCTGGGCTGAGGGGCGTGGCCTCGGCGGCAGCCATGTTGTCCGCTCAGCAGCTCCAGCTCCTACAGGGGCCTGTGGCCCTGGGGGCTGGCGATGGCTGCGGGAGCCAGGTCCACTGGTGGGCTCCCTGTGGGGAGCGCCCTCTGGAGGCCTGGGACCTGACTACCAGGGAGCGGGGAAAGGGGAGGAGGCGGGAGCCCAGTGAGGACAGCCTCTTCCTGAGGCCCTGGATCATTTCCCATGCACTTGTGCTCCTGTGCTCGCCAGGGTGCTGGTCCCAGACAAGGCAGAAAGCAGCAGCTGCAGGGCAGGTTAGAGTGAAGAGGTGTGTGTGGCATCCTTGGGCTCGCGCCTAAAAGGGAGCCGGCGTACTCAGACCACAGAGTGTCCCACACGGCCCTTACTGTTCCCTGGGACAGAGAGTGCCCACGCCCACTGGGCACTGCGTGCTTATGCTGGGAGCAGGTCACAGGAGGCAAGGATGCCTATTTGCAGAGGAAATCATCCTCTGGATTAAGGTGATAGACATCAGTTCCCTCACTTCACCGCCAGAACGCCCGGCGCCTAAGCGCTCCGTGCACCGCCCCCCTCGGAAGACACTCCTCCTCCAAGGGCGCCCTTGGACTTGGACACACACACACACACACACACACACACACACACCCTTAAAACCCGCCCCCCCCCCCCCCACACACACACAGAGGCTCATACGCTCAGCAGGATCTTGAACTACAATGGTGTCCCCTGACTAGAGGGTCAGTCTGAGACCACTTGGGGCTGAGGTCCAATTTGAATCTCCAGCTCAGCACCTGGCTGTAGGACTTGGCACATGACTCTGGCACGGACCTCAGTAAGGACTCAGAGCACCTGAAGGGGCACCTGTACCAAACCCACAAGACAGGCCAATGGTCTTTCTGGTAGCTTTCTCTAATCCCACCCAGACATGGCGGCCGCCATGGACCTGAGTCTTGGCTTCCTATGGGGGACAGGGGACCGAGAGCCCTACGCCTTGAGGTCAGAAACCCGTCTCTATAGCTTCCTTGGCCCGGGAGCACCTGGCCAACCTGTTCACCCCCGGGACCAGGACCCATAGACCCTGTGTATGTCTTCACGCGCCTGTCAGTCTCCTAGGCTGTAAAGGACCTTGCAGCATTCGCGAGGAGCAAAGCGCGACCACTTGATGGCAGTATGGTACCGCTGATGTGAATGTCGCCTTTTCCTTGCACCATCCCCTTGTACTCCCTCCGCCCTTCGCTGCCACAAAAAAAGATACACAGGTATCATATCTGAACCACAGGCCAGGGCTCACCCAATTGGCCACTCTGAGGGTGATTGGGAAGAGTACACACACTGCCAAGTGAACTTTCCTTGAATGGGCTACTGAACAAATGAATGTCTGGGAGACGTTGTGACTCAGCTGTCTGCGGGTACATTGGATTTCATGCTGCACGCCATAATTAAAGTGCTCCACCAAGGTTGGCCTGATGGCGCGAAACCCCTGGCTGTGGGCAGGGGCCAGCCCCCTGAGCCCGGAAAGATCACAGAGGTCACCTGATGAGAGCAGAAGACTGGCCAGGGTGCCAGGAGAAGAGGGGACCTCCAGATCCTTCTGCCCAGAGCGAGCTGTGACTCCATGTCGCATGGGACTGGAGCGCTGGGGCATGGTCGGAGAAGACCCCTGAGGAAACCCAGAGGAAACCCCTGAAGATACCGTTCACTAGTGGGCAGAGAGAACGCGGTTCCCGCTCCCTGGGTGGGAGAATTTAAAGGCCCAGAGAGATGAGGAGAGGGACCCGAGATGCCAGAACTGCTTTGGTGGCCTTTCCAGGCCCCTTCCTGCTGGGGACAAGACCCCAAATGCTCCCCAACACCCCAAGACAAGCAAAGGTGCTGCGTAGATTTGTAAGGCTCTGGCGCCTCCTTGCACCTTTTTTGATCCACAAAGGGCGGAGGGAGAGGCCAGGCTCCCCGAAGGATGGATCTGTGGAGCCACAGTGCCATCCAGCGGAATCCCTTTCCAGTCGCAGCAGCAGGGCAGGGCCCATACGCCTGGGGATCCGCTGGGGAAGGCCTATGGCGGTCGCCAGGCGGGCTGGGTCTGGAGACCACACAGCACTGTGGTCTGGGTATGGGTGGCTGGCACACCAGCAAAGTGGCCAAGGAAGCCACGGGGTAGGCGCTGGAAGCAGTGGTGCCTGCCTAGCTGTGCGCCTGGTCTCCCCTGGGCTGAGGGGCGTGGCCTCGGCGGCAGCCATGTTCTCAGCTCAGCAGCTCCAGCTCCTACTGGGGCCTGGGGCCTGGGGGCTGGCGCTGGTTGCGAGAGCCAGGTCCACCCGTGGGCTCCCTGTGGGGAGCGTCCTCCGGAGGCCTGTGACCAGACCAACAGGAAGACGGGGAAAGGGAAAGAGGCTGGAGCCCCGTGAGGACTCTTCCTGAGCCTCTGGAGCATTTCCCTGGAGCCTGTGTTTGTGTGTGTGTGTGTGCGCGCGCGCGCGCGCACCTGAGGGTGCTGGTCCCAGACAAGGCAGAGTCCTGCAGGAGCAGGGCAGGTTAGAGTGAAGAGGTGTGCGTGGAATCCTTGGGCTCGTGCCTAAACGGGATCCTGCGTCGCAGGCCACACAGTGTCCCACAGGGGCCCCTCCTGTTCCCCTGGGACAGAGAGTGCCCACGCCCACTGGGCACTGAGTGAGTAGGCTTGGATCAGGTCACAGGGTGCAAGGATTCCTATATGGAGAGGACATCATCGCCTGGATTAAGGTGATAGACATCAGTTCCCTTACTTCACCCCCAGAACGCCCCGAGCCTAAGCGCTCTGCGCACCTCCCCCCTAGGAAGACACCCCTCCAAGCGCACCCTTGGACATACATACCCCCCCCCCCCCCACACACACACACTGGGGCAGCGGGTTCATGTTTGGTCCGGCAGGTCCTTGATCTGGGGATGCAGCAGTTGGTCCTGGCCAGAAGGGTACACTAAACACCCCCCGGGACTGGAGGCCAATTGGAACACTTAGGTCAGGACCTGGCAGGGCTTGGCTCAGGATGCTGGCCTTCAGGATCCCTTCCCGCACAAGGCCTAAATCTTCTTGGCAAAAGGTCGGGGCACTCACAAGTGAGAAAAGAAGGGACAGGGAACATAGAAGGACATGTATACACCCTTCCTGGAGATGTGAAAGCAAAGGGTGTGAGCACAGCAGGAGCTGAGCCTGCAGACCAGCTCCCAGGGACCAGCTGACAGCTAGGAGGGAAGAGCTCCCCAGGGGCCACAAAAGAGACACCCCGGGAGTTCTTCCCTGCAGCAGGCTCTCTGGACCCTCGGGGTCTAAATGGAAATGCTCCTCATTCCTGGCTTTGGCAGACAGGCTACTTCTGGGGTGGGCAGTTGGACAATTTCAGGGGGGGGGGGCTCCTTTCTGTCAACCCAGCTGCTTTGAGCTGGAGGCAGCATCTTCACACTTTGTCTGGCTTCAGTGGAGACCTGGAGGGAGAGTCAGGGTGAGTGTAAGCCAGGGCTGTTCTTTCTCTTCGCCCAAGTGCTATTCAGGGCTTCTTGATGGAAGGTGGCCAAGAATATCTAATTTTGCCAATGTATGGCCGGTCGTCTATCTTCGGTTCCACTCCCAGGTTTACCATGAGGTTCTCTCCCTTCAGGGAGGTGCCTCTGGTATCCTTGGGGGCGGGCCTGTGTTGGACCCTAGAGACCCCTAGGGATGGCACCATGCCTGCCACACTTGCATTACCCATTACCGGGCGTAGGACTCCCTCTGCCCTGCTTCCTTCACCTGGGTGAGGGCCTCAGTGAGGGGTGCTGCTATCTGGGCTCTGTGTACGCCCTCTAGCTGGGCTGCTTGGTCCCCTGGCTCCTAGAAGGTGGGACTCCACGGGTGTTCTCTGAGAATGCCACTGGCTGCCTCTCAGGCCACCAACTTCCAAGGAACTCCCGTGCCCACTTTGGAGGGGGCTGGAGGGCAGGGAGGTGTCTCTGGCCTGGCCGCACCTGCTCTCTCCCAAGGAGAAGGGGCACCAGGCCAAATGCCCACAGGCCCCAGCCTGGGCTCTGTCCCAGCAGCTGCAGCTTCCTTAGTCCTGCCCAGTCATGGCGGCTGCCTTGGTTCCCAGAGCGCCTTGGCTTCCTGTGAGCCAGGGGCCAGGTGACCTGTCCTCATGAAACCCATCTCGACAGCTTTCTTGGGAACCCACAGTGCCTGGCCAAGCTCTAGAGCTCCCGGGATCCTGTCCTCTGTCCTCCTGTGCAAGTCCTCACTCTCTTGCTATTTTCTTGCACTGGAAAGGATGCCGAGGGGCTTGCGGATGCACAAAGCCATTCCGCTTGATGGCAGTATTGCACCACAAATGCCAACCTGTCCTCTTCCCTCCGCCCTTCGCGAAGGAAAAAAAACGGTCAACCCATGTCCCAACTGCTTGCACAATGGGCCAGGCTGGCTCAGGCTTCTGAGGCCCAACAACAAAGGAGAGTGGCCTTTCTGGAGAGTCTATTCCAATGGAGAAATTCTGGAAGAAACGGGTCCACAATCCATTCATTCAGGCCACGGGAAAGGGTAGGTCTTCTAAATAAACACGATCCAAGGAAGGGGTGTATTTCCCCACAGTACCATTGTGGCCATAGCTGGGTATCTTGTCTAGCTGAACCGGAGGGTCTCAGTGAAACAGAGGCCCTCAAAGTCCCAGCCAATGAATGGGTTGGCATGAGGGCACCACTCTCAGGATTGAGAAGATTGAGGTCCATTTCCCTCACTTCTCCTAGGGAAGCCTCAGTAGAGCAAGGAGACAACAGACAGGAGTCCCCTGTTGTGTATTAACAATGAGTAGCCTTGTTTTGGGATGACTAGCTGTGTCCTCTGTATGTGTTAGAATTCAATGTCCAAAAACAGACTCAAAATTATCAGAGTTAATATACCATTTGGAGGTGTCCCTAAGCACTGTGGGTAAATACAAACTGGGGAAAGTGTACCACCTATAATAAGTTCTTAGTCCCACACCTTACACAATAAACTATAAGAATTAAATGTACAATAAAGAGTATCATATAACACAAAAAGTGACTGACTGAATCCTTTATAATCCTGAAACACAGACATCTTTTCTATGAAAACCTATCAAAGAAGACATGAACAAATATCAACAGTCCATGAATAGAGAAACTCAAATAAAGCCTAAGCACAGAAAAAGATTCCCCACTTACTAATAAGGAAAGTCTAAACCAGGGGTGGCCAAACTTTTTGACTCAAGGGCCACAATGGGTTCTTAAACTGGACCGGAGGGCCGGAACAAAAGCATGGATGGAGTGTTTGTGTGAACTAATATAAATTCAAAGTAAACATCATTACATAATAGGATACGGTCTTTTTTTTTTTTTTTTTTTTAGTTTTATTCATTTCAAACGGGCCGGATTCGGCCTGCAGGCCGTAGTTTGCCCACGGCTGGTCTAAACCAAGCTTGCACTGTTAAACAAGGTTATACATATCATGTCCTGTCTCTGTGAGGGTTCTGAATTACCTATTGTTTCTTGTCCTGTATGGGTCTGTTTCAAGTGGCTCCTAGTCATCACTTACTACTTTATTGTAAGGATTTCTCCTATACATGCAGAGAGCCAAATGCTATCTTGTAACTAGATGTTTCATACAGCTGTGGGGCCAATTACTTTGTGCACTTTATACTCAGAAGGGGTATAATCCCAAAGTACAGTGGCCAAAAGAGGCTTTTAGAGACTTGGGTTAGCCTGGGCTAAACCTACTCTTGCTCCAAGGGGAAGAGATACCACCCACATGCCTTCAGCCACCGGCCTGATTTCCTTGTGAAGTGCAGCTTTAGTCAGTCAGTTCCAGAGTGCAGCCACAAGGGTCCCCAGCCTTCATCCAGTGCCCCACCCACCAGGCACCTCATTCTAGGGCCTTGTCTCAATGCTCATCCCTTTAGCCAACCTGGCCATGATACACACATACCTGGAGGCTGCAGATCTCTGGACCTCTGAGGAGCAGTGGTGGAAGGTGCATCCCCCCTTTTCTTCCCAGCCTGGTTTGGTATCTTCTTCCCTGGAAGCGAATTGCAGGGCTCATGAGATTGGCAAACGGGTTCTGCTTGATGGCAGTATTGTGCCAGAAATGCCAACCTGCCCTCTCCAAGTCCTCTCTCTCTCCCCTTTGCTGAAGAAAAAAAGTCAACCCTTCACCAACCTGTCTCCAAAGTGTAGGCTCACCTTGTTGGCCAGTTTTGGGGGACAACACCCACTTCTAGGGCTCCATGGAGCATAGCTCCTCCCTGGTAGGTCCTCGTATGCTGCCTTTATGACCAAAAAGCAACAGATCCTCATTGAGGCACGCAGTATTGGGCTTGAACCTACGTGTGGGTATATCCTTAGCTGTGTAGAGCTGCTACAGGGTTGGGACAGGTTCAAGCCTGGGACTAATGAGAGGGCACAATCCTCTCGTGGCAAAGCCATGTGCAAGTCTCAGCACAATTATAGCCAAAGGCTATAGTTGCAAGCTTGACCTTATGGTCTGAACCTGTGCCTTCTGGACTCTGCTAGGGAGAACACCCCTCACACACACCCTCCCCCTACTCAAGGATACATTGCCCTGAAGCGCCCCCCACCCTGCACTAAAAAAAAAACAAAACAAAAACACATACACCTCCAGCAACCACCTCAAACCCCCCTGACATTGGGGAGCCAGGCTCTATACTGGATCCCCAGAGCCACACACAGGACATCATGGGTCCCGCCTCCACCCAAGCTGCCAATGACAGCAGCTTCGCAGTGGCCTGTGGCTGGGCAGCATGGAATGCAAAAGAGGCTTCCAGGGCCCAAAGCCTGCTGGTGCCAAATGTCCTCTTGCTCTGAGTGCAAGGGACCAAATGCCCACAGCCCCTGGCTGTAGCTCCTGGGCTCCTTCTGACTAGGCTGTCTCTGCCAGTGCAGCCCAGACATGGCGGACGCCAGGTTCCCCAGGCTCAGCTTCCTGTGCTGGACCTGCCAGTTACCAGGCCCTTGTGACTTAGCCACACATTGCCCAAGGCTCGCAGAGCTTTGGAGCTTGGAGGAGGTGTGGAGTGAAGGAGGGTCAAAAGTCTTATCTGCGCCTCTGAGTTCACAGCCTTGTGGCTCTGAACCGAAATAAGGGTGTAAAACTCATGGGATGAGAAACAAGTTCCACTTGATGGCAGTATTGCACCAAAAATGCTAACCTGCCCTCTTCAAGTCCTTTCTCTCCACCCTTCGCTGAAGAAAAAAACGCCAACCCTTGACCAACCTCTCTCCAAGGTGGCAGCTCAACTGATTGGCCAGTTTGAAGGGCAAACACCCACTTCTAGGGTTCCATGGAGCAGAAGCTCATTCCTGGTGGGTCCTTTTACCCTGCCTTGGTGACCAAAAAGCAATAGCTCTTCATGGAGGCACCTAGAAGTGGACCTGATCTTATAGGTGGCTAGATTTTTTTTTTTTTTTTTTTTTTAAACAGCCAAGGCCGGTTTGGCTCAGCGGATAGAGCATCGGCCTGCGGACTGAAGGGTCACGGGTTCGATTCCGGTCGGGGGCATGTGCCTGGGTTGCGGGCACTTCCCCAGTGGGGGATGTGCAGGAGGCAGCTGATCGATGTTTCTCTCTCATCGATGTTTCTAGCTCTCTATCTCTCTCCCTTCCTCTCTGTAAAAAAATCAATAAAATATATAAAACAAAAAAAACCCAAAAAACCCCACAAATCGTTGTGTGGAGGGCTGACTTTCAATAGATCGCAGCAAGGGAGCTGCTCTGCTACATAGAAACCCTGACCCAGAACCAGGTCATCTACTGAATGGCTTAGTACCAGGTTCCCCAGGAACACGCATTGCCTTAAGGGCGAGGGAGCAAGCCCCTTCCAGCCGCAATGCACTCGTTTCCCAGGAGGAAGGGCTCTCTGCTCTCCATACCCGGACCCGAAATGGTGGGGGACCATCTTTCTGAGGTTAACGGAGGCCAACAGAGGTCAATGGAGGTCAACCGAGGCTCCGTGGCACTGCCTTATCGTTATACCAGGGGGGCATTCTGACTTAGAGCCATTCAGTCATAATCCCACAGATGGTAGCTTTGCCCCATTGGCTCCTCAGCCAAGCGTGGCTATATCTTTAGAAGAAGTTTGTATGAGACTTCAGGAAACACACTGACTTGGGTAGAGTCCAAGCTACTCCCAGCCAGTGCTGGGGGACCACATTCTCAAGGGGGCATGCTCAAAAATCACTGAGAGGCCAGAATGAAGGTTTTACAGATGGCTTACCAGTGGTTGGCAAACTCATTAGTCAACAGAGCCAAATATCAACAGTACAACGATTGAAATTTCTTTTGAGAGCCAAATTTTTTAAACTTAAACTATATAGGTAGGCACATTGTTATTAACTTAATTAGGGTACTCCTAAGGCTTAGGAAGAGCCACACTCAAGGGCTCTCGAGCCCCAGTTTGCTGACTACTGGTAGGTGGAGGGGTTTGGGTTCCCTATGGGAGACACAGAAAGGAGCTAGCATTGGGGAAGGTTCACTATTTCTTTCACTTTTAACACAAGACTATTAAGTATAAATAGCTCCAAATAAGTATAAAAAGCCCTACCCTTTATGCAATGTTAGAACAAGCTTTTCCCTTTTTAAAACATTTTACATATGTATCATTTTCATTTTTAATTACCGGTGAAAGGTTAGTCAGTGTATATCATAAGAGCACCAACAATATCAATGGAAGGCTTTCAAGAGGAAAATAATCAGCATTTGGCAACCTTTTGCTTCAATAGAGATTTTTATTTTAGTAGCCCATGAAAAGGAAGGATAATGCAAGTGTATTATAGTTTCTTCTCTTTTAATCCTCTTTAATGTCTGGGTTATACACTCCACAGTTGTTTTTTAAATATATTTTTAAAATTAATTTCAGATAAGGGAGAGGGAGAGAGAGATAGAAACATCAATGATGAGAGAGAATTATTGAACGGCTGCCTCCTGCACACCCCACACTGGGGATCGAGCCCACAACCCGGACATGCGCCCTGACCTGGAATCGAACCATGACCTCCTGGTACATAGCTCAAAGCTCAACCACGGAGCCACACCAGCTAGGCCTAAGCCTACTTATATATTAATAAGTGTGTCTATACCCTTTCATTATGAATTCATTGAGATATCCATCATCTTCTGGAGTCACTGCATCGAAGTGTATTGTCCAAACTTCTTGTCCATAATGCTCAATTGATTCCCTTCTTCCCTGACTTCCAGTTGACATCAAGTTTCTCCTGTTTGGACAGACACCTGGGAACTCAAGCAGGTGGTTTGTATTTTCTATCTTCATTATGGACCAGAGTTAGCTTCAGGCAAATGGACACATTGAGACCACGTGGCTCACAGCCATGGGTAGGGGCCGTGTGTTTGTGTGGATCAGGACCTACTTGCTGGCTTAATAAATAAAGTTGCAGACAGACCCCTTCCCGTTTAATATTAACTTTTAAAAGTTTACAATCTTAGAAGTTTGTTTTTTTAGCCCTGGCTGGTTTGGCTCTGTGGATAGAGTGTTGGCTTGCGGACTGAAGGGTCCCAGGTTTGATTCCGGTCAAGGGCACATGCCTGGGTTTCGGTCTCGATCCCCAGTAGGAAATGTGCAGGAGTCAGCCAATCAATGATTCTCTCTCATCATTGATGTTTGTATCTCTCTCTCCCTTTCCTTTCCTCTCTGAAATCAATAAAGAAAAAAAAAGGTTTTTTTTTTTTAAAAAGGGCAATTCAAGGGTTTCACTATCATTCCAATGAAGCATTAAAATAATTAGTGATATTTGAAGTATGTTTGCAACAGTGCATATAAGAGGGGAAACATTTCTGAGATATACAACTTATTTTTATCCACCCAGTGCTCAAAAATCCAACACTCAGAGTGGTATGCTTCAAAATGCTTTAACCTTTCCCAGGGTTGATTATAATATGGAAAATATACCATTGACTGATACTGATAAATTCTTGACGATCAAGAGCTTTAACAATATTTTTACAAGCCAATTCCACAAATAAATATTCTGTTAAAAATAAAATGGACAGGATTTTTTAAATCACTAAACACAGATTATATACTCAGGAGTAATGTGAAAAACACATAAAAATCATCATGAGGAAAACTTTTAAATTCCCGAAGGACAGAAAAGTAGATTTAAACAAGGGTAAAGATGTGCACTTTTTGCAAACTGTGGCCAGTTTCCTGTTTAAGCTACAGTAACATTTCCAACTACGGATCATTGTTCCTTCTGTGGCAGATTTTTACAGTTCCTCCAATGCACTTGGGATGACTGTCTCAAAGTAACCCGCAGCTTTCCTGACAACTCCTAGCTCTCTTTCCTTCTAAGAACTGTAGCTCTTTTCTACTGAGTTTTTAGAAACTTCTGCTACCATCCATATCTACCACTTCCACCACCAGATCCATAGCCACCACCACCGGGGCTGCCAGAGCTTCTTCCACCAAAACTGCCCTTCATGGGTCCATAATTTGATTGCTGTTGTCCACTGTAATTTCCAAATTCATTATAGCTCCTAACACCACCATAGTTACCACCAAAATTTCCCCCTTCGTTGTAACCATCATATCTTCCACCACCACCACCACCATATCCAGCACCTTGGTTTCCATATCCTGGTCCACCAGCACACCCATAACTTTCTCTACTACTATAATCAGGACCACTGCCATAGTCACCACCATCACCTCCTCCATAACTACCTCTGCTGCCTCCTCCTCCACCAAAGTTTCCACCATGGCCAAAGTTTCCTCCACCGCCCATGAAGTTGCCAGATCCACTTCCACAGCTTCTGAGATCAAGCAGACTGCATTTCTTGTTAAGAAAGAGCCTTTTTGCCTGGCCAGCAATCCCCTGTGGGGTGTGCAGGAGGCAGCCGATCCATGATTCTCTCTCACCATTCATGTTTCTATCTCTCGCTCTCTCCCTTCCTCTCTGAAATAAATAAAAAATTTTTTTTAAAGGGCCTTTTTCACTTCACAATTATGCCCATTAATACTGGGGTATTTCTGAACAATTTTTTTTCCTGAACACCAATTTTATTAACTATATCATGATCGTCAAAAATTACAAAAGCAAATTATCTTTTTTCCCCCCACTCTGCCTGTCTTCCATAACTTCCATGGTTTCAATCATGCCATACTTTTCAAAGTAGTCTCTCAAATTATATTCTTCTGTATCTTCTTTAATACCACCACCAATTTTCTTCACTGTTAGGTGGGCACCAGGCTTTACAGAATCCTCTCTAGAAACAGCTCTCTTTGGTTCTCCTACACGCCCATCAACCTTGTGTGGTCGGGCACACATTGCTGCATCCACCTCTTCAACACAAGAGTAAGTCACAAAACCAAAGCCCCTGGAACGTTTTGTTTGGGGGTCTCTCATCACCACGCAATTAGTGGGTATGCCCCATTTCTCAAATTGTTCCCCCATTTCTCAAATTGTTCTCTCAAACTGTCATCTGTAGTTTCAATGCTCAGACCACCAATAAACAGTTTTCTCAACTGCTCTGGTTCCTTAGGATCATGGCCCTACTCCCCTGCCCTCTGCTCCCCCACCCCCCAGTGGCTGGAGTCAGGCTGGGGGCGACCAGGCAGTGGTTTTACCTCCATTTTGAGACTGGACTCACCTCTTCCAATCCCAGTTCAATATGGAACCCTATTTTCCATTGTTCATAGGGAAAAACAAACAGGCAGGAATATACAGGAGAATTATCACAATGAAAAAACAGCCATGTTGTGAGAGAACCAGTCTTACTACATGAAAATATGGTGTGTGTGTGTGGGGGGGGGGGGGGCAAAAGTAGGTTTACATGCAGGTTATGATTATTACTAATAAATTAATAATAATAGACTAAACTCAAAACTGTAAACCTACTTTTTCTCACCCCAGTATACAGCAGAACACAAAGACCAAGAATAGATCTGAATATCTACAAAAATTTCCTATACAGTGTGGCACACTCCCAAATCAGTGAGAGTAAACATGCCCTTGGGACAAAGGGGTAGCCATCCATAGCATGTTCTTAGTTCTACACCTCTCACAATAAACCCGGAGAAACTTTATATACATAGAAGTAAATGCAAAACGAACACCCCCGTCAGCACTAGGCACCAACTGCCTGCACTGCTCTTTGCTCTGCTGCCGCCCAGCTCCCACATCAATGGCCGCCATGGGTTTCGGAGACCTGAAAAGACCCCGCGGCCTCGCCTCCAGATGCCCGGCGACTACCAGGTGCTACATGGAGCGGTAGGTGCACCACCAGCAGATGTGGCAGTATTTGAAGCAGTCCTCGACCCACCACTTGCCAACTCGTATCATCCCCCACGTTGTATAACCATCACATCACGTCTTATGGAAAGGCAAGGTCAGCCTGCCAGGAGTGAGGAAAGCTTTGGGCAAGTGTGGCCCTTGCTCATGTGGACGATGCCACAGGAAGTGCAGCTACAGAGAGTAAAGAGGCAGATGACATTGCTCTCTTTGGAGATGTTGAGGAGGAAAGCAGAGGCTAAGAGGAGAACACCTAGCACAGTCTGAGTCAAAGAAATAAAAAAAAAAAAATCCCTGCGCTGACCACCAGGGGGTAGCGCGGAACATGGCGGGCTACCGGACGTGGAGGCAGGGCGCTGAGGGAGGCAGGGAACCTGATCAGCCCTGATGGCCGGCCAGGCCTAGGGACGCTACTAGCATGAACATAAAATTCACCATGTTAAAAAAAACAATCAGACTTAGAAAAACAATGATAAAAGGGAAAAAATATTTTCAATTCACATCTCCAGTCTTCCTCATATATAGCAAGGTTCTTTATTTTATTTTATTTTTATTTATTTATTTATTTATTGCTTAAAGTATTACAAAGGGTATTACATATGTGTCCTTTTATTTATTTATTTATTTATTGCTTAAAGTATTACAAAGGGTATTACATATGTGTCCTTTTTTTTCCCCCCGCCCTTGACAATCCCCTGGCCTCCCCTATATAGCAAGGTTCTTGATATCATTTAAGGGAAAGAGTAGCGGCCAAAAAGACATTAACAGTCCACAGAACACACACACACACCTCTTAAATATAGGAACAGATTCCCCAGCCACTCATATAAGGGAAATACAAATAAAAATCACACTCTTGTATAATGTCTTACATATTATGAGTTTCCAACCAAAACCTGCCCATCTGAGGGGCCTGAATTACCTACCTACCATTTCCTGACCTCTCCTGGATCTGGCTTGTGTCAAATGGCCCCAGATTGCTCTACCCATGAAATTATGATAATCCCACTGTAAACCAAGTGCGGTCCTTTATATGAAAATCCTCGACCCTTAGATCGCGATTGCCCTCTCACGCCATCAAATCTTCTCTGCAGAAGTTGAGTTGCTAAATTTTGGAAATCTTCTGCCTCACCATTAGCAACTGGAAACATGAGGGCACGTGTGTGATCCCCCTCCCCCCACGCATTTAACGCCTTTGATAAATACCACAATTGTTTTCTTCTGAACTTTTTGGGTTCTCCTTATACATATTTTTTGTATTATTACCACCACCTTTTATTATTTCGAAAACTAGAAATTATTTCTTTAAAAAGCTTCATTATTTCTTTCATTAATAATCAACCTTTTTTCAGATCCCTCCTATTGCACCGAACTGTACAAGATGAAAGGTTAATCCACCAGGATTCCCATCACGTGGGGAAGCCCCTGAAGATTTGGGGGCTAGTTCTTCCACGTGGTTAAATGCATGCAATGATATGGAGCTATGATATTTCAGTTCAAAAATTTATTAAAGGAAAGGTTCCTTCTCTAGGGATACATTCCGGGGAGCCCAGTCCCTGCGGGCAGCGCTTTCCATCGAACATACTAGAGAGACCCTCGGGCAGCCCCTTAAGTGGCGGGGGGGGGGGGGGGATGGGATCCGCGGGCCCACCCGATCCTACTGCCCGCCGTGCGCTGGGGCCACAGGGAGCTGCTTCCAGGCCCAGGACGCCGGACGTCCGAGGGGATCTACTTGGAGGCTCTCGATACAGGCAACAGCCCCAGAACTCAGCCAGTCTCACCGAAACTCCAGACCCCGACCCGGTCCCCGAGCCACCACAGGCCCAGGTCAACGGGCTGCCCACTCGCAGGACCGGCAAGGTCCCGTCCGTGCCCAGCCCCGCGTCCACCCCGCGTGCACCCCGCGTCGCGGAAAAGCTGGGAAAGGCAAAGGGAGAGGGCGGAGCGCACCCACCTGGCTGAGGCCACGCTGCATGGAAAGACCTGGCCAGCACTGCTCCTCGCGCGGGCCGGCGGGCCTCCACTGCGACCCCCACCCAGCACCGCCCTAAAGCGGATGCCGCCACCCCTCCCCCCAAGACCTCCAGTTCCTCCGGGGGAGGGGGGAGTCGGGTTCCCGCGGCGTTGGCCCCGCCCCGGGGAGGGGTGGGAGGGCCTCAGACCGTCCACAGCGCGAGAAGGGGCGGGGAGAGGTGGGCTTGGGAAAGTCGGAGGGGAAACCTCTAGTCCTGGGCCATTTCCTCAGGAGAACCTATTTGCCCCCCTTGTAGGTTCCCTGCGGGCAAGGGGGCAGACGGCGAATGCGAAAGAAGGAACACCACAACGGAAAGTTTACCGCTCGATAGTCGCAAAACTGGAGGGAAAATTGTTTAAACAAGTGATGCTTTCAAACGATGTTGATGTTGCAAGTTTGCATCATTCATTTGTCCGAGGGCATCAGACTTTCACTGTTCCCTCCGCAGGTGAGAGGCAGGTTCCCAAGAGCAGCGCTCCCGGCGCCCCGCCACCGCCTGCTCTTCCCCCAGGACCTGCTGGGGCGCCCCGCCCCGTCCTGGGTTTTCCCGCGGCTGCAGCCCTGGACGTCCACACCGCCTGGCGGGGGCGGGGAGGCGCTGGGTCCGAAGTCAGAGCCGCTCGCAGGTTTCTCCCGCCTGACCGGGGCCTGGATTTACTCCTTCCCTCCGACTGAGAAAAGAACGCGCTCCTCTTGCAAAATCATGTTCACATGAGGGAGCCGCGTGTGGGGCAGAGAGGGAGGGGAAGACCGCAGCACCACGGGCCTGCTGGCCCCGACTCCTGGAGTCTCCCGCGGCTCCTCTCCTGGCCACAAAGGACCTGCTCGAGCCCAGGCTTCCCCAGCCACTGCTGTCGGCTGCTCCCAGCCGTGGGCTCGGGCTCCTTTGCCACTCATTCCCTTGCAGTTTGGGCAGCGGTGGGCGGGATTATTCAGGGCAGGAGGGAGGGGGACAGTGAGGACCCCGAGGTGCTTTGTCCGGGCCAGGCGGCTGCCTTTTTGCATTTCAGGTCAACACAGGAAATCGCACAAAACCCAGCTGCCTTCAACTCCCAGGGGGTGAAGGGACGGGACGGCTTAAGGCTCTGCCACAACTTCCCTACCTTTAAAGTGGAGCCTGGAAGGGCTTCCGCCTCCTTCCAGGTGGAATTACCTGACCAATCCCGGGGCTGTGGATCTCGGCTGCCCTGCTGGATTCCTCCCAGTGTTTCTTATCTTTCACTTTAGGGCAGTGGTTCTCAGCCTTGGCTGCACATTAGAATCACCTGGGAATCTTTTTAAAATCCTGATTTCTGGGCCTCATCCTCCGGAAACTCTGTTTGTTACCAATGTTGTGGCCCCACCCCATAACAAAGAAACAGAATTTCGGGAGGATGAGGCCCAGAAATCGGGATTTTAAAAAGATTCCTATGCCGAAACCGGTTTGGCTTAGTGGATAGAGTGTCGGCCTGCGGACTGAAGGGTCTCGGGTTCGATTCCAGTCGAGGGCATGTACCTGGGTTGCGGGCACATCCCCAGTGGGAGATGTGCAGGAGGCAGCTGATCAATGTTTCTCTCTCATCGATGTTTCTAACTCTCTCTCTCTCCCTTCCTCTCTGTAAAAATTCAATAAAATATATTTAAAAAAAAAAAAGATTCCCAAGTGATTCTAATGTGCAGCCAAGGTTGGGAACCACTGCTTTAGGGAGTAGTGGCCACTGCCCCGTGCAGAAATCCATGTCAAAGCCCCTTTTCTGTCCCCATTTCCTGGACTGACAGAGGTTTAATAACTGCTCATTGTGCCAGGACACCGAGGTCTAAGTGGCGTAGGCATTGTGAAGCAGGCGGGCACAGGATGGAGTCACACACAGGGGTGCTCCTGCTACAACCCCATTGCTCACTCATTGCAACTAGCCAATAAGCACATCAAAAAGCTCAAATCCGTAGTCATTGGGAAATCAAAATCCCGGGGCTGCTAACATTAAAAAATGCAAAATAAGTGTGATAAGGATGTGGAGAAGACACAGAACCTAGGCAGAACCTAGACACAGAACCTACACAGAACCTAGAGACAGAACCTAGCGAGAGAACATGGCAAAAGATCCTGGACAGAAACTGGCCACAGAACCTAGAGACAGAACCTGGCTGGAGAACCTAGCGAGGGAACATGGCTACAGAACCTGGCTGGGGAACCTACAGAACCTGGCAATAGAACCAGGCAAGAGAACCCAACCATGCTGATCAACTGAAAGCTGCCTCCGAGTCTTTCCCTCTTTGCCGACTCCATCCACACCTTTGGGGACCCCTGGACCTGCTGGGGTTGGACCCCAGCAATGGACCCTCTTTATTCCCTAACCCTTCCTAATTAAGCTAGCTAGCTAACCCTTTCATCATGATGTTTTTAGGTTGCCAGTCTGGGAATATAGGACTTTCTGATGCTAAATTTTCACAACTTTGCTTTAAACGTTGCTTAATATCTCCAAGGCACATAGATACACAAAACATTAAAAATTACATATTATTTTTATTAATATTTTCTTAACCCCCAATCACAAAAATCCTTTGCAACTATTCTTGTAATACTTAGCTCCTCCTTGCTTACATCCATCTTCTCTATTTTACTTTCACCATCCATTTTTCCCATTGTTTTCTTAATTAGAAGCAACTCAATGTTTGTGTAACTTAAGTGCATCTTCCCTAACTCCACAGCGTCTCATCTTCATCTTCAATGTATTTATTGTAAGGACAGAAAACAGACCTTTTCTTTTCTTTGCTGTGGCCTTCCACAAGTTATGAGAAGGATCTGGTAATTCAGTGGGAAGACTGTTGACTCCCCTGATTCAAGCTGCTCCCCTATTCAAACAGAGGGACAAGATAAGATTATACTCTCAAGGTTGCCTTCTTTCATACCCCTCCTCCCTGCTGCTTTAACAACTTTGGGATAATTCACACAAAGGAGTCTTTTGAACCCTTTATAATTTTTGCTCTAAACTTGCTCTACAGGCTTGGGAAAAATACTGATAAGACACCTCCCTAGGACCTTTACTGGTAGAACTGTCTCCTGGAAAGCAAATAAACTATAACTTTTCAAGACAACACCCTCCCTCCCCCAATCTGGGGTATTTGGTAGACTTCAACACAATCATCCCCCCACCCCACCCCACTCCTCACTTCCTTGTTGCTTAGCAACAGCAACTGCTTAATAGTGGAAGCTACTCTTTGTTCCCTGCCCTATCGTATTAACTAGCAATACTTGTCCCTTTCTTCCCTTGGAAAGTAAAATAAATTTCCTCTCTGCAAAAAAAAAAAAAAAAAAAGGATGTGGAGAAATTGGAACGCTCCTACACTGCTGGAGAGGATATTTTATGGTGTGTGGACAATGTGAAAAACAGTTTGGCATTTTCACAAAAAGTTAAGCATAAAGTGACCACATAATGAGCAATTCCACCCCTAGGCATGTAGCACAGAGAACTGAAAACATTCAAACAAAAACTTGTACATGAATGTTTATGGCAACATTATTCAAAAGCCAAAAGGGAAAACAACCCAAATGCCCATCAACTGATGAATGTGTAAGCAAAATGTGCTATATCCATACCATGGACTTTTATTTAGGTGAAATGTGGAATAAAGTACTGACACATACTTAAACATGGATGAACCTTGAAAACATGATGATACATGTGATAAGCCAGACACCAAAGAACACTGTGAGATTTCATTGATATGAAATGTCTGGAGCAGTGAAATCTACAGAGAGAGAAAGTCAATTAGTGTTTGCCAGGGGCGAGTGAGAGGGGAATGCTGGGAGGAAAATGTTACCTCTTTCTCAGGTTCAAGAGGCTAGGGTCCTGCAAATAAATTAAAGTGATTTTGGAGGAGAAAAGTTTATTTATTATATGGGAGCTTTCAGATAGAGAGGCTCCCTAAACAGCTAGATATAGTGGTTCATATCCCAGCTTCACAAGGGAGTTGGTGGGTTAGGACTTCAATGGATGGAAGGATCCAATGAGCCTGTTTACACATTCTTTTTTTTTAAACTTTTTTTTTATTGCTTAAAGTATTACAAAGGGTATTACATATGTGTCCATTTTATCCCCCCGCCTTAGGCAGTCCCCTAGCCTCCCCTATCCCCCAGTGTCTTATGTCCATTGGTTATGCTTATATGCATGCATACAAGTCCTTTAGTTGATCTCTTACCCCCCTACCTCCTGCCCCCCAACCCTCCCCGGCCTTCCCGCTGCAGTTTGACAATCTGTTTGAGGCAGCTCTGCCTCTGTATCTATTATTGTTCAAAAGTTTATAATGGTCTCTATTATCCATGAATGAGTGAGATCATGTGGTATTTTTCCTTCATTGACTGGATTATTTCACTTAGCATAATGCTCTCCAGTTCCATCCATGCCTTGCAAATGGTAAGAGTTCCTTCCTTTTTAGAGCAGCATAGTATTCCATCGTGTAGATGTACCACAGCTTTCTAATCCATTCATCTACTGATGGGCACTTAGGCTGTTTCCAGATCTTAGCTATGGTGAATTGTGCTGCTATGAACATAGGGGTGCATATATCCTTTCTGATTGGTGTTTCTGGTTTCTTGGGATATATTCCTAGAAGTGGGATCACAGGGTCAAATGGGAGTTCCATTTGTAGTTTTTTGAGGAAACTCCATACTGTCTTCCATAGTGGCTGCACCAGACTGCATTCCCACCAGCAGTGCACAAGTGTTCCTTTTTCTCCACATCCTCTCCAGCACTTGTTGTTTGTTGATTTGTTGATGATAGCCAGTCTGACAGGTGTGAGATGGTACCTCATTGTTGTTTTGATTTGCACCTCTCAGATGATTAGTGACTTTGAGCATGTTTTCATATGTCTCTTGGCTTTCTGAATGTCCTCTTTTGAAAGGTGTCTATTTAGGTCCTTGGCCCATTTTTTGATTGGATTATCTTCCTTTTGTTAAGTTGTATGAGTTCCCTATAAATTTTGGAGATTAGGCCCTTATCAGATATGACATTGGCAAATATGTTTTCCCACACAGTGGGTTTTCTCGTTGTTTTGTTGATGGTTTCTTTTGCTGCGCAGAAGCTTTTTATTTTGATGTAGTCCCATTTGTTCATTTTCTCTTTAGTTTCAAGTGCCCAAGGAGCTGTATCAGTGAAGAAATTGCTTCGGCATATGTCTGAGATTTTGTTGCCTTTGGATTCTTCTAGAATTTTTATGGTTTCCTGTCGTACATTTAAGTCCTTTATCCATTTTGAGTTTATTTTTGTGTATGGTGTAAGTTGGTGGTCTAGTTTCATTTTCTTGCATATATCTGTCCAATTTTCCCAACATCATTTATTGAAGAGACTATCTTGGCTCCATTGTATGTTCTTGCTTCCTTTGTCAAATATTAAATTAGCATATTGGTTCGTGCCGATTTCTTGGCTCTCCATTCTATTCCATTGATCTATATGCCTATTCTTGTGCCAGTACCAGGCAGTTTTGAGAACAGTGGCTTTGTAATACAACTTGATATTTGGTATTGAGATCCCACCTACTTTGTTCTTTTTCAGGATTGCTGCAGCTATTCGGGGTCTTTTTTTATTCCAGATGAATTTTTGGAGAGTTCGTTCTAGATCTCTGAAGTATGCCGTTGGTATTTTAATGGGAAGTGCGTTGAATTTATAGATTGCTTTGGGTAGTATGGACATTTTAATGATGTTGATTCTACCAATCCATGAACACGGTATGTTCTTCCATCTGTTTATGTCTTCCTCTATCTCTTTTTTCAACGTCCTGTAGTTTTCTGAGTAGAGGTCTTTTACCTCTTTAGTTAAGTTTATTCCTAGGTAGCTTAAATTTTTTTTGGTGCAATGGTAAACGGGGTTGTTTTTATAATCTCTCTTTCTGAAAGTTCACTATTGGTGTATAGAAATGCCTCAGATTTCTTGGGGTTAATTTTGTATCCTGCTACATTGCCAAATACATGTATTAAGTTTAGTAGCTTTTTGATGGATTCTCTAGGGTTTTGTATGTATAATATCATGTCGTCTGCAAATAAGGACAGTTTTACTTCCTCTTTTCCAATTTGGATGCCTTTTATTTCTTCTTCTTGCCGAATTGCAATGGCTAACACTTCCAGTACTATGTTGAACAGGAGTGGTGAGAGGGGGCATCCCTGTCTTGTTCCTGTTCTTAGGGGAAATGGTGTTAGTTTTTGTCCATTGAGTATGATGTTGGCTGTGGGCCTGTCATATATGGCTTTTATTATGTTGAGGTATGATCCTTCTACTCCCACCTTGCTGAGAGTTTTTATCAAAATGGGTGTTGAATTTTGTCAAATGCTTTTTCTGCATCAATTGATATGACCATGTGGTTTTTTTCTTTCAATTTGTTTATGTGATGTATCACGTTTATTTATTTGCGGATATTGTACCATCCTTGCATCCCTGGGATAAATCCTACTTGGTCATGGTGTATGATCTTTCTGATGTACTGCTGGATCCGATTTGCTAAGATTTTGTTGAGGATTTTGGCATCTATGTTCATGAGGGATATTGGCCTGTAATACTCTTTCATTGTGTTGTCTTTACGTGGTTTTGGTATTAGGGTGATGCTGGCTTCATAGAATGAGGTTGGAAGTGTTCCTTCCTCTTGAATTTTTTGTCGTAGTCTGAGGAGGATAGGTTTTAGTTCTTCGTTGAAGGTTTGGTAAAACTCCCCTGTGAAGCCGTCTGGTCCTGGGCTTTTGTATGATGGAAGCTTTTTGATGACTGCTTCAATTTTTTCCATAGTTATTGGCCTGTTGAGATTTTTAGATTCTTCCTGATTGAGTTTTGGAATGTTGTATTTTTCTTGGAATTTGTCCATTTCCTCCAGGTTGTCTAGTTTGTTGGAGTAGAGCTGTCCATAGTATTTTTTAACAATCATTTGTATTTCTGTGGGGTCTGTTGTTATTTCGCCTCATTCGTTTCTTCTTTTTTTAATTTCTTTTTTATTTATTGCTTAAAGTATTACAAAGAGTACTACATATGTGTCCATTTTATCCCCCCGCCCTAGACAGTCCCCCAGCCTCCCCTATCCCCCAGTGTCTTATGTCCATTGGTTATGCTTATATGCATGCATACAAGTCCTTTAGTTGATCTCTTACCCCCCTCCCTCCTGCCCCCCAACCCTCCCTGGCCTTCCCGCTGCAGTTTGACAATCTGTTTGAGGCAGCTCTGTCTCTGTATCTATTATGGTCCAAAAGTTTATAATGGTCTCTATTATCCATGAATGAGTGAGATCATGTGGTATTTTTCCTTCATTGACTGGCTTATTTCACTTGCCTCTATTGTTTCTGATTTTGTTTATTTGGGTCCTCTCTCTTTGCTTCTTGGTGAGTCTGGCTAGAGGTTTGTCAATCTTGTTTATCCTTTCAACGAACCAGCTCTTGGTTTCATTGATTTTCTGTATTGTTTTTTTGGTCTCTATGTCATTTATTTCTGCTCTAATCTTTATTATCTCCTTCCTTCTGCTCACTCTGGGGTTTTCTTGTTGCTCTCTTTCTAATTCTTTGAGTTGTAGAGTTAGATGATTTACTACCATTTTTTCTTGTTTTTTGAGATAGGCCTGTAGAGCTATAAACTTCCCTCTCAGGACTGCTTTCATTATGTCCCATAGGTTTTGGATTGTTGTGTTTTCATTGTCATTAGTTTCCAGGATGTTTTGAATTTCTTCTTTGATTTCATTGGTAACCCAATCAATATTTAATAGCATGCTATTCAGCTTCCAGGTGTTTGAGTATTTTGGGTTGTTTTTATTGTAGTTTATTTCTAATTTTATACCATCGTGGTCTGCGAAGACGCTTTTTATGATTTCAATCTTCTTGAATTTGGGGATACTTTGCTTGTGACCCAATATATGGTCTATTTTTGAATATGTCTCATGAGCATTTGAGTAGAATGTATATTCCGTGGCATTGGGGTGAAGTGTTCTGAAGATGTCTATTAAGTCCATCTGATCTAGTGAGTCATTTAGGATTGCTGTATCTTTGCTGATTGTTTGTCTAGAGGGCTTATCCAGTGTTGTCAGTGGTGTATTAAAGTCCCCTACTATGATTGTATTGTTGTCGATCTCTCCTTTGATATCTTCCAGGAGTTTTTTTATGAATTTGGGTGCTCCTGCATTGGGTGCATATATGTTTACCAGGGTTATATCTTCTTGTTGTATTGATCCCTTTAGTATTATGAAGTGGCCTTCCTTATCCCTTGTTATGGCCTTCGCTTTGAGGTCTATTTTGTCCGATATAAGTATTGCTACCCCAGCTTTCTTTTCCTTTCCATTTGCCTGAAAGATATTTTTCCATCCTTTCACTTTCAGTCTGTGTGAGTCCTTTCTAATGAGGTGGGTCTCTTGTAGACAGCAGATGTATGGGTCATGTTTTTTTATCCATTCAGCCACTCGATGTCTTTTGGTTGGAGCATTTAGTCTGTTTACGTTTAAAGTTATTATTGAAAGGTACTTGTTTGTAGCCATTTCTTTTTGTGTGCGGCTGTTTTCTTTCTGAGCTTTTTATTTCTTCTTTTTATACCAGTCCCTTTAGCATTCCTTGCATTGCTGGCTTGGTGGTGATAAACTCCCTTAGCCTTTTTTTGTCTGTGAAGCTTCTTATTTCCCCTTCAAGTTTGAATGATAGCCTTGCTGGATAGAGTATTCTTGGATTCAGTCCTTTGCTTTGCATCACTTTGTAAATTTCTGTCCATTCTTTTCTGGCCTGATGTGTTTCTGTTGAGAAATCATTTGACAATCTAATGGGAGATCCCTTGTATGTAACTTTCTGTCTCTCTCTTGCAGCCTGTAAGATTCTCTCTTTGTCCTGACCATTTGCCATGGTAATTATGATGTGTCTTGGTGTGGGTCTTTTCGGGTTCACCTTGTTTGGGACTCTCTGGGCTTGTGTGACTTTTTTCTTCGCCACCTCAGGGAAGTTTTCTGATATTATTTCTTCTAATAGGTCTTCTAATCCTTGTTCATCCTTATGTTGTTCTGGTACCCCTATTATCCGTATGTTGTTTTGTTTCATGTTGTCCCAAAGCTCCCTTAGGCTCTCCTCCTGTCTTTTAATTTTTTTCTCCAATTGCAGTACATTTTGGGTGTGTTTTGCTTCCTTGTCTTCTAATTCACTAATTCGGTCCTCTGCTTCTCCTAGTCTACTGTTGATACTTTCAATGGAGTTTTCCATTGCAGCTATATCACTGTTCATTTCTTCTTGGGTCTTACTTAAGTTGTTGATTTTTTCATCTGTTTCTTCTAGCTTCTTCCATATGTTATCAATTTTTTCATCTGTTTCTTCTTGCTTCTTGCAGAGGTTGTCGATTTTTTCCTCCATCCGGTTTATGCACTCTAGGACCCTTATTCTGAATTCTTTTTCTGTCATGTTACAAGCCTCTGTATTACTTAGCTGCTTTTCTGGAGAGTCCTCCTTCTCTTTCCTTTGGGGGTTTCTTTGTCTACCCATGTTTGATCTCACTGACATATCTAGACGTTGAGTCGTTCAGTGGTTGCTCCCTTGGTGGCAGTGACTCCTTGGTCTGTGGTTGCTCTTCGGTCGGTTGCGGTAGCAGCTGCTCTTCAGTTGACAGCAGCTCCTCTGGTGGGTGCTGTTCACAGCTGTGGTGGCTCTTCTGGCTGGTGGGGCGAGGTTTCACATACAGCTGCTATTCCTCAGCAGAGGGTGTGGTGCTCAGGAGGTTGCTGTTGCTTGGATCTGCTGCGTTGATTTAAAGGCACAAAATACAACACAACAAGGCACCACGTACCAGGCACTATACACAAATATATTCACGATATTAATAACCCCAAATAAAGGTGACCACCCGAATTAAGAGAATTAGGGGATAAGGAAGAAGGAAGAGAAAAAGATAAAAGAGAAAAAAGAAAAGAAAAGTAGGGACCAAAAAAAGGAGTGCAAAAATGAAATTGGGAAAAAGGAGGGGGGAAAATAAAATCGAGAAAAGAAAAGAGGAAAAAAAAAGAGCAAAAAGAGAGAATGAAGTGGAAGAGGGGAAGAGACTTTTTTAAATGAGGAGAATACTCCTATAGAACAGCCACTAATCCCAACAAATTCCAGCAACAGCTCCCTGGAGATGAATGCCAACTAGAAAGAACCAATAATATAATGATGAAAATAGAATGGAGAACACTAATCCCAAAATAAAATAAAGAGAAAATAAAATGGCACTTTAAAAAATGGTAAAATGGTAGCAGTGATAATACTGGTTAAAAATAAGAAGGTAGTAATTAAAAGGGTAAAATCAGGTGATGGAAAAAGAAGAAAAAAAAGAGAAAGAAAAAAAAGAGAAAGAAAAAAAAGAGGAAGAAAAAAAAAGAAAAGAAAAGAAAATTGGTTTCTTAGTTAAAAGGTGAAAAAAGAAAAAAAAATTGCCGTAGTGAAGGTCCTTCGGTTCTTCTATTCTTCAGTGTGGCTCGCCTTAGACCTGCCAGGTATTCAGGAGAGTGTTGAGTTTCCCTGCGATACACTGTTCCTCTGTGTTGTAAACCACAGTCCTTATTTTAAAGCAGGCCGCATTTGTTTCCCAGACTGCCTTATTTTGTGTTTAGCAAAGAGTCAGTTTGTGGGTCAGCCTCTGGGTGGCAGTGTTCTGGGGTTGGCCTCTGAGGCTATAGGGCCTCTCTGTCCAGTGGAAGTTCACTGCCCAGAGCTGGCTGCGTAATAGTTAGTTACTGGCGCTGTGTTGTTGCTGGGATTGAAAATCCCTCTATAGGCCAGACCCTGTTAACTCCCAGGGACTGATCAGGTTATTTTAATCCTTGATCTCCTACAGGGTGGAATCTGGGTGTGGCTGTGCTCCTTGCCTGGGGGCTGGGGGGAGGAGTCTCACTCTCTGGAGAGAATGGCTGCCCCAGTCCTGGGCTCAGGGGTGTCCCAGCACTCAGTTCGCTGCCAACTCTCCCGGCCCCCCCCCTCTCCTCAGTCTCTCCCCAGATTCCACTCCCCCGCACACTCTCCTTCTCTTCAGCACAGGTGAGTGTCTGTATCCGAAATGTCCCATGAACAGGATTCAGTAAAAACAAACAAACAAACGCCGGCCACGGAAACGGGGAAGGCTTGGTTTGTGTAAGCTTCTTTTCTTACCGGGACTGCATGGTCTGCTCAGCTCTTCAGGCTGCCCCCTAAATAGGCTCAGTCCTCCGTGATCACAGAACCCAGCTCTCAATTACCCCGGCGGCGCCAGGAATCCTGCAGTTCTCCTTTCCCCCGTCAGGGGCTGTGCCTGTCCCAAGGGATGCGGCTGTCTGCCACACTGTCTCCCTCCGACTCTCTGGGCTCAGAGGTCTGGCAAACTTTCCTTCCCAAATCCCTGGTTTTTTTACCTTTCCAGGGGAGTTCTGCTCTTCCCGGCTGCAAACCGTCTCACCAGCTGAGCAATTTCGCCAATTCGGTGTGGGTGCTATTAGTTTCAGCTGCTCACTCCATTTGCTCCGGGACACGACCTGGGACACGTCTGCCTATATCGCCGCCATCTTCTGTCTCCTATCACATTTCTTTTTTAAATTTTATTTTTTTCTATTACAGTTTACATTCCATATTATTTTGTATTGTGACTTGTATACTTTAATATGGTGACTTATAGGATAAGTGAGTAGCATATCAATAATAAAAATGTAAACCAGCACATGACTTCAATACAATTGAGGTAAAAGACAAGTGGGAAATGTTATAGGGTGGGTGAATCAAGGTAAGAATTCTGTAACCATTTGGTCAATCTTTACATCATGAAAAATGTGAGCAACAGATATCAGGTGCTTTTGATATGATGCTATAAAAGTACAAAGCATCAACTATGACATGTTCTCGCTAAAGCAATTGAGCCTGTATCTACCCAAGTCCATAGATCTCACTATAGGACATTCTGTTTCTAATGGAACATGGTCAGCCCAAGGATACCTACGGGGCCATCCGGCATGTGAGTGGTTCTACAGGGCAAATAATCCAATCTTTTTGTCAAAGGAATGGCAAAGAAAAAAGGGGAGGGGCAGTTATAGATTAAAAGAGGATGAAGTAATATTTCAGCCAATTCTGTGTATAGTACAAGTTTGGATCCTAATAAAAACAAATCAAATTTAAGAGACATCTACAGATGAAGCATATTCATTGGACATGGATGTTTCCATGGGGCACTAGGGAATAATTGTAATTTTTGTTAGATGTAATATGGTATTTTGGTGATGTTTTTTCAAAGCCCTATTTGTTAGCATTTATGGTACAGTAGAGCATGCAGAGGAAATAACTTATATATCTGGCATATGCTATGAAATATGCCAGCAAAAAATACAAAGATAAATCACTGGGAAAATGCTGACTATTATTGAAGACAACTGCTACTTACTTAGATTTATATATTGTTTAGTCTGCTTTGTTTAAAATTATCTATTTTAAAGAACTAAAAAGATGAATAAAAACAACTATGCCAAACCAAAACTGATAAAGTAAATCTATTTTGAGTATGTTATTGAGATTGTAGGTGAAAATACCACCTAAGAGAGTTGATTACAGTTACATTTACAGATCTGTATTTGGTTGTGTCTCCATTTAGGACTGGAGACAAGTGATATTTGTTTGAAGTACTGTAAAAATATTTAACTGCTTAATCAAAGTGCAGCGTATCTATTTTTAGTGATCCCTTTTACAAAAATGTTAATATGTGGTATAAAATTCTGAAAGATGTACACTGTACACTTAACATGGTGCCCTCTGGAAATGGCATGAACATCATGGCTGGTGGGAAAAGGTGACTTCCATTAATTTGCTGATTACCGCATATGTGTCAGACATTGTTCTTAATGCTGGAAATGCCTAAAGCCATGAAAGAGACAAAAAAAGTACCTGCTCAGATGGGCTCACATTCCAGTGAGGGAGGCTGAAAAATAAGACCAACATGACACAAACATCACCCTGCTGGTGTGGCTCAGCGATTAAGCATCAACTCATGGACCAAGAGGTCACCAGTTAGATTCTGGGGGCACATTCCCAGGTTGTGACCTCGATCCCAGGTGGGGGGCGTGCAGGAGGCAGCCAGTCGATGTTTCTCTCTCATCAATGTTTCCATCCCTCTCCCTTCCTGTCTCTCTAAAAATAAAATAAAAACATCTTTTTTAAAAAGACACAAACGTCATGATAATGACACATGCTATGCAGCAAATCAAAAGGGAGGTGGAACAGGGCACGGGGAAGGTGTGGGGATTTGCATCTTCAGGTGTGTTGTGCAGCAAAGGTCTCACTGAGAAGGTGAAATAAAGACCAAAAAGAAGTGAGGGGAAGGGAGAGCCCCGTGGAGATCTGGGGATGAAAGTTGTAATGAGAGGGAATATCCTGTGCTTTTTACTGACTGTTGTTGTTTTGTTACATTTTTGAGTCACTGACAAATAGTCATTTCCATGCCAGGTTTGTTTGATGCAAGAGGTTCTGGGCCGTTGTTGTATTTTGGCGGTATGGAATCAGTCAGGTTTAAGGCTACAATTACTTTGATAGTTTACATACTTAAGATGGTATAAGACCTTTTTCACGTTGAATAAATTGAGGCTCTAGTCCAGCCGTGGGCAAACTACGGCCCGCGGGCCGGGTCCAGCCTGTTTGAAATGAATAAAACTAACAAAAATAAAAGACCGTACCCTTTTATGTAATGATGTTTACTTTGAATTTATATTAGTTCACACAAACACTCCATCCATGCTTTTGTTCCGGCCCTCCGGTCCAGTTTAAGAACCTATTGTGGCCCTCGAGTCAAAAAGTTTGCCCACCCCTGCTCTAGTCACAGGTACTGTGTGCCTCTGTAAAATGGATCTTTTTGGAATATGTGTAGAAATTGGTCCTTGCCTGGCATGTTAAGTGTCCCTGTCTAGTTTGGTAAGCTGTTCATAGCTACTTGAGCGCCAGTGGTGTACAAAACCCAACGGCCACTTGGCACCCAGTGCCAGGACACTCATCTCTCTCTGGAATCAATGAGTTCCGAGAGCATTTCTGTATCCCTGGTTGTAGGGCTAACAGGTTCTTTATTTCATTAACCTCATGGACAGTAGCTAAAATAAGGAGAAAGGCTGAGTAGTATATTGGCCACAAGCCTGATCCCCAGCAATGTACTTTGTGATGTCACTACATGGTCACAGTTGATTACATCACAATGGGTCTGCAGGATCAAGTCCAGACCATTTTTACACCTAGGCTTATTTCTCCTCAGCGTGTGCAGTGGCTGGAAGGGTTTCTTTTACAGACCAAGGAAGAGACTGGTACTTGTTTTCTTTTTTAAATATGTTTTTATTGATTTTAGAGAGAGCAGAAGGGAGAGGGATAGAAAGAAACATCAATGATAGAGAAACATTGAATCAGCTGCCTCCTGCACGCCTCCTACTGGGGATCAAGCCCACAACCGGGCATGTGTCCTGACCGGAAATTACACCGGTGACCTCTTGGTTCATTGGTCAACGCTCAATCACTGAACATCACCAGCCAGGCTTGTTTTCTTTTTTAAATGATCATCTTTACTTAGAGATGTTGATTTGTATTTGAGGCAAAGGTATTCACAATACTTTATTTCCTTTTCAGGTCCCAGAAACTTGAAGCCCAGAGAGGCCATTATTTTACTAGAACTGACTTCACACGTCTAAAAGGTATGGATTCTATCTCTCAGTTGTACAAACTCTATGTTGTACCCCTTGAGTTTTACAAGCATGACTTTCTGCAATGTTTTCATCCACTTTATGCTAGTGCTGGGGAGGCTTGGTAGAAGTCATGTGTACGTTAGGCTTCGACAAGTATTACATTGCTATGTTCTTAGTGCCCAAAATTGAGCAAAGGAAGACAAGACAAGGTATTTCAGTAGCCTGAGGCCTTTTGAAGCTATCAGACTAGCCTAATATTTTCAGAAGCCCTAGAGCTAGGAAAGCATTCAAGGGGGTCTGATTTGTCCCCCTAAAGGCTGAGGAGAGCACCTTCTATCATCCCACATTGGAATCTCTACAGGATCATGTGAAACTTCCCTTGGGAAAGGTACTTTGCTAACGGGCCTTCTAGTTAAGTGGTTTTATTTATTCCTCATGGAAATCTCCACTGGGAAGGAGACAGCATGACCTCACTTGTCATTTCTTAACAGGAAGAAAAGCACAGCTATCAAATGCCAATTCTATATTATTCTTTTGGTCTAGATCAAACGGAGGCTCAGAATAACATTCAAAGATCAATAGCGTATGCCGTTTATGATGCATTATTCTGTTGTTATTTTAGTAGTAATACACATGTAGGTGATTTAGAAAGTTATACAAGTTTGATGAGGGTGTCAAAGGTACTCTTCTACAATAGTTGTGCTGGCTTTTGAACCATATTGTTGTCACACTCTCTCCTGTTGACATGGTAAGGTAAGCAGGTCAGCATTCAGAAGACATCAGCTTTGTATGCTATATGTTAGCTCCTTATGACTACTATAGGTAGTTTCTGATAGAACTGAGATAGTTACCTAGTTCTATCTGCTATAGTCTCTAAAGTCACTTTTTGTTACATTCAATATTATTTTCTATTAGTTCCAGGTGTACAGCATAGTGGTCAGGCAATCATATACTTTACTAAGTGTTCCCCCTGGCACCATACATAGTTACTGCAATACTATTGTAAAGTCATTTTTCTTGATAACAACAAAATGGTGCAATTGCTCCTCCCTTTTCTGCTTAGAGTGAACCCACTTGGCTTCTTTGAAGTTTCTAATTAAAAATTCAAATGATAGTGCTCCTCCATGTACAGTGGCTGACATTTGAGTTTGGCTTTTCTCTCCATGTGAATGACTTACATAAATGCCTCTGTACACATGATGGCTTTATTAATATCTTAATGTTATTTATACCTAGATTTTCTTTCTTTTTTGCATAATGACATCTTTATTCATGTCCAAATACAAAATAAATTTCAACTATATGGTACTGTTTATGTTAATCAGAAATGCTATTTGTTGCTCAACAGTATGAAAAAAGATATAATAACTATGAAAAAAGAACAGTTTGAGATAAAAAATGACATAACATAAATAAAGAACACATTGGAAGGAATAAACAGCTAATTGGGAGAAGCTGAGAATTGAATCAGTAAATTAGAAGACAGAGTTGAAAATATCACTCAATTAGAGAACCAAAAAGAAAAAAACAATTAAAAAAACAGGAGGACAGCTTAAAAACACGTGGGACAATGTGAAATGTAACAATATTAGAATAGTAGGTGTGCCAGAAGAGGCAGAAATGGAGAATGGAATAGAGAAGGTGTTTGAAGAAATAATGGTAGGAAACTTCCCTAACCTGGTAAAGGAAAAAGTCACTCAAGTTCAGGAGGCACAGAGAACCCCAAACAACAAGAACCCAAACAGACCCATGCCCAGACACGTCATAATTAAAATGCCAAAAATTATAGACAAAGAGAGAATCTTAAAGGCAGCAAGAGAAAATTGTTACCTACAAAGGAATTCCCATAAGGCTGATACCTGATTTCTCATCAGAAACTCTACAAGCCAGAAGGGAATGGCATGAAGTACTCAAGGTAATGGAAAGCAAGGATCTGAGACCAAGATTACTATATCCAGCAAGACTATCATTCAAAATAGATAGTTAAATAAAGAGCTTCCCAGACAAAAAAAAAAAAAAAGCCAAGGGAGTTCATCACCACCAAGCCAGCACTATAAGAAATGCTAAAGGGATTACTAAGAAGCAGAAACAGAGAAAGAAACCTAGCCATACAGAATTAAAATGGCTATAAATAAGTACCTTTCAATAGTAACCCTAAAATAAATGGATTAAAGACTCCAATCAAAAGGTGTAGAGGGTAGCTGAATGGATACAAAAATATGACCCAATTATATGCGGTCTACAAGAGAACCACCTCAAAACAAAACACACACACAGGATGAAAGTGAAGGGATGGAAAAAAATTTTTCAAGCAAATGGAAAAGAAAATAAAGAAGCTGAGTAGTAATACTCATATCCGATAAAATATACTTTAAAAGCATCATGCTAAGCAAAATAACCCAGTCTGAGAAAGATAAGTATCACAGGATCTCATTTATTTGTGCAATATAATGAACAACATAAACTGTTGAACAAAAATAGAGCCAGAGTGGGGGGGAAATATACTAGAATATAATAGAAGTAATCCTGTTATTTGCAGATTTTTAATATTTCCTACAACTTTTGTGATATCATACTATATTAGTACTAGAGGCCCAGAGCATGAAATTCGTGCACTGGGGGAGGAGGGGATGTCTCTCAGCCCGGCCTGCATCCTCTCCAATCTGAGATCCCTCTCACAATCCAGGACTGCTGGCTCCCAATTGCTTGCCTGCCTGCCTGCCTTCCTGATTACCCCTAACTGCTTCTGCCTGCCAGCCTGATCACCCCTAACCATTCCCCTGCCAGCCTGATTGATGCCTAACTGCTCCCCTACTGGCCCAATTGCCCCCAACTGCCCTCCCCTGCCAGCCCGGTCACCCGCAACTGCCCTCCTCTGCCGGCCATCTTGTGGCTGTGGGTGCTGCCATCTTTGAGGGTGGGGCAGTGAATTAGCATATTCCCTCCTTATTGGCTGTGGGTGCCACCATCTTTGAGGGTGGGGCAGTCAATTAGCATATTCCTTTCTTATTGCTGTGGGTGCCGCCATCTTTGCCACACCACGAGGGTCAATTAGCATATTCCCTTTTTATTAAGATAGGACAGTTTTCATAATATTATTATACTTAGAATCCTTTTATTCTTGAAATATTAATGTTTAAAAAAGAAATATTAATGTTTATTGCACGTAATATATGTAAGATCATTTTTCTTGAGCAATTGGTGTTTATTTGCATGTAACAGTATCGTATTTATTTATTTATTTATTTATTTTTTAAATTGAATCTTTATTGTTCAGATTATTACATTTGTTCCTCTTCCCCCCCCCATAACTCCCCTCCTCCCAGTTCCCACCCTACCTTCCACCCTCACTCCCCACCCACTGTCCTCATCCATAGGTGCACGATTTTTGTCCAGTCTCTTCCCGCATCTCCCACACCGCTTTCCCCCCAAGAATAGACAGTCCATTCCCTTTCTATGTCCCTGATTCTATTATAATCACCAGTTCATTCTGTACATCAGATTATTTATTCACTCGATTCTTAGATTCACTTGTTGATAGATGCATATTTGTTGTTCATAATTTGTATCTTTACCTTTTTCTTCTTCTTCCTCTTCTTAAAGGATACCTTTTAGCATTTCATATAATCCTGGTTTGGTGGTGATGAACTCCTTTAGCTTTTCCTTATCTGTGAAGCTCTTTATCTGACCTTCACTTCTGAATGATAGCTTTGCTGGATAAAGTAATTTTGGTTGTAGGTTCTTGGTGTTCATCACTTTGAATATTTCTTGCCACTCCCTTCTGGCCTGCAAAGTTTCTGTTGAGAAATCAGCTGACAGTCGTATGGGTACTCCCTTGTAGGTAACTGACTGTCTTTCTTTTGCTGCTTTTAAGATTCTCTCTTTGTCTTTTGCTCTTCGCATTTTAATTATGATGTGTCTTGGTGTGGTCCTCTTTGGATTCCTTTTGTTTGGGGTTCTCTGCGCTTCTTGGACCTGTAAGTCTATTTCTTTCACCAGGTAGGGAAAGTTTTCTGTCATTATTTCTTCAAATAGGTTTTCAATATCTTGCTCTCTCTCATCTTCTGGCACCCCTATAATTTGGATGTTGGTATGCTTGAAGCTGTCCCAGAGGCTCCTTACACTATCTTCGTATTTTTGGATTCTTTTTTCATTTTGCTTTTCCGGTTGGGTGATTTTTGCTTCTTCGCATTTTCAAATCTTGCGCTCCTCTGGTCTGCTGTTGGATGTCTGTATAATATTCTTTATTTCAGTCAGTGTATGCTTAATTTCTAGTTGGTTCTTTATCACAACATCGAGGGTCTCATTAGATTTCTTGTAGATCTCATTAAGTTTATCGGCAGTTTCTAGAAACTTATTGAAAGACCTTAAAAGTGTGGTTTTGAGCTCTATATCCTCCATTTCTGTCATGTTTCTTTGTCTCCGCATTTTTTATGCTTTCTTGGTGCACCCCCTTGTGGTCTTTGTGCGCAGTCTTGTTGTAGTTAAGCTTTGATTGTTGTAGGTAATACTGGTGGGGATTTGACCTCCAGGCCAACTGGCTATGAGAATCAGTTGTGTCTGCAGTGGCAGAACTTCTGTGCTGGATCTTTAGGGCGGTGCTAATCTAGCTTTTGCCTGAGGCTATCCGGCAATGCCTCTGTGCAGGGATTGGGCGGGGCGGGTCCCAGGGGATCTACAGGGTGGGCAGAGTGAACAGTTATGGCTGCTCTCAGTCCCATTCCCAGAGGCTCTGCCTCTCAGAGTCCCAGCAACTGCTGCAAACCTCGGAGAGAAAGCTGCCCTCGAGTTCCGACCAAAGCCAGACAGTCCCGCCTCTCCTGTTTGAGTCTGGGTCCCTAGAGACTCGCCTGGATCTGGAGCTCAGAGTCTGAGACTCCCTCCCGATTGAAACAGACAACCACGCCCTCAGCCGCCAGCCTGCTCCGCACCCACCTCCGCACCTTAGTATTTGACTTCAGCACTGTGCCTCCTCTGGGTCTTGGTATGCTATTCTCTTTCCTCCTAGTTGTAGAACTTCCACTCAGCCAGCCTTCCTGTGGTTCTGGGTGATGTCCGTTCCGTCTTTTAGTTGTATTTTTGAAGTGGTTGTTCCAGGCAGCAAACTCCAGCGTTAACCTATGCCGCCATCTTGGTTTCCTCCAGTATCGTATTTAAAATCATTTTCTTGAGATAGTAATGTTTATACATGTAACATTATATTTAAGATCATTTTTCTTGAAATATTAAGGTTTATTGCATGTAACATTATTATATTTAAAAAAATTTTTCTTAAAATAAAAAAATCCTGAAAAACAAAGAAATGCTACTTGTCTTTACAAAATCTGGTTTCAATAAACTGTATGTAATGGATGTTAAATAAACATGGAATTTTACTATATCTAGATTTTTTTCATGAAAGCATAACTGCAATTACATTAGGTTCTACCAACTGTTTTGTTTCTATGAAACTTTAGTACAATAATTCTCTTCTGGTCATAGAAGAGAGAAGCACAAGTCTGAAACCTCTTGTTTTCAGCTTCTGATAGCAAGATAAAGTGCTTGCATACTTTGTCTCTTTAGAATATGACTTATCTTGGAGGTAATCAAGGTTTCTATCATTCCAGAAATTGTAGAGTATCATTGAAGTTACTTCAGGATTTCCTTACTGTTTCTGTTGCTAGAATAAATTCTAATATTTTGAGTATAAAATGTTTGCATGAAGTTGTCAGTTTTGTCGGTGAAATAAATTACATGCTTTTTGATTAATAAACTTTTATGCATTTAATATTCTTTTTTTAAGGAGCACATTCAAATTTCCCTTTGAGAATCTTAGAATTCACTTAATCTGGGGCTGTCCCTGTCACCAGATACAAGAATGGAGCAAATGATGACTATCCCTCACAGCTTTCTGTAAGGCCAGTGGTTCTCAACCTGTGGGACGCGAATAATGAAAATACATCCTGCATATCAGATATTTACATTATGATCCATAACAGTAGCAAATTACAATTATGAAGTAGCAACGAAAATAATTTTATGGTTGGGCGTCACCACAACATGAGGAACTGTATTAAAGGATCACGGCATTAGGAAGGTTGCGAACCACTGCTTGAGTGTAAGCATATCTTTTGTGAATAGGAACACTGAAAAATAATAACAAAAATTTCCATGTGTGATGATTTTTTTTCTCATTACAAATTAAAACAAAAGGATATATGTTTTTCCAGTGACTCCCTGCCAATATAAAGTAGGTAAAAGAAGTCATAAAAAGAAGTCTTAGCTTTTTCAGTAATTGGCTGTGGCTTTAAGGAAGATACACTCCTTGGATCTCAGTCTCTTCATCATTAACAGGATAAGATTAGTGGTCTTCTGAGATGACCTCTTTTAGATCACACATTTCTGATTTGGGTCATGCTGATTCTATATGTGGTTATAGATTATTTAGCTAATTTAAATTAAAGGTAGAAAGTTTGAGTGCCTCTCTGTAAATGTACCAATGAACCATATTCAGAGGGAAACTGGAGAATGTACTTGTATGGGCACTAAGTTAAAAAATTTAAAAAACAACAACACCCAAAACACATAGAGATCTCTTTAGGAAGTGAGGTGAGAGTATGGAGTAGAGAAATCTTCGTGTAGATAACATTCAACCAGAACAAGCTCACATTGGAGGATCTCCATCTTCTCAGTGAGCTAGCAAATAAGTTCATTTATTGTCCCTGAAGGCTCTTGGGTATGTTGGACACTTAAATAGACTAGAAAAGTTTTGGATCAGCTGCTGTGGGATATTTTCCAGGACTCACTCAAGTAAGGATGAATAAACGAATAAGAAAGTAGTATTTCAGGTTTGACCCCAAACACTATCATTATCCAGATCGCTCACATCTTTTCCTCAAAGTTGGATATGAATGACATTTAAAAATTTTAAAGGTCAAATCTACTCTGTGGATTAACATACATTGACAGTGAAAGTAGCTTTGGTTGTTCTGAAAACTCTAACGACAATTCTAGCTCAGCTGGCGTGGCTCAGGGGTTGAGCGTCACCTATGAATCAGGAGGTCATGATTCTATTCCCGGTCAGGGCACATGCCCGGGCTGTGGGCTTGATCCCCAGTGTGGGGCATGCACGAGGCAGCCAATCAATGATTCTTTCTCATTGATGTTTCTATCTCTCTCTCCCTCTCCCTTTCTTCTATGAATATATATATAAAATACAATTCTAGATAGGAACATAATAGCATCATCCAGATGGGTGTATAACATTCTAAAATGGCTTGAAAAGACATTGACAACAAAGGTCAAACAATATATAAATGTCATCTTTCTATGGCTGGACTGGACAGTGTTCATTCCAAGACTTCAAGCTTGATTGGACTTGTTTAGAGTCCTGCCTGCTTGACTGAAGTTGTGGCTAAACAGGTCATCACAGAAGAATGTCTACCATCCAGATGTTCTCTTAACACTGCATCTTAACTGCTCACAGTCTCACCTTTAACATTTTATTCGAGTATTTTGGTTAGCTATGTCAAGGACAATGCATTTATGGCAAATATGTCATTTTGATGTCTGATTTTGTAGAACACCTCTTTTTGCATGGCAGACAATTCACAGTGCAGTAGAAAGACTCTCATTTGTGTTAATGTGCATCACATTGAGTAGTCTAGAAATACAATCTTTTATCAAGATTTAATATAGTGAAGTTGAACTGCTTGACAGCTTTTTAACAAATTATTAGACTTTTTAGGAATAAGTACAGAAATTTTTTATATACTCCTCACCCCACTCCCAGTTTCCCTTATTATTAATATACTGAATTAATATGATATATTTTTTACAATTAATGAGCTCATTTAATACATTATAATGAACTAAAGTCCTAGTTCACATTAGCATTCTTTGTGTTGTAAATTCTGCGTTTCACAAATATATGATGACATGTGCCTACCATTATAGTATCATACACAGTAGTTTTACTTTCCTAAAAATTTTCTGTGCTTTATTGACTTATTCATTGCTCTTCCTTACCTTGAACCCCTCACAACCACTGACCTTTGAACTATCTGCACAGGTTTGCCTTTTCCAGAATATTATATAGTTTCTTATATTTAGCAATATACATTTAAAGTTTCTCCATGTCTTGACATGATAACTCATTTCTTTTAATACTGATCTATTTTAATCCATTGTGTGGATATAACAGTTTATTTATCTATGCACTTATTGGAGGACATCTTTTTTATGTTTTTTTATTTTTATTTTTTTTATTAGTTAAGGTATTACAAAATGTGTCCTCATCCCCCCCCCATTAACCTCCAACCTCCCCCCCTGCCCCGCACACTCATGCTCCCATCCCCCTGTCGTCCATGTCCATTGGTTTGGCTTATATACATGTATGCAAGTCCTTCGGTTGATCTCTTCCCCTTATCCCCGCCCTCCCCTATTTTCCTTCTGGGGATTGATAGCCTGATCGCTGTTTCTCAGTCTTTGGATCAGTCCCTTTTCATCAGGAGGATATCTTATTTTAGGTCTAATTTTGTAATTCATTAAACTTAAATATATAGCATGAAACATTAAAAATTACACAAATTTTAAGATCAATATTTCAACAGAAAAACAGTAAAAATGTCTATGATAAACCCCAAAAAACTGCTTGGTTCACACATTGTTTTTCTTTTTCAGGAGTGAAAAATGGGTTTGTTTGCCTTTGGTTGGGGACATATTTCTTCATTACAACCACTAGAGGCCCAGTGCACGAAATTTGTGCACTGCAGGGGGGTGGTCCCTCAACCCGACCTACACCTTCTCCAATCTGGGAGCCTTCAGGGGATGTCCTACTGATGGCTTAGGCCTGCTCCCCGTGGTTCTCTGCTCTCTGCGGGGGCCTGCTTACCCCTTGGTGCCATGGCGAGGGGCAAGCAGGGCCCTGCTGTCTGCTCGCCGGGGGGACTGGGGCGCTGCTTGCACCTCACCCCCGTGGTGAGGGCTTAAAGGACTGGGGGATTCTGGTGGTTCTGAGGGGACTGGACACCGCCATCTTATGGCTATGGGCGCCACCATCTTTGTTGCGAAGTGATGGTCAATTTGTATATTCCATCTTTATTAGATAGGATTATCACCACCACCACTAGCTTCATTTCCACATGGGTACTTAATTGTCATGAAAATAATCATGACTGAGGGCCTGAGATTTATATAATACTATTTGAAGCTTTTGTAAAAATATATTTTTAGGTGTACATTAATGGTGGTGATCATTGCAGGAAAAGGAAAATTCAGAACTTGATTCTAAGCTCAAGCCAAAATACACAAAAAGGAAGAAAAGATCAAAGAGCTTGGAACAGAAGTCCAGCAATGTTGAGTTCAGGTAATAAACTAGGTATATACTGTCTTATCACAGTGAGTTCTATGATGGAAAATTATTTTGTTAGATGGAAGGAAAATGTGAACAGAAGCAGACTTCCTGGCAAATTGTCATTTTCATTTATAAGGCTCTGCAGATTTTATTTTCCAAGATAATAAATAATTTTCATGTCTGGAAAAGACTCAGGTATTAGTTTCTTAAACTTTCTTGAAAGTTTTGTGACAGAATATATTACACCTGCAAAACATTTTTGTTTGTTTATTTATTTATTTTTTATTTTAATCTTTATTGTTCAAATTATTACAGATGTCCCTCTTTTTTCTCCCCATAGCCCGCCTCCACCCAGTTCCCACCCCATCCCAGGCCTTTGCCACCCCACTGTCCACGTCCATAGGTACTGCATACATGCATATAAGATCTTTGTCCCATCTCTTCCTGAACCTCCTACAGCCCCTTCCTCCCAAGATTTATCAGTCTGCTCCATTTCCATGCTTCTGATTCTATTACATTCACCAGTTTATTCTGTTCATCAGATTTTTTATTCATTTGATTTTTAGATTCACTTGTTGATAGATATGTATTTGTTGTCACTTTGTTGTTCATAATTTTTTATATTTACCCTTTTCTTCTTCTTCCTCTTAAAGAATACCCTCCAGCATTTCATATAATACTGGTTTGGTGGTCATAACCTCCTTTAGCTTTTTCTTGTCTGTAAAGTTCTTTATCTGACCTTCAATTCTAAATGATAGCTTTGCTGGGGAGAGTAAACTTGGTTGTAGGTTCTTGCTATTCACCACTGTGAATATTTCCTGCCACTTCCTTCTGGCCTGCATAGTTTCTGTTGAGAAATCAGCTGACAGTCATATGGGTATTCCCTTGTAGGTAACTGTTTTTCTCTTGCTGCTTTTATGTTTCTCTCTTTGTCTTTTGCCCTTGGCATTTTAATTATGATGTGTCTTGGTGTGTTCCTCTTTGGATTCCTCTTGTTTGGGGTTCTCTGCACTTCCTGGACTTATAAGTCTATTTCTTTCACCAGGTAGGGGAATTTTTCTGTCATTATTTCTTCAAATTGGTTTTCAATATCTTGCTCTCTCTCTATTCTTCTGGCAACCCCATAATTCAAATGTTGGTATGCTTGAAGTTGTCCCAGAGGGTCCTTACACTATCTTCATATTTTTGGATTCTTTTTTCTTTATGCTCTTCCAGTTGGGTGTTTTTTGCTTCTTCGTATTTCAAATCATTGACTTGATTCTTGGGATCCTCTACTCTACTGTTGAATTCCTGTATATTACTCTTTATTTCAGTTAGTGTATGTTTAATTTCTGACTGGTCCTTTTCCATTTTATTGGCATTCTCACTAAGATACTTAAAGATCTCACTAAGTAACTCAGAGGTTTCTAGAAGATTCTTGAGTAACCTTATAAATGTGGTTTTGAACTCTATATCCAGTAGTTTGCTTTCTTCCATTTCTTTCATTTGTGATATGTTTCTTTGTCTCCATATTTTGGCTGCTTCCCTGTGTTTGTTTCTATGTATTGGGTAGCTGCAAAGTCTCCTTGAGTTTATAGAGTGGCCTTGTGTAGTAAGTGTCCTTATAGGGCCCAGTGGCTCAGCTTCCCCAGTCACCTGAGGTGGACACTCTTGGTGCACCCCTTTGTGGGCTGTGTGCACAGTCTTGTAGTTGAGCCTTGATTGCTGTTGGTATCACTGGGAGGAATTGACCTCCAGGCCAATTGGCTGTGATGATCAGCTGCGACTACAATGGGACAGCTGTGCCTACAATGGGACAGCTGTGCAGGAGACACCCTTATGGGGCAGGACTTGCTTCAGTGGGGCTTTGGTGCTCACTGAGTCTGCCCCTTGAGTGTGTCGCTTATGGATGTGAAGAGTTGTAATCTGGTATGGTCTCACACTGATCACTCAGTACACTGGCTCTTGGGTGTCCAGAGAAGTGCAAAGTCAGCCACTGCCTGGGGCCACCCAGCAGGCGCTACAGAGAGATCTGAAGATTCCTCCTCTTTGTATTGGGTTTGGAATTGCCCAGATGAGGCTCAGCTGTGAAGCAAGGCAGGCTCGTGCTTGTGCTGGCCTTGGGCCTGTTATTGATAGCTTTGGGGCTCCCTGCCCCAGCTGCAGCTTGTTTGACAGGTTTTAGGCTGAGAAAGGACAGGCCATTCATACACAAAAGCTGCTGAGCACAGCTTGGGTGGGGTTGTAAATTGGATGAGGTGGGTCTCAGGGAATCTCCAGGGCAGAGCAAACAGAAATGGCTGCCAGTCAGCACTGCACCAGGGAGGTCCCAGCACAGGACCAATGACCTCTGTGAGCACCTCCATCTGAAAGAAAGCCTCCCCTGAGTTCCTGCCCTGGTTTAGACAGTCCAGTTTCTCCACATATGTGTCTGGGTCCCCCAGGGCCTTGCCCAGTACTGGAGCTCAGAACAAGCGGGAGCTTGTTAAGTTCAGGTAGTGGTACTGGCCTTTTAAGAGGAGCAGCTGGGTCTCCAGCAGCCAGTATGTCACTCAGCCCCAATACACACTGGTTTTTTAGAGCCCATAGTTCTTACTGCCAGTAGGGACTTCTTTCCCAAGCTTTGGGACCCTGGACTCGGGGTCTGGTGTCATGCTGGGAACCCTTGCTCCTCCAGGTGGCCTCTGCAGAGGTGGCCTCCCTCCTGATTAAAAAAGCAGCACATCTGGGTGCCAGACTAGCCCGTTCCATGCCTCCACACCTCCCACCAGTTTCAATGCGCTTTCTTCTTTACCTCTCTAGTTGCAGTACTTCCACTCAGCCAGCTTCCCCACGGTTCTGGATGATAGTTGTTGTGTATTTTAGTTGTAATTTTGATGTGGTTGTGGGAGGCAGCAAGTACAGGCGTTTACCTGTGCTGCTATCTTGGTTTCTCCTGAATTCTTTTTATTTATGTTTTTATTTTTTTTAATATATTTTATTGATTTTTTACAGAGAGGAAGGGAGAGAGAGAGAGAGTTAGAAACATCGATGAGAGAGAAACATCGATCAGCTGCCTCCTGCACATCTCCTACTGGGGATGTGCCCGCAACCCAGGTACATGCCCTTGACCGGAATCGAACCTAGGACCTTTCAGTCCTCAGGCCGACGCTCTATCCACTGAGCCAAACCGGTTTCAGCCCTCCTGAATTCTTTATCTGACAAATTGCTGGCTTCCATTTCATTTAGTTATTTTTTTCTGGAAATTCCTCATTTTCTTTCATTTTGGGGTTGTTTTTTTGTTTACCCATTTTTGCTGCCCCTTTGGTACTGTTTCGTTGTAGCAGATCAAACTGCTATTTCTCCAAGACTTGTTGGGTGGCTTTGTAGTAGGTATTTTGTGGGACCTAGTGGTGCAGTCTTTTAGATATCCTGAGCTGGTGCTCTAGGGCAGCCATTAACTTTAGGTATTTGGGTTCTCCTGTTGTAGTTGGGTCTTGAATGTTATTGTCCCATTCATGGATGGAGTCTCCTCTCACGTTGGCTCTGTGGCTCACCTCTGACCATATTGTGTGAGCTGTTGTGGAGGTGCCGATTGAACAGAACAAAATACAACACAATAAAACAGGAAACAAAACAAAAACATACACGAGACCCTTACAGTACTAACAAAAGCCACTACTGGGGAAGAGAGAATCAGCAAAGAGAAAAGAAAGCAAAAACTATAGAAAAAAAGAAAGACCAAACAAAAGAAACAAAAAATTGCGCAAACAAACAAACAAAAAAACCACATAAAAGGGTGGGAAAGTACTATATAGATGCAGAGATGATATAAAGAAAATAAGAATAAAGACTTAGGGGAGTAGGGGAAGGAAAATGGTTTAAAATAAAAGAGGACAAAATTCAAAGAAAAGCAACGAAAGGAAAAGAAGAAAAAAATTGATTGAAGAGAAAATAGAGGAGAAAGCAGAGAGATGAAAAAGCAGGAGAAAAAGAGAAGATATAATCAAGAAAAAAATTGAGTAATGAAAAAAAGAAAAAATTTGAGTAAACGAAAGAAGAAAATTAGATATATGAGCAAAAAACCAAGACTAGAACAATAACAAATCAATAAAGCAGATAAATTGTAAAAGGTCAAAAAAGAAAGGAAAGAGAAAAAATATATAAAAATTATCAAAAAATAGGAAGAAAAAAGTGAAAAGGAGAAAAAGAGAAAAAAAGTAAAGTAGCATTTGTTTCAGCAGTTTAGTGTCCCATGGGAGCTCCCATTGGATCCTATCCTTCTCTCTGCCAATTCTGGGCTTCTTGTGAGGTACTTAGGTGCTAACCACTGTCAGGAACTGTCCCCCTTTGGCTTTCAGCAACCTTCTTGAAGCTCCATGTGATCCATTGATCCACAGTTTGTGTCTGTCTCCGCTAAAGTATGCGTGTTAGCAGCATGGGGCCCAGGGCTGGGTCAGCAAACTTCCAATGTTTCCCCAGGCTTCACTTTCACTTGCTAGCCAGTTGTCAATATTAATCATTCAAAAGTATGTTTCTAAAAGGGCTTTATGTGGGGTGGGTGCTGTTTAGCTTTCAGAGAGTGTGGTAGGTGTTTCCCTGTACCAGAGCTACTCCTCCATGAGTGGCTCAAAATATATTCTGCCCTTGGCTGGACATAGATCCTTGTATGGAGACCAGTGTGGTTGGCTGGAAATCTGAAGTTTTTATCAGCTCTCCCATGCGTGGAAAATACCAGTCTGGTTCCCAAGTTAGTGAGGTGGATGGTTCTTCCCCCAATCCAGTCCCAGGCACTCCTGAGATGGTTCATACCCATAGGATTTGTCTCTGCTTTTGTTTTCTCTGAAAAGGTCAAAATGCAGGGAGTGGCATGCAGGGCTCCTGAGGGTAGGACGGGCTGTATCACCTAGGGCAGGATTTTTTTCTTTTCCTATCTGTGGCTACTGGGAGTGGCTAGCTCTTCTCAGGAAAAATAGCCATTTCGGTTTGGGATCCTATGATCCTGGCTGCTGCTGTTCCACATCTTCCCACAATGCTGCCCACCCCAGCCTCTCCTTAGGCACCTCAAGTTCGCGTCTCCTTCCCTGCACCAAAGCCTTGGGTGAGTAGCTGCAAATGAAAACTCCTGATCTCTGGGTTTAAAAACAAAACTAAAAAAACAAAACTGTGGCTTTCTCTCCTATAGCCTTGTGTCTACAGGCTCTAGGCTCTCCTGCGACCAGCAGTCCTGCAGCCTTTCCTGGCTGGATATTTTGTGGGCAGCTGGTCTAGGCTCTGGTGCCTCTGGCTGTGGAGTCCAGCCTGGGTTCCAGGCCTCTATCTTCTGAGGGAACAGACCCTCCGGTAGCCAGGAGCTCCCTCCTCGCTCTCAGCTTGCTGCCCCTGGAAGCTGGCTCAGCTCCTTTTGTGACCTTGCCCGACCTAACTGGTCTCCAGGTGTTTTCTGTCCTTCCTTGATATAGCTCATCCTCAGCTGGCCCCCAGTTGGTAATTCCAGGTGAATGTTCTCCAATTTAATTGTACAGTGGGGCCCTAACTTACGAGTGTCCCGACTAATGAGCTTTTCGAGATACAAGCCGTCTCTTGGCCGATTTTTTTCTTTGAGTTCCGAGCTAAAATTCAGGTTATGAGCCAGCTTCAGATACCCCACCACTAGTTGGCGCAGCGAACATCACAGTGAACGCCACAACATCAGCCCAGCATCACGTGTCTCACTCGTTCACTTTAAGATTTGACATACGAGTAATTTGAGTTACGAGCTCCGTCACGGAACGAATTAAACTCGTAAGTCAAGGCCCCATTGTATTTTCAGTCTGGCTCTGGGATGATGTGCATAACATGTCTGACTATTTGGCTGCCATTTTCGCATCCTTTCCTGCCTAGTATGTTAATGTTCTCCTTTTGAAACTAAACCATAAAATGGGGAAGAATATTATTTTAACTACTTGTAACAGAGCTTCATTGAGAGAATAACTATTAGCTTAATGTCTTTTAATTCAGAACTTCTGACGTATGATGAAGTGGTAACTAGCAAATTTGCTATTCCTTGAATCTCTTTTTTTCCATTTTCCTTTCTTTCTTTTTCTTTCTTTCTTTCTTTCTTTCTTTCTTTCTTTCTTTCTTTCTTTCTTTCTTTCTTTCTTCTTTCCTCCTTCCTTCTTCCTCTCCCTTCTCTCCCCCTTCCTTTCCTTCCTCCTTTCTTTTGCTTTTTAAAATTTATTCTGAACTCTGCCAGGTTATTCCTTTTCACCCTCTAATCACTCTGGCAGCTGACTTGGATATGGAACAAATTGGTTCTCTAGTACTTTACTCTTAATCGTCTCAACTGTATGCTTCATTTTCAGGATTTCTGATTGGTTCTTTTTTAAAGTTTCAGTACCTTTGGTAAAGTACTCGTTTTGTTTGTTGATTTGTTTTTTAAGTGCATTGAATTGCTTGTCTGTATTTTTCTCACATCTCATTGAGTACTTTCAGTACTGCAATCTTGAAACCTCTGTCATTTATATTAGTGGTCACCAACCTTCCAGACTTCATGGACCACCAGTCCGTGGACCACTGGTTGCTCCGAAGGTTTCCTTAAACCAGCAGTCGCCAACCTTTCAGACCACTGGTTGGTGACTGCTGACTTATATCACATATTTCCATGTGTTCCGGCTTGCTTTATGGGGATTTTTCATTTTCTTTCTGATCATCCTTGTTACCATGGTTATTTATGGTATTTGCTGTTCTCCTATATAGTGGTTGGCAAACTCATTAGTCAACAGAGCCAAATATCAACAGTACAACGATTGAAATTTCGTTTGAGAGCCAAATTTTTTAAACTTAAAATATATAGGTAGGTACATTGTTATTAACTTAATTAGGGTACTCCTAAGGCTTAGGAAGAGCCACACTCAAGGGGCCAAAGAGCTGCATGTGGCTCGCGAGCCGCAGTTTGCCAACCATGGTCCTATATTAATGGCCTGCTAGGTATACAGCAGCTTTCTCTGAAGAGGTCTTTCTACTGTTTTCCAGTAGATGGCGCTGAATCACAAGATTTGATTTTTTAAATCTCTGTGATCTCCCAGACTTGACCACTGCTTCCATAAGACAGTACAGCCATGCTGTTTGGGGGTAGGGTTTGTTTTTGTCCTCACCATGATGGGACCCCTGACCTCCATGGGGTCCCACCCCAAGCACCCAACTTGGGGATCAGTCACAGAGGGAAACAGCAGTTCTACTGTAATGGCTCTTGGTTTATAGATAATATGCTCCTCTACCTGACACCAAGGGCAACAGGATTTGCGTTTTGGCAGTCCTAATGGTGGCAGGGCTCTGTGGTTCCATTTCTTTGTCTGAAACACCATTGCCCAGCCCAACAGTGGAGAGCCACATGGCAGAACCCCATGCTCTGTTAGGTGTCTGCTGGCTCAGCTTGCCCTGCTGAAAGCCCCTCCCTCCTCCCTCCCCAGCTCTCTGTTCTTCCCTGCCCAAGGAAGCGCCTGCTACTTCTGGCTTTCTTCCCTCTCCAGGCCGAGCCTCGAGCTTCTGGTGCAGGGCTGTGTCTATGGGCTGTCTGAGGTTTTCTCTCTTCTCAGCCCCCCATTACTTCCCGGTTGCCCACCAGTAAATGTTTCAATGCCCATACCTCTGTGTTGAGTAGGGAATTCTGTGTTGAATTATAGCTGGTTAACTGGTTGAAATGTCAGGGAGAGAGGCCAAGGGGATGTCTCACATTGCCGTTCCTCTGACGTCACTCTCACTTTCTTTTTTTAAACTTTATTTGTATTGTTGATACTATTAAAGATGTCTCCATCCCCCCCCCACCACTTGCCCGCCTCCACCCAGACCCTGCCCCCTTCCCTCTGGCAATAAACTTTCTCTTATGTGTAGAAAAACCAACAAACCAACAACAGCCCAAAGGTGCTGACCGTGAAGGTTCTCAACCTTCGTAATGCTGCGACCCTTTAATACAGTTCCTCATGTTGCGGTGACCCCCAATTTCATTGTTACAAATTGAACATAATTAAAGCATAGTGATTAATCACAAAAACAATATGTAATTATATATGTGTTTTCCGATGGTCTTAGGCGACCCCTGTGAAAGGGTCGTTCGACCCCCAAAGGGGTCACGACCCACAGGTTGAGAACCGCTGGTGTAGGTGAAGTCCATGTCAAAATTTAAAGTCTGTCCCACTCCCAAGTTTCCACCTGGAAGGATTAGGACAAAGAAACTCGAATAGCACAAAATGCAAAATATGGGAGCTCCATCTGAGAACCTTTGATCCTGGAGAGTAACTGAAGAGGGCTCTGGGGGTATCTTCACCTGCATCTGGAAGTGGTTCCCAGAGTCTTCAGGAGTCTTTGAGTGTCACCTCATTGCCAAAACTATCAAATGACTAACGTGAAACAATTTAGTAACGATTGGGGAGTACAGTTCTCACAGCAGTAGCAGCAGAGGGCTCTTCCTGTGGCTTTTGGAAGAGTGAGTTTATAGAATGTTGGAAGAGGTGATGTGGACATGGGGAAGGATTGGCTAGGACAGTGGTCGGCAAACTCATTAGTCAACAGAGCCAAATAGCAACAGTACAACGATTGAAATTTCTTTTGAGAGCCAAATTTTTTAAACTTAAACTATATAGGTAGGTACACTGTTATTAACTTAATTAGGGTACTCCTAAGGCAGTGATGGCGAACCTTTTGAGCTCGGCATGTCAGCATTTTGAAAAACCCTATCTTAACTCTGGTCCGTGTCACATATAGAAATTTTTTGATATTTGCAACCATAGTAAAACAAAGATTTATATTTTTGATATTTATTTTATATATTTAAATGCCATTTAACAAAGAAAAATCAACGAAAAAAATGAGTTCGCGGCGTGTCACCTCTGACACGCGAGTCATAGGTTCGCCATCACTGTCCTAAGGCTTAGGAAGAGCCACACTCAAGGGGCCAAAGAGCCACATGTGGCTCGCGAGCCGCAGTTTGCTGACCACGGGGCTAGGAGGTCAGGGATTTCCTTATAGAGCTAGCAGGCTCTATTTCCTAGGGTAAATAGCTAAAGCTGAGTTGCAGGGTTATGATTGGAGTATGTTAGGTTTCTTTGACAGGTGTTTCTCTTAAGGGCAGGGTGACTTAGGTTTAGATTTGTGATGCAGGCTAGGCCACAGGGCAGCCTCCATTTTGTGGGGACTGATACATGCGTTAACTTTCACAATAGGTACAGCGAGGAGTGTTTGTTGTAGCATAAATTCCCCCTTGGCTAATTAAGAGGTAATCAAGGATTATGGGATTGCCCATAACAATCCTAAGTAATGGGTTTACGCTAGTTTGTTTTTCTGAGTTGAAGTTGTGTTACTTATGATTTTTGTTAGGGTCTGAGGCAAGTTTGGGGCCATATTTGCTAGTGATCTTATCCCTAACAGGGGAATTTTAACTTATGTAGTGTGCATGCCAATAGAATCAGTTATGCCTCTGGTGTTTTTTTAAAAAAATAAGATTCTGTGTACTGTAATTTGGAGGTTTCTGGGTATTTTTCCCAGAGAAAAATAATCCACTGAAGTGACAGTACTTTTAAATAACTAAAAGTGTCACACAATGTAAACTTGAAACTAATATAAGATTATATATCAACCGTAAGTGGAAAATAAATTAATTTTTAAAAGAATACAGAACAATTCCTCTAACAAAGAGGGGGGAGCTCTCAATTATCCTGAATACACAGGATACATTTGTGTATGGCAGACGGGTGTAAGCCTATCCATATAAAATGTAGTATCCTAGTTGAGGGTAAACTGTATTGGGAGTATAAGTATCATTTATTGCAACAGGAGTAAGCCAGTCTGTTGTCCCTCCGGGTGAATTTCTAGGGTGAAGCTAAAAATTCAGCAAAACAGGATGATGTGTTTTCTGCAGAGAATGAATTGACTGTTGTGGGAAAGGCTCAATATTATTGTCTACTTTTGATGGGCTAGGTCTTGCCAATTGTATTACAATAATCTTAAAAGAAGCATTCCCATAATCTAAGGTCATGTTCCATTTCTAAAGGGCTTAAGGTTAGGATTAATGATATATGAGGGAAGCTTAGATACCAGAAGGGGCCTATAAAAGGGATTCTGCCTTCTGAGATGTTTAAGGGGCAGTAATTTGGAGGTTTCTTGGTATTTTTGATATTAAATTACTGTCAGCAGGGTCTGGTGGAGGTTGTTTGATCCAGCAATTAGTTAAATTCAGAGCAATAGCTATGGCCTGGGAAAAAAACATATAGGATAATTTTTCCCCCATATGTGGCAGAAGAGGACCAGAGAGGTTAAAAAATAATAGGATGAAGATAAGGGAGATGACATTAGTGTTCTTTAAGGTATAAAAGTGTAATACTAGGTGATATTACAGGTCAAAGGGACAGGATGTTGAAAAAAAATCTCATTCCGTGATCTTGGTTGGAAACTATCCACTTCTGAAGTCAGCAGCTTGTTTTGTTGTCTTGGGCAGAAGCTGTCTACTTGCAGTCAGTGACTTCTGCAGGATTCCTAAGAATCTTCAGATTAAGGCAAGCATGTCAAACTCGCGGCCTGTGGGCCTCATGAGGCCTACAATGAATACTTTTGCAGCCCAGCCAATATAATGGTATGTAAGAAACATTTTAATATAAATTTTGTAACTTAATTTTTACAAAATCCTGTTATGCATAATCTACACCAGGGGTCCTCAAACTATGGCCCATGGGCCACATGCGGCCTGCCAAAAACATTTATCCGGCCCGCTGGGCATTTTTGCCACCACTGCCTGTTGCTTAGCAGCCGACTAGTTTTTTTTTAAACTATAGTCTGGCCCTCCAATGGTCTGAGGGACAGTGAACTGGCTCCCTGTTTAAAAAGTTTGAGGACCCCTGATCTACACTAATAAAAGAGAAAGATGCAAATTGGCTGTACCTTTGCGATGCCCACCAGCCAATCAGGAGTGAGTATGCAAATCAACCCAACAATGATGGCAGGTTAATTTGCATATGCAGGCGCCGAGCAGCTGAGGGCAGGGTGGCCGCTTGCGCGCACGCTGGCACCAAGCAGCCTGGGTCCCAGGGACACCTGTCCCTGGGACCCAGGCCGCTCTGAACCTGTAGGCCCACGCGTAGGCCCGAAGCAGCTGGGGTCCCGGAACGACCCCTGGCCACTTCAGGCCTACATGCGCAGGCACTGAGCAGCCGGGGGTGGGGCAGAAATGCCCTCCGTGTCACCGTGGTGGGCCTGTGGGCACCGCATATGCGCTGAGTGACCAGGGGGCAGCGCGGGACAGCGAAAAAAACCAAGAGCTCAGGGAGCACCAGGAATTCTGGGAATTGCAGTTCTGGTGGCAGCCCCTGGACTGGATGCGGAAGCCCAGAGCATGGGGAGCACCAGGAATGCTGGGAATCGTAGTTCTGGTGGCAGATGCATTGTGGAATCTCCTAGACCAGTGGTTCTCAACCTGTTGGTCGCGACCCCTTTGGTGATCGAACGACCCTTTCACAGGGGTCGCCTAAGACCACCCTGCATATCCGATGTTTACATTATGATTCATAACAGTAGCAACATTACAGTTATGAAGTAGCAACGAAAATAATTTTATGGTTGGGTCACAACATGAGGAACTGTATTTAAAGGGCCAGAAGGTTGAGAACCACTGTCCTAGACACTAGAGCAGGGGTGGGCAAACTTTCTGACTCGAGGGCCACAATGGGTTCTTAAACTGGACCGGAGGGCCGGAACAAAAGCATGGATGGAGTGTTTGTGTGAACTAATATAAATTCAAAGTAAACATCATTACATAAAAGGGTACGGTCTTTTTTTTTCAATAGTTTTATTCATTTCAAACGGGCCGGATCCGGCCCGCGGGCCGTAGTTTGCCCATGGCTGCTCTAGAGCACAGTGAGCCTGGAGCAAGTTACTGTTGCGGGTGGGGGATGGAGGGAAAGCAAAGGTGAGAGACATAAGGAAAATCAGAGTGTCTAGGAAAAGTTAAAGGGAAGATATCCTGCAACTTCTAGGAAATCTCCACCAATGGAGCAAAGAATAAAAAAAGACCTCTACTATTCTGTGAACACCAAACCAAACCGGGTTGTGGTCTCAGACAATTCACTCACATGATTGCAAAGACAGACAGAAACTCCAGGATTGGAGAGGGCTCCCCTGAGGGCTCCCAGATTGGAGAGGATGCAGGTCAGGCTGAGGGACCCACCTCGTGTGCACGAGTCTTCATGCACCGGGCCCCTAGTTATTAATAACGAACTACAACAATTGCTAATGACTGATTACTATAATTGTGTTGCATTCATTTCCCTTATGTGCCTTACACACAGGTGCACCATTTCTCTCCACTAATACTAGCAGTGAATATTTTAGCAGCCGATGGCCACATCATTTAAAGTCTTAAACTGACTTGTTTGGTGTGCGTAACAGGAAATATTTCGCTTTTGGAGATTAAGAAAAATAGGTTTATTTGCGTTACGCTTATTAATTTGTGCAGTTATTCAGTGTCTGGTAAGTTAATGTTCAGGAAAGATATTAATTTTTATTAACATGTTCTATTATTTTATGTTAACGATGACTCATTTATTTCAGCCCTTTGTATTCAGCATATCTCCATTGAAATAAACCTACGTTTCTATGAAAATTGAAGCCTTCATTTTTTTTGTGGCCCACATAACTTAAACCTTGTTTATTTGGCCCATGTTAGCCTTTGAGTTTGACATGCTTGGTTTAAGGTATTCTGATGAAATGGATGTTCAGTAGTTGTGGGAGGAAGTGATGGCATCTTTTAAGTAAAATTTTTATACACGTTAAAAAAATCTAAGTATCAATACGTTGGAGTTTTACTGATATGTCACTTGTTAAAGGTACCAAGTGACAAGATATTTATCAAGTCTCAAGGGAAGGTTTACTTCTGTTGCCTGTTTCAGAAGACCAAAGCTCAAGGTGGCGGGTCCTGGACAGGATCGTTGAAAATGTACTTTGTTTCTGATTGTCACGTAACTGGAGATATTTTATGAGTCTCCTGAAATACTCAGTCACATTAGCCTGTAATTGAGTAGAATCTGGGATTGGAAGTGAAATTTCCAAATGCACGAGGCAACCTTTTATTAACATTTGGGTCCTTGAGAGGTTTGATGTTATTGTCATCAGAGCTAATGTCAGTACTTTGGACCTAGGAAGTTCGAGGGTTTTTGAGAGCTTTGATAATCATAATTCTAGAATTCTATTAATTTTCTTTAGTTTTTTTCTGATCATATGACATAAATTAAAAGTTAGAAAAATTTATTCTTTTTAAAAAATATATTTTTATTGATTTCAGAGAGGAAGAAGGAAGGCGAGAGAGATAGAAACATCAATGATGAGAATCATTGATTGGCTGCCTCCTGCATGCCCCCACTGTGGATTGTGCCTGCAACCCGGGCATGTGCCCTTGACTGGAATCAAACCTGGGACCCTTCAGTCCGCAGGCTGATGCTCTATCCACCCTGAGCTAAACCAGGTAGGGCAGAAAAATTTATTCTTATTGTCCTTTCTTTTGTAGGATTGAAGAGCAAATGTTTGTATTCCCTAATGGCCATTTCAGGAAACCTAAAGATAGTTTAGGCATGAAAGACATTTTAATAGTTTTATTATTCTGGATTTGGGATAGACAATATTGAGAATTGTTATTAGAGGAGACAAGTATAAGTCATACGTATCTAAGACAAGATATATTTATAGTTAACATTGCAAAACCGTACTAGATTATAACCAATCTAGAGCTGTATTGGAGGTGGAGCAGCAGCTATACCTCATATTAGCTAGGAGCGGGGGATATTTGTTCATTTCTGAGACTTGGACAACATTCATTCATATTTTGTGTTTCATACAAGATAACGCAGTGGTCTTTTTGTCTCCTTTTATCACTATGAGAGGAGCCTCGTTGGATGTTGTTCTGTGAATTTGTTTCTGATCACAGGAGAACTGCATAGGACTTGCTGTGAGGGCAAGGCCAGCTCCCATGTCAGGGACTATTCTTTCTCACCAGTAATATGGGACAGTGAGAGGGGAAATTGGGGATGCTGTTTAAATGTCTTACATATATTTTAAGTCTAAGCTGTTAAGCGTTACAAAGAGGCCCTCCCATGAAATCTAATGAGCATAGCACAGTTTTGAAATAGGATTTTGAAATCAGAGAGCAAGTATAGATCCAATCTGCACCTCAAGAAAGATTATTTGCAGGATTAAAAAAAAATCTACCTGGGCCCTTTTATCTCCAGTCAAACTTGAAACTAATCACCAGTTAAAGCATCGCTTCACGTTGGAGGATTTATTGACCACCGTCCCCCTCCCCCGAACCAAACACATCCTGTCTACCATTGCTCAATCTACCCTTTCTGACTTGGTGCCACTACCTGATACAAACTCCATTGTTACACATGATTTTATGAGTGTTTGTGTCCCAGATAGACAACCATAGAACTCAAGGAGAAGGATTTCTCACTCATCTTATTCAGACCTTCGACCAAAGCCTGGGACAAAGCAGTTATTTAATATGGTTTAATTGATTAATTAATTATTAATGAAAACTACTTTAACAGAAGACTCAACAGAAAACATACCGTGAAAATTTCTCCATTCACTGGGAGTATGCTGAATAAAAAGTGACAAAAGAGGAAGACTAAAGCCTTAAGTTCTTCCCTGAGGGACATTTCATAATAAACAAATTTGATACATTCCTCATCATGACTTGCTGTAAGTCCCTATGCCTGCTGTTCAGTGGTTTTACATAAAAATGTTTCCCGGTAAGTGGTTGTCATGTCCATTTTGTTGGTCCTTCAAGCATACTTTCCCATGCAGTGTTCCAAGGAAGGTATATATACAGGTACATAAAAAACTGGTGAAGAATGACTAAGCACTGTGGCTTGTACCAATGTCAATTTCCTCGGTTTTCTTTTTTGCAAAGTAAAATTTTTTTCAAACAGGTCATTTTTAAATTTTCTTTTTTGTTTTTTTGTTAATCCTCACCTGAGAATATCTTTTCCATTGCTCTTCAAAGAGTGAAAGGGAGGGAGAGGGAAACATCAATGTGAGAGAGACACATCTACTGGTTGCCTCTGGCATGCACCCTGACTGAGAGCAACCCCACAACCCAGGTACTTCCCTTTAACTGGGAATCAAAACCAGGACCCTTTGGTGCATGGGCCAACACTCTAACCACTGAGCTACCGGCCAGGCAAAATTTTATTTTATTTTATTTATTTATTTATTTTTTAAATTAAATCTTTATTGTTCAGATTATTACATTTGTTCCTCCTTTTTCCCCTCCATAACTCCCCTCCTCCCAGTTCCTGCCCCACCCTCCGCCCTCACTCCCCACCCACTGTCCTCATCCATAGGTGCACGATTATTGTCCAGTCTCTTCCCGCATCTCCCACACCCCTTTCCCCCCCAAGAATAGTCACTCCAGTCCCTTTCTATGTCCCTGATTCTATTATAATCAACAGTTCATTCTGTTCATCGGATTATTTATTCACTTGATTCTTAGATTCACTTGTTGATAGATGCATATTTGTTGTTCATAATTTGTATCTTTACCTTTTTCTTCCTCTTCCTCTTCTTAAAGGATACCTTTCAGCATTTCATATAATCCTGGTTTGGTGGTGATGAACTCCTTTAGCTTTTCCTTATCTGTGAAGCTCTTTATCTGACCTTCAATTCTGAATGATAGCTTTGCTGGATAAAGTAATCTTGGTTGTAGGTTCTTGGTGTTCATCACTTTGAATATTTCTTGCCACTCCCTTCTGGCCTGCAAAGTTTCTGTTGAGAAGTCAGCTGACAGTCGTATGGGTATTCCCTTGTAGGTAACTGAGTTTCTTTCTCTTGCTGTTTTTAAGATTCTCTCTTTATCTTTTGCTCTTGGCATTTTAATTATGATGTGTCTTGGTGTGGTCCTCTTTGGATTCCTTTTGTTTGGGGTTCTCCGCACTTCTTGGACCTGTAAGTCCATTTCTTTCACCAGGTGAGGGAAGTTTTCTGTCATTATTTCTTCAAATAGGTTTTCAATATCTTGCTCTCTCTCATCTTCTGGCACCCCTATAATTCTGATGTTGGTACGCTTGAAGCTGTCCCAGAGGCTCCTTACACTATCCTCGCATTTTTGGATTCTTTTTTCATTTTGCTTTTCCAGTTGGGTGTTTTTTGCTTCCTCGCATTTCAAATCATTGACTTGATTCTTGCGCTCCTCTGTTCTGCTGTCGGGAGTCTGTATAATATTCTTTATTTCAGTCAGTGTATGCTTAATTTCTAGTTGGTTCCCCAATATAACATCGAGGGTCTCATTAGTTTTCTTGTAGATCTCATTAAGTTTATCGGCGGCTTCTAAACAGTTCTTGAGAGACCTTAAAAGTGTGGTTCTGAACTCTATATCTTCCATTGACAATTTTGTCCTGTTTCTTTGTCTCCGCATTTTGTTATGCTTCCTTGATGCACCCCCTAGTGGTCTTTGTTCGTGGTCTTATAGTTAAATTTTGATTGTTGTAGCTAATTCCAGGGAGGGTTTGACCTCCAGGCCAAGTGGCTATGAGAATCAGCTGTGTCCGCAGTGAGAGAACTTCTGTCCTCTAGGGAGGTGCTAATCTGGCGTTTGCCTGAGGCTATCTGGCAAATGCCTCTGTGCAGGGCTTGGGCTGGGCGGGTCGCACAGGATCAACAGGGTGGGCCTGAGAGAGCAGTGATGGCGGCTCTCAGTCCTGTCCCCAGGGGCTCTGCCTCTCTGAGTCCCAGCACCCGCTGCAAAGCTCGGAGAGAAAGCTGCACTCGCTCTGACCGAAGCCAGGCAGACCCGCTTCTCCCGTTTGAGTCTGGGTCCCTAAAGACTCGCCCGGATCTGGAGCTCAGAGTCTGCGACTCCCTCCCGATTGAAAACGCCAACCGCGCCCTCCGCCGCCAGCCTGCTCCGCGCACTCCGCACCTCAGAATTTGACTTCAGCACTGCGCCTCCTCTGAGTGTCCGTATGCGTTTCTCTTTCCTCCTAGTTGTAGGACTTCCACTCAGCCAGCGTTCCAGTGGTTCTGGGTGATGTCCCTCCGTCTTTTAGTTTCACTTTTGAAGTAGTTGTTCAAAGCAGCAAACTCCGGCGTTAACCTATGCCGCCATCTTGGTCCAAAATTTTATTTTTCAATTACAGTTTACATTCAATATTATTTTGTGTTACAATATAGTGGTTAGACAATCACATACTTTTTGTGTTCCCCACAATATTTCTAGTACCCACCTGGTACCATACATAGTTATTACAATATTAGAGGCCCGGTGCACAGATTTGTGCACTGGTGGGGTCCCTTGGCCTGGCCTGTGGGGATCAGGCTGAAACCATCTCTCTGACATCCCCCTAAGGGTCCCAGATTGCCAGAGGGTGCAGGCTAGGGTGAGGGATCCCACCGGTGCACGATTGGGGCTGGGGAGGGACCCCGGGAGGGCTCCAGGGCCATCTTGCCCAATCCGGATCGGCCAGACCCCAGCAGCAAGCTAACCTACCAGTCGAAGCATCTGCCCCCTGGTGGTCAGTGCACATCGTAGCGATATAGGATTATTGACTATATTCCCTATGTTGTACTTTACATCTCCATGACTATTTTATAACTATCAATGTGTACTTCTCAATCCCTTCATCTTTTTCACCCAGTCCCTCAACTTCCCTCTCCTCTGGCAACCATCCGTCTGTTCTCTGTATCTATGAGTCTGTTTCTGTTGTGTATGTTCATTTATAATGTTCTTTCTTTCTTTATTTTTTAAAATATATTTTATTGATTTTTTACAGAGAGGAAGGGAAAGGGATAGAGAGTTAGAAACATCGATGAGAGAGAAACATCGATCAGCTGCCTCCTGAACACCCCCAACTGGGGATGTGCCCGCAACCAAGGTACATGCCTTTGACCGGAATCGAACCTGGGACCCTTCAGTCCGCAGGCCGACGCTCTATCCACTGAGCCAAACTGGTTAGGGCCATTTATAGTGTTCTTTAGATTTCACCTATAAGTGAAATCATGTGGTATTTGTCTCTCTCTGACTGACTTATTTCACTTATCATACCAGGTCCATCCATGTTGTTGCAAGTGGTAAGATTTCATTCCTTTTTATGGCCAAATAATATTCCATTGATTATGTACCACCACTTCTTTATCCACTTGGATATTGTAAATATGGTGCATATGTTCTTTCAAATTAGTGTTTTGGATGTCTTTGGATATATACCCAGAAGTGGAATCACTGGGTCATAAGACAGTTTCATTTTAATTTCTGGAGATTTTTCCATACTGTTTCCCACCGTGGCTGCACCCGTCTGCATTCCCAATAATACACAAGGGTTCCCTTTTCACCATGCCCTTGCCAGCACGTGTTTGTAATTTCCTGGTTTTTTAAAGTCACGTTTCTCACTATGTAGTCTTTTCTACCTCTTGTTTTTTAAAATTGAAGTATAATTGACATATAATATTAGTTTCAGATGTTCAATATGATTCAGTATTTACATAGATTGTGAAATGATCACCACAGTAAGTCTAGTTTACATCTGTCACCATAGTTACAATTTTTTGTGTGTGGTGAAAACTTTTAAGATTCACTCTCTTAGCAATTTTAAATATGCTATGGAGTTTTATTTGGAAAAGGCAAAACTATGGAGACAGTAGAAAGATCAGTGGTGTCCAGGCGTTAGGGGATAAGGAGGGATTAATAGGCTGAGCAGAGGATTTTCAGGGCAGTGAAACTATTCTAATGGATACATTTGTCAAAACTCATAGAATATACAATACTAAACGTGAACCCTAATATAATTATGGACTTTGGGTAATAATGATGTATCAGCCGAAACCGGTTTGGCTCAGTGGATAGAGCGTCGGCCTGCGGACTGAGGGGTCCCGGGTTCGATTCCGGTCAGGGGCGTGTACCTGGGTTGCGGGCATATCCCCAGTAGGAGATGTGCGGGAGGCAGCTGATCGATGTTTCTCTCTCATCGATGTTTCTGACTCTCTCTCTCTCTCCCTTCCTCTCTGTAAAAAATCAATAAAATATATTTTAAAAAAAATAATGATGTATCAATAGAGGATCATCAATTGTAACAAATGTACTATTCTGGAGCCAGATGTTGATAGTGAGCGAGGCTATGTATGGGTGGCGGCAGGAGGTATGTGGGAATCTCTATACCTCAATTTTTTTGTGAACCTAAAACTGCTCTAAAAATAAAGTCTACTAAAAAAGGACAGTTCTTGGTTGGCTTAAATTCATAATCTTCATTACTTTTGATAATCAGCATTCCAATTTTATGTTTATTGGTTAATTACAGTGTTTTGCACTGAATATTCATCTTCTTTGCCCATTTTTATAATGGAACTTTCTCTTTTATAGATTTGCTAGACCTCTTAATGAATCTATTAGCAATTTTAGTCCATTATTGGAGGAAGGGAGAAATGGTGTTTTCAGGCGCACTGCTTTATACGAACACTTAACTATCTTTTATACAAACATTTAAGGTACAGTTCTATATACTGTAGGCTTTATACAGTGAACCACCCAAGAAATCAGCTCCTTTTTTGAAGAAAGGGCAAGATGGAATAAACCTTTTCTATCTTGCTTCAAAACATTAGGCTGAGAGCAACAAATGAGCAAACAAGACAAACTTACAGACACAGACAACAGTATGGTTACCAGAAGGAAAGGGGGGTGGGGAAGAGGTAGTAAAAGGCAAAGGGGGCCAAATATATGGTGATGGAAGAAGATTTGATTCTGGGTGGTATGCACAATGCAACACACAGATGATATAATATAGAACTACATACTTAAAAACCTATATAATTTCATTAACCAATGTCAACCCAACAAATTTAATTAAAAATTCAAAAAAGACATTAGGGGCCTACTTAGTTATAGAGAGATGGATAAGCATAGACAATACAAGGTAGAAGACAGGTCATAAGATGTGATTGGCCTAACCTCATTAGTTACCCTGGTATGTGTATGTTTGCATTAGACTTGTCTTTTATTTATTAATAAACTGTTTTTATATTAAGAAAATCAATCTATTATAGGGTACCATAGACCAAATGTTTCTGTCTCCCCCCATTCCTATGTTGAAACCTAATTTCCCATGTGATGGTATTTGGAGGTGGGGTCTTTAGAGGTGATTAGGTCACAAGGATGGAGCCCTCATGAATGGGATTAGTGACCTTATTTGAGACTCCAGATAGCTCCCTTGCCTTTTCTGCCATGTTGGGTTATAGCTAAAAGACAGCCATTTATGAACCAGGAAGTAGGCCCTCACCAGACACTGAACCTGTCAGCACCTTGATCTTAGACTTCCCAGACTGCACAACTGTGAGAAATAAATTTTTCTTGTTTACAAGTATAGTCTATGATATTCTGTTATAGCAGCCCAAATAGACTAAGACAATGGGACTTAACTATTTGTCTTGTTTATCTCTAGTTTGACTTTTTTATTGTATTTCTTTAGATATTTTTGCTAAAGCAGAATTGTCAAATTTAGCATTCTCTTATTTTACGTCTTTGGGGTTAGTATCATACTTAGGTCTGTCTTACTCTTAGACTATAAATATAAAATATTTTATAACATCACCATGCAGTCCCTCATTGGACTGCTTTCATAGTACTCATTCACACAAAGCCTTAATGGTACCATAAACCACTGGTTGTCAACTAGGGATGCTTTTGCCCCACATGGGACATTTGCCTACACGCTGGGGGTGTGCTACTGATATCCTAAAATGCACAGAATAGCCACCTCTCCAACAAAAAGTTATCCAGCTCAAAATGTCAATAGTGATGAAGTTGAAAAAATCTATAAACCACCTCTCTTTCCTGGTTGTTCAGCTCCCCATTGTTTTAGTCTTCTGAATATCATAGAATATTGAAAAGATTGAGTGAGATGGGAAAGAAAGAAAAAGGGAGGATCTGGATAAGGAAATTTTCATATGCTGGAGAAAACCATCTTTTCTCATTGGTTTTATCCTTAATTCAGTCCCTGCAATTCACTGACAAAAGCTTCCTTTTTTTTTTTTATTGATTAAGGTATTACATATGTGTCCTTATCCCCCAATTGCACCCCCCTCCCCGGCTCATGCCCTCACCCCCCTGGTGTCTGTGTCCATTGGTTATGCCAAAAGCTTAAATTTAACAAACATTATTTTATACAATACAACAGAGAAAGAGTCAAAATATGGGAGAAAAAAAACTGGTGAACATCATTAACATACTACTAAGGGACAGAAGCATGAACAGACTAATTATTATGTAAATGCCTTTATTTGAACTAATACATTGCTATCAGATTACATAATTTTTCAGAGTTAGAGTAACATTATAATCTTGGAAACTATAGCAAACAGCTTGACAAAGCAAGAGTACATAAGTCCTACATATATAATTTTTATGTTTTAGTGACCACATCTCCTTGTCTTAGGTGTAAAATTAGAAAATCTATTGTACACTTAGCATACCTGGCCTACTGCATCCTACCTAAGTTCTGAGCATACTCTCTCCTTGAAAGTGTCATATTCAACAGCATTTTAAATCTAAAGAGAGTTTGATGATACAGGTTTTAAAACAAATAAGCCGAAATTGAACCAAGTGTTTTAAGACAAAATATATGTCAACTGTTTACAGCTTGGTTATGAGGGGGAAGATGCAAATTTAAGGTACATTTTCCTCTACTTATGTTTTTTACTTACTTGAAGACCCCTTTAAAAAAGTAGCAAAATCAGCAGTCTTATTTAATGTAATCAAAATATTCTTAAATGTACAAAAAAAGGATCATGTAGAAAGAATACTGTAAAAAGATACTAATTTTAAGAATAAAAGAATATGAAAAGCTTCTATTACATTCTGCACAGCCAGTTACTTCCGCAAATTTTCAGTACTATCAAGATAAGCAAAGGCTACTCACAACCAAATACCCTCTGACCACAGTTCTTGATTAAGAACTAGCATACCGGATGGAAAGCAAAATTATTGTCTAATAATAGTCGTATCCAACTGTCTAAGGAAGTCTCAAGAGGTGGACATTCTAAGAGGGACAAAGATATATAGAGAGAAATAACATATAACGAGGGGAAATGTCAAAGGCAGCAATCTAGAAGGAGAGTAAATGATTTGGCTATGAGCACGTTTCAGGTGTGCCGATCAATCCAACTAGGACTAGGGGAAAGAGGACTTGTTTTTCTGAAAACTCTTTCCCCTGAGGGCTCTCATGAGGAGCTAGTCTTCTTAATCAAAATGAAAAGTCCTTTAAATGACCAACAGTTCCTTAAGCCATGAGCACTTCACCTGGAAATAGCTGACTTGCTAATCATGCACCTGGGAGCGAGACTGTTTTTATTCAAATTGGTTATTTTACACTCTCTTCATCCCCCTGCCCATCAAGCATGCAAACACGGTCATGACCATCTTGGGCTTTACTTCCACAAGGTCTTCAGGAAGCGCGTACACCCTGGCTCCAATTCTTCTAGCCATTGACACGGCATACCTATTTTTTGAGGAAACGAAAATTAAGATGAAAATCTTGTCAGTCAAGCACACAATATGAGACATCTATTTTCTATAATCATTTGGCTTCCACATTGAAAGTTCAAATCGGAACCATTTCACTTTTTGTTGTTTTGTTTTCGAGGTTACTCTTAAGGGACACCAGGTTTTTAAGCTCTGCCATTTGGGACTGATAACATTTATTCACTTATTTTCTCCAATACAAACTTATAGTTAATTTTGGAGCACTGACTTGATATGAAAATAAAAAATACACACACACACACACAAAATCACCAGATTGGCTGCACAATCAATGCTTTTTTTAAAGGTCATGTGGTTACATAATTTTTTTTTTACACTCTCACGTGACCTTAGAGATATGGGGTGGAAAATTATACCAGATGCAAAATCCAAGTTGCTTTGGTAGATGCAGTGAATACTTCCAAATTTCTACATGGCACATGGCCAGAGTGACTAGAGCAAGGAACAGAAAGGGCAGACAAAGGAAGGAAGGAAAGAACTGACATGCCCAGCTAGAGAAATCTGCAGAGGAGCACACCACAATGAATATAGGTGGCATTTCTAGGCGTTTATTAACAGGAATTTTTTTTGCAGTAATGCTCCTTAGCTACCCTATGAAGCCCTGCTCTGGGGTGATTTTCAATGTACTAATAAAGCTCTCATGGGTTGCCCATAAATCCAGGTCACAGTCAAGGTCTTTGGTGAAGAAGGGAAGAGACGGGTGGAAAAGATCTCAATGCTGTTGAAATGCAAGAAACTTCCAAAGCATATTTTCAGCTGAGGGTTAAGCATCCTGCCCATTTAGGGACCAAGATAATGAGCTCAACATACACAGCCAGAGTGATCTATGCATAGTAAAAAGGGTATCAGAGGATACTGTGTTTTTAAAAAGTGAGACAGAAGAATACTTTCATCTAAGGCAGATTATCCTTAGCTCATTTTTCCCTTGTAAATTTGTAGCCGAGTTGCATTAAAGCATACACTACATTATTTCTCTAATTCCCTGAAGCAACAACTGATTGAGCACCTGCTAGGTCAGGCACAATGCTAGGCTCTTATGTATTTTGTTCATTTCAAAATCTCCAAGTTCATTATTATTGTTCCCATTCTACTGATGAGGACTCTCAGGCTCAAAGAGGTTTCCCCTAGGTGACACAATTCTTAAGTGGTAGAATTTGACTGAGAATGAAGATCTGCCTGGCTCTTGCAGGACATCAGGTGGCATCCCTTACTTGGCATTATTGTGCTTGTCATCTTCTGTTAGATTGCCACTCTTAACAAGGTCATAGTTTATGCAGCCTGGCTGGATGGCGTCAATTAAATCCACAACTGCCAAACTGGAGCTGATCGTCTTGTCCTAGTGTAAAAGGAGAACAAATCTGAGAATTTTAATATGTACAAATTTCAATATGTAAAACATGAGATTACTTACATAAAGTTCCCAAAACAAAAGGCCAGAGAATTCAAAGAGAATCTTGCCATTAGCCCAATCATAATTCTCACTCACAATGAGCCAAAGGTTGTCCTTCCAAAATTACAGAGACCTTCTAACAAACATAATGTTTAATAGTCACACATGGAAATCCTTACCTTAAAACTCTGAATGGAAGTTGATTTGCCAGCTTCCCTCAATGTTTTGTTGACCCAGCTTACAATGATGTCGTCATTAGCTTTCTGACCATCTCCAAGATCTTCCAGGACATTGAGGGTATATCTAAAAGAAGAAGCCGAAGAAAAGGTCCCAATCTACTTTATGAGTAAAAATGTAAACTTTAGGAAGATGCTTCAGCTTCCATTTCTTTTATTCCTTAGGTCTGAGAAACTAAAGGTTTCAAGTAGAAGTGGGTTGCTAGTGATTTACCCTTTGCAGTAGTGGAGGTGACAGTGGGACTTAAGATTTTCAGTGTGGTTTTTTTTGTTTGTTGGTTTTTTCAAAATATATTTTATTGATTTTTTACAGAGAGGAAGGGAGAGAGATAGTTAGAAACATCGATGAGAGAGAAACATCGATCAGCCGCCTCCTGTACATCTCCCACTGGGGATGTGCCCGCAACCCAGGTACATGCCCTTGACCGGAATCGAACCCAGGACCCTTCAGTCCTCAGGCCGACGCTCTATCCACTGAGCCAAACCGGCCTCGGCAGATTTTCAGTGTTTTAATGAGCAAGCTCAACCGTCCACAGCAGGCACATTTGGTATTAGTCTGACTGTGGTAAAATCTTAAAATAAGTCCTGCTTTGGCTGGCACCCAGTCATAACAAATGTTTTTCAGCATTATAGTTAAGAGATCTTTTTTAAATGGATACATGGGATGTTCATAATTTCTTCTGGTTATTTCTATATTCATTGACTTCAGGCGAGGCTCAAGTGTATGTGTCAGGTTTATAAGAAAATGTTCACAGTTCTGTTGCCCAACTCTCAAGGAGGCATCATCTCCCACGGAACATCAAACATACTCATTACTTAAGCTCATTTCAGAGTCTAAATACAAACATTTCAAAGGTGTAGTCATTGATGTGTTTGCTTAAAAATAACAACTAGTTTACAGACCTGTATCAGAGTGAAGCTTAAACAGCCCTAATTGTGTATCATACCTTCTCATCAGCTGCCAGACCAAAGCTAAAGTCAAGGTTTGGTTCCCATCATTCAGGTCTTGCCCTCCAATGCCAACCAGGGAGAATTTGGCAGGGTGCTTCCCTAATTCAACAGCATAGTTGCAGTTTTCTAGCTGCAAACACACAAAAGTAAATGGTTAAAGATTTTCATTTGTTTAGTCTGTACATGTGTGTGATGTCAGACGCTTAGCACACAACAGTAAATAAGACACAGTTCCTGTCCACAAGAAGCTCTGAGTTAAGAGATTTCCAAACAAAAGAAACAAATTTAGAAGAAAAATAGTTGGTAACAAAGATATGTAGCAATTTAATTTTCTACCTTTTTCATGTTGGCTCCAAGTTTTGGGTATGGAGGTTTATTAACCTTACTCCAGTCAACAGGAACTTTAATTCGCTCATACAACTGTAAGATTACCAGGGCATCTTGCAGGTCACTAATAATTTAAAAATGATTTAATTAGTATTTTCAAACACTTGGCTTTTGTTCCTTAAAACCAATAACATGACACTGTCAAACAAGACATATAAAACCAGAGGTAATACCCAAAACATATATTCTATCAATCCATGCCGAAAATAGAGCTAAGACCATCCGATTCACTTAAAAGTATTTGTTGAGAGCTTACTGTTTGCAAGGCACTACTCTAGAAGCTGGGCATATAGGAGAAAAATCCCTGGCTTTACGAGAGAGAGAGAGAGAGAGAGAGAGAGAGAGAGAGAGAGAGAGAGAGAGAATGAGAATAAACAAGTACATGGATATGATTTGGGGGTGCATGCAACTCTTATGAAGAAAAACAGAACTAGGGTTAGAGTTTAGAGAGTGGCCGGTGGTGGTCAACACCTGAATCTGTTGATCTGAACCAGTGGTGTGAATACAGTAAGGGAGTGAGGCATTAGATGTAGAAAAGAACATTCTAGGCTGAGAGAACAGTGAGCACAAAGGCCCCCAGGCATCATGGATGGTCTACTTAAAGTGTTCCTTGATGATCTTTGTCTCAAATTAGGGTATCTTCTCTCCAGAAAGACATTAATGCATTCTATCACTTACAGTTGATGATATCACAACTCAACATTTTCCAATATAAATAACCACTATAAATTAATATTTAGAAAATTTTTAGAGCAGTAATTATTTGTGTAGCACCCATTCATGATGTTCATTACTATTTATAATGGCAGTAGGAAGGCTTACGCGTAGAGATGGTTTACATGGGGATTAACACCAAGAGAGTTCATCCAGTTACGGAAGGTTCTTTCTTCACGAGTTTCTCCTATTAAGAATATTAACAAATTTTATATTCATTAAACTCCTTGTATATGTGCATATAATGTCAATCAATACATAAGACTAGTTCCTCTCCAGATATAAAGGTTTTCTCCTTATGAATTTCTAAGCATTCTAAGTACATCCTCTAGAGCAGCCGTGGGCAAACTACGGCCCGTTTGAAATGAATAAAACGAAAAAAAAAAAAAGACCGCACCCTTTTATGTAATGATGTTTACTTTGAATTTATATTAGTTCACACAAACACTCCATCCATGCTTTTGTTCCGGCCCTCCGGTCCAGTTTAAGAACCCATTGTGGCCCTTGAGTCAAAAAGTTTGCCCACCCCTGGTCTAGACACATGCTTATTTTTAAAATTTGTTCATTTACTTTAAAATGAAAGAACAGGACCTTATTATAACCAGTTAAGCAATTTAGACATTTAGGAACTTTTTATAAACTCCCACTCTCCTTTAATTCTTCTCCAATGTCGCTCAAGTCACCATACTTCAAAGTAACTGATGTTATCAAGTGTAGTTTGAATCTTAAAAATTTGCTCTGGTCATATGAATCTATATTCATATTAATTTACACCTTTCCTCTACCCATTTTTATTTTTTAACTTTTAAAAAACTTTAATGAATTTATTGGGATGATATTGGTTAATACAAATATAGGTTTCGGGTACACAATTCTATAATACATCACTGGTATATTGTATTGTATGTTCACTAAACTACACGACTGCTTCTTTTTACACACCTATATTAAAGCAACAAATTACTTGAAATGTCAAAAGCATAAAATTTAAATATTTTATAGTAATGCCAATGGAAATTCAACAACTGCTATTTACATTTGTTATTTTTTCAATACTATACTTTATATATATATGAATGACCTGGAAAAGGTAAACTGCTTTCCCCAAAGTTAAACAAATAATTACTACACATTATTACTATTTTTTTGAGTAGATACGTGTGAAAGAAATGGGGGGTCTAGTTCCAGTTAGTCTGACTGTGGAAGAATGAAACATAAGTATTGTAAATTTATAGATCAAATTTTATGCAGATGCACATTTGTCTTGTGAGACATTAAAAATGTGATCTAATTTTAAAATATTAAGATAAAACATTGGTTTACTAAAGGGACTTAAGCTAGACTACTTTAATTTTTAAAGTTCTCTCATATCACTCAGCCGGTGTGGCTCAGTGGTTGAATGTTGACCCATGAACCAAGAGATTTGATTCCAGTCAGGCCACATGCCTGGGTTGCGGGATCGATCCCCAGTGGGGGGCATGCAGGAGGCATCCGATCAATGATTCTCTCTTATCATTGATGTTTCTATCTCTCTATCCTTCTCCCTTCCTCCCTCTCTCTCTCTAAAAAAATAAATAAAAACATAAAAAAATAAAAGTTCCCTTGTATCATCCCTTTCTGTCAGCTGCCATTTTTTTAACTCAGTCTTTGAGTCTACTTCTAGCAGATGTTTGCTAAATGAAAGTGGATAAGGAATCTTAAGTCAAGATTATGAAATCATTGTGGTCTGCATATTTCCGCTCTGTAGTACCAGTCATTAGAATTTTACCTTCTAATAGAGTCCAGTCAATATCCTGGTTCTCTGGCTTAGTTAGTGCTGGATACTTATTAAACAGGTTAGCCACAAAGGCTAAGTTCAGTTTGGGGTTTCCACTGACAACATCAGCAGGGGTAACAAACTGTCTGCAACCTAATTTGTCTGCTTGTTGAAGCATACTCTCAGCTCTCTTCAAATCATCTGTTTCCTGTTGAAGTAAAAGAAGACATTTTTAAGAGGCTATACTCAAAATACAAAAATGTTTCCTTATAATGATAGGCTGTATATAAAATTCTACTTTCTCTTACCCAACATATGGTACTTATTATAAATTGTTTTGAATGAAAAAAAAAAAAAATTGGCCCTGCTGGATTTGCAGTACCTTGAAAATACCCTAGATGGCACCAGATCATAGCTCGAAGGACGGAATACATTAACCTCAACTGAAATAACATCTGCTAAACTCCATCAAGAGAAAGCTAAAACTTTTCAGAAAAGTAGGTCCTAGAGAAGGTGTAAGGCTAAAAGATGAAGGACCCTGCAAAAAAAGGAAAAGCAAAGGCTATGAGATAAATAAAATGAGCGTTTGGGGGTACAGATTAGTGGGAAATAACACTGGGTAGGAGAGATAGGGTGGCCTTAAAATGCTATGCAGGATGTTTCAGACTGAACTCTAGAGTCAATGGGAATCCTAGAAGGATTCTGAGGAGGACAGAGACAAAGAAAGGAGTGTTTTAGGAAGATCACTCAGGGAGGATTGGCTGAAGAGCTTTATCAGAATCAGGATCAGTTAGTATACTGGTGCCATTTACCCAGGCATCTGGCTTCCTCAGTGCACAGGATGGTGCCTCATTTGTATCAAGAGTGACCTGAACCGGAGTTTCATATTTAACATACAGACAGAAATATAAGCAAACAAGTCAGTTATAAATTCATTTCTAATAAGGGCAGTGTAAATGGGTTAGCCAGTGCAATCCACTCAATCCTATTGCATAATAGGCTAGAAATGTGGATTTTTAAGATTAGTACATGCATTCTATATCTAATGGGTATAAAGAATGACGACCCTAGAAACTTGACATTAAACAGGCTGGTCCAGCTCCTTACTTTGTGTATGAACAAAGTGAGATCCAATTTTGGGAAGGAAATAGTCCCTGATCATTGAACAAATTAATGGTGTAACCAGGGAACATGGTTCATGTCAGTAATTCCCCAATTGTATTTCATGGATCAGGAGTTTGTAAACATATTCATATTATTCTCAAAACAGGATAACAGATGCATATAAAAATATGTAGTCATTACATCTGTCACTGTGGTTATAATCCAAACATTTGGGAAAGGTCAGTCTCTAGTACTTATTTCCCCATGCTTGCTTTGAATATTTTATGCCATTCATTATAAACCATTACCGCCATAATTATGGAACTCACTACTGAACTCTCAAAATAAAGTCTTTCTGCCTCTGAATGATAAGTATAGCAATTAAAATTAAATACTTAAAACTGTCAATACCACTACATATATCATTATAAACACTCTTGTATTTATAAGAAATTGACAATAATTTTGTAAGATTGTAAAGTTGAAAAGAAGCACCTATACTTACATTGAAACCTGACATGTTAATATCTATCCGTGGTTCACCTTCCTTTTGTCCTTTTGGTGCAATTTGATTGAGAAGATGGAAATAGGCTTTGGAATCCTACGGATGAATTGAAAATGTCAGTGAGATCACATTCACAAAGAATGAATGCATCCTATTGTCCCATGTTTGGAAGAATATTTGCACTGAAGTTTTAAAGAATATATGGCACAAACATCTGTCTTCTAATTTAACAGACCTTTTCCCCCGAAAAGTTCATTTATCTGGTCTTATGTCTGCCTTGAAAATAGATGAACTGGATTTTGTCACAATTTTACAATTTCTTGAAGTAATCAACACAATAATGCTAGTAAACACAAAACTAGTTCTGTACCTTCACTGAATTACTGAAGTCAATAAGCTTGGTAGATAAAATAAGCAAGAAAAATCAGTGGGAGAGTAGAAATCCAGGAAGCATAGGGAAAGATAAAATAAACAGGTTATATCATTACGAAGCACAATACATACCGTACCCTATGAAAAAGAGATTAGCTGTGTTAAAGATGTATTTAATTGTAAATTTAAATGAAATTTTAACAAAATGAGCAACACTCAAGTGGCAAAATAACATTTACCCCTTTATGATCTGAATATACTTAACCCAAAAAAGCCTCTCTTTTTGTAGTGAGCTCCTGAACTCTTTCGGCACTTGAACATTTTCCCTTGAAATCCCAGTTCCTAAAACAAAGTGGCATTGCTCATATTGGGGGGATGGGCCCAGTGAATTCAGGCTGTGTGGACATTCCACAGAACACAGCTCGAAAACCATTAGGTTAGCACAAACACTTAATAGGGGTCTTCACCACACATATCAAGAAAAATTCTGCCTCTCTGGAATACCAGAGGACAGGAACTGGAGTCAAGAAGCCTTAATTGCCCTAGCTGGTTTGGCTCAGTGGATAGATAGAGTGTTGGCCTGCGGACTAAAGGGTCCCAGGTTCGATTCCAGCCAAGAGCACATGCCCAGGTTGTGGGCTCGGTCCCCGGTGTGGGGCGTGTAGGAGGCAGCCGATCAATGATTCTCTCTCATCATTGATGTTTCTATCTCTCTCCCCCTCTCCCTTCCTCTCTGAAATCAATTTAAAGAAGAAGAAGAAGAAGAAGAAGAAGAAGAAGAAGAAGAAGAAGAAGAAGAAGAAGAAGCAGAAGCAGCCTTAATCCTGCTGTATCTGAAGACCACCTTCCCAGGTATGATAGTTTGCTATTACTGGGCCTTGACAGTCCAGACAGGCTCTGAAGGAATGTTTCTCACAGTAAGCTCTGCAGATTATGTGCATCGTGATCCCCTGGGATGTTGTTCAAAATACTGATTACTGGATTCAACCCCATTCCTACCAAATATGATGACTCTCTGGGAGCTGCCCAGAAAACTGCATGGTAAACAAGCTGCCCAAGAGAGTTTGATCCCCAGTACCCTAAATTATTCTAAGCATGGGGAAAATCAGATGAGTGAAAGTCATTTCAAAGCAATTCATGAAATGCAAACCCGGGTCCTATCATTAGTGGACACAGGATTTTCCTCCTTCTAATAGTGCATGGCAGTTGTGTTAGTGCTTTCATTTACAATTACCCACAAAAGGTGCAGAGAGAATACATAACTTAATCCTATGCATTTGAGGGGAACAGGTTAAGAACAGACCCAGCGGAGTCTGTATTGACTACACTGAAAAGTGTTTTGCAGGTAAAAAATTGAACTTGAATACAGATATATTGGAAATTCCTTTTCACATGACTGAACAACTCTTTGCTTTTAAAAAATATTTTCAAAACAGGCTTCATTTAAAAATGATATTTCCTTTTGTGCATTTAAAATAAGTCTTAGAACATAAAATGTACCTATGAATGGTTTTCAGGAACACATCTGATGCATAAGTAAAATATACTGGGCCACACATGTTGTGTAAATGAAAAGAAGGGACGGGGCCAAGCGCTCTGATAATTTGGGGGCGGGGCACAATTTTCACTGATGAAATCAGTAGTGCAAATAGCCCGCTACTTCCTCTCACCGCTGAACAAATTGATATGATCACAGCCTACTGTTTTCATAGCCCTGTTGGTCAGTGACATCTGGTAAAGATCCTTGCGTTTGTTCCCTGTGTCCCAACATCTGGACTTGGGAGACAGTCCAGTCAGTTAATGAGAACTTCATGATATTTGCTATGACAATTTTGGTTCTCTCTCCTTGAGTAGCCAAGGGCACCGTGCTGCAAATGAATGCTACCGATGTCTTCCTTCACTTGCTAGTTTTCCCTACTGTTTATGTGGAGCAGTGAGCCCTAGAATTCGATTCAACACAAGGAATCTTTGCGGGCCTTTTATATGCCAGGTGTTGTGTCAGAGGTGGACTTAGTAGGAGGGCACTGGGGCAGGGGCTGAAGTAGGAGCCAGACTTATATAAGAGCTCATCAGTACTCTCAAGAACTCAATGTCTAAAGGTAGGAGCACATGACAGGAGAGGAGGCATATAAGAAAGGGGAAAGGGAATTTTGAGGTCCTCTCTCTCTTCTATGTCTTTCCTAATAGGTACACTGAGGCCTGGGAAAGGCAGTTAGGAATAGAACAGTTATGGCCCATCCTTTTATACTCCATGTGTAACAGTAAGCAGAATATAAAATGCTAGGACTATAATACTTTTCCTTTTTTCCACAAAATGGAAGCTAGACTTGGTGCCCATGCTCCTTATTTAGCTCCACCTCTCTATTGAAATCTACCATGGGGTCAAGAGGCAACAAGGCTCGGTGAGAAACTGGTAGGATTTTCCCTCTGTTAAGCTGGGGTGAAATCTCTCAAGTCCCTACAGCCCCCCAAAGTGTTATGGTTATTTGCACAGTTACAATTACCTTGATGTCAGCACTAAAGTTGTTGATTTTCTGCCAGCCTGAGTTTTCCAAATGAAAGTTTGCCCATCTAAGTAGAAGCTCTTCTGGAGACAATTTCATAAGCTCCTCTAAAGTCTCACCATCTCTAAGTAAAGCAGCCAAGGCTACAAGAAAAACAATACAAAGCCATGACCCATATGTTATAACGATAATGGTAATTATAAGTTCATTCAGTCTTTTGACACTGTTAAATAATAAAGATGCAAAAACCAGCATGATCTACTTCCTGGTTTCCAGGTACTCAGAGTCTAATAAAAGAGAAATATATAAGTAGATAATTATGAGACAGATAAAGACATTGTCTTATGAGAATACACACAAATATACAGTATTAGTTTTTTCCTTTTTTATTATTCTTCGTATTCAAAATACCAAGTAAATTAAAGCTTTTAAGATGAGCATGTTCACTTTATATCACATATTAACATAAATTGTCCTTGTTTAATAATATTAAAATTACAGATTTGGGGGATGATGTTTAAAATAGTGGAGCCTTTCACCTAACTTTTTATTTAAAGGAACATACAAACATTATGGTATTTACATTTAAGTATAATTAATTAACTCTTGAAGAGTTAAACCTATTTTTAATGGAATACAATTCAACTTTCCATTTTCCATAGCACCTAACATGTAAAGGCGGCTCAATAGTTTTTGTTGTTAAATTGATGTCAGCACTAAAGTTGTTGATTTTCTGCCAGCCTGAGTTTTGAGCTTCTTCCATCAAGTGTGGAAGAAGCAGAGGGGTTTGTGTGTGTGTGTGTAAATATTTCTACAGAAAATAAGTAGAGCTTGGATGTTTGCATAGAGCAGTGATTTTCAACCTTTTTTAATCTCCTGGCACACATAAACTAATTACTAAAATTCAGCAGCACACCAAAAACTATATTTTTTTGCTGATATGACCAAAAATAAGGTATAATTTTGATCCATTCACACCTGATGGCTATTGTTACGTTGGCCATTGTCATTTTATTTGACAATCTAAGGGAAAAGAGGCCAGTGCCCCTGACTAAATAGTTTTAAAAATTCTTGCCCTAACCGGTTTGGCTCAGTGGATAGAACCTCAGCCTGTGGACTCAAGGATCCCAGGTTCGATTCCGGTCAAGGACATGTACCTTGGTTGCGGGCACATCCCCAGTAGGGAGTGTGCAGGAGACAGCTGATCAATTTTTCTCTCTCATCGATGTTTCTGACTCTCTATCCCTCTCCCTTCCTCTCTGTAAAAAATCAATAAAACATATTTTAAAAAAATTATTGTGGCACACCCGTGTGCCTCTCGCAGCACACTGGTAGAAAACTGCTGGCATAGAGAACTGTCTAAATTCAAGCATTGTTTTATGAAGAAGTTGTGTAATCCTTATGCAATAATTAATTCCCATTAAATAAAAGAGATTTATATTGAACAAGACTGAAAGTGCCTGATTTCCGAAATGGTCTAAGCCAGACCTATAAGGCAAATTTCATTTTTCATGGGCTTCGCTTCATGCCATGTCATTTTGGCACTGAGACATTTAAGCAAGGAAAGAGGCTGCATGATCATTTGTACAGAACCCCTCCTGCTGCTCCCCATCTCTGCAAAGTCAAAGGCTAGAAAGGATCAAACAGCCTGACATCTATGCACCTAAGACCTTGTCAAAGATAAATCACTTGATTTATTACATGAGCCAATATAATTTTATTTTGTTGTCTCCTTTTCCTTTTTCAATGGACCTTGACTCCTTTAACTAGACAAACACCATTGCGAAGATGGCCAGCAATGACAGAAACTGTATTTGTTCAAATATAGGTACATGTGAGTGGACTGAAAGTACAATAAATTCTTAAAGTGCAAGTCTTGTAATGGATAAAAATGTGCAAAATAAGATTCTTGATAAACATTATGAGCCCTTGAAATACTGAGAACCCCAAATATATATTCTTCCCCAAAAGTAACTGAGGGTTGAAATGGTGATTTCTGGAATAAAATATGAATATTTGCAGTGGTGCTTACTATTTTAAACTTTATAGGGAGAGAATAATGTAGTACTTCCTTAGACTCCATCACAAGCGTATTGCACACACTTATATATTCTTACAACTGCGTGATGTGATTTAAAAACCTATGCTGTAAGAAGGACAATGTTTCTGCTGGTTTGGGAAACAGGAGACCATCAAGGGCAGGTCAGAATATTTTTAAGAGGTCTAAGCCTATGATACAATATAAAAAGAATAAAAAATAATAGGAGATGGTGCACAGTGGTAGAGCTGAGGGTGATGAAGGGGTGGGGTTTGTGTGGACAAAGCAGAAAAGAATAGATATCAAGTCTGGGGATCTTGGAAAGTTCCTTAAATTCTGTGCTTTGTGTCTTTATTGAAAAATGAATTCTAAAGTGCCAGGCAAATGTTAATTATTACTAAAGAAGGAAGTTATAAGTAGGCTATTTTCCTGAATAACTTTATAGCATTACCTTGTTAATCCTATCATCTAATCACCTCAAGACAGACAGTATGACAGTCTGCATGGTTAGAAAAAAAATAACCAAAATAATGATTGTGTTCCATTACCTTCATTCCTGCTTAATTCAATGTCAGCAAACAAACCGATCTTAATGATTTGCCAAAGCAGTCCCAAAACTAGATGAGGTTTCCCAGCCCGCAAATCCTCTGCACCAATGTTCACAACGTGACACCCAATGGCAGAAGCGGAGTTCAGTGCCAAGTTCAAGTTTTCCTGCAAGAAAGCCAATTTACACACTTGATTCTTGACCTTTACATTTTTTAAGAGTCTATTTCTCCCTTCACTGAAAACAATACTCAACCAGGAAATTAAAACCCTGTATTAGTTTCAGCCACACATGATCCACAGGAAACAAATTCCAGACAGTAGTATTAAAAGCATAGCTAAAACAAATTTCAGCCTTATTGCTATTGTCTTTTCCAGAATTCCATGGGAAGTTAACTTGGTATTTTTATTTGATCCCTTTGGAAATACTAAAGGAAAAGGCTAAGTTACTAAAGTAAGTATATCCATGTAGATTAAGTGTTGTATCTCTAAAAATGTCTAATGAGAGGTCTATTACATATAGCTGAAAGAGTTCTTGAAGTTCTCAATACCCACATCTGAAGAGGTGTTCTTGCCTGAGGAAATTTTGCTATCTGTCTACTACCTACTTAATGGAAGAGAAAAATGCTCCATTCCTTAAATATGCCAATTAAGAGCTTAAATACAGGGTGTGGCAAAAGTAGGTTTACAGTTGTGAATACCTAAATAGAGTTTATTCTTGTATTATTATTTAATAACTAGAGGCCTGTTGCATGAAATTCATGCACTCGGGGAGGGGGGAGAGCGTCCCTCAGCCTGGCCTGCACCCTCTCGCAGTCCAGTACCCCTCGCTCCTTACCACTCAGCTGCTGCTCCTTAGCGCTGCAGCGGAGGCGGGAGAGGCTCCTGCCACTGCCCCTGCACTCGCCAGCCATGAGCCTGGTTTCCGACTGAGTGGCGCTCCCAGTGGGAACACACTGACCACCAGGGGGCAGATGCTCAATGCAGGAGCTGCCCCCTGGTGGTCAGTGTGCATCATAGTGACCAGTCGTTCTGGTTGTTCCAACATAATGGTCACTTAGGCTTTTACTATATAGACTAGAGGCCTGGTGCACAAAATTTGTGCAGGGGATGAGGGTCCCCTCAGCCCAGCCTGCACCCTCTCCAATCAGGGACTGCTTGGGGGATGTCCGATCCTGGGGATTGGGCCTAAACTGGTAGTCGGACATCCCTCTCATAATCCAGGACCACTGGCTCCTAACTGCTCACCTGCCTGCCTGGTCCCCCTAACTGCCGCCCCCGCTGGCTTGGTTTCCTCTTACTGCCCCCCCTGCCAGCCTGGTTGCCCCCAACTGCCCCCCCGCCACTCTGGTCACCACATGCAGCCTGCTGCTCAGTCGTTTGGTTGTCCCTCACTAACCCCCCTGCCTAGCCACCCTGCCGTCCTGGTCGCCCCACACAACCTGTTCGGTCGGTCGTCCGTTCGGTTGTTTTGGTTGCAACGGTCACTTAGGCATATATATATATATATATATATATATATATATATATATATATATATATTACTATTTTCCATACAAACAACTGTAAACATACTTTTGCCCTACCCTATATGTTTGCTTATTTCTGCATATTTGAACCACAATATGTAATGAAAAAACATATGCCTTGGAATTAGAACTGGGTTGGAACCTCAGTTCTAACATTAATTTCGGAAAAGTTCAGAAACACTTCTGAGTTCCAGTTCTGTTCTCTGTAAAATCTGGATAACAATCCTAAACTCAGAGTTGTAAGAATTAAATGAGAAGATACAAGTACAGAGCCTATGGTCTGTAGAACAAATCCTTAAATTGTAGTTTCATAGAAGACAGAGGGGAGAATAATGCATACCTGAATGATGAAGGGTGTAAGTTTCTTCTTGTTGATTGCTCTTTCATCAATTGTATCAGGAACTGAAAGGTTGATCATTTTACTGAAACAAAATTAAAAAATGAATTGACTTATTTTTTCTTTCTTTTATTGAATGTATTGGGGTGACACTGGTTAATAAAATAATATAGGTTTCAAGTGTACAATTCTATGATACAGAGTTGATTTATTTTAAAGAGTTTGTAAATATCCAGAAATATTTTAAGGCTTATCTGTAATACTATCAACAATAAAAAGTATATGTTTTAAAAAGAAATATTTAAAGCTTATTATAGCTCTCTTGTAATCTGAAAAAAATAAATGCAATATATGACTTTTATCATGTTTATCATAAAAAAAAACTACAAACAATGCAAATTAAAAAAAAGACCAAAATGTTTACATTAGTTGGGTACTTCTGAGTTGGGGATTGGGGCCTATTTTCTCATTTTATTTTATTTTTGTATTTTCCACATTCTTTTATAAAAATGAATACCTTGGATATTGAAAAAAACTTTATTGAATAAATGTTAAAAACTGATAAAATCCCGCCGAAACCGTTTGGCTCAGTGGATAGAGCGTCGGCCTGAGGACTGAAAGGTCCCAGGTTCGATTCCGGTCAAGGGCATGTACCTGGGTTGCGGGCACATCCCCAGTGGGAGATGTGCAGGAGGCGGCTGATCGATGTTTCTCTCCCATCGATGTTTCTAACTCTCTATCTCTCTCCCTTCCTCTCTGTAAAAAATCAATAAAATATATTTTTTAAAAAAACGGATAAAATCCCACATAGAAATTGAGTCTCTTCTAAATTATATAATTTGCAATTAAAAATGCCATTTATTCACAAAGAGGTAAAATTAGGTGAGCATGAAATTCTTTCATTCACCAAATAATTATTGAGTGCTTAAATGATGAGCTCAGCACACTGTATTTGATGCATGTAATACAGTGGTGAGAGAAAGAAAGGTTGTGTTAATTAGGCTAGAATCTGTAACTTATTAGGAAGAATCTCATTTGGTAAAATTTTGAGTTAGACTCTAAAACTTTAGGTGTTTATAATATTGCCCTAAAACATGTTTTTCTGCATAAGAAAACTGATGCTACTTTCCATGCAAAATTTAAATATTGACTAAATAGTACCATATTATTTCTCTCTATTAAAACACATGGGGAGCTATTTCTTTAGTATCCATAAGTGACAAAATAGGGGATATCTTACATTTTATTTACTTTTTAAAATCCTCCTCCAAGGACATTTTTTCCATTGATTTTCAGAGAGAGTGGAAAGAAGGTTGGGAGAGAGAGAGGGAGAGAGAGAGAGAGAGAGAAGAAAGAGAAGAGCTTCCATGTGAGACACACATTGTGAGAGAGACACATTAACTGATTGCCTCTGGCTCACTGCCAGATTGGGGGCTGGGGATTGCACCTGCAACCCAGGTACTATGCCCTTGACTGGGAATTGAACCCGAGACCTTTATTACAAAAAGGAATTTTATTACTGTATACTATCATAGAAAATATATCCACTGTTCTAAGCACTCTATATGTAAGTAGTCATTTACTTAATGCTCACAACAGCCCTGTGAGGAAAGTATAATATAGAAATCATAACAGATGGAAAGTGAAATGCAAATGGGCTGGAATCTTGATTACAGTTGCATAGCTACTGAATGGCAGAGACTGAATACGAACCCAGGCAGGCTGATTATAGGGTATGCTTTTAACTCCCGTGCTACACAGCCTTTATAAATAGGCGCATCAACTGACAAAGTGTTGATAATCTTATGTCATTTCTGCCAAGATACTGTTGGCTCTGGGGTAGCAGCAGTGAGAAATGAATTTTTCAAAAATAAGTAATTGGAGAGTGAGAATTGAAGTGTAGCTTTTTATTTGTTAAATTTTCTTGATTTCAGAGAGGAAGGGAGAGGGAAAGAGAGATAGAAACATCAGTGATGAGAGAGCAACACTGATGGGCTGCCTCCTGCACACCCTCCTACTGGGGATTGAGCACACAACTCAGGCATGTGCTTTTGGCTGGAATCGAATATGGGATCCTTCAGTCTGCAGGCCAATGCTCTATCCACTGAGACAAACCGGCTAGGGCTGAATTGTAGCTTTTTTGTTTCTTTTGGAAGCAATGGTACTTTAGAATAAAAAATTACTGGCATACTTAAGTTCAACAAAGTTATAATGCTCTACCTGCTCAATGATGACAAGAAATCTGAAGCTGAGAGCTTCCCTATAAAGAGGCTCCCAGTCTAAATGGCTGAGTTTTAGATTCCCTGTTTTGGTGGTACTTTTATGGACAGACCTAGAGATGAAATGACATGGGCAGAACCAGTACAATTTTCAATTCTAACTATTTCCCAAGATGAAGCTGGAACACTATCTTTGGAAACTTGGGTATAAAATAAGCCAACATCTTACCAAAGCACAATTCCATCACCAACAGCTTTGAACAGGTCATCGGTATTTGGGTTCATTGGTATAACATGTCGGCAATCAGGATCATTTTCCAAAGCTTTGTTTATCCAGTTAACAAAAGCATATTTTTCTTCCTCTAAAATTATGTTGAATAACAAGAAGTTAGTTCATACTCTGTGTTAAATATGGCTTTAAGGCCTAAAAGAGTTGTTCAGTAATGCCGAACGTGAATGTGTCACACACATGTGGTCATCGGCTTTGGAAACCCAGACATTTGAATGCAACCCAGTGGCTATTAGGAATTATAAAACCAACAGCAACAAAAACCAGAGCAGAGTTAATTGATTCTTAGAGAATTTAGTTACAAAAATGTTGTACATTTTTATATTACTATAGAGCTCTACCATAATGAAGCTTGTCATTACACATATTGTATCATATCTCTTGCAAGCGAACAAAGCCATACAATACTTGTAATGCCTTTACAGCAAGTATTAGTCGCCAAGTCCAAATATATGTCGCAAAGGACTCCTGTATTCTTAATTAGGAGGCAATGTTGTTCTAGAGACCCTCCTTGACCTTGTAGCATGCACCCTACTGAGTTCATTGTGTTAACTTACTGCACGTGAAACTGTTACCTGAGTAGGAATGCTGTGTTCCTTCACTGGAGAGCTCTGACGTTCCTCCCAGAGCGCAAATCCCTTCTTTCCGGTTGATGGCTTTGCGAAAGGTTTTAGCAATATCACTGCTTTTCACCTCTTGGAAAATCTATTAATTGAAATATGTTGTCAATTCACAATTTTATATCAGGCAGAACAATAAGCATAGTTAACTTCTTCTATACGCTGATCACTTAAATTTTCCCCCATAGATGAGCGCTAAAAAAGGAGAACTGAGCGTCAATATAAAAAAAGGGTTTTAGAGGGAGGCAGAGAGGGGGGGGGGGGAGAGAGAAACATTGATTGGTTGCCTCCCATATGCGCCCCGAAACTGGATTGAACCAGAAACCCAAGCATGTGCACAATTCCGCCACCTTTCAGTGTACATGCCTGGGATAATGCTCGAACCAACTTAGCCGCACTGGCCAGGGCCAGACTTGGGTTTTTAAATGGTAACCGAGTACTACAACACTGCTACTGAAAACGAAGCACCAGAAAGGAAACGGCACACACTTGTCAAAACATTAAGTGCCACATGCAGTGAATCCACTTCAAGCTGAAAACTAGTGTGCGACAAAGGTGTAGGGAAACCTGTTCATGTTCTATGAACAAGGGAGGCTTTGCTCTTTTCCTGGAGAGAAGAGGTTAAAGGATCCCCGCTTCTTTAACCACAATTCTTAGTGCAAAGAAAGATGAAAATTTATGACTCAACCAAAAAACCGATTTTTGGTGTAATAGGGTAGCTCAGTAGGAGTTTGTTCAATCAAAATGTATAGAACAATAAGGTGAAAAATGTGATTAGTTGGCAGCAATATATGACTATTGTGAATAAACACAGACAAGAGGCTTTTCAGTGATTGTCTTGTTTGTACATTTAGGAAGTCCAGAGTCTCTGCACAACAAGGGACATGGCTAACTAAATTAACTTGCAAATTCTAATTGCCCAAGAGCAGGCTGTAGCAAAGCAAATGTCACAGCCTACTTGGCTGAATGAATGGACAATTTAAAGGACTGTCTATATATTCCTTAAATACTGAAATTGACCTAACTCTGAATTTGTTCCTGATCTACCAATGTGCATGGCTAAATTAGTCACTGCCAGTAAAACAAGAACAAGATGTGGCATCTCCATAAAAATTTCTTTAAAAGGTGTTTAGAACACATAAGTGCACTTATCAAAAGAAACATAAGGTCCTAATGAAAAGGTTACTGAACAAATAGAAAGTAACTCAAAGGCCTTTAGCATTACGGACAAGTACATACTCTCTCTCTCTCACACACACACTCATCTCAGGAAGTGCAGCCTACGTTTGAAATTCATAGAACAGGGTCAATCCAGGTTGTATCTGGGAGAGCGAGCATGAGAAGAAGCTGAAATCCAGCCCATGCTCCACTAGCCAGGCCTACTTGATGTCCTGCACTAGACTGTGTAAGGCAGAAAGCAGGAGTACCTTTTCTAAATATGAAAAGGTCTGGGGGGGGGGGGGCGGGGCACCTTTTTGTGATTAATCCACCTAGAGAGTGACTTTTTATAACTGGTAGAAAAGTTGCTGTTGGTGTTGTCAGCGGCCCTATCACAAAGTCATCTTTTCTTGTTACCTTTCTTTTTCTTTGTTTTTAAAGAATTTTGGGTGTTTTTGTTTTGTTTTGTTTTTTACAATTTTTTATTGATTTTTAGAGAGAGAGAGGGAGAAGGAGAGGGAAACATCTATGTGAGAGTAGAACATCAATCAACTGCCTCCTACCGGGGATTGAGCCTGCAACTTGGACATGTGTCCTGACCAGGAATCTTTCAGTGCGTGGGATGATGCCCAACCAACTGAGCTGCCCAGCCAGGGCCTGTTATCTTTCTTAAATCCTACTTTCCTTGGACTTATAAACCCAATTTTATATAGGAAAATAGTAAGCAGTAAGTTTTACAATATCAAGCTTACTCAATTTCTATAGCTGGGATTTTGTGCTATACCTGTAATTTCAGAGGTAGAATTTTAGAATAGATGCATGTGTGTGTGTGAGTGTGTGTGTGTGTGTGTGTGTATGGGGGTAGACATAGACACCCACATGCACACTAACTACTCTAAATACTGCACACAGCCAGCGAAATCACTCTCCTTTCTCTCTGGATTCCTTGACTCCTTGATTCCTGTAGTGTGAACCTAACTCATGCATTCTGGGTAATTTTCAAATTATTAAAATTATTTTTACTTATACTGATTTTTTCCATTTAACTTTAATTTGATCCAATTTACCTTTAACTTCTAAGCCAAGATTATACAATAAAACGGTTACCTGGGAATGTAGCAATCTTAACTGTGATGCATTTTGTCCCCGTATCTCCTCCTTCAATAATTATATATCAGCTCAGTGAAAAAACAATATTCACTATTCTACCTCATTCTGAACTCTACTTCATTTAGTAAAACATTGTCCAATAAATTAAAATCTAAAATGTGTAAGTTTCCTCATGACTGACATATCATCAATCACTGGAATGACAAAAAATATCCAAAATGTTACTGCCACAGAATGATTTATGAAAAATTATTTTTCTTATTACAAATGTTTTTGCTTCAAGGATCATTTTCTTCTAAAAATTAGGTTGTTGCCATGATCACAATTTCAGCTGGAAAAAAATCTAAATTTATATACACCATGGAAAAGAGAAATGAAACAAATAGTAGTAATAATAAAAATGCTGTACAATATTGTGATGCAATTACTGAATAGTTCTAAACTCCTGATGCTCAGGAATGACATTCAAACTTGCAATTAAATTAGTTAATTTTTAATTGTTTTAGAAGTTACATAACCTTCATTTTCTAAATATTTTTAAAAAACTATTACAGCCAAGCTCACATTTTCAGTTTTATATTATTTTCTCTGTTCTTTAGATTTAAAAAAATCAAAAGATAAAAGATAATTAAAGATTTATGCATCTATTAAACTGATTCACAACTCGAGAATTTGCATTTTGTTTGTGACTTTAGAAAAGAAATTGCTCCAGTGGATGACAAAGCTATTTGAGTATAAGCCTTGGTTTAACAAGAATCTCTGAAATCAGAGATAACACAAGGCCAACTACTGTGCTGGAGACTTCTCAATGAATATTTTCAAAGCTGCCCATTGTGATACTAATGAGCTCACTGTTTTCCCTCCAAGAGGAAGGACTTGCTTTATCGGGTGTGAACAAACTCCTGGTGTGCACAGCTCACTCTCAATCTATACATCTTTTCCAGTCTCTTTTATGGAATATATATGTTTCTTATTCCTTTCAAAAGTCCCACCTCCTTTCTAGCTCAGCACAGAATTAGTGGCCACTCGCCCGCCCCCCAAAAAATCCAGAGGCATAGAATTTAAAAAGGAAATATTTCAGAAAGAATTACCAAATATATATACTGTATATTGATTGGCTTCCAGGGTTAGAGGCTTGTTTTCAAAGTAGCAGGTTTACATGGGGGGGGGGGGGGATTTGTTGTAGGCCTAAACCTAGTAACAACAGCAATTTAAATGAAAAACAAAATGCTAACATGCATCAACAAGTTCATTTCTATTTGCTTATGTTAATACCTGATAGGTATAACTTCCTCTTTCTCAGATAACTGAGATCTACCCATAGGGCAGTTTGTAAGCCATTTCATTGATGACAAAGCACATGGGAGTGAACAGACATCTGGTTAAACGCCCATTACTTTCAGTACAGTCATGGTGTTGTCATTCTGAAACTTTAGGGAGGTTATTTTTATTGTCCTTCATATTTCAAATTTCTTGAATAGAAGGAAGATAACTGAAAAAAGCCATTAATCCCCTTTGTAAAGTTGGGTAAGTCACTTCCTTTTTCAGGAACCCAGGTTTGTTTGTTTTGGTTTTTTTTTAATTTGTAAAATGGAGTATAAACGTATCGATTCCTTCCTATTCTAAAATGTACATTTTAAGTGAAAATGTCCTTATTAATATTTTACTTTAAAAATTCCCTGGTGATGCCAAAATTATTAGGCATGTAACTTTTAAAGAATATACTAAGGTATATTCACATAAAGGCCAAAAATAGCTGTGCAAAATCTGCAACGTTTCAAAATGAACAAAATTGTTTCCCCAAGACAATTTTTCTCAAAGACATGTTCATAACTTTATCGTTAACAATACCCGCACACTGCAAATCTTAATGACTTAAGTCTGTTCTTTCTAGATTCAAAAATTCTGAACAGCAAGTTATATTTAAAAAACCCCAATCACAGTTAACAACTGCTCTAAGCTGCTTTAAATTCACAATAAAACATGCAGTTACAAGGTGAGCAAGTTATACAGCAGAGGACATGCAAGTGCTCATATTGCAAGTCAACTGCCACTTACTATTGGACACAGAACTCAAAACAAAAGGCTTTGGCAATAACTGGAGACAAAAACTGTGGGGAGGAAATCAGTATTTCAAAAAAAGGTGGTAAGAACTATATCATTTTAATTATGAAACATGTTTGCATTTTTAAAACAATAACAACCCTCCTCCCCAAAATGCCATCAGCTAAGTAGACATCATTCCTTAGTCAACTTGCTTCTTGAACTCTTTTGGTGCATTTAAAAGGGGATAATTCTAATTGGAGAGAACATATCAGAATTTTAGTTGCTGTGGTTACTGATGGGTATATGTTGTCATTTCAGGTGTCTTGGGGCAAAAAGAAAAAAAGAGGCTAGGAGTGCTAGGAAATTTGTGATAAATATTTGGCACTGCTTAGCTATTTGCAAATACTGCAAAGAATGTCTAATTAGATCTAGTCAAACTTGGTCTTAAATTAATAATAAATAAATAAAAATCTTAAGAGTGTTTTCTTTAGACATTCAATATTATTTTATATTATAGTTTCAGATGTACAGTATAGTGATCAGACAATTATATAATTTACAAAGTGATCCCCTGATAATTCATGTACCCACCTGGCACCAGACATAACTATTACAATATTATTGACTATATTCTTAAGGGTGTCCTTAATTGAGGGAAGAGGTAACATTTATTCTTTAACATATATCTCAAATACTTTGTCAATGAATACGGATTGAAAAATAGCCTATGTCCAGAAAATCTAGACCTCACTCGCTAGCAGCTAAAATCAACAGTGAGTGCTACACATACACTCTCCAAGCACCGAGTACAGAACAATAAACCAGGTGCTTGGGGGTCAAAAAATTAAGAAACCAAGTCCTAACACTGAATATTATTTTATGATACTAGAGAAGAACACAAGAATTTTAAATGCCTCTTCCAATGAACTGAAAAGACATGCTTCTAACTTTTAATTGTTAAAATTATCATCCTAGAGAAAATGGTACGGCTAAATACTACTGCAAGAGTAGCAAACATCTTTTTAATCAGAATGTTCAACTCAGGAAACTTCCAAGACTGTGAGTCAGGGTGTATTATTAAAATTTAGGAGCACACTGTTCACTGAGGGAGAGAGAAAGAGGACTTCAAGGATGTCATTTAGCACCTTGGAAAATGCCCTCTAATGAAGCCCTAAAAGGGACTGTTCACTTTACAAAGTGAGCAGTATGTTATATCTTTGTCAGTGCCCGTTTTCTCAATTCTTTTGTTAAGATATTTAATGGCTAAAAGAGCTAACTAAATTTAGTGGCTAGGATGAGAGAAATTTCATTAGTTACACCAGCACTAATACAATATATCTAGGAACTTAGCAAGATGGTACTTATGACTCCATAATTCCACTAGACCAGTGGTCGGCAAACCGCGGCTCGAGAGCCACATGCGGCTCTTTGGCCCCTTGAGTGTGACTCTTCCACAAAATACCACGTGCGGGCGCGCACGTACAGTGCAATTGAGACTTCGTGGCCCATGCGCAGAAGTCGGTTTTCGGCCTGGGGGAGTCTATTTTGAAGAGGCATTAGAAGAAGTGGGGGGTGTGGGTCGGTCGGGCGGTGGGAGAGGTGGCGCGGGGGAGGTACATTGTTTTGAGGTACGTTCACTGAGGTCGACCCCTTCCAACTCTCCCATCCACACTGATCTATCTGAAACAAGTATACAAGACGAGTGTGGATGGGAGGGTTGGAAGGGGTCGACCTCAGTGAACGTGCCTCAATCAGATTGAGGACGTTTTTAGCAAAGGCCAGCTTAGGAGTACACTAATTAAGCTAATAACAATGTACCTACCTATATAGTTTAAGTTTAAAAAAATTTGGCTCTCAAAAAATATTTCAATCGTTGTACTGTTGATATTTGGCTCTGTTGACTAATGAGTTTGCCGACCACTGCACTAGACAAAGGAACAATCAGTTGTAAAAATGGTGGATTTTCATTTCATACTTACATAAACAAATTCGTCAAAACTTATCTTTCCATCTTTATTTCTGTCACCATCCAGCATGAGTTTTTGAATAATTTCTCTCACTTTATATCCCGGTAATGGCATATTAGCTTCCTTGAAAAGCTCGTGAAGTTCATAGTCACAAATGAATCCATTGCTGTTGAGATCTTTATAAAAAGGAAGAGCAAACAAAATAGGAAAAAACTTTTAGAAGAAAGAAGTAAACCTATTATTTTTCTCCATTTGAGGCTCAGTTTATGAACTTGCCTAAATACAATTTTTTCTTTCATACTGTTTAGTACCTACGGTTGTTTGAAAGGGAAAAGCAAATTTTAATAGAAAGATTAGGGTTTTACATCATGTATCCTGTATATTAAACAGTGTATAAGTAGCTTTGCTTATTAAAATAGCAACCCAAATATTAAGAAAGCACAGTTGCTTAATAAAATCAGAATTAAATAATGAAGTTAATAGAACTTATTAAAAGAATACATTGTACACCAATAAAACACTGACATGGTATAAAATAATTTTTATTGTAGCTATTTGGGTGTTTTCCTTCTTCTTCCATTAGTCTAATAGAATAGTTTTATGAGTTAATGCTGTTTATATTACAAATCACACCTCAAATTAAGTTACCATTTTCAGTGCCAATTTCTTAAATTAATGTAAATAAACATTAGTCCAACACAAATATAAAGTTCATAAAAATAATTGCCGCTCTGAGTAATGCAAGTGCCTACCATGACTCTATAAATAACTTTTTTTGTGTGTGCTACTAGAGTTTTAGCAGAGTATATATCTCAGTACTGATGATGCTTAATCTGAAACTGTTAAATGAAAAAGAAAAACCCACAAAAACTGATCAATGACCAAAAGTTTATTTAAAAGGAGAGTGCTAATGTACTGAGGTTTGTGATCACTTGAGCATTTTTTTTTTTTTTTTTTTTTTTTTTTAGTAAAGAAAGTTGGGCAGCCACTATGGAAGACAGTATGGAGTTTCCTCAAAAAGTTAAAAATGGAACTCCCATTTGATACAGTGATCCCACTTCTAGGAATATATCCCAAGAAATCAGAAACACCAGTCAGAAAGGATATATGCATCCCTATGTTCATAGCAGCACAATTTACCATAGCTAAAATCTGGAAACAGCCTAAGTGCCCATCAGCAGATGAATGGATTAGAAAACTGTGGTACATCTACACGATGGAATACTATGCTGCTGTAAAAAAGAAGGAATTCTTACCATTTGCAACAGCATGGATGGAACTGGAGAGCATTATGCTAAGTGAAATAAGCCAATCAATGAAAGAAAAATACCACATGATCTCACTCATTTATGGATAATAAAGACCATTATAAACTGATGAGCAAAAATAGATACAGAGGCAGAGCAGGATCGAATAGACTGTCAAACTACAGCGGGAAGGCCGGGGAGGGCTGGGGGAGGTGGGTAAGAGATCAACCGAAGGACTTGTATGCATACATATAAGCATAACCAATGGACACAAGACACTGGGGGGGGGGGTAGGGGAAGCTGGGGGAATGTCGGGGGGGGGGTAGGGGGAAGGAGACATATGTAATACTCTCTGTAATACTTTAAGCAATAAAACAAAATTTTAAAAAAAGAAAGTTGGACTTTCACCAGCAATTTCAAATACCTACTGTTTAACAATGCTTTTTATTTTTATTCTTTATTTCCCCAGTCATTTTCATGTATATTGAATTATTATAATAAAAGGAAACAATCTGAATAGAGAAATGCCCCAAGATGATCATGGCACTGTTCAAGACAAGACAATGTTTTGTGAATAGTTAATCTAGTGGTCCATTACTTAAAAACTCTGTACCAGGTACTGTTCTTGGGATTGCAGATATTGCAACCAATGAAAGAAATTCTTGCTGTCAAAGAGCTCACATTCCAATGACAACTAATAAGCAAATATAACATGAGGTATGACTATAAAATATAATGTAATGTAAGTGCTTCGAAGAAAAAATAAAGCAAGGGGTTAGACTGGGTGCTAATTTACTCCCTCTTCCCAGGGGACATTCAGAAACTTTTAGAGACATTTTTGGTCAACACTTTGAGGAAGTTGCATTTGAATGATGACATAGGTGAGGTAAGGGAGCAAATCATGTGGGTATCTGGGGGAAAAGACTGCGGGAAGAGGAAACAGCAAATGTGACGTCTGATGTGGAAGAGTGTCTAGTTTATTTAGGGAACAGAAAAGATCCAGTATGACTTGAGCAGAGTAAGCAAAGGAGAAAGTGAGAGATGAAGTTAGGTAGCTGATCATAAAACTTCTTAAAGGCCATGAAACATAGTTTGGACTTTATCCTAAGTATTATCTCAGTGTACTTCATATTGGCCATTTTTGGCCAATTATTAAAATATTAAATATCCTTTATGAAACCATTTCCCCTGATAAAATTCGATGTTTAGTTTTTTTAAAAAAATATTTTTATTGATTTCAGAGAGGAAAAGAGAGGGAGAGAGAGAAAGTAACATCAACGATGAGAGAGAAGCATTGATCGGCTGCCTCCTGCATGCCTACACTGGGGATCGAGCCCACAACCCAAGACATGTGCCCTGACCAGGAATCGAACCGTGACCTCCTAGTTCACAGTTGACACTCAACTAATGAGCCACGCTAGCCGGGCCTATGTTTAGTTTTAATGAAGTATACTCCAGAGTCAAACAAATGTTCATAAAAATAGATGATAAAATTTTAAATTTATCAGTTAAAATCTCTATGCTTTTAAAACATCATCCCCGGGCAGGGGGTAGGGGGTGGGCTGGAGGGGGTCAATGGGGGAAAAAGGGACATGTGTAATACTTTCAACAATAAATATTTTAAAAACAAACAAATAAACAAAAAAACCCATCATCCCCAAACCACTCAACACTTCTGAAAATCACTTATTTCTTTCAAGGTAACGCTAGGGCACATCTTCACTCTCTTTGATTTGAATTTATAAAGGTCATATATCAAACACTTTATTAGTAAAGTGTTTATATGTAGAAGTTAATCCAGCAACATCTGTAGTCACTAAAAAGAACAAAGTAATCCACAAGGCACTGTGGCAGGATTTTAGCAACTTTGATGAATGAAATTCTTGGGTTTCAATACACCTTTCTCCCATGCATATACTGATGTGTTTCCTCCCATTTCTTTAAAAAGTTAGAACTGAGCTCACTGCAAGTGTGGCACAGTGAGAGATACATAGCATAGCTGGAAGGACACAGCAGAGGGAGTGCTGTGATACAGGATCAAATTTCACCTTGGCTACTAGCTTACACAATTTCTCTCTCCAGGTCTTCTCTCTCTAAGGTCTCTTTTTAGCTCTAACACACCCTGACTCTAAATTCAATACACGCAGGACTTCACAAACCACACTCACACACACCCCCACACATACCTTTTTTAATGAGATAAAATCATAATACATATTAAAAAAATATGGAGTAATATTCTGACCATTACTATACCTCATTATATAAATAAATTTCCTTCATTTTTTTCTGACACCTTTATTGAAGGAAGTAGCTTATTCTGTGCAACTATCAAAACTTTGTCCACTTTAGCAATTTCTGATAGAAAATATTGTAAAATGTATTCTATTTTCCTCTGACGTTTGAAATGACATAATCGGAGTTTAATTTAATATCCAGTTTATACCTAGCATATAACAGGTACTTAACTGTCCTTGTATTCTCAGAGATATAATAAAAGTAGAAGGTAGAAATGCTTTAAAATAAATATTGGAGAACTATAATGAATTCAAAGCTACCTGAGAGTCTAGTCCAGCCGTGGGCAAACTACGGCCCGCGGGCCGAATCCGGCCCATTTGAAATGAATAAAACTATTGAAAAAAAAGACCATACCCTTTTATGTAATGATGTTTACTTTGAATTTATATTAGTTCACACAAACACTCCATCCATGCTTTTGTTCCGGCCCTCCGGTCCAGTTTAAGAACCCATTGTGGCCCTCGAGTCAAAAAGTTTGCCCACCCCTGGTCTAGTCTATCTGGCAGTTTATTTGCAATAGAGTTGTAGGCAAAGGGGAGAACTACCACTTGGGTGAGCCCCCTCTGAAATAACCTCTCATGAGCATTAATTAGAAGCTCACTGATGTGATTAAAAGATGCCAGGAAGTAGCCACCCTAAAATATAACTAACATAAAATAACCACATGTGGAAACTCCATTTCAAAGTAAGAGTAGTAATAACAGATGCTTTAGTAACTGACAGGAACATTTTAAAGGGGGAGGGTTGGAGGAACAAGAATTGTCATTTCATGACAATCCTATTAGATTGCAAACCCCTTGATATTCTTCTTAATCTTTTTTTTTACCTCCCACCCCAATATATAGCACAGTACCTTGCATATAATAAGCAATGGAAAAAAATGATTTCTGTAGAATCATTGATTCCGAAGTAATTAACCAGGAAAAGAATGCTCTAATCTAATGAGCATTTTAAAAACAAAATTAAACAACAATGACAAAAAAAACAAAAAAGAAATAGCACTACCAGACTGAATGGCAATAACGACAGAAATATCCCTTAAATAACATTCAATCTCATTTACTTTGTTCTAATCCTGTCCCCACCCAGAAGCCTTCAGATCTGTAATTTGGTTTTCTAAGTGAACACACCCACTGAGGAGTACCCAAGTAGACAACCAGTTATGGTTGTCAGGTTCAGGACCTCTCTTGTTCTAAATGTGGAAACCTGCTTTACTGTATTAAGAAAGACAATGGACACTTGTTTAGCATGAGCAAACCTCCAGAGCAAATTGAGTACCTACTCTGTGGCAGGCACTGGGCTACATACCAGATACAGAAATTAATCAGACAGAACATCCTGGTTTGTACTTGAAACCGTGGCTTTAAAATCCTTGCAAAACTTTTGAGTCACTTAGAATATCTACCCTATATCTTTGCTGAGATGGGAGAAGAGTCACTGAACATGTGTCATTTAGTTTTACATATTTTAAAAGCTTCACCTATTTTATCAGTATATCTAGCTTTTACTACCTCCTGTGATCAAAGGCATTTTTTTCTGTTCATATTTTATTCTTTTTTTAAAAAATGGAATCTATTTGTGGACATTGGTTAATAAAATAATATAGGTTTCAAGTGTACATTTCTATGATACATGATCTATATATTGCACTGTGTGCCTAGAATTCTTAAATCACATCTTTTGAAGAAAACAATTTCAATTTCAATAAGAAGGCAGAGGAAGTCTAAAAAGGCAGCTTGCAATTAATTTTACAACATATCCCAGCTGCTAAAGTACTTGAAAGACAAAATTGGGTGCAATTATTTTTAAAGAGTTTTATGCTAATTTATGCTAATCCCCAGCCAACACACACACACACACACACACACACACACACACACACACACACACCCTTAAACAATATCAGAGATGTAACATGCTGTACTTTGAAAGGGCAGGAAATGAGATAGAACAGTGGCATTTTAGAAAGCTCCCATCATCAGTGACATTATTAAGCAGGAGCTCAGAACTAAGTTTGATGGTGAACTTTTCCTTTTCTGGGTTTGACATAAACGTAAGATTTAATAATAACCTGACCCAAAATACACAGACCTAGACTGAAAACAGTTTTAACAACTAAAAACTAAAATCACAACTGCCTGGCATAATGGCATCCTTGATGTTCTCATTCAAGGTGTAAGTACTCTGGAACCCTTTTCTGACACATTTCCCACTTCTTCACTAACTATACATTGGCATGGGGTCAGACAGGTTCTGCATTTTGAAGACTTCTGTTCCAGCAACATATAGTCAACCACCCAATAAAGTAGATACTATCATATGACCTATATCGCCTAGAGTATTCTCAATGTTTCTGTAAGCATATGTCTCAACTCGTTGGTCCAGAAAATTTGGACAGTATGGGTACACTTTAATGGGAGGCAGGAAAGAAGAAACTCCACCTACCCACTGACCAAAGTTCTCACAGAGAGTAGAGCTAAATTTCAATAAACTGACCAAGTGTTCTGATTTTTAAAAAAATATATTTTACTGATTTTCCACAGAGAGGAAGAGAGGATAGAGAGCTAGAAACATTGATGAGAGAGAAACATCAATCAGCTGCCTCCCGCACACCCCCTACTGGGGATGTGCCCGCAAACAAGGTACATGCCCTTGACCGGAATCGAATCTGGGACCCTTCAGTCCGCAGGCCTTCGCTCTATCCACTGAGCCAAACCAGTCAGGGCAAGTGTTCTGATTTTTAAAGAAAAATTACTAAACTTAAAAAATAATCCCTAAGAGGCCCCCATGCGGCACCAGAAAGGCTCATCTTTCACGCAGGCTACTGAATTATCAGGAAGGAACCAACTGTTTGTAACAACAGATTCTCTCTGTGTGCCTCCTCTCTCTTTCGTGACACATGTAGGTTCACATCTGCATTCTGTTTGAAAAGAAACCTCATTATGCTCTTCTACCAAGTATTATTTTCAATGCCAGCTAACTCTCCCAACACCCTCCCCCAAGTAACCTTAAAGTAAATAAACTTATTATGCAGCCATGTTCCTGCAGAAGTTTGAATCACACCAAGAATGCATATCCTTAAAAGGAAATGTTTTCCCTCCCCTTGCATCCTGTTATTTAAGCTATTTTAAGTACTTGTCTGGAGAAAGCTGAGCCAGAATTCAAGTGGTTTTGATTTTAGCTGCTGTTTTACACTGCCCATGTTCAGGTGGTATGTGGAGCAATCTATCACTTCAGACGCATCTTTTGGGGTGCTACTTCGTCTTATAAACCTGACAGTAAGGAAGACTGGGATTCCCTTTGACCCCCAGGTTTTGTGTGTGTGTGTGTGTGTGTGTGTGTGTTGCTTTAACCATCCTTGTCTCTGTCTAAATCTAGCATCTTTCTTTGTAAAGAGGATGCATATGTGGGTCCTCATCTGCCACACAGATGCAACCTCTTTACTAACCCACCCTGGACAGTGCTCTTTAGGACTTAAAGAAGAAAACCAATCAAGTGCAGATGCACTTCCTTTCCGAAAAGCTTGGTTTAAAAGTTCCATTTAGTTTAACCAATATATTCCACAAAATTTTTGCACTAAAAAAGACAAAAGGAATGTAACAATAATGGATTTACACACATACACACGTGACCTTACATGTCCATGAAAGCACACAATATGTTCATTTAAAATACTCAGCCAAAAGACTTGTGCAGAAGAATTTAGATTATATTCCACCCTAAAATCTAAGCAGTAAAGTCAAGCTTTCATTGGCATTAAAACTTTAGAAAAGGCAGCTGCTAAACATCTCCAGATGCTTAGCTGAACATGAATTTTGCCTTTCCCAGCTTATACCTTTTGAGGTAGCTCAGTTTAGCAAATATATGAGGTAGTTTAATGCGTCCCAGCTAAAGGTAGAATGAAGGTTCCTACCCAAGAGTTCATACTAATAGTGGATCCCCTAAGGTGGAGGTCAAGTACAGCTGAAGGCTGAACAAGGCTAGAGAGTTGAGACAGACAATCAAAAGTGTTGTCTAGCAATTCTTTTCCAACTCAAAATTTCTAGCAGGACCATCATTTTCCACTTGCTGCCATTCTCCCACCTTAAAAACACATACTAGTTCACAGCTACACACATGCTCTCATGAGTGCATTCTCACACACATGTGCTCCTGCTCTCCCCCCCCCCCACATACTCACACACCTTTTTAGCATTTGCAGAATTTTTATTGTCTTTGATGACTTTTTTTTTACACACTTTTATTCTATCTTCCATACTGTCAAAACATGGTTTTTCAAGCGATTCTAAGACCTCCATTTCTAATATTCCATCTGTAATTAACCAGATGGCACCGTGAAAGAGTACTGGCCAGTTTATTTCTTTGGTTGGGCTATAGTTTTATTTTTTAAGTCATAATTAAACAAATATGCACTGGTGTAGTTTTATTGAATACTAAAAGTAAATCAAACTAAACCACCATGTTTTTTTGTGGCATCACCCTGATGTGGTTTTTATATACTAGAGAATATCAAGTAACTTGAAACAACTCAACTTCCTGAGATGAGAAAATCTGCTATAGCTACAACCACCATAACCAACATTTCTTGGCTTAGTTTGGTGTGCAACCTCAAAGGAATATAGCCATACTATTCCTAGTCATTTAAGAAACCCCATTATTCTTTTATTTCAAAACTGCTGAATTCATTTTTTTTAAAAGCACAGTAGCTAGTGATTGCTTAGGAGAGAAAAAGTCAGATGTGTTTGCAGGATTAAAGGCCAATCAGAAAAGACTTACATTCCATAAATTGATCTTTATTCCAAGTAATCATCCAAATGATCTAGCAAAATCAGAATGTAAAAGACATTCTAGTTGGTAAATATTAACTTCCTAAGTGTTCTGAAAGTTTTAAATTATTCTTCTTTAGGAAGAACTTATGCAGCATTGCAGCATTTCAATTCAAACAGAAACATCATGAAGTAGGAACAAAGTGAGAGCCAAGGCTTCTGCCATCCCAGTGGGAAATACTGGAAACAAATGTTGAGAAAATTTAAATAATGAAATGAAAATATACTGCTGGGAGCTTAACACTAAGCAGGTGCAGAAAGTGAGTGAAAGGAGAACTTTAAACCCTAATACTCTATTTATTGCTAGTAAAGAGTTTCAAAGCACTATAAGTTGATTGAACAAAACACATGACTAGTGGTAATAATTACAGAGATTTTCCCCACACACTATGATTTTGCTGAATTTCTAAAGAGGAAAATCAAAGCTATTTTTGTTAATAGATGGGAAAAATCATATAATGATTTCCATATTTTGTCACAAATGAACTGAGATCAAGTAGTCCTCACTACTCCCAAAATAATAATTGTCCTTGACAGGAAAATAAGTTATGGAGCTTGTTTTTGACATCAGGTTTCCCTGGCCAGAGTGGCTCAGTTGGTTGAGCATCGTCCCGGGCTCCAAGCAAACCAGGTCGGGGCACATGCCCAGGTGCTTGTGGGTGGCGACCAAAGGATGTTTCTCTCTCACACTGATGTTTCCCTCTCTCCCTCTCCCTTCCTCTAAAGGGGAGAAAATGGGGGACATCTCTAATACTCTCAACAATAAAATAAATTAAAAAATAAAGTGCTTAAAAGAATAAAAAAATATTTTAAAAAATCAAGTTTTCCCGAATGAAAAAAATAAAAGGATTTCCATAACAACTTTGACAATTGCTGAGGGCTCCATAACTAACAACAACTAAAAACTACAAAGATTTTAAAAGAAAATCAAAAGATTCAGCTGGGTCTTTAAACACTTTTCTCAAAGACTACACATAAGCCTTTATTATGATGAAAAAATATATAAGTTTTATGAGCTATAATGTAGTGGCCAAAACCTTTAGTAATAAATTCCACCATGATGAAAATCTTCATAATAAAGGGCCCCTTTGGGTTTATAGTTGATAATGACAAAGTCCTACTACATGAAAAGACTATATACAATTCCTTGGGACTCAATCAATTAAATATTTATTGAGAAACTAACATGTGTGTAACACTGAACTAGATACTGAGTGGGGGAATACAAAATAATAAAATGCAAAACAGGAAGAAATTTTGGACTCCAGAATTCCTAAGTACAGCATATCTATACTAATAAAAGGGTAATATGCTAAATATACCGGACATCTTCTGGACGTCCATCTGGACAAAGCCATGGTGGCGGGTCCGAGGCAGAGGCAGTTAGGGGTGATCAGGCTGGCAGGGGAGAGCAGTTAGGGCGATCAGGCCGGCAGGCAGATGAGGGGTTAGGAGCCAGCGGTCCCAGATTGTGAGAGGGATGTCCAACTGCCAGTTTAGGCCCAACCCCTGAACCGGCAGTTGGACACCCCTGAGGGGTACCGGAATGGAGAGGGTGCAGGTCGGGCTGAGGGACCTCCCTCCCCACCCCACATGAATTTCATGCACCGGGTCTCTAGTAAGAGTAATAAGAGTCTGCATACATTAGGAATATGTATATGCCTGGTAGGGACTCCAATAAGCCATATGGTCCAATCTCTTGCCTTTGGGAAGCTGTTTGCCAACCCTAAATCCTCTAAATATAACATTAAAACAGCAGTTCCAACGATGAGACTTTCTTGTAATCCAAGCTCTAATTGATCCCTCACTTAGTACAATTAACCCTGTTTCCTCCATGGAGGTAATTGGTGAACCCTCTTTATATTGTTAAGCTTTTAAGGAACAATTAAGCTCTTTTACTGATAAAAGGTATTCCAGTTCCATCAGGTAAACATATTTAATTTATCTTCAAGTTTTAAAAAATATTGTTCACAGAAATATTTCTGTACATGAGAAAAAGGCCTGTATTCAACAGTAAACATTTATTTGAGGCAGCAAGGCCTTGAAGAATAAAAAATAGCAGTAATAAGTCATGGTCCCTACCCCAAAATTCTATTCATAAAGAAACAAATTAGGCTGTCCCCAACACTGAAAGATGAATTTGAAAAAAACAAAGTTCAAATGAAATATAATTCTAAAACAATTATAAGGTGATTTCTATAGAATAATGAGATTTTAAAAATCTTGCAGCCAAGAATTTACCTGCTGGGTTTTCATAACCAGTCTAATATCAGATTGGGTAGTAGTCTTACAGTAAATGGTATCTATGGCTGATTTTGTTTTCATACACACACACACACACACACACAAATCATGTTAGATTCTGGACAATTTAATCTTTTCTAGTTAGAATTCTGATGGGATTATGAATAGTCACTCTGGCTGGTGCTCATTATTCTTCCCAAGGCATGCCATCCTATATAATAAAAGGCTAATATGCAAATTGTCTCCTCGGGAGTTGGACCGACTGGGAGTTTGACCGCTTGCTATGACGTGTGCATACCACCATGGGGCAGCGTGTAACAAAGGAGGCCCCAGCCGGCAGCTGGAAGGCCCCGATAGACCCTGATTGCCGGCCAGGCCTAGGGACCCTACCCGTGCATGAATTTCGTGCACTGGGCCTCTAGTTACTAATAAATGCCTTCATAGAAAATATTGATCAAAAATGTACTTTTCACTAATGGGATTTCCTGCATAGGTCAAGACTAGATTCTGTTTTAAACAACAAATCACTATAATCTAACTTTATACACTTTAATCAAGGAGATACCAAGTAGTAATAGTTTACTTCTCTAAGCACACATTGACTCATCAATAGTCAGCTCTTACCATTTTCTCATTATCTCTACTGACTTTACCTGAGCACTGAGATTTTCATGTAAATACTATATATAAACTGCTTCCATAGCTGCAAAATTCTAAGACTTGCTATATGATGTTAAAGTATGATAAACCAGATGGCATATTATGCCTTCCCATCCTATATTGATGCTATAATTTAATGTGAAGGTAGAACAGCCTGCATTATGCAAAGGCACTGAAGATACATGAAAAAAGCAAGAAAGCCAAGCTAATTAGGGAAAGGGAAAGCAGCATCTGATGATCCTTTAACATTTTCAGGGGTCACACATCCCTTTGAGAATATCGTAAAAGCTCCAAATCCTCTCCTCAGAAAAATGATTCACCAAATATGATAACACCACAAAATTTGTTTAAAATTTCAGGAGCCACGACAGCCCTGATTAAGGACTGGGATCCTGAACCAAAAACCTTTGGCCATGTTAGATAGATAGTAGATATAATTATAAATAATAAAGTTTAAGTGTGGCTTTTAAAACTTTATCCCATCGATTTTAGCTATCTTGCCCTAAGGTTTAAAATTAACCACTCATATAATTTTTTAGAGAAATAACTTTAATTAGGGCCAATAAAGACTGCTTTACTATAGTTATACTATAAAAAAAACTTACCAACTTTTGCAAAGGCCTCTTTGAGTTCGTCAAGCTCATCTTTGGAAATCTGAGTGGTAGCCATCTCATCTATTTAAAGAAGTCCTAAAGAGAAACGCAAAAGGTTTCAGACTTTAAAAACTTTGTGATAAATATATTATAAGTACTCTTGTGAAATTCTCATCTTTGCAATAATTTAAACAGAAAACCAATACCATCTGAATAGATTCCCATATTAGTAGCTGTAGCCAAGCTAAAGAAAGCAAATAAATGAGAAGTTGATCATTTACCAAAAGTTACTAAAAAAATATTTCCAAAACTAAAAGTCAAAATTACATGACCAAAGATTCATGGAAAATAGAACTTTTCCAATGATCCATTTATTTTTAAATTTATCTTACTGTTTCTTTCCATTTTCCAGCTTTATTGAGATATAATTGGCATATAATGTGTAAATTTAAGGTGTAGAACTTGGTAATTTGATATATGCATACATTGTGCAATGATTAGCACAGTAGGGTTAATTAACATGTCCTTCACCTTATAGTTACCATTTTTCCATCAAGCTGCTTTAACATTGATGTTTAAATAGCACAAATTACATTTGGCCTTGATATAGAAATACACATGTGCTAATAAACATATCTTTATGCACATATCATTTGAGTTTACCCCCTTTCCGATTTGGCTAATAATTTTACATATTTCACCAATAGAGCAGGGGTTGGCAAACTCTGGCCTTTGGGCCAAATCTGGGCTGAGTATAGATAAACAAACATTTGCAGTCAATTTTGATGATAAGGCCCATTAACTTTGAACCCCAGTTAAGTGAAATGTTATCTCCCACAAATTCCATTCTTTTCATCAGTAGACCTGAATTACTTTAAAAAATGTACTTAATTATTTTATTTTAAATTTCACCAGTAAAATTTTGTGTAAACAATGTTATATCCTTGATATCAATAACATAATATTCTTGATTTTGCTTCTTGGCTCACAATATTTATGATCTGAACCTTTGCAGAAAAATTACAATACATAAAGGGGGTGTGTACCACAAGGTTAATCCCAAAATACAAACCTATTAACAATTTTTAGAAACAAGGCAATGAAAACAATTGTGTGTTGCTTTTTTGCCTCTCTTTTTACCCCCTTTAATCTTTTTAAGGACTTTTACTTTTTAGAATAGCTTTAGGTTCATAGCAAAATTGAACAAAGTAGAGTTCAGTTCTTATGTAGCTTTTTGCCCTCATACACAAGTCTCTTCCATTATCGACATCCTGCACCAGACTGGTACGTTTGTTACAACCTACATTAACACATTATAATCACCCAAAGTCCATAGTTTACATTAGGTTTACTCTTGATGTTGTACAGTCTATGGGTTTGGACAAACAATACCTAATAACATATATCCACCAGTAAAGTAGCAAAAGTTTCACTGCCCTAAATGTGTTGCCTTTTCAGAAAAGTTATTCAATGTGTTAAATTTCACAAACTCTATAGTACACAATACAAATTTGAGAACTTATATTTATCCATGTTAGACATTTTTATTGGAAGTTTAAAAACTACTCACAATCCATCTTTTTTACATTAAAGCCTGATACTCAGTAGAGAGAGGCTCTCAAGAGAGAGCTGGGCCGCATCTGTCTTTTTCACAGCCACAGTTGTCATTTCTGGAATTCATCACAGTCTCAGACACATGGTAAGGCACCAATAAAACAGTACTGTAATAAATTCATCCATTCAGCAACTATGTACCAAGCGCTACATTAGATAACTTCATAGTCATGTTCATTCCCTGAACTCTCACAACAGCCTTATGAGGTGAATATACTTACTGCCTTTTTTCTTATTATATAACTTAGGCTCGGAGGGACCACAGAACTGGAATTCAAAGACAGGTTTCTTAAATTCTTGGGGAATTTTAAAATGACCATATTATACTATTAGCTCAGTTTCCACCATAATGCAATACACACTTATAATGACCAATTAAAAGAATTAATTAAAAACAGACTTTTAAAGAACCTAAAATAGAACTTGCCTGTTCACAAACTTTCCTTACCTGTGATGTCAAGATGTCACAACTTCTCAGTAGATAAGTTGGGTAAAAACACTTTTCTGAGTGGTCTCAGGATCTATAAGGTAAAGAAAGATCTTCACTTAGCTCTGAAGTCAGGTATTTTATAGATTAAGCATAAAAAGAAAGAAAATTTTTCTTAAGCTGCAACCCAATGATAATGCTTTTAAAAAGTATTCTATACTTTATTAATATGAGGTTCAACACTTGTGATTACAAAAATACTATGGAGGATTTATTCCAATTTTCTTTATGCGCATTTTAGTAAGCATGCTTTCAATACAGAATTATTACCCATCTCAATGGATTATAGCATACAGAACAAGGGCACAGAAAGTCTGAAAGTGAGCCTGCCTCTGAAAATCCAAAACATGTGGCCTCTCCTTTATCTCTAAAAGTCCTTTCCAGTTTGGGTAGTTTGAGAGTCAGGAATAATCTAAAGTATGTGAGGTTTTTTTTAAAAAAAAAGACTTCTGATTTTATTTTCATACTACCACATCACTTCCACGCAGAAGAAAATTGACAAAGATGGTTCTGGACATAACACCGCCTGCCCCACCCTTCATTCCTGCTGACCAGTGGCTTCTGACTAAATCCTTCCACTTCTCCCCTTTGCAGTCAGCAGGGCAGAACAGGCCAGAAGTCTCTTTCCCTCTTCATGCCCCTCCAGCACACACAGACCTCTATCCTCACACAATTTTTGCCAATGTTTTAGGCATCTGTTAGCTGCCTAGTTCCTATCCTCAAGGTATTTACAATCTAGGGAAGTCAAACATATAAACAACTACAATTCAACACAAAATGAATTAGTGGCGGCAATAAAAGATACAGAAAGTGCCCTGGCAGGGTAGCTCCGTTGGTTTGACAGGCAAGGTTGCGGTTTGACCGGTGGCCTGTCAAGGCACATACACTAATCAACCAATGAGTGAGTGTCTGGATGGGTGGAACGACAAATTGATGTGGATGTCTGTCTGTCTGTCTCTCCCTCCTTCTCCCTCCCCTTCCCCCCCCCCTCTCAAAATCAAATAAATTTTTAAAAAGACCTATTCTGTCAAAAAAACAAAAAGATACAGAAGGAAAGAGGCTCTGGAAATTGTAAAGGTTAATTCCTTCTCACATAGGCCAGGAAAACAGTACTTTTGTTCCCCTTTACGCAGGTAGGAAACACTAAGATCTCATGGAAATGATTTGAAGGCACCCATATGCTTAAAAATGTATTAATACAACACAGCATTAAAAACCCCAAACTATACGTGCAAGTTTTCTAATTTCTCAGTCCTGTGTAATTGCCTCAATGAAAGCTTAAAGTGACTTCTTTACACCCGTCTCTCAGACTTTTCATCCACAGGAGACATTAAGAGGTAAAGGGAGAACTGGAACGGTATATACCCAGAACATTTCCAGGCAAGTTTGGTCCAGAATAACATAATAGTTTAAGTTAGGAGACTTTCATTTAAATATATCCAAATGTATTTATTTATAATTATTTGAAAGTAAATAACTAAATGCTACTCTGAAGTATGTGAGCTAAAACTAGAAAATACAAATGAAAGAAAATGGGGAATAAATGAATGGCTAAGTAATTGTGAGCAGTTACATAAACACAGTACAGGTAAAAAGTAGGTTTACCATTGTAAGTATGTGAAACCGAGTTTATTCCTGTATTACTATTGTGTTATTTTCCATACGAACAACGGTAAATGTATTTTTGCCCCACTCTGTTTAAGGCATAAGTTCTACTAAGAACCTTTTAAATGGGATTTATGAAAAGTTATCTCATTTGCCCTATAATTATTGACTACAGAGAATAATAGATCCTCTTCATATATAAAAATTATAAGCCTTTAGTCAAAGTAATTTAAGGAGGATGGGTCTAAAGAAAACCTGTCAGCTACTTTTTACCCAGGAATCATTTGGTTCCTTCATTAGGCGTTTCTAAATATAACTTCAAGAGAGGCCAGTAGATAGTAAAAAGGAAACAAATTTTACTCTAAATATTTCAGGACCACTTTTAAAAATAGCTAACAGCTTGTCAATATTGTCCATTCCTCACAATTTGCACATTTTTCATAAGTAATGAAAAATAAAAAGTGAAGAGGTAAAAAGTATATATTACTTGCTAAATAAAAAAGTTCAACCTCAAATTCACAGTATGTGACTTACAGGCAAAAAGAAAATGACTTTCCCCACAAAAGTGAACTTTATTTACATGGAGAGAGAGACACACATAGAGACAGAGCTACTGTTTTTTTTTTTTTTTTAAATAAATAAATATATTTTCCTTCCATTTAAACTTACCAAATGAAATACTAATCAACAGTAAAATCTCCCAGGCTCTCCGAATTTTTCTCAATTCTCTCATCTGCAAAGTACTTTGATGGGTCTCTAGCTCCTAAGCCTGCCTCCTCTATAAAGGGAAAAAGCAAACCCTCTCTCTCCCTAAACATCTGAGGCACAGGAAAAGAGATTTTCAAATAAGGCAATAAAACAAAAGCAAACAAAACCTTGTTTTTGTTTTTTTCATAAAAGGATATGGTGTACAACAGGGTTTGAATTTAGGGCGTTACCCATAGAGGAATCTTATGCCTATGAAGTCATCCCTAATTACGGAGTTTGACTAACAATACGGCAATTATGAAACCACTCCACTGGCTCATTTAACTACACTTAACCCTGAACACAAATCTTTGTTGAGAAAGGTATACCTGCAAATAAATACCTGAAACTATTACTCAAATTCTGAAAGGTATTTGCTGGGGATGAGGAGGGGGTGCCTGTTTTCCCCTAAGGTGTTTCACTTTAGGAATGCAGCTGACTGAGAAATCTATTTACTAGTCTGTGTCATTCACTACCATGTGGGCCAGGAGGCTGGGCACACACGTTGAAAAACTCAACCCAGGATAATTAAGAGTTGATCATGAACTTTATTTTTTTTTCCTTGAAATTGAAAGGCACCTAAAAGAAAATAGCAGGGGATAGATTCACCATAGACTATCCCAACCACTGGTATGACAGGTAAATAGAATTGGGAAAGCAAGGCTGATTCCTTAAATCAGAGACCTGGCAACACATACTAGTACTTACACTAGTATCATGAAGAGAGCAACAGAGTGAATAAAACATGGAAGAATACAGTATTTTACTATAAATGAAAAGAAAAACCACCAGTCACTGCCATGTGAACATTCTACAAAAAAGGTGTGTATGTATCCCCTTTCTCCATCCAAAAAAGGCAGAGCTTTAGAACACCCACACTTCACATACCTACCTATACCAACAGAAACTGCCACCCTGCCTCCTCCCTAGTTAGGCAAGTCAACAGCACTAGTCTCCATGTCAGATGGGCGTATAACATCCCGAGCTACAGCTCACCTACTCTTACTATGATTGCTCAAGCTCCAGTTCTGTGTTTCCAAATGACTTTAGATTTCAACTTGAATGTCTACCATATTCACCCACTTATTTATTTACTAGAGGCCCGGTGCCTGAGATTTGTGCACGGGGGCAGGGGGTGGGTCCTCTCAGCCCGGCCTGCGCCCTCTCACAGTCCAGGACCCCTTAGTGGATGTCTGCCTGTGGACTTAGGCCTGCTCCCCCCCCCTCCCCTGGGAATTGGGCCTAAGCTGGCAGGCAGACATCCCTCTTGCAGTCTGGGGCTCTCACAGTCCAGGACCCCTAGCTCTTACTGCCTGCCTACAGCAGAGCGGGGAGAGGCTCCTGCCACCCCTGCTGTGCTTGCCAGCTGTGAGCCTGGCTTCTGGCTGAGTGGCACTCCCCCTGCGGGAGTGCACTGACCACCAAGGGGCAACTCCTGCGTTGAGCGTCTGCCCCCTGGTTGTCAGTGTGCATCAGAGTGACTGGCCACTCCGCTGTTTGGTCGATTTGCATATTATGCTTTTATTATATAGGATACTCAAGCCGTAATTGAAGGCTTGGTAGGTGCCTGGCAGTGTTGGGTGCTGCAGATATAGAAAACGAGGATCCAAAGCCCTTCTCTTGGGGAGCTGTCTAGTGGGGAAAACAGATGGAAAAACAAAGACATAATATGAGTGCTTTCATGCTATTACAGTCATATTTACTGAGTGGTGGGTGTCAGGAAAGGTTTTCCAGAGCAAGTAACTTTTGAACTTTATCTTAGGACATAAATAAGAATACCTGAGACAGATATCACTGGTAAAGACATTCTAGGCACAGAGACAAAGAGGAGATGCCATTCTGGAGCTGGAGAAAGACAGTGTGGTTGGAGCACTGTGTCTAGGGTTTGTGACAGACACAACTGGAGCAGACAGTCAGGTCCAACTTAGAAGGGCTACAGTAAAAAACTGGAATTGACCCGCTGGCCAAAGGAGAAGGAAGCTCAGTGAGGAGGATTCCAGTCAGGAAAGTCTGATTGTCTACAATTGAACTTATTGCTACATTATTTCCCCACTTTCAACAATCTCTCCTGCTAAACCAGGTCTCCTTTTCACCTTACCCACTTTCCTCTGTCTCCAGGTCTACAAATTTGGGACTAAAATTTGGCTACAAGAAGCAAGAGGAAGGGGTGAAATAAATCACTAAGCATTCTGGATTCTTCCATCATACAATTTTATCATCTCATGTCTGGCTTACGCCAAAAGCCTTTTTAGCTAATGTATATAGTCTTGTCTCCCTCCAATGTAACCTTGACACTGCTAACTTTCTGAAGAGCAGATCTATGATATATTTCATACCAAAAAGCCCCAACTTTAAACCACAACATTCAAGGCCCTAAACTTTCTATATTGATACCTGCCAATCTTCCCAATGTTATTTCCCATTATATGCACTGTACTCTTGAATCACACTCTATAAAGATACCCCATTCCCCAAGCAGACCATGTATTTCCTCACCTTCAGGCCTTCTCTGTGGAATGCTCTTCACCAATCTCCTATCTATTCTTCAAGAGCATCTTTAAGGAAGTCTCTTCAGACTGCCCCATTTGAGACAAAAATTCTCTCTCCCAATACTCTCACAGAATTGTGTGTTTTCTTCTATTTTTTTTAATATATTTTATTAATTTTTTTACAGAGAGGAAGGGAGAGAGATAGAGAGTTAGAAACATCGATGAGAGAGAAACATCGATCAGCTGCCTCCTGCACATCCCCCACTGGGGAAATGCCCGCAACCCAGGTACATGCCCCCGACCGGAATCGAACCTGAGACCTTTCAGTCCACAGGCCGACGCTCTATCCACTGAGCCAAACCGGTTTTGGCTGTTTTCTTCTATTATAGCCAATTTTAAATATCATTTTACTCTCAGACCATATGTACCAATTTTTGAATGGGAAAATATAGTCACCACAATGATAGCATTTAATACTATTATGCAAAGTTCTTTGATAGACGATACTATATCCCATTCATCCTCATATTCCCAGCCCCTATCACAGTGTCTCCAGAGTAGGTAATAATAATAATTAAGACACTATAATAACATATCATTGTAAGTTTATATTATAGCAGCTAACATTTATGAAGGACTTATTATTTGCATGGACTGTACTAAATGCTTTATATACATTATCCAAGTTATTTCTCAGAAAACCTCTATGAACCAGGTGATATTGTTATTCCCGTTTTACAGCAGAGCAAACTGGCTTAGAGAATTTGAATAACTTTCATAAAGAAAGTCACATAGAGAGGCAGAGCCAGGTCTCAAACCCAGGTCTGCCTGACACCAAAGTCAGTATCCTCAACCATTAATGCTATATAGCCTCCTCAACAAAGACTTACTGAATGAACATATTTCACCAACAAGACTATAAACTTTATTAGAGATACAAGTGTACTCATCCCTGTATTCACCAGAGCACTTGGTGTAATGTATGGATTCAATGCATTCTCAATAAATATCATTTGAATTAAAAATAACCCACAACTAGTGCCTACAACCATTTTGATCATGTCAGTAACCCATTTTAGGAAGCTTTAATTGCTTCTGTCTAAACAGATCATCTAATCTCTGCCTGATGATATTCCAAGGTCCTCTAGAATGGTCCTACTAATCACATCTAACCCATTTTACCTTTCAACAATAGTACCTTTTATTTCATCCTGCCCCTCCTTTCCCTTTCTCCTAGTAATAACCCCCTCTCTGCGTATCTGCCTCTCACATTTATAATGCTCTCCCCTTTCTTTTTCTTCTCTCCCGATCCAAATTCTACTCAAACTTCAAGGTTCAGCAGAAGCCTCATCCTCTCCCAAATCATGTTTCCCAATGATTCCAGCTCTGCTCTTTTTCTTCAACTCCCACAGCATTTAAAATCTCGCCACAAAATTTAGCAATTTAATTATAGACTTCTGCCTCTAGTTATATAAGTGGATGTGAGGACAGTGGGGCTGGGACATCCACCATCCTATCTGATTCTGTTCACCTGCCTCCTCCACACAGATCCTCAGCCTTGGTCGAAGAAAATAATCTTCCCTAGGAAAAGAGAGATTATTCTATTATGAACAGCTCCCAAATATTTGTCTAACCACTTGATCTGCAAGTCTTATTTCAAGGTTGTTTCCCAACAACAGAGTCTAAACTTCATCTTCCTCTCTTGTACACACACAATAACCCATTGCTGGATGCTGGGTACAGAGGCATGGCTCAAAAAATATTCCAACTGCCTGCCAAGCTTCGAGGGCTGAATAATTTCCAGCATGCCCAATATCCAATGATTATTAAAATTGTATTAGGGACGAAACAAGAGCCTAGGGCAGTTAAGGGATTTTGCCCAGGATGGAGCTGTGCAGCAAATGTAAAATCAAAAGTGTATGTGTGAAGAAGGTAATTAACTACTCTTACCATAAAAACATAAACAAAAACGCCACATACCCACTGCTTTGTGGAAAGAAGGCCCATGCCTATTATAGCCTATTAAAGATAATTTAAAAGCTCCTAACAAACATGACCATGATATTCAGAAGTATGAATGGTTGCCAGGAAATGTAGATAGTGACCCCTCTCTAGCTAATACTAAATTGTTTTCATTAAAGGATAAGGGATTCACTTAATACTTTAACTGAAATCACCAAAACTATAATTGTGCAAAGCATACAGGATATAGGCAATGGGTTTAGTAAAGAGTATATACAAGGTGGGGCAAAAGTAGGTTAACAGTTGGAGTACACAAAACAATTTATTTTTGTGTTTTTATTTATTAATTGTTGCAGTATTTTTCATATGAACTGTAAACCTACTTTTGCCCCACCCTGTGTACAGTCTAAAAGTCCTTTCTTCAAAAACAGTGGTGTTAAATGGGTACTGACAATAAAACAGGCCATACTAAAAATAAAAAATAAGGGCACAGATGCTTAATTTCTCTTGTGGCACATTTATTCCTACATATGACGTGCTCGTGCTCCACTATCCTTAATATTGCTTAATTTCAGCCTCTTAAATGTTAAGTGCTGTGAATAGCCACTCCCACTGTATCAGTGCTAATAACTTAGTGTACTGTAAACATAACCAAACACTCAAGTATCTATGTGATTTACCTTTTATTTTAGGATTTCTTTTTCATGTATAAGCCATCGCTATGGTACCCAAACCTTTTTAGTGATTAGTTCGTAACCAACTGATTTTTCCCAAGGAGCATGTGGTTTGAAGTTTTGTTTGTTTCCGTCTAGAAAACTTTAATAGACTTTTGGAAAAGGAGTAACTGCAACAGCTTAAGAGGTTATATGTCTTTCTCAATTTAATGATTTGTTACTCTTAAGTCAAAACAAATGAGTCAGATTCTAAATGTCTTCACACGTGTGTGATGGGTTCCTAGTTCTGAAAGTTTAGGAAAGGTTCAAGCAGAAGGAAGAAGTGGTAAAGGATTTTACTGTTCATTATTCTAGCACCTCAGCATTATTAAAAATTGCTTACTGTTATCAACGTGACAAGCAAACTTCTATGAAAGCACTCTTCAACATGTACAGCTCACTTTCCTCAGCAAGGTTGCTTTTCAAGCCTAGATCTGGTAGTTCTACTTGACATTTCAGCTGAAAATTGGTAAAAGTATATACAGGGGACACTGCTACATAATCTTACATAAAACTAGCAGTATTTTCCCATGAGGCATTGTTATATATGCTGTTAGGCTATTCATGACTAAAGATTAAAGCAACTGGCAGATGGAACATAAGTCTGGATATATTTAGCAACTATGTTTCTACAACTCATTTAGATGAAAATAACACACACACACACAAACCTAACGTTTTAGGTTAATATAGAATACCATTTGAGAGACATTTGTGAAGTGACCTAAAATACTTTAGCTACTATTTCCATGATAAAATATGTTTCAAATTCCAAATCAATAGAGAAACAAACTTGGGAAGGCTCCATCAGTGACTAAAGGCTGACTCTACCCTTTATCCAACCACAAGTAGCAGCCTACCTATAACTGCAATTTTTGCCCTGGGTTGATCCAAGAACTTGAAGGAGAATGAAACATTAGCTTATTATTTAATGCGAAGGAGAGATTGTTATCTCCTGCATGTATGCCGCTCCGACAACCCCTGAGGATGCTTGAGAAGTATGAAGGGTTATTAAGAAGGGCAAGGGAGCCCTGCCGCGTGGCTCAGTGGTTGAGCATCTTCCTATGAACCAGGAGGTCACAGTTCGATTCCCGGTCAGGGCACTTGCCCCGGTTGTGGGCTCGATCCCCAGTGTGGGGCGTGCAGGAGGCAACCGATGGATGATTCTCTCTCATCATTGATGTTTCTATTTCTCTCTCCCTCTCCCTCACTCTGAAATCAAAATACATTAAAAAAAAAAAAAGAAGGGCAGGGGAGCAGAGATGGCCGTTATTTGCAAAGTCATGCGTGGGGGAGTGTATAGAGAATATCTACAACTAAGCAACCTAAAAAAAAGGTATGAGCTCCTTGAAAGCAGTGTTGGTACCTTGACTTTGCATCTTGGCTCACAATAAGCACCTACGAAATGTTTGTTGAATAAACTCTGATAGAGGCAATAAGAAAAGTGAGCGTAACTTAAACATTACGCAGGCGAAATAGCTGTCCATATGGTTTTAAAAATGCATACTCTATTAGAGAAAGCTGTGAACAAAATAGTCAAGGCATAATAATGTTCCCACATTTTCCCCATGCAATTGGCCTGTTAGTATGTTTTAACTATCTACTCTTGATTAATACTTCAAGCGACTGCAAAACTCTTCAAGATGTCTGCAACCTGTCCTTAAAATTTAGCTGCAAGTCAAACAGAAAGAATTTTTTCAGAAACAGTTTTTACTTGCAACAATTCTGGTAATCCAGAAGCGCATTTCACCGTTACAATACGAATCATGTACAAATTATGTTTTGACAAGCCTGGAATTTATAGACAAAAGTAACATTTAGAAATACATGTAAATTGTCCCAAACTAAAGCTATACTTAAATTTTATATTATGAAAATTTTCAATATATACCAAGGTAAGAGAAAATAATTAAACAAACACCCATAAACCCATCATCCAAAGTCTACATTTATCAGGAATTTCCCACAACTGCTTTTCTATACTCCCTTCCTGTCCCTTGTCTTCTTTTACCCCCTTCCCTTCCTCCCTTTTCCCTATCCTGAATAATTTTAAAGCAAACCCCAGACATCCCAGTATTTCATTTTCTAGAAATGCTTCTATTTTATTCTAAAATCTATCATAAGCTAGATTCTAACTGATTTTTTTAAGCACTGATACCTATGAGTCACTTAAATCCCAAAGGGCACCCAAGCCTGTGTCATTTCCTGGAGGAATATCCAATACCCATTTTAAGTAAAGTTTCCTTTCAGATTTTGTACTTTATATATATAAAAAAAGATATGATCTTAAAGCAATGGCTATCTAAAAATAAGTTAGTAACTTTTCCAATAAAAGAAACATTCAACTCAATTTAGTCAGATTGAAGACATTCTTTAAATTCTTGCCAGACAAGAATTTTGTAGATATTTAATGTACATCTTAATGACATCCTAAAAGCTCCTTTGCTTGTGATGAAGAATACTATATCAAACCCAAAGATAATAAATACTACTACTCCTTCCCGCATCTTTACAAATCTAAGGTGTATTAATTGCTTGGCTTGAAATAGTGCACTCTCCTTTTAACAAGGTCTAATCCTTTCCATAGTTCCTAAATAAATCTTGACACTTTCCAAAAATATCCAAACGTATCTGCTGCTGATGAAATTAATTAATCTTCACACCTGAGGGGTATTTCCATTCTCCTTTCCTTAGAAAATTAACAACGAAGCGAAGGGCAACACACACACACACACACACACACACACACACACACACACACCACAAGGCAGGATCAGGCTAGTTAACATGCTCAAACCAAATATTATGATGTAGAACTCAGAAATCGCTAGAGATACAATTTCAGCTTAGACTTTGAGCTAAGTTGAGAACTTATCTATTAGTCACTGAAAGTACCTTCTGCAGTGCTACATACGCTGCTTATATGGTTCTCAAATATAGAACTTGTTAATTGAAAACTAGATTATTTTATGTCATATTCCACTTTTTACTTCATACAGGTATACTAATACAACCACTCTGAGACATTACCCTTAACTCAGACTCCGGATTTATATAACTAGCTATATTGAAATAAGGAGAAATAAAACTTACAGGATCACCATGTAATGGAAAACCCTGGTGATTCTGTGAACATCAAAATCACTTATCACTACTATGTTATAAAATAACACCACCAAAATGTCACCACCAATGGTTTTCATTTTTTTGGTAAAGTATAAAAAAACATTAGGACAACTGTTTGTCACAAGTCATTTTGTAAGAGTTGATAGAATACCAGTCTAATCAGGACATGTTGTCATGACAGCTACCTCATCTTCTATTGCATAGAATACAGAAAAACCATTTAACAGAGACCATTTAAAATCCCCGCGCCCCCCCCCCCCCCCCCGCAATACAGAGTAATAGTTTCTGTCACTTAAACCTTTTGGTCATTTAACTTGATAAATATGGCTATATGATTAGAATATCAAAACCAAGTTTTAAAAAGTACTAAGTTGCTAAAATGGTCCCCCAAATAAAGCAAAGACAACATATAGAGAACAGGCTAGATTCTAAACTTCAAAAATTTCTCTTACATTTGATTCAACTTGAAAAATAAGATTCAGAAAATGTCTCCAAATGTTTAACTACCAAAACACATAAGAAGAATTTTTCAAACTTTGTGAAGTAAATTTCTGCTTACATATTCAGTAATCTAAAAGTTAGAGCCCAACGAAGTAATATTAAAATAGTTACCCTTCTGGGAGGACGAGAGCAAACCTGTTTCTTTCTCGCAGCACTAATAGAAGGCACCTCCCACGCTCAGAACGCCAATCTGGAAACCCAACATTCTTTTTACAATTGCAAGTCATAACACTTCCTGCTTGGAAAAGAGAACACCCTGACAAAAGAATGATATAATACTTACGAATCCCCTTCCTGTCGGCCTCACAGTATTTTTTGCCAAGTATTAATGAAGTCTAACTTCACAGCATTTAGAGAAACGCTAATTTTTTCATTCCAGCACCACTGAAATCATGCGAGGACACCAGGGAATTTAAAGTTGGTTCAGGTCAAATAGCTACAACCCACATACCTATTTAGAGTCTGAACGTTAGCCAAGTGACCTGCTTATTTTAGAAGACATGGAAGGAACCAGCTTCTCCCCAGTGCCCAAGTCACTACACCTTAGTAAAGTACATTACTTAGAAAGGCAAACTAACTCTCTCAGACCACTTATGTTCTCTATTATTCATTTTGATCCAGACTTATTCCTATCTTCATGCAGCATTTACCTTCCATGAGCTAGGTGTGGTAGCATTTATTGTGAGTATCTACTACACCTGTTTTCTGTTGAAATGTAAGCTGTTAAGTTTAGGAACCCTATTTTCTTTCTTTTTTCAAATATATTTTTATTGATTTCAGAGAGGAAGGGAGAGGGGGAGAGAGAGAGAAACATCGATGATAAGAGAGAATCATTGATCGGCTGCCTCCTGCACACCGCCCACTGGGGATTGAGTCTGTAAGCCGAGCATGTGCCTGATGGGGAATCAACTGTGACCTCCTGCTTCAGAGGTCCACGCTCAGCCACTGAGCCACACTGGCCGGGCAGGAACTCTATTTTCTACCAGCATCGCATATAGGAACTAAGTTCTAGAGCCAGATTGGGTTTAAGTCCTGGTTCCACAATTTTCTAGCCGGGCATGAAAAAATTAGCCAAGTTGCTTAAGCTCTTGTGCCTGTTTTCTCATCCAGGAATAACAGTAACTACTTCACATAACAGCAACTACTTTGTACATTGTTGCGATGCTTAAGTGATTTAACATTTAGATCATAGCCTGCCACACGGTAAGCATTTGATATATGATCACTGCTATTCTTTTTTAAAATATATTTTATTGATTTTTTTACAGAGAGGAAGGGAGAGGGATAGAAAGTTAGAAACATCGATGAGAGAGAAACATCAATCAGCTGCCTCCAGCACACCCCCTACTGGGGATGCGCCCGCAACCAAGGTATGTACATGCCCTTGACTGGAAAGAACCTGAGACCCTTGAGTCCACAGGTTGACGCTCTATCCACTGAGCCAAACCAGTCAGGGCTGATCACTGCTATTCTTACTGAAATTTGCTTTTTGAACGTATCTAATCAGTTAATTGCGAAATTAAGCAACTGGTTTGTGGGGAGGGCCCTTACTGGAGAGAACAGAAAATCAACAGGAGTGATGTACGAGGCTCAGGAGACCATGTCTAACACTGAACATCATTCGAAAGGAAATGTAGCGCAATGGGAGAGTCAGGGTCCTTGGACTCTGACAAATTTGAAGTCTGTGTGATCCCGAACAAATTATTTAGCGTCTCTGAGTCCCATGTTCATATCCATAAACATGGAGGTAATTCACAGGGTTGCTCTGATGATTAGATGAGACGATACAAGTACATAAGAGCATCTGGCTCCAGCAAGGTGCTCAGTAAGTGGCAGCCATGATTATAATCTACTTGGATAGAACACTCGTAATATCATCTGCTCTGTCTTCCTAATAGGAATGAAAGGGAGATAATAGCTACTCCAGTCCTTTATAAATAATATAAAATAAACACAGGGAAGCATTTTATGATAATATATTGAATTTCCAGAATAAGGAGGCAACTCACACTGCACTCGCTTGTAAAAAGGCTCGAGACAGTCCAGGTCAGGAGGCAGTGTTCTCCGGCCCTCATCACTAACCGCCATTAGCAGACACTGGGGCTACATTTTATCTCCTTAATAGGAGCACTTTAATTTATTTCATCAATCACAAAAGCCCCATAAAATATTAAAAGGGAACACAATGCAGAACGGAAGGAATATAGCGGCAGAAGCCAGACGACGTGTTTTTTCCATGTTGTTGTTGCTGACTCGCTGTGTGAAGCCCCCCTCTTTCCCAAGTGCCAGTTTCACCATTTGTAAAACAAGCCTAGCACTGACTGTGGCCTGTCGGGGGATATAGGAGACAGTAAGTGACTCCCAAGCACTTTGAGCTACCTGGAAGGATGTGTATGTATGCACCATCATATATTTTCCAGAGAAAACTGGGGCACGGGCAATTGCCTCAGGTAAGAAGACGGTATCAGCGTTGGACCAGAGATGTGGGGTTTTTTTCCCAGCCTTACTTTTTCTTCAGCCACACTTGTCACTTCAAACCACTTAGATGGGTCTGTCCCAAGTGCTATTAACTTCTTCAATGATAAGGCTACCTAGAAATGGCTTCCTTGACTTTCCCTTTCTGGGTCATCTGGAATGTATAGGTTTTCTAGCTTTCTGTAATCTTTGATCACAGTGAAATCTGTCAACACCAAGTCACTGATTTTAAAATCTGTTTACCGTAACATAAGAGATTTCATTTAAACTACAAAATATTGTGGTCAGAGTTTTAGGAATGGCTACTCCCTTCACAAATGCATAGCTTCTAATTATTAACCACTACAACATTTCCTGAAAGACTGTTCTATCACATCAGTAGTTCAACCAGTTTCCATCTGTGTCCCATTTTGTAACCTTCTAAATGTTTCACTCATCATCTGAGGTACGTGAGGTGTGAGGGGTCGGGGGGTAGTATTTGTGTATGTGCATGTATGTGACTCTGTGTATGAACAGAATTCCTATTTTTACTATGGGTAATGAAAACGGGTTTGGGAATAGAAGATGGTGGTGAGGGTTGTGTGATACATTTCAATTTTTATGCGCAGGCCACAAAATGAAAACAACTTTTACACTGCACTTCAAATTCATCATGATGAATGCTGAGGAATGCCAATGGAAGCAAACCCATGTTTTATCTGCATCTCTCTCTCTCTCTCTCTCTCTCTCTCTCTCTCTCTCTCTCTCCTCACACACACATGCACCTGTGAACACACACTCCCCTCAGGGTGGGGCAGAAGGAGAGAGGCACACCCTGTGCTGCATGAGTTTCATAGACACATGAGTGTAATATACAGTTAGAACACAAGATCTAGATATAGTATTCTTAATGACTCTTCCAACTTTCATTCAAACGTCATGCTCCCCACCACACCCAGTACCGGGTATAGTCTTTCCATGTGTGACATGTATAGTGGAGGCCTCGCCCACGTGCTTAGTGACACACCTCAACAACACTGATCTATTGTCCTTTAATGAAACAGGATTTTACCCATCTTCATGATTTATAAAGCAAACAAATAGGTAACACCCACAGTGAGTAAAGCACTGAAGCAAAGTGTTCTAACATACAACAGGTACTGAATTAACATGCAGGAAATCACTATTGTAATTTTGGACTATCCTGGAAAGTTTAGGAAATTTATAGCAGGAATGGTACTGGAAACACAGACTCTGTTGCATGGATGCGGCAGTTTTAACAATCAAGTAGATCTCGTTTATGTAATTTTTTTCCATTTTTAAGGGGGAGACAAGCCAAAAACTATACTAATTTCAATATTCCAAGGGATGGCTCCCTAGTAAGTCTCTATTAGCTCTGTATTTGTGTAATAAGTAATCAAATCTGTCAAAATTTTAGAATAGAATGCCTTATTATATATTAAATTATACCTTGTCCTAATCATTAAAACAAAAGACTGAAATAGATGGTAAGCTGAAGTAAGAGTTCTTCGAAAATTATCAACTGAACTATATATGCGGCAAGAAACTTAGCTTAAAAGCCATCTGTAGTGACTATAGCTGACAATACTAAATTGTGTATTTGAAAGTTGCTCAGAGAATACATCTTAAAATGTCTCATCACAAGGAAAAAAATTGTAACTGCATGAGGTGGTGGATGTTAACTACATTTATTTGTGGCAATCACTTAACAATATATAAAAACTAGTGGCCGGTGCATGAATTTGTGCAGGGGTGGGAGCGGTGTCCCTCAGCCCAGCCTGCACCCTCTCTAATCTGGGACCCCTCAAAGGATGTCCTACTGCCGGTTTACAGGGATCGGGCCTAAACCGGCTGTCGGACATCCCTCTCACAATCTGGGACTGCTAGCTCCTAACCCAGGGGTGGGCAAACTTTCTGACTCGAGGGCCACAATGGGTTCTTAAACTGAACCGGAGGGCCGGAACAAAAGCATGGATGGAGTGTTTGTGTGAACTAATATAAATTCAAAGTAAACATCATTACATAAAAGGGCACGGTCTTTTTTTGTTTTGTTTTGTTTTATTCATTTCAACGAGCTGTAGTTTGTCCACGGCTGTCCTAACCATTCACCTGCCTGCTTGCCTGCCTGATTGTCCCTAACCACTCTGCCTGCCAGCCTGCTCTCCCCCACTGCCCCCCGCTGCTGGCCTGCTCACCCCCAAATGCTCCCCTGCCAGCCTGATCACCCCCAACTGCCCCTCGTGCCAGTGTGCTCACCCCCAACTGCCCCCCCACTGCTGGCCTGCTCGGCCCTAACTGCCCCCCTGCTGGCCTGCCTACCCCCAACGGCCCCGTCCCCCATCAGCCCCGTCCCCCATCAGCCTGGTCATCCACAACTGCTGTCCCATCCTGGCCTTGATCACGCACAACTGCCCTCCGCTCTTGGCCTCTAACCACCTCTACCTCGGCCCTGCCACCACGGCTTTGTCCAGAAGAATGTCTGGAAGGTCTCCCAGTCTAATTAGCATATTACCCTTTTATTTGTATAGATAGAGGCCTGGCGCACAGGTGGGGGCCGGCTGGTTTGCCCTGAAGGGTGTCCCGGATCAGGGTGGGGATCCCACTGGGTTATCTGGCCAGCCTGGGTGAGGGGCTGGCTGATGGCTGTTTGCAGGCTGGTCAAGCCCCCTAGTGGGAACCCTCACCCCATGGGGGTGTGGCCAGCCTGGGTGAGAGGCTGAGGTCTGTTTTCAGGCTGGCCATGCTCCCCGGCAACCCAAGCTCCCGGCCTCTCCTTTTTTTCAGTGCCTCCTTGAGCGGAGGACAGGGAGTGCTGAAAGCAGGTGTCTGGGATTTATTTATCTTCTATCATTGAAACTTTGTAGCCTTGAGCGGAGCCCAGGGCCAGCCAGGGCAGGTGGGAAGCTTGGCTTCCTCCATCGCCGGGGGGCAACCCAAGCCTCCTGCTGGCTCCAGCTCTGTGGCTGCCACCATCTTAGTTGGGTTAATTTGCATACTTGCTCCTGATTGGCTGGTGGGTATAGCGGAGTGGCAGAGTGATGATTAATTTGCATGTTTCTCTTTTATTAGCGTAGATATCAAATAATGTTGTATACCTTAAACTAATACAAGGTTACATGTCAATTATATCTCAATGAAACTGGGGAAAAGACATCTGTGTTCTGTTCATAGCTAATAAAATAATACAAAGTAATAACTTATATGCTCTATATCATTTTTTAAAAAGGACAGGAAAGGAAAGAAAATAGGAAAGGACAAAAAAGCAAAAATAAAACACCCTACTAACTTAGTACTTCCTAAACTTTTTGGCCTCAGGACCTGAAGACTCCAAAGAGTTTTTTGATATGTGCGTTAGATCTATCGATGTAACATCATATTAGAAATTACAACTAGGAAATTGTAAAGCTATTTATTTTAAAACAAAAATAAACCCATTACATGTTAATATAAATAACATTTTAAAATAAAACATATAACTATATTTATAAAAATTTAGTGACAAGAGTATAATGTAGTATTGTTTATTTTTGCTGTTGCTTTACTGTTTAACTTAATACAATAACAGCTGGGTTTTAATATCTATTTCTGCATTCAATCTGCTACAATATATTGCTTGGTTCAAGTACATGAAGAAAATATGGTCTCCCACTAGTATGTTGTTGAAAAAGGAACTTTAAAAGCCTTTTCAGATAATTATGGGTTTCTTTTTAATACTATGCCAATACCCGAGAAGTGGAAGTTTATTTAATGTTAGTTACAATGTGGAACTGGGTACCAAGTAATGAAATTTTCATTCTCTGTTACATAAAAATCCATTGGTCTACCTTGCACTCTAAAGGGACCTTTTCCTTCTGCTTGATTTTGTAACATCATGCACTGGGCATTTGGAACAATACTGTTTGATTAATGCAGATCTTCCAAATGTCATCACACTTCTTTTTACAGCATCAAATAAACTGCTTTCATTAAAAACACCATGGATCTCATTGGAAAAATATAAGTATTGACACCTGGTGGCTGACGCAAGTTGCAAAAATTTGAAATTTTCCTTGAAAGCTCTAACTTTATCACTGGCAACAAATACTCTGTTATTTTTCTTGCAGTGACAGGCACTTGCTTCATTTTTGATAAAATATCTGTCATATATTCAGGTCTGAATAATTAGTTAATGTGTCATTTAATCTTTTATGTAAAAAAGGCTTTATATTTTTAAAAATGCAGCTAGTTGCATAAGTGCTTTTCCTCAAGATAGCCATTGTACATCCATGTGCAGCAGAAATGCTTTTAATGTACTTCCCATTTCATCACACAGAATCCTCAAAAGATGTATATCCTGCTTCATCAAGAACATTCGTAAGTGAAACCCATTTTGTAAGGTCTTTTTCTAAAAGGGAGGGTAAGGTGTTGAATACAATGACTACTAATACAGTGTGGTGCCACTCCCTTGCATGGTAAGGCGCCAGCAGTTTTAATCACCAGTGCAAATGTCAACACAGTGAAAAATCAAGTATCATTTGAGTGTTATTATGCAAGTAATTTTGACTGCCAACGGCCCATATGCCACACTCTTTTTGAGAATTGGTGCTTAGTACAGTGATATATATGATGGAGTCATTCGCTTTTAGAGAGACAAAAAAAACCATAAGGCTGTAGGGTTTAACAAATTTCAAAACTGAGAATACAATTACTAGAATAGGTTTTCAAGGGGCTGCGTGTGTCTGTGTCCATATAAATAATCAATTCCTTAAAATGGGTATAATGCCTCCACTATGAACATCCTACAGGGTACTTATATTATTGCAAAGCACAGCTTGAGCCAACTGAATTGAAAATCATTGCAATGCAATCTTAAGAAAAAAGAAAGGGGAATGGTATGAAAAGAAAATACAAAAAGGAAACTTAAAAAATAAGAATTGAGACTGGTTTTCCTCTATAAAAGGAAACGAATAAGAGATGTGAGCAAATATGGGCATGACCACATCATTTTTCCACCACAGCCCATCGTCTCATTTCACTTCAGGACAGGAACCATCATGTCATCTCCTTTGAGTCACACAGGCAAAAATAACTGAGCAGAACATTCATTTTCCACAGTGAACATTAAATACATTAAGTATTCTATAATTCTTCAAATGACAGAAGACATTCACAAATGCCATACTTTAACATTATTTCCAGAGCTAGTACACCCTTTCACCATCATCCCCGCCCCAAATTAAGCCCGGCTAACGACTAAACCCACAAGTTAAACTTGTAACATTCCTCAGTTACTTAAGGACTCTAATGATAACGCTGACCACTGATAAAAAATTAAAGTGAGAATCAAAATCAAACTGTAATCAAAACCTAAAATTTTTTAAAAATCAAATGTTTACTTTAATTATTGGCTTCTAGCTTATTGCCATATATTCCAAACTAATTGTCAAATTTTCTCTATTCAAACTTCAGGAAAATGTGCAACAGTTCTTAAAACTCACTTAACTCCATCACTCGTGAAAAGCTGAGTGATAGCATTAAATGATTTTAAATTGCTCTGTCTTATTATTTATATTTATTAAGTTCTACAAAGGCAGTGATTTGTCTGCTTTGTTCACCAATCTATCTGAAGCATCTACAACAGTGCCTGGCACAGAGTAGATAGTAAGTATCTGTTAAATGAATACGTGGTAATGACATAGCATCCTAAAGGAATTAAACTCACTGTTACTTGCTATAGTTGTTTATTACATAATTGAGAGCAAACTTTTAGCATTTTTAATGCAAATAAAATAAATAGAAAAGGCATCTACTCTAGTCCAACTGAATAACTTTACAAAATAGGATGATTTCTGAGAGCTAATCTGGCCAATGATAGGTTACATCTTTCTAGTGCAGGGGTGGGCAAACTTTTTGACTCGAGGGCCACAATGGGTTCTTAAACTGGACCGGAGGGCCGGAACTAAAGCATGGATGGAGTGTTTGTGTGAACTAATATAAATTCAAAGTAAACATCATTACATAAAAGGGTACAGTCTTTTTTTTTTTTTTAGTTTTATTCATTTCAAACGGGCCGGATCCGGCCCGCGGGCCGTAGTTTGCCCACGGCTTTTAGTGGCACCAAATCCATAATATTTGGCAGTGAAAATGATTTTTAAAACTTCTTCACTTTTAGAAAATAAAAGCACAGAGAAAAGAAGTGGGGTGGAATATATAAAGAACTTTGAAATTTATAGAGTTTTCCTCAAACTTGCCACACACAAAAAGAAAGAAAAGTCTCACTTAGTTGTCGAGATTTCACTGCTTTACCTTTCTTAACTTTAAAACTACTGCTTTTTGACCTCATAAGGAATAACCAAACCTTCAAAAGAAAGAGCCGCTTTAGCATTTCCTGCCTGCCTGCCCTAGTCCAAAATTAACCTTGTCAGTTCCTAAGAAGACATATAAAACCACTTAAATGACTAATTCAGATGAAGTAGTAACATGAAGCCATAGTTTATAAGACCCTGGTTTCTACTTGTTACCAGATGTTGCCATCACTTCAAAGTGTTAAATGCATTCATGAAGAGGTTCAGATATGTTTGCATGTGAAATATTGTTTTACTTCCGCTATTACTGTGGTGACATGTTCCCAGAAAAAAAATTGTTGCCTCATTGTCTAATAAAACATCCTTAAGATTGCCAATATTCACTTCCATGTAACTCTTGCAAACACATATATACACTTTCAAAACACAACACAAATTTAATTCCATTTCATTTCATTGGGAGTTTGTCACGAACAGTCCACTTGAAGTTCTAAGCTGAAAAATTCAAATTTGTGTGTTTGAATACATTTTGAATTTTTTTTTAGACAAGTAAACAGTAACCACCTTTTACATGGTTTAGTGTTCCTTTGCCAGTATAATTCAACAATTGCAATGTTTTCTACTTCTACCCATTCTTCTCTGGTCTTTGGTTATGTTGCCATTAAGGTTTTATTAGTTCAATTTAAATGTTTTTAATCTCCGGAGATAGTTTAATTCAACAACAATGGTTGCTATTTTCTACACATAATGGTCATTGTTAAGTTTGGCCCAACACAGAATCCTGAACACAATGTAGATTTATCCTTAAGACTTGCAGCAAAAATAACATAGGGTCATAAAGTGTAAAATCCCCTTTCTATTCAAACAACAATGCCCACGTGGTGAGATGTGATGCCTATGTGATCAGATGAAGTGAGGTGAATGACATAGGCATTGTGACACAGTGTTTGGCTACCTACTATAAAGGTTACTTGAACACAAGCACTGTGATCCTGTGACAGTTGATCTGATAACTGAGATGGCTACTAAGTGACTGGCAGGCGGGGAGCATATATGCATGGATATGCTGGACAAAGGGATGATTCACGTCCCCCAGTGGGATGGAGTCGGATAGTGTGAGATTTCATTACGCTACTCAGAATGGTGCACAATTTAAAACTTATGAATTGTTTATTTATGAAAATTTCCACTGAATATTTTCACATTGCAATTGAGCACGGGTAACTGAAACCATGGAAAGTGAAACCACAGACGGAGGCGGGTACAGTGCAGCTAATATGGGGTACAATGCAGCTAATAAAGTCTCATTATAATTAATCCTGCCACAAGTCAAGTGGCTTTTGTGGCCTTCACTTACTAAAAATCATACTATTTGCAAAAAGTCATCCATGCAAGAGTAACTTCTTACCTTTCCCAGTTTACCCCTCTCCCTGGTAATATGTTATCTCAGAAATTGGCTAAAGCCACTAGCAGGGTTCTTCTGATGAGGTAGGCTGTCCTAGACTCACTGGCTCTAAGACTTCACTGCTTTAGAGAATGAGCTTTCAAAAGTATCTCAGAGACCAAATTAAAAAAAAAAAATACAGATAACTTGTATGTGAAGCAAGAAATGGAGATATGTTTATGATACACAGGTGGGCAAAAGTAGGTTTACAGTTGTGAGGACAGGAGTCAGAGTTTACTCTTGTATTATTTTCCATCTAAGGCAGAATTTATTCTTGCATTATTTGTTATTGTATTATTTTCCATATGAACAACTGTAAACCTACTTTTGCCCACCCCTGTATTGCTTTCCTCCTTAATTACACTTTTTTTTCAGTCACAGGATACATACCTGTACATTTGCTGCAGCTGTGATTATTACCTAAACAAAGTTAGGAGTAGATGGAGATGAAACACATTGCTGATATTAGTGGTAGCGAATTTCACTGTAATGATTATACTGAAACTATGAACCATATGCTATAACTTAGGGAAGTTTTCATTATTGAGAAGTAATTCTGCTAATTGTATTTCATGTAGTACAACTGCACTGTGATTTTCAAATTCCTGTTTCCTAAGTCTAACCCCTTAATACCATATTCCCAATGTTATAGGCCACCAGTGATATACGAGGTGGGGCAAAAGTAGTACTCGAAAGACTTTATTCTTGTATTATTACTTATTATATTATTTTCCATACAAACTACTGTAAACTTTATCTACACTAATAAAAGAGAAAAATGGTAATTGGCGTACGGTGCTACCCTTTTCATTGGCTAATCAGGGCTATATGCAAATTAACTGCCAACTAAGATTGGCAGTTAACTGCCAACTAAGATTGGCAGTTAACTGCCAACAAGATGGCGGCTAATTTGCATATGTAGGCACAATGCAGGGAGGCGAAAGGGAAAGCAGGAAGAAGCCCCCTGCCACTGACAGTGATCAGAAACCCAGGGGGGAGCTAAGAGCTGGGGGGCAGGGCAAAGGCGGCCCTGGGGCCGCCTTTGCCCTGCCCCCCAGCCATGATCAGAGAATCAGGTGCCTTTGCCGCCCTAGCCAGTGATAGCAGGAAGTAGGGGTGGAGCCAGCGATGGGAGCTGGGCACGGTCGAAGCTGGCAGTCCCAGGAGCTAGGGGTCCCTTGCCTGGGCCTAAAGCGAAGCCCACGATCGCGGCGCCCCCCGCTGCCACTGCAGGTCCCCGCTGCCCGGGCCGGACGCCTAGGCCAGAGGCATTAGGCCTGGGCAGGGGCGGAGCCTGCAACCGCGGGGAGCTGGGGGTCCCCTGCCCAGGCCTGACACCTCTGCCGGAGGCCTCCGGCCTGGGCAAGGGGCCAATCCGGTGATTGGTGATCGGAGGGTGATGAGGGTCAACTCCTCTGGCCGAGGCATCAGGCCTGGGTGGGGGGCGGAGCTGGGGATTGGGGGGATAGGATGGTCCCCTTGCCCAGGCCTGAAGCCTGGGTCAGAGGCGTCAGTCTTGGGCGGGGGGTGGAGCAAGCGATCAGAGGGAGATGGGGGTCCCCTGCCCAGGCATGATTCCTGGGCCAGAGGCCTCAGGCCTGGGCGGGGGCCAGAGCCAGTGATCGGGGGGAGATGGGAGTCCCCTGTCCAAGCCTGACACCTCTGGCGGAGGCATCAGGCCTGGGCAAGGGGCCGATCAGGCGATTGGAGGGTGATGGGGGTCAACGCCTGAGGGCTCCCAGTATGTGAGAGGGGGCAGGCTGGGCTGAGGGACACTCTCCCCCCCCCCTTTCACACCCAGTGCACGAATTTCGTGCACCAGGCCCCTAGTTAAAGAAATAAAAGCCAATCTAATCTAATAATAGACAAACAGGGTAATTGACTGTACCTTCTCTATGCCTCCCATTGGCTAATCAGCAAGATATGCAAATTAACCACCAACAAAGATGGCATTTGCATATGTAGGCATGAAGCAGAGCAGCGAAGGCGCTGAAGGTGGCTCCGGCCAGAGCGAAGGCCTGGGTGTTGGGTGCCAGAGGAAAACCGGTGCCGGCGGTGAGGGGAAGGGAAGGCCTATTGCACGAATCTGTTCGTGCAATAGGCCTCTAGTTTATAATATAAACAGGATAGAAAAAAGAGCCAAAATGTATTTTTTGGTGTCTTAATCCCGAATCATTAAACAGTTCTTTTTGCCTTTTTTCCCCACAGTTAAGAGTTTCCAAGAGTACTTTTGAAATTAAGAGCTTCATCAGATTCTTTTTAAAAAATATATAGGGTGTCCCAAAATTCACGCAAGATTTGCTTTTCAATTCAAATGCAAATCTTGCATGAATATGGGACACCCTATATTTTTATTGATTTCAGAGAGGAAGCGAGAGGGGGAGATAGAAACATCAATGATGAGCGAGAATCATTGATTGGCCGCCTCCTGCGCATGCCCCCACATTGGGGATTGAGCCTGCAACCTGGGCAACGTGCCCTGATCAGGAATCGAAGCATCACCTGGTTCATAGGTCAATGCTCAACTACTGAGCCATGAAGACCGTGCCAGATTATTTTTGCTATTTTAAAAATGTTATTTTGCATAATCAAAGCATGAGAATATACAAAAGTTTTAATTTAAAAACTTTGACCTACTGCTCATTAATAACAAATGCATCCCAAACGCCAGTGCCCTAAATCCCAATGCTAGTGGAATATTATATTTTGCTATTTTGGAAAATGCATGTGTTTGAGACAACAGAGGAGGTAACCATACTTTCCTTAAGGCAGAACAATAGGTTTAGGATTCTTGTAAATAGAAATATAATGGGTGATCAATTTCAAATGACAGATGAATAATTTAGAACTTGAAACTTCTATACTTAAATCAAGAATGTGCCATTCTTTTTTGGAGAAAAGCTTCAAGTTTGGCAATTGAAAAAGATATCAAAGTTGTATCTGAAGAGAAACAATCAGTTAATATTTGTTCAATTTAAAAATCATAAAAATAGGCACGACTTTAGAAAATATGACCTACCATGAGGCAATAGAAGAAATGAAATTATCTTCCTTAATGGAATTACCATATTAACTTAATAAATATTATATATGCAATCTCAAAATTCTTATTAATACAATTCCTATCAATATCTTGGCACAATTTTTAGTAATCATAGATCATTTTATGTGGGGGAAAAAAAACAGATCCCTAGAACAGGTAAAATATATTGAAAAATAAGTTGGGTGGAATCACTCATAGCTACAGCAATCAAGACAGCATGGGCCTAGCTGGTTTGGCTCAGTGGTTGAGCTTCCACCCATGAATCAAGAGGTTACCAATTTGATTCCCAGTCAGGGCACATGCCGGGTCGTGGACTCCATTCCCAGTAGGGGGCGTGCAGGAGGCAACTGATTGATATGTTTCTCTCTCATCAATGTTTCTCTCCCTTCCTCTCTCTCTAAAAATCAATAAAAACATATTCTATATTAAAAAAGACAGTATGGTATTGGCAGAACAATAGACACAGAGAAATAGAACAAATCAGAGAAGCCAGAATAGACCTACACATTTATGCTCAGCTGCTTTTTGACAAGGATGCAAAAGCACAGTAGTGGAGGAATGGTGCTGAAACAATTGGACAACTATAAGGAAAAAAATAACGTTGAGATAAACCTCATACCTTTACACAAAAATAAGCTCAAAAATAGGTCACATTGTGAAATGTTAACACCATAAAACTTGAGAAGAAATTTTTGAGAAATTCTTCAGGAACCAGGTTTGGTAAAGAAGTGTTAGATACAACAAAAAGACAATCCATAAAAGGAAATATTAATAAATTGGGCCTCATCAAAATAAATGTTTTGTTCTGTAAAAGAGCTTGTTCAGAGGATCAAAAGAAAAGCTACAGAGTAGAAGAAAATAGCTGTATACCACATATCTGACAAAAGATTATCTACAATAAAGGATGTTCAACATCATTAGGCACTGGAAATGCAAAATGAAAACAAAATGACATATCACTACACACCTATCAGAATGGTTAAAAAGACAAAACAATAGCAATATAAAATGCTGACAAAGATGGGGAAAAGACTACTACTCCTACATTGCTGGCGGGAGATGAAACGGTACAGTCGGTGTAGAAAAACAGTTTGAAAATTTCTTATAAAACTGAACATGAAACTTGCATACACCCAGCAATTGCACTCTTCTGGCATTAATCCCAGAGAAACAAAAACTAACATTCACACAAAAACCTGTACACAAATGTTTATAGCAGCTTTATTTTTAACACATTGTATGCGGGAAATGTATTTATACGTTTTACGTATTTATACGTTCTACCAGTGTAGTAGAGCGCGGGACACGTATTAATACATTTTTTATAGACTAGCGGTAGAATGCGGGTAATGTATAAATACGTAAACTAAAGTTATCGTAATTTTACTGAATGTTGCCATTTGCGCAAAAAATTAGCAAAAATGGCCCGCGTCACCTGTAAGCGCACAATAAAAACTACCTGCAAACAATGTGTTAATAGCCTAAACTAGAAATGGCCCAGATATCGTTCAATGGGTGAATGGTTAAATAAACTGTGGTATACCTACAATATGGAATACTACTCAACATTAAAGTGGAAAAAGGTATTGATATACACCCAAGCATTTCAAACTCAAAGGCTAATACGGGCCAAATAAACAAGGTTTAAGTTTATGTGGACCACATAAAAACAAAAACTTCAATTTTCATAGAAATGTAGGTTTATTTCAATAGAGACATGTTGAATACAAAGGGCTGAAATAATACTCTGGTTTCTCTTCAGATCGCATAAATCTTTCGCCTTTTACAAAGAGATGAAATAAATGAGTCACTGTTAACATAAAATAATAAAACATTTTAATAAAAAGTAATATTTTTTCTTCAACATTAACTTACCAGATACTGAATAACTGCACAAATTAATAAGCATAATGCAAACTTATTTTTCTTGTTCTCCAAAGTGATATATTTCCTGTTGTGCACAGCAAACAAGTCAGTCCAAGACTAATGATGTGACAATCGGCTGCTAAAATATTTGTTGCTAGTATTAGTGGAGAGAAATGGTGAGCCTGAATGTAAGGCATGTAAGGGAAATTAATGCACCATGATTATAGTAATCAGTCATTAGCAAATGTTGTAGTTTGTTATTAATAATCCCATATAATAAAGAGGCAATACGCAAATTAACTCTCACACTGTCATGCCATCACAAGATGGCTACACCCACAGCAGAGGCGGGGTTCCCATAACAAGCCATAACGAGAGATCAGAGGCTGTGTGGTGCCGGGCCAGGGTGGGGGACCTGAGGCTGTGCTCCCAACCCGGCAGGGCTTGACAGGGGACCTCAGGCCGCAACCCCTGCCCTGGCACCAGGCCAGGGGACCTGAGGGTGTGCTGGGGGACCTGAGGCTGCGCCCCCCCCACCGCCCTGTGGGGCTTGATGGGGGTGGGGCCAGCCAGGTCTGGGTCTCACACGATTTCAAGGTACAGGTGGGTGGGGACTTGACTCTGGGTCCCATGGCGCACCCAGACGTTGACAGGAGGAAGATTTTCATATACATTTTACTAATTTTCTTTCATCTCTGACACTTCTATTATAGAGAAAGGGAAAATAGCAATATTAAAATATTTCCTCTAATTAATTCCCTTTTAATGTGCACGAATTTCGTGCACCGGGCCACTAGTTATGTATAATAGGATAGTGTAAAAATCAAGTTATAAAATTTTTATTAAAATGTTTCTTACATACTGTTATATTGACTGGGCCACAAAAATATTCTTATTTGTTGTGGTGGGCCACGAGTTTGACAGAATTGATATACACAATTTAGATTAATCTCCAGAAAATTATGCTGAGTGAAAAAAGCCAATCTCAAAAAGTTACATATTCAAAAATATACAAGTAGTGAACAGACCAGTGGTTTCCAGGAGGAAGAGGAAGCAGGTGTTTGCTGTTATAAAAGGGTAACAAAAGGGATTCTATTGGTGATGGAACTCTTCTGCATTTTGACTTTATCAATGTCAATATCTTGATTTTGTTCTATAATTTTGCAAAAGGTTACCATTGGGAGAAACTGGGTAAAAGGTACATATGATCTCTGTGTCATTTCTGACAAGTAATGTGTCTATGATTATAGCAAAGTAAAAAGTTTAAAAATGTAATTTGGAATTAAAGAATATACTACAAGTAAATTCATAGGTAAAAGGAAAGAAAATCTACTTGCATTAACTCCATATTATATTTTAAACATGATTCTAATTAATCTTTCCAAAACATTACTTTTTAAACTTTATTTTTATTCCATTATGGACATAACTACTGACATGACTCTGCTAGAGTATTTGATCTGGCTAAAACATATTTCTTTCTGTTCAATCTATATATATAAAAGGCTAATATGCTAAGTGTCCCTCTGATCAGTCGCTATGACACAAACTGACTACCAGGGGGCAGACGCTTAACACAGGAGCTGGCATGATATTTACATAGAAACGGCACTGTGGACCTGGCGCCGACAAAGCAACACTTGACTTCCCCCAAGTGGGACACAGGCCCTGCCACCACCCAGGAGTGACACCCCACCAAATCGCAGCCAACACTGCCAAGACCCCATGGTGCAAAATGCGGCCCACAGCCCAGCCCAGCCCAGGTGGGCACTAGGTAATGATGTCACAGAGAACACCTGGCTTCCTCTCCCTAGCAACTAGCCTCCTTGCAATTTCTTCAGCCCAGGAACCCTACTTGCTTTATAGGCAGGTACAAACATTTTACACTTTAACCAAATGTCTGTGGAGCATTTTCCTGTGCCTCATCTCATTTGATCCTCACAGAAGTCCTGGAGTAGGCAGATAGGAGACTAGGTAGAATCCTATTTTCTTTTCATGAGCTGAAAAACGGAGATTTAGAAAGCTTAGAAACTTGACCCGGCTGATAAGAAGTAAGAAATGATGGAACTTGAAAATGACTTCAGGTCTTCTTACTGCGCAAAACATAGTCAAACACTGCTGCAGTTAAATATTTTACCATTTGTTCTCCCTGTGTGATCTACAATAATAATCTGCTGCATGGTGATATTTACTGCTATGTTGCTGACAATTACCTGAAAGAGAAGTTGGAGTGTTTCACTGGGCTGGAAAAAGTTTAGCTAAATCAGAAAGCAGGTCTAATTTAAGCAAGTTTATTCTCTATATATAAAAGGCTAAGTTGACTTGCGCATATGCAATACATATAAAGCTCTCGCTGGCGCCAATCACATCCGTGTTTCAATCTGTCATTGTTGATCATGAATTTGGTTGACACTTCTATTATAGAGAAAGGACAAATAGCAATATTAAAATATTTCTTCTAATTAATTTCCTTTCAACGTGAATGAATCCGTGCACCAGGCCACTAGTATCAAAATAAAAAGCTTATATAAAGAGAACTTCAGGTCTAAAATCCATCAGTGCATGACAATTTAGATATCTGGTTTTAGAAATATCTTTTACTTGTTTAAGTGATACTTCTCCCTAGTTACTCCCATGGCTCACTCCTTGACCTCCTTCATGTCTTGCCTCATATACTTCCCTCTCAGTGAAATCTTCTGTGACCATATGATTTGAAATGGCAATGCTCTTCTTCCCATTCCCTATTCATTCAATCCTGTTTTAATACTCTCCTTAACACATTACCATAGAACATATTATATCATTGTTTACTTTTTATCTTCCCTTAATAGGATGTAAATTTCATGAGGGTGATCATTTTTGTTTGTTTCAGTCACAGGTATAATCCCCAGTGCCTGGAATAGTACCTGACCTATAGTAGACACTCAGTACGTATTTGAGTACGTGAATGAAATGGAAATTTTTTTCTTGGTGATAATACAAATACTGACTCTATCAGAGTGATATAAAATCCAGTTTAGAAGAATTCAGAAGTGATAAGTCCTATAACGTATATCCAATATACTGTATTAGAATTCGAGTTTTCTATATCTTTTGGATGCATTACAATATAGGAAACTTTAAGATGAATAATTAGGGCTGCAGTTTTGTCAGCATAAGGAGTCCTTTGGATTAAAGATATGACCTAGAAAAAGAATCTGCCACTGCAAAGCTATTGCTAATGAATTTCCATTAGCTATGGAAGAACTGGAAGCTGCTTAAGTTACAGATGAAATGAATTTCAGGGAGTTCATGTCAACTTTAATAGTGTGGCATCTGCCATTTTTGTTAACCTCTGAAAGAAAACACCAGTCAGTATCAGTTGATTCAGGGATTAAGAGGCATTCATTCCTATTAAACAAAATTGAAACCTGGACGTGGTTTTTAAGTTTATGCCGAGAAGAGTGATGGATCAGGTATCAGGAGATCCTGTCCTCTATCACTGTCTTAGGCACTGTGTGCTGAGGCAAATCAAAATCAGTTAGAACTCAGTTGCCTGATCTGTAAAACATTAGTGGCTAGAATAGACTCTGAGCTCTTCAAATGTTGACATTGTTTCATTTATCTTAGTGATTCCAGTGCCTGGCACACTGTTGATAACCAATATAGGCTTATTAAATGAATTAAATTATATAGGAAGTTCTAATTGGGTCTCCCAGAAATTGTATCTTTTCTTGACTGAACTACAGCCCTCCTCTCTCAGAGAAGCTTATCTATCCTTTCCTAATGGGCCTACAAGGTATAGACTGCCCATAAGAGCAAGAAGGCTGCAGCCAGGAATTTCTCTGTACATGAATTCAGAAGATAGTGGCAGAGTTGGGTTCTAGGTGTCTTTAGCTATTTTGATCTATGCTATGTAGCTGAACCTGGGGTCAGGGGTACTGGAAAGAAAAGCCATGATCTAAAACTGACAAACTGACATATATATTATTTTTTATCACTTAATTATATGTTTTTATTGATTTTAGAGAGAGGAAGGGAGAGGGAGAGGGGAGAGAGAGAGAAACATCGGCCAGTTGCCTCCTAACTGGCGATAGAACTGCAACCTGGGTATGTGTCCGGAACAGAAATTGAACCTTTGACACTTTAGTGCACAGGATGACACTCCAACCAAGTGAGTCACATGGGCCAGAGCTGAAGGTTCTTTTTGCCATCCTATGATAATCCCTAAAAAGTCAAAAGGTAAAGTCTCTTTCAAATTTAATGCCACATCACTTTCTAAATGTAAAACACCAATCTCTTCTGAAAATGTAAAGTGTTGAATGTATTCAGTATCATTTCTGAATGGATACATAAGAAACTAGTACTAATAGTTACCTCCTGGGAAAGGAAGTGGAGGATTAGGGTCAGGAGGCTTATTTTTATTTTTTTAATATTATTTTAAAATATATTTTATTGATTTTTTTACAGAGAGGAGGGGAGAGGGATAGAGAATTAGAAACATTGATGAGAGAGAAACATCTGTCAGCTGCCTCTGGCACACTCCTTACAGGAGATGTGCCCGCAACCAAGGTACATGCCCTTGACTGGAATAGAACCTGGGACCCTTCAGTTCACAGGCCGAAGCCCTATCTACTGAGCTAAACCAGTTAGGGCTTATTTTTATTTTTAAATATTTTTATTGGTTTCAGAGAGAAAGGGAGAGGGAGATAGAAATATCAATGAGAGAGACTCATTGACCAGCTGCCTCCTGCCCCCTACTGGAGATTGAGCCCACAACCTGGGCATGTGCCCTGACTAGAAATCAAACCGTGACCTCTTGGTTCACAGGTTGATGCTCAACCACTGAGTCACACCAGCCAGGCTTATTTTCTTTATGTCTTTATACCATTTTAATTTTGTTTTGTGCATATATTTCATATTTCTAAAGTAAAATTTAAAAATAAATATACTGGATGTTTTCAATAATGCTTTAGATCAGTGGTTCTCAACCTTCTTAATTCCACAACCCTTTAATACAGTTCCTCATGTTGTGGTGACCCCCAACCATAAAATTGTTTTCGTTGCTACTTCATCACTGTAATGTTGCTACTGTTATGAATTGTAATGTAAATATCTGATATGCAGGATGTATTTTCATTGTTACAAATTGAACATAATTAAAGCATAGTGATTAATCACAAAAACAATATGTAATTATATATGTGTTTTCCGATGGTCTTAGGTGACCCCTGTGAAAGGGTCGTTCGACCGCCAAAGGGGTCGCGACCCACTGGATGAGAACCGCTGCTTTAGATGGACTAAAGGGATGGGCAAACTTTTTGACTCGAGGGCCACAATGGGTTCTTAAACTGGACCGGAGGGCCGGAACAAAAGCATGGATGGAGTGTTTGTGTGAACTAATATAAATTCAAAGTAAACATCATTACATAAAAGAGTACAGTCTTTTTTTCTTTTAGTTTTATTCATTTCAAACGGGCCGGATCCGGCCCGTGGGCCGTAGTTTGCCCACTAATGGTTTTACTAAAACCATTGCGTTTAAAAGCATTTATCATTTACTTCTGCACTTAATCCTGCTTACCTTTGCTTCTTAGAGTAGGTGTTCAAGAACTGTGTTTAAACAAGAAGTTTGCAAACATCTACTATAAAATAAGGTTTACAAAAGGTGATTATAAAACGTTTATAGGCTTTCCACTATTCATGTAAAACAGTGATGGCCAACCTATGACATGCGTGTCCTAGGTGACACGCGAACTCATTTTTTTGGTTGATTTTTCTTTGTTAAATGGCATTTAAATATATAAAATAATATCAAAAATATAAGTCTTTGTTTTACTATGGTTGCAAATATCAAACAATTTCTATATGTGACACGGCACCAGAGTTAAGTTAGGGTTTTTCAAAATGCTGACACGCCGAGCTCAAAAGGTTCGCCATCACTGGTGTAAAAAGACTACTAGGAACAAAGGTACTAGGAACAAGTTAAAGATAATAAGGTAGTAAGCATGAGGAAACCATAAAAAATAGCTATATTGAGTGTAGAAATCAATATTGCTCAGAATCAAGCAAAACAAGGATTTACATCAATAGCAGAGTAGTGATAAATAAACTTATCTTGTCAGTACCACCTCTAACTCATTAGCTGACCTGTGGTTAGACATTTAATATTAACATCTCCCATTATTCATAACTAGAGGCCCGGTGCACAAAAATTTGTGCACTCAGGAGGGTCCCCTAGCCTGTCCTGTGCCCTCTCGCAGTCTGAGACCCCTTGGGGGATGCCCACTTGCTGAATTAGGCCCACTCCTCGGGGGATCGGGCCTAAGCTGGCAGTCAGACATCCCTCTGGCAGCCCAGGAGCCCTCGGGGGATGTCCACTTGCCAGCGAGGAGCAGGCCTAAGCTGCAGTTGGACATCCTTAGCGCTGCTGAGGAGGTGGAAGAGGCTCCCACCATCATTGCTGTGCTGGCAGCTGTCAGCCTGGCTTGTGGCTGAGCAGAGCTCCCCCTGTGGGAGAACACTGACCACCAGGGGGCAGCTCCTGCATTGAGCGTCTGCCCCCTGGTGGTCAGTGTATGTCATAGTGACCAGTCATTCCCAGTTGTTCTGCTGTTAGGGTCAATTTGCATATTACCCTTTTATTATATGCCTGGTGCATGGGTGGGGGCTGGCTGGTTTGCCCTGAAGGGTGTCCCAGATCAGGGTGGGGGTCCCACTGAGGTGCCTGGCCTGCCTAGGTGAGGGGCTGGTGGCTGTTCGCAGGCTGGCCACGGCCCCCAGCCACCCAAGCTCCCAGTGGAGGCTGGCTGGAAGCAGGTATCTGGGATTTATTTATCTTCTATAATTGAAACTTTGTTGCCTTTAGCAGAGGTCACAGCCCGCCAGGGCAGGCTGGAAGCTTGGCTTCCTCCATCACTGGGGCAACCAAGCCTCCTGCTTGTTCCGTTCCGTGGCTGCCGGCCGCCATCTTGGTTTGTTTAATTTGCATATAGTCACTCTGATTGGCTGGTGGGCGTGGCTTGGGGATAGCAAAGGTAAGGTCAATTTGCATGTTTCTCTTTCATTAGATTAGATAGCCAAAAAGTGGAAACAACCCAAATGTCTATAAATGGTTACATGGATAAACAAACATGTTATATCCATACAATGAAATATTATTCAGCTACAAAAAGGAATAAAGTATTGATACATGCCATAATGTGAATGCACCTTAAAAACATTATGTGCTAAATGAAAGAAGCCAGACACAAAAGACCACATACTATATGGTACATTCATATGAAAGTCCAGAATCATGAAACCTATAGGAATAGAAAGTAGATTAGTAGTTATTTAGAACTGAGGAGGTAGAGGGCTCGAGAGAGTGATAGCTCAAGAGTATGGGGTTTCTTTTGGAAGTGATGAAAATGTTTGAAAATTGACTGTGGGATGTTTGACCATATTTGTGAATATACTAAAATCCACTGTACTGTATATTTTACATGAGTGGTATGGAATATAGATTATGTCTTTTTAAAAATATATATTTTATTGATTGTTTACAAAGAGGAAGGGAGAGGGATAGAGAGTCAAAAACATCGATGAGAGAGAAACATCAATCAGCTGCCTCCTGCACACTCCCTACTGGGGATGTGCCTGCAACCAAGGTACATGCCCTTGACCTGAATTGAACCTGGGACCCTTCAGTCTGCAGGCCTACGCTCTATCCACTAAGCCAAACCAGTTAGGTCTATAGATTACAACTTAATAAAATTGCTAGAAAAAGGGCTCCTGGTCAAGATGGCAAAGTAGGTAAACACTGTGCTTGTGTTCACCTCCTCCCACGACTACAGCAAAATTACAACTAAATTATAGAACAACCACCCTGGAGAACCACCTGAAGAATAGAACTCCTATAACTAAGGATATAAAGAAAAAGCAATGTCAAGACTGGTAGGAGGAGCGGGGAAGTGAAGTAGGCTGGTCTCACACCCATGTTTGGCAGGTAAAAATTGGGAGGGATATCTCAGCTGCTGAGGTTCCCTACTGAAGAGTGAGGGGTCCCATCCCCACACTAGGCTCCCTAGCCCAGACCACCAGTGGGGAAAAGGGAGTCCCCACAATAGTTGGCTGTGAAAATATGCAGGGACTCAATCTGGGTGAGTTGGAGAGCTGCTGCAGACCCAGGCATCTTCTTAAAGGGTCCATGCACACTCACTTGCTCACAAACAGTCACCCTGAGCTCCAGTGAAGGGACAGTAGTTTGAAAAGCTTCAGGAACAGAGAGGGAAGAACTGAATCGTCCAGCTTAAGGGCGAAGGGTGGCGGGGCAGCTCTCTCCTGTGCTCAGGATGCCATTTGTCCCTTTGTTGAGTTCCCCCACCCCACCAATCTGCTACCACACCCTCAGGCCCAGGCAGGTACTAAATCTGAGTCTCCATTAACCCAGTTAACCCAGCTCTCACCCCATCCTAGTGATCTCTGAGACCGAGACCCACCCAATTACACACATGAGATCAAAACCTCTTTGGATGGCTAACCCACAAAAGGGGGCCAGCCTGGGCCAATGCTGTGGACATTCCTAAAATCTCTCAAAGGTCCACAAACCCCAAACAAGCAGCAGCTGGCTGCAGCATACCCTGTGCCTCTTGCTAAGAGACCCCAAGACTGGCACGAGTGGCAGCTGGCCTTGGTTCACAGCATAACCACTCTCAAGTGTCTCCAAGCCTTGCACAAGCAGCTACCAACCAAAGTCACTTTCAAGCTCCTACCAGGTGGCCCCAGGCTGGACACAGCAGGGGCTGACCTTGGCCTGCACGGGAGCTCCTCCCAAGAGGCCACAGAACCAACACACCAGGTGGCTGGCTTCAGGCAGCATTTGATTAGCACCATAAATGACATACCCAAAGGGTCAACTGAGCAAGCACCTGAGCCCCACTAAAGCAAATCCCCCTCTGTGGGGGTCAACCCCCACAAAACAGCTTTTCTGCCAAATTTATAGCCAGTCCTCACGGTCAGTCAGCCTTAGGGTCAATACCACCCACTGACATGCCAACAGCAATCAAAGCTCAACTACAACAGGAGAGCACACACAACCCACACAATGGATACCCCTGGAGCACACAGCTCAGTTGGCCAGGGAAACTGCACTTTGGGGCCCCACAAGACACCTACTACATAAGGCTACTCTGCCAAGGCTGGTAGACATAGCAGCTCTACCTAAATACATACAAACATAGGGAGGCAACCAAAATGAGAAAACAAAGAAATATATCCTAAATTAAAGAATGGGACAAAACTCCAGAAAAAGAATGAAACAAAATGGAGGCAAGCAATCTACCAGATGCAGAGTTCAAAACACTGGTTAATGAGGATGCTCAATGAACTTAGGGGAAGAATAGATGATCTCAGTGAGAACTTCAACAAAGAAATAGGAAATATTAAAAAGGAAGCAATTTCCCTAGCCAGTTTGGCTCAGTGGCTAGAGCATCAGCTCACAGACTGAAAGGTCGTGGGTTTGATTTTGGTCAAGGGCATGTGCCTCGGTTGCAGGCTTAATCCCTGGTCTCCAGTTGGGGTGCGTGTGGGAGGCAACCAATTGATGTGTCTCTCTCACATCAATGTTTCTCTCTGTGTCTCTCTCCCTCCCTTCCACTCTCTCTAAAAAGTCAATGGAAAAAATATTGTTGGGTGAGGATAAACAAACAAAGAAAAAGAAGCAATCTACCAAATGCAGAGTTCAAAACACTGGTTATAAAGATGCTCAATGAATTTAGGGGAAGAAGAGATTATCTCCGTAAGAACTTTAATAAAGAAATAGGTAACATTAAAAGGAGATAAAATCCATAAAAAAGAACCAGTTAGAAACAATACAATAACTGAAATGAGGAATACACTAGATGGAATCAGCAGCAGATTAGAAGAAGCAGAGACCCAAATCAGTGATTTGGACAACAAGATATCAAAAACACCCAATTGAAACAGCAAAAACAAACAAAAAATAATTTTAAAAAATGAGGATAGTTTAAGGAACCTCTGGGACAACATCAAACATAATACCATTTGCATTATGGGGTGTCCAAAGAAGGCGCAAGGAATTGAAAACCTATTTGAAGAAATAATGACTGAAAAACTCTCCTAACCTGGGGAAGAAAAAAGACATATAAGTCCAGGAAGTGCAGAGTCCCAAAAAAGATGAACTTAAAGAAGCCCACACCAAAACACACAATTAACATGCCAAAGGTTAAAGACAAAGGGACATTCTTAAAAGCAGCAAAAGAAAAGCAATTAGTTATCTACAAGGGAGCTCCCATTAGACTGTCAGGGGATTTCTCAACAGAAACTTTCCATGCCAGAAGGAATTGGCATGAAATACTCAAAGTGATAAAAAACAAGGACTTACAACCAAGACAACTCAACCCAGCAGCAAGGCTATGGTTTAGAATCAAAGGAGAGATAAAGAGCTTCCTTGATAAGAAAAAGCTGAAGTAGTTCATTACTTCTAAACCAGTATTACAAGAAATGCTAAAGGGACTTCTTTAAGAAAAAAAAATGAATAAAAAATATCACAGAAAAAATATTCTCACTGACAAAGGCAAATACATAATAAAAGCAGTGGATCAACCAACACTAAAGCTAGTACAAAGGTTAAAAGGCAAAAGTAGGAACATCATGTGTAATTACAATAGGAAATTACGGGATACACACAAACACACATGCACAAACAAAAGAAGTAAAAAGTAATGACAAAAATATAAGGAGGGTGTGAGTAAAAACAGTGGTGATTATGTGTTAGAACTTAAGCAACCATCAACTTAAAATAGATTGCTATAAACATAGCTTGGTATATACGAAGCACATGGTAACCACAAACTAAAAATATACAAGAGCTATATGAGAAATAAAGAAAAAGAAATTGAAGTACAACATTATAGAAAGTCAACAACATGTAAGAGAATAAGAAAGGAACAGAGAAGAACTACACAATCAGAAAACAATAAAATGGCAATAACTACATACATATCAATAATTATTTTAAATGTATATAGATTAAATAGATTAAGAGGAATGAATAAAGTGTTATATATATGCAATGAAATATTACTTGGCCATAAAAAAAGAATGTAATCTTACCATTTGTGACAGCATGGATGGACCTAGCAGATACTATGCTAAGTAGAATTACTCAGTCAGAGAAAGACCAATACCATATGATTTCACTTAATATCTATAACCGAAAAAAACAAAATAAATCAACAAGCAAGACAGAAGCAACCTCATAGATGCAGAGAACAAACTGATGGTTGCCAGATAGGAGGAGGCTTATGTGGCTGAATGAAAAAGGTGAAGGGATTATAAGTACAAATTAGTTATGGGGATGTAAAATACAGTTTAAGGATTTTAGTCAATAATATTGTACCAATTATACATGGTGTCAGGTGTAAGTTATCATTTTGTAAGTTATATAAATGGAATCATTTTGTAAGTTATATAAATGCCTAACTACTATGTTGTACAGCTGAAACTAATACAATATTGAATGTCAACTGTAACCGAGAATGAAAGTTAAAAAAATAAAAAGTTAAAAAATGTCAAGTGAAAAAAGACTAGTATGTCCCAATTTCCTCTTTAACTCTAAAGTCAAGCAGTTCTTACAATTAAAGTGCAATCCATACCATTTACACATGACCATCCTTTTAAAGTAACTAAAAGAGAAAGAAAACCAAGGAAGCCACTTGCTTTGCTTAGTCTTCTGATAGATTTGCATCATTATGTATTGTGTTCAAGGGACTCATAGGTTACTGAGTTGCTGATTAGTATTTCACAATTTAATCTTTATACAGTGGAATATTATTCATCCATAGAAGAGAATTAAACTTATTATTCAGCAAAAAACTATTCATGACCATTTATTTTTCACTCTTTCAAATGTATGTAGGGAGACCTGGTGTGTGTCAGGTGCACTGTGAGCAAAATAGGAAAATGGGGCCTCCCTGCAGGGTTTATTTTCCTTTTCCCCCACAAGTACGGTTGTCTCTATGGTACATGGCAGGAATATAATACTATTGTCTTTGAAGAAAACCATATAGCACAGCAGACATAGTACATCCGAGCACAGTACATTCATTCAATTCTCTCCCACCAAAATGAAACAATGATCAGATTTGGAATCCTGGGTTTTCCTGCTCATTTTAAATTCTGTAACATTCAAGAAGTTCAAGGCTGGAAATTAAGGTATAGCTAGACCTGTAGTTACTCAATATTATCTGTGAGTCAGATGAAACAACAGAATACTGTACTACAGAAAATAGGAGAGCTACATGTACAAGTCAATGGTGAATCAATGTTTTTAAGAGCTTCTGCATACATGGATATTTCCACAGCTGCAGAGCCAACTACTGCAGAAGTACATGCTGAGCACACATTTACAATTTAGTAAAGCTGGAAAGAATTTTATTTTTGTAAAAACGAAGTGGGGTGTGGCTCATTTTCTTGCCAAAGGGCTATTTTATTCCAAGACACTGGTGTCTGCTGACCTTCATTTATAGGCTGAGCAATGTTCTATTTAAGTAAAATTAACTCATTGTGGGCACTTTTTTAGGCTGCGATAATTATTGCAAAGAAATAACAATGTTTAAATTTGATTTGTTCTTAGTTTAGATTTGATTATATTGGGTTATAAATGAATGTCTTTGTTGGCACAAGGTTTAAATTTAAAAATTATTTTATGTTCAGAAAAGAGGCGGTGAGAGGGCGCGAGGGAGTGTGCGTGGGTGTGAGCGTGGGTGAGAGGGTGTGCAGGAAAAAAGTAGAGGCCATATTTAACTTCATTTTCTGCATATGAGGATATTTTTAGGTTTCATGAAATCGAACATTACTTTTGTGTTTTTCTCTTTTACTAGACCGCATAAGTATCATCGATCTTTGTAGCTCTAGCACCTAACCGACTTCATTAAACTTTTATTTAGTTGAATAGATGAAATCATTCCACAGACTAAGGTGCTGTCTGTGTTACTATCCTTGGCTAACTATTACTCCATTTTCAGTTTGCACTATCTCAATATATACTTGAGAACTGTGGTAATATTTTTAAGTTTTCCAGAGTTTTACATCTATTTATAAATGGCTTACAAGCCTTCTTTTACATAATACATATTTCAAGGTACTTGACTTGACATATCAGTCTTCTGCTTGGTTTTACAGAAATTTTCTGTGGTTAAGAAAGTTTTCCCGCCAAAACCGGTTTGGCTCAGTGGATAGAGCGTCGGCCTGCGGACTGAAAGGTCCCAGGTTCGATTCCGGTCAAGGGCATGTACCTGGGTTGCGGGCACATCCTCAGTGGGAGATGTGCAGGAGGCAGCTGATCGATGTTTCTCTCTCATCGATGTTTCTGACTATCTCTCTCCCTTTCTCTCTGTAAAAAATCAATAAAATATATTTTTTAAAAAAGAAAGTTTTCCCCCTTCTGCTAGCCCTTATGAATATATTCTGGTTTGTTTTGTAATTCCCCTATATGTTTTTCATTGATTCTAGAGAGAGAGGAAGAGAGAGGGAGAGAGAAACATGGGTGTGAGAGAGAAATGTCGGTCGGTTGCCTCATGCACACACCCCAACCGGGGATCGAACCCACAACCCAGGTATGTGCCCTGACTGGGAATCAAATCCACGACCATTTGGTGCACAGGATGACACTCTAACCACTGAGAAAACAGCGGCCAGGGCTTTAGTTGTCCCTCTCCCCCAGGGATCAAAGTAATACTAGAATATTTGGATTTAGGGTAAGACACCAAATGCATGGGTTAGTTTATATATTTAAACATGTAAACCTATCAATACTACTTTTTTGCTATCTACACTTAATGATAACTTGCCTATATTTGTTTTTTAATTACCATGATACAAAAAACAAAATTTAAATTATTCATAAACACTTGCAAAAATGATTTCACTGTAAAAAAAAAAAAAAAAAGAAAAAATGATTTCACTGTAGCTGTAAACCGGAGACCCACAAACTGCTCAAAATGTCTTATTTTATTTATTGTCTGAAGTTTTACATGTGTCTCCCTTTTCCCCAATTGACCGCCCCCCCTCAAAATATTTCTTGAATGTGCCAATGTCCTTTATCATTTCCTGGTTTTTTTCCTTTGAAAACTTCCACTGGACGAAATAATGGACATCATAAATTTATGATTAATATGTTTTGGACTCATACATTTCTAAAGGCTACATGTCATCTTAGAAAGCTATTAATTTAATTTATAACCTGCCATCTCCAGCATTTTTATGTTTTCACTAATTTATTTTATCTTTTCTCCCATTTTTTTAAAGGTAAACTTTTTAACATTCACATTTTAACAATTTCTACTATTGTAGAAACACTTAAGAACTTAAAGTATTTTTTCCTCCCCACAAAAGTATTACTTTTCATCCTGATCTAAGCTATATTTGTTAATATAGCCTCTTTTAGATAATGGCAATGAACTTATAATGGTATCTGCAATGTATTAAAAGTCATATCCAATTTTCCTTTGAGGGCCAGTTGTTTAGACTTGGATGGCATGTCCTCACAAAAGAATAAATTAAATGGTGAACAGCTTTCTGAGGTAAGCCAACCTGGAACTTTGTTAAAAATCCTTCACATTCACAATGAAAAGCAATTGAAAGCAGTATTTTCACAATGCCATTATAAAACAGAAAAAATAATAAACGATCTTATTTATCTTATGTGGTAACTCTTAAGGAAAAGGGGTTTGAATTAAGAGAACAATGAAGAGGTAGATAGATGTACACACCTAACAGAGATCATATCTAAGGCAACAACTGACTTGTAAATGGGGACATTTATTAAGTACCTACTAATATGCATGTTTCCTTATAAATGTTCTTATTTGATTCTAAGGCCAACAATGTGACAAGAGGTATTATCCTCATTTTATAAATGGAGAAATTGAGGTTTGGAGGACTTAAAAGAACTTCCTCAATGTCACAGAGATATAAAATAACAAAGCCATTTTATGCTAAAATTCATTCTGACTATGAAATATAGTATGTATATGACTCCCCTGAAAAGACAAAAGGAGGTGGTTAGACTTTGAGAGAGTTGTCAGGTCGAACAAACCTTCCAACATGGTCCTTAGTGAGACTGCTGAACTGCAGGGAGGAGAAACACGTCAGGGCAGGTCTGTGAAGCAGCATGTTTAGAGAGGTATATGCAGTGTACAAGGAGCCATTGGAGTAAACAAAATATTTAATACAAGTGTTTGTAATTTGGGGAGTCACCATATACTGAAACTAGGTACAAAGTAAGTGGCAGCATCAGAATTTTTACCACAATTGAATTTTTGATTAGTAATATTATTTAAGCAACCTGAATGAAATAAAATGTTTGAGTTTATTGAGTGATGGCAAGAGATCAATAGCCGGAGATTAAAGAAGCCTATCAACAAACAGTCATTTAACCAACTCCAGGATGAAAAGTTTCTGTAGAATACTGAAGGTGTATGATCACAAACGTTTTAAAAAAACGTTTATTTTTATTGATTTCAGAGAGGGAGAGGGAGAGAGATAGAAACATCAATGATGAGAATCATTGATTGGCTGCCTCCAGCACGTCCCCCACTGGGGATGGAGCCCACAACCCAGGCATATGCCCTGAGGAATCAAACTCATGACCTCCTGGTTCATAGGTCGACGCTCAACCACTGAGCCATGCTGGCTGGGCTAAGCTTCATATACTTGAACCAAGTTTTATAGCAACTTGAAATCTACAGGAGACTGAAAAACAAACCTGTCTCCCTTCCTCCACTAAGAGTTCCGTTTCAAAAAATAGAGCTTCCTATGATTGTATACCGCACAGGATTCTACTTCATCCTGCTTTGCACCTGTTAACTAGATCAGAGGAAACCAAAATATTTCCAAGGCATATACTTTACCTAAACCAGGTCCAGTTTGGTCAGTATGACACGCTATATAAAGAATGGCCTTTTTTTCTTTTAGTGCCACTGTTTGCAATCAAGGCTTTTTTTTGCTTAAGCCAATGTTTAACTTCCAGAGATTGTCAAAGGAATTCATGTTTAAAAACAAAACTTCTTGCAATTTCTCTTCTATGTATTTATCTCTAAGAAATAATCAGTCGCAAAATGGTTCTTGCCCACGGAAGTTCCCTGAAGCCCTTTCTAGAAGATATGAAAATAACATAAACTTCCAACAACCTGGAATCAGTAAAATAGATTATGAAATGTCCATTATATAGACTACCACCCAGTGATTTTAAACTTTAAAAAAATATTTGATTACGTGAAAACATGTTCAGAATGCAATAAGTGAGAGAACGGGATAAAACTGTATGTGCCATATGATACCAATTGTAAAAATACCTAACTTTCTCTTGACACAGGAAATAGATAAAACATATAAAGAAGTGGTAGGTGGTACAATTTTGAGTAATTTAAATTTTCTTCTTTATAAACCCTGTTACATTTTTAAGATTTTTATAATGGCCTTGTATTTCTTTAATCCAAAGTAAAGTGATTAAAAACATCTTAAGTATGCACCACTTAGGACACTTTTGCAGTGTCTTCGTTTACTTTAGTAACCTTTAGATGACTAAATCATACACACTGACTTTTATAGCAACAGAATATACCCCAGGAACCATTTCCTGTCATTTTCACCTCTGAGAAAACACTGTTCAGTCTATAATGGTAATTCTCCCTGACCTGAAATATAAGTCCCCAAAATACCAAAAAGGACCTTAAGAAATGGCAAAGGAAAATGTGCAAGCAAATTAAGAAATACGGGAAAAAAGCTTACAAATTATACTCATCTCCAAAAGACAATGTATCATTCAGTGTGAATAAGAAAATGTCAATCTGGCCCAGCTGGTGTGGTTCAGTGGTTAAGCTTCGACCTAAGAACCAGGAGAGGTCACAGTTTGATGCCTAGATTCCTGGTTGGGACACATGCCTGGGTGTGGGCTCAGTCCCCAGCAGGGGACTTGCAGGAGGCAGAGTCAATGATTCTCATCAATAATGTTTCTATTTCTCTCTTCCTCCCTCTCTGAAATCAATAAAATATATGCTTTAAATGTCTGCATGCACACTATGTAATCAGAGCATATAATATAGAATGCAATAATAGCAATATTCAAAGTTATGATACTACCCCCACCAATTTTATTTTATAAAGAGTAAAAACTTTAGCTTAGCCAGTGTGGATCAATGGTTGAGAGTTGGCCCATGAACCAGGAGGTCAGGGTTCGATTTCCGGTCAGGGCACATGCCCAGGTTGCTCATTAGAAGTACAGGGTGTACTAGAGGCAGCTTATCAATGATTCTATCTCATCACTGATGTTTGTATCTCTGTCCCTCTCCCTTCCTCTCTGTGAAAGGAATAAAAACATATTTTAAAAAAAACTTTAAAAGAAAGTAAAAGCTCTCTCTCTCTCTCTCTCTATAAATATATATATATATATGTGTGTGTGTGTGTGTGTGTGTGTGTGTGTGTGTGTGTCAGTTTAAGAGAATCAGTTATATTTTCAGTGAATGGTTTACAAGATAACAAAAATTTTGCTGTCAATATTTTAAACCAGAGATGGTAGAAATTAGAGCTTAGACTTAAAAAAAAAAAAAAAAGATTTGTTAGCAAAAAAAGAAGCTATTTTTCAGAACTAGTCCTATGATACCAGGTTATTTTTAAAGTCCTTTAACCCAGGGCTTTCTGCTTATTTCATTTTTTTAAATTTTAATTTTTTCCACCAACTCAATTTAATTTTTTTTTAAAATATATTTTATTGATTTTTTACAGAGAGGAAGGGAGAGAGATAGAGAGTTAGAAACATCAATGAGAGAAACATCAATCAGTTGCCTCCTGCACATCTCCTACTGGGGATATGCCCACAACCCAGGTACATGCCCTTGACCGGAATCGAACCTGGGACCTTTCAGTCCGCAGGCCGACGCTCTATCCACTGAGCCAAACCGGTTTCGGCAACTCAATTTAATTTTAATTAACTACTATTACTTTAAAAGTGATATATTAACAAATGTCATCAAACATAATTTTAATCAAAGGAAAAATGCATAACTCAAAAGAGCAACAGTTAAAGAACCATCATATAATTGGCAAAATTATAATAAACTTTAAAAATGAATTTCAAATTAACAGATTTGAGGATAATGGGTGAAAATGGCCCATCTATAAAAAGAATGACAATGACCCATTTAGCCCAACACATTTGTTTTTCAAATGAAGATTTATATTAACTTTTCACCTTTTCTGTGTTAATGATGGCACAGACCCTTAAATATACAGATTATCTTCATTATGCATTTTTGCATACTTGCATGTTGTCCTCCCAATTATAAGGAGAAACACTTGATTTTTCATGAGCAATTTTACACAAAACCTCCTGTTACAGGCAATCACAAAACTAAGAATGAAGCATGATTAGCCAATAGATTCTGTAGTGATTAATAATGAACATGAAAACACTGTTCAGTAGTCCTTGAGAAAGGTCTACCACCTGTGGTAGCCTGCAAAAGCCACCATCACATTAATGGCTTTCACAGGCTACTTGGCACAGTAGAGAGGCTAAAAATATAAGAAAGTATTATGTATAGGTTTTTATTCTCTTGTTATCAACCATTTCTCTTATTTTTCATTATAATATGTCTGGCTTTATTTCTCCTTTGCTCGTGAAATTGGATGGCTGGAGAACTTTTACAGACAAGTACAAATGTGGCAAGACTTAAGTGATGAGAACTCTACCATTTCTATAAACTCTTATTAAAGCTCTAGTGTTTCTATGATATACTACTACAGTACTTTGAATTTATATAGCACCTGTCTGCTGAAGAGCCAAGGCTTACATAGCTCACTTATCCTTTCAGCATGCCTGTGAAATACATAGATTGGAAACAGATGGCTAACAAATAAAGTAAAATCCAGATATGAACAGAGAACTTCCAAGATTTACTTAAGATGGGCTATCTGTCCAAACTGTAGAGGACTAAAAGGCCCTGGATTCCACACTCAATGCCTTTTTCAATTAACAACACTACCTCCTTACTATCAAACAAATTTCTACACTGGTAGAAAAAATTAAGTTTTCTCATAATGTAAAATCAGTTGGTTTAATGTGCCAAAAAATCCTTGTTACGGAATGATATAAAAGGTACCTCTATATTTTAAAGAACTAACATTAATCCTAGAATAAGCCAGTGGTGATCATCAACTTGCCAGAAGTTATTTAACTTGGTTCAATAAAGTTGCATTGAAAGTTGAAAATTCAAGTGATAGATATAACTAAAATAAGCCAGACTATAACTATTTGAAAAAAAAATTCCAGGAAACCAAAAATCTTGAGCTATGCCCTCATTTCAGAAATGAGAAAATTCATGGTGTCTGGCACATGTGTGTACTCAATGTTAGTTATCAATATAATAATTTTAAGTGGCTTTCTCAAGGTCAAGCTATGAGTCAGTGGCAGAGCCGTGTCTAGAATCCAGTTCTTCTGAAGCCAATTCCCACATACTTCCCCCCTCCAGTATTTTCATTTTCATTTAACCAGCAATGCTTTTCATCCCTAAAGCAGTTTATACTCAGTAATATTTGTCCTTCAAGTGCTAAAAATAAGGCAAATTCAATATTAAACATATTAAATGTTTTGAAACTGCCTCACCTCCATCACTACCTACAAGATGGCTCAAGTATTATCCGATCTTTTCCTGAGGCTGACATTTCATGATTAGCCAAGCCATAACTTTAACCAAAGTTCTCTCATAACTAAAAACAGCTAGTCGTGACCACTGGTGTCTAAAAGAGCTTCCAACGTTGTAATGTATCCAAAAAGCTTTTGAAACTTCCAACACATTGAACATACGTTACATGTTACATCACTCCTTAGAATAATTTATACAGACTCAGAACATGATCTAGCTGTTTTCTTCTAAACCGAGTTTTATTATTTTCACAGATCAAATTTTCCACCCCCTGGATTACTTTTCACGAAGAGAAATTACCATATGAGCAAATACAAAATGATTCTAAAAACAGATACCCAAGTTGTCATGTATAGATAGATGTTCATTTGTAATTTTATACCAGCTACTTTTGGAATCTGTACTAAATAGCAAAAACAAACAGTTTAACACACATTCCACCTAGATTATGCTATATCAAACACAATAGCAAATTCATGAATGTATCACATGTGCTAAGAATATTATGTCAGTAAATTCCTTGGAAAGGCAAGTCGAAATAATGCCTATGACAGAATATGGAATAATGAATGGCAAGTGGACTTTCTTCCTTTTCCCTGTCAGTTTCACCAAAAATAATCACTTTAGTGCTCAAGCACCATGGCCAAATTATCTTCCCTTTTGGTTCCTGGTTCAGCGCTCAACCACTGAGCTACACCAGCCAGGCTGTACTGTCCTTTTTAAGGTTAAATATTTATTAGAAGCTCAGTCTAGAGCCCTGGCCAGGTAGCTCATCCCTATCTGCCAAAGTTGCGGGTTTGATAGGGAAACAACCAATGAATGCATAAAGAAGTGCAACAACAAACTGATGTCTCTGTCTAAAATCAATCAATACAAAAATTAAAAAAAGAAATTCAATCTAAAATTATATTGTCACCTCACTTCCACTGGTGGGGGAGGGTTGTTATCTATTTGTGTAGTGAACTCCAGTAACTGCAGGTGGAGTTTTCCAGCTAATGTGTGCCCCAAGGCTAGCCCTTGGGGTCAGAAATATGTGCTTAAAGTAGTTCTAGTTTTTAGGCTCAGAAACCCAAGCACAGCAGGAAAATGAAGTGCTGGAGTCAATCAGAGGTTGCTGCAGTGGACAAAGAGTTTTTGGCTAATGCATACAAAGCTTAAATTTCTTAATGTTCCCAGTTTCCTTTTTAGCTGCCCTAGTTGTTTTCAAGGCTGCATCCATTTTGGTGAATAAGTAAAGCTTTTAACCTCATGACCTCAGAGATTCCTCTGCCCATTTCTATACTCTGTAATATATAATTTGAACACCAAAACTGCCACGTATTTCCTACAGCAACCATAATTTGGGCCACAAGGGTGGGTATTGGTCAAGATGGGAGTTGTTTCTGCGCCCTCTCATTATTCTACCAAACTTTTGACAGGCAAAGACACAACCAACTTAACTTGTCAAATTTTGTGTCCACTGTTTTTTTCCTGATTTTTTTGAAAGTGAAATCCTTTCTTTTTTATATATATTTTTATTGATTTCAGAGAGGAGAGAGAGAAAAACATGAATGATGAAAAAGAATCGTTGATCAGCTGCCTTCCACACACCCCACATTGGGGATGAGCCTGCAACCGGGCATGTGCCCTTGACCAGAATGGAACCCAGGACCCTTCAGTCGTCAGCTTGACGCTCTATCCACTGAGCAAAACCAGCCAGGGCTGTTCCTGATTTCTGATCCAATTAATTCCGAACCAGAAATAACTGGTTAATTTAATTTTTTTCCTTTTATTAGTTTTTATTTTTCAATTACAGTTTACATTCAATATTATTCTGTATTAGTTTCAGGTATAAAGCATAGTGGTTAGACAACCATATACTTTACAAAGTGTTTCCCCCAATATTTCCAGTACCCACCTGACACCATACATAGTTATTACAATATTATTGATTATATTCCCTTTGCTGTACTTTACATCCTCGTGATTATTTTGTAATTACCAATCTGTATTTCTCAATCCCTTCCCCTTTTCCTCCCAGCCCCCCAAATTCCTCCCTTCTGGAAACCAACTGATGGTTAATTGTAGTCAAAAGATAATCCACCACCTTCAAACAGAACTCTACAATTAGAATATAGGCCAGACCCAGGAATATGAATAAAGCCTTATTTTTTTTAACATTATAAGATATAGCTTCAAATCTATCAGTTAGAGGTGAAATAGGGTATGAATAAAAGAACAATTTTCCTAGAAAATAATTAGTAAGAAATTTTTTTTAAATTTAGAAAAGCCATCACTAGATTGAAGGCTCATGGGTGGAGGGGCGGCGCTATATGTCCCAGCACAAACTTATCTCAAACCCTTATTTTTAAAACCATTCCTGTTTTTATTTTGGATAAAATCTGACCACTAAATTCCCTTTCTTTGCCCCTCATTCAAATTCAAGTAGAATTCCCTTGACTAGAGGCTACTCCCCTCCCCTTCTCTGAGGCTGTAATTTTTGGAATTCGGGTTTCAGCCATTACATTCCAATCTTAAAGTCAAAAGAAGTCATGTGACCATTACCCTAGGGGTATCAGACTTTGGGCACGTGATGGCCACTGGCATGGGTGGGACTCCCACCACTTCGTTGGAATTCGCTGTAAATTACATCTCCAGGATCAAACTTAGGCTTCCAATCACATTGCGACATCCAGTTAAGCGGAGTAGTGCTTACCGCTCAGTAGTTTTTAACTTCACCTACGTTTTCTACCTACTGTGTGACCAGCCAAGCTCTCTTCCCCATCCCCCATCCGTCATAGCAGGCCAGGCACCCAGAGCATCCTGTCTATCTGATCCGAAAAGGAGAGGCTCTCTAACTCAGGTAGATCTAACTAAGTTCAACCTTGTGCAGCAGTAGGGATGTAATGCACAGCAGGTGAAGAGAAAGAAGCACCGTGTACGGCTTTAATCCCACTCCACTTCCCGGGCTGGGATCATCTCCGGCCCTGGAGTGAGGCCAAGGGAGCCGCCCTCTAAGGAGAGCAGTAGCAGCGGCGGCGGTGGCGGCGGCGGCGGCGGCGGCAACTTGGGGACTGGGGAGAAGCCGGGGCGGGGGTGGTCGGGGTCCCCCAGCCTCTCATTAGAGCGCTTCAGGATAGCGGGTGAAGAAAAGTAAATACCGGCAAGTGCAGCTGATGCGGGGAGAGGAATAGTACCCCCCTCCTCCCACAGCCTCTGGGGCTGTGCCTTCCAGAGCACCCCGAGAGGTCCCCGGCTGCCTCTGTCCCGACGCGCGCTCGGGCTACAGAGCCAGAGGAGCTGCTGAAGGGAGCCGACGGGCGGCGGGAGTCGGGGGAGAGGAGAGCAGAAAGGTACTGCCCCAGGCTTGGGAGATGTTCGGCTACTGAAAGAGAAAAAGTGCTTACTCATAGGGAGACGCGGTGCGATCACAACGCTTTCGCTAAGGGCACGGCAAGCAGGCGGACGGCGGGCCACCGGGGCCTCGTCCCCTCCCGGGGACACGGTACCCCCAAGCGCCAGGGGCGGCGCGAGCCCGCGAGGTCACCCGAGGCGGGCGAGCGGGGGCCGGAGGCGTCGCGGGCTGTGGGCTCCGGGATTTCCTGAATCCGGAGCGGGGCGGGGGTGCGGGGGGGTGCGGGGTGGTGGCAGTAGCTGGAGAAGGACGACAGAGGGAAGTTAGGAGCTCGATTTCCACTTCGGGGCCATGGCCACGTTAGGGAAGAAGGGCAAGTGTTGGCGTCAGGGACTCCAGCTCAAGGTTGGCAACAAGTCAAGCAACTACTGGGAAAGAACCTTCTCTGTAGAGTGAAGAGCAGAAAACGTGCTTGCGGCGGGTGCTGGTCGAGGGGAACACTGTCACTCCCACCCATCCCTGACGGGAACGAGCGCCTTGGCACCAAAAGGCTAGAAAAGAGATTTTTGCAGCCCCGCACCCCCCTCTGTTCCCCGCACCCCGGGCAAGGCACGTTCCTTCTGAGGTTCCAGGAGATGCTCTACCCGGACCCACTCCTGCCAACGCCCCGGCAAACCCCTACCCTGGTGCCCTCCGGTGCCGAAGAAGCACTTACCTAAAGTCGCAGAGCACTGGATCCGGCCCGACTGCCGCCGACCGACGCGCTCAGACAACTTCTGCCTCTCGGAATCTTTGCGGCTGCGGTTCTAAAGCCAGCACTCCCTCCCCTCCAGCCAGCCCCTCCGCCCCTGGGCCGTCGCCATTGGTTCGGGTGGTGCTTGCAGGCGGCCTGGGAACCAGGAAGCCGATTGGGCCGCGAGCCTGTCACATCAGCTGGGTGGAGAGCTGGGAGAATAATCACCGCGCCGGGCGCCGGGCAGCGGCGATGGGGACAGGAACCGTGCGGCTGGGTCTGGGATCTGAGATCTGAGATTGGTCCCCCGCGCCTGCTTCTTTCTCCCTGGCTATGAGATCAGAAAAGTCCACAGTGTTCAAAAAATTCTTGTGGAATAAATGAAAAGATGGGAATGTCGGGAACGAGAGTTTGAATGCCACCAAACCCCTATTTAAGTCTATGGAGGGTACAGTTTCTCCCCGAAATCTTGAAGAGAATCTCGGTATGGGAAGGGACATTTCTAGTAGTTTTATTGGCTCCAGTCAGCCCAGAGGGAAAACATCAGCAATTCTCCCTTTCCTTGGGCGGTCTGGGGAGCAGATTATGGATGGGACGGGGCTCTCAAGTGTTTAGCTTCGTGCTCAGTAAACTGTTCACCAAAGTCACCTGCGCGGTCTGTATGTCCATGCAGGAAGAGGTGGCGGTGGGAAGCGATGGTGGAACTAAAGTGCTTCCACTTCTTTGACTAGAAATGGACATCAATTCTCATCTGTCTCCTTTCACCAGAGAAAACTTGGACACAGGCTCCTGTTGCCTGAATACCTTTACTTCTTCTAGCCCACGAGATTGCCTCCAAGCCATAGCTGACCTCTTTCATTAACACAGGTAGTGGTGTCCCCTCCTTATCTACATTTCCATCCTTTGACTCACTGCAGGTCCAGAGGGCCCGAGTTTGAGGGTTTCTCCAGGCAGAGCTAGAGATTGGCTTGTGAGACAGCTGGAGAAGACTAGTCTAAATAAAATCTTCCCTGTTCCAGTAGGAACCATTTTGTTCAGGAAATGTGTGCTTGGAAATTTCCAAAATCAATTTAAAATTGGTTCAATGACATCCCACTTTACATGCATTTCAGGAAAAATGCCTGAAAAGGTGAATGCTCTTATAAACGACCCCCCACACACACTTCATTTGCTGTTATTAATTTCTTCAGAGACATTAACCTGTAGTCAGGGTTAGGACTTCTTCAACAGGAAAGAGTGGAACAGTTCATATAAGGCCTAAAGGCTAGACAAGCAGAGAAGGGCTTGGCACTGGGAAAAAGTCTTGTTAAATATTAATTAATGATTAACCAACTGGAAAACCTCATGAAAGGCACAGGAAGGTGAAAAAGAAGTGAGAGGGCAATCATGCTTTCAGAAACATTACACTTCTGTTGTGACAGATTTTGTACTGGGTCAGGTTTGGGTCAGCACAAAAATACTAGTTTCAACAATACAGATTTCAACATGATGGTGTTAGGTTAACTACAATGCCATGGACATTTACAATAGACTCCAAAATGAGATGACAAGTTTTCAATAATTGGCCCACGGTATAGTTTCTTTAATTCTTTACACAAAATTTCTAGATACATTAAATATGGTATTTCAGTTTTCTATCCTTTATGGTGCCTGTAAGTCACCGATGATGAGCTTCCACCTACTTCTTTTTTTTTTTAAATATATTTTATTTATTTCTTACAGAGAGGAAGGGAGAGGGACAGAGAGTTAGAAACATCGATGAGAGAGAAACATCGATCAGCTGCCTCCAGCACATCTCCCACTGGGGATGTGCCCGCAACCCAGGTACATGCCCTTGACCGGAATTGAACCTGGGACCTTTCAGTCCGCAGGCCGACGCTCTATCCACTGAGCCAAACCGGTTTTGGCCCACCTACTTCTTAAAAAAGGTTTTTACTGATTGATTTGAGAGAGAGAAACATCAATTTATTGCTTCACTCATTTATTCATCGATTGGTTGATTGGAGTATGTGCCCTGACAGGGTTCTGGTATCAAACCCAGAACTTTGGGGTATTAGGACAAGGCTTTAACCAACTGAGCTACCTGGCCAGCACTGCTTTTAAATTTAAATTTACAGACTTAGCATGAAGGGACTCTGCAAGCTAAGTTTTCCAGATTGGATATATGTATCATATTCTATTTTAGTTTATTTTTCAAGTTGTAGAATTTAGAGTAAGTCAAAAATTAAGAATCCTATACATATGCTATTTATGCTTTCTTGTTTATTATTCAAAAAAGCTTACATAAAAACTTTAATAGAAGTCTTCATTCATCACTAACAATTAGGATGCCATAATTCAGCAAGATTTTTAAAAATATATATTTTAAAATATATTTTATTGATTTTTTTTATAGAGAGGAAGGGATAGGGATAGAGTGTTGGGGTTCAACCTCAGCAGGTCCAGGGGTTCCCAAAGGTGTGGACGGAGTTGGCAAAGAAGGAATGACACGGAGACAGCGTTCAGGTGATCAGCAGCCTAGCCAGGTTCTGTCTTTTATTGTCTTGTTACATCTGTATTTATACAAGTTGATTTTAATCCTGTCAATTTCTATTCCAAAGGTTAGGGCATTTCTTATCTCCATTCCAGGGAGTAAAGATTATGTAGCTTAAGGGTGATTGTTGGTAGTTAAAGTGATTAACTACCTGCTGGCATGTAGTTAAGGGGTTTTATTCCCTCCCTAACTTCAGGGAAAAATCCCTACCTGGGGAAACAACCTTTCTCGGAGAGGTGACCTTGGTTAAGACACTTAGCGCCAAGAAGGTGAGCAAACATATTAAGAACAGTATGCCATATACGCCAGGTCCCTTGAAACATATGCTGTGCAGATGTTTCTTCTCTGCAGCGACTGTGTCAAGCAGCAAGGATGGACTGGCTTCCAGCAATAGAGAGTTAGAAACATCGATGAGAGAGAAACATTGATCAGTTGCCTCCTGCACAACCTCCACTGGGGATGAGCCTGCAACCAAGGTACATGCACTTGACCACAATCGAACCCAGGACCCTTCAGTCTGCGGGCTGACGCTCTATCCACTGAGGCAAACTGGCAAGGGCCAGCAAGAATTTTTTTTGTCAAGAAATGTCATTTTAATGGAAGTGCACTGGTCCATAGTTTTAAAGCTGCAGTGTGCCCAAGTGGTGGCACTATGTCTCTCTTTTTGGCCCTGGCTCTAAAATGCAACCTTATTTAAATATTCCTATGATTACTTATAGAGTGTCATTTGAATATCATTTATTATTTATTATTTTTAAATTACAGTTCATATTAAATATTATTTTGTATTAATTTCAGGTGTACAGCACAGTGGTTAGACAATCAAAGTGCTCCTTCTGATATTTCTAGTATCCATCTGGCACCATACATACCTTTTACAATATGATTGACTATATTCCCTATGCTGTACTTTACATCCCCATGACTAGTTTGTAACTACAAATCTGTACTTCTCAATTCCTTCAACTTTTTTACCCAGTCCCCTACCTCTCTCTCTACCCCTCCAGCATCCATCAGTTTGTTCTCTATGAGGCTGTTTCTCTTTTGTTTGTTCATTTATATTGTTCATTAGATTCCACATACCAGTATAAGTGAAATTATATGGTATTTATCTTTCCGTGACTGACTTATTCAGCATAATACTCTCTAGGTATATCCATGCTGTTGTAATGGTAAGATTTCATTCTTTTTTGTGACCAAGTAATATTTCATTGTATACATGTACCACAATTTTTTTAAAATATATTATTTTATTGATTTCAGAGAGGAAAGGAGAGAGAGAGAAAGAAACATCAATGATGAGAGAGAATTATTGATTAGCTGCCTCTTGTACACCCCCTACTGGGGATGAAGCCCACAACCCCAGCATGTGCCCTTGACCAGAATTGAATCTGGGACCCTTCAGTCCACAGGCCGATGCTCTATCCACTGAGCAAAACCAGCTAAGCTATACTACACTTTTTAATTTACTTGTCTATTGATGGGAACTTGAGTTATTTCCATAACTTGGCTATCATAAATAACCCTGCAATGAACATAGGAGTGCATATATTTTTTTGAATCAGTGTTTTAGGTTTCTTCAGATATACACACAGAATTGGAATAGCTGGGTCATAAGACATTTCCATTTTTAATTTTTTTTGAGGAACTTCCGTACAGTTTTCCATAGTGGCTGCACCAATCTGCATTCCCACCAACAGTGCATGAGGGTTCCCTTTTCTCCACATTCTCACCAACACTTGTTGTTTGTTGTTTTGTTGATGATTAGTGTCCTGGTGCACGAATTCGTGCACATTGAAAAGAAATTAATTAGAAGAAACATTTTAATATTGCTATCACCCTTTCTCTATAATAGAAGTGTCAACCAAATTCATGATTGACAATGACAGATTGAAACACATTAGTGCGATTTGCACCACTGAGAGCTTTATATGTATCACACATGTGCAAGTCAACTTAGCCTTTTATACACTGAGTGGCCAGATTATTATGACCACCCCATCAGTACAATGAAGTGAATTAGTTATGCAAATAATAATAATAAAACCTTGAGAGTATTTGCTTAGGAAGTTTTCAATATTCAGTATTTTTGGAAGTGTCAATGAAGTACTGATGGGGTGGTCATAATAACCTGGCCACTCAGTGTATATATAGAATACACTTGCTTAATTAGTCCTGCTTTCTGATTTAGCTAAACTTTTTCCAGCCCAGTGAAGCACCCCAACTTGTCTTTTAGGTAATTGTCAGCAACACAGCAGTACAGTAAATATCACCATGCAGCAGATTATTATTGTAGATCACGCAGGGAGAACAAAGGGTAAAATATTTAACTGCAGCAGTGCTTGACTATTTTCTGTGCAGTGAAAAAACCTGAAGTCATTTTCAAGGTCCACCATTTCTTACTTTTTTTCAGTCGGATCAAGTTTCTAAACTTTCTAAATCTCCATGTTCCAGCTAAAGAAAAGAAAATAGGATTCTACCTAGTCTCCTATCTACCTACTCCAGGACTTCTGGGAGGATCAAATAAGATGAGGCATGTGAAAATGCTTCACAGACATTTGGTTAAAGTGTAAAATATTTGCACCTGGCTATAAAGCAACTCATGTTCCTGGGCTGAAGAAACTGCAAGGAGGCTAGTTGCTAGGGAGAGGAAGCTGGGCGTTGCTACTTGACATCATTACCCATCACCCACAGTGACCATTTCCGGGCTGGGCTGGGCTGTGGGCTGCATTTTGCACCATGTGGTCTTGGCAGCATTGGCTGTGATTTGGTGGGGTGTCATTCCGGGGTGGTGGTGGGGGCCTGTGTCCCATTTGGGGGAAGCCAGGTGTTGTTTTGTCGGCACCAGGTCTTCAGTGCCATTTATTTTAAATGGCCAGTGCGTCATGGAAGCTCCTGCGTTGAGTGTCTTCCCCCTGGTGGTTATTGCATGTCAAAGCTACCGGTCGGATGGACCCTTAGCCATATATATATATATATATATATATATATATATATATATATATACACACACACACACACACACATATATATATATATACATATATACATATATATATATACACATACATATATATGTGTGTGTGTATATATATATATATATATATATATATATATATCCATTCTGACAGATGTGAGGTGCTATCTCATTGTGGTGTTTTTTTTCATTGTGGTTTTAATTTGTATTTCTCTGATGATTAGTGACATTGAGCATCTTTTCATGTCTATTGGCCATCTGTATGTCCTTTTTGGATACATGCCTATTTAGGTCCTCTGCCCATTTTTAATTGGATTTTTTTTTTTTTTGGTGTTGAGTTGTATGAGTTCTTTATAAATTTTGGATATCAACATTTATTGGCTGTATCATTGGCAAATATCTTCTTCCACTCAGTGGGTTGTCTTTTTGTTTTGTTGATAGCTTTTCTTTGCTGTATGAAAACTTTTTAATTTGATGTAGTCCTATTTGTTTATTTTTTCTTTGTTTCCATTGCTCAAGGGAATATATCAGAAAAAAATATTACTAAGAGAAATGTTTGAGAAGTTACTGCCTATAGTTTTGAGTCTTACATTTATGTCTTTAATCCAGGTGGTCTAGTTTCATTTTTTTTTGTCCAATTTTTTCAACCTCATTTAGTGGATAGATTGTCTCTACCTTATTGTATGTTCTTGTCTCCTTTGTCATATATTAATTGATCATATAAGTGTGGGTTTGTTTCTGGGCTCCCTATTCTATTCCATTGAACTATATGTTTGTTTTTATGCCAGTACCATGCTGTTTTGATTATTATAGCCTTGTAGTATAGTTTGATGTCAGAAAGCGTGATACCTCCAACTTTGTTCTCTTTCTCAAGATAGCTATGGATATTTGTGGTCTTTTTGGAATATTTGTTCCAGTTCTGTGAATTACACAATTGGTATTTTGAAAGGAATTGTGTTGAATCTATAGATTGCTTTGGGTAATATGGACATTTTAACAATGTTAATTCTTCCTATCTGTGAGCATGTTATATGTTTCCATTTATTTGTATCTTCTTCAATGTCTTTCTTCAGTGTCTTATAATTTTCCAAGAACAAGTCCTTTACCTCTTTGGTTAAATTTATTCCTAGGTATTTAAAAAATATATCAATTTTTATTGATTTCAGAGAGGAAGGGAGAGGGTGAGGAAGATAGAAACATCAATGATGGAGAGAATCATTGATCCGCTGCCTCCTGCATGCTCCCCATTAGGTGTTGAGCCCACATCCCCAGGATGTGCCCTGAACAAGAATCAAACCCGTACCTCCTAGTTCATAGGTTGATGCTCAACCACTTAGCTATGCGGGCTGGGCTATTCCTAGGTATTTTTTTTATGTAATTGTGAATGGGATTGTTTTCTTTTCTGATACTTCATTATTGGTGTATAAAAATGCAACTGATTTCTTGATACAGTGAAACCTCGGTTCTTGAATTTAATTCGTTCTGGAATGCTGTTCAAGGAGCGATTTGTTTGAAAAAACAAAACATTTTTTCCCATTAGAAATCATGTAAATTGAATTAATCTGTTCCAGACCCACACATGATCCCATTTTAACCTTTCTTATATAAAATTCACGTCTAATCTATAAATAAACACTTGTTTTTCTTAAATTGATTGAACCACCCCTACTAGCCTTAAATGAATCACTTCCAACATGCAGCATCTTTGCTTTTTCATATATCACTGCCTCCCAAGTGTTATCACAGGCTAACTCATTTTCGTTTATCCAAATCAACAACAGTTTTTCTATCTCTTCAGTTGCCTATCATTGTTGTTTTGTGCACACTATCACACCCTTAACATTAGCACTCTTGATGGCCTATTTATGTTTTAAAATTGTGCTAATCATTGATTTCCAGCCATAAAAGCATTCTCTCCTTTGTTGCCCGAGAGACGCTTTTTGTCATGCTGAGGTATCAGCATGAAAGGGTTGTCAGGTAGAAAACCGAAGTTTTGGTTGACAATCTAGACATATTTTCTGTGAACAATTTGATGGAGAACCAAATTGTCTGAGATGAGAGACATTAGAGAACTGAGGTTTGACTGTATTTATTTTGTGTCTTGCTACTTTACTGAATTTATTTATTTAATAGTTTTTTGGTGGAATCTTTAGGGTTCTTTATATACAATATGTTATCATATGCAAACAATGACAGTTTTGCTACTTCTTTTCCAATTTGTTTCTTCTTTTCTGATGGCTGTGGCTAGATTTCTGGTATTATGTTGAATAAAGGGTGTTGAGAGTGAACATCCCTGTCTTGTTCCTGATCTTAAGGGAAATGCTTTTAGTTAGCTGTGGGTTTGTCATATATGGCCTTTATTATGTTGACATATGCTTCATCTATTCCCACTTTGATGAGAGGTGTGTTTTTTAAAACATAAATTGATGCTGGATTTCTGTCAAATGCTTTTTCTGCATCTATTGATATGACCATATGATTTTTAACTTCATTTTGTTTATATGTGATGTTTCCCATTAATTGATTTGCAGCTATTGTACGAACTTTGCATCCCAGGAATAAATCCCACTTGATCTTGGTGGGATTTTTTAATGTATTGATGAATTCTGTCTGCTAATACTTTGTTGATGATTTTTGCAGCTATGTTCATCAGGGATATTGGCCTATAATTTTCTTTCTTTGTAATGTCTTTATTTGGTCTTGGAATCAGGGTAAATCTGGCCTCCTAATATGAGTTTAGGAGTTTTCCCTCCACTTGATTTTTTGGGAATATTTAAAAAGGGATAGATATAAATTATTCTTTGAATGTTTGATAAAATCTACCTGTGTAGCCATCTGGTCCAGGACTTTTGTTTGCAGGAAAATTTTTTTTCATTAGTGCTTTGATTCCATTGGTTGTAATTGGTCTATTCAGATTTTTTTTGTTTCTTCTTGATTCAATCTTGGAAAATTATATGTTTTAGGAATTTTTATATATTTTTCCAGATTGTCCAGTTTGTTGTCATATAGTAGTTTATAATATTTTCTTATATTCCTTCAAATTTTGTGGTGTCTTTTGATACTTTTCCTTTTTCATTTTATTTATTTGAGTTCTCTCTCTTTTTTCTTGGTTAGTCTGGTCAAAGGTGTGTCAATCTTGTTTATCTTTTCAAAGAACCAGATATTGGTTCATTGATCTTTTATACTGTTTTCTTAGACTCTATTTTGTTTATTTCCAATTTAATCTTTATTATTTCCTTCCTTCTACTCACTTTGGGCTTTGTTTGCTATTGTTTTTTCCCCAGTTCCTTTAAATGTAAAGTTAGATTGTTTATTTGAGATTTTTCTTGTTTCTTGAGATAGGTCTGTAATGCTATGAATTTCCCTCTTAGGACTGCTTTTGCTGTGTCTCATAGATTTTGACTTGTGTTCCTGTTTTCATTTTTCTCAAGGTATCTTTTGATTTCTTCTTTGATCTTATTGTTAACCCATTCATTGTTTAGTAACATGCTATTTAGCCTCCATGTCTTTGTGTGTTTTTCAGTGCTGTTGTTTTTTAATTGTAATTAATTTCTAGTTTCATACCATTGTGGTCAGAGAAGTTGCTTGATATGATTTCAATCTTCCAAAGTTTATTGAGACTTGTTTTGTGTCCTAACATGTGGTCTAGCCTAGAAAATGTTCCACGTATAATCTAAAAGAATGTATATTCTGTTGTTTTGAGGTGAAATGCTCTGTAAATATCAATTAAATCTATGTGATCTCATTTCAGGCTACGGTTTCCTTGTTGATTTTCTGTCTGGAAAACCTATCTATTAATGTCAATGGGGTGCTAAAATCTCCTAATATGAATATATTACTGTTGATTTCTCCAATTATATACATCAAGACTTGCTTTATATAACAAGGTGCTCCTATATTGGGTACATAAATATTTACAAGGTTTCTATCCTCTTGTTTGATTGATCCCTTTGTCATATGTAGTACTCTTCTTTGTGTCTTATTATAGCTTTTGTTTTAAAGCCTATTTTATCAGATCTAAATATTGCTACCCCAGCTTTTTTTCATTTCCATTTACATGAAATGTCTTTTTCCATCCCTTTCCTTTTAGTCTCTGTGTGTCTTTCATTCTGAGGTGGGTTTCTTGTAGACATCATATATGTAGGTCTTGTTTTCATATCCATTCAGCTGCTCTATGTCTTTTGATTGGAACATTTAAGCCATGGAGGTGTGTGTGTGTGTGTGTGTGTGCTTGTGATTGGTTGAGGCCAGGATGTCTTACCCAGTGAGCTTGCTCGGTATGCAAGCTCAGCTAAACTGATTCCACATGCCTGGGTTGTGGTCTGGATCCCCAGTAGGGGGTGTGCTGGGGGCAGCTGATTGATGATTCTTTCCATCATTTATGTTTCTCTCTCTTTTTCTCCTTCTCCCTTCCTCTCTGAAAGCAATAAAAATTTAAATAAATAAAAAAATATATTTCAATTTGCATAATTGTTTTCTTATTGTCTAAATGTATAATTCTGTACCTATTTATTTAATTGTTTCTTAATGTGTCAGTTTGTTTCCAGGAACCAATCTATTTTTCTTTCCATTTCTGTTTTATATGATAATTCTGTTCCATGTCATGATATTTCAGGTTCTGGGACTGATCCTCAGTTCCTTATTTTAGTCAATATGCTACATCTTGTTAAAATTCAGTTTAATAGCCACTGACATGAAAGTTTTAAAAAATTAAGTATGATTTTAAAAAAAATTTATACTTAAAATACTAGGCCTGGGGAATGTTGGTAGACTTGGAAAATTCTCAAATTTTTTTGATCCAGAATATAAATATTTGAATAGTTATTTCCATTGTTTACTGAGTGTGGGATGTTTTCATGTTTCCAACTTGAAATGGACAAATGTATAGCACATGAATGTTAATTTCGTGAATAGGCACTTTGAAATATTTTTCAAGCGTCAGAGGTTAATATCAGTCTGAATGTCTGCTAAAGCATTCAAATTACCTTACAAACACGTTAGTCACTTTAGATACAGCCATATTAACCCCCCTCCCATGAGGTTTATATAACCAACTGGCACACATCACATTTTGTTTTCAGAGGAAAAATGAACATGCCTGTAAATTACGGGGCAAGGTAGATGAGTGCACATAGCTTGACTTCACCTTTTTGTGTGTCTGATTTTAAAGCCATTCTTTTGGAGGAAATATTCAACCTAAACCTTCATCAGAATGCAATTTCAAATATTGGAGGTTTCCTATGAGGAGGGTCTGTTAAAGGTATACTGAAGATCTTTAAGAATAAAGTGTAGAGCATATTTCAAACTTCATGAAGATTATCCATAATTTCCACACCACTAATCAAGCTCCTAAAGAAGCAGCCATGTCAAGCCTATTCTGTTTGCTTGATTCCCAAAGACTTTAGGCCAGATTTTGGTAAGTTTAGGAGTACTATTTGCGTGTGTGTGTGTGTGTGTGTGTGTGTGTGTGTGTGTGTGTGAGAGAGAGAGAGAGAGAGAGAGAGAGAGAGAGAGAGAGAGAGAGAGAAAATATAGTCAAATTTTAAAATGTTATACATATTTGAGTTTGTGTCTACTAAATATGCAAAATGTGACTTTAAAAAGAATTTGACAGTGTTACAATATGGATGAACTTTAAAAACATTGTGCTAAGTGAAAGAAGTCAGTTACAAAAGACTACATATTGTATGATCCAATTTACATGAAATGTACAAAAAGGGAAAATCTGTAGAGACAGAAAGTAGATTAGTTGTTGACTAGGACTGGGGACAGGGCAGGAGGCAAATTTGGAGGAAAAAGGTGAATTACTGCTGATGGGGTTCTCTTACTTATGGGGTCATAAAAATGTTTTAAAATAGATTGTGTTAATGGTTGCATTGCTCTGCAAATACATGAAAGACCACTGAATGGTATAGTGAATTATATTCCAATAAAGCTGGTATTAGAGAGAGATGGACACAATTAGGCAGTTTAGCACAGGAAAACCGTACTTATGAGGATATGACATGTGATGGCAGAAAACAAGCATAGGAAGGATCTGTACTGCAAGAAACAAACTAAACTCAGAAGTCAGCAGGGCCTGCATGATTCCTTGTTTGCTTCTCTCATTGAAAGGACAAAGTGCTTCAATTGACCACAAAAGAGTTTTAAACATGGCAAAACATTTTAAACAAATCAGATAAGTTAGAAATAGAACCCGATAGTAAAAATATATATATATTTCTTCTTGGATACTTTTAGAAAGGTTTAAGTAATCACGTAACGATATTGGTTTAAGGATTAAATCATGCCAATTTATGCCAATGGCAGCAAGAAGAATATAATTCCATCTTTTTCTTTAGTAATATTTTAGGTGATATCTAGGATTAATAATATAGTTTTTTATTACTATGAAGATTGGAAGAAAGGGGTGTTTTATTTCCAGGCTATATTCCACAGGGTATTAAATTATAGAATAATTTCAGTGAAAAGTTTAGTCAAACCAGTTGTTTGTTACAAATACAAAACAACAGATTTTCAAGTTTATCCTCTAAGCAGGATATAGACAGAGACAATTTATAAAATTTTCCAGAAAATACAGCACAAGTTGTTCTTCTACCTGATGAACTCTGAATTATGGGTCACAGAAATCATTGGGTGAGGGAAACAGTTTTAAGCAAGTTAAATATATTCTAAAATAAATGTATTGATAGCAATTAGCATATGGCTGACAGTTTCTTTAACTTAATTTAATAATAAGGTCTCCTGAAGCATCACATTTAAAACTAAAGTAATTTGATAATGCAAATTCTAGAATTTTTGTGTGAGAAGGAACATTATATATCATATCTCTTACATTACAGATAAGTAAAACAGACCCACAGGAGTGAAATGACTTGCCCTAATCTTTTGTGTGTTTTTTTCAATGTCCTTCTATAAAGTTACTTTACCATGTGGCATTTGGGGATTACAATTCTCTTTCTATGTAATCCAATTTTAAGTGTGGATTTGCAAATATGTCAGAAAATGATGCATTCCAGTGACATTACCATAACTGGTGCCATGTAGGAGGGTGGCGTCCCTTTCAGCTGTCAGTTTCCTGGAGAAGGGAAGTCAACAAACGGGTACTGGCTCAGGTCAAATGGCAGGTAGGGTGTAAGTGAGTCTTCAAAGCATCACACCTAGATAGCAAAAGTAGGGCCAGGACTGACCAAGCAAGTTCAGGAACTCTGCTAACCAAATGCAATGCAAAATCCAAGCTTTCAGGACTTGATCCACGATGAGAGCTTGACAGGGAGACAAAGGAAGGTAAGGGAAACCTGAGACTCAGCTGTGGAGATTTGCTAGTTTGGAGAAAATGCCCCGGAACAGATCACACCAAACAAAGATCCCTTATTCAGGCTTCTCTTTGAGTCTGCTCTCTAATCATTTACTCTGATCCTAAGAAGCATAAAAGTCCCTAAATTATTCCTTTGGACGCTGGAGTAAATTATTCACATCATTAGGAACAATTCAGTGTCTGCAGAGAGGTCACTTGTCAGGTCATTCTGCCAAACAATAGAAAGAATTTATCTGGTTTGCTTCCTTAATTCTCCTTTCTTCCTTACCTTATTGTTGAGCCTACAAAAAGTCTTTCTCTTCTGCTAAAGGCTAATGAAATCCTTTTTCTTCAAGTCTGAGAAATAGATTCTAGTTTTATTTATCCTTTCCAATTTTTTTTTTACCTTAATTGAAGCAGGTACTGCTCATTAAAATGGCATAATAATTCTGGATCAGTATAAGGTATCATGTTAGTAGAGCAGAAAACCCACCAAGGAGAGAGGCATAGATAACAGATTGGAAAGTATTGGCAGTACTTCCTTTAAACCAAAATATGAGTATCAGCCTCTCCTGCCTCCCAGCAACATGTGATTATGTGTTCGGGCTCCTCGGGTGCGCAGAATGTATGTGCAAAACTAGAACCGGTCGTCCAGCATTCTTCCTTCTTTAAAATTGGTCTGGGAGCCCTGGCCAGTTTTTCTCAGTGGTTAGAGCATTGGCCTCGAGAACGAAGGGTCGCAGGGCTGTACCTCAGTTACGGGTTTGCTTTATGCCCCCAAGTGAGGCACATGGAGGAGGCCACCAGTTAATATGTCTCTCTCACATTAATGTTTCTCTCCTCCTCCTCCTCCTCCTCCTCTCTCCCTTTCACTCTCCCAATGGGAAAAATATCCTCAGATGAGGATTAAAAAAAAAGTTGGTCTGGGAACATTTAAAATAGTAATATATTCGATTTTTTAAAACCAGAAATGATTCAGAACATTAAGGTCTTTTCTACACCCTATTTTCCATTTTAAATTCAATATAACTTTTTCAAAAGTGAATCAATACTTGTATTATAGCATTGTACACTTGAAACCTATGTAATTTTATTAACCAATGTCACCCCAATAAATTCAGTGAAAATTTTAAAGATAATATACTACTAATAATGGAGTTAGTAGATACTCTTTCCACACTAGGCATACTATTTACTTTTGAACTGAGATTAACCTGCTTTAGGAAGTTAGGGAATCCTTTCATTTCTGTTTTATGAAAATATTTTTAAAAAATTAAAAATGAATCAATACATTCATTAATATTTATATCAACCCACTTTTTTTGTGGAGGAAAGGAAATCCTCTGAAGGTTTGGAACAGCTCAGCCTTCAAAGGGCTAACTGTATGCTTATCGATAGTATTATAATTTTTTCCAAATGTCTCAGTGTTTTATAAATAATTAGAAGTACAAACTCAGTTTCTAAAAGGGAAATTGATACATAATTTATGACGTGTACGACGTGTATGAAAGGATAAAGTATTATATAAATTCAAGAAATACATAAGTATTAGTAGTTTTTGTCAATTATGTTAAATTACATAAAATGAAAGTACCATGCTTACAGTTCATTTCTGTTTTTAGTTGTTCTTATTAAAAGCCATTAAATTAATTATAATGCTTTGTGCTCCATGGAAACTAAATATTTGCTCAAACATTAACATTTACAAACTTAAAGCCAATGGCTTAAATCTCAGTACAGGTTACAGTTCTTTTCCATGATCATTAAGATAAGTCATTTCAATTGCTGCCTTGAAGGCATAATAGAAACCGCATAAAACGACTATTGGTGTGCACTACTCAACAACTCAGTCTTGATTGCAAAACACTTTTTTCAATTTTGTAACACTATTAACTTATTTTCAGATCATTTAATGAGATTTAATTTGATAAGTAAATTTTCAAGATATATGGTGATTTGGGCAATTTGGGGTTTTGGACTACAAACAAGAAATTAACATAAACACAATATGGTTACGGGGTACTAGTAACATGAAGGTTGTCAGTTTTGTTTGGTCCTCTTCTCCGTATTTGCTTCAGGCAGCTGTTCCCTTAGCATTGCTTGGGTTCTGGCTATTGTCTGGAAAGGTAGGTAATAAATATTCATGATGCTTTACAGAAATTGCAACTAAAAAATGGTTGTGTTGAGAATCAGTTTTAATTCCTTGTGGGGGTTTTTTTGCCCCTCAACATTGTGGGGTCATAAGTTTCTAAAAACGTTAGAAAGTTATCCTTGTACCTGTTCCAGCATCTTCTTGGAAAGGAACAAAAATTATTTCTCCTTTCCTAAAATTGAATGCAAATGATCAGATATGTAAATGTTAGCATGCAAATTAGTGTAACATGCCACAGATTTTCTGCTACCACTTCCCACCCCCTCCTACATTCCCTTTTATTGTAGCCAAACCAGATATTTCATCATTTCTCAAATATGACTGTATACCTATATAATCCAGTTTTGGGAGGCGGGGTGGTGGAATGGAAAATGCACGTTTAGTAGACAGTCAGAACTGGGTTTGAATTTATCTCTTACTATCTGTGTGGCTCTGGGGAAGTCTGTGTGTGTTGGTACCCTTATTAGTAAATTCAGAGAATTGGCACTTTAGCATAGTGCTAGGCATAAAGCATGTGCTCAATTATTTGTCACTGAATGAAGGATCAAATACAACACATATGATAGTATTGATAAATAATACCTCATTATCTGTCTTCTGTTTCTCTCTGTGGTCTTCTTCCATGTTCGTTTTTTTTTTTAATTGATTTCACAGAGGCCGGGAAAGGGAGAGAGGGAAACATCAACGATGAGAGAGAATTGGCTGCCTCCTGCACGCCCCCCACTGGGATCAAGCTCACAACCCCAGCATGTGCCCTTGACCAGAATCAAACCTGGGACCTTTCAGTCTGCAGGCCCACGCTCTATTCACTGAGCCAAACTGGCTAGGGCCCATGTTCGTTTTTTAACCTAACAAATTCCTAACCATCCTTTAAGTCCCACATCCAATGACAGGTCTTTGGAGGTGACTTCTCCAGCCCCTCCAGGCAGAGATAATGGTTCTATCTTTGCACTCTGATAATATCTCATACCTAGCGTTCAAAGCATTGTGTAAGGTACAATCACTGCCCTTAAGAAGCATATTATTGATTTGTCTATTTCCCCAGCTAGATGACACACGGTATTTTTTCATTTGTTTTTTATTTTTTCCATCACCCTTTATCCCCTCTATGCCCTCTTCTACCTCGCAATCATCACACTGAACAACACATTATTGATTTGTCTATTTCCCCAACTAGATATAGGAAGCTCCTTAAGGGCAGTGATTCCGCCTTACTGGATTTTGTGTCTCTATTTTCTAACTAGGTTCCATGTACTTAGTTAGAAATAGGTATAATAGAGTAAATACGTGTTTGATGAAAGACGAAGAAGAGACTGTGTCTGCCAGAGTTTTTATTAAAATAGGATTTGGCATGGATGGAACTGGAGAGCATTATGCTAAGTGAAATAAGCCAGTCAATGAAGGAAAAATACCACATGATCTCACTCATTCATGGATAATAGAGACCATTATAAACTTTTGAACAATAATAGATACAGAGGCAGAGCTGCCTCAAACAGATTGTCAAACTGCAGCGGGAAGGCCGGGGAGGGTTGGGGGGCAGGAGGTAGGGGGGTAAGAGATCAACCTAAGGACTTGTATGCATGCATATAAGCATAACCAATGGACATAAGACACTGGGGGATAGGGGAGGCTGGGGGACTGTCTAGGGCGGGGGGATAAAATGGACACATATGTAATACCCTTTGTAATACTTTAAGCAATAAAAAATAAATAATAAATAATAAAAGAGGATTTGACTATATCTTTGAATTCATGTATGTATCTTCCCAACTAGACTGTGAAATCTTTAAGGGAAGTCCTCTTTTCTTGTATTTGCAGTGCCAACACAAGGCTGGCTCAATAAATGTCTGTAGAATTAATGTAGGCAAAATCTGTCTTTAGGGCAGTGGTTCTCAACTTTCCTAATGCCGCGACCCTTTATTTATTTATTTTTTAAAAATTAAATCTTTATTGTTCAGATTATTACAGTTGTTCCTCTTTTTTCCCCCCATAGCTCCCCTCCACCCAGTTCCCACCCCACCCTCTGCCCTTACCCCTCCCACTGTCCTCATACATAGGTGTACGATTTTTGTCCAGTCTCTTCCTGCACCCCCACACCCCTTTCCCCCCAAGAATTGTCAGTCCACTCCCTTTCTGTGTCCCTGGTTCTATTATATTCACCAGTTTACTCTGTTCATCAGATTTTTTATTCACTTGGTTTTTAGATTCACTTGTTGATGCCACAACCCTTTAATACAGTTCCTCATGTTGTGGTGACCCCCAACCATAAAATTATTTTCGTTGCTACTTCATAACTGTAATGTTGCTACTGTTACGAATCGTAATGTAAATATCTGATATGCAGGATGTATTTTCATTGTTACAAATTGAACATAATTAAAGCATAGTGATTACTCACAAAAACAATATGTAATTATATATGTGTTTTCGGATGGTCTTAGGCGACTCCTGTGAAAGGGTCATTTGACCCCCAAAGGGGTCGCGACCCACAGGTTGAGAACCGCTGCTTTAGGGCTTTCACTCATTCTTTTCCTTTATTTGAGTAACTCTCCTCCCCATCTTTACAGAATCCTTACAATGTCTGCCTTGCCACGTTCATGCTCAGTCCCTCTTTCTTTTGCCAAGTGCCAAAGTACAGGTTTGAATTAGATAGACTCATTTCTGCTAATGGGCTATTAGCTAACTCCTTGCTCTCCTTCTCAATATTGTAAATATGCTGACAAATAATGATCTATCAGGCCTCATGACAAGCTGTTGGAGAGGAGTGGGAGGGGAGATTTAGATGTATAATCCTTAAGTAGCTTTTGAATTAGAATGTGTATAATGACCACTCAGTGTGTTAGCGGGTGTGACAAGTTAGATACAGCTCATCAACCTGTGAAATCCTTTCCTTTTAAATAAAAAGAATTCAGCTCACCAAGTCCTATTCCCTGCTTTGAGTTTGGGAATGCTCAAGTAATGACCTCCTATGGAGCTGGGGAAAAAGTCTTGGCTCTCCGTCCCTCCCAGATTACCTGGAGTGACTCCCACGTTGACTCCCACTTTGCCCAGCAACCAAGAAGTAACCATTTTCCAAGCTGATTTTAATATGAAGAAATTTGGGTTCTAGGTGTATATTTAGCTAGCAGATAGTGCACTAGAATTATCTCTATCTCATCAGCCTATCAAGCCTGATTAACGCAGAATGAATATGGATGCCTAAGATTCTTTGGTATTTTCTCAAGCCAAATTGGTCTGGAGGGGGTGGATTAAGTATCCCAGCATGTGTCTCTTTCTTTTTGAGTCTTTTAAGTAACCAAATTAACCCCTTCCCAACCTTCCAACATGGGGAATAAGACATTTCTCTTATGATTACAATGTAAAATTCTTTTTAAAAATATAATTCTTCATTGTTGAAAGTATTACATATGTCCCTCTTTCACCCCACGAACCCCTCCAACCTCCCCCTGCCTTCCCTCACCCCAGGCCATTACCTCCCACCCTCCCCTGCCTTCCCTCTGAGACTCAACATTCTGTTCCATGCTTCCAGTCTCTGGATCCACTCTGTTCATCAGTTTATTTTGTTACTTAGATTCCACATATGAGTGAGATCATATGATACCTGTCTTTCTCTGACTGACTTCATTTACATGATGCTTTCCACGTCCCTCATGCTGTCTCAAAGGGTAAGAGATTCTTCTTTTTTAGTGCTGTATAGTATTCCATGGTATTCCTAAATATACCACAGTTTTTTTATCCACTCATCTACTGATGGGCACTTGGGCTGTTTCCAGATCTTAGCTATTGTAAATTGTGCTGCTATGAACATAGGGGTGCATAAATTCTTTCTGATTGGTGCTTTGGGTTTCTTAGGATATATTCCTAGAAGTGGGATCACTGCCTCAAATGGCAGCTCCATATTTAATTTTTCGAGGAAACTCCATACAATGTAAAATTCTTGAAGGAAACCCTTTTCTGTTAAGAAAACATTAAAAAATATTAATGGTGTTATGTTGATCAATTGGTGTAGTGGATTTTTAGTATAAGGAGAAACGTTATAGTCTAAGAATCCTAAATTAAAATATAGTTAGACTAAGGAATGCTAGTAAAATGTTCCTTTTACTTTATCCTGATACTTGTTTTATCTCCCTTCAGACATCTGTTCTCAGAGACTGTTGTCTTTACTCCATATCCCCCTCTTTCATTTAGGGAGACAGATAAGCAGTTGTCTTGAGAATATAAGGTCACTGGCATTCCATAAATCGATTCCAGTGGTTACCACAGAAACAAGTGGTGAGTGTTCTCTGTCACTTGCAAACTATAAATTAATTAAGTTGACAACTTTTTCTTCTTTATGTTATACTTCCAGAGGGACTTTTGAAATACCATTTGTTGCATTTTCTGATTATGAAAGTAACATATGCTCATTGTAGAGAATTGATAGTACAGAAAAGTATTACCAGAATAAAAATCTCAACACCTAGAAATAATAGCTGCTCTCATTTTGATGTATTTATTTATAGTTTTTAATGTGCATATAAAATATTTTTAAATTTGGATAATACTATATATAAAATGCTATATCTTGACTTTTCAAAGTGTCCTTAGATCTGAAACATTTTCAAATACCATTAAGTATTTGAAAACACCATTTTAAAGTGTTATATAACATGTTGTCATACGACTATACCATGGATTATTTATTTAAAATAACATGTTTTTATTGTTGGAAATTCAATTTGATTCCAAATTTTACATCTTAAATATAAATCTGTACTTAAACTTTGTTTGAATTTCTGATTGTTTCATTGCACTAGAATCCTACAAAGGAACTTACTGTGTCTGTGTGGTGTTTTTTTTTTTTAAAGACATTTATGATAACAATATTTAAATTACTTTAAAGAAAGTTTGAACCAATTTATCCACTCCCCAATGGTGTGTGAGTAAGCCTGTCCATTTCACTGAATTATTTCCCAAATAATCATTTAAACGTGTTTAATTTGATTGACAAAAGTGGTGTATTTCACTACTATTTTAAAATATTGAACATTTAAAAAATATTTTCAGTATGTTCTTGAAATTGTCTCATGTTTATTTACTTCTATTCTTGTTCTTTGTTTATTTTGCTTTTTGATTTTTAGAGCTTTTTAATATTTTAAGTCTATCATCCCTTTTTAATGTTTGTTGCAAATATTTCTTCCCAGTTTGTGGCTTTTAAAAGGTTTTCTTATTTAATAATGGATTTTAAGCTTCTTAAAAAATCTTTTGTACAGTCCAAATCTATTGATTTTTCTATTTGTGATTTTGTCCATTGCTTATATGCTTAAAAATACATTCTTATTCACTAGAGTTTTTTGTTAGTTTTAACTAGTCAGGCTTATAATTTTGAAGGCAATGGCTTTGTTTTACATAACTGCAAATATAGTTATAGCTGCATTTTTTCATTTTTAGTATTTATAGACAGACTTGAAAGTGTGAATTACAAAAATAGGAGCAGCTGTAATTCCTTTTAAACAGGACTGTGTGGAGAAATGATTCTTAAGAAGTCTTTTGAAAAAAGACTTAAAATGTTGACATTTTATTGCAATGAACAACTGTGTTGATTGAATGTTTCACATTACTCAATTTACATTGTGTAAGAGCTCTGTAACTCAAGGCAACACAACACTCACACTGAAGAATCCCCCCAGCAATTTTCACTTTGAGGGTTATCTGAATGTAGCTTTATTTCAGAGTAGCTTAAATAACATTTCTCAAAGGGTGGTCTTTGGACTCTCTGCATCATAATGACTTAGATTACTTGTTAAAATGAAGATTCCTGCATCCTCCCATCCAAACACAATAAATCAAATTGCTTAGAGTTGAGTTCTCAGAATCCACATTTAACAAGCATCTCAGGTGATTCTGGTGCACTCTAAAGTTTGAGAATCTCTGGGCTAGGGAGGAAGATTAGTTTAAGAAGTGAACCCATGGCCGAACTGGTTTGGCTCAGTGGATAGAGTGTCGGCCTGTGGACTCTAGGGTCCGGGGTTCGATTCCGGTCAAGGGCATGTGCCTTGGTTGCGGGCGCATCCCCAGTGGGGGGCCTGCAGGAGGCAGCTGATCGATGTTTCTCTCTCATCGATGTTTCTAACTCTCTATCCCTCTCCCTTCTTCTCTGTAAAAAATCAATAAAATATATTTTTTAAAAAAGAAAAAAAGAAAAAAGAAGTGAACCTATGAAGGCAAAGAATAGAAACAACCATGTGAGAACTTGTAGACAATGAAAGATCTGAAACTAGTATATCAGCCAATAGGCAGAAGGAACAGTCAGAATGCAACAGGGTATAGGTGGAAGAGCACTGGCCTATTAATTAGAAAAAGGAACTCTGCTACTTAATATCCTGTGTCCTAAGGCATGTCACAACTCTTCAGGCTTCTGATCCTCAAAATGAGGGCAAGAAGTACATGTATTCCAGATCCAAGATGGCAGTGGAGTAGGTGGAAGTTACACTTACCTCCTCCCAGGACTAAATCATAATTACAACTAATTATAGAACAATCCACCAGAATAACCAATGGAAGACTAGTGAAACAAAAGTCTTAGAACCAAGGATTTACAGAAGAAGCCACATGGAGACTGGTGGGAAGGGTGGAGATTACAAAAGGGCTGCCCTGCATATCCATGTGTGGCAGTTGAGAATTCAGAGGGAAATCTCAGCTGCAAAGGACCCCCTGAGGAGCACTAACTCCTAACTCCATGCTGTGCTCTCCAAAGTGGAGCCCACATACCATCTGGTTGTGAAAATCGGTGGGGATTCTGTCTGCCAGGGTGAGACAGGAGACTGCTAGAAACCCAGGTGACCTCTTAAAGGGCCAATGCACAAAATCTCATTTGTGGCCACTCATGCTGTGTCAGGAAGGTGGCTCAGAGTGGATTGGAGTCATACAGGGAAATACTGGGTTGTGTGGCTTTTCGGAGAGGACAGGAGGGACAGTCATCAAAGTCCCAGTGCTGAGTCTCTCTCCCACACCAACAAGAGATGCCATTTTTCCTGGGTGGAGCACTCCATCTATATGGCATCAGCCTGACGAATTGCACTAGACCAGTGATGGCGAACCTATGACACGCGTGTCAGAGGTGACACGCGAACTCATTTTTTGGTTGATTTTTCTTTGTTAAATGGCATTTAAATATATAAAATAAATATCAAAAATATAAATTTTTGTTTTACTATGGTTGCAAACATCAAAAAATTTCTATATGTGACATGGCACCAGAGTTAAGTTAGGGTTTTTCAAAATGCTGACACGCTGAGCTCAAAAGGTTCTCCACCACTGCCCTAGACCCTCCTTCCTGATAACCTCTGGCACAGCCCCGGCAAGCTTGTGCCTTGTGGAAAAATCAAATAGTGGCCACCCTGGGCCCATGGTACACTCTTCCTTAGAAGGTTTTTGAGGAGATCTGAGCAGATTCAGAGGCTATTGGAGACACACACACACACACACACACAGAAACTAAGTTGTGTTGTTTCGAGGTGAGAACGATTTTCCCAATGTGCATCCCAACAAGGGCCACACCACCATATCATCAGCCTGAAGAGATAAACTAACCCCACTTTCCTGACAACCTGTGGCACAGTCCTTCCAAGTTTGTGTCCTTAGTGCAGTCTTTCTTGGAAGGCTTTTGAAAATCTGGGCAGACTCAGATGATGTCAGAGATGCAAATGGAGAGCCTGAATTTTGTGGCTATAGGGCAAGGGCCATTTTTCCCATGAGCCCCAACCAGTGCCAACATTCCTGTGAAGAGCCCTCCCTCCACATTGCCAAATCTTAATCTGTTTCAGCCTGATGAACTCTACTGTCCTCACTCTATTGACTTTCTGAGACCCTGCCCCACCGTAACAGTTTGCAGATATCAGCTGGCTTTGGTGTACCCTGAGATTTTTGCTGGAGTGGCCTCAGACCTAATCTTGGCACCAAATTTGTATTTGTATCAACCTGGTGCACACTACTTACCCCTACCTGGTGACTCACTGAGAACCTACCTTACACAACTCACATACCAAAGAGACTTTTGCAGTGACTGAGACTAACAAGAAGCTGGCAGGCAGAGGTGGACCTCAGATGTCTTGGTCCTTTTGCTGACCTGGCCCTGGCTCAATACTGGGAGAAACCAGTTTCAGTATAACTTGGCCATTCTCATGTGCACACAGGCCCAGCAGAAGTAGCCACCAACCATAAATCACTCTGTAGCTCCTAATAGGTAGCCTAGAGCCAGGCACAGACAGCATTGACTTGCACCAGACTCCCTCCCATGGGGCTCCAGAACAAATAGACCCAGTGGCAGGTTTCAGGCCACATCAGAGCATGACCTGATTAGCTCCACAATCAGCACACCAAAAGAGAGACTTGGCAGGCAACAGAACCTACTGGAGCAAATAAAGCACCGTGGGGTTAGTCCCTGCCTAGTAGCTCATACTCTGTGGTTGAGGTCAATCCTCATAGTTAGTAAGACTGAGAGTCAACACAACCCATGGAGAACTTAACAGCAATCAAGACTCAACTACATCAGTAAGGCTCACATAACTGACACAAAGGACTTTCCTGGAGCACCTAGTTCAGATGAGCACCACAGGACACCTCCTACACAAGGCCACTCTACCAAGATTGAGAGACATAACAGATCCACTTAACACACAGAAACAAACACAGAGAAGCAGGCAAAATGGGGAAACAAACATGCCCCAAATGAAAGAATGGGAGAAATCCCCAGAAAAAAAATAATGAAAAAAGGCAAGCAATGTACCAGATACAGAGTTCAAAACAATGGTTATAAGGATGCTCAAGGAATGTAGGGGAAGAATGGATAAACTCAATGAGAACTTAAGCAAAGAGATAGTAGAATAAAAAAGGACACACAAACCATAAAAAAGAATCAGTCAGAAATGAAAATTACAATATGTAAAATAAAGAATAACTAGAAGGAATCAGCAGCAAGTAAGATAAAACAGAGGATCTAACTGGTGACTTGGAAGACAAGGCACCAGAAAACACCCAATGAAAGCAGCAAAAAGAAAATAGAATTACAAAAATGAGGCTAGTTTAGGGGAACACTGGAACAACATAAAGCATAACAATTTCTACATCATAGGGACTCCAGAAGGAGAAGAGAGAGAGCAAGAGATTGAGAACCTACCTACTTGAAGAAATAATGACTGAAAACTTCCTAACTTAGGGAAGGAAAAGGACACAAAAAGAGTTCCAACAAGATGAAGCCAGAGGCCCACACCAAGACACCTCATAATTAAAATGATTAAGTTTAAAGACAAAGAGATAATCTTAAAAACAGCAAGAGAAAAGCATTTAGTTATATACAAGGAAACTCCCATAAGACTTCCAGCTGCTTTCTCAACAGAAACTTTGTAGGCCAGAAGGGATTTGCATGAAATATTCAAAGATGAAATGCAACGATCTACAACCAACATTACTCTATCCAGCAAAGGTATCATTTAGAATCAGAGGACAGATTTTCCCAGATAATAAAAAGCAAAGGAGTTCATTGCCACAAACCAATATTATAGGAAATTTTAAAGGGATTTATTTAAGAAGATGAAAAAGCAAAACAAAAAATATGAACAACAAAATGGCAATGAATACATATGTATCAATAATTACTTTTAATGCAAATGGATTAAATGCTCCAATCAAAAGACGTTTAGACGTTGATTGAATAACAAAAGGAGACCTTTATATATACCAGCCGTGGGCAAACTACGGCCTGCGGGCCGGATCCGGCCCGTTTGAAATGAATAAAACTAAAAAAAAAAAAAAGACCGTACCCTTTTATGTAATGATGTTTACTTTGAATTTATATTAGTTCACACAAACACTCCATCCATGCTTTTGTTCCGGCCCTCCGGTCCAGTTTAAGAATCCATTGTGGCCCTCGAGTCAAAAAGTTTGCCCACCCCTGTTTATACTGTCTACAAGAGATTTACTTCAGATCAAAAGACATGCAGTGAATGAAAGTAAAGGATAAAAAAGGATATTTAATGAAAATAGAAATAAAGAAACAAAAAGCTAGGGTAGCAATACTTATACCAGACAAAATAGACTTTGAAATAAAGGCTATATAACTAGAGACAAAGAATGCAGACTGGTGCAGCCATTATGGAAAACAGTATGGAGTTTTCTAAAAAAAAATTAATATGGAACTGTCATTTGATCCAGCCATCCCACTTCTGGGAATACATCCTACGAATTCCAAAACACCAATCTGAAAGAATATATGCACCCCTATGTTCAGAGCAGCACAATTTATAATAGCTAAGATCTGGAAACAGCCCAAGTGCCCATCAGCAGATGAGTGGATCAAAAAGCTGTGGTACATTTATACCATGGAATAAATGGTATATGCAGCAGTAAAAAAGAAGAATCTCTTACCATTTGAGACAGCATGGAGAGACCTGGAAAGCATCATGCTAAGTGAAACAAGTCAGAGAAAGACAAGTATCACATGATCTCACTCATGTGGAATCTAATTAACAAAATAAACTGATGAACAGAGTGGATCCAGAGACATGGAAGCATGGAACAGAGTGTGGAACCTCAGAGGGAAGGTGGGGGAGGGTAGGTGGGTGGAAGGTAATCAACCAAAGACCTTTTATGCATATATGCATAACCTATAGACACAGACAGTGAGGTGGTGAGGGCCTGGGGTGGGGATCAGTGGTGGTCTGGAGGGGGTCAATGTGGGAAAAATGGGGACACATGTAATACTTTCAACAATAAAGATTAAAAAAAAGAAGAAAATGAACCCAGCTATTCCAATTCTCAGTATTTACTTGAAAAAACCCAAAACACTAACTGGAAAAGACATATGCATCCATTGTTCATTGCAGCAGTATTTATAATAGCCAAGATATGGAAGCACCCAAGTGCCCATCAATAAGGGAGTGGATAAAAAAGCTGTGGGATATATATATCCCACAAAAGAGAATGAAATGTTACCATTTGCAACTGCATGAATGGACCTGCAGATTATTGTGCTAAGTGAAAAGTCAGACAGAAAGAAAAATATCAAATAATGTCACTTATATGTAAAATCTAAATAACAAAACAAACAAAATAGAAATCAACTCATGGATACAGAGAACAGACTGATGGTTGCCAGAGGGATGGGGCTCGGGGAGCTGGGTGAAAATGGTGAAGGGATTAAGAAGCACAAATTGGTAGTTACACAGTAGTCACAACAATGTAAAGTACAACAAAAGGAATATAGTGAAATATCCTATCTAATAAAAGAGAAACATGGCAATTAGCGTACAACTGCTACCCTTCCCATTGGCTAATCAGGGCAATATGCAAATTAACTGCCAGCCAAGATGGCGGCCGGCAGCCAGGCAGCTTGAAGCTAACATGAGGCTTGCTTGCTTCAGTGACAGAGGACTCCAACGTTCCCCGCCTGCCTTGCTGGCCTCTGAGCTTGCAGTTTGAAACATTGTAACAAATATAGAAGCTAAACAAAACCCCAGAAACCAGCTTTAAGAGAGCCGGGATCTCAGAGCTGGAGTTGATACAGAGTTTCGATTATAGAATGCAAACAAACCAGATACCTGCTTTCAGCAGCGGAGGCCTAAGAGCTGGAGCCAGAGCTAAAGCTGGCCCAGAATAAAAAAGAAAAAAGAAAAAAAGGAGTGGTTGGGAGCTTCAGTCAGCCTGAAAACAGCCCTTAGCCCCTCACCCAGACTGGTCAGGCACCCCATTGGGGACCCCCACCCTGAAGGGTGTGTGACCAGCTGCAAACAGCCAACATCCCCTCACCCAGGCTGGCCAGGTACCCCAGTGGGGACTCCCACCCTGATCCAAGACACCCTTCAGGGCAAACCAGCCAGTCCCCACCCATGCACCAGGCCTCTATCCTATATAGTAAAAGAGTAATATGCCTCCCAGCACCGGGATCAGCGTGACAGGGGGCAGCGCCCAAACCCCCTGATGGCCCTGCAACTCTGTGTGTGACAGGGGGCAGAGCCACAGCCTCCCTATCCACCCTGCTCTGTTCGTGACAGGGAAAGGCGCCCCAACCCCCTGATCGGCCCTGCTCTGTGTGTGACAGGGTGTGGTGCCCAAACCTCCCCCACACAGGCACTGCTCTGTGTGTGACAGGGTAGAGCCATAACCTCCCCATCGGCCCTGCCCTGAGTGTGAGAGTGCTGGAGCCCCAACCCCCTGATTGGCCCTGCTCTGTGGGTGATAGAGGGCGCTCCTCAACCCCCTGATCGGCCCTGCTCTGTGCGTGACAGGGGGGAACTCCCGAACCCCCTGATCGGCCCTGCTCTGTGCGTGACAGGGTACAGAGCCCCAACCCCCCCGATGGGCCCTGCTCAGTGCGTGAGAGGGGGCAGAGCCCCAACCTCCTGATCGGCCCTGCTCTGTGCATGACAGGGGGTGGCGCCGCAACCTCCCCATCGACCCTGCCTTGAGTGTGACAGGGTGCTGTGCCCCAACCCTCCAATTGGCCCTACCCTGAGCGTGACTGAGGGTGGCATCGCAATCTCCCAATCAGCCCTGCTCTTTGCATGACAGGTGGCGGCGCCCCAACTCCCCAATCGGCCCTGCTCTGAGCCCGACCAGGGGCTGTCCTAGGGATTGGCTTGCCCTCTGCCACCCGGGAGCAGGCCTAAGCCAGCAGGTCGTTATCTCCCGAGGGGTCCCAGACTGCGAGAGGGCACAGGACGGGCTGAGAGACCACCCCTTCCCCCGAGTGCACAAATTTTTGTGCACCAGGCCTCTAGTCCTATCTAATAAAAGAGAAACATGGTAATTAGCATACGACCGCTACCCTTCCATTGGCTAATCAGGGCAATATGCAAATTAACTGCCAGCCAATATGGCGGCCGACAGCCAGGCAGCTTGAAACTAATATGAGGACTGCTTGCTTCAGTGACGGAGGACTCCAACGTTTCCCACCTGCCACTGCCGGCCTCTGAGCTGCAACTCTAAGCAACTATGTTACAAATATAGAAGCTAAACAAAACCCCAGAAACCTGCTTTAGTCGCTGGGCTTCAGCCAGCAGGATCGCAACATTGTTTCAAATACAGGAGGTAAACAAAGGCCAGAAACCTGCTTTCAGCAGCGGAGGCCTAAGAGCTGGAGCCTCAGAGCTAAAGCTGGCCCAGAATTAAAAAAAAAAAAAAAGGAGCAGTTGGGAGCTTCAGTCACCCTCCAGCCTGAAAACAGCCCTCAGCCCCTCACCCAGACTGGTCAGGCACCCCAGTGGGACCCCCACCCTGAAGGATATGTGACCAGCTGCAAACAGCCATCATCCCCTCATCCAGGTTGGCCAGGTACCCCAGTGGGGACCCCCACCCTGATCCAGGACACCCTTCAGGGCAAACCAGCCAGCCCCCACCCGTGCACCAGGCCTCTATATAGTAAAAGGGTAATATGCCTCCCAGCACCGGGATCAGCCGAGCCGCAAGGCCTCCCAGCACCGGGATCAGTGTGACAGGGGGCAGCGCCCAAACTCCCTGATCGCCCTGCGGCTCTGTGTGTGACAGGGGGAGGGGCCACAACCTCCCTATCCGCCCTGCTCTGTTCATGAAAGGGGAAGGCGCCCCAACCCCCTGATCAGCCCTGCTCTGTGCCTGATAAGGGGGAGCTCCCCAACCCCGATTGCCCTGCGGCTCTGTGTGTGACAGGCTGCGGTGCCCCAACCCCCTGATCGGCCCTGCTCTTGTGTGACAGGGTGCGGTGCCCCAACCCCCCCTCCCCATGGGCCCTGCTCTGTGTGTGACAGGGTGTGGCGCCCCAACCCCCTGATCCGCCCTGCTCTGTGTGTGACAGGGGGCTGTGCCCCAACTCCCCTATCGGCCCTACTCTGTGAGTGACAGGGGGGAGCTACCCAACCCCCTGATGGGCCCTGCTCTGTGCATGACAAGGGGGAGCTCCCCAACCCTCTGATCGACCCTGCTCTGTGAGTGACAGGGTACAGAGCCCCAACCCCCCTGATGGGCCTGCTCTGTGAGTGACAGGGGGCAGCACCCCAACCCAGATTGTCCCTGGTCTGTGAATGACAGGGGGTGGCGCCGCAACCTGCCCATCAACCCTGCCTTGAGTTAGACAGGGGGCGGTGCCCCAACCTCCCAATCGGCCCTACCCTGAGCATGACTGAGGGTGGCATCGCAACCTCCCCATCTGCCCTGCTCTGTGCATGACAGGGCGGCACCCCAACTCCCCAATCAGCCCTGCTCTGAGCCCGACCAGGGGCTGCACCTAAGGATTGGGCCTGCCCTCTGCCACTCGGGAGCAGGCTCCCCAATCAGCCCTGCTCTGAGCCCGACCAGGGGCTGCACCTAAGGATTGGGCCTGCCCTCTGCCACCCGGGAGCAGGCCTAAGCCAGCAGGTCGTTATCACCCGAGGGGTCCCAGACTGTGCGAGGGCACAGGCCGGGCTGAGGGCCCCCCCCCTTCCCCCCGAGTGCACAAATTTTTGTGCACCGGGCCTCTAGTATTGTGATAACTGTGTATGGTGCCATGCAGGTACTGGAAATATTGGGGGGAATTCGTGAAGTATATGATTGTTTAACCACTATGCTGTACACCTGAAACTAACACAAAATAATATTCAACGTAAACTGTAATTGAGAAACAAAATTTAAATAAAAATGTACCCAAGTATAGTCATGTGTCACTTAAGGAGAGCGATACTTTCTGTGAAATGTGTCATTAGGTAATCATTGTTTCGTGAGTATCATAGAACGCACTTACACAAACCTAGATGATGTAGCCTACCTACTACACTACTAGGTTATATGATATAGCCTATTGTTTTTTGGCTACAAACCTGCACAACGTATTACTGTAATGAATACTGTTGGTAATAATAACACAATGGTACCTGTGTGTCTCAACATATCTAAATATGGAAAAGGTACAGTACAAATGTGGTATAAAAGGTAAAAAATGGTACACCTGTATAGGGAACTTACGGTGAGTACAGCTTGAAGGACTGGAATTTGCTCTGGATGAGTGAGTGAGTGAGTGAGTGAGTGGTGAGTGAATGTGAAAGCCTAGGACATTACTGTACATCACTGTAGACTTTATAAACACTGTCCCACAAGCTCCTCCCCTACTTCTTTCTGACTGAAAGACATAGGGTATGCTGAAACCGCTTTGGCTCAGTGGATAGAGCGTCGGCCTGCAGACTGAAAGGTCCCAGGTTCGATTCCGGTCAAGGGCGTGTACCTTGGTTGCGGGCACATCCCCAGTGGGAGGTGTGCAGGAAGCAGCTGATCGATGTTTCTCTCTCATCGATGTTTCTAACTCTCTATCTCTCTCCCTTCCTCTCTGTAAATTAATAAAAAAATATATATAAAAAAGACATAGGGTATAGAAGCTTTAAGTGCTGTTCAATGCACAGGGATGTGGGCTAGACTGCTGGGAAATATTGAGGAGAAACTGGCTGGGTCAGGTGTGGATCACCATAACAGAGACTGCAGGAGGGAGTGAAAGGTGGCCTGAGGATCAGTAGGAAGAAGAAACGAAGATGGAGAGATAAAAGAACACAGGGATTATCGTGGCAATGTGGTTTTGCTTATTGCGTGCTGGAGCAGGGGGTCAGAGTAAGGAACTTTATGGTATTCATAAAAAAGAGGGCATTTAACATGGAGAGGGTATAGAACTGGGGACTCAATAGTTTGACTTTGGAAATTTGTTACTGGCTCCATTCACACTATCTGGCACAGGCCTCTGGCATTGCATTGATGGAAGAAATAAAACTTTGCTATGTTTCACCTATGACAACCTGAACATATTCCCAAAGTACAGGGACAGCCTGGCTCCATACTGTCACAGAAGCTTTTACTGAAGTGTCAGCGGCACTTAATACCTGTTAAAGCAGCTCCTGTGGACCTGTGTCCTTGAGAAATGGGAAAATTGAACTGGAATGCCTGGTGTTCTTCTGGGCAGGAAGATTCCCGGATTCTTGTCTGGTGGAGTCGAAGAATGAAACCACAGACAAAAGGTGGTATAGTAAAAGGTGGAAATTTATTGAGAAACAAGCACAGACTCCCACGTGGGGAGGGGTAGAGAATCCCACTGAGCCCCTTTTTTTCTATAGTTTATAAAGGCTGCAGTTCTTTGTGCCCTGACATCCCCTCTGATTGGTCACAACCCCCTCTGATTTGGTCACTATAGCAACTTCAGAGCTCAAACCACATGTGAGGTACCTGAGGCTCCCCTCTCCTTCCCCCTTATTGTTCTCCTATTCCCTGTGGGCTTTCCTCTTCCCTCTCAGAATGAGGGGCTTCCCTCCCTTTATTCTGTAAATGTACACCTTCTGCAGCTCCCGGCTCCCTTACTCGGTGGAAATGTACCTCCTGCAGCTCTGCGGCCCTGTGCTTTTTCCATGGGCCCCTTAATTCCTAACATTTCCTAAACCTGCCTATCTCACCCATAAACACTGCTTTCACTTGTACAGAATCTTATGTCCTCAACAAAGAATTTGCAGCAATGAACTCTGAAGACCATGGGCTACACCTGGGCGGACTGACTGCAGTGCCCTCTGCGTATGTAGTGCTGGGGGCACAGGCTGCTCTGTGCTGAAACAGCTCAGTGGCTGACTGATGGGGAGGTCATCTGTCCCCTCACAACGGAGGTGCTGCAAGTGAGAGGGAATCTGTTGCCACGTTCCACAGATATTGCCCCTGTCAGAGAAAAGAAAATACCCTGAAACTACATATTATTTCTTTTTTTCTTTTTTTACAAGAAATTCAACTTCATTATAATCTTAAGGGACCACCATTGTATACGTTGTCTGTTGTTGACTGAAATGTCATTATGTGATGCATGACTGTATAAAGGATCCAAGGACCAGGTGAAATAACAAATGTAAGAGTGCTTTGTAAATTTCATAGGCTTTGATTGTTAATAATAGAATCAAAGGAAGTGCTGGTGCTGGTCTGCCTCTGGACGATGTGGCACCGGGTACCTGTGACTCAGTGTTGACAATGTTAGAGTTCAGGGTTGAGAAATCCAGGTCTTGGAAGGACTTGAAGTGGGGGTGCAGGGTTAGGGGCGGGAGAAGGCAGGACATAGATTAAAGGGCTATAGTAGAAGGAACACAAGTGATTGGCAGACCTACAGCAGGACCAAAGTTGGAAGGCTCTTTCAGTGGTCTCAGTCTTACTAAGATATGTGAATAATAACCACCAAGTTCCTTTATGAAGTTTTTTTCTTTACCTCCCCCTCCCCATTTAGATTCAGCATTTGTCTGGTCTAAGGTAAGGACATACCTGTATGAGGTTCACACCTGTAAACTGGTTCACAGAATTAGAGGATTGAAAGCCATGGGCATTGAGAGGAGGTGGAAGGAGTCCAAGTCTATAATTTTTCTGTTGTCACAACCTTAGGAAATGGAAATTTGTCCTCTGAACCATCCAATTTCCCTTTGACTTCTCCCTTCTATAGAATTTCAGTTGCCTTTATTTATTGCAAAATTAATATATTCCAGTGTTATTAAGTAGTAGAGGGTACTAAGTAGACTTCATAGCAGTGAATATAGATATGCATAGTTATTTGAACCAGCCTGATGCCAGTTCTAGTGTTTAAGTGTAGTGGAAAGGGCACGGATTCAGTCTAACAAGAACCACCTGAACCATTCCTGAGTTGGAATGTCCTCTCAATGTCTTACCTTCTGTGTGATGTGTATGACCCACCATTTTTAAAATCTGGAAAATGAAGATAAAAGTTTCTACTTAGTAGTTATTTGAGGATTAAATGAAATATACTGGTACAATGACTGGTACATAGTAAGTGCTCGGTATCCTTTTTAAATTGATTAATCTAATTTCAGTAGTTCTTAAACTGATTTTCTAGAATAGTGCCTAAGCTCATTACTTTAGCTCTGATTCTACGGGATCCATATTTCTTCCTCCCTTAATTTTAGCCTGTTTTGCTTGATCTATCTCTTTGGTTCTCTTTCTCTTTCATGTTCCCCCCATCCCTCCCACCTTTATTTCTAAGGAAAAGAGGCTCCTTTGTTCTGGAATCTAGGTTCAGTTCTCTCTAGATGAAAAAGTTTGTCCTTAGCCTCCTGAATATTGAATACAGTCAAACCTCGTTTCTTGAATATCACCCATCTCAAACAGTTCGGTTCTCAATGAAGTTGTTCACCGAAAAAATGTCTAGGTTGTCGAACCAAACTTCAGTTTTTCTACCTGACAACCCTTTCAAGCTGATACCTCAGCATGCCAAAAAGCATCTCTCAAGCAACAAACAAAGGAGAGAATGCTTTTGCTGCTGGCAAAATCAATGATTAGCACAATTTTAAAATATAAAGAGGCCATCAAGAGAGTTAACGTTGCTGAGGTTGTGAAAGAAACAATGACCACAGGCAACTGAAGAGATGGGAAAACTGCTGTTGATTTGGATTAACAAAAAGCAGTTAGCCAGTGACAATCATTTCAGAGGCAGTGATATATGAACAAGCAAAGGTACTGCATGCTGACCTGAAAGACACCCCTGGACCCAGTGCTAAAAGGGATTAGAATAAGGCTAGTAGGGGGTGGTTCGATACATTTAAGAACAAAAGTATTTATAGATTAAACAGTGCATTAGACATGTACTGTATATAAGAAAGGTTAAAACAGGGAATCATTTGGGGTCTGGAATGGGTTAATTCAATTTACATTATTTTGAACCAATCACTTCTCGAACAGCCTTCTAGAACTGATTGAGAGCCAAGGTTCCCTGTATATTTCCCTGGTCTATTCAGTGGAATCTCTCTAAACCAGCCTCCCACTTGTTTGTGGCTCCTTCTAAAATTTTATTTTGCATTATTTATCCTGCTCTTGTGTTAAGGTTTTATATTAAAGAAACCCGCTCCCCTTATTTCGGAATAACTTTTCTTGCTCTTCAGTGTTTGTCATCCTCTTCTGGTCACATTCAAGTCTTTCAGCACCCTGATCCAGCATCCAACTAATAATATACAAGCCAGGCTGTAGTTCACCACCTGACTTTTTTTAAATAAATTTTTATTGTTGCTAGCATTATAGATATCTTCCATTCCTGCCCTCCTCCCACCCCTTACCCCTTCTTCCCTCATACCACCTGGCTTTGAGAATAGGAAAAAAAGACCTGTTTAAGACTCTAAAATACACTGCACTTCTAGTCAATAGTCAATACTCACTTGAGCCAAACCTCTCTTTTTCCATAAAGGGTTCAAGAAGTTATTCTAGTTGCCGCATTACTTACTTTTTGGACGTCAACAATGGGGAAATGCCGGTACCTTTCTCCACATCCAAGTAGTTCCGGAAAACTGAATTGCAAAGTCGTTTATTTTGAGTTAACACGAGGAACAAATTCCTTTCTGAGCTGTTTGGAAGCCCCACATGTCGGGGTAGGATGGTGCTATAGCTAGTACAGAATGAAAAGAGTTCACATAGTTTTTTATTTGGCAGCCATCAAGAAGTATGCAAACTATGTAAAGTTCTGGATGAGGGGATTAAAATGAGTAAACAGAGACCCTGCTGAGATCTCACAATTTTATCATCTAATGGGGGAGATAAGCCACAACCAAATATAATACACAGCATACAGGGATACATATCATGTGAGTGGTTCAAATGAAAGAATATATCTTCAGAGAAGGGAGAGATTCCGCAGGCCATAAACTTCATGTGATTAGTTTCCCTCAGTGACTGACCAAATGATAGATCAGTCTTATGAAGCAAGCTTCAGCAACAATATTTCTTTCAATGTTTCAACTCAATATAAGGAAAAAAATGAAATTCAATTGCCTCAACAATGAGCGTAGTGTCATTGGATGAGGACAGCCTGTGGGCACCAAAAGACCCTGACAATCGCGGCGCTGCATGTGCAGAGCTTGCTATCTCCTCCACAGGTTGTGGAAATAAAACAGTCCTCAAAAAGAGAAAGTGGAGAATTTCCAACATTGTCTTTTAACAAACCGTTTGTTGGCATGGAATAGAATGAAAATAATGATAGGCCTTTTGCCACCAAAGCATAATGACCCTTGTGACCTTTCTCCTTGCTCTGTACCCTGTACTTTAGATGGTAAACAGCAATTTGAGTGGCAACATTGAAAAAGATTTTAACCCTCCATGGCTCAGCCAGCGTGAGGCAGACACAGAGCCTACATTGTGCTCACTGAGCCAGGACTACTAGCAAAGGGGTGTTTCTGAATTTACCCCTTTCCCCCCAGCTCACTGAAACACGAAGTCTGGTAGTGATAGCTATAGGACTATGATTGAGAAGGCAGAGAATCCAAACTTATCAACCCAGAACATGCTCTTGCACTGATATTGATACTGCCTAGGAGCTTAGACTCTACATTCTGCTGAAAAAATTATTACCGCCCTTAAACCTTTAGAAAAGTAATGCAACAGTTAGATTTCAAATTTTTTTACAGTCAAGGAACAAAAGTTATTTTTTTTCTCCACAGAGCAGTGTAAAAACTCTGTTCTTTTTAGAATGTTAAATTATAAAACCTGACTCTGAATTTTGAGTGCCCCAGATGTGATGGAGTAATACCTTAATAAGCTTGCCAGATTTAGCAAATAAAATTACAGGATGCCTAGTTGAGTTTGAATTCAAGATAAGTAACAAATAATCTTTTAGTATAAATATGACCCATGCAATATTTCGCAGCCCTAACCTTGGAGAGCATTGATTGATTATATAATATTCCAGTGGGCTGGTAAAATTTTAAGAGGCAGGTTTGCTTTTAGTGTCTGGGTTTTCGTCTTTCCCCATTTCTGCATGTCTCTTCAGCATACAAGATTTCTTTGAATGAATGCAAAGATCTGTGAAGAAGACCATTCGTTTCATAAATGAATTATTTTAAAGACTAGCACCCTTCTGCAAAAAAAGGGAGCAAAAAGTCTTTTTTTCTGTCCTGTCCTAATTGCTCTTCACTTGTTGATCTGGGTTGAATATTTCAGACAAGTGTCTCAACTCTACGTGCCTCAACTCTAATGTTCTTGCTATGAAGGCTCAGCCAGAATGAGGTGGGGGAGGATGGAGAGTGTGGGGAGTCTAGGAACTGAGTCTGAAGAGTAGAAATATTTTATTTTATTATTTATTTATTTGTTAAAATATGTTTTTATTGATTTCAGAGAGGAAAGTAGAGGGAGAGAGAGAATCATCAATCAGCTGCCTCCTGCACGCCCCACGCTGGGGATCGAGCCCACAACCCGGGCATGTGCCCTGACTGGGAATCAAACTGTGACTTCCTGGTTCATAGGTTGATGCTCACACACTGAATCACACCAGCTGGGCAGTAGAAATATTTCAAATGAGAATTTGGAGAGCACCCAAAATGAATATGTAGTGAGCCAAAATGTAGACTTCACATGGGATTTTCCTTTAATTAAAGAACCCACATCCCCAAATATATCTCAAGGCGCTTCACCTTTTCTGATCATTTTAGTGAACATTCCATTTATACTTCCACCAGAGGGTTCAAAATTGTCTGAAGAGTTGATGATTCTGCATTTAGTTATTAAACAATTTTACCAGAAAAAAATATATTTTCACATTTGAATACCTTGATGTCTGCTTCCAGTATTAATTACTCCTTATTTCCAAAGAGAGTAGTTCCCATTTATTTATTCATTCATTTGTTACTTTCCCTTTTGTGACAGCATGGATGGGCGTGGAGATTACTATGCTAAGTGAAATAAGCCACTCAGAGAAAGACAACTACCATATGATCCCACTTACACGTGGAATCTAATGAACAAAATAAACTGGAGAACAAAATAGAAACAGAGACATGGATGCATGGAATAGACTGACAGATCTCAAAGTTGAGGGAGGATGGGAGAAACTGGATGAAAGAAGGTGAAGGGATTAGCTAAAACACACACACACACACACCATATGGTATGAAATTAAACTTGTCACAGTATGGTGATAGAGGTAAAAGGGGTTTAGGGTAGGTGGAAATGGGCAAAGAGGAGGGGGGGAGAATGGGGACAGAAAGAGACTTTGCTTGGGCAATGAGTGGACAAAACAAGGGTGCACATGATGTTTTGTCAAGCTGTACACTTGAAACCTGTATAGTTTTGTGAACCAATGTCACTCCAATAAATTCAATTTTTTTAAAAAAGGAAATTAGTTCCATGTACTTTAGGCCATCCCTGGAGACAGATTCTAAGTATGACAAATAGAACAAATGAATGTGAATAATAAAGGCTGTTCCCCTAAACTTATAAGAATTGTTAACGTAAAAACATTCAAACCTGTGAAGAATTTTTGTGAGTTTATTTGAGCCAAACAATTTCTGGGAAGCAGAATCTCAATGGATTGGGATAATTCTCCAGAGAATGGTGGTTTTTTCATCTATTTTTATACATTGTAATCAAAAGAGGGAATGTACATACGTGGGTTACATGAAATCCATTGGTGATAGATTAGAGAGGTTGGAGAAAGCAAAGTGGGAGGAAAACCTCTGGGATTGGATAAAAAGTAAAATGATAGACACATACTTAGGGTGCAGGATAGCCAACAGTAAACAGGTAACATGATAACAATGAAGGAATTTATGGTGTCTGTCCTGGCGCCCAGGCACATTATGTTGTGCCCCAAGGGGTTGGGGGAGGGGAGGGAAGTTACAAGTTACCCAGACATTTCAAGGATATGCTATGGAAGATGCAAAAAGACAGATAGGCCAGTTAAGGTAAAGGTTGTCCATGTCAGTGAAGAGACGAGCCTAGGACATAACTACCCACCATAACTGCTTTTAGATAACGTTTAATTTCAGTCCATCCTTTGTGGTTACTTTAGGTCTCTGAGTTTGCAAGACCAACATGAGGGCCTTCCCTGAGCTTGTCAGGTTAGCATGTGGCCCCTTTCCTCCACACAATTTTGGGAGGGGTATCAAATTATGGAAACAAAAATTCTAAAAAATATTATGGATTTTCAGGAGTTGCTTTATTGTGTCATAAGAAAATCTTTTTATGAAACCCTGAGACAGCTTATCAAGACTTTAACTCTATTATGACAGATATCCTGGATGATGAAATAACATTAAACATCATATTCAATTTTAAAAGTTATTGCTTTTAAACATTTTTGTACATTCTATAATGTCTTAATTTAAAAATGTGTTTTGCACACTCCTGTTTTTTATTTATATGCTTTGTTAAAACACAAGCAGTGCATTTGTGTATTGTACTTATGCAAAACTCCCCTTCCCATGCCTTCCCTCATAGGTTAGACAGTCTCTTCAATTATTCTATGTCTCTGTATAGAATTTTGTTCATCAGTTTATGTTGTTCACTAGAGGCCCAGTGCACAAATTCATGCATGGGGGGGGGGGTCCAGCTGGCCCACCCCAATTGGGGCCGAGCAGGCTGGGCTGGCTGTGGGGAGGGGCTTTGGGCAGTTGGTCGGCTGGCCCCATCCCCTGGTCAAACTACCTGTCCAGAAGACAAGTTGCATATTAGCCTTTTATTATATAAGATTATATTCCACAAATGAGTGAGATCATGTGGTATTTGTCTTTCTCTGATTGGCTTATTTTGCTTAGCACAATGCTCCCCATGTTCATCCATGCTGTTGCAAAAGGTAAGAGTTCTTTCTTTTTTACAGCAGCGTAGTATTACATTGTGTAGATGTACCACTGTTTTTTTTAATCCACTCATCTGCTGATGGGCACTTAGGCTGTTTTCAAATCTTAGCTATGGTGAATTGTGCTGCTATGAACATAGGGGTGCATATATCCTTTCTGATTGGTGTTTCTGGTTTCACATATCAGAGAGAGAGAGAGAGAGAGAGAGAGAGAGAGAGAGAGAGAGAGAGAGAGAGAAACATAGATGTGAATGAAAAACATCCATCCATTGCCTTCTGTACATACGTGCCAGGACTGGGTATCAAACCCACAGCCAGGTATGTGACCTGACCAAGAATTGAACTGGCAATGCTTTGGTGCACAGAATGACACTCATCAATCTGAACCACTCTGGCTGGGCCAGGTCTGCCATTCTTAACACATGTTCTCTGAGAACTTGTTAAGCTCACGCATTTATGCATGAGCACATAAGTTACATATTAATATGCTGATTGTGGAGTATTCTTTTCAGTAACAAATACTGACAGACCTTTGCATGAAAAGTTCATTATTTTGTTTGAACTTAATGTACATCCTCAAACATAAAAATTGTATATTTTAACATAATGGAAGTTCTAGTCAGAGTAATTGGCCAACAAAAAGAAATAAAAAGCATTCAAATTTGAAAGGTAGAAATAAAACTATCTGTACATGCTTATTTGAGTGTATGTGTACAAAAAGAATCCACAAAAAATTATAACTAGCAAATTAATTAATCAAATTTATAAGATACAAGATCAACATGTCAAAATTAATTTTTTTCTATACACTAGCAATGAACAATCCAACAAGGAAATTATAAATTTTAAAAACTCTTACAACTCAGCAGCAAAAAGGGTTCATTCCTTGTAAACTCTCAGAATACTAATAAAAAGAACATTCTCAATTTGATAAAAGACACCTATAAAAATTAAAAAAATATATTTTATTGATTTCAGAGAGGAAGGAGAGGGAGAGATAGAAAAAAATGATGAGAGAGAATCATGGATCAGCTGCCTCCTGCACACTACCCCCACTGGGGATCGAGCCTGCAACCTGGACATGTGCCCTGACCTGGAATCAAACAGTGACCTCCAGGTTCAGAGGTTGGTGCTCAACCACTGAGCCACGCCAGCCAGGCAAACAACCTTTAGATAACATCACACAATGGTAAAAAATGGAATGCTTTGCTCTTGATCAGGAACAAGATAAAAAGATCTGTTCCTTCCACTTCTATTCAACATTGTACTGGATGTTCTAGTAAGTGTATTAAGGCAAAAAATAAAAGGCATTTAGATTGGAAGAAAAGAAAAGACCGTCTTTTTTTAAAAATATTTTTTTTATTGATTCTTCTACAGAGAGGAAGGGAGAGGGATAGAGAGTTAGAAACATCGATGAGAGAGAAACATCGATCAGCTGCCTCCTGCACAACCCCAAATGGGGATGTGCCTGCAACCAAGGTACATGTCCCTGACCAGAATCGAATCCGGGACCCCTCAGTCCACAGGCTGACGCTCCATCCACTGAGCCAAACCGGCCAGGGCAGAAAAGACTGCCTTTATTCGCAAATGATATGGTCATCTATATAGAATATCTTATATTTACAAAAAGCAACTAGATATAAGGAATTTAAAAATAGAATCTTCCATGTTCTTTCTATATACTAGCAACTAATAACAGAAAATCATATTTAAATTAAACAATACTGTGATAATAACATTAAAAAAATCATGAAATGGGTAGGTGAAAATTTAACAGATGTTCAAGACAAGTGTACCGAAAACTGCAAAATACTACTGAAAGAAGTTAAAGAAATTATAAATAGAGAGGAGAAACCAAGATGGCAGCATAGGTAAACACCTGAAACTGCTGCCTCACACAACCACTTCAAAACTACAACTAAAAGATAAAACAGACATCATCCAGAACCACAGGAAGGCTGGCTGAGTGGAAATTCTACAACTAGAAGGAAAGAGAAAAGCACACTGAGACTCAGAGGAGGTGTGGAAGTAAAGTGCAGAGGTACCGAGGCGCGTGCAGAAAGGGCTGGCAACAGAGGACGCCGGTGTCTTTTTCAATCGGGAGGGAGTCTCAAGCTCCCGGCTGCTCTGAACTCCAGTTCCAGGCAAGTCTCTGGGGACCCAGACTCATACGGGGAGAGACTGGACTGTCTGGCATCGGTTGGAACTCAAGGGCAGCTTTCTCTCAGAGGTGCTTGCAGCGATTACCGGGACACTGAGACGCGGAGCCTCACAGGGTAGGACCGAAGAGCGGCCATAGCTGCTTGCCCCGCCCTGTTGATTCCCTGAGACCCCGCCACACCCAAGCTGTGAGCAGAGGCTTTTGCATATGAATGGGCTGGCCCTTTGAGATCTAAAATTACCTAACAAACTGCAGCTGGGTCAGAGAGACCCAGGATATGCAAAAGAAGGCCCAAGGCCCCAGAGCAGCTTGCATTGCTTCACAGCTGGGCCTCATCTGGGCACCTCCAAACCCCAAAAAAGGAAGAGGAAACTGCAGATCTCTCCATAGCTCCTGCTGGGTAGCCTCAGGAAGAGGCTAAATTAGCGCCTCCTAGATCCAAGAGCCTGTGTACCCAGTGGTCAGAGTGGGACAATCCAGATTACAACTCCTCAGATCCATAAGGGACACACTCAGGGAGCAGACTCAGTGATCACCAAAAGCCCCACTGAAGCAAGTCTTGCCCCATAAGGGTGTCTCCAGCACTCAAGTTCTCCCACTGCAGACACAGCTGATTTTCACAGACAATTGGCTTGGAGGTCAATTCCTCCCAGTGATACCAACTACAATCAAGGCTTAACTACAACAAGACTGTGCATACAGCCCACAAAGGGGTGCAGTAAGTGTGTCCACCTCAGGTAATTGGGGAGGCTAAGCCACTGGGCCCTATAGGACACCTAGCACACAAAGCCACTCTATCAACACAGGGAAGCATAAAAAATGCGGAGACAAAGAAACAGATCACAAATGACAGAAATGGAGGAAAGCAAGCTACTGGATATAGAGTTCAAAACCACGGTTATAAGGTTTTCCAAGAATTTTCTAGAAACCGCCAATAAATTTAGTGAGACCCTCAAAAAGACTGGTGAGACCGCAGATAAATGTAGTGAGACCATCAAGAAATCTAGTGAGACTCTCGAGGTTATGAAAAAGGACCAACTAGAAATTAAGCATACACTGACTGAAATAAAGAATAATATACGGAGATCCAACAGCAGACAAGAGGATCCCAAGAATTAAGTCAAAGATTTGAAATATGAAGAAGCAAAAAAAATACCCAATCAGAAAAGCAAAAAGAAAAAAGAGTCCAAAAATATCAAGATAGTGTAAGGAGCCTTTGGGACAACTTCAAGCATACCAACATCCGAATTATAGGGGTGCCAGAAGAAGAGAGAGAGCAAGATATTGAAAACCTATTTGATGAAATAATGACAGAAAACTTCCCCTACCTGGTGAAAGAGATAAACTCACAAGTTCAGGAAGCGCAGAGAACCCCAAACAAAAGGAATCCAAAGAGGACCGCACCAAGACACATCATAATTAAAATGCCAAGGGCAAAAGACAAAGAGAGAATCTTAAAAGCAGCAAGAGAAAGACAGTCAGTTACCTACAAGGGAGTACCCATTCGACTGTCAGCTGATTTCTCAACAGAAACTATGCAGGCCAGAAGGGAGTGGCAAGAAGTATTCAAAGTGATGAATAGCAAGAACCTATAACCAATATTACTTTATCCAGCATAGCTATCATTCAGAAGTGAAGGCCAGATAAAGAGCTTCACCGATAAGAAAAAACTAAAGGAGTTCATCTCCACCAAACCAGTATTATATGAAATACTGAAAGGATCCTTTAAGAAGAGGAAGAAGAAGAAAAAGGTAAAGATAAAAATTATGAACAACAAATACATATCTATCAACAAGTGAATCTAAAAATCAAGTGAATAAAAAATCTGATGAACAGAGTAAACTGGTGAATATAATAGAATCAGGGACATGGAAAGGGAATGGACTGATAATTCTCAGGGGGAAAAGGGGTGTGGGAGGTGTGGGAAGAGACTGGACAAAAATCGTACACCTATGGATGAGGACAGTGGGGGGCGGTTAAAGGCAGAGGGTGGGTTGGGAACTGGTTGGAGGGGAGCTATGGGGGAAAAAAAGAGGAACAACTGTAATAATAAGAACAATAAAGATTTATTAAAAAAAGAAATTATAAATAGAGAGATAAATGGTGTTCATAGATCAGAAGACTCAATTTTGTCATTTAGTCAATTTTCTCCAAATTGATGTATAGATCCATATTTATTCAAATTCATATGTAAATATAAAGGATCTAGAATAGATAAAACAACTTTGTAAAAAAGTACAAGTTGAAGGATATCTGTTTTCAAAACTCATAAATCTACACTAATCAAAACTTTATGGCACTAATGTCCTTACACTAGTTTATCTTTATAAACACTTAGATTACTGGAAGAGAATAGAGTTCAGAAATAAGCCCACACACATATGGATAGCTGATTTTCAACAATGGATTGCAGGTCCACCCCTTTTATTATATGTGAAGATTAACTCAAAATGAATCATAGACCAAAATATAAAACCTGAATATATAAAACTTCTAAAAGGAAATATAGGAGAAAAATTTTGTATTCTTGGATTAGCAAAGACTTCTTAGATAAGACACCAAATGTACAACCCATAAAATAAAAAATAGATAAAATAGACTATCAAAATTAAAAAATTCTGCTCTTTGAAAGACACTGTTCCAGCTCTGTGATTTTGAGTAAATTATTTAACTTCTTTGAGCCTTGTTTACCTTGTCCTCAAAATTGTAATAACAATAGTCGTGTTGTTCACAAAATATTGTTGCGAAGATTAAATGAAATACATATAAAAGAAAAAAAAAGAAAGACACTATTAAAAGAATGTAAAGACAAGCCACTGAGTGAAAATTTTGCATATAGATGATAAAGATTTGCATGCAGATTATCTAAAGAACTCTCAAGCCTGAATTATAAGAAAACAAACAACCCAATTTAATACTGGCAAGATATGAATAGACTTCACTAAAGAAAATATATGAATGCTAAATAGACACATGCAAAAGATGCTCATCATTAGCCATTGAAGAAATGAAAATTAAAACTATGATAAGATACCACTACGCATCTATTAGAATTGCAAATATGAAAATGACCGACCATACCAAATGTTGACAAGAATGTGGAGGGGGACTGGGACGCTCAAATACTGCTTGTGGAAATGTAAAATGATGCAAACACTTTGGAAACAAGTTTGGTAGCTTCTTAAAACATTAAACACACACATAGCATAGTATGACACATCCATTCAATTCTTAATAATTCAAGAAAAAGTAAAGCATATGGGAATACAAATACTTGTACACAAATGTTCATGTCATCTGTATTTATAAAATAGCCCCAAATAGGAAACATCTTAAATACCCACCAACACATGAAAGGATAAACAAATTGTGATATATCTATACAATGGAATACTGCTGACTCCTGAAAAAATGAACTTTTGTTACATGCAAAAACTTGAATGAATCTCAAAATAATTATGCTGAGTGACATGCTCTAGACAAAAATAGTTTAGACATATGATTCCATGTATGTATAAAATATATAAAATATTAGAATATGCAAACTAATATGTAGTGACTGAGAGCAAATCAGTGATTGCCTAGGAATGTGGGAGACAGGGATTGAGCTTGAGGAAAAGATTTCAGAGGGGCACCGGGAACTTTTTTGGGCGATAGTGAACATTGTTCACTATGTTGATTATGGTAATGATTCTATGCATGTGTCAAAACTTATAAAATTGTACAATTTAAATGTACTCCATTTATTGCATGTCAAATTATACTCTAATAAAGCTGTTAAAAATTAAATGTCAGCTTATAATATTTTTCCTGAAAAGCTTTCATAGTGAATGTCATGTAACTGTCTTGTTGGCATTTCTATGTTAATTTTGAGCCAAGTAACAGATCTCTCTTAAATGAACACATTGTACTTTCCTTGAATTTTACTGGTTATCATTTAATCTTAAAGAGAGATAAAGCAGAACGGCCTAGAAACTGTTCTGCAAAACTGTAATAGTTTGAGGCAAGAAAAACATGTTATCAGCCTGACCCGTGTGACTCAGTGGTTGAGTGTCAACTTATGAACCAGGAGGTCATGGCTCGATTCCTAGTCAGGGCACATGCTGGGGTTGCAGGCTCGATCACCAGTAGGGGGCATGCAGGAGGCAGCTGATCAATGATTCTTATCACTGATGTGTCTATCTCTTTCTCCCTCTCCCTTCCTCTCTGAAATCAGTAAAAATATATTTAAAACAAAAAACCAAAACGTGTTATCAGAGAGAATTGATCTTACTTAGCTGACAAAAGAAGCTAAATACTGTCTAAAACAATAAATGGAGAGATTTCTATTGTTCATTGTTTGGAAGACTCATTATTGCAATGATGTCAATTCTTCCAAATAATATAAATTAACTAGCACTGAACGGGGGCACCTACCTACCAGGTGTCAGGTATACCTACCAGGCACTCACTTTAAAATCAGAAAGTTTTATACAACAGGAATCATATACTTTTGGCAATAACCAGTTGAAACTTGAGATAGTCTCTTGAAGTCAAAAGTAAACTACACTAGAAAACTGGAGACTTAGTTGTATTCCAATTGTGCCAACATTTAGTTCTGTGTTATCGGACAAGTCATTTCACCTCTCCGGGCTTGAGTTCCTTACTTATGAAATCAGGTGGTTAATAGATGCTCACCCCTGTCCCACTTCTAATGCTAATTTTCTAAGGTATAGAGAACTTAACATCAAATTTATTATCATCACTGCTGCAACTTGAGCACCAAAAGACAGAGTAAAATGTTTCATAAATGCAGGCAAGAGTGAGCTTTTTGTCTGAATTATTTCAGATAATTGTCTTAACTATCAATTGACATTATAGATCTATCCATAGCATGTTAGTAATAAAAAAAACAATCCCCAGGATTTTTGTACTTTCCCAAAGCAGATGACTAAGAGTAATACAAAAGCTAGTTTTTATAGTTTCAGATTTGGACGTTCACAGAATAGACTACAAATTGATAACCACAAAGACCGTTTTAAGAAATATATTTTTTAATTGATTTCAGAGAGGAAGGGAGAGGGAGAGAGACATAGAAACATCAATGATGAGAGAGAAGCATTGATCATCTGTCTCCTGCATGCCCCACACTGGGGATTGAGCCCGCAAACCTGGCATGGAATCTATCTGTGACACTCAACCACTGAGCCATGCCGACCAGCCTGCAAAGACCTTTAAAGTAGCAATTTTTATAAAGTCCCTGTAGTTTTATTCTAATGCTAAATATTTGGGTCCTGTTTTGAGAATACATACAGCTTTATACTCAATCAAGTAGATAGCTGAGTTGTCCGTTTACAGGCCTTATAAATGGTTATTTTTATTCCCCTACAATGGTTTCTTTAGCACATTCGGGTGTTATAGTCTAAAATCACTCATATTTTACTTTTTCTTTGAATACCTTTACATTTTCAAAAGAACAAAAGGTGATGTAGTATGCACTATTCTAAATAGAACACGAACCTTAGAATTGTCCTTCCTTTCCTTCTTTCAAATGAGCCTCGTTTCCCATTCACTCATATCAGTTCATTTGTTCTATTCACCTACTCATATCCAGTAATAAAGTTTTGCTTATATGCATGATAAATGCATGTTAAATGATTTCATATTCATAGATATTGGTAGAAAGAAAGACTGCTCTTCTATGTATATTCTTGAATTCAAAACCTTTTGGTCAGTTGAAATGTGAAGAACTGTGAAATATAAAATGCTTTCTTTCATTTGCATGTTTTAGTGAATTTGAATAGTTCATTAAAGTTGATAGTCTTAACTATAACAAGGTCTTTTCAGAGTTTTTCAGTGGGTAATAGACTTCATTACATATTTATATTTTTCTGCTTTATAATTTCTACAGTGGCAAGTTTAAACTATGGGCTAATGTTGTTTCTGCATTCCTGTTTTATAGTGAGCCTTAACCTTGTACCATTTCATTCCATTAAAAGAGGAAAAAATACCTTCTTCACATATATAATACCTTAATCAATAAAGAAATTGAAAAAATACTTCTTGCAAAGCAAATGGCTCATAAAGTAATATGACTGATAAAGAACAGCTCCCAGCATGAAATGAAAGTATCTTTCACCATAGACCAAGTAGAATTATAAAAGTCCTCCATTTGTAACTGCTTCTGACAATTGCAGCTCTTACCTATTTTTTGTTTTATAATTTATCTTTATTGTTGAAAGTTATGCAGATGTACCTTTTTTCCCCCCATTGACCCTGCAGCTCTTACTTAAGTACTAGGTGTACCGGTTAATAATGCGGATTTTTTTCCCGATAGATGGAGTTACACATATGTTGATACATATGCAATTTGATATTATGCTTTTTTATTGTATTGACAACAAGTTTCAAAACTTCATATGTCAAATTTTCTGAAGGTGTTAACATCATAGATATTTTTACGCTTAAAAATGTTGAATTTTGTGCCAAAAAAAGAGAGCATTTGCGGGAAGTTTTAATTCATTACTTTATTTTGAACAGAAGTGTTGCTGAAAGTTATCGTATACTTCGGGAAGCTTATCGTGAACATTCTCCATCTCAAAATACTTGTGAACGCTGGTTTAAACGCTTTAAAAGCGATGATTTCGATGTGAAAGGCAAAGAACATCCAGGTCAATTTGAACTACGCTTTGATAGTGAAACACCAGAATGGGCCAGAAGATGGCAAAGTAATTTTGCTTCATGATAATGCACCATCACATACTTCAAAACCAGTTAAAGACAGGTTAAAAGATCTTGCCTGGGAAGTATTAACCCACCCACCATATTCACCAGACCTTGCTCCTTCAGATGACCACTTGTTCTGATCCATGGCACACGCACTTTCTGAGCAGCACTTCAAAATGTACGGAGAAGTGGAAAATTGGGTCTCTGAATGGTTTGCCGCAAAACAAGAAAAGTTCTATTGGGACAGTGTCCACAAATTACCTGAAAGGTAGGGGAAAGGTGTATCTAGCAATGGACATTACTTTGAATAAAACACTTTTTATGTTTCTCTTGAAATTATCGTGTTTTCTTTGATTACAAAATCCAAATTATTAACCGGTACACCTAGAAAAATTCCCCTTGGGTCCTCTGTAGTATTTTTTTTTAAAAAAATATTTTTATTGATTTTAGAGAGGAAGGGAGAAGGAGAGATAGAAACATCAATGATGAGAGAGCATCAGTGATCAGCTGCGTCCTGCACACACCCCATTGTAGATCGAGCCCGCAACTGGGGCATGTGCCCTTGACCAGAATCCACCCCAGGACACTTCAGTCTGCAGGCTGACGCTCTATCCACTGAGCCAAAACAGCTAGGGCTCTTGTATTTTTTTGACCACTAAGGTTTTAGAGCCCGAAATGATTAAATTTACAATATGGACAGTCACAAAAAGAGTCCTATATTTTCTTCAGATTTGAGTGGGATAGGCATTTTATCATGCCTACTCCATTGGTTACCTTGTCTCATAAAATTCTTCATAAATTTACCATTCAAATTTTTATATATTTTTCTTTCAAATAAAACCTTTTCTAAAATATACAATTTGTGTTGGGATGTCAAGATTGCCTAGGCCCTAGGGAATCCTAACAAATAATAAAGAAGTAAAACATGAAATAAGGAGCCAGGTTTCTGTTATAATACCACCTTCATTACATAATTACTATGTAGTATTAGAAAAATGCACTCATTTTTCTCTTCAGAGTTATTGTGATGGTTATGTGTAAATATATGGGAAAAGTGAAATCTAATGAACAAAATGAATTGACCAACAAAATAAGACCCGAAGCATGGAGGCATGGAACAGACTGATATACCTCGATGTGGGGTGGTGGTGGTGGTGGTGGTGGTGGTGAGGAGAGCTAAACAAAGAACTTATATACTTATATGCATAGCTCATGGACACAGACAATAGGGTGGTAAAGACCTGGGGGTGGGTAGATAGGGGCTGGGTAGAGAGGGATAAAGTGGAGTGGTGGAAATGAGAGACTTATTAATACTGTCAACAATGAAAAAAACATATATGTGTGTATATATACTAGAGGCCTGGTACACAAAAATTTGTGCACTCGGCGGGGAGAGGGGGGTCCCTCAGCCCTGCCTGTGCCCTCTCACAGTCTGGGACCCCTAGGAGATAACGACCTGCTGGCTTAGGCCTGCTCCCGGGTGGCAGAGGGCAGGCCCAATCCCTAGGTGCAGCCCCTGGTTGGGCTCAGAGCAGGGCCGATTGGGGAGTTGGGGTGCCAGCCCCTGACATGCACAGAGCAGGGCGGATTGGGAGGTTGCAATGCCACCCTCAGTCATGCTCAGGGTAGGGCCAAATGGGGTGTTGGGGCACAGCCCCCTGTCACACTCAAGGCAGGGTCGATGGGGAGGTTGTGGCGCCACCCCTTGTCACGCACAGAGCAGGGCCAATCAGGGGGTTGGGGAGCTCCCCCCTGTCACGCACAGAGCAGGGCTGATCAGGGGAGTTGGGGCACCGCCCCCTGTCACACACAGAGCAGGGCCCGTGGGGGGGTGGTGTTGGGGTGCCGCCCTCTATCACCCACAGAGCAGGGCTGATCAGGGGGTTGGGGCACTGCCACTCTCACACTCAGGGCAGGGCTGATGGGGAGGTTATGGCTCTACCCCATCACACACAGAGCAGGGCCCATGGGGGGTGGGGTGTTGGGGCGCTGCACCCTGTCACACACAGAGCAGGGCCGATCAGGGGGTTGGGGTGCCTCACGCTGTCACACACAGAGCCGCAGGGCGATCAGGGGGTTGGGGAGCTCCCCCCTATCAGGCACAGAGCAGGGCGGATAGGGAGGTTGTGACCCCGCCCCCTGTCACACACAGAGCCACAGGGCGATCAGGGGGTTTGGGCGCTGCCCGCTGTCACGCTGATCCCAGTGCTGGGAGGCATATTACCCTTTTACTATATAGGATAGAGGCCTGGTGCATGGGTGGGGTCTGGCTGGTTTGCCCTGAAGGGTGTCTTGGATCAGGGTGGGGGTCCCCACTGGGGTACCTGGCCAGCCTGGGTGAGGGGATGATGGCTGTTTGCAGCTGGTCACACACCCTTCAGGGTGGGGGTGCCCACTGGGGTGCCTGGCCAGTCTGGGTGAGGGGCTGAGGGCTGTTTTCAGACTGGTGGGTGACTGAAGCTCCCAGCTGCTCCTTTTTTTCTTTTTTTTAAATTCTGGGCCAGCTTTAGCTCTGGCTCCAGCTCTGAGGCCTCTGCTGCTGAAAGCAGGTATCTGGTTTTTTTGGGTTCTATAATCGAAACACTGTATCAACTCCAGCTCTGCGATCTCAGCTGGCTGAAAGCAGGTTTCTGGGGTTTTGTTTAGCTTCTATATTTGTAACAATGTTTCAAACTGCAAGCTCAGAGGCCGGCAAGGCAGGCGGGGAAAGTTGGTTTCCTCCTTCACTGAAGCAAGCAAGCCTCATGTTCACTTCAAGTTGCCTGGCTGCCGGCCGCCATCTTGGCTGGCAGTTAATTTGCATATCGTCCTGATTAGCCAATGGGAAGGGTAGCAGATGTATGGCTAAATACCATGTTTCTCTTTTATTAGATAGGATATGAAAGACCCTTTTAAATCATAAAGGATTATGAACATATGAGATGTTTTTCTCCAAATAGTCACCCAAATGAATGTTCTCAACAACTTATCTCTATTCAAGTTGATTTTTCAAATCACATCTATATTTCCACCTCTCCAATTTCCTCACTTCTCTACCTCTTCAAGCATGTTTTAAAATGATGAATTCAGAGCTGTTACACCCTAGGAAAGGGAGCCAAAAGTCCTTATAGACTGTTCACTGAAGACATCTGGCCAAGTGTTGTTTTGGCTGAAATAATCAGAAAATTTTGAATATCATTAAGAAATGTAGGAGAAAAATAATTAGTAAGTAGTCACCCTACTTATCCATAAATTCTTGAGGTGTCTGCACCTGAGCTGTTTTATTGTTGTTCTGGTCCCAGTATAAGGCAGGAATAATAGAGTTAGAGAACATGTAGGGAAAAGCAACTCAAATGATGAAGGGGATTATAGAAAGCAAGGCAGGTGGGGAAATAAGGATTTCCATCAAATGACAATTCTTCTTAATGAAACTGGCTAAGAGTAAGCCCCATCAGAGAGTTCTGTGACTGGCAGCCTTTGTTACTGGTATCTTATCAGAGCACGAGTATTAAACAGTTTCTCCTCGGAATGGCCTCAGCTTTGGGGCTGACGTTTTGCTCTTCCACTTTTTTCTGCATTTATTCAGTTGAAACTTTTGTAGTCCAATACATCCTCATTTAGCAGGAGCTTCTCATTACAGTATGGGGAGTGTCATGATGTCCTTATATACCAGTAAGGGACAGGTGAGCAGTCTTTTTAATAATATATTTTACTGATTTCATAGGGGAAGGGAGAGGGAGAAGAGACAGAAACATCAATGATAAGAGAGAATTATTGATTGGCTGCCTCTTGCATGCCCCACACTGGGGATTGAGCCCACAACCCGGGAATTGAACCGTGACCTCCTGGTCCATAGGTGGGTAGTGAACAGTCTTATTTGTTGAACTTGAAAGCTAGTTCATAACTGTTCTGGTTTGATTTCCCCCTCCAGGCCAGCTGACTTACTCTTTAGGCTCCATGTGTCTCAGCCAAGTTATGTCAATCAGAATCACCTGGGGAACTGTGGCACTATGAATCATTTAGCACTTAATTATCTAGTGCAGTGGTTCTCAACCTTGGCTGCACATTAGAATCACCTGGGTATCTTTTTAAAATCCTGATTTCTGGGCCTCATCCTCCGGAAATTCTGTTTCTTTGTTATGGGGTGAGGCTACAACATTAGTAACAAAGAAACAGAATTTCCGGAGGATGAGGCCCAGAAATCAGGATTTTAAAAAGATTCCCAGGTGATTCTAATGTGCAGCCAAGGTTGAGAACCACTGAAGTGTGTAGTACCAGAATATCATACGTGTGTTTCTTTAATACAGGATATAAGTAAACAATGAGTAAAAATGCATCAATAAGTCAAAAACTGCTCTTGGTTTTATGTTATATTTCAATTTATCAAACAGAAAGGAATACAATGTTCAACCTGCTGAGAAGCCAATGTTGGCTTTAGTTAGTTGGCAAGAGGCAGAGGCAAATAACCACTTATATAAACATCTCAGTTAGGCAAGGCCAAACCTTATCTTTATAATCCTGCTTCTATAGCTCTCTCCTTATATCTAGCATAGTTAGCCCCATTTTACCCTAACCTTGTCGTCATACAAATCATTGTCTATTTAAAATAGGTAGAAAAAAAATAAAGTCTTAGCCATTCTTCAAAGATGAATGCTTCCAGTCATCTCTCTCTCTCTCTCTCTCTCTCTCTCTCTCTCTCTCTCTCTCTCTCTCTCTCTCTCCTTGCACCAATTATACTGTGACCCCTTGCTTATTCCCCTAGGACAGGGCTGCTGCCAGCCCATACAGTGCCTTCATCTGATTTAGAAAAATCACAGATCCAGCCCATGAAGAGCAGGGCATGGTTGGGTATCAGCCACATTTCATTCTCTCACGCAGATGCCCTGAAGCATTAAGTAATGTGGCAGCTGTGAGACTAGTGATGCTAAACACGTTTAATCTTGGTGTCCATTCTAATGAATCACCATGGCTGTCTAAAATAACATGGCTGAGAAGCATTCTGAAACTATTTCCACGCTCAATAGTGTATTGTAAGCAGCGATGATTTGTCTTTGTTGGGAGAATGGTGTTAGGGGTGACAGGAATTTGCCATCTAAGGACTAGAGACTTCTAGCCTGTCCTAAAAAGGTTGGAGGCTTGGGATAGGCAGAGGTTAATGTAACATGTGGGCCCAGACAAGTCATATAATCTGCAGATTATTAGCTTTTCAATATCATCGTGATGCAATGCAACAACCCTACTTCTTCAGGTTTCTAACAAAGTACCTAGCTGAACTGGACTGTTTCATGAGGACTCTGCCACACAGAACTATTTTTCACTTAAAGAAAAGAAAAGAAAAGAAAAGAAAAGAAAAGAAAAGAATAGAACCACAGTATCATTTTACTGTTTAATAAAAACTGAATTTTCACTTCTCTTAGCCATAATTCAAAGAAGGAAACTTTAATCTTTTTCTTATTTGGTCTTAAAACTGGTCATGTTATTTCTGTCCTTGCTCCCTTACATTTTATTATCTACTTGGCAGCTCAAGTGACCCTCTTAAAGTCGTTCTCTTATTCAAAAATCTCTTGTGACCAGCACTCACAGTAAAAGACAAAAATCCTCGCATTACCCTATAAGGTAATATAAGAGAGAAACTCCCCGTCACTCTCTTCTACTAGTCCCACTGAGCTTCAGCCACATTGAGCTCCTTGCTTTCCTAGACAAAGCAAGGCTTTTGCATAGATGTGTGTGTGTGTGTGTGTGTGTGTGTGTGTGTGTGTGTGTGTGTGTTTGCTGGAGTACTTTCATACCAGATAGAAGCATGGCTTCCTTGCTCACCTATAAAGGTTTCTGCTCAAATGCCACTTTCTCAGTGAGGCATTCCCTGACTACTCTATTTTAAGTTTTTTCCCATCCATATTTCCTATCTCCCTTCCTTGCTTTATTTTTGTGCATAGCACTAATCATCAAGTGACATGACAATCATTTTACAATCGGTGTATCAAATCATCATATTGTATGCCTTCAACTTACATGATGTTATATGTCAATTACATCGCAATAAAGCTGGAAAAAAATAAAATGTCATCAAAATGATAGAGTCTTTCCTCTCTCCAAAAGAGTGTCTTCATGCTCTTTTGTATTAGTTTTCTACTGCTGCCCAAACAAATGACCACAGACTTCGTGGTGTAAAACAACTCCATTTATTATCTCACACTTCTGTATGTCAGAAGCCCAGAATGGTGTGGCTGGGATCTTTGCTCAAGGTTTCATAAGGCTGGAAAAATGTTGCCCAGGTTGAATTCCTTCATGGAGGTCTGAATAAAAACCTACTTTCAAGCTCACTCAGGGGGTTGGCAAATTTAGTTCTGTGTGGCTCTAGGACTGAGGTCCCCCTTTCTTTGACACTTGAGCCTCTCCATCTTCAAGCTAGCAACAGCAGGTTGAATCTTTCCTGTGCCTCCAATCTCTCTGCCTTCTTCTTCTGCTTTTAAGAGCTCTTATGATCACATAATCCAGGTTTATCTAGCTGTTTTAAGGTTAACGGATTAATAACCTTAATTACAACTGCAAACTCACCTTTGCCATGTACTATAACATATTCATCGGCATAACACCAGAGTTGAGGTCATAGGGGTCAAAATTCTGCTTCCCACAACTTTTGTATCAACCCCTTCACTCCATTCCAGCTTCTGGAAACCTTTGATCTGATTTCTGTCCCTATAGTTCTATTTTTCCCCATAATGTCATGTAAATAGAATAATACAATATGTCGCCTTTTGAGTCTGTGTTTTTTTTCCCCTCTCAGCGTAAGGCCCTTGAGATATATCCACAATGTTACACAGAGAAATAGTTCCTTTTTATTGCTGAGTAGTATTTCATTGTATGGATGTGTCACAGCTTGTTTCACCTACTGATGAGAGGGTCCAGGCACAAGTACAGCCTAAATATATGAGTAGTGCTCACATTCAGTTTGACAGAATAGCACTATGGTGCTATTCTTCCTGACCTAGTGCTCTGAAGCTACTTTTGGTTGATGATTTTTCCCTCCAAACACAGGACTAAATCTTCTTCAGATTTCTTATGATTCTAGAACAGTGGTCGGCAAACTCATTAGTCAAAAGAGCCAAATATCAACAGTACAACGACTGAAATTTCTTTTGAGAGCCAAATTTTTTAAACTTAAACTATATAGGTAGGTACATTGTTATTAACTTAATTAGGGTAATCCTAAGCTGTCCTTTGCTAAAAACGTCTCATCCCCTCTCCCCCTCATATTCTCTCTCTCTCTCTCTCTCTCTCTCTCTCTCTCTCTCTCTCTCTCTCTCTCAACTGGAATCAAACCTGAGACCCTTCAGTCCTCAGCTCTCTCCACTGAGCCAAACCAATCAGGGCTCTTCTCCTCTCTTCTTTTTCCCTGGAAGAAGGAAAAGAGAAAGGCAGAGGATTTTGACTCTATACCCTTTTGGAGATGAGATTGGAGAAAGGGGTCCCAGGCTGTCCTCACATGGAAGTCATTACAAAGCCTCTCTTTCCCACACTCCCTCTTCAGTCTCTTTCTCCCTTTCACCAGGTTCACCTATTTGCTTTAAAATAACCCCTTAATTGAAAATTGAAACAATTCAGGCCTTAGTCAGGATTTTCACCTTTATCCTGAGAACAATAGGAAACCATTTGGCGGACTTAATTAAATGAGTGGTCAGAGCAGGTTTTCTTTTTAAGTTTATTCTCGGTGCTGCATTGAGAATGGTCTGAGAAGGAATGGACAAGAAAGATTTGGACAGAGCAGTCAGGTGGTGATAGGTAAGAGAGATCTTGGTGAACTGAAGTGGTGGTAGCAATAAGATAGAAGGGATATTGGACAGGTGTGGAAAGTATTTCTAAGGTAGAATTGATAGGTCTTGCTGATGGGTTGAATGATCTTTTACCCTCTTTGCATCCACCTCCATGGGCATTTAACTTTGAAGTGTCCTCTGCCTCTGTCTCTGGACTTGACCATGTGCCTGGCTTTGGGTAATACAATGAAGCAGAAGTACAAGTATGTTGCTTCTAAGTCTACAACTCAAGAGGCCTTGCTCTTTATTGTGTTTCTGTCATCTCCATGAGGACATTCATGAGGTAGCCTACTGGCATGGAACAGATACGTGGCAGAGACTTGAAGTGCCCAGTCAGCCCAGTTGAGACTCGTCTAGGTCAGTGGTCAGCAAACTCATTAGTCAACAGAACCAAATATCAACAGTACTATGTAGGTAGATACATTGTTGTTAACTTAATTAGGGTACTCCTAAGGCTTAGGAAGAGCCACACTCAAGGGGCCAAAGAACCGCATGTGGCTTGCGAGCCACAGTTTGCTGACCACGGTTCTAGAAGGAGTAGGAGTGGGGAATATAATTTGGTAACGAAGATATCTCTGAACCCAATGGAACATTTTCATGGGTTAGCAGGGGTTGCCAAACTTTTCTTTAAAGGGTCAGAAAGCAAATGAGAGGAGAAACCAAGATGGCGGCATAGGTAAACACCGGAGTTTGCTGCCTCGAACAACCACTTCAAAAATACAACTAAAAGAAGGAACGGACATCATCCAGAACCACAGGAAGGCTGGCTGAGTGGAAGTTCTACAACTAGGAGGAAAGAGTAAAACACACCGAGACTCAGAGGAGGCGCAGTGCTGAAGTAAAATACTAAGGTGCGGAGTGCATGCGGAGCGGGCTGGTGGCTGAGGGCGTGGTTGTTGTTTTCAATTGGGAGGGAGTCTCAGACTCTGAGCTCCAGCTCTGGGCGAGTCTCTAGGGACCCAGACTCATACGGGAGAAGCGGGACTGTCTGGCATTGCTCAGAACCCTAGGGCAGCTTTCTCTCCGTGGGGCTTGCAGCAATTACTGGGACACTGAGAAGCAGAGCCTCTTAGGGCAAGACTGAGAGCAGCCATAATTGCTAACCCCGCCCTGTTGATCCCGTGGGACCTGCCCCACCCAAGCCCTGCAGGGAGACTTTCGCTGGATAGCCTCAGGCAAAGGCTAGATTAGCACCTCCCTAGAGATCCAGGAGCCAGGAAGCCCCGAGGTCAGAGTGGGACCATCCAGTTTGCAGCTCTGTGGAACCATAGAAAACACACTCAGGGGGAAGACTCAGTGAGCACCAAAGCCCCACTGAAGCAAGTCTAGCCCTAGGGGGGTGTCTCCAGCACAGAAGTTCTCCCACTGCAGACACAGCTGATTCTCACAGCCAATTGGCCTGGAGGTCAATTCCTCACAGTGATAACTACAACAATCAAGGCTTAATTACAACAAGACTGTGCACAAAGCCCACAAGGGGGTGCACCAAGAGTGTCTACCTCAGGTAATTGGGACACTTAGCACAGAAAGGAACTCTATCGACACAGCGAAGCATAAAAAATGCCGAGACAAAGAAACAGGACACAAACGACAGAATTGGAGAAAAGCAAACTGCTGGATATAGAGTTCAAAACCACACTTTTAAGGTCTTTAAAGAACTGTCTAGAAGCCGCCGATAAACTTAATAAGGCCCTCGAAAAGACTGGTGAGACCGCCGATAAATGTAGTGAGATCTTCAAGAAGACTGGTGAGACCGCCGATAAATGTAGTGAGATCCTCAAGAAATCTAATGAGACCCTCGATGTTGTGATAAAGGACCAACTAGAAATTAAGCATACACTGACTGAAATAAAGAACATTATACAGACTCCCAACAACAGACCAGAGGATCGCAAGAATCAAGTCAAAGATTTGAAATACGAAGAAACAAAAAACACCCAACCGGAAAAGCAAAATGAAAAAAGAATCCAAAAATACGTAGATAGTGTAAGGAGCCTCTGGGACAGCTTCAAGCGTACCAACATCCGAATTATAGGGGTGCCAGAAGAAGAGAGAGAGCAAGATATTGAAAACCTATTTGAAGAAATAATGACAGAAAACTTCCCCTACCTGGTGAAAGAAATAGACTTACAAGTCCAGGAAGTGCAGAGAACCCCAAACAAAAGGAATCCAAAGAGGACCACACCAAGACACATCATAATTAAAATGCCAAGAGCAAAAGACAAAGAGAGAATCCTAAAAGCAGCAAGAGAAAGAAAATCAGTTACCTACAAGGGAGTACCCATTCGACTGTCAGCTGATTTCTCAACAGAAACTATGCAGGCCAGAAGGGAGTGGCAAGAAATATTCAAAGTGATGCATACCAAGAACCTACAACCAAGACTACTTCATCCAGCAAAACTATCATTCAGAAGTGAAGGCCAGATAAAGAGCTTCACAGATAAGAAAAAGCTAAAGGAGTTCATCACCACCAAACCAGTATTATATGAAATGCTGAAAGGTATCCTTTAAGAAGAGGAGGAAGAAGAAAAAGGTAAAGATACAAATTATGAACAACAAATACACATCTATTAACAAGTGAATCTAAAAATCAAGGGAATAAATAATCTGATGAACAGTATGAACTGGCGATTGTAATAGAATCAGGGACATAGAAAGGGAATGGACTATTCTTGGGCGGGGGGGGGGGGGAAGGGGTGTGGGGTGAGGGAAGGGATTGGACAATAATCGTGCACCTATGGATGAGGACAGTGGGTGGGGAGTGAGGGCGGAGGGTGGGGTGGGAACTGGGTGGAGGGGAGTTATGGTGGGAAAAAAGAGTAACTAATGTAATAATCTGAACAATAAAGATTTAATTAAAAAATTTTTAAAAAAAGAAAGCAAATGATTTAGGCTTTCAGGTATATGGTGTCTGTGACAACCGCTCATCTCTACAGTTGTAGACCATATGTAGGTGGGTGAATGAATGAGCTGTGTTCCAATAAAACTTTATTTACAAAACCAGGTTGTAGGCAATAAGGCCATAGTTTGCTGACCTCCAGGTTAGAGAGCGGCCACAGTCGGTTGTAAAGATATAATGCTATAGAATCTAATGTGTGTGCTTGTGTCCTCTTATACATCTCTCCCTAATCCCCTAGGGCCAAATATAATCACTCTTAGTGACAAAGCACAGAATATTACCGCAGGTAGGGACAATTGGAGGAGGAGACTTGGTTCCACATTCTAATTCTGTCATTTGTTGTCTGTGTGACCTTGATCCTGTTGCTTTAACTGATTGGGAATTAGCAAAATGGAGTATAATACCAGTAAAATGAGTATAGCAATGGCAGCCTTCAAGATTGTTGTGAAACACATAGTGGGTATTCACTAATGCCCGAAAAGCTGAACTACTCAATGAACTTCACTTCCCTGTCCCTATTCCTTTATTCTGACTCTCCCACCATAATAAAGACCACCATGATCAACTTAAGTGGTGTTTACTCTAAAAGTCAGGCATGATTGGCTGTGCACATCAGGAGGTTTGATAAGGCATAAGCATCAAGAAAGCTCCTGAGAAATAAATTATCCAAATTTAAAAGGGTGGCACCTACTTTGATTGAAGGGTCGTAGGGCCAGTGTAAGGGGTTTGGCTAGATTATGAGCCTAGCAGTGTCTGCCACAGATATCATCTAGCCCAGCCCCTGAATGAAACCATGTCTGAATCTTACAACAGGGGAGGTTTAATAAAGGAACAAGTGAAAATGAAAAGAACTTTATTATAATATGCCAGCAACCTCAGTGCCAACAGCTTTGGCAGCACCCTGGCTTCTTCAGCATTGGAAGGCAGCACCTTCCTTATTGGCGGGCAGCCTGTGCATGGATCCTCTGGCCACCAGTCATACCTTTGGCAGTGCCAGTAGGAGTCTTGCTTCTGATGGCCAGTCACCATGACAGTATACATACCCAGGGCAAGCTCTACACAAAAAGAAGAGAAGTGGGAGACATATGGTGGCCATGAGTACCAGATCCCAGAGAAGTCTGAGATATCTTCTTGGTTTTCCAGAGCCTCCAACCCCCTCTTTACAGCAGGGGAGTAGGCGGTGGTGACAGGGGAGAGGACATATGGGACTGTGTGGGTATGGGATGGGGAGTGACGTTCCTAGAAAGTGTGTGGGAATGAAACCAGAAAAGCACCGACTTCTGTTTCTTCCCTTTCACACGGAGCTAGTGTGATCATGGAAACGCAGCTGTAATGCAGCAGTCATGTTTACTCTTCCTGGCGATACTGAATTTCATAATCCTCTGACCTTTGGGTGTGGATTTTGTTTATCCAAAGGTTTACTTTTAGTCTAATTTACATCTAAGGTATAATTTATTGGATCCAGGCACAGTTATGCTATACGAGGGGAATCTTTCTCAAACTTGCTCGTGTCAAAAATATTCTTAGAAGTCATGATGCTCTTTGCGGGACTTTAACAAATAATATTCTATCATTTGAGTCCATCACTTAATAATGAGAAGAATGAAATAATAGCAGTATCACAGCACCTGCCAGTTGGAGAGCACTTACTATATACCAAACACTCTTCTAATCCCTTTACATGCATGACCTTATTCCCCTCTCACTATAACCCGGTGCAATGTGTGCTATGTGAAGATGGAGGCTCAGAGACTCTCAGAGACCTGCCCAGATCACACTACCAGAAAGTGGCAGAAACTAGATTTGCGCCCTGGACTTCAAAGTTTACAATCTTAACGACTGTATCTACTGCCTTCTCTTATGAACAATTGCTAATAAAAAAACATGACTATATGACAAGTGAGCAGTATTAAATACAACCTCTAGAATATGGATTTGAGCACACACACAAAATAACCTGATGAATACATATGTTCAGCTGAGTATTAGACTAATATTCATTTGCACACCATAGTAACAATCTTTTTGTCCCCTTGAGCTTGTTAACAGTAATCAATTGTACTTCCTGATCTCTATGAGGTTCATTGAAATGCATCAGGTGATACCAAATGATGTATTGTTGGCTATTAGCAGCTAACGCAAGAAAGGGAAGAAAATTGTTGTTAAGAGTGAACTTGTATTACTTTCATTATACCTTGAATAGTACATTTATTTTAATCCTTTTTCTATTCTCTTAATACAACTTGAGATCACAGTTTTGAAGAGTAGAGTGTTAGAAGATGTTCACTAGAAGGGTGTCTGAGACTTTTCTGTTAACGCCAATTTCTTTGGCCAAAAATGCCAGGACTACTCAAGTCACAGAATATTCCCCATTTTTGTCACCAGTTTCTCATCACCATCCTCAGAGGATTAAGATTTTCTCTTTCTGAATGTCCAGAAAGGATCTTTGTGCCCCACCATGAAGGATGCATGGACAACCACACTGAAAAATCTCAGGTTCCAAACCTACCCAGGAAAATGATAATTGCCTAGATGAGCCTGGGGCCAAGCCTAAGTTTGTCTTCTTACTTTTATTTATTTTATTTATTTTTATGACCAGGTCTCCTTTTAAAAAAATTATTTTTCAAGTAGTTTACATCCAATATTATTTTGAATTAGTTTTAGGTGTATAGCATAGTGGATAGATAATTGTACATTTTACCAAGTGTTCCCTCTGATATTTCCAGTACCCACCTAGCACCATAAACAGTTATTACACTATTATTGACTATACTCCCTATGCTGTATTTTACATCCCCATGACTATTTTGTAACTGCCAATCTGCAGTTCTCAATCCCTTCATCCTTTTCACCCAGTCCTACAATCTCCCTTCGCTCTGGAAGCCATCAGTCTGTTCTCTGTATTATAAGTCTGTTTCTGTTATCTATCTATCTATCTATCTATCTATCTATCTATCTATCTATCATCTATCTATTATCTATCTATCTATCTATCTATCTATCTATCTATCTATCTATATTGTTCTTTAGATTCCACATATAAGTGAAATCATATGGTATTTGTCTTTCTCTGACTGACTTATTTCACTTAACATAATACCCTCCATGTCTATCCATGTTGTTGCAAATGTTAAGATTTCAGTCTTTTTATGGCTGAGTAATATTCCATTATATATATATACTAGAGGCCCGGTGCACAAAAATTTGTGCACTCAGGGGGGAGAGGGGGTCACTCAGCCAGGCCTGTGCCCTCTCACAGTCTGGGACCCCTCAGGAGATAACGACCTGCTGGCTTAGGCCTGCTCCCGGGTGGCAGAGGGCAGGTCTAATCCCTAGGTACAGCCCCTGGTTGGGCTCAGAGCAGGGCCGATTGGGGAGTTGGGGTGCCAGCCCCTGACATGCACAGAGCAGGGCGGATTGGGAGGTTGCGATGCCACCCTCAGTCATGCTCAGGGTAGGGCCGATTGGGGGGTTGGGGCACCGTCCCCTGTCACACTCAAGGCAGGGTCAATGGGGAGGTTGCGGCGCCACCCCCTGTCACGCACAGAGCAGGGCCAATCAGGGGGTTGGGGCACTGCCCCCTGTCACGCACAGAGCAGGGCCAATCAGGGGGTTGGGGAGCTCCCCACTGTCACGCACAGAGCAGGGCCCAACAGGGGGTTGAGGAGCTCCCCCCTGTCACTCACAGAGTAGGGCCCATCAGGGGGTTGAGGAGCTCCCCCCTGTCACTCACAGAGTAGGGCCGATAGGGGAGTTGGGGCACCGCCCCCTGTCACACACAGAGTAGAGCGGATCAGGGGGTTGGGGCGCCGCCACTGTCACACTTAGGACAGAGCCGATGGGGAGGTTATGGCTCTACCCCGTCATACACAGAGCAGGGCCTGTGGGGTGGGGGGGTTGGGGTGCCGCACCCTGTCACAAACAGAGCCGCAGGGCGATCAGGGGGTTGGGGAGCTCCCCCCTATCAGGCACAGAGCAGGGCCGATCAGGGGGTTGGGGTGCCTTCCCCTGTCAGGAACAGAGCAGGGCCGATAGAGAGGTTGTGGCCCCACCCCCTGTCACACACAGAGCCGCAGGGCAATCAGGGGGTTTGGGCGCTGGCCCCTGTCACGCTGATCCCGGTGCCAGGAGGCCTCTCGGCTCCGCTGATCCCAGTGCTGGGAGGCATATTACCCTTTTACTATATAGCATAGAAGCCTGGTGCATGGGTGGGGGCTGTCTGGTTTGCCCTGAAGGGTGTCCTGGATCAGGGTGGGGGTCCCCACTGGGGTGCCTGGCCAGCCTGGGTGAGGGGATGATGGCTGTTTGCAGCTGGTCACACACTCTTCACGGTGGGGGTCCCCACTAGGGTGCCTGGCCAGCCTGGGTGAGGGGCTGAGGGCTGTTTTCAGGCTGGGACTGAAGCTCTCAACTGCTCCTTTTTTTTTTTTTAAATTCTGGGCCAGCTTTAGCTCTGGCTCCAGCTCTGAGGTCTCAGCTGCTGAAAGGAGGTATCTGGTTTGTTTAGGTTCTATAATTGAAACTCTGTATCAACTCCAGCTCTGAGATCCCGGCTCGCTGAAAGCAGGTTTCTGGGGTTTTGTTTAGCTTCTATATTTGTTACAATGTTTCTTAAACTGCAGGCTCAGAGGCCGGCAAGGCAGGCGGGGAATGTTGGTTTCCTCCATCACTGAAGCAAGCAAGCCTCATGTTAGTTTCAAGCTGCTTGGCTGCCGGCCGCCATCTTGGCTGGCAGTTAATTTGCATATCTCGCTGATTAGCCAATGGGAAGGGTAGCAGTGGTATGACAATTACCATGTTTCTCTTTTATTAGATAGTATATATATATATATCTCACCACTTCTTTATCCACTCATCTACTGATGGGCACTAGGGTTGCTTCCATATTATGGCTATTGCAAATAATGCATCCATGGTCTATTGGTATGGTTCGGTGGTTGAGCATCGACCTATGAACCAGGAGGTCACAGTTTGATTCGCAGTGAGGGCACATGCCCAGGTTGTGGGCTCAATTCCTAGATCCCTAGTAACAGTTGTGCAGGAGGCAGCCAATCAATGATTCTCTCTCATCATTGATGTTTCTATTTCTCTCTCCCTCTCCCTTGATTTCTGAAATCAATAAAATATATTTAAAAAATTAAATAATGCTTCCATGGAGGTGCATATATTCTTCCAGGTTACTGTTTTGTTTTTTTAAAAAATAATATACCCATCCCTAACGGGTTTGGCTCAGTGGATAGAGTGTCGGCCTACAGACTGAAAGGTCCCAGGTTCGATTCGGTCAAGGGCATGTACCTTGGTTGCGGGCACATCCCCAGTAGGAGGTGTGCAGGAGGCAGCTGATCGATGTTTCTCTCTCATCGATGTTTCTAACTCTCTATCCCTCTCCCTTCCTCTCTGTAAAAAAATCAATAAAATATATTAAAAAAATAATATGCCCAGAAATGGACTCTCTGGGTCATAATGTTATTGATAGGGAGAGTTCCTCTTCCCCACCTGTTGCTAGTGGGAGTGGGCTTCTTTCAAGAAAAAGGATTTTATGAGACTTGCATGGGAGAATGAGGGATTTCAATTTGCATGGAATTAAATCCCTGAGTTTCCAAGGTCCCATTTCCCTTAGTCCCACCAAAGAAGAAGTGTAGCTTTGGTTTCAGTTGGGCTAGAATCAGAGCCCATGTCCAGAGTTTCTGTTCCATGTTAGGTCATAGTCCAATTGAGCATCAGGCTAGCTATAGTCCATCAGTCCATTGTGTATGGGATCCACATGGCTGTGGGACAAATGGGCGAATGCAAGAGCCAAGAGCCAAGAGCAACAAGAGAGCGAACTCCTTTGTTTAGGGGGTTATGTATTCCCCAATTTTGGGGGGCTTGGAGTGGTTTCACCTTCTCTAGCCACTAAATTTTGTTCCCAGATTTGACTGACAGCAAGCCCCTTCCCTAGGTCACCTTGACTCATTGCCCATATACCCAGCTTTTCCTTTGTCTAGTTACTTCTCCCAGTGATCTGCAGAGAATGGGCCGGTGGTTCCCTCGGGAGTGCAAAGTTGCAGCTTCTTGGTGAAGCTGCCTAAATGAAATGCCTACAATGCCTGGCCTTCCATTTGTTCCTTTTCTATTATTAATAACTAGCCAATTAATATGGTATTAAAAAGGCAGTTCCATTTTCAGTTTTGGAAGCCCATCCATACTATTTTCCATAGTGGCTGCACCAATCTGCACTCCCGCCAATAGTACATGAGGGTTCCCTTTTCTCTACATTCTAAACACTTGATGTTTGTGGATTTATTGATAACAGCCATTCTGACAGGTGTGAGTTGCTATTTCATTGTGGTTTTAATGTGCATTTCTCTGGTGATTCGTGATGTTGAGCATCTTTTCATATATCTGTTGGCCATCTGTATGTCCTCTTTGGAGGAGTGTTTTTTCAGGTCCTTTACCCATTTTTAATTGGATTGTTTGTCCTCTTAGCATTGAGTTGTATAAGTTCTTTATAAATTTTGGATATTAACCCCTTATCAGATGTATCATTGGAGCATATGTTCTCTCATTCAGTGGGCTGTCTTTTCATGTTGTTGATGGTTTCCTTTGTTGTGCAAAAACTTTTTAGTTTGATATAGTCCCATATGTTTCTTTTTTTCCCTTGCCTGAGGAGCTATGTAAGAAAAAAATATTGCTAAGAGAAATGTCAGAGTGTTTACTGCCTATGTTTTTTTTCTAGGAGTTTTATGGTTTTGTGTTTTAATTTAAGTCTTTAATCCACTGTGATTTCATTTTTGTATATGTTGTAAACTGATGGTCTGGTTTCCTTTCTTCTTCTTCTCCTCCTCCTCCTCCCCACCTTCTTCTTCTTCTTCTTCTTCTTCTTCTTCTTCTTCTTCTTCTTCTTCTTCTTCTTCTTCTTCTTCTTCTTCTTCTCATGTACCTGTCCAATTTTTCTGTCTTCTTAGTTTCAACTTCATTTGTCCTCAAGTCAACCAGAACAACTATGGTAACTATAGAAAAATGGGTTTTTGTGACTGGACCTCAGGCACAAACCTAAGATTCTAGACCAATTATACTGCAGCAATCGCTTTGACAGCCAAGTTAGACTGCTCTCCTTCAAATCCCCTGAATAAAACCTTGGCATGGACACTTGATCTATGTCAGGCTACATGAATTGCTCTTGAGACAATTGCCCAGTTTTTCCATCTTACTTTTTCTCCAGTCTGTTCTTGTCACTTCAGCCCTTTCTCTTCTTGTGTCCTTATGGTTCCCATTGGACTTAGAGTCATATTAAATTCTAGGTTGCCTGCACATTTGATTTTTATCTCTCATGAGCCAGCATCCATATTCCCTGCATTTTCTTCAACATACATGAAATTGCTTTTCTTAGAGTAAAATGGAGCTACATTGACAATACAGATGGTTCTTGGGAAGCATGAGTCATCACATCTTCAACACATAATATAATTGGTGAATAATACAAAGAAACAAGGACTTGTAGGGAAAATCTGTTTTTTAACTTAGCCTTAAAAGCAGTACTTTAAAAAAATCTCAAACAGTGAACTAAAAATCTTATTTTTCAGTGCAATGATTCAGATGTGGCTGGTTTAGAAAGTATCAGTTGAAATCTCTTTTGGAGAACCTAAATTGCCAAAAAATATGTGAAAACCCACAGGCTAATTGAAACACAAAATTCTCCCAAGGAAAATGTGAAATACCAATGGCATTTTATATTGAAGGTTCCAATCTTCTCAAAGTTGCCTCCTGATGAGAATAACTTTCTTCTACAATCGCTTGCTACACAGAAACATCTTTTGTTAAGTTGAAAGTGCTTTATCAGAAGGCTTCCTTTAAATAAAATGTCTAAAAGATCATTAAGAAGAAAGAACAACTAGACATTTGTGTTTAGCAATTTTCTTTTTAGATTTGTAAAATTGTGATCAGATGCCTAAGCTTTATGCCAAATTATAAATACTGAGCTTATATGTATGACATTGTTATCATGGGAAACCACTCTCTAATATACATGTTTGGTTGTGATCTTTCATCTTTTCTGACATGCCTTTTCATCAATCTAGAAATATCTTCATTTGAGTTTCTCAAATTTTAGCCATCTCATACCCTTTATTTAAAAATAAACTCATCTTCCCAGCTTTATGTTTTTATTGAGGGTATTCATCTTTGCTTTCAACCTAGAAAGCTTGATGTCACCTTGGACACAAAGTTTTCTTCCATCAACAGGCAGTTGTTGAGATCTACTGTGAGTCAGGTACCATGCAAAGTGCTGGGGATATGGTGCCACATCTCAAAGGTCTCAATATTCAAATTGCAACTGAGTTGTGTTGTTACATGATTTGCATGAAGACATGTAGAAAACAATAAATGTTAGCTTATTATTTTAATCTTGCTAATGTTTTTTTTTTTATTGTTTTAGATTCATCGTCCTCTTCTCTCCTTTTCACTAGCTAAATCCTGGCTCTTAAAATCTGATGCTTAAAACATTCCAATAGTTTATCCTTGTCATCAAAGAGCGTCAGTGGTTACATGTTCCATTTTAGTCTTGTTATGCAGTAAGCTTGCTGAATTTTCTGTTTTCAGAATACTTTACGAACATTATTAGTTCCAACATTCTTGTGTCAGAGTCTGCAGAAGCAGGGGTTGATTGCAAACAATATGTAAGGAAATGCTCTTTAGGAAACACCTGTAATGAGTGACAGAAAAAGGCCAGGCAAGGAAAAAGACCCAGAAAAGATGTATCAGATAAAGTCTTCTTGGTCTGATCCATGAGGCTGATCCATGGAACATAATCCTCACTGCAGAACTATCCCTATTTTTATAATGAAGTCAGTCAGCCATTTATCCCTCTCTCAGTGGCTCACAATTATTAAGCTACCCCCAACTTGGGACACAAGTGCCTGAGAGAGGCAGCTTTGACAGCTGAAGGCAATTCCCAGAGAAAGGGTGACAACTGTGAGGCTTCTGTGACCAACTCTTTAGCAGCTGCGCGATGGGCGCACTGGTGAGATCTGGGCCGGACACTAACAGAGCTGTCTGTATCAGTCGTTTTCAAACTTTAGTATGCATGGTGGTCTTGTTAAAACAGATTGCTTGGCTCCAAGTCCAGAGCTTTTATTTTATTAATTTGGTTTTTCTAAGGTGAACCTGAGAATTTGCATTCATAACAAGTTCCCAGGTAATGCTGATGCTACTGGGCTTAGGGTCACACTGAGAACTACTCATGATAGACATTCAATCAACCTTGATAGATTTGTGAATTCTGAATAGGATTTCCAGGCAAAATATAAGATAGCTAGTTAAATTTGAATTTTATATCAACAGCAAATTATTTTAACTATAAACAAAGCATAACTATTCTGTATATAATATATATTTATATGCAACATAAATACAATGTAAATATAAATGTCCCAAATATTCCATGGGACATACTTATTAAAAAATTGTTGTCTCTGTGAAATTCTCAGTTAAATTTAAATGCATTTAAGTTTGGCAACTCTAATCCTATACCATCATAAGTGCAAATGTACAGAAAGTGTTACAAGTGTCACAAGATCAGTATATTCATGATGAAAATAAAATTAGAGAATACGACAGAGCCTAGACACAGAACCTAGACACAGAACCTAGACACAGAACCTACACAGAACCTAGAGACAGAAGAACTTCTCTGGAGAGAACATGGCAAAAGATCCTGGACAGAAACTGGCCACAGAACCTAGAGACAGAACCTGCCTGAAGAACCTAGAGACAGAACCTGGCTACAGAACCTGGATAGAACATGGCAAGAGAACCTGACTAGAACCTGGTGACTGAACCTGGCTGGAGAACCTGGACAGAACCTGGCTGGAGAACCTAGCGAGGGAACATGGCTACAGAACCTGGCTGGAGAACCTGGAGAACCTGGCTGAAGAACCTAGCAAGAGAACATGGACACAGAACCTGGCTGGAGATCCTGACCAGAACTTGGCTAGAGATCCTGGCTAGGCTGCTGATCAACTGAACGCTGTCTCTGTGTCATTCCTTCTTCGCCGACTCTGTCCACACCTTTGGGGACCCCTGGACCTGCTGGGGTTGGATCCCAGCAATTTATCTATATGTATTGACATGGAACGATGTCCATGACATATTGTTTAGTAAGAAAAGCAAATTACATCATAGTGTATATAGTGTGATTGTTGTTGTATTAAATATAAATACATGTGTTTATATGTGCATATAAATGTCTGAGAAAACATATACCAACCTGTCCACAGCAGTTCTCTCTGGGGAATGGAGCGGTGAAAGGGTAAGAATCTATTACTTCTGTCTGGTTTGAATTTCTCACAAGCCTGTATGACTCTTTTAATTTTTTTTTTAATCTAAGAAAGTAAAATAAAAATAAATGCAACAGGAAAAAAAAATTAGAGAATACAAAAGTTGAACTTGGTGAGAAATGACCAGTATTTGATGGAATGTGTTTTTTTTCTGTGTTAAAAACAATTGTGAATGATAAAGAGCAACTGATGGTAGATATAAAAGTTCTGTACCTTTGCAGTCAACAGTAATCAGAGAGGAGCTGTAAATCAATTGAGGAAGTAGAAAACCCTTGAATGTAGGACTAAGGGCCTAGCCACAGTGTCTTATGCCTATTGGTGGTAATATTAATTGAAGTCTGGTAAAAATGCTGTGAATGAAAATTTTACTCTTTTGCATCAATTTAATCTGATGACCCTACTTTAATACTCGGCCCCTTACTTTAACCTGCCACCCTTGAGACTCCCCTGCTAGAATCCACGAAGAGGGAAAGACTCATGAGGGCAAGGATCTTTATTTTGTTAACTGGTGTATCTACCCTAAGAGCTCAGAACAGTCTGTGAGACATACTAAGTACTCAATATATATTTTTGGATGAATTAATAGATGAATGATTGTTTCACATGCAATGGCCTATCCCCTGTGCACTAGGTTCCCCAAAGTCAAGGCCGTTGTGGAATATACACATAAAAGTGACATCAGGTGGTGAAGAGTTAACAGTCACTACAGAATTCTATAAAATACCAGCTACTATTTGAGGTCATAGGGGCTGGTGTTGGGAGGAGGAATTTACCTCAACAGATTTTCAATGTACTCAAAACAGGTCTGTTTTGGGGGAAAGATACTTGATCAAACATATCAACAAGGAGGAGATGCCTGTGCTTGGTTTCAGAGCTGGTAAAGACAGCGCCACAGTGACTTGATCTACCCCAGAAAGTTCTTGAGCATAAACCACACAGCAGTGTTGCTCCCTACTGAGGCAAGGGACCTGCCATTTTTTAAAGCGTACATTTTTAAAAAATCTCTTTAAAATTGATTTGGAAGAGCAATTGGGAATGGAACCCACAACCTGGGTATGTGCCCTGACTGGGAATCTACCTTTTGGTGTATGGGTGATGCGCCAACCAACTGAACAACACAGGCCAGGGCAAGAGGCCAGCCCTTTAAAGCTCTTCTCAATCTGTGGATAGGGGCTGCTTCCAGATTGAGGTGTTATCTTCTTGGTGGACAGCTCCTATCAGCTCAGGACAATTCTCCAGAGAAGAGGGGCAGCTGCGAGTCCTCAGCAGATGACACAGCAGCTGCTTGTATTAAACCTCTCTCTCTTTTGTCTTCTGAACAAAATGACTTAGAGCTCTTTTGAATTTATCCTCTCCTTAATTATAGGAGTATTTGTATTCAACAATGGGAGGCCCTAATGAAAGTTTGGGTTAGTGGAGGGGAGAAAGGGGTATCTAAAAGAAGGCTAAATGGGAGCAAAGGTACAGTGGGGAAGAGGAGGTTAAAGGAAGAGACACTGAAAAGTGATTGGGAAACATGGTCCCTTTTCTGGCCTGGGAAGAGTCCCTATTTCTGGCTTGTAAAAGGAATAAATTAGTATTGGCTCCAATTTGCTTTATTCTTGGCAACTCGTGGGAATAAGAACCTCCAAGCTGCAGGTGGGTTTAAACAGCCCTACTTAACTCTCCACCTATGACAGTAGTATTCAAATGTTTTTATTTGCATAGCCTCTAAAACTACATGCCCCGTAGTATATCTTAAAATCAACACCTAACAACTTTTTATGGAGGGATCTGTGAAAGTTTAAAGATTGCAAATAATGTAATTTCTGGCATATTGCAAATATTTAAATATAAAATAGTTGATCCCTCTTTTAAATGTATTAACTGGAGCCAAATACAATAGCAGTTAGAGATCCACTATGTCCATTTAAAAGATACACAAACTCCTTTTGAATAGTTAGAAATTTTGTATCACATGTTTTTCTCCTGAACTCTTATTTTCATTTTAGTCACTCCACAGAATTGTATCCTATTGTAATATATTTTTATTCTTGAAAGTCTTTGATCATTACATCATAATCTCTCTCATAAAAACATGTATAAACTTACATTATAAAAATGTTTTATTTCCTGTGGTTGTAAGACTCTGAGCCTTTGGGACTGTTTGCATTATAATCACTAGTACACAATTGATTAAAACAACACAAAAACATTACAACATTTTAAAATTAAACATAAAATAGAGTATATTGGGAACATATGTTAATGTGATGAAAGGGGATATTTTTAAAAAAACTAATTTATGTATTTGTGGATGAATGTTAGTTATTGTTAGAATGAGACCCAGTTCAGCATTTTTAATAGATTAACTATTGAAAAATGTTGTTTACATGAGTGGATTGGAATGAATGGAGTTTAAAACAATATCATTCAATTGAGCACTTTCTAAATAATAACTAAAAAATTTACATAATAATCTATCATCAAAATTATATGTAATGATTAATCAAATGGCAACTTTGTTAGGCTGTGCTCAGATTTTGTTGAAAGCAAGGCATTGAAAACCACTTCCACTTACAAAAGAATTTGTTATCAGTGAAGTAATGCACTTTCGCAATATCAGCATCAATATTCCAATGGTCTCTTTGTTTTGTACCTGGGGGCCAGGCACCAAGTTTAGCCTTGAGATGAGCTAGAGACGTGCCTGTTGTTGTAAAGTGGGAGAAGAGAAGGTGGGAAAATAGAACCATCAGGTATATTCTCAGGCAGATCAAATTTAAGAGAGAGCATGCATGGAAGTTAAAAATCTGGAAGCCGGTTAAAAACAGCCACACAAACAAAACCTGCCGACATATTTCTTTGAAGTCTTCATGAGTCCTAGGAGTAACCAGTTTAAACAACATTGACCAATAGGACAGAATAATGTGAAAAGCAGGGAACTGGAATAGGGAAGAAGGTATTATGTCTACTGACCCCATCCAGACACTATAGTGTGATTTTAAAAAGTCAATGTAGAGTCATTGTGACACGGGACCCCAGAACCCATATACTGCACTCAGTGTACTTATTTACTTATGCTCAGACTGAAGTGTAGAAGACTGATACAGAGATGGGGGGGTGGTTGTTACAGAAATGCAATTGGCCTTTGGACAAGGGAACTCGGTACTGAAAAGATGAGAACCATAAATAAAGCCACCCATTTACCTGGATTTTCAGATTCTCCTTGACTGCAGGGGGTAAAGAAATCTCTCTAAAATGTTTTCGGTGGTATATGGCACTCAGTTTAGACTCAGGGAACAATGAAACAACCAATAAGAGGTAGCTCATGTCATTTCTCTGAGTAGTTTCAGGATCCACTTCTAGCCCAGCTCAGTGATTTGGACTTCAGTAGTTGAAGTTCTACCTCAGCAAGTTTTCAACTGGACTCCATAGGGACTCACAGGGCAGGGTACCCCAGAATTTTGCAGTGACATACTTTGCCAAAATACTTTGCCTGCAGAATTGGTTCATCACTTCTATTTTAAACATTAAGGTTTAGAGGAAGATTTAGATGGAAAAAGTGTTCTGTTGCTGAACACACACACACACACACACACACACACACACACACACACACACACCATTCAAACCATTCAGTAAACACACAATTACTTTCTCATCTGTGCCATTGCACATGTTTCTTCTGCCTGGGTTAACCACAGCTCTTCTTGGTAGAGTATCGGCCAACACTCCCAGACAAAAAAGGTTTGCTTTCTTTTCTAGATAGTATTTTATTTTTACTGTTATTATAATGCTTCTCATGTTGTATCATAACTATATTATCACATATACTGGCAATGCAACTTTCTAAATATCTCTTGAGTATGTCTTCTCTTCTCCATTCCTTCTATCAATGCTTTAGTTTCATTTACCCTCATCTCTCATCTCAATTATTGCATCCCGTTGTGACCTTTCCCTATCTGTTTTCCATACTGCCACCAAGGTGATCCATCTAAGATGCTATTCTGATTATATCACATCCCTAGTTACAACACATTTTGGTTCCCCATTGTCCTACATGATAAAGCTTATGATTCTTAGTCTAGCTAACTTGTCTCTGTTCTCCTCCTCAGTCTTCTTTTTACCAGGCCCCTCCATTGGGTCACAACCTTTTCTGGGAGCTTCTCAGGTATACTCCAAAGCTGAAGGCTGAAGGAAGAAAAGGGCAGAGCACTCCAGATTGGTAGGTGGCAGGTTTAATAAACAAGGGGACTACAGCAAGATGAGTAGTTCTTTTGCGCTCACCGGACAAATCTCAAAAGTTTATATGGAGGCCTTAGCTGGGGTCGATCCTGTACCCAGTCCAGATAATCTCATCATGAAATTTCTATCTCAAGGTTGGTCAGCTTCTAGCACAGGGAAGACAAGCTGAGCACACATTCCAAGCCCAGAGGAGGAGATAGGGAGCCTGCAATTGCTTGGGCCCAGTTAGAGGGTCAAACCAGTGGTCACTTTTTCTTGATGACCACACCCCTCACCCTACCCTTGAATCCTATATTCCAGTCATGAGGAATTACTGATAATTCACCTACTAAGCCATGTTATCTCAAGATCTTGTGCGTTGAAAATGCTGCTACCTCTACCTGAGGTAGCTGTTCTCTAGTATTCAGTGAGGTTAATTCCTGCAGCTCAGTTAGAGCCTCACTTAGGCGTTACTTCCTCCAGGAACCTTTCCTGACACAAAAGTACTTTCTTTTGTTCAGTTTACCATCTAAAGTTCTCCTCCATTCTTATTTACCATATTTCTGAATAATTGTCTATGTTTGTGTCTTCTCTACCATGAGACTTTTAAGTCCTAAGGTCAGGGGCTGTATCTTAATTATTTCTGTATCTTAATTTCCAAGTACAATGCCTTGCACAAAGTTGTTGTTCAATAAATATATTTTGAATGAGTGAGGGATGAATATTTGGGAGTAGAACGTATGTCTAGCTTCGGGCAGGCTTAGGGTATGTACTTTACTTTGGGATCTTAGGTCATTCCCAGCTAAGAGGCCATGATGTGTTAGAGCATGACATAGGGAGCCAGGGTGTTTCTAGGCCATGCTCAGAAAGAGTTAGCTTGGTATCATCTACACAAACTTATAGAGTTATTTGTAATAAAACTAGATTAAATAGAGCTTCAGAGTCTAATAGCTACCACAATATACACTGCAGCATAATCAGTAGCAGTAAAATGAAGACATTAGGAAAATGAGATTGCTGAAAGGTTAAGGGAAAAAGGAATCTGGGTGCTATAGCGACCAAACAGTAGTCACAGCTGTTGACTCTAGGAGACAACAGAACAAGAGGGGGATAAAAAGAGCAATAAAAGGCCATTGAAAGCACACCTGTTACAGTAGGAGACAGACCTTGGACAGTATCCGGTTACACACTTAGGACAATTTGCCTTATTTATTTTAAACTCTGAGCAATCTAGGGATAAAGTTGGACTAAGATGGGTCATTGTTCTAACATTTCCTATTGGCAATATCCTTTCTGTATTACTAGACAAAGAAATACATATGTAGTTAAAACACAAAGCAAAGACAATTTAGCTTCTAAAATACATGTATAAAATATAAATAATATAAGAAAAAGAAAATTATTGAGCCACTAATCATCTGACTCAAATGTAATCTCACTGTTGACTTTTTCTGATATCCTATCTTGCTATTAATTATAATTTTGAGAAAATTTATCATATACATGTTATTATTATTTTTTTAATATATTTTATTGATTTTTCACAGTGAGGAAGGGAGAGAGATAGAGAGCCAGAAACATCGATGAGAGAGAAACATTGATCAGCTGCCTCCTGCACATCTCCCACTGGGGATGTGCCCGCAACCCAGGTACATGCCCTTGACTGGAATCGAACCTGGGACCTTTCAGTCTGCAGGCCGACGCTCTATGCACTGAGCCAAACTGGTTTCAGCCATGTTATTATTAAATAATTCATTTATTTTTAGCCTACCAGGTAGCTTAGATCCACAGGAATCTAGTTTGATAATGTCAGTATCATATTTTAAAGATTCATGAAAATAAGTGGATAGCTTAATAAAGAAAATGTATATAGGTAGCCACAAATCCTATATAATAAAAACCTAATATGCTAAGTGTTCGGTTGACCAGTCGATTATTCAACCAATCAAAGCATAATATGCTAATAATATCCTAAGGCTGCTCAACAGCTTGCTATGACTTGCACTGACCACCAGGGGGCAGACAGTGGACCGGTCGACCAGTCCCTATGATATACACTGACCACCAGGGGAAGATGCTCTAACTGGTAGGTTAGCTTGCTGCTAGGGTCTGGCCAATTGGGACTGAGATGAGCTGATCATGACCTGGAGCCCTCCTGCAGTCCCTCCCCAGCTGGCCAACCTCCCGTGTCCCCGATTGTGCACTGGTGGAGTCCCTCAGCCTGGCCTGCACCCTCTCGCAATCCAGGACCCCTTGGGGGATGTTGGAGAGCCGGTTTCATCCCGATCCCACAGGCCAGGCCGAGGGACCCCACTGGTGCATGAATTTGTGCACCAGGCTTCTAGTATTTAGATAAAAACTAAAACATTCAGTAAAAAATCTGGATTTATTTCTATATAATGACAAAATAAAATTTCCATTTTTTATTCAAACTTTTGAACTTAATCATATGGACACTGCAGAAATATCTTTTTTTTTAGTTACTCATTTTTCTGTATAGATAAGATTATTGCTATACCAACAAAAATAACAAAGTTTGCCAAAACCAGTTTGGCTCGGTGGATAGAGCGTTGGCCTGCGGACTGAAAGGTCCCAGGTTCGATTCCGGCCAAGGGCATGTACCTGGGCTGCAGGCACATCCCCAGTGGGAGATGTGCAGGAGGCAGCTGATCAATGTTTCTCTCTCATCGATGTTTCTAACTCTCTATCTCTCTCCCTTCCTCTCTGTAAAAAAAATCAATAAAGTATATTTTAAAAAAAGAATAACAAAGTTTGATTTATGTAAATTCATACTAAGGTAGGCAGGTCTGATGGGAAGACGTTCCTATAAGACTTGTGTATTTTTCTGTTTAGTTTGTTTGCTATTAGGTAAACCAAATAACTTCCTGTCACCATCCATAGTTTCCGTAGTGCCAGTTCCAGTGGCATTCATTATTCATTCATTTGAAAATTAAACTGGGAGTGGAGGGAGATGGTATTGAAGGATATTCCAAATAGAACAGCATGTGCAGAGGATTTGAGATGGTAAGGAACTTGCTTGTTGGAGGTTATAAAAGAAGGGCAGAATAGTTCAAGGATAGTGAGTAAGGTAAGCATTTGGGCTTTACCCCTGAGAACCATAGGAAATCAAGAAATGATTTGCATTTTCATGTGTGACACAATCTGTTTTATGCGTTTAAAAGGTCACTCTCTAGAAGTACAGTGTGCAAAATGGATTGGTGGGCTGGGTGAGGCTAGAGCTAGAGGCAGTGATACCGGTCAGCTTGCCTTAGAGTCCTGTCAATGGAGATGGACAGAAGTGGACACATTTGAGGAAGATAATAGAGGTAGAATCAACAGGGCTTAGTGATTAATTGACGGCAGAAGAGAGACTATAATGTTGAAGTTGACTTCTGGTTTTCTGACTTGAGTAACTGGGTGGTTGTGGTGCCTTTAACTGAAATGCAAAATACTGAAGCAGGAACAGGAATTTGGGGAATGTGGTATAAACCTTGAATATACTTTTCCTGTTGAATTTTTCATGTGGATCAGATACCTATGGTAGGCAGATTTTACCGTCAGTATGAAAATCTAGGGTGGTGTCACTGGCACATAACTGGGAATGAATAAAATCATCCAAGAAGAAAAGATCAGCTTGGCTGGTGTGGCTCAGTGGTTGAGCGTTGACCTATGAACCAGGAGGTCATGGTTCAATTCCCAGTCAGGGCACATGCCTGGGTTTCAGGCTGGATCCCCAGTAAGGGGTGTACAAGAGGCAGCTGGTCAATGATTCTCATCATTGATGTTTCTATCTTTCTCTCCCTCTCACTGCCTCTCTGAAATCAATTAAAAAAAAAAAAGACCACACCCTAAGGAACTCCACAAGTTTGGTCAAAAATAGAGGAACCAACAAAGATACCAGAGAAGTAACTAGATAAAAGGTACAGAATTGGAAGACAGTGATGTCACAGAAATGAAGGGAAAACTGTTTCAAGAAGAGGGGTGTGACTTTAATGAAGACTGAAAGAGTGCCACATGCAAGATTTTCTGTATTCTAGGTCCCATCATGCTCCCCCTCCCACTTCCACATGAATTATATATATGGTATAAATATTCTGGCAAGGTAGCTCCACTCAATCTATAGGACTAGGGCATATGGCAACAAATTATTCTCCTCTTGAAACTAATAAAGCTGATGGAGAAATGCCTGGGGTATTTTTCCACAGGCATATGATAAACTATCTTCCTTTCTTAGGAGAATCAGGCTTCCTATTTATGATTTATTAGCACACACATGTGCCAAACACACTGGAAGTTAACAAAAAGAATTAGATTTTTTTTCTAAGGGAAAAGAAATATAATTTCAGGGGAAAATGTCCACAGGAACACAGCTATTATGTCTATGTTTGTCAAGCAGGCACAGGAGAAAGATCAAAGAGTAGAAAACACTGAAAAATGATTAGTGAGCTAAAACTCCTTAAACTTTGTGGATCTCTGGCAATATGAAGCCCTTTGAATGAAGAGTATAAGCTGTACACAAAGTTTGAGTTCAATTAAGATCAGATATCAAAGATGATCTTGCTTACTTCAAATGATTTAATTGGATATTGGCTGAAAAGAGCTTAAGCTAAAAAAAAAACCAAAAAAACACTAGAAATGTTGTGACTAAGATTCTGACAGATGCGAATAACAGGAAAAAGAACTCTGTGGCAATCCAGAAGGAAAGAAAAAATTAAAAAGAGACGGAATAGATATAAACAGTTGATTACTTTAACTGAATTTCATTCCAACTGTTAATTCAAATAGTGGAAGTATCATTTCAGAAAAACAAATCTCCTTAATAAAGAAAACTTACATGCTGTTGATTTTTTAAGTCCATGCTATTAAGAAAAGCTTTCTGAGAGAGAAGGAGAGTGAGAGAGGGAGGGGAAGAGGAGAGAGAGAGAGAGAGAGAGAGAGAGAGAGAGAGAGAGAGAGAGAGAGAGAGAGAGAGAAATTGATTCTGAGACGTTGACTCTGTGTCTGCCTGCTAGTCATTGGATAGAAGAATCATAAAGAAAACGTTGGCAAGAGATCAGGCCTCCTGGAATCCATTAAATACAAAGGAGAAAAATATCTAAATGTTAGTTGCAGATCAGCACGCCATATCCAAAGATTTGAGCAGAACTGTTTAAGGGCAAGCAGATACAGCAATAAAATTCCATAATCAGCACTCATAAAACGAACAAGAACATAAGTTCACTAGGCTAGAGAGCAACAGCTACTACTACATATGTTGGTCTTAACCAGAAACAAAGATCTTGGTCAGCCATTCATTACTTATTTCTGATTTTTGCCTCTCAGCATATGCATCTTTCTGCAATGCCTCCACTAGTCACTAGTCACAATGACACAGTAATAAAAGCTAATCTTCCGGCCAATTTAACTACAGATTTAGAATAGAAATAAGGACTAATCTAGACTGGAAGGTGATCACTGTGACAGTCCTGTCCCACCCACATGCCACCTCCTTTGATGAATAAATTCAATAGACAAGAGTTGTGTGGTAGAATGATTTGACTTGAAAGTGTAGTCTGCTTTAATGAGAAGTATCAGAAAGAAATTAGAGATCAGATAGGCAAGATGCCAAGACAGGGAAGTCAGCTAACACAGGATAGAACAGGTTGGTACTGGAGGCTGAGACAGACTAAAACAATAATTTCTGACCTTTTAGAAAATGAAGAGTAGTTATTGGTAATAAGACAATAACCTTTTGAATAAAATTAAAAACAATAATTATTTATTTATAAAAATTTTAGAAAATAAATGTAAACAAAAAGAAGAAATAAATACACACAACACCACCACTGGAGGTAGCCACAATTAACTCCTTGCCGTACATCCCATAAAGTCCTTTTCTATGCACACAGTTATATATATGCAGCTACTACACTTTAATTAATTTTAATTCTCACATAGTGATATTTTTATCAACATCTTTCCATTACAATAAATATTTACCCACAATACTATTTTTATCTCTACATAATAATACATTATAAGGGTGTATCACAATTTTATTGAACATGTATATTGTTTCTAGTGTTTTCACTACAATGAAGAATACTGCAGTGAATATCACTGAACACATTATTTCAAATATGTAAATATGTAAAAATGAAACAAATGAATATCCACATGCAGATTGATGTAACCTTACCTAACACTAGATACTAAAATTAACTCTAAATGGATCAAAGACCTAAATATAAAACCTAGAACTATACAGCTTTTTTTGGTTTATTTTAATTGATTTTTAGAGAGAGGAAGGGAGAGAGAGAGAGAGAAAGAAACATTGATGTGAGAGAAACATTAATTGGTTGCCTCCTGCAAGCACCCCAACTGCTATGCCCAAAACCTGGGTATGTATTCTGACCAGGAATTGAAACTGCCGTCTTTTGATATAGGAGATGGTGCTCCAACCAATATAGCTTTTAGAAGAAAATATAGGAATAAAACTTCATGACCTTAGATTTGGTAATGGTTTCTTATGTATGACACCAGGAGCCCAATAAAAAACAACAAAAAGAAATAAATTGGACTTCATCAAAATTAAAACCTTTTCCGCATCAAAGAACAGCATCAAGATGATGAAAATGCAATCCACAGATGGAAGAAAGTGTTAGAAAATCACATATTTGATTTGAGCTTAGTATCCTGAATATATGAAGACCTCCTGTAATACAACAAAAAAGAAAAAAATATTAAAATATGGGCATAGGAATTGAATAAGGCGTATCTGCAAAGAAGATGTACAAAAGTAAATAAGCCATGAAAAGATGTTCAGCATAACTAACCATTAGGGAAATGCAAATCAAAACACACTGATATACTACTTCACACCCATTAGGTTGGCTACTATAAAACAAAACAGAAAATAACAAGTGTTGGTGAGGATGTAGTGAAATTGAGACTCTGGTTCATTGTTGGTGGGAAGCCCAAATGACACAGCCACTATGGAAAACAGTTTGACAGTTTCTCAATAAGTTAAACATAGAATTACCATATAACCCAGAAATCCTAGTCCTAGATAAATACCCAAAATAATTGAGAGCAAGTGTTCAAACAAAATCACGTACACCCATGTTCATAGTGGCCCAATTCACAATAGCCAAAATGTGGATGCAACCCAAGCATCAGTGGGTGAATGGGTTAACAAAAGGTGGTATATCCATACAATGGACTATATCATTCAGCTATGAAAAACAGTGAAATACTGATGCATGCTGCAACATGTATGAAAATTTGAAAACCTTATGCTAAGTGAAAGAAGCCAGATAAGGGGACACATATTATATAATTCCATTTACATGAGATGTAAAAAATAAGAAAATCCAAAGAGACAGAACACAGATTGGTGATTGTTAGGGGCTGGAGGAAGGGGTATTGTGAAGTGACGGCTTTATGGATAAGGAGTTTCCCTTTGGGGTGATGAAAAATTCCTGGAACTAGATAGTTGTGATGGTTGCACTACTTTGTGAATGTACTTAATGCCACTGAATTGTATACTTTAAAATGGTTTGTTTAAATGTTAATGTTTAAAATTATATTTTTTGTTAATTCTCACCCAAGGATTCTTTTTCATCAATTTCTAGAGAGAGTGGAAGGGAGGGGGAGAGATACAGAGAGAGAAAGATCCATTGGTTGCCTCCCACACATACTCTTACCAGGGTCGGGGATTAAGCCTGCAACCACAGTACGTGCGTGCCCTTGACCAGAATTGAACCTGGGCCCCTTCAGTCCACAGGACAATGGTCTATCCACTGAGCCAAACTGGCTAGGGCTAAATGGTAAATTTTTACTAGTATGTTATGTTTACTTTATCACAATAAAAACTTTAAAAAACATAATTATAAACTTACATAACAGTGTCACTTTTAATATCTATTATTTAAGACATTGCATAATAACAGAGCTATATGACTTTAGTAATACTGTATGAGTTAATATTCTATTAAACGCCATATGTAGATGCATTTGAAAAAATAATAGATGTATACGCAAGATAAATGTATGTGATCTAACACCAGGCTTCTTTCATATAAGGATCTTAGGACTCCTTGCAATAATTTTTCTGGCTTCTAGAAATTTAAAGCTCACAGTCTATAACTTATTGAGCAAAGGAATGAGGTCATAGAAATCAGAAAGGCAGTATATTCTTTTTTGTGTGGCAGTTGTAACAAATTACCACACAACGGCTGCCTTGAAACAATAAGAATTTATCATCTTCCAGTTCTGGATGGCAAAAGTCCAAAATCAAGGTGTTATTAGGGTAACTCCTTCTACAGGTTCTAAGGGAGGATTTATTTCTTGCTTCTTTCAGCTTTTAGTGGCTCCAGAAGTTCTGTGCCTTGTGACCACTAATGTACCTTCTGTCTCTATGGATTTATCTATTCTGGACATTTCATATAAATGAAATCATACAATATGTGGTCTTTTGTGAGTGGCTTTTTTTCATTTAGCATACTTTCAAAGTCAGTCCACGTTATAGCATGCATTAGTAATTCATTCCCTTTCCTGGCCAAATCTCTGCCTTCGTGGTCACACTGCCTCCTCATCTGTCTCAAAACTCCCTTGCCTCTCATCTAATCAAGATAAGTGCGATTGCTTTTAGGGCCCACCCAGATAATCCAGGATAAATTCCTTTTCTCAAGATCCTCAATTTAATCACATCTTATGTCATATAATATTAATATCCACTCTTTTCTACATGCGATAATATTCACAGATTCTTGGGATTAGGACATATTTTTTGGGAGACCATTATTCAGCACACTATAGTATTCCTTTTGCCCACCCCCCCCAATTCACATCCATCCTGGAGGGTAAGGACTGAACCCTGGGTGAATATCTATAGTCAGGAGTGAAAGAAGAAAGAAGAGCTACCAAGGGAGGAGAGGTGAAGCAGTGGGCAAAGGAGGGGGTGTCTCAAGGTGAGTACTTTCATTTAACTGACTGTCAATAATGGTCAGACTTTGAATGATGTCTCACTGCTTATCAAAAATTTTTATATGAGTACAGTTAGCGTTGGACATTCATGCTTTCAATCAAATAAATGCCATTTAGCACACTGTCATAGTATCAATTATTTAATAAATAATCCTTTGATCATTAAAATTGTTTACTATATCTCCCAATTTTTTCAATTAAGATCCAGGTTACATCATAATTTACCTAACATGCATGTTGGTTTGGTTGCGATATAGTTATTTATATATGGTTTGTAAAATGTTTTCATCAAAACATATTGACTTGGGATGGCAAACACACAATACAATATAGAGATGATGTATTATAGAGGTGTGCACCTGAAACCTATAGAATTTTATTAACCAATGTCACCCTAATAAATTCAATAAAAAATATATACACAAGGGAACTAAAGAGGGGGAACTTTACTTGAGGAAGTGGAATAATGAAGTTCCAGATAGCAACAGAGCATCCTATATAATAGAAGGGTAATATGAAAATTGACCCTAATGGCGGAACGACCAAGAATGACCAGTTGCTATGATGCACACTGACCGCCAGGGGGCGGATGCTAAACGCAGGAGCTGCCCCCTGGTGGTCAGTGCACTTCCACCGGGGGAGAGAGGGGTCACTGCTCAGCCAGAAGCCGGCTCATGGCTGGCCAGTGCAGCGGCAGGGGCGGGAGCCTCTCCTGTCTCTGCAGCAGTGCTAAGGATGTCCTACTAAGGGCTTAGGCCCACTCCCCACAGGCTCCTGGGCTGCCAGAGGGATGTCTGCCTGCCAACTTAGGCCTGATCCCCCAGGGAGCAGACCTAAGCCGGCAGGTGGACATCCACCAAGGGGTCCTGGACTGCAAGAGGGCGCAGGCTGGACTGAGGGATCCCCCCAAATGCACAAATTCTCATGCACTGGGCCTCTAGTTAAGCAATACAAGCATTTCATATGGTTTCTCTTTTAAAAATTCAAGACAGATAGTTATCAACATGTTATCTAGATATTATGCAACAAAGTGCTGAGAAATAGCTTGAACTTACAATAGAAGTAGCTAACACTGCATTTTTTATGTTATTTTTTGAGGTATAATTTGCATACAACAAAATTTACCCTCTAAAGTATTACTTCAATGGTTTTTAGTATATTCATGAAGTTGTATACTACTATCATTATCTAAATTTAGAACATTTTCATAACCCTCAAAATAAATCATGTTCTACTAGCAGTCACTTCATATTCTCCCCCTCCTCTCAGCCTTTTACAACCATTAATGTACCTTCTCTATTTGCCTATTCTGGACCTTTCATATAAATGGAATCATATGATATATGGTCTTTTCCCATGCCTTCTTTCATTTAGCATATTTTCACAGTCAATCCATGTTATAGCATGTATTAGTAATTCATGGCCAAGTAATATTCCATTTTATGGATATACCTTCATTAGTAGTTGATGAACATTTGGGCTGTTTTCACCATTGGCTATTATGAATAATGTCGTCATGAGCATTTGTGAACAAGTTTTTTAGTGGACATGTTTCCAGTTCCCTTGGATAATCCATAGAAGTTGAATTGTTGGGTCATATTGTATCTATGTTTACAATTATGAGAACTTGTCAAACTTTTCCAGAGCAGCTGCACACTCTTACACATTCCCATCATCAGTATACAAGGGATCCAATTTTTTCACACCTGCACCAACATCTACTATGTCTTTTTAATTATAGCCATCCTCATGGGTGTGAAACAGAAATATTGAGCAGATAGTACAGATAGTTCTCATAATACATCCCTCACACAAATATAAAACTACCTCTCTTATTAAGATCTTTTATCAGTATGCTACATTTGTTATAATTAATTAGTCAATATGGAACTTAATTATTAACTAAAGTTCATAGTGTACATGAAGATTCATTCTTTGTGTTGTACAGTTCTATGTGTTTTGACAAATGCATGAAATCATGTATCCATAATTACAGTATCTAACAGGATAGTTTCATTACCCTAAAACTCCTGAGCTTTTCCTATTTATCACCCCCTCCCCCTGAACATCTGGCAACTATGAATCTTCTTACTGTCTCTGTAGTTTAGACTTTCCCAGGATGTCATACAAATGGAAACACAGAGTATGTAGCTTTTCTACACTGGCTTCTTTCCCTTAGTGATATGCATTTAAGGTTCCTCCTTGTCTTTTTTGGTCTTAAAGCTCTTTTTGTGTGTGTGTGAATTAGTTTTTTTTATATTTTCCCTCAACCGATATGTACTGAGCTTCTCTATTAGTGCTACTGTTGTTTTGATTTGTATTTATTTCCCTAATGACTAACAAATATTGAGCATCATTCCACATGGTTATTGGCCATTTGCATCTCTTCTTTGGAGAAATTTCTCTTCAGATCCGTTGTCCTTATTAAAATTGGGTCATTTGTCTTTTTTCAGTATTGAGTTGTAATAGTTCTTTATGCATTCTAGATGCAAGTTTCTTGTCAGTTGGCAAATACTTTCCCCCACTCTGTGGGGGTGTATTTGCACTTTCATGATGGTTTGAGCACTGCATTTTTGCGGTGCCTTTCCCTGGAGCACTGAGCTACTTTGATATATGAGGTTCATGAATAAGGTTGAGACCATTCTTCTTATAAAACAACTTTGCCAGCATTTACATATCCAAAAACGGGTCCCGCCCGCCCCCCCCCCCCCCCCCGCCACATTCAACTTATTGTCTTCGTAGGATGAATGGATGGATGTTTTAAAATATAATGCTACCATTGTTTACATAGTCAGTTTATTAGAAACACAAGAGATCAGTCACGTAATTCTACAAAAGTGTTTCTAAAATTTTAGTGTGCTACAGAATCACATGGAGCACTCGTTAAAACACAGATCAGCAGTTTGCAATAATGTCAACATTTAAAAATTTTCAAAAGAACCCACAGATTGGTGGGTTCCACTCTCAGAGTTTCTGATTTAGTAGGTCTGAAGCAGGGCCAGATAATTTGCATTTCTAACAAGTCTCCAGGTGAAACTGCCGTGGCTGGTGTGGGAGCTACACTTTGAGAACCAGTTATAGAGCAGCATTTCCCAAGTGTCTATAAGAGATTAATAGGTGTTACAGGGTGGAAGGGTTGATTTTATTGTCGTACAACTTTGTGAAAAGTTAGGTTAAGCACATTTCTTTACTGCAAGACTTCTCTGAGATTTTAATCTGTGAATGTGCATTTCCAGATTTCAAGGTTGGAAACCTGGGAAACATTAAATATTATTTTAAACTTTTTGACCATGCGATGCTTTTTGAAAACCACTTTATTGGACCTATTTATATATTTTGTATAACTGCACATGTTCAAAATATGCAGTTAAATATACTGTGACATATGTATATGAAACCATCTCCACCACCAAGGTACTTAACACATCCATCACTGCCCCAAATTTCCTCCTACCCTTTTCCAATCCTACCCACCTATTATCCCCATCTCCTCCTTTCCTTCCCAGGCAACCACTGATCTGATTTATGCCATTAGTTGGCACTTCCTAGTATTTTTTTTATGAATAGAATCGTATAGTGTGTTATGTTTTTTGTTTTGCTTCTTTCACTCAGAAAAAATTATTTTGAAATTTTTTCCATGTCATCATATGTATCAGTTCATTCCTTTTCATTTCTGAGTAATAGTCCACTTTATGTATATGCCAGAGTATGTTTATCCACACTCTAGTTGATAGAGCTTTGGGATATTTTTGGTTTGGATTATTAATAATAAAACTGCTGTTAACATTAATGTATAAGTCTTTGTAAGGACATAATCTTTCTTTTTTCACATGTAATATTTATTTCATTTATTTTTTTTATTTTTAAAAACTGTTTTATTAAGGTATTAAATATGTGTCCTTATCCCACCATAACCCCCCGACATCCCCAACTAACCTTTCATTTTTTGGGGTGGGTGGGGGAAATAACTAGTAGTGGAATGGCTCAGTCGTATGGTTGGTGTAGCTTTAGCTTTTTAGAACCTTTAACTTTTTATGAAACTGACAAACTGTTCTGTAAACATCTATGGATTTTTGCATTCTCACCAGTGGCTATGAGAAGTCTAGTTGCATTCTCATTGACACTTGTCATGGTCACTCTTTTTTTCATTTTAGCCATTCTAATGGTGTTGATATATTGTTGTGCATTTCTCTAATGACTAATGATGTTTAGCATATTTCCATGGGATTATTTGCCATCTATGTATCTTCTTTGGCAAAATGTCTGTTCAAATATCTCACCTACTTTTCATTGGGCTTTATTTCAATTGTTGAATTTTGAGGGTTTTTAATACGTCTGGATAACAATTCTTTATTAGCTATGTGACACTTTAAAAATACCATTCGGTAGGACTAATGTTGCTTAGAGCAAGTTTAAATGCGTATGAATCGTTTTTCCATCTGTATCACTCTAAAAAGATAAATCCTAATTCAGTAGGTCTGCAGTGCTTCTGGTGATGCCACTTACACTGGTGCATGGACCACACTCTAAGGAGCAAGGCTTTAGCATGCACTTAAGAGATGTTGATCTAGAAAGATTTTACCTCGTTGGATCACCCATCTTCCTTATTCATGTGTGTTGGCATTAGAACTACTTGCCCATTTAAAAAGACTAAATCTGCTGTCAAGGAACAAAGGCTTTTCACTGTTGAGGAGCACGGTGGACATTGTTGGACACCTACTCAATACATACTACCCCTCCTTCCTTGGTAACAGAAGGCTGATTTTACTCCATCATCTGCACTTTAGTGAGAGTGACTATGTCACTTGCCAAGGTAGTGAATCCTGAGTAAACTAAGCCAATCATAATAAATTCTTTCCCTTGCCAGTGTGTTTGAAATATGAACATATGACTCAATTTTTATCAATGGGATGTGAAAGATTGTTTTTGTCAGGGTCTTCTGGAAATAGTATCCTGACTTTTTAAAAGATTGTACAGGAAGATATGGCTTCTTTTTCCACTGGTTGTGGTTATGTGTAGATGTTATGGCTGGAACTACAGCAATTATTGTGTGATTGTGAGAAAAATAAGCCTCAGGACAAAACTGACACTTGGCAGATGGCAGAGCAGAGAGGATGAAGCTGTCCTAGAATTCTTTGAGACACTGAAAATGAAACAAAACCCTGGAGCCACCTGACCGTGGGACTCTTGTGTGTGAGTGAAGACATTGTTTTTATAGTTTTCACCATTTGGAGAAGGTATTTTCTGTTCCGTACAGTTGAAAGCATGTTACAAAGAGATTTCAAGACACATATGACTGACTATAACTTTTTAAAATGCAGGGAGCCTAGCTTGGTGCCTTGTGCATTGTAGAGTGCAATTTTATGTGCCTCTCCTCATTTATGTGCCACCTACTGGGTTCACATCTCTGTTCTCTGTTGATAGAACTGTAATTCATCTTTGAATACTTAGATTTTGTCCCTCTTTGACTTTTGCAATCAACTTCACATTCAATTTTCAGCTTCCATTGACCACCTGAATTCATCTGCTCTCCCAGTTTCTTAAGAAGCACCCCCTCACCCAACTAATGCCAAGTCAATAATTCTCAGCACCTTCTCTGATAACTGGCTCCTCTTTCTTTATTTCCTGTTTCAAAATATGATACCCTCACCCAGCCGGCGTGGCTCAGTGGTTGAGCAACGACTTATGATTCTAGGTCAGGGCACATGACCGGCTTGCGGGCTTGATCCTCATTGGGGGGCATGCAGGAGGCAGCCGATCAATGATTCTCTCTCATCAATGATGTTTCTATCTCTCTCTCCCTTCCTCTCTGAAATCAATAAAATATATTAAAAAATATGAAACCCCCTTTTACACAGATGCCCAAGATAGAAATTATCCTAGCTTCTTCATTTTTTCTTATCCTAACATCCAGTCAGTCATCAAAGATCTACTTATTTTAACTTTGAAGTATTTTTTAAATTCTCTCCATCCTCACTGTCATCATCCTAGTTCAAATAACCATCATCTCTCCGGAGTTACAATAACTACTCTCCTGCATCGTTCCTGTCCCCAGTCTTAACATTTTCAATGCAGCCTACATTTTGCAATGAGAGGAAATTTTATGAGATGCTGACTATGTTACTTCCATGCTCAAAACCCCTGTCCTCCTCTCCCATTATCAACAGAAGAAAGTCTTTAACTTGGAACACAGGGCCTCCATGACCTGGGTCCTTCTTACTTCTCCAGCCACATGCGTCACTCCCTGACTCCAACTTCATTATCCAGCTATCATGAATGCTTTATTATTTCTTGGGACACACCATGCGATTATTCATTTCCATCCCTTTGCTCATAGTCTTCTCTGTCTAAAATGCCCCCTCTCCTCTGTACTATGTTGTTACTTAGTCTTTGGGCCTCAGTTCAGGCATCACCACCTGAAAGGTTTATTTGACTCTACTCAACTGGGTTTCCCTCCTTGATGTTCTTTTGTAGAGTTCTGTATTTTGTCATAACCCTTAACGCATTATATTATTATAGTCTATTTATATGACCATATCGCCCCAACCCAATGCTCACTAGATTTTGGACTGTTTGCATGCAAGCGTTGTATTTTATTTATTGCTGTATCCACCTTGCTTGAATAAGTTTATTAGTCTCATCAGCCGAGAACAGGACCTTTGGCATCCCACCTCCCCAATCTCCACTGCGGTATTGTACCTTTTGCCTAGAATCCAAGATTCTTGAGGATTGCTACAACCTACTCAGAGACAATAGATGAAGTGCTAGGCAAGTAAGGAATCTGGTAGTTTTGGGCCAAAATTGAGTCATACAAAACAAGCTGGCTGCACTCACCACGAGGTTAGCAGAATAGAGATTGTTGTAGAGCCTGCATTCACACATCTATCAGTCAAATAGCACTTCCTCCACCATTGTACCTGCACTTGGAAATATTTGTATGGTCTGTTAAGGGTGTTGAGCCTGTTAGATATCCAATAGAAATGGTGGGTAAACAGTTGTATATGTGAGTGTGGAGTTGAGGGAAGAAGTTTGATTATATGTATTTGGAAATGATCAACATACAAATAATATTTAAAAAAGTGGATGCAATTACCAAAGAGTGCTTCAGGGTTCAATAGATAAAGGAGAGAATAAAACAAAGGACTGATCCTTAGGCACTCTAGAAGGTGGTTAATAAGAAGAATCAGCAAAGATGAAAGTAGAGAAGTCAATGAGAAGGAAGTGTGTGGGGTCCTGGAAGTCAAGCCAGAAGGAGTGAACATCTATAACAATTACTACTAACAAGGCAAAGTAGGTGTGAACCGAGATTAGATTTACCATTGTGGAGGCCAATGTGAACTTGAATAGTTTTTGTGAATCAATGGCAGCAAAAACTTGACTGTGATGGACTCAACAGAAAATGTGAGTAGGATAGTTTTTATTTTTAAAGACTTTTCCTGTAAAGTAGAGAATAAAAATAAGGAGAGGAGTTGCTAGAGGGAGATGTGGAATACAGAATTTCTTTCAGATGGGAGAAATAACAGTATTTTTAAAATGTTGATGGTAATGATTCAATAGAAATTAGAAACAGATGATGTATAGTATTATAGAATTGTACACCCCAAACCCCAGTAAAGTCAATAAAAATAAAGCAAAAATTAATGTTAGCTTATTTATCATTTAAATAGTTTTTATTAAAAAAGAAAATGGGTGATGCAGTAGAGAGAAGGGTGAATTCCTGGGATGATGTCCTGAAGTTTGTGAGTGGGCTTAGCATTGAGTGGACAAGTGGAAGGGCTTGCATAAGATAGGATCATGGCAAATAGGCACATTACCACAGCATGTAGCTGGGTTGATGTGGTGGTGGGGATTGTGGGAGTTTTTTTTCTATCCCCCCCTCCTTTTTTCAGGTGAGAAGGAAGTGTTGAAAGTTTGAAGAGAGTAGAAATGCCAAATAGTAATTTATAAGAGTGGATGAATGAATGACCTAGGAAAGTGTAGTGTGATTCTTTTTTAAAAAATTCTTTTTTGTTTAAAGTACTACACATAATATTATATATGTCTCCTTTTTTCACCATTGATCTCTCCCAAGCCACCCCCCCAGCACATGTCCTCACCCCCCTAGTGTCTGTGTCCATTGGTTATGCTTATATGCTTGTATACAAATCCTTTGGCTGATCTCTTACCCCTCCCCCAATCTTTCCTCTGAAATTTGACAGTCTGTTCAATGCTTCTATGTCTCTGGCTCTATTTTTGTTCATCAGTTTATGTTGTTCATTAAATTACACAAATGAGCGAGATCATGTGATGTTTAGTATCTTTCTATAACTGGCTTATTTCGCTTACCATAATGCGCTCCATGTCCATCCATTCTGTTGCAAATGGTAAGAGTTCTTCCTTTTATACAGCAGAATAGTATTATATTGTGTAGATGTACCACATTTTTTTAATCCACTGATGCTCATTTAGGCTGTTTCCAAATCTTAGCTATTATAAATTGTGCTGCTATGAACATAGGGGTGCATATGTCCTTTCTGATTGGTGTTTCTGGTTTCTTGGTTTATATTCCTAGAAGTGGGATTACTGGGTTGAATGGGAGTTCCATTTTTAATGGATAAAGGACTTTAACATAAGACAGGAAACCATACAAATCTTAGAAGAATCCATAGAAATCAAAATATCAGACATCTGTCATAGCAATATCTTTACTGATACATATAGTAAGACAATGGAAACTAAGAAGAAAATAAACAAATGGGACTACATCAAAATAAAAAGCTTCTGAACAGCAAAAGAAACCATCAACAAAACAACAAGAAAGCCCACTGCATGGGAGAACATATTTGCCAATGTTATATCTGATAATGGCCTAATCTCCAAAATATATAGGGCACTCATAAATCTTAACAAAAGGAAGATAAACAACCCAATCAAAAAGTGGGCAAAGGACCTAAATAGACACTTTTAGAAAGTAGACATACAGAAGGCCATGAGACATATGAAAACATGCTCAAAGTCACTAATCATCCGAGAGATGCAAATCAAAACAACAATGAGATACCATCTCACACCTGTCAGACTGGCTATCATAAACAAATCAACAAACAACAAGTGCTGGAGAGGATGCGGAGAGAAAGGAACCCTCGTGCACTGCTGATGGGAATTCAGACTGGTGCAGCCACTGTGGAAAACAGTATGGAGTTTCCTCAAAAAATTAAAAATTAAAAATGTAGTGTGATTTTTGACCAGCATTAAGGATCTGTTCGAAGTGGGTGGTTGTTTATTTGCTTTTTTTTTTCTTCATATGCATTCAACTGTAGGGGTGCAGGTATGGAAATAGGCAGGAAGTTAGATTTAACTAGAGCTGGGGTTTTTCCAACTGTGTAAAATGAAGCAAGGAGTAAGCTAGTTGAGCTTAAATGTACAGTGGTGATAATAATTATTGGCCACTGTAGTGGATAATTTAGGAAGTGGGACCATGAGGTTTTTGATGGAATGTGGAGGTTGAAAAGCTATCCCTGACTTGGGGTATACAACAAACTTGCTAGAGCACAATATATTTATTGCTTGAGACCCATGTTATTAATAAAAGTTTTATCATTGAAGACAAATGGATCAATCCCCACAGTGACTGCTTTGACTATAACAACACTTATTTAAAAATATACTTTCTGGCATGAGTGCTTAAAAAATCCAGTCACATCACTAAAGAAATGTATTAGTCTCACCTCATTTATATATTAGTTTTCCTCTGAAGGGCTTTAGCTGCTGAACAAGAATCTATCAAATAGTAAACATGCCTCAGAGGCTATAACTCCTAGAAGAATCAAGATTTGACTAAAAGCAGATGAAAGAGTAGAGATAATGGGAAGATGAAGAGAAAGGTGGAATAGAAAGGAAACAGCAGCCATCAGGATAAAAATGCCATTAGTAAATCAAACAAGAGAGCATGGGTGGGGGGTGGGGGGAGGCAATGCGGGGATAAGGACACATATGTAATGCCTTAATCAATAAAGAAAAAAATTTAAAAAAGAACTAAGAAGATGAAAAATAGTCATAAAGGGGATAGTGTAGAAACAGAAAAGATACTGCAAGTTTAACAAAAATAATATATCAATGTTACTGAAATTCTTCAGTGAAGCTTCTGATAAAATAAAGTTGAATTTACTTATAAATGAGGCATTTGGAAAAATATTTATTCAGTGCTTAGTATGTGACAAGCACTTTACATACACTCATTTATATTATACTCTCGAGGTCTAAAAGGTAGATACCATTATTATCCCATTTTACAGATGAAGAAACAGAGGAATAGAAGTTAAATCACTCACCTGAGCCCCACAACTTGTTCCCCAGATTTCAAAGCCAGGGCCCCTTCCATCTTATTAAACCCCCTCCCAATTGATTGAGATACTTTATAGAAAAGTATGCTTTTAAAAAAGTTATTTGAATCTATAGTTATTTAAACATGTTTAATAATAACTTAAAACTACAAAATATAGCAGCATAATTGCAATTGTGTCCATAAAGATAAGGATGCTAACTGAAAGAGCACAACAATTTGAAAGGTTGATGGGAAATCCAAATACAAGTGAAAATGTTTCTCTGAACTTTCTTTTTTTTTTTAATAACGATATTATTTATTGATAAAATTAAATTCCTTACAATTTACCTTACAATATCCATAAAATTAAATCATGACAATGACTGACAAACACTAATGTGAACAATGGCCTTGCATGTCCTTGGAAAGTTTGGGTAAGTCAGGTTTGTATGTTGTTGTTTTTAATTTTAGGCACGATTCCAGTTTCTCATCAATAAAGAGAAACATCCATCAGCTGCCTCCGGCACGCTCCCTACTGGGGATGTGCCAGCAACCGAGGTACATGCCCTTAACTGGAATCGAACCCGCGACCCTTGAGTACGCAAGCTGATGCTCTATCCACTGAGCCAAACCGGTCAAGGCCTGAACTTTCATTGAACATCAAAACCCACTAATCTTTTATTTTGTGTACATCATTCTTTACTACATTCATTTCATCTGGATGGAGACTTTAATTTTATTTTCCACGTGGTATTTGAAATGTATTAGTCTCACCTCGTTTTCCACAGATAATAATATATTGGCTGCTGCTCTGGGGTTGAGTATCTACTACACAGCATGTAGAACGCTCACTCTCCTCTCTCAGATCAGCACACCACTCATTACCTCCAACTTGTTTCCCCCAATTGTAAGTTTATTGAAATGGTCAGAAAGCCAGCCATTTGATTTTACTTGCTACTACATTATGCCACATGAATATTTTAAAATAAAAAATGGATGGTATGTAAAACCATTTACTAGAAAAGTAAATGGTTGATTTTTAAGGCACTTTAGATGAAAGCTAATTTCAAAAATCTATACAAGAGGAACAATGTTTTAAATGTAGCAAGTCTACCTTCCACAGATTTTTGCTAAAACTTTGCTTTTTTCTCATAGAAAGGGAATTGGATCTTAAAGATATAGGAGTCAAATCAAGTGTAAAATTTTCCATTCTTTTAGTTTTTACTGCAAACTATTTTAGGCTGTACAGATTAAATGGAATTAGTATTTCTCTTGTCAGACGGCTACAAACCAGGTCACCTTAATACAAGTCTTAACCATAGGAATCATAGCATAAATGTATTTTTGTCTGAGACAAGTATAAGAACAGAAGAAAAGATGATAAAAATGCATCCAGATCTATCACTTCAGCTGTTTGTGGCATGCCCACATGTTTCAATTCCAGACAAAGGTATGCAGATGGCCTTTCTTGGCATTTGTTAGCTGAATTTTACAACATAATGTGGAGCATGACATACAGACTAATGGTGCTCTCTGTTACAGACTGTGCAAGGAAAAACACTAGGTCATTAATGCATTTAAGCCAAGCAATAAACTATTAGCTAATAAGTTAGAAAGGTCAAAGGAAGCATCTTCAAAGCAATTTGCTGGAAAAAATAAAGACCTCAATGTTCCTAACTAACTTCAGGAATGAAAAAATCAAACCCCTAATGTTATTTACAACTCTGTAATACACATATAAATAAGAATTGCAAAAACATGGAAGGAGAAGATCACTTTTACTTTATTGTTTCATTGTTCTTTGAATTAATGCTAAATGATTTGGTGTCCTTTTACCATAATAGAGTACTCAGTACTCAAAGTAATCAGGGAAGAACTGTAGAAAAAAGGCCCCTACACAGAACGTGATCTGGATAGGGATATAAATCCTTCTTTGACCTCCTCAAACACAAGGACTATAAAGACTTACCTCATATAGGTGTGAAAAGTGAAAAAAAATTGGGACCTTTATGCCCTAGTCAGTTCAGGCTGCCATAACAAAATACCATCCATACACCTGGTGGCTTAAACATCAGAAATTTATTTATGATAAATTAATTTCTGGAAGCTGGGAAGTCCAACATCAAAGTACTGGCAAGATGGGTATTGTTCTTTTTCAAAAAAATATTTTTATTGATTTCAGAGAGGAAGAGAGAGAGAGAGAGAGAGAGAGAGAGAGAGAGAGAGAGAGAAACATTAATGATGAGAGAGAATCTTTGATCAGCTGCCTCCGGCCCTTGACCGGAATCGAACCCGGGACCTTTCAGTCTCAGGCCGACGCTCTATCCACTGAGACAAACTGGCTAGGGCAGTGGTTCTCAACCTTCCTAATGCCACGACCCTTTAATACAGTTCCTCATGTTGTGGTGACCCCCAACCATAAAATTATTTTCGTTGCTACTTCATAACTGTAATTTTGCTACTGTTATGAATCATAATGTAAATATCTGATATGCAGGATGTATTTTCATTGTTACAAATTGAACATAATTAAAGCATAGTGATTAATCACAAAAACAATATGTAATTATATATGTGTTTTCCGATGGTCTTAGGCGACCCCTGTGAAAGGGTCGTTCAACCCCCAAAGGGGTCGCGACCCACAGGTTGAGAACCACTGGGCTAGGGCACTGGTTTTGTTCTGAGGCCTCTTTCCTAGGTCTTTAGGTGTTCACCATCTCAATTGTGTGCTCACAGGACTTCTTCTTTGTGTCGGAGTGGAGTGGGGGAGGGGAGAGCAAGCTCTCTGTGATCTGCTCATCAGGAAACTAATCCCGTTGGACCAAGGCTCTCCCCTCATGACCTCAGCTAACCCTAATTATCCCACATCTCCAAATATCATTACAGTGGTGGCTTAAGGTTTCAACATATGAATTTTGATGACACACAAATATTCAGTTCATAACACTCTACAAGCATATATGACATGGCTTTCCATACCAGGGTTCATGAAGTTATTTTCTCCTGGATACTAGGTATGCAAATTGAAGGCATTGTCAGAGGGGAGATGGTGGGGCCTTGGTTATATCTTCATTGTTTGCTCAGCTAAGTTTCCCATTAGTTGGATGTATTAGAGTTCTCCAGAGAAATTGAGTCAATTATATATATATATATATATATATATATATATATATATATATATATATATATATATATAATGAGAAGTTGGCTTACATGATTATGGAGGCTAAGAAATACCACAATCTGCCATCTGCAAGTTGGTTACTCAGAAAAGCCAGTGGTGTAATTCAGAATAATTTTGGTGACCTAAGGACCAGGGAAGCCAATGGTGTAATTCCTAGCCTGAGGGCAGAAGACCCATATCTCAGCCCCTACAGTCAGGCAAAGAAGGAGCAAATTCTCCTTTCCTTTGTCTTTTGTTCTATTCAGGTCTTCAACAGGTAGGATGATGTCCACCCACATCGGGTAAGGCAGTCTGCTTTACTCAGTCTACCAACTCAAATGATAATCTCATCAAGAAACACTCTCACAGACACACCCAGAAACAATGTTTAACCAGACACCTGAGCACCCTGTGACCTCCATCAAGTTGACACATAAAATAAACTATCACATTTTGTTATTAGAGAAAAAGTGAGTAAAAACATTTGTCCACTGGTTGTTGACAGCTGGCATTGTATCAGCATCCATTGGTCAGTGTCCATGTTGTACAAGTTGTCAAATATTTTGACTACCACTATTGGTTATACATATTCTTTTTTTAATTTTATTTTTCAATTACAGTTGACATTTAATATTATTTTATATTGGTTTCAGGTGTACAGCATAATGGTCAGACAATCATATACTTTCTAAAGTACTCCCTCTGATATTTCCAGTACCCAACTGGTACTATATATAGTTATTAGAATTATTGACCAGTTTTCCTATGCTGTACTTTACATAGCCATGACTATTTTGTGACTACCAATCTGTACTTCTCAATTCCTTCATCTTTTTACCCAGTCCTCCACCATCCCTCCCCTCTGACAATCATCAGTCTATTCTCTGTATCTACAAGTGTGTTTCTGTTGTGTTTGTTCATTTATAGTGTTCTTTAGATTCCATATATAAGTGAAATCACACGGTATTTGTCTGACTTATTTCACTTAGCATAATACCCTCTAGGTCAGTGATGGCAAACCTATGACATGCGTGTCAGAGGTGACACGCAAACTCATTTTTTGGGTTGATTTTTCTTTGTTAAATGACATTTAAATATATAAAATAAATATCAAAAATATAAATCTTTGTTTTACTATGGTTGCAAATACCAAAAAATTTCTATATGTGACACGGCACCAGAGTTAAGTTAGGGTTTTTCAAAATGCTGACACGCCGAGCTCAAAAGGTTCGCCATCACTGCTCTAGGTCATCGATTTTTAACTTGTGTGCTATGGCACACTGGGGCACTGACCTCTTTTTCTGTAGATTGTCAAGTAAAAAAATGACAACAGCCAACACAACAATAGCCATCCATTGCAAATGAATCAAAATTATACCTATTTTTGTCAGTTTGGCAAAAAATGCAATATATTTTTGGTGTGCTGCAAAATTTTAGTAATTAGTTTATGTGTGCCATGAGATGAAAAAGGTTGAAAATCACTGCGCTAGGTTCATCCATGCTGTCACAAATGGTAAGATTTTTTAAAAATGACTGATTAATATTCCATTGTATATATGTACCTACACTTTTTTGATCCACTCTTCTATTGACAGTCACTTGGGTGGCTTCTATATTTTGGCTATTGTAAATAAGGCTGCAGTGAACATAGGGGTGCACATATACTTTCAAATTAGTGTTTTGGGTCCCTTCAGATATATACCTAGAAGTGAAATCGCTGGGTCATAAAGCAGTTCCATTTTTTATTTTTTATTTTTGAGGACCCTCCATACTGGTTTCCATACTGGCTGCACCAGTTTACATTCCCACCAACAGTGCACAAGGGTTCCCTTTTCTCCACATCCTTGACAACATTTGTTGTTTGTTGGTTTATTGATGATAGCCATTCTGACAGGTGTGAGGTGTTATCTCATTGAGGTTTTACCTTGCATTTCTCTGGTGATTAGTGACGTTGAGCATCTTTACATATATCTCTTGGCCATCTGTGTGTTCTCTTTGGAGAAGTGTCTATTCAGGTTCTCTGCCCATTTTGTAATTGGCTTGTTTGCTTTTAGGTGTTAAGTTGTATGAGTTCTTTATAAATTTTGGATATTAACCCTTTATCAGATGTATCATTGGCGAATGTCTTCTCCCATTCAGTGGGTTGCCTTTTCATTTTGTTGATGCTTTCTTTTGCTGTGGAAAACCTTTATAGTTTGATGTAAACCCATTTGCTTATTTTTTATTTTGTTTCCCTTGCCCAAGGAGACATGTAAACAAAAAATATTACTAAGAGAAACATCCGAGATTTTACTGCATAGGAGTTTTCTTTTAGGAGTTTTATGGTTTCTAGTCTTACTTTTAAGCCTTTAATCCATTTTGAGTTTATTCTTGCATGTAGTGTAAGCAGGTGGTCTAGTTTCATTTTTTTTGCATTTATCAGGTTATACATATTCTTTTTAAAAATATATTTTTTATTGATTTCAGAAAGGAAGGGAGAGGGAGAGATAGAAACATAAATGGTGAGAGAGAAACATTGATTGGCAGCCTCCTGCATGTCCCCTATTGGGGATTGAACCTGCAACCTGAGCATGTGCTCTGACTGGGAATCTAAGTGTGGGATCCTGGTTCATAGGTCCACGTTCAACCACAGAGCCACATGGGCCGGGCGAGGTTATGCATATTCTTAATTAAATAAAATATATTCTTCACTAAAGCATGCATGTAAATCAAGGCATACAGAAAAAAGGAAAGATTTAAAAATAATTAGCTCCTGTTGTCATCAATATTTAAGCATTATTCTTTTCGTTTCTTTTAATTTAATTCTGATTTTGATGTAAATCTAACTTAAAAAGCTAAGTGATCTTGCGTATTGAAAGTTAGAGTAAAAACTTCCCGTGATTTGAGTAAACCTTAAAAAATTTATTGAGATGAAATCCACATAATATTAATTATTTTAAACTGAACAACTCACTGGTTTACAATATTGCATATCAATTATCATTATCTAGTTCCAAAATTTTTTTATCAACCTAAAGGAAACCCCATACACATTAAGCAGTTGCTCCCAAATTCCCATTCCCCAGCCCCTGGTGACCACTAATCTGGTTTTTGTCTGTATAGATTTGCCTATTGTAGACATTTTATATAAATGGAATTATACAATATCTGACCTATTTTGGTCTGGCTTCTTTCACTTAACATTTTCAAGGTTCACCCAGGTAGTAGCATGTATCAGTACTCTTTTCTATAACTGAATCATATTATACATATGCTAGAGGCCTGGTGCACGAAATTTGTGCACGGGTAGGCTCCCTAGGCCTGGCTTACAATCAGGGCTCCCTGGTGGTCAGCATACATCATAGCGAGCGATTGAACTCCTGGTCTCCCGGTTGAACTTCTGAGGCGACACTGCATATTAGCTTTTTATATATATAGATACCATATTTGTTTATTCATCTACTGATGAATATTTGGGCTGTTTCCACCTTTTGGCTATTGAGTTAGACTTGTAGTAGTTCAATCAAGATTCAAAGCTCCTATATATGTTTATTGCTTTTGACTGCTTCATGTATCCTGCGGCACTTGGCTCTGTTTCCTGATTTGTTCAGTCTTTCCCTACTTGAAAGCTCAAGGGATAATCACTCATTTACTCAGTCTCCACAACAGAACAATGAATGAGTTCCCACAGCATAAACTGCTCCTTCACTTTCTCCACCTCCCTGCTGACTAGTTCTTGCCTAAATAGTGTGCCTTTCAATCTGTGCTTTTGCTTTTTTTTGCTCTTTTCCATCTGTAATTTGCCATTCATGCACGGTCCTCTGCGAGCGATCTGACACAGTAAAAGCATTTTTTCCTGACCTAGACCAACCCCTAATAGTTTGGTATTATAAAATTCAGCTATATCTAAGCATTACTTTAAAAAACACAGTTAAACAGAATTAATTATGAACCATGTTCTAGCTTTCTCCTCCTCTCATTCCCGTCCCTGTTCTATCACTGTTGACCAGTCTTATGTTCAACTTTTGGCTTGGTGGCAAAAGAGTACAATTTATTTATATAAGCCAATTTCTACAGTTGTTATTTCTCTGACGTAACAAAATACCTCAATCCAGGGGAGTTATACATTTCTCATTAAGAAGAGCCAGCAGGATTGAGTACATCGTGAGCAATACAAGTCTGTAGAAGCAGATTGCCCCAAGGTGCCCCCCAAATAATACTACATATGTCAGCAGCTGGCTACTGTGTATATCAAAGGACCTAAACCAGCCGTGGGCAAACTACCGACCTCGGGCCGGATCCGGCCCGTTTGAAATGAATAAAACTAAAAAACAAAAATAACCGTACCCTTTTATGTAGTGATGTTTACTTTGAATTTATATTAGTTCACAAAAACACTCCATCCATGCTTTTGTTCCTGCCCTCAGGTCCAGTTTAAGAACCCATTGTGGCCTTCGAGTCAAAAACTTTGCCCACCCCTGAACTGTTGGCCAGTATATGAGCTAAATCCTTCACATTTCCACTAAAGGCAAATCTATTTTTGGATGTTCATCAGCCATGGATCACACTAAAGAAATATTGGTGTTAGGGTTCTCAAATTAGGAGAGGCAATGTGGGTTTTCTCCTTTCAAAGTGATATTTTTCCTAATCTGTACTCTGAACACATGCTTGCAAACCTGGGTACAAACTGTTTCTGGGCTGGGAGAACTCAATCTTTATTATTTTGTGCAAAACATCAAGATAAGTCATTATGGTAAGAATAGAATGTCTTAGAGTGCTGTATACTTAGTTGATATTACATCATTATTTTATTTTTAGTTATCAGACAGTAAAATTGATTTTTTGGGGTACAGTTCTATGAATTGTAGCATATCTTTTAAATTATAAATTATGTGCAAAGTGGAGGCACTGAATTTTTTCAGGGGTTAGTGTCTCTAAAGGACTTATTCCAGCCCTGTACATCAGAAAATTACAGGTTAAATGTAAGTATGGAAGGTGAAGAAAACTCAATATCTATCCCTACCATCCTACTATTACATTAAAAAAAACAGTTACAAACCAAGTACTTAACTGTGAGCCTCTTTTTTCTCTTCTTATGTTGCATGATAACTTATGGTAATGAGCCCATTACACGATCAACCAAAAAAGAAATAATTTCCATGAATAACTGTCTCTGAAATGTGAAAGATTTATTTGCCTTTAATCTGAGAAAACTTTTAAACAGTTTTTGAAAATGTTGGAAGTGAAAAAACATAAAATGTTGGTGATGTGATGATATCTTAATCAAAGGTATATCTTATTTGACACACTGTATCCTAAGCACATGTCACTTTATTTTTCAATTTCTCTTTTAGAATAGTGGTTTGCACAAAGAGCTATATTGATCTTATTTTTAAATGTCTTTTTGACCTTAGCCCTTGAATTTATTGTTTACCAGCCTCCCATGTTCCATGTACCCTATAGCAACTCTGTATTGAACAAAGAGTATTAATTCCAAGGTGGAATTTGAATCTGTGCCTTCTACTTTGGAAAATTGAATCCCATTCAATTTCATAAATATTTATTAATTATTAATTATTTATTAATTATATAATTAATATTTATTAATTATATATTATGACATTGTTATGCACTGGCATGGAGGTAAATAGGAACAAGTTGATATGTTCCTAACCATGAGCATGTTATACATCATGTATCCAATTTATCATATTTGTTGGTTTATCTGTTTTTTTCACCCCTTGTATCAGGAAATGTGCCTTTTTGATTTGGTATGGAAGTGTTAAAATTATTTGTTAAACTATGTTTTGGCCAACCCAGATTTAGCTAGAACTAGTCACCTTGGTCTTTAATACTGGAGATAGTCCCTCTTGGAACCTGACTGTGAGTCTAAGACTCTCAGTGACTCAATTTGGTATCAAAAATCCCCACTGCCATATTTCTACTGTAAGTTTTAGCAATAATTAGACTTTTAAATTAGTTTACATATTTTCTTTTCCTCTTTGATGCGCGTTTGTACTTGAGTGAATGAATGGACTTATGTATAGTTTACTAGGTGAATTATGTTAGATACATGCAAAAAACCCTATAATACAAGGTGGGGGAACAGGAGGAGCAAAGTTATTAAAACAGAGAAACACAGGACATTATTAGTAAAGGGCAGTACCCAATTTTACCAAAGCAGAATATGCGATGCCAGAAGGGAGTAATGTAAGATAATGCAGAAAACATTTGTTCACTTTGGCACACTGTGGAGCTAATAATGGTGACCCTGTCAATACTTGGCTGAGCTGTTGAGTTTTATTGATGCACATAAAATCTTTGCCCATGACCCCAGATAGCATACAGAACCTGCCAACTTTCTCTCTAAGGTGCCCCAGAGTCAGTCCATCACAACTACTCCATAAAAAGTATGAGGGTGTCCTATTGATTAAGTGGCATAAGCTACTTCAGATGCAAGAGTATGCAGTTATATAATTCTTCCAAAGTGAGAATAATAAGTTGTGGCTTGAGTTTGTTTAAATGGACCAACAATCTCTGTGGGTCTAATTTTTCAAAAGAGTGATTATGTCTGCTATTTCTGGGATTCTTTTGAACAGAAGATATTTAAATGTCTCCCAGCCTTGCCAAAATGAGGGTGTTTTAATATTTTTTTCTAGGTTTGAAAATTTTTTTTCAGTTACAGTTGACATTCAATGTGATTTTATATTAGTTTCAGGTATACACTATAGTGGTCAGACAATCATATAATTAGGTGTTTAGATTCTCTGACACCAAATAATAGGCATTATACCAATCCTATGTCTTGCTACTAAATTGCTGCTTGTAGGAAGAAGTTGAAATGTGAGAGAGTTAAATTGTGGAATGGCAAAGATCACTTAGGGAATTAACTTTTTCAGAAGTCTCTAAAATTTTTATTTAAATTTTTTTAATTTTTCATTAAAAATTTTTTTTCTTTATTGATTAAGGTATTACATATGTGTCCTTATCTACCCATCCCCCCCCCACCCCCCACTCATGCCCTCACCCCCCTGGTGTCTGTGTCCATTGGTTAGGCCTATATGCATGCATGTAAGTCCTTTGGTTGATCTTTCCCCCTTAACCTCACCCTCCTCTACCTTCCCTCTGAGGTTTGACGGTCTGATCGATGCTTCTCTGTCTCTGGATCTGTTTTTGTTCATCAGTTTATGTTGTTCATTATATTCCATAAATGAGTGAGATCATGTGATATTTATCTTTCTCTGACTGGCTTATTTCGCTTAGAATAATGCTCTCCAGTTTTTATTTTTATTTTTTTATGGTTGACAGTATTATAGATTTCTATTTCCCCCCTTTGCCCCCCCTCCACCCAACTCCTGCCCCACCCCAGACTCTCACCACACTATTGTCTGTATCCATGGGTGTGCATATGTGTATATAAATTCTTTGGTTAATCTCCCCCCGCCCCCACATACACACACACTCTGAGGTCTGTCAGTCTGTTCCATGCATCCATGCCTCTGGACCTATTTTGTTGATTTTTATATGTTTAACTATGAGATATTTTAATTTTAGCATAGTTTGGAAGAAAAATTTGTACAAAAGCTGATTTCATTTAAATATCTGTTTTAATTCATTTATTCATTCCACAAATATTGGCTGCGTACCCATTGTATGCCTATTTCAAATCTCATGGCTAAGAAGTGAACAAACCCAACCAAGTCCCTGGCCTCATGGAGCTTGCAATCAGGTGAGGGGTAGATAATCGGTATATAGGTATTATATCATCACATGATGACAATTATTAGAAGGAAAATTAAATAAAGGTAAGGCAGTATAGAGAGAATGAGGGGATTTTATATCAGGAAGTCAGGGGCAGCCACTCTTAGGTGGTGATGTTTGCATAAAGACATGAATGTTGTGAGGGAGTAAACTGTGCGAAGGTTCAGGGGAAGAGCATTCCAGGCCATGGGAACAGCAAATGTAAAGGTTCTGAGGTGAGCATGAGTTTGGCATGTTCTAGAAATGACAGGGAGAAGTGTGTGGCTGGCACAGGCTGTTCAAAGCAGTGACACATGAAGACAGAGAGGTGGATAGAATACAAAACGGGTAGGACCATACTGGCTCATGATATAGGATTTCAGATTTGATTCTAAAAGTGATTGGAACCCATTGAGAAGGTTGAACAGGGGTTAGCATGATCTGATTTACAATGGAAAGGTCCTCTGCTTGCTCTTTCTCTGTATAGGTTAAATTTGCCCCCTCTCCCCGATTTTGATGATGTGTTAACTTGGCCTCTGAAAAGGCCTAAGTCTTTTGATTTGGGGCAAAATGAAATTTACCTTAAATACAGACCCCAGGAGAACTCAATGGTGGTCCAGTTCTCTGCCTTCAGTGTTTGTTTTCATGTTTTCCTTTCTGGTGGACATGGTCCGAAGTCCCTCATCAGTGACTGTTGAAAGTAGCCTACTCAGCTTTACGTGCACATGCCCATTCTGCGACTCTAGTTCTCCTCATCCCTAAGCGTGTGAGTGGGATAGATGTGTCACTACAACACTGTTAACCTGGTGGCGTCTCATTTATTGGGCTCTCCAAAATAACTACTGACCCAATGATGGGGCTCCTGGTACCGAGACTTGTCTTATTGTCTTGCTCTGACACCTCTATGTAAAGGCACATTTGTAAGTAATCTCTCAGGGACTGTGGTCAAAGCCTCCTTTTCTTTAAAAAAATGTTTTTATTGATTTCAGAGAGAGGAAGGGAGATGTAGAGAGAGATAGAAACATCAATGATAAGAGAGAATCAGAGATCAGCTGCCTCCTACACGCCGCCCCCCACCCCTCAGCTGAGGATTGAGCCCACAACCCTGCATGTACCCTGACTGGGAATCAAACTGTGAGCTCCTGGTTCATGGGCTGATACTCAACCACTGAGCCACACTGGCCGGGCAAAGCCTCCCTTTCTTTTCCTCCAAAAATGTAAGCACATAGTTGAATATACTTATAACACAATTTAGAATGTAGAGTCCTCAAATCACCATATATTTTAGAACTAGCTTTCATTCTGTTTTTTCCTCTCAAAGAACAACTGAGAAGTGAAATGCATGAAACTCATTGTATGTTGCTTGTTGCGAACGATGTACTTTTAAAATTTCCTTTTCTCAGTGTCCAAATGATAAATTTTGCTAGCATTTATTTATATTCCATTGTTAAAAAGAAGCTTACCCCTACTACTTTTATTTGAAAATATAGATAAAACCTGCAGCTTATTGGAAAAAATAAGGAGAGTGCTTTATTTTTGTGGTAGACATAATAAAAATAAATAACCAAGACTAACATTAGTTTGAACTTTACCTTGGAATATGTCCATGAAGAACAAAGAAAGCCAGACTAATCTTTTTTACTTTCTTTCCTCCAGCTTCTTTTATCAAAGACCCTTTGACACAAATAAGTTATAGCTTTAGAATTACTTATGTAGCATGGCTCCATCTGGAAGCTTTGCATACTCAGAATGGAGATTTTGCCTTGATTCCTGTCTTCTATCTGTTTTTTTCCAGTTATTTCAGCCACTATTTTACTTCATTTGGGTTCCTTATCTTTTTAACCACATTATTTGGGAGGATGAGCTATGGGTTGAATCAAACTGATTGTCAATTCCGATTTGGGAGGAATGTTTATGAAACTCAACAGCGCTGCGGCGCATTGCTCTGTATTCCAAGAAATATCATTGCTATGATTCTCAAAGTTTTCAAAACCTGATGAAGAATGTTGGACAGCTAATGTGTTTCAGCTATATTATTTCAGAGCAAATCTCCTAAGAGATTAGTAGACCCTGCAAAGCTGACTTTGGCTATACTAAGGTTTGCTTAAGTAAAAGAATGGTATAAAGGCAGCTAACTGCAGATTAGGCTCCACATGCCTGTGTTATAATGCAGTCTACAGTCATTCTAAATTCAAAATTTGGCCAACTTTTCAATGTAGGATATCATATGCTGACTTCTATTACTTTGAAAAAGGAATAAGCATGGACAAGGTGCATAAAATAGACTTTCTCTGCCCCCAATTTTTCTCCCAGGCAATCTCCAGACGGAGTAAATGTGGCCATCTTTTAAAGTGAAATCTCCCATGGATAGGATAAATACATTGTCCTTGATTTTAGCCAGCAAGTGGATTGCAGGGGTTGGCACACTTGTTCTCTAAAGGTGCAGACAGTAAATATTTTAGTCTTTGTGGGCTATATGGTCTCTATCACAACTATTCCACTGCTTTCTGTACTGCAAAAGCAGCCATAACAACTCATAGCTGAATGGGCATGGCTTTGTTCCAGTAAAACTTTCTTTATAAAAACACAGCAGCCGGAATTGGGCCCATGTGCTGTAGATTGCTGACCCCTAGATTACAACACTTAATTAGAGTAGAGCATAGGTTTCTTTTCTTTTTCTTTTTTTTTCATTGCATGAGTGAAGAAACATTTATTACACTGGCAGCAATGAGAACTGGGAATTTTAAAACTGGAAGGGATCTTTTCTGTAGAACATGGGTTTCTTGGCAGAATTATTTCAACACAGTCAAAGGACATCATGGAATTTATTGGACAACTGAGAGAATGCCTTGAGGCAGGGTGACTACTTTATAATTTTCCTATCAACCCTCATTGCTGCTTTTGGACTTGTGCTGAAGTTTTATTTTGGCTAAACATGTAGAAACTGCTGATACTTATTTTTCATTGACCTCTTTCTCAAAATTCCCTTCAAAATAGCAAGACCTGCATTTTCATACAATATTAGAATTTCTAGATGTCTTGTTTATAGCAAATTTCACAAAGCAGCGAGTGAACATAAAAATTTCTATAGGAACAATTTATTTTTATTTTAAAATGTTTATTTTTCAATTACAGTTGACATTAAATTTTATTTTATACTAGTTTTAGATGTACATCACAGTGGTTAGACAATTCTATACTTTACAGTGATTCCCCCTAATATTTCCAGGACCCACCTGGCACCATACATAGTTATTACAATATTATTGACTATATTTTTTATGCTGTATTCTACATCCTCATGACTGTTTTGTAACTACCACGTTGTACTTCTTTTTTGATTAGGAAACATTGATTATTTTAATATTAAGTATTTGAAAGATAGCAAAAACAATTAAAAGTAAATACATTTATAACAAAATTAATTTTATTCTTATTATTGATTAATATAAATCTATATTGACATTATTAAAATACCTCTGTCTTCCTGAATAGTTTAGAAATTGGGAATAATCCTGCTAAATATTCGCATTGTAAAGCTCTAGTATTTGTTCACATTTATGTATATTTTTGAGGTTTTATTATTTTTATTTTCAATTACAGTTGATATTCAATATCATTTTGTATTAGTTTCAGGTATGCAGTATAGTGGTTAGATAATCACACACTTTACAAAGTGTTCCTCTGCTATTTCTAGTAACCACCTGGCACCATACGTAGTTATTACAATACTAGAAGCCCAATGCATGAATTCATGCAGCAGTGGGGGTCCCTCAGACTGGCTTGCAGGATCGGGCCAAAACCCGCTCTCCGACATCATCCAAGGGGTCCTGGATTGCGAGAGGGCTCAGGCCAGGCCGAGGGACCCCACCAGTGCACAATAGGGGCCGGGGAGGGATGAGGGAGGTTGGCCAGCTGGGGAGGGACTGCAGGAGGGCTCCAGGGTGTGTCCAGCCCAAATTGCTTAGTCCTGATTGGCCGGACCCCAGCAGCAAGCTAACCTACTGGTCGGAGCGTCTGCCCCCTGGTGGTCAGTGCACATCATAGTGACTAGTTGACTGTCTGCTCCCTGGAGGTCGGTACATGTCATAGCAAGCTGCTGAGCAGCCCTAGCATATCATTACTATATTACTCTTTGATTGGTTGAACAGACGACCAAACGATTGGACACTTAGCATATTAGGCTTTTATTATATAGGATTATTGAAGTATATTCCCTATGCTGCACTTTATGTCCCCATGACTATTTTGTAACTACCAATTTGTACTTCCTAATCCCTTCACAATTTTGACCCAGCCCTCCTTTCTAAAAGGTTCCTAAAATGATCCTAATTTTTAAAGTCTTTTTTCTTTCCTATGCTCTGATTTGGTCTTTTTTCCTACCTTGTCTTCCAAATCACAAGTTTGATTCTCTGCTTCATTGAGTGTCCTGTTGATCATTCTAGTGTATTATTCATTTCAGATATGGCATTCTTCATTTCTGCCTGGTCCTTCTTTACACTTTCTATATCCTTTTCCATGCTGTTGAGCATTCTTATAATCATTCCTCTGAATGTTATATCTGATAAATTGCTTACCTCCACTTCATTTAGCTCTTCTTTTGAAGAATTCTCTTGTTCCTTTATTTGGGGCCTGTTTCTTTGTCTCCCTATTTTGGCTCCCTGTTTGTGTTTGTTTCTGTTGTATTAGGTAGCTCTGCTATGACTCCCAGTCTCGTTAGGGTGGCCTTATGTAGTAAGTGACATGTGGGACCCAGTGGCACAGTCTCCCTAATCATAACTGGGTGCTCTTACTGGACTGAGAAGCTATGTTGGATCCTTGTTGACAGGTTTGAGAAATATAGTCAGGCCATTAGCTCCCATTCCCCCTTCCTTTGGGCAACCCTCAGTTTGTTCTCTGTTTCTATGAAACTGTTTCTGTTTTGTTTGTTCATTTATCATGCTCTTTAGATTCCACATATAAGTGAATCACAACATAAATTTTTTAAAAATGCACATGGTTTTTATGTTTTACTAGTGGCCCAGTGCACAGATTCATGCACATTGAGAGGAAATTAATTAGAAGAAATATTTTAATATCACTATTTGCCCTTTCTCTATAATAGAAGTGTCAACCACATTCACGATCGACAATGACAAAGCCAGTGAGAGCTTTATATGTATCACACGTGTGGGAGTCAATGTTTATTTTTAAATTGCCAGTGTGCGTCATATGTACCAGCCAGTCAGTAAGTTGGATGGACATATGGTCAGTCACTTAGCCTTTTATATATATAGATACTTTCAATATTATTTGGTATTGGCTTATAACATAGTGATTAGACAATGATATACTTTATTAAGTGTCCTCCCTGATATTTCCAGTACCCAACTGGCACCATACATAGTTATCAAAATATTTTGACTATATTCCCTATGCTTTACTTTACATCCCTGTGACTATTTTGTAACTGCCATTTTGTACTTTTTTTTTTTTATCCCTTCACCTCTTTCTCCCAGACCCTAACCCCTCTCCTCTGTAGCAACCAAGTGTCCCTTCTATGTGTGTATGAGTCTCTTCCAATTTTGTTTCACTTATTTTGTACTTTAGATTCTACATATAAGTGAAGTCATATGGTATTTTACTTTCTCTGACTGACTTATTTCACTGAGCACAATACCCTCTAGGTCCATTAACGGTGTCACAAATGGTAAGGTTCTGTTCTTTTTTTTTTATGACGGAGTAATATTCTGTTATATATATCTCCACCTTTTTACCCACTCATCTGTTGATGGGCATTTGGTTTGTTTCCATAGTTTAGCTATTGTAAATAATGCTGCAATGGTCATAGGGGTGAATATGTGTTTCTGAATTACAGTTTTGTTTTTCTTCAAATATATATCCAGAAGTGGAATTGTTGGGTCATAAGACAATTCCATTTTTAATTTTTTTAGGAACCTCCATGGTGGTTTCCAAAGTGGCTGCACCAATTTGCAAAGCATTGTTTTTTAATCCACTCATCTGCTGATGGGCACTTAGGCTGTTTCCAAATCTTAGCTATTGTAAATTGTGCTGCTATGAACATAGGGATGCATATATCCTTTCTGATTGGTGTCTCAGGTTTCTTAGGTTATATTCCTAGAAGTAGGATCACTGGATCAAATGGGAGTTCCATTTTTAATTTTTTGAAGAAACTCCATACTGTTTTCCACAGTGGCTGCACCAGTCTGCATTCCCACCAGGAGAGTACTAGGGTTTTTTTCTCTCTACATCTTCACTAGCACATGTCGTTTGTTGATTTGTTGATGATAGCCATTCTGACAGGCGTGAGATGGTACCTCATTGTTGTTTTCATTTGCATCTCTCTGCTGATCAGTGACTTTGAGCATTTTTTTCATACGCCTCTTGGCCTTCTGTATGTCCACTTGGGAGAAGTGTCTATTTAAGTCCTTTGCCCATTTTTTAATTGGATTTTTTGTCTTCCTTTTGTTAAGTTGTATGAGTTCCCTATATATTTTGGAGCTTAATCCCTTATCAGATATATCATTGGCAAATATGTTCTCCCATGCAGTGGGTTTTCTTGTTGTTTTGTTGATGGTTTCTTTTGCTGTGCAGAAGCTTTTTATTTTGATGCAGTCCCATTTGTTTATTTTCTCCTTAGTTTCCATTGACCTAGGACATGTATCGGTAAACATATTACTATGAAAGGTGTCTGAGGTTTTGCTGCTTATGGGTTCTTCTAGGATTTTTATGTTTTATGACTTAAATTTAATTCATTTATCCATTTTGAGTTTATATTTGTGCATGGTGCAAGTTGGTGTTCTGCTTTCATTTTTTTGCATGTATCTGTCCAATTTTCCCAATGCCATTTATTGAAGAGACTGTCTTGACTTCACTGCATGCTCTTGCCTCCTTTGTCAAATATTAATTGATCCTACTGGGTTGGGTTGATTTCTGGGTTCTCTGTTCTGTTCTATTAGTCTATATGCCTGTTTTTGTGCCAGCACCAGGCTGTTTTCAGTACAGTATATCTTGTTATCTGGTATTGTGATCCTTCTAACTTTGTTCTTTCTCAACATTTCTGTGGCTATTCAGGGTCTTTTTTGATTCCATATAAAGTTTTGGAGAGTTTGTTCTAGTTCTGTAAAATATGCCACTGGTATTTTAATGGGGATTGCTTTGAATCTATAGATTGTTTTGGGTAGTATGGACATGTTAACAATGTTTTAAAATTTCTTATTGAATCTATTGGGGTGACACTGTCATAAAATTATATAGGTTTCAAGTGTATAATTCTATAGCATATCATCTATATTGTATTGTGTGTTCACCACTAAAAATCAAGTTTCCTTCCATCACCATTTATCCCCCATTTACCCTCTTCTGCCTGTCCCCACGAGCTTTCCCTCTGATAATCACCATACTACTGTGTCTATGAGTGTTTTTTCTTAATTCTTTCATCTATTTCATCCAGCCCCCAAATACCCCTCCAATCTGACAGCTTTCAGTCTGTTCTCTGCATCTATATCTATTTTGTTTGTTGGTTTATACTGCTCATTAGATTCCACATATAAGGGAAATCATATGGTATGTATTTTTATCAGACTGGTTTATTTTACTTAGCATGATACTCTCTAAGTCCATCCATGCTGTTGCAAATGGTAAGAATTCCTTCTTTTTAACAGCAGCATGGTATTCCATTGTGTAGATGTACCACAGTTTTCTAATCCATTCATCTGCCAATGGGCACTAGTTTCCAAATCTTAGTTACTGTAAATTGTGCTGCTATGAGCATAGGGGTGCATATATTCTAACTAGTCTTTTTTTCCAAATATAGTCCCAGAAATGGAATCACTGGATCATAAAGCAGTTACATTTTGAATTTTTTGATGAAATCCCATAGTGGAGGCACCAATCTGCATTCCCACCAACAGTGCATGAAGGTTCTCTTTTCTCTACATGCTCATCAATACTTGTTTGTTGATTTTTTAATAATAGCTATTCTGACAAGTATAAAGTGATATTTTATTGCAGTTTTACTTTGCATTTCTCTGATGCTTAGAGACGTTGAGCATCATTTCATATATCTCTCGGCCATCTGTATGTCCTCTTTGGGGAAATGTCTTTCAGGTTCTTTGCCCGTTTTTTAATTAGGTTGTTTGTCTTCCTGGTGTTCAGTTCTTTATAAGTTTTTGATATTAACCCTTATCTGGTGTATTATTGGTGAATAAATTCTCCCCATCAGTAGGCTGCCTTTTCATTGTGTTGATAGTTTCCTTTGCTGTGCAACAACTTTTTAGTTTGATGTAGACCCATATGTTTATTTTTTCTTTTGTTTCCCTTGCCCAAGGAGATATGTCAGAAACAAATATATCTAAGAGAGATGGCTAAGCTGCCTATATTTTCTTCTAGGAGTTTTATGGTTTCAAATCTTACATTTAAGTTCTTTAATCCATTTTGAGCCTATTCTCGTGCATGGTATGAAAAGGTTTTATAGTTTCTTTTTTTTCCCCCATGTATCTGTCCAATTTTCTAAACACCATTTATTGAATATACCATCTTTACACTTTTTTATGTTCTTGACTCTTTTGCCAAATACTAATTGAACATTAATGTGTGGGTTTATTTATTCTATTCCACTTATATATATGTCTGTTTTTATGCCTGTGTGATACTGTTTTGATCACCAGGGCCTTGTAATATAATCTGATATCCAACTTTGTTCTTTTTTACTCAAAATTTCTGTAGCTATCAGGGTCTTTTGTGGTTTCATATGTATTATCAGTTATTTGTTCTAGTTCTGTGAAATATGCTATGAGTATCTTAAAAGAAATTCTGTTGAACTTATAGATTGCTTTGTGTTGTATGGACATTTAATGATTTTAATTCTTCTTATCCATGAACACAGTATGTGCTTCTACTTATTTGTATCTTCTTCAACTTCTTTCTTCAGTGTCTTATACTTTTCTAAGTACAAGTCTTTTACATCCTTGGTTAAATTTATTCTAGGTATTTTAATTTTTATGATGCAATTGTAAATAAGATTGCTTTCCTAGTTTCCCTTTCTGGTAGTTCATTATTAACATATAAAATGCAACTGATTTCTGAATATTTATTTTGTACACTGTTATTTTACTGAATTTATTTATCAGTTCTAGTAACTTTTGGTGACATCTTTAAGGTTCTCTATATACAGTATCATATCATCTGCAAATAATTACAGTTTTACTTTTTATTTTCTTATCTGGATGTCTTTATTCCTTCTTTTTATCTGATTGCTATGGCTAGGAATTGCAATACTATGTATATATATAAAAGCCTAAGCGACCAGCTGACCGGCCGACCAGCCAGTAGCTATGCTGCACACTGACCACCAGGGGGCAGACGCTCAATGCAGAAGCTGCTGAGCTGTGGTCTCTTGGCAGCAACAGTTCTCAGGTAACGCACCCCGAAACAGACAGGAGGGAGCCTGATTCCGGGGTGTGTCACCTGAGAACTGCCCTCTCGCAATCCGGGACCCCCTGGGGGATGTCAGAGAGCCATTTTCGGCCCGGTCCCCACAGGCCAGGCTGAGGGACCCCACTGGTGCATGAATCTGTCCACTGGGCCTCTAGTTTTAAATAAAATTGGTTAAAGTGGACAAACTTGTTTCGTTCTTTATCTTAAGGAAGAAGCTTTTAGTTTTCCCCATTGAGGATGATGCTGGTTGTGAGTTTGTTGCATATGTACTTCATTATTTTGAGGTATGTTCCCTCATTTGCTGAGAGTTTTTATCATAATGGATGCTGGGTTTTCTCAGATGCTTTTTGTGCATTATTACATAATCATATGATTATTATCCTTTACTTTGTTTATGTGGTGCATCATATTAATCAATTTGCTAATATTGAACAATCTTGAATCCCATAAAAAATCACACTTAAGCCAGGCCAGTGTGGCTCAGTGATTGAGCATTGACCTATGAACCAGGAGGTCACAGTTCAATCAAGAGTTAGGGAATATGCTTGGGTTGCTGGCTCAATCCAACATAGGGGGCATGCAGGAAGTAGCAGATCAATGATTCTCTCTCATCATTGCTGTTTCTATCCCTCTCTCCCTCTCCTTCCTCTCTTAAATCAATAAAAAAAACATATTTTAAAAAAAGAACTTTCATCTTTAAAGAAAAAGTAATCCCACCTGATCATGGTATATGATATTTTTAATGTATTGCTAAATTTGGTTTGCTAAATTTTTGTTGTGGATTTTTGCATTTATGTTCATTAGGGATATTGTTGTATAATTTTCATTCTTTATGGTGTCTTTATTTGATTTTGGAATCAGGATAATGCTGTACTTATAAAATGAGCTTGGGAGTCTTCCCTCCTCTTGAATTTTTTGGAACAATATGAGATAGAAAGGTGTTAGTTCTTATTTAAATGTTTGGTAAAATTCACCTGTAAAGTTATCCAGTCCAGGAGTTTTGTTTGTTGGTAGGTTTTTAATTACTGCTTTGATTTCATTGGTTATAATCAGTCTTTTCAGATTTTATGTTTCTTTTTTATTCAATCTTGGGAGATTGTTTCTAGGAATTTATCCATTTCTTCCAGATTTCCCATTTTGTTGGCATATAGAGTTTTGTAGTATTTTCTTACAGTCCTTTGTTTTTCTGTGGTGTCAGCTGTCACTTCTCTTTCATTTCTGATTTTATTTATTTGGGTCTTCTCTCTCTCTCTCTCTCTCTCTCTCTCTCTCTCTCTCTCTCTCTCTCGATGAGTCTGGTTAAAGGACTATCAATCTTGTTTACATTTTCAAAAAACCAGGTCTTGGTTGCTTTTATTTTTGTGTTGGTTTTTAGACTCTGTTTTATGTATTTCCACTCTGATCTCTATTATTTTCTTCCACTCACTTTGGGCTTTGTTTTTTTTGTTTTGTTTTGCTTATTTTTAGTTCATGTAGGTTTAAAGTTAGATTGTTTATATGAAATTTTTCTTGTTTTCTGACATAGGCCTGCATCTCTATGAATTTCTCCCTTAAGATTGTTTTTGCTGTGTTTCATAGATTTTGGGTCATTTTGTTTTCATTTTCATTTGCTCGAGGTGATTTTTGATCTCTTCTTTTATTTCATGGTTAACCCAGTTATTGTTTAATAACATGTTATTTAGCCACCATACATTTGTTGGTTTTCAGTCTTTTTTTTCTTGAAATTGATTTCTAGTTACATACCATTGTGGTCAGAGAAGATGCGTGATATAATTTCAATCTTCTTAAATTTATTTGTGTCATTTTATGTAATAAAATGTGTGTTATCCTAGAAAATGTTTCATGTTCATTTGATAAGAATGTATATTCTTCTGCTTTGGGTGAAATGCTCTGAAAATATCAATTCTGGTTTAATGTGTCTCTTAAGATTGCTGTTTCCTTATTGATTTCCTGTCTGGAAGATTTATCCATTGATGTCAATAGAGTGTTGAAATCACCTACTATCACTCTGTTACTGTTGCTCTCTCTCCTTATGTCCATCAATTTCGTTGAATATGTTTTGGTGTTCCTATGTTGTATGCAAAAATGTTTACAAGAATTATAGTCTCTCCCTAGCTGGTTTGGTTCAGTGGACAGAGCATCGGCCTATGGACTGAACGGTCCCAGGTTTGATTCCGGCCAAGAGCGCATGCCCAGGTTCTGGGCTCGATCCCCAGTAGGGGATGTGCAGGAGGCAGGCAATCAGTGGTTCTCTCTCATCATTGATGTTTCTATCTCTCTCTCCCTCTCTCCCTTCCTCTCTGAAATCAATAAAAATATATTTTAAAAAAAGTTATAGTCTCTTGTAAGATTGATCCCTTTGTCATTATGTAGTGTCTGTCTTTGTGTCTTAATATAGCATTCATTTTAAAGTCTATTTTGTCTGATTTAAGTATTGCTTCCCCAGCTTTTTTTGCATTTCAATTAGCATGAAATATCTTTTCCATCCTTTTACTTTTTATCTGTGTGTGTCTTTCATTCTGAGGTGGCTCTCTTGTAGACAACACATACATGGGTCTTATTTTATTATTCATTCAACTACCCTATGTTTTTTTGATTGAAGCATTTAATCCATTTACATTTAAGGTGATTATTTATAGACACATATTTATTGCAATTTTATTCATTATGACTATGTCCCTCTTTTTTTTCTTCTTAAATAAGATCCTTTAAATTTTCTTGCAATACTGGTTTGGTGCTAATAAACTTTTTAGCTTTTCTTGTCTGGGAGTCTTTATTTCTCCTTCAATTTTAAATAATAGCCTTACTGTGTAGAATAGTCTTGGTTGTAGATTCTTGCTTTTCATCACTTTACATATTTTGTCCCAATCCTTTTTGTCTTAAAATGTTTCTGTTGAGAAATCTACTGACTGTCTTATGGGATCATCCTTGTAGGTAATTGTCTTTCTTTTGCTGCTTTTAAATTTCTCTTTGTCTTTAAGCTTTGCCATTCTAATTATGATGTGTCTTGGTATGGACCTCTTTGGGTTGATGTTGCTTTCTACTCTCTGTGATTTCCAGGCTTGTGTGTCCTTTTTCTACATCAGCCTAAGGAAGTTTTCAGTTATTATTTCTTCAAATATGTTTTCAATACCTTGCTCTCTCTTTTCCCTCTGGTAGGCCTATGATGTGAATATTGTTATGTTTCATGTTTTCCCAAAGGCCCCTTAAATTGTCATCATTTTTTAAAATTGCCTTTTTTTTTTGTTCCTCTCATTGGGTGCTTTTTGCTACCTTTTCTCCCAAATCACTGATTCAATCCTGTGCTTCATCTAACCTATTATTGATTCCTTGTAGTGTATTCTTCATTTCAGATATTGTATTCTTCATTTCTGAATGATTCTTTTTTATGCTTTCTATGTCCTCTTTTATGCTTACTGTTTATTTTATTTCACACTGAGTTCATCCATTTCTCCCCCCTCCCCATGTTCATTGAGCATCCTTATAACCATTGTTTTGAACTCTGTGTCCGGTAGCTTACTTGCATCCATTTCATTTAGTTTTTTTCCCCCTGAAGATTTCTTGTATTCTTTAATTTGAGGTATATTTCTTTGTCTTCCTATTTTGGCTGCCTCCTTGTGGTTGTTTCTATGTATTAGGTAGATCTGCTATGTCCCTCAGTCTTGATAGGTTGGCCTTATGTTGTAGGTGTTGTCTGGTACCCAGTGGTGCAGTCTGCCTAGTCATGTGACCCAGGTTCTTCAGGAATGTCCGTTGTGTGTTGTGTGTTTCCTCCTGTTATAGTTGAGCTTTGATTACTGTTGGCATATCAGTGGGTGAAATTGACCCTCAGGCTGGCTGGTTACCAGGATTGTACACAACTATAGTGTATGAGCTTATGTACTTTGACTGACCCCACAGAGCAGGATTCAACAGGATCTGGTATATTCTGAGCCTCCCTTTAGTTGTGCTGCATTCAGAGCTAATTGAGTGGTGCATGAGGGGGGGATCCCCTCAGTCCAGACTCCACCTTCTCCAATCTGGGACCCCTCAGGGTTGGACATCCCTCTCACAATCCAGGACCACTGGTTCTTAACTGCTCACCTGCCTGATCACCCCAACTGCGCCCCTGCCAAACTGGTCACCCCCAACTGCCTCCCCCCCCGTTGGCTTGGTTGCCCCTAACTGCCCCCCCGCCAGAATGGTTGCCCCTTTCTGCCACCCTCTGCCAGCCTGGTTACTCCTAACTGCCCCCTGCCAGCCTGTTTACCTCCAATTGTCCCCCCTGCCAGCCTGGTCGCCCCTCACTGGCCCCACTACTACCCTGGTCACCCCTAACTGCACCCCCCTGCCAACCTGGTCACCACCAACTGCCCCAACCCCGCCAACCTGGTCAACCCTCGCTGCCCCCCTCTGCTGGACGGTTGCCCCTCACTGCCCCCTTGCTGACCTGGTCACCCCCAACTTCCCCCTCTGCTGGCTTGGTTGCCCCTCATGACCCCCTGCCAGCCTGGTCACCACCAACTGCCCCCCCCCCCCGCCAGCCTGGTTGCCCCTCACTGCCCCCCTGCCGGCCTGTTTACCCAATGCAGCCTGCTGTTCAGTCGTTTGGTCGTCCCTCACTAACCCCCCTTGTTGGCCTGGTCGCCCTACACAGCCTGTTAGGTTGTCTGTTCAGTTGTTTCGGATGTGACGGCCCCTGGCTCTTTATATATATAGATTTATAATATGTTTTTATTGATTTTAGAGAGAGAGGGAAGGAAAGGGAGAGAGAGACAGAAATGTCAATGAGAGAAACATGGAACGACCGGCTCCTGCATGCCCCCTTTTGGGGATCAAGCCTACAACCCGGGCATGTGTCCCTACTGGGGATTGAACCAGTGACCTCTCGGTGCATGGACAATGCTAAACCCACTTACCCACACCAGCTGGGCCCATTTTATATACTTTATTATTTTTACAAATGAATCTTAGAGAAGATAAAGTTAATTGCCCAAAGTTACCCAACTAGTTAAGAGTACAGCCAAGCTTCAAAAACAAGTCTGTGTAACTCCAGAGGCTATGCTTTTTCCACTGCCTCACAATGCCTACAGGAAGCTACTTTAAGTTCTTGGCGGGCTTTGTCCTTTTTTTAAAAAAAAACAAAAAACCAAAAAAAAACCCACCAAGCTGTTTCCAAATAAATTATAGAACTGAATAGCATAATATTCAATTCTTTCTATATATTTTGGAAGTAGTATTTTCAAAAGGAGTTATGTTTTTGTTTAAACAACCAGGGTTCTATGACTAGAGTATTTCCAAATAAGGGTGTCTTCCAAAAATTATTTGCTTTCTTGGCAGTCTCCATACATTCTTTGTGAATTCAGCTACATTTCCCATCTTCCTTGTTTAGCAAAGAATCATATGTTAGTAACATTTTTTGAAAGGTGTGGCTTGGTAATATTTTTTTCAGATTTGAAATAGCTAGGTTTCCTGGCCTCATAAAGTCAAATTGTGGTGAAGCCAGCTGATAAGTTAAACATTTTTAAATTGACTTATGTTTGGATGTAGCTTTGTGTAGCCATGAATGTGGATATGAGTTAGGAGTGAAAGCTAATGCCTAAATTTTAAGACACAGACATTTAAGCCTTTTCATAAGTATGAGACAAATTCCTTTGTGTCAGAATGTGTTGTTTTTTCTTGACCAGAGCAAAAAACATCATTTTATCATTGTATGATAAAAAAGTGGGTTTAGGAGAACAGACCCTTAATTTTTTTAAATTGGATTCATTGGAGTGACACTGGTTAATAAAATTATATAATTATATAGTTTTCAGGTGTACAATTCTATAACACATCATCTGTATATTGTATTGTGTCTTCACCACCCCAAGTGAAGTCTCCCTCATCACCATTTATCCCCTCTATGCCCTCTGCTACCTCTCCCCAACTCCCCTTCCCTTTGACATGGTGAAGGGATTAAGGGACCCTTACAATATTTACAGCATGTATCACTCTCATACTTCAATCACTGTTGTTCAAAAATATAACTATTTTCTATAGCATCTATTTTAGACTTTGAGCCCCAAGAGCTCTATGATGATAAACTGGTGGGGAAAAACACTAAGCTTCTTCCTTTTTGGGCTCTTCACCTCAAGGCTGTAACATCATACTGATATATTAGGTGGTGCCAAGCCATTGGGAGGTACTGGGGTGAGTAACAGTGATGAGATGACAGACATATAGTTGTTAATTGGAGGTCAATATAGATGACTGCTGAGAGGTCTACTCTCCTGACCGACATGATCCCTTCAAGTCAGAGGTCCCAGGATGCTTTCCCACTGCTGTTGGGGCTCAGGAATCTTTGCCGCCCTCTGTATACAGACCTGTCTGCCAAGGAACACCTCACAAATATTGCTTTCAGGGGTCTTGATGTTTTCTTGCTAGAACTGCTATGAAATAAAGTAAAAGGTCCTGGATACTCTTCAAGAATTTTTTAAGTTTTCCTCTCTCCAAGTTTGGAAGAATCCATTTCTGTGGGAAAGCACAGGACTTGGTTGGAATGTCTGTTAGGAGGCTTCTCCGAAAGGTCGGGGGCCTCTGGAGGGACCTTGCTGAAGGCGGCAGCCCCTACCTTGACTTTTCCAAACAAGTCTGACCCCCTGGGTATTTTACTAGTATCTTTATGTTTAGACTTCAAAATGTCCTTGCTTGAAGGAAGCATGTGTTTTCTCAAGGATACTTACCCTGCTGATGGTATCTAATATATATTTTAGTTCAAGCTGTTGTTACAATAAAAGCCTAAAAGGGCAGGTGAACAAGGTTACTTGGTGGCAAAAGCCAGGTAGTCCCTTAGCCTCTCTTTCACAGAAACATGTGTCAGAGTAATCCATTCATCCATCCTTCAGTGTCTGCTGGTCAGCCCTGGCACATTTCTACTGTGAGGAAAAGCCTTCTACCTCTCTATATTTTAATAGTCCTCTATCCTTGTGGAATCTCTTCCTCTATGAGCTTAGGCTTTTTGAATCATTTAATTCTCAAGCTACTTGTGTTTTTTGCTAAGGTATTTTACCCACCCCCCTCCCCCCCAAGCAATGATAACTGAGTCAGGTAACTACTTGAATGGAGGGAAGAGAGGGGGGGATATATTGAGAAAAAAATTAGTTGAAACCTCAAATTATTATGGCCACTTTATTCATTAGAACCAGTAAATTGCTTTTCTGTAAACTTTTCTCATGACTTAATGAACTTTGATTTGGAGTCCAGAAAGAACTGTGGTATAATGACTTTCATAAAAACCAGTTTAACCCTATAAAAGCTAAGTTCCTAAAAGCCCCACAATGAGAAGTGGGGCCATGATGCTGAAGAAAAGGATGTTCTTATGAGAGTTTCACTTCTTTTTCTCATCATAAAACAACTTCATGGAAGCTGCCTTTACTTACCAACCTCAGCAGCTGGGCTGTCCTCTCCCTTGGTTCTCCTCAAATTCCCCCTTCCAATTGCTCCCTCCTTACAGTTCTGCAGCTCTAGGGATCAACCAGACCTCCTGAGGTAGCTGCTTGGCTGAAGTCTCCAGTAAGACTAAGGGCCATGTCTACAAGGATCTATAGAATCAGTAATTTTCAGATGAATTTATGGTGTTCTAATTATCATTGATACTGATTACAGAGCAGTTAATTGGGTTGCAATGAAATAGTAATTTTCAGACACAAAACCAGTAAGATGGTCAGACATATTGTACAGGAAAGAATGTGGCTCACTAACAGATCAGGGAGTTAAAAGACCTTGTCTCAGTTTATATAAAAAAGTTCATTATGCCGAAACCGGTTTGGCTCAGTGGATAGAGCGTCGGCCTGTGGACTGAGGGGTCCCGGGTTCGATTCCGGTCAGGGGCATGTACCTGGGTTGCGGGCACATCCCCAGTGGGAGATGTGCAGGAGGCAGCTGATCGATGTTTCTCGCTCATCGATGTTTCTGGCTCTCTGTCTCTCTCCTTTCCTCTCTGTAAAAAATCAATAAAATATATTTAAAAAAAAAAAGTTCATTATGGAAGAATGTAATTAAAAGTCACCTCTGAGACAAAAACCACATGATCATATCAATTGATGTGGAAAAAGCATTTGACAAAATCCAAAACTCTTTTTTGATAAAAACTCTTAGCAAAGTCATAATAGAGGGATTATACCCCAAAATAATAAAAGCCTTATATGACAAACCTAAAGCCAACATCATACTCAATGGGCAAATACTAAAACCATTTCCCCTAAGAAAGAACAGGAACAAGACAGGGATGCTCACTTTCACCACTCCTATTCTACACAGTATTGGAAGTGCTAGCCATAGCAATTAGACAACAAGAATAAATAAAAGGATCTAAATCAGAAGCCAAGAAGTAAAACTGTCATTATTTGAAGATGACATGATATTATACATAGAAAACCCTAAAGACTCCATAAAAAAAGGACTAGATTTAATAAATGAATTCAGCAATGTAGCAGGATACAAAATTAACACCCAGAAGTCTATGGCATTCTTATACACCAATAACACAAGGAAGAGAAACAACCCAATCAAAAAAATGGGCAATGAACCAAAATAGATACTTTTCAGAAGATGACATACAGAAGGCCATGAGACATATGAAACCATTCTCAAAGTCACTAATCATTCGAAAGATGCAAATCAAAATGACAGTGAGGTACCATCTCACACCTGTCAGAATGGCTATCACTAACAAATCAACAAATGACACGTGCTGGTGAGGATGCAGAGAAAAAGGAACCTTCGTGCACTGCTGGTGGGAATGCAGACTGGTGCAGCCACTGTGTAGAACAGTATGGAGTTTCCTCAAAAAATTAAGAATGGAACTCCCATTTATACAGTGATCCCTCTTCTAAAAATATATCCCAAGAAATCAGGAACACCAATCAGACAGGATATATGCACTCCTATGTTCATAGCAGCATAATTTACAATAGCTAAGATCTGGAAACAGCCCACGTGCCCATAAGTAGATGAGTGGATTAAAAAGAGGTGTTACATCTACACAATGGAATACTAAGCTGCTGTACAAAGGAAAGAACTCTTACCATTTAAAACAGCGTGGATGGACCTGGAGAACATTATGCTAAGCCAAATAAGCCAGTAAGAGAAAGATAAGTATCACATGATCTCACTCATTTGTGGAATATAATGAACAACATAAACTGATGAACTAAAATAGAACCAGAGCCATATTGGTAGAAGCATTGAACAGACCAGACCATCAAACCTCAGAGGGAAGGCAAGGGAGGGTGAAGGGGCGGGTAAGAGATCAACCAAAGGACTTGTATGCATGTTTATAAACATAACCAATGGACACAGACAATAGTGGGGGTGAAGGCCTGTGTTGCAGGGTGGGCGCGGGCTGGGAGAGGTCAGTGGGGGAAAAGGGGGACATGTTTAATATTTTCAACAATAAAGAATTAAAAAAAAATTTAAAAAAGTCACCTCTGTGTGATATCTTAAGTGCAGAGTTAATATTCAAATAAATTGCAAAAGACTTACCAGCTGTTTGGTAACTCTAAGAAAACAGTAGCATTGATTGATAAGACAGTGCAGTATCATAATTGTCAGCCTGAGTTCCTAAGCTAGCTAGTTCTATCACTTATAACAGTGGTTCTCAACCTTCCTAATGCCGCGACCCTTTAATGCAGTTCCTTACGTTGTGGTGACCCCCAACCATAAAATCATTTTCGTTGCTATTTCATAACTGTAATTTTGCTACTGTTATGAATCGTAATGTAAATATCTGATATGCAGGATGTATTTCCGTTGTTACAAATTGAACATAAGTAAAGCATAGTGATTAATCACAAAAACAATATGTAATTATATATGTGTTTTCCGATGGTCTTAGGCGACCCCTGTGAAAGGGTCGTTCGACCCTCAAAGGGGTCGCGACCCACAGGTTGAAAACCGCTGACTTATAAACTGTGGGCCTTGTTACTTTTCCTATCTGTGCCTCAGTTTCCTTACCTGTAAGATGGGATAATAGTTTTACCTACCTCAGGGGGTTGTTATGAAGCTTGAATGAACTAATATGTGTAAATCACTTAGGATGGTGCTTGGCTCCTAGTAGGTATTATATATTAGTTGTTATTATGAAACTATCATTACTTTGGGGAAATATCTCAGTGACATATTCAGAGAAGATAAATGTGTATGTGAAGATTAATGGACATCAAAAGAAAGCCTGTAATTATCTAACAACTGAGGTAATCACTTACTCACTTGTTCAACAGCCAGGGAAACCGTGGGTTCATTAGACAGTGTAATAAATTTAATAGTAGTATGTTTGAAAGATGTAATGTGCTTCAGATACCTCTTTTAAAAATACATGATTATAATGTCTATGCTTATACTTTACTAGAGGCTTATACTTTACAAATTTATGCACCAGTGGGGTCCCTCCACCTGGCTGCAGGATGGGGCCAAAACCGGCTCTCCAACATCCCCCGAGGGGTCCCAGATTGCAAGAGGGAACAGGCCAGGCCGAGGGACCCCACCAGTACACAATTGGGGCCAGCGAGGGATGTGGGAGGTTGGCCAGCAGGGAGGAACTGCGGGAGAGCTCCAGGGTATGTCTGGCCCATCTCACTCAGTCCCGATCAGCCGGACCTTAGCAGCAAGCTAACCACTGGTTGAGGCATCTGCCCCCTGGTGGTCGGTTCACGTCACAGCAAGCAGTTCAGAGGCCTTAACCTTAACGTATTATTAGCATATTACGCTTTGATTGGTTGAATGGCCAGCCGGTCTACCAGACACTTAGCATATTAGGCTTTTATTATATAGGATAATGTGATAAGAAGAGATTAAAATGAGGAGGGAGACATAAAGTACTCAATATAACTAGTAATCAAAAAATAAAAATTAAACCATCAATAAAATACCATTCTTTCCCTATTGTCAATGACTAACCAATTCTACCCATTGATGAGTGAGTATGTTTTGAAATGTTATTCTAATACATTAATGCCATTTGGAGAGTTAACCTGAAAAAATATTCCAGGATCTCTTTCCCTTTGAGACAGCATGGATGCACCTGGAGAGTATTATGCTAAGCAAAATAAGCCAGTCAGAGAAAGACAAGTATCACACAAATTCACTCATATGTGGAATCTAATGAACAAAACAAACTGATGAACAAAATAGACCCAGAGACATAGAAGCATGGAACAGACTGTCTAACCTTAGAGGGAAGGTGGCGGGGGAGGGGGGAGGAAGGGGGGAAGGATGGGAAGAGATTAACCAAAGAACTTGTATGCATATATGCATAACCCATGGACACAGACAATAGTGTGGTGAAGGTCTGGGGTGAGAGGCAGATGTGAGTTAGAGGAGGTCAATAGGGAGAAAAGGGGTAATATTGAATACTTTTAACAATAGAGATTAAAAAACAGTCATGGAGATGTAAAGTACAGCATAGGGAATATGGTCACATTCAGCCTCAGATGCATGTTCCAGGCCAGAAAAAGGAAAAGGAAACAGCAAGGGGACCCTGGAACTGCATATATGAAGCAAACAAATGTTGCCTGAAGCCTCCAATAAATTTTCTTTTACATCTCATTCATCTGGAACTACATCCCATGGTTATCCCTAACTTTAAGTTTACCTTGGGAAACATTGGCATTTATCTGGGAGCATTGCTATAGTGGATAATGTGATATTATCCACTATATATGATACAGTGGAGTAATTTGAATTTTTGTTTATTTTTAATATCTTTAGATTAAATGATAAAACTATATTCTTGTTGTAAAATGAGTTCAAATAATAACAAATGTATTCAATTTTTAAGATAAAGAATACACACTCCCTTCTTCAATACTGCTCCCCCAAGAAAACTGTTAACACTTTGGGGAATAGTCTTGCAAACACCCTTCAGTGCTTCAGTGTTTCTCTAGTAAAGAAGATGGGTAGAATGCATATTAGAACTGTGTTTCTCTAGTAAAGAAGATGGGGAGAATGCATATTAAACTACGAACAGGGCTTGTTACATCAGGTGTTACTTAATATAGTAAAAAAAGTATAAAACAAAGCAGCCACTCACTCATTATCTTGCTCAAACAAGACTAAAGCATTATATACCAAAATGTTAGCAATGTTTACATTTTTGTGGTAGGATTCCAGGTGTTCTTAATCTTCTTATTTATAATTTTCTGTATTCTCCAAGCTTTCTAACAGTGAACATATACTACTCTCATGATTAGATAAGCAGCAATTTCTAAACAAAAGTGTACAGATGTTTTATTCTGCTGTGATTAAAACAGCAAACATTGGAAAAGGAACCACTATGTTCATCAATAGAGAACTGATTAAATAAATTATGGTACATTCATACAATGTGACATAAATGCTTTTAAAAATTAAATACATTTAAATGCATTGCCATAGATAATGTTCAAGTTATATAAAGTGAAAAAAAATTCAGAACACTAAGATCCCATTTATTCTTTTAAAATATAGACAAATTTGGCCCAGTTGATGTGGCTCAGTGGTTGAGCATCGACCTATGAACCAGGAGGTCACGGTTCAATTTCCGGTCAGGGCATATGCCCAGATTGTGGGTTCAATCTCCAGTTGGGGTAGGGATATGTAGGAGGCAGCCAGTAAATGATTCTCTCTCATTATTGATGTTTCTATCTCTCCCTCTTCCTTCGTCTCTGAAACCAATAAAAAATAAAATAAAATATAGACAAATTTGGACAAACAAATATCCTTATAAGCACTGAAGCACTGAAGGGTGTTTGCAAGACTATTCTCCAAAGTGTTAACAGTTTTCTTGGGGGAGCAGTATTGAAGAAGGGAGTGTGTATTCTTTATCTTAAAAATTGAATACATTTGTTATTATTTGAACTCATTTTACAAGAATATAGTTTTATCATTTAATCTAAAGATATTAAAAATAAACAAAAATTCAAATTACTCCAATAAAGTAAGTCTCCAAAGGTCTGTTTTTGATAGACACTTTTGCTCCTATTGGGTGGTGTGGAGCATTTGCAAGGTATGGTGATATATGAGATGTTGCCCTCCACAACTTCAGAAATGCGCTGCTGCATAAATGAGTTGATATAGCATGTGGGTATCAGTGAGGAAAGGGATTGCAGACTAAGGGAGGGTGGTTGCAGATTAAAGGATGGTTTGCATTTAAAAAAAAAGGCAATTCCAAGCTTTAAACACCATAAGACAAGCCTTCAGGAAGCAGCAGCCAGATCCTTTTCCTTGGTGGTCTTGGTGGATATTACACGAATATTTGCTTTACCTCTTGCTTGCCCAAAAAGCTCCTATTGTGGTTCTGCAAGCTGTTGGTAGCCTTTCACAGGCAATTTTTCTTTCCTGGGAAATAGTGACAGATGACATTTTGGAGCACAACACACATGGTCCCTGTTCTCTTTCTGCAATCAGAAGGCCCATGATTAGCCCTCAGAAACAACTGCAATATATATATGTATACACACACACACACACACACACACACACACTGAGTGGCCAGATTATTATGACCACCTGATGTTTGTAGGCAAATTAGCTATAATTTCACACTGAAGTTGCTAGAGGGCCAGACCATTATAAATAGGGAAGCAGGTTGTTTACCACGACAGTAGAAGTGATTTTTTTCTGAAGATATGGGTAAACATATTTCATAGAGGAAGGGAGAGAGAGATAGAAACATCAATGATGAGAGAGAATCATTGATCAGCTGCCTCCTGCATGGCCCCTACTGGGGATCAAGCTCACATGTGCCATTGACTGGAATCGAACCAGAAACCCTTGAGTCCACAGGCCAACACTCTACCCACTGAGCCAAACCAGCCAAACCAGGAGGGCTGCATGCTCTCCTTTTGGCAGCTCTTTTTACACTCCTGATTTATATGGTTTATTTAATTAAAAGTATGAAGAATTTTCCTTTTTCAAAATCTTTCCCACATTCTGATTCCTAAAATTCAGGCCTCAAGGATTTCTCCATCTTCTCTTCTAATCTCCCAAGGAAATCTGGATGCGGCTCCTTTAACTTCTCTCCTTTCCCTCTAATGCTAGCCCCTTATGAGAGTGAGAAGTCTATCATTTAAAAAAGGAAATTCATCTAAATGTATTGTCATAGATCAGTGGTTCTCAACCTTCCTAATGCCGTGACCCTTTAATGCAGTTCCTCATGCTGTGGTGACCCCCAATTTCATTGTTACAAATTGAACATAATTAAAGCATAGTGATTAATCACAAAAACAGTATGTAATTATATATGTGTTTTCTGATGGTCTTAGGCGACCCCTGTGAAAGGGTCGTTCGACTCCCAAAGGGGTCGTAACCCACATGTTGAGAACCGCTGTCATAGATAATGCTCAAGTGATGTGAAGTGGAAAAAAAACAAGTTTATTTCAGTTTCTGTTTTCTTCTTGGGCCACTTCAGAATCAGATATGAAAATTAATGAATATACTAGTATACACAAAGTGCTTAGGAAGTCATTAAAGATATGGGCAATGGAGTGTAAATTCTTATAACATTACTAGAGGCCTGGTGCACAAAAATTTGTGCACTCGGTGGGGGGGGGGGTCCCTCAGCCTGGCCTATGCCCTCTTGCAGTCTGGGACCCCTCAGAGGATGTTCACCTGCTGGCTTAGGCCCACTACTTGGGGGATCTGGCCCAAGCTGGCAGTCAGATATCCCTCTGGCAGCCCGGCAGCCCTCGGGGGATGTCCACTTACCAGCAGGGAGCAGACCTAAGCTGCAGTTGGACATCCTTAGTGCTGCTGAGGAGGCGGGAGAGGCTCCCACCACCACCACTGTGCTAGCAGCCATCAGCCTGGCTTGTGGCTGAGCAGAGATCCTCCTGTGGGAGTGCACTGACCACCAGGGGACAGCTCCTGCATTGAGCATATGCCCCCTGGTGGTCAGTGTGTGTCATAGTGACCAGTCATTCCCAGTCGTTCTGCTGTTAGGGTCAATTTGCATATTACCCTTTTATTATAAAGGATATCTGTACATATTCTTTTGGAAATCAGCTAGGGGGTTCTGGGGCTCTAATTAATATTGAAATGGATTGCCTTTCGATTCAACATTAGGAATGAAAAATTCACACATATGTACTACTATTTGTAATACCTTAAGCAATAAAATTTAAAAAAAATAAAAATTCACACCATGAAGTGGAAATGCCAGCCATGGTCGATGCTTCTCTTTCCTTCTTGCAGGGTGTGTCAGAGGACCTGCTGATCTCTCTCTCTCTCTCTCCCTCAGAAAGGTCAGTGGGATTATCTAAGTGGAGCTTCTTTATCTACCATCGTCAGCACGTGGCCACTCACTCTGTCCTCCAGGTCACCATCTTTCTAGACCCACCAGGTCCACTTTCTGGAAGAAAGAGCCCTCTCACACTGGGGGAGTTTCACCATCTAGAATTCGGGCAAGCAGAGGCCCAAGGCTATATGGCTAGTGGCCTGACAGCCATCAACCAGTGCAAGGTTGTTGCGTTTTGCAGCATCAATGAGAACAAGATTTAGAAGGGCTTCTATTGCTGGGGACTCTCAGAAAAGGCCCCAGCCTGGAGTTCTGATCCTGCATTACTGAGCTGCCTGGTCGTCCTTTATCATCTGCGCAAAGCTGGATCTTTGGGAGTTGGGAGTAGCTATGGAGGAGAACCAGCGGCTCCTGCATCTGCAGGAGGGGGAGGGCTTCCTTCCCTTCCACTGGGAGACATCTACAGCTGTTACTGCCACCCCAGGACCCAGACACAGCTCCGCGCTGCACCACCTCACCTTTCTGCTGTTCCCGCAGGGACTTTATTGAACTCACCTTTTGAATTAAGTGCTCCCTGGACCTGGAGGCTAAGACAGCAGAATTCTTGCATGTGCAGCCCCGCAGAGGAGGAACCTTTCTCTCCAGCTGGCTGTGGATGTCAGAGGCCTCACTGGAGGCCAAGGCCGACCCTGGACACAGGCCACCTGGTTGTCTTGGACCCCATACCTTGGCTGCATGACTTCCGCTAGTCAGGGGCACTCTGTGCTAGTTGTTTTTTTTTCACCTACAATGTGAAACTGCTCATTTAGTTCAGGAGGGAGGCATGTTTTAAGGCTGGAATGAAATAGAAAATCTATAAAGTTTTTAAAAACTAAAAAGATACTAATGTAGTTTAGTAAAATTTGCTTCTCAACATTTTTTTTAACAAAAGTTTTCAATGTGAAACGTTTCCCCCATTGAAAACTAGCAATCTCCTTTTATGCCTCCTGAAAAAAACAGCTCTATGAAGGTTTGCGTGGTTTGTTAAACAAACATACAAACATATCTAGAAGACCCATCTATGGCAGCAGCATTCAGGGACTAGGGCAAGCCAAGCCATGAAATCACACTCTGTGTCATTTGGGATGCTGTTGTGCCTGACTTGCTAAACCAAACTGCACAAGCGTTTTGTTAAGCTCTCTACGGTACTGGCTTTTTTTTTTTTTTTTTTTTTTTAATATGTTTTGCCCTAACCGGTTGGTTCAGTGGATAAAGCGTCGGCCTGCATACTGAAGGGTCCCAGGTTCGATTCCAGTCAAGGGCATGTACTTTGGTTGTGGGCACATCTCCAATACGGGGTATGCAGGAGGCAGCTGATCGATGTTTCTCTCTCATCGATGTTTCTCTCTATCTATCTCCCTTCCTCTCTGTAAAAAACCAATAAAATATATTTAAAAAATATGTTTTTATTGATTTCAGAGAGAGGAAGGGAGAGGGAGAGAGAGAGATAGAAACATCAATGATGTGAGGGAATAATCACTTGGCTGCCTCCTGCCTGCCCCCTACTGGAAATCTAGCCCGCAACCTGGACATGTGCCCTGACCCAGAATTGAACCATGACCTCCTGGTTCATGGGTCGATGCTCAATCTCTGAGACACACCGGCTGGGCTGTACTGGCTTTTGAGTAACCATCTCCCTTCATGTTCCATATTCATTTCTGATATCTTTAAACAATTATCATTTTCAGAGTTTTGGACAAAGGGAAACAATGCCTTGGCTCCAATATCAGTTCCCTTTATAACACTAAACACGTGTCACAACTAGAGTCTTAGTTCATCTTTTCTCCCTGAGGACATAGGTACTGAAAAGAGAATAGGATATCTCACTGGTCTCACCCAGGGGATATATGGTTGAGAATATGATATGATTAATAAGACCACTTGGGTATATGATGTTGTGGCAGTGTGGCCACAGAATTTTGATTTATTCCACAAGCCATTTTACTATTCTATTACTTTCCCCTTTTTAAGTTATAGTTATATGGCACCACAACATTAACAATTTTTATTCAATTTTAATTTTTGACTGTCAGAAAATCCAAGCTTTAATGCACTGATATGAATCATTCCAAGTTGTTTTGCTCCTTGGGACAACATAATAGCCAGATCTACAAGTTCCTAGTCTGGTTATTAATGTAATTTAGCCAGCCAGGCAGAGATCCAGTCCATTGCTCAGCCATTGAACCCCAACAAGAAGCTCATTTTGTCAGTTATAGTAATTTTGTCTAAAGGTTTATAATTTGAGTAATGCTTTTTTAACAGACTAGTTTTTTACCCTGCACTTGGAAAGTATGTCTGGAAAATGGAGATATTATGGAAAATAGAGAAATAAAAGTAGGGAAAAAGGGGGATCATCTTTAGATGAGTTCACCATGTTTGCCTCCAGTTCTGTTTTTAGCATTTGACTGCACGATCTGTTCAAGCCCAGATAAATGATTGCTTCCCACAGGTCACCATCATTCTTTCCGCTCATCTCAAAGCCATTCATCATCGTCTCCAAAGTGTGTTTTGACTTACGCTGTACTTTGAAAGGATACACCCAAGGTGGGAGGTGAAATATTATCAGAGACTAGACACAAAAATTAAATATTTGGCTTTGTTCATGGATGTTCCCCAAATCAATTATGTATATTCATGCTTCTGCCATATGCCATGCCATTCCTTTTGTATAAAACACCCCTTGTTTTTCATGAACAACTGGTTAATTCTCCAAAGTACTTTGAGATTCAAATTGTCACTTTTGTTAAAATGTCTTCCTTGACTTCCCCCCCATAGATAATAAATAATCCAACGATTCCCATTTTGTAGCACTTCCCGTTAGGCAGAAAATGTACTTTGTTGAAATCATTATCTTTCATGACTATCCCCAAGTCATTATTTAATCCTGACAACTGCTTTATGAGATAGACATTAATCCAATCAACCACAAAGGGAACTGTCTCTTTTAAGAATTTAAGTAACTTCTTTTTTTTTCTTAATTAAATCTTTATTGTTCAGATTATTACATTTGTTCCTCTTTTTTCCCCCCATAACTCCCCTTCTCCCAGTTCCCACCCCACCATCCGCCCTCACTCCCCACCCACTGTCCTCATCCATAGGTGCACGATTTTTGTCAGTCTCTTCCCGCATCTCCCTAAGTAACTTCTTGAGACTACGAAATTAGTACATGATAGAGGCAAGATTTGAACCCAACTTCTGTGGTCTATTTATTAAGTCCCTATAGCACTGTTTCCCAAAAAGTGGCACATAAACCACTGCTGTTATGAGAGATGAATTGGGATGATGCATGAACATCTTGACACGAATGACTTTCAATCTATTCATTTTTGTGCAATATACAGAGAATAAGAAAACAAATCAATTGTCAGCATTTTGGAAAATTTGCTTCATATTTATTTAGAAGGAATAAAACCTCTTTGTTCACCTCCCAGATCATTCCTCTCCAACCCTCCTCAGAAGTAACCACTATCCTAAATGTAGCAATGATCATTCCTTTACAAGAGTTTAAACTACTGCTGTGTACATATTTATCAATATACAATATGTAATATTGTTTTGCATGCCTTTAAACTTTATATAAATAGGGCACCATCTGTGTTCTTTTCCACTTTGTTTTGTTCATGAAATACTTTGTTATTGATACACATGGCCTTTGTTCCTTCATTTTTAGTGCTGTAACCATTCCATTGTATCAATTTCAGGTTTATTTATACATTCTCCTCTTTACTGATGTATAAATTACAATGTTTTATATTACAAACTAGAGGCATGGTGCATGAAATTCATGCACTGGGGAGTTGGGGTTCATCAGACCAGCCTGCCCCCTCTCATAGTTCGGGAGCCATCAGGGGATGTCCTACTGATGGCTTAGGCCCGCTCCCTTGGCCACAGAGGCTCAGAGCAGGCGCCCTGTGTGTGTGTGTGTGTGTGTGTGTGTGTGTGTGTGTCTGCTGGGCACCTGTCCCCAGCTGCGCCACTGAGGCTCAGAGCAGGCACCCCTCTGTGTTGATCTCTCAGGCTCTGGGCTGCGCCTGCGTGTTGTTCTCTCAGGTTCAGGGCCGCACCTGGCTCCTCCTCCTGAGCTGGTCTTGACCATTACAAAGTCCTGACCTCATTTTCATTATATCCTCCTATCTAATAATAGACAAACATGGTAATTAACTGTAACTTCGCTACCCTTCCCATGGGCTAATCAGGGCAATATGCAAATTTACTGCCAAACTAAGTTGGCAGTTAACCGCCAACAAAGATGGCGGCTAATTTGCATACTGCAGGCAGGATGGGACAGCGCCATCCTGCCTGTCCCGCCGTCATCCAGGCCTGCTATCTGTGACCCGGGTGGCTGGAGAACTGTGTGCGACCAGACCCAGGGCTCGAGGGCGTGACCGCAGCGATCTGCCACTGGCCAAGCCCCCAACCGACCCTCCTGCAGGAGATTGGGGCTGGTGGGGTGACCTTAGCGGTCCGCCAGCACTCATGCCCCCAACTGGCCCTCCTGCGGGAGATTCAGCACTGGATCCGGGCTTGCTGTGTCTTGGGAGGGGTGAGAGGGGCGGGCAGGGCAGGCGGCAGCAGGATCTGAGCAGCCGCTCACCCCAACCCGGGATCTGGACCTGCCGTGTCTTGGGCGGGCTGGGTGGGCAGAGCTAGCAGCAGCGTGATCCATGAGAGGGCACAGGTTGGGCTGAGGGACCCCCCTTCCCTGCCAGTGCACAAATTTTTGTGCACGGGCCTTCTAGTATATATATAATCCCTCATTTAACATTCCTGTGCATGTCTCTTTGTGTACATGTGCTAGATTTTTCTCTAGGATACAAAACACAAAGCAGAATTGCCAGGACATCGGTTATATGAATCTTCAACTTTACAAAAGATTATAGTGTTGCTCTCCAATATGAATCAATTTACATACCCACCAGCAGTTTATAAGAATTTTCTTTTCTCAGAATCCTCAACTAACTTCTTAGTTTTAGCTAGCCTTATTAGTGGGAAATGTTATTTCATAGGTTATTTTTAATTTATATTTTCTGATATTAGTAAGGTTGAATATTATTTCATAGGTTTATTAGCCATTGGATATCTTCCTTTGTGAATTGCCCATTTTGTCTTATAGAATTATTTATTTTAAAACTTACATCCAGCAAAATTCATTTTTTCACATATAGTTTTATGAGTTTTGACAAATGCATAGAGTTGCATAATCACTACCACAAACAAGAGATAGGCCTTGATGCCCCTTTGTAGTAAACCCTACTCAGATTCATAATCCCTGGAGACAAATTTATTTTTTTCCAATCGTTTTGTCTTATCTTAAATGTCATATATATGGAACTATACAGTATGTAGGTTTGTGATGTCTGGCTTCTTTCATTTAGTATAATGTGTTTACAATTCAACCATGCTATGTTTTTTCAATAGTTTTTTTTTTGTTGTTGTTGTTGAGTAGCATTCCTTTGTATGGATGTACTACAGTGTGTTTACCCATTTCCCAGTTGGAGCATTATTTTCCAAATGTTGAAACTTATAAATAAAGATGCTATAGCCTGGCTGGTGTGGCTTAGTGGATTGAGTGTTGTCCCATGGACCAAGAAGTCCCAGGTTTGATTCCTAGTCAGGGCACATGCCCAGGTTGCGGGCTCAATCCTCAATAGGGGGTGTTCAGGAGGCAGCTGATTGATGTGTTTCTCTCTCAATGTTTCTATCTCTCTCTCCCTCTCCCTTCCACTCTATCCAAATATCAATAAAAACATTTTTTAAAAAGATGCTGTAAAAATTGCATATAGATTTTTGTGAGGTATATTTCTTTATTTCTCATGGGTAAGTACCTAGGAGTGGAATTGCTGGGTCATATGGTGGGTATATATTTGATTTCATAGGAAATTGCCAAACTGTTTTCCAGAATGGCTATGCCATTTTGCACTTCCACCAACAATGTATGTGAATTCAAGCTGTTTAACAACCTTACCAGCACTTGATATTAGAAAGTATTCAACATAAGACACTGGGGGGTAGGGGAGGCCAGGAGATTGTCAAGGGCGGGGGAAAAAAAAAGGGACACATATGTAGTACCCTTTGTAATACTTTAAGTAATAAAAAATAAAAAAAAGAAAAAAGAAAATAGTATACAAAGGTAAAAAAAAGAGAAAGTATTCAGTTTTTCTCCATTAAGTATCATGAAAACTGTAGTTTTAAAATGAATTTATTTTATTCGATTAATTAAATTCATTTTGAAGTTTGCTATTATTTTTATTTTAAATGTTAGTTGGATTTTGTCAAGTGGAGTTTCTCCATTTATTGAGATGATCATATAGCTTTGCTTCTGTAGTTTTTGATCTGGTAAGTTACATTGATTTTTCTCCCCAAATGTTGAGCCAGCTTTTCATGTCTGAAGTAAACCATCTTGATAAAAATGTATTATCCATTTGATATGTGGCTGAATTAAATCTGAGAATATTTTGTTGAGGATTTAGGTGCCTGTGTTTATCAGGGATTTTGATGTGCAATTTTCTTTTAATGTGTTTGGTTTGGGTATTAGGGAAATGCTGGTCTCATAAAATGAGTTAGGAAGTGCTCTCTTCAATTCTACTTTCTATAAGGGATTTTATGAAATTGACATTATTTTTCTTTAGACATTTGTTAGAATTTGTCATTGACACCATCTGGGCCTGGAGCTTTCATGTCATATTCTTTTTGGCTTTTTTATTTTACTCCATGAATTGCTTGTTCATATTATTTATTCATTTTCTATTAAGTTCACAGACTATCTTTTTGACTTGTAGATGTTCTCAGTGGCTCAGTCTCCCCAATTAATTTCTTGTTTGATATTTAAATTTAAAAAATATTTTCACCTTCCACAATTTCTTTTTTTTTTTTGATGTCTTCTTTTTTTATATATATATATATATATTTTATTATTATTAGTTAAGGTATTACAAATGTGTCCTCATCCCCCCCATTAACCCCCAACCTCCCCCCACACACACAAACTCATGCTCCCATCCCCCCGTTGTCCATGTCCATTGGTTTGGCTTATATACATGTATATAAGTCCTTCGGTTGATCTCTTCCCCTTACCCCTGCCCTCCCCTACTTTCCTTCTGGGGATTGATAGCCTGATCGCTGTTTCTCAGTCTTTGGGTCTGTCCCTTTTCATCAGTCTATGTTGTTCTCTATAATCCACAAATGAGTGAGATCATGTGGTATTTATCTTTCTCTGACTGGCTTATTTCACTTAGCATAATGCTCTCCAGTTCCATCCATGCTGTTGCAAAAGGCAAGAGTTCCTTTTTTTTTACCGAAGCATAGTATTCCATTGTGTATATGTACCACAGTTTTCTAATCCACTCATCTGCTGCTGGGCACTTAGGCTGTTTCCAAATCTTAGCTATGGTGAATTGTGCTGCTATGAACATAGGGGTGCATATATCCTTTCTAATTGGCGTTTCTGGTTTCTTGGGATATATTCCTAGTAGTGGGATCACTGGGTCAAATGGGAGTTTCATTTTTAGTCTTCTGAGGTAGCTCCATACTGTTCTCCACAGTGGCTGCACCAGTCTGCATTCCCACCAGCAGTGCAGAAGGGTTCCTTTTTCTCCACATCCTCTCCAACACTTGTTGTTTGTTGATTTGTTGATGATAGCCATTCTGACAGGTGTGAGATGATAACGCATTGTCGTTTTGATTTGCATCTCTCGTATAATTAGTGACTTTGAGCAGGTTTTCATATGTCTTTCTGCCTTCTGTATGTCCTCTTTCGAAAAGTGTCTATCTAGGTCCGTTGCCCATTTTTTTATTGGATTGTTTATCTTCCTTTTGTTAAGTTTCATGAGATCCCTGTAAATGTTGGAAATTAAACCCTTATCGGTGGTATCATTGGCAAATATGTTCTCCCATGTAGTGGGTCTTCTTGTTGTTTTGTTGATGGTTTCCTTTGCTGTGCAAAAGCTTTTTATTTTGATGTAGTCCCATTTGTTTATTTTCTCTTTAGTTTCCATTGCCTTAGGAGCATTATCAGAGAAGAAATTTCTTCGGCATATGTTTGCGATTTCGCTGCCTGTGGATTCCTCTAGTATTTTTATGGTTTCCCGTCTTACGTTTAAGTCTTTTATCCATTTTGAGTTTATTTTTGTGTATGGTGTGAGTTGGTGATCTAGTTTCATCCTTTTGCATGTATCTGTCCAGTTTTCCCAACACCATTTATTGAAAAGACTGTCTTGACTCCATTGTATGCTCTTGCCTCCTTTGTCGAATATTAATTGGCCATAGTGGTTTGGGTCGATTTCTGGGGTCTCTATTCTATTCCATTGATCTATATGTCTGTTCTTGTGTCAGTACCAAGCTGTTTTAAGAACAGTGGCTTTGTAATACAGTTTGATATCTGGTATTGAGATCCCACCTACTTTGTTCTTTCTCAGGATTGCTGCAGCTATTCGGGGTCTTTTTTTATTCCAGATGAATTTTTGGAACGTTCGTTCTAGATTTGTGAAATATGCCGTTGGTAATTTAATGGGGATTGCATTGAATCTATAAATTGCTTTGGGTAGTATGGGCATTTTGATGATGTTGATTCTACCAATCCATGAACACGGTATATTCTTCCATCTGTTTATGTCTTCCTCTATCTCTTTTTTCAGTGTCCTGTAGTTTTCAGCATATAAGTCTTTTACCTCCTTAGTTAAGTTTATTCCTAGGTATTTTAATTTTTTTGGTGCAATGGTAAATGGGATTGCTTCTGTAGTTTCACTTTCTGTAAGTTCACTATTGGTGTAAAGAAATGCCATGGATTTCTTAGCATTAATTTTGTATCCTGCTACATTGCCGAATTCATTTATTAAGTCTAATAATTTTTTGATGGAGTCTTTAGGGTTCTGTATGTACAGTATCATGTCATCTGCAAATAAGGACAGTTTTACTTCTTCTTTTCCAATCTGGATGCCTTTTATTTCTTCTTCGTGTCTGATCGCAATGGCTAGTACTTCCAGTACTATGTTGAACAGGAGTGGTGAGAGGGGGCATCCCTGTCTTGTTCCTGTTTTTAGGGGGAATGGTTTTAGTTTTTGCCCATTGATTATGATGTTGGCTGTGGGTTTGTCATATATGGCTTTTATTATGTTGAGGTATGATCCCTCAATTCCTATCTTGCTGAGAGTTTTTATCAAGAAAAGGTGTTGGATTTTGTCAAATGCTTTTTCCGCATCAATTGATATGACTATGTGGTTTTTTTCTCTCAATTTGTTTATGTGATGTATCACGTTTATTGATTTGCGGATATTGTACCATCCTTGCATCCCTGGGATAAATCCTACTTGGTCATGGTGTATGATCTTTTTGATGTACTGCTGGATCCGATTTGCTAGGATTTTGTTGAGGATTTTGGCATCTATGTTCATGAGGGATATTGGCCTATAATTCTCTTTCATTGTATTGTCTTTATCTGGTTTTGGGATTAGGGTGATGTTGGCTTCATAGAATGAGCTGGGAAGTGTTCCTTCCTCTTGGATCTTTTGACATAGTCTGAGGAGGATAGGTTTTAGGTCTTCCTTGAATGTTTGGTAAAACTCCCCTGTGAAGCCATCTGGCCCCGGGCTTTTGTTTGCTGGAAGCTTTTTGATTACTGCTTCGATTTCCTCCATAGTTATTGGCCTATTGAGATTTTTAGATTCTTCCTGGTTAAGTTTTGGAAGGTTGTATTTATCTAGGAATATGTCCATTTCCTCCAGGTTGTCTAGTGTGTTGGAGTAGCGTTGTTCATAGTATTTTCTAAGAATCCTTTGTATTTCTATGGGGTCTGTTGTTATTTCTCCTCTTTCATTTCTGATTTTGTTTATTTGGGTCCTCTCTCTTTGTTTCTTGGTGAGCCTGGCTAGAGGTGTATCAATCTTGTTTATCCTTTCAAAGAACCAGCTCTTGGTTTTGTTGATCTTTTGTATTGTTTTTTTGTTCTCTATGTCGTTTATCTCCGCTCTGATCTTTGTTATTTCCTTCCTTCTGCTTACAGTGGGCTTTTTTTGTTGCTCTCTTTCTAATTCTTCGAGTTGTAGAGTTAGGTCATTTATTCTCATTGTTTCTTGTTTCTTGCAGTAGGCTTGTAGAGCTATGAACTTCCCTCTCAAGACTGCTTTTGCTGTGTCCCATAGGTTTTGGATTGTTGTGTTTTCATTGTCATTTGTTGCCATGATGTTTTTTATTTCTTCTTTGATCTCACTGGTGACCCAGTCGTTGTTTAATAGCATGCTATTTAGTCTCCATGTGTTTGATTTTTTTGGATTGTTTTTGTTGTAGTTGATTTCCAGTTTTATGCCTTTGTGGTCTGAGAAGATACTTGATATGATTTCAATTTTCTTGAATTTGAAGAGACTTTGTCTGTGACCCAATATATGGTCTATCTTTGAAGATGACAAATGTGCACCTGAGGAGAATGTATATTCTGTGGCTTTGGGGTGAAATGTTCTGAAGATGTCAATTAATTCCATCTGATCTAGTGAGTCATTTAGGATTGATGTTTCTTTGCTGAGTTTCTGTTTAGAGGATTTGTCCAGTGGCGATAAAGGGGTGTTTAGGTCCCCTACTATGATTGTATTGCTGTCAATCTCTCCCTTGATCTTCTCCAGAAGATTTCTTACGTATTTGGGTGCTCCTATATTGGGTGCATATATATTTACCAGAGTTATTTCTTCTTGTTGGACTGCTCCCTTTAGTATTATGAAGTGGCCTTCTTGATCTCTTTTTATGTCCTTCACTTTGAGATCTAATTTGTCAGATATAAGTATTGCTACCCCGGCTTTTTTTTCACTTCCATTGGCCTGAAAAACCTTTTTCCATCCCTTCACCATCAGTCTGTGTGTGTCTTTTTTTCTGAGGTGGGTTTCCTGTAGACAGCAGATATATGGGTCATGTTTTCTTATCCACTCATTTACCCTATGCCTTTTGACTGGGGAATTTAATCCATTTACATTTAAAGTTATTATTGATAGAAACTTGTTAGTCGCCATTTTCGTTCTTTACCGCTGCATTCCTTCTTTGTTTCCTGTTTTTTCTATTTACAGCAGACCCTTTAGCATTTCTTGCATTGCTGGTTTGGTTGTAATAAACTCCCGTAGACCATTTTTGTCTGTGAAGCTCCTGATTTGACCCTCAATTTTGATTGATAGCCTCGCTGGGTATAGTATTCTTGGATTCAGACCCTTCCTTTGCATGACTTTGTATATTTCATTCCATTCCCTTCTTGCCTGATGTGTTTCTGTTGAGAAATCGGTCGCTAGTCTGATGGGGGATCCTTTGTAGGTAACTTTCTGTCTCTCTCTGGCTGCTTTTAAGATTCTTGCTTTGTCGTTGGTGTTTGCCAATTTAATTATTATGTGCCTTGGTGTTGGTCTTTTCGGGTTCATTTTGTTTGGGACTCTGTGAGCTTCTTGGATTTGTGTGAGTTTTTTCCTCCCTATATCAGGGAAATTTTCTGTTACTATTTTTTCAAACAGGTTTTCTATTCCTTGCTCAGTTTCCTCTCCTTCTGGCACCCCTATTATTCGGATGTTGTTTCGTTTAGCATTGTCCCAGAGTTCTCTTAGGCTCTCCTCCTGCTTTTTAATTTTTTTTTCTAGAAGCTGTTCTGTTTGGGTATTTTCACAATTTCTTTATTTAATAATTTTTCCAGTGATGTCCCAAATTGAAAAGAAGTCCTTAATTTTGATATTATCAGATTAATCAGTGTTTTCCTTTATGGTTCATGCTTTTCCAGTTTTTTGTTTGAGAATTCTTCCCTGTCTTGAGGTCACAGAGATACTTTTGTATATTGTTTCTTATTAACATTGTTGTTTTGCTGTTCCTGTCTAGATCTTTAGTCCACCTAAAGTATGTCTTTGTATATGGAGTTAGGTAGGGTCCCAATCATATTTTTCTTCTGATAGTGAGGTGATTTCCACAACACCAGATATTAAATAATTTATTTTTTCCTCCATTGATCTGTTTTGCTCTTCTACTCTATTAGTCTATTATTCTCTTTTTTTTTTATTTTGCATTCATCGGTTGATTCTTTTTTTAAAAAAATTAAGTCTTTATTGTTCAGATTATTACAGTTGTTCCTCTTTTCCCCCCCATAGCTCCCCTCCACTCAGTTCCCACCCCACCCTCTGCCCTTAACCCTCCCACTGTCCTCATCCATAGGTGTATGATTTTTTCCCAGTCTCTTCCCACACCCTCCACACCCCTTTCCCCCTGAGAATTGTCAGTCCACTCCATTTCTATTCCCCTGATTCTATTATATTCACCAGTTTATTCTGTCCATTAGATTATTTATTCACTTGATTTTTAGATTCACTTGTTGATAGATGTGTATTTGTTGTTCATAATTTGTATCTTTACCTTTTTCTTCTTCTTCCTCTTCTTAAAGGATACCTTTCAGCATTTCATATAATACTGGTTTGGTGGTGATGAACTACTTTAGCTTTTTCTTATCTGTGAAGCTCTTTATCTGACCTTCAATTCTGAATGATAGCTTTGCTGGATAAAGTAATCTTGGTTGTAGGTTCTTGGCATTCATCACTTTGAATATTTCTTGCCACTCCCTTCAGGCCTCCATAGTTTCATTGAGAAATCAGCTGACAGTCATATGGGTACTCCCTTGTAGGTAACTATTTTTCTCTTGCTGCTTTTAAGATTCTCTCTTTGTCTTTTGCTCTTGGCATTTTAATTATGATGTGTCTTGGTGTGGTCCTCTTTGGATTCCTTTTGCTTGGGGTTCTCTGTGCTTCCTGGACTTGTAAGTCTATTTCTTTCACCAGGTAGGGAAAGTTATCTGTCATTATTTCATCAAATAGGTTTTCAATATCTTGCTCTCTCTTCTTCTGGCACCCCCATAATTCAGATATTGGTATGCTTAAAGTTGTCCCAGATGCTCCTTGCACTATCCTCATATTTTTGTATTTTTTTTTCTTTTTTCTTTTCCACTTGGGTGTTTTTTGCTTCTTCATATTTCAAATCTTTGACTTGATTCTTGGGATCCTCTAGTCTGCTGTTGGATCTCTGTATGATATTCTTTATTTTAGTCAATGTATGCTTAATTTCTAGTTGGTCCTTTTTCATATCCTCAAGGGTCTCACTAGATTTATCAAGGGTCTCAGAAAATTTATCGGTGGTTTCTAGAGAATTCTTGAAAAACCTTAAAAGTGTGGTTTTGAACTCTATCCAGTAGTTTGCTTTCCTCCATTTCTGTCATTTGTGACCTGTTTGTTTGTCTTCGCATTTTGGCTGCTTCCCTGTGTTGATAGAGTGGCTTTTCGTGCTAGATGTCCTATAGGGCCCAGTGGCTCAGTCTCCCCAATTACCTGAGGTGGACACTCTTGGTGGGCTGTGTGCACAGTCTTGTTGTAGTTAAGCCTTGATTGTAGTTGGTATCACTGGGAGGAATTGACCTCCAGGCCAATTGGCTGTGAGAATCAGCTGTGTCTATAGTGGGAGAACTTCTGTGCTGGAGACATCCTTATGGAGCAAGACTTGCTTCAGTGAGGTTTTGGAGAGAACCAAGATGGTGGCATAGGTAAACACCTGAAATTGCTGCCTCACACAACCACTTCAAAAATACAACTAAAAGACAAAATGGACATCACCCAGAACCATAGGAAGGATGGCTGAGTGGAAATTCTACAACTAGAAGGAAAGAGAAAAGCACACTGAGACTCAGAGGAGGTGCAGAAGTAAAGTGCAGAGGAACGGAGGTGCATGCAAAAAGGGCTGGCAACTGAGGATGCAGTTGTCTTTTTCAAGTGGGAGGGAGTCTCAAGTTCCCGACTGCTCTGAACTCCAGTTCCGGGCGAGTTTCTGGTGACCCAGACTCTGGACTGTCTGGCAGCAGGTGGAACTCGAGGGCGGCTTTCTCTCAGAGGTGCTTTCAGCAATTACCGCAGGACACAGAGACCGAGGGCCTCTTAGGGCAGGGCTGAGGATCAGCCATAGCTGTTTGCTCCACCCTGTTGATTCCCTGAGACCCCGCCCCACCGAAGCTGTGAGCAGAGGCTTTTGCATATGAATGACCTGGCCCTTTGCTATCTAAAATTACCTAACAAACTGCAGCTGGGTCAGAAAGACCCAGAATATGCAAAAGAAGGCCCAAGGCCCCAAAGCAGCTTGCATTGCTTCAAGCTGGGCCTCATCTGGAAGCATGAGGCCCAAACCCCAAACAAAGAAGAGGAATCTGCAGATCTCTCCATAGCTCCTAAATTAGCACCTCCTTAGATCCAAGAGCCAGTGTATCCAGTGGTCAGAGTGGGACCATCCAGATTACAACTCCTCACATCCATAAGGGACACACTCAGGGGGCAGACTCAGTGAGCACCAAAGCCCCACTGAAGCAAGTCTTGCTTTATTATTCTCTTTTAAAAAAATATGTTTTATTGATTTTAGAGAGAGGCAAAGGGAGAAGGAGAGATATATGAATATTGATCAATTGCCTCCTGTAAGCACCCTGACTGGGGACTGAACCTCCAACCTGGGCATGTGCCCTGATCGGGAACCTAACTGGTGACCTTCCTGTGCATTATATGGAGCTAACCAACTGAGCCACACTGGCCAGGGCTAGTTTATTATTCTTGATGCAGCCATTATCATTTCCTTTATAAAGTTGACTTAGCGATTCATAAACATTTATTTGTCAATATAAACTGTAGATCAAATTAATTATTTCTCAAAAAATTCAACTGAAATATTAACTTGTCTCTCTTCCATAATAGAAAGTAAGGCAGGAAAGAAAGAAGGGAGAAAAAAAGAATGAAACTCTTTAGTAAACTAGAAATAAAAGAAACATTTGTATTATTAGAACTAAAAGTTGTCCCATCCAACAGCACAGACTATTTTTACATGTATTTAAATACTATTGTATTCTTCTATATCTTTTAGTGGATATTTTCTCCATAAAGGCATAAGTAACTTTTATGTTTACATTATTTATAATTTTTTTGTTACTGTGACTAGTCTCGCATTTGATTGTCTTTTCTAGCGGGTTATTATTGGTATAAATAAATATACTTTTTGTAGGTTGATATTTTAGCTGGCAACATTGCTGAATTATCTTATTAATTCTAATACTTCAGTTTGTCTATTGAGTCTGTTGCCTTTTAAAGGGAGATTATTATATTCTATGCAAATAATGACAGTTTTATCTTTTTCTATCTAATTCTTACATTTTAATTATTTTATATCAATTGATCAATGCTGACAATAATATATTAATAATAGCAGTAATAGGTGAGAGTTATGATAATTTTTCTGATCTTAAAGAAAATTAAGCTAAAGTTTTTCTATCAGTTATAATATTTAGTATAGGTTTTAAAAAATATATAACCTTTAACACGTTAAGAAATGTTTCTTCTATTTCTAGTTTACTAAAGAGTTTCATTCTTTTTTTTCTCCCTTCCTTCTTTCTTTCCTGCCTCACTTTCTTTTATGGAAGAGAGACAAGTTAATAATATCTATCTTTTATTGTGAGCTTATGTTCTTGGGACTACGCTATACATTTTACATGCATTGTTTGTTTTCATTCTCACAACCACCCCTAAAAATACTATTATTAATCTTTATTTTACCCATGAGGAAATAGAGCCTCAAAGAAGTTCAAATGAATACATGTCCAAAGAATGATGTAAAGCCAGTACTCAAACTTTGGTCAGGCTGACTTCAAAGGCAGAATTTTAATGAAATGCCAACAGGAGGCATTCTTAAATACCTGTTTTTATTAAGCCTTAATTATTTGCAGTTACCTCTTTAGGTCCTTATTTACTTCTTTCTATTTACACTGATTATCTTCAAACTTGAGTAAGCATCCTCTCAGGGATGACCAGGACTTCTGGTTTCCTTGATCAGCTTTATTTCTCTTTTCCACTGAGCTCTCCTTTCAATCTCAGATTTTTTCATCATTTATGAAGCTCTAACTACCTGCACATTAATTGGCAAGAAGGGGTTAAATCACCTTCTGAGGAACATTTGAGGTCTTGTTCCCAGGCATTGCTGTCAGTTTCACTCAAATAAACTCATAAAAATTCTCCAAAAAAAAAAAAATCAACTTCAGAGTTAAACATTCCTCATACTGGGCAGGATCCAACTTTTTACAATTAAAACCAAAAGTTGTCCACAAGTCAGAAAATTGTTTTGCTTAATAATCTATTTTATATTTTTAAACATTTTATTTTAGAATAATTATACCTTTACAGAAAGTTGTAAAAACAATATACAGGGAAGACTTATGTACTCTTTACCCATCCTGTATAACTATAGTGCAATATCAAACCAGGAAATTGGTAAGAGTATAATCCACAGAGTTTATTCACATTTCACCAGTTTTTGTGCACTCATTTGTGCATGTGTGTGCATGTATGCAGGTGTGTAGTCCTATTCAGCTTTATCACATGTGTAGTTTTGCATGACTGCTACCATACTCAACATACAGAATTTTCCCAGAACCCCCTCATGGTAACCTTTTATAGCCACATCCCTCACCTTGCCCCTTACCTTAACTGCTAGCAATCACTAATCCGTTATCTATTTCTAGTTTTGTTACCTCAATAATAACATTTAAATGGGATCATAGTACACGACCTTTGGGACTGACTTTTTCATTCAACATAATTCCCTGGAGCTTCATCTAGGTTGTTGCATGTGTTAACAGTTCATTACTTTTTATTGTTAAGTGTCTTCTCATTATATAGATGTACCACAATTTGTTTAACCATTCACCTGGTGAAAGAGATCTTGTTTCCAGTTTTTAGCAATTATGAAGAAAGGTGCTATGAATATTAGTGCACAGGTTTTGTGTGAACATAAGTTTTCATTTCTCTAGGGAAAAAATATTTGAGTTCAATTGGGTATCTTTTTCTTTTCCTTTTAATTGAATTTATTGAGGTGACACTGGTTAACAAATTTATATATGTCTCAGTTGTACAATTCTATAACACATCATCTGTACATTGTATTGTGTGTTCGCCACTCCAAGGCAAGTTTCCATCCATTTATCCCACCTATATCTTCTACTCCTACTCCCCCTGGAAATCACTACACCATTGCCTGTGTTGTTGAGTTTTTTCTCTTTTTTTTTTTCTTTTTTGCTCAATCCCTCCACAGCACCCATACAGGCCAACCCTGACAGCTATCAGTCTGCTCTCTATCTATGAGTTTGTCCCTATTTTGCTTGTTAGTTCATTTTGTTCATTAAATTCCACATATGCGTGCAATCATATGGCACTGGTCTTTCTCTGACTGGCTTATTTCACTTAGCATAATGCTCTGCAGGTCCATCCATGCTGTCGAAAAGTTAAGATTTCCTTCTTTTTTATGGCTGAGTAGTGTTCCATGGTGTAAATGTACCACTGATTTTTTTTTATCCATCCACCTACCGATGGCCACGTGGGCTGCTTCCAAACCTTGGCTATTGTAAAAAACCTTCAATAAACATAAGGTTGCATATACTCTTTCAAACTAATGTTTTGGGTTTCTTTGGATAAATTTGAGAAGTGGAATGACTGGGTCATAAGGCCATTCCATTTATTTTTCATGAAACTCCATATTGCTTTTCTCAGTGGCTGCACCAGTTTGCATTCCCACCAACAGTGCACAAGGGTTACCTTTTCTCCACATCCTCACCAACACTTTTTTGTTGATGCAAGGGGCGCAAAAGAAAAAAATAAACAAATGGGATACATCAAATTAAAAGGTTTTGCACAGCACAGTAAACCATCAACAAAATGAAAAGACAACCCACTGAATGGGAGAACATATCCATTGATATATTTGATTAGTGGTTAATATTTAAAAGTCATAAAGAACTTATAAAACTCAACAACAAAAAAACCAATCCTATTAAAAAATGGGCAAAGGGCCCTAACCGGTTTGGCTCAGTGGATAGAGCGTCGGCCTGCGGACTCAAGGGTCCCAGGTTCAATTCCGGTCAAGGGCATGTACCTTGGTTGCGGGCACATCCCCAGTGGGGAGTGTGCAAGAGGCAGCTGATCGATGTTTCTCTCTCATCGATGCTTCTAACTCTCTATCCCTCTCCCTTCCTCTCTGTAAAAAATCAATAAAATATATTTTTAAAAAAATGGGCAAAGGATATGAATAGACACTATCCAAAGAGGACATACAGACAGCCAATAGATATATGAAAAGATGCTCAACATCACCAGTCATCAGAGAAATATAATTAAGACCACAATGAGATATCACCAGACACCTGTCAGAATGGCTATCATCAATTGGGTATCTTTTTTTATATACATTAATATTGAAACTCAACAAATATTTTCCTGAAATGCTTCAAACATAGTTTTTCTTCTTCAGTCTATTAATGTAGAAAATTGCATTCTGTTTTTAAGCTATACTAGAAAGGTAGGTTGTATCCATATTGTGTCATTAAGTAAAGAATTTGTGCTTACTTCACAAAACAAAGTGGAACACTAAAAGATTTATGAGAAAAGTAATATTGGATATGGATTAATCTGGTCAAAGTGTGTAGGGTGCATGGAAGTGGTGAGACCCAGAAGATAGATAACAGGACCAGGTGAAAAAAAAGAGATAATTTTTATAGTGAAAATATTGGGTGCACAAGAATAGGAGAGTCCTATTCTAATCCCACGTTCTTCACCAAGCTAGTTATAGATTCAGCATTCGGTATGTCATTTAATTTTTCTTGACTTCTGTACCCTCATCTGCAAAATGAATGATTTGGCCTGGACCTATACAACCATTAATGCTTTCAAATGTACAGTTGTATAATTCTAAACAATGAAGGGATTGTCAGGTTATTATTCCAGTGGGAAAGAAATGTTTTTGGACCTGATAGGTACCTTGAAGGTAAAAATCTATTTGGCTCCACCACTGATTGAATGTAGAACACAGAAGGAGTTGTCAAGAAGACTTCAATACTTCAGAGCTTAATTCCAGAAAAGCAATGAATGCTATTAGTTCAATGGAATTGGAACTCATCAAGATAAGTTATTTTTTTATAAGATAAGTCCTTGGTGGAAGGACTTGGTAAATTTAATTTTGGATGTTTTGTTTATGGATAAGGTAGCTGTGTTGTATAACTCCTGGAGGCAATATTTACATGGTAGTTTATGTCAATGGCCCCCTTCACTTCTGGAGTTATATTGTACAGGTTTGTTTGTTTTTAATGATTTTATTGATTTTGAGAGAGAAAGGAAGGAACAAGGATAGAGATATGGAAACATCAATGATGCGAGAGAATCATTGATTAGCTGGCTGCTGCATGCCCCCTACTGGGGATCAAGCCCTCAACCCAGGCATGTGATCTGACTGGGAATTGAACCGATGACCTCTTGGTTCATGGGTTGATGTTCAACCACAGAGCCACACTGCCTGGGTATATCATACAGTCTTTTTTAAAAAATATTTTTTTATTCATTTCAGAGAGGAAGGGAGAGGGAGAGAGATATAGAGACATCAATGATGAGAGAGAATCATTGATCAGCTGTCTCCTGCACACCCCTTAATGGGGATTGAGCCTGCATCCCGGGCATGTGCCCTTGACCAGAATTGAACCCAGGACCCTTCAGTCTGCAGACTGATGCTCTATTCCCTGAGCCAAATCAGCTAGGGCTATCATACAGTCTTAATATCCATACAAAACCGTCTCAATTCTGGACATCTAGATGGGCATGTCCAAAAGACAAGTAGATAGGAGTCTGGTATTTGGGAAGGAGGATACCTGGGAAATGATATATTGGAGTTATCATGGTTAGGTGTTCTTTATACAAAGAACCATATATTGAGAAAGAAATGCATTATGTGAATATAAGCAAACACTTAACTGTAATCAAATGTATGATTTAGTTGGATTCTTCAATATACCTATATTCAAATATTACAAATGTTTCTCTTGTAGTAGTTAGGCTGTTTTTTATCTCATTATATGCATAATGTTGCATAAAAATTTTCTTACTGAATCTTTTATAGACTAATTATAGATTCCTCAATTCTCTAAAAATCAGGTGATTCTAAAATCAACGAGAAGTAATATGCTTGCAAGTCAAGCATTTGGTTAAAAATGAAAAAAGAAATGTATTGCTCAACAGATCCTTACAAAAGTTTTACTCTTACAGAAAGACATTTGGTTATAAAAATGGGTAAAGATTCAGATGTTCTTATCTTCTTTAGATAAAATGAGGTATTCTTCCTAAATTGTATTTATTAGGTATTCACTGTGCACATTGTGGTCATAAATCTTTCTGGTTGATGGTTAGTCTGTTTTTTAAAAGTTTTATCTCCAGGAAGGATGCCAGACTGAGACTAAATTATGAGGCATAAAGTGGAAATTTACTATTGAGAGGACCACCTGTGTTACTTCTGAGTTAGTCCAACAGAACTTTGTGTACTCTTACTGGGGGGATACATGGTGTGAATGAGTAACTCAACTATATGAACAAAACAGATATTTCTAAACCTATATTTTCTAATTAGTGTTGACCTTTTAAAGTCAAAGTGTGGTTCTTGGGAGATTTGTTTAACCATCTACTTAGTAATTAATGAAATATTTAGGTATTGAGTCAGTATATGAACCAGGCAGGAAAATGAACTTGTTATATTGTAAATACAGCTTATTTCTGATCAACTTATATTATCCAACTTAATCACACTTACATCTAGAAACTGACTTTTTTCAGTTTCCAAAAAGGAATCCACCCTCAAAGAACTAAAATTTACCACCATTATTTCTCTGAATCAAAACAATGATCCACAGACTGTGAAGGCACTCTTGAAGTCAAGGGCCATACAATTTTGAAATAATAAGAGCATAGGCTTGACCCAAATTAGTCTTTTGAAGGACTGTTATGCTTATAAATAATGTAACATTATTTGGTTATAATACTTGCATAGTTTTGTGGAAAGAACATGAAATTTGTATCAGACAAACCTGATTTCAATTATTGATTGTACCTCTTAAACAGATGTATGAACATGGGCCACTTGTTTATTTTATTTCATTTTTTTCCTCAAAACTTTTAGCATGGTAAAATACACACAACATAAAATTTACTATTTTAATCATTTTAACATAGTATTAAGGACATTCGTATTGTTATTTAACCACCACTATCTTCCATCCCTAGAACTCTTTTCATCTTGCAAAACTGAAACCCTGTACTGAATACCTCCCATGACTCCCTCCCGTAAGCCTGTGGCAACACCCATTTTACTTTCTTGTTTTCTGTGTCCTGTTTTTATTGTTTGCAGCAGAATGCCCAACATAGAACATAATCACAAATATCTGGCTGTGCAAAAGAGGATAGTTCTTAGTACACAAAGGAGACACGATTTCGTTTATTTTTTAATTTCTTAATTTTTATTTATTTGTTTATTTATTTATTTTTTATTTTCTTTCTTGATTAAGGTATTACATATGTGTCCTTATCCCCTCATCGCCCCCCACCCCGCTCAAGCCCTCACCCCACCCCTTAGTGTCTGTGTCCATTGGTTATGCTTATATGCATACAAGTCCTTTGGTTGACCTCCCCCTTCCCCCCACCGCCCCTGCCTTTCATTTAAATAAATACACACAGCTCAGTCCTGTAAGCACCTGGGCTCTAGGTCTGTGTAACGGAGCAGCCCTGCCTGTGGAACCACGAAGATATCAGGATTCCCCTCCCCACTATAATCAATGCAGGGAATCCGGGTGCCAGTGGTCATGATCACATAAACCCCAGTGTAGAGTCCTCCCCAGCCCTCTATACATGATTATAATTTAATGAGATCATTGCTTAGAATTCTGATTAACCTACCATGTCAGTCAATTTCTTCTGCCTGTTTTCTAATGATAAATAGTCCATGCAGTGTTTCTTCTGGTAATGACCTTCCTCATTTATAATGTCTTATACAACCAAAGAGGAAACACCTCATCTTGTATATTATTTTGATACTAATTATGTGGTCAACCCAAACTTTCTGGTCTGCAGCCTTTTTCCCCAAGCAGTCTTCTTCCTGAATGGCAGTTCAGGAGTCAAGTGCTGAGCAGACCTGCTACACCTCATTTCAGAAGGGTTATTAATCTTGAAAGCACCACTTGAGCTCTCTCCTCTCTCACATTCAGGTTGTACTGCATTATCCTGCACTGCTTTTTCAGGGAGATAGAGGGAGAGAGAGAGAGAGAGAGAGAGAGAGAGAGAGAGAGAGAGAGAGAGAGAGAGAGAGAGAAAGGTGAAAGAGGAGGAGGAGTGGGGAAGAAAATGAAAGTTTACATGGGAAAAATCCTGAATCACTGTCATCACCAGAAGTTTATGTGTTTAAATGAATGGTTTAAAACCTTTTGGGCATCAGGGACTGGAGCATCTATGAAATTTTGTAGAAGCTATAGCTCCTCTCCCAGGTTTGTAGTCTACAAGAATGATCTTCCATCATGAAGTTCAATCACATCATCAGACACATGATCAATCACATCATGAGTCTGATTGGAGAATCATGTTGTTAAAATATCTGACTTATCTTACAGTTGGTTGATTTCCTAGTGTTCCACTTGGGACTTCCCTCTCTCCCCACTTTCCCTGGGTGTGCTCACTCATTCCTCAGGCATCAACTGCCCTCTCTATGAGTAGTTACCTTCTTCTCTCCCTAGTTGGGAAACTCATGAAAGTTATAAAACCTCTATCAAGAAACTCACACATATATGTAAATTCCCGTTTCTTCTCCTCCTCCTCCTCCTCCTCCTCCTCCTCCTCCTCCTCCTCCTCCTCCTCTTCCTTCTCCTCCTCCTCCTCCTCCTCCTCCTCCTCCTCCTCCTCCTCCTCCTCCTCTTCCTTCTCCTCCTCCTCCTCCTCCTCTCTTCTACTCCAGAATGCTACATTTTTGTTCCTGGATAGTATTATATCTTGATTTCTCCCAATCTAGTAAAGCTTTAGTCAGCCAGACCTACTTTAAAAACCAAAAAAACCACAACAAAAAAACAAAAACAAAAAAACAAAACACAAAAATCCAGCATCATTGAGATATAATATGCATACCATAAAATGTATCTATTTTATTTAAATGTAATGTTTGATGGCTTTTATTAGATTTAACAAATTGTGTAGCTATCATTTTATTTTCAGGTTTAGAACATTTTCGTTATCTCAATAAAACCATTCCTGCCCATTTACAGTTAATCTGCTTTCCCACCCCTAGCTCCAGGCAATGCCTCTGCTTTCTGATCCTATAAATTCACCTATTCTGTACAATATGTGGCACTTTGTGCCTGTTTGCTTTTACTTAGCATATTGTTTTGGAAGTTCATCCACACTGTATGAGGTATCAATACTTCATTCCTTTCTAAGTCTGAATAATTCCATGGTATGGAAATACCACATTTATCCAGTCATCTGTTGAAGGAAATTGGGATTCTTTCTAAACCTGCTCCAACCTCAGGGAGTGTTCATCTGTTGTTCTCTCCACCTGAAATTGTCTTCCCTGGGATAGTATGTGCCTTGTGCCCTCATTTCCTTAAAGTCTTTCCTTAAACATCACTTTTCAGTGATCTTTTCCCGAACTACTCTATTTCTTTTTTTTAAATATATATTTTTATTGATTTTTTACAGAGAGGAAGGGAGAGAGATAGAGAGTTAGAAACATCGATGAGAGAGAAACATTGATCAGCTGCCTCCTGCACATCTCCTACTGGGGATGTGCCCACAACCCTGGTACATGCCCTTGACCGGAATTGAACCTGGGACCCTTCAGTCCACAGGCCGACGCTCTATCCACTGAGCCAAACCGGTTTCGGCCCAACCACTCTATTTAAAGTGGTATCAAGTATTCCTTATTTTGCTTTCTTGCTGGTGTTATTTTCTCCCATCACTTTTTACCATGTGACATACTGTCAAATATCAGCTCCAGCTGTAGGGTTTTTACCTTTATTGTTCAGTTCTATAAACTCAGTGCTTAAAACAGTACCTAGCATATTGTAGGTGTCCAAAAATATTTCTTGAAAGAATGACTAATTTTATTCAATGTCAGTGCAGTCGCATGCTCAGGTCAATGGTCAGAGAAATTATAATAAAAGGGATGGGGAAGAGAGATGAATGTGAAGGGAGGAGCCTCCCACAGAGAACTTCCTCTATGTATTACCCTGGAGACCTGCTGATAAGGTCTACAGATCAGTGAAAGTATGAAAAGGAAAATTGATTTCCAGTTACATGAGGCAGAATCACAGAATCTGGTTCAGATTAAAGGTCACTTTTACTGAGGCTTACTCTCAAAGTAGATCAGCAGATCAAAGGATACAAATGAGATGAAAAAAAACAGCAGGGTTAACCAGGCTGCCTGTGGCCTCCCTTGGATCTTTCACAGACATGCCCTAATTTCTGTAGACTAGGCATTCCACAGAGAAGGAAATACCTACCAGGTTTGGGAAGGTATGACTTTGGGCTTGCTATATTTCACACTCTTCCTGCACTCATATTTGGCACCCAGAGACATTTTATTCTATATAATAAAAGCCTAGATGGCGTCATGCCCTTGCGTGACTTCGTCACAAGATTGACGCCACAAGATGGCTGCCACAAGATGGCTATGTGCATAGCAGAGGCGGGGCCAGTGGCTGCTCCGCACAGTGAGGCCTGCGGGTCCCGTTGCTCTGTGCGGCATGGAGGAAGCTGGTCCTGGCGTCTTGGCTGCCTCGAGTGGAGGAGGCAGGTCCCGGTGGAGGAGGTGGGTCGCGGCAGGGGAGAGCAGTTGTGGGCGATCAGGCCAGCAGGGGAGGGCAGTTGGGGGCAATCAGATCAGCAGGGGAGGGCAGTTGGGGATGATCAGGCAAGTAGGGGAAGGTAGTTGGGGGTGATATGGCCAGCAGGGGAGCAGTTAGGCGTCAATCAGGCTGGCAGGATAGCAGTTAGGGGTTGATCAGGCAGGCAGGCAGAAGTGGTTAGGGGCAATCAGGCAGGCAGGCAGGCAGGCAGGTGAGCAGTTAGGAGCCAGCGGTCCCGGATTATGAGAGGGATATCTGACTGCTGGTTTAGGCCCAATCCCGCAGGGATTCCCCAAGGGGTCCCAGATTGGAAAGGGTGCAGGCCAGGTTGAAGGACACGCCCCCCCCATGCACAAATTTTATGCACCGGGCCTCTAGTACTTCTATAAAAGGCAAAATTTCCCCTACTTCCCCTGATTTATGTGCTAGAGCCTTGAAGTTCTAGGTGTGCCAGCACTGGGGCAATCTCTGATTTTTGTACCCATACTACACAATCTAAAAATTTACCATGTTGGTCCTCATTGGGGCCTCCTTTGGTCATGTCCTGCCATAGCCAATAACACTAGTTACAGCTGATGTGTGATATCATACTGGCAAGAGCAGCAGAAGAATGGCAGCATGGACTCAAAATATAGGAAGAATAGCTTTAAGAGACTTCAGCCAACATTGTTGAAACAAACCATCTATCTAATAATAGGATAATATGCAAATTACTCAGGATGCCATCACATAACGACCAAACAGCAGGGACCTGAGGCTGCATGGCACCTGGCCTGGGCAGGGGACCTCAGGTGGCGCCCCCCACTCAGTGGGGCTTGATGGGGACCTCAGACCACACCCCTGCCTGGCGGGGTTTGACGAGGGACCTCAGGCCACAGCCTCCACCCCTGTGCCGGGCCAGGGGACCTGAGGCTGTGCACCTCGCCCAGAGGGGCTTGATGGATGTGGGGCCGGCTGGGTCTGGGTCTCCTATAATTTCAAGGCACGTGTGGGTGGGCAGTGACTTGACTCTGGGTCCTGAAGCGTGCCCCAGACTCTGACAGGAGGGAGATTTTTATATACATTTTACTAATTTTCTTTCATCTCTGACACTTTTATTATAGAGAAAGGGCAAATAGCAATATTAAAATATTTCCTCTAATTAAGTCCCTTTTAATGTGCACAAATTTTGTGCACAGGCCACTAGTAAAGCTATAAACTTGGTGGTTCAATTCATGTCCTTATGTGAGATGAAAAGGTGGAAGAAGAGTCAGTCAGAGTTCTTGACTATTGTTTGTGGGAGAATATGATGTTAAAAGACATAGGTTCATGGGAATAGAAACATAAGAAAAAGAAAGGACCATCTACAGTTTGGGGAGTTTTTCACTAAGAAATTATAAGACTGATCAAGAAAGTTCTGGTGCCAGTTCCCTGTCCATTGCTCCCTTCTCAGTGTTAATCCTGCTAGTGGGGACCTTTGGCATGACTCAGAAATTACAGTCAGAAGGCAAGTTGCTGCCATAGAAAGAAAGGTTGGATATGATAAATCCAGAATTATTTGACACTTTTGAATTTTAGTGTTTCAAGTTTAAGAAAGTAGAAGATAGTCTATGTAGCAACACAGGCTCAGAAAGTATCAAACAAGAACCTTTCAGCCAATATTATTAGAAAAATAAATAAAGGGCAAGTTAATAGCCATAAAAAGTTTATAGGGTCCTATTAAAACAGAATAAAGTTATAAGGGTCAAGAACAATAAAAAACACAATTTGAGAAGAGATTAACACACAAATGGGTAACTCATATCCTAGAAAACTGGTAGATGAAGTAGTTAAAAGATAACAATGAGTCCTGCCGAGTACTGAATTATTAAAGAACAAAGAATTTCTAAATACCCCTATGGGCTTATTATTGAGTTTGCTCACAGAGAATTTATAAATATAAGTGTGTATAATGAAGAAAAAGACTGTGTGTTCTTCAGTCAGACTTCCAAGCAGTGAACAGGAGCCAGAGAAATGATTTTAAGCCACCGTTCCAATGAAAGCACTATCAAAGTTGGGAGGTGAAGCTGGTTATGTTAACATTATCCTTGGTTTCTTCCATATTTACCTATGAGGTAGTGGTGCCAAAAGGGACATGAGAGGGCACTGGGTGAAGCAGGGCTGCTCCAAACACTTGAACAAGGAATATCTTGTCCCTTAGATTAATTTCATATGCAGAACCAGTTCCAAATCAAACAGAGTGTACTGAAGTGCAGAGAAAATTCTTAATCAGCAATCAAAAAATAATGAGAGTATTTTTTAAAGCAACACTGTTTTCAAGAACAACGATATGGTGTGCAGAAAGAATATTGGCCTAGGAATCCAAGCCAGATCTATTCCTAAGTCTTTCACTGCCATGGACAGCAGATAACTAACATATGCTGCTCCCTCCTGAGCCTGCACAGCAATGACAGATTCAAATTAAGGAAAAATACATTTGTACAGAATCCAGGGAAGGGAGCAATCCAAACGACAAAAGTATGATTTCTACACCCACATTCTACTTTTTGCTTAGTGAGATTATGGACGAAGTGTCCCTATTCCCACTTACACTATTATCTCTTTTTCTCCTTTATCTTTAATTTCCTGTGATCTTCTGGAACTTTCCCATTGCCATTTAAATAGACTCCAGTTTCCTCCATCTTAATAAATGCTGCAGGGACTCTGTATGCCCCTTCTACATCAATGGAATGTTTATTATGGGAGAAAGAAGGTACAGTTGTAAGATACATCTAAGATACATGAGGTTAAGCAAAGATCTCGTAGCCCTAAATTTGTGTTAGAGGAAAAAGTTCTTAATATCCAAATTGAAGAACTGAAGTAAAGAAAGACTATGTTTTCAAAAAATCTTTTTATTGATTTCGGAGAAGAAGGAAGAGGGAGAGAGAGATAGACACATCAATAATGAGAGACTGGCTGCCTCCTGCATGCCCCACACTGGGGATCGAGCCCGAAACCCGGGCATGTGCCCTGACTGGGAATCGAACCGTGACCTCCTGGTTCATAGGTCAATGCTCAACCACTGAGCCCGCCAGCCAGGCAGACTTTCTATTTTTTCATTAGAGTTCCAAGCTCTAAGCAGTGTACAAAGGACCATGCATATGGTTTGAAACTAATGAAAGTGGTATCAAAGTTGGAAGGTGAAGCTAGTTAGATTAGCAGTATCCTTGGTTTCCTCTGTATTTTCCCATGTTTTTTGTTTGTTTGTTTGTGTTCTTTTCTGGGTTTTTTTGTTTGTTGTGTGTGTGTGTGTGTGTGTGTGTGTGTGTGTGTGTGTGTGTGTGTGTCTGAAGGTATCTTTCTTTGCCCTGAAACTGGAGTGGTCCCCAAAATATCAATCTGTTAGTCTGTGCCAAAGAAGATAGCTGAATAAACATAACCAAAGTAATCAAATAGGGCCAATTTGGAACCCTCTCCAGGAGCACTTTGAGTTGGAAGTTATGGTAAGACTAGTTCTAGAGGAACTGGGTGCCAAACAGAAACTCAGACATAGAAGAAAATGTATTTGTAGGAATTAGAATGCAACTCAAGGAGCTTCATCAATAATCATATGAGAGTTTTGGTACCAGAACAAAATGTAGAAATATAGCAGGACTACCAAACAGATTGACTTTATGAGTGGATAATAAGTAGAGTTTCTGATATGCTCCCTTGTCTGTGGCCTGATTTTCGCCAGCCCTTGGAGCAATGTTAATCCTATAAGTAGGATTTTGTGGCTTCGACTGTGGTGTTGGAGTCCTGTTAGGCAGAATTAGGTAGATCATTGCTCACTGAATAAGTCATTTCTTTTTTAAAATATATTTTATTGATTTTTTACAGAGAGGAAGGGAGAGGGATAGAGAGTTAGAAACATCAATGAGAGAGAAACATTGATCACCTGCCTCCTGCACACCCCCTACTGGGGATATGCCCACAACCAATGTACATGCCCTTGACTGGAATCGAACCTGGGACCCTTCAGTCTGCAGGCTGACACTCTATCCACTGAGCCAAACCAGTTAGGGCAAGTCATTTCTTTTAATACAGGGGATACAAACTGTGGCCTGCTGCCTGTTTTTGTATGACCCACAAGCTGAGAATTATTTGTACATTTTTTTAGTTGAAAAAAATCAAAAGAAAAATATCAGTTCAATGATGCATAAAATTTATGAAATTCAAATTCCAAGGTCCATACATAAATATTTATTGAAATCTTTTGGCTACATATTGTCTATGGCTGCTTTCATGCTACAATGACAGAGTTGAGTACTCATGACAGGTACTCTATGGCTTGCAAAGCATCAAATATTTACTATCTGGACTTTTAAAGAAAAAGTTTGCCAGGGTCTAGTACAGTGATGGTGAACCTATGATACGCATGTCAGAGGTGACACGAGAAGTCGTTTTTGGCTTGATTTTTCTTTTTTAAATGGCATTTAAATATATAAAATAAATATCAAAAATATAAATCTTTGTTTTACTATGGTTGCAAATATCAAAAAATGTCTATATGTGACACGGCACCAGAGTTAAGTTAGGGTGTTTCAAAATGCTAACACGCCGAGCTCAAAAGGTTCGCCATCACTGGTCTAGTGTATAAACTCCACTGATATAAAGAAATCTCATGGCCCAATTATTAGTGCCTGATCATGTTTAATTACTTAAGAAGTTGCACTCAGTTCTGGTAGAAGTAAAAGTCATAGCAAGGAGAAGTTAGCAATCAATGAGTATGATTTTTTTTTTTTTTTTTTTTTTTTTTTTTTTTTTTTTACTATTTAAGCATTGGCAAATAGTGGAGTTGAATGAAACAAATTGTATGAAGTGGACTCTGTCAATCCCTGCCTTTCCTAACCCTGCTCTGACAGAGGCTAGGCATATCCTACCTCCTACATCTACTGAGGCAAATCTTGCCTGGGAGGCCAAGCTATGAGTCATTCCATCCTACTCATAGGAGTGATAGAATAGATATTGCTGCCCTAGGTCCTCTGTATATGGCCTGTGCTCACTGAACTGCCTCCTCTTTCCCGAGGCAATAGTTTTGAAATAACCTCTGTGACTTTTGGTTTTTTGATTAGGGTTATAATTCTTAACTTGATGCTAGACCTTCCCCTGAATCTCAGGCAGATTAGCTAGGGCCCTGACTCTCTAAGAAGTCCTTTCTACTTCCATTGTCTTTGGGTGCTGGACCCTCCTCTGTATGGCTTCCTGTTTTTGTTGGTGTCCTGCTCTAATTCCAATAAGACAATCTGATCACAGGTCTTGGCCTGCTGCTTTCTCCTAACCCAACATCAGCACCTGATCAGCTGTTGGATAAAGCCCAAGTTTGCCTCCTATGAACACTGATTTGATGTGCTAACCACAATCTTGAATGTTACAACCCAGTTAGTCCATAAAATTTCAGTCAGGCCCTTCCTAAGATTCTTTTCTGCCCCTTTCATCTCCATTCTACTGAGGTCCAAGCATGCATCATGGTGCAGTCTATATTAATTATAATAGCCAATAGATCATAGACAATTAGAGATGAAAGGAATCTTTCAGGTTACTTACAGATGAGAAGGCCAATTAGGAGGTCCACAAAGGAGTATATACATATCAAATCAGTCCAAGAACTAAGGAATAAGTAGCCACATATGCTCCAAAAACTGCCTTGGAAATAAAAACCGAAATGAGTAAATTCAATTCTGAATTTATATATTTTTGGTCATCATAAAAAACCCAATTAAACGAAAGTGAGGAGAAATAAAAAGGACTGTAATAAATTTGTCCAAAAAAAAGGAGAAAGAGAAGGAGGAATAATTTGAAGTCATATGCCAATAGAAGTAGTTTTGCTATGACGTCCCATGGCCTACCACTTCAGTTACTTTTTTTCATTGTCTCATAAACTAAATAACTGCTTTAATGCCTACATCTTTATTTTATTATTTTTTTTAATGCCTAGATCTTTATAAGGAAAATCTCCAGATGAAATCTCAAATTGTACTTGTTTAGTTACATTCCAATTTAATGACCAGAACAGCACAGGTACTGACCAAATCAGAAAGGATTCCTGATTATTATCAGTTCTGCCTTTAAGTACAGAGGCTAAGTGCAAGGAGAATTGAGGCACTTAGGACAATCACCCATGGAAATCAGGCCAAAATCCCCCTGCTATCACAGGCAAGTGGTGGTGGAGGTGGAGTGTGAGTGGAAATTTATGTAGAATTGACCTTCCCTGGCTAATTATTCAGAACTATTTTCCTGTGGGAGCACAGTCTATACCTTGTGTGTGACTGCTGAACAAGACCATAGCATAGCTGGTCCGATTAGGTAACCCATCTTAAAAAGCAACAAGTGAACACATTTTCCTTCTAGGTTCATGCAATTTGTGAATGGTCACAAGATCATGAAGATGACTTAATTGAGTTGATTATGACTCAAGGTTCAATGTAGTTACCATACATAGGTATATATTTTTTACATTTATTCTAACAGTTCCGACTCTGACCTAACACTTCTAATAAACGAAAAATTTTATAGTTCTTGTCTGTCTATGGCCAAGCACATAGTAAGTAGAATAAATATTTGTTGACTGGCATTTAGTGACTAACTGTATAAGTTGTAATAGAACAATACAAACATTGTCTGGAAAGTAGAGTATATCTTGGATTAGACTAGTGGTTCTTAACAGGGGACCATTTTGTCACCCGCTTCCAGGGGACATCTGGCAATGTTTGGAGAAACTTGAGGCTGTCACCACAGAGAGTGGCAGTGCTTCTGGCAGCTATTGGGTAAAGGCCTGGGATGCAGCTAAACAGCTACAATGGGCAAGATATTTCCTTTAAAAAAGAAGTATCTCATACAAAATGTTAAGAGTCTAAGGTTGGAAACCCTGGATTAGGCAGATTAGAGATACGGAACAGTTTGGTTTTATAAAAGTAGATAAAGAGGGATGAGTAGGCAGAATACAGAGAATTTTTAGGGCAGTGAAACTATTCTGTATAATACTTTAATGGTGGATACATTTCCATTAACATTTTTCAAAAAACGTTATAGAATGCACGATACCAACAGTGAATCCTAATGTAAGCTATGGAATTTGGGTGATAAAGATGTACCATTGTAAGTTCATTTACTGTAATAAATGGTGCAGGATGTAGGTAGTGGGTTTGGCCATGTGCGCATATGGACAGTGGGTATATGGGAGCTCAATTTTGTTATAAACCTAAAAATGTTTTAAAAATCAAGTCTATGTTTTTAAAAGAAGGTGAGTAGCTGGAAATAGAATCTTGGTTTTCAAAAATTAGGTTGTCTTTATGCTAAAATTTTGGAGGAAACTGAAATTTGTATTATAAGATTTATTTAATGCTTTGGCCCTAGCTGGTTTGGCTCAGTGGATAGAGTGTTGGCCTTTGGACTGAAGGGTCCCAGATTTGATTTCGGTCAAGGGCACATGCCTGGATTGTTGGCTCAGTCCCCAGTAGGGGGCGTGCAGGAGGCAGCTGATCAATGATTCTCTCTCTCCCTCTACTTTCCTCTCTGAAATCAATAAAAAAAATAAAAATATTAAAAAAAGATTTACTTTATGCTTCAAATTTACAAATGTCACATGACATATTTTCCTTGTTTAACTTTTTCTTTCTATGCAGTTTTTAAAAAGAGAATTATTTTCATTAGCCACCTTTATTAAGAACAATTTTAAATTGCATTTGTGATACTTTCAAATGTATGTTTTACTCCACTTAGGGCCTGTTCCCATAATGGGTTTCTGAAATTGAGCTTCTAGGCAGATTCAGGAAAGCCTATTTGCAATTTTCTCCTTTACTATTACCAGTGAGAGCTGAAAGGAGCTTCCAGTAGGCTGTTTTATGCAATGCATATGAAAGCAACTATGAATGTACTTAAATCCAATATTGGGATCTAAAATTTTCTGCAGGAAGGGAAGAAAAAAAATTCTGGTGAAAGAAACGCCAGTCTGCTGCCTGCTAGACTGATGGGAAAGGATAGTAAGTACTTATTGCCATATTCAAGATTCCATTCATAAAGCAAAGACCAGCATGATCTACAAAAGTTATTTATCTTTTTAAATATATATTTTTATTGATTTCAGAGAGTCAGGGAGAGGGAGAGAGAGAGATAGAAACATCAATGATGGAGAGAATCATTGATCGGCTGCCTCTTGCATACGCCCTACTGGGGATTGAGCCTGAAACCCAGGCACGTGCCCTTGATTGGAATCAAACCAGGGTCCCTTTAGTCCATAGGCCGACGCTCTACCCACTGAGCCAAACAGGCTAAGACATCAAAAGTTATTTCTAATAAACTAATGATAGATTCAAGGATTTGAAAAAAATCTCTCTACCAACCCTATTTTTCAGCAGACACTTCTTGAATTATTGAAATATAAACATGATTAAGGATTTGTGATATTTGGTGGTATTTTCCTCATTTTTTTCTTTTTCCAGGCTTCAGTAATTAAATGTCAAGCACTGTAATAGCAAAGTGTTATGCTTATAAATGTAAAATCATGAAAATGGAGAAAATGTGCAAAACTCTCTAAGAGTAACAGTACATGTTTCAACCTATATGTCCAACTATTAAAATTATAGGAGATAGTTTATCCAAGAATCTCCATTATTTATCACATAGCATTTGGAATTTCATGCTATTATCATGGCCTACATATTTTTGTGACTTTTATGAAAGATAAGATTTTTAGCTTTTAATTTTGCCAAGTTCAAATACCTAACTCAATTGTTCATTTCTAGGTATTTTTTCCAGTGCCTAGAACCATACTCTATTATCACATGTATAGTTTATGAATAGGTAAAGCTGCTTACTTCTCCACTGACTGTGAGATCAGGAACCATGTCTTATCCATCTAATAACATAATGCCCAATTAGCGTACTTCCTGGAACCACCAGAGGTGATTAATGAATATTTATTAAATTTTATAGGTTATATGAATATTAATTGTTTCTAATTGTTCACATGTGAAAACTAGGTTTCAGGCAATTACACTTCATTAAACCCTATCCTTTGTTCATTTAAATTTCACATATTTAGTTTACATTTTAAGAAAATAAGAAAATACATGGTTTTCTCACGTATGAGTAAAACTCCCTAAATTATGCTCTGCAGACATTATTTTTTATTTAAAAAACAGTTATTAGAAAGAAGTGACCTAACATTTTTACCACATGAATTATTAGTTATTGGCATAGTAACTCCACCAATGTAAAACATACACAAGATTTATAAATTCATGCTCTGTTTACTTAACACTTTCCTAAATTGGCCCTATGTGATTATTAAGATCAGCCCATTGTCAGTCACCCATTGTCAATCCACTTTGATCGGTTACTTCTGATAATAAGATTGCCAAGATCAGCAGGAATTGCTGATTAGAAAAGGATTTTTCCATAATGATATTCAAAGATTCATTCAACCTCCAAATCTGACTGATTCACTGCTTTGAATATTGAACAAAAGCAAAGTTAGAATTTGCTTTTGTTCTGTTTACTTTTGGGCAGGCATAATATAAGAACTTTCATTCTTAAAATGATATAGATAGAAGAGATTCCTTTTTATACAGGTAAAGTGTGGTATTTGGTTACCCTTCTATTACTTTTAGAAAATCAGTACTATAGATGGAAGTACAATGACAGCTGAGTATAAGCCACTCAAGACCAAGAATCATAAATTCTAACTTCACTCAAAGTTCTAACTTGCTTTAGGCTGCTGATTCTTGTTTTTATCCTTAGCTGTGGAAGAAAAACCACTTTTCTACTAATGTCTTCACAAGTGAGAGTGATAACAATTCTCTGACTTTAATTAGTAGAGAACAGAGTATTAGTGGCTCCTGTGTTTTCACCATTTCTCCCAGAGGAATAAAATAAAAATGAAAATTGGAAGTAGACACACAAAGAAAGATCCACTAAAACTTAAGTACCCAAACGACAACAATAACAACAGGAAAAACACACACAAAGAAATTGAGTATTATTCACTTGGGAATAGCTACAATCTCTCCCTGAGTGGGGAAATGTGAGTTGTATCTCATGAAAACACTTCAAGGTGTGTATCTTTTAATTCAATGATCCTCAGACTTTAGTTGTGCATGATAATCACACAGGAGTTTGTCATAATGCAGATTTCAGATCCCCACCTGTGCAGATTCTGAGGCAAAACCAGTACAGATGGTCCCTGACTTATGATGGTCCTACTTAGGACTTTTCGATTCTATGATGGTGTGAAATAGTATGTATTTAGTAGAAACTATACTTTGAATTTTTAATTTTGATCTTTTCCTGGGCAGCAGTAGCAAGATAATTGTAGCTCACCATATGTAGGTTAATGTGTTTTGAGCACATCTACTAGTAAGGTAGGCTAGGCTAAGCTATAATGTTCAGCTAATTAGGTGTATTAAATGCATTTTCGACTTCCAACATTTTCAACTTACAATGGGTCCCCATAGACCAGTGGTTCTCAACCTTCCTAATGCCATGACCCTTTAATACAGTTCCTCATGTTGTGGTGACCCCCAATTTCATTGTTACAAATTAAACATAATTAAAGCATAGTGATTTATCAAAGAACAGTATGTAATTATATATGTGTTTTCCGATGGTCTTAGGCGACACCTGTGAAAGGGTCGTTCGACCCCCAAAAGGTTCGCGACCCACAGGTTGAGAACCACTGCCATAGACCCATCATAAGTGGAGGAGCATCTGTATTTGAAATTGGGATCTAGTTCTGTTCTCAAAAGGTGGTTTCTAATTTTTTTAAATTGAGATGTAACTCACATACCATACAAATTCACCCTTTAAAAATGTAGTTTTAACTTTTTTAGTACACTCACAGAATTGTGCAACCATTATCACATCCCAATTTGAATATTTTCATCACCCAGAAAGAATACCTATTATTCATCCTTTCCTCCAGACCCTGGCAATAGCTAGTCTACTTTCTGTCTCTACAGATTTGCTTATTCCAGACATTTCATATAAATGGGATCAAGACTCCTTTGTGTCTGGCTTCTTTCACTTAGCATAGTGTTTTGAAGGTTCATCCATGTAATTCATTCTTTTTAGTGCCAAATAATATTTCATTGTGTGGATATACCACATTTTGTTTATCCATTCCTCAGTTGATGGACATTTGGGTTGTTTCCATTTCTTGACTATTATGAATAATGTTTCTATGAACATTCACGTTCGAGTTTCTGTCTGGCCATCATTTCTAAGTGTTTTATTTTTTAAACTAGAAGTTTTATTAAATTGAGAGAACATTTTTAGTCAAGGACTCTTAAAACTAGCTCTGGTAGGCCATGAGAAAATGATGATTGGGGTGACCTCTTAAAGCACTGGCTAGAGACTGGTGAGGGTTAAAGGCTTTCAGAGGAACTTTGATGATAAAATAGTTCACATTCTGTGACAGCTTGAAAAGACAAAACAGAGACCAAAGAAAGAATGCAACTTTTACCCTCATTTAATATAAAAAATACGTGACTGTAAGAAGCAAACCAGACCTCCATAAAGTGTCTGATCTCATCCGCCTTCTGACATGACCCAAGCATAGTTTATTATAGCGGTTTTAAAGCAATAGTAGGAAAATTCAAATGCAGTTAATTTAACCAGTTAATTGTGTTAGAAAAATATCAAAATGCTTAAGAAAAAACTGATTCCTGAGACTAAGAAATAAATCTAAAGAGAAATAAATTATGGAAGAGGAGAAATGCTGTCTCTTCCCCAGACCCCTCCACCCCCCCGCCTCCACACATCCTGAAAATACAGTGTGCAATTCACACAAAGTCTTAGCTACACTATGATTATGTTTAACTCTGACTTTCAGCTTTTCTTCTTGTCATCTGTAGAAGTTATGCACAACTCTCCGGGTTAAATCAGGCCTCGTTATTCAACCTTTAAACAGTCCCTTAAATGCATGAAAGACTAAATTTATGAGAGTCCAATATCATCCCACATAGATCCTAGTCCTAATGTTCTAATCACCAGGAACTTAGGCTTTATTATTTCTCTTATAATTAAGAAATGATGAGTTTAATTTATTGGGCCCTTGTTCAGTCATGTTTCATAAGTAGCCAAAAAAAAAAAAATCAACCATTTTTAGGTATATGCTTCAATGATTAGACATTATACAACATTAGACATTATATAACTTACTAAGTGATCATCCCAATAAATCTTGTACCCATATGACAAAATACATAGCTACTACTATTATTGACTATAATCCCATATGCTGTACTTTACATCTCCATGATTACTCTGTAACTACCAATTTGTACTTCTTAATCCCTTTACCTTTTTCACTCATCCCACCAATCCCCCTCCTATCTGGCAACTGTCAAAATGTTCTCTGTATCTATGAGTCTGTTTCTGTTCTGCTTATTTGTTTATTTTGGATTCAATTATTGATAGATATGTATTTATTGCAACTTTATTGTTCATTTTTTAATCTTTTTTTTCTTCTTCCTAAAGAAGATCCTTTAATATTTCATGTAATACTGGTTTGGTGGTGATGAATTCCTTTAGTTTTTTCTTGTCTGGGAAGCTCTTTATAGGTCTTTCCATTCTAAATGATGGCCTTCACCACCTCATCATCTGTATATTGTATTGGTGAACACACAATGCAGAAAAACTCATAGACACAGACAATAGTATGGTAGTTACCAGAGGGAAATGGGTGGAGGGGTCAGGTAGTGAAGGATAAAAGGAACCAAATATATAATGGCAGAAGATGATTTGACTTTGGGTGGTAAATATGCAATGCAATATACAGATCATATATCATAGAAATATACACTTGAACATATACTTTCATTAACCAGTGTCACCCTAATAAATTTAATAATTTTTTAAAATGAATGATAGCTTTGCTGGGTAGAGTAATCTTGGTTGTAGTTCCTTGCTTTTCATTACTTTGAATATTTCTTGCTAATCCCTTCTGGCCTGCAAAGTTTCTGTTGAGAAATTAGCTAATAATCATATAGAATCTCCCATGCAAGTAACCACTGCTTTTTTCTTGCTGCTTTTAAGATTCTCCTTGTCTTTAACCTTTGGCATTTTAATTATGATGTGTCTTGGTGTGGGCCTCTTTGGGTTCATTTTGTTTGGAACTCTCTGAGCTTCCTGGACTTGTATGTCTGTTCCCTTCACCAGGTTAGGGAAGTTTTCTTGCATTGTTTTTTTTCAAATAGGTTTTTAATTTCTTGCTCTCTCTCTTCTCCTTCCAGCATCCTCATGATGCGATTATTGGTACACTTGAAGTTGTCTCAGAGGCTCCTTATGCTATCTTCATTTTTAAAATTCTTTTTGCTGTTCTGAATTTTTTTTTTTTTGCTTCTTTATATCCCAATTCACTGATTTGTTTCTTGGCTTAATCTACTTTACTGTTGATACCCTGTAAATTATTCTTCATTTCAATTAGTGTATCCTTCATTTCTGACTGGTTCTTTTGCTATGGTTTCTATGTCCTTTTTCATGCTGTTGGAGTTCTCATTAATTTCCTTGAAGTTTTCACTAAGTTCCTCGAGCATCCTTATAACCAGTGTTATGAACTCTTCATCTAGCTGATTACTTGTCTTCATTTTGTTTAGTTCTTTTTCTGGAGTTTTTTTCTGTTCTTTATTTGGGACATGTTTCTTTGTCTCCTAATTTTGGCAACATTCCTGTGTTTGTTTCTATGCATTAGGTAGAGCTGCTACATTTCCTGGGCTTGGTAAAATGGCCTTATATAATAGGTGCCCTATACGGTCTAGTGCAGGGGTGGGGAACATCTAGTCAGTGGGCTGTATAAGGCCCACAAAATCATTTGCAATGGCCCTGCCAAGGCATTTTAAGGGTGAGTTAATTAATTTTTAAGTTGATAATTTTGTATGGCCGACGAATGATGTTATAAATATTCAAATGGCCCTTGCCAGAGAAAAGGTTTCCCACCCCTGGTCTAGTGGCACAGTCTCTCTGGTCACTTAAGCTGGGCACTCTAGTTGCATGCCTCCCTCCATGTGGGCTGTGTACACCAAGCATATTGAACTCGCGGCCAGTGGGCCACATGCCTCGAGTTTGACATGCTTGGTGTACACCCTCCTATTGTAGTTGAGCCTTGATTCCTGTTGGCACATCAATGGGAGAAATTTACCCCCAGGATGATTGGCTGAGAGGACTGGCTGTGACCACTGCGGGGGGTCAGCTGTGCAGGGGCCCACCACACAGTGCAAGACCAACTTCAAGGGGGCCTTTGGTGACTGCTGTCTCTTCCCCTTGAGTGTGTCGCTTGTAGAGGTGGTTGAATGATGCTTTGACATGGTCTGAAGCTGTCCATCAGATGTGCTGGTTCTGGGACCTCCCAAAAGGTACAGGCCAATGTCAGCCTGCTGTCTTTGTTCTTCCTGGGAACTCCTGGCACTGGCTACAAAGCAATCTGCAGATGGTTGTTACCTGTGCTGAGCTTGGAGGTACCCATGAGAAGCCAAGCTGCAAACTAAGGCTGCTGCCATTAGTGATGGGCCTGGGGCAAAGCTAGAGGTATGGGACACACCAAGGCCAGATGCTTCTTGTTTGAGAGATTTTAAGAAAGTCTGAATCATGAGCCAAGACAGGCCATTTGTATTGAAACACCACTGGAAACAGCTTGGGTGGACCCATAAGTTGGGTGAGGCAAGGATTTCAGAGTTATCACCAGGGCAGGGCTAACAGTGATAGCTAGGTTGATGAAGACTCAGATATGGTGCCCGCCTGCTGGTTCTGTGTGGGGAGGGCTCAGCAAAGGAACAATGGCCTCTGCCAGCACTTCTGTCAGTAATAAAGCTTCCCCTCCAGCTCTTATCTTGGTGCCAAACAATTCAGTTTCTCCCTGTGTGTCCCTGGTGCATTTTGAGCTACCGCCCCATCACAGGAACTCAGAGGGAATGAGTCCCAGTAAGTTCATGCACAGCCCTTTAATAGGAATGCCTGGGACTCCAGAAGCCCTCCATTTCACTCAGCCACAATCCCTGCTGGGTTTTATAGCCAGAAGTTATGGGGATTTCTCTTCCTGGCTCTAGAACCCTGGGAGGGGGCCTCCTTGGAGGTGAGACTCCTGGCTCCTCAGGAGAGACCTCTACAGCTGAGTTATTCCTCCCAATTTTTATTCTTTACATATGGGTGTGAGAACCAGCCCTTTCTGGCTTCTTCTTTGTGTCTTTAGTTGTATCTTCAAAAATCAATCACTTTTAATTTATTCTTTCTCCCAGCTACTCTAACCTATTGCAAGATAGCCTGCTAGATTAACTGTAAGCAAACTCTGATTAAGTTGTACCAAAAAATGTATTTTTAAAAATTTACCATTTTGAGTAATATTAAACAATCTTTATCTTTTCCCTCAAATCTGGCTATAGAGTTCTTTTACAGGCAAAAGTAAGCTGTGGGTATCAAAGTTTTTTCTACTTATGAGAAACTAGTAATAAAGAAAAAAAAATAGCTGTGTTTTATCAATCTAATAATCAGCAGCACTGTACCAAAGGAGATTAACACATGATCCCTGCCCAAAAGAACCAATGCTTAGGGAAGCAAGACATGTGCATGAAGGAATTCAAGAATACTGTAATATATTATGCTATCTCTGACAAAAGAATTCAGACACAGGAGAGATAAATGTGGGCTTAAATAGTCAAAGATGACATCATGAATAAAGTAAAGTGGGTCTGAAGTTTGGGCAGGATTTTATCAGAATAAAGAAAGAGAATTTCTGGAATGAGCAATAGTGTGAACAAAGACTGAGCTGAAGGATTTAACATAATATGAAATGGAGGACAAATGTTTAGAAACAAATGAGAAGCAAGGTATGTAAATTGGATAACCAGATTATGGTGAATCTTGGAAATTAAGCAGACACCCTGAAGATGTTTCTGCTGAAACTGCCTCACCAGAGCTAGGCGTGTTCAGCTGGATTTTATCCAAAGATATCTGCCCTGACTGACTATTTAAGAAATAGAAACCAAGAATGAGAATATAGGGAATAGAATGGGCAAGGAAATAACAGATGTGGCAAGTCAATTCAAAGAATAATTACTAAGTGCCTACTATGTGCATTGCAGTCACTTTTTTGTATGCTTCAGGGGTTATAAAGATGAACAAATAAAAGTCATTGATCACATAGAGTTTACAGTCCATATATGTACATTACATGATAGTAGAAGAAAAGTAATGGATGTTTCAAGAACAAAGAAGAAGAAATGGGGCACAGAATAAGAATTAATTCTTCCAGAGTAAGAGAAAAATTAACATTTTAGTTCAATACTAAAAAATATTAGGCTTTCTAGCATTGATAGGTGATTGTGTTTGCTCAAGGTAGCGGAGCCAATAGGAAAAGCCATGAAAGGAGTGTGTATGGCAATAGTATACAAAACAGATCTGAAAGTGGAAGATATGGAGATCAGGAAGAAGTCTATTATAATAATCTAAGGGTAAAGAGATGGGGGCAGAATAATGGAAGGGTGAAAAGAGAAGAAATCAATACATGAGACACATTTAAAAGGACATTGTATAATACTTGTTGGCTAATTGCATAAGTGGTATAAAGAAATTAGTGAGTTAGAGATGCCTGGTGCATGAAGCCTCACTGATTAGGAGACTCGATTTCAACTGACAAATACAGAAATTATACTGTAAGTATAAACTGAATTGGGGTGGTTGAGTGCCATGTTTTTTCTTTGTCCTTCATTTGACGTATCAGGTGACCATTATTTCATTGGATTACTCAAATTGAAACGAGAATCTGAGAGAGATACTTGAAGCTATGAAATTAAATAAGCTTTTGGAGAAAGAGGGAAGGAAGGAAATAAAGATTTTTGAATGTTTATTATGTCCCAGACAATGAATGTGAAGTAAAAAGACAGAATGGTGAAGAATACAGTCTTGGGGAAAAGTCCAAAGGTAAGGGACAGTAAAGGGGTCAGCATACAAGGACTAGAGATCTTAAAAAATGTAGAAAGATAATTTATGCACAATGCTGTTTCTGAAAACAAAAGAGATAAGGAGACAGGAAAAGATCAAATAATTTGAGTATTCAGAAAAGAAAAAAATGAGAATAAAGTCTTCGCCGATTTGGCTCAGTGGATAGAGCGTCGGTTTGCAGACTGAAGGGTCCTGGGTTTGATTCTGTCAAGGGCAAGTGCCTCGATTGCAGGCTCCTCTGTGGCCCAGGCTCTGGTCAGGGCTTGTGCAGGAGGTAATCAATCAATGTATTTCTTTCAAATTGATATTTCCCTGTTTTTTCCTCTCTCTTCTACTCTCTCTAAAAATCAATGGAAAAATATCCCCGGGTGAGGATTTAAAAAAGAGAGAGAGAGAATAAAAGCCATGTATTTGGTGAGAAGCCTTGGTGACATTTAATTCAATTCCATTCCACAAATATTTCTTGCACATCTACTATGTACTTAGCACCAGAAGCTGGGAAACAACTTAAGGGAGATTGTAGTCTAGAAGCAGAAAGACTAGTAAATTCAATTACAAGACAATTTGTTAAATTTAACAGAGAGGAATATGTAGGGTACTAATGTAGAACGTAAGGAGGGCCACCTATCCCAGATATGAGGGGTTTGGAAAGTGTTTCAGAGGAAGTGATATTTAAACCAGGACCTACAGGATGAGTTGGGATTAGCTAAATGAGAGGCAAGGGAGTGATCCAAGCAAAAAATACCTCATGTGGTGATCCAGAGAAAAAAAGAAATTATGATCACTCAAGCAACTCAAAGAAGTTGTGGTCTGAGTGAATGATTTTTTAAGAAATACTGTTGAAGAAGTTATCAGGGACCAGATAATGAAGAATGTTATAAAGCCATGTCAAAGACTGAATTTAATCCAAATCAGCACTGGGAAGCTGCTGACAGGTTTAAGCAGGAGAATAATATAATCAAGTGTGCTTTAGAAAGATCCCTTTGACTGTATGTGCACAGGGGCAAGGTCCATGTCAGATTGACCAATTATGGACTAGTTTAGGAAAGAGATGATGGTGTCAGTAGAGATAGAAAGGAGTGTGTGGAGTCAATAAATATGTAGGAGGTAAAATTGACAGTTCTTGGTAATTGGTAGTGGGAGATTTGGGGAGAGAAAAGAGTCAAGAATAGCACCAAGAGCCCTGACTGGTTTGGCTCAGTGGATGGAGCGCTGGCCTGTGGACTGAAGGGTCCCTGGTTCGAGTCCGGTCAGGGGCATGTACCTTGGCTGTGGGCACGTCCTCAGTGGGAGGTGTGCAGGAGGCAGCTGATCGATGTTTCTCTCTCAGCGATGTTTCTAACTCTCTATCCCTCTCCCTTCCTCTCTATAAAAAAAATCAATAAAATATATTTAAAAAAAGAGAGTAGCATCAAGATTATTGGCTTGGAAAAACATGCTGACTTAGGAAACATTGGTTGAGGAGTAATTTTGAGAATAGAATGAGTTCACATTTGTACATGTTGATTTTGAGGTACCCCCTGGACTTCCTAGTGGAGGTACATAGTAGGTATGTGGCTAAATGTGTCTCAAATTAAAGATAGAGATTTAATTCAGAGGTAGAGATTTTGGAGGCAACAACAAGAAGGTAGAAATTGATTCCATGAGAGAAATGAGATTTTCTTAGGTGAGGGCAGGGCAGGTTAGTGTTGAGTGAGAAGAGAAGATGACAGAACAATGAGCAATATAAATATTTGAGGACTGGGTAAAGAAAGAAAATCTGACAAAAGAAACTGAGAAGGAAGTTCACGCAGGGGCTCAGCAAAGAAATGACTGCAATTTTAGAAGTCAGTAGCAAGGGGCTTTTCTAATGAAGGAAACCTATTTTATTTGATGACGAAGGGAAAAGGAGCTGTGGACAAGGTATTTCCAGAAAGAGGGTAAGAGGAATGAAGACTCATAGACAGAGACTCTTCCTTTAATGGGAACAAGAATGATACCAGAAAGAGAGTTGAGAAAGAAGATGGGCTATAGTTAGCAGAGAAAGCTTGTACTGGATTGCCACAACTTATCAGTGAAGTAGGAGTTGAGGTTTCTTGGAGCATGCATGTCGGGGAAGGAGAAACAAACTAGATGAAGAAAAGATTGTGCCTTAAATGCCTTAAGGTTGCAACCTACACCATTTCCTACAAATATTCGCTTATAATTAGCTATTTTAAATAGTTTGTAGATGTTTAAATGGTTGAGTAACACCTCAGTAAAACTGAAAGATCTTAGATTTGCAGGACTAGTAGGCACAAGAGATGTGAGACAGAGAAGTTATATTTTCTGACATTTCTCTTAGCAAAAATAAAACTGGCTTCCATAGTCTAAAAGAATAAGTTTGAGAAGCTGTTTTTAGAATTAAACATATTAACACATCTTTAAGGCTCAGCATCAGTAATAAAAGCTCGAACTTTGATATAATAATAGTCACTATAACGAAGTTAGAACAATTGTAAGAGTTACCACTTAATGAGTGCCTACTATATTCTAGGTCTGACACAAGTGCATCATTTTATATCCAGTGATTCTCAATGAAGGGCATGTATTGTTCCACCCCCTGGAGATTTTTGGCAATGTCAGGAGATACTTTTGGTTGTCACCACTTGGAGGGGTAACTGTGGATAGAAGGCAGCCATGCTGCTACATAGCCTATGATGCATAGGCCAGCCCCCCCCAAAAAAGCCTATGTCACCCCAAAAGTCAATATTCTGCGGTTGAGAGACCCTGCTTCATATCTATTATTTCGTGTATTCCTAACAATAATTCAACAAAGGTGCATAATTCTCTCTAATATATGAGGTTAATATATATTAGTAATATATTTATATAATATATACAAAATATTAATAATTAATATAATAAAATTAATATAAAAATCTATAATAATAAAAGCGTAATATGCAAATCGTCCAAACGGCCGAACAGCAGAACAACCGCCCAGACGACTACTCTATGACATGCACGGGCACCAGGCCAGCCAAGGCAATATGAATAGTCGGGGGGCCCTACCATCGCCCCACGATTACCCCGCAGAGGGAGTTCCAGACCACCGGCTGGTGGGGCAATCAATTGAGGGGGAAGGGGAGGTGGTGGCAGACTAGGGCAGCACCAGGTCAGGGTGGGTGCAGGCCGGGGGTGGGGCTGGCTGCCAGCAGCCAGGGTAAGCCTGTGTGCCGGCAGCCAGAGGGAAGCGGTGCCAGCAGCTGGGGGAAGGAAGGCCTACCCTTGCATCAATTGGCTGCCTCCTGCACACCCCACACTGGCAATTGAGCCCACAATCTGGGCATGTGCCCTGACAGGGAATCGAACTGTGACTTTCTGGTTCATAGGTTGACACTCAACTGCTGAGCCACGCCGGCCGGGACAAAGTCAATTTTTAAAATACTACATAAGTTGCCATTTTTAATTCAAGATACACAGACTACTACAAAACATTATACCCCTTACAAATTTTTTAAAATAAAAATACATTTGTTAGTACACTAAAATCTGCATTCCTCCTAAGTTTACCAAGGGCCCATCCCTCAACTCTAACCTTTTCCACCTGAGAATAACAGAACAACTTTGTCCTATAGAAAACATACTTGTATCATGTGCATCCAATGTGTACATGCCAACATGACATTTTGCCACTTGTGGGTATATGCTAATTGAAAAGAGTTTTTACATAATGGTCGGTGTCAGATCCATCCTCAAATTCTATTCAACACTCACATGATGAGATGACTTTTTTGAAATAAGTTTATATCTTAATCTTAACTTCATTATGATATGTTCATGTTATGAATCATCTTTCTGCAGACTACATACTTTTTAAATCTTTATTGTTGAGAGTATTACAGATGTCTCTGGTCCCCCCCCCCCCCACCCGCCTCAGGCCTTCACCACCCTACCAGCTGTGTCCATTGGAAAGATCTTTGGTTAATCTCTTCCTGCACCCCCCTCCACATTTCCCTCAGAGATTTGTCATTCTGTTCTATGCTTCCATGCCTCTGATTCTATTTTATTTTGTTCATTAGTTTTCTTGTTCATTTATTTTGATTTTTAGGTTTAATTGTTGATATATATGTATTTCTTGCCATTGGGTTTTGGATTGCAATTGGATATCTTCACTGATAACACCTATCATGCAAACTATCCAAGTGCCTCTTGACCATCAGCAGGCAGAAGCCAAACTCCAACCAAGATGCTTACACAAGTCCAGGTTAAGAACTCCTTCGAGACTGTGGAGCTTTGGTAGTTCTTTTTGCTACTTTTGAGCCATTGTAGGTCTGTGCCAACTAAATAAAATTAATTTCAATTCTCTCTAGGAAAAAAAATGCTTAGTCTCTATGTTGAACATTCTCCCAATTTGTTTTTGTCAGAATATGAGTGCAAATAGTATGGCTTACATCTTCTCCATGTATCAAAGGTGTCCTGCTCATTCCGATTTTCCCAGTACTGCCTGGTTTTAAAACCAAAATCCCACATCCTGGTAATTCCTTAGTCCCAGGTGACAGCAGTATTGGTCACCCTGGATATATCCAAACGTTAGTAACTAATGCTACAGAATACAAACTAATATTACTAATACTATTTTGTTGAGGTTCAATCATAAGGTTCTGTATCAGGATTCAGCTTGGTAAATATCGATAATTATTTTTAACCCTTGCCTGTTTTTTCAAAGATGATTTTTGAAAGAAAAAAATTCAATCAAGCCCAGATAGTACTTCTTGATGTAATATCAGATGCCATTTATCAGCAAGCAAAAATCTTCATACTGTAACACAGTGGTTGTTAATTTTGGATGTATATTAAAATCACTTGGCAGGGGTGCTTCAAAAAATCTGGCTGCCCAGGCTGCACACAAGACCAATTAAATCAGAATCTCTTGGAGTGGGACTCAGGCACCAGTATTTTTACAGAACTTCTAATAATTACAATATGCAAGTAAAGGTGCGAACCATGCTGTAGCATGATGCTTCCATTCTCTTCATTGTGAATGTGGCTGCATTTCTGAAGCTATTCGCTGCCTATATTGTAAGATTGAAGGGTCTCTGCTGCCCCCCCATCACATGTTACATTATCCAAAATGCCATCATTGAAGACCAACATTATTCCTCTGGAGATATAATTGAAAAAATCAGGCAGGAGCAAAAACCAGTAACTATTGTGTGTTTGAAGGCTTTTCTGTCTTCAAGAGGCTCTGACTTTAACTGTTTGAGAAAGGCTCACATACCCTTATATTGTATCTGTCCCACAAGATGAAAGACTGCACAAGGAAGAGCATTGTAAATTATAAAGTGTTGACATGGGCAGGCCCAATACCTAAGGTGCAGTTGCTTCTATCGTGAACTGGGTCAGAATAAGGGCTCAAGAGCATTAGGCACCTGGGGTTGAGAGAGCCAAGAGGAAGAGGAAGAGGATTGGTACTGCATGAGAAGACAAGAGGGGAGCAACCAAAAGCCTCAAGGGTGATTAAAAGGTGAGACTTGGAAATGAGGTCAGGGCACAAACACAATCTCAAGGATCCAGCTCCTTTTCAAGACAAATTTGTATGGCCAATTATTCCTAGATGGCCATTTGAGACTGTAAAACTAGGTTTGTATTCACTTCATATTCTATTGCTTCAATAACATTAGAGCAAGCATGTCAAACTCAAAGGCTAACACAGGTCAAATAAACAAGCTTATATGGGCCACAAAAAACCCCACAAGCTTCAATTTTCATAGAAATGTAGGTTTATTTCTATAGAGACATGCTGAATATAAAGGGCTGAAATAAATGAGTCATCATTAACATAAAATAATAGAACATTTTAATAAAAATTAATATTTTTCTTGAACATTAACTTATCAGACACTGAATAACTGCACAAATTAATAAGCGTAATGCAAATAAACCTTCTTTTCTTGTTCTCCAAAAGTGAAATGTTTTCTGTTGCACACACCAAACAAGTCAGTGCAAGACTAATGATGTGGCAATCGGCTGCTAAAATATTCGCTGCTAGTATTAGTGGAGAGAAATGGTGTGCCTTTGCGTAAGGCGCGTAAGGGAAATGAATGCAACATGATTATAGTAATCAGTCATTAGCAAACGTTGTAGTTCGTTATTAATAATTATGTATAACAGGATATTGTAAAAATTAAGTTATGAAATTTTTATTAAAACATTCCTTACATACTGTTATATTGACTGGGCTGCAAAAATATTCCTTGTGGGCTGCATGTGGCCCGAGGGCTGTGAGTTTGACATGCTTGCATTAGAGTGACTGGAACTGGAATAAAAAAAGAGAGAGAGAGAGCTCCAAAAAATTCAGCTTGAAGCAAACTGAGCTCTTATTGACTTGTCTGGATCATAAGATATGGCATGAAACAACTTCCCGCTCTTTTGCCTTTCAAATTTAATAAGGTGTGAATAGTGATTGGAACCAGGGATTCTGCTTTGGAGTCAGGGATTCTACTTAGCACCTTACAGATGACGCCACTGAGATGGTCATTCTACCTTATAAAGCCATCCCCAAACCACCTTCCTCGACAGTTGTCAAGGTGCCTGAAATCCTGAATAAGAAAAAAGTTTCTTCAAATATTGAAAACTGACTGGTATTAAAGTTTCTTTTTTTTTTTTAACTGAAATAGGTAACACCTTTGGTTAGGAATTCCTAACCAGTAAACAATATCCTGGCTTTATTTTGTAGATCTCTAAGATGATTGCCTCAGCCAGGCCCCACTACTTTCCACTTTCTAGGTTTTCACTTTCCTTCCTCTACTTCTCCTTCCCCTTTCTCTCTCTGTCTATCTCTGTCTGTCTCTCTCAATCACACACACACACACACACACACACACACACACACACACACGTTGGAATCCCCTCATTTAAGCCTTATCTGCCAATACCTTGTCAGTGATTACTTGACAGCTACCTGAGATCAAGGTAGGTATTAGGGAGGAGAGGGTGGATGCTATGAAAGAAAAACTATTTAGGGGATGGAACTGAATAACATTGGTTGTCCCACTGGTCTTTCCAATGGAAGAGACAAGAATGAAGGATTACATGTACAAATAAAGATCAGTCAGGCAGCCCAGATGGTGTGGCTCAGTGGTTGAGCATTGATCTATGAACTAGGAGGTCACGGTTCAATTCCCGGTCAGGGCACATGCCCGGGTTGTGGGCTTGATCCCCAGTGTGGGGCATGCACGAGGCAGCCAACTGAAGTTTCTCTCTCATCATTGATGTTTCTATCTCTCTCTCCCTCTCCTTTCCTCTCTGAAATCAATAAAAATATTTTTAAAAATCAGTCAAGCAGTCATATATAAGCTTTGGTTTCAAGAACAAAGCCTTTGAATTGAATTTCTTGAGTGTGTGTGTGTGTGTGTGTGTGTGTGTGTGAGTGTGTGTGTGTGTTGAGTAGGTGGGATGGCAGGTAGGTATTCATGTGAAGTGTATTATGAAATTGAGCTATTCCATACCTCTGTGCCCAAGGGGCAATAATCAGATCTCAAGAATACCATTGAGTCATCTGTGCTATTAGACTAAAGGAAAATTCCATTTTTATCATCTCTGCATGATAAAGCTCAACATTCCTAAAATAGTTAGCTTAAAGCAGCAGAAGCCTAAATCATTCTCAAATTCATAAAACATAAAATTGGAAATACATATAGCATCATTTGAGCATTTTGATGAATTTGAAGTTATGCAGGATATAATTCAGGAAGAGTTAACAAAACTTGGACTTTAAAACATTTCACCTTTATGGGAATATTACTAATAATACCAGAATAGGTGTGACATAAAATATAGTGCGTCTTTAAAATAGAAAAGAAGAAAAACAGAATCCAAAATAAACAGTGATCATTTTGGAATATTAGTAATTTTAAGAAATGTAAATTACTAGTATAAACATTTTTGGTGCTGAAATAAAAAATAGAGGGAAGATCAACTTCATATCTAGCCTCAAGTAATTCATTTGGTTGCACTGGTTTTATCAGGAATGTTGGTTAATAAGCATTCTGAGAATGAGAATCTAGAGGGAAAATGTGCTGTGTCAATGGAGAGTAAAATGCTAAGTGGGTTTGATTCAAAATTCGCCACAGGCCAGGAAAAAGATTTTGCAAAACTCTGGCCCCGGTTGCTCACACATGGCCTAGGCTGTGTGTAAGCCTTGTATTCAGTAGCTGCATTTGGTTTTTAAAGAACAGGGTCATTTTCCCAGCCTACACTTCTCATTAAGTTCCAAATACTTCCCTAGGATATGAAACCTCCTCTTTCTCTTTCCCCACTCCTAGAAAAGCCAGCTTGTTCAGACAATACTGAAAGGGGTTGCTCTATGGTGCTCAGACAGGATGTTCCATTGATATATCATGCTGGGACAGCCCATAAGCATTCATCTGTTGGTGTATCGTACAAATGTCAACTGTTTCTACCCAGACTGAATTAAATGTTTTCTATAAAAACTGTGTGATGTTTTCAGCATTCAGTTAAGAAGAATTTCTTGAATAGACTGTGCTAGGTACTGGGCTAAGCCCTGGAATGGGGAATGGAGAGGAGGAAAGAGGAGAGGCCAGAGGAAGTGTTAGAGACATAAAAAAGATGAACAGCCTGTAGCATCTGCCTTTAATAATAATTGTTAATATTTATTGTATAGTTACTCCGTGCCAGGCCCATGCTAATGGCTTCACATAAGTTAGATAACTTCAACTTTACAACACTACTGTATGACCCCTTTTATAGATGAGGAAACTGAGATTCAAGAGAGGTAAGCCCAAAGTCACACAGCTAATGATGGGATCAATGTTTGAGCTTGGTTTATTTGACTCCAAAAGCCAGAATGTGTGATTACTCTGCTCTAGTGCCTTCAAGGACTTAGCATCTGGTAAAAGGAAGAAACATACATAATAACCTCTAATAAAAGGAACAATATGATAAGTGCTGCAAAAGATAAAAGCAAACTGCTTTGGGAGTACATATTCAGGAGCAATTAATTTCTGGGAAAACTTTATGGAAGGCTCAAAAATTAAACTGGGCCTTAAATGAAAAGTAGGATTTTGGTAGGTCGAGATGAGGGAAAGTATCTCATGTAAAGGTGTTAAATCCCAGAATGCCAAATACTGTGTAACTGGAGCATTACATGCATCATAAAATAAAGCATCGCACCCTGACTGGTTTGGCTCAGTGGAAGAGCGTCGGCCTGCGGACTCAAGGGTCCCAGGTTCGATTCCGGTCAAGGGCATATACCTTGGTTGCGGGCACATCCCCAGTGGGGAGTGTGCAGGAAGCAGCTGATCGATGTTTCTCTCCCATCGATGTTTCTAACTCTCTATCCCTCTCCCTTCCCCTCTGTAAAAAATCAATAAAATATATTTTAAAAAAAAGTCAGTGGAGAAAGCAATGTTTCCTAGGATGTGCAGAACTTCAATTAGTCCATCTAAAACTGACTTTAAAAGACATTAAAAAAAATAAAGCATCGCTATTAAAAGACTTGTAAAGATTGGCACCCCATTGTCATGTACCTTGAACACCAAGTCAAGAAATCAGGATTTTATTCTTTCCATAATAAGCAATGGAAAGTCAATAATGGTTTGGGCGCAGGCAAGTGATGTTATCAGATCTGTGATTTGGAAAGAGAGTTACGGTGGCAGCTTCAATAATGGAATAGGTATCAAATAGATTAGAGGCCAAAGACCAGTTGTGTGACTAGAGATACTGTCTAGGCCAGGGTAAGAGCCTGAACTAGGGTGTTTTCATAGGAATTGAGTAGAAGCAGCTAGCCTGAAGCCCAGCTGGAAATCACAAGAGTTGGTAGCTGGGTATGTGGGAGAGGGATGATTTGAAGGGGATACCAATATTTGTAGCCTGATTGATTAGGTAGCTTACTGTGGCCCTGACTAAGACAGAGGACACAGGGGAAAGAGTAAATATGGGGAGGGGGTATGACTTAGATAATTCCTATGGGGATACACAGCAGGCTGTTCTGAGTCACATCTGAAGCCCATGGAAATGTTAAGAATACAGACTTGAGAGTTACCCAGAGAGAATATATAGTATAAAGAGAGGACACTGCCCAAGGAGTAGATTAACCAAGAGAACAATTTCTGTTTCTGGCAATAAGGTAAGTGTGTGGTGAAATCCCTCTCAATAAGAATGCAAAAAAAAAAAAAAAGAAGAAATAAAATCAAGAATGCCTAGCTAGCTCTGGTTGGTGTGGCTCAGTTGCTGGGATGTCATCCTATGCACCAGAAGGTTGCTGGTTCTATTCTTAGTGAATCAGGGTACATGCCCAGGGTTGCAGGCTCAGTCCCCATTAGGGGTGTGTGTGAGAGCACCCAATCAATGTTGTGCTCTCATGTCGATGTTTCTCACTCGCTCTCCCTCTTCCTTCCTCTCTAAAAGTCAATAAAAAATCTTAATAAATAAATAATAAATTTAAAAAATAAAGAATGCTTAAAAAGCTAGACAACATATTACAAACGCTGTTTTTAAAGTGAAACAGAACTGAAGTAAAAGGAATAATTGCAAGGGTGGGAGCATCCTGCCCATGGGCCATAGAAGGCCCTCAAAATCATTTGGTCTGGCCCTGCCAAAGCATTAGGAATGAGTTAATTAAATGTTTGACCAAATATGGCAGGCTAATTTTAAGTTGATAATTTTGTATGGCCTGCAAATGATGTTTTAAATAACCAAATGGCCCTTGGCAGAAAAAAGGTTCCCTAACCCTGAATTAGAGGAAACAATATCGCCTGATTTCTTAAGAGGCAATAAAACCAGTTTGTCTTAGGAATATCTGCTTATTCCTGGTGGCTTAGAGTCATTATTTAAAGATTGTGTGGTAGGACCAGATACAGGAGATAAAGCCTGAAACTGAAGCAAGGTAGCCGGCCTGACTGGAAACCCTGTCCATAAAGCTACAATCCTCTCTGTGTGACTACCTCAGTGAGTGACCTAGAAAATACCTCCTCTGGATTAGGCAAGAGAGTTTGGAGAAAGTTATTTCCCCTGAGAAATCCTAACCACACACCCACATTCAAGCATTTTTGGGAGCAGAATACTAAGTCTGTGTCTTCAAAACCACCAAACAGAATCATTAGGTTATAGTGCTCCTTGGTTGATAGTGCCTGTAGGCACATTGCAGTAGTAAGTGAAAGAATTTTAAAATGACCTCAAAGAATCCCCAGAGGTAAAATTCCAAAGAGCATGAGCTCACAATGAAAAAGAAAATCAGTAAATTCACAAAGAAACAAGCTATTATTTAGTAGGAGTCTATAGAAACAGATTCACAAAGACGGAAGACAAAAATGATCATATATTAAATATAAAATAAGTATGTTTGATATGCTGAAAGACATAAAAGGGACTTTAATGAAGATTAAGAAATAAACTATGAAAACTAAGTGGTAGATTTGAGAAGAATTCTGAGAAGTGAAAAATATGAGAATTTAAGTACAAAATAAAACTTCTTTTGGTGGGTTAAACAGACTAACGAAGAGAATTTGTGAATTGGAAAACAGTTCAGATGATATTACCCAGTCAGAAACACAAAGGACAAAGATATGAAAAAAGTGTCTGAAAGAAGTAGAGACATTTAGGGTGGCATAAGAAGGTCTGAAATACATATTAACCAAGTTTGAGAAGACAAGAGTAGAAAGATGTTAAAGAAATGATACATTCAGAGAGATAACATGCTAATACTTTTTGATAGATTTAAAAAAAAATTAAAGAGAGGAAAAAAGGAACAGTACCTTGAAGAACTGAAAGGGCAGTTAGAGGGAAGAGGAATTAGCAAAGAAAATTGAAAATGGCTTAATAGGGAGGAGAAAGGAGAAAGAAGATTATTCAGTATCCAGAAAGCAAAGAGAGTGTTTCAAAAAGGCTATGGTTAATAATTCTACATATTGCAGATAACTAAAGTTTCTATCAGAAATAATTGACTGAGTGTCTACTATATGTTAAGCATAGTGCTACATGAACACAAAGATGAATAATTTGTGGTTCTTGTACTCAAAATTAGGAGAGAAATAGAAATAATAGGTTACAATCCAATGCTTCTAAGCTGTAATAGACAAATCGCTAGGTGAGCAGAGGGAAGGAGATTTCTTCTTGTGTGATGATATTTCTTTCAAATGAGTCCTCCTCAGGTGGTTATCTCTGGTCATTTTTAATAGAATTCTAAATAAACATTTATCTTTCATCAAAATATCCACTTTAAACATAGATTGTCAGCTCTTTCTCCCTATTTATCTACATCATTTTGGGGCATGTAATATTTAAGAAAATTCCAATATCTGGTATGAGCATGAATAACAGCATTTAATAACATTTACTTACCTGTTCTCTGAGTCTGGGCCAATAGTACAAGCTTATTTCTCCTTTCTATTTTCCCTGCTCTTTACTCAGTTCAGCATCTTCTCACATTCACCAGGCTTTTCACCTCCATATTTTTTTAAAATTTACATTCTTTATTGTTTAAAGTATTACATAAGTCTCCTCCCCCCCACCCCATTGACCTCTCCCTGGCTGCTCCCACCCCCCCCCCCCCAGCACATGCCCTCACCCCCCTACTGTCTGTGTCCATTGGTTATGCTTATATGAATGCATACAAGTCCTTTGGTTGATCTCTTACACCCCCCACCCCCACCTTCTCCCCTGCCTTCCCTCTGAGGTTTGACGGTCATTCAATAATTCTCTGTCTCTGGATCTGTTTTTGTTCATCAGTTTATGTTGTTCATTATATTCCACAAATGAGTGAGATCATGTGATATTTATCTTTCTCCAACTGGCTTATTTTGCCAGTCTCCATATTTCACCTCTGATCAAAAGTTTTTCAGTTCAAACCCACACACATCTTAATACAACCCTGTTTATGGCACTATGACTTCATAGTGGAGACATTCCATAAGAGTTGCAATGAAAGAATGATCAATATAAAATTAAACAGAAGTCTATCCCCCATTGTCATGTGAATAATTTCATTTTCCAAATTAATTTAAAAACATATCATTTTATCCAATTGTTTGCTTGCATCCTGACTAACTTCATTCTAAAAAAAATACAGTAATCAGTGGTTAAATGTGTGTGTCTGTATGTGTGTGTGTAAAGAGATTATGTTTTTATACTTAATGTATACTTAATTCTACAAGCATTTACTGAATATGTACTCTAGGTAAGTGTCTCTTCTATTCATTGCAAAATATACAACACCAATAAGACATTAATATATACTATATATATATGTGTGTATATATATATATATATATATATATATATATATATATATATATCTCAAAAGAGGTTCAGATAAAGTGCAATAGGGATGAGTCAAAAGGGGTAAATAGCATATCTAGATTGGGGGAGATAAGATAAACTCTTACACTGTTTGAATAGGGAGTTCGATGGTAGATAAGATTTGGTAGGCCGAGATTTAGGGGAAAGGATGGTGGGGAGAAAGAACAGCATTCCAGGCATCGGTACTGCTCAGGAGAAGGGAACAGAACCTATTGAAATTAATCAGTTCAGATTTGCATTAATCTGTAAGTAAAAAACAATTTGATCGCAGTGGCTGAAACACATGAGGGTTTATTTGTCTCATGTAATGAGACATCCAAAGGTAGGCGGTTGCTAGTGTTGGTTTAGCAGCTCAAGAATGTCAGGGCTGTTTATAATTCTCTTGACCTTTCCCTCATGGTCCCAAGATGTCTGCTGGAACTTTAAGCAACACATTCAATTACCAGGCAGTGGGTAGAAGGGAGGGTCAGAAGCAAAAAAGACTTCCCAGAACCGCCCCCCCCCATGACTTCTGCTTGTATCTTATTGTCCATCTCTATTTGCAAGAGACTAAGAAGCATAACTATTTTTAGCTGAGCACATTATTACAGTGAAGAGGCAAGGGAGAAGGGATACCAAAAAGGTAGTTAGCAGTCTCTGCAACAAAACAGAAGACAAGTTTGGCTTGAGCAGAGTCAAGATACCACTTTTTAAATAAATAAATGAGCCAGCTGATTTGGAAAGAAAGAGTATGGATTTCTTCTGCCTGGCATCATTTTTGCTTTTCTGTAGTTTTCCACTTACTTGCCTGTAATGAAATCAATGATAAGGGTGGATGGTGCTAGGGGAGCACAGGAGAAACACCTACAGTTGCTCAGGGATGAATTCCCAGAGTGGGCACGGCCGAGCTAAGCCTGGTGGGTGGGCATGTTCTAAGGCCAGTGGGTGAAGGGTAGCTTGGCCAAAAGTCCAAGAGTGAGAAGAAGATGGAGAGTTCTGGGAACTGCATACATATCATGCTAGATGGCGCAGAGTGCAATATAGATATAGTGAGAAAAGGATGAAGAGATAGGTAGGAGCTAGATCATAAAAACTTGCAAGCTTGGTAAGGATTTGAACTGTATCACTAGCTTTAAAAGATAACAAGCCCTAGCTGGTTTGGCTTAGTGGATAGAGCGTCGGCCTGCAGACTGAAGGGCCCTGAGTTGGATTCTGGTCAAGGGCACATACTTCATTTACAGGATCGTCCCCAGCCTGGGCTCTGGTAGGAGCTCATGCAGGAGGCAACCAATCGAAGTGTTTCTCACACATCGATATTTCTCTCTGTCTTTCCCTCTCTCTTCCACTCTCTCTAAAAAAACCAATGGAGAAATATCCTCGGGTGAGGATTAAATAAAACCAACAACAACAAAAATATTTTCCCATTTACTTGCTTAATCTCTGCTGTCTTTCCTGACAAATTTCATAAGGGCATCTTGTTAACCTTGTTCATTACTGTATTCCTAGAGCCTAGCACTGTGCCTGGCCCCTGAGGCTGACCCAGTGAATCTAAGCTCCTCATGGAATGAAATGTGAAAACCTTTGGACTAAATGTCTAATGAAATCTTTGTTGTCGCAACTCTTTATCTTTTCAATTGAGGTCCCTTAAGCCACACATGTCTAGGTCTTTCAAGAAGCAGACTGAAATATAGGATTCAACGCATAAGAAATAGGGCAACCCCGGTGATGGAAAATAAGGACGGAGCCAGGAAAGCCTGGGAGAGCCACTGCTATGCACTGCAATACAACACCAGCCTAACCCTGAGTAAAGGAGAGGAGGGAGGGAGGGAGGGAGGGAGGGAGGGAGGGAGGGAGGGAGGGAGGGAGGAAAGTGTGGTATGTAGGTCAGAAGGAAATGTCTTAGCCTACATGCAGTTATAAGGAAGTTTTGGCCATCAGGGCATCCTTCAGACAATGTCACTGGTCAAAGGAGTCCAGTGTCTCCCACAAGTGGGCCTTGTCTAGTATCTCTGCTGTGCTTGTTCACTGACCAGGAGCAGCCGGTAGCATTTATGGCCTGGATGCAAAAGCTGTGGTCAGTTCAGCGCATAGCAGCAGCCTGATCACTCTCCCAGCCATCAGAGATCAAAGGGGACTCGTGTGACTGCTGTGCCTGCCAACCCCAGCGTTGTCAGCCAGGCCTCTTCCTGTCCTGCTTCATGTCTTCCCCATATTCTGGTTAATACCTAGACCATAGGTGGTACCTATGTATTGTTTTTACCTCCATCCCTGTCTCTAAGTCCTACTTTATACCCATCCGCTGTAAACTCAGCCATATATTTCCCCTGGGACTGAGGTCCGCTTTCCTCCCCAAGTCCCTCTATGGCTTAGGAATCTGAGCCTGAACCAGAGCCCACATGGCAAGCTCCTCAATGCCAATGGGCAGATTCCCCCTTCCCAGCTATCCACCTGCCTGTTGCCTGCCCTCACCATAGGGTATTTTTAAGGATAAAATTATATCTTATCACAACGTCCTGGCTTTCTGGAACCCAATTATCAGCTATAGATATTCTGCTAGCCCTCTATGCTGCTCTGGTTCTATGTACCTACGTATATCCATTATGCCCTTGCTCTGGAATTAATTTAGGAGGTTTCACAACTTACCTAAGGGCACACAGGAAATAAGTGGCAAGGCAGGGGTTGAAACCAAGACTGATTTTAAAGTGCACTTTCTAAGCCACTATCTGCCACTGCCTCTCCTTCACAGAACTGGCAACAGTGTATTAGGACTGTTTACTTATCCATCCACTCCCCCTCTCAAGATGAGAGCTTCCTGAGGGTGAAGCCAAGGCACTGATATCTCGCAGGCATTTAGGAAGTGTTTCTGGAATAAAATAATAAAGGGAAGAATGAGTGAACAAATGAGCCTTTAATGATCAAGTTGCAGCCATTCCGGTTTGTCCCCAGTTTTGCAGTTTCTGAGGGCTTTACAGATCTAAGAGTTTCTGATTCTGGGAATCCATATGCCTCCCAATGCAACCACTTAATGATACCAAAGCTGCCAGGACAGCACTTTTCATTTAGCCAAAACCCAAGCTGCTTGCTGATGCAATAAAGAATTTAAATAGTTGAAGCTCTAGAAATGTGAGAAATATGGTGCTTTCTGCTCAAGAAGGAAGGGAAAGTCAAAGCCTGGGAATTCTAAGAAGGTTTCATCTTGATGAGTTGGGGTTTGCACAAAGGGCCAGTGTGGTCATATTGCCTGGAGGCAGTTTCCAGTGTCTCCAGACAGAAAAGGAAATGACAACAGCTTTTGACGAGAATAGAAGGACAAATAAAGATCTTTTGAGAAGCAGGTAAATTGGCTGGGCTCAGGAAGCCTGCTCTGACTCAGAGCTGGCAAGGGTCCTTCTTGTCTAGCAGCCTACCTCTTCTTCACAGCTAAGCTCCATGGATTCCACGTTGCTCACTTACCCTGGACCTTCAGTGCAGCATGGGCTGCATAGAAAGCTTAAACATGAAGGGCCTTTTTATTTTATTTTATTTTATTTTATTTTACTTTATTTTATTTTTTAATCTTTATTGTTGAGATTATTACAGATGTCCCTCTAGTTTTCCCCCATATCTCCCCTCCACCCGGTTCCCACCCGACCCCAGACCCTCACCACTCTATTGTCTGTGTCCATAGGTAATGCATACATGCATATAAGATCTTTGTCTAATCTTTTTCCGCACCCCACACCCCCTTCACTCTGAGAAACATCCGTCTATTCCATTTTCATGCCCCTGATTCTATTCCATTCACCAGTTTATTCTGTTCATCAGATTTTTTATTCATTTGATTTTTATTTTTATTTATTTTTTTTAAATTTATTGCTTAAAGTATTACAAAGGGTATTGTTGATAGATAAGTATTTGTTGTCTCTTTGTTGTTCATATTTTTTTATCTTTACTTTTTTCTTCTTCTTCCTCTTCTTAAAGAATACCCTTCAGCATTTCATATAATACTGGTTTGGTGGTGATGAACTCCTTTAGCTTTTTCTTGTCAATGAAGTTTTTTATCTGACCTTCAATTCTAAACGATGGTTTTGCTGGGTAGAGTAATCTTGGTTGTAGGTTCTTGTTATTCATCACTTTGTATATTTCTTGCCACTCCCTTCAGGCCTCCATAGTTTCTGTTGAGAAATCAGCTGACAGTCATATGGGCACTCCCTTGTAGGTAACTAACTTTTTCTCTTGCTGCTTTTAAGATTCTCTCTTTGTCTTTTGCCCTTGGCATTTTAATTGTGATGTGTCTTGGTGTGGTCCTCTTTGGATTCCTCTTGTTTGGGGTTCTCTGCACTTCCTGGACTGATAAGTCTATTTCTTTCACCAGGTAGGGAAAGTTTTCTGTCATTATTTCTTCAAATAGGTTTTCAATATCTTGCTCTGTCTTCTTCTGGCACCCTCATAATTTGGATGTTGGTATGCTTGAAGTTGTCCCAGAGGCTCCTTACACTATCTTCCTATTTTTGGATTCTTTATCCTTTTTTGCTCTTCTGGTTGGGTATTTTTTGCTTCCTCATATTTCAAGACATTGATTTGATTCTCAGGATCCCCTAGTCTACCAGTGAATCCCTGTATATTATTCTTTAATTCAGTCAGTGTATGCCTAATTTCTGAATGGTTCTTTTCCATTTTTTTTTTTTTTTTTTGGCATTCTCACTAAGATCCTTGAAAGTCTCACTAAGTTCCTCGGAGGTTTCTAGAAGATTCTTGAATAACCTTATAACTGTGGTTTTGAATTCTATATCCAGTAGTTTTCTTTCTTCCATTTCTTTCATTTGTGACATGTTTTTATGTCTCCACATTTGGGCTGCTTCCCTGTGTTTGTTTCTATATATTGGGTAGCTGCAAAGTCTCCTTGAGTTTATAGAGTGGCCTTGTGTAGTAGGTGTCCAATAGCGCCCAGTGGCTCAGCCTCCCAATCACTTGAGGTGGACACTCTTGGTGCACCCCTTTGTGGGCTGTGTGCACAGTTTTGTTGTAGTTGAGCCTTGATTGCTGTTGGTGTCACTGGGAGGAATGACCTCCAGGCCAATTGGCTGTGGGGACCAGCTGCACTTACAGTGGGAGAGCTGCTGTGCAGGAGACACACTTATGGAGTAGGACTTGCTTCAGTGGGGCTTTGATGCTCACTGAGTCTGCCCCTTGAGTGTGTTGCTTATGGATGTGAAGAGTTGTAATCTGGTATGGTCTCACACTGACCACTGGGTACACTGGCTCTTGGGCCTCCAGGGAGGTGCAAAGTCAGCCACTGCCTAGGGCAGTGGTCGGCAAACTCATTAGTCAACAGAGCCAAGTATCAACAGTACTTCTTCAAAATAGACTCGCCCAGGCCGAAAACCAACTTTTGTGCATGGGCCACGAAGTTTCAATCCCATTGTATGTGTGCCTGCACGTGGTATTTTGTGGAAGAGCCACACTCAAGGGGCCGAAGAGCCTCATGTGGCTCGTGAGCCACAGTTTGCCGACCACGGGCCTAGGGCCATCAAGCAGGAGCTACAGAGAGTTCTGCAGATTCCTCCTCTTTGTATGGGGTTTGGAAGTACCCAGATGAGGCCCAGCTGTGAAACAAGGCAGGCTGGTGCTAGTGCCGGGTCTTGGGCCTTTTATCAATAGGTTTGGGGCTACCTGACCCAGCTGCAGCTTGTTTGAGAGATTTTTAGCCTGAGAAAGGACAGGCCATTCACATGCAAAAGCCACTGCACACAGCTTGTGTGGAGTTGTAAATTGGGTGGGGTGGGGTTTCAAGGAATCACCAGGGCAGAGCAAACAGAAATGGCTGCCAGTCTGCCCTGCACCAGGGAGGTCCCTGCATAGGAACAATGACTGCTGCAAGGGACAGTCCAGTTTCTCCCCACATGTGTCTGTGTCCCCAGAGCCTCACCTGGCACTGGAGCTCAGAGGAAGTGGGAGCTTGTAAATTCAGGTCATAGTGCCGACCTTTTAAGAGGAGCAGCTGGGTCTCCAGGAGCCTGTGGGTCACTTAGCCCCAATCTGCACTGGTTTTTACAGTCCATAGTTCTTACTGCCCGTAGGGATGTCCTTCCCCAGTTCTGGAATCCTGGGCTGGGGGTCTGGTGTGGGCCTAGGATCCCTTTCTCCTCTGGGTGGCCTCTACAGAGGTGATCTCTCTCCTGATTAAAAAAGTGGCACATCTGGGTGCCAGACCAGCCCGTTTCACACCTTCGCACCTCCGCACCTCGGCACCTCATACCAGTCTCAGTGTGCTTTCTTCTTCACTTCTCTAGTTGTAGGACTTCCATTCGGCCAGCTTTCTGGAAGTTCTGGATGATAGTTGTTCTGTATTTTAGTTGTAATTTTGATGTGGTTGTGGAATGCAGTGAGTACAGGTGTTTACCTATACTGCCATCTTGGTTCCTGAAGGGCCTTTTTTTTTCTTTTCTTTTTTTTTTCTGAGACTTTCTCCTCTACACAGGCCACATGGCCTTAGGAAGCATGGATGACCTAATAGCAAAACAAGGACTGGAATAGCAAAACAACGACTGGGTTCTGTGTACCTTTAAATATGGAAACCAGTGTAACACCCTGCATATTTAAAGCTACCTTTCTATTCGCACATCACAGCTTTAGCACCATAAATAAATCTTCCTGGGAAGAAATCTTTGAGTTATTAATGAATCTCACAGAAATTATTTAGAACACCCTTATTTCTGTCCTTATTCTGATAATTTAAAATTGGTATGAAGTTACAGTAAAGACTTAGAAGTAAAGGACATGATTTCTTTATAATGATAATTTTTATTTTTAAAATAAAAGTTGCAATAAAGAAAAAAATTAAGAAAACCTTTAAAAAGTTGCAGCATAATGGTACACATATGCATAGTGCAATTGTTACTATAGTCAAGCTACTTTAGGGAACATGGCTGCTGAGTCTGATAGCCCTGCACTCCGAATAAATAACAGCTTTGCTACTTTAATAGCTGTATTATCCTGGGCAAACTCTTTAATCTCTCCTAACCTCAGTCTACTCGTATCTAAAATATGATTGGGCTAGATACTGAGGTAATGTGTGTTAAGTGTCAAGCAGAGTCCTGCACATAGTTAGCATTTGGTATGTATTTGTTAAAAGAATTGAAATACTATTACAGAGTTCTTTAGTCCTATGTGATAGTATTTAAGAACTTAAGGACAATGTCAAGAATAGACCCCTACTCTTGCTTCAGGGGCAACCAGGCTTTCTCCCCTCTGTATTCTGAGGAACTCTGAGGAGAATTAATAGGTTAGTCAGTTAACATTCACTATGGGGCAGTGTGTGGAGGAGGGAAAGGAAGAAGCAGATACAAAAGAAATATCAGATGCTGTGGGTTCTCAAGGATGTTTTTACAGACTCGGAGCTTCAAAGCAAAAATTTATTTCTTAGGCGCAATTGTCTGATTCTTTGCCATTGTTTCCACGAGTGCTGCTACCACAGTCTCTCTTTTCCAGACAAGCTCACCATTGGGAAAAGAGCAGTGGACACCATGTACTAGTATATTGCAAAATTAGTCTATTTCAATGGCTAGAACTTCTTCGGGCAAAAAGTCTCTTAGTACCTGCAATTATAGGTTTAGAAAACTGGGGAAAATAATTATAATAAGATCTACTGTTTATGGACTGTTTACCATGGTCCGGGCTCTGAACTAAGTTCTTTACATATATTATTTCATTCAATCTTCACATTATTGCCACTTTAAAGATGAGGACATTTAGGCGCAGAAAGGTGAGTTATCTAAGGACATCACATGGCTGGGAAGTGGAGCCAAGATTCACATTCACGGAATTTTGACTTTAACTTTGTGCTTTTTATTTTTAGTCTTGTTATTATTACAAATGTTCAGACATAACAAAAGTAGATAAAATAATATAATGAATCCCCATGTGTCCATCAACCAGCCTCAACAGTTACCAAAATCATGGCCAATCTTGTTGTATCTATACCAGGCCTAGCCCCATCCCATTCAAACACACACACACACACACACACACACGCACATACACACACAAGATTTCATATTTTCATTTGGAAATATCTCATTATACATCTTCAAAAGAAACAGACTTTTTAAAAATATGTTTTTATTGATCTCAGAGAGAGGAAGGGAGAGATGGAAACATCAATGAGAGAGAAACATCATTGATCAGCTGCCTCCTGCACACCCCCTACTGGGGACGGAGCCTGCAAACCAGGAATTGATCTGGTGACCTCCTGGTGCATGGGATGAAACTAAACCAACTGAGCCACACCAGCCAGGCTGAAACAGACTCTTTTAAAATCTATAAAACACCACTTATAATAATCAATTATTTCTTAGTGTCATCAAATGTCCAGTACTTGTTCATATTTCCTCAATTTTCTACAGTAGGTTATTTGAGTCAGGATTCAAACAAGATCTGTATCACATAATGACATTTGGTTAATATCTTTCTCTTTTTAAAATATATTATTATTGCTTTCAGAGAGGAAGGAAGAGGGAGAGATAGAAACATCAATGACGGGAGAGAATCATTGATCAGCTGCCTCCTGCAAGCCCCCCACTGGGGATTGACCCCACTACCTGGGCATGTGCCCTTGACCGGAATCAAACGTGGGACCTTTCAGTTCACAGGCCGACGCTCTATCCACTGAGCAAAATTGGCTAGGGCAGTTAATATATATTTTAAGCCTCTTTTAATCTATAGGTTTCTCCTCTCTTTATTTCCTTGTCATTTGTAAAAAGAAATCAATAGCTTATGCTCCTAAGCACATAATATGGCATCTTATGTCTATTTTAAGAGTTTTGCATTTGTAGGGGGAATGCCCTCCTCCCAAATATATTTCTTGTATTTAAATATGACTATTTTTTCTTCTTTTGGAATAGAAGATAATCAAATATCAAAAATGGATCTTAGAAATGTTTCAGTATTCATTGTAAACACTTAATATTCAAAACCCACTTTGTTTTGTAGGTATTTATTATATGATAGTAGTGGCCTGGTGCATGAAATTCGTGCACGGGTGGGGGGGGGTGTCCCTCAGCCCAGCCTGCACCCTCTCCAATTGGGGACTCCTTGGGGGATGTCTGGCAGTCAAACATCTCTCTCACAATCGGGGACCACTAGCTCCTAACCGCTCACCTGCCTGCCTGCTTGATTGTCCCTAACTGCCTCTGCCTGCCTGCCTGATCACCCCTAACCTCTCTGCTTGCCTGCCTGATCACCCCTAACTGCCCTCCCCTGCAGTCCTGATGTTGCCCCTAACTGCCCTCCCTTTCTGGCGTGATTGCCTCCAACTGCCCTCCCATGCCGGCCTGATCTCACCCCCAACTGCCCTCCCCTTCCGGCCTGATTGCCCCCAACTGCCCTTCCCTGACAGCCTGATGTTGCCCCCAACTGCCCTCCCCTGCCAGCCTGATTGTCCCTAACTGCCTCTGCCTTGGCCCCCACCACCATGGCTTTGTCCAGAAGGAAGTTAGACATCCAGAAGATGGCTGGTCGACCAGGTCTAATTAGCACATTACTCTTTTATTGGTATAGATAGACTATATAGGATAGGATTGCTTAAATGGGGTGGGAGGGGAAGGAAGCCTTTTTCAGCAGGAAGTGATGCTCTTGGCAGACAAAAATACATATTCCCTATATCTGGACTGATAGCCAGCCATATGCACTATACTAACAAACCAGTCATTAAAAAATTGAACTTTGAGAGGAACCAAGATGGCGGCATAGGTAAACACTGGAGATTGCTGCCTTGCACAACCACTTCAAAAATACAACTAAAAGATGGAACGGACATCACCCAGAACCACAGGAAGGCTGGCTGAGTGGAAATTCTTCAACTAGAAGGAAAGAGAACAGCATACCGAGACTCAGAGGAGGCGCAGTGCGGAAAATACAAAGGTGCGGAGGTGCGTGCGGAGCGGGCTGGCAGCTGAGGACGCGGTTGTCTGTTTCAATCGGAAGGGAGTCTCAGGCTCTGAACTCCAGTTCTGGGCGAGTCTCTAGGGACCCAGACTCAAACGGGAGAAGCGGGACTGTCTGGCATCGGTCGGAACTCGAGGGCAGCTTTCTCTCCGAGGTTTGCAGCAGTTGCTGGGACTCTGAGAAGCAGAGCCTCAGGGAACGGGACTGAGAGCAGCCATAACTGCTCTCTCTGCCCGTCCTGTTGAACCCATGTGACCCGCTCCGCCCAAGCGCTGCACAGAGCCATTTGCTGGATAGCCTCAGGCAAGGGCTAGATTAGCAACTCCCTAGAGGACAAAAGTTCTTCCACTGCAGACACAGCTGATTCTCACAGCCAGTTGGCCTGGAGGTCAAATCACCCCCAGTATTACCTACAACAATCAAGGCTTAACTACAACAAGACTGCACACAAAGACCACTAGGGGGTGCACCAAGAAAGCATAAAAAATGCGGAGACAAAGAAACAGGACACAAATGTCGATGGAGGATATAGAATTCAGAACCACACTTTTAAGGTCTTTCAATAAGTTTCTAGAAACTGCCAATAAACTTAATGAGATCTACAAGAAATCTAATAAGACCCTCGAGGTTGTGATAAAGAACCAACTAGAAATTAAGCACACACTGACTGAAATAAAGAATATTATACAGACACCCAACAGCAGACCAGAGGAGCGCAAGAATCAAGTCAAAGATTTGAAATGCGAAGAAGCAAAAAACACCCAGCCGGAAAAGCAAAATGAAAAAAGAATCCAAAAATACAAAGATAGTGTAAGGAGCCTCTGGGACAGCTTCAAGCGTACCAACATCAGAATTATAGGGGTGCCAGAAGATGAGAGAGAGCAAGATATTGAAAACCTATTTGAAGAAATAATGACAGAAAACTTCCCCTACCTGGTGAAAGAAATAGACTTACAGGTCCAGGAAGCACAGAGAACCCCAAACAAAAGGAATCCAAAGAGGACCACACCAAGACACATCATAATTAAAATGCCAAGAGCAAAAGACAAAGAGACAATCTTAAAAGCAGCAAGAGAAAGAAACACAGTTACCTACAAGGGAATACCCATACGACTGTCAGCTGATTTCTCAACAGAAACTTTGCAGGCCAGAAGGGAGTGGCAAGAAATATTCAAAGTGATGAATACCAAGAACCTACAACCAAGATTACTTTATCCAGCAAATCTATCATTCAGAATTGAAGGTCAGATAAAGAGCTTCACAGATAAGGAAAAGCTAAAGGAGTTCATCACCACCAAACCAGTATTATATGAAATGCTGAAAGGTCTTCTTTAAGAAGAGGAAGAAGAAGAAAAAGGTAAAGATATAAATTATGAACAACAAATATGCATCTATCAACAGGTGAATCTAAGAATCAAGTGAGTAAATAATCTGATGAACAGAATGAACTGGTGATTATAATAGAATCAGTGACATAGAAAGGGAATGGATTGACTATTCTTGGGGGGGAAAGGGGTGTGGGAGATGCGGGAAGAGACTGGACAAAAATCGTGCAAGTAGGGATGAGGACAGTGGGTGGGGAGTGAGGGCGGAGGGTGGGGTGGGAACTGGGAGTAGGGGAGTTATGGGGGGGAAAAAAGAGGAACAAATGTAATAATCTGAACAATAAAGATTCAATAATAAATAAATAAATAAATAAATAAATAAATAAATAAATCCAAAAAAAAAAATGAACTTCTTTCTTACACCTTACACCAAACAGCTGTTGCCCTTAAAACCCCTCCTCAGCCCCCACCTTAGGATCTGCCTTTACAGTTCACCCAGATTAGGTTCTGATTGGTCAGTTTCTATGTCAGTCAGATCAGAAGTTCTGCCTCCTAAGCAGCCATTGGCTCCTCACAGTTTACCCAGATTTGGTTCTGATTGGTTATTTTCTATGCCAGTCAGTGTCTCCCGGCCTATCTCCAGGCCTTATCAGAAAGGCAGGGCTGATCAGCAGCCCCTGTGGAGGCCCAGAGAGAAAGAGAGGTACAGCTGCTGGCCAGGCCCGGAGAGAAAGAGAGAGGCAAAGGCTGATCAACAGCTGCCACAGAGGCTACGGATCAGACCCTGCTTCTCTCTCTAGGCCTCTCTCCGGGCCTCATCCGCAGCCCCTTTGGCAGTCAGTACTGGGTTGCAGCACCTGCAGGACTGACTTCTGGTCAGTGGAGCCTTCAGTCGTTTTGGACATTAGGGACCCTGGGTTTTTATTTATTAGGATGTCTTAAGATCAGAAAAGCCAGCACTCAAAAAAATAACTCCTGTCCCATTTCCCACCGGGCCTGAAATAGCATCAGTAAAGATGCCCCCATTGTCTTTAAGCATCATAAGTAAGCCTCACCATCACTAACACTTTCAAAAGTCAGGCTCTGACAGCTTAGCTAGGTGGGTATGGTTCAAGGAAGAGAGGACTGCCTGAGATCTAGCCCAGATATCACCATGAAGTGAAGCAAAGTGAAATGAAGTGAAGTGAAGCAGACTGTGGGGAGGGAGAGGGGAACCCTGAGGAAACAAACACCTATTCAGGGGGTGGGTCACCCACTATGGGGAAAAGACAAGTGATACGGGGCTACTTTACAGTTTTGCTGTTGGCTTGTCTTAATCATACATGTGGATGATATGAAAAACATTGAAGAAGTGCTATGATATACTGGCAAGGCTGATGTTCTCATCAGTGGCTAAACGAAGGCATTTGAAGGACATGCTGACCAGCAGTGGGCAACCGTCCTGGCAAGGAGGGTTCATCTGAGAACCACATATTTGCACTATAAGGTGCCAGCCCTGCTGCTAGAGCTGCTGTATTACTCTTTTACTATATTGGATAGAGGCCTGGTGCATGGATGGGGCTGGCTGGTTTGCCCTGAAGGGTGTCCTGGATCAGGGTGGGGGTCCCCACTGGGGTACCTGGCCAGCCTGGGTGAGGGGATGATGGCTGTTTGCAGCTGGTCTCACACCCTTCAGGGTGGGGGTCCCCACTGGGGTGCCTGACCAGTCTGGGTGAGGGGCTGAGGGCTGTTTTCAGGCCGAATGAAGCTCCCAACTGCTCCTTTTTTTCTTTTTTCTTTTTTTTAATTCTGGGCCAGCTTTAGCTCTGGCTCCAGCTCTGAGGCCTCTGCTGCTGAAAGCAGGTATCTGGTTTGTTTGGGTTCTATAATCGAAACAATGTATAACTCCAGCTCTGAGATCCTGGGCTCACTGAAAGCAGGTTTCTGGGGTTTTGTTTAGCTTCTATATTTGTTACAATGTTTCTTAAACTGCAAGCTCAGAGGACGGCAAGGCAGGCGGGGAACGTTGGTTTCCTCCGTCACTGAAGCAAGCAAGCCTCATGTTAGTTTCAAGCTGCCTGGCTGCCAGCGGCCATCCTGGCTGGCAGTTAATTTGCATATCGCCCTGATTAGCCAATGGGAAGGGTAGCAGTTGTATGCTAATTACCATGTTTCTCTTTTATTAGATAGGACTAGAGGCCCGGTGCACAAAAATTTGTGCACTCGGGGGGGAAGGGGGGCCCCTAAACCCAGCCTGTGCCCTCTCGCAGTCTGGAACCCCTCGGGAGATAACTCCCTGCTGGCTTAGGCCTGTCCCTCCTGGGTGACAGAGGGCAGGCCCAATCTCTAGGTGCAGCCCCTGGTCGGGCTCAGAGCAGGGCCGATTGGGGAGTTGGGGCGCCACCCTCTGTCACACTCAAGCAGGGTCGATGGGGAGGTTGCAGCACCACCCCCTGTCATGCACAGAGCAGGACCAATCAGGGGTTTGGGGCGCTGCCCCCTCTCACGCACAGAGCAGGGCCCATCAGGGGGGTTGGGGCTCTGTACCCTGTCATGCACAGAGTAGGGCTGATCAGGGGGTTGGGGATCTCCCCCCTGTCACGCACAGAGCAGGGTCGATCAGGGGGTTGGGGAGCTGCCCCTCGTCATGCACAGAGCAGGGCCCATCAGGGGGTTGGGGAGTTCCCCCCTGTCACGCACAGAGCAGGGCCCATCAAGGGGTTGAGGAGCTCCCCCCTGTCACTCACAGAGTAGGGCCGATAGGGGAGTTGGGGCGCTGCCACTGTCACACTCAGGGCAGGGCCAATGGGGAGGTTATGGCTCTACCCCATCACACACAGAGCAGGCTCCTTGGCGGGGGGGCGGGAGTTGGGGCGCAGCCCTCTATCACCCATAGATCAGGGGGTTGGGGTTCCGCCACTCTCACACTCAGGGCAGGGCCGATGGGGAGGTTATAGCTCTACCCTGTCACACACAGACCAGGGCCCTTGGGGGGGGGGTGTTGGGGCGCCGCACCCTGTCACACACAGAGCAGGACCCGTGGGAGGGGGTTGGGGCGCCACACCCTGTCACACATAGAGCTGCAGGGCGATAAGGGGGTTGGGGAGCTCTCCCCTATCAGGCACAGAGCAGGGCAGATAAGGAGGTTGTGGCCCCGCCCCCTGTCACACACAGAGCCACAGGGCGATCAGGGGGTTTGGGCGCTGCCCCCTGTCACACTGATCCCGGTGACAGGAGGCCTCTCGGCTCAGCTGATCCCGGTGCTGGGAGGCATATTACCCTTTTACTATACAGGATAGAGGCCTGGTGCATGGGTGGGTCTGGCTGGTTTGCCCTGAAGGGTGTCCTGGATCAGGTTGGGGGTCCCCACTGGGGTGCCTGGCCAGTCTGGGTGAGGGGCTAAGGGCTGTTTTCAGGCTGGCGGGTGACTGAAGCTCCCAACTGCTCCTTTCTTTCTTTTTTTCTTTTTTATTCTGGGCCAGCTTTAGCTCTGGCTCCAGCTATGAGACCTCTGCTGCTGAAAGCAGGTATCTGGTTTGTTTGGGTTCTATAATCGAAACAATGTATAACTCCAGCTCTGAGATCCTGGCAGGCTGAAAGCAGATTTCTGGGGTTTTGTTTAGCTTCTATATTTGTTACAATGTTTCAAACTGCTGGCTCAGAGGCCGGCAAGGCAGCGGGGAACATTGGTTTCCTCCGTCACTGAAGCAAGCAAGCCCCGTGTTATCTTGAAGCTACCTGGCTGCCGGCGGCCATCTTGGCTGGCAGTTAATTTGCATATCGCCCTGATTAGCCAATGGAAAGGGTAGCAGTCATATGCTAATTACCATGTTTCTCTTTTATTAGATAGGATTATTTATGCCCTAGCTGTAACACGGCGATGAATGTACAAAGGGAGCCGATGGGGTTTTCAGTTAACTTTTTCTTGGACAAAATATCATGGTAATGAAATCACTCCAGGAAAATTTCTAAGCAACCAGCAGGTGAACCCAACTACTGGCCACAGAAGTAAACAAAAGCACAATATGGAAAAAGGCATTTGCTTTGAAAAATCTAACCTGGTCCCTGAGTCTTGAAGTTCATGCTTTCCCACTGCAATGTGTTTCACTTGAACAGTGCAGCTGAACTTTCCCATTCTGACTAGAGCTTCCTTGGGCCAGAAACAAAGGCAAGTCAGTTCTGAGGCTAAGATTCAAATAAACATATCACAGGACAGCTGCAAACTGGAAAGCAAAGGAGACAGCTACTGCAGTAACCCAACGAATAAAGGCCCTCCCCCCAAACACCCTGGAGGCCAAAATCTTCTTCCTTTTTAGAAAACAGTGCCTGGTGAACAACTGGAAGGAGGAAGCTCTGTTTATGACTCCCTTTTGAACTCCCGCTTTTCCTTCAGTGGTGAGGAATTTTTTAAAAAGCTCAAAGAATGTTGCTGTTGCTGTTTTTGACAAGACTGTCACACATAATGATGATTTTCAAAATGAACACTGAGATTTACATTCTTTTCCTAAACAGGACCCATTCCCCAAACATTCTTGTTAAGGAACTGGAAGAGACTTTAGAGACTTTTAATGGAAGGAGATAGCTACTATGGGACTAAGAGACTGGAGTTAACCACGGCTCCCAATTCCTTTCCCTGTCTGCATGATTTCCTCAGGTTCCCAGGGGAAGGAAAACTTGAGGTATCAAGAGAAGGCCCAGCTGTGCAAATGGAGTTAGTCAGTTAGTTATACTGCAATTCGTTTTTTACCCCTATTTACTAGAGTAAACAAATATCTACTCAATAGGAGACATAGAAAGTCTTTAAAGCTGTTCAAATGAAGGGATAAAGGGATAAAGTCATTGGCACTTCATCAGCCTGGTGAGAGTTTCATGGTTTTTAGAGCTGGGAGGAGCACTAGGGATCCTGTCCAACCCTCATCTTTTTACAGATAAGGTAAAGGGGGAAGGGTATTTACTTGCTCAAATTTACACAGTGAATGAATGGATAACTCTTGCTCACCTAAACTATGCCATCATGGGAGTAAGGTGAGCAATGAATTGCGCACGTTCACACTCCCTCTGCTTCCTCAAACAGGCTCTCAAATTTCTCACTAATTACACCTTCTCCTCTGCTATAGTTGCGCACCCACTCTCCCATCCACTATCCAGTCTTTGTTTAATATCTCTAGTGCTAACTCTGCTGGTCTTTTCACCAGAGTATTTGCTGTCAATTTTTCTAAGAGTCTTTTGCCCACCAGTGTTGCAGGTGTTTTATTAGGCTCCCAAAGGCTAACGTAAGACACTTTATAGTTTGGAGTTTCATCAGGCATGGAACCTGGAAGAACTTTCTGGAGGTTGGGTTAAAAAGGGAGTGTCAGCAAACTACAACTTGCAGGCTGCGTTTTCCTGCTGTCTGCTTTTGTATGGCACATAATCTAAAATATTTTTTGTTAATTTTTAATTCTGGTAAAAACACATGACATAAAATTTACCATCTTAATCATTTTTAAGTGTACAGGGGTGATAAGTATATTCACATGGTTGTGCAACAGATCTCCAAAGTTATTCATCTAAAAAAAACACTGAATCTTTTCTCATTAAACAACAATTCTCCATATTTTAGCCCCTGGTAACCACCATTCTACTTTCTGTTTCTATGAATTTGACTACTTTTCATATTTTATATAAATGAAATAATACACTATTTCTCTTTTTGTGACTGGCTTATTTCACTTAGCATACTGTCCTCAAGATTCATCTATGTTGTAATATGTGACAGATTTCCTTCCTTCTAAAGGCTGAATAATAGTCCATTGTAGGTATATACCACATTTTATTTGTCCATTCATCCATCCATGGATATTTGGCTTGCTCCCATCACTTGGCTAATGTGAATAAAGCTGCTATGAACATAGGTGTGCAACTGTCTCTTTGAGACTCTTCTGCTTTTAATTTTTTGGAAATATGCCCCAAAAGTGAAACTGCTAGATCATATGGTAGGTCTATTTTTAAATTTTTGAGGAACTACCATACTGTTTTCCATAGTAACTGCACCATTTTATAATCTCACAAACAGTGCACAAGGGTTCCAATTTCTCCACATCCTTGTCAACATTTGTAATTTATGGTTTTTAAAAAATAATAAGCATCCTCGAGGGTGCGAGGTAATATCTCACTGTGGTTTTGATTTGAATTTATTTAATGGTTAGTGATATGCATATTTTCATATGGTTGTTAGCCTTTGTATATCATCTTCAAAGAAATGTTTACTCAAGTCCTTTGCCCATTTTTCAATTGGTTTGTTTTTTGTTGTTGAACTGCTGGAGTTACTTATATAGTAACCCCTTATCAGATGATTTGCAAATATTTTCTCCCATTTCATAAGCTTCCTTTTTACTCTGTTGATTGTGTCCTTTGATACACAGAATGTTTTTTGTTTGACATAGACCTATTTGTCTATTTTTTCTTTTGTTCCCTCTGCTTTTGGTGCCATACCCAAGAAATCATTGTCAACTACAATATCATGAAGATTTCTCCCTATATTTTTTCTAGTAAGGATTTTAATATATTTCAATGGTGGGGGAAAATCAAAAGACAAAAATAGTGTATTTCCTGCCATGTGAAAATTATATGAAATTCAAACTTCAATGCCCATATACAAAGTTTTATTAATACACTAGAGGCTCGGTGCATGGATTTGTGCACCAGTGGGGTCCCTCAGCCTGGCCTGTGGGGAATGGGCCAAAAACCAGCTCTCTGATATCCCCCATGGGGTCCTGGAATGTGAGAGGGCAGTTCTTGGGTGACACAACCTGAAATCGGGCTCCCTCCTCTCTGGTTCTGGGTGCATCATCCGAGAACCGCAGATGCCAAGTCACCGCAGCTAGGAAGCTCCTATGTTGAGCATCTGCCCCCTGGTGGTAATTGCACGTCATAGCTACCGGTCAGAGGGTTGAACGGTTGGACGGTCGCTTAGGCTTTTATAGATATAGATAGCTGTACTCATTCGTTCATGTATCATTTCTGGTTGCTTTTGAGCTATAACAGCAGAGTAGTTGCAACAGAGACTGAATGTGGTTCTCTCATATCCGCATTGCTGCTTAGTGCCTTATATAACGTAGTGATGCATTTATAATTCTACAGCATATCTCTATACCAAAACCTTTAAGAAAATTTCCAGTGCATACCTATCATGTCGAAATAAGAAAAAGAAAGTGGACTTTGATTGCTGTGCTTTTAGGCACACTAGAATGTGGATTATTTGGTTATCTAATTTGATGGTATACCAGTCAGCTTGGGCTGCCATAACAAAACACCATATACTGTGTGGCTTGAACAACAGAAATGAATGTCTCACAGTTCTGAAGGTTGGAAAGTCCAAAATTAAGGTGCCAGCCGGGTTAGTGTCTGGTGTGAATTCTCTCCTTGGGTTACAGATAACTGCCTCTTGCTCTGTCCTCACATGACCTTTCCTCTGTGCATGCGTGTGGGGAGAGATCTTGCTCTCTCTTCCTTACTCATAAGGCCACCATAATTACAGAATTATAAACTGACCTTTGCCCCCTAAAGCCTTATCTCCAAATATAATTTTATTAGGGGTTAGAGCTTTCAATATATGAGTTTTGGGTCAATATAATACAGTTCATAGCAGATGGCAAAATATTGTATTTATTGTGCATTGACACTATAGCTGTGCTAAAAGAATACAACATGCATCAACATTGCCAGACTAAGCACTCATCGCAACATTCCCAACTCAAAGGAAAGCAATGGTCAGAAAAATTGGAACATTTAAAATGAAATATCTCATTATAGCAGATTTCCTTAACAGAAATTAAAAAGAAAAACGCGGCTGCCAGCAAATTAAGTTTCCAAGTGGTACATTTCTTAGCCAAGCAAAGAAAGTCATTTACTGATTGTGGGTTAATTAAATCGTGCTTGGTTGTAACAACTTAAAAATGTGCTTAAAGAAAACAAACTTGTTTAAAACTCTTAGCCTTTTGTTGAGAACAGTTGCTCAAAGAATTGAGGATAGTAGGAACAACATTAATAGTCAATTAAAAATAAGCAGATAATTTTGAGTGGTTTTCCTTGGGTCTTGACGAGTTGACAGTTTTTTATAAATATTACTTGTTCATTTGTGGAGGCAACGGTGAGTTTGATGTGATTGAAGAATTAGCTTCTATGAATAGCCTGTGTGGAATAGATATAAGAGAGATATTTTCAAAGAAGTTGAGAAAACACTAACTTAGTATAATTTGAAGCAAAATATGCTAAGATGTGTTACAACTGATGGTGAAACTATGTGCAAAACAGAAAAAGACATAGTTAAACAAATTTACAAACCTTTTAAAATTGTAAGGTGTTTATTGCCTGTGGTTATTCATTGCATTATTCATCAGAAGATATTTTGCAGGAAAAATTTAAGTCTCTTCTGTATTATTGAACCAGTAGTGTCAATAGTGATCTCCGTATACTCTCCAGGATTTAGTCAATGAATTTTGTACATTTTTTTCAAAGATAGAAACAATATGCTGACTTGTCCTATGATACTGAAGTCTGATGGCTTAGCAGCAGTAAAATTTTACTGAGATATTTTGAGTTCAAGGTCAAGATTGGAATGTTTCTGAATGAGAAGTTCCACCCTCAGTTACTATTATTGAACACTGTATGTGTGGAAATTTGTTCTCGCTCTTGTTATCTAAACACCTGAATAATACCATCAATTTTACATGTTGCACAAAGCCTTAAATGTTTATTATCTGTCCATTTACAGAAAAAAGCTTGCTGACCCCTACCACAGGCATTGGACCGATAGCCAGCTGGGTCTTTTTGGGAAACATTTACCCCCTGTAAGCAAAACCCAATGTCTGTGACAAGGCTCCCCAACCCTATTCTTCTTTGGGGTTCCCTGGTCATTCTTTTCATGTTCCCTTAGGTGGGAGCAACTAACGTCCCATTCCTTTGTTTAAGGATCTTAATCTCTGTGTCACAGGAACTTATTGTCAGTCAAAAAGTCATTTTTTTTGCTTTATTCCCAAGAGGCCTGATGGGTACTAATTTATACAAGCCAGAGGCCTTGTTACTACCTTCTTCTACTGTCGCTTTTTTTTTTTTAAAGATTAACTACTGTCACTTTTTATTCCTGTAGCAAGTTGCGTGATATAAAGACTCTCCATAAAGATCACCTAGTGATGAACTGGAATAGACAACTGTCTAGAGAGCTATTAGATTGTGGCTTCCAGTTATCTCTGTCTTTGTTTATAAGAGCAGTAATTGAGAAATTGCAGATGTGCTGAGTTACTAAATACTTTTTGAGGGAGTACAAACTTACTAATTCAGCAGTATCTGTTTCAGTAACTATGCTACTCTAAGACCACTTTGGTGAAAATGAATTTAGTGGAACTAGAAAGGGCAAATAACTTGCTTTTATAAGCTTTAGTGGCTTGAGATGCCTTAGACATTGGCTGCATATGTAGCAAATTGCTATACATCCTTACTGCTTATATAAAGCTTATATATCTGTGCTCTAATATTTGTATTCATGGATAAAAGACAGAAATAAGTGCTACAAAATTATTATTAGGGCAGAGATGAAACTTAGGAATAATTTGTGATCAGGAAATGAAAGCAGATAATTAGTCTCCAGAGTGTATATTATTGTTGTTGAAAAAAGAAAAAAAACAAAAATCTTCCCAAACAAAAATTCAGATTTTTTTTTCTTTTGCAGAACACAGACTCACTGAGAGAGAATTTATGGCTTGGTACTTGCAGGGATAGTTGTTTATTTTTATTAGCCTTCTATAGTGGGCATTAAACTGACCCTTAATGGGGTCAGTCATTTTTGAACTACCCAACGTTTTAAAAAATAAAGTTTCACTCCCTAGTCCAATCCCACAACATTACCCAAGGGAACACCTGTTTCATTAAAAGATGTTTTATTTTTGTATTCTTAATTTGGACTCCCCCATTTTAAATTACAAATAACCCACCAACATCCATGTTGACTGTTTGACAAACTGAGTTTATCTTCCAGAAAATTTAAGTGCAGCTGAATATGTAACCAGTGTGTCATCCTTTCATTACCAGCATGTGAGTGCACTCTATGCTGAGAAACCCCCCAAGTTCTTAATGGAATAGTTAATCTGATGATATTCTGGGTCATTGAAGTGTTGATAACCTATTTGATCCATAAACATATTTATAAGCACAGAACAGTTAAAAGATAAAATAAGGCATATTAAAAATTTTAGGAGTTTATCTGAACAAAAATGGATTCAAATTGGGTAGTGCCAACCTGGAAGTGGATAACAGCACTCTACAGACAGGAGCCAGGTGAAAGAAAGACTTCTGTAGAGAAAGGGCAGAAGCAAAGCAAGGAAATGATTTGATTGGCTATAGCTTAAGAGTTTGTCTTATTTGAAAAGCTTAGGTAGCTGTTAGTTGTCCTTAGGAGGTTTTGATTTCTTAACCTTGAGGCAAGTTAAGAAACAGGCTTAGGTTTTAGTTGCTTACACTGACTGCTAAGGTGTTAGAAACACCACAGACTGATGGCCTCCTTGGTCAGTTAATTGAACACGACTGATAATCCATATGTCATTTATTCCTTTCTAGTTTATTATAAAGAGTTTCAAGTCAAAATTTAACTAGCATGTAAGGATTGTCATCATCTTTTTCCAAAACATCCTTTAGAAAAAGAACACTTCCTGATGGAAACCACACAGATGGGGTTGGTTTGGCACATCTCAGGCTGGGTGGACACTATCCAAAAATAGAGCCAAATTTCTTCAAAGACTGTTCAATTAAAGTGGTTTTTGCATTAGCAATAAGCTCAGTTTTCCATTACATGCCACTTCCATTTAAAACAAAGCAAGAGGTTCAGTCAATATTTCCGTGGTTTTGAAGTGCCCGTCTGTTTTTTAATGTAGTAATGGTCTATACCTAAAATCATGACCTTCATTTTGTCAACAATATCGAAGTGGGGAACAACCCTGTATTAATTTCCTTTTGGCAGCTGTAACAAATTATCACAAACTTGGTGGCTTAAAACAACGCACATTTATTCTCTTACAGTTTTCGAAGCCAGAAGTCCAAAATCAGTTCCACTGGGCTGAAATCAAGGCCCCATCAGCAGGGCCATGCGCTGTGGAAGAGCTAGGGGGAAAAACAATCTATTTGGTTTTGTGTTTGTTTTTCTTTTCTTTCTTTTTTACTTTTCCAGCTTCTAAAGCTGCATTCCTTCCTCTCTCCCTCTCTCTCCTTACCCCTGCTAAGGTTGTCACATTGCCTTTTTTTCTATGTCAAATCTAATTTTGTCTCCCTTTTATATGGATACATGTGACTGCATCTAGGGCTTAAGTGCATAATCCAGGCTATTCTCCCCATCTCAAGATCTTAAATTTAATCAAATTTGTAATCTCTTGTGGGTAATATCCACAGGTTCCAGAGATTAGGACCTGGATGTTTTATGAGCCACTATTCAGTCTATGACAGACTCCAAATTTACAGTTCAACATTTAGTTTACAGCCTATAGACCTGAGACTATTAACCATGTTGTTATTTCTAGGAGTCCACATATTTCATGTAAATAAATAATAACTAACATGTATAACTACTACCATTTACAAATTTATGTGCATGCCATTGTTATTAATGAAATATAAATTCATTTCATAAAAAGATCTAAGGGGTCTACTTCAGACAAGTTATTTCTAAATGAAACACTTTTTGTACAGCATTCATTCCTTTTTAACAAAAAGCTATCCTTGTAAAATGATAACTGATAAAGATATGAAGTATATGTTATGAATAATGTATATAGAGCAGAACATCTGCTATTTAATGAGTTTAATAAATGTCAACCATTATTATTGTGTTGGGTGTTCTGTAAACTGAATGGAAGTATTTCAACACTAAAAATCTAATGGAAGTATGGTTTTCTTTTTACAGGAAAAAGAAAGCAAAAAGATGGAATTCAATCATCTTTTCTTGGCTCATATTTTTTGTTTAAAACTTTGAGACCAGTTACTGCTAGACTGTTAGGGAATGCTAACAGATGACAGAATAAGAAGCCAAAAAATATTAGGGAGAGATTGGGAATCAGTCAATCATGTTTAGTTCAAAAGTTTGTTTTGGTTATATGTGTGCAGGGCTGTGCTTTGAGTATATTTGAGTATATTTTATACTCAAATCACAGTAGTTGCTTTGGCACTAAAATTGTTCTTAATTTATATGAATGAATCAAATACATCAATATTTTATATTGCTATTACTTGGGTCCTCTTTTTTTCTTGATGAATCTGGTTAAAGGTTTGTCAATCTTGCTTATCTTTTCAGAGAAACAGCTTTTGGTTTCATTGATCTTTTGTACTTTTTTTTTTTACTCTATTTAATTTTTTTCTGCTCTGACCTTTATTATTTCCTTCCTTCTTCTCATTCTGGGCTTTGTTCTTTTTCAAGTTCCTTTAAATGTAAAGTTAGATTGGTTATTTTGAGTTTTTTCTTGTTTCTTAAGATAACCCTGTAATACTATGAATTTCCCTCTTAGGACTGCTTTCCTGTGTCCCACAGATTTTAGGTTGTTGCATTCTCATTTTCATTTGTTTCAAGGTATCTTTTTTATTTCTTCCTTGGTATCATTGTTAACCCATTTGTTGTTTGGTAGCATGTTATTTATCATCCATGTCTTTGTGTGTTTTTCAGTTTTGTAGTGGTTCATTTCAAGTTTCATATCATTGTGGTCAGAGAAGATACTTGATATGATTTCAATCTTCTTAATTTCATTGAGACTTGTTTTGTGTCCTAACATGTGGTCTATTCTAGAAAATGTTCCATGTGCACTTAAAAAGAATGTATATTCTGCTGCTTTGGGGTGAGATGCTCTGAAGATACCAATTAAATCCATTTGATCTAGTGTGTCATTTAAGTCTGCCATCTCCTTGTTGATCTTCTGTATGAAAGATCTATCCATTGATGTCAATATTTTATAGTATTATTAAAAGAGCACCATACTTTCAAGTATATCAGCATCTGAACAAGTTTGAGGGTTGCTAATGGAAAACATTTTCTATTATAAAAGAGCTTAACCTTCATTATAGGCTAAAATTATGGTTCTCAATCCTGGATGCTCATCAAGATCTCCTGGGGAGCTTTTAAAAGTCCCCAACTAAGAATATTATGCTAAGTGAAATAAGCCAGTCAAAGAAAGATAAGTTCCACATGATCTCACTCATATATGAAATCTAATGAACAAAATAAACTGATGAACAAGATAGATCCAGAGATATAGAAGCATGGAACTGTCGAATCTCAGAGGGAAGTGGGGGAGGATGGGTGGGTGGGAAGAGATCAACCAAAGAACTAGTATGCATACATGCATATTCCATGGACACAGACAATAGGGTGGTGAAGGCCTGGGGTGGGGGGCAGGGGCAGACTAGAAGAGGTCAATGGGGGAAAACTGGGGACAAACATAATACTTTCAACAATAAAGATTGTAAAAAATCAATAACACGTTTTCATTCCAAAAAAAAAAAAAAGTCCCCAACTATAGTCTGTAGCAAAGATCAACTAAATATGAATTTTTAATGGGAGGCCAAGACATGAGCATTTTTAAAGCTCCTCAGGAATAGCATGGGGAATATAATTAGTAATGCAATAATTATGCATGGTGTCAAATGGGTACTAGATTTATCGGGGTGATCACTTTGTAAGTTATATAAACTTCTTATCATGTTATACACTTGAAGCTGATATAATATTGGATGTCAACTGAAATTGAGAAATAAAAGATTATAAAAAAGCTTCACATCAGTGAAGCACAATAAAGTGAAGTGCAATTTACAAAACAAATAAAGCTCCTCAGGTAGTTCCAGTGAGCAGCCACAGTTGAGAACACTGGACTAAAAGAATACAAGGCACAGAGAGCAAAACAAAGGTTGAGGTAGAAAGTTCCATGGTCAGGACCAGGAATGCAGTGCAAATGCAGAAAAGACAAGGTTTTGATTAGTAAAAGAGGAAGAGATGGAAAATGAACTGAGCCCCCACACTGGTCAATAAAGAGGGAAAGAGCAAAAGAGAAGGTGACAGGCATATGAAGGGTAAAAAGATCTTGGATAGGGGAAAATTTTAAAATATCTGAAAAATTTTATAATGGGTTTAAAAAATGGTGGTGAAGTATTCTTCAGTCCATTTGTTTTTCTGGAGTTCCCTCCTCCTACCACACCCCCACCTTAACATCTTTACATAATTAGTGTTAAACACCAAAATGGACTACTGAGGAAGACACACACTTTCAAGAAACAAAGGGATCACTATGAGCACAATACAGAATTACCTACTAGGAATCTTACCAGTTTGAATCAAAAGGCAACTTTATAGTCTGAATTTATGTGTCTAAATCACATATTTTAAAAAATGTTCCAAGTATAGTTTACATTCAATATTATTTTGTATTAGTTTCAGGTGTACAGATAGTGGCTAGACAACCACATACTTTACAAAGTGTTCCCCCTGACATTTCCAGTACCCACGTGACACCATATAGCTATTACAATATTATTGACTGTACTCCCTATGATGTACTTTACATCCCCATGACTATTTTGTAACTAACAATGTGTACTTCTCAATCCCTTCACCTTTTTTAACCAGTTCCAAACACCCTTCCCCTCTGGCAACCATCAGTCTCTTCTCTGTATTTACAAGTCTATTTCTGTTTTGTTTATTTAATTCTTTAGATTCTACATATAAGTGAAATCATATGATATTTTCTTTCTCTGACTGGCCTATTTCACTTAGTATCTTATCCTCTAGGTACTTCCATGTTCTCACAAATGGTAAGATTTCATTCTTTTTAAGATGGCCAAGTAACATTTCACTTTTTAATCCACTCATCTCTTGATGGGCACTAGGGTTGCTTCCATAGATTGGCTATTGTAAATAATTCTGCAATAAACATTATTTTAAATTAGTGTTTTGGGTTTCTTTGGATAAGTACCCAGAAGTGGAATTGCTGGGTCATAAGGCAGTTCCATTTTTTATTTTTTGAGTAACCTCTATATTGTTTTCCATAGTGACTGCACCAGTCTTTTCCCCCACCAGCAGTGCACAAGGGTTCCCTTTTCTCCATATCCTTATCAACACTTGTTATTTGTAGGTTAATTGATGATAGCTACTCTGACAGGTGTGAGATGATATCTCATTGTGTGTTTTTTATTTTTTATTTCTCTGATATTTAGTGATGTTGAGCATCTTTTCATATGTATATTGGCCATATGTATGTTTTCTTGGGAGAAGTGTCTATTGAAGTCCTTTGCTCATTTTTAATTTGATTGTTCAGGGTTTTGAGTTGTCTGAGTTCTTTACAAATTTTGGATAGTAACCGTTTATTAGATGTATCATTGGCAAATATTTTCTTTCATTCAGTAGGTTGTCTTTTCATTTTGTTGATAGTTTTCTTTGCTGTGCAAAAAGTTTTTAGTTTAATGTAGTCCCATTTGTTCATATTTTGTCTCTTTGCCTGAAAAGATATATCAGAAAAAAATATTACTAAGAGAAGTGTCCTAGATTTTACTGCCTATGTTTTTTAGGATTTTTATGGCATAAAGTCTTACATTTAAATCTTTCATCGATTTTGAATATATGCTGTAAGAAGGTGATCTAGTTTCATTTTTTGGCATGTATCTGTTTAGTTTTCCTAACACTATTTATTGAATAGTCTGTCTTTACCACATTATGTGTTCTTGCCTGAGCTCTAATTGTTTTTTTCACTCCAGAACCCTGCTTAACAGATATATTTATTTCTAAGAATGATTCCTGATTCTTTCCAAACCCCTCATGCTAATGACTTATAGAATATTATGATTTAAAACTATCCAGGAAAATGAAGACATTTTAAAATCATCTACCTTTTTGACTGATAAAATTAACTAATAGTTTAACTCAAACAATTCAGCACTTACTTGTGGGACATGGCGGTAGACAAGAGAACATTGTGCAAGGCATCCGATAAACACTTGTTGAATTATCCTGTACTACACCCTTTGTAGAGATGATAAAGGGAACTATAATTCCGATTCACTTGACTTAAAGAATCAATAGCTTTAAAAAATTGTGCTATGTAGTTATCCCTATTCACCCTATAAAGAGAGAGAGAATCTAAATAAATTAACTGTTTCCTATATTTATATCTCTTTCATTTCTATTTGAAGTTAGACCAGGTCTTGGCAAATTAAATCCAAAACTGCAGAAAGGTACTTGAAAATTTAGATGAAGTTCTGGATCTAATAAGGGCCAAGTATTTGGCCTTTTAACTGATGGAATTTCTTAGGGAAGTAAAGGATTTATAGGTCTGAGCAAATGGCTACATTGAAGTCAGCAGGATTATGGGCACGCACAGACTTTGGCCTTAAAACAGAAACACTGTAGCACTCAGTCATTTCTCCTGTCAGATAGGGACTGGTCGTGGTTCCATTGCCTCCTGGGCTGCTTTTAGGACTTATCTTAAGGTCCTTCAAAAGGTTTTCAACAAGCTTGTAGTACAGAATTCCTCTATTTTATTTACTTTCAATGAGCTTAGTACTGCATTCTTGTGTGCACATATGTGTTTGAGTGTATGCACATGTGTACATGTGAATGTGCTGTGGGGGAGGGCTGGTAGTGGGATGGAGGAGGCAAAAGAAGAGACTGAATTTATTGGGAGAATTTCGTTTACTTTTTATTCCAAAACAAGAGAAAAATCCTCCAATTTCTCTAAGCCTATACTACTTTTCCACCTCCAGTGCTTGACTCTTTTCCTGTGGTGTCTGTTTGCCTCACCTTAACCTTTGTTCACCATCTACAGACTTGAATCAGATTCCAATATATCCCAAATCAGAGGCCAAAAGGCTAACCCAAAGCATACCCCACAAATATTTAGGTACTTGATGTAATCTTAATCTGACCAAAGGTGACTAGCTTTTCCCCCAAACCAGATGGAGATAGGGAGGGCCCCTCGCCACCATAATAGCTCCTGCTGCCTGAGGGTCTATGGAAATGCAACAGTGACGCCTTGCCTGTCCCAGGTGCTGACAGAATCCTTTGCTGTTGCTTGAGAGACTGCAAGGACAGGATCATTCCTGACTAGAACCCTACACACATATAGATAAATAATGTAGAATGATTTTATTTTTAAACTATTCATGCTGATGACTTGTAGAGTAATATGATTTAAAACTATCCTGTTTTTATTGAAAATTGGTCAACTGATTCTAAATTTTGTTCAGAAGTGTAAATGGCCACAAATATTTAGAATTTTTTTCTTTTCCCCACCCCAGGTTTATTGAGATATAATTGACATATAACATTGTGTAAGTTTAAGGTGTGCACATGTTGATTTTATATACTTATTTGTTGCAAAATGATTACCACCACAGTGTTAGGAACACATACATCATGTCGCACAATTACCATTTCTTTTTGTGGTAAAAACATTTAAGATCTATCCTCTCAGCAACTCTAAAGTATATAATACAGTATAGTATTATTAACTACTAGAGACCCAGTGTAACTCGCTTCCGCTTGCCTCAGCTGGACGCCCCAACCATAGCAGTTCATAGCTCACTGCCCTGCCCTCTGCAGCTCGTAGCTCTCCACCACTATTGGCTTGCACCCTGCCCTGCCTTCCACAAGAGCCACGGCTTGTTTGGTCGTGATGGCATTATGGTGTGACGGCCATGGGCCTTTTATATAAGAGACTAGAGGCCCAGTGCACAAAAATTTGTGCACTCGGGGGGGTGGGTCCCTCAGCCCGGCCTGTGCCCTATTGCAGTCTAGGACCCCTCAGGGGATGACCACTTGCTGGCTTAGGCCTGCTCCCCAGGGGATTGGGCCTAAGCTGGCAATCAGACATCCCTCTGGCAGCCTGGCATCCCTCGGGGGATATCCCCTTGCCAGCGGAGAGCAGGCCTAAGCTGTAGTCGGACATCCTTAGTGCTGCTGTGGAGGCGGGAGAGGATCCCACCATCACCGCTGTACTGGCAGCCATCAGCCTGGCTTGTGGCTGAGCAGAGCTCCCCCTGTGGGAGCGCACTGACCACCAGAGAGCAGGTCCTTCATAGAGCGTCTGCCCCCTGGTGGTCAGTGTGTGTCATAGTGACCAGTCATTCCCAGTCTTTCTGCTGTTAGGGTCAGTTTGCATATTACCCTTTTACTTATATAGGATAGAGGCCTGGTGCACAGGTGGGGGCCGGCTGGTTTGCCCTGAATGGTGTCCCGGATCAGGGTGGGAGTCCTGCTTGGGTGCCTGGCCAGCGTGGGTGAGGGGCTGATGGCTGTTTTCAGGCTGCCCATACCCCCTTTAGGGTGGGGGTCTCCACTGGGGTGCCTGGCCAGTGTGGGTGAGGGGCTGATGGCTGTTTTCAGGATGCCCACACCCCCTTTAGGGTGGGGGTCTCCACTGGGGTGCCTGGCCAGCCTGGATGAGGGGCTGATGGTTGTTTTCAGGCTGCCTGCACCCCTTTAAGGGTCGGGGTCCCCAGTGGGGTGCCTGGCCAGCCTGGATGAGGGGCTGAGGGCTGTTTTCAGGCTGGCCACACCCCCTTTAGGGTGGGCGTCCCCACTGGGGTGCCTGGCCAGTCTGGATGAGGAGCTGAGGGCTGTGTTCAGGAGGGCCAAGCCTGCAACTGAAGCTCCCAGCCTCTCCTTTTTTTTCTTTTTTTTTAATTTTTTTATTCTGGGATTTATTTACCTTCTGTAATTGAAACTTTGTTGTGGCTCCAGCTCCGAAGCTGGCTGGCTGAAAGCAGGTATCTGGGGTTTGTTTAGCTTCTATAATTGCAACATTTTTGCTTAGACTGGAGCTCAGAGCCGGGCTGCAGCAGACGGGAAACCTTGGCTTCCCCCATCACTGGAACAAGCAAACCTCATGTTTGCTTCAGCTGCCTGGCTGCCGGCCGCCATCTTGGTTGGCAGTTAATTTGCATATTGCCCTGATTGGCCAATGGTAAGCATAGCGGAGGTATGGTTAATTACCATGTTTGTCTATTATTAGATAGGATAATCACCCTGCTATGTATTAGATCCTCAGAACTTATTAATTTTTTTAAATATATTTTATTGATTTTTTACAGAGAAGAATGGAGAGGGATAGAGAGTTAGAAACATCGATGAGAGAGAAACATCGATCAGCTGCCTCCTGCACACCTCCTACTGGGTATGTGCCTGCAACCAAGGTACATGCCCTTGACTGGAATCGAACCTGGGACCTTTCAGTCTGCAGGCCGACGCTCTATCCACTGAGCCAAACCAGCTAGGGCAGAACTTATTAATTTTATAACTGGAAGTTTGTACCCTTTGACCAACATCTCCCCATTTCTCTCAACCCTCATGCTCTGGGCAACCAACATTCTACTTTCTATTTCTATGAGTTTGGTGTTTGTTTGTTTTTAAATTCTAAAAATGTTCCGGTTTTAACAAAACACTTGAAGGTGATGGCTTAGTGAAGTGGCTCCAGTATGTGATATATAGCTGAGTAAAATAACTTAAAAAGTGTTTATTGAACTTATTTTCTGCAAAGCCTTCTGCCAGTGCCCCAACATCTCTGGCTCTGGCCTTCTGCTCTTTCTCTATATACAGAGTGGGGTAAAAGTAGGTTTACAGTTGTGAGTACACAAAACACAGTTTATTATTTTATTATTTACTAATTATTGTATTATTTTCCATACAAACAACTGTAAGCCTATTTTTGCCCTGCCTATATCTTTTCTTGAAATGTCATCCAGCTTTTTAAATTGATTTTTAGAGAGAGAGGAAGAGAGAAAGAGACATTGATTTGTTGTTCCATTTATTTATACCTTCATTGGTTGATTGTTATATGTGCCTTGACAAGAGATGGAACCTGCAACCTTGGTATATTGGGTCGACACTCTAACCAACTGAGCTACTCAGACAGGGCCCCCAGCCTTTAAAAAAATTAACTACAGTCCTGTCGGCCTTGGAGGGAAGGTAAGGGAGGGTGGGGGTAAAGGGGAGAGATCAACCAAAAGACTTATATGCAAGCATATAGGCCTAACCAATGGACATGAACAACAGGGGGGTGAGGGCATGAGCCGGGGGGATAGGGGGTAACGTGGGGATAAAGACACATATGTAATATCTTAATCAATAAAAAAATATATATTAAAAAATTAACTAAAATAAGAATTAGGAGTTATAGGTAAACACTTTTGGACCCAGAAAACTTGCATTCTAATCCCAGGTTCACTACTTAATTAGTTATTTGACCTTGGGGAAAATCACCTATGGTAGGCAAAATTTTAAATTTATTTCCCCAAGATTCCCATCCCCTGGTTATTTAACCAAACACTAAAGATGTGTAGGGACTTTGCAGATGTAATTAAGTTGCTAATCAACTCTCCTTAAAATAGGGAAATATGGAGGAAACTTTAGGTGATTGATATATCTATGGCTTTGATAGTTTCACGAGTATATACTTATCCTCAAACTCGTTGAGTTGTATACATTAAATAGGTACAACTTTTTATATGTCAATCATAGCACAGTACAGTGGTTTAAAAATAGGAGAAAGCAGGAGATAAGGCAGAGAGGTGGTCAGAGAGATTCAAAGTATGAGAATGACTCCACCCACCATTGCTGGCTTTAAATATGGAGGAAGGGCAGCCTCTAAAAGCTGAGAACAACCCTCAGCTGACAGCCAGCAAAGAGAATGGGACATCAGTCCTATAACCAGAAGGAACGGAATTCTGCCAACGTCCAGAATGATCTTGGAAACTCATTCATCCCCATAGACTCTAGAAATGAACACAGCCCAGCTGACACTTTGATTTCAGCCTTGTGGACTCTTAAGCAGAGACCCAGGTGAACCAACTGTCTCAGGACTTCCAACCTACAGAACTGTGAACCAGTAAATTCATGATGTTTTAAGGGACTAAATTTTTGCTAATGTTTTAAGGAAGCATTATAAAAATAATACATCACCTATTTTTATTTTTTACATTTCAGTTTCCTCATTTGTAAAATGGAGATAATATAGCTTCAAAGTTTTTTTAAATGAGGATTAGAATGTGTGTGATGTTACTTTAGCACACCACCTGACACGTAGTAAGCTGTCAGTAAATGGTAAATAATATTGCTTCCTAAGGCCTCTGCTACCACCTTGGCTGATGACTCCCTAATTGATATCTCCAGCCCAGCTCTTTCATTTGAAGTCTGTTTCTCAGGGCTCCAAAGAGATGCTGGAGTCAGGGAGACACTTATATATGAGAGTCATGACAAGAGAAGTTATTTGGACCTTGAGTTTGACAGGTACTGATCCTGCTGTGCTATGCAATATAGCCACAGGAAACGTGTCTGGATGGGTATATACTGAGACATAATAGTGATTATCTCTGGGAGGTAGAACTTTTGTTTTCTTTCTCATTTTTTAATATTTCATTGATTTTATGGGAAAATATATTGTTTTTCTATTAAGAATCAAAATAAACTATTCTTACTTTTTAAAAATTACCATATATAGCCTGAGAACCAATCTTATTCAGGATTTAAATGGACAGATCATGGCCCTGGAACCTTCCAGGGCATTATGGTGCAGCTAGTAATAGTCTTGTTACAAATGTAAGCTTACCTGCAATTGAAACCAGAAATCATTTTTGGATGAGCAATGGTGACAGTAAGAATTTCATTAAATTATTGAAGGATGATGCCATGCAGTCAACTATTCCCCACTTGATCTACTGCTAGATTAATGCCACTCCTGGTGAACCTCAGAACCCAAGCTTCAACATTCAGTGGGACTTATCCAAATTTCCTTTTCTTTTCTTGGGAGCCCACACATATTCTCTCTGAACTCTTTACCTGTAGCTGTTGAAACTCTCCTCTTTCTCTCTTGAGGCCCTAAAATACTACAAAACTACGACTGCTATATTCCCTGGACCCCAATCTTGAGAATTTAGAAGTGCAACAAAGGCAGGTCCCAGTAAATTCCAGATTCCAAGTGGGATTTCCCTTGTTAGAACCCTCACTGACTGATCTGGCTTGCTGATCTAGCTCACTAACTGAATCTCTAGAACTCGGAAAGCCGACTTCCCTTGGCCAGTGGGGAGCCTAGAGTGTTGCCATCTGAAAACTTACAGAACAGCCTCACTGCCTACCTCAGAAGCCCAAGAGATGCTTTGAATTGAAGCAAAAGCTTTCTTAACTGATTCCCAGTGAGGATCCTCCAAGACTGAGCAAGATGAAAATTTCCTGCCTCATTGTGTTTATAGTCTGGCAAAAGAGATTGTCATGAAATAAATGTGCCTAGTAATGAACTGTGCAGTCAGTTGCATTCTCCTCTGATGCCTCAAGAGAACAGGGCCCATGTCTGTTGAGTTCACTATTATACCCATGCCTAGCACAGTGCATGGCTCAGAGTAGGTAATCAATAAATATGTGCCAAATGAATGAATGTATGGGTTAATAAAAGAATTATACAAATACTTATTTAATTACAAGTTTGATGGGTGCTTTGAATGAGACTTTAGGATGCATCGAGAACATGTGAGGGGTGACCTAACCTGTTTTTTGAGTGGCAAGTCATAGAAAACTGCCTTAAAGTGAACATTGGCCTCAGTAGAGGGAAGATATTTCAGTTTACATACTCCCTTGAAACTTGAAGCTGATAGAGGGGAGAGCTCACAACAGTAGGATGCTAATTGTCAAGAAGTAAGAATGATAAACTGGGACTGGCGGGGGTAGGGGGCAGAAGCAGCATTCTAAACGTAATTATCACACCGTGTGTTACTTGCTGATGCCCGGGGGCTGTTGCAGACTAACCAGCTGTTGTTCCTCTCCGTAGTTAACCACAGTGTGCTAAGCTTGGACCCTGGATATTTGCACATTTTCCTCTTCCATCATCAGCATTCATTTTCATGCCTGGATGTATCCTTTCTAAGCTGCTTTTTTACTTTTCACATAATCATCCAGCCATGGAAAGGCTTAAGGTGATACACTTTTTACTACCAAGTGAAATTATAGGCCTTTCTCTATATAACCGTATGCTGGATGATTGGATAAGTGAACCATTACTGTATTTTGTTTTAGCTTAAATCATGTTGATGTGTTTTTCCACTCTTTCATCCCTGGAAACAGCCTGAACTCTACTGAGTATTATGGCTTCTGCATTGATGTTTGAGTCAATTCCAGTTCTCACTCTTAATTTGGAAATATTCAAACATTAGGGAGATTGACATAAAAAATGTATGTTGTAACTAAAGCACAGCTAGACATCTTTAATGTGCCGTACATTTCAATCTTTAGGAGATTGTGAAGAGAGAGATGGAAACATAAACTTTATCTATTTTCAAGTCTGCAACACCATTCTCTATTGTGTTTGCTAAGGAAGAATATTTCAAAAGCATCTCAACTCCTTTCACTCTTATTCATTCTGGGGAACTTTTAGTCACCACCTTCAGCCTCTCCTAACATCTACTTCTTTTTCTGATTTTCTCTATCTGTTTCCCAGGTATATGTGTATGGGAGACAGACAGGATCATAAGAAAGAAAGAAGGAAAAAATTAAGAAATAAGCACTTTCAATTCACCTGTGAATGTCTATGAGGACTTAGAATGATATATTTTTATTAATGACTAGGGGCCCGGTGCACGAAATTCGTGCACTGGGTGTGTGTGTGGGGGAGAGTGTCCCTCAGCCCAACCTGCCCCCTCTCACATACTGGGAGCCCTCAGGCGTTGACCCCCATCACCCTCCGATCGCCTGATCGGCCCCTTGCCCAGGCCTGACGCCTCCACCAGAGGTGTCAGGCTTGGACAGGGGACCCCCATCTCCCCCCGATCACTGGCTCTGGCCCCCGCCCAGGCCTGAAGCCTCTGGCCCAGGAATCATGCCTGGGCAGGGGACCCCCACCTCCCTCTGATCGCTTGCTCCACCCCCCGCCCAAGACTGACGCCTCTGACCCAGGCTTCAGGCCTGGGCAAGGGGACCATCATATCCCCCCAATCCCCGGCTCCACCCCCCACCCAGGCCTGATGCCTCAGCCAGAGGAGTTGACCCTCATCACCCTCCGGTCACCAATCACCGGATCGGCCCCTTGACCAGGCCTGAGGCCCCTGGCAGAGGTGTCAGGCCTGGGCGGGGGACCCCCAGCTCCCCGCGGTTGCAGGCTCCGCCCCTGCCCAGGCCTGACACCTCTGGCCTAGGCGTCCGGCCCGGGCAGCGGGGACCTGCAGTGGCAGCGGGGGGCGCCGCGATTGTGGGCTTCGCTTTAGGCCCAGGCAAGGGACCCCTAGCTCCTGGGACTGCCAGCTTCGACCGTGCCCAGCTCCCATCGCTGGCTCCACCCCTACTTCCTACTATCACTGGCCAGGGCGGCAAAGGCGCCTGATTCTCCGATCATGGCTGGGGGGCAGGGCAAAGGCGGCCCCAGCTCTTAGCTCCCCCCTGGGTTTCCGATCACTGTCAGTGGCAGGGGGCTTCTTCCTGCTTTCCCTTTCGCCTCCCTGCATTGTGCCTACATATGCAAATTAGCCGCCATCTTGTTGGCAGTTAACTGCCGATCTTAGTTGGCAGTTAATTTGCATATAGCCCTGATTAGCCAATGAAAAAGGTATCGCCGTATGCCAATTACCATTTTTCTCTTTTATTAGTGTAGATCACTACACTGAACTGGCTAGCTTATAGCTAAAGCACAAATACTGTGTAGAATCCAAGCTAACTTTACATAATAGGTTTTATTTTCTGAAAAGAAGGAAATTTAATTTGCCAGTTATTTTAATTGTGTCAAGGTTGACTATTTGAAGGATGAGATTTTGGAGGTCCAGGGGCATAAGTGATACAGGCAAATAGTTGACTGGATGAACTATGTATAAAATAACTTCCAGCTCAAACATTCTTTGATTTTAATCTAGAATATTAAATATGGGCTTGGCCAAGACAAACCTGAAATGCCTAGGAATGTCAAACAGGGGCCTATGAAAGGAAGATGGTGTGTGGTCCCTTAGGTTTGGAAACAAAAGGTACAGGCAAGGAGAGAGAGTGGGCATGATGCCTGTATGCGTGTTTATGTACTTTCCACTTTGGGAATTGTTCATATTTCCCAGGAACAAACAGACCTCTATCAGACAGGCTCCCACTAGAGTCCAATGTAAGTACATCTCCTTTTTTCAATATGTAGACATTGTTTTCCTCAGAGAACAAAGTGTGCACACAGCCTCATGGTAGAAGAGAAAGTCTATACCCACTTTCTTGTCTGAATAATTACTAAGTACTATATCTACTTGAATAGTTCCAACCAATCAAAAGCATTCTAAATTAGCCTTTCTTTTCTCTAAAATACAATGCCCAGTGCTTTTGTTTTCATTTAATGTACATTTGATGTTTTACAACACATGAAAGGTCAGGATTAGTAGAACTTTGGAGTAAAGGACAATTGTCTGAAAAGATTTTCATTTCCCCTTCAATTAAGGCTGCCATGTTCACCTAGGAGGCTTTTGTATTTCATTTGTGTGTGTATGCTGCTTTCTGAATTTGAGCAAAACTTTTTTTATTGTTAAAACCAATCCAAGTTGAAATAGGAGTCTCCCAGGGTATTAACTGTGGCTCTTTGTTTGACTTTATAGAATTCTAATCCCAGACTGAAGGGCATTCATCAGTAAAATGCAAGTTAAAAATTTTTGCTGTATTTTAACTAACTGTTCTTCATTTTCCCTGTTTTTAAGTAACTTTCCTCCTCTGCTTCCTCTTGCTTAACTTTACTGATGATTATACCTTTGTGCAACTCGTTTCTTTATTGGATTCTTGGCCCTGCCTGTCTCCCCACATCTCTGTTTTCCCTTCTTTTAGCCCCAAATGGCAACCTGGCTCGGAAATTGAGTTCCAAGATGAAGGATAGCAATTAACGGAAGCGAATTGTTGAACCTTTGCTTTGTTCACTCTTGATTTATATATATATATATTTTAAAATCTTTGGATTTTCAAAAAGCAAATCTGGAAATGCTGTTGATGATAGTCTTTGGCACCAGCACGCTCTTCTAAGGCGGCGTTTGTGATGACTTCACCCTTTTAAAATGTGGCTCTTATGATAGCACTCACACATGCCTTAGGTCACTTGAAGGAAACGTCTCTGATATTCAATAAACAATACAAGCTTTCTCCATCCTCCCATCTCCAGACACTTTTTGGTCAACAGAGTATTTATAAAAATGAGCTTCAAGAAGAAGGGCTAAGTAGCTGGATTGTTGGAAGGAAAAAGACAATTGGTGTGTGTGTGGTTCTTTTTTTTTAATTTTAATTTTAGAAACATGCATTAGCAGACTAGACAGCTTCATGAAAGCACATAGAGTTGCTCCTTTAACTCTACAGTATTATCACAGCATGTGAAGGTTAATTTGCCAGTTGTAAAGTCTGCCAAGCAATTCAGGATGTCTGCTTGGATAACTTACTTTCCCATGTATTTCTAGTTTTCTAAGTGCCATTTAAGCAATTCTGCCAAGGAGTATGAAAAGAAAAAAAAAAAGAGTAAACAAATTAAAATGCAGCAATAATTTTGTGCAAATCTTACTAAGTCAGCCACAAAGTAATCCATTTTGTGTGAGTCAGTTTCTGCATATGCTATTAAGAAGCACAGAATCTGGGTTGGCCACAACTGCCTAACAAAGTAGAAATGGTAAAATAACATGAAACTATTACCAATAATAAATACATGTAAACATGCTTACTTTTCAAATCTTAAAAATTCCTTGCTGATGGAGATTAACTTATTTTATTTTCAATTACAGTTTACATTCAATATTGTTTTGTATTAGTTTCAGGTGTACAGCGTAGTGGTTAGACAATCATCTATTTTACAAAGTGGTTCCCCCTGATATTTCAAGTACTCACTTGGCACCATACTTATTATAATACTAGAGGCCCGGTGCACAAAAATTTGTGCACTCGGGGGGTCCCTCAGCCCGGCCTGTGCCCTCTCGCAGTCTGGGACCCCTCCGGAGATAACGACCTGCTGGTTTAGGCCTGTTCCCGGGTGGCAGAGGGCAGGCCCAATCCCTAGGTGCAGCCCCTGGTCAGGCTCAGAGCAGGGCCGATTGGGGAGTTGGGGAGCCGCCCCTGTCATGCACAGAGCAGGGCGGATCAGGAGGTTGTGATGCCACCCTCAGTCACGCTCAGGGTAGGGCCAATTGGGGGGTTGGGGCACCGCCCCCATCACACTCAAGGCAGGGTTGATGGGGAGGTTGCGGCGCCAACCCCTGTCACGCACAGAGCAGGGCGATCAGGGGGTTTGCGCGCTGCCCCCTGTCACACTGATCCTGGCGCCGGGAGGCCTTTCAGCTCCACTGATCCCGGTGCTGGGAGGCCTCGCGGATCTGCTGATCCCGGTGCTGTGAAGCATATTACCCTTCTACTATATAGGATAGATGCCTGGTGCATGGGTGGGGGCCGGCTGATTTGCCCTGAAGGGTGTCCTGGATCAGGGTGGGGATCCCCACTGGGGTGCCTGGCCAGCCTGCATGAGGGGATGATGGCTGTTTGCAGCTGGTCACACACCCTTCAGGGTGGGGGTCCCCACTGGGGTGCCTGGCCAGTCTGGGTGAGGGGCTGAGGGCTGTTTTCAGGCTGGCGGGTGACTGAAGCTCCCAACCGCTCTTTTTTTTCTTTTTTTCTTTTTATTCTGGGCCAGCTTTAGCTCTGAGGCTTGGCTCCAGCTCTTAGGCCTCTGCTGCTGAAAGCAGGTATCTGGTTTGTTTGGGTTCTATAATTGAAACACTGTTTCAACTCCAGCTCTGAGATCCTGGCTGGCTGAAAGCCGGTTTCTGGGGTTTTGTTTAGCTTCTATATTTGTAACAATGTTTCAAACTGCAAGCTCAGTGGCCGGCAGCGGCAGGTGGGGAACATTGGAGTCCTCCGTCACTGAAGCAAGCAAGCCTCATGTTCACTTCAAGCTGCCTGGCTGCCGGCCGCCATCTTGGCTGACAGTTAATTTGCATATCGCCCTGATTAGCCAATGGGAAGGGTAGCGGACGTATGCTAATTACCATGTTTCTCTTTTATTAGATAGGATTATTGGCTATATTCCACATGCTGTATTTTGTATCCTCAGGACTATTTTGTAACTACCAATTTGTACTTCTTTTTTTAAAGATTTTTAAAATTTATTTTTAGACAGAGAGAGGAAGGGAAAGGGAGAGAAAAACATTGATGTGAGAGAAAAACGTCTATTGGCTGCCTCCTGCATGCTTCCTATCAGGGATTGAGCCCCCAACCCAGTCATATACCCTGACTGGGAATCAAGCCAGCAACCTTTGGGTGTACAGGAGGATGCCCAACCAACTGAGCCAAACTGGCCAGGACCAATTTGTATTTCTTAATCACTTTACCTTTTTCACCCAGCCCCATAACTCTCCTCCCTTCTAGCAACTATCAGTCTGTTCTCTGTATCTACCAGTATCAATGTTTTTATTTTGTTTGTTCATTTATTTTGCTCTTTAGAACCCACATATAAATGAAATCATATGTTGTCTTTTTTCTGACTGACTTATTTCACTTAGCACAATACCCTCTAGGTCTCTCCATGTTTGTTGCATGTGTATATATGTCCCACTATTTTTTTATCCACTCATCTAGTGATGAGCACTTGGGTTGCTTCCATATCTTGGCTATTGTAAACAATGCTGCAGTGAACATAGGGGTGCGTATATTATTTCAAATTTGTGTTTTGGATTTCTCTGGCTATGTACCCAGAAGTGGAATCACTGGGTCATAAGACAGTTTTATTTTTAATTTTTTGTGCTCCTGTTTGGAGAGTAATTTTAAATAATTATTCTTAAGGAAAAGGAAAAAGGTATGGATATATATTGAGTGACTGCTATGTGCCAAATGCAGGACTAGGTGCTTTGCATATTTAAAACTGTTAGAGGCCCACAACAACCCTGTGATATAGGCATGGTTGGCCTCATTTTAAAGAAAAGTAGACTAAGGTTCAGAGAGTTCAAGTATCTTGACCAGATTTACACAGCTAGGAAGCAGCAGAGTTGGGAGCCTAACTGATACCTGTCTGTCTATATATACTTTATCTTTTGTATATTTTGACAACATAGCTTATGTGTCATTACACAGCAGCTCATTGCATCACTATTTTACTTTTTTCATCTATAAAATTTCCAAAAGAAGTACAAAGTAAAAGATTATATATGTTAGGACTCAAGTTCATGAACTAATGTCATCCTAGCCAACAAAGTAATATACTCTGCCCCAGTTGAACACTTCTGTTCTTAACCTTACTGGCTTATTTAATGGCTCTGTCTTCACTAAGGGCTTCTTAGCATATCAGAAATGCTCCACTTCCCCATAACTGGTCAGTAACCTTTCAACAAAAAAGTAATGTTTCCCATGGGCCTTGAGTTTTTGATATGTGATTTTGTGCATATACATGCCAACTCAAATTTTTATTGCAAAGTGATTATTTACTCCTATTTCACACTCATAGGCTGTGCTGTCTAATACAGAAAATGAGAGGTGTATAATAATTATTCTGGTTCCTTCCCTTATTAGTTGTGTGACTTAAATTACTTAACATTACTATCTCAGTTTCCTTATTTATAAAGCTAGAGGTCCATTGCAGGAAGATTCCTGCAAGAATAGGGCTTCCTTGGGTCTATTCCTGTAAGAATAGGGCTTCCTGTGGCCAGAGTGAAGCAGAGAAGGGAGTGAAGCCCTCCCTCCTCTGCTGCCTTGCTCCCTCCTGTCTCCACTGCCTCGGCTCTGCTCCTGTGTCCGCTGCCTCAGGACACTCCATCGGCAGCAGAGTGGCAAAGCTGGATCGGCTGCTGGAGTGGGTGTATTGTGCCTCGCTGCTAGCCCCCACGGCCCCCGGCCAGGTGACAGGCCCAGACACTCCAGCAGCAATGGAGTCGCCAGAATGGATCCCCCCCTCCGCCCCCCCCCCCGCCTCCCCTGCTATCTGTCTGGCCAACAGGCCTGGACACTTCAGCAGCGGGGCTGAGGGGACTGGGTGCTGCCATCTTTGTGATTGAGTGATGGTGTGATGGATAATTTGCATATTACTCTTATTAGATTGGATGGGGATAATATTAGTACCTACTTCACAGGTTTTAACAATTAATGCAATAAGGAAGGCAAAGTCATTAGCACAGTGGTCGGTAGATAATAAACACTCAAGATGAACTATTAGTGTTTTTGTAGCTTCAACTACTAGAAAGCAGTGTGCACAGTTGTTAAAAACCTGGACTTTGGAGTCAGACTACACCAGTTTGAGTCGTAGCTTCACCATTTGATATCTGTGAAAACTTGGTGATGTTTTTAAACATCTCTAAGATCAATTCTTAAATGTAAAGCAGAACATTGTGATATTTTCCTTTTTTGGTATTAAGAGCATTACATGGAATAATGTACATAAAGTATCCATTAAGTAGCCAATATTCAATTAGTGTTATTTCCCCTCCTTCTTTCCAGATGTACAACCAATCACATTTAGGAACTCATTAAAGATTATTGCTAAGTTGCCGAAACCAGTTTGGCTCAGTGGATAGAGCGTCGGCCTGCGGACTGAAGGGTCCCAGGTTCGATTCCGGTCAAGGGCATGTACCTGGGTTGCGGGCATATTCCCAGTAGGAGATGTGCAGGAGGCAGCTGATCAATGTTTCTCTCTCATCGATGTTTCTAACTCTCTGTCTCTCTCCCTTCCTCTCTGTAAAAAATCAATAAAATATATATATAAAAAAAAGATTATTGCTAAGCTAACCTTTAGTGAGGACAATGATCATATATTGAATTTTCAAAAATTAGATTCAGGAGGTTCCAGCACTGATATCATATAATAACAATCCTTTGACACACACTAATTTCTCATGAAGATCAAAGAACAAGAACATTGTTAACACCAAAATCCGTAAGACCAAAGGAGAATAATAAAATTTTTAGATATTTCATAATGATTTAAAAATTATAAACATAATATCCATCGGTATAAAACTATTCAATGTGGATAGAACAAAATAAAAAGTTCCTATGTCCTAGTCCTGCCTTTTTCATCATATATCTTTGAGTGATCCTCTAAAACTCTGAGTTTTCTGTCTCACCAAATTAGGAAAATAAACTATGTATTGCCTACTTCGCAGAGTGTTGTCAGAATCAATTAAAATAAAGTATGGGAGAGCACTTGGTAAAGTATGAATGTAAGACAGAAGCATGAGATACTTATTCTGGTTACTTATCCTTGTGGCATTCTTACCCCCTTTTGCTGTTTATTCATAGCACAGCAACCCAGCTTTTTAAAAGGCAGTATTCAAAGGATGACACACTTAAAAGGAACATTTATCCTTGAGACATTTTAACACAACTTTAAATAGATGGAGTGATGGCGTTTGACTAGCTGGGCAGAGAGTTTGTATGAAAGATCCTTATTCTTCGGATCAGAGTCGAGTTTTATTTCCTGTCAAACCAGCCATCCAGGACCATAGGCTGTTCTTTTCCCTTTAAACATATCACCTGCTCCAAATGCCCTATGAGGCTAATTGAAGTTCAGGGAAGCAGTTCTCTTACTCTTTATTGAAACCAAAATGTCCTTTGTGCAAAAAAATAGGAGCAAGAAATATTTCTGCTTTGGCTCAAATGTGGGTTTATAAACTAAGAAGGATCTCCAGGGGTCTAGGGAAAAATTATGAAACATATCCCCTCACTAGCCAGGCAGCTTGGGACAAATCTGGTAGAACTATTTTCTACAGTAACTGTCTTCTTTTGAAAATAATAGGGTAGTATGGCCTGGGAAAGACTTATTTCTGGGTTCCAGTATCACTTCTGTCATTTGATAGGTACATGACCTTGGGCAAACTATTCCAATCTTTCTAAAGCCCAGGTTTCCTCAACTGTAAAATGAAGGATAATATTAGACCCATAGGAGTAATTTGATGGTTACATAATTCACATGAATAACTTAGTTCCATGCCAGACACATAGCAATGTTTCAGAAAAACTTTAACTGATTTTAACTTCTCTTACTTGTCATCATCATTATCATTATTATTATATAATTAATAGGTTCTCAGTTTTGAATTTGGTTTTGTCTCTGATTAATTCACAGAGAAACAAAGGTGTTATTAAATATGCCTTTTTCTACATTGTACCTTTTAGCACACGCATCTCTTTAAAGTTATTTTGGAGGTGTTTCATCTCTGACCCTCACAAATCACCCTTTTCATTTCACTAACTATTACTTATTTGGGGCATGAAGTAATTCACATGCCTAGGCACTGCCTGGAGTCAACTAGCAAGGGGTTGGATTAGATGACCTCTCGGTTTTCTTCCATCCCTGAGAATCTATGATTGTATGAGTCAGTGTTTAGGACAAAAATGAAGGGCTGTTTAAGGGTGACTGACAGTTCTGTCCTAAAAGAACAAAGAACGTACTCACTATGCCAGAAGCCATGTTGAAGATCACAGGATCATGAATTATAACTCTACTACCCTCTGGCAGGACAGGAAAGGAATCTCATAGACAAATTGCACTGGGAGAGATTATGGATTAAAGGCTTCAATATTCATGACTTCCAACTAGCCAGTTCATAAGACCATAACAAGTGCCAAAGGCCACCCCTGTACATTTGAAAAAAATAAGGGAAATACTCCTGAAGAGAAGCAGCATGAAAGTCTGGCCAAAACAGTGTTTCTGGATCTTTCTCCTTCTCTGGCTACAACTATGATAAAGAACTCAAGAGACAACAGAAGCCTTCATCTGTAAACTTGTGGCTTTCAAGAAAAGAATATAATGATGGAATTTAAATGCTACCCTGTCTTATTCCATTTACCATCAACTGGGGGTTGCCCAGCAGGAGAAATGAGATCATTTCCCTCTGAGTGGCTAGCCAAGCTTGCCCACATTCATTCTTCTTCCCACATCATGTTTCAGCAGGCAGCAACACGTCAGCAGACTCTGAAATGTGCTAGATCTAGGGAAGTGGGGCATTGTCACTACTGCGCTAGCGAACTCCCCACCTCCTGCAGTAGACTCACACCAGTCACATTTTCTCCTGTTTGCTTGTCAAATGGTGGGAGGGGGTTAAAGAGAGGCCCGTCTGGTTTACTGCTTGACATACTGCTTGGCTAAACTTTGGCATCTGTAGCCCACCAGCCAGCCTTCCTGATGGCATTTGAAACACTCCACTTCTCCTTTGCATTAATTTTTAAAATATCCTTTATTTTGATTCTGTTTCTTAGGTGACTGTGAGCCTAGAGACACTGGTTATTTTGGGATGAGAGAGGAGGACGTTGTCCACCATTCAAAAAATATAAGTGCCCTAAAGTGAAGTCATTTATCATTGTGATACCAGAAGTAGTACTCTAAACTTTTTAGCTTCTCAGATGTAATAAGCAGTTGTCTTCTTCGTTTAAAAAAAAAAAAAAAGGAGGAGCTCCAGTAGCGCAATCGGTTAGCGCGCGGTACTTATAAAAAAAAAAAGGAAAGAGTTTTTTTTTGTTTTGTATTTTATACAAGTAGTGATGGAATACATTCTCATTGTAAAAATTCACATACTGAACTATCTAGAGAGCAATGTGAGTCTCCTTTCACTCTCACCCCTTCATTCTGATCTTATTCTCTTCCCCAGAGAGAACTGCTAACTGTTTCATATATGATCCTCCAGACATTTTTATATGTATCTACAAATTTGCACATAAACTACATACAGCAAACAGATAACCTTAGGTTTTCCCTATGAGAAGTCTAGTCAATGCAACTGCACCCTCCCTCCACTGCATCTTATCTACCTCCAGCAGTGACCATCCAGATGATTTCAGGAGATGAAGTGAATGGTGTACTAATAGGCACATGTTTGGATATCTATATCAGACTGCATTCCAAGACCAAACACTATTATTTCTGGATTATTTATTAAACATATTATCTATTCCTTTCTTTCCAGCAGTAGGTGCTAAGCTTTTCTCTGTCTTTTGCACCTTAAAGTGAATGGAGAATCCGGTAACAAGTTCACGGCACTGAGCCAATGAACTGGGGCAGTGTTCAATATAGACAGGTTGGACACACATTTTTTTTAAATATGTTTTTATTGGTGTTAGAGAGAGAGAGGAAGGGAGAGAGAAACATTGAAGAGGGAGAAACAACAATCAGCTGCCTCCTGCATATCCCCTACTGGGGATCATGCCTGTAACCCAGGCATGTGCCCTGACTAGTAATGGAACCGGCGATCTCTCAGTGCATGTTATGATGCACAACCAACTGAGCCATTCTGGATAGGGCATATTGATTTTATGAGCTATAGGGCCCTTCAGGGCCTTCTGGGCTTTAGAAAGAGGAACCAAAAGTTGAGACGATAATCTAGGTTTCTTTAGCCTTAGTTTATGTTCTTGCCACCTGATCACCTTGACCCACTAAAATTAGTTTTACCTTCTTCACAATATTAATAGGAGGACAAGTGAAGGGAGATAAGAGTAATGGAGATATAAGTGGTAGGAAAGCAGGCATCACCCACAGAAAAAAGGGGACAGCTGAGGATGAAAGAGCAGCCAGAGATTCAGAATTCCAGGTCCTTCAGAGTTTCACAAGGGCCAACCCACCTACTAGACCACATTCAGATTCTCACCTTGCCATTTGAAGCCCTGAATTAACAGTTTGCTTAACCCATTCAACCCTTCTGGCTGATAACTTTAAAATTAGTATCTCTTACCCAGATATCTCTTGCCAGCCACCTATTTCTACATATTGGATATTTTATGAGGGGAAGGACTCATTTAATTTTCAACGTAAAGCCAAACTCATCTCCCCACCTTCCAAATGCATGCCACCCCCAACCAACCAGAGCAAACCAAAAGAGTTGGCTCTTTCCAACAGCTAGGTTTGTAAACTTAGGGTCATCAATGAGATTTCTTTTATTTATCCCTCCTTCCATCTCTGGCCAGTCCCTAAACCCTGTCAAATTTACCCATGAAAGGTTCCCATTATGTGTTGTTTCTCCATCTTCACTGCCATTGCTCTTGTCCTAGACCTAGACCATATGATCTGAATCACTGCCACAAACTGCTCACTGACCTCCCTGTCTCCATTCTCACCGCTCCCCTATCCAGTTCTATTTATTCCCTTAGACACATTTTCCTTAGGCTCGCCTTTCCTTATGTGTTTTCTTTTCTCCAGTTCAAAAATCTTAAATTATTCTCGATTTCCTGCCATATTTAATCTGTCATGTCAAGTGGAAAAGGGTATCAGCTTATTCTGTGTTACTATCAGTGGCAGAAGTAGGGCAAGTGGGCAAAAGCTACAGGAAGGTTTATTTCAGCTGATCAAAGGAAGTCCCTAAACAAGAGCTATTGTACCATAAAGCAGCTTGCTCAAGCACTGAGCTTCCTGCCCCTGGAAAGGTATATAATCAGGAGCTGGGAACTACCTGTCAGGACGATGTAAAAAGGGTTTATGCATTAAGGTGTAGGAAAACGCTGCTGACATTAAAGATGAAGATAGCTGACAATTTTTGAACACTGGCTCCATGCCATGCACTCTCCTTGTTTTCATATGTTAACATTTTTATCTTCCTAACAACTCTGTGGTTGACACCATTTGTATGCCCATTTTATAGCTGGCTCTACTTTAGTGATTAAGTACATAAGCCCTAGCAGGGGTGGGCAAACTTTTTGACTCGAGGGCCACAATGGGTTCTTAAACTGGACCGGAGGGCCGGAACAAAAGCATGGATGGAGTGTTTGTGTGAACTAATATAAATTCAAAGTAAACATCATTACATAAAAGGGTACGGTCTTTTTTTTTTTTTTAGTTTTATTCATTTCAAACGGGCCGGATCCGGCCTGCGGGCTGTAGTTTGCCCACGTCTGCGTCTAGAGTAAGACACAGTTCACATCTTGGCTCTGACCCTTACTGGATGAATGATTTTGCACAAGATGCATAACCTCTTCTGAACTCAGTCTCCTCATCTAGACAACAGAGGGAATAATAGTACCTGCTCGGTTGCGATGTTGTGAAGATTATGTTGTAAGATAACATATGTAAAGCACTATCTGACACAGACAGTACTCAATGGTCACTATTAACCTTGTCTCCACTAGATGATACATTCTTTGCAGAAAGTGGCTACATTTCTGCTATGACCCCCATCTCAACTAGCTCAGATTGGCCATATAGTAAGTCCTCGTGCCATATGTACTTGTAGCCAACAATGTTGTAGTGAATACTCTCCAAAGCTGCTCCAAACACTTAGCACCTTGCTCATCACCAGCAGTGTAATCCTATTGACCATCTTTCTCAGTCAACCCACGGTCAGACTTTCCCCCCTTTTTTCCTCCTGTGAACTCCACTTTTACTGGTTTCTCCGAGACAGTAAGTAGCTGGTCATGATAAAATGGTGCATATTTTTTCAGCCTGCTATTTTTAAGGTACAGAGGTGTTCGTACTTCCTTTTTCTAATCCCAGTTACTAATGAAAACATCTTCCCCGGCAACCTCGAGTTGTGAACCAACCTTCCATTATACAGAGATCCTGCCACACTGCATGCCTCTCCCACATGGAATCTCATCATTTCTCGTCACCGCTTATAATAGAGATCATAAAGCATTTCCTTGGCTCCTTGTTCACTTTGTCTGAGAAAGTTGCGTGACGTAACCTAGCGAAGAGAGACGTGTCTGTTGGGAAGCTTGTTTAGAGCCTTTTGATATCAATAACATTTTGGTTTATAAGCTTTACATGAAAGGGTTGGGCTGGGGGAGACTTTCCTTTTCAGCAAGAATAAATGGGTAGCTGGCCTAGAGACTGCGCTTCTGAAGCCAGGTGCCGCCACTTAGCTTAATGTGTCATGATGTGTCAACCAGCAAATTATGAGTTATTTGAATTGATTTCCTCCCAACAGCTGAGCTGAAGCCTTTGTTCTATTGATGTTTGTCTCAATTCCTGAATGTATGCTGCTTCCAGACAGAAAGAAATCATCGCATGTCTTATAAAGAAATGTCATGAACTCACAGAGCCTTGTCTATAATTAGAAGGTTTGAGGGTATGCTTTCCTTTTCATCCAGTGGAGCTACTGTTAATGGATTAAATTCCTTTGTCAGTTCTTTTAAAAATATATTTTTTATTGATATCAGAGAGGAAGGAAGAGGGAGAGAGAGATAGAAACATTAATGATAAGAGAGAATCATGGATGGGCTGCCTCCTGCACGCCCCCTACTGGGGATCGAGCCTGCAACCCGGGCATGTGCCCATGACCAGAATTGAACCCTGGACCTTTCAGTCCACAGGCCGATGCTCTACCCACTGAACCAAACCAGCGAGGACCCTTTGTCAGCTCTTAATTATTTTTCTGTCTCCTTTGAAGATATAATAAGCCATACCATTATCCTCATATCTGTAAAACAGGTCAGATTGTGTTTCAAAAATAAGAATTTATTTTTACATTAAAACATAATAAATATTGACTGAGCACTTACTATGTGTCTCAGTCAAGCCATTTAGGAAATAGAAGCAGCATGGGTATTGGCCTGGATTTCAATGAATTTCTAATTTTTCTTAGGATCAATGTAAACTTTTATAAAACAATCAGAGACCATCCTAGGTTTTAATATATGTATCAAATGTCCCCCAAATAAGGGCCTCTAGAGGCTCCTTACTCTGCTAGTGAATAGACTAATGGGGTGAAGTGGGCTCTTTTCATTCCATAAGAGTATACTATAGGGGCTGCTCTGAGAAAGCTGGGTCATCCATCTTTCTTACAGTTGTCCATGCAGTTGCACGTGGCTAGGTAAAAGGAGTCGCAAGGCATTCTCATCTAGGAATTGTACATCAACCTCAAGCCCACCCCCCACACCCCACACACACTTACCTGGGCACTGGAGATTATGAGTATTTCTTTTATTGTTTTTCTTCTATTCTCTCATCAGCATGTTTGACCTTTTCGCAAATGGAGTGTTAAGATTTGGAATGGGCTAAGGGAGAGAAAGAGAAGTAAAATGACCTTTTACCCATGTCTGTCTTTTGGGATTGTTTTGTTTTCTCATAGAAAGCCAAGCTTTACTTCAAAGCAGCCTCAAAATGTAACAGTCATTAGCACCACAACTACAAACCAGTAGAAAAGAAGAAACACTTAGACATGCATATTTGATAAGGTACCAGCCAGAGCCACATCAATTCCTGTTATTCCTCCCACTCCCTGCTCGGCTTCCTTTCTGTTTGAAGATGAAAAGGTAGATTTGAAATTGCTCTTGTCTGTTTTACTCAAACATGCAGCAATTTCAAGAAAGGGGACATCTGTTGGCAACTGTTTTAAGGGATCGGGTAAATTATTAAAACTCATTTCATTACCATGACAGTGAATTTAGTAGCTTTCTTGATTCTTTTTTTCACATTTTAAAATAGGCCACAGAAGTGTCTCATGTCGAAAGTAATGGAGTTGAGAAAAGCCCCACCTCCATTACTTAGGAGACATTCTTTTAATTACTATTCACAAGAGCCATGTGAAGGATCTGTCCCCTGCTTTTGGAAACACTGGCTGGGTGGGCATTTGTACTACAGGCTAAGAAAGTAGAAATTCAGGGCAGCACATTCAAGTATTGGGAGCACTGGGCAGCATGCACTTTCTTTCTTACTTTAAGTCTCCCTACTCCACATAGAGCATAGCTAGTCTCTGGACTGACTTCCACCTTACCCTGAAACCACTCCTGCCGAGAGGCAGTTGTCATATCCATGAGGCCTGGTGATTTAATCATTACTGGGTCCTCTCGCCAAATGCCGTTTACTGTCATATTAATCAATGCCAAATCCTCAACAGACAATGAGTCTTAGGAGATGTAAGGAAGAAATATCAATAAGGACTGGAATGAGTCAGCAAAGACTGCTTGGGAGAGAAGAGGAGGCCTTAAAGTATCAGTAAGATTTGGCTGGAGAGAAGACGTGGGCAAGGCAGTGTACAGATGTGCCAGAATGGGTCCAAATGTTTGGTAACCTAAAAGTCCCTGCTTATTGCTAGGATACTACAGAGACTTGGCGCTCCTGTCTTTATTCATATTGATGTTGAGCCAAGGAAACTCAAGACTGTGTTTTCCACAGCTGAATTTTAACTTATTACTAAAGAAAAAGATGTAGGTGGATGCGACAGTGTTTGGAATAAAGAGAATAATGCCCAGGGTCTCTGCTTCAAGTTGTGCAGGTTGCACCCCTGCACAAAGGTGTTGGGTGGATGGGCAGGAGATGAGGAAATCCTGCTAGCTCAGGTGCTTCCGGAAGCTATGCTGTTTTGTATTTGATCTCCTAAAAGGAGACAACTTTTTTCTCAATCTGTCTGCCTACAGGAAGTACAATTTTATAAATTGCCAGAAGTACTGTATGTGCCAGTACTGGCCCTGGCAATGCCATACATTTGTAGAAGATTGCTTTAGAAAAGATGGATCTGGCCTGTTATCTTTAAGCAGAAAAATTAACCGTCAGTAATTTTCTTCCCTATTAACACTTTTATGTAGAAGTTTCTGTGGCTTTAATGGGCCACACATTTCAGCCTCTTAATATTTTTCTCCTACTTTCATTTTGTTGGGCTAATAATAACAATCATAATAATTAATAATTTATGCCATACTGGTAGAAAGATTAAAACAAAAATGAAAACTAAGGAACATCCAACTAAAGTCAGTAACTGGTTTTCTGTTTAGTAGTTGGATCTCTTATACAAAGAAGGAAAATTCAAATGGTACTACTTCTAGAAACTTGTCAGGTCATACAATGTCAAATCAAAGTAATGGAATATTTGCTGCTATAATGAGATTCAGAAAATTATATTTCTAAGTCTCAATATTTACTAAGTGTTGATTGTGGGCAACTCATTTTGTTTTTCTGTGTCTCGGTTTACATGACTATAAAATGACTGGGTTGCCCTGGCTGGTGTGGCTCAGTAATAGTGCATCTGTCTGTGTATCTAAGGGTTGTGGGTTTGATTCCTGTTCAAGGTCATGTACCTGGGTTGAAGGTTTGATCCACAGCCCTGGTCAGGGCCTGCTCTCTCTCTCTCCCTCACTCTCTCTCTCCAAGTCTCTCCCTTGCTCTGTGTCTCTCTACCTCCTTCTACTCCAGTGGTTCTCAACCTTCTGGCCCTTTAAATACAGTTCCTCATGTTGTGACCCAACCATAAAATTATTTTCGTTGTTACTTCATAACTAATGTTGCTACTTTTATGAATCATAATATAAATATCTGATATGCAGGATGGTCTTAGGCGACCCCTGTGAAAGGGTCGTTCGACTGCCAAAGGGATAGTGACCCACAGGTTGAGAACCATTGTTCTACTTTCTCTAAAAAAAAAAATCAATGGAAAAATGTCCTCAGATGAGGCTTAACCAAAAAAAAGCATGACTGGGTTATTTCTAATGCTCCTCCCAGCTTCAGAATTCTCTGATTCTGTTTTATTATTATACTCAACTAGAGGCCTGGTGCACAAAAATTTGTGCACTCGGCAGGGAGTGGGGATCCCTCAGCCCGGCCTGTGCCCTCTCACAGTCTGGGACCCCTCAGGAGATAATGACCTGCTGGCTTAGGCCTGCTCCCGGGTGGCAGAGGGCAGGCCCAATCTCTAGGTGCAGCCCCTGGTCAGGCTCAGAGCAGGGCCGATTGGGGAGGTGGGGCGCCGCCCTCTGTCACACTCAAGGCAGGATCAATGGGGAGGTTGCGGCACCACCCCCTGTCACGCACAGAGCAGGGCCAATCAGGGGGTTTGGGCACTGCCCCCTGTCACTCACAGAGCAGGGCCCATCAGGGGGTTGGGGCGCCACACCCTGTCACACTCAGGGCAGGGCCGATGGGGAGGTTATGGCTCTACCCCATCACACACAGAGCAGGGCCCGTGGGGGGGTGGAAGTTGGGGCGCCGCACCCTGTCACACACAGAGCAGGGCCGATCAGGGGGTTGGGGAGCTCCCCCCTATCAGGCACAGAGCAGGGCTGATCAGGGGGTTGGGGCGCCTTCCCATCATGAACAGAGCAGGGCAGATAGGGAGGTTGTGGCCCCACCCCCTGTCACACACAAAGCCGCAGGGCAATCAGGGGGCTTGGACGCTGCCCCCTGTCATGCTGATCCTGGTGCTGGGAGGCATATTACCCTTTTACTATATAGGATAGAGGCCTGGTGCGCAGGTGGGGGCCAGCTGGTTTGCCCTGAAGGGTGTCCTGGATCAGGGTGGGGGTCCCCACTGGGGTGCCTGGCCAGCCTGGGTGAGGGGATGATGGCTGTTTTCAGCTGGTCACACACCCTTCAGGGTGGGGGTCCGCACTGGGCTGCCTGGCCAGTCTGGGTGAGGGGCTGAGGGCTGTTTTCAGGCTGGCAGGTGACTGAAGCTCCCAACCGCTCCTTTTTATCTTTTTTTCTTTTTATTCTGGGCCAGCTTTAGCTTTGAGGCTTGGCTCCAGCTCTTAGGCCTCCTCTGCTGAAAGCAGGTACCTGGTTTGTTTGGGTTCTATAATTGAAACACTGTTTTACCTCCAGCTCTGAGATCCTGGCTGGCTGAAAGCAGGTTTCTGGGGTTTTGTTTAGCTTCTATATTTGTAACAATGTTTCAAACTGCAAGCTCAGAGGCCAGCAGTGGCAAGCGGGGAACGTTGGAGTCCTCCTTCACTGAAGCAAGCAAGCCTCATGTTCACTTCAAGCTGCCTGGCTGCCGGCTGCCATCTTGGCTGGCAGTTAATTTGCATATCGCCCTGATTAGCCAATGGGAAGTGTAGCGGATGTATGGCTAATTACCATGTTTCTCTTTTATTAGATAGGATTAACTTAATATCATAAAATAAAACAGAAATAATATTCACCTGATCTAACTACCTTTCAGTGTATAAAAGAAATACAGCCTTGGATTTTTTCTGGTGCGTGTGTTGGTAGTAGTGCTGAGGGGGATAGAGCAACTTTGAAAAAAAGGAATTGTGCTTTACAAATGTCTTACATAATATAGCTGAAGATGTATTTCTGGGATGTGACATTTTAACTTTTTTAAAATTCTCACTCAAGAATATGTATTTTGTTTGTTTGTTTTTAAACATATTTTATTGATTTTTTTACAGAGAGGAAGGGAGAGGGACAGAGAGTCAGAAACATTGATGAGAGAGAAACATTGATCAGCTGCCTCCTGCACACCCCCTACTGGGGATGTGCCCGCAACCATGGTTGAATCGGGACCTTTTAGTCCGCAGGCCGAAGCTCTATCCACTGAGCCAAACCGGCAAGAATATGTATGTTTTTATTGATTAGAGAGAGAGAGAGAGAGAGAGATCAACTGGTTGCCTCTTGTAAGCACCCTGACCAATCTGACCGTGGGATCAAACCCACAATCTGGTTATGTGCCCTGACCAGGAATCTAACCCTGTGTGTGAGACAATGCTCTAACCAACTGAGCCACACCAACCAGGACGGGACATGAGTTTTTAACGTCATATTTCCAGGTCTTTCCTCAAAATAACAGCTTGGTTTATAGCCTAATTGCTTAAAAAATCCCAGATATTCTAACAAATCATACTGGCTTCCCCTTCTGAAACTTTCATTGCATGATAAGGGGACAGATGATGGACCACTCCCCTTCCTCTCACCCATGAAACCTTCCATTATTGTTCCCTTGCCTTGTTCAGATAGAACTTTCCTCTGGTCAACAGTATCATCATCATGAATATCCCCATTATAGGCAACATTCAGTGATTCCCATTCCTCTTCCAATAAAATCAAGAAAGGAAGAAATAGAAGAAAGGGAAGGAGGGAGAATATTTGCAAATAGTTTTTGTGGGTTTATCCTTTTTTCCCCATCCATTACTATTCCCTCAGATCTCACCTGAGGACATACAAGGCACTTAATTCACTGCTACAGTGGGGCCTTGACTTACAAGTGTCCCGAATAACGAGTTTTTCGAGATACGAGCTGTCTCTGCCGATTTTTTGCTTTGAGTTGCGAGCTAAAATTCGTGTTATGAGCCAGCTTCAGATACCCCACCGCTAGTTGGCACAGCGAACGTCACAGTGAAAGCCACAACATCAGCCCAGCATCACATGTCTCATTCGTTCACTTTAATGATTTGACATATGAGTAATTTGAGTTACGAGCTCCGTCACGGAACAAATTAAACTCGTAAGTCAAGTCCCCACTGTATTCTGGAGTTTGTTTTCAGCTGATGGTACCATTAGGCAGTGGGGCTTTGAAGTATTTTGGATGAGCAATTATTCAATGAATGCATTTTACATTTATTCCCTACTTTATAAATTATGCTATGGAAAAAGTGTTATTGGTGTTTTCTTATAATGAGGCCATCTGGGGTAGAGTGATAGTAAATGACTTGCTCAAGGTCACGGAAGGTATGATTTATCCAAAGAGAAGCCAGAAATAGAAATGAGGTCTGCTGACTTTCAGTTTAGTTTAGCATCCAATAAACCACATTTTCTTTCCTCTGCACATTTCATCTTCAGTGGTTTGTCATGGGCACAGATATAAGACAGCCTGCAAACCTTAACAGTCATAAAATCATCAGAGGTAGTAAAATAGGCATCATAGGGAACAAAATTTATGTCTCATTATCAGTAACAGAACACAGCTATCAAATTCACATTAGCAGTAGAGACAGTCTACCTTTACTGTGGTGCCTCTTTCTAACAGGGAGCATGATATTTTGTGGTGTGTATTTTTTTTTCCGAGTCAAAAACATGTTTTGAATGAAAAAGTCATATTGCCTTTATATTTGTGCCTGCAATTGAGATAATGAAGTATGGAGCTCATTTGTGAATTTTTTTTGAATGGCAACATCTCCTTGAAATTCTTTTTGCTGGGAACTCAAACATTCTTTCAAAATAGTCACACTATTGTAATTGGCAAACTGCTGGGATGGTATTTTGGAAGGGAAACAACCTGCAGTTGGAGAGGAATATAAAATTTATAGACTTGCAACCTGAATTATCCATTTCATCTACTATATTTTACTGTTAAAACCACCTCCAGATGGAAAGACAACATCTTAAAATATTTAATTGTGAAAAAGTTCTACTAATGTTAACACCAGAAGGGCATTACATCTTTTGTGTGTCTTATCTTATTACCTATTTATTCAAAATGTGTTTCATTGCTTTTATCATAAGACATACTGGACTATTTCTAAGGCTCCTTTAAAAGTCTTTTGGAGGAAATAATGGGTTTTGTTCCCCTACATGATCATGACATGCCTCTAGGTTGTGGCTCAGATCTCAAGTCTATTTAAAGATCCTTGCATTACTGAACCCCAAAATTGCTGCCAAACTCCTGCTCAACTTTGGAAATTTTAAATAATTGATTTCAGTAACTAGTCGTATGCTTCATCTACTAATAACAAATGCAATCCGCTGGGGACAATCTCTCCTAATGATAGAGGGAAATCTTTTAATTATTGGGGGTGGGAGGAGGGAAGGTGAGGTTTACTTCTTAGAAGCACTGGCTATATACAGAAAGATGGACTCTGAAAAGAAGTTGATTACAAAGTGTTAAGTTTTTGCAAATGTTTTTATTAGGCCTCCCCTCCCCCCCCCCTTTTTTTTTTTTACAAAATGCCATCAATTCCTTAAAAAGCGGCTTTCTTCTAACCTCTGGAACTATGCCTCACTGGGGTGGATCTCAGGGGTGATTGCCTGGGTCAGGCTAAGACAACCTAGAGACCACGTGCTGCTGTGAGTTTTTCTAATCATGCAGAGCCGTAGGAAGAGAGTATGAGCACTTCCACTCAAAGCCAAGTAATGGGGACACACAAAGCGAGTCCAATTTCATTGGAAAGTTAAAGAGAGTTTGGTTTTTCCAAATTAATTTTTCTCGCCCAGAGTACATGAATCAAAGTGGGATGTGATATTCCCACAATAACTCTGGTGTGTCAAAGGCCATGAGACTATTGTTTGCTCACGCTTTAGAGAAAATAGTACGTCTATAATCTCAGAAAATAACATTCTCAATAATGTGCTCAGTTTTCTTCCTTGAAAACTGAATTCAATAGATAGGCTTTTCATTCAAATTTTATTTTTAATGATTTATAGCTTCTTTTTCTAATAACACATTTCATCCCAATGCACTAAAATATTTTCAATCTGCCAGGCATCATAATATTAACTATGTAGAATGAAAAAAAAAAAGGTACAAGGCTGGTCAAATACTTTGTCCAGTTTAAACAACTTTAGAAAAGTTGATATAAAAAAGGTATGCTACTTGGCAATATTTCTCAAAATTGTACTCATTTAGGGCTACTAGCAGATAAAAAGAAAATTTATTGAACTTAGCAAATAATAATTGTGCTTGTGTTTACTCTCATGATCTATGAAGTGAATTTCAGTAGAGCTATAATATTTAGTTTCACTGATGAAAGATTTTAATGACCAACTTAAGAAAAGAAGTGCCAACCAGATTAATACTAGACTATTGATTATCACTAGCTATTAGTGATTGCCGACACTAGTTTTTTGCTGCATATATTGTGGAATTGTATAACATATGTATTCTTCCCTTTTTTTATTTTTTTTCCTTACAGGTCACAGTTACAATCAGATTTCATTATATATTTTGTTACTTTCTCTTATCTGCCATCTTTATTTTTTACATTTTGTTTTATTTTTATTTATCTATTGTTTTGTTCTGTTTTTTGAATTATTTTTTAATTTTTCTGTTACAGTTGATGTACAATATCATATTAGTTTTAGATGTACAACATAGTGATTAGACATTTATATGACTTACAAAATGGTCACCCCAGTAAAACTAGCACCTATCTGACACTATACATAAGTAATACAATATTATTGACAATATTCTCTATGGTGTACTTTACACCCTGTGACTATTCTGTTAACTACTAATCTGTACTTCTTAATCCCTTCTCCTTTCCACCCAGTCCCCCATTTCCCTCCCCTCTGGCAACTGTCAAAATGTTTTCTGTATCTATGAGTCTGTTTCTGTTCTGCTTGTTCATTTATATTGTTTATAGATTCCACATATAAGTGAAATCATCTGGCATTTGTCTTTCCTGTCTGACTTATTTCACTCAGCACAATACCCTCTAGGTCTATTCATATTGTTGCAGATGTCTAGATTACATTCTTTTAAGTAGATGAGTCATAGTCATATTCCATTGTATATATGCACCACTTCTTTATCTATTTATTTCTTTTTTAAAATCTGTACCTGAGGATATGTTTATTGATTTTTAAAGAGAGAGAGGAAGAGAGAGAAAGAAGCATTGATGTGAGAAAGAAACATCATTTGGTTACCTCCTGCACATGCCCCAACCAGGGATCGTACCTGCAACCTAGGTATGTGCCCTGACTGTAAATCAAATCCACAACTTGTTGGTGTACAGGATGATGCTCCAACCAACTGAGCAACCCAGTCAGGGATGTCCATTTATTCCTTGATGGACGCTTATGTTGCTCCCATATCTGGGTTACTGTAAATAATGCTGAAATGAATATTTGGGTTTAAATGTCTTTTCAATTTAGTGTTTTAGATGTCTTCAGATAAATACTCAGAAGTGAAATTGCTGGATCCTTTTTTATCTTTTGTTATAGCCTTTATTTTGAAGTCTATATTGTCTGATATAAGTATTACTATTATAGCATTTTTGGTTTGTTTCCATTTTCATAAGATACTTTTTTCATCTCTTTATTTCCAGCCCATGTGCCTTTTGATCTGGAGTGGATCTCTTGTAAACAACATATGTAAGGGTCTTGTACTGCTATCATTCAGCTACTATATATCTTATATTGGAGCATTTAATCCATTTGAATTTAAAGTAATTGCTGATAGATATGTATTTATAGCCATTTTATTCTTTTAGCTATGTTTCTCTGGTTTCTTCCTCTTCTCCTTTTCCTTCTTTTTTTTAAAATATATTTTATTGATTTTTTTACAGGGAGGAAGGGAGAGAGATAGAGAGTTAGAAACATCGATGAGAGAGAAACATCGATCAGCTGCCTCCTGCACATCTACTGGGGATGTGCCCGCAACCCAGGTACATGCCCTTGACCGGAATCGAACCTGGGACCTTTCAGTCCGCAGGCTGACGCTCTGTCCACTGAGCCAAACCGGTTTCGGCTTCCTTTTCCTTCTTAAAGAAGACCCTTTAATAGTTCTTGACCACAGTGTATGAGCTGCCGTTCAGGTGCTGACCACACAAAGCGGAATTCGCCTCTGCAGGGTCTGATACTTGCTGAGACTATTCTTTGGCTTTGCCATGTGCTCTGATGGGTTCTGCTCTGATGTTTTCTGAAGTTCACCTCTGGATGTGTTGATTCTGGGGCCTCTTAGAGGCACTCTGGTGCAGGTCAATGTCAGAGGCTGTCTGTGACTGTCCCTGGGCAACCTGTTCGGAGCTACAAAGTGATCCAAAGTTTGTGGCTGCGTCTGCTGGGCCTTGGTGTGAATGGGCAGGACCAGGGTGCAAACCAAGGCTGGCTTCCACCTGCACCAAGCTCAGGGGAAGGTCAGCAAAAGGCCCCAAGTATCCTGAGATATGCCCCTGCCTGCCTCTGCTTGCATCTGTCTGCTGGCTGCCTGTTAGGCTCAGTTACTGAAAGAGCCTCGGGCGGTACTTGAGTAGCATGAGGCATATTCCCAGTGAGTCACCAGGTAGGGGCAAGTGGTGTTCATCAGATTGATTCAGGTTCAAACTCAGTGCCAGTGCTGGGTCTGAGGCCACTCAGCCAAAGTCCCAGGGTGTACCAAGTCTAGCTGCCACTGGCCAGGTGCCCACAGATCTTTGTGGTATGACAGTCTCAGGGAGTCATCGGGGTTAGGCCAGCAGTTATCAAGCCCAAACAGATCAAGATGTGGCTGCGTGAGGGGAGGGCTCTACACCAGTTGGGTGTTCAAGGGAAAAATAGCCACCATCCCAGAACCACACAACTCTGTCCAGGACTTTGCCTGGACCTTCTAGAAAGCCTGAGCTTAGCAGGGCAAGGCCAGAAGGAATCCAGAGGGTGCAGCCAGTAGAGCTCCCATACGGGGAATGTGCCCATCAGGCTCACGGCAAGATAAGGAAATGGCCTTTAACGCAGAGTCCCACAACTCAGTCACTGAAATCCCATGAGTCTGCCGGAACTTCTAGACTCAGGCTCAGGCAATTGATTCATCCACAGGGTGTGAGCTTCACAGGGTGAATCAACATGGAGTCCAGAGGGTGGGGCTATTGTATTCCACCAGGTTGATGACTTAAGGAGAGGAGTGCTCCACCCAAGAAAGATGGCGTCTATGGTATGGGAGAGGGACTCAGTACAGGGATCTTAGCAGCTGTCCCTTCAGCTCTCTCCCCAGAGCCACAAACCCCAGTCTCTCCTCACATGACTCTAGTCCACTTTGCCTTCCTTCCGCCAGAGCCCAGGGTGAGTGGCTGTGAATGAGATTTTGTGCATTGGCTCTTTAAAAGGGTACCTGTGTCTCTAGTAGACTCCCATCTCTTCCTGGCAGACAGAATCCCTGCTGATTTTCACAGACAGATGTTATGTGGGTGCCTCTTCCCAATTCTGGTGATCTGGGCTGGGGAGTTCGGTTTGGGGTTGAGAGCCCATGCTTTTCAGGGGAAACTTCGCAGCTGAGATATCTCTCTTGAACCTCAACCACCACCCATGGGAGTGGGCCCAGCCCTTTTCTCATCTCTGCCCATTCTACCAGTCTTCATGTGGCTTCTTCTGTACATCCTTGGTTATAAGACTTCAGTTCAGCTAGTCTTCCATTGGTTGTTCAGGTTGATTGCTTTATATTTTAGTGTGATTCCAGTTTGGTCCTGGGAGAAGGTAAGTTTACCTCCCACCTATTCCACCTCCATCCTGGATCAGTACAACAGCTATTACTTGTTGATTAATTTCTGGACTGAACCAAGGTCAGTGTCAGGACCAACCTCCATGCACAGGTTTCTATGTCTTTCCTTACAGGGTACTTTCTTAGGGCCATAGGAATGATAGTATTTGAGTAGGCTGTCTTGGTTACTCCCAGTGATTGCCAACAGTACTGCAGTCATAAAATTGAGGCACATAATTTAGTGAAAGTGATATTGTACTGGCTTAAGACCTTTGCTGGTTAACTAATTAATTAATTCCTAAGCAAACATGTATTGAGTACTATGTGCTAAATCCTCAAATCTAAGAATAAATAAGACAGTTTAGGTCCCAGTTCAACTGTTGACTCCCAAGGATTAAGGTGGGACTCTTCTTTGGATATTACAGAAGACCATGTCTTTATCCTCAAGGATCTCAATCTTGGGAGACCACAGACAAATGTAAATAGGAAGAACACTATAGTAGCTACAGCTGGTAACTGTTGCTTATAAGCCCTTCTATCCCAACATGTAATGAATGTTGTGATCCAAGGTAATTTGACACCGGCCTTGGCTCCATCCAGGAGTGGCACTGGGGAATGGGAAGGGAAACTTGCTTTTTATCATAAACCAGGGGCCCGGTGCACGAAATTGGTGCACTGGGTGTGTGTTGGGGGGGGAGTGTCCCTCAGCCCAGCCTGCCCCCTCTCACATACTGGGACCCCTCAGGCGTTGACCCCCACCACCCTCCAATCGCAGGATCGGCCCCTTGCCCAGGCCTGACGCCTCTGACAGAGGGACCCTCATTTCCCCCCATCACTGGTTCCCAGCCCAGGCCTGATGCCTCTGGCCCAGGCATCAGGCCTGGGCAGGGGACCCCCAGCCCCCCGCCCAGGCCTGATGCCTCGGCCAGAGGAGTTGACCCTCATCACCCTCCGATCACCAGTCACCGGATCGGCCCCTTGACCAGGCCTGAGGCCTCCGGCAGAGGTGTCAGGCCTGGGCAGGGGACCCCCAGCTCCCAGCGGTTGCAGGCTCTGCCCCTGCCCAAGCCTAACACCTCTGGCCGAGGCGTCCAGCCCGGGCAGCGGGGACCCGCAGTGGCAGCGGGGGGCACCACGATCGCACGGGCTCTGCCCCTGCCCCGGCAGGACTCCTCTGGCTGAGGCATCTGGCCCAGGCAGCGGGGACCCACAGCTGTAGCGGCCCCGAGATCGTGGGCTTCGCTTTAGGCCCAGGCAAGGGACCCCTAGCTCCTGGGACTGCCAGCTTTGACCGTGCCCAGCTCCCATCGCTGGCTCCACCCCTACTTCCTGCTATCACTGGCCAGGGCGGCAAAGGCACCTGATTCTCCGATCATGGCTGGGGGGCAGGGCAAAGGCGGCCCCAGGGCCGCCTTTGCCCTGCCCCCCAGCTCTTAGCTCCCCCCTGGGTTTCTGATCACTGTCAGTGGCAGGGGGCTTCTTCCTGCTTTCCCTTTCGCCTCCCTGCATTGTGCCTACATATGCAAATTAACCGCCATCTTGTTGGCAGTTAATTTGCATATAGCCCTGATTAGCCAATGAAAAGGGTAGCACCGTACGCCAATTACCATTTTTCTCTTTTATTAGTGTAGATTCTGCATGGCTTGATTTGTTATTCGAGAAAGTTTATAGAAAAATTATTAAAACATGGAACTGACTTCAAAAATCGAGAACCTATCACTTTCTATTTCCGTTTTGTCCAACCATTTGCTAAAACTAGAGTTTGGGAGAGGCAAACCTCGGGAAAAATAACATAGCATGGGAAAACATATTGGGCAAAAGATATGGTCTGCTTGACAATATTTTATTTAAGCTGATGGGGTTAATTTGTTCTTATGGCCAAAATATTTTTACATCAAAATATCTGAATTAAAACAACCTACTTAAAGTTTATTTATCCTAATTCAGAGATTTTTTTTTGTCCAATAAAACATCTTTGCCTATCTCCTAATTGGAATTACTAATACATAAGAAAAACACATTGCTATGTTGTGTGTGGTGTATGCTTTCTAGTCCCAACTCTCCCTCTATGAATTGGATGACAGTAGGCAAGTCCCTTTCCTTCTCTGAATCTCAGGCACATCTGAGCATGAAGATGTGGATTATATAAGTGATTTTCAAATGGAATTTCTGTGAGAACTTACAGTTCTAATCAGGGAGCACATGGGACTTTCTGAGGGTAAAGAAGAGCAGAATTAGCAGGGAATTGAGAACACCCACCTTTGTTTCCACTAAATCTTGCTTCCTGGTTTTACTTATTGCTATTTCTAATAAGATTTCTATTGAAGTAAGGGTTTTATTTATAAAATGTTTTTCTCATCCCTGAAGTAGATATAGAAGACCCATTTCTATGCTACAATTTTATGGTTTTAAAGTAATTCTCTAAAATATTGAATGCAATATATTTCTAAAGAGAAATAACTATCACTTTGAAATCATTATCTAATTCGGTACCCTCATCTGTAAAATTGGGATAAAACCTCATAAGGAGCATTCAAAAAGGGGTAAGTGAGATAATTCACGTGAAGCTCCACGCTTGCTGTAGATGCACTTAATTTCTCTGTGACATTCTTTGAAATATAGACAAAACTAACCACTTTGTAGAATTAATATCTATTTTGTAGGCTTGGCATGATATTTCAAATATTTAACAACTGGTAGATCACAGGCATCGACCAATCACATCAACACCTGTGGAAAACAATTGGCTTGGCCATACTGCTGCATAATTGCTACACAGCCAAACATCAGCCTTCATCTGGAAATCAAATTAAATGACATAGAATGTAATGGATGTGCATTGAATAATATACTAGTATTTAAGTATCTTTTCTTTCCCGTTTTCTACTTTTACTCCTTCTCCTATCACATCTGGCTATAAACAGAAACATCTAGCTTCTCCCTCATGTGAATTACATAAATTATGTTTGTCTTCCTCATTTAATAATTTTACTTGGGCTCCTTATTTGATAATATAATCTTGATGTTTCCATGTAATAAATTTTATGCTCTGGTGATTTGACATTCACATTTCCATAAATTCGAAGTGATCATACTAACTATTCTAAGGAATATTGGGAGAGCAAGTCAAACCTCTTGCAAAGCTGCAATATAGTACAAGTGAGTTTACTTGAAACATCTTTGAGGAAAAGGATCCTCTGTGATGTGAAAAGACTGATATTTCTTGGAAAAGAGCTAAGTCCAAACCTAGGGTGTGTACTGACTTAAAAAGCCATAAACAGAGTTGGAAATAGTAAGAAAGAAAGATGTTTACAGACCTCTGGATTCACAAATTAGTAAATAATCGTGCCTAATATGATTGCCAATAAATACCTTAGAAAGGAAGTGAAGGTAAGATGTGATAAATAATGTGTGATTAGGGTGTAAGTGGTTTAGAAAAGGAATTAATAAGCCAACTGATTGACCAGTTCACCCAAAGTCAAAGAAAGACCTGTTGCATACCCAGCACTGGGTGAGCTGGACACTTCCAGCTCCTCTTATAAAGTTGTTGCTCTCTTAGGAGTCCCTACTAGTTCTTTCATCTCTGCCTACTTCTCAAGTTCAGGTATAAGTTCAAAAAGGAACCACTCTTTGCTCAATTAATAATATGTCTGTTTACATGAAGTATTTTCAGCACTTTCCAGGGAGAGGATGTTCTGACTTTAGATAAAAGGACACAGCTCTGACAAGAAATATTTAGGTGGTAGAGGTTGTTCGATTAGGAGATGACAAGACCTCTTAGAACTACCTTAGTATCTTCATTCTGATTTTATATCATTACATTATACTGTGATGTCTAATCTATACAGTAAGCTGTTTCTCTGAATTTCCCAACCAAGGAGGTAGACATACCCTATGCAGAAAACAGGCAGTGGATTGTGGTGCAGTTCAGATTTGGAATGGTATAAGCCAGTTACCCCGGGCTCAATCATCCTTAAGGAACTTGACTTTCAAGGTTTTGGACTCACAGATATGAAAGGGTAGACCGTTTATTTCTAAGAACCAATTTCCTCTTCTTCCACCCCACTTGGGTAAATGTAACTGTCTTTAAAGCCTCTGACAAGATAAGCCTTGCTCTTCTTTCAACCAGTGCCAACAGGCCTGCTTTTGCTATTTCCACCGCAGCCCAGCAAGCTTTACTTTGCACCTCAGATTGGTTTTGGAAATTGACTCATAGAGATCTCTCTACCAGAACAGTCTACTTGGTATTCTGTTGTGCCTTATAGATAACTATTAAGAATTAAAGCCCCGACCGGCTTGACTCAGCAGTTGAGCATTGACCTATGGACCAGGAGATCATGGTTTGATTCCCAGTCAGGGCACATGCCCGGGTTGCAGGCTCGATCCCCAGTGTGGGGTGTGCAGGAGGCAGCCAATCAATGATTCTCTCTCATTATTGATGTTTCTATCTGTCTCTCCATCTCCCTTCCTCTCTGAAATCAAATATATATATATAAAAGAATGAAAGCCCATTAATTTAAGTGACTATTAAAGTATTGTTCACTGATTTTAACTGTTAAAATGCTAAGAACCCACTTTATAGTATGTCACTGTTCTTATGTAGTAATAGAAAATGCATCCTGCACATATTTTTGTTTCCTTCTTGAAAACTGAAAAATAGTGACTGCTAATGACTGTGTCTGTAGGAAGCAAGGCAGGGCTTCTAAAAGGGGTTAACTGTGTATCTTCTCAGACCTGGTGAAAATGTCAAAGATGAAGGGGGCGGGGACAAGAGAGTTGAGAAGGGCCTGGGGAAGGCAAAATTAACCCTTTGAGTGCCAACCAATACCCTAAGAACTATGCTAAAATTGCCAAGGCATTTTTGCTGATTTTACAACAGTTTAGGAAAAAAATTATGAATCGCAAGTAAATGAAGTTACATATTCAAAAACTTAAGGAAACCTTTACTACATTGACATATTTAGCAATATCATCATCACTAATAAAAGCAGACTTAGAACTGGACGCCATTGCGAAGCTTTGATAGCGCTCCCAGCACTTTTGGTGAAAGACAGAAGGAGCACGATCGCGCTCCCCAGCACTCTAGGGGTTAAGCAGACATCAGAAATGCTCTTAAAGCTGCTTTAAAACCACATTAAAATTAAGAAAGAGAAAGGAGAGAAATAGTTTGGACTTTGCAGAATTACAGTCATATGCAAGGGTGTTCCTCACCAGGACTTACATGTGTCTTTCTGTAGATTTGAACAAAAAGTTAGGTTACAATTCTGTGGAGACAAGTTCTCCAGTGACACACTAAATCATTCTTTGAAAAATCTGCCTCTAGTTTCTTTTCATGCCACAAGATAGAGCTGAACTATCAAACTCAGTGTATTTATTGCTTGAAGAGCAGGAGAAAATATGCTTTTTTCTGCTTGTTCACATAGCAAGTGCAGGAAAAAGGAGAAGACATCCTGTTCTCTTCTTCTAAAACACGGGGTGGGGAGCCTTTTTTTCCTGCCAAGCGCCATTTGGATATTTATAACATCATTCATGGGCCATGCAAAATTATCAACTTAAAAATTAATCTGCTGCCCGGCCAGCGTGGCTCAGGGGTTGAGCATTGACCTATGAACCAGGAGGTCACGATTCAATTCCTGGTCAGGGCACATGCCCGGGTTGCAGTGATTTTCTCTCATCATTGATGTTTCTATCTCTTTCTCCCTCTCCCTTCCTCTCTGAAATCAATAAAAATATATTTTAAAAAATTAGCCTGCTATATTTGATCAAACATTTAATTAATTTACCCCGAATGCCTTGGCAGGGTCAGACCAAATGATTTCATGGGCCTTATATGGCCCAAGGGCCGGATGTTCCCCACCCCTGTTCTGAAGCATGATGTTCCCAGCTGAGGAACATGCTTGAGCATGAGAGAAGTAAATAATCATTGCAACTGTTTGGACTGGCTACATTTCTCAGCAAGTTCACACTATCTTCTCTGCAAATCACTGTCCATGCCAAGTCACAAGTAAGGTTTTGGGGGTCAGGGATTTGTTTCTCTCCCTTATTATAGTTGCCACTCAGGTTTTCACCATTCAAGAGTAACAAAGGATAGGTTGAAAGACAGTGAGTGTGCCAAAAGTCTGACAACCCACATTTTCATAAAATGAAGGAGTTAGTTTGGTAATTGCCAGTGTACTCTGGTTTTGCTGCCAGCTGGTTCCCTTTTCAGCTGACTGGCCCAAGTAACTATTGAGACCATTAAACCATGTAAGAGTTAAGGAGAGAGAATCCACTTTCCATTTCCTACTATGTTTTATTTTCTCCATTTTACAGATGGAGAAATGAAGGATAATGGAGGTTAGATAACTCAAGTCCAACGAGCAAGTACGTGGTGGAAGTAAGATTCAAATCCAAGGCTATCTTACTGAAATAGTTGTGTTCTCAGTCACTGCCACACAACACAGAAAAGGTGTTGGCTAGAATACCTTCAGGGCTTTAATAACATTAATAATTAACACTATTATTGAGGGCTTATATGCTAGGCCCTATTCTAGGCATTCTCTATGTATTAACTCATTTTCCTCTAAATCTCACAACCCTTCTCTATAAGAAGGTACAGTGGGTCCTTGACTTACGAGTTTAATTCCTTCCGAGACCAAGCTCGTTAAGGAGCTCATTAAGGAGCTGGTTAACTCAAATTACTCCGTCAACTCAATGCAAAAAATCGGCCGAGAGACAGCTGGTATCTCAAAAAACTCGTTAGTCGGAACACTCGTAAGTCAAGGCCCCACTGTACAGTGATTTCACTGATAAGAAAAGTGAGGTACAGAGAACTAAATGTCCTATGTACATAGAACTAATAAGTGGTGTAGCTGGGCCGCACATTCAGGCAGTCTGACTCCAAAGGCCATCCTCTTAACCGATAAGCAATGTTGAAGGTAATATGTTTATGTCTGAGTGAGGCAGCCCAGTCCGCTTTGGGGATCTGCTTTCTGTGTTAGAAAGTTGGGCCTGCAGCTCTAAGGGACGTTTCAGAAGCAAACAGTACAGTTCAAGAGTCCAGCCTACAGTGGAGGATCTTGCTCAATCCCTTCCCAAAATGTGTATCTCCATTACCCTTTAACCTGCATCTTTGAACAAACTGACATATGGGGAGTTCGGCAATGGCAGATCTCAGCTGTGCCTTTAATGTCTGATGAGTTTGCTAGTACACTATGTTTTTCATTTGATCTAAAGGAGATCTAATGAGAGATCATTTCCTGATAACGCATTGTCTGCTTTCAACATCCCTAGGCCAACTACTTTGCTGCAAACAATCCCTATTTTGGTATAATTGCCTTTGAAAAGGGGGCACAAGAGGCAGCCTAAACTCCTCAGAGTTTGGGTCTGATTTCCTGAGGTGTTTCATTTCAGAAGGGGCCCCTGACAACAGGCAGAGAATAAAAACAAGTGTGGTCTGGGGCAGACAGTGTTTTTCAAACAGTTGGCCAAATTTCTCCTGGCAGCCGGCAAGCAGCTGAATCATCAAACGCTAGGCCTTTAACGAGATGGAGGCTGGGCTGTATTGAAGTGCATTCCAGACTGACTGTGAAACCCAGAGCTGCTGCTGCTTTACCAGCGCTGGCTCCCTTCCAAGAGGCTGGCTGGGCTGAACTGCTCATCAAAGCCTGATTTCATCTCTTCTCTCTCTCTTTTTGCCTTCTCTTTGTGACTTCCCGTACAGCATTTGCCTGCCCTTGGATGGAATATTTGAATGTCTTTTGGGGTCACCTCAGGTACAGCCTCTCCCCGCAAGCTAAAGCTAATGAAATCCATTTCCTGGTTAGAAAGTCAGAATAACAGAGGAGAAAGTCACTGAGATGGAGCTCAGGGAATTGACAAGAATGGGTAGACATTCTTTTCTGAGAGAAATGACCTAGGCATTCAGAAGTTGAAAGCCAGATGTTTGGACACAATCCTAGACCCAATTTGAATCTTAGATATGTTGAAATCCATTATGAAATCCTTTGAGTAAGACTTAAGAGAGTGGAGGGTAAGGAAGAGGGACTAAATACGGTAATGCATCTTGAAAATAAAGGGATCCCCTGTTTATATCAGAAACAAATGTTTGGACTCATTAAGCATGAAGAATGAACAATATTTTCTGTGTCTTTTAAGTTGACTACCTGTGACTACATGTACCATTTCTGCACCCAATTATGAATGAGAACAAAAATATGTTTTACTTCTTCATTTCCGCTAATATGCAGATAAGTATTGTTCAATTACATTTGCCCTAATAACTAAGGGGAAAGGTGATGTGTCTTATAGTCTGACAGTGCTGTGTTGGTCACCAATCAGAAAGTGGAGCTGACCTCAACCTATTAGATTTTTCAACTAAAGGAATACTATGGGAGAGAGGGGCCTTCTTTCACTGTTAACAGTAAACTGTGAATGCATGAAGGAGGGGGGAGGTTGTGACTTGGAAAGAACCTTGAAAAATTCCACAATACTACAATCCATTGTCTGGACTCTGATGGGAAAAGGAAAGAAACTAGATTCTTTTCCCTTCAGTCGTTGCCAACAGCATTCCTCCTGTCTGTTCTCCCTGACCCCACCCATAATAATAATAATAATAATGTGTGCTATTTTTATAAAACTCTAAAGAACTTTCACACCCATTTATAGTTGATCTATACAACTTTGAGAGGATAAAAACGAGACTTGTCCCTTTTTACAGATGAGAAGACTGAGGTTCAGAGATATTAATTGATTTTCCCAAAGTCACACAGGAAATTAGTTGTACAGCCAGGTCCACTAGGTCATTAGTTCCTCATGCCATTCCTTGTATACACTAAACCATGCTAATTTGGACTGCAAGTTCTCAAATTTTCAGGTGCATCAGAATTACCTGGGAAGCCTTTTACAAATGTAGATTGATGAACTCTATCTTCAGAAATAGAGTAGGTCTAGGATAGGTGTCTGCAATCTGCATTAAAAATATTTTTTTTATATTGCCCTGACCGGTTTGGCTCAGAGGATAGAGCGTCTGCCTGCGGACTGAGGGGTCCCGGGTTCGATTCCGGTCAAGGGCATATACCTTGGTTGCGGGCACATCCCCAGTGGGAGGTGTGCAGGAGGCAGCTGATCGATGTTTCTCTCTCATCGATGTTTCTACCTCTCTATCCCTCTCCCTTCCTCTCTGTAAAAAGAATCAATAAAATATATATTAAAATATATATATATATTTATTGATTTCAGAGAAGAAGGGAGATGGGGAGAGAGAAAGATAGACACATCAGTGATGAGAGATGATCATTGATCGGTTGCCTCTTGCATGCCCCCTACTGGGGATTGAGCTTGCAACCCAGGCATATTTCCTGACCAGGAATTGAACCGTGACCTCGTGGTTTATAGGTCGATGCTCAACCACTAAGCCACACCCGCCAGGCTGGAATCTACATTTTTAACAAGGTCCCCAAATGTTTCTGATGCAAGTGGTCTTTGGGTCATACATCAAATGAACGTGAATCCATAAGCCCTGAGCTGTTCAGAGATTTTATTTAAATCTCTATAGATAATCTTTTAAATTAAAAGTCCACACAAGAATAGAAGAAAACTAAATGGGCTATTTATTCTTAAAAGAACTATGAGATGAGAGATTAAAGCAGAATAGATGTTGTCTTTGGCAAAGGACACTTGCTGCCCCCAAATCTCTTTTCCACATGAAGATGGAGTTAAATGGACATCAAAGGAAGTTTTGAAGATAAGGATATCTTGCTAATGGCTCCTGAACACATGGCCCAATAGCTGGAAACGGGAACTTAGCAAACATGGCATCGGGGAAGCTCTAGGTTAATAAGGTAAATGTACTTGAACCTTATTCAGAACAGTTAGTAGGGTCTTTTTTTACTCTGGAGACAAACCTCGTGGGTTTGAATCCTCCCTCTGCCAATTATTAGCTGTGTAAACTTAGGCAAGTCACTTAACCCTTCCATGTCCCAGTTTCCTCATCAGTACATGGGAATAAAATTACTATATATTTCATAGGATTGATGTAAGGATTAAATGAAAGAATGCATGTACATTATTTAGAACGATGCTAGCATCTAGTAAACAGTAATGATTTTTTTAAAATTTAAATTATTTATTGTTTAAAGTATTACATAAGTCTCCTTCCTCCCCCCCCCCCCACTGACCTCTCCCAGGCTGCTCCCACTCCCCAGCACATGCCCTCACCCCCCCCCCTACTGTCTCTATCCATTGATTATGCTCATATGCATGCATACAGTCCTTTGGTTGATCTCTTACCCTCCCCCCACACCCCCTCCCCTGCCTTCCTTCTTAGGCTGGACATTTTTTCAATGCTTCTGGCTCTATTTTTGTTCATCAGTTTATGTTGTTCATTATATTCCACAAACGAGTGATATCATGTGATATTTATTTTTCTCCGACTGGCTTATTTTGCTTAGCATAATGTTCTCCAGATCCATCCATGCTGTTGTGAATGGTAAGAATTCCTTCTTTTTTACAGCAGCATAGTATTCCATTGTGTAGCTGTACCAGTTTTCTAATCCACTCATCTGCTGATGGGCACTTAGGCTGTTTCCAAATCATAGCTATTGTAAATTGTGCTGCTATGAACATATATCCTTTCTGATTGGTGTTTCTGATTTCTTGGGATATATTCCTAGAAGTGGGATCACTGGGTCTAATGGGAGTTCCATTTTTAGTGTGTTTTTTTAAAAATATATTTTATTGATTTTTTACAGAGAGGAAGGGAGATAGTTAGAAACATCGATGGGAGAGAAACATCGATCAGCCGCCTCCTGCACATCTCCCACTGGGGATGTGCCCACAACCCAGGTACATGCCCTTGACCGGAATCGAACCTGGGACCCCTCAGTCTGCAGGCCGACGCTCTATCCACTGAGCCAAACCGGTTTCGGCCCATTTTCAGTTTTTTGAGGAGACTCCATACTGTTCTCCACAGTGGCTGCACCAGTCTGCATTCCCACCAGCAGTGCATGAGAGTTCCTTTTTCTCCACATCCTCTCTAGTACTTGTCATTTGTTGTTTTGTTGATGATAGCCATTCTGACAGGTGTAAGATGGTGCTTCATTGTCATTTTGATATTATTGTTAACTAGAGGCCCAGTGCACGAAATTCATGCACAGAGGGGGAGTTCCCTCAGCCCAGCCTGCACCTTCTCCAATTGGGGACCCCTTGGGGGATGTCCAACTGCCGGTTTAGGCCTGACCCCACAGGGATCAGGCCTAAACCGGCAGTTGGACATCCCTCTTGCAATCTGGGACCTCTGGCTCCTAACTGCTCACATGCCTGTCAGCCTAATCACCCCTAACTGCCCTCCCCTGCTGGCCTGATCTCGCCCCCATCTACCCTCCCCTGCTGGCCTGATCTCGCCCCCAACTTCCCTCCTCTGCTGGCCAATTTGGTTCTGATTGGTCAGTTTCAATGCCAGTCAGCATCAAAAGCTCTGCTTACTAGACAGACATTAGCTCCCCACAGCACCCAGATTTGGTTCTGATTGGTCGGTTTCTATAACAGTCAGCATCAAAAGCTCTGCCTCCCAGGCAGCCATTGGCTCCCATAGCACCCACATTTGGTTCTGATTGGTTAATTCCTATGCCAGTCAACATCAGAAGCTCTGCCTCATAGGCAGCCATTGGTTTTCACAGCACCCACATTTGGTTCTGATTGGTTAGTTCCTATGCCAGTCAGCATCTCCAGTCCTATCTCTGGGCCTGATTAGAGAGTCGGGGCTGAACAGCAGCCCCCACTGGAGGCCAAGAGAGAAAGAAAAGCCAGCTGATGGAAAAGCTCAGAAAGAAAGAGGGAGAAAAAGAAAGAGGCAAGTACTGATCAACAGCTGCCATTGAGGCTGCGGATCAGACCCTGTCTCTCTCTCTTGGTCTCAGCCTCCTGGGCAGTCAGTGCTGGGTTGCCTCGGCAACCCAGTTGCTGACTGAAGTCCAGGTTGGTCAGCCTTGGTCTTGATTGGTGGTTACAACCCTGGCCTTTTATATATTAGGATTACAATTCTGAGTCATTGCTGAGCTGCAATCAATAAAGGATGGCTTGCACCTCGAATCAGTCATTTCTATGGTTTTCATGCCTGTGCCTCAGTAAGCTATGAAACAAAAGTGCTCTGAAGAGCCATAGATGACACTGCTGTGGCTGTCTGCTAAGTCCCTTTTCCAGACTAAAATACAAAACCCATTGAGACATAGGGCTTCAAGTGTTTTCTGTGGCAGCACCACAGGGCAAAGAGACAGTTGACTACCAAACACCATTCTATTTAACTCCTCTTAAAAATTATTCAGTGGGCCCAGTGTGGTTCAGTTAGTTGGGCATTTTCCCGTGAAAAAAAGGTTTCTGGTTCAATTCCCAGTTAGGGCACATGCCTGGGTTGCGGACTCAATCCCTGATAGAAGATGTACAGGAGCCAACATTTTCACATTGATGTTTCTCTTTCTCCCTCTCCCTTCCTCTCTCTCTAAACATCAATAAAAAAATCTTTCAAAGAGTTATTCAGTGGAGTTTAACAAAAATCTGGCAAGTGTTGCTAAATAGCAAAGTACATATTCAAAACACTGTGGTGTAATGCAATTATATTATTCCTCTTTTAACTTTTCCAGCTCAAGACCATTCCATACATGACAAAGGATAATGATGATTGTGATGGTGATGATGATGATGACGAGGATAATGATAAAAATACCAGGGTACTAAGGCTCCTGTAAGAGTATTAGGAAGGCCTACAGGGGCACAGGTCTCAATCAATTGCACACTGTGGCATATGGCATAGTGGGAAGTTATATAAATTATACCCAGGGACTGTCTTCCCAAAATTTGCTGATGGGTAATATTTTGGGATTTGGGGAAGGTTTTGTTGGTAGATTTATGGGAAACATATTAGGTGTCTACAGAACCCAGTATATAGGTGTGTGGGTGGGAGAGAGAGGGGGAGAGGAATGGAGAGAGAGAGAAGTTGATAGAGACAGAGGCAGAGAACAATTATGTGAATGCATGTTGGGTGAAAGTAAGAATTAACGGGGGAAAAAACAAGAGAAAATAATTTTTGAAAAGGGGTGGGAGGAGACAGGGAGGGTTCTAGCACCATGTCCAGAATCTCCTAGAAGCTTCTGGAGTACATCATATCTCAAAGGGAAAGCAGAGTTTTATTCCAGCCTGAGTCAGCCCACCTACGAGCAGCTTTGCTCCCTGCTGGCTGTTCTGTCACTCATACTCACAGGCACATCTGCTTCAGTGCTCCCAAGCCATTTTATGGTATAATCATCTGTACATTTACTGCTCATGTGACCACCAGCCAGCCAGAGAGGCGTCAGAGTACCAGCAAGTAGCCTAGGTTGAAGTGCAAAGGAAACACTGACAAATATAAAATACTTATATTCATGAGTATCTGGTACCAATTACAGCCAGTTAGCACTTAAAAAATTCAAGAGACTAGGAGCAGGAGTATCAATATAGAGGTACAAAGGCTTGTGTCTTTGATTACGTACATATGTGCATCTAAAGAACACACTTGCACATAGAAATCTTTCAGTAACTGGTGATTTTTATGAAAATGATATAAGAAGGATAAATCCACTCCTGGCTTTCTCTTTCAACAGGTTCAGTTACATAGTGCAAACTGTTCACAGATCAGACCATTTATTTCCTCATGAGTGTCTGTTTGGCCTGGACCCAAGGCCTGCTGGGCTACAGGGTGATGGCGGCTACGGGAGCAGGTTGGCTACTGCACTTTTGTGCACATCTAACTCCTACAATTGCCCTTGGAATTGGATAGTCCCTTGCAGAGTACATTGAACTTGGAAGATTTTTTCCATAAATTTTGCAGCCTCCAAAAACACCCAAGGCTTTTCTTGTAATCACAGTTCAGTTGAACTTTGACAAGCTTTTATACAGACACAGTTTATTTTAATCACTTAAACAGAAGGACATCCTGAAATATGTTTTCATTCTGATTACTTTGCACCTAACTGGAAGACAACCACCAAATAAAAAGACTTTGAGGATTTTTTTTTCTGCTAGATTATTAAGTCTTTTTAATTCTTTGACAGATGTACAGTTTGAGTGAACTAAAGCCAGGGTGTAGAGAAGGTATGAAAGTAAGTTAGAAATAATATAAATGAATAGTTTTGCCTTTTGGAGACAAATCGAATAGGACAGAACTATTTATCCAGAGCCATGATCTTAAAAATACCCAATGAAACAGAGAATAAAGGCACATCTTTTCACACTTCATTCTAAGAACAATTACGAAACTAGCTTTGGTGATACATACTTTGTTAAGACATAATTTTCAGCAAGTTACATGTACTAGTATGGTTTGGAAAAGTAGATCATCTACTGGTATGTTTGTGTCCAAGACCTACATTTCAGAAATCCTGATTGCATATTTCAGGCCAGTTATGAAGATATGCACTGGCCCTGGTTTACAGAGGTTTTTGTTAAAAGTTGGTGAGGCTTGAGTTTCAGAAACCTTCACTGAACCGCTCCCCCCACCCAGTTGGATGAAACGTCCGAAGATATATTACTAAGTACTTATGTGTTTGTTTATTTATTTAAAAGTACTTTTTTTATATGTCTGTTATTCATAGTGCACTGTAAGGTCCTTGATGACAGAGATCATATTCTATCCATATTTAAAACATCATTAGCAACATGCCTTATGATATAGAATATGTTCTAAATAAATATTTGTTAAATAGTTGATGAAAGTCAGGGAGTGGGACAAATGTAGATTGAGCAGCGGAGAGGGTGATCTAAAATGAACATTTAAAATATGGTCTACTGCCCGGCTAGCGTGGCTTTGTGGTTGAGCATTGACCTATGAATTAGGAGGTCACAGTTCAATTCCTGGTCAGACACATGCCCAGGTTGCAGGTTTGATCTCCAATGTGGGGCATACAGGAGGCAGTTGATCAATGATTCTCTCTCTCCCTTCCTCTCTGAAATCAATAAAAATATATTTTAAAAATAATAAAATAAAAGTCTGCTTGCCATGTTTTATATAAAAAAAAATGTTGCCATTTGCAACAACATGGATGGACCTTGAGGGTATTATGCTAAGTGAAACAAGTAAGATGGAAAAGGACACAAACTGTATGATTTCACTCATATGTGAAATGTAAACAAAAAAGAAACAAATAAACAGACAAGCAAAACAAAAGAAAAACCTTCATAGGTACAGATAACAAATTGGTGGGGAGAGGGTGAAAAAGTAAAGGGGATCAATTACATGGTAAAGGGCAGAATCTAGACTTTTGGTGGTGAGCATGCTATAATTTATACAGATATTTAATTATAATGTACACTTGAAACTTACATATTATTATCTTATGTTACCTCAATTAAAGAAATAGGGAGGAATCTGTATTCTGAATCTGAGTCCATGTGTATGACAGGGCCAGGTTTACATAATATGATCAAAGATCTGCCTTGCCAAATCTCTATCTTCTAAACTTCTTTATGTTATTCTGTCATTTTGCATGAAATCCCAGAATAATAAAATGCCTTTTTGTAAAGCTTGAGAATCCTTGAGAACTTCCCGGTGATCAGTATTTCATAGTTTAGTATGAAAATGTTGGAACAGATTGCTCTGCTTTTAACACCTAGCTGAGATCAGCGCTGAGGAAAAAGAGTTTTGATTTAAGAGGTGGGAGGATGAGAGATGGTGCCAAATTAATATAGAGGAGAGTGTGCTGGAGCATGGGGAAATAGAGGGGAAATCCAGTCTGGATAGATCACTGCAGATCCAGGTCCTGGGTGATGTAGAGGCTGGCAGTGAAGTATAGGTGCAAAAAAGGGTTTGGTAAGTGACAAAATACAATTTAGAATAAAGTCAAAGATTGTGAGATTTAGGAGGATTATTACATGTCCTTAATTACAATAGGATGTGGAGATATAGAAAAAGTTAAGTTATTTTCCCCAGGTCACATGACTGTTTCTTGGTTGAGGTAGAAATAAAACCAACAGAACTTTAATTTTTTTATTGAACCAACAATTAAATTCAGTTAAAGTGCTTGTTAAGCATGCACTCTATAGTCAGTCCTGTAAAGTGCTAGGAGTTCAAGTCCCATTTATGATCTTTCACCTTCATGAAGTCTTCAATTTTCCTTTCTGTGTAACAAGGACTTCCTATTGTGATCATGAAAATACATGAGCAATACTGCCAAATTTGTGCTGGGATATTGGAACTTAAAGATAATAAGTGAGCCTAGCCGGGTGTAGCTCAGCAGTTGAGCGTCGACCCAGGAACCGAGAGGTCACCGGTTCGATTCCCGGTCAGGGCATATGCCCAGGTTGCTGGCTCAATCCCCAGTGGGGGGCGTGCAGGAGGCAGCCGATCAGTGGTTCTCTCTCATCATTGATGTTTCTCTCTCTCTCTCCTTCTCCCTTCCTCTCTGAAATCAATAAAAATATATTTTAAAAAAGATAATAAGTGAAATTCTCTGCCTTATGGCAGACTTAAACCAATAAGGGTAACAAATATAATAAAATAAATCATAATAAGGACATACCTATCAATAATCAGTTTAAAGGTAAGTGGCTTAGATGGTCCAATACATAAGACAGTTTAATGGATAAAAAAACAAAACCCATATACATGTTGTCTACAAGAGAATCACCTCAGAATGAAAGACACACAGAGACTAACAATAAAAGAGATGGAAAAAGATATTTCATGCAAATAGCAATTTTAGAAAAGCTGGGAAAGCTGGAATAGCAATACTTATATCAGACAAAGTAGACTTTAAAACAAGGACCGTAATAAGAGACATAAAAGGACACTACATGATGATAAAGGGATCAATCCAATAAGAGGACATAATGCTAGTAAACATTTACGTACCAACATAAGAAGACCAATATATAATGCAAATATTCATGGATATAAAGGGAGAGACCAACAGTAATAGAGTCACAGTAGGGATATTTATTGCCCCATTGACATCAGTGGATAGATCCTCCAGACAGAAAATCAACAAGGAAACAGTGGCCTTAAATGACACACTAGATCAGATGGATTTAATATCTTCAGAGCATGTCACACCAAAGCAGCAGAATGTACATTCTTTTCAAGTGCACTTGGAACATTTTCTAAGATAGATCATATTTTAGGGCACAAAACAAGTCTCAATAAATTTAAGAAGATTGAAATAATATCAAGCATCTTCTCTGACCATAATGGTATAAAACTAGAAACCAATCATAAGAAAAAAGTTAAAAAACACACAGACACCTGGAGGCTAAATAACATGTTACTAAACAATGAATGGGTTCCCAATGACATCAAGAAAGAAATCAAAAGATACCTTTAAACAAAAGAAAATGAGAACACAACAACCCCAAATCTGTGAGACACAGAGAAAGCAGTCCTAGAGGGAAATTCATAGCATTACAGACCTACCTCAAGAAACAAGAAACATCTCAAATTAACGATCTAACTTTACACTTAAACGTACTAGAAAAGAACAACAAACAAAGCCCAAAGTGAGTAGAAGAAAGCAAATAATAAAGATCAGAACAGAAAAAAAAAACAAAATAGAGCCTAAAAAAAAACAATGAAAAAGGATCAATGAAACCAAGAGTTGGTTCTTTAAAAAGATAAACAAGATTGACAAACCTTTAACTAGATTCATCAAGAAAATAATCAAAGAGGACCCAAATACATAGAATCAGAAATGAAAAAGAAGTAACAACTGGCACCACAGAAATACAAAGGATTATAATAAAATGTTATAAACAATTATATGCCAACAAATTGGACAATCTGGATGAAATGGATAAATTCCTAGAAACATACAATGTCCCAAAACTGAATCAGGAAGAATCAGAAAATCTGAATAGACCAAGTATGAGTAATAAAATTGAAGTAGTAATAAAAAAACTCCAAGCAAAAAAATGTCCTAGCAGGATGGCTTTACAAGTGAGTTTTACCAAACATTCAAAAAAGAACTAACACCTATCCTTCTCAAACTATTCCAAAAAATGAAAAGGACAGATGACTCCTAAGCTCATTTAATGAGGCCAGAATTATCCTAACTTCAAACCAGATAAAGACATTATCAAGAAATAAAATTATAGACCAATATCCCTGATGAACATAGATGCTAAAATCCTTAACAAAGTATTAGTAAACCAAATCCAGCAATACATTAAAAAGATCATAAATCATGATCAAGTGGTACTTATTCTGGAATGCAAGGTTGGTACAATGTCCACAAATCAATTAACATGATACACCACATAAACAAAATGAAAGATAAAAATAATATGATCATATCAATAGATGCAGAAAAAGTATTTGATCCAGTACTCATTGATGGTAAAAACTCTCAGCAAAGTCAGAATAGAGGGAACATACCTCAACATACTCAACATAATAAAGGCTATATATGACAAAGACACAGCCAACATCCCGTCTGCCCCACTGCCACCTGGGCCTGCTATTTGTGACCCAGGGTGGTGGGGCGGGACAGCTCCATCCTGCCTGCCCTGCTGCCATCTGGGCCTGCTATCTGTGACCCGGGGTGGCAGGCGTCCGTGTGCGACCGGACCTGGGGCGGCCTGGCAGGGCAGCAGCGATCGGCCGGCCCACCTGGGTGTCCCATGTGCGACCCGCCCTGGGTGTCCCATGCGTGACCTGAGCTGGGGCGGCGCCCCAACCCCCTGATCGGCCCTGCCATGTGTGCGACCTGGGGCAGGCACCGAGGAATCAGGCCTGCCATCTGCCACCCTGGGAGCAGGCCTAAGCCAGCAGGTGGTTATCTCCCGAGGGGTCCCAGACTGTGAGAGGGCACAAGTGGAGCTGAGGGACCTCCCCCCACCCCCCTCCCCCACCAGTGCACAAATTTTTGTGCACCAGGCCTCTAGTATAGATATAAGTATTTATTTCAGAGAGGGAGGGAGAGAGAGAGAAACATCAATGAGGAGAGAAAATCATTGATGGGCTGCCTCCTGCATGCCCCCTTCTGGGGATCGAGCCTGCAACCCAGGCATGTGCCTTTGACTGGAATCAAACGTAGACCCTTCAGTCTGCAGGCCGACGCTCTATTCACTGAGCAAAACCTGCTAGGGCTGGGATAAGCACTTTATATGTATTATTGTGTTTTATACACAACTCTATGAGATAGGTACTATTATTATCCCCACCATTGACTAGGAAACTAGATGCAGTAAGAGAATGCATCCTGATCAAGGTTACACAGTTAGTGTAAACATGATGGAGTTTAAGGGGTGAGTTGAAGTCTAGACAGTCTGACTCCAGAGCCTATTTTTTTTATGTTTTAAAAGAACATGTTCTAAAAGCCCATATCATAGTGTCTTTTACATAGTGGATATATGTTAATTCTTTTCTGGTTTTACTGGAAATAGGAAATATTTGGACAACTATTATGTCAAGGAGGTAAAAAAAGAAGAGGAACTCAAATACTTAAACACAGAACCAGCTCGGCAGGCACAGCTCAGTGGTTTGAGCATCGACCTATAAACCAGGAGGATAGTTTGATTCCTGGTCAGGGCACATGCCTGGGTTGAAGGCTCAATCCCCAGTGGGGGGTGTACAGAAGGCAGCCAATCAGTGGTTGTCTCTCATCATTGATGCTTCTATCTCTCTCTTTCTCTCCCTTCCTCTCTGAAATCAATAAAAATATATTTAAAAATACACAGAGAATCAAATCATATGGAGGGACAAGCACACTGTTAATATTACTACTCTTAATCATCTTCCCTACTTCTCACTCTCCTTAGCATCCCCCTTTACCCTGCGTGTTCAAGTCAATGTGCTAGAGCTGGTTGTCTTCCTGCTTTAGGACTTTATCCAAATCTACACCCACACAAGCCATGTGTCTACTCCCTCCTGTATTTTATTAAAGGCCATGTTGATGATCCAAACAGAATGGGAAAATTATGTTTGGAAAGAAGACTGTATGCCTGGATACACTTGGCTAGGGCAGAACTTGTCTGTCTGCAGAAGTTTTCTGAGGCTTCCTCTAATAAAAGAGTGAATTCTGCTTCTTAGCCTCTTAAGATATAGTCTGTGATAAAGCTGTATTTTGTTCCATTGTATACTTTCCAAAGAACTTTTATAGATATTATCTCATGTGATACAAGAAGCTTGTGAGCTAGGCAGAACATTCATTCAGTAAGTATTTCATGCATCTTACCATGTGTCAGGCCTTGTGCTAGGCCTTGGCGTAAGCTTTTTAATAAAGTTAACTCCTACTTATCCTTCCAGTCTCAACACAAATGTCTTTTTTTTTTTTTTCAGAGAGAACTTTGCTTCTGACACCTCATCATACTCTACTTGTATTCATCATGGGACTTATCACAATTTAATTATAGATTTGTTTGTTTATTGTTTGGCTTCCCTATTTGCACTGTAAACTTCAAGGAGGTTGAGACTGTCATGTATCCCATTGAATCCCCACACATAGCACAGTGGAGAAGAGCTTGTAGTCTGGTAAAGAGAACAGACAAGTACATACATAAACACAATAAATAAGTGCTGATGCCTTGGAAAATGTCTGTTTAGAGTAAAGGGCCCAAGAACAGGAGGAATAAATTGTATTTCTATGTGTCAGAAATAGCTTCCCTGATGCAGTACACTTCAGCTGAATGTTGAAATATTATAAGGGAACAAAGATATTAAATATTCCCCAAAAGAGAATGCAATATAGACAATAGCTTGGAGGCCTAAAACAGCATTGTATGGTGTTTACTTAAGAGTACTATGATGTTAGGAGTTATGCTACTGAGTCACAGGGCACTTCTATCCTGAATTTGATTGAAGAAAGACTTTTCAGACAGGGTGAGATTTGACCTGGATCTCACAGGACGGGAAAGATCTAGACAATATGAAAGAAATGGGTTTACAGCAGTAGAATGGCGGCAATAAGATCCAGAGGCAGGAAAATATATACTGTGAACTGCACTTGTGAATTACATGGTAAGCCTCTGCTTACTCTTCCAAAAGTATCAGTTTTCACAAAAAGGGGAAACCACAGGTGGCTTTTTCTGTACCTGAGAGAGAAGAATTCCTATTGCAATAGAATGCCTACTATTTGGGGAGATGAGAGGTGGAGGAAGGGATGGGACAGTACGTGAAGTGACACCAAAGAGAGGAATAGCATATCCACATATTCATCTGTCTATCTGAGTGAGCATGGGTTTAATGAATGACTAGCCCACCCCTGGGAGAGGGGGATGGTGTTCTAGCTATTCTGCTCAGATCCTGACCATTCCTTACCCCATCCCCAGGACACATTCATAAATACAGGGGTTCTATGTTTAACCATTTGAGGAAATGCCAGACTGTTTCCCAAAGTATCTACACCAAGCATGTCAAACTCACGGCCCACGTACCTCATGCGGCCCACAATGAATATTTTTGTGGCCCAGCCAATATAACGATATGTAAGAAATGTTTTAATAAAAATTTCATAACTTAATTTTTACAATATCCTGTTGTACATATTATTAATAACGAACTACAACATCTGCTAATGACTGATTACTATCATCGCATTGCATTCATTTCCCTTATGAGCATTACACACTGGCACACCATTTCTCTCCACTAATACTAGCAGCGAATATTTTAGCAGCCTATTGCCACGTCATTAGTCTTGGACTGACTTGTTTGGTGTGTGCAACAGGAAATATTTCGCTTTCGGAGAACAAGAAAAATAGGTTTATTTGCATTACGCTTATTAATTTGTGCAGTTATTCAGTGTCTGGTAAGTTAATGTTCAAGAAAACATATTAATTTTTATTAAAATTTTCTATTATTTGATGTTAACGATTACTCATTTATTTCAGTCCTTTGTATTCAGCGTGTCTCTGTCGAAATAAACCTACGTTTCTACGAAAATTGAAGCTTTTGTTTTTGTTTGTGGCCCACATAAACTTAAACCTTGTTTATTTGGCCTGTGTTAACCTTTGAGTTTGACGCTCTTGACACCATTTTACAATCCTACCAACAATGTATGAGGGTTCCCATTTCTCCACATCCTCACCAACACTTGCTATTGTCTTTTTTATTATACCCATCCTAATCGGTGTGAAGTATTAACTCACTATGGTTGGCATTTGCTGTTGGGAAAGGTCACCACAGGTTTGACCCTAGGGCTGCACTGGGGCAATTGGAGGCTCCCCACCCTCTTCCCTGTGCTTGGAATGTACACTATGCTTGCCTTCCCTGCTTCCAGAAACTGCTCCAAAGACACACCCTTGAGATAGAAATCTAGTGTTGAGGCGATCTGGACTGAGTGCGTGATTAAATCCAGTTAAGGCCCCCCGTGTACGTGACTGACACCACTTAAAGCCTCTATGTAAACTTTTAAGATTGGCCAGTGGATGTGGAAAACTATATATGTCTTGCAGCAGCACAAGATAAGCCTCACAAGTTCCTTTGCTTATTAAAACCGCCACTTACAATCTGGAGCGCTGTGCCTTTTCCTTCAGCTTCTCCCTATGCTCAGCTATGGGGGCTAATTTCAGACCGGGAAGTTCCCTTTGTGAGGCCCGGTCTTTGAATTTCCCTGGTGGCTATTGATGTTGAATATCTTTTAATGTGCTTATTTGCAACTGGTTCTTGAGAGATGATGGTGGCATCTCTTCCCAACTCTGGCAACATAGTTACCATATGACCCAGCAATTCTACTCCTAGGTACATACCCAAAAGAACTGAAACCATGATCACACATACACACACACACACATTATACAGGAATGTTCATGGTAGCTCAATTCATAATAACCAAAACGTGTAAAAAAAACTCTCAAATATCCATTAACTAATAAATGTACAAACAAAATATGGCATGTGGTATATTCATACAAGGGAATATTATTCAGCCATAAAAATGAATGAACAGCATACTACTCGCTGCCTAAGGACTTTGTCCCTCCAAAGTCAGGAAGATCCAATTGTTTATACCTTATGGTAGCCACATGCCACCACCTGAGGCAATGAGTACGGAAGTGACTAGCAACTTGAATGAGAAGGGGGTGAACTCCTGGAGGGCAAAAATTCAATAATATCTCAAATGTATTATTCCATCACCACTGTCTACCTTCCTACTCACATTTATTATTATCTTACTTAATCCTCTCACTTTTATATATGGGGACACTGAGGACTAAAAATAACCTAACCAAGGTCACACACAGCTAAGAAGTGTCAGAGATGAGATTTCAAATTAGGTCTACCACAGTCTAACTTTCAAATGGAAGCCTAGGGTAGCCATGGGAGCAGCACATAGCCATGTTTCTTGGGTACCCCCCCCCCCCAGCCATGGGGAGACTTCTACAGTGATTATGGCTGCTTGCCACACACTCCAGTCCAATTCAAGAACTGGTGGCAGTGAGGCCTTCTCAGGAACTGTGGGTTGTAGGGCTACTTCTCTGTAAGAAATGATCTGGTCAGGACCATGGGGCTTGCTCTGAGGTTTCCTTTGCATCTTTTCAGAAAATTCAAAGAGGAATTTAAGTATTTTAGGATGTTGCTGGTAGCTGAAATATGTATGGCTTGCAGGAACCTAAAAGACTATCTTTTCTAAAGAACTCACCAGATAAAGAAACTGAAGCTTGTAGAAGAAAATAACTTGCCTAAGATTATTAAGCTGGTTCAGTCAAGAGCCAAGGCTAGATGAGGAAGTAACTGGAAGAATTTTGTTCTCATCCTCAACTCTCCATTTTCCACTCTTTCTTTTCATATGTTCCTTCCTCAGTTCCCTAATATGGATATGCTTTAATTAAAGAGAGTCTAGCACACATTCAAAACAAGGTACAATAAGGTATACTTTAAAAAACCTCTATTATAGAATTTTCATTTATATTACTTACTAGAGGCCTGGTGCACAAAAATTTGTGCACTCCGGGGGAGGGGGGTCCCCTCAGCCTGGCTTGTGCCCTCTGGCAGTCTGGGACCCCTCAGGAGATAACGACCTGCTGGCTTAGGCCCGCTCCTGGGTGGCAGAGAGCAGGCCCAATCCCTAGGTGCAGCCCCTGGTCGGGCTCAGAGCAGGGCCGATTGGGGAGTTGGGGCGCCGCCCCCTGTCATGCACAGAGCAGGGCGGATCAGGAGGTTGCGATGCCACCCTCAGTCACGCTCAGGGTAGGGCCGATTGGGGGGTTGGGGCACCCCCCTATGTCACACTCAAGGCAGGGTCGATGGGGAGGTTGCGGCGCCACCCCCTGTCACGCACAGAACAGGGCCAATCAGGGGGTTGGGGAGCTGCCCCCGTCACACACAGAGCAGGGCCCATCAGGGGTTTGGGGCATTTCCCCCTGTCACCCACAGAGCAGGGCCGATCAGGGAGTTGGGGCACCGCTACTGTCACACTCAGGGCAGGGCCAATGGGGAGGTTATGGCTCTACCCCATCACACACAGAGCAGGGCCCGTGGGGGGGGGGGGGCAGTTGGGGAGCTCCCCCCTATCAGGCACAGAGCAGGGCTGCTCAGGGGGTTGGGGCCCCGCCCCCTGTCACACACAGAGCCGCAGGGCGATCAGGGGGTTTGGGCGCTGCCCCCTGTCACGCTGATCCTGGTGCCGGGAGGCATATTACCCTTTTACTATATAGGGTAGAGGCCTGGTGCATGGGTGGGGCTGGCTGGTTTGCCCTGAAGGGTGTCCTGGATCAGGGTGGGGGTCCCCACTGGGGTGCCTGGCCAGTCTGGGTGAGGGGCTGAGGGCTGTTTTCAGGCTGGGAGTGACTGAAGCTCCCAACCGCTCCTTTTTTTCTTTTTCTTTTTCTTTTATTCTGGGCCAGCTTTAGCTTGAGGCTTGGCTCCAGCTCTTAGGCCTCCACTGCTGAAAGTAGGTTTCTGGCCTTTGCTTACAATGTTGCGAATCTGCTGGCTGAAGTCTGGCGGTATTTGTTACAATGTTTCTTAAACTGCCCGCTCAGAGGCCTGCAGCAGCAGGCGGGGAACGTTGGTTTCCTCCGTCACTGAGGCAACCAAGCCTCATGTTAGTTTCAAGCTGCCTGGCTGCCGGCCGCCATCTTGGCTGACAGTTAATTTGCATATCTCGCTGATTAGCCAATGAAAAGGATAGCAGTCGTACGCCAATTACCATGTTTCTCTTTTATTAGTGTAGATTTATAAATTTATTATAGTTATATTTTACTTATTTGTTTACTTCTTGCTGGAATACCTTATTTTTTTAATGTTTTTATTGATTTTTTTATTTTAGAGAGAGAGAGGAAGGGAGAGGGAGAGAGAGAGAACCATCCATCAGCTGCCTCCTGCATGCCCCCTCAATCCCCTGATGGGGACCAAGCCTGCAACCCAGGCAGTACCCCAACCAGGAATTGAACCAGTGACCTCTTGGTTCATGGGTCAATGCTCAACCACTGAGAAACACTGGCCAGGCTAAAGCAAGTTTTAGATAGAATATATATTTTTTATTTTTTAAATAAGCTTTATTTTTAAGAACATTTTTAGATTTTCAGAAAAAATCTGAACAAATAGTATAGAGAGCTTCCATAAACCCTCTACCTAGTTTGTACTGTTATTAGGGTATATATTCTTTTTAAAAAAATGTATATTTTTATTGATTTCAGAGAGGAAGGGAGAGGGGGAGAGAGAGAGAGAGAGAAACATCAATGATGACAGAGAATCATTGATTGGCTGCCTCCTGCATGCCCTCAATTGTGGATCGAGCCTGAAAACCGGGCAGTGCCCTTGACCAGAATCGAACCCAGGGTCCTTTAGTCCGCAGGTGGATGTTCTATCCACTGAGCCAAACTGGCCTGGGCAGGGTATATATTCTTTAAAAAAAGCAGTATGATATAGCAAAACGCAAACAAACAAACATAAGGCCTACACTGGGCTGAATCTAAGGGACCTAGGCCTTGTTTCCTTAGCTCTGCCACTAACTATATCTATGGTAAAGTTGTTTAAGCCCTTAGTCTCAGACCTCTTTCCTGTAGAAAAAAAAATAAATTTTATGACTTTATAACATTAAAATTCTGTGACTGTTAAAATTTTCTAGGGATAACTAAAATTTTAAAGGGGACAAGTGCTTAATGTCCCTTAGTTATCTAGCAAAGGACAGTGGTTTGGGAGCACTAAGAGCTGGCTGGGTGGGGGAGTAATTGTTCAGAGGTCTTCAAGTTACTCTTTGAAGGCAATTGCCACAGAAGGTTGGTCTTGACTACAAGTACTAAGTGTGTCTCTGGGAAATACAAAATTATGCCATCATTCTTCTTTGCTGTTGAACTTTGGGATTGTTTAAGTAGCCTGAGTATCCATCTATCTGAATTAAACTGGGAAACTGTGCTGTAAAGATAAAATGTTTCCCAGCTTCAAACAAACGTCCATTTCCTGATGTACACAAACACTTCACAATTTGTTTAACCATAAGGGTTTCTTCCTCCCTTTCTCACTTCCTCCCATTCTTCCCCTTCCTTCCCTTTTCTTCCTTCCTTCCCACCTTCCCTCCCCGCCTTTCTTCCTTTGGGTTTCACAGGGGTAGCCAAAGGCTATATTTTAAAAGTTGAATGCTGCCACCTCCTGGTTTAGGAGCAGCACTGAGCTGAAGCAAGGAAATGTTTTCTGCCAGACCTACAGCCGGAAAAAAAAAACTCCATGCAACTAAAGGCACTAGATGTACAAACCAAAAACCAACTTAAATACTTTAAAAAAATACTTTCAAACTGGAGAGAGACTGCCTCTCCAAGGCTAAATAATTCTTTTTTAAATATGTTTTATTGATTTTCGAGACAGGGGAAGGGAGAGGAAGAGAGAAATATTAATTGGTTGCCTCCTATATGTACCCGGACCACAGATCAACCAGTAACCTGGGCATGTGCTCTGACCAGGAATTGAACCAGCAACCTTTTGGTGCAAAGGATGATGCTCAACTAACTGAGCCACACCAGCCAAGGCACAACTTACATACTTTTATGACATTATTTTACCTACAACATGTATTTGTTTCTTCTGATATAAATAAAATGTGATTATTTCAGAAAATCTGGAAAAGTGGATGTGGGAAAACACCAATTTTCTGTAGTTCCCAAATTCTAACACATGATGGTGCATTTTTGCCAATCTTTGTTGAAGGCATTTTTTGGTGATACTTTTATTCAAAATGTATTTTTTTACATGACTCTAGCTTTCAGTGAACAAATATTTATTACCACCTTCTATATAACAGGTATTTTGTTAGGCACTGGAGATAAAACAGAAAAAAAAGAATTAAGGAAGTCATGGCCCAGTCCCTTGGGCTTACATTCGAGGATAGGGGTGACAATAAACAAATGCAGATACAATCAAGTGTTAGATATTGATAAATACTGTGCAGAAAAAGAAAGCATGATAAGGAGGCAGAGTAATTGCAGTGCTAGTTTAGATAAGGTGGTCATTGCAGGCCCCTCTGAAGTGGTGGGAAAGTAACATATGAACAGAAACCTGAATTATTAGAGGGAAGAAGCTATGCAGATGTCTGGGGGAAGAGTCTTCCCGAGGGAAAGGTGTTCTAGGCTGATGGAAAGGCAAATGCAAATGCTCAGAGGCAGGAGCATGTCTATTGTTTTAGAAAAAACATGCCATGGAAGCTAGTGTGGCTGAAAAATGTGTGGGAAAAGAAAGCCAGGAGGAAATAAGAGAGCATAGCCAAGGATTACATCACAAGGAGGCCAAATTATGTATAGATAACTTTGTAGTGTTTTCCCCTTTTTTAAATATATTTTATTGTTTTTTTACAGAGAGGAAGGGAGAGGGATAGAGAGTTAGAAACATCGCTGAGAGAGAAACATCGATCAGCTGCCTCCTGCACACCTCCTACTGGGGATGTGCCTGCAACCAACGTACATGCCCTTGACTGGAATCGAACCTGGGACCCTTCAGTCCACAGGCCGACACTCTATCCACTGAGCTAAACCGGTCAGGCAGTTTTCCCCTTTTAAAACCATGTAACATAACAGTGCTGCAGCTTGAAGGATGGGCAGTGTTTTCAGTCAGTAAAGGGACAAAGGAACATCCCAGAAAGAGTCAACAATATTGAAGCAAAAACATGAATGCCATAGAGGTTTAGAGTATGGGCTCTGAACCTGAAAAGTCTGGATAAAAAACTCCAGCTCCACAACTTCTATGATTCTTTCATCCCCAACCAATAATTAGCATATAATCAGTTGGTACATCCTAGGCCCCATCTTCTTAAAAATATATATATATTTATTGATTTCAGAGAGGAAAGGAGAGGGAGAGAGAGATAGAAACATCAATGATGAGAGAGAATCATTGATTGGCTGCCTCCTATATGCCCCACACTGGGGATCAAACCCGCAACCTGGGCACGTGCCCTGACTGGGAATCAAACAGTGATCTCCTGGTTCATAGGTCGACCCTCAACCACTGAGCTACACCAGTCAGGCCTCACGCCCCATCTTTAGGAAAGCTAAGATCAGATAAGGGTGCCTAAATTGATAGAGTGCTACAGAGGCAACCAAGTAGAGGGTCCTCCAACATCTACTATTACATACTGGATAGAGTATCCGAATGGGAATGTAGTAGAGAGGAGCGAGGGAGAGCATTTGATATTGTAAAAAAGTAATAAACAGAAAGACTGAAACAGATGAAGTGAGAGACAGGGAGTAGGCTTGACAACTTCACCTAGTCTTGGGTAGAATTTTAGTTACCACTGAAGAGTAGTATACTGTACAATCTCAGACTTTAGCATGCTTCCCATAGATTGCTGATAAGTACACCCAGACCTTCTGATTCATTAGGTCTTGGTTGAGGCTTGAGAATGTGCAAGTTCCCAGGTGATGCAGATATGCTGGTTTGAGGACCTCACTTAAAAAAATTAATGCAATGCCCAGCTGGTGTGGCTGTGATTGAGCATCGAGCTATGAACCAGATCATGGTTCGATTCCTGGTGGCAGGCATGTAGGAAGCAGCTGATCAATGATTCTCTTTCATCATTGATGTTTCTATCTCTCTCCCCCACTCCCTTCCTCTCTGAAATCTACACTAATAAAAGAGAAAAATGGTAATTGGCGTACGGCGATACCTTTTTCATTGGCTAATCAGGGCTATATGCAAATTAACTGCCAACTAAGATTGGTAGTTAACTGCCAACAAGATGGCGGCTAATTTGCATATGTAGGCACAATGCAGGGAGGCGAAAGGGAAAGCAGGAAGAAGCCCCCTGCCACTGACAGTGATCAGAAACCAAGGGGGGAGCTAAGAGCTGGGGGGCAGGGCAAAGGCGGCCCTGGGGCCGCCTTTGCCCTGCCCCCCAGCCATGATCGGAGAATCAGACACCTTTTCCAGCCTGGCCAGTGATAGCAGGAAGTAGGGGTGGAGCCAGTGATGGGAGCTGGGCATGGTCGAAGCTGGCAGTCCCGGGAGCTAGGGGTCCCTTGCCTGGGCCCAAAGCGAAGCCCACGATCGCGGCGCCCCCCGCTGCCACTGCAGGTCCCCGCTGCCCGGGCCGGACGCCTAGGCCAGAGGCGTTAGGCCTGGGCAGGGGCGGAGCCTGCAACCGCGGGGAGCTGGGGGTCCCCTGCCCAGGCCTGATGCCTCTGCCGGAGGCCTCAGGCCTGGTCAAGGGGCCGATTCGGTGATTGGTGATCGGAGGGTGATGAGGGTCAACCCCTCTGGCCGAGGCATCAGGCCTGGGTGGGGGGTGGAGCCGGGGATTGGGGGGATATGATGGTCCCCTTGCCCAGGCCTGAAGCCTGGGTCAGAGGCATCAGGCTTGGGCGGGGGGTGGAGCAAGCTATCAGAGGGAGATGGGAGTCCCCTGCCCAGGCATGATTCCTGGGCCAGAGGCCTCAGGCCTGGGCGGGGGCCAGAGCCAGTGATCGGGGGGAGATGGGGGTCCCCTGTCCAAGCGTGACACCTCTGGCGGAGGCGTCAGGTCTGGGCAAGGGGCCGATCAGGCAATCGGAGGGTGATGGGGGTCAACGGCTGAGGGCTCCCAGTATGTGAGAGGGGGCAGGCTGGGCTGAGGGACACTCTCCCCCCCACACACACCCAGTGCACGAATTTCGTGCACCGGGCCCCTAGTATATATATAAAAGTAATGCTGTGATTTCTGCCAAATGAGGCAAAATGGAAAATTCAGTCAGCTTTAGTTTATGTACTGACAAATGCTAGAGTGTTTAACTCTTGCCATTAACCAAACTATACTTCTAATGTTATTCAAGGTAGAGAGGGAAAGAGTTGTGGGTTATGATTGGTGTTTAATATAGAAAAGAGATCTTTGGGAGCTTGGAAAATATTGTTAGGTTTATTGACTTATGCTTTTTCTCTTTACTCATTATCCATCAGCAAGCAATACATTGAAAATGATATTATCTATCCCATATTCTTTGTTGATGAGGGTACTAGGAAAAAAGCCTTTCATATTCTGTACAGCAATGCTTTAACATGTGTAACATTCTAAATAAGTACTACTTTACCTAGCAAGTCTAATTCTAGAAAATGATCATATGGAATGAAGCTGAGAGGTACTGCAAAGATATAGGTACATGGATGTTCATCTTGAAACTGTAACTTAAAAAAAATAAAATTTTAAGTTAAAGACAGAAATGTATAAGTGTGAGTATTAATTGTAGTTAAACTTTATGGTTCCTAGACATGAAATCTTAGCTAACAATCTGCTTTTGTAAGCAATAGCCAGTTCCCAAAAATGTAAGGATAGATAAAACTAAACTAGAATAATTTAAAAGAAGTGATTTTACTAACGATAGAGTCATAAGATGGTGATTAAGTTGTTTTGCAGGAATTAGGAGATTGACTGAATCTGGAGATAACATGGGGGAAAGTCCACCGACTCCAAGAAGTCTACAATAACAGCAGAAGACTCCTTAGATACCATGGCAACGCAGAATTGACGCAAGATTTCTGCAAAAAACACAACTGCCTTCCACCTCAAATCATTAACCCCCTTTATCAAGATTTAGATCCCTTAGTTCCTCTCCCTTGGCACGTAGAGGTCCCTTTCAAACCCGTTAGCCCCCTAGACTTTTCTCCCTCTGGGAGATGGATTTGGCCTTTCTCCCCGCCCCCCTCCCCATATTCTCATTTGGCAGCCTTTCAAAATGAATTCGTTCCTTGTTACATACTCGATGTTTTAGTGATTCGTCTTACTGCTTACCAGGCATACACATTTGGGTACAATTACAATCATAAGTTTAATTTACAAAAGTTCAAACTAGAAACAGCCTAAATGTCTAGCAATGGGGCATTGGAAAAAGACTGTGGAAAACTTTGCTGTGGAAGAAATTTCAGTGTCAAGAAGATAAATATGAAGTAGATATTACAGCGGTTGTGTGTATGATTTTTTTGGCATTTGTGTTTTCTAAAATTTCTTCAATGAATATGTATTGTCTTTGTGATCAGAAGAAAAATTCTTTGAATCACTTTTTACAAATTACATTACGAAGTTTCATGCACATTGTCATTCTCTATATTCAAAATTAGCAAAGCTACAGCAAAATATACAGAACTTAAATCAAACTGATGATTGTTTCACTTCTCAACACAATGTTTTTAGTAAGAGAGTCTTTACCATCTGTTAATTTGATTTAGAAAGCAATGGTATAAATGAACCAGATTAGAATCTAACTTTTCCTATATTTCTATACTGTACTTCATTTTCTTGAATGAGCAACTATTAAATGTGAGGACAGATTCATTAAATTAGGCTAAAAACCACCAGCCTTACCAAATAATCCTTGGCTCAGCCCCTGCTCCCCATGTTCGCTGGCTCTGCCCCTGCTCCCCGCCATAGCCAGCTCCCTCCCTGCTCCCTGCAATCACTGGCTCCATCCCTGCACAGGCCTAAATCCTCTGGCCAAGGCCTTAGGCCTTGGCAGGGGACCCCCAGCTCCCACCATCACCAGCTCCGCCCCTGCTACCCCCAATTGCTGGAACCGTCCCTGCCCAGACCTAACACCTCTGGACAAGGCATTAAGCCTGGACAGGGGACCCCCAGCTCCCTGCCATTGCCGGCTCCGCCCCTGCCCAGGCCTAATGCCATAGGCAGGGGACCCCCAGCTCCCCGTGATGGCAGGCTCTGCCCCTGCCCAGGCCTAATGCCTCTGGCCAAGGCATTAGGCCTGGGCAGAGGACGCCCAGCTCCCACCATCTCTGGCTCTGACCCTCCTACCCGTGATCGCTGGCACCGCCCCTGCCCAGGCCTAACGCCTCTGGCCCAGGCATTAGGCCTGGGCAGGGAACCCCCAGCTCCCCATGATCGCCAACTCGGCCCCTGCTCCCTGTGATTGCCAGCTCCGCCCCTGCCCAGGCCTAATGCCTCTGACCAAGACATTAGGCCTGGGCAGGGGACCCTCAGCTCCCCACCATCCCAGCTCCGCCCATGCCCAGGCCTAACCTTTCTGACCGAGGATTCAGGCCTGGGCAGGGAACCTCTCAGCTCTGATTGGAGGCTCCGAAAGCCCCTAGCCACTGGGCACCTACATATGCAAATTAACTGCCATCTTTGTTGGCGGTTAATTTGCATAGCGTGCTGATTAGCCAATGGGAGGCGTAGTGAAGGTATGGTCAATTACCCTGTTTGTCTATTATTAGATAGGACTAGAGGCCCAGTGCATGAAATTTGTGCATGGGGGCAGGGGTGTCTCCTCAGCCCAGCCTGCACCCTCTCCAATGCAGGACCCCTCGGGGGATGTCCGACTGATGGTTTAAGCCTGATCCTGGGGATCGGGCCTAAATGGGCAGTCAGCCATCCCTCTCACAATCCAGGACTGCTGGCTCCTAACTGTTCACCTGTCTGTCTGCCTGATTGCCCCTAACTGCCTTTCCCTGCTGACCTGATCGCCCCTAACTGGTCCCCCTCAACTGCCCCCCTTGCCAACCTGGTTGCCCCCAACTTCCTCCCCTGCCGGCCTGGTTGCCCATAACTGCCCCCCCAGCAGCATGGTTGCCCCTTACTACCCCCCCCCTGCTGGCCTGGTCACCCCCAACAGCCACCCTCTGCTGGCGTGGTCAGCCCTAACTGCTCCCCCCCCACAATCTTGGTCACCCCTTATTGCCCCCCTTGCCAGCCTGGTCTCCCTCAACTGCCCCCCTGCTGGCCTGGTGGCCCCTCACTGCCCCCCCTGCCGGCCTGGTCGCCCCACTCAGCCTGGTGCTTAGTCGTTTGGCCGTCCCTCACTAACCCCCCTGCGGGCCTGGTTGCCCCACACAGCCTGGTCCTAAGTCATTTGGTCATCCCTCACTAACCCCCCCGCCGGCCTTGTTGCCCCACTCAGCCTGTTTGGTTGTCCGTTTGGTTGTTTCGGACTGTGACGTCCCCTGGGTCTTTATATTTATAGATACTTTCACAGAAAATTACAGTAGAAGAGCTTAAAATTCTTAAAAATTTGTGTCAAAAGTGAAAGCATAAGTTCCTGAATAAAATGTAAAAGCTTGGATACAAATGCAGCATTTTTATAATCAAAGAGTAAAATTCACTCTTACTGACTTTTGAGGCACATGATATTTAGTCATAAGAGATACTTATCAATTACCTTGGTATTCTGTTTAAATAGAGTCTACTTAGGATTCACATGATGCTTCTAGAACTTAAAGAACAAACTAAACCAAAAACACAAATTTTCTAATGTTGAAAAGGCATGTAATTCTAAAAATATAGAAGTTTTCCTAAAATCTCTCATTCTAAATTATTTTCCTTCTTACTCACCTTTCTGTTATTTTATGCCATGAAAGCTAAACATTTTTTCTTTTATGTAAACACATAGTTTTAACAGATTACTTACACCAAAGCTTACATAAGGAAAAAAGGAGAGAAAAGTTACGTATTGAATATATATATGTATATATATATACTCTTAAATAAAATTCACTACAACATCCCTGTTAATAGCAAACCTTTGAAAAGAAAGGATATTTGGATATTTAGAAAGACAATTGATCCCAGTCTTCCTTTTCAGCTTAGATCAGTGATTTTCAACCTTTTCATCTCATGGCACACATAAACTGCTAAAATTCAGTGGCACACCAAAAAATATTTATTTTTTTTTGCCAATCTGACTAAAAATAGGTATAATTTTGATTCATTCACAATAGATGGCTATTGTTGTTTTGCCTGTAGTCATTTTTTTATTTAACAATCTAAGAGAAAGGAAGTCAGTGCCCCTGACTAAATAGTCGGGTATTGCATGTTTCAAAAATTCTTGTGGCACACCAGTGCCTCTTGTGGCATACCAATTAAAAATTGCTGGCTTAGAGACGCTCTCATTGAGTTAAAACTTAGTTTATGAAGAAGAGAAAAACTATGAACTCAGGGGATTAGCAATCTTACGAAATATTCATGAAAAGTAGACAGAAGATAGTTGGAGAAGACTGTGGGTGACAAGAAGGGAGTGTAACTTTGAAGAAACTGCATAGAGTTTTTTCTGTGACCCTAAAGCATGAAGTAGTTTGCCTGAACTATGGTATACCACTAAGGCTACTTCTTGGTTCTTACATGCTAAATAGTAGCATCAAAGGACTTTAATTGAAGATGTAAGGAAGAAAGCATACTATTACCCCACAGAGTAAAATGTAAACTTCCACAGTGGGATGGAGGTCAGGAGATTAAATGCCTTAACTATGCCCAGGGATTTGGTAATCTACCTTGTGGAGCCATTCCTTGAGCCAAGTGACTTTCAATTGGTATTATTAGTGTATAACCAGCTGGAATATCTACCTCAAAGACCTCACAAGACTTTACTTCCAGTTTCATCCTTATATAGACTGCCACTGGGCCTGAGTTTCTTTCTCCATTTTCAAGAAATACCCTTTTAAATACCATCCCAAAGTCTAAATCAGAAACCAGATTGATACTGTTCTGAGGCACAGGTGATCTATATCCATGACTATATGACTACATTCATTACTATATATTTCCTATTTTCCACTTATGGGTCATACACTTTTATGCAAATTAATCAAAATATGCTCTACTTAATTTACCTTGTTTCTAACTGAAGATTGGCAGATAATTATTTTGGTTTCAACTCCTGCATTAAAAATGTAAAAGAATACATTAGTATATGTATTTGCTTTAGTACATAGTCTGGTAAAGACAGATGTCTCCTTGGCAAGTGCGAACCACAGAGGTAAACATGGTAGTTTAAGCTAAATCCATTTTTAACTTGAAGTTCTTTCAAAAGATAAGTAATCAAGGTTGGCTTATTTTCTTGACGTTTGTGTCTTTCACAGAGGTGGAATACAGAGAAGAAATTTCTTGTTTATTAAGAGCTCTGGGTTGATTCTGATTAACTTCATTTTTTCCTATACATAAAGGATTCCTTTGTATATACCTTAAATAGACATGAATTCTTTAACATCTCATGAAAAGCTTATTGCATTTGCCTATTATCCAATTCCTTGAAAATTTAATTTCAGGTATATTCCTCTAGGCTGGTGCAGAGAACTCGTATTTGTAGAATATTTAGTCTTTATGAGGAAAGCTTTAATCCCACATTTCATGTATCTGCCAATTAAGGACAATATTTAATAAAAACATATATGACAGCCACTAATTAGATGAGCAACATTGGGCGATTCCATTTAATTTCTCAAGATCTCATTACCACCAGCTATAAAATGAAGAAGGTATATTCAAAAATCTTCAAATTTCCTTTTAATATTAAGATTCCAAGTACTGAATCTGGGCGTGTTTGCATAGCATTCAAGAGGATCACATGCATGCATTAATCTAGCCTTTTTTATATTGTCACTTCAAAACCATTACATGAGCTGTTTTAGTGTTTAAGTGCCAAAGCAGTTTTATTATTATTTAAGTATGGTCATGCCTGTAGGGACTTTGAAGCAAAAGTAGCCAGAGCCTCTATATATAAAGAAAATGGATTAATAGTTAATTGCTTTGGGCTGGGGGACCTAGGGAAGAAAGGGAGTCAGTGGGGAGTAACTGCTAATGGGTACCAGGAGTTTCTTTGGGGGATAATGAAAATGTTCTAAAATTAGATTATGGTGATGATGACAAAACTCTGTTAACATACTCAAAGCTCTTGAATTGTATACTTTAAATGGGGGAACTTTATAGTATAAAAATTATAAAGTGTTACCAAAAAAGTAGCTAGAGCACATGGATATGTTGGCATTGGTGGGAACCGCAGCAGGGCACCAGGTGCTACACCACTGAGGTCAGACCAGACCTGAGTTCAGCAACCTTGGCACTTGAGTACTGGCTCGGAAAGAATTCAGAGCCAAGACTTAAACTATGAGAGAACATTCATTTAGAAAATCGCAGAGGTGAAAGAGGCGAGTGGTAGAAGAAATGGTTTTAGGAAACAAGTTACAGAGGCAAAAGAAGGGCCCTTGGAGCTTAGAAGTGAGGAAGGTAAGGGTGCCGCACCTGGTGGCGGGTGGGGGGGGGATGGGAAAGGAAAAGGCACTGGCATGCTCCAGGCAGGGAGAATGTGCTGGGTCTTCTGTCCTAAGGGTTTTGTTTATAATCCATCCAGTCTATGGTATTTTCTTATAGTTTGTATCTCTTTGCTGATCTCATTTTGGTCCCGCATCGTTTTCCTGATTTCATTTAGTTGTGCATCTGTGCTCTCTTTTAGCTCATTGAGTATCTTTATGACTGCTATTTTAAATTCCTTGTCAGGCAGCTCTACATTTTTTTTGAGGTTTGTTTCTGTAGTTTTATTTTGGTCTCTTGATTAGGCCAAGTTTCTGTTTCTTTGTATACCTTGTAAATTTTTGCTGAGATGTGGACATTTGAAAAAAACCCACAACAGAACACCTTTCCCAATCTCTGCATAGTGGCTTCACGAAGGGAAGGATCACCAAATCTGCCCATCTAAGAAGTTCAAGTTGGACCTTTCTAATCTCTTATGAACTCTTACTCCCGTTGGTATTTGCCTGTGGAATTGCAGCTCTGATGTGCTGCTTGCCTCTATTTTCAGTGGCTTCCAAACTCTGGCACCAGTTTCATCAATGCCCAGAGTCTGAGACAGAAACCAGCCCTTCAGGCAGACCTCTTCCCCCCGCCCCCGGATGGAGATTTTAGAGGAGGTCCCAGGGGAAGATCTCAATAACATTTTCAGCAGCTTTCCAGGTGTGTCCTTTCAGGGTCCAGATTTCCACTGATTGCTTGGTCCGAGCCAGGGCAGGGGGGTCATTATTCAATGCAGTTGGGCCTGAGGTCATCTTGTCTGGTTTTGCTGCTTTTCTAAGTCTGGAGCTGAAATATAACTGAGGCCTAGATGCTATCTCTAGGAAGGAAAGGTCAGGGGGTCCAAACCATACGACCAGCTGTATGCTAGGGGAGGAAAGGCCACTCTGGGGCTACCATTGCTAGGTACCCAGGGCTTTCCCTCTAGTGGCCTTCTGTACCTGGCCTATTTCCTTGCTCTGTTCATGTCTAACTGTCTACCGCAGATACATAGGAATTAATACCAAAAGCAGCCTGGCTATACAAAATTTTCATCTGCTACATTGCAAGGGTATCCTCTATATATAGGGCCTCCTGAATGGCTGCTAGTGGGTCTGGTTCTTGCTTTGTCTTAATTTAACAGCTCTTCATGTAAATAAACAGTACATATTTTTAAAAAATGGATGGCTAAATAGTTCAAGAGCAAATGTTTACCACATATACTGTCCTAGTCCATTCGGGGTGTTATAACAAGATACTATAGGCTGGGTGGTTTATAAACAACAAAAACTTATTTATCACCATTCTGGAGGCTGGGAAGTCCAAGATCAAGGTGCTGGCATGGTCAGGTTCTGATGGATGCCTGTTGTAAGCAAGGAACAGACCAAAAATGAGTCCCTCACACAGGTTTGTGTCTTTCTAGAATGCCAGGCTTCTCAGGAGAGACCTCTTCAATAAGCCGATAGAGTCACATGCAGGTTACTCACAGGGGGAGCTTAGCAATAGAAGCAAGAAGATCAAGCTAATGGCTTGAAGCTCCAGTCACTTGGTGGTGTCCAGAGGTGAGCGTCAATCTCAAATGAGGCGGCTATAGTGGTGGCATGCGTCCAGTGGAGTGGAAGTCTAGTAGGGCTCTGAGTATATCCCATGGTACAACCAAGTTCAAGCGTTGGGTAGTCGGAGCTCTGAGTTCTTATAGCACACAAAGGGTGGAGATCCCACTCATATTGGTGTCCACATGGAGTCCTTTTCCAAGTGGCCAGACTTGTGGTTTTGCCCCTCCCAGGCCCATCCTAAGGGCATTCCCATTTCACCCCATTACTTTACTCTTCACATAGCACTTGACATAACTCTCAAGGCTGGCAGTAATTCCATATTGGATTGTCAAAGGTGTCCAAAAAGTCTGCTCTGCTCTTGCTCTATACAACACCTTCTTCCTAATTGCAGGCTGCCAGCTTTTGGCTGTATCTTCACATGGTGAAAGGGGTGAAGGAACTCTTTGGGGGTCTCTTTTATAAAAGCACTCATCCCATTGGCTCCACCCTTATAATCTAGTCACCTCCCAAAGTCCTACTTCCTAGCACCATCACATTGGGCACTAGGATTTCAACTATGAATTTAGGGGACACACAAACATTCAGACAGTAGCATGTAGTGATACTCCATCAGAGACAGAGAACAACAAAAGCCCAAATGCTGTAGTCAATGGTTTTAAATAAGTAAGGTATTATTTCTGTGTTATTAATGTTTTTCTGGTTGATTTGAGAGAGAGGATTAATTAAATAAATGTTAGTTTCCAAATTAACTTTTATTCATAATTTCTCTTTCCTTTTCTTTTACAACATATAATGTACAAGCTTTTTGATTTATTGAACACATATATTACATTCTGATTTTATTTTATTTTTCTATTTTTAAAATATGTTTTTATTGATTTTAGAGAGAGAAGAAGGGAGAAGGATAGAGAAATAGAGGCATTGATGAGAGAGAAACATCTATCAACTGTCTCCGGCTCGCCCTGCACAGGGGATTGAGCCTGAAACCTGGACATGTCCGGGAATCAAACCAGGGACCTCTTGGTTCATGGATCCACACTCAACCACTGAGCCACATTAACCAGGCTACATTCTGATTTTAAAAGCAGATAAGTGCAACATTCTAGATGTGGTAAACAGAATTCTAAAAATGCCCCCTCCCCAAAACAGTTCCCTCCCTCAGGACATGATGTTGTTGGTTTGAAGATGGAGGGAGCCCCATGGAAGGGAAATTCAGACTGCTTCTAGAGCAGGGGTGAGGAACATCCAGTCCTTGGGCCTTATAAGGCCCACGGAATCATCTGGTCGAGCCCTGCCAAGGCATTAGGAATGAGTCAATTGAATGTTTGACCAAATATAGCAGGATAATTTTCAAGTTGATAATTTTGTATGGCCCACAAATCTATATATATAAAACCCTAAGCAAGCTGAACAACCGGAATGACTGGTTGCTGTGATGCGCACTGCGGGGGAAGGCAGTGGGGGGGGGGTTAGGGCCAGCTGGACCCCACCCATGCATGAATTCATGCACCAGGCCTCTAGTGATGTTATAAATATCCACATGGCCCTTGGCAGAAAAAAGGTTCCCCACCCCTGCTCTAGAAAGCATCAAGGAAACAAGAACTCAATTCCCATAAACTCAAGGAACTGAATTTTCCCAATAACTGAATGAGTTTAGAATAGATTCTAAACTTTAGAAGCTTCTTCGTTAGAGCATCCAGGTAAAGAGTGCGGCCCAGGCCAGCACCTTGATTTCAGCTCCGTAAGACCCTAGGTAAAAAAACAGCCAAGCTAGCCTGGACATCTGAACTACAGATGGCAACCCTAGGAAAATAATACACCGAATAGAAATAGAAGTGGTGTTTCCCCCCAGGGGATACACCAGCGAGAAAAGGTCAGGGCAAGTGAGGTGGGACACCCTCCCTTCTTGTGGTGCTGACCTCAGCCAAGAATATAGCCGTGGACAGCAAGGACCATTATTGTCAGAAACCTACTTGCTGTTTCATCAGCCCTGGTCCTCTGGGTGCATGTAAACCCCGACACAATCTCCTTTGCTCTCTGCTCCTGGAGGCAGGTCTGAGGCCAGTCAGAAAAGCTTCCTGTAGGACCATCTGTCCTAAGATGGTTCCCAGCTCAATATAAGAAAGAACATTTAAAAACAAAGGGAATTCTGACACATGCAACAAGGAAGAAACCTTGAGGACATTATGCTAAGGGCAATAAGCCAAACACAAACGGACTAAGTCTGCGTAATCCCACTTATAAAAGGTAGTAGCTAGAGTAGTCAAATTCATAGATAGAAAGGAGAATGGTGGTTGCCATGGCCTAGGGGTGAGGGGAATGGGAGGAGTTTGTTGTTTAACAGGTACAGAGTTTCAGTTTGGGAAAATGAAAGGAGTTCTGGAGATAGATGGTGGTAATGGATGCAAGATAAGGTGAATGTATGTCATGCAATTGAATTGCACACCTAAAAGTGATTAAAATGGTAAAATTTATGTTATGTATACTTTACCACAATGAAAAAAACACACAAAAACAAGTGTTGCGCTCAGTCATTGGAAGGATATAAGCAGCCGAGAGACACTAGCAGTTGGCTCTGCTGTAACAGGGTATTTCTGTACCAAGAGGGAAGGTAACCACTAAAAAATATCCCTTCTGGCTCCCTGGGATTCTTGTCATGGCCTTGAATGCAAGATCCCAGACCCAAAGGTGTGAATGTGTACCGCATCCAAGAGGATGCCACTAAATATTTATAAGAGGTGGGGCCCTGAGGACTGGAATAATAGGGAAAGAACTCCAAAAGAATCAAGCAATAAATAGAATCTAGTCCAGCCATGAAGCCACCTGGATGGGGGAGGAGGACGAGTTTAGGAGTGGGGGAGAAGTGAGGACTGGAGAAAAGGAAACGTAGCCTGTACCAGAGGATGTGGGCTGAGACCACCCACTGGAAGTGGCACTTGGAGTTCAGGACCCGAACAACCTTATCCCTGGGTTCATTGGCTCTGAAGAGTAAAACTGCTTTCTTGGTGATAAAGTGTTCTTAACCCAGAAAGGGTTCAATTAAACCAGGAGATACTGAAGTAAATCAAGCTCAGATAAATTTAGGAATGTATAAATCTGCTATTTCACACATTTGTAACATTTAAGAAAATTAGGTATATCAGAGTACCTACAGATTAGACTTGTAATTCCAATTTAAAATGGGTAATTGAATACTTATGATTTTAAGCAGAATGTTGAAAGAGGATTTGGTTGAATTTGTGAAAGTTTTGAAATGTTTAAGAGAACTGAATATTCACCCATTTAACCCAGTTGGGTGTGGCTCACCAGTTCAATCCCTGGTCAGGACACATGCCCAGGTTGCAGGCTCGACCCCCAGTAGGGGGAGTGCAGGAGGCAGCTGATCAATGATTCTCTCTCATCATCGATGTTTCTACCTCTATCTCCTCTCTCTGAAATTAATAAAAACATATTTAAAGAAAAAATTTCACCCTAAGTATACACTTACTTTGTTACATTTTTAAAAAATATGTTTTTATTGGTCATTTTAAATTTTTAAGTTTAACCTACAAATTTCCTTAAATGCAATCATTTAAATCTACTAGATTCATAAACGGAATAATGAAATTTGTAGATTAAACTTAAAATCTTAAAATTGTACATTCTCCCAACTATACTTAAATTTTAAAAATTCCACTTCAATAATGAGTGCTGCTTTAAGTTGCTCTTCATGGTAATTTGTTTAAGCAGTAATAGAAAGCTAATACAGCAGGTTTTTAAAGAACTTAACCTCACCTTTACTTGTGTTTGTGAAGAGACAATTTAGTATAGTAGGAAGCCCACAGGTTTTGTGGCCACAAAAACCAAATTTGAGTATATTATTCAAAATTTGATTTATATAGGGCGGAACAAAAATAAGTTAACAGTCTTTTGTATGGAAAATAAAACAATAATTAATAAATAATAATACAAGGATAAACTGTGTTTCATGTACTCACAACTGTAAACCTACTTTTGCCACACCCTGTATTATTAGTTGTATGAATTCAAGGAAGTTCATATATTCTGTTGAACTTACGTTATTCATCTATAATATGGAAATGTTCATACCTACTTCACAGGATTGTTGGGGATTAAGTTAAATTTTCTATTGATGTGAGAGAGAGAGAGGGAGAGAGGAAAGCATCGAGTTGCTGTTCCACCCATTTATGCATTCATCATTGCCTCCTGCATGTGCCCTGACCAAGGATAGAACCCACAACCTTGGCATATCAGGACGACACTCCAACCAACTGAGCTACCCTGCCAGGGCTTGCTGGGGATTAAATTAAATCACAAATGTCAAAGTGCTTAGCACAGAGCCTAGCACATATAGGCACTCAGTAAATGCTCACTATTATTATCATTCTGCTCCTGTGTTCACAGCTCTTTTAACGCTTCCACAGATGCCTTTGGTTAAGCTCATTTTAAAGGGAGTGTAAGCATTTTCCCCTTTCCGGCTGTAATTCTGAAAGAACACACAGATGCTTCTGATAATCATGGGCAAAGTCCTTTATGATTGAAGCTAAGGTCATTTAAAATACTGAAATTTACTTAGTATGTTTAGTATACATTATTATTAAAAAGCCAAGGGTTTTAATTTTAAGATTGAAAATAAGGAAAAATCTTTGTGACACCGAATTCTTCAGGGTGACAATTCCTGCATGCTTTAAGTGGAAAGGCTATGACATCAAGACATTTATACTCACATCATAGAAAAATGATGCACAGAAACACAGACATAAGCAGAAAAGCAAAACAGGCGGTTTTATTTATGAATATTCTAGTTCTACATTAGGATTGTTTACAGAAATTGTTATGGATTGTTCAGAATCAGATTCTAGAGGCCCCCTGGTGGAAGTTACATTTATTAATTTGTGTTTCACTTCCCCACAAATAACAATAAAATTCACATGTACAGACATCTGTAATGCAAGTACCTCTCACGTCCTTCATAATTTTCATTGCCATTGTGATTCTTTTCCAGTGACACCTAAATGAAAAAGGTTGAAACAAATCATGCAAAAGCCTTTCTTACTCAGCACAAGGTGCTTCTTTTCTGTATTTTACACTGATTAACATTTTCAGTAACAATACATATTTAAGCTTTAAGACTGGACACTACGTGAAATTAAAATCCAGAGTAGTACTCTGACAGGCTAGTTTCAGCTTAGGTGTGAATTATTCCTTTCTGCATGCATTTCAACGATCAGAAGTTAATCAGGTATATGGTTGAATATATAAATTTTTGTTTAAAACATTTTTTCAGGAGTGATGTCAGCAAGATGGCTGTTATAGACTGAATGTTTTTGTACACCCCCCCATTCATATGTTGAAATCCCAACCCCTAATGTGATGGCATCTGAAGGTGGTGCCTCAGATCATCAGAGCTGTGCCCCTTGATGAGATTAGTGGCCTTATAAGAAGGGGAAGAGACCAGAGTTCAAGCTCTGTCTACCAAGCTCTTTCTTCCTGGCCCTCTATAAGCCAAGAAGAAAGCTTTCACCAAAACCCAACCATACTGACCCCCTGATCTCAGACTTCCAGCCGACAGAACTGTGAAAACACAAATACCTATTGTTTAAGCCATCCAGTCTGTGGTATTTTCTTATGATGCCCAAGCCGACTAAGTCAAGACAATGACAGACTGGGAAGCTATAAGATCCTCCTCCCCTGACAGAGAAACAGAGTTAACAGCAATATACAGGATGAGGCAAAAGTAGCGTTACAGCTTTACAGTTTGTTCTTGTATGATTATTTATTAATTATTGTATTATCTCCCATAGGAACAACTGTAAACCTACAGTTGCCCCACCTGTGCAGACTACAATATCTCTGTGAGAACTCTAGAGACCAGTTGAGAAGCCACAGCATCCAGGCCATTGTAAAGCCAAGAAGGAATTCCAGTGAATGAGGTAGGGATATTCATGGCATTTAGTGCACCCATTTGTGTATCTCTCCTTAAATATCACAGCACAGAGCAACCAGAAGGAAACCCATATACCAGGGCTCCTCCCTTGAAATGGAGTGCAACATGCATTGAATGTTCTAGTTTCTCTGGGGGCTGCCTAAAGGGCTGGTTTCTGTCTCTCAGACTCTGGGCATTGATGAAACTGGTGCCAGAGTTTAGAAGCCACTGAAAATAGAGGCAAGCAGCACCTCAGAGCTGCAATTCTACAGGCAAATACCAACGGGAGTAAGAGTTCATAAGAGGTTAGAGAGGTCCAACTTGAACTTCTTAGATGGGCAGGTTTGGTGATCCTCCCCTTTAAGAAGCTACTATGCAGAGATTGGGAAAGGTGTTTTGTTTTTTTCAAATGTCCAAATCTCAGCAAAAATTTATAAGGTATACAAAGAAACAGAAACTTGGCCTAATCAAAAGGCCAAAATAAAACTACAGAAACAAACCTCAAAAAAATGGAGCTTCCTGACAAAGAATTTAAAATAACAGTCATAAAGATGCTCAATGAACTAAAACAGAGCACTGATACACAACTAAACGAAATCAGGAAAATGATGCATGACCAAAATGAGATCAGTGAAGAGATACAAACTATAAGAAAATACCATAGACTGGATGGATTATAAACAACAAAACTTATTTCTCACAGTGCTGGAGACTGGGAAGTCCAAGTTCAAGGTGCCAGCATGGTCAAGTTCTGATAGACGCCCTCTATGTTTGATAAGTTTAAGTTTAACCAAACAACCCAGCTAGTATGGATCAGTGGGTGAGCATTGGCCTATGAACTAAGAGGTCATGGTTTGATTCCTGTTCAGGGAACAAGCCCGGGTTGCAGGCTTGATCCCCACACTGGAGATCATACACGAGGCAACCGATCAATGATTCTCTCTCATCATTGATGTTTCTCTCTCTCTCTCCCTCTCCCTTTCTCTCTGACACCAATAAAAATATATATGTATATATTTTTAAAATAAATTTAACCAAACAAATACTACTTATTTGTGTTAAGGATATAAAAGAATTATAATTGAACATAAAGGAGAAAAAATTGGACAAAATTATTTGTTATGTTGTTTTTTAAACATATTTTTATTGATTTCAGAGAGGAAGGGAGAGGCAGAGAGAGATAGAAACATCAATGATGAGAGGGAATCATTGATCGCGGCTGCCTCCTACATGCCCCACACTGGAGATCAAGCCCACAACCCAGGCATGTGCCCTGAGCAAGAATTGAGCCATGGTCTCCTGGTTCATAGGTCCATGCTCAACCACTGAGCCACACTAGCCAAGCTGTTCATTAAGTTTTAAATGTACTTGTAAAACGACAGAAATGGAAATTGGAACATGCAATGGGATAAAGACAATCTATTCAATAACTGGTGCAGGGGTAATTGGATAGACACACGCAAAAAATGTAATTAAACCACCTTCTTACACTTTATACAAGAACAAACTCCAAATGGATTAAATACTTAAATGTAAGACTTGAAAACATAAAATCCTAGAAGAAAGCACAGGTAGTAAAATCTGACATTTCTGTTAGCAATATTTTTTTCTGATTTCTCTCTTCAGGCAACGGAAACAAAAGAAGAAATAAACAAATGGGACTACATCAAACTAAAAAGCTTTTGCACAGCGAAGAAACCATCAAGAAAATGAACAGACAACCTACTAAATGGGAGACAATATTCACCAATGGTACATATGATAATGGATTAATAACCAAAATTTATAAAGAGTTCATTTCTTTGCCCAGCCAACATGGCTTCGTGGTTCAGCATCAACCTATGAACCAGGAGGTCATGGTTCAATTCCTGGACAGGGCACATGCCTGGGTTGTGGGTTTGATCCCCAGTGTGGGGCATGCAGGAGGCAGACGATCAGTGATTTTCTCTCATCATTGATGTATCTATCTCTCTCCCTCTCCCTTTCTCTCTGAAATCAATAAAAAAATATTTTTAAAAAGAGTTCATACTACTCAACAGCAAAAAAACAACAACAACAAAAACCTAAAACACACAAACAATCCAATTAAAAAATGGGCAGAGGACCTGAATAGACACTTCTCCAAGGAGGACATAGATGGCTAATAGACATATTAATACCTGCTCAACGTGATTGTCAGAAATGCAAATTAAAACCACAATGAGATATCAGCTCACTCCTGTCAGAATGGCTACCATCAATAAATCAATAAATGACAAATATTGGTGATGATGTGGAGAAAAGGAAACCCTAGTGCACTCTTGGAGGGAAAGCGGATTGGTGCAGCCACTATGGAAAATAGTATGGAGTTTCCTACAAAAAAAAAAACAAAACTGGAACTGCCTTACGATCCATTGATTGGTTCCACTTCTGGCAATATATCCAAAGAAACCCTAAACAGTAATTTGAAAGAATATATGCACCCCTATATTCATTGCAGCATTATTTACAACTAGAGGCCTGGTGCACAAAAATTTGTGCACTCGGCAGGGATGGGGAGTCCCTAAGCCCGGCCTGTGCCCTCTCGCAGTCTGGGACCCCTCAGGGGATGACCACCTGCTGGCTTAGGCCTGCTCCCCGGGGAATTGGGCCTAAGATGGCAATCAGACATCCCTCTGGCAGTCCGGCAGCCCTCGGGGGATGTCCACTTGCCAGCGGGGAGCAGGCCTAAACTGCAGTCGGACATCCTTAGCGCTGCTGAGGAGGCAGGAGAGAGGCTCCCACCACCACCACTGTACTGGCAGCCATCAGCCTGGCTTGTGGCTGAGCAGAGCTCCTCCCATGTGAGAGCACCCTGACCACCAGAGGGCAGCTCCTGCATTGAGTGTCTGCCCCCTGGTGGTCTGTGTGTGTCATAGTGACCAGGCCTTCCCAGTCCTTCTGCTGTTAGGGTCAGTTTGCATATTACCCTTTTACTATATAGGATAGAGGCCTGGTGCATGGGTGGGGGCTGGGTGGTTTGCCCTGAAGGGTGTCCCGGATCAGGGTGGGGGTCCCGCTTGGGTGCCTGGCCAGCCTGGATGAGGGGATGATGGCTGTTTGCAGCTGGTCACACACCCTTCAGGGTGGGGGTCCCCACTGGGGTGCCTGGCCAGACTGGATGAGGGGCTGATGGCTATTTGCATCTGGTCGTACCCCCTTCAGGGTGGGGGTCCCCACTGGGGTGCCTGGCCAGTCTGGGTGAGGAGCTGAGGGCCATTTTCAGGCTGGCGGGTAACTGAAGCTCCCAACCTCTCCTTTTTTTCTTTTTTTTTTATTCTTGGATTTATTTACCTTCTATGGCTGTCACTGGAGCTGAGAGCCGGCTTTAGCTCTGAGGCTCGGCTCCAGCTCTGAGACCTCAGCTGCTGAAAGCAGGTATCTGGGTTTGTTTGGCTTCTATAATTGAACCACTGTTGCAGCTCCAGCTCTGAGGCCCGGCTGGCTGAAAGCAGGTTTCTGGGGTTTGTTTAGCTTCTATAATTGCAACATTGTTTCTTAGAGTCCAGCTCAGAGGCCAGCAGCGCCAGGCGGGAAACCTTGGCTTCCTCCATCACTGGAGCAAGCAAGCCTCCTGTTTGCTTCAGCTGCTTGGCTGCTGGCCGCCATCTTGGTTGGCAGTTAATTTGCATATCGCCCTGATTAGCCAATGGCAACTGTGTCAGAGGTATGGTTAATTACCATGTTTGTCTATTATTAGATAGGACTAGAGGCCCGGTGCACAAAAATTTGTGCACCCGGGGGTAGGGGGGCCCTCAGTCTGGCCTATGCCCTCTCGCAGACTGGGACCCCTCGGGTGTGACCACTTGCTGGCTTAGGCCTGCTCCCCGGGTGATTGGGCCTAAGATGGCAATCAGACATCCTTCTGGCAGCCCGGCAGCACTCGGGTGTGTCCATTTGCCAGCAGAGAGCAGACCTAAGCTGCAGTCGAACATCCTCAGCGCTGCTGAGGAGGCAGGAGAGGCTCCCACCACCACCGCTGTACTGGCAGCCATCAGCCTAGTTTGTGGCTGAGCAGAGCTCCCCTCTGTGAGAGCGCACTGACCACCAGAGGGCAGCTCCTGCATTGAGCGTCTGCCCCCTGGTGGTCAGTGTGTGTCATAGTGACCAGTCATTCCCAGTCTTTCTACTGTTAGGGTCAGTTTGCATATTACCCTTTTACTATATAGGATAGAGGCCTGGTGCACAGGCAGGGGCTGGCTGGTTTGCCCTGAAGGGTGATCCGGATCAGGGTGGGGGTCCCGCTTGGGTGCCTGGCCAGCCTGGATGACGGGCTGATGGCTGTTTGCAGCTGATCACACCCCCTTCAGGGTGGGGGTCCACACTGGGGTGCCAGGCCAGTCTGGGTGAGAGGCTGAGGGCCATTTTCAGGCTGGAGGCCAGCCTCTTTCTTTTTCTTTTCTTTTTTCTGGGATTTATTTACCTTCAATAGCTGTCACAGGAGCTGAGAGCCGGCTCCAGCTCTGAGGCTGTGGCTGGCTGAAAGCAGGTATCTGGGTTTGCTTAGCTTCTATAATTGAAACTCTGTTGCCATCAGTGGCGCTCTAAGCTCTGAGCCCGCTGGCAGCTGAAAGCAGGTTTCTGGGTTTGTTTAGCTTCTATAATTGCAACATTGTTGCATCTAGAGCTCAGAGCTGGGCTACGGCAGGTGGGGAACCTTGGCTTCCTCCGTCACTGGAGCAAGCAAGCCTCATGTTTGCTTCAGCGGCATGGCTGCCGGCTGCCATCTTTGTTGGCAGTTAATTTGCATATCACCCTGATTAGCCAATGGGAAGTGTAGCGGAGGTATGGTTAATTACCATGTTTGTCTATTATTAGACTAGAGACCCGGTGCACAAAAATTTGTGCACTCAGGGGGGAGGGAGGTCCCTCAGCCTGGCCTGTGCCCTCTCACAGTCTGGGACCCCTCAGGAGATAACGACCTGCTGGCTTAGGCCTGCTCCCGGGTGGCAGAGGGCAGGCCCAATCCCTAGGTGCAGCCCCTGGTCGGGCTCAGAGCAGGGCCCATTGGGGAGTTGGGGCGCGGCCCCCTGTCATGCACAGAGCAGGGCGATCGGGAGGTTGTGATGCCACCCTCAGTCATGCTCAGGGTAGGGCCAATTGGGGGGTTGGGGCACCATCCCCTGTCACACTCAAGGCAGGGTCGATGGGGAGGTTGTGGCACCACCCCCTGTCATGCACAGAGCAGGGCCAATCAGGGGGTTGGGGCACCACCCTCTATCACCCACAGAGCAGGGCCGATCAGGGGGTTGGGGCGCCGCCGCTGTCACACTCAGGGCAGGGCCAATGGGGAGGTTACCACTCTACCCCGTCACACACAGAGCAGGGCCCGTGGGGGGTGGGGGGTTGGGGCACTGCACCCTGTCACACACAGAGCCACAGGGCGATCAGGGGGTTGGGGACTTCCCCCTATCAGGCACAGAGCAGGGCTGATCAGGGGTTTGGGGTGCCTTCCCCTGTCATGAATAGAGCAGGGCAGATAGGGAGGTTATGGCCCCACCCCCTGTCACACACAGAGCTGCAGGGTGATCAGGGGGTTTGGGCGCTGCCCCCTGTCACGCTGATCCCAGTGCCGGGAGGCCTCACGGCTCCACTGATCTCGGTGCTGGGATGCATATTACCCTTTTACTATATAGGGTAGAAGCCTGGTGCATGGGTGGGTGCTGGCTGGTTTGCCCTGAAGGGTGTCCTGGATCAGGGTGGGGGTCCGCACTGGGGTGCCTGGCCAGCCTGGGTGAGGGGATGATGGCTGTTTGCAGCTGGTCACACACCCTTCAGGGTGGGGGTCCCCACTGGGGTGCCTGGCCAGTCTGGGTGAGGGGCTGAGGGCTGTTTTCAGGCTGTGGTGACTGAAGCTCCCAACCGCTCCTTTTTTTTTTTTTTTTTTTCTGGGCCAGCTTTAGCTTTGAGGCTTGGCTCCAGCTCTTAGGCCTCCGCTGCTGAAAGTAGGTTTCTCGCCTTTGCTTACAATGTTGCGATCCTGCTGGCTGAAGCCGGTGGACTAAAGCAGGTTTCTGGGGTTTTGTTTAGCTTCTATATTTGTTACATAGTTGCTTAGAGTTGCAGCTCAGAGGCCTGAAGCAGCAGGCGGGGAACGTTGGAGTCCTCCTTCACTGAAGAAAGCAAGCCTTATGTTAGTTTCAAGCTGCCTGGCTGCCGGCCGCCATCTTGGCTGGCAGTTAATTTGCATCTTGCCCTGATTAGCCTATGGGAAGGGTAGTGGTTGTACGCCAATTACCATGTTTCTCTTTTATTAGATAGGATAAGACAGCTAAGCTATGGAAGCAACCCAAGTGCCCATCAATAGATGAGTGGGTAAAAAAGTGGTGGTACATATAATCAATGGAATATTACTCCACCATAAAATAAAGAATGAAACAGCATGCAAGGACCTAGGCAGGGGTGGGGAACCTTTTTTCTTCCCAGGGCCATTTGGATATTTATAACATCATTCGCAGGCCATACAAAAGTATCAACTTGAAAATGATCCTTCTACTAGAGGCCTGGTGCACAAAAATTTGTGCACTCGGCGGGGAGGGGGGTTCCTCAGCCCGGCCTGTGCCCTCTCACAGTCTGGGACCCCTCGGGAGATAATGCCCTGCTGGCTCAGGCCTGCTCCCGGGTGGCAGAGGGCAGGCCCAATCCCTAGGTGCAGCCCCTGGTCGGACTCAGAGCAGGGCCCATTGGGGAGTTGGGGCGCCGCCCCCTATCATGCACAGAGCAGGGCGGATCTGGAGGTTGCGATGCCAACCCTAGTCAGGCTCAGGGTACGGCTGATTGGGGGGTTGGGGCACCACCCCCTGTCACTCAAGGCAGGGTCAATAGGGAAGTTGCAGCGCCACCCCCTGTCACGCACAGAGAAGGGCGGATCAGGAGGATGGGGTGCTGCCCCCTGTCATGCACAGAGCAGGGCCCATCAGGGGTGTTGGGGCTCCGTACCCTGTCACACACAGAGCAGGGTTTATCAGGGGGTTGGGGAGCTCCCCCTGTCACACACAGAGCAGGGCCGATCTGGGGGTTTAGGAGCTCCCCCATGTCACGCACAGAGTAGGGCCAATAGGGGAGTTGGGGCACCGCCCCCTGTCACACACAGAGCAGGGCGGATCAGGGGGTTGGGGCGCTGCCCCCTGTCATGCAAAGAGCAGGGCCCATCAGGGGGTTGGAGCACCACCCTCTATCACCCACAGAGCAGGGCCGATCAGGGGGTTGGGGCACCGCCCTCTATCACCCACAGAGCAGGGCAGATTAGGGGGTTGGGGTGCCCCCACTCTCACACTCAGGACAGGTCTGATGGGGATGTTATGGCTCTACCCCGTCACACACAGAGCAGGGCCCATGGGGGGCGGGGGGGTTGGGGCGCTGCCCTCTATCACCCACAGAGCAGGGCTGATCAGGGGGTTGGGGCACTGCACCATGTCACACACAGAGCTGCAGGGTGATCAGGGGGTTTGGGCGCTGCCCCCTGTCACGCTGATCCCGGTGCAGGGAGGCCTTGCGGCTCCGCTGATCCTGGTGCTGGGAGGCATATTACCCTTTTACTATATAGAATAGAGGCCTATTGCACGGGTGGGGGTTGGCTGGTTTGCCCTGAAGGGTGTCCTGGATCAGGGTGGGAGTCCCCACTGGGGTGCCTGGTCAGTCTGGCTGAGGGGCTGAGGGCCGTTTTCTGGCTGACGGGTGACTGAAGCTCCCAACCGCTCCTTTTTACTTTTTTCTTTTTTATTCTGGGCCAGCTTTAGCTCTGAGGCTTTGGCTGCTGAAAACAGGTTTCTGGCCTTTGGTTACCGTCTGTATTTGATACAATGTTGCGGCCCGGCTGGCTGAAGCCTGGCTGAGTAAAGCAGGTTTCTGGGGTTTTTTTAGCTTCTATATTTGCAACATGTTTGCTTAGAGTTGCAGCTGAGAGGCCGGCAAGTCAGGCGGGGAACGTTGGAGTCCTCAGTCACTGAAGCAAGCAAGCCTCCCTGTTCGCATCAGCTGCCTGGCTGCCGGCCGCCATCTTGGCTGGCAGTTAATTTGCATATCTCCCTGATTAGCCAATGGGAAGGGTAGCAGTCATACGCTAATTACCATCTTTCTCTTTTATTAGATAGGATATTTGGTCAAGTTTTTAATTAACTCATCCTTAATGCCTTGGTAGGGCCATACCAAATGATTTCACAGGTCTTATACAGCCCACAGGCTGGACATTCCCCACCCCTAACGTAGAGTGTATTATGCTATGTAAAATCAGCCAGACAGGGAAAGACAAATACCGTATGATTTTACTTATATGTGGAATCTAAAGAACTAAACAAACAAAATAGAAACTGACTCATAGATACAGAGGACAAACTGATGGTTGCCAGATGGTAGAGGGTGTGGGGGACTCAAGGTAAAGGAATCAAGAAGTACAAATTGGAGAAACCAAGATGGCGACATAGGTAAACACCAGAGTTAGCTGCCTCGCACAACCAATTCAAAAATACAACTAAAAGATGGAACAGACATCGCCCAGAACCACAGGAAGTCTGGCTGAGGGGAAATTCTTCAACTAGAAGAAAAGAGAACAGCATACCGAGACTCAGAGGAGGCGCAGTGCGGAAAATACAAAGGTGCCGAGGTACGCGCAGAGCGGGCTGGTAGCTGAGGGAGCAGTTGTCATTTTCAATTGGGAGGGAGTCTCAGATTCTGAGCTCCAGTTCTGGGCGAGTCTCTAGGGACCCAGACTCAAACGGGAGAAGCGGGACTGTCTGGCATCGGTTAGAACGCGAGGGCAACTTTCTCTCCGAGGTTTGCAGCAGTTGCTGGGACTCTGAGAGGCAGAGCCTTTGGGGACAGGACTGAGAGCAGCCATAACTGCTCCCTCCACCCGCTCTGTTGATCCCCTGTGACCTGCCCCACCCAAGCCCTGTGCAGAGCCATTTGCCAGATAGCCTCAGGCAAAGGCTAGATTAGCACCTCCCTAGAGGACAAAAGTTCTTCCACTGCAGACACAGCTGATTCTCACAGCCAGTTGGCTTGGAGGTCAAATCCCCCTAGTATTAACTACAACAATCAAGGGTTAACTACAACAAGACTGCGCATAAAGACCACTAGGGGGTGCACCAAGAAAGCATAAAAAATGCAGAGACAAAGAAACAGGACAAAACTGTCAATGGAGGATATTGAGTCCAGAACCACACTTTTAAGGTCTCTCAAGAACTGTCTAGAAGCCACCGATAAAGTTATTGAGATCTACAAGAAATCTAATGAGACCTTCGATGTTATGATAAAGAAGCAACTAGAAATTAAGCATACATGGACTGAAATAACGAATATTATACAGACTCCCAACAGCAGACCAGAGGAGCGCAAGAATCAAGGCAAAGATTTAAAATGCAAAGAAGCAAAAAACACCCAACCAGAAAAGCAAAATGAAAAAAGAATCCGAAAATATGAAGATAGTGTAAGGAGCCTCTGGGACAGCTTCAAGCATACCAACATCCGAATTATAGGGGTGCCAGAAGAAGAGAGAGAGCAAGATATTGAAAACCTATTTGAAGAAATAATGACAGAAAACTTCCCCTACCTGGTGAAAGAAATAGACTTACAAGTTCAGGAAGCGCAGAGAACCCCAAACAAAAGGAATCCAAAGAGGACCACACCAAGACACATCATAGTTAAAATGCCAAGAGCAAAAGACAAAGAGAGAATCTTAAAAGCAGCAAGAGAAAGAAACTCAGTTACCTACAAGGGAATACCCATAAGACTGTCAGCTGATTTCTCAACAGAAACTTTGCAGGCCAGAAGGGAGTGGCAAGAAATATTCAAAGTGATGATTGCCAAGAACCTACAACCAAGATTACTTTATCCAGAAAAGCTATCATTCAGAATTGAAGGTCAGATAAAGAGCTTCACAGATAAGGAAAAGCTAAAGGAGTTCATCACCACCAAACCAGTATTATATGAAATGCTGAAAGGTATCCTTTAAGAAGAGGAAGAAGAAGAAAAAGGTAAAGATACTAATTATGAACAACAAATATGCATCTATCAACAGGTGAATCTAAGAATCAAGTGAATAAATAATCTGATGAACAGAATGAACTGGTGAATATAATAGAATCAGGGACATAGAAAGGGAATGGACTCACTATTCTTGCGGGGGGAAGGGGTGTGGGAGATGTGGGAAGAGACTGGACAAAAATTGTGCACCTATGGATGAGGACAGTGAAGGGGGGGTAAGGGCAGAGGGTGGGGTGGGAACTGGGTGGAGGGGAGCTATGGGGGAAAAAAGAGGAACAAATGTAATAATCTGAACAATAAAGATTTAATAAAATAAAAAAAATTTAAAAAAAGAAGTACAAATTGGTAGCTACAAAATATTCATGGGGATGTAAAGTAATGCATAGGGAATATAGTCAATAAAACTGTAATAATTATGCATGGGGCCTGGTGGGTATTAGAGTTATCAGGAAGGATCACTTCATAAATTATATAAATGTCTAACCACTATGCTTTACATCCAAAACTAACATAAAATAATATTGAATGTCAATTGTAATGGAAAAAAAACCCTCACCCTGAACTCTGGGTGGAGAAGGCAGATTTGAGCTTTGCCTTCTGTCTCCTGGCCAATTAACTTCCCAATAAAAGCCTTTTGGGAATAGCCAGTGTGATAGTATTAGATTCTCTGCACATTAGCCAGCAAGACATAGCTCAGTGACAAGTTCTTTAGTGGAAATATTATACCATTTTACAAACAAAAATTAAGTGTAAATGAAATAAAACATGAAAATCCTTACTTAATGCAGAAATATGAATTTCTGTCTTTAGTGTTAAACATTTTTTCACTTTTATTGCAAATTATTTGTATACTGCTGATATAAATCGTGTGGGAGCTTTAGCATTAAATTAGACCTACATCATTGTCTATATGCACAATAACTGACACATTTTGGAAATAATTTTTTAGCTGATATCAGCAATTCTGTGCAGCTGTTAATATAAGCTAAAATATTTCACTGGATATTTATGGGCAATACAAACTGAAGACAATCACTGAGATTTTCAAGCTAAAAATAAATTTTTACTCAATTACCGAACCAATCACAATAAAATCAGGCTATGGTTTTTAAAACACAAATAATCTGCAATACTTTTAAATTTCTCTGGTTCTTTTGCTGGGGCAGACAGGCCCAGCCTAACAGTTTTATAAGGCAACAGTGTATATAGGCAATATATTTAAAAATATATTTAGAAGATTAGGGTAGATGTATGCATAGAATAGCATCCTCTCCTATGGCATGATTGGAGGAAAGCAGAAAAGTTCAGCTGCTCAAAGATACACCTATCATTTTCCTGATGAGGACTCTCTGAAGACTCTTTAGGAAGAAGATAGAGGAGAGAAATACAGAAATTCATTACCAGAGATTATATATTATCAATCCATCACAGTTGGTTTTTAGATTAGCTAGCCTAATAGTTGGACTCTGAGTCAATATATTGACCCTGAGTCAATATTGTTTGATTGTAGAGAAGACTCAGTAGGAAAGGCTGAATACATGGGGCTCTGCCTGGGAAAGCTGACCTAGATGAAACTACTTAATTTGGGTACATTAGGAAAATGGATGATAGCTAGAGAACATCAGCAAGTTGAAAGAATAGTGATCCCATGTATACAGGGTGTCCCCCAAAATGTATATACCTTATAAGAGCTAAGAACTCAATTTTGAAAATTAAATGTATTTTAATAAATACTACCTTTATAATTGTTCAAAATCTGAGTAGCCAACCCAGTTTGGTTCAGTGGATAGAGCGTCAGCATGCAGACTGAAGGGTCCTGGGTTTGATTCCGGTAAAGGGCACATGCCCAGGTTGTGGACTTGATCCCCAGTAGGGGGCATGCAGAAGTCAGCCAATCAATGATTCTCCTTCATCATTGATGTTTCTCTCTCTCCCTCTCCCTTCCTCTCTGAAATCAATAAAGATATATATTAAAAAAAATATGTGTATAAATTTTTGGAACACCCTATATGTTATCTCTTTGATGAATATCTTTGTCCCAATAAATTTGTCTGTTACAACAAATACACATTTAGTGGTTAAAATATCTATATATATAAAAAGCCAGAGACCAGAATGCCATAACAACTGGATTGACTGGTCTCTATGATGCCCACTGTGGCCAGTGAACCCGCCCGATCAGGGGGTGGGGCCGGCGACCAACTGCCTGCAGCCCCTCCCCCCTGACCGGCCCCTCCTCTGATTGACCCCCCCACCCCAATAGGGGGTGGGGCCAGCCAGCCCACCACCCACAGCCCGTCCTCATGGCCGGCTCCACCCTGATCAATCCCCACCACCCTGATTGGCCCTCAGCCTCTCCCCCCAGCCAGCTTCACCCCGATCACCCCCACACACCATTCGGGACGGGACCAGCCAGCCCACTGCCCACAGACCCTCTGCACAGCTCGTCCCACCCCCAATCGGCCACCCCCACCCCAATCAGGGGCGGGGCCTGCTGGCCAATAGCCCATGGCCCCTCCCCCCAGCTGACCCGGCCCTGATCGGCCTGATTGGGGTGAGCCGGCCGGCCAACCTGCTGCTGTTTCCTCCTCCTGACAGGCCTGGCCCTGATCCACCCTGATTGGGGCTGGGCTGGTCGGACCCCACCCATGCACGAATTTGTGCACTGGGCCTCTAGTAGCTATATAAAATTGTTTCTGGAAAAAAGCTTGTCGTAGGGCCATTTTTTATATAGAAAACTTTCAGTAATGTTATATTAATTTATTATTTTTATAAATTATTTTTTTCTATTTTTCAATTACAGTTGATATTCAATATCATTTTATATTAGTTCCAAGTGTATAGTGATTTAGTTAGAGTATAAATTGTTTTCTTTTTTTATTTTGAAATTAGTCATTTTATTTAGTAATAACAGTGGTACTGTAGTAAATGCTACTACAGTAGCTATTAACATTAACTGAGCTATAATTTAGACAAGATACTATGCTAAGCACTACACATACATTATCTCATTTAATCCTCCAAATAGCCTAAGGTTGGAGGTATGATTTACAGATGAGGAAACTGAAGCCAAAAGAGGTTATATAACTTAACCAAAGTTAAAGGACTCAAACCCAGGTTAGTCTGATAGCATAAACTTTAATTAAGCTGATCAAGAAAATAAATTTAAAAATATACAGATATATAAGGTATGCCTTATGTTTCCACATCACTTAACCCATTATACTAATGATTAATTATTCATTATGTTTTTACCTGTCAAATTCATGCTTAATTTGGGGTGAAGTTTCAAATCTTCCTATTGGTGAGTATCTTCAATATCTCCCTGATTGGTCATGAGATCTCTGAGTGGCCATGAGATCTCTCTTGGTGGCCATGAGATCTTTCTCAGGGGCTATGAGATCTCTCTAATTGGCCTCTAGATCTCTCTGATTGATGATGAGAGCCTCTAGATTTCTCTGAATAGTGTCTAGTTTCTTCCGATTGGTCTTGAGAACCTTCCAATTGATGCTGGGTTGTTTTGGTTTTTTTCTGTGATTGGCCTCCATTCCTCTTTACTTGGGCCTTGGAATTATCACTGCACTTCTCCCGTAATGAACCGTAATTTTACAAAACAAATGAAACATATATCCCATGGTTTCATTTAGTCACAAAGATATTTTGTAAAGACCATATCTATGGGCAAATTCTTTTTTTTAGAATTCTACTGACCCCACTTTTATAGACAAAACAGTTTTCAGAACTAATTTGCAGAAAATCCTGATGTCTCATGTCATTAGAAGAAAGGCTATTATGCAAATGAAACTTTAATGAAATTTTTATATGTGGAAAATTAGTTGCTTTACAAATTTGAATGTATCCCAAGGTCATGTTCTACCTACCATTTGCTGAATCTTTTTTTTTTTTTTTAACCTAAAGAAGCAACAGGTTTTGTGACTTTACAGATAAGAAGAATATTTAATAAGATTTTGTAGCACAAACCCTTAGAACAGTGGTTCTCAACCTTCCTAATGCCGCGACCCTTTAATACAGTTCCTCATGTTGTGGTGACCCCCAACCATAAAATTATTTTCGTTGTTACTTCATAACTGTCATTTTGCTACTGTTATGAATCATAATGTAAATATCTGATATGCAGGATGAATTTTCATTGTTACAAATTGAACATAAAGCATAGTGATTGATCACAAAAACAATATGTAATTATATATGTGTTTTCCGATGGTCTTAGGCGACCCCTGTGAAAGGGTCATTCAACCCCCAAAGGGGTCGCGACCCACAGGTTGAGAACCGCTGCCTTAAAACAAGAGAAAAGTGTTCAAAATCATACTTTTATTGTTCACTGTTCAGGATTATTAAAAAGAAGTTATGTATCTCTTCAATATAAATTAATATTTAATTCTAGACAGAAAGATAAATAAGTGAGGGGAAAGGTGACTATAACGAAAGCAAAAGTTTGGCTTAATACTGTTTAAGTAAATTGGCTTGGTAACAACTCAGCTTTTCCACCTTTTCAAATTTTAATCCGAAATGGCAGTAGAGTGATTCAGCCAAATGGAAATAATAAAAGCTTTGACAAAGTTCTATGATGCTACATAAATATAAAAGGATAAAGTCATAGGGACCGTGTGGAGAAATTAAGCTTTCCACTAGTAAATATTACCTGGCAAACAAAACATGCCCTAGATCTGGCATTGCCACTTTCTAGTATAACACTACCAGAAGCTGGAAGCAATTGTTAAAAGGCATAAAGAATCTTATTCACATAAAACTGTAATAAAATTTTAAAATACGTCAAACTTGTTGCTTGATAAAGCATAAAGCCATAGTCATGTTTCCTACTGTAAAACATAAATAAGGAGATTGGGTGAAATGCACTTGCACCTCCTCTCTTTCAGATGACTAGTACGGAGCACAGTGGGTCAGCAGGAAGAATGGAGACTCATCTCCTAAATGCCCATATGCATCAAAGTATCTTTCCAAAGGACTTGTAGTCTTTTGACAAATGTTTAAATAAGAAATATTTTCATTCAATTGGATAATATTGATTTTTAACTTTATAAAACAAAATATGTATTAGTTTTCTTTCCTTATAAATTACAGAAACTCTCTGTAAAAAAAGAATTGTGTTGAGTAAATACTACTTTATTCTACTAATATGAGGATTAAATCTTAAAAAGTATAATACTAACTTATTAGAATTTTCAAAGCATGATTGAAAACTGTAATTTTTATTTAATTTATTGGTAAAGTAATTATGCTTAATTTTTAATATATTTCTTTACTGCAGAGTACTTTTGTCTGGAGAGTTCTGCTGTCATGACAGTCTCAAAAGTATGAGAGATTAAAAGGTGCTTTTAATTTGAAAATACTCTTTTACAGTATTCTTCTTTCATGTATTTATCTTGACTGTAGCAGATGTAAGCTCATGACCTTCCTTCCCAAACTTTATCAAATACCTCCTCACCCTAGATTAAATGTCATCTCCTCCATCAAACTTTCTCAAGCCCCCCAATCAGAATGAATTACTGCATCTCTATAATATATAACTTATATCCTATTAGAACATGTACTGAGACCTGCCTGGCATTAAATTTCTTTTCTTTCTTTCCTACCAGAACATATAATATTTGAAGCAGGGCTGCTTTGAACCTTGCATAGTGCCTGCACAGAAGACATTTAATCAATATTTACTAAATCAATTTAAATGAATCCTCTAAATATTTAAAAATGCAACATGTTCCCCTCCAGAAAAAAATACACACACCAAAAAACTATTTACATAAGTTGGCCAAAATGGTTTAAACTCCCAAAATCACTATTTTTACTAAATGACCACAGAACATCTTAAGAAGAATCAGGTTATAGACCAAGCTGAAACATTAGCATCAGTATTAGTTTATGAATCTGGATATGAGCAACTTTCAAAATCCTGCTCAGTGACTGACTCACCTACACAAGTTTAGATGTGATGGATTTGTACAACTATAGTATGTTCCACATGTTAGCTCCAGAGTATATTTCATATCCTATATCATCTGACTTCTATTTTTTACAATTCATCCACAGGCTACTAAAACTGCCTTTATACTGTAATTTAATATCAAAGGTTCTACATGAGGACAAAAATAATGATTATACAAACCAAATCACGAAACTAATAATCTATTCTGGCATTATAAATTCAAAGAAGTGATGATTAAAGTAGCAAAAATTAAATGTTTATTAAAAGTTACAAGAAAAAAATCAATTAACAAATATTGAACTTAAATTATGTTCAAGGCACCATGGGGAAATACTAAGAAACAATCCTTGCTCTCAATAGACTTAAAAATAATCTTTAATGTTAAAAAATATAAAATAAAATAAAATAAATAAATAAAAAATAAATAAAATAAAAATAAAAAATATATTAAATGTAGGACCTTTTATATTGGTTATTTCTCATTATTTATTTACCTGATTAGATAAATACTTCCTGTTTAAAGGACTTTGTCCAGACTTCAGTACAGAAGGTTCTGATGTTTGTAGGCAAATTAGCTATAATTTCGCACTGAAGTTGCTAGAGGGCCAGACCATTATAAATAAGGAAGCAGGTTGTTTACCATGACAGTAGAAATGATTTTTTTCTGAAGATATGGGTAAACAACGTGATTTAACAGCCTTTGAACGTGGGATATATTTGAATGTGAATGGCCAGATTATTATGACCACCTGACATTTGTAGGCAAATTAGCCATACACTGCATCATATGGAATATGGAAGCCGAAGGCCTGTTCGAACACCTTTGCTGTCTGCAGTTACCAAGATAAAACGTCTCCAATTCGCACAGTAACACAAGGATTGGACAGTCGAGCATTGGGAAAAAGTCATGTGGTCTGATGAATCACGTTTCCAGTTGCATCATGCAGATGGCAGAGTGAGAATTTGGCGGAAACAGCATGAACGCATGCACCCCACATGCATGAGTACAACCCTTCAAGCTGGTGGGGGCAGTGTTATGGTTTGGGGCATGTTTTCCTGGCATGATTTGGGCCCTTTAATTCGTGTGGAACAACGTCTGAATAGCACAACATACCTAAAGTATTGTTGCTGATCAGGTTCATCCTATCATGTTGATGGCGTATCCCAATGGAGATGGCTTCTTCCAACAAGACAATGCGCCATGCCACAGTGCTCATATTGTGCAGGAGTGGTTTCAAGAACATGAGGGAGACTTTACCTTGCTTAGGTGGCCCCCACAATCACCAGATCTCAATCCAATGGAGCATTTGTGGGATGAAGTTAAAGAGCCATCAGGTAGCTGGTTCCACAACCATGAAATCTCATAGAACTGGGCAGTGCTATTTATCAGGCATGGTGTCAGATTCCTCGCATCACCTTTAAACATCTCATGGAATCAATGCCAAGAAGGATCGCACAGTATTGAAGGTAAAAGGTGGCCCAACGAAGTACTGATGGGGTGGTCATAATAATCTGGCCACTCAGTATATATATATATATATATATATATATATATATATATATATATATATCCTATCTAATAATAGACAAACATGGTAATTGACCATACCTACGCTACGCCTCCCATTGGCCAACAAAGATGGTGGTTAATTTGCATATACCAGGTGGGAGCAAAGACTGAAGACAACATGGAAGCGAAGCGCTACAGAAGGGAGCTAAGTAGAGGCGGCGGAAACAGAAATGGAGCCAAGGCTGCTGAGGCGGGAGGCGGGAGATGGGAGGGCAAACCCAGCTGCAGCAGCTGGGAGCGGGAGGGCAAACCCACCACAGCCGCTGGGAGCAAGAGGGAAAACCCAGCCACAGCGACTGGGAGCGAGAGCGAAGCCTGCTTCAGCAGGTTTCGCTCCCTTCTCTGCTTTCCTCCAGCCGCAGGAAGCCCGATTCTTGCAGGAATCTTCCTGCAATGGGCCTCTAGTATATATATATTTCCCATGTTCAAAGGCTGTTAAATCGCGCTGTTTACGCATATCTTCAGAAGAAAATCACTTCTACTCTCGTGGTAAACAACCTGCTTCCTTATTTATAATGGTTTGGCCCTCTAGCAAGTTCAGCGCGAAATTATAGCTAATTTGCCTACAAACATCAGGTGGTCATAATAATCTGGCCACTCAGTGATACTATGGCTTCAGAAATATCTAGAGTCCTCCTCTTACTCCATAATCAAATCCTTCTCAGTTTACTTTTTTAGCTTACACATAACATTCTAATTTATAAATTCATTCCAAGGACATATACAACTTGAAAAGCTTTGGAAATAGTTTCAAAAAAACTAGCTTTTCTTTTTTTATTGCTTACAGTATTACAAAGGGTATTACATATGTGTCCATTTTATCCCCCCGCCCTAGACAGTCCCCCAGCCTCCCCTATCCCCCAATGTCTTATGTCCACTGGTTATGCTTATATGCATGCATACAAGTCCTTTAGTTGATCTCTTACCCCCCTACCTCCTGCCCCCCAACCTTACCCGGCCTCCCCGCTGCAGTTTGACAATCTGTTTGAGGCAGCTCTGCCTCTGTATCTATTATTGTTCAAAAGTTTATAATGGTCTCTATTATCCATGAATGAGTGAGATCATGTGGTATTTTTCCTTCATTGACTGGATTATTTCACTTAGCATAATGCTCTCCAGTTCCATCCATGACGTTGCAAATGGTAAGAGTTCCTTCCTTTTTAGAGCAGCATAGTATTCCATCGTGTAGATGTACCACAGTTTTCTAATCCATTCATCTACTGATGGGCACTTAGGCTGTTTCCAGATCTTAGCTATGGTGAATTGTGCTGCTATGAACATAGGGGTGCATATATCCTTTCTGATTGGTGTTTCTGGTTTCTTGGGATATATTCCTAGAAGTGGGATCACAGGGTCAAATGGGAGTTCCATTTTCAGTTTTTTAAGGAAACTCCATACTGTCTTCCATAGTGGCTGCACCAGTCTGCATTCCCACCAGCAGTGCAGAAGGGTTTCTTTTTCTCCACATCCTCTCCAGCACTTGTCGTTTGTTGATTTGTTGATGATAGCCAGTCTGACAGGTGTGAGATGGTACCTCATTGTTGTTTTGATTTGCACCTCTCGGATGATTAGTGACTTTGAGCATGTTTTCATATGTCTCTTGGCTTTCTGAATGTCCTCTTTTGAAAGGTGTCTATTTAGGTCCTTTGCCCATTTTTTGATTGAATTGTTTATCTTCCTTTTGTTAAGTTGTATGAGTTCCCTATAGATTTTGGAGATTAGGCCCTTATCAGATATGACATTGGCAAATATGTTTTCCCACACAGTGGGTTTTCTTGTTGTTTTGTTGATGGTTTCTTTTGCTGTGCAGAAGCTTTTTATTTTGATGTAGTCCCATTTGTTCATTTTCTCTTTAGTTTCAAGTGCCCTAGGAGCTGTATCAGTGAAGAAATTGCTTCGGCATATGTCTGAGATTTTGTTGCCTTTGGATTCTTCTAGAATTTTTATGGTTTCCTGTCGTACATTTAAGTCCTTTATCCATTTTGAGTTTATTTTTGTGTATGGTGTAAGTTGGTGGTCTAGTTTCATTTTCTTGCATATATCTGTCCAATTTTCCCAACACCATTTATTGAAGAGACTATCTTGACTCCATTGTATGTTCTTGCCTCCTTTGTCAAATATTAATTGAGCATATTGGTTCGGGCCGATTTCTGGGCTCTCTATTCTATTCCATTGATCTATATGCCTATTCTTGTGCCAGTACCAGGCAGTTTTGAGAACAGTGGCTTTGTAATACAACTTGATATCTGGTATTGAGATCCCACCTACTTTGTTCTTTTTCAGGATTGCTGCAGCTATTCGGGGTCTTTTTTTATTCCAGATGAATTTTTGAAGAGTTCGTTCTAGATCTCTGAAGTATGCCGTTGGTATTTTAATGGGAAGTGCGTTGAATTTATAGATTGCTTTGGGTAGTATGGACATTTTAATGATGTTGATTCTACCAATCCATGAACACGGTATGTTCTTCCATCTGTTTATGTCTTCCTCTATATCTTTTTTCAACGTCCTGTAGTTTTCTGAGTAGAGGTCTTTTACCTCTTTAGTTAAGTTTATTCCTAGGTAGCTTAATTTTTTTGGTGCGATGGTAAAAGGGATTGTTTTTGTAATCACTCTTTCTGAAAGTTCACTATTGGTGTATAGAAATGCCTCAGATTTCCTGGGGTTAATTTTGTATCCTGCTACATTGCCAAATTCATGTATTAAGTCTAGTAGCTTTTTGATGGAGTCTCTAGGGTTTTGTATGTATAATATCATGTCGTCTGCAAATAAGGACAGTTTTACTTCCTCTTTTCCAATTTGGATGCCTTTTATTTCTTCTTCTTGCCGAATTGCAATGGCTAACACTTCCAGTACTATGTTGAACAGGAGTGGTGAGAGGGGGCATCCCTGTCTTGTTCCTGTTCTTAGGGGAAATGGTGTTAGTTTTTGTCCATTGAGTATGATGTTGGCTGTGGGCCTGTCATATATGGCTTTTATTATGTTGAGGTATGATCCTTCTACTCCCACCTTGCTGAGAGCTTTTATCAAAAATGGGTGTTGAATTTTGTCAAATGCTTTTTCTGCATCAATTGATATGACCATGTGGATTTTTTCTTTCAATTTGTTTATGTGATGTATCACGTTTATTGATTTGCGGATATTGTACCATCCTTGCATCCCTGGGATAAATCCTACTTGGTCATGGTGTATGATCTTTCTGATGTACTGCTGGATCCGATTTGCTAAGATTTTGTTGAGGATTTTGGCATCTATGTTCATGAGGGATATTGGCCTGTAATTCTCTTTCATTGTGTTGTCTTTACCTGGTTTTGGTATTAGGGTGATGCTGGCTTCATAGAATGAGCTTGGAAGTGTTCCCTCCTCTGGAGTTTTTTGTAGTAGTATCCTGAGGAGTATAGGTTTTAGTTCTTCCTTGAATGTTTGGTAAAACTCCCCTGTGAAGCCGTCTGGTCCTGGGCTTTTGTGTGCTGGAAGCTTTTTGATGACTGCTTCAATTTCTTCCATAGTTATTGGCCTGTTGAGATTTTTAGATTCTTCCTGATTGAGTTTTGGAATGTTGTATTTTTCTAGGAATTTGTCCATTTCCTCCAGGTTGTCTAGTTTGTTGGAGTAGAGCTGTCCATAGTATTTTTTAACAATCATTAGTATTTTTGTGGGGTCTGTTGTTATTTCGCCTCTATCGTTTCTGATTTTGTTTATTTGGGTCCTCTCTCTTTGCTTCTTGGTGAGTCTGGCTAGAGGTTTGTCAATCTTGTTTATCCTTTCAAAGAACCAGCTCTTGGTTTCATTGATTTTCTGTATTTTTTTTTGGTCTCTATGTCATTTATTTCTGCTCTAATCTTTATTATCTCCTTCCTTCTGCTCACTCTGGGGTTTTCTTGTTGCTCTCTTTCTAATTCTTTGAGTTGTAGAGTTAGATGATTTACTACCATTTTTTCTTGTTTTTTGAGATAGGTCTGTAGAGCTATAAACTTCCCTCTCAGGACTGCTTTCATTGTGTCCCATAGGTTTTGGATTGTTGTGTTTTCATTGTCATTAGTTTCCAGGATGTTTTGAATTTCTTCTTTGATCTCATTGGTAACCCAATCAATATTTAATAGCATGCTATTCAGCTTCCAGGTGTTTGAGTATTTGGGGTTGTTTTTTTTGTAGTTTATTTCTAATATTATGCCATCGTGGTCTGCGAAGACGCTTTTTATGATTTCAATCTTCTTGAATTTGGGGATACTTTGCTTGTGACCCAATATATGGTCTATTTTTGAATATGTCTTATGAGCATTTGAGTAGAATGTATATTCCCTGGCTTTGGGGTGAAGTGTTCTGAAGATGTCTATTAAGTCCATCTGATCTAGTGAGTCATTTAGGATTGCTGTATCTTTGCTGATTGTTTGTCTAGAGGGCTTATCCAGTGTTGTCAGTGGTGTATTAAAGTTCCCTACTATGATTGTATTGTTGTTGATCTCTCCTTTGATATCTTCCAGGAGTATTTTTATGAATTTGGGTGCTCCTGCATTGGGTGTATATATGTTTACCAGAGTTATATCTTCTTGTTGTATTGATCCCTTTAGTATTATGAAGTGGCCTTCCTTATCTCTTGTTATGGCCTTCACTTTGAGGTCTATTTTGTCCGATATAAGTATTGCTACCCCAGCTTTCTTTTCCTTTCCATTTGCCTGAAAGATATTTTTCCATCCTTTCACTTTCAGTCTGTGTGAGTCCCTTCTAATGAGGTGGGTTTCTTGTAGACAGCAGTTGTATGGGTCATGTTTTTTTATCCATTCAGCCACTCGATGTCTTTTGGTTGGAGCATTTAGTCCGTTTACGTTTAAAGTTATTATTGAAAGGTACTTGTTTGTAGCCATTTCTGTTTTGGTGTGGCTGTTTTCTTTCTGAGCTTTTTATTTCTTATTTTTATACCAGTCCCTTTAGCATTCCTTGCATTGCTGGCTTGCTGGTGATAAACTCCCTTAGCCTTTTTGGCTGTGAAGCTTCTTATTTCCCCTTCAAGTTTGAATGATAGCCTTGCTGGATAGAGTATTCTTGGATTCAGTCCTTTGCTTTGCATCACTTTGTAAATTTCTGTCCATTCTTTTCTGGCCTGATGTGTTTCTGTTGAGAAATCATTTGACAATCTAATGGGAGATCCCTTGTATGTAACTTTCCGTCTCTCTCTTGCAGCCTGTAAGATTCTCTCTTTGTCCTGAACATTTGCCATGGTAATTATGATGTGTCTTGGTGTGGGTCTTTTCGGGTTCACCTTGTTTGGGACTCTCTGGGCTTGTGTGACTTTTTTCTTCCCCACCTCAGGGAAGTTTTCTGAAATTATTTCTTCTAATAGGCTTTCTAATCCTTGTTCATCCTTCTGTTGTTCTGGTACCCCTATTATTCGTATGTTGTTTCGTTTCATGTTGTCCCAAAGCTCCCTTAGGCTCTCCTCCTGTCTTTTAATTTTTTTCTCCAATTGCAGTACATTTTGGGTGTGTTTTGCTTCCTTGTCTTCTAATTCCCTAACTCGGTCCTCCGCTTCTCCTAGTCTACTGTTGATACTTTCAATGGAGTTTTTCATTGCAGCTATATCACTCTTCATTTCTTCTTGGGTCTTACTGAAGTTGTTGATTTTTTCATCTGTTTCTTCTAGCTTCTTCCATATGTTGTGGATTTTTTCATCTGTTTCTTCTTGCTTCTTGCAGAGGTTGTCGATTTTTTCCTCCATCCGGTTTATGCACTCTAGGACCCTTATTCTGAATTCTTTTTCTGTCATGTTGCATGCCTCTGTATTACTTAGCTTCTTTTCTGGAGAGTCCTCCTTCTCTTTCCTTTGGGGGTTTCTTTGTCTACCCATGTTTGATCTCACTGACATATCTAGACGTTGAGTCATTCAGTGGTTGCTCCCTTGGTGGCAGTGACTCCTTGGTCTGTGGTTGCTCTTCGGGCGGTTTCGGTAGCAGCTGCTCTTCAGTTGGCAGCAGCTCCTCTGGTGGGTGCTGTTCACAGCTGTGGTGGCTCTTCTGGCTGGTGGGGCGAGGTTTCACGTACAGCTGCTGTTCCTCAGCAGAGGGTGTGGTGCTCAGGAGGTTGCTGTTGCTTGGATCTGCTTGACATCAGTTACATTTGACTCTTCTTCTGTTGAGTCCATTCAGGCTGTTACAACAAATACACCACGGACTGGTGGCTTATAAATATTAGCCTGTGTTCCTCCCCGATCTGAAGGCAGAGATGTCCAGGTCAGAGCACCAGCAGATTCCGTGTCTCCAAAAAAACTAGCTTTTAAGTAACAAGAAAACGGTTATAGAAGAAAGTTTAAATTAAAAGAAAAAATTGTTTTTATTTATTCAGGAGTGGGAACATCCTCCATGAAAATGTGTGCCTTGACTGTGGATGGCTGGGTGGCCTTATCACACCTTAGGAATTCAAATGCTTTTTACAATGACAAGAAAGAGAGTTTCATCTCATTTCTCTCCCAGGGTAGATGGCTGTCAACAGAAGGTGGACATCAATAAAAGGAGGGGCTTGCACAATCAATCCAGAAAGTCAGCAATCTATGAATAATACAGAACCAAGTATTTATCTCCTCTGCCACACACCCTCCCTCCCAGCCAGTGAGCAAGATAATTACTCTCAAGTCAAGCTAAGTGCCCCCCAGTCACAGTGGCCCAATGCTGACATACAAAGCATACAAATAATTCTCACTCTGGCATAAAAGTGACAACTTTCTTGGAAGAAAAGCAGATACTGTAAATTTCCCAAAGTCTTCCTGAGACCTTTTTTAAAGTAATTTTTACTTCTTTAGAAAAAGTGCCATGGGAAACCATCTGTAATAAAATGCCCATTCTATAAAATAATTCATCTATACTAATAAAAGGGTAATATGCTAATTAGACTGGGAGGCCTTCCAGATGTTCTTCTGGACAAAGCCATGGTGGCGGGGCCAAGGTAGAGGCGGTTAGAGGCCAAGAGGGGAGGGCAGTTGTGGGTGATCAGGCTGGTGGGGTGCAGGGCCATTGGGGGTAAGCAGACCAGAAGGGGGGCCAGTTGGGGACAAGCAGGCCATCAGTGGGGGTCAGTTGGAGCTGATCAGGACAGCGGGGGGGGGCAGTTTGGAGTGAGCAGGCCAGCAGGGGGACAGTTGGGGATGAGCAGGCCAGTGGGGAGGGAAGGTAGGGGCAATCAGGCCAGCAGGGGGGGCAGTTTGGGGTGATCAGGCTGGTGGGGGGGCATTTGGGGGCAAGCAGGCCAGCAGCGGGTGGGGGGCAGTTGGGAGCGAGCAGACCGGCAGGCAGAGTGGTTAGAGGCAATCAGGCAGGCAGGCAGGCAGGTGAGTGGTTAGGAGCCAGCAGTCCTGGATTGCAAGAGGGATGTCCAACTGCCGGTTTAGGTCCGACCCCTGTAAACTGGCAGTAGAACATCCTTCGAGGGGTCCCAATTTGGAGAGGGTGCAGGCCAGGCTGAGGAACATACCCTCCCCCATGAACGAATTTGGTGCACCAGGCCACTAGTCTATATATATAAAAGCTTAATATGCAAATTGTGCCCCTGGGAGTTCAACTGGGAGACAGGGAGTTCAATTGCTTGCTATGACATGCGCTGATCCCCAGGGGGTGGTGCAGAACAAAGGAAGGCCCCGGCCAGTAGTCAGAAGGTCCTGATCAGCCCTGATCGCCAGCCAGGCCTAGAGACCCTACCCGTGCACGAACTTCATGCACCGGACATCTAGTATCCTATCTAATAAAGTGGTAATATGCTAATTGACCCTCATGCTGTCGCAAAGATGGCAAGAGCCAATAAGGAGAGAATATGCCTATTGACTGCCCTGCCCTCAAAGATGGCAGTGCCCACAGCCAATAAGCTGGGAATATGCTAATTGACTGCCATGCCCTCAAAGATGGCGGCGCCCAGAGCCACAAGATGGTGGTGCCCAGTCCCCTCAGCCCCGCCAGGGTGTCAGGCGTGCGGCAAAGCCAGGCCTGGCCACTCTGCACATCTGCCTCTAGAGCCTCCCAGTTCCCTCAGCCCCGAAGCCACCCAGGGCCAGCCTGAGGCACAGACAAACCTCGGATGGTGGCTGCCTGGCCGCCCGAGGCTCAGGTAACCAGGGTCTGCTGAGGCTTGCCCTGCCGGCAGTGGCAGCAGCAGAGGTGCGATGAGGTGTTGCATTCCCCTGATCACAGGGTCACCTCCTGCCCCTGAGGGCTCCCGAACTCTGAGAGGGGACAGGCTGGGCCCCCCTCCAGTGCATGAATTTTCATGCACCGGGCCTCTAGTTTTTTTAATAAAAGGGGGTCCTTAGTTTTTACAAATGTTTATTAAAGTATTTACAGATAAAATGATATCTGGGATTTGCTTCAAAATCATTCATTGGGAGATAAAGAATGGGTGGAGATATAAATGAAACAAGATTGAACATACTGATAATTGTTGAAGCTGGATGATGGGTATGTGGTCAGTCATTCACCGTAACAGTCTCTCTACTTTTATGTTTGAACTTTTCCATAATAAAGATTTTCCAAAATCCATTATGAAATTGGTAGCATGGTTTGGGGGAGGCTCCTTATAATATGAACCTTATCCAATGGTGTAGGTAGAGCTGCCCCCCTTCCCAATCACCTAGACCAGACCCATCCCCAGGTCTGGGCATATACTACCACCCCCTAGGCCTGGGAGCACAAATCCCAGCAATGTAGTCAGCCCTTCCAAGGACAGCTCCAGGAGAAGTACACAGGCCCTGGCAGCAGACTTGGGAGGTAAAGGGGTGCCAGGTACCTGAAACATGGGCTAGCAGGGGCACACCCCTTGTTCCAGGGGCTGGGCTCCTGGCCCTGTAGGGAGGGGCATGGTTGGAAGAGGACAAAAGTGGGGACTCTAAAGCACGGAGCTCAGGACAGAAATGCCTCTTGCCTGGGTCTAAGAGCAAGACTATACTATCAACTCACTAGTATACAATGTAAGCACTGAAAAATCAAAAACAATTTGAAGGTGCTCAAATCACACTATATGGAAAAAATGTCTACTGGCCTGCCCTTTCATTTTAGGTAATGATGACAAGGGGCCTGTGCCTCACTGTTTCACCATGTGGTTCCAGCCATAAGGAATACATAATACATTTTAAAACATCGACAGACACAAAAAGTAATTGTGGGCATGTGAAGTTTGCTTTGCTTTAACAGAAGAATGGATAAACAAATTGAGGTTCATGCATACAATAGAATATTATTAAGCTGTAAAAAGGAATGAAGTACAAATATATGCTACAATGTGGATGAATCTTGAAAACATTATGCTAAGTGAAAGAAACCAGACACAAAAGGTCAGCTATATGATTTTATTTATATAATATGTCCAATAATAGGTAAATTCATGGAGGTGGAAAACAGATTGATGGTTGTCAGGGGCTGGGATGATGGGGAGACGGGGAGATGGAGAATGACTAATGGGAACAGGGTTTCGGAGTGATGAAAATATTTTGGAACTAAAGAGTTGATGGATGCACAAAATTGTGATTGTCACTGAATTGCTCACTTTTAAATGGTTAGTTTTATGTAAATTTCACCTCAATTAAAGAATGACAATATAAGTTAGAATATGAGATGTGCTACCATAGAATATAAGAGAAGGTATCAGTGCAATCAAGAAAGCGCTTAGGAAACCTTAACTAAATGCAAAATGAGGCTGTCTAGTTTCAACTGCAAGGGCCCTCTCTGCCCCTTCTCTGATGCTTTGGTCAAATAGGACTCCACCTTTTCCCCCTTTAGACAGAGTCCACAGATTAAACACATTCTCTCCCTTTCCTCTTTTTATTTTTCTCATTTTTATTAAGAAATACCTCAGACTTACACAAAGATATAGGGAATAATACTATGAACATCTATGTATGTGCCGCCAAGCTTTAGATATGTAACATTACATTTCTTAAGTTGAAGCCCACTGTTGAAGCCTCCTCAGCAAGATCCCCTTCCCTTTCTTTCTCCAAGACATAACCATCATCCTAAATGAAGTGTTTTATCTTTCCCACACATGCTGTTGCACTTGCCACATTGGTACACAGCTCCCATGAGCATGCTTTTTACTCCAGATACTTGTATCCACAATCAATGTATGGTGATCAGTTTGCATGGTTTTAGACTTCATGTACATGGTATTATGTTTGTATCCTTCTGGAACCAGCTTTCCCCCCTTATGCATTTTTCTGCTGCCATCACCCACTCTCAGCCTCCCTACCTCTCAGCCCCCGTGAGTTCTGGTCTCCGCAGTCCAGCCCTTGCCATCCTGTTCAGTTTACCTGCAACAGTTCCAAGCCAGTGAGTTAAGGCAGGTCCTACCTTGGGTGAGTCGCAGCCTCTTCCCCTGTGGCTTTAATAGTGCTTCTCATACCTTTAAACTAGTGCAGGGGTCCTCAAACTACAGCCCGTGGGCCACATGCAAATACAAATATTGTATTTGTTCCCGTTTTGTTTTTTTTACTTCAAAATAAGATATGTGCGGTGTGCATAGAAATTTGTTCATAGTTTTTTTTTAAACTATAGTCTGGCCATCCAACGGTCTGAGGGACAGTGAACTGGCCGCCTGAACTAGTGCTTCTCAAGCCTGCACTGCATCAGAATCCCCTGCAGAGCCTGCTAAACACAGGCTGCTGGGCTACCCTTAGAGTTTCTGATTGAGTAGGTCTTGGGTGGAGCCCCAGAATTCCTGGGTGATGCTCATGATGCTGTTTTGGGGATCGAACTATGAGAACCACTGTTCCAAATCAATGTCTGGGCCCAGGCTCAGCAGCACCATCTGGCCTCCAGGCATGCTGGGCCACCTATGAGGTTTCCTTCGAAACTGTTCTAGAGCCCCTCTGTCTAGCAGACATATAATGCAAGTCACGTGTAATTTTAACTTTTCTAGTAGCTGCGTCAAAAAAGAAACTGGCAAAATTCATTTTAATAGTATATTTTAATTCAATATGTTATCATTTAAACAGGTAATCAGTATACAGTTTATTAGTGAGAGCGGTGACACCTTTTATAGTGAAGCACATCTCAAATCAGACAGAGCAGCTCTAAAGGCTTGACATCAAAAATTGTTTCCAACTCGACCTTTTAATTTATTTTGGACTGCCATAAAATAATTTAAAGCAGGCGTACAAAATGGTGGAAAGTAATACCTTTCAAAACAAAGAGGTAAGAGATATGAGTTGGGATTATTTATCTAACTGAACTCTGCCTGCATTTCAGTTTATTAATTGAAACAAACTTATTTTAATTAAAACAAATGCTGTCAAATATAGCTATAAGAAATAAAAGATGTCATTGGATAGCACTTTTTGGGTGATGAAGTTTGAAATGATATGAGTGTTTAATACAATTAACATGGATTTATGAAAATGAAAAGCCTAAGAAGAGTGAACAAGAAATTCTTTCTTCTTTATCTTCTATTTCTCCAAACTGCAAGATGAAATGAGAGAAAAGTAACACTTACAAGGCATTAACCAGCTCCAATGACGTTCTAAATCTAAGAAAATAGCCCTGTGTGTACCTGCTGCATTTGTGCGCTATATCCCAACGAGGAGAGAACACCACGCTTCCCTCTTGTAACCTGCCTTGCAGATCATTTGATTCTGTCCAAGAGAGCTATTGTGACATTTGGTCCACACTAAAATGCCTTGATATTTGGTTCTGTCCAGAACGCCCATGCTTAGGAAGCATCCTGGGTTCAAAAAGCCCATAATGTTTATATACACTTCTGATTTATAGGATTAATACATAAAAATATAAAGTTTTATTGGTCCAATAATTGTATTCTGGCCTTATTGCCAATAGTAACCTTTCTTGCCTCAGTAGCCTCGCTTGCAATGGCACATGGGGTTAGGTAGACAGCTCAGGGCTCCAATCTTGCAGAAAAGCATAATTTAAATATCAAGGACCTTCTGGCATAGACCAAATGTCTCTGTGGACTTTTGGGCAGGACCACATATCTGCTAATTGTTACCTGCACCTTTGGGTATAGGATGCTTCTATAACCCATGGCTTCAATTGTGATCATGCCAACTTGTCTCCCTCTTGCCTAGCACCCCAAATGCCTTTTCTTTCCCTTGAGAGCCCACACTGGTATTTAAATAAATCTCTCCACCTTAAAAGCCTGTGCTCATTCTATAAGTGACACTCCCAGACCCTCAGTTTCCATATCACCCATATAAGAGGCTATTATAAAACATGCAGCTATGAAAGTGCCATAAAAGAGAGAAAGTTATTCATTTAAATATAGTCAAAGATAAGATAAACCTTGAGACTTAATTATCAATTCAGTGATTAACAATAATCATACTATGACTAAGCTTCTTTTCTTTTGACTGTCACATGAAATACAAAAATCTACAACCAAAAGTTTAGGTATTAATCATTAAATGTGGTCCTACTTGAAATTGTTATCATTTTGCTATTTGTAAGTCGTCCTTGTCTCCTAGTTCTTATAGGAGACGAATTTCTTTTTTTAAACTTTATTTTTGTTGTTGACATGATTACAGATGCCACCATTTACCACCCCCCTTTGCCCACCTCCACCCAGTCCCTGCCCCCACTTCTCTCTGGCCATCCCCACCTGTTTGCTGTGTCTGTGGGTTAGGCATATATGTTCTTTGGCTAATCATTTCACCTTCTTTCATCTAGTCCTTTCCACCCCCCTCCTGTCTGACAGCTGTCAGTCTGTTCCATGTATCCATGCCTCTGCTTCTATTTTGTCAGTTTATTTTGTTTATTAGATTCCACATGTAAGTGAGATCATATGGTATTTGTCTTTCTCTAACTGGCTTATTTCACTTAGTATAATAATCAGACTGCATTTCTATGGCCAAGCAATGAAGGCCCAACCACACAGCCCAGCTACTTTAGCTGCTGCATCTAGTAACTGCTTTCTAAACAAATATTGGCCTTATGTACCGATTTCCTTAGTCTTTACACATAGAGGACAGAAGACCTCACGAGAACAAATGAGTAGCCATGAAGTATAGTTCAGTACATAATGTGTTTTATATTACTAGGTGTGTGAGTAGTCTATTAACATTCTAAGTAGTTAAATTTGAATTTCAAAACTAATTTTAAACAACATTTTAAAATTAATTTACTGGGAGAATTAAAAAAAAAAAAATAAAGCTGTCAGTAACAGGTAAATGCCAGGAATGGTTGGGTGATATTCAAAGCGACACACAGATACCTGGATTTGCTGGCTCTGCTCTCTGCAGGATCCACAGCCATTTCAGGTCCTTCCTGTTTTTGGTTCAAGTCCTTGCTGTCTTCCTTACTTTCAGCACCCTCGGCCCCTTCTTTGGTTGTTTCTTTAGTGAAGAATAAGACAGACTTTGGGATCAGACATTCCCAGAAGAAAATCCCAGTTCATAATGAACGGGTCACACATAAACCCTCAGGAGAAGCAGGAGGATGGAAGTAACTAGGAGAAGACGAGCTGGGCACCTTCCTGCTAGTTGCGGCAACACCCCCGTGGCCCGCACATTTCTGCTGCTCAATTGTTTGCACGGTGACGTTACTTCCCTTTTTGTAGTAAACCTGTGCTGCTGGTGGCTTCTGGCCTTGCGGAGAAAAAGGGATCTGAACAGCCAGGGTATTCTGTATGTTCTAGTCAGAACTGTCTTGGGGAAATAGTTTTGCCTCCGCGACAAATTCTGTGTGAAGCTCATTAGCCCCTCACCCCCCCGAATCTTTCATTTTTACAAAGTCCAGGGATCAGTTCTCAAAGTGTGGGGACCAAGCCTGTAAGAATGTTGACACCTTCAGCAGCCAAGAGCCAGCACCAGGCATGCGGTTTGCTGGTGCCCTTCCTTCCGTTCCCCTCCCCCCCCTTCCTCCCGGCTCCCTCCTGAGCCCCTGCCCCTGGGAAGTCGGACCTGGGTCTGTGGGCCTGAACTGCACTGATGAGCTCCGCTGTCTTTGTGGAGGCGGTCGGGAGAGGGCACAGCGGAGGGAGGGCGGGTGGGAGAGGGCACAGCGGAGGGCGGGCGGGAGAGAGCAAAGGACTTTTGGGGGGGGCGGGGGGCGGGGAAGCCATAATGGGGTTGGGCTTCTCCTGGGCCTGCAGTGTGTTGAGGGCCCGGCCCACCCGAGTGAGCATGACCTCCGCTGCGCCAGCTGTGCCCACCACCTGCTCACAGGCGGCCCGCCCCCGCCGTGCCCCGCCCCCGCCGTGCCCCGCCCCCGCCGTGCCCCGCCCCCGCCGTGCCCCGCCCCCGCCGTGCCCCGCCCCCGCCGTGCCCCGCCCCCGCCGTGCCCCGCCCCCGCCGTGCCCCGCCCCCGCCGTGCCCCGCCCCCGCCGTGCCCCGCCCCCGCCGTGCCCCGCCCCCGCCGTGCCCCGCCCCCGCCGTGCCCCGCCCCCGCCGTGCCCCGCCCCCGCCGTGCCCCGCCCCCGCCGTGCCCCGCCCCCGCCGTGCCCCGCCCCCGCCGTGCCCCGCCCCCCGCCCCTCCGTCCCCCCCACCTCGCGACCCGACCGGACCTTATCCCCTATCCGCTCCCCAGATTCTCACCCTGGGGGGCTTCGGCCTCCTGCGTGGGCTCCTCCTTCCCTTCCTCCGCCATCTCCCCAGCCGCAGACTCCTCCTCCACCTTGGCCTCGGGCTCTGGGGCCAGGAAGCCCTCTCTAGAGCCTAGGGCTCTGTCGCCAAGGCCCTCGGGCAGCACAGCTGAAGCCCCCTCCCCAGAGGCATCTGGCTCCGAGAGCACGCGGACCTGGGCCGCCTGACCTGGCAGGTGATGTCTGGGCAGAACGACACTGCGAACGGCGTTGGGGCGCAGGAAGACGTGGTCGTTGTTGGACAGATCGCGCAGCATTCCGCGCACCAGGTCCAGGAACATCATGTGGAAGCCCGCCAAGGGTAACAGGTTGGTGGGGTCCAGCAGTAGGTTGTGGGGTCGCACCACGATCTCCTCGTCCTCCTCGTCCTCGTCCTCCTCGTCCTCCTCGTCCTCCTCGTCCTCCTCGTCCTCCTCGTCCTCCTCGTCCTCCTCGTCCTCCTCCTCCTTCGCCTCCTCCTTCGCCTCCTCCTTCACCTCCTCCTCTTTATCCTCCTCCTCCTCCTCCTCCTCAGCGGGGCCAATGTCAGGATCCTCTTCACGGGCACCTCCCTCGGGGTCTCCCACTGCCCCGGCCTCCTCCCTCAGGCTCTCTATGGCCGCTGAGATTTCTGCTGCCACCATGGCGGCGGCTGCGTCCCCCCCGCCCCCCTGGGGCATGGAGTTGAAGATCAGGGCATCTTGATCTCCATCTGCCCCTATCCAGGCCCCCGCCATTCGCACGGGACTCTCCCGGCCCCCTGGGGCCGGGTTCCCATCGTCACTATCGGACATAACAGCGAACAGTACCTCCTCCGGCAGCGAACGGCTCTGGTGTCGACTGCCAAGATGGCGGCCGGGAGCGGAGGCCGTTGACAGGGCCCGCGAGAAGGGGCGGGGCGGAGGAGGAACTGGCTGTCCACTGGCTAACGGCCTCTGATGGGCAGGTGCGGACGGCCAACCCACCCACCAAGGCTTCGCCACACCACGGGGGCGGGGGGGGGGGCACGAGCGTCAACAAAGGGCCGCGCCTGGGCCTTACAAGCTCCAAGCTCATTGGCTGGGAAGGGAGGATTGACATGCCCTGTGTCCAATGGCAAAGGCCCTTAGCTTCTAGGATGGCTCACAATCAGCTCTCTTTTCTACGAGGCCTTAGGGTTCTGAGCTACCTTCAAGTCCACACAAGTCCTGTTCTTTCAATGTTGCAATTGTCTGAAATCTATAGTGCAGCAATTTTCAACAGTGCCATAAGAACTTTAAAAACATGCAATACCTGACTAGTTAGGGGCACTGATCTCTTTTCCCATTTAAAAAAAAATTGACAGCCGTAACCGGTTTGGCTCAGTGGATAGAGCGTCGGCCTGCGGACTGAAAGGTCCCACGTTCCGGTCAAGGGCATGTACCTTGGTTGCGGGCACATCCCCAGTGGGGTGTGTGCAGGAGGCAGCTGATCGATGCTTCTCTCTCATCGATGTTTCTAACTCTCTATCTCTCTCCCTTCCTCTCTGTAAAAAATCAATAAAATACATTTTAAAAAATAATAAAAATATTGACAATGGGAGATATTTGTAATACTATCAACAATAAAAATATATTTAAAAAATTGATGACAGCCAACACCAGGGGCCCCCAAACTTTTTAAACAGGGGGCCAGTTCACTGTCCCTCAGTCCGTTGTAGGGCCAAACTATAGTTTAAAAAAAAACTATGAACAAATTCCTATGCACACTGCTCATATCTTATTTTGAAGTAAAAAAACAAAACGGGAACAAATACAATATTTGTATTTGCATGTGGCCCACGAGCCGTAGTTTGAGGACCCCTGGCCAACACACTAGCTGTTATTGTGAATGAATCAATATTGTACCTAGTTTTCTTAAATCAGTAATAAATATGTTTTTTGGTGTGCCACAGAATTTAAATAATTAGTTTATGTGTGTCATGAGATGAAAAAGGTTGAAAATCACTGCTGTAAAGGACAGAGAGTAAAAATTTTGGGTTTGGTAACTCAGAGGTACATTTGAAACCACTATGTAGATACTCATTTAACAACAGAGAAAACAAATGTCCACAACTATTTTATTCTTGAAACTAAAAATATAATGCTAATTGAATACAATATTTATAATAAAGGTCTATTAATAAGAAGAGTGTAAGTCTTTTGGGAGAATAACATTTTGCTTAATTGGGGTTCAAAGTTAGTGATATCTATCAAAATTGATTGCATATGTTCATCTGTTGAACTGTAATGAGGTTTTACATAATTTATCTTTTAAAAAATATGGCGAGTGTTTTTTAAAGGGTTTAAAAATCATGCTCAATTGCATACAGCTATTTCTCATTTATATAATAGATGCATTTTCATCTGCTTGAGTACAGCAAAGGGTTAGAATCTGAATCAATTTATGACTTCAGAGATGTGCTATTTCAAAAGTGTACTCCGTAGAATTTACTTAACTGCTTCTACCACTGATCCTTTAAATAAGCAAAGCAGATGATATCATTCCTTGAATTTGTTTTTAAACACTAGCATTTTAATTGAAATACAGGTATAAATCAGAAATTCCTGGTACAGTGCCTGCACTTAGTCTTATTTAATATAGGAATTGGATGTACAATGAAAAAATTATCATTTTCTTTATCCTTGGAGCAGAGGGAAGGAGAGAAAGGAGAGCTGGAAATATGGTTGCAGTATTTAAGAGCTGAATAAGAGAACAATAAATCTTTCATAATGCCAACAACAACTGCACAATGAAGAACAACCTTGTATCTCATCAATTTTATAATTCATGCTCTATCAGAAGTTAGGTTCCCCTCTATGTATCTCAATTAATTCAAACCCCACACCCTCCAAAATACAAAGACAATTTAATTGGTATTCCCTAAGTAGAAGATCAAACATCAAAGGGAAGTCCTCCTTCTGACATCTATTGATATGATTTCACCAAAGTTGAAATCTAACAATTGAAAATGAAATATCTTGGCCAAGTAAGAAACTTCAGTTGTTAGTGGTATTACCCCACTGTATTACATATTAAATCAAACCTAGCATTAAATATGCTTGCACAATTATGCTGTGAATTATATAGTAGTGATGATGCTAGTGAAAAAGGACTATCATTAACCCAAGAAGAATAAGGGGGGGAATGTGAAAACAAGTAGGAAGCCAACAAAAAGTTGGTCATTTTCTGATGAGGAAAGGTAATTTTAAATATAGAAATATAAAAGGGGAAATATTACCTTAATCCTTCTAGCCTATCTAATAAAAGACAAAGATGCAAATTGACTGTACCTTTGCTACGCCCACCAGCCAATCAGAGCAATATGCAAATTAACCGCCAACAAAGATGGCATCTAATTTGCATACAGTAGGCAGGGCAGGACAGTGGGAACCGCCATCCAGGCAGGGCTCAGGCGGGTCACGGCAATCGTGGGAGCCCAGCCCCGTGTGCAGCCCCGGCTGGCGCGGGGCTCAGGAGCTGCGATCAGCAAAGCAGGACTGGGGATTGGTGAATGGGCGCAAGGCAGACCTCCTGGTCCTTCCCCTCAGCCGGCAGGCTCCTATCAATCTTCAGTTTCTACTGAAAGGAATGTGGCGCCTCCACTGCGCAGCCTCCCAGGACTCGGACTCGCAGGCTTCGGAGTGGAGACTTCAACAAGGACTTCAGCGCCTGCTCAGGGGAATAACCGCCACCTCCCTACTCCACAGCTGCTTCTGTGTCTGCAAGAAACTGCGCATGCTCCTCCCTGTGACATGGGCGGGGCCAGAGCCTGAGTTGAGCGGTTCCACGATAGTGATAGCAGCTGGACCAGTGCAGGGATGGAGGGAGGGAGGGCGGGGAAGGAGCAAGGGGGAAGCCCTGGTTCCCTGCTCCTCCTCCCACAGGCATGGCCCTTGCTGCTATGATGATAAAAGGAGTTGTGTTTTTCTAACTGTCTGGGTAAAGGAAACAAGTGTCTGTTGACTTCTGATCTTACTCTCAGAGCTGCCAGTTAATCCCTCTGGATGCATCATATCCAGCCTCCAAAGGATCCGAGGGGCGGGATCAACCTTTGTTCCATAGTTGAGGAAACTGACCAATAAACACATGTGTCTCATGCCTCAGTGTCAACTCCCGCAGAAATCTCCGGGTAATGACTCAGATTCTATATCTAAGGGTATATTTTCTTCTGTTTTCATGTTTAATTCAATAAATAATACAATAAAGAATAAAATGAGTTCAGAGGGCTCAGCATTGTATTCCCAGAGCCTTTGGTCCCACGCAAACCGCAGAGCTCAGTTATCCTGAGATGAAAGGAAAGGAAAGAGAAACGTGAAAGGTTTCCCGGCTCAGTCACAGAGACATCTCATAACCACATATTAAGGACACGACATTAGCTTAGGGGTGGAAAGGACACAAATGGAATAGAAGATGGAGCCATTTGTAGTGAGCAGGCTAGCATGGGGGCAGTTGGGGGCAAGCAGGCCAGCAGGGGGGGCAGTTAGGGGCAAGCAGGCCGGCGGGTGGGGGGGGGTAGTTGGGGTGAGCGCACTGGTACAGGGGACAGTTGGGGGTGATCAGGCTGGCGGGGGGGAGGTGGCAAGTTAGGGGCAAGCAGACAGGCAGGTGAGTGGTTAGGAGCCAGCAGTCCCAGATTGTGAGAAGGATGTCCGACTGTCAGTTTAGGCCCGATTGCTGTAAACTGGCAGTAGGACATCCTTCCAGGGGTCCCTGATTGGTGAGAGTGCAGGCTGGGCTGAGGGACACTCCCCCTTCCCCCGAGTGCACAAATTTTTGTGCACCGGGCCACTAGTATGTTAATAATATGAAACATTTTATATATCAGATGAGAACAGAATTAAGTAATTCAACTCTACTGCAGCATCATAAATATCCTGTTCCCTCACTCACCACTGATGGCCTGCCTCACAGCTCACCTGCACTGCAGCTACCCCACATAAACGCCTTGATTACACAAAGTCCTTTGTCAGATTAGGCCAGTTTCCAGGGCACTGGCTTCTCATCTCACTCAGGCTTATGTCAAAGATGTAAATTTTGGCACAGGTGCCCAAGCCTCAGTGTTTCAAGGTATAGACCTTTTAGCTGATGCTGTACCATTGCTATAGGGCCAAAGAGAAGAACAGTTATTATTAAACAGAGTTTGGGCAGTCCCAAAGTAACAAAAGAAAGTGTGATATTTGCAAAGTCCATTGCCTTAAGAGATCAATGTAAAAATATTGGTGCTAAACTTGTTCAAGCTGTTGCCAATAATACAAATGAAGATGCTGGGAATGGCACTACCACTACTACTGTACTGGCACACTATCTTGCCAAGGAAGGCTCTGAGAATATCAGTGACTGTGCTAATCCAGTGGAGATCAGGAGAGATGTGATGTTAGCTGTTGGTGCTATAATTTCTAAACTTAAAAAGCAGTCTAAACCTGTGACAATCCCTGAAGAAATAGCTCAGATTGCTACACTTTCTGCAAACAGAGACAAAGAAATTGGCAACATCATTTCTGATGTGATGAAAAAGGTTGGAAGAAAGGGTGTCATCACAGTAAAGGATGGTAAAACGCTGAATGATGAATTAGAAATTATTGACGACATGAAGTTTGATGTGGGTTATATTTCTCCATACTTTATTAATACACCAAAAAGTCAAAAAAGTGAATTCTAAGATGCCTATGTTATATCTAGGGAAAAGAAAATTTCTAGTATTCAGACAATTTGTACCTGCTCTTGAAACTCCCAATGCTCACCATGAGCCCTTAGTCATAATTGCTGAAGATGTTGATGGAGAAGCTCTACGTACACTCATTTTGAATAGACTAAGAGTTGGCCTTCACGTTGTAGCAGTCAAAGCTCCAGGCTTGGGTGACAATAGAAAGAACCAGCTTAAAGTCATGTCTATTGATATTGGTGGAGCAGTGTTTGGAGAAGAAGGATTGACTCGAAATCTTAAAGATGTTCAGTTTCATGACTTGGGAAAAGTTGGAGAGGTCATTGTGATCAAAGGTGATGCCATGCTCTTGAAAGGAAAAGGTAACAAGGCTCAAATAGGGGAAAACATACTCAAGAAATCATTGACCAGTTAAATATCACAACTAATGAATATGAAAAGGGAAAACCTATTTGAATGTCTGGTAAAACTCTCAGATGGAGTAGCTGGGCTGAAGGTTGGTGGGACAAGTGATGTTGAAGTGAATGAAAAGAAAGAATAACAGATGTGTGCCCTCAATGCTACATAAGCTGCTGTTGCAGAAGGCATTGTTCCTGGAAGGGCTTGTGCCCTGCTTTGGTGCATCTGGCCTTGGACTCATTAATTCCAGCTAATGAAGGTTTTAAAAATTGGTATAGAAGTTATTTATAAAGCATTCAAAAATTCTGCAATGACTATTGCTAAGAATGCAGGTGTCAAGGGATCACTGATAGTTGAGAAAATTATGCAAGGTTCCTCAGAAGTTAGTTATGATACTATGCTTGGAGATTGTGAATTTGGTGGGAAAGGAATAATTGATCCAACAAAGGCTATAAGAACTGCTTTATTGGACACTGCTGGAGTGGCCTCTCTGTTAACAACAGCAGAAGCTTTAGTCACAGAAATTCCTAAAGAAGAGAAAGACCCTGGAATGCATGAGAATGGGAGGTGGTATGAGAAATGGCATGTTCTAATCCTAGAATAGTGCTTTACCATCATTAATGAGAACTGTGAAAGGAAGCTCAAGGCAGTGCTCCTCACCTATAACTTCAGAGAAGTAGGTTGAAGGAAATGACTGAAGACAAGGCTGGCTGATGCTTAAGAAAATTACTATAACCATCAGCTACTGCTTTCAGTTGACAATGTACAATGGTCTACTGCTGTCATTGTCCATGCCTCCCGATAATTTTTGTATTTTTGTTTTATTTATTTAATTTTTCATTTTCAATTACAGTTGATATACATCATTACATTAGTTTTAGGTATGCACCCCAGTGACCAGAAATTATATAATTTAATACTTAATCATCCCAATAAATCCTGAAACCATCCAGCACCACACCTAGTTATTAGACTATTATTGACTACATTTTCTATGCTGTACTATATATACCCATGACTATTCTGTAACAACCAATTTGTACTTCGTAATCTCTTCACCTTTTTCACCCATCCTCCCAATCCCCCTCCCATGTAGCAACCAACAAAAAGTCCTCTGTATATATGAGTCTTTCTGTTCTGCTTGTTCATTTTGTTTGTAGATTCAACTGTTGACAGATAGGTATTTATTGCCATCTTATTGTTCATATTTTTATCTTCTTAAATAAGACTCTTTAACATTTCATATAATACTGGTTTGGTGGTGATGAACTTTAGATTTTTCATGCATGTAAAGCTCTTTATCTGTCCTTCAATTCTAAATGATACTTTGTAGGGTAATATTCATTGTAGGTCCTTGATTTTCATCACTGTGAATATCTCTTGCCATTCCCTTCTGGGCAGCAAAGTTTCTTTTGAAAAATAAGCTAACAGTCTTATGGTAGTTCCCTTGTAGGTAACTTACTGCTTTTCTCTTGCTGCTTTTAAGATTCTCTGTTTGTTTTTTCCCTTTTGCATTTTAATTATGAAGTGTTTTGGTGTGGGCCCCTTGGGTTCATCTTGTTTGGGACTCTGGGCTTCCTGGATGTGTATGTCTGTTTCCTTTACTAAGTTAGGGAAATTTTCTGTCATTATTTTTTCAAACACGTTTTCAATTTTTTGCTTTCTCTCTTCTCCTTCTGGCACCCCCATGATGCAAATATTGGTATGCTTGAAGTTGTACCAGAGTTTCCTTACACTATCTTCATTTTTAAAAATTCCTCTTTCTTTTGCTGGTCTGATTAGGTGTTTTGTTTGTTTGTTTGCTTCCTCATATTTCAAATTGCTGATTTGATTCTTAGCATCACCTATTCTGTTGATTCACAGTAAATTATTCTTTATTTCAGTTAGTGTACCCTCCATTTATGACTGGTTCTTTTTTATACTGTTGTTCTCACTAAGTTCCTTGAGCATCCTTATAACCAGTGTTTGAACTCTGCATCTATTAGATTGATTGTCTCAATTTTGTTTCATTTTTTTCCTGAAGTTTTGGTCTGTTCTTTCATTTGGGCCATGTTTCTTTGTCTCCTCATTTTGGCCACCTCCCTGTGTTTGTTTCTATGTACTAGGTAGAGCTGCTGCATCTTCCAGGCTTGGTAGTGTGGCCTAATATAGTAGACATCCTGTAGGATCTAGTGGCACAGCCTCCCCAATCACCAGAGCTGGACACTCAAGGTGCATACCTGTGTGGTCTGTATACACTCTTATAGCAACTTGATGTCAATGGGAAGGATTTACCCAGGCCAAGGTCAGTCACTGCCTGTGTTCTGCCCAGGACCACCAGGCATAAGCTACAAAGTGATCTGCAGATGGATGCTTCTTGTGTTGGGCTTGGAAGTAGCCAGGTGAGGCCAAGCTGTGAACCATGGTTGGCTGCTCCCAGTGCTGGGCCTGGAGCCACTTAGCAAGAGGTATGGGGCTTGCTGAGGCCAGATGATGCTTATTTGAGAGATTTTTGTAAAATCTGAAACATGAGCCAAGACAGGCCATTCCTATGGTAAAGCCACTGGAAACAGCTTGGGTGGGCTCCAAAGGTGGGTGAGGCAGGATCTCAGGGAATAATCACGTGGGGGCAGACAGTGTGATCAGGTTGATGGAGTCTCATATGGCCCCCGCCTGCTGGTTCTGTAGGGGAAGGGCTCATCAAAGAACAGTGGCTTCTGCCTAAACTTCTGTCTGGGAGAAAGCTGTCCCTCCAGCTCTTGCCCTAATGCCAAACAATTCAGTTTCTCCCCATATGTCTCTGGTGCCTTTCAAGCTGCTATCCCCACACTGGAGCTAAGAGCAAGTGAGTTCAAGTAAATCTGTACAGGGGCCCTTTAAGAGGAAGTGTCTGGGACTCCAGTAGCCTCAGCCTCCCTCAGCCTCAATTCCCACTGGTTTTTACAGTCAGAAGTTATGGGGACTTCTCTTCCTGGGACTGGAACCCTGGGCTGGGGGGCCTGGTGTGGGACTGGAACACCTCACTCCTCAGAGGGGACCTCCACAGTCAAGATATCCTTCCTGATTCTTATCCAACACATGTCAGTGTAGAACCAACCTGTTCCATGCCTCCACCCTTCCTACCAGTCTTGATGTGGCTTCTCCTTTAATTCCCTAGTTGTAGGCCTTCCATTCAGCTCTATTTCAGGTGGTTCTGAATTATGATTATTCTGTAGTTTAGTTGTAATTTTGATGTGGTTGTGAGAGGAAGCATTTTCTACCTATTCCACCATCTTGACTGGAAATCTTAGTTTGTATTTTTGAATAAAAATACATTTGTATATTCCCAATAAATGCAAGAGTCATATACCAATGAACTGTTTTCAGTTTAAATCAGTGAGTCATTTTTACTACTATAATGTTAAAATCAGGATTTTAGTGCTTGCCATCACCTGATGAGAAGTTAAGAAGCAGTCGTTCTGTGGAGAGTAAGAATACTTGTGTAAAAAATAGAGAAATATCCAATTATGTGAAACTTTGTGTAATAAAATTTGTTTAAAGTTAAAAAAACAAATAAAATATAAACCAGCTCTTCACCACAGTGTAAGATTTACATGCTTCTGTACAAGGATACGTGATTTAAAATTGCTGCTGCCCTGCCAAGTAATTTCCGTCCCTACCTAGTTCCTACTACAATACTGGTGGTTCCAGTAGTTTTATGAAAATAAATCATTTTTAAATATAAAGCATTTAAAAAGACAAATCAAAATGCCTCAGTAACTTTGTATTCAAATCAAATTTTATCTATTTAAATGTTACATTTTTCTTCCCACTAATAAGCCTTTATTTTACTCAAACTGAGCAATAAATTTTCCATTCTGAAGTATCTTCTTTGCCCAATTAATTCAAAGGAAAACACCAAAATAATTAGTAAACAAAAATGTAGGGTTTTTAAAAATATATTTTTTACTGATTTTCAGAGAGAAAGGGAGAGAGAGAGAAACATCAATGATGAGAGAGTATCATTGATCAGCTGCCACCTGCACACCCCCTACTGGGGATCAAGCCCACAACCTGGGCATGTGCCCTGTTTGGGAATTGAATCGAGACCTCTTGATTCATAGGTTGACGCTCAACCACTGAGCCACACCAACCGGGCTAACACACCCTTTTTATTTGTTTTGAAATATTAAAGTTTAAAAGTGTTTAAAGTTTGTAATTCCTAGTAGGAGAACATTATCTGAATGAACATTCTAATGGAAAATCACTATAAAATATTACAGCTCTATGTTGGGCAGAGAGGTAAGGATTCTCTTCAAAGCTTTCTTCATGAGAAGTTCAGAGGTACACTGGTTTGTATTTTGCAACATCCATTTGGGAGATTTAGGTTGCTTTTCCTCCAGCAAGGATCTTATTTGTAAGAAGGGCATTACACTTGACCGCCAAATTTGGCTGACAAGTTACTGATGAGATTAACAACCTCTGGGTTGCTCTGATATTTTGACATATTTGCCAGGTTCTGGGCCACATCCTGAAAGGCCACTATAACTTCTGGATCCTGCATGGATTCAATAACCTCTGGATCACACATAATTTCATTGAGCCCAGGCATTCCTACTATTCAGGCATGCCTCTTCCCAATCCAGGCATTCCTCCAGAAAAAAATTACCAGGCATTCTTCAAGGAAAGCTAGCTGGAAATGAGCCATACAGAGCTCCTGATTGTCCTCTGGCTTCTTCCTCCCTCTTGGCTCTCTCATTTTGTTAGGAGTCTTCTTAACCCTTTCCATTCTTTCTTTGACCTCTCACTCTTCAGGTTTCCACTCATATTTCCTCCAATGTTCTGCAATTTTCTGGACCCTTGGTTGAACTCCTTTCATCATTGCACTAGCATCTTCATAATCCAATTTACACACAAGGTCAATATAATGGACTGCTTCTTCCCAGTGGTCCAGAAGTCTGTGTGCTCTGCCTCGCCATTTGCAAGGCTGAGCTAAATAACGATTTATTTCAATAACTCTGTCAGTCTCCAACGGCAGCAGCTGGCTTCTGTAATTTGATGAAGACACTGGCTGTCTTGGCATACAGAATGGCCAAGTGAGGATTCAGCTTGATGGCATCTGTGAACAAGTCAATGGCTTTCTGTAGTTCACCATTACTTAGGGCATCAATGGCAGCCACACTTTTATCATTTGCCTGATCCATCATGGCCTTCAGTTATCTCTACACTTCCATCTCTCATTTCTTGAGAGGCATCAGAATTGGGTTCAATCACACCTTCATGGTCATTTCCGAGATCATTTTTCTCACTTAATGTTTCCTCTGATTTTACATTTTCTGCTACCTTCTTACTATCTGTTTTTTCCTTCTTAATATTTTCCTCTGATTTAGTTTTATGAGTAACAGGTAGTACTTTACACCTCCCCATGCTGCGCATCCACTCCCCCAAGAAGGCATTTCCTCAGTATGCAGAATGCTTGGATCCTGCTTACACATTTACACCCAGGCCCAAAGCTCCGTCACTTTGCACAGGTCTATGGTCATGAAGCTGAGGAAGGCCACAGGTGAGGCTGAGGCTTCAGCCTATTTCCAGGCTGCAGCACTAGCTCTATGTGACCATGTAGAAGGGGTTTACATACTTTATCTTGCAAATATCTTTTTCACACAGATGTTGGCAAATATTGATATCAATCCAGGAGCTAGGTATTTCCAAGCATATGTTTTTTAAAATTTTATTTTTCAATTACAGTTTACATTCAATATTATTTGTTATTAGTTTAAAGTGCACAGCATAGTGGTTAGATCATGTAAAATATATTTTACAAAGTGTTCCTCCTGATATTTCCACTACCCACCTGACACCATACATAGTTATTACAATATTTTGACTCTGTTCCCTATGCTGTGTTTTATATTCTCATGACTATTTTGTAACTATCAATCTCCACTTCTTAATCCTTTTTCCTATTTCACCCAGTCCCCTTCTGGCAACTATGAATCTGTTCTCTGTATTTATGAGTTTATTTCTGTTCTGTTTGTTTGTTTGTTTGTTTTGTACTTTAGATTCAACATGTAAATGAAATCATATATTTATCTTTCGCTGACTGACTTATCTCACTTAACACAAGCATGTGATTTTAATTGAGCATATTTATATCTTGGAAAAAATTTATAGAATTCTGTTAGATTTTTCTCTCAATATTTGCCTTTTAGCATGTCATTATATTATAGACTAGAGGCCTAGTGCACGAAATTCATGCATGGGTGTGGTCCCTAGGCCTGGCCAGTGATCGAAGCGTGAGCGTCTGGTATGGAAGGGCAGGTCTCAGCTGACCTCTAGGCCCTGGGCAGCACCTGGGCCCCTGGGCCCCCACGTGCCCCCCTTTGCCTGAGTCCTGGCACCCAAGTCCCCACATGGAGATGCAGTGAACACAGCTGGACGCTGTGGGCTGGGGCGCAGCGTGGGCCTCTGGGCCGCCCAGCGGCTCTGCACAGAAGCCAGGCGGGCAGCTCACTCTCTCTTGGCCAGCCTCGCAGACTGGCTCCTGCGCAAACCCACCAGGAGTCCGACCAGCCCCTGTGGTCCCAGCAGCTGTGGCCTGGCTCACCCAGAAGAGGCCACACAGGTGTGGGGTGGGCTCCTCGCAGGCACCCAGCACCTGAGCACAGGGGCTTCTCTGATGCAAGCCCTGGCCTCCCGGGAGAGGGTAGCAGGGAGATTGAGAGTGATTTCAGTGGACATCTCACATTCTCACCGCACATCTGTCCCAGTTATTCCTGCCCCCAGGTAGCCGGCGAGAGGTGTCAGCCCCCTGCCCAGGAGCTGTGGGAGGTTGGTCACCAGCCACCCACCCCCAGTTCCCTGTCCCAGCCCAGGGTCCAGTCTCAATCGGGCGATCAGGGCCTGCCGGCCACTGGTCTCCGTCTACGGGACGATTGGTCAGGGCCGGGCCCCCCGCCCAGCTCCCTCAGCACCTGGGAGCTGGGTGGTGGCCCTGACCCCTGCTGCTGCTGCTGGTCGCCATCTGTGGGGTGATCAGTTGGTGCTGGACTGCAGTCCCACCTCCCCACTGACACCACTGGTCACTATTGGAGGGGCAAATGGGGCCGTGCTTGCACTTGTCTTAGCCAGGTGCCGCCTGCTCACCTGCTCCACCATCCCCCCCCCGTGGTCCCACTCTCATCGAGGCCCATCGGAGCAGGCAGTGCCTCTACTGCTGCCCACTGCCAGTGCTGCATTGTCACCCCCTGGTGGTCAGTGCCTGTCATAGCGAGCAGTCAAATTCCCAGTAGAACAATTTGCATATTAGGCTTTTATTATATAGGACTAGTAGCCCGGTGCACGAAATTCGTGCACTGGGGTGGGAGGGGGAGGGGCCCTCAGTCTGGCCTTCACCCTCTTCAATCAGAGACCCCTCAGGGAATGTCCAACTGCCTGATTGTGCCCACACTTTTAACAGATAACAGCTCCATTGTTGTTTCTTTCTTATGCTTAAAACCATTGGAATTAGTAGGTATTCAAAGTGTATATACATTTTGGGGGGACACCCTGTATATCTCTAGTCAGCGGTGAAAGAAACCAACAGCAGATTTGGAACCCCCAGACAGGGAACCTCGCTCACTCCCCACATGTCTCCCCACTTCACTTTCCACCTTCGTGGGCAGCAGGAGAATCAACGTTTTCTCTCATCAATTCGGAAAAGCACGTCCTGTCACCCGCTGCCCAGCAGGAGTGCGCTAGGCCCCAAGCAAGCAAGGCTCAGTCAGGGCAGCCTTCGCTCATGGGTGCTGGCACCCAAAGTGCACATTCCTCCTTTACAGTCGCCCCGACTATCCCACTGTTTCACTGAGAGGACGGAATTCCTCTCTGCCTCTGGGTTCTTGATCTTGAACTCTGACTGAAGGCACCTCAGCGAGGGCCGCCCGCACCCACCAGGTGTGTCTGTCTGCACCTGCTCCCGCCTCAGCACCTGCATTAACCCCCTAGAGGTGATCTCGTAGCTGCACTGGCCTCCGTGGGAACAGGGCATCACCACTCCGCCCTCTCACTGTCATCTCACAGGCGCCCACCCTCAGCACCCAGAACACCCAGACACTCTCCAAAGGACGTGAGCGCATCAGAGGGGATGTGTGCACATCCTGTGGGGGTGTTAGGCATGCTGGGTTGGTGGAAGTGCGGTGGAGAGGCGGGGGGAACTTGTTCACGCCTCGGTTTGCAACTGTTGCAGGCGTGGGAGGGTGACAGTGTGCTGGGGGATGTTCGCACGCCAGGGGGGGATGTGCACACCAGAGGCCTCTGGCTTTGCAGATCCACAAACCCCCGTGGTGCGGCCAGGAGGACCTCAGTCTGGCTCACCACGGTGGCTGTCCCTGCGATCCTGCACCTTCTGGGCCAGGAGGCAGATCTTGCGCAGCCACTCCTGGGCGCTGATGGCCTGGAGGCGCTACTTCAGCTCAGCCTGCAGGCTCCGCTTGGTGCGCTCACAGGTGTCACCACCGCCATGTGGGGAGTACAGGCCGCCCTCCGCTGGCCTGCCTCCCCTGTCCAGAGGCTCTCTGCACTGCTCACCTGCCCAGAGTGACTGGGGCTGGGCGGAAGCCAGGAGTCCTGCCCTGCCCAACCCCGGCCGATCCACCCCTGTGCAAGCTGCTGCCTCGCTGGGAAGGGTCACGGATCCGTGTCTTGGTCCTGTGGACAGCCTCAAGCACTGCCCCCTGCCCAGCAGGGTCACAGATCCGGTCCCAGACTGCCAACAGCCTTGCCCGCTGCTGCCCGCCTTCAGTATGCAAATTAGCCACCATCTTTTTGCTTCAGGGTGGGGATCCCCACTGGGGTGCCTGGCCAGCCTGGATGAGGGGATGATGGCTGTTTGCAGCTGGTCACACCCCCTTCAGGGTGGGGGTCCCCACTGGGGTGCCTGGCCAGCCTGGATGAGGGGCTGAGGGCCGTTTTCAGGCTGGCAGGTGACTGAAGCTCCCAACCTCTCCTTTTTTTCTTTTTCTTTTTTTATTCTTGGATTTATTTACCTTCTATGGTTGTCACTGGAGCTGAGAGCTGGCTTTAGCTCTGAGGCTCGGCTCCAGCTCTGAGACCTCGGCTGCTGAAAGCAGGGATCTGGCTTTGTTTGGGTTCTATAATTGTAACACTGTTGCGGTCCTGCTGGCTGAAGCCCGACTGGCTGAAAGCAGGTTTCTGGGATTGTTTAGGTTCTATAATTGCAACATTATTTCTTAGACTGCAGCTCAGAGGCCAGCAGCGGCAGGCGGGGAACCTTGGCTTCCTCCGTCACTGGAGCAAGCAAGCCTCCTGTTCCCTTCAGCTCCCTGGCTTCCGGCCGCCATCTTGGTTGATAGTTAATTTGCATATTGCCCTGATTAGCCAATGGGAAGCGTGTTGGAGGTATGGTTAATTACCATGTTTGTCTATTATTAGATAGGATAAGGCATAGGAACTAAGGCACAAGTAATGAGGACTAATAACGAGCATTCTATGTGCTTGGCAATATGCTAGGTATCACATGAAATCAGGAAAATACTTTTTTTAAATTTCCAATTACAGGTGACATTCAACATGATATTAGTTTCAGGTGTGTGTGCTGGAGGCTAAGTCCAGCAGGTCATAATAAATGCGAGAAGTCCTCAAAAGGTTGAAAGGACAATTTCAGCGGGACTGAAAATCTGCATGTTATTACCTGCTGCTGGGACAGCTGAAGGCAATTCCCCTAACCAAGTGGTCGGCAAACTGGGGCTCGGCAAACTGCAGCTCCTGAGCCACATGCAGCTCTTTGGCCCCTTGAGTGTGGCTCTTCCACAAAATACCATGTGTGGGCGTGCACATACAGTGCGATTGAAACTTCGTGGCCCATGCGCAGAAGTCGGTATTTTGTGGAAGAGCCACACTCAAGGGGCCAAATAGCTGCATGTGGCTCATGAGCCGCAGTTTGCCAAGCCACATTTTGCCGACCACTGCCCTAATCTGACTGTTTACCAAACCTTACCTTTGATATGTATATCTGCTGTGCTAAAGGGCAAAATGTGTGAATAAAAAGCCGTGGGTCTGGACATTCGGAGAGCTTAGTCACTAGAGCTAAGCCTCCCCTGGCTCCCCAAACATACCTTCCAAATTTATATTTCTTGTCTAGTCTCTAGTTATTCATTTATATACAGCCCCTTCTCCAGATTCCTGAACCCTAGTAGTTGTGGAAAGACCCTTGCATGTGTGCATAGTGATTAGATATTTATATGACTTACAAAGAAATCTGGAAATTGATCAGTGCTTTTAAAACAGAAAGATAATTTATATTATCACTGTACAGCTATTTGAAAGGAAGCCACCATCTTTTCTGTTACCTAATCATTTCTGTCTCATTTCACTGTCTTTAGAAAGTCCACATTTTAAAGGAAAGTAATTTTAGCAAAAACTATACAGCTGCCTAGACTACAATAAGAAGATAGCCAAAGAAAAAGTGAATGATGGCCCTAGCCAGTTTTGCTCAGTGGATAGAGCATCAGCTTATGGACTGAAAGGTCCTGGGTTCAATTCCAGTCAAGGGCACATGTTCGGGTTGCAGGCTCCATCCCCAGTGGGGGGCATGTAGGAGGCAGCCAGTCAATGATTCTCTCTCATCATTGATGTCTCTCTCTCTCTCTCTCTTTCTCCCTTCCTCTCTGAAATCAATAAAAAACTAAAAAACAAATACATAAAAAATAACCCTTAATTCTAGTCTGGACTAATCTTGACCACAGGCAACCCCACCCCCCCACAAAAAAAAAAAGAAAAAGAAAAAGTGAATGATGGGCACATTTAATACAACATTCAATCTGTAAAAGCTAATGTTTGGTTTTTTTTCCAAGTCAAGTTCTGCATGGCTCCCAATAAAGTAGAAAAGCTTTACCTAACATAGATCTGTTACCTCACCTTTTGCCAAATGCTGACTATTCTATTTCTCTTTGTGCTTAGAACATTGACATGGTGTCATCTCAGGACAAGCCTTATGGCACAGAACTCATCTAAACTAATGCAGGGTCTAGACATCTGTATTTAAAATACTAACTGAAATCATATGAGTAGGAAATTTTAAACCTGAAGGTGCTTCAGATTTAAAGGGGAGAATATAGATATACTTCAATTACATAATCTTTTTAAAAATATATTTTTATTGATTTCAGAGAGGAAGGGAGAGGGAGAGAGAGATAGAAACATCAATGATGAGAAAGAATCATTGATTGGTTGCCTCCCATACACACCCTCCTGGGGATCGAATCTGAGCCTGCAACCTGGGCATGTGCCCTGACTGGGAATCAAACCACTGGGCAACACCAGCCAGGCAGCTACATAAACTTAAACATCCATTCTATGCTAGATTTTCTGAAAATAAATCTTGTATTTGGGATGTCATCAGTATTTAATATAAAATTCACAAATTTTCAAATTGACAAGTAACTGGAAAATATAAAATTAGGAAACAATATCTATGCCCCTAACATAAAAATATACAATGAGACTAAAAACAACAACAGCAACAAAACTTCAATATAGCCTAAGTGAAAGTATCAATGAATTCAGTTATGAAATTCCTTTCATTCTTTTTCTAAATGGTTCTTTATTTGACTGTTAGGTAACAAGGTGATTCTGATACACAGCCAGGGTAGAGAACCACTGACCTATAGTATAACACTTGAAAATCTTAACATGACTTTAAAAATCTTCCATGTTCAGGAGATTTATATTGTAATCCCAGTTCTTCTGTTAGGCAACTCTGGGTATTATCACTTCCTCTCTCTGGGCTCAGTTTTCGGATTTGTAAAATGAGGGATCAGCACTTTCCCGGTTAATGTTTCCATTCCAGTCTCAGGGTGATTCTAGGCCTTTTTCTATCTTTATATTTTAGTTAATGCTATATTTTACTCTCACTTGTTTAATAATAAATACTTTAGTTCAACTGAATTGACATTTAATAGTTACTGAAACACTAAAAGGTTTTCTCATGTGTATGCATGTAACCTGTAAAAAATATTTAATTTTCTATTTTGAGTAATTTTCCCTTTTAAGTATACAGGTGTGTATGTTAAGTGGGACAAAATTAATATTAGATGGCTTCACATCTGAGAAAACACCTGAGAAGTGCCAAAGGTTTTGAACTTTCAAACTAATGGTCATTAATAAACTTATTAAAAAACTAAATTACTTTTTAAATATTTCAATTATTTAAGAGCATTGCAATGTGTTGCAGGTTTTTTTAAAAAGTAAAATTATGCACAATTTTAATTTCTGGATTTTGTAATTTCAGAGACCACCATTTGATTTGTAATGGAATTGTATAATACACATAGCTAAAAATCAAAGGTCTTGTCAGCTATGATTTAGAGATGAAATTCAATTGCTGTTCAGCCTCTTCATAGGGAAGAGAAACCAAATGCTTCTGAACTTGGGTAAGGACCCTTTCAACATAGTCTATAAGGTTATGAAGAAAGTGTCCTTAATATAACAATCAACCTTTTCCCAGATTCTCATGCCCTTTCCCTTAGTTTTCAGGAATATTATCACAAAAACATGGTGCTTTATTCATGCTACTCTCTGTAGTGATATGCTTCACTGAATCCATCAAGAAAACACGTAGCTAATATGTCAAGGAGAACCATTTGGCCCAGATCGCACCAAAGAAACTCAAATTTGAATTTTTGACCTAAGTTAGAAATACTTAGTCTCAGAAGTATATTGTCAGGATTGAAGAAAAACAACATTCTTTATACAGTTTAAAATAGATCAGCCCGATCCATGTGGCTCAGTGGTTGAGCATCGACCCATGGACCAAGGGGTCATAGTTCAATTCCCAATCAGGGCACAGGGTACTTGCCCCAGTTTCAGGCTCAGTCCCCAGTGGGAGGCATGCAGGAGGCAGCCCATCAATGATTTTCTCTCATCATTGATGTTTCTATCCCTCTCTCCCTCTCCCTTCCTCTCTCTGAAATCAACAAAAACACATTTAAAAATAAAATAGATCAGACTGTGTAAGGTAGCATATGAGTAATTAATTTTCATATAAATTATATCATTAATTTTCTTGTGAAAAGTATAATTACATTGCCTTGTATTTTAGAACATGGGTTTTTAAATTATAAGCTCACTAGTTTATTATTTGTGAACATTTAAAATACATCCCAATTTTTATAAACACAGTTTTGTCATTTTTTAAATACTTCAAAAAAAGTGACTTTGGTTCCCCTCAATTTCTGAGAGAATGACTATACATGCTTCCTGAACACATATAATTGCACATATTCACTTAGCTGCCTCTCCAACTAGATTTATGAGTTACTTGAGAAGAGACCATAGTTCATGTGTCCTTAGTGCCTAGCACAATGCTTAACACAGAGTGGATGCTCCATAAATATTGATGGAGCTATGATCCAATACATCTAGCAAGCACAAAGGGGTTCCTCTCTGTCTAACTTCAGTACTTTTGTTCTCCTTTAGCTGGTAGTGGCAAACAGAGAAGTACAGTTCCCATTAAATTCTTACTGTTGCCATTTCCAATTTTGGTCTTATTTTTGCCTTTTATTTCTAAAAAGAGATTACAACAACGTTTTGGGAATGTTTACTACGGACAAAAACAGAAATTTGTAGAACCTTTTCTTATTTTAGTACCTCTTATTAAAATGGAAGTAATATTTTTGCATTCAATATAATATAAATAACATGTATATAAAGAATATAAAATAATGTAGGTATAATATAAAATTGCTTTTCTAATTTATATGGGTAGTTATCCAAAGATAAAGATGCCTATTTTTAAAGGTAAGAGTTTCACTTTAGTAAAAACATGGGGAAATTTATTGGAAAAGTATGGATTTCTCATCATCTCATACAAACAATATGTATTTACTCTTCATGATGCATTTTTCTTGGCTCAAACTGGAAGGGCTTTTAATGACTAACTCAAAAGTTTTACTTGTTCTCCTGAAAAGATCAAAACCTGGACTCTCATTTGTCTGAAATGTTATAAATATAGATATCTATACTAAGAAAAGGGCAATATGCTAATTAGATCGGGTTGACTGGCCATCTTCTGGATATCCGACTTCCTTCTGGACAAAGCCATGGTGGTGGAGGCCAAGGCAGAGGCATTTAGGAGTGATCAGGCCAGCAGGGGAGGGCAGTTGGGGGCGAGACCAGGCTGGCAGAGAGGTTAGGGGCAATCAGGCAGGCAGGTAGGTGAGTGGTTAGGAGCCAGCGGTCCCCAGATTGTGAGAGGGATGTCCGACATCCCTCAAGGGGTCCCATATTGGAGAGGGTGCAGGCCAGGATGAAGGACACCCCCCCCCCCCGCACAAATTTTGTGCACCGAGCCACTAGTAGGGAATTTATGTTTACGAGCATGAAACACTGACCTCTAAAGATTTTTTACAACCCTATGATTACATGAATTTTTACTCTCATACAGAAACTCCAACTTACTGTACTCTGTTCAACATCTTTCCTCAGTCTTTCACATATGATTTGAGCCAAATCAGACCCTCCAATATCCTCATGGCTGTAATAATCTACTGCCGGGGTCCAATGCCAGCAGGTCCAGGGGTTCCCAAAGGCGTAGATGGAGTTGGCGAAGAAGGAAGGACACAGAGACAGTGTTCAGTTGATCAGCAGCCTAGCCAGGATCTCCAGCCAAGTTCTGGTCTGGATCTCCAGAGAGGTTCTGCTTAGGATCTCCAGCCAGGTTCTGTGTCCATGTTCTCTTGCTAGGTTCTCCAGCCAGGTTCTGTAGCCATGTTTCCCTCACTAGGTTCTCCAGCCAGGTTCAGTCCAGGTTCTCCAGCCAGGTTCAGTCACCAGGTTCTAGTCAGGTTCTTTTGCCAATTTCTGTAGTCAGGTTCAGTCCAGGATCTTTTGCCATGTTCTCTCCAGCGAAGTTCTTCTGTCTCTAGGTTCTGTGTAGGTTCTGTCTTCTAAGTTCTGTGTTGTTACATCTGTATTTATACCAGTTGATTCCAATCCTATCAATCTCTATTCCAAAGGTTAGGGCGTTTCTTATCTCCATTCCAGGGAGTAAAGATTATGTAGCTTAAGCATGATTGTTCGTAGTTAAAGTGATTAATTACCCGCCTGGCACTTAGTTAAGAGGTTTTATTCCCTCCCTAACTTCAGGGGAAAATCCCTACCTGGGGAAACAACCTTTCTCAGAGACCTTGGTTAAAACACATAGTGCCAAGAAGGTGAGCAAACATATTAAGAACAGTATGCCATATATGCCAGGTCCCTTGAAACAGCAAGGATGGACTGGCTCCCGGCAATCTACTTAATGACAGTGCCTCCTGAATTCCTTGACTCTGCTATTATACAGGTTACATCAAACACCCCCCGCCCCTTCAGCCTGCCAGAGCTTGGCATTATTTCCTATTAAAATCCACCTTTTAATGGGATGTTATTTCAATTTTTTCAAGTCTACTACCATTGCTAAAGTTCGATATATAAATCCAGAGAAAGGATGTATCTACTCCAGCTTGTCAAATTGCTAGTTACCCAAGATTTACGGGGGAGATCACTTATTTCATAAGTTATATAAATATCTAATCACTATATTATATAACCAAACTAATATAATATTGTATAGCAACTGTAATTAAAAAATTAAAAATTTCTAACTACACTAAAGAGAGGTTTTAGACTCACTTTCTGAAGGACATATAGCAAACATTTATTCAACTCTTTTGCACATTACCTGTCTTATTAGCTTATTTAATCCTCAAAAACTCTATGATGCAGATCCTACTGTACTCTGTTGATGAAACAAAGGCTGTAAGAGATAAAGCAACTTGCACAAAGTCATACAACCACTAAATTTTTGAAACTACACCACTCTGCAACTGTGGCCCTTATTTTTCTGAATTTTGAACAAAACCAATTGCTTTAGCTATTTATCAGTTTACTTTTTGTTGTTGTTGTTTGTTTTATCTCTATAGGCAGCTGCGAAAACACCAGTAAAATCAACACAAAGGGCAGGAAGCAATAGGTTTTAACTAAGTGCTATAAATTCCCCTCATTTCTGGGAATAGTCCCCTCATTCAAGGTCCCAGCGACAGGGCAGGGGCTAGAGTAAGGCAAGTGAGGCACTCACTTCAGGCATAAAATTTAAGGAAGCATAAAAAAACTCAGTATTCAAAATAAAAATATTTAATACAATACTTTCAAAAATAAAAATCAATGCAAGAACAATCCTTGATGAATGTCAACAAAAAAGGCCAAGTCAGACTCTGTACTTGTACAGCCTTGCCTCACTCTAATTCCTTTACTTACAAAAAAAATTTTTCCCCCCAAAACAGGTGACCAGCCAGAGGGCTGGCTGTACTTTGTCCATTTGATTTTTTAAAATATTATTTATCTTGATCACTGAATTTTTGGTGTCTCCTTAAATTTTGCACCCCTGGCAAATGCCTCTCTTGCCTCACTATAGTTCCAGCCTTAACCAGTGACCAAATATAATTTTTAAGTCATTTTATTTTATTTTTAAAATATATTTTATTGATTTTTTACAGAGAGGAGTAGAGAGGAATAGACAGTTAGAAACATTGATGAGAGAGAAACATCAATCAGCTGCCTCCTACACACTCCCCACTGGGGATGTGCCCGCAGCCAAGGTACATGCCCTTGACCGGAATCGAACCTGGGACCCTTCAGTCCACAGGCCGACGCTCTATCCACTGAGCCAAACAGGTTAGGGCCTTTTTAAGTCATTTTAATGCCACAAAATATTTCGGACCTTATGTTGGAGGTAGGCGTAGGTGGCAAGCAGCAGGCACTATGAATCACAGGGACTATGGAATCACAGGGACTATGTTTTAGAAGAATAAAGCCTGTTGATACTTATCATCAAACTAGAAGCCCAGCGTGAGAGATCATGCAGCCCCATCCACCCGCCCCGCCCACCCGCTCCGGTCTTCGGTCATTATATAGTTAGGGCCACAGGCCTTTTATAATATAGTTTGTTAAAAACATCTTAAAAAACAAACAAACAAACAAACAAGAAAATGTCTTAGGTACTATTCATGGTCATTCCCCCTCAGAGGTAAGGGGGTGGGGAGATAGGTAACTTCTTCAACCTCATAAAAGACATCCACAAAAATCCCATAGCTAAAATGATGATTAATGGTGAAAGACTGAAAGTTTCCCTGCTAAGATCAGAAACAAGCCAAGGATATCTCCTATTTAACAATTCACTGGAAATTCTAGCCAGGGCAATTAGTCAAGGAGAAAAAAAAGGCAACCGGATGTAAAAGCAAGAAGTAAAACTCTATTCTTAGATGCCATGAACTTGCATGCAGAAAACCCTAAGTATACACACACACATTAATAAACAAGTTCAGAAAGATTACATAATCAGAAAGTATGTGGTACTGCAAGCCTGTGGATGGACCCTCACTGCACTATTTGTGGTAGCTCTTTGAATTTGAGAGAAGCAGAGAATCTGTCCATCACATCAAGAACATAAGGTTTTATTCGCCAGGAATGCCAATAGCAAAGAGTAGAATGGGTTCTTCTAAGAGCTATGAAAGACTCTTGGATAAGCTACCATGTGTCGCTCTTGAAGCTCCCTCCCTACAATGACTGTCCTCCAGTACTGGTGCTGAGATCTTCATGTTTGACCCTCTCCTTGAGCCAGTGGTGATCCCCACCGTGTGCCTCAGTGCCTCCCAGCCTTAGGGTCCTCTACCCACAAGTGGTCCGGCGCCAGCTGCCTGCCGAAGGTCTGAATCCTGCCAAAAGGCTCCTCTTTCTCCTGTTCACCATCGCCTTCTGCCAGACCTGAGGTTGAAGAAACAGGGTGCTCTGGCCCCAGAGGATGCCCCCAGTGCTTCGTCCCCCATGTTCATTCCCGAACCCGCAGCCCTCAAGCCCCTTCATCTGACAGCAGAGCCCTTGAACAAGGCTCTGGATCTCGGAACTTTTCTCCAGGAACACCCGGCTGCCTTCTAACCGTGACTCCCCACAGCCCCCAACAAGAATCTGAAATAAACACTAGGAGTATCTGTTGTGCAAGAGCGCATCCCAAACTGGGATTCAGGAGGCAACTCAACACTACCAGGGAACCGCCAGCCCAAGCCTGGATGGGACAAGTGCAGACAAGCCAGGCCAGGCCTATGGGGGAAGGAGAGCGGCGTTAATTTATGTCTCATTGCTCCTAATTAATATTTACATGTATTTATGTATTTATCTAGGTGATGGGGGGGTATGTAATATTTATTTAACTTATGCAAAGGTGCGAGACATTCTCGCTGCTGTACATGGGGGTCTATTTATGGAGCTTGGTGGGGTTGGTCGAGGTGCCTAGAACCCAGGGAGGTGAGAGAGAATAGAGAGGACTGGCTGGAGGGCGCCTAGGCTGGATGTCAAGGACGGTGGTGGGTCATAGGTTTAGGGGGTGACAGCCTCTGTCCTCCAGTATCTTAACTCCCTGGGTCTACTCTTGAAGGCTCCTGAGGACCCACCGTTGGGAATGAGCTCCTTTGTGGGAAACAGCCTATTGTCTTCTCTAGCAGAGAGGTGTGGACAAGGAGCCCAGAAGGCTGGTGACCCTTGAAGCCCTGGCAAAGGTCAGGGCTATGCACCCACTGTTTAGTCCAGACAAAGGTAGCTGAAGCAACTTCCCCATCTATTATCATGTAAATACTTGCTGATAAGATAGTCCACCTGTTACTGGAACTTGCTTGCCTAAGGGCTATGGTGGATCCCAAACTGAATAAAAAGATGGCGAGGCCTGAGCACAAGTGTAGTCCATCCTCTTGGGATGGGCTCTCGCCTGGCCCCCCAATTTCCAAATTATCTCTTGTCTTGTCTCTTTCATTTGTGGCCGGCCCCTCTTCCAGATCCTGAACCCTGAACCACTCGGGACATGGGGGGGAAACAAATATACACTTTACACACTTCTTGGCCTTCTATCTCCTCAAAGTTGCCCCCCAAGGGACGTTTATGGGTTGAGAGGTGGGGGCTGACAGAGGGCGGCTGTGGGGTCACGCGGTATGTTTTATGTTCAAATAAACTTGATTTGCTGTCAGAAAAAAGTCATAACTGACTAGGTAGTGGATGCACAGAAAAGACTGCTTTTGGAAAGAGCTGGAAAGTCTTTGTGTGTGAGTCAAATTCCTGATTGGAGACCTGGGAAGGGGAATACACCAGGCTCCACCCCTTGGGCCTTAGCAACTGAAGGGAGAGACTGTGATTGGCCGATGAGTCTGGTAAAGGCCCCAGCAAGCCCGGAGAGGGCACCATGTGGTGCACAGCCCGCTCAGTGGGTGGTGCAGTTAAATCCTGAGGAGGAGATGGCTTTGCTTTCCAAACGAGCAACCACAGACCCTAAGAATTTGGGTAAGATGTTTTTTCCAGATATGTCTCTAGGCAGGATCTCAACTGAGAGCAGCCCTCCTGTCAGGCAGCCTGCTGGAAGATTGAGAGGCACGCTCAGCTCAGCTGGAAGGCTTGTCACCACCCCAAAGCAGATAAGGATGGCGGCTAGGCCCCTGCCTCTCTTCTCAGCTCCCATTTTCCTGCCCCTCCGACTCTCCCCTGTCAGGTGGGAAAATGTCCACTGGCCTTCATGGGGGAGTAAGGATTGCTGAGAGAAGATGTGCAAGGGGAATAAAAAATGGCTACCTCCATATTTTTCCCTTTCCTAAGGAATGCCAGCAAACTACCCACTCCCTTCACACAAATGGGACCACTCGCTCTTCAGAGTGGAGTCTGAGCATGTGGCATAAATGGCTGGGTGCCAGGGTAAGGAGCAAGCCTTAGCTGTTTGGCAGGAGCGGTAGTCCGCAACATGTCCCTGCCGGGGCAAAGTGGCGATTTTATTTTCGTGTGCTTTCTTTTTTTGATGATTTCCTTAAAGATGTGTCCATGACATTTTAAAAGGGTTTAATCTCCAACATTGACAGGGAACTCAGATGAGTGGATTAGAAAACTGTGGTACATCTACACGATGGAATACTATGCTGCTCTAAAAAAGAAGGAACTCTTACCATTTGCAACAGCATGGATGGAACTGGAGAGCATTATGCTAAGCCAAATAAGTCAGTCAGAGAAAGATAAATATCACACGATCTCACTCATTTGTGGATTATAATGAGCAACATAAACTGGTGAACAAAAACAGATCCAGAGACAGAGAAGCATCAATCAGACGTCAAACCTCAGAGGGAAGGGTGGGGGTTAGGGTTAGGGGGAGAGATCAACCAAAGGACTTGTATGCATGCATATAAGCATAACCCATGGACACAGACACCAGGGGGTGAGGGCATGAGTTGTGGGGGGGATGGCAATGGGGGGATAAGGACACATATGTTATACCTTAATCAATAAAGAAACACGGAACTATTCTTCATATCGCCTAAATACTGCTAGTACACACTATTGTTAAATGTTAGAGGAAACTTATTTGTCATTTCAGAGGTTCTTCAGAGCAAATGAAAGTAAAATTAATATATTTTGAGAGTTAAAAACTTGTTCAAGTTGTCACAGAAATCACAAACGTACATGTCTGAAGAAATTTTAAAATGTGAATTATTTAACTATTAGAGGCCTGGTGCATTAAATTCGTGCATGGCGGGGGGGGGGGGGGCATCCCCTCAGCCCAGCCTGCACCCTCTCCAATCTGGGATCCCTCTCCCAATCCTGGACTGCTGGCTCCTAACTGCTCATCTGCCTGATAACCTCTAACTGCCTCCTCTGCTGGCCTGGTTGCCCCCAACTGCCCCCCCCCCCCCGCGCCAGCATGGTCATGCCCAACTGCCCCCCCCCCCGCCAGCCTGGCCGCCCTTAACTCCCCCCCCCCACCCTGGTTGCCCCTTACTGCTCCCCCTGCTGGCCTGATCGCCCCCAACTGCCCCCCTCTGCAGGCCTGGTTGCCCCCAACTGCCCCCCACCAGCCTGGTCACCCCTCATTGCCCCCCTCTGCCAGCCTGGTCGCCCCTAACTGCCCCCCACCTGCTGACCTGGTTACCCCCAACTGACCCCCCAATGGCCTGGTCGCCCCTCATGCCCCCCCTGCTGGCCTGGTTGCATCTCACTGCCCCCCTGTGTGGTCCTGGTCTCCCCTAACTGACCCCCTGACAGCCTGGTTGCCCCCAACTGCCTGCCCTGCTGGCCTGGTTGACCCCAACTTCCCCCCCCACCAGCCTACTCACCCCTCACTGCCCCCCTCTGCCATCCTGGTTGCCCTTCACTGCTCCCCCCCCCCCCCCCCGCTTACCTGGTTGCCCCCAAATGACCCTTGCTGGCCTGATAGCCCCCAAATTCCTCCCCTGCTGGCCTGGTTGCCCCCAACTGCCCCCCCTGCCAGCTTGGTCACCCCTCACGGCCCCCCCCTGCTGGCCTGGTTGCTGCAAACAGCACCCTCTGCCAGCCTGGTTGCCCCTCACTGCTCCCCTCTGCGGGCCTGGTTACCTCTCACTGCCCCCCTCCTGGCCTCGTCGCCCCATATAGCCTGCTGCTCAGTTGTTTGGTCGTCCCTCACTAACTCCCCTGCCGGCCTGGTCACCCCACGCAGCCTGCTTGTTCAGTTGTTTGGTCATCCCTCACTAAGCCCCCTGCTGGCCTGGTCACCCCACTCAGCCTGTTTGGTTGTCTGTTTGGTTGTTTTGAATGTGATGGCCCCTGGTATATATATATATATATATATATATATATATTGTTTGTTGTATTTAAGTCATTGTTTAGCACCAGAGATCTTAAAATTAATAAATAAATCTTTTTCTCAAGGCATATACAGTTGCCTGGAAACAATAAATAGGTGCAAAATATAGGTGCTATAATTCAGTCTGTCAACAAATACTGAGTTCCTTAAATCTTAAGGTTTGGGCATCTACAAAATATATATGAGATGTAAAGGAGAAGACTCACCTAAGGTATCAAGAAAAATTCATTTAAGAATTGAAAAATTAGGGAATATTTGTAAAGAAGCAGCACTATAAAAACACCACCACCACACTCTGGAAAGTTCAAGCCATTCCATGTGATGGGGTACTGAAAGATGAGACTGAAGAGATCAACAAAGAGATTAAATTATGGAGGGACTCCTATATTATGAGAATGATTTGAAGAATTTTTTTCTATCAGATTTATCGAGTTATACAGTGAGAAGGGAAGAGGACCAAAGACAGAAATCAAGGACATTACAAAGGAAAATTAATGGAAAATATCAGAGGATATGGGAAAAACCAGGAAAGAAGTATCCAGGAAAAAAAGGGAGAAGTACAAGAGGAACCTAGTGGTCCACTGTGTCAAGTGTTGCTAGAAGGTCAAATTAGCTAAGAACTTAAGAATTCATTAACTTTAGTAATTAATAGGGTTTTTTAAACTTCAACAGAGTTTTACCTGACAAGCCCTAAGTTGAGGATTGATCAATTAATTAATTTTTATATAACAAACACATATAGCATTTACTATCTGCCAGGAGCTGCTCTAAGAGCTTTACAAATATCCATTCATTTAATCCTCACAATAACCCATAAAGTAAGAACTAGTTCTACCTCTTTTTTACAGGTAAGGAAATGAAGGTACAGAGGCATTTAAAAAATTGCCCAAGGACACATAGCTAGCAAATTGTGAAGCTACATTCAAACCCAGGCAGTCTGACCCTAGAATTCTTCTTTTAACTGCTACTTACTCAAGGTAGAACAGAATGGTGTGGTTTTTTTTTTAATGGCAATGATTTAATGAAATATGCTTATAAGCTATGAGAAAGGAGCTAGGGAAAAAGAGGCAATAAAAATAAAGGAATGATAGTAGAACATAAATCAATGGATATATCTCTTAAGCCAGAGGCAAAAGAAAGGATGGAATTAAGAGTGCAATTGGAAGAACTCTTGTTGAATGAGAAAAAATAAATGTATAACAAAGGTGGAATCTTAATAAATGAAAATTTTCCTATGTATTACACAAGCTTTCCCAGGCCTCACCTTCAGCCCGTGGGTATTACTAGGAATACCCACATAACAATAACTCAAGTTTCAATGGTTTCTATTTCCACATGTTTTTGAATTATATCCAACCACCTCAAATATGTTTCCCTTAATATTTCATGGGGGTGAGGGGATCTTTCATAAATGTAATAACAAACAATCCAGTTAGCTGCCATGTATAATCTGGTATTTCTTTTCTTTTCTCTTCCTCTGGACTCCTTTTCTTGGTACCATCATGTTATTTCAGGATCCATCATCTGCTACAAACCAGAAATTGGAAGCCTTAAGAAGTAAAAACTGCATGCTAAATAAAGAACTTCTGTCCTCCTTCTGTGCCGCATCTATTAAAGGGAAACTTAAGTGATACTTCTAGAACCCCAATGTCTTAAAGAGTTTCCCTGAAAAATTTTGTTCTCAGGTTTTTGTTGGTGGTTGTAGTAGCTGGTTTTGTTTGTTTGTTTTGTTTTGTTTTGTTGTTTTTAATTTTCACTCCCCCCTCTCCCTTGGTTTCAGAATTGAGTCTAGTAGAAATTGGGCCAGAAGACAACTTTGAGAGGAGAAAGAACTCTCATAAAATTACTTTGCATGAAATTGCTTCTCTTCTCTGACAAATACTATTTTGTTATTTAATGAGTCTGATCTTGCATAACTTTTTTTAAGGAAGAGCTCTCTGACGTCATTCAAATAGGCTTAGGTTAAAACAGAGTCCCCTGTTATATAGGGATTAACGTACAGTTAAGAATGTTGTTTCTCCAGATCAACTGTAGAAAAATTGGGTATTTTTTAGTCAAGGAGCTTTTGGTTGGAAATAACTCTAACCAGCTTAAACAAAAAGGATTTATTAGAAGAATCCAGTGGAGGTCAACAGTATGAAGTATAGCTTATCCTCCCAAAAGACTGAAACTCGTTCTTTTATTTGAAATACTAGCAGTGTTTGGTGCAATTGATCACCCTTTCCTCCTTGAAATGCTTTTTTTCACTTGACTACTAGGACACCCTACTTTCCTGGGTTTCCTTCTATCCTACTAACTACTCTAATTAAATTTTCTTTTACTGGTCCCTCCCCATCTCCCTGACCTCTAATCCATTGGTGCTGAAACTTTAGCATACATCAGAGTGAACCTGGAGGACTTATTTAAACACCATTTGCTGGGCTCCACCCCCAGAGTTGCTGATTCAGTAGGTCAGAATAGGGAAGGAAAATGAACATTTCTAAGAAGTTCTGATGTGATGCTAATGTTCCTGGACCACCCTTTGAGAGCCACTGCTTTAACCGTGAGAACTAGAGCCCAGTCCTTAGATAATTTCTCTATTTATATATACTGCTTCGGGGACCACATCCAGTCTCATGGTTTTCATAAGTAACTATGCACTCATGGGTCAAAGATGGAGTGTATATACAACAGTGGTATGCCATATAGCCTAAGTGTGTGGTAGGCTATGCCATTTAGGTTTGTGATGTTCCCACAGTGAAGAAATAGACTAAAGATGCATTTCTTGGAATGTTTCCCTGTCATTAATCGGCACGTGACTGAACACTGATGACTTCCAAATTTTAATCTCTAGCTCAGAACTCTCCACTGGAAGTTTGTATAAGTGACTATCTACTTGACATCTCTACTGCCATATACAAGGGTCACCACAAACTCAATTTTTTTTTTAAAATTTAATTTTGTTTTATTTCTTAAAGTATTACAAAGAGTATTACACATGTCCCCCCCCCTTGACATTCCCCCAGCCTCCTCTACCCCCCAGTGTCTTGTGTCCATCGGTTATTCTTATATGCATGCATACAGGTCCTTCGGTTGATCTCTTACCCCCCCCCCCCAACAACCCTCCCCAGGCTTCCCACTGTAGTTTGACAGTCTGTTCAGTGTTGCTCTGCCTTTGTATCTATTTTTGTTCATCAGTTTATAATGGTCTTTATTATCCATAAATGAGTGAGATCATGTGGTATTTTTCTCGGCTTCCCAGGGGCCGTCGCAGCCTTGCAAGGGCCGTCTCAGCCTCCCAGGGGCTGTCTCAGCCTCCCAGGGGCTGTCGCAGCCTCACAGGGGCCGTCTCAACCTCACAGGGGCCGTCTCAACCTCACAGGGGCCTTCTCAACCTCACAGGGGCCGTTTCAACCTCACTGGGGCTGTTTCAGGCTCACCAGGGCCGTTTCAACCTCACTGGGGCTGTCTCAGCCTCATGGGGGCCTTCTCAGTCTCACGGGGTCAGTCTCAGCAACACGAAGAAAAACTTAATTTTTCAAGCCCAAATTCTTATCTCATAAAACCTGCTTCCCCCATGTTCTGCTCCATTTAGGTAAATGAAACTCTGTTCTTCTATTTGCTCAAGCCAGAAGTTAAGTCATGCTTGACTCTTTTTTTTTTCCTATCACACCCTATATCCACTCCATCTGCAAATTCTGTGAGCTCCACCTTCAAAATATATCCAGAATCTCACCAACCTCCATTCTACCATCTTAGTTCATACCATCATCATTTCTTGCCTGGATTATTAAAATAGCTTTCTAACTGATCTACTTCTGTCCTGGCTCATTATGTCTATTCTCTACACAAAAGCTAAAAAGGAACTTTTAAAATATCAGTGAGCTTCCCAGCAAATACTGGTAAAGCACCTTCCCATTTTTGTGAAAGTCCCACCAATACAGTCTTATTGGAAGGCAGAGTCCGTCTCTCATTATTGATCAAGAAAATTCCCTAAAAAACTACAAAAACATATGACTTAGACTTAGCCTACATGGAATCTGGCATCAGTACAACACAGAAGCAGAAATAGTGTGGAATTCATTCTAGCCACAATAGCCAGTCTCTAGGGCAGCAATGGCAGTGGTTCAAATGAAAATATCAGTGTATACCAGTAATGTCCTCATCAGATTAATTCTGAGGTGTGATTTTAGTTACAATTCTGAATTTCTAGCCTTTCTTGGTTTGTGCACTTTTTTTGAGCCTGGTTCTCCAGAGCCCCTGTCTATTTCTATTCTTTATTGTTATTATTTTTAATATATATTTTATTGATTTCAGAGAGGAAGGGAGAGGGAGAGACAAATGAAAACATCAATGATGAGAGAGAATCATTGAATGGCTACCTCCTGCATGCCCCCTGCTGGGGATGGAGCCCACAACTCCTGCATGTGCCTTGACTGGGAATGCAATCATGACCTCCTGGTTTCTGGATCAATGTTCAACTACTGAACCACACTGGCGGTGCTAAAAAAAAATCTTTACATGCATGGTTTTAAAAGTCTGCTTAATATTGTTGATACTTACCCTAAGGAATACACCCGTAATTTTGTGATTTTCACTACAGCTCTGGCAGTTGACATTTTTGGGGGGAATTTTACTTAGATTTTTAGAAAACATTTGCGATAGGTTTTTTGCTTACCATTTGTTGATATGCTCATGTGATTTTTCTTCTTTAGCCTGTTGTGGTGGATTACATTAATCGATTTTTTAAATCACTTGCTTTAATAAAAGACAACTCAAACATCTTGTTTCCTTGCAAGAGAAAATACAGATTATGATCTTGTAGACAAATTTTCCCTTTTTTCCTTCTAGGTTCTTTGGCAGGTCAAACAATTAAAATGACATAAGACAGATTAACAGGAGAAAAAGAAATTTAATTACTTACATATGGGAACCCCATAAAGATATGAAAACTCAGAAGGCAGCCAGATAATTGAGGCTTACATAATACCCTGAGGTGAAGAAGGGGGTAGGGGCCTGGGCATACAAAGCGGAGGAAGACCATTCGCAGAAAAGCAAAGGATATGTTTGGAAAACAAAAATTGTCCTGCTATGCAGATAAATTTTTAGGTAAATAGGTCTCTGGTAATTGCTCTCTTCCTGGTATAGAGCCCTTATCTAATGTAAATTTAGGCAACTGAGAAGGAGGTAAAAGCTTTTCTTGAATCTGCTAGATTTTGAGTGCCTTTAGCTGAAAAATGGCATATTTTGGGGAGACTTGCTCTGAACCCATTGAGTTCCTTTTCCTGAAACTTCCCTGGAAGTTTCACATATTAAGAGAATTGATGACGGCTGTGGAGAGAAGAATCTGGTTAGTAGCTGAGTAGTAAGAGGTCTGCAAGGGGAGAAATGACCATTGATTAGAATGAGGATGAACAAACAGAAACATGTAAATCGAATCACATTTCCCCAAACCCCTTTAAACCAGTCTCTCTCTTTTTTTAAAAAAAAATATTTTTATTGATTTCAGAGAGGAAGGGAGAGAGAGAGTGAGAGATAGAAACATCAATGAGAGAGAATCATTGATCGGCTGCCCCCTACACGCCCCCTACTGGGGATTGAGCCCACAACCTGGGCATGTGCCCTGACCGGGAATCAAACTAGTGACCTCCTGGTTCATAGGCCAATGCTCAACCACTGAGCCATGCCAGCCAGGCTTAAACCAGTCTCTCAATCCTGGGAATAGGTTGGTCCAATAAAATGGCTGAGCTTCATTTATCTGATGGAAAATGTTAATCATCTCTTTTAGCAGATGTAAAGAAGATACTATTTGTCTTGTTTGACTTACATAGAAACAGCATATTTCACCAAGGATTGCACAAGCTCTTCCTTGTTGAGCGGTCAATGTGCCCATAGCATGTCGATTTTGTAGTACCACCGAGGCTAAGCTGTGAACTTCTGTTTGGATGATTTGCAAAGTTTGCATAATGGTGTTGATCTCTTGTTCTATTACCACGGAGAGATTTAAGATTACCTTTTCCAAGTCATAAGTTCCAAACTCAGGAATAAGGACCTCAACACTGAAAACTCAGAGTGTGATACACAAGCAGGTTCTAGACTAGCATGGTTATGTGACACAACTTTATGAGCACAAGTTTGTAATTTGGCTAGCATTTAAGTTAAACAGAGTATCTGGTGACAGAGGGAGCCAGGTAGCCAAATCCACACCATCCTGACCATTTAAGTGTGAACCCTTTATATACATTGTCACCACATAAGATAAAAAGACCAGTGTGGGTCACAGACAAGGTTACAGTGGAACCTGTAATTTCCTGGGTTAGGTGCATTCCACGACTTTGCCACTGGTAATGGTAACATCTTTACACCTCTAATTTTCACGAGCTCTTGTTAATCTGTAAGAGCAGAACAGATTATAAAATAACTGACATAGGAGGCCAGTGGTCTGGCTCTGGCACCTATAAAGCTTGGTTTTGTCACCTGATCAAGTTAGTCCAGATTTTTGGTCTACCCATATACAGTTTGTGGCATTGGGCAGCTTAATCAGAAGAGCAGCTGAGACATGGGAAGGCCCAATGTCATGCTTGTTTTCAATGCAAAGGGGGAAATTTCCAGCTAGTGTCTTTATCTGCGTGAGGGATAGTCCTTGAGCTTCCATAGAGGTTTGCCCATGCCCAAATAACTCACCAGAAGTGAGGCAGCGTGGTGTTTTTCTGGTCTTGCAAAGCATTCCTTGTCATTCTTCCATCTTCCATAGTTAATTCACGAGGTGCTCACATGAGCAGGAAAGAAAACTAGATCAGGTTCTGTTATTTTGTGCTAGCTAGATGCTGACATAAAACAACAATCAGATTGATGAGCTAACATAGCCAAGATTTGGAAAACTGGCATAAGGCGGTGTTTGGTCTGCACCCACCCTGTTGCAAAAATAGCAAGGATTAATACCAGCAAGACACAGGTTGTAAGAGAGTTCATAGTGGAAGATGACGATGGGCAAGTAGAATAGAGATAAGCACTATTCAGTCAGCCTGATAATAAATGACCAACTTAATTGGGGGTGGTGGGATAGGTGGAAACAAAGTATCTTGATCTGTGACCTTAGAAATAGCTGTCTATTTTGTGATGTTGTCTACTTCTGGGGCCGGGGAAATGGCCCTGGAAATCCTATTTTCATGGTGGTCTGTAAGATTGTATCCCAATTGTCTTGAGAGCAGTGATCTGGGTCTACTTTGGCCTGGCTTATATGAAACCAGGAGGATTTTTGTTTTATTTTGATGGCAGTGTAGGTGGTTAGCAGTACTTCATAAGGTCCCTTCAAGCAAGGTGACATCATATGTTTTCTTCTAAAGACCTTGATGTCTCCTGGTCAAAAGGGATGGCAAGGCTTGTCAGTCAGGGAGGGTTATGCCTCTTTGACCTGTTGGTGACATACTTCAAGTATACCTGTTAGTGTTGTAACGTACCCCGCGAATCACAGAAGGACGCCTCAAGAAGTCGAATTAGAATCACATTTATTGCAATCCGGGACTATGAGGGGCCATTCCCAAATCTCATAGCAATAAGATGGTGGCAAAACCAGACTTATATAGGCAAAGATCACAAAGGTATTGATTACATCCCAGGGTTTGGAATGTGGCACCTGGCTCCCAAGAAAAGCAGATTACAGAAGCAGAATTAAGCATGTTAATTACAGTTTCGGGTCTCGGGGTCACTGAATTGACAAAAATACATTATCTAGAGTCCTTGGGTAACCTGGGTTAAACTTAGGCATGTTATCTAAATTACAGTTTTGGGTCTCGGGATCACTGAGTTGATAGAAACACATTATCTAGAGCCCTCGGGTCTCCCGACCACTGAGTTGTCAGGACAATTTAGAGTAATTGTGCTGTCCTGGTCTCGGGACCACTGAGTCAGCTGGAACGCACCACCTGTGGCCACTAAAACAATTTAGGGTAATTGTGCTGTCCTGTTTCCAGGTACAGTAGAATGTGCTCTCTAAGACCAGTATGATAACAATCAATGGAATAGTCATTCAATCGATAAGGCATTCAATCTAATGGGATGACTTATACAATTTAGAAAATCAAAGTAACCTGTCCATTGTTAAACAAAGCAAATAGGTACCATACTTCATTAGTTTTTGTACATAGTCAGAGCATCAAACTAGTCACTTCCCATAATGCTCACTCTACCCAATAATGCAAGGGTTAGAGATGCCAGCAGGCATTGGATGACCAAACACTATTTCAAAACGCATTCTGGATCTTTATAAGGGCCAATGGAATGCATCTGGCTATTTAAGTCCAGTTTCTTGACAGATTTTCTTTTATTTATTGATTGATTTTAGAGAGATGAAGGAAGAGAGAAAGATTGATTTGTTGTCCCACTTATTTATGAATTCATTGGTTGCTTCTTATATGTGCCCTGACAAAGTATCGAACCCGCAACTTTGGCATATCCAGACGATGCTCTAACCAACTGAGCTATCCAGTCAGGGCAGATTTTCCTTAAAGTCATTTTTTTTTATGTCTAGATTTTCATGTTCCACTTGTCCTGATTATTGAGGATGGTGTGGGGTTTGAAATTTTAATGAGTACCCCAGAGTCTTTGCAAGAAAGTGATTTATCTCTGCTATAAAATGAGTTCCTTGGTCTGAGTCAATGTATGAAGAATGCCAAAATGATGAATAATGTCAGTCATTATTTCTTTTCCACTGCTGTGGCATTGGTTGTTTTAGTTGAATAGCATTCAGTCCATCCACTAAACATGCAGACAATAACCAAACAGTGAGAATAGCCTAAAGCTAGGGGCAAGTCTATAAAATCCATTTGGAGAGCCACAAAGGGTAGGGTGGGCCTAGGAGGACTTCCTGAGGCATACTGATTTCTTCTGAAAATTTGATGAGATTTATAAGTGGTGTACCAGGAAATAATTTGGTCAGAAATTTTGTGGACACAACCAATTGCCTTTTAGTTACTTACCTATGCCCTGTTGGCACATGTACCATTTGATGGGAGATAAGTGCAAGCCAAAGGTCAAAAGGAAAGGGCCTACAAGAAGTCCATTTAGCTCAATGTATAATCCATCTGATAATTGTTTGCATCCTTTGTTTCCATTTGTCTTTTCCAGATAGGGGGACATTTGCCTGATCATTAATAACATCAGTCAGGGATAAAGGCAGGTTTAGAAATTGTGTGGAGAAAAGATAAGGGTGTCTATTTTGAGCTGCATAGTTAACAGCCTTGTTGGCCTTATCATTACCTAAAGACATAGTATGAGTCTCTTTAGAATGGGCTGGGGAATAAACAGTATCAATATTAGAAGGGAGGTGAATAATTTGTAACAGGGCAGCAATTATATGCCCATTAGCTATGGGAGTACCCTCAGAAGTTAAGAATCTATGGAATTTCTAAATTGTGCCAACAGCACTGCAGATTCCAAAAGCACATCTGGAGTCCATGTAAATAGTGGCAGCATTCCCTTTCACCAAGGTGCAAGCTCTCATAAGAGCTCTGAGTTCAGCAGCTTAGGATGATTTTACAGTGGGCCAAAAATATGCTGGAAGTGTTTTATGTGGGGAAACTATGGCATAACTGGTTATTATGTTTCCCTGGAAATTTCAATTACAGGAGCCATCAAAAAATAGAAGTAAGTCTGGGTTGTACAAAGGGATGTCTAAAAGGTCCTCTCATGCCTTTGAGACCATTTTTATAGTTGCAAGGCAATTGTGTATAATAAAGGGGGGCTCTCCACCATCAGGGAGGGTTAATAAAGAAGTTGAGTTTAAGGTGTTATAATAACGTAAAATTATAGAAGGTTTGGTCAATAGAGCCTGTTCATAGATGCCCTGTAGAGGATTTGTTGTATCTTGTGAATTTGTAAGAGAGCAGATACTTGTATTTTGTGAACTTTTGAACTTTTTGTATCTTGTGAAATTGTTGTTTCTTGTAAACTTGTTATATCTTGTGGACTTGTTAAGAATGCAGACACAGAATGGGGAACATAGAGGTGACTGGGGAAGCCTATTGTGGGAGCACAAACTTTATCAATCAAGGTGGCAGCTGTGGTCATCACACACAGGCATGAGGGCATACCTGATATCATAGTTTGATTGACATGAGAAATATGCTAAAGGAGGTATCTGACAGGCAAAAGGCTATCCTAGAATACCCGCAGCATTACCATTATTTTCAGGGCAATATAGGTGAAAAGGTTTGTCAAAATTAGGTAAACTGAGGGCTGGGGTGTGAACAATGTTAATTTTAGGGTTTCAAATGCAGTTACTGCCTCTGAAGACCCAAAAAAACAGGCTCTGGAGAGGTATCTGGGAATAGGGCATATAGACATTTAGCAAGGGCAGCAAAATTAGGAATCCATTGGCAGCAGTAGCCAGCTGTCCCTAGAAATCTACATAATTGTTTTGAATATAAGAATGAATACAATTGACTCAAGATGCTTTGGACTGAGTTTTTGAATGTCTTGAGATATCTCATGTTCTGAATAGGTACAGTTGTTTATACCCATTGAAGTTTGGATGAGGAGGCTACATGACTTCATTCAGCTAGTGCCTTAGGAGAATGAGGGAGTCTACAAGAGCTTGCTGCTTAGTTTGGTTCAAGGTAAAAGGACATCAACATCCTGAATAAAGGTGGAGCCTCGGGCAAAGGCTACAAAATCCAAGTTGGTTTTAAGGATTTGGGAAAATATTGAGGGAGACTTGCTATATCCCTGAATTACACAACTCCAGGTTGTCTCCCTTTAAGCATAAATGAAAAAGAAACTGTGGGTTAGGATGCAATTGGAAAAGAAAGGTGAGCAGAGATTAATTACTGTAAACCAGACTGCATCAGTAGGACTTGAGGTAAGAATAGTAGTTGGATTAGGAACTATGGGGTGGCAAGGAATTATGAACGTTTACAGCTCTTACATCTTATATGAATCAATACATTTGGTTCCTATCTGAATTAAATTTCCCTTCTTTCTTTACTGGAAGTTTGGAGTGCTGCAGACAAGTCTACCTTGTTGTAAAACAGTCTATTATATATTCAACTAGAGGCCTGGTGCATGAAAATTCGTGCACTCAGGGGGGTCCCTAAGCCCAGCCTGCACCCTCTCACAGTCCAGGAGCCCTCAGGAGATGTCCATCTGCCAGCTTAGGCCCACTCCCTGAGGGAACAGGCCTCAGCTGGCAGTCTGACATCCCTCTGGCAGCCAGGGAGCCCTCGGGGGATGTCCAACTGACGGCTTAGGCTTGCTCCCCACAGGCCTAAGCTGTAGTTGGATATCCTTAGTGCTGCCAAGGAAGTGGGAGAGGCTCCCGCCACTGACACTGTACTCACAGTAGTCAGCTGGGCTTGTGGCTGAGCAGAGCTCCCCCTGTGGGAGTGCACTGACCACCAGGGGGCAGCTCCTGCATTGAGCATCTGCCCCCTGGTGGTCAGTGCACATTATAGCAACTGGTTGTTCCTGGTCGTTCTGCTGTCAGGGTCAATTTGCATATTACCCTTTTATTATATAGGATTCCTTGCTCTGTATCTCAGGAAAGAGTATTAGACAGCTATGGGAAAGGTTTCTTCCTTTTTCTTTTCCAAGCAATACATTCAGTAACAATCCAACTTCATTTGCATGTAAAGGAATTTAAATTGAGATGAGTTTCCAGTAAAAAAAAGTAGAAAATTTGGGGTTTGGTCTGAGTGCTACCAGGTCAAACTTCCTGTGCCAGATGCTTCAAAAGGTCAGAATTTGGAGTAAGGAAAGGTTTATTGATTGAGAAGGCACCAACTGAGAAAATGGGAGCCCTACTGGTACCTTGAATCTATCTTAAGAATGTAGTAAGTTCAGGCTACTTTTATATTAAGGAAAGGGGAAATCAGAGGGGCTGTTTTTATAAAACTCAAGCCACAAGCAGAATTTCTCTAATGATTACCATATGTGTCTATATACAAGACTAAGCAGAAGCTATTAACCTGAAGGCCATGGGAACAAAGCAGACTTTGACAAAATGGAGTCAAAGAGAAACCAAGCATTTCACTGTTACATGGGGGCAGAGAAAAAAAAGCCTTTCTCATTACATTTTACAGTGGCATAAAATTTACATAACAAATCTCTACTAAAATGGTTTGCTGGTGATGAGTTGGAAACTAGGAAGGCAAGATGCTGCTGAGAGGGTCTATGGAAATTGAGGTTGGTTGAGATATTTTCAGTGAAATAGGTTGCCCAGAGACTTAAACAGCTAGCACAGAGTTAGAGGTGACAAGTAGGGATAAATCCTCTAGTTGGGTGGTAGTGAAAGAGGCACCAATGTCATTAAGAAATCCAGTTCCTAGAGTATTATGCTAAGTGAAATAAGCCAGTCACAGAAAGACAAGTATCACATGATCTCACTTATACGTGGAATCTAAGAACAAAATAAACTGACAAGCAAAATAGATCCAGAGACATTGAAGCATGTCACAGACTGACATATTTTACAGGGAAGGGAGGGGGAAAATTAACCAAATAACTTATATGCATATATGCATAATCCATGGGTGAAGACAATAGTGTGGTGAAGGTCTGGGGAGGGGGCGCAAGTGGGGTGGAGGGGGTGAATGGGGGGGGGGGAAGGGGACATCTGTAATACTTTCAACAATAAAGATAAATATATTAAAAAACCCAGCTCCTGATGCTCTATTTTAAGTTTAATGTTGGGATCTGCTGTGCTACTGAAGATCAATCAGCTGACCCAGGCATTTGATGTGAAATTGTCCCATAGGAGGAGAAAAATGATCCTTCTGGGAAATGATGGGTCTAGGGAGTTTTTTTCTTAAACTTTTCTTTCTCTTAAATAGGACAACTTTTCTTCCAATGTCCCAATCAGCAAATATCTAGAGGCAAATAGGGAAGGATCTGAATGGACTTTAAGTTATACTCACTATCATGTTTTGGTTTTTCTAATTCACCTTGCCAAGCAAGAATTGTTGCTTTTACCCCCTTTCCCTCCTATACTCTTGCAAGCTATTTTCAAAGAATTAGGTAGCTGCTTCCACTGCAACATTCAGAAGTTGGCTGGACCACTCAACCACACTATCTTGAATTTACTTTTTTATAATCAGGGAGAAAATTTCCCACTAAAGTGGAAATTAAAAGATCTCTATGTTCTGGAGCTTTGGGGTTTAGTGCAGTATGCCTTTGCAAAGTCTTTATAAAGCATTCAACAAAAGCCTTTGGATGCTCTCCTTCATTCTGAGTGCATATTCAATCAACCTTAGACCAATTTATATCAGGGGGCAAACCTCTACTCTTGCTTTTATCAGAGTTCTTGAATATCAGCCTCCAGCTGAGCCATTTCTTGGTCATTTTTAGGTAGGCCTGGGAGAAATTCTGGCCATCTGTTGCAGGCTGCACGGGGGGTGGGGGGGTTTCTCTAGGGGACCACCCTGGTTTGTCTGGTAACTAGAGTATAATCATACATGGGAAGAACACCCCTTAACAGCTGATCTGGTTCCCTTGAGTGGGGTTGTAAATGGCCACTAGTCTTTCCAACTCTTCTCTAAATTTGATAGGGTATTCTGAAAGTGGAGATAAAAGGGCTTTGCAATTTAGAAGATCTGCTGTTGTCCAGTGACATAAATTCTTTGGGGTAGGAGTTGAGTATACATTCACAAATGATATTGCATAGAAAGGCCTGAAGCTGGCAGCGCCTAATTGCAGGGCTCTGGAGAACAGGAGGAGTTGTAAGGAACAGAAAACTGAGCCCTACTGATCAACTTGGGTGCTTCTGCTAAATTCACTTCCTGGCTTTTAAGATTTACATAAGTACCCTGTATACCCTGGGCCTAGCGATCAGGCCAGAGTGCTCTCTGTAAATCTTGTGAGGAAGGGGGAGTCAAAACAGGCAGCTGGGAGTTTAAGGGATTTTCTGGGGAATTTGGAGGAGTTTTTGGATCTAAGGAATTTGCTGAAGTGATAAGGTTGGGTTTTGAAAGGAAGCGTTTAGACTAGAGGCCCAGAGATTTAAAAGCTTTTCTGGAGGGTCAGGGATAGGGAGTTGGGGATAAGGGGGTGAAAAAAGAGGGTGGAGAAGGTGAATTTACTTCAGATGTGGACTTCAATTTTTGTTTTAATGCTATTTCTGTTCTTTCATCTTATTAAGGAAGTCCCCAAGGCTGGCTGTTATACTCCTTTTTGTATTCTTTTCAATTTGATCTTCTCATAGGTAGCAATAAGACAGTTGTTTAAGATGAGAGCTCTCTAAAATTTTTCAAATATAAAGCTTTTTCCAATTCAAAAGCTCCATCATCTGGTCATTGATGAGTAGAATCCTAAATGGTATATTTATCTCAATAGCAATTCAATTTGATAGGCCTTTTCATGGAAAAACCCAGAGGTAACTTTTGAGCCTTAGAATAAATCTTTACCAGGAATTCAAGAGGCATCCCTGAAGTGGGTGCAGAAGATGCAGGCCCCAAGATCGAAAAAGTTCACTCCCAGAGTCAGTCTGAGAAAGCAAGTAACTTCATTGTCACAGGTAGGAAGAATGGTATAGTGAAAATGATGTCTCCAGGGTCCCACTAATCTGGGACACCAACAGGTGATACTGGAATGGACTTCCAGTAATAACAAGACATGAAGGTTGAGACAACAAAGGTCCCTTATGGACCAGGACACCTTATGATAAACTCCCCTGAGAGCTAATCAGACAAAGAGAACTCTGCTTATCAGACCCACAGCATATCTGGCTGTCCTCCAGATGCATGCTAGTTGGCAGAAACCAGGAAGAGTGTGCTCACTGATCATAAAGCTAAGCTGTCAGTACATAAAACACAATGAGAAGAAAGCCCTCATCCAGTTTTTCTTTTTTTATGTACCCATTAACAGCTGTACCTAAACCTTGGGTTTCTGTGAGCCAAATTAATACCTAAGTGGGAAGTACGTACTGCTGGTTTGCAGATTAGATGGTGTTTGGCAGTGTACCTTATTGCACGAAAATTTTCTTGTGGTTGGTGACTGACCTATTACCAATCTAATGGGTTCCATGATCAACTTATCTGAAAACAGGAGTCTTAGAGTTAGCTGGCAAGCACTCTAACAGCTTTTAAGTACTCCAGCTATGCCCAGCAATTTTGCAGCTTTTAGCTTCTGAGATGCCCATTAGCAATAGTTTTCACCCCATGTGCACATTAACCCACAGCAGTGTTTGTCTAAACAGACACCAGTCTGGTGAGAACCGTGAACTCACCCGTTTATGAGGCCGGCTGGAATGACAGACATATGGTTTTCCCCCTTCTGACAAGTAACACAAAATATGATGCCAAGGAAAAACAGTGACCATTTCTGGGAGGAAAAGGACCAATAGAAAACAAGAATACTCATAACAAATCTTTACCAGAATCTCTATATCCAGGAACTAGTTCACACAAATATTATCTCCTGCTAATCTAAATTTAGAAAAAGAAAGGGACTCTCACCACTCTGGATTCCACCAGACTCTGCAGGCAGAGATCTGGGAGACTGATGTGGTAAGAATTCTTACCTTCTCCCAGCTTTTGTCAGAGGTCATTGGATCTCTCAGCTGCTGCACTCTTGGAGCAAGAAGTATCCAGATAGAGGAGTTTATCATCCTGCCGACTACACCAACAGTAGGGGGAAACATTTTCCTTCTATCCTTGTAGGTTCTTTGACTGGTCTAATAATTAAATTAATAGAAAACAGGTTAACAAGAGAAAACCAAACTTAGTATGTGCACACAGGGGTCCCCACAAAGACAATGAAACTGAAGGGCAAGTTGGGCAGTTGAGGCTTATATACTATCCTGATCTAAGGAATGGAGCTTCAAAGGGGAGGAGGATAAGTCCCAGGATAAGAAGAGCAGGTGTTTAATAATTAGATGTTTGCCCTGCCATACTGATAGGTCATTCAGATAAAGTTATTTCTGGTACTAGCTCTTTTTCTCGGCCAGAGCCCCTATCTAAATTCTTTTAAGTGATTAAGGCTGAAGTAGAAGTTGTTTGTCTCTTTGTTTTTAAGCCTGTTGGGTCTTGAATATTGTCAGCTCAAAACAATTCACATGTCAAAGTGGCTCATTCTAAACCCCTTCAGGGCAAAAGCAATTCTGACTCAAATGGTGCTACCAATAAATATAACACTTGCCATCTAAGTGTTTTTAACAGTGTTTTGTACTTGTAAAAGGAGTGATTTTTTTAAATTAAAAAATTTAAACTAATCTTCAAAATGGAGGCATTGTGAATATTATCAATGGCATTAAAATAATGTAATTATACACTACAAAGCTAAGGGAAGCTCAATAAATTATAACTCATATGTGCATTTGGATAATTCAAGCCTACAATTTTTTCTGACCTAAATTGTTGGGTTTTTTAAACTAATTTTCTTTCAGATGTCTCTTTCTATACAGAGTGGGCCCCAGTTAAAGATAGAATAAGTTTTAAAACATATAGAATTTTATAATGGAAAAAGAGCTTTGAGAATGGTTTGGTCCAAACCTGATATTTGGGAGACAAAAAAACTTACTAGTAGCTCTAGAAAGGTTAGCTATTTGTCCCACAATACACAGTAAGGAATTAGCAGAGCAGGACTAAAGAAGTAGTTTTTCTGAGTCACATTATATTGCCTATTAAGGTTACTGTGGGAGAAGAAGGTAGCAGGATATTTTGTTTTCATTTTCTAATTGTCAAAATATACATAGGACATCTTAAAATATATAAACTTAGCTAAGAGGTTTAAATTTGGGATGATAATTTTGCTACCACTTGAAACACCTTACCTCAAATAAATGGGAATGAAAATAAATGCCCCAAACAATGAAATTGGGCAAGCAACCAAGTAAGCTTGTTCCTTTTCACATCTCTTGTGTTTTATTATGTGGCATTAAAAATATACATTTCATAATCAATTCACAAATCTTCACAAAGGCATGAAAAGGTTTTTCATGAGCAACATGCTTCACATGTTCTCATCTGTTTAAAGCTACTATCTTTGCTTCTTTTCTCTTTCCACTACATTGGACACGGTGCCTCTCCTCCCTCGCCCCAGGCCTTTATTTTCCATTTAGGATTGCAGGTTCATGAGTTCCATTATTTAAGCTCAGACAGAGACAGGAGATGTAATTGAGGTTCTTCCTAAAGAGTAGAACTCAGAAAACTATGTATTTTCTTTCTCTTTCTTCCTCTCTCCCCTCACCCCCCCCCTTTCTTTTTTTTTTTTTTTGTCATCTTTCTCATGCAGAGAATAGAAATAGTTTATAGCTGATCCCCCTGTGCTCACACACTCTGATACACAGCTGGTGAATTGTTTAGCACTCGGCATGAAGCCTGACCTATACCAACACCCGGAGCTGGGGCCAGGGCACATAGCTTCTGTCACAGCTGCATGCAGAACATGCACAAAGCTGAATTTGAAAAGTGAGAAAAAGGAAAAAAATGTCCAAGTATCAGATATTCAAATTCCTTTCTGTCGATTCACTTTCATTACATATGGGAAATCTTAACATTCTCATTAGCCACTTAACTACAACTTCTAATTCATTACTCAGGGTATTTTGCTGTCTTCCACTTGGAATGAAAAAATGAAACATCACAATAAACCTGTTGTCAGAGGTGTTTTTTTTTTGTATTTGTGACAACACAAGTAAACAAGCACACAAATTCACATTCTTTAGACTACCGGAGAGTAATTATTGTTCAAAATGATAATCCAAAAATGTACCACATGTTCAAGCATAAAAAAGCTTAATTTTTGCTTTTTATTAATCCAATAGAATTTGGTTTTATTAATTCAACAGAGTAAAATAATATCCTTTAGAATATTTTTACTGAACAAAAATTTGAACAAATATGAATTTAGTTACATTTCATCAGAAAATCAATTTGGTCAAGACATCCTATTCCCTGAGCATTTTGGTTCAGGTTTCATAATTTAGTATCTATCCCTGAAGCCACCTTTCACACGTGGTATTTAAAAAACTATATTCCTCTATAATCTAAAGAAATATATATATTTTAAATAGAAAAAAAATATTTTTCAGTTCTGCCATATTTTTTACTACAATATCAAATATCTTATGTTTTCTTGGTAAAAGAAGGCATTCAGTAATTATACATTACAATAAAAAGATAGGACATAAGTGGGTTACATGAAATCCATTGGTAATAGATTAGGGAGGTGGGAGAAAGCAAAGCGGGGGTGGGGAAGGCTTTGGGATTGGATAGAACATAAAATGATAGACACATCCTTCTTTTACATAGGTGGGTACAGGATAGTTAACAATCAACAGTTAGCACAATAACAATGAGGGGATTTGAGGTCTCAGCTCTGTTGAGGGGTCTGGAAAAAGGAAATTACTTTGACATTCCCAAGGTATGTTATTGTAGATGCAAAAAGACAATAGACAGGCTTAATTAAGGTAAAGATTGACTTTTTTCAAGGGCGATTCTAAACTGATTTTAATTTATAAGTTTTAATTTCAGACCAACCTTGCGGTTACTTTAGGTCTCTGAGTTTGTACGGTCATCACCCAGGCCTCCTCTGGGTTTGTCAGGTTTAGTATGTGGCCCCTTTTTGTCCACAGTATCACTAGCTGTGTTCTTAGGCATATTCATAAACTGAAGTTTTCTTAAAAATATATGATCTCACCTGGCCGGCATGGCTCAGTGGTTGAGCATTGACCTATGAACCAGGGGATCACAGTTTAATTCCCAGTCGAGGCACATGTCCAGGTTGCAGGCTCCATCCCCAGTGTGGGCTGTGCAGGAAGCAGCTGATCAATGATTCTCTCTCATCATTGATGTTTCTATCTCTCTCCTACTCCCTTCCTCTCTGAAATAAAAATATATTTTAAAAAAAGAATGTATGATCTCTTTGCAAATGAATAGGAAGGGACATTTTGTAGTTTCTCTACTGTTATATAAAACTAGAGGCTGGGTACACAGATTCGTGCACTGGTGGGGTCCCTCAGTTTTGCCTGCGCCCTCTCACCATCCTGGACCTCTCTGGGGATGTCAGACTGCCGGTTTCAGCTCGATCCCTGCAGGCTGGGCCGAGGGAGCCCACTGGTGCATGAATCCGTGCACCAGGCTTCTAGTATGCATATTAAGATCTTTGGTTAATCTTTTCCTGCCCTCTACCCTACCCACTTCCCTCTGAGATTCATCAGTCTGTTGTGTGTGTCATAGCTACCGGTTGAATGGTCGAATGGTCGAACGGCCCGATGGTCGCTTAGGCTTTTATATATAGGCTTTTATACCATATAATAATCACAATGATTTTCTTTCATTAAACATTTCACTGAAAATCCTTTCATGCTAAGTACTTTGTTAAGTAGCATTCACCATTCGTCTTATTTTTTATATGAAAGTGTTTGCCATGATTACAGCCTCACATAGCAAACTGGTGTTTTAAAATGGATGCAACATCCCCCTTTTTTATTTTTATTTTTTTTATTTATTTATTTTTTTTTGAGTAGGGGGCTGGGGATTGAGAAATGAAATAAAGAGACAAGACACAAAGATGGAAGGAAAGGACTGGGACTGGGTGGGACCGCCATCCTCTTCTGAGGGGAGACAGGGACCCAGCACCGAAGCAGTGTGTTTATTTTATACCCCAAACACCAGGAGGTTTCACCAAAACTCAAGATAAAGGAGCTTGGGTGGGCCCAAGTCGTATTCATTCCCGGTGCTAGACTAGATTTACATATCAGAACCCACTCCCCAACACCTGGACAAAGATGAGAATCAAGCTGAGAACACTTCTTCCCCTTTTGGTAAGATGCGTATCCAAGATGTGGCTCTGCCTGTCGCCTTGGGTTCAGCTGACAATTATTAAGGAAAAATGCCCATGTGCCTTCTCAGGGGCCCTCTACAGAACCTGTTTCCCGGAATACTCCAATTTTACAGAGACCATAAGCCATGAACTGCCGGGGTCCAACCCCAGCAGGTCCAGGGGTCCCCAAAGGCGTGGACAGAGTTGGCGAAGGAGGAATGACAGGGAGACAGCGTTCAGTTGATCAGCAGCCTAGCCAGGATCTCTAGCCAGGATCTCCAGCCAAGTTCTGGTCTGGATCTCCAGAGAGGTTCTGCTCTGGATCTCCAGCCAGGTTCTGTGTCCATGTTGTCTTGCTAGGTTCTCCAGATTCTCCAGCCAGGTTCTGTAGCCATGTTCCCTCGCTAGGTTCTCCAGCCAGGTTCTGTGGCCATGTTCCCTCGCTAGGTTCTCCAGCCAGGTTCAGTCACCAGGTTCTAGTCAGGTTCTCTTGCCAATTTCTGTAGTCAGGTTCAGTCCAGGATCTTTTGCCATGTTCTCTCGCTAGGTTCTGTCTCTAGGTTCTGAGGACAGTTTCTGTCCAGGATCTTTTGCCATTTTCTCTCCAGCGAAGTTCTTCTGTCTCTAGAGAACGTTCTGTGTAGGTTCTGTGCCTAGGTTCTGTCTCTCCCCCCCTTTTTTATTTTTTAAATCAGCAGCCACCTCTCGGATTGGGTTGTTTAAGACTCAGAAGAAGACTGGCAAGCAATGATAGTGAGCATAGCTATAAACATAGTGGATGGAGCGCACAAGGAGCCCCGTTCCTGTAGAAGGTTGCCGGCCTCTTCAGTCAAGGGATTTCAGCTGTCCTCAAGTGGGTGATTTGGTTGTCCTTGTTGATCTGGTTAGCGGGCGGCATCAATGGCGACGGGCTTCCCAGATCGTCAGCATGTTGAAGGGCTGGATCATGGGTCCACCAGGGCCGTGCTTGATGGTGGTGTCGGTGTCTGGGTAGGAGTCAGCTGTGCCCTCTGGGTCGGCTGATATGGATGATACCGGGAAGGAAGAGGAGGAGGCAAAGATGGAGGGTGGTGTGACATAAGGTTGGATTAGACGGTCTGGAATCCACACAGGTGAGCCTGCATCCTGTGGAAATATACAAGCATATCCTCTCCCCCAGTTTAAAAGTACATCAGGTCCCTCCCAGGCCCCTGTAAGTAAGTCTTTCCATTTGACGAAATAAGTGAGTTTCTGCTAAATGAAAGTTTCTTTTGCTGATTTACTCAGAGTCCTCGGACTTGGCTGAGAGAGTAGCTTCCACTTCTTGCTTTTCTACCATCTTGGGCCTCAGTTGTTAATTTCTTCAGCTGACCCAATGTTGGCACCTCAGTCCCTTGCATAGCCTTTCTTTTCTTCTTTTTTCCACTTTTCTGTCATCGGGGCAACTCTAAGTCTTTGGAACAATGGGACAAGGAGCTTCTCTGGGTCCATTGTGGTGACTCACGTAATGCATTTACTCAATCCAAAGCAGGCATTAAAAAGAAAAACTCCAAATGCTCTCTTGTATCCATTTTAAGAGTAGGATTGGTGCTTTCCACTATTACCTGAGTCCTGATCTATCACCCCAGAGAAAGCTTGCCAATCCTGCACTTTCCCGGGGTGGAAAGGCTGCAGTGGGGTTAAGGATAAGGCTCCTTGGGCCTACCTTCTCCCATGCCTTTACATTTGCCTTTCCTTCCTCAGAAAAGCATGGACATACTTCTTGTATAAAACGTTCCGTCTGACTGGGCGTAACCTTAACTCCTCTGCTAGCAAGCATGTGTGTTAAAAGATCAATACAGAGTCTTTTTTCTTTAGACTCAGTATGGCACATCTTCTCAATCTAAAGATCTATACAGAGTCTTCTTTCTTTGGACTCAGTATGGCACATCTTCTCAATCTAAGTTCTGTACTATCCACCTTCTTACCCTACTTATCCTCTATAGGGGGGTCTGCAGCACCCTGGTGGAATCCTATCCGTCCTGAGTGTGGGGGTTCTCAAAGGGAGGGGGCTTACCTAGGGGAATCCTGTTCCAGGGGTTCCCAAAGGTGTGGACAGAGTCAGCGAAGACTATCCACCCTCTTCCTAAGGTGGAGTCCTATCCGTCCCAAGTGCGGGGCACTTACCTAGGGGTCCCTGTTTGGGCGCCATATGCTGGGGTCCAACCCCAGCAGGTCCAGGGGTTCCCCAAGGTGTGGATGGAGTCGGTGAAGAAGGAATGACATGGAGGCAGCGTTCAGGTGATCATCATAGCCAGGTTCTCTAGCCAGGTTCTATCCAGGTTCTCTAGCCAGGATCTCTAGCCAGGATCTCCAGCCAAGTTCTGTCTAGGATCTCCAGCCAGGTTCTGTAGCCATGTTCTCTCCATTCCTTGCCCCTTACACTTATATTTATTAACTCCCTGAGGCAGCAAGAAATGATAACCAGGCCCCAAGTAACAGCCACAAGGAATGGGTTTTGTTAAGCTGAAGATAACATGATGCCGTAAGTTGTGTTTCGGCTCCTGAGCCCTAAAGTGGAACAACCCCGGCCACATCCCCATGAAACCACATTGAGGGATGCCGAAGCTGACCTCAAGACCCGAAATAATGATTTACCGCCTTTACCTCACTCTTCACCAATCAGTTTTACCTACCACCCCCAAATCCCTTACTCATAATGATTTAAAATTTCTGCTCTATAAAGCCTCTTGTCTCTAAATTGTCAGAGAGTTCAGGTTTTTACAGCACAAGCCAACTGTTCTCTATTGTGTAGCACTAGATAATAAACAGTACTTTCTTTCACTGCACCCCCATGTCAGCATAATTGGTTATCTGCAGTGACAGATGGATAAACTCTGCTCGGTTACAATAGAGACAGAAGTTAGCACCTTGGACTGCCATCAGAAGTAAATATGAGAACTGAGGACATTATAGTTCACAGTTGTTAGATGCTCCACATGGTCAATGCCTAAAAGCAATCAAGCTGCCATGTCTGGCATTACTAAACTTTTGGATGATTTTCAGAACTATGCTTAAGAATAATGACTAGTATGCTCACTTTTAGTGATAGAAGCTAACATTTAAAAAGAAATTTTTATAATGGCTGAGATTTCCTTGAAAATAATTCAGATTAAAAAGTGGTGGGAGGTATATGGAATGATAGTGTCAGAATGTTGGCTACTGTGAAAGCTAGTGATGGATAGATGGAATTGTATTATTATTATTTTTTTTGCTTTTGTATTTATTTGAAACTTTCTAAAGTAAGATATAAATGAGATGTAAAAATATTAAGAATAACTAAGTAAAAAGAATAGTGCCTAGTATAAACATAGATGCAAAAATCCTCAACAAAGTATTAGCAAACCAAATTCAGCAATACATTAAAAAGAACTTACACCATAAATAAATTCAGTAAAGTGTCAGGATTAAATGGGACTTATTCCTGGGATGCAAGGTTGGTACACTATCTATAAATCAATTAACCTGATTCACCACATAAATAAAATGAAAATAATATGAATCATATCAATAGATCCAGCATCCATTTATGATAAAAACTCTCAAGAAAGTGGAAATAGAGGGAACGTGCCGCAACATTATAAAGTCCATATATGACAAACCCACAGCTAACATCATACTCAACAGGGAAAAACTAAAAGTGTTTTCCTTAATATCAAGAACAAGACAGGGATGTCCACCTTCACCACTCTTATTCAACTTAGTACTGGAAGTCCTGACCATAGCAATCAGACAATAAGAAAAAGTAAAATGCATCTAAATGGAAAAGGAAGAAGAAAAATTATCATTATTTGCAAATGACATGATACTGTTTAGAGAGAACCCTAAAGATTCCACCAAGAAACTACCAGAACTGATAAGTGAATTCAGTAAAGAAGCAGGATACAAAATAAATATCCAGAAATCAGTTGAGTTTTTATACACCAATAATGAACTATAAGAAAGGGAAACTAATGAAAATGATCTCATATATAACTGCATAAAAAATTAAAATGCCCAAGAATAAATTTAACCAAGTAGGTAAAAGATCTGTACTCAGAAAAGTATAAGACACTGAAGGAAAAAACTGAAGAAGATACAAATAAATGGAAGCATATACCTTGTTCATGGATAGGAATAATTAATATCCTTAAAATTTCCATACTATCCAAAGCAATCTATAGATTCAATGCAATTCCTATCAAAATACCAGTGGCATTTTTTACAGAACTAGGAAAAATAATCTTAAAATTTATATGGAACCACAGTAGACCACAAATAGCCACAGCAATCTTGAGAAAAAATAACAAAGATGGAGGTATCACACTACCTGATAACAAACTGTACTATAAGGCTATAGTAATCAAAACAGCATGGTACTGTCATAAATACAGCCATATAGATCAATGAAACAGAAAAGAGACTCCAGGAATTAACCTACACAGTAGGGGATGTGTAGGGAGGCAGCCAATCAATGATTCTCTCTCATCGTTGATGTTTCCATTTCTCTCTCTCCCTCTGCCTTCCTCTCTGAAATCAATAACAATATATTCTTAAAAAAATAAAAGCTTTTGCACAGCAAAGAAAACCACCAACATTTTTGGCTTTTTTTTTTTTAGAAAGGGAGGAAGAGGGTGGGGGAGAAAGAGAAACATCAATGTGAGAGTGAAACATGGATCAATGCCTCCTGCACACCTTCTAGCAGGGATTGAGCCCCAAAACTCCGGCATGTGCCCTGACCAAGAATCGAACCAGTAACCTTTTGGTGCACAGGATGACGCCCAACCAACGGAGCCAAACCAGCCAGGGCTGCAGGGTTTCGAATAGAGAAATAAAGTGGTAATATGACTTACGGGTTTTTTGATTTGTTTTTCATTTTAGAGAGAAGAGAGAGAGAGAGAGAGAGAGAGAGAGAGAGAGAGAGAGAGAGAAAGAAACATTGATCGGTTGCCTTCTGCATGTGCCCTGACTGGGTACTGAACCCGGGTATGTGCCTGACCAGGAATCAAACCCACCACCTTCTGGTACATGGGATGATGCTCCAAATGAACCACACCGCCACACCAGCCAGGGCTTGTCTTATGTTTTAAATATGAATCACTCTGGCTACTGTGTTGAGAAAAGACTGTAGGTGGAAAAACTAGAAACAGGAAATAGGGATACCAGTTATGTGCTATTGCAATAATCTAGGTGACAGTTGATATTAGTTTGGAACAGGATAGTGAAAAATGGTTGGATTTGGAGTATATATTCTAATATATATTCCACAAAGCGGAGTGGAACACCCCGAGCTGCTGCCCTCAGGCGGGAAGCTGGTGGGGGTGGAGTATGGATGAAGGGGCCTCAGAGCTGGATTTGCAGTAGATATTCTAATACTCATTTTAAGTATTAGAAGCATTCCTAAAAAGTTGTGTATATAACTGATTCATATTTGAAATCTATCAGAATAATTTATTATTTTGGAGAAATATACAATAAATCTATAAGAAATAAACTTTTAAAATAATCTATTCATTATTCCCTAATTTCAGTTTTTGGTGCCATTGTTTAAATATGTTAGAGTTTTCTAAAAGCACAATACACCAGATTTTACATAAAACATAAGATCCATTTATTTATTTTCTTTTTCCTATCTTTATTGGGGTATGATGGACAAATAAAAATTATATTTAGTTTGTATAACATAATTTTATATATGTACCGAGGCCTGAGGCACGAAGCTTCGTGCATGGGTGGGGGTACCTCAGTCTGGTCTGCGCCCTCTGGGGATGTCCGACTGCCAGTTTAGAGGTTAGAAAGAAACTTTATGAGAGAAAAAAAAAAACGAAACAAAATAGAGGCCACTCCAAGCAAGGGTGGGTTCTGAGGAGCTAGGATTAACTTTCTGCATGAAGATTCGCCAGGCCAGGGAAGAGGGAAGGAAGGAGTGAGTGTGTGTGTGTGTGTGTGTGTGTGTGTGTGTGAGAGAGAGAGAGAGAGAGAGAGAGAGAGAGAGAGAGAAAGACCCCCAAACACTCCAGACTCTTGTGTTCTAAAGCACAAAACTTTGCTTTCCCCACTTTTATCGCATGTCCAAACATTTACCATTGTGTACTTCAAGCAATATATAGTAGGGAAGGAGAATGCAGGCTTAAAGCAAAGGGTGGGGTTGTCAGAAGTGAGTATCTCCTCTCGTCCCCCCGCTAAAGCTCCTCGGGGGCCTGTCTCTTTGCAAATCCACATTTATCTCTTGGCATGAGGGAGGTTAGGGAGTGCAGCACTATCCTGGGAGGGGAAGGTCACGGGGACTGCATCCATGGCGCTCGCCCCAAGTTTCATTTCCTCACACTCCCAGGTCACTTTCCACCCCACCACTGATCCAGTTAATGGGGTCGGATGTCTGCAGCTGGATGCTTCCAGGCGGAGAGAATGCTGGGGGCTGGGTGGTCCAGCTCTGAGGCCCCTGCATCCATACCCCACCCCCACCAGCTTCCCGCCTGCAGGCAGCAGCTCAGAGTGTTCCACTCTGCTTTGTGCCAGACTCAATCCGACTGGGTATGGGGAGAGCTCTCCTGCTCTCTGGCCAGGCTTGCTGTCCTGGGCTGCTGGGGCAACCCAGGATGCCAAGCCTTCCCTCCTGCTCTCCGGAGGAATAAAATATGTCAATTTGCATATTCCCTCCTTATTGGCTGTGGGCACCGCCATCTTTATTGCAGAGTGATAGTTAATTTGCATATTACTCTTTTATTGGATAGGATAGTATATATGTATATATTGTGAAGTGATTACCATAATGAAGTTAATTAACATATTTGTCACCTCACATAGTTTACTGTTTGTTTGTTGTTATAGGTTGTTTTGTTTTTGTGTTGAGAACACTTAAAATCTACTCTCTTAGCAAATTTCCAGTATAAAATATAGTATGGTTAACTATAGTCAACATACTGTACATTAGATCTCCAGAAATTACTCAACTTAACTGGAAGTTTATACCCTCCACCAACATCTCCCCATGTCCCCCATCCCTCAGTCCCCAACCTCTGGCAAACACTCTTCTACTCTCTGGTTAATTATATTCTACATATAACTAAGATCATAAAGTATGTTTTTCTTTGGCTTATTTCACTTAGCAGTATCTTCCAGGTTCATCCATGTTGTCAGAAATGGCAGTATTTTTTCTTTTTGTGGCTGAATAATATTCCATTGTATATATGCACAACATTTTCTTTATTCATTCTTCTGTTGGCAGACATTTAAGTTATTTCCATATCTTGGCTATTGTGAATAATGCCTCAGTGAACATGGGAATGCAGATAGCTCTTTGAGATAGTGATTTTATTTCCTTTGGATATTTTCCCAGAAGGGAGATTGCTGGACCATATGGTATTTATATTTTTAATTTTTTGAGGACTTTCTTTGTTTTCATACTGGCTGTACCAATGTAATATACTTTTAATTTTGTCAATACCTCTTAAAGATAAGGGATACTTTTTTGAATGGAATTAAAGAAGTCTATTCTCAATGGCACAGTATCAATTCAAGTATATTCATGTTTTATGTCAGATGACACAGAGAGAGTATGGCTGGCTGCTTGGGCTATACCTTGCAAGATATCTCTACTGGGTTTCCCTGCTATCTGAAAGTAGAGTGTTCCTATGTAACCTTTTATAAGCCCAAATGACATAAAGGGAAGAAGCAATTAGCTTTAACTAATTTGTGAGCACAGGTACTCACAGACACAGTTGAAATCTATGGTGACTGAGTGTAGATCCCAAGAAGGAGCTTCACCGCCTGCCATGCTAGCTGTTCAAGGTTTGCGCTGCCTCTATAAAAGCTTGCTGCATTGATCAGACAGTCAAACCTCAGAGGGAAGGTAGGAGCGGGTGGGGGTAAGGGGGGGGAGATCAACCAAAGGACTTATATGCAAGCATATAGGCCTAACCAATGGACATGGACCACAGGGGGGTGAGCACGTGAGTGGGGGAATGGGGGGGAATGTGGGGATAAGGACACATATGTAATAACTTAATCAATAATTTTTTTTTAAAAAAAGCTTGCTGCAAAATAAACACTGAAAGCTAGTTTTCCTTTTTTTCAAAAAAGCGAAAAACCTCTTTGGATTTCTTTAGGATAGCAAAATCCAGATATTAATGTGGATCTTTCATAAAAGCTGAAGTGGCAAAAGGCAAACTTTTGAAAAGCAGGGGATACCTATATAGGGCATGTGTGTGTGTGTGTGTGTGGGGGGGGTATGGTGTGTCACAATGCATACAAGTCTACTTATCAGGGATTCGATAGGCAATGTTTACAATGAAAATTTTGCTAGATAAAAGTCTCCTTTGGTATAAAGAAATTATCAAAAATAATTCAACTGAATTATCTTAATGGGCTATGTAATCTGATTGTAATAATCAGATGCATCCATTGCTTCTATAGAGATGGAGCTGTCAAGAAGAATGAGATCCTCCAATCCTTTCAATGGCATGGCACTGGAGAAATGGACATATTGCTGTACTCTGAATCCCTTACTTTATATAAGGTATCAAAACTTTTTCCATTTCAATTTTTTCTCGTGAAAGACATGTTTAAACGTCTTTGATTATAGTATATTGTTATCTTTAAAATTGACACCTTCTTTTAAAGGGGTTGCTTCTGAATTAAGGAGCCCCTAGTCCAGTGGTCGGCAAACTGCGGCTCGTGAGCCACATGCGGCTCTTTGGCCCCTTGAGTGTGGCTCTTCCACAAAATACCACGTGCAGGTGCGCACGTACAGTGCGACTGAAACTTCGTGGCCCATGTGCAGAAGTCGGTATTTTGTGGAAGAGCCACACTCAAGGGGCCAAAGAGCCGCATGTGGTTCGCGAGCCGCAGTTTGCCGACCACTGCCCTAGTCCAATTGTCAACATGCTCAGAATCCATCTTTTACATGGGCTATTTTCCTGAGAATATTTTCCCAAGTGATTGATTTTATCCATTAGATTTTCTTTTAAAATTTCCCATTTAGACAGTAATATTTCTGATTTCACCTAAAATTTGTGGGGTGTACTGTATTTGGAACTTACAGTTCTGTTTACTGAGTACAGTTCACATGGCGACATATGTATTTTTAAAATTTATATAATGCATTTCAAACCACTCAAGGATTAAGGCTTTTATATTCTTTTTTAAAAATATTTTGTTGATTTTTTTTACAGAGAGAAAGGAAAAGGGATAGAGAGTTAGAAACATGGATGAGCTGCCTCCTGCACACCCCCCACCAGGGATGTGCCCACAACCAAGGTACATGCCCCTGACCGGGATCGAACCCGGGACCCTTCAGTCCACAGGCCGACGCTCCATCCACTGAGCCAAACCGGTCAGGGCAAGACTTTCACATTCTTAATTTTAGCTAAGTACATCCTAAATGTCTGCCAGGTCTTACCCACGCTAAGGTATATTAAACAAACCTGTTGCTCTGGGATTAGTCACATCTCACTGACTTCACTCACTGATTAACAGGGCCGAGTAAAGGTCAGTTGTTTCCAAACAGGGCAATGAAGTATTTTCATGCATTTAACTGATTTCTCAAATTGTAATATGAAACCTGCCAAGAAAGAATTATAAGTGGGAACCAAAACAGATTTCTTTAGTTTCAACCCACGACATTAAATCTTGTCATACCTCAATTTAGTTATTCCCTTAATGCTGAAAGGATAACCAAAAATATTAGAAGTCTTGAAGTTAAAAATACAACTACTTTATAGCCCTCTAAAATAAAGAACACAAAACAAAATGGCCATTTGGGAACATCAATAGAAGTTCTTTCCCATATTCCTTTATTGATATTCCTATGATTACAACTTACATAAAGTGCTTATATTTTGAGAGACAATTTTAGATTTCCAAGTGCTCTAAGTTTTACCTTTTCTATACTATAACTACTAGTTATATTTTATAATACTTAAAAAATTATTTTGCTGCAGATTTTAAGAAATTGGTTAGTTTTTAAAACTATAGATTGTACCAATAATATGTTCCTAAAGGTGTAGAATGGCTTAAACTTGTTTTGAAGTTCAGAAACTGAACATTGCTTAAGTACTGTGGCTGACCCATTATGTTTTAATGTGCAAGCCTTTTAATGATGAATTTCTGAAGCACTCTGTGGGAGTTACCATGGACACTAAGAGGCACTCCAATGCCAAATCAGATGGATAGAAAAACAGTTCTTTTAATATATGTTTTAGGTATCTGCAGACTTCCAGAACTGGCTATGTGACAAATAAATCGGACTTCGCCTTCATTTATCAGAGTTTTTCTGACAGCATTTCAGCTACACATTTATGTTTCATTCTCTTCTGCACTCTGCCTCAGTCCATATTTTATCTTCATGAAAGACCTTACAATGAGGACACATAATTGCCTAAATGTTAGTTAGCCCTGAAAATAAGGCCTGTATTCAGGATTGGACTGGCAGATAAGGAGAGATTTGCTCAGTGTGTCTCCTATGCAGGGAAGCCCTACCTATTAAATCTTGGGGGGAAAGACTTATTTCTGCCTACACCCTTTTGTTTGGTAAGTGTAACCTTGCATGCATTCTTGTTGTATTTTTGTGGTTGTTGCTATGCATACTCTAAAATAATGAATTTAAAATCTATTGATGTTCTGCGGGGCGGGGGAGAGGGGTGAGCGGAACTTCTTTGATAGGGATTCATTATGGCATCCAGTTGTTAGACTTATCAAGCCTATTCAGTTATGAAGAGATTTGATATACTGAGGGAATATCATTATTCTATTATTGCTATAAAATGTATTTTACTTTATTTACTTTAATTAAATGTTACGGAATGAGTTTGGGGCAAACTAGGATTTTCTCTCTACTTATTACACAATAATTACTCATTTTCATTTTCGTCAACTATTTCTCAAATATTTAAGTACATTTATAATCATGCATTACAATTTTGCTTCTGTAATAGTGTTCTAAATCTGCTCTAAGATGTTGAACTAACAAAGGTCCTGTCAAAAATGTATGTCTTTCCACAGTCTAGTCATGTAATTATTTTTACCTTTGGAAAAACTAAAATTTTATTACTATTAGGCCTATACAATTGAAATTCATTCCATTTCTATGAATGCTCTATGTCTCTTTGAGAGATCAAGCCACTAAATATACATAATTCAGCAGTGTTATATAACATTATTCTTTGTCTTACCATATCAATTACCTTTATTTAGGCTACATGTTCAGAATTTCGCCTATATTGGCAAGACTACTGTTTGTTTTTATCTCTATAGCAAACGCCCAACAGATACATTAGGAAAATAGGCAGACAGCTGGTAAACAGACTCATTCCCTGCCTCAGGGCTGAAAAAGCAATTCATCAAGTCCATCTTTCCCTAGATCTTTTCACATCACCACTATTTCCAAATCTTCTCCTTTTGCCCTCTAAGGATTTGAGCACATCTAATATATAAAAGAAGCTGAAACCAAACTTGTACTTTATCAGTTTTTATGTTAGTTGTCTGGGTTTTCTTTTACTCAATTCTGTAGCATGCTTCTTTGCTTTTTATTGGTTCTTCTTTTTATTTTTTAGCATACAACTCTAATTTCAAAGACTATTGTTATGAAGGTTGTAAACAAGATATTAAAATTTTTTTTTTTAAATCCTCACCCACAAACATGCTTAGAGAGCGGGGTGGGGGGGAGAGAGAGAGAGAGAGAGAGAGAGAGAGAGAGAGAGAGAGAGAGAGAACACCCATCAATGTGAGAGAGAAACATTGATCAGTTGCCTTCTATACGTGCTCCATCTGGGAACTGAACCTGAAACCCAGGTATGTGCCCTGACAGGGAATCGAACCAGCAACCTTTCGGTGCACAGAAATACGCTCAACCAACTGAGCCACTTCACCCTGGCTGTAAACAATATATATTCTAAACACAGATACATATCAGCATTAATTTCAATGCAATAGTAGAATTTTTCAAATAACATTTTTATTAATCTTTTTGGTTTGGATGAAATCAGAATCACAGTTAGAGAAATACAAATAATGTTGAAATTATTACCATGTGCTGAGGCAAGTGGCAATCTCATGGAAGGACAAAAGCCAGGGTCAGTGGTGACCAGCCACAACTGTAAATTACATTAGAGTAGGAAGATACTCCAGAGCCAAGAGCAACAAGGCATCATGATAATAATGACAGACACTATTTGTGGACACTCACTATGTTTCAGGCATTATACTTATTATATACTAGAGACCTGGTGCATGAAATTTGTGCATTGGAGGGGGGGGGACACTCAGCCTGGCTTGTGCCCTCTTGGAGTCTGGGACCCCTCACTCCTTACTGCGGGAGAAGCTCCCGCCACCGCTGCTGCGCTCCCCAGCTATGAGCCTGGCTTCTGGCTGAGTGGCACTTCCCCTGTGGGAGCTTACTGACCGCCAGGGGGCAGCTCCTGTCTTGAGTGTCTGCCCACTGGTAGTCAGTGCATATCATAGTGACTGGTCATTCTGGTCATTCCACTGTAATGGTCGCTTAGGCTTTTATTTATAGATTTATACCTTTTAGTACTAACAACAGTGGCATAGATATATGCCAGAGTCCCCATTTTATGGTATAATTATTCAATCAACACATATTAACTGTAATAATGGCATGCCAGGCTCTAGGGATATCATGGTAAACAGGATTCTTGTTCTCATGGAGGTTCTGAGTGATGAGCCACTTACTGAGTCTTAGAAAGGTTGTATAAGTAGCTCAAGACCAGTCTGCATGGCTCCACACCTACATAGTTACCTTCTACTTTATATTAAAGGTGGCTGTGAGGTAGTAATCAGAAAACAGGTGGTAGTCATAGTCATAGGAAACTTTGTGCCAGAGATCAAAGTCAGTTGGACACTAGGTAAGTAAGTAGGGTTCCCGAACATTGCTGCTGAAAGTCAGAGCAAGAGACTGTTCTGTTTATTAAGGAAATTATTAGAAAATAAAGTAATCATAGGGCGGGGGGGGGGGAATGGACACATATGTAATACCCTTTGTAATACTTTAAGCAATAAAATAAAATAAAAAAGAAAATAAAGTAATCAAGTGGGATGAATGCATTTTATCATATACCATATCATTATTAGAGTTCAGTGGCTCACAAAAGAGATATAAAACAATACAAACAAATGGATAACAAATCTGAACATTCTCAGTGTTCTTTGCAGGCCCTTTTTCTCCTCTGGTAGCTTAATTATTCATTTTCACAGGGGTTTGTCATAGATTCTCTTCTCACTTAATATATAGGTGGCCTTCTGTATTGGTGGATTTCACATCCGTGTATTCAACCAACTGTGGATCAAAAATATTCAGGGGGAAAAAAATCCCATAAAGTTCCAAAAAGCAAAACTTGAATTTGCCACCTGCGAAGCACTATGCTGAATCCATGCTAATGAAGTGATGTGTAGGCATACTTTGCTTTAGCCTATATATAGATACAGGCTATATACAAATACTGTTATCCTATCTAATAAAGAGGTAATATGCTAATTGATGCTCATGCCATTGCAAAGATGACGGTGTCCACAGCCAATAAGGAGGGAATATGCTAATTGACCGCCCCACCCTCAAAGAGGTCGGTGCCCACAGCCACAAATGGTGGCACCCAGTCCCCACAGCCCCACCAGGGCACCTGCCTCTGGAGTCCCCCAATACCCTCAGCTTCCCAGCCACCCAGGGCTGGCCGGAGGTGCAGGCAAGCCTTGGATGGCAGTTGCCCAGCTGCCCAGGGCCGCCCGAGGCGCAGGTAACCAAGGTCAGCTGAGGCTTGTGCTGCCAGCAGTGGCAGCAGCAGAGGTGTGATGGGGCGTCACCTTCCCCTGATCGCTGGGTTGCCTCCCGCCCCTGAGGGCTCCTAGACTGTGAGAAGGGGCAGGCTGGGCTGAAGGAACCCCCCTCCAGTGCATGAATTTTCATGCACCGGGCCTTTAGTTTTATATAAGGGACTTGAGCATCTGTGGGGCCCTGAAAGCAATGTCTCAGAGATATTGAGAGATGACTCTACTCTCCTTGGGTAATTTTATTAATTCACATAGTTTTTATCTCTCTGGCTCAGCTCCCTCTCCTGCTTCACATACCCAGCTGCTTTCTGTATATGCACATCTGGATACCTTATAGGATGCTCAAATTCTCCATGTTCAAACTCATCATGTCCTTCTTCTCTGAATAAAGCCTACTGCCACCATTTGCCTCTCTCAATGAGTGGTGCTACCATCTATCCAGCTGCTCAATCTACAAATCTGAGAATCATCCTTGACTCCTGACTTTCCTTAACACTTAAATCTAATCTATCACCAAATTGTATCAATGTTAACTTGTAATTATTTCTCAAATAATTTACTTGTCTTCATCTCCAATAGCCTCTCACTAATCTAAGCAATATTGTCTTTCTTCTGAAGTATTGATAAAAAGCCTTTTGTCACTGGCCTCCAGGCCTCTAGTCTTGCCTCCTCTCCAACACTTTCTCTGCACTGAAAAATGTTTTTTTTTGGTTGGGTTGGGTTTTTTTGTATACTGAAAATTTTATATCTTTTTTTCTGAAAACCCTTCAATGATTTCACAATGCCTTTGGGATAAAATCCAAACTCTTTATTATAATCTATCTAGCCCAGAGAGATTTGGACTCTAATACCATCTCAGTCTCATTTTGTGTCTCTTTGCACCTTTGCTCTAGCCATTCTGAACCACCTTCATTTCCTTGAATGAAAATGCTATCTCTTGCATCCTACCCTTTTCACAAGTTTTTCCTTCTCTTTGCCTTGCTGACTTCTGCTGATTGTTGAGCTCTCAGGTGTAGATATTATCTCCTCCAGAGAGCTTTCTCTGACTCCCAAGTCCAGTTAGGTTCCCCTTTCTATGTTCCCTTAATCCAGGGGTGGGCAAACTTTTTGACTCGAGGGCCACAATGGGTTCTTAGACTGGACCGGAGGGCCGGAACAAAAGCATGGATGGAGTGTTTGTGTGAACTAATATAAATTCAAAGTAAACATCATTACATAAAAGGGTATGGTCTTTTTTTTTTTTTTTTTTTTTTTTTTTTTAGTTTTAGTCATTTCAAAAGGGCTGGATCCAGCCCGCAGGCCATAGTTTGCCCACGGCTGCCTTAACCCCTTATATTTCCTCCATTATATCAGTTACCTCTCTATAATTGTACTTTTACCCTTTCCCCTTACAACACTATAAATTCCATGAAGGCAAGAACATGGCTGCCTGTTGACCAGTGTGTCTCTACAACCTAGCAATGTTCAGCATATAGTAATTTACAAACAAATGCTTAAAAAAGGAAAGGTTAAAGAGATCAGGATTTTCGAATTTGGAGGACTTTGCATAATCTTAATGGTTTGAAACTTATTGTATAAATTAATCAAATGTGCTAGCTAGAAGGGACTCAAGAAATTACTTTGTTCAACCTCCCACTCAATGTAAGAATCCCCACTACATTATCCTTTAAAGAGAGCCTTCTATCCTCTCTAGGGGTGGAGAATTCACTATTTTGCAAGATAGTTACTCTTATTGATGGCTATGTCTTGTTATTTAAAAAAAATCTTCCTCATTGGAACATTTTCCTGCTGTAACTTTCATCCATAGTTTTTCTGCCTTCTTGAGCAACACAAAATTAATCTTTTCCTTTTGTCATTTAAGAATCCTTCCAAATAGTTTAAGGCCATTATTATGTACTTTTTAAATCATTAGTTCTCAAGCTTTAATGTGTAACAGAATTGCCTAGGGAGCGTGTTAAAAATGTAGATTTCCTGGTCCCATACCCAAAGATTGATTCAATAGGTCAGGAATGGAACTCAGGAATCTAAATTGTAATAAGAAACCCAGATAGCCCATGGACTGAGTGCCAAGAAACAATGCCTAGAAAAAAATATTTTTAAATTGTCCCAATTAACGGTGTCCAAAAGACTTGATCTTCAAAGTCACTGGATATTTGTGTTTATTCTCTTCAAGTGTAGCCCCTGTGCTGGATTCAAATATTCAAATGTATTTGGACTAATAAAAAGTAGAGTGAAGATATTATCTTCTTTAACATGCTTTATGTACTTCTATTGAAATTGTACATAGTTGTTGACAACAAATTTTAGTAGATGTGTCACATTATTGAGTGTGGTTTTGTTAACTAAAACCTGTTAGGGCAGGGATGAATTACAGGGAATGGATGAGCCAAATGTCACAGATAAGAAAGAAAAAGACGGAATGGGATGAGATGATAGTAGATGATGCCATATCCTGAAGAGGGGTAGCAGTATATAGTATTTCCACCAAAGGTGGCACACAGACTTCTCAATAATTCCAGTTCCCCTCTTCCATAGCCCATGAAATCTCTCACTGCCAGCCATTTGCGAGAGCTGCTGCTCATTGTCACCTACTGATCCTTTCTCTGAAGTCAGCAAATTAACAATCTGCTTTGCCCCTGATTAGAAAGATGGTAGATCTGCTTAATCCACCATAAGAATCAGCATTCTGTAATCAGCCCTGCCACACCAGAAGGAGCTGGAACCTTGGCCCACTTCTTTGGAAACATTCTTGATGTCTAACAGACTACTGAGGGTACCTTGGCATATTTGTGGAAGATGAGCTAAAACTCTAAAAATAGCTGTGAGCACAATTCTCCCACATGCATACAATTTGAATAGGTTTGGCAAGATGCTTTTAAGCTATAAAAGTGTCATAGAATGTTATGAATTGGCTTTACATGCTTCAATGCACCCGGTGTACAGATTAGCACTTTCTGTTATGATACCCAGGCTCTGCGCCCTCTGCTCTAAACAGCAGGAAAACTTTATGAGCCATAAAACCTTTCTTGGTTTTGGCCTTAGGGCAGTAAGCAGTGAAATTTAGTTGCTCACAAGGCTGGACTCTGTGGCTCCCACAAATCAGGGAAGGGGGGGGCAGTCACATTGAATGAAATTAGTTGTTAATGTCTTCAGATGGAACTGTAAGTCTGAGAAGGGACCCAGGGTTGCAAATCATAAATGTAGAACATGGCAGCTTTGGGCTGAATGCAAGGATGGAAAGACAATTCCTAACTATGATGTAGAGAGAATGGAGTTTAGAATGTGATTCTGAGAAAAAAGGATCTTTATATTGCAGATGTTAGGATTAAAGTATTTCAATTTTCACGCACATAAATGTGTGCCTCAAAGGGGTTGGGACCAGACTCTATAAAGTGGTACTCAGGAGCCAAATATAAGGTGGTGAACATGAGGCTAATGTGGTGTTCACCTTTGTATTCCTCTAACCATGGAACAAAATATGTTTTCATGTAATTATACACCCACTTTTAATACTGGGAAAGGGTAGCCCCCTTACCCCAAAAAGTGGCCCAGAGGGAGACAGGCTTCCTGAAGGGAAAGAAGCACAAAAGGGACTTACTGCACACTCAGGACAAAGGTAATATTATCAGTGCTGGGACCTTTGAGCACTACAGGAGGAAACATGCGTGTGGTGGGATTGGCTCCAGGCACACAAGCGAAGGGGAAGAGGGTTGGATGCGAAGCCACAAAGCTACTTGGGTTCTTCCCTCTCGTTTGTCCTTTTCTGCTTCTGCAGCGTGATCTCCAGGTCCCTCTGCTTGCAGGTAGCAGCAGAAAGCCAGCCACGTTAGCACATCCCTTACCTGAGCTGCTCTGCTTTTTCATAGTCTTCTGTTGGGTGACCTTGTGCTGGTTATCACAAGTAATGGCCACAGAAGTGGCACAGAAACAAAACATTTTTAAAATACATATATGTTTATTGATTTCAGAGAGGAAGGGGGAGGAAGAGAGAGAACTATCAATGATGAGAGAGAATCATTGATTGGCTGCCTCCTGCACGCCCCGCACGGGCGATTGAGCCCGCAACCCAGGCATGTACCCTGACTGGGAATTGAACTGTGACCTCCTGGTTTATAGGTCAACGTTGAACCACTGAGCCATGCTGGCCGGGCCAAAATACTTTTGAGTATCTACTGTCTACCAGAACACTGATATAAATTTGACACAGTCCCTGCCTTTTAGGAATTTATATCTTCTACCTTACACCCGTTAGAGTGGCCATTATCAATAAGACAAGCAATAGCAAGTGTTGGAGAAGTTGTGGAAAAAAGGAAACCCTTTTTCACTGCTGATAAGAATGTAGACTGGTACAACCACTAAGGAAAGCAGTCTGGCGATTCCTCAAAAAATTAAGAATAGAGCTACAATATGACCCAGCAATCCCACTCCTGGGTATATACCCGAAAACTCAGAATCATGTATTTGCAAAGATACATGCAGCCCAATATTCATTGCAACATTATTCATGGTGGCCAAGACATGAAACAACCAAAGTGTCCTGCGATAGAGGACTGGACAAAGAAGATGTGGTACATGTACACAATGGAATGCTACTCAGCCATAAGAAAGGATGAAATAGTGCCATTTGCAACAACATGGATGGACCTTGAGAACATTATACTAAGTGAAATAAGTTAGACAGAAAAAGCTAAGAGCCATATTATTTCACTCATATGTGGGTTATAAAACCGAAAGTTATGAACACAAAGAGCAGTGTGATGGCTGCCAGAGGGAAGGGGGTAAGGGGAGAAGGAGGTGCTGATATAAGGTGACAGGAAAAGATTTGACTTTGGGTGGTGGGCACATGATGTAATATACAGACCTTGTAACATAGAAACCCACACATGAAACCTACATGTTCATGTTGAGCAATGTCACCCCAATCGATTTAATAAATAAAATAAATTCATATCTTAGTGAGAGGAAACAAGACAAAAAGGTGATAATATATTGTAAAATTAATGTGATAGTGATGAGCACAGAGGGTTTTGAGAACAAAGTGAACTGGAGGGAAGCCAACTGAAGATGAGCTAAAGGAAGGCTTTTTGAAAAAGTGATGCCTACACTGAATCCCAAAGGATGAGTAGTAGTTACCCAGACTGCTTGAGGAGGTCAATTCTGTCAAGAGGAACAGCATGGTATGTGGCAGGAAATGTAAGTAATTCTGTATGGCAGACTAGAGCATGAAGTATGAAGCAAGTAAGTGGTGAGAGATGAGACTAGAGAAATAGGCAGGAACCAAACCCTGAAAGGTCCTATACGCCTTGCTAAGGCAGCTGAACTTTCTTCTGTAGGCAATAGGGAAGTTGGTAAGTGACCATTTTTGATAAATCGTGCTGGCAGCAGCATGGAGGATAGAAAAGACTAGATACAAGACCAGAAGCATAAAGACTATGCAGGAGGCTGTAATAGTCCAAGAGAGAGATGACTAGGGTCCGAACAAAGGGGATGCATTAGAAATGGCAGGAAGGGGATGAGATTGAGTTTGTGACCATTGAGGAAGAATTTTGTTATTGTCCTTGTTTTGTTTTGATCCAAGACTGACTTTGACCTTGAGGTCAAAGTGGTTGGCAGTAGAAAGAGGGTAATGAGATGGTGTGATGAGGCATCATAAAGCTTATTTTAGATCAGACATTTGTTGAAAATGATCTTTTAAAAATACTCTTTTCTGCTCAGCTTGCAGGAGTAACCATTTGCTGGAGATTGCTTGCTTAGCTTGTTGAGCGTTAATAACTCATGTGGTTTAGCCTGCTCTAGGCAATTGTGCAGTGAGAATAAAGCAAGTTAGGGTCAGAATGAGGAAGAAGAGCTCTGCCAGCTGTCTCCTTTTCCTCTCTCCAAAAGCACAAATACCCTCTAAGCAATCCCACTAAAAAAGAAGCTTTCTGTTCCAGAAATCTGTTTACTTTGCAAAGGAACAGTCCAGAAGACCATATGAACTATAATTGATGATAATATTTAGTTCCGTAAGCACAAGAACAGGAAGAAGAAATAACTAGAATAAATGTTAAATTATTAGGGCCTAATACAGGGAATTAAGCTTTTTAACATTACAGATTGATATATCCATGTAAAAATGAATCTTGTGTAAAAAGAAAATCAGGATAAATGGTATATCAGATTATGAAATAAGGTTATGATAGAACACAATTATACAAAGCACATCCATGAAACTGAATTCAGAATTCTTAATACTGAATAAATTAATCAGGAAGAATTAGGTGATATATTATGCTTGAATAAGAATAGAGAAGAGATCTCAGGCTTAGATTACATAAATGTAACTGCAATTATTCTTAAATATGGATGTGAAAGGAGACTTAAATGTTAAATTAGCACTAGATGTCAATCAAATGTCAAGGAAATAAGGAATAAAACTAGCAATGTGAGGGAAATAAATGTCTAATCTGTTTCCAAGTCCTGTTGAGTCCTCCTATAAAATCTTTCTTAAACCCTTGGCTGGTTTGGTTCAGTGGATAGAGTGCCAGCCTGCGGATTGAAGGGTCCCAGGTTCAATTCCACTCAAGGGCACAGGCCAGGTTGTGGGCTCCATCCCAGTAGGGAGCATGCAGAAGGCAGCCAATCAATGATTCTCTGTCATCATTGATGTTTCTATCTCTCCCTTCCTCTCTGAAATAAATAAAAATATATTTTAAAAAATCTTTCTTAAATTTGTCTCCTAAACATTTGCAGTACCTCCATCTTAGTCTACCATAACAGTTTATTCCCCCACCCCGTCACAGATTCCCCCAGCTTAAACTCAAAGAACATAATGACACCAGATCCTTTTTGAGAAATTTGTTTAATGAATCCAATCGAATCACCTCTTTCTGACTTCAAGACCATCCATAACCCAGTGCCATCTTACCTATACAAGCTTATTTTCCATTCCCCCTAACAGACCACATTTGCTCTGGTTAGGCCATGCTGAATACTATCTCCAAAGCACTACATGCTCATCTCTGTCTTTGCCCTCCTTAAGGTATCATATCCTTTCTGCTCTGTCTGTGCCATTAGCCTTCAAGGCTCAGATTGAGTTCCAACCCATCCAAAAGATTTTTCTTTAACTCTCTTACTTCTCTGATTTCACAATACAATTGTAAATGGAATAACACACTCTGTAGATAATTAAATTATTTTGTAAGTATTTATTAAATGGAAGTCTTGTTTCTTCAAATATGTTGTAAACCCATTGAAGGGATATAATTCAATATTACCTCAATTATTTCAATGGGTCTAGCCCCGTGGATGGCAAACTGCGGCTCGCGAGCCACATGCGGCTCTTTGGCCCCTTGAGTGGGGCTCTTCCTAAGCCTTAGGAGTACCCTAATTAAGTTAATAACAATGTACCTACCTATATAGTTTAAGTTTAAAAAATTTGGCTCTCAAAAGAAATTTAAGTCGTTGTACTGTTGATATTTGGCTCTGTTGACTAATGAGTTTGCTGACCACTGGTAGACCATTTTATTCTAACATTTTGACCCATTTTGATAGAGTAGATATTTGGACCTAAGGACATGTTGAATTCTTGTTTGTATGTACAAACATTTGATTCAGAATTACATTTCACTGACTATTTTTATTGAGAAAGCATATTAAGAGTGAATTCAACTGACCCAATTTAATCTTCAAAGCAATTTCCTAGTAAATGCTATGGAAACATTTAAATGTTTTCTGTATTAATGTTTATTTTACTGAAATTTTAATCATAAACTAACTTTTCCATGTTCATCTTACAATGAATATCACATTTTTATAGAGGTATAAGTAACATATAATAAACTTCAAACATTGAAAGTATACAATGTGATAAATTTTGGCATATGTATACACCCATGCAACCATCACCACAATTAAGATAGTGAATATACCCATCAGCCCCCAACCCTAACCTTAACCTTAACCCTAACTCTCTTTCAATGTTCCCACTGCCATATGCCCCCCAGAAAAGCACTAGTCTGCTTTCTGTTTGTATAGATTAGTTTGCATTTTTAAGAGTTTTACGTGAATGAAATCATATATTATGTACTCTTTTTTTCTGGCTTTTTTCACTCAATGTATTTATTTTGAAATTCATTTACATTGTTATGTTGTATCAATAGTTCAATCCTTTAATTATTTAAAGGTACTACATTGTATGGACATAATACAATGTTTCTTTGTCCATTCTCCTATTGATGGACACTTAAGTAGTTTCAGTTTTTAAATATTCATGGTTAAGTATTTGCATGTATATAAGTTGTCATTTCTTTTGAGTAAATACAGTAAGTCCTCACTTAACACTGTCAATAGGTTCTTGGAAACTGCCACTTTAAGCAAAATGAAGTATAAAGAAACCAATTTTACCATAGGGTAATTGATATAAATGAGAGTTAAGTTCCTACAGCATATTTCTGACCCCCAAAACATCATCAAATTTCTAAATAAAGACCCCAAACACTTTTAATATTAAATATTGAAATAAATGTGAGCTATACATACATTTAAGAAAAATTAGCAAAAACAAGTAAGAATTACTTTCTAACCCGCTGGTTCCAGCTCAGAGTGATGGGTAGCTAGAACCTCTCCCAGTAGCTCAGGGTAAAAGGCAGGACCCACCTTAGACAGGATAACAGAGCACATCATACACACACATGGCAGATTATAATTGTAGATCACGCAGGGAGAACAAAGGATAACATATTTAACTGCAGCAGTGTTTGACTATATTCTGCACAGTGAGAAAACCTGAAGTCATTTTCAAGGTCCACCATTTCTTACTTCTTTTCCGTCGGGTCAAGTTTCTAAGCTTTCTAAATCTCCATTTTCCGGCTAATAATAAGAAAATAGGATTCCACTGAGTCTCCTATCTACTTACTCCAGGACTTCTGTGAGGATCAAATGAGATGAGGCATGGGAAAACACTTCACAGACATTTGCTTAAAGTGTAAAATGTTTCCACCTGTCTATAAAGCAAGTCGTGTTCCTGGGCTGAAGAAACTGCAAGGAGTCTAGTCACTAGAGCAGTGGTTCTCAACCTTGGCTGCACATTACCTGGGAATCTTTTTAAAATCCTGATTTCTGGGCCTCATCCTCCGGAAGTTCTGTTTCTTTGTTATGGGGTGGGGCCACAAATTAGTAACAAAGAAACAGAATTTCTGGAGGATGATGCCCAGAAATCAGGATTTTAAAAAGATTCCCAGGTGATTCTAATGTGCAGCCAACGTTGAGAACCACTGCACTAGAGAGAGGAAGCTGGGTGTTGCTACGGGACGTGACGTCATTACCCAGTACCCACAACCACCATTCCTGGGCTGGGTGCCACATTTTGCTCCATGGCAGCATCGGCTGCGATTTGGTGGGGTGTCGATTCAGTGGGGTGTTGCTTCAGTGGGGTGTTGCTTAGGGGTAGTGGCAGGGCCAGGGTCCCATTTGGGGGAAGCCAAGTGTTGCTTTGTCGGCACAAGGTCCACGCTGCTGTTTCTCTGTAAATGGCCAGTGAGCATCACGGCAGCTCCTGCGTTGAGTGTCTGCCCCCTGGTGGTCAGTGCACGTCATAGTGACCAGTTGGATGGGCAGAGGGACACTTAACATATTAGCCTTATATACCAGTATATATAGATTCCTTTCCTAATGTTTTCTTTTTTTAAATTTGATTTTATTTACTTATTTATTGCTAATCCTCATCTGAGGATATCTTTTCATTGACTTTTAGAGAGAGTGGAAGAAAGGGGAGAGATAGAGAAACACTGATGTGAGAGAGACACATTGATTGGTTGCCTCCTACATGGCAGGGGATCAAGCCTGCAACCGAGGTGCCCTTGACCAGAATCAAACCCAGGACCCTACTTTGGGCTGATGCTCTATAGACTGAGCCAATCTGGCTAGGGTCCTTTCCTAATATTTTCTCTAATGAATTTAGTTTCCCTTCTCATCCCTCTTGATTCTGGAAGTTCTCAATTAATACTTGAATTGATTTTTGATCTAAGAAAGATGAGGTACAACATTCCTTTCTGACACCAGTGGGTTTAAATAATTGTACTTTACTTACTAATTCATTCAAGTGTCTGATTCTCAGTTTTGTTCATTCTGTGGGTCATGCATACGGCAAATGTAATTTCTTGCAACATATTCATTTTCATTAACCCGTGTGGCCACGAAGCAATTTTGACAAATTGTAATTGTTTCCTGTATTTCTTTTTCTGAAGTAGAGTCTATGACAGATAAACATTTGTGGAGATTTCACTAAGACAATTAGATTGTTGACAGATTGTTCAAATGGAAATGAATGTAAAACAGATGCATAGGATATTCAAATTAATTATAACTGAATATCTTCAAGCATTCTGATAATTTTGCTGGGTAATTTTACTGGCTATTAGTGAAAAGATTTCAGTAACTCTGGAGATGGTGGGGTGGCAGTGGCTTGCATAGTTAGGCTCAGGTTCTGAGAATGGACTCCTAAAATCCAAGATTGATTAGCTTCATATGACCAGTGTTATACCTTTAGAATTCCACCTAAAACCAAAACCTGTATTTCAAAAATGAACTTTAAGGTTGTTTCATGATCAAAGAGTTTTCCACCAGCTATACTTAAGATATTTTGGCGATCTTGGCACAACCTCAAAGAATGATGGAACAGAATGCGGAGAACTTTTCCAAGTTGTGTAAGGCGGCAGTTTGGCTGGGACCCCCACACACACTGAAAAGAGAGGCTTCCTTGAAAACATTTGAAAAGTCTTTTCTTATTTTGGAATTCTAAATTATGGCAACAATGCACAAGGGCTCAAAACTCAGTGCACTTCTTCTGCGCTGAGATTCCTCCCCAAATGATCCCCAATCATTTAACCAGTCAACGATTCCTGAGGCACTTGTGGTAAGCGTTTCCATAAGGCGCCTGTCCTAAAAGCTGTTTCAATATATTCTGAAACGAGCTCCTTTCACCCCATCTAATATATTTGCCTTTGTTTCGCAGGAAGAAAAAGGTGAAGCAACTTAGGGATTTGGGGACATACGGCCAAATGACCTACAGTTAAGCTGGTGTCGCTTCGCAAGATTTTGGTACCCAAAGCAACGGAACCGGGATTTAGCATCCTTCCTCTGATCACACATTTCTTAAAGCAAGCGTTCTTTCTGCACGTTTCAACATCCTCAGTTCCCTACCCAACACCTCCTCCAAGCCCGCCCCCCGGTTCCTTCCCACTCTACCTCGCCCCCCCACCCCGCCCCCAGCATGCGCATGCGTCCTAAGAACCCCCTACACTCACGGCAGAAGCTGAGAGTATTGTCGGGGGCTATTCTCTCTCCCAGGAACATGGCGGCGAGTCAGGGAGGTGGTGGTAACAGTGGGGGCGGCGGTGGTGGTGGAGGTGGAAGTAGCGGTGGTTGTGGCGCTGCCGGAGGAGGCGGTGGAGCCGGAGGGGGAGGCGGCGGCGGCGGGACCGTGGTGCTGCCCATCCCGGTACCGACTCTTTTCGGGCAGCCTTTCCCCAACGGGCCGCAGTGGAACCCGGGGAGCTTGCAGCCTCAACACACCGCGAGGAGCCTGGACCGGGCCCTGGAGGAGGCGGGCAACTCCGGCATCCTGAGCCTCAGTGGCAGGAAACTCCGAGACTTCCCGGGCAGCGGCTACGACCTGACGGACACCACCCAAGCAGGTGACAGGACGGGACTGTGGGGCGGCGAGGGAAAGCGGGGCTAGGAGCGAGGAGGTGGGGAGAATGGGTGGCTGCGTGGCTGCGTTGTTGGACTCTGCTGGTCTGGGCGGGTGCACGGGGAGGCGATACCGACACAGTCCGAGCAGCTTGTGAATGTGGGGGGCAGAGAAGGGAATAGGGGAGGGGGAGGAATGCTGCTTGAAGGATGTATGAAACCGGGTGTTATGTGGGGGGTGAAAGAGCGTTATTGTAAAGCGAGTTTCCCTAGTAAGGGGTGGGGAGGGAGGTATTGACACCTTCCTTAATGCACTTCTTCCAACTCTCCTGGATGGTCCCATCTTTCCAGGAGTGGGGGAGAAGAGACAATACATAAAATCATAATCTATACATATTCCTTAAAGGCATACGTGCCTGCAAGAATGGTATATCCCTTTTCCTAGTACAGCAGCAGTATTGCCACGGTTTTTGTGTTCTTATTTTGTGTTTTGTTCGTCTTAGAATATGCTTGCCTTCTTGTCACGTATACCTTAAAGACCGACATTTTTCATTTTTCCTGGTGGTGAGAAGGTAATGGTGCTTAAATTAGTATTTGCTGCAAATTAAATCATTAATCACATGTCTAGTTACCAGGGGCAAGAATCCTTGTTTCATGTTAGTCTTAATTTTTATAGCAGAAATAGCCAAAAATTTTAAGGACATTTTTGAGAAACAATGAACTCCATTCTTTATGGAGATGTGGGTTAATGGCTTATCGTTTTAGATGAAAAATTGGCTATTGTAATGTTCTTCATATACTTACTCTCTGGTACTCTTTGTTGTGGATTGCATTTTTTGTTATGAATGCACTCTCTTTCCCCTCTGCCTTATAAACCAATGCTGAATATTTTAGGTGTGTTTGGATGTAATGAAAGGGTTTTTTGCTTTTCATAATCTTTAAATTTGTTATTTATGTCTTTTTTCATCTGCTTTGCTGAAAGAGATCATGGACAAAATTACTTTAATAGTGTAGCAATTTTGCAACAATGTAGTAAGTAAATGCACCCATAATGAGAAGTAATAAATGGCTTCTTATTTTCATAACAAGATTTCAGTGTATTCAGTCTCTGGCTGTTAAATCAAAGTATGTGTTTGGAGAAAGGTAGGGAGAGGAGGACAACCTAAAACTGAATTATTCCACCCAATTATTCTTTTAGGAATTACCCTAAGAACTATAAATGTGTAATTGATCACTGATTCTGTATTTTGGAAAGCATGTTTGAGTATTTCCTCCTTCACTCCGAACAGATTTCCTAAACAGTATGTTCACATATTCATGGATACATTCGCAAGATATTATACTACTTGGTATGTTCTTCAAAGGCTTCAAGATAAATGGTTTCAAACTGTCATTATTGGGATATATTGTTTTTTTTATAACCTTTAAAGGATCTCTCTGTATGTATAAGTTTAAGCATCTTAGCTTGGCATTCAGGGCTTTCTTTTACTGTCTGGCTCCAATTTACTATTGCAACTTTACCTCCCCCAAAGCTCCTACATAGAACCCTCTGTTCCAACTAGGTTAACTCCCTGCCCCTCAAATATTTCTGCCTCATCTTTGTACAAGGTCATCCACATGCTTGGGATTTACTTCCTTTCTCCACCTATTTAATTTTGTTCAAGGCCCAGCTTTTCCAAGAAACTGTCTCCAACTCCCTTAGTACATAGCAATCTCCTGTTTCTTTGAATTCTCATGGTATTTATTGTCTTTACCATTTACTTGCTAGTACTGGCTTTATTTTCTTTTTATGTTTGTATCTTGCTGTCTCTGAGGAGATGACGAGCTCTTTAAAGGTAGGGAGTAAGTCATATACTTGGCTAGTCTTGTCATTATATATTGCTTATGTTGTACTTGATAATATTTTTCATAAATATGAATATCGTGTGATTATAATTGTTGGCTTTTAAGCCCTTCAGTTGGTTTTCTGAGGCAGGCATTAACAGAAACCAGAACCATATTTGTTCTTGGTAAAGCATTCATTTATCATGAACTTTATCAGGGTCTAGAGCAGTGGTTCTCAACCTTCCTAATGCCGCGACCCTTTAATACAGTTCCTCATGTTGTGGTGACCCCCAATTTCATTGTTACAAATTGAACATAATTAAAGCATAGTGATTAATCACAAAAACAGTATGTAATTATATATGTGTTTTCTGATGGTCTTAGGCGACCCCTGTGAAAGGGTTGTTGGACCCCCCGAGGGGTCGCGACCCACAGATTGAGAACCGCTAGTCTAGAGTAACACAGGACTTTTTGAGATAATTCTACTTCATTTTACTTTTTTTTCCAGGTGAATGTATGTTCCTTGTGGGAACACTTCAGAATTTAGATGAGAAATCTGTGAATGGCTCATTTGCCATCTTTTTGATAAAATTCAGCCATGAACTATTTAGGGGCAGTATTTTAGTGTGTAAGGAGATTAGTATGTGTTATATATAAGTGAAAGGTGAAAGTAGGTATAGTGGAACAGAAGAAAAATAGAGCATGTTTGAGATTTTACATACATACGCACGCATATACACACAAACACATATACATAGATGCATTGAATATCCTTTGTTTGATTAGCAGTTGTTTGTTGATATTGCTATAATTAAAATGACTCTCAGTGGGATAATGGTTCAGAACCAAACTGCTTAGACTACCATATAATGGTTTATTGGATTGGGAAGAGCCTGGAAAAAGGAAAAATAGGAAGCTATTCTGTTAATGTAGGTGTGAGGTGGTGAGAATCTGGGTTAAAACAAAATTAGATAAGAAGAGTACATTGATAAATTTTCAAAGGAAGCAGGGAAGGCTTTTTGCATTATTTTGCTGTTCCTTACATATACATAAGATGAAATAGGCCAGTGGTTCTCCACCTTGGCTGCACATTAAAACCACAAGGGAGTGTTTTTCTTAAACAAAACAAAACTATCCCTGGGCCCCACCCCAAACCAATTAAATCAGAATCTCTGGGGCCAAGAGACTTTTAGAAAAAGTCTTCCTAGTGCTTCTAATTTGCAATCAAATAACTCTAAATAGCTTACTTTTTAAGGCACTCAAGATGCATTTATTGTTTGAATGACTGAGAACTGATTAAAGTTTACTGACAAACCTAAAGCCAGTAGTTAAGAGGGTCAAAATCCAAAGTAGTAACTAAGTGTTTTAGAAGTTCTAAATATTCTTTTAAATTGACTTGTGTGAATCAGAGACTCATTTTTTAAAAATCATATGGTGTCTCTAGTGAATAAAAACTTCCCAGGAAGCTATAGTTTCTTCAGTTCCCACACATTACTCTGGTTTACATTTAATACTGTTTGGTAAGTTTGCATTAAGAAAATAGTGCCCCCCAAATATGTAGCAGCAAAATCTTGTTTTCTCTATTAATAGTCTTGCTATGATGGAAAATGGACAGTAGAAGCAGTTGGCATAGTTGATCTTCTGTGTCTTTTTACCTCTCTACATTTCTGGTGCTTGTTTTCCTTCACCTGCCCTCTCCCTCCTGCTGCCTTTCTTGTTCCTTTTTCCCTCTTCAGCTTCACTCCGCTTCCTTTCCTGGGTTGGAGCTCAAAGCCAACTAATTATTGCAGCCCTTCCAGGAGATTAACATTTAAAAGAAGAGTTTGCTAATTTCCTTGAGTCTCGAATTGATGGTTTGTGCTTGCGACCTTTTTGAAAAGATCTGCCTGCCTGACACGTTTTGATTAAAATCATCACCCCTCTAAAGACATAAAAACAGGTGTCAGTAAGTTGATAACTCATTTTAGGAAAGTAGCTGACTCTTGTAATGTCCCATCTTTGATGACCTATAGGTAGGCTTGGCAAGACAAAGGGAAATTGCCTAGAACTTTTTCGTCTGTCTGGATACTGTGATAATCTGTTGGCTTTAAGAAAACTTGATAATGATTTTAGTGGCTACCCTAAGTCATATTTGACTTTGTCACCCATGCTACAAATAAGTCTGAGCCTACTTGCAGCTGCTCCCTCTGCTTTTTCATACCTCTTTATATCCATAAACAATAGGTCTGTGAAACAGATTTATGAAGTCTTACATACATCTGATTGTGCTGTGTCCTGATTAATCACATGTTTTCCTGTAAACCAAGAGTCAACTCTAGTATTTCCTACATGTGCTGGTTCACCTCTTCAACTGTGGGGCATGGTGCATTGTATCAGGTTGTAAAATGGAGCCAGATAAACTTTGCAGCATCTGATTTTTTTTTAAATGGACTATTATTTTTTTTTAGAGAGGTTTTATGTTCACAGCAAGATTGAGCAGAAAGTACGAGTTTCTACACATGCATAGCCTTCCCCATTATCAAATCCCCCACCACATGGACACATTTGTTATAATTTATGAACCCACATTGACACATCATTATCACCCAAAGTCCCTGGTTTACATTAGGGCTCACTCTTGGTGTTGGACATTTTGTGGGTTTGAACAAATATATAATAACATGTATTCGCCATTAAGTGTTGTATGGAAGAGTTTAACTGCCCTCAAAACCCTCCGTGCTTTTCCTGTTTATCCCACCTCCACCCCTCCCCCCCAATTCCTGGCAACCACTTATCTTTTTATTTTGCAACATTTGATTTTGTTACATAGGTGAAGGCCCTCTCAGTGCATTCAGTGGAATGAGTTTGTGATTTTGTGGCCTGATTCAAATATCTGTTTTGTTTTATGTAAGAAATGTCTCCCTGAAAAATTGAATGTGAAGCACATTTTTGACAATTGACTCACATTTTTAAAATATATTTTTATTGATTTTAGAGAAGAAAGGAGAGGAAGAGAGAGATAGAAACATCAGTGATGAGAGATAATCTTTCATCAGCTGCCTCCTGCACGCCCCCCACTGGGGGATCAAGCCCGCAACCCGAGCATGTGCCTTGTCTGGAATCGAACCTGGGACCCTTCCTGCGGGACCCAGTCTGCAGGCTGACGCTCTATCCACTGAGCCAAACTGGCGGATATTGATTCACATTTTAATTGCTCTATATTGACTTTGAGTTACTGGACCTTGTAGTTATTTATTTTATTCAGTGATGAATTCTTCTATAGCATAAACAGTTACCTTTTAATTTCTTCCTTTTGCAAGTTAAAAATGTTATCTTAAATTGGAGGGCACGTTTCTCATTAAAATAATAGCGTTTATATGGTTCTTTATAAATTTTGAAGCAATTTCATATATATTATCCTATTGTATCCTAATAACCCTGTGAGCTTGGCAGAGTACAAAGTACTCCTTGCTGAGAGAAGTTAAGTGATTTGCCCAAAGTTAAATGGCTAGGGTATGGCAGAGTGTGGGTCAGCAGCTAGATTTTTCCAACTCTAGCACTCACTATTTCCATTGTAACACATTTTCTCCTTATAGCAAAGCTATTAAACACTATGCTAATAAATAGCTTATTTTTTTCTGAAAAAATAAGTGCTTGTTGAACTTCATAGGTTATATAGTTTTGTTTGTGTACAATATTTTTTGTTTTGTGTGTGGTGTTTGCATAGCTTGTCTTCATGTCTCTCTTTCTGATGATTTTAGAATAGACTCATTAAGCAAGCATTTGTCGAACTCCAACTTTGGAAACATGATTGTGGTCAATAGAAAAGAAAGACATGGTTTTTGTCCTTGGTGTTATAAAATCGTTGAATGTGTTCAGTTATATGTGTCAGGATTAAAAAAGAATTATGTAACAGTATTTAAGATTGTACACTTTTACAAAGTATACAATAAGTGATGTGGAACTGTGGCATAAGGCTTAATTTTATTGGGGGTTAAGTTAGTTTGAGAAAGCTTCCTGTAAAGTTAGGTATTTCCTGACTCTTGAGGTAAACAATCAGTATGGGGTCAAGTTTTGATTAGGCAGGAGGGACAGTTGCAGAATTTCAGGGGAGAAGTTGCATGGTGGATACAGAGTTGACAATGACATTGTGCGTTGAGGGAAGATGTTAACTAAGGCTTGTTCTGTGTTTTCTCAAACACACTCAGAGGCTGAGAGGTGGGAACTGGTGGAGAGTTCAGTGTTAGAATGCAAGAGGAGGAGGGAGGGACCTTCTTTTGAGTACATGGGAAGCAAGGACCGGATGGGGAGCTGTTAGCTATGAAAGAGAGGAGTAACCTGACTTTTGCAAACATGAAGGTGAAGGTAGATGTCTGGGGTCACTAATGCCTTACGTTTTAATCTTCAAGACGTGAAGTGGTATCATCAGGGAAAGCAAGCTTGGTGAGCACAAGAAGGGTATAAAGTAGAGCCAAATGCTTTAAGGCGTCAGTATGGAGAATAAGTCACAGTTTAGAATTAGGCCTGTGTGGTAAGCAGCTAAATTAGTTGCTTTTGGAATATCTGAACTTATCATGTTTTCAGAAAAAAAATTTATATATTGTATTACAGGCATGAGAACCTAAGTGGTTGATTGGGATATTTCAGAATTGGGGTTATAGGAACACTTTTCTTAAAATTTAAATTTTTGATTTAGATTATTGGTAATATAAACAAGCATTTGTATATTCATTATCAGAAGCATAAAGGTGGGCAAAATCCAGAACCTTATTGACAGTGTAAGAGATAATGCTAGGGACACTTTTCACAAATGCAAGCAATTGAGAACTTACAGCATATTGATCCTGGGAGGTGGTATTTGTTTAAGTTTTAAGATACACAGTGAAACTTTGCAAAAAGGCATATAACTCTCTCCAAGCCCATCCCAGTAGCCCACTTTAAGGGATGCTTAAACTGTGTGATGCCCATGCTCTTTCTACAGAGACTGTTTACCGTCATGACCTAGAAAGGGAAATATTTTCATTTCTTTTTTCTCTACACTTTGAGTATATTTGGATATTTCTTGAAGCATTGTAATACTCTTAATCAGTTCTTGAAGCGTTTCCTTTGCTTCCCTTTTATAGAAAAAATAATAATCTTACACTCCAGGGAACCATTTAATGTAATTAAAGGAAACTGTACAAGTCAGTTTTATAACAATTTAAGGTGTGTTTAGTCTTACCTTAAACTAGTGCACTCAGTCTGTTAAAGGTCAAATTTTAACTTTTAATATTTATATTTCTCCTGTTTCAAATAAAATATAAATCAATAGCATTCCACTTATAGAATACCAGTCAATGGACTGTAATGGGTAAGTTAAAGAATGGAAAATTAAAAAATGAAAATTTTTAAAGAAAAGTGTGGTTCTTTTCTAAATAGGGAAGTAAGTCCTTTCCTGTTTGCAGAAATTGTTGATTCTGTGTACTCTCTTATAATTTGTCACAGAGATTGTTGTCACTTTGTCTTTAAATTAATTACTTCAGTCTCAGTAGACCTTTATGTATAATATTAGGGCCTCAAGGTGACAAGAGGCAGAAATAAAGTAACTGTGGCATAAACTTTTATTTAAACTCTGTGGAGTTTAAATTCTGGGACATTTGTGAATTTGGATTTCACAAAAATGGATTAAAAAATGGCTTCATTAAATGATTATGTCCCTAAGAGATTTTAGAATGTGCAGTGTAGAATTTTTCCCCTCTTAAAATAGTAATTAGAATGTGTAAATTCTTAATACTTTGAGCTAATTGGTTGGGGATGTCAGTGTCAATGGGAAATCAATTACTTTTAAAGATATTTATAAATTAAAAATACTAAATTGACCATAGATAATTGTCTCTTCAAACTACTTTAATGAGTTTGTGAGAATAGATTTGTCCTATCTATTTTATGTATGTGGACAAGGTTGTAAAGTTGCTGCCTTTAAGGAATTATGATTTCATTGTGGTATAGAATAAGTATTCACGTATCTATTATATCGGCTAAATTGCTGGTTCACAACCTGGGGAAGACTGGCCCCCAGGGAATGATATTTATTGTCACAACTTGGGGTTGCTGCTGACATCTAGTGGGTAGAGGCTAGGGATGCTACTAAGGCTCCAGCAGTGAACAGGACTTCCCCAAACCACAAAGACTTATCTGGTCCAAAATACCAATGATACCAAGATTAAGAAACGAAGTGCTAGTGTAAGATAAATGTCATAAGTGAAAACAAAGTGCAATGCAGTTCAAAGTGAGAGAGATGACATCTTGTATTGGTAGAGCATCAGAACGGGCTTTATAAAGGAGACGGAGGATGGGCCTTGAAGGAGGATCCGATTTTATAATTACTCATAAAGGGAGGAAACGAAATGAATATTGACATCCCAGAGTCTCTTCAAACTTAAAATATCAATAAAACAAAACAACTCTTGTTATTGAGCCCAGACCCCCTCGTCATCCAAACCGGAAACTTGGGAATGACTCTGGACTCTTCCCCTCTCTTACTGTCTTTACCTAGTTAGGAACTGAGGTCTGTGGTCATAGCTCTTTGAATAGCTTCCAGATCTGTTTCCTTCCTGTCTGTTCTCACCACCATTGTTGTTCAAGTCCTTCTCTCCCTCACCATTAACTGGACTCATCAACAGCTATCCTGCATGATCTATCTGCCTCACTCATGGTCAAATCCAGTTAGTCCTTCACATTGTAGCCAGAGTACTCTTTCTAATATGCAAATCTGATTGTCACTTGTAACTACTAAAACACCTGGAGTGAGTAAACCAGCTCCTTAACAATAAATGGCTTATTCCTTGTTTTGAACACTTAAAAATGTGAAAACAAGCTAATTCATAAACTATGCTTTATATAACTGGTGATTTTTATTTATTTTTTATTTTTTCCCATTACAGTTTACATTCAGTATTACTTTGTATTAGTTTCAGGTGTACTGTATAGTGGTTAGACAATCATATACTTTCAAAGTGACCCCCCTATATTTTCAGTACCTACTCGACACCATACATAGTTATTACAGTATTACCAACTATATTCCTTATGCTGTGCTTTAGGTTCCCATGACTATTTTGTAACTACCAATTTGAGCTTCTTAATCCCTTCACCTTTTTCACCCAGTCCCCCAACCCCCTCTCATCTGGCAACCATCAGTCTGTTTCAATTTTGTTTGTTTGATTTTTTTTTTCTTCTTTAGATTCCACATATAAGTGAAATCATATGCTATTTGTCTTTCTCTGACTGACTTATTTTGAGACAAGCCAGTAAGCCAGGACAAGTGGAATAGGGAAACTGAGACAGATAGCTGCACACACTGACATCAATTTACAGCAGAAGCAGGAGGTCACCTCCCTACAAATAATATCTAGGTCTCAGTTGTATTTTAGCTCCAGACCCAGAAAAGCAGCGAAACCAGGTGGGCGACACCAGGACCAGCTGTGATGACTGATGACTCCCTGCCCTGACGCTGACCAATTAGTGAAGACCCGGAAGGAACACACCTAGAAAACTGATGAATTTTCTGTTGAAACCCTCCCCTGAAACCTCCCCTAAGCTTCCTGCCTGTGAGAAAGAAAGCCTCAAGACAAAGGGTGCAGCTCGTGCTCTCCCTCTGAGGACCCCCCATTATTCCCTTTCCCCTCTTTTCCCCTCACTTCTTCCCCTATAGGCATGCATCTCCGAAACCCTAAGGGACCTCATGAGACTTGCAACCTCGGGAGCAATGGGCAGCAGCAAGCTAGTCCCCTGAACCTGTTCCCAAGACCCCCTTTTCTTTGACTTCCCAGAGAGCGAGGGCAGCCCAGCCTAGGTTCTCCTGTTGCTTCTTCTATACTAAACCCTTTCTTATTTCACTGTCCCCAGCTTTAATAAATGTCCCCTCATAGTCATCTGGACTCCTGTTGTGAAATTTTTCCTGCACGAAGTCAATAACCCACACACTACTGGCTGACCCTAGGCAGATCCGCCAAAGACCAGGATCCTTTTCTGGTAATAATTATTCTATACCTCTGTTATAGCAGCTGCGATCCTGTGCTACAATGAACACATTTCCTGTATTGTAGCATTCACCATTAATTTACTGACTTCTGGAAAAAAACAAAACACTACCCCAATAAGCACATACATGGATTTCAGAAATGTTAACATTAGAAGAAAATTTGCATTGTAAAATAAAGAATATGGTATTTATTATTTACATTTCTCTTATTGATTTTGAAGTTCTTTAACACTAGAAAGACGGAAATTTAGTATATACCTATATTGCCCAAAAGCAGTTAAAATGACTGCATTGTGAAAGAATAATATCGGAGCACTCTTCACTTATGTTCCTTAGCTTTTCCAATAACTCACTTCTATTCAACATTTCTTTCATGAATTTAAGGCGCAAAAGAAATACAATAAACAACTTATTAGAACAAGTATCACTGCATAAAGATTCGAATAACAAGTACTAGTTTAGCTAATTGAGCAACTGCAACTTATCAAGTATCGACAATTTATCATGTACTTGTATGTTATCATGTGACGGTAATCGAAAAAAAAGTGAAAACTGTTATTTCAATACAGAGCCGACCTGGTCATATAAGAAATTTACTCAATTCAATAATAAGAGTCATAATTCCCCCCCCACCCCCAAGCAGTCAAAATGACTGCTTTTGGGCAATATAGGTATAACACATATATATATACCGGAAATGAAGGAGGAGGAGGTAACTACAATTATTAATAAATGCATTCATATGTTGTAAAAAAAGTCACGAAATTCTAAGACATTGTGTCCTTATATACATAATTGTTTTTCTAATTGAAATTAAAAAACAGTCAAAATTTCTTCCTTGGGCAGTCTAGTGTTAAATATAGTTACTTTGTTGCCACTCCAACACTTTCCTTAGCGGTATAAAATAAGAAAGAAGCATGGCAATTTTATATGCCGCCTTTTGTTCTATGTGTGTAACACAGCCTAGTGGAATGGCCCTGCCATGGTACCTTGATGATCATGCGCATCTCCACAAAGTCCACATCGACAAGGCTCAACCACAGTGTACAGTGCACTTATTAAGTAGGTGTTTAACTAGTTTGTTCAGTTAAGCCTCGGTGCCTTTCCAGGTCCTCCACATCTTGTCTCTTCCCTTTTCCCCTGGTCTTCCCACTACTTTCATATATGTACCCTCTTCTCCAGTCAAATTGGACTCCTCATTGTCTCCCTGACTTTTTTTTTAATATTTTTATTGATTTTTTACAGAGAGGAAGGGAGAGGGATAGAGAGTTAGAAACATCGATGAGAGAGAAACATCGATCAGCTGCCTCCTGCACATCTCCCTGCTGGGTATGTGCTCACAATCAAGGTACATGCCCTTGACCGGAATCGAACCTGGGACCCTTCAGTCCGCAGGCCAACCCTCTATCCACTGAGCCAAACCAGTCAGGGCCCTGACTTTTGTTTTTACTGCTTTGTTATATTATTTAAAAAATGGAAAACTACTAGAAAAGAAATAACAGCTTATTATTGCTTCATAAGGAGATATATGATTATTAAACTTTAACTGTTGCAAATTAGCTATGTTTTTTTCCCTATGTTTTTAATTATTGCCATATTACATCATTGGATATGTTTTTTATTTTAGAATAGTTGGCTGCTTTTAAATATTTAGGTTAACTAATAAAATTGATATTAAGTAATGTTTATGACATTAATATGTTTGGCATGGAAAATATGAAATTATAAAATGCTTTGAGGATTAATATGTTTTAAAAAAATTCTACCTTTACAAATCATATTTGTAGTCGAAGTTTAGGAAAATGGGGAGATAAATGCACATTTTGAACTTAGGTTTAGCAGTTTTCCTATCAATGTAGCTGTAAATTGTTTAAAATTGTGTCTTCACATGGCTTGGTCTAGTTTTATCTTCCTACATTTGTCTGCTGTCTTCCATTTGCCATCAGCAAAGCTAAGGTCATGATGAATTTCCTACCTTCAGGTTGCGAAGTTTATCATCTTCAGTAGGATCAGAGCTGAAAGGCCTTCATAAACAACTGCTGTTTATGTTCACTGCTTCTTGTTTTGTAAAAAGCCTCATCATCTCATGACTAAATTTTCTCAACAGTTATCAATAGAATGTTGTTGCCTCAAAAGTCTTCCCATTATAGTCTATTGTATACTTTTTCCAAGTTGTTCTTTTGGCATTTTATTTATGCCACTGTTCCATTGAAGAAAAATATGTTATATCATGATTTTTAGGGACTGCCTAATAGTCTGTTGTATGAATGTGCCATATTTAATTTAACCATCCCTCTTTTGTTAGATGTTTAAGTTACTATTTAATATGAGCATACAGCCAGGTGCAGTTGCAATGAATATATTTCCTCTATTGTAGCATTCACCATCAATTTAATTACTTTTCTGGAAAAATATAAACCTATCATAATAGCTTTATATTGCTTCCCCCAAGAGGAATTTGAACTTGAGAGCAGATAATGCATTCTATACAAAAATTCCCTCTAGTGTTTGGTTCAATGCTATGCCTATCTGCAACAATTGATAGTAAATGCTTTTCAAATTTCTAAGCTTAAAATTATGGAAAGAAGCATGGCAATTTTATATGCCGACTTCTTGTTCAATGTGTGTAACATAACTTAGTGGAATGGCCCTGCCATGGTACCTTGATGATCATGCACATCTTCACAAAGTCCATGTTGACAAGGCTCATCCACAGTCTGATTCAGATCTTGGAGGAAGAGCCTGTGATCCTCTGTGGTACATGACAAGATAGACAGATGACACAAGATCATTTCTTAATCACTTTCTTATCTTGTGGGAGGCTGCCTCAAGGCTTATTGTCTCCTTCCCTCATTCTGGCAAGACATGGGACATTCTTTGTCCAGCAGAAAGTCTAAAGTTGCAAAGTTGCAATCTAGAGTTGACTCCTAAGTAACAGAGCAACCCACTGTGCATGTTGTCTGTCACTTGGTCCCTTCAACAGTTTTGTGTTGTGGAACTGGGACATGCGCACTAACATCATACTGATCATGCCTTTTCTGTCTGTGTTTGTGATAAACTGAATCCTTTTGGTCTTACTAATAGCTGCCAGTGTGCTGCTGTTTAGGGGCCACTTGTCCACTTAACATAAACTAATGGGATTTTCTTTGGCATGGTTTGTGGAATCTGTCATTTTATAATTAGTCAATTGACTTTGACTTGCTTTTAATTTCAGCACCCAATATTTGTGCTTTGTTGTTAAATAGCTCAAGTAAGGATAATCTCTAAATATAGTATTTTTCTTAAGGAGCACAGTATATAGTATACTGCACGTATAATTTGTCTTAATCTGGACATATCCAAGGTGAAACATTTAGTTTCATTTAGCATGGTAGCTCCTCCTCCCCTTTTTTTAAAATTATAACTCTCCTTTAAGGACTACAGTACTTTTTTGGAATCCAAGGCTTGCTAGTTTCCCTGGGGAATCAGTTTGATGCAGAGTTTTATTATATTACATTAGACTTTCTTTTCTCATGCAGTAGAAGGGTACTTAGGTGTCTTAATTAAGGCAAATAAAAAGTATACTGTATAAGCAGATCCATTTGATTTTCAGTGGCTAATTGATCTTGACCCAGGCAGAAGGAACATTAATGTCAGATTAATTATGTGTCAATTGTGATGTCTTGGAGATGACATGTTTTGCCATTGCTTACTTCATTAATCAGACTAAGTATAACAATTCCGATTTTATAGTTTTTGGTTTTTGCTTTAAAAGTAACTTGCATTAAAGTATGATTTCGACATTATAAATCACATACGTTCATAGTAATCTCCATTTTAAAAATTATGACATAGTAGAATGGCAATATAACATGACTCAATATAGTGATAAAAGTTTGGTAGCAGAACAAGTTGTGCCCCATAAAAATTAAATGATTATATATAAATCAACTTAAGCCTGTAATTGTCTTCATATATCATTCTTTTTTTTAAAAAAAATATATTTTATTGATTTTTTACAGAGAGGAAGGGAGAGAGACAGAGAGCCAGAAACATCGATGAGAGAGAAACATCGATCAGCCGCCTCCTGCACATCTCCCACTGGAGACATGCCCGCAACCCAGGCACATGCCCCCGACCGGAATCGAACCCGGGACCCTCCAGTCCCCAGGCCGACGCTCTATCCACTGAGCCAAACCGGTCCCGGCTATCATTCTTTTTTTAAATCCTCACCCAAGGACATTTTTTTCATTGATTCCAGAGAGAGAGAGAGAGAGGAAGGGAGAGAGAGATAAACATCAATATGAGACAGAAACATTGATTATTTGCCTTCCATAAGCCTTCCAACTGGGGGTCGAACCCACAACCTGGGTATGCTCTAACCTGGAATTGAACTCGCAGTCCTTTGGTGCACAGGATGATGTTCTAAACAACCGAGCCACACCATCCGTGGCTGCATATATCATTCTTATGAATTGAATATATATATATTTAGAATTCTGTACACCTTGTAAAACATAATACCTTTAAAAGAGTATAAGATTAATTATGTTTTTCTTTTAACAGAAGCAATGCCTGCTTATTGTAGAAAATTTGGAAAATAAAAGCATAGAAAAGAAAACACAAATCACTCGTCATTCCACTAACCTTGAATAAATATTGAAATGTTGGTATGTTCTTCATATCCCACATTCATTACCTTGTGCATACCTGTAGGTCTTTATATGTATACTGCAGGCCCGGTGCACAAAAATTTGTGCACTCGGGGGGGAGGGGGGTCCCTCAGCCCAGCCTGTGCCCTCTCGCAGTCTGGGACCCCTCGGGAGATAACGCCCTGCTGGCTTAGGCCCGCTCCCGGGTGGCAGAGGGCAGGCCCAATCCCTAGGTGCAGCCCCTGGTCGGGCTCAGAGCAGGGCCGATTGGGGAGTTGGGGCGCCGCCCCCTGTCATGCACAGAGCAGGGTCGATCAGGGGGTTGGGGAGCTCCCCCCTGTCACGCACAGAGTAGAGCCCATCAGGGGGTTGGGGAGCTCCTTCCTGTCACGCACAGAGCAGGGCTGATCAAGGGGGTTGAGGAGCTCCCCCCTGTCACTCACAGAGTAGGGCCGATAGGGGAGTTGGGGCACCGCCCCCTGTCACACACAGAGCAGGGCGGATCAGGGGGTTGGGGCGCCGCCACTGTCACACTCAGGGCAGGGCCAATGGGGAGGTTATGGCTCTACCCCGTCGCACACAGAGCAGAGCCCATGGGGGGCGGGGGGGGGGATTGGGGCACCGCACCTTGTCACACACAGAGCAGGGCCGATCAGAGGGGTTTGGTCGCTGCCCCCTGTCATGCTGATCCTGGTGCCAGGAGGCCTCGCTGCACCGCTAATCCCGGTGCTGGGAGGCCTCGCGGCTCCGCTGATCCCAGTGCTGGGAGGCATATTACCCTTTTACTATATAGGATAGAAGCCTGGTGCACGGGTGGGGGCCGGCTGGTTTGCCCTGAAGGGTGTCCTGGGTCAGGGTGGGGGTCCCCACTGGGTTGCCTGGCCAGCCTGGGTGAGGGGATGATGGCTGTTTGCAGTTGGTCACACACCCTTCAGGGTGGGGGTCCCCACTGGGGTGCCTGGCCAGCCTGGGTGAGGGGCTGAGGGCCGTTTTCAGGCTGACGGGTGACTGAAGCTCCCAACCTGTCCTTTTTTCCTTTTTTTTTTTTTTTCATTCTGGGCCAGTTTTAGCTCTGAGGCTCGGCTCCAGCTATGAGACTTCCACTGATGAAAGCAGGTTTCTGGCCTTTGTTTACCTTCTGTATTTGAAACAATGTTGCGGTCCTGCTGGCTGAAGCCCGGGGTTTTGTTTAGCTTCTATTTTTGTAACATAGTTGCTTAGAGTGCAGCTGAGAGGCTGGCAAGGCAGGGGGGGAAGCTTTGGCTTCCTCCATCACTAAAGCAAGCAAGCCTCATGTTAGTTTCCAGCTGCCTGGCTGCCGGCCGCCATCTTGGCTGTCAGTTAATTTGCATATCTTGCTAATTAGCCAATGGGAAGGGTAGCGGTCGTACGCCAATTACCATGTTTCTCTTTTATTAGATAGGATGTATGAGTATATAAAATGTACATTTTTAAAGGAAAACACTTGATTCGTACTGTTTACATAGTGTAACATTTTTATTGTCTTGAATTTATTGGGCTGATGTTGGTTAATAAAACAATGCAGGTTTTAAGTGTATCTCTGTATATAAAAGCCTAAGCAACTGAATTACTGAATGACTGGTCAACTGGTCGCTCTGATGTGCACTGACCACCAGGGGGCAGATGCTCAATGCAGAAGCTGCCCCCTGGTGGTCAGTGTGATCCCACAGCAGAAGTGCTGCTCAGCTGACCAACCGTCCTGGCGGCTCACCAGCCTGGCAGCAGCCACTAACTCTCTCAGTAGTCTTGCAGGTCCAATCTCCGGAGAACAGACCAGGCACCAACGGACCGGCACTGCCGGCAGGGTCCCGACAGTGCTGGCAGCCTCCTGGAAGTCAGCCTTGAGCATGGTGGCTGCTTCCCCTCCCTATATGCTCCGCAAGGAAGAAAGGATATAAAAGCGGCCGCCAGGTAGCTCCTGACAACCAGCACGAACATCAGAGGGCAGATCTGGATCACAGGCAGGCAAGGGTGTCCCACCACCCACCTGGAGGGCCGATTGTGTCCTGGTTCCCCCACCCCCCTTCTTGGGCTAGGCGCCAGACCCAGGGCTCACGGCTGGTGAGCGTTTATGCGGTGGTGCGAGCCTCTCCTGATCAGGACTGACTCGGTGTGAGGCCACAGCAGGCACAGCGGGGCCGGGATGAGCGGGAGCGGCAGGCAGGCGCAGCAGGCAGCATTGGACTGCCTGTTTCGGCCCAATCCCCACAGGCCACGCCGAGGGACCCCACCCATGCATGAGTTTGTGCACAGGGCCTCTAGTAGTTTTATATTTTAAACTAGAAGCCACATGCATGAAATTCGTGCAAGGGGCTTGGCTCTCACAGCTGCAGTGGCTTGCCTCGGCCCTTGCAGCCCCAGCTTCGTCTGGAAAGTTGTCTGGAAGGACGTCTGATCTAATTAGCATATTATGCTTTTATTATTATAGATTATTATAGTTAAATGACTGGAACATTCTTATTTCCACATTAAGGAATTAAGTCTATAATACATTTTTAAAGGCTGCAAGAGATTTGTTGGACATTTAAAATGTTTCTAATGTTTTATTTTAAATAATCTTAAAATGCACGTATTTATGCATATTTATTTGTTTTTTAAAACCGCTAGAAACTTAATTTTAGACCAATGGGTATTAAAAAAATAAAGAATCTTGATTCATATTGCCAGAATTGCTTTCAAGACAGATTATTTCATTTTGAGTTCCCATCAGTGATGTATGGAAGTGCTCAATTCAAAGTAGCCTTGCCAACACAGAGTCAAACCTTTACATCTGTTGGGTGAATTATGGTATCTTATTCATTATCTTTCTTTTGATTAACAGTGAGATTGAACATTTTCATGTGTCTTTGATGATTTTAATTTTTAAGTCTGTTTGTGTCCTTGGCTGAGGTTTTATCTATGAGTCGTTGGTATCATTTTGCTTTTGATGGACTGCAGTTTTCCTTTCTTTTTTATGTAGCTAAATCCAGAAATATCTTTATTTGTGAATTATTCCTTTATCTTATACTTGGAAAGTCTTACCCCATTATAATATTAAATGACTATTCACTAAAATATTTTTCTAGTTTTTTTATGGTTCATTTTCAAGTTTATCTTTCTCCCCCATCTGGAATTATTTTAGTAAAAGTTATGTGATGAGGTTATAACATTTGTTTTTTGAATATAAGAAGTTTTTAAAAAACCATTTAATAAATAATACCACATTGATTCAAAATGCCAAATTAACAGTACAATAATAAATTTTATAAGGGTTAAACATCACTTTGATGTCTGAATGTCATTACCCTCTTCATTAATCAGTTTCTTGGTGAAACTGAAATACATTGTAGAATTTCCTACAGATAACTGTGCATAGAACTGCCCTCTTCCTTTTTTTAAAAATAAAGTCTTGTCCTTCCACGTGGCTTAATAGTTGTATGACTCACAGCCCTTTTCTCACTGAGCATGCATGTAATCTACCCTCTGGTTAGCAGCTGTGGTTTCTTTATGCAGCATCTGTTTTTGTTTGCACCCTTGCTTCTCAAAGTGCCTGTGCTCAAATGAAGCCTTCTATGATTGGTTGCTGCAGGTCAGTGAGGTCTGCTTATTGTTTCTCATAATTGTTGGCTTTAAAGCATTTTTTCTTCATTTTTTTTCTAATGTCTACTTTACACTTTTTTCTCTGTACTGTACGTAACGGTTAATATTTTAACTCATCATGGATTAGCTTAGAAATTCTGTAATGTGTGCATTTTACTCGGTCAACAAGGCGTCAGTGTTATAGACTGACTTTTCATTATCTTGTCCTGAATGACAGGACAGCACCCTTCTGTGGAATAGTGAATCAAGAAATCACCTGTTTTTGCAGAGAGCATCTGTTGAAAGCACATGCCAGAGCCATGGGGTTGTCATTTCCCATCAGACTCCAACATCAGAGTCTCTAATACTTCAAAGCCACTCTCCATTCTTGCATGACAGACAGCTGCGGTGCCTCCTGTTTCCCTGTTGCTTTTGTCTCTAGTCCTGACATTTCTTCTAGATGGAAAAATAGATAAGGAAGTATTAATATTTAAGACCATAATAATCAGATTTTAGCTCACATTTGAGTAATATCAGTTACTGAAGAGCACAGATTTTTATTTTATGTTGGGAAATACTTGGTTAATTTTATGCTCTCTTAAAGACATATAATTCTGGTATATGTTTTCCATGTCATAGGAACTGAATATAATTGTTTCCATCACTTTATTTTTTATCTTTATGAACATTTATATTATTATGTACAAATTGATACCCCCATTTCTATTGTTTCCTCTAAGGATTTTAGATTGTTGCAGAATATTTACTCATTTTCAATAGCTCTGAGATAGTGAGGAATAATAAGTGATTTTTAAAAAATATATTTTATTTATTTTTTTACAGAGAAGAAGGGAGAGGGATAGAGAGTTAGAAACATTGATGAGAGAGAAACATCGATCAGCTGCCTCCTGCACACCCCCTACTGGGGATGTGCCTGCAACCAAGATACATGCCCTTGACCGGAATCGAACCTGGGACCCTTCAGTCTGCAGGCCGACACTCTGTCCACTGAGCCAAACCGGTTAGGGCTAATTAAGTGATTTTTGACCATGTTTTATAGGTAATAATCAGTAGAATTATTGATACCCCCCATTTCTATTGCTCATATCTAGTTTAGTGCTAATCTTGCTAAATAACAGTTACCCTTTTTCAGTCTGTAAGAGTTGTAAACTTTGAGGTATACCACAAAATGATGCAGTACTGGTTCCACCACAACAGCTTTGTAAAAAGTATAATTTCAGTAGAAGGAAGTGGGGGTGATTCTTTTCTAAAAGTTTCTTTCAATGAAGTGTTATTATTAAGCGGATAGTATTTGGTTCTAGAATGGAACAATGATTTGGACTGCTTAGGGTTGGTGTCTGATTGGACTTTTTGCCTATCCTAACACCTAGTGCCTACTTCATAGGGCTTAATGGAATTTTGTTTGAATGAATTACATAAATTATGAGTCAAATCAGGATGTTGCGTAAGGATGATGAGGTTTGGAAGGTGCGGATTAAGATTTGTCTGCCTCTATCTCCAACTCTAAGTGCAGGACCACAGAGAATTTGATACTTAAGATATTTATTTTACTTTAGATATTATCTGAGGCTGCAACTTCTAATCTGCTTAATAAGGAATGTACATGATATTATTGGGAGATAATTTTCATGGGTCTTATATTTTTTTCACATCTTGTGAGTTACTAACCTTTGTTCAGGTCTGTCTTTTAGAAGAATGAGATAGTTTCTTTTTCCAGAGGAAAGGAAAATCATGGTTACTGTCCAGTAAAATAAAGATGTCTCCCTTTGAAGAAAGTGCAGGCATGCTTACTATCTATTATGAAAGATCTGGGTTCCCTTAGCTCAGAGTTCCTATTCTGTAATTTGATGTTCTGCATGTGCAAACATTCATCGGTACTCATCTGCGTTGCCCCTGTGAGATTTGGAGGGCAAGGGGAACTGATACAAATATGTCACTCATGGCACTTGCTATGCTGTGAGTAATAAAGTCCTTTGGAATCTCATGCCTTCTGTAAGCATCCATACAACTGTGTTAGACTAACTCAAGCATGTCAAACTCGTGGCTCACAGGCCACATGCTGCCCACAATGAATATTTTTGTGGCCCAGCTAATATAATGGTATGTAAGAAACATTTTCATAAAAATATCATCACTTAATTTTTACAATATCCTGTTATACATAAGTAGAGGCCTGGTGCACGAAAATTTGTGCACTGCGGGGGGTGGGGGGGTGGGGGGGTGGAAGTCCCTCAGCCCGGCCTGCTCCCTCTCACAGTCTGGGAGCCCTCAAGGGATGTCCTACTGACAGTTTAGGCCTGCTCCCCACAGGGAGTGGGCTTAAGCCACAGTCTGCCCTCCCTATGTGGGAAGCGACCCTTCCATCAGGGGAAGGCGACACCCCATCACGCCTCTGCTGCTGCCACTGCCAGCCTTCGTGGCTGCCTGAGCCTCGGCCCTTGCAGCCACCGTGGCTTGCCTGCACCTCAGCCCGTCCCTCGTTGCCCGAGCCTTGGGCCCTCGCAGCGGCAGCCGCCATCCGCAGCTTGCCTGAGCCTCAGGCAGCTGCTGCAACTTTGTCCAGAAGGACATCCACTCTAATTAGCATATTACCCTTTTACTAGTATAGATTATTAATAACGAACTACATTTGCTAATGACTGATTACTATAATTGTGTTGCATTCATTTCCCTTATGCACTTTACATACAGGCACACCATTTCTATCCACTAATACTAGCAGCAAGGAATGTACATGATATTATTGGGAGATATTTTAGCAGCCGATTGCCACGTCATTAGCCTTGGACTGACTTGTTTGGTGTGCGCAACAGGAAATGTTTCACTTTCAGAGAACGAGAAAAATAGGTTTATTTGCGTTACGCTTATTAATTTGTGCAGTTATTCAGTGTCTGGTAAGTTAATGTTCAAGAAAAAATATTAATTTTTGTTAAAACCTTCCATTATTTTATGTTAAGGGTGACTCATTTATTTCAGTCCTTTGTATTCCACATGCCTCTATCGAAATAAACCTATGTTTCTATGAAAATTGAAGCTTTTTTTTTTTTGCAGCCCACATAAACTTAAACCTTGTTTATTTTGGCCATTGTTAGCCTTTGAATTTGACATGCTTGGACTAACTTGTAGACTTACAAGCAGGGTAAAGTTTCAGATCCTTCAGAGTTCTTCTTTTTTAAAAGAACTGAATTTATTGCCTGGTTGGTGTGACTTATTGGTTGAGCATCGACCTATGAACCAAGAGGTCAGGGTTCTATTCCTGGTCAGGGCATGTGCCCGTGTTACAAGCTGGATCCCCAGTGGGGGGCATACAGGAGGCAGCTGATCTATGGTTCTCTCTCATCATTGATGTTTTTCTCTCTCTACCCTTCCTCTCTGAAATCAATATAAATATATTTAAAAGAATTTGAATTTATTGGGGTGACATTGGTTCACAAAATCATACAACTCAATAAAACATCATCTGCACACATCATGTGCCCATCGCCCCAAGCAAAGTCTCTTTCTGTCCCCCTTCCCCCACTTTACCTACCTCCACCTACCCCCTACTCCCCTTTCCCTCTTGCTATTGCCACTCTGTTGTTTGTGTTTTACATATGTGCTTAATCTTCACTTCCTTTCAACTAGCCCTCATGTCTGACAGCTGTCAGACTGTTCCATGTATCCATGCCTCTGCTTCTATTTTGTTTATCAGTGTATTTTTTTTCATTAGATTCCACATATAAATGAGAGCATATGGTATTTGTTTTTCTCTGACTGGCTTATTAATAATCTCCGAGTCCACCCATGCTGTTGCAAAAGGTAAGGTTTCTCTTTTTACAGCTTAGTAATATTCCATTGTTTAAATGTACCACAGCTTTTTTATCCACTTATCTACTGAAGAGCACCTAGGCTGTTTCCAGATCTTGGCTATTGTAAATAATTTTGCAATGAACATAGGAGTGCATACATTCTTTTGAATTAGTGTTTCAGGTTTGTTAGGATATGTTTCCAGAAGTGGGATTGCAGGGTCAAAAGGCAGTTCCATTTCTAATTTTTTGAGGAAATTCCACACTGCTTTCCATAGTGGCTGCACTAGTCTGCATTCCCACCAAGTTCCCCGGAAGTTCCCTTTTCTCTGCATGCTTGCCAGCACTTGTTGTTTGTTGATTTATTGACGATAGGCATTCTGACAAGTGGGAGATGATATTTAATTGTGGTTCTAATTTGCATCTCTCTGATGATTAGTGATGTTGTACATTTTTTTATTTGTCTCTTGACCATCTGTATGTCCTCTTTGGAGATGTGTCTGTTAGGTCTTTTGCCCATTTTTTATTTGGATTGTTTGTCTTCCTGGTGTTGAGTTGTGTAAGTTCTTTATATATTTTGGAAATTAACCCCTTATCAGATGTATCATTGATGCATATGTTTTCCCATGCAGTGGGTTGCCTTTTCATTTTGTTGATGTTTTCTTTTGCTGTACATAAGCTTTTTAGTTTGATGTAGTCACATTTGTTTACTTTTTCCTTTGTTTCCTGTGCCCAAAGAGATATGTCAGCAAAAAATTGCCTCAATAGCTGTCTGAGATTTTACTGCCTATGGTTTTTTTTTCTATGATTTTCGTGATTTACATTTAAGTCTTTTATCCATTTTGAGTTTATTCTTGTTTTTGGTGTGAGTTGGTGGTCTAGTTTCATTTTTTGTATGTATCTGTCCAGTTTTCCCAGCACCATTTATTGACGAGACTGTCTTTACTCCCTTGTATGCTCATTCAAATATTAATTGATCATAAAGGCATGGGTTTATTTCTGTGCTCTCTGTTCTGTTCCATTGATCTATATGCCTGCTCTTATGCTAGTACCAGACCATTTTGATTACAGTGGCCTTGTAGTATAGTTTGATATCAGGTATTGTGATCCCTACAACTTCATTCTTCTTCCTCAAGATTGCTGAAGCTATTTGAGGCCTTTTTTGGTTCCATATACATTTTTGGAATATTTATTCTAGATCTGTGAAATATGCAATTGGTATTTTAATAGGAATTGTGTTGAATCTATAGATTTTTTTGGGTAGTACAGGAATTTTATTGATGATAATTCTTCCAATCCGTGAACATGGTATATGCTTCCACTTATTTGTATCTTCCTCAGTTTCATTTTTCAGTATCCACTAATTTTCTGAGTACATCTTTTATCTCCTTGGTTAATTTATTTCTAGGTACTTTATTTTTTTGTTGTTGCAATACTAAATGGAATTGTTAATTTCTTTTTCTGCGAGGTTATTATTGGTGTATAAGAATGCCACCAATTTTTAATATTAATTTTGTATTCTGCTACTTTGCTGAATTCGTTTATTAGATTTAGTAGGTTTTTAGTGGAGTCTGTAGTTTTCTATGTACAATACCATGTCATCTGCGAATAATGGCAGTTTTACTTCCCATTCGGATGCCTTTTATTTCTTCTTGTCTGGTTGCTGTAGCTAGGACATTCAGTACTGTGTTGAATAAGAGGGTGAAAGCGAACATTTCTGATCTTAAGGGAATCTCTTTTAGTTTTTGTCCATTGAATATGATGTAATCTGTGGGTTTGTTATATATGGCCTTTATTATGTTGAGATATGAACCCTTTATTCCCACTTTGCTTAGAGTTTTTATCATAAACTAGATGCCTGGTGCACAAATTCATGCACTGGTGGGGTCCCTCGGGGTAGCCTGCAGAGATCGGGCCCCAGCTTGCACCTCCAGCCTCGCAGCCCTGCAGCCCCACATGGCACCCTGCCTTGGCCTGGTGCCACCTCCTCACCTGCTCCACCATCCCTCCTGTGGGTTGATTGATTGGGGCTGGGCCTCTGGTTGCCATCTGTGGGGCAATCAGGCCCCTGCTCACACCCACCTTCACTTGGCGTCGCCCACTCACCTGCTCCACCATCCCGCCACGGTCCTGTTCTCGTTGGGGCCCATCAGGGCCGGCAGCGCCTCCACTGCCGCCCGCTGCCAGCCCTGTGTCACCAACACCTGCCATGTTCTGTGCTGCCCCCTGGCAGTCAGCACATGTCATAGCGAGTGATCAAACTCCCAGTTGAATGACTGCCCGAGGGGACAATTTGCATATTAGGCTTTTATTATATAGGATGGGCACTGGATTTTATCAAATGCTTTTTCTGCATCTATTGATATAATCATGTGATTTTTATCCTTCATTTTGTTTATGTGATGCATTATGTTTACTGATTTGTGGATATTGTACCAACCTTGCATCTGTGAGATAACTCCCATTTGATCATGGTGTGTGAACTTTTTAATGTATTGCTGGAAGCAGTTTGCTAATATTTTGTTGAGGATTTTAGCATCTGTGCTGATCAGGGATATTAGCCTATAACTTTCTTTGTAGTGTCTATCTGGTTTTGGACTTAGGGTAATGCTGGCCTCATAAAAAGAGCTTGGAAGTCTTCCCTCCTCTTGAATTTTTTGGAGTAGTTTGAGAAGGGATAGGTGTTTGTTCTTCTTTTCCTTCAGATTTTTTGACAGGTACTCCACACAATGGTTTTCCTATAAAATGTTACCACCCTTTTGAAGAAATTTGTTTAATGAATTTTCTTTAATCCTTGTTTATTGAGTTGGTTGAAAATATTGAAAAATTAATAAGGGTCCACTCTTTAAGGAGCCAAGAAAGCTATGTGTTGGCTCAGACTAAACAGTTCTGAATTGGTAAATTAAGAACAGCTGAGAGCTTTCTAATAGTGTTCATTATTTTCATAACTAAAAATTGGGACTTGAAGTAAGATTTATGTTCTGTTTCCTATGGCAAGAAGCAACCTGGGATATGAATGTGGTTAGGAGATTTAGAATTTCTCTGACCCTGCTTTGTGGTTCCAATCGAGCAAGTTATTTTTAGTCTGGGACAGGAAGTCACGATCTTGTGTAGGAGAAGTGGAAAAGCACACATAGAATATGGGTTTGAAGTCATATCTGAGTTTGGAACCTTAGTGCTGTCAGTTATTACTACTTTTATAAAGATTGGGCATACTACTTAATTTGTCTTTGCTTCATATGCATAATGAGGAATAATAGCTACCTCAGAAGGTTGCTATGAAGATTAGAAATAATTGTGCAAAGCCTATAGCATTTTGATCTAGCATATACGGGGTATGAGTGTGTGTGTGTGTGTGTGTGTGTGTGTGTGTGTGTGTGAGAAATAATTACACCAGTTCCACTTAGATCAATTTTGATGTGAATTTAGAGTTCTGATTTTAAATGATTTCTCCACTTAATACTCATGTTCCTTTAAGCAGAAAATTCTATAATGATACCTTTGTTAATGATGAGTATGTGTTCTAACAACACACTTCATTAGGCGTTTTTCTAGAGGTAAAAATGTGTCAGATTTTAAAATATTATTCACGCTTTTTTAAAAAAAAAATAAGAGAGACTATAGCTATCTATATTATTAAATATCCCCTAAAGAAGACTCTGTATCTTAGTTTAAGTTTTAACAGTCTGTGACAAAAACTGTACACCCTTTTGTACACTGGTTAAGATAAAACTAGTATAAGTATTATAGTATAATACAGAGATTTTCAACCAGTATGCTACTGCAGGCACAATGATGTGCCACAAGAATTTTTAAAACATGCACTACCTGACCACTTAGTCAGGGGCACTGACCTCTTTTTCCTTAGATTGTCAAATAAAGAAATGACAACAGCCAGCACAACAAGAGTCGTTCGGTGTGAGTGAATCAAAATTATACCTATGTTTTGGTCAGATGAGCAAAAAAACATATTTTGGTGTGTCACAGAATTTTAGTAATTAGTTTAAGTGTGCTATGAGATGAAAAAGGTTGGAAATCGCTGGCATAATAGTATAGTTTCTGAAACTCGTTTTTTTTTTAATACCGTGGCAGAAGTCATAGCCAATAGGCTGGGAATTGCACTGCATGGCAGATGGACCCGTCTGTGGCTCCTGTGGCTGCAGCTGGGAGGCAGTAAACAGATTTCAATTCCATCTGACTTCTCTCCTCCCTTCCCAAGCTTCCCTGACCTCTGAAGCTCAAGAGTGTTACAGAACATAATTTAGATCAGATTATTTAAAATGATCTATTAATTTCTCTAACAGGCTCCCAGCAGTTTTACAAGGAGCCTTTTAAAGGGAGGCAGGAAACAGTACCCAGTAATCTGTCTACTGTTGAGTTACTGCCAATACTGCTTGATATGATTTATGATTAAAATCAAGACAGAAGAAAAATAGTTCAATGTTTATAAAGGTGCTTATTCTCAAGGACACTAATTAACTGAGATACTCCCTTAATGCTTAAGAAAAATAAATACGCAGCTATTTAATTTTAAAGAATTATTATAGATTCCCTCATTAACTCTGATAATTTTTGAGAAGTATGTTAGTTTCCTGTGGGTGCTGTAATAGTTTACCACAGACTTGGTGGTTTAAACAACAGAAATTTATTCTCTTACAGTTCTGGAGACCATCTGAAATGAGTCTTACGGGGCTAAAATCAAGATTTCAGCAGGAGCATTTGCCTTCCATTCCTTGCCTCTTCCAGCTCCTGGTGACTGCTGGCATTCCTTGGCTACATCACTCTAGCAGTGATGGCGAACCTTTTGAGCTCGGCGTGCCAGCATTTTGAAAAACCCTAACTTAACTCTGGTGCCGTGCCACATATAGAATTTTTTTTGATATTTGCAACCATAGTAAAACAAAGACTTATATTTTTGATATTTCTTTTATATATTTAAATGCCATTTAACAAAGAAAAATCAACCAAAAAAATGAGTTCGCGTGTCATCTCTGACACGCGTGTCATAGGTTCGTCATCACTGCGTCTAGTGTCTGCTTTCATTCTCACATGGCCTTCTCCTCAATGTGTCTAGTCTCCCCTCTGCCTTCCTCTTTTAAGGATACATGTGATGGTATTTAGGGCCCATCTGGATGGTCCAGGATAATCTCATTGCAAGATTGTTAATTACGTCTGCAAAAATTATACTTTATAAACCAACATTCACAGGTTTTAAGAATTAGGACCTGATCTCTTTAGGAGCCACCATTCAGCTCACTACAGGAAGATAAGGAGCAAATTCTTATTTCCTTTTTCGTGTGTGTATGTGTGGGAAAGGTGAAACATCTTTATAACTATCTTTCTCCAAGTTCTACTTGTCTCATTAAAAGGCAAGTTTTAAAGTTGTGAAATGAATCTCCTCATAAGGAACCATATTAAATAAAATATCAATTTGGCATTATTTTTCTTGAGTGTAGTATGTTCATTATTAGTCATATTATTCTTGTTGCTCTAGTGTACATGTTGATTAAATGACTTTTTAAAAAACATGCTTTTATTGATTTTAGAGATAGAGGAATGAGAAATAGAAACATTGTGAGAGAGAAACATCATCAATTGGCTGCCTCCTGCACACCTCCTTCTGGGGATGGAGCCCACAACCTGGGCATATGCCCTGACCAGGAATCAAGCCAGGGACCTCTTGGTTCATGGGTCGACACTCCACCACAGAGCCATACTGGCTGGGCTAAATGATTTTTAATGTTATAAAATCTCCCTTAATTGTACATCATAAGACAAAAAATTTAAATGAGAGTTTTATGTATAGTTATCATGGATAAAATTTAAAGTTAGTTTTCATTTTTTAAAGGAAAATATGATGATACATACCTGGCAGGGGAGACACCGTGATCATGAAGGTGGTTTTCCCAGGGAGAGGCTTACCCATTGCACTCCGGATATGCTGGCCCCTGCAATTTCCCCAAATGTGGGAAACTCAACTGTATAATTTGTGGAAGTGGGGGACTTGTGTTTGTGCTTTCCCCTATTTAAAAAAAAGGAAAATAGGAGATGCTGCTAGTGCGAGGTAGTTCAAGAAATTAAGATACAAAGTGTTCTGTATAATTTCCCATCTTTCCTTCCATGGTTGTATTTTCCTTTTGGCACTGTTCTTCTGTTTACCCAATTCTTAGAAAGAATGTTTATACAGATTCAAAATCTGAAAAACCCTTTAAGATTCCCTTAATTAGAGGTTTTATAATAGCTTGAATTTTAATTTTGACTTTATTATGCTTTGTTTATTTGACTCAGTTAAATTAGAATAATAATTATAATTTTAAGTGGTATTTACTAAATAAATATATTAGTCATCTAGAAAATAGTTTATGAATGTAAATTTAATTAAATTCCCTAAGGGAACTCATAATACTTTTATTTTTATAATTTAATCTTTTTTGAAGACAAAATAACATAAAGCATCACACAATAATATGTAAATTATTAAAATAATACCTTGATATTATTTAAATGATTGTATTTATTTATTTTTAATATATTTTTTATTGATTTTTAGAGAGAGAGGAAGGGAGAGGGAGAGAAACATAGATGTGAGATAGAAACATCAATTGCTGCCTCCTGCACGCACCCTACTTGGGATCCAACCCAAAACCTGGTCATGTGCCCTCCTGGCTGGGAATCAAACTGGCAACTTGCCCAATCAGTGTGGCTCGGTTGATTGGGCAACAGGACAGTGCCCAATCAACTGAGCCACACTGGACAGGGCTATTTGAATTATTTTATTAAAATCACTCTTATTATTATTTTATTTTTTTTAAATACTCACCTGAGGATATATTTTTAAAATGGTTTTTTTTTTATTTTAGAGAGAGAGGAAGGGAGAGGAAGGAAGGGAGGGAGGGAGAGAGAGAGAGGAAGAGAGAGAGAGAGAAACATCTATCGGCTGCTTCCTACATGTCCCCCTATTGGGGATCGAGCACAAAACCCAGGCATGTGCCTTGACTGGGAATCGAACCAGCAACCTCTTAGTGCATGGGATGACTCTCAACCAAATGAGCCACACCTGCTGGGCCACTCAATATTAATACTGATATTTGGGCTTTAATCTCCCATTACTTCTTTGAACACTTTTGTGTTTTATCTTAACCATTATTTTCAGTCTTTTCTACTTGCTGTTGATTTGTCTACTCAGCTTATAAATGTTGGCCTAATGGCCCATTCTTGAATTCTTTTCCAATTCAGTTACTCTGATGTTAGGTGCTGTCTTCTGTTTCTATGATTTTATAGTACTAACATATTCCCACAACTTTCAATTTTATATAGCCATCCTAGAACTCACTTCTGATATCCAGAATCAGCTTGACTAACTGACCATTTTACAACCCCCCATTTGGAACTCTTTCAGATACCAGGTTTATACACATTTAAAATTGAACCCTTGATTCTAACCTCTGCTTCAAAAAAAAACCCCAACAAAACCCTCCACAGCAATAACAACAACAAAAATCTTGTTCCACTTCCTACACTTCCATTAAATAAATAGTGGCCCGGTGCATGAAATTCATGCACAGGTGTGGGGGTGTCCCTCAGCCTGGCCTGCACCCTCTCCAATCTGGGACCCCTCGAAGGATGTCCTACTGCCGGTTTACAGGGATCAGGCCTAAAACAGCAGTTGTACACCCCTCTTGCAATCCGGAACTGCTGGCTCCTAACCACTTATCTACCTGCCTGCCTAATTGCCCCTAACCACTCTGCCTGCCAGTCTGCTCGCCCCCAACTGCCCCCCACTGCCAGCCTGCTCGCCCCCAAATGCCCCCCTGCCAGCCTGATCACCCCCAACAGTCCCTCATGCCAGTGTGCTTGCCCCCAACTGCTGCCCCTGCTGGCCTGCTTGCCCCCCAACTGCCCCCCCTGCTGGCCTCCTTGCCCCCACCTTCCCTTCCCACTGGCCTGCTCACCACCAACTGCCCCCCTGTTGGCCTGCTCACTCCAAACTGCCCCCCCTGCCAACTTGATCACCCACAACTGCCCTCCCCTCTTGACCTCTAATCACCTCTACCTTGGCCCCACCACCATAGCTTTGTCTAGAAGAACGTCCGGAAGGTCTCCTGGAAGGTCTCCCAGTCTAATTAGCATATTATCCTTTTATTAGTATAGAGGCCTGCTGCATGGGTGGGGGCCGGCTGGTTTGCCCTGAAGGGTGTCCCAGATCAGGGTGAGGGGTTCCCTTGAGGTGTGGGATGGCCTGGGCAAGGGGCCTGTGGTGGTATTAAAGGCCAGCCACACCCCCATGGGGTGAGGGTCCCTGCAGGGAGGGGTGTGGCCAGCCTGGGTGAGGGCCTGAGGGCTGTTTGCAGGCTGGCCATGCTCCCCAGCAGGGACCCTCACCCCATGGGGGCATGTCCAGCCCGAGTTGAGGGGCTGAGGACTGTTTTCCGTTTTCAGTCTGGCCACGCCCCCTGGTGATCCAAGCCCCCAGCCCCTCCTTGAGCAGAGCCCAGGCCCTCAGCCACTCCTTCAGCAGCGGCCAGGACGGGCGGGAAGCTTGGCTTCCTCCATCGCCCAGGGCAACCCAATCCTCCTGCTGCTCCAGCTCCATGGCCGCCGCCATCTTTGTTGGGTTATTTTGCATACTTTCCCTGATTGGTGGGTGTAGCGGAGGGATGGTCAATTTGCATGTTTCCCTGTTATTAGTGTAGATATTGTTTACCAGTGATAGGCCAAATCGTGGGTGCCATCCTTGATTCTTACCTCTTGTTTACTCCACTGTATTATTTTTGGATACTTAGTACTAGAGTTTATACAGAATAATAAACTGGGCATAATTTTGGTTTTAGAATTTCAGATTAATTGTAAGCAGTAATTTTTAACTTGTAGGATTCTGAAGTTATAAGAATAAGAGACACAACCCTGAATGTAAAATAAAAAAAGCAATGACTTATTTTTTTCTTCCTTGATACAACTGCATGATGCTTGGGTGTCTAGAGTAGGTAAGCCCGGATACTGAGAAAATTCTGTTTCAAGTTCAGATTTTTGTTCCTTGTAATTCGGACTATCCTTTTATATAGTTATTCAGAATCTTATGGTGGAAGGAAGAAGGATCCAAATTAATTTTCATATTATATAATCAATTGATGTTTTCTTTTGCCAATTATAAAATTTGGCACTAGGTGAGTATACACACACACACACACACACACACATATATATTTATATATAATGTTAATACATGTATATTAATGTTCTGAGTAGAGAATTTACTACTTTGCTAAGTAAATAGGACTACTTCCCTCAGAGTGAGAAAGTTGAGCATTAGTAGGAGGCTGTTCTTATGATGGCAGATCAGAAACTAAATGGGTACAGTAGCTAAGCTACAGTGTGGATGTTTTTTTCTGACAGAGGTAAATAATTATGTTACGTTTTTAACCAAATAAGTATAATAAACTAGTATAAGCAAAGTATAGTTCCATGATAAGGTAGCTAGCTAGTGTGACAATTGTTTAGGCAGTGATTCTCAACAGGTGTTGGAGAGTTTTCACCCCTGGGGACATTTTTTGGCTGCCAGGACTAGAGGGTGCTCCTGGCATCTAGTAGGTAGATGCTGGAGATGCTGCTAAATATTTTACAGTGCACAGGGTAGCCCCACACCACAAATGGTGATATAGCCCCAAAGGTCAACAGTACTTTCAGAAACTCCTTAAGGGTGTTTTTTTTTGACCTGCCACATGATCACCTAAATATTTTTCAGAATTTCATTTAACATATAAACCTTTGATAGAGGTGTAATGGTTATAAAAATTTCATGATTTTATTTTTGTGAAAACTTCAACGAATGGAAGTATATTTGTGTGTACTTGGAATAATTTAGGAGAGGAAAGAATCAGGGATGAATGCCAAGTTTCTGGCTTGAGCAACTCATCAGGATGTTGGTGACATTATTTGAAATGAGAGAAACAGATGTGTGGAACAAAATCTTCAGTTCAGATTTGACCTTTGTAGAATTTGAAGTACCTGAGAGATATCTAGAGGAAGTCCTAAAGATCAGAATTTAGGTGTTCAGACAGATCTTTAAATTGAAATTTGTCAGTATATGAATATAAACTAGTCCTGAGATTGGAGGAAATCACCCACCAGAATGTATATCTTTTTTTAAAGTATATTTTTATTGATTTCAGAGAGGTAGGGAGCGGGAGAGAGAGATAAAAACATCAATGATTAGAGAGAATCATTGATCGGCTGCCTCCTGCATGCCCCCTACTGGGATCGAGCCCTCAACCCGGACATGTGCCCTGACTAGAATGGAACCATGACCTCCTGGTTCATAGGTTGGTGCTCAACCACTGAGCCACGCCAGCCGGGCATCTTAAGAAGGAAAGAGTACCTTATAGCACAGTGCTTAGGAACACCAACATTCACAATATGAGTGGAGGAGAATCTAGCAAGAGACTAAAAAGTAGCCAGAGATAAAATAGGAAGTGATCCAGAAGTGTAATCTTCCAAGCCAAGGGAAGAGAAATGTTTTTAGGTGGATGAGTGGTTGTTGATATGGAAGCTGTTGTTGACTTTGGTCATACCCATGAGAGTGACTAGAAACCCAATTACAGTGGGTTGCAAATTCCATGTTAAGTAAGAAATTTAGTTGTGTTGTAGATGTATGTAAATTTGGCTGTGAACGCCTTCAAGGTTATAGTGAATAATGTTTTATAATACATTAAATAATTGCTTGGATTCTAAGTGATTCAGCAAATATGAAAATAGTTCTGTATTACCACAGATAAAGGTGTATGTTTGACACTAAAACATTACTTTTGTTTTTCAGACCTTTCAAGAAATCGTTTTGCAGAAATTCCTTCTGATATCTGGTTATTTGCACCTCTTGAAACATTAAATTTATACCATAATTGCATTAAAACCATTCCTGAAGCCATTAAAAACCTGCAGATGTTGACGTACCTTAACATTAGGTAAGGAAGTAACTTTTGGGATACATTTTGGTTTTTATCATAGTTTTAATCCTTTTAGTAGCAAAGGAATGTGCTTGGTTTGGCTATGTAGCCTATATTTATCTCAGTAGTATCTTATTTGTATTTTTTGCATGTCCACACTACTGTATAGGCCTTTAGTCTTTATTTTGAGAGCAATGCTTCTCAAACTAATGTGCACGGGAATCACCTGGGGATTAAAACAGGATTCTGATTTTATAGGTCTGCAGTGGGACCTGCATTTCTAACAAGCCGCTTGGTAATGCCCATGCCTGCTGGTCCTTAAATCACTTTGAATAGCAAGGCTTTACATCAGAAATATTTTACTGAAATCATAGCACCACAATACCGATTTATTTATATGCACCCTCAGTTAAATAAACAATCGTTGTGATATTTTTCACGCTCCTGTGACTTTCTGTTGCTACTTCAAGCATGGATAGATTGGGATGGGAATGGTGGAACATTAAGAGGTGGATGACAGTTGATGTTAATATTGAATACGTGCTTACTGTGTGCCTGGCGGTGTTACAAATACTTTACACATATTACCTCATGTTCACAACAGCATTTTGAGATATGTACTTTTATTATCCCTGTACTTTTATTACTACAGATGAGGAAACTGAAGCACAGAGAAGTTAACTATTTGCCCAAAGTTCTATATAGGGTGTCTCCCAGAAAATGTATAAACATACTTTGAATAATTATTAAGGCAGTGTATATTTCATTTCGCCCTAGCCGATTTGGATCAGTGGATAGAGCATCAGCCTGTGGACTGAAGGGTCCTGGGTTCAGTTCCAGTCAAGGGCACATGCCTGGATTGTGGACTCAATCCCCAGTAGGGGCCGTGCAGGAGGCAGCCGATCAATGGTTCTCTCTCATCATTGATGTTTCTATCTCTCCCTCCCTTCCTCTCTGAAATCAATAAAAAATATTTTTTTTTTAATATATTTTATTGATTTTTTACAGAGAGGAAGGGAGAGAGATAGAGAGTTAGAAACATCGATGAGAGAGAAACATCGATCAGCTGCCTCCTGCACATCTCCTACTGGGGATGTGCCCGCAACCCAGGTACATGCCCTCGACCGGAATCGAACCTGGGACCTTTCTGTCCGCAGGCCGACGCTCTATCCACTGAGCCAAACCGGTTTCGGCAATAAAAAATATTTTTTAAAAAAATAAAAATAAATAAAAAATGAAATACATTTCATTTTCAAGTGAGATACTTAAACAGTGGATAGCCCAATTGATATTTCTTTTCAGATTTAACCCATTGGAATTAATAATTATTCTAAGTATGTATACATTTTGGGAGACACTGTGTGTGTGTGTGTGTCTGTGTGTGTGTATAGCCAAGATTATAATAAAGTAATATGGCTGTAGAAATCTCATTCTTAAGCTATTACTCTATTTTTGTAACAGAGTGAACATTTAATAAGAATAAGAATGCCCTGTTAAATGAGTGACATTGAATGGAAACTGCTGTATTGTGACAATTTTAGAATTGTTTTCTTATTTTTCTTTTTTATTGAGTTGTAAGGGATAGTTTATTTCCCTTCCTTAGCGAAGTTAATTGTTTAAACTCCCATATAGGGAAGTAGTAAATATAAGTAATATACAAAAGTAATAATGTTCCTTTCTTGTTGTGATATATTAATTATTACGTATGTTTCCCCCAGTGGTGTCACCTGGTTGTACATACTATTTTAACCGAAACTACTTTACACCTTAAAATACATGAGAGAGATTATTTCCATAGATGTCAGTCATTTGGGTGCTCCTTTCCTTGACCTGGCTTGGGAGAAGTTTGAGGAAAGTGAGGAAAGTTCGTCTTTGTTTCATTTTGTTCTTTTATGGAAAAAAAAAAGGTGATTTGTTCAAAATTGAAGTACATTTCTATATTAACACCTATGGTGTATGTTAGAATACAGGCATGCCTCAGAGATATTGTGGGTTCTGTTCCAGACCACCATATTAAAGTAGGTATCTTTTTGCTGGTGGAGGGTCTTGCCTTCATTTGTAGAAAATGCAACACCTGTGAGGTGCAATAACTCTAAGCACAATCAAACGAGGTATGCCTGTAACTTTATTAAAACTCTCTGATCCTTTCTTGTTTTGATCTATAAAAGTTAACTTCTGATTTTTGTTTACAGTCACAGACATTTTGAACAACCTCTATTGAAGTAACATTTGTTCTAGTGACTAACTTCCTTTGACTGTCTCTAAAACATGTGGCCAAAAAAGTAAAGATAATGAATTACTATAGTTATGTATAAAGAAATAAAGTCTGCAGAAAGCTTACTGTGGTAATTCAATGAACCTGCTTATTAAGGGAAGCAAATAAGTAAGTTTTTAAATGTGTGGTTTTTTTTTTTTTATCTGAGGGAGATTAGAATGTTTGTGTATGTGCCATTATTTTTTCTACTTTATTTTTTATTTTGGTGAAAATATCTTTGAGAAACTTTTAAGATGATTTTTAAGCTTCCCCCCCCTTCCTGTATACTACCTCCTTTTTAAGTAGAATCATGCAGGAAGATCCTTGTGTGCTTCATCTTGCTTGATCCTAAAAGTGTCAAGAGTTGTGACAGGCCCCTAGCATACTTGACATTCCAGCAGCCTGGCCAGGATTCCTGTTCTAGTAACATTGTCTTTTTTTTTTTTTTTAAAGTCTACTGCCAGGTCTAAAGCCAGTCTAATCTTTCTGGATGTCCCCTGCAGGCATAAAATGGGGTGAAAGTTTTTGAAATCCTCTGTTAGGGTAACACTGGGCTTTTGTTGTACACAATACACAAAATGTTAGGTACATACAAGTCTATAAATATCACTTTGAAAAACAGGAAAAATAATAGCTCATTGCTCATGAATGCTTGGTATAGTATGTAAATGTAATGGTACACTTTATATAGTTTGGTAGGATTTTCTTAGTCCATTCGGGCTGCTATAACAATACCATAGACTGAGTGGTTTATAAAACAACAGAAACTTTTCACAGTTCTGGAGGCTGAGAAATCCAAAATCAAGGTGCCAGCAAATTTAGTGTCTGGTGAGGACCCGCATCCAGGTTCATAGATGGCCATCTAGCTGTGTCCTCACATGATAGCAGGGGTTAGGGAGCTCTCAGGGGCCTCTTTTATAAGGCTCTGCCCTCATGACTTAATCATCTCCCAAAGGCCCCAACTAATATCATCACCTTGGGGATTAGGTTTCAACACTAATTTCAGGAGAGGGCACAGCATATTCAGTCTATAGTGGGGATCATTTAGATCAGTCTGTATTGGTGTATGAATTTGACCACAGTAGTCTGAGGGTAAGGAACCCAGGGCCAGATAGCCTGGATATGAATGCTGGTTTTCCCACTTACCAGCTGCGTGACTTTGAGGAGTTTAATATCTTTTTTTCACTGTTTCATCACCTGTAAAATAGGCATCATGATAGTATTTATCTTTCTAAAGTAGATTGTTGTGAGTGTTAGTTGAGTTAATTCATGTGAGGTGTTCTGAACATGGCCTGGCACATAATAAACACTCAATAAATGTTAATTGTTGTTGTATTTAAGTGTATCTACAGAGATAAAAATGTATGAACTTTGAGCAGCGATAAAGGTGCTAGTAGGCTGTTCTACCATAAACTTATAGAAAAAGGAAATAAGTTAGGCTTATTACATGTTTTCAAAGATATAATCCTATTCATTCTTTCATAAATTTAAACATAGTCGTACATGCAAATTCATCCTTGGAGCCTTATCCTTGTTAAAGGCATGGAGTTACTGATTGTAGTGAAGTTATAGTAGAGAGAAAGGTTCTGGCATTCTTCAGCTCAGAAGAATGATTCTGGGTTTTGAGAACTGGTGGTGTATAATGTCTCTAATAATTACCTATCTTGTGGGGTTAATGTGAGGATTAAATGAGATAGTGCATATAAAGATTTTAGTCTGATACAAACTAAGCTTTCATTAAGTGATAGTTATAATTTAGTCAGAGCTTCTTACTTACTTTTGAGGTGATTTGTTCTTTTTCAGCATAACATATCAGGTTTCAGACATACTTCTCATAATAAGACTTTCTTATTCTTTTCAGTCGAAATCTTTTATCAACGTTGCCAAAATACTTATTTGATCTTCCTCTTAAAGTTTTGGTCATCAGTAATAATAAACTGGTATCCATTCCAGAAGAAATTGGGAAGTTAAAAGATTTAATGGAATTGGTGAGTAAAACAGTTGTATTGATTGTATATAATATACATAAATACATGCCTTTATATTTTGGAATATTACTCATTTCTTTATGTAATTTCACTCTAATTTTTAAGAAAAGAATAACTTGATATATGCCTAAGTTCACTTTAGGAAAATTTCTAAATGCTATTGCTTATCTGATTTTAGCTCACAGCCAATAAAAGCTGATTTGTTCCTCAGTCCTCAGCAGAAGCTTACTTCTTTTAAGAAATGCTTTTCAAATGAATAAGCATTTGTCTGCCCATTTTGTGGAAAGTAAAGGTCTTACCAGTAAAAAATACAGGTTTTTTTAAGGTTTTACAGGGCTGCTATGAGAGCTTCAGAGAAAGGGGAGAAACAGTAGAGTGAACAAAACTCATGTGATTTTATAACAGTTTTTGGGACCAAGAGGCCATTATATACAATTGATTGTAGAAATATAGGAATAATTTAAAGGACATTGAACTCTGAGAGGAACATAGTCAGATCTTCATGGCATTGAGCTAATTTTCACATTTATATTACTTCCACTTTATACAATATACCATGCCGTTTATTTTTATCTTGTTTTATCTTGAGTAATGCTTTCCTAATACATGGATATTTAAAAAATATTCTTTTTTTAAAAATATATTTTATTGATTTTTTACAGAGAGGAAGGGAGAGAGATAGAGAGTTAGAAACATCAATGAGAGAGAAACATCGATCAGCTGCCTCCTGCACATCTCCTACTGGGGATATGCCCGCAACCCAGGTACATGCCCTTGACCGGAATCGAACCTGGGACCTTTCAGTCCGCAGACCGACACTCTATCCACTGAGCCAAACCAGTTTCGGCTAAAAAATATTCTTAAGTGCAACTTTATTATGTGTGGATGGCCAAAAATTTTCTTGAGGAAGTTATTTATAATTTTATAATGGGAAATTAATATGCTAATAGAATGTAATTAGCAGAAATTTCAGGAATGTCTTGCTTTTATTCATTAAGGAATACCTGCATGTGCAATCATTGCACAAGGAAACTTCCTTGAACTTAGTCCTGCTATGTTTTAGAACCAGATAATTTTAAGGTTGAAAGAGATCTTATAAATGATCAGATATAAGCACTCCCTAATGCAGGAAATCCTTACCACTCTAGCTGGATATGTTCAATGGTGGAAAGTGTGTGTGTGTGTGTGTGTGTGTGTGTGTGTGTGTGTGTGTGTGTGAGAGAGAGAGAGAGAGAGAGAGAGAGAGAGAGAGAGTCCTGAATCTTTTTTGCAAAACCATTTGTTATCCTTTTTATTTTGCACTAAAATCTGTGCCTCTATCATTTTTATCTACTGGTCCTCGGACTACCTTGCGAAGTATAGATCATGAAAACTTTGCTTCCCTTCTGATGTTTGTAATCTTTTGTGTGTCTACTCTCCATTTTTCCAAACTCTAAGGCCTGTTTGTCTGTAGCTTAAACATCGTTATTACTTTTATTCCTTTTCATATTTCTGTTCTTTATTACTTTTTCTTTTTAACTATTTCTGTCTCGAAAATGTTCTCTTTTATTAAGGTCTCTTTTAATGTTATACTCACCAATGAACAATCAGTTCATCTGAACAATGAGTTCAGATGTTGATCTAACAAATTTATAATAAAAGAGAACCATTACTTTCTTTGACCTAGATACTTAATATTTTTAAAGATTTTATATATGTTATACTTTTAGATTCTGTGGCTCTATTGTTTCTTTTTCTTTTTTTCATTCAATTTTTGGACCTGTGTTCTAAATTATATTACATGAGATGGTTTTAGGATAAGTGAAGTTGCAAAAATATTTAGGATTTTTAGATTTTTTAAAAAAATTATCTTTATTGTTGAATGTATTACAGATGTTCTCCCCTTTCCCCCCCATTGACCTCCCTCCATCCTGCTCCTCCCCTCAGGCCTTCACCACACTGTTGTCTGTGTTCATGGGTTATGCATATAGTCATATAAATTCTTTGGTCAATCTCTTCCCACCTCCCTTCCTTCCATCTGAGATTAGCCAGTCTGTCCCATCCTTCCATGTCTCTGGAACTATATATTCTAGTATTTTTATTTAAATGGGATATTTGTTACTAGAACCCCATTGATTTTCTTTGGGTCTGCCTGCCTGTGTTCACTGGCCCAAAGAAATACACAAGCAGGAGTTTAAAGTATAGAGAGAGAAAATAATTTAATAATAATTGTCTCTCCAATACGGAAACAGGGCACTTTAGCTCTAAATAAAACAACTCCGCGATGGCATGTATGTTACAGATAATATAGGGCTAAATCACAAGATACTATGGGTTAGGGGTTCCGGATCATGCTGGGAGCTGATTGGTCAGAAGTGAGGTAAGGGTAATCATTTCTTTAGGCCGTGAGGACAGCTCTGACGTCTTTTCTGACCTCCCTTTGTTTAGTCTCATAGAAAAGTAGCCAAGGGGTCATTCCGCTTTAGGGCTCAGCAACTGAAACATAGCTTAGGTCAAGATGTTATCTTTAGTCAGCCAGAGGTCCAGGCCTTGTGACCATTAGGTCTGGACTACTATCTTTGTCTGCTTCAGAGGTTGCTGATTATCTGGGGGAAAGGCTAGTTCTCTAGGGGGTATATATAGAGAGAGGGATATGATTTCTAGAGCTAGAATTTATAACTAAAATTAATCAAAGTCATATTTTAAAATATTAAATATCATAGTTTTACTAGGCATTATAAAATTATTGTGCTATAAGCTCTTGAAATCAGTAATAGTGGATATATAACATTAGGATGGCTAATTGACAATTATAAATCACATAGTGAATTTGTTGGTTTACCTGTCATTAGAATATTTTCCTATGACACTATTCCACAAGAATTTGGTGGCCAACTACAGTTAAATTCTGTCATTAGAAGCCTAGGAAATACTCTCAGACCTCCAACCCCCAGCAGAGTATTTTGTAGAGTATCCATTGGTTGAATGGGTCAGTTTCCTGTGCTTAGTTTTATTTGTTCTGGGAAAAGGTAGCTCTCTATCAAATTGCTATAGATTTTCTATAACAAAATCTTCAGTATTAGACACCTTTGGAAGAAAGCAATAGTATTTACTTTAGAGGACATTTTCCCAAAGTTTTATTATTTGTCATTTGGATAATAGTCTATTCTCAACACAGCCACTAAGTGGTCCTGTCCAAACATAAGTCAGGTCAAGTCATACCTCTTTTTAAAAGTTTCTGGTTCTTGCCCATATTTCTCTGAGTAAAAGCCAAAGTTGTTCTTAGTAGGTCAGGCACGCTTTGCTTAAGAGCCTTTCCGTTTATTGTTCCTTCTGTCTGGAATATGTTTTTCCTATTAATTTTATTTTGTATTGGTTTCAGGTGTACAGCTTAGTGGTTAGACAATATTTTTCAGTACCCTAACTGGCACCATACATACATAGTTACCACAATATTATTGACTAGGAATAGTCTTTTCTTATATATTTGCATGGATCACACTCTCAGCTCTGACAAGACTGCTGAAATAATAGCTTCTCCATGAGACAATTTAAATTGCTAATATCACACCCTACTATCAATAGCACACTGCCATTTGCCTTTGCCCTGCTGTGTTTTCTTAAAAAATAGCACTTATCATCTTCTAGCATATTATATAATCTCCCCGTTGCTAGAATGTAAGCTCCATAAAAAGCTGTGAGGGCAGGAATTTTTGTTTGCTTTATTCCTTGATGTGTCCCGTGGGGGAAGAAACTTTCCTCTACCCACAAGGTTCTTCTGGCTGGTCTAATAATCAGATAGACATGAGACAGGTTACCAAGAGAAAACGACCACATTTAATGCACACAAATGTATTGGGATTCCATGTACATGAGAGAGTCAGAGACCCATATTCAGGAGAGGTTCAGAGACAGAAAGGGAACATTGGTGGGTATATATGACATTCTGAGCTAGGGATGAGTTAATGTACCCTGGGGCTTCAGAAGGTCACTGCAGAGAGTGCCCATGTTCAGTGATTAATAGTTTGTCTTGCCATGTAGATTGATAAAAAGACATTTCTGATGATAACTCTTACCATGGGCCAGGCTCCTAATTTAAATTCTAGATAATTAAGGACGGGGAGAGGGGACAGTAGTTTCTCTTGAGCCTTCATGGTCTCAGTTGCCTTTAGCTCAAAATAATCCACATACCACTGAGGCACATTGGGGGTGGCACCTTCTGAGTTTCCATAGTCCCTAGCAACTAGATCAGTGCCTAGCAAATAGTTGGTATTTCATAAATATTCATTGTCGAATAAAGATGCCTTTGAAAGAAGTATGTAAGATACATTTTCCCAATAATCTTTAGGTTAAATGATTAGATATTCTTTAATATTTCTTTGAATTACCTTCCTGCCATTTTTACTTTAGATAATAATGAATATATCTTTCATTCCTTTCCCTCCAAGCTAATATAATGTCCAGTGAAAGTTGGAAATTGGGGGCAGTTGTGGGAGAATATGATTTTCATTTGCAGTGTGTCTGAAATGAGTGCTGAGATCTTGTTGCAGATGTTTTCCCTCTTTTGGTTGATGTGGTAATAAGAAAGGGGAGGGAGAGGAGAGCACAATTAACTTTAAGCTGTTATTTATCCTCTTTTTATGGAAATGTGGTATTGTTTATCTTTAAATCAGGGCTTGCATTTTAATTTAACCCTGAGACATTTCCTACTCAGATTTCCTAGATTGTCTTTGGGTTGTGAGCCATAAACTTTGTGTTTGTAATCCCTCATATTTTGCATCCTTTTGAGAAAGAGGCTTAGTTAAATCAATCCTGGCCATAGATTTTACTTCTTCAGCTCACATGTGTAAATCCTTGACTTCCTCTGCTTCTGCCCAACCAAGTATCTCAAAACAACTGTAATTAACAGATTATCACAATGGTTGATAGTTGTCTTTTATTTTACCTCTAAATTAAAAACACTTGGATCACCTTTACTTCTGGTTTTAGTTGATGAGAGTGGTCTTTAGTTGAGATTTTCAAATGGCAGATTGATGTAGTATTAAATTATAACCTCAAATTTTTGCACAAAAAATTCATGTTAAATATACTAGGTTAACATCATGATGTAATATAAATAGAAATCTACCAGATAATCCATCTTTAGAAAAACATTAAATGTAACTTTTGCAACAGTAGAGTAGATGATGCAGAGGATCAAATCAGCTGTTTGGAAGCAGAAAACACCCAATCAGAACACCAAAAACAAAAAGAATCCAAGAAAGTGAACATAGTGCAAGGAGCCTCAGGGAAAACTTCAGGTGTACCAACATTTGCAACTTGGGGATGCTGGAAGGAGAAGAGAACAAAGAATTGAAAACCTACTTGAAAAAAATAATGGAAAACTCTAACTTGGTGAAAAAAATTGATGGTACAAATCCAGGAAGTATAGAGAGTCCCAAACAAGGTGAAACCAAAGTGGCCCATTCAAAGACACATTATAATTAAAACTAGAGGCCCAGTGCACGAAGTTCGTGCACGGGGGAGTATGTCCCTCAGCCCAGCCTGCACCCTCTCCAATCTGGGACCCCTTGGGGGATGTCTGACTGCCTGTTTAGGCCCTCTCAGAATCCAGGACTCTGGCTCCCAACTGCTTGCCTGCCTGCCTGATTGCCCCTAAATTCTCTCCCCTGCTGGCCTGGTCACCCCCAACTGCCCTCCCCTGATGGCCTGGTTGCCCCTAACTGTCCTCCCCTGCAGGCCTGGTCACCCCAACTGCCCTACCCTGCAGGCCTGGGTCCCCCCCAACTGCCCTCCCCTGCAGGCCTGGTCGCCCCCAACTGCACTCCCCTGCAGGCCTGGTCCCCCCAACCGCCCTCCCCTGCAGGCCTGGTCACCCCCAACTGCAATCCCTTTCAGGCCTGGTCCCTCCGAACTGCCCTCCCCTGCTGGCCTGATTGCCCGCAACTGCCCTCCCCTGCTGGCCATCTTTTGTGTTGGAGTGATGGTCAATTTGAATATTACTCTTTTATTAGATAGTATGCCAAAGGTTAAAGACAAAGAGAAAATTTCAAAAGCAGCAAGAGAAAAACAGTTAGTTACCTACAAGGGAGCCACCCTTAAGACTGTCAGCTGATTTCTCAACAGAAACTTTGCAGCTCAAAAGGGACTGGCAGGAAATATTCAAAGTGATGAAAAGCAAGGACCTACATCAAGATTACTCTATCCAGCAAAGCTATTATTTAGAATTGAAGGACAGATAAAGAGCTTCCCAGACAAGAAAAAGCTAAAGGAGTTCACCGTCTCCAAACCAGTATAACAGGAAATGTTAAAGGGTTTTTTTAAGAAGAGAAAAAGATTAAAAAAATATAAATAATAAAATGGCAATAAGTACATATCTATCAACAATTACTTTAAATGCAAATGGATTAAATATTCTAATCAAAAGACACAGTGGCTGAATGGATAATAAAGCAAGATATATATATGTATATATATATGTGTATGTGTATATATAGTATATATCTTGTATATATATGTCATATGTACATATATATGTTTTATATATTATATATTATATATATATATATATTTATATTTATATGCACATACACGTTATCTACAAATGACTCACTTCAGATCAGAAGACCCACACAGACTGAAAATAAACAGACAGAAAAAGTGATTTCACAAAAATGGAAACAACAACAACAAAAATGCTGAGGTGGCAATACTTACACCAGACAAAATAGACTTTAGAACAAAGGCTATAACAAGAGACAAAGAAGGACCCAGCAATTCCAATTCTAAATATTTACCCAAGAAACCCAAAACACTAAATCAAAAGACATATACATCCATATATTCATTGCAGCATTATTTACAATAACCAAGACATGGGAGCAACCTAAGTGTCCATCAATAGATGAAGGGATAAAGAAGTGGAATATGACTCAGCCATAAAAAAGAATGAAATCTTGCCATCTGCAACAACATGGATGGATCTAGAACAGGGGTGGGCAAACTTTTTGACTCGAGGGCCACAATGGGTTCTTAAACTGGACTCAGAAGAAGGAGCTGCGGCCGTGTTTCCCGACGTTGCCATGTTAACACTGCTGCTGATGAAGGAGCGGAGGGGAGAGCGAGAGAACCCTCCGCTCTTTCGGCTCCGCAGGCCAGATAGAACAGCTGAACGGGCCAGATCCGGCCCGTGGGCTGTAGTTTGCCCACGGCTGATCTAGAAGGTATTGTGCTGAGTGGAATAAGTTAGAGAAAGATGAATGCAAGATGATTTTACTTTTATGTTGAAACTAAAAAACAAAATAAACAAGCAGAACTGAAACAGAGAACATTTTGATGGTTGCCAGATGGGAGGGGTTGGGGGGATAGGTGAAAAAGGTGAAGGGATTTAGAAGTACAAATTGATAGTTACAAAATAGTCACTGGGATGAAAAGTACAGCATAAGGAATATTGTCAATAATATTGTAATGACTAGGTATGTTATGGAATATGGAATTGGTGCGGAAGAGACAGTTGGACACTCTGAGGTTTCAGGGAAAGCCTTTATTCAAAGCAGCACTGCTGGTTCAGGGGACTCTTAAGATCCAGATCCTGAACAACTTAGACAATGAGATTTTCTTTTTATATATTTCTGAGTTTCTTTGTTTCCTAACTACCAAGCTTCTGTAGTGGACTCTCACAGCCCCCCTTCAGAGTCAGTTAGAATGGTTAACTTAGATTGTATCTAATGTCCATCCTGGATGGTGCCGGTGACCTCCCGCTAGTTAAGCTGTTGGTGTCAGATGGGTACTAGATTTATCGGGGTGATCACTTCGCAAGTTATATAAATGCCTAATTATGGGATTGTACACCTGAAACTAATATAATATTGTATGTCAACTGTAATTTAAAAATAAAAATATATTTTAAAAAGATAATTTTTTCTAGTTATTAGCCATGCACTTTAATTTAAGAATTGAAATATATCTGTATTTCTCAGTTAGTTTGTTATAATTTTATTTTCTTATTTTCCTTAGGATATTAGCTGCAATGAGATTCAGGTTCTTCCCCAACAAATGGGAAAATTACATTCACTTAGAGAGCTCAATATAAGAAGAAATAATCTTCATGCCTTGCCAGATGGTAAGATGCTCACTGTTTTTACTGACATGAGTAAAAGAGCAACTATGGAAAACTCAATTTAATTCTTTTTCATTTCTGCACAGAATTAGGAGATCTTCCCTTAGTCAAGCTGGATTTCTCTTGTAATAAAGTGACCGAGATTCCAGTTTGTTACAGGAAGCTGCATAATTTACAAGTAATAATTTTGGATAACAATCCATTGCAAGTACCACCAGCGCAGGTTTGTAATAAAAATCTATTACTTGTTTCTTCTCTTTTTATTCAGAATTATATCTGTTACTGGTAAATTGAAAAATCATCAGAAGTAAAAGTTAATTTGTTGTTGAGTTATTATTATCTAAGGGAGTTTTTCTGAGAAGTGGCTTTTTTACTTTGGTAGGAGTTTTATCTTAACTCTGGAAAATAGGATTTGAAAACCTAGCCATAAACATTTTGCTTGTGAACTGATAATTCTGATTGTTAATGTTATTTCAAAAGGATAGACTATGCAGTCTTTCTACATCTATGCCACTCAGCTGTATATCCACTTGAAACTTGTGTGAGTGATAGAAGCATTTTCTTAGCACTGATAGATGGAATCATAACACAAAGAACACTATACAAGTGTAAAAGTATTAATTTAGATTTTTAGTTTGAGGATTAAATCCATGTGGAATCCACTAAAATTATATTAAAGGAATACACTAAGATATAAACCTACAAGGACAAAGAATGAGAGAGAGAGGACAGCAGGGGAGAGATGGCTACAGAATTTTGGAAAAAGGAAAATATATGGAATAGTGGTAGCTAGGGTCTCTAATTATTACTGCACAAGAGTATCTGCTGAGGAGGCACATGGCAGTGAAACTCCAGCCTGCCCTCTACTTCCAAGCCATGTGCCCTGGCACAGTGTTGCATACATCTAGAAGAAGGGTTGCCTTTTTCCTTCTACAAAGGTACATTCCACTCATTCCAAAGGAGGTACCTTTTCTAATTCAGATCAAGTCTGACAGGAGTCCTGGTAGTAGCTGCCTGAGCATGACAAAGAAAGCTGAAACTTGTGTCTGCTATGGGAGAAGGCAACAAAAAATAAATTGATTTACTGTGTTAAACCTGGGGATGACTGGGGTATTCTTGTTGTTGATTATTGAAGGAAACATGTAGCTCTGAATATAGGGATGAAAGACTGAAAACTTGAAAGTCTGTAGAATGTTTAAGGCACTGCTGTTCAGTAGAAGTTTCTGAATGAAGGTGTGTAAGGGAGAAAAAGATTTTCCTTCTGTCCTTCTAAGTTATTCTGTCTGTTCTAATCATCAAATTTACATGAGACAAATTAATGGGAGAAAATAGCCAAAATTATTATGGATGTACATATGTGGGGTAAGAATACGGGGTCCCAGGACAAATCCTGCAGTTGAGGCTCATGTGCCCTCTACCAGAGAGTGGGGGGGGGGTGGTGGTGGGGGGTGGGGGGTGGGGGTTAATTTGGACTTCAAAGGGAAGGTAGGCAATTCACAGGTAGATAAGAAGGAGCAAAGATTTAGTAAACAAATTCTTTCCAGGTTACCCAGACACAGAGTGGGTCCAACAAACACATTTTGCAGGTTCCTTTCTGCCAAATTTAGTTCATGTTATGCTAAGGTGATCTCCCTTTCTGGAGCAGATTTTTCTGATTTTTTTTAAAAACAGGTAAGGAGGAGGTAAAAGGCTCCTTTAGTCTTTTGTCTCTTAAAATTACATTATCCCCCAAAGTGGTATTTTGTTTCTTAAAATAATCAATATCCCCAAAAGTGGTATTTTGAGGCAGCAAACTCTGCTCCCCTCAGTGGGAATGTTTTATAAACTGTGCTGTCCAGTACCATAGTCACTTGCCGCATGTGGCTACTGAGGACTTGAAATATGTACTGGTTGAAGGAACCAAAATTTTAATTGAACTTGATATTATTTTAAATCTTTTTAAACTGATTCAAAATGGATCATGAGCTTTAAACGTTTTTTTTGATTGATGAGAGAGAAAGAGAGAGAGAGAGAGAGAGAGAGAGAGAGAGAGAGAGAGAAGCCAATTTGTTGTTCCACTGATTTATGCGTTCATTGATTCATTGGTTTCTTCTTTTTTTTAAAAAAAATATATTTTATTGATTTTTTACAGAGAGGAAGGGAGAGAGATAGAGAGTTAGAAACATCGATAGGAGAGAAACATCGATCAGCCACCTCCTGCACATCTCCTACTGGAGATGTGCCTGCAACCCAGGTACATGCCCTTGATCAGAATCGAACCTGGGACCCTTCAGTCGGCAGGCTGACGCTCTATCCACTGAGCCAAACTGGTTTCAGCTGGTTTCTTCTTGTATGTGTCCTGACCGGAGATCCAACAATTGATTTTTATTTTGATTAATTGAAATTTAAATAATTTCATGTGATTAGTGGCTACCATTGGACACTACAGGTCTAAGATTTACACTGTCAGAATCTTGCCTCTAGCTCTGAAGCCACATGACCCCCCATTTGCATTAGCAGAAGCCTAGGGTTTACTCTGAGGAGTAGGTAGATTTCTCTCAGATTCCCTCCCTCTGCTCAGCAGCCAAATGACTATAGGTCAGCCGTGGGCAAACTACGGCCCGCAGGCCGGATCCAGCCCGTTTGAAATGAATAAAACTAAAAAGAAAAAGACCGTACCCTTTTATGTAATGATGTTTACTTTGAATTTATATTAGTTCACACAAAGACTCCATCCATGCTTTTGTTCCGGCCCTCCGGTCCAGTTTAAGAACCCATTGTGGCCCTCGAGTCAAAAAGTTTGCCCACCCCTGCTATAGGTTCTTGTGTTAGCATAAGCCTGGAATTTACTCTTTAGAGCAGTGCTGTCTATTAGAACTTTTTCTGCTGATGGAAATGTTCTCTATGTGCATTGTCCAATGTAGTGACCACAAGTGACTGTTGAGCACTTGAAAGTGTATAATGTGACTGAAAATTTGAACTTTTAGTTTTGTTTAATGTAATTAATTCAAATAGCCACATGAGGCTACTGGCTGCTGTATTGGATAGCACTACTGTAGGGAGACCGGAAACCAGAGTCAAGGACTTCAAGTATAGCTATGGGCAGAAGTGAGACCTTATACTGAAAACGATGAATGCTTACATAGGGAGTGGTGGGACCTTCCAGTAAACTGTCTTACTTGGCTCTCAGAATGCTTTCAGCCTGTCTTATTTATTTCAGGCAGGGTGGCTGGATTTCTCTCTTGGTTGATTGATTGAACTTGGAGAATATACTGATCTTTGAGGGGGTCTCCTGATGAAATGGCCAGTCCCTGTCTGGTCACTAGACAGTGAGGCTCACCATTGGTAAACTTCCCCCTCATACACAGAGGTTCCAGTTGACTTCTTAATTGCTTCACTCTTGAGGATAAACAGATAGCCACAGATCACTAGACATTTGCAGGAATAATGTCTAGCATGAAAGAGAGACCAAAACACTGAAAGCCTTCCATTGAAACAAAATGGGTCTCATTCATAGGAGTGACAATCAGAATGACTTCTCAGTAGCAGCATAGGAAGCTAGAAGATGTTAGAACCACATCTTCAGTGACTATGGGAATATTTATATCTTTCTGTACTCAAACTGTCAGTCAGGTATGAAGTAGAAAAAAGATAGCTTCAAACTTACAAGGTCTCAGAAATTTTAACTTTCATGTAGCCTTTATTAGAAAGCTAGCAGAGTTTGTGCTGTATCAAAATGTGGGAGTAAATTAAGCAAGAAAAATCCTTCATGTTCAAGATCGATAGATTTGCAATAGGCCTAGAGAGCAACCAGTCAGTTTGGAGTAGGGTGGTTATCTCCAAAAAGAAAAAGAAATAAATTGATAAATGACTTGATGTGTTTGTCAGTATGGAGAGGGATTTACAGTTTTATCATAGAGTTAGGAATTAATTAGTAATAGGCATACAGAAAATTATGCAAAGGCAAATGAGGTAATTAGTCACTTTAGACAAAACAAAAACTTGCAGGAGAAAGAAAATGTACTCCAACTTACGTGGTTCATCTGTGAATACTTTTTTACTCTCTATTTTGATTTAATGAAAAAAATCTGTATTATAATAATAGTAAATATTTGTATAGCACTTACTGTGCTCCAAACATTGTTTAAAATGCTTTATATGCATTAATTCATTTTTATCACATTAATTCATTTTTTATAAACAGGTACTGTCATTATATCTCATTTTATATATGAGGAGACAAGGGCATAGAAGTTAAGTGACTTGCCTAAAGTCACATGCTAGCAAGTGATAAATAAAGCCCAGTTTCAAACCAAGGCTATCTGACTCCAAAGTTTGTGCTTAACCACAATGCATACTTCTGAAGAGGGAGGAAATATGTTTATGTGAGTTTATGGTTATTGGAGATGGGAGGATGGTAGTAGTGGAATTGATATATGAAAGTGGTGGTAGTTATAAAATAAATCTAAATTCTCTTTTTCCTTAGTAAGACTTCAACAAATAGAGTCTATACTTGAAAAATAAAAATAAGACAGCAATAAAGCCATGTTATTTATAAATATGAAGGTAAATAGCAGAAAACCAAATAAAAGAGTTCAATGAGGGACTGGGTCTTGGTGATTGGAGGGGATGGAATGGAGAATTACTTTTTTAAAATATGTTTTTATGTATTTTAAAGAGGGAGGGTGATTGAGAGAGAAAAAAAAACATCAATGTGAGAGAGAAACATCGATCCGTTGCCTCCTGTACACACCCTGACTGGGGATCGAACCTGCAACCTGGACATGTTCCCTGACTGGGAATTGAACTGGTGACCTTTTGGTACATGGGACAGCACTCAACCAATTGAGCCACACTGGTCAGGGCTAGGATTAATATTTTGTTTTCAGTTTTATAATTCTCTGTGACTTTTAAAACTATGTACATGAAATACTATTATAAAAATTGAATTTATAAAAGAAAATAATTGATTTTAATTTAATTTGGTAATATAATAATTTTTGTTTGGTTTGGACAGATAATAGGATACATCTTAATTAGTAATGTGTTCAATTCTAATAGCTCAAATGTTTTAATTTTTGTTTTCAATGAAATTTTTCAGTGGTCAAGTCAGACCTGGTAACTATGAGATTTATCTAAGAAATGGTTCTCCTTTATACCTGGAATGATAATTACTTCTTAATGTACTTTTCTTACTATTTTCTTTGTTGATTATTTTTGTATGTGTTGGTAGGTTACGTGAGCTCATAAAACAATATCTTTCTTACAATTTTTGAGAGATACTTATTTGATATAACTCATGGAGACTGCAGCTAATCTTTGTAAATTTGACTTATCACTTCCTTACCACTCATTTTTATATAGCATACTTTCTTTCACATAGTATTTCACCCATCATTATTCTTTTTCTAGCAGCAATGAAAATAACTTTTCAAGATATTTATTATCTTAGTTGAATTGACCATTTACATATTATTTTATTCTAATTGGCCTACTCTCACACCTTTGAACAAAATCATTTTTCCTATATTTAAATTCTTTTTATTAGCTTTCCTCCAGTGTTTACCCAACCAACTTAGTGGTTCTGATGAGATTACTAAAGAATTACATGAATTTTGTTTTCTGTTCTCACCACTACAATAAATATATTTCTTTTTGCTTTTTTCTCATAAAGGCAACTCATAAATTGTAAATTTTATATTGTTCACTGGTTTGTACATTGTACTGTTAACAAAAAAACTTTAGTGAAATACAGAATAATTAACTTAGTTTTTCTAATAAGAACAGAGACAGCAATAGAATTTCAGTTGGTATCGCTGTTGTCAGTTTTTTTTCACCTAATGTCAGAAGTACAAATTAAGTATGCAGTGTATCTATCATGATCGTGATGTCTCAACATAATTTGAGGTTATTAAAATATATAAGTAAATTGGTAGATAGCATATATTTTGGACCTATATAATTAAACCTTTCTCCATTATTTATTGACAGATATGTTTAAAGGGTAAAGTACACATATTTAAATACTTAAGTATCCAAGCATGTTGCAGAATGGATAAGAAACCAGATTCTCTGGATCTTCCATCACTGAGTAAAAGAATGCCCTCCCAGCCTCTTACAGACAGGTAATGTAATATTCTTACAGTCTTGTTTCATGATTAGTATGTTCTCTATATAAAAGATATTTATTAATCTTGAGTGTACCGAATATATTTAGGCTGATTGTCTCAGTGTTAAATTCAATAATTGTTTGAAGTGAAATATTACCATCATAGAATAAACTTCTGGATACTAGAATCAACTTGGAGTTTTCTCAAAAAATTAATTATTATTAAAATTTTAATAGTAAAATGTAAACATTTAACATCATAGTGCAGAAATACTAATTTCTCAGTACTTGACTATTACTCCTATGATCATTCTATTGTACATTTGTAATAACTAGTAGAATTTGACTTTGACCTGAATTTGGCAGAAGAGCAAGGCATTTTTGAGTGCTTCCTTACTTTATATTTTTTGTATCTAGATCAAAGATGATTTATCATTGATGTTCTGTATGATATCAATGTTTTTATCCTCATGAGATTTTGAAATGATAGATTTGATATTGTTTTTAATTCATCTTTTGAAGATATAGATTGGTGTAATTATATGAAAACAATTCCATCCAACGGGATGGAAAATAATTGGGATGAGGTGAAACTATATTTAAAGGTTTGACATTGTATTTATGACAAAGTTTAGACTACTTGGAATAGCAATATAATAAGTACTGTTGTTAATAGTGCAAGCTCTGGAATTCCCAAATAGGTTTTTTCTTGAATTTTTTTCTGCTGCTTAAGTAGAATTAAGTATCCAAACATTAAATTTAGTTCCTAAAGATTCTTTTGTTTAATGTTATGAATGATAGTAAACCAAACGATTCTATAAAAGATTAGACTTAATTCATATTCTACTCTCTATTAGTCTGTTTTACATTTAGTTAAAAATGAATTTACTTTAGTAACTGCATTATTATATCAGTTATTTATTCTACAAATATTGGTAGCATGCATACTGGTTCAGGGTATGTTTTATTGAATGATATACATATTGGTCTCGGCCTTCCTGTAGCTCACAGTCTTAATGGAAGAGTCAGTTAATAAACAAAGCAAGGGAACACAATACACATAATTTCAAATTTCCTTGCTATAAAGGGAAGGAACATGTTTTAGGAGTAAAGATAGGAAATGTCTCCTTGGTATGGTCTGGTTTAATTCAAGACCTGACAGGAGAAAAAGTAGTTGTGTAAAGAGCGAGGGGAAGAGCATTTCAGGCAGAAATAATGACATGTGCAAAGGCCTTAAGTTAGGAAGAGGCTTGGTATGTTAAAAAAATAAGTAGCCCTAACCTGTTTGGTTCAGTGGTTGGAGCATCAACCCTTGGACTGAAGGATCCTCAGCCCCAATCCAGGGGCACAAATCCAGGTGTCTCTCACATCAATGTTTCTCTCTCTCTGTCTCTCCCACTCCCTTCCACTCTGTCTAAAAATCAATGGAAAAAAAAATATCCTCAGGTGAGGATTAACAAAACAAAACAAAACAAGACAGAACAGTACAGAACAAAACAAACAAAAAACTAAATGGAGGCCAGCATGGTTGAAGCAGAGTGGCTAAAGGCTAGAATGGTATGTGTTGGTTTTGGTTAGTAAGGACTCAAGTCACGTGGGGGCTTTTGAGGCTGTGGTAAGGAGTTTCAATTGTATTTAAAGTAGAGTGGGGAAGAACCAAGATGGCGGCATAGGTTAACGCCGGAGTTTGCTGCTTTGAACAACTACTTCAAAAGTGAAACTAAAAGAACGGACATCACCCAGAACCACAGGAATGCTGGCTGAGTGGAAGTCCTACAACTAGGAGGAAAGAGAAACACATACGGACACTCAGAGGAGGCGCAGTGCTGAAGTCAAATTCTGAGGTGCGGAGTGCGCGGAGCAGGCTGGCGGCAGAGGGCGCGGTTGGCGTTTTCAATCGGGAGGGAGGCGCAGACTCTGAGCGCCAGATACAGGCGAGTCTCTAGGGACCCAGACTCAAACGGGAGAAGCGAGACTGTCTGGCTTCGGTCAGAGCGAGTGCAGCTTTCTCTCCGAGCTTTGCAGCGGGTGCTGGGACTCAGAGAGGCAGAGCCCCTGGGGACAGGACTGAGAGCCGCCATCACTGCTCTCTCCGGCCCACCCTGTTGATCCTGTGCGACCCGCTCCGCCCAAGCCCTGCACACAGGCATTTGCCGGATAGCCTCAGGCAAACGCCAGATTAGCACCTCCCCAGAGGACAGAAGTTCTCTCACTGCAGACTCAGCTGATTCTCATAGCCACTTGGCCTGGAGGTCAAACCCTCCCTAGTATTAGCTACAACAATCAAGGTTTATAAGACTGCGAACAAAGACCACTAGGGGGTCCACCAAGAAAGCATAACAAAATGCGGAGACAAAGAAACAGGACAAAATTGTCAATGGAAGATATAGAGTTCAGAACCACACTTTTAAGGTCTCTCAAGAACTGTTTAGAAGCCGCCGATAAACTTAATGAGATCTACAAGAAAACTAATGAGACCCTCGATGTTATATTGGGGAACCACCTAGAAATTAAGCATACACTGACTGAAATAACGAATATTATACAGACTCCCGACAGCAGACCAGAGGAGCGCAAGAATCAAGTCAATGATTTGAAATGCGAGGAAACAAAAAACACCCAACCGGAAAAGCAAAATGAAAAAAGAATCCAAAAATGCGAGGATAGCGTAAGGAGCCTCTGGGACAGCTTCAAGCGTACCAACATCAGAATTATAGGAGTGCCAGAAGATGAGAGAGAGCAAGATATTGAAAACCTATTTGAAGAAATAATGACAGAAAACTTCCCCCACCTGGTGAAAGAAATGGACTTACAGGTCCAAGAAGCGCGGAGAACCCCAAACAAAAGGAATCCAAAGAGGACCACACCAAGACACATCATAATTAAAATGCCAAGAGCAAAAGATAAAGAGAGAATCTTAAAAACAGCAAGAGAAAGAAACTCAGTTACCTACAAGGGAATACCCATACGACTGTCAGCTGATTTCTCAACAGAAACTTTGCAGGCCAGAAGGGAGTGGCAAGAAATATTCAAAGTGATGAATACCAAGAACCTACAACCAAGATTACTTTATCCAGCAAAGCTATCATTCAGAATTGAAGGTCAGATAAAGTGCTTCACAGATAAGGAAAAGCTAAAGGAGTTCATCACCACCAAACCAGGATTATATGAAATGCTGAAAGGTATCCTTTAAGAAGAGGAAGAGGAAGAAAAAGGTAAAGATACAAATTATGAACAACAAATAGTCATCTATCAACAAGTGAATCTAAGAATCAAGTGAATAAATAATCTGATGAACAGAATGAACTGTTGATTATAATAGAATCAGGGACATAGAAAGGGGATGGACTGACTATTCTTGGGGGGGAAAGGGGTGTGGGAGATGCGGGAAGAGACTGGACAAAAATCGTGCACCTATGGCTGAGGACAGTGGGTGGGGAGTGAGGGCGGAGGGTGGGGCGGGAACTGGGAGGAGGGGAGTTATGGGGGGGAAAAAAGAGGAACAAATGTAATAATCTGAACAATAAAGATTTAATTAAAAGGAAAAAAAAATAAAGTAGAGTGGGAACTCATTGGACAGCAGGGGAATAACGTGTACTGATTTATGTTTTAAAAAAAAAACAACAACACACACCAAACAAACCTATCTTCGCTTATATAGGGAGAATAGATTGGAAGTAAACAAAAATAGAAGTAGAGGGACTAGTTAGGTTGTTGCAGTTCTTACAGGAGATCAAGGGGTCTTCAATAAGGTGATTGCAGTAGAGATGAAAAGGAGTGGATAGAATTGAAATATATTTTGAAGATGGTCTCTAGCAGTGTCACCCAATAAAATGTGATGTGAGTGACATAAGGAATTTCAAGTTTTGTTGTAACCCATGTAAAAGAAAAAAAGGTAAAAAAAAAGCAGGTAAAATTAATTTTAGCACTACACATTATTTAACTCATATCAAAAATATTTCAACATCTAATTCAAATAGAAAAATTAGTGAGTTTATTTCACATTCTTTTTTTCCTATTAAATCTTTGAAATCTGGTGTGTATTTTATTTACATTTACAGCATGCCTCAGTTTGGACTAGCTACATTTAAAGTGCTCAATAGCTATATACTCCTGGTGGCTGCTGTATTGGACAGTGCAGGTCAACAGAGTTTACTTCTGAGTTGGCTCTTGGGTGTGCTAGCCTCCCACTCACAGCTTGTATTAAAGTACCTAGAAAAATTCTTGTATGTACATTTCACTTTCATACTCATGTTCTTGCCTATATCGTTCTTACTACTTATAAAACCCTTCCATGTCTTGACTAGTTTGTAAATTGTTCACTCTACAAAGGTAGGCATTACAGTAAAGTATGTCTACTTTTAGAGTCAGACATAATGTACCCGTAAAGCCCTTCTCTGACTCTTCAAAACTATGTTCTTGTGTCATAATGTCTCTGGTCCTCCATATTCTTTTTCTTTTGCTCCTTAGTTTTTTGTTTTTTGGTTTTTTAAAATATTTTATTGATTTTTTACAGAGAGGAAGGTAGAGGGATACAGAGTCAGAAACATCGATGAGAGAGAAACATCGATCAGCTGCCTCCTGCACACCTCCTACTGGGGATGTGCCCGCAACCCAGGTACATGCCCTTGACCGGAATCGAACCCGGGACCCTTCAGTCCGCAGGCCGACGCTCTAGCCACTGAGCCAAACCGATCAGGCGCTCCTTAGTTTTCTTATATGTAAATCAAAAATAATCATATGGATGATATCAGGATTAAAGAAATAATGTCTATATAGCACTTAACACAATGCCTTACCCAAAATAATTCCTCAACAAATAGCTTATTATTATCATTATCATCTTTTAGAAATACACAGATGTATTTTAATAGTACATAGCATTATTGTGCAGTAGTCAGATGAATTTCAGCTCTAATCACTGTTTAACCTCTTAATTCCTCTGTGGACTGTGTAAGGTATTTCATCTCTCTGAGCTTGTTTATTTAAAATGTTAATAATACCCATTTCCTAAGCTTATTGTGAGAATTAAATGTGTGCTTGGCAATTGGTAGTTACAAAATAGTTATGGAGGTTATAAAGTTCAGCATAGTGAATATAGTCAGTAATGTTGTAATATATATGTACGGTGCCAGGTGGGTACTGGAAATATTGGGGAGGCCATGTTGTAAAGTATATAATAATCTAACCACTATGCGGCATACCCGAAACTAGTACAAAATAATATTAAATGTAAATTATAATTGAAAAATAAAAGTTTAAAAATAATGAAAATAATAGATTTTTAAAAATAATTTTGAAACCCACACTTGAAAGTACAGTGTAGGGCTCAATTTTTGTGTAAATCTGAAGTATTTAATAATAATAAAAATAATAATGCTAGTAGTAATATAAAAAAATAAATGTGTGTGCCCTAGCTGGTTTGGCTTAGTGGATAGAGCGTCAACCTGTGGACTGAAGGGTCCCGGGTTCGATTCCAGTCAGGGGCACATGCTTGGGTTGCAGGCTCAATCCCCAGTAGGGGGCGTGCAGGAGGCAGCCAATCAGTTATTCTTTCTCATCATTGATGTTTCTATTTTTCTCTCTCTCCCTTCGTCTCTGAAATCAATAAAAAATAAAATAAATATGTGCTTGGCAACTAGTTCAGTAAATGATATTCAGTAAATGTTACAATTTTTCCCCATGGAAAATTAACTTTTATAAGCTTTATTATCCTCATTTGTAAAAAGATACAGTGCATACATTACAGAATGTAATTAAAATGTAAGTATTAAAAGTAAAATATGAAGTACCTAACAGAGTGTAGATGCTCAACAAATATTAGCAATTATTGCGTCTTTTTATCCTTCAAGATTAAGCCCAAATGCCCTTTTCTTGGGTAAGGCCTTTCCTAACCTCACAAGGAGAATTAATTTCTCTTTTCTCACCGCACTTTATATTTACCTTTGTCATAGTCTTCAAGACATGTAAATATACTTATTTCACCTCTGGTCTGAGAGCCCTTTGAGGTAAAACATTTTTTAATTCATCTCATCTCAAGCATTCAGCATAGTGCCTCATAGTTGGCAATTACTTCCCTAAGTTTATTAATATACTCCAGAAGAGTATAAAGATCAGGTTTTTGGGGAGGAAATATAGCAGAGTGATTCAGATCAGGGACTTCAGTGTTAATCTGGGGATCAAATTTAGACTGCCATTTGCAAGTTGCATGTCATTGGGTAAACTGTTCAACCCTTCCTCGGATCAGTTTCCTTATCTGTAAAATGAGAAAACACCAACAATCTGCTAGAGTTTTTGCAAGGAATATATGAGGTATTGTCTTTAAAGCACTTAGCCCAATTCCTGGCACATGCTAAGGTGTCCATAGGGTGTATGGTAAATTTTCAAATTAAAGTGAAAAAATACTTCGCTACCTGGGTGGCATACTGTGTATTCAGAAATTTGCAAAGACAGCTCTGACCTCACACCAGAAAAATTGTTTATTCAATGATTTGCAAACTTTGTTTTGTATTTTCTCTTTTCTCGGAAATAACTGGAAATTAAATGGAAGTTATTCATAAAGCTAAAGCATATTTTTAGAGCTAATGAAGAAGAAACTATGAATTGAAGTTTTAAAATATTTCATCATTCTATGGTGAAATTTGTCAAACCAATGACAAAAACAGGAAGATATTGTATCAAGATGATTTTGTAGCAGGGCTATCTGCTTTTCTGAATCTCTCAGGAGAAATAAAGCCTACTATTAACAATTGACACTTTATAACAGAGCGCATGAAGGAAAAATATTTCATGAGGGACATGAATGAAGTGTTTTGTTAGGAATGTTCCTGACATTTTCCCCCTCATGTCCTTAAGGGTCTCAGACATCAAAAGTGTATATTCTGTATTATATAGGAAAATTTTAGGTCAAGACTATATTATCTATTTAAGAAGAAAACCCTAACTGTTCTTAGAATTTCTATTTCTATAGTATGGAAGATTTTTATCCAAATAAAAACCCTGGCCCTGACTCTGGAATTGGAAGTGATAATGGAGAGAAACGGTTATCTGCAACAGAAGTGAGTATTTTTTATTGCTGATCTATTTTATTTTAAAATTTTATTAGAGCTTTGAAATAGACACTTGCACATACTGACTTATTTTGCTTAAAAGTATAATCATTATTACATTATATGAAACCATACATGTACATTTTTAAACTCACAACAGTAAACCTTAACATACTAACTTTTGGTTTGAAAACTGGAAATGTAAAGCACATATTGAACACTTCATATGTTAATTTAAAGCAACTTAATTCTTTATCGGATTTTAAAATGCCTCATTGGTATTTGGGCTTTATTTTTTTCAGCCATCAGATGACGACACAATCAGCCTTCACTCTCAAGTCTCAGAATCAAATAGAGAGCAGACATCAAGAAACGATAGTCACTCCGTTGGAAGTAAACCTGATTCTCAGAAAGGTAATCCATATGATGTTCACTATATTTATTTTATGTACATAGCCCTTATAAAAAACTGACTTTGAAAAACAGTATCTTTGGCCAACTCTTTTATTGAGAAAACACACTTTTATTCTAAGCAGTGTCAGAATAAACTATTCATATTTTCTAATAAATATTATTTTATACTTAGACCAGGAGGTGTATGATTTTATTGACCACAACACAGAAGATGTAGCAGTTCCCGAACAAGGAGATGCACATATTGGATCCTTTGTCTCTTTCCTTAAGGTAAAGAAACAAATATTAATAACATGTTCTCCTTGATATCACAAAAATGGACCATACAATTTAAAATGATAATTTTCTTTTATATAAGGGAAAAGAAAAAGGTCCTGAAAAATCTCAGAAAAATGAAGAATTAGGAGATGAGAAAAGGTAAGCGCACACAGATTCTCAAATTGAAATGTTACTTATAAATATTTAAAATATATTTAGATATTCTTACTTGGAAGAATATAATTTTTGTTGATTTACCAATTATACTAATATTTAGGTAATTTGTGAATACTTTATTTGCTTGCATTCCTCAATTAAACTGAAAATTCTTGTAAACATTTAAATTGAGTGTCATTTATACATTGTTTTTCCCCTCAGAAGTGTAATAATGTCTCCTATGATTATTACTGAGGAGGACTGTACCTTCACATACATTGCCCATTTAAGCTACTTCATAAGCCTTTTAAATAGATGATATTGGCATCATTTGATGAAGAAGGAAAGCGAGACCCAGGTTTTCAAATGTCTGCAACTCATGTGTCCTAACTCTTAGTCTCTTTCATTGAGAAAATATACTTTAAGGGTATTTTCATATTTTATTAAAATAAGTGTGCTTTGGATCTCTTCTATATCATTTATCTTACAAAATGATGGAATATGACCTATGACATTTTTCCTTTTAAGTTCCTTCATTGAAGCAGAAAGGAAGGGAAGAGCATATTTTGAAAACCTACCACGTACCAGGATCTGTGCTATGTGCTTTCCCATGTATCTGGTATAATGCTCACTAAATTCTGCATAGTAGATATTGTCCTCATTTTTACAGATGAGGAGGTGAAGCTTGGAGATGGAAATTTCTTGCCCAGAACCACCTAGCTAGTATCCAGTAGAACCTAGTGTGTAAACTGAGCTCTCACTGATCCTGAAGCTTTTCTCTTTTCTCTACATTGTGCTTCCTCTAAATGACTCATTAGTAGCTTTTTAAGCGGTCATTAATCATGCCTGGTACATCATAGGGAGATACATAGCTTTATCTTATATTATTTATATTTAATTATTTTACTTTCTCACTTTATTTCACGAGGACAGTTGCCTAAACTTGAGAGTCACCACTGGAATGCAAGTTATGGTAAAGATAGAGTCTTAGTAGGATTTGATACTTTTTTGTTTTTAAAATAAATACTTCTGTTTGGAGAACAGTTTATTTTACAGTTTATTGGTTCTATTTGAATGATTAAAATTATATATTTTTTGGCACTTTTGCCAAACTTATTTGAACCCATTTTGCATTTCCTCTACTTAAACATTTTGTGGAGAGATTTTTAAGTTCAATATGAAAATTTCATGACATTTTATGTTTACTGATAAAGACTGGCCAGATAGAATTCTGTAGTTCTTATTATACTCACAACTGGGGAGTATGCATTACTAAAATTACTATGGCCATTACACATTTCAGAAATTACAAAAAAGTAATACTACAGTTCACTTTTGTTAGCCATTAATTATACTAATATAACCACTATGCTACATTTTCTGTTTAGTGGAAAGGATAGATATGCTTTTATATTCTTTAAATATTCCTTATTTCTTATTTTAATGTTTTAAATACACGGATGTTAAGATTTTAGCTTTCACATGGCATTAAAAACTAAACATGGCTTCTAATTCTGGAAGCAGGCATAAAATAGAAAGAGACTTTATTGGGGTGGTGGAACACACAATACAATATACAGATGATGTATTATAGAATTGTATACCTGAAACCTATATAATTTTATTAAACAATGTCACTCCAATAAATTCAATAAGTAACAACAATAATACAATAAATGAAAAAAATCTTCTGTATTTTTGGATAAACATGTATGTGTCACCCTTTAGACTTGGAAAAGAACTTGCAGAGGAAGAAGATGATGATTTGAAGGAAGTAACTGATTTGAAGAAAGTAGCCGCTCAGTTATTGCATCAAGAGCAAAAGAACAGGTATATTTTAGTAATGATATTTAAATTGGCAAATTTTACAATCATTAAATCTGATTATTTAAAGATTATCAAAGTATATGAAGTTTTCAGTAGATAATAGGGTCATTTTAAGAATTATTTGAAGGGATTAACTGCTAAAAGACAATAGGAAATACTTAGGAGAGAAATGTAAAGTTACATATATAATTAAGACAATTACTCACATTGTCATTATATTTAATTATTGGTTAGGTATCCCTTTTTTATTCCTGTGTGCTAAATAATTATTTATTTGTTGATATTTGCTTTAGGTCACTGTAGCATTAGATATATTGTAAGCATTTTTTCCCCATATATATGTCATAAGTATGTAGTATGCTTTTTATCAGATTCCAAGTTACTTCCTTTTCCAAGTTAGGGAAGTTTTCAGTCCTTATTACTTCAAATAGGTTCTCAGTCTCTTGTTCTCTCTTCTCCTTCTGGTACCCTATCATATGGACGCTATTATATACACTCCATGTTGTCCCTGAGGTCCTTAGACTATCCTCTTTTTAAAAAAATTCTTTTTTTTATTTGCTACTCTGATTGGGTCTGTTCTCCTACCTTATCTTCCACATCACGGATTTGTTCCCCTGCTTTATCTAGGACTCTTTTTATTTCTCCAGTGTTTTCTTCATTTCTGATTGATGGTTTCTATGGTGTGTTTTTTTGTGTGTGTTTTTTATGTTGTTGAAGTTCTCACTAAGTTCCCGGAGCCTCCCTAACCATTGTTTGAACTCAGTATCTGGTAGCTTGCTTGCCTCCAGTTCATTTAGTCCTTTTTCTGGGGATTTCCCCTGTTCTTTCATTTGGGGCATAGTTTTTGTGTTCCCATTTCACTGCCTCTCTGTATTTGTTTCTGTCTGTTAGGTAGATCTGCTGGTCTCCAAGTCTTGATATTGTAGCCTTATTTGGTACATGTGTGTGTCTCAGTAGCCCAGTCTTGCTGATCACCCAAGCAAAGTGCTCCAGGAATTTCCCTTGCATAGGTTATGTGAGCCCTCCTGTAGTAGTTGAATGTTGATTGCTTTTGTCTCATCCATGTGTGGAGTCCATCTTAAGCTGGTTTTCTGTGAGGATTGGCTTTCACCACAGTGTATGAGCTGCCGTTCAGATGCCGACCCCACAAAGCAGAATTTGCCCCTGCAGGTTATGATGCCTACTGAGGTCTTCCTTTGGATATGTCACTTGTGGAGCTGATTGGGTCAGGCTCTCACTCTCATGTCATCTGAATCTTGGCACCAGGTGTGTTGGTTCTGGGGCCTTTCGGAGGGACTCTGGTATAGGTCAATATCAGATACCACCTGGGACTGGCTGTGGGCTAGAAAGTGATCCACACTTTATGGCTGGCTGCCTTTGGGGGACCTAAGTGAGGTCACTCAGCAAAAGTCCCAGGGTGCTCCATTGCCAGGTTCCACTATGAGGTGCCTGCATACCTTTGTGGTGGGATGGATTCTCAGATAGTCACCAGGAGGAGGCTAGCAGAGTTTATCAGACCAAGGTTTGGGCATGTGAAGGGAGGGCCCTGCATAGGAATGATGGTGCAGGTCTGATATGTGAGGGAAAAATGGCCCCTTCTCTAGAGCCATCAAACTGTCCAGGATTCTGCCTGGACTTCCTTGAGAACTGCAGCTTAGTACAGCAGCACTGCCTGGAATTAGGAGGGTGTGTCTAGTGCAGTGTCGGCAAACCCCGGCTCGAGAGCCACATGCGGCTCTTTGGCCCCTTCAGTGTGGCTCTTCCACAAAATACCATGTGCGGGCGCGCACGTACAGTGTGATTGAAACTTCGTTGCCCATGCGCAGAAGTCGGTTTTCGGCCTGGGCGAGTCTATTTTGAAGAAGTGGTGTTAGAAGAAGTGGGGGTGTCGGTCGGTTGGTTGGGCGACCGGAGATGTGTCGCAGGCGCGCCGGGGGATACGCAGTGCAGGGAAAGTACATTGTTTTGAGGTACATTCGCTGAGGTCGACCCCTTCCAACTCTCTCATCCACACTGGTCTATCTGAAACAAGTATACAAGATGAGTGTGGATGGGAGAGTTGGAAGGGGTCGACCTCAGCGAACGTACCTCAATCAGATTGAGGGCGTTTTTAGCAAAGGCCAGCTTATGAGTACCCTAATTAAGTTAATAACAATGTACCTACCTATATAGTTTAAGTTTAAAAAATTTGGCTCTCAAAAGAAATTTCAATCGTTGTACTGTTGATATTTGGCTCTGTTGACTAATGAGTTTGCCCACCACTGGTCTAGTGGGTCCCCTGTCGGGTGCTGTGCTGGTGATGTTTGTGGGAACAGGGCAAATGGCCCCCGCCCCAGAACCACACAACTCAGTCTATGACACAACCTGAGTCTGCCTGGACATCTGCATAAGGGGCCCAGGCAGCTGATTTCTCCAGAGTGTGAGGTCAGTAGCGCAGTGCGACAAGGAGTTTGGAGGATGGGCCAATTACATTCCCCCAGGCTAATGTTGTATGGAGGGGAGTGTTGACCCATGAAAGATAGTGTCTGAGGTGTGGGAGTGGGACTCAGCACAAGACACTGGCAGTTGTCCCTTCAGCCTTCTCTCTTTGGTGCCACACAACCCAATCTCCTCACATGACTCTAGTCCACTCCAAGCTGCCCTCCTTCCTCTGGAGCCCAGGGTGAGTGGCTGTGAATGAGACCTTTTTTGTGCTGGACCTTGAAGAGGGCACTGGTTTTCTAGGAGATTCCTATCTGTTTGTGGTGGGAAAAGTTTAGGTGCTGCTGAGGGTCAGCTATTATTACCTTTTTCATATACTGAGAGTACTGCATTTATAGTTTTGAAATAATAAAGATTATTTATTTAAGGTATGGATGAAGATGTGGGTGGGAGAAATGGGTGAACTGCCTTTTCACTTTAAATAAATTGAATAAATATTTTTTAAAAGGAGCATTAGTGTCTACAGGGAAGACCTAATAGGAGTAGCCAACAAAGGATTACAAACCTTGTGATAATATCCTTGTTTTTGATGTGAATGTTGTTCTGTCCAACCTAAAATAAAAAAAGATATGAGATGTTTTGTGTTTTGAGAAAATTAAAAGAATAATTTTTATGCATTTAACATTGATATCTAATAAATGTAGATAATTTATTTCACTTAATTGAAAACAATAAATGTTTATGAATCACATGACCATGTTTTGGGACATTTAAAATTTAAGTATACTGGCATTTGCTTAAATATGCTTTGAAAAATACTTACTCTTAAAACTTATCAAATGACAAATGTGTGGTTTTAGGTTCCACTATTTTTTAATAGTCACTAGCATCTTTTTTTGTACAGCTACTACATTTATAGAATTAAAAACTATACTAGAAAATATCACTCATCTTTATCCCTTCTATATCTAATGAATCCTTATTACCAGTTCACATTTTTCTTCTACAATAACTTTCTGTCACCCTTTTCTATGAAGTTTATTTTCTCATCTTCTATGATTCATTTCTAATGAGCCTTTAAAAAATAATGTCTTTATTGATGTTCAAAAGAGGAAGGGAGAGAGAGATAGAAACATAGATGAAAGAGAAAATCGATTGGCTGCCTCCTCTTCAACCCCACTGGTGATCAAGCCCACAACCCGGGCATGCGCCCTCACTGGGAATCGAACCAGTAACCTCCTGGCTCATGGGTTGATGCTCAACCACGGAGCAATACCAGCTGGACTCTAATGAGCCTCTTTAAAAAATTAGCAACTTAGGAGGCTGTATATGTTTCCACCCATCTAATATAAATCAAGTATTATTTGCTTCCATGGTTCACTCCCGCTCTGTGTACCTTTAAAAATTAGTTGAGTTTCTATTTCCTCTACGTGGCAGGTGAAAGAATTATATTTATCATTATTGGCAGAGAATATTGATTTTATGAGAACACACAACAATATCAATTTCTCTTATTGTGTTAAGAATAGCATTTACACATATAATTTTATATTTTAACATTGTAATATATAACATTTCTATCTTTTCAATTTTCTGTTATCATATTAGTTTTTCATGTTTTCCTGTGACTTGAATTAATTTTTGTAGCCTAGATACAACATAAATAATGTTTCATAGGTCTTGTTTTTGTGATAGTTTGGTAATTAGTTCAAAACAGCACCTAGCATCTGACCAGTGTGACTCAGTGGTTGAGCATTGACCTATGAACCTGGAGGTCACAGTTCTATTCCCAGTCTGGGCACATGTCTTGTTTGTGGACACAATCCCCAGTAGGAGGGGTTCAGGAGGCAGCCAATAGATGATTCTCACTGATGTTTCTATCTCTCTCTCCCTCTCCCATCCTCTCTGAAATCAATAAAAATAAAATGAATGCTATCATCAATATTTTTTTAAAAATTTATAATCTATGGACAATTTAAATTATATCCCTAGCAAGTTCTGTTAATTGCTGAACTTAAACTGATCTCAGAATTTTTTATGCCAAATTTAGTATTTTTGCCATTAAATGATTTCTTCCCTTCTAAAATAAATTTTTATTGCTCACCTGTCCTAAATGTAGATAATTATAAAGTTTTATTTATAGTGTTATAATACTTGAATTTGAGTGAGTTCAAAAAATCAAAATTAATCTTGTAAAAGGATGTATTCCCCAGAGGAGTTGATGCAATTTGTCGATTTTTCCCTTTCACATTGTGTTGTGTTTTAGATTCCAACTTTATTAATGAATCTAAAATGCTATTTAACATTGTAACCAGCAGTAGTAACATTTATTTTTAGGTTTTCACACATTCCTTAGAATATTTTTGTTTGTTTGTTGTTTGTCTTGATTTAAAGGAATTTATCTGGGGTAAGATTATCCTTGCATAGCACAAAATACCACCTAGGATTCCTTCTTTGACTGTATACTACTTCACTGTTATTTTTTTGTTATTTTTATTTTTTTTTGCTTTTAAAGACTTTTTATGGATTTTTAGAGAGAGAGGACGGGATAGGGAGAGAGAGAAACATCTATTGGCTACCTCTTGCACACCTCCTACTGGGGATCAAGCCCACAACCTGGGCATATGCCCTGACTAGGAATGGAACCAGCAACTTGGTACAACTCCCAACCAACTGAACCACACGGGCCAGGCCACTCCTGAACTGTTCTTTACCTAGCTATGGTGGAAGGTAAATACAGTGTTAGCTCTCAGCTAAAAGAAGCCATGCATGTCCTCCAACTTAGAAGCAAGTAAAAATCTTCTTATTTTAGTTCAGTGATTATTTTCTTAAAGCAGCTTGCCCCTTGTTTATTAGTTCATACTATTTTATCAATATCTTTGATTGTCTAAGAAAGTTTATACTAGTACTTGGTGGATTTAACTATCCTAGGAAAGTAACAAGAGGATATTGTGCAGAATTATTAATCAAAAAGGGTGGGAAAAGAGATCAGCAAATAAAGTATCAAGTAGATAACTCATAAATGTTCAAAGTCTGAAGCCCAGTTATTTAGAAGATTTCCCCCTCTTTGTCTAAATGCATAGATTAAACTACTTTGTATTGACAGTTTATTGTTGAATTTTCAAAAGCTAATCTTTATCTTTCTTGTCAAAATATTGGATTATTTCTACTTGTATTTAAGTGAATTGAAATTCCCCTAAATCAGTGATCTTGTCTATATTAAAATAGCAATTCTGCAAGTCATAGTTTTACCTTCACTATAATTTTGGAAATAAAAAATTAACTATTGTCTTTAAATTGTCTTAATATTACTCTGTAAATTATTTATCCAATTCTTCACATATTCACCAACTTTACTTTTGTATGTTAGTATTAGAGGCATGGCTATTGCTCTTTTTCTTATACTGATGTTTTTATTATATGGATTTATAAGCAGATGTTTAGCTGGCTTCTTAAAATTTGTTTGGTTATCATCCTTAAAGGGTTACAATGTATGTGGGCTTTTGCAATGAATGTCTTGAGTTGACTGGTTCCCATTTCATGTTCATTCCTGCTAACTTATTCTGTTCTATAGTAGTTTCTGTTATATCTTTCTTTTTAATAATTATTTTATTTGCTTTTAGGTGTATCCTGAGAATTTTTACCTATTGTGAAAAGATGTGCTTCTGAATATTATGTAATGTGGATAAATAAAAAAGTGATTATGAAAAATTATATTGAAGTATAATTAACAATCATGGAAAATAAAATCAGATTTTGAGAAGTTTATTATTTTGGCTTAGAATTATAGAAATCATGTACATTACCTGTTTAGTATGATTTTTTTTTCTGATCATATGAACATTCCAGTTTGAGGAGCATCATGTTAACCTCAAGTTCGTTATAACTTAGCAGGTAGTTCTCTCAACCCTTGCAATCTATCCATTCATTCTTTCTGCTTGCTTTACTAATGATTTCCCTCTCTTCTCCCAAAATATCTTTCTTCTCCCATCTTTTGGTTTGGTTGATGCACATGAAATATGAATACAGACAGAGGCCTTTAGGTTATAGAGCATCATTCAGTGAAAACTCAGAGGACCAGAACAGTGGGACATGCATCAAGGCATCTGGAGTTTGTGGAAGCCTTAAGTATTAAAGGACCAGGTTGATGCAACTGAATTGTATAGTCTTGTACTTAAAATACAGTATCAGTAGCTGGATTAGGGAAATGTATTAATCTAGAATAAATAAAACAGATGTTTATTTTTACTTTGAGTATCACAGAGTAAAAGATTAAATATCAATGTACACAGCAAAATTTTACAAAGGAGAATTCTTAAATACATAAAATATGTTTTGTAGATAAGTGGATTTCAACTCTTTTTTCCCTTTCTGCTCCAATGTAACTCATATGCATCAGTTATCAAAATGCTAGTGAGTGTGGTGTCGGGGAGAAATCAGAATTTACTGTAGTGAAGGGCATTGTAGTTTGACCCACTCCCTGAAATGATTCTTACATTCTGAAATTCCTACCCCACATAGTACATACACACTGCTACATCTCCTTTTTAAAAGTCACTATTTAAAGATATATTTTTTTCCTAATAATCTTAGATATTTTATTACCTCAATTCTTCTGCATTTGGGGATTCAGCATAATTTTATTGTATGCCCATACAAAGAAGAATAAAGGTATCATTAAATGTCAAAATTGTTTGGTACCAAGCTACACTGCTTTGCCTATGATGCATGTCCTTTGCACCTCACTAAGGAAGCTCTACTAGATCCAAGGCTAGTGAGGAATCTGGGGTAATGGAAATTGGTTTCTTTATGTTAACCATCTTTTGTAATTACCAATTTATATTTATTTCATTACTAGAGGCCTGGTGCACAAAAATTTGTGCACTGGGTGGGGGGGTGGGGATCCTTCAACCCAGCTTGTCCCCTCTCACAGTCTGGGACCCCTCGGGGGGTGACCACCGCTGGCTTAGGCCTGCTTCCTGGGGTATTGGGCCTAAGCTGGCAGTCAGAAATCCTTCTGGCGGATGTCCACTTGCCAGCAGGAAGTAGACCTAAGCTGCAATCAGACATCCTTAGCGCTGCTGAGGAGGTGGGAGAAGCTCCCACCACCACCGCTGTACTGGCAGCAGCCAGCCTGGCTTGTGGCTGAGCAGAGCTCCCCCTGTGGGAGCACACTGACAACCAGAGGGCAGCTCCTGCATTGAGTGTCTGCCCCCTGGTGGTCAGTGTGTATCATAGTGACCAGTCATTCCCAGTTGTTCTGCTGTTAGGGTCAGTTTGCATATTACCCTTTTACTATATAGGATAGAGGCCTGGTGCACGGGTGGGGGCCAGCTGGTTTGCCTTGAAGGGTGTCCCGGATCAGGGTGGGGGTCCCGCTTGGGTGCCTGGCCACCCTGGGTGAGGGGCTGATGGCTGTTTGCAGCTGGTCACACCCCCTTCAGGGTGGGGGTTCCCACTGGGGTGCCTGGCCAGCCTGGATGAGGGGCTGATGGCTGTTTTCAGGCTGACCACACCCCCTTCAGGGTGGGGGTCCCCACTGGGGTGCCTGGCCAGTCTGGGTGAGGGGCTGAGGGCCGTATTCAGGCTGGCCTGTGGCTGAAGCTCCCAGCCTCTCCTTTTTTTCTTTTTTTTAATTCTGGGATTTATTTACCTTCTATAATTGAAACATTGTTGCCATCACTGGTGCTCCCAGCTCTGAGGCTGCAGCTGGCTGAAAGCTCGTATCTGGGGTTTGTTTAGCTTCTATAATTGAAACTTTGTTGCTTTTGGAGCTGTTGCTTACGGAGCTCAGAGCTGGGGACATGGCAGGCGGGGGACCTTGGCTTCCTCCATCACTGGAGCAAGCAAACCTCCTGGTCACTTCAGCTGTGTGGCTGCCGGCCACCATCTTTGTTGACAGTTAATTTGCATATCTTGCTGATTAGCCAATGGGAAGCATAGCGGAGGATGGTTAATTACCCTTTTTGTCTTTTATTAGATAGGATGTATTTTAGTAGTCAATATGTAAGTTTGATTTGAAATTCTTTTCTATCTACAGTGTTTTTATTGTTGACTAGTGGCCCATTGCATGAAATTCATGCCTGGGGGTGGGGCGTCCCTCAGCCCAGCCTGCACTCTTTCTAATCTGGGACCCCTCTGGAGATATCTGACTGCCAATTTCGGCAGGGATCCACAGGGATCGGGCCTAAACTGGCAGTCGGACATCCCTCTCGCAATCTGGGACTGCTGGCTCCTAACCACTCACCTGCCTGCCTGCCTGATTGCCTGTAACCCCTCTGCCTGCCTGCCTGATTGCCCCTAACCTCTCTGCCTGCTGGCCTGATAGCCCCTAACTGCCTCTGCCTACCTGATCACCCCCAATGGCCCTCTGCTGCCGGCCTGATTTTGCCCACAACTGCCCTCCCCTGCTGGCTAATTTGGTTCTGATTGGTTGGTTTCTATGCCAGTCAGCATCAAAAGCTCCACTCCTAGGTAGCCATTGGCTCCTCACAGTTCACCCAGATTTGGTTCTGATTGGTCAGTTTCTATGCCAGTTAGCGTCTCCAGGCTTGTCTCTGGGCCTGATCAGAGAGGTGGGGCTCATCAGCAGCCCCCATGGAGGACCGGAGAGAAAGAGAAAGAGAGGCGCAACTGCTGGCGAAGCCTGGAGAAGGAGAGAGAGGCAATGGCTGATCAATAGCTGCCATGGAGTCTGCGTATCAGACCCTGCCTCTCTCTCCCAGCCTCTCTCCATGCCTGATCCGCAGCCCCCTCGGCACTCAGTACTGGGTCACTGCGCCCACACCAGTGGCAGTTAGTGCTGGCTAGCCACGGCAACCCAGCACTGACTGCAGGACTGACTTCTGGTGTTCGGTCGAGCCTTCAGTTAGTCGTTACGGACCCTAGGTTTTTATATATTAGGATGTTTGAAGATTTTATCTATCCTATATAATAGAACCCTATTATGCAAATCAACTGGAAGGTGGAATGACCAGTCGCTATGATGTGCACTGACCACCAGGCAGTAGATATCACAGGAGATGCAGCCTGGTGGTCACTGTGTTCCCATAGTGGGAGCGCTGCTCAGGTAAAAGCCACGATCATGGCTGGCGAGTGTAGCGGTGGTGGTGGGAGCCTCCCTTGCCTCCTCTGCAGTACTAAGGAGCAGTGATCCCAGCTTCTGGCTGAGCAGCGCTCCCTGTGGACATCCTCCAAGGAGTCCCGGACTGCGAGAGGGTACAGGTCAGGCTGAGGGACCACCCCGCACCCTCCATCCAGAGCACAAATGTCATGCATCAGGCCTCTAATCCTATCTAATAAAAGAGAAACATGGTAATTAGCCGTACATCCGCTACCCTTCCCATTGGCTAATCAGGGCGATATGCAAATTAACTGCCACCCAAAATGGCGGCCGGCAGCCAGGCAGCTTGAAGCGAACATGAGGTTTGTTTGCTTCAGTGATGGAAGAAACTAACATTCCCCGCCTGCCTTACCGACCTCTGAGCTTCACTTTGAAACATGGTTACAAATATAGAAGCTAAACAAAACCCCAGAAACCTGCTTTCAGCCAGCCGGGATCTCAGAGCTGGAGTTGATACAGTGTTTCAATTATAGAACCCAAACTAACCAGATACCTGCTTTCAACAACAGAGGGCTCAGAGCTGGAGCCAGAGCTAAAGCTGGCCCAGAATAAAAAAAAAAAAAAGAATAAAAGGAGCAGTTGGAAGCTTCAGTCACCCGCCAGCCTAAAAACAGCCCTCAGCCCCTCACCCAGACTGGCCAGGCACCCCAGTGGGGACCCCCACCCTGAAGGGTGTGTGACCAGCTGCAAACAGCCATCATCCCCTCATCCAGGCTGGCCTGGCACCCCAGTGGGGATCCCCACCCTGATCCAGGACACCCTTCAGGGCAAACCAGACAGCCCCCACCCATACACCAGGCCCCTATCCTATATAGTAAAAGGGTAATATGCCTCCCTGCACTGGGATCAGCGGAGCCGAGAGGCCTCCTGTCACCGGGATCAGCGTGACAGGGGGCAGCGCCCAAACCCCCTGATCGCCCTGTGGCTCTGTGTGTGACAGGGGGCGGGGCCACAGTCTCCCTATCCACCCTGCTCTGTTCATGAAAGGGGAAGGCGCCCCAACCCCCTGATCAGCCCTGCTCTGTGCCTGATGGGGGGAGCTCCTCAACCCTCTGATCGCCCTGCGGCTCTGTGTGTGACAGGCTGCGGTGCCCCAACCCCCTGATCGGCCCTGCTCTGTGTGTGACAGGGTGCGGCGCCCTACCCCCCCCTCCCACGGGCCCTGCTCTGTGTGTGACGGGGTAGAGCCATAACCTCCCCATCGGCCCTGCCCTGAGTGTGAGAGTGGTGGTGCCCCAACCCCCTGATTGGCCCTGCTCTGTGGGTGATAGAGGGTGGCGCCCCAACCCCCCCCCATGGGCCCTGCTCTGTGTGTGATGGGGTAGAGCCATAACCTCCCCATCGGCCCTGCCCTGAGTGTGACAGTGGCAGCAGCGCCCCAACCCCTTGTCAGCCCTGCTCTGTGGGTGATAGAGGGCAGTGCACCAACCCCCTGATTTGCCCTGCTCTGTGTGTGACAGGGGGCGGTGCCCCAACTCCCCTATCGGCCCTACTCTCTGAGTGACAGGGGGGAGCTCCCCAACCCCCTGATTGACCCTGTTCTCTGCGTGACAGGGTACGGGACCTCAACCCCCCTGATTGGCCCTGCTCTGTGTGTGACAGGGGGCGGCGCTGCAACCTGCCCATCGACCCTGCCTTGAGTGTGACAGGGGGCGGTGCCCCAACCCCCCAATCGGCCCTACCCTGAGCGTGACTGAGGGTGGCATCGCAACCTCCTGATCCGCCCTGCTCTGTGCATGACAGGGGACGGCGCCCAAACTCCCCAATCGGCCCTGCTCAGAGCCTGACCAGGGGCTGCACCTAGGTATTGGGCCTGCCCTCTGCCACCCAGGAGAGGCCTAAGTCAGCAGGTTGTTATCTCCCGAGGGGTCCCAGACTGCGAGAGGGCACAAGCCAGGCTGAGGGACTCCCCCTCCCCCCCCAAGTGCACAAATTTTTGTGCACCGGGCCTCTAGTATATATATAAAAGCTTAAGCAACCGAACCACCGTTCAACTGTTTGACTGGTAGCTATGACACACACTGACCACCAAGGGGCAGATGCTCAATGCACAGGCATGGAAACATGGAACAGACTGGTGGGAGTGTGGGAAGAGATTAACCAAAGATCTTACATGCATACTAGAGGCCTGGGGCATGGATTTGTGCGCCAGTGGGGTCCCTTGGTCTGGCCTATGCCCTCTCACAATCCGGGACCCCTTGTGGGATGTCAGACTTCTGGTTTTGGCCTGATTCCCACAGGCCAGGCTGAGGGACCCTACCAGTGCACAGATAGTTTATTCCTTATAAAACTAAACTTTAAAATAGAAAATTTAGGTACATTTATATGTATAACAAATAAATATTAGGAACTCTTAAATAGGTTATTTATACTAAGGAAAGATAATAAATCTTTACTTTTGACTTTGAAATTAATACTTAGAATTATATAAAATTATGGACAAACAGTTCTCTCCTACAATAGTTTATTATTCTTTATTTTTCTTCATGTTTGGTTTTCTTTGAATACTGTTTCATTTGGTTATTAAAAAATGTGTTTAAGTTGTGAGTTTTTTCCCTCCAGATAATTTAACTTTAGTACTGGTTTTGTATTTAGAATTAAGGGTTTTTTTGGCTTTTGGCAAAATGATGATGGATTACATCAATATAACCCTATAATTTACTGTGCTGGGAAAACTAATTCAGTCTTAATGTTACCTAAACCATCTGCATCTCTTCATTGTCTGTCTTAGCCAAAAGTTAGATAGGCACAGGGCACTAGTGGCATGCCTAGAAGATATCCAAGCCTTGAAAATCTCTATATATAAAAGCCTAAGTGACTGAACGACCAAACAACCGAACGACTGGTTGCTATGATGTGTGCTGACCACCAGGGGACAGACAGTCGACCGGATGACCAGTTGCTATGATGTGCACTGACCACCAGGGGGTCAACACAGGAACTGCCCCATGGTGGTCAGTGCGCTCCTACAGCCAACCTCCCCAACCCCCAACCCCCATCAGCCCTGATAACTGGCCAGGCCAAGGGACCCCACCTGAGTACGAATTTGTGCACTGGGCCTCTAGTGCAGCGGTTCTCAACCTGTGAGTCGTGACCCCTTTAGGGGTCGAATGACCCTTTCACAGGGGTCGCCTAAGACCATTGAAAAAACCATATATAATTACATATTGTTTTTGTGATTAATCACTATGCTTTAATTATGTTCAATTTGTAACAATGAAAATACATCCTGCATATCAGATATTTACATTGCGATTCATAACAGTAGCAAAATTACAGTTATGAAGTAGCAACGAAAATGATTTTATGGTTGGGGGTCACCACAACATGAAGAACTGTATTAAAGGGTCGCGGCATTAGGAAGGTTGAGAACCACTGCGCTCTAGTGGGTTTATAAAAGAAGATGGATGAAAGAGTTGGTGAGCTTCATTCCTTCATAATAGCCAGTGCACTTATGGGCATCTGATCTAAATAATACTTAAATATTGTTTTCTAGAAAAAAAATTTCATGGAACAGATGCAGCTTATTATGGAGATCTTTTATATTATGTATATACTATTCTTTTTAATATGTTTTGGAATTAACGTGTTAACTTTTTAAAATACATTTTTATTGATTTCGGAGAGGAGGGGAGAGAGAGAGACAGAAACATCAATGATGAGAGAGAATCATTGATCGGCCTCCTCCTGTGCGTCCCACACTGAGGATCAAGCCCGAATCCCGGACATGTGTCCTGACCAAGAATCAAACTGTGACCTCCTGGTTCATAGGTTGATGCTCAACCACCGAGCCAGGCCAGCTGGCTTAATGTGTTAATTTTAATTATAGGATTCTTAATCATTCAACTTCTGTTACAAGAAACAAGACAAAAGAAAATGTGGAATGCGAAAAGAGGTATAAAATTATTTTAGTTCTCATTTAATATTTTATGAGACTTGATACTCTGACAGTGATTTCACATTTGTGGGTTTTAATTAAATAATTATTGATATTGAGTTAATATAACTAGATAGTTGAAAGAGGGAAAGTGTTGCAGCATGAGTTAAATTTACTTCTGGTATAAGCAAATTGAAAAAATGCTGATTTGATCTCCTTTTGTGCTCATATATGCATTTTGTCTTGATGATAGAATCATTCATTTACTATTTCAGCAAACGTTTAGTATATTACTATTACTGCCAGGAATAATGTGTTTCTTCATCATTGATTGTGTTTATTCTGTATGTTATTTACTTTTTTTCCTTTGCAATTGGGTTTTACTAAGTTCTTCTATATGAATACATGTTCTAAGTCCACATATATTAATTCCAGAGAAATAGACACCTTCAAAGTTTCTATTCATTCTTTTTGGTGGTTAGAAAATTTGCATTAGACTCAACTCCAGGGTCATTCCTATGGGAGTGTAAAGGACCAAGGCTGTGGGTGGGATATAGATGTATACATTGAGAGAATTAACATTTGTTGAATGCTTGTTATATGCATAACTCTTCTGAGTGCTTTAAATGTATTCTCACTCAATCCTAATCAATAACTCTATGACTTTGTTATTATTGTCCTTCCAATTTTATAAGAAGACTGAGACTCAGAAATTATCATAACTTGTTCAAGGTCACACAGCTAATAAGTGGTACAGTGAGGTTTCAAACCCAGTTTTCTGGCTCGAGAATCCCTAGTGTGTTTTTAACCACACTCTTGTTAACATGGTACTAAGAATACTTCGCTTTCTTCAGATCTTCTCATCCCACTGATGACTTTTTCAATCTACCTCACAGTCCAAATTTTACTTATTTTTCCCCAAACCTACCTTTTCTCCTATATATTGTGCCTGAGTGAATGTACCATTATATAATCACTCAAGTCAGCAACTTTGGAATCATCAGACATTCATCTCTCTCTCTTTTTTTAAATATATTTTACAGAGAGGAAGGGAGAGGGATAGAGAGAGTCAGAAACATTGATGACAGAGAAACATCAATCAGCTGACTCCTGCGCACTCCCCACTGGGTATGTGCCCACAACCGAGGTACATGCCCTTGACGGAATCGAACCTGGGACCCTTGAGTCCACAGGCCAGTGCTCTATCCACTGAGCCAAACCGGTTAGGGCATTCATTCATCTCTCTTATGCACCCCTCCCTGTCCAGTCAGTCACAGAAAATTATAGATTCTTAACATTACCAGCATCTATTTCAACCTCTCCATTGCAATTGTGTTAGTTCAGGCCCTACTTTTTCCCACCTGGATTATTGCAACAGCCTCCAGCATACTTCCTATCTTCAGTTTTGCCTACCTTTAAATCTATATTCTGCACTGATATGAGTGATGGTTCTTAGACACAAATCTGACTATACGACTCCCATTTATTAGTTTCTAATAGTTCTTTCTAGCTTTTAGGATAAAGCTGAAAGTGTTTGGCTTAACCCATAAGATTGAAGTGAGTTTCTGCCTACCTTCAGAGCTTCATCTCATGAACTCTTCCACTGGCACCTCTGCAGTTAGGAACAATAATACTATTTTATTTTTAAAGTATATATTTTTTGATTTCAGAGAGGAAGGGAGAGGAAGAGAGAGATAGAAACATCAATTGATTATTGATCAGCTGCCTCCTGCACGCCCCCTACTGGGGATTGAGCCTGCAACTCTGGCATGTTCCCTGACCTGGAATCTGACCGTGACCTACTGGTTCTTAGGTTGATGCTCAACCATGGAGCCACGCGGCCAGGCAATATTCTTTTCTTTATTCTGGCACAGTTTCACATCTGTTTTGTGTCCTGGTCTCTCTGTTGGGATTACCATTTCTTCTTCCCCTTTTCACTTACTAGTAGGCTTTCAGAATTCAGTTCAAGCATTAGATGACTTTTCATACCCAAGTTTAGATGCCTCTGTAGAGCTCTTAAGTTTTTTCTGTGTGTATTGTTCTTGTCTTTGTTACTTTGTCCTGTTAACTCCATCCACCTTTTTCTCCCGGGCTCTTAGCTTTGCTTCCTCAATTCAGGGAACCCCACAGGCCCCACCTTGGTTCCCCCACTTTGGCCTGTGGCCTGGAAATTCTCTTTCCTGCAACAGTCTGACTCAATTGTGAGGCTTGTCTTGTTTGTTACCAATGTCTAAGGGATAGATGTCTTTTTTTTGGCCTAATATTTAATGTCTTGAAAAGTATAATTTTATACATTTTGTCTGTTCTTTTATTGTTTTCATCAGGGTATAAATCTGTTCACTGTTAATTCTATGTTGGCCAAATAAATGCGAAATTTAATTTTTACATTTTATGTAATTAGTCAGTATTTAGTTTTAGTTGTTTTTCCCATATGCCTTCTCCACTCCAACAATTTTTCAGATATTTATGTGATTTTATCTTTAGTTATATTTAAATCTTTCAGTCCATTGATTTTGGTATTTGATATGATGTTAGAAATCTAGTTTTTTCCTTTCTCCCTCCCTTCCTGTCTCCTTTTTCTCACTCCCTTTTCTCCTGCCCCCTTTTTTTTTTCTTTCAGTATTTTATCATTGGTTAACCAGTTGTCTCATCACTATTTGTTACATAATCCATCATTTCCACAATGCTTTTAAATTTCATTTTTATCATAAGTTGTTCTAGTTGTGGTCCTCTATGTCTGTTCTACTGGAAAATCTATAGATGCTAAAGCTAGTACTAATGTATTTCTGTAATTTAATAGAATATATGTAACTTCCTAGTAGATAAGTCCCTTTATTATGTAACTTTTCTTGGTCATCCATTCTTCCAAATGAACTTTGTAACTCTTTTATCAGATTTCCAAAACAAGCCCAAAACTACTTCTTGTATTTCTAAAAATTATTATTGTAGTTCATTTCAGCTATCAGTTTGAAGGAAAGGTTATATCTATAATATTTAGTCTTTCTGTCCAAGAACTTCCCAGTGACTCAAGTTCCTTACTAGACAATTGTAATTTTTCCATGCGGGCCTTGTGCATGTCTAGTTAAGTTTTTTCACTAGGTATCTTCTACTTTTCCTTTCCTTTATAAATGAGGTGTTTTCTAATATATATTACTAGAGGCCTGGTGCACAACATTTGTGCACTTGGGGGCAGTCCCTCAGCCCAGCCTGTGCCCTCTTGTAGTCCGGGAGCCCTCGGGGGATTTCCAACTGACAACTTAGGCCCGCTCCCTACAGTCGGACATCCTTAGCACTGCTGCAGAGGCAGGAGAGGCTCCCACCACTGCTGCTGCGTTTGCCAGCCATGAGCCCAGCTTCTGACTGAGCAGCGCTCCCCTTGTGGGAGTGCACTGACCACCAGGGGGCAGCTCTTGCATTGAGCATCTGCCTTCTGGTGGTCAGTGCACGTCATAGCGACCGTTTGTTCCGCCGTTCAGTCAATTTGCATATTAGCCTTTTATTATATAGGATAACTTGTTATAATTAACATATAGGAAAGCTCTTAACTTTTGTATATTTTTCTATAACTTCTGTTAATAATAGACTTTTTATATTTTTCCCCCTTAAGCAATTAAATTTTCTATAAATTTTGGAAATTTGTTTCTTTCTAATTTTTAAATGTTCTTTTCTTACTGTACTGTACGGAAGTTTCATAACAGTGTTGAATAATGCTAGTAGGCATTTGTTTGTGTATTTTTTCTAAAGGAATTCTTTGTTCAAACCTGCTATCTAGCAATTCCATGAAGTTTACCTTATCCACAAATAAACTATATAAAAAGAATTTCTACTATTGCCCTATGTTTCAGAATGAAATGTTACAGGCTCATAATCAGTAATTCAATAAGCAAAAATAATTACTTGATTTTCTTTTTGTAGTTTTGGGTAATAATTTTGATATAATAAATATTATATGTTCTTTTTATGTCTCTAGATATTATATTTCTTCTGGACTCTGAAAAGTCCTTAGAGTAGTCCTATGCTTAGGGTGACATTAAGTAGGCCCATTTTGATGTTTTTTTTAAGGATTATAATAGGGGAAGTAAATGTGTTTTTGTCAACTTTAAGTTTTATATTATTAGTTCAAAGCATAGGCATGAGTAAATTCTTTAGATTTCTGGTAGAAAAGACAATTTTATAAAATCATATGCATTACTTCTCAGCCTTTTGGCTAAGATCCTGTGTATAATATCATATTCATAATGTATACCTAAGGGTAATTCTAAATATTTTAACATATTAAGGCATCTTTAATTTTTTAGTGTCTCAGCAGATGAAGTTAATTCACCATTATCACCACTCACATGGCAGGTAAGAGGAAATGAAATTATTATAATATCTATTATTTTGTTCTTATTTACTTAGTTAAAAGCAATTATCTTATTACAGCCCTTAGAAAATCAGAAGGATCAAACAGATGAACAACCGTGGCCAGAATCTCAACCTATAATCTGGCAGAGTGAAGAAAGGAGGCGGAGCAAACAGATTAGAAAAGAATATTTCAAGGTACTTTATTAAAGTTATAAAATTTACTTTGTAATTAGTTTTGATCTTATCAGTTTTGTTTTATGCTAATAAGGTAGAATGTAACTCTGGTTACAATATAATAAATGTGTCATTTTATCTTAATTTTCTACATGTATGTGATACAGATAACATGGTCCAGTTATATCCATAATATTTCAGTAATTCAAAATAATTAAGAATGAGTAGATCAATCTGAATTGTGGTTTGTCAAATTCTTTACAAGAAAGATGTAATGTTTTACACTGCTGGTTGTAGCAATATGTAGTAACTAGAGGCCCAATGCACGAAGATTCATGCAAGAATGGGCCTTTCTTCCCCTGGCTGCCAGCACTGCCTTCGCTCTGGCTGGAGCTGCCTTTTCGCCTTCCCATGCTGCCCAAAGGCCCAGAGCAGCTGGGGTGGTACGGAACACCTGCGTCCCACCCTGCCCCTGGCCACTCGGGCGCCTGCATATGCAAATTAACCTACCATCTTTGCTGGGTTCATTTGCATACTCACTCCTGATTGGCTGGTGGGTGTCATGAAGGTACAGTCAATTTGCATCCTTCTCTTTTATTAGTGTAAATGTTTTAAAAGAATTGCCCCAAAAGGTCAATTATTGGATTTGTTTCAATAAATAGCATGTATTTGCAATTAACATTTAATTGTTTCTATGTAAATACATGCTATTTATGTGGTTCTAAAAAATGATTAAAAGTGTTTCCCCTGCCATTTTCTTATATTCTTATTACATTAGTAGATTTCTTAAGGTGATCCTTTAAATTAAAAGCTTAGACCATCTTGATTATTCCAAAATTTTTTTTCTCTGTATTGATTAAGGTATTACATATGTGTCCTTATTCCCCCCATCCTCTCCCCACCCCACTCAAGTTCATGCCTTCACCCCCCTGATGTCTGTGTATCCCAAATCTTTAGTTAGCATAGTTTTAATGTAATTTTACTGTGTAGACATTTGTAAAGATTGTCATATTATCTATTTGTGGTTTAGGTCTGCTAATTTGCAGATGCCAGTCATTGGAATTGGAATAATCTTTAGTTCAAGTTAGAATCCATTATTGGAATTTCTGACTCAAATGAATAGTTCAAACAAGCTTCTCACCCATGAATAACAAATTCTGTTGTCTTTGTTCACCTTTTCTGTTTCCCAAAGCCTAATTTTTATTTAATAATAATAATAATTGCCCAGCAAGTGTGGCTCAGTGATAAATTTCATCCTTCAGCAAATAATTGCTGAATATTTTTAATGAGCTTCATGTTACCTGGTCAATGTGAGACATAATGAAGAAATAATAGATAGGGAAGAGGAAAGACATTCTAAGCAGAACCCTGTTCAGTAATGGTGAAATCTATTTATCCCAACCTTTTACAGATCTGTAGTTATATTTATATATTGGCATTTATTTTAAAGTCCTCTCTTTTAGTTTATGGAGCTTTGAACAGAGGCATTCAATAAAATGTAATAGATAAGACTTAATGAATGACTGATGATGTAGGGCAAATTTTAGTATTTCTAACTAATAAAAAAGATTTTACTATATTTATTTAATCTACTGGTATAATAAAAGCATACAAAGTCTATTTATCAAAACACTTAAGTATCAGACACTAAGTATTTTAAAAATATTGACCTATGTAACAACCCTATTAAATAAGACAATTATTATCAGTTTTATTTTACAGATGGGGAAGTTAAGACACAGAGAGACGATGTTCCAGTCACTTAGCTAATAAACATCTAAGTCATGATTTGAACCCATTGTATGCTATGCTGCCTGTTTACTTAATGTAGATAGCTTAATAGCAATGAATAAACACTTTCAAATCAATGCATTTTATTGTTTTAAAAATATTTTACAGGTGAACTTCTCAATAAAGTCTTAATAGAGGTTTTAGTGACCCTTTAAACAATAATTTGATTAATAGCATCATTTGTTGATAAGTATTTTATTTTTTACTAGAGGCCCGGTGCACAAAAATTTGTGCACTCGGGCGGGGGGAGGGAGGTCCCTCTGCCCAGCCTGTGTCCTCTGACAGTCTGGGACCCCTCAGGGGATGACCACTTGCTGGCTTAGGCCTGCTCCCGGAGGATTGGGCCTAAGATGGCAATCAGACATCCCTTTGGCAGCCTGGCAGCCCTCGGGGGATGTCAACTAGCCAGCGGGGAGCAAACCTAAGCTGCAGTCAGACATCCTTAGCGCTGCTGAGGAGGCAGGAGAGGCTCCCACCACCACCGCTGTGCTGGCAGCCATTAGCCTGGCTTGTGGCTGAGCAGAGCTGCCCCCTGTGGGAGCGCACTGACCACCAGAGGTCAGCTCCTGCATTGAGCGTCTGCCCCCTGGTGGTCAGTGTGTGTCATAGTGACCAGTCATTCCCAGTCTTTCTGCTGTTAGGGTCGTTTGCATATTACCCTTTTACTATATAGGATAGAGGCCTGGTGCATGGGTGGAGGCCAGCTGGTTTGCCTTGAAGGGTGTCCCGGATCAGGGTGGGGGTCCCGCTTGGGTGCCTGGCCAGCCTGGATGAGGGGCTGATGGCTGTTTGCAGCTGGTCACACCCCCTTCAGGGTGGGGGTCCCCACTGGGGTGCCTGGCCAGCCTGGATGAGGGGCTGATGGCTGTTTTCAGGCTGACCACACCCCCTTCAGGTTGGGGGTTCCCGCTGGGGTGCCTGGCCAGTCTGGGTGAGGGGATGAGGGCCGTTTTCAGGCTGGCCTGCGACTGAAGCTTCCAGCCTCTCCTTTTTTTCTTTTCTTTTTTTTATTCTGGGATTTATTTACCTTCTATAAGTGAAACTCTTTTGCTGTCACTGGCGCGCCCAGCTCTGAGGCCGCGGCCGGCTGAAAGCAGGTATCTGGGGTTTGTTTAGCTTCTATAATTGAAACATTGTTGCATCTGGAGCTCAGAGCTGGGCTGCGGCAGGCTGGGAACCTTGGCTTCCTCCATCACTGGAGCAAGCAAACCTCATGCTCGCTTCAGCTGCGTGGTTGCCAGCCGCCATCTTTGTTGGCAGTTAATTTGCATATCTCCCTGATTAGCCAATGGGAAGCGTCTCAGAGGTATGGTTAATTATCCTTTTTGTCTTTTATTAAATAGGATGGCTTAAACATACCTCCGATAACCGGTTCTCAACCTGTGGGTCGCCACCCCATTGGCGGTCGAACGACCCTTTCACAGGGGTCGCCTAAGACCATCCTGCATATCAGATATTTACATTATGATTCATAACAGTAGCAACATTACAGTTATGAGGTAGCAATGAAAATAATTTTATGGTTGGGTCACAATATGAGGAACTGTATTTAAAGGGCCAGAAGGTTGAGAACCACTGTCCTATAATATTGCTATTTTATAAGTTGCTAAGAGATCTAATAAAATAATCTTTGAAGCGTCCATTACATAATCGTTATTCAACAAATGCTTATTTCTTCCATACAAAGGTAAGCTTCAGTCACTGGGAAATATTTTGAGATCTGTAGTTCTCCTCAGTAGTCAGAAGATGTCAGTGTTAGGACACTTGAACAAAATTGAACTATTATTTCCTAAAATGTAAAAATAATTATAAAGTTTAGATACTACTCTCTAAGTTAAGTATAAACCATTATTCAGAATGTCCAGTATTTTCATGATTAAAATATCATTGAAGCATTTAACTGGAATAATCTAATAAAAATATCATTGATTTCCATGAGTGTCTTTCTTTCAAAAAGAAGTTCTCTTAATTACCTATCTTCTGATAATCCAAAGGGTTATTCATAAGATAAATTATCCGAAATAAATCTGGATTTATAGTTAATTAAATATTAAAATATGCTACTCCAGGGATTTATATCAAATTATCACTGAGGTCGCTTAGGAATGGTTTCTTTTGCTTTGCTATGTTATGAAACATACAGAGTATTGTGCAGTTTTTGCTTAGTGCATATAAATGACTGAGCCATGGGATTTCTTTGTATTACATGGTAAATTATTTATGGTGCTGTTATTCAGTATATTTATTAAAAGTGTGTGTGTGTTTCGCTCAATTATCACTTCTAGTTGCCAAGAGTAATTTTGAGTAGTATGTTGTTTAGAGAAGCCCCTGAAACTAGGTAAAAAATGTTTCAATATATTGGCCAGATTATATGAGTAAGTAAATCATTGTAGGAGTGTCACATTAACTCTTTCAGACTCCCTGGCCACTGTCATGTACTACTCTAGTAAATGCAATTTAATGCCCTTGTTGCCAAAATAAAATCACTGCATTTCTCAAAGTAAAGCTAATCTAAGAAAGACATTACTTTATTTTAAAATCTTTTACAGAAATGAATTCATATTGTTTTAATAAGATACACAATAAAATATGAAAATCAAACCTCTATAAATTATTTTTCATATAAATGAATAGCTTTAATTTCTTATAAAAAATGATAGCACATGAATTTTCTGAATGTATTTGACAATTGACTTTTAACCCAAAAAAGTTAAAGAACGTTAGATTAACTATACTTAGTTACTTTTAAGGATTATTTGATTTCTTGAAATGTCACTTATATTTGCCTTGAAATGTATCTCATTACTATTGTTGTACCTGGACAACCAAGAGGTCTTGGGCTGCCTGTCACCACTTGAGCCAATTAAGCAGAGACAGGGTTGAATCATATATGAGCGTTTATTCCAATAATGCCAACAGTATGGGAGAGCAGTAGGTCACCCACAAAGATCTGCTTTGACCTCCCCTTGCCATTTAGCTGGTTATACACACACAAGAGGGAGAAGATAGCTATGCGCAGCTGCGAGCTACAAGTATAGCATGGAAAGGGGAGGGTAGACTCTGCAATCCGGCCTTCAGGAGCTCAGAGTACCAAAACAAGGTGGCTAATCTTCTATGATGTTACAAACAGCTCAGCCCATTCCTGGGACTGGAGAATGGTCAGCGTTCCTGAAAAAACTCCTGGAGGGGGTCAAGGTCCAGGTGCAGCAACCAGATCAAAGTGTGTCATGTCCTTGGTCTGTGCTCAAAAATGTATTTCTTTTTGGAGTAATGAAATTGAGGCATCTTATCTTTCTACTGCCTTGTTTCATCCTCCATTTTCCCAGGGTCTGTAAGAAAACTTCTTACTAATTATTAGACACCTGTGGATTTATTCTCATTACATGTTCTTCCTCACTCTCATTTCCCCCGTTAGTGCTATCATCTCATATCTATGAGATTAGTTTTATATGGAAAATGTCTTGTTGTTGAACTGTATCAGTCCTGGCCTATTAAATTTTCCTTTATGGATTTTGGCTCTGAATTCTTTTAGGGAAAAGGAGTGTCGGATCTCTTTACTACTTCCTGTTGATGGGTGGTAGAATCCTGAAGTCCTCCCTGTCTGACAAGTGAAAAAGGGAGCCAAAAAGGGGAAAGCAATTTTAAGTGAGGCCGATAGACCATTCATGTTTCATTGACTTATTTATGAGTCCAAACTGTTGAGTCTTATTTTTAGGACACAGTGATGCAGATGGCTTCTACAGTGAGGCCCATACTATTTGAGTAATCAGTTAGTTAAGCAGGGACATAAGCATACATTCTATGAAACAGAAGAACACGAAACATAAGGGCTCATGTATACAGTAAATCATAAACCAGCTGAAAAGATTTCCAGATGTAAGGCTTCTGCTGGAATGAAATCACACAGTGACAATCTGATAGATTGCTGTTAGAACATCTCTGGTGATGTCATCAGGTGCTGAGGTCTGTATGGCATACACAGACAAACCTTAAAAAAAACTTCGAAGCCCAGTCGGTTTGGCTCAGTGGATAGAGCATCAGCCTGTGGATTGAAGGGTCCCAGGTTTGATTCCGGTCAAGGGCATGTACCTTGGTTGTGGGCACATCCCTAGGAGGGGGTGTGCAAGAGGCAGCTGATCGATATTTCTCTCTCATCGATGTTTCAAACTCTCTATCCCTTTCTATTCCTCTCTGTAAAAAATCAATAAAATATATATTAAAAAAAAAACTTTGAAGACAGTTAACTGCATTGGAGTTCTTTACCTACAATTGGGTATTATGGTTTCCATTGAAACACAATTTTCTCCCTAAGATTACCCTCATTTTCATCAAAGAGCCAAATCAAGACTAATCTGTTTACTGTATTAAGTTGAGTTCCAGTTTGGCCTGATTAATTTGCATAAACACAACAGGAATGGCAATTGATTATATAGGCTTTTAAAATCTGCTTTGCTGGATCTCACAAAGTTAACTCTCAGGGCAAAGAAGCCAAGCTGCACAGTTGCCATCAGACTTTGCAATACCGATAGGGTTGGGTAAATTCCTCAAGTTGTTGAGGTTCCCACAGGTGTCTTGAGGTTCCTTCTTGCTATCAGGAAAGTAACCTTTGTCCCTTACCTGGAAAGATTGCCATGAACCATGTGACCAAGCAAGGTACCAGGCTATTTATCTAAGGGGCTTATCGGCTTCAAAGTCAGTCTTCATTCTTAGAGCTTTCTGGTGACATCCAGAGTCCTAGGATGTCTCTCTCAGACATGACATTCTAGCAAAGTGCTGGTTAATAAAACTACAATTGGAAACTGCCTTGTGTCCTGTTATGAAGAAAACAGATTCTTATTGGATTTATGCAAACAAACACATTGCCATGAGAACAATAATACTCATTAAGAGTTTCCAAATCAGGTAGGGAGAAAAATATAAATGCCTCAATATTGCTTATGAAAGTATAATTTATTAAAGTGCTTTACGAAAAGAAACAAGTTTTCTTATGTCTGGAAAGCAAGAAGGTTAAAAATCAGTAATACTTACAAAAAATTATAAAAGCTATAATTATTTTTAATTCATTCAGTCCTATAGTCAAATTCTTTTTTCCTGATTTTTCTTGCCAGTGTTTATATAAATCCAGATACTCTATAGAGTTCTAATAATTTTCATCTAGTTCAAGGGGATGATCTGAAAGTTTATTCTCCAAGATATGTAGCTTACGATAAATCAGATTCTTTTCCATGGATCTTTCAGAAGATGTAACATTTTTGTAAATGTATCAGAGTAAAACAATGACTGTCTGTAAATGACAGAAGAATTTTAAATGACACAGTTATAGATCTAATTACAATGCAATTCACATGGTACCCTTCCCTTTTAACAGACTGGAAAAGAACCAAACAAATTTTGTATTAGTTTACTTTAGATATATGATTTAGTATACCTGTAATTTCCTTTTAAGATTTCTCTTCACAACCCTTCTGTGATTTTTCACAAACCTTTGTATCCATTTAGAAATAACCAGTTTTAGAATAACCTACTTTCTTTTTTCCTTTAAAATTCATCTTCATACCTCATTCCTTCTATTATCAAAACTATACAACTTCTTTCCAATTATTTAGAATTCTTAACTTTTAGAAAAAAATCTTAGGTGACAAGTAATATTTCTCAAATTGGCAATACATTCACATTTTTTAAGAGATATATTTCAAATAAAATGTATGATATATTCATTAATACATTTAAGGCCATTCTCCAGCTTCCCTGCAATAAGAAGCCCAAAGTAGGCAAACTCAGATCAATTAATATTTCATTATCCTGTTATTTCAAAATACCTAGATATTTAATAATTTTTTATTATTTAAATCAGCAAGACTCTAATGTTTTAAGCTACCTAAGTTACTAAAGACTTTGGAAAACTATATTTAGATAAATATAATCATACTAGAGGCCTGATGAATTCGTGCACAGGTGGGGTCCCTTGGCCTGGCCAGTGATTGGGGCCATTGGGGCTATCTCGCCCAGTCTCAATAGGGGCCAATTGGGGCCAGCCGTACAGGTGGAGGGACTGCAGGAGGTTGGCTGTGGGAGTGCACTGACCACCAGAGGACAGCTCCTGCATTGAGCATCTTCCCCCTGGTGGTCAGTGCATGTCATAGCGACCAGTCATAATGGTCGCTTGGGCTTTTATATATATATATATTGTAACACTTTATTAAAACCCTTCATTTTAGTTATACCTATTCATTATGTCTTAACAACTATGAGATTTTAAAGTCAATTATTACCCAAGGCATTTTCTTGGCAAATTTTGTAACAAAGATAACATGACCTTGACAACTTTTATGAGGCTGGAGAAAAGGCGAGTGGGAGGGGGGGTTTACAAGAGTTATTTCCCATATCTATATGTTTGTTTTCTTCTGAATAGAATCCTTATGATGTAACAACATGATATCTTGCATATAAGAGATCTTATCACCCTTTAAAACAGAAACAAAAACAACCTCTAAAGTAAATAAATGAGTACTCTCAAAAGAAGGGACTGGGACACTAGCCTTACAATCTTATCTCATACCAACCTGCATAGCAAATGACCTTCACAAGGTCTGAGTGGCACAAAGCCCAAACAGCCTAGACAGGATTCCCAATGTTCATGAAACAGTGAAGTGCAAACCAAGTCCCCAAAAGATAAAGAAAATAACATCTGTAATCAAAGTTACATTACAGAAAGACAAGAACTCTTACTAGCTAAGCGTTATGGGTGGCTGATGCCTTGAAAGGGAGAGCAGGGAGTAACCTGAGATAAAGAACTCTTGGCAGCTGCTGGGAAGTTCCTGCTAACTCTGCCATGGGTTCGGCAGCTGGAGCCCCCAGCCAAGGAATGTGCCCCATCTTTAAATTAAATTAGACATTAAAGAGACACAAAGCAACAATCAACAGAGACTCTATGTTCAATATTTACAGGCACGCACAACCACAGACAAGCTTTAGACTATACTCTTTGTCTGTCCAGTCACAGAAACCTCAGAATGCCCTGCGTTTAAAAAACAAAACAAAACACTGAACCAGAGCAAAGTCTCTCCTCCCAGAGCGGATCAGACTAAGGGCTCGGAGACCAGACAAGGACCTCTGGAGGTCTCTTGCCACCAGGACCTGATCAGGCTCACCCAGTAAATGCATGCCTTACGCAGTATATGCTTCCTTACAAAGAAGCCCAGACAAGAAGCAGCAATGCTTCTCGTGCTATATAAGCACACTTGATTCCTCTTGCTCTCTTACAAAAAATGCTTGATTCAACTTAGGTGGGAGGACGAGGATTGCTGGAGCTGACAGTGGACTCCACAGGAAACTTCCTGACAGCGTTGCAAGTAAAAATGTCCCGATTTCAGCCCCAGGAACCCCCCAGTCCCCCCAGCAAGCAGGATCTCCAGTACTTACCTCAGAAGAAATCCCACTGGAGGTCCCGGCAGAGTCGCCAAATTATGTAACCGGACAACCAAGGGGTCTGGGCTGCCTGTCACCACTTGAGCCAATTAAGCAGAGACAGGGTTGAATCATATATGAGTGTTTATTCTAATACTGCCAGCAGTATGGGAGAGCAGTCAGTCACCCTGGAAATTCAGCTCTGACCCTCCCTTGCCAATTGACTGGTTATATACACACAAGAGGGAGAAGATAGCTACGTGCAGGTGCGAGCTACAAGTGTAACATGGAAAGGGAAGGGTAGAGCCTATAGTCCGGCCTTCAGGAACTCAGAGTCCAAAAACAAGGTGGCTAATCTATGATGTTACACACAGCCCAGCCCGTTCCTGGGACTGGAGAATTGTCAGCGTTCCTGAGAAAAACTGGAGGGGGTCAGGGTCCAGGTACAGCAACCAGACAAAGGGTGTCCTGTGTTCAAAAATGTATTTCTTTTTGGAGTAATGGACCCATTGAGGCATCTTATCTTTTTACAGCCTTGTTTCATCCTCCATTTTCCCAGGGTCTGTACGAAAACTTATCTGTAGTTAGTGAGGTGAGTATTGGACAACTGTGGCTCTATTCTCATTACATGTCCTTCCCCACTCTCATTGTGACAAAACCTTATAGTGACTCATAAAATACATCTAACTTCATAAATATAGTATAATATTTTAATTTAAAGACTAACTATATATATATATATATATATATATATATACATATATATATTTATGATCATAGTTACTTTTATAATGGAATAAGGAAGCCAAGTGGGCTTGTGAAATAACCTGCTTTATTCTGAGTCAGAGTTTGTGTGTATTTACTATCTTTCCTGTGAAATTAATGTACGCTTCAGAGATGAACTGACCTTTCTGTTTCTGAACAGGCCTTTATTGTGGTTTTTAAGTTTGGCTGTAAAAAAACTTCAGTTATTCAGATTAATATTAACCGAGGACAGCTGAGTAGAATTAGTAAAAAGTTGGCCTTATAGAATATTTTCAAAGCTATGTATATATTAGGTTTTGGACCTTTAAATATGTACAGTAATGACAACTTAGTAGCATCTTTCTAAGTTTTCATGTATAACAGGCATTTTTAACTAGAATAGTAGTTAAGTAACAATAATAAAAGTCTCATTACTTAAGTTATTGACTGCATCATCCTCTGTTTCTTTCCATTATCAATTATCCGCTCATTTTTCTATGTCCTTTTTACTACCTTCCATCTCATAAATAAGCTCAGATCTCTACCATTCTCCCAGATTCCCCTTTCAGCTATTGCCATATCTCTTCATATTAACCTGCTAAAGGCAAAATCCAGTGTAGCATTTGACAGTGATGACCACATCCTTCTTTTTGAAACTCCTTTCTTGATTTGTACCTCACATTATTCTTCCCTGATTTGTCTTTTCTTTTTTATGTTCTTACCTAACTTTCCTTCTGCTTGCTCTTTAAGGTCTCTTTCTTTTTTTATTACTCTAAAAACTCTGTGAAACTTTTATAACTCCAGATGTCTCTTATATTCATCTGGGTCTGAACTTCTTCTGGTCTCCAAACCTGTGTTTCTAATTGTCTTGGTGCCCTATGCGTATTTCACATTCAGTATGTCTCACCTTCCTGGCCCTGAATCATGGAACTTGCTCCTCCTTTCTATCCTATTTTTTAAAAAATAAAAAATATATATTTTTATTGACTTTTAGAGAGAGAGGAAGGGAGAGGGAGAGAGAGAGAGAGAGAGAGAGAGAGAGAGAGAGAGAGAGAGAGAGAGATTGGAAAAAAACAAACAAAGCCAAAACATCGACTGGCTGCTTCCTTCATATCCGCTATGGGATCAAGCCTGCAACCCGGGCATGTGCCCTGACGGGGAATCTAACCCACAACCTATCATTGCACGTGACCATGCCCAACCAACTGAGCCACACCAGCCAGGTCTGCTCCTTTCTATTTTTTAAAATATATATTTTTATTGATTACAGAGAGGAAGGGAGAGGGAGAGAGATAGAAACATCAATGATGAGAGAGAAAAATCGATTGACTGCATCCTGCACGCCCCACACTGGGGATCGAGCCCGCCACCTACGCATGTGCCTTGGCCGGGAATGAACTTTGACCTCCTGGTTCATAGGTCAATGCTCAGCCACTGAGCCATGCCGGTCGGGCTTTATTCTTTATTTTTGTTAGTGGTAATGTTATCTGCTTTATTGTCTAAGCTTTATACCTCAGTCCTTCTCGTCTTTCCCCCTCTCATTCCCTTGCCTAATTGGTCACCGGGATGTTAATTGAACATCTTTTTTTTTTTTCCAATCCATCACCTCTTCTCCATCTCAGTTACCCTGGCTTTTGTTGAAATCCTCATTTTTCTTTTGTATCTGGGTAATTACAATGACTTCTTTTTTAAAAAAAATAGTTAGATGTAATAACTTCTTAATGCTCCCTCCCTTCTCTAGTTTCACAGCTTTTGAGAGATTCCTGACTTAAATTTCTTTATTGGCTCCCCATTATTAATAACGAAAGTTTGGACAGCTTAAAAATTTCATGGGCCATACTTACCTACTTCTCTAAGTTTTATTTCCTGTCACAATTCACTTCCCTCGTTAGTCACATTACTTTGTTTTCTGCAGAGGCTGAGCTTTTTTATTTCTTTGTGCTTTTCTTTTTCTGGGAATCCCATTAGCCCTTTCATTTCTGGTAAATTTCTACTAATTATTCAGGATTTAGAGATGGAAGCATATAACATGGTGGTTGAGAACCTGGGCATCTAGAATAGTATCTTTTTTTTTTTTTTACAGGATTGTTATAACTATTGAATGATTTAATGTAAAGTGCTTAGAGTAGCACTTGCCACAGAGTATACTCTTTTTTTTTTTTTAAATATATTTTATTGATTTTTTACAGAGAAGAAGGGAGAGGGATAGAGAGTTAGAAACATCGATGAGAGAGATCGATCAGCTGCCTCCTGCACACTCCCTACTGGGGATGTGCCCGCAACCAGGGTACATGCCCTTGACCGGAATCGAACCCGGGACCCTTGAGTCCACAGGCCGACGCTCTATCCACTGAGCCAAACCGGTCAGGGCCACAGAGTATACTCTTAATAAATATTATCTTATTCACTCAAATGTCCCTTTGTTTTGTTTTATTTTGTTTTGTATTAATAATCTATTATTGGATGTTAATTCTCAATTAGAATATGAAAGCATTTAGCAAAGATCAGGGGTGCCCAGCAAAGAAAGCCATGGTCAGGAATGCAGACTCTGCCCTCCACACTGGGCCTTCTGTGATACTTGAGTAGATGCTCGCTGTTGAGCTCCTTGCAAGAAAGGCAGTAGTGGAAAAGTACCTAAGCTGCCAGCATAATAGAAAACCTCAGTAATGCTCATTTTCTTCATATTGACATACTTGTAATACCCATTGATAGTAACCTCTTAGAAACACTCCAACAGTGCCTTTAGGGGTAAAATCCTGCATCAGTTTCCAGCTTGGCAGCTCCCTTATTTTGACATCCATGGGTTTCTTCTTTGCCGGTATGACTGATGCCATCGTGGAGTACTGTTGTCTGCTGTCCAAATGTCATTGTTTTGTTGGAGTAGAATAAAACCAAGAATAAGTGACATGAGTAGGGATCATACCTTGGGGTAGCAAATGGATTTATTCACACATTGCAGACTCCATTCAGTGGCAGTCTGGAACATTGGATTGAAAGCATATTGTAGCTTTGTCTGGGATCAGCTGGAAAGAGCAAGTACCCTGATAGAAATCACAAGAGAGACAGCGGAGACAGAGGAGGTTTGTATTTGTAACCCCCAATACTGCTCAGCCCCCAATTTGTGGTTGAGGTACCAGGTGGGCTATCTATTTTTTGAAGAATTATGGAAGATAAAGCTGCATAAGTCAATGGGGCCATTAAATACAACCTTGAATGCCAGGCAAAGTAATTTGGACATAATCCAGAAGTTAGTAGGGTTTTCCAACGGAATAGCCATGTGTTACGAGTAGTGTTTGGAGAAGGTTAATCTGCACTGATTTGCAAGATTATTGTGGTGGTGAGGAATCAGAAGTAAGAACACAGTAGTGGTTGTCATACTTGTATATCCTTGATTCTAAGAAGCACTTTTCACATACTAGCCTTTTTTGGCATTGACCATATCACCTCTATGCCTAAGTTTAAAATGAAGACAATAGTATTTACCTCAGAGTTGTTACGAAAATTAAATGGGTTAATAAGTGTAACACACATCAATCAGTGTCTGACATGTAAGACATTTCAATTAGTGCCTGGTATATCGTAAGTGCTGGCATAGTGTTAGCTATTATCACTATTACTATTATTATATACCCAATATATACATTTAATGTAGTGGTGGTGATTTGTTTTTTTTACCTGAAATCAGTAGGCTTCTTAATAATAGATAATGTTTTCAAATCGTGAGATTACAGACTAAATATGAGATAACGGGGGCTAGAATAGGATGATAGTTGTGAGAATTCAAAAGTAAGTCTGAGATAAAAACAAGTGACATGATGACATGTTGGATTTAGTGGATTAAGAAAAAAGAGGATTTAAGACAACCCTCGGGTTGAAAAACTGAATGAATGAAAAATGGATTGGTTTAGGGAGGAATTGTTACTTGATATACATAAAATACTTAAAACAATGCCTTGCACATAGAAAGTACTGTATGTGTTAGCTATTAGTAAGTAGTAGAACCATTTAAACTGGTTATGTAATTAAACTTAATATCACATAATTTAATAAAAATAGCAAAATATGAATAAACCTCGCATATAATTTACTAGTAGAGAATTCCCATGTTCAAGGAAAATTAAAGTATGTGTTTTAAATATTTTTCAGTATAAATCATCAAGGAAGAGTTCAAGTGGCAATGAAAATGATGAGGTGAGAAAAGAGGGTAATATTACCAAGTTTTTGAAATGTTTACTTTTCATATGTAGTTGGCTCAATCTGAGTAAAATGTAATCCATCTTTCAGTGTCTTTGTTATTGATTTAATGCCTGGGTTTTCTCCAGTAATAAAAACTGAGCATCATCATATAAGTATTAATTTAATCATATAATATCTGTATGTCCAATAATTCCTGTAATTCCAATAGTTTAATTTTAGAATTCTAACATTCATCTTGAAATTGAAATTCAGGAATTCAAAATTTTTACATTTTCCTAAATCAACCTAGTGGTCAGTTGAGATTTGTTTGGAATTTATTAAGCTCGTTCCACAAATTCTGTGTTCTGTTTTACATTTAAACTTACTAGTAGATTTCTACAGTTTGTGCATTACTATAATTTTTTTTACCTCACCATTTTAAGCTATGCAGCAGCCTAGAATTTTTCAAATGATAGTCTCATTGCATAGATGCTTAAGCTTTATGTATTTGGTTTGGAGGTATTGGTAGTTAATTTTATGTTGGTTCTTGGCAGGGCTTCTGAAAACTCCTTTAATTTTATGAAATGGAATCACGCAGAAAACGTTTGCTGAACTCTGAACTCTAGTGATTCAGCTTGGCTGTTCTCCCTGTCCCTTTATATTTTTGTCCACTTTGTCCTGCCTGCCTCAATATCTAATCAGTTATCAAGACATACTTTTTTTGATACTGAAATATTTTGAATACATCCCCCACCTGCACATCTGCTCTTTCTGTCCTGGCACAGGCCCTCATCATTTCTTGCCTTTACTACTGCAGTAGCTTCCTTGCACATCTGTCCCTTGCTCCAGTCCTTTCTCACTGCAGCCACAATGATGGTTTCAAAGAACACAAATATGATCAGGCCATTCCCTTGCTTAGAAAGCTTCAATGTCTCCCCATCACGTAGAGGGTAAATTCTAAGTCCTTAGTCAAGACCCTGCCTATATCAGCCTCAAATCCCGGTTTGCCCTCCTTTCACCTTACTCTCCAGAAATAGGGAACTGCTCAAAAGCTTTCTGCACTCTTCATTCATTGCTTCTGTGCCTTTGTTTTGTCCTCTCCTCTTGGAATGCTGTTCTTTTCTTTTTCTGGTAAACACCTACTCAGTTCTTATTGTTACTCAGGAAATTTGCTTTTCTCAACCACAGCCACCATCTCTCCAATTGCCCCTTATCTGTGCCTCAAAATATGCCATTCAGAGCTCTTCGTTTTACTGAGAGAAGGTTGTATTACCTATATGACTGAATCTATTTTCCCTCTAGACTGAGAGATCCTTGAGTGGATGTTTTTACTAAATTTCTGTATTTCTAATGTCTAGCACAGTCCCTGGCATATAGTAAGTAGTCAGTAATCATTTGTTGAATGGTGAATAAATGTCCTATGTGGTGTGCGTATTCAAGATTAAATGTTAAGATTTTTGTATTTGGTTGGTAGTAGTCATGCAAAAAACATGGGCTACTTAATATTACTTTATGCAATTAAATTTTTTGTGATTATTTCTAAGCTTATATTAGCTACACATATTTTTCCAGGTAAATGTTTTTATTTGGGGTGATGGAATTTTTGCATGTCTTCATGCACTTGCCTTGGATTGTAACATATTAATGCCATTTTCCATCAGAAATTTATCTTAACATATGGATCTTTTCTAAGAAATATGAAAAGGTTTTTCTTTTGTGATATATAAAGGAAATAAATTTATAGGAAAATATTATGTGAGTGGATAGCACTTCTAAAGCTTTAAAGTGCTTATGAATCACTTCATTGAAATACAGATTCTAATTAAGTAGGTCTTGGGTGAGGCCTGAGATTTTGCCTTTCTAACAAGTTCTCAGAGAATGCTGCTGCTGCTGGCTCAGAGACCACACTTGGAGTAGCAAGGTGGTAGACCGTATTTTCCAGATTTTCTGTAGCAGTTGATCAATTTTCAGTTTTCTTTTTATATGTCTAAATTATCATTCATATTTTAATTTCATTTTTCATCTTTTTATTTTTATATTTTAGCAAGACAGTGATAATGCTAACATGTCACCACAATCTCCAGTATCATCTGAGGTACAAGTTCTGTTTTTATATGTGTACATACGTTTCTTTCTTGTCTCTTCTCTCTAACCTCATCTTTTTTTTTTTTACAATGTAATTTATTCACCCATAATTTAGAAAGCCATCTAGGTTAATTTGTACAAACCTAGCTTATAAAGAATTCTAAGAACACCACCATATTTTTGTACAAATATTCATAATAAATATAACAAGTTACTCATAGGGAAATGCTTACAGATCAGAGAAAAGCATTTGATATATACAATTTTTATTTTGTATAATTAATCCATATTTTGAAATAAATTATAGAAACAGCTTTAAAGTTTTAAATTTTCAAAGTACTGCAGCATTGTGCAATGACCTTTGGTTTTTCTCATAGCCAATTAGGTCTGAAAGCAATGCAAGAGAAACTTCCTTTTTCCACGAGAAACATCCCTGCAGTGGGTTGTTCCTATCGACAGGAGGATACACATTTCCTAGCATCATAGACTGGGTTGCAAGGGGAGGATGGGCAGATGAAAGTTTGTGAGATTTCAACCAAATACTCTGGTGGTTTGAATGGTTGATTCTAATTTAGCTAAACCTATTGCTTTACAACACGATGCAAGTTTTTAAAATTCCAAACAGTATCTCTTCTACTTCAGATTACTTTATTTAGTGTTCTAAACATGTTTTGACATTAGTAAATAAATGATCATGCACTCATTTGGTGAATTCAGGACTTTGTCTAAATGTTTGGATGATCCAAATTCACCATATAACTCTGGTTAATTAGGTAGTATTTTTTTATATAGTTAGTGTTGAATATTTTTTAAAGCTAGGATTATTTGTTGTTTTGGATGAGTTGAATTGTAAAACTTTTAAATAGACTTGGACATTAATTTTATAAACATGTTTCTAAATTATTTATATGATAAGTAAAATGATTTACATTGTTTTGGAAAATAATTTAAATTAGGATATCCTAAAATTAGTCTTTGTCATATGCTTTTGTAAGTCTTTTACTTTCAGTTATAACAACTGTAAGCATATAAGTGACTACTTATTTGCCTGATTGCTTTGTGATTTTATGATCAATGCTTACAGGGAGAGTATTAGTGCCAGTTTTCTCAAGTAAATCATATTGTTTACATAACACATTTTGCTTGCATTTGGATAAATAAAATTTTGTCTGGGACTTAATAATATATTTTTTTAAATATATTTTATTGAATTATTTTACAGAGAGAAAGGGAGAGGAATCGAGAGTTAGAAACATCGATCAGTTGCCTCCTGCACACCCTCTACTGGGGATGTGCCCGCAACCAAGGTACATGCCCTTGACCAGAATCGAACCTGGGACCCTTCAGTCTGCAGGCTGACGCTCTATCCACTGAGCCAAACTGGTCAGGGCAACTTCATAATATTTTAACCAAAAGAATGAAGGCAAACTGTGAGGTAGCTCAACTGACATTCAGCTTGAACTGTATATCACATGTTAATCAGAAAATACAAATAAATAAATAAAACGTACTGCTATACCAGGCTAAAAAAAAAAAAAAAGAAAATACACAGAATCAGCAGAATTCTGGTTGCTTCAATTTCATGTGTGAACGGAAAATGATAAAATATATATTTGTATTGTACTTTACTGTTAACAAAGGCTTGCCTATACATTTGAACCTAAGAGCAATCCCATGAGCTGGGTATTAGCCTCATCATTTTATAGCTGAAGAGACTGATAACTTTGCCCAAAGACTCCAGTCAAGAAATGGTAATGAAGTGACTGAAACCCAGACTCTATACCAGCCGTGGGCAAACTACGGCCCGCGGGCCGGATCCGGCCCATTTGAAATGAATAAAACTAAAAAAAAAAAAAAAAAAAAAAAAAAAAAGACCGTACCCTTTTATGTAATGATGTTTACTTTGAATTTATATTAGTTCACACAAACACTTCATCCATGCTTTTGTTCCGGCCCTCCGGTCCAGTTTAAGAACCCATTGTGGCCCTCGAGTCAAAAGTTTGCCCACCCCTGCTCTATACACTTCACAGTAGTTGCACAAATGAAATACGATGCTCCTAAAATGACCTTATCTTACCACTTTACATTTACAAAGGGCTTTCTTTTAGTTATTTCAGCTAATCTTTGCAACACCCCATTTTAAAGATGAAGAAACAGTCACAGAAATTAAATGTTTTGCTTAAGACTTAGCTTAAGCTTTCTGACTCCAAGTTCAGATTTTTAAAAGTATGCCAGAGTTCTTTCCAAGCATGTAACTGTGTGAAAGCACTTTGAAGCAATGTACATTCTAATAGAAGACATAATAATTTATCATCTATCATTTTGCAACTCCTGTTAGTATGAATGTGTAGATTTGCCTCATATTATCCACTAAGTATCAAGTCCATGGTGGATACTGAGTAAATGTTGCTAATTTCACTCATCTTTTCATCGATGTTTACTTCATTTGGGGGGAGACATTAATTTCTTATTTATTCAAAAGTAGTATCTTTATTTTATACAATTCAGTAATTTAATTTTTAATTTTACTTATACTATGAGAGAGAAGTATTTAAAGGCTTATGTTATCAGGTCAATTAGCAAATATTTATACATCTTTTAAAAGTGAAATTATCAATTTGAATTGAAATGCATTTGACCTTTTCTGCTTCACTAATCATGCAAAAACATACTTTTCAAAATTGAAATGGATATGAATAACGATCTTAATTATTTTGAAAGAAAAGAGGTTTTATTTGTTTTTTTTTGTTTTTAGGAATATGATAGAACCGATGGTTTTTCACATGGTCCTTTTGGCTTGAAGCCAAGATCAGGTAAATATATATTCCGCATATAAAAGTTATTGGTTCTATGTGAAACTAGAGTTTCCAAACTTAACTGGGATTTGATTCCATAGTTTTAAGTACACATAGATTCTTTCCCCTCCCCTAAAAGTAATTTTCTCTTAACCTTATTTGTCTTTCCAATTCCCATTCCCCATTTCTTTCTTCCTCTTTACCTTCAAGCTCCTGAAACCTCAGCTTTTTGCCTTAGATATACTGCAGTCTTATTTCTACTCTACTGTGACTGCTATTAGAATGACCACTCTGCCAGCAAACCAAACACTGTTTGAAATTATAGCACACCATTATATTGTGGTTTTAAAAAGGGATCTTTTCGCATTTGGCAAGCCCAAAAGAAAATGGATCCATGTTACTTGGCAAGGTATTGAACTATAGTTTTTATTCCTGAATAAACTGTATTGACCGTCAAGAATAATTTCCTTTTTCTTTAAAGATAATAAAGGCTGATTTATGTTTAATAATTTTTGACCTGGATCATAAGTTTCTAAAAATGTAATAGTATGTTTAAATAAGAACATATATAGGCGGTAGAAATCGTTACATTTGTCTTCCCTGTTGTTTTCAATTATGCAGATAAGTAGATTTTAATTATATTCGGTAAAATCTATTTAGAATGTATTAATAAGTAATAGTGTTTTATGTAATTCTGCATTGATTCTTTTTATCATGCCTCTTTTTCCTACCGATGGTTGATCCTTCTTATTAGCTTTTAAATAAGCTAGGAAATTTCTGTTTTTATAGCTTTTAGCCGCTCATCTCGCCAAGAATATGGGGCAGCAGATCCTGGATTTACAATGAGAAGAAAGATGGAACATTTACGGGAAGAAAGAGAGCAAATACGACAACTTCGCAATGTGAGTCAGATTGACCTTTCAGATCTGCTTTGAATGGGTTTAACTTGAAAAATTAATAATTTATATATGGGTTTTCTTTTCAATGCTCTTTAAAATTTTGGATTGTATCATGATTTACAATATAAATATATAAGACATTTAGGTAGACTATCTGTGATTTATACCCATTTCTTTGTAGAATCTCGAATCCAAGTTGAAAGTAATTTTGCCTGATGACATTGGAGCTGCACTGATGGATGGGGTTGTTCTTTGCCATTTAGCCAATCATATAAGGCCACGCTCCGTAGCTAGTATTCATGTGCCATCACCAGCTGTGGTAAGATTTGTCTACAATTTTTAGTTCTCTAAAGGAAGATAAATATGCCTGAAAATACACTTTTTTTTTCTTACTTTACAGCCTAAACTGAGCATGGCAAAATGTCGAAGAAATGTAGAAAATTTTCTTGATGCTTGTAAAAAGTTGGGTGTTTCACAGGTAATTGTTTTTTTTTTCTAATAAAATAATCATTTAAATATTAATTTATTACATGCGTACTGGGGTTCTTATTCTTCACAATAGGAATGAATATTGCTCTTTAATCATGAAAATGATTACCTTCCATTGGTACCTTCTACTGAGTTCCAGCTTTAACTATAGCAGCTCTCTAATGAATGTTTTAAAGCTGCTTTGAAAGTCATTTAGAAAACAGCTGCATATATGGGAAAATTGACTCATCATATACATCATTGAATAAAAGTAACTTAGTGGCCATATTACAATTTGGTTTTGATTATTGCTGCTATCATTTTTCCTGCTGGAGGACATTTGGACTCCTTTGCACAATAACAGACTCTGATTGGAAGATCTGTATTCAAGGTGAACAGCGTTTTTATTTAAAAAAAATTTTTTATTGATTTTAGAGAGAGAGGAAGGGAAAGGGATAGAGTGATAAAAACATCGATGAATGAGAAACATTAATCAACTGCTTCTTTTATGCCCCCTACTGGTGATTGAGCCCATAACTCAGGCATGTGCCCTGACTGGGAATCCAACTAGTGTCCTCTTGGTTCATGGGTCAATTCTCCACCACTGAACCACACCAGCCAGGCAAGGTGAACAATGTTTTAAACTTTATTTAGAATGTCTAGTTGGAAATCTTAGTAACACTATGATAATTTCTCACTGGACGAAATTTGTAGGAATTGGCTTATGTTTTACGTAATAGTTGCAATACTATAAAGTTAACAAAGCTATAATGAAAATGAATAAGCAAAATATTGTTTTTTGGAAAATCTGATAAGCCTAATGTCAACATGACTGACTTTTGAGAGGACATGACATTGTTAGCAGATCACAATCTAGTTGTGCTTTTTAAAATTTAACTTTTAAAATTATTCTTATTGAGACATAACTGACATATAATAAATGTGTAAGCTTAAGATTTATAATGTGTTTATTTGATACACTTATATAATGAGTTGGGCTTGTTAAGCTCTCTTTTCAACATTGTCATTCAAATAGTCTAGTCTGTAGATTCCACTTTAACCTCTTTTCTCAAGTGAATAAATATAATTTATATGTAGAGAACCAGTTGAATTGCTATGTAATTTTGAAACTATATCCTATTCTCTTCTAATTATCTCTTCTCTGTGGTTGACATGTTTTAAAATTTTAATTCTTTTTTTTTTAATATATTTTATTAAGTTTTTACAGAGAGGAAAGGAGAGAGATAGAGAGCTAGAAACATCGATGAGAGAGAAACATCGACCAGCTGCCTCCTGCACACTCCCCACTGGGGATGTGCCCGCAACCCAGGTACATGCCCTTGACCGGAATCGAACCTGGGACCCTTCAGTCCGCAGGCCGACGCTCTATCCACTGAGCCAAACCGGTTTCGGCTAAAATTTTAATTCTTAACCATTTTTATTTTAGTTCTTTTTTTTTATATTTTATTGATTTTTTACAGAGAGGAAGGGAGAGAGATAGTTAGAAACATCGATGAGAGAGAAACATCGATCAGCTGCCTCCTGCACATCTCCTACTGGGGATGTGCCTGCAACCCAGGTACATGCCCTTCACCAGAATCGAACCTGGGACCCTTCAGTCCGCAGGCCGACACTCAATCCACTGAGCCAAACCGGTTTTGGCTAGTTCTTTCTTTTTTGCTGTTCTTCATCTCTTAGTGGAAAAATAAAAAATTAGGAAGGTTTTTTTTCCCCAAATAATATTGTATTATATAAATTTTTCTGTTTTTCCATTTTTGTTTTAAGACTTTTTCAGGGGAGGACTTCTCAATGAACATTTATTGAATGAGCGCATGTTTTCAAATGAGGAAAGTGAGGCACCAAGAGGTTAGGGAACTTGTCCATGGTCACACCATTAGTAAACACTGGAACCATGCTATGAACCCAGGTAGTCTAACTACAGAACCCACCGTCTTAACTTGGATACTTTTCCTTTACATGAAAGAAAAGCCAGTCCAACATATTACAGACACTTTCATGACACATTTGGCAAGGAGGGTACATGAAAAGGTCTTACAAATACTGTTCTCCTTAATGTACCATTGTCTTTTCTCTACACCTTGTTCTAGGGCAGTATTAGTGCCTCATCTATCCTCAACATAAGGACGGTGGGCTATGGAGGAATCAGTCAGTTCCCATTTTCTAAACACTCTAGTACAGGCAAGGGTTTATTTGCCATTTTTATGAATTCTTTTATGAAGTATTCTAATCTTTTGTCAATTCTTTAATTGGGTTGTTTTCTTATTGAGTTGGAGATTTCAAAGGCTTTTATCAGATGTATGATTTACATACTTTATATCTCAGTCTGTGGCTTGTCTTTTTTAAAAAAAATATGTTTTTATTGATTACAGAGAGAGAGAAACATTGATCAGCTGCCTCCTGCCTGCCCCACACTGGGGATTGAGCCCACCACCTGGGCATGTGCCTTGACCTGGAATCAAACCAGTGACTTCTTAGTGAATGGGATGATGCTCAATCCACTGAGCCACATTGGCCTGGCTGGCTTGTTATTTTATTCTTATGTAGTATCTTTCGAAGAACAGCTTTAAGTATTTTTGATGTAAAATTTATCATGGTGTCAAACTAAAGAAATCTTTGCATAATCAAAGTCACAAAGTTTTCCTCCTATGTTTATTTTTAGAAGTTTTATAATCATAGATTTTACATTTAGGTCTATGATCAAATTTCAATTTCTTTAATAGACATAGAGCTATTCTGTTTTTTTTTTTTCTTATTTCTTCTTGCATGAACTTTGGTGAACTCTGGTCTTTCAAAGAAATTGTCCATTTCATCTAGTTTGCCAAACTTATTTTAAAGTTATTTATTACTTTAATATTTATGGAATCTCTGTTTTCTTATTTCTGATATTGGAAATTTGTGTATTTTCTCTTTTTTTCTGACTAATCTGTCTAGAGGTGTGTTGATTTAAAAAAATCTTCTGTATTTGGCTTTATTGACTTGTTTCCTATTATTTTCTGTTTATTTTTTTCTCTCATCTTTATTCTTTCTTTCTTTCTACTTGCCATTAGTTTAATGTGCTCTTTTCTACTTTCTAAGGTGGGAGCTAAAGTCATTGATTTTGAAACCTATTTTCTTCTCTAATATATACTTCAGTGGTTATTTGAATAAATAAGCAAAGTATTAGGAGAACAACTAATGCTGCAGTGAAAATGGAGATAAAAAAGATAGTTTTTGAGAACTCTTGACAAATGGAATATTACAATAGTATTTGGTGAATGGTTATTGGAGTAAAGAAGAAAGAGAAGACTTATGGTTCTCAGGTTTATGTTAAGAGAGATTAAACAGTATATTATTCACAGGTATAGATGGATAAGTTAATTTAGTGAGGAAGTAGTTCTGTTATGGACACGTTAATTTTGATATGTCTGTTGACATCCATTTGACTGTATCAAGTGACATTTGTATCTGCAGTTCAATAGAGAGATCTTGGCAGAAAGTACATTTTTTAAAATAATCAGGATGGAGGATATAGTTGTTATTTTTCAGGAATAGGGGTCCAATCCTGCCAAGGTTTCTAGTATTTCAAGAAACACTGGATTTTTTTTTAAATGGACAACTAAAATACAGAACAACTATCATTCAGAACCACTTGAAATCTGGCTGAATGGAAGTCCTACAACTAGAGAAGTAAAGAAGAAAGCATATTGAGACTGGTAGGAGGGGCAGAGGCATGGAATGAGCTGGTCCGACACCCACATGTGGTAATTTTTAAACTGGGAGAGAGATACCTTGACTGTGGAGGTCTCCCGTAAGAAGAAAAGGGTCCCACCCCGACACCAGACCCCCAGCCCAGGGTTCCAGAGCTGGAAAGAGAAGTCTCCGTAACTTGGGGCTGTAAAAACTAGCAGGGACTGTGGTTAAGTGATTTGGTGGAGACCCAGGCAGTTCCTCTTAAAGGGCCGGTACACTGACTTACTTGCACTTGATTGCTCTGGGATCCAGCACTGGGGCAACAGCTTGGTGGCAGGGGAGGGAGGAGGAGGGTATCAAGGACATACGTGGAGGAACTGGATTGTCTGGCATCAGAGCAAGAATTTGGGGGCAGCTTTCTCCCAGACAGTGGTGCTCGCAGGGGTCATTGTTCCTATGCTTCGACCTCCCCCATTGTAGAGCTGACTGGCAGCCATATCTGAGTTTCCATGAGCCTGGCTCACACTGTTCACTCCACCCTGGTGATTCCCTGAGACTCTGCCCCATCCAATTTGAAGCTCCACTCAAGCTTTTCCATATGAATAGCCTTTTCTGGCTTAGGCTTCATATTTTGCTAAAATCTGTCAAACAAGCAGCAGCTGGTGTCAGTGTGCCCCATACTTATCAATAAGAAGCCCAAGACCTGGCACTACCATCAGCCTGCCCTGCTTCACAGCTTGGCTGCACCTGGGCACTTCGAAGCCCAATACAAGTAGCAGCCATCTGCAGATAGCCTTGTATCTCCTGCTGGGTGGCCCCAAGCAGTGGCTGACTTTGCACCTCCCGGGGTGCTCCAGAGCCAGTGCACCCGGTGGACAGCTTCAGACCATACCAGATTATAACTCTGCACATTCACAAGCAACACACTCAAGGAGCAGACTTAGTGAGCACCAAAGCCCCACTGAAGCAAGTCCTGCTTCATAGGAGTGTCTCCTGAACAGCAGCTCTTCCACTGTAGTAGTAGCTGGTCCTCACAGCCAATTGGCCTGGGGGTCAATTCCTCCCAGTGACACCAACAGCAGTCAAAGCTCAACTATAAGACTGCACACATCCCACACAGGGGAGCACTTAAAGTGCCCAGCTCAGGTGACTGGGGAGGCTGAGCCACTGGGCACTACAGGACACCTATTACACAAGGCTACTCTGTCAATCCAAGAGATATAGCAGCTCTACCTAATAAGTAGAAACAAACACAGGGAAGCAGCCAGAATGTGGAGATAAAGAAACATGTCACAAATGAAAGAACAGAAGAAATCTCCAGAAAAATGAGCTAAATGAAATGGAAGCTAGCAAATTACTGGATGCAGAGTTCAAAACAATGGTTATGAAGTTGCTCAAAGAACTTAATGAAAGCTTCAAGGGACTTAGTGAGACTTTCAGGGATCTTATTGAGAATTTCAAACACATGAAAAAGAACCAGTCAGAAATGAAGGAGATAAATGAACCAAAATGAAGAATAAATTACAGGAAATCAACAGTAGAGGATGAAGAGAAAAGCAGTTAATTACCTACAAGGGAGTGCCCATATGACTGTCAGCTGATTTCTCAACAGAAACTATGCAGGACAGAAGGGAGTGGCAAGAAATATTCAAAGTGATGAATAGCAAGGACTTACAACCAAGATTACTCAGCAAAGCTATCATTTAGAATTCAAGGTCAGATAAAGAGCTTCCCAGATAAGAAAAAGCTAAAGGAGTTCATCACCACCAAACCAGTATTACATGAAATGTTGAAGGGTATTCTTTAAGAAGAGGAAGAGGAAGAAGACAAAAAATATGAACAATAAAATGGCATTAAATACATATATATCCACAATTGTATCTAAAAATCAAAATAAATGAACAAGGAATCTAAACAAAATTACCTGCCCTAGCTGGTTTGGCTCAGTGGTTAGAGTATCAGCATATGGACTGAAGGGTCCCGATTTCAGTTCCAGTCAAGGACACATGCCCAGGTTGTAGGCCCAATCCCCAGTAGGGGGCGTGCAGGAGTCAGCCAATCAATGATTCTCTCATGTCATTGATTTTTCTATCTCTCTCTCCTTCTCCCTTCCTCTCTGAATTCAATAAAAATATTTTTTTAAAAAAATAAATGAACAAAATAAAGTGATAGTAAAATAGAACCAGAGACATGGAAACATGGAACAGACTGAAGAATCTCCGAGGGAAGGGGAGGTAAGGGGATGGGAAGATATTAACCAAATCCTGTATAATAAAATCCTAATATGCAAATTGAGCAAACTACAGAATGACCAGTCACTATGATGCACACTGACCACCAGGAGGCAGACACTCAATGCAGGAGCTGCCCCCTGGTGGTTCATGCGCGCCCACAGGGGGAACACCGCTGTAGGCAGGTGGTAAGGAGCAAGGGGTCCCGGACTGTGAGAGCCCTGTATTGTGAGAGGGATGTCTGACTGCGAGAGGGTGCAGGCCAGGCTTAGGGACACCCGTCCCCCACCCCCCAGTGCACAAAATTTGTGCACTGGGCCTCTAATATCTTATGTGCATATTACCTATGGACAGAGACAATAGGGTGGGGAAGGCCTGGGGCGGGGTGAAAACTGGATGGAGAGGTATAATGGGGGGGGGGGAAGGGTGACATCTGTAATACTCTCAACAATAAAGACTTTTTTAAAAAAAAATGTGTTTGCAGGTTTGTAAAACACTGTCCCACCCAACTAAAACACAGTTATGAACTAGATGGGGCCCATAGCTGGTCTGTCTGCCACTCATTCTGTTCATTACTCACTTGTTTTCCTGAGGTGAAAGATGTCCCAACTGAAGCAGTGGACTGCATTGTTTTTTTAAAAATAGCTACCAAATTTATTTGATGCTGTACACATACATATAAACCAGTTAATCCCTGCAGTTTTGATAGTGCTTTGGCAATACCATGGAGAGGACATAGTGTAAAATGAGAAGAGGGTGAACACAGAACCCTTGGAAAACCTTAGGAAGTTAGAAGAGGATCAGTGAAGGCTAATGAAACCTAATACAAAGTTGTCTCTAAACTTATAGAGTTGTGAAGATCAGATGACACATATGATGTGCTTAGAAGAGGAGGCAGTTGTTATTTTTCAAATTCTAGACTATTGCAACTAAGAAGCAACACAGCATCACTAGAAGCTGGAGGGAAGTACCCTTAAGCCAAGAAAAGTACTGAAGTGCTATATATATCAGATACCATGGACCTCAGAACTGGTAGAACCAGAGTGACCAATTTTGTACAAGACTGAACAGTTTACAGAGTGCCTCCCCATACTGACTGTTCTGTTTGTTTGTCACACAGTTCTATCTTCAGGATAAAGAAACTGAATCTCAAGAAATTTTAATACTTCAGATTATGTGGCCCATCTCCTGGCTGGAAATGTAGTGTTCTTTCTACTCCAACACAAGAGCTTAGAAAACATTTTAGCATGATCATCTCACTTTAAAATACTTGTTCAGGTGGATAAGATTAACAGGTCAAATACAGCCCATAAAATATAATATAATCCCATACCATAAAAGTCTACTTTTAAACACAGATATTTTAGATTAGAATTGTGTGCTCTGTGCTTGAAGTTTTATAGAAAGCATGTTTTAAAAATCCAATTTTGACTAATCTAGGCTCTACTGCACTATTTAAAAAAAATTTGTTCAGATACCACTTATTTTGTTTTTCAGGAAAGACTCTGTTTGCCTCATCATATTTTGGAAGAAAGAGGTCTTGTGAAAGTTGGTGTCACAGTTCAGGCTCTTCTTGAATTACCTACAACCAAGGCATCTCAGCTTTCTATAGCTTAATATAACATTTAAAAGTCATAAGTGTATAATTTCATTTATTTGAAGTTATTTCAAATATCTCAAATTCATGAATAAGACTGTCTAATTAAAAATTTATTAGATCAAGCCTTAGTTTAAAAAATTTTGTTAAATTAAAAAATCAAATTGATGCTAAATTTAAAATATGATTTCAATTTAACAATTCCATTAGGTTTACTTTTTTAATGTAGCATACATACCAGTTAACGTCTGGATAAGGTAATCTTTTTTTTTTTTTTTTTTTTTTTACCGATTTAAGCAATTCGACATTTGAGTTATTTAATACACTTCTAACTCTAGTTTATATACAATTTCTTTAATCTTTGGTCTTAGTTTTCTAGAAAAAATGAGTAGAGAATACAGAATTACGACTTTATATTAAATTCTTTTAGTATTATAGGTTGTTGCCAAAATATTTTCAGTTGTACTGTAGATTGTTTACATGTGAAGTGCCTGTGTAATTGATGACTCTTTTATAGTCTTAAACATTTTTGCAATTTCTTTTTATGTATTAATGGAATCAGTGAAACTTTAAAATATTTTAGTAGATTTTGTAGTGTCAGTAATATGTGAGGATTTAAATGTGCCTCACATTGTGATATTTGTGTTTTTTATTTAGTCCATTGCAATTTTCCTTAAATTGGTTATTTCATGTTGTCAAAAAGCAATATTAATATGCTTAATTTATGCTATTTAATTTTGCAAAACTTAATCATCTTTTAAAATGTATTGTTTGAAGAGTATTTTATTTCTGTATTGAAAATGTTACACAAAGCAGTAAGCTTTTTGAGAACTAGCAAAGTACTAATTATCAAGTACATTTTTATAAAACTGCCAAAGTTTGGGTTTATATCTTGACTTTTAAGAACATTACATCAGTGTGCTGCTTTTAGTTATATTCAGATTCAGAGAGCAACACTTGAGGAATAGGTTTATATTCAAAATCTGGCCATATGTGGAGCCTCTAAATGTTATGATCCTCAACTAACATGATGTTGAATTAAACACAGACCATTCCATGAATATTTTCATAAGTGTACTGTTACATAAAGTCTTTGTTTAATTTTGAGTTGGATAAATTTACTTTGGTAGTAGTGCAGGAATTTTTCAAAAACATTACTGTGATGAATAACTGTTTCCTATAGAAGAACCTTAGTATAATTACTTTTATAGTAGCCAAGCAAGTATCATATCTTAAATATGTGATTATTTGCACTTGTTACCTCCTAAAATGTATGCAACTTATTAAAAATGTTGGCCTGAGTGTTTCAGAGGGTATATAGAAAAGACAAAAACTATTGTGCCAAATGGTTTAATAAGGGCTGATTTAGAAACAACTCTAATATTTTGAATCAGTTGGCATGAAGCCATATAATTAAAATTTAGCTTTAGCACATAGATGTGTTTTTTTTACATTCCCCAAGTATCACATTGAAGTGTTTAAATAATTTAAAGGTTCCTATGACTATATGGTTTAAAATTAAATTAGTTATTACTTTCAGTTGGATCTAAAAAAAAAACCTTCATTGACATAATCTCCCTAGTGAAAATTTGAGTAATAAAGGTAAAAAATGACAAATGAATGCTTCAGTTGTTAGTTTCTATTGTATAAATTTGATAATGCTACAAATAAAATGACCATTAAAAGCTAAAGCAATCATTCGTACTGCTTTCATAGTTATGCTATAGGATTCTTCTTATTAAGCAATCTAGATTTTAATTGTTTTATAAGTATTTTCCTGTTTCATTGTCATTGAAATATTAGTGAAATTATAGGCCATGTCCTTATTGCATTTCACTTACGTGTCAATTAATTTTTGCTTTAAAGAGAAACTACCCTAGAACCCCACTGTAGCATTTTTTACTACAGAGCAAAATTCTACCTAGAATGGGTCCATCTGAAGTCCATTCCATGGAAGTTTATTTACTATAGTGCCAAAAGGCAGCACCACCTCTAAGGCAGTTTCACAGCCTAGTACCCAAGGACACATTGTATCAAGGCTTTGATGTATTTTTTTTTAGTAGCTTTTTGAATAATTGTAAATTTTTTATGGTCATTATATATTTACTTCATCAGTTTTGAATTGAGAATGATTATCATTATTTGAATTGGATATGTGATTTGAAGAGGGTTAAATAATCAAACAAATATTTTATTAGGCCCTAAAAATGCAGTACATGGCTACTTCTGCTAAATTTTATTACTGTATGGCACAAGAAAGAAGTGATGTTGGATAAGTTAGAATTGAAATAAAGAGTGAAAATGCATTACCATTTGTTTAATAGTTATCTTTACAGAATACTAGTTTGTTGACTTTTCTAACAGAATTTTTTGAAGAATTCAGAAATGTTTGTATTGGTCACAGATCTATCATGACTGATTTTTTCTGATGCATTTAAAGTAAATGGAACCCTAAATGTATAATACCGATGCAAACTGTGGATAAATAAAGTTGAATGAAAAAATTCATTTGTTTTATCTCTCTCTCTACCTTTTCTCTCAACATAACAGCATCCATTTTTGTAGGTATTTGATAGCTTGTGTCTATGTTCTCTAGTAAGGAAAACTAGACTTCAACATGATATTCAAAGTAAGTTGTTTAAGAGTCTAGGTTCATTTATATCATGTTATTTTTAGTAGGTAACATTTTATTTAGAAAGCAATAATTTTCTTGGATATCTTTTCAAAATAATAACACCTTTACTTAAGATAGAATCTTTATATAACATAAATAGTTTAATAAAAGGTAGGATAGGTCAAATTGTGATTATTTTTATTATAGATTTTAATGTGAGGTATATAATTGAATTACCCTTAAGTTATTTGATTAAAAGCTTAATCTTTAATTTTCAAAATCTAATTTTTAAGTAATCCACATATTAAAATGACTTTTTTTCATAGTTGTTATCTTAAAAGTAGAAAGTTATTCAGGTAAATATTATTAAATATAATATTGCCTCTGTTTTATAGTTTTACCCTGAATCTCAGATTTAAAGTATTACTTATATAAACAAATATTTGGCATTAAATTGTTTGAAAACTATTCTAAGTGTATCATAGAATTTTGAATTGTCTTATGCTGATCCTGATGGTCTAATGACCAACTTAATAAGGCTTTGTGGTGGTTCAAGCATTAATATCAATTTACTGTACAATAATAGTTCAATATTTTAGGTGATGCTTCAAGGTTTTTACAAAAGATACTTGCCCGGCTGGCATGACTCAGTAGTTGAGCATCAACCTATGAACCGGGCTCTCATGGTTCCATTCCCAGTCAGAGCACATGCCCAGGTTGCGGGCTCATTCCCCAGTGAGGGAGGTGCAGGAGGCAGCTGATCATCATTGATGTTTCTATTTCTCTCTCCTTGTCCCTTCCTCTCTAAAATCAATCAATGGATTTTAGAAGCTACTTAAATTTTTTTCCATAGGTTTCTTTTCTGAAATGTGTTTATTTGCTTTAGTAAATGTTGATGTTATACATGGAATGGTCCTAAGGTTCTCAAGAACTTATCCCAGTGTCCAGAGCACTCCAAGGAACTGAGTTCCATTTGATACATTACTGTATATTAGATTAATCTGAAAATGTCCAGTATCTTCTGTTCCTTAGGTATGATCTCTATTCCTGCATTTTAAAACATTTTTGAAAGTCTGTGTGCTTATGGTGTTTAAATAGCTTGGATTTTCAACAAGTAGGTGTGTGTGTGTGTGTGTGTGTGTGTGTGTGTGTGTGTGTGTATGTGTGTAATGCAAGCCTCCAGCTGTTTTAGCAAAGGAGAGTCTTACTGTATTGGAAAACCAGAGTTTAGGAGTTATGATAATGCTGGCAAGAGTAGTTTAAGATGGAAAGTTGTTGATTGAATCCTTTAAAAGATACCAAAATTTGTTAAAAAGAGAAGTTTCTTTAAAATGTGATTTTTTTTTAAATTCTAAAGAAATTGCATACTATTTTCTCAGACTATAAAATACATAATTTGAATACATGGCTATTTAAGACTAGTAGCCCGGTGCACAAATTTGTGCACATTAAAAGGGAATTAATTAGCAGAGATATTTTAATATTGCTATTTGCCCTTTCTCTATCATAGAAGTGTGAGAGATGAAAGGAAATTAGTAAAATGTATATGAAAATAATATATAAATTTATTAATAAATAAACAGTAACAAAAGGATATAACAACAGAGGCATGTTATAAAAACTACAAAAACATGATATAAAAAACAAAAACATGATATAAAAACAACAAAAACATGATACAAAAACAACAGTGATGCAAACAATGACTGATAAAGTGATTAAACTTTTTCTAATATCTCCCTGTACACCATGTTAAGAGTGAAAACACTTTCAGAGTGCTTGACTAATTTCCCTTGTGATGAAGTATTTAGAACTTTAACTGTAACGTCACATGCTCTTCAAACTCGAGAGAAAGCAACATATAATTGACAATGTGTGAAAATGGGTTCAGGTAGGAATATTTCTACTCTGTCTGGAGTTTGTCCTTGTGATTTATTAATAGTCAACACGAATGCTGGCATCACGGGAAACCATCGTCGAATCAATTTAAATGGCAGGCCAGTGTCAGATGGGGACAAATTAATTCTTGGAATCAGAACAACCTCTCCCTCTGCAGATCCTGTTAATACTTCAGCTTCGATAATATTAGGTTGTAATCTTCTGATAATAAATCTGGTACCATTACAAAGACCCCATTTACTATTGATATTTCTCAATAGCATGATGATTGCACCCACTTTCAATTTTAATTTATGATACAGCATTCCCGAAGGAGTAATACTATTAAGAAATTCAATGGGAAAATTTTCCTTTTCAGCATCAACTGTGGAATCAATGGAATCATCACTCAAATATGTGTGAAAATCTCCATTGAGTATATCCAAAATTTCTTCATTTAATTTTTGAACATGCTCATTTTTTGGACAAAGAATTGCACATTTAGATATATTTTTAATATTATCTATAGATACAGTATTTCCAAAGGTAGCTCAATAATAGATCCATTACAAATCATTTCACAGGGGATTTCAATAGTATCCATTCCTAAATGAAAAATGTTATCAAGTTTGCCATCTCCAAGTTTTACTAACCATTCACTATAAGCAGAATCCTCTGATCTCATATTTGTTGTACGAGACAACTTTCTGAAACATCTCCAAACATTGCAGTACTTTAAACTCGTTTGCACTATGGCCGATCACATAGCATGCGGTACAATACTGAGACATTGTTGAAAATCTCCTCCAAGAAGGAGAACTTTCCCACCAAATACAACATTCAAATTCAAAATTTCTCTTAGTAATCTGTCTATGGTGTTTATAGCATGACTGGATGCCATGGTGCATTCATCAATAATGAGAAGTTGGGCCTTTTTAATAGTTTTAGCAACTTCACTCTTTATATTGAGTCTAGAAATTGAAGTTTCATTTAATGGAATTGGTAATTTATATTGGGAAAGAAAGGTGCTTCCACTGAGAAGTAAATTTGCAGCAATTCCTGTAGACACTATGGGTAAAACAGTACCAACACGACCTCTAATATAATGTATTAAAACTATACAGATATGCAGGTGAATAGGATTCTTAGCTGGCAGGCCCCTGATAGCAAGCTGGCCACCTGTGGATTCCGTGAGGAATGGGGCTCCCTCCTCCCTCCTGTTAGGGTCTGCGGTGCATGTGAATGGGGTTCCTGGCTAGCAGGCCACTGACAGCAATCTATCCAACAGCAGATTCTATGAAGAATGGGGCTGCCTCCTCCCTACTGTCAGGGTCTGGTTTGAAGGCCAGACTCAGTACTTCCACGATCTGCTCTGAGAACGAGTTCCTGCCTGAAACTTCACCCTCCGGGAAACAGCTGGGGGAGGGCGAAGCCATTTCCAAGACAACCCCTGCTGGACTGACTTCCTTTCAGTTGGTGCGCTTCTGGCCGTGATGTTACACCCAGGGTTTTTATATAAGTAGATTAGAAAAAATAAATTCATTTTTTACTGTAAATCATTAATATGTGTCAAGTATCTGCATAAATGAGACATGGATTAGGTATGTACATATATAAATACATAGATTTTTCAAATAGCAAATTGAATTTTCTAAAACTGTTAAAATATCTCCATCACCTCTAATGCAAAGAAATACAAAGTAATGCTGTATAGCTTAGGAAGTAGTAATAAAAATTATACCCTAGAGTAGTGATATATATATATATATATATATCAATACCAATTGATTGAGTAGTTTAAGGGTGGGGTTTGAGAAGGACAGATGTTCTTTGAATGTTTGGTAAAATTCATCTGTGAATTTGAAGCCATCCAGTACAAAACTCCTGTTTGTTTGAGTCTTTTTCCATAACTGATCCGATTTCAGCTGTAATTTGTCTACTCAGATTTTGTTTCTTCTTGATTTCATTTTGTAAGATTGTATGTTTCTAGGAATTTATTCATTTCTTTTAGATTGTCCAGTTTGTTCATAATATTTTCTTAGGATCCTTTGTATTTCCGTGGTGTCGGCTGTTACTTCTCCTCTTTCGTTTCTGACTGTATTTATTCAGTCTTTTCTATTTTTCTCTTTTATTGTTGACAGTATTATAGATGACCTTCATTAGCCCCCCATTTGCCCACCACCACCCAACCCCCACCCTACCCTAGGCCTGCACCACACAATTTCTGTATCCATGAATTATGCATATATATATTCTTTGGTTAATCTCTTCCCATTCCCCACAACCCCCCTCCCCTCTGAGATATATCAGTCTGTTCCATGCACCCATGTCTTTGGACCTATTTTGTTTGTCAGCTTATTTTAGTCATTAGACTCCACCTATAAGTTAGATCATGTGATATTTGTCTTTCTCTGACTGGCTTATTTTGCTTAGCATGATGCTCTCCAGTTCTATTCATGCTGCCACAAAGAGTAACACATCCTTCTTTTTTATAGACACATAGTATTCCATTGTGTAAATGTCCCACAGCTTTTAATCCACTCACCTACTGGTGGGCACTTGGGCTGTTTCCAGATCTTAGCTATTATAAATAACACTGCTATTAACATAGGGGTACATACATTCTTTCTGATTGGTGTTTTGGGATTTTTAGGATGTATTCCAAGAAGTGGGATGGCTGGATCAAAGGACAGTTCCATTTTTAATTTTTTGAGGAAACTCCATGATGTTTTCTACTGTAGCTACACCAATCTGCATTCCCACCAGCAGTGCACAAAGGTTCCTTTTCCTCCACAACCTTGCCAGCATTTGTTGTTTATTGATTTATTGATGGTAGCCATTCTTGCAGGTCTGAGGTGATGATACCTCATTGTAGTTTTACTTGGTATCTCTCTGATGGTTAGCGATGTTGAGGATTTTTTTCATATATCTCTTGGCCATCTGTATGTACTCTTTGGAGAAGTGCCTATTCAGGTGCACATTTTTTAATTGGATTGTTTTTTTTCCCTGGTGTTGAATTGTGTAAGTCCTTTATATATTTTTGAAATTAACCCCTTATCCAATGTATCATTGGTGAATATGTTCTCTCATCCAGTGGGTTCCCTTTTAATTTTGTTGATGGATTTCTTTTGCTGTGCAGAAGCTTTTTAGTTTGGTATACTCCCATTTGTTTACTTTTTTTCTTTTATTCTCTTCCCCTAAAAGATGTATCAATTGGCAAAGACACTGCTACGTGAGATGTCTGAGATTTTATTGCCTATGTTTTCTTCTAAGATTTTAATGGTTTCACAATTTAATTCAAGTCTTTTGTCCATTTTGAGTTTATTTTTGTATATGGTATAAGTTGGTAGTCTAGTTTTATTCATTTTTTTGCATGTACCTGTCCAATTTTTCCAATACCATTTGTTGAACAGATTTTCTTTACTCCATTGTATGCTCTTGCCTCCTTTGTCAAATATTAATTGACCATAATGGCATGGGTTGATTTGTGCAGCCTCTGTTCTATTCCATTATTCTATGTGCCTGTTATTGTGCCAGTACCAGGTTGTTTTGATTATAATGGTTTTGTAGTATAGTTTGATGTTAGTATTGTGATCCCTCAAACTTTGTTCTTCTTTTCAAGATTGCTGAGGCTATTAGGGATCTTCTTTGGTTCCATATAAATTTTTGAAATGTTTTTCTAGATCTGTGAAATATGCCATTGGTATTTTAACAGGAATTGTGTTGAATCTATAGATTGCTTTGGGTAGTATGGACACTTTAATGATGTTAATTCTTCCTATCTATAAACGCGGTATATGCTTCCTCTTGTTTGTATCTTCCTCTATGTATGTTTTTCAATGTCCTGCAGTTTTCTGAGTACAGGTCTTTTCCTCTTTGGTTAAGTTTATTTTTAGTTATCCCATTTATTGTTGTTGCAATGGTAAATGGAATTGTTTTGTATGTGCATGTGTGGTGTTTTTCTTAAAATTTTTCTTTCTCATAGTTCATTATTGGTGTGTAATAATGCCATCGATTATTGGATGTCAATTTTGTTCTGCTACTTTGCTGAATTCATATATAAAATCTAGTTGGTTTTTTTTGGTGGAGTTTTAAGGGTTTTCTATGTACAATATCATGTCATCTACGAATAATGATAGTTTTACTTCCTCCTTTCCATTTTGGATGTCTTATATATTTTTTTCATGTCTGATTGCTGTGGCTAGGACTTCCGGTACTATGTTGAACAGGTGTGGTGAAAATAGGCATCCCTATCTTGTTCCTGATCTTAAGGGACATGCTTTTAGTCTTTGCCCATTGAATATGGTTTTGGCTGTAGGTTTGTCATATATGGCCTTTATTATGTTGAGGTATGATCCCTCTGTTCCCACTTTGCTAAGAGTTTTTATAAAACATGGGTGTTGGATTTTGTCAAATGTTTTTTTTCTGCATCTCTTGATATGATCATGTGATTTTGGTCTTTCAGTTTGTTTATGTAATGTATCACATTTCCTGATTTGTGAATATCGTACCAGCCTTACATCCCTGGAATAAATCCCACTTGATCATTGTTCATGATCTTTATAATGTATTGCTGGATCTGATTTGCTAATATGTCGTTCAGGATTTTACTATCTATGTTCATTATGGATATTGGCCTATACTTTTATTTGTGGTGTCTTTATCTGGCTTTGGAATTAGAATAATGCTGGCCTTATAAATATAACTTGGAAGTGTTCCTTCCTCTTGGATTTTTTTGGAATAGTTTGAGGAGAAATGATGTTAGTTTTTTTGAATGTCTGGTAAAACTTGCCTGTGAAGCCATCCAGTCCAAGTCTTTTGTTTGCTATTAGTTTTTTTATTATTACTGCTTCTTTTTTATTAGTTACCATCAGTCTATTCAGGTTTTCTGATTCTTTCTGAATGATTTTTGAAAGGTTGTATGTTTTAGGAATCTGTCCTTTTCTTCTAGATTGTCCAATTCTTTGTCATAGTATTTTTCTACAATTCTTTGTATTTTTGTGATGTCAGTTGTTACTTTGCCTTTCATTTCTGATGTTACGTCTTTTCAAAAATACTTTTTATTGATTTCAGAGAGGAAGGGAGAAGGAGAGAGAGATAGAAATATCAATGATGAGAGAAAAACATTGATTGGCTGCCTCCTGCACGCCCCACACTGGGGATTGAGCCCACAACCTGGGCATGTACCCTGACCAGGAATCGAACCTAGGTCATAGGTCGACACTCAATCACTGAGCCACACCAGCTGGACTCTGGTGTTATTAATTTGCATCCTCACTCTTTGTTTCTGGATGAGTCTACAGCTTTATCAAACTTGTTTATCTTTTCAAAGAACCACTTTTTAGTTTCATTGATCTTTTTTTTCTTTAGTTTCTATGTGATTTATTTTCACGCTGATCTTTATTATTTCCTTTCTGCTACTTTGTGCTATTCTTGTTATTCTCTTTCTAATTTCTTTAGTTGTAGAGTTGTATTTTTTTTATTTGAGCTTTTTCTTGTTTCTTGAGGTTGGCCTGCAATGCTATGAACTTCCCTCTCAGGATTTCTTTTGATGTGTTCCATAGATTTGGGGTTGTGTGTTCATTTTCATTTGTTTCCAGGAAGTTTTTTTTATTTATCCCTTAATCTAATTGGTAACCCATTCATTATTTAATAACATGCCTTTTAGCTTCCATGTGTTTGAAAATTTTTGAGTGTTTTTATTGTAGTTGATTTCTCACTTCATGCCATTGTGATTCGAGATGATGCTTGATATGATTTCAATCTTGAACTTGTTAATTCTCACTTTGTGTTCTAACATGTGGTGTATCTTTGAGAATGTTCCATGTGTACTTGAGAAAAATTCATGTTGTGCTGCTTTGGGATGAAATGTTCTGTAAATATCAATTAAATCCATCTGATCTAGTGTGTCGTTTAAGGTCGCTGTTTCCTTGTTGATTTTTTGTCTGGAAGATCTATGCAGTGATGTCAGTGAGTGTTAATGTCCCCTTCTCTTACTTTATTGCTATCAATCTCTCCCTTAAAGGTTTTTTTTTTTTTTTAATGTATTTCAGTGCTCCTATGTTGGGTGCATTTGTTATGTCCTCTTGTTGGACTGATCCCTTTAGTATTATGTAGTAACCTTCTCTGTCCTTTTTATGGCCTTTGGTTTGAAGTCTATTTTGTCTGATAAAAGTATTGCTATCCCGGCTTTTTGTTCGTTTACATTTGCATTGAAAAAATTTTTCCATCCCTTCACTTTTATCCTGTGTGAGTCTTTTGTTTAGAGGTGTGTCCCTTATAGACAGCATATATATATGGGTCATGTTTTCTTATCCATTCAGCTATCCTATGTCTTTTGATTGGAGCATTTAATCTATTTACATTTAAGCTTATTATTGATAGGTATTTATTGCCATTTTATTTATGCTTATGTTCATCTCTCTAGTTTTTCTTTTTCTTATAGTAGTTCCTTTAACATTTCTTGCAGTGCTGGTTTGGTGGTAAAAACCCCTTTAGCCTTTTATTTTTATTTTTTGTCTGGGAGCCTCTTTATTTCACCTTCAATTTTCAATGATAGCCCTGCTGGATAGAGTAGTCTTGGATTCAGACCCTTGCTTTTCATTACTTTGAATACTTCATGCCATTCCCTTCTGGTCTGTAGTGTTTCTGTTGTGAAATCAGTGGACAGCCTTATGGGAACTCCCTTGTAGGTATCTGTCTCTTTTTTATTAACCTTAAGATTTTCTCTTTGTCTTTAATGTTTGCCTTTTTAATTGCCATGTGTCTTTGGGTTCATCTGGATTGGACTCTCTGTGCTTCCTGCACTTATGTGAGTTTTTCCTTCACCAGTTTAGGGAAGTTTTCTGTCATTATTTCTTCAAACAGCTTCTCTATCCCTTGCTCACTTCTCTCTCACACTACCATCTCTATGATGAGGATGTTGTTACATTTCATATTTTCTCAAAATTCCCTTAAACTATCATCATGCTTTTAAATTATATTTTCTTTTTGTTTCTCTGATTGATTTTTTTTCCAACCTTGTCTTCTAATTCACTGATTCAGTCCTCTGCTTCCTCTAACCTACTGTTTATTCCATCCAGTGTATTCTTTTTTAAAATATGTTTTCATTGATTTTAGAGAGAAGGTAAGGAGAGGGATAGAGTGATAGAAACATAAATGAGAGAGAAACATTATTGATAGGCTACCTCATGTACACCACTCACTGTGGATTGAGCCCACAACCTGGGCATGTTCCCTGATCAGGAGTTGAACCAATGACCTCTTGATTCATGGGTTGATGTTCAACCATTGAGCAACACTGGCCAGGCTCCAGTGCATTCTTTATTTCAGCTATGTCCTTCTTCATTTCTAACTGATTTTCTTCATGATTTCTATGACCCTTTTCCTACTTTTGCACATTCTTAAACCATTACTTTTTACTCTGTTTCTGATCAATTCCTTGCCTCCATTTTCTGGAGATTCCTCCTGTCCTTTCATTTGGGGCCTGTTTCTTGTTATCTTAATTTTTGCTATTTCATTGTGATTGTTTCTGTGTACTGGTCTGTGTATTATATAGGATTGCTATGACTCCTAGCCTTGGTGGGGTGGCCTTTTGTAGTGGATGTCTTGTCAGACCCAGTGGTGTAGTCTCAATATGCTGAGCTGGGTGCTCTAGGAATGTTCCTTTTGTGGGTTATATGGGCCCCCTATTGAATTTGGATCTTGATTTCTATTGACCCTTTCATGGGTGGGCTTAATCCTCAGGCTGTCTGTGAGGCTCAATCCTAGCCATGCCATGTCAACTATTATACAGGTGCTGGCAGAGTAAAACAAGACAAAATAAGATCAAACAAAAGAACATGAAAAATAAACAACAGTTACAAAGGAATTTTTTAAAAGAATACTAAAGGAGAGGAGACTAAAAGAATTAGAGATGAAAATAAGAAAGGGAAAAAGAGAACATGAAAGAAAAGAAGGAAGAGAAATGAAAAAATACGAATAAAAAATAAAACAAAATAATAAATGAAATAATTTTAAAAAGTAATAATAAAATGTAGAATTGGAAAAGAAAAACAGAAAATATCTACACTAATAAAAGAGAAACAGGGTAATTGGTGTACGACTGCTACCCTTTTCATTGGCTAATCAGCGAGATATGCAAATTAACTGTCAGCCAAGATGGTGGCCGGCAGCCAGGCAGCTTGAAACTAACATGAGGCTTGCTTGCTTCAGTGACGGAGGAAACCAACGTTCCCCGCCTGCGCTGCAGGCCTCTGAGCCTGCAGTTTAAGAAACTCTGTAACAAATACCGCTGGACTTCAGCCAGCAGGATTGCAACATTATAAGCAAAGGCCAGAAACCTACTTTCAGCAGCGGAGGCCTAAGAGCTGGAGCCAAGCCTCAAAGCTAAAGCTGGCCCAGAAAAAAAAAGAAAAAAAAAAAGAAAAAAAGGAGCGGTTGGGAGCTTCAGTCACCCCCAGCCTGAAAACAGCCCTCAGCCCCTCACCCAGACTGGCCAGGCACCCCAGTGGGGACCCCCACCCTGAAGGGTGTGTGACCAGCTGCAAACAGCCATTATCCCCTCACCCAGGCTGGCCAGACACCCAAGTGGGGACCCCCACCCTGATCCAGGACACCCTTCAGGGCAAACCAGACAGCCCCTACCCATGCACCAGGCCTCTACCCTATATAGTAAAAGGATAATATGCCTCCCAGCACCGGGATTAGCAGAGCCGTGAGGACTCCCGGCACCGGGATCAGCGTGACAGGGGGCAGTGCCCAAACCCCCTGATTGCCCTGCGGCTCTGTGTGTGACAACGTGCGGCACCCCAACGGCCCCCCCCCCACGGGCCCTGCTCTGTGTGTGACAGGGTAGAGCCATAACCTCCCCATCGGCCCTGCCCTGAGTGTGAGAGTGGCGGCGCCCCAACCCCCTGATGGGCCCTGCTCTGTGCGTGACAGGGTACAGAGCCCCAACCCCCATGATGGGCCCTGCTCTGTGAGTGACAGAGGGCAGTGCCCCAACCCCCTGATTGGCCCTGCTCTGTGCATGACGGGGGATGGCGCCGCAACCTCCCCATCGACCCTGCCTTGAGTGTGACAGGGGACGGTGCCCCAACCCCCCAATTGGCCCTACCCTGATCATGACTGAGGGTGGCATCACAACCTCCCAATCTCCCTGCTCTGTGCATGACAGGGGGTGGCGCCCCAACTCCCCAATCCGCCCTGCTCTGAGCCCGACCAGGGGCTGCACCTAGGGATTGGGCCTGCCCTCTGCCACCCGGAAGCAGGCCTAAGCCAGCAGGTTGTTTTCTCCCGAGGAGTCCCAGACTACGAGAGGGCACAGGCCGGGCTGAGGGATCCCCCCTCCCACCCCCTCCCCCCCCCTCGAGTGCACAAATTTTTGTGCACCGGGCCTCTAGTATAAAATAATATAAAAATAAAGCTTAAAAACAAAAAGAATAAAAGAGAAAATAAGAGACATGAAGGAAAAAGAACAATAAAATGAAAAAAAGAAATATTAAAAGATTAAAAAGATAAATCAGTAAAAATATGTGGAGTTTGCCTCTACAGATTTTGGTACCTGCTGCAAGTACCTTTTGGGTCTGCTGTTTGTGGGGCTTGCTGGATTTTGCTCTGATACTGTTTGAGTCTGGCTTCTTGGTGTGTGGTCCTGGGCTTTCTGGAAGATTCTTTGGTGCAAGTCAATGTCAGTTGTAGGGGAGCAAAGGAGACTTGGTTGGAAAGTTTGTAAGGAGGAAATTCTGATGTAGGGGAGTTGGCTGAAGGTGGATCCCCTAGTTGTTCCTTGACCTTTCCAAATACGTCTGTGCATGTGCAGACCCTAAAGATTATGCTTAATTGTTAGGTGTCCTTGCTTAAAGGACACTGCAGATACATGTGTCCTCCCAAGATTACTTACCCTACTGATTGTACCTAAAAGATAAACTTTATCCCAAACTGCTGTTACAATAAAAGTCTAAAGAGGCAGGCAAACGAGGCTGTCTGGTTCCTTTAGCCAGGCAGTCCCTTAGCCCTCTCTTTTACAGCAAACCTGTGTCAGAGTAATCATTCATCTGTTGCTCAGGGTCTGCTGATCAGCCCTGGCAGTCAGTTGCTGTCCCTGCCTGTCCCTCAGCAACCTGCCAGAAGCACAGCCAGAGAGAACCCCAAGTAGTCTGGTAGGCATGGCCTCCATAGCCCAGAGGCTGGGTCTGCCTGGGTCTCCCATCTTGAATTTTCCTGATCGCAGCTGCTCTTCCTTCCACCATGGAACTGGGCTCTGCAGGGGTATCCTGGACCTGGCCAGGTGGTTTAAACAGACTCGCATTTGGGGTGATGCCCATAGATTGTAGAAGGGCGGGGTGTGCACTTCCACTCATTCCCAGGGCTACATGGGCTGAACTCACTGGGGAGATCAGATCTGTTTCCCCATAATCCGGCCGAAGGGCCCAGGACATGTCCATCCCTGGAGACATAGTTGCAATTCCTTAGCTCTGCTTGGTTCCCTGGCAACCCCTAGTCACCACACCAAGTAGGAGAGGATAAAAAAAAACAACCCCACTTGTCACTCTAGCTTTTCAGCCTATCCAGCCCAGGCTGGGTGGGTCCTCTGCCCAGGCTCTCACTGAGCCAAATGTCCCAGTCCTCCACACTATCAGACCTAGCCATGCTTGTGCTAATTTCCAGTTCATAGCCATTCCCTTTTGTCTTGGGTCGCAGCAGGACGGGGAATACCCAGCCATTCTACATGTAGGGGGAGTGTTGCCACCCATGCACTCGAGTTGGGCAAGATTGATCCTCTTTCCCAAGCCACACTTCCCAGCCCCCTTCTGAATGTCTACCCAAAGTTCTTCCAGAGAATAAAGGGCTCCTCATATTCACTGATGAGTGTACCAATCAAACCGCTCTACTGGCCTTGAGCTTTGCTACTGGTCCCTTCCACAGACACAGATTGGAGCGAACTTCCTAGGCTGCTGTTTTAACAAAGAAATTGCTCTTTGCCTGAAATGATGAAGTCTGAGATTCCCAGGTGGACCAAATCCCCACTGATTACCAAAGCCTGATGCTATGCTTGCTCTCCTTCTCTTTTCTGTTTTTCTGGATTGGGGATTCCTGTGTGGGGCTGAGACTCCATGCTCCCAGGGAGTGGGGGCTCCACTAATGCACTTTCTCTCAGGTTTCCCAGCCTCGCAGATGGGTGAGTTGGCTCACCCTCTCTGCATTCCCTGCCTACAGTACTTAAGATCAACTACAGTTCAGCTGGTTTTTCAAGCCAAATTCTCTGCAGTTATAGCAGCAAGTCCAGTCTGATGTTGGGAGCAAGTGGACTTGCTCCCAACAGCTACTCTGCAGCCATCTGGGAATTCCTCCCTCTATTTTTCTTGATGAGTCTGGTTAAAGGTTTGTCAATCTTGTTTATCTTTTTAAAGAACAGTTTTTGGTTTCATTGATCTTTTGTATTGATTTTTTTGGAAATTTTATTTATTTCCACAGTGATCGTTATTTTCTTTTTTCCACTAACTTTGGGTATTGTTCTTTCTTTACTTTAAGTGTAAAGTTAGATTGTTTATTTGAGATTTTTCTTGCTTCTTGAGGTAGGCCTGTAATTCTATAAATTTCTCACTTACAACTGCTTATGCTATGTCCTATAAATTTTGTATTATGGTGTTCCTATTTTAATTTGTCTCAAGGTTTCTTTGGATTACTTCCTTGATCTCATTGTTAACTCATTCATTGTTTAGTAACATGTTATTTAGCCTCCATGTTTTTGTGTACTTTTCAGGTTTTTTCTTGTGATTGTTTTCTAGTTTCATGCCATTATAGTCAGAGAAGATTCTTGATTGATTTCAATCATCTTAAATTTATAGACTTTTTTGTGTACTAACATGTGGTCTATCCTAGAAAATGTTCTATGTGCACTTTTAAAGAATGTATATTCTGATGCTTTTTGGGTGAAATGCTCTGAAAATATCAATTAAATACATCTGATCTGGGTCTAGTGTGTCAGTTAAGGCTGCTGTTTCCTTGTTGATTTTCTGTCTGGGATTTATTCATTGATGTCAATAGTGTTTTCAAATCCTGTATTATGACTGTATTATTGTCGATCTCTCCTTTTATGTCCATCAAGATTCGCTTTATATATTTAGGTGCTCCTATGTTAGGTACATAAATTTTACAAGATTTATATTCTCTTGTTGAACTGATACCTTTATCTTTATGTAGTGTCCTTCTTCATCTCTTATTATAGCCTTTGTTTTAAAGTCTATTTTGTCTGATATAATAAGTATTGCTACCCTAGTACTCTAGCTTATTTTTCATTTCCACTTGCATAATCTATCTATTTCTATCCCTTTACTTTAAGTCTGTGTGTGTCCTTCGTTGTGTGTTGGGTTTCTTGTAGACAGTATGTACATGGGTCTTATTTTCTTATCTGTTTTGCTACCCTATGTGTTTTGATTAGAGCATTTAAGCCATTTACATTTAAATTGATTATTTATAAGTACGTATGTATTGCCATTTTATTCTTTATAGCTATTTTTTCTTCTTCTTCTTAAAGAAGACCCTTCAACATTTCTTGTAATAACCAAAATATTTTACTCATTATGCTTATATCCCCTTTTTTACTCCTAATGATGTAAATTCTTTTTAAATTTTTAATTAATTTATTATTTTTTTAATTTTAATTTTTTTTTAATTGCGGTATATATTCAGCACTATCCCGCATCAGTTTCAAGTGCACAGCACAGTGGCCAGACAATCAAATTGTTCTCCCTAACTTCTATAGTACCCAACCAGTACCACACACAGTCAAAACAACACTATTAACTATATATCCCATGATGTACTTTACATCTCCCTTTAGTGTTTTGTAACTACCAATCTGTATTTCTCAATCCCTTTACCCTTTTCACCTAGTCCCACCACCAACTCCACTCTGTTAAAATCACACAGAAAATTTTTATTTTCAAGGAAAATGCTACATTATCAAAACTGGCTAAAGAAAGTAAGGAAATTCAAGTAGATCAATGATACAATATAAATTAAGAATTTTGCCGAAACTGGTTTGGCTCAGTGGATAGAGCGTCAGCCTGCGGACTGAAAGGTCCTAGGTTCGATTCCGGTCAAGGGCATGTACCTGGGTTGTGGGCACATCCCCAGTAGGAGATGTGCAGGAGGCGGCTGATCAATGTTTCTCTCTCATTGATGTTTCTAACTCTCTATCTCTCTCCCTTCCTCTCTGTAAAAAATCAATAAAATATATTAAAAAAAAAATTTGTGAAAGAACCACTTACGATAAAGAACAAATCCATGACCTAACCGGTTTGGCTCAGTGGATAGAGCGTCAGCCTGTGGACTGAAGGGTCCCAGGTTCGATTCCAGTCAAGGGCATGTACCTTGGTTGCGGGCACATCCCCAGTGGGAAGTGTGCAGGAGGCAGCTTCATCGATGTTTCTAGCTCTCTATCCCTCTCCCTTCCTCTCTGTGAAAAATCAATAAAATATATTTAAAAATAAAAAAGAACAAATCCTGCCCTGGCCAGTGTGCATAATGGTTAGAGCACCAGCCTTTGCACCAAAGGGTCACAGGTTTGGTTTCCAGCCAAGGGCACATACCTGGGTTGCGGGTTTGTTCCCCGCCCCCAGTCAGGGTGCATGTAGGAGGCAACCAGTTGATGTGTCTCTCACATCAATGTTTCTCTCTCTCTCCCTCCTTTCCACTCTCTGAAAAAGCAATGGGAAAAATATCCTCTGATGAGGATGAAGAAAAAAAGACTAAATCCTGAATAGGTACAGAATACTTTCATCAAACTTAAAACAAAACTACAGACTAATATGAGGTACTGGTTCAAAAAGCTTGAATATAACATTCATATATCAAATTTAAAAGAGATTAATTAAAAGAATAAAAAAAGATTGATAACCCTTTAACCAAGCTCATCAAGAAAAAAAGAGAGAGGGCCTAAATAAAATACAATCAGAAATGAAAGAGGAAAAGTACCATCTGTCACTACAGAAATACAAAAGAGTATAAAAAATATGAACAATTATATGCCAAAAAATTGGGCAATCTGGAACACATGGATAAATTCCTGGAAACATATAATCTTGCAAAATGGAATCAAGAAGAAACATAAAATCTGAACAGAGCAATTACAACAGACCAATTACAACAAATGAAATTGATGCAGTTATCAAAAATTTTTGGACAAATAAAAAGTACTGGACTGGATGGCTTCACATGTAAATTTTACCAAATATCAAAGAAGAACTAACAGCCATCCTTTGCAAACTATCCAAAAAAATTAAGAAAAGGGAAGACAGAGATCAATGGAACAGAATAGAGTGCTCAGAAATGTATCCTTGTCTAACAATGAAATACTATGCAGCTGTCAAAAAGAAGGATCTCTTACCCTTTGGGACAGCATGGATAGACCTGGAGACTATTATGCTAAGTGTAATAAGCCAATCTGAGAAAGACAAATATTACATGATCTCACTTATTTGTGGAATCTAATTAACAAAATGAACTGACCAACAAAATAAGACCCGAAGCATGGAGGCATGGAACAGACTGATATACATCAATGTGTGGATGGGGGATGAGAAGAGATAAACCATGGACATGGGAAATAGGGTGGTGAACACCTGGGGGGGCATGGCTAGGGGCTGGGAGGAGGAGAGTAAGGGGGGTAAGGGTAGAGAGTAATATTATCAACAAAAAATATATATTAAAAAAGAAATATACCTGTGTCTATATGGTCAATTAATATTTGACAAGGTAGGCAAAAATGCAATGGGTAAAGAAAGACCAATAAATGGTGTTATGAAAATTGGATAGATACATGCAAAAAAAACACCTGAAACTAGATCACCTTCTTACACCATATACAAGAATAAACTCAAAATAGATTAAAGACTTAAATGTAAGATTTGAAACCATAAAACTAGAAGAAAACATATGCAGTAAAATCTGGAACATTTCTGTTAACAATAATTTCTCTGATCTACCTCCTCAGGCAAGGGAAACAAAAACAAAAATAAAAAAATGGAACTACATCAAAATTAAAAGCTATTGCACAGCAAAAGAAACCATCAACAAAATGAAAAGGCAACCAACCAACTGAATGGGAGAACATATTAGCTAATGATGTTATAATGGGTTAATATCCAAAATTTATGTGGAACAGATACAGACAAACACCCCCCCAAAATCAAATAATCCAGTTAAAAAAATGAATAGAGACTTCTTCAAGAACATATAGATGGTAATTTGCCATATGAAAAGATACTCAACACCTCTAATCATCAGAGAAATGCAAATTAAAACCACAATGAGATATCATCTCACACCTGTCAGAATGGCTATCATCAATAAAGCAATGAACAACAAATATTGGTGATGATATGGAGAAAAGAGAACCTCTTGCACTGTTGGTGGGTAAAAGGGGTGAAGGTATTGAGAAATATAGATTGGTAGTTATAAAATATTCATGGGAATGCAAAGTACAGCATATGAAATTTAGTGACTATTAATAAACTATATATGGTGCCAGTTGGGTACTGGTAATATGAGGGGCAAAACTTTTTAAAGTATATGTCTAACCACTGTGGTATACATCTGAAATTAGTACAAAATAATATTGACTGTAAAGTGTAATTTTAAAAGATAATTAAAACATGAGACCTAAAACAAAAGGGTGAATTTTATATGTGAATTATATCCCAACTAGAGGCCCAGTGAATGAAAATTCATGCTCTGGAGAGGGGTTCCCTCAGCCCGGCCTGCCCTCTCTCACATTCTGGGAGCCCTTAGGGGCAGGAGGCGACCCGGCAATCAGGGGAAGGCGATGCCCCCATCACACCTCTGCTGCCGCCACTGCCTACAGCGCAAGCCTCGGCTAGCCCTGGTTACCAGAGCCTCAGGCAGCCCTGGGCGGCTGGTCAGCCGCCATCTGAGGCTTGTCTGCACCTCTGGCCGGCCCTGGGTGGCTGTGGGGCTGAGGGGCCTGGGGGACTCTGGAGGCAGGTGCGTGCCTGCCGCCCTGGCGGGGCTGAGGAGACTGGGCGCCACCATCTTGTGGCTGTGTGCACTGCCATCTTTGCAATGACATGAGGGCCAATTAGCATATTCCCTCTTTATTATATAGGATGATTTGTTATTTCTAAATAAAATAGAAATATACAGACAAGTAAGACAAAAATATATAATAACTTTAGACAGTAAATGTAGACAGACCTAAATTTCCAGTTAAGGCCAGATTGCCAGAATGAATCAAAATATAAAAGACAAAAATATACAGGTGTATGCTGTTTATCAGATTCACTGTATAGCTGATGTAAAATTATTGTAAAGTTAACAGGCAAATTTTAACAGTAAAGAGCTTATGTATTATTCTGAAGCAGCATAGACAATAATTATGACACATTTCCATAAACAGTTACCACATAATAAAAGTTTCAGCTCATCATGAAGATATAAGCCCAAACTTGTGTGTACCTAATATCTTAGCCTTAATATACTTAAAGCAAAATCTATAGATAGAAAATAAAAAATAAATTTATCATTTATCATATCTATTTAACATATTTATCTTAGTGGTTTTTATTCATAAAAAATGAGTAAGGATAAAGAAGATTTTAACAGCACAGTTAACCTTTCTGATTAAGAACACCTTTTATACAGAACAGTATACCAAGCAAATGTTAGGTCACAAAACATAGGAGGTGAGGACACTGGCAACAGAGGGTTTGAAGTGATTGATAGACTATGAAATCTCAATTTGATAGGGAAGAATAGCAAAGACAAAGAAAGTATTAGATGGTTGGAGTAGATGGGTCTGTGAGATGGTGGTTGAACAATTGATGCTTTGATATTGGTAGAGTGAGAATCTTGGAAATATTGCCAAATGGTATAGCAAACAAATTTATTTCAGAAGTAGTTAGTCATGGACCACTACAAGGTTCACAGTGTTTCCACTGAAATATGTGGCTGAAGTGGGGTAGAGGCATTGAAGATAGAGATTCAGGTAGTAAAAGTCCATTATAATGGATAGGTCATTAACATAGATATGAAGTCCTCTAAGGTGTGAGGACTTTGAGTAGAAAAGAATGCTGAACTAACCATGAGTCAAAGGTTGATTGAATGGAGGAAGATTAGGTAGTTCCACAACCAAAAAAAGGTGTGATTAGAGCTAGGTGGCATCAACCAAGGTTTTCACAGGCAACTAGATATGTGAAACTCTAAAAGTAGCATGAAATGAAGAGGCCACTGATCCCATCACTTTACCCAGAGTTAAATTGAATGTAAAACAAATAGCAGCTTCTACTGATGGTATGGTAAGAGAAACCTTTTTAAATTAAGATCAGAAAGTTACCATCAGTGAAGGAACGTACATACTAGTACAGTTTGTTAAAATGTAATAAAAAATAAAGCATGAAGTCCAAAAAATGTAATGAAAGTTTAAAAGGTATAATGGAGAGGTAAGAAATAAAGTGATAAGTGGTGTGTTCAGTCAGAAGAGAAATAATAGAGGGAGAACATATAACTGAATGAATTTACATTCTGGGAGGTGAGCAAGAATGACAGGAATGTGTAGATTAGGCTGCTTGACATTTATAAGAAATTCTGGCTTTGACATGGTGAGGGGTCCACTCTAGCTTGCGGCCCGTGTCTATGGTCGGCCCATATGGTCCAGCTGCTCCGGCCAGAGATCAAGTGTATGGCGCCGCAGAAACCGGCTCCCAGGACCCGATAACGGTCCGCCCCCGCAGTTCCCCGCGCGGGGAGAAGGTCTTTTCTAATCTGAGAATGGCTACTCCATGATATGAGCCAGTGGCTGAGATTGGTGTTGGTGCCTATGGGACGGTGTACAAGGCCTGTGATCCCCACAGTCGCCACTCTGTGGCCCTCAAGAGCGTGAGAGTCCCCAGTGGAGGAGGTGCTGGAGGGGCCCTTCCCATCAGCACAGTTCGTGAGGTGGACTTACTGAGGCAGCTGGAGGCTTTTGAGCATCCCAGTTTGCCCGGATGATGGATGTCTGTGCCACCGCCTGAACTGACCAGGAGACCAAAGCGACCCTGGTGTTTGAGCATGTGGACCAAGACCTAAGGACGCATCTGGACAAGGGACCCCTACCAGGTTTCCCAGTGGAAGCCATCAAAGATCTGATGCACCAGTTTCTAAGAGGCCTGGATTTTCTTCATGCCAATTGCATTGTTCACCGAGACCTGAAGCCAGAGAATATTCTGGTGACAAGTGATGGGCCAGTCAAGCTGGCTGACTTTGGCCTGGCCAGAATCTACAGCTACCAGATGGCACTTACACCTGTGCTTGTTACACTCTGGTACCGTGCTCTGGAAGTTCATCTGCAGTCCACATACGCAACACCTGTGGACTTGTGGAGTGTTGCCTGTATCTTCGCAGGGATGTTTTGTCAAAAGCCTCTCTTCTGCGGAAACTTTGAAGCTGACCAATTGGGCAAAATCTTTGACCTGATTGAGCTGCCTCCAGAGGAACATTGGCCCAGAGATGTGTCTCTACCCCGAGGAGCCTTCCCCTGAGAGGGCCCTGCCCAGTGCAGTCGGTGAGACCGGAGATGGAGGAGTCTGGAGCACAGCTGCTGCTGGAGGTGCTGACTTTTAACCCTCACAAGCGAATCTCTGCCTTCCGAGCCCTGCAGCACTCTCATCTACAAAAGGAAGAAGGTAACCCAGAGTGAGCAATGGAGTAGCTGCAACAGAACCGAGAGAGAAGCTGTCACTTACCTTCCTTTGAACACTTGAGTGCAGAGCCCCCCACCAAGAAGGTGCTCTGTGTCTTTTTATCTGAGGCTGTGGAGATGCTTCCTCCAACTTTTTACAGGGAATATCTTGCTGGCTGCCTTAATGACATTCCCCTCCCTCCCCTCCTTTGGGGATTATCCTTCTCCTGCCCTCCTATTTCCTGACACCAAGGAGTATGTCCCTTGTTCTTCCCTTCCTTACCTTGATATTGGGATCCTTTTTTATACAGGGGGGGGGGGAGGGGGGACGACGACAAAACAAAGCAATATGGTCTTTAAAAAAAAAAAAAGAAAGAAAAAAGAAATTCTGGCTTTCCTGTAGGTGACACTGATTTTCGAGGAGAAGAAGAAGAAGAAGAAGAAGAAGAAGAAGAAGAAGAAGAAGAAGAAAGAGGGAGAGAAAAATATCAGTGTATGAGAGAAATATTGATAATTGGCCTACCAGGGATCAAACCCACAACCTCGGTATGTGTCCTGACCAGTAATCAGACCTGCAACCTTTCCGTGCATGGGACGACTCTCCAACCAATTGAGCCGCACTCTTCAGGGCAGTCCATTATACTTCTGAAAGGATTTGAGTCTTTGCTGGATACTAGGAAGGCAGTTACTATCTGGCTTGAATTCTATGGGGATCTGGCTCATAGCTCTCAAGATTCACAGAATAGATGTGAGGTTCCTATTACCTCCCTGTTTTGCATTTCATTGAGTCTTTTGAAGTGTCCAGGCAAGAAGTTCTGCAGAATGCCCCACATTTTGAATTTATTTGAATTTCTTTATAATTGGCTTAAGATGAAGCATATCTAGCAAGATCACCTCAGTGGTGTGTATAATTCCCATAGCATCAAATCAGGAGGCACATGATGTCAAGCCACTACACTATTGTTGGTTAATTCGACCACTTGTTTAATGTGGTGACCAGCAGATCTATCCATTGCATAACAGTATTTCCTCTTTAGTCCAATTAGCCGTAGCTTAATGGTGAACAGGGTCATTTAGTATAGACCATGGTGATACATACTCAGCAGGGTTGTGAGAAACAGGCAATACATCATTGCTAGTATACACGTACAATCAATGTATGAAATAAATTGGTAAGAGCTGTAAGAGAAGTGCTTACAGGAACATACATGAAGGAACAATTATTTCTCTGTGCCTAAAGTGAGGATCGTGGTTGTGGAGGAAATGAAGGGAAAGCTGTGGAGCAAAGGTGATATTTGAAAGTGTATCTCTGCCCTAGACCAGTGGTCGGCAAACTCATTAGTCAACAGAGCCAAAGATCAACAGTACAACGATTGAAATTTCTTTTGAGAGCCAAATTTTTAAAACTTAAACTATACAGGTAGGTACATTGTTATTAACTTAATTAGGGTACTCCTAAGGCTTAGGAAGAGCCACACTCAAGGAGCCAAAGAGCCGCAAGTGGCTCGCGAGCCGCAGTTTTGCCGACCACTGCTAGACGATTTGTCTCAGTGGAGAGTGTCAGCCTGTGAACTGAAGAGTCCTCAGTTCGATTTTGGTAAAGGGCACATGCCTGGGTTGTGAGCTCGATCCCCAGTAGGGTGCATGCAAGAGGCAGCCAATCAATGGTTCTCATCATTGATGTTTCTCTCTCCCCCTCTCCCTTCTTCTCTGAAATCAATAAAAACATATTTTTTAAAAAATAAAGTGTATCTTTAAAGATGAGTTAGAATTTATTAGTGGTTGAAGGTGGTGAGGGCATCCTAGGCAGAGGGAAAAAGCATGAGGAAAACAAAAACAGGCCTGTAATTGCATGGTTCAGCTGGGAGAAAAATAACATAATAAAAAGCAAGTCCTGATAACTAGCATATAAGTTGCATGGAAATGAGTGGCTGGAAATGAGGTTGGAAAGGGAGGCTGAGATAGGTTATAAAAAACCCTGAACTCCATTGCTAAAGAATTTATTCTTAATTCTGTAAGTAAATGAATGCTAATGAAGGTTTCTAAGCAAAGGGATATTCAGTTTGGGCTTTTAAAGAAATGTGTGGATGGAGGTGGAAGATTGGCAAGAAGTCTGAGAGGTTTTCGTGCGATACCATGAGGACACAGACTAGGTCAGTGCCAGAGACTGATATGAGAAATTGGGGGGGGGGGGTGAAATCAACAGAACTGCTTCTATTACCAATATATGATGGTAGTAAGAGAAGCAGATTTGGAAAAGGAAAAACAAGTTCTACATATATTGAACTTGAGTTACCTAAAGCGTACAATTTCCTATTGTAATTTCAATTGATTTTTCTTCTTTTTTTTCATGAAGCTTTTTCCCCCTCCATTTAGTCCTTATTCCTACTTTAATCACTGGATAAGTATACTGGAGTAATATGAACAACACAAGTTCCAGGTAGTCATTAAAGAGAACAAAATATGTCCTTTGACTTAAAGATAACTAGGAATCCAATTAATTGTTCCCTGAGCTATATACTGACAGGGAACAAAACAGACAAGAACATATAATGTGACAGCTGAAGAAACTTAGATTAAAACTCCAGGAAGACCTTTCTCAAAGGGTTAAAGAACCTATACATTGATATGCATTATGAAATGATGACTTGAGTCATTTACCTTATCGTCAAATGCAAAAAATCAATTCACAGCTCGGCTGGCATGGCTCCATGGTTGAGCGTCGACCTATGAACCAGGCGGTCATGGTTCGATTCCCAGTCAGGGCACATGCCTGGGTTGCGGGTTCGATACCCAGTTTGGGGCGTGCAGGAGGCAGCTGATTAATGATTCTCTCTCATCATTGATGTTTCTATCTCTCCCTTCCTCTCTGAAATCAATAAAAAATATTTTTAAAAGATCAATTCACAGATTAAGTTAATGTTTTAAAGATTTACAAGAGCTAATTAGATAAAACGTTTGTTTTGCCTTAGAAGCCAAGGATTTTTATACTGGTCCCAACAAAGACAAATGAATATTTCTTTTTGTTGAATTTTTTTGTTTTCCTGTCAAAGCTGTTTTTATTTTTATATCCAATTCCACCGAACTCTCTAATTTAAAAAGATGCTAGAAATGAATTCCCTAAAGGAGAAAACTAATGAACAAAGGAAGAAAATTAGCTAAAAATAGGACATGGAACTGCATGCATATCTGGCTCCGGAATAATAAACAACATTCAAGAAGACTGGATTCTTAAGAACATTTCTTTGATCATGGTCATGACCTGTGACTTCCAAGAATAATATAGTATTGCAATATTTTAACAAGCGTAGAGAAGACACTGGTTACAAGATGTCTGTTTGCATTAATTTTTCAGATCATGACATGTAAACACAGATGTCTGATATATTCCTAGGAAAACAAGATATCTTTAAACTATAAAAGTTTGACAATTTTGAACATATTTTTATTCATATTCTGTTATGGTTTTTCTTTTGTTGTCGTTGACACTATTACAGATGTCCCTATTTTACCCCATTTGCCTGCCTCCACCCAGCTCCCACTTCCCTGAAAATATTTTTAAATGAAATAATTGATTTATGAAACTTTAAATAAATATTTCTAGGATGCTCAGGAATTTCAAGACATGGTATTTCCCCCCTTCTAATACAAAGCAAGTTTCTTCTTTTGTAGAATCTAATGCCAATTTCCTCTTCCTTTAGTTTAGGTTATATTGTCTAATGATCAGAGTTTATAATCCAATAGTCCCAGATGCATTTTGTTTTAAAGTTCTCTCTCTGGACTACCTTCTAATTTTTTTTCTAATCTAAAGATTGTGTAATGTAATTTTGATCCTGAATGTTACTTGGGGTGAGAAACAGAGAAAGAGCCATTATACCTATTTGCCTATACTTCATATTTTCTTGCTTATAACTTGGCTTTTTACTTTTGTGTACCTCCTCTATTTGTGCCCAGAAATTCCATACTGATTCTTTATTTTCCAATCTGCCAGATTAAGCCTTTCTGGATTAGTAATTAAAGAACAGAGATTAGGAAATTAAGTATAATATAGGATTAGGAATCTTCAGGGAAAAAAAACAAAGAGGGAACCAGAAGATCTAAAGCTGGGCATAATCAAATTTATGAAGCAGAGTTGGAGAGAAGATGGTGGCCAAATAGGCAGATCTTTCTTGCATCTCCTCCCAGGACACGGCTGGAAATAAAACCAAATTGGAGACCATTCACCTGGAATTACCAAGTGAGGTCCAGCTGAGGAGGAGAGGGATATCAAGGAAGGACAGAAAACACCTGGAGACTGGTAGGAAGGGCGAGGTTGTGAGAGGGGGTTGACCCAGCAGTTTGAGAGGGAGGAAGGATCTCTCAGCTACAAGAGGGTTACTCTCCTGAGAAGATCAAGGCCTGTAACCCAGGCCCGGCTCCACAGCCCAGTGGCCCAGGTAACATCCAACCACGAAAGGCAGCAAAGGCTTCTTGCTGCCCAGGTGATCAGAGCTGGTAGATTGGAGTGAGTCAGAGAGAAAGCCTCAGGTATATATTTTTTCTTTTTTTAAACCCAGAACACAGGAGTTTTGTTCGTAGTTACTCACCTGAGGCTTTGGAGGAGGGAGGGAGGTGAGCACTTGAGGTGCCTAAGGAGAGGCTGGGGTGCGGAGCACTGGGGGATGGGAAAAGCAGCAGCTGTGAATTCTCTATTCGGTCGGTCTTACCTCCCCAAACTGAAACAACCATTTTAACTGAGAGGTGCAAGCCCCCCCCCCCTCCACACACACACAGAAGACAGCTCAAGAAAAGAAAAAGCCCCGCCCTAGGTGAGACAGCATGCCCTGCCTGTCACACCCCGCATCCCCACCTTTACAGAGGAGACAGCAGCATAGGCCCAGCCTACGGGTTTGAACAGTCTCAGGAAGCAGAAGTGACTGGATGGAGGGTGGGGCTGACCACCTCACTATCCAGGGAACCCGACTGATGGTTCCCCCACACCGGAGAGTTGATAGAAACTTCCGGTATCTAGCTGCTCACACTGGATTGCATAAGAGGATCTTTGCTCAGCGGAGGACAGAATAATATTCTGGGACACTCTCAGAGGAGTAGCTCTCCTACAGGGAAACACTCATCACTTTCCTTGAAATCTGAATGGCACCTCCCCCTCACAGGAGACCCAGAGGTCTATATTCCCAATTCTGCTTCTAGCCCTTTTAGAAACAGACTTTTAAGTGATTAACACATTCGTACCGCTCACAAGTTTTCTTGTGTTTCGCGCGCCATCTGTTAAGGACAGCTCACGAGTGTTCTCATGTTTCGCGCGCCATCTGTTATGGACATTAGATGTCAACACACTGTCTTGTCCACTGTGGGGTGCGGTTACAGTGTTTTGGCCAGGTTCAAGCCTCGGACTAATGAAAGGACAGGGTCCTCTCACTGACACGTGCAAGTCCCAGCTGGAGGGCAGGGCCCTCCCAGCACAATCATAGCCAATGGCTGTTGTTGTAAGCTTGAACCTATGGTCTGCACACGTACCCCCACGTGCCTGTGATAGAGTTCGGGTGCATGTAGTTGAGTAGGGTTGAGACTCACGAGAATGCTGTAAACAATGTGATCACGCCCCTACTTTGCCTCGTGGCATCTGCTATAAAATAAAGACACGGCTTGTGGGCGCTGGTGTTGTCTCCTCTTCAGGGAGCAGCGTCCCACCGAGACCCAGCTATTATTCTCTTGTCTGTCTTTCCTTAATCCTTTCACACCCCCCCCCCCCACTCAGAGACACCCTTGGCTGTGCTGGCGCTGCACAGTCCATATCAAATGAAGCGATCTCATTGGTGGAAACCGTGCAGGTCAATCTACAAAAAACTATATAATTGCATGAACCCATAAAGTATTGCAGTTACATTGTATTTTGGTCATTCGAATAGTCTTCGTCTTCAAGTTCCTGGCGCTTTTAGAAATGCCCTCTCTCAGAAAAAGGAAGGAAACCAACGAGACTGATACACTTCCGGAAGTATTTAACGATAATTTATCAGATATTCCTAGTGAGATCGAAGATGCGGATGACTGTATTGACGATTCCGGAGACGATTCTACTGATTCTACTGACAGTGAAATTATTAGACTTGTAAGGAAGCACAAGGTGGCGGTACTTTCAAGTGATTCGACACTGACGAAGCTACTGATAATTGTTGGTCAGAAATTGACACACCACCACGCTTACAAATGTTTGAAGGTCATGCTGGGGTCACTACATTTCCGTCTCAGTGTGACTGTACCCTCTGTGACCAATCTCTTTTTTGGTGATGAATTGTTTGAGATGTTGTGCAAAGAGCTGTTCAACTATCACGATCAAACCGCAATGAAACGCAAAACACCATCTAGAACACTAAAGTGGTCTCCGGTTACACAGAAGGACATCAAGAAACTCCTTGGCCTAATTATTCTGATGGGTCAAACAAGAAAAGATAGCTTGAAAGACTGTTGGTCAACAGATCCTTTGATATGTGCCCCTATATTTCCACAGACAATGAGTCACCATAGATTTGAGTAAATATGGACATTCTGGCATTTCAATGATAACGCCAAAATGGACAGTCGCTCAGTGAGACTTTTCAAGATCCAACCTGTGCTGGATTAGTTGCTGCATAAATTTCGAACAATATACAAACCAAAGCAACTGTTGTCTTTGGACGAGGGAATGATTCCATGGAGAGGACGTTTAAAATTTCACACGTACAACCCAGCGAAAATAACAAAATACGGTTTACTTGTTTGGATGGTGTGCGAGAGTGACACTGGCTATATCTGCAATATGGAGATATACACTGCTGAAGGAAGGAAATTGCAAGAAACTGTTCTTTCAGTCCTTGGACCCTATCTTGGCATATGGCACCATATTTACCAGGATAATTATTACAATGCTACATGTACTGCTGAATTGCTGCTACAGAACAAAACTAGAGTCTGTGGGACTATTAGGGAGAGTAGAGGTTTACCGCCAAATTTGAAAATGAAAACATCAAGAATGAAGAAAGGTGACATAATATTTTCCAGAAAAGGCGATATTCTTCTCCTAGCATGGAAAGACAAGCGGGTTGTCCGAATGATATCAACGATCCATGACACTTCTGTCTCAACAACAGGAAAAAAAAATAGAAAAACGGGAGAGAATATTGTAAAACCTACCTGCATTAAGGAATACAATGCCCACATGAAAGGCGTTGACCGTGCGGATCAATTCCTTTCGTGTTGTTCCATTCTAAGGAAAACGATGAAATGGACCAAAAAAAAAGTAGCGCTGTACCTTATAAACTGTGGACTTTCCAATTCATTTAGAGTGTACAACATCCTCAATCCACAAGCAAAAGTGAAGTATAAACAGTTTCTGCTATCGGTGGCGAGAGACTGGATAACGGATGACAATAATGAAGGCTCTCCGGAACCAGAGACAAATCTGTCCAGCCCTTCCCCTGGGGGTGCAAGGAGAGCACCTCGTAAAGATCCACCCAAAAGGTTGTCAGGTGATACGAAGCAGCATGAACCTACGTGTATTCCAGCGAGTGGAAAGAAAAAATTTCCTAGGAGAGCCTGCAGAGTTTGTGCCGCCCATGGAAAAAGGAGCGAATCTAGATACTTATGTAAATTTTGTTTGGTCCCTCCTCATAGAGGAAAATGTTTTACGCAGTACCATACGTTAAAAAAGTACTAGAAACTTTAATTGTTTTTGTAAATAAAAATGTTATAATTATTGAAAAACAACACCTAAAGTGCATTATGATCTGTAGTTATGATGATTTAAATAACGTGCAGTTTGCCCAAAAACATCCGGTCCCTGGTGTATGTCTTAGAGATTTCTATGCGGCACGAAATGTTAAGATTGACAGCTGGCTGGCAGGTGGAGGCGGGCAGAGGCAGAGCCTGGAGAACCTGGAAAAGTTTACTGAACCAGCCCTGGGACCCGTGCTGCTAACAAACAGGCCTTAGAGTTCAGCTTGCCCCCTCTCTCATGCAGCCAAGTTCTGTGGAGACAGACACAAACTGTGGATTTCTTGAAGCTTCAAACAGGTTGCTGAAAGCTAAAGGAGGAGAGTTTCTGACAATGGTTAGCACCTAAGTACCTCTTGGGCAGCACAGAATTGGCAGACAGAACAGTCAGGCACGGTCATCAGAAGAGTAGGATCCAAAGGGAGCTCCAAGGAGGCACTAAACTCTGCTGAGATGAACATCACTTTTTTCTCTCTTTTTCCCCCCTTTTTAAAATGTATCTTCTTTATCTGTCTGCTGTACTGATTTGTTATTACTTTAGTCTCTATTGTTTCTTTCATATATCTAATTTTTCTCTTCTCTTTTCCTACTCTATTTTTTCTTTTTCTCCTGCTTTATCTTCATTCCATTTCTTATTATGTGTCATCTACTTGCTTTATTTTCTTCTGTCATTATTACTCTCTATTCTCTTACCTAATTCTCTCTTATTTTGTGGTTGCTTTTGTTATTGTTGTAGAGCTCTTGTGTATGTTTTTTTTTTGTTTCTTGTTTTGTTTCGTTGTTTTTTGTTCTGTTCTATCAGCACCTCCACAACAGCTCACCTGATGTGGTAGGGGGCGAGCCTCACACTCAGCCAGACTGAGAGGAGATTCCATCTATGAAGAGGACAACAACATTCAAGACCCAATTACAACAGGAGAACCCAAATAACTCAAACAAGGGGCATTCCTAAAGCACCCAGCTCAGGAGATACAAGAGACTACAACACTGGGTCCCACAAAATACCTACTACATGAGACCACCCCACGGAGACTGGGAGGCGTAACAGTTTGGTTGAATACAGAGAAACAAACACAAATGGATAGCAAAAGTGGGGAGACAAAGAAGCAAGCCCAAAATGAAAGAAAAGGAGGAATCGCTAGGCAAGAAACTATATGAAATGGAGTCAAGCAATTTTTCAGATAAAGAATTCAAAGTAATGGTTATAAGGGTGCTCAAACAGCTTAGTGAGACCCACAAGAAATGTAATGATAACATTATGAAATTTAATGAGAACTACAGCATAAAAAAGAGGTAGAAACCATGAATAAGAATCAAGCAGAAATGAAGAATGACATAGGTGAAAAAAAAAATACCATGGAAGGAATCAACAGTAGACTAGAAGAAGCCAAGGACCAAATCAACAAATTAGAGCACAAGGTAGGACAAAAAACAAAAACATTCAGAACAGCAATTGGAAAAAAATGAAAAAGTAGGAGGAGAGTTTAAGGGAACTTTGGGACACCATTAAATGTAACAACATCTATATAATAGGGGTCCAGAAGAAGGAGAATCTGAGCAAAGAATAGAGAACCTGCTTGAAGAAATAACAGAAAACTTCCCTAAGCTAGTGAAAGAAAAGTCACTCAATTTCAGAAAACACACAGAGCCCCAATCAAGATGAACCCCCAAAAGACCTATACCTAGACACATCATGATTAAAATGCCAATGGCTTTGGAGGAGGAGAGTTATATCATTAAATGGTAAACATTAAAGACAAAGAAAGAATCTTAGAGGCTGCAAGAGAGAGACAGAAAGTTACCTACAAGAGAGCTCCCATTAGACTGTCAGCTGATTTCTCAATAGAAATACTTGAGGTCAGATGGGAGTTGTATGAAGTATACAAAGTAATGAAAAGCAAGAGACTTAATCCAAGACTACTCTATCTAGTGAGATTATCATCCAAAATTGATGGTGAAATAGTTTCTAAGACAAAAAAAGAGGCTAAAACAGTTTATCACCACCAAACTAGCACTGCAATAAATGCTAAAGAAACTGGGACTATTGTAAATAGAGAGATAGATGAACAGACATAAGGTATAAAAATGGCAACAAATAAGTACTGTTTCAATAATAACCTTACATGTGAATGGCTTATAAATGGCTTAAATGTTCCAGTCAAAAGACATAGGGTAGCTGAATGGATAAGAAAATAAGACCCATATATATGCTGTATACAAGAGACCCACCTCAGAACAAAAGACTCACACAGGATGAAAGTGAAGTGATGGGAAAAAATTTTCCGTGAAAATGGAAATGAAGAAGAAAAGTTGGGGTAGCAATATCATATCTGACAAAATAGACTACAAAATGAAGGCCATCACAAAAGCAATGAAGTCCACTGCATAATACTAAAGGGATCAATACAACAAGAGGTATAACCCTGGTAAACATATATGCACCCAATACAGGGGCACCCAAATACATTTTAAAATCGTCTGGAAGATTTTAAGGGAGAGATAGATGGCAATACAATCATAGTAGGGGACTTCAACACCCACTGTCATCACTGGATAGATCTTCTAGAAAAAAATCAACCCAAAGGAACAGCAACTCTAAGTGACATAATAGATCAAATAGATTTGATATTTACAGAACATTTCACCCCAAAGCTACAGAATATACATTCTTCTCCAGTGCACATGGGACATTCTCAAAGATAGACCACATGTTAGGACACAAACTAAGTCTCTAAAAGTTCAAGAAGATTGAGATCATATTAAGCATCTTCTCAGGTCACATTGGCATGAAACTAGATATCAATGACATTAAAAACATCCCAAAAAACATCTAAACACATGGAGGCTAAGTAGCATATTATTAAAAAATCAGTTGGTTACCAATGAAATCAAGGAAGAAATAAAAAAAACTTCCTGAAAACAAATGAAAGTGAACACACAACAATCCAAAATCTATGGGACACAGGGAAAGCAGTTCTGAGAGGGAACTTCATAGTACTACAGGTACACCTCAGGGAATATTTCTAATAAACTATCTAACCCTACAAATTAAAGAATTAGAAAAAGAACAACAAGAAAAGCCCAGAGTAAGTAGAAGGAAGGAAATAATAAAGATCAGAGTGGAAATAAATGACATAGAGACTAATTATATAGCAGATCAATGAAACCAAGAGCTGGTTCTTTAAAAAGATAAACAAGATTGATGAACCTCTAGCCAGACTCATGAAGAAAGAAAGAGAGAAGACCCAAATAAACAAAATCAGAAACAAAAGAGGCGAAGTAACAACTGAACCCACAGAAATACAAAGGAGTATAAAAAATATATACTATGGACAACTATATTCCAACAAGCTGGACAACCTGGACAAAATGGACAAATTCCTAGAAAAATACAATCTTCCAAAACTGAATCAGGGAGAAGCAGAAAACCTGAATAGGTCATTAACAACTGATGAAATTGAATAATCAAAAACTCCCAGAAAACAAAAGCCCTAGTTCAGACAGCTTCAGAGGGGAATTTTACCAAGTGTTCAAAGAAGAACAAACACCTATCATTCTAAAGCTATTCCAAAAATAAAAAAATAAAAAAATTGTAGCGGTAGGAAGACTTTTCAGCTTTTTCATGAGGCCAGCATTATACTAATTCCAAAACCAGATAAAGACACTACAAAGAAAGAGAATTCCAGGCTAAAATTCCTGATGAACATAGGTCCTAAAATCCTCAACAAAATATATGAAAAAGATCATACACCATGAGCAAGTGGGATATATTCCAGGGATGCACGACTGGTACAATATTTGTAAATCAATAAACATGATGCATTACATAAACAAATTGAAAGACAAAAATCACATGATCATTTCAATTGACACAGAAAAAGCATTTGACAAAATTCAACACCCTTTTTTAAAATAAACTCTTAGCAAAGTGGGAATAGAAGGATCATACCTAAACATAATAAAAGTCATATATAACAAACCTACAGACAACATCATATTCAATGGGAAAAAACTAAAATAATTTCCTCTAATATCAAGGAAAAGACAGGGCTGTCTTACATTCTCCACTTTTATTCAACATAGTACTGGAAGTCTTAGCTACAGTGGTCAGACATGAAGAAAAAATAAAAGACATCCAAATTGGAAAGGAGCATATAAAACTGTCATTATTTGCAGATGACATGATATTGTACATAGAAAACCCTTAAGAGTCGGAACCAAGATGGCGGCATAGGTTAACGCCGGAGTTTGCTGCTTTGAACAACTATTTCAAAAGTGAAACTAAAAGACGGAACGGACATCACCCAAAACCACTGGAACGCTGGCTGAGTGGAAGTCCTACAACTAGGAGGAAAGAGAAACGCATACGGACACTCAGAGGAGGCGCAGTGCTGAAGTCAAATTCTGAGGTGCGGAGTGCGTGGAGCGGGCTGGTGGCGGAGGGCGCGGTTGGCGTTTTCAATCGGGAGGGAGTCGCAGACTCTGAGCTCCAGATCCGGGCGAGTCTTTAGGGACCCAGACTCAAACGGGAGAAGCGGGACTGCCTAGCTTCGGTCAGAGCTAGTGCAGCTTTCTCTCCGAGCTTTGCAGCGGGTGCTGGGACTCAGAGAGGCAGAGCCCCTGGGGACAGGACTGAGAGCCGCCATAACTGCTCTCTCCAGCCCACCCTGTTGATCCTGTGCGACCCGCCCCGCCCAAGCCCTGCACACAGGCATTTGCCGGATAGCCTCAGGCAAACGCCAGATTAGCACCTCCCTAGAGGACAGAAGTTCTCTCACTGCAGACACAGCTGATTCTCATAGCCACTTGGCCTGGAGGTCAAACCCTCCCTGGAATTAGCTACAACAATCAAGGTTTATAAGACTGCGCACAAAGACCACTAGGGGGTGCACCAAGGAAGCATAACAAAATGCGGAGACAAAGAAACAGGACAAAATTGTCAATGGAAGATATAGAGTTCAGAACCACACTTTTAAGGTCTCTCAAGAACTGTTTAGAAGCCGCCGATAAACTTAATGAGATCTACAAGAAAACTAATGAGACCCTCGATGTTATATTGGGGAACCAACTAGAAATTAAGCATACACTGACTGAAATAAAGAATATTATACAGACTCCCGACAGCAGAACAGAGGAGCGCAAGAATCAAGTCAATGATTTGAAATGCGAGGAAGCAAAAAACACCCAACCGGAAAAGCAAAATGAAAAAAGAATCCAAAAATGCGAGGATAGTGTAAGGAGCCTCTGGGACAGCTTCAGGCGTACCAACATCAGAATTATAGGGGTGCCAGAAGATGAGAGAGAGCAAGATATTGAAAACCTATTTGAAGAAATAATGACAGAAAACTTCCCTCACCTGGTGAAAGAAATGGACTTACAGGTCCAAGAAGCGCGGAGAACCCCAAACAAAAGGAATCCAAAGAGGACCACACCAAGACACATCATAATTAAAATGCCAAGAGCAAAAGATAAAGAGAGAATCTTAAAAACAGCAAGAGAAAGAAACTCAGTTACCTACAAGGGAATACCCATACGACTGTCAGCTGATTTCTCAACAGAAACTTTGCAGGCCAGAAGGGAGTGGCAAGAAATATTCAAAGTGATGAATACCAAGAACCTACAACCAAGATTACTTTATCCAGCAAAGCTATCATTCAGAATTGAAGGTCAGATAAAGAGCTTCACAGATAAGGAAAAGCTGAAGGAGTTCATCACCACCAAACCAGGATTATATGAAATGCTGAAAGGTATCCTTTAAGAAGAGGAAGAGGAAGAAAAGGGTAAAGATACAAATTATGAACAACAAATATGCATCTATCAACAAGTGAATCTAAGAATCAAGTGAATAAATAATCCGATGAACAGAATGAACTGTTGATTATAATAGAATCAGGGACATAGAAAGGGAATGGACTGACTATTCTTGTGGGGGAAAGGGGTGTGGGAGATGCGGGAAGAGACTGGACAAAAATCGTGCACCTATGGATGAGGACAGTGGGTGGGGAGTGAGGGCGGAGGGTGGGGCGGGAACTGGGAGGAGGGGAGTTATGGGGGGAAAAAAGAGGAACAAATGTAATAATCTGAACAATAAAGATTTAATTAAAAAAAAAAGGTACACAGATTAGAAAGGAAGAAATAAAACTGTCTTTGTTTGCAGATAAAAAAAAAAAAAAAAAAAAAAAAAAAAAAAAAGAAAACCCTTAAGATTCCACCAAAACAAACCTCTACATTTAATTAATGAATTATGCAAAATAGCAGGGTACAAAATTAACACCCAGAAGTCAATGGCATTTTTAAAAATATATATTTTTATTGATTTTAGAGAGGATGACAGAGAGATAAAAACATCAGTGATGAGAGAAAAATCATTGATCGGCTGCCTCCTGTACACCCCACACTGGGTAGCAAGCCCACAAACTGGGCATGTTCCATTACTAGGAATTGAATCCTGATCTCCTGGTTCATAGGCTGAAGCTCAACCACTGAGCCAATTGTGGCCTGACTCTATGGCATTTTTATACACCTATAATGAACTCTCAGAAACAGAAACTTTAAAAAACTATCCCATTTATTATTGCAACAAAAAATTAAGATACACAGGAATAAACTTAACCAAGGAGGTAAAAGACCTGTCACCAGAAAGGTTGAAAAAAGAGATAGAGGAAGATAAAAACACGTGGAAGAGTACACTGTGTTCATGGATTGGTAGAATTAATATCATTAAAATATCTATATTAGCCAAAGCAATCTATAGATTCAATGCAATCCCTATTAAAATTCCAATGTCATACTTCACAGAGCTAGAACAAGTACTGAAAAAATTTAGATAGAATCATAAAAGACCCCGAATAGCTGCAGCAATCTTGAGAAAGAAGAACAAAGTTGGAGGAATCACAACACCAGATATCAAGCTATACTTCAAAGCCACATTAATCTAAACTTCCTGGTACTGGCACAAGAACAGGCATAAAGATCAACGGAACAGAACAGAGAACCCAAAAATCGACTCAAGCCATTATGCTCAATTAATATTTGACAAAGGAGACAAGAGCATACAATGGAGTAAAGGCAGTCTCTTCAATAAATGGTATTGGGATAATTGGTCAGGTACATGCAAATAATGAAACTAGACCACCAACTTACACCATACACAGGAATAAACTCAAAATGGATAAAGACTTAAATGTAAGTGGTGAAACTATAAATATCCTATAAGAAAACATAGGCAGCAAAATATCAGACATTTCATGGAGCAGAGTTTTCACTAATATATTGCCTTGGGCAAGAGAAACAAAGGAAAAAATAAACAAATGGGACCACATCAACATAAAAAACTTTTGCACAGCAAAGAGAACCAGCATTAAAATCAAAAGGGAGCCCACTGCATGGGAGAAAATATTTGCCGATGATACATCTGATAAGAGGTTAATTTCCAAAATATCTCAAGGACTCATAAAACTCAACAACAACAAAAAAGACAACCCAATTAAAAAAAAATGGGCAGAAGACCTGAATAGACACTTCCCCAAAGAAGACATACAAATGGCCAAGAGACATATGGAAAAATGCTCAATGTAACTAATCATCAGAGAGATGCAAATCAAAATGACAATGAGGTACCACCTAACACCTGCCAGAAGAGCTCTCATCAATAAATCAACAAACAATAAGTGCTGGTGAGGATGTGAAGAAAAAGGAACCCTAGTACACTGGTGGGAATGCAGACTAGTACAACCACGATGGAAAATAATGTGGATTTTCCTCAAAAAATTAAAAATGAAACTGCCAGTTGACTCACTAATCCCACTTCTAAGAACATATCCTAAAAAACAGAAACAACAATCAGAAAGATTATATGCACCCCCATGTTCAAAGCAGTGTTAAGTACCAATCAATAGATGAGTGGATTAAAAAACTGTGATACATTTACACAATGGAATACTATGTGTCTGTAAAAAAAGAAGAAATAGAAAAAAAATAAGGATCTTTTACTCTTTGAGACAGCATGGAGGGACCTGATGTTGTTATGCTAAGCAAAATAAGCCAGTCAGTGAAAGACAAGTATCACATGATCTCATTTGTATGTGGAGTCTAATGAACAAAATAAACTGATGAACAAAATAGATCCAGAGACATGGAACAGAGTGATGTATTTTAGAGGGAACAAGGTGGGAGAGGAGATTAACCAATGAATTTATATGCATATATGCATAGGCCATGCAAGGACAGTAGTGCGGGGAAGGCAGGGGGAGGAGTCTGAAGTGGGGTGGGGGAGATCAAAGGGGGGGGGCTTTTGTAATACTTTCAACAATAAAGATAAATTTAAAAAATTTTATGAAGCAGACAAACACTTATCTTTGGTACCTCCCATTCTCCTTGTTCAGCCTCTCTCCCTGACTATTTTTGCTCTTTCATCCACTTGTTGCCTAGCCTGGTTTTCCTTTCTGTAGGGCCTTGCTGTTTCCTAGCTTGTTAGCAATTTCTTCTAAGACATTAGTGGACACATCTAAGAGTATTATTCTTCCCATAGGTTTTTGAATTTCACTAAAAGTCTATTACAGACTAGAATGCTTTCTAGTCTTGAGAATGAATTCCTAATAGTTTAATGGAATTTGCTATACATTTGTATAAAGGTGTTCTCTGTGCACCTAGTAACATATTTCTCACTTTCTTATCTGCTTCCCTCTTCAACCACATTCTTCCAGCTACCCCAGTCTGACAAGGCTTTATAAATATTCAATTCCCAGAAGTTACTAGTACTTTAACCAGGCTAGTAAAAGTGAAGTGTGGTGGATGTGTGTGTGGGGAGGAGAGTAGATAATACAGGAGGCATCTGCTTCACCACTGCATTCAGCAAAAGAAGATTTTATGTATTTCAGGAAACTCTTATATCTCTGATTGCTTAGTTCCTAGCGTATTCTTGTATTGTTTTCCAGTCTGAATGACTAAAGGTACAGATGAGACTATAATAAATTGGAAGATATGTAAACACAGTGATCTGGTTGTGAACATTTTCTCCAATAGCAAGAGTGTCAATATGATAACTTGATTTCCTATGCGTACGGACCTTGCTGTCTTTCTTATGTCTTTTCAAAAATCAACTGCAGACTGACAACTGTCTACCAATCTCTCTTCTCCCTTATTTCTGTACGTACAGCTAGACTACATGTCCCAGCTTCTCTTGCAATTATGTTAGACCACCTGACTAAGTTCTCTCTAATGGAATGGGAGCAGAATTACATATGTCAATTCCAGGACTTGCCCATAGAATCTCCACACATGCACTTTCAAGCTTTATTTGCCTCCCCATGGGAAGGAATGGTAGCAACCAAAGCAACATTGGAAACTACACATTGAAAGTAGAAAAGCTACCTGGTGACCTGAGTACCCACTCTGGATTGTTACATGAAGAATTAAGATGTTGTTGCATTTGAACATCATATGCCTGTGTCTATTTGTTAATAGCAGTTTACCCTACTACATTGTAGTAGGAGATCACAGTATCTCCCACAAAATGTGCCACGATGCTGAGCATAGTGTATGTACTCAATAAATAATTGTTGAAGGAATGACACTACACCAGCCCATTCATGAAAGATCTTCTAACCCAGGCGGCAAAACTCAGTGGTTGAGTATCAACCTATGAACTAAGAGGTCATAGCTTGATACCCCGACAGGGCACATGCCCAGGTTGTGGGTTTGATCCCTAGTGTGAGGTGTGCAGGAGGCAACCGATCAATAATTCTCTCTCATCATTGATGTTTCTATATATCTCTCCCTTCCTCTCTGAAATCAATAAAAATACATTTAAAAAATATATCTCCCAGAAGTTATTATTACTATGCAACACTAAGCTGCAAAATTCCTGCATTAGCACATAATTCCATTCATTTTAAGTCATAATTAATATTTGGGTTTTGAGCACTTACTGCATGGTTTACTCCCAAAATATTCTAATGAGGAAGGTGATATTCCTCCATTTAATACATGAGGGAACTGAGATTCAAATAATTAAATCACTTTCCCAAAGCCACACAGCTCTTAAATGACTGAGCCAGGATTCAAATTCAAGCATGCCTGACTTCAAAATTCTTTCCATTACTCCATGCTTCCTTGAATATGTGTTTGGCTCCACACACCATGTTTATTGCTTTGATTTATAATCCTGAGAGTACAATATGATTCAGAGCAAGTTATAATCACTTGGACCTTAATAAATCAGTAAAGTAATACTAGATGAAATATGTGATATTAGCTAATTAATAGAACATAGAATAAAACTGTAAACATCATTCACTAATGTTAGCAGCAACCATTCTAGAATTCTGCAGTTTTATTCTTTTTTTTTTTTTAAATATAGTTTATTGATTTTTTACAGAGATGAAGGGAGAGAGATAGAGAGTTAGAAACATCGATGAGAGAGAAACATTGATCAGTTGCCTCCTGCACATCTCCCGCTGGGGATATGCCCGCAACCCAGGTACATGCCCTTGACCGGAATCGAACCTGGGACCCTTCAGTCCGCAGGCCGACGCTCCATCCACTGAGCCAAACCGGTTTCGGCGCAGTTTTATTCTTATTACCATCTCTTACACTCTTTCTTCATAAGTGATCTTTAAAATTATAAAGTAAATATAGTAAAAGCTCAGTTAGAAAACATGGGGATTGAATCTGAGATACCATAGCTGGCTGATTTTCTGGTTAGGGATCAGAAAGCAACAAAAACATTTCTAATTTTAGTACTTACTTTTTGGAAAGTCTTTCAAAATTCAGAAATTTATTTTCTGACCATTGAACAGACTGTTGCAGTGGTATTCCAAACTAGAGAAATGTACTTTACGTTTTTAATATTTTTCATTTCTTTCAATTGTTCAGGAAATATTTATTGAGCACCTATTATGTGCAAGAATGTACTTCAAGAACTGGAAATCCAGCACTGAACAACAATAAAAAATCCCTCATAGAGCTTACGTTTTAGTGGATAGAGAAATATGAGAAATAAATAAACACAAATACATAGTCTGCCGGGTGGTAACAGATATTTGGAGGAAATAAAGCAGGCCGAGAGAGAAAGGGGCTTTGCAGGGAGCAAGAGCAGTTTTGAATTATTGAGTGACTCAAGAAAGCCTCTAACAGACAGATGAATGCAAGACCTGAGGAACTGAGGAAGTCAGTTATGCAGATGTCTGGACAGAGTCTTCTACTCAAAGGAAATAGCAAAGGTCCTGAGTGGGAGACTGTGCTTGGAATGTTGAAGGAACACACTGAGGAAGAGAGGGTAGGAGATGAAGTCTGTCTCAAATGGGACCATTAAAACACAAATATATTTATTCTAGAATGGTTGCTGCTAACATCGGTGAATGATGTTTACAGATTTATTCTATTTTAGGGCTACCACGGGGAGATTAGGAAAAGATGCCTGGATATTTATATTTGTGTGAACTTGGCTATTTTTTCCTCTCTTGGTGTTGTTAAGAGTAAATGCAAATAAATAGGAGTAAGAGAGAGTTTATCACCCTTGTGAAATATTTATTTATGACTTTCCTGTCATTTTAAAAAATGTGTTACATTCCAAATATAAACTCCGTTTTGTGCTCTCTTTTTGTAAAAAAATATTTTTAAAGATTTCAGGGAGGAAAGGAGAGAGAGATAGAAACATCAATGATGAGAGAGAATCATTGATTGTCTGCCTTCTGCACGTCCCCTACTGGAGATGGATCCTGCAACCCGGGCATGTGCCCTGACTGGGAATCAATCTGTGACTTCCTGGTTCATAGGTCCACAACCACTGGGCAGCACCAGCTGGGCAGTTCTTTGGTCTTTCTGAGAACATCTTGCACATCTAGAACTAATCTATTGAAATAAAGCCTCCTATGTGCCCATTCTGGTATTTTTTTTTCAGTGTTGAACTTGCAATTGCAATCATGCATTTGTTGGCTCATGGTTGCTTTAGTGCTTCATCTTCTTCATTTCTGGTTATAAACACAGCTATGGGTGCTTCTCAAACAGAGAGAAGGGAGATTCTCACCAGGAACCTGTCTTTTCAGGTGCTCTGCTGCTGTCTTTATCAAGCAGCTCTGCAGGATTTGCATGGACTTTGTCTTGTGCTGATAATCCTGGAAGAAACTATCTGGGAGAAATCATCTGGATGGTACTTATGAAATTTGAATTTAATTTCAACAATTAACTACACAATTTACTTTAAAGCACTGCAGCTCTTCCTGTAATCTCCCTTCAGGAACACTTCTCAGGGGGTGAAATCATACCAAATAGGACTGTCATGTCCAATGAAACATACCTGTGATGTCTCTCCTGAGAAAAATCAAAACCAGCACGTCAAAACCCGAGAAAGCGCTGCTACAGTTAGGATGGCCCAAGTCTTCACTCCATCCCACGTTGAGCATAGGTGGGCTGGCCTTTTAGGAGTTTATTACCTACAAAGTTTGGAGATCACTGTCTTAATACAATTTCTTTTTTTAAAACTCTTTTTTTCTTTATCGATTAAAGTATTACATATGTGTCCTTATCCCCCCATTACCCCCTCCCCGTATCCCCCACTCATGCCCTCACCCCCCTGTTGTCTGTGTCCATTGGTTAGGCTTATATGCATGCATGCAGTCCTTTGGTTGACCTCTCCCCCTTATCCCCACCCTCCCCTACCTTCCTTCTGAGGTTTGACGGTCTGATCGATCTTCTCTGTCTCTGGATCTGTTTTTGTTCATCAGTTTATGTTGTTCATTATATTCCACAAATGAGTGAGATCATGTGATATTTATCTTTCTCTGACTGGCCTATATTGCTTAGCATACAAGTTCTTATCTTACCACATTAACAATATTTATGTACATGTCTGTTTTCTACGCTAAGTACTAATGTCCTTGATGGAAGAGGAACAATGTCTATTTTTGTATCTAGAGTATGTAGCTCTTGGTTTTGCAGAGGTAGGTGCTCAATTAATTTCTGCTATATGGAAATAGAAGTTCCCAACCAGCATTTAAATGAAGCAAGGATTAAAACAGCCTGAGTTCTGTTACCAAATAGGTCATTTTTGGTCATGTGATCTTGGAAAATGCACTTTTATTTTCCTCACATAGAAAATGTGGTGAATTCTTCCTGTTCTACCTTTCTCAATGGTTGCTTATGAAACTCACATGCAAAAACGAATTTGAAAACCATATAAAGCTATGACGTATTCATATTATTTTTCAAATATAAACTACTTTTAAAGCTTACTGTAATGAAAAACTAAGCTTAGAAAATGACAGATGCGAAAAATAGTGACTATGTTCTGAAGATTAAAATAAGTATCTTCTAGTGTGTTTAGCCTTTGAAATGTTGGCACTTTCCTTCAATAGTTCAAATTGTTTCAACAAACATGCTGTCACTGTTACAGGATTTTTTGAAAAGGAGAGGGAGATATAGACATTGCTTACCATTTCCAAGTGCCTTAGAGTGCAAAGTGGTGTCAGCATTCCCCTTGTTCTTGTTTTAGTCAGTTCTACTTAAAAATCACTCATTTGGAGATAAGAACTGAAAATTGACAGCACAAAAAGGAAACCAATGGGGCAGCTTTCCTGTTCTGTGTGAGAACTAATTTCCTGATAATGAAGGCCTATAGTCACATGAGAAGGCAAGCCTAATACTTTATTTCTCATTTGTTAACTAAGGTAACCAAATACCTTTGTTTGGATTTCTTTTTTTTAAGGTGTGAGGAAATGAACTATACCAGTTCAGTGAAACCAGGGAGATGTGTCAGGTTGGGAGAAAAAAGTTTGGTAATACAGTCTCAGGTTTTTAATAGGTAGGGGTCCCAGAAGCAGGAATAAAAGGAGTGAGGTTTATATGGAGTGGGGCTGACTTAGCCACCTGATCAAAATGAAGGTACATGAGAGATCCAGGTGAGAAATTTTCTGATTATGCTCTGACCCCACCTCTCTTCCCCCACCCCTGAACATTTCTGTGCTCTTTTCACCTCCCTGCAAACCACTTGCTGCTACCACTTCACAAATCAATCCATCATTGTCTCTATTTTATTTTCACTTGCCTCCTGCTATTCTCCTCCTTTATTCCTCTTGCTTCTTGCATGTGTGCTCTTGTCTAAGTGTTTATAAATACTACATATGTGATTATGTATATGAATAGATATATCTTACTAAATAATGATGAAATGCAACTTGTAAGAGCTGAATAAATGTTTTTAAAATAAATAGATAAAAGCAACATCCAATGAGTGTAATTGGATATATTATACTTACTATTTCTATTTTCTTTTTTTGCTTTTTTTATTGATTAAGTTATTACATATGTGTCCTTATCCCCACATTACCTCCCACTATTTCTATTTTCAACTTAATGATTTAACCAATGATTGATGCCTTCACTAGTATATGAAAATAGAGCTTGTCATAGTGCTAATCTGTATACTAGCTATCCCTTATAGGGATTGTTCAACTCATTCATATATTTAGAACATATTTGTTGAGCACGTAATGTGCCTCAGGTACTGTTTTAAGTATCTGGGCATTCTCAGTGAACAAAATAGACAAAAATGCCTGCTGTTAGAGCTTACAATCAAGAAGACGGAGATGGGTAATAAATGATAAAATAACCAACTCATGAACTAGGAAATAGATGCTTTGAAAAACATAGAGGGGAGAAGGAGATATTAATGTATGGTGACAGAAGAAGATTTGACTTATACATTTCTTGGAACATAGAAACTCACACCTGAAACCTATATGATCATATTAACCAATGTCATCCCAATAAAATTAATTTAAAAAGAGGGAAAATAGAATTCTCAGAAATATAGAAAAAATAAAAAATATAGAGACGGTGTGCTATGTGGTGGTAGTGGTGGTGGTGTTGGTACAGGTTGCAATCCTATATAATAAAAGCCTAATATGCTAAGTGTCAGGTCAACCAGTTGTCTGTTCAACTAATCAAAGTGTAATATGCCAATGATATGCTAAGGCCACTCAACTGCTCACTATGACGTGCACTGACCACCAGGGGGCAGACAGTCGACCAGTCACTATGACGTGCACTGACCAGCAGGGGGAAGATGCTCCGACTGGTAGGTTAGCTTGCTGCTGGGGTCTGGCCAATAGGGACTGAGCAAGATCAGCTGAACATGCCCTGGAGCCCTCCCACAGTCCCTCCCCGGATGGCCAACCTCCCATGTCCGATTGTGCACCAATGGGGTCTCTCAGCCTGGCCTGCACCCTCTCGCAATCCGGGACCCCTCGGGGAATATCAGAGAGCTGTTTCGACCTGATCCTGCAGGCCAGGTTGAGGGACCCCACTGGTGCACTGGACCTTTAGTTCTAAATAATATGGCCACGGTGTAGGCCATCTCCTTATTGAGAAGGAGACATTTGAGAACCCAAAGGACCAAGTCAGATACTGAACCAGACTGATCTTTTAGGTCCCCTCAAATCTCACTATAGAAGTGATGCCGATTCTCCCTATGTGTAGGGTTGGTCCCAATTGTAAGCCATGTCAGAGTTAAACCCAGAGGGCAACCGTTCCTTTCTCTTGCTGAGAGCCTGATTCAGTAATATAAGACAAATGCTTTGGAGAGGCATTAGTTCTTGTGCTATTGAGTAATATCTAGAAAGACAGCTTTTATATTGGCAGGACCTTCATACACTCCAAAAGTTCAAATTTCAAATATATAACTTAGGGCAATTAGACCATAAAAATGCACCTTGGGATGCACTGTGAAATTCTCCAAAAAATCTAACTTCATAAAATGATGTGGTCTGGAAATGAGGATGAGTGCTCAGCCAGAATATTTCTTTGATGACATAAGAACCAGGGGTAGCCAAGAACCAAATCAACCACTCCAGATTTCTGGCTTCCTCTCAGGAGTCTAAACATTTGTTTCCTGAGAAATACCACTTGAATAATTTCTTGGCCTCTGGACAAGGATACCACAAAACTAAACTGTATTGCCCTAACTTAATTTGTGAGCTGGAGTCAGGACTTAAAATTTTTTTATTTTTATTTTTTCTCACTGTGGTAAATGCAGCTGTATTTTGAATATTCTGAGCAACATTGCTCAATATTATTCTGGGAGATAAAGTTTTAGGGAAGAAACAGATTTTATAGACCCCCCATGGAAATTCTAAATACAGTGTCATGAGTTTTAGAGGGCAAAACATGAATAGAGAAACTCAAATCCAGGATGACCTTAGCAGAATCCTGAAGCCAGGCATTTGCCTGCAGAAACAGAGGATAGGTCATAGGGGATGAGATGTACTCTGAGAGGAATGTGGCAGGAACGGTATTCATCAGCCCAGAAGAAGAGAAGCCTGAGGGATAATTTAATGATTATCTTAAAGTATCAATGACTCAGATGAAGAGAATAGTCAACAAATGGTCTCTTTCTTCTTAGATGATTCAATAGACATAAGAGAGGCCATGGGAGATTTTGGTTAGACTTAACTGGGAATCTTGATTGTGAAACACTGGAAGTGGTTCCCGAGTAAAGTCTTGAGGACTCTTCTTACTAGAGAGGCTTATAAATAGGAGAAAGTCTCATTCATCTGTGATGGGTAGAGTGTGGAAGCAAGACCTAGTGACTCTAAGGTTTCTTCTGCAGGACTACACTTAGTACGCCAGCTCTTTTGGAATAATGTTGTCTTTGCATAAGGTTGGAGTAGACTGGCATGATTTGTATTTAAGCTATTGGTTAAGTGATGTTTAAAATATACATAGACCTTCTGTAAACAAATTATAACCTTTAGTAGTTTCCTCTCATTTCCAAACATATCATGACAGTCTAAGTAATTTCTTAGTATGTCTTCTTTTACTTTGTTATCTTCTTTTTGGGAAAGAAAACAGCATTTATTTGAATAATATCCATAGATATTGTCAGAAAGTTATGACATTTAATGTTCCTCTTCTATAATTCTATTTGCTTTTAACCTATATTACTCTCCTTACATAGGGCTTGTAGAGACAATTCACAAGAAGTGGCTGAATCTCACACACTTTTGGAAAGGTAAGTTTTAATTTTCTTAAAATTTATAATAAAATTGTATAAAATAAATGTATTTGTAATAAAGCAAATTTAATCATAAAATATTTTTGGAGACTAATTAGAGTAGGGTATGACTTCGAAGGTCATTAAACTTATTTTACTGTTGAGAAAATTGAGGTCCTGAGAAAAGGATGTTTATATCCAATGTAACAAAGGTAGTATTAGGACCAAAACTCAGGTCCCCTAATTCACAGTCTAGTGCTCTTTACAACACACTTCACTAAATCTTTCTCTGTTTGGGTGGTTATTGTCTGGTGAGGTGGCATGAGTATCTGCATGTCTGTTAGAGCTAAGAATCTATTGGTCCATAGAAGTGTGACAGCCATATGAAAGTGAGAGATGATTCAGAAGAGTGTGTTCTTTAATGTAGAGGGACACAGGAAAGGTAACATGGCAAAGGGAAACTCATACAGAATATATTTCCTGACTCTAGAGATGAAAATTTGGGGGGAGACTCTTCTAGAATAAGGTGTGAAGAGGACAAGGAAGAGATACTAATATACCATGCATGAAAATATAATCAAATGGTTGATATCATGAAAATTTGACTTATATTAAATATTATGTTTTTATTTTTTAAAAATATGTTTTTATTGATTTTAGAGAGAGAGGAAAGGAGAGGGAGAGAGAGAAACATTAATCGGTTGCCTCCTGTACATGCCCTGATCAGGTATTAAACCTGCAACCTGGGTATGTGCCCTAGCTGGGAATAGAACCAGCAACCTTCCATGGCTCATATTAAATACTAGAGGCCTGATGCATGGATTCGTGCACCAGTGGGGTCCCTCAGCCTGGCTTGTGCCCTCATACAATCCAGTTCACCTTGGGGGATGTTGGACTGCCAGTTTCAGTTGCAGGCCAGGCTGAGGGACCCCACCAGTGCACGAATCTGTTCCCTCGGTCTCTAGTATGCATATAAGATCTTTGGTTAATCTCTTCCTACCACCCCTCCCCGCTTCCCTCTGAGATTCGTCAGTCTGTTCCATGCTTCCATGCCTATGCGTTGAGGTTTGCCCCCTGGTGGTGAGTGCACATCATAGCTACCAGTAGAATGGTTGAATGGCCAGACACTTAGCATATTAGCCATATATATATATATATATATATATATATATATAATAGATGGTAGTTAAGAAATTAAATGTGTTCCATCAAACCTTATGAAAAAGGTTTCACAACAATTACATTTTTCACAGCTATTGAATTTTTTCTAAGGTGTTCATAGTAAGCAGCATCCATGCAGCATCTATGTAGCTTGGAATTAGAGTCTGTCTGTGTCATTAAGTATTTGTGTGACATAGAAAATGAGAATTGTCAAGCAGTGTGGCACTCTGAAAGTGTGACTTATGGTAATGTGGAAGGCCAGTATTACTGAGACATTAAATGAAAGAAAAGGCAGATAGCCCAAATTTACATACAATCAACCTATATTGTTCTAAATAAAAACCATGTTTCTTGGACTCACCTCAAGTTCTGCCTTGAGTAGAGGAAATATATTTTTATCCATCTTTGAGCTCTTGGAGTCTGACACACAACACATATCCAGTGGAGCCAGAGAGGATGGGTCAGAGGGAGCAAAGATGTAAGCCAGAAACGGACTTATCTGGGATGGCAAGAGCTTGAGGAAATAGCATTGATAGGACCTCATGTTGGGTTGATTGTGGTGGATGAAATAAAGGGAGAGAATAAGGATATCTTATCTGGACTGAGCAACTAGATAGCAGTGTCATTCTCTGAAATCTGAAACACAGGAGGAGGACCAGTTCTAGGTGGGGAGGAAGATGATGCATTCAGATTTGGACATGTTGAGTTTGCTTGTCTGTGAGACATGTAGGTGAAATTTTTTAGTATACAATTTGATATAATGGAGTTCAGTCGAGTAGTATGTATTTTTCCTTCTTTGCCTCTTCTGAATGCCGTTAGAGACCATCCTCAAAAACTTAGTCCTTGATCCCATACTGCCCTGGACTCACCTTTTATTTTCATTTCCTTCTATTTCTCAAAGGCAAACATTGTTTATCCATCTGTACTTTTTACAGTGCTTAACTGACTTGCATTTGGCCACCTCACCACTGAGGTCATTCAGGAAAACATGACATGCATGATAATACTTATTAAAAGGTGCAAAGGATATTTAAGTGTTTATAAATAGTTACAAATATCACAAGCCAGGTGTATATGTGTGACAAATTTTACAGATTAGTAGAATATTCTCCATTACTCCCTTTCCCTAATTCAGGTTTTTCAACCTTTAGCAAGAAGTGGGAATGATAACTGCTTTTCTATGCTGGCTTTTTTACAATTCTTTATTCTACCTTCTGTTTTTGAGAATCTGCATCCCAGTCTGGAATATGACATTAATAAACCAGGGAAGGGGTCAGTCAGGTCGTTGTTATTTAATGTTTGGGACCTCCCAATTATCTGTGAATGTGATATCCTGAGACACTCTCTGCTTCATTTTTGCCAAAGGAGAGGCCTCTATTATACCCAAAATGGAATATATGTGGGATTTCTGTTAAGCATTTACAGTGAATAGTTCCTCTTAAAAAAATGCAAGAGGCTTAGGCACATTTGTCAAGTATGGGAATGAGGTCTTTGATGGCTTCGTAATTCTCACTTTCCCATCTCCCCTTTTGATATTTGTTCATGATGTTTACCCTCCCTCTTTCAGGACTTCTAAATTTCATTTAGGCACACATCCATGCAGTCACACACTTATTTCTCACATCAATAAACTTTACCAGCCTTAGTCTCTGTACTTTGCAAAATACTTAATATAAGAATTAGTCATGTTGTGCAAATGAGAAAGACTAACACTTACCTGCTTATTTCCGACACTGACCTCTTAAGTACGATATGGGAATATCGAAGGGTTTTAATCTCCACATATTTGTGGGTTTCTTTACTTCCTTTTTGCAGTTGATTTCTAATGTTAAAGCATTGTGGTCAGAGAATATGCTTGGTATAATTTCAGTCCTCTTGAATTTGTTGAGCATAGTTTTGTGACCCAACATATGGTCTAACCTTGAGAATGTTCCATGTGCACTGGAGAAGAATGTATACTTTATATTCTGGGATAACAGACTGTAAATGTCAATTACGTCCATTTGGTCTAATGTGTCATTTAAGGCTGATACTTATTTTTTTAATATATTTTCTTTATTGATTTCAGAGAGGGAGGGAAAAGAAGAGAGAGATAGAAATATCAATAATGAGAGAGAATCATTGATTGGCTGCCTCTTGAACGCCCCACACTGGGGATTGAGCCTGCAACCCAGGCTTGTGCCCTGACCGGGAATCAAACCCAGGACCTCTTGGTCATGAGATGACACTCAATCTACTGCACCACACCAGCTGGGCAAAGCTGATACTTCTTTATTGATTTTCTGTTTGGATCATCTATCTAGAGCTGTCAATGGAGTATTAAGACCCCTAACTATTATTGTGTTTTTGTCAGTTTCTCTCTTTAGTTCTGTTAGTAGTTGCTTTATATATTTTGGTGCTGCTTGATTGGGTGCATATATATTAAAAGGTGTTTTGTCTTCTTGATGTAATGTCCCCTTTATCATTATAAAATGTCCATCTTGGTCTCTTGTTACCTTTGTTACCTTGAAATCTATTTTGTCAGAAATAAGTATGGCTACACCTTCTTTCCTGTGAATATTATTTGCTTGAATTATTTTTACCCTTTCACTTTGAGTTTAACTTTGTCTTTGAAGCTGAGATATGTCTCTTGAAGGCAACATATGGTTGGGTTTTGTTTTTGATCCAATCTGCTACTCTGTGCCTCTTTATTGGTGAATTCAGTCCATTTATATTTAGAGTAATTATTGATGTATGAGGATTTCCTATAGCCATTTTATCTTTTTTAAAATATATTTTTACTAGAGGCCCAGCACATGAAATTCATGTGTGGGTATGGTCCCTAGGCCTGGCCTGTGATCAGGGCCATCTTTCTGGGCTGCCTGCAGCCAGCCCTGCCCCCCCACACCCTGGTTCCCCGTTCACCATTGGGCATTGGAACCTGACAGCTGGGGAAAGGGACTGAGATGTTAGCCGTTCCCACCCACTCACTGGCCCCGCCCCTGCTGCAGGTTGCCCTGAGTGTATGGGGTGACTGGTGGAGTGGGGGCCTTGGCCTGGAGCCACCCTTGTCCCCCACCACCGATCCCAGGTTCCCTGTTCACCATCAGGCGATCAGAGCCTGCTGGCCAGGGAAAGGGACTGAGAGGTGGTCAGTGTGCCTCATAGTGACTGGTCGTGTGGTCATTCTGGTCATTCTGCTGTTAGGGTCAATTTGCGTATTACCCTTTTATTATATAGGATAGATTTCAGAGAGGAAGGGAGAGGGAGACAGAGATAGAAACATCAATGATGAGAGATAATCATTGATCGGCTGCCTCTTGCATGCCCCCTACTGGGGATCGAGCCCACAACTTAAGCATGTGCCCTTGACCAGAATCGAACCGGGGACCCTTCATTATGTAGGCCAATACTCTATCCACTGAGCAAAACCAGCTAGGGCTCTTATTTATTTATTTTTTTTGTAGCTCTGTGGTTCTTTTCCTTTGTGTTTCTGTCTGTTGTTTTTGTTTGGTGGTATTCCGTACTTCATTTCTTTCTTCCTTTTTTTTTTTTTTAAGCTATGTGTCCTGGTTTGGGATTTTTGTGTGTGGTTATCATTAGGTTTATAAAAAATGAAGTTGCATATATCCCATAGTTTGTTTGTTTTTTCTTTTGAGTGCATCTGATCTTCGTCTTCCTTTGCAAATTCAGACCTTTACTCCCTCCCCTTATATGTTTTTATTATCACAAATTATCCCTGTTTGTGCTGTAAGTTTGCTGGTGAACTTACTCATTGTTTTGTGAGCTTTTGCTCTTTGTTTCAGGTAGAGTCACCCCCTTGAGTATTTCCTGCAATGGAGCTCTTCTGGTGATAAATTCCCTCAGCTTCTATATGTCTTAAAATTCTTTATTTCTCCTTTATACTTAGAGGATAACTCTGCTGTATATATTACTCTTGGCTGGTAATGTCTCTCTTTCAATAGTTTGAATATTTGGTTCCACACTCTTCTAGCTTGTAGAGTTTCTTCTGAGAAGTTTGATGATAACCTAGTGAGCTTTCCTTTATAGATTACTTTCTTCTTTTTTTCTGGCTGCCTTGAGAATTCTTTCTTTGTCATTAATTTTTGACAGTCTTAAAACCATGTGTCTTAGAGAAGGCCTCTTTGGATTGAGAGAGCTAGGTGTTATGTTTGCTTCTTGGATTTGAAAATCTAGCACTTCCCTTAGATTTGGGAAGTTCTCATCAATTTGAATAGGCTCTTTGTTCCCTTTTCCTTCTCTTTTCCTTCTGGTATGCCTATTATCCTTTTTTAAAAATATATATATTTTATTGATTTTTCACAGAGAGGAAGGGAGAGGGATAGAGAGCTAGAAACATCGATGAGAGAGAAACATTGATCATCTGCCTCCTGCATACCCCCCACTGGGGATGAGCCTGCAACCAAGGTACATGCTCTTGACTGGCATCGAACCTGGGACCCTTCAGTCTGCAGGCCGATGCTCTATCCACTGAACCAAACCAGTTAGGGCGCCTATTATTCTTAAATTGCTCTTTCTGATGAAGTCAGATAGTTCTCATAAAGTTCTTTCCCTCCCTTCCTTCCTTCCTTCCTTCCTTCCTTCCTTCCTTCCTTCCTTCCTCCTTCCTTTCTCTCTCTCTCTCTCTCTCTCTCTCTCTCTCTCTCTCTCTCTCTCTCTCTCTCTCTCTTTCTTTCTTTCTTTCTTTCTTTCTTTCTTTCTTTCTTTCACCTTCTTTCTTCTCAAGTCTCTCTCTTCTTCCTTTGGTGTCATTTCTAGGTTTCTATCTTTGATACCACTAATTCTGTTCTCCATCTGGTCAGCTCTATTTCCTGTGCTCACTAGTTCATTCTTGATCTCTGTTAAGCTCTTCCTATCCAGAATTTCTTTTTTGAAATTTTAATCTATTTGGTAAATTACTCATTTTGTTCATTAATTTGTTTCACTAAATTGCCTATCTGTTTCTGCTCACATCTTGTTGAGTATTTCCAGAATGGCAATGTTGAATTCTCTGTCATTTATACCAATATTTCCATGGGTTCCAGTTTGCTTTCTGGAAATTTTTCATTTTCTTTCTAAACTGCCTTGCTACGTTGGTTATTTATGGTGATTGTTGAATTCTTTCACTTTCTAGGCAACTGTGTATGAGTGGCACTTCTCTAACAGATTAATATGATGAGGTCTTTCTATTATTTTCCAGTAAGTGGTGCTGAATCACAAGTTTTTAGCTCTGTGAAATCCCAATGCTGACCCGCCCCCCATCTCTGGCTGCAGCCAGTGTAGCGATGATGTGTGGGGTTGGGTTGGTTGGGGGAACCTCGTCACCTTCTTTGTTTTGCCCTCCTGGTAATGGCAACTTTGGGCCTCCATGGGGCCCCTCTTGCACCCCAACCCAGGACCAGTCACAGAGCACAACCTTTCCTTGGGGAAAATAGTGATGCTGTGGCACCAGTTCTCAGGTTTGCAGATAATGTGCTCTGCAACCTGACACCAAGGGTGAAGGGAGGCAAGCTCTGGGAGTCTATAGGGTGGCAGGGCTCCACGACTTTGTTTCTATGTCTAAATTGCTGATGGCCCTAACAACCATGGTAGCACCCTAGTGCTGTGTCCTTGCCTAGATCTCTGGACTCAGCTGCACCTCATACTGCTCATTCTTGCAGAGATACCCACTGAGTATCTTTGCTCCTCCTAGCTGAAGGGGCACTCACTATAACTGGCTTTATCCTCTCTCCTGGAGGAGCCCTGCCATCATGAGCTCCCTGCTGAGGGCTGTGTCCCAGACTAGTTTCAGCCCTTACTCACCTTTCCCATTTATTCCCAGTTGCCCAACTTTAGATGCTTCAATGCACAAATCTCTCAGGTATGCCTGTAGTTTGAGCAGGGAATCCTTTGTTGAGTTATAGCTGTTTAAATAGTTGAAACTTCAAGGGGAGAGACCAAGGGGATCTCTCACACTGCAATTTCTCTGACTGAATTTCTCAGTGGGTTTTTAGAAAAAGATAATTCCTGCTTTGGGAGCACACCACAAAGGAGTGATGCCAATATTGGCACTTGTAATCCCAATAAGTGACAAGGGGTAAATCTTGGCATGTAAACAGACAGATGGCGCTTTATTTATTATTTTTAAAATAAATTTTTATTGATTTCAGAGAGGAAGGGAGAGGAAGAGAGAGATAGAAACATCAATGATGAGAATCATTGATTGGCTGCCTGCTATATGCCCCCCACTGGGGATCAAGCCTGCAAACCAGGCATGTGCCCTTAATCAGAATCAAACCTGGGACCTTTCAGCCCACAGGCCAACGCTCTATCCACAGAGCCAAACCAGCTAGGGCATGGAGCTTTATTTTAATCACTGCTCTGCCCACTTTTCCAATCAAAATCTTCTATCACCTAATTCATACATAAGCTACTGTGGGCCAGGCACATTGTAGGTACTTTACACGTATCAAGTCATTTAATTCTCACTACAATTCTGTGAAGTAAACCTATTACTATAGCCATTTTAAAGGCGAAGAAAGTAGGGCATAGAGATGATTAGTGCATTCTCCAGCATCACACAGCTGGTAAATGATGGTGCTGAGATTCAAACCTAGGTTTAATGTTCTTAGATCAATATACTAAGATATGAATCTGGTATGATCAGTTTAGTATCTGTACTTGCATTTTTCTCAGTTATTCTGTGTATTCTTCTAAATGTGTGTCACATGTATATACTGAAGAGCAGCTCAAAACCAAGGAAAATGGTACCCAGCTTTGCTTTCAACATTTAAACATAGCACACAAGGATTAATGGCAAATCTACCAGAAAAATCAACTGAAAGTAATAGTAATAGGAAATCAGTACAACAGTACACAAGATAAAGGAAGGTTTAAATATATATCCTATATAATAAAGAGGTAATATGCAAATTAACCCTCATGCCCTTACAAGATGGCTGCCTACAACCAGACTGGCAAGGGGGTTAGTGAGGGATGACCAAATGACTGAACAAGCAGGTTGCATGGGGCGACCAGGCTGGCAGGGACGTTAGTGAGGGACGACTGAACAGCAGGCTGTGTGGGGCGACCAGGCCAGCGGGGGCGGGGGGCTGTGAGGGGTGACCAGACTTGCAGGGGGGAGCAGGTGGGGGCAACCAGGCCGGCAGAGGGGGGCAGATGGGGAAAACCAGGCCAGCATGGGGGGAAGTAAGAGGTGACTAGGCCGGCGGAGCAGAGGCAGTTAGGGGTGACCAGGCTGGCAGGGGAAGTCAGTAAGAAGCAACCAGGCCAGTGGGGTGGGCAGTTAGGGGTGACCAGGCCAGCAGGGGGGTGGCAATTGGGGGCAATTAGGCTGGCAGGAGGGGCAGTGAGGGGTGACTAGGCCGGGGGGGTGTAGTTGGTGGCGACCAGGCTGGCAGGGGGGCAGTTAGGAGCAACCAGGCCAGCAGCGGGGGTGGGGGGCAGTTAGGGGCAATCAGGCTGGCACGTAGAGGCAGTGAGGGGTGATGAGGCCGGCGGAGGGGGGAGGGGAAGTTAGGGGCGACCAGGCAGGCAGGCAGGCAGGTGAGTGATTAGGAGCCAGTGGTCCAGGATTGTGAGAGGGTTGTCCGACTGCTGGTCTAGGCCTGATCCCCTACAAGGGATTGAGCCTGCAACCCAGGCATGTGCCCTGTCTGGAATAGAACTGTGACCTCCTGGTTCATAGGTCAATGCTGAACCACTGAGCATACTGGCCAGAATAACTAACATATTTTTGTTTATGGTCTATCTCCATTACTGGAATGTAAGTTCAATGAGGGCAAAAATTTGTTTTTTTCATAGTTATATCCCAATAACCTAACACAGAACTCAGTAACTATTTGTTGAATAAATGAAAGATTGAATGAATGAATCACTCAATGGCAGTAACCTAGGGAGAATGTAGGTCATAGTCTGAGGAAAGAAATAAAACAATTTTTCGAAGATATACTGCCAATATAAAATATAGTTCACAAGATCACCTCAGTATTAGTGTAAAATATCCAGCAGTTCTCTTTTTAGGACATACAGCCACTTTGAAGGCAAATGTTAATATGATCCATAAAATCTGTGATTTTATTCTAAATCAAATATAAAGTTTAATAGGTGAGATGGTTTTGAAACCTGATTTAGTAACCCATTTAAGCATTTTAAAACCTATATACCACTAATGGAATGACAACTTGAGAAAATTAACGTGTATTGTTGATCTTTATTTTTCCTGAAAATCTGGTGTGCTCTGGCTATTAGGAATTTTCTGTTGGTTGTCCAGTCTCCAGCTGGAACTTAACTTCCTAATTTTATTAAGGCTCAATCCAAGGACACACATGTGTACACTCTGGTTTCCTATTACTAGTTTATTAACAAGTTCATCATGTGTTTGTTCCTGTCTCAGCATTATCAAGAAACAAATGGGGAAAGATCACTATATTATGGTAAAATTCAATGTGATTGTTTCTTTGAACTGTTTTGATTGAAGAACTATTTATAATACAATTAGATGCAAAAGAAGACAAATGAGAGAGTTGTTTTATAAATTGTATTCTTGCAAAATAATTTAGGTAAAAAAGACTCATTAGGTAGAAAAGGTTATATCTGGAGAAAGCCTTTTATGGAGAAAAGGCTTTTACCATATTTCATCAATTATTTTTAAAGGATTCAAATAAATTAAAGTGATTACTACTAAATAGCAGTGTGGTAGAGTGGAAACTGATTCTTGTATAGGTTATTACTAATTAAATTATCTGATTAGATCATCTCTCAATTCAGGGCCTTGGTTTCCTTGGCTGTAAAAAGGAGGTTTTAGATTAAAGTGCTTAGATTTGTTTCAGCATAACCAGTTTAAGATTCTGTGAACATGATACTTCCTGATCTTTAAGAGTAGGAGTATCAGTTCTCATGCTATGATTAATAAATATTAATATTTATCTTGATAACTATTGAATCTAGATAATGGGTACATGTAATTTCATTTAGGGAAATCTTATGTATGTTTGAATTTTCTTAAACAATAACAAATTTAGAAATTTATTGATTAATAAATGCTTGACAATAGATAATATGCTACATTCAAAATCTTGTGAAGTCTATTTCATGTCTGTGCTGTTTTCTTCCATTGTCCTCTGAACCAGTTATACAAAATAGCAGTGCCTCTTATGATTTTGCATTTATACTGCAATTGTGCATTCCAGAGCAGTTTTCTTCAGTTTTTAGGTAACTGTGCCAAGATTCAGACAAGATTAACAAATTTCCCAATATACAGATTTTTCAAGGTGAAGGTATTTATTGATTAGGAAGCTATCAAACTTTTCTTAGAAGCATGATATAATTTACATTGATTTGGCAACTCACAACATGTAATTTGGATTGGCTTAATTATCTATAACATTCTGAGATATAGGCTGATTTTTCCCCTTGCCACCTGATACATTGCCAGACCATTTTTAGAAGATAATGTGGCAGACTACATTGCAGCTAAGAAAGTATCTTTTGATGTTAAGCAACTCTTAGTTCAAATTCTGATTTCAACCTTTTCCCTAAATGTGAGGCTATGGAAAATTTTTTAACTTCTCTGAGCATCAGTTATCTTTTTTGTAAAATGGGAATGTCAATAATAGAGTCTATATCATGGGGTCACAGTGAGGAATAAAGAACATGGTTAATTATTAAACACTAGAGGCCCAGTGCACAAAAATTTGTGCACTCGGGAGGGGTCCCTCAGCCCGGCTTGTGCCCTCTCACAGTCTGGGACCCCTTGGGGGATGACCACCTGCCTTGCTAGCCTGGGTGAGGGGCTGATGGCTGTTTGCAGGCTGGCCACAGCCCCTTCAGGATGGGGGTCCCCCTGGGGTGCCTGACCAGCCTGGGTGAGGGGCTGATGGCTGTTTGCAGGCTGGCTAAGCCCCCCAGTGGGGACCCTCACCCCATGAGGGTGTGGCCATCCTGGGTGAGGGGCTGATGGCTGTTTGCCGGCTGGCCATGGCCCCCAGCCACCCAAGCTCCCAGTGGAGGCTGGCTGGAAGCAGGTATCTGGGATTTATTTATCTTCTATAATTGAAACATTGTTGCCTTGAGCTGAGGCCACAGCTGGCCAGGGCAGGCGGGAAGCTTGGCTTCCTCCATATCTGGGGCAACCAAGCCTCCTGCTTGCTCCAGCTCCATGGCTGCTGGCCGCCATCTTGTTTGGGTTAATTTGCATATAGTCGCTCTGATTGGCTGCTGGGCGTGGCTTGGGGGCACAGCGGAGGTGCTGTCAATTTGCATGTTTCTCTTTTATTAGATTAGATACTGCCTGGTAAGCACCTTAAATAAACAATATCAGCCTATTTGTTTCATCATTATTTTTGCATTTAGTAATTTGTAGTAGAATAAAATGTATATGTGAAAGAGTTTAAAAAAAACACTCAAGGAAGTGTGGCTATTTTGGTTACCTTCATTAGCAGCATTCAATGCATATTTATTTAACATCTGTTGTACTCTAGGAATTGGATTTATAGAGAAAAGTAAGGCACACTTTTTGTTCTTAAGAACACAGACAACAGTTTCTTACCTGTGTTTCTGCTTCCCTCAGCTTCAGTTATCTGTGGTCAACTGCAGTATGAAAATCCTATCTATTAAAAGAGAAACATGGTAATTAGTGTACGACCGCTACCCTTCCCATTGGCTAATCAGGGAAATATGCAAATTAACTGCCATCCAAGATGGCGGCCGGCAGCCAGGCAGCTGGAAGCTAACATGAGGCTTGCTAGCTTCAGTGACGGAGGACTCCAACGTTCCCTGCCTGCCGCTGCAGGCCTCTGAGCTGCAACTCTAAGCAACTATGTTACAAATATAGAAGCTAAACAAAACCCCAGAAACCTGCTTTAGTCCATCGGGCTTCAGCCAGCAGGATCGCAAAATTGTTTCATATACAGAAGGTAAACAAAGGCCAGAAACCTGCTTTTAGCAGCGGAGGCCTAAGAGCTGGAGCCAAGCCTCAAAGCTAAAGCTGGCCCAGAATAAAAAAAAAAGAAAAAAAGGAGTGGTTGGGAGCTTCCGTCACCCGCCAGCCTGAAAACAGCCCTCAGCTCCTCATCCAGACTGACCAGGCACCCCAGTGGGGACCCCCACCCTGAAGGGTGTGTGACCAGCTACAAACAGCCATCAACCCCTCACCCAGGCTGGCCAGACACCCCAGTGGGGACCCCCACCCTGATGCAGGACACCCTTCAGGGCAAACCAGCCAGCCCCCACCCATGCACCAGGCCTCTACCCTATATAGTAAAAGGGTAATATGCCTCCCAGCACCGGGATCAGCGGGGCCGAGAGGCCTCCTGGCACCGGGATCAGCATGACAGGGGGCAGTGCCCAACCCCTCTGATCGCCCTGTGGCTCTGTGTGTGACAGGGGGCGGGGCCACAACCTCCCTATCCGCCCTGCTCTGTTCGTGACAGGCGAAGGCGCCCCAACCCCCTGATCAGCCCTGCTCTGTGCCTGATAGGGGGAACTCCCCAACCCCATGATCGCCCTGCAGCTCTGTGTGTGACAGGGTGTGGCGCCCTAACCCCCTGATCAGCCCTGCTCTGTGTGTGACAATGGGCAGTGCCCCAACCCTATGATTGGCCCTGCTCTGTGTGTGACGGGGTAGAGCCATAACCTCCCCATCAGCCCTGCCCTGAGTGTGACAGTGGCGGTGCCCCAACCCCCTGATCCGCCCTGCTCTGTGTGTGACAGGGGCGGTACCCCAACTCCCCTATTGGCCCTGCTCTGTGAGTGACAGCAGGGAGTTTCTCAACCCCCTGATGGGCCCTGCTCTGTGCGTGACAGGGGGGAGCTCCCCAACCCCCTGATAGGCCCTGTTCTGTGCATGACAGGGTATGGAGCCCCAACCCCCCTGATGGGCCCTGCTTTGTGCGTGACAGGGGGCAGCACCCCAACCCCCTCATTGGCACTGCTCTGTGCATGAAAGGGGGTGGTGCCGCAACCGCCCCATCGACCCTGCCTTGAGCGTGACAGGGGGCGATGCCCCATCCCCCCAATCGGCCCTACCCTGAGCATGTCTGAGGGTGGCATCGCAACCTCCCGATCCTCCCTGCTCTGTGCATGACAGGGGGCGGCGCCCCAACTCCCCAATCGGCCCTGCTCTGAGCCCGACCAGGGGCTGCACCTAGGGATTGGGCCTGCCCTCTGCCACCCGGGAGCAGGCCTAAGCCAGCAGGTTGTTATCTCCCGAGGGGTCCCAGACTGCATGAGGGCACAGGCCGGGCTGAGGGACCCCTCCTCTTCCCCGAGTGCACAAATTTTTGTGCACTGGGCCTCTAGTATTAAATAAAAGGTTCCAGAAATAAATAATTCATAAGTTTCAAATTTCATGTCCTTTTGAGTTGTTTGATGAAAGCATGTGTTGTCCTGCATGAGGAGTGAATCATCTCTTTGTCCAGCATACCATACGGTATGAACTACCTGCTCTTTAGTCAGTATTCATCTTTGTTATCAGATCAACTATCATGGTATCACAGTGTTTGTGTTCAAGTAATTCTCATTTTACTTAATAATGGCCCCAAAGTGCAAGACTAGTGGTGCAGCAATTCTGAGATGCCAAAAAGAAGCCATAAAATATTTACTTTAATTGAAAAGGTGAAAGTTGTTGGAAAGAAAACAAATCTGTATGCCAAGGTTGCTAAGAGATATGACAAGAATGAATCTTGTATCCATGAAATTGCAATGAAGAAAAAAGAAATTTGTGCTGCTTTTGCTGTCCTACCTCAAGCTGCAAAAGTTAAGGCTACAGTGCCTGGTAAGTGCTCAGTTAAGATAGAAAAGGCATTATATTTGTGAGTGGAAGACATGAATTATGTTTTCTGATGAAAAGCTGGGGTAGCAATCCTCATATCTGACAAAACAGACTTCTAAAGGAAGGCCACTTCCTAATAAAAGGAATTGATACAACAAGAGGATATAACTCTGGTAAATGTATATGCATCCGATACAGGAATACCCAAATATATAAAAAAAAAATATTTCTGGAGGATTTAAAAAAGAAAAGATGGACAGCAATACAATTTAGTACGGAATTTAAACACCCCCATTAACATCACTGGATAGATCTTCTAGATAAAAAATCAACAAGGAAGCAGCAATCCTAAATGACACACTAGATCAGATGGAGTTAATTGACATTTATGGAATATTTCACTCCAAAGCTACAGAATACACATCCTTCCCAAGTACATGGACATTTTCAAAAATAGACCATATGTTAGAACACAAACTAACTCTCTACAAATTCAAGAAGATTGAAATCATATCAAGCACCTTCTCAGATCACAATGGCATGAAGTTAAAACCAACTATAATAAAAACACTCAGAAACATTCAAACACATGGAAGCTAACTAGCATGTTATTAAATAATGAATGGGTTACCAAAGAGCTCAAGAAAGAAATAAAAAAAAAACTTCCTGGAAACAAATTAAAATGAACACACAACAATCCAAAATCTATGGGACACAGCTAAAGCAGTCCTGAGAGGGAAGTTCATAGCTCTACAGGCCTACCTCAAAGAACAAGAAAAACTGGTAATAAATTATCTAACCCTACAAGTTAAAGAATTAGAAAGAGAGCAACAAGAAAAGCACAGAGTAAGTGGAAGGAAATAAAGATCAGAGTGGAAATAAATGACATAGAGACTAATAAAACAATACAAAAGAACAACAAAACCAAGAGATGGTTCTTTGAAAAGATAAACAAAATTGATAAACCTTTAGCCAGACCATCAAGAAACAAAGAGATAAGATCCAAATAAACAAAATCAGAAATGAAAGAGGTGATTAACAAGTGACTCCACAGAAATACAAAGGATCAAAAAAAATATTATGAACAACTATATTCCAAAAAGCTGGACAACTTGAAAGAACTGGAAATAGTCTTAGAAAAATACAATCTTCCAAAATCGAATCAGGAAGAATCAGAAAACTTGAAAAGGCATATAACTACTGATGTAATTGAAGCAATAATAAAAAACTCTCAGCAAACAAAAGCCCTGGTCCAGATGGCTTCACAGGGGAGTTTTACCAAAAATTCTAAAAAGAACTAACAACTATCCTCCTCAAACTGTTCTAAAATATCCAAGAGGAAGGAACACTTCCAAGCTCTTTTTATTGGGCTAGCATTAGCCTAATTGCACAACCAGATAAAGACAGTGCAAAGAAAGAGCATTGCAGGCCAACATCCCTGATGAACATAGATGCTTAAATCCTCAACAAAATATTAGCAAATTGGATCCAGCAATATATTAAAAAGATCATACACTATGACCAAGTGGGATTTAGTACTGGGATACAAGGCTGGTACAGTATTGGCAAATCAATAAATATGATACAGCACATAAACAAATCGGAAGACAAAAAATCACATGATCATATCAATTGGCACAGAAAAAGCATTTGACAAAATCCAACATCCCTTTTTGATAAAGACTCTCAGCAAAGTTGGAATAGAGGGATCATACCTCAACATAATCAAAGCCATATATGACAAACCACAGCCAAAATCATACTCAATGGACAAAAACTAAAATCATTTTCCCTAAGAACAGAAACAAGACAGGGATGTCTGCTTTCACCACTATTATTCAATATGGTATTGGAAATACTAGCCTCAGTGATCATACAAGAAGAAAAAATAAAAGGCATCCAAACTGGAAAGAAGGAAATAAAACAACCATTATTCGCAGATGACATGATATTGTACATAGAAAACCCTAAAGACTCCACCAAGAAACTGCTAGATTTAAGAAATGAAGTTAGCAATGTAGCAAGATGCAAAATTAACATCCATAAATTGATGGCATTTTTATACACCAATAATGAACTCTCAGAAAGAGAAACTAAAAAAATCAATCCCATTTACCACTGCAACAAAAAATTTAAGATACTTAGGAATAAACTTAATTGAGGAGATAAAAGACATGTCCTCAAAAAAAAACCCTACAAGATGTTGAAAAAAGAGATAGAGGAAGATATAAACAAGTGGAAGAAAATACCGTGTTCATGAATTGGTAGAATCAACATCATTAAAATGTCCATACTACCCAAAATAATCTACGGATTCAGTGCAATCCCTATTAAAATACCAATGGCATATTTCACAGATCTAGATCAAACACTGCAAAAATTTGTATGGAACAGAAAAAAGACCCCAAATAGCTTCAGCAATCTTGAGAAAGAAGAACAAAGTTGGAGGAATCAAAATACCAGATATCAAGTTATACTACAAAACCACTGCACTCAAAACAGCCTGGTACTGGCACAAGAACGGGTATATAGATCAATGGAACGCAACAGAAACCCCAGAAATTGACCAAAGACATTATGCTCAATTAATATTTGACAAAGGAGGCAAGAGCATACAATGCAGTCAAGACAGTCTCTTCAATAAATGGTGTTGGCGAAATTGGACAGATACATGCAAAAAAAAAATGATACTAGACCACCAACTGATACCATACAGAAGAATAAACTCAAAATTGATAAAAGACCTAAATGTAAGTCATGAAACCATAAAAATCTTAAAAGTAACCATATACAGAAAAATCTCAGACATCTCTTGTAGTAATACATCTTTGTGTATGTTTAACAATACATCTCCTAGGGCAAAGAAAACTAAGGAGAAAATAAATGAGACAAGATTAAAATAAAAAGCTTTTTCACAGAAAAAGAAAACATCAACAAAGCAAAAAGAGAGCCCACTCTATGGGAGAACATATTTGCCAATAATACATCCAAAAGGGGTTAATTTCCAAAACATATAAGGAACTCATACAACTTAACAAAAGGAAGACAAACAATCCAATTAAAAAATGGGCAAGGAACCTAAATAGACACCTCTTCAAAGTGGACATAGAGATGGCCAAGAGACATGAAAAAATACTCAGAGTCACTGATCATCAGAGAGATGCAAATGAAAATTACAATGAGGTATCACTTAATAACTGTCAGAATGGCTACTGTCAACAAATCAGCAAACGACAAGTGCTGGCGAGGATGTAGACAAAAAGGAACCCTCGTACCCTGCTGGGGGAATGCAGACTGGTGTAGCCACTATAGAAGACAGTATGGAGTTTCCTCAAAAAATTAGAAATGGAACTCCCATTTGACCTAGTGTTCCCACTTCTAGGAATATATCCCAAGAAATAAGAAACACCAATCAAAAGAAATATATGCACCCCTATGTTTATAGCAGCCCAATTTATAATAGCTAAGATCTGGAAACAGCCCAAGTACCCATCCGCAGATGAGTAGGTAAAGAAATTGTGGTACATTTATATGCAATGGAATACTATGCAGCTGTAGAAAAGAAGGAACCCTTACCATTTCCAACAGCATGGATGGACCTAGAGATTATAATGCTAAATGAAATAAGACAGTCAGAGAAAGATAAGTATCACATGATCTCACTCATATGTAGAATCTAATGAACAAAATAGATCCAGAGACATAGAACCATGAACAGACTGATGAATTTCAGAGGGTAGGTGGGGTTGGGGGCTGGGGGGATGAGATTAACTGGGGAACTTATATACATACATGTATAGCCCATGGACACAGACAATAGTGTGACAAAGATTTGGGAGGGTTGGAGTGGGGAGGAGGGGCTCAATGGTGGGAAAAAACAAAGCAGACATCTGTAATGCTTTAACAATAAAAATAAATTAAAAATAAAAATGATTTTCGATGATGGCAACATGTTGCACCAGAAAGCATTGAGACTTCTGCAAGGGATCGCCTGAAACAAGTGACACCAAACCATTTACTACAAGTGAGGGATGGTTATGCAGATTTAGGAATAGTTTTGGACTGAACAATAAAAAAAGTTAGTGGAGAGAGAGAGAGAGAAAGAGAGAGAGAGACCACATTCACATAACTTTTGCTATAGAATATTGTTATAATTGCTCTATTTTATTATTGGTTATTGTTGTCAATCTCTTACTGTGCCTAATTTATAAATTAAACTATATCATAGCATGTATGTATAGGAAAATCATGGCATATATAGGGTTTGACACTTCGAGTTTGCAAGCATCCACTGGGAGTCTTGGAATGTATACCCCTTGGATAAGGTGGAGGAGAGACTACTGTGCTAATTGGAGAAACAGACATGTGAGAGCTTAGAGTCAGGGCTAAACTTAAAGAAATGACAGAGTAGCCAATTGCTCGTATACTGAAATTTAAGGCAGGTGAAAACAAAAACCTCTGGCCTGAAACACCATTAGCATATTTTTAGTGTGAACTTTGTACAATTACTAGAGACCTGGTGCACAAAACTCGTGCATGGGTAGGGTCCCTAAGCCTGGCAGGCGATCAGAGGCGATCAGGGCCTTCTGGCTGCTGGCTGGGGCCTTCCTTCCCTGGCTGCTGGCTGCCAGCTGGGGCCTTCCTTCATTCTGTGTTGCCCCCTTGTGGTCAGCACACGTCATAGTGAGCAATAGAACTCCTGGTCTCCTGGTCGAACTCCCCTGAGGACATTTTGCATATTAGCCTTTTATATATATATAGGTTTTTGGAATCCATGTGCAAATGTCTTTGGAAAGATTAACACATTAATATGAATTGCTCTTTAATATGAATTGCTCTGAAAATTTATGTCTATATTATTTAAGGTACAAGGTAAATTGTTATAATCAAGCAACCTCAAAATATTATGGCTCAAGCAGTTGACCAAAGGTGGCCAGGTAGCATTGATACAGAAAGTCTTCCAAGGCCCAGGATCATTCTACCTTATTGTTTTGTCATCTCTTAGTATGTTGACTTTGCCTTTGTGGTCAATTATGGCTCCCACTATCATGTCTGTGCTGGTTGAATGAGGGGCGAGAAAGAAGAGGACAAGAGATTTTCCTGTCAAAACATGATCCAAAGGTTGTATGCATCACTGCTGCTTGCATATCTACAATGTCTACATTTATTCATATCTTCATACCAAACTGCAAAGGAGTCTGAAAAATGAAACCTGGCTGGGAGGCCATGAACACACCTAAAACTCATGAATTTCTATGGCTAAAAGGAAGGGTAGGAGAATGGATACTGACAAACAATTAGCAGTATCTGTCTTAGTTTATCAGGTGACTATTTATTTATTTTAAAATATATTTTTATTGATTTTTTATTGATTTCAGAGAGGAAGGAAGAGGGAGAGGGAGACAGAAACATCAATGATGAGAGAGACTCGTTGATCATCTGCCACCTGCACGCACCCCACTGGGGATCGAGCCCACAATCTGGGCTTGTCCCTTTGACCGGAATCAAACCTGGACGCTTCAGTCCACAGGCTGATGCTCTATCCACTGAGCCAAACCAGCTAAGGCTATCAAATGACTTTTTAAAATATTTATCTTTAATGTTGAAAATATTACAGATACCTCCTTGTCCCCCCCCCCCTTTATCCCTTCTAGCCCAGACCACCCCCCCCCACCTCAGGCCTTCACCATACTATTGTCTGTGTCCGTGGTTTATGCATATAATTTCTTTGGTTAATACCTTCCCACCCACCCACTCACCCCAACTTTTTTTTTTTTTAAATATATTTTATTGATTTTTTACAGAGAGGAAGGGAGAGAGACAGAGAGTCAGAAACATCGATGAGAGAGAAACATCGATCAGCTGCCTCCTGCACATCCCCCACTGGGGATATGCCCGCAACCCAGGTACATGCCCTTGACCGGAATCGAACCCGGGACCCTTCAGTCCGCAGGCCGACGCTCTATCCACTGAGCCAAACCGGTTTCGGCCACCCCAACTTTTTTTTTTGATAAGCTTCCTGAAAGACCTTAGCCTTTCCAAAGAAGTGGGCTCATAAAGAAGTGGTAATAAAGAAGGTTGACTTGTCTGAGGTGTTTTCTGACATCAACCAATTATATGGTCCCAGATTCTCTGATGCCTACGGGGTAGCCTATCATTCAATTCAATTCTGACAGTTAGTATGTGTAGTTAGTTAGCAAAGACCCCACAGGTTGAGGGCTGAGTCTCACAGACTATACCCATTTCAGATGCCAGTAGAAATTCAGGAGTTTCTATGACCCCTTACAGGTTTGATAATTTGCTAGAACACCTCAAGGAACTCAGATAAACACTTTAGTGGTTTACTATGAAGGATACAACTCAGAAACAACCAAATGGAAGAGATGTACAGTACAGGGCAAGGTATTGGGGGTGAGAGTGGTGTACCACAGCCCGGGGAGCTTCCATTCTCTCTCCAGGTATGTTACCTTCCAAGTACTTTGATATGTTCACCAATGTGGAAGCAATTTGCACAAGTTTAGGAGTTTGTATGGAAGTCTCATTACATGGGCACAACTGATTAAATCATTGGCCATTGGTAATTGAATTCAACTTCCAGCCCCTCTCCCCTCCCTGAAGGTCAGGGGGTGGGACTGAAAGTTCCAACCCTCTAATCCAGCGGTTCTCAACCTGTGGGTCGCAAACAATGAAAATACATCCTGCATATCAGATATTTACATTACGATTCATAACAGTAGCAAAATTACAGTTATGAAGTAGCAACGAAAATTTTATGGTTGGGGATCACCACAACATGAGGAACTGTATTAAAGGGTCACGGCATTAGGAAGGTTGAGAACCACTGCCTGAGTGATTAGTAATCACTTAGTTGGTTTCTCTGGCCATCAGCCCTCTTTTTGAAGCTCCCTAGTGGCTCACCAGTAGTCACTTTATTAGCATAAACTTCGGTATGGCTGAAAGGGACTCATTAGGAATAACAAAAGACACTCCCATCACTCAGAAAATTCCAAGGTTTTTAGGATCTCTGTGCCAGGAACTGGGGACAAAGACCAACTACATATATTTAACGTACATCTGAGGATATGTTGTGTGTTCATTTGTTTTTTAAATATATTTTTATTGGTTTTAGAGAGAGAGGAAGAGAGGGAGAGAGCGTGAGAGAGAAACATTGATTGGTTGCCTTCTGTACAAGCCATGGATCGAACCCACAACCTAGGTGTGTGCTCTAATCATGAATCAAACCTGCAACCTTTCGGTGTACAGAATGACACTCCAGCCAACTGACTCACACCGGCCAGGGCCCAAATATATATTTTTTATTATGCCACAACTTGATATGGTCAGGAGCAGGAGTATAGTTATTCAGTATTTGTAGTTTCTATCCCTCAAACTAGAAGGTAAGCTGTATGAGATTATATCTAACTCACCTTTGTACCCCTAGCATCTAGCACAGTGCTTGGCGCATTGTTGCTTTGTAAACCATTGAATGAATGTGAGTGAATTAACACTAGAGTCTGGCACTGCTGACTTCTGCAGTCTGTGAGTGTTTTTAAGACTGTTTGGTGCTAATCTGGGCACTGGATCATGTATTTCCCAGCTCATGTGGGTTTCCTGAGAAGCTCAGCTCGTGTCCTGCTGTTGAATCTGTGCTTGTCTGGAGGGGAATTCAGAGTTCATAAATTAGTTTGTTTCCAAATTTTAAAAAAAACTGGATTTCAGGGAAAGCAGGCAAGTTGATATGTCAAAATCTGTCTCACAGTGTGTTCTTCATAGGACACTGCTTTTCTGTATAATAGCCAGCTCTACTAAATAATTTTTCAAATTAGTTTTCTGGGGGTGCTAATGATTTTTTTAAAAAAACTCAGAACTTTAGAAGTTTGGCATATGCCTGGATATTTAAAAACTGTTGTTAAATCCAAAGAATTTTGGTAAGAATAGTGTGCATGTGTGTATACACACAAACTATGTAGCCACTGGTTACTTTTTGTATGTTTATTGTTTTTCTTTATTTAATGTCTCTTAACCTTAAAAAGGAAATAACACTTTGGGAAATTAAATACTGCCTTTGCTGATTGCCTTATTTGAACAGAAGTTCAGGAATACCCATTTCCTGTTTTGATGGTGAACAGAATGGAAGTTACAGATCTTTACACAATGAAAGAAATATGATCCCTGCTAGCCAACTGTTTTAGCTAGTGAGGTATCTAAAAGTATCCCACCAGTGGCGTGATTCTGCAGGAAAAGCACTGAGCTAGGTGTCAGGTCCACCTAGATTTTATTACTCCTGAATTTTGGACTTTTAGAAAGTGACTCAACCTATTGCAAACAGATTCATATTCATTTGTAAAACTGAAATAGTATCTCCTTAGCTATCCTCGGGGGGGATAATGGATAAAATAAAATAATATACGCGTGTTCCTGCTAGAGAAGCCAAGGATAGTACTTGTCTGCCCTGGGCCCATCCCAGCTTCACTTCATGGTTTCAGCCTAAATATAAATAGTCTCAGTTCATGGCCCAGTGAGAACCATTGTCTTTTAATAGGTAAAAGGTCTAGCACTAGCCTAGTGTGCATGCTTAGCCTCTGGAATTGATTTGGGTCCCCGGGAGACTTTCCAAGCATCAGGCTTTAGTTTTATCTCCTACTCTGCCATCTGCTTTTGGTTGTTTAATTGGACTTTGGCTCTGATCTGGAACCTCAGTTCTTCCCCTGAGTCTCTATTGAAATTGGGGCGCTGGCCTAAATCTTTTTGCCTAGTTTCTGGTAGGCAGTTGGCAGAATCGCTTGTATTATTTTCCCCAGTTCTTTCAGAAGAATGACTTAATCCCAACTATCCTGAAGAACTTTTCCACTCCGGGGCTTTGATATACCTCTTGATTCCATACCTCTTGGGTGACAGAAACCCTGGTCTGCTTCATATGTGGGTGTAGACCTGCTTCCTTTTGGTGTAGACCTGCTTCCAGCAAGGGAGGGGTTCTTCCAACTAGTCTTATCCAGCCTCCTTTCTCTGCACCAAACAGGTTTACTTTCAAATTCTCTTATTCTTAGGAGTTACAACATGCCTTGTATCTGGGGCAGAGTAATGAGAGTGCTAAGGTACAAGCACACAAGTATCATTGACAGCTTCTATTGATGTCACCAGAAAGCCACCAAATGGGGCTTTTAGAATATTAAAATGAGTTGGCTTTTTAGTGTCTTGCTCTTTACACCAAGAAGTAAAGCATAGCCTTATGCTTTCACCGAGCAAGCTATCAAATCAGGGTGGAAGTTCATATCTAATCAATTTTAACATCTGAGGCATGGTGCATTGTTTCCAACTACATCTTATTAACTATGTTTAACAGGTTTTGCATGTCGACAAATAAATGCATTACATCATTCCAAGATATTATTATGGTTCTATTTCTTTGAATCATACTTTTCTATTATACCATAAAGTATGTTATGGTGAATTATTTGCAAGAGTCAGAAGACTTGGTGGAAACATGTTTGAAGAAAACTTCCTGGAAAGTTTTTTAAAATTTTAGATAGAAGATAAATGAGCTCATTGGAATTGCAATCACAGGAAAAGGATTTTAAATTTAGGTCTCCTCCCCCCACTCCCCACCATCATGTGAGCAAATTCTCATTATAAAATACCTCACATAGGCCTGATAAATAATTCTGCCAAAAACAATTGTGAAAGAGCCAAACTAGCTGACATCTGAAAAGCAGATACTAAACTCCCCAAACAATTCTCAGTTTCTTCCCACCTTCAACTTCAATTTAGGGTAAAACATTAACTATACAAATGAATAAAAAAGAAAAAACCTCTTAAGGTAAACATAAAGTTAGTAATGGACTGTATATGATCCCCTCTTTATTCAGTCTGCTTGCTTTTTGTTTTTGTTGTTTATTCACATATTTAGTGTAAACTATATCCTTGGTATCTGAAGGAAATTATTACAAGGAAGATGCTTTTATCCATTGGAATATTAGGTGGTATGTGAACTGGATCCCATCTCAATTCCTTCCTATTTTGGAATAAATCACTAACATCATTTTAGCTACTTTAAAAAAGCATCAAAGTATTCTGGCTTCTTCCTCGATCAGACTGTCAAACCCCAGAGGGAAGGTAGGGGAGGGTGGGGGTAAAGGGGAAAGATCAACTGAAGGATTTGTATGCTAGTATATAGGCCTAACCAATGGACACAGACAACAGGGGGGTAAGGGCATGATTTGGGGAGGTCGGGGGGGGGGTTATGGTGGGATAAGGGCAAATATGTAATACCTTAATAAAAAAATTAAAAAAATTAAAAATGTATTCTGGCTTCTTATGTCTCTTCATAGTTTCTGGGCATGGAGGTTCAATCAGGGGTGGATTAAAAACTCAGTGGGGGCTTGAAGGACAAAGGACACTTTGGTGGTGGCCTGAGTTTGTTTGTTTAATTTTATCTGGGCTGAAAGAAAACCTTGTTTGGTTATGTAAAGAAATATTTGATAAACCTTCAATGGGAAATAAGGTACATGACACCGAATTTTAATCACAACCTGAAGGATTTTTAGAAATTAGAGATACCTTGGGGCAAAAGAGGAGGCAATTTGAAGGTTGGACTAGTTGACTTCTGAGGTTTTGTTGAATGTTTTTTATTGAAACTGAAGTCCAAGGATGTTAAGGAAATTCCCCAAGGTCACCTAAGCTGATTGTGGGAGGGAGAGCCTCGAGTAGAATCCAGGTTTCAGGTTCCTTATTCATTTATGACTCTTCATACTTAAAGATATTTGAAAAAACAGTGGAGTAATTTTGGAGAGTGCACTCTGAGGGAACAACATAGAACAGGCAATGAGATACTTACCTTTGGATTATCTTCTAATTCCCAATGTGGTGAGTCACATACTAAAATAATATTGGCATTCTGAAGTGCCAGTAGGGAACCAATTAAAAGAAAATCACTCAGATGAACTTTGTGATTTCCTCTGAATCTTTTGACAAATGTAGTCTCTGATGCTGACCTGCACATTTTCTCATGACAGTTGGTAAATTTTGGTGGAAAAAGCAGAGCTCCTCCTACATAAAGACTTCAGTTCTAAGGTCATTTAAAATTCATTAAGCTAAGAAGCTGTTCATTGTGACATATTTCATTGATATTACAGAAGATTTGATGGTAACTGGACACATTATTCACTTACAGTAAGTCTGGAACTTAAATTTGGGGGAGGGAATGTGGAAGTGAGAGGTAACTTGTTTTGAATATTGATTTGTTTCACCTTCTTCACTGTTTAAAAAGAGACCCATAAATATTTTTGTAGCAAAAATTGTTTGTTTGACTTGATATAATATTAATTTGGGGAAATGCTGCATTATTTTGCATGAAGCTAATTCATAGGTACTGAATAATCAGCATAAATAACACAATTGCTTGTAATTCTTATTGTTGTTTCCTTACTAACCTCTGTTTTCTATAAAAATCATCATACCTCATAAGCAAACCTGGTCCCTTGGAAATATAAGGATAGTTGCATTTTAGAGTTAAGATCTTTTCTGAGATTATATTCTATTTGATTTATTTCTACAACTGAAAACCTCTACTTTGCAGTAACTTTTCTTTCTTAAGTTCAGAAATAACCATAGAACTCCTCTAAAATGAATGATTTAATTTATTTTTATATGATATTTTGATTGACTTTATAGAACCCACATATTCTCTATATGTAGTGTTTATTTGTATAGTGTTTTTACATATATACTAAGTTTATGAAAATAAAAATTGTAATTGTCACTGTGAAATGAACTAGAATCTTATACATTTGTTGCTTGTTTTCCTCTGAAAGTATATAGTTAACACTTAAAAACACATCACTTTTATACATTGCACTCACTTCAGATGCTTCCAGATTACTTTTAATTTTTAATATGTAAAAGGGTTTATGAAACAAGGACATGAATATAGGGGATTTTTCAGTAGTTTTTTTATTTTATAAATCTTATCAAAATATAGAATGTTTTAGAGAGTTCAAGACTTAAGTGCATGGATTTGTTGTTGTTACAGAATAATAACCTAAAGGACAAAGAGATCTGGTTTTCAGTCCCAGCTCTCCCCCATATAACCCTGTGAACTTGGGAGGGACATCTCATTCCCTCTCCCTTGTAATTTATTAGTTTGTAAAAGAAATCAGATGTCCTGACTCTGCCTAATGTCATGAAAGGCAATAGAAAAGTGAGAAACAGTAATTTAAACAGCAGGATTAAACAAAAAGAGGTGGAACAACTGTTAGATTCTTTTCATTTTTTGTTTTAATGCAAAGATCTTACCTGTAAATGCAAACCTGCTTTCAAGGTATTTTTTGATAATGAGAGAAATATCACTCATGTTTTGCTATAACTTGGATGAGTTGGGGGTAGGGTGGGTTGCTTGTTCCTTTTGATGTATTTTTCAGAGTGTCTTCAAGGAATTTATAGAAGGTACTAGGGGCCCGGTGCACGAAATTCGTGCACTGTGTGTGTGTGTGTGTGTGTGTGTGTGTGTGTGAGTGTCCCTCAGCCCAGCCTGCCCCCTCTCACATACTGGGAGCCCTCAGGCATTGACCCCCATCACCCTCCAATTGCAGGATCGGCCCCTTGCCCAGGCCTGATGCCTCTGGCCCACGCATCAGGCCTGGGAAGGGGACCCCCAGACCCCTCCGATTGCTGGCTCTGCCCCTTGCCCAGGCCTGATGCCTCGGCCAGAGGAGTTGACCCTCATCACCCTCCGGTCACCAATCACCGGATCGGTCCCTTGACCAGGCCTGAGTCCTCCGGCAGAGGTGTCAGGCCTGGGCAGGGGACCGCCAGCTCCCCGTGGTTGCAGGCTCCGCCCCTGCCTAGGCCTAACGCCTCTGGCCTAGGCGTCCGGCCTGGGCAGCGGGGACCCACAGCTGCAGCGGCCCTGCAATCGTGGGCTCCACTTTAGGCCCAGGCAAGGGACCCCTAGCTCCTGGGACTGCCAGCTTCGACCCTGCCCAGCTCCCATCGCTGGCTCCACCTCTACTTCCTGCTATCACTGGCCAGGGTGGCAAAGGCGCCTGATTCTCCGATCATGGCTGGGGGGCAGGGCAAAGGCGGCCCCAGGGCCGCCTTTGCCGTGCCCCCCAGCCCTTAGCTCCCCCCTGGGTTTCCGATCACTGTCAGTGGCAGGGGGCTTCTTCCTGCTTTCCCTTTCGCCTCCCTGCATTGTGCCTACATATGCAAATTAGCCGCCATCTTGTTGGCAGTTAACTGCCAATCTTAGTTGGCAGTTAATTTGCCTATAGCCCTGATTAACCAATGAAAAGGGTAGCGTCGTACGCCAATTACCATTTTTCTCTTTTATTAGTGTAGATTAGTTCTACTTCGAATGTTTGGTAAAATTTGAAAGAGGTGGCTTCTGGACATGGGAGAAGTGGAAGGCAACTAATAACACTTAAGTTATATGCTACTATATTGCAGACATTTTATATGTATGATCTTATTTAATTATTACCTGAACCCCAAGAATTATTGCCTTAATTTTTTATTAAATTTATTGGGGTGACATTGGTTCAAGAAACCATACATGTTTCAAGTGTGTAACTCAGTAGAACATCACCTGCACACTGTGTCATGCGCCCATTGCCCCAAGCAAAGGTTCTTTCTGCCCCCATTTTTCCTCACTCCTTTGCCCACCTCCACCTACCTCCCACTCCTGTTTCCCTCTGGCTATCACCACACCTTTGTCTGTGTCTATGTCTATATATATATATTTTTTTTTTCCCAAACCCTTCACTTTCTTTCATCCAGCCTCCTAATGACTCTCCCTTTTGACAGCTGTCAGTCTGTTCCAATGTTCCATGCCTCTATTTCTATTTTGTTTGTCAGTTTATTTTGTTCATTAGATTCCACATATAAGTAAGATCATATGGCATTTGTCTTTCTCTCAACCTAATAAACTCCAAGTCCATTCATGATCCAGCAAAAGATAAGATTTCCTGTTTTTTTAAATATATGTGATACATCACATTTATTGATTTGCAAATAATGTACCAACTTTATATCACTGGAGTAAGTCCTACTTAATCATGATGTATGATCTTTTTAATGTATTGCTGGATTTTGTTTTCCAAAATTGTTTTGAGGATTTCAGCATCTTTATTCATCAGGGATATTGGCCTATGATTTTCTTTCTTTGTCTGGTTTTGGAATTACAATAATGCTGGCCTTGTAAATAGAGCTTATAAGTCTTCCCTTTTCCAGAATGTTTTGGAATAGTTTGAGAAAGATAGGTATTAGTTCTTTGAATGTTTGGCAAAATTTGCCTGTGAAGCCATCTGGCCCAAGATATTTTTTTTGTTGGGAGTTTTTTCATTATTTTTTCAATTTCATTAGTTGCAATTGGTCTATTCAAATTTTCTGATTCTTCTTGATTCAGTTTTGGAAGATTGTATTTTTCTAGGAATTTATCCATTTCACCCAGGTTGTTCAATTTGTTAGCATGTAATTGTTCATTGTATTTTCTTACAATCCTTTGTGTTTCTGTGGTGTCAGTTGTTACTTCTGCTATTTCATTTCTGATTTTATTTATTTAGCTTCTCTCTCTTTTTTTGTGAGTATGGTTAAACTTCATGAATCTTGTTTATCTTTTCAAAGAACCAGCTCTTGGTATCACTGATCTTTTGTAATGTTTTTTTAGTCTCTATGTCACTTATTTGTGCTCTAATCTTATTATTTCCTTCCTTCTTCTTACTCTGGGTTTTGTTTATTGTCCTTTACCTAGTTTTTTTAAGTGTAGGGTTAGATTGTTTACTTGAGGTTTTTCTTACTTCTTGAGGTATGCGTGTAATGCTATGAACTTCCTGCTCAGGACTACTTTCATTGTATCCCATAGGTTTTAGGTTGTTATGTGTTCATTTTCATTTGATTCCAGGTAAATTTTGATTTATTCCTTGATCTCATTGCTAACCCATTCATTCGTTAATAACATTATTCAATCTTCATGTGTTTGAATGTTTTTCAGTTTTTTTATTGTAAATTATATCTAGTTTCATACTAAAATTCATACCAAGATGCTTGATATGATTTTAATTTCTTAAGTGTAGTAAGACTTATTTTGTGTCCTAACATGTGGTCTATCTTTGAGAATGTTCCATGTGCACTTGAGAAGAATGTATATTTTGCTGATTTGGATTGAAATGTTCTATAAATATCAATTAAATACATCTGATTCAGTGTGTTGTTTAGGTTGCTATTGTCTTGTTGATTTTGTGTCTGGAAGATCTATCCATTGATGTCAGTGGGATGTTAAAATCCCCTAGTATGACTGTATTGTTGCCGATCTCTGCCTTAATGTCCACCAGGATTTTCTTTATATATTTAGGTGCTCCTATGTTGGGTGCATATATGTTTGTAAGAGTTATATACTCTTTTTGGATTGATCCCTTTAGTATTATGTAGTGACCTTTGCCTCTTTACCTGGCCTTTGCTTCAAAGTCTATTTTTTTTTAATAAAAGTATTACTACACCAGATAATTTTTGTTTTCATTTGCATGTAATTTTTTCCCATCCCTTTAGTTTCAGTCTGTGTATATTTTTAAATCTGAGTTGAGTCTCTTGTAGACAGCATATATATGGGTCATGTTTTCTTATCTATTCAGCTATCCTGTCTTTAGAATGGAGCATTTAATCCATTTATATTTAAGGTTATCATTGATAGGTTCTTAATTATTGCCATTTTATTTTTTATACCTATGTTCCTCTCTCTCTTGATTTCTCCTTCTCCTTAAAGCAGTCACTTTAATATTTCTTGCAATACTGGTTTGGTGGCAATAAATTAATTTATGTTCTTTGTGTCTGGGAATCTCTTTATTTAGCCTTTTATTTTAAATGATAGCTTTGCCGGGCAAAGTAGTCTTATTTGTAGGTACTTGCTTTTCATCACTTTGAATATTTCATGCCAATTCACCTGGCCTGAAATGTTTCTGTTGAGAAATCAGCCAACAGTCTATAAGAGCTCCCTTGTAATAACTATCTTTCTCTTGCTGCTTTTAAAATTTCCTCTTTGTCTTTAACTTTTGCCATTTTAATTATGATGTGTCTTGGTGTGGGTCTCTTTGGGTTTATCTTGATTGGGACTCTCTGTGCTGCATGAACTTATGTGACTTTTTCTTTCACCAGGTTAGGGAACTTATCTCTCATTATTTTTTCAAACAACTTCTCTATCCTTTGCTCACTCTCTTCTCCTGGTGCTGCTCTGATGTACATGTTGCTGCACTTGATGTTGTCCCAGAGGTCCCTTAGAATTTCCTCATGTGTTTTTTTTTAAATCCTTACCCAAGTATATGTTTAGGAAGAGAAAGGGGAAGAGAGAGAGAGAGAGAGAGAGAGAGAGAGAGAGAGAGAGAGAGAGAGAGAGAGAGAGAAATAGGAGAGAGAAACATCGATGTGAGAGAGAAAACATTGATCAGTTGCCTCATGTATGTGCTCTGATATGTGCCCTGACTGGGAATTGAAGCCACAAACCTTTTAGTGTACAGGAAGATGTTCCAACCAACTGAGCCACCCACCCAGGGCTTTTTCTCATTTTTAAAAATTCTTTTCTTTTTGATGTTCTGCTTGGGTACTTGCTATTATCTTGTCATCTATATTGTTGATCAGATCCTCTGCTTCATCTATCCTGCTATTGATTCCTTCTAGTGTATTCCTCATTTCAGATATAGTATTCTTCATTTCTGACTGGCTCTTTTTTATGGTTTCTATGACCTTTTTAATGCTTGTTATCTCTATGTTTAAGTTGTCACTGAAATTATGCATTCTTCCCCTAAGGCCATGGTCAGCAAACTGCGGCTCTCGAGCCACATGCGGCTCTTTGGCCCTTGAGTGTGGCTCTTCCTAATCCTTAAGAGTACCCTAATTAAGTTAATAACAATGTACCTACCTATATAGTTTAAGTTTAAAAAATTTGGCTCTCAAAAGAAATTTCAATTGTTGTACTGTTGATATTTGGCTCTGCTGACTAATGAGTTTGCCGACCACTGCCCTAAGGATCTTGAGCATCCTTATAACCATTGTTTTAAACTTTTCATCTGGTATTTTGGTTGCTTCCATTTCATTGAATTATCTGGAGATTTCTCTTGTTCTTTCATTTGGGGAATATTTAATTGTCTCCCCATTTTGTGTCTGTGTATTAGGTAGATCTGCTATGTCTTCCAAATTTGTTATGATGACTTTATGATATAGGTATCTTATTGGGCTCAGTGGCACAATCTTCCAGATCATGTGAGCTTGGTTATCCAGGAATATTTCTTTTTCTTTTTTTTTACAGATGTTCCTCTTTTTTCCCCCCATAGCTCCCCTCCACCCAGTTACCACCCCACCCCATGCCCTTACCCTCCCCCACTGCCCTCATCCATAGGTGTAAGATTTTTTGTATAATCTCTTCCCGCACCCTTCACACCCTCTTCCCCCTGAGAATTGTCAGTCCACTTCCTTTCTGTGCTCCTGCTTCTACTATATTCACCAGTTTATTCTGTTCATCAGATTTTTTTATTGACTTAATTTTTAGATTCACTTGTTGATATATATGTATTTGTTGTCACTTTGTTGTTCATATTTTTTTATCTTTACCTTCTTCTCCTTCTTCTCCTTCTCCTCCTCCTCCTCCTCCTTCTCCTCCTCCTCCTCCTCCTCCTCCTCCTCCTCCTCCTCCTCCTCCTCCTTCTTCTTCTTCTTCTTCTTCTTCTTCTTCTTCTTCTTCTTCTTCTTCTTCTCCTCCTCCTCCTCCTCCTCCTCCTCCTCCTCCTCCTCCTCCTTCTTCTTCTTCTTCTTCTTCTTCTTCTTCTTCTTCTTCTTCTTCTTCTTCCTCTTCTTCCTCTAGAATACCCTTCAGCATTTCATATAATCCTTGTTTAGTGGTGATGAACTCCTTTAGCTTTTTCTTGTCTGGGAAGCTCTTTATCTGACCTTCAATTCTAAATGATAGCTTTTCTGGGTAGAGTAATCTTGGTTGTAGGTTCTTGCTATTCATCACTTTGAATATTTCTTGCCACTCTCTTCTGGCCTGCATAGTTTCTGTTGAGAAATCAGCTGACAGTCGTATCGGTACACCCTTGTAGGTTATTAACTGCTTTTCTCTTGCTGCTTTTAAGATTCTCTCTTTGTCTTTTGCTCTTGGCATTTTAATTATGATGTGTCTTAGTGTGGTCATCTTTGGATTCCTCTTATTTGGGGTTCTCTGAGCTTCGTGGACTTGTAAGTCTATTTCTTTCACCAGGTAGGGGAAGTTTTCTGTCATTATTTCTTCTAATAGGTTTTCAATATCTTGCTCTCTCTCTTCTTCTGGCACCCCCATAATTCGGATGTTGGTATGTTTGAAGTTGCCCCAGTGGCTCCTTACACTATCTTCATGTTTTTGGGTTCTTTTTTCTTTTTGCTTTTCCAGATGGATGTTTTTTGCTTCCTCATATTTCTAATCTTTGATTTGATTCTGGGGATCCTCTAGTCTATTGCTGGATTTTTGTATATTATTCTTTATTTCAGCCAGTGTATGCTTAACTTCTGACTGGTCCTTTCCCATTTTTTTGGCATTCTCATTAAGATCCTTGAGGGTCTTAAGTTCCTTGGGGGTCTCACTAAGTTTCTTGGAGGTTTGTAGAAGATTCTTGAGTAACCTTATAACTGTGGTTTTGAACACTATATCCAGTAGTTTGCTTTCCTCCATTTCTGTCATTTGTGATCTGTTTTGTTGTCTCCGCATTTTGGCTGCTTCCCTGTGTTGATAGAGTGGCTTTGTGTGGTATATGTCCTGTTGAGCACAGTGGCTCAGCCTCCCCAGTCACCTGAGGTGGACACTCTTGGTGCGCCCCTTTGTAGGCTGGGTACACAGTCTTGTTGTAGTTAAGCCTTGATTGCTGTTGGTATCCCTGGGAGGAATTGACCTCCAGGCCAATTGGCTGTGAGGACCAGCTATGTCTACAATGGGAGAACTGCTGTGCTGGAGGCACCCTTATGGGGCAGGACTTGCTTTAGTGGGGCTTTGGTGCTCACTGAGTCTGTCTCTTGAGTGTGTCATTTATGGATATGAGGAGTTGAAATCTGGTATCTGACTACTGGGTACACTGGCCTCTGGATCTCCAAGGAGGTGCAAAGTCATCCACTGCCTGAGGCCACCCAGCAGGAGCTACAATGAGATCTGCAGAGTTGTCCTTTTTGTTTGGGGTTTGGAAGTTTTGGAGCTCTCTGAGGACAGGCGATTCATATGCAAAAGCCGCTGTGCGCAGTTTGGGTGGGGTTGTAAATTGGGTGGGGCGGGGTCTCAGGGAATCACCAGGGCGGAGAAAACAGTGATGGCTGTCAGTCAGCTGTCTCTGTGTCTCCAGTTCTCCGCATCCCTGAGTCCCATGCCCCTGAGTCCCGTGCCCCCACAGTAACAATGATCCCTGCGGGCAGCTCTGTGAGAAAGCCACCTTTGCTTTCCTACCCAACGCCAGACAGTCCAGTTTCTCCCTGTAGGAGTTTGGGTCTCTAGAGTCTCTCCGGAAATGAGTTCAGAGCAGTCAGGAGCTTGTATCTCCCTTCCAATTGAAATAAACAGCGTACCCAGTTGCCAGCCTGTTTCATGAGCCTCCTTACCTCTGCTCTTGGCACCTCTGCACCTCCTACTCAGTGTCAATGTGCTTTTTTCTTTCCTTCTACTTGTAGAACTTCCACTCAGCCAGCTTTCCTGTGGTTCTGAATGATAGCCTTTTTGTCTTTTAGTTGTACTTTTTTTTTTTATATATATTACTACAGGCTATAGCCTTTGAGGTAGTTATGCAGTATTTTTATTTCTTTTAAAGAGCTTGTGCTTTTTTAAAAATATATTTTATTGATTTTTTACAGAGAGGGAGGGAGAGAGATAGAGAGTTAGAAACATCGATGAGAGAGAAACATCGATCAGCTGCCTCCTGCACACTCCCCACCGGGGATGTGCCCGCAACCAAGGTCCATGCCCTTGACCGGAATCAAACTTGGGACCCTTGAGTCCACAGGCTCATGCTCTATCCACTGAGCCAAACCAGTTAGGGCTAGTTTTAGTTTTGGTGTGGTTGTTGGGGGTAGCATGTACAAGTGTATATCTTATGTCACCATCTTGGTTCTTCTCCAGGAATATTTCTTATAGGTTATGTGCACCCTCCTGTTATAGGCCCTTGAGTGCTGTTGGCCCTTTCATGGATAGAATTAATCCTTCAGGCTGTCTGACTATAAGGATAAACCTCAATCACCATGTATGAGTTGCTGTGTAAGGATTGCTCCCCCCCCCGCCCCCCTCCCCCAGAGGTGGATATGTTTCCAGAAGGTTCTGGTGTCTACCAGAATCTCCCTTTGGGTGTACTGCTTTTGTGGCTAGTTGGGTCAAGTTTTGGGTGTGATCTGAAGCCCATCACTGGTTGTATTGGTTCTGGGTCTATTTGGGTGGGGTTCAGGTACAGGTCAATGTCACATGTTGTGTGTAAACAGCCTTGGGTTACCTGTCTGGAGCTACCGCACTATTCACTGTCTGTGGCTGCATCTACTGGGCCTGGATGTATGTGGTGTGTGGGGACAATCTGTGTACAAAGTTAGGCTTCCTTCAGCTTAGACCTGGGGCAGATCAATAAAAGGTCCGAGGCTACCTGAGATCTGCCTCCACCTGTCAGCTACTTTGCCTCCCTCTGAGTAGCTTATTTTCCTCCAGAGCTTTCTGAGGAGACTGTAGAGTGGGCCCAGGCTGGCCATGACTGACAGACCTTTCCTCATGTCATGAGCTTGGTAGGCTGGGCAAATCAGGGTTGGAAGGATGGGGCCTGTGTGTCCCCTACTTGCCGACCATGCAGTCAGGCACTCAACAACGGTAAAAGGGCCCCTACTTCAGAGCCAAACCAGTCATTCTCTGCCAGAATCTCCAACTCAAACTCCCCCATGAGGAGCTCGCTGCAGGTTCAGGTTGGGTGCAGCCAGCCATCCACTCTGTAGAAGCAAGCTCAAGAGGGTGGAGCCACTGGGGCTCAGGTTGGGTGTGGTGCTGGTGGAGTCAGTAGGAGGCGGCTAAGCACTTCAACCTGATCCCAGACAATAACCTCCAAGAGAGACATACTCTAAATGTCCCAGATCCTAGCAGTCTTCCCTTCTTTCTGCAGAACTGAGGTCAGCAGGGCAGGGCCACCAGGACTTGGGGGAAATATCCAAACAGTCTCTTGTTGAAGGTGATGCCAGCAAGCCTGCAGGATAGGAGGGAACTTCTTCCCTTTCCTGGAATAACATGAGCTGAGCTTGCAGAGGAGATAAGAGTGGCCCTTTGTGTTTTAGCCACACAACCTAACACCTACCTGTCTGAGTCCCAGACAAATGCCTCCCCAGGAGATGGTGTTCCTTTTCTTTGTTTAAATTTCATGCCACCCTCTTTCTTTTTCAGAGATCTCCATACATAATTATCCTTTTTCTCTTCTGCATTTTTTAATTGTTTTTGTTGTAGTTGATTTCTAGTTTTATGCCATTGTGATCTGAGAAGATGCTTGATATGATTTCTATCTTCTTGAATTTGAAGAGACTTTGGCTGTGACCCAATATATGGTCTATCTTTGAAAATGACCCATGTGCACTTGAGAGGAATGTATATTCTGTGGCTTTGGGGTGAAATGTTCTGAAGATGTCAATTAATTCCATCTGATTTAGTGAGTCATTTAGGATTGATGTTTCTTTGCTGAGTTTTTGTTTAGAGGATCTTCTGCATTTTTAAGCTCTTCTCCTCTATGAGTTCTTTTGTAAGCAAAGGAAATAAAAGACTCCTTTTCTTGACCCTTTCCTATACAACTAAGACCTGCACAACCTATACAATCAAGCTTCAATAAAAAGTGTTCCACCCATATAACTGCTTTTACCAAAGTCAACAATTACTTCTTATTTCCACATAAAACAGACACATGTTGAAACCAAAATTCAAGTTGAGGCTGGGTTTGTTGTCTCGTGAAATTGAAGAATGAGTTCCAGGGACAAAGAGATAAGTGAAAGCAAAGTTTTTATTACAGAAAAGCTCCCTGCTGCAGGGAGGGGACCAGAACAGGTTGCCATGGCAGCTCCTTTGTATAGGGGTTAATATATACCCTGCTAACTTCCCATTAGTTGGTTAAAAAAAATTTAGCCCTAGCAACATCCATATATTTTAAGCTTCAGGGTTCTGTCTATATTCCTGCCCTGTGTGTTCAGCCTGGGATCAGGGCCCTTTGTTCTTGGGATTTTACATGGGACAGGGTGTGGCTGATGAACTGGTTCCTGTCCACGTCCACAGTATCCAGCTGTACACCCCCTTTACATTCCTCTCCCATAGTCCCATCCCTATAACTGCCTAGTCGCTCCTAGCTCCTCAATTTCAATTCTTGTCTTATTTTCCCCCATGTCTTCCTTTTTTAAGCATGTGAGGCTTTTGAATATTTTTTCCTTGAATTCTTCTGCTTCATTAGTTTCCATGATACTACTTTCTACTGTCAGTACCACTTATTACCCTCAGGATTAAGTCCAAAGTCTTTTAACATGTCTCAGAAAGCATGCATATATACATCTTACATTGCAGCCAAAATAAACCACTGATAGATTCCTGAATTCATTAAACATTCTCGCTGGCTTTTGCTTTATCAATTACCATTGAGACAAAATCCTCTACCCCTGCCAATTTCCCCTCACGGCCTTGGCAAACACCTATTCCTTATTTATGAGATAGTTGAGGAATTCCTTCTCTAAGGACTCTTACTTGACCACTACTACTCCCAAGATCAGGCTACATCCTTGTCCTTTGTATTTCTCAACACTTGCCTCTCTCTCTCTCTCTCTCTCTCTCTCTCTCTCTCTCTCTCTCAGAACTTAGCACATTTTATTATAATTGAAGTTAGTGTGAAATTAATTCACAAACTGGGGTATGCAAGAAATTTTCTTTTTCCTTCTCAGTACCCTGAAAGGAATTTCATCTGTCCTCTTGAGATCATCATTGACACTCCCAAGCATAATCTCTGCCATTACCTTAGATTTGGGGAATACAAAGCCAGGAAATTAAGTCTCTGTGGACAATTTCTGCTTTTAATTCTGGCAGTGGGAGTGGGGGTGAGGAATCCCTCTGGTGAGATAAGGAAGAATAAAAGGACCTGGTTGTTTTCTTGAAATGGGAGGGCGAAGCAAAAAATAAACTTAGAGCAAACCACAGATAATTATCTCAAACCATGTTGCCACATACTTGTCTGTTTATGAAACTCTCTCTTTCAGTAAATTGTGAGTACCTTTTGATATACTGCAGAACTTCATTTTCTAATATTTCTGTGGAGAATACAGAGGAGACTCACAAAATCCAGTCTGGGGAAGGGAGTACAAAAAAACTTAGAAAAAAGTGCTACCTGAGCTAAATCTCAATGACTGAAAGTAATCAAGACTAGGCTAGTAAAACAGGATTACTATTAGGTTACCTGATTGGGCAAAAACTTAGAGATGAAACAAGACCCGACTTTTCAAGATCTATAGGAAGGAGATGAGACTGAATGTGTTGGCAAGGTCTCTAGATAATAAAAATTGTTGATTGCCATGCTAAATATTTTATGAGATGCAATTACATCATAGAGATTCAGGTACAGGCTCTGGAATGACACTTGCCTCGTTTAAATCTGACCACATCACTTACTAGCATAATCATTTAGCTTCTCTATGTGTCAATTTCCTTATTGGTAAAATGGAATGACATAAGTACCTATCTCATAATGCTGTGGTGATGATTAAATGAATTACTATAGTCAAATGCTTATAAAATTACTGGCATACCATGAACACATTGATTTATAAGCTTTTATTATAAATTATTCTGTGGAGCAATGGAAAGCTTGTAAAGGAGTTTTAAATGACATATTTGTGTTTTCAGGAGGAAACACTGACTACAGCATAAAAAATTAAGTGGATATGACTTATTGTAAGGTGGAAATGCATCAGGAGGTCATTGCAGTTGATCCGTCAAGAGATGGTAATGACTAGGATTAGGGTCATGGAAGTGAAGATGGAGTGATACAGATGAATCCCAAATAGAGGAAAGAAGATGATGATAAGTTGCATTAATGTTCTGACTTCATAATCTCCAGATGTATTCATATTCTTTAAAACAGAAAACTGACTTACATCATCTCTGTTTTGAAATCATGCTTTGAAGGATTATCTGGATATTTCAAGATAATTTGCATGAGTGGAATTTATCACTGTTCCAGGAAAGATATACTTTCCTTTTCATGACTCTTTGATAAGTATGGGCTTGTTATTTACATAGCTTAAAAATATAATCCAGAAGAATCCTTTGGTGAATGATGTTGTGGACCTATCAAGGTAACATTATTGAGTATGGTACATTTACATTGGATCAGGAGCCTGCCAGCTTTCCAAAATGAAGAGATCTCTGGAAATAACTAGCTTACACTCTTAAAGACACATCAGTTCATTCATTCATTCATTCATTCATTCATTCATTCATTCATTAATTTATTCATTCACCAAATATTTATTGTCTACTATGATATAGGTATTATGCTAACAAGAAAGCAGAAGCAGTTCCTGTTCTCATAGACCTTGCAATTGACCAGAAGTGATAGACATTATTCAAATAATCTCAATTATAAATATGTAATTTTAAATTCTAACTACCACAAAGGAAAGTTTCCAATGGCATTATATTATGAGTTAAAAGCACATGTTCTAGAATCAGACTGATTGGGCTGGAATTCTACTTCCTCCTGCTTACTATCTGATCATTTAGATCAGTTATTTAACCTCTCTGAGTCTCAGTTTCCTGTCTAAAATGGAGATAATAATATGAGTAAAAGGTAACTTAGTCCAAGGGGGATAGAGAGAAATGTGAATATTCTGGCACACGGAACAGCATGTGCACAGAACCTGTGGTGAGAATGCATAAAAAGTGTCTGCAGAAGTTGTCAGATGCCACAATATTTAGGACCTTAAGGACCAAGTAAAATAATTTTTATCTCTATTTCAAAATAAAAAGCAAGCAATGAATAATATTTTGCAGGGAAGTTGTATAACCAAGTTTGCACTTGGAAAACAGAAAAAAAGAAGTCACTCTGCCTATAGCATGGAAATAAAATGGGACCAGAGTAAATTTAGGAAGATGTATTAAGAAGCTAATAGTAGAAAGTAGGAAATATACACCATGGCTGGTGTGGCACAGTAGGTTGGAGTGTCATCCCATTCACCAAAAGGTGGTGGATTCAATTCCCAGTCAGGGCACTTACCCAGATTGCTGGTTCAATCCCTGGTCAGGGATAGTGCAGAAGGCAACAGATCAATGTTTCTCTCTCTCTCTCTCTCTCTCTCTCTCTCTCTCTCTCTCTCTCTCTAAAAAAAATAATAGAAAGTAGTAAATATACCCCCGTTATTAGCAGGAAGAGAGGAAAAAGGATGTGGAATCAGGAAGATGAGAGAATTTCTATCAGATAGCTTCAATTTGTTTTTTTAAAGAGACAAAGTCATGAGCTGAGATGAGGGAGAGAGGATGAGAAAATTGAGGATATTACAAAAAAAGTTTGTAATTGTTGTCAAGAATGGAATGAAGTTGAACAGAGACATGTAGTAATGTTTATGAGTAGTACTGTGAGTTTATTTAAAATGGATTATTATGGCCCAGCTGGCATAGCTCAGTGGTTGAATGTGGACCTATGAACCAGGAGACCACAATTCAATTCCTGGTCAGGGCACATACCCGGGTTGCAAGCTCAATCCCCAGTAGGGGAGTGTGCAAGAGGCAGCCGATCAATGATTCTCTCTCATCATTGATGTTTTTATCTCTCTCTCCCTTTCCCTTCCTCTCTGAAATCAATAAAAACATATAAAAATAAAATGGAATATTATGAATTTAGCAAGGAACTAGCCTATTGTGGGACTTCCTCCAGAACTCACTACTTAAGCATAGGCACAAAGAAAACCTGAGAGTTGGATTCATTCAGGGTAGTGGTTTTGTTATGACAAAAAGTCAGGCAAATAGGCTGAGTTTGAGATATGGAAGCAAACCTGGATTGAATAAAGAAAGGAAGAAGACAAATCTGGCTGATGAATATAGAAAAAGCAGCTAAGTCTTTGCAAAGCTGAGCAATAATCACAATTGTTGTACTAAGAAGTGTAAGCTAGAATAAAAGGACATTATGGAAAAATCATTTAACTTATCTGGCTTCTTTTTTTTCCCACTGGTGTATAAGCCAAGGTCATAGAGGGTGGAAGCCAAGTATGTGTTTGTATGTGTAAATTTACACGTGTCTCGTTGGTTGTTGGTAGTCAGTATCAAGAAAATCAGGAAGGCCTAGGAGCTCCTTCCTGAAGAGCATCCCACCTACTTCTAAGGACTGAATCAGGGTTGGAGGGTAAGAGGTATTGGTCATTCTAACCTTCCCATGAATGCTCATTGAAAGAAATACAAAGCCATGCTCTGTACATATGATTCTACTACAAGAAGTTCTCTATTCTCTCAGTGGTTCTCAACCTTCTGGCCCTTTAAATACAGTTCCTCATGTTGTGACCCAACCATAAAATTATTTTCATTGCTACTTCATAACTGTGATGTTGCTACTGTTATGAATCATAATGTAAATATCTGATATGCAGGATGGTCTTAGGCGACCCCTGTGAAAGGGTCGTTCAACCGCCAAAGGGGTCGCGACCCACAGGTTGAGAACCCCTGCTCTAGGCAAGTTTAGCTTTACTCAGCCAGCAGTGATTAACCTCTGATTATGCAATCAGCCATCTCTTTTATCTAACAGTTTTGTAGGAAGAAGGGTGTACATTATTGATGAAATTAGTACTGATTTATTGAGAGAAAACTTGAACTCTAGATCATTCTGATAATAACCAAAGCATGTGGGGTGAGCTGTCAACATCTGGAAACGATGGAACAGCATAGGATTAAAGATGTGTGAGTGTACCATCAGGATATCATTCAGAAAACCGTGGCAGCAGCTCATGATGGTGGAAGAAGTGCTGTGGTACTAAGAGCAGCTCATATGAGCAAAACCTGCAGGCAGCCAGAGAGGCCCCTGCAGCACTTACATCCACTTGTTTACAACAGTAAGGACTTCTAAGGCTTCAAAGGGGGACATTGATTTATTGTCACATTGTATTTTGTCACTGTGAAAAGTTTCTACTTCAGTACCTTATGGTTATAATATTTGCAAGTAGAGTACTTCAGTAAGTCTCCCCCATTAGCCCAGGGAAGTACTACATAGCTTAAATGTTGCCCTTTTGAGAAATAATCTTCTGACTCAAAGGCTATGCAGAAAATGAGGTGTTGGACTATATAAATACACTAGAGGACTGGTGCATTCATGCACCGGTGGGGTCCCTCGGCCTGGCCTGCAGAGATCTGGCTGAAACTGGCTTTCCAACATCCCCCAAAGGGTCCCGGATTGTGAGAGGGCGGTTCTCAGGGGACACACCCCAGAATCAGGCTCCCTCCTCTCTGGTTCCGGTGCATCACCCAAGAAACAGAACTGCCAAGTCACCACAGCTCAGCAGCTCCTGCGTTGGGCATCTGTCCCCTGGTGGTCAGCACACATCTCAGCTACCGGTTGGCCGGTCAAACGGTCGGCCATTTGGCTGGTTGCTTAGGCTTTTATAGATATAGATAATTCTTTGATTACTTGGAAATTTGGGCTCAAAAAGTTATAAACTTTTAAAGGATTTTGATACACAATGCTAAATACTCTAATTAGGTTACAGGTTTTGCTTAAATAAAAAAGTGATTTATTTTGCTCCCAGGTACTTGAAAGTAGCTAATCCAGGGCTGCCTGAAGAGTGTGCAATTTTACTGAAGGAGGACAAGGGCCTTGAGCTATTCAGAATGGGTTCTTCTGCCCTGCCTAGGGTGTTTCTCTCATCTGCTGATTGCTTGATCAAAGGTGGCTCATACTCTAAGCAGCAGGATGGAGAAAGGAGAAAGGGTGAGGGGAGAAAAAGGTCCATTGTCATGACCCAGAGACTGAAGATAACAGTTCCCGTTACATCTCTTAGGCCAGGATTTAATGGGATGTCACATATAGCTGAAAGGTGGTTCAGAAATGAAGTCTTCATTTTGTGTGGCAATATGCCCAGCTAACACTTGAGGGTTCCATTACTGTTGAAGGAGAAAATAATGAATATTAGGGGACAGCTAGTAATCTCAGCTGCACCATGTCCAAAAACAATTGTAGCAATTCACATTTCTACCAGTAGCCTGAGAAAGGGCTCATCCTTTATTTATTACTTTGCTTGTATTATAATTTATTTAACAGAAAGTCTGTATCACTTAATTTTTAAAGACTAATTATTTTAGAGCACTTTTAGGTTCATAGAAAAATTTTTAAAAAGGTACAGAAATTTTCCACGTCCCCATGTCTCCACACACACATAGCCTTCCTATTACCAACATCCCTTTCAAAGTGGTGCATTTGTTACAGATTAGTATTGACACATTATTGACACATCATCATCACTCGAAATTTCATAGTTTATATTGGCTTTCACTCTTTTTCTTTTTTGTTAATCCTCACCCGAGGATGTTTTTCCTTTTTTTTTTTTTTTTAGAGATTGGAAAGGAAGGGGGAGAGACACAGAGAGAGAAACATCGATGTGAGAGTGACACATTGATTGGTAGCCTACTGCATGTAGCCCCAACCAGGGAGAGGCTTGAGCCTACAACAAAGGTACATGTCCTTGACCGGAATTGAATCCGGGGCCCTTCAGTCTGAGGGCCAACACTCAGTCCACTGAGCCAAACCAGCTAAGTGGCTTTCACTCTTTTTTTTAAAAAAAATGTTTTATTGATTTTTTACAGAGAGGAAGAGAGAGGGATAGAGTTAGAAACATTGATGAGAGAGAAACATCAATCAGCTGCTTCCTGCACACTCCTACTGGGGATGTGCCCACAACCAAGGTACATGCCCTTGACTGGAATAGAACCTGGGATCCTTCAGTCTGCAGGCTGATTCTCTAGCCACTGAGCCAAACCGGTTAGGGCATGGCTTTCACTCTTAATGTTGTACATCCTTTGGGTTTAGACACATTATAATGACATGTATTCATGATCATGCAGAGTATTTTCATTGTCCTAAAAATGCTCTGTGCTCTGCCAATTAATTTCTCCTGCTTACTCCAACCCCTGGAAACCCCTCCTGTTTTCACTGTCTCCATAGCTTTGCCTTTCTCAGAAAGTCACATAGTTGGAATCATACAGTATGTAACCTTTTCAGATTAGCTTCTTTCACTTAGCAGTTTCCATTTAAAGTTTCTCCGTGCCTTTTCATGGCTTGATAGCTCATTTCTTTTTAGCACTGAATAACATTCCATTGTATAGATGCACTGCAGTTTATTTATCCATTCACCTACTGAAGGACATCTTGGTCGCCTCCAAGTTTTGGCAATGATGAATAAAACCTCCATAAACATCCATGTGCGAGTTTTTGTGTGGACATAAATGTTCAGCTTCATTGGGTAAATATCAAGGAGCATGAATACTTGATCGTATGGTGAGAGTATAGTTTTGTAAGAAATTGCCAAATTGTCTTCCAAAGTGATTGTACCATTTTGCATTCCCATCAGCAAAATATGGAGTTCCTGTTGTTACACATCCTTGTCGTTATTTGCTGCCAGTGTTCTGGATTTTGTTCATTTTAATAGGTGTGTAGTGAGAACTGGTGGGTTTTTTGTTTGTTTTGTCTGCTCCTTCAATAGACTTGAGGGCAGGGAACAGTGTTTCTTGATTGTTTTCGTATCTGCAGTCTTGAGAGCAAAATTGATGCTCAGGAAATGTCTGTGAAATGAAGATCTGGATGGATGCCTATGACCATGTCAGCACCAATACAGCAATCAAAGGCACAGGTTATAAAAATAGACACTCTAAGGTTCTATTTTGATGAGAAGGCTCTAAAGTCACTTAGGACACATTGTCTAACCCAGGCTCACAAACAGCTATCAAAACAGTGAGAAAATAGATTAGTAGGCAGACCTACCACTTAAGATAATGATGTAGATTTAGAGGTTTTAAGCTGGTGACTATAAAGAACCAGTCCTCAGAAAACAGGAAATTCATTTTTAAGAAGGGCAATCAGACCACTGGAAAACAATAAAGCTCTGGCCACATACAAGTAAAAAATAACTGTCATAAGCACTTTTAAAAAGTAAGCTTATGAGCCCTGGCCAGCACTGGAAAGTCATGGGTTCGATTCCCCATCAGGGCACACACTTAGGTTGCAGGTTTGATGCCCGGTCAGAGTGGCAACCATTCAATGTTTCTCATGTCAATGTTTCTCTCTCTCCCTATTGTCCTGCTTTATTATTTTTTTATAGAACTTATAATTATCTGATATGTTAATTGTCTGGTTCTCACACCAAAAAGTTAATTCCAAGAAGGCAAGTTATTTGCCTTGTTCACTGTTGTATTTCCAGTGTCTAGAACAGTGCCTGGCATTTAATAAATAGGCTTCCAAAAATAATTGTTGAATAATGAATACATAATAGAAATATGTACATGTTTTGTTAATGTTTTTAAATGAATGCTACTATATATAATATAATACCCTATTTCCATGTATTTATAATCTATATCTTATGGACATGAAAGAGCATACTGGTAGAATAACCTTAATGTAATATAAAACCTGCTATTTTACATTTTGTATCCTGTTCTCATTTAATATGGAGGGGGTAGGGCACACTTTTTTATTACTTATTCCACAAAATGAATGTTTTGATTACATAGTGTTTGCTTGCTAAAAAGTATTTGAGAGCATCTGGGAGTAGAGAGAAGGGTGTTGATCATAAAAATTGTTTTGCTAGTTCCAGAGCAGTGGAGACTTTCAAGATACTGCACTGCTGTTCAGCCATGACTGCATTTGAATAGAATGTAAGGCATGCTTAATAATAATTTAACCTGCGTTAAGAAGTTGATGGCCTTGGAGGATTGTTTAAAGGGTTGTAAAATCCTGTTGGCAGTATGTTGGATACAATAATAAAGCTCTGGTCTGCTCGGATTGGGAACAGATTCTGAAGTGTGTAAACTGCTTTGTGAATTAACACTTTTAATCTGGCTATCGTAGCTCAAAACTAAATTCTTTAGCTTTGGTAGTGCTTCTGGAAATTTGTTAACTGGATGAATTCAGGATGCCATACAGGAAACCATCTAAAGAATAATTAGGACCCTAGCCAATTTTGTTCAGTGGATAGAGCATCGGCTGCGGACTGAAAGGTCACATGCCCAGGTTTCAGGCTTGATCCCCAGTAGGGGGCCTGCAGGAGGCAGCTGATCGATGATTCTCTCTCATCATTCATGTTTCTATCTCTCTCTCCCTCTCCCTTCCTCTCTGAAATTAATAAAAAATATTTTTGAAAACATTTTTAAAAATAATTAAGGAATGAGAATACTACCTATGCTTTACAAGATATATTGCATGTATTTCTTAAATATCAATAAAAATATGAGTATGTAATATTGGCAGGGAGATAAATATAACTGTATTATACATAACTGGATGTTAAAGTGATATTTGTTTAAAAAGAGATCCTACCTGTATTTCATTTGTCTACAGTGATTTCCGTCATTCAATATGTCCTTAACTTTGTATTTTTGTGGGAAATGACTCACTGCTTGACTAGTGGTGAGCATGACGAATCTGTTTGATTCAAAGTCTTTTTGTGTTTGAGAGTACACAAAGTCATCTTCATTCTTTGTAAACTACTCTACTGCAGGAAATAACATTTTCTAGTTATTATCTAAATTACATTTGACTCACCACCAGTTCATAGGCTGATTGTACTATTACCGAGCAATGCATTCATCTTGGCCTTGTCAGGCCCTACGATCTGGCAGGTTCCAGAGATGCTGATTATGATGCTGAGTCATGGTCATACTCTAGAAGCTTTGTGTACACATTTGTACATGTTGAATGGTGTCCTTGAAATAAGATTAGTTATTCAGTAAGCCAGTGTTTTTGAGTCACATCCTGGAACTGTGGATGGATACACGGCAGATTAACTGAGGAAACAAATTGATATTCCAGGAAAAATTATATGAGAGGAAATTGAGCTTATTAAAGTGAAATTAGTTGAAAGACAATTTATATGTTAAAATGAGCACGGTTTTTAGAATCAGATATACACGTCTTTTCTTGCTTAAGTTGTATGACCTGGAGTAATTTACTTAACATTTTTGAGCCTCAAAAGACTCATGTGTGGTATTGGGATTATAATAATAGTAACTAGCAATGTTGGTGAAATGTAAATGAGCTACCCACATCAAGCATCTGGCACAGAGCTTGACACTTGGTAAGAGCTTAATAAACTATAGTCCCTATTATCAGTGATTTCTAAATCTCCTACAAATTTGGTGCTAGAACCCAGATCTCCTGGTCAATGCCTTCTCATGTAAGGCCACATAAATTTATCATCTCACCCACAGGTGATATTTAAGCCTTTATAATCACACTACTTTTTCTCAAGCTCTACTTCTTGATTTCCCCATTTTCCTCTTCTCTAAACCTTATTGTAATCGATTTGGCTGACATTTTTTGATATTTTAAATAATATGAATGGAAAGTATCAAATTTTATAACACTGATTTTTTTAACACTCGCCCCCCCCCACCCACACACACACTAAAAGCAGTATAAATAACATGCCATAATTCTTTTGGGTGGCTTCTTTAGAAGGCACTTTAGTGACATTGAAAAAGCCTATTCATCATTTTCTAACACATAATTCTTTGTCTCTGTAACTTGGTCACTGCTTTATAAACAAAACAAGAGCCTGTGATCATTTCAGATACTTTGAAGAAATCTTTTCTGTCTTTGTCAAGGTAGAGAAGGAACTTTTCTTCAAAACCATATTATGTGGGTGACTAGATTATTAGCCTTACAACATTTTTCTATCCCTGTCTTCTTTTAACTTTCCTTTTGATATGGATCGTAGCAGCTGTGGGATCTTGTACAAATTGCATCACTCCTCTAAGCCCCAGGTTTACTGATTGTAAATATGCAACACCAATGTTATTGATTTCAATAAATTCAATAAACTCTTTGTAAACTATAAAAAGCTAAACAAATGTAAGAAATTATTGTTATTAAGGCAAAGTCCAGTAAAGGCAGATAATAGATCAACAAGGGAGGTGGAAGTTGGATTTTAATATAAATGCTTAGTTATCAACTGTCAGGTGAACTTTGCTGAATTACTAAAGGCAAATGTATAGGTTGGAGCAAGTTATTTTCAAGTTTTTGCTTAGTGGCAAGATGCTCATAAGCAAGCCCCTTTCAAGCACATAGAACAATTTACTATTCTCATAGCACTTTCACATATATTATCTCATTTAACCTTTAACACAAATCTGCAGTCTGTCCATTTTATAGATGAAAATTGAGTTATAATTTGCCTCTTTAGCACATTAGTGGTTGAGGCAGGGCTGAAATTCAAGTTGATACTTATACTATTGTGCCTTTCATTATAACAAGCTCCTTAGCTGTATATCTGTTAGTTTATGCAAGAATTAATTAGTCCTGTCAGCTTTTTAAAAATACATTTTTACTGTTGATAATATTATAGATACCTCCTATCTCTCCCTTTAAACCCCCTCTCCTCCTCCTTCCAGCCTGTATGGTCAGCTTTATAAAAAGATTTTTATTAAAATTAAAAAAATATTGATTTTAGGGAGAGAGAGTAAAAAAAAAACACATTGATTTGTTGTTCCACTTATTTATGCATCCATTGGTTGGTTCTTATATGTACCCTGACCGGGAATCGAACCCGCAACCTTGGAGTATCTGGACGACACTCTAACCAACTGAATGCCTGGCCAGGGCAGTCCTATCAGCTTGTATAACGCTTTGCTAAATTTGCTTTTGATGGCTTTTAGGCCCATCCATAACCTCACCTATCTTGTTACTTGTGGTTTCTGGATCACTGATCTAATGTTTTTTAGTGTGCTTGATGATCAGACAGGAAGGAAAAGAAATATTAGAGATTCTAGTTAATGTCTCTAAAGTGGACAGGAGAAAGAAAAAAGGGCCTGTGATAAACACCTATGATAACTTATTTCTTGAGAAACCATATTATTGGTAAGTACCTGGAGTTTCTCCAATAATGCAAGGATTATCGCAGCCAACTCTTAGAACAGGGATTATATAACATGCCTTTGAAGAGGTGGGGAAGTGAGGCTGAAAACAGGAACTAGTTTCAGGCTTGCCATTCCAAAGGGGCTTCTCACTAGGAAACTAAGCAATCATACCGTGTGTGTGAAACAGTAGGTAGGAACTGGAAGCTGCCTTCCATATTGACCTTAAGCATGGAAAATGCCTAGTGGAGTGGTTATCTTCAAGGGCTCTGAAATGAGACTATCGGAGACAAATCTAAGCCTCACCATTTATTGTCTGTGTGACTTGCAGGAAATTGTTTAATTTCTCTATGTCTTGACTTCTGGTCTTTAAAATGGTAGTAAATGGAATACATAAGATACATGCAAAAAAAAAAAAAAAGCAACTAGATCGCCAACTTACTGGTATACCATACACAAGAATAAACTCAAAATGGATAAAAGACTTAAATGTAAGTCGTGAAACCATAAAAGTCCTAGAAGAAACCATAGGCAACAAAATCTCAGATATCTCTTGTAGCAATATGTTTATAGATACATTTCGTAGGGCTAGGGAAACTAAGGAGAAAATAAACAAATGTTTCTACATCAAAATAAAAAGCTTCTGCACAGCAAAAGAAACCATCAACAAAATGAAGGAGGAGTTCAATTTGTCGGACAACATACTTGGCAATGATACATCTGATAAAGGGTTAATATCCAAAATATATAAGGAACTCCTACAATTTAGCAAAAAGAAGACAAACAATCCAATTTAAAAATGGGAAAGGGCCTAAATAGACACTCTCCAAAGTAGACATACAGAAGGCCAAAGGACATATGAAAAATGCTCAAAGTCACTAATCATCTGAGAGATGCAAATCAAAACAACAATGAGGTACCATCTCACACCTGTCAGAATGGCTCCCATCAACAAATCAACAAATGACAAGTGCTGCCGAGGTTGTGGAGAAAAGGGAACCCTCATGCACTGCTGGTGGGAATGCAGACTAGTGCAGCCACTGTAAAAAACAGTATGGCGTTTCCTCAAAAAACTAAAAATGGAACTCCCATTTGATCCAGTGATCCCACTTCTAGGAATATATTCTAAGAGACCTGAAACACCAATCAGAAAGGATATATGCACCCATATGTTCATAGCAGTGCAATTTAGTACATTAGCTACGATCAGGAAATAGTCCAAGTGCCCATCAGTAGATCAGTGGATAAAAAAGCTGTGGTACATTACACCATGGAATACTATGCAGCAGTAAAAGAGGAACCTGGCTGGTATTGCTCAGTGGTTGAGCATCAACCTATGAGCCAGGAGGTCACAGTTCAATTCTCAGTCAGGTCTTGTGCCTGGGTTGCGGGTTCTATCCCCAGTGTGGAGCATGCAGGAGGCACCAATCAATGATTCTCTCTTATCATTGATGTTTCTATCCCTCTCTACCTCTCCCTTCCTCTCTGAAATCAATAAAAATATATTTTAAAAGGATCTCTTACCCTTTGAGATAGCATAGAGGGACCTGGAGAGTATTATGCTAAACGAAGTAAGTCAGTCAGAGAAAGAGAAGTATCACATGATCTCATTTTTATGTGGAATCTAATGAACAAAATGAACTGATGAACAAAATAGATCCAGAGACATGGAAGCATGGAACCAACTGTGGAATCTCAGAAGGAAGGGGAGTGGCAGTCATAGTGATAGTGATGGTATGGGTGGGAAGAGTTCAACCAAAGAACTTGTATGCATATATGCATTAAGCATGGACACAGACAACAGTGTAGTGAAGGCCTTCGGCAGGGGTGGGAGTGGGGGGTGGGGCGGGCAAGAAGGGGTCAATGGGAGAAAAAAGGGGACAAATGTAATACTTTCAATAATAAAGACTTTTTAAAAAAGACAAAAAGAAAAAAATAAGATGAAAGGAATACATAGATCCAAGACTGTGAGTATTACATGGGATAATGTAGATGAAGTGCTTAGTGTAGGGCAGTGGTTGGGATGCTATGAATGCTGAATAGTAGGAAGCAATAGGCTGGCGAGTGGGAAGGGAGGAATTGGGGAGAGAGATTTATTGAACCTCAGTAAGAGAAATGGAATCCTCTCTTGTTTTTTTTTAAAAAATATTTTTGTTATTGATTTCACAGAGGAAGGGAGAGGGAGGTAGAAACATCATTGATCTGCTGCCTCCTGCACACCCCTTACTAGGGATTGAGCCCGCAACCCAGGCATGTACCTTTGACTGGAATCGAACCAGGGACCCTTTAGTCCGCAGGCTGACGCTCTATCCACTGAGACAAACCGGCTAAGGCTCCTCCCTTGATTTTATGAGACATAAAAAGAATAGCATGGTGTTGATTCAGTCTGGCTAGCTAATCGAAGGAAGATTTAAATACTGGAGCCCCAGAGGAAAAGCGTTCATAATCCTGAGTCAAAAGTGTGGGATCCCGCTGAGTAGGGTGGAAGTGCACTGGACTGTTAATCATATCTCTGTCCTACTTCCAGCTCTGTTACTAACTTGTTGTGTAGTCCCAGGCAAGTCTGAGTTTTACTTTTCATTATATAAAGGATGATTGGACAACCATTGTCTCCAATATACCAGCTTTCTCTAACAGTTTGATCCCAAGATTCTATTATGTAATAATTGAAGCCTAGCAACATTAGAACATTACAGATTGGCCAGGTAGGTAGGATAAAGACGGTGGTGCAGAGAGAGAGAGGTGTCTGCTACATTCAGTTTACGTAGGAGAAAAGAAACGTCCCTGAATGTTGGGGTAAGTGACTTTTAATCCTTAACTTCCTGTGGAATTGTTGGTTCCAGGAATACAGACTCAAAGAAAAGTATAGGACTTAGAGTAGTAATTTTTCCTTGAAAGGAGAGTTTTGAAAATTTATTTTATTTTTAATTGAATTTATTGACATTGGTTAATAAAATTATGTAGTTTTCAGGTATGCAATTTTATACTACATCATCTGCATATTGTATTGTGTGTTCACCACCCCGTCATTTATCCCCCAGTAACTTCTTCAACTTCTACCCACCCCCTTTCCCTCTGATAATCACCATAATGTTTGTGTTTGAGATGGTTTTGTTTTTTTTTGCTTAGTCCCTTCACCTTTTTCATTCAGCCCTCCAACACCCCTCCTCTTTGTCTACTGTCAGTCTGTTCTCTGTATCTATGCATCAGTTTCTATTTTGTTTGATAATTTATTTTGTTAATTAAATTATATATAAGTGTAATCATATGATACTTGTCTTTGATGCCTTATTTCACTTAGAATAATACTCTGCAGGTCCATCTATGCTGTCACAAAAGGTAAGATTCCTTTCTTTACAAATGCACCACAGCTTTTTTACGCACTCATCCACTAATGGGCAATTGGGCTACTTCCAAATCTTGACTATTGTAAACAACCCTGCAGTGAACACAGGGATTCATATATTCTCTCGAATTACTGGTTCAGGTTTCTTCTGATATATATCCAGAATTGGAATTGCTGGGCCATAAGGCAGATACATTTTTAATTTTTGAGGTAACTCCATGCTGCTTTCCACAGTGGCTGCACCAGTTTGCATCCCCACCAACAGTACATGAGAGTTTCCCTTTCTCCACATCCTCACCAGCACTTGTTGTTTGTTGATTTATTCATGATAGCCAGTCTGACAGGTGTGAGGTGCTTTCTCATTGTTGAGAGTATTACAGATGAACCCCTTTTCCCTGCCATTGCCCACCGCCCAATCTACCCTGTTCCTGCCCTGCTCCAGGCCTTCACCACTCTATTGTCTGTGCCCATAGGTAATGCATACATGCATATAGGATCTTTGGTTAATTTGCCCACACATCCCCACCCCTTCCCTCTGAGATTCGTCATTCTGTTCTATATCTCTGATTCTATTTCATTCATCAGTTTATTTTGTTTGATTTTTTGTTCATTTATTTTTATTTCTAGATTCCATTATTGATAGATATATATTTATTGACATTTTATTGTTCATACTAAAGGCCTGGTGCACAAAAATTTGCGCACTCGGTGGGGGGGAGGTCCCTCAGCCCAGCCTGTACCCTCTCACAGCCTGGGACCCCAAGAGGGATGTCCACCTGCTGGCTTAGGCCCGCTTCCCAGGGGATCGGGCTTAAGCTGGCAGTCAGACATCCCTCTGGCAGCCTGGGAGCCCTCGAGGGATGTCCACTTCCCAGCAGGGAGCAGGCCTAAACTGCAGTTGGACATCCTTAGCGCTGCTGAGGAGGCAGGAGAGGCTCCTGCCACCACTGCTGTGCTGGCAGCTGGCAGCCGTCAGCCTGCCTTGTGGCTGAGCAGAGCTCCCCCTGTGGGAGTGCACTGACCACTAGGGGGCAGCTCCTGCATTGAGCTTCTGCCCCCTGGTGGTCAGTGTATGTCATAGTGACCAGTCATTCTGCTGTTAGGGTCAATTTGCATATTACCCTTTTATTATATAGGATAGAGGCCTGGTGCATGGGTGAGGGCCGGCTGGTTTGCTCTGAAGGGTGTCCCGGATCAGGGTGGGGGTCCCGCTTGGGTGCCTGGCCAGCCTGGGTGAGGGGCTGATGGCTGTTTGCAGATTTGCCAAGCCCCCCAGCAGGGACCCTCACCCCATAGGGGTGTGGCCAGCCTAGGTGAGGGGCTGAGGGCCGTTTTCAAGCTTCCCACAGCCCCGTCAGAGTGGGGGGTTCCGACTGGGGTGCCTGGCCAGCCTGGGTGAGGGGCTGATGGCCGTTTTCAGGCTGGCCACAGCCCCTGGTAACCCAGGTTCCCAGCCCCTCCTTGAGCAGAGTCCATGGCCACGGCCAGCTGGAAGCAGGTATCTGGGATTTATTTATATTCTATAATTGAAACTTTGTAGCCTTTAGGGGAGCCCAGGGCTGTCCAGGGCAGGCAGGAAGCTTGGCTTTCTCCATCGCCGGGGGAAAACCAAGCCTCCTGCTCTCTCCAGCTCTGTGGCTGCCGCCCTTAGTTGGGTTAATTTGCATACTCACTCCTGATTGGATGGTGGGCGTGGTTTGTGGGTGTAACAGAGTGATGGAGTGACAGAGTGATGGTTAATTTGCATCGTTCTCTTTTATTGTAGACTAGAGGCCCCGTGCACAAAAATTTGTGCACTGGCAGGGGGTGGGGAGTATCCCTCAGCCCCACTTGTGCCCTCTCACAGTCTGGGACCCCTTGGGAGATAATGACCTGCTGGCTTAGGCCCACTCCTGGGTGGCAGAGGGCAGGCCCAATCCCTAGGTGCCTGCCCCACAGCCCCTGGTCGGGCTCAGAGCAAGGCCGATTGGGGAGTTGGGCGCCGCCCCCTGTCACACTCAAGGCAGGGTCGATGGGGAGGTTGAAGCGCCACCCCCTGTCTCGCACAGAGCAGGGCAGATCAGGGGGTTGTGGCGCCACCCCTGTCACATACAGAGCCGGCCGATCAGGGGGTTGGGGCTCCATACCCTGTCACACACAGAGCAGGGCCGATCGGGGAGTGGGAAGTCCCCCCCTGTCATGCATAGGGCAGGGCCGATGGGGAGGTTGGGGAGCTCCCCCCTATCAGACACAGAGCAGGGCCGATCAGGGGGTTGGGGGGCCTTCCCCTTTCATGAACAGAGCAGGGTGGATAGGGAGGTTGTGGTCCCACCCCCTGTCACACACAGAGCCACAGGGCGATTAGGGGGTTTGGGCGCTGCCCCCTGTCACGCTGCTTCAGGGGCCAGGAGGCCTTGTGGCTCTGCTGATCCCGGTGCTAGGAGGCCTCGCTGCTCCTCTGATCCCTGTGCTGAGAGGCCTCACGGCTCCGCTTGACACAGGGGCAGTGAGGCCTCGCTGCTCCGCTGATCCCAGTGCCAGGAGGCCTCGCGGCTCCACTGATCCCGGATTCGGGAGGCCTCATGGCTCCGCTGATCCCAGTGCTGGGAGGCCTCGCTGCTTTGCTGATCCCGGTTCTGGGAGGCCTCCCGGCTACGCTTGCCCCAGTGGCAATGAGGCCTCACTGCTCAGCTGATCCCGGTGCTAAGAGGCCTCGCGGCTCCACTGATCCCGGGTTCGGGAGGCCTTGTGCCTCCACTGATCCCAGGCCGAGAGGCCTCGAGGCTCCACTGATCCCGGTGCTGACAGGTCTTAATGCTCCCCTGATCCCGGTGCTGGGAGTCATATTACCCTTTTATTATATAGGATAGAGGCCTGGTGCATGGGTGGGGGCTGGATGGTTTGCCCTGAAGGGTGTCCTGGATCAGGGTGGAGGTCCCGCTTGGGTGCCTGGCCAGCCTGGATAAGGGGATGATGGCTGTTTGCAGCTGGTCACACCCCCTTCAGGGTGGGGGTCCCCACTGGGGTGCCTGGCCAGCCTGGGTGAGGGGATGATGGCTGTTTGCAGCTGGTCACACCCCCTTCAGGGTGGGGGTCCCCACTGGGGTGGTGGCCAGTCTGGGTGAGGGGCTGAGGGCCGTTTTCAGGCTGGCGGGTGACTGAAGCTCCTCCCAACCTCTCCTTTTTTTCCTTTTTTTAAAATTCTGGGGTTTATTTACCTTCTATGGCTGTCACTGGAGCTGAGAACCGGCTTTAGCTCAGACCTCAGCTGCTGAAAGCAGGTTTCTGTGCTTTGTTTACCTTCTGTATTTGAAACTTTGTTGCGACTCCAGCTCTGAGATCCCAGCAGGCTGAAAGCAGGTTTCTGGGTTTTGTTTAGCTTATATCTTTGCAACAATGTTTCTTAGACTGCAGCTCAGAGCCCAGCAGCGGCAGGCGGGGAACCTTGGCTTCCTCAGTCACTGGAGCAAGCAAGCCTCCTGTTTGGGTCAGTTGCCTGGCTGCTGGCTGCCATCTTGGCTGGCAGTTAATTTGCATATCACCCTGATTAGCCAATGGGAAGGGTAGCGAAGTTACGGCTAATTACCATGTTTCTCTTTTATTAGATAGGATTTTTTACCTTTTCCTCCCTTTTCCTGTTCTTACTCTTCTTAAAGAATAACCTTCAACATTTTATGTAATACTGGTTTGATGGTGATGAGCTCTTTAGCTTTTTCTTGTCTGTGAAGCTCTTTATCTGACCATCAATTCTAAATGATAGCTTTGCTGGGTAGAGTAATCTTGTTATTAAGTCCTTGCTTTTCATCACTTTGAATATTTCTTGTCATTCCCTTCTGGCCTTCAAAGTTTCTGTTAAGAAATCAGCTGACAGTCATATGAGCACTCCCTCATAGGTAACTAACTGCTTTTCCCTTGCTGTTTTGAAGATTCTTTGTCTTTAACCCTTGTCATTTTAATTATAATGTGTCTTGGTGTGGGCCTCTTTGGGTCCTCTTGTTTGAAACTCTCTGTGCTTCCTGGACTTGTAATCTATTTCTTTCACCAGATAGGGGAAGTTTTCTGTCATTGTTTCTTCAAATAGGTTTTCAATATCTCACCTCCTTCTGGCACCCCCATAATGTGAATGTTGGTACACTTGAAATTGTCCCAGAGGCTCCTTACACTATCTTCATATTTTTAGATTGTGTTTTCCTTTTGCTCTTCTGACTGGGTGTTTTTTGCTTCCTCATATTCCACATTGTTGATTTGATTCTCAGAATCCTCTGCTCTACTGTTGAATCCCTGTAAATTATTCTTCATTTCAATTAGTGTATGCTTAATTTCTGAGTGGTCCTTTTTCATGTGTTTGAAATTCTCACTGAGATCCTTAAAAGTCTCAGAAAGTCCCTTGAAGATCTCATTAAGATCCTTAAGCAACATTATAACCATTGCTTTGAACTCTGTATCCAGTAGGTACCTTGGTTCCATTTCATTTATTTCTCTTTCTGGAGGTTTCTTTTGTTCTTTCATTTGTGACATGTTTCTTTGTCTTCACATTTTGACTGCTTCCCTATATTTGTTTTTATATATTAGGTAGAACTGCTATATCTCCTGGGATTGGTAGAGTGGCCTTGCATAGTAGGTCTTATAGGGCCCAGTGGCTCAGCCTCCCCAGTCATCTGAGCTGAGCCCTCTAGGTGCACTCCTGTGTAGGCTGTGTGCACAATCTTGCTGTAGTTGAGCCTTGATTGCTGCTGGTATCCTTTACCTCCAGGCCAATTTGGCTATAACAGTGGTTCTCAACCTTCCTAATGCTGTGACCCTTTAATATAGTTCCTCATGTTGTGGTGACCCCCAACCATAAAATTATTTTCGTTGCTATTTCATAACTATAATTTTGCTACTGTTATGAATCATAATGTAAATATCTGATATGCAGGATGTATTTTCATTGTTACAAATTGAACATAATTAAAGTATAGTGATTAATCACAAAAACAATATGTAATTATATATGTATTTTTCGATGGTCTTAGGCGACCCCTGTGAAAGGGTCGCTCGACCCCCAAAAGGGTTGCAAACCACAGGTTGAGAACCGCTGAGTTATAAGGACCAGCTATTACTACAGTGGAAGAGTTGCTGTACAGGAGACACCCCTATGTAGCAGGACTTGCTTCAGTGGGGCTTTGGTGCTCACTGAGTCTGCCCCTAAAGTGTGTTGCTTGTAGATGTGTAGAGTTATAATCCAGTATGGTCTGAAGCTGTCCATGGGGTTCACTGGCTCTGGTTATCCCAGGAGGTGCAAAGTCAGCCACTGCCTAGGGCCACCCAACAGGAACGATCTGCTGATGGCTGCTATTTGTATTGGGCTTGGAAGTAACCAGGCAAGGCCAAGTTGTGAAGCAAGGCAGGCTGGTGCTAGTGCTGAGTCTCAACCATGTTACTGATAGGTATGGGGCACGCTGACTGCAGCTGCTTCTTTTTAAAGAGATGTTAGAAAAGTCTGGAGCCTGAGCAAACAATGACCCCTGTGAGGACCTCTGGGAAAAAGCTCACCCCTGCGAGTTCCTGCCCCAACGCCAGACAATCTAGTTCTTCCCAAGTTCCTCCCCTTATGTCCCTTCTCCCCACAATGGTGCTGCCCAGTGCTGGAGCTCAGAGGAAGCAAGACCATGTAAGTGTGTGCAATGGCCCATTAAGATGAATCCTTTGTGTCACTCAGCCATGATCCCAGATGGTTTTTACAGCCTGAAGTTACAGAGACTTCTTTTCCAAGCTCTGGAGCCCTAGGCTAGAGGTCTGGTGTGGGACTGGAACCCCTTGCTCTTCACAGGGAACCTTTATGGCCGAGATATCCTTCCTGACAAAAAACATGCCACATGTGGGTGTCAAACCAGCCCATTCTATACCTCTGCTCCTCCTACTAGTCTCAATGTACTTTTTTCTTTACTTCTTTAGTTGTAAGACTTTCATTCAGCCAGATTTCAGGTGGTTCTGAATGATAGCTGTTCTGTATTTTAGTTGTAATTTTGATGTGGTTGTGGAAGGATGCAAGTACTGGTATTTACTTAAGCCGCCATCTTGGTTCACAAAAGGAGAGATTTATTTTTTATTTTTCAAAATATATGCTATTAATTTTTTACAGAGAGAAAGGGAGAGGGATAGAGAGAGTCAGAAACATCAATGAGAGAGAAGCATCAATCATCTGCCTCCTGCACACTCCCTACTGGGTATGTGCCCGCAACCAAGGTACATGCTCTTGACCGGAATCGAACCTGGGACCCTTGAGTCCGCACGCCAATGCTTTATCCACTGAGCCAAATCGGTTAGGGCAGGAGAGATTTTGATTGAATAGATATGTGGAGATATGAATCCTTTAAGTGTTTTTGTTTGTCTTGTTTATCCTTACCCAAGAACATTCTTTTGTTTAATATTTTTCTTTTCTTTTTTTTTTTTTTAGAGAGAGGGGAAGAGACAGAGGGAAACATCAAGACAGAGAGAAACATCAAGGTGAGAGAGACACAAGGTGAGAGAGACACATGCCTCCCAGACGCTCACCAACTGGGACTAGGGATCGAGCCTGCAATCAAGGCGTGTGACATTGACCGGAATCAAACCCAGGACTCTTCAGTCTGCAGGCTGACGCTCTATCCACTGAGCCAAATCAGCTAGGGCTTGAGTCCTTTAAGTTTTGATCATAAAACCAATATTTTTCAAGGTTAAGAAGATTATTTTTGGGAGGGAGGGAAGAATTTTCATTTTAATTTTTGTTTTTTTATACACTTTTTATTGTTGATAGTATTACAGATATCTCCCATTTCCCCCCTTTACCTGCCTCCTCACAGCCCCTACCCTCCTCCACATGTCTTCACTACTCTATTGCCCATGTGGATGGGCTATACAGATAAGTATATAAGTTCATTGGTTTATCTCTTCACGTTTCCCCACCCCCACATTCAAGTATATCAGTCTGTTCCATGCCTTCCTTCAGGTCTTCTATTGTTGGTCAATTCATTCTGTTGATTAGATTCCACAAATAAGTGAGATCATGTGATATCTGTCTTTCTCAGATTGGCTTATTTCACTTAGCATAATATTTTTCAGATCCATCCATGCTGTCCCAAAGGGTAAGAAATCCCTCTTTTTTATAGCTGCATAGTATTCCATTGTTTAAATGTCATAGCTTTTTTAACCGTTCATCTACAGATGGGCAAGTGGACTGTTTCCAATTCTTAGCTATTATAAATAATGCTCCTATGAACATAGCAGTGTATATATTCTTTCTGATTGGTGTTTTGGGGTTTTTAGCATATATTTCCAAAAGTAGAATTGCTGGGTCAAATGGAAGTACCATTTTTAAATTTTTGAGGAAATTCCATGCTGTTTTCCACAGTGGCTGCACCAGTCTGCATTCTCACCACCAGTGAACTAGTGTCCCCTGTTCACATCCTTGCCAGGACTTGTTGTTTATTGATTTATTAATGATAGCCATTCTGCTTGGTGTGAGGTGATATCTCATTGTTGTTTTAATTTGCATTTTTCTGATGATTAGTGACTAAATTTTTTTTTATGTCTCTTGGCCATTCGTATGTCCTCTTTTAAGAAATGTCTATTCAGGTCTTCTGCCCATTTTTTATTTGGATTGTTTGTCTTCCTTTTGTTGATATATATGAGTATTTTATTTTATTTACCAGTTTGACAATTTTTATTTTATTTTATTATTTTTTTCTTTGACAATTGTTCCCCGTTATTGAATAAGATATTACAAATGTGTCCTTATCCCCCCAATGTCCCCCCATCCCCCCAATCCTGCCCTCACCCTCACCCCCTGTTGTCCACATCCATCGCTTATGCTTATATGCATGCATACAAGTCCTTTGGTTGATGTTTCTCCCACACCCCCACCCTCCCCAACCTTCTCTCTGAGTTTTGAGCATCTGATCGATGCTTCTCTGTCTCTACATCTGTTTTTGTTCATCGGTTTATGTTGTTCATTATAATCCACAAATGAGTGAGAGCATGTGATATTTATCTTTCTCTGACTGACTTATTTCACTTAGCATAATGCTCTACAGCTCCATCAATGCTGTTGCAAATGACAGGAGTTCCTTCCTTTTTACAGCAGAATAGTATTCCATTGTATAGATGTGCCAAAGTTTTCTAATCCATTCATCTGCTGATGGGCACTTAGGCTGTTTCCAAATCTTAGCTATGGTAAATTGTGCTGCTATGAACATAGGGGTGCATATATCCTTTCTGATTGGTGTTTCTGGTTTCTTGAGATATATTCCTAGAAGTGGGATTACTGGGTCAAATGGAAGTTCCATTTTTAGTTTTTTGAGGAAGCTCCATACTGCTCTCCACAGTGGCTGCACCAGTTTGCATTCCCACCAGCAGTGAACGAGGATTCCTTTTCTCCAAATCCTCGCCAGCATTTGCCATTTGCAGATTTGTTGATGATAGCCAGTCTGACAGGTGTGAGGTGGTACCTCATTGTCGTTTTGATTTGCATCTCTTGGATGATTAGTGACTTTGAACATTTTTCATATGTCTCTCAGCCTTATGTATGTCCTCTTTTGAAAAGTGTCTATTTAGGTCCGCTGCCCATTTTTTTATTGGGTTTTTTTTGTCTTCCTTTTGTTAAGTTGTATGAGTTCCCTATAAATGTTGGAGATTAAACATTTATCAGAGATATCATTGGCAAATATGTTCTCCCATGCAGTGGGTTTTCTTGTTGTTTTGTTGATGTTTTCTTTTGCTGTGCAGAAGCTTTTTATTTTGATATAGTCCCATTTGTTTATTTTCCCTTTAGTTTCCATTGCCCTAGGAGCTGTGTCAGTGAAGAAATTCCTTTGGCATATATCTGAGGTTTTGCTACCTGTGGATTCCTCTAATATTCTTATGGATTCCCTCTTACGTTTAAGTCCTTTATCCATTTTGAGTTTATTTTTGTGTATGGTGTAAGTTGGTGGTCTAGTTTCATTTTTTTGCATGTCTGACCAAATTTCCCAGCACCATTTATTGAAGAGACTGTCTTGACTCCATTGTATGTTCTTGCCTCCTTTGTCAAATATTAACTGAGCATAGTGGTTTGGGTTGATTTCTGGGCTCTCTATTCTATTCCATTGGTCTATATGTCTGTTCTTGTGCCAGTACCAGGCAGTTTTGAGAACAATGGCTTTTTAATACAGCTTGATATCTGGTATTGAGATCCCTCCTACTGTGTTCTTCTTTCTCAGGATCGCAGCAGCTATTCGGTGTCTTTTTTTTTTTTTTAATTCCAGATGAATTTTTGGAGAGTTCTTTCTAGATCTGTGAAATATGCTGTTGGTATTTTAATGGGGAGTGCATTGAATCTATAGATTGCTTTGGGTAGTATGGACATTTTGATGATGTTGATTCTACCAATCCATGAACACAGTATGTTCTTCCATCTGTTTATGTCTTCCTCTATCTCTTTTTTCAATGTCCTGTAGTTTTCTGGTAGTTTTCTTGGTTAAGTTTATTCCTAGGTATCTTAATTTTTTGTGTGCAATGGTAAACGGGATTGTTTTTTTAATTTCTCTTTCTGTAAGTTCACTATTGATGTATAAAAAAGCCATAGATTTCTTGGCCTTAATTTTGTATCTGACTACATTGTCAAATTCATTTATTAAGTCTAATAATTTTTTGATGGAGTATTTAGGATTTTCTATGTACAGTATCATGTCACCTGTGAATAATGACTATTTTACTTCTTCTTTTCCAATTTGGATGCCTTTTATTTCTTCTTGTCTGATCGCTATGGCTAGTACTTCTAGTACTATGTTGAACAGGAGTGGTGAAAGTGGGCATCCCTGTCTTGTTCCTGTTCTTTAGGGAAATGGTTTTAGTTTTTGCCCATTGAGTATGATGTTGGCTGTAGGTTTTTCATATAAGGCTTTTATTATGTTGAGGTATGATCCCTCTATTCTCTCTTTGCTGAGCATTTTTATCAGAAAAGGGTGTTGGACTTCGTCAAATGCCTTTTCTGCATCAATCGATATGATTATGTGATTTTTGTCTCTCAATTTGTTTATGTGATGTATCACGTTTATTGATTTGTGGATATTGTACCAGCCTTGTATTCCTGGAATAAATCCCACTTGGTCATGATGTATAATTTTTCTAATGTAATGCTGGATCTGGTTTGCTAGAATTTTTTTGAGGATTTTAGCATCTATGTTCATTGGGATATTGGCCTGTAATTCTCTTTCTTTGTGGTGTCTTTATCTGGTTTTGGGATTAGGGTAATGCTGGCTTCATAGAAAGAGCTTGGAAGTGTGCCTTCCTCTTGAATTTTTTGGAATAGTCTGAGAAGGATTGGCTTTAGTTCTTTAAATGTTCAGTAAAACTCCCCTGTGAAGCCATCTGGTCCAGGGCTTTTGTTTGCAGGAAGCTTTTTGATTACTGTTTCAATTTCATCAGTAGATATTGGCCTAGTCAGGTTTTTTTATTCTTCCTGATTGAGTTTTGGAAGGTTGTATTTTTCTAGGAATGTGTCCATTTCTTCGTGGTTGTCCAGTTTGTTGGAGTAGAGTTGTTCAGAGTTGTTCATAGTAGTTGTTCATTGAGGGGCCCTGGCGCCAAGCACCTGGAGCTGAGGGGCCCTGGCGCTGAGGGGCCCAGCTTGGATGGGCAGTTATTCAAGCACCTGATTCCCCTTTGTATATCAGTAGGGTCAGTTGTTACTTCATCTCTTTCATTTCTGATTTTGTTTATTTGGGTCCTCTCTGTTTGTTTCTTGGTGAGCCTGGCGAGAGGTTCATCAATCTTGTTTATCCTTTCAAAGAACCAGCTCTTGGTTTCATTGATCTTTGTATTGTTTTTTGGTCTCTATGTTGTTTATTTCTGCTCTGATCTTTATTATTTGCTTCCTTCCAGGTACTGTGGGCTTTTCTTGTTGCTCTCTTTCTAACTCTTTGAGTTGTAGGGTTAGATCATTTATTGCCAGTTTTTCTTGTTTTTTGAGTTAGGCCTGTAGAGCTATGAACTTCCCTCTCAGGACTGCTTTTGTTGTGTCCCATAAATTTTGGATTGTTGTGTTTTCATTGTCATTTGTTTCCAGGATGCTTTTTATTTATTCTTTGATTTCTCTTGTAACCCAGTCATTGCTTAATAGCATGCCATTTAGTCTCCAAATGTTTGATTTTTTTCATTGTTTTTATTGTAGTGGATTTCTAGTTTTATGCCATTGTGATCTGAGAAGATGCTTGTTATGATTTCTATTCTCTTGAATTTGAAGAGACTTTGCCTGTGTCCTAATATGTGGTCTATCTTTAAAAATGTCCTGTGTGCACTGGAGAAGAATGTATATTCTGTAGCTTTGGGGTGAAATATTCTGAAGATGTCAATTAAGTCCATCTGATCTAGTGAGTCATTTAGGGTTGCTGTTTCTCTGCTGATTTTTTGTTTAGTGGATTTATCCAGTGGTGTCAGTGGGGTATTAAAGTCCCCTACTATGGCTGTATTGCTATCGATCTCTCCCTTGACATCTTCCAGAAGTTGTTTTATGTATTTGGGTGCTCCTGTTTTGGTGCATAATTTTACCAGAGTTATATGTTCTTGTTGAATTGCTCCCTTTAGTATTATGTAGTGGCCTTCCTTATCTCCTGTTATGGCCTTTACTTTGAGGTCTATTTTGTCATATAAGTATTGCAACCCCAGCTTTTTTCTCATTTCCATTTGCCTGAAAAAAATTTTCCATCCCTTCATTCTCAGTCTGTGTGAATCCTTTGTTCTGAGGTGGGTCTCTTGCAGACAGCAAATATATGGGTCATATTTTCTTATCCATTCATCTACCCTGTGTCTTTTGATTGGAGCATTTAATCCATTTACATTTAATGTTATTATTGAAAAGTACTTGTTTGTGGTCATTTTTATTCTTAATGTTTGTGTTTCTTCTTGTCTTTCTGTTTCTTCTTTTTACAGCAGTCCCTTTAGCATTTCTTGCATTGCTGGTTTGGTGATAATAAACTCTCTTAGCCCTTTTTTGTCTCTGAAGCTCCTGATTCCACCTTCAATTGTGAATGATAGCCTTGCTGGGTATAGTATTCCTGGATTCAGTCCCTTGCTTTGCATCACTTTGTATATTTCATTCCATTCCCTTCTGGCCTGGTGTATTTCTGTTGAGAAGTCAGCTGATATTCTAATAGGAGATCCCTTGTAGGTAACTTTCTGTCTCTCTCTGGCAGCCTTTAAGATTCTTACTTTGATGTTGGTGTTTGCCAATTTAATTATGATGTGTCTTGGTGTTGGTCTTTTGGGGTTCATCATGTTTGGCACACTATGTGCTTCTTGGACTTGTGTAGTTTTTTTCTTGCCAGTATCAGGGAAGTTTTCCGTCATTATTTCTTCAAACAGGTTTTCTATTCCTTGCTTCTCCTCTTCTCCTTCTGGTACCCCTATTAAGCGAATGTTATTTTCGTTTTGCATTGTCCCAAAGCTCCCTTAGGCTCTCCTCTTGCTTTTTAAGTTTTTTTCCAGTTGCTCCTGTGTTTGTGTTTTTTCCTACCTTGTCTTCTAATTTGCTGATGTGGTCTTCCAGTCTGCTGTTTAAGCCTTCCATTGTGTTCTTTATTGCAGCTATGTCGTTCTTCTTTTCCTTTTGGTTCCTTTTCATGTTGGTGACAGTCTCATTTAGCTCCTTAGAATTCTCATTGAGTTGTGTGCATTTGTCATCCAGCCGTTTGAGCATCCTTATGACCATTACTCTGAATTCTTTCTCTGATAAGTTAGTAACCTCAATTTCATTTAACTCCCTTTCTAGTGATTCCTCTTTTTCTTTCCTTTGTGGATTGCTTTTTTGTCTTCCCATGTTTAGCTGTAATGTTTTAATCGTAGCTCTGATTGCTTTGCTACCTAGTTTTTTTAGGGTATGGTGCTACTGGTGTGACCTCGGAAATCTCCTGGGTTTGATAGTCTAGTGTAGCTCCCTACTTGAGCTATTTGGGTTCTCCTGATGTAGGCCTGCAAGCTGGGAAGGTGCAACTGAGGTGTCTAGAAGTCAGCAGCCATGGAAGTGGTGTTCTAATTTTTGCTGTCTTATGCCCTTGGTTGAAATCACTCGTGCCCCACAGGGACTCACATTGGCACCCAGGAACCGTCTATTGGGGTGGTGGAGCTCAGGAAGCCTGCATTCTGGCAAGGCATGACTGTGGTGTCCAGAGTTCTGTAGTTGTGGGGTGGGCAGACTCAGCTTTTGCTGCTGCCTCCATTGTTGGATACAGGTGATCCAAGCTGCAGTTCACAGAGGCTCTGTGGTGTGTTTGCCAACAGGGTATACTGACACACTCTGAAGGGCCCTGGCACTGAAGCCACTGGATTGCAGTGTCTGTGGGCAGGTATCCCAGAAGAGGGAATTCAGCGTTTCTGCAGCCCAGCAGTGCACCCCTATTTTCTTAAGTGCATGTCCAGCGTGGCTCACAGTGGCGCCCCAGGGCTGCCTGTGGAGCAGTGGTCTTGGGAGACCTGCATGCTGGAAAAGCCTGCACCTGTAGTGTCCAGAGTTCTGCAGCTGTGGGGTGGGGAAACTCAGTTTTTGCTGATGCACCTGTGGTGGATAGGCTCGTGTTCCCAGTGGCAGCACACAGGAGCACCTGCAGTGAGTTTGCTAGCGCAGGTACAGTGAAACACTCTGAAGGACCCTGGCACCCTTAATCGAGGCGTCTTTGGGCAGGTATCCAGGATGGGTGAATTCAGAATTTCTACTGCCCAGGGGAGTGCGTCCCTATTAGTACAAGATCGGACCCAGCAGAGGCTCACTGTGGCTTCCCAAAGTGCCCTGTGGATAGATGGGCTCGGGGGAATGTACAACTGTAGCAGTGCAGTTCACCAGCGCTGAGCTCTGCCACACTCTGAGGGGCCCTGGCGCTTAAGTTGCACAGCTGGGTGTGTGTGGGCAGTTATTCAGGCAGAAGGAATTCAAAATTTCTACTGGGGAAGAGTGCGCCTGTGTCTGTAAAAATCACACCCAGCTGAGGCTCACAGTGACTCCTATTGAGTGGTGTGCCTCAGAGACCTGTGCGTTGGAGACACGCGAATGCAATGTGGAAGGTCTGCCACTGAGGAGGGGGAGGCTGCACTTACTGCTTCGGGTGTGGTGCTCCTTTGGAGGTGGAGATCCCAGGGTCTGTGAGTCTGCGGGTGTGGCTGCAGGATTTTGGCTGGAGTGGCTGCTGGGTCGCGGGCAGTGTCCAAGGACTGTCTGAGTGGTGGTGGTGATGAGTTTCTAGAAGAGGCCACTCTCCCCTTCAAGATGGCGTGGGCTCTGTGCCCAAGTCCCGCAGTCAGGGGAGTGCCTGCAGTGGTGGTAGTCTCTCCCTGTCCCAGAGAGCCTGGTCTGCCAGCCTCTGCTGCTCCTGCCGGATTTAACTGTCCCTCACTCACTCAGACACACACCACACATCCACACACTCTCCTTTCATCCCCTCACTCGCTCACCTATCCCTCACCTCCGTCCTGCCAGCCGCCATCTTTTTTTTCAGTCTATATGAGTATTTTATATATTTTCTATATTGACCCCTTATCAGATGTATCATTGGCAAATAGGTTCTCTCACACAGTGGGTGGTTCCCTTTTCATTTTTATGGTGGTTTCTTTTGCTGTCCAGAAGCTTTTTATTTTGATATAGTCCCATTTGTTTATTTTCTCTTTAGTTTACTTTGCCCTGGGAGATGTATCTGTAAACAGATTGCTACATGAGATGTCTGAGATTTTGCTGCCTATGTTCTCCTCTAAGATTTTTATGGTTTAATGCCTTACATTTAAGTCTTTTACCCATTTTGAGCTTATTCTTGTGTATGGTGTAAGTTGGTGATCTAATTTTATCTTTTTGCATGTGTCTGTCCAGTTTTCCCAGTACCATTTGTTGAAGGGACTCTCTTTACTCCCTTGTATGTTCTTGCCTCCTTTGTCAAACATTAATGGACCTTAATGGTGTGGATCAATTTCTGGGCTCTCTGTTCTGGTCTATTGGACTATATGCCTCTTCTTGTGCCATTATCAGGCTATTTTGGTTATAATGGCTTTTTAGTATAGTTTGATATCTGGCATTGTGATCTCTCCTACTTTGTTCTTCTTTATCAAGATTGCTGTAGCTACTTGGGGTCTTTTATAGTTCCCTATAAATTTTTGAAGTATTTCTTCTAGATCTGTGAAATATGCCATTGGTATTTTAATAAAGATTGTGTTGAATCTATAGATTGCTTTGGGTAGTATAGATATTTTAATGATGTTAATTCCTCCAATCCATGACCATAATATACATTTCCATTTGTTTGTATCTTCCTCTATTTCTTTTTTCAATATCCTATTGTTTTTCAAGTACAGGTCTTTTACCTCCTTGGTTAAGTTATTTCTAGGTATTTTAGTTTTTGTTCTTGCTGTAATTGTAAATGGGAATGCTTTTTTAGTTTCTCTCTCTGAGAGTTCATTATTGGTGCATAAAAATGCCATCAATTTATGGATGTTGATTTTGTATCCTGTTACCTTGCCTAATTACTTTATTAAGTCTAGTATTTTCCTGGAGGAGTCTTTAGGGTTTTCTATGTACAATATCATGTCATCTTTGAATAATGAGAGTTTTACTTCCTTCTTTCTAATTTGAATGCCTTTTATCTCCTCTTTTTATCTGATTGCTATGGCTAGGACTTCTAGTACTATGTTGAATAAGAGTGGTGAAAGTGGACATCCTTGTCTTCTTCCTGTTCTTAAGAGAATTTCTTTTAGTTTTTGCCCACAGAGTATTATATTGGCTGTAGTTTTGTCATATATAGCCTTTATTATGCTGAGGTATGATCCTTCTGTTCCCACTTTACTGAGAGTTTTTATCAAAAAATGGTGCTGGATTGTGTCAAATACTTTTTCTGCATCTATTGATATGATCATGTGGCTTTTATCTTTCTTTTTTTTAAATGTATTTTTCTTTATTTCAGAGAGGAAGGGAGAAGCAGAGAGAGACAGAAACATCAATGATGAGAGGCAATCATTGATTGACTGCCTCCTGCATGACCTACACTGGGGACTAAGCCCACAACCCAGGCATGTGACCTGACCAAGAATCGAACTGTGACCTCCTGATTTCATAGATCAACACTTAACCACTGACCTATGCCAGTGGGCTGTGGTTTTTATCTTTCAGTTGGTTTATGTGATATATCACATTTATTGACTTGCAAATATTGTACCATCCTTGCATCCCTGGAATAAATCCTACTTGATCACGATGTATGATCTTTTGAATATATTGCTGGATCCAATTTGCTAATATTTTTGTTGAGTATTTTAGCATCTATGTTCATCAGGGATATTGGCCTATAGTTTTCTTTCTTGTAATGTCTTTATCTGGTTTTGGAGTTACAATAATGCTGGCCTCGTAAAGGGAGCTTATAAGTCTTCCCTTCTCCTGAATATTATGGAATAGTTTGAGGAGGATAGGTGTTAGTTCTTCTTTAAATGTGTGATCAGATTCTCCCGTGAATCCATCTGGTCCGGGACTTTTGTTTGCTGAAAGCTCTTAAATTACTGCTTTAATTTCATCAGTGGTTATTGTCCTACCTAGGTTTTCTGATTCTTCCTGATTTAGTTTTAGAAGATTGTATATTTTTAGAAATTTGTCCATTTCACCCAGGTTGTACAGTTGGCATGTAGTTGTTTGTAGTATTTGCTTCCAATCCTTTGTATTTCTGTGGTGCCCATTGTTATATTGCCTCTTTCACTTCTGATTTTATTTATTTGGGTCCTCTGTTTTTTGATGAGTCTGGCTAGGGGCTCATCAATCTTATTTATCTTTTCAAGGAACCAGCTCTTGGATTTATTGATCTATTGTATTATTATTTTTTTAGTCCCTATGTCATTTATTTCTGCTCTGTCATTTATTTCTACTCCCTCTGAGCATTTTTTGCTGTTCTCTTTCTAATTCATTTAATTGTAGGATTAGATGGCTCATTAGTTGTTTTTCTTATTTCTTGAGGTAGGCTTGTAGTGCTATGAACTTCCCTCTCAGGACTGCTTTCCCATAGATTTTGGGTGGTTATGTGTTCATTTTCATTTTTTTCCAGGAAGTTTTTAATTTCTTGCTTGATCTCATTGGTAACCCATTCATTTATATATATAAAAGCCTAAGCGACTGGCCAACTGGCCAACTGGCCAACTGGCTGACTGGCTGACCATCCGGTAGCTATGATATGCACTGACCACCAGGGAACAGAAGCTCATTGCAGGAGTGGAAACCACAGGCATGGAAACATGGAACAGACTGATGAATCTCAGAGGGAAGAAGGGAGGCGGGGGTGGGAAGAGATTATCCAAAGATCTTATATGCATACTAGAGGCCCATGCACCAATGGGTTCTCTTGGCCTGGCCTACAGGGATCGGGCTTCAACCAGCTCTCCAACATCCCTCGAGGGGCTCTGGATTGCGAGAGGGTGCAGGCCAGGCTGAGGGACCCCACCAGTGCATGAATCTGTGCACTGGGCCTCTAATTGTTTAATAACATGCTATATAGTCTCCATGTATTTGAGTGTTTTTAAATTTTTTATTGTAGTTGATTTCTAACTTCATGCCATTGTGATCTGAAATGCCTGGTTTTATATCAATCTTCTTGAATTGGTATAGACTTGTTTTGTGCCCTAACGTGTGGTCTATCTTTGAGAATGCCCCATGTGTGCTTGAGGAGAATGTATATTCTGTTGTATTGGAGAGAAATGTTCTTTAAATATCAGTTATATTTATCTGATCTAGTATGTCATTTAAGGCCTCTGTTTCCTTATTCATTTTTGTCTAGAGCAGTGGTTCTCAACCTTCCTAATGCCGCGACACTTTAATACAGTTCCTCATGTTATGGTGACCCCCAATTTCATTGTTACCAATTGAACATAATTAAAGCATAGTGGTTAATCACAAAAACAATACGTAATTATGTATGTGTTTTCCAATGGTCTTAGGCAATCCCTGTGGGTCATGACCCACAGGTTGAGAACCTCTGGTCTGGAAGATCTATCCAGTGATGTCAGTGGGGTGTCAAAGTCCCTTACTATGACTGTATTACTGTCAATCTCTCCCTTAAAGTCCATCAATACTTGTTATATATAGTTGGGTGCTCCAGTATTGGGTGCATATATGTTTACAAGGGTTATATTTTCTTGTTGAATCATTCCCTTTAGTATTAAGAAATGGCTTTCTTTATCTCTTTTTATGGTCTTTGTTTTGAAGTCTATTTTATCTAATGTGAGTGTTGCTATCCCAGCTTTCTTTTCCTATCCATATGCATGGAATATATTTTCCCACCCCTTTACTCTCAGTCTGTGTGTATCTTTTGTTCTGAGGTGGGTTGCTTGTAGACAGCATATATATGGGTCATGTTTTCTTACTAATTCAGTCACCCTATGTCTTTTGACTGGAGCATTTAATCCATTTACATTTAAGGTTATTATTGATAAGTATTTCTTTATTGCCATCTTTATTTTATTTATGCCTTATGATCCTCTGTCCCCACTTTTCGTTTTCATAGAGCAGTCCCTTTAACATTTCTTGCATTTCTGTTTTGGCGGTAATATACTCCTTAACCTTTTTATGTCTGGAAAGCTTTTTATTTCACATTCAATTTTAAATGATAGCCTTGCTGAATATAGTATTCTTGGGTTTAGGCCCTTGCTTTTCATTACTTTGAGTACTTCATGCCACTCCCTTTTGACCTAAAGTGTTTCTATTGAAAAGTTAGCTGACATTTTAATGGGAATTCCTTTACAGGTACTTTTCTGTCTCTCTCTTGCTGCCTTTAAGATTCTTTCTTTGTCTTTAACATTTGCCATTTTAATTATGATGTGTCTAGGTGTGGGTCTCTTTGGGTTCATCTTGATTGGGACTCTCTGTACCTCCTAAACTTGTGTGACATTTTTCTTCACCAGGTTGGGGAACTTTTCTGTCATTATTTCTTTAAACAGGTTCTCTGTTCCTTGCTGAACTTCTTACCTTTCTGGTATTTCTATAATGTGGATGTTGTTACATTTCATGTCATCCCAGAGTTCCTTTAAGCTATATTCCTGCTTTTTAATTACTTTTTCCATTTGCTGCTTTAATTGGGTATTTATTTCTATCTTGTCTTCCAAATTGCTGATTTGATCCTCTGCTTCATTCAATCTACCTTTAATATCTTCAAGTGTGTTCTTGATTTCAGATATATCATTCTTCATTTCTGCCTGGTTCTTGTTCATGGCCTCTATTTCTCTTTTCATGCTATTGTAATTTGCACTAAGTTCCTTAAGCATCTTTATAACCATTGCTTTGAACTCTATGTCTGATAGGTTGCTTGCCTCCATCTCATTTATTTCTTTTTCTGGAGATTTCTTCTTTTCTCCCATTTGGGGGTTGCTTTTGTGTCTATCCATTTTACCTGTCTCTGTATTTACTTCTATGTATTACATAGAACTGCTATGTCTTCCAGTCTTTGTGGGATGGCCTAGTGTAGAAAGTGTTTTGAAGGGTCCAGTGGTGCAGTCTCTGTGTTCACCTGAGCTAGATGCTCTAGGAATACTCCTTGTGTGCATTATTTGGGCTCTCCTGTTGTAATTGGGACTTGATTGTTGATGTCCCATTCCTGGGAAGGATATCCCCTTGGACTTGCTGCCAGTGAGGTTCAACCCCAACATCTTTGTGCCAGCTGTTATACAGTGCTAACAGAATGGAAAAAGACACAACAAGGCCAAACCAAAGCACCACAAAAATCAAGCTACTCAGTGCATCAACAACTGGAAAGACTAAAAGGAAAAAGAAGAGAAAGCAAAGAAAAGCACAGAAAAATATAAAAAGAATGCTAAAAGACATGTGACCAAAGATTTAGAGGTGATACAAAGAAAAAAGAAGGCAAAAAAAGGCTATATGGAAGCAAGGAAGAAGCTAAAAGAACTAGTATAGGTGGAAAAAAGAAGAAGAAACAGGAAATAAATGAAATAATAATAATGAAATTAAAGCATAGTAATAATGGGTATATGAAGTTATAAATAGGAAAAATAAAAACAGAAAAGAAATGGGAAAAAAGAGAAAAACAAAACAAGAAAAAAAATAATAATGAAAGGCTAAAGTAGAATAGAATCAAAGGAAAGAGAGAAAATAGAGATATGCAATAAAAAAGAAGAAAAAAGAGTGTGTGTGGGAACAACAAAAAACAAAAAATCCACTCAGACACACACACACATCAAAAAACCAAACCACACACACTCACACACTCAAAGACCTTTGGGTCCGCTGGCTGGAGTTGTGGGGATAGCTGGATTTTGTTCTGATGTTGAATCTGGTCCCTTGGTGTGTCTGTTCTGAATCACTGCCCTTTTTGCAACCTGATTGAGGTCTGAGAGGTTGAAGCCCCTAGTAGTCCAGTGGTCAGACCTCCTTGGCCCAGAGGCTGGGTCTGCCTTGAGTCTCACACTTTTTCCCTGTTCTGAGCTGTACTCCCTTTCCCCATGGAGTTGGACCTGTAAGTGTCAGCTACAGGTGCTAGGGGTCCCACTAGTGCTCCACTAGCTGGTGGCCCCAGGAAGTACTTGTAGTGGGGGAGGGGGCATGCATGAGGCCCCCTGGCATTCCACTCCCTGGCTGTCTCAGTCAGTGCCTGTGTCAGTGGACGCTTGTGAGGTCCCGCTGGTGTTCTACTAGCTGCCCCTCTCGAGCAGTGGATGCAGCAGAATGCAGGTGAGGTCTTGCTGTCCTTCAACTTACTGCATGGTCAGAGTTCAAGGCTAGTCTGGGTGGTGGTGATGCTGTGTTCCTAGCCGCTGCCACTCTCCCCTTCAAGATAGTGTGGTTTCTGAACCAGAGTCGTGCCCACCCAGGGAATACCTATGGTGGTAGCAAGGGCTCTTTGTCCTGGAGAGCCTGAACCACCCGCCCCGAGACTCCTACAAGATCTGACTGGTAAACACACACACACACACACACACACACACACACACACACACACACCCTGCACATCCACACACTCTCTTCTCACTCCCTTACTCACTCACTCTCTCCCTCACTCCAGTTATTCCAGCCACCATGTTGGAATCTCCAAAAAAGATCATTAAATTATATTCTGTGGCAGTGAAGTACTGCTTTAAGAAAAGGCTAATAAGTTCAGATTTCCCTTTTAGAGAGGTCATTTTTGCTACGTGAGTGGAGAATGGTTTGGAGGCAGGAAAGACTGGATAAGGAGATCCTTGATGAAAAGATCCTCAATTTAGGAAATGGTAGTAATAATTGAGATCTTAGATGAGAGAAGGAGAAATTGAGGAAAACTCCCAGGTTTCTGGTTTGGGCAGCTGGGAAGATGTTGATACCATTTACTGGTACAAGAAAACAGGGAAGAGTGAAACAGATATGAGAGATGATGATTTAATATTTATGAAGAAATAGAACAAAGCTTTGAGTTATCTGAGGCTTTTGGAGTGGGTTCTGAGCATTCTTAGCAGTCAGATAACTTTCAAATACGTTTTATTTCAAAAAAAGTTTGTGTTAGTGTTTTCTTTGTTTCTAGGGGAGAGGGTTGCTATGGAGACTAATGATGTCATAATTCCCTCCGGTGAACCAGTTAGAGCACTCTGGTAGTTCTGGCTCAGTCTTCAGGCTGAAGGCTGTCATCCCCTCCTGGCCACAGATGTAATGTATAGAAAAGTGTGGGTGTGGGAGTTGGAGGCGGGTGAAGGGATACAGGTTTTGCTTTGTTTTCAGCTTTATAAGAAGGATGAGACTAGAATCCTCAATTTCCAAATACTTTGGTTCCAAACTTGATTTTTTTGGTTCATGGTTCAGAGGGGCACAATTTTCCCAAATCTTGATAGGCAGGCATGCAGAAAGTTCCCAAATGTGTTTCCAGTCACATTTAGTCATTTGGTTATTTGAAGTAAGATAAAGTTAAAATGTATTTTTTTTTCTTAGAGTGGAATTTCAAGGTATTAAATTTTAGAGAAATGGCTTTCATTCGTTTGGATGTCAGATGCCTATATGCCATTCTTATTTGCACAGCATTTGGCTCTACTTTGTCTTCAAACACTGAGATAAAAGGTAAACCAACAATGGAGTAGTTTTAAAATTAGGGTTATTAACTGCCTTTTCAACGTTCCCTAAGAAAATGCATGACAAGTAGGTGGATTGTTATTGGAATTAATGTATAAGGTAACTGATGATAAATATTTTGTGGGATAAAAACCAAACTTAAGCCAAACTCAATAGCTATTTATACATGAGACTGACTAGTAAGAACATATATATTTGTTCATGGGCTTCCTGAATTAATTCCAAAACATTTATAAATGTTTTATATAGTTTTATCTAATGAATAGGTAAATTATCTGAAACCTCACTGCCTAGTACCCAACTAACTGAAACTTTCCTTAATTACTATCCTTAACTTTTTAAAAAAAACCTGCCACAACTTCTTTCTGTGGATATTTTCCCCCTCACCTCAGTGTTATAAAGTATTAAAATGAATGACACAATAGAAATGAGAGAGATTTAGCAGCAGAAAGGCAGCATGAGGGTCATAGTATAGTACTGCTAGCTTTGCTAGTACAAAAGTTTATAGAATACTAGAGGCCTGATGCACGAAATTCATGCACTCATGGGGGGGGGGCGGTCCCTCAGCCCAGCCTGCGCCCTCTTGCAGTCCGGGAGCCCTCAGGGGATGTCTAACTGATGGCTTAGGCTCCCCGCGGGCCTAAGCCAGCAGTTGGACATCCTTAGCACTGCCTTGGAGGTGGGAGAGGCTCCCGCCACTGTCACTGTGCTCACCAGCTGTGAGCCTGGCTCAGAGCTTCTGGCTGAGCAGCGCTCCCACTGTGAGAGTGCACTGACCACCAGGGGGCAGCTCCTACCTTGAGCATATGCCCCCTGGTGGTCAGTGAGCATCATAGTGACAGGTTGTTCTGCCTTTGGGTCGATTTGCATATTAGTCTTTTGTTATATAGGATTTATTTGTTTTTGTTGCTTTTGAGTTACCAGATGGGGGAGTCATTGCCTCCCACTGCCTCTTCCCCCCAATATAAAAGGGGCTGTTTCCAGATGTCACTCTATTCAGCTGCCTGCCACTTCTTGAATCCTCCCAAAGAGTGGCCCTGGTTTGCCATACTTTAGGTATCACTCTGAACATTAGTTTACTAGAGGATTTAATTAATGAGATTAAACCAACAAGATCTGCCTAATCTTAAGGCCTTTAGTCTTGTAGTTGTCTTTTATATTTTCTATACCTTTTTTGTATGTGCTATGATGTTATATGGATTTAGTATGCACTGAATTAATACTGTTTGGTTCTTGCTATTAGAGAGATTTATGTAATAAAGTGTCCCCATCCTAGACCAAATTATGATCTATATGACCATAGAGATAACTCCGTGTTGAAATTTTTGTTTCTGTGAAAACTTAGTACCTAGCTAGGCAAAACCACATTTTGCATATGCGATTTCTGAAAGAGGGGATAACTATATAGCAGTAATCCAGATTTTTAAACTGCTCTATTGAGATATAACTTTCTAAAATATGTTTTTATTTATTTCAGAGAGGAAGAAGGAGGGAGAGAAAATCATCAGCTGCCACCTACATGCTCCCCACTGGGGATTGTGCCCACAACCTGGGCATGTGCTCAGACTGGTATTGGAACCATGACTTCCTGGTTCATGGGTCGACACTCAATCACTGAGTCACACTGGCTGGGCAAGATATAGTTTAAAAGTGCATTGTTCTGTGGTTTTTAGTATATTCACAAAGTTGTGTAACAGCCACTAGTATCAAATTCTAGAATATTTACATCACCCCAAAAAGAAACCTCATATCCATTCAGTAGTCCTGCCTCATCCTTCTCTCCCTCCAGCCCCTGGCAACCACTAATCTGTTTTCTGTGTCAGTGCATTTGCCTATTCTGGATATTTTATATAAATGGAATCATGCAATATGTGGTCTTTTGTAGTAGCTTATTTCATTTAGCTTTATGTTTTCAAGGTTCTTCATAGTGTGGCATGTATCCATTGTATAGATGAACCACAGTTTATTTATCCATTCATCAGTTGATGGACATATGGAAGTAATCTAGATTTAGCAATCTTTGTCATTAGATACGGGAGAAAACTAAAAATATTTTTATTTTATTTCAGTTAATCCTCCTGAGGATTTTGAGATAGTGGATCCTGGATATTTAGGTTATCTCTATTTGCAATGGCAACCTCCACTGTTTCTGGATAATTGTGAGGAACACACAGTAGAATATGAATTAAAATACCGAAACATTGATAGTGAAAACTGGAGGGTAAGTAAAGCATGCATTTGTGATATCAGAGCAATTATTAGGAGTTTTCTTATGATTCCTAATGTCAGTATCTACTCTAATTCCTGTATCTCAATAGCTATTATTAAGATACTAGAGGCCTGGTGCATGACATTTGTGCACTGGTGGGGGGGTCCCTCAGCTTGGGACCCCTTGGGGGATATCTGTCTGGCAGTTGGACATCCCCCAAAGGGTCCTTAGCTCTGCCACGGAGGCAGAAGAGGCTCCCACCACTGCCACTGCACTTGCCAGCCATGAGCCTGGCTTCTGGCTAAACAGCACTCCCCCTGTGGGAGCACACTGACCACCAGGGGCAGCTCCTGCATTGAGTGGGAGTGCCACTGCTGGTCACCTGCCATGTTTCACGCCGACCTTGGTAGTCAGTGTGTCATAGTGACCAGTCATTTCCCCGTTTGGTTGATTTGCATATTAGCCTTTTATTATATAGGATAACAAGCCACTGTGGCTGCTGCTCTCTACTGTGCTTCTTGCCACATCTATTTTCACCCCATCCAGTATTAAGACTACCATTGGAAGTATATAGAAAAATACTTGGTCCCATGAAATATGAACTTGAAGAGTACTTATATGTTTTATAATATTTCATAGTTACTTATATACCTGTATATGGGTCTTATATATGCTACTCAACTGTGAGATTTTACTCTGTGGGAATCAAGCCTTATCTCTGTACTTACCCCACAGAACATAACATGGTTATTTACATATATTGTACTAAGTTGAAGTATTAACTATTTATATAGTCAACAAGCATGTTCATTTAAAGATATCTGTTGTACAAGGAATTCTGTTACCTTCCTAATTCAGCTAGGTAGTTTCAAGGGGCAATTCAAATCATTTACTGGGCAACATTTTGTGCCAGGCACTCTGCTAGGTATCAGGAATACAAGGATTAATGATATATGATTTTAGCCTTGGAGCTCACAATTTGTCTTGCTTTCTTCAGTTACCCCCAAGATTTTATTTTATATTATTTCTGAAGAATTCATATGGCATTTGAAAGGTACAAATCATTTGCCATGTAACATGTATATAGTATGTGAAATGTATCTGTTGATTTCAAGTTGGTTAAAGCTCAAATCCTGCCATAGAGCCTTTTTTTCTCTTCCAGATTTTTTTTGGTTTGTTTTTTGAATGAGATATTAAGATTCAAATGATCTCATCAAATAACATAATATACTGAAGTGAGTTCTGCCAGAAATATAATGGAGAAATTGTATCACACAATCATGATGAATTTTCTAGATATTGAAACTTCTCAGGGTATTAATGACTTATTAGCCATATTAATGTAGCTCATGATGCCATCACTGTTTCTAAGCTTGACTTTGTCTCATCTTTTTATCAGACCATCATCACTAAGAATCTCCTTTACAAAGACGGGTTTGATCTTAACAAAGGCGTTGAAGCAAAGATACATACAGTTCTACAAGGGCAATGTACAAATGGATCTGAAGTTCAGAGTTCATGGTCAGAAGCTAGTTATTGGACATCACCTCAAGGTTAAAACAAAGCTCTCCTTTCATTTTTAATATTGTCAGAACAATCCACATAGGGAAAAAGTCCTTTAACTCTTATACATGAGATTGCATGTACAGTTGAGAGTGTGGCACAAAATAGAATCCTTCTTAGGAGTGGGTGATTGGCCTTTTTAAATTTTTTATATTAGCAAACACATTTGGCAAAACCTACATCTTATTAGGCTAACATAGTTCCCAGTTTTGGGGTAATATTAATAAACATGCATGTGAGCATTTGCCAAATGTGTATATGCTTAGTTCTTGTGTATATGCTTGTAATAGTACTTACACTAGTAAATGAGCCCTCAAAAGTTTTTGATTTTGCAAGCCCCTTTGACAGTGAAGTGATTTCCAACAACTTCCTTTTGAAATACTCTTTTTTTTAAAGTGATGTATTCATACATTTTTATTTAATTTTTTCAAATGAACTAATTATACATTTGACAAATTACAATGATAATTTCTGATTGCAGCAAAAAATGTTTTCTTGTGAGAATCACTATAAAGTTATAATGTTGATACATTTCTTTTAATGTGAAAAGGCATAAAATTTCCTTTATAGACGACTTGTCATTTATCCATCATGTAATGTCAAATGCATCTATAATCCCTTAAAATAAGTATGATTCATTTGAGAAAATGAGCCAGATCAAATGCATCATTAAGAAAAAACATGCATACTAAACTATGAAGTCTACTGAGAACAAAAGTCATTATTTTTTAGAGGCCCAGTGCACAAAATTTGTGCACATATAGGGTCCCTAGGCCTGGCCAGTGATCAGGGTTGATCAGGTTCCTCCGCCTCCCTGCCTCCCTGCCTCCTCCTTCCCTTGCCACCTGTGCACTGCCACCACACTGTCCCGTCCCCCCCCCGCCTCCTCACCTCCTCCTTTTCTCGCCACCCATCCATACTCTGCCACCTCACAGTTCCCCCTGCCTCCCTGCCTCCTTCTTCCCTCCCTCCCTCAGTGCCCTGCCACCACTGCTGGTCACCTGCCATGTCAGTGCCCATCATAGGAGCAATCAAACTCCTGTTCTCCCAGTCAAACTCCTGAAGGGACACTTTGCATATTAGCCTTTTATATATGTAGACTAGAGGCCTGGTGCACAAATTCGTGCATGGGTGGGGTCCCTCTGGGTAGCCTGCAGGGATCGGGCTGAAACCTGCAGCCCAATGCCACCTGCAGCTCCTACCTGCTGCTCCCACTCATCCCAGCCCCACTGTGCCTGTCGTGGGCTCTCACCCAATCAGTCCCGATTGGGAGAGACTCACACTGCTGCAGCTGTGTTGGGGTCCAGCCCCAGCAGGTCCAGGGGTTCCCAAAGGTGTGGACGGAGTCAGCGAAGAAGAAATGACATGGAGGCAGCATTCAGGTGATCAGCATAGCCAGGTTCTCCAGCCAGGTTCTGTCTTTATTGTCCTGTTACATCTGTATTTATACCAGTTGATTTTAATCCTATTCATTCTATTCCAAAGGTAAGGGTGTTTCTTATCTTCATTCCAAGGTTACTCTACTGTTCTATTAAGCTACAAGGAAGTAACTGAAGGAGATTATCCTAAGTAAAGATTATGTAGCTTAAGCTTGATTATTCGTAGTTAAAGTGATTAACTACCCGCCTGGCAGTTAAGGGGTTTTACAGATTCCCTTCCTTAGTCCTAAACAACCTTTCTCAGAGAGGTGACCTTGGTTAAAACACATAGCACTAAGAAGGGGAGCAAACATATTAAGAACAGTATGCCGTATACGCCAGGTCCCTTGAAACGTAAGCTGTGCAGATGTTTCTTCCCTGTAGCGACTGTGTCAAGCAGCAAGGGTGGACTGGCTTCTGGCAAATTCCCCCATTTTTATTTTTTAAATGACAGCACGGGTAAATCAGTGGCCACCTCTCAGATTGGGTTGTTTAAGACTCAGAAGAAGACTTGTTTGTGACTTTGCCAACAGGTCAGTCTGAGGCTTAACCCTATATCGGCTCCCCACACAGCAGTGCTTGCCAACCATGAGCCCTGCATCTGGTGCCCTCCCAAGGGGAGTGGCCTGTGGGATCGGGCTGAAACCGGCTCTCTGACATCCCCCGAGGGGTCCCAGATTGCAAGAGGGCACAGGTCAGGCTGAGGGACCCCACCAGTGCATGATTTGGGCCTGGGAGGAACTGCAGGAGGACTCCAGGGCATGTCTGGCCCATCTCACTCAGTCCTGATTGGCTGGACCCCAGCAGCAAGCTAACCTACAGGTCAGAGCATCTGCCCCCTGGTGGCCAGTGCACGTCATAGTGACTGGTCAACCAGTTGACTATCTGCCCCCTGGTGGTCAGTGCACCTCATAGTGAGCAGTTGAGCAGCCTTAGCATATCATTAGCATATTAAAATTTGATTGGTTGTTTGGTTGTTCTACTGTTCGGTCTATTTGCATATTACCTTTTTATTATATAGGATTCCCCAATTCCTGATGGAGTTCTCAGAATATAGTTTCTCAGTTGATGAGTAGCAAATTGATTTATTGGTTAAATTAGCAACTATGGAATTATATATGCCAGTTATATTGAGAACAGTATAAAATAAATGGATAATTCACCAGAAACTGGCTTCTAGATTTTAATTTTAGTGACCTTGAAATAACATAATTTAGTACCAAATGTTTAAACACTCATTATAATTGCTAGCCAATGAAGTCAGCATTATTTATATCTGATCAGCTATCCAAAACTCATTAATTTTTCTTTTGAAAAAGGCAGTAAAAAATCCCAGAGAATAAGAGGGAGACTACTAATTAAAGGTCATGTTTACTAATCTAGCACCATAATTCCAGTCTGAGGACCTCCCAAGCTGCTAGGAAGAAGGGAAGAGGTGAGGATGTTGGGAAAGTAAGTGCAGTTCTTAACTTGTGGCCCCATTTGTGCTCGAAGCGAAGACTGAGACTGGATAGAAGGCAGAAGCTGTGGTTTGGGTGTGAAGGAGGGCCTAGAGATGAGGAGAGTCAGGATTTCCTGGAACCAGTGCTAGAGTTGGCCTCATGAACTAGGGGGTTTCTTCTTGGCATCCATGTCCTTTTTAATTTCAAGTTTTTTAACCAGGTTTGGCATGTCATAATTTTGAGCCAGACACATTTCAACCAGGTTGCCAAAAGTAAATCCAACCAGGCACTGGAGCATGATGTCAGCGAAGGCGGTGCGAAGGGCCCCTTTGAAATATTCTTGATTATGCTGATTGCTAAATGAAATGGAGAGGTCAAAGGAAAGGAAAAAAATCATACAGTGATTTCCCGAATGATTCATCACTGTGCCTTTCAAGCATTCACAGTTCATTTATTCCTTAGGAGATCTGGAAACTAAAATTCAGGATATGGATTGTATATATTACAACTGGCAATATTTACTGTGCTCTTGGAAACTTGGCATGGATGTCAACTTTGATACCAATTACTACTTGTTTTACTGGTAGGTGTTTTTATAATAAGAATTCCATATTAGGAAAATATCTATTAAAGTTAATCCGTTGTATGAGTAGCTGTATTTTTACTTAATTAAATTCATTTTATTTTTTCAGTGCTGTGTTTATTAAGTGTGTTTTACAATTATTTGGGTTTCATTTATTTTTTTGATATATTTTTATTAATTTCAGAGAGGGAGAGCGAGAGATAGAAACATCAATGATGAGAGAGAATCATTGATCGGCTGCCTCCTGCATGCTCTCTACTGGAGATCAAGCATGCAACCTGGGCATGTGCTCCCGCCTCTGACTGGAATTTGAACCCTGACCTCCTGGTTCATAGGTTGACATTCAACCACTGAGCCACACCAGCTGGGCTGTTTGGGTTTTTAAATGGGAGTAAGTAGGTTTAGGCTGTGGCTTCTGGAAGGCACTGTATGGGTGATACAAGGAATGCAATCACTTTGTATAGTCGATTAAATTTTGTATCCTTGAGATAGATGGAGTTATAATCTAAACAAATTGACATTTTTTATATTCTTGCTTTTTGAAAAAGCAAGTACCTATTAAGACTGGATTCTTTTTCCGACGTTTTCATCTTTGATAACTATTACTGAGACTTTGAAACTTAGAGCCAGATTGAATCTTCTATCTCCTTCATTCCTTAGTTGTTTCATGGTAACACTGATCATGTCCTGAAACTCCTTTGCAAGGTGATATATCTCTCTTTTACTTCCTGTCTCTTCTGTAAGAACATGACTTTAGGCTCACCTCAGCCTAAACCTGCATGATTGCCACAGCACCCCAAATGCCAATCTCTCCCTTTCCCATTCATTCTGCACATTGTAGCCAAATTTCTCTTCCTACTCTGCACTATGCATGTGCCACTCTTTTGCTCCAGTGGCTACTATTGCCTCCAGGATAAAATCTAAACTGCCATTCAAGTCTCTGCCTCACTGTATCACTGCCTTCCCAAAGTTACCTTCTGCCATCACCATTTAGACCATCGCTACATATTTTCCCTCACACATGGTTATGCTCTTTTAAAAAAAACATTTATTGTTAAAAGTATTACATATGTCCGCTTTTACCTCCCATTGGTCAGAGCCTGCCCCCCTCCTCCCCCCGCCACCACTACCCCCACCCCAGGCCTCCGCCACCCTATTGTCTGTGCCCATGGGTAATGTATATATGCATACAAGTTCTTTGGTTGATCTCCTCCCAACCAACCATCATCACCTGATGTTATGCTCCTTCATACCTTGTGTGCGTTGCTATCTGGAATGCCCTCTGGCTCTCTCTTTTACAAACTTTTTTAAAAAATCTTTATTGTTGAATTTTTAAAAAATGTATTTTTATGAATTTCAGAGAGGAAGGGAGAGGGAGAGATAGAAACATCGATGAGAGAGAATCATTGATTGGCTGCCTCCTGCATGCCCCTCACTGGGGATCAAGCCTGCAACCCAGGCGTATGCCCTGACCAGGAATTGAACCCTGGCTGAGAATCAAACTGTGACCTCCTGGTTCATAGGTTGACGCTCAACCACTGAGCCACACCGGCCAAGCTCTGGCTTTTCTGAGGTTTCTCTCTCTCTCTCTCAATCCTCACCTGAGGATATTTTTGTCATTGATTTTTAGGGAGAGTGGAAGAGAGAGAAAGAAAGAGAGAAACATTGATGTGAGAGAAACACATTAAAGAAAATTCTCAGAGAATTTTCATTTATTTTATTAAAAATAACAATATTTTGTAAATCTGCTTACTTCAAATGTAAATTCTCCAGTACAATATAAAAAAGGAAGTATCATGCTGCAAATGACAAAATTTCATCCTTTTTTATTGCTGAGTAATATTTATATATATCACATCTTTATCCTTTCATCTATTGATAGATGCCTAGGTTGCTTCCAAAGCTTGTCTATTGTAAATAATGCTTCAATGAACATAGGGTGCAGATATCTTTTCATATTAGTGTTTTCATTTTCTTTGTATAAACATCCAGAAGTGCAAATTGGTGGCTCATATGGTAGTTCTAGTTTTAATTTTTTGAAGAACCTCCATAACGTTTTCCATATTGTCTGCACCAATTTACAATCTCACCAACAGTGATGAAGGTTGCCAGAGAAGAAGGGGCTTGGAGAATGGGTGAAAAAAGTGAAGGGGAAAAAGAGGTACAAACTTCCAGCTATAAAATAAATAAGCCCCAGAAATCTAGTGCACCGTACAGGGAATATAGTCAATAATTGTAATAACTTTGCATGGTGACAGATGGTTACTAGACTTATTGTGATTATTGTTTTGTAAGGTATACAAATGTTGAATCTATGTTGTACGTCTGAAACTAAGATAATATTATAAACCAACTATAATAATAAAAAAAGGCATTATAATCCATAATTATATAAATTCCTGGTTTTCTTAATAAGAATCTTACTCTTTGATTCACAAATCCTGATGGTGAGTCAACATATTTTTGACATTTTGTAAAGGTTCCCATCAGATTGTAAGCTCCATGAAATCATGGACTATGTCTGCTTTCCTTACTATGGAATCCTTAGCATTTATCATAGGATCCGGTACATAGTTGGTACTCAATAAACATTGCATGTTATTAAGTGATTTTTAATTCACTTAGTATCTCAAGATAATTGAAAATTGGGCGCCATAGTATCAGAAGATATCAGTGAGAAAATTCTTACAAAACTTCCCTTTACAGGTATGAGGGCTTGGACCATGCCTTACAGTGTTCTGATTACATTGAAGATAATGGGAAAAATATTGGATGCAGGTTTTCCTATTTGGAGGAACCAGACTATAAAAATTTCTACATTTGTGTTAATGGATCATCGGAATCCCAGCTTATCAGACCCAGCTATTTCATTTTTCAGCTTCAAAATATAGGTGACGTAAACAAACAACTTCAAAATGTTTCTAGTTTAAGCCATTTACAACCATGTGGAAGAGAAGAGATAGACATAGAACGAGAGAGAGATATAGATAGAGATGATAGAGATATAGAGATGATGGAGATAGAGATATAAAGATATATACCTACTAAAATGCAAAGCCAGAAAAATGAGGGCCAACAGAGCATACAAGGACATTCTTATTAAATATAAAAGTATGGAAGATAAGTAATTGAATGAAGGGTAAAGTGTCATTTTCATTTAGAACTCACAATCTACTACCCAGCTTCAAAGGGTTGATCTGCTATATAGTATTATTGTCTAGTGTTAGTGATGGAGTAATTATGGAATTACTTAGTTCCAGATCTCAATAAGCATATATTTGGATATTTTCTGAGTCTGAGTTCTTATCTCTAACAGTGACAACAATAACAGGTTCTAGAGTCAGCCACACTGTGGTCTGAATCTTGGATTTACCACTTTTTAGCTATATGGCCTTGGGCAAGATACTTTTAACATCTATTTAATTTCCTCATCAGTAAAATGAGGATAATAAAAGATTACCTCACAGATTTATTGTGAAATATGAATGAATTTATGATATAACATCCCTGGTTCAGTGCCTAAGACATCATAAACTTTAAATAAATTAGCTATGGTTGTGTTGTTTCTATGATGATTGTAGTAGTTTCTAATGGTGCTGTAGGGGATAAAAAATTTTTCCTCTACCATTCTAGGTTCTTTAACTGGTCTAATAATTAAATTGCTATAAGACAGATTTACAGGAAAAAACAAATTTAATTACATATGTATGAGAGCCTCACATAGATATGAGAGGCCCAAAGACAATAAGGCAGTTGAGGCTTATATGCTGTCCTGACCTAAGGAGAAGGGGATAGGGGTCTGGGGCTTCAAAGGGAAGGAAAACAATTCACAGGAAGATGGGAAGAGTAAAGGTTTGGTAAATAAATGTTTGCAATTCCATACAGAGACAGTGGGACACAGGAAGGACTTAGAACAAATAATCCCTGCCAGCTTCCCCCAGCTCACCGTGCCTGGCCCATACTCTTTTTATTTTTTTTAATTTTTATTTGGTGAACCTTGACCAGAATTGAACCTGGGACCCTTCAGTCCGCAGGCTGACGCTCTATCCACTGAGCCAAACCAGCCAGGGCTGGCCCATAGTCTTTGTAGTTATCTCTGGTGATAGCTCTCTTCCTGGACCAGGCCATCTATTTAAATTCTCTTTAAAAAAGTAAAAGAAATAAAACTGTTCCTGAGTCTTTTGGACCTTGATTGTCTTCAGCTCAAAACAACCCACGTGTCGAAGTGGCACATTTTGGAGCGATGTATTCTACTTCCCTTCACTACAAAATGAAAAAAAAAAAAATGACTGTAATGATTAGGCTCTTCTAACTTTTCTCTTGGGCTTTAATATTTGTCAATATGTGACTCACCAAAAATTAGTTTCCAAAATAATCAAGATTTATTAATAGCCCAAACTTGGTTGGCAAGCAACTTTGATTTTCATTCACATTATAGAGAATAGTCTTGAGCCATGAGGCAGGGGGTCTCGCGGGGGTGAGGCCGACGGAGTCCTAACGAAGCATGCCCGACTCCGGAGACCGGTTCAAGATGCAGATCTGACTTTATTGTTTAAGTGCAGCGACATATATAACATTCCAGACCAATCAGAAGTTTACACCATCCTTAGGGCAACCAATGGTAGGAAAGATAGGGTACTATGTAGGGCTCTAAGGGGCTTACACAGGCGGGCGCTGCCACTTCCCAGTGTGCCGAGGAAGCCTGTATAGGCGGAGTGCGCTCACGCCATTGCATCTGCCACTGCACTGAGATAAATCTCCTGAGCTCTTCCCACAGAGTCACATGATTTATCCTGAAGGCTTAGGTTACTAGGTTTGCTACCATTGTAATAAGCTAGTTAGTAATAATAGGAAGAAGCAAAAGGGAGGCCATACATTATAAGCATGGCCACCTGGGCAGCTTCAACAGGAAGCTGTAACATTACACTCCCCAGGGAACCCCTGGTCCATTCTCTGCAGACCACTGGGGGGAGGGGGGGGGCAGGGGGGGTGCGCGGCAGGCATATGCTCAATGAGTTGGGATGATGTAAGGTACTTGCTTCCAGTCAAACCTGGGGACAAAGATCAATGACTGGAGGAGAAGGTGGAGCCAATGCAAGTCCACAAAACTTTGGAGAAACAATCCCAAAACAAAAGAGTTCATGCTCTTGGCTCTTGGTTATTGGCTCTTGGCTCTTGGTGCTCTTGGAAGCCTTGGCTCTCTTGCTCCTCTGGCTTTGCTCCTACCCATGTTCCCTCCATAGCTATGTGGCCTTGCAGACCCCACATGCAATGGACTGATAGCCTGTAGTTCGAAACACAAACTAACCCAGCCTGATGCTGGGTTAGACACTGCAAATATGGAATGGAAACTCTGAGCAATGGCTTTAATTCTAGCCCTGCTAAAGGCTCAGCTGGACTTTTTCCTTGGCAGGACAGAGAGAAATGGGACCTTGTAAAAGCAGGGATTTAACTCCACACAAATGCCACTCATTCTACCATGTGAGGCTCAGGAAATTCTTTTTCTTGTGACATTGCAAGAAACCCACATACCCCTGGCAACAGATAGGGACAGGGAGAGCTCTCCTCAATGACAGGTTTACTTTGCTTTAATAAGGGCTACTACTAAACTTCAGTAACCTCCATGTTGAAATGGTTTCCTTTTGCTTTTCAGTTAAACCTTTGCCACCAGACTATCTTAATATTATTGTGAAGAAGTCAGAGGATATTAACCTGGAATGGAACATACCTGAAGGACCCATTCCAGCAAATTGTTTCATTTATGAAATTAAGTTCACAGAAGATAATACTACCTGGGTGGTATGAACATTTTACTTATTTGGGAAAATCATAAATATAGCCTTTTAAATAAAATAGCAAGCATGAAAACCAATCAATTAATATCCATGAGGAATATGTTAGGTTAGGTGGCTCAGGAGGTGGCGCAAGAAATAGAGAGTCCAGTGAATCAGAAAAGAAAGGAAAGGGAAAGGTTTATTTCTGCGGCCCTGGGAGACCCACGTACCCCAAGGACAGGGCACGTGGATTCACACCAACAGGGAGGGGGGCGCTTTTTTTATACTGCGGTTGGGTGAGGGGCAGGGACATGAGCTGAGGTATTCAGTTGAGGAAGTTTCAGCTGCAGGGGGTCAGCAAGGTGTTCAGGAAGGAGTCAGTATCTGTGTGGGGGTCAGTGTTGATTCAGGGAGAAGCCTGTATCTGTGTCTGGCATGCTGATCTGTTAGACATGCCAGGGGGAGTCCATTATCTCGTCACATGTCTGCATGTATCCGATTCTGGGCTCTCTCCGACCTAACAGAATAAATGTGACATTTATCTTATTTTAATTTCCAAAAATTCAAATCATCTAGTAGACAAAAGAAAGACCTTTGCGGTCTGAAAGTATAATCAATCATACCAATTTCAAAGCTACATAGTACCTTAGATATAATCCAGTCACTTATTTTCAATAATGTGTCAATAAATTAAAGTTGCCAAGTACATGAAAAAGATGGATTATGAAGAGATCTCAGGAAAGATGAAAGAAAGAAAGAAAGAAAGAAAGAAAGAAAGAAAGAAAGAAAGAAAGAAAGAAAGAAAGAAAAAGAAAACTCCTTCTTGAGGAATAGCCATCAGGACAAAATTAGAGTTTGGTTGTGCTACCTGAGAATTGCTTGTAGCAAGGAAGAGAGACTAACTGGGGAAGTAGGCAATGTTTGCAAGACCGATTACCCTCCAGCATCAACAATGCGGTGATGATGCCTTTAGCCCCACATTGTTGTATGTTAATTTTATTCATTGGTTTCCAATTTAAAGGATGGTGGAGATTAGGTGAGGCATTAGTTCTAATCAATTTATTTAATAAACATGAGAAAACCAGAGTTGAATTGATTTACAAGTCCCAAGGAAATGAATTGACTTACAGTCAAATTACACAGCTAGAACTAAACTCCAGATCTTATTCCCAGTCCACTTTAACCAGAGAAAAAGTTACAATAAAAGCAAAGCTGTTATTTTGGAAGAGAAACGCTCTTCAGCTCTTTGAAATGTAAAATTAAAGTAATCGCTTCAGTAATTTTTTTTTTCCTTTGCGATCATCCAGCTTTGTGTTCTCATATCTGCAAGGGTAGTTTCATGCCAAGCCCTGAGCACTGCTACACTGGTCTTATAGCAGTTAACCAAAATAAGAATAAGGGGGGGGGGGAGCAAAAGTTTCATGTGTATGAATTTTATAGTTTCCATAGAAACAACATTCACATGATGGCTGTCTTTTTCTAATTCAGTGTATGTAGCATTTTCCAGTTCATGGAATCTGGGAAATTTGACACTAATCCAAATACTGGGTGTTATAAACACCAAAGCTACCTAGCAATTTTGCCCTGTCACACATGCCCTTTATTGCATGTGATCCATTATTACTATAGAAAAAAATTTGAAATATAGATAAGGAAGGGAAGAAAAAAAAAAAGGAACCCACCTAATCACTGTTAGGATTTTGGTATATACATTTGTAGTCATTTGATGCATATATCGTATGTAACAAAACCCACTTTGAAATCAACAAAACAAATGGGATCGGTCTAGCTGCAATTAGATCAAATAATGCAATCTTATTTTTTCCTTGGCTTTTAGGCTACCACATTTGAAAATGAAATGTATGTCACAAGAACATCAAATGACAGCCAAGAAATATGCTTTTTAGTGAGAAGCAAAATGAATGTTTATTGCACAGATGATGGAATTTGGAGCGAATGGAGTGAAATAGAATGTTGGAGAGGTATGAGATAAAAGAATAGCAACTAAATAACGAGCAATTTGCTGGTAAAATTAATTTTCTTTCAGTGTATTTTGTAATTATGAAAATCAAAAGGCTCTTTCATATAGCCTATAATCAGAGAAGATAAATTAGCAAGCACCTCAATCGAACATAGATTTATGGAAAATTTAATATTCAGTTTTAACTAGGAATAATTTAACTAGTTTAATTAAGAACCTTGTTATATTTCTATTATCAATATTCTTGTATTTCTGCTGGTCCATAAAAGAACAAACTAGTTCTTTTGGGGGGAGTCTATATAGTATTAACAATATATTCTTATGCTTTCAATTTTTAAAAAAAAATATATTTTATTGATTTTTTTACAGAGAGGAAGGGAGAGGGATAGAGAGTTAGAAACATTGATGAGAGAAAAACATTGATCAGATGCCTCCTGCACACCCCCTATTGGGGATGTGCCTGAAACCAAGGTACATTCTCTTGACCAGAATCGAACCTGGGACCCTTCAGTCCGCAGGCTGACGCTCTATCCATTGAGGCAAACCGGTTAGGGCTGCTTTCAATTTTTAAGAGAACAGAAATCTTAAAACAAGGATATGTCAGCATATACTTGTTTTTGAGTGTCTAGTACTGTGTCTAATGAATATTTTTCTAATTAATATGTCATCATTAGTAAAATACATATTCCATTCCCTTCCAACACTGATTTAAAGTGACGTGATAAAATATATATTTTGAAATGGAAATATAGACTAAAAAAGCCTTGAGAATAAGGCAAAATATCATAAATTAACTAACATTGCTCTTTCAGATATATAGGTATATAAATATATATACAGATATAGATACAAACAAATACTGGCATTTCTATCTATCATTCATCTCCTTTCATGTCATTCATTATACTAAAATTGCTGTTTGACTACTTATATTTATATCTATTAATATACTGTTATCATTGTTCTCTTTCACTTAGCAAATGTTTATTAAGCACACTTTTCAGGCATGAGAGATACAGCAATAAAATAATCCCTGTCCTCATGAAATTTATATTTTATTCCCAAGTTGAGTAGAGATAAGCAACAAAGAATCCAAATATATCGCATAATCACTAAGGGCCATGGAGAAAAAATAGAGAGAGGGAGAACTCAATTAACCAAGAGATACTATAAAATCAGAATGAGCCTCACTGGTTCTACTTTTTTCTTTTTGTCACTGCTATAAAAAATCTGGGGACTCTATGGGAATGACATTGAGAAAGTTATGTCCTAAATATCTTGTCATTTGTCAATTAATAGTTTATGGTGAGTTTTTAGACATATCCTCAAAATATACATCTTTTTATGTATTTTACATATAGTTTTAACCATGATATTGACAGAGATTTCTTTTTCCCTGATGGGCATCTCTTGGTAAATTCTTAATAATTTGGGGTTAAGAGTCAAGAATTTCCTGATGTGTGTGTGGTCTTAGTTCTTTCGGCTATTTTTTTAAAATATGTTTGCATCGATTTCAGAGAAGAAGGAAGGAGAGAGAGAAACATGGGTAATGGGAGAGAATCATTGATTGGCTGCCTCCTGCTTGTCCCCTACTGGGGATGGAGCCCGCAACCCAGGCATGTGCCCTGACCAGGAGTCAAACTGTGACCTCCTGGTTCATAGGTTGAAGCTCAACCACTTAGCCATGCTGGCTGGGCTTGGATTGATTCTATATAGAGAGAAAGCAACTGGAACTTCAGGAAAGAAGCCTGCTTTCCCACTGTTTTTTGCATGCCAAAAACTTACATTATTAGTTATTTCTCTGGATTATATCCTTGCAAATCTTAACTGAACTGACCATATGAATTTCACTTAGTACAAAATAAGATCCTAAGAGAATAGGACAAAGAAAAAGGTAGGGTTGGGAATAGATAGGTTTAAGTGCAGGTAAAGCCTAGGATTCAAGATGCTCTGTAGTAGTACTACAAAACAAGTGAGAGATACTAGTTTTGAAGGACAGGCTTTTTCTTTTTGTTTGTTTGTTTTAAAACATGTTTTATTGATTTAAGAGAGGAAGGGAGAGGTAGAGAGAGAAACGTCAATGATAAGAGAAACATTGATCAACTGCCTCCTGCATGCCCCCTACTGGGTATTGAGCCCACAACCCGAGCATGTGCCCTGACCGGGAATCAAACCGTGACCTCCTGGTTCATAGGTCGATGCTTAACCACTGAGCTGCACCAGATGGGCTACTTTTTAAGTCTATCTAGTTATTGCTCATTTTTCACTATGTAGAAGAACCATTAAAAGTTCATCCCTAAAAGAGAAAAACCTTATCTCTTTCGTCACTGAAATGTGAGACAACTTTAAAATCATGATCTTTATAGACTAGGTCTATTATTGGACTTCTATTGAAGACCAGCTCTTGCTCACTATAGCATTATATGATATAAACATTTGACTTATTAAGAGTAAAAAGATACATAAGATATGTTTATCTTATCACTCGGCTAATGTTTTATTATTTTGTTTGTATGAAAAATTTACAAGGTCAATTTTTAAACAAAACATATTAGAAAATAAGAATTGGGCTTTGGGGAGCTATTGTTCCAAGTGAAATGAAGAGATGCCACAGTTCAATAAGGTAGTTGTCCTATATAAGAAGTGCACAAATGAAAGGAATGCTATACCCAACAGAACTGTGGTATCTATGCAATGGCAAAGATGCAGCAGTTTCTGAGTTAAAACTCAGCTCTTCACCATTTCCTAGGTTATTTATAAAATAATTTTGTTTCAAAAATAACTGTAAACATCTAACCCTTCCCCCCTTTTATGTGATTTTTCCACCTAGGTGTCCGGCAGGAGGAAATCTTAGCTTTCTTGATACCATTTGCTTTTATCTTATTTTTAATTTTGGTAATAACTTGTCTGCTTCTGTCTAAGCAAAAAGCTTTACAGAAAATGGTAAGTTGTATAACATTATAATGCTTGCTCTGGGACAGTAGATAACAAAAATATGTCCTGCATTTAGGACTGATGGAACTAAATTTTATGATTTTGCCTGCACACTCTGGGTATACAATTGATGTATGGATTGTGATAATGTCTTCAGAAAATACAATTTAAAAATTAACCCTAAAAAGCTACATTTTGGGGTGGATTTACTTTTGCTGAAATAAAAGAATAATGCTTCAGAAAATGAAACACTATTTACCTTTAGATTAGGGGAAATACAAAGAAAGAGTTACTGGAGAAAAGAAAAGATAGAGTGACTTAAAACGGACATACTCTGCCGAAACCGGTTTGGCTCAGTGGATAGAGCGTCGGCCTGCGGACTGAAGGGTCCCAGGTTCGATTCCGGTCAAGGGCATGTACCTTGGTTGCAGGCACATCCCCAGTGGGGAGTGTGCATGAGGCAGCTGATTGATGTTTCTCTCTCATCGATGTTTCTAACTCTCTATCCCTCTCCCTTCCTCTCTGTAAAAAATCAATAAAACATATTTTTAAAATGGACATACTCTGAAATATATTACTAATATACCATAGGTAACGGATCACAGAAATTCAAAACCAGGGTGCCTAACCTTTAAGAGCTCATTTTGTAGTTGAGGGAGATAAAATTCATACAAAAATATAACCTGCATTATGAGCTGATGTTAGATGATTGCTATTTGAGTTGTGCAGATAATGTAACAGAATTTCAGAAGGTGGATTACTGTGAGTTGGAGGGATTTCAGGAGGAATTGTGACTTGGAGGAAAATATCTCAAAGTCAAGTCTTTTAAAGATAAAGAGAGCTGTGAATGTGTATGAAAGGTTTCACTTTATTTCTCTGCTGAATGCTTTTTTTTGCATATTCCCATGAGTTAATAAGAGCAATTATTAACATTAATTAATAATTCCCATGAGTTAAGCTTAAGTCAAATAGTTTGTTATTAATGACTATTTGTTGATAATGAAGCTCTCTTTTAATTTCAGATTTTGCAGAAAACACAAGAAGTTTTTCCTCGTCAAGAGACAGTCTGTTGACTCAGTCATTTTGTCTTATGGCCAAATGTTAACAATGAGTCTTATTGAACTGAATTTTCTCTACAAGTGTTGAATAAATCTGATTATAAAGGCATTGTTGTATTTAAGTATTTAGAGCACTCAAAGCCTCAACTAGCAGTAAATTTTCTAGATTCTGTGTACATGGTTTTTCCTTATTAATCCATGGTGAGATTGCTGCACATACAGAAGTCAAGGGATGGGCCAGATTCTATTCAGTGATGTATTAAATGTTAGCAGCAGAAATATGGCACCAGGCATTAACCTCAGTTCTTGAGTTCTGGCTAAGAAGAAAGAATTCAGAGCCAAGATTCAAATTATAACAGAAAGTTTATTCAGAGTATCACAGGAGTAGTAGAAGGGCCTTTGGCACTTAGGAGAAAGAGGGAGAGAGATAAGAGCTTTGGACATGCCCCAGAAAAGAGAGAGAGTGCCTGTGTCCTGGGGAAGATGGGGGTGAGGAACCACAGGGTATGCCCCATAGAGAGAGCCATGCTGGACCTTCATCCTCAGGGCTTTTATTTGAGGTCTCAGTGGGGGATCTCAATAGAATAATCATCAGCTTTCCAAGAGTGTCTCCTGAAGTCTTTGCCTCCGCTGATTGGGTGGCACTAGGGGAGGGGATCATTAGTCAATGAAGCTGGTCCTGCTGTCAGCCACAGCAACTCTCCACCTGGTTTTGCTGCTTTATTGGGACTGGAGCTGAAACAGAGCTGAGGCCTAGATATCATCTCCAATGGTTAATGCTTGAGGGAGTGGTTGCCCGTTGCTAGGCACCCAGGCTCTCCACCCTGGTGATCTTCTTCACCTGGCCCATCTTTCCTGCCCTGCTCATGCCTATATAACTGCCCACTGCATTAATAATACAATGTGATGCTGCAATTTGCACTAAGCCATAGAGATAGTGTCCAATCTTGAAAGGGTGAGAGTCTAATTTTTTTAAAAATTGCAGTTGAAATGAAAGTGTTCACCATGAATAAGGTTGTTTGCCTTTATAAACAACCTGTAGAGAGGATTCATCAGAAGAAGTTTTAAATACATTTCCAGCTTAAAGTATGCTTCACATTTAATGAAATAAGTGAGAGGAATGCAGTGCATAAACGGCTGAAAATAATAAAATGACTAGATATCATATTTGAAAAATTCAAATGTCACAAACTACACAATAAAAGTTTGGGAGTGAAACGTGAAAAATTGAACTGGAACGTCCTGAATTCCCGGGTTCTTGTCTCGATGGTTTCGAAGATTGAAGCCATGACAAAAGGTCATAGGTAGAAAGTACAGAAACTTTATTGCAAGCAGGCACTACCTCTAAAACCTAATTCTAAATTCTAAGCCTAAGACTCTGTCCCTCCTGGACTGACAGAGAGGCCCCTGAGAAGGGTGACCACTGCTTTTTTTGTCTTGAGGCATTAAATAGGCTTCAGTTCTTTGTCTGAACCTGACCTCTTCTTATTGGTCATTTTGCTACATAGAGTTAGTTTTCAAAGCTCAAAGCCCACGTGGTGTCCCCCATTTTCTCTCCCCCTTATCTTGTTGGTGGGAGTCATTGTTGATTTATCTTATAGCTCTCCTAATTGTGTTGGCAGAGAAAGCCTTATCTTATGGCCCTTGCAGTTACTCAGGTCAGGGCTACTTTTGGCCTAACTTAAGGTCACTTTAATTGCTCAGGCCTGAGATGCCTTTTGGTTTATGGCTGTCTTTAATTGCACGGGCCAGATATATTCCTATTTGCCTATTCCATTTCTCTACACTATGTACAAGTAAGATGAACACCCTGGCATCTTCAAATCTCCATTATGAATTCCTTCCTTATGGACCCCTCTTATTTCTAAAACTTTCTAAACTTGCCTAATTAAACTAGCTAGCTAACCCTTTTAGTCTCCCCTCTGATTAGGAAACCCCAACTGCTGTTGGGGACAAGAGATGCCAGTCTTTCTGACTACTTCCTGCTGACAAATGGACGTTTGAGGCAGCAGTAAGGGCCCCATCAGAGGTGGGCGATCTAGGTGTCCATGGAAGAAGGAATCAGTGGCCTCTGTTTGTGGTTTCATTGCGAGGACCATCTGTAGCTTCAGGGTTTCTAAGCTTGAGGATATGAAACATACCAAAAGGTGAGACAGGCGATGGTCACAGATGAGTAATAAGAAAGTATGCACAGAGGGCCAAGAAAAGGCTCTAACTAGCCTTTTAGGATGGTATTATTTCTTTAATTTGTTTCTAACTTTCTGGGAAGAGAGATTGTGAGGCCTTTTCCTTTCAGTCAGGCTGCTTGTTGGGGGTGTCGAGTTGTTCATTCCTTTACCTCTTTAGAGGGTTTTATGTAGATAAAGCAAGAAGTGTTAATCATGGCGCAGACTTTGCCCTGTTCAGCTAGTAGATAATCGGGGGCTTCTTTGTGAGTAACGATTATGTGTGCTAAAGAATCTATAGACCTTTGGCCGAAACCGGTTTGGCTAAGTGGATGGGGCGTCGGTCTGTAGACTGAGGGGTCCCAGGTTCGATTCCGGTCAAGGGCATGTACCTTGGTTGCGGGCACATCCCTAGTAGGAGATGTGCAGAGGGCAGCTGATCAATGTTTCTCTCTCATTGATGTTTCTAACTCTCTGTCTCTCTCCCTTCCTCTCTGTAGAAAATCAATAAAATATATTTTTTAAAAAAGGGATATGTTTTTTTAAAAAAAAGAATCTATAGACCATTGAATGACCCTAAAGTTTTGGCTAGTATTCTCAGAGGCTTGAGAGATAGCTCTGGTTAGGTTGGTGGTAGTGATCTGTATAGGAGGTAAAGGAGAGGGCTATAAGTAGGAGCATTTTATGGTGTCTGTGTTCCAGCAAGGGCAGAAAAGGTCTCCTCCTGGTACCAGCCTAGGGTTCTGATGACACTCATAAAAAGACAGAATAAGCACTATTAGAAAGATGAAGACAATGATTATCCAGAAAAACCAGAGCATATTACTTATTTGGTACTCGCTGGCTCTTTAGGATTCTATCAAAAGAGAAGTTTTAGGTCCTCCAGAGGCTCACATGAGTAGAAGTCCGATGATTCAGTGGATGACAATACAGCTTTGTCCTCCTCCTGTGCTAGTATTCAAGGCTTTACTCCAGACAGATGGATCCAGGAGTTGATGTTGCTGACCTATTGGGAGACTTAAAGCTGGGGCCTGTAAAAGGGCCTTTTTCAGTTTAAAAGTTTGCTCAGTCTTGGAGTTTCCAGACGAAAACAGAGAGGCTGTCCTTTTGGGGCCTCCTCGATCAGTTGGTAAAGAGAGTGTTACTTCTCTATAGCTGACAATGGGGTGAAAGGGAATTACGACTTCATTTACTAGTTGTAAGTCCGGAACTAGTTCTTATTCCCTATTAGGTTTTTGTATTCCTAAGATGAGAGCATTGTACAGACCATAACATAGTTTCAATAAATCTTGGGCTTCTAAAATAGATTGTCTATTATAATCTTGAGTCCTTCTCTAGCTTCAGGCTTGAGACAATATTGCCTCTGATGTATGGCTATGAGGCTTTCTATATGATCAGGAATGCATGGGAAAGGAGCAACTTACCCCAGCTGTACCCTTTAGGGGTGCAGAGAAAAAAATACTCCTCTATCTGCTTCCTAGACACACCTGTAACAGCTACAGCCTCTGAGGACGATTTACCAGGGTTTGAGAGGACAGAGAAAGTGGCTCCAGCATCGAGGAGGAAATTAATTTCATTACCCCCAATTGTCAGACTTACCTGGGGCTCCTGGATGAAAATGACAGTCCTATGAGGAGCCAGGTTGGGAGACACTGGGCCCCATCAGTCCTGTTGGGCCAGCCCTGCCCCAGGGTACCTCCGTCTCCAGGGGCAGTCTGGCTTCCAGTGGTTTTCTTGACAGACAGGACAGAGCTTCGGGGTTCACCACTCCCCCTGGGGTAATTCCAGTGCATATGCCTAACCTGTCTGTAGTTGTAACAGGTGGCTGAGGCTGACTGCCTGCCTACCTTTGGGTCCTGGCTGGAGGCTCTTAGGCTGGTCCTGGTCTTTCTTGTTTCTCCTCTTTCCCTCCTGCTGGTCTTTATTACAGAACACAGAGATGGCAACTTTCAGGAGATTCTCTAAAGTACTCTTGGGACCAATTGCCAATTCTAGCAACTTTCTCCTGATGTGTGGGGCCATCTGAGTGATAAATTTGTCCTTTAAAATGAGTTGTCCCAATTCTGAATCTGGGGTAATGTTGGTGTACTTAACCAATGCCTCCCTGAGCCTTTCTAAAAAAGCTGAGGAGTTTTCGTCAGCTCCTTGATTAATGGTGGCTAGTTGCAATGGTTCTCAACCTTCTGGCCCTTTAAATACAGTTCCTCATGGTGTGACCCAACCATAAAATTATTTTTGTTGCTACTTCATAACTGTAATGTTACTACTGTTATGAATCGTAACGTAAATATCTGATATGCAGGATGGTCTTAGGCGACCCCTGTGAAAGGGTCGTCCGACCGCCAAAGGGGTCGCGACCCTCAGGTTGAGAACTGCTCTAATGTTTTGAAGTGCCCACTGAATTTCTGAGGAGAGCTTAAAAGAAGTGACTCTAGGATGAGGACTCAGAGAGCTTGCCCAACAGCCAGAACTCTGGTTTGGCCAGTATCCAGAAATCCAGGGAGAGTACAGACAGCTCTAGTCCTACCCTTACGTATGCCCCTGCTATTAAAGGATTTATATTCTGCCTGATTTCTCTGCTTTGTTAACCATGTGGAAAGGGTGAAATCTATTTCCAGCCAAATCTAGTACCTTGAACTTCCTGAGGCTATAACCTCCCATTCACTGGCTTAACTTTTTACTTATACTGAACCTTAATCCTTGCTGTCTTTATCCCCAAACCTTAAAATGCCACCTTAAAAAGACTTTTACTTTCTTTCAAACAGGGCAACCAACTTGGTTGCCTCCCAGGAAAACAGCTGGGAGAGAGACATGCTAGCTGACACTGCAATGTATACATTTCAAGTAAAAGTAACTTTCTTTTTTTTTTTTATGGTGTCTCATTAATGGTGAGATTTAATGCTTGAATAGTAACCTTTAGTTTACTCTGTAAATAGTAGTGGAAGAGATTTTAAAATTTCTCCTTGTTACGTTTAAATTTACTCCTGAATATCACTCTCTTCTGACTAGTGCTCATCTGTATATTTCACTTAGGCATGCTATGAAGGGAATACCATTTTCTGTATGTTTTCCGTATTAATTCCAATTAATAATTCACTTAAGTTTTATAAACCTTCATCTAGTTCAAAGATATGACCTTCTTAGAAGCCTGCAATTTAGAGTACGTCAGAGTCCTTTCCGTGGGTCTTCTATACCTAAAAATGCATTAAAGTAAAGTAATGACTATCCACAAATGACAAAATTCAAAAGTGGCATGGCTATAGATTTGATTAAAATGTAATTGATAAAAAAACCCTCACTTTTCTAAAAGATATAACATTCTGAGACATCAACCTCTTGGTAAATAATAATCCCAATAAAAGGACATAGAGAACAACAAAAACAATTTGTATATAAAGAATAACATGTGGCATATGGCACATGTTCCATATTAAACGGTATATGGAACCTTGAAAATAACTTATAAAACCCTAATATATGAAACACAAATACCTAGAGTGTCACTGGCAGATGCAGAGAATCACCATGCTTGCCCAATGTCCCTGACTGGACTTATGCTATTCCTGAAAGTTTTTTGTTTGAACTTGCCTCTGAATCTGTGCAAGTTCCTCTCTGAAGTAGACTGAAATTTCTATAACATTATATATATATATATATATATATATACATATATATATATATATATAACACAGTTATTAATTTTTATTTGACAAAGCTTCCCAAGTGATTTCAAGTATATTAGATCGGCCTAATTTAGTTTAAAAATACTTTTTTAAAGAAGAGAGAATAAATCTTTTAGTCATTCCAGGGCCCTTGAAATGTCCTAAAGTCATCTCTCGGTCAAGGTCTTGAAATTTACACTTGGAAAGATTGTCAAATATATGTAACTTAAAGATTATATCACAAACTTTTTTTAATTACTCTAAAAGATAGCAATCAAACTTAAACTGGTCTTGAGATTAAAAATTTGGTCTGCACCACAGAATTAATTCTTTTTTAATCAGGCCAATAAAATATTATATCTTAAAGTTCCTCTGCTGAATATTCTGATGTAGTTTAAGAAGCATCCAGTAACCTAATTCTGCCAGGCCTGGAGACTGAAACCTCTGGCTTTCTTGCTCAGAGTAAAATGGCCCTTTTTTTCCTTTTCTTTCCCCTCTCCCCCTCCCTTTCTGTATTAACCATTTACTCTGCCCTTGGTGGGGGGAAGGGGGCGATACAGGCTTGTTAGTTGAAGGCAGGCTATAAATTAGCTAGTGGTCTGGCCTTTGTTTAAACTTCCCTGAGACTTTTATGACCCTTTTACAACTCTTGCAAATAGTCTTAGAACAAACTTCTTTCTTTCAACATTTCTCTTTTCCTTTTCATCACATATGCAACCTTCACAAATTTCACACTTTCAAATTAGCCTTCAAACCCTCTTTCCATGTCTTTCAAAAATGCATAACCATGCCTCAGACCTTCCATTAAGAATTCCTACTCTAATATTCTTTCTTTGTCATCAACTTACACAGACCTTCAGTAACTTACACAGTTCCTTTCTTCTTGTCTACTTCACTTTTTCCTTCATTTCTATATTATTCCCAATCAATAATTTCTTCAATAACCAAGAAAAGTGAGCCACTAGTATTTCTTAGATTGTATCTATGAACATATTTCACAGATATCACAATAAAGGTGAGAGGCAAGCGACCTAGAAATTAATGAGTTAATTTAACAGCTGCATCTGGCTGGAGTGCCCAGCATACCAGTAAAGGGGGCCATGCCCTCCTCATTGCAGCAGCCTTGCTATCTGATATTACTGCCTGTTGCATGCAGAGAACTTGGAGACTTACGGCTCCAATCCTAGATTTCTAAGGACTTTGAGAGGCCTTCTACACTTAAACCAATACCAGTCCTCGAGATGGAGAGTATATCAGGAAAAGGACAGTGAGGGAGGAAAGAGAGATGCTCGCATAAGACAGCAGCCAGGTTTAAGTGGCTGGTGGGGGTCCGTTAATGCCTCCAAAAAGCAAAGAAACCGTAGAGAGAAAGGGACAGAGTCTGTGGGTCCTTCATACACTCACCGTTTGATGTGAAGAGGTTGACTTCTGAATGCCTGGCCCATGCACCAAAATATGAAACACGGAAAATTGAACTGGAATGTCCTGAATTCCTGGGTTCTTGTCTCAATGGTTTCAAAGCATAAAGCCACAGCCAAAGTCTTATCTTATGGCCCTCACAGTTACTTAGGTCAGGGCTACTTTTGGCCTAACTCATGGTCACTTTAATTGCTTGGGCCCGAGATGCCTTTTGATTTATGGCTGTCTTTAATTGCATGGGCCAGATATTCTTAGCCCAGCTTTTATATTTCCATAAAATATCTTTTTTCCCCTCCCCTTACTTTCAGTCTATGTGTCTTTCATTCTGAGGTAGGTCTCTTGTAGACAGTATATATATTGGGCTTGTTTTCTTATCCATTCAGCAGCCTTATGTCTTTTTATTGGAGCATTTAAGCCATTTATATTTCTGGTTATTATTGATAGGTATGTATTTATTGCTATTTATTCTTTACTAGAGGCCCAGTGCACAAATTTGTGCACAGGTAGTGTCCCTCCTCCTTCTTCCCTCACCACCCGTGAGCAGCCACCACACGGTTCCCCCCACCTCCTTCCCTTGCTCCCTCAGCTCCCTGCCGCTGCCACTGGTTGCCTGCTATGTTCCGCACCACCCCCTGGTGGTCAGCACACATCATAGTGAGTGATCTAACTCCCGGTCTCCCAGTCAAACTCCTGAGGGGACACTTTGCACATTAGCCATATATATATATACTAGAGGCCCGGTGCACAAAAATTTGTGCACTCGGGGGGGAGAGGGGTCCCTCAGCCCGGCCTGTACCCTCTTGCAGTCTGGGACCCCTCGGGAGATAACAACCTGCTGGCTTAGGCCTGCTCCCAGGTGGCAGAGGGCAGGCCCAATCCCTAGGTGCAGCCCCTGGTCGGGCTCAGAGCAGGGCCAATTGGGGAGTTTGGGCGCTGCCCCCTGTCATGCACAGAGCAGGGCGGATTGGGAGGTTGCGATGCCACCCTCAGTCACGCTCAGGGTAGGGCCGATTGGGGGGTTGGGGCACCGCCCCCTGTCACACTCAAGGCAGGGTCGATGGGAAGGTTGCAGCGCGACCCCCTGTCACGCACAGAGCAGGGCCGATCAGGGGGTTGGGGAGCTCCCCCCTGTCACGCAAAGAGCAGGGCAGATCAGGGGGTTGGGGCCCCGCCACTCTCACACTCGGGGCAGGACTGATGGGGAGGTTATGGCTCTACCCCGTCACATACAGAGCAGGGCCCGTAGGGTGGGGGGGTGGGGGCGCCGCACCCTGTCACACACAGAGCCGCAGGGCGATCAGGAGGTTGGGGAGCTTCCCCCTATCAGGCACAGAGCAGGGCCGATCAGGGGGTTGGGGTGCATTCCCCTGTCAGGAACAGAGCAGGGCCAATAGGGAGGTTGTGGCCCCGCCCCCTGTCACACACAGAGCCACAGGGCGATCAGGGGGTTTGGGTGCTGCTCCCTGTCACGCTGATCCCGGTGCCAGGAGGCCTCACAGCTCCGCTGATCCCAGTGCTGGGAGGCATATTACCCTTTTACTATATAGAGTAGAGGCCTGGTGCACGGGTGGGGGCTGGCTGGTTTGCCCTGAAGGGTGTCCTGGATCAGGGTGGGGGTCCCCACTGGGGTGCCTGGCCAGCCTGGATGAGGGGATGATGGCTGTTTGCAGCTGGTCACACACCCTTCAGGGTGGGGGTCCCCATTGGGGTGCCTGGCCAGTCTGGGTGAGGGGCTGAGGGCTGTTTTCAGGCTGGGACTGAAGCTCCCAACTGCTCCTTTTTTTCTTTTTTCTTTTTTTTATTCTGAGCCAGCTTTAGCTCTGAGGCTCCAGCTCTTAGGCCTCCGCTCCTGAAAGCAGGTATCTGGTTTGTTTCGGTTCTACAATCGAAACTCTGTATCAACTCCAGGTCTGAGATCCCAGCTAGCTGAAAGCTGATTTCTGGGGTTTTGTTTAGCTTCTATTTTTTTTTTCCTGTTCATCAGATTATTTATTCACTTGATTCTTAGATTCACTTGTTGATAGATGTATATTTGTTGTTCATAATTTGTATCTTTACCTTTTTCTTCCTCTTCTTAAAGGACACCTTTCAGCATTTCATATAATCCTGGTTTGGTGGTGATGAACTTCTTTAGCTTTTCCTTATCTGTGAAGCTCTTTATCTGACCTTCAATTCTGAATGATAGCTTTGCTGGATAAAGTAATCTTGGTTGTAGGTTCTTGGTATTCATCACTTTGAATATTTCTTGCCACTCCCTTCTGGCCTGCAAAGTTTCTGTTGAGAAATCAGCTGACAGTCGTATGGGTATTCCCTTGTAGGTAACTGAGTTTCTTTCTCTTGCTGTTTTTAAGATTCTCTCTTTATCTTTTGCTCTTGGCATTTTAATTATGATGTGTCTTGGTGTGGTCCTCTTTGGATTCCTTTTGTTTGGTGTTCTCTGCACTTCTTAGACCTGTAAGTCTATTTCTTTCACCAGGTGGGGGAAGTTTTCTGTCATTATTTCTTCAAATAGGTTTTCAATATCTTGCTCTCTCTCATCTTCTGGCACCCCTATAATTCTGATGTTGGTACGCTTGAAGCTGTCCCAGAGGCTCCTTACACTATCTTCGTATTTTTGGATTCTTTTTTCATTTTGCTTTTCCGGTTGGGTGTTTTTTGCTTCTTTGCATTTCAAATCTTTGACTTGATTCTTGCCCTCCTCTGGTCTGCTGTTGGGAGTCTGTATAGTATTCTTTATTTCAGTCTGTGTATGCTTAATTTCTAGTTGGTTCTTTATCACAACATCGAGGGTCTCATTAGATTTCTCAAGGATCTCATTAAGTTTATCGGCGGCTTCTAGACATTTCTTGAGAGACCTTAAAAGTGTGGTTCTGAACTCTATATCTTCCATTGACAATTTTGTCCTGTTTCTTTGTCTCTGCATTTTGTTATGCTTTCTTGGTGCACCCCCTAGTGGTCTTTGTGCACAGTCTTGTAGTTAAGCCTTGATTGTTGTAGCTAATACTAGGGGGGATTTGACCTCCAGGCCAAGTGGCTATGAGAATCAGCTGTGTCTGCAGTGAGAGAACTTCTGTCAGCTTCTATTTTTGTAACTATGTTTCAAACTGCCATCTCAGAGGCCTGCAGCGGCAGGCGGGGAACGTTGGAGTCCTCCGTCACTGAAGCAAGCAAGCCTCATGTTAGTTTCAAGCTGCCTGGCTGCCGGCCGCCATCTTGGCTGGCAGTTAATTTGCATATCTCACTGATTAGCCAATGGGAAGGGTAGCGGTCGTACCCCAATTACCATGTTTCTCTTTTATTAGATAGGATATATAGATAGCGATGTTCCTCTTTTTTACTTTTTTCTTTTCCTTAAAAAACTTCCCTTAACATTTCTTTTAAAACTGGTTTGGTGGTACTGAACTTCTTTATCTTTTGGTTGTCTGGAAAGCTTTTTACTTCTCTTTTAATTTTAAATAATAATTTTGCTGGGTAATGTAGTCTTGGTTATAGGTTCTTGATATTTGTCACCTTGAATATTTCATGCCAATTGACATTGACCTGTACCAGAGTCCCTCCTAAGAGGCCTGAAATATTTATGGTGAGAAATCAGGTGACAGTCTTATGGGAGCTCCCTTGTAAGTAACTAACTCTTTCTCTTGTTGCTTTTAAGATTCTATCTTTGTTTTCACTTTTGCCTTTTAAATATATTTTATTGATTTTTTTACAGAGAGAAAAGGAGAGGAAAAGTGAGTTAGAAACATTGATGAGTGAGAAACATCGATCAGCTGCCTCCTGCAGACCCCCTACTGGGGATATGCCCGCAACCAAGGTACATGCCCTTGACCTGAATCGAACCTGGAACCCTTTGGTCCACAGGCCAGTGCTCTATCCACTGAGCCAAACCGGTTAGGACCACTTTTGCCTTTTTTAAATGATGTATCTTGGTGGGCCTCTTTTGTTTTATATTGTTTGGGACTCTGTGATTTCAGGACTTGTGTAATGTTTTTACTAGATTAGAAAAATTTTTAGTCATCATTACTTCTAATAGGCCAGGGGTGGGCAACCCCTGGCATGCGTGCCAAACATGGCACACCAGTAACTTTTGCTGGCACGTGAAACCTTCTCTTATAATCTTCCATTTACAATTTTATTCTTAATATTGACTTTTTTATTTTTCAGATAAATTCAGTGTAGGTGCATCTTAGATAAAGAAATAATTTTACATAACAAGTTATCTTAAAGACCATAGACATGGATTGATGAGAGAGGTGAAGAGCAATTTCTATGCCTCTGCCTTAACTCTCCCTGCCTTCCTACATCTGACCAGTGTTTTGGTTTCATCCACATACGCTTGTGAATCTTTGTTCTCAGTGATGAATTTTGTTAAGTCTCATAATAGGAGTAGTCTGACCGATGAAAGTAGTAGCTCGTGCATATCTCTGAAAGTCACAAAATATAAACCTGATGTAAAATCTCTGTCATCACATATGAAAACATGCTCAAAGTCACTAATCATCCGAGAGATGCAAATCAAAACAACAATGAGGTACCATCTCACACCTGTCAGACTGGCTATCATCAACAAATCAACAAACGACAAGTGTTGGAGAGGATGTGGAGAAAAAGGAACACTTGTGCACTGCTGGTGGGAATGCAGACTGGTGCAGCCACTATGGAAGACAGTATGGAGTTTCCTTAAAAAACTCAAAATGGAACTCCCATTTGACCCTGTGATCCCACTTCTAGGAATATATCCCAAGAAACCAGAAACACCAATCAGAAAGGATATATGCACCCCTATGTTCATGGCAGCACAATTCACCATAGCTAAGATCTGGAAACAGCCTAAGTGCCCATCAGTAGATGAATGGATTAGAAAACTGTGGTACATCTACACGATGGAATACTATGCTGCTCTAAAAAGGAAGGAACTCTTACCATTTGCAACGTCATGGATGGAAATCGAGAGCATTATGCTAAGTGAAATAAGCCAGTCAATGAAGGAAAAATACCACATGATCTCACTCATTCATGGATAATAGAGACCATTATAAACTTTTGAACATTAATAGATACAGAGGCAGAGCTGCCTCAAACAGATTGTCAAACTGCAGCGGGAAGGCCGGGGAGGGTTGGGGGGCAGGAGGTAGGGGGGTAAGAGATCAACTAAAGGACTTGTATGCATGCATATAAGCATAACCAGTGGACATAAGACATTGGGGGATAGGGGAGGCTAGGGTACTGTCTAGGGCGGGGGGATAAAATGGACACATATGTAATACCCTTTGTAATACTTTAAGCAATAAATTAAAAAAAAAAATCTCTGTCATCAATGATGCAGCAGCAAAAGTCCCACTGATAATATCAAACAGAGTCATAAAGTTTTCTGTCGGACTATCAGTGTACATGTATACATTAAAAAAAATGTATTTTTCGTCATCATATACTGTTTTTGTCACTCGAATGAATTTTATTATTTTTTCAAGGTTCTTCACATACGTACATCTTAAGAGATATCAAGTAGGCGTAACATGTTCTCAAAAAATTAGGGTTGGTACGCAGAAGAATTTTGAGTCAGAGATTTTGCTGGTTTTGGCATGCACTCACAAAAAGGTTGCTCACCCCTGTAATAGGCTCTCAAACTCTTGCTCTCTTTCTTCTGCTCTGGTACTCCTATGATGCAGATGTTGTTATGATTAATGTTGCTCCAAAGTTCCCTTAAACCAGCGGTTCTCAACCTGTGGGTTGCGACCCCTTTGGCAGTCGAATGCCCTTTCACAGGGGTTGCCTAAGACCATCCTGCATATCAGATATTTACATTACAATTCATAACAGTAGCAACATTACAGTTATGAAGTAGCAACGAAAATAATTTTATCGTTGGGTCACAACCTGAGGAACTGTATTTAAAGGGCCAGAAGGTTGAGAACCATTGCATCCTCTTAAAAAATTCTTTGTTTTTTTTTTTCTGCTCTGATTGGCTATTTTCTGCTTTGTTTTCTTCCAAATTGCTGGTTTGATTTTCTGCTTTACATAATCTGCTATTGATTCCTTCTTTTGTATTCTTCCTTTCAGATATTGTATTTTTTATTTCTAACTGGTTCATTTTTATGGTTTTTAATGTTCATTTTTATGCTATAAAAGTTCTCATTAAGTTAATTGAGCATTATTATAAACATTGTTTTGAATTCTATTTGGTAGATTGCCTCCATTTTATTTAGTTATTATTTTTATTTATTTATTTTTTTAGATTTCTCCTGTTTTGTCATTTGGGTCATGTTTCTTTTCCTCCTTATTTTGGCTGCCACCCTGTATCTGTTTCTCTATATTAGGTAAATTTTCTGTTTCCCTGTCTCTGTAAGATGGCCTTTAGTAGTAGGTGTTCTGTGGGACCCAGTGAACAGTCTCCCTGATCATCTGTGCTGGATGCTTCAAGAATGTCCCTTTTGGCCTAGCCAGTTTTGCTCAGTGGATAGAGCCTGTGGACTGAAGGATCCCAGGTTCAATTCCAGTCAAGGGCACATGCCTCGGTTGCAAGCTTGATCCCCAGTAGGGGACATGCAGGAGGCAGCTGATTAATGATTCTCTCTCATCATTAATGTTTCTATCTCTCTCTCCCGCTCCCTTTTTCTCTGAAATCAATACAAAAATAAATAAATAATTCCCTTTTGTGGGTTTTGTGAGCCCTCCTGTTATAAAGTCTTGATTGCTGCTGGCCCATCTATGCAAGGAGTTGATCTGAGGCTGGCTGACTGTATAAACTGCTGTGCAGGTGCTGACCACAGAAAACAGAATTTGCTTCAGCAGAGACTGGTGCCTGCCAAGATCTCATTTTGGATGTGACACTTGCAAAGCTAATTGGATCCTTCTCTGATGATGTTTCACGCTCTCCTCTGGGTGTGTTGTTTCTGGGGCCTCTTGGGAGGGACTCTGGTGTTGGTCAATGCCAAATGCTGCCTCTGATTGTTCCTGGCCAACCTGTTTGGAGCTCCAAAGTGAAGGGAAGTCTCAGCACTCGTCAAGCATTCAATGGAAAATGGCCTCTGCCCTAAAACCACGCCATTTGGTCTGGACAGGATTGTGCCTGGACATCTTTGAGAGCCTATGCTCAGCAGGACAAGGGCATTGAGAGTTGGGAAGGTGGGGCTAGTGGATCTCCTCTAGGGGGATAGCACATGTCAGGCTTGCAAGAAGGGCACCTGCCCATGGTGCCCACCCCAGAGCCACACAATTCTGTTTCTGCCACCCCCTGAGTCTGCCCAGACCTCTATACCAAGAATGTCAAACTTGCAGCCTGCAGGCTGCATGTGGCCTACAATGAATATTTTTGCGGCCCAGCCAATATAACGGTATGTAAGAAATGTTTTAATAAAAATTTCATAACTTAATTTTTACAATATCCTGTTATACATAATTATTAATAACAAAATTCACTAATGACTGATTACGATAATTGTGTTGCATTCATTTCCCTTATGCATCTTATGCGCAGGCCTACCATTTCTCTCCACTAACACTAGCAGTGAATATTTTAGCAGCCGATTGCCACGTCATTAGTCTTGGACTGACTTGTTTGGAGTGCACAACTGGAAATATTTCGATTTTGGAGAACAAGAAAAATAGGTTTGTTTGCATTATACTTGTTAATTTGTGCAGTTATTCAGTGTCTGGTAAGTTAATGTTTAAGAGAAAATATTAATTTTTATTAAAATATTCCATTCTTTTATGGTAACGATGACTCATTTATTTCAGCCCTTTGTATTCAGCATGTCTCTATCAAAATAAACCTACGTTTCTATGAAAATCGAAGCTTTTGTTTTTTTGTGGCCCACATAAACTTAAACCTTGTTTATTTGGCCCATGTTAGCCTTTAACTTTGACATGCTTGCTCTACACCAGTGATGGCGAACCTTTTGAGCTCGGCGTGTCAGCATTTTGAAAAACCCTAACTTAACTCTGGTGCCGTGTCACATATAGAAATTTTTTTTATATTTGCAACCATAGTAAAACAAAGACTTATGTTTTTGATATTTATTTTATATATTTAAATGCCATTTAACAAAGAAAAATCAACCAAAAAAAATGAGTTCGCGTGTCACCTCTGACACGCGTGTCATAGGTTCGCCATCACTGCTCTACACCATGGACCCAAGCAGCTGACTCCTTAGCAGGGAATGAGTTCTGCAGGGTGTGGCTACAGGGAGTTAAGAGGGTGGGGCTACTACATTCCCCCGGGCTGATGCAGTATGGAGTGGAGTGTGCAACCTAAGAAAGAAGGGTGTCTGTGGGCGGTGTGGGAGAAGGACTCAGCATGAAAGGGGGAGTCGTCGAGGGGCCTACATGGGCCGGCCGCCGGGCCCCATGAGGCACAGCCTGACCACACTACTGGCGGCCTCGGGCACCGACTCCCCAGCCCACGGCGGAAGCCCAGCGCAGGCCACCCGCCCGCTGCCCCCGGACTGGACCGACACGGCAGCAGCGGCGGCGGCGGGGCGGGGCGTGTGCCCTTGCCCGAGGAGATGGAGGAGGAGGCGATCGCCGGTGCCCCCGGGGACGAGACGGAGGATGTGGACTTCCTGTCTGCGCTGGAACTGGCCAATCTGCTGGACCCCCGGCAACTGGACTGGCCCCTGGAGCCCGGGCTCAGCTCTCCCTTGGGGGGGCGAGGACTGCGCCCTCCATCTTGCCCTGGGTCCTCCATTTTTGGGCAGAGCCATGTGCTCGGCAGGGGCTTCTTCCCGGAGGCCCAGGCCTCTGCTGGCCACGCCCAGGATTTCTCTGGACTAACCAATGATAATCAAGGGAAGTGCACGCCATCAATATGACCACTTCCTGTGTAACAAGACCCGACTCGCGCCTGGCCAATCAGCGGGGCCCACAGTCCCCTCCCCTGCCCTTACTATAAAACCCACAACCCCATCAGGCCTCGCTCTCTCGCAGCCACTGGGCTTACCGTTGTTGCATCGGTGAGTGTGGTCGGGGAGCCGAACTAGTTCGAAATGAAGGACTCTTTGCTTTTGCATCAGACTCGCTGGCTCCCTGATGGGCTTTTTGGGAACCTTGAAATCTGGGCACAACAAGCACAGGGATCATAGTGGCTGTCCCTTCAGCTCTCTCCCTGAAGCCACACAACCCAGTCTCTCCTCATGCTACTCTAGTCCATTTGTGCTGCTCTTCCTCAGGGTGAGGGTGAGTGTCTACAAATGAGATTGTGCTCATTGACCCTATAAGAGTTTGCCTGAGTTTCTAGTAGACTCCTGTCTCTCCCTCATGGACAGAATCTTTGCTGATTTTTCACAATCAGATGTTATGTGTGCCCCGATTTCCAGCTCTGGTGCTCTAGGCTGGGGAGCTGGGGTGGGGCTGAGACCCAATGCTCCTCAGTGGGGACTTTTGCAGCTGAGATATCCCTTCAGATTCTCAGCTGCCACATGTGGTTGGGGGACCAGCCCTTTTCACATCTCTAATCTTCTTAGCTGTCTCAGTGTGACTTCTTTTGTACACCCTTTGTTATAAGACTTCTGTTTTGCTAGTCTTCAGTTAACAAAGTGATTGTTCTATATTTAGTTGTAAACCAGTTTGGTTTTGGGAGGAGGTAAGTGTAACTTGCACCTACACTGCTATGATCTTGGATTCCCTAGAACTATTGATTTTTATATGCTTGGGTCATTTTGAGGTGATGTTGCACTCATTAAATCTAGACCATTGCTGTCCCTTGTAATCTATTGATGCATATTTACTTCAGGAGAAATAAGATTACCTAATCAGAAGTCTTTGATGAGAATAACAAGTTTTTCAAAATCCTTACCCTTAGTTCTTTCCCTGAAGAGAAAGTCCCCATTAAAGAGACACGGATTTTGTTCCCTGTTCTCTTGCAGGATTAATACTAACATAGCTAGTATGTTTATAAATATTGATTTATCTGATAAATAACCTAGTATCAGATATTGTCAAATAGCAGAGAGAAGGGTCATAGAGGAATAAAACACAGGCCAGCAATTTTATTTCTAGAATGACACAAAAACACCAATATCATAGTTCAAAGAATCTATTTAAAAAATATGTTTTTATTGATTTTTAGAAAGGAAGGAAGAGGAAGAGAGAGATAAGAATATTGATGAAAGAGAAACATCAATTAGCTGCCTCCTACACACCCACTACTGGGAATTGAGCCCATAACCCATGCATGTACCCTGACCTGGAATTGAACCAGTGACTTCTTGGTTCATGAATCAACAGTTAACCACTGAGCAACACGGGCCAAGCTCAAAGACTCCTTAGTGATTCTACTCCAGCCCAATTCCTATACATGACAAATGAGAAAACTGAGACTTTGAAAATAAATTAGTTCAAGTGCACCTAGACAGTGAGAATACTTGAATTAATAACTGTATGGTGTCAGATGGGTACTAGATTTATTGGGGTGATCACTTAGTATGCTATGTAATGTCCAATCCCTGGGTTATACACCTAAAACTAATACTCTATAATGTCCTACGTCAACTGTAATGCTCAAAAATTATTTAATGTTAAAAAAAAGAAAAAGAAAAGTAAATAATGGAATAAGACCCAGTCTCTGGATTCCTACTCCATTATTCTTTATAGTTCTTCATACTATTTTTATTTTTTCTCAGAGGATGGAGAAAGTCCAAGACATAATTAAAGACTGCTTGAGATCCTATGCAGCCAGGAAGCAGCATGAGGACATTGAGTGTCTGAGGGTTATGGATGGAGGCAAGGGCAACTTAAAAAGGAGAAATGGAATGTCATGCAATTGCAAAATAAGCCTCAATTCCTGGAATAACCATATCTATTGTAGCATTGCTATAAGAATGTGCTTGGTTGGCACTTTGAAAGATTAATAAAAGAAGATAATGCACATTATTCTTCCTGGGCCATGTCCTTAAAACAATGTGATTTCTCTCCATGATTTTAATGTTCAATAATGAAATCCCATTTACTTCAGATAATAAAGATTCCAGGTCTATTTTTTCACTAAGCAGTTATCTTCTGGGGCTGACCAGAAGACCCTGAGTGACATGAATGGATTACTCTGACATAAGTTTCTGTGAAAGAGAGGCTAAAGAGTTGCTTGGCTATAGGAACCAAAACAACCCCATTCGCCTGCTTCCTTAGGCTTTTATTGTCACAACAGCTTAAACTAAAATTAACCTCTAGATCAGTGGTTCTCAAACTTCCTAATGCCACAACCCTTTAATACAGTTCCTCATGTTGTGGTGACCCCCAATTTCATTGTTACAAATTGAACATAATTAAAGCATAGTGATTAATCACAAACACAATATGTAATTATATATGTGTTTTCTGATGGTCTTAGGTGACCCCTGTGAAAGGGTCGTTCGACCCCTAAAGGGGTCGCGACCCACAGGTCGAGAACCTCTGCAAGATACAATCAACAAAGTATCCTTTAGAACGCACATACTTCTACAAGGTTGGGTCTAAAGACTAAACATAGAGATTCTGGTAAAATACCCAGGGGCTCAAACTTGTTTGGAAAAGTCAAGGCAGGGGCTGCTGCTTTCAGCAAGGTCCCCTTAGAGGCCCCTGACCTTTTGGAGAATCCTTCTTACAGACTTTCCAACCAAGTCCCATGCTTCCCTGCTGGGGTCTTTCCCTGTATCTAGAAGGGTTCAGGATTCTGGAGAAGAGCTGTGTGTAAATTAATAAAGAGACTAGACATGAAATATAAATTTGGAAGGCATTTTGGGGAGCCAGAGGAGACCTAGCTTCAGTAACCAAGTTCTCTGAATCGCTGGACCCCTCAGGATTTATTAACACAAATTGCCCTAAAGCAAAGCAGATATACATATCAAAGGTTAAGGTTTGGAATACAGTAGGCATTGTCAGGTTGGGGGAACTGCCCTCAGCTGTTCCAGTAGAAGGCAATAATATATGCAAATCTTTAGGTTTGGGGAAATGCTTTCAGCTATTCCAGCAGGCAATAATATGTATCTTCAGCCCTGCCGAAGCCCCAAGTTCTATCAACCTTTTGATAAAACTTCTTGCATTTATGACCTGCTGGAATTAGCTTCTGGTACTTCCCCACAGTTATCCCCCATATTCTAGGGATCCTTGTGATATGTGACTGCTGACTGAAATTTGATGGAATAAAGATTTAGAGCCCACATAAACCTGACTACATTGGGTTATTTATTTTGTGTATTGCCAAAACAACTCTGAGATGATAATGATGGTGGTGCTGCTGGGCAGTGTGGTGGTTTTTTTATGCACTTTACAGTATATCTATAAACATGTCCCTAACTGTTTTTCAAAACAAATCCATAAAGTATGTAGGATTACTCATAATGAGGTAAAGACAAAGAAAATTAACACCTTGGCTGGGGTCCTGTATCTCCACATATTTGCCTCACGCTGGTGCTATAGCAAACGCATGAAACAGCAGAGACGATACCCTCTGTAAAGGAGAGCTGAATGTTACTAAACTAGGCTTGGTGCTTTCCCATCACCTTATCAAGTTGGACCGCATCATTCATTCATTCTCTTTTTCAACATGTAATTAGTGCCAGTGTGACCAACAATAAACAGGACCTCTCCCATGGAGCTTGCAATCTAATGAGACAAAGAAACCTAAATAATTAAAGAAAGATAAATATAAACTGTCACGAGTATTTTGAAAGAAATAGTGTGCTATGACGATGTGTATGTGGTTGAGTTTAGTAGTATTTTGAATAGAGTGCTCAGAAAAGGTCTCTGATGAAATATGAAAAATGAAAAGGAGTGAGCCATGAAAGAGATGGCAAGAAAAAAGGTACTAAGCAAAGGAAATGATATGCCCAGATTTCAAGATCCCCAACAGACCACGCGAGGGAGCCAGCCGTGTCCGATGCAAAGGCAAAGAGTTCTTTATTTGAACTAGTTCGGCTCCCTGACCACACTCACTGATGCAACGGTAAGCCCAGTGGCAGAGAGAGACCTAGCCCGATGGGAAGAGGAGTTTTATAGGGGGGTGGAGTAAGGGCAGGAGAGGGGACTGTGGGCCCCGCCGATTGGCCAGGCGCAAGTCGGTGTCTCATTACACAGGATGTGGTCATATTGATGGCGTGCACTTCCCTTGATTATCATTGGTTAGTCCAGAGAAATCCTGGGTGTGGCTAGCAGAGGCTTGGGCTTCCGGGAAGAAGCCTTGCTGAGCACATGGCTCTGCCCAAAAATGGAGGACCCAGGGTAGATGGAGGGCGTAGTCCTTGCCCTTTCAGGAAATAGCAAATATAAAGTACCTGGAATGTGAAAATTCTGGTATTTTGGAACCAAAAAGGCATTGATATTGTTGGAAGAGAATGATGTGAAGTTATATCAGAGGTAGGAGCCAGGTATTTCAGGGCTTTGTAGACCATGATAGAGTATTTGGACGTTCTATCAAAGACAACTATTTTGAAATAGTGATAGATTCATGGGAAGATGCAAATAATGCACAAAGAGCCGGTTTGGCTCAGTGGATAGAGCATCAGCCCATGGACTGAAGGATCTGGGTTTGACTCTGGTCAAGGGCATATATCTTGACTGCAGGTTCCCTGGCCCTGGCCGGGGCATGTGCAGGAGGCAACCAATTGATGTGTCTCTCTCACATCAATATTTCTGTCTCTCCCTCTCCCTTCCACCCTCTCTAAAAATCAATGGAAAAATACCCCCGGCTGAGGATTAACAACAACAGCAACAAAAAAGTTCCATGTACACTTTATTATTTCACCCAATTTTAACATCTCGCATAACTATAGTACAATATTAAAACTAGAAAACTAACATTGGTACCATATACATTTCTTGTATTTCACTAGTTTTACATGCCTTTGTGCATGCATGTGCTTGTGTGTGGTCTGTGTGTGTATAGTGCTATGCCCGGGATGGGGGACGTCTGGCCTGCAAGCCATATAAGGCCCAAAAAATCATTTGATCTGGCCCTGCTAAGGCATTAGGGGTCAGTTAATTAAATGTTTGGTAAAATATAGCAGGCTAATTTTTAAGTTGATAATTTTGTATGCCCAGCAAATCATGTTATAAATATCCAAGTGGCCCTTGGCAGAAAAAAGTTTCCTCATCCCTGTAGCTATGCAATTTTATCACATGTGTAGATCATAATCAAGACATCAACATACAGAATTGTTCTATTAGCACAAATATTTATTATGCCACTCATTTTTTAACCACATACATCTCTTCTTCAACCCCATACCCCAAGTTCTTATCCTCTGGTAAACCACTTCTTTGTTCTACACCTGCTTAATTTTTGTCATTTTGAGAATGTTATACAAAAGGAATAATACAATAACATCTTTTGAGATTTTTTCAGCATAATTTTTTTGAGATCATCCAAGTTGTGTTTGTTAATAATATGTTGTTCTTTTTTATTTTTTAAATATATTTTATTGATTTTTTTACAGAGAGGAAGGGAGAGGGATAGAGGGTTAGAAACATCGATGAGAGAGAAACATCAATCAGCTGCCTCCTGCACACCCCCCCATTGGGGATGTGCCCGCAACCAAGGTACATGCCCTTGACTGGAATTGAACCTGGGACCCTTCAGTCTTCAGGCCGACACTCTATCCACTGAGCCAAACCGGTTAGGGCAATATGTTGTTCTTTTAAATACATTTTTTAAAATTTTGATTTTTAGAGAGGAAGGGAGAGAGATAGAGATAAACATCAATGAGAGAGAAACATCATCAATCAGCTGCCTCCTGCACAACCCATTCTGGGGATTTAGCCTGCAACCTGGGCATGTTCCCTGAGAGGAATCAAACCAGCAACCTCCTGGTACATAGGTCAACACTCAACTACTGAGCCACATTAGCCAGGCAATTTGTTGTTCTTTATTGCTGAGTAGAATTCCATAATACACATGTACCCCTGTTGTTTTAACTACTCACTTACTGAAGAGCATCTGAGATGATTACAGGTTTTGGTTTTAATGAGTAAAGATGCTATGAATATTCATATATATGTTTTTATATGAACACTAGAGGGCCAGTGCACGGATTTGTGCAGGAGCGGGGGGGGGGGGTGTCCCTTGGCCTGGCCTGTGCCTTCTCACAATCTGGGACCCCTTGGGGGATGTCAAAGAGCTGGTTTTGGCCAGATCCTCCCAGGCCATGCCGAGGGACTCCATTGGTGCACAAATCCATGCACCCAGCCTCCAGTATGCATATAAGATCTTTGGTTAATCTCTTCCTGCCCTCCTCCCTCCTTCCTTCCCTCTGAGACTCATCAGTCTGTTCCATGTTTTCATGCCTGTGGTTTCTGCTCCTGAGTTGAACATATGCTCCCAGGTGGTCAGTGCACATCATAGCTACTGTTTGGCTAGTCAGCTGGTCACTTAGGCATATATATATATATATATACATATATATATATATATATATATAGTTTTCATTTCTCTCCATTTAATGTTCAAGAGTGCAATTGGTGTGGCTCAGTGGTTGAGCATGAAACTATGAACCAAGAGGTCACTGTTCAATTCCTGGTCAGGGCACATGCCCTGGTTTCAGTCTTGATCCCCAAGAGGCAGCCAATCAATGATTCTCTCATCATTATTTCTATCTCTCTCTACCTCTCCCTTCCTCCCTGAAATCAATAAAAAATATTTTTTTTAAAAAGAGAGAGTGCAATTGCCTGATCATACAGTAATTTCATGTTTAGTTTCACAATAAACTGAAAAAGCATTTTCTAGAGTGCCCATACCATTTTTCATTTCCACCAGCAATGTGTGAGTAATCTAATTTCTCTGTATCCTCTCCAGCATTTGGTGTTCTCACTATTTTATTTTCATTTTTTTGCCATTCTGGTAAGTATGGTGAATGGAGTTTAGACAGGCTAGTAACCCAGGACAAGTGGAATAGGGAAACAGGCAGTTAAACAAGCAGTTTGCAGCCATCTAGTAAAACCTATCTTCCCTAAACCAAGGACACTTAAGAGTAAATGGTTTGCACTTCTCCTCCCCAACCAGAGGGTAAAGAGCTTAAATCACCCTATTCAAGGAAATAGATAGCAGAAATCCAATTAGTGGCATTTGCCAACCATGCCCAACGACAGATGAAGTTAAGGGAATAAATCTCATTTTGATATATCAGCATAAAACTGATGAGTATTCTATTAATATCCTCCCCTAAGACTTCCCCTAAACTCCCAGCCTTTACACCTCAAAATGAAGGTCCCAGCCTGCACTCTTTCTTCCTGGAGCTGATTCTCACCTTTCCACTCTTCCCCTTTTCTTCCCCCACCAGTATGTATCTTCTAAACCAGGGGTGGGGAACCATTTTTTGCCAAGGGTCATTTGGATATTTATTACATCATTGGTGGGACATACAAAATTATCAACTTAAAAATTAGCCTGCTATATTTGGTCAAACATCTCATTCACTCACCCCTAAGACCTTGTCAGGGCCAGACCAAATGATTTTTCAGGCCTTATATGGCCTGCAGGCTGGACATTCCCCACTCCTTTATCTAAACTCTAAGGGACCCTGTGATAGGTAGTTAGACAGATATGAGCAGAACAAGGGCAATGGGCCAGGTACAGAAGGTCACCAGGGTGGAAAGCCCCAAGTGCCTAGCAAAGGGCAATTGTAGAGTGAGACCTTGCCCCAGGGTGACCTTTCTTCCCATAACATATTACTGGTCTTCAGGTTTGGACCCCCGACCTTTCCTCCCTAGAGATAACATTTAGGCCTCAGTTGTATTTCAGTTCCAGGGCCAAAAAGCAGCAAAACCAGACCAGCAACCGCATGGCTGACCTCAGGACCAGCTGCATCGGATAATGACCCCCTGCCCTGGTGCCAACCAATCAATCAGTGGAGACCCCAACTCTGAAAGGACACACCTGGAAAGCTGCTGAATATACTATTAAGATTTTCCCCTGGGACTTCCCCTAAAATCCCCACACTTAAAACCTTTAGGATAGAGGACCCAGTGCATGCACCTGCCGGGGTACATGCCCATGCCTTTCCCTTCTCCTTCCTCCTCCCCTCCCCACCAGGCACATAGCTTCCTCACTCCAAGGGCCCTTCCCTTACTTCTATAACTCATTTCCTCAGTCCACTTCTATGAATTACTTTTTCTACCCCTGTGATTTTATAAATAAACGAAAGGCCTGGCGCATACATTTGCACATGGTTGGGGTCTGGCCAGCCTGCTCCGATTGGGATGGGGCGGGGGTTGATTGGGGGTGGGGCCGGCCAGGGAGAGGGGCTGTGGGTGGTTGGTGGGCCAGCCCCACCCCCTGGTCAAACTCCTGGTTGAGCTCCTGGTCTAACTCCTGGTTGAGGGGACAATTTGCATATTAGCCTTTTATTATATAGGATGTTCTCTGTCTTGGCTCTGAATTCTTTCCTAGCCAGAACTCAAGTACTGAAGTTGCTGGATCCAGGTCCAGTCTGATCCCACAGGTGTAACACCAGTGCTGTTCTAGCCGCTACAACAACCCCATAAGGTTTGCAACCAGGACAGCAATGGGTAGTGGCAGTTTGTCCTGGGTAAACCCCTTGGACCTGTCCCCAAGGGTCCCTTTACTCTCTTAGTGAGCCAAAGCAGCCCAGCTTAGGTTCATTTCCCACTTAGTCCCTCACCTGTTATTCTAGGCCTTTCCTTGTTTTACTCTCCCCAGGTTCGTTTATAGAGAGAACTAGAGGCCCGATGCACTAAATTTGTGCAAGAGGAGGCCTTCGCAGCCTTGGCTGCCTTGGCCCTCGCAGCCCTGGCTTCATCTGGAAGACTGTCAATTCTTCTTTTTTCGGATTGTGGTGTCATGTCTAAGAACTCACGAAGCTCTTGGTGCTGAAGGTTTTCTCTTATTGTAACTTTTAAAAGTTTTAGTTTTACATATAAATCTATGATCTATTTTGAGTTAACTTTTGTATAAATTGTGAGGTTTAGCCCAAGGGTCATTAGTTCTTTTTTTTTTTAATGAGTTTATGTGAGCTAAACTGACAACTGGGAAGCAAGATTTCAAATGATCCTGAAACTGACAATTGTGCAGTTTCTTCTTTAAAATATATATATACATATATATATATATTTGATTTCAGAGAGGAAGGGAGATGGAGAGAGAGAGAAACATTAATGATGAGAGGGAATAATTGATCAGCTTTCCCGCTACTGGGGATCGAGCCCACAACCCTGTCATGTACCCTGATGGGGAATTGAACTGTGACCTCCTGGTTCATAGATCCATGCTCAACCACTGAACCACACCAACCGGGCAATTCTTATTTTTTTAATTCTCACCTGAGGATATTTTTTCCATTGATTTTTTATTTTTAGAGGGAATGGAAGGGAGGGAGGAAGGGGGGGACAGAAAGAAAAACATCGATGTGAGAGACACATCAATTGGTTGCCTCTGGTTTGTACCCTATCCAGGGCCAGGGATTGAGCCTACAACTGAGGTACATGCCCTTGACTGGGAATAGAACCAGAGACCCTTCAGTTCGTGCGCCAACGCTCTAACCACTGAGCAACTGGCCAGGGCAAGGTTCATTAATTCATTTTTTTCTGGGAGAGGGTAAGGCATGGTTAAGAAAATTGTGTCTCCTTCAAATGATGCCCTTTACCCTCTTATGACACTGGTGTATGGAGAACATGGCAAAAGGGTCAGTCAACAGAATGAAATCCAAAAGGTTATAGCCTGAGAAGGGAAGTATTTCAACTGTTATTTTCTCTTCATACAGATAGCTCCAATCTTTTGCAATAGGCTCAGAAATATTCTAGGCTTTGGTCATCTCTACCAAGCACTCATTCTTGGAGTTAAACAAGTGAGGTAGTTGGAAGAATAGACTGGGATTTAAGTTCTTCCTAGAAACTTCTAGATAGCAGAACAATTGATTAGAAAATTAGGACAAAACAAAGTTAAATAACTTGAGAAAACTAGCTAGTAAGTCAGTTGTGGAAAGAAATAGAAGCCAGTACACAACTTCACAGTCATATTCACTATACTACCATCCACTAAATGAATGAGAAGTTCAGTAGATGTTCTCATAGTTGCCAGAAAGAGTAAAAACCTTGGTCTATAAAGGAAGACGTAATGGCATGAATTACGTGAACTTTTCCATTCACTCTCTCTACTAGTCAGAAAATAAGCTTATGCTATTTTCCATCATTCAAAAACTCATATAGATTTCTTTTTTAATGTCTTATACTGAATAATTGCCTGAGCTACTAATTTTAAAGGAACTTGGTCTGTAACTCAAATTTACTGGATACAATTAGAATTCCAAACTGATTAAGTAAAAGAAAGTTTTCTGGCAAACTAGTGCTTACAACATGATATCAGGACAAATGAGCTAAAGTACACATTTGTACTTTTTCAAGTACTAAATTGAAAGATGTCTGCAAGGTATTTTCTGTAGCAGACACTATCAATTTGCAAAGCGATTTTCCAGAGTAAAAACTGCTCTGCTAATTAATTATAACTGCATGTTTAAAGAACAGAGGTGGTCACTGAAAAACTGCATGTTGCTGAGGTTTGTATTATCCTCTCTGGGGGTGGTTCCTTCAGCTTCTGAGAATATGGTTTTAATGAGGCCAAAGGCAAAGGCCATATTCTAATATGGGCCAGTACTATAAACTGAACATTTATGTTTTCCCCAAATTTGTATATTGAAACCTCAGACCCCAATGTGATACTGGATGCTAGTAAGTATTCCATTAGAAAAATAATTCTGGGATCAAAGAATTGGGCAAATTATTGGTTAAGCAAAGTAAAATCGTGTTGTTGTTTTTTAAGTGCAGGACTTGGCAAAGTCTTTGGAACCTTGGTTCTCAAACTTAATTCATTCTGGAAGGTTGTTCGAAAACTGAAACATTATTTTCCATTAGAAGCAATGTGAATTGACCCCCCAATAACTACCTGTTTTAACCTTTCTTATATAGAGTACATGTCTAATGTACTGTTTAATTTAGAAACACTTTAAAACAAAAAGGACATGAAATGTAAGTGCAAATTTAACAAAAAGGAAATGAAATGTACAGTAAAAAAATGAAAACTTAATAATAATAAGCAGCAACAAGAGCAAAAGAACATGAAAATATTCACAGCACAATTTCCTGGGATGCTAACATGAAGTTTAGCAATAAAGTGACTCATACTCCCACATCCTCTACTTTATCTCCTGAAAGATATGTGACTGATCATGAAAGTGTTGTCAGGTTGAGGGCGAATTGTTCGAGATGGGAGATGTTTGAGCACGGAGGTTTGACTGTACTATGTGTTGTGACTCTCAGATTGTAGCATTCAGCATTTTCCAAATTAGTTTGATTGGGGAACCACTTTTTTTTTTTTAAGACTAGAGCTATTTTTTTCTAGCTTTATTGAGATATAATTGACATATAATATTGTGTATATTTAAGGTGCACATGCTGATTTGATACAGTTATATTGCAAAATGTTGATCACCATAGGGTTAGTTAACATGTCCATCATGTCACATAATTGTCACTTGTTTGTAGTGAGAATATTTATGATCTATCTCAGCAACATTCAAGTATATTTTACAGTACTAGAGGCCTGGTGCACAAAACTTTGTGCACTCGGGGGCGGGGGGTCCCTCAGCCCGGCCTGTGCCCTCTCGCAGTCTGGGACCCCTTGGGGCATGACCACCTGCTGGCATAGGCCTGCTTCCTGGGGGATTGGGCCTAAGCTGGCAGTCAGACATCCCTCTGGCAGCCCGGGAGCCCTCGGGGGATGTCCACTTGCCAGCGGGGAGCAGGCCTAAGCTGCAGTCGGACATCCTTAGTGCTGCTGAGGAGGCTGGAGAGGCTCCCACCACCACCACTGCTGTACTGACAGCCATCAGCCTGGCTTGTGGCTGAGCAGAGCTCCCCCTGTGGGAGTGCACTGATCATCAGGGGGCAGCTCCTGCATTGAGCATCTGCCCCCTGGTGGTCAGTGTGTGTCATAGTGACCAGTCATTCCCAGCATTCTGCTGTTAGGGTCAGTTTGCATATTAGCCTTTTATTATATAGGAGTGCCTGGCCAGCTTGGGTGAGGGGCTAATGGCTGTTTGCAGACTGGCCACAACCCCTTCAGGGTGGGGGTCCCCACTGGTGTGCCTGGCCATCCTGGGTGAGGGGCTGAGGGCCGTTTGCAGGCTGGCCACAGCCCCCCATCAGGGGCTCTCACCCCATGAGGGTGTGGCCACCCTGGGTGAGGGGCTGATGGCTGTTTGTAAGCTGGCTATGGCCCCAAGCCACCCAAGCTCCCAGTGGAGGCTAACTGGAAGCAGGTATCTGGGATTTATTTGTCTTCTATAATTGAAACTTTGTTGCCATGAGCGGAGGCCACAGCCGGCTCAGGGCAGGCGGGAAGCTTGGCTTCCTCCATCTCCCAGGCAACCAAGCCTCCAGCTTGCTCCAGCTCCGTGGCTGCTGGCCGACATCTTGTTTGGGTTAATTTGCATATAGTCACTCTGATTGGCTGGTGGGCGTGGCTTGGGACATAGCAAAGGTATGGTCAATTAGCATCTTTGTCTTTTATTAGTGTAGATTTTTAACTGTAATCACCATACTATACATTAAATCCCCAGAACCTATTCATCTTATAACTGGAAGTTCATACCTTTGACCAACATCTCTTCATTTTCCCCACCCTGTTGCTCCTGGTGACCAACATTCTACTCTCTGTTTTTGAGTTCTGCTTTTATAGATTGCACATATAAGTAGGCCACAGCTATTTACATCTCTCTGCTTAAACAAAATATGTGCTTCAATCTGATGTTGAATGAAAAACAAGTTGTTCCTCAGAGTCCTCAAGGAGGAAAAAATGTGTAGAAGTGAGATGATAGCCAGTACGTGGACAATAAAAAAAGACTGCTGATGATGGAGTTCATAAACATGCATCAGGTACTGCCCAGCCAACAGCTGATGGGATGTGGGCAGAGTGAGATATAGAGATGGGCAGTCTGCCCTCTGCTCATTTCCCTAGTAAATCTTTCTTCTCATTCCCCTGCCATTGTCACATAGCCCAGTCTGATTTCTGTTCTGAACATGCTCCTCTTTCTTTCTTCCCTTTCTTTTTCTTTCATTTTCTTCTTGCATAACCTCACCCATTCTTTTGGCCTTGGGTACCATCTCTCATTTCTGGGTCTTCAGTCCAGAGCTCTGACCTGAGCCCCAGATCTGTATCTCTACTCGGACATCTCACAATCACCTCAAGGCCAACATCTAACTCCCCACTCCTTTCCTTTTCAAATCTGCTGCTTCTACTTGCTTAGAGCTGTGTGAAAGAGGTGTTCCCAGGCAGAAGGTAGAATGGGTTGGTGAAGAGGACAAGGTCTGCCTGGGAGTTGAAAGCAACCATCTTTAGGCCCCTTTCTAGATGCTGGTTTTAGAAAAGAAGTGGAGAATTAGAAGTTCCCAGGGTCAGATATCCCATAACTCCCTATCATGAGTGGTTGAAGAAAAAGGGATGAAGTGTAAGAAATGTAGCTGAATATTGAACAATTTACAATAGCTAAGATCTGGAAACAGCCCAAGTGTCCATCAGTAGATGAGTGGATAAAAAAAGCTGTGGTACATTCACACCATGGAATACTATGCAGCAGTACAAAAGAAGAATCTCTTACCCTTTGAGACAGCATGGAAGGACCTGGAGAGTGGCATGCTAAGTGAAATAAGCCAGTTTGAAAAAGACAAGTATCATATGATCTCACTCATATGTGGAATGTAAGTAACAAAATAAATTGATGATCAAAATAAATTGATGAGTGGATCTCGAGACATGGAAGCATGGAACAGAGTGTGGAATCTCGGAAGGAAGGCAGGGAGGGTGGGTGGGTGTGAGGTAATCAACTAAGGACCTTGTATGCATATATGCATGGCCCATGGACATAGACAATGGGGTGGTGAGGGCCTGAGGTGGGGGGCAGGAGGGCTGGAGGGGGTCAATGGGGGGAAAAGGGGACATATGTAATACTTCCAACAATAAAGAATTATTTTTTTAAAAAAATAAATATGGATGAATACAATATAGTTTGTTTTTAATAGATGTGCATGCCTGGCAGGAGGGAGCTCAGGCACTCAGCCTCTCTATTCCTCCTGGATGTAAAGAAAGGATGATCGGGGGAGGGAAAAAGATTGGCAAGAATATTCTTTTATTTTCTTTTGACAATCCAACAGCTGTGACAAGTTGTATACAAAAAATAAAGGAGAAAATCATTTTATAAAGTATTTAGATTTCAAGATATTTTGAAAAACTGTGAAACATACCCTGGAAAAGGTGGGTTCTTTCCCTTCCAGATGAAGAGATTTTGTTGTGGTGGGTGTTTGTGGCTGGCACTGATTTGGTGGTGTTCTATCCAAACCAAGGAATAAAACTAAGTTTAATGAACATCTCTGAGACCAAGATTCCAAGTGGGATAATAATATCACTTCATAGAGTTTTCTTGAAGATTAAGTAACCACAGTATGTAGTACCTTACTGATCAAATAGTAAGAGCCCAATAAATATATGTTTCTCTGTATTTCTCTCAAAAGATGTAAAATTTTGTCTCCCCCTCCCCCAGGACATAGGATGTGGATGGTGCCTGAGTCAATTTACTACTTGAGGATAGTTATATTGCAAACTAGAGGCCCGGTGAATGAAAATTCATGCACTGGAAGGGGGGTCCCTCAGGCCAGCCTGTCCCCTCTTACAGTCTGGGAGCCCTCAGGGGTGGGAGGTGACCCAGCGATCAGGGAAAGGCGAATCCCCCATCACACCTCTGCTGCTGCAGTGTAAGCCTCGGCCGGCCCTGGTTACCTGAGCCTCGGGCAGCCCTGGGCAGCTAGGCAGCCAACATCCGAGGCTTGCCTGCACCTTGGGCCAGCCCTAGGCAGCTGGAGGGCTGAGGGTGGTCTGGCCACACCATGTGCCTGCCACCCCTTCCCCCCAAGGTGGGACTGAAAGGACTGGGGGACTCTGGCTTGGCTGAGGGGACTGGACACTGCTATCTTGTGGCTATGGGCATCTCCAGCTTTGTGATGGCATGATGGTCAATTTGCATATCAACTCTTTATTAGATAGGATACTCGGGGGTGGGGGAGGGAATAAATGCCCAGGCAAAGTGGATCTTCCTTAAAGGTACAGAATCTGATTTTTTAGTTTGTGTTTTTCAAATAAATATTTTTTTATTAAAACCTTAAGTACTTTCATTCTGCCCATATCATCATTTTAATTGACACTGGTGAAATATGCTCAGTGAAGGATTCCATAAGTTAAATAATAATCAAAAGAACAACAGTAGCAGCGGCTAACATTTGGTTAACATCTATGTGCTAGTGTGCAAACCACTTTAGATTTATTATTTCATTTAATTTCAAAATAGCCCTGTTTGGTATTTACTGTAATTATCCACATGGGGGAGCAAAAAGTGTTATTTATAATCTTTTGCTGTCTAACAACTGGAGGGTCCTTTGTTTGTTTATAGAGTTGAGTACAGGTATGTGAGTTTGGAAGTCCCTAGACAGAGACAGTTCACTTTACCCAAGAAAGAGGAGTATAACAATGCTGAAAGAGAGAAACCAAAACTGGGGAGGCTGAGCATGATAGAAAAGAGTGCAGAAAAGGAGACCCACTGGCTGTGAGAAGTAAGATGTAGAAAGAGATATCAAACAGATAGCGAAGGAACCAAGATTTAATCCCTGTTCTACAATATCCCAGTATCTACAATCATAACCTTTAAAATAGACTACTTCTCTGAATATGAAAGTTTTCAATGTTTTTATCAGTTTATAATCTCAGACCATAAACTTTAATCTGAGGCCCATTATATTCTTTCTGCTCACTAGAGCACTACAATACTTTCTCCTTGACCAGGGTGTAGGGGAATTCCTGTGCTCTTCCTTCTTCCACAGAAACTTTGAGGAAGGTAGGCAGAGTGTGTCCTTCTCTGGAATAAATTTTGGATGGCTGCATCTGATTAAAAATATTTTTTTAAAAATTGATTTCAGAGAGAAAGGGAGAGGGAGAGAGAGATAGAAACATCAATGAGAGAGAATCGTTGACTGGTTACCTCCTGCACATCCCGCAATGGGGGTTGAGCCTGCAACCCTGGCATGTGCCCTGATCCGGAATCAAACTATGACTTCCTGGTTCGATGGTCAACCACTGAGCCACACTGGTCAGGCTGCTTCTGATTTTTTTCTACCTCCCCCCACCTGAGCTTCTGATTTTTAATTGAAGAGCTAAACTGTGCAAAATGATCATCATGAAATGAATAATACAATGTAAAAGCACATGGCAGGAGATTAACCTTCAAACCCTGTTTCCTTGTTTAGAACACTTTTTGAATGGTTGATTTTTCCCTCCTATACAGAAAATGTCTCAAGTCCCTCTCTTCCCTCCATCTCCCTTTTGCCTCCCACTTCCTCAATGAAATTTTCAAAGCATTTTATATGGCTTTGGTGCTTCAAATCCCCATTTAAATCAAACCCCTCTCCTCTCCAAGATGTTTTCTGTGGGGCTATTGAGCTAAATAAATCCACACTTATCAAGAACTACCTGAGAGCTGTCCTCAGTTCAACAGCGGGCTCCAGTAGGGAGTCTCTGCTGGTGCTGGTATCAAACTCGGTACCTGAACAGTCAAAATCTTTTCCTTTCCAAAGGCTTCTGAAACGAGTTTTGAGACAGGAGAGGCAGCTTTAGGGAAGGGGTCGGGGGGTCCATGGGAGAGGAATGCATAGGTGATGGGCAGAGACAGCTCCAAGCTGCTATATTATTTATAAGAATGTTACAAGTTAAAAGAAAGAAGAAGAAGGGGCACCAGGTGGGCTTTGAAACTTTGAAACTGATACCATGCAAGGAAGAAGGGGAAAATGACCAATTAGGAAAGCATGGGGACGTGAAATAAGGAAAGGTCTAATTAGAAAGTGTCATGAACAGACGAAGAGCTTCCACCATTTATAAACCAGTAGACAAGGAGACTCACAGGACTAGGTTTTTTCCCATTAGAGAGAGAGTGCAGGTTTTCCCCATTTGGGAACCCCTTCCCAGGGGGAGTTTGTATACATTTATAATAAACTTCCACATTTTTGCTTTTAGTCCAGCGGTTCTCAACCTTGGCTGCACATTAGGATCACCTGGGAATCTTTTTAAAATCCTCATTTCTGGGCCTCATCCTCCAGAAATTCTGTTTATTTGTTATGGGGTGGGGCCACAACATTAGTAGCAAAGAAACAGAATTTCCGGAGGATGAGGCCCAGAAATCAGGATTTTAAAAAGATTCCCAGGTGATTCTAATGTGCAGCCAAGGTTGAGAACCACTGTTTTAGTCCATGAATTTTAGTCTTCAAACTTCGTAGGACAAGAACCTGCGATGAGAGGCCGAGCTTGCCCATTCTGAGTATCACTTCCACAATTGAGTGACTGGAATCATCTGCAGTGGGTTAACTGGCCAGGAAGCTGTGAATAGACCAAGCCTCTGCCTTCTTTTGCATGCCTGATTCGGCCTCACTGAACCCCTCTGATGTGCCAAAATCCCTGGGCAAGGCCCCCTCCTCAGAAGCCTGAGGCCTGAGCTCGAGCTCAGTCTCTGTGTTGCCTCAGTGCTCCCTTTGATGCTTTATCAATTGTCTACTGCCTGTATAGCCAATTCTTGTATTAAACTCAATGTGAAATATTTAATATAGGTTTTGTTTTTCTATGGAGATCTTATGTGAAGCACAGGGATCTCTCTTTTCATCAGTGTCTTGCTGAATAGATTGAGTTAATTAGATTTTTTTGCATTTCCCATAATTTTCAAGAGTTTTGACAGTGATCCAAATCCTAGGTAACAAAAGAGGCCAAGAGAAGGCAAAAAGGGAGGATAAATGGTGATGGAAGGAGACTTAGCTTTGGGGGATGAATACACTATATAATATACAGATGAAGTATTAAAGAATTGTATACCTGAAACCTATATAATTTTATTAATCAATGCCACCCCAATAAATTCAATAAAAAGTCTTTTTGTAAATCCTTCATTGCCTTTATTTAATTTAATCTAATCATCTGCAATTGGTCTTTAAGGAAGAGAAATACATGGAGATCGTTTGTGGGTGTGTTTTGGTCTATTCACAGGTTCCTGGCCTAGATGCTCAATCTGTATATGAGTCGGAGGATTATGAAAGCTGAGATAATAAGCCCTGCAAACACCTCACTCCCTTGGACAGTCTTTTCTGGGTATAAGGAGCCTCATCCATTTACCTTTTTACAATTAATTTCCTTCCTAGGTATACATTGACAGAAAATGTTTGGGAAGCATTGGTCTATTGTATTTCACGAAGATTCTTGTAAAGCCTCTAACTTTAGTGTTCTCCAAATTATATTTTGTGGAATAATGATCTCCGTGCGGTTAGCAGGTGTTACAAGGCAAAAAAAAAAAAAAAATTGTTCTGTGGCCAAATAAATTTGGAAAGTCCTGAGTTAATCAGCAGACTAATCATGGGTCCCCATTTGGCCAGGACATTTCCAGTACGTGCTTGTTGTCTCAGTGTAATTATTAATAACATCCCCTTTGGCACTCAGAAGTGACCTAGTTTGGATGACTAATTATAGGTCACCCTATCTTGGAGACAGAGTTTATGAAGCATTTCTAACGTTTATTTGTCCGTGAGAACTTTTTTTTTTAAGGAGTGTCTTATGGGTTCCATGGAATATATCTAGGAAACATTATATTTGATTCTATTTAATGTCTGTGAGGCAGAATAAATGGCATTTCCTTTCATGAGGCCCATTCTCCCCTCCCCCTGTTTCTGGGAAGAACAGAGGAACTGTGACTTTCTAATCCACAAGATTGGCCTGGGCAGGCTTTCATCCCTTGGAGACTAAAGCCCACTGACACTTTATGAGGCAGGGAAATTGGTGTTGCAGCTGTTAGCTTTCAGATACCCCTTTCTTCTCTCTATATTCTTGAAATCAGAGACTGGAAGTTCAGAAGCACCACAGAAGTAGAGATGGGGAGAAAAAAGAGATCCCTGTGCTTCCCTTAATATCCTCATTTTCTAGATTTCCCTGCGACATGCTATACCTGGTCTTCACAGCTATGCTTATCCCAGTGTCATTCTGGAGTTCCATTCCCTCCGGTCTCAGATGACTTTCAACTAATCTCTCTTAAGGGCACATCCCCATGCTTTCCTAATTGGTCATTTTCCCCTTCTTCCTGGCATGGTAGCAGTTTCAAAGTTTCAAAGCCCACCTGGTGCCCCCCTCTTCTTCTTTCTTTTAACTTGTAACATTCTTATAAATAACATAGCAGCTTGGAGCTGTCTCTGCCCATCACCTATGCATTCCTCTCCCATGGACCCCCCACCCCTTCCCTAAAGCTGCCTCTCCTGTCTCGAAACTCGTTTCAGAAGCATTTGGAAAGGAAAAGATTTTGACTGTTCAGGTACCGAGTTTGAGACCAGCACCAGCAGAGACTCCCTACTGGAGCCCGCTGTTGAACTGAGGACAGCTCTCAGGTAGTTCTTGATAAGTCTGGGTTTATTTAGCGCAGTAGCCCCACAGAAAACATCTTGGAGAGGAGAGGGGTTTGATGTAAATGGGAATTTGAAGCACCAAAGCCGTATAAAATGCTTTGAAAATTTCATTGAGGAAGTGGGAGGCAAAAGGGAGATGGAGGGAAGAGAGGGACTTGAGACATTTTCTATCCAGGAGGGAAAATCGTGACCTGGTTCATAGGTCAATGCTCAACCACTGAGCCATGCCGGCCTGGTGAGACAATGAATCCTTTATTCTAAGATAATCACAAGTTAGAGTAAATTATGAAAAAAAATCTAAAAATTTTATTTCTTCAATTAGAATATCATAAACTTTAACATCACTTAAAAATAAAGTGTTCCCATTGAATCTACTGTCTTAGGAAATAGCAAATGTGTTTCCTAATGAACCCAACTGCAGTATTTATTAACTTGGGCAATTTATGTTAGTGCTTATGAGACAGCTGTGCCCTTTTGGTAATCTGACTTTTGCACCTCAATCTCTGGAGTGATTTAGACTGTCAGAATTTCTTCTTAGACCCTATACAGTAATCACTCACACTCAGAACGAAGACACACTGGTTAAAAAAAAAATGGAAATTAATCTCCAGAAAAATTTGAGCACAGTAAAAACTTCCTTCTGTGAGAAAATATGGATGTTTCCCCAAGTGATTTTTATAATGCCTGATTATATATATAACTCTCTTGCTGAAACCTTTCAATGTTTCGCTATTCAATGTTTTGCTATTGCTGACACAATAAAGATCAATTCCATTGCATGGGATACAAGACCCTTCATGATCTGACCTCCCTTTAGTCCTTTACTATGTTGTTTATCTCTGAATACATACCTTTCCCCACCACCATCATTCCCTTGCTCCCCCCACCCCCACCACAACAGCCTTCTCTCTCCTTTATTCACACTGAACTATTTGCAGTTCCTTAGTCATGGCACCATCTCTCTTGCCTCTAGTCCTTAAAATTTACTACCTTTTCTGTCTGGAACACCACTCAAACTACTCTTGCTTTGGCTTGGCTGGCTGACCACTACTTGTTCTTTGTGGGCTTAATTGTCATTTCCTCTAGAAAGCCTTATGTAAGGCGAGGTTATGTTCTCTTCATTCATGTTCTTTTTTAAAAAATATATTTTATTGATTTTTTACAGAGAGGAAGGGAGAGGGATAGAGAGTTAGAAACATCAATGAGAGAGAAACATGGATCAGCTGCCTCCTGCACACCCCCTACTAGGGATGTGCCCTCAACCAAGGTACATGCCCTTGACTGGAATTGAACCCGGGACCCTTCTGTCCATAGGCTGATGCTCTATCTACTGAGCCAGACCAGTCAGAGCTTCATTTATGTTCTTATTGTCAGTGTTTCACAGCCTTTTAAAATCTATGTTACTTTTGGTAATCAATAATGTAATACTCTTCATAATTTAAAATATAAAACATTATTAGTTCTTTTTATCCAAATAAAAATCATATTTATCATTTAAAATGCTCCTTGCTCTACAGATTCTGTTAAATACCCCTTCCTGATCTCAGCACCCCACTCATCTGGTTACAAATCAGTGCTACGGGTGGTAAAGTTTTCCCTAAAGAGGGAATGAAGGAGCGGACCAAGAAACCAATCTACAGTTATGTTTGGAATGCCATCCTTCCCTGAGGATTTTGAAACAAAGGCAGAAGAAAAGAATGCTCCAGCTTTATAAACCGGCATATACCTGGGTTGTAGTCCTGGCTCTGCAACTAAGTGGTTTTCTTGATTTAGTTAGGCATTTTAAAAACTTTTCTGGAACATTCTTCCCTCATCTTTCAAGTGAAAAGAGTCAAACTAGGTTATCATTTCTTGGAGAATATTTGAGGTGCACTAATATTTTGCTAGGTGTTAGTAAGAAGAAAGGTTGGTTATAACTAGATATCTTTGAGATGCACTGAGTTAAGCAAAGTTAAATAGGATTCATTTAATCATCAAGATCCTGTAACATGCTAATCTAGAAGGAACATTAGTATGAATTACCTTTATTTTTTTATTTTTAGCATGTGTTAACCATGAAATCCTTCTGATTTGGAAGGATTTTATTCTGTAAAACTTGTATTCTGTGTAATACAACTGGATTGAATGGCTTCTTGGGACCTTTCTTATCTTGCATATTTTGATTTTTTTAATGAAATTGTTTGATACTTAGCCTCTATGTCTTGTTTAGAATCTTTTCCAAAGCAGCTTTAAACATTCATCTTTGATTCATTGATAATCTTATTATTGTCACACCCTATGGAGCTGTTAGTGTGTGATTTTGATAATTCAAAGTCTTGTGCCTTTTCAAATGACTTGATGCTTCTGGAATGTAGAATTTAGATGATGTTGACTAGCTTCAACTAGTTGCTTTTCTATATACAAGAGGCTTTGGGGCAATCTGTGTTTTTTATTAGTTATGCAATCTAAGGGGTCATGTTGAAAAACATTCTGGAGAAAATATCTTGGGAAACCACCTACTGAAATATGGAAATTGTGACAATGCACATGAGCTCCTATTGCCTGGGAGCTGTGTGTCCCCTTTTTATATTTATAATGATTGACTAGGACAAAACAAAATAGAACGACTTCTCTCTGAAACAGTTACCAGAAATGTTCTGTTTGAAGGATTAGAGCTGAGCAAGCTCATGAAATGTGAAAGAAGAAATTCTCACATTGCAAGGGGAATCAGACCAGATGACCTTGGGAAGGTCTCTTCCAGATCTAAGTCTGGTCTGCAGTGATGCAGTCCTTTCATTCTGAATTGTAATTGTATCTTTAGAGTCTCTTTCTGTAAGTTAGCCTTCAGAGATCCAATTTAGAAATAAACAAATAATACCTGGAAAATGTCTCCAATGGATTTTTAAAAAATTATTAATAGAGCTTTCTTCTTCACTTAATTGGTCCCTTTGAAAGCCCAGACATTCAGGCCATAAAAGAATGAAATAATGTACCAAAAATTTACAAATGAGGTAGATGATCAAGAGTGGGAAGTCATAATACATATTCTTTTAATATTCCCTTCTAGAAGTTTTAAAGTTTTCTCTTTCACATTTAAGTCTTTAATCCATCTTATATTAAATGTATATGGTATAGGCTGCAACTTCATTTTTTTAAAGTGGGTCACCAATTTATCCCAGTACATCTTATTGAACCATCTCTTTCCCCACTGATTTACAATGTATTCAGATATACATATATTATTTCTATAAGTGAATGAGTGTTTTTGTTCTCTTTTTTCTATTCCACTAATTAAATTGTTTATTCTGTGAGAAAAATCACAGTATTTTCACTTCTGTAGCTTTATAATCAATCTTGAGATCTGCTAGGACAAGTTTCATACCATATACCCACTTTCTTCCTCTGTATATCCCTCCTCTTTTTCCTCCTCCTCCCTCCCTCCCTCCAATTTCTTCTTCTCTGTTCTTCTTTAGGAGTATATTAGCTATTCTTGGCCCTTTGCTGTTACATACAAACTTTAGAAGCAGCTTGTCAAGTTCCTTGAAAAATTCTGTAGGGATTTTATTAAAATACTAGAGGCCTAGTGCACAGATTTGTGCATGGGTGGGTCCTTCGGGGTGACCTGCAGGGATCGAGCCCCAGCTCTCGCCCCCAGGCTTGCAACCTCACAGCCCCACCTGGCACCCCGCTGTGACCTGACACCAACACCTCACCTGTTCCACCATCCCACCTGTGGGGCGATAGGTTGGGCCTGGGCCCCCCGCCCAGCTCCCTCAGTGCCTGGGAGCCAGGCAGCAGCCCCACTCCCTGCTGCCGCCACTGGTTGCTGTCTGCAGGCTGATTGGGCCCCTGCTCGCAACCTCCTTGGCCTGGCGCCGCCCACTAACCTGCTCTACCATCCCTCTCCAGTCCTGCTCTCCTTGGGGCCCATCAGGGTTGGCAGTGCCTCCACTGACACGGGCTGACAGTGCCAAGTCACTGATGCCTGCCATATTCCGTGCCTCCCCCTGGTGGTCAGTGCAGGTCATAGCGAGGAGTTGAACTCCTGGTTGAACAATTTGCATATTAGGCTTTTATTAGATAGGACTAGAGGCCCAGTGCACAAATATTTGTGCATTCGGGGGGGGGGGGATCCCTCAGCCCGGCCTGTGCCCTCTCGCAGTCTGGGACCCCTCAGGAGATAATGACCTGCTGGCTTAGGCCTGCTCCCGGGTGGCAGAGGGCAGGCCCAATCCCTAGGTGCAGCCCCTGGTCGGGCTCAGAGCACGGATGATTGGAGAGTTGGGGTGCTGCCCCTGTCATGCACAGAGCATGGAGGATCTAGAGATTGCGATGCCACCCTCAGTCACCCTCAGGGTAGGGCCGATTGGGGGGTTGGGGCACCATCCCCTGTCACACTCAAGGCAGGGTTGATGGGGAGGTTGCGGCGCCACCCCCTGTCACGCACAGAACAGGGCCGATCAGGGGGTTGGGGCGCCGCCACTGTCACACTCAGGGTAGGGCCAATCAGGGGGTTGAGGCGCCGCAGCCTGTCACACACAGAGCCGCAGGGCGATCAGGGGGTTGGGGAGCTCCCCCCATCAGGCACAGAGCAGGGCTGTTCAGGGGGTTGGGGCGCCTTCCCCTGTCACGAACAGAGCAAGGCAGATAGGGAGGTTGTGGCCCCGCCCCCTGTCACACACAGAGCAGCAGGGCGATCAGGGGGTTTGGGCACTGCCCCCTGTCACGCTGATCCCGGTGCCGGGAGGCCTCGCGGCTCTGCTGATCCTGGTGCTGGGAGGCATATTACCCTTTTACTATGTAGGATAGAGGCCTGGTGCACGGGTGGGGTCCGGCTGGCTTGCCCTGAAGGGTGTCCTGGATCAGGGTGGGGGGTTCCCACTGGGGTGCCTGGCCAGCCTGGATGAGGGGATGATGGCTGTTTGTAGCTGGTCACACACTCTTCAGGGTGGGGGTCCCCACTGGGGTGCCTGGCCAGTCTGGGTGAGGGGCTGAGGGCTGTTTTCAGGCTGGGGGTGACTGAAGCTCCCAACTGCTCCTTTTTTTCTTTTTTTTAATTTTTTTATTCTGGGACAGCTTTCACTCTGAGGCTTGGCTCCAGCTCTTAGGCCTCAGCTCCTGAAAGCAGGTATCTGGTTTGTTTGGGTTCTATAATCAAAACACTGTTTCAACTCCAGCTCTGAGATCCCGGTGGGCTGAAAGCAGGTTTCTGGGGTTTTGTTTAGCTTCTATATTTGTAACAATGTTTCAAACTGCAAGCTCAGAGGCTGGCAGCGGCAGGTGGGGAACGTTGGAGTCCTCCTTCACTGAAGCAAGCAAGCCTCATGTTCGCTTCAAGCTGCCTGGCTGCCAGCCACCATCTTGGCTGGAAGTTAATTTGCATATCGCCCTGATTAGCCAATGGGAAGGGTAGCAGATGTATGGCTAATTACCATGTTTCTCTTTTATTAGATAGGATTATTGACTCTATATAAATTTTAATAGAATTGATAAATTTATAATTTAGAAACTTCTATCCACAAACAGATGTATTTCTCCATTTACTTGGATCTTCTTGGCTATTTTTCAATAAAGTTTATACTTTTTTAAAGATCTTTTACAACTCTATTAGCTTTATTAGTATGTACCTTAATATTTTGTTGCTATTAGGAATCTTAAAATTATATTTTCTATTTGTTGCTAGTATATAAAATAGATTTTAGTATATTATTTTTCCATTCACCCACTTTGCTAAATGATTATTTATCCTAATTTGTAGATTCTTTCAATTTTCTCTATAAATAATCATATCTTCTATGAATGTATTTGTTAAAGTAAGAGTTGCTCTTCTGACAAATACACCCACACAGTAAATCTCAATATCTCAACATAATAGTTATTTATCATTCACATAAAGTCCAATGTGCATTTTGCAGGGGGGTTATGCTTCCATTGCACGACTCAAGGACACAGACACCTTTCCTCTCGATGCTTTGCATAGAGGGTATGAGCAGCATTATTTTTTCTTTCTTAATCTCATAACTTTTGTTTATTTCTCTTGCCTTTATGTTCTGGTTAGGTAACTGCAGTACATTGTTGACTGGAAGAAGTAAAGCAGATGTCATTGTTTTCTTCTTGATTTTAAAGAAAGTACATGAAACCTTTAACTATTGAGAAATGATACTTACCATATGTTTCAGTTGATACCCTTTATCAGGTTGGTAAAGTTCCATGTTATTCCTCATTGGTAGGATTTTTTAAATTTTAAAAATTTGAATGTGTATTTATTTTTATAAAAATTTTTGTATCTATGCCATGGCTGGTATTTCTCAGTGGGTATAACATTGGCCTGTGAACCGAAGGTACATGGGTTCAATTCCCGGTCAAGGGCACATACCTGGGTTGCAGATTTGATCCTGGCCCTGGTCTGGACACATGCGGGAAGCAACCAATCGATGTGTCTCTCTCATATGAATTTTTTTCCTCTCTCTCTCTGCACCCCCAAAGTTTCCTCCCTTCTACTCTCTCTAAAAAAATAAAAATAATAAAAAATCCTAGGGTGAAGATTAACAAAAACAAACAAAAATGTTGTATCTATTGAGATTGTTATTTATATTTGCTATTTTAATTTGGTAAAAGTTGAATTATAGCCCTGGTCAGTGTGGTTCAGTTGGTTGAGCACAGTCCCATGAACCGAGGGGTTGCCCCTTTGATTCCTGATCAGGGCACAAGCCCAAGTTGTGGGCTCGATCTCCTGTCGGAGGTGTGCAGGAGCATGCTCTCACATCAAGGATGCTTCTCTCCCTTCTTCTTTCTCTAAAAATCAATGAGAAATCTTAAAAAAAATCAAAACATATCCTTGAGTGAGGATTAAAACATAAAAATAAAATAAATATAATAAAAGGTTGAATTACATTTATGGGTTTGATAATGTTGAACCAGCCTTGTTTCCTGAGATCAACTTTAGTTTAATAATGTGTTATTATATTTACACAAATCTAAAATAAAGTAATACTGTGCTCCTGTCTCTCTGGTCTCTGGAAGATTTTGATAATATTTGAATAATCAACTTCTTGAAAATGAGGTATTACACACGTGTAAGCTATCTAAGGCTAGTATTTATTTTGTGGGAAAAATTTAAACTACTATTTGAAATCTTTAGAAATTATAAGATTATTCAGTATTTCTATATTTTCTTTAGTCAGTTTTGGTAGGTAATATATTTCTAGGTAATTTACCTAGAAGATGCTTGATATGATTTCAATCTTCTTAAATTTCTTAAAACTTACCTTGTATCCTAATATGTGGTCTATCTTTGAGAATATTCCATGTGGACTTGAGAAGAATGTATATTCTGCCGCTTTGGGATGAAATGTTCTGTCAGTATCAATGAAATACATCTGATCTAGTGTGTCATTTAAGGTCTCTGTTTCCTTATTGATTTTTTTTTGTCTAGAAGATCTATCCAGTGATGCCTGTGGGGTTTTAAAGTCCCCAACTATGAGTGTATTACTTTCAATATCTTAAAGTCCACCAAGAGGGTTTTTTTTATATGTTTATGTGTAGTAACTTAAGTCTCTATTTAGCTAACTCATAGGCTGATGAATCAGTGGAAATTTCCTTAAACACCTAAAACAGTCTCCTAATATTTGCTGAAGGGCTTTGTGTACATGTTGGGGCATACCTACAATACTCAGCCAGATAATTGACTATTCTGCCTCAGCCTTTACTTATTGCTTGTATAGAACTTCAAGGTCAAACAGACATGAGAACTTGAGACTTTTATAGATCTTTCCTGAGCGTATATACATCTCTGAACATAGTGCTACACATGCTGTGGCACTCTGGATTCCCAGGAATAAGCTAGAGCTTTACAAATAACTCATGAATATCTCTTTTCTGAGCTTTTCCTTTCCAGGTTTTTGGTTAGTCTATCATTTGCTCCAACTCTTTCCACTTCTTCAGATATCAAATTCAAACAACTATCTCTAAATAACTTTATCAAACATCCCTGGAGAAAAGGTATTTTTTGTATTAGGTGAGCTCTGAGTTGGGTCAAATAGAGATAGTCTGAAATTGAGGTATCCTGGGGAACTACAAGACTAACCAAAAACCTGGAAAGGAAAAGCTCAGAAAAGAGATATTCATGAGTTATTTGTAAAGCTCTAGCTTATTCCTGGGAATCCAGAGTGCCACAGCATGTGTAGGAAAACCTTGAAGTAATGGCCACTTTCACATTTTTCTTCTTCTTTGTTTTTTTTTAGAAGTTTTACTGTGATGTGCCTAGGAGTGGCATTGTTATTATTCATCCTGCCTGAAGTTTGTAGGTCTTATATCTGTAGCTTGATATCTTTGTTTGGTTTTGAGAAATTACCTACCGTTACCTCTACCAATATTTTGTTTTTCCCATTCTCTCTCTTCTATTCTTTGAAGTGTAATTTTAGTACACTTTAATGGACATTTAGAATACATAATTGCCTGCTGTTAAAATCCTCTGAACTACTTTAAATTGGGGAATAACATGTCCAGATTACTACACTGAAAATATTACTCTAGTAGCTAATGTAGAAGATAGCCATGATGCACAGAATAGAGGCAGGGAGCATAGTTATAAAACTTTAACTTTAATTCTAATTTTGACCACTTGTAATGTATTTCTTTTGCTGGCTTTCTTTTCTCCTTCCACTTCCTAAATATGGGTATTCCACATGGTTCTGTTTTTCTTTTTTTAATGTTCTTTTCTCCTCATACATTTTTAGTTTCAAGTTACCTCTGCATAACTGTCTATGACATACATTGCTCCAGTTGTCATTCCCTCTTCCAAGAACCAGTGCTGCCTTTGAAACTGCGTGTAGTATATCTACGTACACCTTAAACCAGGGACTTTAAAAACAAATATTTTTTTTTCTTTCAGGTTGTAATTCTCTCCTTTGACTTCCAGTTTCTGCTAGTGGTATGATCATGCATCCAGCCACTCAGACTCACATCTCTCATCTTTGACTCTTTTCTCTTTCTTGAGTCTAACAATCCATAAGTTACAAGACCTCTAGCATTTTTATCCACATTAACTCCCCCCATCCTTCTCTATCTATTACCAAAACTCAATATCAGCTCTCACCTATTGGACTATTTTAAGTTTTCTAATTGGTATCTCTGTATTCTGTTTATTTGCACTCTAGTCACCTAATAAATAGTTTCCAGGTTAAGTTTCCTAAGGACTCATAATGATATCTGCCTGTTTAAACATTCAGAACAATTTCTCAGCATAGCATTCAAAGCCCTTCACAATTACATCCCAACCCATTATAAATATTTACCCCCCATCATGCTTCAACAGAGATATTTTGCTTCAGTCAAATTGGACTAATTGGACTAGTTGTCATTCTCTATAAATGTTTCATGCATTCCTTCCTTAATGTCTTTTTGTGAATTCCTTCATCTTCATTAGTAGAATAACAATGTCCTTAGGAACATGCAAGATATTCCAGCATTACAGCAGATCACATCATGTACTCTTTTACTTTCATCCATCAAATTGTTTATCTTTAAAATGATGTCAACATAAACAGAGGTATTCTTTTGAAACAGAACTCACCTAATAATTACTTGAAACTTGGCAGAGGAATATGATAAAGAGTCACCCAAATTTTTTACAATCTCAAAGTGAGAAAACTTTGTCTCAGAACTGGGAAAACTTCCAAAAACAACTTGTAGCCAAGGCTGGATTACAAGTGAGTGTTCAGGCTGGTTAATAGCAAAGCTAAACTGTGGTTCCCAGGAAAATGTTTATTTGTGTCTTTAGTATAAACTCTGAAGAAAATTCTAAAAAAATAATTCTAGTCAGCAAAATGATCAATGTAAAGATGGGTGTCTACCTTAAGGTGTCTACTTACAAAAATGACTCTCCTTTTATTCCAAATCTATTCTTGTTTTGTTTAGCTTGGTCTCTCTCACCTGTTTTCTGAAAACAGATTACTCTTTAAAAAAAACAAAAACAAAAAAACACAAACCCTATTTTTATTGATTTCAGAGAGGAAAGGAGAGGGAAAGAGAGATAGAAACATCAATGAGGAGAGAGAATAATTATCCCTGACCAGGAACTGAACCATGGCCTCCAGGCTCATAGGTCGATGCTCAACCACTAAGCCATGCTGGCTGGGCCAGATTACTCTTTAGCACCACACTAGAATTTTGGCTCTGAGGATCTTACCACTCTCATAAGAGTGATTACTACTATCATATATTTGTTACTGGGAAACCCCCGGTTGGGTTCGGGCTGCCTGTCATTTGTCTAATAATGAAGGCAGGGTTGAATCATATTAGGCCTTTATTAAGAAGGCTAGTCAACCAAGAAGATAGAGTACTTACAAGCATTCAAATCTTGTCTTACAGCAAGGTGCAGGGAGCAGGAATATAAGGGGGAAGAGGTCAGGGTGAGGTTAGGAACATAATGCAGCCCTGTGCAGTCCCGGAGGTCCGAGGACGTCAGCTATTATCCTTAATCATCGGGTGATGAGATGATGTTTTGACTCCTGGTAGGTCGGTCTGACCCTGCTTATTGGTTCTTCTTGCTGGATTCACATCTGAGTCACCTCCTCAATCGCCTCATACAGGTCTTGAAAAGGAAACTTAAGAAAAACTTAGCTCTCTATTCACATGTAAGAAACTTAACCCCCTATTCACATAAGTATATGTGTTTTAATTTTTAAAATAATATGCTTATTTTTCAGATTAATTCAGGTGCTCTATCAGATTATAAGTCCCACTATCATATTGAGCACTTAATATGTGCCTGACATGTGCTAATCATTTGAATTTTTTCACTTAATATTCACAACACCCCTGGGAGATAGGTACTTTTATATTTAACATTTTAAATATAAGAGGCTTAAATTTTGGGTAGTTTAAATGACCTGTCTATAGTCACATGACTTAATAAGAAGTATTGTTTTAGACTCTGAAGTCTTGATTCATAAAGACATTAAAAGGTCACCCCAAGGAAATGCATTCCTATTAAACATCAAAACTTCCCTTAAGTAGAAAAGAGAGTTTGTTTATACTATCTACACTAATAAAAGAGAAACACGGTAATTGGCGTACAACCGCTACCCTTTTCATTGGCTAGTCAGTGAGATATGCAAATTAACTGTCAGCCAAGATGGCGGCCGGCAGCCAGGCAGCTTGAAACTAACATGAGGCTTGCTTGCCTCAGTGATGGAGGTTCATTGGAGGAAACCAAAGTTCCCTGCTTGCGGCTGCAGGCCTCTGAGCGGGCAGTTTAAGAAACATTGCAACAAATACCACCAGACTTCAGCCAGCAGATCGCAACATTGTAAGCAAAGGCCAGAAACCTACTTTCAGCTGTACGGAGGCCTAAGAGCTGGAGCCAAGCCTCAAGGTAAAGCTGGCCCAGAATAAAAAAAAAAAAAGAAAGAAAAAAAGGAGCGGTTGGGAACTTCAGTCACTCCCAGCCTGAAAACAGCCCTCAGCCCCTCACCCAGACTGGCCAGGCACCCCAGTGGGGACCCCCACCCTGATCCAGGACACCCTTCAGGGCAAACCAGCCAGCCCCACCCATGCACCAGGCCTCTATTCTATATAGTAAAAGGGTAATATGCCTCCCGGCACCGGGATCAGCGTGACAGGGGGCAGCGCCCAAACCCCCTGATCGCCCTGCGGCTCTGTGCGTGACAGGGGGCGGGGCCCCAACCCCCTGAGCAGCCCTGCTCTGTGCCTGATAGGGGGGAGCTCCTCAAACCCCCCCCCCCACGGGCCCTGCTCTGTGTGTGATGGGGTAGAGCCATAACCTCCCCACCGGCCCTGCCCTGAGTGTGAGAGTGGCGGCGCCCCAACCCCCTGATGGGCCCTGCTCTGTGCGTGACAGGGTACAGAGCCTCAACCCCTCTGATGGGCCCTGCTCTGTGAGTGACGGGGGCAGTGCCCCTACCCCCTGATTGGCCCTGCTCTGTGCGTGACAGGGTACAGAGCCCCAACCCCCCTGATGGGCCCTGCTCTGTGCGTGACAGGGGGCAGTGCCCCAACCTCCTGATTGGCCCTGCTCTGTGCATGACAGGGGGTGGCGCTGCAACCTCCCCATCGATCCTGCCTTGAGTGTGACAGGGGACAGTGCCCCAACCCCCCAATCGGCCCTACCCTGAGCGTGACTGAGGGTGGCATCGCAACCTCCCAATCCTCCCTGCTCTGTGCATGACGGGGCAGCGCCCCAACTCCCCAATCGGTCCTGCTCTGAGCCCGACCAGGGGCTGCACCTAGGGATTGGGCCTGCCCTCTGCCACCCGGGAGCAGGCCTAAGCCAGCAGGTGGTTATCTCCCGAAGGGTCCCAGACTGTGAGAGGGCACAGGCCGGGCTGAGGGGACCCCCCCTCCCCTCCCGAGTGCACAAATTTTTGTGCACCGGGCCTCTAGTCCCCTATAAATTCCTTTTCTTGGATCGCTCCCTGATACTCTTAGAGAGAAACTCTTTAGAGAGAAAACCTTAAAGAAAGGAATTCAAACGTATATTCCACATGTTCACAAGAGTTCTTCCTCACTGCTCCTCACATTGAAAATCCCACTCTGTAGCACTATTAAGCAATAATTACCTCATGCCAATACTCTTTCTTGATGTTGGAAACTACATGGAGTTTGGAATATGTGGATACTAAGCCATATATTTGTGTATGTTGTTTATATTTAGCGACATCATTAACAATTTGATTTTGAAAACTGGAAGTCATAAAATAAGTAGAAATAATATGTTAAATAGTTTACTTCTCTTTAATTTAAAAAATATTAACTAGGTGATAATTTGTAAATGACATAGGCAGATATTCAAGGTCATACAAATTTGAACTGGAAGGAAATAGAGTAAAAAAACATGCAGTTAATGTAATATTATACTGTAAAAATTTGTGAAGGCTTCACCAAAGTGAATGTTAGATTGCTTTCACTAATAGACTTAACTGGTTCATTTTTCTATGGCAACTTCATGGTACTAGCTACTAACTTCTTAGCTTTCATTGTAAGTCCATAGGCTTTCTTCCCAAATAAAAATAAAAAGGGCATGGATGTTAAGAGTACAAAGTGTGTTGATAATAATAAATTTCACATACAGTAGTTTCTGTTTGCTAGGGATTATTGTAAGAGCATTGTTTTATTACCTCATTTAAACCTCATAACTACCCTAAGAAGTAGGTAATTATTGTTTCTATTTTACAGATGAGAAATCTGAGGCAAACAGAGGTTAATCTGCTCAGTCACAGGGCTATTATGTAAATATGAACCCAAGCAGTCTGGTTCCAGAATTCATGCTCTTGTTTATCATACCATGGAAATTTCAGTTTTCCAATCTATTTAGTCTATGGAGAGAGAAACATTCTATGGGAGGGAAGGTAAGTTCTACTCTAAGGATATAATAGATATTCAAATTCAAATACTAGTAAATCTGTCTACTATGGAATTATTCTACTTGCCTTTCAGTTTCTACAGCTGTTGTTTAAGGCCTTCTCACTCCTTAAGCTCTTAATAGCCACCATCTGTCACCTGCCAAGCTGAAGACTAATATTCATCTTTACCACATTATCTTATTTTGTCTAATCTCTGTAATCTTATAGAGAGAGTCCATCTGTCACTAACTTCTGAGAAGACTGGACTTCTGGTTTTATACTTTCCTTCTCTCTCTGATATATATATATATATATATTAGAGGCCCGGTGCACAAAAATTTGTGCACTTGGGGGGGTCCCTCAGCCCGGCCTGTGCCCTCTCACAGTCTGGGACCCCTCGAGGCATGACCACCTGCTGGCTTAGGCCTGCTTCCAGGGGGGATTGGGCCTAAGATGACAATCAGACATCCTTCTGGCAGCCCAGCAGCCCTCGGGGGATGTCCACTTGCCAGCGGGGAGCACACCTAAGCTGCAGTCAGACATCCTTAGCGCTGCTGAGGAGGCAGGAGAGGCTCCCACCACCACCGCTGTACTGGCAGCCATCAGCCTGGCTTGTGGCTGAGCAGAGCTCCCCCATGTGGGAGGGCACTGAGCACCAGAGTGCAGCTCCTGCATTGAGCATCTGCTCCCTGGTGGTCAGTGTGTGTCATAGTGACCAGTCATTCCTAGCTGTTCTGCTGTTAGGGTCAGTTTGCATATTACCCTTTTACTATATAGGATAGAGGCCTGGTGCACAGGTGGGGGCCGGCTGGTTTGCCCTGAAGGGTGTCCTGGATCAGGGTGGGGGTCCCGCTTGGGTGCCTGACCAGCCTGGGTGAGGGGCTGATGGCTGTTTTCAGGCAGGCCACACCCCCTTCAGGGTGGGGGTCCCCACTGGGTTGCCTGGCCAGTCTGGGTGAGGGGCTGAGGACCATTTTCAGGCTGGCGAGCGACTAAAGCTCCCAGCCTCTCCTTTTTTTCTTTTTTTTTAAATTCTGGGATTTATTTACCTTCTATAATTGAAACATTGTTGCTGTTACTGGTGCTCCCAGCTCTGAGGCCAGGGCTGGCTGAAAGCAGGTATCTGGGGTTTGTTTGGCTTCTATAATTGAAACTTTGTTGCCATCCTGCTCACTCCAGCTGTCTGAAAGCAGGAATCTGGGATTTATTTACCTTTTATAATTGAAACTCTGTTGCCTTCACTGGCGCTCCCAGCTCTGAGGCCAGGGCTGGCTGAAAGCAGGTATTTGGGATTTGTTTAGCTTCTATAATTGAAACTTTGTTGTTTTCGGAGGTGTTGCTTTTGGAGCTTAGAGCCAGGCCATGGCAGGTAGGGAACCTTGGCTTCCTCCATCACTGCAGTAAGCAAACCTCCTGCTCGTTTTAGCTGCCAGGCTGCCTGCGGCCATCTTTGTTGGCAGTAAATTTGCATATCTTGCTGATTAGCCAATGGGAAGCATAGTGGAGGTACGGTTAATTACCCTTTTTGTCTTTTATTAGATAAGATATATATTCTTCCATTTTGGCTCTGTATCTTCTCCTTACATTGGCAAAAACTCAGTATTTCCCAATCCCCCCCTCCCACTGTAGAACCCTAGTTAATAGGTGTTAAGGTAGTTAGTAGATATTACACAAAATAAAGGGCTTTTCTGGGAAGCTAAGTTTGGAAAATATTGGATTGAAATCCAGAATCTGCCCCTTCCTAATTATATTAACTTGGTAAAAATAACTTATTTGCATCTCATTTTTCTTCATCAATACAATGAAGCTAAATATATTATCTGCTTTACTGATTTGTTGCAAATATTATGAGGTAATGCATATAAATCACTTCATATTATGACTTACTCATAACTTTTATCTAATACATGACAGTTGCAATTATTAAATTATGATCATTCTTATTATAAGATAAGGCAGGGCTACTAAGGTTGAATTGTGGCCAAGTCTGCAATCTCCTGGGAGAGCATGTAGCCCAATTCTTACATGTAATGGATCCCAAATTCTGCTCTGTGGATGGCTACTTCAGAGTCTCTGCAAATGCTTTTTAAAGATGCCCAGGCTCTGTTCCTGAAAATAATGATGTAGCACATTTTATAAAATTTTAATTTTTATAAATCAAATTTACAGTAAGATTTGGGAACCACTAATTTAGAAAATAATATTAATATTCCCTAGCATAGCATTCATGGCTTTACATGATTTAGCTTTATCCTGCTTTTCCATTCTTAGCTTGTGCTGTAGTACTAGGGGGTACTTTTGAAATACAGTGGGACCTTGACTTACGAGTGTCCCGACTAATGAGTTTTTCGAGATACGAGCCAATTTTTTGCTTTGAGTTGCAAGCTAAAATTCAGGTTACGAGCCAGCTTCACATACCCCACCGCTAGTTGGCACAGCGAACGTCACAGTGAACGCCACAACATCAGCCCAGCATCACGTGTCTCACTCATTCACTGTTAATTTGACATACGAGTAATTTGAGTTATGAGCTCCGTCACGGAACGAATTAAACTCGTAAGTCAAGGCCCCACGGTAGAAGTTTTGGGACCCCAAACAGTACCTAAAAGAAGAATTGTGATTGACAGACAAAAGTCCTTCAGTCACTACAAAAGTTTTCAGTACTCTACAGCAGAGGTTTCAAACCTGGATACACACACACACACACACACACACACACACACACAAACACACACATACATACATCATTTGGGGGCACTTCTTAAATATGTATATCCCTGGACAATACTCCTAAAGTTTTTCATGGAGCAAATCTGAGATGGAGCTTGGGAATATAAATATTTTGAAAAGCTCTCTTCAGATGATTCAATGAGGGGGTAGACTTGGAAACTATAACATACTGTTTTCTAGGTCTATATTTCTTGAAAGCAGAGACCAGATGTTTTATACTTCTTTATATTGGCCAAAATCAATAGCTCAGTGCTCACATAAAGTGGATGCTCACTTATTTATCCAAGTAAGGGAGAAGGACTGGTTGTTTGAGAATAAGAGATAACTTTTTGCTGTGTCATCAAAATGATTTAATTTGTACCAGACATCTCCTCCTCTGGAATAAGGAGAAAGAAGTCTTATCTAGTTTGCTCAGTGGTTAGAGCATCAGCCCATGGAGTGAAAGATCCTGGGATCCTTCAACTCTGGTCAAGAAAATATATCTAGGTTGCAGGCTCCACCCCCTTGCCCCCATTAAAGCACGTTTGAGAAGCAACCAATCTATGTGTCTCTCTCACATTGAGGTTTCTTTCTCTGTCTCCCCCACATCCTTTCCACTCTCTCTGAAAATAAGGCGGGGGGGGGGGTGGATAACCTCAGGTGAGGATTAACAAAAGCACCTGTTAGAGTGGCCATTATCAACAAGACTAGCAATAACAAATGTTGAAGAGGTTGTGGAAAAAACGGAACCCTCATTCACTACTGGTGGGAATGTAGACTGGTACAACCACAATGGAAAGCAGTCTGGCAATTCCTCAAAAAATTAAGAATAGAGCTACCATATGACCCAGCAACTCCTCCCCTGGTGTACACCTCCAAAACTCAAAATCATTTGTACGCAAAGATATATGCACCCCCATGTTCATTGCAGCATTATTCATGGTGGCCAAGACAAGGAAAGAGCCAAAGTGGCCTTCGATAGATGAAGAAGATATGGCACATATATACAATGGAGTACTACATGGCCATAAGAAAGGAGGAAATCACATCATTTACAACAACATGGATGGACTTTGAGAACATTATGCTAAGTGAAATAAGTCAGACAGAAAAAAGCTAAGAACCATATGATTTCACTCATATGTGGAATATAAAACTGAAACTTATGAAAACAATCAGCAGTGTGGTGATTGCTGAGGGTGGAGGGTGGGGGGAGAAGGGGGTCCTAATATGAGGTGACAGGAGAAGAATTGACTTTGGGTGGTGGACACATGGTGTTATATACAGATTTTGTAACTTAGAAATCCACACATGAAACCTATATGTTCATGTTGACCAATGTCACCCCAATAAAATTTAATTAAAAAAAATGATTTGCCTGGCCAGTGTGACTTAGTGGTTGAGAATCTACCCCAAAACCATGAGGTCACTGATTCAAGTCCTGGTCAGGGCACATGCCCGGGTTGCTGGGCTCAATCCCCAGTAGGGCCCTTCAAGAGGCAGCTCATCGATGATGTTCCTCTCTCATCGATGTTTCTACCTCTCTATTTCTCTATATCCCTTTCCCTTCTTCTCTCTCTAAAAATCAATAAAAACATATTTTTAAAGAAGGAGAAATAAGACAACCAAGCATTCTATTCCTAACTCCCTTGAAACCACTTTTAAGGTCATTATAGATGTAGACATTTATGCTCTTTGATGAAAAATCCAAAGGTAACCAAATGGACTAATAGAATTAAATCCAAATCTATTTAACTTTTTCTGTTTGCTATCTCTTATCTATGAAAGCAAGTCAAGTGAACAACAATTCATCCAAAGTTATACCATTTTGGTTAACATTGCAGGCTCTGGATTTATATTCCTTGTGTTCAAAGAGATGTTTTTGTTTGTTTTTTGTTTGTGTGTGTTTTTTCTTTTCTTTTTACCAGTTGCCAGCTATATAACCCCAGGAGAGTTATTTAAACTTTCTGTGTCTCAGTTTTCTCAACCACAATATGGGGGTTATGTTAGGATCTACTTTATATGATTGCTGTAAGAATTGAATGAGATAATGAATATAACTCACAAACACTTCTTGACACATAAAATTTGCTAAATATTTATTTATATATCTATACTAATAAAATGGTCATATGCTAATTAGACCAGACATCTTCCCCACATCGATCCAGATGTCCTTTCAGACAAAGCTATGGTGGCGGGGGCCAAGGCAGAGGCAGTTAGGGGCGGTCAGGTTGGCAGGGGAGGGAGTTGGTGCTGCCAGGGTTCAGAAAGCCGCACTTCAGGCGTCCATTAATTGCCGGGGTTCTTGCCCCAGCATCAAGAAGGGTTCAGCAATCTGGAGAAGGCTATGAGTAGATTTTAAATAAGAGTCCAGAGGTGAAGTATAAGTTTGAAAGGCATTTGGGGGTCAGAGGAGCTTAGCTAAAGGAGCTAAGATCCAAGATCTAAATTCTCAGATCTCAGGTCTAAGGCCTTAGGTTCTCCTCATCCCCAAGACCCCATGCTTTTTATTAACACAACTTGTCCTGAGGCAAGGCAGAGTTATACACTTCAAAGAGTATACAGAAACATTGTCAGAATAGGGGAATTAGCTTATGGCTGTTCAGGTGTTTGGCCAGTAGGAGGCAATAACATGTAGATTAAGATGCCCTTTAGCTGTCTGGCAGCCAAGAAATTAATGTAATGTATCCTATTCAGGTTTGGGGAAATGCCTTCAGCCATTCCCAGATGCAGCCCTGCGGTCATGCTGAAATTGATCTCCAGCAGGAGGGCAGTTAGGGGCAACCAGGCCTGAAGGGGAGGGCAATTAGGGGCAATGAGACGACAGGCAGAGGCAGTTAGGGTCTATCAGGCAGGCAGGCAGGTGAGCGGTTAGGAGCCAGCAGCCCCGGATTACAAGAGGGATGTCTGACTGCCGGTTTAGGCCCGATCCATGGGATCGGGCCTAAACCGGCAGTCAGACATCCCCCAAGGGGTCCTGGATTAGAGAGGGTGCAGGCTGGGCTGAGGGCCCCTTTTCCTCCTTGTGCACGAATTTCGTGCATCAGGACTCTAGTATCCTCATAAATAATTAAGTTTCTACATGTGCATATCAGAATTACCATAGAATTCAAATCCCATTTCCTAAAAAATACACTTTTGTGAATTAAACAACCTCCCACATGGAAGCTTTATTTTCCAAATAGTGACAGAGAGCAAGATTTATAGTGTGTTCTAGAGGTGTGGTTTTCAGTCACTCGTAATTAATCATGTTTTCACCAATCTGTAAAAAGTGGAAAAACAACAGTATAATTTCCAAATGTCATTTCTTAAGAAGAATTTTTCCTTTATACACAGATTTACTTCATTTCTACATTTTTAGGGATTAAGATACTATCATGGAATGACATAATCGTTTGCAGTAATTTTTTTTAATTCCCATACTTGAAAAAAAAAGTGACTAACCTATGTCAGACCTTCAAATTTTTTTGAAATTTTACTTGTCTCTGAGATACAACAATTTAAGAACCACTATACAAAGGACTATGATCACTATGAGATACACTTAAAGCTAAACCATCAAAGCATAAGTTCTCACTTCCTTTGGCTATCTACTAGTGCAAATACTCATTTCTACCAGCTGTCTTTGACTGTGGTTTTGGTTTTCACTGACAACTTCCCCAAGAAGCTGACATCTTGACACTAAACACAGCAATAGACATTGCTCAAACCTTGGATTAGAGGCAAGATTCATGTCGATGGTGGTAGTGATTTCTAGTTGTCATTTTAGGATTGTTTATGTACTTCACAATCACCAAAATGCCTTACTATGCTCTTATAAGTTAAATGATTAAAGCATGATAATATTAGAGGGGACTACTGATTCATTCTATTATTTAATGCCTTTGCATTAATTCTATCAAAAAGGAGACAACTTTTTATGTTGCACTGAGGTGTCATATAATGCATTTCAAATGCTTCGCAAAGATTAAAGCACTAGTCAAATGCAAAATATCAAAATACTTAAAAACTATTTCCCCACTTTTTTATTTGCCTCCCTTGTAGCTTTAATATTACATAGATATGACGTTTTTCTTCTTTTTCTTTTTTTAAGAGAAAGTGGAAGGGAGGGAGGGAGAGAGAGAGAAAGAGACATGGATGTGAGAGAGACACATTGATTAGTTGCCTACTGCAGGTGCCCCAACAGGGGCCAGGGATAGAACCTGCAACCAGGTACATGTACTTGACTGGGAATTGAACCCATGACCCTTTGTTGTGGGGGCTGATGGCTAGATATTGAAAGAGTTAGCTAGCTATCTTAATTAGGAAGGTTTGGGGAATGAGGAGGATCCATGGGAGAGGAATACATAGATGGAGACTTGAAGATGCCAGAATGCTTATCTTACTTGCACAGAGGATAGAGAAATGCCACAGGCAGATGGAAACGTTTTTGGCCTAAGCAATTAGAACAGTCATAAACCAAGGACAGATGGGGGTATCTCTGCCCTGAGCAATTAAAGTGACCATAAGTTAGACCAAAAGTAGCTCTGACCTGAGCAGCTGGGAGAGCTATAAAATAAGACATCTCTGCCAGCACAACTGGGAGAAAACCATAAGATAAATCAAAAGTGACTCCAACCTAAACAGATAAAATGACCAAACCAGGAAAAGTGTGGATGTGGGGGTCCTGGGAGCAGTTTACAGGGCTAAGGTCCCACCGAAGAAAAGGAGGGTCTCCAGCCTCAAGACAAAGAAAACAGTGGTCACCCTTCTTAAGGGCCCCTCTGTCCATCCAGGAGGGACAGAGTCTTAGGATCAGGAACTTAGAAGATACCTTTCTGAGCTGGCCCCCCTGCCCCTCTGCACCAAGAGGGACAGAGTTTTAGGCTTAGAATTTAGAATTAAGGTTTAGAGGTAGTATTTGCTTGCAATAAAGTTTCTGTACTTTTCACCTACCACCTTTTTTCTGTGGCTTCATTCTTTGAATCCATTTAGACAAGGATCCGGGAAAGAACTCAACCTGCTCAATATAATAACCCCAATCAATATGACTTTTCATGTGGTAGAGAAAAGACTGGCCAGGGCTAGATATGAGTTTTCGTGTGGTAGAGAAAAGACCCAGGCTATGTGTTTGCATACTTCTTCTAAAACACTATTCTTAGGATCTCAGTTATGTTTGAAATTGCATGAAATGAATTACAGTTATTGTTTGTTGATATGCTAATAAATAATATTCTTTGAAATCTCTGTGCTTTCCAAGATTAAAAAATAAGTATTATACATGTAAAGATAAAATAAAATATAACAATAGAGTTAATAAAACCATTCAATGTAGTCAGAAATAAAAATCATTATATAAACCAAGCTTGCTTTATGTCTGATTACCACTGGGTGTCAGCAATGTGTGAGTTTAAGCCAACAATCTCTAAATAAAGATGCATGATCATTCTAAAATTTATTTTGTGCTAGTATTTTACTTAATATTTATTTTCACTTGAGATTTTACTATTGAACCAAGAGTTAACTATATATTAATAATAATTGTATTCCCTGGCTGATAATGCTTCATAATCACCACAATATTATAGATCACATAATAAATGACACATTTTTATAATTGATAACTTAAGAAATTAAAAACCTCAAGAAGGTAAAATACAATCAAGCTGTTAAGTTACAGTTGTATGTGTGTGTGTGTGTGTGTGTGTTGTAGATTCAAGCCATAGTAGCTGAGATCGATGGAATAGATCTTTTAAATGATCCAACTATATGTTGTCTACAAGAGACGCACGAGTGTCAAAGGCATTAGTCAGTCAAAAGTAACAGAATATCAAAAGATAAACTATGTAAGCAATAAACAAGAGAGAGCCAGTGTATTTATGTTAATATCAAACAAAACAGACTATATTGGGATGAATAGTGTCCCTCCAAAATTCATGTCCAGTTGAAATCTGTGAATGTGAATTTATTTGGAAACAATGTCTTTGCAAATGTAATCAAGATATGCTGAGGCTATACTGAATTAGGGTAGGCCTTCACTTAATGACTGGTGTCCTTTTAAGAAGAGGGAGAGTTGAAGAGAGACACAGGGAAAATGTCATGTGTTGACAGAGGAAGAGATTGGAGTGATGCATATGCAAGCCAAGGTAAGTGCAGGATTGGCAGCAACCACCAGATGCTAGAAAGAGGCAAAGGGCTTTACTGACACTTTGATTCCAAGCTTTTAATCTCCAGAACTGTGAAAGAATAAATGCCTGTTGTTTTAAACCACTCGATTTGTGGTAATTTGTGATGAAAGCACTAAAACTAATACAGACTTTAAGATAAAAATTGTAAATAGAGACAAAGATATTTTATAATAAAAGGATCAATTCATCCCAAAGTTATAACAATTATAAACATGAATGCATCTAACAAGAGAGTCACAAGATCCATGTAGCATAAACTGGCAGAACTGAAGGGAGAAATAGACAGTTCAACAATAGTCAATGTACTTCAACAACCCACTTTAAGTAATGGCTAGAACTACTAAACAGATGATCAGAAAGGAAATAGAGACTTAAAAGACATGATAAATCAACTAGACATAATGGACATTTATAGAACATTCCACTAAAGAGGAGAATAAGTACATAATTTTCTTCATTAATATAACATATCATCTATAATAATAAAAGTGTAATATGTTAATTAGACCAAAAGTATAATATGTTAATTAATATAATATATCATCTATAATAATAAAAGTATAATATGTTAATTCTAGATGACCTTCTGGATGAAGCCGGGGCTGCGAGGGAAGCCTGGGTCCCGGGTGCCAGAGGGAAGCTGGTGCTGGAAGCTAGGGGAAAGAAGGCCTACTCTTGCACGAATTTTGTGCATTGGGCCTCTAGTATTAATATAATATAAAACAAAAACCACATTGTCATCTCAATAGATACAAAAAAGTAGTTGACAATGCAATACTAATTTATGATAAAAAATACTTAGCAATCTTGGAATACAAGGGAAGTTTCTCAACATAGTAAAGGACATTTATCAAAAACTCACAGCAAACTTCATAATTAATTATGAAGGAATGAATGTTTTTCCCCTAAGATCAGCAAGAAGGCAGGTTGTTTGCTATTATTAGTTTTATTCAATATTATATTGGAGGTTTTAGACAGATAAATTAGGCAAGACAAGAAATAAAAGGCATTCATATTAAACAAAGAAGCAAAATTGCCCATATTTTCAGGTGACATGATCTTGTATTTATAAAATCCTAAGTAATCCACTAAAAAACCCCAAAGACAAACAGACAAAAAAACCGATTAGAGCAATAAACAAGTTCAGCAAGATTGCAGGACATGAAGACAGTATACAAAATTCAATTATATTTCTGTGCAATATTAACAAACAATCTGAAAATGAATATAAGAAAGCAGTTGGGGTGAGGCGGGAAGAAATTAACCAAAGAACGTATATGCACATATGAATAACCCATTGACACAGACAATAGTTTGATAGGCCTGGGAGGGAGGGCAGGTGTGTAGGGGGTCAATGGGGAGGGGAAGTGGACATCTGTAATACTTTTAACAGTAAAGATTTTTTAAAAGAATAAAAAATATTAAAACAGCAAAAGAAAGTTTCATTTACATTAGCATTCAAAAGAATCAAATACTTGGGAATAAATTTTAACAGAAACAGTGCAAAATGTACACACTGAAAACTATAAAACATCATTGAAAGAAATTAAAGATCTAAATAAATGGAAAGATATTTTCCCCAAGGCTAAAGCAAAAGTAGTTAGCATATTAATGCAAAAAGACCCATTGGAAGGCCAATGGACTTTGATATTCAGCAGGGCTGAAAATCAGCATAATATTGCCCTTCTGTGGGCTCAAAGGCTCAAAGCAATTCCCTAACTTGATAATCTTTTTACTGTTTACCAAACTTTACCTTTGATATGTCTATATGCATTGCTAAAGGGCAAATGTGTATTCAAGTAAACAAAAAGCAGATGGACCAGAAGTCGGTGTGCCTCTCCAAGAGAGAGGTCTCCACCTGGCCCCGCATGACTTCTAAATTCATATTTCTTGTATAGTATTTTCATTTGTGCATTGGCCCCTCCTTCAGATCCTGAACCCTGCTGCAAAGGTTGCGGCTTATTTTGTTTATGGATTAGAAGTTTTATTGTTGTGAAAAAGGTAATATTTCTCAAATTAATATAAAGGTTTAATGCAATCCTGCTGAAATCCCAGCTGATATTTTTGTAAAAATTGACCAACTGGTCCTAAAAAATTAATATGGAAATTCAATCAATCCAGAGCAACCAAAAGAACCTTGGGGGCGGGGGGCATCAAAGTTGGAGAACTCACATTTCCCTATTTCAAAACCTAATACAAAGCTAGAGTAATCAAAACTGTGTGGTAGTGGCATGAGGATAGACTGATGGAGGCATGAAATAGAATTGAGAGTACATACATAAACCCATATTTCTTTTTTTGTTTTTCCACTTTTCATAAGCCCAAATCTCTAAAAGCAATTAATTTTTTAAGGTTGCCAAGGCTATTTAATGGGAGCAAATATGTTCTTCAATGAAAAATGCTGGGACAGGTGGATATCCCTATGTTAAAATAAAATAAATTGGATTCTTTCCTCACACCATATGCAGAAATTAACTCAAATATGGATAAAACACCTAAATATAATAGCTAAAATTATAAAACTCTTAGGCAAAAATATAGGAACAAACCTTTAAGAACTTGATAATGGATTCTTAGATATGACACCAAAAACACAAGCAAAAAAAGAAAAAATAGATAAATTGAGTTTTAAAATGAAGAACTTTTCTGTTTCAAAGGACACTATTAAGAAAGTAAAGAGAAAACCCACAGAATGAAAGATCTAAAAATGATATATCTGATTGGGTTCTAGCATCCAGAATATATCAAGAACTCTTACAACCTGACCTTTAAAAGACAAACAACCCTATTTAAAAATGGACAAAGGCCATGAATACGTATTTCTCCAAAGATATACAAATGGCCAAAAGGCATATGAAAGGGTGCTCAATACCATTAAATATTAAAGAAATATAAATCAAATCACAATGAGATACCACTTCACACTTGGATAGCTAGAATAAAAAAGATAGATAATAACAAGTATTGTAGGTGGTATGGAGAAATTAGAACTCTCAATACATTCTTGATAGGAATGTAAAATGTTGTAGCCACTTTGGAAAACAGTTTGATAATTCTCAAAAAGTTAAGCATAGAATTGCCATAAGACTTCGCTATTCCAAGCATAGGTATGTACCCAAGAGAATTGAAAACTTGTGTCCACACAAAAAAAGTTGTATGTGAGTATTTATAGCAGCATTTTCCATATGAGCCATGAACTGGAAACAAATCAAATGTCTGTCAACTGATTAAAGAATAAACAAAATGTAATATTTCCAGACAATTAAATAGTATTACCTTCTTTCAACTTTGACCTATATTTGAAGCTTTTCAAAATAAAAATTTAAGAAAGAAGCAATTTCATCTCTCTGAACATAGATGTTGGGTTTGCTGACTTTGAACTTTACTGTAGGATCATCATACTGGATCATTTCTTTGGGGTGCCAACAATGTCAATACCATTGGAATTTTCATCCTGGGCTGAAAGATTCCCAGAGAAGACTCTGTCATTTCCTAATAGGAAGACTGCCAGCATTCTGGTTGCCCACTGGAGGAATAGGGTTGGGATTCTCAGCATTTTATCTTCAGTATGTATCAACTACAATATTGCTTTTCTGTCTTCAATTGTGCCATTTTCCCTAATCCAAAAACCCTTTCCTTTTCTTCTTTTCCCATGTTAGGGGAATAGCTGTTGACCATCTACATTAAATGTGAGAAGAGCCCTAACTGGTTTGGCTCAGTGGATAGAGTGTCAGCCTGAGGACTGAAAGGTCCCAGGTTCGATTCTGGCCAAGGGCATGTACCTTGGTTGCGGGCACATCCCAGGTGGAGGGTGTGCAGGAGGCAGCTGATTGATGTTTCTCTCTCATTGATGTTTCTAACTCTCTATCCCTCTCCCTTCCTCTCTGTAAAAAATCAATAAAATATATTTAAAAAAAATAAATGTGAGAAGAAATTTGGAGAATCTTACCATGTCTAAACTTTTTCCTTCACTATTTATCCTTATTTCCAGAATAACCTGGTGTCACCAAATTTGAAGCTTTTCTTTCTTGATCGATTAAGGTATTATGCTATAAGTCAGTCAGAGAAAGATAAATATCACATGATCTCACTCATTTGTGGATTATAATGAACAACAAATTTGAAACTTTTGGGGAATCTTCTGTGCATTACTAATATAGTCCCTGGTACACTGTAATTGCTCTGTAAATACTTACTAAAATAAATTTATTGAAGTCATTTTAGTCACTTATTAAATTGTATTTTATAATCAACCAGAACTTTATGCATGTATAAGCTTTAGTTGATATGCCTACAGATCTTCACCCACAGGTTCTACCTAAAAGCCAGGAGCAGTGATATTTGTTTTCTCTTCCTAGCTTAGGCCCCACATTAGAATCTAAGGCTCCATTATTTACTTATTTATTTCATTTTGTTAATCCTCTCCCAAAGATATTTTCCAATGATTTTTTTATTTTTACTTTATTTTTTTGCTAATTTTATTTTTATTTATTTTTAAATTTCTTTATTAAGTTATTATATATGTGTCCTTATCCCCAGATTACCCCCCTATTACCCCACAACTCATGCCCTCACCCCCCCTGTCGTCTGTGTCCATTGGTCCATTGGTTAGGCCTATATGCTTGCATATAAGTCCTTTGGTTGATCTCTCCCCTTTACCCCCACCCTCCCTACATTCCCTCTGAGGTTTGACAGTCTGATCAATGTTTCTCTGTCTCTGGATCTGTTTTTGTTCATCAGTTTATGTTGTTCATTATAGTCCAGAAATGAATGAGATTATGTGCTATTTATATTTCTCTGTCTGGCTTATTTCACTTAGCATAATATTTTCCAGTTCCACCCACGCTGTTGCAAATGGTAAGAACTCCTTTTTTACCGCAGTGTAGTATTCCATTGTGTAGATGTACCACCATTTTTATTTATTTATTTATTTATTAATTTATTTATTTTTAATTTTTAAATATATTTTATTGATATTTTACAGAGAGGAAGGGAGAGGGATAGAGAGTTAGAAACATCAGTGGGAGAGAAACATCGATCAGCTGCCTCTTGCACACCTCCTACTGGGGATGTGACCGCAACCAAGGTACATGCCCTTGGCCGGAATCGAACCTGGGACCTTTCAGTCCGCAGGCTGACGCTTTATCCACTGAGCCAAACTGGTTAGGGCATGTACCACATTTTTTAATCCACTCATCTACTGATAGGCATTAGACTGTTTCCAAATCTTAGCTATGGTGAATTGTGCCACTATGAACATAGGGATGCATATATCCTTTCTAATTGGTATTTCTAGTTTCTTGGGATATATTCCTAGAAGTGGGATCACTGGGTCAAATGGGAGTTCCATTTTTTAGTTTTTTGAGGAAACTCCAGACTGTTCTCCACAGTGGCTGCACCAGTCTGCATTCCAACCAGCAGTGTAAGAGGGTTCCTTTTTCTTCACATCCTTGCCAGCACTTGTTGTTTGTTGATTTGTTCCTGATAGCCATTCTGACAGGTGTGAGATGGTACCTCATTGTCATTTTGATTTGCATCTCTCAGATGATTAGTGACTTTGAGCATGTTTTCATATGTCTCTTGGCCTTTCTTCTGTCTTCTTTCGAAAAGTATCTATTTAGGTCCATTGCCCATTTTTTGATCAGGTTGTTTATCTTCCTTTTGTTAAGTGGTATGAGTTCCCTGTAAATGTTGGAGATTAAACCCTTATCGGTGATAGCATTGGCAAATATGCTCTCCTATGCAGTGGGCTTTCTTGTTTTGTTGATGGTTTCTTTTGCTGTGCAAAAGCCTTTTATTTTGATGTAGTCCCATTTGTTTATTTTCTCTTTAGTTTCCATTGCCCTAGGAGCAGTATCAGTGAAGAAATTGCTTCAGCGTATGTCTGAGATTTTGCTGCCTGTGGATTTCTCTAGTACTTTTATGTTTTTCCATCTAACGTGTAAGTCCTTTATCCATTTTGAGCTTATTTTTGTGTATGGGGTAAGTTGGTGGTCTAGTTTCATTTTTTTGCATTTATCTGTCCAATTTTCCCAACACCATTTATTGTAGAGACTGTTTTGACTCTATTGTATGTTCATGCCTCCTTTGTCGAAGTAGTTGGGATCTCAATACCAGATATCAAGCTGTATTACAAAGCCACTGTTCTCAAAACAGCCTGGTACTGGCACAAGAACAGACATATAGATCAATGGGATAGAATAGAGAACCCAGAAATCAACCTAAACCACTATGCTCAATTAATATTTGATTTTTTAAATATACACTGAGTGGCCAATTATTATGACCACCTGACATTTGAGGGCAAATTAGCTATAATGTCGTGCTGAAGTTGCTAGAGGGCAAGACCATTATAAATAAGGAAGCAGGTTGTTTACCACAACAGTAGAAGTGATTTTTTTCTGAAGATATGGGTATACAACACAATTTAACAGCCTTTGAATGTGGGATATATATTATTATGAGTAGCCAGATTATTATGATCACCCCATCAGTACTTCGTTAGGCCACCTTTTGCCTTCAATACTGGGGCGATTCTTCTTGGCATTGACTCCATGAGATGTTGAAAGGTGATGCGAGGAATCTGACACCATGCCTGATGAATAGGACTGTCTAATTCTGTGAGATTTGATGGTTGTGGAACCAGCTGCCTGATGGCTCTTTTAACTTCATCCCACAAATGCTCAATTGGATTGAGATCTGGTGATTGTGGGGGCCACCTAAGCAAGGTAAAGTCTCCCTCATGTTCTTGAAACCCCCCTGCAAACAGCCATCAGCCCTTCACCCAGGCTGTCCAGGAACCCCAGTGGGACCCCCCACCCTGAAGGCGGTGTGGCCAGCCTGAAAACAGCCCTCAGTCCCTTACCCAAGCTGGCCAGAGCCCCCCAGCAGGGACCCTCACCCCATGGGGGCATGGCTGGCCTACAAACCACCACAGGCCCCTTGCCCAGGGCTTCCCATGCCCCAAGGGAACCCCCACCCTGATCCGGGACAACCTTCAGGTCAAACCAGCCGGCCCCAAACCATGCACCAAGCCTCTATCTATACTAATAAAAAGGTAATATGCTAATTAGACTGGGAGACCTTCCAGGAGACCTTCTAGATCAGGGGTGGCAAACTTTTTGACTCGAGGGCCACAATGGGTTCTTAAACTGGACCAGAGGGCTGGAACAAAAGCATGGATGGAGTGTTTGTGTGAACTAATATAAATTCAAAGTAAACATCATTACATAAAAGGGTACGGTCTTTTTTTTTTTTCGTTTTATTCATTTCAAACAGGCCGGATCCGGCCCGCAGGCCATAGTTTGCCCACGGCTGTTCTAGATGTTCTTCTGGACAAAGCCACAGTGGCTGGGCCGAGGTAGAGGTGGTTTGTTGGGAGCCATTAGAGATATTGGCTTAGAGAAAGCCATCTTAAGAATTATAAGTTTCTGGTTCCTCCAGAAACTCCTAATTACCAGAAACCACCTGTGTCTTGCAAATTGGCCAGCAGTTAAAGATAAACTACCCTCACACAGCCGCTAAATCACACGTCTCCACTGATAAGCACACAGCCATCCGAAGCCTGCTAAAGCACACATCTCCGCTGATAAGCACAGCCATCAGGAGCCTAATAAATCTCTAGTAATAGGTTACTGCCCATAGACCCCTTTACCCACCCCCCGTCCCTAAAACAGTATATATCCTGCCGCTGTGAGAATAAAATTTGGAGGCTTGATCAGAACTTGTCTTGCCTCCATTCTTTCATGTCCCTTGTTTGTTTCATTCTCCTAGGGTGTCTCTTCGTTCCCCCGTTGTTGTCCCGCGGGTCAGGGCAGTGGTTAGAGGCCAAGAGGGGAGGGCAGTTGTGGGTGATCAGGCTGGTGGGGGGTGGGGCCGTTGGGGGTAAGCACACCAGCAGGGGGGCCAGTTGGGGGCAAGCAGGTCATCAGTGGGGGTCAGTTGGAGGTGATCAGGACAGCAGGCAGGGGCAGTTTTGAGTGAGCAGGCTAGCAGGGGGAAGTTGGGGGCAAGCAGGCCAGTGGCGAGGGAAGGTGGGGGTGAGCAGGCCAGCAGGGGGGGCAGTTGGGGGTGAGTAGGCTGTCAGGGGAGGCAGTTGGGGGCAAGCACACTGGCACAGGGGGAAGTTGGGGGTGATCAGGCTGGCAGAGGGGGATTTGGGGGCAAGCAGGCCTGCGGTGGGGGGCAGTTGGGAGCGAGCAGGCTGGCAGGCAGAGTGGTTAGGGGAAATCAGGCAGGCAGGCAGGCAGGTGAGCAGTTAGGAGCCAGCAGTCCTGGATTGCGAGAGGGATGTCCGACTGCAAGCTCAGAGGCCGGCAAGGCAAGGGGGGATTGTTGGAGTCCTCCATCACTGAAGCAAGCAAGCCTCATGTTAGTTTCAAGCTGCCTGGCTGCTGGCCGACATCTTGGCTGGCAGTTAATTTGCATATTGCCCTGATTAGCCAATGGGAAGGGTAGCTAGCGGTTGTACGCTAATTACCATGTTTCTCTTTTATTAGATAGGATCCCTTGAATTCTACTATATGTATACTAGAGGCCTGGTGCATGAAATTCATGCATGGGTGGGGTCCCTAAGCCTGGCCGGCAATGAGGGCTGATCAGATTCCCTGCCTCCCCCCTCCTCCTTCCCTTGCCTCCCATGCACCGCCACTATGTGGTTTCCCACCTCCCCTCCTCCCTCTTCCTCCTTCTCTTGCCACCCATGTCCGCTGCCACCCACTCCCAATTCTCCATTCCAGCCCAGGCCCAGGCCCGATCAGGCAATTGGGACCTGCTGGCCAGGGTGAGGGGATGGGGGAGGGACCCGGGAGGTTAGCCACCAACCCCAAGGATGGAGTTGGCCCTCAGCCCCCCTGGGAAAGGGGCCACATCTGCCTCCTGTTCCCCATCCCAGCTCAGGGGCCCAGCCCTGATCAGGTGATTGGAGCCTGCCAGCCGGGGGGAGGGACTGGGAGGTTGGCCTAAAGGCTCCGATGGTGATCAGGGCCTGTGGGCTGGAGGCAGCTCCTGCATTGAGTGTCTGCCCTCTGGTGGTCAGTGCGTGTCATATAGAAGATATTACTGTGTAAATCAAATACTAGTATCTTATAAAAATATGCACAAGACATTGAGATTTTGAAAGAATGGGTTACAGTATAAATAGACATTTGAAATTATTTTTGCAAACTTCAACATATCATCTTGGATTCCACCCTGGGGAATATGTACCTCTTTAGTGCACATTGGATAGGAAAGAAAAGTGTTTCCCAATTTGTGATCCAAAGACCACTCATATCAGAATCACCAGAGATATCTGTTTAAATAGTTTTGTGCCCTTCACATACTTACTTAATCAGAAACATTAAAGATGACACATTAAGATCTTCATTTTAACTAGATTCATAGGCCCAGCGAATTTTTAGGAGCATTGAAAATTTAAAAACATTAGCTTAGTGTTTCCCAAAATTGCTTGATTATAGCAAACATCAATGTGCTTGAAATGCAGATTCTTACTGGCCACCACAACACATACTGAATCTGAAATATGGAGAGAGACGTTGAAATTTTAATATTAAAAAATGCCCACAGGTGATTTTTGTTAAAAGTAAGACATTGTCATTTGCTAGGGCTAACATAACAAAATACCACAGACTGGGTATTTTGTTTAAACAACAGAAATTTTTCTCACAGTTCTGGAGGCTAGAAGTGCATGGTCAAGATGTAGGTGAGGAGGCCTCTCTTCTTGGCTTGCAGATGACCACCTTTGAGCTAGGTCCTCACATGGTCTTTCCTCTATGTGTGAATCTCTGCTGTTTCCTTATGTGTCCAAATTTCCTCTTCATATGACACCAGTCAGATGGGGTTAGGGTCCACCCTAAAGGCCTCATTTTAACTCAATCAGCTTTTTAAAGGCCCTATATCCATATAATTCACATTCAGAGGAATTTAGGATAGGGCCTCTATGTATGAATTTTGGAGGGGAATAATTAATCCCCATGACAGACACAATGACTAAATGTAATGTGGTATTCTTGGTGGGAGTCTGAAAAAGATAAAGGATATTAGGTAAAAACTAAGGAAATCTGAATAAGGCACAGCCTTTGACTAATAATGTTGTGTCAGTATTGATTCATTAATTGTAGAAAATGTATCATACTGACTTAAGATCGTAATAATCAGGGAAGCTGGGTAGGAGTCTGAGAAATTCTGATAGACATGAGTCACTACTCTGGCATTTACTAGCTATTTCTTTAATCTTTGCTTTTCTCATTTGTAAAATGAGAATACTAATGGCTCCATACATCTTTTAAGTTTTTTTAGAATTTAAAAGAATGCTGGCAATCTTCCTATTAGGGTTTCAATATACTCATAAACACTTTTCCCTATTATTAATCTCTTACATTAGTATAATACATTTGTTATCATTAATGAACCATTATTGTTATATTATTATTAAAATCCACACTTAATTCTGATTTTCTTAGCTTTAATCTAATGTCCTTTTTCTGTTCCAGGATCCTGTCTAGAATACCACTTTCATCATCTGTCTCCTTAAGCTCCTCTTGCCTGTGACAATTAGATATGGTTGTAAAAATTTTTCTGCAAATTTGCCCTTCCTCTGACACTGGTAATGTGTTGGAACTAAGCCAGCACATTCAGAGTACTTTTATAGCTTGTATAAGATACTCTGGAACATAATTTACTGTTTGGTTGATTATCAGAAATATTACAAGTTTTTTGATACACAAATCCTTGGGCCCATACATTCCTAGTAAATGATATCCCCTGGGATAGTCATTTGGGTGGGACCCAGGAATCAAATTTACTCATTCATTTATTTTCTCTTATTTTTAAAAATCTTTATGTTGAAAGTATTACATATGTCTCCTTTTTTAACCTCATTGGCCTCTTCTAGCCTGCATCCACCTCCCAGCCCAGGCCTTCACTACCCTATTGTCTGTGTCCATGGATATGCACATATGCATACAAGTTCTTTGGTTGAGCTCTACCCACCCACCTACCCACCCACCCACCCACCCCTGCCTTCCCTCCACAGTTTGCTCCATACTTCTATGTCTCTGGATCTTTTTTCTTCCTTAGTTTTTTTTTTTTTTTTGGTTCATTTAGATTCCACTTATGAGTGAGATCCTGTGATACTTGTCTTCCTCTGACTGGCTTATTTCACTTAGCATAATACTCTCCAGGTCCCTCTATGTTGTCTCAAAGATTAAGAGGTTCGTTTTTGTTTTACTGCTGCACCGTATTCCACGGTATAAATGTACCACAGTTTTTTATCCACTCATCTACTGATGGGCACCTGGGTTGTTTCTAGATCTTAGCTATTGTAAATTGTGCTGCTATGAACATAGGGGTGCATACATTCTTTCTGATTGGTGTTTTGGGTCTCTTAGGACATTTTCCTAGAAGTAGGATCACTGGGTCAAATGGCAGTTCCATATTTAATTTTTTGAAGAACTCCATACTGTTTTCCATAATGGCTTCATCAGTTTTCATTCCTACCAACAGTGTACTAGGGTTCCCTTTTCTCCACATCCTCAATAACACTTGTCTTTTGTTGATTTGTTGATGGTAGGCATTCTGACAGGTGTGAGGTGATACGTCATTGTCATTTTAGTTTTCATCTCTTTGATAATCTGTGATTTTGAGCATTTTTTCATGTCTCTTGACATCTGTATGTCCACTTTGGAGACATATCTATTTAGGTCTTTCGCCCATTTTTAAATTGAATTGTCTTTCTTTTGTTAAGTTGTATGAGTTCCTTATATATTTTGGATATTAACCCTTTATCAGATATATCATTGCCAAATATCTTTTTCCATACAGGGGGCACCCTTTTCATTTTGTTGATGGTTTCTTTTGCTGTGCAGAAGCCTTTTATTTTGATGTAGTCCCATTTGTTTGTTTTCAACTTAGTTTCCTTTGCTCTAAGGAGATGTATCCATAACCATATTGCTTTGAGATTTTTTTTTTAAATCCTCAACTGAGGATATTTTTCCATTGACATTTAGAGGGAGTGGAAGAGAGAGGGAAAGACAGAGAAATATTGATGTAAGAGAAACACAGTGACTGGTTGTCTCTTGCATGCGCCCCGATGAGGGCCCAGGCTGGGGAGAAGCCTGCAACCAAGGTATGCACCTTTGACTGGAATCAAACCTGGGACCCTTACCACCACAAGCCAAAGCTGTATCTACTAAGCCAAACCAGCTAGAGCAAGATATCTGATATTTTGCTGCCTGTGGTTTCTTCTAGGATTTTTATGGTTTCACAACATACATTTAAGTCTTATATTCTGAGTTTATTCTTGTGTATGGTGTAAGTTGGTGGTCTAGTTTCATTTCTGGCCTGTATTTGTCCAATTTTCCCAACACCATTTATTGAAGAGACTATCTGGACTCTTGTATGCTCTTGCCTCCTTTGTCAGATATTAATTGACTGTAATGGCTTGGGTCAATTTCTGGAAATTCTGTTCTGTTCCATTGAGATATATGCCTGTTCTTGTGCTAGTACCAGGTTGTTTTGATTGCAATGGAATAATTACAGTGGCTTGTTATCTGGTATTGTGATCCCTCCAACTTTGTTCTACTTTCTCAAGATTGCTGTGGCTATTTGGGGTCTTTTTTTTTGGATTCATATAATTTTTTGGAGTATATGTTCTAGATCTGTGAAATATGCCATTGGTATTTTAATAAGGATTGCATTGAATCTGTGGATTGCCTTAGGTAGTATGGACATTTTAATGATGTTAATTCTACCAATCCATGAACATGGTATATTCTTCCACTTGTTCATATCTTCCTCTATCTCTGTTTTCAATGTCCTGAAGTTTTCCCAGTACAAGTCTTTTAGCTCCTTTGGTTAAGTTTATTCTCTCAAGTATTTTAATTTTTTTTTTTGCAATGGTAAATAGGATTGTTAGTTTATCTTTCTGAAAATTCATTATTGGTGTATAAAAATGCCATTGATTTCTAGGTGATAATATTGTATCATGCCACATTTTGAAATTCCTTTATGAAATCTAATAGTTTTTTGGTGGAGCCTTTAGGGTTTTCTATGGACAATATCATGTCATCTCTATTTCATGTTCTTGCCCCCTTTGTCAGATATTATAAGAATTTTACTTCCTTGTTTCCAATTTGGCACTGTTTGTGACTGTCCCTGAATACTCTGTTTGGGGCTATCAATAATACATAGCTTGTGGCTCTCTCTGCTGGGGCTGGGTGCCTTTGGAAAGGACAAAGATGTGCACCTGGGTTTGCTTTTGCTATCCCCAGGCCCAGAAGAAGGTCAGGAAAGACTCAAAGCCCTCAGAGACCTGCCTCAGCCTGCAGTGCCATTGACACTCAGTCTTGATTAGCCTCAAGCTATCGACAACAGGGTAGGGTAAGATGTCTTCCAGCAGGGTGGGCAACTGCCTTCACGCTAGGCAAAAACCACCTGATGGCAAAGATCCACTGTAGAAAGGTGTCCTCAAGCAGAGTGAGGGAATGACTCAGCACAGGAAACTGGGCTGGCTGCCCTCCAAGCTCCAACCCCTGAACCCCCAACGCTGAGCTCTCCTCAGACAGCTACAGTCCACTCTGCCTTCCCTCTGCCAGGGCCCAAGATGAGTGGCTGCACACATAATTTTGTGTGTTGGCCCTTTAAGACAGTGCCTGCATTTCTATCTCTCCCTGGCAGACAATAACCTGACTGCTTCTCACAGCCAGATGTTATGTGGGCTGGGCTGGGGGGCCCTGCTTGGGGTTTAGATCTCAGAGTTCTCAGTGAGAAGTCCCCATAGCTGCGATATCTCTCCAGAACTTCAGCTGTTGTCTGTGGGAGCCCATCCAGCCCTTTCATGCCTCCAACTTAACTACCAGTCTCTACGCAGTCTCCACTTTCTGTCCTTGGTTATCAGCGTTCTCTCCAGCTAGTCTTCACTTGATTTTTTCAGGATGGTTTTTTCTGTATTTTAGTTGTAATTCCAGTTTGGTCCTGGGAGTGTGTCAGTGTAGCTTCTACTTCCTCTGTCCTCATTTTGAAATCTTGCTTATTTATTTAAAACAAATTTCCCTGGTGGTTGTGAGACCACTGATCCAGCATAGGTTTGTGAAAAGCATTTGAGATTCACTGTTCTGAACCATGTCAATTGTTTCTCTCATTGTTGATATATAAATGGCCAGGAGAAGTCTGCTGGAGCATGTAGACCATTTGCCTATATTGACACAAGATTCTTGTTGGCTAAACAGTGAAATTGTAATTCCTTCAACACCTATAACTGAACTTCCACCAGTAACTCCATAATAATGGATTTGTCCACATACCAAAGAAATAATGAAATATTCAAACTAACATCAGAAAGACACTTGGACTTCAAATCCTGCCTGTGCCCAATGTTATCAGACTGAAACGCTTTTTCTGTCATGCAATAATAGTATGAAATGGTAGATAAGCCCATGGCAATAAAAATTGTCCATGTGGTGAGCAGGATGTTGTAGCATAGAGCCAAGAAAATAAAATACTGTTCAGGCAAGTTTCTAAACTACTTAATGCCAGACAATATAAATTAATGAGATGTCTATCCAACTATTCACCAGGCAAAGTAAGGTACGTGTCAAACAGCTTTGGCAAGTACAAACACATAAGACAAGCTCATCTAAACCAAAGGCCTTAGGAACCTTGATCTGCAAGTCAGTCATAATCATTCCTTTTAAGGAGGTGATGTGTTTATATTTGGTTATATGGTAATTTGAATGCCAGAGTAATTCCCCAAAGTATCTAGCCAAGAAAATAATCTTCTGTGATACATTCTGCTGTAATAATTTCTCTCTATTCCTTCTTTTCCTCCCATTCTTTTCTTAGTTTCTATTTTCTTACTTAACATTCTAATGGTAATTTATGAACACTCAATTGTTAGGAGAACTTGTTAATACTGAAATATCTGTGATTGCTCCCTAGGATATTGTCATCCTTGTATCAGGAATCTTAGAAATCAAATCAATAAGGAAAATATTGATGTGTATCCATGAACTGAAAACTAATCACATTATGGAAAAGTTTTATGACTTCTCTATGCCCTATGTTTGGGTACAACTATTCATTAATTGGAGTATTTGCCTTATTTTGTAACCTATATGCTCTACTCTGTATCAAAATGAACTGTCTTTACTTGATATAGTTGTCATTTCCTTTATGAGTAGACTAGAGGCCCAGTGGGGTCCCTCTGCCTGGCCTGCAGGGCACTCTGCAAAGTTGCTGTAACTCAGCAGCTCCTGTGTTGAGTGTCTGCCCCCTGGTGGTCAGTGCATGTCATAGCTACTGGCCAGTCAGCCGGTCGCTTAGGCTTTTATATATATACTAGAGGCCCGGTACACAAAAATTTGTGCACTCAGGGGGGAGGGGGGTCCCTCAGCCTGGCCTGTGCCCTCTCGCAGTCTGGGACCCCTCGGGAGATAACGACCTGCTGGCTTAGACCTGCTCCCGGGTGGCAGAGGGCAGGCCCAATCCCTAGGTGCAGCCCCTGGTCAGACTCAGAGCAGGGCCGATTGGGGAGTTGGGGCGCCGCCCCTGTCATGCACAGAGCAGGGTGGATCGGGAGGTTGTGATGCCACCCTCAGTCACACTCAGGGTAGGGCCGATTGGGGGGTTGGGGCACTGCCCCCTGTCACACTCAAGGCAGGGTCGATGGGGAGGTTGTGGTACCACCCCTTGTCGCACACAGAGCAGGGCCCATCAGGGGGGTTGGGGCACCGCCCCCTGTCACACACAGAGCAGGGTGGATCAGGGGGTTGGGGTGCCGCACCTTGTCACACTCAGGGCAGGGCCGATGGGGAGGTTATGGCTCTACCCCGTCACACACAGAGCAGGGTTTGTGGGGGCGGGGTGGGGGGCGGGGTTGGAGCGCCGCACCTTGTCACACACAGAGCAGGGCTGATCAGGGGGTTGGGGCGCCGCACCCTGTCACACACAGAGCCGCAGGGCGATCAGGGCTTTGGGGAGCTCCCCCTATCAGGTACAGAGCAGGGCTGATCAGGGGGTTGGGGCGCCTTCCCCTGTCATGAATAGAGCAGGGCGGATAGGGAGGTTGTAGCCCCGCCCCCTGTCACACACAGAGCAGCAGGGTGATCAGGGGGTTTGGGCGCTGCCCCCTGTCACGCTGATCTCGGTGCCAGGAGGCCTCGTGGCTTCGCTGATCCCGGTGCTAGGAGGCATATTACCCTTTTACTATATAGAATAGAGGCCTGGTGCATGTGTGGGGGCCGGCTGGTTTGCCCTGAAGGGTGTCCTGGATCAGGGTGGGGGTCCCCACTGGGGTGCCTGGCCAGCCTGGGAGAGGGGATGATGGCTGTTTGCAGCTGGTCACACGTCCTTCAGGGTGGGGGTCCCCAGTGGGGTTTCTGGCCAGCCTGGGTGAGGGGCTGAGGGCTGTTTTCAAGCTGGCGGGTGATGGAAGCTCCCAACCATTCCTTTTTTCTTTTTTTTTAAATTCTGGGCCAGCTTTAGCTCTGAGGCTCCATCTCTGAGGCCTCTTCTGCTGAAAGAAGGTATCTGGTTTGTTTCGGTCCTATAATCGAAACAATGTATAACTCCAGCTCTAAGATCCTGGGCTCGCTGAAAGCAGGTTTCTGGGGTTTTGTTTAGCTTCTATATTTGTTACAATGTTTCTTAAACTGCAGGCTCAGAGGCCGGCAAGGCAGGTGGGGAACGTTGGAGTCCTCCGTCACTGAAGCAAGCAAGCCTCATGTTAGTTTCAAGCTGCCTGGCTGCCGGCCGCCATCTTGGCTGGCAGTTAATTTGCATATCTCGCTGATTAGCCAATGGGAAGGGTAGCGGTCGTACGGCTAATTACCATGTTTCTCTTTTATTAGATAGGACTAGTGGCCCGGTGCATGAAATTCATATACGGAGGAGGGTGTCCCTCAGCCCAATCTGCACCCTCTCTAATCTGGGACCCCTCGGAGGATGTCCTACTGCCAGTTTAGGCCCGACATCCCTCTTGCATTCTGGGACTGATGGCTCCTAACCACTCATCTGCTTACCTGCCTGATCACCCCTAACCACTCTGCCTGCTGGCCTGATTTCTCCCAACTGCCACCCCTGCTGGTTTGCTCGCTACCAACTGCCCCCCCCCCCCCCGGCCTGCTTGCTCCCCTGCTGGACTGCTCACCCCAACTGCCCCACTAGCTGGCCTTCTTACCCCCAACTTCCCCCCCTTGCTGGCCTGCTTGCCCCAAGTTCCCCCCATGCCGGCCTGCTTGCCCCCAACTGCCCCCCTGCTGGACTGCTCACCCCAACTGCCCCACTAGCTGGCCTTCTTACCCCCAACTTCCCCCCCTTGCTGGCCTGCTTGCCCCAAGTTCCCCCCATGCCGGCCTTCTCACCCTCAACTGCCCCCTCTTGCTGGTCTTATCACCCCCAACTGCCCCCCTGCTGGCCTGCTTTCCCCCAACTGCCACCCCCTACCAGCCTGTTCACCCCCAACTGCCCCACTTGCCAGCCTGATCACCCCAACTGCCCCCCTACTTGACTGATCACCCCCAACTGCCCCCCCACCAGCCTGCTCATCCCTAACTGAATCCCCCCTGCCAGCCAGCTCACCCCAACTGCCCCCCACTGCTGGCCTGCTTGCCCCCACTTGGCCCCCCTGCTGGCCTGCTTGCCCCCAACTGCCCTTCCCTCCCTGCCTGATCTCCCCTAACTGCCTCTGCCTCGGCCCAGCCACCATGGCTTTGTTGGAAGGATGTCTGGAAGGTCTCCTGATCTAATTAGCATATTACCTTTTATTAGTATAGATAGATTAGGCCAATGTGAGGCACTAGGTTAGTGGAGGGTGAGAGAAGGCAAGAAGACAAAATATTTTTCCCCTTTCTCTGTTTCCTTTAGTATCCCTAACAATGGCTCATTTTCATGCCTGGCTCCACCTTCCATTGCCTGGTCTCACCCTCTATGGTTTTAGTTAATGCCTTAGTTCTATGCCCTACAGCTTCTGGGCTATGATAATAGCTTCTTATTCTTTGTCATTCCCCCCATAGGGGTAGGCATGGCTTTCTGTCATTTCTAATCTGTGAGTTGTTTGGCATCCTCTTTTTTGTTTCTCAGTGTGTTCATCTAACTAACTGTCAGGTATTAATTATTTCCGAAAGACCTAGAGTGATGCCCTTTTCCTAGTTGAACTGTGTTATAGGCAAATAACCTGTCCCTTGGATAATGTTAGAAAAACAATAAAAAATTCTTTCTCTCAAGACAATTGTTAATAAAAATGAAATTCCTAACTCAATGGTTGTATAAATACAGAAATACCCACAAAAATTATATGGATAAATGGAGAAGTATGTACACAGAATAACAATATAAGAAAAAAAAATTAGCAAACAGCCTAAATATCTATCAATTGTAAAATGCTTAAATGAATTTTGGTTTAACATAATATGGAATACCATGAGGACATTAAAAAGAATGGGATTTATTTATATGTAACGATGTAAAAAGCTATATAAACTTTGTGAAGAGCAAAAAGCAAGAACAGAAATCTAGCTATTTTAAAAAAACATCTAGCCCTGGCTGAGTAATTCAGTTGGTTAGAGCATTGTCCTGATATACCAAGGTTGCAGGTTCGATTCCCGGTCAGGGCACAAACAAGAATCACCCAATGAATGCATACATAAGTGGAACAAGAAATCGATGTCCACCCCCCTCTCTCTTTCCCTTACGTTCTTTCTCTAAAATTGCTAAAATTTGCTAAAAAAAAAAAATGTAATAGTTTCGGGCCTTGATGACCATATTTCCTGTGCTGCATTGAGGCCTTCCTCTTTCTCTCCTGGTCCCAGGTGCTTCCGGAGCCTTGAGCTTCTGTGCAGATTATGGCCAAGTCCAAAACAACCAGTCTCAAAAGTGGCACAAAAACGGTGTCGAGAAACCTCAATCACAAAGATATGAATCTCTTAAGAGGGTAAACCCCAAGTTCCTGAGAACATGTACTTTGCCAAGAAGAACAAGAAGGGCTTAAAGAAAATGCAGACCAACAATGCCAAGGCCATGAATGCACATGCCAAGGCTATTAAGGCCCTCGTAGAACCCAAGGAGGTCAAGCCCAAGATCCCAATGGACAGCAGCCATTATATGATTCTGATTTAGTATTATTTGATATTTTTCTATAATAAAAAGTTAAAATATAGCTTAAATTTCTATATAAAAGAGTTTGAAATCCTTTTCATGTGGTTAAGGATTATTTGCATTTCTTTTTCTGTGAACTTTCTCTTCATATATGTTTTTCCCATTTTCCTATAGAACAGTTTTCTCAATTTTTAGAAGTTCTTTATATATGATATGTTAATCTTTCTTTGTGATATATATTGAAAATATTTTTGCCAGTTTTACATTAGCTTTTTTTTCATTTTGCTTATGGTGCTTCTTTTCGTGTATCTTTTTCACTTTTAATAAAAATTATTTTTCAATTACCTTATTGCTTTTGGATTATGAGTCAGAATTTGGAAAGTTTTCTCCAATTCCAGGTCATAGTAAAACACTCCTGTTTTCTTTTAGTATTTTCATGACTATTCTGAGGAACGGAAATAATTTCGTTTTCCCTATGGAAATTAAGTTATGTTAATATCATTTATTAACAAACCCATCTTTTCCCTCTGATTTATTTTTAATATATATATATATATATATATATATATATATATATATAGTTGACAGTATTGCAGATGTCTCCCATTCCCCCACCCCTTTATATTCCTCCACCCAGCCTTGCCTCTGATTTAAATGCTGCCTTTATCATATGCAGAATTTCCATGTGCATTTGAGTCAATATCTTGATTTTGTGTTGTTCCACCTATTTTTTATTCCTATGCTAATTTATTTTTTCTTTTTTAGAACTAAATCTTTATCATTGAAAGTATTACATATGACCCCCTTCTTTCCCCATTGTATTCCTATGCTAATTTAAAAATCTTATTATAGATACCACTATGAGTTTTATTTGTTAAGTCTACACACACATATTGCTCTTTTTTTCAGTGTATTTCTGAAATTCCTCCAAGTGTAATTTATAATGAACTTATCTATCTCAAAAATGGTTGCCTTTTGGGGTGATTAGAGAAAATGTATAGATTAAATTAGGAAGATAATATTTTATGCTCTTGAGTTCTCTTAGCATGAACAAGGTGATTCCATTTGTTTAAATTTCCTTTTATATTCTTCACAAATTTATAGTTTTTTAAATATATATTTTGGAAATTTCTCAATCATTATTCTAGCTAGAGTCTTATCTCCCATTTATCTTTTAACTAGTCAATATTTGTGCATAGCATAAAGCTTTTGATTTCTGTAGTTCAATTTTTTAAACTATCCTTGTGCTAAGTATCTATTTTTTTGTTATTAATATTAGTGACACCAACTTTCTTTCTATTAGAATTTGACAGACAAGAGTTGAATTTATAACCTTAAGTCTGAAATCTATGGGGCAGGCCAGCAACCTGTAAACTCAGGCAAGATTTCTATTACAGTCTTGAATCAGCATTCTTTCTCCTTGAGGAAACTTCAGTTTCTGATCTTAATGTATTCAAATAATTAAATGAGTCCCATACCACAGTATCAAGGGTAATCTTAATTAGTCAACTGATTGTAAATGGTAATCACTGCTACCTATGAAATACCTTTAAAGAAACATCTAGACTAGTGTTTGATCAAACAACTGGACACTGTGGCCAAATCAAGTTGACACATAAAGTTAGTCATCACAATGCACTAAAGGACATTGGGGTTGTTTCTTGTTTAGGCTATTATGAATAAAGTTGCTATGAATAATCATATACAGATTTTTGTGTGAACAAAACCAATTGCTGAGTCATATGACTAATGGATTTTGTTTTGTTTTTTTTGCCTATAATGTCTAACTGCTCCAGCACCATTTGTTGCAAAATTATCTTTCCTCCAATGAATTGCTTTGCTCTTTGTAAAAAAATCAACTGGTCATATTTTCTGGGTCTATTTCTGGTTTCTTTATTCTGTTTCATCGATTCCTATTTATCCCTCTGGGAACAGCCTGCCCCCCCCCCCCACAGCTTTATTGAAGTATAATTCAAAAATAAAATTGTATACATTTAAAGAATACCATACTTTCTAGATAACTGTAGTTATATTGTAGGCCTTAATATTGGGTTGAGTTGCCTGTACCTTTCCATATAAATTTGAGAATATGATTGTCTATATATATAAAAATCTTGCTAGGATTTTAATTGAAATTGCATTAAACTTATACATAAATTTGGGGAGAATTAATATCTTTGCTGTTTAGATTCTTTCAATCCATGAACAATGGTATGTCACTTTGTATTTATTTTGTTGTTTTTAAATTTCTTTCATCTGCATTTTGTAATTTCAGCATATAGATCCTGTCTGTATTTTGTTAAGTTTATATCTAAGTATTTCATTTTCTTTGTAGTGATTCTATATAATATTGTATATTTAATCTGAGTATTTTTATGTTTATTGCTAGTATATAGAAATGTGATTTTGTGTGTGTTGATCTTCTATCTTATGACCTTGCTGAATGCACTTATGTCCTTAAAATTTTGGGGGATAGATTTCTTGTCACCTGGAAATAGAAAAAGTTTTATTTGTTTTTCCCAGTGTATGTATTTTTATTTATTTGTATCGCCTTAATATAGTGGCTAGAACTTTCAGTACAATGTTAAATAAGAGTAGTGAAAATGGACATATTTGCTTTCTTCCCAATCTCAGAGGTATATTAGTCTTAGGGTTTTTTTGGTGTATGTTTTTTATTAATTTTATTAACTTGAAATAATTGTTTATCACAAATGAGTGTTAGATTTTGTCAAATGCTTTTTATGTGTGAATTGCATAATGTTCTATAATATTCCAGAAATATTCCCATTGCTTACAAAAACAATTCTTTTGCTTGTGGTATTGACTCATTTGGCATCATAAAACTTAAGTGTAGGACCAGAAGCTGTATTTCAGTATGAACATGTTCTATGATATCTGACAATGGAGCCATTGGGTGGTGTAGAGAAACCATTTTGAAATGTATAGTACCAGAAACTTTTCTGTGGAATATGGGTTTACTTTTAGATGTATAAAATTATAATTGGAGAAATTAGTTGTTATCAATACCTAGTTAATTCAATATTTTCTCCTGTCAGGAACATACTAGATTACACAGTATATAAGATTACAAATGCACCATATATTTGATATTTTTATTGGAATCAACAAAATATACTTATTAAAACTCCTATGCTTATGGGACACAAATGTGTAACAGTGATTTAAAAATCTGTATAAAGTTGCATATTTTATTCATCCTCACATATTGGTTCATGTCTTATATCTGATGCATCATGTCTTGATGAAGTCTGTTAGTTACAGATGAAACAGCACACAGATTGCCAGTAAGTCAGCAAAATGACCTAAAGGATCAAATGCTTCATTGACAAACTTCTACTCCTTTTTATCAATTATCAATGTATGTAGTATAAAGGTAGTTTGACTACACAATTATGAAACTCAAAACAATTTAGCAACAATTTTTATTGATACATTTATATTAAAGAGAGGAGAGAGAGAGAGAGAGAGAGAGAGAGAGAGAGAGAGAGAGAGAAATATTGATCAGTTGCCTCCTGCATGGGACCCAACCAGAGATTGAACCCACAACGTTTTGGTGCACAGGATGATGCTCCAACAAACTGAGCAACACTGGCCAGGGTAACTCGGTAGCAATTTTAAAATACTTTTATGTTGTTCTGAGTAATTAGTTTTGGCAATTCAAATAATATAAAAATTAGTCACTGTAAAATAAAACTTGAAAATCCCTAGAATATTACAGTTCATATATAAGAGACTTTATAGAGGCTTACAAATTTGATAATGGTAAAACTTACATGACATTACTAAATATGGGTTATGAAAAGAGGCCCTGGCCAGGTAGCTCAGTTGGTTAGAACATCATCCTAATACTCCAAGATTGTGGGTTTGATCCCCAATCAGGGCATATATAAGAATCAACCAATGAATGCATAAATGGGTGGAACAACAAATGGATCTCTCTCTCTCTCTTTCTCTCAAATCAATAAAAATTAAAAAGTAAAAGCACTTAAAAAAAGAAACTGAAAAGAACTTTTCTAGACTTATTATCTTTAATTCAAGATGCTTATATGTTGCATGTTGATTTTTTAAAAAATATATTTTATTGATTTTTTTTACAGAGAGGAAGGAAGAGGGATAGAGAGTTAGAAACACCAATGAGAGAGAAACATCGATCAGCTGCCTCCTGCACACTCCCTGCTGGGGATGTACCTGCAACCAAGGTACATGCCCTTGGCCAGAATCAAACCTGGGATCCTTGAGTCCGCAGGCTCACTCTATCCACTGAGCCAAACCGGTTAGGGCGCATGTTGATGTTTATAAAAAGGATGTTACTTTGTCATTTTGCCAGAAATGTTAAATTTAAGTTTTATGTTTTAAAAACTATAGCCTGAAAATTGGAGTAAGAATTCTAGGAAATATATATATTCAAGTAATTTTAGAAGGTAGATGGCTTTTGTTGAAGCACTGAAATCTCAAAAGCTATTAAGTAATGGAGATAATATCCTTGATTAGAAAATTTAAAAAATTATGTGCATTAAAAGTTCCATAAACAAATTATAATTCAAATTTAAAATTGAGAAAAATATTTGGAACACAAATAATAGACATGGGTTAACTCTCTAACAAATAAGTATAGACTTATATCTTCATAAAAAAATGAGATGCTCAAGTAACCAAAAACATTTTCCTCTCCAAATAAGAATAATTCAAATAAAACCAAAACTGAGAGAACATTTTAATTTATCACATTAGTAATAGTGGAAAGTTTGATTTTATACTGTCATGGTCACAATGTTGGCAAGTGTAAAAAGATTTTCTTGACCCTCTTTGGGTCCCTAGCTGGGTCTGAAAATTAAACTGAGAAAGACAGATTCACAGGAGAAAAACATACAAATGTATTTAATATAAGTCTTATGTGACACAGGAGCCTTATTAAGGAGATAAAGACCTCAAGAAACAGTTAGGCTGAGTATTTTTATGCTAGGTTTAATGAAGAGTGGCAGTTGCGTAGATTTATTAAGGAATATGAAGTAAGTGTAGTAAAGTGGGGGAAACTTAACAAGGCCTATTTTCTCAAATTCTTCTAGTTGTCCCTTTGTCTTCAGAGACAAGGGTGCTCTAGGTGGGGTGCGGGCAACGAGGAAGGTCAGAGTGATCTTCCTGCTTCTGCTGTTTTTCTCAAACTATTTTAACTTAAAATATTCAATATGGCAGGGTGCTATAATTTGGGGTAGTGTGTATTGAACACCATTAGAAGACATTGGAGGAACAGGTGAAATCTCTTTAGAAGATAATTAATGTCTGTCAATACATAAAATATATACATTCTATGGTTCAGAAATGTCATATCTATCTAACGATCCTCCACCTCTACTATCTCATGTATTCAACAGCCTATATAAAAGAACACTTACTGCAGAATTGTATTAGCAAGAGACTAAAAAGTCTTCAATTTACAACAGAAGGGGGGTATTTAAATACATTTTTCTGCAACTGAATAAAAAATAGCTTTGCATTTTCTGATTTTGAAGGCATTCTAAGTTACATAGTTGAGATACAAATCTTTTGGAACATAAAGTTGAGTGAAAAACTCTAAAATGCAGAATAATGACTTTTAAAAATACAAGATCCATACAGTACTGATATACATATGAAAATGCATGTCTAGAAGATTTTTCAAAGAACAAACAAGTCAACTACAATGATTATTACGTCTAAGATATTAGATTATGGAATATAGAATTAATTAGAGGAAGCTTTTTCCTTCACTGCATTTGTGTATCATAAGAATTTTCACCCAAAGCAAGTTTTATGTTCATAATCATTTTTCGAAAAGCAACAAGGGGGTTATTGCTTCAATGTACCATATAATAAGTATGGAGGGTTAATGCTTCCACTGACTACAACTTTTAAAAAAGTTAGATATTTTTCAAAATATTTTAAACTTATCATAAAATGGCGGAACATTTTACAACATGGTAGAGTAGGTAAATGGTATACTAACACAACCACATCAAAATTACAGCTAAACTACAGAACAACCATCATTCAGAACTGCCTGAAACCTAGCTGACCATAAGTCCTATAACTAAGGATAAAAACAAGAAACCACATGAAGATGGGTAAGAGGGGCAGAGACCCAAAATAGAATGGTCCCACACCCACATGTGGTGGTTAAAAATCAGGAAGGATATCTTGGTTGTGGAGGTCTCCCCTTATGAGCAAGTGGTCCAAGCCCCACACCAGGCCTTCAAGACCAGGGTTCCAATGCCAGGAAAATAATTCCTCATAACTTCTGGCTGTGAAAAGCATTGGGGATTTTAGCTAAGCGAGACAGAGGACAGCTAGAGTCCCAGACATTCCTCTTGAAGAGCACACAGACTAACTCTCTCTGAACTTCAGCACTGAGGCAGCAGCTCAAAATGCACTAGGGACATACAGGGAGGAACTGAATCATCTGGATTTAGGACAAGGGCTGGAAGGGCAGCTTTCTCTCAAACAGAAGTGCTGACAGAGGTCATTGATATGCTGCGAATCCCCCCACCCCCAGACCAAGTGGGTAGGTACCATATCTGAGTCTCCATCAATCTGATTAAGAACATTCACCCACCCTTGTGATTCCCTGAAACCCTGCCCCACCCAACTTGATGTATCACCCAAGCCATTTCCAGTGATTTCCCAGACAAACAGTCTCTTGGCTCATACTGTGAACTTTCCTAAAGCCTTTCAAAATTTCACAAACACCAAATAAGCAGTATCTAGCCTCGCATGCCCCATAACTCATGCTAAATGGCCCCAGGCTTGGCACTAGTGCAGCCAGCCTGGTTCACAATTAGACCTCTCCCAATTACCTTCATGCCTAGCACAAGTAGCAGCCATCTGCAGATCACTTTGTAGCTCAAGTGGATGGGCCCGGGCAGGACAGAGGTAGAGGTGGACTTTAGCCTGAACCTCCAGTCAGAAATGAAGAATACAATAACTGTAATGAAGACTACATTACAGGGCCTGGCTGGGTAGCTCAGATGGTTAGTGCATTGTCCTAGTATGCTAAGGTTGTGGGTTTGATCCCAGGTCAGGGCACATACAAGAAGTAACCAATGAATGCACAATAAGTGGAACAACAAATCAATGTTTTTCTGTCTGTGTCTTGCTCTCTTTCTCTCCCCTCCTCTCCCTCTCTAAAATCAATCAATCAATAAATAAAAAATTTTAAAAGAAAATTAAAAAACACATTACAGGAAATCAACAGTAGAGTAGATGAAGCAGAAGATAAAAGCAGTGATTTGGAAGCTATGAAAGCAGAAAACACCCAATCAGAACAGCAAAAAGAAAAAATAATAATAATAAAAAAAATGAGGATAGTTTAAGGAACCTCTGAGACAACTCTAAGTGTAACATTCACATCATGGAGGTGCCAGAAGGAGAAGAGAGAGCGAGCAATGAATTAAAAACATATTTGAAAATATAATGACAGAAAACTTTCCTTACCTGGAGAAGAAAAAAGATACAAGTCCAGGAAGCCCAAATAAGATGGCCCACACCAAGAGGCCCACACCAAGACATATCATAATTAAAATGCCAAATATTAAATAAAAAAAGAGAATTTTAAAAGAAGCAAGAGGAAAGCAGTTAGTTACCTACAAGGGAGTACCCATATGACTGTCAGCTGATTTCTCAATAGAAACTTTGCAGGCCAGAAGAGATTTGCATGAAATATTCACAGTGATGAAAAGCAAGGACTTACAACCAAGATTACTCTACCTAGCAAAGCTATCATTTAGAATAGAAGTTAAGATAAAGAACTGAACAGATAAGCAAAAGCTAAAGGAGTTCATCACCATCAAACTATTATTATTATTATTATTATTATTATTATTTAATCTTCACCCAAGGAATGAGTATATTTTTCCCATTGATTTTTAGAGAGAGTGGAAGGAAGAGGGGAAGGGGAGGGAGAGAGAGAAACATCAACATGAGAGCATCACATCAATTGGTTGCCTCCTGAATGTGCCCTGATCAGGGCTGTGGATGAAACCTGTAATCAAGATAGATGACCTTGACTGGGAATTAAATCTGTGACTCTTTGGTCTGCAGACCAACACTCTAACCACTGAGAAAAACTGGCCAGGGCATCACCAAACCATTATTAAAAGGAATCTTAAAGGTTCTTCTTTAAGAAGAAGAAAAATAAAATTTTAAAATGTGAATAATAAAATGGCAATAAATACATATCTATCAACAATTACTTCAAATGCAAATTAATTAAATGATCAAATTCAAAGATATATGATGGCTGAATGGATAAGAAAATAAGACCCTTAAATATGTTGTCTTCAAGAGACTCACTTCAGATTGATAGACATACACAGACTGAAAGTAAAGAAATGGAAAAGATATTTCATGAAAATGGAAAACATAAAAAAACCTGTATTAGCAATACTTATACCAGACAAAATAGACTTTAAAACAAAGACTATAACAAGAGACATAGAAGGACCCAGCAGTTCCACTTCTGGGTATTAATCTGAAGAAACACAAAACACTAAATTGAAAAGACATGCATTGCAGCATTATTTACAATAGCTAAGATATGTAAGCAGCCTAAGTGTTCATCAATAAATGAGTGGATGAAGAAGAAGTGGTCCTTATACAATGGAATACAAATTCTTCCACCATACAAAAGAATAAAATCTTGCCATCTGCAACAAGATGAATGGACCTAGAGGGTATTTCACTCATTATAATAAGTCAGAGAGAGATAAATGCCATATGAATTCATTACATGTTCAGTGTTAAAACAAAATAAATAAACAAGCAGAATAGAAACATATTCATAGATATAGAGGAAATTTTGACTATTGCCAGATGGGAGTGAGGTTGGAGGATGGGCTAAAAAGTTAAAGAGATTAATAAGAATTACAAAATGGTGGTTACAGAATAGTCATGAGGTTATAAAGCAGAGCATAAGGAATACAGTCAGTTATATATATACTAGAAGCCCTGTGCACAAAAATTTGTACACTCGGGGGGGAGGGAGGTCTCTCAGCCCAGCCTGTGCCCTCTCCCAGTCTGGGACCCCTCGGGAGATGACAACCTGCTGGCTTAGGCCTGCTCCCGGGTGGCAGAGGGCAGGCCTAATCCCTAGGTGCAGCCCCTGGTCGGGCTCAGAGCAGGGCCAATTGGGGAGTTGGGGCGCCTTCCCCTGTCATGCACAGAGCAGGGCGATCAGGAGGTTGTGATGCCACCATCAGTCACCCTCAGGGTAGGGCCGATTGGGGGGTTGGGGCACCGTCCCCTGTCACACTCAAGGCAGGATCGATGGGGAGGTTGCGGCGCCACCCCCTCTCATGCACAGAGCAGGGCCAATCAGGGGGTTGGGGCACTGCCCCCTGTCACTCACAGAGCAGGGCCCATCAGGAGAGTTGGGGCTCTGTACCCTGTCACGGACAGAGCAGGGCCAATCAGGGGGTTGGGGCACCGCACCCTGTCACACACAGAGCTGCAGGGCGATCAGGGGTTTGGAGAGCTCCCCCCTATCAGGCACAGAGCAAGGCTGATCAGGGGGTTGGGGCGCCTTCCCCTGTCACAAACAGAGCAGGGTGGATAGGGAGATTGTGGCCCCGCCCCCTGTCACACACAGAGCTGCAGGGTGATCAGGGGGTTTGGGCGCTGCCTCCTGTCACGCTGATCCTGGTGCTGGGAGACATATTACCCTTTTACTATATAGGATAGAGACCTGGTGCATGGGTGGGGGCTGGCTGGTTTGCCCTGAAGGGTGTCCTGGATCAGGGTGGGGGTCCCCACTGGGGTGCCTGGCCAGCCTGGGTGAGGGGATGATGGCTGTTTGCAGCTGGTCACACACCCTTCAGGGTGGGGGTCCCCACTGGGGTGCCTGGCCAGCCTTGGTGAGGAGATGATGGCTGTTTGCAGCTGGTCACACACCCTTCAGGGTGGGGGTCCCCACTGGGGTGCATGGCCAGTCTGGGTGAGTGGCTGAGGGCTGTTTTCAGGCTGGGGGTGACTGAAGCTCCCAACTGCTCCTTTTTTTCTTTTCTTTTTTATTCTGGGCCAGCTTTAGCTTTGAGGTTTGGCTCCAAGCTCTTAGGCTTCCGCTGCTGAAAGTAGGTTTCTGGCCTTTGCTTAAAATGTTGTGATCCTGCTGGCTGAAGCCCGGCAGACTAAAGGAGGTTTCTGGGGTTTTGTTTAGCTTCTATATTTGTTACATAGTTGCTTAGAGTTGCAGCTCAGAGGCCTGCAGCGGCAGGTGGGGAACGTTGGAGTCCTCCGTCACTGAAGCAAGCAAGCCTCATGTTCGCTTCAAGCTGCCTGGCTTCCGGCCGCCATCTTGGCTGGCAGTTAATTTGCATATTGCCCTGATTAGCCAATGGGAAGGGTAGCAGTTGTACGCCAATTACCATGTTTCTCTTTTATTAGATAGGATGAAATATGCAAATTAGGCTGGGATGCTGAAAAGGGTCACGACCAGATAGGAGGAGGTTGCGCACGCAGGTGAGGCCCAGAGTGCAGACGGAGACAGAGATGGGGGGCCAGAGAGTCACCATGATCCAGCTCAAGCCTGCCCCCTGGAGCTGGAGCAGACATGGACAGGGACAGGGGGGCTGGCCTGCAGCTTCCATGGCCGAGTATAGGCCCGGAGAGGAGATGGTGGACCCGCTTCCTGTGGAAGCAGTGTGGCTCCCTCCCGCCTCCCACAAAATTGGCACGGCTCCCTCATGGCTCCTGTGGAAGCAGCATGGCTCCTGGCGGTTCGCTGCGATTCCTGCTGACTCCCGCAGAAGGGGCAGGCAGCCTACTGTGCATGTTATCACGCGATGGGCTACTAGTATTGTAATAATTATGTATGGTAACAGATGAGTGCTAGATTTATTGGAGTGATCACTTTGTAAGTTATATAAATGTCTAATCACTGGGTTGTACACCTGAAATTAATATAATATTGTACATCCACTGTAATTTTTAAAATTATTTTAAAAATTATGGAAACAACAATTACTAAATTGACTAAAATGCAAAGAATAAAAAACTGGGTACAAGTGAACAGATTATGAAGTTACCATTTTCCCACTTGGAGCATTTGCTGATTCTGGGCATAAACAAAGGGTTGCATCTGAGAAAAGAGAAATCATTATACTTTTATTGATTACATGGAGCTTCAGTGACAAAATTGGAAATCAGAGAGACCTCAAATACACAGACAATACTTTCTTAGGATCCTGTATGTGAAGTTAAATAGTCAATCTAAAAGCATTTGAAAGGCAAAGTAAAATATCCAATCGTCTTTGTATATTTAGGAAAGAGGGACTAGGCAGTAGGAAGGGTCTACAAAATCAAAACAGAAAAGAAAGAAAAGTCCTAGAAGGAGTGGTGAATTAATACTGAGGTTGTATGGTCCCCTTTTACCTGGGAAATGTATTAAAACTGGATTCACCTAGCACTTACAAATGCAGATTGGACCTGTTTTTAGAAGGCCACTGTTGAGGGACAAAGAGATCACCAGAGATGTTGGCATTCATGTTAGGCTAGAAAGTCAAAACTGGAAATTTAAAGAGTATCAGAAACATGGCTTTATCCTTCTCAAGGCTTTTACCAAATTTTGAAGCTGAAACATTCTGAAAGGCAGAACTGAATCTCTAACAATCTTTCAGGCTGAGGTGACAAAACTCTACCAAAATTTCACTGAAAGCAGTGGAAGGAATCACTGGTGATATAGAGGTAAATAACCTTACAAAAACTCAAAATCAGCAAAAAGAAGATTGTCATGATCATCCCCTATAACCAGCCATCCCATACTCTTATTAGAACCATCTGTGGTGGAAGATAGCATTGTTTGAAGGTGGGTTTTTTTTAGATTTTTTTTTAAAAAAAATGATTTTAGAAAGAGAGGAAGGGAAAGGAGAGAGAGAAATATCAATATGAAAGAGAAAAACATCAATTGGCTGCCTCCTGCACACCCTCTACTGGGGACCAAACCCGCAGCCTGGGCATGTGCCCTGACCGGGAATCAAATTAGCAACCTTTTGGTGCATGGAATGATGTTTATCCAACTGAACCACACTGGCCAGGGTTGTTTGAAGTTTTCCTGATTCTTTAATTCACAATGTGGGACATACAATAAAAATTATGAGACATATAAAGAGAAAAAATGATGTGACAGGTAGTCAAGAGAAAAAAACACACAGGTATAAAGCACCCTTCAAGTGATAAAGATATTGAAGTTAGTAGATAATACTTTAAAATAGCTATGATTAAAACTTTTAATGTAATAGAGAATGAACAAATGGATAAATGACTGAATTGTTTTATCTTAGAATTGCAATCTATAAAAATAATTAAATAGGCATTTTGGAACTGACAAATATTTGAAATTAATAACTTAATGGATGAGTTTAATAGCAGTGGATGTAAATTTCAGAAATAGCTAAATAGAAGCTAGGTCAATAGAAAGTACAAAAACTGAAGGTTAGAGAGGAAAATAAAATGGGTAAAAATAAATGACAGTTTAAGAGACATGTAGAACATGTTAAAAAGGTTGAGCATATGAGTAATTAGGACCCCAGCAGTAGAGAAGAGAGATAATGCAGAAGCAATATTCAAAAGGGTATGGCCAATGACTTTTAAAGTTGATGAAAGGTATCAATCTACTCATTTAAGACATTCAGGAAACACCAAGCAAGATATGCACAAAGGAAACCACATCAAGATACATCATAAACTTCTGAAAAATTAAAGATAAATAAAACCTGAGAGGACTTATCACAAGCAGGTCAGAATTAAACCAATCACAATAAAAACAACAACCAATCATTAAAGGGAATACCTTTGCTGCTGGAAACAATAAATATATTGTAGGAAAGGAAAACTTTTTTCTCTACCCTTCTATGTTCTCTTGACTGGTCTAATAATTAAATTGACTTAAGACAGACTGAAAGGAGAAAAAAAATACAAATTTAATTACATATGATGTATGGGAGCCTCACATAGACATGAGAAGTCCAAAGACAATCAGGCAATTGAGGCTTATATGCCCTTCTGAGCTAAGGAGAAGGGCAAAAGGATCTGGGGCATAAAATGGAAGGAAGACAAAGAGATGGGATGAGCAAATGTTAGGTAAACAAATATTTGCCACGCCATGCAGAGAGAATGAGACACAAAGAAGGATTTGAACAAACAAGCTCTGCCAGCCCCCTGCAGCTGACCACGCCTAGCCCACCTAGCCCATACTTTTATTGTGTCTCTGCTGACAGCTCTTCTCCTGGACCAGGCCCTCTATCTAAATTCTGAATAAGGGGAAGGTAAATGACTTCCTGAGTCTTTTGGGCCTTGATTGTCTTCAGCTGAAAATATAGTAGTCCCACCTTCTCCATGGAAGGTATGTTCCAAGGACCCCTGCCCCCTCAAGTGGATGCCTGAAACCATGAATAGTCCCAAATCTTAAACTTCTGAAAAATTAAAGAAAAATTAATACTACATTTTTTCCCTATACATATATACACACTAGAGGCCCAGCACGCATGAAATCGTGCACGAAATCGTGCACGGTTAGGGTCTCTAGGCCATCTTTTGCCCGCTTGCCAGTCCCCCCGCCACCCTTTGTTCTCCGTGGTTCCCCAATGGCAGCATGGCTCTGGTTCCCCAGAGCCTATGGGCCAGGGGGAGAGACCAAGGGGTCGCTGTTCCGCCCTCTCCCCACCCTGCTGCCACTAACCTGGGTTCACCATGGTTCCCCGTTCGCCAAGCTGTGATTGGAGCCTGAGGGCTGGGGGAGGGACCAAGAGGTCGACCATTCTGTCTGGCTGGCCAGTCCCACCCTGCTGCCACTCACCTCAGTTCCCTGTGGTTCCCTGATCACAGCATGGCTCTGGTTCCCTGGAGCCTGTGGTTGGGGGGAGGGACCAAGAAGTCGCTGTTCTACCCACTCGCCAGTCCTGACCCACTGCTCCGTTCACTGTCATTCCCCGTTTTCCATGCTGTGATTGGAGACTGCGGGCTGGGGGGAAGGGACCGAGAGGTGCTCAATGCACCTTGTGGTGACTGGTCGAATGGTAGTTTCGGTCATCACAGTCACTGCCTTTTTATATACAGTGTTATGGCTTCCCGTTGGCATATCCTAACTGCTAGCATCACTACTCTTGCCCCTTGTGGTCATTATTAAGTTAAATAAAGGTTACTTAAACACAAGCACTGCAATACCACAATAGTCAATCTGATAACCTAGTCCTAGATGGCTACTACATGACTAATAGGCGGGTATAGTATATAGCATGGATATGCTGACTATGTTCAAGGTGGGACAGAGCAGGATGGTGCTAGATTTCATCATATTACTCTGAAGAGGCGTGCTGGGCCTCTAGTGTGTATATATGTATAGGGAAAAAATGTAGTATTAATTTTTCTTTAATTTTTCAGAAGTTTAAGATTTGGGACTATCCATGGTTTCAGGCATCCACTTGAGGGGGCGGGGGTCCTTGGAACATACCTGCCATGGAGAAGGTGGGGCTACTATATTTTCAGCTGAAATATTCTAAAACTTATTTTTAGAATTTTTTAGTTTATATTTTTGGATTATGGTTGACCACAGGTAAATAAAACCTCAGGAAGCAAAAATGTGGATAAGGGGGAACAATTGTAATCTGCATAACAAAGTGACACATTTTGGAGCAGCTTGTCCTATACTCCTCCAAGACAGAGTAACTGAACAACACAATTCAGAATTTGACATAATTTATTACCCATATTTATTAGCTTCCTATTGTTGCTATAAAAAACTACTGCAAACTTAGTGGCTTAAAACAGCACAAATGTCTTCTCTTACAATTCTGAGGTCAAAAGTTTAAAATCAGTCTCACTGGGCTGATGTCTGTGTGTCAGCAGGGCTGGTTCCTTCTGCGGGCTTTGCGGGGAGTGTATTAGTCAGGGTTCTCCAGAGAAACAAAACTGATAAGAGCTATGTCTATCTACTTACTTATCTGTTGATGTAAGAATGTCCAAATCTTTAGATAACTGTCATGAGTTTACGTGAGCCATACTGATGACATGCAAGGAAGCAAGATCACAAATGCTTCTGAGAATGACATTTCTGCAGTTTCTTTTACACATTTAGAATTAAGGAAAGGACACAAGGAAGATTACATGAAAGTGGGAGAAAGCAAGATTGGGAAATGTCTATGTTTGAATTATATGATAGTTAAGATTATGTGCTCCTTTGAAGTCTGGTTAGGCTACAAAGAAGGGAGTATAAGGAAGACTACATGAAATCTATAAGTGGTAGACTAAGGAGGTAAGAGAAAGCAAGGTGTGGGCATCTCTATGATCCTATCTAATAAAAGAGAAACATGGTAATTAGTGTACGACGGCTACCCTTCCCATTGGCTAATCAGGGCGATATGCAAATTAACTGTCAGCCAAGATGGTGGTTAACCGCCAACAAAGATGGCGGCTAATTTGCATATCCTGCAATGATGGAGGCGAAAGGGGAAGAATGGAAAAATGGTGATCGGAAACCCAGGCGCAGGCAAGAGATGGGGGCGGGCAAAGGTGGTCATCAGAAAGCCAGGCTGGCCTGTGGCTTCATGATCCCTGCGGCATTGGGGCTAGCAGGAGCCCGGGTGCAGGCCACGTGATCCCCAAGGCAATTGGGGCAAGGGGGAGCCCAGGCACAGGCTGGCCGCGTGATCCCCGGGCAATCAGGGCGAGCGGGAGCCCAGATGCAGGCCTGCCGCGTGATCCCTGGGGCGGTCAGGGCAAGCGGTTCCTGGGCACAGGCCGGCTGCGTGATCCCCGCGGCAATCGGGGTGAGTGGGAGCCCAGGCACAGGCTGGCCGTGTGATCCCCGCGGCATTCGGGGCTAGCGGGAGCCCTGCGTGATCCCCGAGGCAATTGGGAGAGAGGGAGCCTGGAGGCAGGCCCGCTGCGTGATCCCCACAGCAATTGGGGCAAGCCGGAGCCCAGGCACCCCAGCACTTGACATGCAAAGGTCGGGGATGAAATGGCTTTTCCCAACCACATCTGCAAATATCCTGGAGAAGGCATCACTGAAGAGTTCACAACTCCCTTACTTGGCAAGGAAGAAAAAATTTGGCAACAGAAACAATCACTTACATCAAACTTAAGGTCCGTCTGGGTAAAAAAGAATATTTCCAACGTAAAGTAGGGAGCAGGCAAAAATAATAGGTTCTCATGACTTCCACTGAAGATTGAGCATATGACAGAGTCAAAATGAACATACAAATTAAAACAGACAGTGGACATTCAGATGACCCGAATCAACTATCACTGTTTGTGCCAATAGCAGCAATGCTTATGTGATAATGTAGTTTAACAAACATACAAAACAAGTCACATGATAAGAGAGGTTCGGCTTCTAAAGTAAATTGAATATGTTCTTTAAAAATTCTCATGTCCTCCCCTCTGACTATAATTCTTAATTTTCCAATCAGAAAATTACCCCAGGTGATCCAGTAACATGTAGAACTTCAGTAACCTAACTTACTTAAAAAAAACCAAATACCCCAACCATTTTTAAAATATTTAAATTGATATGTTAGGGTTAAAATTATAGAAGATATTTAGATCCAAATATATTTTCTGAATAGAAAATATTTCAGTTTTTGATTTCAAAAAAATAAACATAAAAAATATATGTGACACATTTTCCCAAGGAACTCTGAATTAGTACCTTTCCCTCTAACTTTTTTCAAATTAAGAGAACCTATGGAGTTCCCTATACTGCACAAGTTTTAATGAAAGAAAATAAGACTTTCTAAGAGCATCAAATACGTTTTCTTATTTACAAACATATACTCTTCTCTCTCTCTCTTTAAAATATATTCTTACTGATTCAGAGAGGAAGGGAGAGGGAGAGAGATAGAAACATCAATGATGAGAGAGAATCATTGATTGGCTGCCTCCTACACACCCCTGTACTGGGTATCAAACCCACAACCTGGGCATGTGGCCTGACCTGGAATCAAACTGTGACTTCAGGTTCATAGGTCGATGCTAAAACACTGAGTCACACCCGCTGGGCTTAATTCTTATTTATAAATTAATTCTAAGGACATATATAGCTTGAAAAGCTTTGGAAGCAGTTTCAAAAAACAAACAAACTATCTTTTAAGTAACAAGAAAAAAGTTATAGAAGAAAGTTTAAATTAAAAGAAAAAGATTGTTTTAATTTATTCAAGAGTGGGAACATCCTCCATGAAAATGTGTACCTTGACTGTGGATAGCTGGGTGCCCTTATCACACCTTAGAAATTCAAATGCTTTTTACAATGACAAGAAATAGAGAGTTTCATCTCATTTCTCTCCCAGGGTAGATGTCTGTCAACAGAAGGTGGACATCAATAAAAGGCGGGGCTTGCACAATCAATCCAGAAAGTCAGCAATCTATGAATAATCCAGAACTGAGTATTTATCTCCTCTGCCACACAACCTCCCTCCCAGCCAGTGAGCAAGATAATTACTCTCAAGTCAAGCTAAGTGTCCCCCAGTCACAGAGGCCCAATGCTGACATACAAAGCATACAAATAATTCTCACTCTGGCATAAAAGTGACAACTTTCTTGGAAGAAAAGCAGATACTGTAAATTTCTCAAAGTCTTCCTAAAACATTTTTTATAGTAATTTTTACTTCTTTAGAAAAAATGCATACATGGCAAACCATCTGTAATAAAAGGCCCATTCTATAAAATTTTACCTGGTCCTACTCATACCTGCAATCATAATCATATTTACAGACAAATGTATCTATACTAATAAAAGAGTAATATGCTAATTAGACTGGAAGACCTTCCAGGAGACCTTCCAGATGTTCTTCTGAACAAAGCCATGGTGGCAGGGCCGAGGTAGAGGCGGTTAGAGGTCAAGAGGGGAGGGCAGTTGTGGGTGATCAGGCTGGTGGGGGGTGGGGCCATTGGGGGTAAGCAGACCAGCAGGGGTGGCAGTTGGGGGCAAGAAGGCCATTAGTGGGGGTCAGTTGGAGGTGATCAGGATAGCAGGGGGGCAGTTTGGAGTGAGCAGGCCAGCAGGGTGACGGTTGGGGATGAGCAGGCCAGTGGGGAAGGAAAGTAGGGGCTAGCAGGCCAGCGGGGGTGGGGGGAGTTGGGGGTGATTAGGCTGGCGGGGGGGCATTTGGGGGCAAGCAGGCCAGCAGCGAGGGGGCAGTTGGGGGCGAGCAGGCAGGCAGGCGGTGTGGTTAGAGGCAATCAGGCAGGCAGGCAGGCAGGTGAGCAGTTAGGAGCCAACATTCCTGGATTATGAGAGGGATGTTCGACTGCTGATTTAGGCCCGATCCTTGAAAACTGGCAGGACATTTTTCCAGGGGTCCCAAATTGGAGAGGGTGCAAGCCAGGCTGAGGAACACACCCTCCCCTGTGCACGAATTTTGTGCACCGGGCCACTAGTCCTATATAATAAAAGGCTAATATGCAAATTCTCCCCTTGGGAGTTCAACCAACTGGGAGTTTGACCACTTGCTGTGATGGGCGCTGACCACCGGGGGGCAGTGCAGAATGAAGGAAGGCCTCAGCAGGCAGCCGGAAGCCTGCAGCCAGGGGAAGGAAGGCCCTGATAGGCCCTGATTGCTGGCCAAGCGTAGGGACCCTACCCATGCACGAATTTTGTGCACCGGGCCTCTAGTTGGATATACAGTAGAGAGGAGAGGTAAATACTTTTACATTGATGGTTATAGGATAGTTAACATTTAACACTTACAATAAATAAGGATGGTATATAGGCAACATGATCATATGCTCCTTTGAGGGTCATTACTCCTCTGCCTCTGAGAGGTCTGGAAAAGATAATTACTCTGGCTGGTATTTCAAAGGTATGTTAGCCTTGATGCACAAGAACAATGAACAGAACTTGCTTAAGACAAAGATTAACCCTTTACTAAGGAGTTATATGCCTGAGGTGTAACTACCCACCATGACCTGCACAGTTAGGAATTTATGATCAGATCACCCTGTGAGGTTACATTTGGTTACTGAGCTTGTCAGATTTATTACATACCCCCCTTTTTCCATTCACACTATGGTCTACTTCTCTCTGATCTACCACCTCTTTTTTCTTCCTTCCTTCCTTCCTCCATTCCTTCCTTCCTTCCTTCCTTCCTTCCTTCCTTCCTTCCTCCCTCCCTCCCTCCTTTCTTTCTCTTTCTCTTTCTTTCTTTCTTTCTTTCTTTCTTTCTTTCTTTCTTTCTTTCTTTCTTTCTTTCTTTCTTTCTTTCTTTTTCTTTCTTTCTCTTCTTTTGTTTATCTTCCACCAAGGATACCTTTTCCATTTATTTTTAGAGAGTGGAAGGGAGGGGTAGAGACAGAGAGAGACACATCGATTGGTTGCCTCCTGCATGCGCCCCAACTGGAACCAGGGTTTGAGCCTGCAACTGAGGTACATGCCCTTGAACAGAATTGAACCTTCAACTCTGCAGTCCGAGGGCCTATACTCTAACCACTGAGCAACTGGATAGGGCTCTCCCATTTCTTTTGTTGCTACTAGTTTCATTGAGGTATCAGTCTTCTCAACTGCTGGATACTAACAAAAGACTTATGTGTAAACTCAGCAACTTGGACTAGTAAATAATATTTAATATGCTATTTTCTATTCTTCTTTAATCACTTAAGGGGAAATAGTGTACATTGGGGGGGGGGGGAAGAAGAGCTATTGGTTGAATTGTAGGAGATAAATGAGCCAAGATTTTCCAAAATTGAACCAAAAGGTGTTTTTTATAAAATGAAGGATCAGTGTCTTTTCTTTGAGGCTGTATCTTCGTAAGACAGCCTCTGGCCTATGGTATCATTTTGGAAGACTCGGAGGAGGGACTGAGAAGGTGTATAGATATGAGTGTGTACATCTCAGCTGCTTTTAGTAGAGGTACTTTTAAGGCACGTGGCTCCTATCCCACTTGTTAAAGATGACACATTCTTGGGGTACCATTTTTTAATTGGAGCATTAAAATGGGAGCACCCAGAAGCATCTGGGTGGTTTACTTTGTTTTAAAACCCCTGTAGCAATGATAGTGTAAAAACAACAGTCTAAGTTTTCCCCTGGATAAGAGGTCCAGACTGTCATGAAGCTCGATGAACAACATGGGTTGTGGTTTGTCCAGAAGTTTCCAAACTCACTGTGGTGTTATCTTTGGATTCATTATGTGCTTGAGTGCATTGTGGTTTTTTTTATTTATTTTTATTTTTATTGATTTCAGAGAGGAAGGGAGAGGGCGGGGAGATAGAAACATCAATGATGAGAGAGATTCATTGATTGGCTGCCTCCTGTATGCCTCCTACTGTGGATCCACCCTGAAACTCAGGCATGTGCCCTGACTGGGAATCGAATCCAGGACCTCTTGGTCCGTAGGACAACGCTCAATCCACTGAGCCATGCTGGCCGGGCAATGCATTGTTTACAGAGCATCCATTCCAAATAACACAGATACTTATTGTAAGTGTATACTTCAATAATTTTGGGGAGATTGATAGAGCTGTGCTAACATCACTACAACCCAGTTTTAGAACATTTTCATTACCCCAAAAACTTCCCTCATGACCGTTTGCAATGAATCTCCATTTGTACTACCAGCCCGGATATATAGATTATGCATCAATAAAAGTGTCAAAAATAATCTGAATAAAATATTCTCATGTATTGCTTCCTGAAATATTGCTTGAAATTATTGTCAAAAATTAAAATATTTTTATAATAAAAAATTATAACTACAAGAAAGAAGAAAGGAGTGAGCATTTGAGGACAAGTGCTTAATGGTAGGGTGGACACCTTGAAACTGGAGTAGGTCCACACTTCAAAGGTTTACTGGGAACCCACACCCTTGAACTTAAATGCCTGCAAAGTTCTCCTTAAAACTGAACATTGGAGGTGTCAAATTACATGAGTGTCCAGGAGCAGCTTTTATGTGATTATTGCCAGTTCTGTAAACAAATGTCCTAGTAGGTTTTGGAATTGAATGTCTCTCTTGCTTTTTTTGTTCTCTTTTCTCTCTCCCTCTCCCTTCAATGTTGATGAGAGAGTCACTGATCAGCTGCCTTCTGCACGCCCCACACTGAGGATCAAGCCAGCAACCTGGGCATGTGCCCTGACCGGGAATCAAACTGTGACCTCCTGGTTCATAGGTCGATGCTCTACCATTGAACCACACCAGCCGGGCCTGTTGTTGTCTTTTGAACTTTGTGTTGATCACCTCTGTCAGATTCTCCTACACAGAAAGAATACTCCAACTGGGAGGAATTCATCTTGGTCTGGGCATAAAAACCACATAGTTAATTTATGAATTAAATATTTAAATAAGGTTTTCGCCTTTTTGGCTAGTAAAATTAAACTTTGCCATGGCCTTGATGTTTGGGTCAAATTCATATTTTGAAATTTTAATGCTCCATGTGACAGTATTAAGAGGTAGGCCTCTGGGAGATGCTTACGCATGAGGAGGAGCCCTCAGAAATGGGTTAGTGCCCTTATCAGGAAGGCGCTAGAGAGTCCCGTTGTGCCTTCCACCATGTGAGGACATGACAAGACAAGTAGGCTGCAATCCGGCAGATGCCTTCACCAGAATGCAACCATGCTAACATTATGATCATGGACTACCCAGCCTTCAGAATGGTGAGAAACACATTTCTGTCGTTTATAAGCCACCCAGTGTGTGGTGTTTTGTTGTGGCAGTCTGAGTGGACCAAGACACTGACGAAATTGTAATTGTATTTTCTTTTATGTTGGAGCTTCATCAGCAACATAATCTTCATCACCATAAATGTTTCAAGTATCCCTTTCATCTTAAGTATAAACAAGTCACTTCTGTCTGAAAGCAGGGTCTTTGTCACTATTGATCTCATGTTAGTTGCTGTTTGTTCCAATCTTGTCCTTCTTTCCAACCTGTTCAAGGAAGGGCTCTTTCATGATGGGGATTCATAGTGGATTATACATGGCCATTCTTATTAATTTCAGTGGCAGGAGTGAAGGAATCTACTTCCTTACCCCATTATGAAGTGGTCATACTTAGAAAGATGCTCTTCGGAGTGGGTTATGATTTCTGCTCTAGGAAATCAGTTTTGCCTGTGGGACTCTAAGAAGGACTTGTATGGTATATTGGGAATAGCACAGACTTAGAAACCAGATAGTTCCACCTCTGCTCTTTCTAGCATAGTGACTTAGGCGAAGACCCATTGCCTCTTTGATTCTCAATTTCCACAATAGCAAAGTGGAAACTTTAAATATACTAACATATCTACAAAAAACAAAGCATGTTTGTTTGGCACATTGTCAGTGCTCAATAAATGATTATTATAATAAAATTAATAATACCCAGATAGTGTGTAGGGAGTAGGTCACTTGAAGCTGTTTTGAGTGTGACGTTTTAAGACAGAGAAGTAAAAAAGGAGCAATCATATTTTTCTTTCTGTGTTTTCCAGTCCAGCTTAGGATGTTAACAAACAAACAAACAAAACAGGATTTTTCAGAATAAAGCAAAAGTAATTAATGCTAGAGCTTGAACTTAGAAGTAGGCTTAGAAGTAAGTTTAGAGTTAGCTCTAAGGAGGGTTAAAAGCAGGGGAATAATTGGAGTTAATGATAAGGAAGGGTAAAGTTTGAATAATGTTATAGTTTACAGAAAGGGAGGATCATAGTGATAATGTTAGAATTTAGAGACAAGAGTTAGGGTTAGAATTAATTATAAAGTTAAGTGCAGGGACTGGATTAGATATAGAGATAGTTTTAAGGATATAGTTAAGGATATAAATAATGCTATAGAAAAGGTGTGAGGATATGGATATATTTAGAATTAAATTAAAAATTAGCAGTAGTGGGAGAAATTAAATGTAGTGGGAGAAATACGTTCACTAAGTGCACTTCCCTTTGCTACGTGGAAGCACGTGTGAGGATGAGGCCTCTATCACCATTTTTCCCAGAGTAATTATGGTGAGCACAGGTTTGCTGACAACAAAATGAGCATTTGTTTTTGTTAAGGCACTGAGACTTTGGGATTGGTTTTTATTACAGCTTAGCCTAAGCTATCCTGATGGATTCAGAAATCTAAGAGTCCTAGCAAGCTGTTGATTGAGAATACCTTTAATAAGAAGACAGACTATATATAAAAACATGTCTTTTCCTTCTCCTCCCTTTCTCTTGATTTTGGCTTAAGTGACAGCCAGCCAGGTTGTTTCATGTTATTTATGCAGGTGGTAGACCAGGTGGTGACTATCTCCTACCCAATAAACATACTGTTTGTTATAGATGCTATACTGTCCTGCCAAGATCCGACCTTCAGGGCTGAAGGGCTTGGTTCTCTGATGCTGGGCTGACTGTGGACCGACAGCTTTCCACAATCAGCCCCGTTTGGGAGCTGCATCTTTGGAAGAGTGTGAACCAGCATAATGTCATACATCTCTCTTGGGACCAGTGGAGGTATAGAGGTCTGGTCGCCCCACTTCAACTTGGGATGACTCTGAATTTTGGCAACATTAAAAGATAATATAGCCGAGACCGGTTTGGCTCAGTGGATGGAGCGTCGGCCTGCGGACTGAGAGGTCCCGGGTTCGATTCCGGTCGAGGGCATGTACTTGGGTTGCGGGCACATCCCCAGTGGGAGATGTGCAGGAGGCAGCTGATCGATGTTTCTCTCTCATCGATGTTTCTGACTCTCTGTCTCTCTCTCCCTTCTTCTCTGTGAAAAATCAATAAAATATTTAAAAAGATAATATAAGGCCCACAGATGCTGATGCTCATTATACCATTATATCCTAGATTCAAAGTTCCTGGGAGTCAGCTAAGTGTTTTGTTGTTGACACCCCTTCATTGTCTTTCCCCTGGCATTGTAGTCTTTGAGTACATGCAGAATTAGTCATGAAGGGTGATATTTTCTAGTTGTGTTTGCCTTTGTGAATTTCTTTTACAAAATTCAATTTAAGTTTCAAAGAAAATGAAGTGAAATGGTATATTTCTCCGGTACAGATTGAATAAGCCCTTATTGTAACTGCGTCACGGTCCAACGCCTCCCTCTGCCCAGTCCCACTTCCTGCCCTTTCCTGGTACATAAGGATCCCAAGGTCACTTCCCAATAAACATCCTGCACACTTATCTCCATCTCAGAGTTTACATTCTGGGGAACCCAACCTATCTCTTAGAACCATTTGTTTATAGGTATGCTATAGGTCACATACTGGTTGAGAACCACTATGATGCCACCTACTTTTGTTGGCATTGCCTATACCAGTGGTTCTCAACCTTCTGGCCCTTTGAATACAGTTCCTCATGTTGTGACCCAACCATAAAATTATTTTCATTGCTACTTCATAACTGTAATGTTGCTACTGTTATGAATCGTCATGTAAATATCTGATATGCAGGATGGTCTTAGGCGACCCCTGTGAAAGGGTCCTTTGATCGCCAAAGGGGTCGCGACCCACAGGTTGAGAACCACCGGCTTATACAAATATCTCTTTCTAACATATTTGGCTCTGTGGGTAATATGTTAACACATGCTTAGGGAGGATGTACAGAGAGAAATGAGCCTCAACCTTGCAGATTGCATTGGCCTAAGCGTGAGCTGAGGAACTGTGTGTTTCTGCAGTTGGCAGAGACTGTCACTTGATAACAGGAAGCATCTTTCTGTCTTCAAACTACGAAGAAGTTCCAAGGCTGTGGAATGAGGCACTTCAGCCTTCCCTTGACCACTTTCCTTTCCAATAGTAGTAACCACTCCAATTCTTTACCTTCAGAAATTTCACCATCTTCCCATTGCTTCGCTGTTGGGGGAGAGTAGCCCCTAGCTTCAATAGTACAAGATATTTCTGACCATGGGCAGCAGTGACCTGTTGTTTCAAGTGTCAGTTCAACCTTTATTTCTTCACCTACTCCTAGGATTCAACCTAGTCATAGTGGCAAAGGAATAAGGCTCTCCTGCTTTCTTCTCAGAGAACTGAAGTCACACCAATATCACCTAGGCACCCCCAGCATCAAGAAGGTATATGTGTATTTTGTCATCCCTGGCTCCGGGTATGAAGGAACCGAGCAGCTTAGTATGGTTGTCCTGATGATTGCGGAGATATCCAAAGCCATTTGGGATGGAGGTAAGTTAAGGTGATTGTGCTACAGTGCATGACTGAAGAGCAGGGAATTGTAAGGCCCATTTGGGCAACACTAAAAGATAATACAAGGCCCACAGGTACCGATGCTCAATCTGTATCTGTTGAATGTATAGTGAGCACTAACTATTGGGGATAAAACCGTCCATAAGATAGACATGGTCCTTCCTGTTCTCGAGGAGCTTAGAGTCTGGTGGGAATAAGGTAGCAATGACACTTATAACAAGGACAGCACGTGTGCCACCCAGGTCCCTGCTCAGGTGAAGGAAGGTAGGATAATTTGGTAGTTCAGTTATTCTGCTCATGAATAATCAGTGATATTGTTTTAATATTGTTTTTGTGGTTTACACATCTTAATTGTCTTTCTTCCGGTGGTGTAGTCTTTGAGTACATGCAGAATTAATCAGAAGAGCAGCATTTTCTGGCTGTGTCAACTTATTTGAAAAGAAAATGAAGCGAAGTGATATATTTCCCCCCTCAAATGATGCAGGTGGAATAAAGACACATGACACACCAGTCAACGTTTAATAAATTTAATAAATTAATGGGAAGTATCACAAACACCTGGAGCGGGGAAATGCAGGAACCAAGAATAAAACAACACTTTGCCACCACTCACAACAAGTACCATATGATGGAGAAGTTTTACAGGAAATAATAAAGGCAGTCTGTTGCATGTTTCTTAACAGATATACATATATAATAGTTCATCAAAATGATTTGTTTGACAGTAAATTCACCACGTTCACAGTTATCACATGGACTTTTTAAAACACTTATAAAAGTTTGTAGATTTAACCTTGAACTGTAAGATTTATATCCAAATAAGTATATTTGTTTCATACTAAACTGCACAGAACTTACGAATAGCACACAATTTGAGAATAATTGCTGTGTTGGGTACTATGAAGTACTACTACTTGATGACATAAGAATTATTAACAAATGTGCTATAAGCTATTATCATTCCACTTATTGCCAGTGCTTTTGAACATTGTGGTTTATATTTTATTTCTGTGTAAAACATGTGCTATGAGCTTGCCCTGATAGTTAAGAAATCAGATGTTTCCAATTTTCTCTAATACTCAAAATACTTCAGATCTGAATGTGTGGTCTTTATAAGGACTGCTGACAGGTTTTCCTCAGTCCTTTGATATCACCTACTCTGCCCTACATTAATACAAATTGATGGATTCATGCAACATACATGGCATACATGCAGGACACCCTCTGTATGTGCACAACTCATGCACGATGCATGCTGTTTCTTCAGACATTTAATTTCAGTAAGAATTAGATCATCTCATTCAATTTCATATAATTGTTTTAACATGCAGTTCGACAGAGCTAACAGGCAGGTAGGCTTTACTTCCAGGTTAGATTTGGGCATGCTCAAGGAATTGACTGACATTTGGCAGTGTTGTGAATCAAGTAGAGGCTGTATGAGTTTCCTCAAGTACAGCAGCTCTCCCACTGCCCCTGTGGCAGACTGTTGGATTTTTCTATGCTGTGTGTTGAGGACACAGATCAGGGGTCTTAGAAATTCAGATTCTGCCTTCACCAATTTCAGGATACTGAGAGGCACACCTTAATGTAAGTAACTGTCAGGTATAAGAAATAGCATCATGAATTCTTCAGAAATTGTTCCACAGTTGTGTGAGATGGACACACATGGAAATACAGTTACTGGACACATTGTATATTCTGCACACAGCATAGATTTAATGGTCTGACTGTAGCAATGCCTGAAAACCTTTCATGGTTTACAAGCTAGTAAAGGGGTACTGAATTCTTAGAGAGCAGCAGGCCCACGAATGAAACGATGGCCAATACTGATTGTAACACAACACTATATTTGAACAAAGGTTTAGACTTCTGGTACATAACTGCAGTACAAAGAAGAGCTTGCCACTTTCACAAATTAGCTGCAGAGGTTTAAACTTCTGGTACATAATTGCAGTACAATGAAGAGCTTGCCACTTTCACAAATTAGCTGCAGCCTTTTCCTGCACTAGAGTTTGGAAGGATCTGAAAATGAGATAAATTTTGTTTAAAATCCAAATGGAAACTCTGTATTTCTCTTACTCCTAGAGTTCAGTAAAAGCTTCTTTTTAATTACTTTTTTCACATTCTAAGGGCCTCATTCTGTAGTCCTTAATCAAGTAAAGCTCCCAAGGTTTTGATCATCTATGCTTCCAACTCAAGTTTTACTCAAAAACGGACTACAAAATTGGGCCCTATAGACAGAGGTACCATAATTAAAAAAATACTTTAATAAGGCTCAAAATGCTAATTTCACTTTGTGTGTAGCACAAGAATTTCCAGGATCCTGAGATCAAAATCCAATTGATGTTGAATTCTGGATTGGGAAATAAACCTGGGACCTCATTTCCCAGTTTAGTTATGTAATTAGGTATTTACTAAGGACCAGAATGAAAACATTGATTTCAATTTGTTTGTCATTATAATCAGAATTTGAACATTGTCCTTAAGAAGTGAAAAGCTATTCGTGGATGTATCTCGTATTATCCTTCCACTTCTGTAGTCCCGGTTAATCAGCTGCTTATGTTAAAATACCACTATGTTTGGGGATAGACATTGCAGTACAATATCAACACAACACTCTGACAATGTCAAATTTTGCCCCATATGTGACAAAAAGGCTACGTTCTACCTTTGCCTCACTAACGATATGACAGAGTATAGGAAGGCAGAACCTATCTTACTGTGTTTATGTGTGTAGATGGATGAGCACAGCACAGCAAGTATTTAAAGTATATATTTACTGTTAACCTGGAAAAAGATTCCACCGAATTTTTAATTTAGTGTGGCTGAAATACAACCACTGTCATATGCATCATTCTGGTCTCCTGCAAATGCCACCTGAGATGAACATTTCCTTATTCACAAAAGAAGGTTGAGAGAGAGAGAGAGAGAGAGAGGGAGAGAGAGAGAGAGAGAGAGGCAGGGAGGAAGGAAGGAAGGAAGGAAGGAAGGAAGGAAGGAAGGAAGGAAGGCAGGAAGGAAGGGAAAGAAAACAATCAACATTTTATGCATCAAAGAATCAAAATAAGTTATTCTCCATCTATTATAAACAGTAAATATAGAACCCTAAATCTCACTATTGTACACATGATTGCAAAATACAGGATTGCAAAGCTATATATAAAAAACACTTTTTTTTCAGACAGCAGTATTTACATTAGTTAGAACCAGCGGGAGATCATAGAAGAATATTTTCCTACATTACCAGCATTACTGTAGGAAAAGACTGTGTTGCGCTTTCTTACACACTACTGATCCTTTCACTAACCACATTGGAGGGATTTTCTGGGAGCTCCAAATTCTCAACTTGCATCTCTATCCCTGGTTCATTGTCATCAGCTTTCTTTATCACGCGTTCGTTGGTAGGCCGGTAAATGTTAACATTGAGCTCCCTCCCAGACAAAGCAGTAGCAGCAATTCGCTGAATTTGCCTGACCGGGGGCTTTTTTTCTGGCTTATAATTGCAGCGCAGATAGTTGGAGAAAGCCCGTCGGTAAACTTTGTTGAAAAGAGTGTACACCAGAGGATTGATTCCTGAACAAACATAGCCGATCCAAACAAACACATTCAGAAGCTTTTCCATGAGCTGTTGATTACAGGCCTTCTCACAAAGAACCGACAGAATATTAGTAATAAAAAACGGGCACCACATGACCAGAAACACAAAGAAAACAATGCCAAGGACTTTCGATGCTTTCCGTTCATTGTTAATAGCTTGCATGGTGCCCCTGGGACGTTTTTCTTTCTTTCTTAGGCGAGGTCTCACGTCTTGATTAGGGTTAGCAGCGTTGTCTTCCTCGGTGGCATTCTTCTTGCAGCACTTCAAGAAATCCAGGCTGATCTTGGGCAGTTCCTCGGTGTGGCCGTGCAGTAACATCAGAGCTTGTTTTCGAAGAACATAAATCGTCAGCAAGTAGGTGAACACCATAATCGTCAGTGGTATGAAGAACGCTACGAAGGACCCAATAAGAACGAAATTTGGGTCAGTCAGCGCACAGGTGGTATTGCGAGCAAACACCTTGCTTTCATCCCTCAGTCCAAGCACTGGAATCGGTACTGACACACCTGAGGGGGAAAAATAAAAAATAAAAAATAGTAGGACATTGTTATAGCACATTGAAGGACTGAACAGATTTGTGCAATGGCATATATTCAATTGCATTTTGCTGAAGAAAAGCTAGAGTTGACATTTGTTGAAAGCTATTCACAGCATAAATTGGTAGTCACACAAAAGAGTAGTAGTGTGAGAAAATGAAAGTTATTTTTTTATGTTAGGAATGCTTTCTCCCTAAATTCTTATAGAAGGTATGGAATTATCATTATTGAGATTAACTATTAGAGATACTGTTTTTGTAAGACTGGATTGTGTCTGTTTGTTTTATTTCCAGTTCCTAAAACTGTCCTGGCTCATAAAAGGTACTCAATAAATATTTCTTGAATGAATGAATGAATACATTTACATCTGTACTCAATGACATTAAAAAATTCAATCATTCTGTTTTAGCATATCATCTTCCAAATGCAATACAAATGATGAGTATATCACCTATAAGAGCAACAATAGCATACCAAATTTGGTTGGCCTGATTTTGAGATGAGTTCTTAGCTGACAACATACATTTCCATTCCCACCTTTCCTGAGGAAAGGGGTCAACAAGAGGAAAGTTTATGTGTAAGTCCTTTGGAGATATGGCTTGGGAACTCTGGAGTTATTGGAGGTGGAGAGGATGGTATGACCCCCAAATGTGGTACAGAAACTAGATGTGACCACTATGCAGAAACGCTATATAAGCAGAAACTGAAAGGACTCTCTTTTTAGCAAGAGTTTCAGTGAGAGTCTGGTCATAAGCAACATTGTTTCAAGTTTCAGAGACAGAGTGAAATACAGAGTTGGAAAAAATGCAATCCTCTAATTTCTGTGTAAAATTTTGAGCAGTTTTATTTTTAAGAATACTGAGTTAGTACTCTAGGTAAGCATCTCCATTAATAATATGCTCACAGGCAGAAAATATCAATAAGGAGGTGGGAGCAGGATGTGATTATGTGCATAAGCATTAGTAAGGAAGATGAAAATTTTCAGAAATCACTATGGAAAATATTGAAGATGTTCTGCATCAATAAGTTGGAATCACTTTCAAGAAAAGTCAAATCTTAATGTTAATTTATTCTCCCTTATGTCCACAGAAACTTGAAAGCTGGGAAAATTCAGATTGCATTTTCAGGATTCTATCAGGTTATTATTAGGAATCCTGGGATGGTGGACATCAATACCATGAACAGTGAGAAGAGATAGAAGTGCACTCTCAGAGATCATTGCTGGCTTTAGAGAACATGCAGGGAACTGTGACAAATTTGAAACTGAAAGTCCCTACAGTTTGTCTTAATATCCTTCCTCAGGTATAAAGTTACTGGATGATCAAAAGGGAAAAAGTGGTAAATTTTTTTTTGAGAGTTCACTCATGATGTTGATTGTTATTTAATCTCGGGGAAGACCAGAAGAAGAGAGTGTTTGGAGAGTTATATTTAAGCCTTTTTCCTCAGACACTGAAATTCTAAAATGACTAGCCTTTTTCTAGAAAAGAGAGAGAAAGACAGAGAGAGAGAGAGAGGGAGAGAGAGAGAGAGAACAAGTGGTGGTATAAGAAGCAGCAATAGATGTGACAAGACTCCTTGGGGTATTTGGTACATCCCTACAACTCTGAACCTACACATGCCATTCAAGAAAGTAAGAAAGGCTATAAAAACTAGGGCATACCCAAACAGAATGCATTTTGAGGTAATACAGTGAAGGATCCTGGTACAGAGACCTCTGAAGCCTGGATGGGAAGAGTGGCAAGTATCAGAAGGTAATTTTCACCAAGTTTGCTGAAATATTTGGATGAATTTCAACAGCTTTTGAAAATACAGAATACAGCAAACCACACTGGTTATATTTCCTGAGTTATAAAAAGACAGGCAAGAATACTGCTATCTTATGTCATTAGAACATTTGGTCCAAAAGTCATAAATATAAGGGAATCTCTAGAAAGTACAAGCCCATCAGAAAGAAGCTGGTAGAAAAGGCACTCAGCCCCAGCAGAGGGAGCCACAAACTGTGAATTGCTGATAGCCCCAAACAAGGTACTCAGGGCCAGTCAGAAACAGCATCTGACACTGTCCTGCACTAGAGATTGAGAGTCATAGCAGATCTACCTAATACATCGACACAAACCCAAACAGGCATCCAAAATGGGGAGACAAAAAAATAGCAATCCCCAAATGAAAGAACAAGAGAATGCTCCAGAAGAAGAGCAAAATGAAATGGAGATAAGAAATTTATCTGATATAGAGTTCAGAATAATGATGGCAAGAATACTCAACAGTGTGAGAAAAGATATAGTAATTATGAAAGAAGACCAGTCAGGATTAAAGAATGACATAGCACTAATAAAGAACACAGTGGAAGGAATACACAGCAGATTATGGAAAGCCAAGGATCAGATGAGTGAATTAAAAGACAGGGTAGAAAAAATCACTCAATCAGGGAAAAGGAAAAAAAATTAAAAAACAGGAGGATAGCTTAAGGGAGCAGTGGAACAACATGAAATGTAACAATATTTGCATAATTGGGGTGCCAGAAGGAGAAGAAAGTGAGCAAGGGATAGAGAATGTATTTGAAGAAATAATGGCAGAAAACTGCCCTAACCTGGTAAAGAGAAAAGTCACACAAATTCAGGAGGCTCAGAGAGACCCAAGCAAGAAGAACACAAACAGGCCCACACCCAGACAAATCATAATTAAAATGACAAAAATTAAAGGCAAAGAGAGAATCTCAAAGGCAGCAAGAGAAAAGCACTTTATTACCTACAAAGAAGCTGCAATAAAGCTGTCAGCTGATTCCTCATCAGAAACTCTGCAGGCCAGAGGGAATGGCATGAAATATTCAAGGTAATGAAAAGCAAGGATCAGAAACCAAGATGACTATATCCAGCAAGACTATCATTCAAAACAGATGGTGAAATAAAGAGCTTCTCAGACAAAAAAAAAAAAAGCTAAAGGAGTTTATCACCACTAAACCAGCACTGCAAAAAATTTTAAAGGGACTGCTGTAATGTGTAGAAGAAATAGTGAGAGAGAGAAACATATGCATAAAGAAGTAAAATGGCAATAAATAAGCACCTATCAATAATAACATCTATTTATACTAATAAAAGGGTAATATGCTAATTAGTCCAGATAGACTGGACTTCCTTCCAGACAAAGCTGCAGCACCTGCAAGGGCAAGGGCCGGTGCGGGAGAGGCGGCGGCACAGGAGAGGTGGCAGCATGGGCTGGTCCAGTGCTGCAGCCCCTTCTGCAGAGGCAGCAGGAGAGGGGGCTGCACGGTCCCAGTCCCAGTGCTGCCCCTTCTGCAGAGGCAGCCACAGAGGCAGTGGCACGGGCCTGGTCCAGGCGCCACACCTCCGCAGAGGCTGGACGGGGTGCAACCTGCTGTGCCTCAATCTCCCACAACCCCTCCCCCAGCTGGCCTGGACCCAGATTGCCCCCCACCCACCAGTGGACAGGGGGCGGGGCCAGCACTAAGAAGCGAGGGCTAAGGTCCTGCAGCTGCAGTGGCTGGCAGTGGCAGCAGCAGAAGGGTGATGGGGGTGGCGCCTTCCCCTGATTGGCCCGGTTGCCTCCCGCAGAGGGAGGCCAGACTGCGGCTTAGGCCCATCAGTAGGACATCCCCTGAAGGCTCCTGGACTATGAGAGGGGGCAGGCTTGGCTGAGGGACCCCCACCCCACAGCCCCAGTGCACAAATTTTTGTGCACCAGGCCTCTAGTATATACATAAAAGCCTAGGTGGCTGAATAACCAAACGACTGGTCAACTGGTCACTATGACGCTCACTGACCATCAGGGGGCAGACGCTCAACACAGGAGCTGTCCCCTTGTGGTCAGTGAGCTCCCACAGCAGGAATGCTACTCAGCTGACCTACTGGCCTCTCATGATCAAGACTGACTGGGCATGAGCCCACGGCAGGCTCAGTGGGGCCAGGATGAGTGGGAGCATCAGGCAGTGTTGGACTGCCAGTTTCAGTCCAATTCTGGTAGGCCACACCGAGGGCCACTCCTCTAGTTAAATATAAATGAATAAAATGCTCTAATCAAAAGACATAGGGTACATGAATGGATACAAAAATATGACCCAATTGTATGTTGTCTATAAGATACCCATGTCAGAACAAAAGACTCACATAGGATGAGAGTCAGTGATGAAAAAAAAATTTCCAAGCAAATGGAAACGGAAAAAGAGCTGGGGTAGCAATACTCATATCTGACAAAATAGATTTCAAAATGAAGGCCATCACAAGAGACAACAAAGGTCACATCGTAATAGTAAAGGGATTGATCCAATAAGAGGATATAACCCTGGTAAATATATATGTACCCAATATGGGTGCATCTAAACAAACAAACAAACAAACAAAAAACTCCTAGAGGACTTTAAGGGAGAGATAGACAGAAATGCAATCATAGTAGGGTACTTTAATTCCCCATAGACTTTGTTGGATAGATATTCCAGACAGAAAATTAATGAGGAAAGAGTGACTCTAAATGTCACACTGGATCAGATGAATTTAATTCATATTTATAGGACATTACATCCCAGAGCTGCAGAATTTACATTCTTCTCAAGTGCACATGGATCATTCACAAAGATAGACCACATGTTAGGATACAAACCAATTGTCTACAAGTTCAAGAAGATTAAAATCATGTCAAGCATCTTCTTGGATCACAATAAAATGGAATTAAAAATCAACTACAGTAAAAACATTCACAAACATTCAAACAAATAGAGGCTAAATAGCATGGTATTAAAAAATGAAGGGGCAGTCCGCACCATCTTGAGTGGCTGTTTTTGGAAGCATATACATCCAGAGACCCTGCAACCACAGCATCCAGGAATTGGCTACTGACCCAGAAACATTGGATCTAAAGCAGCGTGAATACGTGGACTCAGAGGAGCCCTCCTCCTCCTCATGGAAAACAGAGAGAGAAAGACATAACCAAACTCCTGGAGAAGAGAGATCATGGGGAGACAAAGAAACAGCCTGCATATGAAAGAAAAACAGGCATCACAATAAAAGGAAGTAAACAAAATGGAGGCAATGGAGGCAAACAACCTGTCAGAGAAAGAATTCAGAGAAATGGCCATATGGTGGATGAAAAGAATGGAAGACAAATTCAACAATATGTGTAAGAACCAAGAGGAAATGAAGAAGAACCAAGAAGAAATGAAAAATGGCATCACTGCTATAAAGAACTCAATAGAAAGCATCAACAGTAGACTAGAAGAAGCAGAGGACCTCATCAGCGAGCTAGAAGACAAGGTTGGAAAAAATACCCAAGCAGAACAGCTTATAGAAAAAAAAAAATTAAAAAGCAGGAGGAGAGCCTAAGCGAACTTTGGGACAACATAAAACAAAACAACATCTGCATAATAGGGTGCCAGAAGGAGAGGAAACTGAGCAAGGAATAGAAAACCTGTTTGAAAAAATAATGACAGAAAACTTCCCTGATATAGGGAAGAAAAAACTCACACAAATCCAAGAAGCTCACAGAGTCCCAAACAAAATGAACCCCAAAAGACCAACACCAAGGCACATTATAATTAAACTAGAGGCCTGGTGCACAAAATTTGTGCACTCGGGGCGAGGGGTCCCTCAGCCCGGCCTGTGCCCTAACGCAGTCTGGGACCCCTAGGGGGATGACTACTTGCTGGCTTAGGTCTGCTCCCCGGGGATTGGGCCTAAGATGGCAATCAGACATTCTTCTGGCAGCCCGGCAGCCCTTGGGGGATCCCCGCTTGCCAGCTGGGAGCAGACCTTAGCACTGCTGAGGAGGCAGGAGGGGCTCCCACCACCACTGCTGTACTGGCAGCCATCAGCCTGGCTTGTGGCTGAGCAGAGCTCCCCCCTGTGAGAGCTCATTGACTACCAGGGGGCAGCTCCTTCATTGAGCACCTGCCCCCTGGTGGTCAATGTGTGTTATAGTGACCAGTCATTCCCAGTCCTTCTGCTGTTAGGGTCAGTTTGCATATTACCCTTTTACTATATAGGATAGAGGCCTGGTCACGGGTGGGGGTCGGCTGGTTTGCCCTGAAGAGTGTCCCAGATCAGGGTGGGGGTCCTGCTTGGGTGCTTGGCCAGCCTGGATGATAGGCTGATGGGTGTTTGCAGCTGGTCACACACCCTTCAGGGTGGGGGTCCCCACTGGGGTGCCTGGCCAGTCTGGGTGAGGGGCTGAGGGCCGTTTTCAGGCTGGCTGGTGACTGAAGCTCCCAGCCTCTCCTTTTTTTCTTTTCTTTTTTTAATTCTGGGATTTATTTACCTTCTATAGCTGTCACTAGAGCTGAGAGTCAGCTCCAGCTCTGAGGCATGACTGGCTGAAAGCAGGTATCTGGGTTTGTTTAGCTTATATAATTGAAACATTGTTGCCATCACTGCCGCTCTAAGCTCTGAGGCCGAAGCTGGCTGTAAGTAGGTTCCTGGGGTTTGTTTAGCTTCTATAATTGCAACATTGTTGCATCCGGAGCTCAGAGCTGGGCCGCAGCAGTCGGGGAACATTGGCTTCCTCTGTCACTGGAGCAAACAAGCATCCTGTTCACTTCAGTTGCCTGACTGCCAGCCACCATTTTGTTGGCAGTTAATTTGCATATCGTCCTGATTAGCCAATGGGAAGCATGTCAGAGGTAAGGTTAATTACCATGTTTGTCTATTATTAGATAGGATTGGCAAACACCAATGACAAAGCAAGAATCTTAAAAGCGGCCAGAGAGAGAGAGAGACAGAAAGTTACCTATGAAGGATCCCCCATCAGACTAGTGACTGATTTCTCAACAGAAACACATCAGGCAAGAAGGGAATTGAATTAAATATACAAAGTCCTGCAATGGAAGGGTCTAAATCCAGGAATACTGTACCCAGCAAGGCTATCAATCAAAATTGAGGGTGAAATCAGAAACTTCACAGACAAAAAAGGACTACAGGAATTTATTACCACCAAACCAGCAATGCAAGAAATGCTAAAGGGTCCGCTGTAAAAAAAAAAAAAAAAAAAAAAAAATGGAAATGAAGAAGGAACACAGGGATAAAGAATAAAAATGGCGACAAACAAGTATCTATCAATAACTTTAAATATAAATGGATTAAATGCCCCAATCAAAAGACATAGGGTAACTGAGTGGATAAGAAAACATGACCCATATATCTGCTGTCTACAGGAAACCCACCTCAGAAAAAAAAGACGCACACAGACTGATGTTGAAGGGTTGGAAAAAGGTTCTTCAGGCGAATGGAAATAAGAAAAAAGCTGGGGTAGCAATACTTATATCTGACAAATTAGATCTCAAAGTGAAAGACATAAAAAGAGATAAAGAAGGCCACTTCATAATACTAAAGGGAGCAATCCAACAAGAAGAAATAACTCTGGTAAACATATACACACCCAATATAGGAGCACCCAAATACATAGCAAAACTTCTGGAGGGGATAAAGTGAGAGATTTACAGCAATACAATCATAGTAGGGGACTTTAACACCCCACTACCACCATTGGACAAATCCTCTAAACAGAAATTCAGCAAAGAAACATCAATCCTAAATGACTCATTAGATCAGATGGAATTAATGGACATCTTCAGAACATTTCATCCCAAAGCCACAGAATATACATTCTTCTCAAGTGCACATGGGTCATTTTCAAAGATAGACCATATATTGGGTCACAGGCAAAGTCTCTTCAAATTCAAGAAGATAGAAATCATATCAAGCATCTTCTCAGATCACAATGGCATAAAACTGGAAATAAACTACAATAAAAACAATCCAAAAAAATCAAACACATTGAGACTAAATAGCATGCTATTAAACAATGACTGGATCACCAGAGAGATCAAAGAAGGAATAAAAAACATCATGACAACAAACGACAATGAAAGCACAACAATCCAAAACCTATGGGATACAGCGAAAGCAGCCTTGAGAGGGAAGTTCATAGCTCTACAAGCCCACTGCAAAAAAACAAGAAACAATGATAATAAATTACCTAACCCTACAATTCAAAGAGTTAGAAAGAGAGCAACAAGAAAAGCCCAGTGTAAGCAGAAGGAAAGAAATAATAAAGATCAGAGCAGAGATAAATGACATAGAGACCAGAAAAACAATACAAAAGATCAATAAAACCAAGAGCTGGTTCTTTGAAAGGATAAACAAGATTGATGAACCTCTAGCCAGGCTAACCAAGAAACAAAGAGAAAGGACCCAAATAAACAAAATCAGAAATGAAAGAGGATAAATAACAACAGACCCCACAGAAATAAAAAGGATTGTTAAAAAATACTATGGACAGCTCTACTCCAAAAAACTAGACAACCTGGAGTAAAAGGACATATTCATAGAAAAATAAAACCTTCCAAAACGTAATCAGGAAGAATCTAAAAATCTCAATAGGCCAATAACTATGGAAGAAAATGAAGCAGTCATCAAAAAGCTTCCATCAAACAGAAGCCCAGGACCAGACGGCTTCACAGGGGAGTTTTACCAAACATTCAAGGAAGAACTAAAACCTATCCTCCTCAGACTACTACAAAAAATTCACGAGGAAGGAACACTTCCAAGCTCATTCTATGAAGCCAGCATCACCCTAATACCAAAACCAGATAAAGACAACACAATGAAAGAGAATTAGAGGACAATTTCCCTCATAAACATAGATGCCAAAATCCTCAACAAAATCCTAGCAAATCGGATCGAGCAGTACATCAGAAAGATCATACACCATGACCAAGTAGGATTTATCCCAGGGATGCAAGGATGGTACAATATCCGCAAATCAATAAACTTAATACATCACATAAACTAATTGAGAGATAAAAACCACATAGTCTTATCAATTGATGCAGAAAAAGCATTTGACAAAATCCAACACCCTTTCTTGATAAAAACTCTCAGCAAGGTAGGAATAGAAGGATCATATCTCAACATAATAAAAGCCATATATGACAAACCCACAGCCAACATCATAATCAATGGGCAAAAACTAAAACCATTTCCCCTAAAAACAGGAACAAGACAGGGATGCCCGCTCCTACCACTCCTGTTCAACATAGTACTGGAAGTACTAGCCATTGCAATCAGACAAGAAGAAGAAATAAAAGGCATCCAAATTGGAAAAGAAGAAGTAAAACTGTCATTATTCGCAGATGACATGATACTATACATAGAAAACCCTAAACATTCAATCAAAAAACTACTGGACTTAATAAATGAATTCTGCAATGTAGCAGGATACAAAATTAACACCCAGAAATCTATGGCTTTTTTAAAAAAAGAAGAAATAAAAGGCATCCAAATTAGAAAAGAAGAAGTAAAACTGTCCTTATTTGCCAATGACATGATACTGTACATAGAGAACCCTAAAAACTTCATTAAAAAATTATTAAACTTAATAAATGAATTCGGCAATGTAGCAGGATTCAAAATTAATGCCAAGAAATCTATGGCATTTCTTTACACCAATAGTGAACTTACAGAAAGTGAGACTAAAAAAGCAATCCCATTTACCATCTTACCAAAAAAATTAAGATACCTAAGATTAAATTTAACTAAAGAGGTAAAAGACTTATATGCAGAAAACTACAAGACACTGAAAAAAGAGATAGAGGAAGACATAAACAGATGGAAGAACATACTGTGTTCATGGATTGGTAGAATCAACATCATCAAAATGTCCATATTACCCCAAACAATCTATAGATTCAACGCACTTCCCATTAAAATACCAATGGCATATTTCACAGATCTAGAATGAACGCTCGAAAAAATTCATCTGGAATAAAAAAAGAACTCGAATAGCTGCAGCAATCCTGAGAAAGAAGAACAAAGTAGGTGGGATCTCAATACCAGATATCAAGCTGTATTACAAAGCCACTGTTCTTAAAATAGCATGGTACTGGCACAAGAACAGACATATAGAACAATGGAATAGAATAGAGAACCCAGAAATCGACCCAAACCACTATGCCCAATTAATATTTGACAAAGGAGGCAAGAGTATACAATGGAGTAAAGACAGTCTCTTCAATAAATGGTGCTGGGAAAATTAGACAGATACATGCAAAAAGATGAATCTAGACCACCAACTCACACCATACACAAAAATAAACTCAAAATGGATAAAAGACTTAAACGCAAGACAGGAAACCATAAAAATACTAGAGGAATCCACAGGCAGGAAAATCGCAAACATATGCCGAAGGAATTTCTTCTCTGATACTGCTCCTAGGGCAATGGAAACTAAAGAAAAAATAAACAAATGGGACTACATAAAAATAAAAAGCTTTTGCACAGCAAAGGAAACCATCAACAAAACAACAAGAAGGCCCACTGCATGGGAGAACATATTTGCCAACGATATCACCAATAAGGGTTTAATCTCCAACATTTACAGGGAACTCATGCAACTTAACAATAGGAAGATAAACAATCCAAAAAAAAAATGGGCAATGGACCTAGATAGACACTTTTCAAAAGAGGACATTCAGAAGGCCGAAAGACTTATGAAAACATGCTCAAAGTCACTAATGATAGGAGAGATGCAAATCAAAACGACAATGTGGTATCATCTCAAACCTGCCAGAATGGCTATCATAAACAAATCAACAAACAACAAGTGTTGGAGAGGATGTGGAGAAAAAGGAACCCTTCTGCACTGTTGGTGGGAATGCAGACTCATGCAGCCACTGTGGAAAACAGTATGGAGTTTCCTCAAAAAACTAAAAATGGAACTCCCATTTGACCCAGTGATCCCACTTCTAGGAATATATCCCATGAAACCAGAAACACCAATCAGAAAGTATATATGCAACCCTATGTTCATAGCAGCATAATTCACCATAGCTAAGATTTGGAAACAGCCTAAATGCCCATCAGCAGATGAATGGATTAGAAAACTGTGGTACATATACACAATGAAATACTATGCTGTGGTAAAAAAAAGGAACTCTTGCCTTTTGCAATAGCATGGATGGAACTGGGGAGCATTATGCTAAGTGAAATAAGCCAGTAAGAGAAAGATAAATACCACATGATCTCACTCATTTGTGGAATATAGAGAACAACATAGACTGATGAACAGGGACAGATCCAAAGACAGAGAAACAGCGATCTGACTTTCAATCCCCAGAGGGAAAGTAGGGGAGGGTGGGAGTAAGGGGAAGAGATCAACCAAAGGACTTGTATGCGTGCATATAAGCCAAACCAATGGACATGGACAACAGGGGGATGGAACATGAGTGGGAGGTGTAGGTTGGGGGCTAATGGGGGAATGAGGACACATTTGTAATACCTTAATCAATAAAGAAATTAAAGATAAAAAAATGAAGGGGCTATCAATGAGATCAAGAAAGAAATAAAAAATGTCCTGCAAACAAATGAAAATGAACACATAACCCAAAATCTCCGGGACACAGCAAAATCTGTCTGAAGAGTGAAGTTCACAGCATTACAGGACTACCTAAATTAAGAAAAGAAAAAAATGAAAGAAAGATTAATAATAACCTATTTTATCCTACAACTTTAAGAATTAGAAAGAAAACAACAAGAAAAGCCCAGATTAAATAGAAGGAAGGAAATAATAAATATTAGAGCAGAAATAAATGATATAGAGACTGAAACAACAATACAAAAGATCAGTGAAACCAAGGGCTGGTTCTTTGAAAAGATAACAAGATTGATGAGCCATTAGCTAGACTTATCATGCAACAAAGAGAGATAACCCAAATAAATCAAATCAGAAATGAAAGTGGAGAAATAACAACTGACACCACAGAAATACAAAGGATTGTAAGAAAACACTATAAACTACTATAAGCCAAGAAGCTGGAGAATGTGGATGAAATGAAAAAATTCCTAGGAAAATACAATCTCATGAAACTGAATCAGGAAGAATCAGAAAGCCTGTATAGGACAATAACAATTGATGAAGCAGAAGCTGTAATAAAAATCCTCCCAGCAAACAAAAGCCCTGGTATGGATAGCTTCACAGGGGAGTTTTATCAAACATTCAAAGAATTAACACCTCTCCTCCTCAAACTATTAAAAAAATCCAAGAGGAAGGAACACTTCCAACTTCTTTATGAAGCCATTATCCTCATTCCAAAACCAGATAAAGACACTACAAAGAAAGAGAATTACATGCAAATATCCCTGATGAACATAGATGCTAAAATCCTCAACAAAATATTAGCAAATCCAATCCAGCAATATATTAAAAATACTAGAGGTGGGGTCCCTCAGCCTGGCCTGTAGGGATCAGGCTGAAACCTGCTCTCCGACATCTCCTGAGGGGTCCCAGATTGTGAGAGGGCGGTTCTCCGATGATGCACCCTGGAATCGGGCTCCCTCCTCTCTGGTTCCAGACGTGTCACCCAAGACCTGCAGCTGCCAAGTCACCGCAGCTCAGCAGCTCCTGTGTTGAGCATCTGCCCTTTGGTGGTCAGTGTGCATCATAGCTACCAGTTGGATGGTCGAACAGTCGGACTGTCACTTAGGCTTTTGTATATATAGATCATACACCATGACCCAGTGAGACTTATTCCAGGGATCCAAGGCTGGTACAATATTTGCAAATCAATAAACATGATATTTCACATAAACAAACTGAAAGGTAAAAATCACAAGATAATATCAATAGACTCAGAAAAAAGCATTTAACAAAATCCAACACCCATTTTGATAGAAACTCTCAGCAAAGTGGGAATAGATGAATCATACCTCAACATGATAAAGGCCATATGACAACCCTATAGCCAACATCATACTCAGTAGGCAAAAACTAAAATCATTTCCCCTAAGAACAGGAACAAGACAGGGTTGTCTGCTTTCACCACTCTTATTCAACATAGTACTGGAAGTCCTAGCTACAGCGATCAGACAAGAAGAAATAAAAGGCATCCAAATTGGAAAGGAAGAAGTAAAACTCTCTTTATTCCCAGAAGACATGATATTGTACATAGAAAACTGTAAAGACTCCACCAAAAAAATTACTAGGTTTAATAAATGAATTTGGCAATGTAGCAGGGTACAAAATTTACACCCAGAAATCAATGGCATTTTTATACACCAATAATGAACTCTCAGAAAGAGAAACTAAACAAACAACCCCATTTATCACTGCAACAAAAAATTTATATACTTAGAAATAAACTTAATCAAGGAGATAAAAGACTTGTACTCGGAAAACTACAGGACATTGAAAACAGAGATAGAGGAAGATATAAACAAGTGGAAGAATATACAGTGTTCATGGATTGGGAGAATTAACATCATTAACATGTACATATTACCCAAAGCAATCTATAGATTTAACACAATCTCAACTAAAATACCAACAGAAAAAAAAATATCAACAGCAGATTTCACAGATCTAGAACAAATACTCCAAAAATGTATATGAAACCAAAAATAGCCACAGCAATCTTGAAAAGAACAAAGTTGGAGGGTTCACAATATCAGATGTCAAGTTATACTACAAAGCCACTGTAATCAAAACAGCCCATTACTGGCACAAGAATAGGCATATAGACCAATAGAACAGAAAAGAGAAATCAGAAATCAACCCAAGCCATTATGTTCAATTAATATCTGACAAAAGAGGCAAGAGAATACAATGAAGTCCAGATAGTCTCTTCAATAAATGGTCTTGGGAAAACTGGACAGGCAAAAAATAAATAAATAAATAAATAAAATAATGAAACTATACCACCAATTTACACCATACAGAAGAATAAACTCAAAATGGATAAAAGATTTAAATGTAAGTTGTAAAACCATAAAAATCCTAGAAGAAATCATAAGCAGCAAAATCTCAGACATCTCTCATGGCAATATGTATACAGATAGGGCAAACTAAACTAAGGATAAAATAAACAAATGGGACTATATCTAAATAAAAAGCTTCTGCATAGCAACAAAAACCATCAACAAAATGAAAAGGGATTCCAAAGATCGCTGCAATATAGGCAGATGCGTCCCAGGTTGTGTCCCGGAGCAAATGGAGTAAGGAGCTGAAACTAAAAACACCCACCACAAATTGGCAAAATTACTCAGCTAGTGAGACGGTTTGCAGCCGGGAAGGGCAGAATTCCCCTGGAAAGCAGATCCAAGCAACAGCAGCCTCCTGAGCACCACACCCTCTGTCTGAGGAACAGCAGCTGTACGTGAAGCCTCCCCGCATCAGCCAGAAGAGAGACCACAGCTGTGAACAGCACCCACCAGAGGAGCTGCTGCCAACTGAGGAGCAGCTGTTACCACAACCACCTGAGGAGCAACCACAGCCCAAGGAGCCACTGCCACCCAGGGAGCAGCCACTGAATGACTCAACATCTAGATATGTCAGTGAGATCAAACATGGGTAGACAGAGAAACCCCCAAAGGAAAGAAAAGGAGGACTCGCCAGAAAAGCTGCTAAGTGATACAGAGGCATGCAACATGACAGAAAAAGAATTCAGAATAAGGGTCCTAGAGTGCATAAACCGGATGGAGGAAAAAATCGACAACCTCTGCAAGAAGCAAGAAGAAACAGATGAAAAAATCAACTACTTATGCAAGAAGCAAGAAGAAACAGATGAAAAAAATCAACAACTTAAGTAAGACCCAAGAAGAACTGAAGAGCAATATAGCTGCAATAAAAAACACCATTGAAAGTATCAACAGTAGACTAGGAGAAGCGGAGGACCGAATTAGTGAATTAGAAGACAAGGAAGCAAAACACACCCAAACTATACTGCAATTGGAGAAAAAAATTAAAAGACAGGAGGAGAGCCTAAGGGAGCTTTGGGACAACATGAAACGAAACAACATACGAATAATAGGGGTGCCAGAACAACAGAAAGAGGAACAAGGATTAGAAAACCTAATCGAAGAAATAATATCAAAAAACTTCCCTGAGGTGGAGAAGAAAAAAGTCACACAAGCCCAGAGAGTCCCAAACAAGGTGAACCTGAAAAGACCCACACCAAGACACATCATAATTACCATGGCAAACGTTCAGGACAAAGAGAGAATCTTACAGGCTGCAAGAGAGAGATAGAAAGTTACATACAAGGGATCTCCTATTAGATTATCAAATGATTTCTCAACAGAAACACATCAGGCCAGAAAAGAATGGACGGAAATTTACAAAGTGATGCAAAGCAAAGGACTGAATCCAAGAATACTCTATCCAGCAAGGCTATCATTCAAAATTGAAGGGGAAATAAGAAGCTTCACAGACAAAAAAAAAGCTAAGGGAGTTTATCACCACCAAGCCAGCAATGCAAGAAACACTAAAGGGACTCGTGTAAAAAGAAGAAATAAAAAGCTCATAAAGAAAACACACACACACACACACACACACACACACACACACAAGAAATGGCTACAAACAAATACCTTTCAATAATAACTTTAAACGTAAACGGACTAAATGGTCCAACCAAAAGATATCGAGTAGCTGAATGGATAAAAAAAATTGACCCATACATTTGCAGTCTACAAGAGACCCACCTCATTAGAAGGGACTCAAACAGACTGAAATTGAAGGGATGGAAAAATATCTTTCAGGCAAATGGAAAGGAAAAGAAAGCTGGGGTAGCAATACTTATATCGGACAAAATAGACCTCAAAGTGAAGGCCATAACAAGAGATAAGGAAGGCCACTTCATAATACTAAAGGGATCAATACAACAAGAAGATATAACCCTGGTAAACATATATGCACCCAATGCAGCAGCACCCAAATACATAAAAAAAAACTCCTGGAAGATATCAAAGGAGAGATAAACAACAATACAGTCATAGTAGGGGACTTTAATACACCACTGACAGCACTGGATAAATCCTCTAGACAAACACCCAGCAAAGAAACAGCAATTCTAAATGACTCACTAGATCAGATGGACTTAATTGACATCTTCAGAATGCTTCACCCCAAAGCCACTGAATATACATTCTACTCAAATGCTCATAAGACACATTCAAAAATAGACCACATATTGGGTCACAAACAAAGTCTCCCCAAATTCAAGAAGATTGAAATCATACCAAGCATCATCTCAGACCATGATAGCATAATATTACAAATAAACTACAATAAAAACAACTCAAAATACTCAAACACTTGGAAGCTGAATAGCATGTTATTAAATATTGATTGGGTTACCAATTAGATGAAAAAAGAAATTAAAAACATACTTGAAGCTAATGTCAATGAAAACACAACAATCCAAAATCTATGGGACGCAATGAAAGCAGTCCTGAGAGGGAAGTTCATAGCTCTACATGCCTATTTCAAAAAACAAGAAAAAATGGTAGTAAATTATCTAACTCTACAACTCAAAGAATTAGAAAGAGAGCAACAAGAAAACCCCAGTGTGAACAGAAGGAAGGAGATAATAAAGATTAGAGCAGAAATAAATGACATAGAGACCAAAAAAAACAATACATAAAATCAATGAAACCAAGAGCTGGTTCTTTGAAAGGATAAACAAGATTGACAAACCTCTAGACAGGCTCACCAAGAAGCAAAGAGAAGAGGACCCAAATAAACAAAATCAGAAACGATAGAGGCGAAGTAACAACAGACCCCACAGAAATACAAATGATTGTTAAAAAATACTATGGACAGCTCTACTCCAACAAACTAGACAACCTGGAGGAAATGGACATATTCCTAGAAAAATAAAAAATTCCAACACTCAATCAGGAAGAATCTAAAAATCTCAACAGGCCAATAACTATGGAAGAAATTGAAGCAGTCATCAAAAAGCTTCCATCAAACAGAAGCCCAGGACCAGACGGCTTCACAGGGGAGTTTTACCAAACACTCAAGGAAGAACTAAAACCTATCCTCCTCAGACTACTACAAAAAATTCATGAGGAAGGAACACTTCCAAGCTATGAAGCCAGCATCACCCTAATACCAAAACCAGGTAAAAACAACATAATGAAAGAGAATTATAGGCCAATATCCCTCATGAACATAGATGCCAAAATCCTCAACAAAATCCTAGCAAATCGGATCCAGCAGCACATCAGAAAGATCACACAACATGACCAAGTAGGATTTATCCCAGAGATGCAAGGATGGTACAATATCCACAAATCAATAAACATAATACATCACATAAACAAACTGAAAGAAAAAAACCACATGGTCATATCAATTGATGCAGAAAAAGCATTTGACAAAATTCAACACCCATTTTTGATAAAAACTCTCAGCAAGATGGGAGTAGAAGGATCATACTTCAACATAATAAAAGTCATATATGACAGGCCCACAGCAAACATCATACTGAATGGACAAAAAGTAACACCATTTCCCCTAAGGACAGGAACAAGACAGGGATGCCCACTCTCACCACTCCTGTTCAAAATAGTACTGGAAGTATTAGCCACTGCAATTGGACAAGAAGAAATAAAAGGCATCCAAATTGGAAAAGAGGAAGTAAAACTTTCCTTATTTGCCGACGACATGGTATTACACATACAAAACCCTAGAGACTCCAAAAAAAAACTACTAGACTTAATACATGAATTTGGCAATGTAACAGGATACAAAATTAACCCCAAGAAATCTGAGGCATTTCTATACACCAATAGTGAACTTTTCACAAAGAGACACTAAAAAAACAATCCCATGTACCACCGCACCAAAAAAATTTTGCTACCTAAGAATAAACTTAACTAAACAGGTAAAAGACCTCTACTCAGAAAACTACAGGACGTTGAAAAAGAGATTGAGGAAGACATAAACAGATGGAAGAACATACCGTGTTCATGGACTGGTAGAATCAACATCATTAAAATGTCCATACTACCCAAAGCAATCTATAAATTCAATGCACTTCCCATTAAAATGCCAATGGCATACTTCACAGATGTAGAACGAACTCTCCAAAAATTCATCTGGAATAAAAAAAGACCCCGAATAGCTGCAGCGATCCTGAGAAAGAACAAAATAGGTGGGATCTCAATACCAGATATCAAGCTGTATTACAAAGCCACTGTTCTCAAAACTGCCTGGTACTGGCACAAGAACAGACATATAGATCAATGGAATAGAATAGAGAGCCCAGAAATCGGCCCGAACCAATATGCTCAATTAATATTTGACAAAGGAGGCAAGAACATACAATGGAGCCAAGATAGTCTCTTCAATAAATGGTGTTGGGAAAATTGGACAGATATATGCAAGAAAATGAAACTAGACCACCAACTTACACCATACACAAAAATAAACTCAAAATGAATAAAGGACTTAAATGTACGACGGGAAACCATAAAAATTCTAGAAGAATCCAAAGGCAACAAAATCTCAGACATATGCCGAAGCAATTTCTTCACTGATACAGCTCCTAGGGCACTTGAAACTAAAGAGAAAATGAACAAATGGGACTACATCAAAATAAAAAGCTTCAGGACAGCCAAAGAAACCATCAACAAAACAACAAGAAAACCCACTGCGTGGGAAAACATATTTGCCAGTGTCATATCTGATAAGGGCCTAATCTCCAAAATTTATAGGGAACTCACACAACTTAACAAAAGGAAGATAAACAATCCAATCAAAAAATGGGCAAAGGATCTAAATAGACACCTTTCTTTTTTTTTTTTTTTTTTTTAAATATATTTTATTGATTTTTTACAGAGAGGAAGGGAGAGAGATAGAGAGTTAGAAACATCGATGAGAGAGAAACATCGATCAGCTGCCTCCTGCACATCTCCTACTGGGGATGTGCCCGCAACCCAGGTACATGCCCTTGACCGGAATCGAACCTGGGACCTTTCAGTCCGCAGGCCGACGCTCTATCCGCTGAGCCAAACCGGTTTCGGCATAAATAGACACCTTTCAAAAGAGGACATTCAGAAAGCCAAGAGACATATGAAAACATGCTCAAAGTCACTAATCATCCGAGAGATGCAAATCAAAACAACAATGAGGTACCATCTCACACCTGTCAGACTGGCTATCATCAACAAATCAACAAACGACAAGTGCTGGAGAGGATGTGGAGAAAAAGGAACCCTTCTGCACTGCTGGTAGGAATGCAGACTGGTGCAGCCACTATGGAAGACAGTATGGAGTTTCCTCAAAAGACTAAAAATGGAACTCCCATTTGACCCTGTAATCTCTCTTCTAGGAATATATCCCAAGAAACCAGAAACACCAATCAGAAATGATATATGCACCCCTATGTTCATAGCAGCACAATTCACCATAGCTAAGATCTGGAAACAGCCTAAGTGCCCATCAATAAATGAATGGATTAGAAAACTGTGGTACATATACACAATGAAATACTATGCTGCTATAAAAAAGAAGGAACTCTTACCATTTGCAATGGCATGGATGGAACTGGAGAGCATTATGCTAAGTGAAATAAGCCAGTCAATGAAGGAAAAATACCACATGATCTCACTCATTCATGGATAATAAAGACCATTATAAACTTATGAACAATAATAGATACAGAGGCAGAGCTGCCTCAACCAGATTGTCAAACTGCAGCGGGAAGGCCGGGGAGGGTTGAGGGGCAGGAGGGGGGGGGGGAAGAGATCAACCGAAGGACTTGTATGCATGCATATAAGCATAACCAATGGACATAAAACACTGGGGTGTAGGGGAGGCCAGGGGATTGTCAAGAGCGGGGGGAAGGACACATATGTAATACCCTTTGTAATACTTTATGCAAAAAAAAAAAAAAAAAACATGAAAAGGAAGTCCTCTGCATGGGAGGACATATTTGCCAATGATACATCTGATAAAGGGTTAATATCCAAAATATAGAAGGAACTCATACAACTTAACAAAAGGAAGACAAGCAATCCAATTTAAAAAAATGGGCAAAGTATTTAAATAGACACTTCTACAGATTAAAAGACTTAAAAGACCTATCAAGCTCCTTGAACTCTTGATACAAACAAACTTAAAAAAATATTCATGACACACCTAGAAATTTTGAGCAATGATGGCCTTTTGATGATATTAAATAATTATTGCTCATTAATTTTTAAGATTGATATTGATATTGTGGTTATGTATACAATAGTTCTTATATTTTTAGATATACATACTAAAATATTTGTGCATGAAATATTATGTTGTGTGGAGTTTATTTCATAGTAATATGGGAGGGAGAAGTGGATGGAGGTGTGGATGAAACAAGACAGTCCATAAATTGATACATTTTGGAGATGAATGATGAATACATGGGTCTTATTATATGGTTCTATCTACTTTTATAATCTTTGAAAGTCTCCATAACAAAAGCTTAATCCTATTTCTAAAATTATAAAAAGAAAAACATAGAGGTTCTTTTTGAAACTGTCAATGAAATCCCTATTAGACCTCAGATAATAAAGTTCTCCAAGACTTAGTGGTCACAGCTAACCTTGAAAGTGATTACTTCCAGAACAGGACTCTTGGACTATTAAGTGGAAACACTCACTACTTTGATATAATTCTAGGGAAGAAGTTCATTTTCTGACAAAAAGGTTATACTTTCTCAGGATCCTATAACAAAACCAGAGGAGTATAGGGGAATTGCTCCCTTTCCAATCCCCCCCACCCACCCCAAGCAATGCGGGAACTAGAGTCTCAAGGAATCCTGACAGGGGCAGACAAACCTACACTCAGGAAACAGTGCTGGAACAGAGATTCAATCCCCACAGGAAATGCTGCACAATCTTCTAGGTATTCCTAGAGACATTTGAGTTCTTTGGGGAAGGCCTCATACACTGAGTCTAAGATCAGTGGAAGTCAGCCCAGCTCTGAAGTGATGTTAACTTGCTTCTGTTAGAAAATTTATTCTTTTTCCTAAGGAACTCTTGGGCCTAAAAATAGACCTTGTCAAGGGACCACAAAAGAGAGTAGCAGAATGATTCCAGATGAGCAGAAGTTGTTTTTGGATATGTGAGGCCAATTTTATCCCTGGCATTTATTTGTATAATTTTATGTACATTGAGTAAAGAGCAAATCTAACGTTAACTTTTATTGAGTCTACCTTATGTGCCAGGCACTGAACCATGCATATTACTGACATTATAGATGTAAAATGCATTATCTCAGTTGGGTTAATATAAATATTTGGTAAAGTAACTTAACCTCTTTACCAAATCTATGCCATCTTTCTTTAGTTTTTGTTTTAAGAAACCATGAATGCAATCAACAAAACAAGAAGAAACTCAAGTTCTGTGAGACTATCTGGAAATTATAAATAATAGTAACCACTAAAGTAGCATTAATAACAATATATATTGCATAAATTATCTTATTCAATACTTTTAAAATTAAAGATATGTGTAAGCAGTTCTCAAAGTGTGGTTCAAGGACCCTGAGGGTCTCTGAGACCCTTCAAGAATTTGCTAGGTTTTCCTTTTTCACTATTTGTTTTTAAAACTTCATTTTCTTTATAAACTTCAACCCAAACAATATATCACAACAGGCTGCATGCAGATACAGGTATGAGAATCCAATTGTCTTTCCTTAAAGCCAAACATTAAAGAGATTTTCAAAACTGTATAACAGTGCCTATTTTCTTTCTGATTTATTTTTGGAAAATATAGTTAGTTTCATAAAATATACCATTAAATGGGCTTATTACTGTTATTTAAAATGAAATGATTTATAAATATTTCTTGGTTTTCCTTTCTAATACAATAAATATCAATAGATATAAGCCACATAAACAAAAACTTTTGGGGGACTTCAATTATTTTGAAAAGTATAAAGGGGTCCTGAAACCAAAGAGTTTGAGAACTGCTATTCTATGTTAATGGATGAAGTTATTTAAGCCCTAGAGAGTTAAGTTCAACAAGTGTATTACGTCTTTCTCAGTTTTAAATTTGTCAACCAGTAGAAATTCAAGTAATGTTATAATTTCAAGTAAATATAAACAACATCAATAATAGCAACAAAAATACTTTATGTGCATTATCTCATTCATTCTCATAAAAATTCTGAAAGGCACATGCTATTTGAAGTTAAATTCAGAGAGTAAGTTTAGCAAGTATAATGGAGCAATCTTTGATACTTTTAAAACCTTTGTTTTGGCCAAGGAGGAATAGTGAAAATAAACTATCATAAAAAATAGCAGGTACAAAATAACAACTACAATAATAATATATTTTACTGAGTACTTCCTATTTGTTACACACTAAGTCAGTTATTTTAGAAATATTATATATTACCTTATTCAATCCAGACAAAAAAGTTATAAGGAATTATTAACTAGAATAGCTTAATCTTTCTGAACTTAACTTCAATAGATCTATATAATCTTTAGAATTTTAGAAACAACAAAAATAATTATGTTCTGCTGTTTTTTAACCAATAAACAATCAAATATTTTGCATGCATTATCTTATCAAAAACATTGGTAAGCAATTATTTATTAAGGTTATTTAAACTCAGAGAAAAAAATAGCTTCAATAAGCATCTAGAGCAGCGGTTCTCAACCTGTGGGTCGCGACCCTTTTGGGGGTCGAAGGACCCTTTCACAGGGGTCGCCTAAGACCATCAGAAAACACATATATAATTACATATTGTTTTTGTGATTAATCACTACGCTTTAATTATGTTCAATTTGTAACAATGAAATTGGGGTTCACCACAACATGAGGAACTATATTAAAGGGTCGCGGCATTAGGAAGGTTGAGAACCACTGATCTAGAGTATTAGCATTTTATTAAATTCAGTATCATAGCTATAGGCAAATTTTTATTATCAATATCATGTCTACTATGAGGACTACTGCTACTACTACTATTACTGCTATCATTCACTGAGTGCTTACTAACTCTGGAACTTTATCAGTATTAAATACTTTGCATGCATTATCTCATCACATGCTCATTAAAGGCATAAAATAACTCAGTGAGGTTATTTTACTTCAGATAAGTCAAATTCATAGATGTTCACGTTATTTCTTAAATCCTTAAATTCAAGCAACACAGATCAGTTCTCTTCAAACTCTCAGATAATAATACCATATGCCAATGATTCTTAGATACTCATTTCTTTCAGATTTTAACATCTTCAAAAGTGCAATGCATCTTACAACTGATAGTCTTACAATCAATGTTGGTCAGACAGCAGTGGTTATACAGTTGACATTGTCAGTGCGTGTATGAACCCGGTCTGAATAAACATCTCTTGAGACATCGTCTGGCAAGATGCCCAAATTACCAGCAGCAACATTTGCAAAATGGGTATCAGCAGCACATAATCAGCAAGTCAAACAACTCAGTGTGAAGAAAAAAATTGTAAGAGGCAAAGGGAGGGAATGTTCTGAAGAAGCATACTCAACAGCATCAAATGCCACAGAAGTGTTTCCTCTGTCTTTGAAAATGATGCGGTTACTGGTGATTATAGAGAGAACAATTACAGTGGAGTAGTGAAGAGAGGATACACACTGCCAAGAGATGAATAATAAATGGTAATATGAAAGAGGAGAGAGAGATGATAGAATAAATTTCCTGGAACTGATTGACCAACATCAAGATGAAAACACCTATTAAGGAAATTATTACTAAATGGCAAGGCTATCTCAGAGGTATTTATTTTCATAAAGACTTTTTTCAAGGACACCTAGGAGGTCTACACACTGTCAAGCTGACATGAGTGGTTTCTTGCCTCATGGAGAAATAAGTGAATCCCTTAAACATTGAGTGAACAGCAGAAGATGAAGGGACTATTATCAGAGAAGAACATAGAAGATAAATAGAAGCAGCATTACTGCTCAGTTTTTGGGTAATAAAGTATTATTGATAGTTAGGGGAAAAAAGGATTTTGCTTTGGCAAATAAATCAGTATGGTATTAGTACAGTGAAATTTTCAAGGAATTCAGTCCGATTCAGCTTTGAATGTCAAGATGTTTTTTGTTTGTTTGTTTTTTTAGTTTTGGGAATAGTGTAACCTCGTAGAAACTGCATTTCTTTAATATGGTCTTTTCGCCTTTCTTTTCTTTAATTCAAACTGGCCTCATCCAGCACCCTGGCTCACCTGCCTCCTTCTCCCATGCAGGACTACTCCCTTAATCATTAAGCCCTCAGGACAATGAAGTTCTGACCAGCACCAATTAATCTTAGGAACAAAGCCTCAGGTCTGTTAACTGAAGGGACAGAATTTTGGTCAAGCTAAAGATAATATCTAGGCTTCAGCTGTGTTTCAGCTCTAGGCCCAGAAAAGCAGCAAAACCAGACAAAGCAATGCCATGGCTGACATCAGGACTAGAGGCACTGATCAACTACCCCCTACCCTAGCACTGACCAATCAGTAGAGACTGTGACCCTGACTAGGACCCATAACTCCCTTAGTCATCATTATTAAAGCTATTTTCCTATATAACCCATCCCCTGGAAGCCATCAGGAAGTCAGATCTTTGAGCCTTCGCTCACCTCTCTCTGGATGCAGGCCTCTTCCTGAAAATAAACCCTTATTTTCTTTGCTACAAGCTCATATTTGTGTCTTATCGGGCTTTGATGCATGCAGGCAAATGGATCCCTTTAGTTTGGCAACAGTAGTAAGAATATAGGCACCCTATATAATAAAAGCCTAATATTCTAAGTGTCTGGTCTACAAGTCAGCTGTTCAACCAAAGTGTAATATGCTAATGATATGCTAAGGACACCCAACTGCTCTCTATATGTGCAGTGACCACGAGGGGGCAGTCCACTGCTCAACCAGTCACTATGACGTGCACTGACCACCAGAGGGAAGATGTTCTAACTGGTAGGTTAACTTGTTTCTGGGTCTGCCAATTGGGACTGAGCAAGACGGGCTGGACATGTCCTGGAGCCCTCCTGCAGGCCCTCCCCAGCTGGCCAACCTCTGGTGTCCCTTCCGGGCCTTGATAGTGCACCAGTAGGGTCCCTTGGCCTCGTCTGCACCCTTTAGCAGTCCAGGACCTCTGGAGAGATGTCGGAGAGCCAGTTTCAGCCTGATCCTGCAGGCCAGGCCAAGGGACCCCACTGGTGCACAAATTTCTTCACTGGGCCTCTGGTGTATAAATAAAAGATGACAATTGCAAAAAGTAGTGAGTGGTAAGAGAAGATGTTAAATGAATTTGAGGGAACTTGAAATAAAAGAGAAAGCTTGTAAGCAGAAAAGCTTGAGAAGGCAGTCCATGAGCTAACAAGAGGAATGTCCATGTTTTGTAAGATATACTTGGAAAAGAATTTGTGGAGAAGGGGGTGGGAAAGGTCCCAGTATTCAACTACAATATAGTTGAGAGCGTGAGGAAGTGAAATCTGAGGTAGCACTGAAATATGACCACAACTAGTACTGAAAGTAGCAGAATATGTCACCCCCAAATATGCCTTTTTGGGGTAAAGATTATTTTGAGTTGATTATTTTGAGAAATGGCAGACACAGGAGTAACTTTGAAAACAGAGCAGAAGTTACTATTTTGTAAAGGAAATTTGCATTTCTAAAGGAAATCTCCATTGGTAAATGTCTCCCTCTTGGTACCAGGAAGAGAAGGATTACTCTAAATCACAAGATAAAGTTCTCAATGGAGAAGGCACCCACTTAAATCTGCATAACAAACCTTGTTCACTGTGTTTTCCTAGTAACCTTCCATAATTGAGGGCCCCATACCCAACATCTTTCTTTGTCTTTAGCTGAAGGTAGTATTTAAGGTGGTAGCTTGCGCCATCTGGTGGATTTACTGTTTTTCTGGATATCTCCCATGTATACCTAACACATACATGTTATTAAAATTCTGTTTGTATTTCTCTTGTTAATCTGTCTTTCATTACAGAGGGTCTAAGCCAAGAACTCAGAAGGGTGAAAGCCAGTAGAGTAGAAGAGTTTAAAGATACAGGAAAGAAAGGTTATAGATGATGGCTGAAGTTTTACCTTTTGGAATATTGATTTTAAGCTGGTCAGGACCTTTGACCCTCCTCCCTTTCCTTGCTAAAAGAGTCAGAGGAAAAGGCAAGCTCCAGGCAAGAAATCTTAACATAGTCACCTTAACCTAATTTGAATTAAGTGTGGATAGGACGGTGTCAAGCGGGGGCCAGGTAATTAGATCACACCTTGTGTCCCATTGAAGCACTAATTTACATTCTACCATGTACATTCTGCTCTTCCTCTCCTGCCAACTGCCTATTTCCTTTGAAATCCCATTACTGCCCTTCTCCTTTGATTTTTCCTGTAAATCTGTCCCTGTTAATTTGATTATTAGCCCAGCTAGAAAAACTTAGAAGATGGGAAGAAAAATATTTTTTGTAGCTTCCCCATGGATATAGATCCCTGAGGAGGCAAAGTCAGAAATAGCTGGGAGAATTACATTAAGACTAAAAAATTGGTGTTATTAAAAAAATGGCTATTACTTTTTATTAGTGTAAATGATAGTATGAATGGGTGACAGAAATTATCAGGGCCTATATAAAAAGATGAAAGAGGGACAAACAGAACTGAGAAGTGTTAGGTGGCAAAAAAAAAAAAAAGCAGAATTATTAACTGGATGAACAAAATGATTTAAATGGGTATTTGTTTATTTCAAGAAGCAATGAGAAACAAGGAGAGTGAATGCAGATAGATGAATGTAGATACTGAGCTTTTCTTAAAAATAAAATCAGTCAGTTTGATGAGGAAAATAACACATTTGGGAAGTGGGGGGGCTAGCAGCCTGACTCTGTACTTACTTAATAAGTATCCCTAATGCACATTCCTGTTAGCCTATAGTCTAGTCCAGTGGTTCTCAACCTTCTGGCCCTTTAAATACAGTTCCTCATGTTGTGACCCAAACATAAAATTATTTTCGTTGCTACTTCATAACTGTAATGTTGCTACTGTTATGAATCGTAATGTAAATACCTGATATGCAGGATGGTCTTAGGTGACCCCTGTGAAAGAAAGGGTCATTCGACCGCCAAAGGGGTCGCGACCCACAGGTTGAAAACCGCTGGCCTAGTCACTGCCCCTTCCTTAATTATCTGGTCTTGTAAGACCTATTTACCTAAACACTCCCATTTTACAGAGGCCATAAACCATGAACAATATACAACCCCCAGAGGGGGTTATCAGTGCTGGTGCCAGGCCAGGGCAGGCCTTTAGGTGTGGTCGCATGTTCCCCATCCCAACACACGGGGCCTTTTGCAAAGCCCACAAAAGGTCTGGAAGTCTGATCCTTATTTGGGAGACAAAGAAACCAAAGGGTATAAAGAGAAAGCTCCTCCATATTGGTTTGCAAAGGATTTGGAAACAGGCTCCCTTACGTCACGGTACTAGTACATCTGGAAATAGATGCTTTTTTCCTGTATCTCTGGGTACTTCTGTGTATTTTTTGGTCACCTGGTAAATTTTGTAACATAAAAATGGTTTCCTGACCAAGAAACATGCAGTCGAAGTTGCCCCCTTGAGGCACCGCTGTGTGAGAGCAGGTGGGTGGGCCCACTCAACCTACCGAGCCCCTGCTGCCGGGAAGGCGGGCCTTCACTGATTTACTGGGTCCCAGTCCTCATCGGGCCCAGGTGACCAGGGTCCCTGCTAGTGCTCCAGTGGACTCCAAGGAGAACAGGAAAGTCCTTTCTGGAATCAGACATCTGACCAGTGAGTTTTTCCCCAGAAGACCAGTTCAAGTTCAGTCCTACCTTTAGGGGCAGAAGAAGTAGCTGATCACTACTTAGGCAAATTATTTGCCTCGATTCAGGGACTTTCCGTGGTTGGAAGTAAAAACTTGGACTGACTGGTGTGTGAATGTGAGAGTCTGTGTGAAATGAAAGCTTCCTTCTGTTGTCCTGTGTCTATATTAACTGGGAGAGATTACACAGTTTAACTGCAAACATGGGAAGTAGTTCTTCTAAACCTGCTGCCTTAGAATGTATTCTAAAGAATTTTAAGAAGGGCCCAGACCACTGCCTTCAATGTAGATGTCTATCCGCAAAATCAGGGCCCCTCAGCTTATGGTCGAGGATGGGAAATACATTCTCCCAAAATAATCCATTGGGGAGAATGCTGAGATTCTGGGGAGAGGCAGTGCCCTGAACCAGGAACAGAAGACATTGCTCTTGGTATGAACTTTTAGTATGTTGTGCTTGCCTGTCTGAGAGTGTTTGTTGATGTTTTATGTATCTTGGTTGTTTAATTTGTTTAAAGATGGGGCAAGTCCCACTTTGGGGGAAGCCCAGTTGTGTGTGGTGAGGCAAAACACGTGACAGAGATTGCAGGACATCCCAGCAGCTGCCATGAATCCTTATTCTTGGGGATTCATCTTGCTCTTTCTGTAAGGGTATTAGCCCACCAGAAACTCTTAGCTAGTGAGATTACTTTCTGTATGTCTGTGATGCAATTTTGGCTAACTTTTAGGGACTTTAATGACCTCTTCCCTGATTTTGCTGTGCTGGGTTAAATTTTTAAGATTCTAAGGTTAATTTAAAAGTGTAAAATTTGTGAAGGTTGCAACCCATGGAAGTTTAAAACGAAGGCCAGCTAACTCCAAGACTGCTTATGATTAACAAACCATTATCTTCCCCACCTGAGGCAAAACGGGAGTGGAAAGAAAAAAAAGGAGCAGTTTTACTCAGACAAGTGCTTTTGGTTTCAGAAGCAGCAGAATGAGAGGGGATACTTGCCCAATTTGGCAGGGTGGAGAAATTTGTAAAGCCCTGCCCAGTATCACGTCCATTAAACATCTGGTTGGCAGTGTCGGTATTAATGGGAACAGGGACCAGGATAGAGGCCAGGAAGGGGACCAGGTGGTCCGCACCTTCCTGTGACATCACAAACCCATGCAAGCCAGCCGAGGTGGAACTAAGTCTGACCTTGGGGGCATGGCAGCAGAGAATGGGTGGGCAGTAGGTGTGTCCTCCCAGAATTTTTTTTGGTGATATTCAAAGTGTATCATATCTGTGACATTACTGGGATGTAGAAATTTAATGGCCAAGTTGAGAATAATTAATTCTGTGGTCAAGACCAAATCTTTAATGTTAAAACTGGTTTAAGTTTTGATAATCTTTAAATTGGGTATATTTGACAGCTTTTCTGAATGTAATATTTCAAGAATTTAACTGAGAGACAGCTTTGTGACATCTCAAGGGCCCTGAGGTAACACAAAGATTTATTCTCTCTCCTTAAAAAGAAATATTTTTGAACTAAATAAGACCAATACAATATACTTGAAATTACATAAGGAAGTAAGCTATGCAGGCTGGGTTGGGTAACAAGATTAATGCTTTAGGTAATAATTGGTTTTAAAATCTCCAAGTTGTTAAGATAAAATAAATAGATGTAATTGAAATGAAGAATTTATGATAAAGCTTTTCAGTAATAATTATATGTTAATGAAAGTCCAGTCAATCAAGAGGACACCGACTGTGCTCTCTATTGGAGGAAGGGGCCAGTCCTCCTAATCCCTGTAAAGGCAGAGAAGCCTAAAAGAGAACAAGGGCAATGAGATCCTTGTCCTGCCTTCCTCTCCCTATGCGACCCAGGGGCAATCTGAGAGAACAGCCAAGATGGCGATTTACAATCCCAGCCTCCCCCTCTGGAGGAGACCTATCTTGATAAGGCTCCAACTGCCATGAGGCCACTATGCCACCAGAAACCAGCTTTTCTAGGCTGTGAAAGGAGTTGGAGCAGTAAAAAAGAGTTAAAACCTCTGCTGGAAGACCCACTGACTAGCTAGACTAAAAGAAGGGGGAATGATTTGAAAGTCGGCAATGGCTATCTGGGAAAGGGACCACCTGGCTGTCCTTGGTGTGCTTCCAGCAGATGTAAGATTTCCAAAACCAGGGGGACTCAGAACCTAAATAAATCCTTCAATATTCAGCAAGGCAAAGAAGAAGGGTCTTCCAAATGTACCAAGACTAAAAGATCAAATGAGAAAGTACTCTGGGCCAGACCCTGACGACCTGTTAGGCCAAGAAATATTATAAATTACATTTTGTCACCAATAGTTGGCCTGACATCTCAAGAAAACTTCAAAGCTAGAGAACTAGAAGGCTAGAAGTGCAGAAGAGCTGTTAAAAGAGGCTCAGAAGATCTATGTACATAAAATAAGAAAGGCAAAAAAATAAAACAAACAAAAAAGAAACACCCACAGAAAACTAACATAATGTTCACAATTTTAAAACAAGTGGCCTAGGGAAGGGCTGGCCAGGAAGGCCAGAAACAGAAGCCACAGCAGTGACCTTAGATGTTATCTCTAAGGAAGAATGTAGCAGTTTAAACCCAAGCGGCTGGAGGCCTGGGAACAGGCTGCAGGTCCTGTTTTCTCCTCCCCCTGCCTTTTCTCCAGCCTTTTATACCTATAAACATCTAAATATTTTAAAATAATATAAAAAACTGAAACATTAACTGCTAGACAAGTTGTAATTCACCTGCTCTTAGCTTTTATTACAGAAGGTCTCTTGTACTTTGTTGAAGGTATATTTTCTTGAAAGTAAGAGTGTATTTAAAGTGCGTTCATAAATGTTAATCTAAGAAATGCTAGCTGTTTACTTTTTGGTAATCATTGAAAAATTAAGGTTTCTAAGAATGAAGAATTTTAATACATTTTAAAGAAAAAAAGAAAGAAACAGTCTGTACAAGTTGCTGATGGTATGACAGAAAGAAAGAATATTAGAGTAGAAATACTAAAAAGAAGGACTGAGTCATGGTTATTCATTTTGAAGGAAACAAAGGTGGTTTCTAAAGGTGATTATTTCTGGAAGTTATAAGAATGTTTCTGAAAGTTGTAAGAATGCCTGTGGAAAAAAGAAATGTTAAAAGGAAATTGGTTAAATGATACAGGCCACTAAGTCAGGACAAGCAGAACAGGGAAACTGAGATATTAAAAGAGCAGTTTGCAACCATCTAGAAAACTCTGTCTTCCCTAAACAAAGGACACTTAAGAGTCAATGATTTGTATTTTGCCTCCCTGAACAGAGGGTAAATAGCTTATGCTCAGGGAAACTGATGGGAGAAATCCAATTAGTGTCATTTGTTGTCCACACCCAAGGAGAAATGAAGTTAGAAAATAAGCCTTATTTTGGTTAGTTCTTTTCTAGTAAAATAATTATATTAATCAGGTATTTAATAAATAAAAAACCCATCTTTTAATCATAGGAACTGAAGTTTGCTAGCCTATGTTCATGTCTAATATACTTTAATATTTAATCTTTTGGTAAAATCAAGTTTGACAATCCTTCAAGGGTTTGAATTAAAAAACCCCCACAACTTTCTCTTGATCTAGAATTGGCTTTAGATCATCCCAATAGGCTCTGAAATGCCTCAAATGTTTGTTTTTTCTCTCATGAAGGAAAGTTTTATACTGAAGGTACATAGGAACCTTTGTCAAATACAGTTATAACTAATGGCTATTGGTTATAATATTATAGAATGTTGGGTTTTACAGAAAGGACATCATTCCATGTGATCTGCATTATAATGAAATCCATAACCATGTCATTTTAAATTTCTTCTTGTCATTTGGAGACAGTTACTGTTTTGTTATAATGCATTTGGAAAAATATTACATCTTCTGAAGAGTCCATGAAAAGGATTGGCAAGGAAAATCAAAAGATCTTAAAGAAAGTTAGTATATTTTTCTCCCTATATGATCCCTCTGAAATTTGGCAATTCTTAATGAATGAATCATGGCAATGCATTTCTTTGCATAAATTCAATAAGACCAGTTTCAAATGGTGGTTTTATTGACCGAAAACTCTGACTGGAGTGTCATGTTTTAAAGAGTCCTGTCTGGACTCTGAAGACTTGAAGCCAATAAGAGTGCCTTGGAGAAAGCCTGGTATCTTGCTTGGTAGCCTTGAAAATGGATGGCGCTGGAGCATTGGGCCCATACCCTGCCATTGCTGGCGGTTGGTCAGAGTGGAAGGGGAGCAACAAGGGTACCTCTGTGTCCCTGGGGAACCCCCAGGCACTCTAAGCCATGATGAGTAGGAGGGCTGTTGAGATAGGCCTTGAAGCCTATGGCATGGGCCCAGAGCCACTTCAGGTAGGAATTCACCCAATGAGCAGATACTGCAGGCAGGCCTGACGGCAGCTGGATGGCTTGGCTTCCCTGCCCTAAGGGGCACATTGAGGTTCACTCATGAATTCTGGCAAAGGCAGTCAGTTACTATTCTTGTTGTGTTTAGGCAAACAATTAGGCCAAATTGAATGCAATAGATAAATTGGTCTTAATTTGGCTCTTTAATAAACATAAGGGTGATTTTAAGGAGAAAAATTCAATTTCAATACGAGTTACTAGAACTGAAATGTTTTCTTTCCCTTTCACCAGACCATTTGTTATAACTCTTGATGTTCTAATTGCTCCATAATACTAATTTTTTTTAAAAAAATATATTCTATTGATCCTCCACAGAGAGGAAGGAAGAGGGATAGTTAGAAACATTGATGAGAGAGAAACATCGATCAGCTGCCTCCTGCACACTCCCCACTGGGGATGTGCCCGCAACCAAGGCACACGCCCTTGACTGGAATCGAACCTGGGACCCTTGAGTCTGCAGGCCAATGCTCTATCCAATGAGCCAAACCGGTCAGGGCCATAATACTAAATTTTATAATACTGTTTGTCTCCACCAAGTCACAAGCCCACCTCCTTCTGTGCCCAGGCCTCATCGTCCCTCTGACAGAGAGCCAGGATCTCTTGGCTCTTAAAGAAAACTTCGTCTCTCCTCAGCATGGAAGTAGCCAGAGGAGCCCACTGACGCCCATTTTCCCTGAAAGGATTCAGAGCCAGGATCCTTGAGGGGATGTGTTAGGCAGTTAGACAGACATGAGCAGAGCAAGGACGATGGGACAACTGGAGGAGAAATAGATGGGACCCTAAGACATGCTTCTCAACACTCCAACTGCTCTGAAGCCAGAAATGAAGAAACCTGTATAGACTCCCTCTCCCTTCCTTTAAGAAAGCCAACAGGTTTTAGAACAGCTAATAGAATCAGTAAGCCCTGAAGCCTCAGATGTTACTACAGACCAGATCTCTGGACTGCCATTACAATCCCTTGGGTAATGAAAATAAAAAAGACTCAAGGTGCTGAACACCCTACTCCCTAGCTTTGAGTCTTCTATTGAATCCCCAAGGCTGAAAATCAGCTTGAGGATCAAGTGGGGGGGCGGGGAGGGATGATGAGGAAAATAGGACAGTTTTTGGGGTGGGGGGGGCTAGCATCCTGACTCCGTACCTAGTTAATAACTATCCCTAACGCACATTCCTGTTAGCCTATAGTCTAGGCTAGTGGTTCTCAACCTTCCTAATGCCGCGACCCTTTAATACAGTTCCTCATGTTGTGGTGATCCCCAATTTCATTGTTACAAATTGAACATAATTAAAGCATAGTGATTAATCACAAAAACAATATGTAATTATATATGTGTTTTCCGATGGTATTAGGCGACCCCCGTGAAAGGGTCATTCGACCCCCAAAGGGGTCGCGACCCACAGGTTGAGAACCGCTGGTCTAGGCACTGCCCCTTCCTTAATTATCTGGTCTTGCAAGACCTATTTACCTAAATACTCCCATTTTACAGAGGCCATAAACCATGAACAATATACAACCCCCAGAGGGGGTTATCAGTGCTGGTGCCAGGCCAGGCCTTTAGGTGTGGTCTTATGCCCCCCATCCCAACACACGGGGCTTTTTGCAAAGCCTGCGAAAGGTCCGGGAGTCTGATCCTTATTTGAGAGACAAAGAAACCAAAGGGTATAAAGAGAAAGCTTCCTCCACATTGGTTTGCTCAGGATTTAGAAACAGGCTCCCCTGAGTCATCTGGAAATAGTCATCTGGTACTAGTACATCTGGAAATAGATGTTTTTTCCCTGTATCTCCAGGTACTGCTGTGTACTTTTCACCTGGTAAATTCTGTAACAAGTTAAACACTCTTACATGGTATTGAGAAAATATTTAGGAGAGAAAGAATATATGCACCCCTATGTTCATTACAGCATTATTTACAATAACCAAGATATGAAAGCAACCCAAGTGAACACCAATAGATGAGTAGATAAAAAAGCCATGGGACATATTTACAATGGAATATTATTCAGCCATAAAAAAGAATAAAATCTTATTTGTGATAACATGGATAGACCTAGAGAGTATTATGCTAAGGGAAATAAGTCAGTCAGAAAAAGACAAATACCATATCATTTCATTTATATGTGGACTATAAAGAACAAAATAAATGAAGAAAAAATACATATACACTTATAGATACAGAGAATAGACTAATGGTTGCCAGAAGAAAGGAGGGTTGTGGGATTGTGGGACTGGGTGAAAAAAGTGAAAGGATTAAGAAGTACAAATTCTTGGTTGCAAAGTAGTCATAGGGATATAAAGTATAGCATAGGGAATATAGTCAATAACTATGTATGGTGCCAGGTGGGAACTTGAAATATTAGGGGAATCACTTTGTAAAGTATTTGATGGTCTAACTACTATGCTTCATATCTTAAACTAATCCAAAATAATATTAAATGTCAACTGTAATTGAAAAATAAAATACTTGTTATCATGCTATAAACAACCATAAAACAGGACAGAATATATGAAGCTATTCTTTTCAGGCATTTGGCAACAATTGATGTAGAACTGTGCTTTTTAAAATAAGGGAAATACATGAGATAAGTCCTATATTCACCCTCTCCCTTTCTGTTAGAGATAATTTCTTGACTATTGCACAGGGTTGTGAAGCCCAAGCAGGGATTACCTAAAGAGGCAGAGATTAGAGTTAGTTGCTGAGAAAGCACCAGGAACTTTCTGGGCAAGGTATAATATAAGAAGGAACTATGCAGAGAGACCACGAAGTATTTGTGAGCATACCCTCCGTGTTGCCCATATACAGGTGAGACTCTATAAGGCCTAGTGGAAAGTGGCAGCTATGAGAACAAGAAAATAAAGATGCTAGTGGTAACACAGTCCTAGAAGTTTGAGTCTGGCCCAGCCAAAATTAAGAGACCCAACTAGCACATCACTATAGCTTGAAGATTCAATTGAAACAAAAGGAAGACCATGCTTAGCAATAAGTATCATGGCTTTTTAAAATGCACCATAATAAACTCTGGAGTCAAACCTCAGCCCTTAGAAATGATTCCACATTATTTCTGCCTGATCAAACACTTTAGTTCTAGACAACATCATAGATGATCACTGTTGCTATTGTGGACTCTTTTAGGCATTAAGACTTCTCTTGTAATGTTTAATACAGAAAAGCAAGTGTTTCATTAGGCACCTTTTTCTACCTGCTTGCCCCAAGACCTTTGGTCTTGATTAACATAATAATGAACTGCATTTATCTTTGTGCATTCACAGTACATTCTTGGGGACAATAAATTGGCATAGTGTAAAAAAAAATCAATAAACACATGCTTGGGTGAAAATTAAAAATAAATGAAATAAATAAAATAAAGCCTCAGCAGAATCAGAAAGAAGAACATACTAGCCCAAAATTCAAAGAAAACAACACATTTCAGACCCGTTGCAATGTCTTTTGGACGAAGCCACAGTGGCAGGGGCCGTGCCCCTTGCACAGATTTTGTGCATCGGGCCTCTAGTTTACAATGCTTTGCATAAAATAAAATAAATAGATATGTTAAGAAATAGGAAATTATTTAAATCACAAAATAGATGTTAATGAAAACAGACTTCCTATATCAGGTAAGGCTGGATAAAGAATTTGCAGAAACTATTATAAAGATGTTTAAAGACTTAAAGGCAAAATGTGGTTTTAATTTGTGAAGAGAAGCTGACTTTTGGCAGAGAAATGTAAAAAAGAACGGAAAAGTATTTTGGAATTACAAGGTAAAATATATAAATGAAAAATAAACTGGACAAATTTAACAAATGATTGGAGATGGCAGAAAAAAGGAACCATAAACCTGAAGGCATTCATAAAAATTATTCAAAAAGAAAAAGATGTAATAAAGTTTCAGTGACCAATGGGACAATATAAAGCGCCCTAACACACATGTAATTAAAATCTCAATATAAGAAGAGAATAAATAGTAGGGCAGGAAAATATTTACAGAAATAATGATTAAAAATTTGCAAATTTGGTAACAGTATTAACCTACAATTCATGCAGCTCAACAAATATTCAGCAGAATAAATCCAAAGAAAACAAGTCATAAGGATATCACAATAAAATTATTAATAAAAAATATGAATACTAAATATAAAAGGCAAGAGAAAAATGACATATTTTATAGAGAGGATTAATATACAAATATTCAAGGATTTCACATCAGAGACCATGGCAGACAGAAGATAATAAAGCTGTCTTTAAAAAGAACAAAGTAAAAAAAATGAACAACGTAAAAACAAAACAAACCTATACCTGTCAACCCAGAATGTTATGTTCAGTGAACATAACCTTCAAAATGAGGGAAAAATTAAGACATTTTCAGATAAACTAAAGCTGAGAAACTTTGTTGCCAATAGACCTTTGCTAAAAGAAATGCTAAAAGAAGGTCTTTAGACTAATGGAAATGATAGCACTTGGAAATTCAGATCTACCAAAGGAAAGAGAAATCCTTGAAATTGAAAAAATGTAAGTAAATATAAAAGGCTACTTCTTGTTTTGCCCTAATTTATTTTTTTAAATATATTTTAATAAATGAGCTAAGAAAGCATATGGTAAAAGATGGTGGCTGGCAGGATGGAGGTGAGCGATAGGAAGTGAGTGAGTGAGGGGATGAAAGGAGAGTGTGTGGATGTGTGTGGTGTGTGTGTGAGTGAGGGAGGGACAGTTAAATCTGGCAGGAGAAGCAGAGGTTGGCAGACCAGGCTCTCTTGGACAGGGAAAGATTACCACCACTGCGGGCACTCCCTGGACTGCAGGACTCGGGCACGGAACCCACGCCATCTTGAAGGGGGAGAGTGGCCTCTTCTAGGAACTCATCAGCACCATCACCCAGACAGGCCTTGGACACTGCCCATGACCTAGCAGCTACTCCAGCCAAAATCCTGCTGCCGCACCCACAAACCCGCAGACCCTGGGATCTCCACCTCCAAAGGTGCACAGCTCCTGCAGCAGGAAGTGCAACTTCCTCCCTACCCAGCAGCAGAACTCTGGACTCCACATTCGTGCGTTTCCAACATTCTCGCGTTTTCAGTGTGCAGACTTCCAGGGCACACCACTCCATAGGCAGCACTTGGATGCCTCTGTGAACCCCTGCTGGGTGTGATTTTGAACAGACAAGGATGCGCTGCCCCACAGTAGACATTCTGAATTCCCTCTTCCTGAATAACTGCCCACAGACAACCCAGCTACGCATCTTAACACCAGGGCCACTCAGAGTGCATCAGAGTTCTGTGCCGGCAAACTCACTGCCACAGTCGTGCATTTCCAATGAGCAGGCGCCCAGAGCCCATCTGTCCAGAGGGCGCTCGTGGGAGCCATTGCAAGCCCCCAGTAGGCGTGATCTTGGACAAACAGGGGCGCACTCCCCCGGCCGTAGAAATTCTGAATTCACACACCCTGGATACCTGCCCACAGGTGCCTCAATTATGTGGCTTCAGAGCCAGGGCCCTTCAGAGTGCTTTAGTACACTACCCTGGCAAACACACCTCTGGTGCCCCTGTGAGCCATCCCTGTGAGCATGCCCCTATCCACCACAGGTGAAGCAGCAAAAACTGAGTCTGCCCACCCCACAGCTGCAGAGCTCTGGACACTACAGTTGCACGCTTTTACAGTGCCACTGTGAGTTCCTGCTAGGCACGCACAACTTTAAACAAAGGCGTAATACAGCAAAAATTGGGACACCCCCCTCCACGGTTGCTGCTGACTTCTAGCCACTGCAGTTGCGCCTCTCCAGCTCACAGGCCTACATCAAGCGAACCCAAATAGCTCAAGTAGGGAGCTATGCTAGATTACCAAGCTCAGGAGACCTGAGAGATCACACCAATACCGCCATCCCCAAAAGAACTTGGGTAGCAAAGCAATTGGATCTACAATTAAAACATTACAACAAAACATGGGAAGACAAAAAAGCAATCCCCAAAGGAAAGCAAAAGAATCACCAGAAAGGGAGTTAAATGAAAGTAAGGCTAGCAACATATCAGAGAAAGAATTCAGAGTAATGGTCATTATGATGCTCAAACACCTGGCTGACAAATACACACAACTCAATGACAAATACAAACAACTCAATGAGAATTATAAGGAGCTGAATGAGAATGTCACCAACATGAAAAGAACCAAGAGGAGATGAAGAATGACATAGGTGCAATAAAGAACACAATGGAAGGCTTAAACACTAGACTACAAGAGTCTGAGGACCGCACAGTGAATTAGAAGACAAGGTAGGAAAAAACACGCAAGCAGCAGCAACTGGAAAGAAGATTTAAAAAGCAAGAGGAGAGCCTAAGGGAGCTTTGGAACAACATAAAACAAAACAATATTTGCATAATAGGGGTACCAGAAGGAGAAAAAGAGAAGCAAGGAATAGAAAACCTGTTTGAAAAAATAATGACAGGAAACTTCCCTTATATTTGCAAGAAAAAATATCTATGCAAGTCCAAGAAGCATATAGTCCCAAACAAAATGAACCCCAAAAGACCGACACCAAGACACATCATAATTAAATTGGCAAACACTAATGACAAAGTAAGAATCTTAAAGGCTGCCAGAGAGAGACAGAAAGTTACTTATAAGGGAGCTCCTATTAGAACATCAACTGATTTTTCAACAGAAACACACCAGGCCAGAAGAGAATAGAATGAAATATACAAAGTGATGCAAAGCAAGGGACTGAATCCAAGAATACTATACCCAGCAAGGCTATCATTCAGAATTGAAGGTGGAATCAGGAGCTTCACAGACAAAAAAGGGGTAAGAGAGTTTATTACTACCAAGCCAGCAATGCAAGAAATGCTACAGGGACTGCTATAAAAAGAAGAAAGAGAGAGGCAAGAAGAAACATAAACATTAAGAATAAAAATGACAACAAACAAGTACTTATCAATAATAACATTAAACGTAAATGGATTAAATGCACCAATCAAAAGACATAGGGTAGCTGAATAGATAAGAAAACATGACCCATATATTTTCTGTCTGCAAGATATGGACCTCAGAACAAAGGATTCACACAGTCTGAAAGTGAAGGGATGGGAAAAAAAAATTCAGGCAAATGGAAATGAAGAAAAAGCTGCGGTTGTGATACTTATATCTGACAAAATAGACCTCAAAGTAAAGGTCATAACAAGAGATAAGGAAGGCCAACACATAATACTAAAGGGAGCAATTCAACAAGAACATATAACTCTGGTAAACATATATGCACCCAATACAGGAACACCCAAATACATAAAACAACTTCAGGAAGGTATCAAGGGAGAGATCGATAGCAATACAGTCATAGTAGGGGACTTTAATACCCCACTAACACCACTGGATAAATCTTCTAAACAAAAAATCAGCAGTGAAACAGCATCCCTAAATGACTAACTAGATCAGTTGGACTTAATTGACATCTTCAGAATATTTCACCCCACAGCTACAGAATATACATTCTTCTCCAGTGCACACAGGACATTTTCAAAGATAGGCCACATATTAGGACAGAGGAAAAGTCTCTTCAAATTCAAGAGAATAGAAATCATAACAAGCATCTTCTCAGATCACAATGGCATAAAACTAGAAATCTACTACAATAAAAACAATGAAAAAAATCAAACATTTGGAGGCTAAATAGCATGCTATTCAACAATGATTGGGTTACCAGAGAGATCAAAGAAGAAATAAAAAGCATCCTGGAAACAAATTTCAATGAAAACACAACAATCCAAAATCTATGGGACACAATGAAAGCAGTCTTGAGAGGGAAGTTCATAGCTCTACAGGCCTACCTCAAAAAACAAGAAAAACTGGTAATAAATGATCTAACCTTGCAACTTAAAGAATTAGAAAGAGAGCAACAAGAAGAGCTCACAGTATCCAGAAGGAAGCAAATAATAAATATCAGAGCAGAAATAAACGACAAAGAGACCCCCCCCCCACAAAAAATAAAATAAAAACAATATGAAAGATCAATGAAATCAAAAGCTGGTTCTTTGAAAGGATAAACAAGATTGATGAACCTCTCACTAGGCTCACCAAGAAACAAAGAGAGAGGACCCAAATAAACAAAATCAGAAATGAAAGAGATGAAGTAACAACTGACCCTACTGATATACAAAGGATTGTAAAAAATACTAGGTACAACTCTACTCCCAAAAAACTGGACAACCTCGACGAAATGGACACATTCCTAGAAAAATACAAGCTTCCAAAACTCAACCAGGAAGAATAAAAAAACCCTGAATAGGTCAATAACTACTGATGAAGTTGAAGCAGTCATCAAAAAGCTTCCAGCAAACAAAAGCCCTGGACCAGATGGCTTCACAGTGGAGTTTTACTGAACATTCAAAGCAGAATTAAAATTAATCCTTCTCACACTATTCCAAAAAATTCTAGAGGTAGGCACACTTCTAATCTCTTTCTATGAGGCCAGCATTACCCTAATCCCAAAACCAGATAAAGACACCACAAAGAAAAAGAATTACAGGCCAATATCCCTCATGAACATAGATGCTAAAATCCTCAACAAAATTCTAGGAAATCAGATCCAATATTACATTAAAAGATCTCAAGTGAAATTTATTCCAGGGATGTGAGGATGGTACAATATCCACAAATCAATAAACATGATACATCACGTAAACAAACTGAGAGAGAAAAATCACATAATCATATCAATTGATGAAGAAAAAGCATTTGACAAAATCCAATACCCTTTCTTGATAAAAACTTTCAGCAAAGTGGGAATAGAGTGATCATACCTCAAAATAATAAAAGTCTTATATGACAACCCTACAATCAACATCATACTCAATGGGAAAAAACTAAAGCCATTTTCCCTAAGAACAGGAACAAGACAGGATGCCCACTCTCACAACTCCTGTTTGACATAGTATTGGAAGTGCTAGCCATAGCGATCAGACAAGAAGAAAAAAAAAAAGGCATCCAAACAGGAAAAGAAGAAGTAAAACTGTCATTATTCACTTATGGCATGATATTGTAATAGAAAACCCTAAAGTGTCCATCATAAAACTACTAGACTTAATAAATGAATTCAGCAATATAGCAGGATACAAAATTAACACCCAGAAATCTATGGCTTTTTTTATACACCAATAATGAACTCACAGAAAAAGAAACTAAAAAAAAAATCCCATTTACACCCAAAAATTAAGATAACTAGGAATAAACTTAACTAAAGAGATAAAAGACCTGTACTTGGAAAACTACGGGACATTGAAAAAAGAGATAGAGGAAGTCATAAACAAATGGAAGAGTATACTGTGGAGGCTAATCAGATAAATTTCATCAAAGCAAACCAATCTAAGTTGAGAGTTGAAAAATATGGTGGTTTGGTGGATTATCTCAAAACTAGATCTGAAAATGACAATGTGCCAATTGGTAAAATGATAATACTTCCATCATCTTTTGAGGGGAGTCCCAGAAATATGCAGCAGCGATATCAGCATGCTATGGCAACTGTAACAAAGTATGGCAAGCCTGATTTATTCATAACCATGACATGCAACCCTAAATGGGCAGGTATTGCAAACAACTTACAATGATGGCAAAAAGTTGAAAACAGACCTGAGTTGGTAGCCAGAGTTTTTAATATTAAGATGAATGCTCTTTTAAATGATATCTGTAAATTCCATTTATTTGGCAAAGTAATAGGTAAAATTTATGTAATTGAATTTCAGAAACACGGACTGCCTCACGCTTATATCCTCTAATTAATTCCCTTTCAATGTGCACAAATTTTATGCACTGGGCCACTAGTGTTATAATAGATGAAAGAAATTGAGGAGAGAAACCAAGATGGTGGCATAGGTTAACGCTGGAGTTTGCTGCCTCGAACAACCACTTCAAAAATACAACTAAAAGACGGAATGGACATCATCCAGAGCCACAGGAAGGCTGGCTGAGTGGAAGCTCTACAACTAGGAGGAAAAAGAAAAGCATACTGAGACTCAGAGGAGGCGCAGTGCTGAAGTAAAATACTAAGGTGCGGAGTGCATGCGGAGCGGGCTGGCGGCTGAGGGCACGGTTGTCTGTTTCAATTGGGAGGGAGTCTCAGACTCTGAGCTCCAGATCCGGGAGAGTCTCTAGGGACCCAGACTCAAACAGGACTGTCTGGCTTCGGTTGGAACTCAAAGGCAGCTTTCTCTCTGAGGTTTGCAGTGGTTGCTGGAACTCTGAGAAGCAGAGTCCCTGGGGGCAGGACTGAGAGCAGCCATAACTGCTCGCTCTGCCCACCCTGTAGATCCCCTGGGACCCACCCCTCCCAAGCCCTGCACAGAGGCATTTGCTGGATAGCCTCAGGCAAAGGCTTGATTAGCACCGCCCTAGAGATCCAGCACAGAAGTTCTCCCACTGCAGATGCCACTGATTCTCATAGCCAGTTGGCCTGGAGGTCAACCCCCCCCCCCCCAGTTTAACCTAGAGCAATCAAGGCTTAACTACAACAAGACTGCGCACAAAGACCACTAGGGGGTGCACCAAGAAAGCATAAAAAATGCGGAGAAAAAGAAACATGACAGAAATGGAGGATATAGAGCTCAAAACCACACTTTTAAGGTCTTTCAATAATTTTCTGGAAACTGCCGATAAACTTGATGAGATCTACAAGAAATCTAATGTGACCCTCGATGTTGTGATAAAGAACCAACTAGAAATTAAGCATACACTGATTGAAATAAGGAATATTATACAGACACCCAACAGCGGACCAGAGGAGCGCAAGAATCAAGTCAAAGATTTGAAATGCGAAGAAAAAAAAACACCCAACCGGAAAAGCAAAATGAAAAAAGAATCCAAAAATACGAAGATAATGTAAGGAGTCTCTGGGATAGCTTCAAGTGTACCAACATCAGAATTATAGGGGTGCCAGAAGATGAGAGAGAGCAAGATATTGAAAACCTATTTGAAGAAATAATGACAGAAAACTTCCCCTACTTGGTGAAAGAAATAGACTTACAAGTCCAGGAAGTGCAGAGAACCCCAAACAAAAGGAATCCAAAGAGGACCACACCAAGACACATCATAATTAAAATGTCAAGAGCAAAAGACAAAGAGAGAATCTTAAAAGCAGCAAGAGAAAGAAACTCAGTTACCTACAAGGGAATACCCATACGACTGTCAGCTGATTTCTCAACAGAAACTTTGCAGGCCAGAAGGGAGTGGCAAGAAATATTCAAAGTGATGAATACCAAGAACCTACAACCAAGACTACTTTATCCAGCAAAACTATCATTCAGAAGTGAAGGCCAGATAAAGAGCTTCACGGATAAGGAAAAGCTAAAGGAGTTCATCACCACCAAACCAGTATTATATGAAATGCTGAAAGGATCCTTTAAGAAGAGGAAGAAGAAGAAAAAGGTAAAGATACAAATTATGAACAACAGATATGCATCTATCAACAAGTGAATCTAAGAATCAAGTGAATAAATAATCTGATGTACAGAATGAACTGGTGATTATAATAGAATCAGGGACATAGAAAGGGAATGGACTCACTATTCTTGGGGGGGAAAGGGGTGTGGGAGATGCGGGAAGAGACTGGACAAAAATCGTGCACCTATGGATGAGGACAGTGGGTGGGGAGTGAGGGCGGAGGGTGAAGTGGGAACTGGGAGGAAGGGAGTTATGGTGGGAAAAAAGAGGAACAAATGTAATAATCTGAACAAGAAAGATTTAATAAAAAAAAAAGAAGAAATTGAGGAGGCCACAACAATAGAAGAATAAAGCGTGCTCATATATGGACGGATTGATATAATTAAAATGTTCATACTCCCCCAAACAATCTACAGATTCAATGCAATCCCTATCAAAATACTGATGGTATTTTTCTAATCACTAGAACAAGAACCCTAAAATTTATATTGAACCAGAAAGGATACTGAATAGCCAAAGCAATTTTGAGAAAGAAGAACATGTCATCTCAAAATGTAAAGAATGTAGCTAAAGTGGTGCCTATAGGGAAATCCAGTTCATTAAATGCTAATATTAGTAAAGAAGGAAAGTCTTAAATAAATGACCTATGCTTTCACAATAAGGAACTACACAAAGAATAGCAATTTGAACCCAAAGCAAAGCAGAAGAATGCAAATATTAAAGATCTAATCTAACAGAAGACAAACATGCAAATTGACCGTACCTTTGCTACACCTCGTCACACCCACCAGCCAATCAGAGCAACCATATGCAAATTAACCCAAACAAGATGGCGGCCGGCAGCTATGGGGCTAGAGCTAGCAGGAGGTTTGGTTGCCCCAGTGATGGAGGAAGCCAAGCTTCCTGCCTGCCGGGGCCAATCTGAGCTCCACTCAAGGCAACAAAGTTTCAATTATAGAAGATAAATAAACCCCAGATACCTGCTTTCAGCCAGCCGTGGCCACAGAGCTGGAGCGAGCAGGATGCTTGGGTTGCCCCTGGTGATGGAGGAAGACAAGCTTCCCACCCGCCTTGGCCGGCTCTGAGCTCCACTCAAGGCTACGTTTCAAGTATAGAATGTAAATAAATTTCAGAATAAAAAAAAAAAAAGAAAAAAAGGAGAGGCTGGGAGCTACAGTCACTGGGGGGCTTGGACAGCCTGAAAATGGCCCTCAGCCCCTCACCCAGACTGGCCAGGCACCCCAGTGGGGACCCCCACCCTGAAAGGGGTGTGGTAAGCCTGAAAACAACCATCAGCCCCTCACCCAGGCTGGCCAAACATCCATGGGGTGAGGGTCCCCACTGCGGGGGATTTTACCAGCCTGAAAACAGCCATCAGCCCCTCACCCAGGCTGGCAAGGCACCCCAGTGGGGACCCCCACCCTGAAGGGGGTGTGACCAGCCTGAAAACACCCATCAGGCCCTCTCCCAGGCTGGCTAGGCACCCAAGCAGGACTCCCAACCTGATCCGGGACACCCTTCAGGGCAAACCAGCAGGCCCCCACCCATGCACCAGGCCTCTATCCTATATAATGAAAGGGTAATATGCAAACTGATCCTAACAGCAGAATGATTGAAAATGACTGGTCACTATGAAACACACTGACCACCAGGGGGCAGACGCTCAATGCAGGAGCTGCCCCATGGTGGTCAGTGTGCTCCCACAAGGGGAGCTCTGCTCAGTCACAAGCCAGGCTGATGGCTGCCAGTATAGCGGTGGTGGTGGGTGCACCTCTCGCCTCCTCAGCAGTGCTAAGGATGTCCAACTGCAGCTTAGGCCTGCTCCCCGCTGGCAAGTAGACATCCCCTGAGGGCTCCTGGGCTGCCAGAGGGATGTCTGATTGCCAACTTAGTCCCAAACCCTGGGGAGCAGGCCTAAGTCAGCTGGTGGTCATCCCCCAAGGGGTCCCAGACTGAGAGAGGGCACAGGGCTGGCTGAGGGAACCCCCCTCCTCCTGAGTGCACAAATTTTTGTGCACCAGGCCTCTAGTAAAATTATAAATCATTAAAATATATAAAAATATAGAAAAATCAGTGAAATAAAGAGATAGCTAGAATTGATGAAACTCCATTCCAATTGATTAAGAAAAACAGAGAAGATACAAATTACCAATATCAGGAATGAAGTAGGGGAATCCATGAATGATCCTATAAATATCCTCTCTAATAATAGAGAAACATGGTAATTAACAGTAACTTCGCTACCCTTCCCATTGGCTAATCAGTGAGATATGCAAATTAACTGCCAACAAAGATGGCGGCCATCAGCCAGGCAGCTGAAGCAAACAGGAGGCTTGCTTGCTCCAGTGATGGAGGAAGCCAAGTTTCCCCGCCTGCTGCTGCTGGGCTCTGAGCTGCAGTCTAAGAAACAATGTTGCAATTATAGAAGCTAAACAATCCCCAGAAATCTGCTTTCAGCCAGCCAGCCTCGGAGCTGGAGCTGAAACAGTGTTTCAATTATAGAATCCAAGCAAACCCAGAGACCTGCTTTCAGCAGCTGAGGTCTCAGAGCTGGAGCCGAGCCTCAGAGCTAAAGCCAGCTCTCAGTTCCAGTGACAGCCATAGAAGGTAAATAAATCCCAGATTAAAAAAAGAAAAAAAGGAGAGGTTGGAAGCTTCAGTCACCCGCCAGCCTGAGCTTCAATCACCAGGCACCCCAGTGGGGACCCCCACCCTGAAGGGGGTATGACCAGATACAAACAGCCATCATCCCCTCATCCAGGCTGGCCAGGCACCCAAGCGGGACCCCCACCCTGATCCGGGACACCCTTCAGGGCAAACCAGCAGGCCCCCACCCATGCACCAGGCCTCTTTCCTATATAGTAAAAGGGTAATATGAAAACTGACCCTAATAGCAGAAGGACTGGGAATGACTAGTCACTATGACACACACTGACCACCAGGGGGCAGACAATCAATGCAGGAGCTACCCTCTGGTGGTCAGGGTGCTCTCACATGGGAGGAGCTCTGCTCAGCCACAAGCCAGGCTGATGGCTGCCAGTACAGCAGTGGTGGTGGGACCCTCTCCTGCCTCCTCAGCAGCGCTAAGGATGTCCGACTGCAGTTTAGGCCTGTTCCCCCCTGGCAAGTGGACATCCCCCGAGGGCTGCCGGGCTGCCAGAGGGATGTCTGATTGCCATCTTACCCCCAGTCCCCCGGGGAGCAGGTCTAAGCCAGCAGGTGGTCATCCCCTGAGGGGTCCCAGACTGCGAGAGGGCACAGGCCGGGCTGAGGGACCTCCCCCCCCCCCCCCGAGTGCACAAATTTTTGTGCACCGGGCCTCTAGTTAACAGATAATAATAAGTGAAAAACTTTAAGCCAATATATTTGACAACTTAGATGATATGAACAGATTCTTTAAAAGACACAAATTTATCAAAATTCATAATAGAAGTTATAAAAACTCATATAACTGTATTATCTATTAAAGAAATTGATATTGCAGTTCAAAATCATCTTACAATAAAAACTCCAGGCCTAAATAGTTTTAGTGGTGAATGAGAGCGAGAGAGAGAGAGAGAGAAAGATATGGAAAATAGAGAAACATCAATGTGTGAGAGAGAGACATTGATTGGCTGCCTCCCACATGCTCCCCTACTGGGGATTGAACCCACAACTTGGGTATATGCTCCGACCAGTAATTGAACCTGCCACCCTTTGGTGTACAGGATGACACTCCAATCAACTGAGCTACACCAGCTAGGGCTCTACTATATACTTAAAGAAGCACTCATACCAATTCTAAATTCTTCCTAAAAACAAAAGGAAAAAAAATACTTCCTAACACATTCCATGAGGCCAATATTACCTTAATTCCAAAATTGGAAAAACACATAACATGAAAACTATAGACCAATGCTCTTCATGATCATAGATGCATAATTTTTAAACAGAATTTTAACATCTTGAATCCACTAATAAACAAAAAATGAAGGCGTCATGACCAAATAGTGTTTATTCCAGGGATAAAGGATTCATTAAGATTCAAATATCAATTGATATAATTTTGCATATCACAAGATTGAAAGAAGAAAACCATGATCATCTCATAGATACAAATGAACTTTTGTGAAAATTCATGATAATAACTCTCAACAAACTAGTGTTGAACAAAAACTCCCTCAACCAGATAAAGCAAGCAAACAAAAAAAACTAAAACTGCCATCATACTTAATTGTCAATGATTAAATGCCTTTTCCCCAATTAAAGAATGAAGCAAATTTATCTGCCTTTACCATTTATTCTATTTTACATTGTACTGGAGGTGCCAGTTCAGGCAAAAAAATCCCAACAAATTGATATAAATTGTTCAGAACAGAAATAAAGAAGCAAAGTATATTTATAGATTTTATGATCGTCTGTGTCAAAACTTAATAAGAATATATGGAAAGCTACTAGAAATATTAAATGAGTTTAGCAAGTTTGCAGAATAAAACAATTATATTTCTTGTAATAAAAATGAACAATTAGATATTGAAATTTTAAAAAGAGGGATAAAAATTAGAGACAATTAAAAAATATGTGCAAGAATGTAAACCACAAAACAATGCTAAGAGACATTATCTATACTATGTTTAGGGATCAGATTATTGAACTTTGTTAAAATATCAATTCTCAAATTGATTCATAGATTTAATGCAATCTTAACTGAAATTCCACTTGAAGTTTTTGGTAAAAACTTTCCATTAAATCCTGTGGTTTATATGGAAATGCAAAGGATCTAGAATATCCAAAACAGTTTTGAAAAGAAGAGCAAAATAAGAGAATTCACACTATATAATTTCAATACTAACTATAGCTACATTGCTAATTTACATAAAGAGATGGAGACCTTTAGTTCTTATTGTCATGGATGTCCCTAGCTCACTAAAGGAAGTAAATATGTTCTTTGGATATGATGAGAACCATCTCTTTTATAGAGAGAGATGAGAAGGAGGTGTGTTTGCATAAATGATTAATGGTAAAAAACTTAAACCAAGAAGAGAGCAGCTAGAGGAATGGAGATACTAGAATGTGAGTTATATTGAGGACAGGTTGTGCTGATTAGCTATGAGGAAGAAAGAGAAGAGATCTAAAATGACTTCAGGTTTCTTTTGGGTAAATGGGAGATGCTGTTGCTATTCACTTGGGAAACAAAAATACTGGAGGGGGAAAAACTGGAGATGGAGAAGGGTGATGAGAGCAATCTAGATGAGATGGCATTTGAGATATATATCCAACATCTCTATTCCATAGACAGCTTAAGCTAGAGATCTGAATATAATGTGGATAAAATAAATAGAAATATTTATTTGAAAGTCATCAGTTTATGGATTTTAGTTATTTCTGTGGATGAGGGAGGCCAGGAAAACTGTATAAGCAACTGGAAAGAACAGAGTCTTAGGAGAGAGTGAGGTTAAAGCATAAAATGAAAAAAATGAAGAGCAGCAGAAAGGAAAATAGAGAAAACCAAGAAAAATGATGTCAATAACATGCAGAGGAAGAGAGAATTATGAGAAAAGCATTCTCAACTGTTTTGAATGCTGCAGAGGCAGCAAAAATTGAAAACATAATTCTTTAAGTGTGATCCATGGATACCTGAGTGTCTCTACTCTTTCTTTTTAAAAAAAATATATTTTTATTGATTTCGGAGAGGAAGGGAGAGGGAGAGAGATATAGAAACATCAATGATGAGAGAGAATCATTGACCAGATGCCTCCTGCACTCCCCACACTGGTGATGGAGCCTGCAACCTGGGGAATGTGCCCTGACCAGAATCAAACCATGACATTCTGGTTCATAGGTCGATGTTCAACCACTTAGCCACATCAACTAGGCTACAACTCTTTCAATGGTTTCATGAAGTCAAAGCTATTTTCATAATAACATTAATGTGTTATTTGTTGTCGTTACCGTGTTTACATTTTTACTAATGGTGCAAAATAATAGTTGGTAAAACTGCTGGCACCTCAGCATAAATCAGGATAGTGATAGCAAATTGTACAAGTAGTCATTGGATTGCTCACCACCACACTGTCAGGAAACAAAATGGCCAGTTTTACATATGAATGCTTCTGATCAGGCAGTAAACAATGATTTTGACCTTTGTTTTTTTAAATTATTTTAAAAATATATTTTTATTGATTTCAGAGAGAGGAAGGGAGAGGGAGAGATAGAAACATGAGTGATGAGAGAGAATCATTCATTGGCTGCCTCCTGCACGCCCCCTACTAGGGATCGAGCCTACAACCTCGGCATGTGCCCTTGACCAGAATCGAACCTGGGACCCTTCAGTCCACAGGCCAACTCTCTATCCACTGAGCAAAACCAGCTAGGGTTAATTTTGACCTTTTAAATAATCCATGTGATGAAATGGAAGTACACATAGATCACTTCTGCTGCATTCTGATGTAAGATGTTTGCTTTGAGGAAAAGCACTTATGCAATTGTTGGAGTTGGAAGGTGAACCAGCTCCTTTTTCATGGAGTAACATTTTTAGTTGAAAGAATGACTGCCAGACACACGTGTGTTACTCAGATTTGGATATTTGGCAGATATTTTCTCAAAACTGGATGAGTTGAACCTGTCATGTCAAGAAAAAAACAGATGACATTTGCTGCTAATGATAAAATTTGAGCTTTCAAGTGAATATTGGAACTTTGGAAAACTTGTATCTTTCCCTTAGAGTTTGACAACTTCCCAATATTAAGAGACTTTTCTGATAAGATTGGTAAGAATTATTAATGCATGTGATTTTTTATCCTGTATTAACATTTGGAAAACCTGTGCAACTAAAAGAACCACTATTTTCCAAATGTCACAAAATAAAGCATGGGTACGACATCCACTCAGAGTGCAAGACAGACTAGTGGATTTTAATGTAACAGCATATGAAAAATTCAGTGATTTGATTTCTGATTTCACATTCCAACTAAACTTAAGAAACTACCACTGGATGAGTTTTCATGTAGTCTCAAAGAAGAGTGCTCACTACTATCTAAAAACATTATTAAAATACTTTTGTGTGTGAGGATATGTATCTTCTTCACATAATTCAATCAAAGCAACGCACTGCAATAGGTTAGATGCAAAGCAGAGATGAGAATCTAGCTGTCTTCTGCTAATCCAGATGACAGATTTTTTCTATTTGCCTTTATAGTTCTGTACATTTTTTTTGTACAGAAACTGTATTATATATACCACTCAATAAGCTATGTCTTCTAGATCAATTAAATATTTCATCATTATAAAGTCATTTAAAATAGTTATTTTTTGGCTGAAAAGTCTATTCTGAGAGGTTATTAATATAGTTAGATAATTTTTCTGTTGGTTAGTGTTCATGTGCAGTACCATCTTATGTCTTACTTTCCTTATTGATTTATATATGCTTCATATAAACACATGGCTGGATTATTTTTCAAATCCTGCCTGACAGTCTTAGAATATTTAGTCCCATTTAGGATGAATATAATTATATACAGTTGACCTTTGCACAATATGAGTCTGAACTGCGTGAGTCCACTTCTACGTGGATTTTTTTGAGTAAACATATTGGAAAAATGTTTTGGAGATTTGCAAAAATTTGAAAAAACTCTCAAATGGACTGCATAGCCTAGAAATATAAAAAATTAAGAAAAAGTTAAGTATGTCCTAAATGCATAAAATATGTGTAGATAGTAGTCTATTTTATCATTTACTATCATAAAATATACACAAATCTATGAAAAGTTAAAATTTATCCAAATTTATGCACACAGAGACTGTACATGGCACCACTCACAGTTGAGAGAAATGTAAACAAAGATGCAGTATTAAATGATAACTGCATGAAATTAGCTGTAGTACATACTTTTGTAACCACCTCTTGTTGCTATTGCAGTGAGCTCAAGTTTTGCAAATATCTGCTTCAAATGCCATGTGACTGTAATCCTCTCTGCGTGAGCAGTTTGCCTCCTTAATAAACAGTGTATCACAGTAAAAAGTGATCTCTTGTAGTTCTCACATATTTTTCATCATGTTTCATGCAATACCATAAACTGAATAGCACCATGAAACACATATGAAGTGCCACTAGTGATGCTGGAAGTGCTCCCAAGAAGGAGAGAAAAGTCATGATGGTATAACAAATAGTTGAATTGCTTGATATGCACCATAGATTAAGGGCTGAAGCTTGCCTGCAATTTCAAAAGAAATAAATCCACCCTAAGGACCATTGTAAAAAGAGAAAAGGAAATTTATGAAGACATAGCTGAAGCTACACCTACACCAGCAGGTACAAAAACATTACAATCTTTGCAAAATACCTTTTTATCTCATATTAAAAATGCAGCTTTTATGTGGGTGCAGAATTTCTATAAGAAGGCAAACCTATAGATTCGAATATGATTAGAGAAAAGCAAAGTTATTCTGTGACAAATTAAAGAAAAAGGAAGGTGAAAGATCTTATGCTGGAGAATTTAATGCCAGCAAAAGATGGTTTGATAATTTTAGAAAGATGTTTAGCTTAAAAAATATCAAGATAACAGTAGAAGCAGCTTCTGCAAACCAAGGCAGAAAATTCCCAGATGTCATTAAGAAAATCACTGAAAAGAAAGGATATCTGCCGATGAACAGGTTTTTATTGCAGATAAAAGTGTCCTATTCTGGAAAAAAATTTCGCAAAGAACATTTATTACTAAGGAAGAGAAGTGAGTAGCAGGATTTAAAGCACAAAGGGATAGGCTAATTCTACTGTTTTGTGCAAATGTAGTCAAGTTTATGATAAGGAGTGCCCTTATCTATAAAGCTTATAACCCTGAGACTTGAAAGTAAAAGATAAACAGCAGCTGCCAGTCTTTTGGTTAAAGAACGAAAAGGGCTGAACAACGAGAATCATTTTTCCTGACTGGTTGAATTGATGTTTAGTCCCTGAAATCAGAAAGTGCCTTACCATAAGGTGACTGCCTTTTAAAGTTCTTCTGATATTGGACAATGTGTCTGGCCACTCAGAATCCCATGAGTTGAGCACTAAAGGCAACAAAGTGGTCTACTTGCGCCCAAACACGTTTCTAATTCAGCAGCTAGATCGGGTGTTATAAGGATTGTTAAGGCTCATCATTCATAGTTCTCTATGGAAGGCTCATCATACATAGTTCTCTATGGAAAAGGTTGTCAATTATGGGAGAGAATCTCGATAGAACATCATGAAAGTCTGGAAGGATTACACCATTGAAGACGCTATCATTGTTACATACAGGAAAAGGGCATGAAAGCCAGCAAGCCTGAAATAATAAATTCCTGCTGGAGAAAACTGTCCAAATGCTGTGCATTACTTCACAGGATTTATGATACAGACAAACAAGGAAATCATGAAAGAGATTGTGCATATGGCAAAAAAGGTGTGTGTGTGTGTGTGTGTGTGTGTGTGTGTGTGTGTAGGATTTCAAGATATGGATCTTGAAGAAATTTAAGAGCTAATAGCACCAGGTCAAAGGAATTAATAGGAGATGACTTGATGGAGATGAGTGCTTCCAAACCAGTGCCAGACGATGAGGAAGAAGACATAGAAAAAACAGTGTCAGAAAGCAAATTATTAGACAACTAGAGGCCTGGAACACGGATTTGTGCACATTGAAAGGAAATTAATTAGAAGGTGGTCTGTGAGGCAGGTCTGGGTGGGACAGGCTGGACATGCCCTGGAGCCAACCTCCTGTCGTCCCTCCCCGGCCTGCCACACCTGGGGCAGCGCCAGGGTTCAAAGGGCATCTGCAGAGTGAGAGGGGTCCCTTTGGCAGGTAAAGTCCCTCGGCCTGGCCTATGGGGATTGGGCCAAAACCAGCTCTCCGACATTCCCCGAGTGGTCCCAGAGTGTGAGAAGGCACTCTGCAAAGTTGCTGTCACTTGGCAGTTCCTGAATTGAGCGTCTGCTCCCTGGTGGTCAGTGTGCATCATAGCTTCCTGCCAATCAGCTGGTCGCTTAGCCTTTTATATATATAGATATGACAGAAGGGTTTTGATAACTCAAGGCTACTTTGACTTCTTTTATGACATGGACCCTTCTATGATATGGGCACTGAAACTAAAGCAAATGGTGGAGGATTGATACAGTACAGAAACATTTTTAGAGAAATGAAAGAGCAAAATATTCCAACAGAAATGATGATGTATTTCCATGAAGTTACACTGAGTGTGTCTGCCTCTTCTGCCTGCCTTCCCTTCCACCACTGAGACAACAAGACCAACCCTTTCTTCTTTCTCCTCCTTCTCAGCCTGTTCAATGTGAAGAAAACAAGAATGAAGACCTTCATGATGATCCACTTCCACTTAATGAATAGCAAATAATCACCATCCTGTTCAGTTAATAAACTTATCTGGTTTTTATGTGTGTGTTTTCATGTGAAAATCTAATAACCGTGATGCAAGAACTGTATGAGACATTTTCATGTCATCACAATCATTATTTAAGTATTCATCGTGTAAAGCATTGTGTGCAAGACTTGTAGGGAAGTGAGTGATAGCTAATACTTATATATATAAAACCCTAATATGCAAATAGACCGAATGGTAGAACAACCAAACAACTGGTCACTATGACGTGCGCTGACCACCAGGGGGCGTGCGTGGAACATGGCAGGTGTTGGCGGCAGCAGGATAGTGGAGCAGGTGAGCAGGGATTCCAGACCAAGGTCGGGTACTGGTCACTGTCACTGGGGCAAGCCTCTGGTGGTTACTGAAAATTCTTTGCTCCCACGCACTGTGGTCCCGACAGGCACTTGCACCTGCTGCCTGCTCACAGCAACGGTTCTGGCCAATAGTTTGGCAATGTCAGTGGGTGTGAGCAGCAGCTGCTGCCCCTGACTGCCCCTCAGGAGCAGGGGGAAGTGGAGAAGGCCTCAGGGGCTATCAGCACCAGCAGCCACCACTTGCAACCACTGACAGCACCGGCCCTGTTTGCACCCACTGCTGGCACTGGTCCCAATTTTTCTGTGTCATCAGTGGGTGCAAGTGACGACAGCGGAAATGGGGTTGCTGGCAGACAGGGGACCGGAGGCCATGGTGGGAGGGGCTGGGTGGGGCCGCAGAGGATGGGCCATGACCCGCCCCTGTGCCCACCACAGCCTCACAGCCCACAGTTTCTTTTAAGGTGAATGAATTCATGCACTGGGCCCCTAGTAAAGTAATAATGTGTTAGCTTTCTTGTTGTTTTGTAACTTTGCTTTCAAAGAATTACATTACCATACAGTATACCTCTCTTGTAATTGAAGAAATAGCCTATCATCATAGGTAAGTGATTTTTAAAAATGTAACAATGTTTCTAATACTGTATTATGAATATGACTATATACTGTGTGCCATAAAATTTTTATAATGATTTATTCCTTACTGTGAAGCAATTGTATCAGTTGTACTAGGTTCTTATAAAATAGTCATATTGCTGCTTCTTTATAATCAATGCATGAATCATTATAAATATGAAAATTTTCACATTTTTTCATTTTTGATGTCTAATATTAGCAATACACATATCATAACATCTATAGTGTTTTATATCATATAAGAAAATATTGATGTAGGTGCTGAGAAATAGACAATTCATTTTATAAAGAGATGAAGCAAATTTATGGTATCAATAAATACACTCCAGTGTTGCAAATGTATTTTCTCTTATGATTTTCTTTTTAAAAAATAATATTTATATTTTTATTGAATTTATTGGGATGACATTGGTTAATAAAATTCTATAATATATCATTTATTTATTGTACTGTGTGTTTTACATTTATTTCCTCTAGCTTACTTTATTGTAAGAATACAGTACAAAACATGAATCACATATACCATATGTGTTAATCAACTGTTTATGTTATTGGGAAAGATAAGTTTTACATAAGTTTTGAGGGAGTCAAAATTTATATACGGATTTTCAGTTGTGGGTTGGTTTGTACCCTTAACCTCCACGTTGTTCAAGTATCAACTGTATTTGGTTTTATTTCTGCCATCTTAGTACAGTGGGGACTTGACTTACGAGTGTCCCGACTAACGAGTTTTTCGAGATACAAGCCGTCTCTCGGCCGATTTTTTTCTTTGAGTTGCAAGCTAAAATTCACGTTACCAGCCAGCTTCAGATACCCCACCACTAGTTGGCGCAGCGAACGTCACAGTGAATGCCACAACATCAGACCAGCATCACGTGTCTCACTTGTTCACTGTTGATTTGACATATGAGTAATTTGAGTTACGAGCTCCGTCACGGAACAAATTAAACTCGTAAGTCAAGGCCCCACTGTATGTGTTTTCCCTCTTGATCTTTTATTGCCTCCTTTTGGATTTGCTTCATTATACTATAACTAGAAGCCCGGTGCATGAAAATTTGTGTACTCAGGAAGGTTACTCAGCCAGGCCTGCACCCTCTTGCAGTCTGGAACCCCTCAGGGGATGTCCACCTGCTGGTTTGGCCAGCTCCCCAGGGGATCAGGTCTAAGCTGGCAGTCAGACATCCCTCTGGCAGCTTGGGAGCCCTAGGGGGATGTACGATTGATGGCTTAGGCCTGCTCCCATCACCACCGCTGCACTCACAGCCTTCAGCCTGGCTTGTGGCTGAGCAGAGATCCCCCTGTGGGAGCGCACTGATCACTAGGAGGCAGCTCCTGCGTTGAGCATCTTCCCCATGTTGGTCAGTGCGCATCATAGGGACCAGTCATTCTGCCATTAGGGTCAATTTGTATATTACCCTTTTATTATTTAAGATATTCCTCAATAAATTTGGAAGTTAAACATTCCTTTTCTATTTGTACAATGAATGTACAAAAAGTTATGTAGTATATTCATCAAAGCTTAATATCAAATATCATTTTTATCTTTCTCCTGGACAATGAAAAAATTTACTTTCAACCCTCTTTACTTAAATGGTACTAGAGGCCCGGTGCACAAAATTCATGTGTGTGTGTGTGGGGGGGGGTCCCTCAACTCAGCCTGCACCCTCTCACAATCTGGGACCCCTTGGGGGATGTCCAACTGCAGGATCAGGCCTAAAACAGCAGTTGGACATCCCTCTCACAATCCGGGACTGCTGGCTCCTAACCGCCTCATCACCCCTAACCACTCTGCCTGCCTGATCACCCCAACCACTCTGCCTGCCTGCCTGATCACCCCTAACCCCTCTGCCTGACGGCCTGATAGCCCCTAACTGCTCGCCTGCCTGCCTGATAGCCCGTAACCACCTCTGCCTCGGCCCCTGCTGTCAGGAAAGACATCCGGAATAACGTCTGGAAGGTCATTCGGCTGTTCGGTCTAATTAGCATATTATACTTTTATTATTATAGATTGTTTTGTGCATTTTAGTTCTATAAACATTCTGAGCTGCAGAAGACATTGTTATTGTTGTTTGATAAAGTCAATATTTATTTATATTTAACCACACACTTACCATTTTAATTGCTTTTAATTGCTTCTCCAACCTTTCCATCTGTGGCATTTCCTTTGTTTTATGAAGACCTGTTAGTGTTTCCTTAAGTGAGTCTGTTTTTGTCATGTTCCCTTAGTTTTTGCTTGTCTGATAATGTCTTTATTTCACTTCAATTATTGAGGTATAAATTTGCTGAGTATATGATTCTAACAGCGTTCACTTTTTTTAACCAACACATTAACACTATAATTTCAACCTCTTCTAGCTTTCATTATTGTTGAGAAGCCATTCACCCATCTTATTGTTGCTCTATTGAAGTTGATCTTTATTTTTTTTTCTTTAAGGTTAATGCTATTTTTTTTTTCTTTTCTCCTGCAATGTCATTGTGATCAGTCTAAATGTTGATTGCTTTTTATTTATTCTGCTTGAGACCTGTTGAGCTCCTTAAGTGTGAGAATCAGTGTCTTTCACCAATTCTATAAGCCATTATTCAAATTGTTTTTCTGCCATTCTTTTCTTACCTTGTGGAACTCTTCTCACTTTATATTATACTAGAGGCCTGGGGCACAAAATTTGTGCACTTGGGGGGATGGTCCCTCAGCCCGGTTTGCGAGAGGGTGCAAGCTAGGCAAAGGGACCCTATCAGTGCACGATCAGGGCTGGGGAGAGACACAGGAGGTTGACCAGCTAGGGAGGGGGCATGGGAGGGATCAAGGCCATGTCTGGTCCATCTCACTCAGTCCTGATTGGCCAGACCCCAGCAGCAAGCTAACCTACTGGTTGTAGCATCTGCCCCTTGGTGGTCAGTGGACATGATAGCAACTGGTCAACCGGTCAACTCTCTGTCCCCTGGTGGTCAGTGCACATCATAGCAAGCAGTTGAGCAGCCTTAGCATATCATTAGCATATTATGCTTTGATTGGTTGAATGGAGGACTGGACAACTGGACACTTAGCATATTAGGCTTTTATTATATAGGATGTTTATTATCTTCTTATTCTCACTTCTCTCTTTTATGTTCTTCTGTTTTTTCGTCATTCATCACAGTTTCTTCTAACCAACCTCCAGTAATGCTCTCTTTAGATATATCTAAATTGCCTTTGAGTTCTTTGGTTTTCATGTTATGCTTTATTTCCAGATTTTCTAGTTGTTTTTCAAATCTTAAATGTCACTTTTCTTAGAGTGCATTTTTTTTTCTGAAATGTTTAATTTCAGCTTTCAATTTTTGTGTGCATATTATAAATAGTTGTTTAAAGTCTATTTCAGGTAATTAAAGTATCTTGAATGTCTCTGGGTTCATTTTTATTATCTTTAAGTGTGGTATATCTGGTTCATGTTGTCTTGTTTCTTCATCTGTCTACTTATTATTTATTCCAGTTATTGGAATTGAAAAATTATTGAAATAAATACTTTGAAGCCTAAGATGATTTTTTTCACCTATACCAAAAATTTGGAAACAAGAAGAACATGAAATCACTGTAATCCAATTTCCAGATTAATATTTTTCTTGGTTATATAGGTGACTTGAATCAGGTCTAAATATTATTACAAGGGTGGTTTAATCCTGGACCATCCTTATTTCTAGTGTATAGACATTTGGGATATAAAAAATAAGATCAAGTTGGTTGACCCTTGCCAGGCTCTATATTCTTATTATAATTTCCTCTGTTTATGAGATTGTGAAACAAGCTTCCTAACCTGTCGGTCGCAGCTTCAGATTCACAATGCATCACTGGAAAAAATGACCCAAAAGTTATAATCATTTCTCTGTCTTTTTCTGGATCCCACACTCTTATTAGCTTCACATGCTTATAGTATTTTTTCTCATATTTTAGTTGTTTTTAGCATAGTCATTATTAGAAGCTAATGCCCCTAATATTCTAATGTTTTGTAGGTGATATAACATGTTTTTTAAAATTTATTTTTACTTTTGTAAAAATTTTAAATCAGTTTTTATTTTTTCAATTGCAATTGACATACATTATTATAATAGTTTCAGGTGTACACCTCAGTGAGTAGACACTACATAACTTACTGAGTGATCATCCTATAAATCTTGCACTCATCTGACACCATACATAGTTATTAAAATATTGACTATATTCCCTATGCTGCTCTTTACATCCCCATGACTATTCTGTAATTACCAATTTATACTTCTTAATCCCTTCACCTTTTTCACTTATCCCCCCAAACACCTCTCATCTGGCAATCGTCAAAATGTTCTCTGTATTTATGTATCTTTCTGTTCTGCTTGCTTATTTTTCTAGATAAAATTATAGATAGATATATATTTATTGCATTTTTATTGTTCATATTTTTGATATATTTTTTCTTCCTTTCTTTTTAAAAAAGAACCTTTAGCATTTCATATGATACTGGTTTGGTGGTGATGAACTCTTTTAGCTTTTTCTTGTCTGGGAAGCTCTTTATCTGTCCTTTGATTCTAAGTGATAGCTTTGATAGGTAGAGGTTGTAGGGCCTTGCTTTTCATCACTTTGAATATTTCTTGCCAATCCCTTCTGGCCTGCAAAATTTCTGCTGAAAAATCATCTAACAGTCTTATAGGAACTCCTTTCTAGGTAACTAAATAAGGAGTCACTGGGACAACTTCTAGCATACCGAAATTCACATCATGGGAGTGCCACAGAAGGAAAAGATAGAGCAAGAAATTGAAAACCTATTTGAAAAAATAATGACAGAGAATTTCCCTAACATGGTGAAGGAAATAGACATACAAGTCTAGGAAGCACAGAAAGTCCAAAACAAGATCAACCCGAAGAAGCCCACACCAAGATACATCATAATTAAAATGCAAAAGGTTAAGGACAAAGAAAGAATCTTAAAAGGAGCAAGAAAAAAGCAGTTAGTTACCGAATATTCTAATTTGTAAGCATCATAAGAAATGGCATCTTTTTATTTTATTTATTTTATTTTATTAATTTTTAAATATATTTTATTGATTTTTTACAGAGAGGAAGGGAGAGGGATAGAGAGTTAGAAACATCGATGAGAGAGAAACATTGATCAGCTGCCTCCTGCACACTCCCTACTGGGTATGTGCCTGCAACCAAGGTATATGCCCTTGACCAGAATCGAACCTGGGACCCTTGAGTCTGTAGGCCAACTTTCTATCCATTGAGCCACTGGTTAAGACAAGAAATGGCATCTTTTTAGCTGAGTTCTTTAGGGTAAAGGAGGTAAAATCTGTGAAACCTTGAATATGTAGATCAAACTATGTATATAGATTCACATTTTTATGGTATAAGTAAGTTCTACTTTTTTTTGTCCAAAAGAGTGTGTGTGTGTGTGTGTGTGTGAGTGTGTGTGTGTGTGTGTGTGTATGTGTGTGTGTTCACCTAGAATGGAATAATCTTAAATGTTAAATAAATTTATTTTATGGATAAACCCAGAGTCAAAATCTTTAGATGATATCAGAGAAGATTATATAGTGGTCTTGATCTTGTAAACATTACCAGAATCTGTTATAGAAACATAACTTTAAAAAATTATTTAATGAGACACTAAATGTAATTTCCAACAGAAAGAGAAGAAAAAGAAAACAAGAGGATTGTAAAAGCCCCTATATTCCAATTGGTTAAATTCTGTGTCTTGAATACTAGCATTCTTAAGGAATTCATGAATATCAAAAATTATAAGCAATAAAATGATAATTTCTCTCCTTCAACCTTCCCCAAATCTTAAAAAAAATAAAGAATTTTTTCTCTTTCTGTGTAATAAAATTCCAAGAAGATATTTGAAAATGGAGGACAAATATATTTTGGGTTGATCAACAGCATAAATTAATTCATGTTTACTTCATGAAGATTCTTATGCACTATTAATATTTCCACTGAAGAAGATATGAAAATAGAATTAAAATATTAAGATTAATATTCTGGGATAAATTTATATTTTACAACATTTAAATGCTATATTTTTAAAATTTAGATTTGTCACATATCTTTTTCATCTTTAAATTGCTTTAAACATCTCAAAATTTTGACTCTGTGTTGTAGAATCATTGGCATATTAATGCATAAAATAATTTAGCAGAATAAACGGAAAAATTAATTTAATATTCATACACATTACATTTATTCCATTATTGTTAACCTAAATATCAGATAAATAGGTTAAGAATAATGATTAAACAATAATCCCGATTATACGCAATGTTACCGGTCGACGTCTGTCGTTGTTCACAGTACATAATCCGAAGGTATTGAGCATAGCCCTTGCAATTCTAATGGCCAGGAAAGTCATTTACCTATAGATATTGCCCAAACGATAGCAATCTTCATGATGGCCTTAGTCCGCGAATTGAAACGGCTATGCTCAATAGGATTACGTATTGCTACATACCGATCCAGCGATATAGCGCAGAGGTGCATGATGGACGCTGTCGAAAATAAAACATCTAGGGAGATCCAGACGGGGCACAAAGGTCTGGGGAGTGGCCAGACATAATCTGAAAGAGAACAGAGAGAAGACAAGAACATATTATACAAATTATACTAACTGTAGTATTAAATTTTAGTCTACTTATTTTCTCTCATAATCTAAGCATTTCAAAGAAAGTGAAATTTGGGAAACATTTTCCATAGTAATGGTGGTAGTGAAGATGATGATAATACCTTAAGTGTTACATATATTATTTTTATTGAGGTAAAATTTACATAAAATCAATAAATTTGTACAATTCAATAGTATTTAGTACATTTATAATATTATGCAAGTATCACCTCTTTCTAGTTCCAAAACATTTCATTATTCCTGGCGGAAACCACTACCCATTAAGCAGTCACTCCCCATTCCACCTTCCCCCATCCTCTGACAATCTCTAATCTGCTTTTTTGTCTCTATGGATTTAGCTAATTTGAACATTTCATATAAATTAAATAATAAAATAGGTGACCTTTTGTGCCTGGCTTATTTCACTTAGCATACTCTTTTGAGGGTCATTCATTTTGTAGCATGTACCAGTACTTCATTCCTTTTTATAGCTAATGCTCTTATTTGAGATAATTTTTGATGGTCTTATAAATGCAATTGTTTTCTTAATTAACTTATTAGTGTATCTATATATATAAAAATCTAAGCTACCAGCTGACCGGCCGGTAGCTATGATGTGCACTGACCACCTGGGGGCAGACACTCAACACAGGAGCAGAAACCACAGGCATGGAAACATGGAACAGACTGATGAATCTCAGAGGAAAGGGGGAAGGGGGGAGGGGGAAGGGCAGGAAGAGAGTAACCAAAGATCTTATATGCATGGATTGGTGCATTGGTGGGGTCCCTGGGCCTGGCCTGTGCCCTCTTGTAATCTGGGACTCCTTGGGGGATATTGGACTGCTAGGCCAGGCCAAGGGGCCCACTGCTGCCTGAATCTGTGCACCGGGCCTCTAGTAGAACTATAACTTACTAGAGTCCCAGTGCACAAAATTCATGCACTCGGGGGGGGGGGCTCCCTTGGGGGTGGGGTCCCTCAGCCCAGCCTGTGCCCTCTCACAGTTCAGGAGCCTTCAGGGGATGTCTGACTAAGACGTCCGTTGGACATCCTTAGCATTGCCCTGGAGGTGGGAGAGGCTCCCGCCACGGCCGCTGTGCTTGCCAGCCATGAGTCAGGCTTCTAGCTGAGTGGTGCTACCCCTGTGGGAGTGCACTGACCACCAAGGGGCAGCTCCTGTGTTGAGCGTCTGCCCCCTGGTGGTCAGTGCATGTCATAGTGACCGGTCAATTCCACAGTTCGGTTGATTTGCATATTAGCCTTTTATTATATAGGATTAGTGTATAAAGCTATAATTGATTTTCATATGTTAATCTTGTATTCTGCAACTTTGCTGAATTCATTTATTAGATCTACATTTTTGTGCAAGAGTTCTATAGGATTTTCCCTATATAAGATCATGTCATCTTTGAATAGAGATAACTTTTTTTCCAATTTTCCCCACCTTTTACTTTCTTGCTTGCTTAATTGCTCTAGATAGAATTTCCAGTACAATGTTGAATGGGAGTAGAAAAAAAAAAAGCAGGCATCCTCTCTTTTCCATTTTTAAATTTATTATTATTATTTTTACTTGTAGATCATTTTTTTTTGCAAGGTACCTATTATTTTATTTATTTATTTACTTTTAAATTTATCTTTATCATTGAAAGTGTTACAGATTTTCCTTTTTTTCCCATGGACCCTTTCCACTTAAAACAAATTATTGATTGATTTTAGAGAAACAGAGAGAGAGATAGAGAGAGATAGAAAGAGAGAGAGAGAGAGAGAGAGAGAGAGAGAGAGAGAGAGAGAGAGAGAGAAACTTATTGTTCCATTGATTTATGCATTCGTTGGTTGCTTTCTGTATGTGTCCTGGCCAGGGATTGAACCTGTAACCTTGGTGTATCAGGATGATGCTCCAACCAACTGAGCTACCTGGCCAGAGTCCTCTCTTTTTCTTGATCTCAAATGGAAATCTTTCATTCCTTTATGATTGAGTAATATGTTAGCTGTGGGTTTTTCATCAATCCCCTTTATTATGGTGAGAAAGTTTCCTTTGTATTATTAGGTTGTTGAGTACTTTTAGCATGAAAGAGTGATATATTTTGTTAAATGCTTTTTCTGCATCAATTGAGATTATTGTGTTTTTTAAAATCTTTATCCTATTACTGTGACGCATTATGTTGATTTATTTTTGTATGTCAAACCATTCTTGCATTCCTGAGATAAATCACCTGGTCATGGTGTATATTATGATACTGGATTTAGTTGGCTAGTATTTTGTTTAAGATTTTTGCACCTATATTCATAAGTGATATTTGTTCATACTTGTCGTTTTTTGTAATGTCATTATCTGGCTTTAGTTTCTGGATAATCCTGGTCTCACAAAATGAATTACAAAGTGTTGCTTTATCTTCTATTTTGTAGAAATTGGAGAAAAAATGGTGTTAATTATTCTTTAAAATGTTTGTTAGAATTTGCCAGTGAAGCCCTCATTTCTGGGCTTTCTTTGTTGGGAGGTTTCAATATCTTTATTATCAGTCTCATCAGATTCTCTATTTCTTCTTGAGTCACTTTTCATAGTTTATGTGTTTCTAGGATTTGTTGATTTTGTTCATGTTATCTGATTTATTGGAATACAATTATTCACTGTATTCTTTTTATAATTTTTTTAACTTCTCTAGGGTTAGTAATAATGCCCCCTATTTCATTTATAATTTAATGACTTGCATATTCTCTTTTTTTTTCTTAGTCACTCTAGTTAAAGATTTATGAAGTTTGTTGACTTTTCAAATAAACTACTTTTGGTCTTCTTAATTATATTTTTATTTTTTCTATTCTCTATTTCCTCTCTCTCCATTTTAATATTTAGCATTTCCTTTCTTTTGCTAGTTTGAGTTGTTTGTTCTTCTTTTTTAGTTTCTTGAAATCTAAATTTAGGCTACTTTCCTCTGAGCACTGTTTTTGCTACATTCTGTAAATTTTGGTATTAAGTTTTTATTTTGCTCTTCTCAAAATATTTTTTTGAATTCATTTGTAATTTCTTAGTTGATCCATTGGTTGTTTAATAGTGTGGTGTTTAATTTTCACATATTTATTAATTTGTCAGTCTTCTTTATTGATTTCTACTTTAATTCCATTGTGGAGAAGATACTTTGAAGGATAATAATATTTTAAATTTTTGATGTTTTTTTTGAGGCCTGATATGTGGTCTATTCCAGAGAATGTTGCATGTGCACTTGAGAAAAATGACTTGTCTGCAGTTGTTGAATGAGGTGTTTTATATTTGTCTGTTAGAATTAGTTGCTTTATAGTATTGTTCAAGTCCTCTATTTCATTATTGATCCTGTGTCTAGTTGTTCTATCCGTTACTGAAAATAGGATACTGTCTCCAAGTATTATTATAGATCTTTCTTTTGTTCCTTCAGTTTTGTTTCCTATAGTTTTTGGTCTCTGTTTTTAGGTGTATATATATATTTATAATTGTTATATCTTCTTGATGGTTTCAGCCTTTTATCAATATTCTAGCGGCCTGGTACACAAAATTTGTGCACTCGGGGGGGGGGGGTGGTCCCTCAGCCCGGCCTGTGCCCTCTTGCAGTCTGGGACCCCTCGGGGGATGACCACCTGCTGTTTTAGGCCTGCTCCTCGGGGGATTGGGCCTAAGCTGACAATCAGACATCCCTCTGGCAGCCCAGGAGCCCTGGGGGGATGTTCATTTGCCAGCAGGGAGTAGGCCTCAGCTGCAGTCGGACATCCTTAGCTGTGCTGAGGAGGCTGGAGAGGCTCCCACCACCACTGCTGTACTGATAGCTGGCAGCCGTCAGCCTGGCTTGTGGCTGAGCAGAGCTCCCCCTGTGGGAGAGCACAGATCACCAGGGGGCAGCTCCTGCATTGAACGTCTGCCCCCTGGTGGTCAGTGTGTGTCATAGTGATCAGTCATTCCCAGTCGTTCTGCTGTTAGGGTCTGTTTGCATATTACCCTTTTATTATATAGGATAATGTCTTTGTTTCTCATAGCAATTTTTGTCTTAAGTTCTATTTTGTTTGAACTATAGCCACCCAGCTCATTCTGGTTACTATTTGCATGGAATATCTTTTCATTCTTTTACTTTCAACATATTTATAATTTTGGATCTAAAATGACTCTCTATTGACAGTACATAGAGAAAGAATTTTAAAAATTCATTCTGACATCATGTATTTTTACCCATTCTGCCAATCTCAGCCTTTTAACTGGAAAGTGTAATGCATTCACATTTAAAATCATTACAGTTAAGAAAGGACTTATTCTATCATTTCTTGTTTTCTATATGATACATAATACTTTCCTCATAAATTCCTTTGTTACTATCTTCATTTATGATAAATTGATTTTTATGGTGTGCCTTTTACTTTTCTTCTTGTTTATTATTTTGTACATTATTTTGATTTTTCACCCTTGGGCTACCAGACTGCTTTTTGAATCAAAAATCAGAATGAGATCTTGAAGTTACTAGAAACAGTCTGGGAGCCCAAGGACATAGCAGTCATCCATTGTAGAGGACATTAAAAAGGAAAAGACTCAGTGTCAGAAGGAAACAGTCACGCAGATGCAGTGGCAAGGCTATCTGCTAAGGAGCGGACAGTAGCTTCGTGGACCATGTGGGTTCCTGAATTACCTGAACTTCTGAAATACACCCCTCAAGAAGAAGAACGGGGCCAACAAGAAGGGGATAAAAGGACGAAGGAAGGTTGGTGGATATTCCCAGATCATAGGGTCTACATTCCAGAACAGTTAGCTCATAGAGCAGTCCTCCAGCAGCATGAACTTACCCATTTAGGGAAGACGGCTCTAGAAGCCTTGTTAAGCAGATACTATCTAATTGCCCATCTCCCCTCCTTATGTGCCTCAATCTCTCAGCTGCTGCCTCCTCTGTACACAGAACAAGGCAAGGCAGGATCCTGTAGGACTGATAGCAATTCAGCGTTGTGGGCAGGCTCCTTTTGAATATCTAGAGATAGACTTTACAGAAACAGGGCCTAGTAGAGTAAATAAATGCCTTTACTTTTTGTCTGCACCTTTTCAGGCTGGGTTGAGGTATATCCTACCAGCACAGAGAAGGCGAGAGAAGTCACTAAGGCATTACTGAAGGACATAATTCCGTGGTATGGAATGCCATTAACCATAGGGTCAGATAATGGCCCAGCCTTTATAGCTGAGGTAGTACAGCAGGTAGCTAAGGCCCTAGGAATTAAGTGGAACTTACATACAGCCTACAGGCCCCAGAGTTCAGGGAAAGTGGAATGCATAAACTGGGCTCTCAAGCAGGCTATGGCTAAGCTATGCCAGGAGACGAGCCTACCTTGGACAGGTATCTTACCACTTATGCTTCTGCGGGTGCACTGTGCCCTGAAAGCCAGGGTAGGGTTCTCTCCATTTAAAATTCTATATGGAAAGCCCTCTCCCTTAATTCAGCCAAAGGGATATTTGTGGGAAATAGGGTACTTAGAAATTCAGAAACAGCTACAAGGACTTTGGAAAACTATCCTTTAAGTCCATAGATGGGTTGCTGATCAATTGTCAATCTCTCCAGGAACAGCTGTGCACCCTCACAAGCCTGAGGACCAGGTTTGGGTAAAAGATTGGAAAATGGAACCCCTTAAGCCAACCTGGAAGGGACCTTATCCAGTCATACTAACCACCCCCTCAGCTCTCAAGTTGCAGGACTGAACACTCAGATCCACCACTCCTGGGTAAAAGCAGCCCACCAGCTAGACAATCAGCATCCAGAGTGGGGTGACCTCTGACCTGAATCACTCCCTGCGGATCATCTTCAAGAAGATGGTGGCTCCAACTGACCAACCTGAATCTCCTTATCTCCTCCTATCTGGATAATTATTGTTTTTGTTTTTTTTCTAACAGTTTTATTCTGTCTTTATACAAGTGTCACCAGAACCTTAGACTGGTACTGGAGGAAAACTTCTCTGCCCTTGCTACTCCAACCACTCCCTTGGGGAAGATGGGGAAGACTCGGAATACTGAACCCCCTTTTTCATCTCCACCCTTCAGCAGGAAGTAGCTAGAGTGGTCGTTGACCTTATCCCCAATTCCTGAGTCTTTTGTAATCCCCAAGGCTATGAATAGCTTGTAGAACAAGAGGGGGAAATGAAAAGAAAAATAGGGGGTGCTTGCAACCTAGTTCAGTATCTGGTTAAAACGGTAATCTTACTTCCCCACTCTGATTGACTTGGGCAGAGCTACAGAGCCTAACCCCAGGGCCCTGCCACAGCTGACTTGGGCAGAGCTGCAAAGCATGCCCCCAAGGCCCCACCAAGACTGACTTGGGCAGAGCTGTGGGGAACCTCAGGGGCTCGCCACAAGGAGATATATAGGTCAGAGCCTCTCCATGAGTTCATTTCAGGCTTTGGATCCGGAATTCCCCTAGACTAGCAGATCTGCTAAATAAAGGATAAACTTTCCTCCCTCAGAGTGCTGGCTGATCATTCTCCTGTGCATTCTGCCACAACAATACCAAGCTAGTTTCAATAGCATACCTTTCTCTCTATTATTGTCACAAATTACATCTTTAAACATTGTGTGCTCATTAACATAGACATATATATTATTTTATGTACTTGCTTTTTATATAACACTAGAGGCCCGGTGCACAAAAATTTGTGCACTCGGGGGGAAGGGGGTCCCTCAGCCCGGCCTGTGCCCTCTCGTTGTCTGAGACCCCTTGGGAGATAATGACCTGCCGGCTTAGGCCTGCTCCCGGGTGGCAGAGGGCAGGCCCAGTCCCTAGGTGCAGCCCCTGGTTGGGCTCAGAGAACGGCTGATTGGGGAGTTGGGGCACTGCCCCCTGTCATGCACAGAGCAGGGTGGATCGGGAGGTTGTGATGCCACCTTCAGTCACACTCAGGGTAGGGCCGATTGGGGGGTTGGGGCACCGCCACCTGTCACACACAGAGCAGGGCCCATCAGGGAGTTGGGGAGCTCCCCCCTGTCACGCACAAAGCAGGGCTAATCAGGGGGTTGAGATGCTCCCCCCTGTCACTCACAGAGTAGGGCCGATAGGGGAGTTGGGGCACCGCCCCCAGTCACACACAGAGCAGGGCGGATCAGGGGGTTGGGGCACCGCACCCTGTCACACTCAGGGCAGGACCGATGCAGAGGTTATGGCTCTACCCCATCACACACAGAGCAGGGCCAGTGCGGGGGGGTTGGGGAGCTCCCCCCTATCAGGCACAGAGCAGGGCTGCTCAGGGGGTTTGGGCGCTGCCCCCTGTCACACTGATCCCGGTGCCGGGAGGCCTCGCTGCTCCACTGATCCCGGTGCTGGGAGACATATTAACCTTTTACTATATAGGATAGAGGCCTGATGCACGGGTGGGGGCTGGCTGGTTTGCCCTGAAGGGTGTCCTGGATCAGGGTGGGTGTCCCGCTTGGGTGCCTGGCCAGCCTGGATGAGGGGATGATAGCTGTTTTCAGCTGGTCACACACCCTTCAGGGTGGGGGTCCCCACTGGGGTGCCTGGCCAGTCTGGGTGACGGGCTGAGGACTGTTTTCAGGCTGGCAGGTGACTGAAGCTCCCAATTGCTCCGTTTTTTCTTTTTATTCTGGGACAGCTTTAGCTCTGAGGCTTGGCTCCAGCTCTAAAGCCTCCACTGCTGAAAGCAGGTATCTGGTTTGTTTGGGTTCTATAATTGAAACACTGTTTCAACTCCAGCTCTGAGATCCTGGGGTTTTGTTTAGCTTCTATATTTGTAACAATGTTTCAAACTGCAAGCTCAGAGGCCGGCAAGGCAGGCGGGGAATGTTGGTTTCCTCCGTCACTGAAGCAAGCAAGCCTCATGTTCGCTTCAAGCTGCCTGGCTGCCGGCCGCCATCTTGGCTGGCAGTTAATTTGCATATCGCCCTGATTAGCCAATGGGAAGGGTAGCGGATGTATGGCTAATTACCATGTTTCTCTTTTATTATATAGGACTAGAGTCCCAGTTCATGAATTCATGCATGGGTGGGGTCCCTCTGCCTGACCTGTGATCAGGGCCCATTGTGGGTGGGGCCTGCCAGCTGAGGGCAGGGACCTCAGGAGGTTGGCCCCAGCAGCAAGCTAGCCAATGGCCAATTCCATGAGGAATCGGGCTTCCTCCTCCCTCCTGGGTCCAGGGTACGGGTGAACCAGATTCAGGGCTGTCAGGGCCCGAGCAGCAAAGTCTAGTCAGTGCACGTCATAGCTACCGGATGGTCATCTGGTCGTTCAGGTCATCCCAGTCGTTCGGTTGTAATTGTTGCTTAGGCTTTTATATGTATATAGATATTAAAGCAGCAGAAGAGTAGCAAACCAATAGTATAAATATACTGTATTTTATATTTATCCAAGTAGCTACATTTTTGTTTATTTCTTCATATGCCTTTGAGTTACTGTCTAATATCCTTTCATTTCCTTCTGATGGACTCCTTTTAGCATTTCTTGTAGGACAGGTATACTAGTGATGAAATTCCTCAGTTATTGTTTACCAAGGAATTCTTTTTTAAAATTAAAATATATTTTATATACAATATTATGTAAATTTAAGGTGTATAATTTGTTAATTTGATATATTTATATATGCTTATGATTGCCATTGTAGTGATAATGAACACCTCTATCACATTACCTAATTATACTTTCTTTTTTAAAAAAATATATTTTATTGATTTTTTACAGAGAGGAAGAAAGAGGGATAGAGAATTAGAAACATCGATGAGAGAGAAACATCGATCAGCTGCCTCCTGCACACCCCCTACGGGGGATGTGCCCCCAACTAAGGTATATGCCCTTGACCAGAATTGAACCTGGGACCCTTCAGTCTGCAAGCAGATGCTCTATCCACTGAGCCAAACCAGTTAGTGCTAATTATACTTTCTTTTTTGTACTTAGAATAAATAATTTTTAATTTATTAATAAGTTTAATGATTATAATACAACTAGAGGCCCGGTGCACAAAAATTTGTGCACTCAGGGGGATCCCTAAGCCCAGACTGTGCCCTCTCGCAGTCTGGGACCCCTCGGGGGATGTCCACCTGCTGGCTTAGGCCCACTCTCCGGGTTATAGGGCCTAAGCTGGCAGTCAGACATCCCTCTGGAAGCCTGGGAGCCCTCAGGGGATGTCCACTTGCCAGAGGGGAGCAGGCCTAAGCTATAGTCAGACATCCTTAGTGCTGCTGAGGAGGCGGGAGAGGCTCCCACCACCACTGCTGTACTGGCAGCCATCAGCCTGACTTGTGGCTGAACAGAGCTCCTCCTGTGGGAGTGCACTGTCCACCAGGGGGCATCTCCTGCATTGATCGTCTGTCCCCTGGTGGTCAGTGTGTGTCATGGTGACCAGTCATTCCCAGTCATTCTGCTGTTAGGGTCAATTTGCATATTACCCTTTTATTTTATAGGATAGAGGCCTGGTGCATGGGTGGGAGCCAGCTGGTTTGCCCTGAAGGGTGATCAGTATCAGGGTGGGTGTCCCACTGGGGTGGCTGATGGCTGTTTGCAGGCTGGCCAGGCCCTGCAGTGGGGGCCCTCACCCCATGTGGGTGTGGCCAGCCTGGGCTAGGGGATGAGGGCTGTTTGCAGGCTGGCCACAGCCCCTTCAGGGTGGGAGGGTCCTGCTGGGGTCCCTGGCCAGCCTGAAAACAACCATCAGCCCCTCACCCAAGCTCCCAGTGTCTCCTTTTTTTCTTTTTTTTTTTCAGCACCTCCTTGAACAGAGGCCAGGGCGGGCTGGAAGCAGGTATCTGGAATATATTTATCTTCTATAATTGAAACTTTGTAGCCTTGAGCAGAGCCTAGGGCCAGCCGGGGGAGGTGGGAAGCTTGGCTTCCTCCATCGCCGTGGAAAACCCAAGCCTCCTGCTCGCTTCAGCCTCATGGCCATCACCATCTTAGTTGGGTTGATTTGCATACTCGCTCCTGATTGGCTTGTGAGCGTGGCTTGTAGGTGTAGTGGAGTGATGGTTAATTTGTATGTTTCTCTTTTATTAGTTTAGATATTACTGTCTATATTAAGTATACTCTCCATTAAATCTCAATTTCTCCTTTTTTTGCTTTGTCTGTTAAACACTTTAAATATATCATCCTACTGCCTTCTGGCCTGAGTGGTTTCTAAATAGAAAATTCATTATTAATCTTGTTAAAGAGCCCTTGTAATTTTGATTATAATGTGTCTTGGTGTGGATCTCTTGGAGTAATTTGTGCTTAGAGTTCTCTGAGCTTCTTAGATGTGGAGATTCATATGGCCATTATTTCTTTAAATATTCTTCCTTCCCTTTTCTTTTTCTCCTCTCCTTTGGACACTCCCATCATGTGTGTGTCAGTAAACTGGATAGTGTCTCATGTGTCTCTTAGGTGCTGTTGATTTTTCTTCATTCTTTTTCTCTTTCTGTTCCTCAGATGGGATAATCTCAATTGACTTATCTTTAAGTTCTCTTAATCTTTCTTCTGTCTGCTCAATTCTGTTGCTGAAGCAATTTAGTGAACTTTGCAGTTTAATTATTGTACTTTTCAGCCCTCAAATTTCTATTTAATTACTTTTTATAATTTCTGGTCCTTTATTGGTATTCTTTATTTGTTGAGACATTTTCCTCTGGTTTTCTTTAGTTCTTTGTCCATGTGGCAACTCTGGAAACCAGATTTATCCCTCTTCGTGGGTTAATTTTGTTTGTCTATTTAGTGACTTTTCTAAACTACTTTTGTGAAGTCCTGTGTGGTCACTGAAATCAGTGTTCTATCAGCTTAATGGTTATATTGACAGAGTTTTCATAAACACCTATAGGCAGAGCAAGAAAAATACACTCTAAGTTTTAGCAGATTGATTCTGTAAGGGAGCCCTATTTCAATGATAATGAGGTTGTTTATAAGTTTGTGTTATCCTTGAATTTAGGCTTGCACAGAGGCTCAAAAGCCGAAGGTCAGCTCAAACACATGTGAAAGAATAATGCCTTTTCAAGCTTTCTATAGATATGCATCAAGCATGTATGTGGCCTTCTCCATTCCTTGGTATACATGAATGCCTTAAAAATAAAGTCTTATTTCTCAAAATATCTCATTTTCCAACCTTTTCTTTCCCAGATCATTAAGCCTGTCCCTTGTTTGTCTAATCCATTATTTCTTGTCTCAGTCCGATACAGATAATTCTTAAACCTTTAAATTTTTCTGGCAAACCCCACCCAAAATATCACTTCAGATCTAGGAATATTCTAAATCAGGCAAAACAAAAGTAAGTTCTTATTCTTGTACATTAGGGACTGATCAGAGAAGTCTAAAACACAAGCACAAGTCTTTAATAATAATTATTCCATCTGGCACTAATAACCTGACTAGGAGTGTAGACTGTCATCCTACAATCAGCTGCTCATCTGGAGGTTGGGATATGTATGGTAGCCAGGCAACTGGAAATTCCACAGTGTTCTCTTACTACAAATAAGCTGCTTATTTCTTCACCAAGCCTTCTCTTGTTTGTATTAAATTTTTGTCTAGATTTCATAGTTTTGTAACATCTATGACCATTTTGCCAGGTCATTTAGAATACAGATGTTTCCTCTCATATAAAGTAATAATTCCTTAATTTACCTTACATTATTCTTTTGTTCATTATGTGCTAGACATTATTTTAGTTGCTAGAAATAAAGATTCATAAGTGGCAAAAAGTCTTGTACCCACTTTTCCAGCTACTAGCTGAATTCCTACTTGTATTTTGATGGTGATCTTTGGTGCGGGATTTCTGAATCTGAGTTAGTGTCAAGATCAACAGAATACTATAAATAAGTTGTTTTCAGTATTGGTGTTCTTAATGAAAATGTTCAGATACAAGTGGTGTTTCATAGTGCTAAAGTTTTCACACTAGAGAATCCTTGCAGGTCTAAAGTTTCTGTAATGACATTGGCATCCAGGATTTAGCAACCAATCAGGCAAAAAGTCTTTTTTTTTTTTTATCCATTCTTTACTGAATTGTTTCATAATGTGTTTTATTCTAGTCTTTGGTGCGGAATTTCTGAATCTGAGTTAGTGTCAGGTTCTCTTGCCATGTTCTATCCAGGTTCTGTAGCCAGGTTCTGTCGCTAGGTTCTGTGTCTAGGTTCTGTGTCCAGTTTCTGTCCAGGATCTTTTGCCATGTTCTCTCCAACGAAGTTCTTCTGTCTCTAGGTTCTGTGTAGGTTCTGTGTCTAGGTTCTGTGTCCTGTTGTCTTGTTACATCTGTATTTATACCAGTTGATTCCAATCCTATCAATCTCTATTCCAAAGGTTAGGGCGTTTCTTATCTCCATTCCAGGGAGTAAAGATTATGTAGCTTAAGCATGATTGTTCGTAGTTAAAGTGATTAATTACCCGCCTGGCACTTAGTTAAGGGGTTTTATTCCCTCCCTAACTTCAGGGGAAAATCCCTACCTGGGGAAACAACATTTCTCAGAGAGGTGACCTTGGTTAAAACACATAGTGCCAAGAAGGTGAGCAAACATATTAAGAACAGTATGCCATATATGCCAGGTCCCTTGAAACAGCAAGGATGGACCGGCTCCCAGCAATCATGATCTAAAGGACTTTCTTGATAATGAGGCAGCACTGATAAAACCACCCTACTTTAAAGCTGATCATTATTTTGAATTAGTAAGAGATCTTGTAAGACTGATTATTTTTTTCATTTTAGGGGCCCATCCCTTCATTAATATTGCTGTTCTGTTTGGATGAATCCCAAACTTTTACTGGGATATAATGTTTTTATAGATGTCTACCCTAGAGACAAATTTTATTTTTCATTTTTATAGCTGGTGCTGCTTTAGTCTATATGAGTTATTCATGCATGTTTGAATGATAGGCTGTTCTTAGATAAATCATTAGAATTAATATTTATACTGCTTGTTACTTTTAAAAAATATATTTTTGCTTGTTTTCATAGCTTACTGTGGAATTTATTATCTATCTATCTATCTATCTATCTATCTATCTATCTATCTACCTATTTAAATCTTTATTGTTGAAAGTATTATATAGGTACTCCTTTTCCCCCATTTATTGATTTCAGAGAGGAAGGAAGAGGGAGACATAGAAACACTAATGATGAGAGAATCATTGATTGGTTGCCTTCTGCACACCCCTGACTGGGAATTGATCCCTGACCTCCTGGTTCATAGGTCAATGCTCAACCATTGAGCTACACCAGCTGGAATATACTCCTTGTTATTATTGAGCTTCATGAATCTATAAACTTATGGCTTTCACCAAATTTGAGGAATTTTTAATCCTCCCCCCCCAATAGTTTTTGTCCCCATTCTTCCTCTTTTCCCCATATAACTCTCCAATTAGATGTATGGTAGAATGTTGAGTATTGTTTCACATATTCCTCAGAGTGCATTTTTTCTTTCTTGGTATATTTTTACCCCTAATCTTGATTTTGTATAAATTTTATTTATCTATCTTCAGCTGCATTGGCTAGTTTCTTTATCTTCATTATACTGTTAAGCTTATCCAGGGAATTTTTTAAATTTCAGGTACTGTTTTTCAGTTTTAAAATTTCCATTTTATTTTTGTTTTGTTAATCCTCACCTGAGGATGTTTTTTCCATTGATTTTTTTTAAAGAAAGAGTGCAAAGGAGGGGGCGGGAGAGAGAGAACAATCAGTGTGAGAAAGACACATCAATTGGTTGCCTTCCGCACACACCCCAACTGGGGCCAGGGAATGAACATGCAACCCAGGTATCTGCCCGTGACTGGGGATCAAACCTGCAACCCTTTGGTGTGCAGGCTGATGGTCTACCACTGAACTACACTGACCAGGGCTCCATTCTATTATTTTCATTTTTATTTTCTTCTGAGGTTTCTCATTTTCAATCTTTATGAGTATATTTTCCTTTGTTTCATTGAACATAAATACAATAGTAGCAATAAAATCTTTGTGAATTTCAACATCTGAGTGTTCTCAGGCTAGGTCTCTATTGACAAGTTAGTGTATGTGTGTGTGCATGTTTGTGAATGAATTACATTTCCCTCTTTCTTTTTATAGTAAGAAATTTTAGATGTTACCTAAACATTGTGAAGGTTATATTGTTAAAATGTATTTTGTTATATTTCTCTGAATAGTGTTGGAGTTTTTGTTCTTCTGGCCATTAGCTTGTTTGGACTCAAACTTTAATCTCTGTCTCTTAGACTGCACCTCAAAAGTCAGTTCAGCACATTTATCTTTTCTTAGGCTGCTTGAAGTATTCCCAAGATATGCATAGTTCAGAGGTCAGCTAGAGATTTAGGCAGAGGTTATGGTTTCCCAGAGAAGAATTTGTAGTTTTCTCTATTTATCTCTATCCTTTCCTAGATGTTCCCTTGCTTTCCAGTTTTGAGATTACTTCAAACTCTGTCCTCACTTTCTTTGAGCTACAAAAACTGCATATTTCTTTGTCCTTCTTTCCTTCTTTTCTTTCTTTCTTTCTTTCTTTCTTTCTTTCTTTCTTTCTTTCTTTCTTTCTCCTTCCTTCCTTCCTTCCTTCCTTCCTTCCTTCCTTCCTTCCTTCCTTCCTTCCTTCCTTCCTTTCTTTTCTTTCTTCACTCTCTCTCTCTTCCATTGGAGTTTTAGCCACCTGACATGGTATGGACTGCAACTTCCTCTTAGCCTCTATATCTTGAAAGTTGGAAACTCAGCCAGTGTCTTTCCCTTCTTCTAAGTCTTGAAACCTCTAAGAATCTCTGTTGTTGTTTTGTGATTGTTTGTTTTTCTCCTTTATCTTCACATAGCTGCTTTTGTATTTTGTTTAGAGTTGACAGTTTTTATCTGCTAGAAGGTTGGTTCAATAGAAGTTTATTTGGCCATATCAGAAGTAGAACTACCATCTATTAGAATGCAAACAGTGAATTAAAGAAAGAATATATATTATTAGATATTCTTCTAAACTAAAATGATTATGAATGCTCATTTATGTCCATCATTTTCTTATAATCTCCTCAGATTGTATCCACCATGGGAACTGATTGTGTTGAGAGTTTTGGTATTTTTGACTTGTTGCACTTACATAAATTACTTTCCCTATTGTGCTTTCAATGTGTATGTGCCACCTAATTGACATTATGTGAAAATTTTTTTTGCCATAACCACTATAATATAAAATCCATTAGGTCAGTTATTGTTGCCTGATATATGTATTAGAGGCCCAGTGCAAGAAATTTGTGCATGGGTAGGGTCCCTAGCAGCTGTCGGCTGCCAGCTGCTAGCTGGGTCCTCCCTTCCCTGGCTGGTGGTGGTCAGTGCACGTCATAGCGAGCAATGGAACTCCTGGTCAGTTGAACTCCTGAGGGATATATATATATATATATATATATATATATATATATATATGATTGGTAGTGAATATTGCTGTTTTATCCTATCTAATAAAAGAGTAATATGCAAATTAACCATCACTCCAACACAAAGATAGAGGCGCCCATAGCCACAAGATGGAGGCACCCAGTCCTCTCAGCCCTGCTGGAGTCCTCCAATCCCAGGGGCCAGCCACTGAGAGCAGGGCCTGCTTGGCCATCACTGGAGGTGACCCGGGAGCAGGCAATGGGCCTTGCAGACAGCAGAGAACCATGGGGAGCAGGCCTAAGCCATCAGTAGGACATCCCCTGAGGGATCCTGGATTGGAGAGGGTGCAGGTCGGGCTGAGGGACCCCCCCCCCCGCCCCATGCACAAATTTCATGCACCAGACCTCTAATTATATGTGTATATAATTTACCATTTCATCCAAAATGTTTAATTCAATACATGGCCCAAAGTAGGTACTAAATAAATGCTTCAATAAATACTTGTTAAATGTGTAAAAGAATATCCCCATCCAATAGATCAGAACATCACCCTAAACCCAAATTCACCATACACCAATGTATATTCATATTTGGGTACATATTCATTCTGAAAATCTATATGCTATCTGGTTAGTTCTTAGTAGTTACATGTCTAATAATGGCAAAAAATGGCAATAGCTATTCTGCAGTACTTGTTTTGTGCCAAATATAGTGTCAGGTACTTTATTTTTTATTCTATTTTACATAACCAAAAATTCTGCAATGTAGGTTCTATTGTCTTACAGTGTGATGAAAATGTATCTCAGAAAGTCTTAGATTTGTTCAAGTCTATAGTGTGAGTAAAGAATCTTGGTACAAACCTGACGTTTCCCCCCCCCTCAACATGAAGCTACCTCCTATCATCATAAATTATTTCTTATTAGATAATGAACATAATTTCTTTAGCAATAGAGAACTACATTCCTTGTAAAGAGATTTATCTAAGAAGTCTACTTCTAAACATACATGATAGAAAAATCCAAAGACAAAGTCAATGAACAAGCACTTGAAGCAAAACTAGCCCCAAAATATCTATATCAAATAAATTAAATCATTAATTTCTAGATTAACTTCATAATCAAGAATAATTATAAAAAATACTCTCTCTGAATTTCCGTAAGTCAAATTTTCTCAAATGCGACTGATCATAAGTATCAACTGAGATTCTTATTAAAAATATTCTCTCCTGGGCCTCACTACAGACCTATTAATTTAAAATATTTAGTATTTAATGAAAATTTAATGCTTTTACATTTGTCTTTTTAAAAATGCAAATAGATTTTTCAAGTTATTTCAATGCAATTAAAGTGTATTTTCTTTTTTTTTGTATTGTATTCTTTATTTTTTTGTGTGCAGTGTCATACACATGGTAGAGATTCCACAATGTATGCTGAATTGATTCAAAGTACAATGTGTAGCAACAATATATGTAGAAGTTGTTCATGGAAGGGAGAGATCACCAAGAGCTGGGGTTGACAGGAAAGGCTTTCCAGAGAAGATGGAACCCTCTCCCCTCCTCCTAGCCCCGCCTGGAACCTCAGCTTCCTCTCCACCTGAGTCCTTTCCTGGTCCTACTTCTTTGTTTTTTAATTTAATTTTATTGTTTAAAGTATTACAAATAGTAGTACATATGTCTCCTTTTTTTCCCCACTGACCTCCTCCCGGCTTCTACGAAAGTATATTTTCTAAATAGAAACAGACTCATAGATACAGAGAATAGACTGATGGTTGCCAGAGGAGATGGGAGGTTGAAGGGCTGGGTGAAAAGATGAATGGATTAAGAAGTACAAATTAGTAGTAGCAAAATGGTTATGGGGATGTAAAGTATAGGATAGGGAATATAGGCAATAGTATTGTGAAAACTATATGGTGCCTGGTGGGTACTTGAAATATCAGGGGGACCACTTTACAAAGTATATGATTATCTAACCACTATGCTGTACACCTAAAACTAACACAAAATAATATTGAATGTGAACTGTAATTTAAATTAAAATATAAAGTGTATTTTACTTAGATATATTTATGTGATCCAGACACATTTTAGACAAGGAATATGTGAAAAGTTTGGTGGAAGTCACATAGCAAAGATGTTGGACAGCATAATTTTTATGGAGATCAATTCCTAGTTGAATAAATTAAATTTTATTTTCACCAGCAAAAAATGGTGGATAATATTTCATAAAACATTTTTATATATTCATTCACTTGTTTATTAATTCAAAGGTCGCATCATACTTAGTAATTCCAAAATTCACAGGCATCTCCACCAATATTGAAAATAATGGCAAAGATTAAATAAAAGGCACTGTAAATTTTGAGTTAATTTGTACAAATGAAATATAAAAGAGCTTTATTCCTATGAAATAATGAACACAACATTTGCCTGGCACAAAATAAGCATTCACTTATTTGTTAAATGTATAAATGGATATCCCTACCCTGCAGATCATAATTCCATCATACAGAAAATAATAATTGTTCATTATTCTGATAACATAATTAAGAGATGTGGGTATCTGTGGATACCTGTGAGTGGAAATAATACGCTAGAATGGAAATAAGAAGTTATAATTGAACTCTTTCAAAAACTGAAAATTTTAAATATTCACCTAATCCATTGTATGAAACAACATCGTTTCAATACTAAAACCTAAAAAACACTGAAAAATGAGAATACAAATAGCACTCATTGATATAGACTAAAGTTACAAATAAAATAGTAATAGAATCCAGCAAAGTATCAAAGGAATAATATATCATAGAAAAAATTATTCTAAAAATGCAAGTATAATTCAATATCATAACTCTTCCAATATAATATCTTATATTAACATTTGTAAAGAAATTTTATAATCTTTTAATAGATTATAATTAATAATTTGATAAAATACAAAAGCCATTCCCAATTAAAATTTAAATATATCGAAAGAGGGATAAAATAAATTCCCTTGAATTTTATATTTTAAAATCCAAAATCCAACATCAAATATTATAAACAGTAATACAGTAAATACATTTCAATTACATTAAATACAGAAACTAGATAAGACAGAAATTTACAAAGACTTCAAATTCAAAACAGCTGCCAAAACAATGCTCAGTGAAGGAAGGGTGGATGCTCATGAAATAACAGAAAGAGAACTTCTCAAATAAGAAATATAGAACTTATAAAAAGAACCAAATGAAGAGTGTAGGGCAAAAACAAAATTCAGTGTCTGAAAAAAAAAATCACTGGATGGGTTCAGTAGAGGAAGGGCAATGACAGATAGTTATTAAAACTGAATGTAGAAGAATAGAAACCATCCAACTGAACAAGAGTGAGAAAAAAATTAAATGAATGAATATAGCAGGGACCTATATGTGTACATCTAACATTTGTGCCATTTGAATCTGAGAAGAGGAAAAAATTGGTACAGAAAAAAATATTTGAAGAAATAATGGTCTAAAATATACCACATTTGATAAAAAGTAGAATTACCGATTTAAGTTCTCAAAAACCCAAATGGTTAAACTAAAAGAAAATTATGTCCAGACACACCATAATCTGGTGAAAACACAAGAAAAAGAAAAAAATCTTGAAGCAGCTGAGAAAAATGACTCTATGTATAAGGAAGCAATGATCTAAAAAACTTCAGATTTTCCATCAGAAATCATGGTTGCCAGAGGTAGTGAAATCACAATCCAGAATCCTATATTTTCATGAAAGTATCTTCAAAAAATGAATGTAAAATAGAAAGATTTTCTCATGAACGCAAAGAAACTGACTGCCGGGAGATTTAGTCTAAAAAATGCAGAAGTATGTTCTTCAGAAAGAAATGAAACACACACACACACACACACACACACACCCAAAAACAACAAACAAAAACAATTATACTAGAAGAAAACTTCAAGAATGAATGAAGAACAACAGAAATGGTAAATAATTTGGGAAAATATAATAGATTTTTTTAAGTATTTAAAATGCATGTGACTGTCAAAAACAAAAATTATAACATTGTCTGAGAAGGTTTTCAGCGTATAGAGATGTACTCCATATAACAATTAAAGCAAAAAGGGGAAGGGCAAAGGGTCCTATGTGGCTGTAAGGTTTCTATGTTCACTTGAAGTGACAAAATATTAACTCTCAGGATATTGTGAAACATTAGGTATGTATATTTTAATCTAGAGAGCAATCACTAAAAAACTGAACAAAGAAATATAGTTAAAAAGTCAATAGATCAATAAAAAAGGAATACTACAATAAAATTCAACACCCCTCCCCCCAAAAAAATAATTCATAAATAAGAAAAAAATGAATGAAAAAGAGGGATAAATAGAAAACAGTAAAAAAGTAGACATAATTCCAAACAAATCAATAATTGCAATAAATGTAAATTGTATAAATTGCAAATTGTATCAATTCTAAAAGATAGCAATGTTGCATTAAAAAAACAAAAGTAAACAAGATCAATTTATATGCTCTCTGTAAGAAACACTACAAGTTTAAACATAATGATTTAGATACATACACAGTTAAATGATGGAAAACATACAAACACTAATCAAAGAAATGCTGAAGTTACTATATCAATGTCAAAGTACATTTCAAATCAAAGAACATTACTATGGATAACACACTATTTTATAATGATAAAGGTATCAATTCAGCAAGGGAATATAACAATCTAAAGATTTATGTACCTATGAACAGAACTTGACATTTCATAAAACAAAAAATGATATGAAAAAGAAAAAATCAAAAGTAAAGATACAATTATACTTTGAGATTTCAATGTCTTTTCCCTTAGTTATTGATAGAACAAGTAGACAGAAAATTACTAATGATATGAAAGAACTGAAAGCACTAATAATGGACTTGACTAAGCTGGCATTTACAAAACACTCTACCCAACAATAGTAGAATAGACATTCTTTTTAAGAGCTCATGAAAAATTGATCAAGAAAGACCATATCCTGGGCCATAAAAATTTAGGAAATTAGTATGTTGGTATCATACAATGTATTTTCTTTGACCATAACAGAACTAACCTAAAAAGCAGTAACAAAATGATATCTTGAAAAAGTGCAAGTATTTGGAAATTAAGAAACACAGTCCTACATAATCAGTGTTTCAAAGAGGAAGACAAATTAAATTAGAAAGTTATTTGAACTAAATGAAACTGAAAATAAAACATCAAAATTTGTATGATGACACTAAAGCAGCACTTGGGGAAAATTCCTAGCATTAAAGGTTTATTTTAAAAAAGAAGAAAATCTCAAATCCATGATGTTTCCACATTAAAGTTCTAGACAAAGAATGGCAAACTAAATCCAAGGTATCAGAAGAAAGTAATAAATATTAAAGCAGCCGAAACCGGTTTGGCTCAGTGGATAGAGCGTCGGCCTGCGGACTGAAGGGTCCCAGGTTCGATTCCGGTCAGGGGCATGTACCTGGGTTGCGGGCATATCCCCAGTAGGAGATGTGCAGGAGGCAGCTGATCGATGTTTCTCTCTCATCGGTGTTTCTAACTCTCTATCTCTCTCCCTTCCTCTCTGTGAAAAATCAATAAAAATATATTTAAAAAAATATTAAAGCAGATATCAATAAAATTGAGGGACGACAATACAGAAAATTCAATGAGATGAAATGTTTTATTAAATCAATAAAATTGATAAACTTATCGACAGATTGAGGTAGAAATAAAAGTAGAAAACACAAATAACCAGTATCAGTGATGAATTGGTATACCTTTACAGATTCCACAGACACTTATAAAGGAATGTTATAAACAACAGTTTGACCATACATTTCCATGGGATTTTTGGACCCGTAGACATGAAACCACATATTTTATGAACAAGTCATCAAGTACAGAATTCCAGTAGAGAGTCTGTGCTGCTGAGGGAAAAACGGGCATATGCTCTGAATCCTCAACCCTGAGTCAGCCTTTTCCTTAGCCTTAGATTGGCCCACTTGTCACTCACTGAAGAGGGCTAAAGGTAGGATAGTTGATTGGAAACTCAACCCAGATTTGAATGTATAATGAATAACCCCTTTTTAGAATTCCAGATTTTTTTTTTTGAGATGGCCTAGTTAACATGGCTCCTCACTTAGAGTCTCTGAGAGACTCAATAGCATCCCAAGATGTCACTCCAATTGGTGGTACTGACAGAACTGATTGTCTGCCAGCAGCATCTTGTATAGATCAGTAATTTTCATACACAGGTCCATAGCAAAATTTTCAGCAGCCTGTGATGAAAATTGGGAAATTAAGTATAACAGTAAATTTTTATAAAGCTATATTTATCCCATTGAAATAACATTGTATTTTGAGTTTATTATATCTTTCCTATGGAATCCAGAAGTAGAAGAGTCCTGCCCATAGTATTTGGATTTTCCTTTACTACTTCATTTCTGAAGCCATGTTTTCGAGACCTCAGACCTGCTCTTGTTATTTCCTATTGCCTCGCCTTTGACAGAGTTCCCTGGATATGATTGGATACTGCATCTGACATCAGTTATATCTTCTACGTGATTTTAGAAACATGCCGCTAACTTTCTTTCTCCCTTGGAATCACACCCACCCCTTTGTGACCTGATTCTTCCTTGTGTTTCCACCAACTTGAACTTGATTTAGAATTATTGGATCTTCTCTGGGCTACTGCTCCCAAATCTCTTGCTTCTGATATTGAGATAGTTTTCAAAATTTACCATTTTACCTCAACCCTCAGATTGAAATTCTGACTTCTTTACAGGCTATAAACTTTCCTTCTTCCTACAAAGTAGGAATTGGATTCTTTCTCCCTCTAACTACTCTGTCTCTGGCCACCCTACATAAGTATGCCCAACCACTAATTTCCCCTACCTTAGTGTCATCCTGAGAGTAGGAGGTGCAATTCTGGACGCTTTACCTGAATGCCTAATGGAGTTGCTGGCAATTCTGCAGGTCCTTCAGTTGGCTACTGTGGTTCAATAATTTCCTACTGGCCCTGAGCTTACGGATTCACTCACTAATCCAACTGCCTCTTATGAGCCAAGGTCATTACACAGTGTTCTTTCCTCTACTAAATACATTTGCCAGAGTGCCTTTCTAGTGATGTAGCTCAGCGTCTGTATTTTCTTGACACGCAGACTTCACGGTTCTTCAGTGAAGCGGAATGGTGTTTTTGATCCCGACGAAGTGGGCAGGGAGATGGGACATCCTACATATGCAACCAGCCAGTCCACTCTTAGTATAAATAGGGATTTCCTGGCAGCACTATGCAGGATGTTCAACCTCCCTGCCCATGTCAAGGTTGACTGCTGCATCATGAAGCTCCAGTTTCTGTCAAAGAGCTTGCTGTTGATTGGTGCTTCTCTGTGTGAACAATTTCATGAAGGCCTGTTCCAGCCTGGTCTCCTGTTCCTGATGAACTGGCTGTGATTAATAATAGTCTAAATGATCTAAGACCGGGTAACTAATAACCCACCTCTTGCTCAAACTTAAACCCTATCCATCTAACAATATAATTTCCCATCAGCTTAAATAAATAGAGAAAATTCTCCTGACACAGGTGCCAAGTTATAACATGGGTTATAAACATTCTCCAGTGCCACTGCCAATTTAGACACCCTTGCTAAATAACATAAACCTCAAAATAATGAAAGCCTCTCTAAATAAGACACAGAGACTTGGGCTGCATACATTTGTTGCCCAAGCTATTCCAGCTGAAATGAACCATCTTGTATATATCACAAATTATTTGGCAAAAACACAGATCTAGAGGCATCATCCTGAGACTCGATGCTCTGTGGCTATGCAATCTGACCACCACATTTTGAAATAAGGAAACTTAGCCAGGAATGATTCTGTCAGCCTCACTATTTCAGCTGAGCAAAGTTCACATTATGTACTTGTTCATCTCAGCATGCTTAGAGACAGGGGGAGAGAGAGATAGAGATAGATGATAGATAGATAGATAGATAGATAGATAGATAGATAGATAGATAGATAGATCGATCAGTTTCCTTCTGTACGTTCTCGACCGAGGATTGAACCACAACCCAGATATGTGCCCTGGCCAGGAATCGAACCTGCAACATTTTGGTGCACAGGATGACGCTTAACCAACTGAACCACTCTGGCCGGGCATTTTTCAACCTGTAAAACTCTGCAAACCTGCAGTTCCTCCTGGAACTGACACCTGAAAGGTTCAATATAATATAGTATATCGTATAATATCTTTTGAAAAACACCCTGGATTGGCTCCCCTGTGATAGTTCCACAATTCATTCACCCATCTACCCTGGAGCATTCCATATGGTTTGTCATTGAGCTAGTTCCTTTCAAGCTGATCGCAAGTCTTTCCCTATGGGCATATGGTAAATATTTCCATTTCTCTGTTGATATTTGTTTCAGAGTTGAATGGAAGACTCAACCATTTTATGGAGCTAGGGTGGTGGGAAAGGGCAAAGGACAAAGAAGAAATCATAAATGTTTCCCTGGTGCTCTGCCTAATGAAGTGCACATGAATAGGAAATTCTGCCATTTGTACTATGTGGCTCTTCTCTCTCAGTGGTGGGAGGAAAAGAAATGATGCAGGCAACGGAATCAATATAATTGCAGCTTTAACTTTATGCCTCTAGATTTTCTGGGTTTGTTTTTTCAAGTATTTTTTTCCCAATTTTAGTTTTTTCAGATCTATGAGACCATTAAACCCTTATCCATTTCCATTTCTCTGGTAATTAGTGTCGTTGAGAATCTTTTCATATGCCCATTGGCATCTCTATGTCCTCTTTGGAGAAGTGTTTATTTAGGTCTTTGCCCATGCTTTAATTGGATTGTTTGATCTTTGGTGTTGAGTTTTATAAGTTCTTTATAATTTTGGATATTAACCCCTGATCAGATGTAGTGGCAGATTTATTCTGCCATTCAGTGGGTTGTCTTCATTTTTTGATGGCTCGTCTTGTTCTGCAGAACCATTTAAGTTTGATGTAGTCACATTTGTCTGCTTTTTCTTTTGTTTCTCTTCCCTGAGGAGATATATCAGAAAAAATGTTGCTAAGAGAAATGTCAAATATTTTACTGCCTAAGTTTCCATCTAGGATTTTTATGGTTTCAAGTCTCACATTTAAGTCTTTAATCCATTTTGAGTTTATTCTTGTGCATGGTGTAAAAAGGTGGTTGAGTTTCTTTCTTTCTTTTGGCATGTATCTGTCCAATATTTCCAATACCATTTATTTAAATCTTTTAAAAATTTGTTTGGTTTTGGCTTTACTTTATTACATTAAGCACACCCTTAATCTGGTACTTTATCTTTTTTATAAAAAAAAAAACACCTATTTGAGTATGTTATTGTTGTAAGTCAATAGGAAAACTATGCTTTTTAAAAGTGTATCTAGTATTCATAATTTATCTAGTCTTGATGATACTACTAGGATTAAATCAGCCAACTCTCTTAGATACTTGAATCATAAGTAACATGATCACTCCATCATTCTACTTTTATTAATGATCAGACTGTATAATGCTTTTTCACAATAATTCTTTAAATTCTTAATAGCATATTCATAAAACTGAAATGTGTATTTCATTAAAGATTAGTATTCTAAATAATAAATAACTTAACTCTGACCAATTTATCATTAGAAGTTTTTAGATCAGTGTTTCTAACTGCTTTGGTTACTATTGATTAATTTGCCATGAAATTTGTTGGAATACATTATTTTCTACAATACAGTTCAAGTAAAAAATATAGGACATAAACCATGAAATAAATATACTTTTGCCTTATATTTATATCCTTTATTTACCAAACAACCTATTCAAATCTAAAGTCATAGATACTAATACTATTGTCAACAACATGGTGTCAGGCAACAGGCAGATTTCTTAAAGCATAAAGCAGCAATCGTGATGTTAGATGACTCAAAGTAGCACTAGGTCAAAGAGACACCACCTACAGCCTTAGTCAGGTCATCTCAGTAACTGCTATTTGTGAACTTGTCACCTACACTCCCATCTGCTTTAGTTAGTGAACCTCTTGCTCACTTGCAGTAATCACCCAAGGTCTGGAAATGCATATTTAAGTGAATTTAGATATTTGAGCCAAATTCTCCCAAGATCTCCCTTCTTTTACATCATAAGTTGAAACTACTTTTCATATGTCTAATTTTCAAACATCTCCACATCCTAAGTTTTACTAATGCTTTTATTTATTATTTATTTAAATAGTTTGCTCTGCAGAATTATGAGAATAGATTGATTATAACTGAGTGTGAAATTTTAATTAACAAAACCCAGAAAGTACTTCTAAAGCTTTTAATGGGGACCAGAAAATAATATTGATATACAATTTAATTGATAAAAGATAATTATATGTCATATATATTATTTATATGTGTGTATATATATGTGACTTGTAAAGTTGTGGCCTACAATTGAATTATCACCATTTAAATATATTTCCCTATAACTTTCACAAATTTACCTTAAAAAACACACCAGTGACAATGTGTTTCAGGAGCTAAGTATTAAAGTAGTATATTGTATAACAGAAATGTCTTTTTCAGCTTAAAACATGACTGAAATTACTTGTATGATTAGAAAAATATTGAAATGGGTTTTAGTAGAACTGAAGTATTTTATTAATTCATGGATATATTCTCTTCTTTGTTCCAAAATAAGTTTAAGGCATTTATCCACATGGCATTTATGTGTTTAATAAATTTATGTGTTTAATAAATATTCAGTTTCTAATATGCACTAGACAGAGGGAGATGATTCAGAAGGCAAACGCTATACTTGTTCTCACAAGTTTATAGTATAGTGAGGAGTATTAAATGCTAGAAAACTAATTAAATAATTGGGCAAAAGAAAAGCAAACATGTAGTAGAAGGATGTTTTTCTTTCACATGTAGCAATTACCAGAGCAAGAAGAAAGCCAAAGAAAAGAAAAGCATAAACAAAAAGAGCAAACAAGCAGATAAAAAAATAAAAGAAACCCTTGGGATGCTTGGACTGCATCTTAGACCAGAAAACGGGAAACATTTTCTGTAAAGAACCAAATGGTATGCATTTTAGTTTTTGCAACTATTCAACTCTACTGTTGTGGGGGAAAGCAGCCTTGGATAATTCTTAAAAGAATATTTATATATTAGGGTGAGGTTGGGATTAGAAAAATAATCCTGGCATGCAACAATATTTTGCTGTAACTGCAGAAGATAAGCGATATTAGTAGGGATAGTTATTAGATTTCTTGAAGGACATTACTATTCAAAAAAGAAAGACATTTCTTTTTGTATTATTGACACTAATACATATGTTCCCATTTCCCCCCCTTTGCCCACCTCCACCCGGCCCCTAAAAAAGCGAAAGAAATTTAAATAGCACTCACCTAAGGCACTAAAAATGTCATGGTAAATTTGAATATTTTAAGCGTAACTTCATTAGGTTCTGAGAGACTCTATGTTTAATAAGAATCAAAGGTCTCAATTCAAATAAGCACAACACACTTATATATTTGTGTCCTTCACTTTGCACAAAGCTCTTGACCCGGATGAGGCAGTTCCCTTCCAGTCCTAGATGGTTGATTTTATCACAGAAGGGGGCTGGATTTTGTCAAATGCATTTTTGTGTATCTGTAGTGATAACAGGTATTTTTTTCCATGATTCCGTTAATAAGAGACATTACATTAATTGATTTCTATTTGCTGAACCAACTTTGCGTTTCTAGGATAAAGCCATTTTCTTGGTGTTCAAACCTTTACCTTTTTTTGTACTTCAATTACATCATATATTTATTAAAGTAGTATGACTTAAATCCACCTCTTTCCCCAAACACACACTTTTTTTTCTCATAATTACTGTGCTCATTTGTTTCCCTTTTTTTTCTTCTTTTTTAATTTCTGTGGGTGTTTTTACTCTCCTTTATATTCTCAAAGCTGTCTTTATACTCAGTAAGTTCTACTCACGACAGTGTCCCCACAGTGCATTGATTAAGTTTCCACTTTTGATCTTCTCTTCTCTGAACCTTTTTCACCCCCTGAAAAACACCTGGCAACTGTCTAGGACGGTCTGGGAAGGAACTGCCTATCACTTAGTCTCTAAAGACAGGATGCAAGAGGAGTGGATCAGAATTGCTCCAGAAGTGGTATTGAGGAAGAAGTCAGTTTAGTGGTTGATTCAAGATTTCTCTCTCCTATATAAATTGCAAGAGGGAAGTTTTTGAGTATAACTGTATTTATAACTTTTTAAGTCCTTGCTGTTAATTCCATCATTTTTATAGTTGCATAATCTGTTTCTTGTTTGTTTTTTAAGCTCTTTTTGGACACTGCCATTTATTTTTTATTGAATTTATTGGGGCAACTATGGTTAATAAAATTATAAGTTTCAGGTGTACAGTTCTATAATACATCATCTGTATATTGTATTGTGTGTTCACCAACCAAAGTCAAGTCTCCTGTCACCATTTAGTCTCCTTTTGACCTTCTTTTACCTCCCCCCACTTCCCTTTCCCTCTGGTAATCACCATGCTGTTGTCTATGAGTCTTTGTTTTTTTTTCTTAATCCCTTTACGTTTTTCATTCAGTCCCCAACCCCTCTCTCCTATAACAGCTGACAGTGTGTTCTCTGTATCTATGAGTCTTTTTCTGTTTTGCTTGTTTATTTTGTTTATTAAATTCCACATACAAGTGAAATCATGTGGTATTTGTATTTCTTTGATTGGCTTACTTCATTTAGGTAATACTTTCCAGGTCCATCCATGCTATTGCAAATGATAAGATTGCATTCTTTTTTAAGGCCAAATTGTATTCCATTGTGTAAATGTACCACCGGTTTTTTAATCCATTTATCTACTGATGGGCATTTGGGCTACTTTCAAATCTTGGGGCTGTTGTAAATACTAGTAATGCTGTAATGCACATAGGGGTACATATATTCTTTTGAACCAGGGTTTGAGGATTATTCATATATATTCCCAGAAGTGGAATCACTGGGTCATATAACAATTTTATTTTAAAATTTTTGAGGAATCTCCATATTGTTTTCCACAGTGGCTGCACCAATCTGCATTCTTAATATATTTATTTAAATTACAGACTCCTGAATTACTTGATTCTGACATTTTTTTTGTCAATTTTCTTATTGCTTTTAAGGAAGAGAAAATTTTAGAAGTCCTTAGTCCACCATTTTTGTTGATGTCCAAAATGCAATATTTTGTATTATAAACTTCTTAAACATTTTAACTCTTAAAGTTTAGAAATTGTACAAAATTTTGCACACTGAAATCATATTATTAACATAGAGAATGAAAATGATTTTGAATAGTATGAATGAGAATATGGAAATATTATGTTCATATTAATTTCCAAGTGTCTAAGGAGTGCATTATACACTGTTTTTCTAAGTAAACCTACAGGGAGTGGGGGGAGGTAGAAGGGGGTAATGGGAGGGATAAATGGTGATGGAAGGAGACTTAACTTGGCGTGGTGAACACATAATACAATATACAGATGATGTATTATAGAATTGTACACCGGAAGCCTGTATAATTTGTTAACCAATGCTGCCCCAATAAATTCAATTTAAAAAAATGAAATAAAGTATATTGAAATTAAAAAATATTTAACATTACTAATTGCTTTTAAAATTATTTTAATATTAATACTTGTTAGCATTAATAATTTTATGCCAGTCATGTCATTACAAAATCTTGTAATTTTGTTGCAATTATTTTACTCAGTTTACTTTACATTTTTAAAGAAATTTTGCCATAGTCAGAAGTTTTATGTTTATACTTAGCCAAATCTTTCGTTCTTCTCATGTGTGTAATCATTTAAGCTTTCTTCATCTTTGATATTAGTTAAATATCCAACAATTGGATAAATATCCACTGACTTCCTCTTGTTTTTCTTTGTGTAGGCTTTAAATAGTCAACTATTTAATCTTACTAGAACTTATTTTTGTATGTGAAGTAAGATGAGAATCTACATTTATCTAACACATTTTCTTTAATCATTGATTTTGATGTCTTATTATCATAAACAGTATGACCTATTGCTGTACTTTATTCTTTTATGTTTTTATCCATTTAATTCTATACCTATATATTATTATTATACACTAATCTCCCTTTACCTGCTGGAGATATGTTTCAAGACACCCAGTGGATGCCTGAAATGGTGGATAGTATGGAACCATACATAAACTATGTTTTTTCTAGATATACACACCTATAATAAAGTTTAATTTATAAATTAAGCACAGTAATATCTCTTATATCAAAGGCCCTTGCCCATAGCCATCACGACCAAATGAGCAGCAGCTCTCGTGGTGGGCAGGGCAGGGCCCGAGCTACTAGTGGCAGAGAGCTACAAGCAGCAGAGGGCTATGAGCAGCAGAGGGCAGAGCAGCAAGCTAGTAGCGGTGATGGGCAGGGCGGCCAGCTGAGGCAAGCGAAGCAAGATATTCTTGCATGATTTCATGTGCGCCGGGCCTCTAGTATCTTACTAATAAAAGCCTAGGTGGTCCTCACACTGTCACGACGTGATGTCCTCATGCCATCACAAGATGGCTGCGCACAGTGGGTGCGCGGAGGTGGGCGGGGCTGGGCTTGACGCTGCTTGTGCGAGGGTGCTGGAGGGAAGTTGACCAGGAGGTGCATTGGGGGAGTCCCGTGGGGTGCCGGCCACGGGGTGGGACTCCGGGACTCAGGGAAGTGGCCCCACGGGGCTGTGGGACTCCAGGACTTGAGCGAGTCCCGCAGCCCCGCAGGGTGCCAGCCCTATGAGCTAAACATCAGGGCAAAGATCACCACCCCCACGCCACCTCCACCTGGGGGAAGTGAGATTTAGCTCCAGTGTTGGGATAAACCTGGGGTAGCGGGAGCTACTTACACTCCACGTCCACCCCCCAGCCTTGACCTGGGTATGAACATGACAGAACAGCTCCATGGTCACTGCCTGGTTCCCTACCCTGAGATTCTCCCCACACAAGAGCAGTGATTTCATTCCCTGACAATAGCAGTGACCTCACTTCCTGACAATGGAGCCCAACAGAACGTGGAACCCTGGTAGCCAGGCAGCCACAATCTAAAACAGCCCCTACCCAGCTCATTTGATAGAGACATTCCCACCAAGGCATGTTCTGCTGTTTGCTGCAGTCCCACCGCCATGATAGGCAAAGTGCCAGCCATGGCAGCTTCTTCCACCACTGCCGCCGCTGGCTCTGCACTCAAGCCCAACACCTCTGGCCCTTTTCACAGAGGAACCCAGAAGTAACCCAAGGAGGCCCAGGGTGGTTTTCTTAGAGCCAGACCACCACTCTCATCCCCCTCACCAGCCCTGTGACCCCTGGGGCACCGGCTCCATGTGGCTGTGGGACTCAGGGACTGGGGGGAGTCCTGCAGCCCCATGGGGCTCCAACTTTGACACTGCATCCCTATGGGCACTGTCACAGACTCTGACAGGAGGAAGGAGGGAGCCGGATACCCATGCCCAGGACTTGGCAAATAGTGATATTAAAATAGTTCTTCTAATTAATTCCCTTTAAAAGTGCATGAATTCATGCACCAGGCCACTAGTTTATAATAACAGCAATAATAAAATAGAGCAATTATAAAAATATACTGTAATAGAAGTTATGTGAATTTGATCTCTTTCTCTCTCAAATTTCTTATTGTACTCTATTCATCCTTCATGTTGTGATGTGAGATGATACAAAGCCTATGTGATTGGATAATGTGAGGTGAATGACATAGGCATTGTGACATAGCATTAAGGTACTATAAGAGTTATTGAACTCAAGAACTGCAATACAGCAACAGTTGATCTGACTGCTACTGACTAATAGGTGAGTAGTGTATACATGGCTACACTGGACAAAAGGATGTTTCACATCCTGGGCAGGAAGGAACAGGACAATGCAAGATTTCACCATGCTATTCAGAGAGGTGTGCAATTTAAAAATTATAAATTATTTATTCATGAAAATTTTCATTTAATATTTTTGAATTGCAGTTGACCGTAGTCAACTGAAACTTTGGAAAGCGAAACCAGAGATAAAGGAGAACTACTGTATTGACTATTGGATTAGACTATATTAAAAAATAGCTTTTCTATTCTCATCTCTAAAAAGTGCTTATTAGGAATATACATTGACATTTATTAAATGATTTTGAGCATATACCAGGATGCACTATAGTTTATTGTGTTTAAACTACTGCAATACTATATTTATATATTTAATAATATATTGAAAAAATCCTTACATTCATTAGATTAAAAAAAAACAAAACACCTAGTATTAGTTAAGTGTATTTTTACAGGAAACTTTAAGTGATTATATCATTTATGCCTGACAATAACCTTATAAAGTAGTAACAAATTAAAGCTGGAGATTTGGTAACGTTGATGCTTAAAGTGACGCAATTAATAATTTTGATCTGAATACATATTGAAAGCTGTGATTTCACACTGCTTACTCAGTTTGCACTGTACTTCATTTAGAATTTTTCTGTGTTAGTAACTAGGAATTCACTGTACCATAATGGAGAGACAAACATGCAAAATAAATGTCACTACAATGAGTTAAGTGTTATGGCAGAGGTAGTGCACCTTATGTTCTGTAAATACTGAGTATGTTATACTTAACTCTGTCCAGGTTTATGAAATAAGCCTTCTCAGAGATGGTTGGAGAGGGAAGAAGATGAAGTTTGGATGAAGCAGGAAATTTGGAGAAAATGTCAAGGAGATCCGAAATGATGTCATAGAGCACACTATTTGTGAATGAGGGAGTTAAAGAGCTGGAAGGAAAAACTTTATGTTGAGAAGTAAGAAGTTGATTATAGAGGTAGAGCAGTTCTTAATTTTTGACATAGTGTAAGAGTAGCCATTAAAATCACATGGCTCTATGAATTTCCAGGAAGGTAGTACATTAAAATAATGCTTTTTGCTACATTATCTGGCATGTACTTCAACTATGTAGTATCTTATATTTACTCTACTGCCAATGTTTTTAGGTTAATTCAGGTTTTCTCATCCTCCAGCTTCCCTTGTCCTGTCAATAATTCAGAAACCATAGCTGGGAGTGAGCCAAGAACTCCTTTTACCACTTCCCCATCCTATCTGAGGAGAGAAAACTTATGTTGAACTTAAATATTATTTCTAATTCTAGTCATATCAGTATAATTTTTATAAACATTTAAAATTCTACCATGCATTCAATGTTCCATATTAATTCCTGGTAGGGTTTTGCATTTCTTTTTGTTTGATCTTACAGGTCTTATATAAAATGTTAAGAGCAGTTTCCAGCACTTTTACATATTCTGTCACTTTAAGTTAAACCAAATTCTTTTACCTTTACCATGGGATGAAGGGAAATTATTAAGGTGAAAGGTATGCCTAATTGCCCAAAGCAGCACTATCTTTTTTCAGATCATCATCCAAATATCTCTTTAGCCTTTCTAAACATAGCAAATTGATTTTGAAAGGAGATGAAAGAAAACTTTATGGTCAAATAGACCAAAATAAGGCAGTGCTGTCAAGTAGAAGGAAATAGAAATAAAAAACTGACAGAAAAAGCACTCTGCTAGTTAATATTCTCTGGAAAACCTGCCAAGGATAGGAAAAACTTTATTTTAGTGTTGGAAAGAAATGCTTACAAAACAAAATATTATTTATTACATATTTTTCTTTGTAGAACTTGATAGATGAGCACAAGGTTTCTTTCAACCAATAATTTGTACAAGGTATGGTTCCAGTTTTGGATCAGGAAAATTTATGTTTTTTATTATTCTGCCATTTTTACAATAACTAAATAACATTATAGATGCTGATTACCTAATATTACTCAATATTATTAGTAGTGTTCAAGTCACATTTTAACTTCCTACTAATCTTATATTATAAAAGTGTAATATGCAAATTGACCGAACGGTGGAACAACTGGTTGGCTGTGGGTGAGGCTGGCAAGCAGGCAGAATCAGGCCAGCCAAGGCGCGTGTCAGCGGGCAGAGGGAGGAGACAGCGATGGGGGTGGGGTGATGGTGACCAGCTGCGGCGGAGGGGCTATGTGGGGGGGGGGGGGGGCGGGACTGGCCTGCGCTATACCCTGATCAGCCTGCTGGGTCGCCTCCCATAGTTGGTCCAGGAGTGGGCCTAAGCCATCAGTCGAACATCCCTTGAGGACTCCCGGACTGTGAGAGGGCACAGGCCAGGATGAGGGATTCTCCCCCACCCCCCAGTGCATGAATTTTCATGCACCAGGCCTCTAGTTAATTATATAAAATGGTTCATTGTCCTATAAATTCTTAACACTGGCTAGGTACACAGCAGGTATAGATTTAGATTCCACAACTTCACAGGAAAATCCATAAGATGATTAAAAACCTTAAAAATAAATCTAGCTCTAACTGGTTTGGCTCAGTGGCTAGAGCAGCCGTGGGCAAACTATGGCCCGCGGGCCAGATCCGGCCCGTTTGAAATAAATAAAACTAAAAAAAAAAAAAAAAAAAAAAAAAAAAAAAAAAGACCGTACCTTTTTATGTAATGATGTTTACTTTGAATTTATATTAGTTCACACAAACACTCCATCCATGCTTTTGTTCCGGCCCTCCGGTCCAGTTTAAGAACCCATTGTGGCCCTTGAGTCAAAAAGTTTGCCCACCCCTGGGCTAGAGCATCAGCCTGCAGACTGAAGGGTCCCAGGTTCAATTCCAGTCAAGGGCATGTATCTTGGTTGCAGGCACATCCCCAGTGGGGGGTGTGCAGGAGGCAGCTGATCAATGTTTCTCTCTCATTGATGTTTCTGACTCTCTATCCCTCTCCCTTCCTCTCTGTAAAAAATAAAATAAAATAAATAAATAAATCTATATGCTTTCATTAGAGAGCTAATGTTGTTTAGCTTTCAGAGAAAGACACCATTAATTTTGGATTAGAAGTATTCTTGCGCAGATATTTCCTCATACCATCAAGTATAAAACGAGTAAAGAGGTCATAAGTATGTCATTAAGAATTAGGCTCCTCTGATATCTGCTTTCTATTCCTATCTCATTCTTGGCCAATTTCCCCTTTCATTTTCCCATGCCTTTGCACATGTTGACCCTTTTGTCTCGAATGATATCTGTAAAATACCCCTTCTTTCGATCCCTTTCCTAGTCTACCAGGCACACTCCTTCCCATAATTAAAGACCCAGCTGAGACAGTTATTCATCTGGGAAGTCCTTTCTACAACAGCACATACAGAGTTAATTACTCTGTCCTATATTTGCCCATACTTTTTCAGATATATTTTGAGTATGTATGTATCATAGTGTACATGTTTTCCTTTAAATTTCTTTATTTCTTCTGGCACACTGTAAACATCTTGAGGTTATAACCTGCCTTAGTACTCTGTTATGTTTCACATAGCTCAGTAATAATGTAGATGTCAGTGTCTATATGTTCTATGGTGTCACAATTTTCCTGAGCCCCACCCAGACTCTGGACCAAGGAGAGACAGACCTAACAACTATCAATCATCTCTGGTCTTCTGTGGCTAGGCTGCTTCACAGCTAGCTGGTCTCACTGCATAGATTCCTGGTACCTAGATTTCCCACAATCCTTGCTACAAAGAAAGATCTATGGTTGACTACTGACATAACGTGTCGTTCTGTCTGGAAGCAGAATATCTACTTTTCATCTTCCATATCTCATCTCAGGCCTAGATTCCTTCGCATTAAAATCTTCTCCTGTATTGTATCTTCTCTCAAAACAATATCTAGACTATTGAGCCTTTTGGCTCTGAGCTGACCCTAAGGAGGGCAGTGCCATTTGGGCAGTGCTTTGGAGACCTCCACCCAGGACAGCTCCACCTCCCCGGGGTCCCTCGAGTCCCCTTCCTGCAGGTTTCTCGGGTCTTACATTCTGGGCTAAGGTGAGAGCAGGCCTGGGGAGAATGATTATAGCTAAGGATCCACATTCGCCAACAAGATGGTAGAGGCTCTCACAACTGATGCAGAAACTGCTACACCAGCTGAAGGCCTCCTTGGAACAGGAGTTGAATTTTCAGCCAAAGGTTTGTGGCTTGAGACTGATTGAATCTGCATATGATGATGGCCGCAGAGTGACTGCAAGACTCAGGGACTCTGAAGTAAAACATCTTCTTAGCCTAAGTCAGTTCTTTGGCTTTGACATTCTCTAGCTGTGAATGTACTGGACAGCCAAAATGAAGATACAGCCCAAGCACCCTGGATGTGTTGGACTGAGCTGCTTCTACATGGCTATAAAATCAGTAAAAGAGGAAAGGAATGTCTATTGGCAAGTGACTTGACCCAAATAAGCCAGTATAGGTTCACAGTTTCAGACTCAATGAGAATAGAAAAGACTGTGTTGGAGGAGTGTTGGAAAGTCAAAGCTACTTCTGCCTTTCAAATTCTGCAACTCTATTCACTCATTCAAGAAAACTTGCCATTTGAAAGGAGGAATAGCCTTAGTTTTGAAAGACTAGAAGCTCAAGGCATTCCAGTGCAGGATCACTTTTCTAAATCACAGCCTTTTGTGTTGGCATTGTCCATCATTGCGTTGGAGATCCAAGCACTAAGTGTGTAGAGTTAACAAAAGTAGAATAGCTTTAGAAACATTCCAAGATAGATGGCAGAGATTGGATCCTCTGGCAAGAGTCCATAGCCAAGTGTTTAACTGAATATTCATCAAACAAGTGTTCTGAACCAAATGTTCAGAAGTCAAAATGTATTGTTTCTGGGTGAACTACACAACAATTGAAGCATAGTTATGGCAGAATAACACACCTCCCAACAATTCCCAAAACAGTTCCTTAATTTAATTATCACAGCAACCAAAACTCTTCTCTGAAGCCATTTTCCACAATCATGAGCTATGGATTCCACAAAATTACAGTAGATTTAAGCTGTGAAACCTTAAAACATCACAACTAGATTAACATTGATGTTCTCAGATCTGGGAAAACTGCCTAATTAACATTACCCTGTAGTGGAATACTGCTTAAATTTGAATTCATCTGAGGCATACAAACAAAGCCAAGAACATAATGTGAAATGTTAATGACAAGTCTGGGAATCTTTATTTCTAATATTGATCCAATTTCCATATTGGATCAATATATTTATGTGGTATTAAAAAGGGTAACCTTTTTAAATGGGGGAGGGCATCTGTAAGACTCTCAACAATAAAGGTAAGTTGTTGTTTTTTTTTTTAAAAAAGGTTAATGTAGACTCTGGTTGGCTGGCTCAGTTGGTTGGAGCATTGTCCCATACACCAAAAGGTTGGCATCTGAACAACCGATCAACATCGATGTTTCTCTCTCTTTCTCTCCCTCCCTTCCTCTCTCTCTAAAAATCAATAAAAACGTATCCTCCAGTGATGATTTTTTAAAAAAAGTGTAGCCTACTCAATTTAAATTTATATTTTAAGTGATAAGATTTACATCAAAACCAACATTTCACAAATGCACTTTTAAAGCATAATAATAGTCACTATTTTAAGCAGTGAAAATGGTTTCTTAGCACATGTAAATCAAGTAATAAATTACCCAGAGATGTGCACTTCATTGCCACATGGGAATTACATTTAAATTTGAAGGCATTTTATTTAAAGCAAAACTACATACCTAGTAAATTTGTCATATTAATTTACCTTTAACATTTTTGTCTGAAAAAACAGGTGATGGCTTTGTCCAGGAAGAGAAGTTTTTATACAAAATCCACTGCTTCCATCTAGGCCCATTGAGAAAATTAGTATTATTGTATTAGTGACTCAAAATAAATTTACATCATTCTGAAAACTTGCTGATTTAACACTCCAGAAGTTTTTATTAAGGGCTGTCTTTACAAAACTGCCACTGCTTCTAATTTAGAATTTTGTTTAAAATGAAGAGAATATACTTTCACTAATTGCCCCTACTGTGCCAGCAGAAAGTCTTAAGTAAATATGTATTTTCATAATCAGGAGGTTGCTGAGGTAGTGTTCAGGATTGTCTATTAAGTCAGTGAGTATAAGGAGATCTACGGTGTTAAAAGTGCTATAAACAGTTACTCAGTGTAACGTGTAGCCCGAGTCCATCTGGGATTGATGTATCCAATTTTGACATCATGCTATGGATAAACATGCACTGGAAAATAAAACGAAGAATCACAGTATATCTTATACTTTTTTACACCATGTTTTCTAAGTAATGCTTCAGTTTTTCCAAAAGGCTGATGTATTTCAATATTTTGATTACATCGAAGTTAACTTTGAGTTGGCAGAGGTAACCTAACCAACTACCATAATGTTTTGGAACTAAGGGAAATACATTTCAATAAAATTATTGAAATGCAAAAAAAGAAGATATTGAAAACACCTAATGTGAATCACAAAAGACTTCCTTGGAATGTCCAGATACTTGCAGATACTCCATGTTTGAATTGTAGTTTGGTACCCAAGGCTTGTGGATTCCAATTGAGTCTGCTGAAACAGTCTTTAAGATGGAGATAGCATTTTTCACTCAACTATTGTATCTTGCCCTGGAAGAAATCTATAATTTATTCATGGGAATCCTCCACCAAGTTGTGGTCAACAGTTTCCTAATCCTTTTCTCTTGAGTCTGTTTCTGACATTATTTAATCATCAAGTGTATAGTTTTAAATGTTTGCATGTATTAATAAAATAGATCATGAAATATATTTGGATGTACATGATTTTGTGGGGTGATTTTCATTTGCAGAGTGGCATGGCTGTTTTTATGAATGTAACGAATATAATTACATGAGACTGTAAAGTCCTTTTTGATTTAAGTCTACAGTGTATTTTTTAAAAATTAATCATGTATTTAAATATTAAAAGACCTTTGTCTGGTAAAATATTCAAATATGGGTTATATTATTTGATATTTTTACTCTTATGTAACAAAATATACACTGTTTACCATCATAATTCAATTCATGAGCTGGTATTACTTGGGAAGATTGGAAATGATTATCAGTTACTACAATTCACTAACAGGTTACTTGGGACTAACCATGATGGCATTTTCACCATCCTCTTTAAATATATTCTGGCTGTCTAAACTACTGGAGAATGTCTTCAAAGAATATGACCTGTCTTTCATAATGTAGTTTTGTTAAATATATAAACCACATAAGGGATTGGAGTAACCAAGGAAGCAGCCACAGCATTTTGGGGTGGCTACCATCCCCAGATAATGCTTTATTTCTATGTAAAACCACTTTAGGTGAGTAAATAATCATTCACAGAATAGTAAGAGACCAAAGAGAAGGTAGTGGGACTAAAAATAACTAAAAAATTGTGGCTTCATAGAGCATTAAGCAAAAATGACACCAGGAAGAAATAGTTGTTTTACAGAGGGAAAACACTGAATGTTTGGAGCATAAACTGGTGGCTGTTAATGAATGATTAATGAAGGCATAGGCTGGGAACAAGTAATAGCTTGACAGAAAAACTTTCCTAGGAAGAAGCTTCCTGCAATAACATATCTTCTATTGAGAAGATGCATTTAGAAATATGCTGACAAAAAATATTTAGCCTTGATAGGCAAACTGCATATGTAATATGCCAACATATTTCTCAGTAAATTAAATCTTTGTAATGAATGCCTGCAATGGGAACATATTACCATAACCCTGTTTTTCCCATAAGGCAGATGTTGCCACAAACTAAACAGAGGAAAAACGCCATGCAAAATAAGGAGAAAATATGTAAGGGTTTCCCCAATATGAGTGTTTCATATGTATATGTGACAGCTATATGTTCTTTGAGCATTTTACTATATCACTATTGTCATTGTACTGTTTACATCCATTTTGTTATCCAAAGGCTTAGAAACATTCTATAAACATTAGCATGCTAATCTTCTAAAAGACACACACAGAGGGGTCTGGAGGAAAGTATGAAAAGATCAAATTGGTCTTTGGACACTTTCTTTATTTTCAAACCTATTTCTCCCATTAACAGCATCTGTGTTTTAATTAGGCATGTAGAATTAAAATTAATTTTTTATCATTGCAATTGTAAGGAATGACAGGCAATAGGGAACTATTTTGCCTGGTGTGAGGAAGGCAAAGCAACTTTGGCAGTTCCTATAGTCACACCTGATCAGAGGCTTAATCTGAACTTCCCAGAATTCTGTTTCTATGAACACACTTAGTCATCCTGTCTGTGGCATAAGCATCTATTAGTCTTACTATGCCACATTTTCTCTATTTTATTAATTAATATTTTGTATAATGTACTTTAAAATCTCTATATATAAAGAACCAGGGGCCGTCACATCCAAAACAACTGAACGGATGACTGAAAAGCCTGAGTCGGGCGACAAGGCCGGCAGGGGGGTTAGTGAGGGATGACCAAAGAACTGAGCAGCAGGCTGAGTGGGGCAACCGGGCTGGCAAGGGGGTTAGTGAGGGATGACCAAATCACTGAACAGCAGACCGCGTGGGGCAACCAGGCTGGCAAGGGGGTTACTGAGGGATGACTAAATCACTGAACAGCAGACTGCGTGGGGCAACCAAGTGAGGGATGACCAAAGGACTGAGCAGCAGACTGCGTGGGGTGACCAGGCTGGTAGGAGGGTTAGTGAGGGTCGACCAAATGACAGCAAAACAGGCTGCGTGGGGGGACCAGGTCGGTAAGGGGAGTAGTGAGGGGCGATCAGGCCAGCAGAGGGGGGCAGTGAGATGTCACCAGGCTGGCAGGGGAGGCAGTGAGGATCAACCAGGCCGGCATGGGGGTCTGTGAGGGGCAACCAAGCTGGCAGGGGGTGGAATTTGGGGGTGACCAGGCCAGCAAGGGGGGCAGTTAGTGACCAGGCCAGCAGGGGGGACAGTTGGGGGTGACCAGGTTGGCAGGGGGGGCAGTGAGGGGCAACCAGGCTGGTGGGACGGAGCTGGGGGTTACCAGGCTGGTGGGGGGGGGCAGTTAAAGGTGACCAGGCTGGCAGAGGAACAATTGGAGGCAACCAGGCTGGCAGGGGATGCAGTTGGGGGTGACCAGGTCAGCAGGGGGGCCAGTTAGGGGTGACCAGGCCGGCAGAGGGGGGCAGTGAGGGTTGACCAGGATGGGAGGGGGGCCAGTAAGGGGCAATCAGGAAGGTAGGCAGGTGAGCAGTTAGGAGCCAGCAGTCCTGGATTGTGAGAGAGGGATCCAGGATTGGAGAGGGTGTAGGCCAGGCTGAGGGACACCTTCTCTCCCGTGCACAAATTTTGTGCACTGAACCTCTAGTATTTATATAAATTGGTTTTAAAAATTTTTTAAAAAACTATACATTTTAGCTGGATTATCCTATATAATAAAGGCCTAATATGCTAAGTGTCTGGTCATCCGGTTGGTTGTTCAACCAATCAAAGCATAATATGCTAATGACATGCTAAGGCTGCTCAAATGCTTGGTATGACATGCACTGACCACCAGGGGGCAGATGCTCTGACCAGTTAGCTTGCTGTTGGAGTCCGGCTGGTCGGGACTGAGTGAGATGTGCTGGACACACCCTGAAGCCCTTCCATAGTCCCTCCCCACTGGCCTACCTCCTGCATCCTTTCCCAGCCCTGATCATGCACTGGTGGGGTCCCTCGGCCTGGCCTACCCTCTTGCAATCTGGGATCCCTCAGGGGATGTTGGAGAGCAGGTTTTGGCCCAATGGTAGAACAACCAGTCACTATGATGCACACTGACCACCAGGGGGGCAGATGCTCAATGCAGGAGCTGCCCCCTGGTGGTCAGTGTGCTCCTATAAGGGGAGTGCTGCTCAGCCAGAAGCCAGTTCATGGCTGGCAAGCACAGCAGTGGTGGCAGGAGCCTCTCCCGTCTTTGCATTAGTCAGACATCCCCCCCGCCGAGGGCTCCTGGACTGTGAGAGGCACAGGCCAGGCTGAGGAACCCCCCCCCTGAGTGCATGAGTTTTGTGCACTGGGCCTCTAGTCATCATATAATCAATTTGGGGTGAGGTATAGGAATTTTTCTAGACTTTTTTTTTTTATGTGATGAAAGTTATGCTTCGAATTTGGAATTGAAGACATGAAATGGCAAAAGCAAAGGCAGGTACATAGTGGCAATGATAGACAGCCTATAGAACTATATCAGAAGAGAAGTCCATGGACCCTGGCCAAGGAGGCAACAAAGGTTAACCTGGGAATGAAGCTGTATCTCTACACCTAAGGAACAGATGAATCATGTGCCAAACTTTGAGGATCAGGGAGGCAGGGAACAAAAAAAGGTAACAAAAAATTAAGCACTTTGGTACCCCATGGGACTCACCAGGATAAGCATAACAACAAAAATCTCCTTTAGCCCACTGGTACCTCTGGCGAATCTCAGTTCCTGTCCTGCCTGTTTCCTCCAGATTAAATGATCTTTTTGGCTACATTCCTTTCAATCTTCATATTTTTGTTCCCTGGTTGTTGATCAGCTTTTTATTTTTGCACAGCTTTGTCACAAACAGATAAGCTATCATCTTGGCATATTCATAAAAAAGCTTAAAGTGTAGGAAAAGAAAAGCCTTAAAGTATAGGAAACGTTTATGACCTGGATTTTAGAATTTGGTGTCATCAGCAGATGATAACTGAAAGTAGGAAAGTGGATGTACTGCCTAGGGCAAGTATTGCTGAGGGCAAGAAGGTAAGGGAGGCAGATATAAGACCAAAGACTGTCACAGCTTTTTAAAATACTTTGTACCTGAAATTTATGTTACAGAAACAAATCCCTGGAAATGCCAGTTGAAAGCTTTCCAGAGACAGCTAGCATAGGATGCTATAGTTCAATAGATTAGATTACTTGTAATTTAAGAGCACATAAAATTAATCAGCATTCTACAGTTTTTTGGTGTGAACAATTATTTATTTAAAAAAAAATTTGTTAATCCTCATCTGAGGATATTTTTCAATTGATTTTTATAGTAGAGAGAGTGGAAGGGAGGGGGAGAGAAAGAGAGAGAAACATCCATGTGTCCTCACATTGATTGGTTGCCTCCTGCACATGCCCCAACCAGGGCCAGGGATCGATCAACAGAGCTATGTGCCCCACTGAGCCCAACTGGCTAGGGTAACAATTATTCAAAAAGTTATTATTTTTTTTCTTTTCTCATCCTAAACAATAGATTACAGACACTTACTCCATAGTCCATATATGAAAGCTGAAGGATTCTAAAATTTTAGTTTCTCTCTTTTGATCACTGATTGTCTCTTGGCTGTTGCAAAATTTTGCAAAAACAGAAAGTAATTATCTGCAATTTTAACAACATTATTTTGATAGGAACTATTTCTTAATGATTTTCATTCTTTTTATCCCAACAACCTTATAGTAAATAGAAACATGTTATTCTTAGATTGAGAACCTTATTGTTCAGCAACATTTAATTGCTGGCTAAGCACTGTGCAACCTCTACTATATTTCCACAGAATGAACATAGACTTTGAAGCCAGACAAACCTGAGTTTGAGATACAATATCACCAGCTTAGTTGTCACCACCTCCACAAAGCCATTCCTGAAGTCCTTCCCCTTCCTCGTTATCTACTTTCCATTGTGTTCACAAGAAAATCTGACATAGTTCTTACTCTGTAATTATTCTACATTGTATTAAAATTATCAGCTACTCTGTCAATTTCCCCCATTACTACTTCTACAGGCAAAGGGGTATGCTTACTCAACACATGGCCCAGTACATTTTAGGTGCTCCTTTGAATGCTTGAAAAGACAGGTGAACAAACAACATTTAAGTGGCTTGATTTATCTTTCTCTTAAAGGGAGAATAAAAGAGCGGGATGATAATCCCCCCTGTCCACAACAATGTGGATAAAAACAAACAAACAAAAAACCTTAGTAGAATGTGTCAATAAAATAAGGCCAGAAAATGTAAAGCTAAAGCATCATTCTGAGCAAAACTTGAAGCAAGTAAGAGCTCTCATGTTGAAATGTCATCATGGGCTACATAATAGCTTGGGTTTAGTTAGGTAGACAAAGGATTTTCTTGCAATTAATTTGGTTCTCTGGAAATATTGAAGCATATTTCTGAGAAAAAGTAGAATTGTGAAACTCTATGACACATTTTAAGATGTCTGCCCTTTTTTTGGCATTTAATTAGCTCATATACCTAATGGAAGTGTCAGGAAATAGCCCAGAAAATTCGTGCAAAAGCTCCTGACCTCGCTCTCTGATTTCCCATCACTGTTTCTAATAGTATCATTAGATCAGACTTTGAAGTTAGCTTTCACAGAGGCTCCTGTTTGCTCAAGTCAAAGAGAAAAATAAGAAAGCTCATTATCTTGTATTTGGAACTTCATGCAGCTAAAATGACATATGAATACATCATAGTCAGTGCTAAATATTCACCTGATAGCTCCCATAATGCTACTGCAAAATCCCTCTTGCTAATTCCAAAATTACAATGCTGTAATTTAAAATAATTTATTAGGTATTACTCTCAGGAATATGGTACAAGAATTTTCATAAATGGGGCTTTTTGGAATAGGGGAGATTCTTTGTTGTCCCTATACCTCATTGCAATACTGCTTTCACCACAGACTCTCTGTGGCTTAGAAAATGTACTCAAATTTAAGGAAACTGCAGTGGTCTTTTAAAATTAAGATCACATGCACATAATAGAATATAGAGATGCTGTATTATAAAGTTGTGCACTTGAAACATATAATTTTATTAACTAACTAAAGGCCTAGTGCATGAAATTTGTTCACAGGTAGGGTCCCTAGGCTTGGCTGGTGATCAGGGCTGATCAGCGTCTTCCAGCTGCCAGCCAGGGCCTTCCTTCCTTCCGTGCCACCCTTTGGTGGTCAGCACACATCATAGCGAGTGATTGAACTCCCAGTCGGTCAACCTCCTGAGGGGACACTTTGCATATTAGGCTTTTATATAGATAGATTTGTTGCCTAGGATAGGAAATGTCTATGACAACTAACAAAGTACAGTATTTCCACAATAATAATTATGATGATGATGTTGAAAATTCCAAGTGCCTGATTTGTGACAGCCAGAGTTGTTGTAAACATTGTATAAATAACAACTCATTTTAGTGGATAGTATTACTGAACACTGGGCACTTGGCTTCCTTTCCCTAATACACCTGACCCTGGTGACACTAATGAGAGGTAGGCCATGTCTATAAAGAAATAATTTACTTTGATGATGGTGGATATAAGTTCTGAACCATGAGCTACCCTAATCAAAGAATGGTGATGGTAATTCAACAAAAAAAGGTTCCTTTATTTACCTATTATCTTTTGCCATCTTAGTGTGCAATGATAAAGAGTTTTGTTTTCACTTTACTTAGATGAAGAAGTTGAAAGACAGGCTAGGCAGCCATCTTAGTCTTATCCTCTCCCCTCACCCCCACCCCCACCCCAACCTCTCATATAATAATTAACATAGGACAAATGGGTTTTTCAGATTTAAGTCTTTCTTTTCTGTTTTTGCTTGTAAGATGGTCACTTTTTCTCTTCCCTTCAGAATGTTGCCATTTTATTCAACGCATTCCCCAAGCCTCTTTCTCTCAGTTCAAATTTTGTACTGGAGCGGAGTTAAAGCAGCCTAAGGCCACGCCACATGACTAGTAAGAGGTGGTGGCTTAAGAAAGGGGTTCCCCTCTGTATCCATTATTGTTCAAAAGTTTATAATGGTCTCTATTATCCATGAATGAGTGAGATCATGTGGTATGTTTCCTTCATTGACTGGCTTATTTCACTTAGCATAATGCTCTCCAGTTCCATCCATGACGTTGCAAATGGTAAGAGTTCCTTCCTTTTTAGAGCAGCATAGTATTCCATCGTGTAGATGTACCACAGTTTTCTAATCCATTCATCTACTGATGGACACTTAGGCTGTTTCCAGATCTTAGCTATGGTGAATTGTGCTGCCTCAAACAGATTGTCAAACTGCAGCGGGAAGGCCGGGGAGGGTTTGGGGGCAGGAGGTAGGGGGGTAAGAGATCAACTAAAGGACTTGTATGCATGCATATAAGCATAACCAATGGACATAAGACACTGGGGGATAGGGGAGGCTGGGGGACTGTCTAGGGCGGGGGGATAAAATGGACACATATGTAATACCCTTTGTAATACTTTTAAGCAATAATAAAAAAAAATAAAAAAATTAAAAATATAAATAAAATGGAAAAAAAGAAAAAAAAGAAAGGGGTTCCCCTAAATCAGCTGCCAAGAGTGTGAGGGCCAGACCCTCTGCCTTTCCCCTCCGCCGGGAGCGCCCCCCACTCCAGGCCTTGGAAAGCTACATTTCCAAAACTACACACTCCCATTTCATCACAACAAAGCTTTCTCAGGGCACACAGCACAGCACCCTCTTCCCCAGGCCCTAGAAAAACAGTGCTCCCAAGCCTGGCGATCCTCCCCAAAGGTGCCTCCCGCAGTCCTTGGCCAGGATGTCCCAGACCCCCTGGTCCCCTCTGGGCACCCAGGCGCTCTGGTTCAGAAGCAGGGGAGTCGGGCGAAGGGAGGCTGAACCCAGGGCAATTTTCAAAAGCCCAGGAGAGCCCAGACTGCTGGTAAGCTGAACCTTGCCCACTCACCACCCAAGTCCTGTAACACCACAGCCAGGCCGGCCACTTGAAGGGGTTGCAAGTTTCTTTCTTTCTTTTTTCTTTCTTTCTTTCTTTCTTTCTTTCTTTCTTTCTTTCTTTCTTTCTTTCTTTCTTTCTTTCTTTCTTCTTTTGCTTAAAGTATTACAAAGGGTATTACATATGTGTCCCTTCCCCCCCCCCCCCGCCCTTGACAATCCCTTGGCTTCCCCTACCCCTCAGTGTCTTATGTCCATTGGTTATGCTTATATGCATGCATACAAGTCCTTCGGTTGATCTCTTACCCCCCTCCCTTCTTCAAACAGATTGTCAAACTGTCAAAGTTGCAAGTTTCAATGCTCCCTGCACAACTCGGTGTTCCCTGCATCCTGGCAGCTGGGAATGAAAGGCAATCCTCAGCCCTCTGGCAATGCTGTACCTCCTGAGTTAGACATACACACCCTGGGACTTCTGTTTCCTGCACGAACAGAGGGAATAATGGAGGATGGGAGGGGGGCCCATGAGGGAGTAGGGTGTGGCGATTCATGGAGGGAATGGGTAAGGGCCAGTTAAAGTCACCTCTCTGCCCAGGACAGAGCCGGGTTTAGGGACAGCGGGCCTGCCCTTCGCTTTGTTGTCAGCATCCTGGTTGCTGGCACGCACACTGCCCTCGCACACGCTCCCCAAAATCATCACAACCAGCCAAGAGGCCCCTAACAGTCCCCTAACAGCCCCAACCCCTTGGCAGAAGGAAGAAACTTGTACACAGGCACTCCAGGGCCAGGTGCTGTGGTTTGCCTCTGAGGACCATTTTAAAAGCTAGAATAATGATGATCATTAAATAAAAGAATTAATAATATTTTGTTTTCTTCCAAGTCTTTGGGAAAATGAAATTCAGGTTTTTTTACCAATCTGCTAACATTTATAGTCACCTGTGGCGATGTGGAGTGTGTGGGGGCTAGGGGAGATTGGTGCTCAAGGTGGGGAGCGCGAGGAAGGTGTAGAGGCGAGCTGCGGAGAGGGGCCAGTCTGGGGATCTAGGTCCCCAATGCCATTTGTGGGACTGTGGCATCCACCTGCACACCCACCTTACCTGTGGATGCAGTTTCCATGACAATGGGCAGTGGCTGGGCAGGGTTCAAGCCTAGTTCCTGGGACACTGCCCCCTGCTGGACTCACCCCTTTTGGACTCACTGCTTTGTCCTCCCCTTCCTCCCAGTCCCCAAACCACTGGGACCTGGGGCCAGCCAGCGGCAGCAGCTCTTTTTGGGGATCAGGAGGCGCAGCCATGGCTGGTGGTCCCCGGGCAATGAGATGGTGGCTGGGGGCATGGAGGTGTGGTGGCTGGACTGGTTGGCACTCCCTGCTGCTGCCCCTGCCCCCCCGGGACTTGGGGCTTGGGAGGCTGCAGTGTACATGCTGCCACTGCAGCAACTTCAGACAAGCTGCTGCCCGCTCTTCTCCCCACTTCAGCTCCTCCTGTTGTTGGGGGCCAATTGGGCCAGGTCAGCTGGGGGATGGGGGCTAGGGGGTGGGGATATGGGTGGGGTGGTGGAGGGTTGGGGGTGGAAGGAGGTGGGTGGGGGCGATTGGGGCCTGAATCAGCCTAGTTGGCTGCCCCAGTGCGTGTCATAGCCACCAGTCATCCTGGTTGTTCTGGTCATTCCACCATAATGGTCGCTGGGCTTTTATATATAGAGATGCTATACCAATAAATTTAATAAAAATTTAAAAAATTAATCCCATGGGAAAAAAGAGAAATGAGCTATCAAGCCATGAAAAAAACATGGAGGAAGCTTAAATGCATATTGTTAAGTGAAAGAGGCCAATTTGAAAAGGCTACATACTGCATTGTTCCAACTATATGACATTCTGCAAAAGGTTCTATGGAGACAATAGAAAGATCAGTGGTTGGTAGGGGGAGACAAAGATAAATATTTGAAGCACGAAGAAATTTTAAGGCAGAGAAACATTCTATATGAATATATATATATATATATATATATCACTATACATTTGTCCAAACTCACAGAGTGTACAACACCAAGTGCTGGCAACTATGTAAACTATGGACTCTGGGTGGTATGGGTATGTCAGTGCAGGCTCATCAGTTGTAACATGTACATCTGGTGGGAGAGGTTGATAATAAGGGAAACTATGCATGTGTGGGGACAGGAAATATATGGGAACTCTTTAACTTCCACTCAATTTTACTATGATCCTATAAATTCTCTAAAAATAAAGTCTATTAAATATAATAAAATTAAGATCACTTATTTGAAAACACACACACACACACACACACACAGAGTTTTTCCTAACAAAGTTCTTCGCATCGTTAGAATTTACTTAAGTGATTATAGCTGTCCTCAAATGCCTAAATTCTATTAGGAATTCAATGTTTACCTTGGACCTAACTCATAAAAATTAGATAAATCTAAGTAAAGTATACTTTACTGGCATGGAGGCAAATATGTCACCACAAATATTGAACAGTGCAGCAAAGCTACTCCTGATTGGATTTCATTTTACTACATCCAGATAGCATATCTACAACAACAAATGATTTTGCATTCCTTTCTATCCTAGAGTCCATGCAAATTAATGCTTTCTTTCTCTTGTATACATTGATGATGAACTTTGGGGAGAACATGTATAATTCAGATTGGAATTTCTACCATGATCTTAACAGGTGTCTTCAAATATTTATTAGTTATTGCTGTATGCCTAGACAACACAGAAAAGCCAGAGGAAAAATATAAGCACTGGATACTTGAGGTGGAAAAATATAAATTTGGCTGTGGTAGCTATGTTAATATGTAGATCTGTTCTTCTCCACTGCCTAAAAAGACTGCTGAGTACTCTCAATCACTTAATGTGGGTTCTCTATATGCTTTCACTGCTGTCTTATGTTCCCCACTGCTTGGTAGGCTCCCCTGAGTTCCTCTGTGACTTGAGCTAACACACACACACACACACACACACACACACACACACACACACACACACGGGCCTATTGAGTGATATTCTTTAATGAGATGTGAGTTGCTTCAGTGAGAAAAAAGCTAAATAAACTGCCATAAGAGCTTGCTTCCCACCCACCTAGTGTGGCTCAAGTTGGTTGAGTGTAGTTCCATGCTCCAAGAGGTCACTGCTGCTGGTTCGATTTCCAGTTGGGGCATGGTCCGGTTGTGGGCTTGATCCTCAGTAGGGGGTGTGCAAGCGGTATCTGATTGATGTTTCTCTCTCATCAATGTTTCTATATCTCTCTCCCTTTTCCTTCCCCTCTCTCTAAAATTAATAAAGACATATAAAAAAAAACTTGTTTCCATGGAATTGACCAGTATGTACTACATGATCAATAATAGATAATACTTTGGATTAATTTATAAATTAGATTGATCTTTGTCTTTATCACAAAGGCCATGCCTATACTTACATCTATTGTAAGTTACAAAAAAATTAGTTATATATTAGATGATAGTTACATCTATTTTTATGTAAATGCTGCAAGTAAGGCACTGAATACTTTCAGCTTACTACCATCTACTGATGTCTGCAATAGATGTTTGTTTTTCCTATAACATAGGAGAAAAATAAGGGCAGTTAAGAGAAAATGTATATGGTTGACCAAAAAATACCAAAGCAGCAAATGCTAGTGTTTAAATTCTCCATCAGTCTGAACTGGGACCAGGGTCAGACTGATGCCATGATTTACATCTAAGCCATTAAAAAGTCCTCCAGATATGATAGTGATGTGAGAAAGCTTCAGAAAATGTATAAAGGATGGGTGTGTCTAGAGGCCTGGTGCATGAAATTTGTGCACTTGACAGGGAAGGTCCCTCAGCCCGGATTGTGAGAGGGTGCAGGCCAGGCCAAGGGACCCTGCTGGTGCATTATTTGAGCTGGGGAGGGATGTGGAAGGTTGGCCAGTGGGGAGCTATTGAGGGAGGGCTCCAGGGCGTGTCCAGCTCATCTCGCTCAGTCCCAATCCACCAGACCCAAGAAGCAAGCTAACCTACCAGTCAGAGTGTCTTCCCCCTGGTGGTCAGTGCACATCATAGTGAGCAGTTGAGCAGCCTTAGCATATAATTAGCATATTATGCTTTGATTGGTTGAACAGACAACTGGATGACTGGACACTTAGCATGTTAGGCTTTTATTATGTAGGACTAGATGCCCAGTGCACAAATTTGTGCATGGGTGGGGTCTGGCCGGCCCAGCCCTAATCAGGGGTGGGGGGACCAACTGTGGGCGAGGGTCTGTGGACAGTGGGCCAGCTGGCCCTGTCCCTGAATGGGGTGGGGGAGGGTCGATCAGGGGTCAGCAGCTTGGGGAGGGGCCATGGGAGGTTGGCCGGCCAGCCCAAACCCCGATTGGTGTGTGTGTGGGGGGGGCTGATCAGGGGTGGAGCTGGCTGGGGGAAGGGTCCGTGGGCTGATCTGGGTGGTGGGGGCTGATCAGGTGTGGGGTGGGGCTGGCTGGGGGGAGAGACTGTGGGTGGTGGTCTGGCCCACCCTGCTCCCGAATGGGGTGGGGGGGCTGATTGGGGGCCAGCAGCTTGGGGGAGAGTCTATGGATTGTTGGCCAGCTGGCCCTACCCCTGATCGGACCGGGGTGGGGGGTTTGATTATGTGTAGAGTTGACTGGGGGGAGGGGCTGTGGGCCGATTTGTGTGGTGGGGGCCCATTGGGGTTAGGCCCAATCATGGGGAAGGGAAATAGGCAGTTGGCCCACCAGTCTTGCCCCTGATTGGGGTGGGGGCCGATTTGGGGTGGGGCCAGCCATGGGGAGGGGCTGCAGGAAGTTGGCTATCTAGCCCAGCCCCCTATTGGGGTGGGGGCTAATCAGGGGTGGGGTCAACTGGGGGACAGGGGCTGTAGACCATTTGGGGTGGGGCGGGTCAATCAGGGCAGTGCCGGCCAGGGGAAAGGGCCTGGGGGGGGGGGTTGGCCAGCTGGCCCCACCCCCTGATTGGCTGGTTCGCTGGCCGCAGTGGGCATCATAGCAATCGGTTGTTCTGGTTGTTACGGTGTTCCAGTCACTGGATTTTTATATATATAGATGGCTGCCTCTAATCTTTTTCTACTTAAATCCAGTAATTCTACAAAACTTATTTTTTCTAAAATCAAAATCAAAATCTTTCAAAAAGTTATAATAGAAAGACTATAGTATTCTATTGTCCAAATAGTAAATTCCAAATGCATTTGAATTTTGAAATTTAAAGTGCTTTATAATTTGACATCTGACTACCTTTCTAGATTCCTCTAACATTAGTATATGCAGAGATTTTAACTACACAGGGCTAATTTCCCTGATCATATCATGAATTTGCATTTATTTTTATATTATTCCCACTGACTGAAATGTCAAGTCCTACTTCTTCTTGGCCTATCAAAATCCCCGTTATGCTTTGAGAACCTGCTTGAATGTCAATTTTCTTGGCAAGCATCTAGAATTAGTGCCTCATACACAATAGCCCCTAAGTGAATATTATGTAAATGAATAAATGAATGAATTAGTGAATGAGGCTTCTGAACTGATATATTCCTCTCAGAAGCTTTTGTATAATTCTTAGTATCTTTCAAATATTATAGTAGAATATATATATATATGTATATATATATATACATGTATATATGTAAATATACATAAAACCTGAACTTACTTCTAGAACCATGCTTGATAAATTCAAGTCTATAATACTTGTTATTTTTATTCAATGAATTATTATTAATCTATTTTTAGATATTAAAATGAGTTTATTTTTCTGCCCATTTGTGGTAAGAAAGAATATGTATTAAATTTTTTAATACCCCTCAGAAAAAGAAGAAATAATCTTTGTAATTGGAATAATTCTATTTTTCAGGGAGGAGGAATTTTGACTATTAGACTTATGGCTTATGCCAACCCTTTGTAACCAAAAACCATTTGTAACTAAGGGGTGATATAAATGATGCTAACAAATGCCAGAAGCTTCCTATTTTGTGATTTACCTTACTGTTATTTTATCATTCTGAGTGGCATTCATTATTAGTGATCTGTAGCAAAGACTGTTTTTCTAAAGAATATCATCTTGATGGAGAAATTAACATATCAAAATAAAGTTTCTTATCCCTTGAAATTCACTAATAGCAACTGTTTTCCATAATGGCCACACCAGTCTGCATTCCCATCAGCAGTGTACTAAGGTTCCCTTTTCTCCACTTCCTTGCCAGCGCTTGTCATTTGTTGATTTGTTGATAGTAGCCATTCCGACAGGTGTGAGGTGATACCTCATTATCATTTTAATTTGTATCTCTCAGATGATTAGTGACTTTGAGCATTTTTTCATATGCCTCTTGGCCATCTGTACTTCCACTTTGGAGAAGTGTCTATTTAGGTCCTTTGCCCATTTTTTAATTGGATTGTTTGTCTTCCTTTTGTTAAGTTGTATGAATTTATATTAGAAGTCAAGGATTTAGAAATATAAGGTAGCTTTGTGCAGTGAGAACATTTATTTTCAGTGCTAAGGTAATGCATTGTTTTTAATGTGACCAACAGCAGCATTTTATGGTTAAGTAGTGTTTTTATGTGATAATTAATACCATAACATAGTATTTAACTTTGTATGGAAAATATACTGGGTTTTCACTAACTTGTAAACCAAAGAATATAAGTACTTTCAAAAGTACTGTATGAAATTTCTTTTGTGTAGCCAACATAATACTGCCTGACATCAGTCAAATACCGGAAGTTATGTATCCTCTTATTCACATTACCCATTTAAAAAATTATTACATGCAATTGAATACTTTGGTCATAGAAGGCCATGTTGAAATACATACATTTTCTCATGTGAAAACATCAACCACTGTTGATTGGTTAACCAATGATTAACCAGTTCCTGGCAGAATCAATGCTAGGTATGCTTGGGAAGTCCTAAGTGTGCAGAGCTCTCTTGCTGTTAAAGGCTGGACTGCCTCAGTGTCAGAACCTAAATATAGACTCCTCTGCTGGTTCTCATACTACTAACCTTTGTGTCATTAGAATAATCAGTTAACCTCACTGAACCTTAGTTTCCAGGTCTGTAAAATGAGGGAACTGAGCTATTTGAACTTTAAGATCTCTGCTAGTTCTCAGACTCTGGGTATAACCTAGTAGTTATCTGATTATCTGAGGAATATAGTTATGTTCAAACCATTCTTCCAGGACCATTGAAATTATAACAGGGCAATACTAATGTTAATATTATTAATCTACTGCAAACTTAACACTTAGATCTGTTTAAAATCACATGAAGGAAGCAAATAATTTTATTAAATTCTGGCTAACCATTTCAAGTACCTGACTTTCTAATACCCCTATCTTAGCACATGCATACTGCAACCTCCGGTATAGGTGACAAGCACAAAGTTAATTTTACTGTTATGTCCCAGTAGGACATTGCTTGTCCACTTTCCCTAACTGATGAGACCATACCTCATTCCAGTCTGACTGGGTATTTCAGTCACACACTGTCTGCCTTGGCAAATTTTCTTTAGCTTGATTAATACTTGTTATCAACTTCCCAAGTGAGAACATTTATGGAACAATGTACTTTTTTAAAGCCGTTAGCCCTATTTATTCCTCATAGCACAACAATTTAATTTAGTCTTTAATTAATTTAAGGGCAAAAAGTAAAATACGTGGACACTTTTGTATTCATGAATGTTGTATTATATACATCACAGTCATGCCTAATCAGTCAAACTGAACTTGTAATAATTAGAAAACCTTATATTAAAGGTCTTCACCATAACTTACCTCAGGCCAACTACAGGTGGATTGTAGTTAAAAGGGCCACAATTTAACAGAAAGAATGGTGTAGTGGAAAGAGAACAGGGTCAAGGGTGACACATGATTCCTGGTTTTAGTGTTGACAATCACACGTTTTACTATCAAAAGCATATCACCCTCTCTGATCGTCACTGGAATTAAGGGGGAAAGGAACACTGGGTTGCAGATGCTGCACTCAATTCTCCATCATAACCTGATACATACCAATAATGCTGCTATTTTCCATACCCACCTCTGTGTCACTGTACATATTAAAAGGTATAAAAAGCTCAATCTTTGGAGTCAGAGCTACCACTTCTGAGCTAGGATAGTTTTCTAATCTCTTTAATCCTCAGCTTCTTATCTTTAAAAATGGAACTAATCATACCCAACTTTCAGCATTGCAATATTAAGTCACATATAGAAATAATAATAAAATGACACACCACATGTGAAAGTGCTTTTAAATTGTAAAGGTATTTAACATGTAAGACTGTTAAATACTATATTACAGAATTTCCAATTCCTTATTTATGATATATGGCTGTCTTTAGAATTGGCAAGCCTTGATTTGTTGACTTTATTTTTATTATCCTTTTATAATATTTGGCTCATATTACCTTTCACTGAACCATTTAACAAAGAACAAAGAGACTCATAAAAGTAAAGGAAGAGTATGTGTACTTGGAATTGGGGAAGAGATAAACTATTAGAGCCATCAGAATTCTTGGCCATAGATGAAATAATATTATTCTATTTTCAATAAATCTATGTAATTAATCCTTAGAGGCATCAAACTTTAAGATGTAGGGGGACAAAAATATTACCATATAGATTTAAAATGATAACATTGGTACCAAAACAGAATAGCTTTTTAAATAAGTTGCTTAACTGAAGTCTCATGAATTGCATGCAGCAAGTCATACCCAGGAATAAGATGATCATGAAAGCAAGCCAAAGGAAGCCAACAAACTTTGGCCTTTCCATCAGTAAGATAGCAAGATGAGATATTTCATCACAAGCCCTTTCTGGCTGCAGATTTGCAAATACCTAGATATTGGAGCTAGACTCAATTAAACTTACCTTTCTAGGATAAATTATTTTAGGGAAACTCACATTTATCCGAGGGGTATTTTCAACTACAATGAACATTCTCCTAAATAATTGAATGTGTACTGTTACCACATGAGAGTCACACTTTGTTGGAATATTTATCTGAGTGACCATGTATCGCTAACTAAAGACATTATCCTCAGCATGGTGAGCAGAGACATCCCATCCTCAATTCCAGTAGCTTTTGCCCTTGTATATGAGCATTGGGTGACAAAAGGTGGGGACAAAAGGTAACAAGTTAAGAAAATTGGGTCTTAGAAAGGTACAGAGTAGAATGTAAGATTGTCTGGATGGGACTTCTTTGGCATCGTTAAAGACCTAACTAACTAACTAAATGTTATTTCATTTGTACCTGAGGAATTTCAGAGATGGCACTGTTGTGTGGAACATGTAGCACTTTATTTTAATAACTGAAAGCAGTTTGTTTTCTCTGCATTTTATAGATGGTTTTTAAAACTGAGGTTCAGAGATGTTTAAAACCTGCTGAAAATGATATAATTCATAGGCATTGGGAATTAGGACTTGACTCTAGGCATATCTGTCTCCAAAGGGTCATATACAAATCATTACAGCTACCTATGCTGCATCTAACAGTCTTAACTTCCCAACAGTGAATTCACACTGCCATATATGTTGTATAGAAGAGCTACTCATAGAATATCCAGTTCTGAGCTTCTATGTAAAGGGTGTCCCAAAATTCACGCAAGAAATAATTTTGATAGAAAACACAGGTTTATAATTAAAATTTGTAAATTTTTTATTGATTCATAAAGTATACAGTATAAGGTTATGTATGGAATAGCATATCGGGTAAATGGCCTCCACGGCACAAAAAACTGGATTATCATGTCGCGATAGCGAGCACCATTAACTGTTATTGCCTGAGCAGCCGCATTTCGGTCATGGAAAATTTCAACAAAAGAGTGCATATGTGCCAGCAAAGCTGTGGAGGCCAGTTACCTGATGTGCTATTCCATACATAACCCTATACTGTTTAATTTATGAATCAATAATAAGTTTACAATTTTTAATTATAAACCTGTGTTTTCTATCAAAATTACTTCTTGCGTGAATTTTGGGACACACTTTATTTATTTTGAGTTCCTATTTGTTTTGAGTTGTTTGAATTAGACTTTACAGACATATTTCTTCCACTAATATAATGTTTTCTTATATCTAACATTTAAAATTTATGCAAATTAGACTTTTTAAAGTGGCAATAATTAGCAAATCAGACCTCTACATTTATTGTATTTCCCAGATGTTTGCAGCTACTGAGCATCAAAATTCTCTCGTTGTACATAAATACCTTAAGATCTTTCCATGGAGATATCCAAATTGATTTCTATAAGCCAGAAGGTAGGTATTTTTAATATTAAGAGGAAAACTCCAGGGAAAGCAACAACAACATTATCTCTAAGCACTGTGATCCTACAATTCTGACACCCAGTGTTCTTAGCTGAGGAATGGGAATGTGGTTCAAGCTATCCCAATTTCCTACTTATTATTTGGACATAAAATTGCTATAAACTTAGGGGTGGGAGGGAAGCTTTCTAATGTTTTCAAAGAAGAGAAGAAAATTAATTTGTTTCTTCTCCTCATATTATCCCTCTCTCATGCCAAGTCAATCGATTAACTTTTCTTAAAGTAATTATGCTTTAACTCTGTGTAGAGTAAAGCAGGGAGCGAGAAAACTGTAGGCTGTCAATTCTTCTTTTTAATTTAATTTTTCAATTACATTTGACATTCAATCTTTTATTAGTTTTTGGGGTATAGGAAGTGGTCAGACAGTTATATAATTTATGAAGTGGTTCCCCCATTATTAAAGTACTGTACCCACCTGGCACCATACATAGTTATTACAATACTAGAGGCCCGGTGCACAAAAATTTGTGCACTCGGGGGTAGGGGGTCCCTCAGCCCAGCCTGTGCCTTTTCGAAGTCTGGGACCCCTCGGGGGTGACCACTTGCTGGCTTAGGCCTGCTCCCCAGGGGATTGGGCCAGGATGTCAATCAGACATCCCTCTGGCAGCCCGGCAGCCCTCGGGGGATGTCCACTTGCCAGCGGGGAGCAGGCCTAAGCTGTAGTTGGACATCCTTAGCTCTGCTGAGGAGGCAGGAGAGGCTCCTACAACCACTGCTGTACTGGCAGCAGTCAGCCTGGCTTGTGGCTGAGCAGAGCTCCTCAATGTGAGAGCTCACTGACCACCAGAAGGCAGCTCCTGCATTGAGCATCTGCACCCTGGTGGTCAGTGTGTGTCATAGTGACCAGTCATTCCCAGTCTTCCTGCTGTTAGGGTCAGTTTGCATATTACCCTTTTTCTATATAGGATAGAGGCCTGGTGCACTGGTGGGGACCAGCTGGTTTGCTCTGAATGGTGTCCCGGATCAGGGTGGGGGTCCCGCTTGGGTGCCTGGCCGGCCTGGATGACGGGCTGATGGCTGTTCACAGCTAGTCACACCCCCTACAGGGTGGGGGTCCCCACTGGGGTGCCTCACCAGTCTGGGTGAGGAGCTGAGGGCCGTTTTCAGGCTGGCGGGCAACTGAAACTCCCAGCCTCTCCTTTTTTTCTGTTTTTTGTTTGTTTGTTTTTTTTTTAATTAATTCTGGGATTTATTTACCTTCTATAGCTGTCACTGGAGCTGAGAGCTGGGTCCAGCTCTGAGGCCCGGCTCCAGCTCTGAGGCTGCGGCTGGCTGAAAGCAGGTATCTGGGTTTGTTTAGCTTCTATAATTGAAACATTGTTGCCATCACTGCCGCTCTAAGCTCTGAGACCAAAACTGGCTGAAAGCAGGTATCTGGAGCTTGTTTAGCTTCTATAATTGCAACTTTGTTGCTTAGAGTGTAGCTTAGAGCAGGGCGAGGCAGGCGGGGAACCTTGGCTTCCTCTGTCACTGGAGCAAGCAAGCCTCCTGTTCGCTTCAGCTGCGTGGCTGTTGGCCTCCATCTTTGTTGGCAGTTAATTTGCATATCCTGCTGATTAACCAATGGGAAGCGTAGCGTATAGTTATATATAATTATAACTTATAGTTATATATAAATTATATAACTGTCTGACCACTTCCTATACCTCTGAAACTAATATAATAAGTTAATTACCATGTTTGTCTATTATTAGATAGGTTTATTGACTATATTCCTTATTTTGTAATTTACATCCCCTTGACAATTTTGTAACTACCAATTTGTATTTCTTAATTCATTCATTTTTTTTTAATCCGGTCTCCCAAGCTCCCTACCACAGTGGTTCTCAACCTTGGCTGCACATTAGAAATTCTGTTTCTTTGTTATGGGGTGGGGCCACAACATTAGTAACAAAGAAACAGAATTTCCGGAGGATGACACCCAGAAATCAGGATTTTAAAAAGATTCCCAGGTGAGTCTAATGTGCAGCCAAGGTTGAGAACCACTGCCCTACCATCTAGCAACCCTTAAATTGTTCTCAGTATCTATGCGTCTGTTTCCATTTTGTTTGTTTGTTTATAGTGTCCTTTAGAGTCCACATATAAATGAAATTATATGCTATTTGTCTTTCTCTGTCTGTCTTACTTCACTTAGCATAGTGTACTCTAGGGCTATCCCAGTTGTCACAAATGGTAGCATTTCATTCTTTTTCATGGCTGAATAATATTCCATTGTATCATTGTATATATGTACCACTTCTTTATCTAGTTGTCTATTGATGGGCACTTGGGTTGTTTCCATTTTTTGTGTATCATAAATAATGCTACAATGAACATAGGATGCATATATATTTTTGAATTAGTGATTTGGATTTCATTGAATGTACACCAAGAAGTGGAATTGTTCGGTCATATGGTAGTTCCATTTTTATTTTTTTGAGGAACTTCCATACTGTTTCGAGAGTGGCTACACTAATTTGCAGTCCTACCATAGATTATGTCAATTCTTGATGCATTCCTGTGCATATGTTTTGTGTAAGTATACATTCCCAAAGCCATGCATTTACCCATATATCTGATATAATAAAAGCCCATATAGATCAATGGAATAGAATAGAGAGCCCAGAAATCGGCCCGAACCAATATGCTCAATTAATATTTGACAAAGCAGGCAAGAACATACAATGGAGCCAAGATAGTCTCTTCAATAAATGGTGTTGGGAAAATTGGACAGATATATGCAAGAAAATGAAACTAGACCACCAACTTACACCATACACAAAATTAAACTCAAAATGGATAAAGGACTTAAATGTATGACAGGAAACCATAAAAATTCTAGAAGAATCCAAAGGCAACAAAATCTCAGACATATGCCGAAGCAATTTCTTCACTGATACAGCTCCTAGGGCACTTGAAACTAAAGAGAAAATGAACAAATGGTACTACATCAAAATAAAAAGCTTCTGTACAGCAAAAGAAACCATCAACAAAACAACGAGAAAACCCACTGTGTGGGAAAACATATTTGCCAATGTCATATCTGATAAGGGCCTAATCTCCAAAATTTATAGGGAACTCATACAACTTAACAAAAGGAAGATAAACAATCCAATCAAAAAATGGGCAAAGGACCTAAATAGACACCTTTCAAAAGAGGACTTTCAGAAAGCCAAGAGACATATGAAAACATGCTCAAAGTCACTAATCATCTGAGAGATGCAAATCAAAACAACAATGAGGTATCATCTCACATCTGTCAGACTGGCTATAATCAACAAACCAACAAACGACAAGTGCTGGAGAGGATGTGGAGAAAAAGGAACACTTGTGCACTGCTGGTGGGAATGCAGACTGGTGCAGCCACTATGGAAGTCAGTATGGAGTTTCCTCAAAAAACTGAAAATGGAACTCCCATTTGACCCTGTGATCCCACTTCTAGGAATATATCCCAAGAAACCAGAAACACCAATCAGAAAGGATATATGCACCCCTATGTTCATAGCAGCACAATTCACCATAGCTAAGATCTGGAAACAGCCTAAGTGCCCATCAGTAGATGAATGGATTAGAAAACCGTGGTACATCTACACGATGGAATACTATGCTGCTCTAAAAAGGAAGGAACTCTTACCATTTGCAACGTCATGGATGGAACTGGAGAGCATTATGCTAAGTGAAATAAGCCAGTCAATGAAGGAAAAATACCACATGATCTCACTCATTCATGGATAATAGAGACCATTATAAACTTTTGAACAATAATAGATACAGAGGCAGAGCTGCCTCAAACAGATTGTCAAACTGCAGCGGGAAGTCCGGGGAGGGTAGGGGGGTAAGAGATCAACCAAAGGACTTGTATGCATGCATATAAGCATAACCAATGGACATAAGACACTGGGGGATAGGGGAGGCTAGGGGACTGTCTAGGGTGGGGGGAAAAAATGGACACATATGTAATACCCTTTGTAATACTTTAAGCAATAAAAAAAAAGCCTAATATGCTAAGTGTCCAGTCGTCTGGTCATCCATTCAAGCAATCAAAGTGTAATATGCTAATGATATGCTAAGGCTGCTCATCCATTCACTATGACATGCACTGACCACCAGGGGGCAGATGCTCTGATTGCTAGGTTAGCTTGCTGCTGGGGTCTGGCCGATCAGGACTGAGTGACATGGGCCTGACACACCCTGGAGCCATCCCTTGGTCAACCTCCCACATCCCTCCCAGGTACTGATTGTGCACCAATAGGGTCCCTCGGCCTGGCCTGAGCCCTCTTGCAATACAGGACCCCTCAGGGGATGTTGGAGAGCTGGTTTTGGCCCAATCCCGCAGGCCAGGCCGAGGGACCCCACTGGTGCACCAATTTGTGCACTGGGCCTCCTGTATATATTCATGAATATGTTTAGATTAATATACTAGGACATGATAAATGTGTTTGACTCCTTAATTTTTCTGCCAATCATATGATCACATCTGTAATGTGATTGAAGTATCTATATATATAAAAGCCTATTATGCAAATAGATGGAATGGCAGAACAACCAAACAACTGGTCGCTATGATGTGCACTGACCACCAGGGGTGCATGTGGAACATGGCGGGTGTAAGCAGCAGGAGACAGAGCATGGAACCTGACAGGCATTGGCCACGGAGGGATGGTGGAGCAGGTGAGTGGAGGTGCCAGACCAAGGTGGAGCACCAGTCACTGTCATTGGGGCAAGCCTCTGGTGGTTACTGAAAATTCTTTGTTCCCACACACTGCAGTACCATCGAGTGCTCGCACCTGCTGTCAGCACCAGAGCTGCCACTCACACCCGCTAATAGCAGCCGGCGCTGGTGCCATCAGCAGGTGCAAGCAGCGGCTGCTGGCCCGATCACCCCTCAGGGCTTCTCCACGTCCCCCTGCTCCTGAGGGGCTTCCCCTTGCTCCTGAGGGGTGATCGGGTCAGCAGCTGCTGCTTGCACCCACTGACAGTGCTGGCCCCAATCGCTCCACACCGTCAGCGGGTGCAAGCAGGGTTGGTGCCGTCAGCACCTGGGAGCAGCAGCGGAGGGAGTGGGTCTGTTGGCAGACAGGCGACCAGGAGCTGCGGTGTGAGAAGCCAGGTGGGGGCTCAGAGGATGGGCCAAGACCCACCCCTGTACCCACTGCAGCCTCATAGCCCACAGTTTCTTTCAAGGTGCACGAATTTGTGCACTGGGCCCCTAGTTATTATATACTATGCACTCCCATTAATGGAGTTGATTGATGTGCTCATGGTGGTGCTCATTTTCATGGTCAGAAAAGCCACTTCTGTTCAGAATTTAAAAGTGTTTTGTTAATTTCTCTTTACTGCTACTGCTAAAAAATGATATTAATCATTTCGTTAACTTGCTTTAAAATTTCCAAATGTTCCAGTGATAAACTGAATTACCTTGATTAGATATGTTTATATTATATTGTTTTCATAATAAAACTTGTATTGAGAATAAATGTGCAAAATACTCTTTTGTGTGATTAAAGCCTCATGCTAATTCATTTAAATGTAGATAAAAAAGGGTCAGAGTCTATTTAATATATCTGTGGAAGGTAAAAGTGCTATATTCTAAATGGATAAAAGAAGAGGGGTAACCATTTTCTACTCTGTATCTCTGATATGTATGCATAGCAGTTTGAGTGTTTATTTTAAAATTTAACTTATGAATGAATTTTTACAAATAAAGGAAAATATCTATCTATTATACGTATGTGTTATTACAGTTAATTTCCATAAAATAAAATAAAAACATTTTTATAATGAACTGGGTCAACTCAAATATTGCATAACCTAAGTGGTTCATTGGCTGGATTTAGGAAATCTTTTTGTTTTTGTGAAACATTTTAATGTGATGGTAGTTTTGGACTTTATTTCCTTCAAATATTTAATTTAATGATTATGGAGATCCATGCCACTAAATATATCCATATAATAAAAAAGCCATTGTATTTCAAACTGATTATTAAAACAATAGAACAGATAGAAGGAATGAGGCTTTGGAAGAATATAGAAGTAAATATTCACATTTAGAACTATTGTAGACTTTTTTTTAATACTATAAGGTCTTTGATTATCCTGCAAAAACCATGAGATCTTTGTTCCTAGACATCTTGAAAAACAAGAAGGACATATAACTACAGAATGGGGCAAAAGTAGGTTTATAGTTGTTTGTATGGACAATAATAAAATAGTTTTTTAAAATACAAGAATAAACTCTGTGTTTTGCATACTCACAACTGTAAACCTACTTTTGCCCACACTTATATAGATATTTTTAGGTTCTAGCATGATTGAAGAACAAAAAAAATGCAGTAATATCTCTCACAGACTACTCACTCATTTATAGTTTATTAAGAATAAAAATGACTTTTTGTGTAAAATGTAGACAAAATATAAGTGTTTAGATATACAAACAAGTCAGCATGATTCAAAAGACACTTTAAAGGCTCACAGATAAATATGAAAACTTTATAGGAAACAAAAATCCTTAGAATACTAAATATCTCTCTCTATATATAAAAGCCTAATATGCAAAGCATCCCCTTGGGAGTTCGACTAGGACAGTGGTTGGCAAACTGTGGCTCACAAGCCACATGCGGCTCTTTGGCCCCTTGAGTGTGGCTCTTCCACAAAATACGGGCGTGCACATACAGTGCAATTGAAACTTCGTGGCCCATGCACAGAAGTTGGTTTTCAGCCTGGGTGAGTCTATTTTGAAGAAATACTGTTGGTATTTGGCTCTGTTGACTAATGAGTTTGCCGACCACTGGACTAGGAAAATGGGAGTTCGATCGTTCACTATGACATGTGCTGACCACCAGAGGGTGATGCGGAATGAAGGAAGGCTTCAGCCAGCAGCCGGCAGCTGGGGAAGGGAGGCCCCAGCAGGCAGCCAGAAGGCCCCGATTGGCCCTGATTGCCGACCAGGCCTAGGGACCCTACCCATGCACGAATTTCTTGTACTGGGCCTCTAATTATTTTATAACAGTTGTAGGGAATATTTATGTGTTGCTTACTATGTGCCATGAATTATTTTAGGGGCTTTAAAAACATTACATTGCTTAGTCCTCAAATCATTTGAGGTGCATACTATTATTATTCTCATTTTACAGATGAGGAATCTGGAGTATATCTGAGCCATTTTTCCATCTTTCAAACTCTTATATAAACACATTCTACCTTTTATCAATATCATTGTGGATGTGCTAGCAGTATTTTCCATTGTGGACTCCATGCTCAAACCCACTTTTTGAAGGAGGCCAAGATGGCAGTGTAGGAAGACCCTAAACTCATCCTCTCCCATGAACACACTAAATGTACACCTACATATAGAACAATACCTCCTGAGAGAAAACTAAATGCTGGTTGAACAGCTTCTGCACAGCAAGTAAGTTAGAGGCTGCATAGAGAAGGTTGAGGAACTGTGGAAGCTCTTCAAGACTTGCAGGAACTCTCTAGGATTGGAGGTGCCAGTGAGTGCCATTGTTTACATTCCCCCTTCCACCTTCCACCTAGGTAGCAGGGGCAGGAGCTCTGTCCAAGTGCACTGGCCAAACTCCAAAGCTACTAGAACTTGCACCAGGCCATCCTGCCCTGTACCCACTCCAGCTCTGGACAGTCAGAGCATCAGGGTGCCCTATGGAGCACCCTGTAAAATCTAGACAAAATATAAGTATTCTGTACCCCCCCATGCCAGTTCAACCCTGGTGAGCTTAACCCCCAGGGCACTCCAGGGGACCACTCCAGCTCCAGCCAGTCTGACAAAACTACACAGCATGCCCAGTCTACACAGAGGTTGTTTCTACAAAAGGCCACTTTTTCAAGATTGGGTGAAATAGCTGCTTTGTCTAATTCATAGGATCAAACACAGAAAGTGGAGGCGGGGGGAAGAAAGGGAGAGAGAGAGAGAACAGAGGAATATGCTTCAAATAAAGGAAAAACAATAAAAACAGAAAAAATGCTAATGAAACAGAGATAAACAATTAGTTTTACAAAGAATAAATGTAATGTCCTAAGGATGCTCACCAAACTTGAGAGTATAATGGAGGAACTCAGTGAGAACTTCAACAAAGTGTTAGAAAATATAATAAATAAAAAGCAATCAGAACTGAAGAATACAACTGAAAATTTTAAAAATACAGTAAAGGAAATTAACAGCAGAATCCTATATAATAAAAACCTAATATGCTAAGTGTCTGGTCGTCCATTCAACCAAATCAAAGCATAATATGTGTATGATATGCTAAGGCTGCTCAACCACTCGTTATGACGTGCACTGACCACCAGGGGGCAGATGCTCCGACTGGTAGGTTAGCTTGCTGCTGACCAACCTCCCGCATCCCTCCCAAGCCCCGATCATGCATCAGTGGGGTCCCTTGTCCTGGCCTGTGCCCTCTCGCAATCTGGGACCCTTCAGGGGGGCACATTGACTGGCAGTTACATTATATAATAAAAGCCTAAGCAAAGTTATGGTAGAACGACTGGAATGACCAGTCACTATGATGTGCACTGACCACCAGGGGGCAGGCGCTCAATGCATGAGCTGCCCCCTGGTGGTCAGTGCACTTCCACAGGGGGAGCACTGCTCAGCCAGCACAGCAGCAGTGGCAGGAGCCTCTCCCACCTCCACGGCAGTGCTAAGGAGCAGCGATCTGAGCGGTAAGAGCGAGGAGTCCTGCACTGCAAGAGGGTGCAGGCCAGGCTGAGGGACCCCCTCATCCCCAGTGCATTAATTTCACACACCGGACCTCTAGTAGATAATATAGAAGAATGAATTAGCGACCTGGAAAACAAAATAGTGAAATTCACTCAAACAGAACAGCAAAAATAAAGAAGAATGAGACAATACAATGATAGTTTAAAGGATATCTGGTATAAGATCAAGCATACTAACACTTACATTATAGAAATCCCAGAAGAAAAAGAGAAAGAAAGCATATTTGAAGAAATAATAGCTGAAACCTTTCCTAACCTGCTGAAGGAAACAGACATTAAGGTCCAGGAAGCACAGAGAGTTCCAAACAAAATGAGCCTAATCAATAAATGGGAGAACACATTGTGCTTATGGATTCGAAGGATTAATATTAAAATGTCCATACTCCCTCAAGCAATCTATAGATGCAATGCACTCCCAATGACACTGTTCTCAGAACTAGAACAAATAATCTTAAAATTAAAATGAAATTGCAAAAGATCCCACATAGTCAAGCGATGTTGAGAAAGAAGAACAAAGCGGGAAGTATCACACTCCCTGATTGCAAAACTATATGACAAAAGTATCATATTCAAAATAGTATGGGACTGCCACAAAAAACAGACACACAGATCAATGGAACAGAACAGAGAGCTCAGAAATAAACCTTCAGTTATTCAGTGGTTCTCAACCTTGGCTGCGCATTGGAATCACCTGCGAATCTTTTTAAAATCCTGATTTCTGAGCCCCAACCTTCGGAAATTCTGTTTCTTTGTTATGGGGTGGGGCCACAACATTAGTAACAAAGAAACAGAATTTCTGGAGGATGAGGCCCAGAAATCAGGATTTTAAAAAGATTCCCAGGTGATTCTAATGTGCAGCCAAGGTTGAGAACCACTGACTTATATGGTCCATTAATCTATTACAACAATGGCAAAAATATACAGGGGAAATAACATTCTCTTCAAAATATGATGTTGGAAAACTCTACAGATACATTCTTAAAAATGAATAGGACCATTTTCTTACACCATATATAAAAACAAAATCAACATGAATTAAAAACTTAAATGTAAAACCTGAAACCATAAAACTGCTAGAAGAAAACATAGGCAGTAAACTCTTTGACATAGATCTTAGCAATATCTTTTCTGATATACCTCCTCAGGCAAGGGCAACAAAAGAAAAAATAAATAAACAAATGGAACTACATCAAACTAAAAAACTTCTGTTGGAAACCATCAACAAAATGAAAAGACAACCTACTACATGGGAGAAGATATCTGCAAATGATATATATCTGATACAGGGTGAATATTTAAACTATATAAGGAACTCGTACAATTCATGATTTTAAAAAAAAGCCAAACAATCCAATTAAAAGTGGGCAGAGGACCTGAATACACATTTCTCCAACAAAAACATACAGATGGCCCATAGACATATGAAAAGTTGCTCAACATCAGAGAAATGCAAGTCAAAACCACAATGAGCTAGACCACAAACCTCTGAGAATGGCTCTTATAAAAAAATCAAACTCTAACTGAAAAATAAAATTTTAAAAAAGTCAATAAATAACAACTGTTGGCAAGAGAAAAGGGGAACCTTCATGCACTGTTGGTGGGTTTCTAATTAATGCAACCACTATGAAAAACAGTATGGAGGTTCCTCAAAAAATAAAAAATAAAAGAACTATCATATGACTCAGCAATTCCACTGAAGAAAATGAAAACACCAATTCAAAAGATATATAGACCCCTATGTTCATAGCAACATTATTTACAGTAGCCAAGATATGAAAACAATCTATGTGTCCATCGACAGGTAATGGATAAAGAAGATATGGTATACATATGCAATGGAATATTACTCCATAATAAAAAAGTCTTTCTTGCCATTTGCAACATTGATGGATCCAGAGGGTGTTATGCTACATGAAATAAGTCAGAGAAAGATAAATACCATATGATTTTACTTATATGTAGAATCTAAAGAACAAAATGAATGAAAAAAATTAAAATAGACTCAGAGAGAGAACAGAGTAATGGTTGTCAAGTGAGAGGGGAGTAGGGGGATTGTTTTTAAAGGTAAAGGGGGAATAAGAGGTATAACATCCCAGTTACAAAATAAATGAAACATGGGGGTGTGGTGAACAGCCCAGGGGATATAATCAGCAATATCATAATAATCATACAATGATAGATGGTTATTAAACTTACCATGGTGATCACATTGTAATATATATATATATATATATATATACCAAATTACTATGTTGCACACTATATTACAAAGTATAATGTTGTATGTCAATTTTAATTTAATAACTTTTTGAAAAACTCAATTTTAAAGTTCTTAGATGTCTTCGCAATTTTTTTTACCCGGATACTTAAGATAAATTCTAATTAAAATCGCCAGTAATTATAATTACTGGTAATTATTTTCTTCCTGAGAAAGGCCTATAACAGGTTAGCCTCCTTTCAGGAATTAACTGAGAAAGAATTAATGACATTTTAAATTTTCACTGAGAAGTTGCAGCACTGGGAGGATCTGACTCAACATTGCATAACGTGCATGACTGTAGCTAATGAGAAACACTGAGATATTCAGTTCCTTGTAAGTATAAAACATGATAAAACATGAATCATAAATCTCTTGAGCAGCAATGAAATAACTACACTGAAATAATTTAGCATTCTGTGGCAGTTCAAATTTCTGTTGTCCTTTATTTTAATTACCCAAAAGGGTAATTTATCTGCTTCAAAACCTTTCCTACAAAACTCTTCCTGGGCCAAAAGTCTGAAGCAAACAATTTTCTTTTTGAGAAAGTGTCACTTAGAGGGAGGTCTCAGTTCTCCTGAGAGCTGTAATTTTTCCGGTAGTTCTTCTAAAAGCAGACCATGGAAAGTGTGCTTTGAGAAGACTGACATAAATAAAGTCATATCTCCCCAGACATAAGTTCAAATAGGAAGATAAAAACTTGAATTTGAGATATCATAATGAATTTCCAAAATAATTATCCTGACTTTGTCCTACTCTATATTTACTTTGCCTGAATTGGGAAGGTTATATTGAGTAACATAAAACATCACTGGAATCTGAAATGTACAGTGTATGGAATTTTCTGGGAGTGGCAGGGGCAGGGAATTATAGTTTTCTCTTATTTTTATTAATATCGTTGGATAAAAAGTGCAGGACTTGCCCTAGCCGGTTTTGCTCAGTGGATAGAGCGTCAGCCTGCGGACTGAAGGGTCCCAGGTCGATTCCAGTCAAGGGCACAGACCTGGGTTGCTGGCTCGATCCCCAGTGGGGGGCGTGCAAGAGGCAGCCAATCAATGATTCTCTCTCATAATTGATGTTTCTATCTTTCTCTCCCTCCTCCTTCCTCTCTGAAATCAATAAAAATATATTTAAAAAAGAAGTGCAGGACTGATTCTTGGACTTTAACAGAGTTGTCTCATCCTTCAAACTCTTATCTAAATAGAAAATATATAGAAAATTAAATTTCTCATTATTCTGAGGAATATTTGGGGAATTTAAAATTTAGGTTGCATGTTTTTATTTCTGCATGGAAAGGAAATCCTTGCTTTGAATCATTTAAAAAGGTACACTTTTTAGACCAAAATTGTGTGGCAATTTTATAATTTCTTTTTCCAGGTTATTTAATTTAATCCCATCTCTTATACTTCAGATGGGTTCTCTCAAGCATTTGCAAACTTTTAATTCATTTCCACTCATAGTCAACAGATATCTATCTGTTTTTTCCCTGTGAAATCATAAAGATTTTCATGTGACCAAATTTTTCATGACTTCTCATTCTCCTCTACCTACCTTCTTAAAATACAATTCTGAGCCCTAGCCGGTTTTGCTCAGTGGATAGCGTGTTGGCCTGCGGACTGAAGGGTCCTGGGTTCGATTCTGGTCAAGGGCACATTCCCCGGTTGTGGGCTCGAACCCTAGTAGGGGGTGTGCAGGAGGCAGCCGATCAATGATTCTCTCTCATCATTGATATTTCTATCACTCCCTCTCTCTTTCTCTCTGAAATCAATAAACATATATTTTTAAAAAATATACAATTCTGAGAAAAAGTTCTCTACATGAATAAATTGATGCGTTGCACTCACTTAGTTGCTTCCATTAAATTTTAGAAGAACCTTACAAAATGGGTGGGCTTGTGTTGTATAGAGTACTCTGGGGCAGCAGGCCCAAGAACAGAAAGTTCATTCTCATTCAGGGTATAGAGTGGCTCAGAAAGAGATTCTTATGGGTTTTTTAATTTGGGAAGAGTCTGTTGGCCAGAAGTGAGTGACTAGTACAAATGCATGCTGAAGACCATATATCTTGGCAGATGTCAACAGTTATAATTGTTTCATTATTTCCATTCCCCATGGTTAGCCAGAATATTTTGTGTCACAGTCACTTATTAAAATGAAAACCAGAATAAGGAATCAGCCAAGACCCTTTAGCAATGATGGCTTTTAGAGGAAAGAGCAAAGAAAACTCTTTTTTCACCAATAAAAGATAGCATAGAAATTGATTTTGTGTGAGAAAGCTAGGGAGAAGTAGGCTGATATACTAAGCAAAGTAATTTCAGGCCAACTGTGCTCAGAACTTAAAGTAACTGTGAGATGGAAACATATGAATTTGCTAATATTCAGCTCTTTTGACTTACATAAATGTCAATGTCACATAGTTCAACCTTATATTATTCATTTCCTACAGAACAAATTTATAATAGACTAGGGGCCCAGTGCACGAAATTCGTGCACTGGGTGTGTGTGTGTGGGGGGGGGGGAGAGTGTCCCTCAGCCCAGCCTGCCCCCTCTCACATACTGGGAGCCCTCAGGCGTTGACCCCCATCACCCTCCGATCGCCTGATCGGCCCCTGGCCCAGGCCTGACGCCTCCGCCAGAGGTGTCAGGCTTGGACAGGAGACCCCCATCTCCCCCCGATCACTGGCTCTGGCCCCCACCCAGGCCTGAGGCCTCTGGCCCAGGAATCATGCCTGGGCAGGGGACCCCCATCTCCCTCTGATCGCTTGCTCCACCCCCCGCCCAAGCCTGATGCCTCTGACCCAGGCTTCAGGCCTGGGCAAGGGGACCATCATATCCCCCCAATCCCCGGCTCCGCCCCCCACCCAGGCCTGATGCCTCGGCCAGAGGAGTTGACCCTCATCACCCTCTGATCACCAATCACCGGATCGGCCCCTTGACCAGGCCTGAGGCCTCCGGCAGAGGTGTCAGGCCTGGGCAGGGGACCCCCAGCTCCCCGCGGTTGCAGGCTCCGCCCCTGCCCAGGCCTAATGCCTCTGGCCTAGGCGTCCGGCCCAGGAAGCAGGGACCTGCAGTGGCAGCGGGGGGCACCGCGATCGTGGGCTTCGCTTTGGGCCCAGGCAAGGGACCCCTAGCTCCTGGGACTGCCAGCTTCGACCTTGCCCAGCTCCCATCGCTGGCTCCACCCCTACTTCCTGCTATCACTGGCCAGGGCGGCAAAGGCGCCTTTGCCCTGCCCCCCAGCTCTTAGCTCCCCCCTGGGTTTCAGATCACTGTCAGTGGCAGGGGGCTTCTTCTTGCTTTCCCTTTCGCTTCCCTGCATTGTGCCTACATATGCAAATTAGCCACCATCTTGTTGGCAGTTAACTGCCAATCTTAGTTGGCAGTAACTGCCAATCTTAGTTGGCAGTTAATTTGCATATAGCCCTGATTAGCCAATGAAAACGGTATTGCTGTACACCAATTACCATTTTTCTCTTTTATTAGTGTAGATAAGGACTTTAGGGTTAGATTGCTTGGATGCAAACCCCGCCTCTGTCATTTAAAATCTGTATGATTTTGGTTAAACTGTTGCACCTCTTTGTGCCTTCAGGTTCTCATCTGTATAATATTTGGTAGTATTAATAAAGGCAGAAATTTAAGTATCCATTTTACTGTAGTTTGTAGAATTTAGTTGTTTCTAGTCTGGGGTAATTACAAGCAATACTGCTAAAAACAGTTCTTTTACATGTTTTGGTGTTCAGGAGTGAGCCTTTCTTTTTTAAAAATATATCTTATTGATTTTTTACAGAGAGGAAGGGAGAGGGATAGAGAGAAACATTGATGAGAAAGATACATCAATCAGCTGCTTCCTGCACACCCCCTACTGGGGATGTGCCTGCAACCAAGGTACATGCCCTTGACCAGAATCAAACCTGGGACTCATCAGTCTGCAGGCCAATGCTCTATCCACTGAGCCAAACTGGTTAGGGCAGGAGTGAGCCTTTCTTTAGACTATATACCCACCAATGGAACTTCTGGATCAGAGGGTACATACTTTTCTAATAATGTTATGCAATGCTAGGTTATTTTTCAACATAGCTGTATCGGTGTACATTCCCACCACAGTTGTATGAGTTCCTATTTTTCCACATACTTGCCAACACAGGTATAGTACCACTTTAAGTTTTGCTGATCTGGTGATTATTTACTAGTGTTTAATGGTTGTTTTAATTTTCCTAATTACTAATACATTTGAGCATCTTTAAATATGTATGTTGCTTATTTGGATTTTTTGTGACGTACCTTTCCATTTTTGTCAATTACATTGTTGTTTCCTTATTGATGCTTAGGAGCACTATATTTCAAGAATATTATCAACTACATTTATAGCTTGAATTTTTTGACCACTGAATATCACTGTGAGTTCTGGCTTGTGATTAAAAATAATAAGAAATAGGTTCCCTCCACTTCTCAACTCCAAGGCACTTTTCCTTGCAGGACCTAGCAATGAGGATGTTTAGGTTTACCTCTCATACCTTTATATTTAAGGTATAATTCTTTAGGGGTCCAGCTTCAAATGGGGATAATTAATTCTTATCTGAATACATTCAAACTCCCTTGTCTAGCAAATTTTCACCGGGCAAAAGGTGCTTCAATCTTCAGCGTACATCTAGGTTTCAGCCTGGACTATAATATTGCCCTGATAATTCTTTACTGTTAGCTCTTTCATACACACACACACACACACACACACACACACACACACACGTCCAATATACTATTTGGTAGTGCTGTTCTAAAACACTTAGTCTGCCATGTTTCAGAAAATGTACAGAAGACAGAACTCTTAGCTAAATAAACCTATAAAATTTTGTCCTATACATAATGCTTAAGTTTGCTTTCAACCTGCAGGACACAGGAGAATGAGTGCAGGGAAGGGAGGAAAACTTGTACGTACTTATATGCTCTGCCACATGATACCTGTGTGTGTATCCACTTTGGGATTTTGTTTTCCTTTCTGGACACTCAAGAAAAGTACAAGTATTATCTACTTTAAAAGGTGGTTGGGGATAAAGTGAAATACGGTGTATAAATTAATTAAATATATAAGATATCATCTAGTGTTCTACCCAAGATAACACATTTCTGCTGCTTCTACTTCCACGATTCTAATGAGATATTCACTGAACTGAACCATATTCAGGTCTACGTACCCTTTCTTACCTCAAAAGCCTATGGAAACAACTGGAAAATAATGCTTCAACAAGAGGCAATTTGATCTTTTGCCAAAAGTCTTCTGAAATGGAATTCTAGGGCACAGAGTGTCAATTATTCTCTTACATAGGAAGACCCCTAGATAGCTCTGTTTTCATAATAACAGAGGAATTTTTTTATGTGGAAATGGCAACATAGGTATATACGAATTGGAAAACGAAGCATGCCTAATGATTTTACTCTCCACCAAGATATATATGTTGCACACACACAAAAACAATCAAATACTATTCACAAGACTGGAGGGCACATCTATTTGTAAGCTGACATATGCAATACAAATTATTTTTTTTTGTTCTTTGATTTTATTCTTCTATATTATCACTCATTTGGGACAGATTCTCAGAAGATTCTGGCATGTGAACTAAAATATAATGTGCACAATCACTTTTATTCAAGACTTCCAAAATAAGGTTCTGCTAAAATCAACTCCTAACAGTAATGTTGTTCATGGAAATTAAAATATCACACACATACTAAGTGCCAGATATTCTATACATCTGACCTTTAACCCTCAATGCCAGGCCAGTTAGATAATTATTTACTTTTTTGGATAAGATGAAGAAATTGTTGTTTAGAAATAACTGCTGACTTGCCCAAGATAAAATGGTAATGTAAGGATTTAAACCCATGTCCATGTGATACCAAAACCCATTTTGTAAGGCACTACAATACTTAAAAAAATACCACTGAGAGTTAATGGCAGTTCATGCTTATTGACATATGCATTGACAGAGGGACTGACCTGTCACCTCCAATACATTATACTTGTGTTATTAAAAAATCTTTTCAGAAAAGGAATGATACCAATTTCCACATTGACAGTACCACACACGAATGGTGCAACATTTTATTTTCTGCCAAACATCTTTCGTCATGTAAGCATAGGCATTACACATTTCTAGAGAAATTCATCTTGCCTCCCAAGGATTATTACAAAATCACTGTTTGCCTCAAGGATTTTAATTAGAACTTGATATTTCAGCTCTTCATTAGCTGCCCTTAGTTAGAACCACTGAATTTAGTCACTGCCAATTTTTTAAAAATTTCCAGAAATTATTCAAAGCTGATGCTGAAAAATAGATTACCTAGTGAAACTAAATTAGAAAATGCTAGATTTTGAAACACATAAATTATTTGAATATTTTTTTTCTAAAAAGGAGTAAGTTTATTGGGGGGGTGGCAGGGCTTGAGCTCTGTATAATTAATGCTAAGCAAAGGGCCAAATATAGACTGAGAATTCACTAAATATTTGGTGACCTGAAATGTTGACAAATGATCCCAAAGTCTTCAAAGGCCATTTTCCCCTTTGACCATATAAACTGTTCAGAATGAGGCATGTCTTAAAACATAAACATGAAGTTAACCAGACTAGGAGCAGATGAAGAAGTATGAATGCAGAGAAGAGCAATCAAGAAAATGCCAGGAAAAGCATAGAAATAGGCTAACTTTATAGTACCTGATCTGAACAGTTTAAAATTATAATTAATAAGGACTAGAGGAAGCCCTTGTAAGAACAGTTGTATATTTATTGGTTATTTTATTTATAATCATTTTACTTATGCTTTGGTGCCATATTTTAAAGCAGCAGATGATTGACGTAAGATTTGTGTTAATATATTATTTTTAAATTTTTATTAAATTAATTAGGGTGATGTTGGTTAATACAATGATATAGGTTTCAAGTGTACAATTCTATAATATATAATCTGTACATTGTATTGCTCTGTTCATCACCCAAAGTCAAGTCTCCTTCCATCACCATTTATCCCCCCTTTCAGTGGAGTAGCAGTCCATTGTGTAAATTTATCACAGCTTTTATATCCACCCATCTTCTGGTGGGCACTTGGACTTCTTCCAAATCTTGACTTTCTGTTCTATAGCATTTGCCCAAAAATTTTAAACTACATATAGCTTTCCTTTACAAAAATTAAATGATAGTGTGTTAAGAATATATCTCTAAAAGTTACAGAGAAATAATCACTTGCATTTTAAACAAACTATTAGTAGAAAAATTCAATCCTGAGAGTATAAATATAATTAAACTAAGTTTCCCTTTCCTAGTTTCCCTCATAGTTGGGTTGGCTTCCTGAATATAATTTAGTATGAAAAAAAACTATTTATATACTAATTTGGGAGCTGGGAAAATATGTCATCTATGTCATTATAGTCGTTGAAATGCTGTCATTGTGAACCCTATTCTCACCAGTTAACCACAGAGACATGTCCCTCCTCTGAACTTCTGAACTATCTTTACATATTCAATACCTTACACTAGCACATAACCCTACATTCTCATTATCTCTTTATATAAATTTCTGCATCTCACCAACACATACAAAACACATGTGCATACACATAATTATATCATAAACTCTTTTGTAGGCAGGGATTAGAACTGGAACTAACACATTTCTATATCCTGCTGTGTTTCTCCAGTGTTGAAAAGGAGAAGATACTTAGTGAGTGTTTTTATATTGATTATGCATTGGTCTATGACAGTGATGGCGAACCTATGACACGTGTCAGAGGTGACACGCAAACTCATTTTTTTGGTTGATTTGTCTTTGTTAAATGGCATTTAAATATATAAAATAAATATCAAAAATATAAGTCTTTGTTTTACTATGGTTGCAAACATCAAAAAATTTCTATATGTGACATGGTACTAGAGTTAAGTTAGGGTTTTTCAAAATGCTGGCACGCTGAGATCAAAAGGTTCGCCATCACTGGTCTATGAGCTGTAATAGTTTAGTTATGACCGTGGGTGTTTTTTTTTTTATCATTGTTAGACTTTCTCCATCCTAGTGGCTTACTGGTTGTTTCTGGGCCCATAAGAACTCAAATAGCAGAGTTTAGGCACAGGGTAGGGTGGCATGGAGAGGGATCACAATAAAATAAACGTTTTAATTTCATTTAGATATACATTTTGGAAGAGATATAGAAACCAAATCTAATGGCTATATGATTAGCTGTACAATGTAAAAGGCATTTTGGCAGTATTTCATTTATTTAATCAGTTAGTAAAGGAAAATGTTTAAAGAGTACCTGGATGGATTCTATAATTTCATTTATCTGATTTGGCTTATTAAAAGGTAATATAAGTGAATATGAAATTGCAGTTTTTGGAATGGACCTCTCATATTGTCTATCAAAGTGATATCTGAAATATCTGATCAATATATAAAAGTGCATTGACAAACATAACTTTTATTGTTACAAATGAATATGACTCCATATCTGCAAGATTGTCTCCATTTTGAGATGATTTAAGAGCCTATGCTCCATTGTAATAAAGATTACATCAGGATTTAACTTTTGGAAATTTTATATGGTATTCTCAATTCCAACACACTATTTTTCTTCAACACCTTCAGAGATATTTGTTTGGGGTAGATTCATTTATAAAACTGGTTCTCATACTATATAATAAAAGCCTAATATGCAAAGTGTTTGGTCGTCCCGTCATCTGTTCAACCAATCAAGGCATAATATGCTAATGATATGCTAAAGCCGCTCAAACGATCCCTATGACGTGCACTGACCACCAGGGGTCAGATGCTCCAACTGGTAGGTTAGCTTGCTGCTGGGGTCCAGCCAATCAGGACTGAATGAAATGGGCTGGACACGCCCTGGAGCCCTCCCATGATCCCTCCCCTGCTGGCCAACCTCCTGCATCCCTCTCCTCCCCTATCATGCACTGGTGGGGTTCCTTGGCCTGGCCCTATCACAATCTGGGACCCTTTGGGAAATGTTGGAGAGCTGGTTTCGGCCCTATCCCTCAGGCCAGGCTAAGGGACCCCACTGGTGCACGAATTCATGCACCAGGCCTCTAGTCTTATTATGAAAACCAACTATAACCAGTCACAGTAATATTATTTTTTGTGATGTTTAAGTGAGAAAAAGGGTAATATTTCTTTTTTACTAATATAGTCTATATCAGACTTTAATTCTGATTTACATTCTTTCTATAAAAAACAATTTTAGGGACATCTAACCCAATCATCTCATTTTACAAGTCAAGACAAGGAGGCTTAAAGAAGCCAAGTAGCTTCACCTAGATTACACAGTTATTGGAAAAACTGAAAATAGAGACTAGGCCTTCAATGATCTTTCTACTATTGCTTAGTATTAACAGGTGGACAGAGAATATAAAAATTCAGAAGAGTGATATAGTTCACAAATAAGAGTAATTCACCAAAGGTCTGACACCCCAAAGTAAACCTTAGTTATATTATTAATTGTTTTCCCAAGAACTTTGACTTCCTCTCTCCTCCAGTTTTCCTCTTTGATCTGGTACCTTTATAAATTCTTCTTCCAAGTTTCATCTTTTGCTTCTTCTCTTGGACCCCAGACTAAATTGGAATTAATAGCCATTGTTGGACAAGTCCTTTGGACATGAGGAGGGTTGTTTGCTAAGCCAGAATGTATAGTGGTTTCCCTTGAGCCTATAAACATGTGCAAGTCTCCCATTTGGAATTAAAGTACTTCCTTGACTTTGTGTCTACTAATATATGTTCCCTCTCCTGAGTGTCAGAACAAAACCTCTGCAAAAAAATGGTTTTGTAAAAACCAAATGTAATGTATGGACTTTTTTAGACCCCAATTTAAAGGGAGTAACTTGTTTAAACCCTAATTTGAATTAATTGGGGAAACTAGATATAAATTGAGTAGTAGATAATATTAAGTAACTATTTTAATTTTATTAGGTAGAAAAATGTTATGGTATTATATTTAAAATGTCATGATAATTAAAGATGAATAAATAAGTATTTACAAGGGTAGGAATTCCAGAATGGCAGAATGGGGTCCTTGAGGAATCCCTTCTCACAAATGCAATAAAAATACTTGCTAGTCTAAGACCAAGTATCTTCACTGGTGAATTTTACTAAACTTAAAGAAAATTAATACCAATACTTTTCAAACTCTTCCAAGAAATATGAGAAGAGAGAATGCTTCCAAACTTATATTATGATGCCAGCATTAACCTGATTCTAAAACCAACAAAGACGTTACTCAAAAAAGAGGCCAATATTTCTGATGAACATAGATGTAAAAATCCTTAAAAACATAAGCAAACCAAATTCAACAATACATTAAAGGGATCATACACCATGATCAGATGGGATTTATTCCAGAGATGGAAAAATGGTTCAGCATTCATAAATCAATCAATGTGATGCACCACAGTAAGAGAATGAAGGCTAAAACTATTTAATCATCCCTGCAAATATTGAAAAAGGATATGACAAAATTCAACATCCATTTATGATTAAAAACTGTCACCAAAATGAGATAGAGGAAACATACCTCAATATAATAAAGGCCATATATGACAAATCCACAGCTAAAATTATATTCTACTAGAGGCTCGGTACACGAATTTGTGCACCAGTGGTGTCCCACAGCCTGGCCTGCTGGATTGGGCCAAAACTGGCTCTCTGACATCCCCCGAGGTGTCCCAGATTGCAAGAGGGCACAGGCCAGGCTGAGGGACCTCACCGGTGCATGATCAGGGCCGAGGAGGGGCATGGGAGGTTGGCCAGGCCAGCTGGGGAGGGACCGCAGGAGGGCTCCAGGTTGTGTCCAGCCTGTCTTGCTCAGTTCTGATTGGCCAGACCCCAGCAGCAAGCTAACCTACCAGTTGGAGCGCCTGCTCCCTGGTAGTCAGTGCACATCATGGCGAGCAGTTGAGCAGCCTTAGCATATCATTAGCATATTACCCTTCGATTGTTTGAATAAATGACTAGATGACTGGGCACTTAGCATATTAGGCTTTTATTATATTGGTTGGTGAAAAGTTGAATGCTTTTCCTTTAAGATGAAGAACAGTATAAGAATGCCCCCTCTCACCACTTTTATTCAACATAGTGTTGGATGTCCTAGCCACAACAATCAGACAAGAAAAACAAATAAAAGACATTCAAATTGGAAAGATGTAAAACTATCACTAGTTTCAAATGACATGATATTATGTATAGTAAATCCTAAAATATCCACCAAAAATATTAGAACTAATAAACAAATTCAATAAAGTTACAGGATACAAAATCAATACATAAAAATGAGTTGAGTTTCTATATACTAACAATAAAATAGCAGAAAGATAAATTAAGAAAACAATACCATTACATCTGCATCAGAAAGGATAAAATACCTAGGAATAAATTTAAGCAAGGAGATGAAAAGCCTGTACACTTAAAACTATAAGACATTGATGAAAACACTTGAAGAAGACACAAATAAATAGAAAGGTATTTAATTTTCATGGATTAGAAGAATAAGCATTGTTAAAATGTTTATATACCTAAAGAAAACTACAGATTCAATGGAATTCTTATCAAAATTCCAATGGCATTTTTCACAGAAATAGAACAAACAATACTAAAATGTGTAAGGAAACACAAAAAGAGCCTGAATAGCTAAAGCAAATCTTGAGAAAGGTGAATAATGGTGGAGAAAGGTGAATAATCATGCTCTATTATTTCAAATTACATTCATGTGCCATATAACAATGTTTCATGCAGAGATAGAACACATTTATAATGGTGGACCCACAGTTTATAATGGATTATAAATGAAAAGTTTGTTGAAAGATAAGGTTGGACTTAATTATGATGTTGAATTTACTGCAGCAACAAAACACTGAAAGGCAAGGGATCTGATTCCTAAGTTGCTCCAATATATTATTTTAAATGTCCACTTTTCAACAACAAAATACAAGACATCAAAGAAACATGAAAGTATGGCCCATAGACGGGAATAAAAGCAGTCACTTTCCAATGTCCTGGAGGAGACTCAGATGTTGGACTTATTAGACAAAGTGTTTTAGTTAAAAAAATATATTTAAAGAAGTAAAATAGACTAAACATAAAGAATTAAAGGAAATATTTTGATGATGTCTCACCAAATAGATAAAAACAATAATGAGATGTAAATCTAATATTAAAAACAAAAACAAATAGAAAGTGTGGAGTTGAAAAGTATCATAACTGATATTGGAAATTCATTGGATGGACTTAACAGTAGATTTTTTCAGGAAAAAGGAAGACTCAGTTAACTTGAAGGCAAGTCTGAAAAACAGAAAGAAAAAGAAGAAAAATGAACCCAGCCTGTGAGACACCATCAGATGCATGCATAATGGTCCCAAAGAGAGAGGAGAGAGGGGGGAGGGGGGAAGAAAAAAAATTAAGGGCTCTTTTAATATTTTTAAGAAACAATGGCTGGAAGTTTCTCGAAGTTGGAAGTTTTTCAAAGTTGGTAGAAAATAATTTACACATCTAAGAAGCTGGAGGAATACCAATTAGGATAAAATTAGAGAAAGATACCTAGAAATTCCATAGACAAACAGTTGCAGGAGAAAGACAACATGTACAAGATGATCCAAACTTTTTTAGATATTGGTGATTGCCCAACTATGCAAATGTAATAAAAAACAACTGAATTAAAAAAAACACTGAATTTTATATTTTAAAAAGGTGAATTTTATAGTCTATGAATGATATAAATCTCAATGTTTAAAGGGGATAAAAATAAAAATATGCAAATTGCTATCTGAGTTCTCATCCTAAACCATGAAGGTCAGAAGACATTGGGATAATGCTCAAAGTACTGACAGAAAAAGACTGTCAACAATAAAATTCTATATCCAGCAGAACCATTCTTTAGCTATGAAGAAATAATGACATTTCCAGGTAAACAAAAACAGAATTTATCATCAACATACTTGACCTATAATATCTACTACAAGAAAATCTTCAGATGAAATGAAAGGCTAGATGGTAACTTGAATCTATATGAATGAAAACACTTTTCTCTCAAATGGTTTAAAGGACAACTACATAACAATAATATAAAACTACTTTGATGTGCTATAATGTATAAAGATGAAATTTGCATGAGAATAATAACACAAAGGAAGATGACAAAAATGGAAATATATCGGAGCAAAGTTTCTATATACTATTAAATTTAATATTAATCTTAAAAATTATTTTACTTTAAGATGCATAATACAAAGAGTGACTTCAACTTTGTATGGTATTTCTTTTTGCAATGGTGAAAATATTCTGGAATTAGATACTGACGATTGACCAACTATGTGAACGTATTAAAAGCTACTGAATTAAAAAAAAGCCACTGAATTTTATACTTTAAAAGGATGAATTTTATAGTCTATGAATCATATCTCAATGTTTAAAAGGACTAAAAAATTAAAAGATGCATATTATAAGCCTTAGAGCCACCATTAAGAACATTTAAATAACAGAGTAAAAAGTTCAACAGAGGAATTAAAATGGCACAATGAAAAATAATTATTATCCTCACAGTTTTAACAGGGGTTCAAAAAATATATTAAGAATCTTCTGTGAGTAATAGCAACTGGCCTTTCAAAATCCAGAAAAATATTGTCATGATACTAGGATATTGTGCAGAAAAATAATGATCTTGATTTTGTCTTCTGAATGTGTCATTCTTTTTAATTTTTAAAAAATATTTTTGCATTTTTCTTTTATTGATTGATTTGAGAGAGAGAGAAAGATGGAGGGGGGAGAGAGAAACATTGATTTTGTTCTACTTATTCATGCATTCATTGGTTGATTCTTATATGTGCCCTGACCAGAGTTCAAACCCACAACCTTGGTGTATTGGAATGATGCTATCACCAACTGACCTATCTGGCCAGAGCTTCTTTTAAATATATATATGTTTGATTTTGAGTGTACAGCTAGTGGTTAGATAATCATATACTTTATACAGTGTTGTGCTCGATATTTTCAGTACCTACTAGGCACCATACATAATTATCACAATATTATTGACTACATTTCCTATCTGAACCTGTCATTCTTTATGAGGTATACATGATGGGGTTGGCTTCTCCTTTAGGGAAAATGTTTAAACCTTTTGTATAATTTTTACTTATTAGTATATTTTTTCAAGTCAACACACATATATTGTATTTTTTCCTCTGCCAGATTTATTAAGTATAGATAATACCTGTAACAAAGGACTGCTCTGAGGTTTTGATGGAAAACATCAGTAAAATTACAGGCCTGGTGCACGACATTCGTGCACTGGGGGGCGGGGGGTGATCCCTCAGCCCAGCCTGCACCCTTTAGCAGTCTGGAAGCCCTTGGGGGATGTCTGACTGATGGGCCTAAGCCATCAGTTGGACATCCTTAGTGCTGCTGCACTTGCCAGCAATTAGCCCAGCTTGTGGCTGAGTGGCACGCCTCTTGTGGGAGGGCACTGACCACCAGGGGGAAGCTCCTGTATTGAGCATCTGCCCCCTGGTGGTCAGTGCAGGTCATAGCGACCAGTTATTCAGCCTTTTGGTCAATTTGCATATTTCCCTTTTATTATATAGGATGATTAAATCTGAAAAATTACTATATTTGTGTGACACAGCAAAACGGACTGGAAAGAGCATTGGCTTTGAGGTTGAATCCATACTCTCTCCATTGTACAACCGGAAACTAGATTTCCTGGTCTGTAAAAGGTAAATAATAACAACTGCCATCTGTAATTTGAGGTTAAGTCATAAGATTTAAGCAAAGTACTTGGAATGTAGTTGGATCCCAATAGATAGCATAGCTATCACTATTTATTAGTTTTATTTTTGTAATTGTTAATGTTTCTACAGCATGCAATAATTTCTGTAAGGCCATAACTCTGCCCCAGTAGGCATAAATAAGTTTTAAAAAGCAATAGGTAAAAAGGTAAGGTGAGTTTAGGTTTAATTTTGTTGTTCTAATTTTCCTTTCTGTATTCTCATTTTTCCTATTAACTATCACCATTGTGAACTGTCAAATTGTCCTTTTCCCCCCAAGTAATCCTAACACATGTCTAAAAAAAACTGCAAGAGAACATCGGGTAGGGCTACAAGTGTCATATTAATGACATGTGCAATATTTTTTGTGTTTTTTTTTATTTACTTCACAGTAAAAATTGGACAGTACTTAATTACACTGTCATAATATTTCACATCAGAAATAAATACAGTCTTAGATTCCTTCACTACATTTCTCTTCTTTCATTCAGTCATTTATATAACTAATTTAATTAGATTTTACTGATTATGTGTAAAATAACATTATGACTAAAAAGAAAACTTTTAGAAGAATAAGACACAGTAAAAGTTAATTGAGTAATTTGTGAAAGTATTGCATGTTAAAAATATTTGTGAAATGTTGTCTTTAAAATTGTCTTTATATATTATTGATTTTAAGAGAGAGGAAGGGAGAGGGAGAGAGAGAGAAGGCAGTGTCAATGATGAGAGAGAATCATGGATCAGCTGCCTCCTGCATGCCCTCCACTGGGGACTGAACCACAAGCCAGGCTTGTGCCATGACCTGGAATCCAACTGTGACCTCCTGGTTCATAGTTGATGCTCAACCACTGAGGCACACCAGCTGGGCCAAAATTGTTTTTATATTTTGAAATGAAATAAGCTTTGGTGAAGTGTTCATTTAATTTTCCTAGTGTACTTAAACTACAAGATGTTTACCTTACTTTATTATAATTAAACTGAATAAATACATCCTATCTAATAAAGATGGGACATGCAAATTGACCATCACTCCATGACAAAATGGCTGTGCACACAGCCAATAAGGAGGGAATATGCAAATTGACATGACAAAATGGCGACGGCTGACTGGGGACGCTTGCTATGAGGTGGGAGGGGTGGGGGGTGGAGGGAGCTACAGGAGAGTGGCAGGGCTGGAGCGAAGGTGGAAGGCGGTTTCGTCCTGGAGCGAAGGAGGAAGGTGGTGGCCAGAGTGAAGGCCCAGGTCCCGGGTGCTGGAGGGAAGCTGACGCTGGCAGCCAGGGGAAAGAAGGCCTATTCTTGCATGAATCTTTGTGCATCAGGCCTCTAATTATATTATAACCAGCAAAATACTTCTAAAAGATTTGTCTTGGTAGATATGGAAATATAGTTTATGTTTTCATATGCTTGGTTCAATGTAATACTAAAAATAGTATCTTAAAATTGTATTGAGATTTGCAGTTTACTAAATATTTCTCTTTCATCCTATATAATAAAGAGGTAATATGCAAATTGACTATCACACCCTTGCACAAGATGGCTGCCCCCATGTGGTCACAAGATAGCTGCCACAAGATGGCCAGCAAGGGAGAGCAGTTGGGGGTGAACAGGTCAGCAGGGTAAGGCAGTTGGGAGTACCAGGCCGGCAGGGGAGGGTAGTTGGGGGGCACCAGGCCTGCAGGGGAGCAGTTAGGCATCAATCAGGCCTACAGGGGAGTGGTTAGGGGGTGATCAGGCTGGCAGGCAGAAGCGGTTAGGGGCAATCAGGCAGGCAGGCAGGCAAGCATTTGGGAGCCAGCAGTCCCGGATTGTGACAGTGTGCAGCCTGAGCTGAAGGACACCTCCCCAATGCACAAATTTCATGCACCGTGCCTCTAGTTCATTAATAATCACAAATACCAATAAAATATATGCTAAGTGAGATAATGTAGGTTAAAATAAAGTACTTAGGATGATATTTACACAATAAAATCTAGTCATTCTTAAAGGAGAATCTAATTCTTAGAGATATCCTTGAACTTGCCCCAAATAACAATATTAATATGGAATTACTTAAGCATCATTTGATAAAAAAAGATCTAGTTAAAACACAGGATTTCTTAGAATTGGAGCTAAAGACATGAAAGTATAAAAATTTAAATATGTATAGAATTAACTGATATATATTTAGCTTTTAAATATATATTTCTATTAAACAATTTTCTTTTTATTGGTACCTAAGCAACTATATTGCAATGTTTAGTGGAAATAATTTGTTAACTATATTTTTCACTCCATTTTTCCCTTTTAGAGAACATGGGGTTAATTACAATGGTTTTTATGTGCCACTCCCTGGTAAAATTCACGTATATACAGAGATTCCAATCTTAGGCTTTTGAGGAATTGAAAATTAGAGACTTCACTCTCTCTCGTCATGAGAAATATTTCTAAGAACATAAACATATGGAATTTACTTTTCATTAGTCTCCTATGCTCTATTTTGAATATATTTTCTACTTGAAATTAAATACATGAGTTAACTTCAGCTATTAGTGCAATAGTACACAGGGTATCCTCCGAAAAATGTATACACACTTTAATAGGTGATAGCTCAATTTTGAAAATGAAATGGATTTTAATAAACACTGCTTTTATAATTATTCAAAGTGTGTGTATACATTTTTGGGGACACCCTATATTTAGCTTCCTTCTCTGTACTTGTTCCTAAAATAGGAAAACCAAAAAGTATTTTCTTCCTACAAATATGAAGGAGATATTAAGCTAAGAGTATATGAGAGTAAAATAGAAAAATAAGTAAGTGCTTAGTGAAACTTAAATGTCTTTCTTTGCGTTCCACTTCAAGGTTTTTTTTTTCTTACATAATTCTTAGGAGAAAATATGTTTTTTGTTACCTAGTAAACTTCTTTTGGGTTCCAAAAATGATCTTGATCTACAATAAGGAAAGTGTTTCCTCTAAAAATATGGCCTGAATTAGTTCTTCTATGTGTATTCCAAGTACTAATTCAGAAATCTTCCTTCTCTACTTCATTCTGAATAGGGTTAAGATCCACAGATGATGTGATTCTATAATTATATAGAAAACAACAATAAATAAACTCCAATGTCTTGGGCTAATTTGCAATTGTACACACTTCCCTAAAGATCCTTGATGTGTAATTAAAGAACCAATATAAATATAAGTAGGCTAGTAATTAAAATTCTATCTCCACTTATTTTATTACATATTTTTCGTGAGAAAATTCACATTGAAAAAATCTTATTTGACCTGGACTGCGTGTTGACTGAAGGTGCACAGCTTGCCTTTGCTATATTTTGAATGCAGAAAAATTAGAGTGTAAAGATTTTAGATGTTTGATCTTTTACTTGGAACACAAATTTCAGCACTTCTAATATAGAAATGTTTAACAATTAGCCCAAGGGCCCAGATACTACACAGATCAAGCACTCTGTTGGAAGTACATAGAGATAAATGAGGACAGTTAGGATTCATAGTAGTAAGAGATTCTACTTAGCATATGAGAGCTTTCAAGATTGAATTACTGTCTTCTGAAACCGGGGCTAAGTAGGCTATTCTTATTCATTTTATAATGTCTAAGAGTGATTGTTATGTATATATAGCCCATTAATTCTACACAATTTTTCTTTTATGTTTGCGAAGATGGTAACAAGAGATAAAAGGTCTTTTGAGTATTAAAATAATATATAATTAATGAATAAGTTTTTCATCTAAGGGGATCTTACTGGGACTAATCAAATTGATTATAAGATCATGGCACACAAAAGAACATGTGAAATGTAACCCTGTTGTATAAAATGTAATTTTTCTTTTCTTCTACCTATCATTCACAAAGACACTATATACTTGTCCCCTCTTATCTGTGAGGAATATGCTCCAAGACTATAAGTAGATGCCTGAAATTATAGATAGTAGCAAACTCTGTATGTTCTACACTTTTTCCTATATATACATGTCTTTTTACTTAAAGTAAGCACTTTACAGCCTCTCTTTGGCATATCTGAATTGCCAGCATCATCACTCTTGTGCTTTGGGGGTAATATTAAGTAAAATAAGGGTTACTTGAACACAAATACTGTGATACCTTGACAGTTGATCTGATAACCGAGACAGTGGCTAAGTGACTAATGTGTAGGAGTGTATACTGTGTGCATAGGCTATACAAAGGAATGATTCAGGTCCTGGGCTGCACAAAGCGAGAAAGCACAAGATTTTATCATAATATAAAACCTATTGCCCTAACCGGTTTGGCTTGGTGGATAGAGCGTAGGCCTGCGGATTCAAGGGTCCCAGGTTCGATTCCAGTCAAGAGCATGTACCTTGGTTGCGGGCACATCCCCAGTAGCGGGTGTGCAGGAGGCAGCTGGTCGATGTTTCTCTCTCATCGGTGTTTCTAACTCTCTATCCCTCTCCTTTCCTCTCTGTAAAGAATCAATAAAATATATTTTTTAAAAAACCTATTAATTGTTTATTTCTGGAAATTTCCATGTAATGCTTTTGGACCACGGTTGACTACATGTAAGTAAAACTACAGAATGTGAAACTGCGGATAAGGGGCAACAACTTCACTTCTACCTCTCTAATGATAATTTCAGACTCTAAGTAACTTTTTCAAAGTGACAACAGTAGGAAACTTAATTATAAAATCTTAAGATAGAAGAAACCCTGAAAAATATCCTAGTTCAACTTCCTATTCAAAGAAGAAAATTTTTATATGACCTCCAGCACTGGGGTGATTCCGGTCCTAGAAAGAGGTCTTCATCAATAAAGACCATTTTTACTGAAGCCAAATCTGCTTTTTTATATAGCTTTTTATTATTTATCTTGCTCTCATCTTTTGGAACCATATGAGCATAAAAATCCTTCAATTGTTTGAAGGTATATCATGCCCCTCATCCACTTCTTCTTAATTTCATTTTCTCATTACAAGGTCACAAAGGCACTGAGACCTGGGTCTATAGACTCAGTGTCTTAAGGGGATGTTAATAGAGTCTGAAATGCACAGAAATGGAATTCCTTTGAGCAAAGCCATAGTTCTAAGAGTGTCTATGAACTAGGATTATGTGTAGCACTAGCAAGTGTACAATAACTGTTAACTAGTATTATCATTGTAGAGTTTGGAGAAATTATTTTTGTATATGCAAGAGGTTATTTTCTTAGTTATGCTACTCTATGTGTCTCTAGAGCCATATCAAATCAAGAAGCACAAAGCAGTATTTGGTTTAAGTGGCACAAAAACCAGTCCAACTAGCTGGGACAATGGAGTTCTTGATATCAGAGATCTAAGTGAGGAATGATATTAGTCCTTTGTGGCTCTAAATTAGGTAAAATTTTCTGCTTCACTTTTCTTCATCTCTAAAGTAAAATAAAATAAAATAAAATTAAGTTCTCCCTGCATGTTGGTTATGAGGATTAAATGAGATAATAGGCAAAGAGTAAGTGCTGATGGGGTCAGAGTATGCCACCCCGCAATAGGCCACTTTGGCATAAGAATTATTTTTAGCTTAAACCAATTGAGAAACAGCAGATATTACAAAAGCTCTCTACTCTCCCCCATTCTGTTCAAAGGCAAGGTACATATATCCTTCTGTGAAAGTGTCTCTCCCTCAGTACCAGGAAGAAAAGAATGACTCAATCTCTGGAGACACACTTATCACCCAGACACCACACATGATTGAGCTTGCATAACAAACCTTTATCTTCTGGTTATTTCCCCATGTATTTACTCTCCCGCAATTTACCACCCCTTGAAACCCAAATCCCTTTTCCTGTGTCTTGTCACTTCTCCACTATTTATTGCTCTTTGTTAAAATGGCATATCAGCCCCTGGGTCTGTTTCTTTGGCTCTTCACTTCATTTTATGAAGGTCCTAGTATATATATATCCTGTTATTTTGTCTTTGGCTCTGGCACTGAATTTAAGAATGTGGAGGACAGCCCTAACTGGTTTGGCTCAGTGGATAGAGCATTGGCCTGCGGACTGAAGGGTCCCGGGTTCGATTCCAGTCAAGGGCATGTACCTTGGTTGCGGGCACATCCCCAGTAGGAGATGTGCAAGAGGCAGCTGATCGATGTTTCTCTCTCTCTCATTGATGTTTCTAACTCTCTCTCCCTTTCCCTTCTTCTCTGTAAAATATCAATAAAATATATATATATATTTTTAAAAAGAATGTAGAGGACAGTTTTCTCTCTCATACAGTGTTTAATTAAAGTCAGCTATTATTATTATTATTATTATTATTATTATTAATTATCACCTTCCTTACCATCAGGGCTTGGCATTATACAAGCATATAGTTAGCTGTTAATTATTATTTAACTGAGACAGTGTTGCCTATCTACCTTTAGTGAAATAACTTTTGCAGGTAGAACTGGAATGTTAACTAAAATTACATTATAAATTTGTTTTGTGAATTTATAGAAGAGTTAAAGCAGTAATTAATTTGCAGAAGTTGTATGTCCCTAAGGAACAAAGAAGAACAATAAAGGACAAAGAATAACGAGATAGTAGACTCTAGAGCTAAAACAAGAACCAGGACCTCTGGACTGTATTCTTAATATATGTCACTATAATTTTCTGTAAATATACTGAGTACCATTCTTCCTTTTTATACTTAAAATTAAAAATTACCTGGAAAAGCCCTGGATGGTGTGGCTCAGTTGGTTGGATCATTGTCCCATATACTGAAAGGTTCCAGGTTTTATTCCCAGTCAGGACACATACCTAGATTGGGGTTTTGATCCACTGTATGGGAACATATGGAAGGCAACCAATTGATGTAATCTCTCTCTCCCTCTCTCTCTCCCTCTCTCTCTAAATACTCACATCCTCAGGTGAGGATTAAAAAAATTACTTGGAAAATCATTTTTTTTCTTAGTGTAAAAAGCTTGCAGTGAAATAATTATGTATATTGGAAGAGGGAAAGAAAATATTGGGAGAAGACATCTGAACCAAAAAGTAAAGATTCACAGGTCTAGATGTATGTGGCTAGGAAATCCCAAGTATCCTATCTAATAAGATGGTAACATGCGAATTAACTGTCACTCTGTCACGAAGATGGTGGTGCCCATAGCCACAAGATGGTAGCGCCCAGTCCTCTCAGCCCCTCCAGAGTCCCCCAGTCCCCAGTGGGGGTCTGCTGAGAGCGGGCAGCTTGAGCAGCCTGGCAGAATGCTTGCTTCATAGCCGTGGTAATGAGGCAAGCATTCCACCCTGGCCACAGAGGGCCTCTGGGCAGTGGGCACAGAGAGGCGGGGGGCAGGGAATGTTTGTGTCATCGCCCTAGCAACAAGGCAAGCATTCCACGCCCGGTCGTGGATGGGCCTTTGGCCAGGCCAGAGCATGGATGGGCCTCTGGGCTGTGGAGAGCCTCTGGGCAGTGGGCACAGAGCAGCCAGGCCCTGCAGAGAGCTACTGGCACATGGATTTGTGTGCAGGGCTACTAGTCTAATCTCATAAATGGATTTACAAGAGGTAAGGACACCTTCATTTATTCATTAAAAAAAAGCCAGAGACAGGGGTAAATGTTTGGTGTATACAAGTACACAAGACAAATAAGGTCACTGCTTAGTCTATCATAGAGATGTTTTTTGTGTGGAGGGCTGAGGACAAGAATTAAGGTATCAGTAAAGAAACTCTAAATCAGGCCTATAGCATGTGTAAACCCTGGGTAGACAAGGATAAGTAAAAAAGGAAAACAAAATCAAAAGTTGTTTGTTATATAGAGGCATTCTGTGAAGGGAGCAAGGACAAGCATTGCTTTTCAACCTTTAAATAACAAAACATGCCGTAGTTATGGAGGCATATGTTCCTAATTTTCACAAGGAACCTAAGTACAATAAAGACTGGAGCAAATACAGCACCATGTGATATCTTGAGGGATTATAGCTTTGGCAGCACCAGGTAACAACATCCAAAACAGGTAAGCAGCATGCTCATGGAAGGCACTCATGGTGAAATGGCAGAGCATCAGTAGAGACCACAAAGCCTGGTGGAAGATTGTGGATGCCCAACAGACATGGCGGTACTCAGCGGATGCCCAGCAAATGATGATGTATACCCAGTGGCACAAGATGGATGCCCAGTGGCAAATGATGGATAATCAACAGATACAGTGAATGGTGGCAGGTAATGGTGGATACATCTGTGCTTGATGAAAGCCCAGAACAGTTGCAGCAGTGCATGATGCAAACGGGTTTATTCATGATCACATGGGAGACAAGTCCTGGGGTTGTATATTTTTCTAGAGGACTGGAGTAACTTTGTAAAAACATAGGGATAATAAGCTAGTGACTTTAGCATGTCAATATCAAGGTTGTCTCTTTTGTGCACACAAGCTGTGAGACCTTTTAAGGACAATGTAGGTAATATCAGTGAGTAAGGCAGAAAGGTTGTAAAAAAAGGAGGGGGGAGTGGTAGAAAACATAGCAAAGATGGAACCTACACACTTTAAGATATTCAAGTTACAAAGTTTAAAAATCATTGGCTAGGCAAAAACAAAACTCACCTGCAGGCAGAAGTCAAATAAATAGCTGCCAGGTCCTGACCTCTGGTTTAGGTGAACACTAAGTATCAATGCCCTAGAGCTTAATATATAATTTATTTAGGAATTTACACAAATTTACATATTTACACAAATAAGAAAATTATTTTATTTTGAGAATAAACTCTAGGTATATCAATTTTGGGGATGTTTTATATGTGCGAGAAGATTGCCTTCTGCTATTTGTTAAATAATTCAAAGAAATCAGAGATTCTTTTTGTCATATGTTTATTTCTGAAAACTATAAGCTTTTCCAGAATATTTAGGATAACTTGGAGTCCATTAAATGACTTTTGATGGAACTCCGAAAATGCTCATGTTGACAGTGGTAAATATGAGGGTGGGGCTATAATTTCTTTATATATTCCCAAATACTCTATTCTCAAATGTATTTCTGGAGCTTGAGTTGGACAATGTTTATTTTTCACTCAAAGGTGTACATCTCTAGTAAAAGGGAATTAGTTTAAGGAATTCTACGAAAGAAATGAAGGTAAAATGGAGGAAGACTTAGCTTATAAGCATATATTCCATTTTAATGAAATAATTAAATTCAAAAGAGCATTCACCATCATATATATTAATCTTGTAAAATATATAGGCAGCTAATTTTAGCAGCTCTATGCTCTGAGTACAGTTCTTCTTGGAAAAAAGCGTTCTAAGTGACATGTAGCATGAAACAGTGATTAAGAATGAGGTGACAATTGACAGGCTGGGGATAAGAGGACAAAGGCACCAGAGGAAGTTTTTGTGGGTGAAGATATGTTGTTTATCTTGATTGTGGTAATGATTTCAGGGGTGTTTACATATATCAATGTGTACCTTTAAATGTGTGTAATTTTTTGCATGTTAATTATACAATAAAAAAGAAGAAAAGAAAAAAAGAAGAAGGCATTGGTGTTCGTTTGGCCTGTGTTTAATGGTTGGGTATAGCACTAATAAATTCTGAAGCCTTAAATACATTACTTACCTTCTCTAAACATTTGTTTCTTCATCTTAAAAATATAAAAATAATCATGTCTATTGTTTTATGAGGATTGAATGAGTTAATGAGCTAATACACACAAAATTCTTCACAGAATACCTGGAAAATAGTATGTTTTCAATTAATGATAGCTTTTTATGAATTTGAAGATAAAATGCAGTGATTGTACTCTAGTGCCTTATAGAGTTAATAGACAACAATTTTAGTTCTTCTTCCAAATCCTTTTAAATTCTCATGAATATACGTAAGCAGTTGGTTAATATCATTCATATATAAACAATCATATATGTTTTTATAACAACTAATCCTTTTATAACTTCCACAGGAGTTTTAGCTACCAGAATTATTTCTAATGAACAGATTTCTTGACTCAAGCGAACAGAGGAACAATCCCAAATACACTTACCTTCTCAAAGAATCCACATTGACTATTTAGGTAATTATTGCACACATTCCTACTTTAGGAAGATAAGCAAAATATTATAATTTTAAAAATCTTAAAAAGAATTATTTGATGTTTACTTGCTTTATTCTATTAATATGGTTGTATATAATTTGTGTGGTGTTTGATTTCTGAAAAAGTATTTCCTCTCAATAAAAATAAAGACCATTAAATAGATAATGTATTCCCTTAACAAATAGCTTAGAATTCACTTTTATACAGATTATGGACGGCATAGACTTCAAATGAATTATAAATATGTTCTTGTTTGGAAAGAAAGCATGGCTATCAGAAGGAATATTTGAGTTGGTATAGTTCTACATTGTTGGTAGCACACATCTACTCATTTGTAGGAATCTTGTCAAACTGGCAGGAAAATAGGAAGGGCAAGGACAACTGGTTTTCTAATACATGCTAATGGAAATGTTAAGGCTGGGTATAATTTACTGACAAATTCTAAAATTATGACTGCAAATTGAAATTGTAGAATATAAAATTATTCTGTTGCAATTTTAACTAGAAAGATTTTAACTACTTAATATCAATAAATTGGTGATTTTAAGCAGGTGAGGAAAAATAAATTTCTGCTGGTGAACATAAATATTGAGAGATTTTTTTAACTAGGCAAATTTTTTTAGTGTCATCACCATGGACTATCAAATTGAGTTTGTAGTCAGGCACTATCTTTTTAAACATATTTTTATCGATTTTTTTTATAGAGAGAGGAAATGAGAAGAATAGAAAGAAACATCAATGATGAGAGGGACTCATAGATTGGCTGCTTCCTGCACGCCCCCTACTGGGGGTTGAGCCTGCAGCCCGTGCATGTGCTCTGACCAGGATTGAGCCAGTGATCTCTTGGTTCAAGGGTTGACATTCAACCACTGAGGCACACCAGCCAGGCTAGTTCAATTGTTTTTAATTTTCTATGACTTTAAGGATAAACGTAGTCCTTACTGAAGTATCTAATCTAAAATAATATCAATTTTGTATACCTATCCACTTTCTGCAACCTACATTTATGTTTTATACCTTAAATATTATATGTGTTATTATATACATTTATATTTTATATACGTTATTCTTCACTAGCTATATCAAGATCACCCAAGAGATGGGTAGTTCTAGGTCCTACTGTGAAATAAGTCTAAATGCTTCAAAATTTATGTATGCCTTACATATACATTTCAAAATTAAACTTTTAATTTTGAGATAACTGTATTTTTACATGCAGTTAGGTGTAAAAAATAATACATGGAGATCAGAAGTGTCCTTTACCCAGTTTTTTCCAATAGTAACATATTAAACTATAGTAAAACATCACAACCAGGATATTGACATTGACCTAATTAAAATATAGAACATTTCCATCACTGCATGGATTCCTCTTGTTCCCCCTTTTATAACCAAATCCACTTCCCTCCCCTGGCATCCCAATCATAAACCTTGAAAGCCATTAATATGTTCTCTATTTATATAATTTGTTCAAGTAAAGAATGCTATATATATAATGGAAGCCTATAGCATGTGATCTTTTGGGATTGGCATTTTTACCTCAGAATAATTCTCTGGAGAATCATCTAGGGCAGTGGTTCTCAACCTTGGCTGCACATTAGAATCACCTGGGAATATTTTTAAAATCCTGATTTCTGGACCTCATCCTCCGGAAATTCTGTTTCTTTGTTACTAATGTTGTGGCCCCACCCCATAACAAAGAAACAGAATTTCCGGAGGATGAGGTCCAAAAATCAGGATTTTAAAAATATTCCCAGGTGATTCTAATGTGCAGCCAAGGTTGAGAACCACTGATCTAGGGTGTTATGTGAATCAATAGCCATTTTTTTATTGCTTAGTAGTATTCCATGGCACTGATGTATCAGTTTGTTTAGCCATTTACCCAGTGAATGTGGTCTTCTGCTTGGGGCTATTATGAATGAAGCTGCTATAAACATCAGTGTACAGGTTTATGTGTATACGTATGTAATTAAGTTAAAATGAGGTTATTCGGCTGGGTCCTAATCCAATATAACTGGTGCCCTTAAGAAGAGGAGATCTCAATACAGACAGTAAAAGAAAAGACCTGGTGAGGACACAGCTAGAAGGAAGCCATCTGCAAGCCAAGAAGAGAGGCCTCAGTAGAAACCAACCCCGCTAATTCCTTGTCCTCCAACTTCTAACCTCCACAACTATGAGAAAATAAATTCCTGTTGTTTTAGCCACCCAGTTTATGGTACTTTGCAATAGCAGACCTAGCAAATTATTATAGGAATAACTAACATTTTTAGGAGGATGAGTCTTCCAATCTATGAATACAGTGTCTCCTGATTTACTTGGATCTTTGATTTCTATCATCACACTTTGTAATGTTAGGTGTACAAATACAGTACATGTTTTATTATATTAAGACCTGAGTATTTTATTTTATTTTGAGCAATTGTAAGCAACATTGAATTTTAATTTTAGCTTTCACGTGGTCATTGTTAATCTAAAAATGTGATTGACTTCTGTGTGTTGATCTTGTATCATGCAATCTTGCTCAAATAATTTATCAGTTCTAGCTTTTAAAATTTTGCCAATCTGAGAGATAAAAAATGGTATCATAGTGTCATTTATCTTGTATTTCTCGTATGATTAAAATTAAGCAGTTATATATTTGGCTGTATATGTAAATGTGTATACATAATTTAAATATTCACAAATGTTTTAAAATACTAGTATATAAAATTCACAAATTGCCTACTCATATCTTTAGCACATTTTAAAAATTTTTGTGTTGTATTTTTCCTTAGCTTTAAAAAACTCTTTATATATTAGAGATATTAGCCCTTTACCTATAATATATGTTGCAAATATTTTTAATGAATTTATTTATCTTTGAACTTGGTTTTTGGTATTTTTGCCATGTATTTTTGTAATTATTATTTCAATGCCAAAGATGTCAACCTTTTATTTTATTACATCTGAATTTTGAGTCATTGTTAAAAATCCTTTCCATACAGCTAGGTTATAGATGAATTAACCTTTCTTTTCCTTTGATATTTGTGTGGTTTTATTTTTTAAATTAGATCTATGATCCATTTAGAGATTTTGTATTTGGTATATGGTAAAATCTAATTTCATCTTTTATAAAATGACTATATAGTTGATGGCCAACATTTCCCAGTGATTTGAAATGACACTTTTATCATATATTAAATATCCATTTATACTTGAATCTGTTTCAGATTTTTTATCCTACTCTCTGGTTTTTCTGTGTATGGTCCAATGATCCACTCTTTTAATTATACTTTCTAATATGTTAAATATCTCACAGGGCTAATCCCCTTTCATAACTTTTATGTTTCAACCTATTCTTGCATGTTTAAATTTCCAAATTAACTTTAAAGCAACACGTCTAACTCCATAAAACATCTTGTAAGCTAAATGTCCAACATACTTAAATATATGACCTAAAACTGTAAAACTTCTAGAAGAAATAATAGGGGAGCCCTTGTCAGTTGGGCTCAGTGGATAGAATGTCGGCCTGTGGACTGAATGTTCCCAGATTCAGCTCCAGTCAAGGGCACATGTCTGTGCTGCGGGCTCGATCCTTAGTAGGGGGTGCGCAGGAGGCAGCCAGTTAATGATTCTCTGTCATCATTGATGTTTCTATCTCTCTCTCCCTTCTCCCTTCCTCTCTGAAAACAATAAAAATATATTAATATAATGATGATGATGATAATAATAATGATAATAATAATAATAATAATAATAATAATAGATCCTTATGGCTCTGGTCTTGGCAATGATTTCATGGATATGACACAAAAATAGTGGGACTATATCAAAGTAACCAAAAAGCTTCTACAGAGCAAAGGAAGCCATCAACAGAGCAAAAAGGCAATGTGAGAAAATATTTGCAAACCATATATATGATAAAGGGTTAATCTCCAAAATAATAAGTCATATAACTCATTTAAAAACAGCAAGAATAACCTAATTTTAAAATGGGCAATGCACTTAAATAGACATTTCTGCAAAGATGATATACAAATGGCCAATACGCATAGAAAAAGGTGTACAACATCACTAATCATCAGAGAAATATACATCAAAATCACAATGAGATATCACCTCAAACTTGTCAGGGTGGCTATCATCAATAAATGAACAAGCAACATGTGTTGGCGTGGATATGGAAAAAGGGCACCCTTGTACTCTGTGGGTGGGGATATAGTATGGTGATGCTGCGATGGAAAATAGTATGGAACGTCTTCAAAAATTAAAAATAGAACTATCGTATGATCCAGCAATCTCACTTCTGTGTATCTATCCAAAAGAATTGAAATAAGAATCTTGAAGAGATATTAGCAAGTCTAAGTTCCTTGCAGCACTATTCACAAAAACCAAGATGTGGAAACTCCCTAAATGTCCATAGACAGATGAATATAATATAAATCACATATGCTGAGTATGATGTGTTAAAATCTCACAGTAGTAGAATATATCCACATAAATGTATCCTCCCATGTTCTTCAGTTTTGCTTTATAAGGTCATGCTGTGTTTTGGGGGCTTAGATATTCTTAATTGCTATAGTTTTGTTGTTAATTGATTTTTTTAAATAACAAATAAGTATCCCTTTTTGTTATTGTTTTTAAAAAGCATCCTTCTTTTTGACTCTTACTGCTCTTTCCACCTGAAATTTACATATCAAGATCACAATTACTGTTTTCCTATTGTATCCACTTGCTTGATGTACTTTTGTCCATATCTTTATTTTTAGCCATTATGAATCACTGTTTTAAGAGTTCTTCCTATATATAGAACATAGTTGGATCTTTTTATTGTAAGCCAAATTGAAAATATTTTATTTTTAAGAGTGACTTAGATTCACTCAAGTTTATTGCTATTACTGATATTGCCATTACTGTTTTCAACTGTCATATTACATCATGTTATAATGTTGAGAACATATTTTATTATGTTTCTTCCTCTACTTGTTTTCTTTTTAAATAAATCTTTATTGTTGAAAGTATTACATATGTCCTTTTTTCCCCATTGCCTCTTCCCCCCCGCAAGCCTTCACTACCCTACTGTCTGTGTCTATGTGTATGCATATAAGCATATGAGTTCATTGGTTGATCTCTTCTCCCCACACACACACACCCTCCCCTGCCTTTCCTCTGAGGTTTGACAGTCTGTTTCATGTTTCTATGTCTCTGGGTCTATTTTTATTCATCAGTTTATGTTGTTCATTAAATTCCACATATGAGTGAGACCATGTGATATTTATCTTTCTTGGACTGGCTTATTTCACTTAGCATAATGCTCTCTTGGCCCATCCATGCTACTGCAAATGGTAAGAGTTCTTTATTTTTTATAGCTGCATAGTATTCCATTGTATAGATGTACCATAGCTTTTTAATCTATTCATCTGCTGATGGGCACTTAGGTTGTTTCCAAATCTTAGCTATTGTAATTGTGCTGCTATGAACATAGGGGTGCATACATTCTTTCTGATGGGCGTTTCTGAATTCTTGGGATATAGTCCTAGAAGTGGAATCACTGGATCAAATGGGAGTCCCATTTTTAAATTTTTGAGGAAACTCCAAACTGTTTTCCAGAGGTTGCACTAGTCTCATTCCCACCTCCTGGCCTCTCCAGCCAAGGGTGCACTGCTTCAGTTGCAGTCCCTGCAACTTCCGCCTCCCTGACTGCTGGGTCCTTGGCCCCTCAGTGAGTTGCTGAGTGTGTGCCTCTCCAGTCAAGGGCATGCTGCTTCAAAAGAAGACCTCAGACTCCAACTGCAGCCCCTCTGCTGCTGGCTCCTGGGCCCTCAAGTGAAGCCTCACTGGCCAGAGTCCTATTGCCTCACCTGCAGACTCTGGGATGCCTGCCCCCCATTCAGGGCTCTGGGACCCTTGCAGTGATTCACAGAGTGACACCACCCCATCAAGAGTCAAGCCACACCAGCCAGAGCCACAATTAACCAGCTACAGCCCAGGGATCTTCACCACCCAGCCCGTGGACTCTGAGACCCCACATTGAGCTGCATGCCAATGAGACTGCAGGCAACACTTGCCACAAGAGCTGGAACTATTAGCACATCCACAACAGCTTGCACAATGAGGCGGGGGGTGAGTCACATTGTCAGACAACCTGTGAGGAGACTTCATTCATGAATGAGCAACTAACATTCAAGACCCAATTACCTCAGGAGAACCCAAATAACTCAAGAGAGACTGCCCCACTGGGTCCCACAAATCACTGACTACATATGACCACCCCCAAAAGAACCTGGGTGGCATAACAATTGGATCTAAGACATAGAAACTATTATAATGGGACAGCAAAATTGGCTAGACAAAGAAACAATCCCCAAAAGAAAGAAAAAGAGGACTTACCAGAAAAGGAATTAAATGAAATGAAGGCAAGTAATTTGTCAGAGAAAGAATTCAGAGTAATGGCTATAAGGATGCTCAAACTTCTGGATGACAAGTACACACAACTCAATGAGAATTATAAGAAGCTGAATGAGAATGTCACCATGAATAAGAATCAAGAGGAAATGAAGAATCACATAACTGCAATAAAGAACACAATGGAATGTTTCAACAGTAGACTAGAACAGCGGTCACCAACTGGTGGTCTGCAGACCACTGGTGGTCCGTGAGGTCCGAAAGGCTGGCAACCACTGACTAGAAGAAGCTGAGGACCAAATCAGCAAATTAGAAGACAAAGTAGAAAAATAACACCTAGACAGAACAGCAACTAGAAAAAAAATTAAATAACAGGAGGAGGGTCTAAGGGAGCTTTGGGACAACTTGAAATGAAACAACATCTGCATAATAGGGGTGCTAGAAGGACAGGAAGCTGAGCAAAGAATAGAAGACCTGTTTGAAGAAATAATTTTTTTTTGTCTTCTGCTAATTATATATCTTTTGATTTTAGGAAGATTTGTAATTTTGCTATAGTGGTTAACTTAATTTCATATTTTATTTAATTTATTTTTCATTTTCTCTTTATTTAAATTTTTTTTCATCACCATTTATTCCCCCTATATCTTTTTCCATCTCTAAATTCTATTTATATCATGTTTAATATTCTTCGACCCATGTTTTCTTATTAAATCTACTAGAGGCCCAGTGCATGCAAATCGTGTACAGGTAGGGTCCCTAGGCCTGTTTGGCGATCAGGGCTCATCGGGGCCTTCTGGCTGCCGACTGGGGCCTTCCTTCCCCAGCTGCTGGCTGCTGGATGGGGCCTTCCTTTGTTCCGTGCCACCCCCTGGTGGTCAGTGCACATCATAGAGGGAGATCGAACTCCCGGTCTCCTGGTCAAACCCCTGAGGGGACACGGCATATTAGCTAGATATAGATATAGATATAGATATAGATATAGATATAGATATAGATATAGATATAAATATATAGATATAGATAGATAGATATACAGATATAGATATAGATATAAATATATAGATAGATATAGATATATAGATATAGATATATAGATATCGATATAGATTACTTTCTGGTTTGTCAGTTTTTTTATATTATTTAACTCCTACCTTTTGATTATTATACTTACTTTTTCCTCTTCACCCAATTTTTAATTACATTGTTTCTAATTTTATAGAGTATGTAACAAATAATATATATTATATAACAGTGGTATTCTGCCTTTATAAAACTTTTGTTTTTGTCTTAGCTCTAGAATTAAATATATTAAATATTCATCATCAACCTTTTTGAAGTTTCCCCAATCATCTCTCTTTTGGATGAATCCATTCACTATTCAATTTTTTAAGAAGAGCTTATGGCTTCAGAATTCTCTAAGTTTAAAAAAATTAAAGTTTTAAAAGAAAAAAGGAAAAAAATAAAGTTTTTAATCTTGATGGCAAACTTGTTTGGATGTAAAATGTTTGTTTCAAACTTGGTGAATTTTTTCTATATTTTAATTTAAAGTTTAATTTAACTACAGTAAAATTCACCCTTTTAAAAATCTGCATAATAGAATTTATGGTTGTTCACATTTTGAGAAATCATATACATATATATATCAGCATCACAATCAAGATATAGAAGAGTTCCATATTACCAAAGTAAATGCTCCTTTGGAGTCAGCCTTTAGGCTCTAGAAACTAATGGTCTGTTTTCCGTCTTTATACATTTGTTTGTTTTTTTTTTAATATCTTTCAAAAACAATTTTACCTTTTAAAAAAATATTTCTTTGCTGTTGCTTTGCTTCATTTTTTCTCCTCACTGTGAAGCTAGTATAATTCTATCACTCTTCTAAACTATTCTTTATTTTTGCCTGAAATCCCTGAGGATTTTTCCTTTATATTTAAAATCTAATATCTCAATATATCTTAGAGTTGACTGTTCCAGGTAAAATTTCTGGTACTGGATTGGACCTATCAATATATAGATTCAGACTTTCATTTATTTCTGAAAATCTTTCTTAAATTATAGTTTTAAATATTAATTTGTTCCTTTTTTTTTCCTTTTTAAGAATTCTCATTATATGCACAGTGGATTTCTTTTTTCTAGTCTTTCATCTCAAACACTTTCATTCTGACCCCTTTTACTTTTTCTTTATCTCACCTTCATTCTCTATTGTTTCATTTTGCTTTAATGCTTCTTATTCAGTTTTGATATGAATTTATTGTTCTTCAGGTACTTTAATATTCATTTCTGATGTGATTTTATTCTTTTTTCTTTTATTTTATTGTCTTGGGTTCATCAACTTTTGCTTGACCAATTTTTTTGTCTGTTTCATTCTTAGTTTTTAGGTTTCTACCTCAAGGTATTTTTTTTCATACCTTCAAATGCCTGTTTGAGGAAATTTAATTTTGAAGTATTTTTCTTTTCCTTGGTTATTTTTTATTAGTGAAACTTTTTATCAAATGCCTTTTTAAAATTCTTATGTTCTGCTTTTTTATTTTGATGAATTTTATTTATTTATTCAGTATATATTTATTGAGCACCTGCTCTGTCATTTTTTTAAATTGTTTATTTTTTTATTTATATTTATTGTAGTTGTTTGGTATAGATTAAGTTTGGTTGCATCTTTGAATTGTATGTACATGGCTGGCAGTTTGTGGCTGGTTTCTAAGCTCAAGAGCGCCCTCTTCTTTCCATATGACAAGTATGACAAGTATGGTTCTTTACTGGAAGGGGGGAATGTTGATTGGTCCTTATAAGCTAACATCCTTGGTCATGTAGGGTGACAAATTTTCCCTCTTGTTTCTGTTTCCCTTCATTGTGCATTTAAAAAAAATATTCAACTCTCCCTTTCCTTTAATACCCTTTTAAATTTCCGAGTTCTTTTTCCAAAACTGCTTTCCTGTGTCTTAATACACACTTGTAAGTCACTTCCCTAAAGGCTGAGCTTCCAGAAAAACTTGAGAATTTTCATACTTGAGGTTGAAGGAAACAAAGGTTTTGTCACTCCCGAAACTGTGCCTTTGGCTTATTAAGAAATAAATGACTCAGGAAGAACCTTTGCCACCCTACCCCCTTACCCCCATCCCCTGCTTTCTTGCCTAAGAAATTCAGTGCAAAGGCCTGCTTCAGGAAGGAAATCTTAGGATGTTTGCCTTAGCCTAACTGAATTTAGTATGGCAGATGGAAGGGGTCCAAGTAGGGACCTGGTAGCTAGATCACCCACTGTGTCCCACTGAAGCAAGAGTTTGCCTGCCATGTGTGTTCTGCTCTTCCTTAACTACCTGCAAATTGCCCATTCTCATTTTTGAAATCTAAGATCTCATTGCCCTCCTTTTCTCCTTTGTCCAAATGCATATATATCCAATTTTGCCTCCTGTCTTTGGAATTTCCATGGTTATGAGAATTCTCTCTGTGCACATACTACAATTTTTATTTCCTCCTGCTTATCTGTCATTGTTAATTTGATTATTAGCCCAGCTAGAAGAATTTAGAAAGTTGGAGGAAAAGTATTTTATTTTTAGCCCCCAGAGGGTAAACCTTCTTTTCTGCATGATTTTGCATCAATCTTAAGCTTCCTGCTAACTTTCCTCCTCTCTCTCTCATGCAGCATTTCCTGAACTGCCCTTCCTCTACACACCAGCATGTGGCAGGAGCCTGACAGTTCATTGTGATCTCCTATTTATTTTTCTGCTTACAGATCACTTCGAATTTGGTTTGTCTCTAAATTTAGTGGTAGTATTGTTCTTGTTCTTTCCTGTTGGGTGGGGGTATGGATGTGTTAACAGATTTGGATTTAGGAAAATGCATTTTTTGATCACCCATATATTCTTAAGGGACAAACTGGCAAAATGAAACAGATAGTAAAAGACAAAGTATACTTTCTGTTGCACATTAATTCTAATAACCTTTTCTTACATAATTTTGGCACCATGGAGTGGAAAAATGCTACTGAGCTGGTAAAATACTTAGGCTTTGAGGTTAATGTACCATTAAAACAATAAAGATAAGAAAAGCAGATTTTCAGAGAATACTATTTATAAAATGTCCATTAATATAATCTATTATCACTGTGTATTTAGGACAGAGTAAATAATTTTTATGTTTCATGAGAGATTATATTTTAGGATTTGAGAACTTAAAAGTACACTTTCAGTATCATTCCTTCTAGTCCAATCCCATTATACACTTCAGGGACTAGGAGTCTAGTTCATTCCTTTGTGAGATGAGCATATCAGCAATTAAATCCAAACTGGGTTCTCCAGTTTCCTAGTACAGATTCTCTTTTTTTTTTTACTCTTAATTTCTTTTTCTTTATTGATTAAGGTATTACATATGTGTCCTTATCCCTCCATTACCCCTCCCACTCATGCCCTCACTCCCCTGTTGTCTGTGTCCTTTGGTTAGACTTATATGCATGCATACAAGTCCTTTGGTTGATCTCTCCCCCTTACCACCCTCTCCTACCTTCCCTCTGAGGTTTGACATTCTGATCAATGATTCTCTGTCTCTGGATGATCAATTTATGTTGTTCATTATATTCCATAAGTGAGTGAGATCATGTGATATTTATCTTTCTCTGACTGGCTTATTTCACTTAGCACAGATTCTTTGTAGTTTTGTAGAAGTGATTTTGGTTGATCATTATAAATATTAGCTAGATGCAAAATTATGATTAAAATAAATAGGGCATAGAGATGGTAGAAAATAAAAATTAAAAACCTCCCTAAAACAAATTTATCAAAGCTTGGGGTGTGTGGAGTGATTGAGGGGGGAAAAGAGAAAAAAAAGAGAGAGAAAGAATTCATGGACATGAACAACAGTGTGGTTACTGTGAGGAGAGGGAGCGATGAGGGAGAATAGGACAGTAGAGGGGGATAAATTGTGCTGGAAAAAATAAAATTAAAATAAATAAATAAAAATATCTCCTACATACCAATAAATAAATATATAAAAAATTTCATTACCTAAATTTTATTGCGGTAATGTGACCTTGCATTTATACATTACTAATTAATGTTTTATCCCCTGTCTCTTCGTAAAAACATAAACTGTAGACTCCATGAAGGATAGCTATTATTGAGAGCTTATTATGTGCCAATCACTTTGTTTGCCAACATTAAAAAAAGGTTACTTAAAATATGTTTATTTTTTATGTGAGCCTCTTTCACTTTCTTTGTATAAGAGATGGTACTATGTATATAAAACAGATTATAGGGGTGATGGTGTGTTTCTGACTCTGTCCCATTATAAGGCAACTGTTATTGTAGATAACACTGAACAATAGAGTATCTATCTATCATCTTAATATGTTATAAAATGTCTGTTTTGATTTTTGAAGACTGTTACTGATTTATTTAATAAATATTACATACACATCCAATTCCATCTGCCACACAATTTGTTTTTTCTTCACTTTTCAAATGATACAAGCAAAATAATTAACTTTATGAATGTTTATTGTGATACCTGACACAAATTCATGACATAATCTGAGACTGAAAAACTAATAAAATTGTACTTACCATAAAGGATTGCCAGCAGGGAAGTTGGCATGACAAGTAGTCCCACTAGCATATCAGCAATGGCTAGGGACATTAAGAAGTAATTGGTGGCATTGTGCAACTTCTTTTCAAAGCGTACTGCCATGATGACGAGAATGTTGCCACCTATCGTCAATATTATTATTATGACGATTACAAGTGCTGGCCAGTTTTGTACCCCGCCTGGAACTCCGACGCGTCCATCATCGGAGGCATTAAAAATGTCAGTTACTATGGCTGCAACTGGGCTCACAGAAATATCGCATTGCCAAACCAATAGGCCGATTAGGTGCACACTGAAAATTAAGAAAGAAAAAAATCAGATACTTATTATAAAGCTGGGTGGGTCAAAAGTTGGTTTATAGTTGTGCATATGCAAAGCACAGAGTTTATTCTTGCATTATTATTTATTAATTATTGTATTATTTTCCATATGAACAACTGTAAACTTACTTTTGCCCCACCCTATTTTGCTTAAACACAACAAATGGCTTATACAAAACAATTGCTTTTCCTTCAATAGTAATCATCATCATCATTATCATATCTGCTCTTTTAATTAAACTTCAGTATATTTTCTATCCAAAGAATACTCTTTGTTTAGTGTTTATTATGAGTTAGGCACTTAGCTTACTGAAGTATTCTATATAATAAAGAGCTAATATGCTAATTAGGCCAAACAACCGTCCAGACGACCTTCCAGACGAAGCCGGGGCTGCAAGGGCCGAGCCCCTTGCACAAATTTCATGCATCGTGCCTCTAGTATATCTATAATCTCATTTGATCTCATAAAACAACCTCATGAAGTCAGGACTAATTTATATCTATTATGTAGATGAGGAGACTGAGGTTTAGAGAGATTAAGTAACTTTATCAAGGCAATATAGCCAGTAAGTGGCAGGGGAAGGGTCAATACTCAGGTTTCACTGATTTCAAAGCCTGTGTTTTAAATTTTTACTCTATGCAAGTAATCTGAAACCATGCTATTGCTTCATTTGCTGTAATGATTTATTCAAATTACATTCATTAAGTATCCTCTCGAAGTGTAAGTTCATAATGTGTCTAACAAAACATTTATTTTAATAAAATAGATAAGGCAAACAAGCATATTAAAATTTTCCTGCTTAAAATCAAGAGTTATCTGCGCATGACTGTCTTACATGTGTTTTATGTTCAGTAACAGATATCTAATGAATATTAAGCAGCAATTACACTATGTATAGTGTTTGCTATTATTTTATGATTATAATAATCATATCTATATGATTATTCATACACACATACATGCACATCATACTTTGCGAAGCAAAACTGTAGCAATCTGAAAAATTATTGGCATTATTTAAATGTAAGTAAAATATTATAATCATTTTATAGCACATTTAAAAATTATTTCTCTCTGCCCTAATCGGTTTGGCTCAGTGGATAGAGCATCGGCCTGCGGACTGAAAGGTCCCAGGTTCGATTCCAGTCAAGGGCATGTACCTTGGTTACAGGCACATCCCCAGTAGGAGGTGTGCAGGAGGCAGCTGATTGATGTTTCTCTCTCATCGATGTTTCTAACTCTCTATCCCTCTCCCTTCCTCTCTGTAAAAAATCAATAAAATACATTTTTAAAAAATAAAAAAATAAAAATTATTTCTCTATTATCTTGTTAATATACTATGTATTTTAAGATAATGAAGGAGTCAAAAATTTTTGACTATCATTTTACAAAGGATAGAAAACTAATACTTCAGACATCTAGCTTAAAAAACAAGCTTCTAATTAGTCAAAGGTAACATATTCTAAGCAACATGATGGGAAGAAACACACATAGTAATTTTTATCAAATATTGAGAAATAATCAGTAAATTCAAGTGTAGGCCATATTACTTTTCTGGAATATAAAAAAGAAGCTAAAATAATATGTGATTCAAATAATATGGACCATAATTAATCTGATTAATATAAATAAAATTTATTGAAATAAAGGACCAAATAAATAAAAGCAAGTTATTTGTTCTTAGTGTTGATTATCCTGTCACTGTATTTGTTGCATATGGCACGTGGCCAATGTCCTGGCTACATGACCTCAATAATTTTTGACCAGTCACTTAACCTCTTACAACATAAATTTCCTCATCTGTCCAAGAGGATGATCTCTATAACCTGATTATTGTGAAAATTAAATGATATGTGCAAAGCCCTGAAAATAGTACCTCTGTGATAATAAGCCCTCAGTAAATGTTGGAGCTACCTTCTTCCTGCCTTCAAAGTTAAACAGAAGGATTTTATGGAAACTATACCCCAATTCACATATTTTAAAATTTTTCAAGAATTTAAGTCCTGATTTTATTTTAAAATAACACTTATTTATGCAGAACTAGGTTCAGATAGTAATTTTAAATCCAGGGTCTTTTCTGGCCTATCTAATAAAAAACTTGTCCCTCTGGTATCAATTTTTTTTCTGCTTTAAATTATGTGGGGATCATTACAAATAGCCCTACAAGACTTTATGTTCACAATAATCAACTGCATCTTCAATTGTCAGTTGCAGAACCACAGAGAATAAAGTCCTAACAGAATATGCAGTCCCACCTCACATTTTTGAAGGAAGTTGTGAAAACATCTAAATCCTTTCCATATTTCTCTAAAAACAGTGGAGGAATGCAGAATAAAGTTGCACATAACAAAAATGCACATAACATAAAAAACTATGTTCAATTATGAATTTTATAATTTGAGTATCTTAGAACTTTGGGGTAGAAAACCACTTGAAGTATAACTCTATTGGTCAGATGTACATAAATTTTATTAAAAAGCCCATGAAACAAATATTTAGTTACTTCCCGGCTGGAGTGGCTCAGTGGTTGAGCATCGACCTATGAACCAGGAAGTCATGGTTTGATTCCTGGTCAGGGCACATGCCCAGGTTGCGGGCTCAATTCCCAGTGTGGGGCGTGCCGTGAGGCGTGCAGGAGGCAGCCAATCAATGATTCTCTCTCATTATTGATGTTTCTATCTCTCCCTCCCCCTTCATTTCTGAAACCAATAAAATATATTTTAAAAAATACTAAATTACTAAGGAAGCTTGTAGAATATAAATATATCTATTGTTAAAATAAAGAAAGAAATCTATTGTGAATTATAAAATAAAGTAATGGTGCTGGGAAAGATCCTGAAAGAGTATTTACTTTAGTTCCCTGGTTTCAATTCAATTTAATAAATTATTACTGAGTACTATTTATGGGAAACGTATTATGAGTTTTATTGTAGTCCAATGCTATTTTCTATAGTTTTGTAATAAAACTTGGCAGTATTATAATTAAATCTAACTTCAAATAGTGCATCCTCAGTGAAATATATACAGTCTTTTTACAAAAGAGGAGTAATTTAGGTCTTGCTTCTAAAGCTATATGAATTGCCATTAAGCCACAGAAGTCTCATAAAATATATGCTCAAAAATCACAAGTTCTTTGGAACCGTGAAAATAATTTATTCATTGCTACTAAATTTTTAATGAAATATAATTTTACATGCATAGTAGCTAAACAAAATGATAATTTAATTTAAAAGTCTGAGTATATTTTAAACCTACTGAGTTTTTCGATGGCATATGACAAAGAGCATTATTAGAAGAGATGAATGCTCTCTGTTTCTCTTAATAGGATGGAAAAAGGTGATATGAATTTCTTAATTTCATACCAGAATAATTCGGTACACTTTAAAGTAACCCTACATTCTGGTATATAGACCAATGCCCAAATAGAGTTGACACAGGTGCATGAAACATTTGTCCTTTCATTTTCTTACACCTTACTCTGCTGATCTGTCTGATCTGACTCTGCTATCACTGTCTACCCTTTCCTTTCCTCATCTGCTCTAGTTCTCTTGGAGCCACACATCCTTGAGAGTATCATTATTACAATAAGTAGTGACATCCAAGATGGGCTATAATGGTGCATACTGGAGATGATGTTCTTTATACCTACACTGCTCTGTAAACTTTGTTCCTGAGTGAGCTTTTACAGGAATTATAGAGGAGACTGTGTAAAGCAAGGCGATTCAAGGCTTCTCCACTGTACCAGTCAGTTTACAGAGACCTGGATCTATTTTTTTTTTCAATGCCCCATTCCTCAAAGAGTAGGTTTAGAAGAAACAAACCCTATATTTTGTTAAGTTAAAAAGAAGATATGGCCGAAACCGGTTTGGCTCAGTGGATAGAGCGTCGGCCTGCGGACTGAAGGGTCCCGGGTTCGATTCCGGTCAAGGGCATGTACCTTGGTTGCAGGCACATCCCCAATAGGAGATGTGCAGGAGGCAGCTGATCGATGTTTCTCTCTCATCGATGTTTCTGACTCTCTATCTCTCTCCCTTCCTCTCTGTAAAAAATCAATAAAATATATTTTAAAAAAAAAAAGAAGATATGACTGGGTTACATCATGTTTAGAATTGTCCAGTATTTGAATTCAACTCTTTACTTATACCCTTTATGTTACATTGTATTAGTTTTAACTACTGGGTCATTGCATCAGGACTTCCAAAAATTGAATTGTTTTCCTCTGTCTAGCTACACCGCCCAACCCCAACTCCCTGACTTCTGATGCATTCTTTTGCAATCTCAAATATTTTATATAAAACCAGAGACTTATAAAGACATTTTATTTTCTTGGTTCAGTTCATGATGGAAAAAGGAAAGTATCTTCTCACTTCTATGTTTTAACCATGGAGAAGGCAATCGTGGGCATTGGGATTGTTTTTGAATCTAAGGTATAATTACCATATTACTTGTTTGAATGCATGAGTGGTTGTGTTTAACTGGAGTTCAAATTACAGGGTTTTTCTCCATTTATTGCTTTTGAATAGGAAACACGTATACAATTAGTCTATTGAAACAAAAGTCATTTATGAAGATTGAGGTAAATATGGCTGAATGATCATATAAAAGCCTGTTTAACATTTTTGAGCCAGCTACCATAAAAAAGTTATCTTTTGAAAAAAAATAAGTAATAGCATACTTACAGGAACGAGTGCACCGCTTTCCTTAAGTTCACCATGATTGCTTCAGTGTTAAGCAACCAAAGTTTAAAACTGAGGAAAGGACGTTTAGATTGGGTTCATAATACCGTCCTTTCTGGGGAGAGAAAAGAAAAAGAAAAAGAAAATTAGTTAAAGGTCCAAATAATTACATAACAAATTAAATAAATTTAAATATACTTATGAAGGGATAAGAAACAATCAATACTAAATTTAGCAAATAGGTCAGCATGTTATATCATATAAGTAGTAAAAATGGTAAAAAGAATAGATTTTTCATTATTTACCAATATACAACTATCATAGTTCTTCTAAAAATTCTTGTACACACTTTAATTTATGTGGAGATTCCACTAAATCTCCCCCTGTTAGAGGATAGAGAGCTTCAAATTGTTGTTTTGAGAAAGAAATGAAGAATAAATGTTTCTTTAATTTGCAAACCATTACGGCAAAGTTTGTGATCTACTAATTAGGTGACATCTATAAAGTAAAAAGTTTTCATAATATAAGAAATAGAAAACTAAAACAAGTTTTAAGCGTTTTTATAAAGTGAACACATTTTGTACTTTTCTAACTTTTTTGTTTCAGAGTGAAGCCATCTGCATTTACATATAGATAGCTTTACTTATACTTTGGCTTTAACCAACAATATTCTCTAGAGTACAGAAAAAGGTTTATACCAAAATAAGTGAGTTGGTCATGTTTATTATATTATATATAACAATCATCCTCATGTATCAACTAATTAGTATCCAACAGACAGTATGTTACAGTAAGACCCATGGAATAATGCTGAAAATTATTCAAATAATGCAATCAAAAGTTGAGTTGCATTAGATGACTGAAAAAAACATTTGTAGTTTCTTTTATTAGAAGGTGACTATGTATCTTCAAAGGTATGAAACATGAAAACTCTCCAAACAACTTATTAAAGAATTTCAGAGTGAGCAGCTTCAATTTCTGTAGGCTATTTTAAAAAGGAGTTATTTGTTTCATTGAAAAGCCCCAAATATTTACATAGCAGATTATTTACCACTTAGCATGCACTGTACTCAGTATGCTAAAATGCTGGCCGAATTTGCTGAGAATCTCTGCTGCACTCATTGTGGAAAAAAACACCTTACCAAGTAGAACATGTCACTCTCAACCTTTACACTGACATCGAAAAACACTGTGTGATAATCATGTCATAAAGACTGTATTATCCATATTCGTAGCCATGCTGGAATCCCATTTTTACATGTATGTTAATCTAATGATTAACATAGAGAACCCTTTGGTTTTTTTGTTTAGTGATTCCTAACTAGGAGTAGAATTGGTAAACCCCTCTGTTCTCCATCTTGTTTTTCCTATAACTTCTACTTTATGATTTTGATTATTCTCTCTTCCCACACCAAACATCCAACTGTATTCATTTCTGGGATTGCAAACTATTCTAAGAGTCAGGATTGTGATATTAACCTGGCCAACAGTGGGCTGTCCTTGAGAATAAATTATTTGTGTGTGCGCATGTGTGTGTGTGTGTGTGTTTGTGTGTGAGAGAGAGAGAGAGAGAGAGAGAGAGAGAGAGAGAGAGAGAATTGAATAGCTTGAAAACATAGAATAACATGAAATATCTATTTTATCTAATTTGTAAATATTTTAAAGAAATACGATAAAATATGTTGGTAAACTTTTGAAATGTTTTCTAGTGTTTTTTAGAAATTTGGAAATAAAATTTTACTAGAACAATATGCACCTCCCTATATTTTCCATCTCATTTAATGGCATTATTATTTGTCTTATTTATTTTCTCTTATTTCTCATCTTTCACTTGTAAGTTCTAACAGTGCTGCTGACACAAAAATCTATCTCAAAATTATATATAATTTAACTATAGTAATACATAAAATATGGCCTCCAGTATCCAGGAACCCTAAATATCCTATTGGAGAGATAGAGTGACATTAATTAGCCAGATCATCATTAGCCAGACCATTTCTGTCCCTAAAATTTTGCCAGACATGCATAGATCCTTTTTTCCTAGGAGATCTGGAAATAAGTGACAGAAAAAAATAGTAAAGGGAGATAAAGTGGTCTTCTTTTGCTTCTTAGCCCTCAGTAAATACAAAAATACTTTAATATTTTAATAATAAAAATAACTATTTTTAATAATAAAAATATTTTAATAATAAAATATAAAAATTATTTTCAATTTTTATTTTTCAAGTATCCAAACAGTAATATAATTTAAAAGTTTCAAAGTAAAATGCTTCCTCCTAATAGTTGAAATTGTTTTTGCCATAGCTCAACATGATAATCATGTCATAAAGACTGTATTATCCATATTCGCAGCTATGCTGGAATCCCATTATTGTTACTCAAAATATTATATTCCATTAAAAGTTAATCAACTGTGTCATCATTTTTACATGTATGTTTTTCTGATAAATATAAACAGAAAAATTAAACAACTAATATTTATTTTCAAAGTTCCAATCTCATTGAGAAGAGCCAAGTAATAATAAAAGTACTGTATTACATATATATTTCTCCAATTTATTAACTAAAACACCTTGAGAGCAAAATAACATTTTTCTGTGCTGTTAAAATTTACACCCTTTTAAAGTTGACTAAACCTGATAGAAAATGTCCCCGGATTAGCGGTAAGGTTAGAGATATGATATGCTAGACAGGCATAAATTATACAAATTATGTAAAGTAAGTAATGTTACATTACATGGTTTACCAAAAGGTCAGATCACTGTAATGATATTTTGTAATGAGAAATGTTCTGAAATTTTACAAAAAGGGAAGGAAATGAAAAAGCTCTTAAAATCTTGGATAAGATAAATTAAGAGAAACAAAAAATAAGAAGACAACTCTTATCTGCATACCCCTCCGACTCCACCAATCCACTAATTTTTTTCATAATGGAATCCTGATGGTTGTGTGAACGTGAGAAGAATATCTGTGAATTGAAGTATTCAAATTTGGAAAAGAATTTTGTTTTATAAAATAAAGAAAAAAACATTTGTGGGATAATGGACAGAGTAAATTTTAATGAGAATGTATATGATTCTCATAGAAACTATGATTGTTTAATAATATAAAATGTTATAAGAATATATATATATATTTCTGTGTTCAGAAAATTATTGAGTAACCTGAAATCAATTAGCTGTCTCAAGCATGAAGAGAAAATCGAAAATTAAAGTAACCCTAAATAAGTTTAGAATCAGTATACATTTAAACCAATCTCATTTCTTTCTGCAGCATAAATTACAAACCTTTTCATGATCTCTCTAAAGCACTGTAAGATCTTCAGGCATCAATAATAGTAACTACATTTACTAAGGCAAAAAGGGGGACAAATATTAGTTTTCATATAGTTCTCAATTATACAATTTTACATAAGTTTGTTGCAGAGTAACCTCAATTAATATCAATTTTTAATTAAGCAAAACTTACACCCCGAACAGTATATTTAATTGAGGCCTAAGAATCTATGCTTATCTGTCAACATATGTCATGGGTCATAAAGCATATAGCATCTTAGTGAGAACATTTGAAAACAATTGAACAAAAATAGACTCTCCATTGTATATTCAGAAATAAATTTCAAATTATCATTATCAGGGTCACTCACAGAAATACTTAAAGGTCATTAGAGTAATCATCCTGGAGTTGAAAACAATTTTCAAAAGCAAAAGCACCTTGGTGAGGAAGGGCTGGCATGAGTTAAGACCAAAAGCTACTTTTGTCTCTTCCAACATGCCCTCAGGCTAGGCTGGGGAATTTTTTTCATTTCACAGCTAATTGGAGTGATTCGTTTTTAGCTCTAAATTTAACATGGCTATGGTAGGATCGAATATTTTCTTTAATTACACAATTTCTATGTTGACTTCTTGCAGTGTTCTTTTATGGGCTTTGCATGGGCATGAGTTTAAACATGCTACACCTTTTGGGCAATAATGTGATGATTCACTTAGGGCTATGCTCTCTCTAAAGGATACCTAGTTTTCCATGTCATTTTGCCAACCAAGTGGTGAGACATGAGTGGCCATCCTTATTGTCTATAGAATCCTGTATGTTGAATTCATTTGTGGAAACTACAAGAATGAGAAAGGGAAATCAGTTTTGCACATCATGTCAGTTTTACACATATTAAATTTAGCGTATGAAAGAGCTCCTACATTGTTATTTACTGGGAGAGATGAAGGCAAGAACATATGCAAAACAACAAGGGGAAAAAACACAGTTTGGACTCCACTGAAGTCATAGTTGAAGATTAAGTTTACGAATCAACTGTTAAACAAGCAGAGAGTAAATATTAAATTAGAGAAAGGGAAAAAAGTAAGGGGTGGCAACAAATAAAGTGGAAAGGATAAGCAAAAGGAAAATGTCAAGGGAGAGTGTTTTGAGAAGGAGCAGAGTTTATACTGTGTGATTTGTCTAAAAGGCGATGGCTGGTGTTCTTAGCACCATTTCAATAAAGTAATGTAGGAAGAGTCTAGAATGTAGTTGGACAGAGGGGGAGAGAAGAGGACTTGGAAGATTAGGGAGGTGGTTGGTGAGGAAATGGAAAATGTTCAAAGGGTTTTGTCCAATGCAGCAGAAGCAGATGTGTAATAAACATGCACTAAAGACAAATTTTGAGAGGAGGAGACATAGATGTGCTTTCCATGTAACTCCCACAATAATTGGTTAATCGAAAGGAAGGGAAAGGAGAGACTTGAAGAGATTTAAGATGTGAAGACAAAAGATTCTATTTAAGAATGAAGGACAGGACGAGCTGTGGTTTTGTCCAAATTGTGCTTGAAGATGATAGAAGTCTACAACTTTATTGAAAACCTGGACATTTCCTTGCTTCTTTTAAAACTAAGCATTTATCATTCATGTTTACTGTTCCCTTTTCCACCCTTTGACACTGAAGGAAGATTGGTCATGTTTCAATCGCATTTTCTATCCTCTAACAGTTTCTTATTCTTTCTTTCCCAGACCTGGTCAAATGTGATATTGATGAAATGCCAGAAATTCCACTTGATTTTAATTGTTGTTGAATTCATTGGTGTGACATTGGTTAACACAATTACATAGGTTTCAGGTGTACCATTTCTATAGCACATCGTCTGTATATATTGTATTGTGTGTTCACCACCCAAAGTCAAGTCTCTTTTTATCACCATTTATCCTCCCCCCCCATTACCTTCTTCTATTTCCCCCACCCCCTTTCCCTCTGGTAATCACCATACTGTTGTATGTCGATAAAGTTTTCTTTTCTTTGCTTAATCCCTTCACCTTTTTACAAAATTTGATGGGTATAGATTAACCCATAAAAAGACATAGTTTACATTAGATTTCTAAAAATTCTATGAGCTCATCATGGTGATGCTGTAGATTATTTTCTCTCATACTGAAGAGAATAAATCTGACACTGAATGTTTTTTAAAAATCATAGAATAGGCAGTTAAGTGAGAATTCTTGTCTGACTTTTTATAATAAAGTATTTAAGAATTGAATAAATAATAATACATGCAGAGGTTTTGTTTTTGTCAGTTTTCACTGTTCGGAAATTAGGAACTCATAAGTCAAAAAACATCCCTCTGGTTACTAGAGTCACTGAGTTTTCAGCAGATGGCTCAATTAAATGTGAATTAGTCACAAATGTTCAGATTAATCCTGAGAAGATTGTGCTAATGTGGGATGATTTATAACATTTGGGGGAAAATATGTAATTCAAAAATTATCCTCAGGACTAATGAGTATTGTAGAAATGTTCCTTTCAACTTCAAATGTATTGTAATAATTTTCTAATAAAGTAAACAATTATACTAAAATTCATTTTAATTATAATCAAATAAAATAATAACTTTATGATTTTAACAGAAAGTTACTGTTATCCATTTATTACAATCAATGCAATTAAAGACTGCTCTTTGACCGGTCAACACAAGATCTGCAAGCATGTAAATAAAGCTCATTTAGGAATTTATTCGATGAAGTTAAATAAATTCAAATCTATCTTCAAATGTCAAGTCCTAATTTTTCCTACAATTATGAATTCACAGAACTCCTAGGCCTGAAAAATTATGAGTGATCAAATAATCCAGTCCTTTGCCTTCACACAGGTCTATATTTAACCCACTTCAATAAATTTGATAATTAATGTTCTTTAGAACAAATTCCATGAGAGCCAATTTCATAACCTTCGACTGTTTAGCAACATGTTTTTTTTTATATTAGGCAAAAAGCCTCAAGCTAAGAGACTTGACTGGGAATAATTACTCCTTACCAAGTCAAGTGTCTATATCACAGGATAACATAATACTAGCAGCATACTTACTGCATCTTTCTTTGGCTTGTTTGAGAATGCAGAGCTTCAGACATGGAACTAGACACTTCCTCATAGTGCGCTACGAAGAACTCTAACAGTTCTGAACATGCAGTTATTTATGTTGGGTGATTTTGTAAGTTCTTCTCCGAATGGAGACACTTTTGAAAGTGAAAGGCAGGGAGCATTAACTGGAAGAGACTCTGGGTCTCTCCTGGGCCTTTCATTCCACTTGGCAATAAGGTGATTATGCTATTTGAATGCAAGTCTTAGCGCTATTATTGTTATTTTTCTGCCCCACCTCTTTAGAGAAGATAAGTCGTTGTTTAAAACATTTTAACTGTTCCTCTTATACTTGGAATTAAAATGCAACAAGTATTTTCTCCTCATTTGTATTTACTATATTTTTCTGTTTGTGTTTTACATGCTTCATGAGTGATGACTGTGAAATTTAGTGAGGCTTAAAGAATGTTAACTCCTAAAATCTACAGTATATATGACCCTAAGTATTTCACAGCAAGACCCACTCCATTTTCATAAAATACTTAAAACAAAACAGCTTCAAAATTGATAGTTAAAAGAGTGACACAAATCACTCCATGATAGTAGTACGGGCACAGAGAGAATCTGTTTTAGTGGGCACAGTGCCCCATAATTTGAAGCTGCTTTCTCCATCGGTGGTAACAGAACCATCCCTGAATTATCTCAGCATTAGCACCTGCACAGCAGAGTAAACTGAAGGCTTTTAAACAGCAGAGCTCACGGAGCAAACCATATGCTATATCTCTGTGTTGGAGACCAATTCCGACTGATTTACAGGACGGAAAACGGAAAACTTTGAACACCATCATAGCACTCTCATGTATTCAAATATTTATGGCTTGCCTGTTGCGTGCTTGGCACTCTCCTGCGTGCTGGGCATGTAGACAAGACCCCTGCCCTCATGGAGCTTACATTCCAGCAGGATATATAGACAGTAGCATTTAAACAAATAAGTAGAATAATTTTTAATTGTAAGAATTGCTATAAATCAAATGAAATGGCATATGGGATAAAGAGTAACTGGGAGAAATATTTTAGATGGACCTATGTATGTATCCATAGCTTGAGCTTACATATTCTTAAAATATTATACTAATAATATTAGCCAGCATTTGATGTTTATTTTTAATCACAATAAAAAATACAATTCTTTTACACTGGTGAGTTAAGCAAATGGGTGTCACTGGTGGGAATACAAAATTTTCTGTTAGTTTGGTTTACATTTTGTAAATGAAGGGAGAAATTCCCAATTCATCATTTGTTAAGATACTTAAAATTCAAGTTAGCTACAAAATAAAATGTTTTCACATTTACAATTTACATTGGTATCTCCTCCCCCATAAGCAACTTCCCATTTCATTAAGAGATCACAGTTTTAGGCCATGTAGCAGCAGGCTGTAGAGGGTTCCCGTCGAGTCATGGAAAGCGAAAAGTTCAATCAGTTGCCCAGATGTATTTATTGCCAATAACTGGGTACTTGCATACATCTGGACATCCGAATGAACTCTTAACTCCTCATTTTTCCAACAGGTCTTCATTTCAAAGCTTCAGAATCACCTATATTAAGGGAAAAGAAACCAACAAACAAAATCCACTTTGGAGTGGAAGGATCAGTCTATTCTTGATTCTTCTATCCCATCCAAAAACAAACAAACAAACAAACAAACAAAAAACAAAGCAATTCCTACTTTTGTTTTACAACATTACTAAACAGTGCATATAAATCACTAAAATTCTGCAATATCTATAAATAACAGATTAAAATGAAAAATTAAAATATATCACAAATAAAAATGAGTTAAGTTAAAACTGATTTAATAATAAATAATTTACACAATGTATAATTCTTTCTAGTATGGTCAGTACTCTAGATGTTAAATATGTGTAGTATAGCAGAAAGGACACTAGGCTGGGTGGTAGGAGACGTGGGTTCTTGTCCTGACTCTATCACTTAGTTGATGTGTGACTTGGTATAAGTCACTAAACCAATTTGGGCCTCAGTTTTTTCATCCATGACATGAAGGGTTTGTGATATCTATCCCTTCTGGCTCTGAAAGGCTGTGATTCAGGTATTTTCATAAATGTTTTCCTTTATTTTAGGTTATTTTATAAAAAGATGCTTCTATATAGTTAAGTTTGGTTATAATTACATTCTACTTCTTGTTATTGCCAATTAAATGTGAAACAACATTCACCTGAGAAAGCCTCTTGATTTCAAAAGTGTGGAAGTTTTTTTAAATTTTCTTTTGATTTTTCATTTGGAATATTTTATTTTTATGTACTCTATTTCATCATTTTTTAAATCTTCACCTGAGAATATGTTTTTATTGATTTTTAGAGAGAGAGGAAGGGAGAGGAACATCAATGTGAGAGAAACATTGATCAGTTGTTTCCCATAAACACCCTGACTGTGGATCAAACCTGCAACCTAGGTATGTGCCCTGACCTGAGATTGAACCGTCAACCTTTTGGTGTATGAGATGATGCTTCAACTAACTGAGCCGCCCAGCTAGGACTGAAAGTGATTTTTAACTTGAGTATTCTCATAATGCAGCTTGCATATCCTACAAATTCTTGTGCATGTATTCTGTCCTATCTCCTCTACTTCCTTAAATGAATTCTAAATACATGTATCATTCTTAAAGAGTTAGGAGACCACACGGACTCACCAAAAAATTAAAACAGAATTATTTCATTGTAATTTCCTGATTTAAAAAAATCTCACTGCTAGGATACTTTATAGAAAATGTGAATTATTAGAAGGAATGGCCAGATTTGTAGCTATCTAAAACTTGACTTTTCTTTTACGTTAGAGGTCTAATGTTCAACTAAAACCTGTTCACTGCTTTGTGTACTTTTCTTCCTTTTTTAATTTATGGAGAAAAATAGTACTTCAATTTCAGGACTTCAAAAATACTGTTTTAAAAATATTTCTTACTGATTTCAGAGAGGAAGGGAGAAGAAGAGAGATAGAAACATCAATGATGAGATAAACTCATTGATTGGCCACCTCCTGCACACCACCCACTAGGGATCATAACCCACAACTCAGACATGTGCCCTGACCGGGAATTGAACCATGACCTCCTGGTTCATAGGTCGATGCTCAACCACTGAGTCACACCTGTTAGGCAAACTCTGTTTCTTGCACCACTTCTGTGAACATCATATCAAATGGTGTCATTATGTAGAAAAACATATCTGCCTCTTTTATAACTCCTCTCAGTAAGATTAAAGCGAAAATATCAGATCACAAGTGACACATCATATGTTTCACATTTTTTTTCTAGCTAGATGAAAGAAGAATTCTGCTAATTACCCTCAATCTGTCAAGAAGTTCAAGCCAACATAAACCCTTAAATCCTTTTGCTCATGACTTCAAAGTGTGTGTGTGTGTGTGTGTGTGTGTGTGTGTGTGTGTGTGTGTGTGTGTTTGGGTGTATTGGGAGTGGGGAATAAAAAGAAAGGTGCTATGAATATAGGCATATATTATTATCATCCTCAAAAGCACTATAATTTCATAAATTGCAATCATTTCATGATGATTCAAAGCCCCTTTGAGAGGTTGAATATTTTCACTCATAATTTTTAGGCAGGAAAATTAAGTTACCTAATATTAAAACTCCAAAATATTGATCACCACAAAGTTGAATAAAATAAGTCATTTGTGAAATAGCAGATGCTTCATGACTGCCACACCTATTTTTACATCTCACTGAAGACCATTCTACATAAAGGCAATCACCACTGTTCTACTCACTCGTGTGCAGTAGCAACAGCTTTCTATCACAGACTCTGGCTATAATATAGATCAACTGTAGGCAATTTTGCCAAAATATCAGCATGTTATTCCATAGTTTCATCCAGAGTTAAAGTAAATTTGAAAAGAAAAAAAAATAAAATGGTATTTCTGATACAACTGAGAAAATTTGAATATGGATTAGGATATTAAATAGTATCAAGGAATTATTCTTAAAATTGTTAGGTGTGGTAATTGCATCATGGTTATGTAAGAATTGTAAAAATTTGGCATAAGTGGAGCCATTTTATTTTTTTATTGAATTTATTGGGGTGACATTGGTTAATAAAATTATATAGGTTTCAGGAGTACCATTCTATAGCACATCATCTGTGTATTGTATTGTGTGTTCACCACCCAAAGTCAAGTCTCCTTCCATCCCCATTTATCCCCCCTATGCCCTCTCCTACCTCCCCCACTCCCCTTTCCCTCTGGTTATCACCATACTGTAGTCTGTATCTATGAGTGTTTTTGTGTCTGTGTTTGTTTGTTTATTGTTTGTTGTTGTTTGCTTAATCCCTTCACTGCTTTCACCCAGCCCAACAACCCCCTTCCCCTATGACAACTGTCAGGCTGCTCACTATGAGTCTCTCTCTATTTTGTTTGTAAGTCAATTTTGTTCATTAGGTTCTACATATGAGTGAAATCATATCCTCATACACTGTTGGTGGGAATGCAGATTGGTGCAGCCACTGTGGAAAGCAGTATGGAGTTACCTCAAAAAAATAAAAATGAAAGTAGAGCCATTTTAAAATAGAGCTATGACAGCCATTCCAGAGAAACTGCTCTGCATGTCTTATTCCTCAAACTTTTGGAATGTTTGAACTGGGCAAAATAACCTTTGGACTGAGCCAAATGAACATTGTATTTATTTTTATTTTTAACATATTTTATTGACTTTTTACAGAGAGGAAGGGAGAGGGATAGAGAGCTAGAAACATCGATGAGAGAGAAACATCGACCAGCTGCCTCCTGCACACACCCTACTGGGGATGTGCCCGCAACCAAGGTATATGCCCTTGACCAGAATTGAACCTGGGACCCTTGAGTCCACAGGCTGACGCTCTATCCACTGAGCCAAACCGGTTAGGTCTGAACATTGTATTTAAAAAACTGTTTGTAAAACTAACAGGAAAGCAGACATTCTGACCACAAGGACCGATGATTATGAACATTGCTTAGAATTAGCACCACATGTATAGCTAAATAATAGCTTAGCTTACTAGCACCCATAGAAATTCCTTCCTTCTGTTCATGTCATTGTTTCCCTTTCTTTTACGGGTAAAACCCCTTGCCCTTGCCTCATCATTGGAACACTACTTGGGTTTCTGCCTTAATCACTGCTTCTGAAACATCTATTCTTTGATGTCAAAATCTTGTTGATTCTCACTTTGGCTTTTTATTTTTAGGTCACACATTACCCACAATTTTAAAAATGCATACTACAGTAAAGCAAAATGATTTAAAGTAATTCAACAAAGAGAGTGGGAGAGGGAGAGAGAAAGAGAGAGATGAGCCAAGCATTGCAAAATCTTAATAATAATAAAATCTGGTTGATTATATTAAGGATCATTGTATTATCATCTCTACTACTATGTATGTTTGAAAGTTTTTCAAAAGAAGTTATGACAACAAATGAGATATGTTCTGAGGTTATACAGCATTGAAAATTTTAGTTTTCTCGAAGATTTCAGATTTGTTATTTTATACCCAATCTAGTATTAATTTTTGGCAACTTAATGTGTCACCAGTTCAGTTGTCAGAAACAAAACTAGACAAAACACAAAACATTATTTTTACCATCTCTTAAAATGATGAGGATGATGCATTTTCTCTAGAAAAAAAATGTTTTTTTCTAGATACTACAAAATTATATAAGCATCTTTCTTCTTTGATGACTTTCTTCCCAGTGGATGTTATGATATTGGATTTTGATACAAGTAGTCCTTGGGCAAACCATATTTCCAATATCGATTATTAAAGTATTTTCATTGGTACCACCTTGTCCACTTAACAACAGCTTACAACAACTTGAGCTTGCTCATCTAAGTTATTAAAGTAGGTGTAATAATGGTGACTTACTAAATACAGGGTATATCTCTAATTTGGTAAAGATCTTAAAAATCTTGTGGGACAACAATGTGATCAATTTAAAGGTGAATGTAAATAAGGTTTTCTGACAGCTACACATGCAGTATGCATATTACAATATTTAAATTTGATATGAATTCTCTAGTAGCTGTAAATTCAAAATGGATTCCATCATGCATGACTGGGCATAATTTACACTATCAATGACTGAAGATTTGCATTGATTCAATGTATTCATTTCTCATGGAAAATCTCTGTTCACTCAGAAGATTTATAAAGGAAAATGTGTTCAGTGCAAATAACCACTGAGGTATGGCGTGGCAACTTTGTCTCACAGGTGATTTTATAGACTTTATAAATTATGCTGGGGGGGGGGAGAGCACATTCTTCTTTTTTTTAATGAAAGAAAGTCGCAGTTGAAGACATACTGAATTTTTGCTAAGCTAACACCACAGGTTGTTCTCCTGGGCAGAGACTTTCCATTAAATTGTGAATAAGCTTGAAGAAAATCCAGCCTGTCTCCAATAAGTCTCCCATGGAGAGTCCATATTTCTGGCAAAAGTACTTGAAGAAAAGGACTAAAAGACAGAAGCCTGAAAAAATAAGACAGATCTGCCTTTATCTAAATCAAGGTCATCGCAGTATTAAATACAGTCACACAGGAACATGTGCCCACCAGAGAATAATTATCCTTTTCTTTCATTTCAGGGACTCAATATTTTATGATAGCATAGCAATGGCATGTAAATAATGCTTTACTTTTCCAAACAGCATATGATGCTGATTAAATTATGCATTTGTTTAACAAAAATATATTGTATGCATCAACCTGAACATTTGTTCTCCTTTACGTAGTAAATCATAGGCAGTGTTGCTACTTCTATTGTTACATTTAAAAACTGTCACAAGGAGTCCTATTTTCATATTTTATAAATAATATTTCTAAATTAAAGTTATAAGACCATAATTTTTCAAAATGCAGGTACAGTGCTAATAAAACAAGATACACAAACATTAAATGACCACCTACTATGTGCCAGGCATTACGATAATTAGTTTCACATAATTTAAGTTCCACAACTCATTTTACAGAAAAAGAAACGACTAGATTCAAAGAGGTTAAGCAGTTATTTCTAGTAAATTGCAAGTTCAAGATTCTAAAAGAACATCTGGGTGCTTAACGCCCCCTCCCCCAGCACATTTAGTAAGATGATATAAGCAAAGAGTTTATGTGTCTATCAAGGCATTATTCATTCATTCAACACATTTTTAATGCCTACTATGTGATTGGCAATATTCTAAACACATGGGATACACCAGTAAATAAAGCAAAGATCCCTGCCTATCTAGAGATTACATTCTTATTCTTTCCATTGATTAGCAATTATTTCTTAATTGAGAATTTATGGTAAAATAAAATTGTATAATTTCTAAATGTTTTCATCTCTTCTATAGGTAAAGGAACAAAAGTTATGCAAGCTACTTTTGGCAATTTACCTCTATCCTTAAGGTTGATAACTCACATTTATAGTTATATAATCAGTACTGTATACATGCATATAAGCATAAGCAATGGGCACAGACAATAGAGGGTGAGAGTGAGGGCAGGACTGGGAGGTACGGTGACAATGGGGGGATAAGGACACATTTGTAATACCTTAATAAATAAAGAAAAAATAAACAGCAGGAAAAAAACCAAAAAAAACCACCTGTTCTCTATTCAAATTTATTTTGTCTGATCATCTGTTGGTATTAGAGTTCTGAAATAAAATCAGTTGTTACTGTGTTATTTGTTGTAAAAAGGATTCCTTGAGTTTTAAAACCTTATTTTAAATATCTAAAATATTTTGATCTAAATTAAAGCCATCTGTATGGAGAAGCAACTAAAAAACTGAAAGGCAAAGAAAGAAGAGTTGGCAATATAGTATCTTCATAGCTGATTGTATTGCACCACATATAAATAGGTTTTAAAAAGTCTACAGATTTCCCAAAACACCTGCTGCTCAGAGAAAGCCAGAATTTATTCTAAATGGTCATTGAAATTAACTTGGCAAAAATTGAGAAGTTACGTTCATAAAACAAGTACCCAGCTCATGCCAATATTTGTGGAAACTTATTCATCAGCTTCCCACATGCCTTTTGGCTTGATTCTTTGCATCTGGCAGTAGAGAATCTATTAGTATAGGACTTTATATAATGTTCATGCCACTGAGTCTGTCATTATGGTATACCCTGGGAAGTGTTACTATCTAAGTCACTGTCAACTTAAAATAAGTTGAGAGAAGAATAAAAAGTCTTCTTGATTAAGTAATCTCTATAGAAATTTCTCAACATGAAAAGAGTATGGAAAGGGGATGCACAATGATTGTTTTTATTACTAATTTATTATTATATCTCAAGCACTGTGAGAAGTACTTCATATATTTTTTTCACTTAATCTTTATCATGACAACATTACAATACCAGAATAAAAAATACATTGAGATGTTAAAATACCACACAGAGGTAGTAAGTGATAGAGCAGGATTCAATTTCACAATAGTTCACTCCAACGTGTACACTCCTTTCCTTTCTACCAGTAATCCTGTCAATGTAAGAAACATTCAAACCTGTAGAGAATTTTGGTGAGTTTGTTTTAGCCAAACTGATGACAGTTGCCTGGAAGCAACATCTCATCGGATTGAGAAAATGCTCTGGAAAAAATGGCAGTTTCACACCTTATTTTATACATTAGAATCAAAAGAGAAGACATAAGTGGGTTACATGAAATGCTCTGGTGATAAATTAGGGAGGTGGGAGAAAGCAAAGCACAGAAACCTCTGGGATTGGATGAAAAGTAAAATGATAGACACATTTCTTTTACACAGGTGGGTACAGGATAGTTAACAGTCAACAATTAACATGATAGCAATAACATTGAGGGGATTTGTGGTCTCCACTCTGGTGCAGTGCCTGTGCTTTGAGCGGTCCAGAGAAAGAAATTACCTTGACATTCCAAAGATATGTTATTGTAGATGTAAAAAGACAATGGTCAGACTCAGTTAAGGTAAAGATGGGCTTTTGTGAGGGAAAATTCTAACCTAGGACTTGACTATCTGCTATAAACTGCTTTTAGTTAAAAAGTTTTCATTTAAGACCATCCTATGTGGTTACTTGAGGTCTCTGAGTTTGCGAGGCCTCCACACAGGCCTCCCCTGAGCTTGTCAGGTTTAGCATGTGGCTCCTTTTTGTCCACAACCCTTACAGTCATTCTCTGATCCTTATCAGAAACTCTAAAATTCTCCAGATTGAACACTGTACCTGTCAATCTCAATGTTTAATAAGTATACTCTCAGGGAAGGTGTTGAAAGGAGGCACTTGAAGACCATCCAGCTTCCTGTTTTGATAGTTGAGGAAACTGATCCAGAAGAGATGAATGACTTATCCAATGTACTTATGTTTATTTTTGTCAATACCAAGATTAGAACCAAGTCTCCTATTCTCTTTCCAGTCCTTTGATGCTGAGCCTTACCAAGAGCAAATGGTCTCTAAGTCATACATGATTACAGTCTTACTAGTCCTATATAATAAAAGCCTAATATGCTAAGTATCCAGTCATCTGGTTGGCCATTCAACCAGTCAAAGTGTAATATGCTAATGATATGCTAAGGCCGCTCAACTGCTCGCTATGACATGCACTGACCACCAGGGAGCAAACATTCAACTGGTCGACCAGTCGCTATGATGTGCACTGACCACCAGGGGGCAGACGCTCCAACCAGTAGGTTAGCTTGCTGCTGGGGTCCGGCCAATCAAGACTGAGTGAAATGGGCTGGATGTGCCCTGGAGCACTCCCTCTTTCCCTCCCTGGCTGGCCAACCTCCTTCATCCCTCCCCGGCTCCGATCGTGCACCAGTGGGGTCCCTTGGCCTGGCCTGCGCCCTTTCACAATCTGGGCTGAGGACATGGATTTCATGCACTTAGACTCTAGTTAATAAATTTCAATGCAGATGTCTCATACCCTCTCTTTAAGTGAAAGAAATAAAGGCAATGCCATAGACCACACAATTAAATACAGTAGCAGGAAGTTCCTTTGCAATGCACTCCAAAACACCTGGCTCTTCAAATATTCACAAACAGAAGTCAGGCAGAAAGGCAGGAAGAAAAAGGAAGGAAGGAGAAGAGGAAGAGAAGGAAGGAAGGGAGCTTTGGGAGGCAGGGAAGGGGGAGAAGGAAGAAAGGGAAAGAAAATTGGTTTGCTCAAATCTGTATTAATTCCTAGATGTCTGGAAGCCCCACATGGTTGTGTTCTGCATACTGTTCCTGGGACTAACTCTGGCAGGAAGAGCTGCCAGGACTATTTTCCAACATAAGTTGTTTATGCAAAACTTTATTAAGTCTCACAATGACTTTCTTGCTCATTTAGTTTACTACCAACAATAGCAGAGGAACAAAGTGATTTTTAAATATAATGAACACTTCCATGACTAGAGCAAAAATGTAAGGAGGCAGTTTTGTTCTGTTGGAAAACACACTAGTTTAGTCTTAGATTATTCTTTGAATACAGTTTGTAAATTGGGCATAATTGGCACAATTGTAGACAAAACAAAACTACACTAGGGAGGTTTTAAATAACAATGGAAGATAGCTTTTAGCTTTGGTTCACTAAGATTAAACCCAGTGATTCACAAAATGTCATTTCCTTTGATCTTCCTACAACTGTTTAATTGTGTCAGTACTTTTTAAAATTAAAAACTCTTTAAAAGTTTTTATGTATGATATGGGGTGGGAGAACACTTTATAAAGTATATGATTGTGCCAGTTGTTTTGAAAGCAGAGATTCCTTTGAAGCAATAAAGTATTAAATTATAGGTTAAGAGTTGCCAAATAATCCCTTCTCCCTCTGAGTCACATATTTAAGTATGCATAAAAAGTGTTTGGTCCATTATCACATGAAGCTGAAGACTACTATAATTTTTGAGTCAAGTAACAAACTTTTTTTGAGGACATTATGTGTTTAAACCTTTAGGATAAGGTGCATACAATACTGGGGTAAGCTGACTTTAATTGCTGTTAAAAGAAGACATAAGTATGCTACATTTGAATGAACATCGAGTTTTGGGGTCCAAGGGTGAAAAGTTGAGTCCAACTTGCGCTTCTTAATTTTATAAATTTAGGCAATTCATTGAAACCTTCTGAGCCTTTATTTAATCTAGCATGTGGCCAAAAAGATGATCAATGTAAAATTTCTCTGTGAAAAGCTAAATGGTTGACAGATATTAAAATAATGAGGTATTTTTATTTATGATAAAATGCATTTTCAAAAATTAGTCGATTATCTGATTATTTAAAAATCATGTTCAGAGTAATGTGATTAGGACAAACGATTTAGTTAATACTATTGACTTTCTTAATATGCAACTCTGATAAAACCTTAATGAAACAACTCATAATAATTATTTAATCTAGATTTTTTTAAGTTTGTTTTCAAACATTGGGGAGAAAACCAGTTAGAAATGGTTATAATACATTTATCCAAATAGGTTTAACTTTAAAAAATTTGACTATATTTGCACCAGACTAGAACTGAAATTAGTAGGTTTTCCATGATACTCAAATGAAGAGGATACTTACTCAGAATTTACACATGTAGGGAAAGAAACAAAGTTCCTCACTTAAGTCATGGACTGCGGTATGAGAATAAATGGCCTGTCCACAGGAGAAATTATTTCTGACAGTAAAGAAATAGCTCCTGAGGAGCAGGTTCAGCATAAATACACTCTCCAGTCAGCTTCATCCTCTTTATAATAGGCTGGATAGTTGAGTCATTCTGAGCTGGATGAAATTGATAGCTTTTGGCAATCCAGTCAAGAGAAATAACCCAACAATCATGATGGTTTACTATAGAAGCACATGCTTTCAAATTGATAGGCATTTTTTCCGCACGTTTTTCTTTCTTTTTTTTTTTTTTCTGAGAGAGAGAGAGAGAGAGAGAGAGAGAGAGAGAGAGAGAGAGAGAAAGAGAAACATTGATCTGTTCCAGTTATCTGCGTTCACTGGTTGAAACTTTGTATGTTCCCTAACTAAGGACTGAATCTGCAACCGGAAACCTTGGCATATAGAGATGATGTTTCAACCAACTGAGATATCTGGCCAGGGCTTCTTTCTGTAGGTGTTTAAAGTGATGTTTAGATCTTTAGGTTTTATAGTCCCATTGAAACAATATACTATTAATATTGGGAAGCAAATCAGTTAGAAATGGTCATATGCATTTATCTAAATAGGTTTAACTTTTTAAAAATTTGACTATATTTGCACCAGTCTTTATAAATATATGGTTTAATCTAAATGTCCTTAATGGCATTTTGAGTAAGAATTTGTTTAAAAAGATCCTCTCACTACATAATTTTTTAAGCAGAAATATAGTAGACACAAAAAATATTTTAAGTTATTTGAATTAAAGTTTTGAGAATAAAGAGTCCTTAGAGGATTTTTCTGAGTTAAGGTGGCTGTCTGGTTGTCTTTGACACTTTGTGTCTGTTTTCAACATACAACAATAACTGAAATATTTTTTTGTCTTGCTTAGTTGTTTTTAATAAACTTTAGAAAATACAGCCTGGACAAATAATAAAATCTTAATTTTTTTAAAAAATACCTATTGATTCCATTTTAATTTATTATCATCTAATTTTTGATTTTATAAAATTATATGTCAATTACATGTGATTACTTGTTTGCTTTCTTCTTTTGACTAAATTGCCAAAAGCTATAGATTTCAGCTTATGATGGCATCAAAATTCAGCGTATTATAAAAAGGATAAAACTAACTTGACAGTGTATTTCTGCAATTATAGACTATAATTTGTTTTGTTCTTAAATCTTGAAATCAGAATAAAAATGTCAGCTACCTGGGTTATTTTCACTTTTAGGTTGAAAACAAGCAGGACAAGCAGTTATGGGGAAAAATGAGCATGTCCAATCTATTTAGAGTCTTTATATTGATTCAAAGCCACTTTAGCAAAACATTCTTAAGCTTCTATTTCAGCAGAGCATTTGTTATTCAAATAAAACAACAACCATAAAATGAAGAGCTGGTAAATTAAGGAAGGTGTATTCTGTTCATAAAACTTAGAACATGATAGAATGCTTTTTTATTGATGAAGGTAGGTAGAATTACACACCTTCACATCTATTCATAATGATTTAGAGTAGCATGTCAGTTCTATTTCCACTTAAACAAAATTCATATTCCACTTCAAGTAATAAGTCAATGCTTCATTATATTAGTTATCTATATATACAAAAGGCTAATATGCAAAGTGTCCCCTCAGGAGTTTGACCAGGAGACTGGAAGTTCGATAGCTCGCTATGACATGTGCTGATCACCAGGGGGCAGCACAGAATGAAGGAGGCCCCAGCCAGCAGCTGGAAGGCCTTGATCGGCCCTGATTGCCAGCCAGGCCTAGGGACCCTACCCTTGCACAATTTTGTGCACCAGGCCTCTAGTCCTATATAATAAAGAGGTGATATGCAAATTGACCATCATGCCCTCACACAAGATGGCCACCCCCATGTGGTCACAAGATGGCCATCACAAGATGGCCAGCAAGGGAGGGCAGTTGGGGGGGGACCAGACCTGCAGGGGAGGGAAGTTAAGGGCAACCAGGTTGCCAGGGGACGGCAGTTAGGGGCAACAAGGCCAGCAAGGGAGGGCAGTTGGGGCTGACTGGACCTGCAGGGGAGGGCAGTTGGGGGGGACCAGGCCTGCAGGGGAGGGCAGTTAGGGGTGACCAGGCCAGCAGGGGAGTGGTTAGGGGTGATCAGGCTGACAGGCAGAAGTGGTTAGGGGCAATCAGGCAGGCAGACAGGAGAGTGGTTGGGAGACAGCAGTCCCGGATTGTGAGAGGGATGTCTGACTGATGGTTTAAGCCTGATCTCCAGATTGGAGAGGGTGCAGGCTGGGCTGAGGGACACCCCCACCCCCCAGTGCACAAATTTCGTGAAACAGGCCTCTAGTGTTATTATAAAAGGAACAGTATATGAACGAGTACAAAATCACCTGCCAGTATAAACTGCTAGAGTGAAATGAAGAAATACACCTATTATGCTCATATTATATATTCTTTCAAGTCTGTAGACTCATGCTTTTCTTGCCAAGAAATTCATAATTCAATCATAAAAAATGCAATAGATCAATATCTGTGGCAGCAGCCTTTGATGTTAACAGGGGACCTGGCAGACATATAAAATCAGATGGATCAGAGAATATACAGTTGAAAGAAAAATGCATTGGCATGGTATTTCTTCTCTTCCTCCATGAAAAGTTTGGCATAATGACTTTTCAATATTAATATTTTCATTAATAAGTTGTAGAGGCAGTCATGGAAACTATGACCACCTAACAGTGGTTGCATCCTTTTGAAATGGCAGTAAAGGTGATTTACTTTAGCCTTGGTACTCCCTGAGAAAATGCTCATATGTACCTAAGTGTTACTAGGTCTCTGACAAAAAAACAATTGATGAGGAAAAAGGAAAAGAATCCATGCTGATATTCACTATTAATTTATTGAATAAGCCTTAATTGAGGGCTTTCTATGGGTCAGGCACTGTGCTAGGTTCTGGCGACATGATATTAGGCAAAATAGACATGGTTTTTTATTTTGTATGGAGAAGGAAACCTATTGTGTGTAACAGACCTTATATGAATAATAACCAATTCCATATCTTTGGAGGTTGTGATCAGTGTTAAGAAGGAAGGATAGGGTACTAATAGGGAGTTTAATTAAGTTGATTGGTCAAATATGGCTTTTTAAAAGAATAACAATTAGCTTAGATCTGAAGGATCCATGCTATGCCAATTTTTCATCAGGCTACAAGGATATTTAAAAAATTTTATTTCAGTCTCATGTCTGACAGATCCAAAAACACAGTGCAACAGTTGTCTGATGAGTACATAGCTTAAACTAAAAACATATATATATATATATATATATATATATATATATATATATATATAATAAATGTTTCTAAAAGAAAACTGGAGGACATTAAACTCTACCACGTTAATGCTTGGTTTATTGTTGAACAATATCAAGATTCCATAGAACACCTGGGGTAGCATTCTAACACTTAATAAGACTCTCTTTTATGGGCACCTTCCATTTTGGGCAACACATGTTTTAGAGCTGCCATCTAGTGACTACTACAATTACTACTAAATTAGGTCATTTATATTGGTAGGCAGTGTGGTGGTTTTTACACAGAAAAAAACCTACCCTTCCTGTTTGTGCAGCTACATGTTGAATTCTTGAACTTCTTTCTTACATGAAAAGTAATTTTATGCACACATGGCAGAGTCACTGATGTAAAAAGGAGCCTAGGATAAGTTACCATTAAAAATAACAGATAACTCATTTCAAATATTATTTTATCCTATTTTTTCATCCCAATTTTTATAAATAAATTTTGCAGATTTCCAAATGAATTTCCAAACAGAGAAACAAAAGTGACTATCTCTCCCCAACCTGGTGAAACAAAAATGGTTTTGCCCTAAATTTCATAGGTTAAGGTAATCATTTCTTATTTCTGAAATAGTAGAGAATAGAAAATACCATCATTTATTGCACACAGTAAGAATAAATGCTCTTTGCCCTTGCTGCTTTGACTCAGTGAATAGAGCATCAGCCTGCAGACTGAAGGGTCCTGGGTTCGATTCCAGTCAGGGGCACATGCCTGGGTTGCAGGCTGGAATCCTGGAAGCACAGTAGGGGGCATGCAGGAGGCAGCTGATCAATGATTCTCTCTCATCATATATGTTTCTATCTCCCTCTCCCTTCCTCTCTGAAATCAATAAAAATATATTGAAATACACTTTTGTGAAACATTTACTGTCTGTATATGGGGCATACTGTGTGTGTGTGTATGTATGTGTGTGTGTGTATGTGTTCTGATTTGCACAGTATAATTCTAAGAATGACCCTCACCTTGCATAAGCCCCTCCTCTTTAACTGGTGTGACTAGAACATATAAATATGAGATATCATTCCCATGTGTTAATTGCTTTATACAGAAAAAAAAAAGATTACCCAGGTGGATCTAATCTCATCCCAGATAATTTTCTCTGGCATGTAAGTGAAGCAGCTGTTAGAGAGATTGAAACATGAAAAGCATTCTATATGCAGTTGCTGGCTTTGAAGATGGAAGGGGCCACGTGAAAAGGAATATAGGCTGCCTCTAGGAGCAGAGAACAGCCCCTTAGCCAGTAAGACCTCAGTCCTACAACCTTAAGGAACTAAATTCAACAACAACATGGCTGAGCGTGGGAGCAGATTCTTCTCCAGAGAATCCAGATAAGAGCTCAGCCCCACTAGATATTTGGTAATTTGTTACATAACAATAGAAATCTAATACAATTCATCAATACAGTTAATATAAGAGGTATACGAAAATGCTTACTCATTATAGTGGCAGAGACATGACCAAATAAAGATCAAATTATGAAGAAGAGGAATGATCATGAGATATCAGAAAACTTAAAGGAGAAGGGATGATGGCATGAGCAAAAAGTTTTTTGAAACCTATATAATTGTATTAACCAGTGTCACCCCAATGAGTTCAATAAATTTAAAAAAATAAATAAATAAAAATGACTAGAAGAGAACAGAGGTGAGATACAAAAGACTGCAGAACATAGCAGGTGAAGACTTGTTCCTTATTATGTAAAACTATATCTTCATTATCAGAGAAAATGGGTTCGCACCCATTTTAAATGTTTACATTGTAATTAATTTAATTAAACTTATAGTATTTGTTTCTTAGATAGAAATTTGGGGCTCAAAATTTCCTAAAGATATGTTCTGATGGATAACAAAGCTTGGGGGAAAATTAGAAGTTGCACAATCCATCTCCATAGAAAAGCTTTATTGGATTTGAACAAGCATGAATAAGAATTGAATGAAATTTACGGCAAAAAAAAAGCTGAAGACACTTTACTTCGATTGTTGCAGACTAATAAGTCAGGTGATCTCATCGGTACATTTGTAGAATGGTAGCAGAAAAGAAAACAAAAACATCGGAGAGCCCTGCTTGCTTAATGTACAGAATCAGGTAAAACACTGATGGATCCAAAGTAAGTAAATGGGAAATTGATCCCTTTTTGCACAGATGGCAATTCCTCTGAGACTCTGGGTAACAAATATAACCTACTTAAAGAAAGATTGTCTAAATTAAAACTCAGAACTGTCAGTTCATGAAAGGAAAATTTCTGAATAGGCTGTAATTGTTGCTGAAACACTAAAGCAATTAAAACCTTAAATGTGAGGATAGGCAAATCGATGCTGGCTTCTCAGGAGAATACCATAAAACTTTAAATAAATATCTTCTCTGCTCTAAACTGCTCAAAGAACTAGCAGGAGAATTAAATTTTAAAATTCTTTCCTTACAGGGAAACTTCCTAGAAAACCATTAAGAAGCCACTATTATGAACAAGACAATTTTTTTTTCTTTTGGGGATTTATGCAAGAAGAGCACAAGTGCTAGGCCCACTGAGAGTTAATATTCTAAGGAAATAGAAGATGAACAAGAAGCATTATCAACATTGTATAGCTTTGTCAACAATCATCAAATCCTTCTCCTCTTGTGTTGTAAATCAAAACAATAAAAATAAAACCACTTTCAACTTGAACTTCATGTACATTTAAATAATGGAAACCTCTTATATATGCACTTTCATTTAGTTTTGCTCCTATAACTTCTATTATGGTCCATCCTTGTAGACTTTCTTGGTCAAATTAAAGCATGTTTCCAGACTTCCTGATCTTATTTTCCACATCTAAGTGGTATATGTAAATGCTATATACCAGTGGTTCTCAACCTTCCTAATGCCACGAACCTTTAATACAGCTTCTCATGTTGTGGTGACCCCCAACCATAAAATTATTTTCTTTGCTACTTCATAACTGTAATTTTGCTACTGTTATGAATCATAATGTAAATATCTGATATGCAGGATGTATTTTCATTGTTACAAATTGAACATAATTAATGCATAGTGATTAATCACAAAAACAATATGTAATTATATATGTGTTTTCCAATGGTCTTAGGCGACCCCTGTGAAAGGGTCGTTCGACCCCCAAAGGGGTCGAGACCCACAAGTTGAGAACCGCTGTTATATACACTTCATTTCATGATTTTCAGTAGCACACATAAGGCTTCCCTTTTCCTTTCTGCAAATACTTATTGGTTACTCAATAACTTTGAAGCATCATGTCTGCAGGTGCTATTGATTAGATACAGATTTATTTCCAAGTAAGGGTGAAAAGGATGGTAAAGCACATTCAGGTATAGCCTAGACGTCACTATATTGCAAGGGATAATGAGTGACTTGATTGTTGTAGTTAACGAGAGACACCAATGAATCAAGTTTTACCTCAGCCTTTAGAGAACGAATATATTTTCATTTATTCTAGTATGTTTAGGGCGTGGTCTTATTTGAAGTCAGGGAGAACTAATACCTATATAAACCTGTTCAGTACTGTATAAAGCAGGCTCATTTACATGACCCATATATTAAAAGCATGCTACTTGAACAAAAGTTTCATTAATGACATTCATTTGTTTCCTAGTGTGAATATATGATTCTTGCTGTTAATATAGAGAAAATTTTGCTAAATCAAATCTTAAGATATAATTAAATGGGAAGTATGATGTTTAGCTTCACTGCAACTCACTATTATTATTATGATGATGCATTTATATGACACTTTATATTTACCATGTGTAAGATAAATGACCTCATTAACTCTCCTACTCAGTTTGGGGAGTCAGGCTGAGCACATAACTCTATTGTTCAATTAACCAAGTGAAAAGCTTACAAACCTTCATAAGAACTTTTTTCGCCCTAACCGGTTTGGCTTAGTGGCTAGAGCATTGGCCTGCGGACTGAAGGGTCCCAGTTTCGATTCTGGTTAAGGGCATGTACCTTGGTTGCGGGCACATCCCCAGTAGGAGGTCTGCAGGAGGCAGCTGATCGATGTTTCTCTCTCATCGATGTTTCTAACTCACTGTTCCTCTCCCATCCTTTCTGTAAAAATCAATAAAATATATTTTTTAAAAAGAATTTTTCTTCATAGTAGCTACTATTTGCATGGCACTAGTAGTTCCCAGCTAGTGTTTACACAGCTCTTCAAAACATTTCAGTGAATAAAGATCATGGTGCTAGAAATTATATATATATATATATATATATATATATATATATATATATATATATATATAATATATATAATTTTATCCTCACCCAAGGATATGTTTTATCGATTTTAGGAAGAGAGGGAGGGAGAGAGAAGGGGGAGGGGGGAGAGAGAGAAAAGTGAGATAACCATTGATCAGATGCTTTCCGCACACGCCTTGACCAGGACCAGGGATCAAACCTGCAACCTGGGTATGTGCCCTTGACCAGGAATTGAACCCTCGACCCTTCAGTGTACGGATGACGCTCCAACCAACTGAGTCACCTAGCCAGGGCTATCTAATACAATATTTTAAAATGTCTTCCTTGTGTTTATTGCAATGAGCTTGTGAAGGTAAAGGGAGACAAACATGATGAGGTTGAAGATAATTGATTTTGAGATAGAACAGCTGATTATTTAGGAAAAGCAATTACTCAGCATCAGGAAAGTCACAGAGCTTTCCTCCTCTTTGCTGTCTCCTTGCCCCACTCACACACAAACAAACATGTTCTAGAACTTCCAATCCTAATCTCTAAGGAGTCTGAATCTATAGTATCAAAATCAAAACAAAACCCAGAACTAAGCCTATGTTCGCATCATACAATAATTGGCCTATCTTATTTTTCAAAGTTCATTTTTGAAGTTTCTAACACAACTAAAAAACACTCCCATTAGATAATCTTTTTCTTAAAAACATACAAAATATACATAAGCTTAAATAATCAGATAATCTCTTTGTATGACAAATTTCCCTTAGTAGATGATATTGCAGTGAGCAAACTGTCATTTTCAAAATGCCAGAAGCTATCTTCTACATAACAAGCCTAAAAGGCAAGGGGTCAAAAACTCTTGCCCCTTAACTTTGAAACTTCAATGGGAAACTGTGAAATTAACTGAAATAGTAAAATTAAAAATGCTCTAAATTCTTCTGTCCCTTTGCAACTGCTCAATCCCAGAATCCAGCATTAATTTCTAGATTATTGGTTAGAAATAGAGTACATTGTGCTACCAGTGAGTTTTCAAAGGGATTATGTAAAGTAAAAGAGTAAAAACTTTTCTGTGAATGCCATATTATCTTAGTAGTCTTAGAAATAAAAATATAATGGATATTGAAGAATATGAGAAAAAGAAAATTAATAGGTATCCTTAGCTAGAATAAGTCTTCCTTGTCTTATGTTAAATGAAGCCCTCAACCATAGGCCCTAAGGTCTCCAATAAAGGGATATTTTGTCTCATAACTGAGTATGCAACATTTGATAGGTCATTAAAAATAATCTTAAGTTATATTGCCTTACTAGTTTTTAAAATATATTTTTATTGATTTCAGAGAGGGAGGGATAGGGCGAGAGAGATAGAAACATAAATAATGAGAATCATTGATCAGCTGCCTCCTGCACACCCCATACGGGGGATCAAGCCCACACCCTAGTTGGATGCTCAACCACTGAGCCACTACAGCCAGGCACTGCCTTATTATTTAACTTTTTATTGTGTCTTCCTGGTGGTTTAGGTGTCACCTTGGAAGGCACTATCATCTTTTCAGTGCTTATAGTTTACAAGCTTACTTTGACTTGACCCGAATGTAGCCACAAATGTGGAGCACATTGAGGTCTCCTGTTGGCAACAGGAATTTAGAGAGTCCCACAAGTAATTTAGAAAGAATTTTCTCAATGGTGGTTTGTGGTGGCAAACACATGATCACTTTCCATGTTGTATTTTATGGTTATTTCACACAAAAATATGAGGAGAGTAAAAGAGAAGCATATTTGGCATGAAAATTGCTGATGACATGAGACAATATTTAAAAAATTAACGCTAATCTAATTCCCTTAGATTTCTTTGGAAGATTCCTGTTTGAATTCTTGATGAGTTTTCTCTGTTTCTTTAACCTTCCATTCAGCCAACTTTTATTACAAAGATGGGAGAGTCTAATCCAAATACTTACTGGTTTTAAACACACCATGGGAATAAATACAGAATAATATAACTATTACTCCTCCTCTTAAAATGTTCTTGACTACTAAGGATACAATAAATTATCAGAAACATTTATAACCATCCCATCTTCCCCCCTGTATTGAACATAAAGTTTTTATTTAAAATCACGATTATGACAAGGGAGGTAGAATTTGTCTGATCCCCAGATTTCTCACCAAACATATGGGCAGTCTTTCATGAAGATACTCTGTTAATCTGTTATATTGATTTCAGAATGAGAAGTCCAAATATGAGTAAAAGGTGAGTTTTGGAAGCAGCATTGTTCTTCTCTGAAGTTACTTATGATCTTACAAACCACCCTAAGATTAAATTACCTGGTGACATATTAAGTGATCTGAAGCACATGTGCAAGAATTTTAGCTGCACACTTATTTAAATACGTAATTTAACAGAATATGTTTGGTAAAAAATATTGACATTACACTATAATGTCAACGTTAGGTAGACTAAAGAAAATAAGCTCGTTTAAACATGAGTCTATTAGATATATAAAATAGTACTCTCAAAAGCACACAGACAACAATATCTAATAATCCTCTCTGTACCTGTTTTCCAGGAGCACTTTTGAAAAGCTAGTTTTCAAAATCATAATTTCAACTTTAAATTGATGTTTAGAGAAGAATATCATGTTATCATTCAACACAATGAAGCTTTTACTGCCTCAGAGTGATCTGATCATTCTACAGTGTACCCTCTGGCAAGAGTCTTGATTTACCCAATATATAAAATATGGATAATGCCTAGTTTGTTCAAAGATATAAAGCTGTAAAAATAATTTCATGAAGCCATTTCTAATATTACAAATACTTATGCTTGATATTATAGAAAATAATTAATATAACCTTATAGAGGAGACAAATTATTCACAAAAATGTCCATATCTATAAGCTCTCTTATTCATTATTCACTATGTGCCAGACATATAATGGAAGATTTCTGGAGACCAACATATAAATAAAACATAGTCCTTATCAAGAAGTTCACAATCTTCTATGAAAAACTCATAACAAAGATTGCTATCCAGTTGCTTACCTAAATTATTTTCTCCATACATTAAGGGCTTTTTGAGTGTTCTCAGAAAATACACAGCTCACAAGAGTAACCTGAGAGGAGGAAGTCATTGGATAGATGCCAAGATGTGCTTAGTTCAAAATATGTTATTTATCATAGCTAAGCAAATTAGAATGTGGCTGGGAAAGTAAAGATATGAAATGATAGACAAGGCACCTGTCAGAGTCCCTACCGCAGATACGGTTCTCAGTGTAAGGGGACAATTGTAGAAAACTACACTATTGGTTGAAACAAAACAGAGGATCAAGAACAACCTAAGATTTTTCCTCAACTTCAAATTTGCCATTATTAGGGCTTTGCAAATAATCTAAAAACTCAAGTTCCAGAGATATAAAATTCTTTTTAAAACATAGTTAAATATTCATTAGTATTATTTTTTCATTTGTTTCCACAAAAAAAAAAAATTAGTCCTCCAGAAATAAAATTCTCTTAACAGCTTAAAATGAAACCTGCATACCCTGCTGCTGTGGCTCAGTGGTTGACAATCAATAGTCACAGTTTGATTCCTGGTCAGGGCATATATGCCCAGGTTGTGGCTCAGTCCCCAATGGGCATGCAGGAGGCAGCCAATCAATGATTTTCCTCTCATCATTGATGTTTCTATCTCTCTCTCCCTCTCCCTTCCTCTCTAAAATCAATAAAAAGTGTATTTTTTAAAACGTGAAACCTTCAGGCAACTAAATACACCAACTTATCAGAAATTTTACAATTGTGCACCTAAATTACAGATGTTATAATTCCTAATGCATTACTTCCCAGGAGGCTGCTCAAGGAGATTAAAAAAAGAAAAAATGTGATTTTTACTGAATATTAGTCTGATAAAAACACATAAAATTTTACAAAATAATCTTATATGAAGAAAGAAATGTTCTGCTCTAATAATGTTAATTTATTTGTATGCTTATCTCCAACATTTTTCAGTAGTCAATGCTGACATTGAAGTTATTATGATATGTATTTTTTAATTATTTTGCAAAGCAGACACATATTTTTAGCTCGACCAAGATTTTAGTATCCTTAGTTGGGAAAACTATTAGGGGTCAACACTATTTTATGAAGGAAAGAAATCCTTAACTATATCTTGGAAAAAATCCACAATATACCATTAATCTAGATCCTGAATTGAAACATTGAACATTTTATCACATATGTTATTGATTTCATCATAAAAAATCTCACAGCATTCTTTCCAGGAGCAATTAGAAGTCCACTGGAAAAACACTGTCATTTGTAAAAGGGACATTTTTGGAAATTGTTAAGATTTTATAAATTTTGAAATAATGCAAAAATCTGAAAACATAAATTACATACATATATCTAGAGACATACTTGGATAATTGCAAGAAATTTTAGTGTGCTAAATAAATGTTCCAGCAATGCAGAATACAATCTATAATAATGAAAGGGTAATATGTTAATTAGACCGGACATCATTCCAGATGTCCTTCCTGATGAAGCAGGGCAGGAGGCAAGCCAGCCTGGGTCCCAGGTGCCTGCTGGCGGCCAGATGAGGGAAGCCCGGGTCACGGGTGTTGGAGGGAAGCCGTTGCCGGCAGCCGAGGGAAGGAAGGCCTACTCTTGCGCAAATTTTCATGCATCAGGCCTCTAGTTCATTTAATAAGATGAAAAATCTCCCAAAGTAGCATGTATAATACAAATAATTGTGATTTTATTTCATGATAAAAAAATAGAGCAAATACTGCAAGAGAGATATATTGAATTGGGTCAAAACTGACAGAAAAAAAAAACTATATTTTTTATGAAAATAATTTCAAGTAGTAAATTCTTAAATATAAAAATTAATAACCTTACTGACTACATTATTCCCTATCTGTGTATTTCTCATAAATCATCTTGAGTTGGCTATGATTTCTAAAGTGACTAATTTGGAAGATTGCTTAAAAGGAGTGAAAAAGGGATGAAAACAAATTTAAAATGACTGGGATATATTACATTTATGAAAAAACAAAATAGACGAGGTAAGCAAGCATATAAAATTATGGGAAACAGTATGTTCTTATGATCTGTCTGTATATTTTTTGTTGGACATTTCTACCCTAAAACTGTCCAATAAATATTTAGTTGTTGAATAAAATGAACAGGGCTTGGAACACATATGGAGTTTATCTTGGGTGTTCATAATAAAAACACTTCTATGTAAAATGCTTGGATTTCATCATATGGAAATTGCTAATAAATGGAAGCCAAGAAAAAAAATAAAATGAATTCTTCCTTAGGCTTTCAAGAGTGAAGGAAAAGAAACAATTTCATTAATTATCCTCTTCTTTTTTAAAAGATCATTGTGATCTTGCCAAGGAAAAGGTAGGTGGAACAATTCCAAAATCTGAGACAGAAAGAACTAATGATATTCCTTGTTAAAACTTTCATTTAAAAATGTAGTAAAATTTGATTGCTAATTATAATTATGTTTTGACACAAAATGGCATTTCCCCCTAGTGTTTTGCTTGGTCATACCATTATTTGCTTATTTTTTTCATAGGTAGAAAAATGACTAAGCTTTAGACATAAGATGTTGCAAACTGTACAAAAGAATAAAGTGTTCTCATTATGGTTATTTTTCTCCTTGTTTTTCTTTTGAATGGTAACACCCACTCTCACAATATTTTCGTTTGTCAAATTATAACTAAATATTTTGATGAAATTTCAATGTCTTCTGAAATTTCACCCTGATTAAAGTCAGGCTGACACTAACAAAAAACTTAACTTGAGGCTACAACGAATGGAAAGTTGCTGGCCAAGCAGGCTTCTGTTTTTCTTTGTTACTTATGCATAGACAACTGAAGCTGCAATTTTCTTTAAAAAAAAAAAAAAGGCTCTGACCGGTTTGGCTTAGTGGATAGAGCGTCGGCCTGCGGACTCAAGGGTCCCGGGTTTGATTCCAGTCAAGGGCATGTACCTTGGTTGCGGGCACATCCCCAGCGGGGAGTGTGCAGGAGGCAGTTGATCGATGTTTCTCTCTCATTGATGTTTCTAACTCCCTAGCCCTCTCCCTTCCTCTCAGGGAGGTTATGAGTCTTTCCCAAGCCACACAGCTAATAATTGACAGAAGAAAGAAACAAATTTTGGTCACAATGAATGTCATGTTTTCAGTTTCTGCCGGGAGCCGGTCCATGCTTGCTGTTTCAAGGGACCTGGCATATATGGCATACTGTTCTTAATATGTTTGCTCACCTTCTTGGCACTATGTGTTTTAACCAAGGTCTCTAAGAAAGGTTGTTTCCCCAGGTAGGGATTTTCCCCTGAAGTTAGGGAGGGAATAAAACCTCTTAACTAAGTGCCAGGTGGGAAATTAATCACTTTAACTACGAACAATCATGCTTAAGCTACATAATCTTTACTCCCTGGAATGGAGATAGAAACGCCCTAACCTTTGGAATAGAGATTGATAGGATTGGAATCAATTGGTATAAATACAGATGTAACAAGACAGAACTTAGAACACAGAACCTACACAGAACCTAGAGACAGAAGAACTTCGCTGGAGAGAACATGGCAAAAGATCCTGGACAGAAACTGGAGACAGAACCTAGAGACAGAACCTAGCAAGAGAACATGGCAAAAGATTCTGGACAGAAACTGGCCACAGAACCTAGAGACAGAACCTAGCGAGAGAACCTGGTAGGAGAACCTGGACAGAACCTGGCTGGAAAACCTAGCGAGAGAACATGGCAACAGAACCTGGCAACAGAACTTGGCAGGAGAAGATGGATAGAACCTGGATGGAGAACCTAGAGAGGGAACATGGCTACAGAACCTGGCTGGAGGACCTAGCAAGAGAACATGGACACAGAACTTGGCTGGAGATCCTAACCAGAACTTGGCTAGAGATCCTGGCTAGGCTGCTGATCAACTGAACACTGTCTCCATGTCATTCCTTCTTCACCGACTCCGTCCACACCTTTGGGGACCCCTGGACCTGCTGGGGTTGGACCCCATCAAGTTTCCCTGAATGCTTTGTATACTTCCTTTATCCCCTTGCATATCACTTCTCTCTGTCAGTCCTTTTCACTTACGTTTTTCATTCCTCCCTTTACCTCTATATCTTACCTAACAACCATAAAACACCAAAACATGTATTCTGCCTTATCTGGCATATATAGTAAAATTTTTATATTCTTACTTTTAATTTTAAAGATTAAGAAATATTGTACTATTTATCTGTAAAAACAACATGTTGCTTTCTACTTACGTGATCTCTGATAGCAAGAAGTGTCTCTCCTACCTATGAACTCCTTTTAGCCCTTTCACTCAGCTCCATTCACATGGTTCTTTTCATATTCTCCCTTGTATTATATTATGTTTATGCTCCAAAGGCCTAGCACAGTGCTTTGTACATAGTAGCCACTCAAGAAATATTTGTTGAATAAGTTTTAAGTAAGCCATTGACTTAAAAAAAAAAAAAGACTCTCAGAAACTTTAATGAAGTCTCCTTTCAGTTGCATTCATATCTCTAAAAAGCCAAATGCTATCATATTGATGATAATTACAGGGAACAATTATTGCCAATCAATTCTTCCTCCAAGATCAAATATTTCAGCTTAACAACATGAAAATGTATGTTGACATTTTCTTTCTCTTTACGCTGTAATAAGGGAGATGCTAAAATGAGTCAAAAGACCAGGCCAAATGATACAATTTAAAAAATCACAGTCCAGTTACCTGAACTAATTTTTCTGTATTAAAATTAGAATTGTCTACTTTTTAAAAAACACTTTCTGGTTGACCTACACATTTTGAACTCATGAAGAATCTTTTCACCAGAGGAGATCTAAACACTTTAAACTCATTTTTGCAATCATTCTCATGAAAGAATTAAACAGGCTTGGGAATTCAATTAAGAGATTTTAAACATGACAGCACAAAGATACTCCATACATTTATGGGTCATTCCTGGACCTTTTCCACAAACTCCTACCGCCCCTACAGTTGCAATTAGTGTACACCTGGAGTCCTCCAGTTCTTTCCCTCCAGCTAGTTTCCAACTACTTCATCTACGCACCTGCAACACCAGGCTTCCCTGCTCTCAGCAGGAAAAGGGATCAGAAAGCAACCCATCAAGCTCAGAGACCTGTTTTCTAAGCTGACATTCTAGGACTCTGCAGCCTTACTTCTGCTGAGTATTGGAGTCAGGCTGCTCCCATCCACTTCTACTTCTCTTTTCCAAGGGTCAAAAACCTGATTGGCTCCTGACAATGAATGCTTTCAACTCTTTAACTCCACCTGATTTTCCCAGCTTGAAGGATTTCAATGGATTTTCTCATTTGTACAGATTGGCACTACAGATCCATTAGCTCTGTAGGCACATTTGATTTCTTGGTTCTCAAACACTTGACAAGCTCTTGACCTCTGGCATCACATGGGACATAAAGTTCTGGTTTGCCACTCTGTCCAACTCTTCCTCTTCCAGCTTCTGCTTGTCTAACAATACCATAATACTGCCTGTAGAACCAGCAACGGGAACCAAAGTTCTTAATTTCTGGCTTATTTCTTCTTACATGAAAGGGACAAATACTGAAAAAACCTATAGTCTCTCCTTCTGAAGGAATTATTTCTCTGTGAAAATAAAGACAATAACCTAGAAGAAATGTAATATTTCTCTCTTAGGGAAGATTCAGACTTCCTTTAGCAAGAAAATAAAGCCTCAACATTATTCTGTTGTACTCTATGTCTTAAGGTTTCAAAAATTCCAAGCTAGTAGTGATATTAGTTTTTCTTAACAAGTTGTAGTCATCTTGGACAAATTCCCATTTTATAAAACAACCTATTTATTTGTACTAATATATTGGGAAGTAATTTGTTTTAAACATGTAAAAATACCAAACTGAATCCAAACTATATATCTATCAATGTAGATAATTGCAATAAAATTTCTTAAGATAGAACCTGGAATACAGTAAAAGTTCAGTAAATATTTGTTCAAACAAGAGATCACTGGAGTTTCTCAATCTAGTTGAGATTTTTGTCAAGAATTTATACAGAATTAAGGAGGATGTAAGATAAAGGAAATAAAAGAGAAACTTTAAATAATTGTTCAAAAACTTGCCTTGTTAAAGATACAGAGCTAACAAAGAATCAAAGAGAAATATGATAAACATGGAAGCTTTAGTTTTATACAGGAATTCTTTGTAATTAACATTTCTCATCAGTCTGCGACAAAGCAAAGTAAACCTAATTTCAATATTAAGTAGGCTACATCACCACTATTGTTTTGTCCCTTCTGACATTCAGTATCAGGAATTTGCAAATGTGATTTCTATGTTAGCGCAGTCCTGTATATAAGATGGAAGAACATATTCCCATTTCTAGATTACACATATTTGTTTGCCATTGATTTGCATATAGTTAGTATTTTATTTTATTTATTGATTAAGGTATTACGTATGTATCTTTATCCCCCATTTGCCCCCCCACTCCCACCCCCCACTCATGCCCTCACCCCCTGGTGTCTGTGTCCATTGGTTATGCTTATATGCATGCATACAAGTCCTTTGGTTGAACTTCTCCCTTACCCCCAACCTATGTAAAAATTTCCAAGGGAACCAAAGAAGAAAGTGTTCTAACATATCTTTTAAAGAATCTTTCTCACTGTGTGACCTGTTCTACAAGATACTCAATCAATTTTAGCCTCAATTTCCTCTTCCATACATGGAGTTAATAATAGTGCCAATCTCATAGAGTTAGTATGAGGATTGTTTATTATTGTTATGAATATTATTGTGATTGAGGGTTAGAGTGAAGAAATAAAATGGAGTCACTATTGTCAAGCTGTTAAATTACTAAAATCAAGTACATTGGGACATGAGGAAATGATTCTATTCTTATTTTAACTAGCTTGGGAACTTTTGAATTTTCCAGTCCTGTGTCAATGCCTGGATATGCATCAAACCTACATATAACCCTCTGATTACATCCTGAAGGACTAAGGAAATAATGTATCCTGACATTCATTATCCAGACCACTGGTCCTAGAGGATTGCCATCTCCCACCGATCCAGAGCCTAAGGATACAGGACTGATACTTCTCAAGAATGTGCTTTTTACTATACGAACTCTTAGCTTTTCTTTCTCTGTTGGAACACTCTGGGTATTGCCTAGTTGTGTTTTTGGTTTGCAAACCCTTAAGACTCTTGAATAAATATCATTTATTTCTAGACAAAGCCTCCAGGCTCTTTTTTTTAATCCTCACCTGGGGATATTTTGTCCATTGATTTTCAAAGAGAATGGAAAGGAGAGGGGCAGGAGAGAGAGAGAAAAAGAGAGGAGAGAAACATCGATGTGAGAGACACATCAATTGGTTGCCTCCCCCCCACACACGCCCTTACTGGGGGCCAAGGATCAAACCCGCAATCCAGGTATGTGCCCTTCACCAAGAATCGAACCCTCAACCCTTCAGTGCTCAAGCCAACACTCTAACCACTAAGCACACTGGCCATAGCGCCAGGCTCTTTTCTAATGCATTCAACATGATGATAAAATAAAAAGTGTTACCTATTGAATAGATACCTGTTTAACGAGCAAACTCCTGTTCATATATAGGATGCAGTGTAGGGTGTTGGTCGTGTTTTTCAATATACAATAAATTTATTAAATAATTCTTTACATTTTTCTGGTATTGTGTTAATGTTTTCATTACAGAAAATTAATCAAATAATGCATTGAATGCTTCTTGTATTAACTGAGTTCTATTTTTATGATGTTTATCTCAAACTAACCACAAAATAATACACAAGAGAGCACTTGCTCTATTATCCAAGAATCAATAATTGACTATTTAGTTGCTAATTTACTCAATATGGAGTAAAGGAATGCTTTATGATTCATCTATTTTTGTTTGTGACTAATTTCCTATATCGTAGTCTTTTAAAGTTTTTTCATCATATCCTATTTTTATATAGAACTAGCTTTGTTAGATTTGAAACATTTTTTTCTTGGATCAGATGAAAATGATTTAGAAAAAAACATCCTGAAGCAGATGGAAAACAGTCAGACAGTCAAAATCACGTAGTGCTAGTTTTAGTATCTTTTCGGTATATTCTGGAGGGGACAAGAAAAAGGGAAAGGGAAGCTCTCATGTGTTGAACACCAGGCACTATGCTAGGAATGTCCACATGTTAAGAATATTTAATTCTTGCCCTCAATTTTTAAAGGAATAAATGGCTACATTGCAAATGGGAAATTCTTAACCAGATTAACATTTGCATCTCAGAAGAATCAAGAATCATCATGATCATCTTTAGTACTCTGAAGAAAAACGCTGTCTTTCCAGGGCACTGCTAAGATATGTTGGCCAAAATAATTCCTCACCCAGGAAACAGACTTCTCAGATAGTGATAGACATCACAGATGCTTCAGTGGGAAATTGCAAATCGGTGACGTATATGCTATGATGGAGGTACATTCAAGGTGTTATGAAATCCAAAAGGAAACACAACTCATTGAGGCACAAGAATTTTAAAAAGCTTTCTTATAGTCAGTGAGTTTTGAGAGATAAATAAGAATTGGTTAGAAGAAGAAACTTAAGATGGGGGCGAGGAGTGTTATCTGAAAATCTGGTTCTTTTTTTTCTTCTGCTCTTTTAGCATTGAATCTTTTCATATAATAGGTAGATCTAAAGATAAAATTCTCATTCACACTTTTCTGACTAGAAATAAAAATCTGCTAAAATTGAGATTCTCTTCATCTATTTAATATTCAATTTTCCTATTTCAGTGAGTGATAAAATAGTTTTTTTCACCCTAGTTTGTTTGCTCAGCGAATAGAGCATCAACCTGGGGACTGAAGGGTTTTGGGTTCGATTCTGGTCAAGGGCACATTCCTGGGTTGTGGGCTCAATGCCCCCATCTTAAGTTTCTTCTTCTAACTAATTCTTATTTATCTCTCAAATGCCCAATAGAGGGTGTGCAGGAGGCAGCCAATCAATGATTCTCTCTTATCATTGATGTTTCTATCTCTCTCTCCTCCCTTTCTGTCTGAAATCAATAAAAATATGTTTTAAAAAAATTTTTTAAATGAAATAAAAGAGCCCTCCCCCAATTTGTCATTAGTATTTTATTCTTTGAAGAATGATCCTGAAACATTAGACTAAGTCAGGCTGAAAGGTCAAGTTTCAAATAGTTTTATAAGGATACTAGAGGCCTGGTGCACAGATTCGTGCACGGCCTCCCCTGTGCCCTCTCCAAATCTGGGACCACTCAGGGGATGTCTGACTGCTGGTTTCAGCCCGATCCCTGCAGGCCAGGCTGAGGGACCCCACTGGTGCATGAATCCATGCACCAGGCCTCTAGTATGCATATAAGATCTTTGATTAATCTCTTCCCGCCCTCCCCCTTCCCTCTGAGAGTCATCAGTCTGTTCCATGTTTCCATGCCTAAGCATTGAGGGTCTGCCCCCAGGTGGTCAGTGTGTGTCATAACTACCAGTAGAATGGTCGAATGGTTGCTTAGGCAGTTATTACATATTTATGTTATCAAATATGTAATAACTGTTCACTCTACAAAATGTTGATCACAGAACTTATCATACACCTAGTTGGCAATGTTAGGTCTGATCAAATAATTGAATCGATACCCCCTCCCCTGAGAACTAACGTTTAGGCCACTTCACAGTGGACATTCCCTTTCACTTAGACCACATTCCACTTGCTAAGACCATTATCTCTCCCCTCCAGGCTTTCCCAGAATCTGGACCTGCAGAGAGAATTCTCCACCAAGAAAAAGGCCGCCTAGAGTCCTTTAAAAACCTCTGACTCCCCATCTTTGGGGGCTGGCACCATTTTAGGCTCAGCCCATCTGGGTATCCAGAGAACCTAATAAATTCATTATCTTCACCCTTTTTGGCCTCGTGTGTTCCTCCTTCGGCGACCCTAACAGGCAGTAGCACCTAGGCTTTCCAAATACTAGTAGCCAGTCATCATTGTTCTCTTGTCTGCACAGACTTCTCATTAGCTGCTTTCTGCTTTTGTTGCATGATCTCAGAGGCCTGTTTTTGTTTGTTTGTTTGTTTGTTTGTTTGTTTGTGTGTTTGTTGGGGGGGGGGAGTAGTCAAGCTGTCCTCTTTTCTTTTTCTCTTGTTAATTTCCTGGGATTTCTTCACGTTTTGTTTTGTTTTTTTTTTTCTAGCTGGCAAGTTCTCACTGATTTCCATCTGAGGGCAGACACCCTTTCAGGTTGGACCTGAGCCAAGAGTCCCTCTCTCTCTGATAAAATAGTTTTCTAATCCCAGGTAGCAACAGCTGAATTAAATGTGCTACTTATTAAACCTGACTTTTTTATTATGCCACTGTACATTATGTATATTTATCATTAATTGGTATTCATAATTGATTTTCTAGCCAGCTGTGTGCTGTAGCCAATTATTTCAACATTGATATAGCACTTTCCTCAGATGTTAATGTGAATTTTACTTCCAGATTTAAAAATAATAGTGTTGTACTTTATGAAATAATTGTAACAGGGTTTAACATTTAGAGCAATCCTACAGATATCTTTACTGAAGATCAAATGGAAGAGACTGATACATTAAAAACTGACAGAGAATGGAACTGATATTTATAAAGGAATGAAAATAAAATATATTTTGTATTAAGAGACTATAAAGTTAAAAATCTTCAATGTACTTTATATTTATATATGAATTGTATCTCATTACTCAATTATTTAAAAACAGTATCTTTCAAAACTTAAATTACTCTGAAATTATACTGCTAAACCTTATAGATTAAACCATGTTTATTTTGAGGTTAAGCAAACATAATTTTAATTGTTCCCATAAAATTCAATAAAGTAAAAACAGATTTAAGTATGTGCCTATCGTCTTGTAAAGGAATTATAAATATTTTAAATAAATGATACAATCAAAGTTGTGACATTTTATAAGCATTGTATTACTAATTGCTAAGGTACAAGATAAGTTGAGGTGATTTCAAAAAACATCAAAATGAAGAAAAATGTACAAAATGTATTGTGAAAGCACAAATACAATTGTGCCCACACACCAGCACTATACCTAGTTTTATTCTGAACAATTGAAGTTTTCAGAATATTGTTTTTCATCTGTTTTTTTTTTTCCATTTTATCTCTTCTAATACATGCCAAGTAACTGTTGTGCATAATGTTTTCCAAAGCAAGTCTTGAACTCTTAGTGGGAGCAAATATAACTGGTGTAAATGACAGAAATAACCTTTTATAATTCACAAAATCTCTTCTGAATCTCAGAATAATAAAGTCAATGCCATGAACTCCACCATGGCTATAATTTTCAAAATGCTTTTTTTAATAAATGACTTTACATACAAATTGTGTTTATTCTAAGAAAAGTTTCATCTACATAAGTCACATCAAATGAGCCTGCAACCAGGGCATGTGCCCTGTCCAGGAATTGAACCATGACCTCCTGGTTCATAGGTCCATGCGCAACCACTGAGCCATGCCAGCTACGCTCTCACTCTTCTTTAAAAATAAAATAAAAGCTCATGAGGCTTTAAAATTTAATTTGTTTTGTTCTTATCTAAAACATATTATAAAGTAATTGCATAATGGCTATTCAGTTTATGTATTTTACAGTTATGTTCCTTGATACGTATCACAAGTCAGTTTTTAAAATCTCCTTTAAATATTACTTTAGAAAATGCTTTTACTTAAAAATATAAATATACTGGATGAAAGTAATATGGGTACATTTTCCCTTCCTTTCTACCTTAACCTACTTTTCAAATTAAATAAAACATTTTAAATTGTGAACACTTAAAAATTTACATCCTATATAATAAAGAGGTAATATGCAAATTAACCCTCATGCCCTCACAAAGATGGCCGCCTATGACCAAGCAAGCAGGGGCGTTAGTGAGGGAACGACCAAACAAGTGAACAAGCAGGATGTGTGGGGCAACCAGGCCAGCAGGGGGGGGGGGAGGTGCAGGTAGGGGTGACCAGGCCAGCAGGGAGGGGGGCAGCAGGGGGCAGTTAGGGGCAACCAGGTTGGCAGGGGGGGGGCAGTTAGGGGCAACCAGGCAGGCAGGCAGGTGAGCGATTAGGAGCCAGTGGTCTAGGATTGTGAGAGGGATGTCTGACTGCCGGTTTAGGCCTGATCCTCAGGGCCTAAACCGACAGTCAGACATCCCCCAAAGGGTCCCGGATTGGAGAGGGTGCAGGCTGGACTGAGGGCCCTCCCCTCCATGCACAAATTTCATGCACCAGGCTTCTAGCTTTAAAATAATTTACAAAATGTTATTTTAATTAGAACCATCCCTTCCTCCAATAGACTTGTGGCTTATTCAGAAATAAGTCCCTAAAACATTCTCACATTGAAACTTCAGCCTAAACTGAAGATGAATATTCTAGCAATAGTAAAGAGTTACCATGCAAATGCCTTTTCAAAGTAAGAGTAGAAAGTTGGTACATTCTGACTGGAGGAAAAACAATTTTAAAGTTTGTAGCATAAAAATGTCCCAATTTCTTGTTTCTCTTTCTATTTGCCCATTGAAGAAGAGCTCTGGGGAATGCAGAACCCATGGAGAATTATTTCTAGAACATGCTGTGAAGTAGAGCAGTTAAAAATTCTTCTTTCTGTTACAGAATTCTCATCCCCTAATCTGGCCAAAAGTTTTATATAGTAAAGTTATTTTAATATAATAAGCATTTCAATCATGCCTAAGAACAATAAGGTATTTAGAGTAAGTGATGAATGCTAACAGGTAGTTACTGAAATGCCTTTAATTTATATTTTTGATTTTTTAAAAGATTTGCTCTATATTAACTGCTGTTTATTGAAGGCTTGACATTGTTAAGTTTCATGAACTTGAATAGTAACATTTTTAACAGGGAAAATGTAGGGGCTACTTAGAAACACAATATGATCCTCTTTTTTTTTTTTTGCTTCTGTCAATCTAATTGGACTAGATTCTTTCTTGTTCTGAAGTCCTATGACTCTATGATAATCTACCGTCATAACCAGTCTCAGATAAATGTATGGCACTAGGAAGGTGTCTGAAAGGCAATCTGGGATTGACAATCCCCCTGGTGGTGGGTTCCTCTAATTTCAGTTTTATTTGGTTTTGGCATAGAATTCAACTTCTGAAAGCTGTATCAGCACATATAGACACACATAGTAATAATAAAAATTATGACAGTTCCAGTAGTAGCTAGTACTTAATTATATAATCAGTCCAATGATGTGTAACCAATCCAAAGGGATAGTTTTATTGAGTTTTTATGTTATTCATGATTGACAGATAAAGAACTTTGCTACATTGAACTCATGACTTTTGAAAATACTGAAGATGTGGTATATTAATATTAATATATTTCTTATCTGGTATATAGTCAAGATAATTTAACATTGTTCTTGTGGAAAAAAGAAAGAATATAAAAATGAATGTATAAGAATTAAAAAAAAAACCACTTTGCTCTTGTGTGATGAGAAGATTTAATTAGTCTAGGCCAGTGGTCGGCAAACTGTGGCTCGCGAGCCACATGCAGCTCTTTGGCCCCTTGAGTGTGGCTCTTCCACAAAATACCGACTTCTGCGCATGGGCCACAAAGTTTCAATTGCACTGTACATGCACACCCACACGTGGTATTTTGTGGAAGAGCATAAAGATGAGAAAAACTTCTAAAAATCTACACGAATAAAAGACAAAGATGCTAATTGACCATACCTTCACTATGCCCTAAGTCATTCCCACCAGCCAATCAGAGCGATTATATGCAAATTAACCCAACCAAGATGGCAGCCAGCAGCCATAGAGCTGGAGCAAGCAGTAGGCTTGGTTGCCCGGGCGATGGAGGAAGCCAAGCTTCCCGCCAGCCCTGAGCTGGCTGAGGCCTCTGCTAAAGGCAACAAAGTTTCAATTATAGAAGCTAAATAAATCCCAGATACCTGCTTCCAGCCAGCCTCCACTGGGAGTTTGGGTGTCTGGGGGTTGTGGCCAGCCTGCAAACAGCCATCAGCCCCTCATCCAGGACGGCCACACCCTCATGGGGTGAGGGTCCCCACTAGGGGTGCTTAGCCAGCCTGAAAACAGCCTTCAGCCCCTCACCCAGGCTGGCCAGGCACCCCAGCAGGACCCCCCACCCTGAAGGGGGTGTGGCCAGCCTGCAAACAGCCATCAGACCCTCACTCAAGCTGGCCAGGCACTCCTATATAATAAAAGGGTAATGTGCAAACTGACCCTAACAGCAGAACAACTGGGAATGACTGGTCACTATAACACACACTGACCACCAGGGGGGAGATGCTCAATGCAGGAGCTGCCCCCTGGTGGTCAGTGTGCTCCCACAGAGGGAGCGCTGCTCAGCCACAAGCCAGGCTGATGGCTGCCAGTACAGCGGTGGTGGTGGGAGTCTCTCCAGCCTCCTCAGCAGCGCTAAGGATGTCCAACTGCAGCTTAGGTCTGCTCCCCGCTGGCAAGTGGACATCCCGGGCTGCCAGAGGGATGTCTGACTGCCATCTTAGGCCTGATCCCCCAGGAAGCGGGCCTAAGCCAGCAGGTGGTCATCCTCCAAGGGGTCCCAGACTGCGAGAGGGCACAGGCCAGGCTGAGGGACAGCCCCCTCCCCCCGTCGAGTGCACAAATTTTTGTGCACCGGGCCTGTAGTTAAAATATAAGAAATTCATGTGTCCCGTATCCTACTTTTATTGCATGTATTTTCTTTGTTTCTTCTTTTGTGGCATTGCTAGCCATTCAAATGTGTATTTGAAGCCTCACATCTATGGAAAGGGAAATATGGTTTAACAGAAAGCAGACAGCCAGAGAGGAACATGTTTTGACAGTAGCAGGCTGTAATATATTCTAACAGTAGGAATAGTTGAAACTATATAAAGAAGAGAGCTGTCTGTCATGATTATCTCTAGAAATTAGGTTACTAAAATACCTGAGACTTTGCAGAAGAGTGCTTTTCATTTTAATCTGAAAGGTACACGACAAACCAGGTGATCACTTCATTCAAGTCCGAATGAAAGTTACTAATGAAACCTTCAACTTTTATTTTATTTCCCTCTCTTTGATGCTAGAGGCTAAAAAAAGAAAAAAAAAAACAAACAAAAAAACCCCCAAAAACAACTGCAGGTCATATTTGAGGCCCCTTTATCATTTTTTGTTTCTCACAGTGTTACTCTATATTAAATCTTGGTTGGCCATTAGCTAATTTAGTAAGTCATTCTCTCAAAGCATCAGTTTCCTCCTCTTTAAAATAGAGTTCTACCTCAAAGAGTTGTGGGAAACAGGAAATCCTGCAGGTGCATAGTAACTAGTAAGCATTCAATAGATCTTAATTATAATAATAACTAGGGGCCCAGTGCACAAATTTGTGCACCTTGAAAGGAACTGTAGGCTGCGAGGCTGCAGTATGCACAGGTGCAGGTCACGGCCCATCCTCCACACCCCTGCCTGGCCCCTCCCTCCACGGCCCCCGGTCCCCTGTCCCCTGTCTTCTGGCAGCCTTGCTCCCACTGCTGCTGCTCCCATGCACTGATGGTGCTGGCCCCGCTTGCACCTGCTGACGGCACAGAACGATTCGGCCCGGCACCAGCAGCGGGTGTGAGTGGTGGTTGTTGCCCCAATTGCCCTTCAGGAGCAGGAGGAGGTGGAGAAGTCCTCAGGGGAGATCAGGACTGGCGCTGGGCATTGGCAGTGGGTGCGAGTGGTCGCTCCAATGCCAGCAGCAGGTGCAAGCGCCGGATGGGACTGCGGAGCATGGGAGCAAAGAATTTTCAGTAACCACCAGAGGCTCCCCCCAATGACAGTGACTAGTGCCCTGCCTTGGTCTGGCACCCCTGCTCACCTGCTCCACCATCTCGCTGCAGCCGACACCTGCCATGTTCCAAGTATGCGCCCTGGTGGTCAGCGCACATCATAGCGACCAGCTGTTTGGTTGTTCCGGTTGTTCTGCGGTTCAGTCTATTTGCATATTAACCTTTTATCATATAGGATTATTAAGGCCAGAAGTGACCTAGGGGGTGACTTAATAGTGCTATCTAAATATAAACACTAATCTCACTTAGAATAAAATGATTATCCTCAATTTCCTTAGGGACAATGAAAAAGAGGATAACTTTTGGCACAATATATTTAACTTTGATATGAGAAAGATACTGAAAAGTATTCCATACTGAAGTGGGTTTCTGAATAGAGTAAAAACCTGATAATCAAATGAAATGAGGTTTCCATGTGGCTGTCACCAATATTAACCAGTACAATACACTACTTTCCCTTCTGACATCTAAATTAACTAAATGTCAAATATGGGCACCATGAGCTATGTGGAAGGATTTGTATCAGTAGAAGGCAATGGCAAGCTTTTTCTATGAAAAGTGTTGAGTTTGAGATTATGAAACTTTGGGACAAATAGGATATAGGGAGATACAATACTTTTGTTATTACCAAAGTTTGCTTTAAACAAAGAGTCTGCACATGTATTTTTGTATATAGTACTCCCTTAACTAAATGCTTTTAGTACTCACTAGAATACAACCTATCAACTAATCTTGTGAATAATTTCCTTCTGGAGACATTTTTCTTTAGCTTTCATTCTTGGCAAGATAAGAAACTTCTTGGGAATCAGAAGTGGTTTTAGATCTGGTAACTAAGTACTGCCTATTCAAAAATGACTACAATACCCTTTTTATTATTTGGTCATGTAATTCTGTTTATTTTTCTCATGATTCCAAATTTAAATAGATAAGTATTATAATATATTGTGCAAATGTAAAGCCAAATGAAGTAGGTATAGTTTGTAATTTACCAAGTGTATATCAGTATAATCAGATTCAAGAGTTATAAACTTAGTGTGTTATAAATTAGTAACCAAAGAAAATATTATTCTAGAACCTAATTTTACTGATTTGGAGATATCAGATTGTTAAGGAGGCTCAATGTCGCATGGTGGACAAAGCACTGAGCTAGGAGTGAAGATCTAGGTGCTAGCTTTGTAAACTTGGGCAAGCCTCAATCTTTTTAAAGCTCAATATCCTCTTCTATAAACATCTACTATGCATTAGTTACAAGCTGTTATGTTTAGAAATACGACTACAAGTATAAAATAGCCTCTACCTTTGCAAAGCGTACATTCTAGATGGGTGTTATTTCTCCCGGGATAATCTCTAAATTCACTTTTTAAGAAATTATTAGGGTGATACTGGTTAACCAAATTATATAGATTTCAGGTACACAATTCCACAACACATCATCTGTACACTGTGCTGTGTATTCACTACTCCAAGTCAAGTCTCCTTCCATCACCATTTATCCCCCAATTTCCTCCTTCACTTCTTTCCTCCCCGCACCCCCCGCCCAGCAATCCCCACAGTTGTCTGTGTCCATGACTGTGATTTCACTCATATGTGGAATCTAATGAGCAAAGTGATTTTACAGAAAAATAGAGAAAGACCCATAGACAGAGAGCAGGCTGACAGCTATTAGGGTATGGGGCGTGGGGGTTAGGTGGGACTAGGTAAGGAGGGTGTAGAGGAATTGAGAAAAACGAAAGAAGAAAATTCACATTCACTTTTAAAATTCTGCAATACTAATACTCTCTCAGATTGCCAAGGATAGCCAGCATAATGTGTAAGAAAAGAAAGGACATGTTACAACTGCACATAAATTATGGAATGAGGAAAAAGAAAAATATGCCCACAGAAGGGGCTCAATTAATAATTGTTCACATAATCACTTTACTAAGAATCAATGTGTTTCCAATTTATAGCTTAGCAGATATGTTTTCCCAACATTTTATGTTTCTGCCTTTTAAATATAATTATATTTTATTTTTTCTTTAGGAAACTTTTGTGGAAGTTTGAGATTGTTTTGTGGGTGAAAATAAGTGCTTCTAATTGTTAGATTACTTAGGCAGCAAGAACATTTTATTAACTAAGTTCATGGCTTTTCTAACTAGTTACATAATAAAAATGAAATGTTTTAAAGCTAACACTTTCAAAGTGATGCGTGGGTAGCTGAGAAACTAAATTTGGGTAGGAGAGATGAAAATGTCCATATCTTTTGAAATGTTGTTATCTAGAACCAAATATATAATCTTCCTAAAATCTATGGTACTTTAGTTTGCAAAGCACTTACACATTCATCCTCTTATTTGAACACCACAAGATCCAGATCACTAGAATTTGAAAAAGGAGGAAAAAAGCAAAGTAAATGCCACCTTTCCTATTTAGCAATTAGTATTAAGGCTCCATTCATTCCCCAGAAAGGTCTGGCTGAAATCTTTAATATTACTGCATGAGTAGGGCTTAGTTTTCTTGCTTTTATTCCCATTCTCACTACCAAATCATCGCTAGCATTTTGTGATTTTTGCCTGCTCTTTCTCCAGTTTATGTTAGGAACATGGAAGTAAGACTACAGGTGGGAAGGTCAATAGGAGTTGGGGGAGGGGGGGCGGGGCGAGGATGAGTTTGACCTTTTAGAATTAAGTCTGTTTTGCATCAGTCTTTATAAGTGTGTGTGTGTGTGTGTGTGTGTGTGCACGCGCGCACGCGTGCTCGTGCACATCCAAATATACAAAATATCTTCTCAGGCACATACTGTCTGATCAACCTTTAATATTTACTACATGTTAAAAAGAAAATCATTCTTCCCCTATTATATTCACAAGGTCTATTTACCTTGATTTATGCTAGAGTCTGAAAATAATTCAAGACACAGAAAAAAAGAGTAGAGAGTGGCTAGATCACCTGGTTCAAACGTAATTTTATATTATAAAATGGCATTGTGTCAAAGCACTACTGAATGTCCTTACATGTCATAGAAGATCCCCAGAAAACAGAAAAAAAATAAAAAAGAGTGCTTTAGGGCACCTATGTTTTAGCCATGACCTAGACCTATGACACGCGTGTCAGAGGTGACACTCGAACTCATTTTTTTTTGGTTGATTTCTCTTTGTTAAATGGCATTTAAATATATAAAATAAATATCAAAAATATAAGTCTTTGTTTTACCATGGTTGCAAATATCAAAAAATTTCTATATGTGACACGGCACCAGAGTTAAGTTAGGGTTTTTCAAAATGCTGACACGCCGAGCTCAAAAGGTTCGCCATCACTGGCCTAGACGTTTATCCTGATGATTCTGCAAGCCATATAAGGAAAAAGTGTTACAATTAGAAATGAACATAGCAATATTTTCATTTTCCCCTAATCTCAATACATAGGATTGAGTTTGCTTATGTACTGATTAATAAAGCAGAAAATAATTGCAAAAAATTAGCCTGTTTTTAATTATTATTCTTTTCTCCTATACTGACAAGTTCTCAAGATTGTTTACCCAACATAAAGGTCATTGTAGCTTATTAATGAGGTTATTACCTTCAGAGCTCTTCAGTTTTTAAAATCTTCAAATCATATGGTATTTTAAAATATAAGGCCTAATTTCGTCATTAAGATGCTGGTGCAAAAAAAATATATAGCATTTTAACTCTTTCCAGTGTACCTTTTCATTATGCCATGGTTAAAATACCAGTAACTAAAAAATAAAATAAAATAATAAAATAAAATAAAATAAAATACCAGTAACTACCTCATTGTTTTGTATGGCTGAACGTTTTCTTGTAGTTAAATGAGGTTTGACCTCCAAAGAGAAGACAAAAACAATCAACACTTCATTGAGATGTTATAACTGCTAGTTTCCCCAGATTATTTAAGTTTAAGTATCAGCTCATTAAAATAGCTCTGGGGAGATCCAAGATGGCAGTGGAGTAGGTTGAAATTACTACACTCAGGACCATACTGAAATTGCAACTAAAATACAGAACAATCAACCTGGATAAGCAACTAAAGACTAGCTGAACAGAAGGCTCATAACCAAGGATTTACAGGAGAAGCCACATTGAGACTGGCTGGAAGGGCAGAGACACAAAAAGGGCTGGCCCTACTCCCACCAGTGGGTGGCAGCTGAGATCCCAGAAAGATATCTCAGCTACAAAAGCTCCCTTCAGTGTGGGGTCTCAAACTTACACTGGGCTCCCCAGAACAGAGCACCAGAGCTGGGAAGAGGTGCCCACATAACACCTGACTGAAAATCAGTGGGGATCCTGTCTGCCAAGGGAAGATGGGAGTCTGCTAGAGACATAGGGGCACTCTTAAAGGGCAAACACACAACTTCTCATTCATAACCACTCGCCCTGGGCTCAGGTGGAAAGGGGGCAGAGCAGATTAGAGTCCTGTGAGGAGAGACACATTTTTGTGGCTCTTGGAAGAGAGCTGAAGGGACAGCCACCAGGATACTTGTGTTGAGTTTCTCTCCCACACCACAGATGCCAATTTTCATGGGTGGAGCACTCCTCTCCATATAGCATAAGCCTGGGAAAATGCAACAGTCCCAACCTCAGGACTCCCTGTTGCCCCACCTGTGGAGCTCAAACCCTGCTGAGCAGTCAGTCGCTCGGACCTGGGTGTAGAGGTCCAACTGTCTCAGGGGGCGTCAGTGACCAAGTTGTGTGGCTTTGGAGCAGGTGTCTTTCCCCTGACTTTCCATGAACCTGAAAGTCAGTGCCTCCCCTGCACAGGAGGTCCACAAGCCCCACCCTCCACGCCCCTAGCAGCCTCACCCTACCAACTCCCAATGGCCTAGCCCTGATGAGCTTGGGACCCTGGCAGCAACTGGAACAGACTGAGTTGTATAGCACCAGGATGGGGATCATTTATTTCTTTGTTCTCTTGACCAGTGCAGAGACCTCCCTTCACACAGCCAAATCTTGGGTCTCCTTGGGCCTGTTCAACTCTGCTGTCCTCACCCTAACGACCCTCTGTGATCCTGCCTCACATAAAGGTCTGTGAGTCTGCAAAGGGGAGCAGCTAGACTTGGTGTACCCTGGAACTTTTGTTGAGGGCCTGGCCTCATGCTCAACACTGGCACCAAGTTTGAAACTGTATCAATCTGATGAATACCGCTCACCCTACCTGGTGATTCACTGAAAACCTACCACATGTAACTCTAATTGGGTCAGAGGCTCTTTCAGGGATTGAGCCTAACAGGCGACCGGCTGGTGGAGGCAGGCCCAGGCAAATCTTGGGGTGCTTTGGGCCTTTTACTGACCCGATCCTGGGCTTGGTGCTGGTGGAAGCCAGCATTGGTGTGCAGGTTGGGCCTTCCCATGCACACCAAGGCCCAGCAGAAGCTGCCAGAAACTGTGGATCACTTTGTAGCTCCAAACAGGTTGCCCAAGGCCAGTCATAGGCAACATCTGACACTGGCCTGCACCAGAGTCCCTCCCAAAAGGCCCCAGAACCAACACACCCAGTGGCCAGCTTCAGACACCATCAGAGCAGGATCAAATTAGCTTCAAAAGTGGCACATCACCCTAACCGGTTTGGCTCAGTGGATAGAGCATCGGCCTGTGGACTGAAGGGTGGCAGGTTCAATTCTGGTCAAGGGCATGTACCTGGGTTGCGGGCACAACCCCAGTGGGGGGTGTGCAGGTGGCAGCTGATCGATGTTTCTCTCTCATCGATGTTTCTAACTCTCTATCCCTCTCCCTTTCTCTCTGTAAAAAATCAATGAAATATATATTTTTAAAAAGTGGCACATCTAAGGGGAGATCTTGGCAGGCACCAGTCCCTGCTAAGGCAAACTTTGCTCTGTGGGTTTAGAGGAGAGGGGGTTAGGAGGGCTGGATGATAAAGGTGAATGGAGTAAGCAAAAATACAAACAAAAACACCCATAGACACAGACAACATTATGGTGATTACCAGAGCAAAGGGGGTGTGTGTGGAAGTAGAGGAGGGTAAAAGGGGGATAAATGATGATGGAAAGAAACTTGACTTTGGATGGTAAACACGCAGAAGAGATGATATATTATAGAATTATACACTTGAAACCAATATAATTTTATTACCCAATATCACCCCAATAAATTCAATAAAAATTTAAAAAATATCTCTGAATCTGTTCCTTCCTTTCCACCTAGACCCATGGTCAGCAAACTGCGGCTCGTGAGCCACTTGCGACTCTTTGACCACTTGAGTGTGGCTCTTCCTAAGCCTTAGGAGTACCCTAATTAAGTTAATAACAATGTACCTACCTATATAGTTTGTTTAAAAAATTTGGCTCTCAAAAGAAATTTCAATCATTGTACTGTTGATATTTGGCTCTGTTGACTAATGAGTTTGCTGACCACTGACCTAGACCCTCCTCAACTTCTTTTCTAGATTATTCTAACAGTATCCACGTAGTTCTTGCTTCCAGACTCTTATTTACTCCAATTCTTTTCAACATTGACACCATAGCTTACTTCTTACAAGAGATATGATCATGTTATCCATCAGCTCAAAAAACCTATGTTGACCACAGAATAAAGTCCAAACTCTTAGCCTTTCACAAATTTCCCAAAGCCTACTTCTCATTTCCCCCTTTAATACTGGCTCTGCATACATGCAACAAATGCACACACATCCAACACTCATCAATATGTTTACTGAAAATGTCAGATCCTTTTAGGACTCTATGCCTTTATTCTTATAAAGAAAAAATCAAACACATTTGCTTGGGATTGAATTAGATTAAGGAGCTCAAACACTAAACTGAAGGAGGATTTTAAGTAAGAAAATTTCCCTCTTCTATCCTTTGAATGTCATACTCACCCAATCAGGTCACCCGTTATCTGACTAGTGTTTAGCTCAAAAGCAGATAATTCCAGAGCAGTCTTTTGATGGTTTTCAAAGGATTAAAAAAAATACTTTGTGCAGGGATCAATTACTTGTGGAGAGTGGCTACAGCGTTTGGACAGATTCAAGCTTGGGACTAATGAGAGGGCACGATCCTCTCTGGCAAAGCCACGTGCAAGTCCCAGCACAATTATAGCCAAAGGCTATAGTTCAGTGGTTCTCAACCTTGGCTGCACATTAGAATCACCTGGGAATCTTTTTAAAATCCTGATTTCTGGGCCTCATCCTCCGGAAATTCTGTTTCTTTGTTATGGGGTGGGGCCACAACATTAGTAACAAAGAAACAGAATTTTCAGAGGATGAGGCCCAGAAATCAGGATTTTAAAAAGATTCCCAGGTGATTCTAATGTGCAGCCAAGGTTGAGAACCACTGCTATAGTTGTAAGTTTGACCTTATGGTCTGAACCTGTAGTCCCATGTGGCTGAGTGATATGGGCTGTGGGAGGTGCAGCAAGTAAACAAAACTTGATCAGGTGCATGTAATTGAGTAGATTCAAAACTCGTGAGAATGTTGTAACCACGCCCTTACTTTGCCTCATGGAATCTGGCTATAAAATAAAGACTCGGTTTGCAGGCCCTGGCGCTGTCTCTCTATCAGAGAGGGCAGCAATTTGATGGAGCCCCAGCTTTACTCTCTTGTCTGTCTTTTCTAAATCCTTTACCGCCCCCTCTCAGGTTCACTCATGGCCTTGCCGGCTCGGCACAATTACTCTGATTTAAAAATAAAAAAACATGCAAGCAAGCAAGCAAAAAAACAGAGTATCGTAGATCTGCAGTAATAGAACAAATTACTTAGGCTCCTTTTGTCTTTTTGGAGACATGGTTTCCCACATACCTATTTAAAAACTTCCCTGAGTAATTCTTTTATCAATTAATAAATCTTTATGAAAAAGTCTATATTGCATTTCAAAAGTTGTTACTCCTGCATCACAATAAATTCTTTCTTTCCAAATGACTTCTTAGCAATGAACTTTCAAATATTCATAAAAATGGAAACATTTTGCAGCCTAAATGATCTTTTTATTTTCCTCTTCAAAAGTGGGTCTTTTCTTAGCCTCGGAAAGCTAAATTGGAACACATTTCTATTTTCAGCATGGAATAATGACTATGGACAATAGAAGGTGATTATATCATAAGATTACAGAGAATTCTGAATGTTGGAGTGGAAATCCTTTTGCTTAGTCATTTTACTATATTAGTCAATTTCATTTAGTTGTGTTTTTTTCTTCTATATAATGTATTAGGCATCCACAGACAAAGCTAATGATTTCAGGTGTATGATTTTCAGGTCAATATTTACTTCCTCAATATTATATATGTGTGTTAAAACACCCCTTAATAACTTAAAAAACCTCTCAGCATTACACTAATTCTTCATGGGAGTTGTGGGGGGCAACTGTTATTACTTTGGATTTTTGTTCAATGAAATGATCAAGATGTCAGGGCTTAAACTATTTCATATATATAAATATATATATATATATATATATATATATATATATATATATATATATATAGAGAGAGAGAGAGAGAGAGAGAGAGAGAGAGAGAGAGAAGGAGAAGGAGAAATAGAAACATCAATGATGAGAGAGAATCATTGATCAGCTGCCTCCTGCATAACCCCTACTGGATATTTAGCCTGCAACCCAGGCATGTGCCCTGACCAGAAATCAAACTGTGACCTCCTGGTTCATAGGTTGATGCTCAACAGACTTAAACTATTTATGGAAAGCTACAGAAATGGCTGCAGGTGATCACATATTATTTGATGAGATATTATTTCACTGTACTACAACAAACCCCAGGGAAAGAAAAGGAATAATGTAAATGCCTAAGGTCCCTAATTTGGAACTGTCAAGGAGATAACACAAAATAATCTTTCAACAAGCACATATTAGACTAAGTACAACACATTAAGATAAACATGAGATTGTGCCAATGGGTGGGTCCCTTTCTACTCTTGAGCCTATGAGTAGACATTGGTTACCTCTTTGGTATACATTGGAACTATTTCATTCATGTAAATGGCAGATTAGATCTTTGAATAAAAATCAAAACAGAAGACTAATGCATTTTAGAAGGATGTTTAAAGTTTAAAGAAAAAGATTTTACCAGAACTTCTATTGCCAGACTGTTCCAATGAACCAAAGTCAAGTTGTGTAGAAGTTATTTTGTCTAATATTTAAAACAATAAATATGGTTGCACCTACATCATATACATGCAACCTTTTAATCTCTAACCACAAGTGTATTAAATAATGCAGAACATTTGCTGCTGAATATGCAAGCTTATGTCATAATTATTCCACTAGATTATTTATAATGCACCTATGTTGAAGAAAATGTCAATGTAATATTTAAAAAGCCTCTAGCTTGTTTGTTTTGTAGACATAGTGTAGGCACAAAAGGCAGCAAATGACACAGTACCTCCTATATTTAGCTCTAATCAACTAACTATCGTTTCTTATTTCTTTGAAATTTAGATAAATGAGATTTTACATTCAGGGTCCATTGTACACAGAGCATGAAATTATAAACTAAGATCTAAAATTCACCTTCTTATATCACAGTAATGAATACAGTGTCAAGAAGACTGTCTGGTAGCGGCAGAGATTAAAGTAAAAAACAAAAACAAAAAACAAACAAACAAAAAAAAAAACACATGGGTTCAAGAAACTCCACTGCTTTTAATACACATTTGACATTATTAGGACCGATGCTCACTCATAACTTAATTGCCCAACTGTTGAGTAGGTATAATACTTTCCTGCATACTTAGATTAGTGGGAGGCTTAAGTAAAATAATAAACATTTTAGTTTTTTTAGATTACGATACTATGCAATATAAAGTTGTGCTGTTCATTTGACTTAAGGGAATTAATCAGCCTTTATTACATGCCACAAATATGTTGTTTCAAATTTTATATTTAGGATTTGGGAAAAAATAGGCAGAAACAGTGAGAAATCTGCCTGAAGTGGGGAAGCAGATAAGAAAAACAGGTGCCAGAAGACACATTTCTCCTTGCCAACTGCAGATTTAGAAAAAATGAAATAGTTCTTGAAAATACCTCATTTTTTTAAAGTCAGTAGGAGTTCAGTGGTTTCCCTAAAAAAAGTTTGTTATTTAACATGAAAAATGATAGCCCTGGGATTGTTTCAAATTCTAAATGTTGCTATAGAAACACAGCTTCAGACACTGGATAGAATGAACCATATGTCACTCATTATTTTTTTCTGATAAGGATTTTCTTAGGAGAAATATCCTGGAAAACTAGACTATGAAATAGCTGGAAAGATATGTAATGAAGCCTTTTGCTGGGCAGTGATTGCAGAGACTGAATCTTGTTGAACCGATAGGCACATCTGTTCATGTGTTAAAAGGTGCCCCTGAGGCACTGTCTTTGAAAAAAACCCAAGCACTGTTCTCTCTATTGTCCAGAATGAGCTGGAAGTTCAAAGACTCATCAAACATAGCCTTGAAGCAGCCAGTGGCAAATGTGCTTCCTTATTGGACTATATTATAATATAATATATTATTCATGTAAGTATTTTGAGTGATTTAGATAAAAATTTTAGTTATAGTATTTTTTGAGACACTTTTCTGTCTTTGTGGCAAATTTCTAATGTTTAAAATATTACTTCTTATTTCCACTGCTTATAAATAATATACATGCCCATCATATAAAATTTGAAAACAAAAAAGTTGTAAAAATCCCAGATGCCTTTAACACTCATATATAACTACTTTTAAACTCGTGTATGTTTTGAGGTTGATGAAATCAAATGTATATTTTTTAGCCCTATTTTCTACTTAATGTCAAGATTTTTCATTTAAAATGAAACCTCACAATGCCATATGATGCAGAGAGTTTATAATAAGATAGTGGGAGTCAAGAATATCAAGTGGCAAATGATGTCTTTTATCTTTTCTGAATTTATTCTCATGCCCTCCATTAAGGATGAAGATCCTGAGAAGGTACAGTGTCCACAATGCTTTTCTGAATTGATATAAAGAAAAAGTTAAATTGTAACAAACTTAGATTTCTTAACCTTATTTTCAAAATCTTGGTTTGTTTTTCTTAATGTATATATTGAATTTATCAATTTATATCTTTTCTATCAAATCCATTTAAAATAGTAATAGGAACATCTATATATATAAAAGCCTAAGCGACTGTCCAACTGGCAGGTAGCTATGATGCGCACTGGCCACCAGGGGGCAGATGCTCCAACTGATAGTTATGATGCACAGTGAACACCAGGGGACAGACACTCAACTCAGGAGCTGTCGAGCTGCGGTGACTTGGCAGCTGCGGTTCTTGGGTGATATACCCGGAACCAGAGAGGAGGGAGCCCGATTCCGGGGTGCGTCACCTGAGAACCACCCTCTTGCAATCCTGGACCCCTCGGGGGATGTTGGAGAGTCAGTTTTGGCCCGATCCGTGCAGGCCAGGCTGAGGGACCCCACTGGTGCATGAATCTGTGCACCGGGCCTCTAGTTAAAAGATAAGAGAAAATGTTTAGAATAAAAAATTGGTGAAATAATTTACTTTTTAGTGTTTTTATTTTCTTGGAATTTATTATTCATCAGGTTCATTTAAACTGAAGTTAATTTCTAATTAATTCAGGTCACTAAAGTGAGAGTCAGTGAGTTATTACTTTAGACCAATTATAGTTCTTTGGCAGCCTTAAGAGTTAACATAGCTTTCAAGTGTTTCTATTTGGCAGGTGTTGAACAGCTTTTGCTCTGAGAAAATTTGGCTCACTAATGGAGAATCATAAAAATTTTAAGTCCAGTTACACATGGGAAGCAACACTTTAACTTAATCCTGCTGATCTTAAGGTTGCAATCAGATAAGCCTCCTGATCATATTAGTTTAGTTATAGTAAAACTAGAGGCCTGATGCATGAAATTCGTGCATGGGTAAGGTCCTTAGGCCTGGCCAGCGATCAGGGCCAATCTGTGGGGTGATCGGTGGAACGATTGGGGGCCCCTCACTGGCACCCGACTTCGCCAACCTGGTGCTGCCCACTCACCAGCCCTGCCCCTGCCACCGCAGCTGGTCACCTCCCTCTGCAGGACGACCAGAGGGGCAATCAGGGGTCCCCAGCTGGCACCTGCCTTGGCTGGCCTGTGGGCTGGGGGCAGCTCCTGCGTTGAGCATCTGCCCCTGGTGGTCAGTGCATGTCATTTCACCATTTGATTGATTTGCATATTAGGCTTTTATTACAGTGCTCGACAAACTGTGTCTCGCGAGCTACATGTGGCTCTTTGGCCCCTTGAGTGTGGCCACAATGTTTCAATCACACTGTACGTGCACGCCCACATGTGGTATTTTGTGGAAGAGCCACAGTCAAGGGGCTGCAGTTTGCCGACCACTGTGTTATTATATATGATTAGGATAAACTACTTTTATAGCTGGGCTGTTTGTTTTATATAATAATAAAAATTAAAAGCAGGAAACATTGACCAAACAATTTAGGGAAGAGCAGCAAATTTGTAACATAGGTTAATAATCTCAATCTCTGCATATTAACTGTGATATACTTGTATAGGTATATATGGCTGTGATATTTTCCAAAGTCATATTTGAAAATGCACAGAATTAGTGTGCATGCCTAAATTTGAAGTCTTGGGCATCTGTATGCATTTGTACACATTGTATTTTTAATGTAGATGTTAGCTGTCCTTATTTTAAAGTATATATATAATTACATTACTTCATTTGTTCAGCAAACATTTGGTCCTATGCAATATGTCCACAGGAACCTTTTGTCCATGCCAAAGGTCCTTGAGATTTGGGCCTGTCTGAAATGTCCACGCTTAGAAAACATCCCTGGGTTCAAAGAACCCACAACATTTATTTGTATTTGAGGTTGACAGAATTCATACATAAAAAATACTTTCATGTTTTCTTCATCCAATCATTGTTGCGACTGTATGGCCAAAATCACCCTTCTTGCCTTGGTAGCCTAGCTAGTAATGACATGTGGGGTGAGGTAGGTGGGACTCTATGGACCAAATGCCTCTGTGGATGTTTTGGACAGGACGAAATGTCCTGCAAGTTTTCATGTAAACTTCCTATCAAAGCTGTTATCCCCATATTATAGGTGAGAAATATCTCATTTTACAGAAAAGCTAAGTAAATTGCCCAAAGTCATGTAGCTATTGTATTCCTCTCAAAATTATTTTGCATAGGTAAATGATTACATGTAAATTTATTTGATCCAGAATATAAAATGGAGTTGAAATTTTATGGGATTTTGTTTAACTGGTGTGAATATTATCATAAACCAGATTTCAGATAAACTTGAATTTTGTAGTCCACGTTACTCTACTTTTCAGATTTAACACTTTTCTAAAAATAAATGCTTCTGATTTTTAAAATTTGTTTCTTCTTTGACAATATCGAACAGAATCCTGACATTTTGGGTACATTTTTATGTAACTCAATAGTGACCTTTCTCATTTCTGCAATTTACAAAGAAGAAAATAAATGTTTCGGTGAGGTCATTGTTCATTTTCCATGACAAGTGCATTTTAAACTTGTTTTCTAGTAGGTTACAGGTGAACACAGCTATCTATATTTTTAAAGAAAAGATCATAATTGTATCTGAATATTTTATTTTTACTTTTCAATGAACTGTCAACTGTGAATAATGATAATGCCTGGATCCATTACTGAGCATACCAACTTCTTAAAATTATAGTCCACATTAATAATGTCAATGACTACATTATAATAATTCTAATGATCGAAGAAATATTCTGAAAGTTTTATGATATTTTAAGACACATGAAGGAATATTACATATTTTCTCAGCCATCATAGATAAACTTAATGATTAAAGAAATAAATACCATATTGTTGTTCAATGTCAATCATCATGGAAATGTAAAAATAGCTGAAAAGTTCAAGCAAATGACAAATCTAAAGGAGTCTAAACGCTGCAAACCCAAATCTTCTGAATTTTCAGTTAATTAAAAAGTGCAAGCTACCAGTAACATAGAGAAATGCCCATTGTAATATTTATTATTGAGACCAATAATAATTTTTATGCAATTTGGAGATCAGGAATATGGGATCTGAAAACAAGGCATATAAAATATATTTAAATGCAATTGCTTTGTCATTTTAACTAGATTTTTCTTCAAATTTATCAGAAATTCATTTGTCAAGAATCATTCATATTTTTGGTAAAGGAAGCATTCTAGCATATTTTCCTTCTTGTATACTAATGGGCATACATAACAATTTAAATGTTAATCTCAGTATGATTTCCCCCACAGTATGTTAAGAATTGTACAAAAACAGTTTTTGCAAACTGGAAAGATTAGATAATATCCTAATTAAAATCATTGACCAAAATGTTGGTCAATTAAAATCATTGACCAAAATATTGATTCAAAGATCAAATATGAAGATGTAAGTCTGATGATGTGGCCAGTTCATGGTTTACATGGCATGCCACCATACATATTCATAAAACCAAGAATAAATAATCCACTGAATATTTCCAGTAACAGTAAATAGAAATACATTTTAACTTTATTCTTTATTTAGGTCTATTTTACAGTTAAAGTCATACACTAATTACAAAAAAAAGAGTTTTTTGTGAAAGAGATAAATATTTTGTTCCTGAATACATTTTATTTAGACATTTAGAAAAACTGCCTTAAAAGCACACACATGCCAAAGTCATAACAACAGTCTTTGCATTTGCTTGGAGGGGATATTTAATTATCTATCTGCCACAAGTTTATATATTTAATGAGAAATTTAATATATTGCATACATTTCCGCTTTGGTCAATACATAGTCATTACACACAATGCACCCACACTATTTGATCAGGAAACTCCTTAAGATGTGTTATTGCATGTGAAACTCAGGAAAAAAAATCAATTTCCTTTTAACTGTACAACTGCTTATTTCACAGTAAGCATGCATTGCTTTGGGGCAAAGGTCAGGTTGATATTTATATAGTCAATAAAGACCAGACCCAAAAAGAATGATTTTCTGAACATAAAAATAGAAAACTATGGAGCAAATAACTAAAGGAGTTGTCTCAGCTTTGCCATGTGCAAACTGCATGAGTTGGGCCAGTTATTTAACCCCTCTGGATTGTTTCCTCATCTTCTAAATGGGGACACTAACAAAACTTACTTATCATAAAAGCCTGTTGAAGGAGATAGTGAAAAATGCATGTAATACTCTTAGAATGATGCTGAGCACATAGTGTTCAATGAATATGAGCCATTATCAGTGCAAAACACTCCTAGTTTATTGAACAAAAGTATTCTTTGGACTCGGTGCTTAAAAGATAAAAATGTATGTATTCATCAATAATGCAGTATGTCTTTTCTGGTGCTTTTAAAAATAATTCTAACTAAAAATCTCTCTGAAGAACTGTTTAACATAGTTCCCAGAACATAGGAAATAAATTTAAAGTGCATGGAAAATTTTGTAGCTCAAAGGTTCAACTGATTCATGGTTTTTAGATTAGGACTAACTCATTAGTCAACAGAGCCAAATATCGGCAGTACAATGATTGAAATTTCTTTTGAGAGCCAAATTTTTTAAACTTAAACTATATAGGTAGGTACATTGTTATTAACTTCATTAGGGTACTTCTAAGCTAACCTTTGCTAAAAACGTCCTCAATCTGATTGAGGTACGTTCTCTGAGGTCGACCCCTTCCAACCCTCCCATCCACACTCGTCTTGTATACTTGTTTCAGACCAGTGTGGATGGGAGGGTTGGAAGGGGTCTACCTCAGTGAATGTACCTCAAAACAATGTACCTCCCTCCCGCTGCCCGCCTGCGCTGCATCTCCTGTTGCCCAACGGACACCCCCCACTTCTTCTAAAGCCACTTCTTCAAAATAGACTTGCCCAGGCCGAAAACCGACTTCTGCTCATGGGCCACGAAGTTTCAATTGCACTGTACGTGCGTGCCCGCACGTGGTATTTTGTGGAAGAGCCACACTCAAGGGGCCAAAAAGCCCCATGTGGCTTGCGAACTGTGGTTTGCCGACCACTGGATTAGGATGATCTGTAAATACCAATTTCTATTATGCCAAAATAACCTTTTTTTTCTCTTCAAAGAAAACTTTAAAGAGAAAAAAACTACAATTTTGTTTTGCAAGTACTGAATCAGAAGAGCTGAAATCAATGTTCTTAATGGTAATAAGCTTAATTCATTCAATGGTCTGGTTCATACTCACTTACCTGATGATCATTATGCATAAGTAAATAATTTAAAATGTATCTGATATCAATATTCTAATTAATATACAAGGGGGATTAGTAATGGTTTGGGTACTATTACAATAAATCATGGGGGAATTAGGCTTTATGAAGTTTTTCTATTCCAATAAAAGAGCTCAAAATTACTAACCTGCTCATCAAATTAATATGTTTTTATTGATTTCAGAGAGGGGAGAAGAAGAAAGAGATAGAAACATCTATTGGTTGCCTCCTGCACATCTCCTACTGGGGATCAAGCCCGCAACCCGGGTATGTTCCCTGACCTGGAATCGAACCCTGACCTCCTGGTTCATGAGTTCATGCTCAACCACTGAGTCACACTGGCCAGGCAAAGTTAAATTTCACATGCTGAGAGAACTCTAACTTATTCCCAGCAAGTTATTTATATGTGAATATAGTCTTAGCTTAATTTGTAAGATTTAAAACCACCTTATGATTGTTATCATTTTATCAGTTTTTATGATGACTTCTTACCTATTAAAACTTACTTTATAAAGTAACCTTTTGATTGGAAATGAAGTGTAGAACACAAGTTAGCCCTACTCTCCTTTATATAGCAAAAGTTGACACAAATGTGGAAAATATATCACATATAGTATTGTATAACACATGTATCTTTCCTTTTGACCTCTGTAAGTCATTAGAAATAAAATATCTGTTCATATCCAAATATGTCAACAGTGCCACTACACTTCAAAAATCATTTGTTTTAAAAATAGTCTGAACTATATAAAATATATAATTTTTAAGTATATTCTTATTGGTTTTAGAGAGAGAGTGGAAATGAGAGGGAGAGAGAGAGAAACATCAATGATGTGAGAGAATCATTGATTGGCTGCCTACTGCATGTCCCCTACCAGGGGATCAAGCTTGCAACCCAGGCATGTGCCCTGATATCAAACCAGCGACCTCTCAGTGCATGGGAGGATGCTCAACCAACTGAGGCATAATTACCAGCCAGGGCATAATTAAAGTAGAATTTAATTTGGGTCCAAACTATGTAACATTACCTGAAATAGCTAAATGATTCCAAGGAGATATTGCAGCTATATAATTTCCCCTCTATCTTGTGTTTTAGATCCTGCTAAGCAGAAAGGTTATATAAGATTGTCTTTATAAAATATTATAGGCAAAGAAAAGAATAATTCTTGGTACCCATCTTTATTATTATATTACTGTTTTGACGGTTATGAGATACATAAATTGCCACTGTACAATAGAATCACACTAGATTTGGAGTATTTGCAAAAAGAAAATGTATGAAACAAAATTTACTTATTGTGGCACATACTGTAAAACCTATTTTTACTCCCTCCATTTATGCCTTTTCAGGTTCTGCACACACCCATTTTTTAATTTAAATTTAGCCATAAATATGCATCTTTTAATTAATTATGGAAATTTGGTCCTTCAGATGATGGCTTCCCTAGCAGCAACTCTGAGATCTAAATTAAAATTTTAAAGTAAAAATATGTGGGCAAGGTATAAAAGTAGATCAGGGAACATGTCATTTTTAATCAGGATAATTAGTCATTAATTTCCTGTATTCATTTTTTAATATGTTTTTATTGTTGATTTGAGAAGTGAGGAAGGAAGAGAGAGAGAAAAAAAAAAAACATTGATGTGAGCAAAACATTGATTGGCTGCCTTCTGCAAGCTCCACACGGGAGGAGGGAGGGGGCGTGTATTGAGCCTGCAGTCTGAGCATGTGCCCTGACCACGAATCAAACCAACGACTTTTGGGTGCATTGGATGATGTTCAACCAAAGAGCTACATTGGCCAGGCAATTTCTGGTATTCTTTAGGTGTGTTTTCAAACTACCTTCAAACCTATTGTGTAAGGCTCTTGCTTAAAGAATTTATTTTAATCTAAAAGGATCAAAGATCAGGCATCTATGCTAGGAGGATAAACCTTTTAACAGTCTCAATTTAGAAACATAAGGCAATCCCATGTAATAAAGAAGTAATATGCAAATTAACCCTCACGCCCTCACAAATGATGCCTATGATCAGGCCGGCAGGGGGTTTAGTGAGGGATGACCAAACAACTGAACAGCAGGCTGCGTGGGGTGACCAGGCCAGCGGGGGGGTGGGGGCTGTGAGGGGAGACCAGGCCAGTAGGGGGAGGGTAGTTAGGGCCAACCAGGCTGGCAAGAGGGTGCAGTTAGGGGCGACCAGTCAGGCAGGCAGGTGAGCTATTAGGAGCCAGTGGTCCAGGATTGGGCCTAAATCGGCAGTCGGACATCCCCTAAGGGCTCCCAGATTGGAAAGGGTGCAGGCTGAGCTGAGGGGACACCCTCCCCTAGTACATGAATTTCATGCACTGGGCCTCTAGTATCTTCTATAAAGGAAGAAGTACTGAGAAAGAAAAAATCATGTCATTGAGAATATATTATATCAAAATCCTTCCATTATTTACTATGCTTAGCAAATCTAAGGCATGTTTCTATTCTGAGTATATGTGTACATTGCTCTTCAATATCAATGAGCTAGAAGTTTTATTATGTCCTGTATCTTCCAAGACATGGGCAAATATATGTGGTCATTTTTACCAGGCTTAGAAGAAAGTAATTTTTGTCATACATAAGAAGAAAGTATCTAAATGAATTTTGCTAAAATTATTTTAATGCAAGCATTAAAAATCCTGTGGATTTCTAGAAATGTTTAAACAGCTAATAACTTTACATCATTGCCTGTCAGTAAAGATCATGTATCTGGCTCATAATCAGGATAAACACTCTTACCTCTCCTTCTGTAGTTACTTTGGGTTCATGACACACATTTGGAAGATGATCTGTATGCAATATTTGGTCACAGCACTAAAAAGGTTAATTGGGTTCAATTTGAGCATTTGAATAATAACAAATATAAGATTTTATCTTCCTAGCATTTATACCTCATCTTTGCTCTTGTTAGATTAATTAAATAATTCAATTGTTTATTTCAGACTAGAGGCCCAGTGCATGAAATTCATGCACTGGAGGCGGAGGGGGGGGGTGCGGCAGGGGTCCCTCAGCCCGCCTGTAGCCTCTCGCAGTCCAGGACCCCTCACTCCTTACCACCTGCTCCTTACTGCTCAACTAGCTGCTCCTTAGCTTTGCCGTGGAGGTGGGAGAGGCTCCCACCACTGCCACTGTGCTCACCAGCCTTGAGCCCTAATTCTGGCTGAGCAGTGACCTGCATTGAGTGTCTGCCCCCTGGTGGTCAGTCCGGATCATAGTGACCAGTCTTTCCGATTGTTCCACCTTGACGGTTGCTTAGGCTTTTATTATATTAGATTATAAGTAGGTCCAATAACTAATACAAAAGAGAGAGAGAGTTAATGAAATCCCCTTCTCAAAAATTTACTGAAGTGTTTTTCTCAATAATTTAGGAAAATAATTAAAGACAGAAACCAAGTATCCTCTCACAGAAAGCAGAATAAGAACCAAGTATAAATAATTAATATTTTATGATTATTTCTTAGCGCTTTTTTTGTTTAAAGCCACTGATTCTATAAATTATAGCTTTATTTTTAGATTAATCTAGTACTAAATACTAAACTAATATTTAGATTTGTTGCTTACATGTTTGAATATATTAAGCTTCTTACAATGTGATTTTATATTCTTCTCTATTTGTTAGAGCCTAGAATTCACTTAAAATACAAGAAAGAAACAAATGGGGAAAAAAGAGTTCAATGATTTCATGAGTTATAAAAATTTAAAACTATTAAATTATTTTCATAATTACATAGTGATAGCAAATAATGATGAAGGTAGTTAATGAAGGGCTTGCTGTAAACTACTTTAATAATATATATCACTGTATAGTACAGATTGCTTGAAGTCATTGTTCAAAATTTAATTAATAGCCTCTATATCTCACTTGTTGGTTCTGCTATAACATACAATTGCATTTCTAAAAAATCTTGCATGACATACACACACACACAAAAAATTACTCTCAAGGGGGAAAAAAAAAAAGCCCTGCTAATTTCACATTTACATTATTGTTACTGAAAGAACTTAGAGTTTTCCCAAACCACACATCTTTATTTTAGTTTTTACTTAATCATCCCCAACATCTGTCCAGTCTGAATTAATAAAGAAAAAAGAATTCAATGATTCTAATAATGCATAGACCAAAGAATGTTATTCAGCATAGCAGAAAATGAATATAACTCAAGGCTATTGTAAGGTAGCTCTATTCTCTACATCACCATCGCAGTTACTAAATAATATTTTAAGTAAAAAAAAAAAAAAAAAGAAAAGCTTACTCACAAAAAGCATAGGGAAGTAATTTTTTCTGAAATATGCGATATGCTTTAGAACAGTGGTTGGCAAACCGCGGGCCACATGTGGCTCTTTGGGCCCTTGAGTGTGGCCCTTCCACAAAATACCACGTGCGGGCGCACATGTACAGTGCGATTGAAACTTCGTGGCCCATGCGCAGAAGTCGGTTTGGGCCTGGGCGAGTCTATTTTGAAGAAGTGGCGTTAGAAGAAGTGGGGGGTGTCAGTTGGTTGGGCGATGGGAGACGTTGTGGAGTGAAAGAAGATGTATTGTCGAGGATTGAGAAAGGTATGCTGAGATGGTTTGGACATATATAGAGGATGAAGGAAAGGAGATAGATGAAACAAGTATACAAGATGAGTGTGGATGGGAGAGTTGGAAGGGGTTGACCTCAGCGAACGTACCTCAATCAGATTGAGGACGTTTTTTAGCAAAGGCCAGCTTAGGAGTACCCTAATGAAGTTAATAACAATGTGCCTACCTATATACTTTAAGTTTAAAAAATTTGGCTCTCAAAAGAAATTTCAATCGTTGTACTGTTGATATTTGGCTCTGTTGACTAATGAGTTTGCCGACCACTGCTTTAGAAAATAAAACTCCATCAAGACAACTTACCCATTAACACATTGTATGCGGGAAATGTATTTATACGTTTTATGTATTTATACGTTCTACCAGTGTAGTAGAGTGCGGGACACATATTAATACGTTTTATATAGATGAGCTGTAGAATGCGGGTAACGTATAAATACGTAAAGTTATCGTAATTTTACTGAACGTTGCCATTTGTGCAAAAAAATTAGCAAAAATGGCCTGCGCCACCTGTTAGCGTGCGATAAAAACTACCCGCAAACAATGTTTTAAATTTAGTATCCAATATTGCTACTTAAGATATTTTCAAAACATTTTTAAATTTTACTGTATAGTAGATTATACTTAAAATAAAGTAATACTTAGTTATGTGTATGAGTTAGAAAAGAAAGCTCTCTGAGTAAATGACCTTAAAAATCAAGTTTAATAGAAGGGGGAGGAAAACAATGTGTTTAAATATTGACATAAATAACCAAATATAAAGCTAACTTGAATCTTCTCAATATCATTACAAATCTTGAAATGTAATTTTTACTCAGAATTCAAGTTCTCTACCCATCATACATAAAATGCCTTCTTGTTGACACTAATAAGATAAAATTAGGTAATCATAAAGAGAAATTAGATAATTGATTGTTAGATAAAAGATTGTTCTTTGAATAAACTTTAAAAAATGTCTTAGATACTCAGTTTCTAATATTTCATTTTCTCTAGAAAATTATTTTTGGCAGCATTCTCAAAACTGTATCTAAGGGTTGGTTAGCTTTACTTTGTCCATTTTAGATAGAGCTATCTGAAGCAAAGAAAGCAAGCTTAGAACAGAATTGAGCTCAAAACTCACAATTGTAGTTTGTGTTTTAAATCTACTACTTACTGTTATTGTATTTTTTTTATTTCTAATATGTTTCTGATAACTGAACATGTTTCTTTTTCTTTCACTAAGAATGTTTTGTCAGCAGCATGAAGCAGATAAACACATCTCTTTATAAACTGGTTTTAGTGCAAGAAATAATTAAATTGTAAGATAGGCATGGGAGAGAGGCAATTGAAAAATGTATGAAAATGTTTCTGTTTCAATATAATATATTGAAAATTAAGTGTGACAAAAGACTTAGCAACTGATTGAATTATTTTGAAGATGTATGCCTCTAAATTCCATTGAGCTGCAGCTATGTTTGGAGATAAGACTATCTACTCTTACTGTGATTTTTATTTACTTATTATTTTATTATTGTTTAACTAGAGGCCCAGTGCACATGTGCACTGGGGGCTGGGGGTCCCTCAGCTCAGTCCAGGAGCCCTTGATGGATGTCCTACTTATGGCTTAGACCCGCACAGTCTGGCAACAGAGGCTCAGAGCAGGCGCCTCGTGTGTGTGTGTGTGTGTGTGTGTGTGTGTGTGTGTCCCTGCTGGGGGCCTGCCCCCAGCCATATCAGAGGCTCAGAGCAGGCACCCCGTGTGTGTGTATGTGTCCACTGGGGGTCTGCCCCCAGCCACACCGTGGAGGCTTGGAGCAGGCGCCCCTCTGTGTTGATCTCTCAGGCTCCTGGCTGTGCCTGCATGTTGTTCTCTCCCTTGAGTGGCAGCCAGGGCGGGTGGGAAGCTTGGCTTCCTCCATCACCAGGGGCAACCCAAGCCTCCAGCTCCATGGCCGCTGCCATCTTTGTCGGGTTAATTTGCATACTCGCCCTGATTGGCTGGTAGGTGTAGTGGAGTGACACCAATTTGCATGTTTCTCTTTTATTAGTGTAGATGCTTCTTGAGATGACTTAGAGTTTTTTCCTATGACAGTAAGCATAATACAAGAATATTTAATCTTTGCTTGTTTTTCCCAGGTGTCCTTTTCTAGATCAAAAGATGTTTTTTTACTAAAATTGCAAATAAAATTATCAGCATGTTAACTTTCATGTCATATGACCAGATATAATTTAGTTATGTTTGAGAAGGATTTCAGAAAAATGTATTCATCTTTTATGAAAAGGTTTCTGATAATGGATGGAGATTTTAAATATATAATATTTTTGCATTAGATCATTTTTGCTCAAAATAAAGCCTATTCCAGAGAGAAAATTACCTAACATTTGATTCTACCTTAGCAAACACTTTTTATGTGATACTATATATATTCTATCGCTTTCCTTTTTAAAGTGTACGAAGTTAAAGATATTGTAGAAGCAGGCCATTTTTTGCATTAAGAAACTAATGGATATATCCATTCCTTTGTAACCAACTGTGCAAAGCATTGTGTTGATAGTTATAAATGATAGATAGATAGATGATAAATAGATAGATAGATAGATAGATAGATAGATAGATAGATGATAGAGGGATAGTTGGATGATTAAATGAAATGAGCATTCTTTTTTTTTTTCATCTTGGATTAATACTCTAGGAAGAATACTGTGCAAAGGCAGAGAAAACAATAAGTTGGTAGATTAAATCTTTTCTTCTCCACTCCTGTCTTTCTTTATTCCTGTCTTTAATTTCCCTAGTTAAATAATAAATAGTGAAGCAATAAATTATCTAAGAGCAACAAAGTGAGCGTATAAAGATGATAGGTGATGTTGTGATAAAAGAAGTTAATGAAAGGATAGAGAAGCTCAGAAAAGATCTGGGACAGCTCAAAAGAATATACAGTAGCAGAAATCAATCAATCAAGTGGATGAAACAATGAGATAATTTATTTTCTTGTACAAAGTGTCCTAAATGAAGGTAAGTTGGCTGAAATTACCATGAAAACAAAAATTAAATGCATATTTGAAATGACAATAAAAATACGAAGAATGCCAGGATGGGAATAATCAAAATAAGTGTGTCATGATTCAGCAAGTTATTTTTACAGCCTTAATTAACAGATCAATTCAAATGAGTAAAGTTTTATACAAAACTTGAGAAGGTACAGTATCTTCCAAAAGAAACCAGTCAAATGAGTCAAAGGAATTGAAGAGGTAGAAAAGAATTCTGTATGTGTAGCCCATCATTCCTCTAAAATGGCAGATACAGATAACTTATTGTAAGCCAAGTTGTTTACTAACATTTTTGGGTTGGCCTGTGAGGTAGCTGTAAAATTATTTATAAATATATAATAAAAGAACACTTAGTTCATGATATGTGCCAAATATATAAGAAGCTGAAGAACAATGAAGATAATGTAACTGATAACTATGAAATAAGCATATGTAGCAAAAGAATATTAACATAATTCATTAGCAATTCTCTAATATGGGTTGGGAATACATTGAAGTAGTATAATTAAGAATAGATATTGAACTAACCATTACAACATATCAACACATTTTGGTTAATAGACTGGACAATTGATTTGTCAGGCCATTTAACACATCTAAAGAAGTAGTGCAAGGGCAACTTGCCCTGATAGCAATGTTCAGCTCTATTAACAATCTAATACACATAGCTCAAATGATGTCTTGTTTGGTATTTTAAAAAATTTAAGTACATCACCTTCTAAACAATTCCTTAGCATTGTCATTCAATCTTTAGGAATTCTACGAGTGAATATCTTATTCCTAATCCTACTTCATTCTTTACTTACTAGGTTCATGAAAGCTGCTTCTTTGTTTCTTAGGGTTTTGTTTCTTTCTTACTTTTCATCACCATTAGTCTCAGAAATGTGTTTTGTTGTTTGCACGTAGTAGAAAACTCAAAGTAATCAAACAATAAATTATTCCTATATCTCTCAGTTGGACATTAAATGTTTAAATAATTTGCGTTTCAACCTCTGGGAAGGACATAAATATGCAGGAAAAGAGCAACATGGGTACTCATCTGGACCATCTCTGACTGACTCCCCTACCTAGAGGCTGGATAGGGAAAGCTTTCATGTGCTCCCAAAGCATCCTGAACTCATTCCTACTGTAGCACTCACACTGCAATATTTTAACTGTCTGCTTACTTGTCCCAATAAAATTGATCTCTTTCAGGAGAGAGATTGTGTTTTATTCATTGCTGCATCTGTAGCTCCTAGCACAGTACTAAACATGAGGTACAACTTTATGGAATGAATAAAAGAACAATATGGGGTAAATTTTCAGTACAAGCAAAAAACAAAAAAGGAGCTCACTGATAAAAAGTAATTCTACAATTACTGCAATGAAGGGCCATTAGTAAAGATTCTTAACTTTTAATCCTTAAAAATATATCATTAAATGTCATTTATGACAAAGGTTTTGATCTTAATTTATGTTTAGGAATTTCATAGATTACATAGATCTAAATGATAGTGTTTATCAACATTATGAATGTCATGAGTTCTGTTAGCTATATATATTTTTATGCAAATATATTTTTATATGTATTAAAAATAATACACACATATATGTGCATTAGTTTTAATTTAGTGAATTTTGGAATCTGTGGAATTATGGAATTAGTTACAGTAACTTATGACTTTTAATAAGCAAAGAATAAAAAATTCTGCATGCATTTTCCACATAATTGTTAAAAAATTATAATCACATATTTGTCCATCAAAAATCAGATCAATAGATTTTATTCAATCCACTGTATTCCAATAGACAAGATATTATTAGTCACATTTTACATTGAGCAAGACCTAAAGGTCAGTATTAGTTAACTGCCTCAAGGTTACACAGTTACTAAGTGTTAAAGAGGTGTGGGACACATGGGAGACTTGGTAGAGTAATAGTAATTGAAATATTTCAAATGAGTTAATAAATTAAAAACCATTTGAATTTTATTTTATTATGCACTGGCATCAGATTCATATATCTTCTTATAGTATATCTTCTTATAGATTCATATATCTTCATATAGTATATCTTCCTATACTGTGTTTCTTGGGTTGCTATATTTAATAGTTTAGTTCTGCAAAATAGGTGGTTATTAATTTATTCAGCATTTATATGCATGCCCACTCAAGCCCATGCGCTATGTCAGCAGCTGGATGTAGAATGGTGTACAAAGCCTGTGTGGTCCCTGTGCACTTAATAAAGTAGAACAAGGAGAAACAGGAGAAGGAGAAGAAGGAGGAAGAGAAGAATGGGCAGAGCTAGATTCTATCGGATAAATGGGAAGGTGGGTTAAGAGCAAGTTGTGCGAAAGGGGTGAGAAAACTAGCTTAGAATGCAGGTGATCTTCAAATCATTCTCATGCTAGGCATAAGTATCGTGGATGGGGAAGTCAGCTTTCTTCTAACACCTCTCCTTACCCTGATGAGATCAATATTTCCTAATACCAGCTACTTCTCACAAAGATGACCTATGGGGAAATAAAAAGAAAAATATTAAAGTCCTTAATCTTCCCTAGAAGAAAAAGTTGTTTATATACTAGAAATAACTGATATTATTTTCATTACTCAAATAAAGTTTTAATAATTTAGGCTAGAAGTTTAACCTGAGGAATAAAGTGATTGACAGAGTAATTACCGAAACATTTCAGATATGCTATACTAGAATTTATGCATGTAATATATTAAGGGGGGGGGGGGAGCCAAGAGACAAGGAGGTTTTCAGAAACCTAGATTATTTCATATATTATTGTAAAAGGTAAATGGAATTTTTAAGAATGGATAATCATAAAAAGATTACTCTATGATCCAATATTTGTTTTTAATTTATTGAGTGTCTTATAATAATATTTAGTAATGTTTATATATTTGCTTAAACAAATAATTTTGTTCACTTAATGTTTAGCAATTGCAAGTCTCACTTTCCTTTTCCTCCTTAAAACCTTCTCAGATGGGAAATGCTCGGCCTTCCTTGGACTTTGTAGGATACATTTATTCTAATCACACACTTCCTTTCACGGTGTTCATTTGTGCATCTGCCTTATTTTTTTCTCTTTCTCATTAGGTCACAAGCTCTGTCTAGGGTAGGTTGTAGTTTTTTGTCCTCCACATAACAGGTGCTCAACTAAGACTTGTTGGTTCATTTATTCTTTCAACAAATACTTATTGAGGACCTGCAACATGCCAGGCATGAAGAAACACAATAATGTGTTGAATGTATTCTGACATTTTCTTTAAAACTATTGCATCATGTTTTCAGCATAATATTACAGAAAATGCCTCAATACTTCTAATCAGCATTAAAATTCCTCTTTCCCTATAAATACATTTTCTGTCTCCTATTTTTGGGTTCATTCAAATGCACTTCTGTCATTTTTCTTTGGCCTATAATATTTTTTCTTATTTTTTTTCTTTTGGTCTATACTATTTTTAATTCATGTTTTGAACTGTGTCTCTTAATAAGTACTTTTAAATATTTATTTTTTGTTAAATGTCTACATTCGGTTTTTGGTTCCTAATAAAGCAAGGAGATGCCAAAATAGGAATAGCAAAAACAGTTTTCTAATTACAAGGAATATAGTCACAATTGGAACAAGTATATTTTATATTTGGAATTTTATGCAAATATCACACAGATTCCAAATCAAATTGATGCATTCTAATACTATAGAAAAATTTTTTCTCCATTTTGACCAAAGGACATATGAACAATTTATAATTATTGAAGTACTAAACACTCATTGTAATAATTTTGGAAATTATAGAATATTTTAAATTCATAATTTAAAGAAACATCCAGTTAGATGAGCACAAGAAGATATACTCATATTATTATGGGGTAAAGTCGTATTATGGAGATTTCCGTTATCAACTATAAATAGAGAACATCTGATGTGTCAGAAAAAGAAATTTCAATAAAATGATGAAAATCAGAAGAATTATATTTTCCATATGTGGTTTTTATAGTTCTATTAAAAGAATGCTTCTGTTACTGGAAGCTAAGTTTGACTATCCATGTGAAATTCTAACAAACATTCAATCTAAATAAAAAAAAGGGGATAAAAAGACTTATAAAAATAGAAGCAGTATGCAGATGCCAGCTATGAGTGTGGAATCTAGGCTATGGAACTGAGATTTTGGAAGCAGGTTTATTAAAAAGCTTAAGATGAAGAGATAATAAGTCTACATGAAGCATAATGTTACTCTTTAAGAATTCCTGATCTACCCCCGTGGCTGTCTTACAATCCCTATTATGTTCACACTGCATACTCTGGGTATTGAATAAAAATATGCACACCCCATGCAATGAGCACAACCTAGGGCCAAGTCCAGTTGTGATATAAACAGTAGTATCATTTGGTCTAACTTTAAGTATTAATAAATTTGAAACAATTTATTTTGAAAGTTCAAAGTTTTGCCCTAAAAGACTACAAAATCTTAGAGCTTGAAGAAACCATGTCTAAATAATCACTTACCCTCAAATCAGACCCTCTATCCTCTTCCAAGCCATACCAGACAGATGAATATCTATTCCAAGTGAATTCCAAAGATGTCTGGGAACAATCTGGGATAATGTTTATCAGAATTTACAATTTCTAATGAGGAATGTCTTTGTTTATTACATAAAAAAAATACTTTGCTCTGCAGGCTAAACCGGAAGTGGTATTATGAAAAAAATATTGGACATGAGACTAAGAAAATATGAATTATACCATATAACTATGTGACTTTGGACAAGTCGCTTAAATTCTCTGTACCAAAGTTTCAATGCCCATAAAATAGGGACAATGATAACAAATGTACATGATTATTATGTAAAAAGTTAAGGGAGTTTATACATGCAAAAGTACTCTGTAAACTATAAAAACGAACAACTATAATGGATATAGTTGTTATTTTGGAGAAGTATTGCTCCAACTCATATCGCCATTTTCTCCTTTTCATAGGTGTTATTTTCTAGTCTTTTTGTCATTATTGTATCTCTCCTCTGAAGTCTTTTCAAGGGTTCCTACATCATTATCCAATTCCACAGCCCTGAATTAGATCTAAAGCTTAATTAGTTAGTTGGCTGATGGCTATTTTTTAAAATATATTTTATTGATTTTTTTATAGAGAGGAAGGGAAAGGGATAGAGAGAAACATCGATGAGAGAGAAACATCAATCAACTGCCTCCTGCACACCCCCTACTGGGGATGTGCCTGCAACCAAGGTACATGCCCTTGACCGGAATCGAACCTGGGACCTTTCAGCCCGCAAGCCAACGCTCTATCCACTGAGCCAAACCAGCCAGGGCTGATGGCTATTTTTATTACTTATCATACTTACTTCAATAAACATGCAAACTGGTTGTTTGAGATAGAGCTTTGAACAAGACAGATGATGTCCTGGCTAGCATGGAATTTCTATGCAGGGGCTGGCAGAGATTGAATAAGGAAGTGAATAAGATAACTTTATATAGTAATAGTTCTATGAAAAATATAATAAAATAGAAAAACATGAGAGGTATGGTTGAGTAATTTTAGGTAGTGACATATAACCTGAAACTCTAAAAAGGAGGAGAATTAGTCATTTGAAGAACTGGGAAAATAGTGTTCCGGAGTGAACATCAAGTGTAAATGGCTTAGGATGAGTGCATGCCACTGTGGCTAGAGAACAGTGAATGGGTTGTATAAGATGAGGCTGGAGAAAATTATCTGGGACTGTCATTAAGGTGTTGTAAAGCATGGTAAGGAGTTGAGATAAGAAAACATTGATGGTTATAAGCATGGATTGATGTGTTGCAATGAATTAAAAAAACAACCTTCAGAGTTTACCAAGTAATTTCTCAATACTCTCAATACCTTCAACTGAGTACCACTTGGGGCCTGTTTTACCTTTTAAGTAATCTGAAAATTTAACTCTAGGATTTTCCTTTCATCTCTGCTTAATGAGCATTGATTAGTTGTTTATATGGTACTTTGTGATACAGTAATGACTGACATAAATTTAGTCAACTTAGAGATCTATGCCATCCATTTTGTCCTCATTCCCTAGATCTGTCAAGATGGACAGACATGTTAGGCCTGTACTATCTATATTTCATAAGAAGTCATGCAAAACTACAGTCACATTCTTATGTAGATAAAAAAAAAAAACATGTTTCCTACTTCTCACCTGTCATTCGATGAGGAAATGATTGAATGGTGATATTATATACATATTCTTTAAAACTAATAAGGAAGAACTAAAGACTATCAGATTTTCTCAGGTTCCTACAATTATAGCTAAAAGCCTTGCTGATACACCACTGCCCCCCAAAAAGCACACAAAAGCATTCTTCCAGAGAAAAATGCAATTAACAGTAGAATAATTACTGTATTTCTTTGTACTAAAATAAAGACTGCTGTATCATATTGTATCAGGAGTTATAAAAATAAATTAATCAGTGAGAAAAAGCCCCACAAGAATAAAAAGTGTTTGTATTGTTGGCTAATAGACAAAGATGACAAAATGTGCTGCCAACTTATTATTTTTTTTCTGTATAACATTTAAATTGTATTGACAAAACCTGAAATTGATACTTGAAAAATAAACTATCTTCCCAAGTACTTGAAAAGTGTATTAGGCACTGTGAATTCAGTACTACAATCATCATGAACATATATCAAAAATAACATGAAATAACTGGGGAAAATGGAGAATATAATGCCTGTATCTGAAATGATGTACTGCTATTCCCTTGTAGTCAAGGACTGTTAATATTAAAGTATTTGTAACTAGAGCACAGAAGGCAGTTAATAAATTATCACTAACTAAACTGTCTGGGACCTGTTAGTTTCCATACCCTCATAAGGAATGGGAAGATCCTGAAGTATTCTTATTCTGTTGAAGGACAGAATCCTAAAACTTTACTGAACTCCCGGTATAGTTCTCATGTTTCTGAAATTTCTTAAAACTGCTTAAAAATATGATATATAGGAAAAATCTAAAGTACACAATCTAAGCAATAATAATATTAACAACAAAATCAACTTGTTAGTTTACATATTGTTTAAGAAAAAGGAAAATTAGAGGCACCTTGTCAATGCACAAAGTTCTCCTGTGATTTAGTCTTCCTTCTCTTCCTAGTACAGAGGGACACACTCTTACAAATTGAGCTATCCTTTACATATGTGAATTTCCCTTACAAAAGTGTAACTTCTACTCTGTTTCCTGGGCTTCTCCGGTGTTTGATGTTTCTCAGAAATAATCAGCTTAAAATAATCTTATGCCAAAGAGTCATATTCTGCTACCCTTTATCTGTATTTTGGTATTGCTGTACTACTACTGTCTTCTAGAATCCTTTCCTTCAATTTTAAATGATAGCCTTGCTGGGTAAAGTAGTCTTGGTTATAGGACCTTGTTTTTCATCACTTTGAATATTTCATGCCACTCCCTTTTGGCCTGTAAAGTTTTTGTTGAGAAATCAGCTGACAGTCTTATGGTAACTAACTGCCTCTCTCTTGCTGCTGATTATTTCTGAGAAACATCAGACACTGGAGAAGCCCAGAAAACAGTGTAGAAGTTACACTTCTAGGAGCCTGAGCTCAACAGGGCAGGGACACTGGGAGTCAGAGTGGTGAGGCTAGTAGATCTCCCGTATGGTGCAGTTGCTGTTTAGGCTTGGGGGAAGGTGAGAGCAGTGGTCTCTGTCCAGAGCCACACAACTCAATCTGTCCCAGATTCTGCCCAGGCCTTGGCATAGAGGGGCTCCCAGAAGTGGAGAGGGAGAAGCTGCTTGTCATCTGTAGGGTGGGGCTAGAGGATTTCCCATGAGAAAGCATCAGTCAGGTTCATGGGAAATTGGAGGGAAAGCTCCCCACCCCAAAAACACACCACCCATTCACTGACACAGCCCTGAGTCTGCGGGGACATTTACTAGTACACCCTGGGCCTCAGCAGCTGTCCTCATAAGGGCGTGAGCTCACAGGGTGGGGCAACACAGAATCTGGAGGGTGGGGCTGATGTCATAAAGAGGAGAGTGCCCCGCCCAAGGAAGATGGTATCTGTGATGCAGGAGAGTGATTCAGAAAGGGGACCTGGCAGTTGTTCCTTCTGCTCTCTCCAGAGAGCCACAAACCCCTGTCTCTCCTCACACAACTGCAGTTGGGCTCACCCTCTTTCCCTTTGCTGGAGCATGGGGTGAGTGGCTGCGAATGCGATTTTGCTCATTGATCCTTTAAGAAGGGTCTCATGTCTCTAGCCAATTCCTGTCTCTACTCAGCGGACAGAATCCCCTCTGATTTTCACAGCCAGATGTGTGGGCACCTCTTCTCAGGTCTGGTGTTCTGGGCTTGGGAGTCCAACATGGGGCTGAGATCCCCACATTCCTCAGGGGGAATGTCTGCAGCTGAGATATCCCACTGGAGTCTGAGCCACCACCCATGGGATAGCTCCACCCTTCCTACCAGTCTCAATGTGACTTCTTCTGGAAATCTTTGGTTATAAGACTTCTATTCAGCTAGTCCTCAGTTGGTTATTCAGGATAATTTTTCTATAATTTAGTTGCCATTCCAGTTTGGTCCTGGGAGGAGGTGAGTGTACCTTTCACATACTCTGCCACCCTCTTGGATCTCAATGAAGATGGTATTTAAAGTGGTGGCCCTGTTCATCTCAGAGAGTTACACTTTTGCTGGGTATCTCCCATATATAGAGGAGGTATACATGCAATAAGTTTCAGTTTGTTTTTCTCTTGTTAATCTCTCTGATTACAGGGGGTCTCAACCAAGAACTCACAATGGTAGAGGGAAAATTATATTTCCTCTCTTACAGAGACTGCACTGTTTTCATACATCTCTGTCTTGGCACATTCTGTTTCTCCTTTCTGAAATGACCTTTGAACTCTTTCCATACTTGGACACCTGAGTTATTACATAGAGTACTGATACATATATCATGTCCTTGGTAAAGCTCCCTGACAGTGCCAGGCTTTCCCTCCTCTACATTACTTGTGAACCTCATACTTATTCCATCATTGTCTTATTACCATTTTAATTTTGTCTACACATCTGTCTCCTCTATCAGGCTAAGTGCAATTAATTGACAGCCACTATAACTTAATCCCTTTGGAGTCCCTGAAACCTGGCACATAGTAGATGTAAGGGAGGGCAATTTTTTTCTCCCCCCTTCTAAGTCCTTTTAGATGGTATAATAATCAAATCAACATTAGACAGATTAACATAAGAGAAACATTTAATTATGTACCTATGGGGTCCCCACAAAGACATTAAGAAGCAAGGACAAGTCCGGGAGTTGAGGCTTATGTGCCATCCTGAGCTAAGGAATGGGAATAGGAGCCTGGGGCTTCAAAGGGTAATTAGGGGACCATAAGAAAAGCAAACTTTTTGGAAATCAGATGTTTGCCCTGCCATACAGATAGGTCATTCAGATAATAAGTTATTTCTGGTAATAGCTCTCTTCCTGTGGTAGGCCCACTACCTAAATTATTTTAGGCAGTTCAAGGATAGGTAACATTTTCCTTGAATCTGCTGGGCCTTGATTATCTTTAACTTAAAATAATCTCCATGCCAAAGTGGCACATGTTGGGAAACTTTATTCTGAACCCCTTCATAGGCATTAGTAAACTGTTACTGAACTGAACGGTGCTAAGCAAACTACTTGCAGATACTTGAGGAAAATAATATGAACAAAAAAAGGGGCCGCATACTAAACCCTACAAGCTCAGGGGAGGCCTGCAGGTCGGCCTTGAAAACTCAGAGACCTACAGTACCTGTAACCACATAGGATGGTCTGAAATTAAAACTTCCTAACTAAAAGCGAGTCATGGCAGGTAGTCATGTCCTAGACCAGTATCTTCCTTGACAAAGGTCAATCTTTACCTTAATTGAGCCAACATACTGTTGGAATGTTAAAGTAATTTCATTTTTCCAGACCCCTCTGTGCATAATCACCAAAGCACTGACCCCAGAACCCCTCCTTGCTATTGGTATTGTGTGAATTGTTAACTACTAACTAACCTGTATCCACCAACGTAAAAGAAGCATTTGTCTTTTCATTTTACTTTTTATCCAATCTCAGAAATTTCCCCACTTTGCTTTCTCCCATCCCTTTCTGTCCACTGGACATGCCCAACCAATTGAGCCACACTGGCTAGGGCTGGACTATTTTTTAGCCTTTCCATTGTATTTTCTCATATTCACTGAATCCCCCTCTATGGAGCTGTTGGAGCCTAGAGTAGGCCACCCCAAGCTATCCCACAATCTCATTATTGGTCATTTTGAATTAAAGTTACTTAAGAAACTGCCATGGCAAGAACACTTTGAACTCTCTGTCCCTCTAAAAGCAGGAGCTAGCCCTGGCTGGCTAGAGAATCAGTCTTCTCACAGAGAGTCGCTGGTTCGATTCCCGGTCAAGGGCACAATGTACCTGGGTTTTAAGTTCCCGAGTCCTGGTAAGGGTGTGAGCAGGAGGCAACCAATAGACACATCAATGTTTTTCTCTCTCCCCCTCCCCATCCTCTAGAAATCAATGGAAAAAATATACTCACTCCTCAGGTGAGAATTAAAATCTCTATTATAAAAACCCCTTGGCTGTGACACTGTGACAGCGGAATGACCAAAGACTGGTCACCAGGAAGCGCGCACCGGTGAGTGGGGACTTGACTCTGGGTCCCGCCTCCCGCCTGGCACTGTGGGAGTCAGTCTGGATCCCGCTGGCGCAGCAGGTCTGGGTCTTGCAAGATATTGTGCACTGGGCCTCTAGTAAATAAATAAATGAATAAGACAAAAGCTAGAGATAAATATCCCATGTGAAAGGTGTCCTCCCTGCACCTGGAAGATACCCCTTATTGCTATACTTAAACAACTCACAGCTGGAGTCTATATAAACAAAGTTTGTTGTCTCTTTTCTCAGTTGCTACTTTCTTTAAATTTCTCATTAATGAATATTCAAACTTTACATAGACTCCAATCAGCACTCACTCCCCCGCCCTTTCAATTTCTTATAAATTTATTATTTCTTTATTGCCCCGGTTGGTGTGGCTCACTTGGTTGAATGTCGTCCTATGCACCTGGAGGTCTCTGGTTCTATTTCAGGTCAGGGCACATGCCCAGGTTGCTGGCTTGATCCCCAGTAGGGGGCATGCAGGAGGCAGCCAATTGATGTTTCTCCTTCTTTCTCCCTCTCCCTACCCCTCCCCCCTCTAAAATCAATTTTAAAAATTTTTAAATAAAAAATAAATAAAAAGTGTAAAACCTGGCTGGATCATCATTTCTCTGGGCCTCATTGTATGATCTGAATATCATATTATGAGTCTTCTGTGCACGTATATTAAATTTATTTTTCTCCCATAAATCTACTCTTGTGTCAATTTTATTACTTATTATTAGTCTATCCATAAGAACTAAAGAAGGGTAGGGGGAATTCTACCTTTCCCCACAAAGCTGCTGCATTCATGCTGTATTCTTGAGGTATTTTTTCTTTATGTGAGCCTTAAAGTACCTATTTTCTTCCATATTTTCAATTCCTGTCACCACCTGAAATTTATATTTCTTTTCTTCATGAGCTTTCTCATACTTCTGCCCCCCTTTTTTAATTAAGTGGCTTTTCAGTGCTCAATAGAACAGGGCCTATTGTCACTGGCTTAGAAATTCCATTTGCCCCCAATGGAGGTATTAAGTGCTGCCTTTCCTTATGCTGTCTTCACGTGTGTTTCCCCTGTAGTGAGTTTCTCTCTCCCTGAAATGCTTTTCATAGAGAATGTATTTGGGCAACTGTTGGAGCCACCATTCTCTCTTGACTCAACTCTCTGTGTGTCTAATACCCTGAGGCCCTCAGCCACTTATTTAGCAACTATGGGCCAAGCCCAAATAAGAAACTCAGCATTGAGAAGGAAGACCTTATTTAGTATGCTACTTCAAATATATTTACACAGTGTGTTGCCACCAATTGTTAATACTTTCAGTTCCGATAAAATAATTACCTCAACGCCTCTAGCAGTACTTATTTTATTAGTGGAGGCAAGTAACTCTTATCAACAGAGAGGCTCAAGTAGCAAAACCTTCAGATCCCATAAGTAGATGATCTTCCAACTTAAAAAGCCATTAAATAGGAAGGACGTATCCAATTTGCAAGAATAACATGCTAATCTGATTAAAATGAGAGGGGAAAAAATAAAGGGAAATAATGCAATAGTTCTAATCACCCTCCTATGTAAATCCAGAAGGCTCATGAGGTTCTTTAAACAGTTTCCATGTACTTATATGTGACTTACTTGGTAAAAGTTCCATTACATACTATTTCTCAGAAATATGTTTATTGCCTAAAAACAAGGCTAACTTAGCCAACAAGTTACATGGATTTTTGAACAGTCTTAGCTATTCATTTAGGCAAGCACATGAGCTCCCAAACTGTTCCCCTAACTATAATCGGAGTTACAATATACAGCAAAGGGAATAAACCTGCAAAAACACTGGCTCACAAATTTAAATCTAAAATCTGCTTTCTTTACATGTTATAGAACAGTTATTTCTCAGTTGGGGCTTTGAGGGATTGTTTTGCTCTTCAAGACAAAACTAAAAGAAACATTTGTTTAGCAGTAAAGTACCTGAAATTGAGCCAGCTGAAGAACAGGAAATTAATATAACTGTCAGCCTATGAAAGTAGCTTTGTATTTTATTCACCAGTACTTTTATAATTTCTTAGCAAAGTACTTTCACACTGAGGGCTTTCTCCTGTTAAAATTAATGAATTTTGGTTTTGCAGTGAAGACAGAAACTCAAAGTTCAAAACCTCCTTGCTTCTTCCTACCTTGTATTATTCACCCAATATATCTGTGATTTATAGTTTTACTTTTTAAAAAAAATCAAGGTGTTAACAAATAATATGTGAAGGCTGTCAAAACATTATGGCAATGAAAAATTTGCATTAAAAACACTAATGATTACATTAACGAAGACAAAATAGAGACTACAAAGTAACTAATATTGCTCTATCCGCTTCTCCTAAAACACAAATCAGTAACCTAGCTTCTAGCTTGTGAACCAGAGATATATTTTTTTTAAATGCTCTGTATGAAGGCCTGGGAGAGGCGGATGTGGAGTGAGGGGGGTCAAAAAGAAAAAAAACAAAGGGGATCTCTATAATATTTTCAACAATAAAGATAAATTTTTAAAAATACTCTGTAAACGGCAAAATCTCATTTATCCAGGAACCTCACTTGTATAGAACACAACTCATAAAGGAAGCAAAAGTAATGTGACATCACAAAGTTCACAGCTACTTCATTAATAACACTGCTTCTCCTTTTTCAGAAAATGATGTCTCCTACCCTGGCCAGTGTTGCTCAGTGGTTGATGTTGACCTATGAACCAGGAGGTCATGGTTTGATTCCCAGTCAGGGCACATGCCTGGGTTTGCGTACTTGATCCCCTGTGGGGGGCGTGCAGGAGGCAGCCGGTCAATTATTCTCTCTCTTCATTGATGTTTCTCTCTCCCTTCCCCTCTGAAATCAATAAAAACATGTTTTTTAAAATTATATCTTTTAGTTTCTAATTATTTTCTTGAAAATAGCATCTGCTTTGCCAAAATATTTCCTGAGTTATTTATAACAGCAATATGCAAAAAGTTGGTAATTTCCCATTTATTATTGCACTCATGTTATTTGTAAAATGTTGTGTATTCCTACAATAGTTTCAAAATGAGACATTTTCTTGAGTTTTTTTTTTAAAGTTTTGATACAGATACCACATAATATTAATGAAAACCTCAGATAATTTACAGCAACTTCCTCCTTTTTGCTTGGTTTGCAACTTTTCTTATGCAGGGTACGGTAGTAAAAATGAAGCTATGCAAATGTAGATTTGATATTTCTAAAGATGTATAGAAATGAATGCAGTTTATTTTATCACTTCCTAAACCAAGACCACATCCTGTTGAAATGGCATGATATCCTTTCTCAATGATCATTTTTCATTATCGTCTGCTGGGAAGTATAGCCATCCTTCCCTGCTCTTGAGAGCAATTTTACAGGAAAAAAGTAAAATGTGGAAAGTAATTATTCAAAGAAAATTCACTTTTCCCTTGTTGATCTTGCGTGAATGACTATATCTAACCAAGTTTGAAATGACAATATTTTTTTTTCCCAAAAGCTAATCAATTAGAAAAAGACACACAGAAACTTCGATATAAGAGCTAGTCAGAAATGAGAATATACTAACCAAGGTATCAACATCAGAAGAGCCTCCAACAGAGTACAAGGGCCCTGATTTTATGTTATTAAATATAAGGACTTAGCAAAAGCAAAACTAGTTTTATCTTAAGAGAGAATATCTCAATCTATTTGTAATTTTTACAAATCAATGTAGTCACGTAGCATCTGCTTAAGCAGAAAATCTACTACCAATGTACACTTAATCTTTGGAGTTTAAAAAACAAAAAGCATAATAAAATGAAAGATGATGGTCAAATGCATAAGGTAGAAGAGTCCTACTTTTAAAAAGGGGTTAGGATATCTCTGCCCCTAGGATATATACCACTTGAGTGCACAGAATTTGTTTTTGTCTTCATTGCATTTAGCATAGACTTCAAAAGATGTTTGTTTGATTGCATTGAATATGAAATTCAAAGAGTTTCAATAATTTTTAAATATGCATACTTCGTTACCAAAAATACAACTGTTAAACATTTACTGTCAAGCTTAATAGTGGCATGGTATAGCCTGGACAAACTCTGTAACACTCACCTTCTCTGTAATGAAATTTGAGACTCATAAGATCAGCATGTGGATAAAATTCTGCCTGACCAGTGAGGCTCAGTGGTTGAGCATCAACCCATGAACCAGGAGGTCACAGTTTGATTCCCAGTCAGGGCACATGCCCAGGTTGCGGGCTCAACCCCCAGTAGGGGGGGCCTGATTGGTGATTCTCTCTCATCATTAAATCTCTCTCTCCCTCTCCCTTCCTCTCTCTGAAATCAGTAAGAAATAAATAAAATAAATAAATAAAACAAGAACAAAAAATGTGGATAATATTCTACCTGGTTTCTTGCAAATGATATGATATTGACAAAGCCTTTAATGCTTTACTTCCTAATGGAATGCACTTCACTCTCTTTAGAGGACAATGTCATGTAAGAAACTTCCCTTGATTATTCCTACTCAATAATAACCCCTAATAATATGTGTGTTACATCTTTCCATTAAAAGAGAGTAAAAAACACATTTAAGAAGAAATGTAGAGAGTGGTAACATCTGATCCTGCTTTTCATGATTCAGGGACGCATTATCAATAGGACAATTGAAGATGATACTACAGCACTTCCATTACTAAGTGGATGAGATGAGTATCATCAAGAACAGATTATGAATGGAAAATACCTTGTAGATATTAGGTGTTGTGCAAATATTTGTTGAACAAAGAAACTAATGATGTATTTTTATTTCAATTATGATTCTATTTACTTTATAATTACTATTATTTTGCTATTACGGAATACCACAATTACTACACATCTCATTTTGAGAGTCATGGAGTTCTAAAAACATTCTTGTTTGCTGGCTTGTGCTTAACCTGTAATACACTTCAAACTCACAGACAAGAAGATTGTAAAGTATGTTAATCATATATGAATCTTCTCACATCTATTTATAATTCTACAAAGTTTTCTAACGAAGCATTACACAAGTTTACTACAAAACTAAAATGAAGCATCTGTCATTTTATTACTATTATCATCTTTTGGATATACATTTTATCATTGCAACATTATAATCTGTGAAAAACACATGGCTTAAACATTAATTGTGTTGTTTAGAAGAAGAAATGACATGGAAAAGGTACTTGCACTTCAAAAGCTTTAAAATTCAAAACATTACTTCTTTGTTCTACTTTGAGGAGTTTTAATGTAATGGTTTCACTGTTCTGAGAGAGTCTACAATGTATTGATTACAATTAGCTGGTCAATCGTCTATCCCAAGGAAATCAATCATGGTGACAGTTGCCACCATGTCCTCCTCCCTGTGTTTTCCAAGCCTGGAAGAGGACACGTGAGCACCTGCTTCCTAGATTTTAGATTGAAAATGTTACTTTAAATAACCAGGAAGGATTAATTATAGTGTGGCAGAGAAAGGCTAGGAGTCCCCTAACAAGTGTGACATGTCCATCCATACTCAGATCATGATGTTTTTCCTTTAGAAAACACATTCCTCAAAGAATTTGTAAATGGAATTTAACAACATTTGTAAATTAACCATCATTAAATGCCATTCGAGATGTTATTTCATATTGTTTTATCACATGAATAGGAATCAATAAAAGTTTGATCAAAGTATTTAGGTTAAATTACAACAGTATCAATAGATAATAAGAGAAGCCATTTGTTTTTCTTTTCATAATAAAAATAATGTACCAAATAAATATTCATTTATGGAGCTGCTCAAGCAAAAGCAAAACCAAAAATCTTAAAATTCAGTAAGAATATTCATTCTTCTCTTAGAATATTATTGAAACAGTTGACATATTATTACATAATGTAATGAGATAATCTATACTAATAAAAGGGTAATATGCTAATTAGACTAGGAGACCTTCCAGGAGACCTTCCGGATGTCCTCCACACAAAACCATGGTGGTGGGGCCGAGGCAGAGGCAGTTAGGGGTGATCAGGCCAGGAGGGGAGGGAAGTTGGGGCTGATCAGGCTGTTGGAGGGCAGTTAGGGGATAGCAGGCCAACAGGGGTGCAGTTAAGAGTGATCAGACCAGAAGGGGGGACAGTTGGGAGCAATCAGGCAGGCAGGCAGGTGAGCAGTTAGGAGCCAACGGTCCCGGATTGTGAGAAAAATGTTCGACTGCTGGTTGGGATTGTGCCTAAACTGGCAGTCGGACATCCCCCAAGGGGTCCCAGATTGGAGAGGGTGCAGGCCGGGCTGAGGGACACCCACATCCCCGCCTCCCGTGAAGGAATTTCATGCACCGGGCCACTAGTATTGCATAATGATCAAAAACCTATTACAAATAATCACTTTTAAAGTGGTGCAAGGATTCTATTTATAATATAGTTGCTGTATAGGTTTACTAACCTAAAGTCTCTGATAATATAACATTTCATGCCTCTGCATCTCAAAAATAAATAGCCAAAGCCCTGGCAGGTATGGCTCAGTTGGTTGGGCTTCCTTCTGTGCACGGAAAGGTTGCTGGTTCGATTCCTAGTGAGGGCACATGTCCGTGGTTGTGGGGTTGATCTTGGGTAGGGGGCATGCAAGAGGCAGCCAATCAGTGTTTCACTCTCACATCAAAGTTTTTCTCTCCATCTCCCTTTCCCTCTCTCCAAAAATTCAATAAAAAATCTTTTTAAGCCCTGAACAATTTGGCTCAGTGGATAGAGCGTCTGCCTACGGACTGAAGGGTCCCAGGTTCAATTCCAGTCAAGGGCATGTACCTTGGTTGCGGGCACATCCCCAGTAGGGGGTGTGCAAGAGGCAACTGATTGATGTTTCTCTCTCATCGATGTTTCTAACTCTCTATCCCTCTCCCTTCCTCTCTGTAAAAAATCAATAAAATATATTTTTTTAAAAATCGATAGCCACAGATGCTGTTAAATCCCTATTTGAAGATGTTAGAATAAACAGACTCTGTTCTTAAATTATTGATTTTTACATAGTATTGAACTCTCATGAGACTATTTTATTGTTCCCTCTCAACCTGTTCTCTACACGGTTCAGGGAATGAGTAGGTTCACATTAGCTCATCTGAGAAGGCACACCCCATTTCTGAAATTCTATAAGTAGGTTTGCTTGGGAAAATCAGTGAAATATTCCATTTAGTCAGCCATTTCCTTCTACATTAAAAATATAAAGTTTTCTATAACTTTGTTATAAAGCCCAGTTGTTTGCCCTGAAACACCATGGGTGCAAATCTATCTCCTTACTACACTTTCTGTCCAAGAAAAATTGCTTATCTTATCAGGAAGAAATGGTATATACACCATCCCATTGGTCTCAGTTCAGCTTCCTTTCTTTTGGTTCTTAAACTCACTGGCCCTTAACCAGTCTCAGATTTCTTCCATTGCAAAAAAAAAAAAAAAAAGAAAAAAAAATGCTCCCCACTGCCTTTTAAAAAACAAGTTTGCCTTCCCAAGTTCTCCAGATCTCAGTGTGTGCTAGCATCTTCATCTTCTTTCTCCTGTCTTATGCCTGTCCCCAATCATGCTGTTAGTTTGCCAGAACAATGATTAAACACACACACACACGCACGCACACGCACACACACACACACACACACGCACACACAGAAAATGAGCACAGGTTTGTATTGTGTTTGCTTCTGCACCTTGAAATTATTGAGCACATTTTCAAAAGAAATAATCTGCTTTCAAATGTATCTTTAATTTTAAACAAACTTAGAGATGTCTGCAGATTAATATTTCAGCACATTGTCAAGTGATTCCATATGTGTTTTTGCTTGGCTTTTCCTCTTCCTAGTTCTTTCCTTTTAGCTAGATGTTTTCAAAGTTTAATAGTTTAATATACTAGCAGAATCAAAAAGATTGATTTAAAATTCACATGCAGTATAGTTGAAAAGACAGATGTCCAACGATTAACTTACAACCTATTTTCAGCTCCTATCAGTTCGTTTTCAGCTGTTCATATTTCTGAGCTAATGCTTTATGTAGTTGCCTTACTACATTTACATTTAAATGTACATGAGCATGTATTTCTGGGGGGAAAAACACTCAAATTTAAAAATTACAATATACCCGGCTGTTGTGGCTCAGGAGTTGAGTGTTGTCGATCTATGAACCAGGAGGTCACAGTTCTATTCCCAGTCAGGGCATATGCCCAGGGTTGTGGGCTCAATCCCCAATGGGGGACGTGCAGGAGGCAGCCAATCAATGATTCTCTTTCATCGTTGATGTTTCTCTCTCCCTCTTCCTTCCTCTCTGAAATCAATAAAAATATATTTTAAAAATATTTAGAAATTCCAATGAGACTATGTGGAAACCTAGTAGAAATTGCTTAGCTCTTGGAATTCACTTTTCTTTTTTAAAAATTGTGAAAGGTACTAAGAATAATTTACTGTAAGGACTTTAGTTTCCCTTCCCATGCCTAACTATACAAAAAGTACAGGGTTGCGATATTTATAAGCATTTTGTGTATAAAGTGCAATATAGAGAAAAGAAATAGCCTCACTTCTAAATTTTAATAATTTGCTTTCCTGTAGCACTGCTTTGTAATCAAACATCTATTATAGCTCCTATGTTTGTTACTTCTACTTTTCATTCAACAATCCTTCATAAAATCTTGATTTCTCTCCATCTCATCCCCTCCCACTATGACTATGACCACCACTAGCAATACCTAAAGCAAACATTAGTCGGGGGGACTCACAGATGGCTTTAACTATATCCTGCCACTTACACACACACACACACACACACACACACACACACACAAGTCAGTCTCTGTTTTATGATGTGACAAAGGCAAATAAAGTATCAGCTTAAACATATTTGATCTTGTATTTTGTATCGACTATATCAAGAAGGTCCAAATTTATTTATGGTTAAACATGGATACTGTTCTCATACCGCAGTTTTAAAATACAGAATAAATATTAGATGAATAACAATAATTTGTCTCACTCCTTAGATTCCTTTTATACTAGGTCTCCATCAAGCCTTTCCAGTTACTGGAGTGGAGAGTCCGTGTATATTATCAAACGTGATGTCTAATCCATCCTAATGGCTCAGGGCCACTTTCCCCACTCCTCACAATAAGAAAACTTGGAAAGGGTGTGGGTTTGTAGCCTTGATCCAGTTGGATTCACAGAGGACACATTGGCTTCTTTGAGTTGGTAGTTAGTTGTTCGCTTGCTGCGAGTGAACCTCTCCTGTGAGATGATTAGCACTAGGGACAAGAACAAAATTCCAGAATGGCAGAACAATTAGGAAACAGACCTGAGTTGTGAGAATGACAAAGACCAGTGCACAGTTCTCATGCTTCTCAGCTGAGTCAGCTATAGCTTCGGTAGCATAATGGCTATGCCAGCTTCTCCTGGAAAAACCACCTACCATCTGAGGTTGCATCATTTTCACAGGGAAAGAAAATATGGTCCCAATCCAATTAGGAAAGGGCACTTGCTAGTATGTTTCAAGCCAAGGTAACACAACAAATATCTGCTGGCTTTTGTTCACTTACCTGAAAGAAATGTTCTTTTCTGACAGAGAAGCACATGATCCCAAACAGGCTATAACTATGTCACTGGGAACACTGGGAATGAAAGTGATTGCCATAGAAATTAGAGCAGAAATGGAACTTTAGAGATCATTTACATAGTCCTTCCATGGAGTGCCTTGCACAGAGTAATCTCACAATAAATAACTGATGAATGGATGAATCCAGTTAATTTGCTTTTTTATAGATGAAGGAACTAATGTCAAAAGGGAGAAGTAATTTACTCAATGACATAAACTTTGCCAATGGCAGAGCCAGGACAAGAGAACAGAATGTCTAAGTCCTTGTCAATTATCCTTTCCACCCTACTCTTCTTTCTATTCAGTCATTTCCACTGTTGACTGATCAACTGTGAACTATAATTATCTCTATCTCTGGAATTTTTTGTCCATGTGACCTCCTGTCTGCAAGATCCTTTAGCAGAGCAACTCCTTACGCTAGCCTTAACCACTCTAGTCTATATCTACTTCTCTATTTTCTGAATTCCCACACATTTGGAACTTTAAAACAAAGAATTATGGAGTATTTTGCAATACCTCTTGTGTCATAAATTGCATGCTTCTCTGGGTAAGGATCATTTGCTTATAGTGCTTTTATGCATTTCACCATGCAACTCTTAGGTTTATATGGGTGCATAAGGGATAGAATAAGCATGTAACTTAGCATCCAAACTGAGATAATTTTGAGAGTCAAAGAAAATATTATTGATATTCATTCAATAAGTATAAACTATGACTATCCTGGACAAACTAGAATGTATGGTCACTCTAACAATAGTTGACTTGCTCAACATGTGATCAATTAGAATTATTCCATTGCCGATTGTACAATTGTCCAACTACAGGATACTGTTTACAATTTACCTTATACTGAGTGAAATTATTTCTAAAAGTAGTAATCACTGAAAAACCATGACATGTGAAATTCTATATACTGAATACTTATATGTTATTTGTTTAAAAGTTGTTATATTTTGACAAATATTCACTCATTGCTTTAGTTTTAAAAGCTGTGTTAAGTTAAATGTAAAATTTTTATTGGTCCAGTATTAATCATTCCAATATTGTGTATGTGGCTAAGAGTGAAAAAATGACATTCTCTCTAATTCTTTCCTCATGGTAAAATATGAAATCTTATGACTTTCTATGTGTGGTAGGTAAGGTAGGGCACTGTGGACAAAAATGCTTACATTTGAAGTTTAAAAATAGATTTATATTTAAGCATTCTATCCAAAAAGCATTGACACACATAATTATGATTTTGAATTTTGAGGGGGATAAATTATGGAGACATTAGTAAAGGAAACAAGTATAGTCCATGATAAATTAATGTACAACTAATGATTAAAATTTTATAGAATTTACTCATCATGCTATACACATATATATTAACTTAATAAAATAAATCTTTACATTGATTTGATTTTATACCATTTTCATTATATATATGTGTGTGTTGTGTGATAGACATCTCAGACAGAATAGCTCATACTTCCAATTTGTTAATACTGCTAAAGTAGAAGTTCAACGATAAAAATTCCCTGCAGCAGAATGAATGTTAAGCATTTGAACAATGACAGTTACACCATCTGCTCCAGATAAAAATTTGCTCTCTCAACAGTAACAAAGGACACATAGGCAATACAGATTCATCAAGCTGGCAAAAGCATAAATACAACGAGAGAAAAAGCATTTCTTAGATAAAGTGCTTTTTTTTCTTTTGAGTACTATATTCTTTAAGCAGATGTTTATCAAAAACTATAAATTCATAGTCTTTATTACAAAAACTGTTTTTATATAATGAGAGAATCTAAACAATCATACTTTTTCCATCCTCAAAGTTTTAAAGTAAACTAAAGTAACACCAGCTGGGGGGCGGGGAGCAAAAATAATGACATGGGGTACAAAATAGCATGTTGCCCTCAGGAAAATTGCTGAGAACAGACATTATGTTGACAGATTCTCACCTACCCACGTGGACCTCGAAGACAAGCCCCTCAGCTACATTATTTTAAGAAATTAATTTTTAAAAATCTATTTAAAAGACTGCCTTACCACATCTTGTACTCAGTGTAATATGTGTGTGTGTGCCTGGGGAGGTGTAGGGGGATTTCAAAGACCATTTATTCTGCATTAAAATAATAAGGGGAAAATAATAAAATTGTATCATAATGCCACACTTATTCACAACGTTAGTAGGTCATATAAACACTCTTTCTTACCATGTTTCTAAGGAAGAAGATATTTATTTCATTTCCAAAAAGAGGCCAATTTCTGGAACCTAAAGACAAGGAAGTTTAAATAGAGGCACATGGCCCATCTTCTACTTCTATTTTGTTTTGTTTTTTATTTTTTTATTTTCTTTTGTTTTTTCTTCTTCTATACTGCTTCTATTTTGTATCGCCCACATACTTGATGTTCAAATTTTTCATCCTTGGTTCAATAGTGTCAATAAAGATGATAGTTAAAAAAAACAATAATTTAAGAACATATATCACATTTAAAAAGTCTTTCTAATAGTCCTTGCCAATTGTCAGGAAAAGTATCTCAAATTTTTTTACTGGGTTTTGTATTTCAATCAAAAAATTTATGTAGTTCAATATACATTTTCCACTGATATATTTCATCTCAATTGCCTAAAATTTGAAAGATTATAATGAGCTGCAAGTTGTGTACATTTTTTACACGGAGGTTAGACCTATGAGCCCAATGTTCTTTCTGGCAGAGGGCTCTAAAATTATTCCCAGGAAGGCAAGTTTACCATCCATAATGTTAGGACTAAAAAAAGTGTGAGGTCTTCCTTCAAAATAATTATTTTCACTTAAATAACTTATAATGAATTCCTCTCTCACAAACTAATCTTTTCTGGATTTTAAATGAATTTTCAGTCCTAATTTTACTTACCACATAAAACAGTGCCATATTTTATATCATGTTCAAACTATGGTATTCCATTTTCTAGAGCTTCCTTTGAGTTCTGGTTATAAAAGTAAATGACTGACTTCAGAGATAAAGTACATGAATTTATCCAACAGTAATTATTTATTGAGCTTCTACTTTATGCAAGGCACAGGGCTGGGTGCTACAGTAAGTAGTAAGATGTATGAGAACATGGAGTCTTTGCTTTCCAAAAGTTTACAACTTAACAAATAGGATAACATAAATGAATACAAAAATGAATGGAAAAGTGTTTATTCCCAAACTGTAGTGGAGGGAGAGATTAGTGTGGACTTGAGTATTTGAAGGTATTATGAAGGAAAGGAGGAGCCAGGAATGGGTCTTGAATGTAGATCTACATTATAAGAAATAATTGGAAAAGGAATTCGGTCAGTACTAGATTTAAACAGACTGTTAAATGTAGGGAATGAAGAGACCCGGAAAGGCTCATTTGCCAGGAAGCTTTGTAGGACTGTCGGGAAATAAAATACACAGGAGCCAACATCTTCAAGATAATTATAATCTCATTTTTATCACATCTAAAAAAGAAAACAACTTATCTCTCCTATCTTACTAACAATAAGGAACTTGCCAGGGAACATAAACGAATTTATCTTGCCACCATGGCAATCTTAGGTCGTTACAGTAGTGTCAACCTTTTTTTTTTTTTTCTAGGACCTTGAGTCTAAGTAGGTTAATGTAAATTGCCAAGAGCAGTTAGTGACAATGGTGACCATAATGTAATAATGATGACAATATTTTTTGAGTAGCTGCTTTTAACCTGATACAGACGTGGTCACTCTTATCTAATAGTTGCAGGTACTCAGCTGTTTGGTTAATCTTTTCACCCCTTCGCTTTTCTTAGGTGGAGTCACAGGACCCAGAAGATATGTACCCTCCTGCATGCAGGAGTAGCCCACAGAATGACTCTCCCAGCTAACGGAGGGATTTACTTTTGCACTGCTCGATGCCCAATTGGTCAAGGAGGAGGCCAGTGGGTCACTTGCCAGTGCTGTAAACAGCAGAGCTACGGTTGAGACTCTGCATTCTGTGCAGAAGAGCCAGCTTGGAGGAGGCGGGGGTGGATAGGAGACTTGAAACATCTCAGGACCCATTGCTTCTTTCACTTAGCATGGCTACTGCATACATGGGTCAGCTTCGGAAAAGGAAATGTGAGTTTAGAATCAGGCAGGTCTGTAACTCACTAGCTGTGGATCCCTGGAAACTCACGTAAGCCCTCTTGGCCTATGTTTCCTCATGTATTAAATTGGATCAATAATAACTATTTCTTTAACTGCTGACTGTTGGGAGAATTAAAAAAATAACTTGCAGAGTCCAGTCCAGTATCTGACATTAGTAGATGTACAATAAATACTAGCTGGTATCACAATGAAACATCTCTCCTCTTGTTAATGGCACTTCTCTTTGTCTTTTAAATTATTATTTGTGAGGAACTTAGTTAATAAAAAACTTGGGTGTTTCTTTTTAGTTAATAATTCTACATTTTTTCTACTGGTCTCATAATTTTTCCTTACAAAGGCCAAGTTGCTTTATACCTAATTGGTTATGTTGGCTTAAATGCTGAATCAACTATTTAAAATTGCCTCAAGTTTTCTGATGAGAATTTGTAAGATCATTACCCTTGAATTATGTGAATGACAGACACACTTTCCCTGTGCATGTGGAAGGAACTCACATTCTCCCAAATGGGCAAAGCAGAAAACTCTCCGTTTGATGTGCTCTCCAACCCCAATTTTTTGTTTATCATTAAAAATCTGTCACCTTAAGTAACCACTGGAAAAAATTATTACTTCTGACTTCATTTTTTGCTTCATAAAGTCATTGGTAATTCTATGAAGCAAGCACTACTCTAAATGTATATTGTTCCGATTAAAACAAGCCTTTTCTATAATCCTTCTAGTTTTGGCTTAACCTTACCAAATGATGCCCATCTGGGTGCCCAGCCATTCTGGAATTCTAAGAATAGAGCTGGATTAATTATAACCCTTAGCATGTGAATCACCATTATCATCTCCTCAAACATGGCTCCTTTGATATTTATCAATCAATTAAAAATTGAAACAGTACAATGCATACTCATTGTGAATATTCAATTTTAGGATATAATACCAACTTTTTTCTAAGTAGTTGCATAAATGTAGACTTCCGCCAATAATGCACAAGAAATTCAGTAGATTCACACTTCCTCAAATGACTAGTTCTTTCAGAAATGTTTAAATTTTATCAATACAATGGGTATAAAATGTTCTATTTCTTTCTTGTCTGCCCTCCCTAGATGAGGAAGTTTCTTTACCAAAGCTGAGATTTAGAACTTTTCCTAGGCATTTCAAACATAATGGAATCAAGTACCAGAACTTTCTCAGCAAAAGGAGAACCACAGATGATATTCTAGGCCCTTCATGGCTAAAGGTTTTTAAAAATGAAGAGAAAGAAAACAATTTAAAAGTAAGTAGTGCCCATATTAAGAGTACCACAAAAAGTGAACACCAAAAATTAAAATGATTATAGAGCAGTAGTTCCCAACCTTTTTTTGGCCATGCCCTGACTAAGCATCTCTAAAATCCTGATGCCCTCCCTCCCATGACATATAAATATTATTATTCAAAAAGTGAACACCTATTCACGTGGAGGAAGCCTAAAAGGCCATTAACTTGGTCTAAACAAGCTTCCAAAAAACATGGCATCCATGAAAGAGAAAAATGAAAGAACGAAAGGACAGTTGAGGTACTGAGGAAGTAATCACTAAGAAACTGTTTTAAAAAATAATAATATGAAGTGATATGAAAAAATATCAAATAAAGTTTCAAAACATATAATAGAGAACTGAAATGCATAAATATGCCACAGTACATATTTATATACTGTATATGAGGCTCTTAGAACCATAAAACACGCACAAAGTTCACTGTTAATAACTCATTGTCGAATTGCCCCCCTTAAAAATCTTAAAAATCAAATTGCTCCCCTGTGGGGCGTGTGCCCCAAGTTGGGAACCATTGATATAGAGGCTTACCTGTGACTCATTACATAACATATTTTCCTGCTTAAAATTCTAGGATAATGGCAAATTGAAGAGAAATATGAGTTAACCTGTTTCTGTTTTTCCCATAAAAGAGACTTATTTAGAAACTGTTGATTAACCAGTTAGAGCAGTGGTTCTCAACCTGTGGGTCTCGACCCCTTTGGAGGTCGAATGACCCTTTCACAGAGGTCGCCTAAGACCATCAGAAAACACATATATAATTACATATTGTTTTTGTGATTAATCACTATGCTTTATGTTCAATTTGTAACAATGAAAATACATCCTGCATATCAGATATTTCCATTACGATTCGTAACAGTAGCAAAATTACAGTTATGAAGTAGCAATGAAAATAATTTTATGGTTGGGGGTCACCACAACATGAGGAACTGTATTAAAGGGTCGCGGCATTAGGAAGGTTGAGAACCACTGAGTTAGAGTATAGATACTCTCTTGAAGGTGCAGACTATTTGGCAGATATAAATATGAAAAGTCACCTACTGGCATTATAAAATTTTGATATTAAAAGTCATGGCTAATTGATTCAGACCAGTGACCTAAAATTGTTTTCAGAACCCAACAGACATTCAGATTTTTACTTTTGTTCCTCAGTGTTGTGAGAGATAGCTTCTGGGTGCTGCTGCACGCTCTAGGGAGCAAGTCTACAAGCTGTACTTTCAGATTGGCACTATGGTCTAATGCAGGGGTGGGCAAACTTTTTGACTCGAGGGCCACAATGGGTTCTTAAACTGGACCGGAGGGCAGGAACAAAAGCATGGATGGAGTGTTTGTGTGAACTAATATAAATTCAAAGTAAACATCATTACATAAAAGGGTACGGTCTTTTTTTTCAATAGTTTTATTCATTTCAAATGAGCCGGATCCGGCCCGCGGGCCGTAGTTTGCCCACGGCTGGCTCTAATGCTAAGGTATCCTATCCATAGTCAATACAGACTTTATATACATATGACAGGACCACAAAATGTCTTTCTTGTGCTTGCTTTTACTCTATCCTCAAAAAATATCAACCAGCAAATATTTTTGGAGTGCCTACCATGTTTAAGATACTGAGGTGACTGCCTACACAGGAAGTAAAATGGCAAATAGATTGCTTAATAAGATAGAAGAGATAATGATGACAAATATATATAAAATTCATCCCAATTTATAAGGTCACTTCCTGAAGACTCTCCTTCTGAAATGCAGGCTTCATTGATTCCTCCCCTCTTTGTATTTCTCAGAGCACACACTTTGTTTGGCTCCTTGTAACATTCTGCCTTTCATTTTTGGTTTTGTTTTATGTTAATTAATCTTATCTCACTAATAAGATTATGAGAAACCTAGAAGTCAGAGATCTTGGTCAAAAGTTATCTGCAACCCCAGTAATTCCTGACATAGTGTTGATCACATTATAGTTCTCTATAATTATTTTGGTTAATTAATCTAATATTTAAGAGTGTATTATCCACATAACCACTCATTTTTATTATAACCTCCAGAGACACAAATGAAAGAAAAACAGATGAAATTCAGTGTATCACCATCAACTACTAGTTCTGGAATCTTCTATTAGTCAGATGTTTACAGCAAATTGTGTGGAAACTGAGCAATTTAGAGCAATGAACAGCATTCTTTCCTGTGATGGGGTATTTCGGTATGTTAATAATATTGTTTGCTGTTTTAAAAACTAGGTTACATCATTTTTAGTTCTAATGCAAACTTAATGCACTACCTATTCATTTGAAGAGTCAAAAATAATGATCTTGGATTTATATAATTTTCTCAGAAAATAAACTAAGAACTTTATGTCCTCTGGAACATGATATCATAAAGTATAATGAAGGCAGAGCTGCTGGATCTATATTCTGCCAACTGCTACTATTCAAATTACCGCTGACCTTCCTTGGAAGGCTTTGGAGAGCCTTTCTATCCTTTTTTCTTCATCTAATTCAGTGAATAGCCCTTCTCACAGCTATGACTCTGCCATAGAAAATTTCAACCAGCCAATTGTGGGAAAAGAGTTAAGAAACTTACTTTTAAAAGGCAGAATTCAAAGTTGGATAGAAGTAACAGTAAAGAAAGTTGTCTTGGAACAAATAATGGATTATAGCATGGGGGTACAGAGAAACTAGATACAAGTGATACTGATTCCTTCTCTCTCATTTGCTTTGGTGCTTCCCTTGGGAATCTAACACATAAATCAATTCCCTAGGTTTATGAATATTGAGAAGTGATCAACTGAATTCAACTTTCTCTAAAAGGTTATCTAGCTAGGAGATATCACATTAAATATATTATCAGATTTTAAAAGTTGTGACTTGAAAAATCTTTCTCCACACCAGAGTCTCAAACACAGGATAACTACCCTAGCATGACGTACTTCTGTAGACACCTGGTGGTAGGGAATGCTTGTTACAAGTGTTATATTTGGAGGGCAAGATACCAAAGCATCAGAACTGTGAGACAAAGATGAGAGTTCCCATCCCATATTTCTAAGTACTTACAGGAGTTTCTCTTTGGAAGAGCTACGACAAATATTGTCAAAACCCCTTAATCAACATAGTCCTCTTACTATTCTCACCTTACCATTCACTCTGTCCACATTCTAAATTCGACACCATCTTCAATATTGAGTTCAGAGGTCACTACTTTTATTTCATTACAACACAAAGTAATCTTACCTTTTCTTAATTTGTTTCCCCCTTGACTTGATAGCTTCCTTCCCTGAGCTATCTTTTTAGCGATAACCTATCAAGTAAACATTTTTTCACATATAATCACTCTCTTTAAAAATAGACTGTCTGATATTATATGTCAATTATATATCAATTTTAAAAGAATAATATCAGAAAGGAAGTAAACTAGAGGCAAATCTCTAGTAGAAGGAAAATGATGTGTTTGTATTGACAGGTAAATCAGAGATGGGGAAAGTGCTGTCTACCTGGCAGATGGCTATGCTGGAAGTAGAAAACATAGAAAAAAATCCTACCTACCTGCCTACTATCTTTCACCCAATGGGCACCTTAGAGGCAACTCAAATTCAACATGTCCAGACTAAACTTATCTCTGCCCCTCCCCCCAAACAAAACTCCACTTCCTCCTCCTATATATCCTATCCCAGCCTCAAATCACTAATTGTTCAAGCCAGAAATCTGGAAGTCACCCTTTACTTTTTCTTCTCTTTTGCTATCACAACTAATCAACAAACAAGTCCTGCCCCTCAAGTAAAACCACTAATGTCAATCCCACTTTCCCAATCTACCATCTTATCTAGACCTGTTGTCTTCACTTCCTTGCATCTCAACCCTCTCCAACCTGGCTTGTCTACACTGCTACTCTAAAACTCTTAGTAAGATTAACAATGTCTCACACAGTACCAAAACCAATGAAAAGTTTTCTGATCATGTAAATTAAAGTTCTGGCAGGAAACAGAATTTTGGGACAGCATGTATAGACCTGGAAAATATTATGCTAAGTAAAATAACCCAAACTAAGAAAGACAAATATCACATGATCTCACTTATTTGTGGAATCTAATGAGTAAAATGAATTGACCAACAAAATAAGACCTGAAGCAGGGAGGCATGGAACAGACTGACATACCTCAATGTGGGGTTGAGGTAACAAAAAGAGATAAACCAAAGATCTTATGTACTTATATGCATAGTCCACAGACATGGGCAATAGGATAGTGAAGACCTGGGGGAGTGAATACGGGCTGGGAGGAGGGGGTGAAAGGGGAGGAAAATGGGAGATATCTATAATACTATCAACAATAAAAATATATTTATAAAACAAAAATAAAAATAAATAAAAGCAAATATATATGCACATCTATACTAATAAAAGAGAAATATATAAATTGATCATTTCACGACACCCACAGCCAATCAGGAGTGAGTATGCAAATTAACCTGACAAAGATGGCAGCGGCCTTGCCCCGGCGGCTCCGGGTCTCTGGGCAGCGTGCCTCCTCAGGGCCTCCTTGCCAAGCTCCACACCTGTCAACCGTCATTGCAGCCTCCCTGTGGTCCAGCCCCTGGCCTCAGAGGCAACCCTCTGGTGCCTGAGGTCATAGCTCCCGGTGTCTGTATCTCCCTCTACCCCACCCCTGCCCTGCTGCTCTGGTAAACAAAACCCTAGCCTTAGAGCAGCTCCCTGCGCATGCGGGAGTTGGCTGGGTGCACAGTTAGCGCGCCCCATGAGCCCCGGGTCAGTCAAGGGGCGATGGTGGCAGCCGCTGCAGCAGCAGCAGGTGGCTCAGCTTTGTTTTGAATAGATTAAAAAGGCCACCTACACAGTAACCCAAATTATCAGATCTCCCTCCTCCTTATCTCACCAAATCAAGAGGGGAAGGGTGAAGGGCGTGGAGGGAGGGCGAGTGGGCAGGAGGTGGAGGACAGAGGAGAAAGAGGATGAGGAAGGGGGCCAGTTGCATCCCACTTTCACAATGGGAAAGTGAAATGCACTAGCGCACCCAACCTCTCCAGTCCTCCTCGCCTGCCTCGCTTCCCCCACCTCTTCCCCTTTGCACTTCCTCGGGAATGCCAGTGCTGCACAGAGGAACTCTCTGGAGAAGGAGGGCAAGGAGGAAGCAGTGCCAGAGCCGCCGCCACTGCATAGGCTGCCAGAGCGAGCCCACCGCATGCTGGCAGCCAGGAGAAGGAAGGCCTATTATTGCACTAATCTTCGTGCATCAGGCTTCTAGTATCCTGTATAATAAAAGCATAATATGCTAAGTGTCTGACTGATCAGTTGACTGTTTGGTCGACCACTCGACCAGTTGCTATGATGTGCACTGACCCCAAGGGGGCAGATGCCCCGACCTTTAGGTTAGCTTGCTGCTGGGGCCTGGCCAATTGGGACTGGGCGAGAGGGCCAGGCATGCCCTGAAGCCCTTCCGCAGGCCTTCCCCACTGGCCGGCCCCCATGGCCCCAATCGGGACTGGGTGAGATGGCCTCAATTGGCCCTGATCGCCGGCCAGGCCAAAGGACCCCACCCATGCATGAATTTGTGCACTGGGCCTCTAGTATGTGTATATATATATATATATATATATATATATATATATATATATATATATACAAATTCCCTATATACCTGAAAAACTCAATGCCACAGAATAATTCAAGTCTTCTTTATATCTGTGAATTATAATGCCCTCCACCAAGTTCTTTTCTAGAACTGGAACAAACTGGAGAACTAGTTGCTTTGACTATCTTGTCCTTACCAGAAAAATAATGTACTTTCTAGCTCTGCCTTTATTTAATCTATTTGGGGAAGACACATAATATCAGGTTTCTTTGGGATAATAGAGATACTTTGTCCTTTTTTTTCCTTTCAGAATCAGAGGTCACTGTTAGCCACTAACATAAAGATCTGTCTGTAAACTAAAAACTTGGCTTCCCCTTTAAAGGCAAGAAGCGTGCTGTAAGTCATCAAAATGAATATTCAATGGAAAAAGGCATCAATGAGCAAACAATGTAAAGAGAGTGTGTTAGACTTGAAGGTAACCAAGATCAATTTTAAATATAATTTTAAAATAAAATATAATATAGACTAATTAATTTGTGCTTTCATATTCAGGGGAACATGATGTGTTTTGTTAAAATGAATTTACAGATATAAGTTTATAGCTGATTTAAAGGAAACTTTCTTTGCAGAAATCTAAAGATATGAAAATAATAAGTAATAATGGAAATGAGTCATTCATTCACTCTTTCATCCAACATTTATTGGACACATTTATGGAGCACTTCCGTACTGTTAATAAACATTGCTTCAACTACTAAAATACAACTTTTGAACTGGGGCACAAATATTCCCAGTGAATTATAATATTTTAATACCATTATAAATAATATTATTTTATTAAATGTAAGAATACTTAAAAGTATCTATTTAAGTCCTTAGTAAATAATGGATGAGGCAGAAAAAAACAAACTCAGAAACTTTGAAGTATATGCTGAGTATTTCAGCCATAATCAATTTTATTCTCCTGTTTCCAGGCACTTAAGCCAGTCATTTTTTTCCTAGCCAAACATTGTTTTCAGAAATTAAACTGTCAAGTTCATTATGCAGAGGCATGCCACTAAATAATAGAAAATATCAATATTCATTTTGCCTTATTTAAAATTTCTTTATTGATTCAGAGAAGAAGAGAAAGGGAGAGATAGAAACATCCATGATGAGAATCGTTGAACCGCTGCCTCTTGCATGCCCCCTAGTGGGGATTGATCCCGCAAACCTGTGCCCTGACAGAGAATCAAACCATGACCTCCTGGTTTATAGGTCTATACTCAACCACTGAGCAACACCAGCTGGGCTTATTTTGCCTTATTTGAAAAAAAAAAAAAGAAGCATTCTTCAAGAGAAAATTTAGCCCTAGCTGACATGGCTCAGTGGATAGAGCATCAGCCTGCAGACTGAAGTGTCCTGGGCACATGACTGGGTTGCGGGCTTGATCCCCAGTAGGGGGTGTGCAGGAGGCAGCCATTCAATGATTCTCTCTCAGCATTGATGTTTCTAGCTTTCTCTCCCTCTCCCTTCCTCTCTGAAATAAATAAAAATTATATTTTTTTTAAAAAAAGAGAAAATTTATAGGGTTTTGACATTTACTAAGTGGCATCTATGTGACAGAAAGTTAAGTAGGTTGCTTCATGTAATCCCTCTAACAAACTTATTTTGTACTGACTTCCATGTTATGGTTGCTGTAAATAAGGCTTTGAGGAGTTAAGTAAATGGCAATAATGCTAGTGACAATAATAGCAAGAAAACAACAACAGCTAACTTTTGTTTAGCATCTGATATGTACTAGGTATTTTATATTACAAGATTTACACAATAGCAGTTTTTCTTTGGCAAGCCCATAGGACCCAGGGAACCTGGGTAATTCACTTACACCCTGGAGGCCTCACATGTTAAGTATGGGTAACAATAACCACTTTCATTTGGAATATAAAAATTAAATGGAATAATTTATATAATTTTCAGCACATTGCCTAGCATTGAGTAGATGTTCAATAAATGATAGTTTATATTGTAACTATATACATCATGTCTCCTCATTTAATAAGAAACCTGACCACGGGTCCTTTGAATAGTCAAAACAAAACAAAAGCTTATAATTTCCCATATCTACATTTGCTATTCTTCCTAATTTCCATTAATAAAATCATGCTGCTTTTCCTCTCATATGTAAAAATCACCTAAAATTTTCTGACCAAAATTTTAGCTTTCCTTCGATTGTGGAAAAGTGGAAACGCTCCCTTTGTTCTCCCTCCCATTTTTTTACCTGTGGGCTCTGACTAAAGCACAGCTACTGGTAGATGCATTCCCTATTTGGGGGGAGATCTGGGTAAATAAGTGGTGGCCATAAGTTCCCATTTATTAGATTGTTTGGAGAACTAAAAAAAAAAATTCCTGAAATCCCTTGTGTAGAAGTTTTCAGAAAATCTTAATTCATTTTCCAGCATTCCAATGACACATGCATTACTCCCAAAGAACTAGACAAAGTCCTTTTCAAAAGGATGAGTTGGAAAATGTAAAGAGAATTAGTAGAACATTCCAAATGTATTGAGATTGAGTTAAATTTGTACTTGATATTTCTTCTTTCATAATTCCAAACTCTGATGTTTTTTATAATATTCCATCATCTCACTCCAAGGCCTCTTCCAGAGAAATAATAGAACCATCTTCTAAAAAAAAACACCAATGCTCATTTTACTCCTCAGCATGTATGCCTTCTCTTTCGCTCATCAGCAAAGTCTGTCAGATGCTGAAACATTTGTAGAGACCATCTTTTTAATCTTCAATCCTCAGTTCTTAGTTTCTTTTTTAGGCTGCTGTGTGCTGTGTAACAAGGGACAAGTGGCTTGATTGCCTTGCTCTGCCTAGCTCTGTGATACTCATCTCACTTCTCATCAATGAATTTCAAACCCTGATCATTGATAAACGCTTCCACAAAGCTTTCACAGGAGAGCAGTCTGCAGTCACTTGCAGAGAGTCCTGACCTTCCAAATGTATTTTTCCTGCCCCCCAATCATTTCTATTCTCTTTCTGCCTCTCAGCAGAAATGTGGAAGCACCCCCACTTCTCATTTATATGCTCAACTGACACCACAACTCATTAAGTTTTGAAACCATTTAAATATGCATATAAGGAATCCACATTTCATTCAAGCCTTCTCAAACCAGAAAGGCTAGTTCTTTTTTTTTTTTTTAACACTTTTTATTTTCCATGTCAATATTGTCTTATAAATGTAAATGTCCATGATGTATAGGTATATAAAATATTATTTATGCTCTCAAAGCCTAAAATATTTGATAAAAAATGAGACATATTTTTCAGGGTAAAATTTCTCCCTGAATATGAATAAACTCATAACAGAAAGGCTATTATACCACATTCCTATGCTTTCAGTTTGGAAAACACCAAGTTGCTGCTGTTTGCCTATATCTCTTTCACTATTTGCCACTTCTCTGTTCAGAAAAGCTTTACTTCCTCAAGCCTTAGCTCAACTGCAATCTTTCCCTCAGAGCCTCCTTCTCTCTTCACACACCTCCCGCCTCTGGCAAAGTTAGCCATTCATATTTTATGCTCTAACATAGTGGTCAGCAAACTCCAGACTGTCTTTGTATGGCATATGAGCTAAGAATGGTGTTTACATTTTTATATGATTGGCAAAAATCAAAAGATGAATAATATATCATACTGTGTGAAAATTGTATGGAGCTTGAATTTCAGTGTCTATAGAGTTCTTAGACCTCAGCCACACCCATTCATGTATATGTTGCCTATGGCTGACGTCATGCTATAAGTTCAAAGCTAAGTAGTTGGGAAAGACTACATGGTCCACAACATCAAAATATTTACTATCTGACTCTACAGAAAGTTTGTCGACCTCTGCTTTTTTACCTTGCTGCTCCAAGTGTACTCCGTGGGCTGGCAGCCTAACATCACCTGGGAGCTTGTTAATAACACAGTCTCCGGCCCATCCCGGAACCTACTGACTTAATATCAACATCTGAACAGTATCCCCAGATGATTCTATACACAATAAGTTTGAGGAACGTTGTTCTAGCACTCATTGTGTTGTCTTAAAATTGTTTGTCAATATTTTAACAAGTAAAAAAAAATAGAAATATGACCAGGATATTAAAATGTAAGAGTTATGGAAGATATGTGATTTAGGACACATCTGCGTCATTGCAAAATAACACAGTGTAATTCATTGTACTAAAAATAAAGTACAGCCCTAGCGGGTTTGGTTCAGTGGATAGAGTGCTGACCTGCAGACTAAAGGGTCTTAGGTTCAATTCCAGTCAAGGGCACATGCCTGGGTTGCAGGCTCGATCCCCAATGGGGGGCGTGCAGGAGGCAGCCAATCAATAATTCTCTCATCATTGATGTTTCTCTCTCTCTCTCCCTCTTCCTTCCTCTCTGAAATTAATAAAAATATATTTAAAAAATAAAATACAATATCACATTAAAGCAGAAATAAGAAAGATTCATTCATCCTTTTATTTTTGCCCAGAGGAAATATGAACTAAAATTGTTATCACTTAGCAATGTATTCATTCAGTAACATCACATTTCAATTATACTCATGTTTATGCTATCTAGTCCATATAGTCATATATTTACACTATATTATATATGTTATATTTTTTTTAAATATTTTTATTGATTTCAGAGAGGAAGGGAAAGGGAGAGAGAGAGATAGAAACATCAATGATGAGAGAGAATCATTGATTGGCTGCTTCCTGCACATCCCCCACTGGGGATCGAGCCTGCAACCGGGGCATGTGCCCTTGCCTGGAATCGAACCTGGGACCCTTCAGTCCGCAGGCTGACGCTCTATCCACTGAGCCAAACCAGGTAGGGCTATATTCTAGTTTTAAGCGTGAAACATAATCCCCTTTAGCAATGATCCTAAATACTTTATAGGTTGTGTTATAACTCAGTTTTCACAATTTTGAATTTGCTTGTTCCATAATGCATGGCAGTGATATGATTTGGTTACCTGCCTATGAAGTTCTTGGTGCATGAAACAGGCAGGGCAAGAAAAACCTATCAAAACCCCTGTTGGACTGCTCAACAATTCAAACTAGGCATTTATAAGTGTCAACTGTTTGCATAGCTAATGTTACATTTAAAGTCTTGACAATACTTGTACTGCTGTCACAGTTAGTTGATAACTCACGTCTGCAAACCTTTGTTAAGGTCTTAGTAACTCAGGCCTCTAATTTTTGACCAGGCTGCAATATTTACAGCTACCACTTGGTGGGGAGTAGAAAAATATCCTCTGCAATTGAACAACCACATATTAACCATCTCAAAAAGTCACACAAATGACTTTTTAATAGATAGAACCTATTTGTTTATTCAGTTATTCAGTGAAATGAATATTTACTGAACCATATGCTAGGCAATGTGCTAGATGCTAAGAATGCAATATTAAGCAAAAGCAAATACCGTCCCTGATCTCATGGAGTTCACATCTAGTGGAGGAAGTGGCAGTCCCCAACTAATCACAAACATAAATGTATAATTATAAACTGCGATAAGTGCTATGAGGAAAGTCACACAGTGTTATCTATGAGGGCGTATAACAAAAGAAGTTGACCTAGTCTTGGAGGTTTGGCTGGGGGGGGGAGCGGTTAGAAAGATGTCCCTGTTCCCAGGAGAAATATCTCTTAGGTTGTGCTCTGGAGGTTTAATAGGAGTTAACTGGTGATGTGTCAGGAGAGGTAGGAATTGCAAGGAAGTATTCGCAACAGAGGAGAGAGCATGATGTGTTCAAGGAACTGACAGTAGACAGTGTAGCTGAAGCATTCATGTGGAGGGTGGGGGGAAAGGGTAAACTATGCTACTGACGAGGTAGATAGGGGCCAGACCAGGCTGCCTTTCATAAACCATGATAAAGGTTTTGGTATTTATTCTAAAACCAGTAAGAATTGGGAGGATGGATTTGAGAGTGCACATGTGTAATTGGGGCGATTAGTTAGAAGGCTGTTTTAGACTCTGAAAAAAGATGACGGAAAGCCAAACTGGTATGAAGAGAGTGGAAATGGAGTGAAAATGTTTAGGAAGTAAAGCTGGCAGAAGTTAGTGATGAATTTGGTTTGGGGGCATAAGGGATAGAAAGATGTTCAAGGATGACTTGATCCAGCTAATTAAATGACTCGTTACCAGTGAGGCTAAGAAACTTGCAACACGTTGATAACATGTTTTCATATAATCTAAACCCTATGAAGTCAATGAGAACACTCAGTGGAATGCAATTAATTATATATAGATGTTAATTGATGTTTACTTTTAATGAACATATCACAATTATATGATTTGATTTTCATATTAGCACATTAGCATCTCTAAAGATATAAGTAAAGATAGTTTTGAGGAAGCTAAATAAACAACCCTACCTAAATGTACAAAGAGGGAATAATTCATAAAGCCATATTAGCAAGCTTATATATGCAATGTATTACTTGTCTGATCCACATGTTTAATTTTGATAGGGGAAAATAATTTTTAAATAAGAATGAAATGAGATAGAATAGGGAAATATTCATTTCACACAACATGTAAAATTTTCCAAGCCATTAAAATATCTGTATGTTATTTAAAAGATATGGGCTATTTTTTTATTTTGACCTAAGGACATATTCGTTGATTTTTTTGAGAAAGAGAGGGGAAGGGAGAGACGGACAGACAGAGGGAAATACTGATATGAGAATGAAATATCGATAGGTTGTCTCCTGTACATGCCCGACCAGAGATCGAAACTGCAACCTAAGCATGTGGCCTGACCAGGAACTGAACCCGTGACCTTTCGGTGTACTGGGGGACGCTCCAACCAACCGAGCCACATCAGCCAGGGCTGGGCTATTTTTTTTTTTTAATTAGAGCAATATGTACTAAACGTAAGACTAATAAATATTTTTAAAGAGTGAAATAAAAACAGTATTGTTTATATCATAAACTCTTTGATCATGATATCCACTATACGACATGCTGATTTACTTGCTGCAGTTACTTAAGTCATACCCATATTTTATATTTAAAGCGATATAAATGTTTTGAAAAGTATAATTTAAAAGTACAAGCATATTTTTGAAAGGCATATGGTTAAAAACAAAAAGCATACACAGACAATTATTTTACTGTTATCTAGTATGGATGGACATGTAACTCTACTTTGTAGCTATTTGACTACTTACCTTTCCAAAATAAAGTAATTTTCACTTATTTTGAAAAGTTGAACTATCTTAGAATGCGTGCCTTCCAAACTATATTGTTGGCCTTGTTGGATTTTGGTGCAAACTACTCAGAGTGAAAAATATGTACAGCATATAGTTTTCAAGTTATTAGTTGGCTCAATTAGATTATTAAATCCAATAAAAATGTCATTAGGTACTTAGTTAATGCCATGTTTTAGAGTTCAATTGATTATTATAGAGGACCACTTAAATTTTTAGAATATAAATAAAAATAAAAAAATGAGAAATGTGAAATTATCTTATTAAAATAGTTTCAGATTTTTCTATGCTTTAAATGTATGTGTATATTCATTTACTAAAAAGCATGCCAGACTGGGTACCTTTCTTCTAGAGGTGCAATTATTTTATCATTTTTAGTTCATAGTTTTATTGAACTAATATTGAATATGTTATTAAATATGTATTATGTGCAAGATATTGTTAGTTCCTATAGGTGATATAAAAGGCATATACTCTGCACAGGACACACTATGATATTAAGTATGATATTACTTAACACAAATTCTGTATACCTTTTGGGAGCTTTGATTATGTATTATTTACTTTAACCAAACAAAGAGTTGAACAGCAATAAAATATATTTACTTTTAATTAAAACCAAGAAATTAAAATATTTGTGAAGAAAGAAATTAACTAAAATGCACTGCAAAGTGAAATAAGGGAAAAGTCTATCAATGTAGGTAATATTTGATTTTCATTAGCATCTATGTCTAAAACTAATTTAGTAACCTAGAGTAAAGAACTCTGATATACTCAGGTATATATCAGAGAACTCATATTGAAACAAAATCCTGTTAAGTAAAGCTGTATTTATTTGTAGTAACACAATGCCACATAAATAAAAGATAGAAAGACAAAATTTTGTTAATATAGGTGTTAAGAAAGTGACAAGTATAAATCCCGGCATGACATTGTAAAGGCGATGTATGTACAACATTTCTTCATTACATCAGTCTTCTCTGTGAAGAAGCTTTAAATAGGATTTTACAGGAGAAAAAATAACGTTTACCTTTAATACTTACTGATATTACAAACCTTATCCAGCTCAGGAGGAGCACAGCTGTCCAAGTGATCATTTTCACAGGAGACATTGAATGCATTACCTAAGTTATTACTTTGTGGGGATATCACTCACCATATATATATATATATATATATATATATATATATATATATATATATATATATATATCATAGTAGCATAGGTAACATTAGGGCTTAAGGAAAGGTATTACTAAGTTTGAGTGATAGCTAAAAACCAATCAGGTCAACTGACTTTTCTTTTTTATGATCAGTGGAATCTTATATAGTTTAAAATAGCCACAGAAATCACCAGGGACCCACATTTTAAACACTTGAAGAATTTCAGGTTGTAGATATATAGCCATTATAATAAAGCTCTTGGTACAGTGAAAATGAACACATTCAATGCCATTAGTAATTATTCACCATTAATAACCAATCTCTAACATTTACATTAAGTATACACTGTGCGTAAATTTTTCATGTCACTAAAACACCCTGGAGATGCCAGCCTTATGGAGAAGTGAAGCAAGAACAACCTAACAAACTTACATGATGAGATTTGGGGCATATTTTTCCTTTCAGCCCATCAGGGAATTCAATGGCTGGAGCCACATTTTCAATGTTAAAATGTGTCTCTCTCTGGATGGGATAGGCTTGTTAGGTATTTGCCCCATTGGGATGAATTTGTGTATCAAATATTCTCCAATTAGCAGGTGGGTAAGAGCAAGGTGTCAACAGTCCTGTGTGTAAAGAGGGGTGAACAGGCCTGGGAGAAGAGCAAGGAGCAATCATTATGGAGACAATATGGTAAGGATAGATAGTGCTGAAAGGAAGATACTAAAGAGGAAATTGGTTTTCATATTCTACTAAAGCTGACTTTGGTTTTTACTACTAGGCAGGGATTACTATGCCACTGATATAAGTGGGATGGCCTTGTATGAACACTGTTGAAAGCCGGAGAGTGTGAACTTACCTTCATGTCCATGTTAACTTGTTTCACAAATGCAGTGAAAACATCTGCAGGCAAACTCAAATCTTCACAGACTTACAATGAGTGGCTTCCTGTACATGCTCAGAACAGCTACTGGGGCTCTTTAAAATTGTACATTTTACACTTTCTGAATTTCATTTTTTCCTCCATGGAAAGCTGCCTATAACATCATGAACTTTTTCAATACATATTAAACAAAGGAAGTGTAACCTTTGTCATCATCTTAAATGGTGAGTCAATAAACAACATAGCAGGGCAATTTGATGTTGGCCATCCTAACATTATAATGGCTATATTATAATGCAGCCATTTTAATGCAACTGTCTTGATGTAAAATCACTTTTTTCTTTTATTTTTTGATCATTAATAATGTGTATAACAGACATTCCCAAGTCTATTCCATCCCTAACCTCTCTCCAATTTTGATAGACTTCCACTTTCTCCTTTATTTTTGATTGTTTAATCTTTTATATAATGAGTATATAGTAATTTTATACTAAAAAAAAACTATTAAAATTTTACTGTCAAAATAAATTAACCTCTATGATCTTATAAGTTCTTTTCTCAGCAGTATCATTCTAAAAACACTTTTGTAGTATTAAATATATGTATACTGGAGGCCCAGTGCATGAAATTCGTGTGTGTGTGGGGGTGTCCCTCAGCCCAGCCTGCACTCTCTCCAATCTGGGACCCCTCAAGGGATGTCCGACTGCCCACCAGGATCAGGCCTAAAAGGGCAGTAGGACATCCCTCTCACAGTCCAGGATTGCTGTCTCCCAACCATTCGCCTGCCTGCCTGCCTGACTGCCCCTAACTGCCTTCCAGCCTGATCACCCCCTAACCATTCCCCTGCCAGCTTGATTGACACCTAACTGCTCCCCTCCCGGCCCGATTGTCCTAATAGCACTCCTCTGCCAGCCTGGTCACAACTGACTGCCCTCCCCTGCTGGCCTGGTTGCCCCTAACTGCCCTCCCTTGCCATCCTGGTCACCCCTAACTGTCCCCCCCTGCAGGCCTGGTCACCCCCAACTGCCCTTCCCTGCTGGCCCAGTCACCCCTAACTGCCTTCCTTTGCCAACCCGGTCACCCCTAACTGCCCTCTCCTGCTGCCCTGGTCGCCCCTAACTGCCCTCCCTTGCCAGCCTAGTCACCCCTAACTGCCCTTGCCTGCTGGCCTGGTTGCCCCCAATTGCCCTCCCCTGCAGGGCTGGTTGCCCCTAACTGTCCTCCCCTGCAGGCCTGGACACCCCCAACTGCCCTTCCCTGCAGGCCCAGTTGCTCCTAACTGCCCTCCCCTGCTGGCCTGGTCTCCCCTAACTGCCCTCCCCTGCAGGCCTGGTCACCCCCAACTGCCCTTCCCGCTGGCCCAGTCACCCTTAACTGCCCTCCCCTGCTGGCCTGGTTGCCCCTAACTGCCCTCCCTTGCAGGCCTGGTCACTCCCAATTGCCCTCCCTGCAAGCCTGGTTGCCCCTAACTGTCCTCCCCTGCAGGCCTGGTCATCCCTAACTGCCCTCCACTGTCAGCCTGGTTGCCCCCAACTGCCCTCCCCTGCCAGCCTGGTTTCCCCCAGCTGTCCTCCCCTGTAGGCCTGGTCGCCCCCAATTGCTCTCTCCTGCAGGCCTGATGTTGTCCCCAATTGCCCTCCCCTGCCAGCCTGGTCACCCCTAACTGCCCTCCCCTGCCATCCCGATTGCCCCCAACTGTCCTCCCCTGCAGGCCTGGTCACCCCCAACTGCCCTTCCTTGCTGGCCCAGTCACCCCTAACTGCCCTCCCCTGCCAGCCTTATTGCCCCCAACTGCCCGCCCCTGCAGCCCTGGTCACCCCCAACTACCCTCCCTTTCAGGCCTGGTCCCTCCCAACTGCCCTCCCCTGCTGACCATCTTGTGGTGGCCATCTTTGACCACATGGGGGCAGCCATCTTTTGTGTTGGAGTGATGGTAAATTTGCATATTACTCTTTTATTAGATAGGATGACTCTAAGAACTATCAGGGATTTAATTAAGTATTCCCTGTGCTATCTGGGATTTGATATTGACCACCTTGCCTAACTTGTAATATCATGCTCAGGAAGCCTACAAAATGCAAAGTTGTCAGTTCTCTGGATCAGTGTTGTTCAGCATTTATAACTTGATACCCTCTTTTTGAGAAACAGTTTTCTAAGTCTTACCTACTACTCCTGAGATTTTTTAGGACCATTTATGAAGACTAGTTTTAAGAGTTTTGCTTTCTAAAATTTATAATAGAAAAACAATAGCTGAATTTCCTATGCCCCAATCTTGGATATGAGTTTGTTTCTGAAGGAGAAAACTGAACATTCACATTTTGTCTTCATTAACTTAATTGTTCTTATTTATGCTATCTTATTTTATATTTATTTCATATAAAGAAAGGATAGTGGTTAAATGCTTTGTCAAAGGTGTCTGTTTAACACATTATTTGGTAATAAAATGAGCCTGAGATTTTTTAGGTTGCATTAAATAATATCCTTCAAATATTGTAAATCATTAATGGCAAATGTTTTACTGGTTCAAAAGTAGGTCTATATTAGCAAAATAATAGGAACACCTTAAATATAATGGTTGATATTATTGCAAAATAAGAGTCCTGAGATATGTGTATGGGTATACTTACAATTATTTTTGAAGGATGGTGATGGTTGGCCTATAGATGCTCGTGGATATTGACTGGTTGATAACCCTAAAAGCAAACATTTAAAAAAAATACAATAAGAACTCTATCAGTAAGGTGCTATTTAGGATAACAATTTACACTATTTACATATAAAGCATAACTGAAAAGTAATGAGGCTGATATCCATAAGTACCTGAACAAAGACAGTCTCATTTATGTCGGTGTCAGACCTTCAGTTAAAGTGGAAATGAAATACCAGTTAAGTATTATAAAAGAATCAGCAAAATTCTAAATCTGATATTAAGAGAAAACATTATTTTGCATAAAATAATTGCAGACCAGAAGTACTTAAATGGTATTTACCAATAGGTATTAAAACAATATTAGAAGCTAGAATCACCATTTCAGTACCAATTATTTTTAAAGTATCTATTGACATTATACATTTGGGGATGTGAAAACAAAACATATTAGCCAGCGACATTCATGCAGTAGGAAAAATAAATTAGGTGTAACCACATTTGCTGGAAGCCGATCCACCCTGGCTGCTTGAGGCAGTCCCTGCAGGGATGTTTCAGGGGACCTGGCGTATAAGGCATGCTGTTCTTGGTATGTTTGCTCCCCTTCTTAAGCGCTGTGTGTTTTAACCAAGGTCCCCTCTCCGAAGGGTTGTTTCCCCAGGTGAGGATTTTTATCAGTGAACCCTTTAACTAAGTGCCCGAGGGGTGGTTGATCACTTTGCGAGCAATCACGCTTAAGCTACATAATCTTTACTTAGAATAACCTCCTTCAGTTACTTCCTTGTAGCTTAATAGAACAATAGAGTAACCTTTGAATGGAGATGGGAAGCCCCCTGGCCTTTTGTATAGAATGTATAGGATTGGGACCAAATAGTATAAATACAGTTGTAGATGACAATAAAGTGAAGAACTTGGCTATGATGATCACCTGAACACTGCTTCTGTGTCTTTCTTTCTCTGCCGACTCTGTCCACACCTTGGGGAACCCCTGGACCCGCTGGGGCTGGACCCCAGCACACATTAATATTTAACATGTGTTCATCCTAAAATGTTTCCCACAGCACATAAAACATAACCAAAAAGTTTTAAATACAAAGATTTTCTCAAAATATAAAGCTGTGGGAACCCACTCAGAGCCCCAGAGTTGGTATAAAGATTATTTTAAGTTGAAGACATTTTGAGATTCAACAGATGCCATGTGTGTGTGGGGGGAGGGGGAGACAGAAGGGAGGGGGCCCAGAGCTTCCCTTATCTGACTAAGACCAACAACTTCTGGAAAATGAGGTTACCATAAATCCCTTCTCCAGGGGGATTTTATAGCTCTGAAGGAGACAGAAAGACAGGTCATAGCTGTACAGACAAACCTTACCTCCTGTTTGTTCTTTTAAAAACCTATTTGTCTTTCCTATGGAAAACTTTCCTCACTCCCCATCCTCTCACCACTAAAGTAGATATGTATATAAGCTTTTAATTTGAACAACTAAACAAGCCAGCTCCTTTGTTTTTTGACTCCCTTATACATATGAAACAAACATTTATCACCTGTTAATCTCTTTTGTCAGTTTAATTTGCCTAGCTCAGTTACAGAACCCAAGAGTGTAGAGAAAAAGTTTTTCCTCTCCTAAAAAGCGAATTCTTCCATTTATCCAAGTAAGTAAAATGAAGTGATTAGCAGCCATTATAGTTATGAAAAATACATAGGAATTATTGTCAAATTTTTGAAGACATTGAAATATTTTATTAGCTCACAAAGTTATGTTACCATAATTTGAAGTACAGTAGAAAAAACTTAATAAATTCTAAAGCTACATTTAAATATTTTAATGCAACCACTCCTTTAATCATCCAACAATAGATTATCCATACAATGAATTATAACAACAAATCTTTGTATTTTTCATTCCTTATGACAATAAATAAAAATAAGTTCTGACTTCAAATTAGTGAAAACCCACTTGGGTAAAAGTCTTGCAACTTTAATCTAAATTTCAGAAAATACATTTAATATTATAAATTTGAACTAGCATTTTCATGTCTCTCTTACAGCTCCAAATAATACAAATATTTATTGAAATAAATATGTGAGAACATATTATCACATCAATCCTCTATTTTATTGAAATGGTAGGACACCTATAACAAAAATAATTTCTTCATGAAAAATACATAAAACTGGTTCTACCTAGCATGTTTAAAGAAGCAGAGGTATAAAATAGCAATCATTGAGCAATGATGAAACTCTATGTACATTGAAGAAGCTGGTGGCCAAGTTATTAGTCTGTACATTAAAAATTATAGGTAGAATTACAGTCAAGCATGAAATCATTTCAATACACAATAGTGACCCATTCTATTTGCTGTAGCTCCGACTTAATTTTACCTAATTGTACAAGTACCCTTCCAGGGAATAAAACGTTTGTGGCCAGAGAACAGCTGCCGGTGGAATTACCTCCCCCTAGTGGTTATCTGTGACATTGCAGTCAGAACAAATGTGAGCTCGGATTGATACACCATTCATTCATGAAGGATTTATTTATTGCACACACCCCCACCCCTTGGGGGAGGATTGAGATATCTTCTAATGAAGCATTTCTGCTCTTTCATTAAAAAGCAAGCAATCTTATAATTTAAAATTTTTCTTTAAGACATCAACTGAAAATATATTTTCTAATGTTTCTAAAATTTTACTGTACATTTCTAAAATTGTACATTTCTAATTAATTTTGCAAAAGTCTAGGTGAAATGATATATTTTCTTAATTTATTTCTCTTTCTTTAGCCCCACTTGCTTTGCCATTCCCCCAGACCATTAACATTTTAATATTAATATTTTGCCTCTATCATATGCTCTCCTTTTCCAGTCTTTTTTTCTCAGCTATTTATAGATAAATCTGAGATATATTTTATTATCAACTTTCTGTCATTTCAAGTTGTTATCCATCTCACCAAACTGTTATTTTTAAGTTCCCACATGATTTCGATAGATTTTTTTTTTTCCTTTGCAGGTCAGTGACTCTAGAAGGAAAGAGAAATACTCCTGACCACAATCTGGCTCTATACATTCATTCAAATGTTATATAATATCTTCCTATAAAAATAGTGCATAAAATATTTTTCAATTGTGCAATCCTATTACCTCTGATTGTACTTATAACTGATTTATAAAGTGACATTAAGGGTAATTTTGTGATTGTTCAAGGCAAATTTTATTCTACTTTTCCTACAAAAGTTATTTATTTTGCTATTAGCCTTCCCTAAGGAAGGATATTATAAAATAGTACTTTCAATTCAAAATTGTGCTTTAAAAGTCATTAAGAACCCTGTGAAGATGTAATTGATAAGTTTCCTGCTTCATTTTTCCTCAGTTGAAACACTAGGAAAAGAACAGGCATTTAAAGTGGAATATCTACCACAGAAATGCCTATCTTACTGTGGCTAAAAGTCATCAGTAAAATGGCAATACTAAATCCTGAGTAGAAGGAATAAATGCTAGCATTACAAAAGAACTTAATGTGCTTCTTTGGCATGACATGGATATTCAATGTTTAAAAAGAAGAGAGTAATCTTTCATTCAGGATTAAACTGTCACCACATTCTGCCCAGCCAGTGTTGCTCAGTGGTTGAGCATTGACCTATGAACCAGGAGGTCACGATTTGATTCCTGGTCAGGGCACGTGCCCGAACTGTGGGCTCAATCCCCAGTAGGGGGTGTCCAGGAGGCAGCCAATCAATGATTCTCTCTCATCATTGATGTTTCTATCTCTCCCTCCCTCTCCCTTCCTCTCTGAAATCAATAAAAATAAATATTTTTAAAAATCACCACATTCAAACCTAATGGTACCTTTTACTGCCTACTTTGATTTTTAAAAACTGTATATTAATGAAGTATAATTTTATTATAATAAAATGTACATAGTTTAAATATAGAGTTTGATCAGTTTTGATACAGGTATACACACCTGTGTAAATGCCATGCCGGGAGGATAGAATGTTTTCATCCTCCTACTCCCCTCCCAACTCCAGGCAACCACCTTCTATTGCTGTAGATTATTTTTGCCAGATCTAGAAGTTCATGTAAATAGAACCACACTGTGTTCTTTTTTTCTATTTCTTCTACCCTTTGGTTAAAACATTGTTCTCTCTTTCACTGAGTCTTTTTTTTAATTTTTAAAAAATCTTTATTCTTGAAAGTAATATATATGTCCCCTTACTTCCCCCATTGACCTCTTCTAGCCTGCCCCCAAACCCCACCACCACCACCCCAGGCCTTCACCACACTATTGTCTGTGTCCACAAGTTATGCATACATGCATACAAGTTCTTTGGTTGACCTCTTCCCACCCACCCACCCTCCCCAACCTTCCCTCTGAGATTTGACAGTGTGTTCCATGCTTCTATGTCTCTGGATCTATTTTTTTTCATTAGATTCTACATATGAGTGAGACCATGTGATACTTGTCTTTCTCTGACTGGCTTATTTCACTTAGCATAATACTCTCCAGGTTCATCCATACTGTTGCAAATGGTAAGAGTTCCTTCTTTTTTATAGCTGCGTAGTATTCCATTGTGTAAATATACCATAGTTTTTGCACACATATCTCCTTGCCTTATTCTGTTGATTTATTAACTTAAATTTCTTAACTTTCTGTTCAAGTTACCATGGATTATTTCACACCTCAATATTTATCTACCATGATACTGCCTTTAAAGTTACTGGATCATGTCGAAGAGAGCAATGCAGTGTACTATTGAAGCAATTGCAAAAGGCAAAACCACTGGAAAAAGCTTTCAAATACAAAATGGCACATGTTTAACACATTCTCATATTTAGCACAGTGCAAATAAATAAAAAAGTTATTTTCTAGCGTGTATAGAGCAGGGGTGGGCAACCTTTTTGTGTGTGCCAAAACCAGCAAAATCTCTGACTCAAAATTCTTCTGCGTACCAGCCCTAATTTTTTGAGAACATGTTACGCCTACTTGATATCTCTTAAGGTGTATATATGTGAAGAACCTTGAAGAAATAATAAAATTCATTTGAGCGACAAAAACACAGTATATGATAAGGAAAAATACATTTATTTTTTAATGTATACATGTACACTGATAGTCCGACAGAAAACTTTATGACTCTGTTTGATATTATCAGTGGGACTTTTGCTGCTGCATCACTGATGACAGAGATTTTACATCAGGTTTATATTTCATGACCTTCAGAGATAATGCACAAGCTACTACTTTCATCCGTCAGGCTACTCCTATTATGAGACTTAACAAAATTCATCACTGAGAACAAAGATTCACAAGCGTATGTGGATGAAACCAAAACACTGCTCGGATCTAGGAAGGCAGGGAGAGTTAAGGCAGAGGCATAGAAATTGCTCTTCCCCTCTCTCCTCAATCCATGTCTATGGTCTTTAAGATAACTTGTTATGTAAAATTATTTATTTATCTAAGATGCACCTACACTGAATTTATCTGAAAAATAAAAAAGTCAATATTAAGAAAAAAATTGTAAATGGAAGATTATAAGAGAGGGTTTCGCGTGCCAGCAAAAGTTACTGGCGTGCCATGTTTGGCACATGTGCCAGGGGTTGCCCACCACTGGTTTAGAGCATATACACTTCAGAAAAAAGATTAAACCATATATTTGAGGATATAAATAGAATCTATGTATCTCTCTTATTAGCTCTTATGAGATTATTTTAATGGTAAGGATATTAAATAATAGACATCATATTTTGGGTAGAAGACCTCAATTTTTATATTTGGGTTTTATATACTTTAAAAATTTTTTGATGTGGACAGATCAAATGTGTACCAATTGAAAGATCCTACAGCCCTAGCTGGTTTGGCTCAGTGGATAGAGTGTTGGCCTGTGGATTGAAAGGTCCCAGGTCGGATTCCAGTCAAGGGCACATGCCCAGGTTGCCGGCTTAACCCCCAGTAGGGGGCATGCAGGAGGCAGCCCATCAATGCTTCTCTCATCATTGATGCTTCTATCTCTCCCTCTCCTTTCCTCTCTCTGAAATCAATAAAAATATATTTTTAAAAAAGAAAGAACCTACTAATTTGTTATGCTACACCAGTATATAATACTAAAAGGATAATGCAAAGCCAATCAGAATGAGAGGCAGTTTTACTTCATAAAAATTCTCCAAATAAATATAATTTTAAGAAAGTGAGTTCCACACTAGAGGTTTAGGGAAAAAACAACAACACAGGTGATAAGTTTGATCAACTGCTTAATTATGGCATTCGACTACGAATAGCATATACTATACACAAAAGTTTTCTGATAGTCATGTTTGGCAAGTGTGGTTTAGAAAGAATGGGAAAAAGAAATAAAATAAATTGACTAGAGATTTAACTTTCCTGAGTTTGAAACTTGGGTTTTTTCCTAACCAGTTGATTTTGAACAGAATTACTGTGAGGATGCCTTCCTTTTTATTGATTTTGCAGAACTGAAATAAAATGAACAATTAAGAATTTACCTAGATGAGTCAAGACCCCATTGCCTGAATCAAACTGCAAATTTCATTTTGCTTTAGTTGCCAACTCTTCTTCATATAAAACAACCTGACATTTCTAGCACATATGTGAAAAATTTGCACGTTCCCAGAATAAGCAAAAATATAGAGATAGACAGGATTTCTGGCAGCCTAGAGCTGGGGAATGGAGGGGTATGTGTGGGAGAACCTTAGGGGACTGGGAAGTGACTGCTAATGTGTATAGGCTATCTTTTGAGGATGGTGAAAGTGTTCTAAATTGTGGTGATGGTTGTACAACTCTGCCAATATACTGACAACCGTAGAATTATCTACTTTAAAATGGGTGAAGTGTATAATATGTGAATTATATCTCAATAAAACCTTAAAAAATATTTTGGGTTGAATCCATTATGTCAACTAAAAAATCAGATCTTAAAATAACTTTGAAAGATTGTGTTGTTAAAAACATAGTGGGGAATACATAAATTGTACAAAATAATAATGTAAACATTTGTACATCAAACCATCATGAAAGGTTATTTTAATTAAATAAATAATACTAATATCTGAAACTTCACATGTATAAACAAAATGTATCAACATTTTGTGATGATGTGGAAGCTGGGACAAAACATTAAAAAAACAAAAATTATGGCAAATATGGCAAGACAACTAAAGCATTGCAAAGTCATTTTTAATTGAATAAGATACATTTAAAGGTCAATTTTTATATTTTTTATCTGGCCCCTATCTCTTCTAAGGAAATATTGTGTTGATATATAATCAGAATGATGCAAAGTTTTCTATTTGAGATGATCCCATTCTAATCATTGATCTTAACACTAAACCATATGTTTCAGGGACTTCTCTAAGTCTCTAAGCATCCAATAAATGGCCAAATTAAAGAAACTCTATACTGTCTTTATTATGGGCAAAAGTTGTGTTTTATACTTCATTTCAACTTCTCTACTCACAGTTAATATTTATTAATGGTTATTTTGGGAGGTTCTATGCAAACTGTGTCTTCCTCTCAGCTCTCTTTTTATTTAAATCATACCAGCATATATGCAATTAGTAATTTTTGTTTTAAAAAAAGATTTTAAATCTAATCAATTTAGAATTGAGTTAAAAAACCAGTGACAGATTCTGGATATGCTATAGGCTATTGCTCTGAATAGTATTTGCAAACTACTTCTTAAACTTCTCTTAGATAGCAGTTGGATTTGTTTGGTATGATTTATTTTTATTGAAAACCATCTAGTCATAATATTTACTCAACTTAAAGTGACAAACTTCCTTGTAAAAATAAGGGAAAACTCAGTACAAAATATATTATCAATATGAAGTTATTACCAGAAGAAAACCTTTTAAAGTTACAGAAGAGCTTTACACTTTGACATTAATATGCTTTGCATTTAAAATGCAGATGCCATGTTTAGATTTGAGCACGCTAAATCATGACTATATATGACTATTCTATATGAAGTTAGATTACAATAGAAGCATTTACTGTTATGAAGATATAAAGGCAGATTGAAATTTCGTGGAATATATAGTGAAAATGTTATTATGACTGCCTTTTCCCCAAGTAAATGCAGTTTGGGGGAACTTGAGCTGAGTTTGTCTGATCCATTTTTATTTTTATTGATAATTAATTATGTGTTAGGTTCTACATATACACTATACAATATTACCCTCATGTTTTTTAAGATGAGAAAGCTTAGACTCTAAAACCTAGTTAAACTGCTCTTTAAACTGTTTCCCAAACTACTCTTTGGACACTTGCTTACTATATGGTAAAGAGTACATAGCTAACGATATCAAGCAGTCCAAATGTAACAATACTCCTCATCTAATATTAAACACATTTTCAAAAACTTTATTTTTTTACATTTACATACTCCAAATTCTTTTAATCACAAAGACCTCTAATTAAATAATTTGTGTCTGTTTTAAATATTATGATTTATTTATTCTATTTTCCTATTTCATTGGCAGTAATTATTATTAGATAACATTTTATACACATTTTCATCTTTATTTCTATTAGTAAGTAATAATTCCCTGACCTTTCAAAATGAGCTGAGATATTTGAAAATACGCACACTCTTAATGTATAGAAGGTGACATATGACTAAAGTCTCCTGGCTTGCCTCCCATTTATTTAGTTTTTTGAGATTGTCAGTGACTAAGTGAATGTTATACTAGCAGTATATTTTGTGCATGAGTGACATAATTTTAAAACTTAAGGCTGTTAATCAAGGTGCAATGGAAAAAGCATACACAACCTTTGTAGTCAGACAGAATGGAGCTTGTTTCCTGGATCTACCTCATACTTAGCTATATATTTTGGCACAAGACTTAACCTTTCTATGTCTCTGTTACTTATTTGTTATTGTTGTTGTGAAAACTACATAATTCATGCACTTTGTCAAATGCACTGACTAGGATATGGTGGGCATTAAATCTTATTTAATTCCTTTTCCTTCCTCTCTCTCTCTTTCTCTCTCTCTCTCTCTCTCTCTCTCTCTCTCTCTCTCTCTCTCTCTCTCATTTTTATCCTCACCCAAGGATATGTTTTCATTTATTTTTTTAAGGAGAGATGAAAGGAGGGAGGGAGGGGGAGAGAGAGAGAGAGAGAGAGAGAGAGAGAGAGAGAGAGAGAGACACATTGATTGGTCGCTTCCTATACATGACCAACTGGAGATCGAACCCGCAGCTGAGGTATGTGCCCTGACCAGGAATCAAACTCACAACCTTTTGGTATAGTGGATAATGCTCCAACCATCTGAGCTACCTGGACAGGGTCCTTCCTGTCTTTTTTTTATATATATATTTTATTGATTTTTTACAGAGAGGAGGGGAAAGGGATAGAGAGTTAGAAACATTGATGAGAGAGAAACATCGATCAGCTGCCTCCTGCACACTCTCTACTGAGGATGTGCCCGCAACCAAGGTACATGCCCTTGACCAGAATCGAACCTGGGACCCTTGAATCCGCAGGCTGAAACACCACATATTCCAGAAATTTTGTTCCATATTTACTGGATTAAATGGTAAATATCAATAATGATTTCAGTAATATTATAGTTTAAAATTTCTGACAAAATGTTAAAGAAATAACTGAAACCACTCAACCAAACATACATTGAACATTTTTTTGGATTATGTATTTTCCTTCAGTTTACTGTTTTATAACTATTTAAAATGTGCTTACAACAAAAACGAAGATGGTGGCATAGGTAAACACTGGAAATTGCTGCCTTGCACAACCACTTCAAAAATACAACTAAAAGACAAACGGACATCATCCAGAACCACAGGAAGGCTGGCTGAGTGGAAATTCTACAACTAGAAGGAAAGAGAAAAGCACACTGAGACTCAGAGGAGGTGCGGAAGTAAAGTGCAGAGGTACGGAGGCGCAAGTGGAAAGGGCTGGCAACTGAGGACACAGTAGTCTTTTTCAAGAAGCGGGGAGTCTCAAGCTCCTGACTGCTCTGTACTCTAGTTCTGGGCGAGTCTCTGGGGACCCAAACTCATACAGGGAGAAACTAGACTGTCTGGCAGCGGTCGGAACACAAGGGCAGTTTTCTCTCAGAGGTACTTGCAGCGATTGCTGGGACACTGAGACACAGGGCCTCTTAGGGTAGGACTGAGGAGCAGCCATAACTGCTTGCTCCACCCTGTTGATCACCTGAGACCCTGCCCCACACAAGCTGTGTGCAGAGGCTTTTGCATATGAAAGGCTTGGCCCTTTGCAATCTGAAACTACCTAAAAAACTGCAGCTGGGTCAGAGAGACCCAGAACTTCCAAAAGAAGGCCCAAGCCCCCACAGCAGCTTCCATTTCTACACAGCTAGGCCTCATCTGGGCACCTCCAAACTCCAAACAAAGAAGAGGAATCTGCAGATCTCTCCATAGCTCCTGCTGGGTATCCTCAGGCAGAGGCTAAATTAGCACCTCCTTAGAGATCCAAGAGCCAGTGTACCCAGTGGTCAGAGTGGGATCATCCAGATTACAACTCCTCAGGTCCATAAGGGACACACTCAGGGGGCAGACTCAGTGAGCATCAAAGCCCCACTGAAGCAAGTCTTGCCCCAGAAGGGTTTCTCCAGCTCAGAAGTTCTCCCACTGCAGACACAGCTGATTCTCACAGCCAATTGGCCTGGAGGTCAATTCCTCCCAGTGATACCTAAAACAATCAAGGCTTAACTACAACAAGAGTGTGCACAAAGCCCCCAAAGGGGTGCACCAAGAGTGTCCACCTCAGGTAATTGGGGAGGCTGAGCCACTGGGCCATATAGGACACCTAGCACAGAAAGCCACTCTACCAACACAGGGAAGCAGCCAAAATGCAGAGACAAAGAAACAGGTCACAAATGACAGAAATGGAGGAAAGCAAACGACTGGATATAGAGTTCAAAACCACGGTTATAAGGTTTTTCAAGAATTTTCTAGAAACTGCCAATAAATTTAGTGAGACCCTCAAGAAATCTAGTGAGAACCTCGAGGTTATGAAAAAAGACCAACTAGAAATTAAGTATACACTGACTGAAATAAAGAATATTATACAGAATCCCAACAGCAGACTAGAGGATCGCAAGAATCAAGTCAAAGATTTGAAATATAAAGAAGCAAAAAACACCAAACCGGAAAATAAAAATAAATAAAGAATCCAAAAATATGAAGATAGTGTAAGGAGCCTCTGGGACAACTTCAAGCATACCAACATCTGAATTATGGGGGTGCCAGAAGAAGAGAGAGAACAGATATTGAAAACCTATTTGAAGAAATAATGAGAGAAAGTTTCCCATACCTGGTGAAAGAAATAGACTTACAAGTCCAGGAAGTGCAGAGAACCCCAAACAAAAGGAATCCAAAGAGGACCACACCAAGACACATCATAATTAAAATGCCAAGAGCAAAAGACAAAGAGAGAATCTTAAAAGCAGCAAGAGTAAAACAGTCAGTTACCTACAAGGGAGTACCCATACGACTGTCAGCTGTTTTCTCAACAGAAACTATGCAGGCCAGAAGGGAGTGGCAAGAAATATTCAAAGTGATGAATACCAAGAACCTACAACCAAGATTACTTTATCCAGCAAAGCTATCATTCAGAATTGAAGGTCAGATAAAGAGCTTCACAGATAAGAAAAAACTAAAGGAGTTCATCACCACCAAACCAGTATTATATGAAATGCTGAAAGGTATCCTTTAAGAAGAGGAAGAAGAAGAAAAAGGTAAAGATACAAATTATGAACAACAAATACACATCTATCAACAAGTGAATCTAAAAATCACGTGAATAAATAATCTGATGAACTGAATAAACTGGTGAATATAATAGAATCAGGGGCATAGAAAGGGAGTGGACTGACTATTCTTGGGGGGGAAAGGGCTGTAGGGGGTGCGGGAAGAGACTGGACAAAAATCGTACACCTATGGATGAGGACAGTGAGGGGGAAAAGGGCAGAGGGTGGGGTGTTAACTAGTTGGAGGAGAGTTTGGGGGGAAAAAGAGGAACAACTGTAATAATCTGAACAATAAAGATTTAATTAAAATAAATAAATAAATAAAATGCGCTTACAAGTTATGTGGCTGAATTTGGTATTATATCAATCTAATATATGCAAGGCATAGATGCAAGTGAATAGTGGAAGAAGAACCACAGAAGTAAACAAACTTCATTCTATAAAATGTACTTTATTTAACCTTTTAAATCATGCCATTAAACTCATTTGATTGTTCATGTTATGATTTCATCTTGTACATATTCTGTAGCTCACAGATTCATTGTCCTTAAAATCACATGAAGGTCACCGGTTTGTTTCCTTATAAAAATGACATAATGGATTAAAGCTGGAATTCTGTAGCTAATGACTCATGCTTGCATTTATACATTTTAACAGATGTAATTTATAGAAAGGAAGCATCCAGCCTTGAGCTATTTCAGAATTCAGTTGCTCCAACAAATTAAGAAATAAAGGCTAACATAAATGAGTGCACAGGGCCTGTCACCTGGTCAGTCCTCTCATTTAAACCTCAAAAAAAAAAAATACTCATCTTTTACAAGATTCTTTTTCTCTCATTGTGAATATATATAATATATATCATATCACACACATCTTTTACCTATATGACATTAAGAATAAAATTCATAATCTTGAAAGTATTCAAATCCTTGTAGTAAGTTTCTAATTACTGAAGCCAACAATGTAAATTTACTTTCTGTTCATTCTGAATTTATTAAGCATGACATGATTCCCAAGGACAATGTAATGTAGTCAAATTTTTAAAGGCTCTCATTTAATATGCCGCACAACCTTCCAGGAGCAGTGGGCCATGGTGGAAGAGAACCTGATTTCAGATTTAGGAGATTTGGGTTCTCTTTTTAAGCTTTGCCAATAATTAGCTGTGTGACCTGGAATAAATCAGGGACCCACTCTATGCCTTAATTTATTCATCTTTAAAACACAAGCTATGTTAAGTCTATTACAAATGTTATTGTATACTTTAGTTCTATTGTTTTATTAATATGCTTGCTACTTACTGTGTTGTTGCTTTCATAATGTCATCTATGCATTTAAAAATTATAAAGTACTTTGCTAATATTCCTTACAACATTAAACTACATAAATGATCCAACAAAAATGAATGACTCTTTTGGAGTTGAGAACTAATAGTTACTTGCTATTCAGACAATTGATTTTATCTGAGAGTTGAATTTACAGCTCATTATTAACATACTCGTAGTATGAGTCCAGGTATAATTTAGATATCTAAGGATGTGCTGATAACGAAGAATTCACATTATTTATACCTGTAAATCTTACTATTTCCATTTGTTATTTAACTAACCTAATATATTACTGGAAACACACAAGGTACTGAACTAGTTTTCTGATTTATTTTTCAAGTAAGAGCAACAGGATTGAGAATGAATGACTCCAGACTCATGGAGTGTTTTTGATTTTTTAACAAAAATAATATCCATCTAAAAATTTCTGTGAGCCAGTAAAAAAAAAATAAAAATGGGTTACTGTAGGTTTAAGCAATAGTGGAAAAAGGCACCTGAGAGAGCCTATCCAAATTCATATTCTTTCTATGAGTTTTGGGTCAAAGAGGTTTTTTGTGGGGTTTTTTTTCAAAGAGATTTTTATATCAGTATTTTAATCCCATTCAATCTCTTTTTAATCTACTCTTCCTCCTGAAAATTTTCTAAGTTTAACAGTGACCTTGCTTTTCTGTCAAATCTTTTATGTAGAGTTCATATACTGGATCTCTAACTAGATTTCCAACTACTGAGATGAAATCTGAATATTGTGTCTTCTCCTGGGAGGCCCCGGAGTGCTTAGTCAAATATCTTGCACAGAGTAGAACCTTACATCATGTAACGTAATAATGAGTGGTCAATGCTTAATAGTTGGACCTCTGTTCTTTACTTGCAACAACCTTCTCTCATTCAGAAAGTTTTGAAACACAGCTAAATCCAGGTATTATGAATTGTTCCAAATTCTTTTCTCTCTAGGCTTGCCATCTTTCCAAAAAATCCAATATCATATTTTCAGCTAGCCAAAGAACATCTGGTAGTGCACGTTTCACCATGGTCTTAAATATCTACACTAATGAAAGAGAAACATGCAAATTAACCATTACTCCATCACTCACCACACTGCTACACCCACCAGCCAATCAGAGCAACCTAGCAAATTAACCCAACAAAGATGGCAGTTAATTTGCATACACAGGGGGGCAAAGACTGAAGATGACTGAAGATGGCAGCGGCCATGGAGCTGGAGCAGCAGGAGGCTTGGGTTGCTCCCAGCAACGGAGGAAGCCAAGCTTCCCGCGGGCCCTGGGCTCCGCTCAAGGAGGGGCTGGGGGCCTGGGTCACAGCGGGTAACCCAGGCTTCCAGTCCACCCTGGGCTCTGCTGGAGGAGCTGGAGAAAAAAGGGGGCTGGGAGCAGCTGGAGCAGAGAAGCCAAGCCTCGCTGCTGCGGCCTGACCAAAGGCCTGGGTCCCAGGTGCTGGAAGAAAACCAGTGCTGGCAGCCAGGGGAAGGAAGGCCTATTGCGCGAATCTTCGTGCAACAGGCCACTAATCTACACTAATAAAAGAGAAAAATGGTAATTGGCGTACAGCGATACCTTTTTCATTGGCTAATCAGGGCTATATGCAAATTAACTGCCAACTAAGATTGGCAGTTAACTGTCAGCTAAGATTGGCAGTTAACTGCCAACAAGATGGCGGCTAATTTGCATATGTAGGCACAATGCAGGGAGGCGAAAGGGAAAGCAGGAAGAAGCCCCCTGCCACTGACAGTGATCAGAAACCCAGGGGGGAGCTAAGAGCTGGGGGGCAGGGCAAAGGCGGCCCTGGGGCCGCCTTTGCCCTGCCCCCAAGCCATGATCGGAGAATCAGGCGCCTTTGCCGCCCTGGCCAGTGATAGCAGGAAGTAGGGGTGGAGCCAGCGATGGGAGCTGGGCACGGTCGAAGCTGGCAGTCCCAGGAGCTAGGGGTCCCTTGCCTGGGCCTAAAGCGAAGCCCACAATCGCAGCGCCCCCCGCTGCCACTGCAGGTCCCCGCTGCCCGGGCTGGACGCCTCGGCCAGAGGTGTCAGGCCTGGGCAGGGGCGGAGCCTGCAACCGCGGGGAGCTGGGGTCCCCTGCCCAGGCCTGACACCTCTGCTGGAGGCCTCAGGCCTGGTCAAGGGGCCGATCCGGTGATTGGTGATCGGAGGGTGATGAGGGTCAACTCCTCTGGCCGAGGCATCAGGCCTGGGTGGGGGGCGGAGCCGGGGATTGGGGGGATATGATGGTCCCCTTGCCCAGGCCTGAAGCCTGGGTCAGAGGCGTCAGGCTTGGGCGGGGGGTGGAGCAAGCGATCAGAGGGAGATGGGGGTCCCCTGCCCAGGCATGATTCCTGGGCCTGAGGCCTCAGGCCTGGGCGGGTGCCAGAGCCAGTGATCGGGGGGAGATGGGGGTCCCCTGTCCAAGCCTGACACCTCTGGTGGAGGCATCAGGCCTGGGTGGGGGGAGGAGCTGGGGATTGGGGGGATATGATGGTCCCCTTGCCCAGGCCTGAAGCCTGGGTCAGAGGCGTCAGGTTTGGGCGGGGGGTGGAGCAAGTGATCAGAGGGAGATGGGGGTCCCCTGCCCAGGCATGATTCCTGGGCCAGAGGCCTCAGGCCTGGGCGGGGGCCAGAGCCAGTGATCGGGGGGAGATGGGGGTCCCCTGTCCAAGCCTGACACCTCTGGCGGAGGCATCAGGCCTGGGCAAGGGGCCGATCAGGTGATTGGAGGGTTATGGGGGTCAATGCCTGAGGGCTCCCAGTATGTGAGAGGGGGCAGGCTGGGCTGAGGGACACTCTCCCCCCCCCCCACACACACACACAAACAAACCCAGTGCACGAATTTCGTTCACCGGGCCCCTAGTATTTAAATAAAAGGCTGCTATCATAGTAATTAGTTGCAAACTTACCTTTCCCACACTGTGAAACATGAACACCCCACACCCTTTTGGAATGTTTCCCTTCATCTGTGTCAACTCAAACCCTAGTTATCCTCAGGTTCTAGTTCGGTTTCTATGTGTTCCAATAAAATTCCCTTAATTGTTTATCTCTCTTTGTTCATGGCACATAATTTAGTACTTCATTATATAACTGCTCAATTTTTGTTACATGTTCACGTATCTTATCCTACCAAATGTAAGTTCTTTTATGGTAGGAACCATACACACAATGTTCATTAAATACCACCTTGACAGTTCTGTGACTTTAAGAATAAATGTTATACTCTCTGCCATATTTTTACAATGTCACGTATAATTAAACTTCAAAAATATTTCTTAAGTGATGATGATGATAGAAATCTACAGGATATCTCCACTAGATCTAGAGTAGGCTTCAGTGCCATAGGTTCAAATGTAGCTTATGACAAAAGTTTGAATAATTCATTTGAAGTTATTTTATAGCAACATGAATGGTATAAATTTAGATTCATTGAAAATGGTAGTAAATTAACTAGATATTGTTCTAGCCTGTTTTTTTCAGTTGATAGAGCATTGGCCTACAAACTAAAGGGTCCTGGGTTCCATTCCGATCAAGGGCACATGCCCTGGTTGCAGGCTCAATCCCCAGTAGGGGGTGTGCAGGAGGCAGCCCATCAGTGATTCATCATTGATGTTTCTACCTCTCTCTCCCTCTCCCTTCCTCTCTGAAATCAATAAAAAATATATTTAAAAAAAATTAGATATTATTTTCATGGGGAAATAATTAGAAATCAAAATAAAACACAGTGAAGTCATGAACAGCTATAAATGACTTTCCTGTTCTCTTTCTTACTACCTGGAGTCATCCTCAAAGAATCAGTTCTGAGTACAAATACAAATATGCTAAACTGAATACTTCTCTTAAAAGAAAAGTTCTTGTGCAGGGGAAAATATCGAATGAAGTGTAATTTAAGGCCTCCAGGTGAATTGTTTGTGCACAAGTTTACTTTTCTTTTGAAGCCCTTTACAAAGTAGTAGGTTATGTATCCAATTAAATCTAAGAATATACAGGGTGTCCCCAAAAATGTATACAGACTTTAACAGCTGATAGTTCAATTTTGAAAATGAAATGTATTTTAATAAACACTGCTTTTTATTTACTCAAATTATTTGCATACATTTTTGGGGACACTCTATATTAAAGGACTAAGACAAATTTTAATCATGAGGCTCAATCATAAACTAAGCATTGATAACATTAATATTCAGTAAGATATTAATGAACTATTGTGGAAGATTTGTATCTACAGTTTAATTTAAAATGGTTATGTTTAATTTGTTGTTGATAGCCAATGATTTCTTAAATTTAAGTAAGAAAATACAAAAAGAAGAGACATTTTTACTCATTCCAAATCTGTATATAATAAATCCTTACAAATTTAGCTCATGGGAATGAATGGAAAGTGACAAGATCAAGGCCTGAAGTACGAAATGGCTTTAGTTTGTTTAAGGATTTCTTAAGTAGTTAAGGAGTCATGACCATTATTTTCTGGACTATAAAAATCAACTACCTGAGCATTACTATTTAAAGTGAATTTTTAGGATTAGTAAACTATTGGTATTCTCATAAGATTGTAGCTTTTAATATGATATTAGTGACCATCCAGCCTGATTTACTTTTTTAACAGCTAAGAATGTAGAGGTTCATGAAAGACTAGAACTCAAGTCATTTAACTCTAAATTTGCACTCTAAAAACTTTTTCCCATAGTGCCTCTATACTTTTATCTATTTACTAGAGGCCTGGTGCACAACATTTGTGCACTGGGGGGGGGGGTCCCCTCAGCTAGGCCTGTGCCCTCTCACAGGTGGACATCCACCAAGGGATCCTTACCGCTGCTGTGGAGGCGGGAGAGGCTCTGCCACTGCCGCTGCGCTCTCCAGTTGTGACCCCAGCTTCTGGCTGAGCGATGCTCCCCCAGTGGGAGTGCACTGACCACCAGGGGGCAGCTCCTACATTGAGCGTCTGACCCTGGTGGTCAGTGTGCATCATAACGACCAGTCAATTTGCATATTAGCCTTTTATTATATAAGATTATTCAGAAATATATTTTTTTAAAAACCCAGAAAGTGTAATGATATATGAGGAGAATAATTGGGGTGGAGGTATGAACATGAATAACATATAATTTCATCCTGTGTGAATTCATAATTCAATAGGAAAAGTTAAGACTCAAATTAAAAAGTGATATATCTATGGATCTATTTTGTTCATCAGTTTATTATTTTTATTAGATTCCACATAGGAGTGAGATCATGTGATACTTGTCTTTCTCTGGCTTATTTTGCTTAGTATAATATTTTCCAGGTCTCTGTGTTCATAGCAGCACAATTTATAGTAGCTAAGCCCATCAGTAGATGAGTGGATAAAAAAGCTATGGTACATCTACACCATGGAATACTATGCAGCAGGAAAAAAGGATTTCTTATAGGTCAATGGGGAGGAAAGAGAACATATGTAATACTATCAACAATAAATATTTTTTTTTAAAAAAGTGATCTAATGCATATAAAACCTTAAACATCATGCCTGGCACATTGGAGATCCTGAAATATAAAAGAAAAATAGCAATAACAAAATGCAATACAATGTGCTAAGTGGCACTTAAGTGGTGGAAACAATGTTTATGTTATTTCAAATTTGAGATTCAAATTCTAGTATTCTTATGTATGTGAGTGTCAACCTAGATGTTTTTATATGGTAGTAGTCTTTTTACTCTGAACATACAAAATTTTAACAAATTTAAATTTAAGTATGACTTCTTGGCTTTATAGTCTGCATAATACCCTTTACCTTCCTCCACCCCAGCTATACTAATAAAAGGGTAATATGCAAATGGTTTATCATTGGCTTATCTTATGAGGTCAATGCCCTCACTTGTAACAACCAATCAGCAGGCGGCATGGGCAGCAGGCGCGGGTGGGCAGGGACTTGCAGCATCAGGGACTTGCATCATGCCCTCACAATCCATCATCAGGAGGCCTGGGGCCTGGTGGAGGCCTCTGCATGGCTCCGCCGGGGTCCGCAGGCCTCCGTGCAGCCTGGCCCGGGGACAGGGCCCAGTGGAGGCTTCCTTGCACCTGTGCCGGGGGTCTGGACACCTCTGCATGGCCCAGCCCAGGGGCAGGACCTGGCAGAGGCCTCCGCGAGGCCCAGTGGGGCCCAGTGGAGATCTCCATGCAGCGAGGCCTTAAGGTCCCTCGGCTCCATGCAGCATGGAGGCGAGACCCCTGGCTCTGGCCTACCTTTTTGGGGCAAACCATCAAGGAGCCCCAGATGGGTGTGTGGGGCCTATCTCTTTGAGGGTGATGGATAGCAGGGTTCCCACACTGTGACAGGGCACAGGCCAGGCTCGGGGAGCCCCCCACGAGTGCACAAATTTCGTGCACTGGGCCACTAGTGCCTTAATAAAACAGTACATCAATCTCTGAATCAAGCATGAGATTGCCTGAAGTCATTTTCCAGTGTCACCCATTACCTGTAGCTCATTACTCTATGAGCCACCCTGTAGTCCCTTCATTTCATCTTGGCATTTGACAGCTACATTGGCATCTGCTTACTATTAACCCTATATTTGCTTTGTGCAAGAAATTGGGCCACTTGTGGTAGCAATGGGAGATCTTTAAATTTCAGACATAAAATTGAGGAGTAGTCTGAAGTGAGCTTTAAAGGACTACGCCTAAAATTCTATCTTCACAATGGTAATGAAAAAGGGGACACATTTAAGCAGCATTTTGTAAACATAATTCAGAAGCTATAGTGATGGATTTAATTGAGAATAGATAAAGGTGATCCAAGAATGACTCCAAGGCAGAAAGAACAAGTATTATTCCAATTATCATGCAAAAGTTAAAAAAAATTGTGAGGAATGCTAGAGCATTTTAAATTTTTTCTAATAATGAAAGTGTTGTCATAAATGTATTTTATGTTATGCTACAAAATAAATGTACTTTTATTTGATCTTATTGCTTCACTCTTAATTAAAAGACTAGGAATATCCACTATAAATATGAACTAGTTTAGCTGCTTTTCTGAAAATGATACTTACCCAAAGTAAATTACAAAACTAAAGTTTAAAAAAGCAAATTACTTTATAATAATGTATTATCTTTCAAGGTTTTCAATGTTTTTAATTTTTGAATTCTAATTTCATTTCAGTGGTAAAATTTGTGAGAATTTTCTCCATATTCTTTTCCCCATTTATATATTCATATAATTTGCATCTCAAGATTTGTAACCTTAGGAATGTAAGTCATTTAACCACAGAGGTTTCTGTATTCTTTTTTATAACAATATTAGTTTGAAGGACCCTTAAAGATCACCTAGTACAGTGGTCGGCAAACTGCAGCTTGGCAAACCACGGCTCACGAGCCACATGCGGCTCTTTGGCCCCTCGAATGTGGCTCTTCCATAAAATACCGGTCTTCCACAAAATACTGACTTTTGCACATGGGCCACAAAGTTTCAATCGCACTGTATGTATGTGCCCAAACGTGGTATTTTGTGGAAGAGCCACACTCAAGGGGCCAAAGAGCCGCAGTTTGCCGACCACGGACCTAGTATATAATTTGCTAGTTTTATAGTTGTAAAAACTACTGCCTAAGTAGAGCAAGTGACTGGTTTATTTTTTCTTAATTAATGATCTACCCCAGATTTCTTGCTCCTACTAATAATTATCTAAATACTAGAGGCCTGATCTCCGGGTCGCCTCCCACCCCTGAGGACTCCCAGACTGTGAGAGAGGGCAGGCCAGGCTGAAGGACCCACCCCCCTCCAGTGCATGATTAATTAATTAATCCTAAATGAGAGGATAGGAAAGAGAGAAATCAACATAGTATGTATCATATATTTCAGAACTCTATTATTATACTAGAGGCCCAGTAAACGAATTTGTGAACAGGTAGGGGTCCCTCAGCCTGGGGGCAATAGGGGCCAATAGTGGCAGCCAGCTTAGGGGAAGGAACCGAGGGAGGTTGGCTGGCCATAGGAGGTTGGCTGTGGGAGTGCACTGACCATCTGGGGGCAGCTCCTGCATTGAGTGTCTGCCCCCTGGTGGTCAGTGCGTGTCATAGTGACCGGTCAACCAGTCGTTTGGTTGCTTAGGCTTTTATAAATATAGATAGAATTGCCTTTTCTGATAGGACTATTGGCTTATCTAGGGAAGTATTGTGTAATCATTTCTCTAAAATCCAACAAAGTATTGGGCATACAGTAGGTCCTCAACAAATACTTGCTAAATTCTAAAATTCTTATTTATGAAGATAAAGGTGAAGTCTTTTTATTCACCTTCACCTTACAGCTGACTAATTTGGCAGATAAACATAGATAGCGAATTATTTTTAATTTACTTGCAAATCCTATCTAATAAAGAGGGAATATGCTAATTGACTGCCCCGCCCTCAAAGATGGTGGCTCCCACAGCCAATAAGGAGGGAATATGCTAATTGGTTGCCCTGCCCTCAAGATGGTGGCATCCAAAGCCAATGAAGAGGGAAAAATGCTAATTCACTGCCCCACCCTCAAAGATGGTGGCGCCCACAGCCACAAGATGGCGGTGTCCAGTCCCCTCAGCCCTGCTGGGGCGGCAGGCGTGCGACAAGGCCGGGCCTGCCCCTAGATAGGCCCAGCTGCTCCACGTGCCTGCCTCTGAATACCCTCAGTCCCCTCAGCACCCCAGCAACCCAGGGCCAGCCCGAGGCACAGGCAAGATTCAGATGGCGGCTGCCCAACTGCCCAGGGCCTCCCAAGGCTCAGGTAACCAGGGCCGGCTGAGGCTTGCACTGCCCGTAGTGGCAGCAGCAGAGGTGTGATGGGGTGTCACCCTCCCCTGATCTCCGGGTCGCCTCCCCCCCTGAGGGCTCCCAGACTGTGAGAGAGGGCAGACCGGGCTGAAGGACCCCCCCCCCTCCAGTGCATGAATTTTTATGCACCAGGCCTCTAGTATTTAGATAATTATTAGTAGGAGCAAGAAAAGCTGGGGTAGATCATTATTCAATAACAGGAGGGTAAGGAACCTTCAAACTAATGAATCTGGCTCTGGCCGGTTTGGCCCAGTGGATGGAACGTCAGCTTGCAGACTGAAGGGTCCCAGGTTCAATTCCAGTCAAGGGCATTTGCTTTGGTTGCAGGCACATCCCCAGTGGGGGGTGTGCAGGAGGCAGCTGATGGATGTTTCTCTCTCATTGATGTTTCTAGCTCTCTATCCCTCTCCCTTCCTCTCCGTAAAAAATCAATAAAATATTTAAAAAAACAACTAATGAATCTGTACTTGCTAATTTAAGATTTTGGAGAAGTCCTAACTGGTTTGGTTCAGTGGATAGAGCATAGGCCCTCGGACTGAAGGGTCCCAGGTTCAATTCTGGTCAAGGGCATGTACCTTGGTTGCAGGCTCGATCCCCAGTAGGGGGTGAGCAGGAGGCAGCTGATCAATGTTTCTCTCTCGTTGATGTTTCTGACTCCCTATACCTCCTCCATCTGCTCTGTAAAATCAATAAAAATATATTTTAATAAATCAAGATTTTTGAGAGCAAAAATAATGTATCAGGCAAAAAGTCAAAAGGTGTGCTGGGAGGAGGGGCAATTGGGGACTTAATGTTTAATGGTTATAAAATTTCAGTTTGGCAACATGTAAAGAGTTATTGGGATGGATGGTGGTGATGGTTGCACAACAATGAATTAATATGGTTATGAGGTAAATTTTATATGTATTTTCCCATAATAAAAATAATTTTTAAAAAACAAGTAACCAGTCTAATAAAGATACCTTCCAAAAGGGTAAAAAAAATTCATTGTACCAGTGAGTAGCTTTGGGACTTATAGTTCTACCATATATCAGAAATACCATTCCATTAGTATAGTGATTAATATATATATGTATGTATATATATATATATATATATATATATACATATAAATATATATATCTTATCTAATAAACAGGGAATATGCTAATTGATATTCATGCCATCGCAAAGATGGTGGCGCCCACAGCCAATAAGGAGGGGATATGCTAATTGACTGCCCCACCCTCAAAGATGGTGGCACCCACAGCCAATAAGGAGAGAATATGCTAATTGACTACCACGCCCTCAAAGATGGTGGTGCCCACAGCCAATAAAGAGGGAATATGCTAATTGACTGCCCCACCCTCAAAGATGGCAACACCCACAGCCACAAGATAACAGCTCCCAGTCCCCCAGTCCTCTCAGACCCCCAGCCACCCATGGCAACCCCTAGGCGCAGGCAAGCCACGAATGGCGGCTCCCCAGCTGCCCAGGGTCTGCCCGAGGCTCAGGCAGGCCTTGGATGGCAGCTGCCCAGCTGCCCAGTTCTGGTCCGAGGCTCAGGTAACCGGGGCCAACTTAGGCTTGCGCTACCAGCAGTGGCAGCAGTAGAGGTGTGATGGGACATCACCTTCCTCTGATCTCCATGTCACCTCCTGCCCTGAGGGCTCCCGGACTGTGAGAGGGGGCAGGCCGAGCTGAGGGACCCCTCCTCCAGTGTATGAATTTTCATGCACTTGGCCTCTAGTCAATATATATATATATATATTATTGATTTCAGAGAGGAAGGGAGAGGAAGAGAGAGAAACATCAATAATTAGAGAGAATTATTGATCAACTGCCTCCTGTCCACCTCCACTAGGGATTGAGCCTGCAACCCAGGCATGTGCCCTTGACTGGAATCAAACCCGGGACCCTTCCATCCACAGGCTGACGCTCTATCCCAGTGATGGCAAACCTATGACACGCGTGTCAGAGGTGACACGTGAACTCATTTTTTTGCTTGATTTTTCTTTGTCAAATGGCATTTAAATATATCAAATATATAAATCTTTGTTTTACTATGGTTGCAAATATCAAAAAATTTCTATATGTGGCACGGGTTAAGTTAGGGTTTTTCAAAATGCTGACACGCCGAGCTCAAAAGTTTTGCTATCACTGCTCTATCCACTGAGCAGAACCAGTTAGGGCTAGTATAATGATTTTTAAAATAAGTACAGAAGTATGATGAAAGGACTAAAGAAATAAGTCTATTGAAAACCCAATTCTTTTCTGCTTCCTTAAAACTTGGAGATATGTATATATATATAATCTTTTTGGAGAGATAACCAGATTCTTCTGGTTTAACTTTCACCAAGAATCAAGTCATTAACTTCTCTATGAAACTATTTAAACTGACATTTAATAATATAAGATATGGACCTATTAGACCCTTAGGAGTCAGTGACTAATAAAAAAATACTAAAACAGCCTACCTATAAGCTGCAAAAGTATTAAATTAATTTATTTTTTTCTAATTTAAGATAAAAACTAACAGATTCATGATTTTATCATTCAAAGCAATTCATTAATAGCAACTTCTCATTTCCTATCACATTATAAAAATTAGGCAATAAAGCCCTTGTTTACAAATTCATTTGCTGCAAAGGCATTTGGGAATTGATATTTTATTTATTTTTTAAAATAGACTTTTATTGATTTGAGAGAGGAAGGGAGAGGGAGAGATAGAAACATCAATGATGAGAATCATTGATTGGCTCCCTCCTGCATGTCACCTACTGGGGATCAAGCCTGCAACCCGGGCATGTGCCCTTGACTGGAATTAAACCTGGGACCCTTCAGTCCACAGGCTATGCTCTATGCATAGAGCCAAACCAGCTAGGTGGAATTGATATTTTAAAAAGAGAAAGTTCTCCTTCATTCTGTACCATCAACCCTTACCATGAATTGAGTGTAGACTTTTGAGACTAATTGAAGGCTAAATAACAAGGGAATTCTACAGCCAGGATTTGGAACTGATCCTGATCATATCTTCTGCAGCATGTATGTGGCCAATAGAATGGGGTCTCTCTCTCTCTCTCTCTCTCTCTCTCTCTCTCTCTCTCTCTCTCATAGTGTACCATGTATTTCATAACATGGTATATTTCACTGTGAAATGAAAAAAGTAAAACTATATATGATAGGGCAAAGGTTTAGCTACATTAGTTTGAGGTTTATAATTTCTTAATTGCTCTGAAATATATTCAGAGAGATTACCTGGAATCATTTTAGAGAAATCTGCCTTTCTGTTATGATGTCTTGATTTCTTAAATGCTATAGTACAGGTGTGCCAAAAATTCTACTGTAGTTCTATTTCTTCCATTATCTTCTTTCACCTTTACTTTAATCATTGGAACATACATTCCTAGGTGTATGGATTATATGTCATATATATACATATATATATATATATATATATATATACATATATATATATATATATATATATATATATATATATATATAAATCAACATATGTTAGTTGATCACCTACTATGGGCAAGGAGTTTTCCATACATGTGGGTTAGCCAGTAAAAACTTTATGCAAGAGATAGGGCTTGAACCAGATCTTGAAGAGCAGGTAGAATTTAGATAGGTTTGGGAGAGGGAATGCATACAAAAATATTGGAATTCTCCAATTTTATTCCAGTATTTCTAGTAATAAAATATTGTTAAATCACAATAGCTTTGTGTCATTAAAATGAAATTAATAAATGGAAGTAATTAGGTATTTGTTTGTTTTTAAGAGAGAATGGAAGGGAGGGAGAGAGAGAGTGATAGAGAGAAATCGATGTGAGAGAGACACACCGATTGGTTGCCCCGAGTGGGATCGGGGATTGAAACTGAAACCCAGGTATGTGCCCTTGACTGGGAATCGAACCCATGACCCTTCTATGTGCTGGCTGATTCTGTAATCACTGAGCAACATTGGCCAGGACTAGTTTCGGTTTTTTAACCCAAGTTAAAAAAATCCTTTAAGCATACAAAATGTTTGTAAATATGTTCTTTTTAACCCTGCATTAACTTCAGTGTTGTATTCTGAAACAATCTTTCTACCTGAGCTCAGATCAGTGAAATAAAAACTGACAATTATTTTTCACAATACCTATTTTCCAACTCATAATTATCGAATTGTTTCTCCTGATGCCAGTGTGAAAAGGTAATACATGAGAAGTGGGATTGGATGCACTTCAAATCTCTCTGACACACGTGGCCTTTGTCGTGGTGTCACACATACTCATGTGTCTACCTCACTGTCGTGACACCTGACCCTTTCCAGTCATCTTCTGTACGCAATGGCACTATTTCCCTGATCTTTAGTTTTTAAATCATCTCTGTAACTTCCCTGAGATCCACTCAGGCTTCCTCTCCTTCAGTCCTTCAGCATTAACAGTGCTTTCTCATTCGCTCTACCTTTTTTACTGGGAGCTGAATCTCCAGATGGAATGTTCCATGTCTATCTTATTACTTTGCTGAGCATCATATTAAAGGTTAATGGACACTGTCAATAATAAAATCCTCTGTTCACATGCAAATCTGTTCTATCTAAAGACGAGTGGCTACAATATGAAAGAGAAATTAGCCTTACCAGGAGGCAGTAGAGTGTCCCTACTGCCTGGTTTCAGTCAATCAATTTGAGTGAATTAGTTAACTTCTTTGTGCTGCCTCAGTTTTCCCATCTGTAAACTACAGGTATTAGCAGCACCTTCTCAGGAGGAAATTGTGGGGCTTATATAAGCAAGGACATGTAAATCTCTTAGAAAATAGTACATAGGAATTTTTAGTAAACATGGCTATTATTATGGCTTATACTTCTTTTATGGAGAATAACTACTTGCTAACTTGGACAAGTCTTCCTGCCTTGATTATAAAAAGGTGTACCTGAAAGTATCGAGTAAGTCTGTATTGGTGAGATAAAATGAGAGATGTGTTAGTTTAAAATATACTCACAGAAAGATGAGAATAATGTGACATTTACTCATAGGCACTTACTAATGACTTTAAAAATATAAAGAGAACTCTAGTCACTTTGTTCATTGCTATTCTTCTCTACACATTAGTTGATGTCTGTGGTTTCAATAGTTTAATTTTCTTTTTTAAAATTTTTATATTGAGCCTACTACCATATCTTGCATTATAATGCTGATTCAATTCTGAATGCTCTGCCTCCCTTCCTCACTCCCAATAAAGCGGCTTCATTGTCCTTGAAAGCCTACATCCCCTACTTGCCTTCACTCTTCCACACTCAGCTAACCACCTTGTTCAGGCTGCACCAAGATGCCTTGCACTAACTGTCTATGTTCTCCTTTCTCTACTGTGTACTCCTTTTATTGGAAATCTGCTCCCTTCATTGTCCACCAGAGGATATCTTGTTGTTATAATCACCTGGACTTCAATAATGTGAAAAATATTTAAGAATTTAGGAAAGATGAAATGGCCATGGCTGTCCATCTATGTTTTTTCCATGTGCCGAGAGAACTGTGGTTGAGATGGAATGGAGAATGGGTTTATGAGAACGTTTAATGAAAAATGGGTGAGAAGAAAAGTGTGCTCATTTTAATAACTAACTTAAAATGTATTAATAACTGTAGCCTGTCACAAAGGACCCATTTTCCTGAATAAGAAATAGGAAAGAAGTTTCTACGTGGATGGCTAGGAACCAAAAAGAAACCATTAAGACACTGCGGAAAGAGAAAAATATATTGTGGATGAGAGCTTCAGGATATTGAAGCAAATAGGATCCAGCATACAGTTACAGTTAACTTTAGAGAAGAGGAGGGGTACTATTTTTCTGAGGTGAAGCAAAAGAAGTGGAATAGGAGTAATAAAAGTCTAGAGGCAAAGGAGAGATAAGCTAATAAAGATGACATCTTCCTTACATACCTTTTTAGCTTCTGTTTTTCCTGTACAGTGTGAAAGTGAGACTGCTGAAATGAGGGGATATAGGAGTGGAAGTGAGAAGTTGAGAAGAGTGGTAAAAGTGTGGAACATGTGTCTAGGAATATAGGAGAGGGAGTTAACATGTAAAACTTGCATGTAAAAGGATTGCTGAGCAGTATAGGGCCCAGCTGAGATTGGAGACCATAAGTGTGTACTTTTGTTACTTTTCTCATTAATGCTCAGCCATCAGAATGGAAAATGGTATAGATTAACCCAAAATAGTGGAGGTAAAAGATGGCTGTGGAAGGGCAATGAAGAATGTGCATTGGGTGATAATGAGAAACATTGACGTGACTGACATAAATGTCACACTAGGAAGAAAGTAAAGTGAAGCTAAGAGAGGACATTATAACTAACAGCTTCTGGAAAGGCCCAGGTAATCCTGATGAGGGTACTTACTCTCTAGTATATTGCAGGTTCAAGGAAAGCAAAGGGGAGGAGATACCAAAGGTCATAATCTGAGGGGTGTTTCTGAACTTCGGATTTTAGATATGGATGCATTTTATGTGTGCTCATGGGCCTCAAGCTGAGGACAATGGAAAAAAGAGGTCAAGAAATGATGAGGCTAGACTGTTATTTGGCAATCTTCATAGATATTGAAGTCTCCAGAGAATGGCAAGATTAAAAGTGGACAGGAAGAGCCATGTGCCAAAAACTTTAATGAAAATGTAAGCAGCAGAGACAAGAAAGAGAGGTTGAAATGGTGTAAGCTTCAATCAAGGATTGTTTAAATAAGAGTAGAAGAGACATATTCTAGGGTGTTGGAAGTTAAAAAAAAAGGAACTAGGAGAGTTTCAACAATAACTTTAAGCCCTTACATATGGAGGAGCAATAAAACTAATGAAGTGGGGAGAGATAAAAGATAAGAATTGTTTTTTCCTCCACTTGATAGTTCTGTGAGGAAGTAGAAAAGCTTCTGTAGGAGTAATACTAGTAGGAGAAATCCAGGTTGTGGTAAAGGCAATGGGATGAAGATAGTGTTCAGTGAAAAAGCTGAGGGTCCCTACTCTCTAATATATTGCTGTCTAACAGGACTGTCTGCAGTGATGGAGATGGACTAGATCTGCACTGCCCAATAGGTAGTCACTAGTCACATGTGGCTGTTGAGTAGCTGAAATGTGATCTGTGAGACTGGAGGGCTGCATTTATAGTTTTATTCAACTTCAATCAATTTAAACTCAAATTTAGATAGCCACATGTGGCAGGTGGCTATTGTATTGGACAATATAGTTCTAAAGGCTTTCCGATCGCTGTCAGCAAAGCTCCACTTAGTTATTAATAGGTAATGATAAAAATGTTACCCCTCTAAGTGGATATTTATATTTAAAGAAGACAGTGACTAAGATTAAAGGAGAAAATTCCTAAATAATGAAGTTCAAGTGCTGTGAAAAACCATAGAGGCTACTAGTTTGGGGGCCAAAAGGACTTTCTAGTGCTTCTGAAATTAGACCATGTAAGTGGTCATCTATGAGTAAGGTTAACCCTCATTAACAAGATTGACTTTATTAAATGTCAACTACATGTAAATGCAATAAGCAAGTATCTTAGTAAACTCGACATGGCACAGCCTTAACCATAGCTGAAAGGAGGAAAGGAGGAATAGACAAGATGAAGGAGAGATGTTGGGTAGAGGGAGACAAAAACATAATTAAGATTCCAGCTCATGTGCCTTTTATTTGAAATGCTGTTTTCACTATATCATTTGTGCATTAAAATGTCAGAAGTGACTGCCAAAAGAGTTGCTGCATGTGAGCACTAGTATTAAATCTGCTAGTGATCAGCTAACTAGCAGTGCAGCTTAACCTCTCGGTTGGTTTTAATGTTATTTGTCTAAAATGGAGATTACTTTGCAGGAATGTTCTCGTATATGAGGACGCCTTAAATGTTTTGAAGAAAGGCAGTGATGGAGCGATCAATTGATGTAACATTAAGCTGGTGATTGACTTTTTTTTCTTGATATTCAATAGTATACAAGTTGTAGATGAAATAACACAGATATCCTAAAACAGTGACAAATGAATACTTACTACAAATAATACATAGAGTTTTGTGCACTAATTTTAAGTTTCTAAAATGCTTGATGTTCGTGTGCTTTACAACAATCAAATGAGGGTAATATATTGTATTAACATGTAACATATTAATGTATTGTTTTAGTACAATAGTATAATGTTATTAACCCCAAAGTATGGTCAAGTTTTCCCAGTTTTCTCATGGCTGTCCAGGCCATTAGTGGGACATAGTTTACTATTTCTTCTGCTAAAACAACACTAAGTTTTACCAGATACTCTATTAATATAATCTTAATACAAATGCTGTACATTCTCGTTTTGTGAGATATTCCATGGCTCTAAAGGTAACATGGTAAGAGGTTCTTTAATGATACTGGCCAATTAGTCTGAAGCTTCTGGAGCCATTATAATTTGTGGCTTTATTTGGTAGCAGAATTAGAAAGCAGCCACCTTCTTCAATCTCAGGCCTGAGAATACTTAATGTTGATTGCTGATATCTCTCCCTCACATTTTGTTTTAATTTTTGTGATCCCCTTAGTTTAAGGGAAATAACTCTTACTTGAAGGAAATAAATGGAACAGTAAAATAATTGAGGTTTGATGCAGCCTTCAAGTTATTATTTAGGTATTTACCAGCTAAATGCAGGAATATTCCTAAATACTTAAATTCCAAACAGTAGTGATAATCCTGCAAATCTAACAGGATTTTAGAATTTATTTTCCAGAGGAGAAATCTATCTGTAAACCACTGTGGGTGAGATGCCCATGTTGCTTAAACCCTTAGTGGGTTAACCTAACATTATGTAAGAGATGTTGAGTGTTTTAGATTTTACTTTCATTGCTAAAGAAACAAACATGTTCATCTCAGGTAGACTTGAAAGCACAAAGAAATATTTCTTATTGCACTGCCTTAATCTAGAAGAATACCTTGAAAAATAAAAAGGAAAGACTCCAATGGCATCAGTAAAATAGCAACAATATCTTCCTCTTCACAGGCTTGCTTTGAAGACCCTGTGAAATAATGTATATATGTAAAGCTCTTGGCTCCATGCCTAGCATTCAATAGGTTTGCTAAAATGTCAGTTCTCACCTCTCTTCCCATGAATTCATACTGCACCAAAGCCTGTCATGTTATTATCTGAAAAAGTCATCACCATCATCCATGGCAGCTCTAATTTTAGACCCCTCAAGAAAGCATAGGAAGGGTTAAAAACTCTCTCTACGCAGGTAGAAAAACACTGCCAGTGTTGGCTTAAGCACCCCAAATCCTACCTTGACATTGCAATCACAAGCCTTACCCACCTTCCAAATTTCAGGACTTGCGTTGGGCTTGTTGCTGTAGATGATAAAAGCTATTAGAAAAGAAATAGTGTGGATAAAACAAATAGTTTATTTCCTCCTCCTGGTGATCAGGAGAACATCTTTAAGGAATGAAAAAAATAATTAAATATTATATAACCTTCTTCCCCCAAATAGAGAAAAAAATACCATTCTTCCCACCCTGGGTGGGGGGGTAGATGACTCCCAGAGATCAAGGTATCATAGTGCAAATAAATTATACTCTTCCAAAAGGGTGATATTCAGTATTAAATACTGAAAAAGAAATGCAATGATCATGGTAGAAATCTTTTTTTTTTCCTGTGGGGCTGTCAGTTAGCCTTTTCATTGTGGCTACGCATATGTAGTCAACTACAATAACCTTGTTTCTACCATGTTCATATGTTCGATGGTCAGAATGGCTGATATGTAAACTTCTTAATCAAAATTTAAATTCCGGAATCCAGGTGTCTTTTTGCACCACTGTGTGTGTGTGTGTGTGTGTGTGTGTGTGTGTGTGTGGCGCCACAAATGTCTGCAAACTGGGGAGCTCAGGGGTTACTCATGGTGCAGCGTCTCCTCTAACTCCAATCATTTTAGCTCAGTGCTATGTTTCTTTAGAGGGAGGTTCCCTGGGGTAACCTGCCTGAAAGGTAGGTGGTGAGGGGCATATGTACTTAGCAGCTCAGTACTCAGAGGCCTCCTTGCATGGCACTTGTGATGCTAAATATTAATAAAGAAGCTGTGCGATGCTGGCAGTGATTCTCAACCAAATTAGATATTCTCTAAGTGCCAAATCTCGCCCGCTGCATTTGAGTGGAGGAGAGCTGTCGCTTAAAAATAAAGGGGTCTCGAACACAATACAAAATATTTGTTGCCTCGGGGCTCATATTACCCTACAGGAAGCGAAGGAAAGGGCACGGCGCAGAAAAGAAACAGACACATAGACACGTTTTGCAAAGATGAACTTTATGTGGCGTCAGGAATGGCAACCTGTTCTCATGTTTAGCAATTCCGAGGTAAGATGTTAAGCCTGTCGGGTTAAGCTGAGTAAGGAACAGGAAATAAGAGGCAGCGTTGGAGAAGTCTCAGCAAGAATCCCTTTCAAAATATAAAACGGTCACCAAGTGACTTAGGTAGGCTAATCAAAAGGTCCGCTGTGTGCCCTTATACTTTCCTCTTAAACTTACGTGACTGTCAGCAGCGTTGTTCAAATTCAGCCAACAGCTGTTAAACCAAGACATAGATCCGCAGTGTTTATCTCCCGGGAGTTACCGGTGTTCACTGAGACCCTCCGAAAATTAGGGTCATTTTTCAATGAGAATAATAATAGAGGATCCTTCGCCCCCCTCTGCTTCCACGGTCTCAAGCCTTGTTCCCCCTCCCACTTGCCCGAGAAAAGATTTCTTAAAAACAGTAGCCCGTACCCCCCCCCCCAATTCAGGTGCACCACCCGCAGCCCGAACCTTAATTCAGACACCCACATTCAATCTTCCTCTCCCCTAGCTTACTTCTTGAGACCCCCTAGATCCCTTCCATTTCTCTCTCCGCTTTCCGGGAGTCAGGTTCCGAGATCCCCGCCTCTTCCCTGCGCCTTCAGCTCCAGTCCCCAATCCCAACCTCCTTGGAGACTCTGATGCCCCTCCCCTGGAACCTAAACCCTTCTCTTCTCCCAGAGACCCCCGTCCCTCCGCCATCTGCGCTCTCAGAGTCCCGCCCTACTCACCCCCTCCCCACTCCCCAAACCCCCACCACCACCTCCCGCCCTGGCCAGTGCGGTCCCGCCGGCTGCAAGCAGCCCGGACCTGTCTCCGCTCTCCACCACTCCCCCCACCATCCCCGCCTAAACCGTCAAGGTTACGGCTAGCAATGCCGCCCGGGGTGGCAACTTACCACAAGCGTCCGGGAGGAAGACCAGGCAGCGGTCGCCGCGGCGGCAGCTAGACGAGAAACGGGCTCGGCTGCAATCGCCCAGCGGAGCCCGCGGCAGCCCTGCGCTGCGCGCCGCAATCCCGCGCCTCGGCAAAGGGACGGAGGGAGCTCGGCGCGATGGGAAGCGCCGGCGAGTCAACCTCCTCAGGGCGACGGTGCTGCCCCGGTAGGTTTGGCTCTTCTTGCTCCTATCTTATTCTGGCATAGTAACTGATCGCCTCCAGCATCTCCGCGCTAATCGCTTCTTCTTTCTTCTTCGATGGCCCCTAACTAACTACACTATTCTAAGCGGACGAAGACCACCACGCGAGCACCACGACGTCTCGACGACTCCAACGACAACGGTCTCAAGAAGAGGTAAGGAAAGTTCATATGCAATCGCAGGTGAAGGGCAAGCAAGCCGATGGAGCAGGCTCCGAGTGGCTGCTCCAAAGGCAAGCCTAGTGCACCCGAGGCAGGAGCGTCCTCGGCGAGCACCAGAGCGCCTACCCAGCGCCGGTGAAGCCGCACTGGGCTCTTGGGCCAACAGCGGGATGAGGGGCGGAGCCAAGAGCGGCCAATCAGCGCTCAGAATTACCCTGGCCCCGGCCTGTTTTGACCCCGCATTCAGTGCAACTAGAGTCTGCTGGCAGGGGGCGCGAGACCCCGCGGTGGCGGCGGTGGCTGTCGTGATTGACGTGATTCCCGAGGCCTGGAGACTGGGGGGGGGGGGGGGCCCGGGGTCAGTCGTGGTGGGGGGATGTCTCAGGAATGCACTCTTAAAGATTCAAAGAATACCTCTCCCCCAACACACGGAGTCCTCTGAACATCTCAGTTCAACAAACACTTCTCAAACCTTAGAAGTTTCACCGAGGTTGAAAACTCCCTCCGAGGGTCTCCTGTCCCTTTTACCCCCAAGAAGAGCAACTGAGGCACGCACGGGGTCAAATGCATTTAGTGTGCAAAGGCCGTGGCCCTGTCCTAAGGCCCGCGATCCCACCCTTGCCCCCAGCACCAAATGCAGAGGAGTCCGTAAGGAAAGCCCTTGGACTTTGTGGCTCAAGAGGGCACAATTTAGCTCCCTTCTGGACCCCACTGGACCCCCGCTGAGTGCTTAGAATGACACCCGAAGGCAGCTCCTTAGGCTCCCTGAGGCAGGGCTGCCTGTATTTCTCTAGCACAGAGCCCGGGGCCCACAGTCAGTTGTTTGAGCAGCCGCTGCAAGGACTGCAGCGCCTGGTCAAGGCAGAGGGGTAAGGGGCAAACCATAAAAGTTCCCTTTTGGCAACTAATGTACAGGATGCCGAGCTGCAACCCGGGGTGCGGACCTCTTCCCAGGGACTCCCCTGAGCCTGGCAGGTGCCTGCGGTGTCCTGGTTGCCGCGCAGACACGGGCAGTTGGGACCACTTTGGCCAAGACGCCTCCGAGGCACCAAAACCAAGCTTAATAGTTTGGTCTTGGTTCCTGCTCCCACCAAGAATGTGGCCGAGCAGTTTTCTCCTAAGATGTAATGGGAGGGGGCTTCGCAGCGCTGTCGCCAGAGCTCTGGCTCCCTGTCAGCCCGAGGTCGCTCGGAGGAAGATGGAGCCACTTGGCAGCGGAAGGCAGAGCTACCATTATCTGGAAGATGCTACGGGGAACCGTGCAGCGAACCCCACGGAGCGCTGAGGGGAAGGGGGCGCACCGCTCCGGGGGGTTTTGTGTCAGTAGCTCCGAAAAGCTAAAGATGGGGAAGGAAGTAGGAGCGATAATAAGGATCGAGTCCTTCCTTCTTCTGTGTCACTTTTCTCTGTGCCTCGATTTCTCGATGTGAAAGGAACTTTTCGGTCTATGTCCAAGGCCCGATTCCCTCCATCCCCACTGAACTCAGACACTTGGCCGGGTTTTCAAATTTAATTCGGCAGCGAACATAACTGTCCAGACCAGAGTTCTGTTTCGCAACGCAAAAGCCCATCGCAGTTTTCTGGAAGCATCTGTTGAATGCTCCTGCGCGGTGCTGCACAGGTGGCGGCGACAGCGCTGCCAAGTCCACGGGCTCAACAGGGCGCGCATCTTTAGAAATGCTCGGTTAGCGAACAGTTCTTTATAAACATTGGAGAGAAAACGTACGTTTTCTTTTTAAATAATTAAGCACTCTACTTAAAAAAAAATATCCCCCACGTCCTTTCTCCGTGAGCGCGGGATACTGCGTCCTGGCTTTACTTGCGGGACTTGTATTTCTTTTGTTGGCGGCTGAGACATTGGCTTTGCTTTTTTAAATGTAAATAGAAATCCCTGGGATGTGTTCGCGAAGGCAAAATGGACTCTGCGGAGCCTGGAGCCTGAGGTAGCAGCCTCAGAAGCCGGGGACCTTTGCACTCTCACGGGCTCCCCGGGAACCGGCTTGGAGCTACTGACCATACTAACCACAATGAGGAGAGGGTGATGCGATGACAATAAAAGTGACAAGAATCATTACAGTGAGAATTATTACTGTTACGGCTACATATTTCGCTTTTGAGGCTGTCCTCCCCTTCTCCCAAAGAAAGGCAAAAGTGCCCAGAGGAACCGGGGTGAAGCCCGCTCGGGGATGGGGAAGGTTCCCTGAGCTGCAGAGAGAAAAGCTGAGCGGCGGGCTGCAGCGTGCCCCGGGTTCCGAATTCGGGGAGACACGGGCAGGCAAGGGCGCCTTCGAGCGGCGCTCGCCCAGCGGCCGGGAACCCGGGAACCCGGACCGCTGAGCCGGAGCCGGGGACTCCGCGGGGTTTGGGGCACCAGGTTCGGCCAGGAGCGCGGGCTCCGCTTTCCCGGCTCTGGCGGCGCATACGGCCGTTTGGGGTGCCCTAGGAGGCGGCTTGCCCCAGCACTGCAGGACCCGACGGGCTTTGGAAGTTCTGGCAACACTAGCCTGAGGCATAGCGTGCAGGGTAGACATTTAGGGCGCACTTTTTAGATCGTGCTAGCAAACTCAAAATAAGTACATGCTGGCTCGCTCGGTAGTCGCCAGGGAGGTTTTGCTGGCACCCCCTGCTTAATGTGTCCCCAGGAGTCAGCCCAAGGTTTTCACGCCTTTTCCTGCCCTTCCTCAGGTCTATGGAGGTTGCACCTGGGAAGAGGAGTCATTTACTGTGGAATCCTTGGGTTTGGTGCAAATCCCCAGCGCCCCGGGCAGCTCCGGTTCCAGAAACTCACCGCGTTTTCTAAGAATGTAGATACCCCTTTGCCACTTTCACACCAGGGGGCTTTCCCCCTACCTCAAATAGTACCTTCCCAAAACTATAGATTTAAAAATTACGGAAGGAAGTTTCAAAAGATTGCTAAGTAGGAAAAAGTTCCTCATCATTTAAGACTTTGGGAACTTTCTTATAAATAATAGGGGTCGAGTGGAAAAGTTTAATTCTCAGAGAGCCCTATTTTTTAAAAAACACTAAAAGATTATACATTGATTTAAAAATGAGTTACCGGGTTCTAGAAAAAATACTCCAAGGCAGAAGCCACACCAAAATTCTACCGGCAGTTTTTTTCCTCCCCTTGTTTACCACAAGACATAAATGCAAGGAATTTTGATAATTATTCCATGCTTATTTTTTTTTTTTAGTTTTAAAGCAGACCCTGATAACCAGAGGTTGTTTTCTTTTTGTAAATATCAAGTGATATTTTCATCATTTCATATTTTTGCTTAACCAGAAAAACTCAGGATCATATCTATAATGTTCCTCATTGAGACCTGACATACCAAATGATAACTTTTATAGTATTTTATGAAGCAAATTTCTCTCTTACAATTCTGAAGGCATTGCTTTGGAGGGGGGCATCTTAGATATAGATGGTTTATTATACACGAAGTCTTTTCAAAAGTTAGTAGGACTATTCTTAATGAAAAACAAAACAGTTGAACTCTATGTGCTGTGTAGGAAGGCAGGGGGCAGTCTCTGATCATGCCAGTCTTTCTCTGAGTGTAACTTCTTTTTGGAAAGATCCCTGTTTTAGCGAAAAACAATAACCAACTTTGTTTCTTTGTAACCTTGATCAATTGGATGAAAAAGAAACTGAAAACCTTTTGGGATGACTTGAAAGGTCCCATGGACATATTCTGTGCCACTTCTCAGTAAAAAGGTAAATCAAAGTTTAAAATATGTGCTTAGTTTTTGTTAAAACAAATGTTATTGGGTTAATTTAATTGTACCTGACATTCATTCTCACAGTTGTGGTTTCTAGTAATCAAGTATTTATTTAAGTGTGTGTGTGTGTGTGTGTGTGTGTGTGTGTGTGTGTAGGTTTGAGTAGGGAAGAACATGGAATCTAGCCGTCTCTCACCAAGGAGGAGAAAGAGCTAGAAGCTACCTTAGAGAAACACGTGTTGTCATGGAACACATTTATGCTATGATGAATGCATCTTATGTTATGGGCATGCATTTCATCCTTCCAGCATCTGATGAGAAAGGTGGCAATTAGGACCTTTTGTTTACATTAAACTAGATTGAAAGATCAGAGCAACAGTGATTTTTCTTTCATTTCTAGCTAAAGACTTGCTACTTCCTATGTCTACTCTTTCAGACCACTTAGACCTCTACTCCACATTCCTGTAATAATTAGGGCTTATACCATGAAACAAAACATTTGCTTCTTTGAGAGTCATATCCAGAGTAATGGACTTAGTTTTCCTGGTCTGTAAGTCAATCTCATTACATTATTTTAAATGAGGTTCACTACCGTGGATTGCTATCTAATTTCTTCTTTTCTTTTTTTGGAAGAACTTCCTCATCAACCAAATTATAAGTATTTCAAGGGCAAGGATTTAGTCACTTACTTTTCTTCATCTCCTATGTTCTCCTCTATCCTAATACTGGGCATAAAGAACGTAAACAACAATGATAACTTGTAATTGTTGGCACAAAAGAGGTTAGAATGAAAAGTCAAGAAGGTTAGGACTGCTAAAACCTGAATTACTCAGCTGCCTGAAATAAATATAGGAGGTATTTTACCAAATTGACCCATCATAAGAAAAGGTCATGACAGTTTGAACTGACCAGGGTGAAACTTAATAGGAATACTTGTGAGATGCTGAACATTGGGTACCAAACTTCTCTACAAATTTCAGTCACAGAAAAAGTTTGGTGGATTTTTGTTGGTTTCAGGATCAACAAGTCCTTAGTGTGACATAATTACCAGGAAACTTAATTTTATCTTGGGTTTTTTCAACTTTCATAGAAAGGATCAGGTTATAATTAGGCTTCCAGCAACATCTTTTAAGAATAAAGTAGCCCTAACTGGTTTGGCTCAGTGGATAGAGTGTTGGCCTGCGGACAGAAGGGTCCCAGGTTCAATTCAGTTCAAGGCTTTGTACCTTGGTTGCTGGCACATCCCCAGTAGGGGGTGTGCAGGAGGCAGCTGACAGATGTTTCTCTCTCATCGATGTTTCTAACTATCCCTCTCCCCTCCTTTCTGTAAAAAATCAATAAAAATATATTTTTAAAAAGAGAATAAAGTAATTGAGTAGAGTTCATCCATAAGAATGCTCAAGTCAGTAGGGGGTTTGAATCATGTTCTATGATGACCTATGGTTTCATATCATCTGGAAGATAATACTTTGGGATACCTGTTAGCTGACTTTAAATATTTTATGGTCTTTCTTATGAAAAAGGGATTCAATCAGCATGCATATATTATTTGTATTCATTTTCTCAGTGCCTGACACAGTGTCTGACACAAACTAGGCATTCAATAAATATTTGTGAACTGAAGGAGACTACGGGCACAAGAGAATAAAACTGGAATTAATGGTGGAGCCTGTGGATTTTGGCTCTACAGGAGGGTTTTATAGCATCCAGAACTGGCTAAAGGTTGAATGAGCTGTTTATGAAGGTATCCAGTTCTCTAATACTGGGGTGTTCAACTCTATAGAGGTTAATCACTTAGTGGAAATGTTACAAAGGGGAGACAAGTAGCTAATGAATGATATTTAAAGTTCTTTCCAATCCTAAACCTTACAGAATCCATAAATTCTGTCTCCATCTTATTAGAGGATGAATAAGAATATTGAACTTCTGAAAAATGAAGACTGAGAAAGTTATACACTGGTATAGGAAAGAAATAACTTCTTAGTAACTCTACAAGACACTTTTGTTGAGACTGGTGCACTTGCTACCTACTGACTTCCGTGGAAAATAGGCTCTGGAAAGCTTATTATCATGAACACAACAGTATTATGTTGGGATATTGGAATTCTTTTTTTAATCCTTACCTGAGGATATATGTTTATTGATTTAAGAGAGAGAGAGGGAGAGAGAAAGAGAGAGAGAGAGAGAGAGAGAGAGAGAGAGAGAGAGAGAGAGAAACATTGATGTGAGAGAGAAACATAGATCACTTGTGCCTCCCACAGATGCCCCAACTAGGGATTGAACCCTCAACCTGTAAGTCTTTATAGGCCTACAATACTATATAAAACTGATAAAATGTTTAAAATAGTAGAGTGTGATTAAAATATGTAAATTAAATTACATGTTACTATGGGAATTTAATGAACACAAATTAAGTGTTAGCTTTAAACAAATGGAGAATGTGTTTTTTACTAACTTACATAATAGGTGAGCATGAACTTCAGTAACATTTTTACCTAAAACTCTTGAGATTTGCACAAAGAAAATGTTCAGCAAGAACCAGCATGGAGAACAAATTGAAGGACACCTAGAAATAATGTTTTGGGCAGCTTCTTTGATTCCCTTACTCACCGTTTTTATGGAACTGTACAAATTAGCAAACATTTCAGGCTAACTACCATACCAAAAAATCTTTGAACTAAATTCTGATTATACTTTTGTTTTATGTCAGAATTTGTGATATAGTTCATCAAGACATGATAAATGGGAAGTGTAAGTTATAGACCATGCTCAATTCGAGCTCAGAATCTAGAGTTAAGGAGTTTGGAAAATATGTACTTTATCATGCAGTGTATAACCAAGGGACTTTCTTGTATTTAGTTGGCTCTATTCTTGTATTCTTGTCCCAAGAGTTATTATATTCATTGTTAGTTCAGTGTTGCTAGATTCTTTAAAGATAAAATTTAAATTAAAATTCAAAGATACTTTCTTGAAGTCAATAATTTTATCACATACAGTGGCCTTGCAAGTGAGGCCACTTGTTCAGTATGAGGTAATGTTAAGTTTAGTTCATTCAGTTGTTGTTTCTTGATTTTCCTGAGGCTACAATGAACACATTGTACATTAAATAGACACATAGCATAACTAATACACATGGGAGCAAAGCACACATCTCAAAGGTGGGAAGTAGGAAAGAGCTCTTTAAACTAGAATTTGTGACTCAAATGAGGGGGGGAAACTTGGGTTTATAAGTCCCTTTTGAGTATTATTAATAGTTTGCTTTGCAGATGGGATAACAAAGATAAAAGAAATGTACTTATCACTGATGTTTGAAATATGGTACTTACCCTCCCCTAAAATCCTTCATTGAAAACTTTCAGTATTTTTGAAAAAGATAAAATTTTCCTCTTTGTGTATATTCATTTGATAAGAATATAAATAATGAGGTCTACATTTTACTGTAGATGTTACCTAACAGAAAAATTTCAAACATAACATTTTAAGCAATAATAAATTTCACAACAGAATCCACACAGCTATGTTACTTTTGCTTTGTTAAATATCCATACCTTCTCCAATAAACAACATAATCAAATGAGTTTAACTAATCCACTTGGACAGCATGGTTTATAAAATCAATATCCCATGTTCTAATTCATCTGTGATATCAAACTCACCATAGGGGTTTTGGCAAGTCCTTAATATCTGCCATCTCCTAAAAATAATATATATTGAAGACACCAGATTGAGCCTAGCAGAACCAAACCAGATGTTAAAACTATACTACCACTAACACCACTACTGCCACCACCACCAGTCTTATCATCGTTTCCATTATCATTATTGGGAAGCTGGCCAACAAGAATTACTTAGTTGAGTAATGAGCACCAATTTGCTTTAATAATTAGATAATGAGAGCTTTCTTCTGTTTATCAGACTCTGCTTCTCTCTCTTCTCATGACATATTTCCACAGACTTAAGACCTGCATCATGCCTCAATCCAAGTGACCCCTCCTTCTCAAAAAAAGCTTCACTTGTCAGTTTATCACCATCTGATTGATTAATGGAAATAAAGCAGACTGAAAGACATTTCCCTTCCTATCCTATTATGAATAATCTATTAACTATGTTCATTGAATAAAATGTCTCAATCAGGCTGCACTGGCAAATATAAAGCAGTCTCTGCCACAGATTATAACATTATACCAACGAAATGAGGATTTTCTTTTCTCCTCACCAACAAATTTGAAGACTAAGTCTCTGCACATTTCAAAGGCTACAACCACACAAATCGCTCAAGATGGTGCTTTGAAAGCAAGTGATAGCAAATGTCCTGTCTTTTAAGACTAAAGAAGAAGTCTTAAAATCAAATATTTTCTTAGTGGACAGTGTGACTCAGTTGGTAGAAACAGTGTCCTGTACACCAATAGGTCATGGGTTCCATTCCTGGTCAGGGCATCTGTCTACATTGCAGGTTCCATCCGTGGCCCCTATCGGGCCACATGCAGGAGACAACTAATCTCTCTCTCTCTCTCTTTCTCTCTCTCTTCACCTCTCTCTAAAAAATCAAGAAAAAATGTCCTCAGGGGAGGAATAAAAATATTTTATAACCAAAATTTTATATACTGTTTGCTTATAGACAAGTATAGAAATCCTTCATTCTTTCAAAGTAGATTTTATTTGGAAGCCAAAGCAATGCTTAGATGCCCATTGTTATGTAACGAGAGTCCTAGAGTTAAAATTTATTTTCTGACCTTTTGATTTTTGAAGTGACATTATTTTATTCTGTGCGTCTTCCTGTCACTAGAAGGGAAATTATAGCAAAAATCCTTCATGCGGTGATCTTTTGGTGGAGAGTAATGAATGCTTACACTGCTAGCAGAGCAAAGCCAGGGGAAAGATTTGCCAGAGGTTTCTAAATTTTAAAATGCAACTTATAGGTGACATGAATTTTCAAAGCTTTCATAAAGATAGTAGCTTATTTTAGTAATTGTTTTTTCTTTGTTATACTGATGGTCACCTTAAAACATAGGGCTATAATTAGCAACGTCATCTTTGTTAAATTATAGACTAGTCTATTACATCTGGAGAGATGGTTTGGATTTCTAGGACATAAAAATTTAGTATAATATTTAAGAATATTAAATTATTTTAGGACTTGTTCTTTAGTGCATTGAAATACAAGATGAATTGAGTGATGAATAGGAATTTGGAGCACTCAATAGCCCTAATGCTTTATGAAATATAGTATGTGGTGTTTGTTGCTTTAATCAATAGTTCACATCCTGTCCCACTTGTGATTTGTCATCTCTGTTTCCACTGAAATGATACTGAGCTAATTTTGTCAATGCCAGTTTGATAAATTGAATAGACTCAGTAGACATAAACTGTCAGTCTAAAAGTATCACAGATTTGTAGTGCAGTTTAAAAAGGAGTTCAAAGATGCAGTTCATTATTACTCTTTTCATATTAGTAGGTACTGTGAGCTGTGGTAGTTCACTTCTAAGTGTGATGTAGAATTCAGAAGTCTTTTTCTTAGTTTACACACACAAGCATTCTCTACAGGAAAGAATACTGGCAGATACATATAGGTGTTTTGCTAAAACATTATATTAGGTATTTGTGTATGGTCTGATGTGTGGCCAGTGTACTCAAGAAAAATACAATCATAATGTAATATTAAAAAGAGTAGTACTAATTGAACAGCAAAAGCTAATTAGGGGCAGTGTGATTGATAACATAGCAATGAAGCCATAGTAATAATTATAACAATTTAGCCAGGCATTTTGCATGCATTATAACATTTAGACACCACATGGCCCTCTAAGATAGGTCCTATCCTCCTTTCATGGATGAAGAAAACAAAGAGTAGAGTTTGTGACTTGACTAGGAATTACACTGTAGAACCAGGATTATAAATCCAGGCCTATCTTATTCCAGGATAGGGGTTCTTAGACACTTTTAAAGCAATGGACTTGATAGAGGTTGTTTGGTGAATCATAGACATGTGGAATCATGTAAAGGTTTAGGACTAGTTGCCATGGTAATGTGTTTCTTTGGTGGGCTTTTCTGGTTTTGTTTATGACCCCTCTCTTCCTTTCTCCCCTGCACTTCAGAGATAATAAGTTCATATAGCAGGTAAGTTCATCCTACACTTTCTTATATTGGTGGTGTATGCATTTGATTTACATTTACATGTGGCTTTTTGGTTCATGGGGCATTTTAAAAGGAAGCATTTTCCTTTTATTCACCATCTGCACTGTAGTTCAGCCTATTTAAAGTACACCTCTATAAAGGCGATGGCGGGTGGGGAAGGAGGTGGCTGGAAGGGGAAGATAGCATAGAGGGGATAAATGGTGATGGAAAAAATAAGTTAAAAAAAACCTATTACCTTCCAAATAGGTCACCCATAAGATTTATGTTTCCCAGAACATTCCCACTTTAAGTAGGAGGGTTGTTTTGTTTTTTTGTTTTTTTTTAAGTAGGAGTTTAAGTAGGCAACAGGTTAGAAGTGGCCAACTTTAGCTAACAATAGCCAGATATCTATATTTTCTTAGGAAAATCACCACTAGACAGATTCAGAAGATGGGAAATATTTTTACTCACACTCATTAGTCAGAGCTAACAATAGGAAAGGAATTATTTTTAAGTCAAAAAATCATTTTTTCTCTTTCATTTCTATTTCCCTTATTTACCTATCCCTGCAATCCGTGGGTATGAGGATGAACAAGCACAAATAAAGACAACTTTTAGGACTTCAAACTACCCTTTGGGATTACATAAAACTGATTATAATATATTAATATTTCATTTAAGAGACAAACTTCTAGCACAAATAAATTTTATAGTTGGATACAATATTAGCGATTCCAAAGATTATGGATGGCTGATATTGAAACTAGGAATGCAAATAGTGATTTATTTTTATTCTTCAGAATTGCCCATTTCATTTGAGATCTGTGTGGATTAAAAATACTTTCATATCATTTATCTAAAATATTTAATCATTTTAGTATTTATAGAACATCATTTCAAAGACAGTGCTTTGAGCCTTTGATGTTGAGAATTCTGAGCAATGATTTATCACACTTCCATGCATTTGGAAAAATATTGTGATGAATCTAGTTTATATCGTCATGCTTTAAATTCATACATATTGCCAAATTCATAATTCAGTTAAAATCTAAAGTTTGTATTCAGCTAGGCCAGCGTGGCTCAGTGGTTGAGCGTCAACCTATAAACCAGGAGGTCACAGTTCGATTCCTGGTCAGGGCACATGCCTGGGTTGTGGGCTCAATCCCCAGTATGAGGCATGCAGGTTGTGGCTGATCAATGATTCTCTCTCATCATTGATGTTCCTGTCTCTCTCTCCCTCTCTGAAATCAATAAAAATGTATTATAAAGTGTGTATTCAACAAGTTTTAAATTGCTGATTTTGCCATTAGCATTAAACAGCTGTTTTCCATTTCCACTAAGAATAAGGCCAGAAAGAAGTACTGTAACTACACTTGCAGTATGAAGGATATAGACTAATGTTAGCAAAATCCTCCCATCAGCTTAGTGAGATGCTAGAAGATGTTATCAAAGGAGTTGTTAGTCATTTATGCCAGAGATTTTAAAGAAGTCAGTGGTGTTTCTGGGAATGATGTAGGTACAGTTTAAATTCAAAACAAATATAAAAGTATAATAATTTCTGAAGTTTCTTTCAGCCCTATAATTCTATGCACATTTTATTATAATAAATATCTTGTTTAATTGCAGTATGTCATCATCAGAAGTAGGAAATGTATTCAGGACAACAAATGCATTAACCTATACAGCTATTTGACTACACCAACACCAGGTAATTAAGAAGCCACTCGGGCCTGGCCTGCGTGGCTCAGTGATTAAGCATCAGCCTAAGAACCAGGAGGTCACAGCTCAATTCCCAGTCAGGTCACATTCCTGGGTGACAGGCTCGGCAGGAGGCAGCCGATCAATGATTCTCTCTCATTATTGATGTTTCTATCTCTCTGTCCGTCTCCCTTCCTCTCTGAAATTAACAAAAATATTTTTTTCAAAAAAGAAGGCATTTTGAGGAAGGAATGTTCAATTCCAGATCTATTATCCCAACTTCCTACTGGACAGTTTCACCAAAATACTTACCTTACAAGGGCCTCAAAACCTAAAAAGGTCTTTCAAAACTGAAATTATTTATAATATTCTTAAATCAGTTGTTATCTTGAATTGATGTTTTTTTCCATCAACCCAATAGTCTAAGAGAGAGATGAGTCATACCTGACATCATCTCATCATCCTTTTCTTTATCCTCATCCCCATTTTTTAAAAATTTATCTTTAATGTTCCCTTTTTTTCCCATTGAACCCCTTTACCCTGCACCCACACCTCCCAGGCTTTCACCACACTATTGCCTATGTCTAGGGCAGTGATGGTGAACCTTTTGAGCTCGGCGTGTCAGCATTTTGAAAAACACTAACTTAACTCTGGTTCCGTGTCACATATAGAATTTTTTTTGATATTTGCAACCATAGTAAAACAAAGATTTATATTTTTGATATTTATTTTACATACTTAAATGCCATTTAACAAAGAAAAATCAACCAAAAAAAAATGAGTTCATGTGTCACCTCTGACACGCGTGTCATACGTTCGCCATTACTGGTCTAGGGCTATACATACATGCATATAAATTCCCCAGTTAATCTCTCCCCACCCACCCTCACCTTCCCTCTGAAATTCCTCAGTCTGTTCCTTGCTTCTATGTCTCTGGATCTATTTTGTTTATCAGTTTATTTTGTTCATTAGATTCTACATATAAGTGACATCATGTGATACTTGTCTTTCTCTGATGGCTTTTTCACTTAGCATAATACTCTCCAGGTTTATTCGTGCTGTTGCAAATGGTAAGAGTTCCTTTGTTTTTACTACCCCATAGTATTTATTCCATTGTATAAATGTACCACAGCTTTTTTATCCACTCCTCTGCTGATAATTTGGAAACAGCTCATCCCAACTTTTTAACTGTTTTATAAACCCTAGCTCATGTAGATGAAAAGGGGCCACATGCTAACCTGACTAATTCAGGGAAGGCCTGCATGGCGGCCTTGCAAACTCAAGAGACCTAAAGTAACCACAAAGGATGGTCTGAACTTAAAGACTTTAATTAAAAAGCAGTTTATAGTGGGTGATCATGTCCTAGGCCAGTATCTTCTCTGACAAAGATCAACTTCGATCTTTACTGAACCTATTGTCTTTTTTCATCTAAGATAACATACCTGTGGATGTCTGGGTAACTGTAACTTTCCTGTTTTGGGACCCCTTAGGGCACAACCAATGCACCAGGGCTCCAGATCAGAGAACATAAATTCCCTCATTGTTATTATCATCATGTTAATTGTTGACTGTTAATTACCCTGTACCCACCTACATAAAAGATGTATGTATCTATCATTTTACTTTTTATCCAGTCCCAGAGGTCTTCCTGCTTTGCTTTCTCCCGCCTCTCTAGTCTGTCACTAATGGATTTCATGTAACCCACTTCCATCTCCTCTTTTGATTGTAATGTATAAAAAAGGTGAAAAACTGCCATTCTCCAGAGCATTATTCCTATACATTGAGATTTTGCTTCCCAGCAATTGTCAACAGTTTGGCTCAAATAAACTCACAAAAATTCTTTACAGGTTTGAATGATTTCTTGTGTTAACACTCAGAAATCTATCAAATCCATCCTTTCCCCTTCTTCTCCAGTACCATTGCTTTATTTCAGCAACATGTTATATTTCACCTAGACTATTAATGCATCATTTTTCAAGCACTTCTTACTTCTTCAAGTCTCACCTCTTCAAGTTGCTTCTAAAGTGACCTTCCAAATGTTTGAATTTCTTTATGACTCTTTGCTGCTTAAAATCTGGCAGTGGCTCCTATTTACATGTATAGGATAAGGTTAAAAATCCCAATTATGATTTTTTAAAAATTTCCTTGTTGGTATAACTGTTGACTATATCTCTTGTCTTATCTCCCACTATTTCTCCGTTGAAAATTCACACACCCTGTAGGAACAAATCATGTTCTTTCAAGTGTTCTGCTTGCTTGCATCATATTCCTTTTGTCTGGAACTTTCTTCTTTGCCTGTCCATCTAAGCATTTTCAAATATCATCCCTATTGTAACAAACTGTCCACATTCCTCTTTTATTTATGCTTACATGGCCCCTTGGTAACTACCTCTATTGTAGCACATACTGTATCATACCGCAATTATCACCTGTCTGTCTTTCTCACTAGACTGAATTGCATGGGGCATAGTGACAGCCAGTACATTGGTCACTTTTGTATCTTCAGTGTCTGGCTAGATCTAGCACATAGTTGAGGTTTAATATGTTTATTAATATTATCAGTCAAGTGAAATGTGTTCAAGAGTTGGAGGGGGCTAAACTTCATGTACTCTGGGATTCATATAGTTCCACAGCTTTCTTCAAGTTTCATGTTGATGTTTATTTACCCTGGTGTCAGTGGTCAACTTGAAGAACCAATTAGCCCAATTCAAGAAAGAATTCTAGAAGTAAAGCTGTAAATCAAGGTAGTTTTTGGCTCTCGTTTTAGATATGATTCATGAACATTAGCCCGTCTCTAGCAAGCTGAGCAGTAAACTTTCCTGGAAGAACTTGTTCAAAAATTCTTAGTTGAAAACATTTTAGAATGCTTGAAGACATAGAGAATTAAGGTTTACTTAATTCTATGCAGATGAGAAATTCTTTACTTCAGAACTAAACTTTTCATTATCTTTATTTTATTTTTTCAACTTTATTGAGGCATAATTGACAAATAAAATTGTAATAATTTAAAATGTATAACATGATTTGATATATGTATATATTACCTCACGTATTTACCTTTTTGTGGTGAGAAAATTTACCAAATTTCAATTATACAATATAGTGTTATCAACTATGCCCATAATATTATACATGGGATTCTCAGACCTATTAATCTTAAAACTGAAAGTTTGTATTCTTTTATCAGCCTCTCCCTTTGTTCCAACTCCTTCCCAGCATTTGTTATCTCTTGTCTTTATTATTATGACAGATATCTTAACAGGTATGAGGTGATAGATAGCTCATTGTGGTTTTGATTTGCATCTCCCTGATGATTAATGATATTGAGCACCGTTTCATGTACCTGTTGGCTATTTGCATGTCTTCTTTGGAAAAATATCTACTCAGGTCCTTAGCCTTTTAAAAATATTGGGTAATTTGTGTGTGTGTGTGTGTGTGTGGTGTTGTTTTTTTTTTTGTTATTGAGTGAGTTCCTTATATATTATGGATATTGACCCGCTATTGTATATGTGGTTCACAAATATTTTCTCCCATTCAATAGATTGTCATTTCATTTGTTCATGGTTTCTTTTGCTAAACAGAAGCTTTTTAGACTCACTTGTTTGTTTTTGCTATTGTTGTCTTTGCTTTTGTTGTCAAATTCAAAAACATTGCTAAGACCTATGTGAGGAACTTATTCCTCTGTGTGTTTCTCTCCCCCCACCCCCAGGATTTTTATGGCTTCAGGTCTTATATTCAAGTCTTTAGTCCATTTTGGATTGATTTTTGTGAATGGTGAAAGATAGGGGTCCAGATTCATTCTTTTTCATATGACTACCCAGTTTTTCCAGAACCACTAATTGAAGAGACCATCCTTTCCTCATTTTACATCCTTAATAATTAAGAAATTTTTAATATAAAGGAAATATAACAAAGTAAAATAGTTAATTCATGGACTAATGGTCCATGGCTTAAAAATAGCAGTTAATTTGTACAAATTCAGATTTTACCAAAATAAGAAATTTGAAAATAAAAAGTGATTCATAAAGTAATTTTGCAAATTACTTATGCTCATTTTCATAAAATATACTTTTTACTCTCTGATACTGGGGAGGGATTTTGAGGATTTGATAGGTTAATAAACCATATGAGATCATTTGGATCTTTTTGTGGCAATCTTATATATAGTCCTATGAATTTTCCTCATTTAAAACAATATTAACCAAGTGTCATCAACCCAGTGGTTCTGAACCTTCCTTATGCCGCGACCCTTTAATACAATTCCTCATGTTGTGGTGACCCCCAACCATAAAATTATTTTCGTTGCTACTTCATAACTGTAATTTTGCTACTGTTATGAATCATAATGGAAATATCTAATATGCGGGATGTATTTTCATTGTTACAAATTGAACATAATTAAAGCATAGTGATTAATCACAAAACAATATGTAATTATATATGTGTCTTAGGCGACCCCTGTGAAAGGGTCATTTGACTCCCAAAGGGGTCACAACCCATAGGTTGAGAACCGCTGCATTAACCTTACTGAAGCATTGCATTTCTGATGAATTGTCTTTTAATCTCTTCTGGATCATGGTCAGTGGTGAGTTTCTAGCTACCTCATTAGGCAACTTGTTCCTTTGACTTTCATGAAATGTTTCCTCACAATAAGTGTCTTATAAGTTTTTCTTCTTCACTCTAAACATTTTGGGATTTCATGCTTTCTGGCCATATTGGTTACCTAAAAAGAATACTTTTTTTAAAAAAAAATATGGTGCTAAGAAGTGCATGTAATGCTGCAGATGTGATCTGACCATCTTGTGATGTAATTGTTGCAACTCATGGTCCGGATGCTTTATATATTTGAATGCAACCTAATTTTGGATTAATAGTTGGCAACTGTGTGAATATTTTAGAAGAAATACCTAAATGCAACTTGATTTATGTATGGAAATATAGGTCACTTTTACTCATTTCATTCCATTTGAAGTTCTTTAATACTTTCTTACAAATTTTTTTCTTAAATCTGAAACTAATTAATTTCCACGGTTGCAAGTTCTGACTGTTTTAAGCTGCTTCCTAAGCTCACTTTAAAACTCCATAACCATTTTTGCTGAACCTCCACTCCCCACTTTACCCGTGTTCGAGAAATTTTAAAAGGTTTTGAAGTTTTCCTGCTGAGTTAACACCTTGTATCAACAACTGCTGTCAAGGAGTAAATAAGAAAGAATATAAGCAAAGAAGAATTTAAATGTCTATTGAAGGCAAGCAAATAACTGCTACATAAAGCACTACTAGAAGAAGAGAATTTTGCTTTCTCAATTAAGAGTAGTGTGAAAAAAAGAATAGAGTGAAAAGTAGCCTTCTGGTTTGAAAAAAAAAATATCACGAGGTAGTTGAATTCGTAAGTAGAAAGGTGCTTTTAATTTATAATTAACTTTAAAAAAATAATGCCTATGTTTGTATCCATCAGAGAAAATATTCTATGAATCTCTGTACTTCCTGTATTATTTCATTTTGACAAGGTTTCTGGAAAATTTCTATCAATGAAACATCCTACTTGTTAAGGGATATTGTTTTATATGAAAATTTGAAAGAAAAGTAGCCCAATGTTTAATAATTTGTTTTACAAAACAATTTACTGCATATTTCCTCTTGCTTTTTTAGTGAGAAACTAAAAAAGAAAAACATCTATGATTTCAGTTGCACATTTATTACACAAAGAAAAGAATACCAGCATGAGATTTCTAGTCAACCAAGAAAAGGCTGTTAATAGTCTGGGTAAACGTTTCTAAATTCTAAGGATATGGTGTACAAAAAAGGCAGGTTTATTGTTAATTGAAAATATCTTTGTAAAATTTTCAGTAATGAAAATATTAAGAGTAATGTTTCCTTTTATTTAAGTATGTTATTAAAAACATCTTGTCCTATTTTAACTTGCCTTGTGCCTTTTATATTACACTTTTTTCCCCAAGTTCGTTAACACATCAGTGGGAAATCGAATTTAAAGACCAATTTTTTTCACACAGCACTTTTCATTATTTTCCTGGCAGTTCTGAAATGAAATGTGAATTTTGCTAATGATAAATAGCAAAACATGTTAATTTTTCCCCCAGCACATTTTTGGAGGACTTTTATCTTTATTTTTCTTTAATTGATGTGTGACAAATCTGTTTTTCACAGGCATTTTCTACTATATGAGAAAATTGTTAACCCATGGGAGTGACAGATGATTTTGAAAATGTAACTTTAATCACTACTTCTTTTTGTCACCAGGTATGAAGACCTCATTAGATAATGGTGGCATTTCAATCCTCTGTCAGTGTTTCTATGAGAACCTCCTATCAAATAATTTTAGTTTATTAACTGCATACATTTACGCTAAGTTAAATCTTCCCTTAAAGGGAAGCTTTTGCAATGGCATTTCAACTTTTCACTGAAAGTGGGGTTGCATTGTATTGAACCTTCCCCCATATGTTTATAAGGTTTACTTCACTTATTCCCAGTATTAAAATATGTTCTTGGTAAGTTATTTTGAAACAATAAATACTGCCCTAATTTTTATATTGTTGTTTTTCACCAACCAGTTTTATAAGTTTGTGGATGTCTTGCTTATAATTGGATGAAAATTGTTAAATTATGATTACATATGCAAGCAAAGTAAGTGATCCTTCTACACACAAGATTTGGAAATGAATGTTGTTTATATTTTGTTTTGTTTTTTAGTCACTCTGTCTTACATCACTTCTTTCAATGCTCCATCCCTGTCCCAAACATGCACATCAAAATATCCATGATTATGGTCATTTTCAAATCTGAAAGCATTCATATTTCCAGAGTCTACTCTTTCTAGGTAATGGGTATTTTTCATAGTGATACTGGTGTAATTAACTAGCTATTAATAATAGGAAAGGAACAAGGAGGGAAGGCCATCTGGGCAGCTTCACCAGGAAGCTGCAACTTTGCATTCCCCAGGGAACCACCAGCCTATTTCCCTGCAAACCACTGGGAGAAGGAATCCAACAAAGGGAAAATAGATGCATGCTTAGTGAAGTTGAGGGGACTAGGGAAGGTGCCTACTGTCAGTCAAACCTGGGGAGAGAGATCCTAGGCCAGAATGGGCAGAGCCAATGCAAGCCTGTAAAAATGTGGGGGTACATAATCCCCTAAACAAAGGAATTATCTCTCTTGGCACACTGGACTCATGACTCTTATTACACTTGACTCTTGGCTTGTGGGGCTCTTTTGCTCCTGCTTCCTTGCGTTTGCCCCCATGGTCCATGGCTATGCGGACCTCACACACAATGGGCTGATATCAGTGGGAAACACAAGCTAAGCTAGTCTGATGCTGGACCGGACCTGGTTCCAACATGGAAAGGAAACTGAACACTGGCTCTGATTTTAGCTCTCCTGAATCCCCCGCTACACTTCTAAGAGTGGGCAAAGGGAAATAGGACTTTGGAAACTCAGAGGTGTGATTCCATAGAAATAAAGCTTTCAAGGATATCTCATCCTTCTGTGGGGGCCTCTGGAAATTCTTATTCCAGCCATAGCCCCAGAACCCCACTTCCATTAGCAACTGGGGGAGATGAGGCCCACTCCCCTGCATTAACAATAGCACTGAGTCAATTTACTGCTAGTAATTTAAAACTGTTTAAAAGATTCAGTTAAACTTTAAAAGGAGACTATTAAACAAATATTTTCTAATACTAAATAAGGTTATGCTGTAGATAAGTCAGCTCTGAATGGGTGAAACAGTAATTCTTTTAACAAGATTCAAAATATCTTAATTGTATGTTTCAAGAAATGCCAGAGGTTTAGGTTTTTAAAATAATCCTAAATATGTTTAAAATCAATTCCTATTGGTAAATAGAATGACTGGCCATTTTATTTATTAGAGTAAAATAAGAAACTATGTTTAATTCTGCTTTTCTCTATAAATCTACAATTGTGGATCACTGTTAACCAAGCCCTTTCTTCTTATGAATGAGAAAAGCAAATCCTAGGGAGGTGAATGTTTTCCAGAAGTTCATGCAGCAGAACCAGAGTTAACTGTGGTACTCAATTCTAGTTTACCACACTGCCATCCCCTTCTAATTCTTTCTTTTTAACTTAGAGTATAATTTAAATACAATAAACTATTTATTTAAAGTATATAATTTGATCAGTTTTGTCATATGTATATACCCATAAAACCATCACCACAATCAAATAACATTGTCTACCACCCCGAAAAGTTTCCTCAAGCCACTTTGTATTCCATCCCACCCTCCACCCCCACCCCCGCAGTTAACCAATGATTTGTTTTTAGTCACTATAAACTAATTTGCAATTTCTAGAATTTTGCAAAAATGAAACCACATAGTTTATGATATCCTTTTGGGCCATGGATTCTCTTACTCCTGGTAATTTTGAAATTAATCTATGCTACAGCATGTATCAATGTTCATTCTCTTTTTACTGCTCAGTAGGTATTGCATTGTATAAATATACCATGTATCATCTTCAAAAAAAAAAACAAAACAAAAAAACAAAATATCTTAATTGTAAATTAAACTGAATTTTCTGTTCTTTAGAAGAAGAAATTTAGATAAAAGAAATTTTTTTGCTGAATATTTTGGGATCAATTAATATTCAAGTCAACATTATCAAGTCAGCTTTATCTACACTGTGAAAGCAGAGATCTTATGCTGAATGGTTGCCAAATGTTTGGTGTGGGAAATGAGATAGTAGCTGTAGGCTGAGATTCTTTATGGAGATTAGGGAAGCCTTAAACTGTGACCTGAAATATGGGTATCAGATTCCAGTAGATAGAGAGAAAAGAGAAAGTCATTCTAATTGGGTATAATGATACAAATGGTCTGACTGATCCAGATGCAAGGATAGAATAGAATACAGGTTGACTAGAATGAAGGATTGTTATTTTAGAGCAAGGAACAAGTGTATTGGCACATAAATCAGGTTGTGCTTCAGAAAGATTAATCTTGTTAGCATCGTAATGATTAATTAGAGGTGAAGAGTGAAGACAGATGAACCAGTCAATTAGAATACTAGTATTCTGTATTTGTTCTGGAAATATGTGACATTGTCCAGGAATTGGGTGGTAAGAAGCAATGGTAATTTAAAAGATGGTATGGGATTGATTATGACTTGAAAACAGGCTCTGGAAACCAAGGGAAAAATAAACAAAGATATGCAATATTTGACATCTAGTGATAGTGTGCTATGGTTTTGAGGCAACATGACATAGTCGTTAAGAAGGTGAGCTCTACATATAAAGTGCTCATATTTAACCTTTCCCTGTCTCAGTATCCTCAACTGTAAAATATGGTTTATGGGAAGGCCTGCTTTATACAATATATGTGAAGATTCAAAGTGAATTAATATGTATTATGTTCCCAGAAGGGAGTCTCAATACAAAAGGGGTGATTGGCAAAATGGTTGACTCATTGACAGAAATCAGAAAGTCCTGCAGAACCCTTAACCATGTGCCTACTGGATAGGAATGTGAATCAGCATAGTTCAGAAAGCTATAATAAATATGCATCTTTATAGCTATAAGGCCCCCACAAAACATGTTTTATTCAATTGTTTATTAATCAGAATTTAATTCAGAGCACCCTATTTCAATAGCATTCCAGTAAAATTAAGTTCTTTGACTGGATCCATAATTTATGCTTATCATTACATCATTAAGTGTCCCTGCACATACTGAGGAGTAGCTGTCAAGGTACCTGCAGCTAACCACTGTGAATGAAGGACAGACACCTAGACAAAAACAATTCCTAGGCAGCGAGCCACATTCTGAATCAGGCTTGGCATATATGACTCCAGGAAGGCCATTTTCTTCAGTTTATGTGAAGCCCGTTGATATTATTGCAGTTTATTTGCCTGTGGAGTAAATTTACATCTCCACAAGATAAGTTTGACACTTTCATTTGTATTGGCACAGCCAAAGAATATACAATTTTTTCTCCTTGATGCAAAGTCACTCAGTAAAGGAGATTTTTTTTTCTCAATCAATTTTCTATCTGCAAGCAAGCATCCACTGAACCAGTGGGAGTTTTCCTGCCCTCACAACAGATTTACACCCACTAGGGTTTCACGATGTGGCATTCTTTGCAAGGAAGTTAGTATAAATTAAGAAAAAATGTAGGGTTTGCCCAAAGAACCATGTCTTCCAGTCTGGATGCCAGAATGACTGCTGCTGAAGATTTTTCTCTTTCCACACATCAGTAATTTATTTCACACATAAAGGCAAAGAGTACATTGACTAATTTTTTGAGAAACCTGGGTTGAGACCAGTTTTTCATGGTTGTGATACAACTCAAAATTTTTTGTTTATTCTTCTTCTGCTTCCATACATTAAAACAAGATTTGGGAAACACAAGGACCAAGATTAGCTTTCAAAACCACAATCTTTCATTTAGAAAATCACAGAACTACATATGAATGTAAAATATGAAAAAAGCTATATACAAGAGAAACCAAGAATACCTGCTGAATTACATAACCCTCAAGACGTCAGCTGTTTTCATGTAATGCTTTGTTCTATGTAGATCTCACTCTCTTATCTCATCAGGGAGTCTTCCTCAACATTTCTATGATGGATAAATGTTAAATAAAAGTGTCTTGGAAAACTCATACATTCAGAAGAAAATATGTATTACTTGTCAAATTTTGAGTATTAACTAGTGACAGCCATTGTGCTGAATTCAATTTATTCTAGGAGACTGCTACTCAGGATAGGAAGTCCTCTGAGAGGACAAGATAATGTTGGTTTTTCCATTTTAGACTACATGCATCCTCAACTTTGCTCTTTCTATGAAAACAATTACATAGGCTAATGCATTAAAGAAAATCCAGTATGTTCTTGGGCTTATAGAGATTTTGCGGTGACGTTATTGGCTGTCAATGTGAGGAAATATTTAATTTACAATTTTAATTTATAAAATCTTTAAAAGAAACGCTATTCAAATAATGGAAGGGCTTCAGCAATGCTATATTATATATTACTGATTTGCTAAAATCTATTATAAGGAATTTGTTTTAAGGTACTCTCAGAATTTTCATGTCATTCATGCTTTGGTAGAGATGGAATGCCTGACTATTGGACATTGTGGATAGGTTCTGTGACTTTGAGCAAAGCAACATATAATAAATCCAATTTTACTGTACGCAATTGATATAAACCAGAGTTAAGCTCCTTTGGCATTTCATCAACGTTATAACCAAATGCCGTTGAACAACATGCAATTATTTGAGGGCCTGCTATAATTATTTAAGTATGCACATGGAGCTTTCCATCATTAAAAAAGATAAGAATTGATCCACCCAGCCATAAAGTTAGGTATGTGCACAAGTCCTCCATCATCCAATGGAAGTGGAATATGTAGGGTCACTCTCAAATTGGTCCTGAAGTCCCAAATAATCTGCACAAGCATGCTGATGATATCCCAATAGCACTTAGTTCTCTTGGCTGTTACTTCTCCCTCAATCCATTTCTATGGTTTCATGAAAACACCATGATCATTTTGCTTTGGAGAAGAAAACTAACATTTGCTTAATAGAAGGTTCTTCTATCAAACAGTATACGATCAAAAGGCAGAAGCGGAATACTGTCACATTACAACCCCATTCCGGGGGTAGGAATATCCCTAAGGGGTAATGGGAAAGGACAATCATCCAAGGACAGAGCTCCAAGCTCCAGTGTTTATCGGGAGGTCCAGTTCGCCTGAAGGGCAAAATAGCCTAAAGAATGGATATACATTAATTCATGAACAAGAGCTATTAGAATAACCAGATGGTCAGGAGCTTAAGAGGAACAAGATTAATGGATTGCTGACAAGAGATTTGGGGAAAAGGAATTAGAATGTACCTCTTAGAATGGTTGCAAATATGTAGATATTTAAGTCTTGTGTGAATTCTCCCTACAAAGCATTTACTGCAGAGGCAGCTTTCAATACTCAAATGGATGAAATGATTCTTGTAATGGATGCCAGTTAACTTTTATCCTCATCTACTTCAGAGGTTATTCAAGATAACTCATGACAAAAATTGGTTTTGGTAGCAGGGATGGATATTTTGCATGTGTTCAATTATATAAACTTTTACTCACCAAGACATTTCTAGTTATCATCACTGTTGTGTCCACAGTCAATATACAGCAGTTACCAATCCCAAGCCCTTTCTGTATCTTGGAGGATCTGTCAGTTACTCTCCATCATGATAGGGAGGGGTTGTGGACAAGAGTTCCTTGATTGGAATAGAAACATTTTTTTTTTACATATGGAGTTTCCTTCATTGCTGGTCATGCTTCTGCCAGCATCACTACCCATGAACTTACTGCATATCCTAGTCACTAATCATAATTTACCATACAGCATTGATTCTGAATGAGGCATGAATTTATGGTGAAAACATGTGATTTAATGGGTTGAAATTCCAAGAATTCCCTCCTTGTATCTTCTCATTCAGAATATTAAACCCTAATCTCTATCTCTAGTCTCTACCTCTAGTTTTCACACCCACTTTCCAATTTTTTATCTTTATGCTTTGGCTTATACAATTCCTATGCTTATACTGTCTTTATTTTTACCAAAATTTATATTTCTTTTGAGACATACTCCAGGTATCACACTTGCTCTTTTGATTCCCTTTGGAACAAACTTTGCCCTTACTGTTCTATTGATGCCTAATTTAATCAACATTTTATTGTACTCATTTGCATATACGTGCTTTATTTTATAGGACTGGAACTATTACATGGACACAACTATATCTTACTCTTCCCTACATGACCTGTGGATATTTGTACCCAGTAGGTACTCGATGAATACTTATTAAATTTAACTTTATCAATAACAGATAGCTTTGTAATACATAAATGTGCATAAATGTGTAAAAATAGAAACAAGATGATGAAATGTTACCTTAATGTAGTATTTATTTCAGCCACTGTTTATTATATGAAAATACATATAAAGTAATCTAGAAAAGAGATAGTCACCCTTTTTTATTCTATTAAAAGTTGTGGGGAGACATAAAAAGTGGTAATAGAAGTCTTTCCTTATTCAATTGACTAAGATTCTCTATATGAAGAACAAAATATGTACAGAGGCATTGGAGAATAATTTTTTTCAAGCTACAGAAAATGCTGTGGAGTTGAAAGGAGAATTTTTATTTTTTTTTTATTTTTTTTTAAATATATTTTATTGATTTTTTACAGAGAGGAAGGGAGAGAGATAGAGAGTTAGAAACATCGATGAGAGAGAAACATCGATCAGCTGCCTCCTGCACATCTCCTACTGGGGATGTGCCCACAACCCAGGTACATGCCCTTGACCGGAATCGAACCTGGGACCCCTCAGTCCGCAAGCCGACGCTCTATCCACTGAGCCAAACCGGTTTCGGCAAGAGAATTTTTATTTTTAAAAATTATATTTATTTATTTGAGAGACAGAAAAGGAGTGTGAGGGTGAGACTGAGGGAGGGAGAGAGGGAGAGCGAGAGGGAGAGAGAGAGAGAGAGAGAGAGAGAGAGAGAGAGAGAGAGAGAGAGAGAGAGAGAGAGAGAGAGAGAGAGAGAGAGAGAGAGAGAGAGAGAGGAATTTATTGTTCACTTGTTTATGCATTCATTGGTATGTGCCCTGATTGGGGATCAAGCCCATGGGGGTGATGCTCTAACCAACTGAGCTAACCAGTAAGGGTAGGATAAATTTTATTCTACAATTTGAGTCAAAGTATCTAAGTGTGAATATTCAGAAAACATGTTTACATTTCCTTGGTCATATGAGAGGTTTGTGTAGTTGAATAAACAATGTATATAACTTATAGTTCAGCAAAAGTAGAATGAGGATAACTTTTATTTCTGTTTCTATTATTTAGAGATCGAAATTAAGGATGTGATATAGAATAAATGAACTTTCTTGCTATCTTGGCCTTTGATTTCTGATATCTTAACCGATTCATGCTTTTGAGAGCCATCAGGATTTATGTGAAAATAAATAACGTGAGTTTAAGTATTTTTGTTCTTGAATTGAATGCAAGTATAAAGTGGAAATCTTTGAACATCAGAACTTAACAAAAAATAAAAACAACTTAAGCTGTCTATATATCATAGACTTATGAGGAGTACATATACTAGAGGCCCAGTGCACAAAATTCATGGACAGGTAGGGTCCCTAGGCCTGGCCAGTGATCAGGGCTGATCAGGTTCCCTGCCTTCTCACCTCCTCCTTCCCTCACCACCCATGCACCGCCATCTCCTGGTTCCTCCCTACCTCTGCCTCCCTGCCTCCCTGCCTCCCCTCCTCCCCCTCCCCTTGCTCCCTCAGCAGCCCGCCTCTGCCGCTGGTCACCTGCCATGTTCCACACCGCCCCTTGGTAGTCAGTGCACAACATAGCAAGTGATGGAACTACCATTCTCCAGGTCGAACTCCCGAGGGGGACACTTTACATATTAGCCTTTATATATAGAGATGACAGCTTTCTTCAAATATGTCAAAACTCACTTGTAATACTTTCTTTGCTTTATAGGATATTTTAAAGCAAATTGATTCAATCACAGGAACTTTGCCCAGGCAATATACAGTTTCCACTTAGTAGAAGGTAGATCTCTTCTAAAAATATAAGTATGAATATTGGATATTATTTGATGAATGGTTTTCAACTATATCATAGATCAGCGATTCTCAACCACCACAACATGAAATACCTGACTGTTTTCCCTTATATTGTCAAATAAAAGAAATGACAACAGCTAACACAATAGCAGTACAGTGTGAATGAATGAACATTATACCAATTTTTTGTCAGATCGTCAAAAAATGTATTTTGGTGTGTTGCAGAATATTAATAATTAGTTTATGTGTGCCATGAGATGAAAAAGATTGAAAATATCTGTCATAGATGCATTTCAGCTGAATGGCCCATGGAAAAAATATTCATGAACTTACAAATTTCAAGGTGCTGATGAAGCATTAGACTGGGTAAACAAATTACAGTTTCCATGGAAATGTTAAAAGAGAAAACCATGATATAAAGGGTGATCACCCCGCATTTATGACTCATATATTTCTAAATTAAGAATTGTATTTAGGTAGAAGGGCAGAAAAATAATGACATATAAAGTGACTACTCAGCTGCAGAGGATGCAGTTTCAAAACGGGAATTTAACTTTATTGGCCCTTTGACCAGGTTGATTGGTGGATGATTTGAACTGTTCTTCCTATTGAGAGATTTACTGACACAAATGCACATTTAATTAGCTGGAATTATCCATTGACATCTATTGCATTAACTAGTAAATAATTGTGACTATTTATAGGTTAAGGCAAAGGTATTCTGGTAGAATTTTATGTTTCTTTTTGAGCCATCAAATTAGGAAGTATAACTCTGAATCAGATTCTTGTTTGAAAGGTACTTTTTAAAATATATTTTTATTGACTTCAGGGAGGAAGGGAGAGGGAGAGAAAAATACAAACATCAATGATGAGAGAGAATCATTGACCAACTGCCTTCTGCAAGCCCTCCACTGAGGATTGAGCCCACAACCTGGGCAGGTTCCCTGACTGGAATCAAACTGTGACCTCCTGGTTCATAGGTCCACTGAGCCACACCGGCAAGGCTTGAAAGGTATTTTTGAACAAGCTGAGATTCAAATTACTGCCTTAAAAGTTATCTTGGATTTACCATTAATTTTTTATGAGCTTTATTTTTTGAGGCATAGTGCTTCAACTTTATTGTACATGCCTAGGATGACCTTTTCCTATGCATATTGTGCAATGAGAAAAGGAATGAAGATTTCAAGTAATTATTGGGATGATTCAGTACCATAAAACATGCTTTAGGGAATAATAGGGTGTACAGATATTTTATTAACCATATTATTGGTCTAGACAATCAAAATTTCCTGAGATAGTGGCTTGAAGTTTCATATGGCCAGTCATAAGCTTATCTGTGACTCCTCAATTTGCAATTTAGATCATAGGACTAATGAAATATCATGCTTTTAATTTCTACATAGTCTTTTATTATTCCACTTCACCATATCAAATGTTGATTAAAGCCTTATAACTGGGTCTTGAGGATATTAGACAAAATACTTAGTCTGTGTCCTTCAACAGCATAAAAATATAACAATCATTAGCAGTATAAAAATTGCCAATCAAGTAGTATAAGTTTAAGAGCTATGGTAGTCCTGGACTCCAGGTTGAATTGAAACTCTTGCTAGCCTCCTTAAAAGGAGGTAGCAAGGTCAATTGAGCAAAATATTTTGTTAAGAAAAGTACAGATAATTTACTTCTCCTGGAAAATAGGTCAAAGGGCATGCCCAGTGAGACCAGGTCACCAGTGTCTTCTTTGTATGTGAAAAAAACACACATTATTAGGTGACACCACAGAATGCACAACATCTCTTTATCAAATTCCCTGACTTTTTTTTAAAAAGTGTACTTTGCCATTTAGTCTTCATTCTAATCTTTGAAAAAGTATATTCACTTCCCTTCATCTTCTTTTCCCCTTCATTGATTTTTTTTTTATACTTCTGGTGCTTGACACAGTTTCTTTGATGAGTTTGACAGAGAGCTCCAATTAGCTCTCAGCATTTTGCCTCATTTTCTTGCAATTGCTTGACACTTAAAAATATTGGTGGGCTGCTTTATTATGCATTTTGTCCTTAAGCTTCAAAATTTTCTTAACACATTAGGAATGATAATCCATATTCTCTGGGGAGGACAAGAGTCCCCATTCCAGGAGCTTCCTGGGGAGGCAGAACATGGGTACCTTGACACAAGGTTCTTCCATAAAGGAACAAGCTACCTACCTACTGTAAGGCTAATTCAATTTTCTCTAGCTGTCATACTCTTTTCTATACTTTCTGGCTTAAAGCTTTTTAAATTGGCTTCTCTTTCCCACATCCCCAAACTCGCCTCAGTCCCTGCCTGTCCCTCCTTCTGCCAAAGGTTCCCAGATACTTATTTGATTTTTACTGACACCTTTGTGATTGCTTTTGTGAAAAATTAATGACTTTTTATGCCCTAACTGACGGCTAGATTATTTCTCCCTCAGGATTTGATGTCTCTGACAAGGAAACATGACTTTTGAACACAGTGAATTTTAGGCAAAATGTTATGGTAGTAAAATCAAAATAAGTTAAGATTCTGAAGTGACTTCTACCACCCAAATTAGCTATTAGTTTGACACCAAACATGGCATATTTACTTTTAATAAGAGAATGGATTTGCACTTTGGGTTATTATAGTTCAACAAATGTTTGCATATGTGTCAAAAAGGCATTGATTTAAGAAAAAACACCTATGCACTGTCAACCCACTAGATGTACAGAGCCAATTAAAATGACTTTTAACAGTGCCTGTAAAATGTGTACCTGTTATTTATCTCATGTGCATAAAAGAATGAGAATATGAATTTTTAGTCAAATTAAAACAGGATATCGGAATAGGAAAGTAGTGGTGGTTTAGGAATGAGTTGAAAAAACAATTAAAAGAGCATATGATTATGGAGAACTCAGAATTAAAACTTATGGTTAAGTATTACTTAAGTTATTTGAAGTATTCCATCATTGTCTCAGATTTAAAAAAGTGAGGAATTGAGTGGCTTATAAAAATTTTATTAGAACTTTATAAATAATAATAAAATGCTAACAGCAGCAAAGTGGCAGCTGCAGCAAATATTTTGTGACCTGACATTCACACTGCATGCTGAGATTTTTGTTTTAAACAGTAGCTGCAATTTTTGCCTAGGATGCCCTTGATAACACGAATGACAATGTAATTGTAAAAGTAACCCAGCTCTAGCACTTCTGAAATAATAAATGCAAAATATTCCCTTCATTTAGTATTCCTAAATATCATAATAACCATTTCTGCTAATTTGTCATGTAGCAACTATGGTGGTATAAGGGCAATGGTGGTGAAGTAATGCAAAGATGGAAAATGCAAAGATTCAAGTGAAAATGTGGGTAAATAACAAATTTTATAGATATCAGAGAAGAAATGCATTGTCAATGTATATGTATACCTTAGAAGTTGCATCTATATTTTTAGGGCATGTATATTTAAACTTTTCAGTTGTTTGTAAATTATAGAGATCAGAAAGATTTGAATGATTTTGTTCTTTATTGCTTCTATTCATTTGTTGATTTCATTATGTCTTTGGCTAGTGTTTTTATTTATCTCAAGTTAAAAAACAGCTTTACTGAGATATAATTTATATACCATATAACTCAATCTTTTAATGCTTACAATTAATTTTTTAGTATGTACACAGGGTCATGCAAACAGAATTATAATCAATTTTAGAATATTTTAATCGCAGCAAAAAGAAATCATGTATCTTTTAGCTTCACCCTCATTTCTCCCTTTTTCATCCCAAGGCAATAGTTAATGTAGGGTCTGTCTATGTTGGCCTATTTTGGACATTTCCTATAAATGGAATTATACAATATATTGTCTTTTGTGACTTGCTTATTTAGCACATTGTTTTCAAGGTTCATCATATCAGTACATCATTTCTTTTTATGCCCAGATAATATTATATTGTATTGAATATGGTATATTTTGTTTATCCATTGATCATTTGATGGACACTTGGTTTTTCACTTTTTTGGGTATTATAAATAATGTTGCTATGAACATTTATGTACAAGCTTATGCGTGGATATGCTTTCATTTCTCTTGGGTGTATATCGCAGAGCGGAAATTCTGGATCATATAACACTTTAATATTTTGAAGAATGGTCAGACTGCTTTCTAAAGTGTCTGTCACATTTTACTTCCCACAAAGCAGTATATTAGAATCTAATTTCATCTATATGCTCTTCAACACTTCTTAGTTTCCATTTTTTTTAAATTTATAGATGTCCTTGTGTTAGTTATTATGGTTTTGATTTACATATCCTGATGAGTGATTATGTTGATCATCTTTTATGTACTTATTGGCCTTTTCTCTATCTTCTCTAGATAAACATTTAATTCAAGTCTTTATCCAATTTTGATTACTTTTTTTCCTATTTTAGAGTTGAAATAATTCTGCATATATTCTCAATACTACACCCTTATTAGATATAATTTGCATTTTTTACATTCATTGGTTTGGCTTTTCACTTTTTTTATGGTGATCTCTGAATAGCAAATGTTTTCAATTTGGATGATAGCCAATTTATCTACTTTTTCTTTTCTTGCTTGTGCTTTTCATGTCATATGGAAGAAATAGTTGTTTAATCTAAAATCATGTTGATTTACATCTATGTTTTCTCCTAAGATTTGTATAGTTTTAGCCCTTAGACTTAGATCTTTGATTCCTTTTGTGTTTCCTTTTGTATATGGTGTGAGGTAGGCGGGTCCAACTTTAGTAATGTGGATATCCAGTTGTGCTAACACCATATGTTGAAAAGGGTATTCTTTTCCCCATTGAATTTTAGGATCAAATTGTCAGTCTTTCCAAAAAGGCCTTTGGAATTTTGATAAGGATTGCATTGGATCTGTAGATCAGTTTTGGGAGAATTTGGTGTTTTATTACATTCATTATCAGTTCATTGATACTCTGCAGCAACACAATTGATTTTTTCTATTGATCGTTTCTCTTGCAACTTTGATGAACTCATTTATTAGTTGAATAGGAAGTTTATGATCCCTGCTTCCTTCCCCCCTTTTATGGGTCACACATCCTTGATTCTTTGCATATCTTGCAATTTTTTGTTGAAAATTAATCATTTTAGGTAATGTAGAAAATATGGATTCTGATTTCCTTCTCTTCTCACAGGGGAATATTTTTGCTGTTGCTTTCTTGCTTTTGGTTTTTGTTGCTGTTTAATTACTTGGATAGGGTATTTTAGTGAAATTTACTTCCTTTGCATGTGAAAACTTTGTTGTCATTCTTCAAAGGGCACAAGCTTGGGCTTGCACATAGTCATCATGGCATGATAGTGGCTTTAGCCCAGTCAGTCTCTTTCACCAATGTCTATTTTCAGGTGTCTGCTTTAGTTGCTTCGCTAATTCCCAGTTGATTTCTCTGTTGTTGACAATGTTTGGGGGTATAAATTTTTCTACAACTTTAACTAATTAAACTTGTAAAGTGGTAAATTTTGAGGTTTTTTTTTTTTTCCTGAAACAAGAAGGGCTCTTTTAAGCTGTATTTTTCCATAGCTCTTTTTAATAAATTAACTGGCATAAAATTAAGCTTGTTGCTCTTACCTAAGAAGAACTAGTATTTTTGAGTGCCTTTGGGCCTGAACTTCCCTAGATTCTGTTAAATAGTCAGTTCCTTTTGGGAGAGGTTTGGGGTAATCTCTTCTTATGGATTACCTCTTTCCTGTACAAAATCTCTGAGTCATTAGTTTGGTTGCTGGCCAGACCTGGTAGTTTCTGGTCCTGAATTGCTTTAGTCTATGAGAAACCACTGTCTTACTAGCAAGTTACAGTGATGATAATTCCTGCCCCAATATTTCTTGGTCTGTGGTGCTTGGGAGCTGGGTGAAGGGCGGGAGCCTCTGATCTCTTGTATATACTTTTAAGGAATTTAGCCTCTGCCACTTAAACATGGAGAGTATGAGAAATGTTGGTAGTAAGTCCCTCTGAATGAGATACTTTATCCCTTCAGTGAAAGCTGACAAAAGAGGCAGCACCATCCCCTTGGTAAAAACAACAACAACAACAACAACAAACAAACAAACAAACAAACATGAAAACAAAGCAAAACAAAACATATTCGAGCTTCTGTTAAGCTGAGGAAGTGCAGGAGAAGGGAGCATAGCACTCCCCAAAGGGGACAGACTCTTGTTATTATTAGCAAGTTTTAGTAGATTTTCCTGAATAAATGTTCCTTTATTTGCTGTAGGAACTTAGGAAAATTTCTAAAGACCTTACATTTTAAATATAGTTTCTTACTAATTATTCTTATTTTACTGTGTAGTGAATCCATAGAGCTCCTCATATTGCCATACCAGAAGTGAAACTATTATGTATTCTTTATTTTTCTCTTATCTTAAAGAATCTTGTCATATGGGTGCCATATATCTAAAACTGCACACAAAGATAATATGTATGACTATAAAGATATCTAATAAAGAGGGAATATACTAATTGACCCTCATGCCGTTGCAAAGATGGCGGCGCCCACAGCCAATAGGAGGGAATATGCCAATTGATTGCCCCACCCTCAAAGATGGCGGCACCCACAGCCACAAGATGGTGGCACCCAGGTCCCTCAGCCCCTCAGCCACCCAGGGCTAGCCTGAGGTACAGGCAAGCCTCAGATTTTGGCTTCCCAGCTGCCCAGGGCCAGCCCAAGGCTCAGGTAACCAGGGCCAGCTGAGGCTTGCACTGCCGGCAGTGGCAGCAGCAGAGGTGTGATGGGGCATCTCCTTCCCCTGATCACCAGATTGCCTCCCGCCCCAGGGCTCCCGGACTGTGAGAGGGGCCAGGCCAGGCTGAGGGACCCCCCCTCCAGTGCATGAATTTTCATGCACAGAGCCTTTAGTATAGATATAGACAGACAATCTATTATAGCTGCCTTCTTTTGTATCATAGAATTTTATCATTGATAGCCACATGATTATATTTTTTTCTTCACAGAATTTGTATTACTTAGCATTGTTTTTTTTCCATTTAAGTTTTAGCTTATTATTGTGCCTTCTTTTGATTTCCCAACCATATTCAGTTATTAAGTAAACTTTTATACTGAACCAAAGGAAATCAATAATATGCCAATGTTAGTTTTAGCAATTACCTTCATGGAAGAAGTTAAAATAATATGCATGGTTCTAAGGCATGGCAAATATAATGTTTTAAATTATTAATATGACTAATTTTATTATTTAGTTTATGAAACTGGTGGAAATTCCTTCATTCTTTAAAATAAATAAAACTGGGCTAAGGGCATTTGCAAAAAAATGTCTTTTTGTCTTTAAACATCTATAATCTACAATAAATAATAAGATCTTATAATGAAACACCAATATTGTTTTTAAAATGTACAAAAACTTTTAAAACTCAGTAGTTTTCGGGTACAACAAGCAGCAGATTTCTTTAATTATAGAAGGTACTAGTTACAAACTGCCTGCTGGGGAGAAGGAAATTAAAATATTTAATATGTCTGGTACACCACAGATATGTTTTCTTTATCTTTTGTTGTTTTTAAAAAGCATAATTCTGAAGGAACAAGGAATATTATGTCCACTTGTCTTACTTTTTTATTGAAATTATTAGGATGACGTTGGTTCACAAAACCATACAGGTTTCAAGTGTACAGCTCGACAAAACATCATCTTCACATTGCATCGTGTGCCCATCAAGCAAAACAAAATCTCTTTCCATCCTCATTTCCACTCTCTTTGTCCACCTCCACCTTACCCCTACCTCACTTTTCCTCTGGCTAACATCACACTGTTTTCTGTGTCTATGTGACATATATATATATATATATATATATATATATATATATGTGTGTGTGTGTGTGTGTGTGTGTGTGTGTGTGTGTGTATGCCTCTTTTCCTATTTTGTTTGTCGGTTTATTTTTTTCATTAACTTCTCAATAAGTGAGATCATATAGCATTTGTCCTTCTCTGATTGGCTTATTTCACTTAGAATAATAATCTCCAGGTCCATCTATGCTATTGTAAAGGGTAAGAGTTCCTTCTTTTTTATAACTGCTCAGTAGAAATAATAAGCCTCTCTGCTTAATAAGCCCACTTGGAACTTGGAATACTAAACTTTTTACTACAGATGTTAATAAAAACAAAAATGAGAATTATTTTTGGAGTAATAAGTAGCATTTTTGAGGGATTGATTAAAAGAGAAAAATAATGTGCATTAGTATTTTGTAAAAATACAACCAATCTCTATATAATTAGTCCAAAAATCTATAAAATTTGGTCTTTGGAAGGATCCTCCTTTAGTTAGAAAAGTAGAAATGGAAAATGAAAGCCTGGAAATGTGAGATTCTTGCTCAGGGTTATGTGGTTACTTTGTGCCAGATCTGGGAGTAAGACCCAGGCATTTTCTTTTGGTCTTCTGCCTTTTTTATTACATTACTAGAGGCCCGGTGCTTGGATTTGTGCACCGGTGGGGTCCCTCAGCCTGGCCTGCAGGGATCAGGCCGAAACCAGCTCTCCAACATCCCTTGAGGGAGTGGTTTTCAACCTTCCTAGTGCCGCGACCCTTTAATACAGTTCCTCATGTTGTGGTGACCCCCAATTTCATTGTTACAAATTGAACATAATTAAAGCATAGTGATTAATCACAAAACCAATATGTAATTATATATGTGTTTTCCAATGGTCTTAGGCAACCCCTGTGAAAGGGTCATTTGACCCCCAAAAGGGTCGCGACCCACAGGTTGAGAACCGCTGCCCTGAGGGGTCCTGGATTGCGAGAGGGCACAGGCCAGGCCGAGGGTCCCCACCAGTGCATGATAGGGGCCAGTGAGGGACCGAGGGAGGGCTCCAGGGCAGGTCCGGCCTGTCTCGCCCAGTCTGGATTGGCTGAACCCTGGCAGCAAGCTAACCTACCAGTCAGAGCGTCTGCCCCCTGGTGGTCAGTGCACATCATAGCGACTGGTTGAATGGTCCAACGAATGGCTGGACACTTAGCATATTAGGCTTTTATTATATAGGATGGTACCTTACTTACTTACCTAGTTAACATAAAAGAACAAAGTATAAGGTAACAGTTATTGTATCTGTAATATACACAGGCTTTTCCAAATGTATTTTTAGAAAACTAAGAGTTGCTTTATTTATTTGTTTCTGAAATAATGAATCTCGTATACTTTAGAACTGTATTCCCCAATATGGTAGCCACCAGTTATATGTGGTGATTAAAATTTGTAAATTCCTCAGTGGCACTGTCTACATTTTAAGTACTTAATAGCCACAAGTGGCTAATGGTTATTGTATTGGATGGTGCATATATAGGACATTTCAACCATTGCAGTAAGTTCTATTGGACAGCACTGCTTCTAGATCCTTTGGCAGGAAAGAAGAAAGGGGCTAGTAGGGTAAGTCCTTATGAAATTCACTACAGTTACTGCTACTACTACTATTATTGTCTTACAGCTCTTAAAAACCTCTAGATATCTTTATTCCCAATTCTTCCAAAAACCATGTTATGCAGGTGTTGCTAAATCTACTCTCAAGTGCAGGAAAGCTAAATTACTTTTTAGCATCAAACAATTATCACAAAACTTAAATTCAAATTCAGCTCTCTCTCAGCCATATATTCCAAAGCCTTGATTTCCTTATGTTTAAGTGACAATAATAATAGTATAAACTCATGCAGTTTTGGTGAGAATTAAATAGGTTAAATATAATAAGGTATGTACTGGGCCTGATATCAAAATGAATAGTTTAATATTGGTAACAATCATTAATGACCTGTAATAGTAAAATATGATCCCTTTTTAAGGATTAAGATTCTGGAAGTTAAAATGTCTTAACCAAAAAGAATAATGATAATGTAACCTTAGATTATTTTGTTGCATTTTATACTCTGCAAAAAATGATTACATATAATATCTTCCTTTGAGTCTCATAGCAGATAAGGAAATTTCATGTTTAAAGAAATTAAATAAATCATGAGTAGTAAATAGGAACCTAAATTCAGTTCTTCTGAAGGCTGGTCCTCCAAATAATGAACTAATACTTATGGTAGAAGTTTAGAGACTCTGGTAAGTAAATAAAGTGACTATTATTACCAGAATATGTAAGGCCAAACCTTGTATTAACCAGTTTGCTCTCTTTCTGAGGTTTGGTATATACATAGAAAAACACAATCTATCAAATTCAGGACTCCTGGTTCTCAGTTTTAGTGAGAAAAGCAGATTTAAATTATTTTCTAATAAATTATCAATTTTACTTTTTCTTTAAAAATATAAATTCTTTCCATAAATACCTTGTATCTAAAGGAGAAATAGTTTATTCACTATTACTATTCCAAAGGTCATTTTACATATATGTTTTTGGCTAATCCTTTACCTTCTTTCATCTAGTCCCTTTCTCTCCCCTCCCAGCTGTCAGTCTGTTCCATGTCAAAGGTTATTTTATACATGCAAATTCCCAATTTGTTTTTGCCACCTGACAAATCTTGATTCTCCATAGATTTATCCTTGTCATCAGTTATTACATTCAAAATGTTATTAGAGGAAATTGATGTGCTTGTATGTAGCAACCAATACAGTCATATCGACTTAACTAAGAAGGGTGATTTCTTATCAAGGAACTAAAAGAGGTTATTTAACATCACAGTTCAAACAATTAATCAAAAAACAGGATTCACTGTTATTAAAATCTATTCCCTCATAAACTGTTAAGCAGTACAAATGAAACTCCTTTCATTAATGATAATCCCCACAGCCATTGGCATAAGCACCCAGTCCAGCTTGGGATTTGACTTCTTCCTGTTGTGAGTCACAAGCCCAAACTATCAACTTTTAAAAACACAGGAGAAAACACTGATGAGAGTTACTCCCAGTAGTGCTATCACATATGAGGGGATTCTGATAATTTTAACTTTAAAAAGTATTGTGCTTTGCCCTGCCGGCATGGCTCAGTGGTTGAGCATTGACCTATGAACCAGGAGGTCATGGTTAGATTCCTGGTCAGGGCACATGCCCAGGTTGCGGGCTTGATTCTTAGTGTGGGCATGCAATACGCAGCTGATCAATGATTCTCTCTCATCATTGATCTCTCTCTCTCTCCCTCTCCCTTCCCCTCTGAAATCAATAAAAGCATTTGAGCTTTTACATTAGTGAATAGCATGAAATAATAGCAAATTGATAATTTTGAAAACTATGTAATGGTGTTTGAACATTCTAGTAAGCTAGAACATAAGGCTGACTGGAAACATAGTTTAGTTGGCAGGATTTCATTGAAAGATAATTTGGCTCTGTAGTTGCCAACCCACACTGAGTGATGCTGGAGACAAAACAACACACACACACACACACACACACACACACACACACACACACACACACGATAGACATCTCTTCACAAACAGTGTCAACCATGTTAACCTTACTAGTCTAGAAACTGTTTTAAAAAGATGGAAAAATGCTTGAGAAAAAACGAAGCTCTGATTAGAAAGCTGGAGGGGGGGTTTTAAAAATGTATCAAAATATCATATTTCTATTAGCTAATTTTTAGTAACAGCAATAGGAACCCCTAGATCCATACTGATTTTGTGGCTGTCTATATTAAATTATTCAGAAGGCTGCTAGAGATAAACAGGACAACCTGGTGCTTGATTTCTGTTTTCCTTCCTCCCACCTGCCTGCAGCTCTGGCTTGAAACACTGTGACATCTTGGGGTGATCATTTGGCCTTTCCTTGTGTAGCCAATATTATTCTGTCTGAACCAAGCCAGACATTTCTAAAAATTAATGACAAGTTCAGAAAGAAAACCCCAGGGAATTTTCTTTCCTTAAGACATTTCTAACTTTTACCTGTGTTATCGATTAATATAATAATCTCAGGTAGGATTTTATAAAATTAAGGTCCTCTGAGTCCAATTAGCAACATTTGCAACAGAGTTAACCAACAGATGAAGTGCTGGGAATTGAATTTATATGACTTAGCTTTTCCAAATGAAGCCAACATATTCCAACAAAATTGATTATCTAGCTAACCTCATTTTCTCTCTATTGTTTCTTTATCTGGAGTCAGAACAAAATATTTCAGAATATGAATATGTCTTGGCCTACTAACAACCATGCCAGGTATGATATTTGAGACACTCCTCTAAATTTAGCATAAGTGTTGTGAAATAATTTCCACATTTGAATTTTTATTATCAAATCTGTTAATATCTCCCCCAAATACTCCTTTGCCATTATATAGTCCTGGTGATTTTGAAATTATAGGCAGAGCACCATATAAAATAAGTATGACACATTTAAGTCTTCAGAAACAGAAAATTTGGGTTTTCTTTGTAGTGGGAGCAGATTCACATTATTTACTACATCTAGATAAAGTAAAACATTTATCTAGGAATTTAGGAAAAAATGGTGACTTCTCTTAAGCATTCTTTCATTCATTTATTCATGTGAGCTACCAAAATAAGCAATCACTTAGAAATCAAAGACGTTTGGACAAGGTATTTTGAAAGTGTAGCATGTAGGATACCAAAGTCTTATGAAATTAAATTTATCTACATCTGGAATATTAGTGAAGAATTTGATTATCTTTATAGCAAAAATAAATTAAAATTCATCTTTATATTTTAGTATATTGCTATGTTCTATGACAATATGTATTATATAACATAAACTATGTAATTTTCTAAACTGTTTTTTTTTTGAAAATCAAGAATTTTGGCTTAGTTTTCCAGTAATATTGAAAATAGCCCAATGACATATTAATCTCCCATTTATATCAGGATTCTAAAATACATTTTTATAAATGACTAGATGCCCAGTGTACGAAATTCATGCACTTGGCTGGGGGGTCCCTCAGCCTGGTCTGTGCCCTCTTGCAGTTTGGGAGCCCTGTGGGGAGTGGGCCTAAGCCAGCAGCTGGACATCCTTAGTGCTGCCCCGTAGGCTTGTGGCTGAGTGGCACTCCCCCTGTGGGAGCGCAATGACTACCAGGGAGCAGCTCCTCAATTGAGCATCTGCCCCCCTGGTGGTCAGTGCATGTCATAGCAACAGGCTGTTCTGCTGTTTGGTCTATTTGCATATTAACCTTTTATTATATAGGATTGGTTTATGAATGTGATTATGATGATGAGTATATATATATATATATATATATATATATATATATATATACCAGTTAATAATGCGATAATTTCAAGAGAAACATCAAAAGTACTTTATTCAAAGTAATGTCCATCGCTAGCTACACATTTCCCCCATCTTTCAGGTAATTTGTGGATACCAACCCTAAAGAATTTTTCTTGTTTTGAGTCAACCATTCAGAGACCCAATTTTCCACTTCTTCGTACGTTTTGAAGTGCTGCTCAGAAAGTGCGTGTGCCGTCAATCAGAACAAGTGGTCATCTGAAGGAGCAAGGTCTGGTGAATACGGCAGGTGGGTTAATACTTCCCAGGCAAGATCTTTAAACATGTCTTTAACTGGTTTTGAAGTGTGTGATGGTGCATTATCATGAAGCAAAATTACTTTGCTGTGTCTTCTGGCACATTCTGGTTGTTTTATGATTAAAGTGTGGTTAAAATTGAATATTTGTTGCCAGTATTAATGGTTTCATCTGGTTTTAGAAGCTCATACTACACCTTCTAATCCCACCAAACACAAAGCATTGTCTTCTTTCCGAAGTGATTTGTCCTTGCAGTCGGTGTTGATGGTTGATGGTTGACCTGGATCAACCCACGATTTTATGCGTTTGGGATTCTCAGAATAAATCCACTTTTCATCGCCAGTCACAATTCAATGTAAATAAGACTTTCTTTTGTGCTGTTGAAGCAACATTTTATTGATGACTTTTTGGTTTTCTATTTGTCTTTCATTCAGTTGATGTGGCACCCATTTTCCTTCCTTTAGTTTAAATCTTTCCCATTGCTTATAAAAGGCCCGAAATTGTTTGCTGAGCAACGTTTAATCTTTCTGCAAGTTGTTTCTGAGTTTGACGTGCATCTTCATCCAATAATGCTTGTAATTGTTGGTCTTCAAACTTTTTTGGTTGACCTGGATGTTCTTTGTCTTTCACATCGAAATCATTACTTTTAAAGCGTTTAAACCAGCGTTCAAAAGTATCTTGAGATGGAGCATGTTCACCATAAGCTTCCTGAAGTATACGACAACTTTCAGCAGCACTTTTCATCAAAATAAAATAATGAATTAAAACTTCCCGCAAATGTTCTTTATTTGGCACGAAATTTGACATTTTTAAGCATAAAAATATCTATGATGCTAACACCTTCAAAAAAGTTGACATATGAAGTTTTGAAGCTTGCTGTCAATACAACAAAATAGCATACATATCAAATTGCATATATATCAATATATGTGTAACTCTTATCTCATGAAAAAAATCTTCATTATTAACCGGTACACCTAGTATGTGGTTTGTGTATGTGTGTGGTTAGGGGAGGGTGTGAGAGAGAGTCAGAGGCAAAGGGAAGAGACACAGAGATTGGTGCTATTGTTTTCTTTAACAGTGCATTTGTGAATTCTGGGTATTTTATGTAGCTAACATTTCCACCATATCAAAAATAGAAAAAGAAAGTCTGTTCAGGTCTTGAGACCAAGTTTCACTAGACCTTTGGTTTTTCTCTCTGAATTTTGGTAAGTACTATAATCATTTTGTTGGTATCATATGCTAATATAAACTGGAAACAGCAAGGCAGTGTAAAGCCTTGCAATTAAAACAAATTGTACGAAAGCATACCTTTGAAACAAGTACTTTGTAACTCTTTAAAAATAACAAATGATGACTTTGGCAGTATTCATACCTGTTTTCTGTTGCATATTTCAAAATAAATTCAGGAGTAACTCAGATTCCTTATTCGACAAGGTGGACTTTAGACCACACAACATAAACAAATATTTTTTCTTTTAATTCCATTTGTAGCATATGTTTTTATTTTGTGTGTCAAGCTGGGAATAAATAGAGACAAAATCTTGGACACAATTATGTCAAAATCAACCTAATCATGTGATCCACTACATGTTCATGATAAATTATTTAGGTTATCAAATGTAGGAATTAGATAAATGCTTTACTAATAAGTTCCCCAAATGAATAATCTGATTTTAAAGCACTATTTTACAGGGAAGTTTTCTTTAATATTAAATTGTGCTTTATTTGGAATGAATGAACATTTCCTGATTATTTAACTGATATTTCTAATTGCAAAGTTGCATTTGTTCAGTTATATTAAGTAAGAATCTCCTGAGAACTACTGGTCCCTGTAGCAATCCCATGTACATATGAGTTTGGCTTTCTTCCTTGCCCAATTGTAGTGTTCGATCAATGAGACTCTGCACGGCACAGGTGATTACAGGGACATATACTCTCAGGAACGGGCTCTAGGAGGCAGCTATTTCAGTGTTAACTACTAGTCACAGGCTGCTATTGCAAGTCCAGGAAAAATAATGCCCAATTTTAAAGGGCTGCAATTGAAAGCACCATGGGAATGTTGAATTCTATATACTGTTTACCTGGTAGTACTCTCTGCCAATTCATATAATAATGTTTTAAAAATTGGCATTACGTTTTTCTTTCTTAGCCAACAACCCTGTTAAGTACAATCCACTTGAATAAATCTGGCTCTCTCACAGCTAGTAAACCTTGCTGACTGCATTTCCAGCGAGTGGTAATTTTAATTGACTTTCTTAGCTATTTACTTGAAGTGAAGGACAATCCTGTTAACATTTCAAAACTCAGCATGGGTGGTACACAAGTTCTCCTAGGGAAGCATTTGCGATCTGCCAATGAATCAACATAAATTCACAATTCAGTCTAAAAAAATGTTCCAAGCAGAGACCAAATGGAGCTCAATTGATTTATAAAATTTTCCATACCTAATTTCTATCGATTACTTTTTAATGCTTTCTAATTAATCATATTTCGAGTTAATCTAACACAGTGAACATGCCTTCAATTTTTGTATTGAATGATATATACTCTTTTTGAAAGAAGTAATTATACTCCTGGAGAATAGTTTTTCATTATTTTTCCATTGCCAAGCAATATACATCTATCAGTAATGACAAATACTCAAGTGAACGGGCTATATTTTAAACTCTTCTGCAGCAATGCAAACATAAAATATTTGTAAGTAGAATAGCAGAAAAAGTAAGAATCATAATGCCTAACTTATCAGCTGCATGATTTTGACACATAAATTGAAGCCAACGGATTTCATTTACCCAAATTGTCTAACTCAGAGAGTGATTGTTGTAATGTACCCCGCGAATCACAGAAGGACGCCTCAAGAAGTAGAATTAAAGAGTCACAGTTATTGCAATCCGGGACTAGGAGGGGCCATTCCCAAATCTCATAGCAATAAGATGGTGGCAAAACCAGACTTATATAGGCAAAGATCACAAAGGTATTGATTACATCCCAGGTTTGGAATGAGGCACCTGGCTCACAAAAAAAGCAGATTACAGAAGCAGAATTAAGCATGTTAATTATAGTTTTGGGTCTCGGGGTCACTGAATTGACAGAAATACATTATCTAGGGCCCTTGAGTAACTTGGGTAACCTGGGTTAAAATTAGGCATGTTATCTAAATTACAGTTTTGGGTCTCTGGATCACAGAGTTGATAGAAACACATTATCTAGAGCCCTCGGGTCTCCCGACCACTGAGTTGTCAGGACAATTTAGAGTAATTGTGCTGTCCTGGTCTCGGGACCACTGAGTCAGCTGGAACGCACCACCTGTGTTCACTAAAACAATTTAGGGTAATTGTGCTGTCCTGTTTCCAGGTACAGAAGAATGTGCTTCGATAACCAGTAAGATCACAATCAATGGGACAGTCATTCAATCGAATGGGATGATTTATACAATTCAGAAAATCAAAATAACCTGTCCATTGTTAAACAAAGCAAATAGGTACATAAGCCAAACAGTAGGGTTAAAGTTAAACTATAGATGGTAGCTACCATACTTCATGATCATTAACAAATTTTATGTTTACTTTAAAAAAGAATTTTTACCATTAATAAACAAAATGTTACCTTATAGACGTCCATTTGGGAAATGACTATGATTTCAGGCTTCTCCATGGGGACCATTGTATTATATTATTTATAGAAATAAAATTAAAGAAAGCCCAATACCACTGACTTGCAAATTCCAGTCAGTAATGTTGGATGTGGAACTGCCTTCTGATCTGATCTTGTTCATCCTCTCTTGCCTTTGCCAAATCCCTTTTTGTATTTTAGTTTGCCTCACTGGAACCTGAATGAAATAATTCTTGAGTAGATAGCACATTAAGTTTTAATAGATACATATGAGTTACTATTGTAATTCATTCAGGACTAGAAAATTCATTCAGTTGCATAAGGCATACAAATGCAAAACATATAAGAATCATCCAAAGGTAAATTATTCCCAATGGTCCTGAAGTAGTTACTTCAGTCAAAACAACACCAATTGCTTATTTACTATTTTGATATCGGCCCATCTTATTTATAGCATTTCTAATGATCATTTCCAACTGTATAGGATAATGTGATATATGGTCAAGAATTAAGAGTATTAGAGATTGGAATAAATGAACAACAAGTTCAATGAAATGCCTATTTCAAATTATTATATCCAAAATTAAATGAATGGAGATTTGAGTGGAAAAGAGGGAGGAAATTATTTAATCTTATATTCTTGGGAAATGAATTTACCAGGACCAACCATGTTTGAGGTTTAGCACATTAAAACCATTCTAATAAACTGGAGTTTTCAATTAAGAGCAATGGAGATTCCAAGGTATAAACTGCACTTAGTGGAGCCAAAAATATTTTAAGCATCTCTTGGGAAGTAATAATCCTCTTTTGCGTGTTGTAATAACAAGATGCTTTTACAGCTTATCTGCTAAATCTTGAAGGTATAAATTCAGAATGACAGGTAAATTACCCTTAGATGTTCTATGCTTGGAAAATGATTAAATTTGGTCATATTTTCTATGGCTGCACATGCCCTAGTTTTCTTGCTCTTTCTGGGGGGGGGGGGCAGCTTTAGGCTTCTGTGCCTTCTCTCAAGCCCACAAGTTTAGGCTAGGGGCTGAGAGCCTCCTGTTTCTTTTTCCCAGGGTTGTGTGCTTCCTCCCAATCTTTAAGAGTTGAACCGACCGCTGATATCAACGTGCTTTCTGTAAAAGTTTGTGCTCCATCTCTGCAAAGCTCGCTCTCACTCACCATCTGTGGATGCTAGTGAACACCATGTGTGGGAGCACGTGCACACCAAGGGAAGAAGCTTGCATGTGCTGTCTCGGTCATGTGCAGAGCGCCGGAGGTACATGTCCGCCAGTTATGGGGGTCTGCCAGTGAGGTGTCTCATGGGGTTCATGGGAGGGCCTCTTGGTGAAGTCTGTGAGCCTTTTAGTCGGATTTGTGGGCCGTTTTTCACATCCATATTTTGGTTGCTGTGAGATCGCTTCCCTTTCCCCTGCTCCTAGCTCCTCGCAGACCTGTGCGTCTCCTTAGTGATCTGGTTGTGGCAAAGCAGAAGTGGCTTCTTAGGTAGTGTTTCCTAAGGCTGGTGAAGCCCTGTGCCAATGCTGCTCTCCTTTCCCTTTACCAGAAATTGCAGACTAAGTTGATCGCTCTTGACACTGAGCTAGGCTGTCTTACAGGAGAGGTGGCATGGGTAAAGTGATTATGTTATTTTCATGTTTCTTAGAGTCTTGCATCTATTCTCGGAATTTTGCTCAAGCAGGGTGTTGGAGTCTCTCCACTGGATCCCTGAGTCCCCACAGAAGAATTCTTGTCCTTGGTGGTTGTTGAAGTTCTGCGTTTCTGTAGGGGTATCACGGCTAGAATCTCCTATCCTGCCATCTTGCTGTACGCCTTTAGGATGATTTTCAGAAAGAGTTTTTTTGTTTTGTTTTGTTTTGAGGGTGTTTTTTGTTTGTTTGTTTTTAAAAAGTATCAGTTAATGGGTTTTTCACTGATAAGAAAGTTTGTGAAGCTCTTTTGCCCCCTTTACACAAATATTTTCCTTTTGTTTTCTTTTGATTTATATTTTCATGACATATATTTTGTAGCTATTTACTTTCATTCTGCCTCTATGGTTATATTTGAAGTGAGTTTAATATAGACAGCATATACTTGGGTCATTTTTAATATATTTTTAAAATCTGTCCTTGTATTAGTGCATTTTGGCCACTTACTTTTAATATACTGATTGCTATATTAGGGATTAAGGTTTCCATTATTATTTTTTCTTTTTTTGTTCCTATCTCTCTTTTGGCTACTTGAACAATTATTAGAATGCCATTTTCATTTATGTGTAGTGTTTTGAGCTTATATATTTGTATGGCTTTTTTTAGTAGTTGCTGCCCATATTCACTTTAAATACAGATCTTATCATGGTTATTGGTGTCATTTGACAAATTCAAATGAAATACAGAAAACCTTCTGACCTTTATATCCACGAACCCTTCTTTGTTTATATTTATCTTAATTATTTCCTCTACCTATATTTAAAATGACATCAGATGGTGTTATACTTTTTATTTCAACCCTGAAATGTTACTTAGAAAACTCAAGTGGAGAAGGAATATCCTTTTTATTTAACCTATAATTGTGCTTACTGCATTCTTTTTTTCCTTTTTCTAAACTTCCAATTTTTTACCTCTCAAAGTTTCTTTTCTTTGTAGAGATTTTCCTTTAGAAATTTTTTTAAATATTGGTGTGCTAATGAAAATTTATCTTAATTTTCCTTCATTTGAGAAAATCTTGATTTTTCCATAGTTCATGAAGGATATTTTCACTTGATATAAGACTCTGGATTGACAGTTCTTTTCTTTCAGCAGTTGAAAATTGTTGTGCCATTTCCTTCTGTTCTCCAGTGTTTTCAATGAGAAATCCACTGTCTTTCATACTGTTATTTTTTCTATAGTAAGGTATTATTTTTACCTCATTGCTTTTATAATATATATATATATATATATATATATATATATATATATGAGAGAGAGAGAGAGAGAGAGAGAGAGAGAGAGAGAGAGAGAGAGAGATTCATTTGTTGTTTCACTTATTTATACATTTTGTATGTGCTCTGACAGGAGATTGAACCCACAACCTTGGTGTATTAGGACGAAGATCTAACTAACTGAGCTACCTGACCAGGGCTCCCTCATTGTTTTTTAAAGTTTTTATTTGTTTCCATTTTTAGTAACTTTACCATGATATGTCTGAGTGTGTCTTTCTTTCGATTTTTCCTGTTTAAAATTTTTTCAGCTTTTGGAATCTGTAGATTTTGTCTTTTGTCAAATTTGGGAAGTTTTAAGTCATTGATATTTGCTAATTTTTTTAGTCTCTATCCTTTATCTTATCCTTACATGATACTGGTGACACAATCTTAGATATCAGTGAGATTGTCACATAATCTAGGACTTTTCATTTAGCTTCTATATACCACACACTTAATTGGAAAATAACTTGAGCAAAAAAAAATACACTGAGAATTCAGGGGTCACTTTAATGTGTTTTTCTTCTTTTTGGGATTGAACCCTTCATGTTCTAGTTTTAATTTTTTCTGAAGTCTTCAAATAGCCATTTATATTTATATTCCATTCTCATAGTGTTTCTTTGCAAGAGAGTTTATTTGATACTAGCTATTCTAATATAGGAGAAAGCCAAATACTTCAACTAGGATCTATAGAAGCTCCCAGAACATTATATCCTATATAATAAAAGCCTAGGTGGAGACTCACAATGCCCTTGCTCGACGTCATTACAAGATGGCAGCCATGGCATTGTCACAAGATGGCCACCACAAGATCGTCATCAGGGGAGGGCAGTTGTGGATGATAAGGCCAGCGGGGAAGGGCATTGGGGGTGAACAGGCCAACAGGGCAGGGCAGTTGGGGGCAATCGGGCCAGCAGGGGAGGGCAGTTGGGGACAACCAAGTCAGCAGGGGAGGGCAGTTGTGGGTGACCAGGCCGGCATGGGAGGGCAGTTGGAGGCAATCAGGCCAACAGGGAAAGGCAGTTGGGGTCAATTGTGTCAGCAGGGGAGGGCATTTGAGGGCGATCAGGCCAGCAGAGGAGCAGTTAGGAATCATCAGGCCAGCAGGGGAGCAGTTAGGGAGTGATCAGGCTGGCAGGAAGAAGCAGTTAGGGGCAATCAAGCAGGCAGACAGGCGAGTGGTTGGGAGCCAGGATCAGGCCTAAACCAACAGTTGGACATCCCCCGAGGGGTCCCAGATTGGGGAGGGTGCAGGCCGAGTTGAGGGACACCCCCCCCCCCCCGGCCCGGTGCACAAATTTCATGCACCAGGCCTCTAGTTTTTCAATAAACTTTTTAAACTTTATTTTTCTTATTGACATTATTACAGATGTTCCTATTCCCTCCTCTTTGCCAATCTTACCCAACCCTCACTCCCCGTTGCCTCTGACCATCACCACACTGTTGTCTGTGTCTATGGGTTATGCATATATATGTTCTTTGACTAATCCCTTCACCTTCTTTCATCCAGTTTTCCCCCTCCCTTCTGACAGCTGTCAGTCTGTTCCATGTATCTGTGCCCCTGTTTCAATTGTGCTCATCAATTTATTTTGTTCATTAGATTCCACATATAAGTGAGATCATACAGTGTTTGTCTATCTCTGACTGGCTTTAAAACAGGTGGGAAAAATTGGATAAAGCAACCATTTAGTTACTATCAAAGATACATAAGGCAAGGGAATATGCTTTTCTCACTCCTGTATCAGAAACATTAACTATCTCATAAATTGTGGTTTAATAAATATTTGTGGCATGAGTGCATGAATAAATGAGAAAACTGGTGTTTCAATTTAATAAGTAGCCTGAGGAAAGACAGACTGAGAGTTCTTAATGGAATAATATGTTTCTTGAAAATTTCATAAATTCTAGATTAGTTAACTGTTAAATAATTTGTAATGGAAAATAATGTAATTAAATGAGTCAGAATGCAGGCCAGAAACTCAGTTTTCCCCTCTATAATCTTAGGAGGACCACTTAGCCACTTATTTATTTTTTTTAATCCTCACCCAAAGATATTTTTCCACTGATTTTTAGAGAGAGTGAAAAAGAGAGAGAGAGACACAGAGAGAAACAGTGATGGGAGAGACACACATTATTCAGTTACCTCCCACACGAAACCCCACCAGGGCTGGAGATCAAGCTTGCAACAGAGGTACATGTTCTTGACCAGAGTTGAACTCAGGACCCTTTGATCTATAGGCTGACGCTCTATCCACTGAGCCAAACCGGCCAGGGCCACTTGACTACTTTTAAAGGAAGTTATTGGACAGCAACCTCAAAACTTTAATTTTCTGTAATATTATGTGTTTCATCCAATTAATAAAAAGAGAATTACCATGACTTAGATGCCTTGGTAACAACAGATATAGAAATGCAAGAATAGGGGCTTTTTCTTTCTTTTTGTTTATTCTCAGGGATAAGAAGAATAGTGATATAATGCATAACTATCTACATAGATATGGACATTGTATACATGCAATTTTAAATTGAATATTCAATTGAAACACTGCTAATATTCAATGTGTTCTAGTTTTCAGAAAACAAGGTACCTGCAGTTAAGGACTCATAAATATGTTTTAAGGGAATAAATAAAGCAAAAGAGGAACATTGATTTTTAATAATCTTTCCTAAACCTTGGTGCTTTTTGCTGTACTTGGGGCCTGAAGGAAAGAGTGAAAGTTATGCTTTATTAGTTTCTAAATTTTAGTGAAGCATGTATTTGGAGAAAATTGAGCCAAACTTTTTCTTTTTTTTTAAAGAATTACAATAGCAGTGTTAAATACACTAAAAAATCTTGTTTATGTCTGAAATGTAAATAAACCAAGCTGCTTCTAAACTTTTACATTCTGCAATGTGCTGCTTTTGAGACAAATAAGTCACGTTTCCATGGCTGTCTCCAAAAATATGTCATCAATTTGAAATATAATTGAATTTCTGTCACGCTGTTCTGTCTTTGAGGATCAGATAGTTCAAAACAAAAATCAATGTACTCTAACTTAAACTGGGAAAACGTGGCACCATCAGCGGTTAGTAAGATACAAAGGCAGGATTCAGTAAATACTTGCCTGTTGTAGACTTCTCACTGGGTCTAAACTTTGCCAAATATACTTTTACTTTTAATGGGAAATTTTAATGTGATCACCTTTGCCGAAATCACAGTCTGCCAAGCAGATATATAGGCACTTGGGCTATGGTGTTGGCCATAAAGTAGAAAGAGGGTTATCTCAAGGTGGTGAGAGAATCTTGACAGCCTAAGAGATTTCATTCAAAAATTTAACTTGCCTTACTCAGAGAGCCTTCTTTTAAATTTCACTCTTGTCCTGAGCCTAGTTGTTTAATTCTTTGAAGAGATAGCATTACGAAAAAAATGAAAGACATTTAATTTACCTGTGAATGTGTGGGTGCTGGCAAAAAGTGGTTATCCATATGAAACAAAAATGTGCTTTAGCAATTTTTTAAAGATCAAAGAAAATTCCGAGGTTGCGTTGGTGGTATAGTGGTGAGCATAGCTGCCTTCCAAAGAAAATTCCATTTTTCCTTAATGAGCAAATATAAACCAAACTGTTCAAAAAAGAGCAAAGCTTTCTATGCCTCCTGATCATTCTTTACACTGGGCTTCAGTATTTGCAAACTTTTTGTTTTAAATAAGAATGCCATTTATTTTATTTTATTTTATTTTTAAAATATTTTTATTGATTTCAGAGAGGAAGAGAGAGGGAGAAAGAAACATCAATGATGAGAGAGAATCATTGATCGGCTGCCTCTTGCAAGCTCCCTCCCCCCCTCATTGGGGATTGAACCCACAACCTGGGCATATGCCCTGACCAGGAATCGAACCCTGATCTCCTGGTTCATAGGTCGGCACTCAGTCACTGAGCCACTCTGGCTGGGCAGCATCTATTTTAATACAGCCATGAATATAATCTTAGTCAGAAGAGACAGTGATTTAAAGAGGGTACATGAGTTTTTCAGAATCTGTTTCTGTAACATCTGTCACTTTAAATGCCAAGTATTTTAATGGTTTAAAGTCTGGCAAAACAATATGAAGGAGATGTAAAAAAAAATGTATCTTCTCTCAAAAAGAGGCCCTGACCTAAATTCAGATCATCCTGGCTACCGTTTGTGAGTTATCAAACGCTTGGAGACATTTACAGATTACAGCATTCATTCTGGAAAGCCTCAGTTTCCACAAAAGTTGAAAATAAAAGCTGCTATAAAGTGGCTTTTTCTGGAGGACTCTGCTCTACAATCTCTGTAGTTTGTAGCATCAAATGATGGCGAGGTGATTTTGGACCACAAAACTAATATCTAATTTTGTATAGATACCACCTCTGTTTAACCCCTATTGTTTTCTTTTGTGTTGAATGTAGTACAATTCCATCCAAATAACCCTGTGAAGAATTTTGAAGTTGTACTGTTTGAAAACAAGACTTAAGGTTCTGGAGTTAAATGGAAGAAAGGAACTGATCAAAGAGGGCCATGCATCTCACGCACACATATTCACACACATACAGACACACTCACACTTGCAGCGAAGGCTATTAGCATTTGCGAAAGTGGCATGTGTCTTATTGTTCTACAAAATGCTTTGACCTAGCAACCAGAATAAAGTAAGCAATATTAACTCACTTTTAAAGGGAGTGGGACAAAATTACATATGCCTTCATTAGGTTAGTTCTTAGTGAATACATATGTAGAATAACAGGTCTCCAAAAGGACTGTGGGAAATAGGAAGTGAGAGTTCTCCTAATTCTAGGCCTAGTGGAACCCAAGACAAAACAATTCATCATGTATAGGACATCCTTTAAACTTTAGTGAGATGACTGCTTTCCGCTTAACCTTTGGGGTGGCCCGCTTCACTCAAGTGAAGACAACATTTTGGTGTGCCAAGAAACAGAATGACTAAGGCTTCTAAATTGCAAACTTCCAAAAATCCACTAAATATTTTTTAACCTAAGAGGGCTAACGCATTTTAAAAGAGAAGGAACAGCAAATGGTATTATTTTGATGGTGATGTGAATTATGTATTTAATTAAACATAATTAATTTAAAATTATTGGGGTGACAGTTAACAGAATTATGTAGGTTTCATGTATACAGTTCTATAATACATCATCAGTATAGTGCATTGTGTATTTACCACCCAATGTCAAATCTCCTTCTGTCACCATATATTTAACCCCCTCTACTTTACGACCTTCCCCACCCCCTTTTTCTCTGATAATCACTAGACTGTTGTCTGTGTCTATGAGATTTTATTGGTTTGATTTTCTTGTTTGTTCATTTGTTGATTTCAGGTTTATATCCCACATATGAGTGAAATAATTTGGATCCTGACTTTTTTCCATCTGACTTATCTTGCTTAGCATGATATTTTCAAGATCCATCCATGTTGTTGCAAGTGGCAGTATTTCATCTTTTCTTAGAAGTGAGTAGTATTCCATTGTATATTTGTACCACATCTTCTTTATCCAATCCTCTATTGAAGGACACTTTCGTTTTTTCAATGCCTTGGCCACTGTGAATAATGCTGCAATGAACATAGGGCTGCATATATCTTCACAAATAAATGTTTTCAAATTTTTGAGGTATATACCCATTAGAGGGGTTGCTGGGTTATATGGTACCTCTATTCTTAATTTTTTGAGGAACCGCCATACTGTTTTCCTTATGGGTGGCTGTACCAGTTTATATTCGCACCAGCAGGGAATGGGGACTCCTTTTTCTCCACAACCTCTCCATTACTTGTCACTGTTTGTCTTGTTGATAATAGCCATTCTAACAGGTGTGAGGTGGTATCTCATTGTTATTTTGATTTGCATTTCCCTAATGGCTAATGAAGTTGAGCATCTTTTCATATATCTGTTGGCCATTAGTATGTCTTCTTGGAAGAGGTGTATGTTCAGGTCCCCTGCTCATTTTGTAATTGGACTGTTTGTTTGTTGTTGAGTTGTATGAGTTCTTTGTATATTTTGGATATTAATCCCTTGTTGGAGGTATTTGTAAATATCATCTCCTATTCATTGATTCCTTCTTATAGCAAATTATATTTTTAACCATACACTTGACTAAATAACACTCCACAAAGAAAATGACAACATAGAAAAACAATATCCTTTGTTTTATAAAGCATTTCTGGCATTCAAATTGCCTTTACATACTTACCGCATTTTTTCATAACATTTAGTTGTTGAAGGACTAAATGAAAGAAGTGGTTATCTATTAAAAAATTCATGTTTATTTTTGTAATAATGGATTTATGAATGTCAAGTAAAGTTTCTTTTAAATAATAAAGTTAAACATATACAAATAAAGATTAACATAGGAGTGCCCAGAATTATTGCATATGCTCTGAAGGGAATCTATGAGTCAGAATCCACAAAACAAAAACCTGCTTTTAATAAAAAGTAACTGCTCTCCATGCCTCCATTTTCTCCTGTTATAACAATTTCAACACACTGAATTAAAATTTTCACTGCACTCCATGCAATCTTAACTGCATCCCAGTGACTTAACCTTCTTCCTCTGTTTACCCAGTTCCTCTGTCAATGCCCAGCTCAAATACCACCTTTTCCATGCAGCCCTGAATAATCTGTTTAAAATTTTTTTTTTATAGATTTCATAGAGGAACGACTAGGATTGAGCCCACAACCCAGGCATGTGCCCTGACAGGGAATCGAACTGTGACCTCCTAGTTCAGAGACAGATACTCAACCACTGAACCACTCCTGCTGGGCAGCCTTGAATGATCTTATTAGCTGAAAGAAACTTCTTCCTATTATCTATTTCCATAGAATTTTATTTCTACTCGTTTCATGATGATTACCTTCTTTTATGCTGTAGTAGAAATGTTTTACAAATGTGTATATTTCTATATTCTTTTATTATATTTCACTATGTAAGCTTCTTAAGGGAAGGGTCTGTATCTCATGCTTCTTTTTATTTTCTCTATAATGTCTATAACAGAGCCAAAGCATGCAGTAGACTTAATAAGTATTTTCAGGTGAAAATGTTCAAGTGATAGTGCCTTATGACTTAAAAAAAAATGGTGTATTTTCTGTGTTAGAAATACCAGATCAAATACTGTCAAAACATAATATTCCCAAATTTATAAAGTTTAGGGTTTGGAAATCTAGTTTCGTTACTTTCCAAACACAGACCCTTAGGGTAAAAAAAAAAGTGTTTATGGTGGAAAAGCTAGTTGTAAAGATCCAGGGGGAGAATCTGGACATGCTGACATGACATCCGCTTTAACATCAGCCCGCACTGCCTCTCTCAGGGGTTTTCTTTTTTTTTTTTTTCTTCCACACAAAATTATGTTTAATCATATTCATGTTTTATTCATGGTATTCCTTTTTATTCAGTTCTCTGGCAAAGTCACAGTTGATGCAAGAAGACACTTAGTAGAAAAATTTATAGCACTGGTGTCCCCAGTTACTAATAGCTGCAGACTCGAGTATATAATACTGAAGAAATTAATCAAAAGGGAATGGATAAAGTGTTGAAAAGAGATTTGTACTTTAATCCACAGATTAACACTTGTCATGTTTATGTAGGTGGTTTGAAACAAATGTAAAAGCTACAAGATGTATTTTTGAACCTTTCACAGTGGAAGCAAAGGGATGACTTAGAGTCTGAAGTGTAATAAACAGATATATTGCTTCATTGGAAATTCTTTAGCCCAATGTGCCCAAGCACTGAGAACCCATTGAATGGATATGCATCTACTCAAACTGGAACCAATATAAGTTGTTGCTAAATACGTTTTCAAACTTTTAGTTTTATAATTTGATAAATCTTTTACAGCCTATTACACAATTAGGGGATAGTAAGAGTACATTCAATAGAGATGGCAAAGTACATTGAAAGACTATGAACAAGTAGAGATATGGTTAAATAACTGAGTTATTAAGACTGAGTTTTTGAGTTTTAAAGTGTGACATGTATTACCTTTTGTGAGGAAGAGATTTATGTACTTTACTCCTTATCTTTGATGATCATTTATAATTCATTTTCACAAACTCAGTGTTGGTTTTTTTTGTTTTTGTTTGTTTGTTTGTTTTTGGTGTTTTTTTGTTTGTTTGTTTCTGCTATAAAGAATTAGCTAGCCCTAACTGGTTTGGCTCAGTGGATAGAGCGTTGGCCTGTGGACTAATAGGTCCCACGTTAGATTCCGGTCAAGGGCATGTACCTTAGTTGCATGTACCCAGTAGGAGGTGTGCAGGAGGCAGCTGATCGATGTTTCTCTCCCATCGATGTTTCTAACTCTCTATCCCTCTCCCTTCCTCTCTGTAAAAACTCAATAAAAAATATATATATTTTTTAAAGAATTAGCTAATTTCAGTAATTGGCAATGGGTCTTTAGCTAGTTCTCTCCAGGTTTCATTAATAACGTGGATTTCTTTATCCTAGTAGAGGTCAATAACTTTTGCTATGTTCATCTTGTACTTGGGACACATTGGAGCCTTTTATTCCTTATATTCTTTGCTTACCCTTTTTGGTGGTTTCTTGTTTCATAGAATCTGTTTCCAACATTTTTACTTACCTTGGCACCCCATTCCTAAATTTCTGGCTAGGCTGGTGTTTTTCTGAATGTAAAACACTTGGAGAACTTCATTCATCATTGAAGCACAACGCAGAGAATTGCTAGAAATTAAATTCTCTAAGGGAGATATACTAGCATGACTCAACATCTTAAAAAAACTCCAGCCATTCTGGAGGATTTACTAACCCTAAATACAGAGATCATGTTGTCTTATCCTATATAACAAAAGCCTAATATGCTAAGTGTCTGGTTGTCTGGTTGGCCATTCAACCAATCAAAGTGTAATATACTAATGATATGCTAAGGCTGCTCAACTGCTCACTGTAATATGCACTGACCACCAGGGGGCAGACAGTCTACCAGTTGGCCAGTTGCATGATGTGCATTGACCACCAGGGGCAGACAGTAGACCAGTTGACCAGTTGCTATAACGTGCACTGATCACCAGGGGGCAGACACTTCGACCAGTAGGTTAGCGTGCTGCTGGAGTCAGGCCCATCCAGACTGAGCAAGACGGACTGGACACACCCTGGAGCCCTCATGCAGTCTCTCCCGGGCTGGCCTGGCCAACCTCCTGCATCTCTCCCTGGCCCCGATCGTGCATCAGTGGAGTCCCTCAGCCTGGCCTGCACCCTCTAGCAATCCAGAACCCCTTGGGGGATGTTGGAGAACCAGTTTTGGCCCGATCCCACAGGCCAGGCCAAGGGACCCCACTGGTGCAAGAATTTGTGCACCGGGCCTCTAGTTATTTAATATGCATACTAAAATTCTTACTATCTCAAGTTAAACAATAGAGAAGGGCTCACATCTTGATAAATATTCTCAACCAAATATACAGACTTTATGAGGATAAAATTATATATTTCTCTACTATAGGATTTGAAACATGATTCAGTTGATTTGAGCTCTGTAATGAAAATGTCACCTTAGCATTTTCACCACAAGCAATCTTTTATTGCCTTATTCTTTGTATATTTTTAGTAGGTTCATTGCCTTAGAAGAGTTAAAGTTGATTAATCCTTTCAGTGTGATAGATTGGCATAGTAGTTCCGAGTCTCTGAAAAGAATATGAACTGAGTGATTCAGAATGGCTTGGCTGTAGGTCCTTCCATAACCCTAGCAACATTCTTTAATCGTAAGTCTCAATGCAGCTTGCTGTTGCTGTTGTTATTATTACTTTAATACTAAACTAATTATGAATATTCTCAATAGACATATTTGCTCTTTGTTAAGGCGAATGAAGAAAGATGACTATAATTTGGGTAATTGGTCACTTAGTAAGTGGTATGATGTGAAAGGTAGGAAAATAAGTTATGAAAGTTTGGACTGACCTAGTATTTATAAGAAATAAGAAGGAGACTACATTGTAAGGAACACTTTTAAAAATTATATTTTGTCCGTGTTTGTGTTTGATTTTGCACAATATAGGACTCAATGAAGTTAAAGCAAGGCCTTGTTGATTATTTTCAAAAACTCTTGATTTTAGTTATCAAATGTTTTGCTTATTATGGAAATATTTAAACATATACAAAAGGATCTAGAAAACTTATTAACCTCCCACGTACCCATCATTCTGCTTCAGCAATCATCAACTCATGGTCAACCTTGTAACTTGTTCCAGCCATTACCTCCCATTACATATTATTTTTAAAAATATATTTTTATTGCTTTCAGAGCAGAAGGGAAAGGGAGAGGGAGAGAGAGAGATAGAAACATCATAGATGAGAGGAGCATCATTGATTGGCTGCTTCCTACATACCCTGCACTGGGGATCAAGCCCACAATCCAGGCATGTGCCTTGATCGGAAATCAAACTGTGACCTCCTGGTTCACATGTCGACACTCAACCACTGAGCCATGCTGGCTGAGTACATTGCATATTATTTTGAAGAAAAATCCAGATATTATGTCTTTATAGCCATAAATATTATAGTATTAATCTCTAAAGATAAAAAACTTTTTAGACATAAAAGAAGAAAACTATCACAACTAGACTTTTAAAATGATAACCCAATATAATAAAAGCCTAATATGCAAATCGGCCCAACAGCAGAACAACCAGTCACTATGATACGTATTGACCACCAGGGGGCAGACACTCAACGCAGGAGCTTTCCCCAGCCCTCAGGCCCTAGGCCAGCCAAGGCAGGTGCCAGCGGGGGACTCCAATCGCCCCACCGGTCACCCCACAGAGGGAGGCAACTGGCGTCGGCAGGGGGTGGGGCTGGTGAGTGGGTGGCACCAGGCCTGCCAGGTCACCCCATAGATCGGCCCTGATCACCGGCCAGGCCTAGAGACCCTACCCATGCATGAATTTCATGCACCAGGCCTCTAGTTTCTTAATATAATCAAAAGTCCAATCAGTGTTCAAATTTCCAAATGTGTCACTAATGGCATACATTTATTTTTGTTTGCTTCCATGTGAAAATAAGGCTCATACAATGCAACTGAAAAATATCTTTTTAGACTCCTTTTTAAAAATTATGTATTTTATTTGAGGTAATAATAGATTCACATGCAGTTGTAAAAACGATACAGAGAGATCCTATATTTCCTCCACTAGTAATATTTTGTGAAGCTATAATATTATATCACAAGCAGAACACTGACATTAATACAATTAAGTACAGAAAGTTTCCATCACCAGAGGATTCCTCTCTTGCACTTTTATAGCCATACCCATTTCCCTCCTGCCCTGAAATCCTCCTTAACCCCTGACACCTGTTCTAGAAAAATCTATTGTAGAACAATCTGTTCTATATTTCTAAAGTTTTATTATTTCAACAATGCTATAAAAATGAAATCATACAGTGAGTAAGATTTTGAGATTGGATTTTTCTACTCAATATGATTTTTTAGAGAGTCATCCAAGATGTTGACCATACCAATAACTTATTCATTTTTATTGCTGATTAGTACTCCATGGAATGGATATAAAAATGTTTGTTTATTCATCTACCCATTGAAAAACATCTGGGTTATTTCCAGTTTTTGACAATTGTGAATGAAGCTACTATAAACATTCAGGTATAGATTCTTATGTGAACATGAGTTTTTGTGTTTGTTTGTTTGTTTCTGGAAAAATGCCCAGGAGTATATTTGCTGAATCATATGGTATTTGCATGTTTTGTTTTTTAAAAAAACTGCCAGGCTACTTTCCAGAGTAGCTGTACCATTTTCCATTCTAACCAGCAGGGGGAATCCAGTTTTTCACATCCTCACCAGCAATTTGTTTGTTTGGTTTTTTTGGTCACAATTTTTATTTGAGCCATTTATTGATTCTTAAGCAATAGGTTTGTCATTGTAGACTCCATTTGCATTTCACTAATGGCTAGTGAGGGTCATATGTCTATTTGCTATAGTATTTTCTTTTTGGAGAAATATAGCACAATTGTCTCTTTGTTATGTTATTTTTCCTTTTTCTGATTAGATTTTTTTAAATTGTTGAGTTTTGAGAATTTTTATATATTCTAAACTCTAGTCTCTTTTTGGATATGTCGTTTGCAAATACTTTATCTCAGTCTGTGGTTTATTTTTTTTAACTAAAAAATATAGAAAACAAGATGTACTTTATAAAACTAACTTTTATGTCTTCCCCTTCATCTTATTTACCCCGTTCTCCTATAAATAACCATTTAAAAGTTATGGTTTATCCTTCCATTGTTTATTTTAATATGAGCAAATTATGTTTTGAATATTTAGTAAAGTGTTTTTAATTTATATTTTATATCAGCCTCTTTATATAATAATGTTAGGTCTTATTTTTAGTTCCCTATTATGCTAATCTCTTCTTTCTTGTCTCTCTAGACTAGAATTTAATTAAAGATATCATTTTATTCATGGTCAAAACTATATGGGAGTTAACATGTTTATTAAAATTCTCTACTATTCATAGGTTCTCTACATTGTTTTATTATTCCTTGCAATTGTATTATAAATTATTAGAGCACATAGATATTTTTATCTTTAGAGATTAATACATACTAAATTCTATTCTTTTATGATATTATTCAATGTTAGTTTAATGGTAAACATAAGTTTAAAGATCACCACCAGTCTTTGTATAGATTTATCTAGTCATAACAGTTCCACATGATAGTTCTATGTAACAGTTTGATTGTAGGTTTTATAAATTGCAAAAACAGTTTGATTAGATATAAAATCCTTGGTTTATTTTTCATATTTTAAGTATGTTAATTCTTTCTCTTTTTTGATATTTAGCTCTATTGTTGAAATGGATGATGAAAACTTGATTTAATAATATTGCCTGGATGGGTTTTTTTTCCTTGCTTCTTTAAGATAGAATGATTTTACAGGTAAATGTCTCAGGCTTAACTTTTTTAAGTCATTTTTCCCAGAAACATTAGCTAAATAAACAGAAGATACTTACTAGTACTTAGTTATAAGATTCAGGCACTAGTTAGCAGAAGAAAAGAAAGTCTATGGTAGTCAAAAGACTTCTGCCCATAGTAGAAGTGTTGTAGTACTTCAATACCTCAAAGAAATGAAATCAGGTTTCTAAGAGTAAAGTTATATAATGGAAATGTTAATATAGGGTGTCCCCCCAAAATGTATACACATTTTAACAGCTGATAGCTCAATTGATGTTTCTTTCTTTTTAGATTTAACCCATCTATACTAATAAAAGGGTAATATGCTAATTAGACCGGGGGGTGGGGGGGCTTCCGGACATCCTTCTGGACAAAGCCATGGTGGAGGGGCCGAGGCAGAGGTGGTTAGGTGTGGAGGCCTGAGGGGTTCCAGATTGGAGAGGGTGCAGGCCGGGCTGAGGGACACCCCCCCCCCCTGCACGAATTTCATGCACCGGGCCACTAGTCTATATATATAAAAGACTAAGTGATCGACCATCCATCCGACTGACTGGCCGGTACATATGATGTGCACTGGCAATTTAAAAATAAACATTGACTTGCACATGCATGATACATATAAAGCTCTCACTGGCGCCAATTGCATCCATGTTTTAATTATAATACTATGTTATATATACTATTTTGACATGTAATTTTTTGCAGTAACATAATTACTGAAAGAATCCTTCTTTTAATTAATTTCCTTTCAATGTGGACAGATCCATGCACTGGGTCACTAGTTGGAATATAAAATTATTCAAAGTTTGTATACATTGTTTTGGGACACCCTGTATAAAATTTAGGATGATTTATTCTCTAGTTTAAAAATAGAGCTAATGTTGGGTTTAAGCAGTAGTTGTCAGCCATTAAAGTTTTCTGAAAATATTACTAACTTCTACATTATGTTTGCTTTTCTTTTTTTTCTTTTTTAATATATTTTATTGATTTTCTACAGAGAGGAAGGGAGAGAGATAGAGAGCCAGAAACATCGATGAGACAGAAACATCGATCAGCTGCCTCCTGCACATCTCCTACTGGGGATGTGCCCGCAACCCAGGTACATGCCCCTGACCGGAATCGAACCTGGGACCCTTCAGTCCGCAAGCTGACGCTCTATCCATTGAGCCAAACCGGTTTCGGCTGCTTTTCTTTTAAAATACTCCAAATCTACATCTATCATTTGGACAAATTAAGAGCCATTTAAGTAAGTAACAGAAGAACAATTAAAGTGGTACCTTCTGGGAAGGAAGGAACTATTGCTTTTTATTGGAAGCCCTTTACATTTGAGCAGATCTATTAAATACTTTGAGAAAAACATTTTTAAAATAAATAATTTAATTAAATTTTAAAATTATTAGGATTTATGTTATTTTTAGGCTTGACTTAATATAGTTCTAGTTCAACAGAGAAATCACGAATCTCTATGAAAACGTGATATACTCTCTGTGCTTTAGTTACCTAAAATTCATTTGGAATTTTCTATTTAAATCATATAATCACTGCCACCCACATGCCATCTGGTGGCATATCTCCAGATGACACATAGGAAGTAATAAAACTCTCTAAAATTTGCCCTATAAATCCAACCAAGAAAGTGCTATAAACAGCTTTATATTGCTGAATGATGAGGTAAAATTCTCTGTTCTTTAAGAAGCATTTTGATTTTATCAAACTAAATAGCAACAACAAAAGCCTTCACTTCTACTCAGTATTATTTGAAATTCTGGGTCTTCTAGTAAAGCAAGGACTCCATGTAGAAAAAATTCACCTTCCCAACTTCAGTTCCTCTTATGGTGAAGCCCCAAAATATAAGGACTAGTTGGGCAATATTGTTACATCATATCTCCTCATGAAAGTTGCTCTAGAAAATTGCCTCTGTTTTATGTAAATTCCTAAAGCAGTGGTTCTGAGCCTTGATTGTAAATTTGAATCACCTGGGATGCAATGAAAACTCCGGATGCCAAACCACACACCACACAAATTATACAAGACTCTCTGAGAGTGTGAACAAGGCACCTACTAGTAAATTTTTAAAACTTTCCAGATGTTGACAGTGTGCAGCCAACTTTGAGAAACACTGTCCTAGGGATTATGTTTATTTTATGTAAAACTGTATACCTGTGGGGATAAATTACTTTGAAGAATTTTAAAAATATAAAAAAATATATTGGAAGTAACTAGGTTATAATTTTTGAGATTGGAACAAAGGAAAAAATTAAGAGACATATTCTTTATTGGTATATTGAAAAATAAAGGTAAAATTTACGTTGGTAAATCTAATGTTATTTTCTAAGCAGTGTTAGGTCCTCTAGCCTAAAAATCAATATATAGCCAAAAGGATATGAATGATATCAGATATTTAATACAAATGAAAGAAACGAGCCTCTTTCATAGAAAGAAGAGATATCCTACGGATCTAATAGAAGTTCTTCAATTGAGTGCAACAAGCCTTTGTAAGCACAATAAAAGAAGAAAAAGATCGTAGAAAAAACAGAGTATTCATATGTTGTGTTTTCCCTAAGCACTACTACAGTGTTAACTTGCTCATTTATTTTTTTCCATAATGCATTGTCCACATGTTTCTTTGTGTGTAATCTTTGGCTTAAAGTTTACATAATTTCAAATAATAATATTTTTCATTTTCCTTTATTATTATTTTAAATTCTATTTACTTCTTTAATATATCATTTTCTAGTCTGATCTAGAGTTTGATACAAAAAAGAACATGGTTTTTATTACAACAACTAAAAAACACTGGATTTTTTTCATTTATCTCCACATGTTCTCATTATTTCTTCTTAGGACGTTACAGTTTAAACAGAAAATAACAGCACTTATGTTTCAATTTATGTTACATGTTTTGTACCTGTTATATATTTATATCATTTATATATAATTTCATTTAAAATTAAAATGTTACTCATTCAATAAAGATTAGAAGATGCCTCATATGATGTCATCACATAGGACAATCTTTCTTTAAGACCAAGTTTAATAGCAGTTAGAAAATCAAAACTTAATTTTCAAATATCAAAATAGAAGTCATGTTCATGTGAAACATTCTGATGGAGTCATATATTTATATAGTAATTATAGTTTGCTCTTCAAAATTTTTAAATATATATAAATATCTATTTATATATAGGTTATCCTAAAAAATATATACACACACTTTGAATAATTATAAAGGCAGTGTTTATTTTTGAAATTTCATTTTCAAAATTGAACTATCAGCTGTTAAAATGTGTATACATTTTTTTGGGGGGGACACCCTGTATTAATATCTATCCCATGTCATCTCGAAAAAAAAGGAATTAGAAGATGGGTACATTAATTAAAAGTTTTCATTCTTTTGTCCCATATAATCTTGCTATTATATTTTTTGTTATACCTTGAAAAGAATATTAATTGACATCACCATTCTTCAATTGAATCTGCATTTTTCTATTTAAATGTTTTGAAAAAATTATTACCCTTTCACTTGAAGTTCAAAAAATCACACTCATTTGGAAATAAACACACACAAAAGAACAATGTTGACATAAAACAAAAATGTGATCTATCACAATGGAATATTATTTGGCAATGAGAAATAATGAATTATTAATACATGGTCCAACATGTATGGTCCCTGAAAACATTATGCTCAGTGAAAGTGGTCAATCACAAAAGACAACTTATTATATGATTCAATTTATATTAACTATCCCAAAGAGGCAAATCTACATGTAAAGAAAGTAGATCAGTGGTTGCCTGGGGCATGCATGGGGTTACTTTTCGGAGTGTTAAAATGTTCTAAAATTAGATTGTGGTGATGGTTGTACCACTCCATAAATTTACTAAAAGATGTTGAACTGTACACTTTAAATTTATGAATTTTATGGTATGAAAATTAAATTTGAAATTTTAAAAAAAATGTGATCCTAAAAGGATGTTTTGAGGTTAATTCTTCTTATGAGATAACCTACTTACATAGAATATAAGACAAGCCCACCTTATGTCATTAGTGCTGAAGTGAATAATGTGGAAAAATAAAATACATGATGAGCTTCCTGTAAAAAATTCAGACAAATTTGGAGAAAATTCTGGCAGGGCTACTGTTGTGATAGGAGAAAGAGCATCCAAATATATAAGACTAGAGGCCTGTTGCACGAAGACATTCGTGCAATAGGCCTTCCCTTCCCTTGGCTGCTGGCACTGGTTTGCCTCTGGCACCTGGGGCCCAGGCCTTCGCTCTGGCCGGCTCCAGTCGGAGCCGGCCCTGGAGCCATCAGGCTTCACTGCTCCAGCCCCGGGGCCATCAGGCTTCGCTCCGCCGCTTGGAGCCTACCTATGCAAATTAACCTCCATCTTTGTTGGGTTAATTTGCATACTCTCCTGATTGGTTGGTTAGTGTAGCAAAGGTATGGTCAATTTACATGTTTGTTTATTATTAGCTAAGATATCAGAGGTAAAGAAAGCACTTTGCTTAGTGCCTGGTACATTGACCATATGCTTAATGAATGGGTTATTTTTATCATCATCATAAAACTATCATTATTATCATCACAAAAATTATAGTTGAAAATATATGGACGCACAGACCATCTCACCTCTTGAAGTTCTACACAGTTGAGTATAAATATAATATTGGTGCCATGCATCAACTATTGTCTGTTCGCTACCACAATGATAGATAGTGTGACTCTAGGAGACTTACTACTGTCTATTGGGCTTACCCTTAAAATCAAATCCCATCAAATTAGGACAAAGTTCACTCTCTCTGTTCATGGTTGAGAAAATGTGCATGTCTTTTAAAAGATAGAAATTACATTCTTAATTAGGAAAATCAACATAGAGGCAACTTTCTCTTTCAGAGACAGTATTCTGATAAAGCTTTAGGAGGAATACTATGACAGAAAGAAATTTTAAACCATAGTGGTAAGCTTTTTATTTTGGGGAACAGTAGTCTGGAACATTGTGACATTATTTTAATAAGCACCCCAAATTTTATGTGTTGCATTTAGTAAGTGGAAAACAGTGTATATGGAAATTGTATAAAGGTAATGCCATCCCTAGTTATTGTAGCAAATAGAAATTAATGGACTTCACTAGAGCAGAGGATGAAGCTAAATGTCAAGATAAAAAAAAAAGTATCATTCTTTATATACTGTCCATTTGATTTAATTCAAAAGGTCAACATTTCCCTTCAGAGTTATGGAATTTTGAAAGCATTTCAGTGTTACTTTAAAAAAAATTTATTGAATCTTTTGGGGTGACATTGGTTAATAAAATTATATAGGTTTCAGGTGTGCAATCTATAACACATCATCTGTATATATTGTATTGTGTGTTCACCACCCAAAGTCAAGTCTCCTTCCATCACCACTTATCCCCCCTATACCCTTTCCTACCTCCCCATCCCCCTTTTCCTCTGGTAATCACCATACTGTTTTCTGTATCTATGAAGTTTGGTTTTTGTTTGCTTAATCCCTTTACATTTTTTACCCAGCTTCCCAACTCCCCTCCCCTCTGACAGCCGTCAGTCTGTTCTATGAGTCTGTTTCTATTTTGTTTGTCAGTTTATTTTGTTCATTAGATTCCACATGTAAGAGAGATCATGTGATAATTATCTTTCTCTGACTGACTTATTTCACTTAGCATGATACTCTCCAAGTCCTTCCATGCTGTCTAAAAGGGTAAGAAATCCTTCTTTTTACAACTGCATAGTATTCCATGGTATAAATGTACCACAGCTTTTTTTTATCCACTCATCTACTGATGGGCACTTGTGCTGTTTCCAGATCTTCACTAATGCAAATAATGCCGTTATGAACATAGGGATGCTTCAGGATTCTTAGGATATATTCCTAGAAGTGAAATCACTGAGTCAAATGGCAGTTCCATTTTTAATTTTTTGAGAAAACTCCATACTGTTCTCCACAGTGGCTGTGCTAACCTGCATTCCCATCAACAGGACATGAGGGTTCCCTTTTCTCCACATCCTCGCCAGCACTTGTCATTTGTTGATTTTTTTGAGGGTAGCCATTCTGACAGGTGTGAGGTGATAACTCATTGTGGTTTTAATTTGCATCTCTCGGATGATTAGTAATGTTGAGTATCTTTTCATATGCCTACTGGGCATCTGTATGTCCTCTTTGGAGAAGTGTGTATTCAGGTCCTTTTCTCATTTTTAAAAAATGGATTGTTTGTTCTTTTGGTGTTGAGTTGTATAAGTTCTTTCTGAATTTTGGATATTAACCCCTTGTCAGATGTATCATTGGCGAATTCAGTGGTCCTTTTAATGGATTACTTGCTTACTCTGGTCTTTAGTGATCACAAGAAACATTAAGTATGGTACTGAATAAGTAATTGAGAGGTCATTTAATTTTTACCTTCCTCCCATGAATGTTGAATATTCATATGAGTATTGGATATTCTGAATATTCTGTCAATAATGACTACCTTATAGGAGAACTTATTCATATGGAGGCTCCTTTACTCTCTTTCAGAAACATTTTCAAGGATCAACCTGCCAACGATAGCAAGTCAAATTATTTTCTAAACCTGCTTTGCTATTTCAGATAATTGGTGAAGAAACTTTCAGTCACCCAGACTTGATATTTTACTTACATTTGGCTCCTCTCATTAACTGCCAACCTTAGCTGAGAGAGAGAAAGGATATACCTTGAAGGGGTAACATGGAAGCCAGAAGTACTAATTTCTCTTATGCTTGGGAGATTTTTATAATCAATTATTATTTCTTTTTGTTTATTTGTTTCCATCACATCACTTTATTTTCTGCTTGCTGATTGAGGCTTTAATAAAATTACATTAAAACATCAAGTTTAAAAGTTATTTAATGTAAAATATATTTTCTACTCTTCAGAAGAGAGAAACACCTTTTTTTATGATAAAGGGAAAGGTTTTAACATCTGTTTGTTTAAAATATGTTGGCTATTATTCCACACATGAGTAACATGCAGAGGTAGGTGTATATCAAGCAGTGACTTAGTATCTGAGGGAATAGTGCACCCAGTCAAGTAATGTCTGAATAGTAGGGAAGGGAGGCAATAAAAGAGGGTAAAAGAACCTTGCTCCAGATCCTTAACAGTCAATATAATTTCCTAGCAACCAATGAAACACAGTTAAGTTTTTTTCAGAAAATCATGTTTTTCTGGAAGTTAACATAAAGTTAACTTCAGAAATAGAGCTTCGACTATTTACTAAATGAGACCAAACACATCAAAAAGGAAGTCCACTTAGAGAATAAATAATGTTTAGATATATGCGTAATTGGCTCATATTCTTACCCAACTTGCATGGTTTAACATTGAATGGCAGCCAGTAGATACAGGCTGCAGCACTTGAGGACTTGTGCAAATTGGGAGCCATTAAAGATTCAATGTGACTTCAAAATGAGTCATCATTTTAAGTTTCGAATAGACGCATTCATCTTTTTTAGAAACAGTAATTCTAAAAGCATCTTTAGTCAGGTAGAAAGTAAGTCAATGCTGAACAGATTATTTTTTAACTCTTTGCTCCTTTTGCTATTTTTATATTCAATTGTGTTCTAGACATTAATTGGTTACTTAAAACACAGTAATATTTATTGTAATACAGAGAAGCAATTTACAATGGAATGAAAATTCATGGATGGAAAGTGGTCGTTAGAGACGTTATTGAAGTTCTTGTTCCTCAGCATCACCATGTATTGGCAAGAGCCCTAAGAAGGCTACAGGCTTCGGGAGACCCTAAACCTAATAGAATTATGCAGCTGATTCAACCATGTTGCAGTGATACAAATACCACAATTTACTTAAACACTAACATATATTTTTATCCCAATAAAGTTATCTAACAGAAATATTTTTATGCTTTTGTTGCAGAGAAAGAATTTATGTTTGCATTATAGGTTGCTTGTGTTACGTGCATATTTTTATCATTTAGAGAAATTAGTGGTTCCCTGGTGTAGCCTGTTTGTGTACATGTGCATGTATACAACAGTCATATTTTCTTTTCTTTTTAAAAAATATATTTTTATTGATTTCAGAGAGGAAAGGAGAGGTAGAGAGAGATAAACACATCAATGATGAGAGAGAATCATTGATTGGCTGCCTCCTGCACGATCCCCAGCCCGCAACCTGGGACCCTTTAGTCCACAGTTGGACGCTCTATCCACTGAGCCAAACCAGCTAGGGCCAACAGTCATATTTTCCATAGTATGATCAGTGTTATTAATTTGCTGATTGGCAGATTGATCCCTTTATCCCCCAGAAATTGTTTAATATACAATACTTGACAACCAAACTCTCTGGATCTTTACCCTCTTCTCTTTACTCTCAGCAGTATTTCAGAGAAGAATCTCTACTCCTTCCCAGAATGAATCTGCCTCAGTATGGAACTGAGCCACCATCTGGACCCATCAAATATCACCCTTAGGCTTTGAACTTTTTTTGTCTGCAAAGGTTTTTAAAAATCCTCTTTCTTTAGACTAGATCTATGTCCCTGTTTTAAGCATTCCTGCCTTGCCTTTGTTATCACCTAATTGTACAGACTCCTTTGGAGCAAACTTCTAGAAAAACTAAAATGTACTCAATGTCTTTACTTCCTTGCCTTGAAGTAATTCCTTTACTCCTCACAATCTGGTTCAGTAGTTCTTTGGAAATTTCTCTCTGAAAGATCACCAGTAACCTGGCTAAATTCCAAAGCCTAACCCTAATCTTACCCATTATAACAAAGGCTCACAATTTATACTCTATTAAGCCCATACATCATGTAACATTCCATGCATACACAAATATATCAAGAATAATGCAATGAGCATCTGAATTCCAACTAACTGGTTTAAAACATAATACAGTATAAAACTTTCATGTACCCTTTTTTTCTCTGGTCACATTCCCTCTTCTCCCATTATTGTCCCTCCCACTTCTAGGAAACCACTGTCTTGGTTTTGTATATGTCCTATATAATAAGAGGTTGATATGCAAATTGTCCCCTCAACCGGGAGTTCAACTGGGAGTTCGACCAGTGGGCAGGGCTGGCTGGCCAACTGCCCAGGGCCCCTCTCCCTAGCTGGCCTGGCCCAATCGGCCCTGATCGTGGCGGGCTGGCTGGACCCCACCCATGCACGAATTCATGCACCAGGCCTCTAGTCTTTAATATTAATTTTTATACCTTTTCTGAATATATATGTATGTAAATAATAATATTGGCCCAGATGCTTTAAATTTTACTTAAATGGAATTATATCATGTGCATTGTATGCAACTTCTTATATTTTTGACATTGATCTGTATTGATGCACTTAGTTGTGCAAAACTCATTTATGTTGTGCATAGTATTACATTGCAAAAATACAATTATAATTTATCTCTTCTCCTATTGAAGGGCATTTAGATTTTTAAAGTTTAAATGTTATTGAGATATAATTGACATACTGCATTATATATGTTCAAGGTGTGCAGTATAACACATCTTTTTTTTTTTTAATCATCACCCAAGGATATTTTTCCACTGATTTTTAGAGAGAGTGAAAGAGAGAAGGAAAGACAGAGAGAAATATTGATGTGAGAGAAACACGTTGATTGCTTGCTTCTTACATGCACCCCACCAGGTCCCAGGCCAGGGAGGAGCCTACAACCAAGCCCTTGACCAGAATCGAACCCAGGGCCCTTCGGTCCACAAGCCAACACTCTATCTAATGAACAAAACTAGCTGGAGCAACAATTAACACTTCTGATCCATGAACACAGGAATCTTTTCATTTATCTGTGTCCTCTTCAATTTCTTGAATCAATATTTTACAGTTTTAGTATACAAATCTTTCATTTTCTCCGTTTTATATATAAGGTATATGTGTTGTGTATCTTAAATTTATGTCTTGCTACTTTACCATTTTTATTATTATACTAGGGGCCCTGTGCACAAATTTGTGCACCTTGAAAGGAACTGTGGGCTGCAAGGCTGCAGTGGGCACAGAGGCAGGTCTCAGCCCATCCTGTGAGCCCCAACCTGGCCTCTCCTGCAATGGCCCAGGTCCCCTGTCTGCTGGCAGCCCTGCTCCCACTGCCACAGCTTCCATGTGCTGATGGTGCCAGTCCCACTGGCACCTGCTGATGATGCAGAGCGATTGGGGCCGGCACTGGCAGTGGGTGTGAGCAGCAGCTCCCGCGCCAGCAGCGGGTGTGAGCAGGGCCATTGCCGGCAGCGAGTGTGAGAGATGGCTGCTGGTCCCAATCACCCTTCAGGAGCAGGGGGAGGTGGAGAAGCCCTGAGGGGCAATCGGGTCCTGCAGCCACCACGCGCACCTGCTGACAGCACCGAGTGATCAGGGCTGGTGCCGGGTGCCAGCAGCTGGTGCGAGTGCCAGGTAGGACTGCGGCCCATGGGAGCAAATAATTTTCAGTAACTACCAGAGGCTCACCCCGATGACAGCAACCGGCGCTCCCGCTCACCTGCTCCACCATCCTGCAGCAGCTGATGCCTGCCATGTTCTGCACTCTGCCACCTGCTGCTCACGCCCGCCACGTTCTGCATGTGTTCCCTGGTGGTCAGTGCACATCATAGCGACCAGTTGTTTGGTTGTTCCGCCATTCAGTCTATTTGCATATTAGGGATATATATCTATATATATCTATATATATCTATATATAGATATATAGATATATATAGATATATATAGAGAGATATAGAGAGATATAGATATAGATATAGATATAGATATAGATATAGATATAGATATAGATATATTTTTTTCCATCCATTCTTTTGGGTTTTCAGTTATAGCATTATATCACATGCAAATAGTGGCAGTTTGACCTCTTCTGGATTTATACTTCTAATTGCTCTATTTTATCCAACTCTATTGGCTGATATATCTAATGCAATGTAAGTAATAGTGGAGACAGCGAGCGTACTTTAGTGGGAAAGTCTGTGATGTTTACCAATTGAGAAATATGCTGATTTGGGGGCTGATGATTATACATATATGAGAGTATACATAGATTCCTATTGAATTTAATGTTTTTAAAAATTAGTGGTTACTGAATTTAGTGGAATGTTTTTTAGGCATATTATGAAGATGATAGTGTTTTTTTCCTTCTTAGTTCTATTACTATGATAATTGTCTTAATTTGCTCATTATGTTGAACCAGCATTGCATTCTCAAATAAATCCCAGTTAGTTATATAATTCTAAATCATGTTATTTTTAATGTGCTGCTGAATTGTTAGCTGTTTTATGTAATATTTTTGCATTAAGTATTTATAAGTGATACCAGAATGTAGTTTTAATTTGGTTATCAATGCTAACCTTGCCATATGAACAAAATTTGGACATTTTCATTCTTTCTATATGCTCTGTAATAGTTTTAAAAGTATTGGGATTAAAAGATCTTTAAAAATTTTGGAGAATTCTCTTGGAAAGCTATATAGGACTAAAGCTTTTTTTGCAGGTGAATTCTACACAATTATATTTTATTCTATGGGAAATGGTTTGTTTAGTATTTGATTGCAGTCAAATTTTATAAACTATATTTCCTAGGGAATTATTCTTTCCAGATTTTAAAACTGAATTGCATAGATTTTTACAAAATGGTCTCATTTGAAACAATTGGTTATTTTCCAGTTGTCACTTCTGATTATGTACATTTGTGTGCTCTTTCTCATTTTTATTAGTGTATTTAATGAGATATCATTTTTTTCAATGAACCAGCATTTTGGTTCATTTATGATTTTTACAATTTTTTATTTTCTAATTCATTAACATCTGATCTTATTACTTTCATTAAATATTTTTTCTTTGGGTTTATTTTTTTACTTTTTCTAGATTTTTTGTTGTTGAATAATTCATTTATTTTGACTTTTCAATTTTGTCATTATAACTGTTTTCATAATTTCCATCTGATAACTGCTTTTGCTATAGTCCGTTATTGTTAATCATACGAAATTCTCCAATTTTTGTTCTATATTTCTACTTTGGCCAAAGAGTTATTCAATAGCATGTTTTAATTTTTTTCAGGTAGGAAGATCTTTTATAAAGCAATTGTTATTAATTTTTATTTGTATCACACTGTATATTTTTTCCATTAATTTTCAGAAAGAGTGGAAGGGAAGGGAGGGAGAAGGAGGGAGAGAAAGAGAGAAAGAAAAAGGCCAGGGATTGAACCTGCAACCTAGGTAAGTGCCCTTGATCAGGAATCAAATCCATGACCCTTCAGTGTGCAGGCCAATGCTCTAACCACTGAGCAACACAAGCCAGGGCAAACAAAGTATATATTCTTTATAATCTAGGGTCCCTGTACAATATTTATTGTGAATTGTAGACTTAGCTTATAAAGTATTTCTTTGTTTCTTTTAATGCTTTTTAGTCTGAATTCTACCTTCTCAGGTATCAAGATCTTGACTACTGCTCACTTATTTGATTTTATTTATCTGAAAATGACTATCCTTTTATTTTTAACCATTTGAATCTCTATGTCAGATATGTCTTTGTTACAGTATAAAGTTTGTAATAAAGTTTGGATTCTGCTTTTTCAGCTAAAATATTTTCTTTTAATCTGTGAGTCAATACCATTTATATTTATTACTACTATTTATATTTATAAATACCATTTATATTTATATTCATAGTATGTATGAAGTTTTTATCCTCAGTTCTGTTATCTATCAAAGTCTATATTTAATGTCCTTTTTGCTATGAGGTCTCTCTGTCTCTTAAATTAGTGTTGGTATTTAAGAAGACTTTCTTTTTTGTTCTGATAGTTGCCATTATATTAACTATTTTATGTAGCATACTTAATCTCTTCTTCCTTTTAAGGTACTTTCTATTAGCTTTTTTACTTTAAGCATTACTGCAAATAGCTATAAACTGGTTCCTTTTTTCTCTTTTCTTTACCAATCATCTAAAATTATATCCCTATACTCCCAATAAAAATATACATAAGGCAACCGCCCGCTTATTTTACTTACCATTGATTCTTCTCCCTACTTTTTTGATAATTATAATATATCATCATTAGAAGAGCCCATATCACTTATATCTATTCTTTTCACCCTTATGCCCATCATTTTTCACTTAGTGATATAGTTAAATATATTCAATGATCACAACCATTTGAATATTTTATTAGTAATCTGAACTTCATTCCTTAGTAGATTATTCAGAAAGAGCTCATATATGTACAATATTTCCTGAATTCTAGCATGTACACAACAATGTTCTTGCAGCCTTTGTGTTTGACATGGGCTTTTACTTTCTGAAATTACATTAGGAGCTTGTGGCTTAAAGCATTGCAGTCAACAAGTCTGATGCTATTTTATTTTAAAGTAATAAAACTATGTCCTCTCACTGTGCACACATCTTCTGTTCTATATATACATTGCCTGCACCTCTAGCCCTTTCCCTCATTAGTATCTGAATTTTCTCTCCTCTTACCCCTGTTGTCCTTACCCCAATACAGTTGTGTTCTCTTCCCAGTGGTTTCTTTTTGGTACAAGGTTACAATCATCTGGCAAAGTTCCTTCCTTGGGTATTTCCAAACTTTGAGGGCTCCGAACACCCTAGTACCCTTTACAGTTCCCTTATATTCGTTGGCAAGTTGGAGCTACAAGGATCCTTTCCAGTTTCAACTGTCCTCAACGCTTCCTTCAGGGTGTTCCACCTTGAATGGAGAAGCCTCCCTTTGAGAGTGAAAATTTGTGATTTCTCTGTTCCCCAGCTCTTGGGATTGCCAAATGTCCCCATTATTGTCTCCACACTTCTTGCTCCCATATGACTGCTGTTTCTGCATGGGTCTTTTTGTTCGAAATGATTTAATCCTACTCACTAATATTCTGGGCCTTAACAGGCCACCTCCTCACATGGATTTGTTATCTATGGGTTGTTGTTGTTAGCCTATTTGCTGTGTGCGTGTACGTGTTTGTATGTGTGTGAGAGAGAATGTGTGTGAGGCAGAGGCAAAAATCACAGTGCCTCCACTGCTGCCACTATCTGTGAGATGTCCTGCTTGATCAGAAGATGTGTGATAAATTTGGAGTGTGAATCTACGATCAGCATAAGTTTATCTGTGGAAATCCTGGGAAGCCTGGTATGAGGGTCCATATCTCCATAAATGTGTGCTAGTCTCTGAAAGACACCTTAGTTTACTACCCACCAAACTTAATTTCTCAGTTTGTGTTTTTTTGGATCATACAGCTACTATTAACTACAACCAGAAGACCAGTATAGTCAGGCCTATTGATAAGATACTATCCTCAGGAAGCTTTTATCTACTCAGACCCATGCTTATTTTGCTTTGTCTTCAGGTGGATTTTTTTCCCTCTCCAATCTACTCATTCATTGAGTTATTGTTATTTCAAGTTTTGGGGAGAGGAGGAAGTTCTGTGGGAATTCTCTACCTTCTCTACCTATACTAAGTGGCCTGTTATTGCTCTGTTAGTGGCCTGAGATTGGCACACACTTTCAGGGCTCTCGTAGGTTTAGCTTCAATATAAAATTTAGTTTTTCAGCTCTTTTCAGTTTTAATCCCTGGGAATTTTCCTTAATTTTCTATGAGCTCAGCTATGTATTGATTTGAAAAACATAAGTATTAGATTTGATCCATCATGTCTGCATTTTTGAGATTTTGGGGGCTGGGTACCAAAATATCTAGTTAATCATTTTGCTAGAGATAGAAGTCTTGATTCACAATTTAATAATTTATACCCTCATTGCTCTCACCTATACAATTATAAGATCCTTAGTTCCCCATTTCTCCAGTCTTTTCTGCACAGAATTGCAATCTTCCAAATCAAATGCAGGCTTTTATAAATCATTGCAGTAATCATATATTTCTAAAAATGCAATTAGATGTCTATTGTCCATAAATGCTTTAGTCTGATATTCAACATTATCTACTATCTGGTCCTAATCCACCTTATAGGAATTCCTATGTTTCTAAATCCCTCTGGGGGTGTCAAGGTGATATGGCTGATCAATAGGATTGATGTGAAACACACGAGTTCATTTTTTAATCTCTGCTGCTTTGTAGCTACATGATCTCAGCCTCAATTTTATTATCTGTGCAATAAAAAAAAAACCCCGTTTCTCTAATTATATGAAAGAATCGCTTGGAAAGTGAAATGAGAAAACCTATGTAAAACGTATTCTGTCAACGAAAAATTGCTGTAAAATGACAAGTGTTAATTTGCTTTTGTTTGCCTTACTCGTTTTTTAAAGCTAAGTTCAAATGCCACATCTTTCCTGAAATGTTCCCTGAATCCTCTTTTGTACAGTCAGTATTTTATCAGTACTTACCACATGTTACTTTGCAGTTTTAATTGTTCACTGCTCTTATATACCCAATTAGAGTGTGTATTTTTCAAGGACAGGAACAATGTCTGACTCCCCTCACATAATTCCTTAAATATTGTAGGTGCTCAAGACATATTGTTTGAAAAAAAGTTCTCAAATATACCAACTTAGGGTAGGTATAAATGTGCCAGCAATGGGCTTTCATTAAAAAATTCATTTTTACATTGAAAATTTTATAGGTATTGACTCCCTCCTTAAAATAATCTTAGCTTTTCTATTTCTTAAGACTAATATTTGTGATAAAGTTTTCTCCAGGTCATTGGGTACACCAGATGTTTTAGCTGATTTATTCAATATCTTTTCAGCTCTTAGATTAGCCTTCTGAATGGCAGATGCTAAGAAAGTAAAAAGTTACATTTTCAGTATCACTTGTAGCGATGGTTTCAGTTTCCCCCAATCAGAGGCATTCGCCCAACACCTGCATTCATAACTGCATTACATGTTAGGAGAGTCACTAGCATAAGAAACGCCTATTTTGCTGGGAGCATGAAGTGGTTCCACATCTAACCATTTTGTCAGTGGCTCTCTGATTTCCAAATCATAGTTCAGGTGATGTGCATTTGTGTAGCAATTTTTTTTACAATGGTTCCCTAATTTCCCCGATTACTGGTTGTGGTGTAGAACGCATCTCTTGTGGAGGGACAATTCTGCATTATTCTGGAAGTTATTCATGGTCCCCAGTCTAAATCTTACTCATTCAGCCCTTCTAATGATTCTGTAAGCACAGAATTCCTGTATTAAAAATCTCTGTGCAAAGCAGCAAATTGTTTGTTTTACAGATGGACACTTTCCATAACTTTCTGAAATTCTGCAACATTAGTTATGTCACATATGCAAAAATGTCCACACATCCTAATTTCAGGACATTATTAAGAATCAAGTTTTCCTCCTTTTTCAATTTTCATCAAACAGTTTTCTGAAAACAATTGTATCAGTTAACTACGATGGCCTCCACAAGGTAGTGTGAGAACTCACATATATACATCTTTATTTTACTTAAGTTTTATCACCTTGCTTAATCTTAACTATTCTAATATTGTTAATGTAATAAAAGCATTCTGAAGATGATCAGTAAAAGTAGAAAACAATTACAAAAATGTTAAATATAACCAATATACAACAAAGAAGATAGAGATAAAAACAAAAATAATTGGATGATTGTCATAATTTGACTATGGCTAGCCTGTCAGGTGACATTTCACTTTTTTTTTTCACAAAGCAATCCTTCTAAATGGTGAAGAGGAGCTTGCTGTAACAGGAAGCTTACCTAAAGCTAGTTGCCCATCGTGTGGGTCATTTATGTCAATGATGGAATGGGCGGCGTTAAGAATGTCAGTCAGTGCACAAAATCTTTCTTGAACGTTTGATGTTTTGCACATGCAACTTCACACTCAATTAGGCATGCAACAGTGTGTACAAAATCCTGTTGCAAATTGCACTCAGCTGCTTAAATAGCTCTTTTTCCATTTATTTTCATGTAAGACTTCACTTTATACCATGCCAAGAGGCATTCTTAGACATTTTCTCTCAGCCAAATTGCCAGGAGTTTTGCAGGACAAGGAGAATTTTCACAGAGGGGAGTGCTGAACAATGTAAGTGTTGCGAGTGTGCGGGTTAGGCGAAGCAGAACTTAATGAGTTAATTTCTTTTTCAAAAGGGCTTACTTTTTATACCTCTACAAGAGCCTTAGTAATCACAGGCAAACAAACTCTCTCAAAATCTTTGACAAAAAGGATGCCACAATAGCTCCGAATGAATTGATGAAATGTTTCAAAGCCTTTTATTAGAATTCTGCAAATTGGGAACACTCTGTGAGCAAAGCTTCCAAAGCATGACTTTTTTTGTTTGACTGCCAGAGTGAGCACAACAGCGGTAGCTTCGCTCTGTGTATCGTCACAAAGAGATACCTTTGATAATGTGCAAGTCTTTGCTTATTTTCTCTTTGATCCTTGCATTTAGCCTTGACTGGGCCTCGCTCTGATCTAGTCGCGCTAGCTAGCTAAATAGAAAGCTAATTATTAGTATATTCTCTACTTTTCCTACCTGCCAAACACCCATTACTGTTGTCTTCCAGTGCACTCCGAAGCAGGTATCTAACAGGCCTGTATAAAAACATCCAGCCTCTTTCACTTAGCAGTATGATTTTGGACAGGGTACTTAGGCACTCTGAAGCTTCTGTTTTTCCTACTATAAACTTTGAATAACAAATACACTTAATCCACTAGGCTGTTTTGTGGATTAAATGATGGTGAATGCCTATAAAGCACATAGCACATTGTCATTGTAGTAACATCTAATTAAAGTTAGTTTTTTTCCCCTCTTTCCACAGTCATAACCTTCAGTCTGTGATATGTGATTAGCTAAACCTCTGTGTGTGTGTGTGGGGGGGGGTGTTTGAGATATTTGTTGTACTATGTAAATTTGTATCATGAAGTTTCTTTAATCACAATTAGGTGGTTGATTTGAATTCCTGAGCAAAGGAAGCTGTGTCATATACAAATCCCAGTGCGCGAGGTACAATTTTCTAAGAAAGTCATTGCTTTCGCCTATTTTCAAATGAAGACAAAGGATCTCAGTGAATGTGGATTTATCAACCGTTGTGGCACCAAAAAATTCTTTTCCAAATTCATTTAATGACCAAAAAGCTTTAATAAGATAGGTACAGAGTGTGTGCAGAGAACATTTCCTTTAAATCACTCTTTTTTTTGTTCACTTTATCTTCCGATATTTCTAGCTTAGGTGCTAAGAAATATTTATTAATGATGTTCCACAGTTTAAAATCTCCTCAGAAGCATTGCAAATTATACATTCAACTGTAATAAAGGAGACATTTGGTCACAAATCACTTCTCTGAAACACATTTTTAGGGATTCTAACTAATTAAATTAGAAAGCCTCATCATTTCCACAAACCCACAGAGGAGAAAAATACTTCACAGACAAAGCAGTTCTTCAAATTTAAAACCACGTTTTAAAACCTAAAACTTACCATATCAGAATGACTTGACCAGATAAAGCAGTTAAGTGGAAAAGATCTGGAATTGGAGAATTAAAGAGACTGGATTCTAAGTCCATGGTAGTAAAGTCATATACCCACATAGGCGATTAGCCAAATGCAGGGTAACAATAAATGGTGGAGCTGACTCTATGTCTAATGGGATGGCAGTCACTTGGTTGCAACCAATTGTTGCAATGAGGGAATTTGAGTCCAGTAGTTCTGTATGTTCTAATTTTTAAGAAAACCTAAGCCTGCCAGTATTGCTCAATAGTTGAGCATCAACCCATGAAACAAAAGGTCACAGGTTCAATTCCTGGTCAGGGCACGTGCAAAGGTTGCAGGCTCAATCCCAGGTAGGGGGTGTTCTGTAGGCAGCCGGCTGATGTTTCTCTCTCATCAATATTTCTAACTCTCTATCCCTCTCCCTTCCTCTCTCTCCCTCTCTCTAAAAAAAAAAAAAAAAAAAAAATCAATAAAAATATATTTATAAAAAATGAAAAAACCCAAACAGCCAGACTTTTTATATGAATTCCTCCAATTTTTACATATTGACAAAAAATTCAAATATTTTTATAACTTTATGTGAAACCAAACAAAACACATTTTCTGGGTTGGCCACTGTATGACTACAACTCTTAATTTAGTTTAATCATCTATTAGTTGTGTGATCATAGACAATTCATCTAAGTTATTTGTGCCCCAGTTTTCTTTTCCATATGTGGTATATTAGAAACATACAAACTAGCCCTGACCGATTTGGTTCAGTGGATAGACTGTCAGCCTGCGGACTGAAGGGTCCCAGGTTCGATTCCGGTCAGGGGCATGTACCTTGGTTGCGGGCACATCTCCAGTGGGGAGTGTGCAGGAGGCAGCTGATCGATGTTTCTCTCTCATCGATGTTTCTAGCTCTCTATCCCTCTCCCTTCGTCTCCGTAAAAAAATCAATAATATATATATATATATATATATATATATATATATATTAAAAAGAAACATACAAACTATTGCCTGTTTTGTGAATAAAGTTTTATTGGAACATAGCCACATTCATTTATATACATATGGTCTATGGCTTCTTCCATGTTACAACAACGAATATGAGTAGTTGTGATAGAGATCATATGGCTCATGAAGGCTAAAATTTTTAATATCTATCCTTTTATGGAAAACGTTTTGCTGACCCCTGGTGTAAATCATTGGTTCTTTATGTATTCAAAGTGTTGCTAGAAGTGAGAGAAAGTAGTATGTTCTAAACAAGTACACACATGTTATTATTCCTCAAAAGGAAGATTATAAAAATTAATTATGGTCTATTTCATTATTGGCCCCGATCACTTGACCCTTCCTGTGTCCATACCCTTTACCATGTAACTTCACAGTGCCTCACCCCTTGAGGGATCAGGCATGTGACTTGCTCTGGCCAATTGGATATTAGATATGTGACACAAGCAGAGGCTCCAAATAGACAATGAATTGATGCTTACTCTTTTCTTCTAGCATTATCATTGCCAGGAGAACATGCCTGGACTAGCCTTTTCCAGCAGGGGCAGGCAAATTTTTCTATAAAGGGACAGACAATAGACAGGTGTTAGGTTTTGCAGGCCATATAGTTCTGCTACAACTACTCCACACTGCTGGTGCAGTGCAAAAATAGCTACATACGGCATGTAAACAATGAGCAGGTTTGTTCCAATAAAACTCTAGTTACAAAAATAGGTGGGCTGACTTTGGCCTGCTAACCCCTATATTGAAAGAAAACAGGCATGTAGAGCAGAACTGAGTTATCCTATCCACCCCAGCTGAAACGGCAGACCAGACAGCTAACTCATAGGCATATGAACAAACCCAGACAAGAGAAGCAGAACCACCCAGCTCAATCTCAGATGCATGAACAATACATACTTATCGTTGTTTGCCACTAGGATCTTCAAATTGCTTATTACACAACAAAAGTTAACTGGTTCAGTGATTATATTATTAAATACTCATCTAAAATAGAAGAAACTCCTATGTAAGGCATTTAACAAATCTCTCTCTCTCTCTCTCTCTCTCTCTCTCTCTCTCTCTCTCTCTCACATTCACACATACACACACTGTAACTAAGTGATATTTATAGACACCTTGTGTCTACACTTATAAGAAGAGCTACAATTTAAAGATTGCTTACTACTATGGGTAAAGCACTGTGCTAAGCTCCTAACTCAAAACCTAACCCTAACCCTTATTTAAACCCAAACCATAACAGGCAAGCTAACTCTAACCCTAATGCTAACAATAACCGTAATCATAAATTCAACCCTAACCTTAACTCTAATCCTCAAAACTATCCTGCAATGCAGACTTTTAAAATTATATATATTTTTCAGATGAGGAAACTGAGGCTTATCAACCTGGCCAAGGTTGTACATATGTGAAATATCACAGCTGAATATATGTACAGGTTTCTTAACAACCAAATAACTGAATACATTATACATAGATATCTGTAAACTCAGCTAACATTTCTCAATTCAATGTAATCACTTTATTTCATTCCAGTATAATTTTTAAAGTATCTTTTATGTAAAGAACGTGTTTATAAATATTTTGATGGAAAATATGCCATTAAAACACAACTAGTTAAAATATTTCCTACCTTCTTGAATGAATTTTAGTTATCCATGAAAACTGAATAGATTTCACTGAGATTCCAGAATCCAATCATTAATAGAAGAGTTTTGAGTAATCTGTAGCAAAATCTGATAAGTAAAATTATAGGTCAACTTCAATTTGTATGTGATAATTCAATATAATTTCTGTTATACTTTTAAAATATATGGTAATGGCCGAAACCGGTTTGGCTCAGTGGATAGAGCGTCAGCCTGTGGACTAAAAGGTCCCAGGTTCAATTCCGGTCAAGGGCGTGTACCTGGGTTGTGGGCATATCCCCAGTAGGAGATGTGCAGGAGGCAGCTGATCGATGTTTCTCTCTCATCGATGTTTCTAACTCTCTCTCTCTCTCTCCCTTCCTCTCTGTAAAAAATCAATAAAATATATTTTCCAAAAAATAAAAATAAAAAAATAAAATAAAATATATGGTAATGATACTATTTGTATAGTTAGAATTTGTAAACTTGTGAATTTTGTCTTCCAGCCAAGTATTTTAAAAAAATCAGCTATTTCCCAGTTAGTCTGGTCACTCTGACATTAGGAAACAAAACAAGTAAGCAATAATACTGCTAGAATTGGCAAGAAGAACAAATAAATTAAAGAATGTGTGGATGAAAGGGGCCACATGCTGACCTGACAAGCTCAGGAGAGGCCTGCGTGGCATTCTTGCAAACTCGGAGACCTAAAGCAACCACAGAGGATGGTCTGAAATTAAACTTTAACTAAAGCAGTGATGGTGGGCAGTTACGTCCTAGGCCAGTATCTTCCCTGACAAGGTCAACCTTTACCTTAACTGAGCCCATCTGCCTTTTTGCATCTATGATAACATACCCTAGAAATGTCTGGGTAACTTGTGACTTCCCTTTATCAGGAGCCCCTGGGGCACAACCAAATGTGCTGGGCACCAGGACAGATACCACAAATTCCTTCATCATCATGTTAATTGTTCCTGCACCCACCTAAGTGTGTGTCCATCATTTTACTTTTTATCCTATCCCAGAGGTTTCCCGGCTTCGCTTAATCCCACCTCCTTAATCTGTCACCAATGAATTTAATGTAACCCACCTACGTGCCTTTCCTTTGATTGCAATGTATAAATGCAGATGTAACCCCACCATTCTCCGGAGCACTATCTCAATTCGTTGAGGTTCTGCTTCCCGGCATATGTCTACAGTTTGGCTCAAATAAACTCACAAAAATTATTTATAGGTTTCAATGGTTTTTTTATGTTAACAAATAATTAACTCATAAACCCTTAATTACAGCAAAATTTAAATAGTAAAAATAACTGAGTCTAAAAATTCAGCAAATAACTTTAAGGTATCAAAGCCTGCATTGTAATTTTGTTTTATCTGGCCTCCGAACCTGAACTCAGTTTTGAATGTGAGTAGTGGCGATTATAATTTTTTCACATGTCCAAAAGCTTTTACTAAATTCTGATGTGATTTTACAGTTTAGTTGTTTGACCTTGAGAAAAATCACTTAACCTCTCCGAATCTAAATCTCCTAATTTATAAAATAGAGATAATGGTACCTACACATTTAGAATTGCTATGAAAATGAAAATGCTGAGGATATAAAGTGCCAAGTAGAGTCAGTGCTTGGCACATACATAAAAATTGCTCATTAGATGTTTGTTGAATCTGATTCTGTTGCTGAAAATAATGGCAGTCAGCTAAGTGTTTAACCTTTATTTACATAGCATTTAAAAGTACTTCAAGTGAAATAATTACATGATTTAGTGAATGATATGTTTGAATTGATTGTGCATTTATTTTCCCTTGTGTAGAGGGTATTAGGAGGCAAGCAGGCATGTGTCTGTTGACACAAGACATTGACTCCAGTCATAATCTCTTAAACTTATTTTGGTGTCAATAAGTGTTTTTAGAGACACATGAATGCTCATAATGTCTCATTTGACCTGTATCCTGAATGATAAATTATGATATATCATGTAGTTATCTGGCTAAAATGTCCAAGGAATAATTATGATGACGTGAAAAAAATGGATATTTAAAACAAATCTGATAATTTGAAAATGCAGAAAATGCCTTAAATGAAAGAGATTTTGTATAATTAAGACAATAAACCAGTTATTGTTATCTAATGACCACATAATATGGAGACAGTGTTTAGTGAAGTGTTTTGGAAAAAATCCAGAAATTTTGAGTGTTAAATATGACTCTACTCTGACACTTACTAGCTGAATGATCTTGGGGGCAAGTTTTTAACTGTGTAAGTTACTGATTTCTATGAAATGACAATCACTCTTCATTCATTTATTTAACAAATTTCATTTGAGTACCACTGTATGGCATACACCATGGAGGAAAGGTGAATAAAATGGACAAGGTATCTGCCTGCCTATCTATCTATCTATCTATCTATCTATCTATCTATCTATCATCTATCTATCTATATATCTATCTAATCATCTATCTCATGTTTTCCGTCCTTGAAAAGCTTTTCAGCACAGTCTCTGGTAGTTATTTTGTTCAAGAAATAGTTTATGCTTATTAAACTATCTGCTACTAATTGAAAGTTGTTACAAACCTACAGGGCTAGTTCTGTGTAGCGATCAAAATGGTCTGTTTGCATTAAGTATGTGATAATAAAGCACGCCCCAACCAGTGGTGAGACCTCAGAATCATTTATTTTTAGCACATAAAAGTGTCTATTCAAAAAATTTTGCATTGCATATCTTCTGCTGCTGCTTATTCAGAGATTGCAGCCTCTAAAGCAACGGTTCTCCACCTGTGGGTCGAGACCCCTTTGGGAGACGAACGACCCTTTCACAGGGGTCGCCTAAGACCATCGGAAAACACATATTTAATTACATATTGTTTTTGTGATTAATCACTATGCTTTAATTATGTTCAATTTGTAACAATGAAAATACATCCTGCATATCAGATATTTACATTATGATTCATAGCAGAAGCAAAATTACAGTTATGAAATAGCAACGAAAATAATTTTATGGTTGGGGGTCACCACAACATGAGGAACTGTATTAAAGGGTCATGGCATTAGGAAGGTTGAAAACCACTGTTCTAAAGCATTTGAATCACTCACATCATTACCTTGTGTTTTGTAAAGGAACTTCAATATAGGGCCATACTTTCTCCACTCGCCCAGCAACCTCACAATTGCTGCAGTATATTTTTATGCAATGACAAGAATATTTGATGACAAATTCCAATAAGAGCAGAATGATATTTTTATTTTAAATCCGTAAATCTTTACTCGGTTACTAAATTAGGATATCCTTGGAATTGAGGCAGTAATGCCTGATAATGGGCAATTGTTTGAACAAGTCCATGATATCATGTCTATTTCAAGCAATTGCTTCAATGTATTAGCCTACAAGGGGTGAATAAAAGGAAAAGTTTAGGGTTAGTGGCAATGTTACAGTAGTTCATTGTAGTCTATCTTCTTCTTAGCTGTACTCTGCCGCCATCCTAGCATACAGTAAGAGTAAGGAGATATTTCTTCAAAAATAAGTTTTCTATTTGAGAAAAAGGAATATTTGTTCATTTATTCATGGTATCTGATTCACATATTTATACATATTCTATATAACTAATATATGTTATTTATCACCTCTTTATCATCTATCTATCCTAATGGTTTAATATGAAGCAAATCAAATCTAGCCTGTGGTTAATTGAGATCTGAAGAATAAATAAATTATCGTTAACCAGCTTTTTAGTTGGAGGAAGGAGAAAGGCAAAAGGAGATAGCAACTTGTGCAATTTGAACTGATGTTGACCATGGCTAGAATGTTGAGTGGGAATAGGCAGACCAGCAAGACATAGGTTTAGAGAGGTAGTCAAGAGCCAAATCATGCACAGCCTTGTAAAGAGAACACTGAAGTTTTAGGGTCGGGCATGGGATGATGTAACTTTTGTGCCCTATTCTTCCTCTTCCTATCAGACTGGTTTTATTTTTTGCTAAAGCATCTTCATCACCTTATTTCTGTCAGCCAGGAAATGGACTTTTTTCTTTTGTCTTCTAGTATTCCCTTGTACACTTGATTCTGAAACCCACCCAGCATAAATTACTTCTGTTAAACATAAGTAGGTATTAAATCTATGTTTACTGATAGACACAATTTTTCTTAAACATAAAAATAGGTTCATCTTTTCATTCATTTCCTCACAATGTACCAAGGCATTAAAGGTGTATCCAAGGTGCAAAAGGCTATTTAAAAACAGTATGCTCATGCAGAATTAAGTGACAATTAAAAAATGAATATGTTAATATTCAGCTTTCTTTAATGCTGCCAAGTTTCTTTTTATACATTGCTCTTTAGACTAAATTGACCACTTTATGTATTTCTCTTTCTATCTCAGCAAAAGTTTTAAATAGTGATTTCAGTAGTTTCTGCCTCTATGGTACCTTTCCCTTCTAGTTTTCATTCTTTCTTAAATCAGTGAAAAAATATCTCTTGTTCTCTATGAACAGTCATCAGTTGTTTTCTGTGACTCTCTTCTCTATGTTGACCAAACTACATCCTTCCTCTGCATCATTTCAAAGCGACTCTTCCAGCAGCAGGAATCCTACCAATGGAAATTACTCACAAATATATTTTATCCATTCTTTGCTTAGGGTAATGTTTTTATCAGAAACTTTAAGTTGAGTCAACAAGATACTGGATGTATACACCTCACTTGCTATATTTTCCTCCGAATAAGATTTTGTCTTTCATTGTCTTCATTTTTAAGATCATTTTTGGATGCCTTTGAGTAGCATGAATTTCTTTTTTGTGTTTTATTTTATATTTTCTTTATATACACTGAGTGGCCAGATTATTTTGGCCACCTGAAGTTTGTAGGCAAATTAGCTATAATTTCGCACTGAAGTTGCTAGAAGGCCAGGCCATTATAAATAAGGAAGCAGGTTACCACGACAGTAGAAGTGATTTTTTTTCTGAAGATATGGGTATACAATGCGATTTTAACAGCCTTTGAAGGTGGGATATATTTGAACGTGAGTGGCCCGATTATTATGACCACCTGACATTTGTAGGCAAATTAGCTGTACACTGCATAGTATGGGATATGGAAGCCGAAGCCCTGTTCGAACACCTTTGCTGTCTGCAGTTACCAAGATAAAACGTCCCCAATTCGCACAGGAACACAAGGATTGGACAGTCGAGCATTGGAAAAAAGTCATGTGATCCAATGAATCACGTTTCCAGTTGTATCATGCAGATGGCAGAGTGAGAATTTGGCTGAAACAGCATGAAAGCATGCACGCCACATGCATGAGTACAACCTTTCAAGCTGGTGGGGGCAGTTTTACGGTTTGGGGCATGTTTTCCTGGCATGATTTGGGCCCTTTAATTCTTGTGGAACAACGTCTGAATAGCACAACATACCTAATTGCTGATCAGGTTCATCCTATCATGTTGATGGTGTATCCCAATGGAGATGGCTTCTTCCAACAAGACAATGCGCCATGCCTCGGTGCTCGTATTGTGCAGGAGTGGTTTCAAGAACATGAGGGAGACTTTACCTTGCTTAGGTGGCCCCCACAATCACCGGATCTCAATCCAATGGAGCATTTGTGGGACAAAGTTAAAAGAGCCATCAGGCAGCTGGTACCACACCATCAAATCTCACAGAACTGGACAGTGTTATTCATCAGGCCTGGTGTCAGATTCCTCGCATCACCTTTCAACATCTCGTGGATCCAATGCCAAGAAGGATCGCCACAGTATTGAAGGCAAAAGGTGGCCCAACGAAGTACTGACGGGGTGGTTATAATAATCTGGCCACTCACATTCAAATACATCCCACGTTCAAAGGCTGTTAAATCACATTGTTTACCCATGTCTTCAGAAAAAAATCACTTCTACTGTTGTGGTAAACAACCTGGTTCCTTATTTATAATGGTCTGGCCTTCTAGCAACTTCAGTGCGAAATTATAGCTAATTTGCCTACAAAAGTCAGGTGGTCATAATAATCTGGCCACTCAGTGTATATATATATTTTTTTCTTTATTTTATATTTGCCAACTTGTAAATGAAGGTTTGTGCAGCTTAATGGGGATTGAAATAGGGAAAGAAGTTGGTATCAGTATCATGCAGGAAGAAAAAGGGAGCCACTGACACTAGTGTTGTAGACTGGAAAATACACAACAAGTACTCAGAGATTCAGAAAAAAGAAACCTTTATTCAAAGCAGCGCTGCTGGCTCAGGAGATTCGAAGATCCAAAGCCTGAATACCTTATACAATGAGATTACTCCGTATATATATTCCTAAATTCTTTGTTTCCTAACTTCTGGGCTTTTGTGGTGAGCTTTTGCAGCCCTACCTACGTTAGTTAGAATGGGGAAGTAAGATTACAGCTAAAGGTCTGGTGTGGGTGGGGCCAGTGACCTCCCCTCTGGCTAAACTGTTAAATTCTGCATTTGTGGCCCTTGTAAACTGGGAGTATTTAGGAAAACATATTATTGCCTAAGGAAGGGCAGTGAGTTAATTATAGGCTAAAAAAATGTGCATTTCTGGCATAAATTCAGATTGCTAGCTCCCCCATACCAGGTTGCCCCCTATATAATCTCCTTCACTAGCATAGTCAATCTTCTAAAGATGGTAATAATAGGAAGAATATCTATCTTAGTTCTGAAGTAATAGATTGGATTGGTGGAGAGAGGCATTTTCAGAAACCCCCCCTTTGCCATATCTCTCTGGAGCCTTTCCCTCTGATGATGCTCACTCTCCTTCCTTTATCTTATTCCAGTAAATCTTTACTGGGTTACTAAATTAGGATATCCTTGGAATTGAGGCAATAATGCCTGATAATGGGTAATTGTTTGAATAAGTCCCCAATATCATGTCTATTTCAAGCAATTGCTTCAATGTATTAGCTTACAAGAGATGAATAAACTGAAAAATTTAGGGTTAGTGGCAATGTTACAGAATTTACCAGGCAACCGAAAAAGTACACAGGTGTACCAAAGGCACAGTAAAAACCCATTTATTTCCAGACATTTCACATGTACCTGTACAGTGACTCAAGGGAGTCTGTTTCTCTCCAAATCTTGAGCCCCCCAATATGGAGGAAGCTTTCCCTTTATAGCCCTTTGGTTTCTTTGTCCCCCAAATATGGATCATACTTCCGGACCTTTCGCAGGCTTTGCAAAAAACCCCATGTGCTGGGATGGGGGCAGTGGGACCATGTCTCAAGGCCTGGCCTGGCCTGGCACCAGCACAGATAACTCCATCTGGGGGTGGTTTATGGTCTCTCTAAAATGGGAGTAGTATTTTGAGTAAACAGGTCTTGCAGGGCCAGATAATTAAAGGGGCAGTGACTAGATTCAGATTGGTAGGCCCCCAAAAATGTCTCATTTTTGCCATCAGCAAAGGTAGGTAAATGGTATTTAGGGTGAAAACAGCCTTTTTGATATCTTGCTATTTCTAATAGGTGCCACAATCTGCACAGATAGAGAGTTGGATTTTGTTCACTCTTTGTTCATGGATAAAAGGAAAAGGAAAGGTCGGTGTTATTTGCATACATCAAATAAGATGGTAAAAATGAAAATAATCTCTAAGGACAGAAGAACATGAAAGTTTTCAAAATAGGTAAGACATAGACAAGAGTAGCTATTAACCAGGAGAACAGGTAAATCTTCAGCTAGCCGTAGTTATCTTCTAGTGTCTAGCCAAGAGGTGAAACATTACAGTAGAAAATCATTGATTCTTTTTAGTGAAAAACTGATCTCCACATTTTCAGTCCCTACAATAACCATTTGTCTGTATATGCTTAAATTAATCAATTTTCCCAATAATTATATTAAGTCCATGTTTAAAATATATACTGTTAATGCATATTTTAATTTAATTCAATCTGGTGAATTTACTATGCCTTGGAAAATGCAATGAAAAGTACATCAAAATCACAAAAAGAACTAGTTCTCAGAGTATGGTCTGGAAGTTTTGACTTTGTAAAGAGGGAAACATAGTATTTTGTACTCAAAAGTTATATTAGGCAAAATGTATGACAATGCATAAAATTATTTCATTCAAGGAATTTCCATTTGAAACCCCAACCTTCATCAAATTTCATACCCCATGGACACGGATAATAATTTGGTAAAGGCCAAAGAAGGGGGAGGCAGGGGAAGGTGGAGATGGACAAAGACGGGGGCGGGGGCATTAAAGGAAGAGGGACTCCTGCAATAATGTTAACATTAATTTTTTTAAAATAAAATAAAATCTCTCTTAGACAAAAAAAAATGAGTGCAAAATTATAAATTTTAATAATCTGGTTAAGTGAACAGGAGAACCTGGCAAATTTGCACTGAAGATAAGTCAAGGTAGCAATAAAAAGTACATTTTACAAGATTCTGTTTTAACTGCAGTGAGGCATGATGTGTAATACATGACTTAGTTCTGTTTCTCTGGCTTCTCTTATAAGGTCTGATAAAAGATAAGTTCTTAGAGGAGCAAAACAAAATTGCTACAAGGAGGTGCTGGTGTTATTTTAACTCAAAGCTATGGCCAAGTTGTAGAAAAAAGATAAGTGGAGGCAAGATGAGTGGAGGCATTAAAATAAAGAGAAGAATGAGAATGGGAGAGAGAGATACAGAAGGGAAAAAGGTGCTCACTATCATCATTAAGCAGACCTGTCAGGACGTCAGCATCTAACTTGTCTGCCCTTTCTCCTCCTGGACCAAACAGCCTACTTACCTTCAGATTGTTCTAAAGCCCACCTGCCTACACACCTGTTAGTCGCAATTCCCACCTTCACCTTGTGGCAACCTGACTGTATAGTCTTGCATCTGCCCTTCTGTAACTATAATGTCCTCTTTTCCTGATACTTCAAAAGGTGCCGTATTTTATTTGAAAAAGGGACTCAGTGAGCATTCTAGTCTTCTAAAGAGCAAAGATTTTTTAGGAGTTGAAAGACCCAGCACCTTTCAGAGTGATCAGCATATATAAACTAAAATCTCTGTTCTCACTACTTTACATTCTTGCCAGGCTTTCAACGTTTTAAGAGAAAAAATTAAAATGAACTTTGAAGGTATTTGGAAATAAAAGATCTGCTTCTGAGCTAATGCTGAAAGAGCATGAAATAACTACAAGTATCTTAAAATTAATATTGAGAAAGTTTGGCAGTATTTTAAAGAACTATTTTAAAAAGTCTCCTACAGTGTAGATCTATAGAAATACGTGACGGGATTTGAAGCAGCTTAGCAGGGACTAATATACTAATATTAAACTCTTCAAGTAGGATTCTTTTGTTTTGTTTTACAAATCAGCTTAATTGCCATAGGAAAGAAGCAAAAAGAGCCACTCCTTGTATATTAAAGTATTTAGTTCACGTGGTCACCCAAGGACACCATTTGTGTAATTTCCCTGCTCTCTAAGAATCTACAATATTTTCTTCTAAATTTGCCATGAATTCAACAGGACAATGTGGCAATTTTTCATCCATGGATTATACATTTTCTAAAAAGAGAGGAAAAAAAGAGAAAATTCAATATTTGGGAAAATATTTTGCTGAGAAAATATCTCTCATATTGATATGGGATTTTTGGACTGGTACACATGGTATACCCTGGGCAGGATGGCTCCCTGGAATCTTTGTTCGTCAGAGTCAAAGAATGAATCCAAGGATGGAAGGTGGTATAGCAAAGGTGGAAATTTGTTGAAGAACAAGTATTGACTCCCACGTGGGGAAGGGGAAAGACTCGCACAGCACAGACTCCCATGTGGGGAGTGGGAAAGAGTCCCACTGAGTTCTCCTTCCATGGTTTATAAAGGCTGCACATCCTGTGTCCTGATATACCCTCTGATTGGTCAATATTCCCTTTGATTTTTGGTCACTATAGCAACTCCTGAGCTCAAAGGTCAAACCTCACATGGGACATGTGAGGCCCTCCTCCCTCATTGTTCTATTCCTTCTGGGCTTCCTTCCTCCTTCTTTATTTTGTAAATATATACCTTTCATTACTTCCAGTTCCCTTGTCTTATATAAATGTAACTTCTCCCAGTCTCCCTTGTCTTATGGAAATGTAATTGCACCTGGCTCCTTTGTGTTATGGAAATGTACCCTTTCTCAGCTCTGTACCCCTGTGTATTTTCCATGGGGCCCCTTAATTTCTAAAATTTCCTAAAAGTGCCTATTTCACCCCTAAAAATTCCTATTTCAATATACTTCTCCCATGAGTACGTTCTCATAGATGGAACCTATTGTAATTGGGAAGGATATCAGCACTCCATTCTATTATGGGCAAATACTTTAGCAAGTAGAAATGAGAGTACAGTGATTCAGCTATTTACAACTTTGGGGTTATTGGATTTGTCAAATAGAAATACAGGAAGACCAGTTGAGTTTCAATTTCAGAATAAACTGATGGGGAAAATGAGCCATTTTGGGGGGACTAGCAATCTGAGTCTGTGCCAGTAACCTAATGCACATTCTTGTCAGCCTATAGTCTAGTCACTTCCCCTTCTTTAATTATAGTGGGGCCTTGACTTACGAGTTTAATTCGTTCCGTGACGGAGCTCGTAACTCAAATTACTCATATGTCAAATCAAGAAGTCAACGAGTGAGACACGTGATGCTGGGCTGATGTTGTGGCTTTCACTGTGACGTTCGCTGTGCCAACTAGCGGTGGGGTATCTGAAGCTGGCTCGTAACCCGAATTTTAGCTGGCAACTCAAAGCAAAAAATCGGGTGAGAGACAGCTCATATCTAGAAAAACTTGTTTGTCGGGACACTTGTAAGTCAAGGCCCCACTGTATCTGGTCCTGCAAGACCTGTTTACCTAAGTAATACTCCCATTTCACAGAGGCCATAAACCATGAAAAATACACAACCTCCAGAGGGGTTATCAGTGCTGGCACCAGGACAGGCCTTTAGGTGTGGTCTATCCACCCCCACATGGGGCTTTTTGCAAAGCCCGCAAAAGGTCCAGAAGTCCCAGCCCATATTTGGGGGACAAAGAAACCAAAGGGTATAAAGGGAAAGCTTCCTCCATATTGGCTGGCTCAGGATTTGAAGAGAAACAATCACCCCTGAATCACTGTACTGGTACATGTGCAACATCTGAAAATAAATGGGTTTTTCCTGTGTCTCCAAGTACTCATGTGTGTTCTTCAGTTGCCTGGTAAATTCTGTAACAAAACAACAAATAATTTTTCAGTATATCTCTCAAACATTGCATGGCACTATTTTTTTTTCTTTTTTCTATTTTTGCCTGAAATTCACATTTTACTGGGAATACTGTGTTTTATCTGGCAACTTTAGGTAGGTCCTTCTAAAGGCTAAAATATTATTTGTTACATGCAGATATATTTATTTAAATAAATATGGCTGTTTTATTAATGAGCTTCTTTGCTTGTATTGTTCTCTATGTGATTTCTTTTCTTCTGAATGGGGCTGGTATTTTTTTCCAAAAAATAAGAATTTTCTGGACCCAATAGTCCAAATTGTGCCTATGCTAGACTAACCATGTTTTGGGGTTATCTTCACCATACATAGATTTTAAAACAACCATTAATTGAGAAAAGTATAAAAATATAACTTTTAGATGGACCTAAATTGTGTTCAATTTTCCGAGTGTGTGTGTGTAGTTTACTATATAGTTTATGTGGACTAAAGGGGCCACATGCTAACCTGACAAGCTTCGGGGAGGCCTACATGGCAATCTTGCAAACTCAGAGACCTAAAATAACCACAAAAGATCGTCTGAAAATTAAATGTTTAACTACAAACAGGTTATAGTGGGTAGTCATGTCCTAAGCCAGTATTTTCCAAGACAAAGATCAACTTAGATCTTTACTGAGCCCACTTGTCTTTTTGCCTGAAAGATAACATATCTGTGAAATGTCTGGGTAACTTGAAACTTCCCTTTTTTTCTGGCACAACAAATGGCACCAGGACATTCCTCATTGTTATTGTTATCAAGTTAATCGTCAGCTATTAATTATGTTAAACTACCTTGTATCCATCTATGTTAAAGGAGCATATGTCCAGCATTTCACTTTTTATCCTATCCCAGAGGTTTCCCCACTTTGCTTTATCCCACCTCTTTAATCTATCACCAATGAATTTCATGTAACCCACTTATGTATTTTCCTTTTGATGGTAAATTTATAAAAACAAGGTATGAACTCCCCATTCTCCAGAGCATTATCTCAATTCGTTGAGGTTCTGCTTCCCGGCATATGTCGCCAGTTTGGCTCAAATAAACTCACAAAAATTATTTACAGGTTTCAATGGTTTTTTTTACATTAACATTTATATGCATATAAGGTGATTGATGGTTTATACTGCAGATGGTTTGCTTAAGAACTAAGATGGCCCTAAGTGATTCATTTATTTTCTTATTTTGTAAGATTAGATGCTTTCCTATTTACTTATACGGAGATTCATTTTCTTTGTGATTTAGCAATGAACTTTAAAATTTTCATATTAACTATACAGGGATTGCTAAAATGGTTTTAAAGTTTGAAACCAAATAAGTTTATACACTGATTCTTAAATAAATATAAATTAGCTGAAATATTTGCCAAGAAATAGCAGTCTCATTCACTCCCTTTGACTATTCAGTCTTGACTTGGGTTCCTTCCTAAAATAATGAAGGATAGAAGAGGAAGGGGAAAGATAACATATATTTGTTTTGGTGGTAACTTACGTTTCGCAATGGCAATTGCTAAAATTAATTTCTATTGCTACAATAAAAAGATACATATTACACTACAGGAATTTAGTATAGTTGGGAATTTCTGTCTATAAGCTTTTCTCATGTCTTGTTATTGGTTAAGGCAGGAAGTATTAAATATCTAAGAGTGTTCATAGTATATTACAACATTTTGATTTAATTCCTTCCTCATGAGATAAAATTGTATATACAGAATTAAGCAAATTTATTAGGAATTTTAATTTATGAAAATAATTTTAACAATTCAATATCTTTAACTGAATTTTTGTTACTGAATTAGAAAATTAGTTTAAAATTGATAGATAAGGTAGTTGCCTATATGATGTTGTTACAGAATTTACCAGGTGACCGAAGAACACACAGGAGTACTTGGAGACACAAGAAAAGCCCATTTATTTTCAGATGTTTCACATGTACCATACAGTGACTCAGGGGAGACTTTTTCTCTCCAAATCCTGAGCCAACCAATATGGAGGAAGCTTTCCCTTTATACCTTTTGGTTTCTTTGTCTACCAAATATGGGATGGGACTTCTGGACCTTTTGCGGGCTTTTCAAAAAGCCCCATGTGTTGGGATGGGGGTCGTTAAACCACACCTAAAGGCCTGGCCTGGTGCCAGTGCTGATAGTCCTCTGTAAAATGGGAGTAGTACTTATGTAAACCAGTCTTGCAAGACCAGATTGTGGAGAAAGGGGCAATGACTTAATTATAGGCTATCAAGAATGTACATTAGGTTACTGGCACAGATTCAGATTGCTAGCCCCCCCCAAAATGTCTTATTTTCCCCATCAATGTGTCATTAGTAATGTGTGTAGACAACAGTTATCTTTCTGGAAAGCCATGAGTATTGTAATTCTTTCTATTAGAAATAGAATCATTGGTTATAGACTGTTTCTGTTACAGATTGTATTTTCTATTGCAAACCATTTAATTTTTAGAGTTGGAAAATGGGGCCCTGACAATTAGCATTTTGTGTCCTCAAAACTTGTTATATTATATTCACCACCGAGCTCGCTACTATTACTGAGATTGTGTTGCTTTCTTAAGTAAATACTCCCCAGATTGTTGTAAAGCTTTGACTAATTTCCAGACTTCTGAAAAGTTTGTTTAGCCCTTTTTGTTTCTGAAGAAGAGAATTTTCAGACCTCTTCATGCTGCCATTTTCACTGACATTACTCCAAATGCTTTCCTTAATTGCAGAGCTTTATATCACTAAACAAGGTGTAGGACACCTTCTCTGCTGTGGCTAAGGGAAGTGTAGAAAAAATAAAAATTGGCTTTGTAGAGCATGAAACAACTCTGAGGCCAGGATCCTCTACCTTTACCATTAGATAACACCTACAACTCGGGGAGGGGCAGGAGATTCTCTCCTGCATAAAATCTACCTCAAATAAAAGGCAAAGTTTGGCTTCCTACCATGAAGATTAGAGGCAGGAATGAGGAGAACGCCCTACCTTTGAGGCCCACGCACACAGCACCTGCTTAAGAAGAAAGCTGGGTCAGGACAAAGGGCATCCCCTCCTCTGACTCCAGCCATGAATCTAGCACCTAATAAGCTGCAGTGTTCTGTTGGAAGGGAGGGGAAAGAGTTGGAAGAGTGAGCCACTCTGTGCTCCTGGTGTGCAGACATAGTTGAAATTGTAGGGTTGAGAACTAACATTAAAAATATCAACTTGCAAACCTGCCTCCAGCCTAAGCACAAATCAATGTCAGCCTGTGGTGCTGCAGAAAACATTAGCAGCAGCAAAACCCAAACACATACATTCCTGACTAGATTCTTTTAAACTCCTACACTAACAGCCTGAAAAAAGAAAAACCCAAATAACATTTACTTCAGTCTATAATGTTCGACACATGATGCCAGCCATTAATTTACATTTTTTGAAACACACAAAGGAATTTTTAAAAACACACAAAAAGTACATTGAGAAAAGGCAAATAAATCACTAGAATCACATACAGAGAAGAAATAATTATTGAAATTTTGAGACAGGAATTATAAGTTAACTAATTAACATATTAAAGGATCTAGTGGAAAAGGTGAACCATTGCATGAACAGATGGGGAATTTGACCAGAGAGAGAAAAGAAAAGTGAAATGGAAATGTCAGAAATTAGAAAAGACAATATCAGAGATGAAGAATATATTCAAAATAGTTGAATGGAAATGGCCTAAACTGAAACACAACGAAGAAAAGAAATGTAAAACACACACACACAATAGAATAGAACATCTAAGAGTCGTGGGATGATATCAAATGTTTTCACATAGAAGCGAGAAGGAACATTGCAGAAAAATATTTAAAGGGATAATGATGAGTAATTGCCCCAAATAATAAATGAAATCAAACCAATGATCCAAGAAGCTCAGAAAACCACACACAAGATAAATAACAACAAACTCTCACATCTAAACATCTTAAAGTGCTCAAAAGTGAAGATACATTTTTGAAGGAAGCTAGAGGAAAACACATTTAAAATTAAAAAATAAAATTATAGATTTTTTGTCAGAAAACATGTATGCCAGAAAAAAATGAAATAAATATTCTCAATGTGATAAAAGAAAAAAAGGTAACTGTCAACCCAGAATTCTATGCCCAGAGAGTTGTCTTGTCCTGCCTTTTCAAGATTATTTTTTTCTATTTATAATTTTTAAAATTGTTATTGAATTTATTGGGATGACATTAGTTAATAAAATCATATAGATTTTAAGTGTACATTCTATAATACATCATCTATATATTATATTATGTGTTCACAACCCAAGTCAAGTCTCCTTCCATCACCATTTATCCCTCCTTTACTCTCTTCTACCTCCCCACACTCTCCTTTCTTCCTGTTATCAGATTTTTAGGAAATCAAAATCTGAGGCAACTCACCAACTGTAGTAAAAAAGAAATGCTAAATGCAATATTTTAAACAGAAGGAATATGACATCAGAGAGAAATGAACTGGAAAGCTGCAACAATGGTAACAATGACATTAAATGTATAAGGTGTTTTTTTCTTATTTTAAATCACTATAAAAGATAGTAGACATTCTAAAGCATAAATAGTAAAAATAGTGTGGGTTTAATTATGATATAGAAAAGTAAAGTGCATACCAATAATAGAACAAGAGAAGGGAGGGAAGAATTTAAATTGTGTCTGAAGTATAAACTGGTATAACATGTTAAAGTGAATTGTGAGATATTAAAGAAATATATTGTAAGCAATAAGGCAGCCATAATAAACTAGAAAAGTGGTGTAAATAATAAGCTAATAATGCAGATTAAAAGAATAATAAGCTACTAAATTTTCCAAAAAATTAGGAGGAAAAGAGCAAAAAAAGAACAAATAATAGATAGTACATTTAGAAAAAAGCTAGAATAATAGCAGCTTTAAATCCAATCATATGGTTAAGCCTTAAAATATATGGTTTATGTGCCCCCAAAATTAAAGATTATGAGACTAAATGAAAGGCAAGACCTTACTATATATTGCCTACATAAAACTTACTTGGAATGTAAAAACATAAATTGGCTAAAAGCAAAAAGCTGCAAGATGATATACTATGCAAACACTAATCACAATAAGACTGTAGTAGCTATATTAATACTAGTCAAACTAGAAATCAGTTCAATGGGAATAATGGACATAACTAATGATATTATGTAATAAAAGTTAGATTGATTCCCCAGGAAGACATTCAGAATCTGAAAAATATAAGTTACTAAAGACAGAACATCAAAATATATTAAGCCCAAACTGATAGATCCAAAAGGGCAAAGAGACAAACCCATAAATATAGTTGCAGAGTTGAATGTTTTGTCTATATTATTAATAGAACAATACAGAAGACTTGAAGAATCTATCCATCAAATTTATCTAATTTACATTTATGGAAGACTTTGGTCAACCACAGTAGTGTATACAATCATTTGAAGTACACTCTCACAATAGCTAAGATTTGGAAGCAGCCCAAGTTCCCATCAGTAGATGAGTGGATAAAAAAGCTGTGGTACATTTACATCATGGAATACTACTCAGCCATAAAGAAGAAGACAATCCTGTTACCCTTTGTGACAGCATGGATGGATCTGTACAGCATTATGCTAAGTGCAATAAGCCAGTCAGAGAAAGACAAATACCGTATGATTTCACTTACATGTAGAATCTAATGAACAAAAGAGAAACAGAGTCATAGATACTGAGAACATACTGAAAGCTGTAAGAGGGGAGGGGGTTGGGTGTCCTGGGAGAAAAAGTGAAAGGATTAAGAAAAAAAATATTCATAACCACAGACAACAGTATGGTGATTACCAGAGGGAAAGAGGGGTGGCAGTAGGTGTAAGAGGGTAAAGGAGGGATATATAGTGACAGAAGCATACTTGATTTTGGGCAGTGAACACACAATACAATATACAGATAATGTATTACAGAATTGTGCACTTGAAACCTGTATAATTTTATTAACCAATGTAACCCCAATACATTGAATAAAAGTATAAAAAATAGCCGAAAATGGTTTGGCTCAGTGGATAGAGCGTCGGCCTGCGGACTGAAAGGTCCCAGGTTCGATTCTGGTCAAGGGCATGTACCTGGGTTGCGGGCATATCCCCAGTAGGAGATGTGTAGGAGGCAGCTGATCGATGTTTCTCTCTCATCGATGTTTCTATCTCTCTCCCTTCCTCTCTGTAAAAAATCAATAAAATATATTTTTAAAAAAAAGTATAAAAAATAAATAAACTCAGCTATAAAGTGACTAATTTATCAGAGGAAACCAGGGAATGCCACAGCCAAGAATTGGTTTCCTAGGTTCAGAACAAATCTCAAATGATGACTTAAAAAGTATTCTCATAAGGGAGCCAGAACTTAATTGGGTCAGTCTGTGGAATAGTGTATGCCCTGGATATTGTTAAAAACAATAAAGTAATCATCCAGCCTTTCTGGAGCTTAATGGCTGTGTGGTAGGAGAAAGAAATAGTGAAAGATGGCCTAGTCAATGACAGGGTAGCCATTCCACAATGACTGTGCACATACCCAAGACTGCACCCTCCAAGGACCAAAATTAAAGGCTTCACTGTGGGTGGTAGAGGGGCAGATAGGTTTCACCAAAATAATCCAGTCAGTCAATTTATAAATAAACAAGCAACTGACAACAATAAGCCCCAGAAGTGAGGAGATTAGTACACAGAATTGCTATATATGTTATTTAAAGTGTCCAGTTTCCAATAAAAATTATGAGACATGCAAACAAACAAACGAGAAAAAACACACCAGAGAGTCTGACCTATATCCAGAAAATAGAAACTACCTGTGAAAATGAGCAAATTTGGATTCAACAAAAAAGACATTAAAATAACCAATATAACTATATTCAAAGAACAAAAAGAAACTATGTTTAAAAGAGTAAAAGAAGGTAAGATGATAAAGTCTCATGAAATAGAGGATATCAATAATGAGATAGAAATTATGAAAAAAAACACGATCAAATGAAAATTCTAAAGCTTATAAGTATAATAACTAAAATGAAAATTTACTACAGGGTCTCAACAGAAGATATGAGTTGGATTTGAATCAAGTGAATTAAATATGGATAAATTTAAATATCTCAGTCTGAGAAGCAGAGAAAAATGAATGAATTAAAATGAACAAAGTCTCAGAGAAGCGTGGAACAACTTCACCCTTAAGCACAGCAACATATATATAACTAAAGGTCCAGTGTACGAAAATTTGTGCACTCGGGGGGGTCTCTCAGTCCAGCCTGCACGCTCTCATAATCCAGGACCCCTTGGGTAGGGTCCAGTCCTATCGCAGCATGTCTCTGGTTCCCCAGGCCTCTGGGCCAGGGGGGAGGGACCAAGAGGCCAGTCCAATCACCTCATGGCTCTGTTTCCCTGGAGCCTGCGAGTGGGAAGAAAACCAAGATTCCCAGATCACAGCATGGCTCTGGTTCCCCAGAGCCTATGGGCAGGGGTAGGGACCCAGAGGCCAGTCCGATGGCAGCATGGCTCCGTTCCCACAGCTCCCTCCCACCACTGCACGGCAGGTGGCTGAGGCCCACAGCTCCCTCCTGCTGCCACCCGCAGGCTGCGGAGAGGCGGGACTGAATCCTGCCACAGGCAACCAGGACCCAGGACTGACTCCCGCCACACTGGCCGGCACCCTAGCCTGGTGTTCAGTTGTCCATCTGGACGTTTAGGTCGTGATGGACCCTGGCTCTTTATATATTAGGATAGGTGTGCCAGAAGAAGAGAAAGATAAAGGAGAAGAAAAATATTTAACACATTACTCACTAAAAATTTTCCAAATTCAAAGTAAAACTTTAATCTACACATTGATAAAGCTCAGTGAACTCAATGTACAATAAATACAAAGAGATTACAAAACTGATACCTCGCAGTAGGAATGATGAATACAAAATGTAATGTAAATCTTGAATGCAAAAAGAGGAAAAATAATTTAACTAGATTTTTGTTGTTGTTGTTAATCCTCACCTGAGGATATTTTTCCATTGATTTTTTTAGAGAGAATGGAAGAGAGAGGGAAAGCATGAAACATCAATTGATTGGCTCCTACATGTACCCCAACCAGGGCCCAGGCCAGGGAGGAGCCTGCAACCAAGGTATGTGCCCTTGACTGGAATCAAACCTGGGACCCTTTGGTCCACAGTCTAAAGCTCTATCCACTGAGCCAAACCGGCTAGGGCTTAACTAGATTTTTATTAAATTGCCAAATCCAGTGACATCAGGAAAATGGCAGAATGAAAGATCCCCTTGTGCCCTCACCTTGAAGTTTCAATAATTTGAATAGTTATAACAACAACAAAAAAAGATTCCCTGCTCAGCACACAAACATGCCTGAGAGAGACATGCATTGAAGATCTAAAGGTGGGCAAGTGGTAGCAAACTAGGAGACAAGAAGGGCCATGGATGAAGCCCTATAGCCAGGAGCTCTCAGTGGGACTCAGTCTGGAGAGGAGAAGGTCAGGTTGTGGCTGACACTCCATTCAGCCAGGAGGAGCAAAGACATTTGGTGGGCATTCCTCAGCAATATATATAAAGCAACTACTAAAAGAACTATAGGTAGAAACAGACAAAAACACAATCATAGTTGGAAAACTTAATACTCCATTGACAGCTCTAGAAAGATCATCTAAACACAAAATCAATAAAGAAATATTGGCCTTAAATAATAAATTAAATCAAATGGACATAATTGACATTTACAGAGCCTTTCATCCCAGAATAGCAGACTATACATTCTTTTCCAATGCACATGGAACATTCTCAAGGAGAGGCCATATGTTGAGTCACAAAACTAGCATCAACAAATTCAAGAAGATTGAAATCATACAAGCATATTGTCTGACCACAATGCTTTGAAATGAGAAATCAACTGTAAAAAGGAAGTAAAGAAATCCAAAAATATGTGGCAACTAAAAAACATACTACTAAAAACTGACTGGGTCATAGAAGAAACAAAAGGTAAGATCAAAATATATAGAGAGACAAATGAGAATGACATTACAACATATCAAAACTTCTGGGATGCAGAGAAAGCAGTAATAAGAAGGAATTTTATATCATTACAGGCCTTTCTCAAGAAACAAGAGAAATCCCATGTAAACAATCTACATTACATCTTAAAGAATTAGAAAAAGAAGAACAAAAGCAGCCCAAAATAAGCAGAAGAAAGGGAATAATAAAAATTAGAGCAGAATTGAATGAAATAGAGAACAAAAAGACTACAAAATTTAATACAACCAAAGGCTGGCTCTTTGAAAAGATTAATAACACTGACAAGCCCCAGATTAGACTCACTAAGGAAAAAAGAGAAAAGTCTGGTATAAACAAAATCAGAAATGAAAGAAGTAACCACAGGCATCACAGATACACAAAGGATCTACTAGAATAATATAAAAGACTATATGCCACCAAATTCAATAACATAGAAGAAATGGATAAGTTTCTAGAAATATATAACTTTTCTAGACTGAATCATAAAAAAGTGGAAAATCTAAATAGACCACTCAGCACTGAGGAAATAAACAACCAACCATCAATAACCTCCCAAAAAATAAAAGCCCAGGACCAGATGGCTTTGCTAGTGAATTCTACCAAACATTCAAAGAAGATTTGATAGCTATCCTTCTCAAACTCTTCCAAAAAACTGAAGAAGAAGCAATACTTTCTAAGACATTTTGTAAGACCAACATAACCAAGATCCCAAAACCTGGCAAGATAACACACAAAAAAGAAAACCATAGACCAATATCTCCAATGGATACAGATACAAAAATTCTAAACAAAATACTAGCAAATTGAACACAACAATACATTAAGAAAATAATACATCATGATCAAGTGAGATTCATTCCAGGGGCAAAAGGATGGTTCAACATACATAAATCTATCAACGCAATACACCACATTAACAAAAGAAATGATAAAAAAGATATGATCTTATCAATAGATGCAGAAAATACATTTACTAAGATACAACATACATTTATGATTAAAATACTCAATTAAATGGGCATAGAAGGAGAGTATCTCAACATAATAAAGGCCATATATGACAAAACCTCAGCCAATAAAGTACTCAATGGTGAAAAACAGAAAGTTTTTCCTCTAAGATCAGGAACAAGACAAGGATGTCCACTCTCACCATTCTTATTAAACATAGTTCTGGAAGTCCTAACTAGAGCAATCAGGCAAGAGAAAGAAATAAAAGGCATTCTGATTGGGAATGAAGAAGTAAAAGTGTCACTTCTTGCAGATTTTGTGTATAGAAAACCCTAAAGACTCCACCAAAAACCTATTAGAAAAAATAAACAAATATAGTAAAGTTGCAGGATACAAAATCAATGTACAAAAATCCACTGCTTCCCTACATACTAACAATGAAACTTCAGAAAAAGAAATGAAAAAAACAATTCCTATTGCAATTGCAGCAAAAATAATAAAATATGAAGGAATAAAATTAACAAAGGATGTGAAGGTCTTATATACTTGAAAACTACAAAGCATTATTAAAAGAGATAGAAAAAGACACAATGAAATGGAAAGATATTCCCTGTTCATGAATTGGAATAATCAACATAGCTAAAATGGTCCTATTGCCCAGAGCAACATACAGATTTAATGCAATCCCCATCAAAATACCAATGTCATTTTTTAAAGAAATAGAATGAAAAAAAAAATCAGATTTGTATGGAACCATGTTGTAGTAATATATAGAAATGTTTAAAAATACTTTAAAAATGTCTAAAAATATTAACCCTTTGAGTGCCAACCAATATCCTAGGAACTATGCTAAAATAGCCAAGGCATTTTTGCTGATTTTACAGCAGTTTAGGAAAAAAAATTATGAATCGCAAGTAAATGAAGTTACATATTCAAAAACTTAAGGAAACCTTTACTACATTTGTTTTCATCTTTGACATATATTGTTTGCTGATTGTATTATAAAATACTAGTAGAAAAAAAAATTGCCGAAAGCGCTCCCAGCACTTTTGGCGAAAGACAGGATAAGCGCGATAGTGCTCCCCAGCACTCTAGGGGTTAAGAAAGGTTTAAAATATTTGAGTTTACTTTCCTTAAAACTTAAAGCATGATATTAAGGATACATTTCCCACTGCCCTGAAGCGTGTGTCCCTCATAGATAAGGATTTGAACTTTAGTAACTGATTCAGAGTGACTTGTCAAGATAACCATTTGAGTGAGTAATGTACTCTCCCTAGATAAGCACATATAGCCCCTCGCCCTATTTGAGATTAACATATGGGCACTGACATAATTCATTAATAGCCACCATAACTGCTGCGGGTATGGTACAGGCTTTAAAAATGGGGATCCTGACCAGCCAAATGCTCGCCTGTCGAGACAGCCACAAAGGCACATCCTCTTGTCAGTCCGGCAAGTGACGCCACTCCACGCTCCTCTTCCTGCTAGAGGACAGAAGAATGGCCAGTACCTCCCGATTAAGACAGTACCGAGCTCTTGGGTGAGGAATGCCAGCCCCCTGCATCCGAACCAGACCAGACCAGCTGCCAGACCCCAGAGGATAGCACCACCGATCCCCCATTAAGCCTGCACCCACACCATCAGGAACTTTTGTGAGTAATAAAGTGCTGTGTGATTTGCAACTGCATATGTTTCATGTGGTGTAATTCCTCCTGCAGTTAATTGAACTATTTTGCGTAAAATTAAAATTAAAACTTCTGGTCTTTTTGGTCCTAAGCCTGCCCTTGGTCCTTCTTGCGTAGTGTACCCTCTTCACTAGCAACTATTTGAGTGTCCCACACTTGCGCGGTTAAAGTTTATCTCAAGGGATGCCTTAGATAAACACCCCAGATCCTTTCCCAGGATCTACTTGGGACAAACCATTAAAGATCCAGAATAGCAAAAGCAATCCTGAGACTAAAGAACAAAGTTGGAGGTATCATACTATCTGACTTCATTCAAATTATACTACAGAGCTATGATAATCAGTATGCTATTAGCAGAAACACACACAGAGATCAATGGAACAGAATTTAGAACCCAGAAACAAACAACATGTATATGGGTAAATAATTTTTTACAAAAGAGCGAAAAACACACAATGGAGAAAAGAAAACCTCTTTAATAAATGATGCTGTAAAAATTGGAAAGCCAGATGCAAAAGAATAAAATTAGATTATAGTTTGTCCCCATATGAAACAATTAATTCAAAATAGGTCAAAGACCTACATATGAGGTTTGAAACAAAACATTACATAGAAGAAATCATAGTTACTAAACATATGGACCTCGGTCTTAGAGAAAATTTTATGAATTTGACCCCAAAGGCAAGGGAAGTAAAGGCAAAAACAAATGAATGGGCTTATATTAAATTAAAAAGTTTCTGCAAAACAAAAAAAATTGACAACAAAACAAAAAAAATGAATGGGAGATGATATTGGCAAGGGGTCAATATCTAAAATATATAAAGAACTTATACAATTCAACAACAAATAAACAAACAATCCAATTAAAAACTGTATAGACAACCTGAAAAGACACCTCTCCCAAGAAGACATACTAATGGCCAACAGATATATGAAAAGATGCTCAACTTCATTAGCCATTAGGGAATGCATATCAAAATTACAAGGAGATACCACCTCACACCTGTTAGAATGGCTATTATCAACAAGACAAATAGTAACAAGCAATGGAGAGGTTGTGGAGAAAAAGGAGTCCTCATTCCCTGCTGGTGCGAATATAAACTGGTACAGCCACCCATATGGAAAACAGTATGGCGGTTCCTCAAAAAATTAAGAATAGAGTTACCATATAACCCAGCAACCCCTCTAATGGATATATACCTCAAAATTTTGAAAACATTTATTTGTGAAGATATATGCACCCCTATCTATGTTCATTGCAGCATTATTCATGGTGGCCAACACATGGAAACACCCAAAGTGTCCTTTGATAGAGGATTGGATAAAAGAGATGTGGTACATATATATAAGGGAATACTACTCAGGCATAAGAAAAGATGAAATACTGCCATTTGTGACAACATGGATGAATCTTGAAAATATTATGCTAAGTGAAATAAGTCAGTCAGAAAAAGCTAAGAACCATATGATTTCACTCATATGTGGGATATAAAACAAACTCATAGTCATAGACAGACATTTTGGTGGTTACCAGTGGGAAGGGAGGTGGGGAGTAGTAAAGGAAAGGGGACCAAATATATGGTAACAGAAAACTATTTGACTTTGGGAGGTAGGCACACAATGCAATATACAGGTCATGTATCATAAAATGTACACTAATAATCATATGTACAATAATAATCATATTAACCAATGTCACCCCAATGAATTTAATAAAAAATTATAAGCCGCTAAATCCATCAAACAAAGACATTTCAAATGTGTAGCTGAAAGTGCTTATAAATCAGCGAAATGATTTGGACATTTGAAAAAAAAGAATCATCATATACAAGGGAACTTCATTAAACTTAACAGATGACTTCTCATTAGAAACAACAGAATCCAGAAGGTAACAAGACAACTAATTGAAAGTAGTTAAAGTAAAAAATTGTAAACCAAGAATCCTATATCAAGCAAAGCTATTTTTCAAAATTGATGATGAAATAAAGACATTTTCAGATAAATAAAAACTGAGAGAATTCTTTGCTAGCGGACCTGCCTTATAAGATATACTAAAGGAAGTCCTTTGGGCTAAAAGCAAGTGTTCCAAGACACTAATTAAAATCAACATGAAAATAGAAAACTGTTAAGGGAAATGATTAATCACGAAAGACAGAATAAATAGAATGGGACATTAGCAGGATGGCAGACTGGGAAGTACTAGGTCCTTGTTTCACCTCAGAAACACTAAATAAAGCAGTAGAAACTGACTAAAATAACCTTATAGTAGCTCTGGTAATCAGTCAAAGATTTATAGCAACCAACTGAAAGCCCAGTCAAGGAAAAAGCTTAAATCTGGTAAGAATCTTTTTATTTAATTCTTTGTCCCAAACATTGGGTTTCTTTTAAAAAAAAAAATGTTTTTAGTGATTTGAGAGAGAGGAAGGGAGACGGAGAGAGAGATAAAAATATAGAGTGGTTGCAATGAATGGAAGCAGTGACTTCTTGGTTCATTGGTTGCTGCTCAACCACTGAGCATACCAGCTGGGTTTCTTAAGAAGGGATTAAAATGCTAATGAGTGTGAAGTTTTTTTTCAAATAAATATTTGACTACATATTCTGGAAATATTTGACTACATTTCCTTGTAAAATCTGCTTGATATGGACAAAGTAAATTATGTACCAATGGCTGATAATCAGAGCTCTCCACCTGCATTTTCTGTACAGTCCTCAGCATAACTCCAGTAATATTGCCTCTCCTTGCATTTTAGACTGGTAGTATTGCCTTTTTTTTCATTCACTATTCCCCCATTGAACCCCACAAAGTTGTTAAACTAAAACCACAGGTATCCTGATGTTATGAGTTATTTGGTGTCAGATTGATAATTTTTAGAAAAAAAGATCTAACATTGCAAGTGAAAAATAATAAAAAAGAAGGAAGAGAGATAGGAAGACGTCACTGCTATGAAATCAAACAAGGGAAGGTTGTCCTGAGCATGGGACAGAGCCATCAATATCTGACTCATATATTCATCCATCCATCCATCCATCCATCCTTATATTTACATACATTTTCTCAGTACCTATTATGTATCAAACATTGCACTAGGTCCTAAGAACACATAAATGGAGACTATTTGTGCATATATGAATTCCCCTTTTTTTATTAAAAAAAAGTGAGGAAGAAGAGAGGCATGTAAGGGATTACAGAAGCATGATTGAAATATTGGGGAACAATTTAAGGCTAGAGGGCTCTTTTCTTGAAACCTGTTAGGAAAGACAGAACTTTCCTGGTGACTTTCTAGGAAAAGGTCATGCAGTTCAATTTTAACTAAATCTTGACAAAGTTTATGACATGCTGAAACAATGTCTGAGCTCTGCTTTTATAAATTTACTGTCTGTTGTCGATCACAACAGTTATTCAACAACAAAACCCATATATTATGCTGAAATTTAAAGTGGGGACACAACTTTATTTACTTAATCTTTTTACTCAAATTTCTATTTGAATAGATAAGTATATTCAGCTGCTTCATTTATTTGTGTTTCTTTGAGGGAGGCTGTTTCTACTTCACTTATTGGATAAAATGGATTGTTTAAAAGCCATGGTTAGAATGATTGACATTCAAACATTTGGAAAGTCCAATGTATTTTACATGTGATGATGTTGTCTTTTGACATATTTGGTAAAGCTTTGCATATGAAGAGAATTGTTAAGAAACTTTATCAAATACTTAGAAATAAAGCAAAGGAAAGGAGCAGAATGTCCTTCCTATATCATATGCAGGTAATATTTTTCAGGCTTACCCAAGGATTATTTCTGTTTATGTAGTTTGACTTACTGCTTACTAATGATTCAAGGTCACAGAGTTTGTAGTTATATGTTAACACAGCAATTTTTGTCTGATAGGTATATAAGTAATTTCTCTTCAATAGAAAATAAACCATCAGAGTTTATTTTTATAATCTTGAAAGGACTTTGGCAGCCTTTTTTTTTAATATCCTCACCTGAGGCTATGTCTTAAAATACTGATACTTTATGAATGTTCTTAGATTTTTTTCATGCCAACATTGGTGGGACACTAATTTTGTTTCTGTTATTAAAAAGGGTGAAAATGATATTGCCTTAAAATATAATACATTGGTCTTAGAAATTACAAGTTATCTAGCTAATGTGATAACCCATGGTTTTGTTCATAATAATAGGGTGATATCAACTCTCTTATAACTGAAGCTAGAACATTGGTACTTAGTATGCATCTTGAGCTATTCTATTTTTTGAGATAAACCACTTTTTAAATTAAAAAGTGTTAATGGACTGAGAGATAAAAGCCCGACAATACAAATAACTTCTTCCTGTTAAATTTTACCTATTTGGCAAGAGAAGTAGACACTTTCATTTATAAAACAGGAAAGAAATCCAAGCTGAAAAGAAAAACCACTGCCATTTACTCAGTCTTTATGAAGTTGAGCAGAAAATATGGTATCACAGTATATAAATATGATACTATGTCTTCTCCAATTCTATTATGCAAAAGCATAGTCATTACAATTTGTAGAAGCCGAATTAAGCATGCCCTCAAAGCAAAAAGTCCTGTAAGTGATCACGATACCCATTCATATAACCACAGTGTCTGTCATTAGAATGGGACTTACTGATAGTATGCTTTTTAAGATTGTAGCATTTAATTAAAACTACCAATAAAATCACAGGAGACAGCAGCATTTCCCATATAATTGAAATGGTTGCAGTCATTTGTTTTCTTCCATTCTCCCATTTAAAAATAGTCCATTGTAGTTTAGGAAATAGCCCTGTCAAAAAAAAAGATGACAGCACAGATATGTTTTAAGGTAAGTAACCCTCGGTAATACCTCCTTATTTTAAAACATTTAGATTTTACCAACAGTATACATTTGTACCCAGATAGTACTCCATGCTCACAGGAAATTTTCCTATACTTTCTAATTGATTAAATTCTACCATTTGGTTTTGACTTCATCACGTTATAGCCTGGTGAGAAACCTACATTGATTCAGCAGCAAGATAATAAAGTCTCTTCCCTCCTACTACCATTTATATATTTTAACTATGATATTTTGAATTTACCTTTGAAATAACAGTTTTCAGTCTTTTCCACCCATCTCTTTTTAAACAGTGTGCTATTTCAAATTTCTTTCTACAATTGATACCACTGCAATAATCTGGTTATTATTTAATAGGAAAGAAATTAAGGGAAGATTAGCTAATATAGGCATGCCATTTATACAGCTTTGCTGAGTTAACACTCTCCAAGTCTGTTCCCCACTGACTGAAGGGGGAATGAACTGGACAAAGGCAGTTTGGATGCATGCCAAGTAAGGTCTGAGTGACTGGGAAGGTGCCTAACTGACTGTCAGTTACACCTGGGAGTGAGTTAGTGGCCAGAACAGGTGTGGCCACTGCTGGGGTGTGAAATCTGAGTATTTAAACTTCTAAACCAGCGGTTCTCAACCTTTGGGTCGCGACCGCTTTGGGGGTTGAACGACCCTTTCACAGGGGTCGCCTAAGATCATCGAAAAACACATATATAATTACATATTGTTTTTGTGATTAATCACCATGCTTTAATTATGTTCAATTTGTAACAATGAAATTGGGGGTCACCACAACATGAGGAACTGTATTAAAGGGTCGCAGCATTAGGAAGGTTGAGAACCCCTGAGAGAGTTTTTCCCGTTGCCTCTCTTGGCTCTTGCCTCTTGCCTCTTGCCTCTCCTGCTTGGCTTCACTCCTATGACTTCTGTTGCAGGGAGTGGACTCCCTTTCATTTGTCCATGTGGCCCACAGCCAATAGGGATCCACCAGCCCCAGCCCCAGACTGGACCCACTGCAATATGGAACAGAAGCTCTGGACACTGGCCTTCCTTTTGTCTCTCCTGGAATGCCAACTGCACCTTTTTCAGGACTGGGTTGAGGGGCATGAGACTTTGTAACCTGAGGAATATAACTCCATGCAAATAAAGTCTTCTACCACACTTTCTTCTCCCATGGAGGCTTCTGAAAATGTTCATTTCAGTGGTACCCCAAGAACCCCATTCCCACAAGCAATAGAGGAATTTGATTCTCTGGTAACACAACCAGTAAGAAAAAATTCATTTTGAACACTCCAATAAAAATTGATATTTCCCAGAAAGGCTGCCTTACCCTGTAGTACCACCCTAATGGCACAACATTGGAGCCATTCAACTTATAATTTTTCCTCAAACCCCACATCAAGATTTTCTACCTGCTTGAATAAAACTATGTGATGAACATTTACCCAGCTGTAGTTGTCATTGTAGATATGATACCTATGAATAGAAAACATTATTCATTCATTAAATCATTCCTTTTACTTCATTATCATCCCATACATATGCCATCAGACTGGATAGGATTTTTAAAGGCATTCAAAATGCTAATGATAGTTTTTCTAACAGCACTTTGAGTATGTTAAATAGCTTGCAGTTTGCATCCCATCAAAAAAGCAAAGCAACAAAAAGTACCACATTGAAAAAATCTTTTTCAGTTCCATTATTAAAAATATGTTCATTCTAAGATATACAAGTGTCACAAATTCAGGAAGAGAAAACTGGTCTGACTTAAGGAGAAAATATCATCTATATAATAAAGAGCCAGGGTCATAACTACCGAAGGCCTGACCAGACAGGAAGTCAGTGCTGGGTTGCTGTGGTGACCCAGCACTGACTGGGGCTGCTGCAGGTGCCCTGACCCAGCAATGACTGCCTAGGGGGCTGCGGATCAGGCTCGGAGAGAGGCCTGCAGAGAGAGAGAGAGAGGGTCTGATCCATAGCCTCTGTGGCAGCCGTTGATCAGAACTTGCCTCTCTTTCTCTCCCAGCCTGGCCAACAGCCAGGCCTCCATTTCTCTTCAGGTCTCCACCACGGCTGCTGATCAGCCCTGCCTTTCTGATCAGGCCCTGTTGATAGGCCCAGAGATGCTGACTGGTATAGAACCTGACCAATCAGAATCAAATCTGGGTGAATATAAGGAGCCAATGGCTGCCTAGGATGCGGAGCTTTTGACGCTGACTGGCATAATAACTGACCAATCAGAACCAAATCTGGGTCTACTGTGAGGAGCCTATTGCTGCCTAGGATGAGGAGCTTTTGATGCTGACTGGCATAGAAACTGACCAATCAGAACCAAATTGGTTGGCAGAGTAGGGCAGTTGGGGGTGAGATTAGGCCGGGAGGGGAGGGCAGTTGGGGGCAACCAGGCTAGCAGGGTGTGTAGTTTGGGGTGAGATCAAGATGGCAGGGGAGGGCAGTTGGGGGTAAGATCAGGCTTGCAAGGGTGGGCAGTTAGGGGGTGATCAGGCAGGCAGGCAGAGAGGTTAGGGGCAGTCAGGCAGGCAGGCAGAGGAAGTTAGGGGTGATCAGGTAGTCAGGAAGAGGGGCTATCGACAATCAGGCAGGTAGGCAGGTGAGGCCCACAGAGATCGGGCCTAAACCGGCAGTCAGACATCCCCCGAGGGGTCCCCAATTGGAGTGGGTGCAGGATGGGCTGAGGGAACCCCCCCACTCCATGCACGAATTTCATGCACCGGGCCTCTAGTCTATAATAATAAAAGGGTGATGACCTTCCAGACGAAGCTGGAGCTGCAAGGGAAGCCTGGGTCCTGGGTGCCAGAAGGAAGTCCAGGTCCTGGGTGCCAGAGGGAAGCCGGTACAGGCAGCTGGGGGAAGGAAGGCCTACTCTTACATGGATTTTGTGCATCGGGCCTCTAGTTCACAATAAAACTTTAACTCTGCAAAAGTAATCTTTAAAAGACTTTTGAAAATATACCCAGTGTATTCAATTTCCTGAATCTCCAATTCCCAAATAACAAAATGTGTTCTAATATAACATAAAAGCATCAGAGTATAGCTGATATTTCTTGATAAATCAATGCATTAAATCTCAACATAGCTTTTTCTACCTGGAAATCAATAGCCTTATCCTGAATAAATCTATCTGCAATTCCTTGCCCCACCGCCCCCCCCCCCAAAAAAAACCCCACATTATATGTGAAAAAAGAAACAATGATAATTATCTTTAGGGATAATTCTTGTTAGAATATTTTTAGGATGCAGTATAATCTGATATCTGTGATTGTAGACTTTAAGTAATTTAATAATTTGCTTTTTATTTTTTTTACATGGGTGGGTAGGTTTTTGAAATGTCACTATTAACATTTTGTTTGTATTTCAGTTCCTTAAGAGGATTAAGACAATACAATTTTTTTATAGAAAATGCTGTCACAATTGCCAATTTTCAGTCTCATATAATTTAAAAAATAAAGTGCCTTTAAATGTTATCCAATCTTATATAATAAAAGGCTAATATGCAAATTGACCAAACAGTGGAATGACCGGTTGCTATGACATGCACTGACCACCAGGGGACAGATGCTCAACGCAGGAGCTGCCTCCTGGTGGTCAGCGTGCCCTCACATGGGGAGCAGTGCTCAGCCAGAAGTGTGGGGAGTGGGCCTACGCTCTCAGTTGGACATCCCCAGAGGGCTCCCAGACTGGGAGAGGGCATAGGCCGGGCTGAGGGACCCCCCCACCCCTGAGTGCACAAATTCTGTGCACTGGGCCTCTAGTATATTTATATTTACTGTCCCTTTGTTGTTGTTATTTCTCTCCTTTAGGCGATTTGCTCAACATTTATTTTTGTTATTGATAGTTAGAAATTTATTGTTAAGCTGTAAACTTGTTTCATATTAAACTTTAATGTTGCATATTAAACTTTAAGTTTTTATCAAATTTGGAAAACTGTATTGTGTGTTTCCTATATGAGTTATAAAATTGAAGTATGGTAGCAATCATCTCATTTAAAAACTGTAGTTTAACTTTAACCCTGCTGCTTGGCTTCTGTACTTATTTGCTTTGTTTAACAATAGAAAAGTTATTTTGATTTTCTGAATTGTATAAATCATACCATTCGATTGAATGCCTTATTGACTGTGATGTGAATATCCCATTGATTGTGATCTTACTGGTTTTAGAAAGCAAATTCCTCTGTACCCTGGAACCAGGACAGCACAATTATCCCAAGACCTGAGGGTTCCAGATAATGTTTCCCTGTCAACTCAGTGGTCCCAAGACCAGGAGAGCACAATTACTCTAAATTGCCTCGATGGCTCTAGTCTAGATAATGAGTTCCTGGCAACTCAGTGGTCTCAAGACCCGAGGGCTCTAGATAATGAGTTCCTGGCAACTCAGTGGTCTCAAGACCCAAGGGCTCTAGATAATGTGTTTCTGTCAACTCAGTGATCCGGCCCAAAACTACAATTAACATGCTTAATTCTGCTTCTGTAAACTGCTTTTTTGTGAACCAGGTTCCTCATTCCAAACCCTGGGATGTAATCAATACCTTTGTGATTTTTGCCTATATAAACCTGGTGTTGCAGCCATCTTATCACTATGAGATTTGGGGAATGGCCCCTCATAGTCCTGGATTGCAATAAATGTGACTCTTTAATTTGACTTCTTGAGGCATCCTTCTGTGATTTGTGAGGTACATTACAACAAAATAAAAAAGAACTTTCTGCATACTACTTTCTGTTTTGCCTCAATGATCTATAGCAATGATTTTCAACCAATGTGCCCCAAGAATTTTTAAAACATGCAATATCTGACTATTAAGTCGTGGGCACGGACCTCTTTTTCCCTTAGATTGGCAAATCAATAAATGACAACAGCCAACACAACAATAGCCAGCCAGTGTGAATGTCCTGTCTTGAACCACAAGTATATAGGTCATATAATAGAGCTGCATCTTATTGGTCACATCACATAATAAGGTTGTGTCTTATTCATTAATTCTTAGTACCAGAAATCCTTATACAAGGTGTCCCCCCAAAACGTATACACACTGCAATGGCGGATAGCTCAATTTTGAAAATGAAGTGTATTTTCATGAACACTATCTTTATAATTACTCAAGGTGTATGTATATATTTTGGGGGGGACACCCAATATACAAGTATAGGTACCTGATTTCTTAACAAGTCACCTTGGAGAAAAAAGGATAGGTAATTACTATTATTATGGTGTGGTTTTTTTTGTAAATCTATTAAAAGCATATCTATTTTTTATGTCAGATTGACAAAAAATATATTTGTTAGTGTGCTGCAGAAATTTAGTAATTAGTTCATGTGTACAATGAGATGAAAAGGGTTGAAAGTTGTTGATCTATATACTTCTATGCTGGGAGAAATCATCTCTGTTCCTGTACCTTCATGTGATGATGGTTGGGTGGCAGGATAAGTAAGATTCATGGAAGCCTTCCTACACTGGGACAGCTAGTGTTAACATAAGAAACATTCAAACCTGTAAAGAATTTTTGTGAGTTTATTTGTAGACAATTGTCAGGAAGCAGAATCTCAACAAATTAAGATAATGTTCCAAAGAGTGGCAGTTTTTCACCTATTTTTATATATTACAATCAAAGAAGGAGATGTAAGTGGGTCACATGAAATCTATTGGTGATACAGCTTGGCACTAAGTCCATGGTGGAGCCGATGGAGTCCTGTCTCAGGTGCTTGGGTTCTGGGTGTCTCCCCAACATGCCGGGCAGGGGACCCCTTTTATGAGCAGGAGGAGAGCCCCATTTGCATGGAGTCTGCATATAAGGTGCAGCTGGGACCCTGGGCTGCATGCCTGACCTTGTCATCCTAGGGGCGACCCCAGATGGGAAAGGACTCAAGGATGCTGGCCTTAAGGGTTCCTTCCTGACCCTCCTCCCTCCCTCCTTTCCTGAGACCCTTCACCCTGACCCCATTCCTTTGGAGGAAGCTTCCAGGATTGAGAGTCCTCCTTCCTTAGGGTTTTGATGAGGACCCAGGGGTGCTGCTCCAGAGGCGCGTGGATGTGGCTTCCTCTCGTTCTCCTTCATCCGCCATGGGCTATGTTGCCTTTCTGGGGTTTGGGAATAAGAATATGCATTGATTGATGCTTTTATTTTGAATCAGAAAAAAAAAAGAAATCTATTGGTGATAAATTAGGGAGGCAGGAGAAAGCAAAGTGGGGGAGACCTCTGGGTTTGGATAAAAGATAAAATGACACAGGCTTCTTTTACATAGGTGGGTACAGGATAGTTAGTCAACAATTAACAAGATAACAATAACAAAGAGGGAATTTGTGGTCTGTGCCCTGAAGCCATTTCTTGTGCCCTGAGGGTTTTGGAAAAAGGGAAGTTACAGTTACCCTGACATCCCACAGGTATGTTAACTTAGATGCAAAAAGACAATAGGCTCAGTAAAGATCAAAAATTGATCTTTGTCAGGGAAGATAGTGGCCTAGGGCATGACTACCCACTATTGAAGCAGGAATTTGGGGGGAACATAGGCAGGCTTAGGGATTTTTTAGAATTGGGGTCCATGGAAAAGCGCAGGGCTGCAGACTGGGAGAAGGTACATTTCCATAACACAAGGAAGCCAGGTGCACCTACATCTCCATAAGACAAGGGAGCAGGGACAGTTGCATTTCCATAAGACAAGAGAACTGGAAGTAGCCAAGAAAAGTTTGTATTTACAAAATAAAGAAGGAGGAAGAAATCCCAGAAAGAATAGAACAGTGAGGGAGGAAAGCCTCATATGTCCCATCTGAGGTTTGACCTTTGAGCTCAGGGGTTGCTATAGTGACCAACTGGGAGGGGAATATTGACAAATCAGAGGGGATATCAGGACACAGGAACTGCAGCCTTTATAAACCATAGGGAAAAGGAACTCAGTGGGACCTTTTTCCCCCTCTCTACTTGGGAGTCAGTTCTGTGGGACTCTTTCCCTCTCCCCATTGGGGAGTCTGTACTTGTTCTTCTATAAATTTCCAACTTTGCTATACCACTTTCTGTCCGTGGATTCATTCTTCTATTCTGGTGAACAAAGAATCCGGGTTCCAGTCCAAAAATTCGGTATCACTATAAACTGCTTGTTAATTAAAAGGTTTTAATTTCAGACCATCCTTTGTGGTTACTTTAGGTCTCTGAGTTTGCAAGGCCGCCAAGCAGTGTTGTGCCCAGATTTCATGATTCCCAAGAACCCACAGGGAGCCAGCGAGTCCGATGCAAAAGCAAAGAGTCATTCATTTCAAACCTAGGTTTGGCTCCCCTGCCACACTCACCGATGCAACGGTAAGCTCCAGTGGCCGAGAGAGAGTAAACTCTGTGTGGAGAGAGGTTTTATAGGGGTTTGGGGTAAGGGGAGGAGAAAAGACTGTGGGCCCTGCCGATTGGCCAGGCGCGAGTCGGTGTCTCATTACACAGGATGTGGTCATAGTGATGGCGTGCACTTCCCTTGACTATCTTCCGGGAAGAAGCTTGCTGAGCACATGGCCAAGTTAAGATGAAGGGCATAGCCCTTACCCTGGGGCAAGGTGGAGGGCGTAGCTCTTACCCTGGGGTAAGGTGGAGGGCGTAGCCCTTACCCTGGGGCAAGGTGGAGGGCGTAGTCCTCGCCCTTTCAGCAGACCTTCGCTGAGTTAGTCAGGTTAGCTTGTGGCCCCTTTTTGTCCACACTAGCAATAACTTTTCATCAGAATAATTGGCAAATACACAAACACATCCCACTAAAGCCAAACTAAATGTGTCACTTTATGTGCTACCTCTACTAAGCTGGATCCTAAAATTACCTGGAACTACTCCAATATGAATGGAAGTATGACAAATGGGAATTCAAAGTAACAGTGGTCATAACTGTGGTTAAATTGCCGTCTTTTGATGGTTTCATTTATTAACTTTGCTTTTCAAAAGCTAAGAGTGTCCAATACCTTCTCTTGATTCCAAGTTAAGTTTTGTTTGATAAAGATATACCTTTTTATAGGTCAGTGAGTGCTCCAGATTTGGATTTCCTTTGGTTGGAAGGAAGATTAATCAGACACTGGTTTCTAGTCTGTGCTCTTCTGCTCATCTCCATCCTACATTTTCAAAACGGATGGGTGATTACTCGAACAATATTCCCCACTTAGGCTTTACTAGGGTGTCACTCTTGAAGGGGTTCAGAACAGCCCCTCCCTCCCCCCCCCCAAGATGTGCCACTTTGGCATGTGGATCATTATGGGCTGAAGGCAGTTGAAAAACTTTTACCTCTCCCTTAGAGTTTTAAAGTAAGGGCCTTGTCCATATTATGAGTTATTACCAGAGATAACTTTTTATGACCTATCATAGGGCAAACATCTAATTACTAATCATCTGTTCTTCTGATACCCCTGTGAATGACCTTCCTCCCCTTTGTATCCCCATGGTATCTTACCGCACTCTTAGTCCAGAATGTTATTTATATCTCATTTTCTCTTTCTATCTCTGAAACTCTCATGTATGTGGGGGTTCTTGTTCTTTTATGTATGTGGAGTTCCCATGCATATGTATGTAAGTACATTTGGTTATTTTTCTCTTGTTAATCTGTCTCAGGTAGTTTCCATTATTAGATGAACTTGGGCCGGGGGTGAGGGGGGAATAGATGAAGGTTTCTTCCTCCCCCACTTTTTCAATTTATGATTTATTACCACATATTGAGTGGCACCTCACCTTATGAAAATTACCTTTTAACTTTGGGACAAACCACTCAGTATATGGAGCCAGTGGGGGCAGCCTTTACTAGGCAAAGGTAAGCAAAGTACCATCAATAGCGAAAAGGTATGAGCTTCAAATGATTGCATAATTGGATAACTTAGGTAGCATAGGGCTTGAAAAACTTATACTTAAAGTTAACATTTTATTTTGCTTTAGAATTACTTATCAGTAGTATCTAAGAGAGAGTTACGGCAGTGTTTTTTAATCAACCATAAATATTAAATTGGGTCTATTCCTACCTCTCCCATAAAAGTACTATAACTCCTAATTAAATTTTAAAATGAGTGCAATGACAAAGATTCTCTCATTGATGAAATTCTACTCAGGCTCCTCTGAGATCTTTTTCCACTCGGGTTCAACTTTTAGACTTCTATGTCAGTGCACTGTCCAGTTTTCGCTAGAACCCTGCTAATCAGTTTAACCTGAATCATCCATCTTCCATATTTGATTAGCCTGATAGCTAATTGACTTCCTTAACCTCCACCATCCCCAGGTGATATCTAATCACACCGTCCTGCCTTCAGCAAGAATTCTGTTTGATTGCTGTAACCAGAATCCTTCTTACCCCATGATGTTTCCTTTCAGTAATTTTCTATCTACTGACCACTTCCACTTGGCTATAAATTCCCACTTTTCCTTGTTGTGTTAGGAGGTGAGCCCAATCCCTCTCTCACACTAGAACAGTGCTGGCGAACCTTTTGAGCTCGGCGTGTCAGCATTTTGAAAAACCCTAACTTAACTCTGGTGCCGTGTCACATATAGAAATTTTTTGATATTTGCAACCATAGTAAAACAAAGACTTATATTTTTGATATTTATTTTATATATTTAAATGCCATTTAACAAAGAAAAATCAACCAAGAAAATGAGTTCGCTTGTCACCTCTGGCACGCGTGTCATAGGTTCGCCATCACTGCACTAGAAGATACCATTTCAATGGCCACTATATCTACATAACAATAATTCCACTCTTAAATAAATCTTCCTTACTATCTTTCACATGTGTCATGAGTAATTTTGCCTTTAACACAAGTACAATAAAAGAGCAATGAGATTTTGTAGGCCTTTGGAAGAAAAAAAAGTACAGATATCACAAGGGATCTAAAACAATTTTCCCAAAGAAGACAAATACTACTTCTCTAAGACTTTTTGCTTCTATAATAAAGCATCCATTTTCTATTCCAGACTTTTATCTGCACACTGAAGGGATTCCCCAAATCACTGTTCTCTGTAATGTCATTGGAGACTAGCCTTTGCCCCTAAATTTCTGCCAGGTTTGAAATAGCTTGAATCAAACTTGATTCAAAGAACCTAGTGTAAAGATGTTGAATCAGAGATTTTGAGCTAAAATCCAGATTAAACATTGTAGAACTAGGAATATGGTTGCATTTTCTAGCATACATGTACCAGGGTATTTTTTTAAGCATGGGCATCCTCCTCATAATTATTAAATTTAAGAGCAAATTAAGTAATAACCAAATTGCTGGCAGCAATGTTTCCCATAAAATTTTTAGGACATTTATTTTTGTGTGTTTCAAAGACTGTATTTGTTTTAAAATGACCACTAAGGATTCCTGGTCCAGAATTTTTCTAAGATGGTCTGATTCAATTTGTATGAAAACAGAGCAAGCATTCCGTGAATCATAGTATATATAGTTATAGCCATTATGTTACTTCAAATGTGGTAACTTCCAGTGCATAATGTAACATTCGGCTATTAGAATAAAATGAAATGGCATTTTTTTTAAAATTCTAGACAAGGTATTGCAAATTAAAACATTTAATGTGATTTCTGGTCTACTTTTCCAGATTACAAAAGTGCTATACACTGATTATAAAAATTTAACTTAAAACAATGGAGTAATCAATAATAAGGCAAAAAAATCAAAGTGACTGTAATTTTCACCTCAAATAACTGCTTAAAATAGTATTTCAAACTCTGGCTAGCAGATGTAAGTGGAGAGAACTCAGGTAGATAATTTTTTTTTAATTAAAACTTTCTTGGTTAGATTAACTTTAAAACAAATATAACATAGGGAAACAAAAGTTTCATGAACAGATAAAAATAAAAATTTGTTATTTGGTTAGCACATTAAAATATATTCCATTATTTGAGGAATTTATATTTTAGACAATGTTCTTTGTGTTCTGAGTATATCAATATTGAGAAATTATTTACCATAGCATTCTCTTTAAGCACTAAAATTTTGCATAAGACAACACCTATAGTATACTTTTGTCGTAATGATTAATAACAATATGGGGACTTTCTAAGGGACATTTCAATAATATATAACCATAGAATTAAGCAAAATGTTTAAATCTTGAGAATCATGGTGATTTATTTATAGCTGTTTTGCAGCTGGCCTCACCTTTCTCTGTCTCTATTTTCTAAATTAAGCATGTCAAACTCACAGTCCACAGGCCGTATGCGGCCCACAACAAATATTTTTGTGGCCCAATCAATATAATGGTATGTAAGAAACACTTTAATAAAAATTTAGTAGCTTGCCCTAACCAGTTTGGTTCAGTGGATAGAGCGTCAGCCTGTGGACTGAAAGGTCCCAGGTTCGATTCCGGTCAAGGGCATGTACCTTGGTTGCAGGTACATCCCCAGTAGGAGGTGTGCAGGAGGCAGCTGATCGATGTTTCTCTCTCATCGATGTTTTCTAACTCTCTATCCCTCTCCCTTCCTCTCTTTAAAAAAATCAATAAAATATATTTTTTAAAAATTTGTGTAACTTAATTTTTACAATATTCTGGTATACATGATTTATACTAATAAAATGGTAATATGCTAATTAGACCAGATAGGCTGGACATCTTCCAGATGTCCTTTCAGAAAAAGCCATGGTGGCGGGGGCCAAGGCACAGTCAGTTAGGGGTGATCAGGCCTGCAGGGGAGAGCACTTAGAGGCAATCAGGCCGGCAGGGGAGAGCAGTTAGGCTCAATCAGGCCAGCAGGAGACAGTAGTTAGGGGCAATCAGGCCAGCAGGGGAGAGCAGTTAGGGGCGATTAGGCAAGCAGACAGAGGTGGTTAGGGGTTATCTGGCAGGCAAGCAGAGGCAGTTAGGGGCTATCAGGCAGGCAGGCAGGCAAAGAGGTTAGGGGCAATCAGGCCAGCAGGGGAGCAGTTAAAAGTGAGCGGTTAGGAGCCAGCGATTCCAATTGTGAGAGGGATGTCTGACTGCCAATTTAGGCCCGATCCCTGGAGAGGGTGCAGGCTGAGCTGAGGGACCACCCCCCAATGCAGAAATTATGTGCACTGGGCCTCCAGTTATTAATAACGAACTACAACGTTTGCTAATGACTGATTACTATAATCATGTTGTATTCATTTCCCTTATGTGCCTTCCATGCAGGTGCACCATTTCTCTCCACTAATACTAGCAGTGAATATTTTAGCAGCCAATTGCCATGTCATTAGTCTTGGACTGACTTGTTTGGCGTGTGCTACAGGAAATATTTCACTATTGGAGAACAACAAAAATTGGTTTATTTGCATTACGCTTATTAATTTGTGCAGTTATTCAGTGTCTGGTAAGTTAATGTTCAAGAAAAAATATTAATTTTTATTAAAATGTTCTATTATTTTATGTTAACTATTACTTATTTCAGCCCTTTGTATTCAGCATGTCTCTATCAAAATAAACCTACATTTCTATGAATACTGTAGCTTTTTTTTTTGCGGCCCACATAAACTTAAACCTTGTTTATTTGGCCCATGTTAGCCATTGAGTTTGACATGCTTGTTCTAAATGATAAAAATGTTATCTGCCATGGCCAATTTATAAGAGAGTTAAAATTGCAAGTGAATAATAATGTTAAGGGAAAAAAAAACCACAGCCTGAACAACTTTAAGTCCTCTTTTCATTTTAATTGTGATATTGGTGATGTTACTTTAGTTACCTGGAGCAAGCTTTCTAATTGCTAATCTCATTATGCACATCTAGAGAGTTATGGCAAATGTCCTTAGAGTACAATTACCCAGTAAACAAGAACAAGTACTATTCTCAACATGCAAACCGTTATAAGATATATAACCAGAACAAGGTCTCAAGGAGACAGCAGACTTTGAGTTGGGTTTATGTAAGTTAGGCAGTGTAACCTGATTAGAATGTGAATCAGTACTGAAGTCAGAGAAGGGGAAGAGGGCAATCTGAATAAAGGTTGAATAAAGGTAGGATGTAAACTAATTCAGGTGAGAAAATGTCAAAGAAAGAATCCCTTACATTGGCAGTTTAGTGAAAAAGCAGAGACTTGCTTGAAAGAACAAATTGCTGCTGGCAATTCCCAAACTCATCAATAATTATTGGAGAGTCATGGACTCTAAGAAACCTGCATTTCCCCCCAGATTTAAAGTAGAAAATGGATTCAAGATTATTTCCTGGCTCAATGATATTAAGGCCACTATATTTATGTAGCAAATATTTAAATAGCAATTGCCTAGTGAAAATTCTACTGGACGTCTCACGGACTTCTCAAAATTTAAGGTCTGAAACAGAACCTTTCATTTATTTTTCTTTCCAGAGCACATTTACTGTTCCTTAATACCCACCCAGAAGATTCTCTTCAAGTTTTTAAGCTCCATCATATCCCATATCACTGCCCGAATATAGATTGGTAGATGTGGGCTTGCTGAACAAAGTGTTTAAAGAGTGTTGTAGCTATAAGCTTCATTGCTTATGAAAGTGCAGATTATCCCATGTAAGACTTCTCCCATCCCACCTCCAGCCCTTACTCCCAGTACATGATACTACTCTTTCCATCCCAGTTTTGAAAGCTTCCATTTCCTTGTAAACACATTCCTTCCACAGTACCCCATCCCTTAAATAGTTCTACCTCCATTTATATGCTCAGGCAAAATATGAGGACTTCTTTCCTTCAACAGCACCTATTGCTTCTACTTCTGAGAGGAATCTTGAATATGACCACATATCTCTATATTTACCTACTATCAAAGCCATAGCCTAAGCAACATCTTTCACCTTGACTATTGTGACGTCTTCTTTAGAAGTCTGCCAATTTCTACTATGGATCTCTTTCAATACATTCTTCACAAAGCAGGAAGAATTATATACATTCAAAATTGCTGTTAGTAAATATTGAGCAAATGAAAAATTACAAATATATGTAAATTATGAATAATCATGCTATGATTATCTCCTATGTACACACTACACATATTAAGAATAAGAACATTGCCTCTGTAGTTTCTGCTCTGATCCTACGTCTTTTCCTCCTAACTCTGAGTTAATTTACTACCCTGATTTTTGTGTTTATCATTTCCTCTCATTTATTTAAAATTTCACATGTTTGTATCCCTATAAAATACATTGTTTAGTTTATATGTTTTTCTGCTTTCTAGACATAGAATAATCACACACTATACTTTCTTCTACAACTTCCATTTTCTACTCACCTGATAATTGTCCATGTTGTGTGTAAATCACGCATTTTAATTGTAGCAAAATATTCATACATAGTGTGAATATATCATAATACATTTGCTCGTCCTACTGTTGATAAATACTTGGGTTGTAATTATTTTTCTTTTTTGTATTTTATTTTGAAATGTTTTTATTTTGTAATTAAAGTTTACATTCAATATTATATTGTATTAGTTTCAGATGTACAGCATGGTGGTTAGACAATCATATATTTTACAAAGTGGTTCACCTGATACATCCAGTACCCACCTGGCCCCATACATAGTCATTATAATATTATTGACTATATTCCTTATGCTGTATTTCACATCCCTGTGACTATTTTGCAACTACCAATTTGTATTCCTTAATCCTCTCACCTTTTTCATCCAGTCCTCACATCCTCCTCTCTGGCAACCACCAGTCTGCTATCTGTCTCTAAGAGTCTGTTTCAATTTTGCTAGTTCATTTACTTTGTTCTTTAGTCAATATATAAGTGAAATCATATGGTATTTGTCTTTCTCTGACTAACTTATTCACTTAGCATAATAAACTCTAGGTCTATCCATGCTGTTGCAAATGGTAAGGTTTAGTTCTTTTTTATGGCTAAGTAATATTCCATTGTATATATTAACCACTACTTATTTATGTATGTATGTATGTATGTCTGTATTTATACTGTTGGCAGTATCATAGTATGTTCCCTTTTTTCCCATTTACCCCCTCCATCCTGAATCTGCCCCCTCCCTGGCCTTCACCACACTACTGTCTGTATCCATGGGTAATTCATGTGTGCATATACATTCTTTTTTCTTTCTTTCTTTCTTTTTTTTTATTAGTTAAGGTATTACAAATGTGTCCTCATCCCACCCACTAACCCCCAACCTCCACCCCCTGCCCCGCACACTCATGCTCCCATCCCCCTGATGTCCATGTCCATTGGTTTGGCTTAAATACACTTATACAAGTCCTTCGGTTGATCTCTTCCTCTTACCGCCACCCTCCCCTACTTTCCTTCTGGGGATTGATAGCCTGATCGCTGTTTCTCAGTCTTTGGATCTGTCCCTTTTCATCATTCTATGTTGTTCTCTATAATCCACAAATGAGTGAGATCATGTGGTATTTATCTTTCTCTGACTGGCTTATTTCACTTAACATAATGCTCTCCAGTTCCATCCATGCTGTTGCAAAAGGCAAGAGTTCCTCTTTTTTTACAGCAGCATAGTATTCCATTGTGTAGATGTACCACAGTTTTCTAATCCACTCATCTGCTGATGGGCACTTAGGCTGTTTCCAAATCTTAGCTATGGTGAATTGTGCTGCTATGAACATAGGGGTGCATATATCCTTTCTGATTGGTGTTTCTGGTTTCTTGGGATATATTTTTAGAAGTGGGATCACTGGGTCAAATGGGAGTTCCATTTTTAGTTTTTTGAGGAAGCGCCATACTGTTCTCCACAGTGGCTGCACCAATCTGCATTCCCACCAGCAGTGCAGAAGGGTTCCTTTTTCTCCACAGCCTCTCCAACACTTGTTGTTTGCTGATTTGTTGTTGATAGCCATTCTGGCAGGTGTGAGATGATAACGCATTGTAGTTTTGATTTGCATCTCTCATATAATTAGTGACTTTGAGCAGGTTTTCATATGTCTTTCGGCCTTCTGTATGTCCTTTTTTGAAAAGTGTCTATCTAGGTCCATTGCCCATTTTTTTATTGGATTGTTTATCTTCCTTTTGTTAAGTTTCATGAGATCCCTGTAAATGTTGGAAATTAAACTCTTATCGGTGGTATCATTGGCAAATATGTTCTCCCATGTAGTGGGTCTTCTTGCTGTTTTGTTGATGGCTTCCTTTGCTGGGAAAAAGCTTTTTATATTGATGTAGTCCCATTTGTTTATTTTCTCTTTAGTTTCCATTGCCCTAGGAGCATTATCAGAGAAGAAATTCCTTCAGCATATGTTTGCAATTTCCCTGCCTGTGGATTCCTCTAGTATTTTTATGGTTTCCCGTCTTACGTTTAACTCTTTTATCCATTTTGAATTTATTTTTGTGTATGGTGTGAGTTGGTGGTCTAGTTTCATCTTTTTGCATGTATCTGCCCAATTTTCCCAACACCATTTATTGAAGAGACTGTCTTGACTCCATTGTAAGCTCTTGCCTCCTTTGTCAAATATTAATTGGGCATAGTGTTTTGGGTCGATTTCTGGGTTCTCTATTCTATTCCATTGATCTATATGTCTGTTCTTGTGCCAGTACCAAGCTGTTTTAAGAACAGTGGCTTTGTAATACAGTTTGATATCTGGTATTGAGATCCCACCTACTTTGTTCTTCTTTCTCAGGATTGCTGCAGCTATTCGGGGTCTTTTTTTATTCCAGATGAATTTTTGGAACGTTCGTTCTAGATTTGTGAAATATGCCATTGGTAATTTAATGGGGATTGAATTGCATCTATAGATTGCTTTGGGTAGTATGGACATTTTGAAGATGTTGATTCTACCAATCCATGAACACAGTATGTTCTTCCATCTGTTTATGTCTTCTTCTATCTCTTTTTTCAGTGTCCTCTAGTTTTTGGCATATGTTTTTTACCTCCTTAGTTAAGTTTATTCCTAGGTATTTTAATTTTTTTGGTGCAATGGTAAATGGGATTTCTTTTTTAGTTTCACTTTCTGTAAGTTTACTATTGGTGTAAAGAAATGCCATGGATTTCTTAGCATTAATTTTGTATCCTGCAACATTGCCGAATTCATTTTTTAAGTCTAATAATTTTTTGATGGAGTCTTTAGGGTTCTGTATGTACAGTATCATGTCATCTGCAAATAAGGACAGTTTTACTTCTTCTTTTCCAATCTGGATGCCTTTTATTTCTTCCTCTTGTCTGATCGCAAAGGCTAATACTTCCAGTATTACGTTGAACAGGAGTGGTGAGAGGGGGCATCTCTGTCTTGTTCCTGTTTTTAGGGGGAATGGTTTTAGTTTTTGCCCATTGATTATGATGTTGGCTGTGGGTGTGTCATATATGGCTTTTATTATGTTGAGGTATGATCCCTCAATTCCTATCTTTCTGAGAGTTTTTATCAAGACAGGGTGTTGGATTTTGTCAAATGCTTTTTCCGCATCAATTGATATGACTATGTGTTTTTTTCTCTCAATTTGTTTATGTGATGTATCACATTTATTGATTTGCAGATATTGTACCATCCTTGCATCCCTGGGATAAATCCTACTTGGTCATGGTGTATGATCTGTTTGATGTACTGCTGGATCTGATTTGCTAGGATTTTGTTGAGGATTTTGGCATCTATGTTCATGAGGGATATTGGCCTATAATTCTCTTTCACTGTATTGTCTTTATCTGGTTTTGGTATTATGGTGATGCTGGCTTCATAGAATGATATGGGAAGTGTTCCTTCCTCTTGGATCTTTTGACATAGTCTGAGGAGGATAGGTTTTAGGTCTTCCTTGAATGTTTGGTAAAACTCCCCTGTGAAGCCGTCTGGCCCTGGGCTTTTGTTTGATGGAAGCTTTTTGATGACTGCTTCGATTTCCTCCATAGTTATTGGCCAATTGAGATATTTAGATTCTTCCTGATTAAGTTTTGGAAGGTTGTATTTTTCTAGGAATATGTCCATTTCCTCCAGGTTGTCTAGTTTGTTGGAGTAGAGTTGTTCATAGTATTTTCTAACAGTCCTTTGTATTTCTAGGGGGTCTGTTGTTATTTCTCCTCTTTCATTTCTGATTTTGTTTATTTGGGTCCTCTCTCTTTGTTTCTTGGTGAGCCTGGCTAGAGGTGTATCAATCTTGTTTATCCTTTGAAAGAACCAGCTCTTGGTTTTGTTGATCTTTTGTATTTTTTTTTTTTTTTGGTCTCTATGCCATTTATCTCCGCTCTGATCTTTGTTATTTCCTTCCTTCTGATTACAGTGGGATTTTTTTGTTGCTCTCTTTCTAACTCTTCGAGTTGTAGAGTTAGGTCATTTATTCTCATTGTTTCTTGTTTCATGCCGTAGGCTTGTAGAGCTATCAGTTTCCCTCTCAAGACTGCTTTCGCTGTGTCCCATAGGTTTTGGATTGTTGTGTTTTCATTGTCGTTTGTTGCCATGATGTTTTTTATTTCTTCTTTGATCTCACTGGTAACCCAGTCGTTGTTTAATAGCATGCTATTTAGTCTCCATGTGTTTGATTTTTCTGGATTGTTTTTGTTGTAGTTGATTTCCAGTTTTATGCCTTTGTGGTATGAGAAGATGCTTGATATGATTTCAATTTTCTTGAATTTGAAGAGACTTTGTCTGTGACCCAATATATGGTCTATCTTTGAAGATGACAAATGTGCACTTGAGGAGAATGTATATTCTGTGGCTTTGGGGTGAAATATTCTGAAGATGTCAATTAATTCCATCTGATCTAGTGAATCATTTAGGATTGATGTTTCTTTGCTGAGTTTTTGTTTAGAGGATTTGTCCAGTGGTGATCATGGGGTGTTAAGGTCCCCTACTATGATTGTATTGCTGTCAGTCTCTCCCTTGATCTACTCCAGAAGATTTCTTACATATTTGGGTGCTCCTATATTGGGTGCATATATATTTACCAGAGTTATTTCTTCTTGTTGGACTGCTCCCTTTAGTATTATGAAGTGGCCTTCTTTATCTCTTTTTATGTCCTTCACTTTGAGATCTAATTTGTCAGATATAAGTATTGCTACCCTGGCTTTTTTTCACTTCCATTGGCCTGAAAAACCTTTTTCCATCCCTTCACCATCAGTCTGTGTGCATCTTTTTTTCTGAGGTGGGTTTCCTGTAGACAGCAGATATATGGGTCATGTTTTCTTATCCACTCATTTACCCTATGCCTTTTGACTGGGGAATTTAATCCATTTACATTTAAAGTTATTATTGATAGAAACTTGTTAGTCGCCATTTTTGTTCTTTACCGCTGCGTTCCTTCTTTGTTTCCTATTTTTTCTTTTTACAGTAGATTCTTTAGCATTTCTTGCATTGCTGGTTTGGTTGTAATAAACTCCTGTAGACCATTTTTGTCTGTGAAGCTCCTGATTTGACCTTCAATTTTGATTGATAGCCTCGCTGGGTACAGTATTCTTGGATTCAGACCCTTCCTTTGCATGACTTTGTATATTTCATTCCATTCCCTTCTTGCCTGATGTGTTTCTGTTGAGAAATCGGTTGCTAGTCTGATGGGGGATCCTTTGTAGGTAACTTTCTGTTTCTCTCTGGCTGCTTTTAAGATTCTTGCTTTGTCGTTGGTGTTTGCCAGTTTAATTATTATGTGCCTTGGCATTGGTCTTTTCAGGTTCATTTTGTTGGGACTCTGTGAGCTTCTTGGATTTGTGTGAGTTTTTTCTTCCCTATATCCGGGAAATTTTCTGTTATTATTTTTTAAAACAGGTTTTCTATTCCTTGCTCAGTTTCCTCTCCTTCTGGCACCCCTATTATTCGGATGTTGTTTTGTTTAGTGTTGTCCCAGAGTTCTCTTAGGCTCTCCTCCAGCTTTTTAAATTTTTTTTTATGTAGAAGCTGTTCTGTTTTGGTATTTTTTCCTACCTTGTCTTCTAGCTTGCTGATGTGGTACTCTGCTTCTTCTAGTCTACTGTTGATGCTTTCTATTGAGTTCTTTATAGCAGTGATGTCATTTTTCATTTCTTCTTGGTTTTTCTTCATTTCCTCTGGGTTCCTACACATATTGTTGAATTTGTCTTCCATTCTTTTCATCCACCTTATGGCCATTTCTCTGAATTCTTTCTCTCCATTTCGTTTGCTTCCTTTTCTGATGATGCGTGTTTTTCTTTCATATGTGGGTTGGTTCTTTGTTTCAGCATGATCTCTCTTCTCCAGGTGTTTGGTTATGTAGTTCTTTCTCTGCTGCGTTGATTTAAAGGAACAAAATACAACACAACAAGGCACTGAACATAAATGTATTCACAATTAATAACCCGAAATAAAGGTGACCACCCAAGCGAAGAGAATTAGGGGATAAAGAAGAAAAAAGAAAAAAAAGAGAAAAAGATTAAAGAGAAAAAGAAAAAACAAAAAGGAGTGCTGAAATGAGATTGGGAAAAGGGAGAGAAGAAAAAAAAAGTAAGAGAGAGAATGAAATAGAGGTGGGGAAGAGGCTATTTGTATGGGGAGAAAACTCTAAGAGAACTGCAACTAATCCCAACTAATTCCAGCACCAGATCCCTGGAGATTAATGCAAACTACAAACAACCACTAATATCAAGCGAGGCAAGGGAAAACAGAAGCACAAAAATAACCAGAGAAAGACAAAATAAGCAAAACAGAAAAATGAAAATGAAAAACAAAACAATCTCCCAAACAAGCATAAAGAAAACCAATATACTCAAAATCAAGCAAACACTAGCAAAATGACAGAGAGAGAGAAAAAAAATTGGATAGTGAAAAAAGATAAGAGAGAGGTGTATATGGATTTAGAGCAAGGGATTGGAAATTAGATATATAAGTAGGGTGAAATTTAGACTGGGTAAAAAGAAGGAATAGGGAAAATCTAAAGCATGAATAGGGTAAGAGAAACACGACAACAAAAGGGGAAAAGTGAGGAAGAGAGTTTTGGCTTAAGGGTAAAGGTGAGATAGAGAGAAATGATGCTAAAGGAACGATGAAAATAGAGTGTAGAACACTAATCCCAAAATTAAATAAAGAAAAAAAAATAAAATGACACTTGAAAAAAATGGTAAAATGATAGCAATAATACTGGTTAAAAAAATGTAGTAATTAAAAAGTTAAAATCAGGTGATAAAAAAATAAAAAATAATAATAAAATAGGTTCTTAATGAAATGGTGAAAAAAGAATTTTTAAAAAAAGATAAAAATGTGCAGTAGTGAAGGTGCTTCAGATCTTTTACTCTTCTTTTTGGCACGCCTCAGTCCTGCCTGGCATTCAGGAGAGTGTTGAATTTCCCTGCGATACACTGTCCCTCCATGCTGTAAACCACAGTCCTGATTTTAAGGCAGGTTGTATTTGTTTACCAGACTGCCTTTATTTGTATTTATAGAAGAGACAGTTCTTGGCTCTGCCTCTGGGTGGCAGTGTGTCTGGATTGACCTCTGAGGCTATAAGTCCTCTCTATCAGGAGGGTTTATTTTCTCTATGGTACATGAAACTGGGTTGGGAAAGTCCACTGCCTAGAGCTGGTTCTTTAATTGTTACTTCCTGCTCTGTTTCCCAGGCTCCCCAAAAAGAACTTTCCCCTACAGGCTCTGTGAATGACCCCAACTGGGGAATCCCATGCACTGGGTTTAATAATCAAATGCACAGATCTAAGGGGAACTGTAACAACAAGAGCCTGATACGTTGTGCAAATTCGCAAGCCTCCACCTTCCAGGTCTGCGCGCAGTCTCCGCGTGCCCACTCGCCCCTGGCACCAAACAGCTGGCAGACTGGCAAAATCCAAGGCTGCTTTTTTGCATCCAGTCCAGCTATGGGCTTACTTTTAGCATTCCCTTCTGCCAGCAGCCCTGTGGGGCCCCTTCCCCACTCGCGGTTCACGCTGGTCCCAATGGCCGCAGACTCTGTGGGGCGCAGATTTTGCCCCGCGTGTGTGGTCCTCTCTCCAACCTGAATTGCAAACCGCACCTTTAGGGGAAGCCTAACCTTTCTGTGAGAAGAAGCAGTGCTCATCTGAGTTCACGCAGTCACGCTGCTTGAGATCCCTTGTTTCCAGGTTAGTGGCTGATCTCTGGATGCCGGTAACAGCCACTCAAGATGGACCATATACATTCTTTTGTTAGTCTACTTCTTTTTACTGATTTCACACACACACACACACACACACACACACACACACACACCGATGTGAGAGAGAAACATTTATTGATTGCCTACCGCACATTCCCTGACCAGGGATCAAACCTATAACCTAGGTATGTGTCCTGACTGAAAATCAAACCTGTACAGGACAACACTCCAACCAACTGAACCACCTGGCCAGGGCTCATACATACTTTTAAATTAGTGTTTTGATTTTCTTTGAATATATTCCCAGAAGAGGAATCATGGAGTTATAGGCTGTTCCATTTTTAATTTTCTGAGGAAACTCCAAACTGTTTTCCATAGAGGCAACATGAATCTGCATTCCCACCAACAGTGCATGAGGGTTTCCTTTTCTCCACATCATCAGCAATACTTGTTGTTTATTGACTTATTGATAATAGCCTTTCTGACAGGTGTGAGGTAACATCTCATCGTGGTTTTAATTTGCATTTCTCTGATGATTTGTGAATTGAGCATATTTTCATGTCTAGTGGAGATCTGTATGCCCTCTTTTGAGAAGGCTTTATTCAGGTCCTCTGCCTATTTTATATTTAGATTGTTTTGGGGTGTTGAGTTGTATGAGTTTATAATAAACTAGAGGCCCAGTGCATGAAATTTGTGCACAGGTAGGGTCCCTATTAGCTGCTGACCAGGGACTCCCTTCCCCCAGCTGTCTGCCACTGCTGCTGCTGCAGCCAGCAGGGGGAAGGGTATGTGGGTTAAGGGGCCTCATGCAGTTGGCCTTCCAGTGACACCCCCTTGTCAAACTCCCAGTCAAACTCCTGGCTGAGGGGACAATTTGCATATTAGGCTTTTATTATATAGGATTTTGTATGTAAACTCCTATCATGTATCATTGGCAAATATGTTTTCCCATTCAGTTAGTTGTCTTTTTGTTTTGTTGATGGTTTTCTTTTTTGTGCAAGAAAATTTTAGTTTGATGTACTCCCATTTGTTTATTTTTTTTTGTTGTTGTTTCCCTTGTCTGAGGCAATATAGCAGAAAAAATATTGCTACAAGAAATGTTCGAGATTTTACTGTCTGTTTTCTTCTAGGATTTTTATGATTTCCAGTCTTACTAGTATACTTAACTCTTTAATCCATTTTGAGTTTATTCTTATATATGGTGTAATAAAGCGGTCCAGTTTCATTTTTTGTTAGATCTGTCCAATTTTCCCCACACTATTACTGAAAAGACTGTCTTTACCCCATTGTATGTTCTTGCCTACTTTGTCAAATACTAATTGAGCATATAGGTGTGGGTTATTTCTGGGATCTCTATTCTGTTCTATTGCTCTGTGTGTCTGTTTTTATGCCAGCACCATGCTTTCTGAATACTATAGCCTTCTAGTATAGTTTGATATCAGCTAGCATGACACCTCCAACTTTGTTCTTATTTTTCAAGACTGCAGTGGATACTCAGGATCTTATGGGCTTCCATATAAATTTTTAGATTATTTGTTCTAATTCTGATATGCTTTTAAAAGCCAATTTACCTAGTTCACAAGTCTGTAGGAAGAGGAAGTCCAATTTATTTATTTTAATAGTAAATCATATCATATGAACAATCATGTGACCTGGTCACTCAACTCTTAAAACCTTCTAATAATTTTTGATAATATTTGGGAGAAAAGAAATTATTTTTAATATCTTATATGCTACATGATCTAGATTTAGTCTTCGTCTCCGATATCATCCTGTATCACTTTCTCTCTCAACTCCCGTCATAAAGAATTTTTTTCAATGATTTCAATGTGGTACATTTTTTCCCATTTCAAGTCCTTTCTACATGTTATTTTTTTTTTTGCTTGGAATCTTTCGCTTTCACCATTCATTCTAATAGTTATGCTTCAGTTCTCTATCTATTTGTAACCTAGTCTAATAATTTTTCCTTGGCCTTTTAGACCAACAAGGGACCCCCAACTTTTATTTCCCAACCACTTCAACTTTTTAAAGACACGTCACTTTATTCAGATTATGTCTATCTTACTATATTTCATTGAGATAAGAACCATGTCTCTCCTTTGCCACTATTTCTTTTTCTCTTTTTCTTTTAAAATATATTCTATTGATCTTCTACAGAGAGGAAGGGAGAGGGACAGAGAGTCAGAAACATTGATGAGAGAGAAACATCGATCAGCTGCCTCCTGCACACTCCCCACTGGGGATGTGCCCGCAACCAAGGTACATGCCCTTGACTGGAATCGAACCTGGGACCCTTGAGTCCGCAGGCCGACCCTCTATCCACTGAGCCAAACCGGTCAGGGCATCCTTTGCAACTATTTCTTTATATATATATATATATATATATATATATATATATATATATACTTTATTGATTTTTTACAGAGAGGAAGGGAGAGGGATAGAGAGTTAGAAACATCGATCAGCTGCCTCCCGCACATCTCCCACTGGGGGTGTGCCCGCAACCCAGGTACATGCCCTTGACCGGAATCGAACCTGGGACCATTCAGTCCGCAGGCTGATGCTCTATCCACTGAGCCAAACCGGTTTTGGCTGCAACTATTTCTTAATGTCTATTATGATACCTGATGTAAAAGATATTCTCAAAAAGTATTAGCTAATTGATCATTTTCTTTGAATGATCACAAGAGTCTTACAGTCTTTTGGGGCATATCGATTTTTTAAACCTTTTGGTATAAGAGCTGGACCTTAGACTTTGGTGAATTACCAAAGTAATGTTGGCCTAAAAACCCCAGCTGGCTGGCAGTTCTCCCCATTCTTGTTGATGGTTCACATCCCCTCTTATTAAGCTTCCCAAAGGTTACTTAATCATGCCATTCACTCAAGAACCTACTGTGTTCCTATCCCTTCTTATTTAGTCTCTACTTCACATTTTGGCATTCAATCCTATCTTCAATCTTCATAATTACCTATACGAGTCTGTCTTCCACTTCTTCCCAGTACAAACATTCATAACAGTATCAATTACAGTGTTCTCTGAATTATCTTTGTTTTTGCACATCATGTTCTGTTCTTCAGCTCATGTCATGTCTTATAATAAGGTTTTTATTAGGAGCTTTTCTTAATTGTTTCATTCTCAATCCCATTCATCTTTCATGGGCTGGCATAAAGCCTAACTACTAAGACAATAATATATGGTTTTTAATATCATTTCATATATCACTTGTCAGATGTGTATAACCTTGAACTAATTATTTAGATTTTTGCGTCTCCATTTCCTTATTTGTAAAACTGGGATAATAATAGTAACTTATAATGTGTTTGAGATTATTTAATGAGTTAACATATTAGTACATAGAATGAAGCCTGGTATATAGTAAAACATCAGTATTTTTAGCTATAATTCACTTCTTTGTGAAACTTTCCAATTCATTAATTTATTCCATGTCCCATTATTTGTAGTTAACTTATTTTGTGGCAAATACTTCACTAACCATTGCTTATAAAGCAATGAATAAGACACTGTCTCTTATCTCAAGGAGCTTATAGAAGAACTCATTAAGAGATAAGTACAGGATGTTCTGGAGCCTGGAACGGGACAGCAAAATCAACCCAGAGGAAGGGTTGTAGAGTGAATTGTTAAGAAAAGTCTTGTTAAAATATAATTCTTAGAGCACCACATGTAGTCCTTTGTGATTGTGACATATAGTGGAAGAAAAGAGAGGTAAGAGATAAACTTGAAAAGATTAGAATGCACATAAATGATAAATGATTTATACTTGTCATGACAAGGCCTTTGACCCATCATCAGTTCTACTTGTCAGTTGGGAAATTGAAGAGAAATCTTTTGGCAACTTACTGCTATCAAGTTGTTATGATGGAAGAAATGCCCTTGGCACTGATATAGAATTCACCTTTTCCTTTTTTCCTCAAACTGTAATTAACTTCCTAATATATGCTAAGCCATGTAGTAGATGAGAGATAGAACAATAAATAAAGCCAGGTTCCTGCTATGGAGGCACTCGTATTTTATTGAGGTGCACAAAGAAGCAAACAGACAGTTATAATATAGAATGAGAAAAACTGAGTTACAGGTAAATGCAAAATGCTGAGGGATTAGAATGGGCACATAACCAGGCTGTATAAGGGCATTGTTGTAGAGGCTGGAAGAGAATTGTTCATAAAGGCTTCTCCAGAGGTTTAAACAATGCAGACACCTGCTATTAGTCATATGAAGGGAGCAGGGAGAGTAAGGAAAATCAAAGCTCTAAGAAAAATCTGTGTGGCTGGGCCCATCTTCATCTCTCTTTTCTAGACATGGATCTCATTTATTGTCTGAGTTACTCACTTTGGCAGTGGATCATAATGCATTATATACAGCTTTATTTTGTTCAGAATGGCTATGTTAATTGTGTCTTCCTGGTAAAAAAGTAAACTCCTTATAAAGAGAGATAATTCCATGTTGTTTTTCCTATCGTAATAGAAAGCAGCGCTGGATAGGAAATAAATACAGGGGTTGGCAAAAGTAGGTTTATGGTTGCAACACAAATAAATAATATAATAATTAATAAATAATAATACTAGAATAAACTGTGTTTCATGTACTTGCAACAGTTTATCTACTTTTGCCAACCCCTGTATTTACTGCATTATTTACTGAATTAATTGGTTAATATTATCCCTTTTTTAATTAGTCAGTCCTATGTTATTTTTGTCAAACAAAACAAATATACATCCCCCACCCTCAAACTCATATCCTAAGGAAAAAAGGCACTATATTTTTCAGTCTCTTAGCTTTCTTAAATCTGTTTTATTTGTACTCTTATAAAAACAGCCATATAATATTTACATTATTTTTCAAGTAGAGAATCCTAAACTAAATGTAGTTCCATGTTCCACAGTAAGGATTTAGTCAATACCAAGTGTAGACAGAAGATTACTTACTAGGTTTTACATATTGTTTACTTCTGCCGTTATGTTCTATCATTATATTCTTAAATAGTAAACTGTACATTCCTTACTCTTGAGTCATTTTTTAAAAGAATCTGTTTTGTCTCTTTTTAATGCTAATATGAAAAATTCTGACTAATGCCTAGCACACAGTGTACATTATATTATGTTAGCCACTATTATTCATCTCATTATCATCTTTCTCTTAAGCCATTTTCTAATATAATCTTTACTTCCATTTATTTGTGCCACAGTAATATATGACCTTATACTTTTCTTTAATAAACTTCTTGTATTTAATGAATGAGTTTAAAAGGTTATCTTGAACCTGTATCTCATTTTCAGCAATAGTTCCAGAGGGTTGGAAAGAGCTTCAAATTTAAAAATATGGAAACACACTCAGAAAAGTCCATCAACTTTTCTCAGAGTCATACAGCTTGCTAGTAGTGTCAAAGAGCCTTAAGCCCAAGAAATAAAGTACTAAATACTAATAGCTTCATATGTATGGCATCATAATCTTCCCAGAGTCTCTGAAATAACACTATATGTATTCTCAAGACTAGACTTCAAAAATATATAGAAAAGATTAAGATTTTGGAATATGTCAACACTAAAACCATGTTTGCAACCATGCAATGATTCTTTCCTATCTTTCCACAATGATGTCAATTTGGTACAGAGGGAAATAAAATATACCTGATGTTATTTGTTCTTTGTGAAGCCATTGTTGCTCATTATTCAGCATTTTGTGCCTCTGTAGGCATTTTCAAATTGATAGTGTAATGACTTTTCCACTATCATCCCAAGTACTGAAATTAAGCTAACAGGTCTACAATTTTCCAGGATCATCCTGTTAGTAAAATTGGGCATTGAAGTCTATTTCAGACTTCTTGTACTTCTGTTCTGAGCAACTTCCTCAAAATAGCAGCAAAGAGTTTTGCAATAACATGCACCATTGCCTTTAGAATCTTTAGTTGCCTAGCATTAGGACCTGTTGATTTACTAGTAAATGCCATCCAGAATTTTTAAGTTATCTCCAACTATTTCCAAGTTATTTTGTTTCAGTGCAGTGTCTCAGAGACAGTTACCTAACTACCCTAGACATACGAGAAAACGAAGAAAAAACCTAAAAGCATTTCGAAGCAATTGATTTAATTTTTAAAACCCTTCATAATTTCGGCTTTCTTCAATTTCCTGTTTTTTATTCTTCATTATTATAAGTGGTTCTTTTTAATTAACTGTTGAGATTGTTGCTCCAAATCCCAAAGAGCAATGGATGTGTAATCTCTTAAACCAGTGAGTGGCCTTCAGATAGAGTATTAATTCTGTCTCAGTTGGCCCGGTTGGCATAAATAAATTGTCATGTGACTCATCTAATGGAATGAATGCAGAGTTGGATAACAGAATGTTGGTTAAAACAAAAACAAAGCAAAGTATTGCTTTCTAACTATGCAGCAAATAGCTTTAGCTCCAAGGAAACAAAATGTTTTCTTAGCAGTTGGGGGAATTTCATGATGTTATATTACCAATAGGTGGGCTTTCATAGTGTTCTTTGAATCCAATTATATCTTAAGTGATCAATTTTATTTATATCTTTTTTTATTTTCCAAAATGTTTCCATTGTGGTCATATAGGAAATAAAAGCATTTTCCATTTTATAATCAGATCAGACTATCTATGTAAGTTCAAGGTATCTGAAAAACACTTATTATCCTCACCACAAGAAAACAAAATTTCAACTGTAGTTCCAACCAGGGAATATTTGAATGAAATAATTAAATGTTGTAGAGTTAGAGATGAAACTGACAGTGAGGAATAAAATGCATTTAAAATTTTTCTAGCAAAAGTTTTTAGTAAATACCACATCATTAGCTCTGGTATATAACTCCATGGGATTGCTTAAACTTTTTTTTTTTTTTTCTAACTATGGAAAAGCCTTGAAGATAAAAAGGTTAGTGAAAGGGAAACAAATCCGCCTGAAGATTCATAAAAACTTCTACCAGTTAGAAATATTTGGACTAAATCTTCCCATATAATCAGTGACATGGTAATAAAGTTTCTGAACAAGATGGCATAGCAAATTAAACCAGGAAATGTTCACAATAAGTGAAACATTCTGTCTTAATATTGTGATCTCTGAATCATTAAGTTGGTAGATAACTAAAGGAACGTTTTTGGCAAAGTCAGGTCGACAAACTGAGCAAACTCTTCCTTGCAATGACGAATGGAAAGGAAGAAATGATTTAGCAATTTGAAGATGGTGCAAGTTGGCTTCCAACACAGCAATTTTCAACCAATATGCTGCAATAATTATTTTTTCCTTTGTATTGCATTTATTGGGATGATACTGATTAACAAAATTATACATGTTTCAGGTACACAATTCCACAACACGTCATCTTTACACTGTATTGTGTATTCACCACCCTGTCTTTTTTAAAAAATATATTTTATTGATTTTTTACAGAGAGTTAGGGAGAGAGATAGAGAGTTAGAAACATTGATGAAAGAGAAACATCGATCAGCTGCCTCCTGCACACCTCCTACTGGGATCCCATGTCTTAAAACATGCAATACCTCACTATTTAGTCAGGGACACGGACCTCTTTTCCCCGAGATTGTCAAATTTTAAAAAATGACAACAGCCAACACAGTAGCTATCTGGTGTAAATGAATTCAAATTATACCTATTTATATTTCAGATTGGCAAAAAAATAAATTTTCTGTTGTGCCACAGAACATTAGTAATTAGTTTATGTGTGCCATGAGATGAAAAGTTTGAAACTCTCCATTCTAATAGAATGAGTCACAGTCCATGTCTTAAGTTAGTTCAGGTTGCTATAATAAAGATTTATAGACTGGGTGGCTTATACACAACAGACATTCATTTCTCATCAGGTGCCAGAACGGTCAGGTTCTAGTGAGAGCCCTCTCTGGTTTGCAGAATGCTGACTTATCATATTCTCACATGGTGGGAAGAGAGCTAGTTAGCTCCCTGACATTTTCTCATAAGGGCACTAATCCCACTCATGAGGGCTCCACTCTCATGGTAATTACCTCCCCAAAGCTTTAAATGCCATTACTTTGAGTTTAGGGTTTAAACATATGAATTTTGGGGGGACATAATATTCAGATCATTGAAATCCATATTTTAGGCTTCAATTTTAAAACTACAAAGCCCTTGTAATTATTTTGGGCCAATTTGACCATGGAAAGTTTGCATGATGATCAGAGGTTGAAAGTAGCTCTTACTTGTCTCTATGTTTATAACACTATCCTCTTATTCTCCTACCATTTGAAATAAAATCCTTTTTTTTGTAATTGATTTCAGAAAGAGGAAGGGAGAGGGAGAAAGAGATAGAAACATCAGTGAGAGAGAATCATTGATCAGCTGCCTCTTGCATGCCCCCTACTGGGGATCAAGCCTGAAACCTGGGCATGTGCCCTGAGAGAAATTGAACCATGACCTCTTGCTTGAGCCTCGTGGCTGGCAGTTTTTATTAATACTATTTACCTAAGTATGAACTATTAAAAAATAAATGAATGTAATTCAATTATTTTATTTTTAGGATGAACAGCTCCAGACTTCAATGTATGCTCTAATATTTAATTCAAAACTAAAATATGCCATTACATACATAATATTTTAATTGAAATTAATGCACTTTCCCTACTATTCATGATTTCTTGATGAACACTGTATCATCTCACCTACTCAATTATTAGCCAATACTAAATTTAAAAATTTACTTTATTGGAATTATTCTGACCTTCCAGAAGATATAAATCATAAAATTATTATAATATATCTTTGGAATAATAAATAATATCCTCTAGATAAACAAACTAAGGGAATTGTCTCATTTTGATGTTGTTATTAGATTTCTCTTGGATTACATAGGGTGATAGGCACAATAATAGCTTCTGAGATAAAATAAAACTCAAAATATTTCATGGGTAGTCAAAAGAACAGAATGTAATATCTTTGTATTAATAACATTATATCTACCTATTATCTATTGGTCTATAGGTCTATCTAGACATCTGATCTATGAATGTGGAGAAAATCTATAATTTAACTGATTTGTAAAAGAGGATAACATTTCTTTGTGGTCACTTCACAAAAAATAATTAATGTGAATAAACTTAATCCCAAGTACTTTTCCTGTGGCTTAAATTTGCATTTAGTACTTTTCCATGAGAACTTTTTCTTAGGAAGTGCATTCCACAAAATACCAAGGGTTACATAGTCAAATAAATTGGAAAGATGCTGCATGTTTTATCCTTCCTCTTGGTAATTCAGTGTGGATTAGCACGTTACAGGCTTCCATTTAAGTGTCCCAGTAAAGGCTTCTGTTTACCTTGAGTTAAAGAAACATTTCTCAAACTCATTTGATCATGATACTTTTTTCCTATAATTCCCAATAACAGCCAACAAACTAGAGTTCCACATAATCCAGTTTGGGAAATTGAAAAAGAATTTTGAGATCATTTAGACTAACACATGTATTTTACAGATAAGTAGGACGAATCCCATGAGATATATTATACAGATGATGATGATGATAGATAGATAGATAGATAGATAGATAGATAGATAGATAGATCCCTGGCACATAGGCTCATAGTGGCCACTTAAACACTGTCATGTAAATGAGTGTGTGAATGAATGATAAGGCTAGACTTACGGCTCAACCGCATGTTGCTCAGGTCATTGAGCTTTTCAAAGGACTTACCTTATTTATTTTAAGGACAGTTCAATTAGATAACTAGGGTCTTTCATAATGGGAGTTATTAGCTTTGTAGCCTTGGGAACATATTCTCTTTCTTACAGGTTATTTATCGGTAGTAATTGGATGTCATACATGACAAAGTACTTACTACACAATGGCTATTAAGTTCTTCAGTAAATGTTGGTTTATTAAAATGTTGGTTTATTTATTAAGTTCTTCAGTTCCCTGATAATATATCTACAAAAACGATAGTGTCAATGATAGTATTATTCTATAACATTTTATGTATTTTAAAATTATGATATAGCATAAAGAGTACAGATCGTAAGTGTACAGTTTCCTGAATTTTAACAAACCTGGGTAAACAATATATAGATTAACAGAACCTCAGAAGACATCCCCATGCTCCCTTCCATTAACTACTGCTCAGAAGTATCTTATATAAATAAAATAAAACAGTACATACTCTTCTGTGTTTGAATTTTTTTGCCTCAAGTGAGATACATCCATGTTGTAGGTACGTAGTTATGGAGCATTCTTTGTTATTGTTGTATAATGTTATGTGAGTATACTATGGTTTGTTTGTCCAGTCTAATATTGATGTGTATTTTGATAGTTTCCGGTGTGGGGCCATAATGAAGATTTCTGCAGTGAACACTAATGCTCCTATCTTGTGAACATATATGTGTATTTCTGTTGGATTATGCTGAGAAGTGAAATTTATGGGTTATAGGTTATGTATATGTTCAGTATTAGTAAATACCATCAGTTGTCTAATGTTTGTAACAACTTATAATCCCACCAGAAGTGCATGAAACTTCCAATACATTCCAAAAGATTCAAACCCCAAATTATAACCCTGTATATCAGAGTAACAAAATAAAAAAAATACATGAATTAGAGGCATCACACATTAATGAAATAACATTGGATTTACAGGTTTCTTGAGTACAGTATAGGCTCTTCCAACAACTCTCTATACAATCTTTGAACAAAACTATTAGAGAACAGAGTTAATATCTGTAGATTCAGGCATTGGAAGGGCTATTTCCTTGCTTTAGAAGAATGAATAATGCATATGCAAACATAATTTTGCATATAATTTTTGGGATTGGAATCATGGAACACATAATGGTGATAGTGATTGGGATTCATAATGAATTTTAATTAAAAATATCTGGAAAAAAATATCTGAACTAGATGATATTACCTCCTTTAGTGGTAACAGTAACAATTGTTTTTTGTTTTGTTTTTAAGCCAACACATCAACTATTATTTAAGGTTATATTTCAAACACACATTTAGTATAGTAAAATATTTTCTAGGTAAATTGTAACTGTGCCAGCAGAGATAAATAGTTACAAATTAGTGATCATAAAAAATTGTATCAAATCATACTCAACAGATTCTATCTAATAAAGAGGTAATATGCAAATTGACCATCACTCCAACACACAATATGGCCACCCCATGTGGTCAAAGATGGCCACCCTCATGTGGCCACAAGGTGGCCTGCAGGGGAGAGCAGTTGGGGGTGACCAGGCCTGCAGGGGAAGGCAGTTGGGGGTGACCGAGCCAACAGGGGAGGGCAGTTAGGGGTGACCAGGCTGGCAGGGGAGGGCAGTAAGGGGCAATCAGGCCAGCAGGGGAGGGCAGTTGGGGGTGATTGGGTCAGCAGGAGAGCAGATGGGCATCAATCAGGCTGGCAGGGGAGTGGTTAGGGGGTGATCAGTCTGGCAGGCAGAAGCTGATAGGGGCAATCAGGCAGGCAGGCAGGCGAGTGGTTGGAAGCCAGCAATCCTGGATTGTGAGAGGGATGTGGGATTGGGACTAAACAGGTAGTTGGACATCCCTCGAGGGGTCCCAGATTGAAGAGGGTGCAGGCTAGGCTGAGGGACACCCACCCCCCCAGTGAACAAATTTTGTGCACCGGGACTCTAGTATGGTTATAAAATAATTAAAAACCAATTGATAAAAACCTGTAACATAAATAAAGTCTACTATTATTTAAAAAAAAAATTTTTTTTAATATATTTTATTGAGTTTTTACAGAGAGGAAGGGAGAGAGATAGAGAGTTAGAAACATCAATGAGAGAGAAACATCGATCAGCTGCCTCCTGCACATCTCCTACTGGGGATGTGCCCGCAACCCAGGTACATGCCCTTGACCGGAATCGAACCTGGGACCTTTCAGTCCGCAGGCCGATGCTCTATCCACTGAGCCAAACCAGTTTCGGCATGTCTACTATTATTATTGATTGTCATTTCATACCATAATTTCAATAAAATTATGGGCATGTAAATAACTAGGTTTTCAAAAAAATCTTGATATTATCCATTTTTAAAAAGGATATATTTGATATTATTTTAAAACAAGGACAATGTAATATTCTTTAACTGAATGCAAATGATTGGGTATTTCTTCAGAAGTCCCTTATGGTATATTTAATAAAGCCATTTCCTTGATAACAGTATTGTCTTTTGCTTATTACACTCTTTAATACAAAAACATTCCCTTTAAGGAATCACCTCTAAGTAGTTCAACCAAAAATAAGTGGGATGACTTGAAAAGCAGAGTTTGTATTACACAGCTTTGTACCACACACAGTTTTTTATATAATTGTCAGCATTTATCACTCTTTAAGGACTTCAGTTGCACATTAAAAGGATGAAAACATGCTAGCCAACCATCACATGAACCAGAATTCATGTGTCTGGCTACCCCATTATCATCCATATTAATGTTGGTAGACAACAGATCTCTAGAAGAAAGGGAAGATGGATGAGGAAATAGCGCAAGGGAAAGAATTTGGGAGCATACGACTTCAAAGTGAGCTAGACAGTTAGTGTTGAAATGGGTTGGTTAGCTATAGAAGCAACAAATAGGATCCAGTATAGAGAAGTATTCTGAAAAGAGACATGATTTCCAAATTGCTCAAATTGTGGAATAAGCTCAATTAAAACAAATACCTTAAAAGAGACCATATTCTGCTTTTTCAGAAAAAGTAACAATAATTTGCATCATTATTTCTAGAGTTCAAAAATAGCATATTGCAAGTCTCTACTACCCCTGTTGTGTTTAATAATATAATAGATAACTCTACTTAGGGGCTCTTTTAGCAGGGAGCAGGTGGCTGATCTCTGAACTCTTCAATTCCCTTCTAGCAGCAGGGCTCGTTAACATATTTTGCTCCTGAGACCCAGAATAAACATAGTGCACCTGGAAGTGTCAACAAAAAGCATGTACAATATTTTCTACATTACTTTAATGAAAGATATTATTTCTCTATATAAAACTGTTAAGACTGTTCATGCTTGCCTTCAAAATAGAAATCCCCAAAGAAGGGTCACTCAGACTACTCTCATTTTCAAAGAGTTAACCCTGGAAATCAATAGGAGCCAGAAAATAATTTCATATCATTTGCTATAAAAAAATCTCACCATCCCTTTATAACCAAGGGAATTTTACTAAGTATTAAATTGTCATGTTTTCTTTTTTATGTAACTTTTAAAAAAATATATATTTTATTGATTTTTTACAGAGAGGAAGGGAGAGGAATAGAGAGTTAGAAACATCAATGAGAGAGAAACATCTATCAGCTGCCTCCTGCAAACCTCCTACTGGGGATGTGCCCACAACCAGGGTACATGCCCTTGACTGGAATCGAATCTGGGACCCTTCGGTCTGCAGGCCGACACTCTATCCGCTGAGCCAAACCGGTTAGGGCTTTATGTAACTTTTGATGATGAAAACATACTGTGAAAATTTCAAAAGTAGATATCTCACTATAGATATTTAACAACATAGTGAAATGAAAGCTTAATTAAATAGATAAATGGGCAAATAGAATAAATTTCAAATGTAATAATAATAAAAATTTGTGATTTAATATTTGGTGTATAAAAGATTAACCATTCTGCTTTTGCATAATATGTAATCCTATATAATAAAAACCTAGTATGCAAATCGACCGAATGGCAAAACGACCAGTCACTATGACATGCACTGACCACCAGGGGGCATAAGCTCAATGCAGGAGCTACCCCAGCCCACAGGACCCAGGCTAGCCAAGGCAGCTGCCAGCAGGGGCATCCCAATTGACCCACTGGTAGCCCTGCAGAGGGAGGCAACTGGCAGCAGTGGTGGGGGGTGGGGCCAGTGAGTGGGTAGTGCTAGGCTGGCTAAAGCGGGTGCCAGTGGGGTCCCCCCCACTCGATCGCCCCACTGGTCACTCCACAGATAGGCCCTGATCACCGGCCAGGCCTAAGGACCCTACTCATGAACGATTTTCGTGCATCAGGCCTCTAGTATATCATATTGTGTGTGCAGAGTTCATGTATTTCATATGATACATATACATAGGGACACACCCTTGATCTGACCTCAAGCTGACTCTAATATTATACATTATTATACCTGTTCTTATTATTCCTTTTGTTCCAGCCAAACTGGTTAACTACTGTATATTATAGAATATGATATACAGTTCTATCTTGCTATCTATGCATTTGTTCTTAATGCAACATGTTTTCCCTCTAAAGTCCCACCTCCCATTCAAATCTGTCTTATTTTATGCTGGTTTGTATAAATAATGATATATCCATTTCTTTCAAAATATTTCTTCCTACTTCAGCAAACATTTTTTGAAAACCTCTTTTGTATTAGGTAATTTTTAAAGTTCTGGAGATACATTGAAAAAAAAGTGTTTTTACTATAATAGAAATTACAATATAGTAAGAGAGACAAACAAAAAACATGTAAATAAAAATGTCAATATATAAGAAGGAAAAGAACTAGACCAAGAGGAAAGAGTAACTGTGTGAAATACTTTAGGTTAGATGGTCAGGAAAATCCCTTTTGTTACAATTAACTTTTAAGCCGAAACCAGAAAACTGAATATGCCAACCAAGTGAAATGTAGGGCAAAGGGTAGGGAGATGGAGGAGTACGTGTAAACTTCATGATGTGGAAATGTGCTACAGAAATTTGGACAAAAACAATAGAAAGACCAGTATGATTGGAGTATAGTGAGAGGAAAAGTGGCACAAGATGAAGTTTGAGAGATGGACAACTGTCAAATTATATAAGATCTTATATGCCGCTGTGTTTTAGTGTTTAGTGTAATAAGATCATAGGCATGTCAGAAATTGTAAGTTCTTGTATCATCATATTGACTCCTCATGAAGACCTTATGAGGTAGGTACTATCTATATTCTAATTTTACAGATAAGAAAATTGAGGACCACAGAGGTTAAGTGATTGTCCACAGTCACTAGTAATTAGTACAAAAAAGATTCAAACTCAAGCAGTCCAGCCCTAGAACCAGAGCTTTATTTTTATCCCTCAGTGAGTATGATGGAAAGAAGTAGAATGACTTTAAAGAGGAGGCTTATATGTTGAGATTTATACATTTAAAAAATTATTCCCTGGCCAGTTAGCCTGGAGGTCAAATCCCCGCCAGTATTACCTACAACAATCTAGGCTTAACTACAACAAGACTGCGCATAAAGACCACTAGGGGTTGCACCAAGAAAGCATAAAAAATGCGGAGACAAAGAAACAGGATGCAGATGTCAGAAATGGAAGATATAGAGCTCAAAACCACACTTTTAAGGTCTTTCAATACTTTTCTAAAAACTGCCGATAAATGTCGTGAGATCCTCAAGAAATCTAATGAGACCCTCGATGTTGTGATAAAGAACCAACTAGAAATTAAGCATACACTGACTGAAATAAAGAATATTATACAGACACCCAACAGCAGACAAGAGGAGCGCAAGAATCAAGTCAAAGAATTGAAATGTGAAGAAGCAAAAAAACACCCAACCAGAAAAGCAAAATGAAAAAAGAATCCGAAAATACGAAGATAGTGTAAGGAGCCTCTGGGACAGCTTCAAGCGTACCAACATCAGAATTATAGGGGTGCCAGAAGATGAGAGAGAGCAAGATATTGAAAACCTATTAGAAGAAATAATGACAGAAAACTTCCCCTACCTGGTGAAAGAAACAGACTTACAAGTCCAGGAAGCGCAGAGAACCCCAAACAAGAGTAATCCAAAGAGGACCACACCAAGACACACCATAATTAAAATGCCAATGGCAAAATACAAAGAGAGAATCTTAAATGCAGCAAGAGAAAAACAATTAGTTACCTACAAGGGAGTACCCATACGACTGTCAGCTGATTTCTCAACAGAAACTATGCAGGCCAGAAGGGAGTGGCAAGAAATATTCCAAGTGATGAATGCCAAGAACCTACAACCAAGATTACTTTATCCAGCAAAGCTATCATTCAGAATTGAAGGTCAGATAAAGAGCTTCACAGATAAGGAAAAGCTAAAGGAGTTCATCACCACCAAACCAGTATTATATGAAATGCTGAAAGGTATCCTTTAAGAAGAGGAAGAGGAAGAAAAAGTAAAGATACAAATTATGAACAACAAATATGCATCTATCAACAAGTGAATCTAAGAATCAAGTTAATAAATAATCTGATGAACAGAAAAAAAAAATTATTCCGATTGAATTGGGAAGAAATGATTGACAGTGAGCAAAAGGGGAGGTATGGAAAATATTAGGAGATTGTTACAATAGTCCAAGCAAGAAATGACAGTGGTTTGGCACCTGGTGAAATGCAAAAAAAAAAAAAAAGAATAGATTAAAAACATATCTTTTAAAAATACTTTTTAAGTATATAGGCAAAATGGGTGGGATTTCGTAATGTATTAGATATGGGGGAGGAGGAAAGAGTTCAGTCAAAGTAACATGTCTGGTACATGGTATTTATTTATTTATTTATTTATTTATTTATTTATTTATTTATTTGGTATATGGTCCTTTTGCAGATCATCTCAACAGCCTTACTTAGTTGGCTTGCAGTTATAACTGAAGTCTGCTAGTCATTCTTTCTGTGGTAACTGTGAAGTTGGCTTTTTTTCTGACAATGGATATTTTACTAATTTTCTTTCCCCAATCCCTGCTTGTCAATCCTAATGTGGTAGATTTATCAGAATTACATTCTTTACACAACAACATCAAATATATAAAAGAAACAAGAACACTTCCTCAGTAACAATGTTATCAATAATCTTAAATCATAAGAATCATAAGGCTTGACACCTGAAGACTATCAATTGCCTCATCTTTTTTTTTACATCTTTATTGTTCAGATTATTACAGCTGTTCCTCTTTTTTCCCCCCATAGCTCCCCTCCACCCTGTTCCCACCCCACCCTCTGCCCTAACCACCCCCCACTGTCCTCATCCATAGGTGTATGATTTTTGTCCAGTCTCTTCCCGCACCCCCCACACCTCTTTCCCCCCAATAATTGTCAGTCCACTTCCTTTTTTATGCCTCTGATTCTATTATATTCACCAGTTCATTCTGTTCATCAGATATTTTATTTACTTGATTTTTAGATTCACTTGTTGATAGATGCGTATTTGTTGTTCATAATGCGTATCTTTTCTTCTTCTTCCTCTTTTTAAAGGATACCTTTCAGCATTTCATATAATACTGGTTTGGTGGTGATGAACTCCTTTAGCTTTTCCTTATCGGTGAAACTCTTTATCTGAGGTGTTTACCTATGCCGCCATTTTGGTTTCTCCCAATTGCCTCATCTTGATCTTGAGTTTCACAATGAGTCTTTGCTCATGATGATGCATGATGAATTCATCTACCCACCATCCTTTTGGCATCACCAATGTCAAATAGGATTTTACATGTTGTGGCGAAAAGCTCACCATACTTACCATTTAATTTTCAGAGCAAGTTTCAGTGACCAGTCGGTGGGGTAGGGCAAGACATGATACTTTCCAACTTCATTCTAGAAATTGAATGTTAAAAGTCACCATATGAATGTGGAGATGTCACATGTTCACTATACTCCTGGATCTCTCTCTATACAATCACATATTATCAGATTACCAGTTAACATATAGGGGAGCTCTGGTCTGTTGCTTGCTTTTTTTCAGCATCTTTTTATACAACAATATAATGTTCAATACTAGTAGAATTATACTTCTTCATACTGTCTTCAATACCAGAGATTGCTTTAGTTTCTCACTTGATCCCCTGTTCATTCAAAATCTGGCTCTCAGTAGCATGTGCCTCTGTAATCTGTGACATTTATGCTCCCTGATTTTCCAAAAGCATATTCAGGGTGGGGTAAAAGTAAGTGGGGTAAAAATGGAAAATAATACAATAAATAATAATACAAGAATTAACTCTGTTTTGTGTACTCACAACTTTACTAAGGTAAATCTACTTTTGTCCCACCCTGTATACTGTATGTAACTATATAGATGGGTATGAATGCTAAGAAATGCTTTAGTTCATTTGAAAAATAGCTATTGTCTAAAAATTTAAATATAACTTTCCCCAAAGATCAGGATCCATGATCACTTGCCTTGGGTAGGGTTGAGCTATATATACATAGAGTAAAACAGATGGAAGCTTCTCTACCAAACTGTCACTGTTTTCAAGAACTAAAATATTTCTTGAATGTGTCCCATATTTATATAATGTTATTGATAGTTAATGGTACAAATGGAGAAGCAGTATGTGTGAAAATTAACTGATTTCATCCATCTGCCCATTGGATTCACATCTGAGGAGTTGGCTATACATCCATTATTTTACCTAATAGGAAATTATTTCATTTTTACTTAACTAATCGGACCTCTCCAATGCCCATCAATTAAAATTTAATCTTTTCAATATGACATTCAATGTCCATACACAATATGAGACCCCCTACTTTTTTGGCTTTACCTTCCACTTTTCCTGTGTTTGAAACTTCTTCATTAAGCCAGGCTTATATTTATTCCTGAAGTTAAAATATATATATATATATATATATATATATATATATATATATATATATATATATATATATATATACATTTTCTATGTGGCTAGTCTTATAGAGCCATTCCAAATTCATTCAATTACTCATTCATTCAATAACTAAAAAGACTGCCTGCCAAATATATGGCTTTGAGTAAGTTCCAAAATATTTTTAAAGTATAATTCTTGTTTATTTTTTCTCACATGTAGCAATAGGATTCAAGGACCAAAAATACGTATCATGTTTTTCCCCCCCTCTTTGCTTAGATGACTTCAAACTATGACTTTTAGGGGGAAAAAATACACATGTTTTAGGGTAAGGATAATTCTTTGCCATTTTAAATCTCAGATATCCCCTGTATAATTTATTTTACTGTCGATGATTTCTCATTTTAAAAAGTTTTGAAGAAAATGGACTCCTAATGTAAACACCGTGGCCTCAGGAATTCTATTTGGGGGATGAAACGGTGGACAGCATGCATCCAGAGAGGCTAAACTAGGAACCAGATAAATGACCTCAAATTGATATTTATTTTGAGAATATCATGCGATCCAATAGAACAATAATTACTAGTTAAGTCATCAATAGAAACTATCAACAACCCATGTTAATTTCTAAAGTATCTAAGTAATGTCTTAGTAAAGGCATGGAATCTATCAATGGCACAACCAACTGTACACAGTGAAGCCAAATACATGAAAATAATTATTCCATTGATAATATTTTTTTCTTTAGGCTCATGATTACCTTTAAAAGCAATGGCTTTATATAGTATGACCTGTTTTTAAAAAATAAACATTTTATTAAGAGATTATTATAGATTTGCATGAAATTTTAATAAATAATTTAGAGAAATCACTGGTACCTTTATTGGATTTCCCCAATCATAACATCTCAAAAACTATAGTACAATATTCACAACCCACCTATCTCATCCAGATTTCCTCAATTTTATTTGTATTCATTTGTGTATATATTGAATATTTTTAGTTCTCTACAATTTATCACATGTATTATTCCCTTAATTCATATTGTACTTGTAATTTTAATCCATTTTGTTGCAAGTTCATTTTTCATTGCTATATAGTATTCACATATATGAATATCTACAATTTGCCCATTTTACTCTTGATGAGATATTGTGCTTACAAGAAATGCTAAAGGGACTGGTGTAAAAAGAAGAAATAAAAAAGGAAGAAGGAACACAGGCACAAAAAATAAAAATGGCTACTACTATTTATATCGTATAAATCTAGGGGTAAATTTGCTAGTCATAGAATATCTGTTTACTTTAGTAGATACTGGCAAAAGCAGTTGTACTAATTTCCTCACTTACCAGCAGTGTATAAGATTCTTATTGTTCTATATATTATAACACTTGCTAATGTCAGTATTGAAAATTATAGTCATTCTGGACACTGTGTACCATTATCTCGTTGTGCTTTTAATTTGCATTTACTTAAGCACTAATTAGATTAAGCGTCTTTACAAACATTTATTAAACATTTGGATAGTCTCATGAGTATTGCCTGCCCTTTTCTTACCAATTAATAAAAATTCTTTATATATTCTAGATATGATCAAATGGAGCATTTTAAGTCTCTTTTTGTGTGCAGTTTTGAGTAACTATTATGTACCTTGTGTTTTTCTCTTCTACATAAAAATCAACATTCAATTACTATTAATTCGTATAATAATTTTCCAAAAGTGAAAATAAAGATAATTTATTCAACTACTTAAAAACGAACATTAGTATAAAACAAGCTTTATAATTAAACACAGAATCTTTGGTGTTGCATGCATGTAATTGTCGCCTGGGCATTGTTTTCAAAATATCCTGAAAAAAGAAAATATCAAGTAAAATTTTCCTTGATATTTAAACCCTATTGCCTTATATTGTGTTCACTAAAAATTTGTGATGATAAATTTATATAAATTGGTGCAATTTTACTCAATTCAACACTCCTCTTTATATTCATCAGATAGTTTTGTTTGATTTCTTTTAGCTCTTGAAAATCATAAATCTAGCTTAAAATCTACCATAGAAACATTTATTTACATCAGAGCATCAATCCTTTGTTTAGCTAAAATGAATGAAGTGCTAGAACATTTAATTTTCTACAGCAAAAATTGTTAAATAGAATTGTGAGGAAGTATACTATGCTCTGTATGTTACTTTTCTTATTCAGATGACTCCAGTCTTACTTGTACTCATCTGTATGTGCACGTGTGTTTAACTCTATACAGTTTTATCATGTGCAGGCTGTGTGTCCGCCATCACAGTTAAGATACAGAACAGTTCTATTATCACAAGGGCCCCTTATGTTGCCCTTTTTTGAAAAACCATACCAACTTCCATAAGGCCTCCCATCTCTAATCCCTGGCAATCACTAATCTGTTCTCTATCTCTATAATTTTGATACTTTGAGAATGATATATAAATGGAATCATATAGTAGGTAACTTTGTGAGATTGGCTTTTTCCACTCTGCATAAATCCTTGAAATTCATTCAACTTGTGTGCAGTGATAGTTCATTCCTTGGCTAAATGAGTGGTATTCCATGTTAAGAATGAACCACAGTTTATCCATTTTCCCATCAAAAGACATCCAGGCTGTTTACAGGTTTTGGTTATTACAAATGAAACTACAGCAAACATTCATGTACAGGTTTTTGTGTGGACATAAATTGTCAATTCTTTGAGCTAAGAAACTACTGCCTAAGCCAGCCGTGGAGAAACTACGGCCCGCGGGCCGGATCCGGCCAGTTTGAAATGAATAAAACTAAAAAAAAAAAAAAAAAAAGACCGTACCCTTTTATGTAATGATGTTTACTTTGAATTTATATTAGTTCACACAAACACTCCATCCATGCTTTTGTTCTGGCCCTCCGGTCCAGTTTAAGAACCCATTGTGGCCCTCGAGTCAAAAAGTTTGCCCACCCCTGGCCTAATCCAAGATCATGAAGACTTATTCCTATGGTTTTTCCTAAGAATTTTATACCTTTCTCTCATATTTATATCTGTGATCTATTCTGAGTTAATATTTATATATGGTATGAAGTATATATCCAAATCCATCCTCTTGCATGTGGATATTTGATTATCCTAGCACCATTTTTCAAAGTCTATTAATTTGCTATAGAATTTTATTGGCACTCTTATAAAAATCATTAACAGTAATATAATGGTTTACTTCTGGGCACTAAATTATGTTCCTCTAATCTATATGTCTATTTCTGTGACAATGCTACACCAACATGATTACGGTAGCTTTGTAGAAGATTTTGAAGTCATGAATTATAAATCTTCCAACTGTATTATTTTCAACTTTTGGCTCTGCTGGGTTCTTTGATTTTCCATATTAATCTTAGGATCATCTTGACAATTTCTACAAGGAAGTCAGCTGGGATTCTGATAGGTATTTCATGGAATCTGTAGATAAATTTGAAGAGTATTGCCATTTTAACAAGATTAAGTCTTACAATCTGTGAACATAGGATATCTTTTCACTTGTTTAGATTTTTCCTTAGTGCTTTCAGAAAAGTTTTGTAGTTTCCACTGTACAAGCATCATATGACTTTTATTAAACATAATCCTTAGTTTTTTTAATTTTTGATGCTTGCTGGGAGCTGGTCCATCCTTGCTGCTTGACACAGTCGCTGCAGGGAAGGAACATCTGCACAGCATATGTTTCAAGGGACCTGGCGTATATTGCATACTGTTCTTAATATGTTTGCTTACCTTCTTGGCACTATGTGTTTTAACCAAGGTCACCTCTCCGAGAAAGGTTGTTTCCCCAGGTAGGGATTTTCCCCTGAAGTTAGGGAGGGAATAAAACCCCTTAACTAAGTGCCAGGCGGGTAGTTAATCACTTTAACTATGAGCAATCACACTTAAGCTACATAATCTTTACTCCCTGGAATGGAGATAAGAAACGCCCTAACCTTTGGAATAGAGATTGATAGGATTAGAATCAACTGGTTTAAATACAGATGTAACAAGACAACAGGCACAGAACCTAGAGACAGAACCTAGTGAGAGAACATGGCAGGAGAACCTGGACAGAACCTGGTGACAGAACCTGGATGGAGAACCTAACGAGGGAACATGGCTATAGAACATGGCAGGAGAACCTGGACAGAACCTGGTGACAGAACCTGGATGGAGAACCTAGTGAGAGAACATGGCAAGAGAACCCAGACAGAACTTGGCTGGAGATCCTGGCTGGAGAACCTAGACAGAACTTGGCTGGAGAACCTAGACAGAACATGGCAGGAGAATCTGGATAGAACCTGGCTGGAGAACCTGGTGACAGAACCTGACTGGAAAACCTAGCGAGAGAACATGGCAAAAGATCCTGGACAGAACCTGGCTACAGAACTTGGTTGCAGAACCTGGCTGAAGAACTTGGCTACAGAATCTGGTGACAGAACCTGGCTGGAGAACCTAGCGAGGGAACATGGCTACAGAACCTGGCTGGAGAACCTGGCTGGAGAACCTGGAACTTCGCTGGAGATCCTGACCAGAACTTGGCTGAAGATCCTGGCTAGGCTGCTGACCAACTGAATGCTGTCTCTGTGTCATTCCTTCATCGCTGACTCCGTCCACACCTTGGGGAACCCCTGGACCTGCTGGGACTGGACCCCAGCAGATGCTATTAAAGTGAATAATTTTCTTAATTTCAGGTTTGATATTTTATGGCTAGTACATAGAAATATAATTCATTCTTTCATATTGGTCATGTATCCTTCAACGTTGCTGAAATTGTTTTTAGCTTTGACTAGAACCTCAATTCAATGTTGCATAGAAATGGCAAGAACAGACATCCCTGTTTTGTTTATGATATTAGTGGCAAAGTTTCCAGACTTTCATAATTAAGTATGATACTATCTGTACATTTTCTGTAGATGTTTTTAATAAGGTTTAGAAAGTTTCCTTCTATTCATAGTTTGAATGTTTTTTAAATTATGAAAATGTTTTGAATTTCAGATAATTCTATTTACAATATCATCAAAATAATAAAATACTTAGGAGTAAATTGATGAAGAAATTGAATACACAAATAAATAGAAACATATCTCATGTTCATGGGTTGTAAGAATAATCTTGTTAAAATGTCCATACTATCCCCAATCTAGTCTAATAAAAAAGAAACATGCAAATTGACCGCACCTCTGCTACACACCCAAGCCATGCCCACCAACCAATCAGAGTGACTATATGCAAGTTAACCCAACCAAGATGGTGGCAGCCATGGAGCTGGAGCAAGCAGGAGGCTTGGTTGCCTATATAAGATAGAGGCCTGGTGCATGGGTGGGGCTGGCTGGTTTGCCCTGAAAGGTGTCCTGGATCAGGGTGGGGGTCCCCACTGGGGTTCCTGGCCAGCCTGGGTGAGGGGATGATGGCTGTTTGCAGCTGGTCACACACCCTTCAGGGTTGGGGTCCCCACTGGGGTGCCTGGCCAGTCTGGGTGAGGGGATGATGGCTGTTTGCAGCTGGTCACACACCCTTCGGGGTGGTGGTCCCCACTGGGGTGCCTGGCCAGTCTGGGTGAGGGGCTGAGGGCTGTTTTCAGGTTGGCGGGTGACGGAAGCTCCCAACCGCTCCTTTTTTTCTTTTCTTTTTTTTTTTTTTAATTCTGGGCCAGCTTTAGCTCTGAGGCTCCAGCTCTTAGGCCTCCGCTGCTGAAAGTAGGTAATCGAAACAATGTATAACTCCAGCTCTGACTCCAGCTCTGAGATCCCAGCTCGCTGAAAGCTGGTTTCTGGGGTTTTTATTTAGCTTCTATATTTGTTAAAATCTTTCAAACTGCAGGCTCAGAGGCCTGCAAGGCAGGCGGGGAATGTTGGTTTCCTCCGTCACTGAAGCAAGCAAGCCTCATGTTAGTTTCAAGCTGCCTGGCTGCCCGCCGCCATCTTGGCTGACAGTTAATTTGCCTATCTCCCTGATTAGCCAATGGGAAGGGTAGCGGTCATATGCCAATTACCATGTTTCTCTTTTATTAGATTAGATATATTCACCAATTTATTTCTTTAAAATGTTTCATTATAGACCTTTGTCTTTTTATGCTATCTAGAATTTATTTAGATATGAAGAATTTACTGTTATATGAGAAAGGGATTTAACTTTTTGACAAATTATTAACTAGTTTTCCCAGCACCAACTATTAAATAATCCATCCTTTCTCTCACTTATTTTCAGCTGCCTTTAGCATAGACTTGAGTCAACTCCAGGCCTTTCTACTTTATTCTAGAATTTTGTTCTAGTAGCAACAAGATTTTAAGGTGTTTTTTTTCCTTTTTACAATGTGTTTAATGTCTGTCACTGATTATTTTTTTTTAAATTCCAGAGTCTTTTGTCATTTTTAATTTTAAATAAGTTAAATATTTTAAATATTTATCTTTTTCTATAAAACTGTTGGGTTTCATCAAGAGTTTCACATAGTTTTTAATTAGCTTTATACCTAATACGTTCATTTGTGTGTGTGTTTAACAGGAAGGAGATTTATTTATTTTATTTTATAACAGCTTATTCCTGATATACAAGAAAGTTCTTGATTTTTATACTTAATTAATATCAAATACTTAAATAAATTACTTTAAAAAGCTCTTTTGTTTGATTTTATGTGTTTTCCTTATATGCAATTTTATTATCTGCCACTAATGGTAATGTGGGTCAGGGACCATCCCAGAGCGGGTGTACAGGGCTGTCCTGTACTGTGCGGGTCCGTGACTTCATGTAGGAAAGATTTCACAACACTAGTGCAGGTGATTTTGAGAGTATGGTTATTAAAGCTGGGGACAATCAAACAAAGGAAGGACTTAGGGTAGAAGAAGCAACAGGAGAGAGCCTAGGCGGGACTCTGCTTTGGCTCCCTAGAAGTGTTATAGGAAAGAGGTGAGGCAAGGTGGGACTGCCATTAGCTCACTGGGAAGTCAGAATCTTAGGGAAGGTTTCAGCTGAATGTTCATTAGCTTTCAAGGTGCGTTTTTTATTTTTAATTTATCTTTATTGTTGGAAGTATTACAGAGGTTCCCTCCCCACCCCCCACCCTCCGCCCCATATTAACCCCTTCTACCTCATCCCCCCCCAGGCCTTCACTGCAGGTGCATTTTTAATATGTTTGCTGCATCAAAATGAGTGTATAAGGGAGTTTGGGATTATTCTTTTGTCTGCTTTACTGTTTTACTTTCATCTTGGGTCTGTCTGGCTTTAATGGGGCTTTTATTTGTTCCCTTGACTTCATCTGTCCTTGAGTTTGGCTGACACAAATGGTATTAATTGGGTCTCTGTTCTCTATTTTCCCCGACCGGGGTGATTTAAGCTATATATTTTCTGGTTGGGGAGGAGAGGTATAAACATTTGCTCTCAAGTGTCCTTGGTTGGGGAAGATAAGGTCTGCGATTCATTAGCTGGCTGTAAGTTTTCAAAGTTTGTGGCTTTGTTTAATTTTGTTGTCTCAATTTCCCTATTCCACTTGCCCAGGAATTTTCATAGCTTCTTACTATCCTGTCATAGTAGTGGATAGTTATACCTCTTATTTATTTATTTATTTGTTTGTTTATTTATTTATTTATTTATTTATTTATTTATTTAACCTTATGATATTGATAAGAATCTCCAACATATATTTTTATATAATAATCAAGGTGCTAATATATTCCATTATCTTTTTTTCTTTGACTTAATGGAAGTGACAGTAGTTTTTTTAAAATAAGCTATTGTTTGTTTTATGTTTAGCTTTTTATTACATTGAGAATTATTCCTTTTATGCCTAATTAAAAAAATTTTTTTTCAACTAAGAATGAATTTGGAATTGATCAAATAGGTTTTTTAGTATCTTTCAACATGATCATATGTTTTTTCTTTGTGATATGCTAATATAATTAGTCATGTTAATCAGGCTTCCTGATATTTTTTTCATTCATATTATTCTCTTTTAAGGAGTCTTGAAGAGATATTTCTAATACTTTAAATTAATCATACATTTTAAAGATTACAAGGGGTAACCTTGACTTAAAAACAACTTGTGAAACAGCAGATGTGCAAATCTGATTGCCATTATATTTTATAGAAATGTGTAATCAGAATATTTGCTGGTTAGACTGATTTGTAAAAGAAAAGAGGAAATCTGGAGTATATTTCATATTCTTATCTCTCCTTATCTTCATTTCCTTACCTCTAAAGAAATGTTCTGTTAAAATATTGTTACTCATTTAGATGCTGTTTACAAGTGCTCTTAGGGATTTGTATGTATATATTTTTTTCTGTCTATGCCATCTATGTGTATATTATATATATATTGTGTTATGTCATTTAGAACATAAATTTTCTCTTCTCCTCCACTTGCTGTCCAACTTTGTCCAGGCCCTAATGGAACCTTTTAGAGTTTCCTAGGTTACATGTCTCTATTTATATTGCTGAATGGCTGTTTGTAGTTCTTTTTCCTAGTCTTAAAAAATAAGAGAATCCAAATACTAATAAAAGCTACTGTATTGAACACAGTGAAGGTTTCTGTGGGAACATAGGGCTCTGTCCCTCACCATTGACTCAATTCCTTTTCAACTCTGTCCCACTCTGACCTGTCAATCAGATCTTCAGTCTTTAGCGCATTTATTCTTTTGTAATGAGTTAATTGAGATAAAACAAATGATTCACTTATATTCCTAAGCCTTGTTCAAACACCATGATTATCTAGATTTTAGATTTTTAGTTTGTTCGGTTAATTTCTTAAATGTTCTTAAGCCTGTGTAAAAAATGTTTACTTTTATAAGGTCTAAACCCACACTTATTGCATTTTCTCTTCCTAGACTTTTTTCATAATGTCCACTTTAATAATATTTTATGAACCCTACCTAGCACAGTAAATTATTATATTATTAGTGTGGCAAATCATTCAAAAGGAAGAAGTTTTAATGTGGTATCCATAATCCTCCATGCATTTTATTAATTCAAAATAGTCCTTTCTGTTAAGTTATTTGGGCTCTAATTACAAAATATTAGTAACAAAATACAATTTAGAGATAAACTCAACAAGTGTTAATATACATCAATTTTATGTTTGTAAAGCAAAAGAAAAATCTGCTCTTAGAGGCCAAAAAAGAGAAAAAAATAATGCATTAAATAAGTATTCATGAGCTTTTAAGTTTACCTACAATATGTCATGACACTTATAAATTTTAGGTGTATTCTTTTGTTCTTGCTATTTTTCTATGTTATGTGTTTAGAATTTCAAGTACAACAGAAATAATAAATCACTGTGGAGAGAGCAATGAATGTTCCTTATGTGTCATGTGTTACAAGACTGTCAAGTGGTGCTAGACTAAATTGAATTAGTAATACTTTTTAAGATATGTTTTTATTGACTTTTAGAGAAAGAGGAAGGGGGGAGAGAGAGAGAGAGAGAGAGAGAGAGAGAGAGAGACATCGATCTAACAGAAAAACAAGAGTCAGTTGCCTCCCATATGCACCCTGACTGGGACCCAAACCCACAACCTGGTCATGTGACCTGACCAGGAGTTGAAATGGTGAACTTTTTTTTCTTTTTTAAATATTAAATCTTTATTGTTCAGATTATTACAGTTCCTCTTTTTTCCCCCCATAGCTCCCCTCCACCGATTCCCACCCCACCCTCTGCCCTTACCCCCTACCCCTAACTGTCCTCATCCATAGGTGTACGATTTTTGTCCAGTCTCTTCCCTAACCCCCCACACCCCTTTCCCCCCCAAGAATTGTCAGTCCATTCCTTTTTTATGCCCCTGATTCTATTATATGCACCAGTTTATTCTGTTCATCAGATTTTTTATTTGTTTTATTTTTAGATGCCCTTGTTGATAGATATGTATTTCTTGTCACTTTGTTGTTCATATTTTTTATCTTTACCTTTTTCTTCTTCTTCCTCTTTTTAAAGGATACCTTTCAGCATTTCATATAATACTGGTTTGGCAGTGATGAACCCCTTTAGCATTTTCTTATCTGTGAAGCTCTTTATCTGACCTTCAGTTCTGAATGATGGCTTTGCTGGGTAAAGTAATCTTGGTTGTAGGTTCTTGCTATTCATCACTTTGAATATTTCTTGCCACTCCCTTCTGGCCTGCATAGTTTCTGTTGAGAAATCAGCTGACAGTCGTATGGGTACTCCCATGTAGGTAACTGACTGTTTTACTCTTGCTGCTTTTAAGATTCTCTCTTTGTCTTTTGCTCTTGGCATTTTAATGATGATGTGTCTTGGTGTGGTCCTCTTTGGATTCCTCTTGTTTAGGGTTCTCTGTGCTTCCTGGACTTGTAAATCCATTTCATTCACCAGGTAGGGGAAGTTTTCTGTCATTATTTCTTCAAATAGGTTTTCAATATCTTTCTCTCTCTCTTCTTCTGGAATCCCCATAATTCAGATGTTGGTATGCTTGAAGTTGTCCCAGAGGCTCCTTACGCTATTTTCATATTTTTGGATTCTTTTTTTCTATTTGCTTTTCAGCTTGGGTGTTTTTTGCTTCTTCGTATTTCAATTCTTTGCCTTGATTCTTGGGATCCCCTAGTCTGCTGTTGGATCTTTGTATAATACTCTTTATTTCAGTCAGTGTATGCTTAATTTCTAGTTGGTCCTTTTTCATATCCTCTAAGGTCTCACTAGACTTATTGAGGGTCTCACTAAATTTATCAGCGGTTTCTAGAAAATTCTTGAAAAACCTTATAACCGTGGTTTTGAACTCTATATCCAGTAGTTTGCTTTCCTCCATTTCTGTCATTTGTGACATGTTTCTTTGTCTCTGGATTTTGGCTGCTTCCCTGTGTTGATAGAGTGGCTTTCCATGTTAGGTGTCTTATAGGGCCCAGTTGCTCAGCCTCCCCAATTAACTGAGTTGGACACTCTTGGTGTACCCCTTTGAGTGCTGTGTGCACAGTCTTGTTGTAGTTAAGCCTTGATTGTTGTAGGTATCACTGGGAGGAAATGACCTCCAGGCCAATTGGCTGTGAGAATCAGCTGTGTCTGCAGTGGGAGAACTTCTGAGCTGGAGAAACCCTTCTGGGGCAAGACTTGCTTCAGTGGGGCTTTGGTGCTCACAGAGTCTGCTCCCTGAGTGTTTCCCTTATGGATCTGAGGAACTGTAATCTGGATGGTCCCACTCTGACCACTGGGTACACTGGCTCTTGGATCTGTAAGGAGGTGCTAATTTAGCCTCTGCCTGAGGCTACCCAGCAGGAACTATGGAGAGATCTGCAGATTCCTCTTCTTTGTTTGGGGTTTGGAGGTGTCCAGATGAGGCCCAGCTGTGAAGAAATGCAAGCTGCTGTGGGGCATTGGGCCTTCTTTTGGAAGTTCTGGGTCTCTCTGACCCAGCTGCAGTTTGTTAGGTAATTTTATTTTGCAAAGGGCCAGGTCATTCATAGGCAAAAGCCTCTGTGCACAGCTTGGGTGGGGCGGGGTCTCAGGGAATCAACAGGGTGGAGCAAATAGCTGTGGCTGATCCTCAGCCCTGCCTTAAGAGGCCCTGGGTCTCAGTGTCCCGTGGTAATCACTGTAAGCACCTCTGAGAGAAAACTGCCCTCCAGTTCCAACCAATGCCAGACAGTCCAGTTTCTCACCCTATGAGTCTGCGTCCCCAGAGACTCACCTGGAACTGGAGTTCAGAGCAGTCGGGAGCTTGTGTCTCCCTCCTGATTGAAAAAGACAACCATGTTCTCAGGTGCCAGCCCTGAGTTGCCAGTGTGCCTCCGTACTTCTGCACTTTACTTCCGCACCTCCTCTGAGTCTCAGTGTGCTTTTCTCTTTCCTTCTAGTTGTAGAATTTCCACTCAGCCTGCCTTCCTATGGTTCTGGATAATGTTTGTTTTGTCTTTTAGTTGTATTTTTGAAGTGGTTGTGCGAGGCAGTAATTTCAGGTGTTTACCTATGCTGCCATCTTGGTTTCTCCCGAAATGGTGACCTTTTGATGTACGGAATGATGCTCACCCAGCTGAGCCACACCAGCCAGGGAGAACCAGTAATATTTCTGACACCCTTTTATGCTGTAGTTGATTTTGTTAATAAAGTAGGAATAACATAGTGCATGTTCAGTTAATAACCTTGTGCATCAAAGTTGAACATTCTTGTAAAGTGGCCTTGTTTAAATTTGACTTCAGTTTGAAAAAATCAGAGCTATGTGGAAACAGGCTTATGGCACTTTTATCAGTAGAATGAAGATTGATTTGTTGCTGTTGTTAACATTTGCAATGTAAGAAAAGTGTAATTTAAATTCAAACAGACTCTTCTATACTTTATTTGCCCTGACTGGGATTACTTCTGAATTTAATTACTTTGTATCAGAGAATGATCATTGGAATTAATTCTTCAACATCAATATCAATTACTTTTTCTTTTAAAGGTTAGCTAGAATACTAAATGTAAGCCACTTATTTTTCATTGCCAATTGTTTTTCCAAAGAATTGACAAAGACAGAGCAATATCAAAATAAATAAGCAAGGTATTTCTCACTCATTGTCCCTAATAATTCCTTCTTTTACATGCTTATCCTTTCACTAAGTGTTTCTCAAATTGTGATTCACTTCCATTAGAATCATTTAAGGTATCTGCTAAAATGACGACTCCCAAGTTCTGCCTCAGATGGACTAAATCAGAATCTCTAGGTGTTGGTCTGGGAATATGCATTTTCTACTTCCCAACATGATGATTCTAAGAGTAAGTTTGCAGACCATGTCTTCGGGTAAGGGTTTTGAAAGTATCCTCTATGTGTTCCTCTTGAGAAAGCTCAACCACAACCATATACATGCTAATGGCTCTAAAAACTGTATCTGTAGCAAAAATCTCTTCAGAGAGCCACACCTATATATCTATATGCCCCTATTTATCTCATATAACTGAGGCATAATGCCACAGAGTGATCTCTCTGTTTTTTTAAAATCCTCACTCGATATGTTTTTATTGTTTTTTTATAGAGGAAGGGAGACAGTGAGAAACATTGATTGGCTGCCTCCCATACACACCCCAACCAGGATGGAACCCACAACCTAGGTATGTGCTTTGGCTGGAAATCGAACACAACCTTTTGGGATGACACTCCAACTAACTGAGCCACCTGGACAGGGCCAGAATGATCGCTTTATCTCTTTGCCTGACTTACAACAGCTCCCCTACATACACATAGATACCATTACCCCCTTGACCTATGCTCCATCTTTTGAAGTCTAATATCATCCAATCACCACAGCATTATGTCAGTCACAACCACGTAATCACCAAGTCCTATTAATTCTAATTTTTATATATTTTTAATCCATCCCCATCTTTCTTGTTTGATAACATTAACATCTTTAGTGATTTCCCTACCTCCTCTTGGTCCCTCTCCAAACTTTTCTCCAAGAAACAGCAGTGGTAGTCATCCTAAAATACAAATATTATCATGTACCATCCCTTCTTAAATCCCCCATTACTGGTTCCCTGTAAGCCTTAATATAGAAGTCCACACTTGTTAAACTCTCATAACTGCTCATCATATTCTTCATAATATGGCTAGTCTTTATCTCTAATTATTTATCTTACCACTCTTCCTTCTTCTCATTGGCACATTTTGTTCCAGTTTTATAGAAATAATGATTTGCAGTTTTGTTTTTTTTTAATATATTTTATTGAGTTTTTACAGAGAGGAAGGGAGAGAGAGATAGAGAGTTAGAAACATCGATGAGAGAGAAACATCGATCAGCTGCTTCCTGCACATCTCCCACTTGGGATATGCCTGCAACCCAGGTACATGCCCTTGACAGGAATCGAACCTGGGACCTTGCAGTCCGCAAGCCGACGCTCTATCCACTGAGCCAAACCGGTTTCGGCTGATTTGCAGTTTTAAGAATAAGTTACACCGTCTCTTTCCTCCATGATATGTACCAAGTCATTATAAAAATTTCCATTTATTTATTTATCTCTTTCTCTAGACTTACTTTTTTTTGGTCTCTCAAATCCCAGTGCTAAGCACAGTTCCTATTACATGATATAAGCTCAAAATTTCTTCTTGATTGAATAGGTAAATAATGAGTAAATAGTATTCATTTATATTTGTTAACACATTGTTTGCGGGTAGTTTTTATGGAGCGCTAACAGGTGGCGCTGGCCATTTTTGCTAATTTTTTGCGCAAATGGCAATGTTCAGTAAAATTACGATAACTTTAGTTTACGTATTTATACATTACCCGTATTCTACCGCTAGTCTATAAAAAACGTACTAATACGTGTCCCGTGCTCTACTACACTGGTAGAACGTATAAATACATAAAACGTATAAATACATGTCCCGCATACAATGTGTTAATAATACTAATATATAAAAGGCCAGGGTTATAACAACAGATCACTACCAAAGGCTGACCAACCCGGAAGTCCTTCAGTCAGGGGTCTGAAGGACTGCACAGGGGTCTAAGACCAAGAGAGAGAGGCAGGGTCTGATCCACAGCCTCAGTGGCAGCTGTTGATCAGTACTTGCCTCTCTCTTTCTCTCCCTCTTTCTTTCTGAGCTTCCCTAGCAGCTGGGCTTTTCTTTTTCTCCCGGACTCCGCAGGGGCTCCTGTTGAGTCTCACCTCTCTGATCAGGCCCAGAGATAGGCCCAGAGATGCTGACTGGCATAGGAACTGACCAATCAGAACCAATTGTGGGTGTTGTGAAGAACTAATGGCTGTCTAGGAGGTGGAGCTTTTGACGCTGAATGGCATAGGAACCGACCAATCAGAACCAAATATGGGTGCTGTGAAGAACCAATGGTTGCCTAGGAGGCAAAGTTTTTAATGTTGGCATAGGAACCGACCAATCAGAGCCAAATGTGATTGCTGTGAAGAACCAATAGCTGCCTAAGAGGTGGAGCTTTTGACATTGATTGGGATAAAAACTGACCAATCAGAACCAAATGTGGGTGCTTTGAAGAACCAATGGCTGTCTAGGAGGTGGAGCTTTTGATGATGACTGGCATAGGAACCGACCAATCAGAACCAAATGTGGGTGCTTTGAAGAACCAATGGTTGCCTAGGAGGTGGAGCTTTTGATGTTGATTGGCATAGGAACCAACTAATCAGAACCAAATCTGGGAACTATGGGGAGCCAATGGCTGCCTAGGAGGCAGAGCTTTTGACACTGACTGGCGTAGGAAACAACCAATCAGAATCAAATGTGGGTGCTGTGAAGAACCAATAGCTGCCTAGGAGGTGGAGATTTTGACATTGATTGGCATAGGAACTGACCAATCAGAACCAAATGCAGGTGCTATGAAGAACCAATGGCTGTCCAGGAGGTGTAGTTTTTGAAGCTGACTGGTATAGGAACCGACCAATCTGATCCAAATGTGGGTGCTGTGAAGAAACAATGTCTGCCTAAGAGGTGGAGCTTCTGATGCTGACTGGCATAGAAACTGACCAATCAGAACCAAATATGGGAGCTGTGGGGAGCCAATGGCTGCCTAGCAGACGGAGCTTTTAATGCTGGCATAGAAACCAACCAATCATAACCAAATTGGCCAGCAGACGAGGGCAGTTGGGGGCAAGATCAGGCCAGCAGGGGAAGGCATTTGGGGGCAAGATCAGGCTGGCAGGGGAGGGCCATTGGGGATGAGATCAGGTCGGCAGGGGAGGGCAGTTGAGGGGCAACCAGGCTGGCAGGGGAGGGCAGTTAGGGGCTATCAGGCAGGCATGCATGCAGAGGGGTTAGGGGCAATCAGGCAGGCAGGCAGAGGCAGTTATGGGTGATCAGGCAGGCAGGCAGGTGAGCAGTTAGGAGCCAGCGGTCCCAGATTGTGAGAAGGATGTCCGACTGCTGGTTTAGTCCTGATCTCACAGCAATGCAGCCTAAACTGGCAGTTGAACATCCCCCAAGCGGTCCCCAAATGGAGAGGGTGTGGGCTGGGCTGAGGGAACCCCCACTCCGTGCAAAAATTTCGTGCACTGGGCCTCTAGCGTGTAATATAATATAGCATATAAATTCGTAGGCCATGGAAACAGAATCCCTGGCTTAAACTCTGATTTTGCTACTTATGTAACATCAAACAACATATTATTTTAGTGATGTCTGTGTTTTCAATCACTAAAATAATATGAATTATTTATTATTTATTAATAACAAAACACTATTATAATAATAGAATCTATCCCTAAGATTTTAATAAAGATTAAATGAGAACATACATATAAATTTGTTAGAGAAGTGTCAGGCACACAGCAGGTACTCAATAAATGTTAGCTACTATTTTTACTTCTTTCATGCTTCAAGAATCATTTTCCATCTCTAAGATGTATCATCAGTTTATCTATTTTGAATTTTTTCTCTGCTCTTAGCCATCATCTTGGAAGAGTCACATTTGTTTTAGTCTAACTGTAATGGATGTTTCTCCTCACCCTCGAGCATTTTAGAGATTCTTCTGGATCTTCCCTAGTCTGACATTGTGGGGTGTAATGACCAGAATTTGTAATAGTATTCTTAATGAGCTGATATACTCAAAATAAAAATATGTTTAGTGTCTACAGCATTTCCTGATCATATGCAATACTTTTCCTGCCTAGGTAAGCATATCAAAACTCTGAGGCAATATATTCTGGGAACAGTATATCAGAACATTCAAGATAATAATAATATCCTGGAGGCAAAATTAATAGCTCTAAACCCACATCTCAAATCCTGTGCTTGAATAAGAGTTTTGCTGATAATAGAATTTTTGTCATTTTTAAAAATTTATAAATGGTTCAGCCATGGGCAGACTTATACCATTACTGCATTATTTATCACTTGTTCAGCTCTTTTTAAAAAAATCCTCACCCAAGGATGTGTTTTTATTGATCTTAGAGAGAGAGGAAGGGAGAGAGAGAGAGAGAAAGAAACACAGAAACATTGATGTGAAAGAGAAACATCAATCGGTTGCCTCCCATACATGCCCTGACCATAGATCAAACCTGCAACCTAGGTATGTGCCCTGACTGGGAATTGAACCTACAAACTTTTAGTGTACAAGACGATGCTCTAACCAGCCAAGCCACCCAGGCAGTTCTTTAAAAGATTTTTTTAAGGCCAAGAAGTAAGTTTTACAAGATGAGAGAAATGAAAATTCTGTATGAATTTGTACATAAAATTTTGTAAGATTTTATGGTATGTTTTTATTCTACTTTATTTCAGTCTATAAATGATCAGTTCAGAGAATTCCAAGTGAATAGTTTCCTAAATAAATACTATACCTATTTTATTTATTTATTTATTTATTTATTTATTTATTTATTTGCCCCCATTGGCCCCTGGTGCTAAACCATTTGTAGAGGCCTGCTTCTGGGTTGGGGTTTCATACATAGCAGAGCAACTCCTTGGCTGTGATCTATTTTTTTTTATTTATTTTTTATTTTATTTTTTTTTAATTTATTGCTTAAAGTATTACAAAGGGTATTACATATGTGTCCATTTTATCCCCCCACCCTAGACAGTCCCCTAGCCTCCCCTATCCCCCAATGTCTTATGTCCACTGGTTATGCTTATATGCATGCATACAAGTCCTTTAGTTGATCTCTTACCCCCCTACCTCCTGCCCCCCAACCCTCCCCGGCCTTCCCGCTGCAGTTTGACAATCTGTTTGAGGCAGCTCTGCCTCTGTATCTATTATTGTTCAAAAGTTTATAATGGTCTCTATTATCCATGAATGAGTGAGATCATGTGGTATTTCTCTTTCATTGACTGGCTTATTTCACTTAGCATAATGCTCTCCAGTTCCATCCATGACGTTGCAAATGGTAAGAGTTCCTTCCTTTTTAGAGCAGCATAGTATTCCATCGTGTAGATGTAGCACAGTTTTCTAATCCATTCATCTACTGATGGGCACTTAGGCTGTTTCCAGATCTTAGCTATGGTGAATTGTGCTGCTATGAACATAGGGGTGCATATATCCTTTCTGATTGGTGTTTCTGGTTTCTTGGGATATATTCCTAGGAGTGGGATCACAGGGTCAAATGGGAGTTCCATTTTCAGTTTTTTAAGGAAACTCCATACTGTCTTCCATAGTGGCTGCACCAGTCTGCATTCCCACCAGCAGTGCACAAGTGTTCCTTTTTCTCCACATCCTCTCCAGCACTTGTCGTTTGTTGATTTGTTGATGAAAGCCAGTCTGACAGGTGTGAGATGGTACCTCATTGTTGTTTTGATTTGCATCTCTCGGATGATTAGTGACTTTGAGCATGTTTTCATATGTCTCTTGGCTTTCTGAATGTCCTCTTTTGAAAGGTGTCTATTTAGGTCCTTTGCCCATTTTTTGATTGGATTGTTTATCTTCCTTTTGTTGAGTTGTATGAGTTCCCTATAAATTTTGGAGATTAGGCCCTTATCAGATATGACATTGGCAAATATGTTTTCCCACACAGTGGGTTTTCTCGTTGTTTTGTTGATGGTTTCTTTTGCTGTGCAGAAGCTTTTTATTTTGATGTAGTCCCATTTGTTCATTTTCTCTTTAGTTTCAAGTGCCCTAGGAGCTGTATCAGTGAAGAAATTGCTTCGGCATATGTCTGAGATTTTGTTGCCTTTGGATTCTTCTAGAATTTTTATGGTTTCCTGTCGTACATTTAAGTCCTTTATCCATTTTGAGTTCATTTTTGTGTATCGTGTAAGTTGGTGGTCTAGTTTCATTTTCTTGCATATATCTGTCCAATTTTCCCAACACCATTTATTGAAGAGACTATCTTGGCTCCATTGTATGTTCTTGCCTCCTTTGTCAAATATTAATTGAGCATATTGGTTCGGGCCGATTTCTGGGCTCTCTATTCTATTCCATTGATCTATATGCCTATTCTTGTGCCAGTACCAGGCAGTTTTGAGAACAGTGGCTTTGTAATACAACTTAATATCTGGTATTGAGATCCCACCTACTTTGGTCTTTTTCAGGATTGCTGTAGTTATTCGAGGTCTTTTTTTATTCCAGATGTATTTTTGGAGAGTTCGTTCTAGATCTCTGAAGTATGCCGTTGGTATTTTAATGGGAAGTGCGTTGAATTTATAGATTGCTTTGGGTAGTATGGACATTTTAATGATGTTGATTCTACCAATCCATGAACACGGTATGTTCTTCCATCTGTTTATGTCCTCCTCTATATCTTTTTTCAACATCCTGTAGTTTTCTGAGTAGAGGTCTTTTACCTCTTTAGTTAAGATTATTCCTAGGTAGCTTAATTTTTTTGGTGCGATGGTAAACGGGATTGTTTTTATAATCTCTCTTTCTGAAAGTTCACTATTGGTGTATAGAAATGCCTCAGATTTCTTGCGGTTAATTTTGTATCCTGCTACATTGCCAAATTCATGTATTAAGTCTAGTAGCTTTTTGATGGAGTCTCTAGGGTTCTGTATGTATAATATCATGTCGTCTGCAAATAAGGACAGTTTTACTTCCTCTTTTCCAATTTGAATGCCTTTTATTTCTTCTTCTTGCCGAATTGCAATGGCTAACACTTCCAGTACTATGTTGAACAGGAGTGGTGAGAGGGGGCATCCCTGTCTTGTTCCTGTTCTTAGGGGAAACGGTGTTAGTTTTTGTCCATTGAGTATGATGTTGGCTGTGGGCCTGTCATATATGGCTTTTATTATGTTGAGGTATGATCCTTCTACTCCCACCTTGCTGAGAGCTTTTATCAAAAATGGGTGTTGAATTTCGTCAAATGCTTTTTCTGCATCAATTGATATGACCATGTGGTTTTTTTCTTTCAATATGTTTATGTGATTTATCACGTTTATTGATTTGCGGATATTGTACCATCCTTGCATCCCTGGGATAAATCCTACTTGGTCATGGTGTATGATCTTTCTGATGTACTGCTGGATCCGATTTGCTAAGATTTTGTTGAGGATTTTGGCATCTATGTTCATGAGGGATATTGGCCTGTAATTCTCTTTCATTGTGTTGTCTTTACCTGGTTTTGGTATTAGGGTGATGCTGGCTTCATAGAATGAGCTTGGAAGTGTTCCTTCCTCTTGAATTTTTTGTAGTAGTCTGAGGAGGATAGGTTTTAGTTCTTCCTTGAATGTTTGGTAAAACTCCCCTGTGAAGCCGTCTGGTCCTGGGCTTTTGTTTGCTGGAAGCTTTTTGGTGACTGCTTCAATTTCTTCCATAGTTATTGGCCTGTTGAGATTTTTAGATTCTTCCTGATTGAGTTTTGGAATGTTGTATTTTTCTAGGAATTTGTCCATTTCCTCCAGGTTGTCTAGTTTGTTGGAGTAGAGCTGTCCATAGTATTTTTTTAACAATCATTTGTATTTCTGTGGGGTCTGTTGTTATTTCACCTCTATCGTTTCTGATTTTGTTTATTTGGGTCCTCTCTCTTTGCTTCTTGGTGAGTCTGGCTAGAGGTTTGTCAATCTTGTTTATCCTTTCAAAGAACCAGCTCTTGGTTTCATTGATTTTCTGTATTGTTTTTTTGGTCTCTATGTCATTTATTTCTGCTCTAATCTTTATTATCTCCTTCCTTCTGCTCACTCTGGGGTTTTCTTGTTGCTCTCTTTCTAATTCTTTGAGTTGTAGAGTTAGCTGATTTACTACCATTTTTTCTTGTTTTTTGAGATAGGCCTGTAGAGCTATAAACTTCCCTCTCAGGAATGCTTTCATTGTGTCCCATAGGTTTTGGATTGTTGTGTTTTCATTGTCATTAGTTTCCAGGATGTTTCGAATTTCTTCTTTGATTTCATTGGTAACCCAATCAATATTTAATAGCATGCTATTCAGCTTCCAGGTGTTGGAGTATTTTGGGTTGTTTTTATTGTAGTTTATTTCTAATATTATGCAATCGTGGTCTGCGAAGACGCTTTTTATGATTTCAATCTTCTTGAATTTGGGGATACTTTGCTTGTGACCCAATATATGGTCTATTTTTGAATATGTCTTATGAGCATTTGAGTAGAATGTATATTCCCTGGCTTTGGGGTGAAGTGTTCTGAAGATGTCTGTTAAGTCCATCTGATCTAGTGAGTTATTTAGGATTGCTGTTTCTTTGCTGATTGTTTGTCTAGAGGATTTATCCAGTGTTGTCAGTGGTGTATTAAAGTCCCCGACTATGATTGTATTGTTGTCGATCTCTCCTTTGATATCTTCCAGAAGTTTTTTTTATGAAATTGGGTGCTGCTGCATTGGGTGCATATATGTTTACCAGAGTTATATCTTCTTGTTGTATTGATCCCTTTAGTATTATGAAGTGGCCTTCCTTATCTCTTGTTATGGCCTTCACTTTGAGGTCTATTTTGTCCGATATAAGTATTGCTACCCCAGCTTTCTTTTCCTTTCCATTTGCCTGAAAGGTATTTTTCCATCCTTTCACTTTCAGTCTGTGTGAGTCCCTTCTAATGAGGTGGGTTTCTTGTAGACAGCAGATGTATGGGTCATGTTTTTTTATCCATTCAGCCACTCGATGTCTTTTGGTTGGAGCATTTAGTCCGTTTACGTTTAAAGTTATTATTGAAAGGTACTTGTTTGTAGCCATTTCTGTTTTTGTGTGGCTGTTTTCTTTCTTTGCTTTTTATTTCTTATTTTTATACCAGTCCCTTTAGCAATCCTTGCATTGCTGGCTTGGTGGTGATAAACTCCCTTAGCCTTTTTTTGTCTGTGAAGCTTCTTATTTCCCCTTCAAGTTTGAATGATAGCCTTGCTGGATAGAGTATTCTTGGATTCAGTCCTTTGCTTTGCATCACTTTGTAAATTTCTGTCCATTCTTTTCTGGCCTGATGTGTTTCTGTTGAAAAATCATTTGACAATCTAATGGGAGATCCCTTGTATGTAACTTTCTGTCTCTCTCTTGCAGCCTGTAAGATTCTCTCTTTGTCCTGAACATTTGCCATGGTAATTATGATGTGTCTTGGTGTGGGTGTTTTCGGGTTCACCTTGTTTGGGACTCTCTGGGCTTGTGTGACGTTTTTCTTCCCCACCTCAGGGAAGTTTTCTGATATTATTTCTTCGAATAGGTTTTCTAATCCTTGTTCATCCTTCTGTTGTTCTGGTACCCCTATTATTCGTATGTTGTTTCGTTTCATGTTGTCCCAAAGCTCCCTTAGGCTCTCCTCCTGTCTTTTAATTTTTTTCTCCAATTGCAGTACATTTTGGGTGTGTTTTGCTTCCTTGTCTTCTAATTCACTAATTCGGTCCTCCGCTTCTCCTAGTCTACTGTTGATACTTTCAATGGAGTTTTTCATTGCAGCTATATCACTCTTCATTTCTTCTTGGGTCTTACTTAAGTTGTTGATTTTTTCATCTGTTTCTTCTAGCTTCTTCCATATGTTATCGATTTTTTCATCTGTTTCTTCTTGCTTCTTGAAGAGGTTGTCGATTTTTTCCTCCATCCGGTTTATGCATTCTAGGACCCTTATTCTGAATTCTTTGTCTGTCATGTTGCATGCCTCTGTATTACTTAGCTGCTTTTCTGGAGAGTCCTCCTTCTCTTTCCTTTGGGGGTTTCTTTGTCTACCCATGTTTGATCTCACTGACATATCTATACGTTGAGTCATTCAGTGGTTGCTCCCTTGGTGGCAGTGACTCCTTGGTCTGTGGTTGCTCTTCGGGCGGTTGCGGTAGCAGCTGCTCTTCAGTTGGCAGCAGCTCCTCTGGTGGGTGCTGTTCATAGCTGTGGTGGCTCTTCTGGCTGGTGGGGCGAGGTTTCACGTACAGCTGCTGTTCCTCAGCAGAGGGTGTTGGTGCTCAGGAGGTTGCTGTTGCTTGGATCTGCTGCGTTGATTTAAAGGCACAAAATACAACACAACAAGGCACCACGTACCAGGCACTATACACAAATATATTCACGATATTAATAACCCCAAATAAAGGTGACCACCTGAATTAAGAGAATTAAGGGATAAGGAAGAAGGAAGAGAAAAAGATAAAAGAGAAAAAAGAAAAGAAAAGTAGGGACCAAAAAAAGGAGTGCAAAAATGAAATTGGGAAAAAGGAGGGGGGAAAATAAAAGCGAAAAAAGAAAAGAAAAGAAAAGAAAAGAGAGAATGAAGTGGAAGAGGGGAAGAGACTTTTTTATATGAGGAGAATACTCCTATAGAACAGCCATTAATCCCAACAAATTCCGGCAACAGCTCCCTGGAGATGAATGCAAACTAGAAACAACCAATAATATAACGATGAAAATAGAATGGAGAACACTAATCCCAAAATAAAATAAAGAGAAAATAAAATGGCACTTTAAAAAAAATGGTAAAATGGTAGCAGTAATAATACTGGTTAAAAATAAGAAGGTAGTAATTAAAAGGGTAAAATCAGGTGATGGAAAAAAGAAGAAAAAAAAAAGAAGAAAAGAAAAAAAAAGAAAAAAAATTGGTTTCTTAGTTAAAAGGTGAAAAAAGAAAAAAAAAATTGCAGTAGTGAAGGTCCTTCGGTTCTTCTATTCTTCAGTGTGGCTCGCCTTAGACCTGCCAGGTATTCAGGAGAGTGTTGAGTTTCCCTGCTATACACTGTTCCTCTGTGTTGTAAACCACAGTCCTTATTTTAAAGTAAGCCGCATTTGTTTCCCAGACTGCCTTATTTTGTGTTTAGCAAAGAGTCATTTTGTGGGTCAGCCTCTGGGTGGCAGTGTTCTGGGGTTGGCCTCTGAGGCTATAGGGCCTCTCTGTCCAGTGGAAGTTCACTGCCCAGAGCTGGCTGCGCAATAGTTAGTTACTGGCGCTGTGTTGTTGCTGGAATTGAAAATCCCTCCATAGGCCTGACCCTGTTAACTCGCAGGGACTGATCAGGTTATTTTAATCCTTGATCTCCTACAGGGTGGAATCTGGGTGTGGCTGTGCTCCTTGCCTGGGGGCTGGGGGGAGGAGTCTCACTCTCCGGGAGAGAATGGCTGCCCCAGTCCTGGGCTCAGGGGTGTCCCAGCACTCAGTTCGCTGCCACCTCTCCCGGCCCCCCCTCTCTCCTCAGTCTCTCCCCAGATTCCACTCCTACGCACACTCTCCCTCTCTTCAGCACATGTGAGTGTCTGTATTTGAAATGTCCCATGAACAGGATTCAGTGAAAACAAACAAACAAACTCCGACCGCAGAAACGGGAAAGGCTTGGTTTCTGTAAGCTTCTTCTCTTACCAGGACTGCATGGTCTGGTCAGCTCTTCAGGCTGCCCCCTTTAGGCTCAGTCCTCTGTGATCACAGAACCCAGCTCTCAATTCCCCCGGCGGGCCAGGAATCCCGCGGTTCTCCTTTCCCCCGTCAGGGGCTGTGCCTGTCCCAAGGGACGCGGCTGTCTCTTATACCTATTTTAAAGTTTTGCAGCAGTCCTACAAATAAAAAGCTTTAAGGAACAGTTTAACTTTTTCTAAAAACAAACAAAAGAATCAACATTTAGACATGTAAAAGATGTCAGAAGTTGTCTATCCCAATTCACATTATATGGAAATGAGGACCAGAAAATTAATGTAACCTAGCTGATGTCACACAGCCGAACAAGTGTCAAGATAGAACTTCCATGTGCTGACTCTCAATTTATTGTTTTTATGAAATAGTAACTAATCAAATTAATTATAATAACAAAATATTTATAATTAGAAAAAAATTACAAAATTGACATAGAAGGAAGAATGCTACAACATAAGATAAAATGACTGAAGGGCAACAATTACATCAATAAGATTTAATAGTGAGGTAGAGGTTTATATCTTGTTAAGTGCTACAAAGTCACAGGTAACTTCAATGAATACAAAACAATGCTCATATACCTTGAAAGTTGTATTGAAATGGATCATATATTGAGGAGGACAAGCATTTGTATGAAGGGGCAAAAAATAAAATTAATTTTGAAATTTCATAAGGAAGTTTTTTCTTTAAAGTATTCTGGTAGAAATGCTATAAATAACAGTTATCACATAAAATGAGCACCCTAAATGTGTGTTTATAAAAGTGTGATTTGTTGACCATCTGCATTAGAATCAAAGAGGAGTATTTTTAAACAAGCAGTTTCTTAGAGCCCCAATCCTGGAACTATTGGGACAGGGCCTGCCTGAGATTGCATTGATTCTTTTGCAGTATAATATTTGAGGGCCTCAAAATTAATTTAAGAAACATTTATGAACATTCATAATAAACATTAGAGCAAGGTGATGTCAAGATCATCTATATATATAAAAGGCTAATATGGAAAGTGTCACCTCGGGAGTTCAACTGGGAGAATGAGAGTTCAATCGCTTCAACCACCAGGGGGCAGCACAGAATGAAGGAAGACCCTGGCCATCAGCCAGAAGGCCCCAATCAGCCCTGATTGCCTGCCAGGCCTAGGGACCCTACCTGTGCTCCAATTTCATGCACCGGGCCTCTAGTGGTAACATAAGATATGTCTTTAATCCCCCTTTTTAAACAACAAAATAGACTTCCATCCATGAACAAAGCACCTTTATGGTAGTTGTGGGATCTAGTACCATACATTAAGGGACCCCGGAGGAGACTTACCAACCTGTGCATCTGGTAATAGGCAGGCAGATCTTAGTATGGGCTGTGGAACCAGCAGAGCCTGCAAATTTGCCCAGACCCCTCTCACCATGGTTCACAAAATATCTGGAGAGTGATGAACTGGGTAGATACCCACACAGGAAAGAGAATTGGAAAAGTCTAGCCTTCCTAAGGGGAGATTCCAGCATGGGATTGGAGAGTATAAAAGAAAAATGATTTGGTAGCAGCACTAAGAAAAACTTTTCGAGCACTCCCTCTCGCACAAAGAAATACTGTATAGGGGTGATCCAGTAGGTGGTGACCTCTCCCACTGAGGAAACAAATAACAGTCACTGCCTGGCTATCTCAGTTGTGTGGGTCATAACTGGAGAAACCCATTTCTCTCCAATAGCACTCAGAGTATTGAGGCAAGACTTCTGTGACCAGGGTGGGAGGTTGATGGGGGGAGGGGAGGGAAGAAAGGACATTAAAGGAATTGCATTCAGCAGAAAGTTCATCCAGGAGCTTCTGGGAGTACCATACCCAGGGATCTCCCTACTGTGTCCATGGGCACTCCCAACACTCTGAGTACTAAACCCATGCCTTGTCCAACTCTGTGGCCGGCTCCTTGTGCATTCTTCCATATGCTATGGTGTTAGAAAGCTCCAGTAATCAGGGAGTGTGCTCAGAAAACAAAGGTCTATGGACAAGGGAGAAACCATAAACTTGAGCTGTAGCGCCATCTTCTGGAAAACAAAAGAGAAGTTTGCATTAGGCAGCTTGGTGAGTTGTAGGAACCAGAAAACAAAAGCTTAAGAACTCTGCCCCCAGAGGGAGCCAGAGGAGTAGAGCAGGTGTACCCATACAGACAGAAAATTCAGATAATAGCACCATTGAACAGAGTACCTCATCTGAAGGCAACTAGCAGACTTAAGTTACCTGCTATTTCAAGTGTGAAAGCAGCAACATAAATCTACAAGGAGCATGAAAAAGACAAAGAACCCATCACAAGAAGAAATAATTACTCTCCGATAATCAAGTTGAAAATAGCATTTTTTAAATCTAAAAGAACTGTTTTGAAGAAACTCAATGAGTTACAAGAAAACTCAAAAAGACTATTCAGCAAAATTTAGAAAAAAATACATGATCAAAATGAGATTAAAAATAGAAATGATAAAAAAGAACAAAACAGAAAGTTTGGAGCTGAATAACTCAATAAATGAAATGAAAAATGCAATAGAGAGCATCTTCAGTAGAGTAGAATAAATGGAAGATAGAATACACGAGTTGGAGAACAGGAAATTTTGAAATAAACTATGTCAAGAAGAAAGAAGAATGTAAAAGAGCAAAGAAAGTCTACATGATATATGGGAATCTATCTAAAGAACAAATATTATAATATTTGAGATTCCAAAAGGAGAAGAGAGGGAAAAGGGAACATAACAAATATTTAAATAAATAATACCTGAAAACTTCCCAAATCTGGGGAGATAATAGGACATCCAAGTTCATGAAGCTAATAGATTTACCCTATTATCTCAATGCAAAAATACCTTCACCAAGACATATTATAACAAAACTGTAAAAAATTGGGGATAAAGAAAGAATTCTACCCCTGACTGGTTTGGCTCAGTGGAGAGCATCGGCCTGCGGACTGAAGGGTCCCAGGTTCGATTCCGGTCAAGGGCATGTACCTTGGTTGCGGGTGCATCCCCAGTAGGGGGTGTGCAGGAGGCAGCTGATCGATGTTTCTCTCTCATTGATGTTTCTAACTCTCTATCCCTCTCCCTTCCTCTCTGTAAAAAATCAATAAAAAACCATATTTTTATTTTTTTAAAAAAGAAAGAATTCTGAAAACAGCCAGGGTAAAGAAGATTAAAATCTACAAATTATTCCCGAACGCTTTTAGGCCACCAATAGTTTTCTCAGTAGAAACTATACAGGTCAGCAGAGAGTGGAATGAATATTCAAAGTGTTGAAAGGAAAAAAAAAATGGCAGCTAAACATATTCTGTCTGAAAAAGTTATCCTTCATCTAGCAAGGAGAAATAAAGGCTTTCCTATACAAGGAAAAGCTGAGGAAGTTATTCACTACTGGATCTGCCTTGCTAGAAATGCTGAGTGGAATTACTCAAGATGAAATGAAAAGATGCTAATCAGTGGCGTGAAAACATACAAAAGAATACAACACAGTAGTAAAGGTAAATGTAGAGTCTGATTTTAAAAACTCTTCAACAAATGGTTGGGAAAACTACATAACTACATGCAGAAAAATGTAATTGCACTCCTATGTTAAACCAATCACAAAAGTTGACTTGAAATGGATTGAAGACTTAAACATAAAATCTGATACCATAAAACTCCTAAAAGTAAACATAGGAAATTATCTCCCTGACACGGAACTGGGCAATAATTTTTTTGGATATGACATAAAAAGTATAAGCAAAAGCAAAAATCAGAAAGTGGGACTACATCAAACTAAAAAGCTATGTACAACAAAAGAACAATCAACAAAATGAAAATACCACCTACTGAATGAGAGAAAATAGTTGCAAGTCATATTTCAGAGAAGGGGTTTATACCTAAAATATATAAATAACTCAATAACAAAAAATGGAACTCAATAACAAAAAATCAATAAAAATGGGCAGAGGAACTGAATAGACGTTTTTTGCAGAGAAAATATTCAAATGCCTAACAGATACATGAAAAAGTGCTCAACATCACTAATCACCATGGAATTGCGAATTTACACTATAATGTGAAATCATCTGTTAAAATTGCTATTACATAAAGACAAGAGATAAGTGCTGGAGGAGGATGTAGAGAAAAGGAAACCCTTGTACACTGTTGGTGGGAATGTAAATTATTACATCCACTATGGAAAAAGTATCAAGGTTCCCCCCCCCAAAAAAAAAAAATTCAAAATAGAGATACCATAAGATCCAGCAATTCAATTATGTGTATTTATCCAAAGTAAATGAAAACAGGGTATTTAAGAGACATATGCATTCCTGTGTTCACTGAAGCATTATTCATCTTAGGGAAGATATGGAAACAGCCTAAGAATCCATTAAATGGTGAATTGATAAAGAAGTTTCATATATATATGGAGAGAGAGAGAAGGAGAGAGACCTTTGTATATCTACATACACACAAAGATATATACAATGGACTATTACTCAGCTATTTAGCCATGAGAAAAAAGGAGATCCTACCATTTGTGACAACATGAATGGGCCTTGAGGGTCTTATGCAAAGTGAGATAAGTCAAACAGAGATGGACTAATGCTGTATGACCTCATTTATGTGGAATATAAATAAGCTGAACTGGTAAAAACAGAGTAGAATGGTGACTACCAGAGGCTGAGGTGGGGTGGGTGGAGGATGTGGGAATATGTTGTTTAAAAGAACAAACTTGTAAGTAAATAATCTTGTAGAGCTAATGCATAGCATATTGCTTGTAGTCAACAGTTCTGTATTATAAACTTCAAAGTTACTAAGAAATAAGATCTTAATTGTTCCCATCACAGGAAATGATATTCTTGTGATGTGATGGAAGTGTTAACCTTAATTACAGTGGTTATCATATTGCCATCTATAAGTGTATCAAATAAATGTGTTGTAACCTTAAACTCACACAATATTATATGTCTATTACATTTCAATTTTATAAAAAGTGGAGCAAAACCCCACTAAGAATGTTGAAGTTCACACTTTATGGTGGAAACCTGAAAGCTTTTTCTCTAAGATCAGGAATAAGACAAGGATTCCCAATCATGTTACTCCTATCCTATATAATAAAACCCCTAATATGCAAATCGACCAAACTGTAGAATGACTGGTTGCTATGGCACGCACTGACCACCAGGGGGCAGACGCTTAAAGTAGAAGCTGTCCCCTAGTGGTCAGTGCGCTCCCACAGGGGGAGTGCCGCTCAGCCAGAAGCTGGGCTCACAGCTGGCGAGCGCCTGCTCCCCTCTGCAGGAGGCGACTGGCGGTGGCGACTGGGGGTTAGGGGTAGAGGCAGACGGCAGTGGCAATCGGTGGGCGGGGCCAGCCAGCAGGTGGCAACAGGCCTCCAATTAAGATGGGTGCCAGTGGGGGCCCCCCCGATTGCCCTGCCCGCTGGTCACCCCATCGATGGCCCTGATTGCCAGCCGGGCCTAGGGACCCTACCCTATATATATTGGGAACAGTCCCTTAGATTTAAAAATTAAAATGTGGCAAGGCTACTCTAACACTGAAAAAACAGGATGATGCAGCGATGACATGCATGGACTCTGACTTGCACATTTTGTGGCCAGCCCTGATTCTGACACTGTGTGACAAAGCCAACTACTTAACTTCTCTCTGCTTCAGTTTTTCTACCCATAAGATGGGGAAAATGGTACTACTGCCTCAGAAGGATCATGTTATGTACTACTTTTTATAATCAGGGCAAAAAAATGTAGCTGCCCATACAACAGCAAGATACCTTTCACCTGTATGGAAAGTATGGTCACTGGTGCATGCAGCCTCCTGGATTGCGAGAGGGATGTCCAACTACCAGTTTAGGCCAGACATCCCCAAAGGGTCCTGGATTGCGAGAGGATGCAGGCTAGGCTGAGGGACCCTCCCCCCCCCACCCCTATGCAACAATTTTGTGCACCGGGCCTCTAGTTCCATATAGTATTGGAAGTCATAGCCAGAGAAATTAGTCACGAAAAAGAAAAAAAAGGCATCAAAATTGGAAAGGAAAAAGTAAAACTGTCTCTATTTGTAGAGCACATATTACATATAAAAAACCCTAAAGACTCCATCAAAAAGTTGTTAGAACTAATAAATGACTTCTGTAAAGTTTCAGGATACAAAATGAACACACAAATCTCTTTCATTTTTATACACTAATAACAAACTATAAGAATGAGAACTAAATAAAACAATTGCATTTATGATTGCATCAAAAAGAATAAAGTACCTGGGAATAAATTTAACCAGGGAAGTGAAAAATTGTATATAAAACACTATAAGATATTAATGAAAGAAATTGAAGAAGACAAATAAATAGAAAGATATTCTGTGCTCATGGATTAAAAGAATCAATATTGTTAAAAATATGTACTTCACAAAGCAATCTACAGATTCAAAGCAATCCTTATAAAAATTCCAATGGCAATTTTCAAAGAAATCAAACAAATAATCTTAAAATTTGCATGAAACCACACAAAAATTCCGAATAGTCAAAAAGCTATTTTGAGAAAGAAGAACAAAGCTGGAGGCATCACACAATCGGACTTCAAACTATATTACAAAGCTGTAGTAATTAAAACAGTATGATACTGGTATAAAAACAGACACATAGATCAATGAAACAGAACGGAAAGCCAAGAAATAAATCCATACATATACAGACAATTAAGTTATGACAAAGGAGCCAAAAATATAGAAGGAAAGTATGGTCTCTTCAATGAGTGGTGTTGGGAAAACAGAACATCCAAATGCAAACGAATGCAGCTCAACCACTATTTCACACCATACACAAAAATTAACTCAAAATTAATTAAAGACATGAATGTAAGACGTGAAATCATAAAACCCTTAGAAGTGAACATAGGTGATAGTGCCCTGATGTAGCCTTGGCAATAATTTTTAAATGGAATACCAAATGCAAAAGCAACAAAAGGAAAAAATAAGCAACAGGACTGCAACATACTGAACAGTCTCTGCACTGCAAAGGAAACCAAGAAAATGAAAGGGCAACTTACCGAATGGGAGAAGATATTTGCAAATCATATAAAGGGCTACTATATAAAATATGCAAAGAATTCATACAACTCATATTATATAAAAAACAATCAGCCGAAACCGGTTTGGCTCAGTGGATAGAGAGTCAGCCTGCGGACTAAGAGGTCCCAGGTTCGATTCCGGTCAAAGGCATGTACCTGGGTTGCAGGCACATCCCCAGTAGGAGGTGTGCAGGAGGCAGCTGATCGATGTTTCTCCCTCATCAATGTTTCTAACTCTCTGTCTCTCTCCCTTCCCCTCTGTAAAAAATCAATAAAATATATTAAAAAAACAAAAAACAATCAGATTAAAAAATGGGAATATCTGAATAAACATTTTCCAAAAAAGATATACAGAAAGCCAACAGGTACATGAAAAGATGCTCAACATCATTATTTATCAGTACAATACAAGTCAAAACCACAATGAGATATCACCTCACACCGGTTATAAGGGCTATTATCAAAAAGATAAGAAATAACAAGTATTGGCAAGTATCTGCTAAGACCCATGTCTTTAAAATGTCCCCCAAATTCACTGTTTTTTAATTTAGATCCAGCTATTTTTGTTGTATAAACACAATTTGGATTGATGAAAGCCTTTGGTTTTTCAGAGTTCTGAAAAAAAGTTGATTTTGACAACTTTCACCTGTGTCTTAATGGATTTTATGGAGAAAAAAAATCCATATTTCCCCATCCTGGGGCCCATGGATCATTATTTTTGATTAATCTGTTTGGTGAAGTTTTTATTTCTCTTCTTATTTTTAGTTCTAGACACCAGATTTGATTTAAAATTTGATTTTCTTATATGTTTATCTGAGACTTTCTTTCCCTTTCAAGATGATTTCCCCTTACTTCATGAGACATGATTACAACAGCTACTGTATATTTTGTTTATAATTACAACATTTGGGTCATCTCAGGGTTAACATCTGTTGATTATATTTTCCCTTGAGAATTTATCAGAATTTCCTGGACTTTGCATATTGAACAATTTTTTGTCTCTTGAGAATTTTAATATTATAAGATTCTGGGTATTTATAAAAAATCCTATTGAGTTTTTTTAAACTGTCAAGCCAATTCGGTTTAGATCACAAGTTTCAACTTGCCTTCATTTGGCTGTGTTTCCAATCAATGTAAGCTAAGCTTCCAGAGCTTTAGTCGTGTTATTTGGATCCGCCCACTGTGTGCACTACCAGGGCGCAGTCTGAGACCTTTGGTATGCTGTACAGGATCATGCATGCACAACTTGGATATGAATTTATAATTCGTTGACTATAGGATTCCATTTTCATGTTCCTTCTCCCTGATCCCCCTCATAAAGGTCCTGAAACAGGACCATGAAACATGGCGATCTCATTACAAACCTCGGTGTTTTTTTCTCTCTTCTTTGTCACAAACTCCCTGTATCTCTCTGTCTCTGGGGGCAGCTTGCAAAAGGGAGGAGAGAGGGAGAGAGAGAGAGAGAGAGAGAGAGAGAGAGAGAGAGAGAGAGAGAGACTGACGACTGACTCCTGACTCTTTGGACCACAGTTCCTCTGATAATAGAGAAGGATTTTCCTTTAGAGTTTTAGATGCTAGCTTGCCTGCTGCTGTACCACTATCACAGAGTTATAGCACCAGAAATAGGTTTTGCTTGCAGACTAGGCTGTGACTCTGACCAGAAAGAGAGGACTTCCCTTGAACTTCTGTCTATACTTGGTGCCATTCCAGGAATAGGCTGTATTTGAGTCCAAGTCATACGTACGGAAGATAAATAAATAAATAAATAATCAGCCTTCTACCAGATTGTTCATTCTTCCAGTTCTTATTTCTTTTCCCAGATTTCTTGCTACCATTTACTTTTCAGATGCCCCGGATAGCTGCTCCATTCAATCTGCCCAGGAATTTTAGTTGCATTCAGTAGGGGAAGCTGAGTAGAGTGTGTTTACTCCATCTTAACAAGAACTGGAACTCACTTAAGTTTTTGAGACACTGGAAATCATTTTATATCCCTTTTTATTATTAAACTAGAGGCCGGAAGCACGAAATTTATGCAAAGGCCTTGGCCCTGGTTCCCGCCTGCTGGCACCACAGCTGGGGGCCTCTATCGCTTCTGCTACCTCTGCCTTGGTTCTCGCCCACTGCAGCTTTGTCTAGAAGAAAGACATCTGGTCTAATTAGCATATTATGTTTTTATTATTATAGATATAAATATTATGCTTTGAATTCATTTAAGCTTCTTGTAGAAAAAATTGCTTGTAATAAATGTACAATGAAGGTACCAATAGCATTTTTGATAACAGATTAGAAATTTTAAATCTCCAAAAAAGAAAATATTCAATAAAGGATTGAAAATACTTATTTTCAGAGGCATAATCTTATTCATAGGTTAAAATATGGAGTAAAAAAAAAATTCTCCTAGTCTCTCTTCTAAGTTATGAGTAAGTCCACCCCAATACATCTCTTTTTTGAAATTCAGAGTAATTACTAAGTTAAAACAGTGAGTTTTGCTGTGATATGAGGAACCAGTCAAATAAGGCTTTTTGTCCTTACATCTTTTTCCAAGTAATCTCAGATACTCAAGACACATAGAAAAAAATACCCCAATGTATTTCTACTGGCAGCTGCAATACTATAATGTGACTTTTATACAAAAGATTATTATTGAAAACTTAAATTCACATTTGTATAATATTATAAATAGGCATTATACTATTGGGGAAAATCCAAGTGAGCTACTACACCTCTAAGTAAAGGGCAAAATAACCCAAGTGCAAATAATGGTAAAAGACACTGACTATGCAAGTTTACTTTGATCAGTTCTTATATGATGGGGGTCAGAGAGCTTTTTAAAAATCAGATGAAATATAGGTCCATCTCCCCAGAAAAAAACCCTGTATGTATGTATGTATGTATGTATTATGTATCATCTATGAACCTACCTACCTATCAATTATCTACCTATATAATAGTTTACATACATTTTCAGAGGTAATGCATACTTCCAAAGCCTGGATTAATAACCCTTGGCCTAGAAATGAATGAAAAATTAATTTATATTTTCAATCCCACTCTCTCGAGCCCCAGGCTTTTCTTTTCAATAATCTATGAGAAAATTCTACTTATGTGTATTGGAGTCACCTCAAATTGAATAGTCACACCAAACCTGCTACTTTATCCATTTTTCTTTTCTCAGTTAATGGATTCACCATCTACCTAGGTCACCAAAACCAAAAACCTAGTAGTCATGTTAGCATCTCCTTCTCTCTCATACCGCACTAACAATCAATACTAGCCCCATGCATTCCACCTTCTAAATATAGCCTACTTTGAAAAAAAGGGGAACCAAGATGGCAGCATAGGTAGCACCTGCACTTGCTGCCTCTCACAACCACATCAAAACTCCAACTAAAAGACAAAACAAATATCATCCAGAACCACAGGAAAGCTGGTTGAGTGGAAGTTATACAACTAGAAGAAAAGAAAAAAGCACATTGAAACTGGTAGGAGGTGTGGAAGTGCAGAGGCGTGCGAAACGGGCTGGCAACTGGGTGCACTGTGGAGGGAGATACAAGTTCCCAATTGCTCTGAACTCCAGTTCTGGGTGAGACTCTAGGAACCCAGACTCATATGGGGAGAAACTGGACTGTCTGGCATCTGCCGGAATGCAAGGGTGGCTTTCTCTCAGAGGTGCACATAGCGATCATTGTTCCTGCATGGGGCCGTGGGACACAGAGACCCAGGGACCTCTCCAGGGAAAGGCTGACTGGCAGCCATTGCTATTTGCTCTGCCCTGGTGATTACCTGAGACCCCGACCCACCCAATTTAGAACCACACCCAAGCTGTGCACAGCAACTTTTGCATATGAATGATCTGTCATTTTGCACCTAAAACCTAATAAACTGCAGCTGGGTCAGAGAAGTCCGAAGCTTCCAAAAGGCCTAAGACCCTGCAATAGCAGCCTTCATTGCTTCACAGCTGGGCCTCATCTGGGCACTTCCAAACCCAAAACTGCCAGGAGCCAGTCCATCCTTGCTGTTTCAAGGGACCTGGCATATATGGCATACTGTTCTTAATATGTTTGCTCACCTTCTTGGCACTATGTGTTTTAACCAAGGTCACCTCTCTGAGAAAGGTTGTTTCCCCAGGTAGGGATATTCCCCTGAAGTTAGGGAGGGAATAAAACCCCTCAACTAAGTGCGAGGTGGTAATTAATCACTTTAACTATGAACAATCATGCTTAAGCTACATAATCTTTACACCCTGGAATGGAGATAAGAAACGCCCTAACCTTTGGAATAGAGATTGATAGGATTGGAATCAACTGGTATAAATACAGATGTAACAAGACAACAACACACAGAACCTAGACACAGAACCTACACACAACCTAGAGACAGAACCTAGCGAGAGAACCTGGCTGAAGAACCTAGAGACAGAACCTGGCTACAGAACCTGGATAGAACATGGCAAGAGAACCTGACTAGAACCTGGTGACTGAACCTGGCTGGAGAACCTAGCGAGGGAACATGGCTACAGAACCTGGCTGGAGAACCTGGAAAACCTGGCTGGAGAACCTAGCAAGAGAACATGGACACAGAACCTGGCTGGAGATCCTAACCAGAACTTCGCTGGAGATCCTGACCAGAACTTCGCTGGAGATCCTGACCAGAACTTCGCTGAAGATCCTGGCTAGGCTGCTGATCAACTGAATGCTGTCTCTGTGTCATTCCTTCTTCGCCGACTCCGTCCACACCTTTGGGGACCCCTGGACCTGCTGTTGTTGGACCCCGGCACAAAACAAAGAGGAAGAATCTGCAGATGTCTCTGTAGCTCCTGTTGGGTGGTCTCAGGCAGTGGTTGACTTTTCACCTCCTTCGGGATTCAAGAGACAGTGTACCCAGTGGTCAGTGTAAGACCATATAGATTACAACTCTTCACATCCATAAAAGACACACTCAGGGGGCAGACTCAGTGAACACCAAAGCCCCACTGAAGCAAGTCCTGCACCATAAGGGTGTCTCCAGGACAGCAGTTCTCCCATTGTAGACACAGCTGGTCCTCATAGCCAATTGGCCTGGAGGTCAATTCCTCCCAGTGATACCTACAACAATCAAGGCTTAACTACAACAAGACTGTACACATAGCACACAAAGGGGTACACCAAGAGTGTCCATCTCAGATAATTGGGGAGGCTGAGCCACTGAGCCCTATAGGACACCTAGCACATAAGGCCACTCTATCAACACAGGGAAGCAGCCAAAATCCAGAGACAAAGAAACATGTCAAAAATGAAAGAAATGGAGGAAAGCAAAATACTGGATATAGATTTCAAAACTACGATTATAAGGTTTCTCAAGAATCTTCTAGAAACCTCCAAGAAATATAGTGAGACACTCAAGGATATGAAAAAGGACCAATCAGAAATTAAGCATACACTGACTGAAATAAAGAATAATATACAGAGATCCAACAGCTGAGTAGGGGATCCCAAGAATCAAGTCAAAGATTTGAAATACAAAGAAGCAAAAAACACCCAACCCGAAAAGCAAAAATAAAAGAGAATCCAAAAATATGAAGACAGTGTAAGGAGCCTCTGGGACAACTTCAAGCGTACCAACATCCGAATTATGGAGGTGCCAGATGAAGAGAGAGAGCAAGATATTGGAAACCTATTTGAAGAAATAATGACAGAAAACTTCCCCTACCTGGTGAAAGAAATAGACTTACAAGTTCAGGAAGCGCAGAGAACCCCAAACAAAAGGAATCCAAAGAGGACCACACCAAGACACATCATCATTAAAATGCCAAGAGCAAAAGACAAAGAGAGAATCTTAAAAGCAACAAGAGAAAAACAGTTAGTTACCTACAAGGGAGTACCCATACGACTGTCAGCTGATTTCTCAACAGAAACTATGCAGGCCAGAAGGGAGTGGCAAGAAATATTCAAAGTGATGAAAGCAAGAACCTACAACCAAGATTACTTTATCCAGCAAAGCTATCATTCAGAATTGAAGGTCAGATGAGCTTCACAGACAAGAAAAAGCTAAAGGAGTTCATCACCACCAAACCAGTATTATATGAAATGCTGAAGGGTATCCTTTAAGAAGAGGGAGAAGAAGAAAAAGGTAAAGATAAAAATTATGAACAGCAAAGTGATAAGAAATGCATATCTATCAACAAGTGCATCTAAAAATAAAATGAACAAAAAATTTGATAAACAGAATAAACTGGTGAATATAATAGAATCAGGGGCATAGAAATGGAGTGGACTGACAATTCTCAGGGGGAAGGGAGTGTGGGGGGGTGCGAGAAGAGACTGTACAAAAATCATACACCTATGGACGAGGATAGTGGGGGGAGGTAAGGGCATGGGGTGGGGTGGGAATAAGGGGGAGGGGATCTATGGGGGGAAATGAGGAACAGCTGTAATAATCTGAACAATAAAGATTTATTTAAAAATATAGCCTGTTTCTATTTCCTCATTGTCACACCCCCTGCTGAGACCTAAACTGAAGCCTTCATTACATTCTACCTGATCCATTGTAGAGAGCTCTTAATTTGGCTGTCTGCCTCAGTTCTTCCATATTCATTATATCCTTCACACCATTGCCAATTATATTTCTAAAATGTGAATTTGAATATTGAATTCCCTCTCTGCTGCTTAAAGCAGTGATTTGCAGACATAAAATAAATTGAAATAAAATAAAAATCAGCAGCCTCCCATTTGTTTGTCATTCAAGATATCTTGCAGGAGCCCAGTACATCAAACAGAAAAAAATGGGATAAAATTGGTACAAAATGTTGTTTCCCAAACTTGCCATTTTATGAATCTCCCCATGTTGGAAGGCCTGGTAAAAGTAGTAGCTATTAGACTCACTCCAGACTTACTCAGCATAATATCTATGGACAGGGCATAGGAATTCATACTGTGTACAAATACCAGGTGATTTCTATAAACAGGCAAGTTTGCAAAACACTGGTTGAGTTAGCCATCAAATATGAATGATTTAAAATGACACAAAAAGGGACATCACAATTGGACCCAAATTTATTTTTCTAAACTACTTTCTTTCATGCGGCATATGTACTAACCGTATTAAACTATTCACAATTCTTTGAATTTGCCATGCTATTTTTGATCAATGTAGCTTTGCACATTCAATTTCCTATTCCTGGAATGTCTTTTCTCCACTTACCCACCTGTTGCCTGTCTTCCTCCCCTTAAAGAACCAGAGCAAAGGTCAACTTTCCTGGGAACCATTCCCTGACTCTTCTTTATAGAACTTAGCACATTAGACAGTATAACTCAGTATTAAACTTATAATACTTGATGACAATATCATGTCCCATTTCTCTTTGTGTTTTTAATACATAGCACAATATCCAATACACATTAACCACTCAATAAATATGTGTTAAATATTGAATGAGCAAATTCATGAATTCATAAATAAATAAATGAATAAATTCATGAATAAATAACAAAGGATGGCAAATATCATACTTTACAAAAAGAGAATACAATTATTTGCCAAAAGGAAGACAGAGAGCTCACATTATTTTGACTATAATTTACTTTAAAACACTCACTTTGATATAAACAATGCAATGAAGATATGGATGGAGACAACATTAATGTATAATCCAGAAGCAGTTAGTTAACATTTGAAGTACTCTTATTAAGGGATTCACATTCCTGTGGTAGATAGTTAATATTCCAAGAATGTGCTCCAAGTTTTTCTATCTAAACATACAACATGATTTGTTTTTGTTTTTAATTAAATTTATTGGAGTGACATTGGTTAATAAAATTAGGTGCTTCAAATGTACAATTTGGTGATACATCATCTGTATATATGAATAAAAGTATGGAGGACCCTTAAAAATTAAGAATAAAATTACCATATGACCCAGCAACCCTTCCTCTGGGTGTCTATCCCCAAAATTTGAAAACATTTATTCACAATAATTCATGCACCCCTGAGTTCATTGCAGCATTATTTATGGCGGCCAAGACATGGAAACTTCCCAAGTGTCCTTCAATAGATGATTGGATAAAGAAAATGCGTGTTTTTTAAATGAGCATAATGCGTATGTTTTCATTGGTGATGTTAGAATACTTTAAAATATTACTTGACAGGAGAGTTATATAGGAACCTCCAGTCTTGTGTACAATGATCCAGAAGCTCAGCTAAATAATAACTTTAAAGACATTCCTTAGATCCCAAACACTGGTCCAATGTCAGTCGTCCACTTCTAGCCTCCATAGTTAATATTGGAATCTGTTGTCTGATGATGATGTTCCATCCTCCACAGTACATGATGCAATTAGAAAACTGGCTGATTTTGCTATCAGAATATTGATGAGGCCATTTCTAAGTGAAACTTTCATACAAACAGTTATCTAAGTTCCTAAGGAGATAGATGATGAAGACTTCTAAGAACACAGAAAAACAGATTGTCTGACTTTATTATTATTTTTTTGCCTGATTGTTAATATATTTTTTTAAGTGTGGCAGAATTCTCCCAGAGACTTGCTTTCATTGTAATATACCATCTGGTAGAATATATATAACTCCCACCTATATTTTCCCCACAAATTTTTATTTTGAAAAATGTTAAACCTACACAAAAGTTACAGGAATATTATAATGAACTACCACATACTCTTCACCTAGATTTATTAACTGTTAACATAATTAGTAATGTTTGTGTGTACTCTGTCTCTGGATCTTTCTCTCTGTCTCTCCTGTCTCTCCATCCCCATATGTATTTAGGGCTTATTTTGAGAGCAAGTATTATGATAATTAACTCCTAAATTCTTCACCATGTATTGTCTAAGAACAATGGCATACATAAGCACAATATAACCAACATACTGAAAAACTTTAATATTGATATTATCTTTTTAAATTCTGTTTTATTGCTTAAAATATTACAAAGAGTAGTCCATATGTCTCCTTTTTTAACATTGATATCATTGCATTTCCAAATTTATAATCCATACCTACATTTCCTCATTTGTCCTTTATTAATCTTTATTTCCTTATCCAGAAGCCAATTAACGTTCATGAATTGCAGTTTTTGATATTCTTCTCTAACTTCTTTAATTCAGATTAGTTTCCCAGCCATTTTCTCTTTTTGGTTTTCATGAAACTGACATTTCTGAGGAGTCCAGGCCGGTTGTTTTGCATTATATAATGTCTATCAGTTTGGAGAAGTCTCACTGTTTCTTCATGCTTAGATTTAGGTTGAATTTTTTTTCCTGACAGAACTACCACATAGACGATGTTCCATCCTCCACAGTACATCACATCAGGAAGTAATGTCCCAGTATTAGTAACGTTGAGTCTAATCACTTGGTTAACATGGTGTCTAACAGATTTCTCTTGTAGAGGTGACTTTCTCTTTTGTAATTAATAAATAATCTGTCAGTTGATACTTTTAGGCTGTGTGAATGTCTTGTTCCTCAAGCCTTTGTCAATTGATGACTTTTGATATTCCAGAGTGAAGTTTTACTGTGGTGTTTGCAACATGTTTCCTTCCCCCTCCGATTCTGTCATTCTTTTTATATTTATTAGATACTACTTTGTATAGAGAACTTTTCCCCACCCCACCATTTAAATACACTTACCTATTCATGAGTTGTTTTTTATTCAGTGTGTTTCAATCCACTGCTATGATTATTTTTAATGATAAAATTGGTTCAAAATGACCCAGTGAATTCATGTTCAGACTGATCCTCATATCCTTTTGTCCTTGATGTCTTTATAGTTCTTTGTGTCTTTAGAATATACTCTAGTGATGATTTGTAGTCAAAGTAATATGTTAAAATATTACTTGGATTAATTCTGTGTGTGCTTTTATAATTCTGTGATTAATCATTCCATCCATTTATTTATCTAAGTATTCCATTTTTGCTTTATTCTACTCTTGCTAATTAAATTGTACTTTTCAAATATATAAAATATTAACATGGCTTGTAAACCAAAACTATATAACTAACAGGATACTCAGGGAATTCCTATTCTCCTCTCTATTGCTCTTACTCCATCACCACCCATTTAAGGCCAATATAATTAGTTTCTGGTTTATCTTTTCTGTGTCTCTTTTTGTGAAAATAAGGACACACCCACACTTCACATTGTTCCTTCTTTTTTACATAAAATGTAATCCTATATAATAATCCTATATAATAAAAGGCTAATATGAAAATCAATTGAACAGTGGAACGACTGGTTGCTATGATGTGCACTGACCACCAGGGGGCAGACACTCAATGCAGGAACTGCCTCCTGGTGGTCAGTGTGCTCCCACAGGGGGAGCGCCTCTCAGCCAGAAGCTGGCCTCACGGCTGGCAAGCACTGGGACAGTGGCAGGAGCCTCTCCCGCCTCTGCAGCAGCACTAAGGATGTCAGTCGGACATCCCCTGAGGGCTCCCAGAGTGCAAGCAGGTGCAGACCGGGCTGAGAAACACCCCGTCCCCTCCACAAGGGCACGAATTTCATGCACCAGGCTGCTAGTATATGCCATAAAAATCTTTTACAACTTGTTTTTTTTTATTTTCACTTAATGACATTCTGAAAATTTAATTCAATGTTAGTCAATTGATATTTTCTTTATTTTTATAGCTTACGTGCACCATATTTTATTCAACCACTCTTCCAAGTGTGCACATTTAGTTTGTTTTCAATGTTATAATTAAAAATAAAGCCACAGTGAATAAACATATGCATATATCTTTTCCCCAACAATAGTCTAGAAATAACCAGAAGTGGGGTTGTTGATTAAGAGTAAATACACACTTACTTTTGTTAGATATTGCTGAACTCCCCACCAAAGAATTTGTAGCATTTTGCATTACCACTGGCAATATATGAGAGTAAACATTTCCCCCAACCTTGTCAACAAGCTTACTGCCAACTTTAGAATTTTCACCAAACTAAGAAATGAGAAGTGGTATTCAGTAGAGCTTTGATTGCATTTCTCTTATTATGAGTGAAGTTTACTATATTTTTCTATGTTTAAAGCTAACTAGTACATCTTTTTTAAAAAAACTATCCATTCATGCCTTTTGTCCATTTCCTTTCTCTATTGAGTTTTTAGTGGTTTCCTGTTTTATGTTGTGAGACTGGCTCTTTATCTAATATCTCATATTCCCTTTATTGTCTAATACAATAAAATATCAAAAGTATTATACATTGTCTAATTTACTTATACTGATAAATAGCAAGTTAATTTACTGACCTAGTACACTGTGACTTCAGTCTTCTGGCTCAAATAAGAGGTGAAGAGTATAAGTGGACTTACTGAGATAACCTTAAATTAACTCCTTAGTTGCTTATTTAAAACTGTTGGGGACAGGTATTTCTCCCAATTTAGCACTTTTTGAGTTTTAGAAAGGTAATGGGTACATATACTGTATGTTATGTAACATCATCCATTGGGTTTGGAACAGCACCATATAATCAAATCTCTATATATAAAAGCCTAAGTGACTGTTATGACTGAACGACTGGAACAACTGCAATAACTGGTCAACTAGTCACTATGATGCACACTGACCACCAGGGGGCAGATGCTCAACACAGGAGCTGCCCCAGTGGTCAGTGCATTTCCACAGCAGGAGCGCTGCTCAGCTGACCGACCCATTCTGGAAGCCCACCAGCCCAGTGGCAGCCACTCACTCCCTTAATAGTCCTGCAGTTCCAATTTCCAGAGAACAGGCCAGGCACCGATGGATCAGCACTGCTGGTACAATCCTGACAGTGCTGCTGGCCTTCTGAAAGTTGGCCTCAGGCACCACCGCTGCTTCCCCTCCCTAGAAGCTCTACAAGGAAGAAAGGATATAAAAGTGGCCACCAGGTGGCTCCCGATAACCGGTGTGAATGTCAGTGGGACAAATCCAGATCCCAGGCCAGCAAGGGTGTCCCACCACCCGCCCCTTAGGGCTGATCGCATCCCATCCCCATCGGTGCATGAATTCATGTATTAGGCCTCTAGTACATACATAATTCTGAAAAAAACTTATGAATGTTCATACTAGACCTATCTAATCACTATGAATATGGGATTAGATTAAGTGGTTGCTTAGGAGCCTGTAATTGCATAACACTTTTAAAAAAAATTTGGGACATATTTAATGTGAGTTTTTTATTAAAAAGATACATAAATAACTTGTTTCCCTTTTTCCCTAAATTATAAATTTATTTGGTTATCTGTTTATTATTGTTGTCCCTTAAGGGTTATTTCATTCACTACTGTACCCCCAGTAACTAATATAATGTCTGACTGGTTGTAAGTATTGATAATGATTATTTTTTGTGATTATTTTTGAATGAATTAATGAATGAAAGGAGATCACAAGGATAAAACATAATGAAGGGAAACAAATGTAACTGCTCTTGTATCTGCAATAAAAGTCCAGGTTGAAAACAATAATCCAAAGGGCAGTACTACTTTACTTATCACGCTATCCTAATTCAGATTTATCTAGAAATAAACTCACATGTATCTGGAGAGGGTAAATATTTCTCTTGCAAAGATAAATAGTTAGCTTTGCTTGAGTAGGCAAAAGTTACCTCAAGATGCCATTACCTATGTCCTCTCTTTTCCTTCATTATAACCCCTAAAAGTGAATCAGTAGAGAAAAATTAAAACATGCAACTCCTGTCATATTTTGATTCTATTCTGAATTTGTTGAACTGGCTTGTCCAATAATCCATTTTTGCCTCTTTTAAACATTTGCTTTATTTTCAGATTATAAAACATATTCATGACAGAGTATTCATAAAAAATATAGACCATTTGCAATATAAGGAAAAATAGGAAGAAGGAAAAACAATCCACAGGTTCATTCCTCAAAGACTATTCACAATGTGTTGCTATATTTTCCTCTAGTCATTCTTTTAAACATAGTATTTTTAAATATACCATATAATATTTAAAATATTGTTTTATAGCCCTTTATGCTATATATTCTGTATTATGAATATAATTTTAAAGACATAATATTCCATCACATGGAAACATCAACAATTTCTTAATATCTTCCTATTATTAGGTGTTTCTGTTGATATTGTAATGCATTAAGGAAAAGACTAATTTTTTTCTTTACTTGGCATTGTTTGCTTATGTAGTTTACAGATGTGGAATTACTGGGTCAAATTGATAAAGATATATAGGCAAACTAGATTCTTTCTTGGGGGATTTTTTTTTAAATTTAGCAATTATTTTTTATTTTTTAAATTTTTGTTTTATTGCTTAAAATATTACAAAGATTAGTACATTTGTCTCCTTTTTTCCCCCCTGACCTTCCCCCAGCCTCTCCTACCCCCCAGTGTCTTGTGTCCATTGGTTATGCTTATATGCATGCATACAAGTCCTTTGGTTGATCTCTTACCCCCCCCCCCAACCCTCCCCATTCTTAGGGAATCTTTCAAAAAAGCTAGGGAATCCTGCTAGATATCTGACCATATGAGATCATTTTAAATCCCAACAATTATCTCATTACATGAACATAGAAACATATCCAAGAGGAACTCCTTTACCCACTTGAAATATATGATTTTTTTTTTTTCTGAACTACTAATTATACTCTTTGACTTTGAAATTGAGGTCAGTTTTGTGAAGAAATGGAGGAATCTGAAAGCTTGTCTAAGAATGTGTTAATTGCCAAGGCGATATCTTCATCAGGTTTACATTAAGTAGTGTTCAGTTTACTCCTATTTCATTGACACAGTCATTGCATTGTCTTAAAACACCTGTATTTCGCTTTGTACTGACTTAATCCTTAAACAATTTGAATCCCCCCTGGGGGTTCTGGAAACAGCTTACTGTTGTACATTTGCCATCTAGTGGCTAAAGTGGGAAACTGCAGACTTATACCCCCTCCAGTTGGGAGAAGACAATTGGAGCCTGTTTTCCACAAGAAATCCATAGTGGTGGACAACACAGACTCTCAATAATACTCTGTAGGGATGGGTAGGGTTGCTTTATAGGGTGTACTCATGTTCAGTTGGAAGAAAAACAACCCTAAAAGGAGGTAAGGCTCAGAGAAAATCATACAGATCTTTGCCACAGAAAATGCTATCCCATCATCCCTATTACCAAGCATACACTTTTCTCAGTGAATTCAGGTTCAAAGGGATATTGCAGGAAGCTTTGAAGTGTAAGCCAAATCATCAAGGGCACCATGATGTTATGTGTGAAAAGAAGAAAGGGTACCTCACTTAGCTTTGGATACTGGACATTTATTAGATGATCGTTTAAGATGAACGCAGATCTTTGATTTAAAAGATAAAATAAATTTTTTTCCTTTCTTATAGAACTTATTCCTTTCTTCCTCTTTGAGTCTGTCTGAGTTCATTTCTAGTCAAACAGAATGTCTGTGTAAAAAGCATATTTACTATTCCTTAGATTTAGATATATCTGGTAAGTTTCTCTCTGCTCTTTAATTTTTTCAAATTATCCCAACCTAATTGAATGTCATATGATTCTGAGAATGTCGGTCATGCAAATTATATGAGATCCTCTCCAAAGATAAACAATGAAGATGCGCATATTTGGGTGTAAATAAAGGTAAGAGGGTAAGTGAAGTAAATAAATACAGGGATGGGCTGTTTATGGGTAGAAGGCTATTCTTTCAAAAATATCTTTTGAAAATTGCAAACTGCTAAGAGCTGGGGTGGTCTTCATATTTGTCAGGAATTTTATTTTGCCTTCAGACATACAGGATTCAGGAAGGGTAACAAAAATATTAAAAAGTGGGTGAAATTACAGGTAGTGAAATATTTCCGATAACAGCAGATTTATCAAGCAATATTGAGCTTGAATCACTTCTGAGCAGCCAGTTAGACATGCCATTTACATAAATTTACAAAGTATAAGATAGCACACCCTAAAGTGGGGAAATTCAGAAGTCCTCACATCCTCACCTCAAAAATCTTTTGATATATGTATTCTGAAATTATTCATCCACTCATTTATTCATTTGACAAGCAACTACTAAGAGCACTTCAAAATAAAAACAAAAAATATATACCTTTTGACTCATCATATCTAATGCTTAGAATTTAGCCCTGCCTGGGTAGCTCAGTTGCTTAGAGCATCATCCTGATATTCCAGGGTTGCGGATTTGGTCCCCCATCAGGGCACGTACAAGAATCAACCAATGAATGAATAAATAAGTGGAACAACAAATTGATGTTTCTCTCTCCCTTCCTCTCTCTCTCTCTAAAAATTTACTATTAGATTATATTTAAAAAAGTATGACAAGTTATGGCTGTCAGTATATTCATTGGAATATTGTTTGAAACAACAAAAGACTGTCAATGATCTATCAATGGTGGTAGGTTTAAATTAATCAAACTAATTAAAGAGGTTAAAAAATTCATCACTACAATGGGATGGTATGCACCCATTAAAAAGGAATGAAGAAGAGTTCTACATGTTGGTATAGAAAGGTCTGCAAGTTGTAATAAATGAAAGCAAAACAATTGATACAATATTTTATACATTTAAAGCATATACACATACATATATAACTGTATGGTACCAGACATTCATTATGATAAATTTCCACTGCTGAAGGTTACTTAACAGTACAGGAACCAAAACCAAAACAAAGCCGTATTGAGTAAGATCACAAAATTCTTCAAGGCCATCAGAGCCTCCTTTATGTAAGCCTGGTACGTGGTATAGGTTTACTCCATCTGTACCATCTCTGAAAATTGGGCAATAAAGAGAAATATCAAGTATTTAGTTTTTTGTTTTTTTTTAAGGACCATATTTCAAGTTAATCATGTCTGGAAGCAGGATCTCATTTTGAGGGGATGACCTAGGGCTCTAGGACCTGTTTTTGGCATTCAGTTCACTTGCTGGAGTTTGTAGCCAGCATCCTCTTAACCCGTGGTCGGCAAACTGTGGCTTTCGAGCTACATGCGGCTCTTTGGCCCCTTGAGTGTGGCTCTTCTAAGCCTTAGGAGTACCCTAATTAAGTTAATAACAATGTGCCTACCTATATAGTTTAAGTTTAAAAAATTTGGCTCTCAAAAGAAATTTCAATCGTTGTATTGTTGATATTTGTCTCTGTTGACTAATGACTTTGCCGACCACTGCTCTTAACCATACTTCTCAACTTCTTCACTTGAAGGCCTGATTCCGTTACATTGCTTATACTCACTACAATTAATATTTATCGAAGGAAATTGAGTATATAACACTTACTGATTGCTTACTTAGTTACATGCAATACGCTAAGCACTCATTAATCTTCACAACTATACTGTGAGATAGGTACCAGTATGATTCTCACTTTACTAATGAGAGAACACACTTCGATGCCCCACCAAGCAGTGACCTCTCCAAGCAGCAAGCATATCTATGACCTGGATTCACTTTTCCTTTTTTAAATTAAAATGTTTCTATTCTGTCTACTATTCCCTCAGGAGCATGCACATTTTTAAAGGTGATAAATTAATATTCGTATAGGTATTTGTGCTTGATTGGACTTAACATGTCACCCTTCTTCGAGAATATTTACTCATGTAACAGGAGGTTATATAGACACCGTGTATATTCAGTTTCTCACTAATTGTCCAATTTATATGATAAGCACTAGACATCTCTATTCTCTTGGAACGTACAGTTTTGTGAAGCATATGGACATTGATTAAATAATTCACACGAGCATATACCTTTAATCTCTGACAAATGCTATGGAAATAAAGCCGCACGATCAGTGCCATTCTGGTGGATTAGACAGGGCATTCCTGAGAAGGGGAAGCTTATCTACATATGTTAAGGATAAGTAGAAGTTACGGAAACCACTTGAAGCTGCGGAAAATCCCCTCATGAGAACAGCAAGAACAAAGGCTCAGGGGGTGGGGGGTGAGGGGGTAGGTGGGAGCCTAGTGGTCCAAGAAGTAAAAAGGCCTGAGTGACTAGAATGTAGAGCACTACACTGAGAATGGTGAGTGAAGAGATGGGAGAGGTAGGCAGAGACCAAAAACCATATGCAGCCTGGGAAAAATAAAAAGATAATTAAGCAATTAAACAGATAATTAAAAATCATTGTGTTAAGTAACTAAATGAGATAAATGCTATGGGGCATGTAAGGGAAACCTTTAAAACATGCTTTGAGATTCAGGAAAGACTTCCCAGAAATGCATGAGCTTTGAGGGATGACTAGACATTAGCTAGAATAAGAGGAGTAGAAGTAGTAATGAATAGTGATTCAGGCACAAGGAACAACAAAGGCCTACAGATCAGAGGTAGTGAAGTATGGTAGCAACCATCTTAGGTAGAAATTATAGTTTAACTTTAACACTGCTGTTTGGCTTATGTACCCATTTGCTTTGTTTAACAATGGACAGGTTATTTTGATTTTATGAATTATATAAATCATCCCATTCAATTAAATGCCTTATTGATTGTAATGTGAATATCCCATGGGTTGTGGTCATACTGGTCTTAGAAAGCACATTTTCCTTTACCTGGGAAGGACAGCACAGTTATCCCAAGGTCAGAGGGCTCTAGACCCCAAACTGTAATTGAGATAACATGCCTAAGTTTAACCCAGGTTACCCAAGGGCTCTAGACCCAAAACTGTAATTTAGATAATATGCTGTTTCTGCTTCTGTAAAATGCTTTTTTGCCAACCAGGTTCCTCATTCCAAACCCTGGGATATAATCAATACCTTTGTGATTTTTTGCCTATATAACCTTGGAGCTGCGACCATCTTGTTACTATGAGATTTGGGAAAGCAAAATGGCCCCTCATAGTCCTGGATTGCAATAAATGTGACTCTTTAATTCGACTTCTTGGGGCATCCTTCTGTGATTCACGGGGTACATTACAACAGTAGCATGTGAAGTCTAAGGAACCGAGGGTGTCCTTATTAAAATGCAGATTTAAAATGCTGACTTTGGCATGGCTCAGTGGTTGAGCATCTACCTATGAACCAGGAGGTCACAGTTTGATCCCAGGTCAAGTCATATGCCTGAGTTTTGGGCTCAATCCCTGGTGTGGGGTGTGCAGGAGGCAGCTGATCAATGATTCTCTTGCATCATTGATGTTTCTAGCTCTCTCTCCCTCTCTGAAATCAATAAAAATATTTTTAAAAAACTTAAAAAAATAAAATGCTGACTTTGCTTGACAGTGGGAAAGGTTGGTGGGGACAACAGTGGATGTAGGGAAAAGGCTACTGGAATCATTCCGGCTGAAACTAGATGAAAAAAGACAATAGATGCAGGGGAAGAAAAGAAGGGATTGATTATGTAGATATGAAACAGAAAGAATGACTGCTTGGTGAATTACTATGGAGGAAGGGTGAGGAAGACAAAGAAGCCAGGTTTCTAACTGGAGTTATTGGTTGCTTTAAAATGCTATTCATTGTGTTACAATGAAGGGGGGGGGGCAAAATAGGAAGTAAGAGTTGAATGAATTTAATTTGGGGCATGTTAAGTGTTTTGAACCTATGGAACACTCTATGGGCATGTTTAGAATGATAATTCATGGAAACAAAGCTGAAGAGGGAAGGGATTGATGGCAGGAAAGAGAAAATAAAGGGCCAAAAGGTACTGGGTGTGTCTATAAGTTGAAGAGCAAATGCAATGAGCATTCCTAGGATATGTCTTATTCATCTCAAGAGGGAAATTCCCTCCAAAGACCTTAACACTGTCCTTGGACCTTATTCATTGTATGGAACCACAGCACAAAATGTATGTCATGGCATCAAGTTGCTTGAAATCTCAAGTAAGAAATACACTACATACCAAGTAAGTTTGCAACACCTGATGAAAATGGCATTGAAGGTACAGCCTCTGAAAAGAAGAATAAAGAACAAATAAACAAGTTTAAAATGCTTTTTAGCCTCAGAATTTTGGAGTAGACTATCTACATAAATGAGTAAAAAAGATCCTGAACTTTGTCCTTCAGTTCTCTTATTTCCAAAGACTTAATTTCTATAGTTTCAGAGGTGCAATAATATGGCAAGTGCTTCATTTGTCAAACATATCTCCCAGTCTCCAACTTGATAAAAATAAATAAAAACAAAAACAGGAGTTGATTTATCTGAGAGATAAATACAGAATAAAGTTATTAAACAGAATAAATGATTAACCCATGAGTTACCAGCCAAATTGGAGGCAATTATATTATTGCTCTATTGTGGCTGATTGGTTAATTTATTATCATGATTTGAATTCTCAGTATGATAGCAAAGAGCAATAATAGATTCTGTAAATATATTTTAACATATTTCTCTAAAATGTTTTGGGTATGTGCCTAAATCATCACTTTGCTGTTCTACATCCATGTTTCAGCTGTACACAAAAGGACTATTGATTAAGATTTCCACAGTCTCTTCCATTGGTTTCAATGGTTCTGGAGAGCCTAAGATCAGATTCTGATGCTCTTTATCTAAACATATAAATTATATCTGTGGATCTTATTCCCTATTAGTCCTAATTTAGAGCCTTAACAAAATAATTGAAAAGTAAAGAGTTTGTCATAAATCATTTATTTGAAGTCACACAGACCAGAAATGACAAATTGGAACTTCTCTAAAAGAGAATTTAATTGAGTTTTTTAGTATGTACAGATCAAAGATAAAATTCATTTTCTTAACGTCAGTGTCTCTCAGAATCTTTACAAGGGCATGAAATAACATGGGAAGCTGTCTCTACAGTGGTAAGATATTACCATTGGATTTCCTACTAAAAGGCTAGTAGGAAACCCCAAATAAACTTTTTTTTTTTTTGGTAAAATGTTTAAGTTCAATCCCATTTGACAATATTTCTAAACATACCTAAGAAAAATTCAAGTGTGTGAACAATGAAGTTTCCTGGAAAATAATAATATAATTATTCTCACTTGTACCAAATGAATTAAAAACTCTGATTATTTGGGATAAGAAAATAATCATTTAGGAACTTTACAAGGTGAGTTTTATATACATTATTTGACAATTTGTGTATGTATTAGTTTAGAAGGAAATGGAAAACAGAAAATTATAATCTTGAGTTTATAATTTTTGTAGATGCCAACTTCTTCAACTTGCCATGAAATTTTTGTTATAGAATTAATTTTTCAAGCTGAACCATTTGAAGTTTCCAAAAAGCATATTTATATCCAAGTCATTGATAATGTAGTAGAACTGTAGAGAATTGTTCAGCAGATAAGACTAATAACTTTCTTCCTTCTCTGTGACCCTAGGCTCTTTACTTCTCTGATTTAAATTGTTACCCACATAGAAATGTATCTATATGATAGCTTTATATGTACCTACACACACACACACACTCCATAACTTTAGTCTCTTTTTATTTTAAACTTCAGCTCTGAGGATATACACCCACAATTCTTATTAGGAAACAAAACAGTGGAAGGCAATTGTATTGGAAATTACGTCTGGAAATTCTGCTTTATTAAACAAATTGTTACACATCTTTGACTTGTTTACATTTTTGTCCATATGTTTGCATGGCATTGTGCCAACTCACAAAGTATGCCAGCTTTACAGAGCCACTAACTGTTCACAAAAGATGGATCCAGATGGGTTATCTGGATAATGGCATTAGTATTATTACCTTGGAAAAATTCCACCTCTGTAATAGACTCACACTGGTAGCCTATGCTTTCTAAATTAGACCTGTGGTGTGTCAATGGCTACATATACAATCATTCGTCATCTGGAGAAAACCCCCACAGGTTTCAGGATCTCTTAAGCCCTATTTTGTCTGGCGGACTAAAAGTACATAGCAAAACTGTGTATAAAATGTTACATGAAAGAAAATATTACTAATTTGAGAGAAAGATAAATAGTATTTATAACAAATCAATCAATAAAAGTTCATGAGTAAGGCACATTTGATATTATAAGTCATGATTGAATGTTTAAACATAGCTTTTAGAATCAGAAAGACCCAAGTGAAATTCCTAGTTCTTCTATTTACTTGCTGTTTGTCCTTGACCAAGTTGCCTAAATTATTTGACTCTGTTTCCTCATCAAGCTAGTATTAAAAATAACCACCTCATTCGGTTTCTGAGAGAATTCAGATAGAAAATGTATGTGACCACACATAGCAGAGTTTGAATACATTTTTTGAAATCTACTTTTCTGATATTAATTTAGTCTCTTCAGACTGCTTATGTTTACTGTTTATATTGTATATCCTTTTTAATTGCTATAAAATAATTATTTCACAAAATAGATGGAAGGTCCTGGCAGGTTTGCAGAGACAAGAAGCAGAGATGCAGTGGTGTTGGCTATGTTCCCAGAAGGCACCAGGGTCCTTGGAAAGCTTTTACTCACAGCCTAAACCTCGAGTTTGTTGCCCAGCTGCTTCAGTAGTGAATTAGGAGAGGAAGAATTAAAAAAGGAGAGAGGTAATCCAGAGAGAGGGAAAGAGGGAGAAGGAGAGAGGGAGAAGAAGAGAAATTGGTTGAGCTTTGAAGGAACCTCAAGAAGCATGCTCTCTGGAGATAACACTAGTGTGTTTTGGTATGTGCATTTTCATCCATTTACTTTCAACTTTCTGTGATTTTATATTAAAATTGCATTTCTTTTAGGCAGGATACAATTATATCTGGATTCTTTAATCCATACTGATAATGCCTATCTTCCCTTAGTTTTTCTTTTCTGTCCTGATTTGTGTTAAATGAAATGTTGTTAGCAAGTAGATCAATCAGGAAGTTATTGAATAATCTAGGTAAAAGATGAAAGTGGATAGGATAAGGTGGAATTGGAGAAAGGGATCAGATTCTAGATATATTTTTGAGGTAGAATTGACAATTTTTACATATGAATTATATATATTTGAGAAATAATACCTGTAAAACTGTATACCACCTGCTTGCTACATAATAGGCAATCAAGGGATGTTAGTTTTCTCTTTTATATATCTCTAATATACATCCTCAACTCCAGTTAGACTGGTCTTCTTGACACACTATGATTTCTCATACTTTATGGGCCTTTGCTCACATCTAATTTCTACCTCTTCCATTAAGTTTTTTTTATCCTAGAAAATCATTAATAAATAATTAATAATTTAAAAAATATTGATTTTTTAGGGAGAGGAAGGGTGACAGAGAAATATTAATGCCAGTGGGAAACATCGATTGGCTGACTATTGCATGCAATCCAGGCATGTGCCCTGACCGAGAATCTAAGAAACTGATGCCCCACCCACTGAGTCACACCGACCAGGCCTTAATAAATTTTTAATACACACTTTAAAATAATAATATAAACCCCATAACAATCTAAGAGGAACATTCCTATTAAAAGGAACTCAATATGTTTGAGAAGTAAGAGGCAAAGATAGAAACATTCTATAATTAAGTCCAAGACTGTGGACTGATGGGGGGAGTGAGCAGAGCACAAAGCTCTGCTTCTGAGAGAGAGAGAAATAAATTTCATATTTAAAACACTAGATAACCTTTGATTCTGATTACCAACCCATTAACTTCTAGGGACATCTCTATTTTCCCATTCCTCAAACAAAGATTATAAGGCAACAGCAGGCAAATGTGAAATCTTCTCAAGACCACTGCAGATATTCCTATGGAGGGCAATAGACAAAGGAGATTCTTTCAGAGAGCAGGAATAGGGGACCTGAAGGACAATGGAAAACCTCCCAACTTACAAGTGCAATATTACAATGATGAATTCACTGTATTCATCAGAATATCAAGCTGTCAATATTTCTATCCAATGGGATGTAATATATGCTAAGAAACAATATATTTTTTCACTATTCTTCTCTTTTCTGAATGAGAAGTTTAGTTAGTTATCCCAATCTTTGCTACCATTGCATACCACATGTATTGAGAATGTACAAATTTCCATTTTTAGGATATGTCACTATGAGGTAGCTACCTCTGGACATGATAGCAAGGACAGTACATAGTCCATTGATCCTGGACTTGGTCTAATAACTGGATGACATACTGAATACTTTCCCATGGATAGGGGATGTGAATGTATACATTTTATACTAAGTTTATAAAAAGAAGAGTATGTATTCACGTTGGATAATCAAAAGAATTGTCTTAATGTATAATGTGGTTGCCTTCCTAATGCTCATTCTTTCCCTCCCCCCCACCACCAATGTTTTAGCAGCCATGTAGCTTCTCTGATTGGCCTAATCCCAAACAGTAATTCTATTTCTTTTACCAAACGCGGTCCCATTGAAATGAAATTAAAACTTCTGTTTAATATGTCTTGGGAATAAAGTTGTCCTCAGATACATGCACAAAAACATACAGTCCCATTTTCTATTGGTAGTTACCATATGGTAGTTATGTGACTGAATGCATGTGAAGATAATAGTTTTTATATTCTCCCTGCCTCTTTTCTCAACTAAGATGATTATCTCCTTTAACATTCTGATCACTCTTCCTGGAATAATCTAGTTTGTGTCTGTTATTTCTCAAGTGTGCAATACTCCATATATAGTCTTATTAGGGAAATATAGTGCAGGACTATCTACAGAGAAAACAGTCTCTGATGGAAAGAGATCGGGTCTCAAATCCCACTGTGATTATAGATATCATGCCTCATACTTTTGGAGCATTGGAAGCACAGTGTGGATAATTCAGGCAAATATATTTTCCTCTACTCATGTCTTTATCCTCAAAGCTCTATCCAGTGGAATCCTGACCAACTGGCCTGGACTACATGAGAGCTTGAAGTTTTCCTTTTTCCCTCTCACTAAAAGCCTAGATGTTCTCGTAGGTCTAATACCAGATCCTTGACCCTTTCCCCTTTTCCCATAGCCCTTTCCCTTGTTTTGACACTGTGCCATAGAATACTGACAACAAGAGGATGCATGGAAAAGAATGTGAGCTCATTTTCTTAAATACTGGAGCTCACTTAAATATTTTATTTCTTCTGGATCCAATATTTCTTCTGCTCTATAAGCCAAAGACAAAGGAAGTGCTTCTCTAATAGGAGGCAGATTTAAGTCCAGCTAATTCAGACAGAGATAGAAACAACCACGCTTTATGGGGATATAACATTAAGAATTTCAAAAAAGCAGGAAACAGGTAGCTTCTCTTTCTCTCTCTCCCCCTCCTGCTCTTTATCTCTCTCATCCAGTCATGCTTTCTCTGCTCTACTTAAACACTGTCATTGCCTCATTATCATTTCAGTCCCCAATTTACATTCATTACAAATCCAATGCCTGATGTTCATTGATCTACTCTATCTAGCTGCAAATTCCAAAACAGCGAATGCAATTGGGCAGGCAAGGTTTGGGATAGCTCCTCCTGGCTGAGATGTTAATTCTTGTCTGAACGTGCTTCTCTATATGGTCCACTCCTTGTGAGTGTGGGAGAGTTATCACAAGAGAAACTGTGAATTGTTTTAACTGTGTAACACTGGTTATTATCAGTTATTAGAGCAGCTTTTTTTTTTTTTGGAAAAACAAATGAAGATGGGTCCAGGAATGAGGAGCTGCAGATATTAGAATATCCCACTAAAATAAGGATCACGTATAAAGTCGTTATCAGTCTTGATTTTGATTTGCTTTCCAGAGTAGCCCTGAAAGAGAATGTATCCTCTTAAGAATGGAATGTAACTCCAGAAAATTTTGATAGGTAACAAAGGGAAAGTAAATATTCAAATCTTGAGCAATTACCATGAAAGGTTTGGGTTAGATAGGTTCTGATCTCATCTACTCTTGGGCCTTCAGATCCCTAACATATCTGTTTCTAACAAATTTCTCTCATGAGATGATTTACTTTTGTGTCTACAAACACCAAAAGACTTATTTTTTGGCAAAACTGAACACAAGTTAATTACTTGTCTATTGCCAGCATCTAACTCTCTGCCTGGATTATAGTAGATAATTGTTTGCTGAATGAATTAAGCGAGAGCTTGGTTAGCTCAGAAGTCAACCTGAGGATGCAGTAACAGGGAAGAGAAGAAATAGCAAAAGACAAAAATGGGGGCAACATGTGAAATAATAAGAAAAAAATCAATTTTGGTTAATATTTGGCCAAAGATTGACCTTGGGAATAAGAGGAAGAGAACTGGCCCTAACCGGTTTGGCTCAGTGGATAGAGCGTCGGCCTGCGGACTGAAGGGTCCCAGGTTTGATTCTGGTCAAGGGCATGTACCTGGGTTGCGGGCATATCCCCAGGAGGAGGTGTGCAGGAGGCAGCTGATCGATGTTTCTCTCTCATTGATGTTTCTAACTCTCTATCCCTCTCCCTTCCTCTCTGTAAAAAAATCAACAAAATATATTTTTTTTTTAAAAAGAGGAAGAGAACTGGCTTGAAAAGATGTATAGTTTTAAGGGGGGAGGGAATGGGAGATAGCTGTAATACTATCAACAATAAAAATATATATTTTAAAAAGGTATGTGGTTTTGGTCCTATGTCATTCTGGCATATGCCATCACTTTAGATTTTCTAAGTTACTCTTTCATATCTGATTATTTCCATTTTAGGTGTCTGCTTTCTAGCAAAAGTTAGAGTTCTGAGTTTGCCTGCATGTGTTTAAATGTTAGGCTATTCAAAGCAAAAAACTTAGAAATACAGTTCATGTTTAGTCACCTTTAATTTACTTTTATTTAAAAACTAGAGGCCCAGTGCACAAAATTTGTGCACGGGGCAGGGGGAGGTCCCTCAGCCCGGCCTGTACCCTCTCTAATCCGGGACCCCTCAGAGGATGTCCAACTGCTAGTTTAGGCCCGATGCCGCAGGGGTCCCTGTGGATCGAGCCTAAACTGGCAGTTGGACATCCCTCTCGCAATCCGGGATTGCTGGCTCCTAACTGCTCACGTGCCTGCCTGCCTGATCACCCCTAACCTCCTCTAATTATTCTGTCTTGGCTGTGATCAAATGTCACCTCATTTCTGAAGTCTTTCCTCTTCCTGAAAATGATTTTGTATAATAAAAAGACCTTGGAGAAATTAAGCGCATGAGATCTGGAGCCAGATCTCTTGGGTCTTATTCTGAGTTTGCTACATGAGACCTTAGGCCAGTTACTTAATCTCTTTGAATTTCAGTTCCTTCATTTGTAACATGAGTGTAATATTAACACCTACTTCATAATTCTATTAGTAGGATTAAATGAGTTAATACATATGAAACATTGAGATCATGTCTGGAAGATAGTGAGAAGTTGATAAATATTAGTTATTATTAATATTGTACCATCCTTAAAGAACTTTCCACATTTTATTATAACTTTTTCCTGTCTGCCCACCTTTCTTAATCCTCAAGGGCTGCACTTGCGGCATTGTTTACTTTATTTCACTCCCACTTCACCTAGTCCTTACCTCAAGCTCAAAAGCTTACACCCTAAGCACACTGGCTGTTAGTTTGTGGACACTCCATGAAGAAGAAAGCATAGGATGGTAGCAACTTTCTTAGTAACAGAACAGAGTGTAAATATAATCAATCTTGATTATGGAAAGTTATAATAATCCTAATTGACACTGAGAAAAAGAAAGAGAGAGGAATCTGAAGGAAAGTTAAGGTTGCTAAGATCCTTATCTTACAAATGCTGAGATTAAGGAGGTTTCATCTCTAGTTGGTGTAAAAACCTATATTGCATTAATAATCTAAACTTACAAAAGTAATCAATTGAAAAACTAAAAATAATGACATAAGTATCAACTGTTTTGAGATTTGGGGACAAATAAAATAAATCCCCATCTATCATTGCAGTGAGGAAATAATGATGTCTAGATTTGATAAATGAAGAATTAGTGATTTATGCCCGTTATTTAAAACTGGAGGCCCGGTGCATGAAATTTGTGCATGGGTAGGGTACCTAAGCCTGGCCGGTGATCAGGGTTGATTGGGGTCTTCTGGCTGCTGGCCAGGGTCTTTCTTCCAGCTTCTGGTTGGGGCCCCCTTTCCCTGGCTGCTGGCTGGGGCCTTCCTTCATTCCACGCTGACCCCTGGTGATCAATGCATGTCATAGACTCCTGGTCTCCCAGTGGAACTCCCGAGGGGACAGTTTGCATATTAGGCTTTTATATATATAGATAGATGTGGAGATAATCCTTTGAAGAACTCAAAACAAATTCTTGAAAGTTGTTCACTCAAAAATAAATAAATAATTATATAAATAAAATCTTTTTTTCCTCCCTAGATTGCTCTCTCAAATGAGAAAACAGATGTAGAAAAATAGTGAAAAAATAAAATAGTTTATGGAGTATTCTTATTTACTAGAGACCCAGTGCACAAATTTGTGCACAAGTGGGGTCCTTTGACCTGGCTGGTGATCAGGGTCGATTGGGGCAGTCTCACCCAGTCCTGATCAGGGCCAGCAGGCTGGGAAGGGACCACAAAATGGCTCCAGGGTGTGTCCAGCCCTCTTGCCCAGTCTGGATCAGCCTGACCCCAGCAGCAAGCTAACCTACTGGTCACAGCATTTGCCCCCTGGTGGTCAGTGCATGTCATAGAGACTGGTCGAGCAGTTGACCAAATGGTCAACTGATTGGTCAGACAATTAGCATATTACACTTTTATTATATAGGATATTATCATTTCTAATCAAACCATTATTACTTTTTTAAAAGACTATAGAATTGGGATGTGCCCAATACCTTAAATGGTTTGTACAGTATATTTTTATAAGCAGGGATTTAAGAGTTCATGTGTTTTGACCTAGGCCAATTTTTGGCATTTAGCAAATAACAGATTCTTTTTGTAAGGACTTGCAGTGTCTCATACTTACAGGTTGGTTGGGTCTTTACATCATTTTCCCTGCAAATTTTTTGGAAGCATGTGCTCTGCCTCTCCAATGTGAATGATGCATTTGACTACATGATGCAAGAATACTGGGACTGTAGACCTTGAGCACTGCACAAATGGCCCTACACTATCCTGTTTGTTAGATCTGCATAGCTTGCTCAAGCAAGGGCAATGGACTTGTACAATTTACATGATCAGTTACCTATTTTGATTACTGTGCTTTTACAATTTGAAAAATATTTGTAATACTAGAGGCCTGGTGCACAAAATTCATGCACTCAGGTGGGGGTCCCTTAGCCCAGCCTGCGCCCTCTAGCAGTCTGGGAGCCCTTGGAGGATGTCTGACTGATGGCTGAGGCCTGCTCCCCAGACATTTTTAGCCCTGGGGTGGAGGCGGGAGAGGCTCCAGCCACCTCTGCTACGCTCACCAGCCATGAACCCCGGCTTCTGGCTGAGCGGCACTCTCCCAGTGGGAGTGCACTGACCACCAGGGGGCAGCTCCTGAATTGAGCATCTGCTACCTGGTTGTCAGTTCGCGTCATAGTGACCTGTCATTCTGCTGTTCAGTCTATTTGCATATGTAGCCTTTTGTTATGTAGGATTCCTTTTGTTCGCTTAGTAAATCCTTTAATGTAGATTTCACTTATGGTATTTGAGGTGCCAAGAAATCAATTCTTGAGTGATGACTTCTAATTAGTATACTCCTAAGATGTACAATTGGGTTTTTGCATATTCATATATCACATGGCTCATTTTAATGTATTTAATATAAATCCCAATCCAAACTATATAATGAGTGTAATGTTATCATTATATGAAATTAGACCCTATTCCGCTCTGCTATTATCAAAGTATCATATATGTTTTTCTTTCTTAAAAGCACTTTATTTATTTTTTAAAATATATTTTTATTGATTGATTTCAAAAAGGAAGGGAGAGAGATAGAGACCTCGATGAGAGAGAATCATTGATCAACTGCCTCCCACATGCCCCACACCAGGGATGAAACCTGCAACCTGGGCATGTGCCCTGACTGGGAATCAAACCATGACCTTCTGGTTCATAGGATAATGCTCAACCACTGAGCCACACCAGATGGGCTTAAACAAAAGTACTTTAAAGAATACTTAATATTTACATGAGAAAATGGATATTGACTAATCTTATTGTGGTAATCATTTTACAATTTATTGAAGTCAAATCATTATGCTGTGCACCTTAAACTTATATGGTGCTCTATGTCAATTATATCTAAATAAAACTGGGAAAAAGAAATACTTAGGACATTCTAAGACAAAAGCCTCAATCATTTCATTAAATATTTCTTGAGCACTTACTATGTGCCAAGCACTATGCTAAGTCCTGAGGTAATAAAAACTAGGCCTAATAAAAATGCTGGTGATGAACAAACAAACACCAAAACTACAGTGTGATATTTGCTATGAAAAATAAAATAGAATGTTATGAGATCCCTTAAAGCATAATAAGGTATTTAGAAATGATATTTAGAAAAAGCTTATGGGAAGAGGTAGAAATAATTCATCATATGAATACAATTACAAATTCTGAGTTATAGTTAATTTCTTTCTCCTTTAATGTTTTTACATTGAAGAGTAAGATAAAGAACAGAAACACTTCTAACTGGGAACATATCTTTATGTGCCATTGAATAGTTTGGCTGACTGAAACTATAAAGCACTTTAACAACTGAATGTCACAAGAATTAAAGCCACTTCTATTGAGTCAGTAAGTCAATATATTATTTCTGTTCCCCTGAGGAAATCAACTTGCTACATGTACACTTCAAGACACAGTGACATTTTCCTGTACTCACTGAGGAAAACAACCAAAACAAAGAGAAAAGTTTAAGGTTTTAAATTATTTCCTTCTATTTTTTTATTGTAGCATATTGTATACTTAAGCAGAAAAAGCATCAATAGACTTCAATTATAATGTGAAAAATAATCTTAAAGGCAATTCCAGGTTGTATGGAGTAAATTCTGATAATGCTGGGAACTAATTCCTTTACCCTTTTAATTTTATTAATAATTGATTTGAATTTCCTTTTGACATTATTTAGTGCACTATAAGTTTAATGCTTTACACTGCAGTCTTAGAATTCTTTTAAATGCACATGCCTCACTGGGGGAAGGTCAAGGGGGGGAAAAAAAAGAGAGATATGTACTACTTTTTGTAATACTTTAAGCAATAAAACAAAATTAAAAAAAAAGAAAAAAGGAAATGTACATGCCTCTTTAAAGAGTTTATATATTATATACTGTATTAAATATAAATCATTTGAATGTTTTTATATTTAGTCATTGAAATAGAATACAGTATAAGAAATATGAAGTTGTTAGATTATGTCTATTCATTTTAATTTTCTATAAAATGATGAAAATAAGAATAATGTAATTCTCAATAAAAGAAGCTACATTCAAATTATTCTTAAGGTCTTCAATTTAATTACTCAAACGCATTTATATACACTCTGATTCATTTGACCTTCATAGACTCTAGCAAGCAATACTGAAATGAGTAAAATGAATATAAACAGTGCTAGCAATTATATTCTGATTCATTCTGAACCCTTTCTTATTATTTTCCCTATCAACCAGTATTTTAAAGTACCACTGGTACAAGAATACATTGAAAATTGTCATAGAACTTGAAATATTTAACATAACATCATGGGTATACATGAACACGGACACATAAAGAGCATGTGCATGTACACATATGTCTACACACACACACACACACATACACACACACACACTCAACCACATTATCGTTTGGTATCTTTCCTTGATATCTAAGATGACACCATTGCAACATTAACACCTACAATATCAACATCTCTATATTTTACAGGTATGATCACTGAGCAAACTCAGTGGCTCAAAGAACCTGCATAACTCCTTTATATTTTGATTCTCTGATTTATTTAATAATATTTATTGTCTACCATGTTCCCTGGGTTGGAGTTAAAATAGTAAACAAATCTTGCATGGTGTCTTTCCTTGTGGAGCTTATATTCTAGTCGATTTTTTGATCTCGCAGAATTAGAGGTAGATGATAGATGATAGATGATAGATAGATAGATAGATAGATAGATAGATAGATAGATAGATAAGATAGATTCACACACACACACACACACACACACACACACACACGCTGATTAGTATTTGTTCTGTTGCCTGATATTTTCCTGTAACCACAGAATTGGCAATAAAAATCATTAAGCTTCAAATAAAAACTCCTAACTCCCCTCATATTCTAATATATATATATATATATATATATATATATATATATATATATATAATCTCCTCTTTGGCCACTAATGTGGGACCAGACTCCTTCCTGTAGGACATTCTAAGAGGCCATTAAAGCATTTCTACTCTCTTCTCAATCAACACAAGAGGATTAGATATGGGAAACATTTTGTGGGGGCCTTGTGTAGAGTGCTGGAGAGAAAATGAATAATATTTTTTCCTACCTGGTCTTCTCTCTAGCTGCCAAGGAAAGGGAGGAATTTCAAAAAGATTTTTGAAGATTGGAAATGCCTTTTAAGAAGGAAACACTAGCATCACATTTCTTGGCTTGGATGGTTGATGAGATGAGAACAGCAGGTCCACATGGTGTTCTCATTAGAAAGACACAAGAAGACAGATTTATTTTTTATTTTTTATTTATTGCTTAAAGTATTACAAAGGGTATTACATATGTGTCCATTTTATCCCCCCGCCCTAGACAGTCCCCTAGACTCCCCTATCCCCCAGTGTCTTATGTCCATTGGTTATGCTTATATGCATGCATATAAGTCCTTTAGTTGATCTCTTACCCCCCTACCTCCTGCCCCCCAACCCTCCCCGGCTTTCCCGCTGCAGTTTGACAGTCTGTTTGAGGCAGCTCTGCCTCTGTATCTATTATTGTTCAAAAGTTTATAATGGTCTCTATTATCCATGAATGAGTGAGATCATGTGGTATTTTTCCTTCACTGACTGGCTTATTTCACTTAGCATAATGCTCTCCAGTTCCATCCATGACGTTGCAAATGGTAAGAGTTCCTTCCTTTTTAGAGCAGCATAGTATTCCATCGTGTAGATGTACCACAGTTTTCTAATCCATTCATCTACTGATGGGCACTTAGGCTGTTTCCAGATCTTAGCTATGGTGAATTGTGCTGCTATGAACATAGGGGTGCATATATCCTTTCTGATTGGTGTTTCTGGTTTCTTGGGATATATTCCTAGGAGTGGGATCACAGGGTCAAATGGGATTTCCATTTTCAGTTTTTTAAGGAAACTCCATACTGTCTTCCATAGTGGCTGCACCAGTCTGCATTCCCACCAGCAGTGCACAAGTGTTCCTTTTTCTCCACATCCACTCCAGCACTTGTCGTTTGTTGATTTGTTGATGATAGCCAGTCTGACAGGTGTGAGATGGTACCTCATTGTTGTTTTGATTTGCATTTTATGTGATGTATCACGTTTATTGATTTGCGGATATTGTACCATCCTTGCATCCTTGGGATAAATCCTACTTGGTCATGTTGTATGATCTTTCTGATGTACTGCTGGATCCGATTTGCTAAGATTTTGTTGAGGATTTTGGCATCTATGTTCATGAGGGATATTGGCCTGTAATTCTCTTTCATTGTGTTGTCTTTACCTGGTTTTGGTATTAGGGTGATGCTGGCTTCATAGAATGAGCTTGGAAGTGTTCCTTCCTCTTGAATTTTTTGTAGTAGTCTGAGGAGGATAGGTTTTAGTTCTTCCTTGAATGTTTGGTAAAACTCCCCTGTGAAGCCGTCTGGTCCTGGGCTTTTGTTTGATGGAAGCTTTTTGATGACTGCCTCAATTTCTTCCATAGTTATTGGCCTGTTGAGATTTTTAGATTCTTCCTGATTGAGTTTTGGAATGTTGTATTTTTCTAGGAATTTGTCCATTTCCTCCATGTTGTCTAGTTTGTTGGAGTAGAGCTGTCCATAGTATTTTTTAACAATCATTTGTATTTCTGTGGGGTCTGTTGTTATTTCGCCTCTATCGTTTCTGATTTTGTTTATTTAGGTCCTCTCTCTTTGCTTCTTGGTGAGTCTGGCTAGAGGTTTGTCAATCTTGTTTATCCTTTCAAAGAACCAGCTCTTGGTTTCATTGATTTTCTTTATAGTTTTTTTGGTCTCTATGTCATTTATTTCTGCTCTAATCTTTATTATCTCCTTCCTTCTGCTCACTCTGGGGTTTTCTTGTTGCTCTCTTTCTAATTCTTTGAGTTGTAGAGTTGGATGATTTACTGCCATTTTTTCTTGTTTTTTGAGATAGGCCTGTAGAGCTATAAACTTCCCTCTCAGGACTGCTTTCATTGTGTCCCATAGGTTTTGGGTTGTTGTGTTTTCATTGTCATTAGTTTCCAGGATGTTTTGAATTTCTTCTTTGATTTCATTGGTAACCCAATCAATATTTAATAGCATGCTATTCAGCTTCCAGGTGTTTGAGTATTTTGGGTTGTTTTTATTGTAGTTTATTTCTAATATTATGCCGTCGTGGTCTGCGAAGACGCTTTTTATGATTTCTATCTTCTTGAATTTGGGGATACTTTGCTTGTGACCCAATATATGGTCTATTTTTGAATATAGAAGACAGATTTTTTAAAATTGCTTTACAATTGTTCCTTGAAATATGGGAGCCCCCAGGAACACAGAAATTGTGTCCATTTCTGGTTTAGAGATTTCTGAATAAAAGGGAGGACCTCCTAAGGTAGCCCATCCCAGCAGTGTATGAAGAGACCATGTAATAACTAAGGCAGAAAATGACAATGAGTGGCACCCTCCATTCCAGTTTGCTCTGATTTTTGGAGTAATAGAAGTGGGAACCTCAGTAGTTCTATGGTTTCCCACCGGAACATATGAGATTAGATGTGACCTCTGGTGGCTCCCTGTGCAAAGCAATTGAAAGTCCAATTGAGATAAGCAGTTGGGGTCTGTTGATGGGACTGAGTAAATTTTGGCTGCCCTTTTTTGAAAGTTGTCTTCAGATACAGGGGATGCAGGGTGAGCAGAAAAACTCTGCTTATATGGTATGATGTCATTTGCAGTGAAAAGAATCGCTCATCCATTAAAAAATTTTGATTTTGCTTATTCATATTTAAAGTCCCCTTTCCATTTCATCAACAGATATTTATATACCAGGCTGGGCCAAAAGGCAGTTCCATTTTTAATTTTTTAAGGAAACTCCATACTGTTTTCCATAATGGCTGCATCAGTCTGCATTCCCACCAGCAGTGTACTAGGATTCCCTTTTCTCCACATCCTCGCCAGCATTTGTCATTTGTTGATTTGTTGATGGTAGCCATTCTGGCAGGTGTGAGGTGATACCTCATTGTGGTTTTAATTTGCATCTCTCTGAAGATTAGTGACTTTGAGCATTTTTTCATATGTCTATGAATTAACCTTGCTATTTTAGTGTCCTAGTCCCATAAGCTAAGTAGCCACTAAGGTGTTGTGAGAAATGACATTGGTCTGTGTCCTTTGCTTACTCTGCTACTTCTCCTTTGTTCCCCATCAAACCTGGTGCTGAAAATTAAATATCAAGGACATTCAGTTTTTACTTAATCACTGAACTTCAGAAAATGGTCACAGCGGAGTAGAGATATAGAAGGTGGAAATATCTCTCACGTTGAGATTAACAACCCTTAAGGTGCAGCTAAAATCATAAGCTAGTCATCTTCTCCATCATTCCATGTTAATGATTACTGTTTCAGGGTTTAAAATACGGATTCTCTAATGTTTCAAGAAACCTTCCATTTATCCACATTCCCAATTCCATCTTTGACTCAAAAAGAAAGATGTAGTGCCAGCTACTACTTTCTCTCCCATCAGTCTAAAAGAATGCCAACAGTTCTAACTCACATTAAGTGGTTCCATTATTCTTATTTGTTTATGTGTTGAGGTCTTATTGTCCCTTGCTCCCTTGAAAATAATGTCATCATCTATAAGATCACTTAGCTACATCTTGCTCTCTGTGTACTGTAAAAATTCACACTGATGGAAACAGGCATTTTGCCAATATAAAAAAAAATAGCCTAGCATTTACTTTAATCATTCGATGAGTTGAGTTGACATTACAGGAATATTAATTAGCTAAACCAAAAAAGATGTTTGTTTGTGTGTGTGTGTGTGTGAATGTGTTTGCACATATGTGTGTGTTTGTATACTCAGTGTACTTGTGTATGTGTATGTGCATGCACACGGGCACATATACAGGCACATGTACAGGAACCAGAGGCTATTGAAACACAGTCTGTGCTCCACGTGTACTTTGGTACAGTAGTGGATATGCCAGGAGGAAGGAGGACCTGCTTTCCATGCCCAAAAGTTACATCTGATCACCAAACCATTTGCCCGAGGGCCCATCTTTTTGTCTGATTCAACTGTTAATGGAGGGTGGCTTTTTAAAAGTTTCATGGAAACCCACATAGACCATTGTTGTTGTTTTTTTTTATAATTTTTATTTCTTAAAGTATTACAAAGAGTATTACATATGTCTCCTTCCCCCCACCCCCTTGACATTCCCCCGGACCCTACCCCCCTGGTGTCTTGTGTCCATTGGTTAATCTTATATACATGCATATAAGTCCTTCGGTTGATCTCTTAATCCGCCCCCCTAACCCTCCCCAGGCTTCCCACTATAGTTTGACAGTCTGTTCAACATTGCTCTGCCTCTGCATCTACCCCTGTTCATCAGTCTATACTGGTCCCCATTATCTGTCCCAACCTCACTGGAGCAGTCCCAACCTCACTGGGGCTGTCTCAGCCTCACTGGGGCCGTTTCAACCTCACCGGGGCCGTCCCAACCTCACCAGGGCCGCACATAGACCATTGTTAATGCTAATGTGGATATTATATTTTTACTTTAATTTTTGAATTGCTTACTAATCGAGAGAGGAGGAAATATAATTGAAATGTATATATTGATATCTAGTTCAGAGACTTTACTAAATTCATATTCTTTTCTATTGCCGTAAATAACACATAATATACAACTCACCATTTTAACATTTTTAAAGAGTACAATGCAATGGTTTTGGGTATATTCCCAAAGTTGAACACCCATCAACACTACTTAGCTCCAAAACATTTTCATCACCCCATAAAGAAGCCCTGTACTTATTAGATGTCCCATCCCTGCACTTTCTGTAACCACTAATCTGCTTTCATTCTATTAATTTTCCAATTCTGGAAATTTATAAATGGAATCATACACTATGATGTAGCCTTTTATGTCTGGCTTTGTTCACTTAGCACCATATTTTAAAGACTCATCCATGTCATAGCATAAATTATTACTTCATTTCCATTTATGGCTGAATACTGTTCTATTTGCAGATATAACATTCTCTTTACCCATTCAGTAGTTGATTAACATAAGGGCTGTTTCCACTTTTTTAATATTGTAGATAATGCTACTTCCACTTTTTTAATATTATAGATAATGCTACTATGAACTGCCATATACATGTTTTTCTTAAATATATATGTTCATATTTTCAGTATATGTCCAATAACTGAAATTACCAGGTTATATGATAATTCTAACTTCTTGAGGAACTTCAAACTCTTTTGCAAAGTATCTGAGCCATTTTATATTTCCAGTAGCAAGATAGAAGAGCTCCGATTTCTCCACTCCTTGTCAGCATTGGTTATCATCTGACCTTTTTATTATTGCCACTCTGGTGGACGTGATGTGGCATCTCATTGAGAGTTTACATTTCATTCATGACTGATGATGTTGAGCATCTTTTCATATTTTTCATGATCATTGTATATCTTTTTTGGAGAAATGGCTATTCAAGTCATTTTTTGTTTTTTTAAATTGGGTTGTTTGACTTTTTATTGTTGAGTAGAAATATTTCTTTATATATCCTGGATACTAAACTTTTGTCTGATATATGATTTGCAACTATTTTATCACCTTCTGTGCATTCTCCTTTGCCTGTCCTGATAGTATCATTTGAAGCAGAGTTTACTTTTATGAAGTCTTATTTGCCTATTTTTTTATTTTGTTGCATGTGCTTTTAGTGTCATATTTAGGAAACCATTGCTAAGTCCAAGTCATGAAGGTTTACCCCTATGATTATTTCTAAGGGTTTCATGGTTTTAGCTCTTGCACATAGTACTTGGAGTTAATTTTTGTATATTGTGTGAGGTAGGGGTCCACCTTCATTTAATTACATGCAGATATCCTGTTGTTCCAACATTTGTTGAAGAGATTATTATTTTCCTAACTGAATTGCCTTGGCACTTTGATCAAAATCAATTGCCATAAATGTATGGGTAAATTTTTGGACTCTCCTGTTTTATTGAACCATAAGTCTATTTTTATGCCAGTAGCACACAGTCTTGATTCATGCAGTTTTGTAGTAAGTTTGAAACTGAAGTGAGTTCTCTCTTTGTTATATTTTTTCAAGATAGTTTGGCTATTTGGGGCCTCTTTCATTTCCATATGAATTTTATGAGCAGCTCATTAATTTCTTCTGAAAAGCTGCCTGGGATTTTGATAATGATTCCATTGAATCTGTAGATCAATTTTGGAAGTAATTCAATGTTGACAATATTAAGTCTTTCAATCTATGAAAATGAAATGTCCTTCCATTTATTAAGGTTTTTGAAAATTTCTTTTAATGATTTGTAGATATCACTATTCAAGCCTTGTATTTCTTTTGTTCAATTGCTTTCTTTTTTTCCTTTGTTCTTTATTTTTTGGATTGATTTATTTTGTTTTCAAGTTAAATTCAGGGTATTGGGGGTTGTTTTTATTCTTTTTTAAAATTTAAATTCTGTATTGTTTTAAAGTATTACATAAGTCTCCTTTTCCTGCCATTGATCTCTCCCCAGCCACTCCCACCCCCAATCCCATGCCCTTACCCCCTCTACTGTCTGTGTCCATTGGTTATGCTTATATGCATGTATACAAGCCCTTTGATTGATAGCTTATCCCCCTGCCTTCCTGTCTTCCCTCTTAGGTTGGATGGTCTGTATGATGCTTCTATGACTCTGGTTCTATTTTTGTTCATCAGTTTATGTTGTTCAATATATTCCACAAATGAGTGAGATCATATGATATTTATCTTTCTCTGACTGGCTTATTTCACTTAACATAATGCTCTCCAGGTCCATCCATGCTGTTGCAAATGGTAAGAGTTCCTTCTTTTTTTTACAGCAGCGTAGAATTCCATTGTGTAGAAATACCACTGTTTTGTAATTCAAGTGTCTGCTGATGGGCACTTAGGCTGTTTCCAAATCTTAGTTATTGTAAATTGTGCTGCTATGAACATAGGGGTACATAAATCCTTTCTGATAGGTGTTTCTGATTTCTTGGGATATATTCCTAGAAATGGGGTCATTGGGTCAAATGGGAGTTCCATTTTTAACTTTTTGAGGAAACTCCATACTGTCTTCCATAGTGGCTGCACCAGTCTGCATTCCCACCAGCAATGCATGAGGGTTCCTTTTTCTCCACATCCTTTCCAGCACTTGTTTGTTGATTTGTTGATGATAGCCATTCTGACAGGTGTGAGATGGTACCTCATTGTTGTTTTGATTTGCATCTCTCAGATGATTAGTGACTTTGAGCATGTTTTCATATGTCTCCTGGCCTTCTGTATGTCCTCTTTCGAAAAGTGTCTATTTAGGTCCTTTGCCCATTTTTGGGTTGGATTGTTATCTTCCTTTTTTTTAAGGTGTATGAGTTCCCTGTAAATGTTTGAGATTAAACCCTTATTGGATATAACATTGGTAAATAAGTTCTCCTATGCAGTGGGCTTTCTTGTTGTTTTGTTGATGGTTTCTTTTGCTGTGAAGAAGCTTTTTATTTTGATGTAGTCCCATTTGTTTATTTTCTCCTCAGTTTCCAGTGTTATATTTTCTTGATGGGTTTACTTAGTTTCTTCCATTGTCTTAAGAGCTGTATCAGTAAAGACATTGCTACAACATATGTCTGATATTTTGCTGCCTATGGATTCTTCTAAGATTTTTATAGATTCTTCTCATCTTACGTTTAAGTCCTTTATCGATTTTGAGTTTATTTCTGTGTATGGTGTAAGTTGGTTGTCTAGTTTCATTTTTTTGCATGTATCTGTCCAAATTTCCCAGCACCATTAATTAAAGAGTCTGTTTTGACTCCATTGTATGCTCTTGCCTCCTTTATAGAATATTAATTGAGCATAATGGCTTGGGTCAATTTCTGGGTTCTCTGTTCTGTTCCATTGGTCTTAGGTCTGTACTTGTGCCAGTACCAGGCTGTTTTGAGAACTGTGGCTTTGTAATATAACTTGATATCTGGTATTGTGATCCCTCCAACTTTGTTCTTCTTTCTCAGAATTGCTGTGGCTATTCGATGCCTTTTTTTATTCCATATATTTTTGGAGAGTCTGGTCTATATCTGTGAAATATGCTGTTGGTTGTTCAATTTATTTCTAAGTATATTTTATTCATTTTGATTCCATTGTAAATGTAATTGTTTCATAATTTTATTCTTGCATTGTGCATTTCTGGCATATGGAAATAAAACAGAGTTTTGTATATTGATTGTGTATCCTTCAAACCTGATGAGCTTGTTTATTACCTTTAATTTTCTTGTGGATTCTTAGGATTTTCTATATGTAAGATATCATCATCTACAGATATAATTTTACTTATTTCCAATCTGGATGTTACTATTGCATTTTCTTTGTTCATTTTATTAAAATATATTGAATTTATTGATGTGACATGGGTTAATAAAAATATATAGGTTTAGGTGTACAATTCTATAATACATCATCTATATATTGTATTGTGTGTTAAAATAGCTAATATTTAGAAGAAGTTCAAGTGCCCATCAGTAGATTAATGAATAAAAAAGATGTGGTACATTTCACAATGGAATACTACTCAGCTATAAAAAGGAAGGAAATCTTACCCATTGTGACAGCATGGATGGATGTGGAGAGTAGTATGCATAGACAACAGCAGGGGAGGTGCGGGTAAGTAGAAGAGGTGTAGGTGGGATAAATGGTGATAGACTTGACTTGAGGTATTACTGCTTTTCCCCTCACTAATTTCTTTTTCTAGAGCATCCAGTACAATATTGAATCATGGAGGTGAGAGTGGACATTTTTATCTTATTCTTGAATCTTAGAAAGAAAGCATATTTTCTTTCACCATTAAGCATGATGTTAGCTGTGCATTATTCATAGATGCCCTTTATCGGGTTAAACATAGTACAATTTGTTGATTGATTTTTTTCATAAAAGTGGATTTTGTCAAATGCATGTTTTTCTAGGCCTACTAAAATCATATATATTATGATTTATAAAGTGACTGATTTTTTCATGTTGAAACTCTTGCATTCTTGAGATAAACTGCAACTGATCATGTTATATAATCCTTTAATATGGTGCTGGATTTGGTAGAATTTTGGTGAGGTATTTGGTGTCTATAGTTTTGATTTCTTGTAATGGTTTTATTGGATCTTGTTATCAGGTAACACTGGTCTCATAGAATTAATTAGGTTATGTTCACATCCTTGTTTTTTGAAGAGTTTGAGAAGTATTGGTGCTAATTCTTTTTAAAACATTTGGTAGAATTTGCCAGTGAATGTACCTGGCCCTAGACTTTTCTGTCAGAAGTGTTTCGATTACTAATTCAATCTCTTTACTTGGTACCAGTATATTCAGATTTTCAATTTCTTCCTGAGTTATTTCAGAAATGTGTGTCCTTCTATGAATATATCCATTCATATGGTTATGCGATTTTTGACATCATCATTCATAGTATTCTATAATAATTCTTTTTATTTTTGTAAGATTGATAATATTGCATTACCTTTCATTCCAAATTTTAATAATTTGAGTCTTTTGTAGTTTTTCTCTTGGTCAGTCTAGCTAAGGGTGATCTATTTTGTTGAACTTTTCAAAGAACCAACTTCTAGTTTTGTTGATTTTTGCTATTGTTTACTATTCTCTATTTCATTTATTTATACATTAATCTTTGTCATTCACTTCCTTTTGCTTACTTTGTGTTTGGTTCTTTTTCTTTTATTAGTTTCTTAAGGTGTGAACTTAGGTTATTGATTTTGAGATTCCTCTTATTTAATATAGGCTTTTAAAGGTATAAATTACCCTCTAAGTACTAATTTAACTGAATTTCATAATAGTTGTAGCGTGTTGTATTTCTGTTTCTATTCTCAAAATAGTTATAACTCCCTTTTTATTTCTTCTTTGACTTAATGCTTATTTAGGTATGCATTACTTTGCACATATTTGTCAATTTCCCAAATTTCCTTCTGGAATTAATTTCTAACTTACTTCCATTCATCAGACAACATGCTTCGTATGACTTCAGTCTTTTTAAATTATATTGAGACTAGTTTTATCACCCAGTATGTGGTCTTTCCTGGAGTATATTCCATGTGCACTTGAGAAGAATGTGCATTCTGGTGTCAGGTGGAGTGTTCCATAGATGACAGTTAAATCTAGTTGGCTTATAAAGTTTTACATTCTTCTATTTCCTAGCTGATCTCTGTCTAGTTGTCCATTAATGAAAGTGGAGTATTGAAGCTTTATAGTTGGTCTATTTATTACTGTAGCTTGGAATTGAAGACTTCAACTATAAATTTTGAATTGTCTATTACTACCTTTGATTCTATTGACTTCTGCTTCATGTATTTGGAGGCTCTGTTGTTAGTGTTTTCAGTGTTATATTTTCTTGATGGGTTTACTCATTTATCATTGTAAAATGTGCTTATTTTTCTTGAATAGCAATTTTTCTCTTACAGTATATTTTGGTTACTGGTTTTATAGCATATCATTTTTTATTCTTTTCCTTTGAACATATTTATGTATTTGAATCTAAAGTAAGTCATTTGCAGAGAGCATGTAGTTAAATTATTTAGTTTTATTCAGTCTGCACATCTCTTCCTTCTAATTAGAGTTTTATTTCATTTAAATTAAATGTTATTACTGGTAAAATGGGACTTACCTCTGCTGTTTTACTATTTGTTTCCTTCTTATCTCATGTGATTGATTATTCTACATATAATTTCATATTTTATATATACTATATCTATATAATAAAAGCCCAGCGACCATTACGGCAGAATGACCAGAATGACCAGTTGCTATGACGCGCACTGACCACCAGGGGGAAGACGCTCAATGCAGGAGCTGCCTTCTGGTGGTCAGTGTGCTCCCACAGCTGAAGCGCCGCTCAGTCAGAAGCCAGGCTCGAGCACAGCGGTGGTGGCGAGAGCCTCTCCTGCTACTGCAGCAGCACTGAGTGGTGAGCCAAGCTGTAAGGAGCCAGCAGGTGGGTGGTTAGAAGCAACGGGTTCCAGATTGTAAGAGGGCACAGGCTGGGCTGAGGAATCCCCACATGCATGAATTTCATGCATTGGGCCTCTAGTATGTATATAACTGCATATATACTCTACATATTATATATGTATATATAATATACAATTATATATGTACTAGAGGCCCGATGCATGAAATTCATGCAAGAGTAGGCCTTCCTTCCCCCGGCTGCCGGCACCAACTTCCCTCTGGCACCCGGGACCTGGGCTTGCCTTGCAGCCCCGGCTTCATCTGGAAGGTCATCTCATCTAATTAGCGTATTATGCTTTTATTATTATAGATAATATATGTATATACTATATAATCATATATAATATACACTGCATATATGTACCACGAGTACTGGTTAATAATGTGGATTTTATAATCAAAGAAAACATGGTAATTTCAAGAGAAACACAAAAAGTGCTTTATTCAAAGTAATGTCCATTGCTAGCTACACATTTCCCCCATCTTTCAGGTAATTTGTGGATACCATCCCAATAGAACTTTTCTTGTTTTGAGGCAAACCATTCAGAGACCCAATTTTCCACTTTTTTGTATGTTTTGAAGTGCTTCTCAGAAAGTGCGTGTGCCATCGATCAGAACAAGTGGTCATCTGAAGGAGCAAGGTCTGGTGAATATGGTGGGTGGGTTAATAATTCCCAGGCAAGATCTTTTAACGTGTCTTTAACTGATTTTGAAGTGTGTGATGGTGCATCATCATGAAGCAAAATTACTTTGCCGTGTCTTTTGGCACATTCTGGTCATTTCACAATCAAAGTGGTGCTCAAATTGATTATTTGTTGTCAGTAGCGATCAGTATTAATGGTTTCACCTGGTTTTAGAAGCACATAATACACCACACCTTCCTGATCCCACCAAATGCAGAGCATTTTCTTCTTTCTGAAGCGATTTGGCCTTGCAGTCGATGTTGATGGTTGACCTGGATCAACCCATGATTTTGTGAATTTGGGATTCTCAAAATAAATCCACTTTTCATCGCCAGTCTCAATATGATGCAAAAAAGACTTTCTTTCGTGCCATTGAAGCAACATTTTACTGATGACTTTTCAGTTTTCCATTTGTCTTTCATTCACTTGATGTGGCACCCATTTTCCTTCCTTTAAAATCTTTCCTATTGCTTGTAAATGATCGGAAATTGTTTGCTCAGCAAATGTTTAATCTTTCTGCAAGTTGTTTTGAGTTTGACATGCATCTTCATCCAATAATGCTTGTAATTGTTGGTCTTTAAACTTTTTTGGTTGACCTGGACGTTCTTTGTCTTTCACATAGAAATAATCACTTTTAGAGCATTTAAACCAGCATTCACAAGTATCTTGAGATGGAGCATGTTCACCATAAGCTTCCCAAAGTATACGATAACTTTCAGGAGCACTTTTCTTCAAAATAAAGTAATGAATCAAAACTTCCCACAAGTGTTCTTTTTTTGGAATGAAATTCGACATTTTTTTAAGCATAAAAATATCTATGATGTTAATGCCTTCAGAAAATTTGACATGAAGTTTTGTCAATACAACAAAATACAACAAAATAGCATACATCTCACATTGCATATATATCAACATATATTTAACTCCATCTATTAAAAAAAATTCACATTATTAACTGGTACACCTGGCGCATATATATATATATATATATATATATATAAAATACTAGAGGCCCGGTGCGTGAATTCATGCATGGGTGGAGTCCCTTGGCCTGGTTTGGGATTGGGGCTGATCAGGGCCTTCTCACCCAGTCCCTATTGGGGCCAATTGGGGCTGGCCGGCTGAGGGGTAGGACTGTGGGAGGTTGGCTGTGGGAACACACTTACCACCAGGAGGCAGCTCCTGCCTTGAGTGTCCGCCCCCTGGTGGTCAGTGCATGTCATAGCCACCGGTCGACCAGTAGAGTGGTTGACCGGTTGTAATAGTCACTTAGGCTTTTATATATAGAGATATTATATATCACTACATATAAAATATAGTACATATATACAATATATTTTATATACTATGGTAAACCTGAAAATCAGATTCTCCCTCTTTCCCAGGGTTTGTTGTTGGTGCTGCTAGTTGTGGTAGTTGATAGAATTTATCAACTTTTCTAAACAAAGTTGATAAATTCTATATCTTCTTAAAGAGTAGTCACTGAAATCTCTTTTCAGTTACTTTAGTAGTCAGCTAATGGTCAGCAAAAGTTTCCTTAATTCTCTGAGTGTTTCTGAGGGGCTCTGGGCACATTAAATCATGTCTTGAACACAAACTAGTTTACTACTTTGCTTTATTCTTCACTATTTGCTTTTGTAGAGCCATTTTTTAAACTGATAAAACTCTTTCTTTTATTTTAAATTTATTATTGTTTGAGGACTTGGCATGTGTCCTTTGTTTTGCATGTGTCATCTCATTTTTTTTTTACAATATTTTAATAAAGTAGATAGAAATGGCCTCATTATATAATTATAAATCTGGATTTCAGCTAAATCTTTTGAGCAGCTGGGCCAGGTCTTGAGTCCACATATGACCTCAGAGTTTATTCCCTTAACCAGAATCCTATGTTGTTTTTTCTAAAATAGAAAGTCAACATACCATCCTTCTCTCATTCTGGATCAGGCGAATCATTTTATTTTCCCTCTCACAGTGAGAAGCCACCCATCTAAATATTGTTTATGTGGATCCCTGAGGGGTGAGATATTATTTTGGCAAAGTAACAAGACATTCAATAACCCTCAAGTGCAATAGTGTTCAGTCCCTTACATTTTCTTATATTCATAATGTCTAGTGATAACTATTCTCTCCTCAGTGGCTTTAGCTCTAACTTTCTTTGTTATATATTGGAACATATTCTTGTTTCCTCTAAACTGGCTAATCCCTCTCTTTTATTGTTTTCCCTGTAGAATCATTGATCCCTGTGCTGTGAATATGTGTGAATGTGTGCTCCACAATCTCTCTCCTTGGAGACTAATCTTATCTAAATCTCCACTGGGCATTCAAATAGTGACTCTGACCCTCTGGCCCATTAAGGATATCTATGTTATAGCTGAGATTTATATTTGTAATTTACAGGAATCTACATAACATTATTGTGTTAGTTTAAGTCCTCTGAGAAACACATTCTACAATGCAATTAAATGTAAAATGAAATTATTGGATTTTGGGAAGGATAAATTGGGAGAAAGCGGGGGTAGGCAGAAAGAGGCTACAGACTGTGAAACAGGTAGTCAGAGAGAGGCTTCAGACTGTGATACTTATGAGAGGAGAGTGGAAGAAAGTAAAATTTAATAAAGTGTCTCAGAGAGCAACTATAAGACAATTTTTATCAGGTGTCTACAAGCTAAATTGCCCATTAATGGAATCCCATGTCCTACAGAAATAGGCCTGAAATAAAAACACTGCCATGTTCAGTCAAGGCATGAACAGTACAGGGAAAGTGTGGTTTTGGCATTAACATGGCTGTGAATCTGGACAAACAGCAGCTGGGGCTATCACTCAACTATGCTCCCCACAGCTAGATATCTATCTGGTGCGAATTCATGGCCTCCACAATCACGCACTTAAATTTACATCTCATGTGGCCATTTGTTTCTGTAAAGCATTAACATTTATTAAACAGATTTTAAAGGTGACAAAAGCAACAAAGAATTTCTAACAGTAACCATGGATTACAGAAAAAAAGACAACACACACCTAAATTAGGCCTATAATAATTAAAATGTAAGTTGGGTTTACATATTCATAAAGACAAGTTTAATATAAGAAAAATAGCACTTGAACCCCTCCATGTGTATGAGAAAAAAAATTACCATTGCCACATAATTTTATTCCAAGGTAAAAACAACAACTTGTCTTCAAAAAAATAGTAAATAAACATTTATAGATTTAACTATTTAGGGATTACAGAAGCAAATATTATGATTGTGTGTATATATCCATGGGGAAAAAATATTAGTTTCACTGTTCATACAAGACAATTTATTTGAAAGACAGCAGAAATAATAACCAAAGAAAAATTAAATTATATTTCATCAAAATCTAATTTATTTATACTGCAATAGATATCATCAAGAAAGTGAAAAGACAATTTCCAGAATGGGAGAAAATATTTGAAAATCATAGATCTAATAAAAAAGTTGTATTTAGAATATATAAAGGACTCATAACTCAATGATTAAAAGACAGCCCAATTTAAAAATGGAAAGTAATCTGAATAGACATTTCTCTAAAGAAGATATATAGCCAATAAGCATATAAAAAGTTGTTCAACATCATTAATCATCAGGAAAATGCAAATCAGAAGCACAATGAACTACTACTTCACACCCACTATGATAGCTATAGTAAGTGTTGGGGAGATATAGAGTAGTTGGAACTCCTGATAGTAGTATAAATAGATATAGCTACTCTGGAAAAGTCTGGAAGTTCCTAAAATTATTAAATATACAGTTATCCTATGAGACAGCAATCACACATTCCCAAGAGAAATGAAAAAAAAAATGTCTACACAAAAATTGTGCACAAATATTCATAGCAGCATTATTCATAATAGCCAAAAGGTCAAAACCAAATTTTAGTCGACTAATGACAAGATAAATAAAATATGGTAAAATCAATACAATGGAATATTATTTAGCCTTAACAAGGACTGAAGTAATTACACGTTATATGTAGATGAAGTTTGAAAACCGTCTGCTAAGTGAAAAAAGCCAATCACAAAAAATCACACATTGAAATGTCCGTAATAGAGAAGTCTTTAGAGAAAGAAAATAAATGCGCTGTTGCCTAGGGATGGAGAGATATGGAAATGGGGAGTGATGGCTGAAGGGTAAAATGAAAATATTGTATAACCGATTGTAGTGATGGTTAACAAAATAGATCCAGAGACATAGAAACATGGAACAGACTATCAAATCTCAGAGGGAAGGCGAGGGTGTGTGTGTGGGTGGGAAGAGATCAACCAGTGATCTCATATATGCATAACCCATGGACACAAACAATAGGGTGGTGAAGGCCTGGGGCGAGGGGCAGGGGTGGGCTAGAAGAGGTCAATGGGGAAAAAAGAGGACATATATAATATTTTCAACAACAAAGATTTAAAAAACTGTGAATATACTAAAAAACATTGAATTATACATGTTAAATGGGGTACTTTTATGTTCAATATAACTCTTACAAAAAAAAAACCAGTGACAGTAACAAACTGATTTGTGATTATAGATGATCCTAAGTATAGTCCATTATTATAAATACAATACACAGATGTTAGTAACACGCTTATTAATCTGCATAATAGAATCTGTTTTATTTAACTGCTGTGAGGTGAGTTCAAATGATTAGTAAATATAATGTGTCCATATGGGCATTTCAATTCTAAAATGCAATTACATTTAGAAAAGCCATTAGCAATTTTAAACAAGTTTCAATGAGCTTGATGCTCAGTAATTATCCTAAAAAGTAATATATGTTATCAAAGTGAAAAGAATTCTCGAGTCTGTGCAGAAAGTAGTAATATTTTAATAAATGAATCATAAAAAAGGCATAACAGTAATTAACACCTTTATACTAGAGTGCCTAAAATTAAAACCATGTTTAAGTGGGAACATTTATTTCCATGATGACAACATAGATACCAAAATGAAATTTAAAGTATGTTTTCTCAAAGTCAAGCTTGTATTTTCTATTTTCTCCTTTTAATATTGTTTGTGTGTTTGTTTTTTGTATTCAGTAGCAGAAAATCTTTACCCTTTTAGAAAATGTGATATTGCTTTAGTTCAGTTTTATAATCCAAGGACCAGAGAATAATTCAGATGATCTCAAAAGCAAAGAGTTTATGGTACAGGGAGACTACAACTAAAATTTTGTCAGGAAAGCAATGTAGCTATGACTGAGATTATGGCTTTCACTCCCCTTTTCTTTCCATTATGCATTCTTATTTAATACTGCTTTACAGTATTCTCTTTTGCTTGACATCCATATTCTCTGTTGCCTTTTTTAAATTGTTCCTTCATAAATTTGCCTTTCTCACATGGATTTAGTCAGCACACTTTCAACTTCAGTCCCCCAGTTAGGTAACCACTACATTCTTATGACTTCACATAAATACTTCACTGATGAATCTGAGAAGACAAAGTCATACTTTGTTTTTATGGTTTAACCAGATTGTGTTATAGGTTGGTAACAAGCCTATGGTTGGCTACATTTTGGCCACTGCCCAATATCAATCTATCCAATCTGCTGTGCATTGTGAGAAGGTCAGACAATATAAAACTACCTCAGCAGTAGGTGCAATAAGTCAGCATCTTTATCAAGGAGAGATAATGGCTCCAGCCTGATCAGTTGAGTATAATAATAAGTAAATATTGACTTTCCAATTCTGATATACCTTATTGTTATGCTACTATAGAAATATACCATTCATAATGGTTGAATATATATAGGAGCAAAAGCCTTTAAATAAAAATATTTTAGAATATGTTGCATGTCGTTAATATAAAGACATTTTAGCTTTTGTTTTCAGAAGTTTATTTTTATTTTTTAATACAGTCTATTGGGGTAACACTGGTTAACAAAAGTTATACAGGTTTCAGGGGCACAATTCTACAAAACATCATCTGTACATTGTATTGTGTTTACCACCCCAAGTCAGGCCTCTGTCCATCGCCACTTAACTCCTTTATACCCTCTCCCACCTTCTCCCAACCACCCTCTCCCTGGCAATCGCCACACTATTGTCTGTGCCTATAAGTTCTTTCTCACTTTTTTGCTCAATCCTTCCACCCTCTTTACCCAGCCCCCCCCCCAAAAAAAAAAACAAACCCAGCTGTCAGCCTGCTCTCTATGAATCTGTCTCTATTTTGCTTGTTAGTTCATTTTGTTCATTAGATTCCACACATCAGTAAAAGCATATGGTACTTTTTTTTCTCTGACTGGCCTTTTTCACTGAGCATAATTCTCTCCAGGTCTATCCATGCTGTCACAAAGGGTAAAAATTCCTTCCTTTTTATGGCTGAATAGTATCCCATTGTCTAAATGTACCAAAGCTTTTTTATCCATTCATCTACTGAAGGACACTTGGGCTGCTTCCAAATCTTGGCTATTGTAAGTAACACTGCAATGAACATAGGGGTGCATATATATTTTTTGAATTTGTGTTTCAGGTTTCTTCAAATAAATCCCCAGAAATGAAATTGCTGGGTCATAAGGCAGTTCCAGTTTTAATTTTTTTTTTAGCTAATTCCAAAAGGTTAATTTGGTTGAATATTTTATATTTTCTCTAAATAAGAAAGTCTTTAATGTCATAAGCTGCATTCTATTTATAAAGATTTTTAAACATATATTTTTTTATTGATTTCAAAGAAGAAGGGAGAAGGAGAGAGAGATAGAAAGATCAATGATGAGAGAGAATCATTGATTGGCTGCCTCCTGCATGCCCTTACTGGGGATTGAGCCCGCAACCCCAGCATGTGCCCTTATGGGAATCGAGCTGTGACCTCCTGGTTCATAGGTCAACATTCAACCATTGAGCTACACATACCAGGCTACTTATAAAGATTTCTTATTTGGAGTATATCATTGGCTACTGAAAGAAAATAAACTTTCAGCCACTATTATGTTGCAAGACTAACTTAATGTCATCTACACTAATAAAAGAGAAAAATGGTAATTGGCGTACGGCGATACCTTTTTCATTGGCTAATCAGGGCTATATGCAAATTAACTGCCAACTAAGATTGGCAGTTAACTGCCAACAAGATGGCGGCTAATTTGCATATGTAGGCACAATGCAGGGAGGCGAAAGGGAAAGCAGGAAGAAGCCCCCTGCCACTGACAGTGATCTGAAACCCAGGGGGGAGCTAAGAGCTGGGGCCGCCTTTGCCCTGCCCCCCAGCCATGATCGGAGAATCAGGCGCCTTTGCCGCCCTGGCCAGTGATAGCAGGAAGTAGGGGTGGAGCCAGTGATGGGAGCTGGGCACGGTCGAAGCTGGCAGTCCCAGGAGCTAGGGGTCCCTTGCCTGGGCCTAAAGCGAAGCCCACGATCGCGGCGCCCCCGGCTGCCACTGCAGGTCCCCGCTGCCTGGGCCGGATGCCTAGGCCAGAGGCGTTAGGCCTGGGCAGGGGCGGAGCCTGCAACCGCGGGGAGCTGGGGGTCCCCTGCCCAGGAGCCTCAGGCCTAGTCAAGGGGCCGATCCAGTGATTGGTGACTGGAGGGTGATGAGGGTCAACTCCTCTGGCTGAGGCATCAGGCCTGGGTGGGGGGTGGAGCCGGGGATTGGGGGGATATGATGGTCCCCTTGCCCAGGCCTGAAGCCTGGGTCAGAGGCGTCAGGCTTGGGTGGGGGGTGGAGCAAGCAATCAGAGGGAGATGGGAGTCCCCTGCCCAGGCATGATTCCTGGGCCAGAGGCCTCAGGCCTGGGCGGGGGCCAGAGCCAGTGATCGGGGGGAGATGGGGATTCCCTGTCCAAGCCTGACACCTCTGGCGGAGGCATCAGGCCTGGGCAAGGGGCCGATCAGGCGATCGGAGGGTGATGGGGGTCAACGCCTGAGGGCTCCCAGTATGTGAGAGGGGGCAGGATGGGCTGAGGGACACTCTCACCCACACACACCCAGTGCACGAATTTCGTGCACCGGGCCCCTAGTTGATATATAATGATATAACTCAATTTTGTCAGTGATGTATAAATTTGTAAACTTATATGTGCTATCTATTAATTTTAACTTATTTTCATACATTAGTTGCACATGAAATATCAGTTATCGAGATCCTAAGTTACTGCAGCCTATGAAATCCTGGTACGAATCAGCTGAAAAATAAAACCATAGTGGAAACATGGGAATAGGATTCAGAACATTATTTCTGGTCCAGGTTCTAACAAGTATTATCTGTGTGAGGCAGTTTCTTTTTTTATGGGTCTTGATTGAATTGTTCAATGATTAAATTCAATTAGACGATCTCTAAGGACCTTTCCTCTCTGACAGATGCTAGTGATGCTCATTCTATGTCTCCTTCTCCTACCCTTCATGGCCACAAGAGCAGTTTCTTACTTTCTAAAATATAGCCATTTGCTTCAGACAATGAACTGTAGGTAGAAGTGATTGATATGTGTCACCCTGTGGTTCAGTTCTCTGTGTTTTCCCTTCTCCTGCTGCAGCTACCAAGGACATTAAAGATGGTGTAGGTTCCATCACCCTGAACCCTTGAATAGAAATGACGTGAAGCAGAGACCCCTGGGAACCCCAAATGGGCAAATAGTGAGAACAAGAAATGCACCTTGTTCTTTTTAAGTCACTGAGAATGCAGGCTGTTCGCTCTTTATAGCATATGCCAGCCTCTCCTGACTGTACCAGAAGTAGATCACTGCCATAACAAACAAACAAACAAACAAACAAAAACAACTCATTCTGATAAATGACATTAGCTTTAAAGCCCAGTAATCCTTGGAAGAGAAAATTACTACCTGAGACTGGAAAGGTGAGGGTGTATTGACAAAATATCTGCTAAATATTGTCTTCTGTTATATACTGGAAGTCAGTTCACATACCTAAGGAACTTGGTTTCAGAAAGGAAGAGATAGGAATGCAGAATGAAGCAAGGGTTAATTATTTTAGACAATGTTTGACAAGAAAAAAATGAGTTAAAAAAGACAAAAGAAGAGAATTAGAGATCAAGGATACTACAAGAATGCTTTGGGAGGATAAACAGTAAGGGATACAGTTATGAGAGACTTTGAAAGTCTAAGTCCAAGTCAAACTAATCCTTGAAGCGGAGACCGATTAAGGATAAACCTGTACACCTTTGATTAAACTCCCCAAATGGATATAAGCACTTCAAAAGAAAGGTCAAATTAAGAATTGTATGCACAGTAAATCCTTTACATTGGAAGTAATAGCTCAGGGAAAATAATCTAAGCGAGTGGCTCTTATTCTTAAGTCCCATAGACTCAAATAACTGGCCATTAATTTGAGATATAAAAATGGCAGCATTAAAAACAATATGTTCAACATTTCTGAAAACTATGTCTTCAACAGAACTGTTGTTAAGGTTTTTGGCATGTGAAAATGACTACAATAAAATAGATAAGACTATTAAATTTTGGGAGAGTTATAGTGCCAACTGAAGCATGCCGCAATGACTATTAAAGATTTAAAAAGAATCTTGAATTACCAGCTATTTATGCAGAGGTAAGTTGGTTGAGAAATCTGTTCAGTCCTTAAGGAGTGCTTACAACATGCCACAAAATTCATACGTGCAAATTCTATAGAGTGTAACAAATGTAAATAGAGGAAAATGTGTTGGGAGGCCTTTCTCAAAGAGCAGGATTGTCCCCATTATGTCTTGCTTTGGATCATGAAATGAGAATAATTCTAGTTTGTAGTCTAGGGTTAATCAAGCGGAAAAAGATAAAATTGTATGATAAATATTTAATATTTCATGCACATGGACACTGAAGGTAATTTCTAGGCTTTTAATAATGAACCCCAGAGGGAAAAGAGCTCCTTAGAGATTTTTCCTACTGATCTTTTATTTGTATTTTTTTATTTCTTAAAATAATTTTTAGAGCAATTTTAGACTCACAAAAATTAAGAGGAAGATGCAGAGATTTCCCATCTATCTCCTGCTCCCCACACTTGCATAGCCTCCCTCATTATCAATCTCCCCCTCCATATAGGTACATTTGCTACAATTGATAAGCATTATAATATTCAAAGTCCAAAGTTTATATTAGGGTTCAATCTTGGCATTGTATATTATATGGGTCTGAAGAAATGTATCCATCATATAGTATTATACATAGTATTTCCAGTGCCCTAGAAGTCCTCTGTGCTCTGCCTTTTCATCTCCGACCCCCGCCAACCCCCGATGTTTTTACTGTCTCCATAGTTTTGCCCTTTCTAGAATGTTATATAGTTGGAAGCATACAGTAAGTAGCCTTTTCAGGTTGGCTTCTTCACATAGTAATATGCATTTAACTTTCCTCTACATGATTTCATAGCTTGATATTTTCCTTTTAGTGCTGAATAATATCCCATTTTCTGGATGTACCACAGTTTATCCATTTACCTACTGAAGGATAGCTTGGTTGTTTTCAAGTTTTGGTAATAATGATTAAAGTTTCTATAAACATCTGTGTATGGGGTTTTGTGTGAATATAAGTTTTCAACATCTTTGAGTAAATACCAGGGACATGATTGCTGGAGGGATACAGTAAATGCATGTTTAGTTTTGGAAGTACCTGCCAAACTGTCTTCCAAAGTGGAAGCAATGAATGAGTTCCTTTTGCTCCATATCTTTGCCAGGATACAGTATTGTCAGTGTTCTGGATTTTGGCCATTTTAATGTGTGCAGTGGTATCTCATTGTTGTTTTACTTTGCATTGCCTTGATTATATATGATGTAGAGACTCTTTTCATATGCTTATTTTCTATCTGTATATCTTCTTTGGTGAGGTATATGTTAATGGTGTTTTGTTGGAAGCCATCCACCCTGGCTGCTTGAGGCAGTCCCTGCAGGGATGTTTCAAAGGACCTGGCATATATGGCATATTGTTCTTAATATGTTTGCTCCCCTCTTAACAGCTATTTGTTTTAAACAGGACCACCTCCCTGAGATAGGTTGTTTCCCCAGAGGGCTGGTTGGTCGCTTTGATCTTTGCTTGGAGTGACCTCCTTCAGTTACTTCCTTGTAGCTTAGTGGAGCAATGGAGTAACCTTTGAATGGAGATGGGAAGCCCCCTGGCCTTTTGTATAGGATGGATAGGATTGGGACCAAATAGTATAAATACAGATGTTATATGACAATAAAAAGAAGAACCTGGCTATGATGATCACCTGAACACTGCCTCCGTGTCATTCATTCTTCGCCTACTTCGTCCACACCTTGGGGAACCCCTGGACCCACTGGGGCTGGACCCCAGCAGTGTTTGGCCCATTTTTATTTTTTATTTATTTATTTTTTGGCCCATTTTTAAATTAGGTTGTTTAGGGTTTTTTAAAATGAGTTTTAAGGGTTCTTTGTATATTTTGGGTAAAAGTCCATTATCACATGTCTTTTGCAAATATTTCTCCTAGCCTGTGGCTTCTTTTCTCTTTCTCTTGGCATTGTCTTTCACAGAGAAGACATTTTTAATGTTAATGAAGTCCAAATTACCAATTATTTCTTTTATGGATTGGGCCTTTGATGTTGTATATAAAAAGTCATTGCCCTACCTGAGGTCATCTAGGTTTTCTCCTATGTTATCTTCTAGGAATATTATAGTTTTGCATTTTGCATTTAGGTCTGTGATCCATTTTGGGTTAATTTTTGTGAAGGGTATAAATCTGTGTCTAGCTTTTTAGTTCTTTTAAAAATACTTTTTTATTGATTTCAGAGTGGAAGGGAGAGGGAGAGTTAGAAACATCGATGATGAGAGAGAACCATTGATCAGCTGCCTCCTACACACCCCACACTGGGGATCAAGCCTGCAACCCAGGCATGTGCCCTGACCAGGAATCCATCTATGACCTCATGGTTCATAGGTCGACACTCAACCACTGAGACACACCAGCTGGGCATTTTTTTTTTGTATATGGATATTCAGTTATTCCAGGGCCATTTGTAGAAAAGACTGTCCTTCCCCCATGGTTTCTTTACTCCTTTGTCCAAAATTAACTGACTGTATTTATGTGGGTCTATTTCTGTGCTCTTCATCCTGTTCCATTTATCTATTTGTCTGTTCTTTCACCAATACCTCACTGCCTTTGTTATTGTAGCTCTATAGTAAGTTTTGAATTTGGGTGGCATCAATCCTCCAACTTTGTTCTTCTCAATCAATGTTGTGTTGGCTATTCTGGGTCTTTATCTCCCCATATAACTTTAGAATCAGTTTGTTGATATCCACAAAATAACTTGCTTGAATTTTGATGAATATTGCATTGAATCTATATATCAGGTTGGGAAGAACTGACATCTTGACAATATTGAGTCTTTCTATTTATAAACATGGAATAACTCTCCATTTATTTATTTCTTCTTTAATTCATCAGGTTTTGTCTTTTTTTTTTTTTAGTTTTACTTATATAGATCTTATACATGTTAGGTTAGGTGGCTCAGGAGGCGGCACAAGAAATAGAGTCCAGTGAATCAGAAAAGAAAGGAAAGGAAAAGGTTTATTCTGCGTCCCCGGGAGACCCACGTACCCCAAGGACAGGGCACGTGGATTCACGCCAACAGGGAGGGGGGCGCTTTTTTTATACTGCGGTTGGGTGAGGGGCGGGGACATGAGCTGAGAAATTCTCTGCTGCAGGGAATGGGCGGGGGTATGTGGATTAAGGGAGAAGAAGCCTGTATCTGTGTCTGGCACCTTGATCTGTGAGAAATTCCAGGGGGAAGTCCATTATCTCATCACATGCCTGCATGCATCCGAACCTGGGCTCTCTCCGACCTAACAATACACATTTTGTTAGCTTTATACCTAAGCATTTCAAGTTTTTGGATGCTAGTATAAATGGCCTTGTGTTTAAATTTCAAATTCCACTTACTCTTATTCATTGCTGATATATAACAAAGTAATTGACTTTTGTATATTAACTTTGTATCCTGCATCCTTGCCATAATTGCTTTTTCATTCCAGGAAGGTTTTTTGTTGTTGGTGGTAGTTTTTCCAGATATTCTACATAGATAGTCACTTATATCTTACTTCCCAATTTGTGTACTGTTTATTTCCTTTTCTTGTCTTACTGCATTAACTAGTACTTTTAGTATGATGTTGAGGAGGGAATATCCTTGTCTTTTCCCCGATCTTAGTGGAAAAGCTTCAAGCCCTTAAATATTTTAATAAACATATACTCCTGAGAGTACACAGGAGTTTAATTAAATTCTAACCCACAGAAATGTTAAGTTTTCTTAGAATTAATGGTTTTTCCTTTTATGAAGTTTTCTTGATCCAAAATCCTATTAAGGGTACTTGACTTTCAGGTAATGGTGGGCTAGGTACTTTGGACTAATTCTCCCACTGAGGACAACTAGAATAGTTGATAAAAGTATAAAACTCATCTGCTTGGAGGTATTTGTGAGCTAACAAGATAGCAGAGAATTACTGTGATAAAATTTGAAATACTTTGGAAGCTTTGGGGGTAGGTGGACATATGGAGCCATTTTTCTTTATGACAGGATTGGCAAACTATCAACCTACAGGCCATATCCAGCCCACCTCCTGTTTTTGTACATAACATTTAATTGGACCACATACACACACATTTATGTATTTTCTATTGTTACTTTCATGCTGCAACAGTAGGGTTAAGTAGGTACAACGGAGATGTTATGGCCTACAAAGCTTAAAATACTGACTAATTGATTCATTACCATATTGCATAATTCCAGAGGAGACAATTGAGAGTCTAAGAGCCTGAATAGGATTTTTGAATAACTTTCAGGGTTAGGGAAATGGGGTTTGGAGTCCAGCACGTACTGATGGTTAGGCAGACCATCTTATTGTCTAAAATTGGGCTGAGATGATATCAATTGCTAGTGCTATTAAGGACGCAGCAGAAGCAAATGTAAATCCTTCCTAGTGGAAAATTGTTTTTTTTCCCCAAACAATTGTGCCAATACAATGGCAAGGAAAAAATCAGATACAATGAAGACAAGGCTACATAAGCACAAAACAGCAGAAACTACATAATAGAAACAGTCTAAAATAAACTCTGGAGATACACTTCAAAACCCATACAAGAGATTTAATATGGGTGAAAATGTTTCATATCAACAATTCATCATATTTATTTAATGTTTTTAACCATCTACTCTGTTGGATGGCAAACGGTTAATACCATAAAAGGAAATGGTGCTTTCTTCATAATATGTTAATACATTTAATCATTGTTTATGTCACATCTATTTCTCTGTCTCTCTCCTCTTCCTGTATTTTCAGATACATGGAATGTATGTATTGGACTAAATTGATGGATGTAAGACAGGACTGCTGCTTCCTATAAACCACTTATTGAAACAAAACCAAGTAATCTGTCTCTAAAAGAGAATGCCTGACCAAATAACTTACATTTTTGATGGGCCAATAAAAATCAATCATTCATTTTAAGTAAGCAATCAAAACCAAAAATTTGCTCACATCAACCTATTACAGCTAAGTGAAGTTAAGATGCTAATGGAAGTTGAACCATAAATAAAATTGCCTCAAAGACACCTCATATTTCTTTGACAAGAGAAGAAATGGGATTGTCTAAAGTCACACACTGTAAAGACTGAATTGTTTTAAAGTGGTCCAAACTACCTTTGATTTTATTAAAAGCAAGAGGAAAATGAAAGGAGCCAAATATAGCTCTCAAAAGATGTTGATTTGGGGAACTTGGCATGGACAAGTGTGTGGCACATGTCAGCCAAAGCCCGAGCTACTGTGCAAGGTAGGGAAGTTTAAGCAGGTGAGTACAAGTTCAGGGGCATCAGCCTTAAGTCAGAGTAACGCTGTCACAGACTAAGGTAAAAATTTAGCAAGCATGAGGCATATCAGTGAAGATTTTCTGTATTCTATGAGCTCTGCATCTCAGTTGGCAAAGCAATAGCTCTGACATTTGAAGTCATTCTTTATTGAACCAGGAAAAAGGAAAGGCCAGTCAACTCTTTGGGGAGTAATGGAGAAGAGAGTAAATGCTGTGTAGATGTAACTGTGTTCTCTGACAACAGGCATCCTGTTAGCCCTACTTCACAACTTGGACAATTTATAAATCTCCCTCTTTCTCTGATACATGTTACTTTCTAGATTCCTTCAATATTCTTTTTTATGTTGAAGACTTTACCTACTTAAGGGGATATGAATTATAAAATAAGAACTAATTGTTGCCGAGACCGGTTTGGCTCAGTGGATAGAGCGTCGGCCTGGGGACTGAAAGGTCCCAGGTTCGATTCCGGTCAGGGGCATGTACCTGGGTTGCGGGCATATCTCCAGTGGGAGATGTGCAGGAGGCAGCTGATCGATGTTTCTCTCTCATCGATGTTTCTAACTCTCTATCTCTCTCCCTTCCTCTCTGTAAAAAATCAATAAAATATATTTAAAAAAAAATTAAAAAAAAGAACTAATTGTTATGCTCTCAACAATTATCTTAAACTAATGCTGCTAAGGTCCTGCTAATTTAGTCCAGACATATTTTTAAATACATCATACACTGTTTTTGAAGCTTTGCCTCAAAGTCCACATTTACTTTGTCTCGCTCTAAGGAGAGATTCAAGTTCCCCTGGTCATTGACCTCAGTGGGCATCTTTTTATGTTTTCATTGATCATTTTTCTTCATACTTGTAATGGTAAAGTACCACAATAATTCTAGTATCTCTTTGCTGATCGTATAACTTTAATACGCTTTGATTTTTGGGTTTCAGTGTACCTTCTGATTAATTTTTACCCATGTAGCTGTCCCTCTTCCTAATAATAGAGATATTTTTATTACGGTTAACAGAGATATAATGGTCAGATATGAGGAACAGTAGAGTATAGCGGTTAAGTGTTTGGATTCTAGAATGAAACTTCCTAAGGTTCAAGACTCAAAACCACCATTTATTCTGTATGTGATCTCAGGCAATTTATCTTAGTCAGTAGCTGGGTAGTTAGATTGTTTCTATTTTTTTTTTCTATCATGAAAAAAATATACTTTGAACATTTGCATAGTATTTGGTTCCATTTATCTTGGTTACATACTTACAGAATTACTGGGTCATATGGCAAAGGCATGTTTAATTTTTTAAAAGACTGAAAAACTGTTTTCAAAAGTGACTGTACCCATTTTATATCCTCACTAACAAGGTAAGAGGATTCTTGATTCCCTAAATGATCACCATCAATTGCTATTGTCAGTCATTTTTTTTATAGCCATTTTAGTGGGTTTGCAGTGATATCTAAGTGTGGTATTAATTTGCATTTCCTGAGTAATTATGGGTATCTTTTTCATGTACTCATAAGTTGCATAGCTTCTTTGGTGATACTGATATGACTAGTCAAATAGTTTCTCCATTTTTAATTGTTGTTTTTCTTATTATTCAGCTATAAGAATCCTTTACATTCTGACGTAAGAACTTTACCTGTTATATCAGGTCTTGGCAATTTTTTTCTGTAAAGGATCAGAGAGTAAATGTTTCCAGGTTTGTGGGCCATATGGTTCCCATTGCAACAACTCAACACTGCCACCACAGCATGAAAGAGGCCACAGAGCCCAGCCAGTGTAGTTCAGTGGTTGAGCATCGACCTATGCACCAAGAGGTCACCAGTTAGATTCCTGGTCAGGGCACGTGCCCTGATTGTAGGCTCGATGCCTCATGGTGTTCCTGCAGGAGGCAGCAGAGATCAATGTTGATGCTTCTCTCTCAATAATGTTTCTATCTTTCTCTCTCCCTCTCCCTTCTTCTCTTTCTAAAAATTAATAAAAACATTTTTTAAAAAGTTAAAAAAAAGTGTGGCCATAAACAATACATAAACACAAAGACATGACTGTGTTCTAGCAAAACTTTATGTAAAAATAATCCATCCCTGGGCTGTAGATTCCTGATTCCTGAGTTACATGTATTCTCCCAGTCTCCAGCTTATTTTTCCATTTTTTTAATGGTATCTTTGAGGTATAAAAGTTGTGTTTTTTTTAAATCTAAATTAAGCCCAATTTATCACTTTTTTCTTTTATGGATCATGTTTTGGGGTCATAGCTGAGAAATCTCTGCCTAATCATTTAAAAAAAAATTATTTGTTTTCTAGTTTTCAATTACAGTTGACATTCAATATTATTTTATAGTAGAGGACCTATGCTTGAAATTCATGCAAGAGTAGGTCCTCGCAGCCCCGGCTGCCTCAGACCTCACAGCCCCAGTGGCTGCCTTAGCTCTTGAAGCCCCAGTTTCATCTGGAAGGTCGTCCAGAAGGACTTCTGGATGGTCATTCCATTGTTCGACCGTTTGGTCAATTTGCATATTATGCTCTTATTATTATAGATTAGTTTTAGGTGTATAGCATAATGGTTAAACAATCATATAATTTACAAAAAATCATATAATTTACAAGTAACCTTGATATTTCGAGTACCCACCTGGCACCATACACAGTTATTGCAATATGTTTTACTATGCTGTACTTTACAGTATTCCCCATGATTATTTTGTAACTACCACTTTGTGCTTTTTAATTCCTCCAACAAATTGTTTTTTGTTAATCCTCACCCAAGGATAATTGTTTTTGCCAATGTTTCTAATAGAGAGAAACATCAATATAAGACAAACACATTGGGGAATTGAACCTGGAATCCTTCATGATGCATTGGCCAACACTCTAACCACTTAGCAACACCAGCCAGGGCCCTTCACCTTTTTAACCCAGTCCCCCAATACCCACCCCTTTGGTAACCATCAATCTCTTCTCTATGAGTCTGTTTCTATTTGGGTTTTTTTTTTCCTATGGATTCCACATATAAGTGAAATGATATGGTATTTGTCTCTCTCTGAATGACTTATTTCACTTAATATAATACCCTCTAGGTCCATCCCAGCTGTCCCAAATGGTAAGATTTCATTCTTTTTTATGGCCGAGTAATATTCCATTGTATATATGTACCACTCATTACCCACTCATCTATTGATGGGTACTTGGGTTACTCCCATATCTTGGCTATTGTAAATAATGCTGCAATGAAAGTAGTGATGCATATTTTCTTTCAAAATAGTGTTTTGGTTTTCTTCAGATATATACTCAGAAGTGGAATCGCGGAGTCATAAAGTAGTTCCATTTTTAATTTTTTAGAGGAGCTTCCATATTGTTTTCCATAGTGGCTGCACCAACCTACATTCCCACCAGCAATGTGCAAGTGGAGTTCCCTTTTCTCCACATTCTTGCCAACACTAGTTGTTGATTTAATGATAGCCATTCTGACAGTTTTGAGGTGTTTAATCACTTCTATTAGACTCTTGTATTGCTGCTCTACTGAAGATGAAGTCTCTGAGATTTTGTTTCTGTTACTTTCTTTTGAAGAATATTTTTACTGGATTTTCAAGTTTTGGTAGGCAGAATAATGCTCTCTCCCAAGAATGTACATAAACTAATCCTTGAAACTTGTGAGCATGTTCCGTACACAACAAAAGAGAGTTTTCCATTATGACTAAGTTAAGGGTCAGAGTCAGAGAGAGATTGGATGCTACACTGTTGGCTTTGAAGATGAAGGAAAGGGCCAGGAGACAAGGCATGTGGGAAACTTCTGGAAGCTTGAAAAGGAAAGGGAAGAAACGCACTGCCCCAAAAGCTGTGCAGCTCAGGAGACACCTTGATTTTCATCCACTGAAAGCCATTTCAGGCTTTTAAACTCCAGAACTGTAAGATAACATTTACATTATTTTAAACAAATGAGTTTGGGACAATTTGTTCAAAAACAACAGGAAATTAAGGGATAAGTTAACTGTTTTTTTTTGTGTTTGTTTGTTTTCATAATAAAGATGTTCTCCTATGTTCTCTATGATCAATGAAGAGCAGTCAGATATAGTTATCCTTGTTCCCCTCTCTATATAGTGTCTTTTCTTTTTTCTCCAGCTGCTTAATATTTTCCCTTTATCTTCATACTATAGCAGGTTGATTATGATTTTCTTAATAAAGCATTGTTTGCATTTATGCTTCCAGGAGTTTGCTCAGCTTTTTGGATTTTTGAGTGATGTTATTAGGGAACATTTTCAGCCATCATTCTTTAATATAGTTCTTCCCCCTTTTCTTTCTTGTCCTCCTTTTGTGGTAGACCATGTAATATTGTCCCATGGATTTTTGAGGCTCTGTTCATTTCCCTACCCACCCTGCTTCAGTGGGAATAATTTTTTTGACCTATTGTCAACTTCCCTAGACCTTTCCTTTGCATTGTCAAATCTGCTATTAATTACATCAAATGGACTTTTAATTTCAGATTTTATACTTTTCGGTTCTCAGATTTCTGTTTTTATTTGAAGACTCCATATCATTTTGGAATTCACCATCTTGTTCTTTATATTCACATTCTCTTATAAATGCATCATCTTTTTCTATAATAGCTATTTTAATGGCCTTCTCTGCAAATTTCAACATCTGGGTCATCTGAGTATTGATTTTATTGTTTACTAGTGACCCAGTGCACAGATTCATGCACACTGAAAGGAAATTAATTAGAAGGTGGCTGGCAGGGCAGGACTGGGTGAGACAGGCAGGACAAGCCCTGGAGCCAACCTCCTGTAGTCCCTCTCTGGCTGGCCGCACCTGAGTGGTGCTGTGGCTCGAAAGGCGTTTGTGGAGTGAGTGGGGTCCTTCAGGCAGGTGGGGTCCCATGGCCTGGCCTGTGGGGATCAGGCTGAAACTGGCTCTCCGATATCTCCTGAGGGGTCCCAGAGTGCGAGAGGGCACTCTGCAAAGTTGTTGTCATACAGAGTGTGGAATGCAAATGCAAGTGTGCAGTAAACCAGATTCAAGGCCGACAGTGCCTCAGCAACAATGTAACCCACAGCTGAAGGTAGAATCATGTGGCCCCATGAGGAATTGGGCTCCCTCCTCCCTGGTTTCAGAGCACATCACCCGAGAACTGCCACTGCCAAGTTGCTGCAGTTCAGCAGCTCCTGCATTGAGTGTCTGCCCCCTGGTGGTCAGTGCATGTCATAGTGACCGGTTGGATGGAGGGAGGGATACTTAGCACATTAGCCTTTTATATATATATAAATTATCTTGCTTTGCAGGCCATACTTCCTGCTTCTTTTCATGTGTAGATATTTTGCCTTTTCACTGAGAATTGAAGAGTATTTGTTCTATTGATACTGGATTCTTTTATTTTCCTCTGAACTTAGAATATTGAGTTTTATCATAGTAGGTAGTGCAGTTGCTGATAGATTATGTTTATCCTGTGAAAACTTGATTTTAGGCTTTTTTAGAACAAGTCTAATTTAGTTTTGCTCTTATCCATTAGGCATAGTACACAGTCCTGGGAAATGGCACTTTGTTTCAAAGTGTAACCCTTCTGAGTTTCTAATGGAAAACCTTAGGTATTTTTCAAACTTCTCTAACTTTGCACGACTTCAACTTACAAGTGTTTCTATAACAAACTGGAAACTGCAAAATATGTGTTCAGTTCTTTGTAGCTTTCCAGAATTTGATTTTCTACAGGATGGCTTGGAATCTCACCTTGTGCCAATACAGCACTGGCAGAGTATACAAGGAAAATGTGTATAGAAAATTTGGATCTCCTCCATTTCTTGGTTTCTCTATTCTTGGATTATTCCCCATCAATTTTCAAATGCTCCGGAAGCTTTAATTAGTAATGTTGTTGCACTTCTCTGGACCAATAGTCACCATTTTCAAGGCAAACTAAGAATTACATTTATGAAAAAAAATGCCAGTTAAAGGTAGATTAAATAATAAAGATTAGAATGAAGATAAAACAAAATAGAAAACACAATGGAATCAATAAAATAAAAAAGGCCAACAAAATTCACAAAACTTTAGTTAGACTGACTAGGGAAAACAACAATAAGTCTCAACTTACTAAAATCATGTATGGTGGGTATTAGAAATATTGGGGGTGAACACTTTGTAAAATATATGATTGTCTAACACTATGCTGTATACCTGAAACTAATCCTATCTAGTAATAGATAAACATGGTAATTAACCATACCTCTGCTATGCTTCCCATTGCCTAATCAGCAGGATATGCAAATTAACTGCCAACAAAGATGACGGCTGGCAGCCACACAACTGAAGTGAACATGAGTCTTGATTGCTCCAGTGATGGAAGAAGCCAAGGTTCCCCGCCTGCCGCGGCACGGCTCTGAGCCCGGAAGCAATAATGTTTCAATTATAGAAGCTAAACAAACCCCAGATACCTGCTTTCAGCCAGCCGGGGCCTCAGAGCTTAGAGCGCCAGTGATGGCAACAAAGTTTCAATTATAGAAGCTAAACAAACCCAGATACCTGCTTTCAGCCAGCCGTGGCCTCAGAGCTGGAGCCGGCTCTCAGCTCCAGTGACAGCTATAGAAGGTAAATAAATCCCAGAATAAAAAAGAAAGAAAGAAAAAAAAAGAGGCTGGGAGTTTTAGTCGCCCGCCAACCTGAAAATGGCTCTCAGCCCCTCACCCAGGCTGGCCAGGCACCCCAGTGGGGACCCCCACCCTGAAGGGGGTGTGACCAGCTGCGAACAGCCATCAGCCCGTCATTCAGGCTGGCCAGGCACTCAAGTGGGACCCCCACCCTGATCCGGGACACCCTTCAGGGCAAACGAGCCGGCCCCCACCCATGCACCAGGCCTCTATCCTATATAGTAAAAGGGTAATATGCAAACTGACCCTAACAGCAGAAAGACTGGGAATGACTGGTCACTATGACACACACTGACCACCAGGGGGCAGACGCTCAATGCAGGAGCTCCCCTCTGTTGGTCAGTGTGCTCCCACAGTGGGAGCTCTGTTCAGCCACAAGCAAGGCTGATGTCTGCCAGTACAGCGGTGGTGGTGGGAGCCTCTCCTGCCTCCTCAGCAGCGCTAAGGATGTCTGACTGAAGCTTAGGTCTGCTCCCTGCTGGCAAGTGGACATCCTCCGAGGGCTGCCGGGCTGCCAGAGGAATGTGATTGCCATCTTAGGCCCAATCCCCTGGGGAGCAGGCCTAAGATAGCAAGTGGTCACCCCTGAAGGGTCCCAGACTGTGAGAGGGCACAGGCCGGGCTGAGGGACCCCCTACCCCCGAGTGCACAAATTTTTATGCACCTGGCCTCTAGTATGTAATAAAACCCTAATATGCAAATCAACAGAATGGTAGAACGATTAGTCACTATGATGCTCTCTGACCACCAGGGGGCAGATGCTCAATGCAGGAGCTGCCCCCTGGTGGTCAGTGAGCTCCCATAGGGGGAGTGCTGCTCAGTCAGAAACCAGGCTCACAGCTGGTGAGCGCAGCAGTGGTGGCGGGAGCCTCTCCTGCCTCTGCTGCAGGCAGGTGGTAAGGAGCAAGTGGTCCCAGACTGTGAGAAACCCAGATTGCAAGGGGGATGTCTGCCTTCCAGCTTAAGTCCGTCTATATACAAATTTTATTTGTTAATTACAAGTCAATTGCTATCAAACTCTTCCAAAACATAAATGAGGAGGAAAAAGTTTATAACATTATATGAGGGCAACATTGCTCTGATTACAAAGTCAGGCATAGTCATCATAAGAAAACCATAGAATATATCTTTTATGTATATAGATGCAAAAATCCTCAACGCAATACTATCAAACTAAATCCAGCAGTATATTCAAAATTATACAAGGTGATCAAGTGGGATTTTTTGCCAGGAATGCAAGGATAGTTCAATATATGAAAATCAATCAATGTAATACATCACATTACTAGAATGAAGAAAATAAACACCTTTATTGATTCAAAAAAAGGATTTGACAAAATCCAATACCCTTTCATGATAAAAATCCTCAACAAACTAGGAATAAAGGTAAACTGCCTCAACACAATAGAGGTATTACATCAAAAACCCACACTTAACATCATACTCAATGGTGAAATGTTAACAGCTTTCCCCCTAAGATAAGGAAGAAGGCAAAGATGCTTACTTTTATACATGTTAAACATTGTACTGTAAGTTCTAGGTAGAACAATTAGACAAGGAAAAGAAATAAAAGGCATTCAAACTAGAGAGGAAGTAAAACTGTATTTGCAGATAATATGATCATATGTACAGAAAAATCCTAAAGAATTCACAAAATAGTATCAGAATTAATAAGTTAATTCAGCAAAATTCCAGTACATAATATAAACATGCCAAAATCACTTGTGTTTTTGTACAGCAGTAATGAGCAATCTGAAAAGGATATTAAGAAAACAATAGCATTTATAATAGAATCCAAAAGATTAACATGCCCCAAATTAAATTCAACCAAGGAAATTAAATACATGTACAATTAATTCATAAAACATTGCTGGAATAAATTAAAGATCCAAATAAATGAGAAGACATTCCACATTCATGGGTTGGAAAATGAAATCCTGTTATAACTGCAATACTTCTCAAAGTGTCCTATAGATTCAATGCAAACCCTATGAAATGCAAATGGTCATGTTATAGAAATAGATAAACTAATACTAAAATTCATATGGAATTACAAGGGAACCCAGGAACTTAAATCAATATTTTTAAAATATATTTTTATTGATTTCAGAGAGGAAGGGTGAAGGAAAGAGAGAGAGAAACATTAATGATGAGAGAGAACCATTGATTGGCTGCATCCCACACACCCCACACCAGGGATTGAGCCCTGATGTCCTGGTCCATAGGTCCCTGTTCAACCACTGAACCACAGTGGCAGGGCTAAATCAATATTTAAAAGAAACAAGACTGGCCCTGGCTGGTGTAGTTCAGTGATAGAGCATCAGGCCATGCACCAAAGGTTCAATTCCCAGATCAAGGACACAGACCTGGTTTGGGTCAGTGACACAGCCAGAGGCAACCAATAGATGTGTCTCTCTCACATCAATGTTTCTCTCTTTCTCTCTCCATCCCTCCCTTCCACTCTATAAAAATCAATGGAAAAATATCCTCCAGTGAGGATTAACAAAAAAATAATTAATTAATAAATGAAAGAACAAGATCGGAGGACTCATAATTCCTAACTAAAAATATATACTACACAGTATAAGGAATATTGTCAACAGTATTCTAAAACTATGTATGACATCAGGCAGTTACTAGATTTATTGGAGGGTCACATGATAAGTTATATACTAGTAAATATCGAGTTGCTATGCTGTACACCTGAAACTAATATGATATTGAATGCCAACTATAATTGAAAAAAATTTAAAATATCCATCAGTGTACAGTGATTAAACCAGTGTGGTACTGGCATACGTCCTATAGATTGATGGAATAGAATTGGAGACTACAAAAACAAATTCATACATAAATGGGCATTGATTTTTAACAAGGGTACTAAAACCATTCAATGGAGAAAGAATAGTCTCTTCAACAAACAGTGCTAGAACAACTCGATAGCCACACAAGATTTTCAAACACCACCTCACACGTTATACAAAAACTAAATCAACAGGAATCAAATCTGTAAATGGAAAAGTTAAAACTGAAAAGTTATTGCAAGAAATGGTTTTGACCTTAGATTTTACAATGGTTTCTTAGATATGATATCAAAACGACAGCAACAAAAGGAAAAAAATGAATTGAACTTACATAAAAATTTAACGTTTTTATACATTGAATAACACTATTAAGAGAGTAAAAAGACATCAGTAGGACATCCCCTGAGGCCTCCCAGACTGTGAGAGGGAGCAGGCTGGGCTGAGAGACCTCCCCTTCCCCCAAGTGCACAAATTTTCATGCACCAGGCCTCTAGTATTCATATAATGGAATATCCTTTAGCCATAAAAAGAAATGAAGTTCTAATACATGCTATAACATGGATGAATGACAAAAAATTTGAGCTGAGCGAAAGAAGCCAGACACAAAGGCCACATATTGTGTGAATCCATTTTTATGAAATATCAAGTATAGGCAAGTTATTTAAACAGAAAGCATATTAGTAGTAGCCAGGAGCTTGGGAGATGGGGAAATAGAAATTAACTACTTAATGAGTATGGGGTTTCCTTTGAGGTGATAAAAATGTTGTGGAACTATAGTCATGATGGCTGCAAACATTGTGAATTTGATAAATGCTACTGAATTGTACACTTTAAAATGGTTTAAATGGTAAATTTTATGTTATGTGTATTTTGCCACAATAATGAACCTAAAAGCAAAAATACATACTAGGAGATCTCACTTAATTTGCTTTTGTTCTTTAAATCTTCATATTTTAGAGCTCATATTTGTTATTGGTGGTAGGGTTAGTTCTCTACAAGATAACACTGTCATTACAACTGAAAATGGGACATGACCAATGCCATTGCAATCTGTGTCTGGTACCTATTGTATGTGTCTAGATTTCAAGCACTAATTCTTTGTTTTGTTGATACATGTTTCTTGGTCCTCAGTAGATTCCTCCACTCAAGAGCTCTTATGACACATTGGAGTTTTTGATGACGCATTTCCTCACAGATTCCTTTGACTACTTTTCATCCAGACCCTAGATTCCAGAGCAATATATATTGTTTGAGGTCATCAGCGATGGTGGCAGCCCTCTTGAGCAGAATCCACTTCAAGACAACCAGTTTTTCTTACTCTCAGAGGGCCCATAACTGTTCGATGGTAAATGTGTACCTTTGCCTCATCATTGGTGGACTTGAAGCTTCCTCTGAACATTTTCCCTATGTTTCCTATCTCTGCTCTGCAGCCATAGGCTAATCAAGCCAAAACGTACACGCCCTTAGTCTTTTTTCAAAAATGAATGTTTTGCCCTCCCTTATACAACTTGGCAATGGGTGTTTTCTGTTGGCAGGCCAATTTTTTTAAAAATATATTTTTATTGGTTTCAGAGAGGAAGGGAGAGGGAAGAGAGAGAGACATCAATGATGTGAGAGAATCATTGATTGGTTGCCTCCTGCACGCCCCCCGCCCCCACTGGGGATTGAGCCCACAACTCAAGCATGTGCCCTGATTGGAATTGAACCCGGGACTCTTCAGTCCACAGGCCAATGCTCTATCCACTGAGCCAAACCAGCTAGGGCGGCAGGCCAATTTTTAAAATATCTCATGACCATTTCACGATATCTTAGCATGTTTTGGTCTACCATCTTACCTAAGCATGTGAGGCTACTTAACCCCTATTTTGTTGTTCTCTTAATTTTTAAGACTGCTAAAACTCTGAGCCCACAAGAAAGTATTTATCACAGTTTTGTTAATAACCCCCCCTTGATATTTCTTTTCTCCTTAAATTTTGTTTGCTTTTTGTTATACATACCAATTTAGTTTTTGCTCCACTTCTCTCATCTTTCATTTTCACAATCATCACTCTGTTTAGCAAACTAAGGAACTTCCTTAAGGTCTACTGTTCTTATGAGATCACCACATATTGTAAATAACAACTTTCCCTCATGTAACCATTTTTTCTCTGACAATTCTTTCTCCGTGTTTTTTTTTAGAAAATAATAGCTCTGGGCAAAGTATTACTAAGAAAGCTGTTCCTTTAGAAGCAATTTGTCTCATTTTCCCTGGTGTTTGGCTGTTTCTATTTTATAAATATTCACCTTATCTGACAAATAAAAAAAAACAATCGATAAATTTTTCAGGTGTGCTATGAAACAACGGTAGTTTATTTTTTAATTCTAAGGTCTTTATCCCTCTCCTGTCCTAAAATCATTTTATTCCAAATCACTGCAAAAGGCTCCCTAAACACTGCTATTGGCTTTTCGCTTTGGAGAAACAATCAGGATGAGAACTGACAACGTGATTCACTTCATGCTGCACAGAAAATTCACTAAAGGAGCCGACCTGGAGTGCTTTGTTATTCCCAGTAATTGCTATTATCCAAGCTAAATTATGTTACCTGTGAAGTCTGAATAAGCACCAAACATTGTCTGGGAGTTCTTTGGAACTGTTTTCTAACTCTAAAAAAAGGAACAGAGTTTCTTTAATTTACCTTTACTTATTTCTTTTGGACCAAGTCATCACAGTCCACATTATCACCTACTTTGCCCTTCGGAAATTAAGTCCTATATTTCTTTGTGCATCTTAAATAAACTGCTTAATTTGATTCAAAAAATTCTGCAAAACGATTAATGTAATATTCTATAATTAAGTACATTATTACAAGGTAACTAATGTAATAAATGGACAAAGCTATAACTAGACATCCTATACAACAATTTGCACATTTAGTGGAAATGCTAAAGTTTATAGAGGTTGATGGTAAATTTATCTTTCACCACACACACACGCAGGCCAAGTAAAAGAATAGAAAAAGCAGCAGCAATTTTACAGATTCAAGTGACTCAGAGTGCCTTAGGCATTTTGCTGATCTTTAAATACACTGTCAGTCAAATAAATCTTTAGGCTGCATGACTAGACTGTACAATAAGCTTTAGTTTCATTTGAAGATTTTTCCCAGATTCCTTCTATCACCCATGAATGCAATATAAAAGACAGAACAATACATTTCAGAATATCATGAAAAACTAAATACTAACTGGAGTGTTTGAGACCATCTTATCCTAATGTTTCCAATACTGCATTTCCCATCAATATCGTAATAAGATCTTTTTAAAAAATAATTTCTAATTGATTTCAGAGAGGAAGGGAGAGGGAGAGAGAGAGAGAAACATCAATGATGAGAGAACCGTCGATTGGTTGTCTCATGCATGTCCCACCCTGGGGATCGAGCCCACAAACAAAGCATGTGCCCCGACTGGGAATCGAACTGTGACTTCCTGGTTCATAGGTCAATCCTCAACCACTGAGCCACGCCGGCCTGGATATCATAGGAACTTTTTAAAATATACGTGCTTATGCTCATACTGGGTGTTAGAACAGATTTAGAAAGGGGAGGTAGCCTTTGGGTCACACCTGTGTGTAGCAGTGATAACAGTCCTGACTATAACTCCAGGGCCTGTGTCTCTCAAGCTTTTTCATATCATGTCCTTTTCTGTAAAACTTTAGAAAGTATGACAATAATTTAATAATGCTTGATACTTCAAAATAAATTAGCATAAGGCCTAATTAATGTGAGTATAATTTGAGAGGAAAATTATTTTGATATTGAAAAGTATTTTTTTCTTTTGAAAATATATGAATGGACTGTTTAGGCTTGTTCTTGCCACAAAATTTACTATCCTAGATAATGTGGAAGGTTCCTTTGAAGATAAATCCTGATACTGCACATTTCTCTCTCTCTCTCTCTCTCTCTCTCTCTCTTTCTCTCTCTCTCTTTCTCCCTCTCTCTCTCTCTCCTGACAGAAATACCGAGGATAAGTTATGGCACATATTCATAATTGTTCCAATCAAGGCTATTTCATGATATTATTTGTATATTTATTTATTTTTTATCTTCAATCATAATTCCAACTGTTGTCCATAAGCAACCATTGGCCAAAATATATCTTTCATGTGAATGTGTTCAGCAATCTTTTAATTTTGTATATAGTGTCTAGAAATTCTTAATTTTGAATTAATTGACTTTATCAATTTGTTGCTTATAGTTCACACTTTTGAGGTTGTATTTAAAATGACCTTCACTGCTCCTGGGTCACAAAGTTATTCTTTAAATTATTTTTCCATTAAGTACATAGCTAACTTGGATATAAAAACCTTTAATAGGTGCACATTTATATTAGGTGTTAAAAAGAGATTTAGTTTCATTTATTTCAGTTTAGTTAGCCACTTTTCCTAAAAGCATCTATTAAAAATTTGTCCTTTCCCATTGACTTATAGTGTTCCCTTTGTCTTAAGTTTATACACATACACATCACACAACATCACATTATTCTGCCTCTGATTGCTCACTCTCCACTGTCCTTTTTTCCCCATTGGTCAATATGGCACAGGTGTGTTGCTTTTTATTACTAAGATTTTAAAATATGTACTTATGTTGGGTAAGGTATATTTTCCTTCATTAATTTTAAGATTGAGGAGAAAATCTTTATACCTTCATATAAATTTTGCCTTATATATCATGTTTCCCAAAAGAAATCCAATTGAAATTTTGAAGGGTATTTCCTTGAATTTATAGATCAACTTGGAGATATTGTGATTACAATTACTTTATAGTATATAGTATTACAATATACATTATAGTATCAAGTCGTGCCACCAAGACCATTTTCTGTCTTTTATTATTATTTAATTCCTAGATGCCTTACTATTTTCGTTGCTATTATAAATAATATAAATTGTATTATCTAGTTGTTTATTTCTAGTATAAAATGCTATATAATTATTAAGTTGCTCTTAAATTTGGCACTTTTTTATTCCCTTCTCCATTCTAACAATTCCTTAGTAAGTTGGTGTTTTTTCCACATTGACTTTCATAATGGAAAGCATTGCGTTTTGCAAAGCCGGTGATATGCTCATCACCCATCAACCTTTCTTATTCCTACAGCAGACATTATTTTTGTAGAGATTGTAATTCCTCAAATGCATTTGTTGAACATTTTTATACTCTAGAAACTATGAAGAATATACAATCGTGGGCATGACCAACATTGTTGCTAAAAGAGCATACAGCCCAGGTGAGGAAATAAGACAATCAGGCAAGCAATTACATTAAAGTAGGTTTTACTATAATAGAGGAAGTACAAGTGCTATAATAGCATATTGCAAGGGCAAGTGACCTGGCTTAAGTAATCTGGGAAGAATTCTTGAAGAAGTGTTTCAGCTAATAAAGTGAAAGATGTATAATTAATATCCAGCCATAGAAGGAGGGAAAGAGTATAAATTTCCTGAGGCAATATAATTTCCATGGGATTTATAATAACTGAAATAATTTTATTATAACAATAGTGCAGGTCTTGAAAGGATATTTACACAAACTAAAACTGATATGTTAGAAAGGAGCCAAATCATAAAATGCGTAGCAAGGATTTTTTTATGTTGAGGACAATGGAGAGCTATTGAAATGGTTTTCTCATCCTGGCCAGTGTGGCTCAGTTGGTTGAGCGTGGTCCATAGTTCAATTCCCGGCCAGGACACATGCCCAAGTTGTGGGTTCGATCCCCAGTCAGGGTGGGCATGGGAAGCAATCAATCTCTCTCTCCTTTTCCCTCCCACTCTCTAAAAAAATCAATAAAAACATATTTTTAAAACAGGAATGGTTTTGTCAAAGAATTGATATGATTAGATTTATAGGTATTTTTTTGGGGGGAATTATTCCCTTTAGAGGTAAAGTATGTAACATGGGCGTATAGCAAGTCTCCTTTCTGCAACAATTTCTCAGGAAGGTAAAGATTATGGTGTTTTTGTCTAGGCCCATATAACAGAATGATCACACCATAAAAATGTTTTATTATATCATAAAACAAGGTGAATGGGTACAGAGTGTTTTTGGGTTTAGCTAATTCAGTAGCTTATCAATTTCTGTGTTCTTTGTTAGCTTCTCTTCAATTTTCCTGTTTCTAAATTTACAAGATGGGAAAAGCTCACACAGTATTGTCCAAAGGCAGAGAGTTTCTCCTCAATGAGTGTCCTTTATATCAGGGAATAAAATCAACTGATGTGCTCCCTTGGAGACATTGCCTTATATTTTGCTGGTTAGTGTTGGATCACATGCCCATTAACAGGATGACCAATCGCAGAATCACTATTATTATCTTAGACTAACAAAAGTTCAATTTCTGTGGCTGAAGAGGGAGGGAGTTAATCTTATCTGAGCATAAAAATCAGAACCAAATAAATGAAAACCCTACTGTTAAAGATATATGTACCCCTATGTTCATAGCAGCATTATTTACAATAGCCAAGACATGGAAACAATCTAAGCGTTCATTGACACGTTGTTGTGTAAACAGCCTTTACACTTGCTGCTTTCTTTGCCTAGCATGTGGAGAGAAGTGGCTGTGGGTAAATATCCAAAACTGTCTACCAAAAGCAATTTTCATATCCTTTCATTTGTCATCCAAATAAGTTAACTGACTTAATGGTTGGATCAAATATTACTTCAAACAACTGTAACTTCTTCGGGATTGGTCTGTAAATTTTTTTGATTTATAATTTGTTATTAACTGTGATCATACTCTCATTTATTTCATTTGAGAAATACTGTACTAGATAATAACAGGATATAATTTGGATAAAAGAGCTGAAAGAAACTGGAAAGAGAATGAGTTAAGTTGAGAGGGAAATACAAGCCAAATCACGTTGGAATATCAGTGTTTGGCAGTAGGATATTTGAGCCCATAGTCCAGTTAAGGCAGCTTTTTGCATAAACCTCAGCAGGAAATTCTAAAATGGCTATGCACCTGCTTCAAAACAATGGCAAATAGAGCCCTTTAGAAACAAGCAAACCAGGGTGCACTGGAATTAGGCTTCAGAGATTCACTCATGCCTAGCCAGTTTGCAGGATAATGACAGTAAGCCCAGATGGTCTGTGTACTGTGTTGTCTATATTGTACTGGATGGCTTTGTAAATTCAAATTACCATTGCAACATCCCTTTTCGTTGTAAGTTCCCCGACTAAAAAGCAACAAGCAAACAAATCAATTCCCCTACTAACTAAAATCTAACTATAATCACATACTAAAATGATCATTACCACTTATTATGAATTATGTACTTTTGTTTACCTGATTATTGCTTGAAGTATCACAATATAGTTACAGGAACATACCTGATAAGTCACTTTAATTCAAGCACACCATCTAAAAGAAATGAATTTTCTTTGTTTCAATGTGTGTGCTTTAATGTTTATGTCTAAATGTGTGTGCAGGTGGTTTGTATTTTATACTTTCTATGAAGAAAATGATGTTTGCTATTTTATTTTATTTCATTCAAACAAAAGCATACCTGATAGGACATTTATAGGGCTAAATGTGAGCCTAATCAGGAAGATGAAATCAATAAGTATTATGTTCAGCTTCTTATGTGTTTATCAGTGTACTACTTGGTGCCTCCCTCAAGCCTCACACACAAACCCTACTTCCATATTTTCATTATTGTCTGCATTGTACTTATGTCAAAATATAGCTTAGTATTTTCCTGTATCATTGGAGCTAATGCTTTTAATCTTTATTTTTTAATTTGAGAGAATTACCTTTGTTCTAAAATTCAATTATTTGGAGACAAATATTTTAAAGGATGTGTTGGTTTGTTTTTTTAAAGAGAAAGTTTGTTTAGAAAGTCACAGAGGTAGAAGTGCGCTGTAGAAGAAATGGGCTCAGGAAACAAGTTACGGAGGCAAAAGAAAGGCCCTTAAAGCTTAGCAGAAAGAGAGAAGCAAGAAAAATGTGCATGGGGGGCAGTGTGGGAGAGATTCGAGGGTGTGTTCCATGGAGAGAACCTCCAGGGATGTTGCTATTAAAATAAAAATATTCAATGGAACAGAAAATAGACTGGAATCTCCTAACAGACCCATGGTTGGGTTTGATCTTGGGAAAGCTGTTAAATTGTTCTAAGTTCCAGTTTACTATTAAGTAAAGTGAAGATAATATCTCCATAAAAGATTTTAATGATCGAATACCTATGAAGCCTAATAAACACTTCCAAACTCACCTTATAAAACAACATTACCCTGATATTAAAAAGAAGACAAAGACAGTGCAAGAAAAGAAAATTATAGGCCAATATCCCTAAAGAACATTGATGCAAAAATCCTCAATAAAATATTAGAAAATTTAATTCAACAATATATTAAAGGGATCGTACACCATGATCAAGTGGGATTTGTTCCAGGGAGGCAAACATGGTTCAGCATCCACAAATGAATCAATGTGATACACCATATTAACAAAATGAAGGACAAAATTATATGATCATCTCAATTGATACAGAAAAAGTATTTGACAGAATTTAATATCCATTCATGATAAAGACTCTCAACAAATCGACACAGAAGGAATGTAGCAACATAATAAAGGCCATATGTGGATTCGCCTATGATTAACATAATTAACATCGTACTTAATGGTGAAGAGCTGAAAGTTTTTCCTCTAAGATCAGGGACAAGATAAGGATGCCCACACTTGCCACTTTTATTAAATAAAGTACTAGAAGTCTTAGCCACAACAATTAGCCAATAAATAAGTAAATAAATAAATAACATCCAAATCAGAACTGGAGAAGTAAAACTTTCTATTTGCAGATGACATGATGTTATATATAGAAAACCCTAAAGACTATATCAAAATACTGTTAGGAAAATAAATAAATTCAGTCAAGTTATAGAATACAAAGCCAGTATACAAAAATTAGTTTCATTTCATAGCTGAAAGGGAAATTAAGAAAACAATCCCATTTCCAATTGCATCAAGAAGAATAAAATACCTAGGAATAGATTTATCCAGGAGGTGAAAGATCTGTTCACTGAAAATTATGAGACACTTATAACAGAAATTAAAGAAGATATAAATGAATGGAAAGATATCCCATGCTCATAGATTGGAAGAATTAATATTATTAATATTATTAAAATACCAACTAAAGCAATCTACAGAATAAATGCAATCCCAGTCAAAATGCCAATGACATTTTTACAGTAACAGAACAAACAACCCTGAAATTAGGGACTACTAGGAGTCCTCTGAACAGTGACTTTGGCTTGAGGACTCATGATTAGTCAAAACTTTAGTAGACCTTTAGTTCTATGACTTTCTTTCCCTCCCTCTCCTCTTCACAGAAATTAGAGCTGCCTTGCCATCAGCATGAAGGGTCTTACAGACTCCTCTGACTCACTCTACATTTTTTCTCACAGGCATTGCCCCCCAATAAATCTGTTGTACTTGTAAACTCATTTTGGTGTCTATTTCTCGGAGGAACAAGACTAACATACCTTATCTAAAATGGCCTCTTCCAGTCAGTGCCTCATTCTCTTGTTTATTTTCTTCAGAGCATGAATGTGGCCTGAAATTACCAATTAGCTGAACTAATTTATTATTGTCCTCCCCTCACTCCACTCTGAGCTACACGAGAACCTTAATTCTGAGCTACATGAGAACCTTAATTTTTATATTTACGCTGTGTCCCAGCATAGTGTGTGGCGTTAATTAGGTATTCAATATAAAACTGTTGAATTAGTTAATCTATTCATACATTATCAAGTGAAGAAAAAAAGATCATATATAGATCAAGGTTTTAATAGTTGTTACCTATGGTGAGAAATGTAGCATTAAGGGATAGTATTAAGGGAGGAATTTCAAATTTTAATCTGTATACCTTAAATTCTTAGCAAATGTACATTTTTTCTCATGATTTTGAAGAAATTAAGATAACATAAGTAAAAATGAAATTAATGTATGAAAAAATTCACACTGAATTTCAACTATAAGTCAAAATAATCAATTTTTCATTTAATTTTATGAAAGTTACTTATTTTAATTAGATTTTAAAATCTATTATAAACATAAAATCCCTTTATTTAATGAATATAAAATAATCTGCATGCTTGCTTCATAAACCCATAATCTAAAGAGAGATTGAATAATGAATGGAATATATGAAGAAAAGATGAGAAATGTTGCCAGGGTCACTGTGTGACAAGATACAAAATATTCTTAGCTTTATCTAATCCTCATTTGTAGTCCTCTGATGATTGAAGAAAAGTTCCCCCAAAGAATTAATAATAGATTTTAAGAAAGCTATGTTGCACAGGATGTTATTACAAACATATGAGACCACAGAGCATTAACTGAGGTTATAAAACTTCAGCCAAAGAACAGAGTAGGTAGGAAAAGAATGTCTGCCTAACCAACTTAATGCTATTGAATGCCTACTGTGTGTCAGGTATTGTGGTAGAATATTTGGATAATAAAATTAGAAAGTCAGAGCTCTTAAACTAATATAATTTAGTTTGATGGAGAAGTCTGGTGTGAACAAAAATACATAAATATATTATAAGTCCAATAAGTGTGACAGAGTATAATGAATGCAATAGTAATAAGTATCAAAAGCAGGGAAGGTACAAAGGAAAAGTCCCACTTGCAGTCATTATGGAGGGATATTGGAGAGCAAAGTGGTGGGAGCAAAGACTAGAGAACAAGCCAGGTTAAAATATGGAGTAGCCTTGAATATCATCTTAAGTAATTTGGACTTTTGCTCAGGGTCCCAGTAGTTTCCTAATGTCTGATTGTGCAACCTGATCAGTTAAAATAATAATTGAACATGGATAGCCAATGAATATACATGTTATCTGTTTATGAATACTTAATAAATGTTATGTATGTTACGGGGTATATAAATTAAAATTTCAAAAGATGAGGCCAAATTAAAACAAAAGAAGAAGATTTTCCCAAAACAACCGTCATGATCACCGCTTTGTTATAAGCAACATAGAGCTAGGTCTTGCTTTTTTATCCAGTCTGACAGTTTTTTCTAAATGGATTGTTTCACCCATTTATGTTTACTGTAATTTTTATATGGTTGCTTAATATGTGCCACTTGGTATTTGTCTCACTTGTTTGTTTATTCTGCTCTTCCTTTCCCACCTTCTTTTGAATTAATGGAATACTTTTTTTAAAATATATTTTATTGATTTTTTACAGAGAGGAAGGGAGAGAGAGATAGAGAGTTAGACACATCGATGAGAGAGAAACATTGATCAGCCGCCTCCTGCACTTCTCCTACTGGGGATGTGCCCGCAACCCAGGTACATGCCCTTGACCGGACTCGAACCTGGGACCTTTCAGTCCGCAAGCCTACGCTCTATCCACTGAGCCAAACCGGTTTTGGCGAATTAATGGAATACTTTTTGTTTTTAACTTTATTTCTCCTACTGGCTTTTTATCTTCAACGTATTTTTAATAGTTACTCTAGAAATTAGAATACATCTTTAATTGGTGTTCATCTATATTCAAATGTCAGATGATGTAATAATCTTCCAACAGTCCAATTTCATTTATCCATTTCCGGTGTTTCAGACTTCTTTTTCTCTATAGTGTCTTCTATATATGCTATGTACCCCACACAATACATTGTTGTTATTTTTGCATTTTAATGTTAATATTCTTGTAAGTAATGCACACACATGTATATACAAATTGTTGCATATGCAAGTTAGTTTCTCAGGAAGCAGACTCTTAGATGTTGATTCCCATACAGAAATATTATTTGCAATATTCTATAGATTGATAATTGTAGAAGAGAAAGAAGAAGAGAAAGATAATTGTAGAAGAGAAAGAAGAAGAGAAAGAAGAGAAAGAAATTGGGATGTGAAGGCGTCTCAACAAAAGCCTTAACCTAGTCCTCGGGAAGCCGTGAAGCTGAAGTGAACCTTCAAATTTGTCCTGCGATGCAGCAAGGAAACCAATTTTATTTTCCTATGTTGACACCAGTAGTTAGATACAGGCTATCCCCAGAAAGAAGCTGTGACCTTGGATAGAGTTAGCTATCTGCAATAACAGCATTTTCTGAAGAGGTCTAAAGCTGAAAGCTATCAGTCCAGAGCACTCTTAGTAAATTGAGGAATGATAAGTCTTTGTTCTGGACCTGCAGGGCATCTTGACAATACATTACACAGCCCACTGCAGATACTTAGATGATGATAGATGGATGATAGTTAGGTAGATAGATGTAAAGGCAGATAGATGAAAGATATAGATAAATGATATATGTGTTTCGCTAAGCAGTTTGACAATGATGTTCCTAGGTGTGATTATTTTGCCTACTTGGAGTTCACCGATATTATTGGATTCATTATCTTTATTAATTATTTTTTCTGCTCCATTCTTACTATTTTCTTTTATCAGCTCCCATTACATGTTAGATCATTTGGTATTGCCCACATCTCTCAAATGTTGTCAGGATTCTTTTTCTCGTGTTTCAGTTTGGTTAAATATCTATTGATTTCCTACAAATTCACTGACCTTTTACTATATTCTGCCCTGTTTGCTCTGCTATTAAGCCTGCTGAATGAAATTTCAATCCCAATGCTGTATTTTACAATTTCACCTATTTTATGTAGTTTGAATTTATCTGTCTAATTCCACATTTCTTCAAACATGTAGAGCACCTTTTCCTCTGCACTCTCTCACACATTTATCACAGTTATTTAAAAATCTTTCTCTGCAATGGGGTGACTATGTATCACTTAATATGGATTGATTTTTCTCTTGATTAGGGGTCATGTGTTTCTACTTCTTTGCATTTTTATATTATTATATTTAATGGCAAATATTATGGGTAAAAAATAGTAGAGGGTGAATTATGTTACATTAATCCTGAAAATAGGGCATAATTTTTCCTCTGTGAAGCAATAAGGTGGTATAGTCTGTATCCATTTAAGCTGTGATTCAACTGGGTTTGCGATTGTTGCATCTTTAACTAAATTTAGTTCTCCAAAGAATTCAAATATTTTAAAAACTTTCAGAACTTTATCTTCATTATTACTTCAGTATTTTTCTTTGCTTTATGCTTAGCTTCTTGCTTTCTTAAATGTGCGTATACCAGGTACATAACTTTTTTAAAACCCATTTACCAGCTTTTAAAAAAATATTTTTTTTTTATTCATTTCAGAGAGAGGAAGGGAGAGGGAAAGAAAGACTGAAACATCAATGATGAGAGAGAATCATTGATTGGCTGCCTCCTGCACGCCCTCTACTGGGGATCAAGCCTGCAACCTGGACATGTGCCCCTGCCTGGAATCAACCCTTCAGTCCTCAGGCCATCTATCCATTGAGCCAAACTGGAGATAGGGCCATTTACCAGCTTTTAATGTTAATTGGGAATTCTATTTAATTATCATATCTAGCCTGTCTGTCTGCCTTGGGAGAACTTTCCACTTTGCTTCTCTGACTCTAGCCAAGCCAAGTAGTAGCCAGGTCACTACTACTATTGCACTTAGAGAAACCTGCATTTGCCTCAATTGGAATCTTTCTCACTCCTCTTACCTTGTCTCTAGCTCTCAGCATGTTGTACCCATGTTTTCAAGGAAGGCCCCACGAAAAACCTGACAGGCGCAGAGACATGGAGGCATGGAACAGACCGACAACCCTCATAGGGGTGGTGAGGGGGCAGATGGGAAAAGATTAACCAAACAACTTATATACATATATGCATAACCCATGAATACAGATAATAGTGTGGTGAAAACCTAGGGTGGGATAGGGGCTGGATGGAGGGGGGAATGGGGGACATCTGTAATACTGTCAACAATAAAAAATATATATTATCAGATATGCAAGTATTCCATACATATTTTAAACAACTTCTTACTGTAACATGCTATATGAAAAACTGCTCAGTCTTTACTGAAATTATTTGATCATGGTGTTCCAACCTCTGCTAAACCTAAGATCATTGTTTTTAAATCATCACCCAAGGATATTTTTCCATTGATTTTTTTAGAGGGAGTGGAGGGGTGGGAGGTGTAGTATTTATCTACTAAATCCCAATAAGCACTCTGACAAATTTTTCCAAATATTCCCTAGGGAATCAACAACATACCTGGGTAGAAAACACGGTTGAATTCTACTGTTTACTAATTGTGTGACCTCAGGAACATAATTCATCTCACTTTTCTCAGCGGTAAAGAAGAGGTTAAAATTAGCAAACTCTAAGTTCTGTTTCAGTGTTAACGGTTGAATTGAAATATAGAAGACAAAGTCAACTACAATATGTCTGAAAACCAGAATATGTGATTCAGTCCATCTCTCCCACCTCCAAATTATGATGGGAGTGTATGGTTTCATTCTCATACTTTCAAATCACAGTAATTTGCTAAAAATGTCAGAGGCAAATAGTTAGAATGGTTGTTGAGGTCTAAACAGCATGTCATATTAATGACATTTGATCCACCTGGGGTTATTCGGTCAAAAAATAATGAACTTGGTTAGAAAAGAGAATTGGAGCATGAGGACGAGAGCCCCATAACAGTTTCATCTGCTCATTAAACAGACCATTACTGAGTACTTGATATGTGCTAGATGTGATGTGAGGCTTTTCAAAATTTATCATATAAAATAGGCTTAATATGTATTGCCTAGTCCTAGCCATTTGCTCAGTGGATAGTGTCAGCCTGTGGACTGAAGTGTCCTGGGTTCAATTCCAGTCAAGGGCACATGCCTGGGTTGCGAACTCGGTCTCCAGTAGAGGGCATGCAAGAGGCAGCCGATCAACTATTCTCTTTCGTCATTGATGTTTCTCTCTCTCTCTCTCTCTCTCTCTCTCTCTCTCTCTCTCTCTCTCTCTCTTTTCCTTCCTCCCTGAAAACAATAAAAATATATTTAAAAAATATGTTGCTCAGGAGCAATTACAGAAGCACTAAATGAAATTAAAAATAAATGACGTTTAGCTTAACCTAAAAAAAGACAGACATAATTTTTAAGAAGTCTGAAAAAGAAATGGGTGATTTGAGGAGTCACTAAGATACATCTCCATTAGTAGAGACATTCAGCTTTTTAGAGAGTAGGAAATGAACATTCATCTCTGAATCCATGGTAACTTAGCACATGTTGGGAACAGCGTAGAATAACCACATGTATCAAATGGGTGACAGAAATTATTTCTGAAGTTATCCAACTCAAAGAATCAATAATTATAAGAGAACATTAAACCCCACAAAGTCACATTCTCTATCTTTTTCTCACCTAGTAAAGTTTCTCTGATAAGTAAATTAAGGGGAAGTATCTTTTCAAAAGAAGTTGAAGGACAATATAAAGGAAAAGGAAAAGTTACCCAGATGAGTCTATGTGCTGGGTTTTGCATGGTGATGTCTGGTTGAGGGCTGATATGCAGATGACTCACCATACCCTTTGCCTACCATCTATAACACTTTTGGAAGCACTAAGTTTTCTAGAGAAAATATCCTACTACTCTATTTTATTCATTACTTGAATTAATAAAGCAGATTGTTTCTTGTCATTAGTTTTCTTCAAGTAAATAAAACAATAGATGCATATCAGAGGGAAATGTGTCAGGCTACAGTTACATTTTTGTTAATGAAGATTTTATCTTACTAAAAATGTTGGAAAGAATATTCTTATTGATTAGAAGTGAACAGTTCCCAAACATAAGCAACTGAGTTTGCATCATCCACATCTCCCCAAGGAAATCTCAACGTTAGAGTGGCCCTTCTTTAGATGTCTTGATCATTCACACATAATTTGTATTTTCACAACAAATAAATGTTGGTGCCAAAACAGGAAATAAAGTCTAAAAAATAATCTCTTGACAAATTAAATATATGCTGCCATCTGAGGTTAGGGATGAGTCAGAATTATATTGAAATTAAAAGTCCTGGGTGTCAAGTTGCCTCAATTTATGCACATTTATTTAGCCCTTACCACAACACTAGAAATCTGCTAGTGCTGTGGGCAATGAGAGAGTAAATGAAATGTACTTCTTATTTCTGGCTATGATGAAATAACAGAGACTGGATTTATCTTCCCACTGAAAATGACTAAAAAAATGAACCTAATATATAAAATATTTTTTCACACATTAGACAATGGCATCAAAAGGCAGATAAGTAAGGTGAGCCCTAAAATCACATTGACTTTCTGCCTGAAGGCATATTCCACACCTCAAAGCATCAAGGGGACCACATCCAGAACTGGGTGGTTCCCTGAATTGAGGAGATAGAGAAGCTGAGTGGGCTGGAACAAATAGTGCAGAGTTCTGAGAAAAGAGAGCTACCCAGAAAAAGAACCCCAGAAGTTTACTTGATGAACATAGTATCCAAAAATGAAGAAAATTTGAAAAAATCCAAATAAACAAAATAAGAGAAATTTTCACCAGTCAACTTACACAAAAAGAAATGCTAGCCTTAGCCAGTTTGACTAAGTGGATAGAGTGTTGGCCCGTGGACTGAAGTGTCCCAGGTTTGATTCCAGTCAAGTGCACACACCTTGGTTTCAGGCTCCATCCCAGGCCCTGGTTGGGACACCTGTGGGACGCAACCAATTGCTGTGTCTCACATCTATGTTTCTCTCTGTCTCTCCCCTCCTTTCCACTCTCTCTAAAAATCAATCCTATATAATAAAGAACTAATATGGTAACTAGACCGGATGGCGGAACGACCTTCCGGAAGGACCTTCCAGAACAACCTTCTGGAATGACCTTCCAGAATGACCAGTGGGTGGGGGTCGGGGCTGCAGGGCCACGAGGCAGCCGAGGCTGCGAAGGCTGAGCCCTTGCATGAATTTTGTGCAATAGGCCTCTAGTGGAAAAATATCTTTGGGTAAGGATTAACACAAAAGAAAAAGAAATGCTAGAGAAGTTTCAACAGGCCAAAGGAAAATTATACTTGATAATCAAATCTAAAGAAAGGAATAATGAGTGCCATAAAATTAATATGCTGGTAAACATAAAAGACTTACTTTTGCTTTTCTTAATTTAGTAAAAAGAAAGCTGTTGTCTATTTAAAGCAAATATAACAGAATATTCTAGGCTTAGACATATATAGAAATAAAATACATGACAGCAATAACAAAAAAGACACAAGGGGTTAAATAAAAACATACTATTGTTAGTTGCTAAGGCTGTATGTACATTTGTTTAATATTAATTCAAGGAATAGAGAAAATAAAGGATATCTACACTAATAAGAGACAAAGATGCTAATTGACCGTACCTTTGCTACGCCCATCAGCCAATCAGAAGAGTATGCAAATTAACCCAACAAAGACAGCCGTTAAATTTGCATACTGCAGGTGGGGCGGGCAGTGTAAGACGATGCCCGCGGGATCTGGGCCTCTGATCTGTGACCCGGGGAGGCGGGGCAGGCAGCACCAGATGTTGCCCGCGGGGTCTGGGCCCCAGATTGGGATGGGGGAGGTGGGGCAGGCAGAGCCAGACACTGCCCTTGGGATCTGGGCCTTTGATCTGTGACCAGGGGAGACTGGGAGAGGGCACAGGCCAGGCTGAGGGACCCGCCCCCCGAGTGCACAAATTTTTGTGCACTGGGCCTCTAGTGTAATATAATTAGTAAAGTAAGTGCTAATCTATAGTATGTCAATGAAACAGCAGAATCAGAACATCTGAAAATCATCAATAACTTTGGCAGAATTCATCCGAATCAACATATTCAGGATGCTGGAAATTAACAATTTTCAGGAATCCAGAAAGCATTTATTCTCTCTCTCTCTCTCTCTCTCTCTCTCTCTCTCTCTCTCTCTCTCCTTCCCTCTCCCTGACTCTCTCTCAAGTCAATAAAAACATATCCTCAGGTGAGGATTAAAAAACAAAAAGCAGTTTGGCAGCCACTGTAGGGGACAGAACAGAATTGGAGTGAGTTTAAAGTCCTCATTTCCAGAAAAACTGTAATTATTTGACATACCTGGAGGTTCCATGGAGGACCTTTGTTGCCAGTCTGTCTTTATTTGACCTCACCTGAAAGTTTTTTAAAAAACCTTTCCTTGGGGTGTCTGTCAAAATCATGTGAAGGAAATTGTTTAAAATTATATATATGCATATCAGTTCAGGAAAAAAAAAATAGCAGCCAAAAGCCTTATAAGAAAAGCTTAAAAAATGAGATGTCCAAAGGGGCTTTGAAATCTGACATATTATTGATATTGTAAAAGATGATGGGAATGCATAGGGCTGGGTGTCTGCCAGAAGCAGGGCACATGCTCAAGAAAGATCTGAGAAGACCCTAAGCAATCATTGCAATCCTAGCTATACATTCTTGCTAAAATAAATAATACTAGTAAAGTTATATAGCTATATAGGAGCAAAGTTTTCTACATTAATGACATTGATTTGGTGATCATTTGAAATATCAATTTTAATAGGCAGGGCAAGCACTAAGAACATGACCCCCAAAATATAGTAATGAAAGCAATGAAAGTAGTACACTAGAAAATATCTATTTAAAACAGAACTACAAAAATCAACAAAGCAAAACATTGGTTTCTTGGCTTACAATGGCTGTTAAGATTTATAAATAGCTAGCAAGAATGAGCAAGAAAATAAATGAGGAAAAGCGCAAATTAGCCATATCAGAAATAAAAGAGGAGTCATCATTATGGATCCTAGAGACATTAAATATAATAATGGAGTATTATGAACAACTTTATGGCAGTAATTTGAGATTGATGAAATGGACAATTTCCTTTAAAGATATAACTTACCAAAATTGACACCCAAAATAGCTGTCAATCTAAATTTGTAATTAAAATGGTCTCACAGAGGAAACAGGAACAAAAGGAACAGTCCACAACCTTTCAATAAAAACATATCCTCGGGTGAGAAAAGTATAACAACACATATAAAAGCTGAGAAAGATATTACCAGGAAAGAAAATTATAAACCAATATCCCTCAAGAACATAGATATAAAATTAATTTAGAATATTCACAAATCAGATTCAATATATAAAGTGATAATTCATTGTATTCAGGTGGGTTTTATGTCATGAATGCAAGTTTGGTCCAACATTGGAAAATCAATCAATATACCTGACCACATGAACAGAATAAAAGAGAAAAATCACATGATCATCTCAATGGATGCAGAAAATACATGAGACAAATACTAACGCTCACTCATGATTTGTTTTTAAAGAATGTTTCAGCAAAATAGAAATAAAAGAAAACTTCCTCAAAATGGTAAAGTGTATCTGTGGGCGAACCTAAAAGTAAGCCTAAACTTAATCCTGAAACTTTAATGTTTTCTACCTATGACAGAACAATGCAAGGATATTCACCCTCAGCATTTCTAATCAAACTGCACCGAAAAGTCCAGCCACATAAACAAATTAGAAAGAAAGAAGCAAATGTGTGTTTATTTTCATGGCATGATTGGCTATGGGGAATATCCTAAGGAACCTGACAAAAAATTATTCATAGTATTAATTGTGGAATTTAGCAAATGCTTTGGATACAAGGTCAATATGAAAATCGAACTGCATTTCTACGTACTACCAACAATGTTAATATACATGTAAGAATTAAAATTTCAGTAGCATAAAATAAATAGTAATAAATATGAGAAAACATGCAAAATCTTTTTACTAAAAACTCAAAACACAGGGATAAATAAATAATATATTGGTACAGTTATTTCTTTTGTTTTTAGATGAAAATCAGATAATCAAAAATGCCTTTAGATTTGAAACGATAGGTAGCTCTCTCTTAAGCAAAGCTCTTTTCATTTATCACATTAAGATTTGAAGGCCTTATATTGTATTGTGTGTTCACCACTCTGAGTCAAGTCTCCTTTCATTATCATTTATACCCCCTATACCTTCTACCTCCCTCACCCCCTTTCCCCCTGGTAATCACCATGCTATTGTCTGTGTTGTTCTTTTTGTTTTGTTTTTGGTGTGTGTGTGTGTGTGTGTGTGTGTGTGTGTGTGTGTGGTGTGCATGTGGTGTGTGTGTGTGTGTGTGTGTTTGCTTAATTTCTTCACCCTTCTCATCCAGCTCCCAAACCCCTCCCCTCTGACAGCTCTCAGTCTGTTCTCTGTATCCATGAGTCTGTCTCCACTTTGGTTTTTAACTCATATGTGAATTCATATGGTACTTGTCCTTTATTAACAAATGTCACCCCAATAAATTTAATAAAACAATCTTGATGAGGTAACAAAAAAGATTTGAAGGCCTGAACATTTTGGGACCTATGCACACAGCATAAAATCAAAATTATGATTCCTTTTCAAATACAAATCTTGGCTTTTCACTTTCTGCATGGGTGTGATTAAGCATATGTGGCTGGAGAGGCTGCTGTACAAGCATTCCTTAGTGAAATGCAAACTGATTCTCTGAAATTCTGTTGGGACTTCCCAATGAATACTAATTCTCAGGATTTTGAGTCTCCTACTTTGAAAATTAAATATCTGGTAACAAAAGAATTTTCACATATCCCTAGAAATTTGACGTGTATTTGGATTTTACACTGACTCTAAAGCACCAAATTAGTAATGTAATGTTTCATATTCAGATAGTAGCAACAGGATATGAGCCTGATGAAAAGACAATTATCTTTCTACTTAGCTAGAGTCAATTTCAATCTTTAAGAGGAAATTATCCTCCAAATCAGTTTGCTTGTAGAAATTTTGCATTCATCATTTGTATTCCCCATTTAAAAGAAGGCTTGAGTTATAGCATCAGGACATTTAAGAATCACATTGTCACATTACATTCTATCAATGAAAACTGCTGAAGAAAATAGTGTCTCCTAGTTTTCCCAAAACAAGAATTCGTACTGATAGCTCAGTAGTCATGTCACTTAAAAAATGAATTGTGAAGGGGATTTCACATTACATTTCTTCTGTTTAGAGTGTGAAAAGTAATTATTACTGTAAACCCACATGAAGACCACCCAAAGGCTGAGAAACTGGAGCTGCCACTTTGACTTAAGCTTAAGCAAATGCATAGTGCAGTCCAATCTCTGCTTGGAGGCCTAGTATTCAGTTGTGATTTTTCTATGTTCTCATCAAGGGTTACAAGGCAAAGCCTTGGTTTTTCAGTGCATTATGCTCATATCAAGAAACCAGGAAGTCTGATTCCTGCCATCAAACCTATTATATCCCACTTTGCCAGCATAAAATTATGTGTCTGAAATTCAACCTATCAAACTCATGTACTAGTGGGTCCTCCACTAAATGAAATGTTTCTGTGCTTTATTAATTAATTTTCTCACTGCACAGGCAGTTCATTCTGTTTATTATATCTAAACACATAAACCAGTAATAGGAAAAAACAAGGCATTTGGCTGTTTCCTGATCAGAATCTTTTAGAACCCGTTGAGGTCAGGGGCTAGATATTATTCAGCTTTCCATCCTCAGTGCTTAGAACAGTGCCTAATAAATGAGTGTTAATGAAATTAGTATTTAATAAGTGAATGTATAAATAAGGGCAAGGACTTCACACACTTTAAGATCATTTAGTATCAACATAACTGGTCTCATTGATTTTCTTCCTAGTTTCATATGTGTGTGTATGAGTGTGTTTGATTATATAGACAAAGTAATAGTCTCAAACCTATCTTATTACTATATTTCTTGTGTTCAGCCTCAGTGGGGTGAAAATAGAACTTATCTTTTTCTTGATCTTTGGAAAAGCAATATTTATTTCTCCCAAAATCAAGCTGGCAGTGGCAGGATCATTTCTTACTCATTCCCACACATCCAAAATATAACCCAGTCTGCTACGGCTTTATCATTTCCCAAGTCCTTTTCCTTATCACCACATCTATAGACCCTGTTCATGCTCTGGTTAGCAAATTACTTGGTTACAACTTCCTTTCTGACTTTATTTGCCCTTGGGCTTGTACTGCAGCATAATGAAACAAATAGTTCCTTTTTACCTCACCATCCTTTTCTTCAAGCTCTTATGATGGTTTCTTATTATGCTGTGCATTATTCAAATATTTACTTTCTATACTAACAATAAGAAAAATATAGTACAGAGCAGGAGATGATGTGTGTGTACACATGTGTGTTTGTCTAGATATAAAAGAACGGAGTCCTCAACCTTGAAAAAGTTATGATCTACAGTGGAAGAAAAAGTACATACACACACACACACACACACACACACAAAGGCACATCTGTAAACCAGTCATTTAAAACGCCTCTTTGTATGTTATTGAAAATGGATTTCAAACATATATATTTGGATATACATATACAAACATACAGGCTTTTATTGTGCTTCACTTTATTGTACTCTGTAGATATTATGCTTTTTAAAAAATTGAAGGTTTGTGGCAATCCTTATCTAGACAGTCTACCAGTGCCATTTTTCGAACAGTATTTCCTCATTTCATTTCTATGTGTCACTTTGTGGTCACTCTTGCATATTTAAATTTTTTCATTGACATTATGTTTCTTATGGTGATCAATGATCATTGAGCTTTGATGTTACTATTGTAATTATTTTGGGGAACATGAACCATGCCCATATAAGATGACAAACTTAATAAATGTGTGTGTTCTGACTGATCCATGAACTGGCCATTCCTCCTTCTCTCTACCTCTTCTTAGGTCTCCCAATTCCCTCAGACACAATAAATTGAAATTAGGCCAATTAATAATCATACAGTGGCCCCTACGTATTAAAGTAAAAGGAAAAGCCACACACCTCTTACTTTAAGTCAAAAGATATAAATGATTAAGCATAGTGAGGAAGGCTTATCGAAAGCAGAGAGAGAGGCCTGACACTATGCCTCTTGCACCAAGCAGTTAACCAAGTTGTGAATGAAAATGAAAAATTATTGAAGAAAATTAAAAGTACTACTCCAGTGAACACACAAATAATAAGAAAGCAAAACAGTGCATTTCTGATATGGAGAATGTTTTAGAGGTCTGGATAGAAGATCAAACCAGCCACCACATTCCAAAGCCTAATCCAGAACAAGGGCCTAACTCTTCAATTCTACAAAGACTGAGAGAGGTAAGGATTCTGCAGAAGAAAAGTTTGAAGCCAGCAGAAGTTGGTTTATTAGGTTTAAGGAAAGAAGCCATCTCCAAAACATGAAATGCAAGGTGAAGCAGCAAGTACTGATATAGAAGCTGTACCAAGTTATCCAGATGATCTAGCTAAGATAATTAATGAAGGTGGCTACATGAAACAACAGATTTTCAATGTAGACAAAACAGACATATTGAAAGAAGATGCTATCTAGTACATTCATAGTTAGGAAAAGTCAATGCCTGGTTTCAGTTTCAAAGGACAAGCTGACTCTCCTTTAGGGGCTAATGAAGCTGGTGACTTTAATTTGAACACAAGGCCCATTTACCATTCCAAAAATCCTAGAAATTTTGAAAATGATACTAAATCTACTCTGCCTGTGCTCCATAAATTAAACAACATGGAATAAAATGGCATATGTACAACATGGTTTACTGGATTTTTTAACCCAATGTTGAGACCTATTGCTCAGATAAAGAATTCTTTTCAAAATATTCCTACTAGTTGACACTGCATCTAGTCACCCATGAGCTCTGATGGGGATGTACAATAAGATTAATGTTTTCATGCCTCCTTAGAAAACAGCCATTGTATAGCCCATGGACAAGGAAGTAATTTCAGCTTTCAAGTCTTACTGTTTAAGAAATACTTTTCTTAAGGCTACAACTGCCATAAATAGTGATTCCGCTGATGGATTGCAGATCATCAATTGAAAATCTTCTAGAAAGGATTCACCATTCTAGATGCCAGTAAGAAAATGTCAGATTCATGGGAAGAAGACAAAATGTCAACATTAATAGGAGTTTGAAGAAGTTGATTCTGTCCCTCATGGATGACTTTGAGGGCTTCAAGACTTTAGTAAAGGAAATAACTGCATATGTGGAGGAAACGGCAAGAGAATGAGAATGGAGGTGGAGTCTGTTGTCTGAATTCCTACAACCTCATGATAAAACTTTATTGGATGAGGAGTTGCTTCTTAGCTTCCTATGAATGAACAAAGAGAGTAGTTTCTTGCATTGTAATCTACTCCTGATGAAGCTGTGAAGATTGTTGAAAAGACAACACAGGATTTAGATTATTAAATAGAATTAATTGATAAAGTAGCAGCAGGGTTTGAGAAGATAGACTCTAATTTTGAAAGAGGTCTGACTCTGGGTAAAATATTATTAAATAGCATCATATTCTACAGGGAAGTCATTTGTAAAAGGAAGAGTTGATCAATGCTGGAAACTTTATTGTCTTATTTTAAGATATTTGCACAGCCACCCAACTTCAGCAGCCACCACCCCAATCTGCCAGCAGCCATCAATATCAAAGTAAGACCCTCCACTAGCAAAAAGATTATTACTTGCTGAAAGCTCAGATGATTGTTGGTATTTTTAGCAATAAAGTATCTTTAATTAAGGTATGTACATTTTTTTTAGATATAATGCTATTGTACACTTAATAGACTACAGTGTAGTATAACCACAACTTTCTATGCATTGAGAGACAAAAAAATCATGTGACTCACTTTATTGTGATATTCACTTTATTGCAGTGGTCTGGAACTGAACCTGCAATAAATCTGAGGTTTGCCTATATATGTATTTCATAACTAACAAGAAATATGAATCAGTTTTGATAATAAAGTAATTTCATGTCCATTCTTAATGGTACTTTGCTCATCTTAATCTCATACTTTCTCAATGCCTGTCTTAAATGAAAAATAAACAATCTATCATATATACCTTTTCAAATTTGGTTTGTCCTTCATTAGATTACTAGAGGCTCCGCACATGAATTCATGAATGGGTGGGGTTCCACCAGCCCGCCCTGATCGGGGCCGATAAGGAAGAGGGGGCCACGGGCAGTTGGCCAGCATGTGGGGGGCCAATCGGGTAGTGCCAGCCACAGGGAGGGACCTTGGGCAGTTGGCTGGCTGGCCCTGCCCCCTGGCCAAACTCCCAGTTGAACTCCTGGTTGAACTCCCAGTTGAGGGGGCAATTTGCATATTAGCCTTTTATTATATAGGATAAACATTTGAGAACTGATAGTGCTTGATTTCCCTTTATATACCCTAAAGCAGGGGTCCTCAAACTTTTTAAACAGGGGGCCAGTTCACTGTCCCTCAGACTATTGGAGGGCCGGACTATAGTTTAAAAAAAAACTATGAACAAATTCCTATGCACACTACACATATCTTATTTTGAAGTAAAAAAACAAAATGGGAACAAATACAATATTTGTATTTGCATGTGGCCCTGTGGGCCGTAGTTTGAGAACCCCTGCCCTAAAGCCACAAATTCAACGTGTTGCTCAGTAAATATTTGATTTAAAGCATATAAACAAGTGCCAATTAATAGATCATACATATGGCCTATGGGCTGAAGGATTACAAATAAAGATGTGATCAGCATTTATTCATAACTATTAGTAAAGTTGTTTGGTAGAGGTACCTTTTTTCTAGTTTTAATATTGTGAATTTGTGAATATGCTCACTTTTTCCCAACATATGGTCTCTCTCAGCCTCTTAAGCTGACACTTTATTTTTAAATTTTTATTTTTAGTTTTTTTCTCATTTCCTTACAACAAGCTTGAAGTAATCTTCCATTATCTATACCACTTGCTGTTTCCTTCTTTTAAAAATTGTATGTAAGTACCAGAAATTCCTGTTTGTTTTCTCAAAAAATGTAAAAACACAAAAATAAAAAACAATGAAAAATTTACTATAAATGATAAAATAAAAATTATTTATAAATCAAATGAAAACATTTGAAAAACTAATATTAGTACATATAAGATAGGACACACTCATCTTAATAAGAGTAACAAAGTAAGGTTAAATTTTTATCTTGCCTATCATGTAAATTTATATGAGAAGTGATAGCATGTAGAAATATCAAAAGCATGGTTTATAATAACAACACCTGAATTAGAGTCTTGATTCTGCTGCATATCAGTCATGTGAATTGATAAAATCATTTGCTTTATCTGGGCTTCAATGTCTTCATGTAATAAATGGAACAATAATCATTTTATCCTCATAAAATTTTTTCTGAGGAAAAAATGAGATAATGAATGAAAAACATTTGTTGCTATGAAGAGTCACACATAAGCAATGAATTATTTTCTTGGAAAAACCTTTTGTACAACATTTGCATTTATTGGAAAAAATCTTTTAAAACTTTCTCTGAACTCTTTAGTATTCTTCTAATGAGGTATTTGATCAAAGGTGGCAACATGATGCAGGAAGGCAGCTGATAACATCTGAGTAATGCTCTATACTTTCTAGATACATCTTTATCTATGGGCTGCAGTTCCCAGCCCATGTCTCAGACATCATGATGAAATAGATGTTGTGCTTTACACTGGGATTCTTGGTTGGACTTGAGATGAAACAAGAAATTACCTTCGAGATCTTACCTGTTTTGGGAAAAGAAACATTTCCTTTACAGTCACATTTTTCTAAAAATCACATACATTCAAGCTAAGCTAATTATAATCATTTTCAAAGAAAAAAATACTATTCTTCAACTGAAATGATTTTAATGCTTGAGATTTAAGAGTTGAGGTTAATACTAAAACCTTTAATATTTTATCTGTCACTATTCTAAATTACTATAGCATGTAGCATCTAGTTGTTCCATAAGTTTATGGTAGTCATGATTGTCAAAAAGGGGATTCAAGACTTAGCCAGTTTGGCTCAGTGGATAAAGCATTAGCCTGCAGACCGAAGGACAAGTACCTCAGTTGCAGGCTCCTCCCCTCCCTGGTCTGGGCCTGTGTAGGAGGCAACCAATCCATGTGTTTCTCTCACATTGATATTTCTCTCTGTCTTTCCCTTTCTCTTCCACTCTCTCTAAAAATCAATGGAATTTAATCCTCGAGTGAGGATTAAAAAAAAAGGTGGGAGGACTCAAGTGATTAGCTATGCAAATTGGGCAAGACCTGGTGTGTTTTCAATTTCATCATACATAGAATGAGGGAGTTTGTATAGAATTAGAGGTTGCAAACTGTATTCTATAGTGTTAGATATTATTAGATGTCTTTAGGAGGGCACTCTCCAGATATAAAACAAGGCCCCACTACTCTATCGTTTTACATGCAGCTTTTTCACATATTTATATTACCTATCTGCTTCCTAGAGATAGTAAAATGGATTTCTGGACTAGATCATATTTTAATTTCTTTCCAGCACAAACATTCTATGAGAGTGATAAAGTAGAACTTAATGTAGATATTGAGAATTGGAAATAATTTTAACCAAGACTTTTGATATTGTCAATATGGTCATCAAGATTAATATAAAAATATTATCTAAAATATTTTTAAATACTGCATAAAACATAATTTAAAAACTTATAGCACCAATTCTAAGAAAATTATATCTGCAAAGAAAATGAAGAAATAATAATGATAATTATTATAAGGAGGAGGAGAAAAAGAATAAAAAGACAGTGATGTAAGCAACTGAGTTAATAGTAGTGAAGTTCTGTCTAGGAAAAGAGGACAGCGGGAAAGAATTAGAGGCTTATCAGATAATAAAGTTGAAGTTGTTTGGGTATAAAAAACCACAGAGGGAAAATATTCAAGGCCTTGGGAGCATGCAGGTAGGAGCTGGACCTAAGATCCCTGCATAAATCTGAGACCTTCGAAATCCACACTTTAAGTAAAGAGGGAAACTTGATAATAAAACCCATCCACTGGCCTCAAGAGATTTCAAGGAATTTTATTGTACTGGGAGGGGGTGTCCCTCAGCCCAACCTGTACCCTCTCCAATTTGGGACCCCTCAGGGGGTATCCAACTGCCAGTTTAGGCCCTATCCCTCTCACAATCTGGGACTGCTGGCTCTCAACCACTCACCTGCCTGCCTGCCTGATTGTCCCTAACCACTTCTTCCTGCCAGCCTAATCGCCTCCTAACCACACCCCTGCCAGCCTGATCAATGCCTAACTGCTCCCCTGCAGGGCTGGTCACCCCCAACTCCCCTCCCCTGCTGGCCTGATTGCCCAGAACTGCCCTCCCCTGCCAGCCATCTTGTGATGGCCATCTTGTGACCACATGGGAGTGGCTATCTTATGACAACATTGGGGTGGCCATCTTGTGATGACATGGGCGAGGCCATCTTGTGACCACATGGGGGCAGCCATCTTGTGTGAGGGTGTGATGGTCAATTTGCATATTACCTCTTTATTATTTAGTCTAAAGGAAATAACAACTTTCCATTAGAATTCAGAACCTCTGTCCCATTACTTACTTGGGGTTAGAGCAAAACTGGTAGTACTCTATGGCCCAGACAACCAAAAAATTGACAAAAATTTGATTTTAAGTTAGTGATAGTCTAGGAGTACCTGATGTAAGTGGCTGCCAAACTACTCTGGAAGGATATTCCCATGATCAAGGTGATAAGGGATTCTCACAGGAAGAATCCAGCTTCAATTGAGGTGAGACAATTTTAAAAAATATAAAACAGACGTAACCGGTTTGGCTCAGTGGATAGAGCATCGGCCTGTGGACTGAAAGGTCCCAGGTTTGATTCTGGTCAAGAGCATGTACCTTGGGGAGGGGGAGAAGGGAGGGGGGGCTGGGCCCAGCTTGGCGTCCGGGGTGGAAGAGGCAGCGGCTGAGAGTCAAGGTTTGTTTGTTTCTTTTTAAAAGAATGAAGTGGCTGCGGCAAGGTGAGGATTTGACCGTGTGTTTGTCACTCAGGAAAAGGGGAGGCTGAGATGGTTTGTGCAAAGGATTCCTGTTTGGAAAGCAACTCGCACACATTCGCACAGCGGAACCAAGCACCTTTCCCATCGGCTCCAGTCACCGCTCCCAGTCTCCTCCCAGGCCTGACTGGCAGCATCTTTTTTTATCTTATTTTTATTTTTATTTTTAAGTCCTCACCCGAGGATGTTTTTCATTGACTTAAGAGAGAGGAAAGGAGAGAAAGAGAGGCATCAATCGGTTGCCTCCCTTACGTGTCCCTGCAACCTGGGTCCGTGCCCTGACAAGGACTCGAACCCACAACCGACGGGATGGTGCTCCCACCACCCGAGCCGCACGGGCCAGGACCGCTGGCAGCATCCTTGAAGCCCAGGCTCCCACTTGCAGGGGGTAGAAAGTGTGGGGAGGGGAAATTCTACCTCCCCCTCCCCGAGAATTTGGCTGAGTCCACGGGAAGCAGATGAGCAAGAGAAAACCAGGTTCCATTTCTGCTGCCTGGAACCCCAGAAACATGAGCAGCGGTTCTCAACCTGTGGGTCGCGACCCCTTTGGGGGTCGAACGACCCTTTCACAGGGGTTGCCTAAGACCATCAGAAAACACATGTATAATTACATAGTTTTTGTGATTAATCACTATGCTTTAATTATGTGCAATTTGTAACAATGAAATTGGGAGTGACCAACACATGAAGAACTGTATTAAAGGGTGGCGGCATTAGGAAGATTGAGAACCAGTGCATGAGAGTCAGAGACGCCAGGGGCTGGATAGGTGCCGAGACAGGATGAGGAAGTGGGTGAGAGGTTGAGCTGAGACCGCGGGGCACCCCGAGGGGGGCTCCCTGAACCCACAGAGGCCATGTTGTCTGTCCGTCATGCTCCTTCCTCTCCGGCCTGCGATCCCGCCCAGCTCCGAAGCCATGTCCACCCGTCGCTCGCGTGTTAGAGCGCCCGGCCTCTGGCCTCTGGGTCTAACACCCATGTGTTCTGTCGCTGCCATAAGAAACCAACAGGCCGGTGACAGAGTTCAGACCCACTGGTTGTGGGGCTGCGGCTCGTTCCTTGCGGGGCTGCCACCCGCGGGCATGTCCAGCCCTCGCATCCCCTGAGTGCCTCGGACCCTGGCGGGTGGGGACCCGCTCCCCATCCCCGAAGCCAGTGGCAGAGGCAGAGCTTCCCTTCTGCTTGGAAGGACTCATGAGGGTGCTTGGGCCACCAAAACAACCCAAAGTGATCTCCCTGTTTTAAGGTCTTTAATCTTTTTTTGAAAGATACATTTTTATTGATTTCAGAGAGGAAGGGAGAGGGAGAGAGAAACATCAATGATGAGAGTCACTGATTGGCTGCCTCCTGCGTGTCCCCCGCTGGGGATGAAGCCTTCGGCCAGTGCGTGCCCTTGACCAGAATCGAGCCTGGGACCCTTCGGTCTGCGGACCTACGCTCTGTCCACTGAGCCAAACCAACCAGGGCTAATCTTTTTTAAAAAAAAAATATTTTTATTGCCCTGACCGGTATGGCTCAGTGGATGGAGCGTCGGCCTGCAGATTGAGGGGTACCATGTTCGATTCCCATCAGGGGCATGTACCTTGGTTGCGGGCACATCCCCAGTGGGGAGTGTGTAGGAGGCAGCTGATCCATGTTTCCCTCTCACCTGTTTCCCTCTCATCGATGTTTCTGGCTCTCTATCCCTCTCCCTTCCTCTCTCTGTAAAAAAATCAATAAAATATATTTAAAAAAAATATTTTTGTTGATTTTTAGAGGGAGTATGGGAGAGGGAGAGAGAGCGGGAAACACTGACAAGAGATTGAGCCTGCAACCTGGGCATGTGCATGGGATGGGCGATACCCAACCAACTGAGCCACACCAGCCAGGGCTTAAGGTCTTTAATCTTAGTTCTGCCTATAAAGTTCTTTTTGCCAAGAATTGTATCATATTCGCTGACCCCACGGGTACCTTGAGGGGCTATGACTCTGGCTACCACCCCTCCCTGCCCCGGTCTGCCCCCCCCCCCCCAGCCCCTCCTGTGTCCTGAAGTCCTGACCACCCTATGGTCCCCGACCAGGCCCTAAAGTGCTGCTCTTCCCGACAGGAGCACTCTCCCCTTCATCGCCGATTCAGGGCCCCTCCAGCGGGCTTCTGCAGAGTAATTTTGCCTTTTTGAGTCTGTCCCACCATCACCGCGACCCTCCCGTTTGTGAGTGGGCGAGGAGGGGCCTGCAGTGTTCTGCACTTCAGCCAGCAGGCTGGCACACAGTAGGTGCGCGGTAAACCTTGCGGAATGTAGAACTGGACCTAATAGCAGGCTGATGACGCTCTCTCAGCCTCCAGTGCCCTTTACATACTCCCCGGCCTGTGAAGAACCCCCAGGAGTGTGTCCGCAGGATCAAGTCTTTTTTGAAAACGCACAAAATTAAGAGAGTCCAACCGCAGCCAGTCAGGCCCTCTGTCCTCTCCCACTGGGACACGCCTCCACCCGGCTTCCCCTTGTGTAGGTGACACTGGAGGGGCTGTGACATTTGGGGGTGCAGCCAAGAGGAAGGTGAGTGGGGGACTGTCGCTGGTTGGGTTCTCTGGGAAGCGCACTCTAAGGGGGAGCTCAGGATGTTTACGGGGAGTCCTTGGGCATCCGGGGAGTCCCACTGTGATGAGGCTCTGGGCCGCTGGGGGGCAGCACGTCTACCACAGGGAGGCACTTGGTTTGGGTTTAGACTTAGAGGGACATGATGTTTGCTCCACGCCTGTGTCTCAGCTCATTGTCCCCACCTGTCCCATAGGAATGGCCTCTAGGCCTCCCCGCCCCCCCCCCCCCCTTGCGCCCAGGACGGAGGCCAAGGTCCTCCATTTAGAACCTGCCCCAGCGCCCAAGGCTAGAAACTGTGGGCCGAGAAGGAAAACAGGCTTGAAACGTGTGGAGCCCAGAGTTCATCTGTGGACAATTATTCCAGCTCACACAGCGTCTCTTATGAGAAGCGTTGCTGGAAGTTTCTCTGATTTGCCAACAGCCCGGGCCATCTGTGTGACCGCACCCACAGCACCTGGGGGAGAGGCATTTCCTAAACCACCAGTAACGGAGACACAAACCTCACGAGGCGTGCTAGGACGGAGTTGCCCTCTGTCTCTGTGTGGAAAACCCTTCTGCAGAGGCCAGCAGAGCGAGCAGCGGACTTGGGGGGGGGGGGGGGAGGCGCGTTACAGAAATGTCGGGGGACCCAGACGTGCTCTGGTCCTGGGCCGCGCACTGCAGTTTCACCGAGGCTTTAACGTTTGTCGTTTCTTTCCGCGTCATCCTAGCGCACTTGCTTCTAAGTTTTGAATTCGTAATGTCATGCTGTGTTTCTAAAACAGAGACCCTAAGAGTGCCGCATGCCGGTCTGCCTGCGGCAGGAGGGAGAGAGGAAGGGGTGAGGGTCCCCTTGGGAGGCCCTGGAGCAAGGGCCACTCAGGTGCCAGAGCACAGGTTGGAGGCACCACCCAGGGGGAGGCAGCCAGGGCTCCCTCCCCCCCCCCCCCCCCCCAGCTCAGGCCCGAAGCCCAGCTAGCAGCCTTGGCTGGTCGTCACCTCTGGGCCTCCCTCCCTGGACCACCCAAGTCTGACCCGATGGTCAAGTCTCCTCCCACCCCCCTGGGCGCCTCCGGGAGCCCCAGAATAGCAGCTGTATTTCTGGGTGACACCCTTAGGGAGGCGAGTCATGCGGGGGGGGGGGGTGGGCAGTGGAGCAGTGAGTCAGCTGCTGGTTCTACACGTAGGAGGGGACCCAGGGAGACAGACACACAGTCCCAGCCTGGCGCAGCGCCTCAGGCCTCCCCACCCCAGTGCCCACCAGGCGGAGAGGCGTGTTGGTCACCCACACGGGGTGGGAGTGCCCTTTATTTGCCGGGGCTGCTGCTCGGCCAGATGCTCCAGGTGGCCCTGGATTTTCGCCAGGAGGGAGTCCGTCATGTGCAGGACCTTGCGCAGCTGGGCGCGCTCGGAGACTTGGGTCCGCCGCTTACGTAGTCTAGGGGTGTGAGCGGGCACCTGCGGGAGCTGAGTAGGACCAAGAGGCAGAGTGAGAGCAGAGGGGCAGACAGGGGCTCGACGAGGGGCCCCCCTTGGGTTGGGGCGATGGGCTGGTGAGCGGGGAGCTGGGTGACGGAGGGTCTGTGGGCGGGAGTGGCCATGGGTCCCCTGGGGGCTGGATGAGGACTAGGCATTGAAGGGAAACAGAGGGGCAGGGTCCTGGCCCTGGGGCACGGTCAGGGATCAATGGGTGTGGGCATATGTACGGACCATGGGGTGTAGGGGGGCAGCAGGGGCCCCACAGATGTGGGCAGGAGGTTGGTAGGCGGCGGGGCGGGTGGAGAGAGGATGGGTTCACTGGGTGTCGGTCCAGGGAGGAGGCTGGGGGACCAGGAGGCTCTCACCTCGTTCCTGGCGCCCTGCGGGCCCCGTCGCTGCAGCACCTTGCGGCCCACCATCAGAATCATGGCGCTGGTGAGCGTGACCCCCATCACCCTGTAGATGGGTTTCATCCCCAGGCGCAGCCAGTAGCCGGGACAGCCCAGGCTGACCCCGCAGCCTTCCAGGCTATTTGGCTGGCACCCCGAGGGCTGCAAGTTCAGCCGCACCTGGTACCACAGGGGCCAAGACCAGGCCTTGGAGGGAGCAGACATGGCCAGGAGGAGGAGCAAGAGCAGGAAGGACGGCGCCTCCCACATAGCGACAGCGAGTGCCAGCGGAACCAGGGCCTGGGCGCCTAGCAACGGGGCCAAACACCCCTCCCCCACCTGGCAGCAGAGGCAGCGGGTTCCAGTGGGTCTGAGCCTTCCCCAGGGGCAGCCCCCGGGAAAATATAGTGGGGGCTGGGGGCGGGGCAGTGCCAGCCACGGAGGGGGCGGGCAGGAGGGCAGGCTTGGGGCCCAGGACTGAGGGACTGGCTCCTTTGCCCTCCCTGCTCCACACCTCACACCCACCCCCTAACACTCTAAAGAAGCCCCTGGGCTGCTGTCCCGCCTGCCCCACGTGTAGGCAGCAGAGTGAGTGCTCAAGAGCCGGGCCTGCCCGGTACATGGCTCAGTGTTTGAGCTTCGACCTATGAACCAAGAGGTCAGGGTTCAATTCCTGGTTGGGGCACTTGCCCAGGTTTTGGACTAGATCTCCAGTGTTCGGTGTGCAGGTGGCAGCTGATTGGTGATTCTCTCTCATCATTGATGTTCCTCTCTTCCCCTCTCTGGAATCAATAAACATATTTTTTTTTTTTTTAAAAAAAGTGACAACGTTCTTGGAAGAAAAGCAGATACTGTAAATTTCTCAAAGTCTTCCTGAAACATTTTTTAAAGTAATTTTTACTTCTTTAGAAAAAATGCATACATGGCAAACCATCTAATAAAAGGCCCATTCTATAAAATTTTACCTGGTCCTACTCATATCTTCAATCATAACCATATTTACAGACAAATATATTTATACTAATAAAAGAGTAATATGCTAATTAGACTGGGAGACCTTCCAGGAGACCTTCCAGATGTTAGCCGGACAAAGCCATGGGGGCAGGGCTGAGGTAGAGGTGGTTAGAGGCCAAGAGGGGAGGGCAGTTGTGGGTGATCAGGCTGGTGGGGGGGCGGGCCATTGGGGGTAAGCAGACCAGCAGGGGGTCCAGTTGGGGGCAAGCAGGCCATCAGTAGGGGTCAGCTGGAGGTGATCAGGACAGCAGGGGGGCAGTTTGGAGTGAGCAGGCCAGCAGGGGGACAGTTGGGGATGAGCAGGCCAGTGGGGAGGGAAGGTAGGGGTGAGCAGGCCAGCAGGGGGGGCAGTTTGGGGTGATCAGGCTGGTGGGGGGGGCATTTGGGGGCAAGCAGGCCAGCAGTAGGGGGGGGCAGTTGGGGGTGAGCAGGACGGCAGGCGGAGTGGTTAGAGGCAATCAGGCAGGCAGGCAGGCAGGTGAGCAGTTAGGAGCCAGCAGTCCCAGATTGCGAGAGGGAGGTCTGACTGCTGGTTTAGGCCTGATCCCTGTAAACTGGCAGTAGGACATCCTTCGAGGGGTCCCAAATTGGAGAGGGTGCAGGCCAGGCTGAGGAACACACCCTCCCCCGTGCATGAATTTCGTGCACCGGGCCACTAGTCCTATCTAATAAAGAGGGAATATGCTAATTCCCTCATGCTGTCACAAAGATGGCGGCGTCCACAGCCAATAAGGAGGAAATATGCTAATTGACTGCCCTGCCTCAAAGATGGCGGTGCCCACAGCCACAATATGGCGGTGTCCAGTCCCCTCAGTCCTGCCAGGGAGGCAGGTGTGCGGCAAGGCCGGGCCCGCTCCCCCCTGGTGGGCCCAGCCTTGCCACGCACCTGCCTCTGGAGTCCCCCAGTCCCCTCAGCCCCCCAGCTGCCCAGAGCTGGCCTGAGGCACAGGCAAGCCTCACATGGTGGCTGCCCAGCTGCCCAGTGCCTCCTGAGGCCCAGGTAACCAGGGCCAGTGGAGGCTTACACTGCCAGGCTTACCCTGATTGCCGGGTCACCTCCCGCCCCTAAGGGCTCCTAGACTGTGAGAGGGGGCAGGCTGGGCTGAGGGACCCCCCCCTCCAGTGCATGAATTTTCATGCACCGGGCCTCTAGTTTTATATAAGAGACTTGAGCATCCTCAGATTTTGATGTATCTGTGTTTGGGGGAAGAGGAGAGTGGTTACTGGAACCAATCCCCTGTGGATACCAAACGTCAACCTTACTTAAATTTGGGGGGAGTAAAAAGTTATGTGGGAATTTCTGATTCCATGGGAGGGTGGTGCCTCTAACACCCTTATTGTTCAAGGGTCAGCTGTACATGCATCCTCAGGTTCCAGAAATATAATGAGACCCCCCAAAAAATATATGTATATACTTGATGCATCATAGTGACATAGTAGAACTATAACAGAAAACAAATGTTTCTAAAATCAACAAGAAAGAAAAGACACATTTCAGCCTGGCTCGCATGGCTCAGTGTTTGAGCATTGACCTATGAACCAGACAGTCATAGTTCGATTCCTGTTTAGGGCACATGCCCAGGTTATGGGCTTGAATCCCAGTAGGGGGTATGTAGGAGGCAGCCAATCAATGATTCTCTCTCATCATTGATCTTTCTCTCTCTCCCTCTCCCTTCCTCTATGAAATCAACAAAAATATATATTTTTTACAAGAAACATTTCATACAAAGTACCAAAAAGTAACCTGAAAATAGAGTCCTTCAGATGTGTAATCCAAAATTCTATGATATGCCCAAAATGTTGTAAGGAAATTAAGAACTACCATCTATAACAGTGATGACGAACCTTTTGAGCTCGGCGTGTCAGCATTTTGAAAAACCCTAACTTAACTCTGGTGCCGTGTCACATATAGAAATTTTTTTATATTTATAACCATAGTAAAACAAAGACATATTTTTGAAATTTATTTTATATATTTAAATGCCATTTAGCAAAGAAAAATCAACCAAAAAAATGAGTTCACGTGTCAACTCTGACACGCGTGTCATAGGTTCGCCATCACTGACCTATAATAATGAAAGTGTAATAGGCAAATCAACCAAATGGCCATCCAGATGTCCTTCCAGGCTACCTTCCAGATGAAGCTGGGGCTGCAGCCGCCATGGCTGCGAGGAAGGGATTGAGGCAGCAGCCGCGGCTGCAAAGGCCTACTCTTGCACGAATTTCATGCATCCGGCCTCTAGTGATTCATAATAGCAAATTTCTATGCTTTGTCAGTCACAAAGTTCTAATTTTTTAAGCAGAAACACTGTATGATGGCTTGATGATTGAGAACAGCCAAAGTCCATATATATACGTATACTGTAAATTTAGTTTAATCTAGAACAGTGGTTCTCAACCTTCTGGCCCCCTTTAAATACAGTTCCTCATGTTGTGACCCAACCATAAAATTATTTTCGTTGCTACTTCATAACTGTAATGTTGCTACTCTTATGAATCGTAATGTAAATATCTGATATGCAAGATGGTCTTAGGCGACCCCTGTGAAAGGGTCGTTCAACCACCAAAGGGGTTGCGACCAACAGGTTGAGAACTGCTGATCTAGAATGTAGCTGGTTACACTGAATTTGCAAACCACTGTGTAAAACTTTCATTTTCCTCCCACTCAAAAAATATCAGGATACTCATGAGAATGCCATCTGTCAAGATACAATCTTGAACCTGTTTAAATTATAAAAACCATTGCTTTTCTAATTATGTGAATAATAACAAATTACACATCAGTATGACTTGCCACAACTTTTGAGAATCATCTGTACTAAGACACATGCAGCTATAACAGAGACTCCTAATAGTTCAGATTATCTCTATTGAAGGATAGGCATACTGCTGTTCTTCAAATGTGTTGATTTCACTATATTATAGGAACTGGAAATAATAAGATGATAAATTGTATATTTTTTTTAATTGAAAAATCTAACAACAAGGTTAGAACATTTTCTTCATTGATTTATTTTCCCATGTCCTTTACAACTAAAAGATCTTGTAGTTCTGAATTAGACAATATTGATCACTGAAGTAGTTCTATTCAGCAGATGTATTTACAGGAGTTAAATGCCAAACACTGTTTCCATTAATGCCCACTTGAGGCTCAGCTCTAAGTTATAAATGTACACTTATTTTTTGAGTTTTATACATCATTGATCAAAGAAGAAAAGAAAGGTGTGCTTTTTGTTTGTTCCTTAAAGCACACATCATACACAACTCTAGATATAAGAAAACACTTTGAACATATTTAATTTTAATATCATACAATGTTTTGGGCTTTCTTCCAAAGAAATCCAAATGATTCTAAAAGTCTAACAACAATGTATTGGCCACATATGGATGATGAGAGGTAGTTAGAGGAGATAAAAATGAAAACGCAGTCATGCATCATATACAAAGTTACTTCCAGAAGGTGAATAAGTGGAGACCATATGTATAATATTCCATGAAATAAACCTTAATAGCATAGTTGAAATCTTTTATATATTTTTTAAATACGTTTTATTGATTTTTTTACAGAGAGGAAGGGAGAGGGATGGAGAGCCAGAAACATCAATGAGAGAGAAACATTGATCAGCTGCCTCCTGCACACCCTCTACCGGGGATGTGCCTGCAACCAAGGTACATGCCCTTGACCGTAATTGAACCTGGGACCCTTCATTCCGCAGGCCGATGCTCTATCCACTGAGCCAAACTGGTCAGGGCAAAATCTTTTATATTTTTAATATTTAGTGTGATTTTTTATCAGTAACAGAAAGTTTTTTTAATACCAAGTTATTAGTTGGATTTCTCACATTTTCTTTGTAGTTCTATTAATTTACGTATTTTGTATTTTTAAAATAATTCTTCATTGATTAAGGTATTACACATGTGTCCTTATCCCCCCATTGCTCCCCAATGCCCCAATCATGCCCTCCCCTCCCCCCCCGTGTCTGTGTCCATTGGTTAGGCTTATATGCATCCATACAAGTCCTTTGGTTGATCTCTCCCCCTTATCTCCACCCTCCCCTACCTTCCCTCTGAGGTTTGACGGTCTGATCGATGCTTCTCTGTCTCTGGATCTGTTTTTGTTCATCAGTTTATGTTGTTTTGTATGTTTAAGCTCTGGTAAGTACAACAACATTATAAAGAGTATTCTTCATCCTTTTGTAGTACACTGTATTATGCATACTAATATTCATTTAATATGTATTCTATTTGCTTTACTTTGTTCCATTTTAGTCTGTTGTAGTTGTCTGGTATAAATTTACTTTTGGTCTTTGTGATTCCTTATGCTTTAAGAAGAGCTCCCCTTCTAGTTTTAAGGAATCAGGGCTTAATTAACTAACCCTTCTGCATATAATGGCTATACACTCTACTAATAGCAATAGTACATGATAAACAACTACCTCAGTATTTTTCAGCCTAAAAAATGTAGGAAGATTTTTCTGAGGGTAGCAAAAACATGCAGCAAGTGATCCAAATGGAATGAGTATCTAGATTTTTTGGGGGGGAGGAGGGCAGCTTTACCCTGAGGATACCCAGAATCATTATGGTTCATGCTATGAGGTACAAGCCATTTTCTTTTTGGCCAGAATATTTGGTGAGAAAAACATGGGACCATATGATTATAAGATGAGAGGAAACTTAGGAAAGGACAGAAATTGTGAAAAGAAACCCCCAAATTCTGTGTTTAACTTCAGCCTTAATCTCTGATTGACATTTGAATCCTGCATGCCTTGTAGTTAAGGTCTAAGAAACTGAACTGAGTTCTTGGCTAATGTTTACAACTGATGACAGTTTTCAGCTTGAGCCTTACCAAATTAATTGACTGCTAAAACCAAACACCAATAGTCTTCAGGTAATATAACAAAATCCAGAATCTCCACAATATAGCATTCAAAATACCAAGGATGCAAGCCAAAGTTATCTGATATATGGAAGCCAGGACAATGTGACCACACTCAAAGGAAAACACAACCAACCGATGCCAATCCTAATGACCTAGATGTTGGAATTATCGGGCTAGAACTTTAAGTTATATTTATAACTATGTTCAGTATGTTAATAGAAACAAAGAACTATAATGAATGAAAAGATAGGTAGTCACAGCAGAGATATACCAACATAAAAATGCAAAATTTAAAACTAAAACAATGGGCTTAAAATGGAGACAACAAATGAAAGAATAAGTAAAATTTCACTTAGATTAATGAAAATCATCTGAAGTAAAGAGATGTAGATTAAAACTCAATTGACAAATAAAAATGGAATTCTAAAAATTATTAACTAATCCGAAAAATGACAGGAAATGGAGAACATATAAATAAAAAACACCAGAAACCAACCTAAAACAAATAATATAATATTAGGCCTGAATCAAACTATACCAGTAATTATATGTTAATCATCTAAATAATCCAGTTAAGTGTAAAAGATTAATGAAATAGACGGAAGAGCAAGAATCAACATGCTGTTTGTAAAATTTCATCTTAAATAACACAGAATAAGTTGGGAGTAAATGGATGGAAAAATATAAACCCTACAAACATGAAGCATAAGAAGGCTGGAATAGCTATAAAGTCAAAAAGTTTTGTAGTGCCTGGCCAGAGTGGATCAGTGGTTGAGCATAAACCTATGAACAAGGAGGTCACAGTTTGATTCCTTGTCAGGGCATATGCCTGAGTTGTGGGCTCAATCCCCAGTGAAGAGCTTGCAGGAGGCAGCCAATCAATGATTCTCTCTCATGATTGATGTTTCTATCTCTCTTTTCCTCTCTGAAATCAATAAAAATATGGTTTTTAAAAGTTTTGTAGTTTAAAACACTTTGCATTAAAGTCAATTATGTGGTTTTCATTAATTATTATATAGGATTTAACATTTAGGTCAAAGTTAATTAATTTTTTTGTCCAGATAGTCAATTTCTCCTGTACCATTTTTCCTCCACTGACTTACTTTTGCACCTTTTTAGAAAATCAATTACGTATATTTCTATGGATCTGTTGCTGGATTTTCTATTTTTGTCACTTATCAACATCTCTCTCTCTCTCCTCCAGTACCACAAAGTCATGACTACTCTCTAGATAGTAAGCTTTTATAGCAGAAAGGGTATTCTTTCTGAATTATTATCCTTTCCAAAATATGATTTGACTATTGTAAGGATTTACCCTTCCTATACTATTCTAAATTTTCAATTAAGTTTTTCTCTGTCTACTAAAAAACTTCCAGGGATTTTAAGAATTTTATTAAACTTCTAGAATAATTTGGGGACAACTGACAGCTTTACTATGTTGAGTATTCCAATCTATGAACATGGTCTCTCCAATTATTTAATCTTTACTTTATTACAACATCTTTTTTTTTCTTTTTTGTTTTAAGCATACAGATCCTGTGTATGTTTTCTTAGATATATATCTAGGTATTTCATTTGGGGAAACAGTTAAAAATGGTGTTGCTTTTTTTTAGTTTAATTTTCATTTGTTCATTGTTAGTTTACATACATATGATTAATATTTTGCATTAATCTTGTAACCTTCAACCTTGCTAAAATCACTTATTAGTTCTAGAGGTTTCTTTTAATTAATTAGTTAACTAAATTTTGTAAATTGCTTTGGGTTTTATATGTAGACTGTCATGTAATTTTCAAATAGGGAGTGTTAGTTCTCCCATACTAATATATATGCCTGCTATTTCCTTTTCTTGATTTATCGCAGTAGATAGAATCTCCGATAATATGTTACAATACTATATTAAATAAAAGAATGGTGAAAGTGGACATCGTTGTCATATGCCAAATTCAGAAGGAAAGTATTGAGTCTTTCATCATTAAGTATGATGCTAACTGTATGCTTTTGTGGGTTTTTAAAAAGAATTTGAGAACATTTCCCTCTATTCCTAGTTTGCTGAGAGTTTTTATCATGAATAAGTATTGGATTTTGGATTTTGTCAAATGCTCTTTCTGTATCAGTTATAATCACACTAGAGGCCCAGTGCACAAATTTGTGCACGGATGGGGTCCCTCGAGATGGCCTACAGGGATCTGGCCCTAGCTCATGCCCCCAGGCTCACAGCCCCAGCACCTGCCCCTGGACTTGCAGCCCCGCCTGGCACCCCGCTGTGGCCTGGCACCACCATCCCACCTGCGGGGTGATCAGTTGGGGCCCGCCCCCCACCCCCCCACCCAGCTCCCTCAGTGACTGGGAGCAAGGCAGCGGCCCCGCCCCCCGCTGCTGCCACTGGTTGCGTTTATGGAGTGATCAGTGGGGCAACTGGGCACCCCGCTCACACCACTCTCACCCTCCTTGGCCTGGCGCTGTCCTCTCACCTGCTCCACCATTCCTCTGTGGTTCCACTCTTGTCGGGGCCCATTGGGACTGGCTGCACCTTCACTGCTGCCCACTGCCTGCACCGCATCGCCAATACTTGCCATGTTCTGAATCCCCCTCTGTTGGTCAGTGCACATCATAGTGAGCTGTCAAACTCCCAGTTGAACAATTTCTATATTAGGCTTTTATTATATAGGACACTTTTTCTTCTTTAGTTTGTTGACATGATGCATAACATTAACTGATTTTATGTTGAACCAGGTTTGTATAGCTGGAATAAATCTCACTAGGCCATCATATATTATTCTTCTATAAACTTCTTGATTTCATTTCCTTATGTTTTATTGAGGACTTTTGCAACTAAGTTCATAAGATATATTGTTCTATGGTTTTATTTTTAACTGCTTTTGAGTGGTTTAAGTATCATAAAACTTCTAGCCTTTACAAAGAGTTGAGAAATGGTCCTTAATCTTCTTTATTCTGCAAGAGATTGTGTTATATTGATGTTAGTTCTTTTTTTAATTTTTTTTTTTTTATTTCAGAGAGAGGGAGGAAGGGAAAGAGAGGGAGAGATAGAAACATCAACGATGAGAGAGAATCATTGATCGGCTGCCTTCCGCATGCCCCCTCCTGGGGATCAAGCCTGTAACCCGGACATGTGCCCATCTAGGAATCAAACCATGACCTCCTGGTTCATAGGAGGGGTGATCAGTGGGGCACTAATTAATTCATAATATGAACCTTGATATTCCTTTTCGGGGATAATTGTAACTAAAACTAAATTTTTATTGAATTTATTGGGGTGATACTGGTTAACAAAATTATGCAGGTTTCAGGTGCACAATTTACAACACATCATCTGTACACTGTATTATGTGTTCTCTAGCTCATGTCAAGTCTTTATCCATCACTATTTACCCCCCCGCCCATACCTTCCTCCATCCACCTCTGCCCAGCAATCACCACACTTTTGTCCATGTCCATGAGTTTTTTTTTCTCTTTTTTGCTTAATCCCTCCATCCTCCCCATCCATAATGGTTATAGAACAATTGCATTCATCAATTTCATCTTTTTTGTGACTTAAGAGTCTGTAGTTTTTGATAAATTGGCACATTTCTTTTAGTCTGTTGAATCATAAGCATAAAGTTGTCTATAGTGCTACCTTTTGCTATGGTCTGAATGTGTCCCCCTAAGATTCATATGTTTAATCTTAAACCTAAAGATGATGGTATTAGAAGGTAGGGCCTTTGGGAGTTGATGGGCTCATAAAGGCAGAGCTCTCGAATCCAAGAATACTATACCCAGCGAGGCTATCAATCAAAATTGAGGGTCAAATCAGGAGCTTCACAGACAAAAATGGTCTATGGGAGTTTATTACAACCAAACCAGCAATGCAAGAAATGCTAAAGGGTCTGCTGTAAATAGAAAAAAAACAGGAAACAAAGAAGGAACGCAGCGGTAAAGAACAAAAATGGCAACTAACAAGTTTCTATCAATAATAACTTTAAATGTAAATGGATTAAATTCCCCAGTCAAAAGGCATAGGGTAAATGAGTGGATAAGAAAACATGACCCATATATCTGCTGTCTACAGGAAACCCACCTCAGAAAAAAAGACGCACACAGACTGATGGTGAAGGGATGGAAAAAGGTTTTTCAGGCCAATGGAAGTGAAAAAAAAGCCGGGGTAGCAATACTTATATCTGACAAATTAGATCTCAAAGTGAAGGACATAAAAAGAGATCAAGAAGGCCACTTCATAATACTAAAGGGAGCAGTCCAACAAGAAGAAATAACTCTGGTAAATATATATGCACCCAATATAGGAGCACCCAAATACGTAAGAAATCTTCTGGAGAAGATCAAGGGAGAGATTGACAGCAATACAATCATAGTAGGGGACCTTAACACCCCATTATCGCCACTGGACAAATCCTCTAAACAGAAACTCAGCAAAGAAACATCAATCCTAAATGACTCACTAGATCAGATGGAATTAATTGACATCTTCAGAACATTTCACCCCAAAGCCACAGAATATACATTCTCCTCAGGTGCACATTTGTCATCTTCAAAGATAGACCATATATTGGGTCACAGACAAAGTCTCTTCAAATTCAAGAAAATTGAAATCATATCAAGTATCTTCTCAGACCACAAAGGCATAAAACTGGAAATCAACTACAACAAAAACAATCCAAAAAAATCAAACACATGGAGACTAAATAGCATGCTATTAAACAACGACTGGGTCACCAGTGAGATCAAAGAAGAAATAAAAAACATCATGGCAACGAATGACAATGAAAACACAACAATCCAAAACCTATGGGACACAGCAAAAGCAGTCTTGAGAGGGAAGTTCATAGCTCTACAAGCCTACTGCAAGAAACAAGAAACAATGAGAATAAATGACCTAACTCTACAACTCGAAGAATTAGAAAGAGAGCAACAAAAAAAGCCCACTGTAAGCAGAAGGAAGGAAATAACAAAGATCAGAGCGGAGATAAACGACATAGAGACCAAAAAAACAGTACAAAAGATCAACAAAACCAAGAGCTGGTTCTTTGAAAGGATAAACAAGATTGATACACCTCTAGCCAGGATCACCAAGAAACAAAGAGAGAGGACCCAAATAAACAAAATCAGAAATGAAAGAGGAGAAATAACAACAGACCCCATAGAAATACAAAGGATTGTTAGAAAATACTATGAACAACTCTACTCCAACACACTAGACAACCTGGAGGAAATGGACATATTCCTAGATAAATACAACCTTCCAAAACTTAACCAGGAAGAATCTAAAAATCTCAATAGGCCAATAACTATGGAGGAAATCGAAGCAGTAATCAAAAAGCTTCCAGCAAACAAAAGCCCGGGGCCAGATGGCTTCACAGGGGAGTTTTACCAAACATTCAAGGAAGACCTAAAACCTATCCTCCTCAGACTATGTCGAAAGATCCAAGAGGAAGGAACACTTCCCAGCTCATTCTATGAAGCCAACATCACCCTAATCCCAAAACCAGATAAAGACAATACAATGAAAGAGAATTATAGGCCAATATCCCTCATGAACATAGATGCCAAAATCCTCAACAAAATCCTAGCAAATCGGATCCAGCAGTACATCAAAAAGATCATATACCATGACCAAGTAGGATTTATCCCAGGGATGCAAGGATGGTACAATATCCGCAAATCAATAAACGTGATACATCACATAAACAAATTGAGAGAAAAAAACCACATAGTCATATCAATTGATGCGGAAAAAGCGTTTGACAAAATCCAACACCCTGTCTTGATAAAAACTCTCAGCAAGATAGGAATTGAGGGATCATACCTCAACATAATAAAAGCCATATATGACAAACCCACAGCCAACATCATAATCAATGGGCAAAAACTAAAACCATTCCCCCTAAAAACAGGAACAAGACAGGGATGCCCCCTCTCAAGACTCCTGTTCAACATAGTACTGGAAGTACTAGCCATTGCGATCAGACACGAAGAAGAAATAAAAGGCATCCAGATTGGAAAAGAAGAAGTAAAACTGTCCTTATTTGCAGATGACATGATACTGTACATACAGAACCCTAAAGACTCCATCAAAAAATTATTAGACTTAATAAATGAATTCGGCAATGTAGCAGGATACAAAATTAATGCTAAGAAATCCATGGCATTTCTTTACACCAATAGTGAACTTACAGAAAGTGAAACTACAGAAGCAATCCCATTTACCATTGCACCAAAAAAATTAAAATACCTAGGAATAAACTTAACTAAGGAGGTAAAAGACTTATATGCTGAAAACTACAGGACACTGAAAAAAGAGATAGAGGAAGACATAAACAGATGGAAGAATATACCGTGTTCATGGATTGGTAGAATCAACATCATCAAAATGTCCATACTACCCAAAGCAATTTATAGATTCAATGCAATCCCCATTAAATTACCAACGGCATATTTCACAAATCTAGAACAAACGTTCCAAAAATTCATCTGGAATAAAAAAAGACCCCGAATAGCTGCAGCAATCCTGAGAAAACACAAAGTAGGTGGGATCTCAATACCAGATATCAAACTGTATTACAAAGCCACTGTTCTTAAAACAGCTTGGTACTGGCACAAGAACAGACATATAGATCAATGGAATAGAATAGAGACCCCAGAAATCGACCCAAACCACTATGCCCAATTAATATTCGACAAAGGAGGCAAGAGCATACAATGGAGTTAAGACAGTCTTTTCAATAAATGGTGTTGGGAAAATTGGACAGATACATGCAAAAGGATGAAACTAGATCACCAACACACACCATACACAAAAATAAACTCAAAATGGATAAAAGATTTAAACGTAAGACGGGAAACCATAAAAATACTAGAGGAATCCACAGGCAGCGAAATCGCAAACATATGCCGTAGAAATTTCTTCTCTGATAATGCTCCTAGGGCAATGGAAACTAAAGAGAAAATAAACAAATGGGACTACATCAAAATAAAAAGCTTTTGCACAGCAAAGGAAACCATCAAAAAAACAAGAAGACCCACTACATGGGAGAACATATTTACCAATGATACCACCGATAAGGGTTTAATTTCCAACATATACAGGGATCTCATGAAACTTAACAAAAGGAAGATAAACAATCCAATAAAAAAATGGGCAACGGACCTAGATAGACACTTTTCGAAAGAGGACATACAGAAGGCAGAAAGACATATGAAAACCTGCTCAAAGTCACTAATTATACGAGAGATACAAATCAAAACGACAATTCGCTATCATCTCACACCTGTCAGAATGGCTATCATCAACAAATCAACAAACAACAAGTGTTGGAGAGGATGTGGAGAAAAAGGAACCCTTCTGCACTGCTGGTGGGAATGCAGACTGGTGCAGCCACTGTGGAGAACAGTATGGAGCTACCTCAGAAGACTAAAAATGGAACTCCCATTTGACCCTGTGATCCCACTCCTAGGAATATATCCCAAGAAACCAGAAACGCCAATTAGAAAGGATATATGCACCCCTATGTTCATAGCAGCACAATTCACCATAGCTAAGATTTGGAAACAGCCTAAGTGCCCATCAGCAGATGAGTGGATTAGAAAACTGTGGTACATATACACAATGGAATACTATGCTGCGGTAAAAAAAGAGGAACTCTTGCCTTTTGCAACAGCATGGATGGAACTGGAGAGCATTATGCTAAGTGAAATAAGCCAGTCAGAGAAAGATAAATACCACATGATCTCACTCATTTGTGGATTATAGAGAACAACATAGACGGATGAAAAAGGACAGACCCAAAGACTGAGAAACAGTGATCAGGCTATCAATCCCCAGAAGGAAAGTAGGGGAGGGCGGGGGTAAGGGGAAGAGATCAACAGAAGGACTTGTATACATGTATATAAGCCAAACCAATGGACATGGACAACGGGGGGATGGGAGCATGAGTTTGTGTGTGGGGGGGAGGTTGGGGGTTAAAGGGGGGATGAGGACACATTTGTAACACCTTAACTAATAATAAAAAAAAAAAGGCAGAGCTCTCATTACTGGGATTAATATTCTTATAAAAAGAGGCTCCAGAGCAGCGGTTCTCAACCTGTGGGTCGCGACCCCTTTGGGGGTCGAAAGACCCTTTCACAGGGGTTGCCTAAGACCATTGGAAAACACATATATAATCACATATTGTTTTTGTGATTAATCACTATGCTTTAATTATGTTCAATTTGTAATAATGACAATACATCCTGCATATCAGATATTTACATTATGATTCATAACAGTAGCAAAATTACAGTTATGAAGTAGCAACGAAAATAATTTTATGGTTGGGGGTCACCACAACATGAGGAACTGTATTAAAGGGTCTCAGCATTAGGAAGGTTGAGAACCACTTCTCCAGAGAGATCTCTAGCCACTTCCACCATGTGAGTATAGGAGAAGTGTGAAACCTGGAAGTGGGTCCTTCCCCAACCATGTTGGAACCCTGATCTCAGGCTCTAGCCTCCAAAATTGTAAGAAATACATTCTGGTTCTTTATAAACTAACTAGCATATGGCATTTTGTGAAAGCAGCTGAAATGAACTAAAATACTTATTATTCTTTTCACTGTTGGATTATCTCTAATGATACTCCCTCTTTAATTACTGACAGTAATTTGTGTCTTCATTTTTTTCTGCCTTCTAGAGCTTTACCAATATTACTATTTTCAGAAACCAACTTTTGGTTTAAGTGATTTTCTCTATTGGTTTCCTACTCTTTCAGCTATTTTTTTCTACTCTTGTCTTTATTATTTGTTCTGCTTACATTTGGTTTATTTTTCTCTTCTTTTTCTAGTTTCATGAAGTTGGAACTTGGATTTTTGATTGAGATCCTTCTTTGTTTCTAATGTAAGTATTAATATTATAAATTTCCCTCTTGCTATTGTTTTAGCTGCAACCCACACATTTTATGTTGGGTTTTATTTGAATTTGGTTCTATGTACTTTTTAAGTACTATTTTTGATCTGTGGATTATTTCGAGATATGCTGCTTAATTTCCAGGAATTTGAAGCTATTATTGTTGTCTTTCTGTTATTGATTTCCAGTCTGATTTCAATTTGGCCAGACAACATACTATGTATGATTTTAATTATTTTACATTTGTTAAGGTTTGTCATATAACCCAGGATACTATATATTTAGTGGTATTCCATGTGTGGTTAAAAATATAGATTCTGCTATAATTGGGTGGACTGTTTTCATGAGGTTGGAATTTGGCAATCGGAACTGGTTTGTTGATGGCATTGTGCAGTTCTATATCTTTGCTGATTTTCTGTCCAGTCATGCTATCAATTGTGCAGAAAGAGAGTTCAAGTCTCTAACTATAACGGTGGATATGGCTACGGCTCATTTCAATTCTATAAGGTTTTGCTTCTTGCATTTTAAAGCTCTGTTGTTTGGTACATACACAATTAGGGATAACAATATATTTGGGAGGATAGATCTTTATCATAAGGTAATATTCCCTCTTTGTCCCTAGTGAACTTCTTTGCTATAAGGGTCTGTGATGGCGAACCTATGACACGTGTGTCAGAGGTGACACACAAACTCATTTTTTTGGTTGATTTTTCTTTGTTAAATGGCATTTAAATATATAAAATAAATATCACAAATATAAGTCTTTGTTTTACTATGGTTGCAAATATCAAAAAATTTATGTATGTGACATGGCACCAGAGTTAAGTTAGGGTTTTTCAAAATGCTGACACGCCAAGCTCAAGAGGTTCGCCATCACTGGTCTATTCTATTATTAATATATCTATTAATATTTGCATAATATATATTTTCCCATGCTTTTACTTGCAACCTACCTACCCGTGTCATTATATTTGACGTTAGTTTCTTATTGATAGTATATTGTTTGGTCATGTTTTCTTCCACTTGTCCATAATTGGGGGCATTTAGCTTATATACATTTGATATAATTATTGATATGTTACTTCTTAAGCCTGTCATTTTATTATTTGTTTTGTGTTTGTTACCTCCATTTTCACTCCTTTGTTTCTCTTTTCTTGTCCTCCTATGGGTTATTTGAACACCTCATAGAACTCTATCTTATTTAATTTATACAGTGTTGAATACATTATTTTATAGTTTTCTAAGTTGTTGCTCTAGGTATTGCAATATATAGGGTATCCCCAAAAATGTATACACACACTTTGGATAATTATAAAGGCAGTGTTTATTAAAATACATTTCACTTTCAAAACTGAACTATCAGTTATTGAAGTGTGTTTACATTTGGGGGGGGGACACCCTGTATAAAAATAACTTAACTTACCACAGCCTACCTATATTGCACTTTGGGTAAAGTATTGAATCCTTACTTCCATGAATGTTTTACTCCCTACCCAATGTTTAAACTTTTTAAATAATTTTTATATGTCTCCTGCGAGATTGAAGCATAGATTTTCCTAAGAGATCATATCAACGGGATCAGTAAATGAGGATGCATATGTATCAAAGTGTCACTGCTTCATGCTAATCGGCAGTGTCTGCTAATATTTGCCCTCCCCCTTCTCCAGAATCAGTGGTTTAAATAAAGCTACTCTAATTTTTAAATATTACATAATTGTTTTCAGTATCTCCTTTATGTTGAGCACCATATCAGATTATAATATAATTTTTGTTTCATTCATTAATCATAATTTAAGAAACTCATGAGGTTGAAAATATTGTATTATGTTTACTACTATTTTTACCAATTCCATTGTTGCTATTTTTCCTTTCTAAAGTTCTCAGTCTTCAGTTATCATTTCCCTTTTTTTTTTTTTTTGCGGAGGGTTGATTTTATTAATGCTGTAAGGATAATTGTGCTGGTGACAAACTCTCTTAGTTTTCCTTCATCTAAGAATGTCTTGATTTCCCTTTTGTTCCTAAGATATGTTTCACTGGGTATAGGATTTGTGGGTTAGATATCTTCCTTTCAGTATTTGAAAAATGTTGTGTCATTTCCTTCTGACCTCTATCATTTTAGATAATAAATTTCTTATTTGAATTGGCAATCTTATATAGATAATATTTCAGTTCTCTTTATCTCTTTAAAAGTTTATTTTTGGTTTTTAGTTTTAGGAAGTTTAATTATGAAGTGTCATAGTGAGGACTTCTTTGGATGTACTTTTTTTGGAGGGGGGTGATCATAATCTCAGCTAAACAATGTCAATTTATTTATACTTTATTTATTTTTTCAATTATACTTTATATTCAATATTATTTTGTATTAGTTCCAGATGTACAGCATAGTGGTTAGACAACTGTACTTTACAAAGTTTAACCCTTTTGGGTATTGGCCTGCTTCTTGAATCTATAGATTTGTTTCTTTCACTGAATTTGGTAAGTTTCTAGCTATTGTTTCTTCAAATAGATATTTCTGCCACATTTTTCTTTTCTTGTTCCATTGGGACGCCAATGAAAATAATGATAGACTTTGGCTATTGTTCCACAAGTCCCTGTGGCTATATTCATTAGTTTTCCACTATATTTTTCTCTGTGTTGTTTAGATTAAGTGCTATTATTCTGTCCTTAAAGTCACTGATTATAACTTCTGTCATCAGGCCTCTACTACTGAGCTCATATAGTGAAGTTTTTTTCAGTAATTGCATTTTTCTTTTTTTTAAATTTTTATTTTATTGTTTAAAGAATTACAAATAGTAGTCCATATGTCTCCTTTTTCCCCCCATTGACCTTCCCCTGGCCTCCACTACCCTCCGGCACATGCCCTCATCCCCCCCCCCTGGGTCTTGTGTCCATTGATTATGCTTATATGCATGCATACAAGTAATTGCATTTTTCAATTCTATAATTTTTAGTCAGTACATTTTTTGTTGTTGTTAATCCTCACCCAAGGATATTTTTCCATTGATTTTTATTGAGAGTGGAAAAGAGGGGGAGAGACAGAGAGAAACGTCAATGTGAGAGAGACACATCAATTGGTTGCCTCCTGCACACACCCCGACTAGGGCGGGAGATCGAGCCTGCAACTGAGGTACACGCTGCCTCCTGGTGGTCAGTGCATGTCATAGCGAGCGGTTGAACTTGTGTCGAACGATTTGCATATTAGGCTTTTATTATATAGGATGCTTTTTCTTCTTTAGTTTGTTGACATGATGCATAACATTAACTGATTTTATGTTGAACCAGGTTTGCATATCTGGAATAAATCTCACTAGGCCATCATATATTCTTCTTCTTATATACTTCTAGATTTCATTTCTTTATGCTTTATTGAGGACTTTTGCAACTAAGTTCATAAGATATATTGTTCTATGGTTTTATTTTTTTACTGCTTTTGTGTGGTTTAAGTATCAGGAAACGGGGACCCTTCAGTTCACAGGCCAATGCTCTATCCACTGAGCCAAACCGGCTAGGGCTCAGTCAGTACTTTCTTATAATTTACATTTCTTTGCTAAGATTTTTTATTTTTGTTTTAGCAGAACTTTTAATTGGTGAAACATTTTTATGATGGCTGTTTTACAATCCTTTTCAGATAATTTCACTACATAATTAATTTCAGTTTCATCATCAGTTGTCCTTTTTTCATTCAAGTTGTGCTAGTCATAGTTTTTGTCATAAGTGATTTTACACTGTATTCTGGACACTTTGGTTATTATGTTGAGACACTTGATCTTATTTAAACCTGCTATTTCAGCATGCAGTAACCTTATTTACTAGTAGGTTTAGTGCATAGGAACTACATTTGAGATCTGTACTTCCAAGGAAATATTAATTCTATAGCCTTTACAATGTTTTTCTGGTCTGCTTTGTTATTCTGGTGCTTGACTCAAATCCACAGGTTTCACCTGAGCTGCCTGATGCTGTTTTGTGGGATAACTTTTCTTTTTCTGTTTACATCTGTTGGTATTTTGGTTGCAGATCTCAGCAGAAACTATTTTTTATATAGCAGATAAAAAATAAAACACAGAGATCTCATTACAGTGTCTTTCCTAATATTGGGAGGCCCCTAGCTTACCTGACTACTTTTCAACTTTGTGACTCCTTTTATGGCTGAACATTGAATTATTTCTAGACATTAAATTTTATTTAGAGGGGAGGAACTGAAAAGAATGAGTCTATGCCATCTTCTCAAAAACAGAAACATTATGTGTTGAGTGTATCTCCTGTAAATATCATTAATATAAATTTAAAGTAAAAATTAAATCTGCCCTGAGAATCTCTATTATTTAACAGGCAGTGTTAATTTTCTTAAGTAATTTGAAATGAAAAAATTTCCATTCGTTTCTTTTCCTCCAGATGTTCTACATAGTCCATTGGTATTTCTGTTGTGAAATTTGTGGTCAGTTTAATTGTAAATCTTTCATAGGAAATTTATCTTTACCATCTGCATGATTTTATGATTTTCTTTTTGTCTGTAATATTCTTTAGTTTATTCAAGAAGTGATAAGGTTGGCCCTGACAAGTGTGGCTCAGTTGGCTGGAGCATGGTCGCATATACTAGGTTTACTATATAATAATCCACTAATAATGTGGATTTTTTTCAACAGATGGAGTTACACACATGTTGATATATGTGTTGTATTGCTCCTTCAGATGACCGCTTGTTCTGATCTATGGCACACACACTTTCTGAGCAGCACTTCAAAATATACGAAGTGGAAAACTGGGTCTCTGAATGGCTTGTCTCAAAACAAGAAAAGTTCTATTGGGACGGTAACCACAAATTACCTGAAAGATGGGGGAAATGTGTAGCTAGTGATTGATATTACTTTGAATAAAGCACTTTTGATGTTCCTCTTGAAATTGTAGTGTTTTCTTTGATTACAAAATCCGCATTATTACGGTTAATAATGAGGATTAATCATTAGCCGGTTAATAATGTGGGTTAACTATTAACAAGTTAATAATGTGGACTAATTATTAACTGGTCAATAATGTAGATCAATTATTAACTGGTTAATAATGTGGATCAACTATTAACCGGTTAATAATGCAGATTAACTATTAACTGGTTCATAGTATCGATTGATTATTAACTGGTTAATAGTGCAGATTAATCATTAACTGGTTAATAATGCAGACTAATTATTAACTGGTTAATAATGCAGATTAACTATTAACCAGTTAATAATGTGGACTAATTATTAACTGGTTAATAATGCGGACCAACTGTTAACCGGTTAATAATGGGGATTTTGTAATCCAAATAAAAGACAATAATTTCAAGAGAAACATCAAAAGTGTCTTATTCAAAGTAATGTCCATCGCTAGCTACACATTTCCCCCATCTTTTAGGTAATTTGTGGATATCATCCCAAAAGAACTTTTCTTGTTTTGAGGCAAACTATTCAGAGACCCAATTTTCCACTTCGTACGTTTTGAAGTGCTGCTCAGAAAGAGTGTGTGCCATCGATCAGAACAAGTGGTCATCTGCAGTGATGGCGAACCTTTTGAGCTCGGCGTGGCAGCAGTTTGAAAAACCCTAACTTAACTCTGGTGCGTGTCACATATAGAAATTTTTTGATATTTGCAACCATAGTAAAACAAAGACTTACATTTTTGATATTTATTTTATATATTTAAATGTCATTTAACAAAGAAAAATCAACCAAAAAAATGAGTTCACGTGTCACCTCTGACACGTGCGTCATAAGTTCACCATCACTGTGAAGGAGCAAGGTCTGGTGAATATGGCGGGTGGGTTAATACTTCCCAGGAAAGATCTTTTAACATGTCTTTAACTGGTTTTGAAGTGTGTGATGGTGCGTCATCATGAAGCAAAATTACTTTGCCATGTCTTCTGGACCATTCTGGTCATTTTACAATCAAAGCGTGGTTCAAATTGATTATTTATTGTCAATAGCGATCAGTATTAATGGTTTCACCTGGTTTTAGAAGCGCATAATACACCACACCTTCCTGATCCCACCAAACGCAGAGCATTGTCTCCTTTCCAAAGCGATTTGGCCTTGCTGTCGACGTTGATGGTTGACCTGGATCAACCCATGATTTTGTGCATTTGGGATTCTCAAAATAAATCCACTTTTCATTGCCAGTCACAATTCAATGCAAAAAAGACTTTCTTTCCTGCCGTCGAAGCAACATTTTTACTGATGACTTTTCAGTTTTCCATTTGTCTTTCATTCACTTGATGTGGCACCCATTTTCCTTCCTTTAAAATCTTTCCCGTTGCTTGTAAATGATCGGAAATTGTTTGCTGAGCAAGGTTTAATCTTTCTGCAAGTTGTTTTTGAGTTTGACACGCATCTCCATCCAATAATGCTTGTAACTGTTGGTCTTCAAACTTTCTCGGTAGACCTGGACGTTCTTTGTCTTTCACATCGAAATCATCACTTTTAAAGTGTTTAAACCAGCGGTCACAAGTACCTTGAGATGGAGGATGTTCACCATAAGCTTCCGGAAGTATACAATAACTTTCAGCAGCACTTTTCTTCAAAATAAAATAATGAATTAAAACTTCCCGCAAATACTCTTTTTTGGGCATGAAATTCAACATTTTTAAGTGTAAAAATATCTATAAATTTGACATATCAAGTTTTGAAGCTTGTTGTCAATACAACAAAATAGCATACATATCAAATCGTATAAATATCAACATATGTGTAACTCCATCTATTGAAAAAAAACCCGCATTATTAACCAGTACACCTAGTACCAAAAGGTGGCAGGTTTGATTCCAGGTCAGGACACATTACCCAGGTTGTAGGTTCCATCCTTAGTCGGTTCACATACAGGAGGCAGCCAAAGGATGTAACAATGCTTCTCTCCCACATCGATGTCTCTCTCTCTCTCTCTCTCTCTCTCTCTCTCTCTCTCTCTCTCTCTCAAAACAATAAAAGTAAAAATAAAGAAAATGTGTTAAGTTTAAAAACACTTTACAGTTTGGGTGGAGAGAATGTTTCCACAGAACCATTTTTATTTTCTTTCACCAAGCACTTCAGTAGTATCATAGGTCCAATATACATTTTAATGACAATTTCTCTCCTTGGGAGTCTCTGTTTCATGTAGATACTATATCATTAAATGCTAAACTTGCAGATGGCAAAATTCCAGGGTTTTAAATGATCAGAAAGAATTTTCTCTTCTTTTAACCCCAGCCAGGACAAGAAAAATTTCATTGTCTTTCTATGATGATAGACATATTTTTATCTGTCTACATTTACAAAACAGATAGTCCTCATATGTGATGATTTCATTTACAGATTTCAGTTCTAACAATTCTACATATCCAAGATTTTATCTCAGGGCAGAGGTGAGAATTCACCTACTCCCTACATTGCTGAAACTGGCATTTCCTCTCTATGCAAAAGGACAACTGCAACATTATCTCACTTAATGCTTAAGTTTTCAATTATTTTTTTTTAAACTAATCCCAGTCTTTCTTAAAAACACATTAGAATAATTTTATTTGGATTTGGATAATCTTTAAGTTATTTTAGTTCTACATTTTTTCAGAACAAGAAATCAAGGTTGCCATCATTTTTTCCCATGGGTATATACATATATTAAACCCTGAAGATCTTCCTCTCACAGTTTATGTGATTTCTCTTTTGACTGTAGCTGACTCTAAATTAAATATGGTATCTCTAGCCAAATTTGCTCATGTACAACCCCCCATCTTGATTTAAAATGGTCAGAATATTTTTTTCTGAAGCTCAAATCTCTTTATAAGGGAGAAAATCTCTGTTTTGGGTGAAGAAGGAGTAATAACATAAGTAGCCCTCTTAATTTGGTGAGAGTAACTGATTAAACTTTAAATTATTCTAACAAGATATAGAAATGCTTATTCAGACACAGTGATAAAGGATATTTTGGACTAGACCAATCTCAATGGTGAACAAGAATACAAATAATATGTATTAGATTTTTAGAAATTCATTGAATATAGTATTTTGTTTATTTGATTAAAAATATTAAACTTTTGGTTATAAGATGACAATGTACTCTCAGTGTTCCCATACTTTTCTTAGAAGTCAATAAGAAAACATGAGAAAGATAGACTATAAACAGTTTGCTTAAACTACATTCAGATAAACCTTAAAGCAAAAAAGGGGGCAGGAATTAGTTCCAAAGAATAAATTCAAGCAAGGATAGTGAAAGAAACTGAAAAAAAAAGACATATGATTGCAAATTTTATAAAATGTCAGAACATTTCAATTTCCTAATATAAGGTGGGTGCTTTGAAGTAAGAAATGAGAGCTCCTGCATTTTTCCAGCAAGAAAAGTATGCATACACTGGCAGTGTGAATTTCTCCTTTTCTGATTTGTTTCTGAGAAACACAAGAGGTAACATTAAATAAGGAATCACACAGACAATTCATATTTTCAGGAAACAACCTGTATTCATGGTATTGTGAACTTCTCACAATTGTCTATTTCCTTTGCCGCCTAGGAAATGAACGTTAAAAGAACACTCACAGAAAATCTTCAGGCACAAATAAGTCTACTTGTAGCTTAGAAGACAGCCCTATCCCTTTTAATATAATAACTTCCTACAAATATCTTGTTTAGAAAAAAAGCGATTTGTTCAAAGAACAAAAAACACAATTCACACAGAATCTATATAATCTTTCTATATAAAAGCCTAATATGCTAAGTGTCCAACTGTTTGACTGTTAGACCGGTAGCTATGATGCGCACTGACCACCAGGGGGCAGACACTCAATGCATAGGCCTGGAAACATGGAACAGGCTGATGAATCTCAGAGAAAAGGGGGGATTGGAGAGGGTGGGAAGAGATTAACCAAAGGTCCTATATGCATACTAGAGGCCCAGTGCATAGCTTTGTGCACCAGTGGGGTCACTCAGCCTAGCCTGCAGGGATGGGGCTAAAACCAGCAGTCCAACATCCCCCGAGGGGTCCTGGATTGCAAGATGGCATAGGCCAGGCCGAGGGACCCCACCAGTGCACGGAAGCACCAGGCCTCTAGTTTTACTATAAGAAATCTGGAAGACAAGGACAGAAAAGGTACATGGCAAATTTTTAAAAAAAAACACCACAAAAACCTTACCAGCATAATTCTATAAAAGAGGAGTGGCAATGTATTTCACTATGAAATTAAAATAAACAATAAAATCAATATCCTCTCTAGAAGAGCGTAAAAAAGAGGTGCAAAAGCTATGTTAAGATATAGAGAGAATGGAAGGAGATATGACAAGTTTGAGCACATCAGAAAAAAAACACATGCTACAGAAATAAAGGCAAAAATTTGAACTAGAACAAGTAAAAATACATACTATAATCAACAAAGTGAGTTACAAATATAGTAGGAAAAAAATCAGATTTCAATTGAAAAGGTACTATGAGCCTGGCTGGTGTGTCCAGTGGTTGAGCATCGCCCAATGAACATGGAGGTCATGGTTTGATTCTCAGTCAGGGCACATGCCCGGGTTGTGGACTCAATTCCCAGTGTGGGGTGTGTAGGAGGCAGCCCATCAATGATTCTCTCTCATCATTGATGTTTCTATCTCTCTCTCCCACTCCATTCCTCTCTGAAATCAATAAAAAATATATTTTTTAAAAGAAAAAGTACTATGAGAATTAATGTGAAAATGATTTGGAAGAAAAAATATCCAACATACACACAATTGGAGTCTCTAAATAACGTAAGTAATAAACAAGAATATTTTATAGTATAAGCCAAAAATCCACACATTAAAAGTGCACACCACATCTGAAAAATTATGAATAGTAGGTAGCAATTGTGAGCAGTTATGAACAGATAACAGATTCAAGTTATGCACTGGCTTTAGACAATGTCCTGATAAACCTCTCTTTCAAAACTATGAGCTGCTGAGATTAGTGATAATGGCTTTCTTTAAGATTACTCAGGTTTATTTTAGATTCTGGATAATTTCCTATGAATCACTTTCTTTAATTTTTTTTCAGTGTTGCAGCAACTGAGATAGTCATATGGGTTTCCCTACAATTTTACTATTTCTTGATTTTATGAAGTCCAGCAGAAGCATTCCTGACCTTAACTTCCCCAGTGGCTTTCTGAACCACTAAGTCTTTCTTACAAAATTCCTACAATGGTTTCTGTTTTACTGACCAATTATGACTGTCATGGAATTTTTTAAATACAGGATTATAATTATTAAATAAAATATTAATAAAATAATATAGTTTACTATATACTTTATAAATAAATAAAATATATTAATATCTGAAAGAAACTTTCCTAAATATCATAAGAAACATACACAGAACACAAAAAAAATCATATAATGAATGATTTCAAGAGAGTATAAAAACAGAACCCATAATAAAATTTTATATTTTTAAATTTATTTTATTTTTTAAATTTATCTTTATTGTTGAGAATATTATAGATGTCCCCTTTTTTCTCCATTGACTCCCTCCACCCATCAGCCTCCACCCCCAGGCCTTCACAGCACTATTGCCTGTGTCCATAGGTTATGCATATCTGCATATAATTTATTTGGTTAAGCTCTTCCTTCCCGTGTCCCTTGCCTCCTTCCCTCTGAGATTCCTCAGTCTGTTCCATGCTCCAGTATCTCTGGATCTATTTTGATCATTAGTTTATTTTGTTTATTAGATTCCATATATGAGTGAGATTTCATACAACTTAACAAAAGACAAACAATCCAATTTAAAACAATGGACAAAGGACCTAAATAGATAATTCTCCAAAGAAGACATACAGAAGGCCAAGAGACATAAAAAAAAAAAATGCTCAAAGCCACTGATCATCAGAGAGATGCAAATTAAAATGACAATGAGGTATTACCTCACACCTGCCAGAATGGCAACCATCAACAAATCAACAAACAACAAGTGCTGGTGAGGATGTGGAGAAAAGGGAACCCTAGTACACTGCTGGGGGAATGCAGACTGGTACAGCTATTATGGAAAACAGTATAGAGTTTCCTCATAAAATTACAAATTTTGAACCAGTAATCTTACTTCTAGGAATATATCACAAGAAATCAGAAACACCAATCAGAAAGAATATATGCACCTCCACATTCATATTAGTGCAATTTACAATAGCTAAGAACTGGAAACAGCCCAAGTGCCCATCAGTAGATGAGTGGGTAAAGAAGTTGTGGTACATTTACACCATGGAATACTATGCGGCTGTAAAAAGGATGAGACAGCATGGAGGGACCTAGAGAATATTAGGTCCCTGAAATAAACTGAAATAAACTATTCAGAGAAAGACAAGTATTACATAATTATACTTGCTAACTGAAATAAACCATTCAGAGAAAGATAAATATCACATAATGAAATTTTAATGAAAGTAAATGAGCTAACCTCACTAATTAAATGAAAGGACTATCAAGTGGCATCACCAAAATTTGTGCCATAAAAAACAGATAACAACAAAGAATAGCAGAGTCCCTAATCTTAATATCAGACACGGTTATATATGTATATTTGGCAGTAGATATATTTATTCACTCAGTACATTTCAGACCAAGTGCACAATGATTAAATATAGAAGACCTAAATAACACAATAAGGTGGAGTTATTTTATATGTACCATACTCATAGCATGAAATACAAAATACATTTTGTATTAAAGGACCCCTGGGATAATCTAAAAAAAAAAAGAATATTTTGCAAGAAGACAAAACATCAGTACATTTCAAATTATAAGAAAAGTAAAACAAAATGTAAAATACACATTAATCACAATTTAAGAAAAGTAGAAGTTAATAACACAGGAAACCAAAAATTGTACTTTAGACACTTTCTCTTAAACAATTCAGAGAAAATGAAAACTTATGTGAGAATATCTAACAAACAATGATAATAGAAACACTGCATGTCAGAACCTATGTAATGCTTCTAGGGCAGTACTCAAATTATACTAGTACTAGAGGCCCAGTGCACGAAATTTGTGTACTGGGGGGGGAGGGGGTTGTCCCTCAGCCCAGCCTGCACCCTCTCCAATCTGGGACCCCTTGGCGGATGTCCGACTGCCCATAGGGATTGGGCCTAAACCGGCAGTCGGACATCCTTCTCACAATCTGGGACTGCTGGCTCCCAACCACTCGCCTGCCTGCCTGATTGGCCCTAGCCACTCCCCTGCCAGCCTGAGCGATGCCTAACTGCTCCCCTACCAGCCCAATTGCCCTCAACTGCACTCCCCTGCCGGCCTGGTCGCCCCTAACTGCCCTCTCCTGCAGACTTGGTCCCCTCCAACTGCCCTCCCTCCCCTGAAGGCCTGGTCAGCCCTAACTGCCCTCCCCTGCTGGCCTGGTCACCCCCAACTGCCCTCCCCTGCTGGCCTGATCGCCCACAACTGCACTCCCCTGCTGGCCATCTTGTGGCTGTGGGTGCGGCCATTTTGAGGGAGTGTCAGTCAATTAGCATATTTCCTCCTTATTGGCTGTGGGCACCACCATCTTTGTGATGGCACGAGGGTCAATTACCATATTCCCTCTTTATTAGATAGGATTCTACGGTCTTAAATACTTCTATTAACAACAAATTTGAACATTTAAACATCAATAATATATTAATCATCTAGCTAAAATAGTTAGAAAAAAGCAAACAAATAGAAAATAAATCAAAGTAAATCACAAGTCAGGAATTAAGTCTGGAATTAAAAATATTAAAAAAATTGTAATGCTTCTTTGAATAACAATAAAATTAATACACCATTAGTTAACATAATCAAAATTTTTAAAAATGAAAGATATTTTTAAAGGAATAATAAAATAAGCACAGATGAAGACATCTAAAATAATATCAGTTTGTTCAACACTGTGCAAATAAATTCTAATACCACAATAAAATGGATAATAGTTTAAAAAAATATACCAAACCTCACTAAAGAAGACAAAATACCTATCTAAAATGAGCATTATGTCTTAACAATTTCACAGTTTTCCTACTTGGAATTTATCTTGCAGATAAATTTGCATATGGGAGAAATAATGTATGCACAAGGTTGCTACTGAAGAATTGTAATGGTCAAATTTTTTTAAAAAATATATTTTATTGATTTTTTACAGAGAGGAAGGGAGAGGGATAGAGAGTTCGAAACATCAATGAGAGAGAAACATCAATCAGCTGCCTCCTGCACACCTCTTACTGGGGATGTGCCTGTAACCAAGGTACATGCCCTTGACTGGAATCAAACCTGGGACCTTTCAGTCCACAGGCCAACGCTCTATCCACTGAGCCAAACCGGTTAGGGTATGGTCAAAATTTTGTACTTAAATTCCAATCTGGGTTAAAATGAATTATGATACCACAATATAGTGGAATACTATGAAGCTAAAAATATAAACAAAGAATGCAAATACATGAAAGCTTTTTGTATTGTACTGGAACACACTCTAACATACATTGTAAAGTGAAACAAATTAGTGTATAATATATGTATAAAATTTTTCTGGAAATATAACAAGAAACTAACAGCATAGGTTCTTATGTAATAATACTAGGCCCTTAGGGGAAAGGGGTAAGACAAAGGTTTTTACATTTTATACACTGGTACATTTTGAATTTTGAATCATGAGAATGTATTATGTATATTTAAAAAGTATAATTTAAAAATAATAAAGTAAAAACAGCAGCAACTAAAACTCCTTTATCAGAAGAGAAGCTGAAAACTAAGGGTTGATTTAGGTGTTTGGGATCTAAATCCTAGTCCTTGACTCCTACAACATATCGAGACCAAAACTGTAAGAGCCTGGTATTTTTCTATTAAAACAAGGCACATTGACTTTGGAATAACAGAAATGAGGAGGTATAATATACCTGGAGAAAAAAATGGAAAATATTCTAAAACATCAAATTAAAACATTTTATTTTTTAAACTTTTTTTTATTTTTAAATTACATTTGACCTACAATGTTATATTAGTTTCAGGTGTACAATCCAGTGATTAGGCATTATATAATTTACGAAGTGATCACTTGAATAAATCTAGTACCCATCTGACACTATACATAGTTATTACAATATTACTGACTATATTACCTATGCTGTTCTTTAAAAGCTGTGAGTATTCTGTAACTACCAATTTGTATTTCTTAATCCCTTAATCTTTTTCATCCATTCCCCCAAACTTCCTCCCATCTGACAACCATCAAAATGTTCTTTGTATCTACAAGTCTGTTTCTGTTCTGCTTGCTCACTTATTTTGTTTTTTAAATTCCACATATTAAGTGAAATCATATGGCATTTATCTTTCTCTGTCTGACTTATTTCACTCAGCACAATACACTCTAGGCCCATCCATGTTGTTTCAGATGGCAATATTTCATTCTTTTTTATGGCTGAGTCATATTCCATTGTAAACATTTAAAAATTATTGAAAGTCATTTGGAGTAAAATCTACTTCAAATTTCGACTCACTAAATATGCAGTTTTTTGGCTACAAAAGAGGAAAGTATTTGTTATGGAGACCCCGATTTGCAGCACATTCCAAAGAGTAGTTAAATGTTAATTCAGATTTAATAACTCCTTTCCAGTTGGGAACTTTCAGGTACAAGTCTTGTATGCTACAGAAACAAAAGAGTTCTAACAGACCTTCCCACTTCAATTATATTCAGCTTTTAGGAAGCAGAAGAGAACTTGCACAAAGTAGAACAAGGTTTGGTGAATCCTAACCTTCCTAGCTATTTTACTAACATAGCATTAAGAAAAGTCAATTCTTATAATCTAATTTCTTTCGGAAAGGTAATGCAATTTGCACTCAAAGTGCCATGGTTGGTGGTATGTAGCATTGGTGTCATTTAACCATTGGGAAGATAATTATTTTAGTGTTCACAACCTCTGCTTTTTATTTCCAAGTTTGTAAACAGCTAGCTAGCTCTGTAACATTGGGTGACTCATAATATTTTGATGTCCAAGTCTGAATCTTTCCAAATTGGGTTGATAAAATCAATGGCTTGAAGCCATCTCTTTGTGATGTTCTTAACAAAATAATGTTTAAGTAATGGATAGTCTTGGGTTCTGAGACAGTCCCTTAGGCTCAAACAATACAAGTTAAAGCAATTTAACTTGCTGAAGAGAAAGGAAAAGTGCAAGAATAGTTTTAGCCTATCATCAGGAATCATTTGAGCTACATCTAAGCATAGGCGCTAGTTTAACTGCATTGCATACATTAATTGCTATGCTAGGAAGGTCAAGTCACTCACATTACCCATTAATAATTTAGTGCTAACTGCCTAATGAGTGATTAAGCACCAATTATTTTAGATTGTTCACTGATTTGCTCTGTATAACCTTTATGAATCTTTTCTTTTGTTCCCTTTATCTTTACTAATTATTCTGTTTATTAAGCAAAGACCACAATTCTTACCCAGACAAGCACTTTCTGAAAAATATCCATACTATTCACTGTCTTTCATGTACATTAGCAGTTGCCTCACCTAAGAGTCATTGGAAAAACTTTTCATCTTTAATCTGCAGGTTTAAATCCTGCCATGTTCCTGAAACATGCTTTTATTGTAGTAAAATATACACAATATAACACTGATCATTTTAACCACTTTAAATGTTCAGTTCTGTGGCATTGAATATATTCACACTGTTGTGCAACCATCACCACCATCCATCTCCAGAACTTTCTCATCTTGAAATTGAAACTCTGTACCCATTATACACTGACTCCTCCTGTCCCTGGCAGCCACCATTCAACTTTATGTCTCTTTGAATTTGACTACTCTAAGAATCTCATGTAAGTGAAATCATACAACATTTGGGTTTCTGTGAATGCCTTATTTCACTTAGAATAATATCTTTAAGGTTCATCTATATTGTAGCATGTGTCAAAATGTCCTTCCTTTTTAAAAAATATAGTATTCCATTATATGTATATACCACTTTAAAAAAATCTATCCACTGATGGACATTTGGATTGCCTTTACCTTTTGGCTGTTGTAAATACTGATGCTATGAACATGGTTATAGAAGTATCTGTTCAAGCCACTCCTTTCACTTCTTTTGGTTAAATACCCAGAAGTGAAATTGCTGAATCATCTGGTAATTCTATGTGTAATATTTTGAGGAATCACCATACTCTTTTCCACAGTGGCTGTACCCTTTTGCACTCCCAGTAGAAATGCACAAGGGTTCCAATTCTCCATATTTTTGCCAACACTTGTTATTTTCTGTTTTTTAATATAGCTACCCTAATGTGTGTGAATGTACAATTTCAGTAAATCTTAAATGAAAAGAATGAAAATTTAATAATATTCAGTGTCGTTTAAGAGTGTTTAAGCCATGGGACCTCTTATCTAAACTATTAGGTAAAAGTTTACTGGCTAAAAGACCTAACAACATGGCCATTCTTTTTAAAGTGAGGGTGCAGTGCCAGAGCTCTCTCAATTTTTCAGGCTCCCCTCCTTTTCCTCTCCCTATGGCAACCTAAAGGCTAAAGCAGTCAACCGTATCAAATGGCTCAGTATTCCCCCATTTCAAACCTACAAGTGTTCAAACTTGTAACTTCTGGTTTGGTGACTAGTATTGCCACCATTTCATTCAGTAAAGTTAGTTTCAAAAGACAAGGCCACAATTTAAAAATCAGAGTTATACTTAAAACTGTTAAATATCCAATGTAATCCTACAAGTGCCTTCACTGTTCCTTGGTATCACAAATTACTTGGCAAATGCATATCATCCCTTAATACTTGCAAATTGACTTGAAATGCATTGACATCATTTAAAAACCAATTTCAAGCTGATGAAGCTTTTACTGTCTTTGTACTTTAAATCTGAATAGATGCATTTAAATTGCTTAAACATCCAATCGTCCTTATATGCATGATTTTCCAACAAATATGCTCTATAAGAGCCACTACTTAGTGGGCCCCCAATGCCCCATTCCTCTCTTAGTGAAATTGAAATCCAGAGTCAATCAGAGAGTAAAAGAGGCAGAATCATGATTAAGGGCGTGATCTATGGAACTAGAATGCCTGAATTAGATCCTGGTTCTACTGCCTATGAGTGGTGCTACCTTGGGTGAATCAGGTACCTGGGCCTTAACTTTCTGATCTGTTAAACAGGGATAATGATATTAGAACCTATTTTACAGAACGGTACTAATATTTATAAGTTAATCAGAACTCTTTGTCATATAGTAAGCACTATAAATAAAATTAGATGAAATTTCCTCCTTTTCTGACAAAGGTTATATTATACGTATATTTCTCTAGAGATGTGCTGAGTTCTAATACATAATGTCTATGTGCTACTTCACTTTATAAAGTCAAGGAGCTGCATAAGTACTTGATCAGTGTCTTTCCACAAAACATTTTAGATGTCAATAGAATAGGAGTGGGTTACTGAGAGCACTTGTCTCGCTCCATAATCTGGTGCCTGCTATTTTCTTGACAGCTCCCTCCCATCTCTTACATGCCTCTTTGATTCAAGCCATAATGTCATACTTATAATTATACAAAGAAATCATGCATTTTCAACACCTATACCTTCCCACATCCTGTTCTTTCTTTCTGAAAAATCCTTGTAACATTTCAATTTCAGGCTAAATTGTAGGAGCTTTCAATACTGACTGAGAAATTGGTAAATTTTATTTGAGTTCTAGACATGATGACAGACTATAATAACAATCCCTAAATCAAGAAACCGTGGGAAATCAATAAAGAAGATATTCCATATTAGCCATTTCAGCATGTGTTACACCATAAAATTTATTTAACAACATACAACTTCTTTTTCTGTATAAAAAGAAGTGAGGTCACCATGCTGCATGTAACAAGAGCCATTAGTGCTGCCTCTGCCTCTACTCCATTCCCCCTTGTTGGGAAGCAAGAGACTTGGTTGGAAAGTTGTAAGGAGGACATTCTGATAAAAGGGAAGCAAGTGGAGGGCCACCTGCCTTGTTTATCGGAAGTCCGATTTAGGGGAGACTTAGGGGAATGTTGAAGGAGACGCCCCTAATTATTCCTTGACCTTTCCAAACAAGCCTGTGCATATGCAGACCCCCGGGTGTTTACTAGAATCCTTATGCTTAATCCCTGGATGCCCTTGCCTAGAGGACAATGTGAACACATGTGTCCTCCCAAAATTACTCACCCCACTGATTGTATCTAAAGATAAAAATTCCAATAAAAGCCTAACAATGCAGGAAATTGAGGCTGCTTGGACCCTTGAGTCAGGCAAGCCCCTTAGCCCTCTCTTTCTCAGGGAAACTGTGTCAGAGTAATCTGTTCATCCATCGGTCAGGGGCTGCTGGTCAGCCCTGGCACGCCCCTTCCTTTCTCTGGAGTTTGTTCCTCAGCAATGTTCCTTAATCCTCTTGGTTCAACTATAGACAGTTATTCACCACTTGTCACCCCTTAGAAATTCTGGGCACAGCTGCCATTCTTTTCCTGGTCAGGCCAGCAGCAATTCCTGAATACACTGATGTAACTACCACCCAGACTAAGAGAGAAACATTTTCAAAACCTTCATACTACTTCCCTGTCAATAGCCCCCTGAGGTAAACACTATTCTGATTCTACCTTCATGGTAGTATTGGCTCTTCTTAAACTTTATGTAAATAGATTAAATATAGTATGTACTATATGTTTCAATATTAATGTAAATAAGATGCATTCATATTGCTCCATGTAATAGCAGTTTGTTCTTTTCATTGTTGTTTCCTTGTATGAATTTACAACAATTATTTGAAACATTATATTGTTGGATGTTTGTGTTATTTTCAGTTTTGACTACTACAAGGACATTTTCAATGAAGGTTTTCACATGTCTTTTGGTACAAATATGTACTCATTTCTTTTGCACGTATACCCTAAAGTGGAATTCTTGGGTAGTAGAAATGCACACACACGCATGAATATGCACACACAAATTAACTTCCCAAGAACACATATTCTGAGACATGACTCTAAACCCATAGTGAGTAAAAGAATCAACTACCATCTATTAGGTGACGCCTGTCTTCTATGACCTATACTAGGCATAACTCCCTCATAATACAAGACAGATCATTTTCCAGTATGTCATCATGATAATGAAGATAGTCTTGGTTTCTTTCTTTCACTACTTAATAGTCACCCATGACTCTCAAATATTGCCCCTTCAGACATGCATTGGATAAGAAAGGGTCATAATCTCGCCATGAATACCTCTTAATATCCATTCTTTTACTTAGGAAAATTCAGTTAGGAAAACTTGGGATGCCCGTAGTTCTTAACCAAAGGCCTTTCTAGTCCTTTGTCTCTTAATAGGAGAGGGGGAGATGTGTGGTCTAACACTAACAGATGGTTTAATTCTTTGGCTTACATAACGGTCAGATAAGCATGTATAGTAAAAGATCAAAGGCATCTTTCCAGCCATGTTCCAAAGAGTGTGAAATTTTGGAAAAGGTATTCTAGAGTTGTGAAAAATTATAACCTAAACAAAAGCAGATTTCTTTACTCCAAGAATGATTCAGACTTTTAATATTTTGTGCAGCCCTACATGAGTGACTCAAACTTTATAACTTCCCAAACTTATTGAACATAAAGCTATTTTCTCAGATAACCTAGGAAAATTTTTTGGAATCAATGATTATCAGAACCCACTTTGAGAATTATATCCATAGCGAACTAAAAGAGGTCATGTGGCCAAATGAACTGAGCCCACTGCTTCCCTCCAGAGAGGCTGCAAAACAATCCTATAGAGTTTCCCTGTGCTGAACAGTCATTTTCTGTGAGACTAATGTACTCGAGGCCCTATACTAGGTACAGGGGAGATAAACATGAAAGGATTCAGGTCCTCTCTAGAGTTACTCACAGGCATGAGTAGCACTCGCTTATACAAAAATCATCTTAGCAGTCCCCTCTCATCTTTAGACCCCCAGTGGATGCATGAAACCACAGCTAGAACTGAACCTGATCTATGCTGTTTTTTTCCTACACATAGATACTTTTCCCTTGAATTAAGCACTTTGTGGCTTCTCTTTGACATATCGGAATTGCCTGCATTACTACTCTTGTGCTTTGGGGCAATTATTAAGTAAAATTGGGGCTAGATCCTAGAGTAGCATTGCTACCTGGAAGCATACTAGGATTAATGTTTCCTTATGGCTGACTTGTTCTTCCTGTTGTGTTTTTTTTTAAATGAAAGTATATATCCCCTTAATTCTTAACAACATTTATAGTATTATAAATGTTGGGTTTTAGAATTATAAGATACTATATTTCGGTAGTACTTACTATTTTTTCAAGATGTTACATGTTCTGTATCTTATTTGACCCACACAACTCTTATGATTATTAAATAAGAATTGTTATTTCTATTAGATATAAGGAGAAATTGTGATAGATGGAGAAGTAATGTGGAAGTCAGCATGGAGTAAGAAAAATAACAATGAGGAGTGAGAAAAAATACAACCTGGTTCCCTAGCAGACATTAACTGGTTGCATGGCTTTTTACAGTTATTTACCTGTTTATTTCTCTTTTGCAATGATTATAAATTCTGTGCTATGTACCTACTGGAGTTGCTGTGATAAAATAAAATGCAGATAAAACACTTTGCAAAAGTATAAGCACTAAACAAATAGATGGTATGCCCATTGACTTGCTCACAGCTATAAGCATTTCCTAGAGAGGATGTTGTGTGAACATATGCCTTCATTTCTCTTGGGTAAATACCTACAAGTAGAATTGCTGAGTCATCTGATTACTGTATGTTAACTTTATAAAAACCGCCAACATATTTTCCAGACTGACTTGCCAGTTTACAGTCCCACCAGCAATGTATAAGTGATCCACTCTTTCCATATACTTGCTAGAATGTTGTGTTGTCACTAATTTTCTATTTTATCCATTATTTTAGGTGTATCTTTAATTTGTCTGTCTTACTTATTGTGTCTTCAATTTGAATTTCCTTAATGGCTAAGAAGTTAAACACCCTTTCATGGGTTTATTTGTCATCTGTATATTATCTTTGGGTTTATTTGTCATCTGTATATTATCTTTGATGAGTTGTCTTTTGAGCATTTTTAATTGGATTTCTTGCTCCTTTACTGTTGATTTTAGAGTTTTTTCAAATGTTCAGGATATGTCCTTTGTTGGGTAGGTGATTTGCAAATATTTTCTCTTAGTCTGTGGCTTGCCTTTTTTCACAGTGCAATTGCTTTACATTTTAATAAATGAAATTTTCAACTTTTCTTTATATAACATGCCTTTGGTTTGGAATCTAAGAGATCATTACCTAATCCCATATCATGAAGGTTTCTTCCTATTTTTTCTTCAAGTTTTATAAATATAACTTTACATTTAGAAGTATGATCCATTTGGAGTTGATTTTTATGTAAGGTATGAAGTTTAGGTTGAGCTCTTACTATTTCTTTTTTTTTTTAAACCTATGTATATCTAATTGTTGAAAATACTGTGTATCCTTCGTTTTTTAAATTGCTTTTGCACCTTTGTCAAAACTCCAGTGGCCATACTTGCTTGGATCTATTCTGGACTCCATTCTGTTACATTGATCTATGTGTCTATCCATCTACCAATACCACACTATACAGATTTTTTAGCTATACGATGAGTCTTAAAATCAGGTAATGCGATTCCTTCAACTTCATTATTCTTTTTCACAATTTTCTTATGTATTCTACATCCTCTGCTCTTCCATATAAGTTTTAAAATAAGCTTGTTTATATCTATTAAAAACCCTATTGGAATTTTATGATTCTACTAAACCTATAGATCAATTTGGGAAAAATAAACATCTTTGATATTTTCAGTCTTCCAACCCTATGAATACAATATGCCACTTCATTTATTTCAGATGCATTACTTTTTTCACCATTTGGTATTTTTCAGCATATATATCATGTACATGATTTGTTAGACATATACCTAAATGTTTCAGTTTGAGGTTATTAAGTATGATATTGTATTTTAAATTTTAATTTCTTTCACTAAAATTTGATTTATTCATTGTTAATATATAAAACTATGATTTATTTTTATGTGATAATTCTGTATCTGTGACAATGCTAAATTTCCTAGTCAACTCTAGAAGTTTATATATATTTTTGGTATTAGGTCTATACCACAACTTTGTGAATAGGGACTTGTAATAATGCTTTTCTCTTTTTTAAAATATATTTTATTTATTTTTTACAGAGAGGAAGGGAGAGGAATAGAGAGTTAGAAACATCAATGAGAGAGAAACATCCATCAGTGCCTCCTGCACACCTCCTACTGGGGATGTGCCCGCAACCAAGGTACATGCCCTTGACCAGAATTGAACCTGGGACCCCTTGGTCCGCAGGCTGACGCTCTATCCACTGAGCCAAACCGGTTAGGGCTGTTTCTCTCTTTTTTACACACTGTTCACAGCTTTAAAATTTTTTCTTTCTTCTTTAATTCTAAGGTCCTAAATAAAGTAATAACATTAGATAAGGCTTTGCACCTCTAACATTCTATTCCTAAATTGGAAAATCTGACTCTTTCTGTTCTTTCATTTTGGCCTGATTGTGATATCAAAGGTTATACTGATGCCATCTGCACATCTCTGCAGAAAAGTATTTTTGAAGCATTAAAGTTAGGAGATAAGAACCTCATAATAAAAATAGACACAGCAGCAATTCTTTCTCTCTTGTGAAAAGTGTAAGTTTCTTTTCAAATATAAAAATGTGCTTGTTATTTAACCATTAGATAATATACAAGACTTTCTTCCAATTTCTTCTTTCCCAAGATGTTCTACACCCAACAGCAGAAATCATATTTCCTCTCAGATGTTCTCATTATCTTCTTTGCAGAGAAAATTTATATTAATCGTTGTTCCTTCCATACATCTAAAATTTCTACCATTTACCCACCCAAACTTCCTTATCATAAGCCAGCTTGTACTTGCTAGACAATTAAGTATTGCACATGGGAAATGTGGTTTAAATGTATTGCATTGTTTATGTTTGAGTTTTTTGTTGGGAGTTATTTACCCTTTGGAGGGCATTAGAATCCTAGAAGGTAAATTTGGGTATGTTGGTCCAAAAGCTATTCATTGATCACTGCTATTCCTTTCTTAAGAATTATTGATAACATTTTCTGTGTTTGGGGTTACATGTTATACAAGGTTAGTAAGAGCATTTTTAACCTAATAAGCATGGTTGTTGAAGACTTTCTTTCCCCAACTGGATTAGTGCCATGTTTTAAAATCCCACAATGGAGATCTATTCATTGTCTCTTCTGTGTTTTTGCTGAGCTATTCTTGGGAACTTCCTGGTGCCAGGATGGGATGAGCATTGGTTTTCAAAATCCCCATGCAGAAGAGAAAGTTGACACTCTCAATCTCTGATGTCTACCTAAACCAGATTAACTGAAAGGTACTAAACAACTATGTTTAGTATTTTAAAAATAACTAAATTTGATGCAATACTAATTTTAAGACACTTTTGCCAATAAAATCTTAGTGTTGTTGTTTTTTTAAATCCTCTCCTGAGGATAAGTTTTTATTGACTTTTAGAGAAAGGGGGGAAGGGAAAGAGAGAGAGGAAGTCGGGGAGAGAGAAAGAGAAAGAAACACTGATATGAGAGAGAAACATTGATTGGTTGCCTCCCATACATGCCCCAGACAGGGATCAAACCTGCATCCCAGGTATGTGCCCTGATCGGGAATCAAACCCACTACCTTCTGGTGCACAGGACGATGCTCCAACCAACTGAGCCACCCGGCCAGGGCAAAATCTTATTGTTTTAATTCAGGTAGCTCAATTAGCTCAGGTGCCTCTCAGATAAATTCAATGTCAGCAATAAACTCGACTGGGTAGAATTTATTTTAATAAGATTTTAAAAGAAGAATTGCTCTGTAGACAAAATTATGTTGATATACATGGTGTCCCCCCAAAAGTATACATACTTTAACATCAGATAGCTCAATTTTTAAAATAAAATGTATTTTAATAAACACTGCCTTTATAATTATTCAAAGTGTGTATACACATTTTTGGGACACCCTATATATTTGCATAATATCAAAGTACAACTTTTTTGGGAACAGATATTTTATTCAGAAGGTAAAACAAAGTTAATGAAATAAAATTTACTCCATTAAATTTAAACTAAAAATCATGCTATAGACCACTTTTTGGCTGATTTTCATTTATACCAGTTGTTATACTTTTAAAATGAGCATTGTCATTGTTACTTGCCTCCCTTTAACTTTAGTATCCTGAGATAAAGCCCTGGTCGCCTTGCCATAGTTCCAGCTTTACATAAAAATCAAACTTTGTTAACCAAAACTCAAGTAACTAATACCCTTAGGTTACCAAATATCTTATCTCTCCTCCACCAGAAAAGAAGAGATCAGGGTTTTAATTTCTAAAAGACAAAAAGGAGAAATTAATTCAGAGTAGCCAACCTGGGGTCAGCATACATTCACCCCAATTTTCTAAATCTATTGCTTCTATGTATAATGTTCTGAATAATGAGGATGGATCTTCAATCAAGATGCTAGCCTGGAAACCTTCCTTAATTATAAAGTCAGGCAATTTGCCTGGTGTATTCCATGGGAGATAAAGAAGGAGGAGAGTGTGCTATTCACAAATTAAAATAAAATCGGTAGTAGAGATGGCATGTATATGGAAATAGGCTCTATATGGAAATCTCTGTACCTTTTGCTTTATTTTGCTGTGCACTGAAAACTGCTCTAAAAATAAAGCCTATTTAAAAGTAAATAAATGGCACGTCCTGCTAATCTTCACCTACCGTGAAAATTCAAATAACCAGGAATAAAACTTCCCTAATTGTGCACCAGTTAAACATGGCTTTGCTTTTTTCCTCTGCATTTCAAGTCAAAATGATAAATGAACACCCCTCTATGCTTTAGCTGCTAGTCCTACATCAACGGAGGCTGATAGAGGATTCTACTAAAAGCTCATGAAGCTGTACAGCTTTTGGCAGTGACAGATACATTCAGCTGACAGCAATAGAGACTCATCAACAGTTGGATATTGAGTTTCATTCAGCCGACACTCTTATGAGGAATAGCATCTAAAATACTTTTTCAGGCACTTATGTTTCTCTGACAATAAAGAAAGAGTATTCTAAGTATGTTTTGGCTACCTCATTAGCAGGTACAGAAAACCCTCCTGTTTTCCAAATTTAGGAGTCAGTTTCAAAAGCCTCGGTTCTGATATTCTCTTCCTGCCCCAATAACTAATTATGCCTTCTGTTTCTTGACAATCCTTCTGCAATAGCCTGGGAAGATCCTCCTAATTAAAAAGGATATTAATGTCAATCAAGGCTTTCAGATTGGTCACATTTGAAAAAGCAAAAGACATGGAAAAAGAGGGAGCTTTAGTAAAAACATAGAGAATGATAAGAAACCAAATATCCTATTTAAGGAGACCTATAGGCTAATCTGTGGGTATGAAAGTAGGGTAGCCAGTATTACTACAGCTGAGAAAGCCTAGGATATGAAATGGTCCGAATTTTCCTCATATGAAATAGTCTAACGGACAAAATATTTGCCATATCATTAGTTGTAAGGATGATAGTCAGGAGGCTGATTTTGATCAAAATGACATTCTAATCCAAGAACCAGGCTAATTTCTATGGCAGCAATGCTATAAAGAGTTAAGACTGTTTCAAAGATATAGGCTCCTAAAAAGAATATGCTAAGTGATAGAAGAACCAAACATAACTTTGAGGAAAACTAGAAATAATTTTAAAGTCCTCTCCTTATTCAAAAAACGCATGAATGTGTAGTGCAATAAAAAGAAAGGTATATGACCCGGCTGGCTCTGTGGTTGTCGATCTATGAACCTGGAGGTCACAGTTCGATTCCTGGTCAGGGCACTTGCCCAGGTTGCAGGCTCAATCCAGGAGGCAGCTGATCAATGATTCTCTCTCATCCGTAATGTTTCTATCTCTCTCTCCCTCTCCCTTCCTCTCTGAAATCAATAAATATATGTTTACAAAAATGAAAGGCCTCTGTACATTTGCAGGCAGTCTAAAGGAACAGCGCCAAGCAGAGGTCACAGGCCAGATGCTTCTCCACTCATTAATCTGACCACAAACAGGTTTTAGCAATTGACTCCTGCGTGTGTTTCCCATAACCCTTCAAACACATTTTCAAGTGCTGTACCTATATCGCAGTTCCACAGTCGTTGAGGAGAAAATGTGCCTGGCATTCTGAGGAACTGGCAGCGCCAATGCTTTTCAAAAGGGACTAACTCCCTGGCGCCTCTCCTACGCTTATTAAAGCGCTGTATTTGCCTTCCAAGTGTCACTTTTTAACCAGAACATCCTTTGAATGTTACCCTACCTCTGTGACAGCTCCCATGTTTTAAGACAGCCAGAATTTTAATGTTTTACATATAACAAGGGAATAAATGGCCCCTCCATGAATCATTTTCATTTTTGCAGGATAAATGTATTAAGCAGAGAGCTTCATTAGACTGGCTGCCATTGTTTTAGAGGTGAGAAAAAGAAAACATATTCGAGGTGATATGCCGAACTGCCACTGAACTGCCACAATAGCACTCATTAACTTCAGGCGAGGGGGTCCTAGGTTTTAAAATTCTTTTCAATAAATTAGGGGGGAGGGGATACGTTCTAAGTGAATTGTTGTCAAGAAGCAGAGTTATGTTACAAGCACGTGGTAAAAAATACAAAATGAACTGAGAAGGAATTCTCAGCCAAACAAATGAAATATTGAGTCAATCCTGTTAGAATGCCTGTCTGGAGAAAAAGGTAGCAAATACATTAAAGAGATTCCATATGGTGTAGACAGAAAATGCGCACATACCTAGATAACTAGATTTGCCGTTGTGGACTGCATTTGACCTACAGGGTAATGATGCACGGAGTACTGAGGTTCTTTATAAAGGAGACTTTCTATATACCTATGATATTAACAATAAGCAGTGAGGTTGAATTTCTCTTTTACATTAGGGAACAAGATAATATAATTTGTTCACAGAATTGCCCTCTGTTCTCATTCTAAAAAAGACACTGAAGGTCTCTTGCTATCATTTTAGGGGAAAACAAAATACAGCCCCTGCACTGGGGAAACATGTGTTCTTTTACCACTTGTTTTAACTGTGAAATATAGTTTCTCAGCGTGAGACTGGAGGAAGTGCCTTTTGTCACTCTCATCCATTTCCATTTTCCCTATCATCATGCTGTCAAATAAATTAATATGAGATATTGATGTCTAGTAAAGCTAAAAATGTTACTTCTCTCAAAGATGTCTGTTCTTTAACTGGAAATCAAAGAAATAAGCAAAAATGAATTAAACTATAACCCTGGCATCTGTGTTGATTCTGGGGATGCAGGTATACCCTTAGACAAGAGATTTCTTAGCACCCATAAAGCCACAATATCACACTACTGTCTCCATCTCTGAGCATGACCAATGTTCACATATTGACTAGTTCCACTTTTCTTTTGACTACAAATGTTATGCTTCTGATAATGCATATGAGGTGAGCTGTACCTCGGGTGTAGGTACTGAATCACTCCCTGCACCTATAAGAGGCGAAAATGAAGCATCTTAATAGTCTTACATGATCTATTCCATAAAAACTTTGGATGTCAAAACTGGAAGGAATCTTGAGCTAATCTGGTTGAAGCAACACATGTCTTACAGATGGATAAATTGAGGCTTAGGGAGGGTCTGTGAAAGACCACTCTGTTAATTAGTAGTAAAATCAGGACTGGATCTCATATCTTCTGATAGTCTGGTAAGATACCCCACATAACCCGATAGTTTCCCAGATGCTCTCTCAATGTTGGGGATGATTACCTGAAAATGGTCTGTAATATGAAAATCTACTTATAGTCTTTCTCTTGAAGATGAAAGAGTGAATATTTCAAGACCAAAGACAACCACATTTTTCCTTATGGTTTTCTCTGTCCACTATATTTTCATATTCTAGAGTTATTGAGTTAAACACACCTTGATATTTAGCATTAAACTAAGTATTTCCCATTTACCTATTGATTCACATTTTCTTAATGATGTGCTTCTCTAAGAGTAGGAATCACACCTGGTCAGCATGGCTCAGTGATTGAGCATCAACCTATGAACCAGGTACAGTGGTCGGCAAACTGCGGCTCATGAGCCACATGTGGCTCTTTGGCCCCTTGAGTGTGGCCAAAGTTTCAATCGCCCTGTGCGCGCCCACACATGGTATTTTGTGGAAGAGCCACACTCAAGGGGCCACAGTTTGCCAACCACTGAACCAGGAGGTCAAGGTTCAATTCCTGGTCAGGGCACATGCCTGGGTTGTGGGCTTGATCCCCAGTGTGGGGCATGAAGGAGGAAGCCAATCAATGATTCTCTCTCATCATTGATGTTTATATCTCTCTCCCCCACTTCCTTCTTCTCTGAAATCAATAAAATATATATATTTTAAAAAGTGTAGGAATCACATCATCAAACTTTTTGTATTCTTCCCTATACACAACACTTGCCATGGAGTCAGTGCTCTATTTCTAGTTCTAGAATGAAAAGATTTATTACTTCTCACCAAGATAATAGCTATTTAGTGTTGTTGTTTTTGAAGGAGTTCAGAGATAGACACTCTTGGATAGCAAGGCACAAATTCACCAGCTGTGTGATCTTGCAAAAATTACTTGACAAGAATGACACTCAGTTTCTCACCTATAATACTGAGAAAAAATAGCAATGGTTCTAATCACCTCACAAGCTTGTTTTGAAATGAGATAACTTTGGGGAAATATTCAGCACATTTCCTGATTTACACAACTAACATAAGCAATACATGTTCACCCCCCCTCCCTTTCTCTCTTTCTGTTTTTTAATTAGAAACAAATAATTACAGAAATGACCTGGAAAAACCCTAACAGAAAAAAAGAAAAATGTATGCCATAGAATCACACTAATCACATTAGTTCATTTAAATTTGTTATTTATAAAATAAAGACAATATTAACCTCACAAAACTAATAGGAAGAGTAACTGAAAATAATGTAAGTAAAGCAATTACTACAGTTCCTAGTTCAGAATAGATTCTCAACATGTGGTATTTATTGTTGGAATATTTTATACAACCAAAGTTCTCATTACTATGAACACAATTTTTAATATATTCATCAGTTCTAAAGTTATAAAGAAGTAATATAACTATACTTATGATATATTCATTTATTTATAGGCAGCTTTCAGATTTATTCTCAGTTTATATCAGTGTATCTGTGGACTGCTTTTTAAAATTTTATTTTATATTGCTTTTAGGTGTACACCTTAGTGGTTAGATGATCATATACTGTATATAGTGTTCCCCTCAATATTTCCAGTACCCCAGCTGCAATATTACTGATTATATTCTCTATGCTTTACTTACAAAATTTATGACTATTTTGTAACTACCAATTCATACCTCTTACACCCCTCAACTTTTTCACCCAGTCCACCAATCCCATTCCCATCTGGCAACCACCAGTTCACTCTCTGTCGATAAGTTTGTTTCAATTTTGTCTGTTGATGTATTTTGTAATTTAGATGGCACATATAAGTAAAATCGTATAGTATTTGTTTTTCTCTGACTGACATTTCAGTGAGCATAATACCATCTAGTTTGATACATGCTATCATAAATGGCAACTGGGTTGCTTCCATATCTTTGCTATTATAAATAACGATGCAATGAACATAGGGGTGCATATATTGTTTGAATTTGTGTTTTGGTTTTCTTTGGATAAATCCCCAGAAATGAAACAGCTGGGTCACAAGTCAGTTCCATTTTTTATTTTTTGAGGAACCTCCATACTCTTTTCCATGGTGGCTGCACCAATCTGCATTCCCACCAGCACTTGTTGTTTGCTGATTTACTGATGACAGCCATTTTCTCTACACCTCACCAGCACTTGTTGTTTGCTGATTTACTGATGATAGCCATTCTGACAATGTGAGGTGATCATATCAATAAATGAAGAAAATCATTAGATAAAATCCAGCACTTATTTATGATTAAAACTATCAGCAAAGTTGGAAGAGGGAATATTTCTCAACATAATGAAAGCCATATTTGACAAACTGTTAGTATTATACTCAATGGGGAAAAACTAAAATGTTTCTCTTAAAATTGGGATCAAGAGAGGGATGTCCATTTTTACTACTTTTATTCAACATAGTATTGGAAGTCCTAGACACAGCAATCAGATAAGAAGAAGGAATAAAAGGCATCCAACTTGGAAAGAAACAAGTAGAATTATCATTATTTGCAGATGACATGATGCTGTATGTAGAGAACCCTAAAGATTCCACACAAAAAACTACTAGAACTGATACATAAATTCAGTAAAGTAGAATACAAAATTAAGATTCAGAAATAGGTTGCATTTTTATACAGCAACTAGAGGCCAGGTGCATGAATTCATGTATGTGTGGGGGTCCCTCTGGGTGGCCTGCAGGGATCGAGCCAAAACCCGCAGTCCAACGCCGCCTGCAGCTCCTACCTAACGCTCCCACTTATCCCAGCCCTACTGTGCCTGCTGTGGGCTTGCGCCCAATCAGTTCCTATCGAGAGAAGCTTTCATTGCAGCAGCAGCGCTCGCCAGCCATGAGCCCTGCATCTGGCACCCTGACAAGAGGAGTGGCCTGCGGGATCGGGCTGAAACTGGCTCTCTGAAATTCCCCAAGGGGTCCAGGATTGTGAGAGGGCACAGGTCAGGCTGTGGGGCCCCACCGGTGCACTATCGGGCTGGGGAGGGACCATGGGAGGCCTCCAGGGCATGCTCGGCCCATCTTACTCAGTCCTGATGGCTGGACTCCAGCAGCAAGCTAACCTAACAGTCAGAGCATCTGACCCCTGGTGGCCAGTGCACATCATAGTGAGCAATTGAGCAGCCTTAGCATACATTAGCATATTACGCTTTGATTGGTTGTTCAGTTGTTCTGCAGTTTGAACTATTTGCATATTACCCTTTTATTATATAGGATAATGAACTATCAGAAAGGGAAATTATGAAAACAACCCTAACTTGTATGCATATAGGTATAACCCATGGACACAGACAATAAGGTGGTGAATGCCTGGGGTGGGGTTGGGGGCAGGCTATACGGATTCAAAGGGGAGGAGGATAGGGGACATATGTAATACTTTCAATAATAAAAAAACAAACAAACAAAAAAGCCCGAAAACAGCCTCATTTACAATTGCATCAAAAAATAAATAAAATACCTAGGAATAAATTTAACAAAGGATGTAAGAGACCTCTACTTGGAAATTATAAAGCACTGAAGAAAGAAATCGAAGAAGACACAAATAACTGAAAGCATCTACCATGTTCATGGGTAGGAAGAATTAACATCATTAAAATATTTATACTGCCCAAAGCAATCTATAGATTCATTACAATTCCTATGGAAATATAAATGGCATATTACACAGAACTGGACTGCTTTTCAGTAGAGACAGAGGCCACTGCTAAATGTTCTGCTGACTGAGAAGGTGGTTTGCAATGCTGGGGTCACAGTGAAGAAAAAAAAGAAACATTAGATATGAGAAAACTATCTTCCCAAGAATCCACAAAAGCAGAAAGAATCATATAATAATGTCCACATTAGCCAGTTTGACAATTATAAAAAAATTTTGCCCCCGGGTGGTGTGGCTCAGTGGTTGAACCAAGAGGTCACCAGTTCGATACTTGGTCAGGGCACATGCCCCAGGTTGTGGGTTCGATCCTAAGAAGGAGGCATGCAGGAGACAGCCAGTCCATGATGATTCTATCTCATTGATGTTTCTATCTCTCTTTCCCTCTTCCTTCCTTCCTCTCTAAAATCAGTAAAAGTTAAAAAAAAAAAGTGGCTGGATCCAAGATGGCGGCTGACAGGATGGCAGTCAGTATAATAGTGTGTGAGTGAGAGAGTGAAAGGAGAGTATGTGGATGTGTGAGGAGGATTTGTATTTGTGAGGGACAGATATATTCCACAGGACTGTCAGGGACTGGCGGACAAGGCTCCCCTGGCCGGGCAGCCTCTACTACCACTGAAATCTCTCCCAGAACAGTCGGCTCTGTCACAGAGACTGCACCATCTTGAAGGGGAGAGTGGCTGTGATTGGAAGTCCAGCCTTACCTTCAACCAGGGAGACCTCTATACCTACTGGGACCCTACAGCAACAATACCCAGGGACCAGCTGCCTCAGCTGCAAACCCATGAACACTGAGACTCCAGCCTCCCCAGCCATGGGTGCCTAAAAAGTTTTTCCAGGGGGAGACAAGGTGGTGGCCAAATATGTGAACAGGTCCTGTGCCTTCTCACAGAACAGATAGAAGAAACAGCTGAATCAAATAATATCCACCCAGAATTGGTGAATTAAACACAGCTGGTGAGGCAATCCATGGACAGAAAGGTCAGAGATCGCCTGGAGAAGAGGTGGGATCTGGGATCCAGGCTGGAGGGAGAAATGCACACAGCTGGGACTAGAATCCCAGAGGGAGACTGTGCTGCACCAAATCCACGGCCCTTGAGGTCAGTATAGCCCTCGAATGTGGAAGAGGTCCACAGGGCTGCTGGCAGTGGCGGACTCTAGATCTAAGCCCACAGCCATGGGAAACTGTGCCCAGAAAGGCAGCCAGAAGTTCTATACCAGCTGCACAGTTCTGGGGGCAGAAAGATATGAGGCAGCATGGTTACTTTATCTTTTTTACTTCCTTGCTTTTGCTTGCTAAGCCCAGTACATAGGATCTTCCAATTAAAAACACTCACTGAGACTGCAGGGGAAGGTGGTTTTTGTGGAAACTGGGGAGAAGAATAGGGAGAAATGAGCAGGAAACCAGCTCTGGGACAGTCCGTCCCTCCAACCCAGTCTTGAGTGCAGCAGGGAAAAAAAGAGTCTAAATACCCCCAGGGAGCTGTGGGGGACGGGGTTGAGGGGCCATTTGGTCCTGGAAACTAATACAGAAACACCGTCACCCAGGAGCTATGTCAGAAATAGATCTTGTGTAAATACAACTGAAGGCAGGCAGAGAAACAAAGTGAGCAGAGTGATTCCGCCTGCTTGAAACCAAGGTTGTGGCTTATGACACAGAGGAGCGGTGGATCGCTGGGAACTTCAACACTGTGCTGACTACCTGACAGGAAACAGACAAGCTAGGCAGAACAGTAGAGATGGGTTTTAAACCAGCCTCCATGGGTCACTGAAGCTCTGCTGAAGCTTCAACTTCACTACTTCACTTTTTTATTTTTTATCTTTTACTTAAGAAACTAATTTTTTTTCTCACTTTATTTTACTTTATTATTATTATACTTTTATTTTTAATTATTATTATAACTACTAGTGGCCCGGTGCACAAAATTCATGCAGGGTGGGGAGTCCCTCAGCCTGGCCTGCACCCTCTCCAATCTGGGACCCCTCAAAGGATGTCCTACTGCTGGTTTACAGGGATTAGGCTTAAACCGGCAGTTGGACATCCCTCTCACAATCCGGGACTGCTGGCTCCTAACCACTCACCTGCCTGCCTGCCTGATTCCCCTAACCACTCTTCCTACCAGCCTGCTCGCCCCCAACTACCCACCGTGCCAGTGTGCTCACCCTCAACTGCCCCCGCCCCCCGATGGACTGCTTGCCCCCAACTGCCCTGCCTGCTGACCTGCTCACCCCTACCTTACCTCCTCACTGGCTTGCTCGCCCCTAACTGCCTCCCTGCTGACCTGCTCACTCCAAATTGCCCCCCCACTGTTCTGATCATCTCCAACTGACCCCCACTGATGGCCTGCTCACCCCCAACTGGCCTCCCTGCTGCTCTGCTTACCCACAACAGCCCCACCCCCATTAGCCTGATCATCCACAACTGCCATCCCATCCTGGCCTGATCACCCACAACTGCCCTCCCCTCTTGGGCTCTAACCGGCTCTACCTCGGCCCCACCACCATGGCTTTGTCTGGAAGAACATCTGGAAGGTCTCCTGGAAGGTCTTCCAGTCTAATTAGCATATTACCCTTTTATTAGTAGAGAGGCCTGGTGCACGGGTGGGGGCCGGCTGGTTTGCCCTGAAGGGTGTCCCGGATCAGGGTGGGGGTCCCGCTGGGGTGCCTGGCCAGCCTGGGTGAGGGGCTGATGGCTGTTTTCAGGCTGGCCATGCCCCCCAGCAACCCAAGCTCCCAGCCTCTCCTTTTTTTTCTTTTTTTTTCTTTTAAAGCTCCTCCTTGAGCAGAGGCCAGGGTGGGCTGGAAGCAGGTATCTGGAATTTATTTATCTTCTATAATTGAAACTTTGTAGCCTTGAGCAGAGCCCAGGGCCGGCCAGGGCAGGCGGGAAGCTTGGCTTCCTCCATCTCGGGGGGCAACCCAAGCCTCCTGCTCACTCGAGCTCCATGGCTGCTGACATCTTAGTTGGGTTAATTTGCATATTGCTCCTGATTGGCTGGTGGATGTAGCGGAGTGGTGGAGTGATGGTTAATTTGCATGTTTCTCTTTTATTAGTGTAGATTATTTTACAATTTTAAAGTTTTATTTACTTTATTTTCTTTTTTTTAAATTAGTGTTCTACATTCCATTTTTATTTTAGCATTATTTCACTCTGTCAATTTTTCTTTCATACCAACACTTTCCTCCTCATTTTTCCCATTTTGCGTCCTGTTTCTCGTACCCTGTTCCTGCTTTAGTTTTTCTCTACCTTTTCTTTTTACTTCCTGTAAAAAATTGATCTTACTCATATATCTAATTTCCTCTCTCCTGCTCCAAGTCCATGCACACTCTATTCTTTTTTACTAGCCAATTTTTCCCTTTTTTTACTTTCTGTCTTGTTGTTGTTTGTTTTTATTTTATTTTATTTTATTTTTTATGGTTCTGTTTTTCCTCTCCTTGTTTGTGCTCTTCTTCTACTAATGGCTTAATTAGTTTCAATCACCAGCCCAGGCCTATCTACTCTCTATTCTCCTTTTCCAAAAATAGATAAATGCATAGTTAGATAAAGAAAGGGGAATTTATTTTTTATGTTTAATATATATATATAAATTTTCTCTTATATATATATATACTAGAGGCCTGATGCATGAAACAGTCCTGGCTGCCAGGGGTCCTTGCAGCCGCAGCTGCCTCCCAGCCCTGTACATATACTTTTGAAATTTTTTTAGTATTTCTTACTTTTTTTCTTATACACTCATTCTCTTTCTACCTCCTCTATACAGAATCATGGCCATTTCCCCATTCATTCAATTCCTTGACTTTCCTTTCTGGACATAAGCTCTGCCTCTTCAGATTAAGATTCCCTCCTTCTTTTCTGGGTGTTTGTTGTTTGCATTTTTTGGATTAGTTGTTGGTTTTTTTGAGTTTTCTTCCCATATACATATATTTTCCCTCTTCTTTTTTCTTCTTTTTCTTTTCTTTCTTACCTTTTTCCCTTTTCTCAATATCATTTTTGTACTCTTTTCTCTCCCCTAATTCTCTTTTCTCTGGTGGTGACCTTTATTTGGGGTTATTGGTATCATGAATACATTTGTGTTTGGTGCCCTCTGTGTTATGTCTTGCTGTGTTGTATTTTGTGCCTTAAGTCAATGTGATAGAGAGTGATCTACATAACCAGACATCCTGAGAGTAGCAAAAGGGGAGACAAAGAAACAGCCCCCATACAAAAGAAAAGGAGGAATCACCAGAAAAGTACATAAAAAAATGGAGGTAAGCAATTGGCCAGGGAAAAAATTCAGAGCAATGGTAATAAGGACGCTGAAAAGGATGGAAGACAAATTCAACAACATGTGTAAGAACCAAGGGGAAATGAAGAAGAACCAAGAAGAAATGAAGAATGACATTGCTGCAATAAAGAACACAATAGAAAACATCAACAGTAGACTAGAAGAAGCGGAGGACCGCATCAGTGAGCTAGAAGACAAAGTAGGAAAAAATACCCAAGCAGAGTAGCATCTGGGGAAAAATCAAAAAACTTAAAAAACAGGAGAAGAGCCTAAGGGAACTTTGGGACAACATCAAATGAAACAACATCTGCATAATAGGGGTGCCAGAAGGAGAGGAAACTGAGCAAGGAATAGAACACCTGTTTGAAGAAATAATGACAGAAAACTCCCCTGATATAGTGAAGAAAAAACTCACACAAGTCCAAGAAGCTCACAGAGTGCCAAACAAGATGAACCCAAAAAGACTGACACCAAGACACATTATAATTAAATTGGTGAACACCAATGACAAAGTAAAAAACTTAAAGGCTGCCAGAGAGAGACAGAAAGTTACCTACAAGGAATCTCCCATCAGACAATCAACTGATTTCTCAACAGAAACACATCAAGCCAGAGGGGAATGGAATGAAATTCACAAAGTCATGCAAAGCAAGGGTCTGAATCCAAGAATACTGTACCCAGCAAGGCTATCAATCAAAACCAAAGGGGAAATCAGGAGCTGCACAGACAAAAAATGACTAAGGGGGTGTATTACCACCAAACCAGCAATGCAAGAAATGCTAAAGAGACTGCTGTAAAAAGAAGAAATAGGAAGGGTAAAAGGAACACAGGCATAAAAAATAAAAATGGTGACAAACAAGTACCAGTCAATAATAACTTTAAATGTAAATGGATTAAATGCCCCAACCAAAAGACATAGGGTAGCTGAATGGATTAGAAAACATGACCCATTTATCTGCTGTCAACAGGAGACCCAACTTGGAACAAAGGACTCACAAAGACTGATAGTGAAAGGACGGAAAAAAAATTTTTAGGCAAATGGAAATGAAAAAAATTTTGGGGTAGTAATACTTATATAGGACAAATTAGGCCTCAAAGTAAAGGCCATAACAACAAATAAGGAAGGCCACAACATAATACTAAAGGGAGCAATTCAACAAGAGGATATAACTCTGGTAAACATATATGCACCTAATACAGGAGCACTCAAATACATAAAAAAAAAAAACAACTTCTGGAAGATATCAAGGGAGAGATTGATAGCAACACAGTCATAGTAGGGGATGTTAATACCCCATTGACAACACTGGATAAATCCTCTAAACAAAAAATCAGCAAAGAAACATCAATCCTAAATGACTCACTAGATCAGATGGTATTAATTGACATCTTCAGAATATTTCATCCCAAAGCCACGGAATATACTTTATTCTCAAGTGCACATGGGTCATTTTTAAAGATAGACCACATATTAGTACACAGGCAAAGTCTCTTCAAATTCTAGAAGATAGAAATCATATCAAGTATCTTCTCAGATCACAGTGGCATAAAATTAGAAAACAACTACAATAAAAACAATGAAAAAAATCAAACCCTTGAAGGCTAAATAGCATGCTATTAAACAATGATTGGGTTACCAAATAGATCAAAGAAGAAATAATAAGTATCATGGTAACAGACGACAGTGAAAAAACAACAATCTAAAATCTATAGTACAAAGTGAAAGCAGTCTTGAGAGGGAAGTACATAGCTCTAAAGCAGTGGTTCTCAACCTTCCTAATGCCACGACCCCTTAATACAGTTCCTCATGTTGTGGTGACCCCAACCATAAAATTATTTTCGTTGCTACTTCATAACTGTAATTTTGCTACTGTTATGAATCATAATGTAAATATCTGATATGCAGGATGTGTTTTCATTGTTACAAATTGAACATAATTAAAACAGTGATTAATCACAAAACCAATATGTAATTATATATTGTGAAATATTGATTTCTAATTACAAATAAATGAAGTTTTGTCTTGAAGCATTGTGTAGCATGGGTAACAGTCTTAATATAACAACAGTAAACTACATTGATACATTTTGCGACAGTATGCGTAAAAAGCCAACGTCAGTGCGAAGGTTGAGATTGCTTCTTTCTCACCAGATCAGAAATTCTTGGGGCAGTCTTTGCAAGAGCACAATGAAGATCATCCTCCACAACAAGTCTACTTCTGTATTTAGACTTGATAACCAACAAGCTGGAAAACCCTGTTTCACAAAGATATGTTGTTGGAAATGGAAGAAGAAGGCGCAACACAGTCTCAGGCAGAACAGGATATGACTGCAAACACTTGATCCAGAATTTTGTAACTGGCATTGTAGAGAAATCAGTTCTCGTTGCATCGTTAATAAGTTCAATGAACTCCTCTTGTGCTTTCTCAGGAACATCTTCAACTTTGTGAATGGGCTTCTGGAAAGTGCAAATGGGGTGTCAAGTAGATTTGGAAAGTATGATGAAATTTCATCTGCAAGCATGTGCAAGTGTTCTTTCACAGAAATTATCATCGTAATCCTTTTGTCTGGTTCAATGTCATGTTCTTCAAAGAAAGCAGATAAGGTAAGCAACATGTAAATTTTATTTTAATCCAATTTTTTTTTTTTGCCAAAGCTGAATTTTCATTTGGAATGATCGGATCTTTTCAGACAAATTGAGGCATGTTGCATTTGGTCCTTGCAGTGATAAATTTAACTCATTCAAGATGGCAAAGATGTCAACCAAGTAAGCTATTTTCTGCAGTTCACTTTTATCGACAAAAAGTGCTTTGAACTGCGGTCTTGCTTTCTGATTAAAAAACGTTTTGAGTTCATCACGAAGCTCAAAAACACGTTTTAAAATTTTTCCTCACAACAACCATCTCACTTCAGTGTGAAATAGCACAGCATTGTTCGGTGCATCCAACTCATTGCACAGTTGCAAAAACAGTCAACTGTTTAAAGTGCTTGCCTTTACAAAATTGACACCACTTATGACACTTTTCATTACTTCTTGTAACTCTTGTGGTAGCATCTTCATTGCTAATATTTGCCGATGATCATACAGTGAGTTCCAATGACTTTTGGTGACTCATTCAGTACCAAATGTTGAAATCCCGATCGACATCCTAGCATAGCTGGAGCACCATTTGTGCCAACACAACAAACCTTTTCCCAAGAGATCTTATGCTCTTTCAGAAATGAACCAACTGTGTCAAATACATCACGTGCAGTAGTTGTCGTTTCAAGAGGTTTGCAAAAAAGAAACTCATCTTTAAAGTCGCCATCATTAACATACCTCACGTAAACCAGTTTGCAACGTCTGTAGATTCATTAAGCTGGATACTAAATATTGGAAGTAGAGCAGATTTAATTTCCTGGATTGCCTGATCAAGAATATCCGCATACATGACATCTATTCTTCTGCAGACAGTGTCATTAGATAAGGAAATTGCACTCAATTTCCTAACAAATTCATCTCAGATCATAACTCGAACAATGTCTTTGGCCGCTGGCAATAGTAAATCCTCCACAATGGTGTGAGGTTTCATAGCTCTGGTGATTCTGAGTGCCACCAAATATGAAGCTTTAATGGCTGCTACGTTTTGTTTGTGGTACTTGCCACCAGAGTCAAGTCTGGCTTTCTTGAGTCCATCAGCTTTGCTTCTAAAATAGGTGGTATCCTTGCTGGCAAAGCTCAGATGCTTGCTATCAAAATGGCGTTTAAGTTTGTTCGGCTTCATAGATTCAGCTGATAGAACTTCACAACAAATAACACATTGTGGTTTCGCAATTCCTGCTGTAATTATTGAGGTAAAACCATACTGTAAAAAATCCTCACTATATTTTCTTTTCTTAACGTTCTTCTCTACACGATCCATTGTCATGGGGTGGTTTGCTAATGAAAATAATATATAACAATAGCTTTAATAATACAGAAGATGATACATGGCATAGTTCAGTCAATACAGTTCATTAAAGTTTCCTATGATTTACCATTCTCTGTGTTGTTGTTTTTTTACATACCTGTTACTATCACAAGGGGGCAGTATTCATATCAGCCACAGCTGAATACAAAAAGACCGATCAGCATCCAGATTAAGTTCCCATGGTACAGATATTTTTTTTTGCAATAGTTGATGATTTTACAGTACATGATTTTACATTTACCCAGTAATTGTAATTCAGGAAGTGTCGTCTTGCCTCCAATACTGCTGCTTTCAACACAGTAGCTGCTTTTAACAGAGTAGCTGCTTTCAACACAGCAGCTGCTTTCTACACAGTAGCTTCTCTCTACACATGTGTGACTGGTCCGCATAAGTACATTATGGTGCCAACCCTGTCACATACACCTGTATTTGTATGGGTTGTATGTGATGGGGTTGGTGCAATGATGTCATCACTCCGGGTACTCATATGTGGGCGTATCTGCATGTGGGCGGACCCGCCTGGAGATGGATAGAGGAGCAGTTTCTTGGTTCCTAAGATCATCTAACATATGTGTTTTCAGATGGTCTTAGGTGACCCCTGTGAAAGGGTCATTCGACCCCCAAAGGAGTGGTGATGCACAGGTTGAGAACCGCTGCTCTAAAGGCTTATCTCAAAAAAAAAAAAAAGAAAAAATAGTAATAAATTATCTAACCCTACAACTTAAGGTGTTAGAAAGAGAGCAACAAGAAAAGCCCAGCATGAGCAGAAGGAAGGATATAATAAAGATCAGAGTGGAAATAAATGACATAGAGACCAAAACAAAGCAAAACAAACAAACAAATAAACAAAACAATATAAAAGATCAACAAAACCAAGAGCTGGTTCTTTGAAAGGAAAAACAAGATTGATGAACATCTAGCCAGGCTCACCAAGAAGCAAAGAGAGAGGACCCAAATAAACAAAATCAGACATGAAAGAGGTGAAGTAACAACCAATCCCACAGAAATACAAAGGATTATGAAAAAATACTATGAGCAACTCTATTCCAACAAAATGGAAAACCTAGATGAAATGGAAATATTCTTAGAAAATACAAGCTCCGAAAAATCAATCAGGAAGAACAAAAAAATCTGAATAGGCTGATAACTACCAAAGAAATTGAAGCAGTGATCAAAAAGCTTCCAGCAAACAAAAGCCCTTGTCCAAATGGCTTTACAGGGGACTTTTATAGAACATTCAAAGAAGAATTAAAGCCTATCCTCCTCACAGTATCCCAAAATATTCAAGAGGAAGGCACACCCCCAAGCTCTTTCTATGAAGCCAGCATTACCCTATTTCCAAAACCAGATAAATACAGCATAGAAAAAAGAGAACTACAGGTCTATATCCTTGATGAATATAGATGCTAAAATCCTCAACAAAATTCTAGCAAATTGGATCCGGCATTACATTAGAAAGATCATATACCATGACCAAGTGGGATTTATTCCAGGGATGCAAGGATGGTACAGTATCTGCAAATCAATAACTGTGATACATCACATAAACAAACTGAGACAAAAAACACATAATCATATTAATCGATTCAGAAAGAGCATTTGACAAAATCCAACACACTTTCTTGATTAAAACTCTCAGCAAAGTGGGAATAGAGGGATTATACCTCAACATAATAAAAGTCGTATATGACAAACCTACAACCAACATCATACTCAATGGGTAAAAACTAAATCCATTTCCCCTTAGAACAGGAACAAGACAGGGATGCCCACTTTCACCACTCCTGTTCGATATAGTACTGGAAGTGCTAGCCACCACGATCAGACAAGAAGAAATTAAAGGCAGCCAAATTGGAAAGGAACTAAAACTGTCCTTATTTGCAGATGACATAATACTGAACTCACAGAAAGAGAAACTAAAAAAAAAAAATCCCATTTGCCATTACACAAAAAAAATAAAAAAATTAAGATACCTAGGAATAAAGTTAACTGAGGAGTAAAAGACCTGTACTCAGAAAACTACAGGACATTGAAAAAAGAAATAGAGAAAGACATAAATAAATGAAAGAACATATCATGTTCATGGATTGGAAGAATCAACATCACTCAAATGTCCATACTACCTTAAGCAATCCACAGATTCAATACAATCCCCATTAAAATACCAAAAACATATTTCAAAGAAATAGAACAAACTCTCCAAAAATGCATCTGGAATAAAAACAGACCCCAAATAGCCACAGCAATCCTGAGAAAGAACAACAAAGTTGGAGGGATTACAATACCAGATATCAAGCTGTATTACCAAGCCACTGTTCTCAAAACTGCCTGGTACTGGCACAAAGACAGACATATAGACCAATGGAACAGAACAGAGAACCCAGAAATAGACCCAAGCCATTATGCTCAATTAATATTTGACAAAGGAGGCAAGAGCATACAAGATAGTCAAGATAGTCTCTTCAATAAATGGTGCTGGGACATTTGGTCAGATACCTGCAAAAAAATGAAACTAGATCACCAACTTACACCATACACAAAAACTAAATTAAAATGGCTAAAGGCCTTAGATATAAGTCAGGAAACCATAAAAATCCTACAGGACTCCATAGGTAGCAAAATAGCAGACATATGTCGTAGCAATATTTTTATTGACACAGCTCCTAGCGCAATGGAGACTGAGAAGAAAATAAAAAATGGGACTACATCAAAATGAAAAGCTTCTGCACAGCAAAAGAAACCATCAACAAAACAACAAGAAAGCCCACTACAGAGGAGAACATATTTGCCAATGATATTTCAAATAAGGATAAGGGTTTAATCTCTAAAATTTACAGGGAACTCATACAAATTAACAAAAGGAAGATAAACAATCCAATAAAAAAATGGGAAAAGGACATAATAGACGCTTTTTGAAAGAGGACATACAGAAGGCCAAGAGACATATGAAAACATGCTCAAAGTCACTAATTATCCAAGAGATGCAAATCAAAACAACAATGAGATATCATCTCACACCTGTCAGAATGGCTATTGTCAACAAATCAACAAACAAGTGCTGGTGAGGATGTGGAGAAAAAGGAACTCTCTTGCACTGCTGGTGGGAATGCAGACTGGTACAGCCACTGTGGGAGACAGTATGGAGTTTCCTCAAAAACTTAAAAATGGAACTCCCATTTGACCCACTAATCCCACTTCTAGGAATATATCCCAAGAAACCAGAAACACCAATCAGAAAGGATATATGCACCCCTATGTTCATAGCAGCACAATTCACCATAGCTAAGATCTGGAAACAGCCTAAGTGCCCATCAGCAGATGAGTGGATTAAAAAACTGTGGTACATCTATACAATGGAATATTATCTATACTAATAAATGCCTAGGTGGCCCTCACGCGCGATATCATCACAAGATGGCCACCACAAAGATGGCCACCACAAAATGGCCACCACAATATGGCTGCAAGCACAGAGGAGGCTGGGCCCAGTGGCCACTCTGCATGGTGAGGCCTGGGGTTCCCATGGCTCTGTGCGGCACCATGGAGGCCGGTCCCGGCAGAGGAGGCGGGTTGTGGCAGGGGAGGGCAGTTGTGGGCGATCGAGCCAGCAGTTGGGGGTGATTGGGCTGGCAGAAGAAGGCAGTTGGGGGCGATCAGGCCAGCAGGGGAGCAGTTAGGGGGTGATCAGACTGGCAGGCAGAAGCAGTTAGAGGCAATCAGGCAGGCAGGCAGATGAGCGGTTAGGAGCCAGTGTTCCCGGATTGTGAGAGTGATGTCTGACTGCCGGGATCGGGCTTAAACCGGCAGTCAGACATCCCCCAACGGGTCCCAGACTGGAGACGTTGCAGGCCAGGCTGAAGGACACCCCACTGCCCCCGCCCATGCACAAATTTCATATACTGGGCCTCTAGTACTGCTATAAAAAAGAAGGAACTTTTACCATTTGCAACAGCATGGATGGAACTGGAGAGCATTATGCTAAGCAAAATAAACCAGTCGGAGAAAGATAAATGTCACATGATCTCAAAAATAGATCCAGAGAAAAATGTCAGGGGAGGTGGGGGTGGGGGGTTAGAGATCAACCAATGAACTTGTATGCATGCATATATTAGCATAACCAATGGAAAGAGACACTGGGGCATTGGGGGCTTGCCCTTGGGGGTGGGAATGGCTGGCGGGGGGGGGGGGGGCAGTGGTCAGTCGGGGAAAAAGGAGACATGTGTAAAACTTTAGACAATAAAAAAAAATCTTTCAAAAAATTGCCAATTCTGTTTTCTCTATCATATTCTAATTCTGTATGTGTCAGTGCAGGAACATTTTAAAGGTAATACCAGACATCATGTCATTTTACCTACAAATATTTCACTAGATATAGATGTTTTACTAACATGCGATTTATCACCCTCCCCCAAATTAATGCTAATTCCATATTATCAACTAATACTCAGTTTATATTTAAGTTGATTTGAGTTTCTCAAAAGTTTTGGTGACCACTATTAGTTACATTATTCAGTGAACACCAATAAATACTAAAAAATAATTGGACTGTACATGCTAAATGTGAATATATGATATTTTTAAAACAAAACAGAACAGAAAAACAAACTAAAAGCCATTTTACTTTTTTTTCTTAACCTTAGTCCTGTGTGTCATTGGTTGCTTTACTCTTCTGCTTCACTTTTCAGAAGGTAAATGCAATTTTTACAATGCAAGTCTTATAAGCTGTACAATTGAAATGGTTAATGTACTAGTAATAAAGACTATCAAGTTTATTTCTTTCTTCCAGAACTATCCTCTGGAGAAACTTTGCTCCAAGCTTTTATTCTTCAGCACAATCCAGAGCTTGCTCTTCCATGAAAATTTTAGCTTCAAGGTGAATTTAGCTGATAAACCCTAAAATGATGAGTATTTTTCACGGTTTAACACATTAGAACATCTTTTTTAACCATTCTTTATTGCTCTTTAGTTTCTACATGCTTGGTAATGACCTATTTGATATTATGAATCTGAGTCATGTAGTTTGCTGCAAAATAAGGTAATAGTAATTCTATTTGAAGGTAACTAAATATTAGGATATAACATCTGAATACACTGAGTGGCCAGATTATTATGACTGGCCAGATTATTATGACCACTCCATCAGTACAATAAAGTGAATTAGTTATGCAAATAATAATAATAATAATAATAATAAAACCTTGAGAGTATTTGCTTAGGAAGTTTTCAATATTCAGTATTTTTGGAAGTGTCAATGAAGTACTGATGGGGTGGTCATATTAATCTGGCTGGTCATAATAAGCTGGCCACACAGTGTATAATAATAGGTATTTAATTATTGTGATTGTTAAATAAATGTAAATATGCCTTTAACAAATATTTTTAAAGCATTTTACATGTTCCCTATTTTCTCATTTTAGGAGCAGATTCTTAGAAGTAAGCAAAGTCCATCCCTAGGAGAACAGTTATTCTTGGACCACTAGCATATGACTCAGTACAGAAATTCATTCTAGAATTCACATTTTAAAAATCCACACTAACATTTTATATTCCCTTAGTTTATACATCCTTTATTCAAAGTATATTACTCCATCAACCATATCTTTTAGGTTTACTCTCCTCATCCTGGTATCCAAAATTCTCAAAAAACATACCCAGAGGTAAAAATTCATTGAATCTAATAAAACTGAATTTCTTGGTCACTTGCTTAGATGGGTCCCTTTAAAGACCCTGACAAGGCTTTAACAATGTACTTCATATGTCAATGCATTTCTGAAAATTTTCCAAAATATTTAACTATATTCTATTAAGACCACCATCTCTTTCCACTCTGATTTTGCCTCATGTTAGATGGCATTGGAAGGATCATAGTCATAGGCCTTTTTAGAGTCTAACTAAAGAGAATATGACACATTTTCTGACATTGACAAAAATAACATAAAACTCATTTGCCGTTATAATGAGGACATAGATAAATGTTTTAATGAGTACCATCAAAGAGTGTCTAAGACTAGTCATTGCCCAAGAAAATTTGAAGGGTATGAAATTCTTACATATGAAAGAATTTGATAGTTTTATCAAATTTGACCACAATCCTAAAAATTTATTTATAATGACTTGTGTAACTGAAAGATCCTGTTTAAACCAGTAGTGATTACAAGAAATGTCCATCTATCATACTACAGGTACAAAACAATCATCTCTCTATTCTTTCCATAAACATTTATATTACAAAACCATTACCTTATGAAGAGTCAATCAACAAGTATGAGGCAAAACTTGTATAAAGAAAAGTACTGTGAAGGTGTTCAAGCCATGATTTAATAACAATGTTACTTTTCTAGATTTAAAAATATTTTTCACCTTTCTAAAATTTGAAGCTTGTTGAATTTTCTTTTTTCTTTCTGAATATATTCGTTCATGCCTGATATTGCATTAAACCATTACAGTATTTATCTTGAGAGAGAACCAAGATGGCAGCATAGGTAAACACCGGAGAATGCTGCCTCGCACAACCACTTCAAAAATACAACTAAAAGACGGAACAGACATCACCCAGAACCACAGGAAAGCTGGCTGAGGGAAAATTCTTCAACTAGAAGGAAAGAGTACAGCATACCGAGACTCAGAGGAGGCGCAGTGCGGAAAATACAAAGGTGTGAAGGTGCTTGCAGAGCGGGCTGGTGGCTGAGGGCGCGGTTGTAATTTTCAATCGGGAGGGAGGCTCAGGCCCTGAGATCCAGTTCTGGGCAAGTCTCTAGGGACCCAGACTCAAATGGGAGAAGCGGAAATGTCTGGCATCAGTCGGAACGTGAGGGCAGCTTTCTCTCCAAGGTTTGCAGCGGTTGCTGGGACTCTGAGAGGCAGAGCCTCTGGGGACGGGACTGAGAGCAGCCATAACTGCTTCCTCCACCCACCCTGTTGATCCCTTGCAACCTGCCCCGCCCAAGCCCTGCACAGAGCCATTTGCCGGATAGCCTCAGGCAAAGGCTAGATTAGCACCTCCCAAGAGGACAGAAGTTTTCCCACTGCAGACACAGCTGACTCTCACAGCCAGTTGGCCTGGAGGTCAAATCCCCCCCAGTATTAACTACAACAATCAAGGCTTAACCACAACAAGACTGTGCACAAAGACCACTAGGGGGTGCTCCAAGAAAGCATAAAAAAATGCGGAGACAAAGAAACAGGAAAAAATTGTCAATGGAAGATATAGAGTTCAGAACCACACTTTTAAGGTCTCTCAAGAACTGTCTAGAAGCCGCCGATAAACTTAATGAGATCTACAAGAAATCTAAAGAGACCCTAGATGTTACGATAAAGAACCAACTAGAAATTAAGCATACACTGACTGAAATAAAGAATACTATACAGACTCCCAACAGCAGACCAGAGGAGTGCAAGAATCAAGTCAAAGATTTGAAATGCGAAGAAGCAAAAAACACCCAACCAGAAAAGCAAAATGAAAAAAGAATCCAAAAATACGAAGATAGTGTAAGGAGCCTCTGGGACAGCTTCAAGTGTACCAACATCAGAATTATAGGGGTGCCAGAAGATGAGAGAGAGCAAGATATTGAAAACCTATTTGAAGAAATAATGACAGTAAACTTCCCCTACCTGGTCAAAGAAATAGACTTACAAGTCCAGGAAGTGCAGAGAACCCCAAATCAAAGGAATCCAAAGAGGACCACACCAAGACACATCATAATTAAAATGCCAAGAGCAAAAGACAAAGAGAGAATCTTAAAAGCAGCAAGAGAAAGAAACTCAGTTACCTACAAGGGAATACCCATATGACTGTCAGCTGATTTCTCAACAGAAACTTTGCAAGCCAGAAGGGAGTGGCAAGAAATATTCCAAGTGATGAATGCCAAGAACCTACAACCAAGATTACTTTATCCAGCAAAGCTATCATTCAGAATTGAAGGTCAGATAAAGAGCTTCACAGGTAAGGAAAAGCTAAAGGAGTTCATCACCACCAAACCAGTATTATATGAAATGCTGAAAGGTATCCTTTAAGTAGAGGAAGAAGAAGAAAAAGGTAAAGATACAAATTATGAACAACAAATATGCATCTATCAACAAGTGAATCTAAGAATCAAGTGAATAAATGATCTGATGAACAGAATGAACTGTTGATTATAATAGAATCAGGGACATAGAAAGGGAATGGACTGACTATTCTTGGGGGGGAAAGGGGTGTGGGAGATGCGGGAAGAGACTGGACAAAAATCGTGCACCTATGGATGAGGACAGTGGGTGGGGAGTGAGGGCGGAGGGTGGGGTGGGAACTGGAAGGAGGGGAGTTATGGGGGAAAAAAAGAGGAACAAATGTAATAACTGAACAATAAAGATTTAATAAAAAATAAATAAATAAAACAGTAGAAAATAAAAAAAAAACATTACAGTATTTATCTTAAAGAAAGCCACAATTTATATATATTTTAGAGTCCACCAAACCTAGATGTGCCACTGATCTAACAATTCATTACCCATTTGCAGTATCTCCCATTTCTTCCCATTATGAAGTCTACACATTAATCAAAATAGCTTCCATTCATGCTGACCAAGCCAGTTTCTTTATCATCCCTTAAACATACCATGTTGACACCTGCCTCCGCTTTTACTCAGCTTAGCTTGTCATACATCATTAGGTCACCCAACTATGCAATATTCTTCTTCAACCTTAAGGAGTTACACAAGAGCTTTTATGTGTTGAAAGTTTTCCTTGATTTTAGCACCCCTGCTCAGATGCAATTGGTCACTCTTTTCTCTGAATCAGCTTTCACTTTATATTAACTTATATAGGAGTCAAGCACTGTAAGTCAATTCCTCACTAGATTGTTACTGTTTTAAGAGGAATCTCCTTTAGGTCCGTTTCTGCCAGAATGTCTGGTACATTATTTTCCTCGCTGTGGGCTTTCAATTGATGTTGGTGGAATCAGTAGGTGGGTGTGTAGTGAAATACTACTTTTAAAGCACAGCTGAATTCCACCCTTATGAAGCTATTCCTGTCTCTTAAAGCCCAAATTGTGCTTCCCATTAAGAAAATTCCTTGTGCATTATGACGTATATCTTGATAATTTATCATATAACATCATCAATTATCACATGTTGTCTTCACATTTGAATTGAGTAGGAACCATGACATAAACTTCTTTGGGGGGCTCTCCTAGAGCCTTGCTATTCAATTGAATTATTGAACTGCGTTTTTTTTAAGCACATTTTATTTATTTCGTCACTACAAAATATTCTTCTACTGGTTTTCATTGATGCTAAAATGTAACATTCACAATCATTGTCATAACTTTCCAACACCTGTACACTCATTTACTTATTTTCTCTCAACATATACATATATATGAAACAACTTAAATAGAAAGTCAAGATTGCTAGTCATAAAGAGAAGTTATGATTTCTAACTTCTGTCAAATGCTCTGACCCCAAGACTGCTCCCAGTTTACCAAATAGAAAGATTATCAAATGTTAGAAAAATCTTAAAGCCTCATTAGCACCAAATTGAGACTTTCTCCTTAACATAATCCACTCATTCGTATAATTGATATTTATTGTCCTCCTACTATGTGCCAGGATTCTAAAAAGATACCTGGTCTCATTAGGACACTACTGGGAGAAGATAGGGGAGAAAAACAATCAATAAAAATAAGTACAAAAATTAATTTGAGGTAGAACAATTTCATTGAAGAAAATAATATTGAGTAATATGAAAGAGACAGGGATGAGATTCATTTTTATTGGGTAATTTAAAAAAAATAAAAGAAATTGTTAAGGGAATAGCTTTCTCACTTATTATTTTTAAAGACAATATGTATTGTCACCTGAATAATCCCTGTATATCATCAAGGTACATTTCTTACATTTTGGCAAACACTAGACCATATTTGTAATTTGGAGTAGATAGAATTGGATAAAGGCTTCAGTTCTACTACTTATCAGATTAAAAACTCTTAGCCAAGTTATCTAAACTCTCTTCAGTTTCCTTATCAGGAAAATAAAAATCACAGGATTATTATAAAGCTTACATAAGACAAAATAGGTAATATACTTAGCAAAGTACCTGGCACACAATCTTTTGCAAAAGTCCTTTTGAAATTTCACCGTTTAGAAACTGTCAGTTCTTTTGGTAAATAAAGAGAGAATTTGGTAGTTAGAAATTGGCAGAAGATGTATATTTTCTACCACCAAACCTCACCACCAGGTGGTAAGTTCATTGGAAAGTAGTATTTCACAAAATTCTGTCATGTGTACAGATATTTAAAAGCACAAAAACATTCATAACTGCTTGTATCTCAGGGTAATTTCCACTCTGACTGAGATACACAGACTGACACTTTGCAGAAAAGACTAACAGATGCAAAGACATTTCTACAGCAGGAACAGCCAAGGTAGTAGTCTCAGCAGGTAGCAAGGTCCTCCGTGAAGTGATGGATACAAAATCACTGGGGTTCTAGATATTGAGCTCTGTGCAGAAGATCATAGGTGGCTGCGCTTGCCAGATCCTTATACCCAGTTCTCATACAGGTAAAGGCGGGTGCTTGGGGATGGAAGAACATATAGTGGGGGAGGGTTAAATGGTGATGAAAAAAGTAAAAGAAAGAAAAAACCAGTAGTTGGACCTATATTATCTCTCTAACCAGCCATTTCTCTTGAACACCTCTAATGAAACATATCTCTAAACATCTTATACTAAGTAAAAAATCTGTGGGGTATATTTTGATAAGAATACTGGAAATGGTAAACAACCAATTTTCTTTTGTTGATTACAAGTTAAAGTACTTTAAATGCAAATGAACTGCCCCCACAGTGAGGTCGTCTTAAATTGTACACACATTTATATCATACTGTACATACTGCAGTATTTTTAAAGTAAAATACTCCAACATAAAACAACTCAGTAATACTAGCTGTCATCTTCAGTATAATAAATATAGGTAAAACCTTTGTTCTAACAAATAGTACTAGTTTAAAAAAACACACACCTCCAATTATCCTATGCCTACTCTTTCCATCCCTAAGGACTCTGTGAAAGTAAACAAGTCTTTTAGGAAGAGCTGATTAACTCTTTCTGGTTAATCAGAGCATTAGCCTTAATAAACCCACAAACCATGTTGGATAAATGATAGGTGTTTCATATACATATGCACTTTTGTATAGATGAGAATAGTACAAAAATACTGATTATTGGTATTATGATGATGACTGCTACTATTTTAAGTGGAAAGAGAAAAAGAAAAATCATACATCCCTTTTATCATTTTCCTTCTAGTTTAACTAATTTATAGTAGAAGCAGCATAGAGTACAACAGAAATATAAAAAGCACTTAACCCAGCTCCGCTGCTAATTAATTAGCTGTGTGATTATGCACAAGATCCTGTGTTTCAATTTCCTCACCTAGAAAGTGTGGATCGTACCCACTTTCCCTAATTGGCAGAGCTGTTTGGAAAAGAGAATAAAATTATAGCTGAGGGCAGGCATTAAAAAATTTAATATAGCACTATACTAATATAGACTACTGTTATTAATACTTTTCTTTTGGCTTGATCCATAATCAGAAATCATAACAATGCAGAAGCCATTGATAATAGCATTAGTGACAATAGTCCAATTAGACATCACTGGGTGTCAGAAGGTAGCCTACAAAATATGTCAGCACATAGAGAAGTCATTCATTTTTCATAAATGCCAAAGTGAAAAAATTATTTCTTCAGCTGAGGAGCTGATGTTATTATTTATAGAACTGCAATAAGCTATTCACTAGTTTTCTGTCTCAAACGTTTTATGTTTATATTCAAAATATAAGTGTAAATATATTTCTTGATGTTTTTAATTCTAATTTTTTTTCCTTTTTTAAAATTTATTGGGGTGACACTGTTTCACAAAACCATGCAGGCTTCAAGTTTACAACTCAACAAAATATCATCTGCACATTGCATAGTGAACCCATCACCCAAAGCAAAGTATCTTTCTGTCCCCATTTATCCTGCCTTGGCCCATCTCCACCTACCTCCACCCCCCTTTCCCTCTGGTTATCATCACACTGTTGTCTGTGTCTATGTGCTATATGTCTTTTTGCTTAATCGCTTCACCTTGTTTCTTCCAACCCCCAAGCCCCTACCCCTCTAAGAGCTACCAATCTATTCCATGTATCCAAGCCTCTGTTTCTGTTTTGTTCATCAGTTTATTTTGTTCATCAGATTCCACGTTTAAGTGAGATCATATGGTATTTATCTTTCTCTAACTGGCTTATTTCACTATAATAATCTCCAGGTCCATCCATGCTGTCACAGAAGGTTAGATATTCTTTTTTGCAGCCCAGTAGTATTGCATGGTGTAAATGTATCACAGCTTTTTTATCCACTCATCTACTGATGGGCACTTGGGCTGTTTCCAGATGTTGGCTATTGTAAATAACGCTGCAATGAACATAAGGGTGCATATATTCCTGCGAATTAGTGTTTAGGGTTTCTTAGGATATATTCCAAGAAGTAGGATTGCTAGATGATAAGGCAGTTTCATTTTTAATTTTTAAAATATATTCTTATTGATTTCAGAGAGGAAGGAAGAGAGAAAGAGAAATAGAAACATCAACGATGAGAGGAAATCATTGATTGGTTGCGTCCTTCATGCCCCCCACTGGGGATTGAGCCTGCAACCCTAGTATGTGCCCTTGACCAGAATTGAACCTGGGACCCTTCAGTCCACAGGCTGAAGCTCTATTCACTGAGCAAAACCAGCTAGGGCCATTTTTAATATTTTTCTTTTTTTTGTTATTGATTAAGGTATTACCTATGTGTCCTTATCTCCCCATAGCCCCCAAACCCCCGTTTTTTAATTTTTTTTGAGGAAACTCCATACTGCTCTCCATAGTGGCTGCACCACCAGCATTCTGATCAACAGTGCATAAGGGTTCCCTTTTTTCCACATTCTCTCACAAGCACTTGTTTGTTGATTCATTAAATATTTTCATTCTGACAGGTGTGAGGTGCTATCTCATTGTGGTTTTCATTTGCATCTCTTGGATGATTAGTGACATTGAGCATTTCTTTTATATATGTACTAGAGGCCTGGTACATGGATTCATGCACCAGTGGGGTCCTTCGGCATAGCCTGCGGGGGTCAGCCAAAACCGGCAGTACAACGCCGCCTGCTATTCCTGCTCATCCCGACCCCTCTGCGGCTGCCACCGTCACCACTCAGTAAGCTTGCTGCTGCTCTGCTGCAGTCTCCAGGCTGCAGTGGCCAGCCATGAGCCCTGCATCTGGCACCTGTGCCGGGGTCCAACCCCAGCAGGTCCAGGGGTTCCCAAAGGCGTAGACGGAGTCAGCGAAGAAGTAAGGACACGGAGACAGCGTTCAGTTGATCAGCAGCCTAGCCAGGATCTCCAGCCAAGTTCTGGTCTCGATCTCCAGAGAGGTTCTGCTGTTTATTGTTTTGTTACATCCGTATTTATACCAGTTGATTTTAATCCTGTCAATTTCTATTACAAAGGTTAGGGCATTTCTTATCTCCATTCCAGGGAGTAAAGATTATGTAGCTTAAGCATGATTGTTTGTAGTTAAAGTGATTAACTACCTGCCTGGCACTTAGTTAAGGAGTTTCATCCCCTCCCTGACTTCAGGGTAAAATTCCTACCTGGGGAAACAACCTTTCTAGGAGAGGCATCCCCTCCCTGACTTCAGGGAAAAATTCCTACCTGGGGAAACAACCTTTCTCGGAGAGGTGACCTTGGTTAAAACACACAGCGCTAAGGGGAGCAAACATATTAAGAACAGTATGCTATAAACGCCAGGTCCCTTGAAACATATGCTGTGCAGATGTTTCTTTCCTGCAGCGACTGTGTCAAGCAGCAAGGATGGACCGGCTTCCGGCACACCTGTTAGTCAGCTGAGCGGCTCTCCCACTGTGGGAGTGCACTGACCACCAGGAGGAAGCTCCTGCATTGAGTGCCTGACTCCTGGTGGTCAGTGCGCATCATAGCAACCAGTTGACTGGCTGACTGATTGTTCGGTCGTTTGGTCATTTGGTCGCTTAGGCTTTTATATATATAGATTGGACATCTGTATGTCCTCTTTGGAGAAGTGTCTATTTGGGTCCTTTACCCATTCTTAATTGGGTTGTCTTCTTAGTGCTGAGTTGTATACGTTTTTCTTTTTTTAAAAATATATTTTGGAAATTAACCCTTTATCAGATGTATCATTGGCAAATATGTTCTCTCATTCAGTGGGTTCCCTTTTTATTTTGTTGATTGTTTCTTTTGTTGTGCAAAAGCTTTTTAGGTTGATATAGTCTCATTTGTTTATTTTTCCTTTGTTTCCCTTGCACTAGGAGATATATCAGCAAAAATATTGCTACAAAGTTATACTGCATATGTTTTCTTCTTGGATTTTTATAGTAATACATCTATTTAAGTCTTTAATCCATTTGAGTTTATTCTTGTGTATGGCGTAAGTTTGTAGTCTAGTTGCACTTTTTTACATATATCTGTCCTATTTTCACAACACCATTTATTGAAAATTCTCTTTACCCCATTGTATGATCTTGTCTCCTTAGTCCAATATTAATTGACCATTAAGGCATGGGTTTATTTTAATGCTCTCTATTCTGTTCCATTGATTTATATGACTTCTCCTGTGTCAATACCATGTTGTTCTGATTACTATGGTCTTGTAATATAACTTGATATCAGGTAGTGTGATACTGCCAACTTTGTTCTTCTTTCTCAAGATTGTTGAAGCTCTGAGGGTCTTTTTTGGCTCTATAAAACTTTTTGGAATATTTGCTCTAGATCTGCAAGCTATGCTATTGGCATTTTAATAGGCATTGTATTGAATCTATAGATTATTTTGGGTAGTATGGACATATTAATGATGTTAATTTTTTCTATCCATGAACACAGTATATGCTTCCACTTAGTTATATTTTCCTCAATTTCTTTTTTAGTATCTTATAATTTTCCAAGTACAGGTTTTTTACCTCCTTGCTTAAATTTATTCCTACGTAACTTATTTGTTTTTGTTGTAATAGTTAGTGGGATTGTTTTTGTAATTTATCTTTCTCATAGTTCACTAATGCCACCGATTTCTGAATACTAATTTTGTATCTTGGTATTTTGCTGAATTCATTTATTAGATCTAGTAGATTTTAGTGGAGTCTTTAGGGTTTTCTATATACAAAATCACATCATGTGCAAATAATGACAAATTTACTTCCTCATTTCCAATTTGGATATCTTTTATTTCTTCTTCTTGTCTGATTGTTATGGCTAGGACTTTCAGTACAATGTTGAATAAGAGTCGTAAAAGCAAACATCTGTCTTGTTCCTGATCTTAATGGAAACGCAATTACTTTTGCCCACTGAGCATGATGTTGGCTGTGGGTTTGTCATACATGGCCTTTTAAATCTATTTGAATACCAAGTGAGGACCAATCCTGGAGGATAGGTAGCTGCCTACAAGTTGTGCTTTTAAAAGCTCAAAAGTTTCTTTTTTTACACAATCTTATTCCCACAATCCTGAAAAGGCCAAGACTGTTTGCCTTAAGTTTTATGAGTTTTCTTAATTTTTTTTTGACTGAATTGGGTATATTTTTATACTGGAGAACTATATTAATAACCATACTGTATGAATTTGCTTAATTGTTATTTTAATGTCACTGTCCTGAGATATGATAATGGAATGGGTAAAAAATGAAGAAAGGGCTCTAAAATGATTTCTATCTTGGTCTAGTGAAGTGTAAGGAAAGCAGAGGAAGAAAGCAGGAATAGAAGCAGACTGTTTAAGAAAGCCAATAGAAAGGATGGAGAGATGGGGTACAGGATGAACTTGACCTAACTCTCAATTGTTCTAGAGATGAACTTGGAAAGAAGTTCAATAAATCAATTTACTTGGAGAAAATTTCAATTTGCTTCTACTCCCTAAGTGTGGTGCTGTCTTGAGAGTTCCCAAGCATCCAGATATAGGGAGGCTATCTCTAGATTATGAAAATAATCCCAGGGCAAATTTTACCTTATGTATAGTTTGACCTCTAGCTGCTAGCCTTTTAAAGAGTATTACATAGAAAATATTATTTCATTTAAATCCTATTACATAATACTCTATGTGAAGCTAGATACTCTTCAGTTTAACATCCACCAACTAATGGCTGGACTCTGAGATAAAATCTGTAAAGTACATAAATTGTAACGCACATGTCTTATAATCCTCTCTTAGTATTGCTATCTATAAGCTCTTACATTTTCATACTGAAGGATCTGGAGCCATATTTGACCAAGGCAAACTGTATATAAGGAGACATAGCTCTATCACTGAGTGAAATTTTGAATTAATTCTATTGCTGTAAGTTAAATATCCGATATCCTTCAACTTCTCTTTTAAACTAAGTGTGTTCAATTTGTGCTTCTGAGCTAAGTTTTTGTTTCTGATTATTCACTTTTTCATTGGAACTAAAGCCTTGTCTGGATCCTGAATATTTGATAGTAGAACATGTTTGGTGCCTTAAAAACTTTCCACATATTGCCAGTTACTTGCGATATTTCCTCCATCTACCAGACGTCTTGCTCAAAATTGAATATATCACTATAACCACATCGAACTGTAATTAATCTAAAATTGTCAATCACCACTTTCAGAAGTCTCCTGTTTCTGTGACATTACATACCAGACGAGATTCTCTAGGACTCCATTGCCATCCCAAATCAAGTACAATTTAACCACATTTGAATGGTCTAACTTAAACTATTAATTTTATGGTCATGTTAGCAAATCATCCCCATTCTTCCTTTTTACCTATCCTTTCCCCACTAGTTTTAAAGTTGAGCCTACCTGGGTCATTGCAATCACCTTAACAGTCAGTCATTTTTCTAATCATATTCACAACATGTACACAAATTTCCTATTGTGCCCTGTCTGCTCTTACAATCCAAAAGAGTACAGTATTATTATCTTTTTACATCTTCAAAAGATTAATTTGATAGTATAACCACCTACATTTTCTAAGAAATGTCAATAATGAACTTATAGATATTATATATATATATAATATCTTAAAATAAGTGAGAAGGGAGAAAGGAAAAAAGAAAGAAAGAGATTTCATTAAGCCATAAACAAACTCAGATTTTTGAATTGGATCTCTAAGTATATTTAAAATGGAACATAATAAATCTGCAATTTGACACTGATGTGAAATTTCTTTTTTGATGCAAATTTTCTTTGGTATTTGTCAGCTGGAACTAAAAAAAATCACACAGTTCTCCAACTATTCAAAAAATACACTTATTATTCCATGTAAGACATCATTAAGGCAAATAAAACATTTTTTTGCTTTGTTTTTTTCTTTTTTATTGTTTAAAGTATTACAAATAGTAGTACATATGTCTCATTCTCCCCCCACTGACCTCCCCCGGCCTCCCCTACCAACCAGCACATTCCCTCACCATACCCCCAGTGTCTGTGTCCATTGGTTATTTTTTTAAAATATATTTTATTGATTTTTTTACAGAGAGGAAGGGAGAGGGATAGAGAGAAACATCGATGAGAGAGAAATATCGATCAGCTGCCTCTTGCACACTACCTACTGGGGATGTGCCCGCAACCAAGGTCCATGCCCTTGACCGGAATCAAACCTGGGACCCTTGAGTCCACAGGCCGACGCTCTATCCACTGAGACAAACTGGTTAGGGCACATTGGTTATCTTTATATGCATGCATACAAGTCCTTTGGTTGATCTCTCACCTCCAACCCTCCCCTGCCTTCCCTCTGTAGTTTGACAGTCTGTTTGATGCTTGTTTGTCTCTATCTATTTCTGTTCATCAGTTTATGATGTTCATTATATTCCATAAATGAGTGAGATCATGTGACATTTATCTTTCTCTGACTGGATTATTTTGCTTAGCATAATGCTCTCCAGGTCTATCCATGCTATTGCAAATGGTAAGAATTCCTTCTTTTTAATAGCAGCATAGTATTCCATTGTGCAGATGTACTATGGCTTACTAATCCACTCATCTGCTGAGAGACATTTAGGCTGTTTCCAAATCTTAGCTATTGTAAATTGTGCTGCTATGAACATAGGGGTGCATATATCCTTTCTGATTGGTATTTCTGTTTCTTGGAATATATTCCTAGAAGTGGGATTATTGGGTCAAATGGGAGTTCCATTTTTAGTTTTTTGAGGAAACACCATACTGTTTTCTACAGTGGCTGCACCAGTCTGCATTCCCACCAGCAGTACAAGAGGGTTACTTTTTCTCTGCATCCTCTCCAGTACATGTCATTTGTTGATTTGTTGATGATAGCCATTCTCACAGGTGTGAGATGGTACCTAATTGTTGTTTTGATTTGCATCTCTCGGATTATTACTGACTGAGCATGTTTTCATATGTCTCTTGGCCTTCTGAATGTCCTCTTTTGAAAAGTGTCTATTTAGGTCCTTTGCCCATTTTTTGATTGGATTGCTTATCTTCCTTTTGTTAATTTGTATGAGTTCCCCATGAATTCGGAGATTAAAGCCTTATCAGAGATAACATTGGCAAATATGTTCTCCCACGCAATGGGCTTTCTTGTTGTTTTGTTGATGGTTTCTTTTGGTGTGCAGAAGCTTTTAATTTTGATGTAGTCCCATTTGTTTATTTTCTCCTTAGTTCCCATTGCCCTAGGACTTGTTTCAGTAAAGATACTGCTACGAGAAATGTCTGCTTTTTTGTTGCCTAGGGCTTCTTCTAATATTTTTATGGTTTCCTGTCTTACGTTTAAGTCCTTTATCCATTTTGAGTATTTTTGTGTATGGTGTAAGTTGGTGATCTAGTTTCATTTTTTTGCATGTATCTGTCCAATTTTCCCAACACCATTTATTGAAGAGGCTGTCTTGAATCCATTGTATGTTCTTGCCTCCTTTGAAAAATATTAATTGAGCATAATGGCTTGGGTCGATTTCTGGGCTCTCTGTTCTGTTCCATTGGTCTATGTGTCTGTTCCTGTGCCAGTACCAGGCAGTTTTGAAAACAGTAGCTTTGTAATGTAGCTTGATATCTGGTATTGTAATCCCTTCAACTTTGTGCATCTTTCTCAAGAATGCTGGAGCTATTTGGGGTCTTTTTTTCCCAGATGAATTTTTGTAGAATTTGTTCTAGGGCTTTGAATATGTAATTGGTATTTTAACGGGGATTGCATTGAATTTAAAGATTGCTTTGGGTAGTATGGACATTTTAATGATGTTGATTTGACCCAATCTACTAACATGGTATATTCTTCTATATGTTTATGTCATCCTCTATCTCTTTTTTCACAGTCTTGTAATTTTCTGAGTACAGGTCCTTTACCTCCTTGGTTAATTAATGTTTTTGTTGTGATGGTAAATGGGATTTTTTTTTTTAAGATTCCCTTTCTGTGAGTTCATTATTGTTGTATAAAAAAAGCCATATACTTCTGGGTGTTAATTTTGTATCCTGCTGTATTGCCAAATTCATTTATTAAGTCTAGTAGTCTTTTGATGGAGTCTTTATAGTTTTCTATGTACAATACCATGTCATCTGTGAATAATGACAATTTTTACCTCTTCTTTTCCAATTGGGATGCCTTTTATTTCTTCTTCTTGTCTGATTGCCATGGTTAATACCTCCAGTACTATGTTGAACAGGATTGGTGAGAGTGGGAAACCCTGTCTTGTTAGTGTTCTTAGGGGAAATGATTTTAGTTTTTGCCCATTGAGTATGATGTTGGCTGTAGGTTTGTCATAGAAGGCTTTTATTATGTTGAGGTATGATCCCTCTATTCCCACTTTTCTCAGAGTTTTTATCAAGAAATGGTGTTGGATTTCGTCAAATACTTTTTCTGCATCAATGGATATGATTAAATGGTTTTTATCTCTCAATTTGTTTATGTGGTGTATCACATTTATTGATTTGTAGATGTTGTACCATCCTTGCATCCCCGGAATAAATCCCACTTGGTCATGGGGTATAATCTTTCTAATGTAATGCTGGATTTGATTTGCTAGAATTTTGTTGAGAATTTTGGCATCTATTTTCATGAGGAATATTGGCTGGTAATTCTCTTTCTTTGTATTGTCTTTGTCTGATTTTGGATAGGGTAATGCTAACTTCATAGAAAGAGCTTGGAAGTATTCCTTCCTCTTGAATTTTTTAGAATAGTCTGAGAAAGACAGGTTTTATTTCTTCTTTAAATATTTCTAAAAACTCCCCTGTGAAGTTGTCTGGTCCAGGGCTTTTGCTTGTTAGAAGTTTTTTGATTACTGCTTTCAATTTCTTCAATAGTTACTGGCCTATTCAGATTTTTTTATTCGTCCTGATTGAGTTTTGGGAGGTCATATTTTTTAGGAATAAGTCCATTTCTTTTAGGTAGACCAGTTTCTTGGAATAGAGTTGCCCATAGTATTTTTTTTTACGATTCTTTGTATTTCTGGGGATCTGTTATTATTTCACCTCTTTCATTTCTGATGTTGTTTATTTGGGTCCTCTCTCTTTGCTTCTTAGTGAGCCTGGATAGAGGTTCATTGATCTTGTTTATCCTGTCAAAGAACCAGCTCTTGGTTTCATTGAGCTTATCTGTTGTTTTTTTTGGTCGCTATGTCATTTATTTCCACTCTTATTTTTATTATTTCCTACCTTCTTCTCACTCTGGGTTTTTCTTGTTGCTCTCTTTCTAATTCTTCCAGTTGCAGAGTTAGATGGGTTATTACCAGTTTTGCTTTTATTTTGAGGTAGGCCTGTAATACTATGAACTTCCCTCTCAGAATTGCTTTCAATGTATCCCAAAGATTTTGGATTGTTGTGTTTTTATTTTCATTTGTTTTCAGGATGCTTTCTATTTCTCCTTTGAACTCTTTGGTAATCCAATCATTGTTTAATCGTATTCTATTCAGCCTCTAAGTGTTTGGATTTTTGTGATTGTTTTTATTGTAGTTAATTTCTAATTTTATGCCATTGTGATTTGAGAAGATGCTTGATATGATTTCAATCTTCTTGAATTTGAAGAGTCTTTGCCTGTGTCCCAATATGTGGTCTATCTTTGAAAATGTCCCATGTGCACTTGAGAATAATGTATATTCTGTAGCTATGGGGTGGGATGTTCTGAAGATGTCCATTAAATCCATCTGATCTAGTGAGTCATTTAGGATTGCTGTTTCTTTGCTGACTTTTGTCTAGAAGATTTATCTGGTGATGTTAATGGGGAATTAAAGTCTACTACTATGATTGTATTGCTGTCAATCTCTCCCCTAATATCTTCCAGAAGTTTTTTTTTTTTTTAATGTATTTGGGTGCTCCTGTATTGGGTGCATATATGTTTACCAGAGTTATATCCTCTTGTTGTATTGATCCCTTTAGAATTATGAAGTGGTCTTTTTTGTCTCTTGTAATGGTCTTCACTTTGGCGTCTATTTTGTCAGATGTAAGTATTGCTACCCCAGGTTTATTTTCATTTCCATTTGCCTGAAAGATGTTTTTCCATCCCTTCACTTTCAGTCTGTGTGAGTCCCTTGTTGTGAGGTGGGTCTTTTATAGACAGCATATATATGGGCCATGCTTTCTTATCCATTCAGCCACATGATGTCTTTTGATTGGAGCATTTAATCCATTTACATTTAATGTTATTGATAGGTGCTTGTTTGTAGCCATTTCTATTCTTTATGCCTGTGTTACTTCCTTTCTATTTCTTCTTTTTATAGCATTCCCTTTAGCATTTTGTTTTTTTTTGCATTGCTTGCTTGGTAGTGATAAATGCCCTTAGCATTTTTTTTGTTTGTTAAGTTCCTGATTTCCCCTTTAATTTTGATTGATATCCTTGCTGGTTAGAGTATTCTTTGATTCAGTGATTTGCTTTGTATCACTTTGTATACTTCATTCCATTCCTTTCTGGCTTGATGTGTTTCTGTTGAGAAATCATTTGATAATCTGATGGGGGAATCCTTTGTAGGTAACTCTCTGTCTCTCTCTTGTAGCCTTTAAGATTGTCTCTTTGTCATTAATGTTTGCAATTGTAATTATGATGTGCCTTGGTGTGTGTCTTTTGTGATTCATCTTGCTTGGGACTCTGGTACTTGTGTGACATTTTTCTTCCCCATATCCGGGAAGTTTTCTGTCATTATTTCTTCATATATATTCTCTAATCCTTGTTGCTCTTCTTGTCCTTCTGGCACCCTTATTATACGTATATTACTTCCTTTCATGTTGCCCCAAAGCTCTTTTAGGCTCTCCTCCTGCTTTTTATTTTTTTTTTCTCCAGTTGCTGTTCAGATTTGCCTTGTTTTCCTACCTTACCTTCTAACTCACTAATTCAGTCTCCACTTATTCTAGTCTTCTGTGGAAACCTTCCATTGCATTGTTGATTGTAGCTATATCACTTTTGATTTCTTCCTAATTTTTGCATAGGTTGTTGATTTTCTCGTCCATCCAGTTTATGAACTCTATGACCATTACTCTGAATTCTTTTTCTGACATATTGCATGCCTCCACTTCAGTTATTTCCTTTCTTAGTGATTCCTTTTTTTCCTTTTCTTTGGGGATTGTTTCCTTGTCTCCCTATTCTCGCTATCACCAGAAGGTCTAAGAACAGAGTTGTAGGGGCCTCAATCGTGTGCGGCAGGAGCATTGCGCCACCCGAATGTCACTGAAGAGCTCAGACACTGATATGTGTGGCTGCCATGGTCGGAGGCAGCCACGTGTGCCGACAATCAGAGTCTTTGTATGCCTTCGCCGAGAATCAGAGTCACAGGTGCTCAGTTTAGCCTTGTGCTTGCGCTGAGAATCATGGTCCCCATTTGCACATTGAGAATCAGGATCCCCAAGTGTGTTTCAGGAATCAGAATCCCCATATGCATGTGCCGAGAATCAAGAATCGGCGTCTCTGGCACTTGGTGTGGCCTCGAGCGTGCTCTGAGAATCAGGGTCCTTATGCGCACACAACGAGAAACAGAGTCCTCGTGTGCATGTTCAGAGAACCAAAGTCACTGGTGCTCAGTGCAGCCTTGCTCATGTGCTGAGAATCAGTCTGTGCATGCTGATAGTCAGCATTCCCATGCACATGTGCAACAAGAAACAAAGTTCCTGTTTGTGTGCACCGAGAATCAAAGTCACTGGCACTCAGTGTGGCCTTCAGCGTGCGTGCCAATAATCAAAGTCCCTGGCCTGCTAGGGGGGCGAGGTTGCACAGCTGCCTGGTGTCATCGGGAGGCCCAGTTGTGTGCCACTCGTTGTGCATGCCCTATGCCACTGCTGTGGGCCAGCGGGGAGGGGGATGCACTCTGTGACTCACAGAAATCTGCAGCCAGGATGTCTGGAATCTCAATGTCCCTAGGTCTGCAGATGTGATAGCAGGTCTTTGTCCAGAGTGGCTATAGGGTCCTGGTTTGCATCTGAGGCCAGTCTGGATGGTGGCGAGGCTAGGATCCTAGTCAAAAACGGTTCTGCCCTTCAAGATGGCATGGTTTCTGTGCCAGTGCCAGCTGCCTGGGAGTCAAATATAATAATTTTTAACATTAAAAATTTATATTTGTGATTTACATTAATTTCAACAGCATAGTACACACCCTTGTTTGCTTTTGTGGTTAAAGCACTTATCTTAAAAACGCTGGCCTAGATGGTAGCAAAGGAAAGGCTAGCAGAAGTAAGAACACAAAACATGAAGGTGTAAATTGCCTTCAAAAGTCAAATCTAAAAAAAATGGTTAGAAAGCAAATGTCATATTACTCTTTAGGATCCAAATTGAAGTGTAATTATAAAATGATAAAAGTTATTTTCTTCTGTGATATATCAACTGGCTCTGATGGCAGCTTCCCAAATTGAAATCCACCCAGATCTGCAACAATGTCAATAATGTTAGAATATGTGTATGGCCTCACAAGGTGACTGTGTGAAATTTTGGTTATGAGTTCTAATTATATTGGTTTACTATACCATTTCCATAAACCATTAAATTATATAAACAAAGACAGAGAAAGCACACAGAGACGAAGATACAAGCTTCTATTCTCATATGAAATAGTGAAAACATCAATTTTAAAGTCATGTAAAATAACTAGGGAAGTTTCACAAGAAAAAATATGTCACAAGACTAAATAATTCATATTCCTTTTATTGCTTTAGTTACACTTTTTCTTAGAACTACTTAGTATAAGCTAAAGCAGAGTGGTATGTAAAAAATTTCAAATATTAGAGTGACAATTCTAAGGTGGTAGCCAAGAAAACTTTACTTTCTTTATGAACAAAAGAACAATTATGACCATAAATAACCAAAGTAAAGAGTAGTGTACATTTAAGAAATAAAGTGGTATATATTCAGGTTCATAATAACTTTCCTTCCTAAAAGGAGACTTAAAAAGGGTAAAAAAGGGTTAAAATATGATTGAAATTAAAACAATATTCCAATCACAAAACATAGCTGAGGAATCTCATCCAAATAGAAAACATTTGAAAGAAAATAAAAGAATACACTAAGAATCAACTACAGAGAGACCAATGTAATTTGGTGGGATATAAACAATGAAAGTATACATAAATCCACTGCTATTTCATAAATAGGATAGACATCTGAGAGTAGAATGTTTGCAGGGTAACAAATTAAGGAGATATAATAGTAGCACCTAATGTGAAAATGCAATTAAAAGAGAAAATTGCTGATTTTTAATCTGTAAGAACTGAGCTACTGGAATGAAAGACAGAAGTGAGTATATAACAGATAATGTCAAAAAGGACAAAGAAGAAATCCCATTAGAGAAAAAATGGATAAATACTCATGAAATTGAGATATAAAATCTAGATAACTGATATGCCTGATGAAAAGGAAAAACAAATACAACAAAATATTCACATGTATGAAAGAAAAAAATCTTCCAGAAATGACAGAAGTCCTGAGTCTACTAATCAAAAGGCTTCATTATTCCAAGAAAAGTTTATCATGGCAAAAAAAATACAGAGACATTTTTCATTATTTAATTTTTGAGATGAGGAAGTCTTTTAGATACCCAGATATAAGAAAGTCATTGTAGTATGGAGATATTTTTGTCTAAAAAATAACTGGTTTAAAAATAGTTATTTAAGTTTTTATTTGTTTGTTTTTCATTTCCCCCCCCTCACATTACACAAAATCTGAAATAGGTTCTTTCAGAGTTAGTACAGTGGCTCAATGATATTCACAAGGGACTGGGCCCTTTCTATCTTTTCAGGTCACCATCCTCAGCATGGAAACTATGTCTCCTGTTTTGTTCTCATGGTCACATGGCTACTGCATCATCTTCCATCCTATCTTTACAGTCACATCTAAAAGCAGGAAAGAGGGCAGAACTTGATCCTCATTTGTCTTACTGACTGATTGATTGATTGGACTAGAGATTTTATTTTAGAAGTATAAGTAATGTAGGCTTAGTAATATTTGACATTTAAAATTTAGATTTGTTTTGTTCAATTTCAATGTAAATTCCATGCTGTGTTTTAGTAAGAACAATACAGATTCTCTACCTGTGGCTCTTTGGTAAATTGGCTTGAAGTCACACATACTGAACAAAGAGGTTGAGTAAGACACAGGGTGGATTGGGCATGGTGGTGAGGGGGAGAGGAGAGGAAACAACTAAATAAATACCAATGCAGGCTTTTCTGTGCTTGCATTTCCAACCTTCAACCTGCTTCAGAGGGAGAGAAAAAGTAGGCAAGAGAGAGCAGCCACAGATTGTTGTGTTAACAGCATCATGCTTTTCAGCAATATTTCAGCAGAGTTTGAAACAATTTTTTACAGCAAAACCACCATTACAACAAACTCCCTTTAACTACCTCAAGTTAACACAAAATTAATTTTAAACAAGGTAAAAATTTGATTTAAACAATTAGAAAAAAAATGATGCCACCCACGCCTCTGTGGTGTGATTAACCTCTCTCTTAGATGCTTGCATCATCTAGGAGTCTAAATGGCTTTCCAATATAATTTCCATTTTGAATGATGATCTTACCACCTCTGGCAGGAGAAAATACAGGGATGCTGAGAAAGCCTCCATGCAGCCACTGTCAGTCTCTTAAAGAACCTAAAAGCTGGGACCAGTAAATTTTACAGCAATTCACCTTTGCCTTTAAGAACTTCTGAAAATTGTTTTAAAAACACAACAGGACAGAAACCTATATTTTGAGCCCAAATGTAAAAGTAAGATTTGGTGGTTCTCACTGACAATGGGGAATATTCAAGGGGGTGGGAGACTAAGGAGTGTGGTGGTCAGAGATGGTTTCTCTTGTTGGCTAATTATGTCATCCGGCAGCAGTTCTTTGGTCCGCTTTCTACCATCACCCTATATGTCTGAAATCCACAATATCGCATTATCATGTAGCACCAGCATATCCATTTCTGCAGCATTATTTTCGTGAGAAGAATCAATGTTTTTTTGTATGTTAGTATTTTTTCATTTTCATTGCCATAAAGTGTTTTGTTATATGAATAGTGCATAAATTTATAAATTCTATTATTGAGGGCCATTTAAGTTTGTTTTTTAATATTATAAACAAAATTATAAATTTAATGCTATAAACATTTTGGTGCCTGAATTTGGTGCATATACCTAGTAGAATTCTTAATTTATATGTAGTATGCATATGATTAGCTTTATTAAATACATCCAAACAGTTTTTCAAAGAGATTTTACTGATTTACACTCCCTAGCTATGGCATGAGTGTTCCAATTGCTCTACATCCCCACCAACATGTTATTATCATTCTTTTCATTATGTTTTGGGTTGGATTGATATCTCATTGTAACTTTAATTTGCATTTTCTTATAATTAATTGGGCTCAAAAGTTAAACTTCTTATATATGGTCTTTTACAGAAAAAGTTTGCTAACCCCTGAACAAGAGCATTTCTATTTTATCATAGGTATTATAAATTCCTTGTCTTTTGATTCCAATATCTGAGTCATATTTACATCTTGTTCTATTGATTGCTCTGTCTTTCACCTTACTTTTCTTTGTATGCTGTGTATATATTTTTGTTGAAAATCAGACATCTTTTGTCAAACAGTATAGACTGGGATATGTGTATTTATGTCCTGAAATTGTATTTATGCAATTTATTTATTTTTGAGGCTTTTAGTTGAGTTGAGTTTGGCTTTTGTCATTGCGTATCCTCAGTGTGGCAATCTCTAAATTCTTCTAGAATTACCTTCTGCCTAGGATGGGGCTACTTAGGATGGTAGGTTTTTTCAGCATTTGTTCCTCTCTCAGGTTTATATTTTCCATTTGCACATACACCTCAGATGGGGTCTCTCTCCTTCTCTTTCTTGTCTCAGTAATAACATAAGATTGCTGTTACTAATTTGTCAACACTGAGGAGACTGTGTTTGGGGTAGGGGTGCATTCTAGTGTATGCTCTGTCTTATAGGTAGCTGCTTTATTCCTGGATTTTGGGTATGAGTCTTTTCAGTGATCCTGTCTCTTCTGCCAGTATCAGGTTATCTATAATAATTGAGCCCAGGATGTTTTCTTAGCCCAATTACAAGGGCAGTTTTATTGTTTGTTTATTTTCTGTTTAATTTCCTAAGACACAATTGGTGTTCAATTATGGCATGAGAGTGACAGGGTTTGGTACATTGGTTGGCTTAAGGCTTTTTCCCCACAGGGAAGATAGAAGAGAAGGAACCAGGTAGGACGGCATGCCTTCCCTAAATAGCTGCTCTGTCACTTCCCCAAGCTGGCATTTAGAAAGTGTAATGAATTTTAATTTATTCTTATATTACATTTTTTCCTATGAGAATAAATCACAATTGAACAGTTAAGGGTACCTTTGTTACAAAATAAACTAGTCATTCCCTTGTCAAGAAAAATTGAATAAATTCACATTTTATACCAGTTTAACATTAATATTATAAAAATAATACACACGTGGTTATATTTTAGAACTGTTTGAAAGGGAACACAATGGAAAAAATGTTTTCCTCCTACTCCAGAATTCCAGTACCAGAAGTAAGCACCATCAACACTCATACATAGGCACACAAGCCTGCACACACAGCCACGGACACACGGACACACACACACACATACACACACACACACTCATCCTTTTTGTATACATTATAGATACTTAATTTAGTACTATATGATAAAAACTGGCATTGAATGAGAGATTTGGACATTCTTGTATTTCATAATAGCTTGTTTATATGATTTTTAATTTTTAATATAATTTTATTCTATTCTTCATGCACATAAATTATACGTATGTTGGAACTCATTATTCTAATTAGCTAACATTCATATAGAAACTTTAAAAATATTTTATTCTTTCCCATTTCATTTTGTTCATATCCCTTACACTAGTCTTCCTAAACTGTGTGTTTGGCTATATCTGTTATTGTTTTCTGCTTGTTATCTGGCTTTCATTTTAGTAATATATTAATATTTCTCTTCCATCTTTTTCCTGTACTCTACCAACTAATACCTTCAGTCCTTCTGTTTTTTTGTTATTATTTCATTTTAGATATTTTCTTTGATATCATATTTCAAACAAATATTTATTTTTATTACTTATTTTTAAATGCATATAATAGAAGTTTTTGTTATGTTCTAGTTGTAGCAAAAATCTTCTGCTATGAATGGATTTTTTCTCAGTTGCTCATTCTTTTTCTTGTATATAGTTGGTTTCAGTAGGAAGAATAAGGTATAAGTACTCATTCTTCATTATCTTTAACACCTTTGAAAGCCTAAAAACTAATGACTCTTTAAAGCGGGTCCACAAAGAGTTAAAGGAGAAATAAGTTTTAGAATTAGTGTTAGAAAGCTATTTACAAGTGATGCTATTTTTATTTATTGAATAAAGTTCATTGACTAGGCAAAGGTCCACAACATAATGATGCATGATAAAAGCAGATTGTGAAACAGCATGTAAAACTTGGTAGTCATATCTCATTGGCAGGATTTCACTTGTTAAGAAAAATGTTTTAGATTTTTGTATTCTTTGAATTTTTCTAAGTATTAATTTTATAAACTGAAACAAAGTGAAAAACAACAAAATTGGCTTAGTATTAAATAGTGGATTAAAAGGAAATATTGAATTTAGGACAAAAGCAGGGAGATTAAAGTAGTGCCTACAAAAGCTCACTTCTCCAGCAAATATAGTAGAAACATTGGCAATGATCATCTTACTGGGGTTTAGTTAGAAATGGACCTATGACCTTTGAAAAATTTGGAGAGACATAGTACTGGTCAAAAACATAACTTGTTTATTCACTAGAGTTTGGGACTAAAATAAAAGGACATAAATAGAACAATCATCCTTGAGCAATGCCACTATTTGTTAAAGGTGAATACAGATGGAGTTATTTTAGGAGAAGATAGATGAGAAGTGAATGAAGAGACTAATGTATTAATATGTCCAATCCTTACAACAATCCTACGAGGTAAGAACGATGATTTTTCTTCTACTTTTTAGGTAAGGAAACTGAAGTACAGAGAGGAAAGATACTCTTCCGAGGTCAATTACTTATTGAAACCCTAGCCTGGGGTGTTTAGGATGTATATGTACTGGCGCTTCTCAAATTGAATTTGCAGCATGTGGAAGAATGGGAATGCTGGCGGAAGTCATGAGCAGGTGGTCCAGAGGCAGATCCAGTTTGGAGATTTTGTTTGGCCAGCAGAGTGTTTTCTGTTTGCTCATTTATTTCATTTTGTTTAAAAAATATTGTAGATATTTTAAAATCACAAAAGTCCTCATAATATTTTAGATCACCAGTTGTTGTTTTTCTTTTCCTTTTTTTTTAAAGAAAAAATATCAGAAGATCTGGCAACACTCATTTCTGCACTGCAGTCATCTGTCAGGTTTAAGTTAAGGCAATTCCCTTTAGAAGAGCCATGCATCCACTTCACAGCCTGCCGTATTTTTTCATACCACCTGCTTGGCCATATTGAAATATATGGCATCTGCTATAGAACATACAAAGATCTTTAAAAAGTACTCTAATTATCTGCCAAGGTTAAAAGATGGCAATTTATTCTTTTATAACCCAGATATGCCTGGTGTTCAGTGAGGACAGAAAGGATTCCTACTAACCCTGGAATACATCTTATCATATTCAATATCCTGACAAAGAAAATCTACTCTACTAGCAATATTAAGCAATTGAAATTTGCCTAATGATTTGTTAGGGGAGTGGAGTTTAGGGTTACATCGCATCCCAAAAGCAAAATTATAAGGGACTGTCAATGAAGTATCTCTGTTGTTCCTCCAAAGTTTTGCTTTAACTCTCATCCTCCACACCTGGCATTCGCCTGGTCTACACTATAGCCAAATCAAGCATGCCTCACCCTCAACACTTCTCCCTTTTCTTATGCAGAGCATTTTAGCTCTTCCTTATTCTTTTACCTTCACAATTAGAATGTAACTCTATTAAGGAAGGGCTGACCTTGGGGATCAACTTGCCTTATAAACTGCAGGGTGATTATAAGTAACAAATTATTTATCTCCTGCTACATTTTTATGACTGTTACATTTGTATTTTTAAAATTTTATCCAATTTATTGGGATGGCAATCCTATATAATAAAAGGCTAATATACAAATTGACCAAACAGCAGAACGACCGGTCACTATGACACACACTGACCACCAGGGGGCAGACGCTCAATGCAGCAGCTGCCCCCTGGTGATCAGTGCACTCCCACAGGGGGAGCACCACTCAGCCAGAAGCCCTGAGCTGGGCTCATGGCTGGCGAGTGCAGCTGCAGTGGCGGGAGCCTCTCCTGCCTTCACGGCAGCACTAAAGATGTCCGACTGCTGGCTTAGGCCCCTGGGGAGCAGGCCTAAGCCATCAGTTGGATATCCCCCAAGGGCTCGCGGACTGCAAGAGGGTGCAGGCTGGGCTGAGGGACCTCCCTGAGTGCACGAATTTCATGCACTGGGCCTCTAGTTGTTACTAAGATTACATAGGTTTCAAGTACACAATTCTATGATACATCACCTGTATGTTGAATTGCAGGTTCACCACTCAAAGCCAAGTCTCCTTCCATCTCCATGTATTTGACCCCATTTACCTATTCTACCTCCTCACCACCCCCTTTCCCTCTGGTAACTACCATACTGTTGTCTGTGTCTGTGAGTTTTTGTTTGTCTTGTTTCTTCCTTTCTGTTTTATATCCCACATATGAGTTGAAATCCTATGATTCTTGACTTTTTCCTTTGGACTTAATTTAGTTTAGCATAATATTACCACGATCCATACATGTCTCAAATGGCAGCATTTCATCTTTTCTTAAGAAAATTTTTCCAAGAAGACATACAAATGGCCAACAGATGTATGAAAAGAAGCCTAACTTCACTAGCTATTAGAGAAATACAAATCAAAACTACAATGAGATACCACCTCACACCTGTTAGAATGGCTATTATCAACAAGGCAGGTAATAACAAGTGTTGGAGAAGTTGTGGAGAAAAGGAATCCTCATTCTTTGCTGGTGGGAATGTAAATTAGTACAGCCACTGTGGAAAATAGTATGGAGTTTCCTCAAAAAATTATGAGGAGAGTTACCATATGACCCAGCAATCTCTCTTCTGGGTATCTACCTAAAAAAAATTATTCATAAAAATATATGTACAGCCATGTTCACTACATTATTATAGACAGTCGCCAAGACATGGAAACTGAATTACCCTTCAATAGAGGATTGCATAAAAATTGTGATATATATTGTATTTTAATTCCTCCAAACTCATGGCTATTCTATACTATTGAAGCAGCAGAATGGGGGGGGGGGAGGAAGAGAACCACAATGAGCCCTGTTTCTGCCACTTGATAACTAGATTACTTAGGGTAAGTTTCATATATACATATTTTGTCCTCAGATTTTTTATTGTAAAATAAGAATGAGTACACTTCCTGCCCTAACCGGTTTGGCTCAGTGGATAGAGCATCGGCCTGCGGACTCAAGGGTCCCAGGTTCAATTCCAGTCAAGGGCATATACCTTGGTTGCGGGCACGTCCCTGGTGGGAAGTATGCAAGAGGCAGCTGATTGACGTTTCTCTCTTATTGATGTTTCTGACTCTCTATCCCTCTCCCTTCCTCTCTGTAAAAAATCAATAAAAATATTTTTAAAAAAACAAAACAAAACGCCAAAACAGGTTTGGCTCAGTGGATAGAGCGTCGGCCTGCGGACTGAAAGGTCCCAGGTTCGATTCCGGTCAAGGGCATGTGCCTGGGTTGCGGGCACATCCCCAGTGGGAGATGTGCTGGAGGCAGCTGATCGATGTTTCTCTGTCATCGATGTTTCTAACTCTCTATCTCTCTTCCTTCCTCTCTGTAAAAAATCAATAAAATATATTTTAAAAAAATATTTAACAAAAAAGAATGAGTACACTTCCTATCTAACTGGTCTATTAGCAATATCAAACACAGTTTGTTACCTGAAAATGCGTAGAAAATAAAAACTGCAATTTGTTTTTAAAGCACATTTTTAAATGTTTTAGATCAGGGTTCTCAACCTTCCTAATGCCGAGACCCTTTAATACAGTTCCTCATGTTGTGGTGACCCCCAACCATAAAATTATTTTCATTGCTACTTCATAACTGTAATTTTGCTACTGTTATGAATCATAATGTAATGATCTGATATGCAGGATGTATTTTCATTGTTCATGACCCACAGGTTGAGAACCGCTGTTCTAGATGTTATGTCTACATATAGTGAGCACCTTTTCTTGAACACCTAGAGTGTGCCAAGAACTGTGCTGGTGGAAACAGCCTAAGTGCCCATCAGTAGATGAATGGATTAGAAAACTGTGGTACATCTACACGATGGAATACTATGCTGCTCTAAAAAGGAAGGAACTCTTGCCATTTGCAACGTCATGGATGGAACTGGAGAGCATTATGCTAAGTGAAATAAGCCAGTCAATGAAGGAGAAATACCACACGATCTCACTCATTCATGGATAATAGAGACCATTATAAACTTTTGAACAATAATAGATACAGAGGCAGAGCTGCCTCAAACAGATTGTCAAACTGCAGCGGGAAGGCTGGGGAGGGTTGGGAGGCAGGAGGTAGGGGGGTAAGAGATCAACTAAAGGACTTGTATGCATGCATATAAGCATAACCAGTGGACATAAGACATTGGGGGATAGGGGAGGCTAGGGGACTGTCTAGGGCGGGGGGATAAAATGGACACATATGTAATACCTTCTGTAATACTTTAAGCAATAAATAAAAATAAAAATAAATTCAAAAAAAAAAAAAAAGAACTGTGCTGGATTTTTTTTTTTAACACTTTCTATTTTAATCTTCTCTGGAACCCTTAAAGTAGCAGTGACGTGCATTTTCCACCTAAAGAAACTGAAACTCAGACAAGTTAAATAACTTGCAAAAGGCCATCTGCTTGAGTTGAGAGCCCGTGTTCTTTTGAAGACACCACATTGCCACATGCCCATTAATTTGGAATTCTCTGGATGTGTCTAGGGGGGCTTACAAAATTATTTACCCTTGCAAAAACATTTTTGGAAGCTCATATATGCAGCCTCAAGGTTCAAAACACAAAGCAGCCTGAGGCTATTTCATATCAAGGACTTAGTTTTTAAGTACAGTATCTATTAGAAAAGCAGCCCACTGGTGTGGCTCAGCAGTTGAGCATTTACTCAGGAACCAAGAGGTCATGGGTTCAATTCCTGGTTGGGGCACATGGCAGGGTTGCAGGTTTGATCCCCAGTAGGGGGCATGCAGGAGGCAGCCAATTGATGTTTCTATCTCTCTCTCCCTTGCTTTTCCTCTCTCTCTAAAAATCAATAAAAACATATTTTTTTTAAAAAAAAGAAATGTGATATTGATATAGTCATCAGTTCTATTTACCACAATGTCAGTCTTACACCTATCAGTTAGATTTGGCTTCTTGCAACCTGGAAGCAACCACAGAAAATTAGTCCCCATAGGAACAAACTATTACCTATGTTTAATTGTTTAAATATGCTGGAACTGCCTGGCTGGCGTGACTCAGTGGTTGAGCATCGACCTATGAACCAGGAGGTCATCGTGCGATTCCCAGTCAGGGCACATGCCCAGGTTGAGGACTCGATCCCCAATGGGGTCATGCAGAAGGCAACCGGTCACTGATTCTCTCTCATCATTGATGTTTCTATCTCTCTCTCCTTCATCCTCTCTGAAATCAATAAAAATAATATGCTGGAACTGTACATTTTGAGCAAAAAACAAAAACAAAAACAAAAAACACCCAGATGGAACTAGTGGAGTTCAAATCAGCATTTGCAACCTCCTGCAAATGACCACCAACACACCAATCTTATCTGGATTTTTTTTTCATTTGGTTTTAATTTTCAAATGATCTTGAAATAACATGGCAACAAAGTCCCAGTGTGCCCTCTTCTACTTTCCTCTTTCTAAAGAGGTTCTTTGCAATGTTCTTTAAGGGACAGCATCAAAATAAGACCAGATGATTTAGCAAAAAAGTAACTGAAAAGAGTTCCTCTTGGCTTTTTTCTATGTTACAGAAGAGAATATTTGCAAGAAAATTAAGGAATGGTCATTTCTAATCACTAAGTAAGAACTGCGTTTTCAATTTGATTGGCAATGTTGTCATTTCAGAATAAAATTATTTGTGTGTTAATAAGAGATGTTTCCCATATCATTTTTTCTAGTAATACTTCTAGAGCTCTAAATTCTATTTGGGCTGAAAATAATAATAAATAATTGAATAATAATTTGGTTTTTCCCACTTATCTACCCACAGCTATATATTTTCTAAGATACTCATAATTTGGATATAAACTATATCTTTTTAATCTTAAAAAGACTGGAGCCCTAACCAGTTTGGCTCAGTGGATAGAGTGTCAGCCTGTGGACTGAGGGGTCCTGAGTTCGATTCTGGTCAAGGGCACAAGCCCAGGTGTGGGCTCGATCCCCAGTGTGGGATGGGATGTGCAGATGGCAGCCAATCAATGATTCTCTCTTATCATTGATGTTTCTATCTCTCTCTCCCTCTCCCTTCCTCTCTGAAATCAAGAAGAATATATTTTAGAAAAAGATTGGAGAGGATATCTTTGAACAGCCTGCTGGTGCCATAAATTTTTTTGTGAAAAGTTACTCCTTATTCAAGTTGAATCTGGGAAAATGCCCAAACATGAGCTAATTCAGTAGTTGTGAGGCTGGATAGTCCTGAAGGGCCTATGAACTTGGCAAGCATAAGAAGGGTAGTAGCAGGCCCAGATGGTTCTTTCTGGCCTATGAATGGTCAGCCATGCCTGCTCTATCTCCCTCAGGCTTGAGACTAGTAAATAGACAGGGAAAGAACAAGTATGGTCACCAGCAGTGACTTCAACTTGTTGAAAATAAGAAAGCTAGTACTTCCCACAGGGACCACAAGGGCATATGGAGAAGCTAGATCTCCTTACAGGTAAAAATATCTAATATACTGACCATAACAAGGGAAAAGCTGAATTGTGCCCTCTAAAATGTTAAAGAGACCGTGGATGTTTTTATTTTCTTTAAAATTAATGGGAGTTAAAGAAAGAAGTACTGTCACAGGGGTAATGGTCTCCTACCGCTATGTAAATGACAAGAGGAAATCAGGATACCTATTTCATAAACCAAAAATTGGATTGGTGCTTTGTGAATGTTCAGAGGCAAATACCACTCTTAAGCCAAATTATAGATGTACAGTGAGCCATTTTATCTGATATATAGAGATGTGGTTGAATAATAAGTGTACCATAATCTATTAATAACTACCTTTTTCAAATATTGAGGAGCAAGGAATTATTACCTGTTGTGCTAATGAATTACCTCTAGGGAAGAAAAGCAACAGATTCAGTCATTTTTTTAATTATACTCTTTTTAGGGCAATTTGCACATATAAATACAAGGTCTGACTGTAAAAGAGCAAAACTAGTGTTTAAATAAGCATCCAAGCATTATTACATTTTAGTGAATTTTGTCCTCTTCCAAGTAATCAACTTTGCTGTACACAAAACTCTGGGTTCCAAATTGTCCAGGAGAGACAATCCAGATGTCTTATAATTTCACTAGTGGCCCGGTGCACGGATTCACGCACATTGAAAGGAAATTAATTAGAAGAAATATTTTAATATTGCTATTAGCTCTTTCTTTATAATAGAAATGTCAACAAAAACAACCAAATTCACGGCTGACAATGACAGATTGAAACACATGCATGCAATTGACTCCAGCGAGAGCTTTCTATGCATCGCACATGTGCAAGTCAATGTTTATTTTTAAATTGCCAGTGTGCATCATATGTACCAGCTGGCTGCTCGGTTGGATGTATGTACAGTCAGCCACTTAGCCTTTATATATATGTATCTCCTATCTAATAATAGACAAACATGGTAATTGACCGTACCTTCGCTATGCCTCCCATTGGCTAATCAGCACAATATACAAATTAACCACCAACAAAGATGGTGGTTAATTTGCATATACCGGCTGGGAGCGAAGACTGAAGACAACATGGAAGTGAAGCGGTACATAAGGGAGCTAAGTAGAGGCGGCAGAGACAGGAACAGAGCCAAGGCTGTGGAGGCAGGAGGCTGGAGGGCAAACCCAGCCGCAGCGGCTGGGAGCGGGAGCGAAGCCCTCCTCAGTGGGTTTTACTCCCGGGCTTCGCTCCCTTCTCTGCTTTGCTCCAGCTGCAGGAAGCCCTATTCTTTCAGGAATCTTCCTGCAATGGGCCTCTAGTATAGATATAATTTTTAATAAAACTGAGTCATTAAAAATAGAATGCAATACTTCTTAATCTGAATAATTTGGTAAGACTTCATAGATTTAAAAATCAGGAAAAACCCTGATCAAACCATATATTGTGACTTAGAGTTCAGTAAATACGGTTACAGATGATAGGCAGTTATTCTATCAATGTGTGAACCTCTTTCTTGCAAGTGCCACCAGAATCAGCTTATAAGTCACACAAGGGAATCACTCATATTGCTTTATCTTATGGTGAGCTATGTTCCTACAGCTGAACATAAAAGCATCTCACTATTCCATTTTCTTTGTGCTGGTTTTGAAAGCTGACTTCTGAGTATAGTGCTTCCATATTAGACTGGCAAACTAAAATGCTCAATAGAACATGACACCCATTCTTAAAGGGTTCATTACGGAAATGCTGAAAGTGTTGAATTCTGAGGAAGGACAGTACTATGATGAGGTATGGGATTTTACATTAAATGCAATAGAAGCTTTTATCCTAGGGATCTAAAACATTGCCATCATTTCCACTTAAAACTTCCCTATGGATCAAGCCATTAATTTACTGGTATTAATGAGTAATCTATTTGTGCCTTGTGCTATGATAGGTGCAACCAACTTATTTGTACAAAAGCATTGCCAGTTTCAATTTTAATGAGAAATAGATGAACTAAGAAACTAAATCATTAATGTGAGTTTACATAATGTTACACTGGTAGTCTGAGCAGAGAAAGCTAGCATTTTTAAAAAAATATATTTTTATTGATTTCAGAGAGGAAGGGAGAGGGAGAGAAAGGTAGAAACATCAATGATGAGAGAGAATCATTGATTGGCTTCCTCCTGCATGCTCCCTAATGGGGATTGAGCCTGCAACCCAGGCATGTGCTCTTGACTGGAATCGAGTCTGGGACTCTTCAGTCCGAAGGCCAATGCTCTATCCACTAAACCAAACCAGCTATGGTGAAAGCTAGCATTCTTAATCCTGGCCCAATGATCTTTCATGAATAACTCTTTTTTTTAAAATTATCTTTCCCTCATTCCCTCTCTTTCTACACACACACCACCACCACCACCACCACCACCACCACCACCACTCTGTAGCCTTCTTTTCTAAAATATTAAAAACCATGGCAGTTAATATTTTTTCTGACCATGTTGTATCTACTTAAGGATGTTCAGAGTGGGATATGCGGATGTGAGATTTGGGAAGGGAGGTTAAAATCATACAATGACTTATTGGAGGTCTGTTAAAGGAAGTTTACAAGGACTGCAAAGCCACAAGTAACCCTATTGGGCTCACCCACGTGAAAGCACAAAGGAGAAGAGTTGTCTTTCCTACCTGAGTTGGGGCAGGGAGATCGAGAGCTGTTCTCAGAGGGAAGCTACTGATTGATCAGGAGAGAAAATGGAAAAGGCCAGACTCTAAGAATGTATGTTTGTCTGTATTTCACTTACCTATGGCTAACAGGCATCCTGGCATGCCTCACACTCTAATTCCTGCTTGAATGAGGTATCTGGCCAGCTATGGATCACTGAGGAAAGGTAGGAAGAAGGGTTTAGGTAAGCGCTGCAGTCTCATACTGTCAGCTTAATGAAAAAGTGCCAAGAAGCCTGAAGACAAGGGTAGTAGCATTACAAAATTTCCTAAGATGACAGAGGCAGTTTTTGTAATCGTCATCCTAGGATATGTGTATTGATTTCAGAAAGAGAGAGAAAGGAAGGGAGAGAGGGAAGGGGAGAAAGAGAGAGACGAGAGGGAGAGAGAGAGAGAGAAAGAGACCTTCATGTGAGAGAGAAACATCCATTGGTTGCCTCCCATATGCCCCACCCCAACTCCCAATCAGGGATCGAACCTGAAACCTAGGTATGTGCCCTGACTGGAAATCGAACCTGCAACCTCTTTGTTGTATGGGAAGATGCTACAACCAACTGTGCCACTGGCCAGGATAACACAGGCAATTTTTCATGCTTCTTTCAATCTGCTGCTGTTCTTATCATTATGATTCTTAAGTCCCAAGGACAATGTTCACTTATTGGGTAGACAATTATAATAAACTTTATCAGCTAAATTTATTGTTCTTATGTACATGCACCATGCTGCTTATTTTAAATGCAGTCTATCAATTTATGCTCACAATAGTCTTCTAAAGTAAGTTCAATTATTATCCTTGTTCTAATAGATAAGGAAATTCAAGCTCAGAGAGTTTAAGCAACATGTCCTTAATCACACTACAAAATACTAAATAGATAGAACTCAAGCTCCCAATCAGGTTGGTCTGACTCCATTTGAGTTTCATAATGATCCTGTAGGGAAAGTAAGTGAAAAAAAATGGAGTCTCCTGTCTAAATTCTTCATCTATTCTTGCATTTAATGATTATTTGAATTTTTTTCTGGATAGGTCTCTGTATATGCATTGAGAATACAATGATAAACAAAACAGACCTGTTTACTGTCTTCATAGAGCCTGCCATTATTGGGGGAATATCAACAAAATTTCTTCCCAAACCAGAAAACATTTTCACAAAGGCAGCAAAGAAAACAATTTTATTATTGAATGAGCAATGCGATGTGCATCAGAGGCAATCTGCTAAGGAGATTACAAAGACAGAAAGAAATCTCACTCTTTTATGTAGCTGAATGGATATAACACATTGCATTCATGTTCTCAATATAAACTTACTAATTTTCTGCTCTCTTTATAATTGAAGCTAGGTTTTGCCCTTCGGAGTCAGCTGCCCGCTGAATTTAGACTTACATCCTCCCAGGAAACTGGGAGATAGGGTGTTATATATTCTTTGATGATTACATCTCAAGAGATCACTCTCAGGTCCTTGAGGAAATATTCCTGAGTTCTGAGACTGGTAAGAGGCATATTTAGTCATTAAAAAGATATACATGAATTTGAAAAGGACAGGGAAAGACAGTCTGAAAAAAAGGGGGGGGGGGAGGGGAGGGAAGTCTCTTCCCTCATTTTAAAAATAGGGAAACTTTAAGGCACTTATTTTAATTTTTATTTGCTTTTACATCATTAAGTGGGGAGAGATGAATAATAAGCAAAAATTTGAATAAATATATAATGATGCATCTTGATCATTCTATGAAGAAAATATGCTATGAAGGAAAATAATAAAAGACACTTTAATCTAGTCTAGGAATTGCTCCCTGAAGGAGTAATTTTTAAGATGCATCCTAGGCAATGAAGAGGATTTAGTGTCTTGATGACTAGGAAGAGCTTTCCAGGAAGAGGCTCTGTGTAAAAGCTCTGAGATAAAAGTAACCTTATTGAAGCTATTGGGCAAAATGAACTAGACAGCAAGCGACATGAGGATTTCAGACATGGCTAGAATTACAGTGAGGTAGCTCTCGACCAAGGGAAATGTGAAAATAAGGAAAACATGAATGTCTTCTGAGAGTAAAGTTTTAAAATCACCACATAAACAATGAAAATAAAAATCTGTTCCTGCAACGGAAAGAAAATGACTCCCAGACTTGCAAGCCTTGACAGGGACTTGGTTTCTATCATTAGCACACCCAAAGAAAACAATCAGTGAACAATATCATAAAAATTACAATTTTAAATTTAAAATTAAATTAAAGCACTTAAAATTTTGTTAAGAGGGTAGATTGTATGTTGTGTTCCCACCACAATAAAGATAAATAGATAAAAAGGAACAGAGGAAGTAACCTCAAGTTATATCATATCAGATTGCCTAAGGGTAGTTATTAAGAGTAAATCTTAAAAGCACCCTGAAATAAAAAACACAAAAAAACCCACACGACATAGTGTGTACAGAACAACAGAGAAAAGGAAGACAGCAGAGCTCTCATTGGAAATCATGCTCGTGAGAAGATAGTAGTGCAACTTCATTAAAGTACTAAAAGAACAAACAATCAGCCTGGACGTCTATAGCCAGTGGAAATATATTTTAATTGAAGAGGAAATATAAAGACTGCCCTAGCTGGTTTGGCTCAGTGGATAGGGCATCAGCCTGCAGACTAAAGGGTCCCAGGTTCAATTCCGGCCAAGGGCATATGCCTGGGTTGCGGGCTCGATCTCCCCCAGTAGGGGGAGTGCAGGAGGCAGCCAATGATTCTCTCTCATCATTGATGTTTCTAGCTCCCTTCCTCTCTGAAATCAATTTAAAAAAAAAAAAATATATATATATATATATAAATATATATATATATATATATATGTATTTGTTTAAAAAAACAAGGACTTCCTGAGAAACAACAAGATGAAATAATTCATTACCAATAGACCAGTAATACATGAAATATTAAAGACAGTCCTTAGGGCAGAAAGAAACAGGTACCAAATGGAAATATAGATCTATACAAAAGGAAAAAAAAGATCACTGGAAATGGAAACTAGATTGTGTAAATATATGATTGTTTGCTTACTATTTAAATTTGTTTTAAAATATAATTGACTTTCAGTGAAAAAAAGCAATTAGGAGTGTTAATAAAATATTTAAAAATCACAAAAATGAACAAATACCAGCAAACAGTATTTAGAGTACCCTAGTCCAAAGACAAAATATATTGTCCCTGTAGCAAATGCATCCGTATTATAGGAGTGCAATTAAATAGAAAACTTAGTAAACTCTCCTTATCCTAAGTTCAGATTCACCAATTAAAATGTGGATAATACTTAATATACCATATAGCATGCCAATGGGAAGAGAATGAAATTATGAGAGCTGTGTCCTATCCCACTTGGCCGTTCTAGTTCTTAATGTCAAATTGCTAGAAAATATTAAGTTGAACTTAATATGTTTGTTCTATTGATAATTCTGATTTTCATGTTTGTAAAGGCTAAATTTTCTCTATGTAATACCTTTCTGGACAGCTCTGTGCCCTTCCTTTTCATTGCTATTCAGTTGCTTATGGAAACTTCTATTGGCCAATTATTATCATGGGTCTGTTCACCTATTTTCTTCATTCATAGGGTTTGATCAATCATACTTCTCCATCATGTTTTGTCTCTAGATTCTTGTCCCTCAGGCTGCCTATAAAATACAGTGTATTGCCATCTTTCAACCATTGCTGAACATGTTTATGATATAAAAACTGTTGTTGTGAGGCACTAAAAAGATTTAGAGAGTAAGAGGAATTCTTACCAGATTGGTTTTCTATCTTCTTCCTATCACCTGGCCCCAACTATTTACTAGAAATGCAGAGGGGCAAGATCTGTTCTTTCCTGGAGTACCTTTATTGACTCTCACTTGCTTAAGATCTCAGGAAGTGACATTTTCCCTGACTCTCTTTTAAACATTATTTTTGCCTCAATTTTGTTACTATAGTTACGTGACACCACACAGTAGGTAGCAGAGTGTAGTGAGCAAGCATATACTGTTGTTTGGCTTCCTAGGTTCAAATTCAGACTCTAACTTTGGGTCTTGGGCAAGTTACTGAGCCATTTGTGCCTGTTACCTCATCTTAAAACAGGACTGGTGCACGGCCGGTGTGGCTTGGTGGTTGAGTGTCAGCCCATGAACTAGGAGGTCAGGGTTCAATTCCCAGTCAGGGCACATGCCCAGGTTGCAGGCTCAAACCCCATTGGGGAGGCATGTAGGAGGCAACCAATCGATGATTCTCTCTCATAATTGATGTTTCTATCTCCCTCTCCCTTCCTCTCTCTGAAATCAATAAAGACACATTTTTTAAAAAAAACAGGACTGTTAATACTATCTACCTTATAGAAGATTAAATAAAACTCAAAAAGCACTTGAAGGACCTGACATCTATAACATGCTCAAATTATAGCTAATGTCATATTTCTCCATATCTATTCCTCTATGCCAGCACTCAGATCAGACCAACAGCATTCATGTGTAGATACACCCCCAGAGGGTAATCAGATTTTGATAATGCCTTCTTTCCAAATGACAAGTAAATCACTACTGTCATTTGTAATTTCCCAGTGATTAACATTGGCAATGGTAGTCCACATAGACTGTGGCCTAGAAAAAGATAACCTGTGGGATATGGGTAACCATTCATTGACCAGTAGAGGAGGAAAAACTTGTACTCTCTTAGGTTCATAGCTGGGACTAGCCAGTTAAATGTACAAAAGACAAAATGTACAAAAGATTAACAGGACAAAGGGCATGAACATTTTATTTTACATGTATAGGGGCTTTGAAGGAAAAAAAAAGGTTTAAAAAATCCAGAGAGACAGTTAGACTTGGGGCTTATAAGCCATTTTAACAAAAGATAATAAATTGTAGGGAAGTGACTAGACAAAGGAAATGGAGTTTGGGCTTCTAGGGATGGTAATATCTGGGAAGGTAAACATATGAGGGAAACTAATAGTGGATAAGGATTATTTAGTAAGGCTTGTTCATACAGACTCATCTCAATGCTACCTCCATCTCTGGTGTTAAGAGTTCTCTTCTTGGTATGGGAGAGGAGGACACCTTCAGAAGGGAAAGTATGCCCTGCTTTTAGATGGGTAGGGGGAGGGCAGAAAGTTCTTCATGTGTCTGCTTTTTTTTCATTGCTTTTAGCTCAAAATAGTCCTTATGCCAAAGTGGCATATCTAAGGGTATCATATCCCAACCCCCTTCATAATCAATAAATATTTTTGAATGCTAGCTCTATGCTAGGTGTTACTCCAGGTACTGGAGTTCATGAATCTGACTTGGTTGGAGAGACAGAATATAAAGGAAAAGAAAATATATGTCATATTGGGAAAATAACACAGAGTAAGGGAATTGAGAGTGATAGAATGGATTCTACTTAAATTTTAAATATATTTTATTGATTTCAGAGAGGAAGGGAAAGAGAGAGACAAAGATAGGATCATCAATGATGAGAGGGAATCATTAATTGGCTGCCTTTTGCATGTCCCCCACTGAGGATCAAGCCCACAACCCAGGCATGTGCCCTGACTTGGAATCGAACTATGATCTCCTAGTTCAGTGGTTGGCAAACTGCAGCCCCTTGAGTGTGGCTCTTCCACAAAATACCACGTGTGGGTGCACACATACAGGGTGATTGAAACTTTGTGGCCACACTCAAGGGGCCAAAGAGCCACATGTAGCTCGCGAGCCACAGTTTGCGGACCACTGTCCCAGTTTATGGGTTGACACTGAACCACTGAGCCACACTGGCTGGGCTGGAATACCACTTTAAATATAGGTATTTTCCAGTGAGTTAACTGTAACTCCAGCCTTTCTTTCTCTCCCATTCACAAGAATACACCATAATGTAAGCTTGAGTGACATTACCATTGGTATAACCTTCTGTCTGATTTTATACCTTCTCTCTAAATGTATACCTTTTGGAAACCTTGCACTCAGCATAGTCAATAACAAATGTGAACATGAAGAATAGCTGATTGCAATATTCTAGATTCCAAGTATCTGTTCCTAAATCCTCAGAGATCATCAGTGCTTCATAGCCACCTGAAGCTCTCTGCCTCATCCTTTCCCAAAGCATCGCCCATTGCATTTTGGTTTCCGAAAAGATCCCTTTTGTTCTCGGCAGAGTTATAAGACAGAAATGATTAATACAAGCTCAAGGAATAACCCATTCTTTTCTGGATCAGGTTGCAAGCTTGTCTTACTTCCTCTTGCTCTGATGGAAGGAGATAGCCCTTAAGTGCTCAAGCAAATAATTTTCTGACAATTATTACTATATTTTACCCTTACAAAAAAACATAACCACCACCATTTTCAACAACAGCAAAATATTAACCTGAGATAACAACACAGGCAGGCAGTTTTAATCCTAGATGTTTACTTACTCTAAGTCACGCAACTTAGTGACAAAGCTAGAAATTGAACCTATAATTCCTCATTTTCAAAGATCATGCTGAACTTTGAAACAGAACTGGAGGTACACTTAACAGGTAAGAAAGGAAAACAAAAGTATTTTCTGCAAAGTTGCAGCACTTAGTGAGTTCCTCTCAGTGTATTGAAATAGACCAACCAGTATGGGACAACAGACTTAAATAAGACTGAAAATTCTGCTCCTCTAGGGATCATTTCATAAGTGGAAAAGAGTGTTATTTTCAGTCTGACACAAGATGCTTCAAATCCTCAAATACTGAGTCACATCTGATCCAACCAAAGACCCAGCCAAGATCTTTGTGTTATCAAAATAAGGGTATCGCATGGAAGCTTCTCACAAAACTCCATAGAATCCAAATGGCCAGTTTCTTTATGAAAAGAGAAAAGAGCATCACTGGCACAGGAATATGAAATTAATTGGAACTATATTTCATCTTCAGATCTCTTAAGTCACTTCTGGTAAAAGAGTCTTTAATCTCCAATGTAGGACAACGTTGTATCACAAGCACAATCAAAATCTATTTACCAAAACTAGTTCTTTGAAAAATGTTGCCTTCATAACCTTACCAGCATTCAGGGGAATAATTTCTTGCCACCTGCATTATCAGCTCTATCCCTTTTATTAGAAAATCTGTCAAAAATGCACTCTTGTAAAATGGTTATGATTTTAATCTCTCTGGTGATTGGAACGGGAGCACAAATGGTTTTGATTGCAGGCAGAAATGTTTGCTAAAATCATTACAGCTTTTGCTTCTCATCCTCTTAAACAAATTAATAACATTTGGTGAGGAAAACCCTAAGGTCTCAATATTATTTCTGTAACACCAAAGTAGTCTCAAATAATAAACATGCTCTGAAATAATTGCTTTTTTCTGATTCCTAGGAAATTGGGTAAATGTCAAATATACGCTTGTCCTCTAAAAAATATACTAACTCCAAGTCAACAATTAAATATGTTTAGGGGTGCGCATGTGAAATGTATGCTAGACATACTACAGGATACGTGTATATAGGCACCAAATGGAGTCCCAGAGTGGAGCATGTTTCTGAATTATTCCTCATAACAACAAACAGGAGAAGAAAGCATCTGGGGTGCCCAAGGGCATGACCACAGACATGAAAACTGTATCAGTACAAAGCACATAACAGTACATGAAATACTGCCATGCCTGCATGAGCAGAGAATATTATTCACAGAGAGACACATTTTTCTGTTATGATTTTTACTTCCTTATTGCTTCTGAGGGGAAAAAAAGATAATTAGTGAATGAGGATACATATTTCACAAATATATTGGACCTTAGATGTACACGGGTACACACACACACACACACACACACACACACACACACGGCTCAGTGAAATTGTGAAGGCTGCAAGATGTGGACTGGTATTATTTTTTGACCTCTCTCCTTCTCACAGGCTGTGTTCTGCTGCAGCAGGACTCTGAGAAAATCCTCTCATAAGCCCTCTACAGTTACTTACTGGGATTAGTTTAATGTATAACAGAGAAGGGGGAAAGGAGTAGAGAAATGGGGAGTAATAAAGAATGAAGAGGAGTGGTGAGGAAGTAACTACTATTTGGAAGCAACTGGAGCCCATTAGTCTCTTAGTATCACCAGTATCAGCAGTACCCTCCTTGATGCTAAGAAACTGGGCATATTAACTTAGGTTTTTGAATATACTCAGCATGCATTTTTTATTGATTCTTTGAGAGAGGGGAAGGGAGATGGAAAGAGGGAAACACTGATATGTTGCCTCTTGCATGCCCCCTACTAGGGATCCAGCCTGCAACCAAGGCATATGCCCTGACAGGGAATCGAACTGGCCACCTTTCCGTGCCCAGGACAATGTCCAAACAACTGAGCCACACCGGTCAGGGCTTGGCATGCATTTTTATACACATGAAGTATGTTCTTCATCAGTCCTAGATTTTTATGCCTGCAAAGCTTTAAAAAAATCAAGTAGTTTTGCACATTTTCTATTCCAGTTCATTGGTTTGCTCAAGGTTTCTCTCATTCAGATTTTGCTTTGGTTTATTTTCAATACTCAGTCCTACTTTTCTTGATCTCTATGCCCCAGTTTCCATCTGTCTCCTGAAAGCGGATGCACTTAATACTCCCTTTTCTTGTCCTGGCATTTCAAAAAGAGGTACAAGTCTGATGTGTTGATTTGAATACCACCACCATCTATATCAGCGGTTCTCAACCTGTGGGTCTCGACCCTTTTGGGGGTCGAACAACCCGTTCACAGGGGTCTCCTAAGACCATCGGAAAACATATATATAATTACATATTGTTTTTGTGATTAATCACTATGCTTTAATTATGTTCAATTTGTAACAATGAAAATACATCCTCATATAAGATATTTACATTACGATTCATAACAGTAGCAAAATTACAGTTATGAAGTAGCAACAAAAATAATTTTATGGTTGGGGGTCACACAACATGAGGAACTGTATTAAAGGGTCATGGCATTAGGACGGTTGAGAACCACTGATCTATATCATTCCTTGAGTTTTTTTAACTGTCGCTCATGGTAATTTTAATGGCTGAAATTGCAATCTTAGAGTGCCTTGTGGACTCTCACAGAACAGTATATGCATGAAAAATAAGGAACACATAAGTTCTTCTGGGATTCTATTTATTCTAAATAATGGTGCTTTGTTGTTGATTTAAGAATCAGAGGCCATAACTAGCTTTCATAACATTATTTTTTAAATCATCAGATCCATTTTATTTAGCTTATTGAATTGTGCTTATCAATTGCAGAAAAGGAATCTGGCAAATCAGTTGTACTCATTCTGAATAGCCAAAGACGTGATGATCAAGGAAGCAAACATGAGTGAGAAACTGCATCAGAGTATTTTTTAATACATGATCAGCACTAGCTTTCTTATTTTCTCTAACCAGAAAATTCTGTACCCCAACTAATCCACTATGAACTGGCCTTTACCTACTCCATAATCTTTGAAACTGCCACTCTGATACCTCTACCCAACTAGTTTTGCTGAATAAGACAGTCCTTCTTACCCATATTTATATACACAAAGCACAGTAAGCATCCCTACAATGTTAAATTGACTTCAAATTGCTTACGGGTGTGTGTGTGTGTGTGCGTGCATGTGTGTGTGTGTGTGTGTGTTTGGGGGGAGGGGCAGTGAGATAAGAAGCCAGAGGGCTAGGAGTGTTTATTAAGTTGAATAGAACCTTTTCAAAGAAGCTTTGTATAAGAAAGAGAATAAAAAGGAGGGAAGAAGATAGACTGAGAAGAAAAGACTAAGATTGTGACAGAATAGGATAGGAAAAAGCATACAAAGGCATAAACAAAAGAGAGAAAGGAATTGGAGCAGGAGAAAACAGACCATTGAAGAGGACTACAGCAGTAGGAGGTAGGTATGGAGAGTGATTACATTTTCAATCAATACCACGCTATTACTTGGATTCTGTAGAATAATTACCTATAATTTACTGTGCATATTTGTGTTCAAATTTGGTATTCAGAAATATAAAGCTCTGATCTCTAGCATTTTGAACTCAAATAATATAAAAACCAACACAAGATAATGTACTATGATGAAAGCAGTTTTGCCTAAGCAATTCAATTGCAACATTGGCAAGGAAGAGTGGTAGTTTAAGAGAAAAGACAGAGTGGAGTTAGAGAACAGAGTTCATTTGAGGTGGTGGCAGCATTTCCAAAGAGAGGTATCCTGCCAGTAAGAGGAAGCTAGTGTGGATGAAAAGGGGCCACGTGCTAAACCTGACAAGCTCAGGGGAGGCTTGCGTGGTGGCCTTGCAAACTCAGAGACCGAAAGTAATCACTAAATATGGTCTGAAACTAAAACTTTTTAACTAAAAGCAGTTTGTGGCAGGTAGTCCTGTCCTAGGCTAGAATCTTCCCTGACAAAAGTCAATCTTTCCCTGTCTATTGTCTTTTGCATCTAGGATAACACACCTTCGGAAACATCAAGGTAACTTCCCCTTTCCAGACCCTATAGGGCACAACCAATGCACCAGGGCAGGGACCACAAATCCCCTCATTGTTATGTTAGTTGTTGACTGTCAACTATCCTGTGCCCACCTATATAAAAGATGTATGTGTCTATCATTTCACTATCCAATCCCAGAGTCACCCCACTTTGCTTTCCCCCACCTTCCTAATCTATCACCAATGGATTTCAAGTGACCCACTTATGTCTTCTCTTTTGACTGTAATGTATAAAATAAGGTGCAAAACTGGCATTCTCGGCAGCATTTTCTCAATCTGTTGAGATTTTACTTCCTAGCAATTGTTGACAGTTTGGCTCAAATAAACTCACAACATTTCTCTATAGGTTTGAATGTTTCTTTCTTTCTTTTTTTTTAACAACAGCAATGTTTTCATTATTATTATTATTATTATTATTATTATTATTATTATTCAGAGAGAAAGGGAGAGGGAGGGAGAGATAGAAACATCAATAATGAGAGAGAATCATTGATCGGCTGCCGCCTGCATACCCCCCACTGGGGATCGAGCCTCCAACCTGGGCATGTGCCCTGACCAAGGCTTGAACTATGACCTCCTGGTTCATAGGTCAATGCTCAACCACTGAGCCATACCGGCTGGGTAGGTTTGAATGTTTCTTACATTGACACCAGCAGTGGGGTGCTGGTGGGTATATGTGGAGAGTCATCAGCAGAAACTGAACAGTCAAAACTCAAAAAACACAAATGATTACTGTAGATAAAACAATATCTTGGGGAAATTCTGAGAATTATGGGCCTGGAGTTAAAAATGGAGTGAGCCATGTAAGAGAGAGAAAGAGCAAATGACATTTTGAATACGCACTCTGTGCCAGGTGCTGGACTGAATGCTGGGATACAGTGGTGACTAAAATAAGGTCCCTTCCCTCAAGCTCTCAGCGCAGTCCAGGAAAAAGGTGTTCTGGCAACTACTTGCAATAAAGATTATAAGAGACATTTATGAGAAGGACAGAACGGTTAGTTATACAAAGAACCAGTGAAATGGGGAACAGATAATAAAAGCACACACTCATAGAACAGTTGATATGCAGTTAGAAAGTGGTTAAAAGCTTTGCATAGTTCTTTAGTACAGCTGCACAGTATATCATGGAGTAGATACTAATTTCATGCTCATGTAACAGATGAGAAAACTGAGGCACAGAGAGCTTCAATGACTTGCCCAAGGTCTCACAGCTTGGAGGACAGCTGCCAGGCAGTCTGGCTCCAGAAGCGTTAAGCATACCTACCACACCGTAAGGGGAAAATACAATTAGAACATGAGGTATGTGACTTGCTATTGAGGCATGTGTTGGACATTCGTCAGGTATTCGGGGCTGGAGAAAGGTATTCTAGACAAAGGGAAAGCCTGTGCGTAAACACAGAACGTATCCTCTAAGTCAGTAAGTTCACCCTGGCACACAGCATCCTGACTTCATACCTAGCCTTGATGGATCTTAAGTAAATACTGTTTTCAGCTGCTGTATGGTTTATAGTTTTATTAAATTATCAACAGTAATTTTTATTTAATTGGTGCCTCCATTTTTAAATAAATGTTATAGAAAACTATAATCTCAATCCCAGGTATTTTAGAAAATTATATCAAAATAAAATAAAAGTAGAGAAGCAGAGCGAAGTCTAGAATAATGAAAAACAATTCTAGTCCAGCCAGCGTGGCCTGGTGGTTGAGTGTCAACCTATGAACATCCAATAGGTCACGGTTCAATTCCCAGTCAGAGCATGTGCCTAGGTTTTGGGCTCGACCCCCAGTGTGGGGCATGTAGGAGGCAGCCAATAAATGATTCTCTCTCAAGATTGATGTTTCTATCTCTCTCTCCCTCTCCCTTCCTCTCTGAAATCAGTAAAAATATTTTTTTTAAATTTTAAAAAGAAACTATTCTAAACAATCCAACGTAGCTCAGTTACTTTGATTTACAAATCTCATGTCCAAGCCCAAAGTGCCTTGCAGGCTCTGCCAAAACACAGGAAAATTTTTGTTCTAACTCAACATGTCACTGGTGTTTCTGCCTTCCGTTGTAACCTTTACATACCAATTATCACTACCAACGTTTCCTCTTGAATCATCATTTTCCGTCCTCCCCAGCTGGTCTTGTCATCTCTCCCCCTTTCCACTTTACATTTGCTGAGTTTCCTTTGTTAAGTAGTTCTTCCAAATTTCTCAGCCATTTTCAATAACAGCCTACAACATCAGCATCATAAGGGAGAGAATACAAAACTGGAGGTGGCTTTCTATGCTGATGTGTGACAGAGCAATTATTACATTTCATTTAGCTGACTAGTTCAGAGATTAGGTTGGAGGTTGGCTGTCATACCAAAATTTAGTTTCTGAAATATTTTCTATTGCTGTAAGAACATTTTACCTGAATTTCCCTTCTATTATTTTTTTTTTATAGAGAAGGCTGTAGAATGAAACTATCTTGCTGCATCTTTAAATTTTCACCTCCTTTTCTGCTTCACCAGACTTGTTTCAACAAATTGAATTAGAGATGAATTTGTTGTGTTTGTGTATGGAAAAACACTCTATTATAGTAGTAGGGATTGTCAAGAGAAGAGTAATAAAGAACTTTACAAGTACTTATTATACTTCAAAATGACTCATAAAGCAAATGCCTTAGGGCCAGTTAAGAACCTCATGCATAGATTAGAAAAGGATTAAGAGCAGCAATTAAATTAGTAACAAGGATAAAGTGAAATGGACTTTTTCTTGAGAAAATTGTTTTTAGAAAGTGTATTTAATTTGTTCCCAGTTTCAAGGGTTTTTGTTTGTTTCTTTCTTTTACTTGCTGACATTTAATAATTAAGAATAAAACACTTGACTCCCTACATTCAGTTCACCTTATCCCTCCCTAGGCAATATGTGTTTGAGTTCCAAAGAGACAGCATTCCTATTCTCAAGAAGGTTACAGTCTCATAGGAGGAATACCAGATCATATTGTAACTGCCTGTTTATTTGTTATTAATGAGCAAAAGGATACAGGCTGTTACTATAGGGAATAGGAAGACTGCTTAACCCTTCTTTTGTAAGCCTAGCTTCCTCTAGGCATCCTGGAGGATGTTATTTCTAAGAGAAAACTTGAATGACTGAGTCAGCCAAGGAAAGAGAACTACAGGGCAGTAGTTAAAAGTGTATGCTTTGGGGAAAGGCAGAGAAGACCTTAGTAAATATAGACTTCCATAAAAATAACAAAACCCTGGAAAATGGTCAAAATCAATTGTTTCTAAACTCTGGAAATTAGCCAAATGCTCACACCAATCCAAAGGGCATTTATTCGAGAAAAACTGCTGAATATTAATAAGAATATAAGTTTGTGGAATTTGTGGAACTTAACCTGCAGCCACCTCCCACTTTCTAGTTCTAGAATAGCCTTGAACATTAGTAGCCTCACAAACACGAATAGCCGTAAGAACAAGCAGGATTGCATCCACTTGAGGAAATGGACCAGATCTGGACCTTCTCAAAACGTCTTATCTCCAGACCATTTTCATTATTTTACCTGACTGACAGCTCCACAGAATAACCCCATTCACAGGCTGGTGTTATTTGACTTGACCTCCCAGCTTCAGTTCACTCCAAAGGGAGAAAAAATAATCCCCATGCAATTGTTTCACCTTTCAGCTGTCTAAGGATTCAGTACAGGGGGGCAATCAAGAGGCTGACCAAAACTTTAAAAGAAAATCTGGGGAATTAGATGCCCATAGGAAACTTTGAAAAGCTCTGGCACATTACTGGGGATTTAGAAGACTGTATACATGTACAGGGCTGTGGGCATGTCTATGAAGAAAGTAAGAGAGCGCTGATTTTTTACTTTGGGTTGACCTTGATGCCCTGCACAATTAAGAAGAGAGGCCTAACCCAAAACTTTGTAAACATTGAAAGCATGCCCCAATACACAAGCACATAACCCCTTAGAACAGCGGTTCTCAACCTGTGGGTTGCGACCCCTTTGGGGGTCAAATGACCCTTTCACAGGGGTCGCCTAAGACCATGGGAAAACACATATATAATTACATATTGTTTTTGTGATTAATCACTATGCTTTAATTATTTTCAATTTGTAACAATGAAATTGGGGGTCACCACAACATGAAGAACTGTATTAAAGGGTCACGGCATTAGGGAGGTTGAGAACCACTGCCTTAGAAAACATGAAAGAATTATTCTTTGAAGGTATTTAAGGATCTCTAGCCAATTATTAGCTAACCAAGAAAAATTTAGTGGCTAGAAAAGACAAGGAATATAGACATTACCAACTCAGCCCAGAAAATTCACTAAACAAACATCAACAAGAACAACAGCAACAACAAATAGCAACAACAATAACCCCGAGAAAGGGGAAATTTGATTTTTAGAGTTATCATATTATGTTACCTGAAATATCCAGTTTTCAACAACAAAATATATTGCATGATATACAAAGAAACAGGAAAGTATGGCCCATATACAGGTGGGTAAAAATAGATAATAGAAACAGTTCCTGAGGTAGTAAAGACATTTAACTTCCTTGAAAAGTATTTAAACCAGCTACTGTAAATATGATGAAAGAGTTAAAAGAAACCATGTGTAAAGAACTAAAAGAAAATATGACCTTAATGCCTCACTAAATATCAATAAAAACATATAAATTATACAAAATAACCAAACAGAAATTCTGGAATTGAAATTGCAATGAAGGAAATGAAAAAAAAATCCACTGAGGGGCTCAACAGCAGATTTGAGCAGGTAGAAGAAAGAGTAAGCACACTTGAAAATAGGCCAATTGAGATTATCCAGTCTAAGATACAACAAGAAAAAAAAGACTAAAGAAAAGTGAACAGATTGTTAGGAACTTGTGGAATATCATCAATCATATTTATATATGCAGAATAGGGGTCCCAGAAGAACAAAAAAGGCAGAAAGGGCAGAAAGAATATTTGAAGAAATGATGAATGAAATTTTACAGTATTTGATGGAAAACATTAATTCACATCCTAAAGAAATTCAAAAAACTCCAAGTAGGAGGAACTCAAAATAAATACAGACACATCATGTTCTGACTGTTGAAAGCCAAACACAAAAACAGAATTATGAAAAGAGTAAGAAAATAGCCAGCCACTCATCATGTATAAGGGACCTTCAGTAAGAGAAAGAGCTGACTTCTCATCAGAATCCATGAAACCAGAAGGCAGTGGGAGGACACATTCAAAGTGCTGAAAAGGCTGTCAATCAAAAAGTCTATATCCAGTCCTGGCCACGTGGCTCAGTTGGTTAGAGTGTCATCCCCTACATCAAAATGTTGTGGGTTCCCTCCCTGGTTGGGGCACATACAGGAGGCAACCTATCGATGCTTCTCTCACATCTATGTGTTTTTTTTTTCCCTCTCTCCCTTCCTCTCTGTCTAAAAAAATCAATAAACATACCCTTGGGTGAGGATTTAAAAAAAGTCTACATTCAGTAAAAATATTTTTCAAAAATGAATGAGAAATCAAGAGACTCCAAGATAAACAAAAACGGAGAAAATGCATTACTAGTAGACCTGTCCTAAAAAAATACTTAATATGCCCTAACTGGTTTGGCTCAGTGGATAGAGCATCAACCTGCGGACTGAAAGGTCCCAGGTTTGATTCCGGTCAAGGGCATGTACCTTGGTTGCAGGCACATCCCCAGTGGGAGGTGTGCAGAAGGCAGCTGATCGATGTTTCTCTCTCATCGATGTTTCTAACTCAATCCCTCTCCCTTCGTCTCTGTAAAAAATCAATAAAATATATTTTAAAAATACTTAAAAGGATAAGATGAAAAGATACTACACAGTCACTTGGAACTACATAAAGAAATAAAGAGTACTGGTAAAGGTAATTATATAAGTAAATATAAAAGGCAGTGTAAAAGTATTTTTCTTCTAATTTAGAATACAACTGCATAAAATAATAATTATAAAATTTTGTCAACGGGCTTATAATGAATAAAGATGCAATGTGTATGACAAGAATAACATATAGGAGGCAGAGGCAATGAAAATATGTTGAACACAATTTTTATTGAAATTCAATTGGTATAAATCAGAATTAGTTTGTTTTAAGATGTTAACTGTAATTCCAAGCACAACCATTCAACCAACAAATTATTTTATTTTATTTTAATTTATTATTTGAAAATTATTATTTGATTGCTTTGAGAGAGAGAGAGAGAGAAACATTGATTTGTTGTTCCACTTATGTATGCATTCATTGGTTGTTTCTTGTATGGTCCTTGATTGGGGATCAAACCCACAATCTTGGCATATTGGGTCAATGCTCTAACCAACTGAGCTACCCAGTCAGGGCAAATAATTTTAAAACAGAAAACTTTTAAGTAACACAATAGAAAATACCTACTTATTACAAAAGAACACAGTAATGGACTAATAGAGCAACAAAAACACATAAGAAAAATAAAAACAAATGGCAAAATGTCGGCTATAAATCCCATTTTATCAGTTACTAGATTAAATATCAGTGGATTCAATATTCAAAACAGACAAAGGTTGATAGAATAGATTTTTAAAAACAATAACCCAACTATCCACAGTCTATAAGATATGCACTTTAGATTCAAAGACAGAAATATAGTGAAAGTAAAAAGACAGAGAAATATATACCATGCAAACAGTAACCAAAACTGGCGAAAATTAGATCAGGAACTGCTAGTTCCTTTTGATATCACACACAAAAGATCATAAGAAAATCCTCTCTGTTTAGTTTTCTTTTTGGTATTGATTTCTACTTTAATTGAAATATGTTCAGAAAATATGGTCTAACCCAAATTCCTTGCAGTTTGTTGAAGACTGATTTTATGGCTTAAGATGTGGCCATTTTCATTGGCTGTGTATACCTGAAAAAAGTATGCATGACCTAAAGGAAAATGGATGAGTTTGGAGAAAGGCTCTTCTAATGCCCTCTCTTCTTTTATCAGAAAAAAACATGTGAATATTCAGATGGAAATCAGGATGTCATATAGATCTTAAGCAGTCTGGACAGGGATAAATGTTTAGAAGTTGTCAGCAAAGGAAGATGATAAAAAATACACAGAGATGTAATCCAAAACTACGTCAGTTTGTGAGTTTAGATTTGTTTGTGATCAGAAATTAGGTTTCATTGCTAGCACTGGTCATTGACTATTCATTGTAAGCATTATATTAAAATTGTAGAGGAGGAATAAGAAGTCCTCACTGCACTTATGGTGTAACAGGAAAATTCAAGAATTACAAAAAAAAAAAATGTTTACCTTAGACAAGACAGAAAGAGACAGGCAGCAAATGTGGATATGCTAAGTTTAACATTCGGGGAACTTAAGTGAAAAATGTATAGAAATTGTTTATGATTTTACAGTATTTCTATAATTCTGACATTATTAAAAATAAGTTAAAGAAAAGACATAAAGGTACTTTTAACCATCACTCAGTTTTTAAGGTACAACTCCTGATATGTGAACCAGATAAAGCAGATAAAAATTAATAGATTTTTTAATTTCTGAAATGCAAATGTTTTTATATAGAACATTTATGAGTATATTCTCTAGTGGATGTCACAAATGGAGAATTGTAATGAAATCTTAACAAAAATAACTTGAGAGGCCAGGGATACTATACTGCCATAAATACTAATAGAAAGCACATAAATTTCAACAGGTCTTAAAATATTGGGTATTCTATTTTCTATTTTTCTTTTTCTGTACATCCTTTACACTTGATAGTGAATTATACAGCAAACATTTCTTTTGACATCACTAGGAATTATATCATCTAATAAGTATAAAACTAGATTTTTTGCTCCAAGAAAATATATTACAGGATATTGAAGACATTTACCAAACAAATTTAAACCATTTCAAATATGCACTAGAAAAACCAAGTTGATATCATCATGCCACTAGAAACTCAATTAGGGTAATAGGGAATTACCATCTAGATATTCTTCATATTAACAAATATATAGGTTTAAGAATGGAAGTCAATTATTTACTTCTTAAATATCACCTTTAAATGGTTTCTTTCAATACTAATTTAACCCAATGAAACTCTAGGAGGCCCTGCACTATTTTAATGCATCAGTTAATTGAGCAATGAGCAAAGCAAACAGATCTTCTAAGACCACTTTCTTAGGAGGAACTCATCATACCCCACATATGGTGCATAGGCCTACTGCCCCACCATTCTATTGCCCCTTCCCAACAGCACCATCCCACCACCACCATACATACAAAGCTTCCCTTGGGCTACAAAACTGTTCTTCCTTAAGAATGTAAAGGGTAAAGGGGGTAAAATATATGGTGAGGGGAGATGATATGACTTTGGGTGGTGGGCACACAATACAATATACAGAGATGTAACATAGAATTATACACTTGAAGCCTATATAATCTTATTAATCAATGTCACTCCAATTAATTTAATTACAAGATAAAAATGTTAAAAAGAATGTCAGCAGCTATTGACTTTCAAGTCTGTGCTAGACTGCCAATTACAGTGAAGATGTATCACTCTCTTCAATGTTGACACTTTTAGGCAAATGCCTTATAGCAGTGATGGCGAACCTTTTGAGCTCGGCGTGTCAGCATTTTGAAAAACCCTAACTTAACTCTAGTGCCATGTCACATATAGAGATTTTTTGATATTTGCAATCATAGTAAAACAAAGATTTATATATTTTTTAAAATATATTTTATTGATTTTTTACATAGAGGAAAGGAGAGAGATAGAGAGTTAGAAACATCGATGAGAGAGAAACATCGATCAGCTGCCTCCTGCACATCTCCCACTGGGGATGTGCCCACAACCCAGGCACATGCCCTTGACCGGAATCGAACCTGGGACCTTTCAGTCCGCAGGCCGACGCTCTATCCACTGAGCCAAACCGGTTTCAGCAAAGATTTATACTTTTTATATTTATTTTATATATTTAAATACCATTTAACAAAGAAAAATCAACCAAAATAATGAGTTCACGTGTCACCTCTGACACGCGTGTCATAGGTTCGCGTGTCATAGGTTCTCCATCACTGCCCTATAGCATCGTTGGCCATAGATGTCTTGTAATGCTGAAGCATTGTGTTAATTTTCCAGGACTGTTGCACAAACTAGGTGGCTTAATCTAAAGATATTTATTAACACATTGATCCCAAGCTTAGAAGTCCAAGATTAAGGTTTTGGTCTGGTTGGTTCCTTCCAAGAGCTGTGAGAGAGAATCAGTTCTATGTCTCTTGCCTAGCTTCTGGTGGTTTGCAGGCAATTTTTGGCATTTTTGGCTTATAGAAACATCACCCTGATCTCTGCCTTCAACTTCACATATTGCTCTCCCTGTGTCTGTGTCCCTGTGTCCAAATTTCCCATTTTTATAAGGACACCAGCCATACTGAATTAGGGCCCACCCTAATGATGTCATCAAAAATAATTATATCTCCCTAACCGGTTTGGCTCAGTGGATAGAGTGTTGGCCTGCAGACTCAAGGGTTCCAGGTTCGATTCCGGTCAAGGGCATGTACCTTGCTTGTGGGCACATCCCCAGTAGGGGGTGTGCAGGAGGCAGCTGATTGATGTTTCTCTCTCATCGATGTTTCTAACTCTCTATCCCTCTCCCTTCCTCTCTGTAAAAAATCAATAAATCTGTATTTTTTATATTTTTAAATATATTTTAAAAAATAATTATATTTGTGACAACCATTTTTACAAATAAAGGCACATTCTGAGGTACTGGAGGGTTAGGATTTCCACATGGAAATTTTAGGGGGACACAAGCCAAACCATACAGGCATGAATTACTTTTAACTCAAAAATAGCATCATTTCAAGCATGGACTCAGCATGAAGATGCTCTTTCTTCTCTTTGTGGGAGTTTGCTTATTGTTAATGACTGAACCATAAAATAAGCTGATGTTCCAAATTTCGGTTATGTTATGCCTTTTCCATTGGTTGGTCTGATGAAATGCTCTCTAAGACCTAATTTTTCAAGCTGAACAAATTATGTAACAGGCCTGATTTTAAATTGGATTTTTGTGGCAACAGAGAAATTAATTAAAGTGAATCCTTTTATAAGCCATTAATGTTAGTTACCCACTGAAGATACCTCGTTATAGAGAAATGTGTTCTTGTGCCATAGAATAATTCCACATTTGGTTGTTTGTTCCACATATTTTATATTCAGGAAACTTTGCATGAAGGCACTGATTAGAAATCATGCCTCTTGGCATGGATGTTGATGCAAACTTTCACCATCTTTCCTCATCACTATGGACCAAATGGTTCTAGTAGGCGGAAAATAGTGCAGCCTGGCCAGCGTGGGTCGGTGGGTGCGCATCAACCTATGAAACAGGAGGTCACAGTTCTGTTTCCTGTCAGGGTCAGGGCATGTGCCCGGGTTGCTGGCTTGATCTGCAGTGGTGGGTGTGCAGGAGGCAGCCAATCAATGATTCTCTCTCATCATTGATGTTTCTATCTCTCTCTTCTTCTCCCTTCCTCTGTGAAATCCATAAAAATATATTTTTAAAAAATAGGGCAGAGAAATAAGAATGCCACAGAAGATATTGTTTTATTTATTTATTTATTTATTTATTTATTTATTTATTTATTTATTTTGGTTTCACAATTTGACATATGATTTATATCCTGATTTATTTTTTTTAATTCTTTATTAGTTAAGGTATTACAAATGTATCCTTATCTCCCCCATTAACCTCCATCCACCCCCGCCCCCCACCCCTGCTCTCATCCCCCTGTTGCCCATGTCCATTGGTTTGGCTTATATGCATGCACACAAGTCCTTTGGTTGATCTCTTCCCCTTACCAACACCCTCCCCTACTTTCCCTCTGGGAATTAATAGTCTGATTGCTGTTTCTCTGTCTTTGGATCTGTCCCTGTTCATCAGTCTATGTTGTTCTCTATATTCCACAAATGAGTGAGATCATGTGGTATTTATCTTTCTCTGTCTGGCTTATTTCACTTAGCATAATGCTCTCCAGTTCCATCCATGCTGTTGTAAAAGGCAAGACTTCCTTCTTTTTTACCACAGCATAGTATCCCATTGTGTAGATATACCTCAGTTTTTTAATCCACTCATCTACTGATGGACACTTAGGCTGTTTCCAAATCTTAGCTATGGTGAATTGTGCTGCTACGAACATAGGGGTGCATATATCCTTTCTGATTGGTGTTTCTGGCTTCTTGGGATATATTCCTAGTAGTGGGATCACTGGGTCAAATGGGAGTTCCATTTTTAGTTTTTTGAGGAAGCTCCATACTGTTCTCCACAGTGGCTGCACCAGTCTGCATTCCCACCAGCAGTGCAGAAGGGTTCCTTTTTCTCCACATCCTCGCCAGCACTTGTTGTTTGTTGATTTGTTGATGATAGCCATTCCGATATGTGTGAGATGATACCGCATTGTCATTTTGATTTGTATCTCTCGTATAATTAGTGACTTTGAGCATGTTTTCATATGTCTTTCGGCCTTCTGTATGTCCTCTTTCAAAAAGTGTCTATCTAGTTCCATTGCCCATTTTTTGATTGGAGTGTTTATCTTCCTAGTGTTAAGTTTCATGAGTTCCCTGCAAATGTTGAAAATTAAACCCTTATCGGTGATATCATTGGCAAATATGTTCTCCCATGCAGTGGGCTTTCTTGTTGTTTTGTTAATGGTTTCCTTTGCTGTGCAAAAGCTTTTTATTTTGATGTAGTCCCATTTGTTTATTTTCTCTTTAGTTTCCACTGCCCTAGGAGCATTATCAGAGAAGAAATTCCTTCAGCATATATTTGTGATTTCGCTGCCTGTGGATTCCTCTAGTACTGTTATGGTTTCCCGTCTTACGTTTAATTCCTTTATCCATTTTGAGTTTATTTTTGTGTACGGTGTGAGTTGGTGGTCTAGTTTCATCTTTTTGCATGTACCTGTCCAATTTTCACAACACCATTTATTGAAGAGACTGTCTTGACTCCATTGTATGCTCTTGCCTCCTTAGTTGAATATTAATTGGGCATAGTGGTTTGGGTCGATTTCTGGGTTCTCTATTCTATTCCATTGATCTATGTCTGTTCTTGTGCCAGTACCAAACTGTTTTAAGTACAGTGGCTTTGTAATACAGTTTGATATCTGGTATTCAGATCCTACCAACTTTGTTCTTCTTTCTCAGGATTGCTGCAGCTATTCGAGGTCTTTTTTTATTCCAGATGAATTTTTGGAACGTTCATTCTAGATCTGTGAAATATGCCGTTGGTAATTTAATGGGGATTGCATTGAATCTATAGATTGCTTTTGGTAGTATGGACATTTTGATGATGTTGATTCTACCAATCCATGAACACGGTATGTTCTTCCATCATCTTCTATCTCTTTTTTCAGTGTCCTGTAGTTTTTCACATATAAGTCTTTTACCTCCTTAGGTAAGTTTATTCCGAGGTATCTTAATTTTTTTGGTGCGATGGTAAATGGGATTGCTTTTTTAGTCTCACTTTCTGGAAGTTCACTGTTAGTGCAATGAAATGCCATAGATTTCTTGGTATTAATTTTGTATCCTGCTACGTTGCCGAATTCATTTATTAAGTCTAATAATTTTTTGATGGAGTCTTTTGGGTTCTCTATGTACAGTATCATGTCATCTGCAAATAAGGACAGTTTTACTTCTTCTTTTCCAATTTGGATGCCTCTTATTTCTTCTTCTTGTCTGATCGCAATGGCTAGTACTATGTTGAACAGGCGTGGTGAGAGGGGGCATCCCGGTCTTGTTCCTGTTCTTAGGGGGAATAGTTTTAGTTTTTGCCCATTGATTATGATGTTGGCTGTGGGTTTGTCATATATGGCTTTTATTATGTTGAGGTATGATCCTTCTATTCCTATCTTGCTGAGAGTTTTTATCAAGAAAGGGTGTTAGATTTTGTCAAATGCTTTTTCTGCATCAATTGATATGACTGTGTTTTTTATCTCTCAATTTGTTTATATGATGCATTATGTTTATTGATTTGTGGATATTGTACCATCCTTGCATTCCTGGGATAAATCCTACTTGGTCATAGTGTATGATCTTTCTGATGTACTGCTGGATCCGATTTGTTAGGATTTTGTTGAGGATTTTGGCATCTATGTTCATGAGGGATATTGGCCTTTAATTCTCTTTCCGAAGATATGGTTTTAGAAGAAATTGAAAACTATAACAGTAATGGTTAGCCATCCACTAGAGTCTTGCTCTCTATCCATGCTGTAAACCAATGCCTGGCTAGCAGGTGCCCAGGCAAGAGCTACACTATTCAGTTTGCCTTGAAATTAGTTGAGGGTATGTGATCGAGTTCTGGAAATAAGAGGTAAAGCATTTTTTGTCATTTCCAGACATGGCTCATGGTTCATAAAAACTTCCTCTGCAACAGCACACTGTGTTTCCCCCCATCTGCCAGCGAGGTGTTACATTCTCGGATAACATTAGAAGCTTCGTGCTGAATGTGAGAATGCCTCTAACAGCCTGAGTCCCAGGCCTGCCTTTCCACCATCCCTAACTGGACTTTATATGAGTCAGAAATAAACTGCTATTGTTTAATCCACGGAGAGTTTTGAATTGAATTTTCTAACACCAAGCCTAGCATTTACCCTTGTTTAATGCAGACACAAATTGTGTCATGTTTCTTAATTCTCAATGTGGCATTTCTTATTTGACAACCAAAGTAAGTTCTGGATTTACTTTGCAGAGTTTGCCTTAAAAAACTACCTCCCAAATTTAGTAAGATCCTTTTCTTTGTTTTTATTTCTTGCCTGTTTTTAATAAAAGATAAACTTTCTATAACCTATGGAGTGAGGTCAATGGCACTAGTGACATTAAATTGAATTCCAAGGCCTGTGTTAGCTATTTCCACATTGTCATGTGTTAAAAAGTGAAAGGGAAGTAAAGGGTGAGACAAAGATTCTATTCTTCAAGGACAGCGTCCACAGCCTCCTTAATTTGGTAGGTTTAGCATCTAGTACACAGTAAATATTCCGTAGTGTTCTTGGCTGAGTGATAGAGGAAAAGAATTAGCAGCCTCTTCCCTAGAGTGATCCCTAAACAGGATTTAGCAAATCAAACTGCCAACACCAAGTATTTCCAGATACTTTCTTTGAACATGAAAAGATAATCATAAGATAATAATTAAAATGATATTAGCATAGGTAAGAAAGCTAGGAGTTGCTATTATTCAATGTTGATTCTTTTGTTGCCTACTGAACTGGGATTAGTTTAGAATAATTTTGTAGCAAATAATTCTATATTTTCCTTTTTTATTTTATTTTTAAATTACATTTATTGGGATGACATTGGTTAATAAAATTATATAGGTTTCAAGTGTACAATTCTATGATACATCATCTGTAGGAAAACAACTGAAGTGTTCTTCGATAGATGATTAGATAAGGAAGACGTGTATACAATGTAATACTACTCAGCCATAAGAAAAGGTAAAATAATGCCTGCCATTTGCGACAACATGGATGGATCTTGAGAATATCATGGTAAGCGAAATAAGTCAGAAAAAATTAAGAACCATATGATTTCACTCATATGTGGGATATAAACCTGAAAGCAACAAGTGAATGAATAAGAAAAACAAATTCTATATTTTTGAACTAGGATTTGCTCTTTGCTTGAATTTTGCTGCTATCCATATGTCATTAGCCTAAACTGACTTAAATCACATCCTACAACACATGCAATACATCTTTCCATTTCCATTATTTCCCCACACTTTTTTCCTGCCTGGATATGGCTCACTCTGTTGTCCCTGTATCTAAATTCTGCCCTTATTTCAAAGACAAGCTCAGATCCTATCATATTGCCAAAATCATTGCACACTCAAATGCCTTTTCCTCCTCTAAGTTCCTCTGATTATGTTCCTTTTTCTTTATAAGTGGACATTTTGTTTCTCCAATTACACTAAAAATATCATGGGAGTAGAGCTCCTGTCTCAGACCAGTTTGCATTCCCCAAACCTAGAAGAGTACATTTCCTTAGCAAATAAATGTTTGAAAACAGGAGACTAGGGTAGTGGAAAAAAGATAAGTGGAAACAAAAGATGTAAGCTTGAGGTAAGATGCTGATGTTATTAGTTCAGTAAACTCGGATAGGCATTCAACATCATTGTTTCTCTGTGTCCTTGCCTGTGGAATGGTGATTAAAGTACCCTGCTCAAGTCCTAGCCAGGTAGCTCATTTGCTTAGAGCATCGTTCTGATACGCCAAGGTTGCAGGTTTGATCCCCAGTCAGGGTACATATAAGAATCAACCAGTGAATGCATAAATAAGTGGAACAACAAATTGATGTAAAAAATAATAATAAAGTACCCTGTTTAACCTACTTCACAGACTAGTTCTAAAGATCCAATGGGGCATGATTTAACTCAAAGTGTTATATGCACTTGAGAGTGGTATGCAGGATTACTTCCACTAAATGTAGTATAGCATAGTATAATGGTATGGTATGGTATGGTATGGTATGGTATGGTATGGTATGGTATCCCCACAATGTCTGGTACATAGTAAACTTTCAATAAATATTTGACAAAAGAATAAATGAATAAATGACTGGCAAATTAAAGCAAGTAGTTCTTTCCATTTAAGACCCCAAACTACCTTTCTGAAATAACCATGGGTTATTTCAATTTTTCTTTTTTCTCACCAGAGAACAAATAGCTTACCTGGCTCTTTATTTCTCCTCAAGCAAATGTTCCAACAGAAAGAATATGTTGGCTTCTGTCACACATTCTGGTCTTCCAAGATAATTTTCTTTTTAAAATTTTTGTCAGTTAACACAGAGGTGGCTTTTTCTACCCTAACAAATGCTTCTAGTTATTATAAATCTCACTTCCAAAGATTCTTAGGAATTTATTGTAATTATAATTGTTCAAAAGAAATAAAAATATAGAGTTTATATATCCACTCAGTAAACTCTAGATTGTCATGTTTTATAACTACTAATTAGTAGTTGTATGACCTTGACCAAGGTATTTAATTTCTGTGCCTCAGTTTTCTCAATATCAGACTTGGGGTTGGTAATAATATCTACTTTAAAGAGTTGCCATGAGGTTAAAATTAAATAATATATGTAAAAAAGCTTAAAACACTGCCATGCTGATAATAAATGCATATTTTATTTTACTATAAAATAAAGTAAAAAAGCTTTAAACAAACAAACAAAGGTTTTATACAACCCCTAGTTCCATTACATTCTTAAGATTTTATAGTATACTAAGCTGAATCTTTAAATGAAAATACTATTAATACTCCCCTCCTCCCTCTCCTCTCTCTGCCCCCCCCCTCCTTTTTAGTTTAACATGGTAAAGTGGCTTTTCATATTAATTAAAACCACAGTCTTAGAGAATTGGACAGACTTGTGTTTTAATCTGATTTAACTGTGATGCCTGAATTTAGGAATGCTATTTTACCTCCTTAAGTTTCATTCACTTCATCCTTAAAATGGGGGTAAAATACTACACCACATAAGGTGGTGTAGAGGATTAAGTGGTATGAGAATTAATGGTATTTTTTAAAAGACTAGTTTATTGATTTTTAAAGAGAAAGGGAGAGGGAGAGAGAGAAAAACCTGCATACCCCCTACCTGGACCTAGCTCACAACCCTGCATGTGTCCTGACTGGGAATTGAACCAGCAACTTTTCTGTGCATAGGATGATGCTCAACCAACTGAGCCACACCAGCCAGGGTGGTATTTTTATTTTATTTATTTATTTTTAAAATATATTTTATTGATTTTTTACAGAGAGAAAGGGAGAGGGATAGAGAGTTGGAAACATCGATCAGCTGCCTCTTGCACACCTCCTACTGGAGATGTGCCCGCAACCAGGGCACATGCCATTGGCCAGAATCGAACCTGGGACCTTTCAGTCCCCAGGCTGATGCTCTATCCACTGAGCCAAACCGGTTAGAGCTATTTTTTTATTTTTAAAATACGTGTTATAAATTACATAGTGATTGGCACATAGTAAATTCTCAAATATAATAACCATTGCTATTAAATGTAGCAATTTAAATAATCTGATAATTTATTCATAGAAGTATCTTACTGAACATTTATGACACATTACACAGTAAAGGAAGCACAGTAAAGGACAGGAAAACAGATGGAGGAAAATAATTTGATATCACTCCCTCTGCATTATTCATCAATTAGAAATTACTGCCATCTGCATATTGGCCTAATTTGATTCTATTTAAACTGAGCTGGGGATGTTCTGGTGGGTGTAATCGGTAGGTGATTTCAACACATTAAAAGCATACTTATCGCAATGGAGGTAAAATATAAGAACTCGGAGATTCCCTTTTAAGTTAACCAAAGCATGAGTTGAAGTATTAACTGAACATGTGTTTATCAAATATATTTCAAGTGCTGAATTGGTGCTTGGTATACAGTGGTAATGAAGACAGACATGCTTACTTTCACACTGGTTTATACGTCCTGTATCAGTAATGTTTCACTTTACTGGATGATGGGGAGAAAATGGAAATTCTTAATGTAGTAAAATTACTATTTTAATAGTAAATCTCTGTACATGTTTTTTTAAAAAACATTGTAGAAGCTATTATGCAATAAATAAAAGACTTCCCAGCTTATGAGAGTATGATATTTTTTGAAATTATATCTTCAAAGATTATCTTTGGCTCACAAATAATGAAATAGAATTTAATCATTTACATTCATAATTCAGCTGAAATTCAATAGTGCAAATAAAATTTTATTAAGAAATAATTTTCAGTTAAAGATCAAATGGAAATTATGTTATAAAAGACATTCATAAAGCATTCATACCCAGGATGTTTGCCTTCCCACACATATTAAAGCTTACAGAGCAAAATGTCAATGCAGGCGTATCTTCTAATGGCACCTACATTGACAGCTTCACTCAACCTAGTTCACTGACTTTAGATTTTCACTTAACTGAGATTTAAATACAGGTTTCCTTTATAGTCTGAGGGAGAAAAATTAGTTTTTCTTCAGCCTTGGAACCAACCTTTCAATAGCACCCATTTGTATGCGTTCTAACTACATTACCAGATATATGATCCACAATGGCAGGCAGAATGTCACAAGTCACCTAATGTTATCATAGTGACCTAACTACATTCAAATATTTTTCTACCATCAATTTAAACATTTTACTTATAATCAAAATTTAAAAATACATAGTATTTCCACTTCTAGGAATTACTGTCACATGTGAGTAAGGAAGTATGTACAAGGATGCTACTTGTATACTTTTCGCAGTAATTAAATATTAGGAACAAGTTAAATATCTATGAATAGAGGACTGGTTAAATTAATTATTGTATGTGGACTATTTTGCAGCAATTTCAAAAGAAAAAGCTGACTCTTGATGTACATCTAGGAAAGTATATTCAAAATATACAAGTGAAGAAAAGAAGCAAGATAGTATTGTGATATTCTTTGTATAATAAAAAATCATGCTTATGTAGTCATAGAGATTTCAAGAAGGATATATAAGACACTGTTAATATTAGTTACTTCTGGGAATTAAAAAGGAAGGCAGAAACAGCAATATTCCCTTTGGAAATTTGCCTGATTGATTCTATAAATTAGGTACATGTCTGTATACATAGACAGTTGACACCTATCTCTCAACAAGGAGATAGTCTACAGCAGTGGTTCTCAACCTTCCTAATGCCGTGACCCTTTAATACAGTTCCTCATGTTGTGGTGACCCCCAATTTCATTGCTACAAATTGAACATAATTAAAGCATAGTGATTAATCACAAAAACAATATGTAATTATATATGTGTTTTCCGATGGTCTTAGGCGACCCCCGTGAAAGGTTCGTTCGACCCCCAAAGCGGTCATGACCCACAGGTTGAGAACCGCTGGTCTATAGGAACAGCATGAGCACTAACCAGTCAGAAGACATATTATCAATGAAAAAAAAAATCAGCAGTTCAGGTGAGTACCTGCTGAATACCAGTTCTGAGTCAAAGTCAGTTGGATTGGTAATAAATGCAATTTTAGACTCACACTCAAAAATTATTCCTGAAAAAACTGGAAAGTCTAAGCACCTTTGCCAATAAAATTGCTGAAATACTGAACTGATTAATCAAAGACATCTCTTGACATTTATTGTGTTTGTCATTATTCACAAGTTCAACACCCCCATTCCTACACCTGCCACTGGTTAACAAATTGTAAAGTGTAACATTTAAACAGTTTGATGGAGAAAATATCTACTAAGGGATTCCCATCATAAAAGAAATCATGTTTGCCCTTTTTGTTGTGACAACAAAAAGAATACAATTCTGGAAAACCAATAATTTGTTTCCAAGCCAAAGGGAAAAACAATATTGCATTGACCACTAGATGGCCCCCATATATTTTTTCCACTATTACAATAAGAGCAGGAAGGGAACAAAACAAGTGAAAGCGAAACATTCTATAAAATAATCCATGCCTAAATACTCACATATAGAAATTGTGACTCCTCATTTACCAGTTATTTAGCATAGCTTCATACTATGGAACTAGTAAAACTTTTCTACATTTTACCAGTAATATTTTCAGTAATTCCTGTGAAAATACTTCAAGAATTAAAAGTTCTAATATTTAACTTCTTCTAGGCAACACCAAAATTTTTCATCTAATTTGTTCCTCCTGGTGGCTAGCAATAGCGATTTTTTCTTTCTTAGTTTTAAAAAATGTATTTACTGATTTGAAAGAGAGAGAGATTGATTGGTTGTTCCACTTATTTATGCATTCATTGGTTGATTCCTGTATATGCCCTGACCAAGAATAGAACCTGCAACCTTAGCCTATCAGGACCACACTCTAACTAACAGAGCTACAGGGCTTCATTCTTAGTTTTGAGTCACTTCTATGATTCTCACATATTTCACTTTTCTATCTACTTTAATGCTCCCTCTTTTTTAAAATTTGAGTTTAAATTTTGAATATGAATAAGTCATTTTCCTAAAGATATGCAGAGCTTTTTCTAATTTACCATATCGTATAGAGTAAAAGCCAATACATTTTTTCATGTAAAAATGAGTTAAAAGTCAGCTGATTTGTATTTCATTTAGCTTATAACGAATTAACAATCAGCTGCTTCAAAATAGGTACTTTCATTTTGTGCACTTATAATGGAAATATCTTTGATTCCTAAAAATAGTAACGAATAACTGATTGCCTTAATGATTAATCACCTGTATTTCAGCTGGTATTCTATACCAATGTGTATTACATTTTACTAATGATCATTACCTTCAGTCTCACATTTTCTGCTTTTCCATAAAATAAGGGCTAATCAGTTCCATGTCATGTGACATGTCAAATAGAAAACAAATTTAACTTCCCTCGCAAATTGTATTTTTCTTATACACTATCCAATTCAAGTCTAGACCTGTACAGCCTCAAATAATGCCCTGCCCCCCCCCTCAAAAATTAATCATCTGCTTAGAAAATCTTCAGTTCACATTTATTATAGACAACTTCCTGTTAGATTGTTTCCTACTGGCATTCAGCACTATTGAAAAGACCTGAAATTCTACAGGCTGCCCACCTCTTTTCCTTTTGCTGGTTAGGCTCACTTCCTTTATTGAGCTCTTTTTTAATTTATTTTTTCTCAGCCCTTGGAATCTGCTTAATTCTGAGGAGGTTTTAGAGTTTGAGAATTTCAACTATTGTATAGCAGGAACATAACACCAAGACAGCCTTCCTACCCTAACGTTTGGCCTTGGGAATAGTGACTGAAGCAGTTTGAAATTGTGAAACATTTTCCCCAGCTTTCCTACTAAAATGACAATGAGATTTCAAAAACTGCATTGTAGCCACCAAAATGAGCAGGTCTTTAATGCACTTAGACCTGTGTCTTTTTTTGGCAAAGAAGTATCACAATTTTGTTTGTTGCCTTGTTTGTTTCACACATTTAAAAAGTCATTAAGGGAGAAACTAAGATGGCGGCATAGGTAAACACCGGGAAATTGCTGCCTCCCACAACAACTTCAAAAATACAACAAAAAGACAAAACGGACATCATCCAGAAACACAGGAAGGCTGGCTGAGTGGAAATTCTACAACTAGAAGAAAAGAAAAGCACACTGAGAGCCAGAGGAGCTGCGGAAGAAAAGTGCAGAGGTACAGAGGCTTGTGCGCGCGGAAAGGGGCTGGCACCTGAGGACATGGTGGTCTCTTTGAATAGGGAGGGAGTCACAAGCTCCTGACTGCTCTGAACTCTGGTTCCAAGAAGTCTCTGGGGACCCAGGACTCATACGGGGAGAAACTGGACTGTCTGGCAGCAGGCAGGACTCTGAACTTGAGGGCGGCTTTCCCTCAGAGGTGCTTGCAGCAATTAAATTACCGGGACACCGAGACACGCGGCCACTTAGGGCAGGGCTGAGGAACAGCCATAGCTGAGGAACAGCCATAGCTGCTTGCTCTGCCCTTTGATTCCCTGAGACCCCGCCCCACCCAGGCTGCAGCAGAGGCTTTTGCATATGAATGCCCCGGCCCTTTGCAACCTGAAATTAACCTAACAAATTGCAGCTGGGCCAGACAGACCCAGAACTTCCAAGAGAAGGCCCAAGGCCCCACAGAAGCTTGCATTGCTTCACAGCTGGGCCTCATCAGGGCACCTCCAAACTCCAAAAAAGGAAGGGGAATCTGCAGTTCTCCTTGTAGCTCCTGCCGGGTAACCTCAGGAAGAGGCTAAATTAGCACCTCCTTAGATCCAAGAGCCAGTGTACCCAGTTGTTAGAGGGGGACCATCCGGATTACAACTCCTCAGATCCATAAGGGACACACTCAGGGGGTAGACTCAGTGAGCACCAAAGCCCCACTGAAGCAAGTCTTGCCCCATAAGGGTGTCTTCAGCACAGAAGTTCTCCCACTGCAGACACAGCTGATTCTCACTGCCAATTGGCCTGGAGGTCAATTCCTCCCAGTGATCCTACAACAATCAAGGCATAACTACAACAAGACTGTGCACAAAGCCCACAAGGGGGTGCACCAAGAGTGTCCACCTCAGGTAACTGGGGAGGCTGAGCCACTGGGCCCTACAGGACACCTAGCACACAAAACCACTCTACCAACATGGAAGCATAAAAAATGCGGAGACAGACACAGAACCTAGACACAGAACCTAGACACAGAACCTACACAGAACCTAGACACAGAATCTACACAGAACCTAGAGACAGAAGAATTTCGCTGGAGAGAACATGGCAAAAGATCCTGGACAGAAACTGGCCACAGAACCTAGAGACAGAACCTGGCTGAAGAACCTAGAGACAGAACCTGGCTACAGAACCTGGATAGAACATGGCAAGAGAACCCGACTAGAACCTGGTGACTGAACCTGGCTGGAGAACCTGGACAGAACCTGGCTGGAGAACCTAGTGAGGGAACATGGCTACAGAACCTGGCTGGAGAACCTGGAGAACCTGGCTGGAGAACCTAGCAAGAGAACATGGACACAGAACCTGGCTGGAGATCCTGACCAGAACTTCGCTGGAGATCCTGACCAGAAATTGGCTAGAGATCCTGGCTAGGCTGCTGATCAACTGAACACTGTCTCCGTGTCAGTCCTTCTTTGCTGACTCCGTCCACACCTTTGGGGACCCCTGGACCTGCTGGGGTGGGACCCCAGCATGTAGCGCCCGAACAGGGACCCCTAGGAAATTACAGACATTGTTTTTAAAATTGAGCTGTATTTTCAAGCAACTTTACTTGGAATCATTGTTACTGCAATGCCACCTTACTTTGCCATGGAAAATGCAGAGAATCATAAGATCAAAGCTTATACTCAGCTTAAACTTTCAGGTCTTTTGCCATCTGCATATTGGGTTGGGCAAGCTATTGTTGATATCCCCTTTTTTTTATTCTTCTTATTTTGATGCTTGAAAGTTTATTTGCATTTCATTATGGATTATATTTTTATCCTATAAAGTTTCTTTCTGTGGTTTTTTGTCTTATTGGTTATGTTCCATCAGTTATTCTGTTTACCTATATTACTTCTTTCACTTTTAAGAAAATTTTAAATACAAAAGAAGTTTGGTCCTTTATTTATTCTGTGACAGTGTTGGCTTGCATTGCAATCACCGAAATCAGATTCTTTATTGGACACACAGTTACAGCTGTTCTCCATTACACCTTTTGCATAGTCATTCCAGTCTATCCACTTCTAGGTTGTCTGATTTGTTTCATAAAGATTTCTTGGAAGAATATTCGAAAAAATGAGGAAACCTATGACACATGGGACAGGCTTTTGGTGGCGATTATATCGCCTTACCTGCAGTGTGTATTATGGATTTTCCTCTTACGGTACTATGAGAAAAAATATGGAGGCAAATCAATAAGAAAGGATCCCTTTTTCAGGACCCTTTCAACAAAGCCCAAAAATAGGAAGTTTCCAGAACCACCAAACAATGAGGGTGAAGATGAAGATGTCAAAGCTGAAAGACTAAAGGTCCGAGAGTTGATGAGTTGCCAGTGTTGTGAAGAGAAACCAGCCATTATGGTTAGCAATTTGCATAAAGAATATGATAACAAGAAAGATTTTCTTACAAGAAGAGTCAAGAAAGTGACAACTAAACACATCTCATTCTGTGTGAAAAAAGGAGAGATCTTGGGACTGTTGGGCCAAAATGGTGCAGGCAAAAGCACAGTTATCAATATTCTGGTTGGTGATATTGAACCAACTTCAGGCCAGGTATTTTTAGGAGATCACTCTTCAGATTCAGCCGAGGAGGATGATTCCGTTAAGTGTGTGGGATACTGTCCTCAGATAAACCCATTGTGGCCAGATATTACACTGCAAGAACACTTTGAAATTTATGGAGCTGTGAAAGGAATGAGTCCGAGTGACATAAAGGAAGTCACAAATCGAATAACAAATGCCCTTGATTTGAAAGAACATCTTCTGAAAACTATAAAGAAACTACCTGCAGGAATCAAGCGAAAGTTGTGTTTTGCTCTAAGTATGCTGGGGAACCCTCAAATTACTTTGCTAGATGAACCATCCACAGGTATGGATCCTAAGGCCAAACAGCATATGTGGCGAGCAATTCGAACTGCATTTAAAAACAAAAAGCGGGCTGCTATTCTGACCACTCATTACATGGAGGAGGCAGAGGCTGTCTGTGACCGAGTGGCTATCATGATAGCTGGGCAGTTAAGATGTATTGGAACAGTCAAGTATCTAAAGAGTAAATTTGGAAAAGGTTACTTTTTGGAAATTAAATTAAAGGACTGGATAGAAAATTTAGAAATAGACCGACTTCAAAGAGAAATCCAGTATATTTTCCCAAATGCAAGCCATCAGGAAAGTTTTTCTTCAATTTTGGCTTTTAAAATTCCTAAGGAAGATGTTCAGTCCCTTTCACAGTCTTTTTCTAAGCTGGAAGAAGCTAAACACACTTTTGCCATTGAAGAATATAGCTTTTCTCAAGCAACATTGGAACAGGTTTTTGTTGAACTCACTAAGGAACAAGAGGAAGAAGATAATAGTTGTGGAACTTTAAACAGCACACTGTGGTGGGAAAGAACCCAGGAAGACAGAGTAGTATTTTGAATTTGTATTGCTCAGTCTGCTTACTGAATTTATGCTTTATTAACTTTGGTTTAAAAAGAAGTATGTTATTTGAACGGTAACTGAAGAACCATGAAAGCACTCGGAATTTTCCTAAGTTTCTTAATTGAAATGTTGTGGTTGTATGTTTCTCTTTTCTTCAAATAACACTTATGTGTAATTTATTGAAAAAAAATGCGGAGACAAAGAAACAGGTCACAAATGACAGAAATGGAGGAAAGCAAACGACTGAATATAGAGTTCAAAACCACGTTTATAAGGTTTTACAAGAATTTTATGGAAACCGCTGATAAATTTAGTGAGACCCTGGAGGATATGAAAAAAGACCAACTAGAAATTAAGCATACACTGACTAAAATAAAGAATAATATACAGAGATCCAACAGCAGACAAGAGGATCCTAAGAATCAAGTCAAAGATTTGAAATACAAAGAAAAAAAAAATACCCAACTGAAAAAGAAAAAAGAAAAAGGATTCCAAAAATATGAAGATAGTGTAAGGAGCCTCTGGGACAACTTCAAGCGTACAACATCAGAATTATAGGGGTACCAGAAGAAGAAAGAGGGCAAGATATTGAAAACCTATTTGAAGAAATTATGACAGAAAACTTCCCCTACCTGGTGAAAGAAATAGACTTACAAGTCCAGGAAGCGCAGAGAACCCCAAACAAAAGGAATCCAAAGAGGACCACACCAAGACACATCATAATTAAAATACCAAGAGCAAGAGACAAAGAGAGAATCTTAAAAGCAGCAAGAGAAAGACAGTCAGTTACCTACAAGGGAGTACCCATAGGACTGTCAGCTGATTTCTCAACAGAAACCATGCAGGCCAGAAGAGAGTGGCAAGAAATATTCAAAGTGATGAATAGCAAGAACCAACAACCAAGATTACTTTATCCAGCAAAGCTATCATTCAGAATAGAAGGTCAGATAAAGATCTCCACAGATAAGAAAAAGCTAAAGGAGTTCATCACCACCAAACCAGCATTATATGAAATGCTGAAAGGTATTCTTTAAGAAGAGGAAGAAGAAAAAGGAATTCTTACCATTTGCCACAGCATGGATGGAACTGGAGAACGGATAAATATCACATGATCTCATTTGTGGAATATAATGAACAACATAAACTGATGAACAAGGACTGATCCAGAGATGGAGAGGCATTGATTGTACTGTCGGGCCTTGGAGGGAAGGTAGGGTAGGGTGGGGGTAAGGGGGAAGGATCAACCAAAGGACTTATATGCAAGCATATAGGCCTAACCAATGGACACGGACAACGGGGGTGGGGGGGTGGTGGTGGGGGGGGGGGGGGTAGGGGGTAACGTGGGAATAAGGACACATATGTAATAATAAATAAAAATTCATTAAATGCAGTAAAGCATGACCATGAAAAATGTTGTCTGTATAGAGAAATTCTGAACTTTGTTCACATTTTCCCTCTAGTTTTAAAATAAACTCCTTAAATCTAGTGGGGCACAGGGACACATTGCCCTCATGTCAGTTCCCAGGGTGACTTGCAGGTCCTTTGCATATAATAGGCTATTTTTCTGTTCTTTTGTCCTTTTTATTCTTTATTCCTGAGTCCTTCCTTGAAAGTTTAAGAATAATATCTGCAAATAAGTGTTTCATCAGGGGAAAACTTCCTATAGAAAGAGTCATTTGAAGGACTGTTTCTCTTTTCTTTGAATGGCTTATCAGAAACCATTCAGAAAACACATTCCCTCAGGCACTTTCAATCTATTCAAATTCCCAGAGAACATTCAAGGTGTTAGCTTCTAAACTGTTGTACCACATAAGTCTTCTCTGATGGCCTTGGAGGAAAGGGATATTGAGGAGAAAAAAGGAGATGAGTTCATGACCCCCCTTGATTTACAAAGACTCCATCTCAAAAATGAACTTTAATCTGCATGGGCTGTTATTTACCTGTGAATTTGAATTTTGGAATAATAAACTCAGAGTAAGGAAGAACTCTAAAATCATTTAGGGCTGATTCCTCTCTATAACTTCCCTATCAAGTATTTTTCTGACCTGCATAATCATGTTCAATTACTGATACCTAAGCATCTTGGAGGCAGAGCTTTCAAAAATTATCAGAGCTTCAAAGATAAGGCTAAAACCCCTTCAGGCATGCCCCATCCTCCATGCCATTTCAGTACACTTTACAGAGGTAATCACTATTTTAGTTTTCTTTTTGGACTTTTACTATATTTATCATCATATTTAAGTAGTCATAAAACACATGATATTAATTTTTCTTTGCTATTGTAAAAAATATATTTTTGATGATTTCAGAGAAGAAGAGAGAGAGAGATAGAAACATCAATGATGAGAGAGAATCATTGATCAGCTGCCTCCTTCATACCCCGCACTGGGGATTGAGTCCACAACACAGGCATGTGCCCTGACTGGGAATCGAACTCTGACCTCCTGGTTCTTAGGTCGATGCTCAACCACTGAGCCACACTGGGCCATACGTGCTGGGCTTCTCTGCTATTTTTTTTTTTTTTAGTTTTTTAAAAATATATTTTTATTAGATTTCAGAGAGGAAGGCAGAGGGATAGAGGGGTAGAAACATCAATGATGAGAGAGAATCATTGATCAGCTGCCTCCCACATGCCCCCCACTGGGGATGAAGCCTGCAACCCAGGCATGTGCCCTTGACTGGAATTGAACCAGTGACCCTTCTGTCCACAGGCCGACACTCCATCTACTGAGCCAAATCGGCTAGACTTGCTTCATTCTTTTGAACTGCTGCAGTTATCCATAACATGAAACCCAATTTATTTTGGCATCCCCCTTTTTTGTTTTCCCTATTTTTATTTTTCACTATTATAAACAGTGCAACAAATATTCTTTTCCATGTCTCCTTTTGATATGGGAATTTTGGACTGGAACTCACGGTGTTCCCCTGGGCAGGATGGCTTGTCCGTCAAAGATTGAAACCACGAAACGAAGATGGTATAGTAAAGTTGGAAATTTATTGAAGAACAAGTACAGACTCCCACATGGGGAAGGGGAAAGAATCTCACAGCACAGACTCCCACTTGCGGAGGGGGAAAGTGTCCCACCAAGTTCCTTTTTCCAGGGTTTATAAAGGCTGCAGTTTTTTGTGCCTTGATATCCCCTCCAATTAGTCACTATTCCCCTGAGCTCAAAGGTCAAACCTCACAGGGGACATGTGAGGCCCCCCTCCCTCATTGTTCTCCTATTCCCTCTTGGCTTTCTTCCTCCTTCTTTATTTTGTAAATATAGACCTTTTGCTACTCCCGGTTCCCTTGTCTTATGGAAATATAACTGCTGCCTCTCCCAACTCCCTTGTCTTATGGAAATGTAACTTCTGCTGGCTCCCTGCTCCCTTCTCTTATGGAAATGTACACTTTTGAAACTCTGTAGCCCTGTGTTTTTTCCATGGACCCCCTTAATTTTAAAAATTCCCCAAACCTGCCTATTTCACCCTTAAAAATTCCTATTTCACTTTTATGCTTGTTCAATCATTTCTCTGAGGTAAATGTGGAGATTCCACTTTGGCAGGGAATTAGGATGGTAACTGACATTTGCTGTAGCACTTTCATTAAATAAATCCACTCAAAAAATATTTATCGAGTGCCTAATAAATTCCAGACACTTTTCTAGGTACTAGGGATATAGCCGAGGAATAAGTCAGACAAGGGATCCCTTACCATTTTCTCATTTAATTCTCATACTACCTCCAATGCTTACCCATTTTACAGGTGAGAAAATCAAAGCTCAAAAAAGCAACTTGTCAAGGATACAGGTGTATTTGAACTCAACATCTGAATCTAGAGTCCATGTTCTCTATGTTCCCCTCACATTCTGGAGAGCTCTATTAAAGAGTCCCTTTGTCTATTGTGATGTAATTACAACTCCTTATATATCTTCGCTCTTTTCTTAGAACACTTTTTTGGAGGTCAACTCTAATTCCACTTTCACAATACAGTCCTTGAAAAAATATAATACCAGCTATCATATGTGAGGTCTTTACTATTCATCAGGCCCAACAAGTTCTATATATACCTCAAGTCATCTAACCCTGACAAAACTTGTTTGTGGCTTATTTTAAACTAGAGGCCCGGTGCACGAAAATTTGTGCACTCAGGCGGGAGGAGAGGTCCTTCAGCCCGGCCTGTGCCCTCTCGCAGTCTGGGACCCCTTGGGAGATAATGACCTGCTGGCTTAGGCCTGCTCCTGGGTGGCAGAGGGCAGGCCTAATCCCTAGGTGCAGCCCCTGGTCAGGCTCAGAGCAGGGCCGATTGGGGAATTGGGGCGCTGCCCCCTGTCATACACAGAGCAGGGTGGATCGGGAGGTTGCGATGCCACCCTCAGTCACACTCAGAGTAGGGCTGATTGGGGGGTTGGGGCACCACCCCCTGTCACACTCAAGGCAGGGTTGATGGGGAGGTTGCGGCACCACCCCATCATGCACAGAGCAAGGCCAATCAGGGGGTTGGGGCGCTGCCCCCTGTCATGCACAGAGCAGGGCCCATCAGGGGGTTGGGGAGCTCCCCCCGTCACGCACAGAGCAGGGCCCATCCGGGGGTTGGGGAGCTCCCCCATGTCACGCACAGAGCAGGGCGGATCAGGAGGTTGGGGCGCCGCCCTCTATCACCCACAGAGCAGGGCCGATCAGGGGGTTGGGGCGCCGCCACTCTCACACTCAGGGCAGGGCCGATGGGGAGGTTATGGCTCTACCCTGTCACACACAGAGCAGGACCCGTGGGGTGGGGGGGTTGGGGCGTCGCACCCTGTCACACACAGAGCTGCAGGGCGATCAGGGGGTTGGGGAGCTCCCCCCTATCAGGCACAGAGCAGGGCCGATCAGGGGGTTGGGGCGCCTTCCCCTGTCAGGAACAGAGCAGGGCCGATAGGGAGGTTGTGGCCCCGCCCCCTGTCACACACAGAGCCCCAGGGTGATCAGAGGGTTTGGGCGCTGCCCCCGTCATGCTGATCCCGGTGCTGGGAGGCCTTGCGGCTCTGCTGATCCGGGTGCTGGGAGGCATATTACCCTTTTACTATATAGAATAGAGGCCTGGTGCATGGGTGGGGTCTGGCTGGTTTGCCCTGAAGGGTGTCCCGGATCAGGGTGGGGGTCCCCACTGGGGTGCCTGGCCAGCCTGGATGAGGGGATGATGGCTATTTGCAGCTGGTCACACACCCTTCAGGGTGGGGGTCCCCACTGGGGTGCCTGGCCAGTCTGGGTGAGAGGCTGAGGGCTGTTTTCAGGCTGGGACTGAAGCTCCCAACTGCTTCTTTTTTTCTCTTTTCTTTTTTTTTTTTTATTCTGAGCCAGCTTTAGCTCTGAGGCTCCAGCTCTTAGGCCTCCGCTCCTGAAAGCAGGTATCTGGTTTGTTTAGTTTCTACAATCGAAACTCTGTATCAACTCCAGGTCTGAGATCCCGGCTAAGTGAAAGCTGGTTTCTGGGGTTTTATTTAGCTTCTATTTTTGTAACTATGTTTCAAACTGCCAGCTCAGAGGCCTGCAGCGGCAGGCGGGGAATGTTGGAGTCCTCCGTCACTGAAGCAAGCAAGCCTCATGTTAGTTTCAAGCTGCCTGGCTGCTGGCCGCCATCTTGGCTGGCAGTTAATTTGCATATCGCCCTGATTAGCCAATGGGAAGGGTAGTGGTCGTATGCCAATTACCATGTTTCTTTTTTATTAGATAGGATACTTTACAAACATTTATAAAACAGTTGATACTTATTAGGCATTGTTTTGTGTGCTTTACAGAGACTAATTTAGCAAAACTTCATAACAGTTCTAAAGGATAGCTGCTATTCTTATCAAAATTTTACAGAAGAGGAAAATGAGACTTAAAGAGAGTCGAAGCAATTTGATCAAGGTCACAAATTTGTGTCGTGGCAGAGTTGGGATTTCAACTCAAATAGTGTGACTCTACAACCTACTTTCTTACTATACCATGCTATCCTTGTTGAAAATATTGAGGATGAGTGTCATGCAATCCCCCGCCATAGCCCTTTCCCAGGATTTCTTAGGAAAAGGATAACATCTTCAGCCTGGTCTCACCAACTGATAGAAATCAACTTTATCATTCTATTTACTTTTCTCTCAACAAAATGCGCTTTCTTTATTTTCTTTTGGAATGTGGTTCTCAGAAGAGACACTGTATTTTAACTAATTAGGGAACCATCCAGAATTCTAAATAAAATATTACTATTATTATAGCCCACGATCTTGACTTTTTGGTAGCCACCACCACCTTTTGATTTATATTGAAACTAGAGGCCTGGTGCATGAAATTTGTGCACTCATGGGGGTCCCTCAGCCTGGCCTGCACCTTCTCGCAGTCCAGGAGCCCTCAGAGGATGTCTGACTAATGGCTTAGGACAGCCGTGGGCAAACTACGGCCCGCGGGCCGGATCCGGCCCGTTTCAAATGAATAAAACTAAAGAAAAAAAAGACCGTACCCTTTTATGTAATGATGTTTACTTTGAATTTATATTAGTTCACACAAACACTCCATCCATGCTTTTGTTCCGGCCCTCCGGTCCAGTTTAAGAACCCATTGTGGCCCTCGAGTCAAAAAGTTTGCCCACCCCTGGCTTAGGATGTCCTTAGAGCTGCCACAGAGGCGGGAGAGTCTCCCGCCACCACCGCTGCACTCACCAGCCATGAGCCCAGCTTCTGGCTGGGCTGTGCTCCCCTTGTGGGAGCACACTGACCACCAGGGGGCAGCTCCTGTGTTGAGCGTCTTCCCCCAGTGGTCAGTGCGTGTCATAGTGACTGGTTGTTTCGTCTTTTGGTCGATTTGCATATTAGCCTTTTATTATATAAGATTACTATTGCCACCCCTCCCCGCCTTATCCTTGTTATATATCAGTATTATTGACTCAGGGCAGTATTCTAGCTGGCAAGACATTTGAGGATTCTGACTCTACTATTCAACATAGAGGTTCTTACTCCCAGCTGTGTTTTATCTGCATATTCTATGAGCATGTTATCACTATGTCTTCATCCAAATAAGTCACTGATAAAAATACTTAAATATAATTACAAAGAGCAGAGCTGCTGGAGACCAATTCCAGCATGACAGCAGGGCTGCATCTGAGAATGGCTGAAGGCATTTCCCCAAACCTGAACAGGATATATTAAATTGATTCTTGGCTGCCAGACAGCTAAAAGGCATCTTAATCAACATGTTATTGCCTCCTACTGGCCAAACACCTGAACAGCAGTAGGCTAATTCCCCCATTCTGACAATGTTTCTGTATACCCTTTGAAGTGTATATCTCTGCCTCGCCTCAGGGCAAATTGTGTTAATAAAAAGCATGGGATCCTGGGGACGAGGAGAACCTAAGACCTTAGACATAAGACCTGAGAATTTAGCTCCTTTCGCTAAGCTCCTCTGACCCCCAAATGACTTTCAAAATTATATCTCGTCTCTGGACTCTTATTTAACTTCTATGTACAGCCTTCTCCTGAACCCTTCTTGATGGTGGGACAAGAACCCCGGCACAGAGCCTTATAGTTCAAGAATCTTCACTCCAGATTGTCATTGATTAAAATAAATAAGACTTTATCCTGGCCAGTGTGGCTCAGTTGATTGAGCATCATCCCATGCATGGAAAGGTTGCCACTTCTATTCCTGATTGAAGGGTGTGTGGGATGCAGCCTATTGGTGTTTCTCTCTCACATCGATGTTTTTCTCTTCCTTTCCCTTCCTCTCTCTCTAAAAATCAGTAATAACATCAGCCTTGCCGGTTTCGCTCAGTGGATAGAGTGTCGGCCTCCGGATTGAAGGGTCCCAGGTTCGATTCCCATCAAGGGCATGTACTTCGGTTGTAGGCTCCTCACTGGCCCAGATCTTGTGCAGGAGGCAACTAATCTACGTGTTTCTCTCACATCGATGTTTCTCTGTGTTTTTCCCTCTCTCGTCCACACTTTCTAAGAAAAAAACAAAACAAAGCATAAAATACAAAGCATATATGTTTTATATGAAAACATAAAAATTTTCTTAAAAAACTGCTTTAGATACAGTGTACATTTCTGCTTTAATTTATTGTACACCATTCTAATATTAGCTACCTAGTGCCCTATTATGAACATGTTACTTGTACTTTGAATCATCCTATTTTGTCTCTTCCTTTTATTGCTTTTTAAAATATATATATGTTTTTATTGAATTTAGAGAGAGAGGAAAGGAGAGGGCTAGAGATATGGAAGCATCAATTGGCTGTCTCCTGCACGACCCCTATGGGGGACTGAGCCTACAACCAGGACATGTGCCCCGATTGGGAATCGAACTGGTGACCTCTTCGTTCCTGGGTCAAAGCTCAACCACTGAGCCATACACAATTGCCTCTTTTTTTTTTATCTTGATTTAGCACAGCACTATCCTGACTGCATTGGGGAAGGTAGACAAATTCCTTCCCTGCCCCTTGATAGTTCTTGTGCTGTGTTTTGATATCATTGTGCTCAAAGCTGAATTTCTTTAGTCATCATATTCTTTTGGCACATATCCTACCTTTGGAGAAACTGGTATCTACTATCAAGATTATGTGATTTAGAAAAAAGGAAACAGAATCAAAGCTCAATTTCCATTCTGTATTTGCATATAAATCCAGTAAGCTCCATAAGTGGAGTTTCTTTTTTGCATGCAAATTCCTGTATAGACAATGGTAGGGGATTAATATTTATTAATCATTTATTATATACTAGGCACTAAGATGGATATTTTAAGTATATCATTAGATCTTTAATTTACTAAGTTGCCCTAGGCACCTTTGCATAGCCTTGGTGAGGAACAATTGACAATTATAAGTTTTTAAAAATGTGAGAATGTCTTCCAAAATTCTCTTCAAGGTTGGATAAGTGCTCTTTCAAAAATATTATTTTATATATATGTCTCAGACAGCTAGGGCTGCTATAACAAAATACCATAGATTGGGTGGTTTAAACAACAGATATTTATTTCTCAGAGTTCTAGAGGTTGGGAAGTTGAGATCATGGTGCCAAAAAATTCAGTTATACTTGAGGGCACTCTTTCTGGCTTACAGAGTGCTGCCATCCCACTGTGTGCTCACAAGGCCTTAAGATATTTCTCTCTCTCTCTCTCTCTCTCTCTCTCTCTCTCTCTCTCTCTCTCTCCTCATCCGAGGATATTTCTCAAGAAAGTGAAAGGAAGGGGGAGAGACAGAGAGAGAAACATTGATGTGAGAGAGACACATCGATTGGTTGCCTCCCACACATGCCCAGACATGGGCAGGGGATCAAGCTTGCAACTGACGTACATGCCCTTGACCAGAATCAAACCCGGGTCCCTTCAGTCTGTGGGTCGACACTCTATCTACTGAGCCAAACCAGCTAAGGCTGATCTATTTTTGTGTGTGTTCACTTGAGGGGAGAGAAAGAGTGCAAGAAAGAGTGTCAGTGAGCATGCCAGCTCTCAAATCTCTTCCTCTTCTTATAAGGACACTAGTCCCATCATGAAGGCACCACCCTCATATTTTTTTTCTAAATTTAATTACTTCCCAAAGGCCAACATATGAATTTTTGGGCGATACATTCAGGCCCTAACAACATGGAAAATAAGTTAATATTAGAATGCTTGTTATCTATTAAGAATTTTCTGAGTACTTCAAATATTTCATTTCTCTAAATGTTTATTTACCCTGGGCTAATATGTCGAACAAGCATGTCAAACTTGTGGCTCATGGGCCTCATGCCTCGTTTATTTGGGCTGTGTTAGCCTTTGAGTTTGAAATGCTTGATGTAGACCAATGAAGAGTAATGTATTTTAAATTTCACAAAACTTTCCTATTATCAAGTGGGTCTAGTTGTCCCAAAAGGAGAGGATTAATGTCCAGATTATACCCCTTCATACTTTCTTAAAAGGAACTAGGATTGCCTTTCTGGGGTGTCAACCTCCCCATGACCAGATGCCTCTCCCTAAGGATATCCATCCTTTTCCAGAAGAGAAGAGGAAACACAAGAAGAAGCACTTGGTGCAGAGCCCCAATGCCTACTTCATGGATGTGAAATGCCCAGGATGCTATAAAGTCACCACCGTCTTTAGCCCTGCACAAACGGTAATTTTGTGTGTTGGCTGCTCCACTGTCCTCTGTCAGCCACTACAGGAGGAAAAGCAAGGCACTAAAAGCACCTCAAATCAAGATGAGTGGGGAACCATCCCAATAAACACATTTTGGATTTTTAAAAAGGAACTAGTATTGATTGAGAATTATGAGTTTACATATTTACTATACTATAATTTTTATTTTTTTAAATATGTTTTTATTGATTTTTAGAGAGAGAGAGAAGGATAGAGAGATAGAAACATCAATGAGAGAGAAACATCATTGATCAGCTGCCCCCTGCAGGCACCCCACCGGGAATTGAGCCTATAACCCAGGCATGTACCCAGACCAGGAATTGAACCATGACCTGTTGGTTCCTAGGTCAATGGTCAACCATACCAGCCAGGGGACTTTTTGTTATTTTAGAGTGTACTTTTTCTACTTATGTAAAAATGTTTACTGTAAAACAGTATGCTGTGTTACACTGGTAGCAGCCTTTTAGATCTAGTGTTTACCAAGCCTATTGATTTCATCATTTTCTCTTGTGCTTGACTTAATTCCTGTTGTTTTGCACAGTGATATTCTGTACAGGCTTGTAGTCTAGGAGCAATAGGCTATAGCACATAGCCTTGGTGAGTAGTAAGCTATACTATCTGTGTTTGTATAAGTGCACTCTATGATGTTGACATGACAATGCAATTGCCTAACAATGCGTTTCTCAGAACGTTTCTCCTGCCCAGCTGGCATGGCTCAATGGTTGAGCATCGACTATAAACCAGGAGGTCAGGGTTCGATTCCCGGTCAGGACACATGCCTGGGTTGCAGGCTCAGTCTGCAGTGTGGGGCATGCAGGAGGCAGCCGATCAATGACTCTCTCTCATTGTTGATGTTTCTGTCTCTCTCCCCCTCTCCATTCCTTTCTGAAATCAATAAAAATATCGCATATAATAAAAGCCTAATATGCTAAGTGTCCAACCATTGGTTCACCATTCAACCAGTCACTATGATGAGCACTGACCACCAGGGGGCAGACACTCTGGCCGGTAGGTTAGCTTGCTGCTGGGGTCCGGCCAATCGGGACTCGGTGAGACAGGATGGACATGCCCTGGAGCCTTCCCGCGGTCTCTCCCCAGCCAGCCAACCTCCCACAGTACCTCCCAAGTAGGCCGGCCCCCATCAGCCTCAATTGGGACTGGGCAATACAGCCCTGATCAGCCCTGATTGGCCCCGATCAGGACTGGGTGAGATGGGCCAGACATGCCCTGGAGCCCTCCAGTAGTCCCTCTTTGGCCCTGATCGTGCACTGGTGGGGTCCCTCGGCCTGGCTTGCACCATCTCGCAATCCAGGACTCCTTGGGGGTTTTCAGAGAGCCAGTTTCAGCCTGATCCCCTCAGGTCAGGCTGAGGGACCCCACTGGTGCATGAATCCATTAATCCGTGCACCGGGCCTCTAATATATATATAACATATCTCCAACGTTAAGGAGTATATGACTGTATAATCCTATTACATACCTTTCCCACTGCTTTTCTCATAAGCTCTGAGATAGTAAGGGAAAGGAACAGTGAAGTCAACCAAGTAATTTTTGTGTTACATAAGCCTGTAAGAACGTAGGCTTTCATACATAGCTTTCAACTGGCATCTAATCATGTCATTAAGCCTGTCTTGCTCATTGTGTTATGTGACAGATATTAATGCTCCCGAAGATTTTGGGTTCTCCTTTACTTTCAAGCACATACCCCCTCAAAGTTAGATATGCCAATGTGATCTTCAGGCCATTAGAAGTGTCACTTCTGGGAAGAAGCATTTAAAAGTCAGTGCATAATTCTCCATGTTCTATCTTCCCCAATTCTAGAAATCATGGAAACATGTCTTTTTAAAACACAAAGGATAATACCAGGTGATTCAATCTTTTAACAAAATGAGAGGATGCCCCAGTATCTTCTAGTTTAATCTATCTCTGTGTCATAATTTGATTCTTGGAAACTTTCCAGTTGAATAATATTAGTAGTCAACTGCAGTATATTGAAATGCTTGTAAACTCATTCATTCATTTCTTCCACATTTATCGTGCGCCTATCATATGCCAGGTAGGCACTGTTCAAAGAACTGGGGTAGAAATATAACAAGAGAAAGTCCCTGCTTTAAAGGAGTTTACATTTTAGAGGTAGAGGGGAAACAACAATAAAAAATGAACATATGCTTGATTACAAATTGTGCTGAGTGGTATAAAGAAAAGATGCCTAATGATATGAGAGAGTAATAGAAACATACACATTTAAATTGCATGTCAGTGGGTAGTATTTAAGAAAGGCCTTTTTGAGGAAGTGACTCTTGGCTGAAACTTTAAGAATGACTGGGACTATATGAGGCAAAAATTTTTGGAAAAATATTCTGGAGAAAAAAAGAACAGAATTTTTTTACTTGTGAAATTAAAGTACCAATGATTGTTTATTTTGTTTCTTTGCAGTAGAGAGGAATTTAGGTTTTTCTTAATAACACTAACTTTCACTGTGACAGATCTTCTTGAGCAAAAAAGAAATGCATGAAATTATACTCAGGGCACTGTAAAAAGTGTATAGCCCTAGCCGGTTTGGCTCAGTGGATAGAGTGTCGGCCTGCGGACTAAAGGGTCCTAGGGTCGATTCTGGTCAAAGGCACATGCTGGGGTTGTGGGGTCTATCCCCCTTAGGGGTCTTGAGGAGGCAGCTGATCAGTGATTCTCTCTCATCATTGATGTTTCTATGTCTCTCTCCCTTTCCCTTCCACTCTGAAATCAATAAAAAATAAATGTGTATAAATAACTCCACGTAATGTGCTGACAGTGTGCCTCAAGTGTAAATGTCCTGGCTGAGAACTACTGGAATAAAGAGACTGATTTTTAGAGTTTTGTGATCTTTTCCATACTTATTGCATTTTAGTGTTATAACAGGTTTTATTTTAATATTTAGAACATTCTAATATTGAGCCTCTAACTTTTCTGCTTTTTTCTTAGTATTTTAGAGTTGCTTTAATATTTTAACTCTTGTGTTTTGAGGTAACCACCATTTTTAAAGTACTTTCTGTTAACTTAAATTCTTAATGCTTTAGTTAGTTATTTTTACTTTTATGAGGTCTTTTTGTTAGTTGTAATATTCTAGACCTGGGAATGTTTCAGGTTTATTTTATTGCCTAAACTGATATTCTTTCCTGATTAAACATCTGATAATATTATACTGAATCATTTAATAACATTTTCCAACCTTAAGCATTTAAAAGCAAAAGCTTTAGCTCTTTTAAATGTACATATTAGCATTGACTTCTATTGAGTACAACTACCTTAAGAGTCAGAAAAAAATAAAAACAAATACCTATCAGAGTAATAATCATTTAACCACAAAAAAATCCAAATATAATAGATATAATAGTTCTATCATTCTTCATGAAATAATAAGTTACTGCTTTATTTTAATGTTTGTTTTTTTATTGATTCAGAGAGAGGAAGGGAGAGGGAGAGGGAGAGAGAGACAGAAAAATCAATGATTAGAATTATTGATCAGCTGCCTCCTGCACACCCCCCATTGAGGATTGAGCCGACAACCCGGGCATGTGCCCTGACAGGGAATCAAACCATGATCTTCTGGTTCATGGGTCCATGCTCAACCACTGAGCAACACCAGCCAGGCACTGTCTTATTTTAAAATTAATTGGATGTTTTAAATGTGGTAAAATTTAATTCTCAGGACAAGAAAAACAACAAATAAGATGCCATTTCAATATCAAGCTCTATCCACTATGCTTATATGTTTAGTTCTAAATATTTCACGTGATTTTTATCATTTCATAGCCAAACTCCTCAAAAAGAGTGAAATGCTATATTTACTTAACAATAGATAATTTCCTCTTAATTAACAGTGTAAACAGAGTATGCTTGTATCTGACGAAAATTGTTAAGGACAAAATGACTCATATTATAGGGATCAGTAGTATTAAAGGTTCAGATACTTCTTTTATCTCTCTGAACATCCAGGCTTAAGTCCCCAGTAAAATATTTTAAAGGCAGTGTACAAATACATTTATAGTCTCAGGCTATCTATTCATAAGCACATCATATAGCAAAAATTATGTTATAATGACACGCCAAGTATCTATTTGGAAACATGTGATAAGCTCAGAGGTTCAGAAAAAAAACAAAAGTAATTCTAATTGAGTAACTATTGTGGCAGTTTAAAAGTAACTGCCGATCCCAGGGGGTATGGCTCAGTGGTTGAGCATCGACCCATGAACCAGGTCACAGTTCGAGGAGGCAACCGATCGATGTTTCTCTCATCAACATTTCTATCTCTCTATCCATCTCCCTTCCCCTGTCTGAAATCAATAAAAATATATTAAAAAAAAAACTGCCGATTTTGTAACACTATTCTCATTGAGATTTAGGGCCTAATTTCCCTTCTCTTGAATACTCAGCTGGCTTGACTAATAGAACTTGGCTGAAGTGAAATTCTGGAACTTCTGAACTTAGGTCAGAAGATGGATTGTACCTTTCACTTAGGTTTCTGGGAACATTTGCTCCGGAAGCCCTGAGCCACTGTGTGAGAAATCTGTGAGTGCTTTGCTAGAGAGATCATGTGAAGAAAGCCTGGGACCATGTGAGAGACAGTCCTGCAGAATTCAGTCTTCTAGATGTCATTGTCAAGGCGTCAGGCACGTGAATGAATGTGTCTTGGATCCTCTAGGCCTGCCCATCTGTCAGATGAATGTCACTGGGTGACCCCAGGTAACACCATGGGGAAACAGGTAAATCACTCAGCCAAACAATTCTGGAATTCCTAACACACACACACACACACACACACACACACACACACACACACACACACACAGCACAAAACACAAAAACGCAAAAAAAACCACGAGCTTTAACAAAGGGTTCTTCTTTTTAACCACCAAGTTTTGGGAATGTTTGTGTCAGAAACTGTGCAAAGCCTGATTCACACTATTTGCAAGCTAACAAGATGAGAGAATACCTGGGTGAGAAACAAAGGACTCTCTATTTCTCACAGCAAGAGGAGTCACGTTGGTTTCTGTAGTATCCCCATGCCACCCATGTGCCACTGGGGCAACCCAAAGGGCCATGATTGATTCCTATACATGCAGTGGGTTGTGTTATAAGAGTAGCATTAAGCTTAGAAGATTTGACAATTTTCTAGAAAGCAGAAACAAACCTGTTCTTTATTTGGAAGTAGGAAGCACCTCATCCTTCAGGGTTTCTTTCTGCAAACACAACCTTAAGATATGGTCCAGGTAAAGTGGTGAGGACCTTGCATTTTGGTACACACGCTCGGTGCATGTATGTGGAATGTATAAAAATGCTCAGGGGCCATGGTGGATTGCTTTGCCCAACAGTGTTATACAACACACTGCATTTCCTCTTGGACATTTATCTCTATATAACAAGAACATAGGGCCTGGTCCCTGGGTACTGAGAAATCAAACTGACCGTTGCTTTTGTGCAATCTCATGAGGAAAATAAATATTGTATGATAGAGATTTGCCACCTCTTAGCAAACTTTCTGGTCTCAAGTTTAAAAATGAAACAAAACACCCTTTCAGAGCAGTCTTTAGTTTTAATTCCTCTATCCTCCGGCTAACACTTAATTCTAAACCAGGGCTTTTTAATATGGTGTCTTAGTTTCATGATGGGATTAATGGAGTATGTAAATGCCCTAAAATTATCTATACAACATTATGTATGTCCATTTATACATTTATTTCTCTGGGGAAGTGATACATAGCTCTTAGATTTTCAAAGAAATATGTGACTTAAGCAAGGTTAAGAATAGTGAAGATATAGGGGAATTCCCTTGAGATTTACCTTTGAAGCCATAAAAATGCTGTGCTTGTCATTGCTGGCATGTTAATCTCTAGGCATTGACAATTCCTAAATGGCGTGGCACTGCACTGTGTGGAACAGCAACTTTGGTGCCAATAGAAAACCCTTCCCCACAGTTTAGTCTGTATTATATGGAAATCTGATTGGCAGAAATGCAGTAAGTGTAATAGATCTGTGAGAAATCTAACCTGCACAAATGACATCAGTCCTCTGTCTGATGAGAACAAGCCAACACAAATTACCTGATCTTAGTTTTCTTAAATTATCATACCCCTATTAACTATGCAGTTTCCAAGGAACTGGATAAAATAGGCCTTTGGAACATGAACTTTATTCACAAGAAGTCAAAGATCTCAGAATACATCTGGTCCCTTCAGATGTTATACCTAAATTAATAGCTCTGAAGTTAGTTAACATCATGACTAAAATCTCAGGTGTCAGTAAAATCCCTCTTTATCCTCCTGTCTTATATAACTAGTCTATCTGTATAGCATTAATCTTATGTCAACATTTATAGGTCTTATTGATTCATTGGCAATGCAAGAGTGTATGATATATTTAAAAAACATCATATTTCAAATACTCTAACTCCAGATAGATTAAAACTAATTAAAAAACAATTAATTGCTGAAATCTTACCATTTGCGACAGCATGGATGGACTGGTGGGTATTATGCTAAGTGAAATAAGCCAGACAGAGAAAAACAAATGTCATATGATTTCACTTATTTGTGGGATCTAAAGAACAAAATAAATGAGCAAACAAAATTGTAACACATTCATAAATACAGAGAATGGACTGATGGTTGCCAGAAGTACAATTTGGTATTTACAAAATAGTCACAGGGAATGTAAAGTACAGCCTATGGAATAAATTCAATAATATTGCTATAACTATATATAGTGCCAGGTGGTTATTGGAAATATCAGGGGGGACACTTTTTTAAAGTGTATGCTTGTCTAACCACTATACTGTACACCCAAAATTAATATAAAATAATACTGAATGTAATAGGTAATTGAAAAAAAAATAAATAAATAATTGAGAGATGTAGGGGTAGTTTGGGGGACAGATTCATTTCTTGGTTGCCAAAGGCTTCTGTTAAACTGAGCTCTTATTTCTTTTATTTCGACTTTAAAGAAAGTCCTTTTAGGTCCAGCAGGGATTCAAAGCAACTTAATTATATGGTACTATTTAAATGACACCAAACAATTATTTTTTTAAAGATGAAATTAATTTGGCCCTAACCGCTTTGGCTCAGTGGATAGAGCATCGGCCTGCAGACTCAAGGTTCCCAGGTTCGGTTCCGGTCAAGGGCATGTACCTTGGTTGCAGGCACATCCCCAGTGGGGGGCGTGCAGGAGGCAGCTGATAGGTGTTTCTCGCTCATCGATGTTTCTAATTCTCTATCCCTCTCCCTTCCTCTCTGTAAAAAATCAATAAAATATATTTTTAAAAAAGATGCAATTAATTTGAATCACAATACCATTACACCCTGACCACCAAAATAAACTCCTAACTCCTCCCTATCCTAAATACATTTACATATTCAAACATAAAAAATTACCTATGTATTTATAAGTTTGATTTTGTCATAATAAGCAAGCTGAATGCCAAATCTTAAACTTTGGTAAATATAATAGCAGTATCTTTTTGTGAATACCACTGATGTGTTTTCTCTAGAATATAGTAAATTATTCAATTCACATTTACCGGATATTATATTTTATTTTTTCAGAATAATTCTTCATAGATGTAAAATATTTTTCCAGTTTTTCTTTTCTTCTGTTCACCTGTCACTCAATTAAGCATTTTTTTTCTGAAAATAAACTATTGTATAACTTCCACTTTATTAAATACTAGTGGCCCAGTGCACAAAATTCGTGCGGGGGGGGGGGTGTCCCTCAGCCCAGCCTGCACCCTCTCCAATCTGGGACCCCTTGGAAGATGTCCAACTGCAATCCAGGACCACTGTCTCCTAACCACTCACCTGCCTGCCTGCCTGCCTGATTGCCCTTAACCACTCTGCCTCCCAGCCTGCTCACCCCCAACTGCTCCCCCTACTGGCCTGCTCACCCCCAACTGCTCCCCCTACTGGCCTGCTTACCCCCAACTGCCCCCCCAGCTGGCCTTCTTGACCCCAACTGCTCCCCTGCCAGCCTGCTCGCCCCCAAATGCCCCCCCCCCCCGCCAGCCTAATCATCCCCAACTGCCCTCCCTTGCTGGCCTGATCGCCCCTAACCACCTCTGCCTCAGCCCCGCCACCATGGCTTTGTCCAGAAGGACATCCGGAAGGTCTCCTGGTCTAATTAGCATATTACCCTTTTATTAGTATAGATTCAATGGGGCTATATATAGTTATATACTTATTTAGACACTTAGCCTTTATTTAGCAAACTCAATTATAGTGATTATTCCAATAATTAAATGCTACAAAGGTTAATATGTTCAGCTGCATCAGACGTTGAAAATGTTCTCTCTGTTTTGGAATGTCTATAGAATGCTATGACATAATCAGCATGGAAATGATTTTAAGCATATGAGAAAGCCTCACCTCCATCAATATAAATTAAAATGTACTGCAGGCCTTTCATTTATTCCACACACATTATCTCATACACTTAAATGAAAAGAGCCATTTCCTGTGACTTATGGAAAGTAACTTAAACTCCCTGAGCTTCTGTTGCCCCATCTGTAAATGGAGGTAGACATATCTAACTCATAGTGTTTTAAGACTAATAAATTATTAGTTAAAATAACTATCACCTCTTGACTGTTTACTGTGTTCCAGGTACATGTAAGAGCTGGAATCCAAAGAAAGCACAGTAGTCCAACTGAAGTAAAGAGACAGAGATCAGAGTTTAGAATAACTAAAGTGCCTAGAATCTGTGCACCAGGTTATCAGACTAGAGTGCAGAGGGGCCTCTGAGTCTATGTGGTCATCCCCTGCAGGTCATTGACTGACAGCTGGGATGCAAGTGTATAGGATAAAACAACCAATGGCTTACCAGAGTGTGGCTGCTGCAGGATTGCAAGCAGAGCAGGGATACTAAAGGTTTTTAAGAGCTGGAGGGCTTTGGAGTTCTGGTAGGTCAGAGAGCACCATCTGCTTAACACTAAGCTGATTATCCTAGCATCTAGCTTAGATATCTTAGAAAGGCTATGTCTTAGGAGGAAGGACCATATCCTTGAGCAAGGATTGGCAACGTTTCTCTGTAAAGGGCTGAGCAATAAATATTTTAGGCTTTTTGCACCATACAATCTCTCTCACTCTTTCTCATCTTCTTTCTTCATCTCACTTTTTTTTAAGGAGTGCTTTTTGAAAAATAACAACAACCTATTATTGGCTTGGTGTAGCTTGTTTATGTAGCTTGCTGACCCCAGTTTTAGAGTAAGGCCTAATGTAGAAACACATTAACGAAGCCTAAAATCAAAGCCTTAGAAAGTTCTCTGTAAAAAGAATTTAGAGGTGGAGTTCTTCCATTTTATTAGGGCTTAAAGAACACCTCGTTGTTGTTGTTTAAATCTGCATTAAGGAAGTGTACAACCACACCTATCTAAATTCCTGATGGTTAGACAGTAATTGAACTCCTGACAAGATAAAAAAAAAATCAATACTATTCAGCCCAGGCAAGTGTGGCTCAATTGGTTGGAGCGTCATCCTGTACACCCAAGGGTAGAGGGTTCAATTCCTAGTCAGGGTACATATCCAGGTTGCAGATCAGATCCCCGTTCAGAGCACGTGCTGGAGGCAGCTAGTTAATGTTTCTTTCTCTCTCCCCCTTTCCTCACTATAAAATCAATTTAAAAAATCAATACTCTCCAGAGGAAGATAAAAGAACCAAGGTCCTGTACAACATATGAATCACAAAGGTCAATATAGTATAAAAACACTAGATAATAAAATAGAAAAATATGACCCATTGTAAAAAACAAAACAAAACAAAAGCAGTTAATAAAAAAAAAAAGCAACCCCAAAATGATTTAGGTGTTGGATTTTATAGAGAAAGATTTAAAAATAGCCATTCAAAATATGGAGAAAGTTTTAAAGAAAACGTGAATTAAATAATTAAAGAAAATATATTAATGAGTGAACAGAGAGGGGAGTTCAGTAAATAAATAAAAACTATATGTAGAAATCAGACAGAAATTATAGAATGGGAATGTAGAATTAGCAAAATATGAATTTCACTTTCTTGCTTAACAACAGATTGGTGATGGCAGAGGAAAACAAGTAAATGAAAATAGAGATCATAGAAATTTCCAAAGAAAGAATGAGCCTTACACAGTTTGGCTCAATGGATAGAGCATCAGCCTGCAGACCAAAAGGTCCCGGGCTCCACTATGGTCAAGGGCATGTACCTTGGTTGCAGGCTTCTCCGCCCTGGAACAAGCCCTGGTCAGGCAACCAATCGATGTGTTTCTCTCACATCGATATTTCTCTGTTTTTCCATCTCTCTTCTACTCTCTCTAAAGTCCATGGAAAAATATCCTCGGGTGAGAATTAACAAAAATATTGAAAAGTAAAAGTTCTACAAATTAAAAAAAAAAAGAATGAAAAAAGATATGAAAAAATAATAGTCACAAAGAACATGAAACAATATCAAAAACAGTTTAAAAAAAGTTATAGGTACATATAGTTATAGCTGGAGATTTGTACACACCTATCAATAACTGAAATACTCTCGTTATCTTCCATGTGAGCCAGAAATTTCAAAATATTTTTTCTTTCTTTATGGATTAAGGTATTGAATATGTGTTCTTATGCCCCATTGCCCACCCACTCCCCCACTCATGCCCTCACCCTCTGGTGTCTGTGTCCATTAGTTAGGCTTATATGCATGCATACAAGTCCTTCGGTTGATCTCTTCCCCTTACCCCCACCCTGCCCTACCTTCCCTCTGAGGTTTGACAGTCTGATTGACATGTCTCTGTCTCTGGGTCTCTTTTTGTTCATCAGTTTATGTTGTTAATTATCTATATATATATAAAAAGCCAGCGAACCAGATTGACAGAACGACCAGAATGACCGGAACTATGCGCACTACACCAGCCAACCAGTCTGATCTGGGCTACGATCGGCCACCCCCCATGCCAGCTTGGCCCCTGATCGGCTCCCAACACCCTGATAGGTGGTGGGGACAGCCGCCAACCACCCACAGCTCCTCCCCACATCGGGGCAACCAGCCAGACCCCACCTGTGCACCGGGCATCTAGTATTCCATAAATGAGTGAGATCATGTGGTATTTATCTTTCTCTGACTGGCTTATTTCGCTTAGCATAATGCTCTCCAGTTCCATCCATACTGTTGCAAATGGTAAGAATTCCTTCTTTTTTACAGCAGTGTAATATTCCATTGTGTAGATGTACCACAGTTTTCTAATCCATTCATCTGCTGATGGACACTTAGGCTGTTTCCATATCTTAGCTATGGTAAATTGTGCTGCTATGAACATAGGGGTGCATATATCCTTTCTGATTGGCGTTTCGAGTTTCTTGGGATATATTCCTAGAAGTAGAATCACTGGGTCAAATGGGAGTTCCATTTTTAGTTTTCTGATGCAACTCCATACTGTTCTCCAGTGGCTGCACCAGTTTGCATTCCCACCAGCAGTGCACGAGGGTTCCTTTTTCTCTGCATCCTTGCCAGCACTTGTCATTTGTTGATTTGTTAATGATAGCCAATTTAACAGGTGTGAGATGGTACCTCATTGTTGTTTTGATTTGCACCTCTTGGATGATTAGTGACTGAGCATGTTTTCATATGTCTCTTGGCCTTCTGTATGTCTTCTTTCAAAAAGTATCTATTTAGGTCCATTGCCCATTTCAAAATTATTTAGTCAAAAGAAATGAAAACCTAAATCTTCACTAAAACCTGTAAATAGCTGTCCACAGAAGCTTTATCTATAATAATAAAAGTATAATATGCTAATTAGACAGGACATCCTTATGGACGACCTTCTCGAAACCTTCCAGATGAAGCCAGGGCGGCAAGGGAAGCCCGGGACCCAGGTGCCTGCCGGCTGCTGGAGGGAAGCCTGAGTCCCTGGTGCCAGACGGAAGCCAGTGCTGGCATCTGGGGGAAGGAAGGCCTGCTCTTGCATGAATTTCATGCAGCGGGCCTCTAGTCTTATGTAATAAAAGAGAAACATGCAAATTAACCGTCCCTCCACTATGCTCAAGCCACGTCCACCAGCCAATCAGAGTGACTATGCAAATTAACCCGACAGAAATGGTGGTTAATTTGCATACACAGGTGTCAAGCGCCCCAGGAGGTGACGACCGCCAGGGCCTGGGAGGCAAGGCTTGCTGCACCAAACCATGCCCGCAGGCTCCCAGGACCTTCACTGGCCCTGGGAGGCGAGGCCATAGCCATGCCTGCGGGCTCCCAGGACCTTGCCGGCAGAAAGCAGAGCAGGAGAGGAGCGGGCAGAGAGCAGGAGGTTTGGAAGACTTGGCAGATCAGGAGACTGCTGGACATACAGCAGAGTGAGAGAGAGGGCGGCTTGGAGGGTGAAGCTCCTTCTGGCACCCCAGCTTCCTCATCACAGCTGTGGAAACTGACAGCAGGGAGGAGGAAGTCTTACCCCACAGAAGCTGCCAGAATCAGCCTTTGGTCAGACAGCTCTCAGCTACCTGACAGCCAGGACTCTCATTCACCTGCATCTCAGACCTTGACAGTAGAGAGGTGGGACTATGTCTAAAGAACAACTGTTGATACAACATAGCTTTGCAGCCAAAAGATGCCGGTGTTATCAACAGAAAATGTCTGCAGAGCAGCATGCGTCTGATCTTGAAAGAAGGTGGAGCCGGTGACAGAATGTATCTGAACACCAGCTACTGGAAAAACGTCACTCTGATGCTGAAAAACACCGGCGTCATCTACAGAAAATGTCTAGAGACCAGCGTGCCTTTGAAGTTGAAAGAAGGCGACGGCGATGACAGAATATGTCTAGAGAACAGTTATCAACATGTAATACCAATACCGGTAGGAACTGCCTTCTCAGCGAAAATGGAGTACATGAGGATGCAATTCTTGAACATAGTTGTGGTGGAATGACTGCTCGATGTGAATTTTGCCTATCACTAAATTTCTCTGATGAAAAATTTACTCGATGTTGTAGCAAAGGGAAAGTCTGCCTAAATGATATACATTTTCCAGATTACCCAGCATATTTAAAAAGATTAATGACAAATGAAGATTCTGACAGTAAAAATTTCATCGAAAATATTCGTTCCATAAATAGTTCCTTTGCTTTTGCTTCCATGGGTGCAAATATTGCATCGCCATCAGGATATGGGCCATACTGTTTTAGACTACATGGACAAGTTTATCACCATACTGGAACTTTACATCCTTCAGATTGTGTTTCTTGGAAGTTTGTTCAACTCTATATTTTGGATTCAGCTGAAGCTACAAGTAAAAGATTAGCAATGCCAGAAAATCAGGGTTGCTCAGAAAGACTCATGATCAACATCAACAACCTCATGCATGAAATAAACGAATTAACAAAATCGTACAAGATGCTACATGAGGTAGAAAAGGAAGCCAATCTGAAGCCGCAGCAAAAGGTATTGCTCCCACAGAAGTAACAATGGTGATTAAATATGATGATAACAGTGACCCAGGTAGATATAATTCTCCCCGTGTAACTGAGGTTGCTGTCATATTCAGAAATGAAGATGGAGAACCTCCTTTTGAAAGGGACTTGCTCATTCACTGTAAACCAGATCCCAATAATCCAAATGCCACTAAAATGAAACAAATCAATATCCTGTTTCCTACATTAGATGCAATGACATATCCTATTCTTTTTCCACATGGTGAAAAAGGCTGGGGAACAGATATTGCATTAAGACTCAGAGACAATAGTGTAATCAACAATAATACTAGACAAAATGTAAGGACATGAGTCACACAAATGCAGTATTATGGATTTCATCTCTCTGTGTGGGACACATTCAATCCTATTTTAAATGCAGGAAAATTAACTCAACAGTTTATCGTGGATTCATATTTAAAAATGGGAGCCGCCCTAACCGGTTTGGCTCAATGGATAGAGCATCGGCCTGTGGACTGAAGGGTCCCAGGTTTGATTCTGGTTAAGGGCATGTACCTTGCTTGCGGGCACATCTCCAGTAGGAGGTGTGCAGGAGGCAGCTGATTGATGTTTCTCTCTCATCAATGTTTCTAGCTCTCTATCCCTCTCCCTTTCTCTCCGTAAAATATCAATAAAATATATTTTTTTAAAAATGGGGGCCAATTGGATAAATTTCATCAAAGCAAACCAATCTACATTGAAAGTTGAAAAATATAGTGATTTGATGGATTATCTCAAATCTAGATCTGAAAATGACAATGTGCCGATTGGTAAAATGATAATACTTCCATCATCTTTTGAGGGTAGTCCCAGAAATATGCAGCAGCGATATCAGGATGCTATGGCAATTGTAATGAAGTATGGCAAGCCCAATTTATTCATAACCATGACATGCAACCCCAAATGGACAGATATTGCAAAAAATTTACAACACTGGCAAAAAGTTGAAAACAGACCTGACTTGGTACCCAGAGTTTTTAATATTAATCTGAATGCTCTTTTAAATGATATCTATAAATTCCATTTATTTGGCAAAGTAATAGCTAAAATCATGTCATTGAATTTCAGAAACGCAGAGTGCCTCATGCTCACATATTATTGATATTAGACAGTAAGTCCAAATTATGTTCCTCTAATTAATTCCCTTTCAATATGCACAGATTTCATGCACCGGCCTCTAGTGTATATATATAATATCCCCAAACTAGAAACAACCTAAGTGATCATTGACAGGTAAACACATAAAAACAAATTGTGGTATAGTCATGCAATGAGACACTATTTAGCAATAAAATAGAACAAACTATTGACCAGAGAGGGAAACTCAGTAAATAAATAAATGCAACCACTTAGATCAGGGGTCCTCAAACTTTTTAAACAGGGGGACAGTTCACTGTCCCTCAGACCGTTGGAGGGCCAGACTATCATTTAAAAAAAAAACCTATGAACAAATTCCTATGCACACTGCACATATCTTATTTTGAAGTAAAAAAACAAAACGGGAACAAATACAATATTCGTATTTGCATGTGGCCCGCGGGCCATAGTTTGAGGACCCCTGACTTAGATGAATCTCACAAATATATTAATTAAAGGTAGTAGGACACATAAGAATGTCTAATGGATATGTCAATTTATGCAAAATTAAGACTCAAAGCTGATCTATGGTGGCAGAAATAAGAATGGTTAACTCTGCAATGTGGGGATGGTTAGTTGAAGGATAAAATAATATTTTGGAGTGAAGGAAATTTGTAATATCTTCATTGTAGTGGCAGTGGTTTCATGGGTGCCCGTACTTGTCAAAACTCGTCAAAATGTAAAGCTTAAATACATGCATGTACTTGGATGTAAATTATATGTCAATAAATTTAATGAAAAAATATTTAATGAGATTGTATGTCTGGATATGAGAAGAGTTGCTTTCAGAGAGCTTGGGAAAATTTTGGCAGCTATTGGTACAATTAAATGCATGTTTTCAAAATATATTGGTTCCCAAATTTTCTAAAGTTTCTGCTTTGATGTTCAGTGGCATGTTACTATATTGTTGTTGTGGTTGTTACTATTTTTTTAATTATTTATTTTAATTTAAATTCTTTATTGTTTAAAATATTGCTTGTTACTATATTGATTAGCCTTGTATACCTATTGATGGGCCATCAGAATTCTTATTAACTATGCAAGTTTTTTTTATTATTGATATAAGTAGTATTCTTTAGATTGTATTTCCTTGATTTGAGCTACTTTACATGTCTATTTTACAAGATAATTCTAGAAAGCAAAATAACTGTATAACTGATAAGACACTACATCTAGGAAAAAAACACTGAAGTAAAGAAAGAAGGTAAAATATATATTTGAAAATTCACATTAATGATAAAGGCTTGCTATCTAAAATATAAAAAAAACTACTATAAATCAATAGAAAAAATAAATTATTCAAAAGCAGTTGACATTTCCCAGGAAAGAAAATATCAAAAACCCACAAATATTTGAAATAATGCTCTGCATCACTGGTAATTGCTAAAATACCAATTAAACTAAAATGTGATGGTGTTTCACACTAATAGATTGCCAAGCATTAAAATGTCAGTGAAAACCAATTGCTGCTAAGAATGTGAAGCAAATAAACTTTCCTCTAGTGCTAGTTGGAGTAAAACTGATACAACCATTTTGAAAAATGATTTTGTTTTACCATTAAACTTCAGCATGTAGAGAGTCCATAGCCTAGCAAACCCATTCCTAAGTGCGTACCTAAAGAAACTGTTGAGTGAGTACATGTACCAGCAGACATGTCCAAGTAGTGTTTGTTGTCTCAAAAAACTAGGAGCAACTCAAATGTCCAACAAAGGTAGAATGTGGTATTTTCCTACAAAGAACTAGGTTAGCAGAGTGGTTACATACTCTCTAGCCAGACTGTGTGGATCTCAGCTTCTCAGTTTGATGTAGTCCCATTTGTTTATATATTTGTTTGTTTCCCTTGCTCTCAGAGATATCGGCAAAAATATTGCTACGAGAAATGTCTGAGATTTTACTACCTATATTTTCTTCTAGGATTTTTATGGTTTTGCCACTTACATTTAAGTCTTTAATTCATTTAAGTTTATTCTTGTGTATTGTGTAAGGAGGTGGTCCAGTTTCATTTTTTTCATGTATCTGTCCAATTTTCCCAACACCATTTATTGAAGAAGCTGTCTTTACCCCATTGTATGCTTTTGTCTCTTTGTCAAATATTAATTGAGCATACTTGCTTGGGTTGATTTCTGGGCTCCCTATTCTGTTCCACTGATCTATATGTCTGTTTGTATGCAAGTATTATGCTGTTTTGATTTCCTATGGCCTTGTAGTATCATGCTACTTGATATCAGGTAGCATGATTCCTCCAACTTTGTTCTTTCTCAAGATTGCTGAGGCTATGTGGGATTTTTCATGGTTCCATATAGATTTTTGCAATATTTGTTTCTCTCTGTCTTTCCCTCTTTACTCCATTCTCTCGAAAAAATCAATGGAAAAATATCCTTGGGTAAGGATTAACAAAATAAAATAAAATAAAATAAAATAAAATAAAATAAAATAAAATAAAATAAAATAAAATAAAATAAAATAAAATAAAATAAAAAAATAAAATAAAATAAAATAAAATAAAAAATAAAGGAGATAGTTGATTCTTACAGTTGCTTGGTATTTCCCTTCAAGTAGAAAATTAGGGAGAGTGAAGACTTTTAAAAACATTAATATTATAATCTGTGGTCCAATATTTGGATTTCTGCAGTTTGAATTCTGGGGCTGCTTACAGAGCATCATTCTGCTTTTTGGACTTGGAAACTGCCTGCAGAATGAACAGTCCCTCTGTGCTGCTGGCTTTCTGTTGATAAGTAACCCAAAATCTTTTGTTCTACAATCCTGGACTAGAACCAGGGTGCTGACAAATGCCTAATTAAGTTACGTGTTATTCTCATCTCATAACCCCACATGGTTGACCACAGATGAAAGTCCAGTTGCCCCTACATTCAGAAAAGGAATGATGTAAGTGTGTGGTCTTCTTTCCCTTAGCAACCCATCTCTTTGATCATCAGCTCCTTGTACTTTTGCCTTTAAAATTCTTGCTCTGTCACCTCACTTTGGAACATACCTTCCATTCATACTAAGGGTTACATCCTTGATTTATAAGTCACACATGAATAAAACTCTCTTTTAATAACTTTTGAAAATTTTTTACTAACAAGAGAATCATATGATTTGTCTTAAAAGAAATCAGATAGCCGAAACCGGTTTGGCTCAGTGGATAGAGCGTCGGCCTGCGGACTGAAAGGTCCCAGGTTCGATACCGGTCAAGGGCATGTACCTGGGTTGCGGGCACATCCCCGGTGGGGGGGGTGCAGGAGGCAGCTGATCGATGTTTCTCTCTCATCGATGTTTCTAACTATCTCTCTCCCTTTCTCTCTGTAAAAAAATCAATAAAATATATTTAAAAAAAAGAAATCAGATAAAGTAGGATATATCTGTAGAAAAAAAGGTATGAAAACAGATATGGTATGGTAGCTTTCTAGAGTAGTAACAACATATCACCAAGTGTATTTTGATATACCATAGATTATTCCAAAATCATATAATACATCGAATGTAATGTTTAAATTATTTTTCAACATGTATATGTACATATATTTCTGGGGGTGGGGGAGGGCACAGAGAGAGAGAATGTGAAGGCACATAACCTTCATGTTTCCAATCGATTTAATTTAAAATGCATGGAATACTCTAATCGCAAGTTACCTGTTCCTTATCTTTCAGCAGATCCTACCACATCTTAGTTTAGAAAAATGTGTACTTCAGACTCAAGAAAGTAAGGGTTTTTTAAAATGAGGTTAGCTGTAAAAGGATCATTTCTAATTTATCAAATGATAGTAATTATTACTGAGTGTGTTATTTGTTTAAGTGTATGTGTTATAATTGAGGAAGCACATATGAACCAAAATGTTAGTAATACTAACAATCATAAAGGGATAATTAGATTCTACTTCCTCCTCAGCCAATAAATTACTAGTGGTTGCTATAAAGGACTAATTTTTGTTTTCTTTAATATTAAAATTTTCTTCTGCATTGATAAAGGCAAGGGGTTGTTTCATGTGGTTAACTCAAGAGAGGTACAGGAGTAGGCTCTAATCACATTTCTTAGATTACTGGAAATTTTAGAAAAATTGCAGTAACAAGTAATAGCTTTTTTCTCCTATACTTTATATAATAATTTTATGAGCATTGTATCCATCAAGCTAGCTAATGGTGTACCATAATAATCAGCAAACTCCTTTTTGCCAGTTATCCAGGTTCAAAATCTGAGTCATTTCTGACACTTCCTTCATTATCACAATCAATGAAATCACTGAGTCCTATTTTTACTTACCTAGTAATATGCTTCATAGCTGTTCTTTCCATTTGATCCATTCGATTGTTATGGAAATTCACCTAGCTCCGATGCTTGATGCCTCATGACTGTAATACCATAGATGTATCATACCTTTCCATATTATCGCTATCCTCACCTACTGTCTTCTTGTATACTGCTACTACTAAGAGTGTCCTAAATATCTACACTAATAAAAGAGAAAAATGGTAATTGGCGTACGGCGATACCCTTTTCATTGGCTAATCAGGGCTATATGCAAATTAACTGCCAACTAAGATTGGCAGTTAACTGCCAACTAAGATTGGCAGTTAAATGCCAACAAGATGGCGGCTAATTTGCATATGTAGGCACAATGCAGGGAGGCGAAAGGGAAAGCAGGAAGAAGCCCCCTGCCACTGACAGTGATTGGAAACCCACGGAAGAGCTAATAGCTGGGGGGCAGGGCAAAGGCGGCCCTGGGGCGGCTTTGCCCTGCCCCCCAGCCATGATCGGAGAATCAGGCGCCTTTGCCGCCCTGGACAGTGATAGCAGGAAGTAGGGGTGGAGCCAGCGATGGGAGCTGGGCAAGGTCGAAGCTGGCAGTCCCAGGAGCTAGGGGTCCCTTGCCTGGGCCTAAAGCGAAGCCCACGATTGCGGCGCCCCCCGCCGCCACTGTGGGTCCCCGCTGCCCGGGCCGGATGCCTAGGCCAGAGGCGTTAGGCCTGGGCAGGGGCGGAGCCTGCAACCGCGGGGAGCTGGGGGTCCCCTGCCCAGGCCTGACACCTCTGCCGCAGGCCTCAGGCCTGGTCAAGGGGCCTATCCGGTGACTGGTGATTGGAGGGTGATGAGGGTCAACTCCTCTGGCCAAGGCATCAGGCCTGGGTGGGGGGCGGAGCCAGGGATTGGGGGAATATGATGGTCCCCTTGCCCAGGCCTGAAGCCTGGGTCAGAGGCGTCAGGCTTGGGCGGGGGGTGGAGCAAGCGATCAGAGGGAGATGGGGGTCCCCTGCCCAGGCATGATTCCTGGGCCAGAGGCCTCAGGCCTGGGCGGGGGTCAGAGCCAGTGATCGGGGGGAGATGGGGGTCCCCTGTCCAAGCCTGACACCTCTGGCGGAGGCGTCAGGCCTGGGCAAGGGGCCGATCAGGCGATCAGAGGGTGATGGGGGTCAATGCCTGAGGGCTCCCAGTATGTGAGAGGGGGCAGGCTGGGCTGAGGGACACTCTCCCCCCCCCACACACACCCAGTGCACGAATTTCGTGCACCGGGCCCCTAGTCCTAAATAATAAAGATGTAATATGCAAATGGTCATTACACTGTGAAGCATAATGACTGACCACATAACGACCAGATCACAGATCAGCAGGAGGGCGGGGCAGTGAGCTACAAGTGGGCAGCAGAGAGTTACAGGAGGGGGCATGGCATCAAGCTATGAGGAGAGGGTGAGGGGGCAGAGGGAGATACAGGAGGGTGGGGCAGTGGGTAGAGAGCTACTGGAGGGGCAGAGCAGCAAGATATGAGGAGGCAGAGGGGGGAAGGAAGGGAGGGGGGAACTACAGGAGGGAAGGGCAGCGGGCGGAGAGCTACTGGAGGGTGGCAGCAAACTACTGGCAAACTACTGGTGCACGGATTCATGCGCAGGGCTACTAGTTGCTAATAATATAAATATTGGTAATAGTACTAAAACATTACTTTTTGATGTTAATTGCTTGGTCATTACTACTTGATGATTTGTCATTCTATAGACTTTAAACTCCTTAACCTGGTGGAAAACATCCTTCCAGTTTGAACTATCTGTTTCACCAGTTTAGTCTACTCATTACTTCCCTCCAGCATGGCATGGAGTACATGTTGCTGCAGGGTAGGGGCAGTGTAGTTTTCTTAAATTTTAATGTTTTAAGATTCAATCTTGGTGTCTTTTCATAATTCAGTGTAGGTAAGGGTCACATGGTATATTCCTATGTTCCATCCATAGAGATTCTGATTCAATAGGTGTATAGTTGGGACTTGGGCGTCTACAATTTTAGCAGCCACCTTAGTGGATTCTGATGAACACCAGGAGAAATGTTGTTCTGTCCATTTGCTAACCCTACTTATTCTCCAAAGGAATATATTCCATTTTTAAAATATGAAGCTTTCAGAATTACTCTAGTTAGATGAACATCTCTGTGTAACATTCATTTTTTCAGCTCTTAAAAAGGATTACTATCTATTTTAGAATAGCTTTCCCACTCCTTTCTATTTCCTTAATCTGTTTTATTTTCCTCTTACTTAGTACTCATCACTGTTTGATATGGTATATTTTTAGTCTACTTTCTTATTGTTTTCTCCATTTGAAAATCAGCTTCATAAAGGTGGAAACACTGTTGTTCACTCCTACAGTATCATCAGAGCCTAGAACAGCATAAAAGGAACAGTAAATATAATTGAACAAATAAATTTGACAGTATATAGGCCGCCTATTGTTAATTGTCTTTTTATGACTATCCCGGATGATTTAACAACATAATATGCTTTTTAGGAGAGGATCCCCTCCATATTTCTATTTTACTTTATAGCACCCAACCCAATGGTTTGCACAATAAATACACAGCACAGATTTATTGATGTGTTGTTGTATTGGTATGAATCTGAAAATGGAATTATCTGATAAGTGATTTAAGGTTCATTCTTTAGTAATGATGCAAAAGGCAGAATAATGTCCACCACAAAAAAATGTCCATGTCCTAATCCCCAGAATCTGTTAATATGTTACTTTGCATGACAAAAGGGACTTTACAAATGTGGTTAAGAATTTAGACTGTCAGATGGGAAATTATTCCAGATTATCCAGGTAGGTCTAACCTCAAGAGTCCTTAAAAGCAGAGAACTGCTCTAGCCAGACTGGCTCAGTGATTAAAGCGTTGGTCCGTGGACTGAAGGGTCTCGGGTTCGATTTTGGTCAAGGGCACATACCTCGGTTGCAGGCTTGATCCCCAGGCTACAGTTGGGGCACATGCAGAGGGCAACCAATTGATGTGACTCTCTCACATTGATGTTTCTCACTCTTGATTTCTCACCCTCCCCTTCCACTCTTTCTGTGAATCAAGCTTGCTGTTTCTGGCTTTGAAGGTGGAGGAGGAAGGCCATGAGCCAAGGGTTGTGGGTGCCTTCTAAAGGTAAAGAAAGGATTCTGCCCTAGAAACTTCACGAAGGAATATAGCTCTGCTGGTGCCTTGATTTTAGCTCAGTGAGTTCCATGTTAGAGTTACGGCCTACAGAGTTATAAGATAATACACTTGTATTGTTTTAAGCCACTAAATTTCTGATAATTTGTTTTGATAGTGATAGAAAATGAATATCAACAATTACAGCAACAAAAAGAGCACTTTAACCTTATCTTATTCTCCATATAAGAAATGAAGCAGATTTCTGCAGGCTGAGGAATTTTCCATATATACTCACTTATAAGATACTTTTGAATATAAGGAATTTTCCTATTTTCTCGAGGAGAAAAAATATTTTGGAAAAGGGTCTACGGCTACCATGAATATAAAAAATTATATAACTAGAAGGTAAGCAAATATCTATTTATAATAATGACTTTGAAAGTACTAATAAATTACACAAATATATGTAAAATGGCATATTTAAAAATGCTGTATTCTCCCTCTTTCATGTTTCATGAAATAATTTCCTTTATATTCTACTGGCAAATTTAATATCAGTTGTTAACGTCGCTAAAATTTCTTCTTGAGAGACCTAACACAGTCTTCCAACATATTCATTTCCATGTAAGATAATTTAGAGAAAACACTTTTTAAATCTACATATGATATTGCCACTTGAAATGTATTTTGTCATAAGTATGTATCATTATTAATCATTTCTGTGATACAACCACTTATATATTTGCTTTTAAATTATTCTTTAAAAGGCTTTATAATGGCATCTCAAATCTGCAATTTTGAGGTCATTTCCCCTCTCCACAGAAAATCATTTTAAATTTAGTATTAATATTTTTGTCATCCTCTTTTTCTTACCAATTCTGACTGGTAATTTCTATTAATATACAAAACTAGTATTAATTGGGGTTATTACTTTAGATTAATATATCTTCCTCAAGTAGTTATTCAAAATAAAGTAATTGAGAAGGATCTTGTATCATGAGAGAATATTTATAAGGATATCTTCTATGAGATAAAATTTTAGAGCTAAAATTTAGCTTATAGTCAGGAAAATAAATGGTTTCATTCCCTTTACTTGGTTTCCTCCCCTTTTTATGAATTCCTTTTTATATTAATACAGATATTTCAACAACGTTCTAGTTACTACCCTATTTAATTGTCATATGCTATTACTTCTTGTCCCCTATTAATAAACCTTTAAACTGATTCTAATTTTTAATAATTAAAAATTATAATGTAATAAGTATTACATAGATCATTATACACTTGTGTGAGAATTTCTACAGTATAAATCTCTAGAGGTAGAACTGACAGATGAAAGAGAACAAGCATTACAAGTTTGAAAACTACTTCAAGCCGAAACCGGTTTGGCTCAGTGGATAGAGCGTCGGCCTGCGGACTGAAAGGTCCCAGGTTCGATTCCGGTCAAGGGCATGTACCTGGGTTGCGGGCATACCCCCAGTAGGAGATGTGCAGGAGGCAGCTGATCGATGTTTCTCTCTCATCGATGTTTCTAGCTCTCTATCTCTTTCCCTTCCTCTTTGTAAAAAATCAATAAAATATTTTAAAAAAAGAAAACTACTTCAAATTTGACCCACAATTATATAAAGAAATTTGTTACCATACAGTATAGCATGAAAACGTGCTTCTCATATCTTCGATGGTAGTGAGTGTAATTGACCTGTGGCCCAGTGGCAGCACATTGGAATCCATTACTGTGCTTGCTCTACTGGAGGCTACTCTTACTGGCTGCTTCTAGCCAGTAAATATTTGAGTACAACAGAGATATTAAGATAGGTCCATTTCTGAGACATACAAGACTATTCTGATGGGGGACTTTGGCTCAAGGAGTCCCCAGTAATCTTGCAGAAGTCTCTTAGAATCACAGAACTGTGTGGAATGCTTTCAGCCAGAGGCCGCATGCATGTGTAGGACTGTGTGCACATACGTAGGGTTGTGAACAAGCTCAGAATACATCTGACAAGACCCTAAACTCTCACTAACATTGAGGCTTTAAGTGAGCAGAAAAAGCAAATATGGAGGTGTAAACTACCTGGCTAAGTGTTAAGAAGATGCCCCAATACACCATACACACACAGAGCCCTTCTATAAAGATGAGATTTATTGACTCCAAGAATCTAAGAAAATCTTTGTATAATCTTTAGCTGTCCAGTAAGCAACCTGAACAGAGATATCAGTGGTCACCAATGACAAAGAATACAGACTTTACTGAACTAGTTGGGAAACTATGTTAAAAAAATAAGAACAACAATAAAAAATTAGTTATCACCATATAGTTATTAGAATGGCCAAAATCCAGAAAATTAACAACACTAAATGCTGTCAAGGATGTGGAGAATAATCTGATTTGAAGATTTTCTACATAATAGTATCTAAAAATGTTCAGACTTCAATGAAAATTGCAACACAGTCAAAGAAATAAGAAAGCATGGCTGATGCACAGGAAAAATAGCAGTCAATAGGAACTGTCCCTAAGGGCGCTCCAATATTGAACTTACTAACCAAAACTTTGAAACTGCTCATTTTTAATATGTTCAAAGAACTAAAGAAAATATGAGATTAATGTCATCAAATAGAGAATATAAACAAAGAGATATAAAGAATTTTTAAGAGAACCAAAAAGCAACGCTGTGGTTACTGAAATAAAAATTTACTAGAGGGGGTCAATATGAAGGAGAAGAATCAGCAAATTGATACAGCCAGAATGGAAAACAGTAGGAAGTTCCTCAAAAAATTAAGGATAGAGTTATCATATGACCCAGTAAGTCCTCTTCTGGGTATCTTTCCCAACATTTGAAAACATTTATTCTTAAAGATTTATGTACCCTATGGTGGCCAACACATGGAAACAACCGAAGTGTCCTTAGACAGGAGGTTGGATAAAGAAGTTGTGGTACATACATACAATGGAATACTATTCAACCACAACAAAAGATAAAATACTGCTTTTTGTGACAACGTGAATGGAACTTGAAACTATGCTAAGTGAAATAAGCTAGAAGGATAGTCAAGAACCATATGATTGCACTCATATGTGGGTTATAAAACTAAAGGCAACAAATGAAGAAACAAAGAAATGTCATAGATACAGATAATAGTATGGTGATTACTGGAGGGAAAGGGGGTGGGGGAGCAGTAAAGCAGGGTGAAGGGGGTCAAATATATGGCATGGAAGAAGATGACTTTGGATGGTGAACGCACAATGCAATATATGGATGATGTATCGTAGAACTGTACACTTGAAACCTATATAATTTTATTAACCAATATCACTGTAATAAATTTAATAAAATTTAAAAAAGAAAGAATCAGCAAACTTGAAGACTTGAAGATAGCTCAATTGAGATTATACAAGAGATAGTGTCAGAGTCTTGTGATTCAAGAAAGAATCAATTAACCATTTCTGGCATTGAAGATACAAGGGGGCATAAGCTAAAACAAGAATGCTGACAGTTTCTAGAAGATAAAAAGGCAAGATAACAGGTTCTCTCTTAGGGCTTGCAGAAAGGAATACAGCTATGGAAACATCTTGATTTTAGCCCAATGAGACCCATTTAGACTTCTGACCTACATAAATGTAATTTTAAAAAGTGGCGATTTTAAGCCCGTAAGTTTGTGGCAATTTTTTATAATAGCAACAGAAGATTAATATAAACTTGGGAACATGCTCTCCAAAATCGACTATATACTAGGCTACAAAACAAGTTAAAATTAATATAAAATGAGTGAATTCATATAAAGTATGTTCTCTGACCATAGCTAATGAAATCTGAAATTAATAACAAAGGAGACTTGGAAAATTCCAAAATCTATGAAAACTAAACACCACACTCCTTACATAACCAATGGGCCAAGGAAGAAATCAAAAGATAAATGAGAAAATACTTTGAAATGAATGAGAAGAAAAACACAACATACCAAAACTTAAGGGATGCACAATAAGCAGTACTAAATATTAGGATAGAAAAAGGCTTTTCTTCTTCTTTGCTGTGGTCTTCCATAATTTATGAGAAGCACCTGGTAATTAAACCCCAAGGTTGTTAGCTCCTCTAATTCAAACAACCCCTGTTCAAAAACTTCTTTCAAGGCTACATTCTTGCATACATACCCCTTCTCCCTGCTGTGTTTACAACTCAGGGATAATTAGTAGAAAAGTTCCCTACCCCCTTACCCTTTCAAATAAGCCTCTTTTGAACTCTATAACTTTTGCTCTAAGCATGTTTACAGGCTTGGGAAAAGTACTGATAAGACACCTCCCTAGGACATCTACCCATACTGTCTCCTGAAAAACAAACTACAACCTCCCTGATGTCTGCTCAACCTCAGCCCCAAATCCTCCTCCTTTCCTTGTTGCTTAGCAACAGCCAAGGCTAAAAAGGGGAAGCTGCCCTTTGTTTTGTGCCCTTGTATTGATTATCAATGCACCAGCCCTTTCCCTTCAGAGAAAGTAGAAATTTCCTCTCTGCATCTATCTCTTCTCTCAGTTGTGAATTTCTTCACAGCCCCTATCACTGGCCATAACCCTAACACTTGGTACTAAAATTATTACTGTAAATGACTATTAAGAAGAAAGATATCAAAATCAGTATCCTACTCTTTTACCTTTAATAAATCAGAAAAATAAAGAACAAACTAAATCCAAAGCAAGCTAAAGAAAGAAATAGCAATGACTGTCAGATCTGATCAAATAATTGAATTGATACCCCGTCCCCTGAGAAATGACCTTTAGGCCATTTCACAACGGACATTCCACTTGCTAAGACTATTATCTCTCCCCTCTGGACTTTCCCAGAATCTGGACCAGCACAGGGAGTTCTCTGCCCAGAAAAAGCCTTCCTAGAGTCCTTTAAAACCTCTGACTCCCAGGACCTGGAAATTGGTGCCATTTGGGCTCAGCCCATCTGGTATCCAGATGACCTACTAAATTCATAATTCTTTACCCCCTTTGGCCTCGTGAGTTCCTCCTTCGGCGACCCTAACAATGACTAGAGTGGAAATAAAGAAATAAAATAAAAAATGGAAAAATAACAATGGAAAGATAGGGTATGGCAGAGATGCATGGACAAAGAAGAATTCGGAAACTTGGAACAACGCAGGGTAAAACGGGGCATGACACAGTATGTCAAGATGATTTAGCATAAGGCAGATGGGGCACAGCAGAGAATTGGTCAGGATAGGGTTGAAAAAGTAAAATTTGTATAGTGCTGGGACGGATAGAATAGAATAAGCCTATTGTAAAGGTAAGTGTAAATTGGTTTATGGTTATACCTGAGAAAAAATAGGACTAAATAGGATATAATAGCATGAAGCACAGAAGGCTTGCATAAAGCGAGACAGGGCAGGGAAAGGCAATGAATAAGTTGTTTATAAAGAGAATTCATGCCCGTCTGGCATGGCTCAGTGATTGAGCATTGACCTATGAACCAGGAGGTCATGGTTCAACTCCCAGTCAGAGCATATGCCCAGGTTGTGGGCTCAATCTCCAATGTGGGGCACGCAGGAGGCAGCCAATCAATGATTCTCTCTCATTGATGTTTCTATCTCTTTCTCCCTCTATCTTCTTTTCTCTGAAATTAATAAAAATATATTTAAAAAATTAAATAAGTGGCAAAACTGACATAAAAAAAATTTCATGTCTATGATGAGATTAAGGGAAGGATCCCATTAATCTATCTATTATAATAAAAGTGTAACATGATAATTAGACTGGATGTCCTTCTGGATGACCTTCCAGATGAAGCCAAGACTGGGAGGGAAGCCCAGGTCCCGGGTGCCAGAGGGAAGCTATGCTGGCAGCCAGGGAAGGAAGGCCTACTCTTGAATGAATTTCGTGCATCAGGCCTCTAGTCCTATATAATAAAAGCATAATATGCAAATCAACTGAATGGTAGAAAGACCAGTTGGCTAGGGGCAGGGGGAGGGGCTGGCCAGCAGGCGGTGCCAGGCCAGCCAAGGCGCATGCCAGCGGGCAGAGGGAGGGAACAGCGATGGGAGGGCAGTGACCAGCGGCGATGGAGGGGTGATGGGGGGGCTGGCACCATCTTCTGATGGGCCTATCAGGTTGACTCCCACAGAGAGAGGCTGGCGGTGGCTGTGGCGGGGTGATGGGGGTGGCACAGTCCCCTGATTCCCTGTCCGGTCACCTCCCTCAGAGAGAAGTCAGACTGCAGCTTAGGCCTGCTCTCCGTCAGTAGGACATCACCTGAGGACTCCCAGACTGTGAGAGAGCTCAGGCTGGGCTGAAGGACCTCCCCTCAGTGCACAATTTTCATGCACCAGGCCTCCAGTATCCTATATAATAAAAAGGAAATATGCAAATTAACCCTCACACCCTCACAAAGATGGCTGCCTATGACCAGGCTGGCAGGAGGGTTAGTGAGGGACGACCAAACGACTGAACAAGCAGGCTGTGTGGGGCAACCAGGCCGGCAGGGGTGTTAGTGAGGGACAACCAAATGACTGAACAAGCAGGCTGCGTGGGGTGACTAGGCTGGTGGGGAGGCTATGAGGGGCGACCAGGCTAGCAGGGGGGGTAGTTGGGTGCAACCAGACCAGCAGGGGGCGTGCAGTAAGAGGTGACCAGGTCTGGACTGACTTGTTTGATGTACGCAACAGGAAATATTTCACTTTCGGAGAACAAGAAAAATAAGTTTATTTGTGTTACACTTATTAATTTGTACAGTTATTCAGTGCCTGGTAAGTTAATGTTCAAGGAAAAAATATTAATTTTTACTAAAATTTACTATTTTATGTTAACGATTATGCATTTATTTCAGTCCTTTGTATTCAACATGCCTCTATTGAAATAAACCTACGTTTTTATGAAAATCGAAGCTTTTGTTTTTTGGCAGTCCACATAAACTTAAACCTTGTTTATTTGGCCTGTGTTAGCCTTTGAGTTTGACATGTTTGCCCTAGTCAGTTTGTCTCAGTGGATAGAGCGTCAGCCTGCAGACTCAAGGGTCTCAGGTTCAATTCTGGTCAAGGGCATGTACCTTGGTTGCGGGCACATCCCCAGTAGGAGGTGTGCAAGAGGCAGCTGATCGATGTTTCTCTCTCATTGATGCTTCCAACTTTCTATCCCTCTCCCTTCCTCTCTGAAAAAAAACAAATATATTTTTAAAAAATATAAATAAATAAATAAATAAATAAATAAATAAATAAATAAAATGATTGTTCATAATGAAACTTTTACTTTATTTAAGGGATTGTGACCTTTTCATACTAAAGAAGATAGCACTGCTGGTTATTTTTTAAAATATATTATTGGCTATTAATTTCATTAAAGTTATTATTAAAAAACTCATTGAGATGATAAATGATAGGCATTTGGCAAGCTCACTGATGGATATTTTTCACTTTCAATTTTATGTAGAATAACTAGACAAAAATACCTTCCTAGAGATGTCAGAATACATTGGCCATTAACTTAAATATTCAAATCTAGTCCTCTCCCCTGGGGTTGCTCATAGCCAAAATCCCCCCTCTGATCTCTGTTCTGCAACAAGAACTTTTGAGTGTTTTCATCAACTTAGAGTTGTCTCCTGCCCAGATCTTACCTTTGAGATCCACTGAAGAGGACCAGTGAGCTTGATCAGTATCACAATATTGGTCAAAGGAGGGAAGGAGATTTAGGTCTTCTTTCTTTGGTATCCATAACTCCACATAGCCTTTAATTTAGACACTCCATCACATCAATAAGAGAAACAAATAGTGGCAATCCTCTTTCTCCACGTCAAATCTATGAATGGCCAACGTCATTCTAATGTGAATTAGGCCTGGCCTTAACTATTCAATAGCCTGCCTCTCATTAAAATGAACTCACAAGCTTAATCACTTTAGTCTGTCTTATTTTTTCTGTGACTTTCTTTTGCCAGGAATACCATCCCTTCCTCTTCTACTTACTGGTCTGTCTTGAATCAATTCAATTCCCACCACTTCCATGGCTTTCCTGAAAATATCAATTGCAAGGATATTCCTCCTTTTAAATTCTGTAACATTTAAAGCATTTACCACTAATACAGCATGGTTGCAAGCTTATCTTCCATTGATAACTAAGGGTTTTGTATTAACTAATTCTGTGTTCCAACTACATTGTGCTTGTCTGCTTCCAAATCCTCCATAGTGTCTAGTCAATGCTAAGCTAATCAACACCTGTCCCTTGACAGTTCATTATCACAGAGTATCTAGAAATATCTTTTTAAAATCATAAATAAAAGTATTCTATTCTACTGCTTCCAAACCCTGCAATCTCCTCTTATCACAGGTAGAATAAAATCACATCTTCTTACTATGACCTCTGTGATCAAAGTGGAAAACCATATTAAGCGTCAGCCTTAACTGGTTTAAATCCCATGATTAGCATTCCTCTACCCACTTTCCCTCCAATCTAGATTTGTATCTACAGTGTACCATTCAAATGCAGTCACAATAGGAAGGGTGTGATAAACAAAGTGTTATTTCCTTAATTCCTTCATTTAAAATATTTATTAAACACCAACTGCATGCTAGGTTCTGTCCTAGATAATGGGGTATAGTGATAAACAAGAAAATGTTTGTGACTTCGTGGTTCATTTTACTTAGGGTGATAAACTGTCCTGGTTTAAGTGGGAAAAAGAGGAATGCTTGAATGTGAAATTGTTAGTACTGAACTTTAGAAAATCTCAGTGCTAAGAACTGGGGTGAGCTGATCACCATAATTCCAAGGAAAGAAACAGGCAATAAATATCAATAATCTGTTTCATCAATAACAATGCTAATTGAATAAGGAAGAAAAAAGCCTTTACTTCTTAAAAACTCAGTTAATGAAGCTGAATCCTGCCTTGTGATTTTTAGATGGAAATGATGACATGTATTGCTGCATAACCAATTATTCCAAAAGTTAGTGGGTTAAAAAAACAATAAGCATTTATTTTCTCATGGTTTCTGAGGATCTGGAGTCATCTAGGAGTGGTTTACATTCATGGTTCTGGTTCAGGATTATCATGAGATCGCTGTTGAGATGGCAGCTAGCGCTGCAGTTATCAGAACTCTTGACTGGCGCTTTGGGATCTTCTACTAAGCTCACTTGCTCACTATATGGTTATTGGCTGGCCTCAGTTCTTCACCGGTTATTGGCCAGAGGCCTCGATTACCCATCATAGGTTGCCTGAGTGTCCTTAGGTGGCTTCTTCCAAAGCCAATGATCATGGAGATATCCCAGTGTGGAATGCCTCAGTAATCTAACATAGGCAGCAACATAACATGTATTATCACTTGTGCCATATTTCATTTATGACAGAGACCAAACCTAATCAACTGGGAGATGGGGTTCTTTAAGGGCCAATTTGTAGGCTGGCTAACATGCTATGCTTCTATTTTTGATTCTCTTTGCTTCTTACCATAAACCAGTAGTTTTCAAATTTAGTATGCTAAAGAATTGTTTTTCAAAATATAGAAATCCAGGGCCCATTCCTAAAGATTTTAATTCAGTATGTTAGGGTGCAGCATTTTCATGAATGCTGATATAAGACATGTGAAGACCACACATTGAAAATAGGTACTAGAACAATTTCATCTAGACCTATGAGTTTAAACTACATCTTATATGATGATGACGTCCAAATATATTTTCTGGTCTAGGTTCAGCATTGCCTCATAGAGATGTTTCCCAGGTGGCTCAAATCCATTCCTTCAATTCCCTGCCCACACCATTCCATAGTCACAACTCTCCCTGAATTTCTAATTAATATTAGAAATATAATTTTTTTCAGTAACAAGTGAGAACTCCTTTATTTTGCTAAAACTCCTCATATCAACATTTCAAAAAGTGTGTCAATTATATATTTTTTTTAATTTTTAATTGGTCTTCACCTTTTCCCTTACTAATGCCTTAGCTCATGTATTTGTTTATTCCTGGATTGTTGCCAATAACCTTTTACCCAGAATACCTGCTGCCAATCCTATCCTTTTCCAATCCATTCTCTGTACAACCGTCAGAATTGTTTTTCCCCTGGAATGCTAATTTGATCATCTTATTTCTTGCTCAAACCTGTCAGTGTTTCCCATTACCTTCTGGGTAAAATACTGTACAAGCTATATGCTATGATATAGAAGGCTCTTTTTCTTTTTACCAAGCCTTTCTCAGCATCTTCACATTCTCCCATCCCTCCAATAGCCATAATAGAACTATGTGAAATCACAGAATTCATTGCAATATCTCAAGTCTCCCCAATATTTTTAAAATATGTAAATTCCTATTTATCTTGGACCTCCGCTTAGATATTTCCTGTTCCAGAAATATTTTACTATGGTCTTTTGCACACACAAAAATGCCTTGCTCTTAATCTGTCTTTGAATTTGTAGCTTTTTTATTGCCTATTAGTTAAATAGTAGATGCTTGCTCCATAAAATCTTGATGTTTGATTGATTCATGAGCATATAGTATGTGAATTATTATCAAGGCATACTAAAATAAATTTTACCTTAGGCCAGCGGTTCTCAACCTGTGGGTCGTGACCCGTTTGGGGGTCAAACGACCCTTTCACAGGGGTCGCCTAAATACATCCTGCATATCATAACAGTAGCAACATTACAGTTATGAAGTAGCAACGAAAATAATTTTATGGTTGGGGGTCACCACAACATGAGGAACTGTATTAAAGGGTCGCGGCATTAGGAAGGTTGAGAACCACTGCCTTAGGCTAAGGATACATCTTATTTGATTCTGTCCTGAAATTCAAAGAACAATGAAACAGCACAAATGAAAAAGACCTCGAGCTTAGATAATATCTAGTTTTGGTCCTATCCTCATTTTGTACATAAGGAATATCAAATTTGGAACAACTTGTCTGGATTGAAATCCATAGGAAGTTAGTGAGAAGATGGTATTAGAATATGTCCACATAGACAACATATGTCTATGGAGTACATAAAAACAATAATAATGTACCAATAGATCAGCTTTCACTTAACTTGATATTAAGATCATCTGAGCATATCTGGTAATGATTGGTGAGCAAGCTTGAGAGAACATGATTTACACAAAGTTATGAGAGGTTGTGTGTGTGTGTGTGTGTGTGTGTGTGTGTGTGTGTGTGTGTGTGAAAGGACATAGAAATGGAGGTGATGTAACATTTTTTGGCCCCTTGATCTTGTCAAATGAGTTAGCATTTGAGCTTTGTAGAGAAATGGGCTTTAGGCAGCAGCTCAAGTAGCTGTTTTCTAGGGTGGCTCTGTGAAATATGTGGTAATCAGTAATATTAATTCAGGGCCTGGATGACAAAGCACAACACATATCAGGAGGAAGGACATTTTCCAATTTCTGAAAGAAGCATGACAGAACTTTGACTCATTGAAGATTCTAAAGGTCAGTGTATCACCTTAGCAACCCACAGCTTTGCAGCTGGGAAATAATTAGGAGATAGCTCCTTATCATTCATATTATGGATTTCGGAAAATGAAACTGTGAATTTGAGCTGCAATAACAAATTACCATGGACAGGGTGACTTAAAAAATAAATATTTATGTCTCAGTTTTGGAGACTGGGAAGTCCAAGATTAAGGTGGTAAGAACCCCCTTCTTGTTTAAGATAGCTATCTTCTCATTGTATCCTCTCAGGGAGGAACAAAGAGAGAGGGAGGGGGAGAGAGAGAGAGAGAGAGAGAGAGAGAGAGAGAGAGAGAGAGAGAGATTTTCCCATGTCTCTACTTATATGGCACTAATCCCATCATGGGAGCTCTACCCTAATGACCTAATCACATTCCAAAGGTCTTATTTCCTTTTGTTATCACAATGTAGATTAGGGTTTTAACACTTAAATTCTGGGTGTCACATAAACATTCAATTCATAGCAGACAAATTGACCAGGTACTATCCTCAAGTGTTTTGTTTTTGTTTTTGTTTTTAAACATTTTAAATTGATTTTTTAGAGAGAGATGAATGGAGAGGGAGAGAGATAGAAACATAGATCGGCTGCCTCCTGCACTCCCCTCACTGGGGATTGAGCCCACAACCCAGGCTTGTGCCCTGACTGGGAATCCAATTGCTGACCTCTTGGTGAATAGGTCAACGCCCAACCACTGAGCCACACCAGCCAGGCTATTCTCAAATTTTTTATTGGATGTGGGTATTTCAAACAAATTTGGGTATGTAATTAAAAATATGGCTTGTGAACATGTGTAAGACACCTCCGTTTGGATAAATTTCTAAGACATTTGAAGGTCCTGCATTAGTAATTGAGGTCATAAGCTTATAACACAGATCATAGTTATCAACTCAACAATATTACAGGATGGTAAGGCTTGGAGAAGTTTAAGTTGCAGACTGTTTCTGTGTAATCTGTTGGAATATAATAGCTTTGGTGTCTTTAACAACAGTGAACTTGATTTTGACTCAGAAAAGCCTGTATACAGATTTGGACTAATCAAATATGTACTTGTTATCATTTCCTAATAAGTCAAAGATGTGTTGTTTTAATTAACCATCTGCTGTGTGCTCAGTGCTTAAGACTCAGCAATGCTCACAGCTATCATATCACCATTTTTAGCAAAAACAGACTAAATGTATATATATATATATATATATATATATATATATATATATATATCCCTATCTCTAAGTTCCTCAAGTACACATTCCTAGCATTTAATAATTTATGAGGCCATTTTGCATATTTTCTATTATATTACTAGAGGCCCTGTGCATGGATTCATGCATATTGAAAGGAAATTAATTAGAAGGTGGCTGGCAGGGCAGGACTGGGTGAGATGGGCTGGACACACCCTGGAGCCAACCTCCCACAGTCCCTCCCCAGCCGGCCATACCTGGGTGGCACTGGGGCTCAAAGGACCTCTGTGGAGTGAGCAGGGTACCTCCAGCAGGTGGGGTCCCTCGGCCTGGCCTGTGGGAATCTGGCCAAAACAGGCAGTCCAACATCCCCCGAGGGGTCCCAGAGTGAAAGAGGGCACTCTGCAAAGTTTCTGTTGCTCAGCAGTTCCTGTGTTAAGCATCTGCCCCCTGGTGGTCAGTGCACGTCATACCTACTGGCTGGTCAGCCAATCGACTGGCCAGCCAGTTGCTTAGCCTTTTATATATATAGACTAGAGGCCCAGTGAATGTCCCAGCATTCCGTGCACCCCAGCCGACCTCTGGCCAGAGGCCTACCTGCCCACCTTCCCTCCCTCCACGGGCCGGGGCGCACGGGATGCTGGGGCTCATCGCCTGAGGACAGATACAGCTGCACCACTTGGCTGCCAATCCTCCTGGCGGGGCTGACAGGACCGGACACTCCAGCGGCAGGGCTGAGGGGACTGGGCACCGCCATCTTGTGGCTATGGGCACCGCCATCTTTGTGATGGAGTGACAGTTAATTTGCATACCACCCTTTTAGATAGGATATTATTATTTGTTTAATCTTGGCTTTCCAATCCAACCTAAATCTACTGTAAGGACAATTAACTATCCTATACCATATTCAATTCTGTGCTTCTTTGAGAACTACACTGTAGTTGATAATTCCTTATACATTCTGTGTATTATCTGTTCCATTCTCCAGTTCTGTTGTACCTGTGATCAATCTCTATTTTGCTTCCTATCAACCTGGATGCATAATTTACCTCATCATTATAATCACTGAAAAGAATCCAGTGTCATCTCAAACCCTATTCTTAATTTGATAATACAGAGTCATTTCTATAGGCAACGTAGTAAATTTGAACAAAAGCCGTCAATAGTTTATAAGGTGGAGTTACAAGTTTTATTTATCTACTAGAGGCCTGGTGAATGAATTCGTGCACTGGTGGGGTCCCTCAGTCTGGCCTGTGTCCTCTTGTAATCTGGGATCCCAGAAGGGATCGGGCTGAAACTGGTAGTTTGACATCCCCCGAGGGATGTAGTAGTGCACAAAGTGGCAGGCAGCCAGGGAGCAGCCCAAGCCTGCGCTGTGTGCAGCTCCTGCTCATCCCGTCCCCGCTGTGCCTGCTGTCACCGCCACTCGGTAGCACTGCCGCAGAGGCAGGAAAGCTAGCGCCGCTGCAGCTGTGCTTGCTAGCCGTGAGCCTGGCATCTGGTGCCCATTGGTCAGCTGAATGGCGCTTCATTGTGGGAACACACTGACCACCGGGGGCAGCTTCTGCATTGAGCATCTGTCCCCTGGTGGTCAGTGCATGTCATAGTGATCAGTTGACCAGTCGTTCGGTCACTTAGGCTTTTATATATATATATAGACAAGAGGCCCTGTGCACAAAATTCATGCACAGGGTGGGGTGTCCCTCAGCCCAGCCTGCACCCTCTCCAATCTGGGAAACCTTGAGGGCAGTTGGACATCCCTCTCACAATCCGGGACTGCTGGCTCCCAACTGCTCACCTGCCTGCCTGCCTGATTGCCCCTAACTGCTTCTGCCTGACAGCCTGATAACCCCCTAACCACTCCTCTGCCAGCCTGATCGATACCTAACTGCTCCCCTGCCAGCCCGATTGCCCCTAACTGCCCTGTCTGCTGGCCTGGTCACCCCTAACTGCCCTCCCCTGCTGGTCTGGTCACCACTAACTTCCCTCCCTTGCCAGCCTGGTCGCCCCTAACTGCCCTCCCCTGCCAGCCCAATTGCCCCCAGCTTCCCTCCCCTGCAGGCCTGGTCACTCCCAGCTGCCCTCCACTACAGGCCTGATCACCCCCGGCTGCGCTCTCTGCCAGCCCGGTCACCCTTAACTGCCCTCCCTTGCAGGCCTGATTGCCCCCGACTGCGCTCCCTTGCAGGCTTGATCCCTCCCAACTGCCCACCCCTGCTGGTCTGATCACCTAGAATTGGCCTCCCCTGCCAGACATCTTGTGTGTTGGGGTGATGGTCAATTTGCATATTACTTCTTTATTAGATAGGATATGGTACAATTGTTCTTTATTAAGAGTGTACAATTCATTCAGCCCTGAATCTAATGTTTTTAAACATGGAATGTTCCTAATGCAGCACTTAATGAATTCTGGCATGTGGCCATGGATTCCATTTTGGAGGCAAGTAAGCATGAAGAAAATGCATTATCACTGCAGTATACTAGCACTCATAACTAGAATGCCATTCCATTTCTCACTGTACCTTAAAGGGGGCCATATAGGAGTTTGGGGTGGGATCAATCTTTTTTTCTTGGGAACTTTTGCAACCCCTGGCCAATACTCACTAAATGCTAGTGTTGTACTTTAGTCAATGAACAATGGAAAACACTACCAGACACTTCAAACTCCCCCAGAAGTGTATGATACTATTCTCCCATGAGAATTGCTGCTAAGTTAATAATTTTTGCTGGTTAACAAATTTTATCTATATTCAGTTACTCTGTTGAGGAATTGTTTTGGTGAGAGCTACTAAAAATCATAAAAAAATACACACAGTCTCGAACAACGTCCATTTAGTCTGTCAACTCCCAAGTAGCATAGTAAAGTCTTGTATAAATAATAAAAAATTTAGGATTTTCCTACTATCATTATGCCTTTAATGCAGCTGATGGAATCATTAGGGAGTTAAGTAACTTTCCAAAGATCCCAAAATGGTGTTTTGCAGTATCTCTTTGACACTTTTGATTTTCACAATTTACATTTGAATATCACATTTAGAGTAATTTAAATGGAATTTGAAGAACAACAATGGCTCTGCTAATGTTCACTCTCACACCAGGTTTTCTTGGCTTAAGCAAGCTCTAATGCTATCCCATTTAATTAGTAGTAAACCTGGAAACAGCTCAATGAAGTATCTAAAGAGAAAGAGATGGGAATTTAAGTTCAAAAATCTATTTGCAACAGGCAACATAGTATTCTCTCATGTTGCCATAGGTGCCAAGGTATCTACATTCTGTGGAATACACAAAGAAAAAAAACCCCAATCTGCAGATCTGCAGGCATCATTTTAAAATGTAATGACCATTCTTGTTGGTCATTATGTAGGAAAATAGCATTGCAAAATGTGAGGTTGGAACACATCATTTAGAGAACAACGTTGAGTGTTATTCTTAGATTACTTTAAAAGAAGATAACTTAAAATTGCCTTGGAAAATACACAAACTGAAATGAATCTGGGAACGGTAGTCTTTCTAACCTGCTCAAATGTTACATATCAGACCCCTTTGATCCGAATAATGCTAATGGGTAATCATAATATTTGCAATATGTGTCTTCTGACTTCAGTAGGCTATGATAAATATTCTGTATCTCTCTAGGTCATTTTATTATTATTTTTTAAATATATTTTATTGATTTTTTACAGAGAGGAAGGAAGAGAGACAGAGAGTTAGAAACATCAATGAGAGAGAAACATCAATCAGCTGCCTCCTGCACACCTCTCCCTGGGGATGTGCCCGCAACCAAGGTACATGCTCTTGACCGGAATCGAACACAGGACCTTTCAGTCCACAGGCCAACACTCTATCCAGTGAGCCAAACCAGTCAGGGCAACTCTATATTATTTTAAACAAAAGTAAACAAACCGTGCCTCAGGGGCTTGCGATGGAATTAGCATGGGTGACTAATGTCCAGAGGGGATGAATAGGTGTATATGTGTATGAAGTAAGAGGAGTGCTGTCAAATGAAAACTATCTGAACCTCAGAGGGAAGGTATGGGAGGGAGGGTGGGAAGAGATCAACCAATGAACTTGTATGCATATATGCATAACCCGTGGACACAGACAATGGGGTGGTGAGTGCCTGGGGACGGGGAGAACGGGAGCTGGCTGGAAGAGGTTAATGGGGGGTGGGAGGAAGACCTATGTAATATTTTCAAAAATAAAGATTAAAAGAGAAAAAGGAAATATATTACTGCCTTCATGGAATTATATTCCCTCCCTCAATATGAGATATGCTGTCTATGGGGGCAGCAAACATTTTCTGAAAAAATAAAAATTAAATGAGGGTATACTTTAAATAGAACAGATGGCTTTGTTTATATTCCCAAATAATTCAACTGTTGAAATACTTTTTCTCCACATTGTGCTGGGAAGATTTATTAGAATGTATTACTGTGTGAGAGAAGACAGTGTGTTCTGCGGATCTGAACAAACTCAAAGACAGCTGTCAAAGGTCCTAATAAAGAAGCTCTTCCAAAGTCTTCTCCTCCTTAAAGCAATGAGAACACTGGAAAAATATTCAAAATAATCTTTTTAAAAACTCTGATAATGAACTAGAGCCTCACAAGAGGCCAATGAGTATTTCTTGCAGACACATTGTTGAATCAGTAAAAACAGCATGATCTGTGGTGTTTTAGCTTGCCCTGTTGCTATCCACAGCTCCCTATATTTGTGAGAAGCTTGAAAACTAACAGTATCATGACTATGGAAACCACAAAACCAAGAATTCTAGCAACCACTGGAAGGAAGAGAAACAAATTGGAGTTCCACAAAATCTATCTCCTGATAATTATCACTATTTGACATGTCTGCCAGCTCCTTGCATAGCTCCATTTATGGGTGGTCTTTAATTTACCTGAGTGAGAGCTCCCTCTGTGCGAATAAGCTCATAAGTAGATAATTTGTTGAAAAAGTAATGGTAATTTTTTCACACTACTGTTACCTGAGACAGTGATACAAGTTGCATTTAACAAGAGGTTGACTAAAAAAAATCTTAAAACAAAATGAAACTGGTGAATGAGAGGTTTATAGTGGGCTTTGATGCTCAACATATTTGGAGGACTCTAGAAGGCAACATGGGTGTGCAAGTCAGTAGGTATGACCACAATAAACACACACACACACACACACACACACACAGAAGGCCCTAAACTCTCACCACCAATCTTAAAGCTCTGAATAAGCAGAAAATAAGGCTAAGGTAAAATTTAAAACTGAAGGAGTATTGAAGGTATGTTAAGGAGCATACAGAATCCTTTGGCAAAGGCTGGATAATTAGTGATGCATGGCATTTAAATAAATCTCTCTCTAGATATTAGCTGACCCTAAGCTAACCAAGCAGATATCTCATTGGTTGCATATGACAAAGAAAACATACTTGACCAAATTAGTCCAATAAAGTCACTAAACAAATGAAGAATAACAACAAAAACAACAGTTAATAGCAAGAACAATGACCACATTATATTATTTGAAATGTCAAGTATTCACATATTTTTTAGTATGTCTATTGAGTACGACATGTGCATGTACACTCTCAGCATTTATTTTTTATTTTAAAGATATAAATAGTATCATTACTGAAGTCATGGTTGATAGCTTCCTTTTATATGTCTTATATGATGAGATTTTTTTTATTCAATTCTAATAGGTTTGTTTAATATAATATCTGTAAATCTTTTTATTTAATTATCATAAAATAAAAATGTCATGGTTTTGGGGGAAAATCAGCTATTCAAACAAAATTAGAAAATATACAAAGAAACAGAAATGAATGTCTAATACAAAGAAAAAAAAGTAGTCAACAGAAAATGTCCCTGTGGAAGTCAAGATGGTGGACATACTAGACAAACACTAAATCAGCTATTATATAAATGTTCAAAGACCAAAAGAAACCATAAAAACAAAGTTGGATGATTCACAATTTCCAATTTCAAAACTTCCTATAGAGCTATAGTAATCAGTACACTGAGGTACTGGCATAAGCACTAACATATATATCAATGGAATACAAGTGAGAGTTCAGATATAAGCCCATATATTTATAGTTAATTGAGTTTTGACACAGGTGCCAATGCAACTTAATGGAGAAAGAATAGTCTTTTCAACAAATGGTGATGGAACAACTAGATATCTACATTAAGATCGACATGCAATTCCACCATATAAAAAATTAACTAACAAGCAATCATATATCTAAATGTTAGACTTCAAACTATAAAAGTCTTAGAAGAAAACTTAACCGAAAATCTTCCTGTAATTTGGCAATGGATTTTTAGAAATGACACCAAATGCACAAATAACAACAGAAAAAAAAGATAAAATAGAGTTCACAAGAATAAAAACTTTTTGAGCTTCAAATGACCCAATAAAGAATTGAGATTAGACTCCGAATACCCACAGCAATCTTGAGAAAGAAGAACAAAGTTGGAGGAAATCACAGTACCTGATATCAAACTACACTATAAAAAGGTGATATATGTAATACTTTCAAAAATAAAGATTAAAAAAACAACAAGAGCATGGTACTGTCATAAAAGAGTTGAGATTACTTGTGATTGCCAATATACTGATACATCTAATACTTTTAAATTTGGTTTTCAGTGACCAGTTTATAAAAGCAAGTATTTGTTTTAATAAAGTAGAAAATAAACTATAATAAAATAGCATATTTTTTTGATTCTTGAATTTTATTTTAAGAAATAGAAACTTAACAATTGGGGTAGACTTTTAGTCTCAGTTGTTTCAGGGGATCAGATTTAAAGAAAAATATTTTACAGTAGTGAATGCAATAATTTTGATTATTTTCAAATCATCAAACAAAATATACCATGTGTATAAATATATCTTTCAAATATGAATTAAATATTTATTTTGATGAATTAGATGACTAGACCAATGGCCCAATGCATTTCCAAGTTAAAATCCAGTTTTGAGAAAGTACTAGTTCTGTGACAGTTTCTGGTTTCTAAGTACACATGAGTATTCATAATTTTCCAGGTAAATCAAACATGTATTAATTTTTCACAATATGGTCAGACAGTATGAGAAAAAATATTGAGTAATGAGCATTTTCTAACTTACTAGCAACATTCATATTCCCTATATTTATAATGTTTGGCTGAACAAGTAATCACAAAAACAGTATTTTTTTTCTGTGTCCATGAAATTCTTTTCTTCTTTACTTAATCCGTTCACCCTTCTTATCCATCCACCAACACCCCTCCTGTTTGACACCTGTCAGTCTGTTCTCTGTATCCATGAGTCTGTCTTCACTTTGTTAGTTTATTTTGTTTATTAGATTCCAAATATAAATGAAATCATATAGTATTGTCTTTCTCTGACCGGCTTATTTCACTAAGCATAATATTCTCTAGGTCCATCCATGCTATTGCAAAAGGTAAGATTTCCTTCTTTTTTTATGGATGAGTAGTATTCCATTGTGTAAATGCACCACAGCTTTTTTATCCATTAATTTACTGATGGGCACTTGGGCTGCTTCCAAATCTTGGCTATTGTAAAGAAGTGGGCAAAAGATCTGAATAGATACTTCTCCCAAGAGTACATACAGATGGTCAATAGACATTAGTGCTCATCATCACTAGTCATCAGAAAAATGGACATTAAAATCACCATGAGATATCACCTCACACCTGTCTGAATGCCTACCACCAATAAATTAGCAAACAAGTTTTGGGGAGGATGTAGAGAACAGGGAACTCCCATATACTATTGGTGGGAATGCAAATTGGTGCAGCCACTGTGGAAAGCAGTATGGTGTTACCTCAAAAAATTAACAATGGAACTGCCTTATGACCCAGCAATTCCACTTCTGGTAATATAGCCAAAGAAACCCAAAACACTAATTTGAAAGAATATATGCACACCTAATTTCATTGCAGTGTCACCTTATAGTATTTTTAAAATAATGTGTGTGTGTTTTTCATATTATCCCAATACCTGCTAAGGAAGAATGTTTTCATTTCATAAATATAAACATTTCAGAGTCAAAGTTAGTGGGAAAACAGAAGTACTGTGTCCAGAAACTCCCCAAATAGTTAATATATACACTTGATAGACATACCTTATGCTTTCTGATGGTGTCCCCAGATTTCAAAGAGTATCCTGACTCATCGGAATTGTCAGAGTAGGTACCTGCAATAGAGGAAAAGGAATCATAAGACATGCATCTTACTGTTCCTGTATCGCTAGTCTTTTGGTCTACCACAAGGTTTTGAAGATAGTATCATACAAGTTAATAAATTGAGTTATATCAGAAGTCACTGAGTATCAATTATCAGTGACATTTTAGAAAGACATATCTATGATCAAGTTTTAAAGGCTATCTCTTAGAATTTTTGACCTGAATCTCACATCTGAACATCTCAAAGAAATTCTATGAAAAAAAGTCACAGAAAATGATAGACATTTTCATGTTATAAAAATATGTACTTCCTTTTAAATAGTCCTTTTAATAAAATGAAAATTATTATATCTTATTTAAAGTAGAGATGTTACCTCAAAATATGAATCCATTATGAAAATCACATACATGTAACCTCATACCCTCGCTGGGGTGGGAGATATTAAATTTAGATATGTGACTACCTACTGTGATAAGCTCCCTTCCTCTCCAAATATTAACTCTCTTGTTCCTTCTTTTGAGATGTGTTGTCTGAACTTCTTTCCATATTGGGAAAAACTTAATTGATTTAGTAAGTTTTCTGTATTTCCTTACATTATTGCTGTTTAATAGTCCACTGCTTTATGGTTCTTAAGCCTGAACAACTAAGAACTTCTTGAAAAATACCACTTAATATTATTGTAACAAAACTAATTACACATGTTCATGCATGTGTGTGGACAATGTAAACCTTTTGATAAGGCAATTAATTTAGTTCCTCAACTGAAAATAAAAAGAAAATGAATGGTAACTAAGCATCACTTTCTTTTCTTACTTTAGAAATTTATTTTTATTCACTCTCTGTTTTCCTCTCTCAGCCTATTCATGGTTTTATAACAAAATTGAATTTATACATGTTTTTTCTGCAATTACTTTGTGAAAACCCACAATACAAAGGAAACTAACCTCTTTTGTTTTAAGAATAAAAGAACATCCTATTTTCAGAACAGTCTGAAGCAATTTTTCTCTCTAAATAAAGGCTCTAGTCTATGGTTTGTGTTCAGATGTGGGCTTCAGTCAAACCTGCTTTGCTTCTTCTGAATTGCTAATGGAAGCTATGGTAACATTTTTGCCTGGGCTCATTTAAATCATCTCCCTTATTTTTTGACTTTTATTAAATTTGTTGGGGTGACATTGGTTAATATGACATACTAGTGGTCTGGTGCACGAATTCATGAACATTGAAAGGAAATTAATTAGAAGAAATATTTTAACATTGTTATTCGCCCTTTCTCTATAATAGAAGTGTCAACCAAATTCATGTTTGACAATAGCAGATCAAAACACATGTGTGCAATTGGTGCCAGCAGAAGTTTTATATATATCATACATGCATGAGTCAGTTTAGCCTTTTATATATGAACTATAAAATTTTTAATAAAATTTTATAAAATTTGTGCACATTAAAAGGGAATTAATTAGAGGAAATATTTTAATATTGCCATTATCCCTTTCTCTATAATAGAAGTGTCAGAGATGAAAGAAAATTAGTAAAATGTATATGAAAATCTTCCTTATGTCAGAGTCTGGGGCACGCGGTGGGACTCAGAGTCAAGTCCCCGCCCACCTGCATGCACCTCGAAATTGCGTGAGACCCAGACCCAGATGGCCCCACCCCCATTAGGTGAGATCCAGATCTGGCTGGCCCCACCCCCATCAAGCCCTGCTGGGCTGGGGGCGTGGCCTGCGGTCCCCCATCAAGCACTGCCAGGAAGGTGTCATGGCCTGAGGTCCCCATTCAAGCCCTGCCTGGTGGGGAGCATGGCCTGAAGTCCCCCTTCAAGCCCCGCCAGGCAGGGTGCACAGACTCAGGTCCCCCGCCCCGGCCCAGCACCACACAGCCTCAGGTCCCTGCTGATCGCTCATTACGGCTTGTTATGGGAACCCCGCCTCCACTGTGGGAACAGCCTCTTGTGTTATGGGAGCCCTGTCTCTGCTGTGGGCATGGCCATCTTGTGACTGCATGATGGAGTGAGGGTCAATTTGCATATTACCACTTTATTATATATGACTAGAGGCCTGATGCATAAAAATTGTGCACTCGGAGGGGTCCTTCAGCCTGGCCTGCACCCTCTCACAGTCTGGGATCCCTCAGCAGATGTCCGACTGATGGCATAGGCCTGCTCCCCTAGGGACATCCTTAGTGCTGCCATGGAGGCAGGAGCGGTTCCTGACACCACCACTGTGCTCGCCAGCCATAAGCCCAGCTTCTGGCTGAGTTGCGCTCCCCCTGTGGTAGTGCACTGACCACCAAGGGGAAGCTCCTGCATTGAGCGTCTGCCCTCTGGTGGTCAGTGTGCATCATAACAACTGGTGGTTCTGCCATTTGATCTATTTGTATATTAGCCTTTTATTATATAGGATAGAATAAACTTGCTTAATTAGACCTGCTTTCTGATTTAGCTAAACTTTTTCCAGCCCCAGTGAAGCACCCCAACTTCTCTTTCAGGTAATTGTCAGAAACACAGCAGTTAACATCAACATGAAGCAGATTATTATTGTAGATCATACAGGGAGAACAAAGGGTAAAATATTTAACTGCAGTAGTGTTTGGCTATATTCTGTGCAGTGAGAAAACCTGAAGTCATTTTAAAGGTCCACCATTTCTTACTTCTTTTCAGTAGGGTTAAGTGCCTAAGCTTTCTAAATTTCCGTTTTCTGACTAGTGAAAAGAAAATTGGATTTCGCCGAGTCTCCTACCTACCTACTCCAGGACTTCTGTGAGAATCAAATGATATGAGGCATGGGAAAATGCTTCACAGACATTTAGTTAAAGTGTAAATGTTTCCACCTGGCTATAAAGCAAATTGTGATCCTGGGCAAAAGAAACTGCAAGGAGGCTAGTTGCTAGGGAGAGGAAGCTGGGCACTGCTACATGTTGTCATTACCTGGATGGTCAGACACTTAGCATATTAGCCTTTTATATATAGATAGGTTTCTTGTGTACATTTCTATGATACATGATATGTATATTGCATTGTGTGCCTATCACCTAAGTCAAGTTATCTTCCATCACCGTATATTTGGCCCTCTTAACCCTTTCCCTCTGGTAACCACCACACTGCAGTCTGTGTCCACGAGTTTCAGTTTTATATCCCACATATGAGTGAAATCATATGGTTCTTAACTTTTACTGACTTATTTCACTTAGCATAATGTTCTCAAGGTCCATCCAGTTTGTCACAAATGACATGATTTCTTCATTTCTAATGGCTGAGTAGTATTCCATTGCACATATCTACCACATCTTCTTTATCCAATCATGTATTAAAGGACACTTTGGTTGTTTCCATGTCTTGGCTACCATGAATAATGCTACAATGAACATAGGGGTGCATATATCTTTGTGAATAAATGTTTTCAAAATTTGTGATAGATGCCGAAAAGAGGGGTCTCTGGGTCATATGGTAACTCTATTCTTATTTTTTGAGGACCCTCTATACTATTTTACATAGTGCTTATACCAGTTTAAATTCCCCAAATCAGCAAATGATCATTCCTTTTTCTCCAGGACCGCTCCAATATTTATTACTTATCTTGTTGATGATAGCCATTCTAACAGGTATAAGGAGGTATCTAGTTGTAGTTTTGATTCGCATTTCCCTAATAGCTGATGAAGTTGAGCATCTTTTCATATATCTGTTGGTCATTTGTACATCTTCTTTGGAGAAATGTCTTCAAATTATTTCCCTTAAAGGGAGGCTGGGTAAATCACTTAGCAAATTATCTCTTTTGTACAAACAGACCTATTTGACACAGTGGATAATGGTATATGTAAAATTACATGAATACAATTTTAAAATACTATATTTTCTACTCTTACACACTGAGTTGAGTTCATTGACATGTGATATTCTTCTCAGAGCAGCATTACCTGGTAAAAGTACGGACAGATCAAAAGTTCCCTAGGAATATATGTCCTAAATGGAAAAGCACTTTGGGGCAGAATTTACATGAGTGTTACTTGAATATAGCTTTGCCTGAGGAGATGGACCATAATAGGGAAGTGTGTATTTCACTTTCCTTGGAGAAAGTGAGTTCTTGAATCTAAGAGTAGGGAGAAATGTACAGCACATATAAACAAAGAACTCTACGTTAAAAAGTATTTTTAATTGATTTTTAGTGACTGAGGAAGGGAGAGGGAGAGAAAGAAATATCCATGAGGGAGAAACATTAATCGGCTGTCTCCCGCATGCACCCTACTGGATATTGAGACCACAACCTGAGCATGTGCTCTGACTGGGAATCAAACCTGTGGCCTCTTGGCGCACGGGACAGTGCTCAACCACTGAGCTACAGTGGCCAGGCCTGCTGCAACATTTTAAGTTTTGAAAAATGCATGTCTATATCCAGTGAGGTTTTAAAAAAAGATTTCAATATATTCCTTCTGCAATACATTACGCTATTTAAGCAATTCAAGGCTCATCCATCTAATCTCATGCTTTTGAAATGTAAAGCTTTCAGTCCTATTTCTTTTAAAGTCACATAGTACTTTCATTCAAATATGTTGATTTAGTTCAAATAATAAAAATTTTAAATCATATCACAACTATTTTGACTGATATACAGACCATGGTAAAATGGTTTTGGACATGTATTCAGAATTCTATAAAAAGGGGAAAAATGGGAAATATAAAATGTTTCCTAACTCACAATGGTTGCTATTTGCAAAATACTTGTTTGTAAGCAATTATTTTATAAGATCTTTATATCTCATACACTAAAATAAGCATAATATAAATATGTTGAACTTCCCATTAAGTTTAGTTATATCAAAAATTTGTATAAAAAGATGCCACACTTGATTTATATAGAAAAAAAAAGGCAATGGCATTGTCAAGTTAGAAAACTGGGTTCTGAATCATAAAAATTCAGTTAGTTACTTCCTAAAACTGTATATTCTAAAGGATTACAAGTATTTGAACTAAAAGTAAATAATTCCCTTGATCTTGATAAGTTTTGGGTGCTGTAACCACACTGAAAGTTTTTACACAGCAATCAAATTGATCGACAGGCTTGTAAACCAAAGTTGTTTTTCTTGTAACCTTACATTATTTTTCTTTCAAGGTTATCTCAACCCCAGAGGCTCACTGACACTTGGGAAATAGTAGTTATAATTATTGAATCTTGAACAGTTTAGCTTTCTGACCACTGCCACTTGATAAGACCTCAAGGTAAATTTGGCCTTACACTGCAGTACAATATGCAGTTGGGGTATAAAGATTATAGTCCCTTAATCTCTGTGTGTTCCCCTTTTCTCCTTGAGACACTTTACAGTGCAATTCCCACCAATAATAAATTCTCCTTTATGAGAAGTTGATTTAAAAATTTCTCTGGGAGAGAATGGATTAATCTGACACCATATTGACAATTTACCAGATTCCGTTCCTTCATGACTGGGAAAATTCAGGCCATGCGGAAGGCACTGGACACCTGGGGCTGAGGCATTACATAGGGGTCAAACATCGCTGAAAATGATGACAGAACAACTCTAAGAATTAACACTGCATTGCCTCCTTCACAGTTTGGCTAAGGGCTGACCCCTGAACAAAAATAACCTCTTTAATAAACAGCTGTGTCCACAGGGTATACCTCTGCAGGACAATTGTTTCTGCCTGGAACTGTACAAAACTAAATAGCTTATTTTTCCCTCTCTTGTTCTCTTTAGGTTATAAATCTTTTTTAAAAAATATATTTTTATTGATTTTTTACAGAGAGGAAGGGAGAGAGAGAGTCAGAAACATCGATGAGAGAGAAACATCGATCAGCCGCCTCCTGCACATCCCCCACCGGGGATGTGCCCGCAACCCAGGTACATGCCCTTGACCGGAATCGAACCTGGGACCTTTCAGTCCGCAGGCCGACGCTCTATCCACTGAGCCAAACCAGTTTCGGCAAGGTTATAAATCTTAAATCCAAATTCCAAGACAAAGGTCCTTAATAAGAAATTCCTCTGGCATTTTATAGAGAAAACGATTAGCAGTAACTATTATCCCTTTTTTATAATCATGTAGCCATTTAAAACAAAATGAAGAAAGACATCCTGCCTTGCTTATGTTGTAAAAACATAGGAAAGAATGGGGTCACATACCTTAGCAAGCCAGCATGTGCTTGAAGGGCATTGCAAAGTCATGCATGCCCACCTCCCATCTGGCTTGGCATTCATACCATTCAATCCCTTTAGATCTCATTTAACAAATAGAAGAAAAGAATTTGGGAACCTTGCAGCCCCCAGGGTCATCCATCCTCTTCCTTATTCTAAGGTAGCTCTGTGATATCAGTGGATGATTTATTATGAGAAATAACAAAAAACCCCACTATTTATTGAATACTCATAATATACCTGGCACTTTACATTTATCTGAGTTAACTACGGCAACAATTCTATTAGGTATGCTTACTTTCTTCATTTTGAAGATTCAGAAATAATCAAGGAAATGTTATTTAACTCCTGTAAGGTGACACAGCTAGTGAGAAGCTGAAAGAAGATTTGAACCCTAGCAGTTTACCCACAATTTTTACCATTATACTAAGTTGTCAGTAGATGAGCAGGTCCCAGTGAAGTGGAGGTGGATAATGGTGTAATTGAGCAGTTTGCTGAAGAATAAAGCTGCTAATTGGACAAAGTATTTGCCTTACCATTGTCAAAACATTGCAAAACGACAAAAAAAATGTCATCAATAGCTCAGCACTTTGCAAGCAGTTTAATATTTGGCATCATGGAGATATACTATCCAGCTGGAAGATTGAATATTTGATTTTGCACCTAGGTATTCTGGTCTTATATGAAGAAAGAAAAGTGGTTTCTATTCACTTATTTACCCTTTGTGGTGATATCAGCACTCTCTAAACAGAAGGAGAGAAAACAGATACTAGTGTTCATACTATATCTATATAGTGTTGAAATTCACCTGCAACTTCAACTGCTTGTTTTAATACATTTCAATGATATGCCATCAGGGGCAGCCTCAGCAAAATCACAAAAGTTATATTTATCTTCAGTGCCTTTTTGCATCTTTATGGATACATTGTTCTTTTGTTCTTACCAGGTGAAATGTGACTTCATTCATTCTGGGGGAAGGAACATTTTTCCCCACGTGCCCAAATGGCACCATCCCCCTAACCCACTGCATCCCTACAGCTGTGGGCAAACTACGGCCCGCGGGCCGGATCCGGCCTGTTTGAAATGAATATAACTATTGAAAAAAAAGACCGTACCCTTTTATGTAATGATGTTTACTTTGAATTTATATTAGTTCACACAAATACTCCATCCATGCTTTTGTTCCGGCCCTCCGGTCCAGTTTAAGAACCCATTGTGGCCCTCGAGTCAAAAAGTTTGCCCACCCCTGAACCTAGGGATATTCACTAGCCCTAACCTCCTGACTCCCTGTAGCACTGCACTGCTATGCTTGCACCATGACTACGAATCTGCTAACTGTAGGCAGCCTGGGCTCACTGTGGTTTTTCTTGGAAAGCACTCAAGAAAATCTGGACAGATTCAGGGGGAGTCAGAAACACACAGGGAGAGACTGAGTTGTGTGTCTCTGGGGTGAAGGCCATCTTCCCCCCTACATGCATGGAGCTGTACCACAGTTCCTGTGCAGGGCCCTCCCTCCACACTACCAAATGTTAATCTGTTTTAGTCTGATGAATATTACTGGCCTCCTCCTGACTACTCTCTGAGACTCTGCCCAGCACAAAGGTTTTTAGGCCCAGGCAGGTAGTGGTTAGCCTGGGTGTACTCTGAGACATTTGATCAGTGATAGCAGACCCAGCATTGGCACAGACTTTGAATCTGTATCAATGTGAACACCACTCACCCCTAACTGGTGACTCACTGAGAACCTACCTCATACAACTCATGGACTGCCAGTAGCTCTTTCAGTGACTGAGCCTAATAGGAAGGAAGCAGGCAGAGATGAATCTAGGGGTGCCTTGGGCCTTTGCAGACCTGTCCCAGGCTCATTACTGGTAGAAGTTAGCCACTCCAACATGTACCGAGTTCCAGCAGAGGCAGCCACCAATTATGGTTTACTTTGTAGCTCTTAATAGGTATCCCAGGGGTGGTCCCAGACAGCATCTGACATTGACTTGCACCAGAGTCCCTCTCAGGAAGCCCCAGAACAAACATATCCAAGGAGGTGCTTCACACCACATTAGAGCAAGAATAATTAGCTCCACCAGTGGCTACTTAAAGGGAGATCTTGGCAGGAACCAGACCCTGATGGGACAAAATCTGCTTTGTGGGTCTGCCTCCACAGAGCAGCTCATACACTGTGGTTGGGGTCGTTCTTCACAGTCAGCCAGTCTGAGGGTCAGTCCCAAGTATGACAGACTAGCAGCAATCAGGAATTAACTACAACAACAAAAAAATGTTTAACCCACATAAGGGACATTCTTGGAGCACCTTACTTAGGTGATCAGGGAGACTTGTGCTACTGAGCTTCACTGGACACCCACTACATAAGACCATCCTACCAAGACTGGGTGTATTAGGTGGCAGATCTACCTAATACAAAGAAACAAATATAGAGTGGCAGCCAAAATGGAAAGAGAGAACTTCAACAAAGAGATAGTAAACATAAACGTGGACACATAAATTATAAAAAAGAAACAGTGAGAAATGAAGAACAAAATTTCTTAAATGAAGAATACACTAAAAGGAATCAACACCAGGTTAGATGAAGTACAGGACTGAATCAGTTATTTGGAAGACAAGGTAGCAGAAAACACCAATTAGAGGAGCAAAAACTCAAATAATTAAAAAGGAGAATAGTTTAAGGGACCTCTGGGAGAACAAGAAGTGTAACAGCATCTGCATCATAGGGGTACCAGAAGAGAGTGAGAAAGGGATTGAGAACCCATTTGAAGAAGCAATGACTGAAAACTTCCCTAACCTGGTGAAGGAACAAGACACCCAAGTCAAGGAAGCAGAGAGAGTCTCAAACAAGATGTACAAAAAGAGGCCCACACCTAGACACATGATTACAATGGCAAAAGTTGGTGCCTGGCCTGTTCTCCAGAGATTGGACCTGCAGGACTACTGAGGGAGTGAATGGCTGCTGCCCAGCTGGTGGGTCACCGGGACGGGTTGGTCAGCTGAGTGGCGCTCCTGCTGTAAGAGTGCACTGACAAGCAGGGGGCAGCTCCTGCACTGACCATCTGCCCCCTGGTGGTCAGTGTGCGTTATGGCAACTGGTTGTTCAGTCATTTGGTCACTTAGGCTTTTATATATATAGACTGAATATCAATTTCATTAGTAAGACATAAAAATAAATTGTTAAATTGGCTAAAAATACATTAGCATCTTAAAAATATTGGTGGTTATCTCTGATTGTTAAATGCTGAACCATATTAATTGTTGTTTGTAAAAATTTTGGCTTTCCCAAAACATGAAAGAATTGAATTTCCAGGCTTCCTTCTGGTTGTATGGAGCCATATAACTATTTTTAGACAGTGAGTTCTGAGCAAAATAATAATATTTCACCTCTGGAATGCCACCATTAGTTGGCCTTGTTAGACTTTCCAAAATCTCTCTGACTTCTGATATGACTAACAGTAATGTTCGACTCAGTTGCTGCTGCATCAACCTTCATCCTTGAGTAACTATTATGAGCAGAGACTCTTCTCTTTTTTTATTTATTGCTTAAAGTATTACAAAGGGTATTACATATGTGTCCATTTTATCCCCCTGCCCTAGACAGTCCCCTAGCCTCCCCTATCCCCCAGTGTCTTATGTCCATTGGTTATGCTTATATGCATGCATACAAGTCCTTTAGTTGATCTCTTACCCCCCTACCTCCTGCCCCCCAACTTTCCCCGGCCTTCCCGCTGCAGTTTGACAATCTGTTTGAGGCAGCTCTGCCTCTGTATCTATTATTGTTCAAAAGTTTATAATGGTCTCTATTATCCATGAATGAGTGAGATCATGTGGTATTTTTCCTTCATTGACTGGCTTATTTCACTTAGCATAATGCTCTCCAGTTCCATCCATGACGTTGCAAATGGTAAGAGTTCCTTCCTTTTTAGAGCAGCATAGTATTCCATCATAGATGTACCACAGTTTTCTAATCCATTCATCTACTGATGGGCACTTAGGCTGTTTCCAGATCTTAGCTATGGTGAATTGTGCTGCTATGAACATAGGGGTGCATATATCCTTTCTGATTGGTGTTTCTGGTTTCTTGGGATATATTCCTAGAAGTGGGATCACAGGGTCAAATGGGAGTTCCACTTTCAGTTTTTTGAGGAAACTCCATACTGTCTTCCATAGTGGCTGCACCAGTCTGCATTCCCACCAGCAGTGCACAAGTGTTCCTTTTTCTCCACATCCCAGAGACTTTTCTTGTCAAATCATAATTGAAAGGTCAAAATGAGCAAATAATAAGTCTATTATTTTAGAAACTGAGATTTTTGGGATTGCTTGTTATAACATAAATTGGACTATCCTAACCAGCACTGGGAGATTATGGAAGATTTCATTTTTCTTCTTGGTATATATCTGTATTTTCTAAAATATACATAATGAACTTGCATTAATCATTTGCTATAAAAATTCCTTATTATCAACTTATTTCATTGAGTGAAAGTTTATAAGAAACACCATTACTTTATGTATCCCTAAGAAAGAACAACCTTAGTAAACTAAATGATGACTTAATGCTTCAATGATAGTTCTATGTACAATTTGAATTGGTTGCATCAGTCTCTTGTTGCTTTACACTTCCTTTTATCCACTCCAAAAATTTTGGCAATTTCTTCTGTCTTCTGCCTTCAGTTGCATTACATGATGTTTGGTAAATAATCATTCCCCATATAGATGAAAACATAATGTACTACAATGTAAGGGGGGTTCAAATACTAATACATGTAGGCATCTTTATTTCTTAAGCTTCATAAAATTTTTAGTTTGTTCTTTGAAAGAAAATATGGGAATTTATTATTTCTTTTTTAAAAATTTTTATTGTTGAAAGTATTACATATCCCCCCTGTTTTCCCTCATTGACCCCCTCCAGCCCGCCCCCACCCCCACCCCCTACCCCAGGCCTTCACCACCCTATTGTCTGTGTCCATGGGTTATGCGTACATGCATGCATACAAGGTCATTGGTTGATTTCTTTACTACTATAACTAGCTTCCAATTGCTGCTATAATAAATTATAGTGGCTAAAACCAACACAAATTTTTATCTTACAATTCAGAAGGTCAAAAGTCTTACATGCGTCTTTATGGGCTAAATCAAGCTGTCAGCAGGACTGCATTCCTTCTGGAGGCTCTACTGGACAATCTACTCCCTTGCCTTTTCCAACGACTAGAAGCTGCCCTCATTCTTTGTCTCATGGTTCCATTGACAAATGACAATTGTTGGCTAAATTCTCCCACTGCCATCCATCTGATTCTCTCTTTTGTAATATTTCTTGCTGACTGTCTCTCTCTCCCACTTTTAAGTATCTTTATGAATACAGTAGGTTTACCACGATAATCCAGGATAATCTCACTATTTTAAGGTCTTCTGATTAGAAAAGTTAATTACTTTTTGCTATATCAAATGACATATTAACAAGTTCCTGGGATTAGGATGTGGACACCGGGGTGGGGGTGGGTATTACTCTGCTTTCTAAGTCACTAATATCAAGTTCAGGATCCCTGGTTTTTTGTTTTATGTTTGTTTGTTTGTTTGTTTGTTTTCTGTTCCTTTCTGCATATTCAGTAACTGCTGCCTCAATAAGAAATCACATTATAATCTTTTTGAAGACATTTAAAAAACAATGTATATAGTAGCAAGTAAGTAAACAACACATTTCAGTGGTGACTATATGAACCATCATAATCAAATTTCACCCTGTAGACAATGACAACCAATTTACACCCGGTTGATGATAAAATGCCATAGATTTTTAGGCTGTATTCCCAGATCAAAGATGTTGAATGTGGAAAAACAGCATGTGTCTTAGAACTGATGAAATACAATGTACGCAAAGGAGTAATCAACAAATCTGCCAGCTATCATCTTACAGGTCTCTAAAGAATAAAACACATACACGGAAAGCTATGACAGGAAAAGTATAACAAGAAGGGCACAGTTCATGTTGAATAGTGAAAAAGAGGCATAAAGACACCACACACCCGTGTCATAAGGCACTGAAAGTAGGGAGGGCTGAAATGACCATGTGCATTGACTGGAATGTAAATAAATCACACTCATTCAACAAACAAAAAAAATTCAGTAAGTATTCCAGAAAGTTTTACATTTTTATAAACATAAACGAGGCTTGCCTTCTACATGTGTTTATTTTGACATTTTGAATTACACAGGAATGCATGTGCTTTGGAGAGTAATTAATTTAAAAAACTCAAATCATGCACCATAAATCAGATAATGGATATAAAGTGATTTCACAGTCCAGAGTAAAAGTGTTGACGTCCACTTTTCTAAAAATAATTTTTCATAGTTAACATCCTTTTTCTTTATATCCATGGTAGAGACACTGATTTATTAACTATTTTGAGGTAATAAAAATACCAGGCAGCAAATATATACAAAACTTTACCATTGTTTACTAAATTCCTACTTTGAAAAATAGCAAAGCTTCAAAATTCAACTACAGTCCGACTGGTGTGGCTCAGTGGTTGAGCATTAACCTATGAACCAGGAGGTCACATTAGATTCTTGGTCAGGGCACATGCCCCAGGTTGCGGGCTCGATCCCCAGTGGGGGGGGGGGCATGTACAGCCAATCAATGATTCTCATCATTGATGTTTCTATCTCTCTCTACTCTCCCTTCTTCTCTGAAATCAATAAAAAATATATATTTTAAAAGATTCAACTACAGATAAAATTTCAGTAATTAAGAATAATTGGGAGGGAGGCAATTCTGATACAGTGAAAACACATTTTAAAACAAATAGAGCTGAGTTACTTTCAAGCAGTGTAATAATTTTAAAAAAGTAACCATCTTTTGGCGATTGATGGGACTTGTTTTAGTAAAAATATGATTGTGATTGTGCTTTGAAAGGATAAGATGAAATAGAGAGGAACTTCCCAACGAAGAGAGTCAAAGCATACCTGCTCCCAGATCTGACATTAAGCACACTGTTTCCTCATCTACAATATGAGAGGATTAGAATAGACAATATCTAAGATTTTTGAAGTTATATAATGCTTTAAATATTTATTTACTAGTAAATAAAGGGTGCTAAAATGTTTTTTGAACTATGAGCATAAAGCAAAAATTTAGGCATTCTTCCTATAGTCCTCTTAAAAATATTAATTTCTTTTTTTTTTAAATATATTTTTATTGATTTTTTTACAGAGAGGAAGGGAGAGAGATAGAGAGTCAGAAACATTGATGAGAGAGAAACATCGACCAGCTGCCTCCTGCACAACTCCCATTGGGGATGTGCCTGCAACCAAGGTACATGCCCTTGACCGGAATCAAACCTGGGACCCTTCAGTCCGCAGGCCGACACTCTATCCACTGCGCTAAACCGGTCTTGGCTTAAAAATATTAATTTCTTAGCAAATCCCCTTTCCTAGACATAATTCAAAAGGAAGCCAGTCTCTGGCAAACCTTTTTGTTTTCTTTTAAACTTGGAATTATTTTTGTGGTATTTTGACAACTTACTGTAGTTTGTATTCATAGATAAACATCAAATGAAGCAATTAATAAAGCTTAGCATTATGATAGGAAACACAACAAAGAAAGACATCAGTATTTCAACTTGCCTTCATCCTGGCAAAGCATTAAAATTGCTCTTTATATAAAAACTAGTGGCCCGGTGCACGAAATTCATGCACATTAAAAGGAGATTAATTAGATTGCTATTTGCCCTTTCTCTATAATAGAAGTGTCAGAGATGAAAGAAAATTAGCAAAATGTATATGAAAATCTTCCTCCTGTCAAAGTCTGGGGCACACCATGGGACCCATAGTCAAGTCCCCACCCACCAACGTATGCCTCAAAATCGGGCAAGTTCCAGACCCAGCCAGTCCCACCCTTGTCAAGCCCCGCTGGGCGGGGGAGGGCAGCCTTGAGGTCCCCTGTCAAACCCCACGGGGGCAGGAGGAGGGCGCAGCTTCAGGTGCCTGCTGATTGCTCATTAAGGCTCATTATGGGAACTCAGCCTCCGCTGTGGGCGCAGCCATCTTGTGTTACAGAAACCCTGCCTCTGCTGTGAGCGCAGCCATCTTGTGTTATGGAAAACCTCGCCTCCTCTGTGGGCACTGCCATCTTTGTGATGGAATGATGGTCAATTTGCATATTCCCTCTTTATTATATAGGACTAGAGGCCCAGTGCACAAAATTCGTGCGGGGGGGGGGGAGGCCCCCTCAGCCCAGCCTGCACCCTCTCCAATCCAGGGGATCAGGCCTAAACTGGCAGTCAGACATCCCTCTCACAATCCTGGACTGCTGGCTCCTAACTGCTCACCTGCCTGCCTGACTGACTGCCCCTAACTGCCCCCCTGCAAGCCTGATCACCCCTAACTGCCTCTGCCTGCCGGTCCAATTGCCCCTCACTCACCCCTCCCCCCGCCGGCCTGGTCACCTCTAACTGCTTCTGCCTGCTGGCCTGATTGCCCCCAACTGCCCCCTCCTGCACCGGTCTGATTTCCCCCAACTTCCACCCCTGCCAGCCGGGTCGCCCCACGCAGCCTGCTGCTCGGTTGTTTGGTCACCCCTCACTAACCCCCCTGCCAGCCTGGTCGCCCCATGCAGCCTGTTCAGTCATCCATTCGGATGCGATGGTCACTTAGGCTTTTATATAGATAGACTAGAGGCTTGATGCATGAAATTCGTGCAAGGGACTCAGTCTGTACAGCCCCGGCTTCGTCCAGAAGGTCATCCAGAAGGATGTCCGGCTGTCTGGTCTAATTAGCATATTATACTTATATTATTATAGATGATGCAATGCAGTCATTTTGCTGTATGTCAAATCTGATTTGTGCTTTAAACCGAATGACAGCAAGGATTAGAAGGACTGATCTAGTCTGAGGTATGTGTATGGGAAGGAGAGGGGATAAGGGAAGCAGGAGTAAAGTCACCATAATGAGGCGAAATATTTTTTTGGTATGTGTGTGTCTTACAGCCCACTCTTCCACATCTGTGCAGCTGCAAACATTTCCAAACCTCTTATATTCCCAACCCAAGTTCTCTTTGTTTACCTTTTCATTTTATTTCATTCTCTTCCCCAACTCTCCCTCCATAATCACAAAGTTAATTCTTACTCCATAACTTCATTTCTTGCGTCCATCACTATTGAGAAAAAGACAAGTCTACAAGATATGAAATAGTACCTTTTCGTGGCCTAAAACTTGCTATAATTCCAGTGAGAATGTGAAAATGGGATTAAGCTGCCAGCAGCTGTTTTCTTCTATTTTTTCAGGATGACTTAAAAAAAAAAGCAGCTCATAAATTTTATTTTATGGTTTTACACTTAGCTCTTTGTTTGTAATGGAAAATTCTATTTAAATTGAAGGAAAAACTGTCATTTGTATGCAAATATAGCAATAAGGAGCACTTGCACAAATAATGAACATGGTATATTAGCCATTCTTTCTGCAATCAGTTACCAGGAATATATTCATTCTGGATGATTCCCTGATTCATCCTAGTTATTGCCATAAAAAGAGTCCTAAAATGTGTATTTCATTTTCTATTAAATGGTAGTGACTCACAGTATATATTCCTTATAATATCATGAATTATAAGGACTGTATCTGCATTGAATATGCTTAATATTATAAATTACCTAAGTGGACCTGGATGAGAAATCATTTGGAAAACTAACGTGTTCTGTGTATGTTTTCTCTTACCAAGCTGTCCTTCCTAAAAATGAAATATTACTTATTAGCTACAACAAAAAAAAGGTTGTATGACTTTGACTTTGAGGACAATGAAATACTTGTGGATGCTTTTAGCTAAAGATGAATGAGCTACTAACAGCAAGATGACAAGTTTTCTGCCATCCAAAATAACCATGTCTCCTTTTTGGATCAGGCTTTATGGAATAGAAAGAGCTTCTGCATCTAGCGTTTTAGTTGATTCCCAGCACATCCTGGCAAGGAGATAAAATCTGTGTAATTTATCCCAGTTTTACAGCCGGTGACTGAGGTTCTCAGAGACTATATTACTTGTCTAAGGACACTCAGCTCATGTTGTCATATCGGCTAAATCAGTGTTTCTCAAATGTAAGAATAATCAGAAAGTGTGTTGTGAAGATAAAGGTACCCTTCGCTGCATTCACTCTTTTTTGGGAAACAGATTTTTAAAAATTTAACTTATTTTCCAATTACATTTGACATACATTGTAACATTAACTTTAATGTGTTTGAAATCTTTATATAGAGGTTATCTTAAAATTACAAACACTTAGGGTAAGTTAAAACTTTTTATATGTACCATGGCTTGTCAAAGGCAGTCATATAATGTGCTAAATATTCAATAAGTTCTGATATTTTAAAAATGCTCTGGAGAAGTCCTGGTTGGTTTGACTCAGTGGTTTGAGTGTTGGCTTGTGGACTGAAGTGTTGTGGGTTCAATTCCAGGTCAAGGGCATGCATGTACCTCAGTTGCAGGTTTGATCCCTGGCCCTGGTGAGGGTTGTGTGGGAGGCAATCAGAAGTGTCTCTCTCACATCCATGTTTCTCTTTTTCTCCTCCTTCCTCCCTCCTTTCACTCTCTCTAAAATAACCAATGGGAAAAAATATTCTCTGATGAGGATTTTAAAAAAAATTGCTCAGGAGAAAATTACTTTTATATAAAATTAGTAAGGAAATCCTAGTTTTACTATTTTTCCCCATTCATTTGCAAACTCTTGAGGACAAAGATTTTGTTTTAATGAGTTACTCTGTTTGAAATACTAACAGCCTCTTATTATTGACAATGATCAACTGTATGTATGATAATAAAAATAGTCACCATTTATTTAGTACTTTCTATGTACCAAGCATTATTCTAAGACCTTTAAAAACTTTACTGAGACTTCCAGTCAAGATGGCAGCATAGGTAAATGCAGTCCTCAAATCCTCCCACAACCCCATCAAAATTAAAACTAAACTACAGAACAACCAGCATTCAGAACTGGCTGTAATCTAGCTACACAGAAATCCTACAACTAAGGATTTAAAGAGGAAGACACATTGAGATTGGTAGGAGAAGTGGAAATGTGAAATGGGCTGGTCCCACATCCATGTGTGGCCCATAAAAATTGGAAGGAATATCTTGGTTGTGCAGGCCCCCCCTATTAGTGGGAGTCCCAGATCCATACCAGTTTTTACAGCCCAGGGTTCCAGAGCCAGGAAGAGAAGTGCCCATAACTTCTGACTATAAAAACCAGTGGGTTCCCAGGCCAGTGTGGCTCAGTGGTAGAGCATTGACCTGTACACCCAAGGGTCCAGGGTTCAATTCCCGGTCAAGGGCACGTACCTGGGTTGTAGGTCCATTCCATGCAGGAAGCAACCAATCAATGTGCCTTTCTCACATCTATGTTTCTCTCTCTTCCCAACTCCCTTTCACTCTCTCTAAATATCAATGGAAAAAATATCCTCTGGAGAGGATTAACAAAAACCAAACAAACAGCTGCATAGTATGCTCAATGTCACTAATCATCTGAGAGATGCAAATTAAAAAGACAATGAGGTTTCATCTCATACCTGTCAGAATGGCTATCATCAATAGATCAATAAACAACCAGTGCTGGAAAGGATGTGGAAAAAAGGAACCAAAGTACATTGCTGATAGGAATGCAGACTGGTGTAGCCACTGTGGAAAACAGTATGGAGTTTCTTTAAAAATTTAAAAATGGGACTGCCTCATGATCCAACGATCCAACTTCTGGGAATATATCCGAAGAATCCCGAAGCACCAATGAGAAAGAATATATCTACCCCTATGTTCACAGCAGTGTTATTTACAATAGCTAAAATCTGTAAACAGCTCAAGTACCCATCAGTAGATGAGTGGCTAAAAAAGCTGTGGTACATTTACATAATGGGATACTATGCAGCCATAAAAAACAAGGAGCTCTTACCCTTTGTGACAGCATGGATGTTAAGCAAAATATGCCAGTCAGAGAAAGACAAATATCACATGACCTTACTCATATGTGAAAGCTAATGAACAAAATAAACTGACAAACAAAATCAGTCTATAAGCATGGATGCATGGAACAGAATGACAGATGTTAGGAGAGGGGCATGGAGGGGATGAGAGAAAATTAAACACAGAACATATACACATATATGCATAACCTATGGACACAGACAATAGTTTGGGAAGGCCTGGGGTGGAAAGGGGGCCGCGTGCAGGTGAGCAAAGAGGGAAAAATGGGGGACATCTCTATTACTAAAAACAAAAACAAAAAACAAAATAAACAAAGGAGCAGAACAGAAACAGAATCGTAGATATAGAAAACATTTGATGGCTGCCAGGTTCCGGGGGAATGTTGGAGGGGAAAAAGGTAAAGGGATTAAGAAATGCAAATTGGTAGTAATAGAATAGTCATGGGGATGCAAAGTACAGCATACGGAATATAGTCAATAATCTATATATATAAAAGCACAGCGACCGAATGGCAGAACGACCTGTCGGCCAGTTGCTATGATGCACACTGACCACCAGGGGGCATATGCTCTATGCAGGAGCTGCCCCCTGGTGGTCAGTGTGCTCCCACAGTGGGAGCGCTGCTCAGCTGACCGGGATGAGTGGCTGCTCCCACAGTGGGTCGATCCCCACAGACCATGCCCCCCCCCCCCCCAGTGCATGAATCCGTGCACTGGGCCTCTAGGATTCTAATAACTGTGTATGGTGTCAGATGGATATGAGATTTATCAGGATGATCACTTAGAAAATTATATTATGTCTAATCACTGGGGTATACACCTGAAACTAATATAATATTGTATGTCAACTGTAATTGAAAAATAAAAATTGGTATAACAAAAGAAACAAAAGCTTTACATATTTTAACTCACTAATTTTCTTAGGAATTCTATGAGGTAGACACTATTATTATTCAATTTTACAGGTATGGAAACTGAGTCCCTGAGAATTAACATATTTCCTCATGGCCACACAACTAGTAACTGAAAAAGTTGAAATTAAGGGATTTATATCTAAGCAGTCTGGCTAGAGTCACAACTCAACCATTATGGATGCTGCCTAAAAAAGTTGAGAAGTTAGTAGAGTCTCCAGTTTGGGATCTATATCTTACTAGCCATAGTCCAGTAATTTAATATATCTAGGCCTCAGTTTCCACATCTGTAATATTATGATAATAACATCAACCTTATAGGGTTAATATAAAGAGGAAATAAATAACAAATTTAATAAAACATAGCAATGTACCTGGAGACCAGTTGTTAATGAATGCTAATTTTTCCTCTATGTTAATGACAATATGAGTACTGTCTTACGATAATACTATTTTTGAATTTGGAGGTTATCATGGGCTTGTATTTATACGCCTCCTGTCTTCCAATGAAATGTGTTTACACCATTTAAAAGTACCTGAGTGACATGGCAAAAAAACAAACAAAAAACAGTCAACCAAATGATTAACTGGTTTACTTAAATGACTAATTTAATTTTAAAATAAAATTCCTTAAGAGACTGCTAGATTTGGTCTTGTGTAGAGGCTAAACCATTACTGTTAAAAGGCACTATATGATTACCGTTCACCTCTGAGAAATGAATGTGTTCATTAATAAGGTTTAAGAGATTAAAAACAAATATGGAGAAATTTTAAAATTCTAATCCTCTATTACACTGACTACTTTAGCTGAACATGTTTTCTTGACATTCAACTATTCACCAACAAATACTAGATTTGCAAAAGTTAAGAATAAAATTACATTAAAAATAAAAAAAATAAAGTTACATGAAAAAATTATGAAGCCCCTCTTACAAGCAAGAAACTGTGGGGGCTCCCAAAAGATTTGAGGAGCTTAGCAATTGTATCAGTTTTGAAAATTTGTCTGTGGTGTGCACGCTAGTAAGGCCAACTTGGAAGAATGACCAGGTGGGATGTTTCTGATTGGTAATAGAAATCTCAAGATCCAGTACTGAGTTATTCAAAACTCAGACTAAACTCATATTTAGGTCACCAGGAAAGTTCAGCTTTGATTAATCTGTTAGATTTTTCTAATAGAAAATATCTCAAAAGAAGAAAAATATCTAGAAAAAGAACTAAAGTATTTACTTTTAGCTTGTATTCAAATTTTGTGTCATTTTAAAAAATCCAATTTTATTTTTAATTACATATTAATGTATGGATCACCATAATCTTTCAAGGTTTAGAATCTCAATCTAATTCTACTGAAAATTCTTATGTTGGTAAAACCACTGTAGTCTGTGTGGCTAGTCACTGAATGGGGTGTGTTCTGGAAGAATGCCTTGGAGCAAAGTTAGCATGAATGGGGACATGCCATTTCTAAGTAATCTCGCCAGAGCTGGATTTTAAGCTAATATAAAAACTATTCGATTTCTAACTTCCACATTTCCACTCACTTTTTAACTATTAGAGCCTGACACAGAATAGCAGCTTGGGAAAGGCTGGTTGGTTGATTGCTGATTGATTGCTTCTGGGACTGTTTTGTAGAAGCTTTAAAGATCTGTCTGCTTCCTGACCCTGTGCTGTTACTGAGACACAGGCACCTGACAGATTTCCTGGCCAAGGCTGACTAGACATTGTTCAGGGAACAAAGCCCCTTGAAAGGCCTTTTATCTTTGGAAAGAGCACCTTGCAAACCCTCACAATTGTGCTTCCTTGGATGCTAATTGGTTTCTAAGCCTGATGGGCTTACAAAAGTCAGCTAAAACTCCAAATTTCCTTTGACATATTGAAGTACCCAAATAGACAGACATTTCTAATTTATTTTCTCTTTCAGGTGACTTATGTTTTGTCTATATAATCCAAGTTTCCTATTGCAGGGTTGAGGTTGAATATAACCATATTTTGAAACAGACATCTATGAAAGGGCGAGTCGTCACAGGGCCTGACCACGCTGCTGGCGGCCTCGGGCACCGACTCCCCAGCCCACGGCGGGAGCCCTGCGCAGGTTGCCACCCGCCCGCCGCCCCCGGACCAGACCCACGCGGCAGCAGCAGGGCGGGGCGCGTGCCCTCGCCCTAGGAGATGGAGGAGGAGGCGATCGCCGGCTCCCCCGGGAACGAGATGGAGTACGTGGACTTCCTGTCTAGGCTGGAACTGGTCGATCTGCTGGACCCCCGGCAACCGGACTGGCCCCTGGAGCCCGGGCTCAGCTCGCCCTGGGGGGGTCTAGGGCTGCGCCCTCCATCTTGCCCTGGGTCCTCCATTTTTGGGGCGGCCGCCATGTGCTCAGGAGAGTGCCTTCTTCCCGGAAGCCCAGACCCCTGCTGGCCACGCCCAGGATTTCTTTAAACTAACCAATGACAATCAAGGGACGTGCACGCCAGAGAGATGACCACATCCTGTGTAACAAGACCCGACTTGTGCCTGGCCAATCGGCGGGACCCACAGTCCCCTCCCCTGCCCTTACTATAAAACCCACAATCCCATCAGGCCTCGCTCTCTCTTGGCCACTGGGCTACTGTTGCATCGGTGAGTGTGGTCGGGGAGCTGAACTAGTTCGAAATGAAGGACTCTTTGCTTTTGCATCGGACTGACGGGCTCCCTGGGGGTCCTGGGAACCTTGAAATCTGGGCACAACAATCTATATACAAAAAAGCCTAAGCGACTGTTCGACCGTTCGCCGGGTAGCTATGACACACAATGACCACCAGGGGGCAGACACTCCAACCAGTACAGGAGGGAACCCGATTCCTCACAGAATTGGCTGTGGGTTAGGTTGCTGCTGGGGCACAGTAGGCCCCAAATCTTCTTGACCCACACTCCAGACCCATCGGAGGATGTTGAAGGCCCAGTGCACAGATTTGTGCACCAGTGGGCTCTCTTAGTCTGGCCTGTACCCTCTCGAAATCTGGGACCCCTTGGGGAATGTCGGAGAGCCAGTTTTGGCCCGATCCCCACAGGCCAGGCAATTGACAATTTCATTGAATTGATTAGTTTCGTATGCCTGTATACCCATATAGGCATAGGCCTCTCTGAACTTATGTAACGAAATTGTCAATTGCTCAAAATAGTGACTCTGCCTCAACTGATCTCAGCTCAATTGGAATTAGAGCTCAGAAAGTGAAATTAGTTCTCAGAAACTTTCCACTACACATCAAAGTGTCACATGTACACAGAAGTACACACACATGCAAACTTAAATTGTGAAACCTTATCACTTCAAAATATAACCTTGAAATCTACTTGAATTTTGATGGAACCCTCTAATTTAATTTATTGTTTCTTTCTATTCCTGAATAGAGTCCCTTCAAGCTTACACACTCTTTTCCAAGATGCTGATGGCTTAGTGATTCAGGTTGGCTAGATGTGTACATGAATAGGAAGACAATTTTAGAGAATCACCCATATTATCTTTATCTCATCTCAATCTAGAAAAACAAAGATTTTTTTTTAAATATAATTCCCAGAATTGTTCAGGAGTATGAAGAAATGTATTAAATTGCTTTAATTTTATAAGCACTAGTTAAAGCAACATCCATGGATTTTCACACAATAATAATAAAATGCTCAAGTCATTACATACTCTTCTAAAAAGTAAAATTGCAAAAACATTAATATTAATGTGTATCCCTTTTTCAGCTCATTCCACAAAAATAATACCAATAAAATATAATAAAAAACTAATTTTAACAAAGGAATAAAAGAATAATAATCTTAAACCAAAAATATCTTTTCTGTAGGTAAAGCAATTTTCTAATAATGTTGATTGATATCTACTTAGGTTTGGACAAATTCACTCATAATAATAAACATTATAGAAACATGGAAAACCTTTGAAGCCGTGAGCCTTCTTTATTGAGTCTTCTTTATATATAGCGTAAAACACGTCAAAATGGTCACACACAAACGTATCAAATGGAAATGTGAAGATTAAGGTAATAGCCTATTCTTTGCTCATGTTACACTTCATGGAAAAAGCTCTGAATGACAAGAACAATGGCAAAGTCTTGATTCCTTGTCAGGTAATCACAATGCACATCCTTATGAATATATTCATAATGCTGCTTGAAAAAATTCTATCTTTAATATTGAAGAGTTGACACAGAGCTCTGGGCATGTTGTAGGGGGAAATATTTTTTCCTTGGCCCTCTGATAATGGGTGAATTATATATATTTTAAAATATTGCTTGTGCACAATGAGGATTTTGAGAAAATACTGGGGTTGGAGAGAGGGTTCTTCACATAATTAAAATAATTAATGAATCAGCCTAGCTAAGGACTGGAGAAGGACTGACAAAAAAAAAAAAAAATGGAAAGATGGGTCCAGCCAGTGTGGCTCAGTGATTGAGTGCTGACCTATGAACCAGGAGGTCACAGTTCGATTCCCAGTCAGGACATATGCCCAGGTTGTGGGCTTGATCCCCAGGATCGGGCATGCAGAAAGAAGCCAACCAATGATTCTTCTCACCATCGATGTTTCTATCTCTCTCTCCCTTTCCCTTCCTCTCTGAAATCAATAAAATTATTTTTAAAAAATGGAAAGATGGGAGTTATTCATTATATAATGAAATCAAGTTGTTAGCATGCTAACATTAGGCTTAACTGGATACACATTTGAAGCCTTATTGAGAAACTCTCTTCTTTGGGGGGGGGGGGGTGTTCACAGTGCTTGTTTTTTTAAAATTTTGTTTTATTGCTTAAAGTATTACAAAGAGTATTACATATGGAGAAATTCTCTTAACACCCATATTTGCTAACATCAGTAATTTATTAAATACTTATTATAAATGACAAAAATTCCTATTCCAAGAATGTGATATTGAAATTACTTTCATGAATGAGAATTCTTCACTTATTTTTACACAGTGAGCTATGTATGCCTGAACACCTGCAAATTAATCATCTTATTCCTGTTTCAGAAGTAGATTGTGATATTCTTAATTATGTATTGGGGGGGAAGCAAGATTCCAAGTTCAGCAGTTTATTTTCTCCTAAGTATTTTGATTGCATTTAAAAGTAAGCCGTCACCAACTGAAAAGCTGTATTTGTATGACAGCTAGGATCACCATATGTTCCAGTTTGCTTAGGAGAGATCCATATTGTCTATTGTTTTATACTACCTATTAATATCACATCCTTTTCCCTCTCAAAAGTTTCCAAATATGGGCAATTAATGTTATGGTTACCATAATGATAACATCACGATTCAAGAGCATTACTAACTCTAAATTTGGGTAAATGAGTTCAGGGTCTTTCTAAAATGGTAACTCAGATAAAGAGCATAGCATTCCTGATAACATGTCCTTTCACATATAGCATTTTTTTCTTAAACTTAATAATTGTCTATATTTTTACAATGTTTTATCAATTTTTTTTTAGAGAGGAAGAGGGATAGAGAGTTAGAAACATCGATGAGAGAGAAACATTGATCAGCTGCCTTCTGTACACCTCCTACTGGGGATGTGCCCACAACCAAGGTACATGCCCTTGACTGATATTGAACCTGGGACCCTTCAGTCTGCAGGCCGATGCTCTATCCACTGAGCCAAACCGGTTAGGGCTATATTTTTTTCTTTGTCAAATTTTCTGTGAATTATATCTAGGTTTTTCTATTGCCTCCCACATGTTTAAAGCAATCTAGTAATCTGTAGGATCCATGTTTTCCTGGAGCCTCCCATCTTTGAAGCTAATCTGTACTTGTTACACTTTAGCTCTGCTGAGTAACTTGCTATCCTGGGATTTCCGTTGGACATCATTAATGGAGTTCCTCTCATCTTTGTCACTTTCTCGTGCATTGAATCACTTGCTTCTTGAATCTCACTTTATTGGCTTAATTTCTCATTTTGTTTGAATACTTTCTTCAGTAGCTGTAAGTTTTTGAGGCTTTTCATGTGTGAAATATACACTGATTGACATTTGGCTGCATATGGAATTTTAGATTAAAACCATTTTACCTGAGAATCTTGAACAGTGCCTTCTAGCTTCTGGTATTAATATTAAGAAGTTTGAAGCTGTTTTGATTCTTGATCTCTTGAACGTAACCTATTTATTTTTCTCATTGGAAGCTTCTCTTTGTCTCCAGAGTCCTAAATTTTATTGTTTACCTTAGTAGGTCTCTTAATTTTGTTTTTTACTAGACAATAGGTCCTTTCAATCAGGGAGCTGATATCCTTCCATTATAGGAATTAGTTTTCAAATGTTCCTTTGAAAATTTCCTAATCACTCTTTTGTCCTTTTTATTAGTTGAACTGTGCCTACATAATGGTGAAACATTTCCTCATTAAAAATAATTTCTGAGCCCTAGCCAGTATGGCTCAGTGAACAGAGCATCAGCCTGCAGACTTAAGGATCCCAGGTTCGATTCTGGTCAAGGGCACATATCCTCTTTGTGGGCTCAGTCCCCAGTAGGGGGTGTGTAGGAGGCAGCCTATCAATGATTCTCTCTCATCATTGATGTTTCTATCTCTCTCACCCTCTCCCTTCCTCTCTGAAATCAATAAAAATATATTTTTTAAAAATATAAATAATTTCTAAGTGCCTACCACAGTGACTCTCACAAAGTTAAAAAGTAAATAAAAGTATGTTGAATAAATGACAAATTATTACCACCTAATAGAAAGTATTAAAATGGAGACTTTGCTTATAACTAATCTTTATTCATAACTAGAGGCCCAGTGCATGAATTTGTGCACAGGTGGGGTCCAACCAGCCCACCCCAATGGGGGCCCATTGGGTTGGGCTGGTGGGGGGGAGGGGCTGCAGGCGATTGGCTGGCCAGGCAGAGGGGCTGTGGGCAGTTGGCCAGCTGGGGGAAGGGGCCACAGGTTGTTGGCCAGCCAGCCCCACCCCTGATCGGGGTGTTAGGGGCTGATTGGGGATGGGGCCAACAGGGGGTGGGTGGCAATCAGGGCCAAGATCAGGCTGGCTGACTGCTGCAGTAAATGTCATAGCCACCAGTCATTCTGGTTGTTCTGCCTTTTTGGTCACTGGGCTTTTATATATATAGATAAGTTTTCTTTTTGTGCCTGGAACCATCTGTTTCAAAGGAGATGTAACAGGCACATTCTGATAACGGAATTTCATCCTACCCTCATAATGCCCTTTCACCCTAAAGTTATTCACAACAAATATTTTCCATCATTTCAATCTTCAAGTGTCACTTTTTACTCCTTTGGCTTTCAGGTATACTATATTCAATGAGGATTCCTAGTGGGACATAATTTTTTGAAAGACATGCAATTGGTTTCTCTGAAAAAAATCTTAAAAGCTGAGTTTGAATAGCATAGTACTATTATTGAATACCCTGTCATTATGGCCCAGAAGAGGTGATCCATATCTTAGAACATGAAGGTGATTGATTCATGTTCTATAATCTGTAAAAGGTTAGCTTATTTTCCAAGTTTCTTCTGCTTTAACATAAAAAAAAATCTTAGTACCACCAAATAACATTTAAGAAATTGAGAAACTGGGTGAATTGCATGAATGCTTAAATAAAACTTTTGGAGAGGATATAAAACCCATTTTTACTACTCAAATTCAGCTGTATGATGGGGTCTCAACCTAACTGAAATTGCCAACCTCCCTGTCAATAATCCTATGCGCTGTGGGACCACTCCCATTCACAAACAAGTAAAAAATTTCCCTTACCATGTGCCCATTTTCTACAGCATACCAATTCTTAGAATTAGAATATTTTAGCATTAACATGGGAATCCCCAACTGATTAATTCTGGGTTGGTATAAACTGCGTATCCTCTTCTGTGTGGTAAGTTATTTATTGAGAACGGGGCCTTGTAAGAAGCCTTATTCCATAACCTCAACGAACCTGCAGCCAACCTATTCTCTTTCGGCATTAGCAACTCTCTCCACCCCACCCCCAAACACACTCAATACACACACAACCAGATTCTCAGGTGATCTCTAATCATAGAAGAAATAAAGACTATCTCTTCCATGGTGATACTTTCCAGAAATAATACTTTTAAATATCAATCTACTGATTTATTAATTCAATAAAGCTTAAGTAGGATATATATATATATATATATATATATATATATATATATATATATATATTCACACTACAGCACATCACAGTGAAACTCTAGACCAGGGGTGGGCAAACTTTTTGACTCCAGGGCCACAATGGGTTCTTAAACTGGACCGGAGGGCCGGAACAAAAGCATGGATGGAGTGTTTGTGTGAACTAATATAAATTCAAAGTAAACATCATTACATAAAAGGGTACGGTCTTTTTTTTCTTTTTCTTAGTTTTATTCATTTCAAACGGGCCAGATCCAGCCCGCAGGCCATAGTTTGCCCACGGCTGCTCTAGACCAAATGTAAAGAGAAGATTTTTTAAAAAACTGTTACAGTTAAAGTAGTTGACTTCTCAAATGATGCAGTGGAAGTCAGAGGACAGTGGGATAATATTCTCAAACTGCTAAAAAAATGACAGTGGATTTTGAATTACATTCTCACTGAAATATGCTGATGTTCCATTGATTAATGTGAAATAACAAGTTAAGACAACAAGTAGACCCTAACTAAAGGAATTCCTAAAGAATTGACTTTAGGCAGCACAAAAATAATCCAGGCACAATCTTATATAATAAAAGCCTAATACGCAAATTGACCGAATAGTGGAACAACCGGTCGCTATGACGCTCACTGACAAGCAGGGGGCAGATGTTCAATGCAGGAGCTGCCTCCAGGTGGTCTGTGCACTCCCATTGGGGGAGCGCCGCTCATCCAGAAGCTGGGCCTAAGCCATCAGTCAGATATCCCCTGAGTGCTCCTGGACTGGCAGAGAGTTCAGGCCAGGTTGAGGGACTCCCCCCCTCCCAAGTGCACGAATGTCATGCACTGCGCCTCTAGTAATCATAATAAAACTTAGATGCAATACCAAAGGAATAATGAAGAAAAGGAAATTAAAAAGAACTGCTCTTCTCTGTAAAAATGTAGCAATCACTGAGTTAAAAATTCCCTACAGGGCCCTGGCCAGGTAGCTCAGTTGGTTACAGCATCGTCCCTATACACCAAGGTTTCAGGTTCCATCCCCAGTCAAGGCACATACAAGAATCAGCCAATGAATGCATAAATAAGTGGCACAACAAGTCAATGTCTCTCTCAAATCAATAAATAAAAATAATAAAAAATTAATGTTTAATTTAAAAAATTATCTATAAAGTTTCTGTTAAACAAATATTTATGGAAAAGGAGTAACATGTCATGTCATTAACATTATTTAATACAGTTTGTGTTCTAATACAGAAAGTGTGTTTTCTGGAGGATTCGTGCTCTGAGAGACATTAATAACTATGATTTGAAAACAAGGGTACATGTTCAAATAAGTTTGAGAAACATGGTGTTAAACAAAGTGAAACCAGATTCTTGACTGCTGGAATGTTTAAGACCTTTAAATATCCTAATGTACATTTTTATTTACTAAGAGGGTGATATAGGTTATAGCATTTCCCAATTTTAATTAACCTCAGTTTTTTTTTTTTGTTTGTTTGTTTGTTTTTGTCCAGAGTAACTCAGTGAATTGGCATTCCATGCATCACATCAAGGACACTCTATTAGTAGCACACAGTCCCTGTGATTCTTTATAAAATTAGATGGATGCTAACTTGAAAAGCCACAAACAGTTCCTGACACATGGGGACAGGAGATGGGTAAATCCTGATAGAAGAGAAAGGGCAAGATTTAGAGTATGAAGTTGTTCCTGGGATGGAAGATCCAGATAGGGGAGCTACCTTTGTGAGGAGAAATGAAAAAGTATGAAGTGTCAAATAGAAAAGAATAACACCATGAGCTTAAAATTTGTGCTGTTGCTCCCCTATATGGGTCATCCATGATTATTTGTAATCCTTTGGCAATATAAAAGAAAACGATTAAGACGTGAAATACACATAGACATTCAAAGGTGCAACTAGTTCTCCTTCTGACAGGTTATTTGAAAGAAGTGTCCACTGACCATCATGCAGACCTATGTGGAGTCTTCAATGACACTTTTTTGCCCTACTATAAGACACAAAGTCAAATGGTTTCCCATTATACAAATTTTTATATGCAATGACCAAATATTTGTTATATAAAACCATCTTCATTGGAGGCCTATAAGACTATCAATAGATTTCTCACTTATCAGCAAGATTTATGTCTATGCTAATACTAAAAGTAATGACATATTCCCTAATAAGTATTTATCCTAATAAGTTTAAAATTTCAAATTATTTAATTAGCTTTCACATCCTATATAATAAAAGGCCAGGGACCATAAGCGCAATGACTGGAACGACGGCTGGACCAGTTGCCATGAGGTGCATTGACCACCTCTCAGTCCCTCCCCTTCCCCACCTCCATCTCCTCCCCAACCCCTGCCTGCAGGCAAACGGGGAAACCCTGGGGAAGTAGATGGGTGGTGGTGGTGGGGCGGGACTGGGGACTTGCAAGTGGGCAGAATGGCTGACCTCTTGGTCCCTCCCCACAGCCCACAGGCTCCGATGGATCAGCGATGGTGAACAGGGGAACCGGGGTGGGTGGTGGGAGGACCAGGCTGGCTGTCAGGCCATTGGGATCCCCAGCTCATCTCCGGCTGCTTGGAGGCTCAGGCTGGTGGGAAAGCAGGCGCCAGCGACTTCACCTCCATGTTCGTGTGCCAGGTTGGCTGCTGATGGAATGTGCTGCCTGCTTGGGGCCACTCACGTGGGTGCTGCTGTTGCTGCCACTGCTGTTGGGGCTTGTGGCACTGACAGAAGCTGTGGGGCGCATCCATGACCTACCTGTCCCGGCAGCAGAGATGGCGTTTGGCCTGGGGACTGGCGAACAGGCAGAAGATGGTCGGGATGGCAGGCCAGACCGAGGGACCCTACCCGCATAATTTCGTGCACTAGGCCTCTAGTTAAATTATATTAAACTAGAGGCCTGTTGCATGGATTTGTGCACTGGTGGGGACCTTCAGCCTGGCCTGTGCCCTTTCGCAATCCAGGAGCCCTCTGGGGATGTCAGACTGCTGGTTTCAGCCCGATCCCCACAGGCCAGGCTGAGGGACCCCACCAGTGCACAAATCCATGCACCAGGCCTCTAATATGCATATAAGATCTTTGGTTAATCTCTTCCCGCCCTCCCTGTGCTCCCTTTCCTCTGAGATTTATCAGTCTGTTCCATGTTTCCATGCCTGTGCGTTGAGTGTCTGCCCCCTGGTGGTCAATGCGCATCATAGCTACCAATAGAACAGTGGAACAGTCACTTAAACTTTTATATATATAGATTAGTTTTTCATTGATTATGAAATTTTATTAAAATAAATGTTATTATCTTTGTATGGAGGGGAAGGAGAGTTTTAGATATTTCTGCAGTATTTTTCTATACCTCTGCAAAATTAACAACTCTGAGAGGTAGGCAGAGCAGTTGTATTTTCTCTTGCCTAAGGTTACACAACTATTTAAAGATTATAAGAATTAAAGGATGATAAAGATTATATAAAAACATATAAGGATTATAAACTAATTTCTACTATTATACTCCATATACTTCCAACTAAATCATATAACTGTATTTATTATTTTTCTTTCCATAAACTAACGTCTATGTCAGAACTGTATTCCAACTTATTTATTCACTAGCAGCCCGGTGCACGAAATTCCTCCACTGGAGTGGGGGGCGGGGAAGGGGCCCCTCAGTCTGGCCTTCACCCTCTCCAATCTGAGACCCCTCAGGGAATGTCCACCTGTCTGTTTGTGCCCACACTTTTAACAGATAACAGCTCCATTGTTGTTTCTTGCTTATGCTTAAACCATTGGAATTAGTAGGTATTCAAAGTGTGTATACATTTTGGGGGGACACCCTGTATATCTCTAGTCAGCAGTGAAAGAAACCAACAGCAGATTTGGAACCCCCAGACAGGGAACCTCGCTCACTCCCCACATGTCTCCCCACTTCACTTTCCACCTTCATGGGCAGCAGGAGAATCAACGTTTTCTCTCATTAATTCGGAAAAGCACATCCTGTCACCCGCTGCCTGGCAGGAGTGAGCTAGGCCCCAAGCAAGAGAGGCTCAGTCAGGGCAGCCTTCGCTCATGGGTGCTGGCACCCAAAGTGCACATTCCTCCTTTACAGTCGCCCCGACTATCCCACTGTTTCACTGAGAGGACGGAATTCCTCTCCGCCTCTGGGTTCTTGATCTTGAACGCTGACCAAAGGCACCTCAGCTAGGGCTGCCCGTGCCCACCAGGTGTGTCTGTCTGCATCTGCTCCCGCCTCAGCACCTGCATTAACCCCCCAGAGGTGATCTTGTCGCTGCACTGGCCTCCGTGGGAACAGGGCATCACCACTCCGCCCTCTCACTGTCATCTCACAGGCACCCACCCTCAGCACCCAGAACACCCAGACACTCTCCAAAGGACGGGAGTGCATCAGAGGGGATGTGTGCACATCCTGTGGGGGTGTTAGGCATGCCGGGTTGATGGAAGTGCGGTGGAGAGGTGGGGGGAACTTGTGCACGCCTTGGTTTGCAACTGTTGCAGGCGTGGGAGCGTGACAGTGTGCTGGGGGATGTTCGCACGCCAGGGGGGGATGTGCACACCGGAGGCCTCTGGCTTTGCAGATCCGCAAACCCCCGTGGTGCAGCCAGGAGGATGTCAGTCTGGCCAGCCATGGTGGCTGTCCTTGTGATCCTGCACCTTCTGGGCCAGGAGGCGGATCTTGCGCAGCCACTCCTGGGCTCTGATGGCCTGCAGGCGCTACTTCAGCTCAGCCTGCAGGTTCCACTTAGCACGCTCACAGCTGTCACCACCCCTATGTGGGGAGTACAGGCCGCCCTCCTCTGGCCTGCCTCCCCTGTCCAGAGGCTCTCTGCGCTGCTCACCTGCCCAGAGTGACTGGGGCCGGGCGGAAGCCAGGAGTCCTGCCCTGCCCAACCCCGGTTGATCCGCCCCTGTGCGAACTGCCGCCCTGCCGGGAAGGGTCACAGATCCAGGTCTCAGGACTGTGGACAGCCTCAAGCGCTGCCTCCCGCCTGGCAGGGTTACGGATCCCGGTCTCAGGACCACGGACAGCCTCCCACGCCGGCCCCTGCCCGGCAGGGTCACAGATCCGGGTCCTGGGACCAAGGACAGCCTCAAGCACTGCCCCCCGTCAGGCAGGGTCACAGATCCAGGTCCCGGGACCACAGACAGCCTTGCCCACTGCCGCCCGCCTTCAATATGAAAATTAGCCGCCATCTTGTTGCTTCAGGGTAGGGGTCCCCACTGGGGTGCCTGGCCAGTCTGGGTGAGGGGATGATGGCTGTTTGCAATATTGTTTCTTAGAGTGCAAGCTCAGAGGCCAGCAGCAGCAGGCAGGGAATCTTGGCTTCCTCCATCACTGGAGCAAGCAAGCCTCCTGCCTGGCCAGTCTGGGTGAGGGGATGATGGTCACACCCCCTTCAGGGTGGGGATCCCCACTGGGGTGCCTGGCCAGTCTGGGTGAGGGGCTGAGGGCCGTTTTCAGGCTGGCGGGTGACTGAAGCTCCCAACTTCTCCTTTTTTTCTTTTTTTTTTATTCTGGGATTTATTTACCTTCTATGCCTGTCACTGGAGCTGAGAGCTGGCTTTAGCTCTGAGGTTTGGCTGCAGCTCTGAGACCTCGGCTGCAGCTCTGAGACCTCAGCTACTGAAAGCAGGGATCTGGGTTTGTTTGGGTTCTATAATTGAAACACTGTTGCGGTCCTGCTGGCTGAAGCCCTGCTGACTGAAAGCAGGTTTCTGGAGTTTGTTTAACTTCTATACTTGCAATATTGTTTCTTAGAGTGCAAGCTCAGAGGCCAGCAGCAGCAGGCGGGGAATCTTGGCTTCCTCCATCACTGGAGCAAGCAAGCCTCCTGTTCGCTTTAGTGCCTGGCTGCCGGCCGCCATCTTGGTTGGCAGTTAATTTGCATAAGGATATGCTGATTAGCCAATGGGAAGGGTGTCGGGATTATTTGCATGTTTCTCTTTTATTAGATAGGATGGTATTAAGGAAGGAATAGGTTTCTTTAGGCTTTATATACATTAAGTCAAAAGAAATATATATAGGGTACCCAAAAAATATATATGCACACTTTGAATAGTTGTAAAGGCAGTGTTTATTAAAATACATTTCATTTTCAAAATTGAGCAATTAGTAAGCTGTTAAAGTATGTTTATTTTTTGGGGGCACACTATATACTTTCTTCAGAAAAAAAGCGTGTTTTAAATCCCATACATTTTCTCCACAGGTGATATTTCATTTAGAATCTTTGACTAGGAAGAAAGGCCTTCTTTTGTACATATGTTCAATACAGTGTAGGACTTGTGCTTATGCATGTTAATGAATAATATTAATTATTAATAGACACGTGGTCACTGGGTTCCAGAAGAATCAAGTTCCTGCACTATATTTCTGGGGCTTATTGGCTCTATAGTGAAATATCACCTGTTCCAGCCCACAATCTGAAAAGTGCCCTTCATGATACAACTCTTCTAAGCAGCTTTTATACTTAAAAAATCAAAATGACAACACACCACACAAACATAAGACCACACAAACTAAAAAGCTATGGGAAACATCCTGTCATTAACATGTGACACTGACCGTGCAGCCCGCACTGTCTCAGGAACAGTTCACAAGGGCTGAGCGAAGTATTAGAGAGAGGTACCTGAAAAGCTTCAGGCTGCTTGGGGCAGGCGGGGCCCACAGGGTCGCCTGGGCTGGAAAGGGACAGCTTTTCTTCCTAGTATGATGACTGGTGCCCACGGTCCTCTCGGTCCTCTCGGATAGACTCCCCACTAAGGAGGTCGTCAGGGAGCAGAGTATTCAGGAGGGTGGGGCTCCGGATCACCCTGCCCTTATCGCTGCTGGAGTACTGGGGAACTCCGCCCCACAGAAGGCCACTTCTCCCCTTGCTGGCCAGTGTCACTCTGCACCAGGCCGTGGGCGCTGCCCGAGGCCCCCAGCCTTGCCTGGTTGGGCCCGCTGCTGACTGCCAGCTGGAGGTGGGCAGCAGCACCTGGCCTTGTGCTAAGAAATGGTTCACTTCTTCGCCAGCAAACTCGGCCAAGATGGTAGTGTTTCCCAGAACACACATGTGCAGGGACTTCTGGGCCTTGGCGGCTCCCTCCTTGGAGCTGTACTACGGGACCACGGCCTTGCCTTGTGCCAGGTTCAGGTGGAATGTGATGAGCCGCCTATGCTGCAGGCACAGCATCAGGAGGGGGGGAGCCACTGATTTGGGGCGTGAGGTTGCCGAGAACCTTTCTGACGTGCGGGTGCTCCAAGCAGAACCCAAGGGGTAAGAGCTGGTCTAGCCCAGGGGGCTGGCTCCCCAGGTGGAAGAAGGCTTGAGATTGGTTAACCCAGAAGGTGGACTCATGGGTGCAGTAGTGTTTCTGGGCACCTTCCACAGCTCATGAGACAGAGGGGCCTGCATGTGGGAGTTGGGGCCAGAGGACCACGTGGATTTCCTGTCTGACAGTTTAGCTGCAACAGTAGATGCAGGAGCAATGCTGTGGAAAGACCGGCTGTAGCCGGAGGCACTGAGTGGCCAGGCACTCGAGGAAGGCAGCTTGGCACTCTGACATGATGGTGGGGGAGGATCCTCCGCTCTTGAGGAGGTAGCGGTTGACATCCTGTATGGTGCTGTTGATGGTCGGCTCAGTGGGGACACTTCCTGGAGTGACCTCAGGGTCATTCTTGGGATCTATGTTCTGAAGTCCTTTCCACGGAACTTCATGATGAAATTCTGGGGGCCAGTTGATGCTGAAGCTGTTTGAGATTGTATCACTGTCAGATTTGGCACGTGACCAGCTGCGGAGGACAGCTACTAGAGGACTGGCCCGTGACTCACTGTTCTGGATTAAATCATACCGTCCATAGGAGTCCCTCATTGTCAGATTTTAGATTATAGTCTAGATCAGTGATGGCGACCCTTTTGAGCTCGGTGTGTCGGCATTTTGAAAAACCCTAACTTAACTCTGGTGCCGTGTCACATATAGAAATTTTTTGATATTTGCAACCATAGTAAAACAAAGACTTATATTTTTGATATTTATTTTATATATTTAAATGCCATTTAACAAAGAAAAATCAACCAAAAAAATGAGTTCGCGTGTCACCTCTGACACACGTGTCATAGATTCGCCATCACTGGTCTAGATTGTAGATTATCCAGTTTCCTGTCCTATTGATACTCTTTGAGTAATCACCTTTCTCTTCTTTGCTACTTACAATGTTAGAGCAGGCTCTTTAAGTAAGTATATCTATTTCAATTAACTTGAATTGTCTGATTTTTGTGTGGCCACAGTTAACTTATTCATCCAAAAAGTAGCTTAAATATTCCTTTTGTCTCTACCAGGGATAACACAGAAAACATTGCAAATTGATCACATGATTTCTACCACTGGTCCAGACAATGATAATAATACAGCACTTACTAGGTGGAAAAAAATTCATCTCCAGATCAACTTTATAAGATAGCTATTTCATTATTTCTTTTTACAGATGGGGCAACTGAGGTACAGCAAGTTTAAGTAACTTGACCAAGATCACACAGACATCACTTGTAGAGTTATAATGTGAATCTAGGCCATATAGCCCCAGATGCTATGGGCTTTACTACTAATGCCATATTATCTCATGTTTTCCAACAGAAAAAGCTTACATTCTCAACTCCAAATGGCTAAAGGCCTTATTCCTATAAATTCCTTATCTTTCCCACTGATGCAGAAGAGAAAAAAATGACCAGAATGATAGCCACGTACAGTCATAGCTCTCAATGAATTTGTCTGCTTGGAGTTGTTTAGTGAAGAACTAATAACATGTAATCACACAATAGGCAAGTTCATCTATAATATACACACTTATTTTTTTAAATATTTTTATTGATTTCAAACAGGAAGGAAGAAGGAGGGTTAGAAACATCAATAATGAGAGAGAATCATTGATTGGCTGCCTCCTGCACACCCCCCCCCCCAACGGGGGATTTAGCCAGCAACCCCAGCATGTGTCCTGACCAGGAATCAAACTGTGACCTCCTGGTTCATAGGTTGAGGCTCAACCATTGAGCTATGCTCGCCAGGCTATAAATTTGATTCTTTATTTTTTAAAATATATATTTTATTGATTTTTTACAGAGAGGAATAGAGAGGGATAGAGAGTTAGAAACATCAATGACCGATAATCATCAATCAGCTGCCTTCTGCATGCCCCTCACTGGGGATTGAGCCCACAACCAAGGTACATGCCCTTGACCCGAACTGAACCTGGGACCCTTCAGTCCGTGGGTCGATGCTCTATCCACTGAGCCAAACCAGTTAGGGCCAAACTTGATTCTTTAGACCTTGGATCAAGACCAAGAATTTGGCACTGCTTTGGTAGTTTCCTGATGTGAAGGACAGGGTGAGTGATTCCTCAGAATTTGGTGGCCACACCTCATACTGGAGGATCTACAGCCCTATTAGGTGGGCAATTAATAAAGTTGGAGACAATACTTACTATGAACAGTAGCAAAATGGACACATCACTTAAGAGAGCCTCCTAATAATTAGTACTGACACAGAATTAGTTTGCCAGAAGCCATGAATTGGGAAAATAGAGATCTGGGTTCTTCTGGGGACAAGTAAGTTTTGATACTTGAGGTTTTAGGGAGGGAGAAAGGAAATGGTAAATGAAAGGTCAAAATGCATGTCTGAAGTTGTTAGAATCCTAAAGATTCTAGAGGGACCTAAGCAATCAGGCAATGATATTGGAGAACACCATGTAGATGGGAGCCAAAGGTGGGGGTGTCAAAGGTGAAATCAGTCAAGAAAATGAAAGCACTAGAGACTAGGGACTAATGATACCCCAAAACTAGTTAATTTGGGGGTATCATTCCTAGCTCTTCTGCAAGCATTGTCACTCTGCAAACTATCATAGAATATGCCAGAATTTTTATTGAGAAATTCTGGACTGAAAAATCCCTAAAGAGTCTTCCAACTCTATCCTTCCATGATTCTATGATTCATCAATTTACAAAAACTTGGAATTCTGACCTCTCTGAACTCAGCAATATAGCCAATATTAAAATTACTGTTTTTGGCAGGCAACTCAGTTCAAAGAATTGAATTATTACCAGATAGACTGTATACCTTGAAATTTTTTTCTTAACATCATACTACAAAAACTCAGACATCTTAGGATCCTTGCCTTTAATTTTTTCCCAAGGGGTTTCCAAATCTGCCATTCAGTCAAGCAACATTTACTGAATTCCTACAATATGTGTTGACACTGGGTTAAGCCTTAGGAAGAGAAAGATAAATAAAACAGATGAATGGTTTTAAAGACAATCACAATATAGTGGAAGAAAATAGAAATGTATGCCATGAGGACAATATCATAATGAGATATGAATAGAATACTATGGACACAGAGCAAAGGAATATTTATAACTCAACTTGAGAGGGGTGATAATGGAAGGTTTCTAAGTAGAGATTTTACCTTATGTCATTGTTCAAACTGAGGCGTGTACTTGTGAGAGAATGTTGGGCAGAGCATGACAATCAAAGAGAACAATATGAGCAAATGAACAGAGGAGAGAAATAGCACTAAAAAAGATAGGTGTCTATTTTTTTTCTTTCTCTACCTCCTTTCCCTTTCTTGTTTTAGTTATATATTTCTCTCTTACTCAAACAATGTGATGGGACTTTTAAGCATCTTACACTGCCCCATGGGTATAGTGGTGGGCATATGACCCAGATATAGCCAATCATAATATACCTTTCCCTTGGGCAATGTAGTTCATACAAGGGGATAGCATATTACTCAAGCCAGATCAATCAGAATTTCCTTAGGGTTTTAATATACCACAGTAGTGTATTAAAAAATATTATAAAAGCTCGGATAATATACTCTAATAAGAGGCTGTCTGGGTTCAAATATAAGTTCCACAACTTATCATCTGTGTAAATTTAGATAAATTACTCAATCTTTCTGTATGCTAGTATCCTAATTTGTGAAATAGGGACCACAATAGTAACCTACATCATGGTATGCGAAGATTAATGTGTTAATACATGTAAAGCAGACTATTTCTTGGCACATAGGTAAGTACTTATTAAATATTATCTATATTATTGATTTTGTATTGTCTGTGCTATTGTTATCTTCTAACTACTGATTGCTATGGGATTCTTACACTGAGATGATGTAAGGTTTGAATCACCATTAGAGCAACATTTCTCAACATTGGCACTATTGACATTTTGGACAAGATAGTTCTTTGTTGTGGGCATTTATCCTGTGCATTAAGGATATTTAGTATCATTTCTGGCCTCTTTCTATTAGATGCCAGTAGCATCATCCCAGATGTGACAAATGAAAATGTCTCCAAAAACTACTAAATATTTCCTGGGGGACAAAATTACCTGTAGGTGAGAACCACTCACCTTTGCATTTACCATAAGAAAGAATGAAGTCGATATGTAAAGGACAATGGAAACAAGAGATGGGGAGATTTAGACAGAATGAGTCTTTAAGGCAACTATATCTTCAGTTCTAGTCTCTGAATCCCTTAAACTCTACTAGTTTGTTTATCTATTAAAAATTCTCCTATATTGGTAAATTAGTTTATTTGAATTTTTCTCACAACCGAAAGAGATCTGAATATTGTTGCATAGAGCTTATAATTCTCGGGGATGTTTTTTTCCGTGTGCACACTGGAGTGTAAGTGCTATGAGAATAGGGACTTTGTCTGCCATGTTTATTACTGTGTATCCAGGGTCTGGAATAGATGAAACTATAAGTAGTTGCATGTCATTCGAGCTAAATGTGTCTGAAAGTGGGCATGTTGTATGTTATAAGGGTAGTTAAACAGAATTAGAAGTGTCCTAATTTCAATAATCATTCATTGATTTTACATAATACAAGAAATACCATAATCAGGAGTAATTACCTTAAGGATCAGTTACTTAACACTGATAACCTTAGTTGTGAAATAGGGAGCACAATAGTAACCTACATTGATAGCCTACATTGCTATACCATAGTTTCTGTTCCTTATCTTCAGGGATGTAAGAAATAAATGTTAGTTGATGAAATTAATGGTGTTTAAGACAGGCTGTTGTTAGAAGTGATATATCAGACCTGCTTACTCCTGCATGAAGGCTTTAGAATACAACAAGTGTTAGAGGTCTAAAGCCCCTCTGTACTTACGTTCCTCCACTTCTCAGTGTTCTGCTGCCTGATCTGACTGCCAATCTCTCTAGTCCTTCTATGCTACTTTGTTGCACACTCCTCAGTATTTGATTTTCATGTAAAGTGCCAGTCTTTGGGTTTAGGTCAGATTGTGGGATCTCCCAGAGCTACAAAACAGATTAGATAAATTTTGTTGGTTTGTTTGTTTCTATCCTAATATATGTTTTTACAATGGATAGAACTTAACTTGAGACTTTCTTTCATTGTAACAGACCATCTAATAGCCAGGATGTAGGAGAGAGAACATATAGTCCCCATCACCTCCCACCACTAGAGGCTACCAATATTTACAAAAGAATAACAATGCGCGCGCACACACACACACAGACACACTGGCATTTGATGTACTGTCTGAATTGATTTTATTCCACTGTAAGACATAGACATGGGTTTAAAAAGAAAGGTAGTATAGGTTTAGACATACTGAGTTGGAAAAAGTTCACTAAAGAGTTTAAAAGAGGTGTATGAACTAATAAGATGTGAACATTTGATGTCATTCTTACATTTGTGTGGACCAAGAACCTAAGAAGGGGAAGAATATGAAGGCAGGGAGATTAATTTAAAAGATTTTAATGCAGATGAGAGATTAAAACAGAAAGGGACTGTGGGCAAGAAAAGAGGACAAATTATAAAATATTCACAATATTTATATTGGGCATGTTATTAAGTTGTATGAAGGAGGTAGAGAAGGGATAAGCATACATACATCCTAGGTTTCTAGCTTGTATAACTAGGGGAATGAAGGTGGCACCAACTGAAATGGAGAATATAAGAGGAGGTGCAAACACTTAATTTTTTTCTTCTCTTCCCTGCTTCCACATTCTGTCAGCTTCCTTTGATTGCCAAATTATATTTTAATACCTTGACCCCTTGAATGGCTTCCCTGTAGCTATGGTAAACATTTGCTTTCCAACCCTCTTCAAGCTATTTGTGTTCATAAATCATTTTGACAATAAACAAATAAAACAATCGTGGAATCCAGCCTAAAATATCCATTAAAAAGAATAACACTGGACAGCAGGGGGGTGAGGGCATGTAAGAGAGTGGGGTGGGGGGCAATGGGGGGAGAGATGGACACATATGTAATACCTTAATCAATAAAAAATCAATTAAAAAAGAATAACACTGAAATAAAACAGCACTGAATTGCAGCAACTTATTGGTGATGGGTTAGCATCATTAACATTATAGTCAAATAATATTTGAATATCAACTCAGTGCTAACACTGTGTTGGGCCCTAAAGATACAAAGACACAGAGTAGGAGCCTGGGAGAATAAAGAATGTGCTGATGTTGGAGTTAGCATCAGTGTATCTCTTTTTCCATCACCTACTGGGTTTGTGACCTTGAGCAAGTTGTTAACCCCTCGGAGCCTCATTATTCCCCATCTGTAAAATGGGGATAACTGTATAATATATATACATCATTGAGCTGTCATGTAAAGTGAGATAACAAATTGAACTTACCACAGTAGCTGATATAGTATAAGCACTTGAAAAATGGTAGCTGTTATGAAAATAAAATCATAATTATCCACGCAAGAAGCTTCCAGTCCATTTTATATTTTTATGAGCCTCCTATGTCTTTTTTATTATCAATTCAGAAAAAATAATAGCATAGGATCATATTCTCATTACAGGGAGCATATAATGATTCAAAATGATAGTATCTCATAGTCCTAGAACAGCATTCCTTCAAAACTCCGAGTATAATCATGTATAACATTTAAAACCTCTGGAGACTTACTTCAATGATCCAATGAAGAGAATGAAGAAAAACCCTTTTAGAACAGTAATTTTAAAATGATGTATTGCAAACAAGCAGTTAAAATATGTTAATTGGCTATAATATACCACCAAGGGCATGATGGGGTTTGGAGGAAGGGGAAAAGAAGAATCACACGAAGTAATACAAACCCAGTGCAATGAAAGTTTCTGCCAGATTGGGTTATAATGAATTCTCTGTGTTTTAATGAAGCTAGTAACTCAATATCTTACTGAGTTGCACTAAAATCCTTTGCAGGCCGTTTTATTGTAACTATATTCGGAGCTTTTATGAATCCAGAATTGTGCCAGATATTATGAAAAAGAAAACATAACTGCATTACTTTACTCCCATCATTAAGAAGTTTGTGACTATTTAATATGCTATATTCTTTCTCATTACAATATTCTTTACATTATAATAAATGAGGAAAATATGGAAAAATTAAAATATGCATCTGAAATATCCTTTGCTGTCACAACATCAGAGGAATTATATTTTGGATGGTGTGATTGTTTTAATAAAGTTTTAAGTTAAAGAAGTAAACATCCTTTTGGCTTAGATTTTCAAAACTCGGTGTGTAGGATTTGGTAAAGTCCAAACTCAATACATTTTATGAAAACCTTGGTAAGCTCTACAGAATAACAAATGCCAGTTAAACAGATGGCAGTGACCCATCTGTGGCGCTTTTCAAATTCAGTAATAGCTTTTTTAACCATTCACATGGCTGGCCAGTGCTTAGCAGTGCTATCCAGTTGGCATATTCTTTCTTTATTTTCTACTGTTCCTGGTTTGTATTGTTTTTCAAACTTTCAGCCATTTCTCCATTTATTGACTGACAGCAGTACTGGCTATGCTACTGCCCTCAAATCTTCTCAGTTGAGAATATCTCACATGAGAGCAAGATGTCATTTTCCAAAGGGCATTTTTATTTCATAGGTTAATGCCTCAAGAGTTTCTACTAAACACAAAAAATATATTGCACACTTAGTTTGAGTTTGGGGCAATTTTATGGAACATTGGGCATCTGTATATCTCCTAATCTGATATTTTATACTCAGTCGGCAATTCAAGGTTTTAACTTTGCCCAGAACCTAGTGTTTTTGTCTCTTTACATGCCCTTCAAAACATCATCTAAGGTAGGGCCCAGCCACTTCTCTCTCACTCAGGAATACTTTCTCCAATGTCGCTTAGCTTGGACATTCCTCGCTTGGGGTAACAATGGAAGAGAGGAAGAGAACTAGGATTTGTGTGATAGTTGAGCCAAGGAAACCCACAGACAGAAAATTCAATTTTTAGAGAAACATTCCCAAATTTGTAAGACAAAATGGAAGAAGCAAACTTTTCAACATTATTGACACTGTCAAATGTAGAGCTAGTAGATTTAAAAACAGTGTTTTATATACAAGAGTTACAGGTCAGACAGGATGAGAAAGGAAGAAAACATTTCATCTATTTTTGGTGGTTTATGGGAAAAAGGAAGGGAAGGCATATGGGGAAAGCAGGTCATCAGATGTCTTGTCCAATCTCCCACTTCTGGATGAAACTGATGGAGGGAGAGGTCTAGTGCATAATTTGAAGGGAATTGAAGGAGCAGGAGGCTTCTATCCCACTTCCTACTGGTTCTATAACCTGCCCCTGGCTCCTACCTAATTGCACACACATTGAAAGTCAGAGGTGGCCTCTGAGGCACACAATTCTCTCTTTCCCTAGGGAAATAGCTCTCATGGGTAAGCTTGAGAAGTGGAAGACTTCAGCAGAAAATGATTTAAAAAGTGCATTGAACAAAGCTGTAGTATTGAAGACAGTGTGTGACTGTGGTAAAGACCGATACATATAGACCAATGGAAAAGAATCTAGAGGTCAGAAATAAACTCTTCCGTATATGGCCAAATGATTTTTGACAAGGGTGCCAAGACCATTTAATTAAGAAAAGATAGTCATTCAACAAATGATGTAAGAAAATTAGTATCCACATGTACAAGAATTAAGCTAAACCCTTACATTACATTATGAACAAAAATTAACTAAAAATAGGTCAAAAATCTAAATGTAAGAGCTAAAACCATAAAAACTTTAGAAAATATATGGGAGCATAAGCAACAAAAGCAAAATTCAACAAGTGGGATTACAGCCAAACAAAAAATATGTAGACAGCAAAATAAAAATAAAAAATAAAATAACCTCTGGAATGGGAGAAAATAGATTTACAAACCACATAAAAATTATATAAGGATCTCATATAAGCAATCTAAATAGGCTTTTTTGCCCAGAAGAAGACACCCAAATGACCAACAGGCACATGAAAATAGAGAATACAGTCAATAATCCTACCTAATAAAGAGGTAATATGCAAATTGACCATCAATCCAACACACAAGATGGCCGCCCCCATGTGGACACAAGAGGGCCGCCACAAGATGGCCAGCAGGGGAGGGAAGTTGGGTGGGGTAGGGACCAGGCTGGCAGAAGAGGGCAGTTGGGGGTGACTGGGCTGGCAGTGGAGGGCATTTGGGGGCAATTGAGCCATCAGTGGAGGGCATTTTGGGTAACTGGGACGGCAGGGGAGCAGTTAGGCATCGATGAGGCTGGTGGGGGAGTGGTTAGGGGGCAATCAGGTTGGCAGGCAGAAATGTTAGGGGCAATCAGGCAGGTATGCAGGCGAGCAGTTGGGAGCCAGCAGTCCCGGATTGTGAGAGGGTGCAGGCTGGACTGAGGGACACCCCCCCCCCCACCCCAGTGCATGAATTTTGTGCACAGGGCCTCTGGTATTGTAATAACTATGTATGGTGCCAGGCAGGCACTTGAATGATCAGGGCAATAACTTTATAATTTATATAACTGTTTAGCCACTATGCTGAACACCTGAAACTAATATGAAATAATATTGAATATCAACTATAATTGAAAAATAAAACATTTTTAAAACATAGTATTTTTTAAAAAGTAAAGATGCTTAACATCACAAATCAAAAATGAAATGAAAATCAAAATCACAATGAGATATTTACCTGTTAGAATGGCTATCATCAAAAAGACAAGATAACACATGTTGCTGAGAATGTGGAGAAAAGAAAACTTTTGTGCACTGCTGGTGGGGGTTAAAATTAGCCATTAGGGGAAACAGTATGGAGATTCCTCAAAAAAATTAAAAATAGAACTACCATATGATCCAAAGGAAACAAAAGGAAAATTAGATAAGTTGAACTTGATTAAAATTTTAAAAATAAAACTTTTGTACATCAAAAGATATAAATAGAATGAAAAGTAATCTATAAATTGGGAGAAAATACTTAACAAGTTATATATAATAAGGGATTAAAATCCACAATATAAAAGTAACCCCTATAACTCAACTCCAACAAAACTACCCAATGAAAAAGTGACCAAGGACTTGAAAAAATACCTCTCCACAGATATATACAGATAGACCATAAGCACACAAAATGATGCTTAACATCACTAATTATTAGGACTTATACATAAAAACCACAATAAGATGCTGCTTCACTTCCATTAGGATGGCTGGTAAAAAGTACAGAAAATAGCAAGTGTTAGCAAGCATGTGAAGAAATTGGAGCCTTTTTGCATTATTGGTGGGTATGTACAACGGTGTTGCTGCTGTGTAAAACAATACGGTGACTCCTCAAAAATTAAATTTAGAATTGTTTTATGATCCAAAAACTATACTTCTGAGTTTATAACCAAAATAACTGAAAGCAGGAACTCAAACAGATATGTGTATACCCATATTTGTAGCAATATCTTTCACAATAGCCAAAAGATGGAAGCAATACAGGTGTCCACTAATGGATGAATGAATAAACAAAAGGTGATACATACATAATATAGAATATTATTCAGCCCTAAGCCTGTATAAAATTATGACACATGCTATATACAACACCGGTGAACCTTGAAGAAGATGACAAAGACTATATGATTCCACTTGTATACCTAAAGTAGTCAAATTCATAGAGGCAGAAAGTATAATGGTGGTTACCAGAAGTTGGGAGAGGGAAAATGAGTAGCTGGTGTTTAATGGGTACAGTGTTTCAGTTTTGGAAAGTAAAAAAAAAAATTCTGGAGATGGATAATGGTTATAGTTGCAGAGCAATGTGAATGTACTTAATGACACTGAGCTATACAGTAAAAATGGTGAATTTTGTTACATATATTTTACCACAATAAAACGAGGGGAATTAAATAGACCAGCTACATATCTTGAAAATATTATCCTGTTAAAAGTGTCCTGTTAGTTGCTGTTATTACTCCCAATGTTAGTTATTTTTATGGGAATTCTCCTTAAGCTTACTACCCCCTGCCTCTCTCCCTTTACTCTCTACAGACCCTGCTTTTTATGCATTCATAAAGGAGCATGCTCTGCTACTTTCTCTTCACCTCTTCCTCATATTTAAATGTGCATTTGTTCTTACATGCTGTTCAAAAGAAGCAGTTTACCTTCTTCTAACAAAGCATGTATTCTTTGCAAAATAACAGTTATGAAATCCAGGAAGAGTGTGTGTGTGTGTGTGTGTGCGCGCGTGTGTGTGTGTGTTAGAGAGAGAGAGAGAGAGAGAGAGAGAGAGAGAGAGAGAGAGAGATATTAATTTCCTAAATTCTTTTTATCCACAATTAACATAGCAAGTGGCAAAGGCACTTGGTCTATAATTTTATATAAAAGAAGTAGTCATGTAAATTAAAAAGGTAAAGGGAAATTCTGATCCTAGCCCCAGTGGGATATGGGGAATAGAAAGGAGAAGAAGAGAAAGTGGGCAGGCAGATGGATGCCTATCTGTCTCACCTCTTATTTGGGATTCTGGACATTTCTGAGAGCTTCCCTGTATTGTGAAAGATTTACAGAAGTTATTGTCTCTTGTAAAGAGTTATAAGAATACTGCTGAGGGTTCTGAATGGGGGTAGCCCTAGATCCCATGGCCACATGATCCTATACTTGGGCTCTTGTTGTGCCAGATTTTGTTCTATGCACTTACACATTCCTATCTATTCAGGCATTACAACATTATGCCGAATTAGCACCATTATTATTATTACTTCAAGGCCTATATCTTAAACAATTCAAGTCTTAAACATCATGCCTACACAATGGATTCAAAATACATCATCAGTGGGAGAACCATGTATAGTCTATTTCAGAAAATACGATATTGGCACATTGCAGAGGTCAGAGATATAAAGCTTTACTGCATTCATCTTGTACTTCAGGTCACTAATGTAGTTCAGTAACTTTGATTTCATTTCCCACTTCACTGGATAATTGTTGGAACCTTAGCTCTTATATCACAGTTTCAAGTGGTAATCATATCATTCAAGTAGACTTAAATCCTTCAGCCGGCTGACTGTTATCTTCTTTCAGACTACTTTCCCACTGAAAAAATGTCCATTCTCTTTCCAGGCTCCTCTATGTATGCAGGGTGCCAGTGAACTCAACCTTTTGTAACTTTGTAATCGTGTTTCTTCTCTCTTTGGCAGAGAGTGCACTTGCAATATGGCCATACTCCTTAATGTAAACAATAAAAGGGTTTTAGTATCCCAGATCCCCTTTTTTAATTATTAGAGTACTATAAGCATTCCCTAAATAATGCTCCCCACAAGAGATTTCACTTACTATCAATTTCCTCAACAATATATGCCAGAGCTATTTTTCATTTCCATGTTCATTGTCAAAGATTGAAACCATGAAATATAAAATCTCTCTCTACATTGAAGAAGACTGCTTCCCCTCCCCTAGATGATTCTGAATTATTACTTTTTGATGGTTTGTTCATATTCTTTCACTCATTGAGTGTTTATTACAAAGATATTATTCTTGTTCCCCAATTTTGGTACTATAGTTGGGTTCCATCCAGTCTTTACTTTGCTTTTCAGAAAGCCATTCAAGTTTACTCCATTGACCATCCTCTGACTTATATTCAAAATCACTCCAGACATCTGTGTAGTATTTGACAAGTCATGCCCCTTTTCCAAATCTGATCGACAGACATACACTTTCTTGATCTTTATCATCTTTCTTCAAACTAAGTCAATTGAAACATGTTAATGCTTTTATATTTTTACACTAGAGGCCCGGTGCACAAAATTCATGCACTCAGGGGGTGGGGGTCCTTCAGCCCAGCCTGCACCCTCTCGCAGTCCAGGAGCCCTCGGACATCCTTAGCACTGCCGTGGAGACAGGAGAGGCTCCCGCCATCACCACTGCGCTCTCCAGCCATGAGCTCGGCTTCTGGCTGAGCAGCGCTCTCCCTGTGGGAGCACACTGACCACCAGGGGGCAGCTCCTGCATTGGGCGTCTTCCCCCTAGTGGTCAGTGCATGTCATAGCAACTGGTTGTTCTGGCTCTCCAACATCCCCCAAGGGGTCCCAGATTGTGAGAGGGTGCAGGCCAGGCTGAGGGACCTCACTGGTGCACGATCAGGGCAGGGAGGGACATGAGAGGTTGGCCAGCCAGGGAGGGACTGTGGGAGTGCTCCAGGGTATGTCCAGCCCATCTTGCTCAGTCCCAATCGGCTGGACCCCAGCAGCAAGCTAACCTACCAGTCAGAGCATCTTCCCCCTGGCGGTCAATGCATGTCATAACAAGCAGTTGAGTGACCTTAGCATATTATTAGCATATTACATTTTGATTGGTTGAACAGCTAACTGGATGACCAGACATGTAGCATATTAGACTTTTATTATATAGGATAACATTTGTTTTTATATACCTCATGTGAAATTATCATCCTTAACTGAATTATTTTTTTAAGTATATTTTATTGATTTTTCACAGAGAGGAAGGGAGAGGGATAGAGAGTTAGAAACATCGATGAGAGAGAAACATCGATCAGCTGCCTCCTGCACACCTCCTGCTGGGAATGTACCTGCAACCAAGGTACATACCCCTGGCCGGAATCGAACCCGGGACCCCTCAGTCCGCAGGCTGACACTCTATCCACTGAGCCAAACTGGTTAGGGCCTTAACTAAATTATTACTTGTAAATTGATCCCTATTCTTTGGAACTAAACTTATATTTGTGTTTTCCCCCAGCAGCATTGTGAAAATAAACAAATTGCTTTTATCTAAGTCTGTTATGCTCCCAGACAACTTTACATGTACCTTTATTTTCACACTAACCATAATAGGCTTTGTATTATTTTCATATTTAAGTAGCTAAGCAACTGCCTTGTATCTCTGCAACTTGCTCAAGGGTACAGACCACATCCCACTAATTTCTCAGTACATAGCACAGTGTTGTGACTACAGAAAGTATTAAATAAAGCAGTAGGTGATTTACATTGAGTGATGAAACCTATCTGACAATGAACACATAGAAGTATATGTTTTTTGAAATAGCTGTTATTTCCCTCTCCCTCTCTGCTGCTTTCTGCCAACCTACTTGGGCAAATACCAGTACTTGCTCTACCCCATGTCTATTTTGGTGGCATAGCTCAGCACAAGAGCCTAAGCTGTTTCCTGGTCAGAGTGGAGGGAGTTTGTGAACCAATATGTATTATCTCATGTATTTGATTATGATTAATAATAATTGTAATAACTAATCTTTTTGTAGCCCTTTGAAGTCCTGCTCACTGAATGCCAATTATATGCTGGAAAATTTAGATATTATATTACTAACTAGAGGCCTGGTTCACAAATTCATGCACATTGAAAGGAAGTTAATTAGAAGAAATATTTTAGAGGCCGGGGAGGAACCACAGGAGGTTGACTTCAGGGCATGTCTGGACCATCTTGCCCAGTCCCAATCAGCCAAACACCAGCAGCAAGCTAACCTACTGGTCAGAGCAACTGCCCCTTGGTGGTCAGTGCATATCATAGTGACTGGCCAACGGTTGACCAAACGGTCAACCAATTGGGTGGACACTTAGCATATTAGGCTCTTATATATATAGATATTCTTAGTACATATAAGGAAGATATTATTATACTAATAAAAATATAAACAACAATTATATTTATTGATATACCAGGCATTATTTTCTCACTGACCTCCCACAACAACCCTATGTAATTAGTATTACTAGCATATTCATCTTACACATAAGTAAACTGAGGTTTAGAAAGGTTAAGTAACTTGCCCAATGTCACACAACTGGTAAAATTAGACCAGAACAAATAGAAACGAATAATGAACAAAGACATAATAGAATTAAAGTGTCCTCCACTGCGTGATTTTGACTTTTATAGATCCTATTCTCCTTTCACCCAAACAATACAGTACTGACTGCAAACACCTTGCCAAGAAGCATGCAGATAATTCTATATTGTCTTCCTCCCTACAATAAGCTGTTCATAAAAAAAGTTTAATGAGTTGAACAGAGAACTAAATCTAAACTAACCCATTTTAAACTTTATGAACATAAAACACATTCTAAAAGGATCCAGCACCCTTGCTCCCAAATCAGATTACTTTAAAAGAATAAAAATCAGGCTAGCTTCAGAGTTAGTTATTTAATATTAGAAGATAATTCAATCACCTAACATTTAACAGTGGGTAATATGCACGAAGCACTGTGCTGCATATGTAAAAGTGCCTGTCTCATTTAATCTTCACTACAATCTTGTCAAGTTGGTATTGTTTTTTATTTTCTTTTGAGCTTGAAAAAACTTAAAGCACAGTGTTAATTAATTTTTAAATTTCTCACAGCACGTAAGTTACAGAGTCAGAACTACCTATCTGAATCCCAAGCCTGCCTTCTTACCACCTGCATGCTCTATGTAACATGTTTTTACATCTCTCTTCTCAAGTGCTTAAAGTTCAGTCTCATGCTACTTCTTGATGGTTTAACCCAACACATGGAATATATCCTTATATCAAAATATGGATGTTTGCTTTTACACACATTCTTTTACCACATCCCATATCTCAATTTCAAAATGACCTTAGGTTTAGATTTTAAACTTATCCTTGATGTTTCTTATTTCATAAGTGGTATGATCTGAATGTTTATGTTCTCCTAAAATTCATAGTTTGAAAACCTAATGCCTAAGGTGAAGGATTTAGGGGGTGGGGACTTTGGAAGATGGGTAGGCATGAGGGCTTGACTGCAAACATAATCACAGGCACATCTCATTTTATTGCATTTCTCAAATATTGTCTTTTCACAAATTGGAGGATTGTGGCAACCCTGTGTAGAGAAAGTCTATTGGTGCCATATTCCCAAAAGCATTTGTTCATTTTGTGTCTCTGTGTCACATCTTGGTAATATTTCAAAAATTTTCATTATTATTATATTTGCTATGGTGATCTGTGATCTCTGTTTTTCTTTAAAAAAACTTTATTGTTGAAAATATTACATATGTCCCCTTTTTCCTCCCATTGACCACTTCTAGCTCGCCTCCACCCCAGGCTTTCACCACCCTATTTTGTGTGTCCATGGGTTATGCATATATGCACACAATTTCTTTGGTTGATCTCTTCCCACCCACCCACCCAACCCCACCTTCCCTCTGAGATTCAGGCAGTCTGATCAGTGATCTTTGATGTTACTATCATAATAGTTTTGAGGCACCATGAACCACACCCATATAAGATGATGACCTTAATTGATAAAGGTCACGTATGTTCTGACTGCTCCTTGGATTGGCCGTTTCCCATCTCTCTCCCTTTGCTCGGGTCTCCCTATTCTGAGATACAACAATATTGAAATTAAGCCAATTAATAATCTTACAATGACCTCTAAGGGTCCAAGTGAAAGGAAGAGACACACATCTTTAACTTTACATCAAAAGATATAAATGATTAAGCTTAGTAAAGAAGGCATGTTGAAAGCCAAGAGAGAGAGAGTCCTGCAACTAGGTCTCTTGTGTCAAATAATTAGTCAAGTTATGAAAGCAAAAGAAAAGTTCTTGAAGGAAATTGAAAGAGTTACTCCAGTAAAAACATGAATGATAAGAAAGTGAAAGAGCCTTATTGCTAATATGGAGAAAAGTTTAGAGGTCTGCATAGAAGATCAAACCAGCTACAACATTTCTTAAGCCAAAGCCTAATCCTGAGCAAGAGCCTGACACCCTTCAGTTCTGTGAAGGCTGAGAGAGATGAAGAAGTTGCGGAAGAAAAGTTTGAAGCCAGCAGAGGTTGGTTTACTAGTTTTAAGGAAAGAAGCCATCTCCATAACATAAAATGCAAGGTGAAGCGGCAAGTGCTGATGTAGAAGCTGCAGCAAATTATCCAGAAGATCTACCTAAGATAATTAATGAAGATGGCTGCACCGAACAACAGATTTTCAATGTAGCAAAACAGCTTTAGATTGGAAAAAGATGCCATCGAGGATATTCAAAACTAGAGAGAATTCAATGCCTGGCTTCAAAACTTCACAGGACAGGCTGAAGCTCTTGCTGGGGACTAGTGCAGTGGTGACTTTAAGTTGAGGCAGGTGCTCATGTACCATTCCAAAACCCTAGGGCCCTTAAGAGTGATGCTAAATCTACTCTGCCTGTGCTCTACAATGACAAAGCCTGGAGGAAAGTACATCTGTTTACAACATAGTTACTGAATATTTTATGCCCACTGTTGAGACCTACTGCTTAGAAAAAAAATCCTTTCAAAATATTACTGCTCATTGATAATACACTTGGTAACCCAAGAGCTCTAATGGGGATGTACAATGAGATTAATGTTGTTTTCATGACTGCTAACACAACATCCATTCTGCAGCCCAAGAGATCCAGGAGTAATTTCAACTTTCAAGTTACATTATTTAAGAAATACATTTTGTAAGGCTATATCTGCCATAGATAGTGATTCCTCTAATGAATCTGGGCAAAGTAATTTAAAAACCTTCTCAAAAGAATACGCCGTCCTACATGCCATTAAGAGCATTTGTGATTCATGGTAAGAGGTCAAAATGCCAGCATTAACAAGAGTTTGGCAGAAGTTGATTCCAACCCTCACACATGACTTGGAGGGGTTCAAGACTTCAGTGGAGGACTTAAATGCAGGTGTGGTGGAAATAGCAAAAGAACTCGAATTAGAAGTGGAGCCTGAAGATCTGACGCTGCAATCTCATGATAAAACTTGAACCGATGAGAAGTTGCTTCTTACGGATGAGTAAGGAAAGTGGTTTCTTAAGATGGACTCTACTCCCAATAAAGATGCTGTGACAATCGTTGAAATGATAACAAGGATTTAGAATACTACATAAACTTAGTTGATAAAGCCGTGGCAGGATTTGAGAGGACTGCCTCAAAGTTTGAAAGAACTTCGACTGTTGGTAAAATGCTATCAAACGATATCACTTTTTACAAACAAATCCCCCCTAACAACAAAAAAAGAGTTAATCAATGCAGCAAACTTCATTGTCTTATTTTGAGCAATTGCCACGGTCCCCACAACCTCCAGCAACCGTCACCCTGATGAGTCAACAGCCATTAACATTGAGGTAAGACAGTCCACTAGCAAAAAGTTTACATCTATCTGAAGGCTCAGAAGGACCCCGCCAATATCTCCAAGGTATGGCTGTAGTACCCTTTTAAAAGAGGCTTCTAAAGAGATCCCTCTCTCCTTCCACCATCAGAGGACACAGCAAGAATTCAGCTGCCTGCAAACCATATGAGTGTCTTTACCAGAACATAACCATGCTGTTGCCATGATCTTGGACTTCCCAGCCTCTAGGACTGTGAAAAATAAATGTCTGTTGTGTAAGGTAGCCAGTCTGTTATTTTGCTACAGCAGCCCTAAGGGAATAAGTCAATTCGACAGTGATTCTGAAATCTGGCCCTGACAGTGATTTAAGTCATCATTTATTGTAACTGTTTAGGTCTTCTGTTTTTCTAACATCTGACTTTACTCTCCTCACCCTCTGTCCCAGCACTTGGCTCACCAGATTCTCTGTCTCGCCTGAAACTCTGTAACATCCTCCTTATGAATGGCTAGACCTGGTGACTACAGAGTGTTTGAATGTTAAATTCAACTGAAATGTTGCTCTGTATATTGCTTTATTAAATATTTTTAAAAATATTTGTCATATGAAAAGTCTCTCTCTCTTTGAAGTCTTTTTATTTCAGAAAAGAAGGGGGAGGGAGAGAGAAATAGAAACATCATTGATGAGAGAAAATCACTGATTGGCTGCTTCCTGCATGCCCCCCACTGGGCATGTGCCCTGACTGGAAGTCAAACCATGACTTCCTTGTTCATAAGTCAATGCTCAACCACTGAGCCATACTGGCCGGGCTAAAAGTCTCTCTTTTGGACAAGAAAGCAAGGTCAAAGAAACAGAACTTTAACTGAAAATGAACCTATGTCCTTCTAACACATTGATCCTTAGGCTCCCAGAAAAATAGAGTGGGCTTAGAAAAAACTGCTGGGAATAGAAATGATTTATATGTATATATGCTTTATATGATTTATATGTATATATGTATATATCTATATTTGCATATATGATACATATATGATACATATATGATACATATATGATTTATATGTATATATGTATATATCTATATTTGCATATATGCCAATTTACAAAACAAATACTTCAAATATATTTCTACAAAATTTAGCGACTACCTACTCTAGGCAAACCACATCTATGCCCTCTGAGAAGTACCAAAAAGATATGCTCTAAAAAGATCTTAGTTTTTCCTCACAAAAACAGCACAGTTCTGAAAGAAGATTGAACAGGCTCTGAAGGACAGACTTAATTTGAATCTTGATTCCTATTCTTAACACCAAAGTGACCTTATGCCAAAGACACTAAAATCTACGAGTTTCAGCTTCTTAATTAAAGTCTATTATTATGCAGATTAAGTGAGCTACTGCACACTAAAACATCCAATAAAGTTACTCCTATATGTTAAGTACTCAAACAATGTTACTTAATCATTGTGGTATTTGAACCTGTAGGACAACAATATTGGCAGGCTGGTTTTATTCATTACATAGTGCTAACTCTAGAAAGTGGTTGATTCGGTACCCAAAACAGTATATAAGCATTATACATAAGATTATTTAGCATACACATAATGCTTGTATACTTTTCAAAGGGCCTTTTCTTAGCTTGTCTCATCTGTATTTTATAAAAATTCTGAGGGAAATGGATATATTATGAGGGATTTGAATCACAGATAGATTGTCTCAACCAAATCATGGGGGATAATTAGTTAAAATTGGGTTGAGAGCAAAGAGAGCTCTGAAAATTCCAAAATGAATTCAAGGTTTTGAAATTGGGAGATTTGAGGTTTCTACTGCTAGTTGCCCACCAAACATGCATAACCTGGCTGAATCCCAGGTCATCCTATGCCAGATGGATCATGTTAAAATGAAATCTGAGGGGAGGAATAAAATCATTAAGGTTGATTCTCTGAGGTAATGCTGATAAATAACAATGAGATTCTGACATCAAAGACCTAATTTGTCTTCATTTCTTAAGCTAAAACAGCAGGATGGGGAAACAAATAATCAGAAAATAGCATTACACATTTTTCTGGTTTCGATATTGTATCATCTTATGTAAATTGTCACCATTTGAAGAAATCTAGGAGAATAATGCATGGGATCTCCCCACCCCACGAACGTTTTGTTTGTAACTTTATGTAAATCATTATCATCTCAACAATAAAAAAGTTAAAAAGATAGCATTACATAGCACAACCCTGTGCTATTTGGTACCTAATTCATTTTTCTTAATTTAAAAGAAGTTGTATTAGGTTTTATTGAACTGAGATTGGATTTTAATATTTAAAGAGCTGAGTGTGACATAAAACAAGGAGTCACTTTACTAAATAAAAGGTAAAGTCTGAAACATATAATGAAAGACAACACCAGAATAAGGAGGCTTCCGGACACTAGGGCAAAGTGGGCACCAAACTCTGTCTACCCAAACCTGTAGGTGCTGTGAGTTGTTAAGGCTCCTCATGTGATCTCTTTCTTACCAGCTATATCTCTGCCCAAACACTGTTCATGGAAGCGAATACCAGTAAGAGTGGCCATGGGGAAACTTGTTACTAGGCTAATGCAATCAGTACTATTCTGAGATAGTCCCTTGTAACTGAAGAGGGAGCGCCACACAATATGATTAGCTTTAATCTCTTTATTGGGCCTCACATCCTGTTACTGGAATCTAGACAACACTATCAAAGTAGAGACCTATTAAGGTCAGTATTTCCCAAGCTCTGACAGTTCTAGGCACTGAGTAGGCTGGACCCTTGTGACAACTCAGATCTAAGCTGGGGTGCTCTGTTTACCTATGCTTGGCCCTGCTGTTTTCTTCTCCTTGTTTCATTTATCTGTGTTCATTTATGATCCTCTGCCTCTAAACTATTTCCTTCAAAAGATGTTCTTGCCCAGCTGGTGTTGCTCAGTGGTTGAGCGTTCCCACGAAATAGGAGATCATGGTTCGATTCCCAGTCAGGGTGCCTCCATGGGTTTCGGGTTCAATCCCAGGTGCGGGGGTGGGGGGGGACCAGTTGATCGATGATTCTCTCTCAACATCGATGTTTCTATTTCTTTCTCCCTCTCCTGTCATCTCTCTGAAATCAGTACAAACATATAAAAAAAGATTTTTAAAAAAGATATTCTTAACATAGTCTCCACTATACCCCATCTCCTGACTATCATTCTCCATTTAAAAGGGATAGTCCTTATTGTCGTCACACAGGCCCCCAGGAATGCAAGGCCCCACACTGTGGTTTTCTACCCTGATTATCCTGATCTGAACATTAATCCAATGGTTAGGTTCTTTCTCTCCACTCTCCACCCATCAGAACTTAACTGTTCTGTGTCTCCTCCTTATGAAGACCAAATATGGCATGTCACAAAAAATATGGCAACTAATAGATTCTAAATTAATTATTTGCACCAATAGTTATTGAGGAACTACTTTACACGAGGCATATTCTAGTCAGTGAGGTTATAACAATGAACAAAATAGATAAATTTCATGTCTTCAAGGAGCTTACATGTTAGTGGGGGAGTCAGAAAATAAACAAACATGCAGTATAATGTCAAGTAGCAAATCCCTATGGGAAAAATATAGAACAGGATAAAGGAATAGAGGATAATTGCTATTTAGAAGAGGAGCAGATGGTGCCTCCCTGAGTTAATGATATTTTAGCAGAGACCTAAATGTTTTGAGGGAGGAAGTCACAGGAGGGGAGAGAGATCTAGGCAGAAGAAACAGCAAGTGCAAAGAATGAGTGAATATTACTAAATGGTTGCCTAGCAGGGGTGGGAAACCTTTTTACTGCCAAGGGCCATTTGGATATTTATAAAATTATTCACGGGCCATACGAAATTATCAACTTAAAATTAGCCTGCTATAGTTGGTCAAACATTTAATTAACTCACTCCTAATGCCTTGGCAGAGCCAGACCAAATGATTTTGAGGGCCTTACATAAACAGCCTTCGGGCCGGACATTCCCCAACTCTGCATTAGATCCTTAGCATTCTCAAGGGATCATATCAAGACCTTGGTAAACCAGTTTTTGTGACTATCCCTTATCATCTTAATGCCTTGGAGGCCCCACAAGATGGTGGGTCATAAATGGTCATAATAGGAGCAACATTTAATTTTTTTAAAGCTTTCTTTTTCTTTACACCTTCCAGATGTGGACAAATTCTGCATCTAATCCCTACTATGTTCCAAATAACTAGAGTCTTCAGTGAAACAGATTACATTCTCCCGAAAGTGGCTGAGGGATCTTGAACTGACTGGTCAGATCTATTTTGTTTTGCTCCATTGCATAAAAACACATTGTATTGACTGCCAGTGACAGTTTTAATCAATAAAGATTATGGCCAAAACCGGTTTGGCTCAGTGGATAGAGCGTCGGCCTGCAGACTCAAGGGTCCCAGGTTCGATTCCGGTCAAGGGCATGTACCTGGGTTGCGGGCACATCCCCAGTGGGAGATGTGCAAGAGGCAGCTGATCGATGTTTCTCTCTCATCGATGTTTCTAACTCTCTATCTCTCTCCCTTCCTCTCTGTAAAAAATCAATAAAATATATTTTAAAAAAATAAAATAAAGATTATGAAGAGTGACAGAGTGACAACCTTGACACATCAGAGCTCCTTTTAAACTAATTGCTTTAGCTTTTAATACTTGAGCTCAAAAAGTTTATCATCTCCTAAAAAAGACCTACTAGTATGCATACAATGTCACCATTCTCTTCAATTCTTTCTTCCACTTCCTTTTCAATGTTTCTTTTATTCTCGTCTCCACTGATCCTGATGCCAGGACCACTACCTGTATTTGGGGAAAATATGCTATTTTTTCTATTGCTAAAATATTTCTTTTGGTCAAAACACCTCCTACTGATATGAATTATCTAGGGCTCTGCCTTGGTTACTTGCAATTATGGCTGAACAGAATCCTGGGCAATTGTTCTGGATTCAATTATCACACACATGAATGTAGCACACTTGGTTCAGTTAGGTGTAATACCCAAAGCATTTGTATTGAAGATTTATGGTTCTATAAGGGAAATGTGGCTGTAGTAATTAATTTGGATGACCTCCCATAAAATTTTATTTTTAAAGAACTAACAACTAGAATAATACACATGAATTTTTAATTGTGAAATCTATCTTACCTTTAGCAGTAAAGAACCAAGCATTTATCATGCTTTTATGATGCTCTGTTATTCCATCAAATAGCAGTTTATAAGGATAAATTCTTCTTGAATGAGTTCAAACACTAATTTGTAAATGGTTTTTCCAGAATTTGTTCTGTTATTCCAATGGGAATGTGGTTCTCTAATAGAATACAATCATGTATATAGGTGGGCAATTGATAGTTAAATTAAGCTGCATTGTTTTGGACTCAATTTAAATTTATCTATGTCTTTCATTGTATACAGGGCAAATTTCCACTATTTCTAATAGTTGTGAAATCTAAATATACTGTTGATCTTAAAAACTAAAATTATGAAACTGATGAACAAAAACAGATCCAGAGACAGAGAAGCATCGATCAGACCGTCAAACCTCAGAGGGAAGGTAGGAAAGGGTGGGGGTAAGGGGGTGAGATCAACCAAAGGACTTGTATGCATGCATATAAGCCTAACCAATGGACAGCCTTCGGGCCGGACATTCCCCAACTCTGCATTAGATCCTTAGCATTCTCAAGGGATCATATCAAGACCTTGGTAAACCAGTTTTTGTGACTATCTCTTATCATCTTAATGCCTTGGAGGCCCCACAAGATGGTGGGTCATAAATGGTCATAATAGGAGCAACATTTAATTTTTTTAAAGCTTTCTTTTTCTTTACACCTTCCAGATGTGGACAAATTCTGCATCTAATCCCTACTATGTTCCAAATAACTAGAGTCTTCAGTGAAACAGACTACATTCTCCCGAAAGTGGCTGAGGGATCTTGAACTGACTGGTCAGATCTATTTTGTTTTGCTCCATTGCATAAAAACACATTGTATTGACTGCCAGTGACAGTTTTAATCAATAAAGATTATGGCCAAAACCGGTTTGGCTCAGTGGATAGAGCGTCGGCCTGCGGACACCAGGGGGTTGAGGGCATGAGTGCGAGGGAGGGTTGGGGGGCAATAGGGGGATAAGGACACATGTAATATCTTAATCAATAAAGAAAGAAAAAAAACTAAAATTATGATGAGTCAGTCTCCATGTAGATTTGACATTATTTTATTTTGTTATAATGTAGGCCCTCAGAGTGTTTGTGATACTGAGTGCTAAAAGTTTTATTTAGCATTAATGGCTAGAATGTCATCTAACTATAATTGATGAAATGACTTGCATATAATAGGGATAATGAAGATAAAGGATTTCTCTGCTCCCTACAGGTCCCAAAATATATTCTAAATCTACTTACTTTAATGTTGATGCCTGGTTCCTAGAATTATCTCCATTTTGATACAAATTCCTTTTTGCTCTTATCTCCATGTTTCTAAGGCACTCTATCCATCTCTAGTAAAGTGCCTGAGATACTCCATAGTTGTTTTTTTAAAATATATTTTATTGATTTTTTCACAGACAGGAAGGGAGAGGGATAGAGAGTTAGAAACATTGATGAGAGAGAAACATCAATCAGCTGCCTCCTGCAAACCCCCTACTGGGGATGTGCCTGCAACCAAGGTACATGCCCTTGACCAGAATCGAACCTGGGACCCTTGAGTCTGCAGGCCGACGCTCTATCCACTGAGCCACACCGGTTACGGCCATAGTTTTTATCTATTATAAATTCTCCTTATGCATTTAACTTTGAGATCAGGTTCTGTGTTCTACTCAACATCATATCCCTTTGCCTGTTCAGTGCTTAGTAGCAATTAAGAACTCAGTACATGTTGTTGGAATGCCTAAACAAACAAAAGGATACATAAGGATAGGATATATGTCACCACAATCTTTCCTTTCATTATAATATACTTTCAAGGGATGATATTTCCTGATAATTACAATATTGAGTACCCTGGAAAACCTGAGGAACTCAGTCCCTGCAAATGAAAGACATCTAGATAAACAAATTAAAAAATCTATACTAATTTTCTCAGTCATAAATCATTTAAACTGACCTTGAGGACATGCCTACTGATATGATTAGAATTGCTATTTCATGCTAATTTATTATTGATCCACGTAATTATGAACAACACCAACAAAAAAAGCAGAATATATCAAGTTGTGATACCTCTGAAAATGAAATAAAGTATGATATTTTCTTTTCTTACTCCTGAGATTTTAAAACTAGAAATTACATCCCTCTGAAGGACTGTTGATTTATACAAAATAGTGAACTCATTTTGGTAAATTAGCTTGATAAAATCCTAATTGGAAAAATGCCATTGTACCTTTTGTTTAGAGAATTTCACCTGAAATTAAAAATTATATGTATAATATCGATGGGAGAAGCACTGACCATTTTTAAAAACTATTTAGAACAATTTAAATACTATTCTTCCTGCCAAATATAAAATTACAACCTTGCAGTGAAAGAACCAGATGGGCAAAGTCCTTTAAAATTAGTCTGTAGATCAATGCTCTGGTCTGGTACTATAAGACAACGTTCAAGCCATTTAACTATTCACTGGTCAATACTCAAATATTATTTCACTATTGTGAATAAATTCTAATAGTTCATTTACTTTGGAAATAAAATTACCCATAGCAACCCTGCCTTATTTAAGAAAAATATCAGAGAGTTAAAATTGGCCAGTAATTAGGTTTAGGAATTCTGGATTAGCACAAACATGATTCATAATTTTTGAACTAGAACTTTTGAACTAGAACTACCTCTTGCCTTATTAATACAAGAATTATACAGTAGCTAGATACAAATGTCTAGACTATATTACAAATTTGATAATAATATGAGTTATAGTAAGCTTACTTTTAAATGAAAATATTCCTAAATATGGTTGAAAAGCAGAATTACAGCATAACAATATTATCTCATAAACAACAGACAATCTTTGCTATTCCCCAGCAGTCCTGTAAGAAAATTGCAGGTGTAAGCTATACTTTTCCCCAGGTATGATGCCAGGTAAGGAAGAAACCACATCTGTTCATTTTACTTCTTCTTTTTTTTCCTTTTGCAATGGACTATATCAACATTTCCAACCTTTGTTTTATAAAACTATACATCTTTCAAAATGTCAACATTTGAATGTTTGTGTGTGTGTGTGTGTGCGCGTGCGAGAGAGAGAGAGAGAGAGAGAGAGAGAGAGAGAGAGAGAGAGAATGTGAAGGGAATGATCTTTAGTCAAGTAACTTTGTGTTTCTCTGGGTTAAAAAAAGTTAAATAAGGTTCTCCCTAACCAATAAATTGAAAACTTTTCAATGCTTTTGAATATATTTAATTATACTATTATTGTTAATATTCATGATTTCAAATATCTAAAGTCTCAAGAGATGCTAAAATTACAAAAATAAACACATTTTGGAATGCTAGAATAAACAGTAAGCTCCTTTGAAGGTAGGAACAATTTCTAATTCACTCCTGCATTCCTATGGCCTATCACAGTGCATAAATTCATTCTGATTTGTATATCCATCCTAATATATAAAAACCCTGGGTTGTAATGACCAGTAACAACCGAGGCTCGACCAACCCAAAATCAGTCCTGCAGTCAGCGCTGGATTGCCCCAGCACTGACTGCTGAGGGGGCTGTGAATCAGGGCCAGAGAGAGGCCTGAAGAGAGAAGCAGGGACTGATCTGTTGCCTCTGTGGCAGCTTTTCATCAGCACTTGCCTCTCTCTTTCTCTCCCAGGCTGGCCAGCAGCCATGCCTCCATTTTTCTCCAAGCCTCTATAGGCCTACAATCTATATAATAAAGAGCCAGGGTCCTAACGACTGATTAGGACAGAAGGCTCAACCAGACTGGAAGTCAAGACTGTGTTGCCACGGTGACCCAGCAATGACTGCCTAGAGGGCTGTGGATCAGGTCCGGAGAGAGGCCTGCAGAGAGAAAGGCAGGGTCTGATACATAGCCTCTATGACAGCCATTGATCAGAACTTGCCTCTCTTTCTCTCCTGGCCTGGCCAACAGCCTTGCCTCCTTTTCTCTCCAGGCCTCCACCAGGCCTGCTGATCAGCCCTGCCTTTCTGATCAGGCCCCATTGATAGGCCTAGAGACCTGACTGGAATAGAAACTGACCAATCAAAACCAAATCTGGGTGAAGTGTGAGGAGCTAATGGCTGTCTAGGAGGTGGAGCTTTTAATGCTGACTGGCATAGAAACTGACCAATCAGAACAAAATCTGGGTCAACTGTGAGGAGACAATGGCTGCTAGGAGGCAGAGCTTTCGACACTGACTGGCATAGACCAACCAATCAGAACCAAATTGGCCAGCAGAGGAGGGCAGTTGGGGGCAAGATCAGGCCTGCAGGGGAGGCAAGATCAGGCTGGCAGGGGAGGGCCATTGGCGGTGAGATCAGGCCGGCAGGATAGGGCAGTTGGGGGCAAGATCAGGCAGGCAGGGGAGGGAAGCTGGGGGCAAGATCAGGCCAGCAGGGGAGGGCAGTTGGGGGCAACCAGGCTGGCAGGGGAGGGCAGTTGGAAGCGAGATCAGGCAGGCAGAGGCAGTTGGGGGTGAGATCAGGCCAGCAGGGGAGAGCAGTTGGTGTGAGATCAGGCTGGCAGGGGAGGGCAGTTAGGGGTGATCAGATAGGCAGGCAGAGGGGTTAGGGGCAATCAGGCAGGCAGGCAGAGGCAGTTAGGGGAGATCAGGCAGGCAGGCAGGTGAGCAGCTAGGAGCCAGTGGTCCCAGATTACGAGAGGGATGTCCGACTGCTGGTTTAAGCTCCATCCCAGCAGTCAGACATCCTCTAAGGGGTCCCTGATTGGAGAGGGTGCAGGCTGGGCTGAGGGAACCCCCACTCCATGCACAAATTTCGTGTACTGGGCCACTAGTAAGTACATAAATGAAGTTTAAAGTATACTAGTGACCCAGTGCATGGATTTGTGCACATTGAAAGGAAATTAATTAGAAGGTGGCTGGAGGGGTGGGACTGGGCAAGATGGGCTGGACATGCCCTGGAGCCAACCTCTCATGCAGGTGGGGTCCCTTGGCCTGGCCTGTGGGGATCTGGCCGAAACTGGCTCTCTGATATACCCCAAGGGGGTCCCAGAGTGCGATAGGACACTCTGAAAAGTTGCTGTCATACAGAGTGTCGAATGCAAACCAGATTCGGGGCAATAGTGCCCCAGCAACAACATAACCCATGGCCGAAGGTGGAATTGCACAGCCCCGTGAGGAATCGGGCTCCCTCCTCTCTGGTTTTGGGGTGAATCATCTGAGAACTGCCGCTGCCACGTCACTGCAGCTCGGTAGCTCCTGTGTTGAGCGTCTGCACCCTGGTGGTCAGTGCATGTCATAGCGACTGGCTGGATGGTCAGACACAGCATATTAGCCTTTTAAATATATAGATATGAATAGTTCTGTACCTCTGTATATCCAATGGCTACAGCCAAATTGAAAGAGTACTTTTATAAAATTACTCCAGCCCAGCTGGTGTGGCTAAGTGGCTGAGCATAAACCTCTGAACCAGGAGGTCACAGTTCAATTCCTGGTCGGGGCACATGCCTGGGCTGCAGGCTAGATCTCCAGTGGGGAGTGTGCAGGAGGTGGCCACTCAATGAGTCTCTCTCATCATTGATGTTTCTATTTCTCCTTTCTTCTCTGAAATCAATAAAAAAATATTGTTTAAAAAATTATCCTCAAAAGAAAAAATTAACTGTGTAAATGCCAAACATAAGCCCATAAATGAAAACTGGGCTATTCAAATAGAATAGTAACACATTTGAATTTTTTTCTTCTAAATGCCTATTTTTATTGCTAATCTACATATCTTACCTAATAATAGACAAACATGTAAATTGACCATCCCTCTGCTATGCTCACCAGCCAATCAGGAGAGTATGCAAATTACCCCAACAAAGATGGTGGTTAATTTGCATATGGAGGCGCAAAGCGGCGGAGCAAAGACTGAAGGCTCTGGCCGGAGCAATGTAGGCCTGGTTCCCGGGTGCCGGAAGAAAACTGGTGCCGGCAGCCAGGGGAAGGGAAGGCCTATTGCACGAATCTCTTCGTGCAATAGGCCTCTAGTATATATATAAAGAGCCCAGGTCCCTAACGTCCAAAACGACTGAACAGACGACCGATCGCCTCCCTCAGCCCATAGGGGACGGGCAAGCTGCAGCAGGTGGCAAGCAGTGAGCAGCTCGTGTTGGGCAATCCCCTACCTTCCCCCTGCTGGCGGCACAGTGGAGCCCATGCCAGGCGGAGGCAGGAAAGGTGCATCCGGCACCCTGCCAGGTTCTCAGACCCCCGCACCAGCATCAAGGCCACAGATGCCAGTGCTTTGTTATCTGCCACAACTCTGTAGCCCCAGCGCTGCCCAGGCAGAAGTTTTGCGTGCCTCACCTATCTGGCCCGGGGCCAGTTTCTTTGTCTACTCTTGCCAACTGCTGCCCACCCACTGCTCAAACACCCAAGCCAGGGATTCACTGCGGGGCAGGCCCAGATGCTCCTTCCCATCCCCAAGGGTCCGGTAGCCTTGGCAGCGCCTGAGCCCTGGGAGGGTAGGTCTGGGCTAGGGATCCACAGCCCCTCCCTCACAACGTCCCACCCAGAAGTGGGGGAGGAGGCAGCATCCCTCCTTTCCAGGCTCAGTCCCAGATCAGAGGCTGGGGCGCATCTCCACCCCCAACACCCTCCGAAACCCTGGGAAGAAGTGCCTGCCCACCCAGCCAGGATTGGCGCCTCAGGCTCCCCACCCTCATGAGCCCGCACCTGGCTTCGCCAGTGGCTGCCACTCCCCTCAGCCATCAGCTCACCAGCACGTGAGGAGAGGAGAGGAGAGGAGAGGAGGAGGGAAGCTGTCGGTGGGACTCTGTAAGATTCAGCCAGCCTGCCTGAAAGGTCTCCCTATGTGCCTCCCTACTCCTCTTCTGCGAAGGGGCCCTGCCCTTGACTCATGTTCGTCAGGGTTGCCGCCATCTTAGAAAGGTCTATGCCCAGCTGACTGCCAAGGCCTCAGGCGGTAGATGTCCCACAGATGCTATGACAAAGAGGTTATGGAGGGTCAAGAGACTGCCTCTGGTTGAAGCAGGTGCTGTGGGAGCAAAGGGACCAAAAAAATGGTTATGTCCAACAGCCATCTAACTTCACATGTGGTGTGTGAATTAGTCATTGTTAGTACTGGTGTGCCCCATTTTAAGCAGATCCCTCAAATAGACTTACCATGTTGATAATTCACTTTACTATAGAAAGAATGCACAAAGATTCTTGAAATAAGCAAAATATTTTGTACCTCATAGTACAAAATGTTTAAACATCATTAAAAATAATCTCTATGAGCAAAGGGGATTGATATTAGCAAAATCTAATATACTCAATTCAAAATGTCATTCAGAAATGCATCTACGATGTAAAATCAAGGTATGGGATCTAGGGTTTGGCACTTTGCTCTACCAGCTCATCCCCTCAGCCTTATGCTTTGCACAAAAGTTTCAATAAAGAGATGGAGCAGAAGGAAAAGTAATGCCTTATGGCACTGAAATTTATCAGTTTCTTCAACAAATATTTATAAAAATTGTATTAACTTTGTGCCTGTATTATGGAAACACAATACAGCTCTGTCCCTATCTTCAAAGAGCTTAAATTCTCTGTGAGTTCCTGGTAAGGTAAACCCATAAACAGCCAAAGAAGGAGCAGGTTCCAATACAATTCTTATTATAAAAATTACTAAGTAAAAAACTGTCCTCACTCTCCCTCTAGAACAAGAATTAAAAGGAGCAAATAAATATAATGAATGAATCTGAACTCCTATGGGGACCCCAACCCTCAGACGCTAACACAGGTTTTGTGAGGCCTAAAGTTTACTGAACCTGAAGGACTAATTTTAGGGGGGAGATTTTTTTAATAAGGTTCAAAAATGACTTTATTTAGAATAAGAAAATAAGTTACAAATAATTGTAGGCCTGGGGAATCTATCCCTTTCTTTTTTAAATCATTTCAGACAGGTTATCCAAAATGCTGCCGGTTGCAACTTGCTTGCTCTCTCCCCCTGAACAGATCCAGCCCTCACAGGGGCTCTGAAGCTTCCTTAGCTTTACCATAAAAATAAAAAAAAAATTTTTCAACAACACTCCTTTCTGGACAAAATTCTTTCTTTTTAAATTGTTAAATTTTATCAAAGTAGTAAATACATTGTTCATAATGTATCTTTTTTCCCCCTAATAGGTATGTAGTGTAGTGGTATATCATTGTTGGTTTTATTCTATTGTTGACACTGTTATAGATTTTTCCCATTCCTCCCCCTTTACCCTCCTCCATCCAGCCCCCCCACCTCTGGCCAGCACCACACTTTTGTCTATGTCCATTCCCCTCCCCTCTGACCTCTGTCAGTCCCTCCCATCCTATATAATAAAAGGCTAATATGCAAATCGACCAAACGGTGGAACAACCAGTCGCTATGACACATATTGATCACCAGGGGGCAGACACTCAATGCAGGAGCTGGCCCCTGGTGGTCAGTACGCTCTCACAGGGGGAGTGCCGCTCAGCCAGAAGCTCTGTGCTGGGCTCACAGCTGGCAAGTACAGCAGTGGGCATGGGAGCCTCTCCCACCTCTGTAGCAGAGCTAAGGATGTCTGACTGCTGACTTAGGCTTGCATCCCCCAAAGGCTCCCGGATAGCGAGAGGGCACAGGCCAGGCTGAGGGACCTCAGCCATATGCACACTGGGGGCAAGCAGGCCAGCAGGGTAGGGCTGTTAGGGGCGACCAGGCAGGCAGGCAGAGACAGTTAGGGGCAATCAGGCAGGTAGGGGAGCAGTTAGGGGCATTAGGCAGGCAGGCAGGGGAGTGGTTAGGAGCCAGTGGTCCTGGATTGCAAGAGAGATGTCCAACTGCTGGTTTAGGCCCGATCCCACATGGTCCCAGATTGGAGAGGGTGCAGGCTGGGCTGAGGGACCACCCCACGTGCACCAGGCCTCTAGTATTTTATAACCAAGATTGATTTTGCAGCTAAATGTCTAAAATTCATTTTGAGAACATGGGTGCCAATGTTTACTGTAAAAAAGAGAACCCTGTTTTTTTGTTTTTGTTTTTTTAATGACACTGATCTGATTGAAAAATGGATGCAAACCAAGAAGTATGTTACTGACAACCTAGGCAGCTTTCTGAGCTAAATCTCATCAAGGGAGCAGAATGTCACTCAATACTCCATTAAAGAAACAAAAATGGAGCAACTGTAAGATGAGCTTTTAGTTAATTAATTATAACATGTCACCAGTCATGTTGGCAAAATAGGAGATGTGAATATGGATTTCACACATTCATATGTCAGCAACGGAGTTCTTAAGCATGCAAAGCCAGAGACCAAGTCCCTGGAATCATCACACCACACTGAATTATGGGTACGCTGTGTAGCATTTCAGAACATAAGCCCTAGAGTGAGGCAGATGTTTCAGACAGGCTCTGATGCACACACACAACCTGATGCTGTGTGAAGTTGAAACATTTAATTAACTTTCTCAGTTTCCTCAATTTAGAAAATGAGGATGAAACTACTAACTACATAGAATCAATATAAGAAATAAATATGAAAATACACGTAAAATGCTTTGCGTAGGGCCTGGCTCACAATATGGATGAATCAAATGGTAGTAGATTCATTACTTCCACTATGACTATTAACTACCAGGCTGTCTTTTTTCCAACTTTTAATTCTAGCACATGCCATCACTCTACTTAGTTTACATGGTAGCCTAAGTTGCATTATTTTTTCATTATCCTCTGTGACCCTAAACATCTCTACCATTTTGGCCAAACTAAAGATATCTCTCAGTACAGTCTTCTCACCTCTGGGCTTTTTTCTGCAATGTTTTATTCTGGGATACCCTTTTCCCCAGCTCACTAATGAAACCCCTTGGGTGAGAGATTTTCATGTCTTTGCTTTCTGTGCTTAGAAACCCAGTTAAGTTTTGTTTAAATATGCTGTCTTATTTTTATGTCATTTATTTATTATTTATATACCACTCTCTTCCAGAAAAGATTAGAAGGGGCTAAGTAATGTTGCAGTAAGTGGGATTTTAGAAATTTAATTTCTGTATTACAAAAGGAGCTTCTTAGATGGTGGAGAGAGATATGAACAGGGGAGCAATTCAAAATAAATGAGGAACCATAGAGTTTCTCCTATTAAAATACAATGGTAGAAGGATGAAGCTTGGCTAATGTTAGAATCATAAAATTAGAGACCAACAAAAGGCTTTAATCAGCAGCATTTAACAAAGCCTCATTAAACAGTGAGGAAACTAAAGTCCCAAAATGTAAGGGATCACAGTCACATAGCTAGTTAGTGGCATCATATTTTTCTTTTAAATAGTAATAATTAAGCAAAAATAAATTTATTGTATGCTCTCGGTTATTCATGATTACAGTAAAGAAGGCTGACTTTTCGTATGATTAGCTGCTATCTCCAGTCAGCATATCTTATTTGAGACCAAACATCTAGAAAGAAAACATTTCTTGAATGCTGGATTCATACACCTAAAGCTATGAGTAGTTCTGAAGTCCGAACCCCACCACAAGACAGGGCTGGGAACAAAAAAAAGAAAACAACAACAACAAAAAACCCCCACAGTTTTTAGGACTCTACTTCCTTCAGAAGAATTCATATATTAATGAAATTGTCACAAAAGAGGTTTTGCCCCTCCTTTATTTTTACAGTTTGTCCCTAGTACACATTTATCATTGCCCTTTTATTAGCATTTATTTACTCCTAATCAGCAGATGAAATAGAAGATTGCAATTGACATTTTGACAAAGAATTATAGAATTTTAGAAACAAAAGGATTGATACCAGTATTCTAATATGTCCTATTCTACACATTCCGCTTTATATTAATTGAGAGATATCTTAGATGTGAACTCCTGAATAAAAAGAATCCTTTCTTTCACTCATTCACGCAATAAATATTTATTTAGCAACTATTGTGGACCAATCTTGAACATGAACCAGGCCAATGTGAGGTCCCTGAAACAAACAAACATTACATAACTATATATCTGTTTATCCATAGCTATCTATTGAGATATATACACACATATCTATCTATATATACACATATCTATCTATCTGTATATCTATATTAGATATAGATATACAGTAAGCTTTGCATGTAGCAGAAGTTTATATATTTGAGGAATGAGTAAATGATATGATAGGTGTGATCACAGAAAGAATCTTGATTATTAAACCCTGCTTCCAAATTTGACTTATAGAAAACTCATCACCTTCCTGCAGTTTGATATATTAAATAATTGGTTAACCTTTATGACACTGATGTTGGTGATGCTTAATTTTATTGTTCATCCTTAAAAAACAAAATGACTGCTTCTACATATGACTATTGAATCCCTGTAACAAATGAATTCAAGGAAAGGGAGCCTTCTTAACTTTAAAGTAGTATAGAGCTGATTCAAAAATGTGCTTCAAAGTAGGCCTTTTTAGATTTAATCAGTTAGATAAAACTTTAGAATTAGCAAGACTGGCCTCATCTCTATATACATTTTCTGAATTTTCCAAAGTTTCGAATGTTGGGGTTGGAGTAGGATATTTTCAAAACAGTTAAGTTTATTTTTATTGTTTACACTATTACAGATGTCCCTATCCCCCCCCCCTTTGCCCACCTACACCCAGCCCCCACTCCCCTCTTCCCTCTGACCATCACCACACTGCTGCCTGTGTCCATAGGCTATGCCTATATGTTCTTTGGCTAATCTCTTCACCTTCTTTCATCCTGTCCCCACTTCCCTCTCCCCTCTGTCAGCTGTTAGTAAAGTACTTTATTATTACATATTTTAATAAGTAAATTCGAATCTGGGAGGCTAAGTGCAATATTGTTTTGTCATGTATTGAGCCTGATTCTCTAGTGTAAGGCTACATTCTTCTCTCAAATATATATGCTTAATTTCTCCTGAAAATATGAGTTTTTCTCAGGTGATTACTGAATGTGAAACACTGATTACTTCCTACTTGAATATGCAGTTCTTGCTTTGGTTCACAAGATGCTGAATATAACCATATCTCATGGGTTGCATTCCTTTCTGTAAGCTTACCATTTTATAGAGAATATTAGTTAAACTTCTAGTTAATTTACATTTTCTACTTTGAGTCTCCATTTTACCATAACATGGAGCTCAGGATTAGTCCATAGGAAAAGTAAAGTTCTCTAGGATTCCCCGTACTGCCAAAATTGCTGCTATTCTCAGATAGGCTTTACCAGTGCTCTTTGGAGCTTTTGTTAAATAAGAGGATGAATTTGACAAACAAGGACAGTTGTGCATGACTTTATTAGCTCTAAGACTGCACTTTAATTTCTTCCCTAGTTCTGCAGCCTTTTCTTTAGTGCTTCAACTGGACTGCAACAGTACTTCAGGTGTCCCTTTCAGAGCCCTGGCTAATACACCCTTGACAACTCTTTATTTGCTTAAGATTTTAGGGAGAGGTTCAGAGATACAGAATGACTTATTTGGCACTACTCAGCAGGGACAGAAGATGCTATTTTTTCCCACTTGTTTGATTAAATTAGCATGAAGCACATTTTTCTGTAATGAGTCTCAGCATCTTTGCTATCAGCAATGTTGGCTCTTGGTTGTTGAGAATGGCAAAGAAAGAATTCAGAGCCAAGGACTCTAGCACAAGAGGAAGTTTATTTAACATGGAAAATGAAAATAAATTTGGAGAGAAGATTTGAGCAGGCTGCTCAGAGAGCTGCCTAGGCCTCTCAGAAAGAATGTCACAGAGGCAGGAGAAGTGAGCCATATGGGCTATATGGACTCAGGAAAGAAGTTACAGAGGCAAAACAAGGGCCCTTGGAGGAAGGTGAAGGTGGATAGCCCAGGATGAGCTGCCCCTGCCCACTAATCCTCTGGTTGCAAGTCCATGGGCACCCTTAGAGCTTAGGAGAAAGAAAGCAAAGATATATGCTTGATGAAAGAAGGCATGGGTGTGCTCTAGAGAGAGTATGTGTGTGCTGGGTTTTTGTCTTAAGGGTTTTTATCTGTTTTCTAAAGGCAGGAATTTTATGGGAGTTTTCAGGGGAGGATGGATCTCAATAGATTTCATCAGCTTTCCAGATAGGTCCTTTAATATGCTGATGCATCAACCTGAGCATATAGTTCAAAGAAGAGGGACTGGGGACTGAGGCAGTTTTGCCCCAGCATGGTCTGGAATGAATAAGACCTTGTCATTTATTATCAGACTAGAGGCCGGGCACATGAAATTCGTGCGTGGGTACAGTCCCTAGGCTTGGCCTGTGATCAGGGCTATCTTCCCTAGCTGCTGGCAGCTGGCCCCGCCCCCCACTGCCACCCACCCCTGGTTCCCATTCACCATTGGATGATTGGAGCCTGTCAGCCTAGGGGAGGAAACAAGAGTTCGGCCATACCACCCCTCACCAGTCCCATCTTTGCCCCCATTGTGGGTCGCCCTCTGTGTGGGGGGCAAGCGGCGGGACAGGGGCCTTGCCTGGCACCGCACATGTCCCCTGTTACCCATCCCCAGATCCCGTTTGCCATCAGGTGATAGGAGCCTGCCGGCCAGGGGAAGAGACCAAGGGGTGGTCAGAGTGCCTCATAGTGACTGGTTGAGCGGTTGTTCTGGTCGTTCCTCCATTAGGTTCAATTTGCATATTATGCTTTTATTATATAGGATTGTAAGTTGCTCAGCTAGTTTGTTCAGCTATCTGTCACAGTTTCCCCCTTCCAGTTGACATGGAATTTCCCTAGCTTCTTACTTCTGCCTCGTCTTCAGCTAAGTTAACATCTGGCAGAAACTGTGGCCTTGATACAGTATCTGAGTTAAATAAGGTACTGATGTGCCTATCATTAAAGCATTTATTCAGCAAAACTACTTAAATCCACAACTCCTAACACTCTTTTACATTTATCACTCTGCTCTAGACACATCAAGTGTGTTTTTATTCCAAGGCATTTCCACTAGCTGCTCCCTTTCCCTGAAATGACATTTATCTAGTCTTCCCATGACTTGCTTCCTAATTTTGCTCAGGTCTCTGAGGAGGTCAGCTTATCAGATAGGCCTCTGAAAATCCTGTCTGAAATGACCTTCAATCTCCATAACATTCTCTCTCCATACTCTGCTCTCATTTATTTCATAGACCTTATCTGGTATTTGAAAATTTGCTACATACTCATGATTATTACTATTTGTAGCTCTACTAAACTATAAGTTTCATGTGGGCCTGAATATTGCATAAATTATTTTCACTGTTCCTCTCGTCCTTTACCTCAGTGTCTGGCACATGGTAAGCAGTCAACAAATACTTTTTAATAAATAGTCAAATTAGTAATTAAAAGCGTGCAGTGTTTGTTATTGTTCCCAGTTTTAAGGAATCAGTAATAAACAATAATATAAAATCCTTCTTTTTATGGAACCTACATTCATGGAGGATTGTTGCTAATGTTCTGATCAGAAATCATGAGAAACATTACTAGATTTGCAATGATGGGGGTGACAAAGAAGGACTAGATTACAAAGTTGTTTAATAGGCAGAATAAATAATTTGCTAGTTTTCAACATTATGGTGACAGTCACCAGAGTCTGGACAAAGTTTCAATTAAGTTGAAGATATTCTAACCTTTCTCATCTATTTCATTGTCTCCTTTTCCTCCAAACACACAGTGATGTCTTTCTTCTCTTAGCTGAATGTATCCTCACTGTGCATCTATATCTACTTTCCTTATAACTGCCTTATATTCCAATTGCCATTTCCTTGCCCTGTTTGAAATCTCTAATTTCTGGGACCCTCAGGATTTAGGGAGTCAGTCATATTAACATAAGTCTTATCTACATTTGGGATGTCTTATGTTTTATGCAACAAACAGATTTTTGCACTACTATGTGCTAAGCAATAAGAATATATAATTAAACTAGTGGCCCAGTGCACAAAATTCGTGCACATTAAAAGGGAATTAATTAAAATATTTTAATATCGCTATTTGCTCTTTCTCTATAATAGAAGAATTGATTTGTCTCCATCTGACACTGGCCTCCCATTTGAAGTCAAGTCCTGGATGTGGGTATCCGGCTCCCTCCTCCCTCTTGTCAGAGTCTGGGCCAGTGCCCCAAGGGACACAGTGTCAAGTCCTGCCAGCACCATGAGACCCAGAGTCAAGTCTCCACCCACCCGTGCGCACCTCGAAATCACGCAAGACCCATACCTGCTGGCACCTGAGGGGATGCAGTGTCAAGCCCCGCCAGCACCCATGAGGACACAGCGTCGAGCCCCCACCAGCATCGCACAGGACTCCCCCAAGTCCTGGAGTTCCACTTTGTGAGGCCAGCGCTGCGCGGGACTCCCCTGAGTCCCACCCCATGGCCCGTGCCACAGGACTCCCCCGATTCACCTCCTGGTCAAGTTCCCGCTGGCACCCACGGGATGCAGCATCAAGTCCTCACAGGTGCCTGCAGGGATGCTGTGTCAAGTCCCCGCCCACCTGCGCACGCCTCACCATGCACATAGCCTTGCCCACTCGCGTGTGCCTGCCATGCATGCAGCCTCCTGGTGATCTGTCGTTACGGCGTGAGGGCGTCACAACCACAGGCTTTTTATAATATAGGATAAGATATACAAGATATGTACCTTTAAGAAGCTCCCCATCAAAGTCCAATCATCTTCCCAACATAGACTGCAGACGAGTTCTGTGTTTTCCTTTTATAAAGTCCACACCTTTATAAAAGCTCAAACTGCTCATTAGATTTTTCTTTCTTATTTAAAGAATGTCTCCTGATTGAGATACCCAGAGTACAATAATATTTAATCTTCTCCCAACTTAGTATACCAATTTCACTTACATCTAAGATGCCCTCATTCAGTGGTCTCCACCCTGTGTATAGTTCCATCATCACTACACTCACACCAAATTAGGCACAGGAATTAGCATCAGAAAAAATAATTTAAACAACACTAATTAACTACATCACCATCATTAGAGTGGTTCTCCCCCAAGGCTTAGCTTTATAGCCCTCCTCCCATTTATTATTAAAGGATTGCAATGTAATGCACACATTGATATTCCAAAGTAACTCTCTCATTTATTTTTAGTTCAGGCTTCAGTGAACACCTAGATTGTTTTTTCCCCTACTGTTGAGTAATATGTGCAGTTTTTAAAAGCTTAGGATACAGTGACTCATTGCTGTCTTATTTCTGAAAAAAAAAAAATAGGCAATGCCCACAAGCAATAAATATATTGCCTACGTATAATTTTACCTTAGAAAAGGTGAAGTTATGGTTCATACAAGATATATAGAATGTTTTTGAGTATTTCATGACTCGGTGAACATAAATATGAATAACTAAGAACCGTTTGATGAAGACCTGGTAATTTTTAACAAATTGATAAAATAAAGACCACTGTAGTACTCAGATGGCAGGGATATAGGCAGTAGTTATATAATTGTCTGAATCCTAGAGATTATAATTTTAATATAATTTTAAACTTATTATTACAATAACTAATAAAAATGAAATTGAGTCTTTGAAAATCTGACCCTGAAGCATTAATTTTCTAGTCTCCTCTTGGTGTAAATTTCTGATTGCAAATGAGTTTTTCTTTTCTTTTTTTCTTTTTCTTTAAATTGAATTTATTCAGGTGACATTGGTTAATAAAATTATATAGGCTTCAGGTATATAATCTTATACTACATCATCTGTATATTGTATTGTGTTTACCACCACAAATCAAGTCAGAAAAAAATCTAACAAGAAAGGTGAAACAAAGACTTTCTTCAATAATAAATTAACCTTAGCTAAATATAACATTTTTGCTTTATAAACTTTTAAAGTTTTTAAATATTTGACTCTTTCATAGTAAAAACAAGCACATTGTACAGCTATACAAAAATGATTTCTTTATATTTTTATTCTATAAGCTTTTTTTCTTTTCTATTTTAATTATTACTTTTTACTTTTTTTGTTAAAAACTAAGACACAAACACATTAGCCTAGGCCCATGGTCGGCAAACTGCGGATCGCAAGCCACATGCGGCTCTTTGGCCCCTTGAGTATGGCTCTTCCTAAGCCTTAGGAGTACGCTAATTAAGTTAATAACAATGTATCTACCTATATAGTTTAAGTTTAAGAAATTTGACTCTCAAAAGAAATTTCAATTGTTGCCCTAACCAGTTTGGCTCAATGGATAGAGTGTCGGCCTGCAGACTCAAGGGTCCCAGGTTCCATTCCGGTCAAGGGCATGTACCTTGGTTGCGGGCACATACCCAGTAGGGAGTGTGCAGGAGGCAGCTGATCAATGCTTCTCTCTCATTGATGTTTCTAACTCTCTATCCCTCTCCCTTCCTCTCTGTAAAAAATCAATAAAATATATATTTTTTTAAAAAAATTTCAATTGTTGTACTGTTGATATTTGGCTCTATTGACTAATGAGTTTTCCGACCACTGGCCTAGGCCCACACAGGGTCAGGATTATCAACATCACTCTCTTCTACCTTCACATCTTACCCCACTCAAAGACCTTCAGTGGTCAAAACACATATGGAACTACCATCTCTACTGAAAACAATGCCTTATGGAACACACTTCCTGAAAGACCTGCCTAAGGCTCTTCTGAGGAGGTGTAACTCTTTTCAGAAATATGTCCAAGGTTGTTTGCTTGATATGTTTCTCTTTTTTTTTTATCATAGATGTGCTTGTAAGTAGATAACACACCATAAACATTCCATTCTATTAATTAAAACCTTTTGGTATTGGAATCCACATTTTCAAATTTTTTAAGGAGCTTGTTCAAGTCTACAAAAGCTTCTGCTAAATCTTTCACTGTGACATTTCTTGGGAGTTCTTTTTATTTCCTGTGGTTTTATTTTCTCTTGCCTCTTCTTCAGCTATGTTTTATTGCTCTAGTTCCAACAAACCTTAATTAGTCAATTCCTCTGAAACTATCTCTAGGAGCTCGTCAATGTCATCTTCATCCACAATCGGGGTAAAGTTGTTTTCCATCTCAACCACAGTCTTTTTTTTTAAATAATTTTTTAAATTCTTTATTGTTGAGAGTATTACATATGTCTCCTCTTCCCTCCATTGTCCTCTTCCAGCCTGCCCCCACCCCCCCAGCTCCGGCGTTCACCCCCTCCTATTGTCTGTGCCCATTGGTTTTGCTTATATGCATACAAGTTCTTTTGTTGGCCTCTTAACCACCCCCCCACCCTGCCCCCCATCCTCCCCTGCCTTCCCTCTGAGGTTTGAAGGTCTGTTCGATAATTCTAAGTCTCTGAATCTGTTTTTGTTCATTAGTTTAGGCCAGTGGTTGGCAAACTCATTAGTCAACAGAGCCAAATATCAACAGTACAACAATTCAAATTTCTTTTGAGAGCCAAATTTTTTAAACTTAAACTATATAGGTAGGTACATTGTTACTAACTTAATTAGGGTACTCCTAAGGCTTAGGAAGAGCCACACTCAAGGGGCCAAAGAACCGCATGTGGCTCGCGAGCCACAGTTTTCTGACCACTGGTTTAGGCTCTTCATTATATTCCACTTGATTATTTTTTCAACTTCTTCATTTTTGGCAAATGTTTTGAAGTCGTGTACAAAGCTTTTCAGTATCTTCTTCCACATGTTATTCTTACTCGTGTGTGTGTGTGTGTGTGTGTGTGTGTACGATCCAAAACACGCAAGATTGTTGATGTAGTCTTAGATGTTGTCATCCTTTCATAACTGCATCAGTGTCTTCTCAGTTTCCTCATTGGTGGCAGCAATAGCCTGCACAAAGGTCCTCCTCAGGTAGCAGGCCTTAACAGGCCATATAATGCTTTGATCCATTGGTTGGATCAAAAAGGTGGTATTTGGAGGGGAAAATACTACCCTGCTATTGGGGTAAAAAGCATCAACAGAAGCAAAATTTTGAAAGGTTTGTTATTCTCCAAATAGTACTTCGTCATTTTGCTGGCATAGCAATTCAGGAGGGCATCTTGGAAAAGCAGTTGGATCATCATGACTTCTTATTGTTCCTGTAAAGCACTGGCAGTGTGTGCTCATTGATATGCTTGAAGGCCCTAAGTTTCTCACTGGGAAACCCTCACAAAGAGTTTCAATTTGCAGCCTGCAACACTTTCCCCAACAAGACTATTACCCTGTCCTTAAAAGTCTTAAAAACTGGCATTGACTTGACATCCTTTTAGGCATCTGTTTCCAGAATAGGGGTTTCAACCATATTGAATATTTGCTCTGGCAAGTAATTTTCCTCCACAATCAATCAGCTATACAGAGTTTCTAAAAATTCTTTAGCTACCTTCACATCAGTACCCAGAGACTTACCACTTGCTTTCACATTAGATAGTGAATAACAATTCTTGAATTATCTAACACACCCAGAGCTAGCAATAAATTCAACACCATAGCTCAGTCCAGCTTTTCCTTTCAACATTGCAAACTTGCTTTTGTTCTGGCTGTGATTGTCATGGTGCTTCTGTGTCAAGTTTTCAATCCAGGTCATTAAAAGTTTCTCCATGTCTGATATAGGTCCTTCTCAAAGTTTTGTTAGTCTCATTGCCTCCAATGAAGCATATCTTTTATTATCTCCTGTAAATTTGTTCTTGTTCTTCAAGATCATAGCTATGGTGGAATGGGACATGGTTGACTGGCAAGCAATAATCATCAATGATTTTCCAACTACGTAGTCCTTAATCAATGTTAACTTCATTTCAGTGTCAATAACTCAATGTGGTCTCTTACTGGAAACATTAGCAGTGGATACTGTATGCTTAGGAGTCATGATGAACAAAATAACATGAGGTTACATCACGCACAAGCAAAAATGGTGCAATGAAGAAACCCACTAGATATAGTATGAGGCTGCTGCCAGGGTAACATGGCATACTATTTTACAGCAAGCTGTTTTTACTAGTAATAAGAGTATACTCTAAAATTGCCATAAAAGTATAGTCTACTAAATACATAAACTAGTCATGTATTATCAGTATCAATATTGGGTACTGGCATAATTATATGTGCTATACTTTTATATGACTGGCAGTACAGGTCTGTTTATACCAACATCACCACCACAAACACATGACTACTGCATTGCACTGCAATGTTATGATGGCTACAATATCACTGGGGAATAGGAAATTTTCAGCTCCGTTATAATCTTATAATCTTATGTGGTCCTTTGTTGACCAAAATACTATTATATAGCACATGACTATATCTCTACAAAAGAGTCTAAATTTAATTGGCTCAGTTGATGAAGTAATTTATTCCCAGGACACTGGTATAGATAATAAAGTAGCCAGCTAGTAATTAGTGGAGCTTAAGAGGTGGGAGTGATCAGTGAAAGAGACAATCAAAGAGAGATCTACTAAACCACTGTCACCAGAAGGAGGGTGGCATGGACATAGCCAATGCTATGTTGTCTTAGCAGCAACATCAGGGTTTTTACACAGTAGTGGAAGGAGGGAAGTTAATATAAGAAATGCTATGAATATATCCTGCCCCTTCTTTCTTCTCTAAGATTTTTAAAAATTATATAACAATTTTATTTATGTATTTATTGTTAATCCTCACCTGAGGATATTTTTTCCATTGATTTTTAGAAAGAGTGGAAGGGAGGGAGGAGGAAGAAGAGGAAATGGAGGAGGAGGAGGAGAAGAGAGAGAGAGAGAAAGAGAGAAACATTGATATGAGAGAGACACATGGATTGGTTGCCTCCAGTGTGCACCCTGACCAGAGATGGGGATCGAACCTGCAAGCCAGGTATGTGCCCTTAACCAGGAATCTAACCTGTGACCCTTCAGTCTGTGATCCAATGCTCTAACCACTGAGAAAAACTGGCCAAGGCAAATATATAACAATTTTATGTCAATAATTATAACAAATGCATTTTTATATTTGCACCATATCCTATATAATAAAAGCCTAATATGCTAAGTGTCCAGTCGACAGGTTGGCCTTTAAACCAATCAAAGTGTAATATGCTAGTGACATGCTAAGGCCCCTCAACCACTCGGCTATGATGTGCACTGACCACCAGGGGGCAGACAGTCGAGCAGTTGACCAGTTGCTATGATGTGCACTGACCACCAGGGAGCAGATGCTCCAACCAGTAGGTTAGCTTGCTGCTGGGGCCTGGCCAATTGGGACTGAGCAATACAGGCTGGACATGTCCTGGAGCCCTCCCGCGGTCCCTCCCTGGTTGGCAAACCTCCCACATCCCTCCCTGGCCCCGATCATGCACTGGTGGGGTCCCTCAGCCTGGCCTGTGCCCTCTTGTAATCCGGGGCCCTTCAGGGGGTGTTGGAAAGCTGGTTTCGGCCCGATCCTGCAAGCCAGGCCAAGAGACCCTGCCCCCCCCCCCGCCCAGTGCACGAATTTGTGCACCGGACCTCCAGTATTACATAATATGCCTAACAATAATATCACAGAAAGAGGGAAAAGGGAATAAGGTTACATAGGGGTACTATTTCTGTATCTCACTGGAATTAATACAAATCTGAAGTAGATTATGATAAGATGTTTAACTTTAAAATATATAGTAAAAAAACCATTAAAGAACTTACAGGGCTGCATGAGGGAATGTTAATTTTTTTCAAAATTTTCAAAACAGTACATTTCATTTGACATTAGAAAAACATACTTTTCACTTTGTCTCAGTTGTGATATATGATGGCTTTAGATTGCTTTTGTGTGTGTGTATGTGTGTATGTGTGTGTGTGTGTGTGTTAAAAAATGTTTTATTACTACCAGCAGGAGAGACCTGCATGAGGTGGCAGGTTTGATGGGCTCGGGGCGGGTGTGGTCTTTGAAAAGATGATGATGATGATTGGGAAGCTTGAAGGAAAGGGGCTGGGTCTGGAGGCCAGCTCCGAGTGCTCTTCAGACAAACTTCTGGGAATGCTTAAAGGTATCATGGCAAGCTAATGCCAAGCCACCAACAAGATTAAGATAGTCTTGGAAATCTAGCTGCCCATCAGAGTTGAGGTCCAATTTCTTTATCATGTGGTCAAGGACACCAGGGTCCTTCTAGTTCTTTGTGAAGGCACCCAGTTCCATATTCATAAAGATTAGGAACTCCATCTTGGACAGTGTGAAGCTGTTACTGTCCTTTCAAGCATACCTCTGGAAAACAGCAATCAGAGACTTGATGCACTGCTCAATCTCAGTAGGGATGGACATTTTTGCCATGTCAGAGTGGAGCAAGGTGCAGAGGCTGTGAGTGGGGAATGGCACAGCGAGCTCTGGGCTGGATTGTTTTTTGATGGTCACCCATGCTGAGCAAGATCTGTCAGTCTTGAAAACACTCAAAGCTCAGAGATATTACATTTCACATCAGCTCAGAAGTGAGTGTTTCTTCCTTTGAAGCAGAAGGGTAAAGATGAAGCCATTTCTTATAAAAAAGGATTTGTTCCCTACTTCATTTATGCCATAAAAATCAGATGATGGCAGCATGTTCTCTTTTTCTTGTTTTATCAGTAGTGGTAATCTTAGGATGCCAGAAACTTCGAAAGAAAGCCTTGTAGTTACTTTCTCCTTTGCATTTTCCAATAATGCACCCCCCAACCACACCTAAAGAAAGGAGTGTTACTGAGTCTAGCTGACACCATATATTGAAAGCCCAACAGGGCCCTAACTGGTTTGGCTCAGTGGATAGAGTGTCGGCCTGCGGACTGAAGGGTCCCAGGTTCGATTCCGGCCAAGGGCATGTACCTTGGTTGTGGGCACATCCCCAGTAGGGAGTGTGCAGGAGGCAGCTGATTGATGTTTCTCTTTTATAGATGTTTCTAACTCTCTACCCCTCTCCCTTCCTCTCTGTAAAAAGTCAATAAAATATATTTTTTTAAAAAGAAAGCCCAACAGGGAATGTTACTTTAATGCAAAAAAAAAAGCAGTAAAAGAATACTAGAGAAACAAACAAACATGAGAGAGCAAGATCATACTTAGCATCCAGATCATGGTTACTACCATTTTCTAATAAAAGAAACCAGGGCTCCTTAGTATTTCAGTAGGACACAAGTTGAGCTTATAGCTCCTTATACTGCCAGAGCAAAGGGGAGGTATGCCAAAGTGAAACAGAAGCCTCTTGAAGGAGATATCAATGATCAAAGCTGGAACAATGTGAGCTACAAGTAGCACTGGATTACAATGCTCTATTGTTTTACTTAGACTGACATAACACAACACCACAGACTGGGTGACTTAAACAATAAAACTTATTTTCTCACAGTTGTGGATTATTAGATATTCAGGATCTGTGTATACACACATCCTGGTGTCTCTCTGTATGACCTAATTTCTTCTTATAAAGACATAAATCAGATGAGATTAGAGACTACCCTAGTGGCCTCATTTTAACTTAATGACTTTTTAAAGGCCCCGTCTCCAAATACAGTCAAATTCTGAGGAATTGGGGGGTAGGGATTCAAAATATGAATTTGGGAACACAATTTTGTCCATAATAAATATAATCTATAAAATAAATATACATAACCTGGCTGGCATGGCTCAGTGGTTGAGCACTGACCTATGAACCAGGAGGTCATGGTTCGATTCCCAGTCAAGGCCTGGGTTGTGGGCTCAATCCCAAGTGTGAGGTGTGCAGGAGGCAGCGGATCATGATTCTCTCTCATCATTGGTGTTTCTATCTCTCCCTCTCCCTTCCTCTCTGAAATCAATAAAATATGTTTGTGTGTGTGTATATATATATATATATATATATATATATATATATATACCCATACTGTAAATAAATGATTTAATAAATTAATAAATGGAGAAGAGACAAATCTCCTGTGCTAAAGAATTACAAATGAATGCTGTAAATACTCCACTTTAAGGAGGGGGAGCATGAATGTCCATTCCTTAAGTGTGGGCAATGCATAGTGACTTTATGCCAAAGAGTATAGTATGTAAAGGAGGAAAATAGCAACTTTAAACTAGAGCAGTGGTTCCCAATGTGGGGCACATACCCTATAGGGGGGCAATTTGATTTTAAGGGGGGTAATTTGAGAATGAGTTATTAACAGTGAATTTTTTGCATTTTTTATGGTTCTAGGGGCCTCATATACAGTATATAAATATATATTGTGACATATTTATGCATTTCAGGTCTCTATTACATATTTTGAAACTTTATTTGCTATTTTTTCATATCATTTCATATTATTATTATTATTAACAATTTCTTAGTGATTTCTTCCTCAGCACTTCAACTGTACTTTTATTCTTTTATTTTTCTCTTTCACTGATGCCATATTCTTTGGAAGGTTGTTTAGACCAAGTTAATGGCCTTTTAGGCTCCCTCTACATGAATAGGAATTCAGGGGGGGTGGTGGCGGGGCATCAGGATTTTAGAGGTGCTTAGGTGGGGCATGGCCAAAAAAAAGGTTGGGAACCACTGCACTAGAGAGACTTGACAAGCACTACTTCCTAAAGTTTATCTGAAAACTCAATGGACCGAATTGTATCAAAAATAATAACATATCTGGAAATAAATTTAAGCAAGAGGTAAAATAAACTGTATTCTAAAAACTATAATAATTGATGAAATAAATTAAAGAATAAATAAATAAATGAAAGGATATACCATGTTCATGAATTGGAAAAAAATAATGTCCGAAGCTATCTACCGATGCAGTGTAATCCATATCAAAATACTAATGGTATTTTTCAGAGAACTAGAACAAAAAAATCCTAAAATTGATATGGCACTGAACAAAACCCCCAAATAGCCAAACAAATCTTGAGAAAGAATGAAGTTGGAAGTATCACATTCCCTGATTTCAAACTATACTACAAAACATATAGTAATCAAAACAGTATGGTAATGGCACAAAAAACAACATAGATCAATAGAACAGAATAGAGAAACTAGAAATAAAACCAAACCTATATGTTCAATTTATCTATGAAAAAGGTGGCAAGAATAAGGGAGTCTCTTCAATAAATGGTGTTGGGATTCAATTCTTCCCAGGTATTCTATGAGGTCAGCATAACTAACACCAAAGCCTGAGAAGGCCAATTCATGATAGCAACACTATAAGTCTATCCCTATCATAAACAGAAATTAGCAATTTATAATAAATATAAGACATTATGAAGTTAGTTTTTTTTCAGGAATACAAGATTGCCTTAACATTTGAAAAGCAATCATTGACATTCACTACATTAATAGAACAAAGTAAGAAATCATATAATGATTTCAATAGATATAAAATAGTACTGATAAAATTAAAGATAAAAGAGGAAAACAAGCCGAGGCCGGTTTGACTCAGTGGATAGAGCATCGGCCTGTGGACTGAAAGGTCCCAGGTTCGATTCCGGTCAAGGGCATGTACCTGGGTTGCGGGCATATCCCCAGTAGGAGATGTGCAGGAGGCAGCTGATCGATGTTTCTCTCTCATCGATGTTTCTGACTATCTCTCTCCCTTCCTCTCTGTAAAAAATCAATAAAATATATTTTTTAAAAAAGAGGAAAACAATCTTAGAAAATTATGAATAGAACTAGAGGCCCAGTGTACGAAATCGTGCAGGTAGGGTCCCTAGGCCTAGCCTGCGATCAGGGCCATCTTCTGCCCATTCGCCAGTTCCCAGGCTGAACGCCGCCTCTGCTGTCAGGGCCGGTAGATCACAGGTGCGCCCCCCAGCTTCTGTCAGCACCGCAAGCCCCAGTAGCAGCAGCAGTGGCAGTGGCGGCAGTGGTGCCCACGTGAGTGCCCCAAGCAGGCAGCGCGTTCCATCAGCAGCTGGCCTGGTGCACGCGCATGGTGGTGAAGTCACCAGCACCCGCTTTCCTGCCAGCCTGAGCTCCCAAGCAGCTGCATGCATGGAGGTAAAATCACAGGCACCCGCTTTCCTGAAGGCCTGAGCCCCTGAGCAGCCAGGGATGGGCTAGGGATCCCAACAGCCTGATAGCCAGCCTGGTCCTCCCGCCACCCACCCCGGTTCCTCCATTCATCATTGCTGATCCATTGGAGCCTGCAGGCCAGGGGGAGGGACCAAGAGGTCAGCCGTTCCGCCCACTCGCCAGTCCCCAGCCCCACCCTGTTGCCACCCACCCACTTCCAGTGGTTCCCCATTCGCCTTTGAGCCGGGAAGGGGGTGGGAGAGGTGGGGGAGGGGAAGAACCTAGAGGTGGTCAACGCACCTCATGGAGACTGGTCAAGCAGTCATTCTGGTCATTATGCTCATGGTCCCTGGCCTTTTATTATATGGTATAACCTGAGTTTTCATAAAAATCCTAGAAATACCACACTTAATGGCAAATGTTGAAAGTCTTTCCTTTGAGAAATTAGACAACTTTTGTACAATATTGAGTTGATAGTCCTAGCCAATGCAATAATAAAAAAGAATCTTTTTTAAGGTATAAAATGGAAATAAAGAAATAAAACTCATTCATTTTAGAATATGAAGTTGTATATATAGAAAATCCAAAGGGTCTACAAGCAAACTATTAGAAGTAATAAGTGAACCTTAGCAAGGCTATTGAATATAAAGCCAATATTCAAAATTCAAGCATGTTGTAAGTTTTCCATTTTAAAAAAATAGAAAATTAAATTTAAATAATAAATACCATTTACAATAACGTCAAGTTATAATCAAATGTGTGAGAATAAATTTAATAAAATCTCTGTAAGACAGCTACATACAAAACACATATTTGAGAAGAATTAAAAACTATCTTTACAAATGGAAAGGTTACCTTATCCATAAATCAGAAGATCTATAGATTCGATGCATTTCACCAGAAATGGATACCGAAATGACCAATAAGTTTACAAAAAAACTTTATCTCATTATTCATCAAGGTATGAACATTAAAATCACAATCAGAGACACCTATATTCCTATTAAAATAGCTCTAATTAAAAAAATGAAAAAATCAGAGTTGACAAGTATGTGGATCAATTGGAATACTTGGTACTACTTTCGTATGACACAGCAATTCATCTCCTGATTATGATCCTAACAAAAAGTTATATGTAAAGGGTGTCCCAAAATTCACACAAGAAGTAATTTTGATAGAAAACACAGGTTTATAATTAAAAATTGTAAATTTTTTATTGACTCATAAAGTATACAGTATAGGGTTATGTATGGAATAGCATATAGGGTAAATGGCCTCCACGGCTTTGCTGGCACATACACACTCTTTTGTTGAAATTTTCCATGACCTTTTGCATAAATGTGGCTGAATTTTGATGAGGCTCATTTTCATCTTGATGGCTTGGTTAACTGACAAAATTGTCACATTTGGGGTTCAGAAAATCTACGAGTAATTGTTGAGAAACAAATACATCCACAACGTGTCACTGTTTGGTGCAGATTTTGGGCTGGAGGCATCATCGGACCATTCTTCTTCGAAAATGCGGCTGCTCAGGAAATAACAAAAGAGTGTGTATGTGCCAGCAAAGCGTGGAGGCCATTTACCAAATATGCTATTCCATACATAACATTATACTGTATACTTTATGAATCAATAAAAAATTTACAATTTTTAATTATAAACCTGTGTTTTCTATCAAAATTACTTCTTGCGTGAATTTTGGGACACCCTTTATATGCATCAAAAAGACGTGCATAAGACTGTCCACAGTAGCCTGTTTGTGATAACTTCATATTAAAAACAATGCAATTAACCAATAACAGTAGAAATGTTTAATAAGTTACTTCATAAGAATAAAGCCACTATAACTACACATAGAAAATATGGATGAATTTCATTAACCCCAAAAGTCAGACACAAAATAACCCGTAGTACTTGATTTCTTTATAGAATTAAAATAAAACAAAACTAAGCTCTGATATTACTGGTCATGTATTACTTAACTTTAGGTCAGTGAGTCCTTGTAATGATTGCAGAACATGATGAGAATTTGGAATCCAGGTAATGTTCTATTTCCTGACCACAGGTGATTGTTATATATTTGTTTATTTTGTGATGATTCACCAAACTCTAAACTCATGTCATTGTTTCTATTATATTCAAATAATATTTTTAAAATGAAGTTTATCAAAGCTAAAATTACCTTTCTCCCTTTAAACTTGCATCTCCTCCAATGCCTGCCAATTCAAAGGTAAGCAGCCATTCATCATCAATCTTTTCTCAGCCACTTTCTTTTTTCTATAAACTATTTCTAGAATCCATCTAGTTTCCTCTATCCAACTTCCATTACTTCATCTTAAGCCATCATTACCTCTTCCCTACATTACTGAAATGGCTTCTTCCCAACTCATCTATTTGCCTTCATTTTCTTGCCCTTTTCAGACCCCTTCTTCTAGGGTGCAGTACAAATTGATATTCTAAAGCACAGGCACAAAATTGACATGTAACTCCCCTTTTAAAAAAATTTTTATTTCTTCCCTATTTCTCTCTGGAAACTATAATGTAACTCATAAACTGCTTAATGATCAGGCTCCTGCTTATTTCTCCAGCCTCATCTCTTGTCTTTACTGTTTATCCCCTATTTCTACCCAATGCTAGCAAAATGTGCTTCATCTATATTAAATAATGTGCAGTTATTAAAATATGTTGTGCGTTTTCTTCCCATTACCAAAATATGCTCTTGGCTGGTCAAGATTCCAGAGTGTTACGCTAAAAAGCTTTAGGAACAGCAATGTGGTTGGAAAATGATGCTAAAAGTGTTGTCTTGAAGCTTCGTTTTCATAACAAACAAATATTTTGAGGCGTGTGTTTGTGCTTCTGTATTGTAGTTTGGTGATATTGTTAATAGAGATCGAGGGACTAATGCATGCCTCCCCTTGTCACCAATTTGTTCTAGGTCTTTGCACTTATAAGTCATGCTTTTCATTTCCCTCTTTTCCCACTTAATCATCAGATCATTCTTCTAATTCAAATGCTATTCCTTTCAATAAGTTTTCCCTAATTTTTCAAAGCCAGATTACTAGTAGGTGCTCCTCATTGGTGTAACTCTAGCACCGGTACCTGGGTTCTATTACAGCACTATGATATATTGGAGTCACACGTTAGTCAAAGGATAGATTCCAAAAGTCCTTATATACTTCTTCTCCCATTGGAAATTTGATGGTTGTAGGGTGGTTGTAGTATTGATAAACCTCTTAGTTGAGAACATAAAGAAAGTCTTAGAGCTTCAGATTTGTGTACATCCAATCATTTTAAGTGAACATGAGGCTGGAGAACAAGACAGTCAATAACATAGAGAGCCTTATTCTCTTTGTGATGAGTTTGGTTTTTATTTTCAGTGCAGTGACATGTTACTGAAGGAGATTCTTAATGATGAGAATATTTCAAAGATATATTAAGTAAAAAAATCAGTACAGAACACAAGGTACAGAGACTAACATTTATTAAAAAATAAGTGTCTATAAGTAGATGAGTGAATAAAATGCTGTGGTACATTTATACAATGGAAAACTACTCAGCCATAAAAAAGAAGGAAATAGTACCCTTGGCAAGAGCACGGATGGACCTGGTAAGCATTATCTAAGCAAAATAAGCCAGTTAGAGAAAGACAAGTACCATATGATTTCACTCAAATGTAGAATCTAATGAGCAAAAATGAACTAATAAGCAAAATAGTGACAGATTCATACAGAGAGAGCAGGAAGACAGCTATTGGGGGGTAGGGTCTGGTGAGGAGGGTGGAGGGATTGAGCAAAAAAGTAAAAAAAAAAAAAAAAGAGAGAGAAAAAACTCATGGACACAGACAACAGTGTGGTAACTGCCTGGGGGAAGGAGAGGTAGCAGGAAGTGAAGGAGGATATAGGAGGGGATAAACTGTGACAGAAAAATTTGACTTGGGTGGTGCACACACAGTACAGTGTACAAATGATGTGTTGTGGAATTGTGCAAATGAAGCATGTATAATTTTAACCAGTTTCACCTCAATAAAGTCAATAAAAGGAAAAAATCTTATTTGATTTGTGCTTTTATAGTACAGGCCTTGTGTTTAGACCTAATAGTTGATGGCTCATTTATTTTCTTTGTGGCAATGCCAAAACTCAAATGCCTGCAAAGGTCTGGAGGTCTAGCCTGAGGAGGGGCCGGGGGACTTGGTACACTTAAAGCTGAGGCCCCGTCCAAAGAAGGCAGCACTCATTAGCTCCAGCTGTTTGCCAGGTAAATATTATAGTCTGGTGTAGGACAAATCTTTTAACTTTTAAGAGTAGTAAGAAAAAAAACAACAACATGATTTGTGTAAGATCTCTTCTTAACTATTAGAGGCTGGTAGCTAACTAGAAAAAATTTAAAACTCCATGTAACGTGCATTTTGTGTTGTATGTATAACATACTTCAATAGCATGTGAAAACAAACTAAACGGTTCCAAGTGCATAATTTAAATGCATCTGTAGGATGAATTCATTCCACAGGCTGAAGTAATTGCCAGATGGACAAGGCCTATGAAATATAACATGAGAATATCTATCTATCTATCTATCTATCTATCTATCTATCTATCTATCTATCTAAATATCTATCTATCTAATAAGATACATATATTTACAAATAGAAAAGTGGCAGCTAGAGCCCATCGAGGCTCTGGAGTGGCTAAACTCAGCAATCCTCAGGATGCTGATGTAACTAACCACTGCTGCAGCTGTCATTTTGACTTAAAGAAAACATGTGGTCATAGAAAACCTTGAGCACTGCCATGTTGTTAACATCACTAGTAATGTTCAAGAATTTTAAAACAGGGCTTACATATAATCCAAATTTTTGTTTGTTTATTTTTATTTATTTATTTTTTTGTATAAAAGAATCAGTATGTGGATGGAAGAGGGAGACTGGAAGAAGCAAAACTAGTTAAGCATTATAGTAATCCACAAGGGAGGTACTGGTGGCTTAGATAGTGCTGTGGTAGTGGAAGAGAATGGTATTACATACTAATGTAAAAATGTATTTTAATGATTTGAAAAAGCATCACATTTGATGTTCCAAGTGACAAATGCATTAATCGTATTCCATTATGGATGGAATGGTCATGCTTGGATTCACTTGGAAAACTTGCTCAGGGTCTTAAAATAGAATAGTCTTTGATGGACAGAGAGGAGAAGGAGAGAGGGGAAAGAGAATGAAAAAATTCATGGGGATACAGAATTTTAAAAGGGTGCCCCGGGGAGTAGTATATAGAACAATTTAACTGGAGTAAACATGTTTTTTTAGGGTAAGGTGGAAGTTAATGCTGGTAAGATTGATGGGTGCCAAATTGTTGAAGTCATTGCATCTGTAGATAGGTATTTTTAATTTTATCCTTTGAGAAATGAGAAACTATCAATCCCTTTGAAGAGAAAACTTAAATAAATCAAAGTGGTGATTTAGGAAAATTAATTTGGCAGCACTGAACAGGAGTGATGAGGAGAGAGGCAAGGAGGCCAACTATTATATTATCCAGTTACCAGAGTATTCCAAGCACACATGTCTGGTCCTAATATAGATAAATAAATAGATAACTAACTAAATAAATAAATAAAGAAAGAAAGAAATAAAAAATTCCCAATAAATGATTAGATTATAAATTAGCCATGTGACAGGGAGAAAGGGAAATTTTTGCTATAAGCATCCTATAGTGCTTGGGAAAGTCATGTAATAGTTTTGAGCCCAAACTGACTTATGAAATGGCACTATATTTTATCGTTGTTGAGAGGAATATATGAGACAAATCATATAAAGTGAACCACAAAGTGCCTGAAACATATATGCTCAAAAGATAATTTCTCTTTCTTCTTCTTTCTGTACTTGCTATTTAGACAAATGACATAAAGTTTAAAGTTAGATATCAAAGCCTGATTTGAAAATTTCATAAGTACAAATATTTATTTAGAAATATATCAGAGTAGTTATTATAATAGGAACCTTATTTTAAAAGATAAAAAAATAATGAGCCGAAACCGGTTTGGCTCAGTGGATAGAGGGTCGGCCTGCGGGCTGAAAGGTCCCAGGTTCGATTCCGGTCAAGGGCATGTACCTGGGATGCAGGCACATCCCCACTGGGGGGTGTGCAGGAGTCAGCTGACCGATGTTTCTCTCTCATCGATGTTTCTAACTCTCTATCTCTCTCCCTTTCTCTCTGTAAAAAAATCAATAAAATATATTTTAAAAAAAATGAGAAGAGGTACTTTGAGGGAAAAAGTTGACTTAGATTTTTAATATATCATCCCATTCAAGAACAGGATTCTTACCTGTGGTCAGAATTGCTCAATTAGAATGAGAGCCTTCTCCAGAAGCACTTGTTGAAGACTTTACAGTAGGTAGTTACCACAGAAGAGATGAAAAAAAGAGGTCAGAAAAGAATTTTTGCTTCTGACCAGGTGAAACCCTTTTCCTAACAATTGTTAATTTTCTGTAAGTTAGGAAATGTGCCACAATAGAGGTCCTATTCAAAGTTGAACTATTTTCCTAATTTATTATTTGTCTGATATTCTGTTAGGCATCTTACCTAATAATAGACAAACATGCAATTTGACCGTACTTTCGCTATGCCTTAAGCCACTCCCACCAGCCAATCAGAGCAACTATATGCAAATTACCCAACCAAGATGGCAGCCGGTAGCCACAGAGCTGGAGCGAGCAGGAGGTTTGCTTGCTCCAGTCATGGAGGAAGCCAGCCTGCCGCCGGCTCTGAGCTCCACTCAAAAGCAACAAAGTTTCAATTATAGAAGGTAAATAAACCCCAGATACCTGCTTCCAGTCGCCATTGCCATGGAGCTAGAGCGAATAAAAAAAAAAAAAAGGAAAGGCTGGGAGCTTCAGTCACCAGGGGGCTTGGTCAGTCTGAAAACAGCCATCAGCCCCTCACCCAGGCTGGCCAGACACCCCAGTGGGGACCCCCACCCTGAAGGGGGTTTGGAAAGCCTGAAAACAGCCATCAGCCCCTCACCCAGAGTGGCCAGGCACCCCAGTGGGGACCCCCACCCTGAAGGGGGTTTGGAAAGCCTGAAAACAGCCATCAGCCCCTCACCCAGAGTGGCCAGGCACCCCAGTGGGGACCCCCACCCTGAAGGGGGTTTGGAAAGCCTGAAAACAGCCATCAGCCCCTCACCCAGAGTGGCCAGGCACCCCAGCATGACCCCCCCAACCTGAAGGGGGTGTGGCAAGCCTGAAAACGGCCCTCAGCCCCTCACCCAGGCTGGCCAGGAACCCCAGCAGAATCCCTACCCTGATCCAGGACACTCTTCAGGGCAAACCAGTCGGCCCCCATCCATGCACCAGGCCTCTATTCTATATAATAAAAGGGTAATATGCAAATTGACCCTAACAGCAGAACAACTGGGAATGACTGGTCACTATGACACACACTGACCAGCAAGGGGCAGACGCTCAATGCAGGAGCTGCCCCCTGGTGGTCAGTGCGCTCCCACAGGGGGAGCTCTGCTCAGTCACAAGCCAAGCTGACGGCTGCCAGTACAGCGGTGGTGGTGGAGCCTCTCCCACCTCCTCAGCAGTGCTAAGTATGTCTGACTGCAGCTTAGGTCTGCTCCCCGCTGGCAAGTGGACATCCCCCGATGGCTGCCAGGCTGCCAGAGGGATGTCTGACTGCCAGCTTGGGCCTGATCCCCCAGGGAGCGGGCCTAAGCCAGCAGGTGGACATCCTCCGAGGGGTCCCAGACTGCAAGAGGGCATAGGCCGGGCTGAGGGACCCCGCCCTCCCCGAGTGCACAAATTTTTGTGCACCAGGCCTCTAGTTTTATTTATATTGTTTCATGTAATTATTCTAATGACCTTCAACTATATTTTAATAATATTATTTATGTATTTCAGAAAGACAAATTTCAGAGGTGTTAAGTAATTTATGAGAATACACACAGTCAATAAGAAGAAAAATCCTTAGAGGGTATAGAAATGAAAATCAACTAGCCAAACTAACATAGTTTTGAATTCTGGCTCTGTCACTTATTGGATATGTAAACTTAGGCTGTAACCTCTTTGTATGACAGTTCAACCACTATTCTGTATTCCTGAAACTAATACAAAATAATATTGAATGTGAAATGTAATAGAAAAATAATATTTAAGAAAATAAAAATAATTAGACAAGAATGAAAGCATCTAGTTCAGTATTAGACACATTCTTAATTGCATATTAGTTTCCTCCTTTCATTTGCTTCTTTATTATGAAAATTTTCATGTCTAAAAAAAAAAAGACAAGAGCTTATCCTATTGATAAAGTTCCTCTTCCAGGGCATACACTGTCATGTGAGGAAATACACATTTTAATGCATTTGTCACTTGGAACATCAACTGTTATCCTCATTAAAATCATCATTACCTGAAAATACATCTCTCCCAAGAAGACATACAAACAGCCAATAGATATATGAAAAGATGTTCAAACTCACTGGGAATTAGGGGAATGCAAATTAAAACTACAATGAGATACCCCTTCACACCTGTTAGAATGGGCATTATCAACAAGACAAGCAAAAACAAGTGTTGGAGAGGTTGTGGACAAAAAGGAACTTTCATTCACTGCTGGTAGGAATGTAGACTGGTACAGCCACTATGGAAAGCAATATAGTGATTCCTCAAAAAATTAACAGTAGAGCTATTTATATGACCCAGCAATACCTCTCCTGGGTATATACCCCCAAAACTCGAAAACATGTATTCACAAAGATATATGCACCCCTATGTTCATTGCAGCATTATTCATGGTGGACAAGACATGGAAACAACTAAAGTCTCCTGCTATAGAGGAACAGATAAAGAAAATGTGGTACATATCATAATGGAATACTACTCAGCCATAGGAAAGGATAAAATAGTGCCATTTGCAACAACATGGATGGACCTTGAGAATATTATGCTAAGTGAAATAAGTCAGAAAAAACTAAGAACCATATGATTTCACCCAAATGTGGGATATAAAACTGAAACTCATGAACACAAACAGCAGTGTGGTGGTTGCCAGAGGGAAGGGGGAGGGGGAAGAAGAAAGTCCTAATATATGGTAACAGGAGAAGATTTTGACTTTGGGTGGTGGGCATGTGGTGCAATATACAGATATTGTAACATAGAAACCCGCACCTGAAACCTCTATGTTCATGTTGACCAATGTTATCCCAATCAATTTAATTAATAAATATTTAAAGGAAAATAATGGTCATTAACATATTTTTTCATAAACAACATCTAAAAAAATTCTACTGTTTGTATTTTCTTGCTCTAAAATACAAGTATTCAACATTTGACAAATTCATTATTATTAATTCCATTCCATTATCAGGAATAGAAGCAAACATCTCTTTCCAAGTACCTAACAAGTATGTCCATCATATGGAATTGGATACAATTCCAAAACTAGATTGTAAATTGATAGGTCTGGAATGTGGATCTAAAAGAGGCTACAAAAATTAGCAAATTGCCCTAGATAGTTGGGCTCCACGGATAGAGTGTCAGCCTGTGGACTGAAGGGTCCTAGGTTCAATTCTGGTCAAGGGCACATACCCGGGTTGTGAGCTCAATCCCTATTAGGGGTCGTGCAGGAGGCAGCTGATCAACGATTCTCTCTCATTGATGTTTCTAACTCTCCCTCTCCCTTCCTCTCTGGAATCAATAAAAATATATTTTTAAAAATTATCAAATTATAGTGGTAGTAGAGGTTAAAGCAGTGCTAGGCTGCATTTTTGAACCTTTACAAAAATTTTCAAAATTATTTTGTGAATATGAATTATAGCATTATACAAACTTAGAACTAGGCCAATTAAAAAGTACTCAAACTTATTATCCAGAGCTGACTTTTGTCTGCATACCACATCCATCCTTCCTGTTAGCAAGGTGTGAGTTTCCCTACCCATACTTGGATGTTTACTAACCCGAATTTGGGCACCAGTGATGGCATTGGGTAAAATGCAAGCTAGAAACAGACTCTTTGTTGCTGTTGTGCCTTAGTAGTACCTGATTTTCAGGCCACTTTCTAAAAAAAAAAAAAAAATCCTCTGTTTATATTTCCTTTATACACCATGATGTGGACTTGAAATTTGAATTTTAGAGTGCCTAACTGCTCCTCCCTGCCATAAGTCACTTACCTGGATTTGTCATCCTGTCTCTTTGTCCAATTCCTACTTTGGCATCCCCATCCTATAAGTGAAAGCCATAGTTTCATTCAACTTATCATAGATTTTTTTTCTCCTTTCCTGCCACTTAACTTCTAGCCCATTGTGTTCTATGATTTTTGTTTGTAGCTGTCCACAGATACTTTTATAAGACTTTCTCACAATGTTTCTCATCCTTGTCACTTTTCCCACAAATGGTGTCCTAATTGCCTAGATCTACTTCTCGACCACCCAACATTCAACTCAAGCTCAACATCTGGTACAATGCCCTCCTCTCCAGACATTTACTACCACCATCAACCTTTACCTATCCCTTGATTTATTATTTAAGGGCCCAGATGTCTAGTAAGGATAACCCAATAAATAAAATCTGGTTTAGGTATTGATGACTGATGTAAGTTAAGATATAGTTCCCATCAAGGGGAAATACAATTGCATTTTCCCTTGACTTTTCATGCTTGAACTCCAATAAGTATGGCTGGCAAAGGAGCTATGTCATGACTTGAGATGAACTTTGAAACACCCTTCAGAACATATCATGCAACAGATATTGTGGTCATCAAATTTCTATATTGTTTCTAAGGAATTATCTCCTGAAAATGTGTATTTACACACAGTTAAATAGCCCGGTGAACATTTACTCTTTATCTAAAAACTAGAGGCCCAGTGCACAGATTCGTGCACTGGTGGGGTCCCTTGGCCTGGCCTGCAAGGGGTGGGGGGATCATGCCAAAACCTGTTCTCCAATATCCTCCGAGGGGTCCTGGATTTAGAGAGGGCAGTTCTCAGGTGATGCACCATGGAATCCAGCTCCTTCCTCTCTGGTTCCGGGTGTGTCACCCGAGAACCGCAGCTACCAAGTCATTGCAGCTCAGCAGCTCCTGTGTTGAGCATCTGCCTCCGGTTATCAGTGCGCGTCATAGCTACTGGTCAGAGCACCTGCCCCCTAGTGGTCATTGCATGTCACAGCAACCGTTCAGGTGGTTGGACAGTCACTTAGGCTTTTATATATAGATGTCTTGAATATATGTTGGATATAATTTTCTCTGTATAGTACAGTTATGATACTTCCCAAATGCAATTATCATATTTGAATGGATTCTATTCACTAAAGATGAAAACTTAATACCCTGGAAGAAAATCAATGTAATATAAAATTAACCAAAAAGTTAAAGGATTGAAGATCCTATTACAAATAGAGAATAAAAAAATGAGTGTTTGTCAAGACAAATGTAGACCATAATGCAACCTTGCAAATTAGAACAAAAATATCTTAGAACCATTAACAATTTTAGCAGTTTTAAAATATGCAAAAACATCACCATCTTCTCTCCACATACCCTCTGCTTCCAGGTCAGAATCCAAGCCAGGGGTGGGCAAACTTTTTGACTCGAGGGCCACAATGGGTTCTTAAACTGGACCGGAGGGCCGGAACAAAAGCATGGATGGAGTGTTTGTGTGAACTAATATAAATTCAAAGTAAATATCATTACATAAAAGGGTACAGTCTTTTTTTTTTTTAGTTTTATTCATTTCAAATGGGCCGGATCCGGCCCGCGGGCCGTAGTTTGCCCACGGCTGATCCAAGCCCTCTCAACACTCCCTGTGAAGATGATAGAACCAGGGTTCTATTTTCAGCAAATATACCTTCATAGCGAATTCACATAAAATACAAATAAATAAATGATAATAGAATCCCTTAAAATGAGCTCTTTGTTACATTCCTATGAAGTCTTTACCAGACAGCCTATCTTAGTCTGATTGTGCTGCTATAACAAAACACCAGAGATCGGATAACTTTTAAACAAGAGAAATTTTCACAGTTCTGGAGACTGGGTAGTCTAAGATCAAGGCACTGGCATATTTGTTATCAGAAAGGGCATCCTTTCTGATTCATAGACAGCACCTTCTAACTATAGCCTCACATGGCAGAAGGGGCAAGAGATTTTTAGGGCCTCTTTTATAAGGGCACTAATCCCATGTATGAGGGCTCTGCCCTCAAGAACTAATCTTCTCCCAAGGGCTCTATCACCTTGGGGGTTAAAGTTTCAACATATGAATTTGGGGAAGGGGGAGCACAAACATTCAGACCATAGCAGAGCCCAGTTGACAGTGAGTTCTTCCTGCCTTGAGCTGTGTTTCACTATTCTTCTGGCACCCATATCACAGTCTAATATGTATTGTAGAAGTTTACATACATGTTTTGGCCTTTGACTAAAGTGCACGTTTCTCAATTGAAGATACTATATTCTATCTTTGAATTCCTACTGCTTATTAGAGTTGCTAGCCCATCGATAAGCATTATCAGGCCTAAAGCAATAACTCTACTCTTACTCCTGAACTCACCATCGATTCATTTGTTCAATAAGCATTTATTAAGCACCTTAATGTACAAGGCCCTCTCCTATTCAGAAGGCATACAATGATTAACAAGACACATTGTTATTGCCCTCACAGAGCTTATATTCACATTGGGGAGACAATAATAGCAATTAATTAGTTGATAAATGACTTCATTAAAATGTAACAAGTGAAAAGAAAGCCTATCAGCAGTTGCCACAGGTTGGAGGAGTGACTGACTACAAAGAGGATGTACGGAGGGACTTTTAGGGTGAAAAACGGTTTTGTTTTGTTTTTCATTTTAGGTTGCAGAAGCTATACTGTATTTGGCTTATAGATACACGTTTACATGTATTTATCAAAATCTATAGAACTTTACATTCCACAGAGTGAATTTTAATGTATATAAACTAAAGAAATAAAATCAATCAATATGTTGGGGTATCTTAGGATAGAATGTAGACTGTGACAAATGAAGCTATCTCTATTACAAAAGTATATATGTATGTATTGTCTTACACCTTCCAGTAAAAAAGCCTAGAAACAATAAACTCTAATAGCAACAAGCATAACCAGTGCCCAGATCTTCATTTGTAAACACCATTCTCCAACAAAAGGCACCAAGGCTCCTTGGAGAAATGGCTGATACTAGAGCTGGAATGAGTAATATATAAAGTGAGCCTGGAGCATATTATACAACCAGAAATTACAAAAGCACCCCCTTCCCCCAAAATTCACAATGATGGTGATATGTCCGAGGGAAACTGGAACCAACTGAAAAGCTCCCAATGGCAAAACCTGGAATAATTGGGGCAACATAATCAGTAAAGTAGGATTGAATTATAACCCAAAGTATAAAATAAATACACATGAGTTCATTCTGCTATTAATAAGTTATTTAATAAATAAATGGGGGAGTGGAAAAATATTTCTTAACAAATAAATTCCAAATAATATATGCATATGCTTCCACCACAGGGAGGATCAATCCTCCCCCACTCACATTAGGATATGCTGGGCTTACTATCTCACTTCCAAAAAATGGAGTAGGGAAAGAGAAAAACAGTAACTACAAATAAACCTGGTGAACATTAGATGTAGGTTGACATCATCAGAGATGTCATATGGATATTGTGTAAACTCTGTTAGATGTCATAAGAAGGGTGCTTTATCTCTGTGGCGTTCTTCCTGGAAGAGTTCCCTAATGGAATGCTTAATGGGAAATAGGTGAAATCCAAATTAAGGCTAAAATTTTGTTAGTTAGCAATGTGCCAATATTGGTTTCTTAGTTTTAACAAACGCACAATGGAACAGGTTCATAATGGAGGAAATTGGATGAAGGGTATACAGGAACTCTCTGTACTATCTTTGCAACTTTTTAAAAATCCATTCAAAATTATTTCTAAATAAAAAGTTTAGGAAATGTAATAAGTGATTCAAAGGAGATATATATTATATATTACATTATATATTATACAATATATATATTTATATTTATATACCATATATGGGCAAAAGTAGGTTTGCATTTGTGAGTAACCAAAAAACAGAGTTTAGTCTTGTATTACTCTTTATTAATTACTGTATTGTTTATTTCTATAAATGTAAACCTACTATTGCCCACCCGTGTGTGTGTGTGTGTGTGTGTGTGTATCCATTAAATTATTTGGGGGTCTGTTAAGACTATCTTACTGTTTTGTCTTCAGCTTCTTAGAATTCATCTCCATCTTTCTGTTCATTTGCACCACACCCAGAATCAGCTACCTACAAAAATGTTTTCATAATTCTACTTCTCTACTCAAAAACCTATTGTGCTTGCCCATTTCTGTTTTTTTTAAATTTATCTTTCTTAATTTCAGAGAAGAAGGGAAAGGGAGAGAGAGATCAAAACATCAATGATGAGAGAGAATCATTGATTGGCTGCCTCCTGCACGCCTCCCACTAGGGACTGAGCCCACAACCCAGGGAGCAGGTCTAAGTCATCAGTCGGACATCATCCGAGGGCTCCCGGACTGTGAGAGGGTGCAGGCCAGACTGAGGGACCTCTCCGCCCCCCGAGTGCATGAATTTCGTGCACTGGGCCTCTAGTTATATAATCATCTCATATTGTTTCTAGTTGTTGTTTGGATGAAATGCCCTTTAACAAATCCTGCCTTTCTAGCCAGATTGCCAAACAAGCCTTCCATTCCTGGATCCCAATATTACTTAGCAGAGCACTGGATTTACTAAGTAGCAGCACCTGAAAATTTTTGCTTAATACATCTTTACGTATTTATGCCAGGCATTATTGTTCATTTATGAGACAAAATCATTGGAAAACAAATTTCTTGATTTTCTTTGAGAACAACATCAATAAACATTCTTATTCAAGTATTTGCATTTCTAAGTTCATTAGGTACATTGCATTTCATTTCTTACACTTCAGTAACACTCAATGAGTGCACAAATAATATTCACTCATTAATAATACGCACAAAATATTATTTGGTCATTCACCTAGTGGCCCTGAATTGACCTCTTGTGTGTGTGTACTGTCAGAATGCATTAGAAAGAAGCCAATTGTCCCTGGGAATGTCACCCAATACCTGGAATCATGGGGATTTTCCAGCTTGTTTATGGTTATAGTCAGCCATGAATGAAATTGGGTTATGGGGTCCTGTTTCTCTTGTAATCCCTAATGTTAACTGCTGATTACTGCATTATCATTGTGAACTAGAGAGACAAAGGAGGAGTTTGCTGCCTTGGCTGGGTAGCTCAGTTGGTTAGAGCATCATCCCAACATGCCAAGGATGTGGGTTTGATTCCTGATCAAGGCACATATATAAATTGCAGGTTCAATCCCCAATCAAGGTTCATACAGTAGGAACCCAATCAGTGTTTCTCTCTCAAACCCACATTTCTCTCTCTGTGTGTGTGTCTCTGTCTCTCTGTCTCTCTGTCTCTCACTCTCTCCCCCCCCCCCTTTCTACTCTCCCAAAAATCAATAAACATATCCTCGGGAGAGGGGAAAAAAACAACCAATGAATACATAAATAAGTAGAATAACAAATCGATGTTTTTCTCTACCTCCCTTCCCTCTGTCTCTCTAAAATCAATTTTAAAAAAGAGTTTGCTGAACATTGTGCAATTCAGTCACATTTTCCCCTCATTTTCTTTCTTCCAGGGAAATAGATGATGTGAAACACTTCTGACCTGAAGTTTTAAGGCCAACAAATATGTGAAACATATTCCAGATGAGAAAACAAACACAGGGGGCTAAGTAAATACTTTAAAATCACAGAGCCAATTAATAGTGATTCTAGGAGCAGTCCAATTCTCTTAAAGCAGTGATTTATAAAAACTATGGAGTTCACCAATAACCCAGATAACAAAAATGATTTTGGTGGGACACTAGAAGATAATCAAACTGCCTGATGCAGAATACCCTGGCCAAATTTTCATAATGAAAAGATGTTCTTCTATGGGTTAAATTTTGAAGGCAGATGTTTCTGAAAGCAATGAGGGCAATTACAAAACAAAAGAATCAAGTTTGTCATGAAATTCACTCACATACCAGAAAAGCACTATTCTTCTTGTACAATATCAACTATTGTACATAAGAATATGTTTATGCAACCAACAGAATCATAACAGTATGAAAAACACATTTAATTGGATAAAACCAAATAGGCCCTACTGTGTGTGTAAATCTAAACATCTATAATAGTCACCAAAGGTTATCCAGATTAGAGTTCCAAATTGGAGCTCCTGATTACTTCAAGTTGAGAATTAGGCTGTGTGATCTGACAGCTGTGATAAGCAATAAAAGAGGAATTCAAATAAAGAGAAATGTTACAATAAGCAACAGATATAATCAAGATTCATAGAATTTGAACTTATGCTTAGCAAAGCTAGTTTTATTCTAAAGTGATTTAGAAATAGGGGAAGCGTGATTTTCCTTAAATTAACAGAAATATGGATAGCCTCTAGGTAAGATGATATGTTTTGTCTGATTCACCCAAGCTGGCTGAAAATAGTCTCATGTTTTCTCACTGCTATTAGTCTTGAAGCTTATTTTGCTGTACCAATCCCTAGGAAGTGAAAGGATAATCTTTTTTTTTTCACTTCTCAATTTCCTCCTACTATACTTTGTCCTTGGGGACCTTCATTCCCCAGCCCAGTGCCTAGCCAATTAATTTATACCACAAGTGAATGGAAATTAATATAATAAGTTCAAAACATACAAGGGCTATCTCCTATCACAGATGTGAAAATAGTATTTTCCTTAAAATTTTAATGAGAATGATAAGTACTCAATCTTAGGTATAATTGGACAAAAGTACAGATGACATACTTTATTCTTCAAATGCTAGGATGTCAGTAGAAAAGTCTCTCTCTTACAAAGTAGCCCTCATCATTTTTTTCCTATGCCTAGATAAGAGGAACATTAATTTGAAGGCTAGAAAAGGGAATATATATATATATATATATATATATATATATATATATATATATATAGGCATTTGAGATATTTATTTTCTTGTTAAGTAGAATATGTGCTGATTATATCTCAACAGATGTTTTCTTCTATTAGATGACAGGACTCTATTTTAAAGAAAATTCTACCTATTTTATAACTCTTAATAAATCTGGAAGGTAAGACATTTTATTGAGGAGATAACCAAGGCAGAAAAGGTTAAATAACTGCATTCGTTTTCCATTGCTTTGTAAATAAATTACCCAAAACACAATGTTTTACAACAACATAAGTGCATTATCTCATAATTCCATTGGTCAACTCTGGGTGGGCTTAGCTGGTTGCTCTGCTCCAGGTTTTACAGGCCAGAATCAAGTTGTCAACTGGCCATGAAGGATTAGGGGAAAATCCTCACCCACTCTCATTCCAGTTGTTGGCAGCATTCAATTCCATGCAGCTGTAAGATTGAGGTCATGGCTTCCACACTGGCTATTAAGGCTTGCCTTTACCTTCTAGAGACCACCTGTATTACCCCCTTTCACCTTCAGAGCCAGCAATCGAGGCGTCAGTCCTCAAACTTCAAATCTCTCAGATGACTCCTTCTTCCTCATCTTTCCTGTCTTCAGCTTGAGAAAGTTTTTTTGCTTTTAAGTGTTCATTTAACTAGACTGGGCCCACCGAGATAATCCCAAATAATCTCCCCATGTTAAGGCCTGTACACTTAATGGCATGTGCAAACTTTTGCCACATAAGGCACTGTAATCACAAATTTTGGGATTAGGGTTTGGACATCTTTGGGTACTGGTGATATTTAGCCTACCATAGTAATCTACCAAAAACCAAATAGCTAGGAAATGATGTAGTAAGTAGTTTGTTAAAATCTATGGCTATTCCCACCTAATGCATAGCTCTTTGCTATGGTGTCAGTCATTTTCTTTCCAGGTTAGTTAACAAAGGACCAGTAAGTTACTGCAGCTATACTTGGCAGTAAATATTAAGTTTTGAGAATAGGCAATGTTGCTAAAAATGAAAAAATTAAGAAATTTTATTAAGAATTCCAAGAAGCTGATTCTCACAGCCAGCTGGCCTGGAGGTCAAATCCCCCTAGTATTAACTACAACAATCAAGGCTTAACTACAGGAGGACTGCACACAAAGACCACTAGGGGTGCACCAAGAAAGCATAAAAAAATGCGGAGACAAAGAAACAGGACAAAACTGTCAATGGAGGATATTGAGTTCAGAATCACACTTTTAAGGTCTCTCAAGAACTGTCTAGAAGCTGCTGATAAACTTAATGAGATCCTCAACAAATCTAATGAGACCCTTGATGTTATGATAAAGAACCAACTAGAAATTAAACATACACGGACTGAAATAATGAATATTATACAGACTCCCAACAGCAGACCAGAGGACCGCAAGAATCAAGGCAAAGATTTGAAATGCGAAGAAGCTAAAAACACCCAACCGGAAAAGCAAAATGAAAAAAGAATCCGAAAATACAAAGATAGTGTAAGGAGCCTCTGGGACAGCTTCAAATGTACCAACATCAGAATTATAGGGGTGCCAGAAGATGAGAGAGAGCAAGGTATTGAAAACCTATTTGAAGAAATAGTGACAGAAAACTTCCCCTACCTGGTGAAAGAAATAGACTTACAAGTCCAGGAAGCGCAGAGGACCTCATACAAAAGGAATCCAAAGAGGACCACACCAAGACACATCATAATTAAAATGCCAAGAGCAAAAGACAAAGAGAGACTCTTAAGAGCAGCAAGAGAAAGAAACTCAGTTACCTACAAGGGAGTACCCATATGACTGTCAGCTGATTTCTCAACAGAAACTTTGCAGGCCAGAAGGGAATGGCAAGAAATATTCAAAGTGATGAATACCAACAACCTACAACCAAGATTACTTTATCCAGCAAAGCTATCATTCAGAACTGAAGGTCAGATAAAGAGCTTCACAGATAAGGAAAAGCTAAAGGAGTTCATCACCACCAAACCAGTATTATATGAAATGCTGAAAGGTATCCTTTAAGAAGAGGAAGAAGAAGAAAAAGGTAAAGATACAAATTATGAACAACAAACATGCATCTATCAACAAGTGAATCTAAGAATCAAGTGAATAAATAATCTGGTGATCATAATAGAATCAGGGACATAGAAAGGGAATGGACTGACTATTGTTGGGGGGGGAAAGGGGTGTGGGAGATGTGGGAAGAGACTGGACAAAAATCGTGCACCTATGGATGAGGACAGTGGGTGGGGAGTGAGGGTGGATGGTGGGGCGGGAACTGGGAGGAGGAGAGTTATGGGGGGAAAAAAGAGGAACAAATGTAATAATCTGAACAATAAAGATTTAATTAAGAAAAAAAATTTAAAAAAAAATTCCAAGAAGCTAAGGGATTCTAAGTAATGTGTTGCTTCCAGGAAAAACATCTTCCATTTTCAGTCAAAGGCTCATAATTTTAGTTACCTAAAGGTAGTAGGTTAAAGAAACTCCACTTCCTTTTAATAAAATACCATATTTTCATAATATAACAAAATCCAGACCAGAAAAATTATCTAAGAAGAGCCGGGATGTAATGAGCGCCTTCCAAACTCATTAAGGTATTTTGAGGTATTTTAAGGTATTTTAATAAATTTGATCTGGTTGGTTTCTCTCACTGTTATAAACACAGTGAAGAACTGTACTTTGGTTTTCACTTTCTGATTTTAATTCCATCGAAAGCTACACACACACAATCTCCAGAAGTCCGTCTCCCATTTTAAGCCTAGTACATTAGTTAAGAGATCTGAATCTAGTCTTAGATGTGCCAGTATCTGTGTGAATTCAGTCCAATCACTTCAGCCCTCTGGGTTTCAGTTTCCCGGTCTTTGAATTAAAGGGGATAATCTAGATGATCTTTAGTGTTCACAATAGCACTGATTTTCTATTATTCCATCATTTCAAATATTCAAATGGAGTATCCTTGGCATCCTATCTATTTCCAAAATGCTATTTTGCTAAGAGATTCTCTCAACCTCTACTGTCATTTTCAATGAGAGATCTTAGATGCCAATCTATGAATACTTTAAATTTAAAAATAAATTATAGCCAAACTAATACCCTTAGTCTTATTCCTTTCCCATATTTTCAAGAAAGAGGGTGCTTTCTGAACAGTGAAGTCTATACTATTTTTAAAGAGTTATTCTTTGACAAGAAATTTTCAGTGGATAAACTACTTTTGAAGGCAACTTAATATTGATTATTCTAACTTTGTTTTATTAAAAAGGGTTTTTTTTAATTTATTGATTTGAGAGAGAGAGGAAAAGAGGAGAAACATCAATTTTTTTGTTCCACTTCTTTATGCATCATTGGTTGATTTTTACCAGAGACGAACCCGCAACCTTGGCATACAGGGATGATACTCTAACCAACTGAGCTACCCAGCCAGGGCTAACTCTGCTTTTTATATGTACTATATTAGAAGATGGTGGTAAAGATATATAGGGTGAAAAAACCCAGTCCAAAAGATTCCCACTCCATTTGAAATGCCACTGGAAAATTTGGATCAAATATCTAATGGGAGGATGGAATTTGTGGCTATGCATTGCTGGTGTTGATGTGGGTAGGAATACTTCTGCTCCACAGATATATTAAGGAGCTCTGCATTCTTCAATAGATGCTTTTCAAGATCACCTTTGGAGATAATATATAGCTAGCACACTAGGAAAGAATATGAAGGCCCTAGTCAGTTTGTCTCAGTGGATAGAGTGTCGGCCTGCAGACTGAAGGGTCCTGGGCTCACTTCTGGTCAAGGGCACATGCCCAGATTACAGGCTCAATCCCCAGTAGGGAGAGTGCAAGAGGCAGCTGATCAATGATTCTCTCTCATCATTGATGTTTCTCTCTCCCTCTCTCCCTCTCCCCTCCTCTCTGAAATCAATAAAAAATATATTAAAACAAAAAGGAAAGAACATGAAGGACAGAAAGTAGAATATTGTAATGGGTCAAGCTTGAAAGAGCTTGTGTAACTTCTATCTACATAACCTCAGGCTATAAATCAGACATATGGCCTCACTTAACTGCACAGCAGGCTGAGAAATGCAGTCCAGTCATGTGCCCTGGAAGAGGAGGCCTTCAATTTATTGAAACCCACCCACATTATTGAGTACTAGAGGCCCAATGCACGGGATTCATGCACTAGCGAGGGTGTGGGCTGCGGGGATCGGCCCACTGTGGGAGTGCAGCTCATCCCGGTCAGCCAAGCAACGCTCCCACTGTGGGAGCACACTGACCACCAGGGGGCAGCTCCTGCATTGAGCGTCTTCCCCCTGGTGGTTAGTGCACATCATAGCGACTGGTTGACCGGTTGTTCTGGTTGTTCCGCTGTTCAGTCGCTGGGCTATTATATACCAGTATATAGATAATCTCCTTTACTTAAAGTAAACTCGGTTTAGAGGTTAACCACATCTGCAAAATACCTTTACAGCAACACCTAGATTATTGTTTGAATAACTGGGTACTATAGCCTAGCCAAGTTGACACAGAAAGCTAACCATCACAGTATGTAATGGAGAAATATTTTAAATGCAAAAGATTATTTATTTTCTAATACAAAAAATTCTCAAAGATAATACCTGGTTTGGCTGTAAAAAAATTAAAGGATTTTTTCCTAGGGATAATTTTTAAGCAAAAAAAGCTAATTGGTTCCCAATGATTATTATTTTTAAGACTTTTGATGCAAGGCCATAATAATAAATTGGGATCAATCCACCCCCAAATGCCAAATTGGTTAAGAAAAGAATTCTGGACTAAAAGCCAGCCAAAATATAGATATCAGAAAGGAGTGGAATCTAAAATATGCCACATCCCCTACACCTAAGTTCCTCAGCCAGCTACATAATTTGGCCCATACTATAAGAAGGTAAAAATCTCAATAAACACAATAAAGTCCAAATTAATGATATTCTAAAACACACAATATTTTATTAATACAATTTTGCATGTGGAACAATTCTGACCCAATTTTGAGAATGAGTAAATTTAATTTACCCATGTTCACTAGTGCTTTTAAAGTGATTTACATGTGATGAGGTAGATGAAATCATCTTCCATTAAATGAGTCCACTTAAGAAATGGCTATATTTGGGGGAACTCTGCATAAAGTTTACTCTCGAAGAATTAAACATATATTGTATCTGTCACCATTATCACTTATGTTGACCATATTCCTAAGGTAAATATTCCTTTTACTTTGTCTTTGAGGACTCAGCTTTCAAAGTTACATTGAGAGAAAGCATAATGGTTAAAATTAAAAGAGGAATAAAAATCAATTATGGAAGAAGCAAGTTTCAGTAAATGGATAGGTCAGTGACAATTATTTTCAACTCTTTTTTTCCAGTGGTTATACTGCTTTTACCTCTACCAAAGACCTCTACTGTGAGGCTGGAATGGTCCCATGGATTGAATGTTTTTGTCTCCTCAAAATTCATAAGATATGTGGAGATGGGCCTTTTGGGAGGTAATTAGGCCATGACTGAGATTAGTATCCTTATAAGAAAACACACGAAATTCCCCCCTCCTCTCTCTCTCTCTCCCTCCCTCCCTCCCCCCCCCCCTCACTCTCACTCTCCCCTCCTCCTCTATCCCTCCCATGTGAGGACAAGACAAGAAGATGGCCATCTGCAAACCAAGAAGAGAGTTCTCACCAACCATCCAATCTGCCAGCACCTTGATTTTGAACATCCCTAACTCCAGAATTGTGAGAAATAATTGTTTGTTGTTTAAGCCAACTTGTGTATGGTAAAGTTGTAGCAGCCTGAACTGACTACCACAGATGGGGATATGCCTGTAATGGGCAAAATCTTAATGATTAATGAAAGATGACACCATTTATAACACAGTTGGTGATTATGCTACTTTCATAGAAAACAAAACTAAAATCTTTCTAGCCAATTACTCACAATCTGTGACTTTGTCCTCTGGTGACTCTTAATGCACTACAGTTCTTTTTGTTTCCAACTTATATAGAAGATCAGCAGTGATACATTTGGTAATTTAAAAAGTCCATGAACTTGACTCTAAAGAGAACATTTTCAATATTTCTAAATGGATTTTTAAAAATCTCAATGACCCTGAACATACTTAGCCTTTACCCACTTGCAAATGACCTGACTATATCTCTTCTATATAAATGAGCTTACAGTTCAAGTTTGATACATTTTTCTCCTTAATGAGATTAGAAAAGTTGGTTTTATCTTCTATGAGCAGAAAAATCTTTTTTTTTTAAATCTCAGCATTTTCATTTATTAAAATGTGCAAGCTTGAGAAACTTTGCCTAAACTCTGAGCAGCTCAATTCTTCATAGATAAAATAACAACAACATACTTCTTAGTATCACTATATGTGTTAATTTAAACCAATTGTGTAAGGAATCTGGTACAGTGCATAGCATATAGCAAGCTGGCTGAAGACAAATTACCAGCATTACCACCAGAAATGGCTTGCTCTCAAAGCTCTAAACTCAAGGCATCTAGAGACAGATGGTAAAAACATAAAATTGTGTTTTAGTTTTAAATACAGTAAATCACAAGGCTAAATTAGTTTCTGCATGATGCAATAAAAACATTAATTTTCAAAGCCTACTGATATTGAAGTAATCTTTTAACAAATAAAATTTTGACCATACAGATCTGCTTACAGAATTTGTTTTTCAGCATTTTTTTCCCTTTTTTTAAAATTAAATCTTTATTGTTCAGATTATTACAGTTGTTCCTCTTTTTTCCCCCATAGCTCCCCTCCACCTGGTTCCCACCCCGCCCTCTGCCCTTACCCCCTCCCCCACTATCCTCATCCATAGGTGTACGATTTTTGTTCAGTTTCTTCCCACACACCCCGCACTCCTCCCCCCCCCCGAATAGTCAGTCCACTCCCTTTCTATGACCCTGATTCTATTATATTCACCAGTTTATTCTGTTCATCAGATTATTCACTTGACTTTCAGATTCACTTGTTGACAGATGTGTATTTGTTGTTCATAATTGGTATCTTTACCTTTTTCTTCTTCTTCCTCTTCTTAAAGGATACCTTTCAGCATTTCATATAATACTGGTTTGGTGGTGATGAACTCCTTTAGCTTTTTCTTATCTGTGAAGCTCTTTATCTGACCTTCAATTCTAAATGATAGCTTTGCTGGGTAAAGTAATCTTGGTTGTAGGTTCTTGGTATTCATCACAACAGAAGGATGAACAAGGATTAGAAAACCTATTAGAAGAAATAATATCAGAAAACTTCCCTGAGGTGGGGAAGAAAAAAGTCACACAAGCCCAGAGAGTCCCAAACAAGGTGAACCCAAAAAGACCCACACCAAGACACATCATAATTACCATGGCAAACGTTCAGGACAAAGAGAGAATCTTACAGGCTGCAAGAGAGAGACGGAAAGTTACATACAAGGGATCTCCCATTAGATTGTCAAATGATTTCTCAACAGAAACACATCAGGCCAGAAAAGAATGGACAGAAATTTACAAAGTGATGCAAAGCAAAGGACTGAATCCAAGAATACTCTATCCAGCAAGGCTATCATTCAAACTTGAAGGGGAAATAAGAAGCTTCACAGACAAAAAAAGGCTAAGGGAGTTTATCACCACCAAGCCAGCATTGCAAGAAAAATCTTATTAAGAAGTACAACTGGAGTAAAGACAAAAGTAAATAAGAACAAAGAAGCCAAAGAAGAAATAAAAAAGTTCATATTAAGACTTTAAATTAAAAACTTCTAACTTATATCTGCTAATAGAATATTCTGCATTTCAATGTATAGTACTTCAGATAATCCAGGAAAAACTTTCTGTTCCTGAACATAGTGATCTCCTGTTTGTATTTCTTATAATAAATCACCCAAGGATTGCTACAAAAACTAGACTTGCATCTCCTATTGATAGGAGCAATGGCCACCATATTTTGGATTATTATGAAAGTTTAGTTACTTTACTAGATAGCATATAGGGTACTAATAATCAGGCTTTCTTGTTAAAAAAAAAAAACCCAAAACTATAATAGGCTTTGGGGATTGGCATAATCTATATATATATAAAAGACTAAGCAACCTGCTCACCGGCCAGTAGGTATGATGCACACTGACCACCAGGAGGCAGATGCTCAATGCAAGAGCTGCCCAGCTGGGGTGACTTGGCAGCAGCGGTTCTCAGGTGATGTTATCCCAGAACCAGAGAGGAGGGAACCCAATTCCGGGGTGCATCACCCAAGAACCGATCTCTTGCAATCCAGGACCCCCCCACGGGGGATGTCGGAGAGCTGGTGTCGGCCCTATCCCCACAGGCCAGGCCAAGGGATCCCACCTACTGGAGAGACCCCGCTTACTCTACAGATGCCCTTTGAGCCACGTCATGGCCCCAGGTGCAGCTGGCTGGGGAGGGACCGCAGGAGGTTGGATCCGGGGCATGTCCGGCCTGTCTTGTCCAGTCCCACCCTGCCAGCCACCTACAATGTACACGATATCCTTTCAATGTGCATGAATCTGTGCACCAGGGCACTAGTAGTAATATAATTGCCATAATTTCAAACAACTAAAACAGACCTAGCACTGCATGGTTTCATATATTTTCCTTATATTTGACACCTCAAAGATATTTCACAATCTCAGTATTTTAGCCAAGTCTGATTTGGGAGCCTAAATTTACCTACAGGACTCATAGACATGAAAATAATGTGTATGAAGATGGAAAAGGGATGCTAAAATAGGTTATACTACATTAATATCAAGTGAAGTTTTAGGGTGTTATTTATACTTTGCAATAGAGAATTTTATCTCAATTTGACTGGGTCACAAGGTATCCAGATTATTTGGTTAAACATTATTTCTGGGTGTGTCTGTAAGGGTGTTTCTGAATGAGATTAACATGTGACTTAATAGACTTAGTAAAGCACATTGCCCTCCCTCATGTGGGCAGGCCTCACCCATTCCACTGAAGGCCTAAATTAAACAAATGTCTGAGTAAGACTTTTCTCTCTCACTGTCTTTGAGTTGGAACATTGATCTTCTTCTGCCTTCAGACTTGGACTTGGATAAAATTTACACCATCAGCTCTATTTTTTTCTTAGAACTTTGGATTCAAATTGAAACTAAATCATTGGGACCAAGCTGGTTTGACTCAGTGGATAGAGTGTCCGCCTGCAGACAGAAGGGTCCCAGATTCCATTCCTATGGAGGGCATGTATCTTGGTTGCAACCTCCTCCCTGGCCTGGGCCTTGGTCAAGATACATGCAGGAGGCAACCAATTGATGTGTTTCTCTGACATCAGTATTTCTCTCTGTCTTTCCCTCTCTCTTCCACTCTCTCTAAAAATCAATGGAAAAAAATATTCAGGTGAGGATTAAAAAACAAACAAACCAAAAAACCCAGAAATTATACCATTTGCTTTCATAGGTCTGGATTTCTCAGATTCCATAACTGAGTAAACAAATTCTTTATAATGAAATATATATATATATATCCTCAACATTAATAAATGTCATATAGGACTGAAAAACCTGAAGGAATTCTTGGAGTCTTCCATCAAATATATTCTCTGCCAAGTCCATGATCAGTATAGTATTAGAATATACCATCAAAGAAAGCAGCAGCATTTACTGGAGGCAACAGAAATGCCAAACTGAAGACCCTTATTTGGAATGTCCTTAATAAGTAACTATCATCACTTGAGAATTGGCAATTACATTTTCAATCATGAGTCTGTGAAAATTTTCTTTCCAGCAAAAGCACCAAGAATTTATCTGACTGACTACATGATTTTGCATTTGCATAATTCACAAAGCACTTATATTTTCCATAGTGTCAGACTTCACTATCATTTTTTAATGACTGATAAAATTTAGTCCATCCTAGTTTCCCAGTGAATGTGTGGAAGAAAACTGGAGGCACCTCAATTTATCAACTGTCCAAGTTCTACTCCCACCCCCCAAATAAAACAAATATACTCTGAAATTTTATGACTGAATCACTCATTTGCCTTTATATACTCTCATTTGCTGGAACATACTGGAAAATTTACTGATAAGTTTACTGACAACTCTTGCCTTGAAATGTCTTTCCTAAAATTACATCTGCTTTAGATTCTAATTCCTGATTTGCCTGAATTGTTTCTTTCCCAAAATGCTTTAGAGTCTTGCCTGTGCAGCAAGGAATGGGCATAGCTCTTTGAGGGAACCATATCGCAATTAACAAACAAAGGCATTACCTACATCAACCTTTTATTTGGCACTGTGATCTTGAAAAACATATAGTCATCACATTTCTGGCAAAAGGTATTTTAAAATAATTTTAAGGAATGTACGTTTATCAATTTGTGATACACTGAAATAAGTCAACTTCCATATTACACTACTGGCTATTTATAAGGGTAATATCTGGAAATATCTTGCCTTGAACCCTCAGAACAGGACAGATCTCATATACTTCATTGTCCAAAGAATAATCTAGATAACAGGTGACTGGAAGTGCTCTGACAATTTATTGATTTCATTCAAATGGATTTCAAAAGGCATTCCCTTTAAGATGGCCTTCCATTTTATACTTTACAGCACATACTTATATTTGTAAGCAGAGAATTAGAGCAACCTTTTGCATCTCAATCAGAACTTTCTAATGCTTAAATTGATTGCTGGATCTCCTGCAACATGGATTTTCTGTGCACTACTGACCTTGCTGTCAAAATTGTGTTATGGAGAGCATTTATATTTGTCCAGTTCAGGAATGCTGCTAGTGTAAGCAGCCAGGCTTACCCCCTCTAGAAAGATACCAATGAATTATCCTGATGGCAAAAACCAAACCAAACCCATATTACTAAATAGCTGAGTATATTTCCTACGCTGTCCATGAGTTCTATTTTTATGCATGTCTGGTTTCTCAAATAAATAAATACAATTATACAAATTAATTTTATGTTTGCTATTTTGCATGAAAATAAATTATTAACTCAACATGGAATAATGGTCAACAATTGGCAGATTGCTGGGACATTTGAGTTTTACATTTGGTAATCCTGCCTCTGACACTAAAGAGCCTATGAGCCTGAGTAAGTCTTTTCTAAGCCTCATTTTCCTCATCTCAGGCTGTAGGACAGCCGTGGGCAAACTACGGCCCGCGGGCCGGATCCCTCGCGTTTGAAATAAATAAAACTAAAAAAAAAAAAAAAAAAAAGACTGTACCCTTTTCTGTAATGATGTTTACTTTGAATTTATATTAGTTCACACAAACACTCCATCCATGCTTTTGTTCCGGCCCTCCGGTCCAGTTGAAGAACCCATTGTGGCCCTTGAGTCAAAAAGTTTGCCCACCCCTGCTGTAGGATATAGTTAATTAAGGAGCATGGCTATGGCCCTAGCTGGTTTGGCTCAGTGGCTAGAGAGTCTGTATATAGATATTTTATCTATATTTATAGATATAGATAAAATAACGGGTGTGCCAAGAAGCATGGCTATGAACTCATCCTTCATGCATTAAATCCTGGCTGTGCTACTTACCACACGTGTGGCCAGGGGTAAAATACTTATGTTTGCCACCGTGCAGGTGCTAATGTCACCTTATAGGGCTGCTGAGATGATTAAGTGAGTTTAAGAAAAAATTGAACAATTTGGTACTGTTCACCAAATTTTAGATATGCTAATGTACAAAAGTAGGCTATTGGACCCGGTAAGATTTACAAAGTTTTCCAGTTCCACAATTCTGTTTCTGTGATTGTGTATTGTAAGCTCCTTAAGAACAGGGCCTGTGTGTAATTATTCTCCCAAAGTATTAAGCACAGCATTTTCCGCATAGTGCACGCTCAAAAATCCTTGGTGAATTAAATAACACAGTAACAGAAAAACCGATATTAAAGCAAAAAGAAAACCCTTTACTATTTACTACTGCCAGGTAATTTTCACCTATTGGTTGTTCAAAAATATTAAATTTTAAAAAAGTTTTTAAAGTATCAGTACCAATTAAGACAAATTGCTTTAATTTATTGACAGATTTTCCAATTTCATACTCCAAGATGGAGATCAATATTCTGTCATAAGTAGAAATTAAATTGTCTGAGAAGCATGGCACTTTTAAAATCTATCACTTTTAAAAAGTGATGAGCAAATTCCCTCACCTATTTACACAGTCCAAAATTGAAAACAAAGTACAGTTCTAAAACAATATTCAATGCCAGTAAGTAAGTATGACATTTGAAACTCATTTATCATTAACAGCCTCCTCTTGTGGATATGAAGTTTCTCTGTGTTCTCTTAAGAATTTTAAGACTTTTTTAAAAGTATAAGTGACTAACTAAAGTTGGATGCTACGCAAAAAGAATTGGCGGGGGAGAGGGGAGTTGATAAGATGAAGGTGGTTGAAAAAATTTTAATACTGAGCCTCCTTTTCTCTGTACTACCATAATAAATAATACATATCTTTCATGGTAATTGCCACATATGATGACTTCAATGTATAATTTTCTCTTTAATGGACAATTAGTTTTTTGAAGCAGGGAGTTTGTATTCCTGATCTTTGTACCCAAGTGTTTATTTCATTTCCTGACACATAATACATTCTCAATAAATGTTTGTGGAATAAATAACTGAACAAATACATGGAAGGGTAAAAAAATGAATAGTCTCACCAGTGTGGTTCAGTGGTTGAGCATCGACCCAGGCACTAGGTCACAGTTTGATTCCCTAGCAGGGCATATGCCTGGGTTGCAGCTTGATCCCAGTAGGGGGCATGCAGGAGGCAGCCAATCAATGATTCTTTCTCATCATTAATGTTTCTATCTCTCACTCCCTCTCCCTTCCTCTCTCTGAAATCAATTGGAAAAAAAAGAGAATGAATAACCTCACCATTACCTTTTATGTTTCTAAGAGTTAAGAAAGCTCACTAAAGAACTTCAGATAGAAAAAAAACTCATGAAAATATGTTCCATATCATTAGGCAAAGGACAATGCAAATAAAAATCATAATGAGATATGACTATACATCTACTAAAATGACTAAAATTAAAAATGTGACTATGCCAAGGGCTGGTGAAGATACAAAGCAGTTGAAACTTCATAAATTGCTGGTGGGAATACAAAATAATACAGCCAATTTAGAAACAATTTGGCAGTTTCTTATAAATTCACAATTCAAAACAGCAATCCCATTCCTAAAAAATCAAAGAAAAATCAAACATATGTCCACAAAAGACGAATGCATGAATGTTCATAAAAACTTTAACAATATCTAAAAACTTGAAGAAAATGTCCACCAAGTGGTGATTGAATGAACAAATTGTGATACATCTATTCAATGTGATATGTGTTGCAATGAAAAGAGACTGAATATATGCAGCAACGCAGGTTCTAAGAGAAGTAAACAGAGCATAAAAGCTATACCATATGATACCAATTATATGAAATTCTAGAAAAGGAAAACTATAGTGACAGGGAGCAGGTTATTGGTTTCTAGGAGCCAGGCGTGGGAGGAAGGGATTAATTGAAAAAGCACTGAAGGAACATTTCATGGTGATCATATCTTGATTGTGGTGATGGCTAAATGACTGTATATACAAGTCAATGCTCACAGAATTAGATGCTTAAAATTGGTGAATTTTATTATATGTAAATTATAACTTATTTTTTTATATTTTATTGATTTTTTATAGAGAGGAAGGGAGAGGGATAGAGAGTTAGAAACATCGATGAGAGAGAAACATCGATTCAGCTGCCTCCTGCACACTCCCCACTGGGGATGTGCCCGCAACCAAGGTACATGCCCTTGACTGGAATCGAACCTGGGATCCTTCAGTCCCCAGGCCAACCCTCTATCCACTGAGACAAACCCGTCAGGGCAAATGATGCCTTATTAAAGCTGGTCTAAAAGATGCTTTGCCTTGGGGAGTATTTGAGATCTTGTTTCCCAGCATATGTTGTCAGTTTGGCTCAAATAAACTCATTGAAAAATTAAATTAAAATTTACAAAAGTAAAAGATGTTTTGTCTTAAAAGGGTTCCCTCAGAAGCCAGTCATAATGCTTGAAAAGATACATCATTAGTCATTGATAAATTCCTAAAGAACTCTGCTGAAATGTAAATCATACACCTGAGTGATGTCACACATTGAGCAATTAATTTTTTGTCGATTGATATTTTTAAAAATTATTAAAGTATAGGTGACTTATAATATTATATCAATTTTAGCTGTACAACATAGTGAGTCGACATTTATATATCTTACTAGTGACCCAGCACGCAAAATCATGAGAGACCCAGACCCGCGGGAAATCGTGCGAGACCTGGGATCCCAGACCCTGCTGCACTGAAGGAGTCAAGTGCCACCGCTCCGCGGGACCCAGAGTCAATCAAGTCCCTGCCCACCCACGCTGTTCACACAGCCTCCTGGTGACCGGTCTTTGGTCATTACAGCATTAGGGCCACTGGGTTTTTATAATATAGATAATGTGATCAGCACATTAAGTCTAGTAACCATGTCACTGTTCAAATTTATTACATTATTGACTATATTCTCTGTACCCTATACCCCCCTGGTTTATTTATTTTATAACTAGAAGTTTGTATCTCTTATTCCCCTTCACCTTTTTCACCCATGCCACCACCCTTCCTCTCTGGATACCATCAGTTTATTCTCTGTATCTATGAGTCTGTTTTATTTTGGCATTCTTATCAGAACTAGAACAAATAATCATAAAATTTATATGAAATTCCAAAAGATGCCAAATAGTTGAGTTGCTTATTTTCATTAACAATATGTAAATTTGTTTTTCCACCTAGCTTTCAAGCAGTGCTATATGGGAATGGGACAAATCGGTTGAGAAGAAATACACATGAGAGGCCAAGAGCAAAGGCGATGGTAATGTGTTGGTGTGGGGATATAACGAAGTATTAGGGTCAGTATAGGACATGAGATAATGGAGGTAGAATAAATCAAAGAAGAATGAAAATAGGAAGGAAGATAATTTTGTTGTGCATCTAATTACAAAAGCTTTCCAAATTTAATACTAAAAATAACCCCTGAGCAAATATAATTATGACCAGTCACAAGTTTATGGATGATAAAACTGACATACAGAGAGGTAAGATAATTTGTCCAAGATCACAGCCAGTAAGTGGCCGAGTTGGGATTTGAAAATACATATATCTCCCAAAATGTGTTCAAAGAGCATATGTGTTAAAGTTCTCACCTTATCAATAAGGAGGATCCACAGTTGCTATCAAAGATTCTCTTTTTGTACTCCTGCACATGCAATTCCTTGTTTTTTTACCTAAGTGACTCATAAGGTTCAAACTGGAAGTGGCAAATCCAATTTACTCTAGTAATTATCTAGATTTGAGATATATGAAATTAAAGAGCTGGCTTCTAATGGCTAATTAAACTTAGACAGTTACTGAGATGAAGAAAAAGACTGAAAAATACATAGCATAGAAAGACTGAAAACTATACTGTTAACTCTGGAATTGAATCCAGATCAAAGAAACTTTCCACCACAAACATAAAAGGCCAAAAAAAAACCCCCAAAAAACACTTTCCTTACAATACATGGCCTGCCTCAAAATAATCGTTTTTTTAATTCTTACTGAGTTAGGGGAAAAGGTTGTATTTTTCATGAATAACATAAATGTTCTTTAGTATCTTTGATACCCAGAGTTCACTGTCACCCAGAGTTCATAAATTTCTAGGTAAAATTATATGATGCTTAACTTTATTTCCTTTTCCTGATATTTTCACTCTTTCAAATTTTACATCTGATTAGACACATGCAATTTTCTTAAGAAATTCACAGGTCAACAAAAAAATTTAAATCAGATGAGCAGTTATATCTTAAAAATGAGATTATTGCCTTGTAAAAATTTAACACTTTTAAATTATATTGTGAAGCTATGACACAATGAAATTGAGAGTTCCCAGGTACCTTTGATTAAAGATATTAACTACCTCAATATTGACATTGCCATCTTTTAATACTTAAAAATACAATGCAGTTCATTTCCTGAAAGCCGGACAAATTTCCAGAGAAAACCCCACCTTTGGCTTCCTGTAGAAATTTTTAAATTATTTCTCATAATTCCCATCTGTATTGACAGACTAGGTTCTATCATTCATTTGTTGCCTGGCTACCATCTCAGCATTATCTAGAAAGAAAACTAGCTCAATAAGCATATACTTTAGGGAAGCTGATTAGTGTACTTCATCAGGAAAAACGGGTGAAAGAAATAGACTAGACACTAGCCAAAGCCCTAATACACAAAGTCCTAATAACAGAGGCACATACCAGGTATATAGCGCTAGGCAAATTATTAATTTCCCTGAGCTTAGTTTTCCAATCAGTTAAATGGCAATGATCAGATATAGGATTCTTAGAGGAAAATGTATTTTATTTTTAACTATCCCCAATCCATGTCCTTGAAACAAGACAAAGAAAAAATGAGGATGAGAACTATAGAAACGATATTTTCAGTGAATCTAGGAGACAAAAGAAAACTAAAAGGTTCAAAAAAATGTACATTCTGCAAAAAGCAGCTGAAACCAGCAAAGCCATATAGAAAGCCCCATAACAAGTCAAAACAGGGGTTGCAGAGAAGAATGAAAGTGCAAAGGGTCCTCAAGATGGCAGATTTCAGAAATCATCAGTAAATATACATTTTAAAGGAATGAGGGATTACAAGTATGATAGAAATATTCCTAATATTAGAAGCCTATAATTCATCAGATTAAGTCCAACACACCAAGTAGACATAAAATAAGTGAGGATATAAGACACCTGAATAACATAATAAATGAGGTAAATCTGCTGATTTACTGAACTCAGCAATTCAATAATTTAATAAAGAATGTACCATCTTTTCATTTTCCCACAGATGCTCCAGGAAAATTGATCCTATATTTTTTCACAAAAACAACATGCATAAATTCTTAAAGGATACAAATTGGTACAAATATTTTATCATGTTATCATAAAATTAAAGAGTCAGAAAACAGAAGACGCCTGTTTCAACTATAAATGGATAGGCACACTTCTCTTTTATACAATCCTTAGGTCAAAGGAGATATATAACAGAAGATGTAAAATTTTGAGAAAATGTTGAAAACAAAAATACTATATTTAATAATCTATGCAATACAGCTAAAATAAATATTAGAGAAAATTCAGAGCTTTAAATATTGTATAAGAAGAATGAAAAGATAGTTCTAAACATTAAAAATAGAAACAAGATAAATGAGGAAAATCTCTTAATGCAATTCATCATAAAAATAAGTTTAGAGAAAAGAATATATGATCATTTGCATAGAACAAGGGTTCTTAAACTTTTTAAACAGGGGGCCAGTTCACTGTCCCTCAGACCGTTGGAGGGCCGGACTATAGTTTAAAAAAAAAACTATGAACAAATTCCTATGCACACTGCACATATCTTATTTTGAAGTAAAAAAACAAAACGGGAACAAATACGATATTTGTATTTGCATGTGGCCCGCGGGCCATAGTTTGAGGACCCCTGGCATAGAAGGTGCAAAGGCACTTGACAAAATTCAATACCATTCCTGAATTCTTTTTAAAGAACACTGAATAAAATGGGAATTGATGGTTACTGTCTCGCTGTAATTGTGTGTGGCCACAGTGCAGAAGGCAAGCTTCATCATTGATGAAGACACAGTGAAGGCATTCCAACTGAAAACTAATGTTCGCCGTCACCGTGCTTACTGAACACTGTGCTGACGTCATTATCCAACATAACTAAATCTAACTAGTAAAGAAAATCCGAGATATTAAGTTCAGAATCACGAAGACGAAATTATCAGTATTAATGTTTTTGTTTGTATAACAGGAAAAACAAAGAAAATGTATTGCTCTCTACCATGAACAATATAACTTAAAGTGAATCAATAAAATCTTCAGACACAAAAACTACTTTGAATGTATAAAATGAAAGAATAATCTAATTTACAATTACAAAAGCGATAAATTACCTACGAAAATAAAGTGTATTAAAAGTTGTTAAAGAAAATTCATTTTAAAACACTCCTAAAGGACACAAAAGTAGCCATCCATGTGGCTGACATCCGCGTGCGCTTGCCATCCTGACGGGCTGCCACCTGTCCAGCAGGCAACGTGCACCAGCCATTCCAGCTGGCAGTGCCACCACCTACCCAGCGGGTAGTGCGCCACCATGCCACTGGTCCTTGAGCTCGCAATCTGTGCATCTGCCATCCGTGTGCATGACCTGGCTCTTTGTTTCATATCCACCCATTTACAGCTACTGGACCAGTCTTCTTGTCCTTGAACTTAGGAAGGCTACTCTATAATCACATCAAGCCTGTGGCCTCCTGAACTTTCTAGGAAAGCTTGCATTAAAAAAAAAAAAAAAGGAACAAAAATGAAACTAGACCACCAATTTTTATACCATACACAAGAATAAACGCAAAATGGATAAAGGACTTAAATGTAAGTCATAAAACCATAAACATTCTAGAAGAAACCATAGGCAATAAAATCTCAGACTTTTCTCTAGTAGCAATATTGCTGATACATATCCTAGGACAAGATAAACAAAAAAATAAAGAAATGGGACTACATCAAAATAAAAAGCTTCTGTACAGCACATCTGATAAGGGTTTAATTTCCAAAATATATAAGGCACTCAAATAGGTTTGAGAGCTAGGGCAGGGTAAAACCATAAGTGTCATCTCCTACATAAGGCCACTCCTTTAAGAAAGGGATATCTGACTATATAATCCAATACATAGAAACCAACAGGGTCAAGCAAAATGAAGAAACAAAGGAATATATTTCAAACTAAAGAATGAGATAAAACTTTACAAAAAGACATTAATGAAACAAAGATGACTGACAGCACATACAATGGAGGTTCCCATAACAATATAATACAACTGGAAAATTCCTACTATTTAGTGATGTCATAGCCGTCAAGATGCTATAGGAAGTTAGACAGACATGAACAGAGCAAGGACAATGGACCAGATACAAAAGGTCACCAGATGGGAAGCCACAGGTGCCTAGCAATGGACAATCAATTGTAGGGTGGGACCTTGCCCCTAGGGAAACTTTTCCTATCCTATCATATCCCTGGTCATGTGGCTTGGACCCCTGACCTTTCCTCCCTAGAGATAACATCTAGACCTCAAGTTGTATTTCAGCTCTAGGCCTAGATAAGCAATAAATCCAGACACACCTAACTTCAGGACCAGCTGCATTGAATAATGACCCCCTGCCCGGGTACCACCAATCAGCCGAGACCACAACCCTGAAAGGACACACCTGGAAAACTGCTGAATATTCTATTAAGACTAGAGGCCCAGTGCACAAAAATTTGTGCACTTGGGAGGGTCCCTCAGCCCGGCCTGTGCCCTCTCACAGTCTGGGACCCCTCGGGGGATGTCCACCTGCTGGTTTAGGCCCGCTTCCCAGGGGATTAGGCCTAAGCTGGCAGACATCCATCTTGCAGCCTGGGAGCCCTCGGGAGATGTCTACTTGCCAGCGGGGAGCAGGCCTAAGCTGCAGTCAGACATACTTAGCACTGATGAGGAGGCGGAAGAGGCTCCTGCCACCACCGCTGTGCTGGCAGCCATCAGCCTGACTTGTGGCTGAGCAGCTCTCCCCCTGTGGGAGCGCACTGACCACCAGGGGGCATCTCCTGCATTGAGCGTCTGCCCCCTGGTGGTCAGTGTGTGTCATAGTGACCAGTCATTCCCAGTCATTCTTCTGTTAGGGTCAATTTGCATGTTACCCTTTTATTATATAGGATAATTCCCTGGGACCTCCCCTAAAATCTCCACCCTTAAAACCCTTAGTATAGAGGACTCAGTGTGCTCTTCCTTCTGGGACCATGCCCATGCCTTTTCCTTCCCAGACACATTACCATTAGCTTCCTCATTCCCAAGCTCTAAGGGCTCTTCCTTTATCTCAATAACTTGTTCCCTAAGCCTATTATCTGGAAAGCAAGAAGAAAATCATTGTCCTTTTTAACAAAGTGGAAAAGAACAAAATTCTAATGCTGTATTAGCTTACTTTTGATTTTTGAACTTATTTACTTAATTAATTTCATTATTCAGGAGAGCACACACTGGACCTTTCTTTTAAGGAGTTTTAAAAACTGCATTTTCCAGAAGATCTCAATAGAATTCATCAGCTCTATGCTGCTACACCAAAATGAGGTTTATTCTCTTCAGTTCATGTGTCCTTGGGTGTGGTTGGCAAAGGGAACTCTTTGGATTTTTGAGTAGGTTGATAAGCTATTTACTCTCTGGCTGGAGAGGAACAGTAAAATCCATTTACTCTTAAGTGTCCTTGGTTTAGAGAAGTTAAGATTTACCAGATAGTGGCAACTGGTGTTTTAATATTTTTCTCAGTTTCCCTCCACCGCTTGTCCTGACTTACTGGCCTGTGTCAGTTACATAACTTCCTTTTAACATTTTCCTTTACAAACCTACAACTTTCACAAACTTTTCTACCCATTCAGAAATAGCCAACTTTAGAACTCACGTTCCTTTTTTTCTCCTTCAAAATTCCTTAGACTGACTTTTATAAACACATTTTAAACACACTCTTGCCTGGCTGGTGTGTTCAGTGGTTGAGCCGTGATCTATGAACCAGGAGGTTGTAGACAAAAGGGGCCACATGCTAACCTGACAAGCTCAGGGAAGGCCTTCATGGCAGTCTTGCAAGCTCAAACACCTAAAGTAATCACAAAGGATGGTCTGAAGTTTAACTAAAAGCAGTTATGGTACGTAGTCACCTCCTAGGCCAGTATCTTCCCTGACAAGGTCAATATTTACCTTAACTGAGCTTATTGTCTTTTTGCATCTACTATAACATATCATTGAAATGTCAGGGTAACTTGTAACTTCCCTTTTTACTGGACCCCTCAGGGCACAACCAAATGTGCCTGGGCACCAGGAGAGAAACCATAAATTCCTTCATTGTTATTGCTATCATATTAATTGTTGACTGTTAACTATCTTGTATCCACCTAAGTAAAAGAAGTATGTGTCTGTAATTTTACCCAATCCCAGAGGTTCCCCCCTCTTGCTTTTTCCCACCTCCCTAATCTATCACCAATGGATTTCATGTAACCCTTTTACATCTTCTCCTTTGCTTGTAATGTATAGAAATAGGTGAAAAACCACCATTCTTTGGAGCATTATCCCAATCCATTGAGATTCTGCTTCCCGACAATTGTCGACAGTTTGGCTCAAGTAAAGTCACAAAATTCTTTATAGGTTTGAATATTTATACCTTAACAAGGCCATGGTTCAATTCTGGGTCTGGGCACATGCCTGGGTTGCAGGCTCAATTCCAAGTGGAGTGCTTGCAGGAGGCAGCCAATCAATAATTCTCTTTAATCATTGATGTTTCTATCTCTCCCTCTCCATTTCTCTCTGAAATCAATAAAAATATATTTAACAAACACACTCTCAGTTTCATGAAACACACCTTCAACAAAGCATATGACATTATACCCAACAGTTCCAACTCTTTTTCTAGCTTTTTTGTATTAAGAGGCCCAAAGTGGGTAAACTTAAGACTCATCTAGCAATCAACGTTTAACAGCTGAAATAAATTAATTGATCTTTTCAAAAGGCTAAGGTTTAGGTGCTTTTTTTCCCTTTCAGTAAGGGTTACCCTCAGAAACTTGCATTTTTTAAAAATGTGGCCGAAATAAGAGTTCTTGAAGACCAGGTATTTGCATTTCAAAGATTTTTATAACTTTGGTTTCATAAAGCCATCTATATATATAAAACCCTAATATGCAAATAGACTGAATGGTGGAAAAACCGAACAACTGAACAACCAGTCACTATGACATGTGCTGACCACCAAGGGGGATGCACAGAACATGGCGGGCATCGGCTGCAACAGGATGGTGGAGCAGGTGAGCAGGAGTGCCAGACCAAGGCGGGTTTCTGGTCGCTGTCATGGGGCGAGCCTCTGGTGGTTATTGAAAATTCTTTGCTCCTGTGCGTCGTGGTCCCACCGGGCCCTCACACCTGCTGCTGGTACCAGGCCCGATCACATCCATTGCCAGTGTTGGAGCCACCACTTGCACCTGCTGCCAGTGCCTGGCACCGGCCCTGATTGCTCAACACCTTCAGCAGGTGCAAGCGGTGGCTGCCAGCCCTGATTGCCCCTCAGGGCTTCTCCACCTCCCGCTGCTCCTGAGGGATGATTGGGGCTGGCAGCGCCTCTTGCACCTGCTGCTGGTGACAACCCCACTCACACCCGCTGATGGCGCCAGCCGCAATCACTCTTCGCCATCAGTGGGTATGAGCAGGGCCAGCACCGCAGTAGGAGCAGGGCTGTTGGCAGACAGTGGACCAGGAGAGGTAGTGGGAGGGGCCAGACAGGGGCACAGAGGATGTGCCAAGACCCTCCCCTTTGCCCACTGCAGCCTCACAGCCCACAGTTCCTTTCAAAGTGCACAAATTCATGCACTGGTCCCCTAGTATATCCATAAGCATTTTGAGGTTTTTTTGGGGGGAAGGTAAAAGGATTTAATGGGCTTTGATACTCTGGAGCCACACCTCTGGCTCTGTGAAACAAGGACAGGTCGTTTTTAATACCTTAAGAATTGGCGAGAGCCCTGACTGGTTTAGCTCAGTGGATAGAGCGTCGGCCTGTGGACTGAAAGGTCCCAGGTTTGATTCCAGTCAAGGGCATGTACCTTGGTTGAGGGCATATCCCCAGTGTGGGGTGTGCAGGAGGCAGCTGATAGATGTTTCACTCTCATCGATGTTTCTAACTCTCTATCCCTCTCCCTTCCTCTCTGTAAAAAATCAATAAAATATATTTTTAAAAAGAAGAATTGGTGAGAGAGGAACCAAGATGGCAGCATAAGGTATACACCTGTACGTGCTGCCTCTCACAACCACACCAAAACTACAACTAAAAGACAAAATGACTATCATCCAAAACCACAGGAAAGCTGGCTGAGTGGAAGTTCTACAACTAGAAGGAAAGAAAAAAGCACACTGAGACTGGGTAGGAGGTGTGGAGGCACGCAAAATGGGCTTGCAACTGAGTGCGCTGTTTTTTTCAATCAGAAGGGAGATACAAGCTCCCAAATGCTCTGAATTCCAGTTTCCAGTGAGACTCTGGGGACCCAGACTCCTACTGGGAGAAACTGGACTCTCTGGCATTGGGTCAGAAAGCGAGGGTGGCTTTCTCAAAGAGGTGCTTGGAGGGATCATTGTTACTGTGTGGGGGGCGTGGGATGTGGGGACACGGAGATTCGGAGACAGATGACTGGCAGCCATCGCTGTTTGCTCCACCCTGGGGATTCCCTGAGACCTCGCCCCACCCAATTTACAACCCCACCCAAGCTGTGCACAGCAGCTTTTGCATATGAATGGCCTGTCCTTTCCCAGCAGCCTAACCTAACAAACTGCAGCTGGTCAGAGAGCTCCAAAACTTCCAAACCCCAAACAAAGAGGAGAAATCTTCAGATCTCACTGTAGCTCCAGGTGAGTGGCCTCAGGCAGTGGTTGACTTTGCACCTCCTTGGAGATCCAGGAGCCAGTGTACCTAATGGTCAGTGTGAGACAATACCAGATTTCAACTCCTCACATTCATAAGTGACACACTCAAGAGGCAGACTCAGTGAGCACCAAAGCCCCACTGAAGCAAGTCCTGCTCCATAAGGGTGTCTCCAGCAAAGCAGTTGTTCCATTGTAGACATAGCGGGTCCTCACAGCCAATTGGTCTGGAGGTCAATTCCTCCCAGTGATACCAACAGCAATCAAGGCTTAACTACAACAAGACTGTGCACACAGCACACAAAGGGGTGCAGCAAGAGTGTCCATATCAGGTGATTGGGGAGGCTGAGCCACTGGGCCCTATAGGACACCTAGTACACAAGGCCACTCTATCAATACAGGGAAGCAGCCAAAATGCAGAGACAAAGAAACATGTCACGAATGAAAGAAATGGAGGAAAGCAAACTAATGGATATAGAGTTCAAAACCACAGTTATAAGGTTACTCAAGAATATTCTAGAAACCTCCAAGGAACTTAGTGAGACCTCTGAGGAATTTAGTGAGACCTTCAAGGATCTTAATGAGAATGCCAAAAAAATGGAAAAGGACCAGTCAGAAATTAAGCATACACTGTCTGAAATAAAGAATAATATACAGAAATTCAACAGTAGACTAGGGGATCCCAAGAATCAAATCAAAGATTTGAAAGACAAGGAAGCAAAAAACACCTAACCGGAAAAGCAAAATGAAAAAAGAATCCAAAAATATGAAAATAGTGTAAGGGGCCTCTGGGACAACTTCAAGCATACCAACATCTGAATTATGGGGGTGCCAGAAGAAGAGAGAGAGAAAGATATTGAAAACCTATTTGAAGAAATAACAAAGAAAATACTTCCCCTACCTGGTGAAAGAAATAGACTTACAAGTCCAGGAAGTGCAGAGAACCCCAAACAAAAGGAATCCAAAGAGGACCACACCAAGACACATCATAATTAAAATGCCAAAAGCAAAAGACAAAGAGAGACTCTTAAAAGCAGCAAGAGAAAAACAGTTAGTTACCTACAAGAGAGTACCCATACGACTGTCAGCTGATTTCTCAACAGAAACTATGCAGGCCTGAAGGGAGTGGCAAGAAATATTCAAAGTGATGAGTAGCAAGAACCTACAACCAAGATTACTCTACCCAGCAAAGCTATCATTTAGAATTGAAGGTCAGATAAAGAGCTTCACAGACAAGAAAAAGCTAAAGGAGTTCATCACCATCAAACCAGTATTATATGAAATGCTGAAGGGTATTCTTTAAGAAGAGGAAGAAGAAGAAAAAGGTAAAGATAAAAATTATGAACAACAAAATGACAACAAGTACATATCTATCAACAAGTGAATCTAAAAATCAAGTCAATAAAAAATCAGATGAAAAGAATAAACTCATGAATATAATAGAATCCGGGGCATAGAAAGGGAGTGGACTGACAATTCTCAGGGGGAAGTGGGTGTGAGTGGTACAGGAAGAGATTGGACAAAAATCTTACACCTATGGATGAGGATGGTGGCAGGAGGTAAGGGGTGAGGTGGGAACTGGGTGGAGGGGAGCTATGGGGGGAAAAAAGAGGAACATCTGTAATAATCTGAACAATAAAGATTTATTTAAAAAAAGAATTGGCAAATGTTGGAAAAGGACTAAAAAATTCATTCATTTTGAAATATTTGGGTATATTTTTCTTTCAAACTCTATAGCAATTATAGAGAGCTCTGGTTTACAGGTAACATATACCTGAGAGTCATAACAGCTTGCAAGTCACCCTGGGAGCAAGGTCCCACCCTACAATTGATTGTCCCTTAATTTTGAAGCAGGAAAAGACACATTTCTGAGAATCCTAACAGCTGACTCAAAAGACACATTTCTGATATCATACAACTTGCATGTATGGAAAAGACACATTGGTCTAAGGAGGCTTCATCCTCCATCCACCAGGAATGGGAAAACAGGTCTAGCTGCAGGATAAACTTTATGGTGCCATTAACTGGCCAAGCCTCTTCCTTGCCTACATTATAGTGGGGCCAGGCTATACTACAAAAGAAGCTTGAGGTCAAATTTCTCCCAATTGGTGAGTATGCATCCCAAAGAGGCATCTCAAGGCACTGTGCACTGATTCCCCATCTATGGAGGCAGATAAATTCCCATCGAAATGTTAGAGGTGGCCCAGCTAGCCTATGGGCTATCTTGGGCTGTGGTCCTGTGGTCTGAATACCACAGTAGCCCAGGTCCCTTTTCACCCAGGAAATACCTGGGACACGGACTTTTACCCTGTGTCCTGAGGGCAGACTTACCAACGATCCCTGTGATAACCAGTCACGGAAGGATGGGCTTGCTCCACGTAGTCAGGTAGACTCCACTCCATGGAGATATCCTACCACCCAGGTGCCGCCCTGGTGTAGAGTTTTACCCCGTGTCCTGAAGGCACTTACCAATGGTTTCCGTGGTGGCTAGGCACTGGAATGATAGACTCATTTTGCTCAGACACACAGACACCACTCTACATGAAACCAACCCCAAGCGAGGTGTCCCTGCTTGTCTACCTCCAGACTTAGCCAGCCTTACTGGAGCCCCCCTATCATATCTGTACGTACAAGGGGTACCTAATATCTCCATGGCCTTGAACTGAAAACTTGTCCTACAATTTTAGTTTCAAATTGTTGGGCTAGTGCAGTGGTTGGCAAACTCATTAGTCAACAGAGCCAAATATCAACAGTACAACGACTGAAATTTCTTTTGAGAGCCAAATTTTTAAAACTTAAACTACATAGGTAGGTACATTGTTATTAACTTAATTAGGGTACTCCTAAGGTTTAGGAAGAGCCACACTCAAGGGGCCAAAGAGCCGCATGTGGCTCGCCAGCCACAGTTTGCCGAACACTGGGCTAGTGACCTGTACCCCTGTCTTTCATGTTCCCCAAAGCACTGGCACTTTAAGAGACCTAGGAGAGCAGCTGTCCCTCAAAGGGAAGGGAGAGTCCCTTTTAAGTTATCCCTGAGGCTCTCATAGAAATTGATTTCAGGAACCAGAGAATATTCCTGGTGTATATTAGCTGAGCTGGCCAGACAGAGACAGCACCTCGGACCCTGAGGGCAAATACTCTTGGCCTTCTCTAGGAAGATTAGAAACTGCCTGGTATCCTTTAATTTTGAAGCAGAATAAGTTTAGGCCAGGGGTGGGCAAACTTTCTGACTCCAGGGCCACAATGGGTTCTTAAACTGGACCGGAGGGCCGGAACAAAAGCACGGATGGAGTGTTTGTGTGAACTAATATAAATTCAAAGTAAACATCATTACATAAAAGGGTACGGTCTTTTTTTTTTTTTTTTAGTTTTATTCATTTCAAACCGGCCGGATCTGGCCTGCGGTCTGTAGTTTGCCCACAGCTGGTTTAGGCTCTCACTTATTCAAAATGGTTTTGTTTAAACCTTCAGAAAGCAATTCCAATTGACAAGCCAAGGTTAAAAAGCAGCCATTCTTTTTTTTTTTTTTCTTTCCCACCCTTAGTTATCTTGCCAAGCTGTCAAACTCAAAGGCTAACACGGGCCAAATAAACAAGGTTTAAGTTTATGTGGGCCTCAAAAAAACCCCAAAAGCTTCCCTTTTCATAGAAATGTAGATAGAGACATGCTGAATACAAAGGGCTGAAATAAATGAGTCATCCTTAATGAGTGTTTGTTGTGGGCTGCAGGCTGCCACTGGCTGCAAGTTTGACATCCTTGATCTTGACCCTTATCTATAGCCAAGTGTCTCTCAACCCTTAACCCTTAGCTCCACCTTGAGGATTTTAAAAAGCTCAAAGAAAGTCAGCCTGAACTTAACTCCAGATACAAAGGAAGAGAAAGAGAAGAAAAGAACATCCTCCCTTGTAACTAGTAACCTGACAGGGAACAGCCGCAGGGAAGGGCCTTGTGTGATTTCACAGTGCTCCAGGGTGCATGGACAGTGCCTTGCAGTGGGTGGGGTGCCTAGTGCAAACTTCCCAGGTGCATGACCAACTCATCCAGTCATGGGAGTCTTCTAGCAGCAAGCACCATAATGGCTTTTAAATGCTCAACCCATGCCCTCACAGTGCAGCAATGCACAGAAAGAGAGAGAGATGCAGAGAGGAGAGAGAACACAATTAGTCATGCCCTTCAAGCCAAGGTGGCTAGGACTGGCTTATCAGTGATGAAACAATCCAAGGCTCCAAATATGTTGTAGGTGATGGGAACGGCACCAGGTGTCTGACCCGTGGGGTCAGACTAAACCTGGGTTCAGTCACCTAGGTACTTGGATTCTGGCTAGGAAAGAATTCAGAGTAAGACCCAAACTGTAAGAGAACATTTATTGGGTAAATTACAGACCGTTGAAAAAGTAATCCTTAGAACAGTGGTTCTCAACCTTCCTAATGCTGCAACCCTTTAACCCTTTGCGGTCGTATTAAATTTGGACATGGGTGTCGTACTGGTCAGAATTAATTTCCATTGAAAGAGCAGTGATACATAACATGCAAGATTATGAAGAATAAAGAAGATTTATTAATTCTTTTTTGGAACTATGTCACTACTAGTAGAATCACTACAAAGGTAATCACTTTCTACGTCAGAGTCAGTATTCAAGGTGCCAAAATAAAACTCTTCATCGTTACTTTCAGATTCGCAGTACACTTCTTTCGGTAACTTTCTTTTTGCCATTTTGGAGTATTATTTTGAAATATCTTAACAAGTGAGAATGCCTAATTACAGTTAAACGTAATTTGTAAAGCTTTATTTGAAATTCTGCGAAGTATTTCCGAAGCTTGTCAATTTCTTCACTCTCAAGAGGCGACTGACTCGCCACGGTGTTTTGCATGGCGAGTGTGGAACGACCACGTTTGTTTATATTGAGTTTCGATATCTCCAATTTGTCGGGGCAATGTTTTGGTTCGTGACAAGGTTGCTTAGACACTTAAGAGCTTTCAGAGAAATTATGAACTGATACATGAATGAATAGAGTTAAGATTAGTATGGTTCCTTGCTGTGGTGGCTGAGAGCAGACATACGACCGGAACGGTAAAAAAGCTTTGGTGGCTGAGACAAACGACCGAAAAGGGTTAATACAGTTCCTCATGTTGTGGTGACCCCCAACCATAAAATTATTTTCGTTGCTACTTCATAACTGTAATTTTGCTACTGTTATGAATTGTAATGTAAATATCTGATATGCAGGATGTATTTTCATTGTTACAAATCGAACATAATTAAAGCATAGTGATTAATCACAAAAACAATATGTAATTATATATGTGTTTTCCGATGATCTTAGGCGACCCCTGTGAAAGGGTCGTTCGACCCCCAAAGGGGTCGCGACCCACAGGTTGGCGACCCACAGGTTGAGAACCACTGCCTTAGAAGCAATGGACTTAGCAAACAAGTTCTAGAGGTAAAAGGAAGGGTCCTTGGAGCTTAGGAATGAGGAAGCTAATGGTAAGGTGCTTGCAGATGTGGGGAGGGAAGGGAATGAAAGGCATGGGCATGCTCCTGGGAGGGAGAGTGCACTGGGTCCTCCATCCTAAGGGTTTTTAGGGTGGATATTTTAGGGGAGGTCCCAGGGAAAAATCTTAATAGAATACAGTGGGCCTTACGAGTGTCCCGACTAACGAGTTTTTTGAGATACCAGCTATCTCTCGGCTGATTTTTTGCATTGAGTTGACAGAGTAATTTGAGGTAACGAACTCCTTAAAGAGCTCGGTCTCGTAAGTCAAGGCCCCACTGTATTCAGTAACTTTCCGCTGACTGATTAGCTAGCACCAGGTCAGTGGGGTCATTATTCCATGCAGCTGGTCCTGACATCAGCCATGGCTGGTTATGTTGCTTATCTGGGCCTGGAGCTGAACTAACACTTGAGGATTAGATGTTATCTCTAGGGAGGAAAGGTCAGGGGGTCCAAACCACATAACCGGGATATGCTAGGGTAGGAAAAGTCTCCCTGGGGGCAAGGTCCCACCCTACAATTGATTGTCCATTGCTAGGCACCTGGGGCTTTCCATCCTGGTGCCCTTCTGTGCCTGGCTATCTTCCTTGCTCTGCTCATGGCTGTCTAACTGCCTACAACAGTGGTTCTCAACCTTGGCTGCACATTAGAATCACCTGGGAATCTTTTTAAAATCCTGATTTCTGGGCCTCATCCTCAGGAAATTCTGTTTCTTTGTTATGGGGTGGGGCCACAACATTAGTAACAAAAAAACAGAATTTCCAGAGGATGAGGCCCAGAAATCAGGATTTTAAAAAGATTCCCAGGTGATTCTAATGTGCAGCCAAGGTTGAGAACAACTGGCCTACAATAATAGTAAATGACTATGTCACATGTTTATTTATTTATTATACTACACATTTTATTGTTATTTTATACTGTACTCTTTCTACTTACTAAAAAAAAGTTTGCTATAGGACAGCAAGCCATGTTATGAGGCAGCAGCCTCATATATTTTACATTTACCACATCTCTAAACTGCATCATTTTCTTTTGGGCTTGATTTAATCTTGTGTTGTTTTGTTCATCCTGGCCCTAAGCATACAAAACATGCTGTTAAGAGGCCATGTCAAGCGATTGATCTGGAAATAAAATTAAAAGTGATTAAGGACTACGAAGGTAGAAAAATCAGTGATGGTTATGGCTCACCAGTCAGGCATATCCCATTGCACCATAGCTACAATCTTGAAGAACATGAACGAAGTGACAGAAGCTGTTAGAGAATCTGCTTCCTTGAAAGCAATGAGACTAACTAAATTTCGAGAAGGGTCTATATAAGACATGGAGAAACTTCTAATAAATTGGATTGAAGCTCACCTTGAAATTGATAAAATAAGACCAACAACCACCCAAAAAGAATAAAGGATATGATAGTTAATTTTTGAGGCTATTTTTTTTCACATGATATTGATTTTTAAACCAGCAAACTTTGAGTAAGCCTCATCTAATTAAAGACTTGAAGAGAAAAAGAAAAAGGCTGAAGTCCTCTGAGGAAAAGGGAATTGTGCCTCCTTACTGCCTTTGTACTTGAGCCACAATATCAACTCCTCTAGAGCTCTAATCGGCTGGCCTAATCTGCAAATTCAGACTTTCCGGCCCCCACAATTTCATGAGCCAATATCTTAAAATCTCTATATAGATATAGATATAGACACACACAAACTTCCTATCATTTCTATGGGAAACTCAGACAAATACAAAGGCCATGGGGATATAATTCACACACAGAAATGGCGTTTACTAGTAAATATGTAAAAACATGTACCATCACACTCATAAGAGAAATAAAACTATCCAAGATACCATTTTTAACCTCTCAGTTTGCAAAATCATCCAAAAGTTTTATAACAGGCACTCTCATAAATTGTTAACAGGATCAGAAAATGGTAGAACCTCTACAGAGGAAAATTTGGTAATATCTATCAAAGTTGCAAATATATTTGATTTTGAGCAATAATCTCACTTCTAGGAATTTATCACACTACTTTAATTGTACCATACAAAATGAGGTATATTCTGGGTTATTCCTTGAAATGTTGTTTACAACATAAGTGACCATCGTTAAATACTATTAAGCTTCTGTAGATGCAACGGGCCTTCCCCACATTTTTATTTAAAAAAATATATATATTTTCCCTAAGTGGCAGCTGTGATCAACTTTAAAATCATTTTTCATGAGAATTTTCAGCTGAAAATATTCAAGAACATCCGAATTGTGAGTCATATATTTCTTTTTATAATATTCATTGCAAATTGATTTTTTTAATTAAATTCAAAATATTGTGGCCTGTGGTGATGGTTTCTGTTTTGGACGCGTGGCAGTTGACTGGTTAAGGAAGCTCTCACTTTACTCAAAAGATATCGTAAAATAAAGCAAACAAGGACAAAATAATGCAGGTAGCTTTCTATATTTTGTGTAAGAAGGAAGGAGATATCTAATCTAATAAAAGAGAAACATGCAAATTGACTGTACCTTCGCTATGCCCCAAGCCACGCCCACCAGCCAATCAGAGCAAATATATGCAAATTGACCCAACCAAGATGGCGGCCGGCAGCCACGGAGCTGGAGCAAGCAGGAGGCTTGGTTGCCCCGGCGATGGAGGAAGCCAAGCTTCCCGCCTGCCCTGGCCGGCTCCGAACTCTGCTGAAGGCAACAAATTTCAATGATAGATGATAAATAAACCCCAGATACCTGCTTCCAGCCAGCCTCCACTAGGAGCTTGGGTGGCTGGGGGCCGTGGCCAGCCTGCAAACAGCCATCATCCCCTCACCAAGGCTGGCCATACCCTCATGGGGTGAGGGTCCCCACTGGGGGTCTTGGTCAGCCTGCAAACAGCCATCAGCTCCTCACCCAGACTGGCCAGGCACCCCAGCAGGACCCCCCACCCTGAAGGGTCTGTGGCCAGCCTGAAAATGGCCCTCAGCCCCTCACCCAGACTGGCTAGGTACCCCAGGGGGGACCCCCACCATGAAGGGGCTGTGGCCAGCCTGCAAAAAGGCATCAGGCACTTATCCAGGCTGGCCAGGCACCCCAGCAGGACCCCCCTCCTGAAGGGGGTGTGGCCAGCCTGAAAACAGCCCTCAGCCCCTCACCCAGGCTGGCCAGGCACCCAAGTGGGACCCCCACCCTGATCTGGAACACCCTTCAGGGCAAACCAGACGGCCCCCACCTGTGCACCAGGCCTCTATCCTATATAATAAAAGGGTAATATGCAAATTGACCCTAACAGAAGAATGACTGGGAATGACTGGTCACTATGACACACACTGACCACCAGGAGGCAGGCGCTCAATGCAGGAGCTGCCCCCTGGTGGTCAGTGCGCTCCCACAGTGGGAGCTCTGCTCAGTCATAAGCCAGGCTGAAGGCTGCCAGTATAGCGGTGGTGGTGGGAGCTTTTCCCGCCTCCTCAGCAGCGCTAAGGATGTCCGACTGCAGTTTAGGCCTGCTCCCCGCTGGCAAGTGGGCATCCCCCAAGGGCTGCCAGGCTGCCAGAGGGATGTCTGACTGCCAACTTAGATCCAATCCCCTGGGGAGCAGGCCTAAGCCAGCAGGTGGTCATTCCCTGAGGGGTCCCAAACTGCAAGGGGGCACAGACCGGGCTGAGGGACGCCCCCCCCAAGTGCACAAATTTTTGTGCACTGGGCCTCTAGTAAGAATATAATGTACATATACATTTTTATTACTTTGCATTTAAATAAATAAACTTTGGAAGGATTCAAATGAAAGATATAGATATGGTTCTTTCCAGAGCATGCGAGTGGTCAGAGTGTGTGTGTGTGTGTGTGTGTGTGTGTGTGTGTGTGTGTGTAGAATATAGATTGTCCAAGCAGGACATACGTTAGTCAGGAAATGCAGGTAAACAGGACCCCACTGTGGCATCCTACCATGGGGCCTTCTGCCATAGGGATTCTTAGTTTAGTCATTGGTTTCAGAGGGATTTCCTACAAGGACATCAGTTCCCAACAGTTTTGCCTGTCCATGAAAATAATTTATCTGCCTCATGGAACAGACTGAGGAATTTCAGAGGAAGGTGGGGGTTGGGAGAGATTAACAGGGAAATTTATTTGCATATATGAATAGCCCATGGACACAGACAATAGTGTGCTAAAGGCCTAGGAGGGGCTGGTGCAAGGTGGAGGGGGTCAATGGGGAAAACAACACAGAGGACATCTGTAATACTTTCAATAATAAAGATAAATTTTAAAAAAACACACAACAAGAACACAAGTCTGCCGCATGAAGCTTGTGTATGTTCAATTTGTAACAATGAAATTGGGGGTCACCACAACATGAGAAACTGTATTAAAGGGTCACGACATTAGGAAGGTTGAGAAGCACTGCCTTAGAGACCTCAGCCTTTTTTGCTCTTGAGCTAGGGAGGAGAGTCCAATCTGTCAGGAATGGGTGCAAGGGTCATTGTGCTGGTTGTGGCCTCCCCTGACTTGCAGCCTTCTCAGGAACCACAATATAGAAGTGTAGTTAGTTTGTGTCAGAAATAGAGAGTTTATGAGCAGGTCGATTTTAGATGGTCTCATCAGAGAACAAGCCCGTTCCCGTGGGCATCCACAAGTGACCCAGACAGCCCAGCCAGTATCCACATCACCTTTTCTAAGCTAATAGAGGGGTACCCTAAATCTGTAAAGGCCTAAGAGTCTGGGTTCTGTTCATTGAACCCCTGCCTGCTTTCAGTTCAGCACAGATCTTGCTGAGATGAAAACAGCCCATAGCAAACAGTAAAAGGTTGCAATTTGGAGTCATGTCAGGGAAATTAAGATCTGAGACTTCAGGATTCAAAAAAAAAACCATTGGCTTTTCTTCAGGAGCAGCAAGGCCCAGATACAATAGGCCCAGACTCTGTGTTCCAAGTCTAAAAGCCAAAGCAAAGCTTCCCTAAGCCAATTTTATCTTGTCAGTCTTAGAGTTCAAGTTGACCCACTTTAAACCATGCACATCAGGCAAGAAAACCATGTCTCTAGGGGTCAGTGATCTAATTTTATAAGAGCTCTTCATTAAACAAAAGTACTTTCTAAAATTCAAAATATGTAGCTCCATATGAAGATTGCCTCTTTATCTTGTCTCCTTTTTTCCAGAAACTCCAGTAGGCAAAGAATCATAGGGAAAATCATCACTTACACAGAATCGTTTTGTTTCCAAAACTCAGTTTAAATTCCAATGCACCCATGAGCAGGAAAAAGCAAGGAAGTTGTAGCCTACTAAATTGTATATGTGTCTGTACAGCTTTCCCGTTAACATTTATAAAATTATAAGCATATAACACTATACATGAACTTTTATGAGGCACCCAGATGCCACAAAATACAAAGCTATTTGTTAAAATCACCCTCTTTCTTTTATCTCCTTGCAAGTCTGCTCAGACCTAGCAGCAAATTTAGCAGTTAAAGGACTGAGGTGGGAGTGTGGTGGCTGCTGCAGCAGTGACAGCAGCCCGGGGCTGGAGTGGCATTTTTTTCTCCTCCGGTTTATCTAAAGCTTTGTTCCAGCCCTGTGAACTGATTCAACCTTTTTTTTTTTTTTTTCCATCCTACTTGGAGGAGAGAACAATGCAGCTCTTTAATATTTTTGGTCCACTCACACCTCAACTTTGGGATTTTTTGGATGATGTCCCCTACCAGTTGAAGAAGAGAAAAATCACCAAGCACTTACTGACTTTCCCCCATCCAAAGCCCATTTGGGGGAATGTTTAGTTTCCTTTCCTTAACCAAAACCAAAGGCCTCACGCAGGTTAAGGCTGTTCCCGACACTTCAGCTAGCAATGCCAAGGTATTTGGGGGATCCAGGGAAACAACCCTCCTGGGGCTCATACTATCATTTTGAAATTCATAGGTAACTTTTACCTCTCACCAAAGACAGCAGTTCAGCAACTGCTTCATACCACGTATGACTCCATAACCATCGAAGGCACGAGGATTTTGTCATTCCCTTCCCCTCTAACTTTTATTTCCCTGTTAACACGTTAGTCATATTTCAATCAGTCAGCGTCATTCTAGTGAATTCCACCTCAGACACCGTCCCCGAGACCACTACCGCATTAATAGATTCAATACAAGGATTTACGGGACTCCGCATATCGTTTTCCTCATGGCTCAAATGCATTCGAGTGAGGTAGGAGGGTTCTCACAGCCAGGTAATAAGGGAAGAAGGCAGAAGATGATGTGATCGCTCTCCTGTGAGTGATCACACAGACCCCTTCACCCAACAATGAAAATGCAGCAATATGTGTGTTGTTTCTACCCAGGAAAACAAACCCAGTGCCCAGATTTGTACTGAATGTGGGTCACTTTGGTAGTTTCTGCATAGCACATATTAAAATTCTGGACTCCCAAAACAAAAGCATTTGCACAGTCTAGGCATAATGAACCATACTTACTTAGGGAATTATTTTTATCACTATAAGGAACTGTTTACCGGTCAAGTCTCAGACACCAATCAAGGACAAATATTGTGTTTAACTCCTTCCTTTCCTTCCTTTTTATTTCCCTTTCTCCACTCCTTCTCTTCTATTGCCCCTTCCATTACTCCCTCCCCACTTCTGTTGCCCTCCACTCACCTCTACTTACTTCCTTCCTTCTTTCCCATATAATTCAAATACCATATAATTCAACCATTTAAAGTGTATGATACAATGTTTTTTAGTATATTCACAATGCACTACAATCATCACCAACATCAATTTTAGAATATTCTCATACTCCCCCAAAGAAACCATGCACCCATTAAGCAGTCATTACCCATTCCCCACTCCACCCAGCCGTGACAACCACTTACTTTCCATTTATATAGATTTTCCTGTTCTTAACATTTCATATAAATTCAATAATATAGCATGTGGCTTTTTGTGTTTGGCTTCTTTAAATTAGCATTCTCAAGTGTGACCACTATATAATATGTATCTAAACTTCATTTTTTATGGATGAATAACATCCCATTGTATGAATATACCACGTTTTTTAAAATAGTTTTTTTAAATATATTTTTACTTTCAGAGATGAAGGAAGAAGGAGAGAGAGAGAGAAAAACATCAATGATGACAGAGAACCATTGATCCTCTGCTTCCTGCATGCCCCCTATTGGGGATCAAGCCAACAATCCAGGCATGTGCCCTGACTGGGAATCGAACCCACTGGTTCGTAGGTTTATGCTCAACCACTGAGCCATATCAGCCATGCATACCACACTTTTTATCCATCCATTAGTTGATAGACATTTGGGTTGTTTCCAGCTTTTGACTATTGTGAAGAGTGCTACTATGAACAATCAATAAACACATGTTTGAACACCTATTTTCACTTTTTCTGGGGTATATATCTAGAAGTGCAATTTCTGGGTCATATGGCAATTCTATGTCTAAGCTTTTGAGGAACCACCAAGCTGCAGCAGCAATGTATAAAGATTCCAATTTCTCCACATCCTTACCAACATTTGTTTTTTCTTTCTTTTTTTTATAGCCGTCTTAGTAGATGTTAAGTGGTATCTCATCATTGTTTTGCTTTGCATTGCACAAATTAGTGATGTTGAACATCTTTTCATGTACTTAACAGCCATTTGTGTATCTTTTTTGAAGAACTGTCCATTCTGATCTCTTATCCTTTTAAAAAAATTGGGTTATTTTGTTGTTGAACACCAGAGGGAATAAGGCATGTGAAAATGCTTTATAAACTATAAACCTTATCTAGACAAATATAAGTGTTTATCCAATTATTCCTTATAAATTTGAGTCACTGCTGTGTATTTGGATGGAAAATAGAGATTATGGCAAATCCAGATCAAGTGTAACTGACAGTAACCATCTTGACAAATGACCTCTTTGTGTAGAAAGAGATACGTGTTCCCACTTTTACAGTGTTTGCTTTCTCCACTATGTATCAAGGAAGCAACTCTAGCTTCTATTTAAATCATTTAAATCTGTGGAATCTCGGCAGGCTTGGTAGAGTGATTGGGTGCAGGCCAAATGCAGGGATAGAGAGTTCCTGGCATATATAATCCATTTCTCCGTTACTTCCTAGAGTTTGGCACAGCTCTAGGAAAGAAGAGTAAGACTCTAATCTGCCACAGTGAGAGATGCCAGAGGTCCTACAGTGGGTCCAGGAAATGCCCACATTAAGGAAACAACATATATTGACCACACCTACATAAATGTACAACAACTATGAAATACTGGCTTTCACATCTTCTTTTCCTATTCCCCAGCTGAAACCTAAATCTCAGCAAATAAGATATTGAAAACACAAGTAGAAACTGGACTTTTTTTCCTGCAGAATAGGTACATCTTTAATATTTATAAATTAATTATACAGAATAGAAGCTTTTACTATTATGCCAGCCTACCCTGCTCATATATGCACTATGAGTCAGAAATGTGATTATAAGGGCAATTGGAATTAAATTGAAGTCAAATACAAATTTTACTTGATTGATATCAAGTGTTAGTATCATCATTGGCGGAAGACAGCCAACTCTGCCCATTAACCTTTACTTATTCTTTGGTAACATAAAGTTTGGTAGATTTCATTTAGTCAGCACTTCTTTTTATTTTACCATCATGGCCTATACTAGAAATATATGTTGAATTTTGGGTTGCATAAGTGAAAAATATTGGGTAATATATTACAGTACCTCAAGGTAATGGGATTGAAAATAAAATCGCAAGTAAAAGGTGAGAATTAAAATGGAGTATGAAAACTTGGCTCAGTGAAGTTTTTCACAGTAAGTGCCAAATTTAAGGGTTAAAAAGTAAGTAAAAATCAAAGCTAATGGGTGGGTCTATAAACTATAGTAAAGTTGCCCATCAAAACTAGTAATCTCGCCCTAACCAGTTTGGCTCAGTGGATAGAGCATTGGCCTGTAGACTCAAGGGTCCCAGGTTCGATTCCCATCAAGGGCATGTACCTTGGTTGCAGGCACATCCCCAATGGGGAGTGTGCAGGAGGCAGCTGATCGATATTTCTCTCTCATTGATGTTTCTAACTCTATCCCTCTCCCTTCTTCTCTGTAAAAAAATCAATTAAAAAAAAACTAGTAATCTCAGCCTCCATATACTTATTACAGATTTTAAGAAACAGATATAAAATGTTACCAAAGTGCTGTAAGGTTATAATAATAGTTTTCATCTTTATATTACTACCAACCAAAATATCTGTAGCTGATCCTAAGAGGAAAAGGTAGTCTCTATCAATCGGAAGCAATCAGTGTTTCAAAAAATCATAAAAAAGCCACTTTGAAACATTTCGAAATGGGTATTTTACAAGCAGTTTTAATAGGAAAAGTTTAGCCTCAAAGACCTTCTCGATACTTTATGGAAAGGAAGGAAAAACAGCTAAATTCAAAACAAGAGTTCTTCCCCTCAAGAACAAACAAGCAAAAACCAAAAACCCACAGACTATTGATTATTAAAAAGTCATGAAAACAAAACAATATACCTCATTTGCCTTGGAGGAGATGTGCCATAAACAGATGGAATGAAAAGATCAACCACATGGGTGCTATTAGTTTTCTTAAACAACATTTATTGAGCACTTATTATATGTAGACAAATTGCAATTTAGCACATAATATTCTTGCACATAATATTCTTTATTTTTAAATTCACTCCTTATAACAATCCTGTGGGGTAAGTACTGTTAGTATCATCAGTTCTTCAGATATGACAATTGACATTCAGAATGATTAAGTAACTGCCTAATACATTATAGCCAGTAATGGCAAACATAGGAATCAAACCTAGATCCCCATGACACCAGAGAACAAGTTCTTAAAGGCATTATATTCTAATATTTATATTATAGTATTACATGCTTAATTCTAGTGAGAGACAACATTGACCACAGAGGAATTCAGAAATTTAAAATGAAAGTAATCCTTTGGACCTGGCAGGTTTTGCAGAAAACTCATTTTATGATTAAGAGTTATACATAAAGTTTTTTTCACTTTGGAACTGCCACTATTTTATTAATGTTTATATAGGTGTATGTATGGCGTTGTTGTTTTTTGTTGTTGTTGTTGTTGTTGTTGTTTTTACAATTTTGAGATAAATTTGGCATCAATTAATGGCATATATTTAAATTTGGTTATTCTGGGTCTTTTGCATTTCTATAAAATTTTGGAATCAGCTTGCCAATGTTTAAAAATAAGCCTGCTGGAATTTTTTTTTTCCATTTGTTTTTAGGGAGAATGGAAGGGAGGAAGGGAAGGGGAAAGAGAGAGAGAAACACTGATGTGAGAGAGAGATACTGATTGGTTGCTTAATGCACGAGCCCCAAGCAGGGTCAGGGATTGAACCTGCAACCCAGAAACGTGCTCTTGACTGGGAATAGAACCCTCAACCCTTTGGTCTGTGGGATGATGCTCTAACCACTGAGGAACACCAGCCAGGTCCCTGCTGGAATTTGTGATTGGATTTAATTTATAGATCATTTCAAGAGGAAAATGCCATCTTAAAATGTTTTCCTATTCATGAGCATATTATATCTCTTCATTTATTGAGGCCTTTGAAATTTTCTTTAATTTTTATTGAATTCATTAAGGTGACATTGGTTGATAAAATGATATAGGCCTCAGGTGTACAATTCTATAATACATTATCTGTATACTGTATTGTGTGTTCACCACCCAAAGTCAAGTGTCCTTCCATCACCATTTATCCCCCCTTTACCCTCTTCCACCTGCCACCAACCAAACCCTTTCCCCCTGGTAATCACCATAATATTGTCTGTGTCTATGATGAGGTTGCTTTCTTTTTGCAGATTTTTTTGCTTAGTCCTTTCATCTTTTTCACCTAGCCCTCCCAAACTTCCTCCTGTCTAACACCTATCAGTCTGTTCTCTGTATCTATGAGTCTGTTTCTATTTTGTTTGTTAGCTTATTTTGTTCATTAGATTCCACATATAAGTGAGATTACGGTATTTGTCTTTCTCTGACTGGCTTATTTCACTTGCCATAATAATCTCCAGGTTCATCCATGCTGTCACCAAAGGTAAGATTTATTTCTTTTTTATTGCTAAGCAGTATTCCATTGTGTAAATATACCACAGTTTTTTTTATCCAATCATCTACTGATGGGCACTTGGGCTGCTTCTAGATCTTGACTATTATAAATAACACTGCAATGAACATGGGGTGAAAGAGGAAGGGAGAGGGAGAGAGAGAAATATCAATGATGAGAGAGAATCACCAATTGGCTGCCTCCTGCACACACCCCTACTGGGGATTGAGCCCGCAAACTGGGCATGTACTCCTACTGGGAATCAAACCCTGACCTTCTGGTTCATGGGTCGATGCTCAACCACTGAGCAACACCAGCTGGGTATGCATATACACTTTTGAATTAGTGTTTTTGGTTTCTTCAAATAAATTCCCAGAAGTTGGATGACTGGGTCAAAGGGCAGTTCCATTTTTAATTTTTTGAGGAAACTCCATACAGTTTTCCACAGTGGCTGCACCAGTCTGCAATAATTATAAGTGGTAATAATCAGGTAGTTAGCGTAAGTAGGGGGGTGGATAGAGAATCAGAAAATAATATTATTGATAGGTTTAGGCTGTTATCATTAGGCTGATTTATTAAGAGTAAGCATGTTATACTAATTATTAGACTATATATTGTAAAATTAATTCAGAATATTTTATTCCCCCCCCCAACAGTGCACTAGGGTTCCCTTTTTGCCACAACCTCACCAGCACTTTTTGTTTGTTGATTTATTGAGGACAGCCATTCTGAAAGGCAGGAGATGATGTCTCATATGGTTTTAATTTGCATCTCTCTCATGACTAGTGAAAATGAGCATGTTTTCAAATGTCTATGGGCTATCTGTATGTCCTCTTTGGAGAAGTGTCTATTCAGATATTTTGCCCAATTTTAAATTGGGTTGTTTGTCTTCTTAGTATTGTGTTGTATAAGTTCTTTATATATTTTAGAAATCAATTCCTTAAGAGATGTATCATTTGCAAATATGTTCTCTCATTCAATGGGTTGCCTTTTCATTTTGTTGATAGTTTCTTTTGCTGTGAAAAAGATGTTTAGTTTGATGTAGTCTCATTTGTTTATTTTTCCTTTATTTCTCTTGCCTGAGGAGAAAAATCAGCAAAAATATTGCTATGAGAAATGCCTGAGATTTTACTGCCTTTGTTTTCTTCTGTTATTTTTATGGTTTTGTGACTTGCGTTTAAGTTTTTAATCCATTTTGAGTTTACTCTTGTGTATGGTGTAAGTTGATGGTCTAGTTTCATTTTCTCACTTGTATCTGTCCAATTTTCCAACATCATTTATTAAAGAGACTGCCTTTTCCTCATTGTATATTCTTTTCCTCTTTAAAATATTAATTGACCATAAAGGTGTGGGTTTATTTCTGGGGTTTCTATTCTGTTCCATTGATCTATATGCTTATTCTTGTGCCAATATCATGCCGTTTTTATTACTATGGCCTTGTAGCATAGTTTGATACCAGGTTCTGTAATATTTCCAACTTTGTTCCTTTTTCTCAATATTGCTGAGGTTAATTGGGGTCTCTTTTGGTTTTATAAACATTTTTGGAATATTTGTTCTAGATTTGTGAGATATGCCTTTGATATTTTAATAGGAATTGTATTGAATCTGTAGATAGCTATGGGTTGTACGGACATTTTAATTATATTAATTATTCTAATCCATAAACATGTTATATACTTTCACTTATTTGCATATTCCTAAATTTCTTTCTTCAGTATCTTATAATTTTCTGAGTACAGGTCTTTTACCTCCTTGGTAAATTTATTCATAGGTACCTTATTGTTTTTATTGCAATAGCAAATGAGGTTTTCTTAGTTTTTTTTCTGATAGTTAATTATGGATGTATAAAAATGCAATTTCTTAATATTAATTTTATATCCTGCTATTTTGCCAAATTCATATATTAGATCCAGTAGTTTTTTCATGAAGTCCTTAGGGTTTTCCATAAACTATAACATGTCAACTGCAAATAATGACAGTTTTACTTCTTCCTTTCCAATTTGGCTGCCTTTTATTTCTTCTTGTTGTTTGATTGCTCTCTCTGTTGCTCCAGTTGGGGATCCCTATGGGGGCTTGAGACTTCACACTCCTGTGGGGAGGGAATTTTGCAGTCATGATATAACACCAGCTTCTCAGCCGCCGCACCTGGATGCAGAGGGCAGCTCTATTCACATCTCTACCCTTCTTACCAGTCTCAATGTAGCTACTTCTGCAAATCCTTGGTTATAATACTTCAGTTCAGCTAGCCTTCAGTTGGCTATTCATGTTGATTGCTCTATAATTTAGCTGTAAATCTGGTTTGGCACCAGGAGGAAGTGACTCTATAGCCATCTTGGAATCTATCAATTTATTATCTACACTAATAAAAGACAAAGATGCTAATTGACCATACCTTTGCTACACCCATCAGCCAATCAGAAGAGTATGCAAATTAACCCAACAAAGATGGCCATTAAATTTGCATACTGCAGGCAGGGCGGGACAGCGTGATCCGCTGCCCGCTGGTGACATCCTGGCCTCCCCTGTGCAACTGGGGGTGGCGGGGTGGGATAGCAGTGATCCGCCACCCCACCGCTATCCAGGCCTCCCAGGAGGGCCTGCTCCCGGGTTGCCATGGTGATCCACAATGGTGATCTGTGAGCAGGAAACCACTGCCCGCAGGCAGCACCCAGGAGGGCCTGCTCCTGGGTCATCTTGGTGATCAGAGAGCAGGAAAGTGCGGCCCAGCCCGCAGGCAGCACCCAGGAGGGCCTGCTCCCCAGTCGCCGTGGCGATCCCTGAGCAGGAAAGTGCTGCCTGCAGGCAGCGCCCAGCAGGCAGCCCCCAGCAGGGCCTGCCCCTGGGTCTCCACAGCGATCCGGGAGCAGGAAAGCGCAGCCTGCAGGCAGCACCCCACCCTAGCCACAGCTCAAGGGAGAGAACAACACACATTGGAGGCCAGGAGCCTGAGAGATCAACACAGAAGGGCACCTGCTCCAAGCCTCCACAGTGTGGTGGGGGGCAGGACCCCAGCAGACACACACACACACACACACACACACACACACATACACACACACACACACATGGGCGACTGCTCTGAGCCTCCTACACAGCTGGGGGCAGGCCCCCAGCGGGGACACACACACACACACACACACAAACACACACGGGGTGCCTGCTCCGAGCCTATGTGGTGTGGCTGGGGGCAGGCCCCAGCAGACACATACACACACACACACACATACATGGGACGCCTGCTCCGAGCCTCTGCTGCCAGACTGTGGCCGTCAGTAGGACATCCACTGAAGGCTTCCAGACTGTGAGAGGGGCAGGCTGGGCTGAGGGAACCTTACCCCCCAGTGCACGAATTTTGTGCACCGGGCCTCTAGTATGATATATTTTCTGTTCTATGAATACAAATCTCTTTTAACCCCAGTTCTCTTCACCAACCTGTTTTCTCCCCTTCATTATCTTTTAAAAATTTAAAAATTCTTGTTTCTGCATCACCTCCCATTCATGTCTCAACAAATTTTAACTTACTTTATTCCTGCAATAATCTGCTGAGATTCCCACATCTCTGCACTACAAATTCTAATACCAGGGCTATCAAGATCCTTATATTCCTGCATTATATAATAGCACCTTTTATTCATTATCAGGTTTGACCTCACTTCCATTTTTAACACTGATGACAATGTTTAATGCACCATTTTCCTAATTCAATTCTTTTCTAGCAACTTCTTTTTAATCTTCTCTGTGTGACCTTCCTCCTTTGCTCAGTTTTTTAAGTTAAGAATCCTGTGTTTGGCCCTGTTCCCACATCACACAATTCTCTTGGGTAATTTTATACAATTTACTGGCTCTAATTACCATTGGTATATTGATGAGTTTGACATCTCTACCACAGGCCAGACCTCTCTACTGAAATTTAGATAAAAACCAAACATCATTTCTTAGCCTGGAAAATTGCTTCGTAGAGAACAAGGACTAACACAGAAAAGGAAACCTGATTTTATCCTTGATTACCAACATCATTTGGTAATCAATTGTGTCATTTTACCTCCTTAACATTTCAAATACTGTTTACTTTTCCTCACTCCTACTGAAACTATCTTAGCTTAGACCAACATTATCTTTCCCTAGACCCCAGTCCTGACCTTTGCCCTGGCCTCCATTCTTGCAATACTCAATGCAGTATTCACACTACACCCAGAATGATTTTTTAAACATAAGTATGATAATAAATAATCAAATTACTCAATTATAATGCAAACAAGCTTGTTGTTCAAACTGAATAAAATTATCCAATCTGAGGAATAGAGAGAAAAATAAAGATCTTATTTATTTTATTGTTTTGTTAATCCTCACCTGAGGATATTTTTCCCACCACTGCTTTTTCAGGGAGGGGAAGGGGGAGAGAGAGAGAGAGAAAGAGAGAGAGAGAGAGAGAGAGAGAGAGAGAGAGAGAGAGAGAGAGAGAAACATAGTTGTGAGAGAGCCACATTGATTGATTGCCTCCCGCAAGCACCCCAACGAGGGACAGGGAGAGAACCACAACCCAGGTACACATGCCTTTGACTGGGAATTGAACCATGAACCCTTCACTACACAAGCCAATTCTTTAACCACTGAGAAACACTGGCCAGGGTGAGAAAAGAAAGATTGTAAAAAAATATGAACAGAGCTTCAAAGACCTGTTTTTTAAGAACAATTTTTGTAATTTGTTGATAAATTCTAACAGCATTATTTTGAGAGAAAAAAGCAAGACACAAAAGAGTGAATGCTGAATAATTCCACTTATTTGAAGTTTCAGAATAAATAAAACACACCTATTATGGAAAAATTAAAAACTTTCTAAGAGTTAATTTTATGCTGAAAACATTGAAGCCTAGAAAACTATATTTATTTAAAAATACTGAACCATACTAAATAGTAACCAAATTTACCTATACCTACACACATAAGAAACATAATATTGAGTTAAAGAAGACACACACAATATCATAGATCTTGAATGCTTCAATTTATATAAATTTTAAAGTAGGTAAAACCAAACTATAATGTTTAGCAATACAAGACTTGGTGATCAAAGTATAAAGAAAGTCAAGATGGTGATTTCTTTTATTATTATTATTATTATTATTATTATTATTATTATTTTATTGCTTAAAGTATTACACAGGGTATTACATATGTGTCCTTCCCCCCCCCCCCGCCCTTGACAATCCCCTGGCCTCCCCTACCCCCCATTGTCTTATGTCCATTGGTTATGCTTATATGCATGCATACAAGTCCTTCGGTTGATCTCTTACCCCCCTACCTTCTGCCCCCCAACCCTCCCCGGCCTTCCCGCTGCAGTTTGACAATCTGTTTGAGGCAGCTCTGCCTCTGTATCTATTATTGTTCAAAAATTTATAATGGCCTCTATTATCCATGAATGAGTGAGATCATGTGGTATTTTTCCTTCATTGACTGGCTTATTTCACTTAGCATAATTCTCTCCAGTTCCATCCATGCCGTTGCAAATGGTAAGAGTTCCTTCTTTTTTATAGCAGCATAGTATTCCATCGTGTAGATGTACCACCGTTTTCTAATCCATTCATCTACTGATGGGCATTTAGGCTGTTTCCAGATCTTAGCTATGGTGAATTGTGCTGCTATTAACATATGGGTGCATATATCCTTTCTGACTGGTGTTTCTGGTTTCTTGGGATATATTCCTAGAAGTGGGATCACAGGGTCAAATGTGATCCCACTTCTAGGAATTTTTAGTTTTTTGAGGAAACTCCATACTGTCTTCCAAGATGGTGATTTTTATAAAAGTCAAATTCATGGTTATTTTTTGTGGTAGAAATAGAAGAGGTTATGTTGAGAAGGAGTTGAGAGTTCTGGTGATACTTTGATTTGGATGGTAGCTACATGGGTATTCAGTTTATAACAATTAAGGTGAAAAACACCGGTTCAATCAATAAGTGTGTACTTGCTCAATATAAGTTTTATGATAATATAGACCGAACAAAAGTGTTTCTCATATCAGTGTGTTGTCTCTAGCATTTAGTGTTCAATCAGTATTTTTTTTTAAAAAAAAATGAGTTAATAAGTGAATGAATGAGTGAATGAATGTACAGAGCATCCATTCTATGTTCAGCAATCAGCTAGTAGATGTTGCTATGGATATGCTCAAGTCACTGATAATCTTGTTTTTGAGAAACAAATGTATGCAACATGAACAGAACAACTCATAAATTCACAAATTAACTTCTGGTTTATTTTTCATTATTTAGGTCATTATTCAGTCATACCTTATTAATCTCCATCATAAAAACATAATAAGAAAAGTTTTATTTTGTAAGGGATAACAGGTTTGGCACTCCACTTTTGTAAACAGGAGTTTCCTTCAAAGTAAGTTCTTTTCTTATGAAATAAAATATGTGAAGTTCTGCCCCATTTGTGAAAACACTGTTTTTTAAATCAGTATTTGTCAATGACTCTTCTTAATAATGCTAATAAAGGCATAACCTAATAGACAAATAATCAACTTGTTTATTTGAATTATAAATAGATTCTAGTTCATTATTCCATTAGTTGTTATCTTTTGCTTAGCCATAATTCTGTCCTTAGCTTTCCTTTTTATTTTTCCTTAAAATGTTTCCAAAGCTTTTTGTATTTTTATAATGGACTTTCAAAGTAAAAAAAAAAAATCCAATACCATCAAGCTCAACAGTGCTAAATGTCAATTCAGGGAACAGAAAATAAACAAATGTCATTTTAGTTCATAAACTTAAAAATGTTCACCTAATCACATTTTAATGGATTTTTAAAATAGCTCTTATACATATAGGAAGGTATAAGCTAAAAAGAGCTATTTTAATTTATTCTAAACTTTGAAATTGCAAATCAGAAAGAGGAGAAGCAAACATTCAAAAAAGGTAAATAGATCTTAATGCACACTACCTCCCACATTAATAGGCATAAAAATAAAGCAAACATTACAAACAGCATATGTATTAATAGTGCTTGGTTATAGAACTTAGAGAAATGTTGTTTGTATTGGATTCCACACACAGTAAAAAAGATTCAATTGTTCTTCATTAAAGGTAAACATGATATTATTAGAGATATTTGAACAAAAAAAAAAACCCCACCTCAATCACCCTAATCTTATTAGATAAATGAAGTACAGGAAATAAACAAACCCTTCATTCATTATCTCTCTAACTCTCATGTTTATTCTGTCTCTTTGCTATAACCTTAAGGTAAGATACTTTCTACATCTTGTTTATAGGAGAAAATATGTATAAAGAAAGAGCGGGTTGCTGATAGAAGGGTGAGTATATACAAGGTCATTATTAGACAAGACAGAAAAGAGAAATGCGAGAGGTTTTGCCCAAGTTCAGTTTAGTGAACAATTGAGTACTCATGATATTTATATTATGTGCTTGGTGAATGAACAAAGATATGGTTTATACTGGAGGTCCTAAGGTTGAGTATTGAGTGGGTGTCTACATCTTTAAGGAAAGCAGAGAGATCACAGTTGAAACTTCGAAGCCTGATTTCAACCTCTTTGCATAATAGTATTAGATACACTGACATTCTATTAAAGCTGCACAAATACCGACCACTGTATTTCTGCTTTACGTCTGCCTTCCTTGTCAAGAAAAAAAAGTTTGTTTAAATCAGGTTCATCAAGACATAATTTACATAATGTAAAATTTAACCTTTTTAGGTGTACAGTTTTGTGAGTTGTGAAAAAGGACAATGTCAACAATAACCACAGTCAAGATATAGGATATATGTATCACTTTAAAAGACTCTCTTGTATGTTTGTCATCAGTCCCCTACAACTCCACCCCAATCTCCTAGCAACCACTGCTCTATTCGCCATTCCTATAGTTTTGCTTTTATTTAGAACATCATAAAAATGGAATCATGCATACTATATAGCCTTTCTGAGTCTGGCTTCTTTCACTTATCATAATGCTTTTGAGATTAACTGAAGTAATTGCTTATTTCACTAGGTTCTTCCTTTTTAATGATGAATATTGTTTCTTTTTATAGATGTACCCTGCATTGCTTATCCAGTCATTAGTTAATGCATATTTTGGGTTATGTGTAGCTTTTAGTAATTACAAATGAAGTTTATACTAATACACACACACACACACACACACACACACACATATGTGCTAGTGGCCCGGTGCACAAAATTTGTGCATGGGGGGGCTAGTTCTTCAGCCTGGCCAGCACCCTCTCCAATCTGGGATCCCACTCGCAATCCAGAACCACTGGCTCCTAAGTGCTCATCTGCCTGCCTGCTTGATGCCCCTAATTGCTCCCCTGCTGGCATGATGGCCCTAACTGCTCTCCCCTGCCTGCCTGATCCCCCTAACTGTTCTCCCCTCCTTATCTGATCCCCCAAACTACCTATCTGCTCTCCTCTCCTGGCCTGATTCCCCTAACTGCCTATCTTCACTCCCCTCCTGGCCTAAACCACCTAACTGCCTATGTGCTCTCCCTTCCTCTCCATGCCTTCAGACCCTAGCGCAGGAATGCTGAGAGCTCTCCACCAAGGCCCCGCCCCCATCCTGACACCTCCCTCCAGGCCTGGGCCTGCATGTGCTTCTGCTGGGGGGCCGCCCCGCGAGGCAGCCTCACATCCTGGTGGCACAAGTCCCCGCCCCCATCCCCACCCCCCAGCTCCTGTGTGCATGCACCTTTGACTGGTCATGACTCAGACACCGTTAGGACCAATTAGCATATTCCCTCATTATTATATAGGATATATTCATGTACAAGTTCTTGTGAGGACATATGTCTTCATTTCTACTGGGAAGTAGGATTGCTGAGTCATATGATATGCATATATTTACCAGAAACCATAAAAATACTTTTCCAAAGTGATTTTATTATTTTGCATTCAGTTCTGGTTGCTTGACATCCTTGCCACCACTTTTTCCCTCCATTCTAACAGGTGTGCATTTGTGGGCTTAATTTGCATTCCACTAATCACTGCTGCTGTTTATCATCTTTTCATGTGCTTATTTCCTATTTATATCTCTGCTATGATGAAGTATCTGATCAAGGAAAATGCTCTCTAACTGAAAAGGGCAATGTTTATTTAGTGCACGTTGGGACTCCTGTGCAGCCTGTCCTTTTCCTCTTCTCTGGGAAATACTCTCCTCGCAGGGATGGCTCTCCTGGCAGCCATGTTTGTATTATGTGACCTCACCCTTCTCTTATCACAGATGATTGAACTTAAATGAGAGAAACCACTCCAGTGGCTGGGCTGGAAAAATCAGAGCAGTCTGTAGTAGCTGGATCATTTAGCTACAGATGCTGAATGTGGAAGTGTGCTAAACACATTATTTTGAGACTGTTATTAGGGTCCAGGTATAAATGGAGCCAGTCTGGAGACAGGAGAGATGAGAGAGAGAGAAAGAAAATACTACACAAAGAAAATCATATCTGAGACTATGTGGCCCCAGAAAGAGAGTGAGAGAGATGGTTTTTCTGGTAGCTTTCCAATTTGGGAAAGTCTTTCATAAGGCCAACATTCACTTCCTATCATTGAATCATTGATTTTTGTGTGAGATAACCCTATATGCTTCCTTTAAATTTCTTCTTATGATTAAACTAACTTAGATTAGCTTGTTTCTTTCCTTGCCAACAAATAATACTTCAGTAAAATAACAAAAGTTCTGAATGAATGAAAAGAACAATAGAGCACGATTAAAATTCAAAAAGATTTCAAGTTTCACATGTGAGGCATTATCAGACTAAAATGTGTCAGAGTATTAAAGGTTTCCAGGCTCACAGCTCCTTTCTAAGCATTTCCCTGTTCAATTTGTTGTGCCATGGACTTGCAACACTATGCCACTGGTGGTTTGACCTGATAGTGATGTCTGAAACAATGGCAACACTTTATAACCTGGACAGCAATCTAGGGGGCTCCTTGGATCATAATATGAACAAATGAATATTCTGTATATTGCATGATGGTTAGCTAAACCAGAAAGACTCTAATATCTATATGTTAGAACTGCAGGACCAGTGGGAGCAGAGATAAAGATAAGTTGAGTCCTGTTACATAGAAACTCAAGTGTAGAGAGCAGCAGTCACTCACTTCTCAGGAGATGCCCACTGGACTTCAGCACTAATGCCACCGCAGCAACTAGACAGTTTTCTTTCTCCCTTACTAACTATTGGAACCTTACAAAATGTTACCAGTAATGAAGGTAAAACTAAATGTCTATCTATTAGTTCAGTTTGACTATATCCTTGCATACATAGTGTGACTAATACTTTGTGAAATCAAAAAGATTAAATACAAGAGATAGATGTGAAGTCCTGCATTTATTTGGGTTTAAATATTGAAGAGTATAAGGCATGTTCATTTACCAATCTATGTGGAGGGAAAGGTTGGATATTGAAATGACTATGAGCTCAAATAAAATAGCAGTAGGAAGTGACATGCAACAATACAAAACAAAACAAAACCCAACAACACTATTGCTATATAAGGCTGCATCAATAGAAAGGTAGTGTCTAGCACCTTGGAGGCAATGAGCCCCCTTTACCTGGTCAGAATTTGTCAGAAGCATTGTTTTAAGTTCTGAGTTATATATTTTAAGAAAACTCTTGAGATATTAGAGGTGTATTCAGAGAAGGATGAACAGAATGGCGAATGATAAAGAAATCATGCCACTTGAGAAAGAACTGAGGAACAAAGGGAGATTAGCTTGGGAGAGAGAAACTTAGAAGAGTATAGGGCTGCTATCTTCACATGTATCAATTCATGTAAATAGGATATGACATATTTTGTGTATATCCAGAGGAAAGAGGTCATGTAGAGATTAAAATTTAAATACATTTCACATCAACATGATATGTGCTTAATAACTACAACTGCTCAGAAATGATACTGGGGTGTCTTGTGATGTAATAACATTTCAAACCACAAGTCCTAAGAAAGGCAGGATAGAAATCAGAGATATTCAGAAAATAAATTCCTTTCCAGCCCTGAAATACTCATTTATGTAATTACTACTGTTGAAAACAATTCTCTCTTCATAGATACCTAGATCCTTGAGAGCAACAACTTGGCCTTTTGTGTGTCTTAAAAAGTATCCACTTCTGGAAAGCAAAATTACAACTAAACTACACAACAACCATCATTCAGAAAAGCCTGAAATCTGGCTGAATTGAAGTCCTACAACTAGGGATTTAAAGAAGCCATCTACAGATTACCCCTTAACTCATGCAGGGTGGCGCCAGGCAAGGCGCAGGCAGTGGCTGACCTTGTACCTCCTGGGAGTCCCCAGAGCCTGTTCACCAGGCAGACAGCTTCAGACCATGCTGGATTACAACCATACCACCTCCTCAAGTGACACACTCAAGGGGTGGACTTAGTGAGCACCAGAGTCCCACTGAAGCAAGTTCTGCTTCATAGGATTGGCTCCTGCACAGCAGCTCATCCACTGTAGTCGCAGCTGGTCCTCACAGCCAATTGGCCTGGGGGTCAGTCCATCCCAGTGATGCTAACAGTAATCAAAGCTCACCTACAACAGAACAGTGTACACAACCCACCTGGGGGCGCACCTAGAGTGCCAAATTTGGGTAACCAGGGAAGCTATGCCACTGGGCCATATAGGACGCCTATTACGCAAAGCTCCTCTCCCAAGTCCGAAAGATGTAGTCACTCTACCAACTACATAGAAACGAATATAGGGAAGCAAACAAATGCAAAGACAAAGAAACAGGTCTTAGCATGTTCTCTTTCCTGGGAGCACATCTGCACCTTTCCCTCCCCTCTCTTCTTCCCCCACAGGTGAAAATCTCCTAAGTTATAAGATTCCCCGTGAGCTTTGTGACCAGGGGAACAATGGGCAGCAGCAGCTAAATCCCTGAACCTGTCTCCAAGGCCCTCTTTTCTCTGACTCTCCAGTGAGCTGACAGCAGCCCTGCCTTGGCTCACTTCTTTCCCATATATTTCTAGTGAGCCAGAGCAGCCCCGTCTAGTTTCTCTACTGTTGCTTCTTCTATCCTAGGCCCTTCCTTGTTTTACTGTCCCTAGCTTTAATATGTGTATCTCAAAATAAAAATAACAAGAAATAGGTCCCAAATGAAATAATAGGAGAAATCTCCAGTAAAAGAACAAAATGACATGGAAGCAAGCAAACTACCAGATACAGAGTTCAAAACTATGGTTATAAGGGTGGTCAGGGAACTTAGTGAGAATTTCAACGGCATAAAAAATGACATAGAACCCATAAAAAAGAACTAGTCAGAAATGAAGGATACACTAACTTAAATGAAATATAATTTACAGAGAATCAACAGTAGAGTAGATCAGGGGTCCTCAAACTTTTTAAACAGGGGGCCAGTTCACTGTCCCTCAGACCGTTGGAGGGCCAGACTATAGTTTAAAAAAAACTATGAACAAATTCCTATGAACACTGCACATATCTGATTTTGAAGTAAAAAAACAAAACAGGAACAAATACAATATTTGTATTTGCATGTGGCCCACGGGCCATAGTTTGAGGACCCCTGGAGTAGATGAAGCCAAGAATCAAATCAGCAAATTGGAGTATAAGGAAGCAAAAATCACCCAATCAGAACAGCAAAAAGAAAAAAGAATCCAAGAAAATGAAGATAGCAAAAGGAGCTTCTGAGAAAACTTCAAGTGTAACAACATTCGAAAAAATAATGACAGAAACTTCCTTAACCTGGTGAAGGAAATAGACATACAAGTTCAGGAAGCACAGAGTCCCAAACAAGATGAAACCAAAGAAGCCCACACCAAGACACATAATTAGAATGCTGAAGATTAAAAACAAAGATAGAGAGGATAGGAAGATGGCGACCAGCAAGAAGGCAGGGAGGGAGAGAGTGTGAGAGTGTGAGGGAGTGATAGAGGAGTGTGTGGACATGTGTGGTGTGTGTGTGTATGAGCTAGGGACAGTTAGATTCTGCAGGTCTTCTAAGGGGCTGCTAAACCGGGCAGTCTTAGATGGAGGAACCCTGCTCCCACTGTGGACACTCCTGGGCAGCCAGCACGGGAACAGAGACTACGCAATCTTGAGAAATAGAGCTGCTTGAGACTAGGATTGTGGCCTCAGCACCACCCAGTCTGGTCTCAGATGCAAACCAGGACCCTGCAGCCACTGGGGACAGAGACCTGCGACCACAGCAACAGAGCCACAGACACCAAGAGTCCAGAAATCCCCACGGCAGATCCATGAGTAACAGAGCCCATCCCCCTCCCCGCAGGTTCGCAGGCAGCACCATAGTAACTGATAGACCCACCCCTTGCCAGGGCCTCAGTGCTGCTACAGGGACCTTACCCTGGAAGTGCCCGAACACTGGGAACTTGTCTCGCACAGCGCAGGCTACAGAAGCCTTGGCCTGGAAGTGCGGGAACACCAGGAACTTGTCTCGTGCTGCGCAGGCTAAGGGAGCCTTGGCCTGGAAGTACACAAACAGCGGGAACTTGTCCAGCACAGTGCAGGCTAGGGGAGCCTTGGCCTGGGAGCTAAAGCACAAACACTGGGAACTTGTTCCTCACAGCACGGGCACCAGGACCCCGACTCTCCAGGCAGGAGGCAACACCAAGCAACAGTGACTTGACTGTGTTTCTTATCACCTGTGCCTGGGATCTCTGATACTAAGAGCCAGTGACTCCAATTCTTGGTGCATGTGCACACGGGGGCCCTGATTCTCAATGCAAGTCTGCGCAAAGCAACAGAGAATCTGATACTGAATTCTTGGGGAACCCTGACTCCTGGTGCATGGTAGGGGGCTCTGATTTTCAACACACTCCAGGGGGGTCTCTGTTTCAGCACGGTGCAGGCGGGGTCCCTGATTCTGAGTGTGCACACAAGGCCACACTGAGTGCTGGTAACACTGACTCTGAGTGAGCCTGGTTCCCACCAACCCACTACAACCACACATCTTAGTGTCAGAGCTCTTCAGTGACACTAGGGTGGTGCAAAGCTCCGACTGCACACGGCCCTGGGCCACATGACTCGACCTTAGAACCATCTGGAGATAATCAGAATGGGGAGACGACACAACCCCCAAAGGAAAGAAAATGAGGAGATGCCAAGAAAGGAAATTAGACCAGAGGAGCTACCAACTGAGGAGCAGCTGATACCACAACCATCTGAGGAGCAACAGCAGCCCAAGGAGCCACTGCCACCCAAAGAGCAGCCACTGAACGACTCAACATCTAGATATGGCAGTACGATCAAACATGGGTAGACAAAGAAACCCCCAAAGGAAAGAAAAGGAGGACTCGCCAGAGAAGCAGCTAAGTGATACAGAGGCATGCAACATGACAGAAAAAGAATTCAGATGAAGGGTCCTAGAGTGCATAAACCGGATGGAAGAAAAAATCAACAACTTATGCAAGAAGCAAGAAGAAACAGATGAAAAAATCAATAAATTATGTAAGAACCAAGAAGAAATGAAGAGTGATATAGCTGCAATAAAAAACACCATTGAAAGTTTCAACAATAGACTAGGAGAAGCGGAGGACTGAATTAGCATATTAGAAGACAGGGAAAGAAAACACACCCAAACTGAACAGCAATTGGAGAAAATAATTAGAAGACAGGAGGAGAGGCTAAGGGAGCTAAGGGACAACATGAAACGAAACAACATACGAATAATAGGGGTGCCAGAACAACAGAAAGATGAACGAGAATGAGAAAACCTACTCGAAGAAATAATATCAGAAAACTTCCCTGAGGTGGGGAAGAAAAAAGTCTCACAAGCCCAGAGAGTCCCAAACAAGGTGAACCCGAAAAGACCCACACCAAGACACATCATAATTACCATGGCAAACGTTCAGGACAAAGAGAGAATCTTACAGGCTGCAAGAGAGAGACGAAAGTTACATACAAGGGATCTCCCATTAGATTATCAAATGATTTCTCAACAGAAACACATCAGGCCAGAAAAGAATGGACAGAAATTTACAAAGTGATGCAAAGAAAAGGACTGAATCCAAGAATACTCTATCCAGCAAGGCTATCATTCAAACTTGAAGGGGAAATAAGAAGCTTCACAGACAAAAAAAGGCTAAGGGAGTTTATCACTACCAAGCCAGCAATGCCAGAATTGCTAAAAAGACTGGTGTAAAAAGAATAAATAAAATGCTCAGAAAGAAAATAGCTACAAATAAAAGAAATGGCTATAAACAAGTACCTTTCAATAATAAATTTAAATGTAAACGGACTAAATGCTCCAACCAAAAGACATCGAGTGGCTGAATGGATAAAAAGATATGACCCATATTTATGCTGTCTACAAGAGACCCACCTCAGAACAAGGGACTCACACAGACTGAAAGTGAAGGGATGGAAAAATATCTTTCAGGCAAATGGAAATGAAAAAAAAGCTGGGGTAACAATACTTATATCGGACAAAATAGACCTCAAAGTGAAGGCCATAACAAGAGGTAAGGAAGGCTACTTCATAATACTAAAGGGATCGATACAACAAGAGGATATAACCCTTATAAACATATATGCACCCAATGCAGGAGCACCCAAATACATAAAAAACCTCCTGGAAAATAACAAGGGAGAGATCAACAACAACACAATCATAGTAGGGGACTTAAACACACCACTGACATCACTGGATAAATCCTCTAGAAAAAAAAATCAGCAAAGGAACAGCAATCCTAAATGACTCACTAGATCAGATGGACTTAATTGACATCTTCAGAACATTTCACCCCAAAGCCTCAGAATACACGTTCTTCTCAAGTGCACATGGGACATTTCCAAAAATAGACCACATTTAGTCACAAGCAAAGTCTCCCCAAATTCAAGAAGATTGAAATCATACCAAGCATCTTCTCAGACCACAATGGCATAATATTAGAAATAAACTACAATAAAAACAATCCAAAAAACTCAAACACTTGGAAGCTGAACAGCATGTTACTAAATAATAATTGGGTTACCAGTGAGATCAAAGAAGAAATTAAAAACACCCTGGAAACTAATGACAATAACAGCACGACAATCCAAAATCTATGGGAAACAATGAAAGCAGTCCTGAGAGGGAAGTTTATAGCATTACAGGCCTACCTCAAAAAACAAGAAAAAATGATAGTAAATCATCTAACTTTACAACTTAAAGAATTATAAAGAGAGCAACAAGAAAAGCCCAGAGTGAGCAGAAGGAAGGAGATAATAAAGATCAGAGCAGAAATAAATGACATACAGACCATAAAAACAATACATAAAATCAATGAAACCAAGAGCTGGTTCTTTGAAAGGATAAGCAAGATTGATGAGCCTCTAGCCAGACTCACCAAGAAGCAAAGAGAGAGGACACAAATAAACAAAATCAGAAATGAAAGAGGCGAAATAACAACAAACCCCTCAGAAATTCAAAAATTGTTAAAAAATACTATGAACAACTCTACTCTAACAAACTAGACAACCTGGAGGAAATGGACATATTACTAGAAGAATACAATCTTCCAAAACTCAATCCGGAAGATTCTAAAAATCTCAATAGGCCAATAACTATGGAAGAAATTGAAGCAGTCATCAAAAAGCTTCACAGGGGAGTTTTACCAAACATTCAAGGAAGAACTAAAACATATCCTCCTCAGATTATTTCAAAAAATTCAAGAGGAAGAAACACTTCCCAGCTCATTCTATGAAGCCAGCATCACCCTAATACCAAAATCAGATAGAGACAACACAATGAAAGAGAATTATAGGTCAATATCCCTCATGAACATAGATGCCAAAATACTCAACAAAATTCTAGCAAATCGGATCCAGCAATACATCAGAAAGATCATACACCATGACCAAGTAGGATTTATCCCAGGGATGCAAGGATAGTACAATATCCGCAAATAAATAAATGTGCTACATCACATAAACAAATTGAGAGATAAAATCACATAGTCATATCAATTGATGCAGAAAAAGCATTTGACAAAATTCAACACCCTTTCTTGATAAAAACTCTCATCAAGGTAGGAATAGAAGGATCATACCTCAACATAATAAAAGCCATATATGACAGGCCCACAGCCAACATCATAATCAATGGGCAAAAACTAAAACCATTTCCCCTAATAATAGGAACAAGACAGGGATTCCCCCTCTCACCACTCCTTTTCAATATAGTACTGGAAGTACTAGCCATTGCAATCAGACAAGAAGAAATAAAAGGCATCCAAATTGGAAAAGGAGAAGTAAAACTGTCCTTATTTGCAGATGACATGATAGTGTACATAGAAAACCCTAAAGACTCCATCAAAAAACTATTAGACTTAATAAATGAATTTGGCAATATAGCAGGATACAAAATTAATGCCAAGAAATCTAAGGCATTTCTTTACACCAATAGTGAACTTACAGAAAGGGATACTAAAAAAGCAATCCCATTTACCATCGCACCAAAACAATTAAGATACCTAGGAATAAACTTAACTAAGGAGGTAAAAGACTTATATGCAAAAAACTACAGGACACTGAAAAAAGAGATAGAGGAAGACATAAACAGATGGAAGAACATATCATGCTCATGGATTGGTAGAATCAACATCATCAAAATGTCCATACTACCCAAAGCAATCTATAGATTCAATGCAATCCCCATTAAATTACCAACGTCATATTTCACAGATTTGGAACTAACTTTTCAAAAATTCATATGGAATAAAAAAGACCTTGAATAGCTGCAGCAATCCTTAGAAACAAGAACAAAGTAGGTGGGATCTCAATGCCAGATATCAAGTTGTATTACAAAGCCACTGTTCTTAAAACAGTTTGGTACTGGCACAAGAACAGACATATGGATCAATGGAATAGAATAGAGAACCCAGAAATCGACCCAAATCACTATGCCCAATTAATATTCAACAAAGGAGCCAAGAGCAGACAATGGAGTCAAGACAGTCTCTTCAATAAATGGTGTTGGGAAAATTGGACAGATACATGCAAAAGGATGAAACTAGACCACCAACTCACACCATACACAAAAATAAACTGAAAATGGATAAAAGACTTAAACGTAAGACGGAAAACCATAAAATTACTAGAGGAATCCATAGGCAGTGAAATCGCAAACATAAGCCGAAGGAATTTCTTCTCTGATAATGCTCCTACGGCAATGGAAACTAAAGAGAAAATAAACAAATGGGACTACATCAAAATAAAAAGCTTTTGCACAGCAAAGGAAACCATCGAGAAAACAACAAGAAAGCCCACTGCATGGGAGAACATATTTGCCAATGATATCACCGATAAGGGTTTAACATCAATAAATGTTAAAAATCTCCAACATTTACAGGGAACTCATGCAACTTAACAAGAGAAAGATAAACAATCCAATCAAAAAATGGGCAACGGACCTAAATAGACACATTTCAAAAGAGGACATAGAGAAGGCCAAAAGACATATGAAAAAATGCTCAAAGTCACTAATTATACGAGAGATACAAATCAAAACGACAATGCAGTATCATCTCACACCTGTCAGAATGGCTATCATCAACAAATCAACAAACAACAAGTGTTGGATAGGATGTGGAGAAAAAGGAACCCTTCTGCACTGCTGGTGGGAATGCAGACTGGTGCAGCCACTGTGGAGAACAGAATGGAGCTACTTCAAAAGACTAAAAATGGAACTCCCATTTGACCCAGTGATCCCACTACTAGGAATATATCCCAAGAAACCAGAAACGCCAATCAGAAAGGATATATGCACCCCTATGTTCATAGCAGCACAATTCACCATAGCTAAGATTTGGAAACAGGCTAAGTGCCCATCAGCAGATGAGTGGATTAAAAAACCATGGTACATCTACACAATGGAATAGTATGCTGCGGTAAAAAAGAAGGAACTCTTGCCTTTTGCAACGGCATGGATGGAACTGGAGAGCATTATGCTAAGTGAAATAAGCCAGTCAAAGAAAAATAAATACCACATGATCTCACTCATTTGTGGAATATAGAGAACAACATAGAGTGATGAACAGGGACAGATCCAAAGACAGAGAAACAGCGATCAGACTATCAATCCCCAGAGGGAAAGTAGGGGAGTGAGGGGGTAAGGGAGAGAGATCAACCAAGGGACTTGTATGCATGCATATAAGCCAAATCAATTGACACAGACAACAGGGGAATGAGAGCATGAGTGGGGGGGAGGGGAGGGTCGGGGAGGTTGGGGGTTAATGGGAAATGAGGACACATTTGCAATACCTTAACCAATAAAGAAATTTAAAAAAAACTACAAAACAAAACAAAACAAAGATAGAGTCTTAAAAGCAGCAAGAGAAAGCAGTTAGTTATAGCATAAGGAATATAGTCAATAATATTCTAATAACTATGTATGGTGTTACATGAGTCTGATATTCATAGGGATGATCACTTAGTAAGCTATGTCTAATCACTGGAGTATACACCTAAAACTAATATAATATTGTATGTGAACTGTAACTGAAATATAAAAAAATGTTTTTAAAAAAGTATTCAATTCTGGCCCTGGCCAGTGTACCTCAGTTGCTTCAGTATCGTCCCATATACTAAAAGGTTCCAGGTTTGAGTCATGGTCAGGGCACCTGCCCAGGTTATAGGCTCTATCCCCTGTTGGGAAGCATTCAGGAGATAGCTGATCAATATTCTGCTCTCACATCAATGTTTCTCTCTCTGTGTCCCTCTCCCTTCTTCTCTCTCTAAACATTTATAAAAATATTTTTAAAAATATTCAATTCTGAATATAATCCTTATAAAAATATTAACATTTTAAAGTGACCTTTCATATTTTTCACTTTTTCTTCTCTCCTTTACCAAACAAACATATCATATAGAAATGTCAATGAACAGAAAATAATGATAAATTATTTCAGTCATAGTTTTCTTGAGGGCTTAACATTCCTGCTTCTTCTCCAAAGAGGTCCAGTGAAAGCCTGCTGCCCATTCAAGAGAACGTCATTCCCATAATACATCATAAGACATTCTGCTGGCAGGAGCAGAAGGTCAGCAAATGCCCTTTTCAAAAGCTTTAATGAAAAATAATATACCGATCAACTTTATGTTAAACAGGCTCAGATGCAAAGGTAGGCCCCTGCCTGTGGAGGGGAGGGAAGATACCATGTCCTGAAATCAGCACAGGATTGAGAGGCAAGAGACTCTGGACTTAACCTTAGCAATGACTCCAAAACTAAAGGTGTCATCTCAGGCAAATCGCTTCCTTTCTCTGTGCCCAGTTTCTTCATCTTCACATAATGGCCTCCTAATGACCTTACGCACTGGTAGATTCATTAGTACCACAATTTCCTAGGTGTAAAAAGAGAAGCCTGGTTCCACTTATAGGCACCCACAAGCTCTTTCATCTGCTTTAGCAGTATTACATTTTCTCTTCTTGTCTGTTATAATGCATTACGCTATGCTATGCTAGGCTACACTACACTACAAAACACAATGCAACGCAATACAAAAGGTAAAAGAACATAATCAATCAAACTATATATCAAGAAGGGAAGCCTTATTCAAACCACGTGCTCCTTCAACAATCTTATATTCAGCAATATAATAATATATTCAGCACTAAGAGTAACCATTATAAAACACTTTTGCCCAGAATTAATTGCTGTCACTTCCTTGGAGTCCCAGGATTTTTATTGACTTATTATAAGACCCTCTTAATTTTATACAGATATGAGATTGAGATTTTTAAGCATTTATTCTTTTAATATTGTTGACATTTTCAGCATAAACTGCAACACTTAAAAATAAAATTGTTTCTCATAGGCTACATATTCTACTAGAAATGTATAATTATTTTTTAAATTTTGTTCAATTACAGTTTACATTCAATATTATTTTGTATCAGTTTCAGGTATACAGCATAGTGGTTAGACAATCATATACTTTACAAATTGTGCCCCACAATATTTCCAGTATCCACCTGGCACCACACATAGTTATTACAATATTATTGTCTATACTAGTGGCCTGGTGAACAAAATTTGTGCACATTAAAAGGGAATTAATAAGAGGAACTATTTTAATATTTTTATTTGCCCTTTCTCTATAATAGAAGTGTCAGAGATTAAAGAAACTTAGTAAAATGTATATGAAAATATTCCTTCTGTCAGAGTGGGGGTGTGCCACAGGAACCAGAGTCAATTCCCCATCCACCCACGTGCACCTTGAAATCACATGAGACCCAGACCCTGCCGGCCCACCCCGATTGGGCTAGATCCAGACCTGGCCAGCCCCACCCCTCCCACCCCTGTCAAGCCCCGTCGGGTGGGCGGGGGGGGGGTGCACCCTCAGGTCGCCTGGCCTGGCACCAGGGCGGGGGATGCAGCCTCAGGTCCCCCCGCCTGGGCCAGGAGGGGGGAATGCCTTGAGGTTCCCTGTCAAGCCCTGCAGGCAGGTGGTACAGCTTGAGGTCCCCTTTCAAGCCCCGCCAGGCAGGGGGCATGGCCTCAGGTCCTCTGGCCTGGCGCCAGGGTGGAGGGTGCAGCCTGAGTTCCTCCATCAAGCCCTATTGGAGGGGGGTGCGCCCTGAGGTCCCCTGTCAAGCCCTGCTGGGCAGGGGGCACAGCCTGAGGTTCCCCGTCAAGCTCCGCTGGGTGGGGGGCATGGCCTGAGATCCCCTGTCAAGACCCACCTGGTGGGGGGTGCAGCCTCAGGTCCCCTGCCCCGGCCCAGTGCCACGCAGCCTTAGGTCCCTGCTGCTTGCTCGTTAAGGCTCGTTACGGGAACTCGGCCTCCACTGTGGGCACAGCCATCTTGTGTTACAGGATCCTTGTCTCTGCTGTGGGCGCAGCCACCTTGACCATTATGGCACGGCGTGACGGTCAATTTGCATGTTTTTTCTTTATTAGATAAGATTGCTTATGCTGTACTTTACATCCCATGACTATTTTGTTTTTTTGTTTAATGTCTTTTTATTGATTTCAGAGAGAAGAAGAAAGAGGGAGAGAGAGGTAAAACATCAATGATGAGAGAGCATCACCAATCGGCTGCCTCCTGCATGCCCCCCGGCCCCCACCCCATTGGGAGTTGACCCAGAAACCCAGGTATGTGCCCTGACCAGAAACCCAAACTGAGAGTCATGGGCTGACTCTCAACCACTGAGCCACACAGGCAGGGCCCTATGACTATTTTGTAACTACCAATCTGTACTTCTCAACCCTTTCATTTTTTCCCCCTAGTCCCCACCCCTTCTTCATGTTTTGGTAAGCTATTTCACCTCTATGGCTCTCAGTTTCTTCTCAGAAAAATGAGCACACTAAGACCCAATTCACAGGTATGTAAAATACTAGTACATAGCATTGGCCTTGGTATTTCATAGGTCCTGCCCAAGTGCTACTTCCATTTCTCCTGTCTTTCCTTCAGGACCTTGGAGCCTCTAGTTAGAACTCTTTCTATTTGAATTTTTTCCAAGGCCTTCTCTTCTTTCTTCTCAGGTTTCTCTTAAATGTATTCCTGCTTTACCATGCCTCCCACTTGAACTTGCATCTGGACAACACAGCACTTTAATACACAATGGCATTTTTAAAAGCTGTCCTGGGGATTTCTATTTCCTTTTTAAAATCCTTGAGGGCCATTTTAAATTTTGAAATAGGAGAAACATTCCAGAAACTCTCTACAAAGATTCAACATTAGTCCCTTGGGGAAGAGAAATGTATTCTTGCAGGAAATAATGCTACCTACTTTTCCTACCTTACAAGGCAGCTGTGAAGATAAAAAAAGGTAATAGAAGTGACATTCTAAATAACTTCCACTAGCATAGGAAAATTATTATTTAAATGGAAGGATCTGCCCTTCAATCAAATGGGAAACTTTATTTTCTGACAATGAGTGTGAAACCTCATAGCAATTAAAATTATCTTTCTCGCTCGCAACATCAATGTCCTTTCCATTGTGCCTCTGTCTAGTCTATTCTGTTTGTATTCACTATCAGCAGCTAGTGCTTACTGAAGCAGTCATTGCAGTAAGAACTCCTTCCTCAGCTTTGCAGGAAATTAATAGCATGTTCCCTCTTACCCAGAGCAAATTCTGATTCTGGATAAGATGAAGCCACAGTGAAAATCTATTTAATGGGAAAGAAAACAACAGTGTTGGCTTTATTATGTTTCTCTGCATATATTGTTTTGACAGGGCAAGAAGACAGTGGATGTTTGGCTTCCATTTCAATGAGATATTCAAATAGGAATAATGTTCATGTCAATGATAAGCAGCTTTATTGCTAAGAACTGCCATGGAAAGTGCCAAGGGATCTCTTCACCCTACTTTTAATACGATATTAAATTTAATATGATATGAGGTCCATTTACAGAGTGCTCTCACTAACTCAGTGACAGTAGAATATGCAGTTTGAGCTCTATCTTCAGTTGTGGCATTGAGCCTTCCACCTGTTCTGTGCCCAACTTCATTTCTTATTTTAATGAATTTTAAGATCCCAGAATTATGGGTGAAGGCAATAGCAGAGAACAAAGTGACAACCTGTAAGATATAAAGTGAATTTCATTTTATTCATTCATTCACTCATCAAATTTATATTTAGCACATTATGTGCTAAGCATTATGCTAAGTATTAGGATACAAAGATGGCATGGTACTCCAAGAAATGACATCTCAAGGAGGGTACACCGCCATTTAGTCAGTTTATTATGCAGTCTACCAAGTCTATACACATCATCAATATACCTGAATATATAGAAAGTGCAATGAAAATTCATTATGAACAGCATCTGAGTTTGCCTGAGAGAATCAGATGGGGCTTAAAGGAATAGAGAATTGTAAAGTGAATAGCTGGGACAGGGTGGAGGAGCAGATAAAAAAGAATTTTCAGAGGCCGGTAGGTCCAAGAAAATAGTGTATTTCTGAGACTTCATCTAGTTTGCTCTACCTACAACATACTACAAGGTAAGTCAAATGAATATATATGTCAGTCATGTGGAGTGATTCTGCATAGTTCTTACTTTTATAAAATTGGATTCAGTTCAAATGAAATTCAACTATAGATGAAGAGTCATTTTAATGGCTTTCAGAACTAAGAGAAATCTAGCTACTGATGTTTGCTTTCCACAGGCACTTCTATCTGTCAGAATAAAGAAGAATGGTAAAATTGTTCAAAGATGGTTAGTATATAAGTAACATGTTCTTTTTTGTCCTTGAGATTTTTTGTTATAACATGGGATTTGATGAACTTACACCAAAAAAAATCATTGTCAAAAGATATGAAAGTGTTAAATTACTAAAAATTAAATTGCAATTGATAGAAACATTTTTCCTTCTCCAGTGGTAGAAGGCTGCCTTCTGGAAGCAAAGACAATGACTACTGCATCACTGTTAGAAGAATTAGGCATTTTGAGTTGTTTTTCTTATGGTGAGGTATGTTTGACAAATCTTATTATCTCTACCAATTGTGACCAATGGCAAATATTTACAGAGAAATATGAATTGAATTAAATTCATTATGTGCTAGGGTATGTATGATATGTATGTATGTATGATGTAATCCTCAAAATAGCCCTAGAAGAGATAGGTAATATTTGTTGTTGGCAATTAGTTGTGTTTGTGTGTGTGTGTGTGTGTGTGTGTGTGTGTTATTTTAGGGAATGGAGACAGAGATAGGTTGGGTGACTCATCTAATAGCTGAAGAACTAGAACTTAACTTTAAGGATCGTGCTCTTACCTGGCATATCACACTATCAATCTCTAATGAGACAGAGTAGCCAGAATCAGGAGCATTTGACAATAGTCTGGGACTATAGTAGGTAACATTCTTAACTTTCCCCCCACAACTTGTTTATGTTAATGCTTCTCTTGAGTTATACTGGTTCAAAACATGTCTTACATAGTCTTTATTCTTCCTAATGCCCTGATCTTTTATACTTCCTACCTATAACCAACTTATCTATATGATTTTTGACACTGTTTTGCACACAGCAGCATTTTTTTAATTCTTTATTGTTTAAAGTATTAAATGTGTCTCCTTTCTCCACCACTGACCTCTCTCTGGCCACACCCACCCCCCAGGACAGGCCCTCACCTCCCTACTGTCTGTGTCCATGGGTTATGCTTATATGCATGCATACAAGTCCTTATGTTGATCTCTTACACCCTCCTCCTCCTCTAACTGCCCTCTGAGGTTTGAAGGTCTGTTTGATGCTTCTATTTCTCTGGATCTATTTTAGTTCATCAGTTTATGTTGTTCATTATATTCCACAAATGAGTGAGGTCATGTGATATTTATCTTTCTGATATTTTGTGGATAATATGTTGTAATATACTAGAGGCCTGGTGCACAAAAATTTGTGCACTCAGGAGGGTCCCTCAGCCCGGCCTGTGCCCTCTCGCAGTCTGGGACCCCTCGGGGAATGACCTCCTGCTGGCTTAGGCCTGCTCCCCAGGGGATTGGGCCTAAGATGGCAGTCAGACATCCCTCTGGCAGCCCGGGAGCCCTCAGGGGATGTGCACTTGCCAGTGGGGAGCAGGCCTAGCTGCAGTCAGACATCCTTCGTGCTGCTGAGGAGGCAGGAGAGGCTCCCACCACCACTGCTGTACTGGCAGCCGGCAGCCTGGCTTGTGGCTGAGCAGAGCTCCCCCTGTGGGAGCACACTGACCACCAAGGGGCAGCTCTTGCATTAAGCATCTGCCCCCTGGTGGTCAGTGTGTGTCATAGTGACCAGTGATTCCCAGTTGCTCTGCCGTTAGGGTCAATTTGCATATTACCCTTTTATTATATAGGATGTTATTTGAGAGCTTGTTTGGAGGTTCTAGCAGGGGAGCGCAGCTACTCGTATACCCTTGACCGAAGACCGGTCCTCTCCTCGGGGGGGAAGGTCGTCCTCTTCGACCGAGCGCGCAGCTTCGGGAGGGACGCACATGGATCAGTGAGGGAGGAGGGGGACACCCGCCTAGCCAGCCAGATCAGCCGAATCAACCCTGGCGATCAATGGGGTGACAGATGTCGCAGCCAGATCGCCCTCACATCCAGGATGTTATTTGAATATGCTCTATCTCCACCCAGAAATATGGAGCCAACCCCAAAATTTCCCTAACTTCAGAATTCTGGTAGCACTGGTTGTCTATACTGTTAACCTGGCACTCATTATATGCACAGATACTTATCATTATGTGTACTGATCATATGTACATGATTTATAATACACTGTATTCCCTATGTTAAGTCTGATGACTTACAGAGGTAAATATTCAGTATGTTTGCTCATGATTATGGTGATCAAAGAATATTTCATTGTATCTTCACTTCCTTACCTCCAGGTATTAATCTTCTAGGAACACACTCCTTTTATGCCAGTATTTATCCTATGTAATAAAAGGTTAATATGCAAATCGACCAAATGGCAGAACAACCAGTCGCTATGATGCACACTGATCCCCAGGGGGCATACACTCAATGCAGGAGCTGCCCCCTGGTGGTCAGTGTGCTTCCACAGGAGCACCACTCAGCCAGAATCCCTGAGCTGGGCTCACGGCTAGCGAGCGCAGCAGCGGTGGCGGTAGCCTCTCCTGCCTCTGCAGCAGTGCTAAGGATGTCCAACTGCCAGCTTAGGCCCACTCCCAAGGGCTCCTGGACTGCGAGAGGGCATAGGCCAGGCTGAGGGACCCCCCCCCAAGTGCATGAATTTCATGCACCGGTCCTCTAGTTTCTTTATAAATATAGTTCTTGAAAAATATGTCATACATGTTTAATGCATAACATAATTAAGCACAAGAAAACAGCATGAGGTATAAATGCTAAAATGTAAGTAAATTTGGTCCAAAGAAAACAGTATTAATTATTACAGAACTGCATTGAAACTTTAGCAGATGATTTACTTGTCTTTTCCAATTTCTTTTTGGGTTTTTTTTTATTATCTTTTTTGACAATGTCACAACGGGGCTGAAGTTCAAATGTCTGCAATAGCTGTGTGTATGATTAGTTCATTAGATGAGGAAAGGTATTCAGACTGTGTCTATAGGTAGTACATGAACCAGACTGCAACACTGCTGGTATGTTCATTTAGACTGCCGACATGATGGATGCTGATGACCATAGCTAAATCCACTGGGAAAACTGCTAAACTGAAGCATTAGGATTTGGGCCATTTAGAGGTCATGCTATTTACTTTTTTTTCAGTAATTTTAGAGAATTTAGTTCTTTTGCTTCTAGCCTTCTAATTTTTCCAATTTGCAACCTCTCTAGATTACAAAACTCCATGCAAACATCAATAGAATAATTGATGTAAAGGATACAAATACATATATTTTTATATGTAGGAATTGTTTTTTCTGAAAACTTATCAAAAGTGATTAAATCTAAGTCATGAAACCATAAAATTTCTAGAAGAAAGTGTAGACAGCAAAATATCAGACATCTCACATAGCAGAATTTTCACTGATACAATGCCTAGGGCAAGATAAACAAAGGAAAAAAAATAAACAAATGGGACCACATAAAATTAAAAGCTTCTGAACAGCAAAAGAAACCATCAACAAAGTGAAAAGGGAACCCACTGTATGGGAGAACATATTTGCCAATGATACATCTTATAAGAGTTTAATTTCCAAAATATATAAAGTATTCATGCAACTCAACAAAAGGAAGACTAACAATCCAATTGAAAAACAGGCAGAGGTCTTAAATAAACACTTTTCCAAGGAGGACATACAAATGGTCAAGAGACATATGAAAAAATGCTCAACATCACTGATCATCAGAGAGATGCAAAATAAAATGACAATGAGGTACCCCATTCACACTTGCCAGAATGGCTACCATTAATAAATCAACAAACAACAAGTGCTGGCAAAGATGTGGATAAAAGGGAACTGCAGTACACTGCCAGTAGAAATGCAGACTGGTATAGTCACTGTAAAAAACAGTATGGAGTTTCCTCAAAAAAATTAAAGATGGAACTGCCATTTGACCCAGTAATCCTACTTCTAAGAATATATCATAAGAATCCCGGAACACCAATTAGAAAGAATATATGCATGCATATATTCATAACAGCACAATTTACAATAGCTAAGATCTGGAAGCAGCCCAAGTGCCCATCAGCAGATGAATACATAAAAAAACTGTGGTACATCTACACTATGGAAAACTATGCAGCTTTCAAAAAGAAGGATCTCTTAACCCTTTGAGATAGCATGGAGGGATGTAGAGGGTATTATGCTAAGTGAAATAAGTCAGTCAGAGAAAAACAAGTATCACATGATCTCCCTTATACTAGTATGTGGAATCTAATGAACAAAATAAAATGACAAACAAAATAAACCATAGACATGGAACAGACTGACAATTCTCAGAGGGATGGGGGTGGGGGAGAGATTAACCAAATAACTTATATGCATTTTTGAAAAATCTATTGACACAGACAATAGTGTGGTGAAGGCCTGGGAAGGGGGAGGGAAGGGAAGGAAAGGGTCAATGGGGACATCTGTAATACTTTCAACAATAAAGATATATTTTTAAAGTGATTATTAGAAACCAGTTAATTAAGTTTAGGTCTATAGAGAAAGTTTTTCACACATATGGTTTGATCAAAACTATTTTTCTCCTGTTACCTTTCTTTTTGTTTTATGTTGCAAAGTTCTTAAAGAAAAGACCAGTTAAGAACCTGGTTTGCCTATAGCCAATCAATAGATTTTTTTTCCTCCTGGAAAATTGCCTTTATACCAGTGGTTCTCAATTTTGGCTGCACATTAGAATCACCTGGGAATCTTTTTAAAATCCTGATTTCTGGGCCTCATCCTCCGGAAATTCTGTTTCTTTGTTACTAATGTTGTGGCCCCACCCCATAACAAAGAAACAGAATTTCTGGAGGATGAGGCCCAGAAATCAGAATTTTAAAAAGATTCCCAGGTGCTTCCAATGTGCAGCCAAGGTTGAGAACCACTGCTGTATACAATAGGAGAAAAAAAAAAAAGCATCCCAAGTATAACACTGTTTTCTTTCAGTTCTGTGATGGAATTAAATCCTTATTGTTAAGGAGAAAAAACAGTAAGTCTTCATATGAAATAGAAGATTACAATTTCCAAAGATATCTCTGTCAGCTGGAGAGTGACAAGGTTAATCAACCTTTGTGTTTCACATAACTTTTAGTCTCTTTCGGTAAGGACATCTAGGCCCAAAACTTATGTGAACTTCCCACACTTTAACCTGTTTGCTCCATTTCAGATCCAGACCTCCGCCCCATATGTAAACATTCCCTGTCTTGATTTACTATTTTCGCAATATTTGATGTAATTTGTGAAGCTTCAAAATTCCTCTAGCAGTTTTTAGCAACGCCCCTTATATGCTTTTCTTGGCTTGGACTTTGAGTGGCTTCCTACTGCGATATCCCCACTGAATAAAGTTTTTTCTTACAAACGTTTAGGGGTGTGTGTGTGTGTAGGAGGCAGTTTGGGAGGGGGCATATACAAGATAAACTATTATATTCTAGAATTTCCCCACAAATAAGTACATAAACCAGGCCTCAGTTTCTCATCTCTAAAATGGAGATAATTTATTTCTGTTCCTGCCAGATGGACATATTCAGGGCAACATATGAGAAGACATAGTTTTTCTGAGCCATTTGAAAGTATGGTGCTGTGTTAGATAATTAGATAATATTACGAGTTGTTCTTATATCTTGATTAATATCAATAGTGTTTTCTTTTAACCCAGTGATTTTCCAAGGGTGTTTCTTCAAGGCCCTCAGTCCAGTAGCAGCAATATAAATTGGGAATTTATTAGAAATACAAATACTTGGTTCAAGCTTCAGACCCATCAAATCAAATCTCTGAAACTGAGACCCAGTAATCTGTGTTTTAATAAGCCATCCAGGTAATTATGATGCATGCTCAAGTTTGAGAACTTAATATTCAATTAAGTATATATCACTGAGTTTGCAAAAGATTACATTTTTAACAAGAGCTTTGAAAATGTTTGTGTGAGACAACAGTTGCATTTAGCCACCCATAAAAATAATGCTTAAACACCTCAAAAGTCATTTATTTTAAGACATTAAATTATAGATTTTCTTTCTAGTGGATGATGTAGATGCTGACGCATTTCCTATTCTTTACTTGTTTACTTGCTCCTTGAAGAGATGTGAATGAACACAAGAGGCACATTTTCTAAAACAGAGCCCTGGAATTCCTCTCACATCCTACTCTCTTCATGATAAAAAAATTCACTATTGATGGATGACTCCTGTACTCTGGAAGGCATCAAGCCCTATTAGTCACTCATTTATGCAGTTTAAATGCTGGATTTTGTTTTTCGCTTCTGCAGACCCATTACTGAAAAGGGCCCAGCTGTTATTTTTTTGCTTCAGGGACATTCTCTGCAAATTCAATGGGTTTTGCTTCAATTCAGAAAATAGAAAGCATTAGGTTTGTAACAATAATTATACATCTCTCCAGGGCTCTTAGACTATCAAGCCAGAAAAGAGAGTAGTAGTAATTGGTTAGATTCATCAAAAGGGCAAATTTATTCTTACAACATCTTTTTGCAGTGGGCAAAGGTCCATTGAACAGATGGGCCAATGGGCACAATGTTACAATTGTATGAATACCTAACATTTGGATGGCACTATTGAAAATACATTCAATAAATATCTTTTCCATATTTATGTTCACAAAAATTCTTGGATTAAATAAGACTAGTGACCCTCAGATTGGGCAAATAATATCCCTTTCTTTTGACTCAATAATTTCCTTGTAAAGTGGAGGCAGTGGGAAGACATGTAATTGACGGTGGAGAACAAATTCTGAAGTCTTTTCTTCTCATAGAGAAGGTACTTCTTTGGCACACTTACTAGTAACTCCTTCTAACACATCCTAAGCATTCTAAATTTTAGTTTTAGCAAATGTGATTTTTCACTTGTCTTCAACTGCTCCAAGTCTACAAGATGGCTAGACTCCACTTCTATCACCAAGCAAAATAGCCTGGCATGATGTTAAAATGAAAAGAATGTGGAGAAAATCTATAATAATAAGAGCCTAAGCGACCATCACAACCGAACAGATGACTGAACAGGCTGCGTGGGGTGACTAGGCTGGTAGGGGGGTTAGTGAGGGATGACCAAACGACTGAGCAGCAGACTGCGTAGGGCAACCAGGCCTGCAGGGGGGTTAGTGAGGGGTGACTAAACAACCAAACAGCAGGCTGTGTGGGGCGACCAGGCCTGCGGCGGGGTTAGTGAGGGGTGACCAAACAACCAAACAGTAGGCTGCATGGGGCAACCAGGCTGGCAGGGAGGGGATCAGTTGGGAGAGACCAGGCTGATGGGGGATGGGCAATAAGAGGCGACCAAACAACTGAGCACCAGGCTGCATGGTGTGACCAGACCCACAGGGGGGTAGTTGGGGGCAACCAGGCCAGCGGTGGGGAGGGGGGCAGTAAGGGGCAACCAGGCTGGTGGCGGAGCAATTAGGGGCGACCAGGTCAGTGGGGGTGGGGCAGTTGGTGGTGACTAGGTCAGCATGGGGGGCAGTTGGAAGTGATCAGGCCAGCAGGAGGGGGGGGGGAGGGGAAGTTAGGGGAGATCAGGCAGGCAGGCAGGTGAGCAGTTAGGAGCCAGTGGTCCCAGATTGTGAGAGGGATGTCCAACTGCCAGTTTAGGCCCGATCCTAGGGATTGGAGAGGGTGCAGGCTGGGCTGAGGGGAACCACCCCCCCCCCCCGCACGAATTTCATGCACCGGGCCTCTAGTACTCTCATATAGAAGTAGATGGGGGATATTTAGGAGGCAAAAATACACAAGTCAAAATACTGAAAGGAAAGGCAAGTCCTCAAGGCTCCTAACCTTATGTGGTTGTGTGTGTTTTTTTTGTGCTAAGATTTTTTAGTTTTGAAACACGAAACCCTTTTACTTTTTAGAAGTCACACCTAACATTAAAGGGTAGTCTTCTCTTACTTTATGAGATTATTTCAGGAGGTTCTTTTCCTAAAAACTTTAAGAGTACCAAAGAATCTGGTGTGTGTGTATGGCCAAAAGAGGGTAGGGCAGGGGGTAATGGGCACACAGCAACAACACCTGTGGATAAGAATACAATCACTGTCATCATGGGATATTCCTTTTGGCAGCTGTAAAACTTGAGTAAGGTTTGGAAGCAACTTAAAGATATAAAAAAGATCTATTACATTATTTTTTGAGATAGATTTATTAGCAGTTTCACCAAGAAGGTAGAACCTATTGTTAAGAGGCAACAGACTTCTTTAAAGAATTTGAACCATTCAATAATGGAGTCCACTAAAACAGGGAATCGATAACTCAATTGCTTGGACAAATCCACTGGGCATGCCACAGGAGACACATGATGTTTGAGCAATTCTCAAACCAAACAGCCACCTACCTGCCTTTCTATATGTAGCTATTGGGATTTTCTTTTCAATCTACAATAGTTTCTGACAGTCCAACAACCTACAACAGTCCAACTGTTAAATAGTAACTTAAAAGAAAAAAAACCCATTAATTTCATTTCAAGGACTGAAGTTCGATGCCAATTTCTCAAAGTAATAACAAGCATTTAATGATGAATAATGTGTGACTAAAGACAAAACTCCATCCAAAAAACTTGACTTTATTCTCGCCTATCAATTTTTGATAAGAAAAAATGGAACACGATTTTTCCAAATGGCTGTAGCATTTAATTTCATCCTTGATGCTTTTAAAAAAAATACTCACTTAAGGATATGTTAAGAGAGAGGAAGGGGGTGGGAGAAAGAGAAAGAGAGAGAGAGAGAGAGAGAGAGAGAGAGAGAGAGAGAGAGAGAGAGAAGCTATTGATCTAAGATAGAAACATGTATCTGTTGCCTCTGAATTTGCAACCTAGATATATGCCCTGTATCCTGACCTGGAATCGAACCTGCAAACATTTGGTGCATGGGATGATGCTCCAACCAATTGAGTCACCGGGCCAGGGCCCTTCCTTTATTCTTTAGCTCACACTAGTTTCTCTCTCTGAACTTGTATAACACACATCTCTGGAACACTTTGATTATCATTTTATCCTAGCAGTAAAAAGAGTTGAAAGACTGCTGGTTACCAGTCAGTCAAATTACTTAAACACTCTGAGCCTTAGTTTCTTTGTAAAAAGTGAGTAAGTCAGAAGGCTTTGGAGTTAGACTGACATGAATTCAATCTTCTCCTGTGCCTTTTTAGGCACATCACATAACTCCTATGAACATCAGTTCATAATAGCACCTACTATATGTGGAGGTCTTTTAAGATAAAATGAGATAATGTTTGTGACACACTTAGCCCTTGGCATATAATTAATGTTCATTTAATGTTAGCTGCTTTTATAATAATTGATGATGAAGATGATGATGATAAAAGAGGATGAAGAGATGTTATGAGGATTTTGATAATACCTGTCCTACTTATCCCACTAGAAAGTGAAAAGCACTAAGCAAAACCAAAGGAGGGACAGTAATGATTTGTTAAGCAGTATGTAAGCTCCTCCGAGCGAAGGGGCACATAATATACTTTGTGTAAAGATATTTTTACAGATTCTATCACTAGACCAAATACAGGGATATGCTCAATGTGTAGCCAACTATATAACAATTATATACCATGTTTATATGCTGATGGAGATAACCCATTAGAGAAGGAAACATTGATGCTGATAGTGAGAAGTGCTGGATTCATGTCCTTACATAGAGAACAGGGAATGAGATTTAGGGTATAAGTGAGGGGTTGAGCTTATTAGGAATATTGACAGTTTACGCTTAAAGTAAGGAAGATGGTGTATATGGGCACAAATGCAAGTAGGTATATGGATGTGACAGAGGGAGCATATAGAGATAATCTTCCTGTGACTTCATAGGAAGATTTGAAGATGCTGGAGGAGGTGTTTGAGGGTCAAATAAATAGATAAAAATATGTAATAACCACTAATTCAACTGACAAATAAAACTATTAATTTTGGGGAAAATCTTATTTCAGGATTATCAAGAAGCCTATTTCCATTTGTTGATCCTCCAATTAGAACTAAAGAATGAATATTTGTTGAGGACCAAGTAAATGGTCTGTGCATTGTACCTAATTGTATACTGAGTGAGAATTCCATGTCATGTTCCTCATTAAATAAATGACAAAAGGTAAGAACAAAATGAGGCATTTTTAAAAGTATTAATTTTATGTAGTCTTTTTTAATGTTAATTTTTCTGACTGACATATGACTTTTGAAATGGTCTTGGAGGTTTCAGCTAATTCATTTCATCTATTTTTTTTTTTCTTAGCAGAGGTGAGAAGGAAGGATGAAGTATGCCAAAGTTTAACAGCAACTAAAACAAACTTATTCCATAGAACTTAAGCTACTGGAGTGATAGACAGGCTGCTGGCTATTTGCAGTGCTTCTATGTTGGAAATTGGATTTTTGTTCCTGAAATGAAAATAATGTTCTAGTTTCACACTACCTAAAGAGGAAAGGGGCATCTGGGGTCAGGGAATCAGATGGACTTGTGAAAGAAATTATGTTTTAAGTGAAACAGTAAATGTACTCTGACATAAACTATTTATAAAAGCCATCATCTTAAAAATATTTTATAAATTTTGGTTATATTGAACTGAAAAACAGTTTTATTAAGTGACTATTGCCTTAGGCCACCATATATTATCTTTAGATAGGCATAGTTTGGCATTATTTACCCATGTCTGTTACCATTTAATTTTGTTTTATATTTGCTTTATATCTTTATTAATCTCTTCATCCTACTTTATTTTGGTTCATTTTATTCTTTTTTTTACTATTTTTGGAAGTTCAATATTTAGTTCATTATATTCAATCTTAGTTTTAAATAATTAAAATTATAAAACATTTCTCTGACTTCAGCTGACTATGCCTCAAATTGACATGCAATATGCCTATTTTCATAATTTTGTAAATTTTTCATTTATGTTTTATTTTTACCTTATATGCATATATGCATAGCCCATGGACACAGATAATAGTGTAGTGAAGGCCTGGGGCAGGGCCCACAACCAAGGTACATGCCCTTGACTGGAATCAAACCTGGGACCCTTCAGTCCGCAAGCCGATGCTCTATTATGCAAATTATGGTATTTTCCTTATTTTTAGTTTACTTAGTATATCAAATATTGAAAGATATATATTAATATAGCCTACTCTAATTGTGGATTTACCGATTTCTCATTGCATACTATGATTTTCTGCTATTTTGTATCTTGTTGCTATTTTTTCATGTTAGAATATATATAGCTGTCACATATTCTTTATTATTCTTGTCCCAGCATTATTAATAATGCCTCCCCAAAATGTTCAATTGGAATGAAAACTATACAGTCACCTTAATTATATTATAATCATTCCACTCTTCAACTTATTTGCTGAATTTGATCTTAAATTCTGTTGTGATATAAATTATGCCAATCCTATTATTTTATTGATGGCCTTTGGATAATATCTCTTTCCCTATTTCTTTGTTGTTATTGTTGTTAATCCTCACCTGAGGATATTTTTGCATTCATTTTTAGAGAGAGTGGAAGGGAGGGGGAGAGACAGAGAGGGAGAAACAGATGTGAGAGAGACACACTGATTGGTTGCCTCCTGCACATGCCCCTGAACAGGGCTGGGGGTGGAGCCGGCTACTGAGGTACATGCCCTTGACCGAAATCGAACATAGGATTCTTTAGTCCATGGGCTGACGCTCCACTGAGCCAAACTGGCTAAGGCCCTATTTCTTTATTTTCAAGTCTTTTTATCACTTTATTTTATGAGAGTTTCTGGCAGAAAATACCTTTTACACAATCTGAGGGTTGTTTTTAATTTTGTTTTGTTGTTATGGCAGTTTTGCACATCAATATCCAAGTAAAAGGTGAGATATTTCTTACACATTATTTTTTAGTATTAATTATATTTTGTAGTTTCTTCTCCTTTCTTTTTCAGATACTTTACTTTGGTTGGATTGATACAATTTCCTTTAGCTGCACCACCGGCCCTCTACGCACACACAACAGCTGCCACAATGATTTAGAAGTGCTTCTATGGATCTTATTTTTATTGATTTTTAATTTATCTTTATTTTTGAAAGTATTAGAGTTGTCTCCTTATTTTCCCCAATGACCCCGTCTACCCTGCCCCTGGCCCTGCCCCAGGCCTTCACTACACTATTGTCTGTATCCATGGGCTATGCATATATGCATATAAGTTCTTTGGTTAATCTCCCCTACCCCCGCTTTCCCTCTAAGATTCATCAATCTGTTTGATGTTTCTATGTCTCTGGATGTACTTTGTTCATCAGTTCATTTTGTTCTTTAGATTACACATATGATTGAGATCATGTGATACTTGTCTTTCTCTAACTGGATTATTTCACTCAGTATAATACTTTCTAGGTCCCTCCATGCTGTCTCAAAGGGTAAGAGATCCTTACTTTTTACTGCTGCATAGTATTCCATGGTGTAAATGTACCACAGCTTTTTTTTATCCACTCATCTACTGATAGGCACTTGGGATGTTTCCAGCTCTTAGCCATTGTAAATTGTGCTGCTATGAACATAGGGGTGCATACATTCTTTCTTACTGATGTTCCTAAGAAACTGTGAAACTAGACCACCAACTTACACCATACGCAACATTAAACTCAAAATGGATAAAAGAGTTAAATGTAAGTCATAAAACCATAAAAATCCTAGAAGAAAACATAGGCAACTTAGACATATCTTGTAGCAATATGTTTGCTGATATATCTCCTAGGGCAAGGAAGACAAAGGAGAAAATAAACATATGGGACTACATCAAAATCAAAATCATTTGTACAGCAAAAGAAACCATAAACAAAATGAAAAGGGAGCCCACTGTATGGAGAACATATTTACCAATGATACATCTGATAAAGGGGTTAATGTCCAAAATATATAAGGAACTCATATAACTTAACAAAAGGAAGACAAACAATCTAATTAAAAAATGGGTAAAGGACCTAAATAGACACCTAAATAGATGCTTCTCCAAAGTGGACATACAGATGACCAATAGAAAGTCACTAATCATCAGAGATGCACATTAAAATGACAATGCAGTACCATCTCACATCTGCCACTATGGCTGCCATCAATAAATCGACAAATAACAGGTGCTGGCGAGGATGTGGAGAAAAAGGAACCCTAGTGCACTGCTGGTGGGAATGCAAACTGGTGCAGCCACTGTGGAAAACAATATGGCGTTTCCTCAAAAAATGAAACATGGAACTGCCATTTGACTCAGTGATCCCACTTCTAGGAATATATCCTATGGATTTTAAATGTTTAACTTCCAGCTCAGAGGAAAACCACTATCTGCAAATCCTTACAGGGTAAGAATAATTAGCTAATGTCCAAATGTCTGGGATTTTAATTGGCCATGAAGTAAAAAATAACAACACACCCAAACCTACATATTCTTCTGGATAAGTCACAATCACAGTTGTATCTGAGCTCGTCTGCTAGTCCCAACAACCAACAACCAAACAGCGTTATTTTATGGGTTAGCTTTCTACACAGTGAAATAGGAGAGAGAATGCACCAGAAACATATACTCAGGCACCATTTTCTTTATTTGCTATAATTTATATTAGACTGTCATGTTCTTGGACCTCCAGCACTAAACTTGTACACTTGAAGTGGCCTAGCACCCAACTTCACAGAACAAAAATAGTTATTTCTTTTCTATTCGAAATGTTATGAAAGGACAGAATGTTAATTAAATTCTTTTATGTCTTTGCCTTTTCAGAATTGGACAAAAACAATATGATCACTCCTACTGAGAAAACATTTTTATTCATAATACCAAAATGTTAAGTTCCTACATTTATATAATACTTTCTAGCAAGTTTATATACATTCAGTATTTTAATTGTATTCTCATAGTAACTCTATGAGAACAGAGATGGTCAATATCTCCTCTTTACCAATGATGGAACCAGTGATGTTACATGACTTGCCCAAGTTCATATAACTAGGAAGAGGCAGAAATTTTTCAGGTATTGCTATGCTAAACTTATTGCTCTTTTCTCCTCATGTATTGTATCCTAAAGTACAAATCCATTCACATCTGATATAAAACTTTACTGTTCATCACTCCCTAAAACTTTGCTTTTGAGGTAGGGAGAGAAATAGAGTAAAGATCAAATTTTAAAAGGCAATACCTGACTAGGAAGGTTAAAGAGGAAACAGTGAGTCTTGCAATCTCCCACTAACAGGAGGCTTGAAATAAGTCTTTTGATGTAACTTCATGCAACACACATTTTTTTCACACTTAGAAACTAACACCCACATGTGTCTTAGTTTACTTATTTGCCAGTGTAGGCACAGTCTAAATGTCAACCGATTATTAAAAATGTTTCAAATTCTTACAGGCACAAAGGACCCTTTGCTGTCAGTTGATCAAATTGTTTCTCCACAATTCGTTGCCCTCAAGTATATCCTATATAATAAAAGGGTAATATGCAAATTGACCCTAACAGCAGAAAGACTGGGAATCACTGGTCACTATGACACACATTGACCACCAGGGGGCAGACGCTCAATGCAGGAGCTGCCCCCTGGTGGTCAGTGTGCTCCCACAGGGGGAGTTCTGCTGAGCTACAAGCCAGGCTGCTGGCTGCCAGTACAGCAGTGGTGGTGGGAGCCTCTCCTGCCTCTTCAGCAGCGCTAAGGATGTCCAACTGCAGCTAGGCCTGCTCCCCGCTGTCAAGTGGACATCCCCCAAGGGCTCCCGGGCTGCCAGAGGGATGTCTGACTGCCAGCTTAGGCCCAACCCCCCAGGGAGCGGGCCTAAGCCAGCAGGTGGTCATCCCCTGAGGGGGTCTCAGATTGCGAGAGGGCACAGGCCAGGCTGAGGGACCCCCCGAGTGCACAAATTTTTGTGCACCAGGCCTCTAGTTATATATATAAAGAACAAAGAAAGACAGGTTCACTGAAGCAAAAACTTAATAGAGAATTTCAGAGCAAAAGAAAACTTCCAGAGAAGATGTCATAGTCAAAAGTGAGTGCAGTTAGGCTCAGGGAAAATTACTAATTAACATGCATTTGCTCTGGTAAGTTCTGTTCTACATTTCTAGGTCATGCCCAAGGTGATAGCTGCCACTACCTCTTACCCACAAGGTAGCACTAATGCCTTCCATTTATATTGTAATGGACCTCTTCATGGCACATCACCATATGTTAACTTATTTGAGATTCAACTCCTTGTGGTAGACCAAGTAATAATTCTAATTTAACAGAGGCACAAAAAGATAAAGTGATTTTTCCAAACTTACATTGTCAATTTAATGCCAAGATTAAATGTCTAATGATTTTTCCTTTATGCTACTTTCTGTGATTATAGAGACTATATTCAATAAGTGTAATGTTTTAATATGTAGCAAACTTTCATTATGTATGAAAATAGCTAAAATGAAAATTTATATTGGTTTGTGGCCATCATTTAAAAAGAAAACAATTTATTGAGGTATAAGTGCTGTGCACAAAGCTTGAATATTTAACGTATATGACAATGAGTTTGGAGGTTAAGTGTATATCCTTAATAATTCCCATGATCAAGTCATAAACATAACCATATACACCAAAAGGGTTGTGGCCATTATTGTTGTCAGAGGAGGTACTGTCATAAATATTCTCTTAGAATTCTACAGCTCAAATCCGGGCCTATCTCAATATCTGACTTTAATTTTATTGAAATATTTTAGAATGTAAGTTTACTAACATTAAAAGTCTGTATTTCTTATTTTAGATAGGAAAGCTAATAATGCATCCCCAGCTCTTCTTTAAAATTCTAGTTTCCCCAAATAGTACCAAAACATTTTTAAATGTCGAAGTTACCATCCATCAATGATGTCTACATAACATGCAGCAGTTAAATTATCAAATACATAATCATTTAATACTGGGTAAATTTATTAGTGGATCTGTTTTGGCAATATCTCATGATACTGAACAGCATTGATCATTAATCACATAGCACTCCAAATTGCAAAGAACATGGGTCATGAACAATGGACAGGCAAACACTGAGACTGACAGAGGGCTAAAGCCTCTAAGAAAGAATGAGAGAGTGATAATGATAATGCAACACTCACTTAAAGAATTAGAACACAGACACAATGTTATTAGAATAGTTAAGATACTTTTATAGTATATTCTACATTCTCTGAATAGGACTCCTATGCAAGGTAGTCATTTCTGTTGGAATGCCTGTGAGGTCTTTACAGTAAGTTTACAGTTTAGATAGTACATTTGCAGGAAACATTTTTTTTTTTTTTGCAAATGGCTTATCACAATTATTTTGGGACTTCAAATACTGTTATCTATATTGTGAATATTGTTTAACTGATCTGCTTTCCCCACCTGACAGTGAACTTCCAGAAACTAACACGGTTCCCAACACAATTTGTAATTAGTGCATGATGAATGGATGCAGGAAGGAAGAATGCAGTGATTTGACCAAGGTTTTGCAGGTGGTTCTACACATGGCATGGCTTCTACGTATTTTTTCAAACTATTATGTTTACTTATTTAAATGTATCTTCCAACACTTTCCAGTATCAGAAGAGACAGGCTATAAAACATCATTCTCTTTCACGAAAACAATACAATATGACAATGTATAGTATAATAATTTATTGTCTGGTGTGCAAAGACAGTCTTATTATTTATAATCTCTATATTCCCATGGAACTAATCTAACTCATGATATGTAGCTTGTTTTATCTAGTATTGTTAGAATGATTCCGTTTACTACAGAGCATGAAGATCTCAGCAACAGTTGACTGTGTGGTACTTCAGAGACATAGCTGTAATACAAATTGATTAAGATTGGTTTAAAAGAGAAAATATTAATATTACAAATCAGAAAACTAATTGGCTATATGACTCACAGATGTTGCCTTATAAAGAAATATTTTTGTGGGAAATACATAAACATTTTTAAGAAATGTTTTTAAATGGCTTATGATGTATTTATAAATAATATCAACTAGTATATGATAAAATACCCTATTTTTTTGAAAAGTAAAAAATTTTAATTCCTCATTTTGAAAGAAGTCACATTTGAGTAATAAACAATGTTATATCTCTATTTTGGTAGAATTAAACAGTGAAGGATATTTTTTCTTTTTTCTTAAATTCTTTATTGTTTAAAGTATTACATATGTCTTCTTTTTCCCCCATTGACCTCTCTCCAGGCACTCCCATCCCTCAGCACATGCCCTCAGGCCCCTAGTGTCTGTGTCCATTGGTTTTGCTTATAAGCATGCATACAAGTCCTATGGTTGATCTCTTACCCCCAACCCTACCCTCGCCTTCCCTCTGAGCTCTGATGGTCTGTTCAATGCTTTTATGTTTCTGGATATATTTTTGTTCATCAGTTTATGTTGCTCATTACATTGCACAAATGAGTGAGATCATGCAATATTTATCTTTCTCCAACTGGCTTATTTCACTTAGCATAATGTTCTCCATGTCCATCTATGCTGTTGGAATGGTAAGAGTTCTTTCTTTTTTACAGCAGCATAGTATTCCATTGTGTAGATGTATCACCATTTTTAATCCAGTCATCCACTGATGGGCATTTAGACTGTTTCCAAATCTTAGCTATTGTAAATTGTAGTGCTATGAACATAGGGGTGCATATATCCTTTCTGATTGGTGTTTCTGATTTCTTGGTATATACACTGAGTGGCCAGATTATTATGACTGGCCAGATTATTATGACCACCCCATCAGTACTTTGTTGGGCCACCTTTTGCCTTCAATACTGCGGCGATTCTTCTTGGCATTGACTCCACGAGATGTTGAAAGGTGATGTGATAAATCTGACACCATGCCTGATGAATAGCACTGTCCAGTTCTGTGAGATTTGATGGTTGTGGAACCAGCTGCCTGATGGCTCTTTTAACATCGTCCCCCAAGTGCTCAATTGGATTGAGATCTGGTGATTGTGAGGGCCACCTAAGCAAGGTAAAGTCTCCCTCATGTTCTTAAAACCACTCCTGCACAATACGAGCATCATGGCATGGCACATTGTCTTGTTGGAAGAAGCCATCTCTACTGGGATACACCATCAACATGATAGGATGAACTTGATCGGCAACAATACTTAGGTATGTTGTGCTATTCATACATTTATAATGGTCTGGCCCTCTAGCAACTTCAGCTCAAAATTATAGCTAATTTGCCTACAAACGTCAGGTGGTCATGATAATCTGGCTACTCAGTATATATTCCTAGAAGTGGGATTACTGGGTCAAATTGTAGTTCCATTTTTTTATTTTTTGAGGAAACACCATGCTGTTTTCCACAGTGGCTACACCAGTCTGCATTCCCACCAGCAGTGCACAAGGGTTCCTTTTTCTCCACATCCTTGCCAGAACTTATCATTTATTTATTTGTTGATGATAGCCAATCTGACAAGTGTGAGATGGTATCTCATTGTTGTTTTGATTTGCATTTCTTGGATGATTAGTGACTTTGAGCATGTTTTCATATGTCTCCTGGATTTTTGAATGTTCTCTTTCGAAAAGTGTCTATTTAGGTCCTTTGCCCATTTTTTTTATTGGATTGTTTATCTTCCTTTTGTTAGGTTGTATGAGTTCCCTACAAATTTTGGAGATTAAACAGTTACCAGATATAACATTGGCAAGTATGTTTTCCCATGCAGTGGGCTTTCTTGTTGTTTTGTTGATGGTTTCTTTTGCTGTGCAGAGCTTTTTATTTTGATGTAGTCCCATTTGTTTATTATCTCCTTAGTTTCTATTGCCCAAGGAATTGTGTCAGTAAAGATATCGCTATGACATATGTCTAATATTTTGCTGCCTGTGGATTTGTCTAAGATTTTTATGGTTTCCATCTTACATTTAAGTCCATTATCCATTTTGAGTTTATTTTTGTGTATGGTGTAAGTTGGTGGTCTAGTTTCATTTTTTTGCATGTATCTGTACTATTTCCTGACACCATTTATTGAACAGACTGTCATGACTCCATTGTACGCTCTTACCTCCTTTGTCAAATATTAATTGAGCATAATGGTTTGGGCGGATTTCTGGGCTCTCTGTTCTATTCCATTGGTCTATATGTCTGTTCTTGTGTTAGTATCAGGCACTCTTGAGAACAGTGGCTTTGTAGTATAGCTAATATATAGTATTGTGATCCCTCCAACTTTTTTCTTCTTTCTCAGAATTGCTGCAGCTATTCGGAGTATTTTTTTTTATTCCATATGAATTTTTGGAGAGTTTCTTCCAGGTCTGTAAAATATGCCATTGGTATTTTAATGGGGATTCCATTGAATCTATAGATTGCTTTGGATAGTATGGATATTTTAATGATGTTGATTCTACCACCTTGCTGAGCGCTTTTATCAAGAAAGGGTGTTGGGTTTTGTCAAATGCTTTTTCTGCATCAATTGCTATGACTATGTGATTTTTATCTCTCAGTTTGTTTATGTGATGTATCACGCTTATTGATTTGCAGATATTATACCAGCCTTGCATCCCTGGAATAAATCCCACTTGGTCATGGTGTATGATCTTTCTAATGTAATGCTGGATCCAATTTGCTAGAATCTTGTTGAGGATTTTGGCATCTATGTTCATCAGGAACATTGGCCTATAATTTCTTTATAGTGTCTTTATTTGGTTTAGGAATTAGGATAATGCTGGCTTCACAGAAAGAGTTTGGGAGTGTTCCTTCCTCTTGAATATTTTGGAATAGTCAGAAGACAGGTTTTAGTTCTTCTCTGAATGTTTGATAAAACTCCCCTGTGATGCCATCCGGCCCAGGGCTACTGTTTACTGGAAGTTTCTTGATGACTGCTTCAATTTCCTCCATCGTTATCAGCCTATTCAGAGTTTTTGTTATTTCATGATTGAGTTATGGAAGATTGTACAGGCAGTTCTCGGATTATGTCGGACTTGATGTACATCGTCTCATGGTTACGTCGCCATCTGCCATTTCTTTATAAAAAAAAGTTCTGTCATTTTGACGTATGTGCATATGTGCTTTATGTTTTTTATTATTTATTTTATCACAAGTAAAGGTCAGGAATTGTTATCTTTCTTTTAATTTTTTTAAAAATAATTTTTAAAAAATCATTATTGTTGTGTATGTGCTCCATGTGAGTGATGTAGGTGCTTATGTAGGTGAGTTCCAACTTACGGCAAAAATCGCGTTACATGGTGCCGTAACAGATCTCTGATGTAACCCGAGGACCTACTGTATTTTTCTAGGAGTATGTCTATTTCTTCTAGGTTGTCCAGTTTGTTGTAATATAGTTATTCATTGTATATTTTTACAATCCTTTGTATTTCTTTGGGGTTGGTTGTTACTTCACCTCTTTCATTTCTTATTTTGTTTATTTGGGTCCTCTCTCTTTGTTTCTTAGTGATCCTGACCAGAAGTTCATCAAACTTGTTTATCCTTTCAAAGAAACAGCTCTTGTTTTTATTGAATATACATATATATATAATTTATTTCTGCTTTGATCTTTATTATTTCCATCCTCCTGCTTACTCTGGGCTTTTCCTGTTGCTCTCTTTCTCATTCTTTAAGTCTTAGTGTTAGATAATTTAATTTATTACCAGTTTTTTCTTTTTCTTTCTCTTTTTTTCTTTGAGGTAGACTTGTAATGCTATGAACTTCCCTCTCAGAACTGCTTTCACTGTGTTCCACAGATTTTGGATTATTGTATTTTCATTGTCTTTGTTTCCAGGATGTTTTTTATTTCTTCATTGATTGCTTTGGTAACCCATTCCTTGTTTAATAACATTCTATTTAGCCTCCAAGTGTTTGATTTTTGTTTATATTGTAACTAGAGGCCTGGTGCACAAAAATTTGTGCACTCGGGGGGGTCCCTCAGCCCAGCCTGTGCCCTCTCGCAGTCTGGGACCCCTCGGGGGATGACCATCCGCTGGCTTAGGCCTGCTCCCTGGCGGATTGGGCTTAAGCTGGCAGTCATACATCCCTCTGGCAGCCCGGCAGCCCTAGGTGGATGTTCACTTGCCAGCAGGGAGCAGGCCTAAGCTGCAGTCGGACATCCTTAGCACTGCTGAGGAGATGGGAGAGGCTCCCACCACCACCACTGTACTGACAGCCATCAGCCTGGCTTGTGGCTGAGCAGAGCTCCCCCTGTAGGAGCTCACTGACCACCAGGGGGCAGCTCCTGAATTGAGCGTCTGCCTCCTGGTGGTCAGTGTGTGTCATAGTGACCAGTCATTCCCAGTCACTCTGCTGTTAGGGTCAATTTGCATATTACTCTTTTATTATATGAGATAGAGGCCTGGTGCACGGGTCGGGGCCAGCTGGTTTGCCCTAAAGAGTGTCCTGGATCAGGGTGGGGGTCCCGCTGGGGTGCCTGGCCAGCCTGGGTGAGGGGATGATAGCTGTTTGCAGGCTGGACACACCCCTTTTAGGATGGGGGGTCCCCACTGGGGTGCCTGACAAGTCTGGGTGAGGGGCTGAGGTCCGTTTTCAGGCTGGCCAAGCCCTCCTGGCGACAGAAGCTCCCAGCCTCTCCTTTTTTCTTTTTTATTCTGGGATTTATTTACCTTCTATAATTGAAACTTTGTAGCCTGGAGTGGAGCTCAGAGCTGACCAGGGTGGGCGGAAGGGAAGCTTGGCTTCCTCCATCTCCAGGGGCAACCCAAGGCTCCAGCTCCATGGCCACGACCCACTGAAAGCAGGCATCTGGGTTTATTTATCTTCTATAATTGAAACTTTGTTGCTTTGAGTGGAGCTAAGAGCTGGCAGTGGCAGGCAAGAAGCTTGGCTTCCTTCATCATTGGGGCAACCAAGCCTCCTGCTTGCTCCAGCTCCGTGGCTGTCAGCCGCCATCTTGGTTGGATTAATTTGCATATAGTCGCTCTGATTGGCTGGAGGGCATGGCTTAAGGTGTAGCGAAGATATGGTCAATTTGCATGTTTGTCTTTTATTATTGTGGATTGATTTCTAATTTTATGCAATTGTGATCTGAGAAGATGCTTGATATGATTTTAATCTTCTTGAATTTGTAGATACTTATCCTTTGTTCTAATATGTAGTCTATCTTTGAAAATGTCCTATGTATATTCCATAGCTTTGGGGTGAAATGTTCTGCAGATGTCCATTAAGTCCATCTGATCTAGTGAGTCATTTAGAATTGCTGTTTATTTGTTGATTTTTTTGTCTAGAAGATTTATCAGTGATGTTAATGGGGTGTTAAAGTCCCCTACTATGATCGTATTGCTTTTTATCTCTCCCTTGAGGTCTTCCAGAAGATTTTTGCTTTATTTTTGTTTGTTTTCTTATGTATTTGGGTGCTCCTGCATTGGGTGCATATACATTTACCAGAGTTATATCCTCCTTTTGTATTGATCCCTTTAGTATTATGAAGTGGCTTCCCTTATCTCTTGTTATGGCCTTCACTTTGAGGTCTATTTTGTCACATGTAAGTATTGCTACCACAGCTTTTTATTTTCATTTCTATTTGCCTGAAAAATATTTTTCCATCCCTTCACTTTCAGGCTGTATGAGTCCCTTATTCTGAGGTGGATCTCTTGTAGACAGCAAAAATATGGGTCATGTTTTCTTATCTATTCAGCCACCCTATGTCTTTTGATTAGAGCATTTAATCCATTTATGTTTAAGGTTATTGATAAGTATTTGTTTGTAGCCATTTTTATTCTTTATGACTGTGTCCCTTCTTCTTTTTCTACTTCTTCCTTTTAGAACAGTTCCTTTAACATTTCTTGCATTGCTGGCTTGGTAAGGATAAACCCCTTAGCCTTTTTTTGTCTGCGAAGTTCCTGATTTCTCCTTTTATTTTGAATGATAGCCTTGCTGGATAGAGTATTCTTGGATTCAGCCCCTTGCTTTGCATTACTTTGTATACTTCATTCCATTCCATTCTGGCCTCATGTATTTCTGTTGAGAAATCATTTGATAATCTGATGGGAAATCCCTTGTAGGTAACTCTATGTCTCTCTCTTCCAGCCTTTAAGATTCTCTCTTTGTCGTTAACCTTTGCCATTGTTATTATGACATATCTTGGTGTGGGTCTTTTTGGGTTTGTCTTGCTTTGGACACTGTTTGCTTGTGTGACTTTTTCCGCCCCAAATCAGGGAAGTTTTCTGTCATTTCTTCAAATAGATTTTCTAATTCTTGCTCCTCTTCTTGTCCTGTGGCACCCCTATTATGTAGATGTTCCCTCATTTCATTTTGTCCCAAAGCTCCCTTAAGCTCTCCTCCTGCTTTCTAATTTTTTTTCTCCAATTGCTATTCAGATTGGGTGTTATTCTAGCCTGTCTTCTAGCTTGCTTATTCAATCCTCCACTTCTAGTCTACCGCTGAAAACTTTCATTGTGTTTTGTTGTTGTTTTTTTATAACTATATCATTTTTCATTTCCTCTTGATTCTTATATGTTGTTGAATTTCTCATTCAGTCAGTTTAGGAAATTTATGACCCTTACTCTGAATTATTTCTCTTCATACTGCTTGCCTCCATTTCATTTAGTACCTTTTCTGGTGATTCCTCCTTTTCTTCCCTTTGGGGGTTGTTTCTTTGACTCCCCATTTTTGCTCTCTCCTGGTCCTGGGCTCCCTGCTTGGGGCCCAAGGAGTTGAAGCCCCTATCAGTCCAATGTTCCAGGACTCTCTAGCCCAGGGGCAGGGTCTGCCTTGAGTTTCACACCTTTATTGTCTCTGCTCTTAATTATACCCCCCTTCTCCCATGGTTCTGATCCCTCAGTTGTCTGTTTTCTGGGGTTGGTGGTGGCACATGCACAACTCCTCTGGTGTGCAACTCCCTGTGAGGGCCCAGAGGCCTCTGACATGCAATTCACTGTGCAGCCCCAGCACCCAAGGCAGGATGGTACCCTAGGTCCTTCTGGAAGTGCACTTTCAGCATGGTCCTGTGAGCTATGGCTGAGCACACCAGATCACACTAGCAGCTCTGACCTGGGCCAGGGTTAGGGCATGCACTGGGTGACAGCTCTGTGTGTGCCGGGGGAGTAGCATGCACTGGACACAGGCTCTGTCTGTGTTGAGTGAAGAGTGCCCACAGTCCAAAGGCTCTGTCTGTGTGGGGGTGGAGTGCTCTGGGGAAGTCATCTGTCTGGGTGGGGATGTAGCCCACACTGGGCTGTGGCTCTGTACTGGGACCAGGGATGGAGCAGGGTGTGGAATACCTCTGGCTTGCACTCACGGCACAGGGACCTGAAGTGCTGGATCCTGGGATGCTGGGTTTGAGCTCTGGCTAGGAGGCACAGCTCAGGAGGTCTGTCTGGAGTGCACTAACTGGGACCCGAGTGGTAGTACCACACTGTTAATTGCTGGATCATGGCCATGGTTCCATACCCATTATGGCTGGCAAGCAGCTCCCTGCACAGGTCTGGGGGTGGTTCCAAGGTCGGTCTGTATGTTGGAGTGGCAGCACTCCTGGCCTCTGTTGCTACCCTCTACAAGATGGCATGGATTCTGTGCCAAAGCCATGCTGGCCTGGGGCTGCCCACCCTGGTAGCAGCGGCTCCCCATATAGGAGAGTCCGATCTTCCAGTCCATGGGACTCCTAATATATCTGTCCCTCACACATACCACACACACCCCTCTCACTCCTTTAGTCTGTCACACTATCTCGCTCCCTGCCATCCTGTTGGCCACCATGTTCAAATCCCTCCCATGTGTTCTTTATGAATTAGTCACACCTAGAGGAAGAGTCCCCATAATGACTGAGCACCTTGCTATCTTTTCTCTGTCACTAGTGATGAGATCAATACCACCACCACTGCCATTGTTACTGCCATTGTAAGGATCCCTGCCAATAGAAAATTTTTAAAAAACTATATTTTTATTGATTTCAGAGAGGAAGGGAGAGGGAGATATAGAAACATCAATGATGAGAGAGAATCAGTGATGGGCTGCCTCCTGCATGACTCACACTGGGGATCAAGCCCACAACCTGGGCAATATGCCCTGATCAGGAATCAAACTGTGACCTCCTGGTCTGAGGTCAATGCTCAACCACTGAGCCACACCTGCTGGGTGCCAATAGAACTTTTACTCTGCTGCCAAAACTTCCACTACAGAACTGCTATCCCTGTCCTCATCATAACAGTGAAGCTGAGGCCACACTGGGAAATTTTATTTGCTGCTCCCATGTCTAAAATGTAAGAGCAGTTTCCCATGGATTTCTGTATTAATTAAAGTAGAGGTGGGAAAAGAGATGTTCCCTAAGTATACTAAGTTAGAATTCTAAATGTATTTTCCTAATACATAAATACTTTGTTTAAAAGGTGGTTAGGTTTAAAATAAAAATAATAATATAGGCCAGTTACATTATGGGTTAAAGAGATTTTGTGGGTAGATTCTGGAACTGGTCTTCATTTATAACATTGTTTCTATATATTTTTTTCATTTCAAAATAACTTAATTTTAAATAAACTAATTTGACACAAAAGGACAATAGTAACAACATGAAAATCTATGTTAGCATGTTTTAATTCACTGATTAAGGTAAATATACAATAAAATTCAGAATACTCTAATAATGTAATGTTGATCCATACATTGGTTTTAACTCAAGTAAAAAAAAACAAGTTTTAAAAAATAACTATGGCTACAATAATCCATTAATGGTGCACAATAAACAAAGATATAAAGTGTGACATCAATAGCATAAAATATATAGGGAAGAAGTAAAAGTGTAGAGTTTTTATATGTGATTGAAGTTAACTGCTATCAGCTTAAAATAGTGTTGTAACTATATGATGTTATGTGTAAGTCTTATGGTATCAACAAAGAAAAAAATTTCTAGTAGAAACACAGAATATAAAGAGAAAATAATTAAAGCATAGTACTAAAAATATCAACAAACCCAAGGGAAGATGGAAGGAAGGAAGGAAGGAAGGAAGGAAGGAAGGAAGGAAGGAAAAAAAGGAACTAGAAAAAGGCCATAAATCAATTTTTTTTAAATGGCAACAGTACATCCTTACCTATCAATAATACTTTAAATTAAAATGTATTAAATTTTCCAATAAAAAACCCCCAGTGGCTAAATGAATTTTTAAAAATTCAAATATATACCACCTGCAAAAGACTCACTTCAGCTTTAGCGACACCCATAGGCTCAAAGTAAAGGGATGGAAAAGATATTCCATGCAAATGGTAACCAAAGAGAGCAGGATAGCTATACTAATATCAGACAAAATAATTTTTTAGTCCAAACCTGTCAGAGGAGACAAAGAAGGTCACTATATAATGAAAAAGGGGTCCATTCAACAAGAGGACATAGCAATTGCAATTAGATATGCACCCAACATTGGAGAACCTAAAAATATAAAATAAATACTAATAGAACTGAAGTTAGAAATAGACAGCAATATAATAATAGTAGAGCACTTTAATATCTCACTTTGAACACTGGATAGATTATCCAAACACAAAATCAATAAGGAAATGGGACTTTAACACTATAGATCAAATGACCCTAACTTATACACACAGAACAGTCCATCCAACAGAATATACATTATTTTCAAGTCTGGAACTTTTCAGATTAGATTATATATTAGGACAGAAAGCAAGTCTTAACAAATGTAATAATAATTTGAAATAATATAAAGTATCTTTTCTAACCACAATGTCATAAATTAAGAAGTTAGTAACAGGAAGAAAATAGGAAAATTAAAAAATATGTGGAAATTAAACAACACACTAATGAACAACCAATGGATTAAAGAAGAAACAATAAGCAAAATCAGAAAGTATCTTGAGACGAATGAAAATGCAAACACATGTACCCAAACCTATGGGATGCAGCAAAAGCAGTACGAAGAGAGAATGTTACAGTGATAAATGACCACATTAAGAAAAAAGAAAGATCACAAAAAACATCCTAACTTTGGGTTAACAGAGGTAAGGAAATAATAAATATTGGAGAAAAAAGAAATGAAACAGAATAAAAAAGATTAAGAAAACTAATAGCTGTTCTTTTTTATTGTTGACAATATTACAGATATCTCTTCCAGTGGTTGGCAAACTGTGGCTCGTGAGCCACATGTGGTTCTTTGGCCCCTTGAGTGTGGATCTCCACAAAATACTGACTTCTGCGCATGGGCAACGAAGTTTCAATCTCACTGTAATGTGCACGCCCGCATGTGGTATTTTGTGGAAGAGCCACACTCAAGGGGCCAAAGAGCCGCAGTTTGCTGACCACTTTCCTAAACAATATTGACAAACCTTAGCTAGACTAACAACAAAAAAAGAGGACTCATTATATAAAACTATAAATGAAAGAGAAGACTTTATAATTAATAGCACAGAAATATTGAGGATCAAAAGATATGTTTTTTCTTCTAAATTGGTATAAAAAGTAAAATAAAATTGACATTACATCAAAAAATTACTATCAACAATTATATGTCAACAAATTGGATAATAAAGAATTATAAATAGCCGAAACCGGTTTGGCTCAGTGGATAGAGTGTCGGCCTGCGGACTGAAAGGTCCCGGGTTCGATTCCGGTCAAGGGCATGTACCTGGGTTGTGGGCACTTCCCCAGTGGGGGATGTGCAGGAGGCAGCTGATCAATGTTTCTCTCTCATCGATGTTTCTAACTCTCTATCTCTCTCTCTTCCTCTCTGTAAAATATATTTTTTAAAAAAAACATTATAATAAATTCTTAGAAACATACAACCTATGAAAACTGAACCATGAAGAAATGTATGTGTGTGTGCATATATATAAGTGAATGAAAAAAGAAAATGTGAGCTGTGTGTGTGTGTGTGTGTGTGTGTGTGTGTGTGTATGACAAGTTTAATCCACTCAGTAATCACACAGTAGGGAATCTATTTTGTGTCCTGTGCTATGCTAGGTACTATGAAGGTATTCACTAAGGGCTTAGTTGCTATTCACAAGGAACTTAGGTTATCAGAGAAGAGATAAACATGAACACAGCTAACTTGAATACAGAGCAACATAAAATAAGTGCTATAATGTAGAAACAAGCAAAGTGCTATGGACCCAGAGGAGAGAAAAGTTGATCAGGTCTGTATCTTCTTAGAAACGAACATTAACACCAATTTTATTTTTAGCCTTCAGTTAAAATTCTAGAAGGTGAACTTGGGAAAACTTAGCAGTCATGTTTTGAAAATTGATCTTTGAAACCAAAAAGTTAAAGCTATATACTGCAACTGATAAACATGGAGAGTTATATGACTCTATCAAATGAAAATGTTGCTGTATTAGTTCAGCAGTTCAGTCGAATGTACATAATCCTATATCAATCTAAATAGAACACAGCCATACCTTTTTCAGTCTGAGCATTAAAAAACAGGCAAGGGAACGAAAATGAAGTTGAAATTACTGCCATCTCATGAAATTTATGATGCCAAAAATATATTTAAGTTAAGCTGCTGCTATGCCAACAAATGGGACAACCTGGCTGAAATGGACAAATTCCTAGAAACATATAAGCTTCCCAAACTCAATCAGGAAGAATCAGAAAACCTGAATAGGCCAATAACAACTAATGAAATTGAAACAGGAATTAAACAAACAAACAAACAAACTCCTAGCAAACTAAAAGCCCTGGACTGGATGGCTTCACAGGCTAATTTTACCAAACATTCAAATAAGAACTAACACCTATCCTCCTCAAGCCATTTCAAAAATTCAAGAGGAAGAAAGACTTCTAAGCTCTTTTACAAGGCCAACATTATCCTAATTCCAAAGTCAGATAAAGACACAACAAAGAAAGAAAACTATAGGCCAATATCTGATGAACATAGATGCTAAAATCCTCAACAAAATATTAGCAATATCCAATCCAGCAATACAATAAAAACATCATGTATCATGATCAAGTGGGATTTATTCTGGGATTGTAAGGCTGGTACAACATTCACAAATAAATAAATGTGATACATCACATAAACAAAGTGAAAGTTAAAAATCACATGATCATATCAATAAATATAGAAAAACCATTCAATAAAATCCACCACATATTTATGATAAAAACACTCACCACAGTAGAAATAAAGGGACTATACCTCAACATAATAAAGGCCATACATGAAAAAACCTACAGCCAACCTCATACTCAATAGGCAAAAACTAAAAGCATTTCCCTTAAGATCAGGAACAAGATTAGGAATGTCTGTTTTCACCACTCTTATTCAACACTAGAGGCCCAATGCACAAATCCCTCACCGTCTTGCAATCTGGGACCCCTCAGGGGATGTCAGAGGCCAGGTGCACGGATTCAGCCTGATCCCCACAGGACAGGCTGAGGGACCCCACCAGTGCACCAGGCCTCTAGTATGCATATAAGATCTTTGGTTAATCTCTTCCCACCCTCTCCTCTCGCCCCTCCCCTCTGAGATTCATCAGTCTGTTCCATGTTTCCATGCCTGTGCATTGAGTTTCTGGCCCCTGGTGGTCAGTGCATGTCATAGCTACTGATTGAATGGTCGGACACTTAGCATATGAGCCTTTTATATATATACTAGAGGCCCGGTGCACAAAAATTTGTGCACTCGGGGGTGGGGGTCCTCAGCCCGGCCTGTGCCCTCTCACAGTCTGGGACCCCTCGGGGATGACCATCTGCTGGTTGAGGCCTGCTCCCCAGGGGATTGGGCCTAAGATGGGAATCAGACATTCCTCTGGCAGCCCAGCAGCCCTCAGGGGATGTCCACTTGCCAGCGGGGAGCAGGCCTAAGTTGCAGTCGGACATCCTTCGCGTTGCTGAGGAGGCAGGAGAGGCTTCCACCACCACCGCTGTACTGGCAGCCATCAGCCTGGCTTGTGGCTGAGCAGAGCTCCTCCATGTGGGAGCTCACTGACCACCAGAGGGCAGCTCCTGCATTGAGCGTCTGCCCCCTGGTGGTCAGTGTGTGTCATAGTGACCAGTCATTCCCAGTCTTTCTGCTGTTAGGGTCAATTTGCATATTACCCTTTTACTATATAGGATAGAGGTCTGGTGCACGGGCGGGGGCCAGCTGCTTTGCCCTGAAGGGTGTCCCGGATCAGGGTGGGGTCCCTCTGGGGTTCCTGGCCAGCCTGGGTGAGGGGCTGATGGCTGTTTTCAGGCTGCCTGCACCCCCTTTAGGGTGGGAGTCCCCACTGGGGTGCCTGGCCAGCCTGGATGAGGGGCTGAGGGCTGTTTCCAGGCTGCCCGCACCCTTTTTTTTGGGGGGGGGGTCCCCACTGGGTGCCTAGCCAGCCTCGATGAGAGGCTGAGGGCTGTTTTCAGGCTTCCAGCACCCCCTTCAGGGTGGGGATCCCCACTGAGTTGCCTGGCCAGTCTGGATGAGGTGCTGAGGGCTGTCAGTCAGGCTAAGACTGCAACTGAAGCTCCCAGTCTCTCCTTTTTTTCTTTTTCTTTTTTTAATTCTGAGATTTATTTACCTTCTGTAATTGAAACTTTGTTGTGGCTCCAGCTTCGAGGCCGGCTGGCTGAAAGCAGGTAGCTGGGTTGGTTTAGCTTCTATAATTGCAACATCGTTGCATCCGGAGCTCAGAGCTGGGCCGTGGCAGGCGGGGAACCTTGGCTTCCTCTATTTCTGGGGCAACCAAGCCTCATGTTCGCTTCAGCTGTGTGGCTGCCGGCTGCCACCTTGGTTGACAGTTAATTTGCATATCTCCTTGATTAGCCAATGGGAAGTGTAGTGGAGGTATGGTCAATTACCATGTTTGTCTATTATTAGATAGGATAGATAGTACTGGAAGTCTTAACCCCAGTGATCAGACAAGAAGAAGAAAAAAGGTATCCAAATTGGAAAGGAAGAAGTAAAAGTGTCATGATTCATAGATGACATAATATTGTATATAGAAAACCCTAAAGGCTCCACAATAAAACTACCAGGTCTAATAAATGAAATTGGCAAAGTAACAGGATACAAAATCAATATCCAGAAATCAGTGGCATTTCTATACACCAATAATGAACTATCAGAAAGAGAAACTAAGAAAACCATCCCATTTCCTATTGCAACAACAAAAATATGGTACCTAGAAATAAATTTAACCAAGAAAGTAAAAGACCTGTACTCAGAAAACTATAGGACATTAAAGAAAGAAACTGAGTAAGATACAAAACAAGCATAAGCATATACCATGTTCATAGAGTGGTAGAATTAACATCATTAAAATGTACACACGCTGAAACCGGTTTGGCTCAGTGGACAGAGCGTCAGCCTGTGGACTGAGAGGTCCCGGGTTCGATTCTGGTCAAGGGCATGTACCTGGGTTGCGGGCACATCCCCGGTGGGGGATGTGCAAGAGGCAGCTGATCGATGTTTCTCTCTCATCGATGTTTCTAACTCTATCTCTCTCCCTTCCTCTCTGTGAAAAATCAATAAAATATATTTTAAAAAAATGTACACACTAGTCAATGCAATCTATACATTCAATGCAATCACTATTAAAATACCAATGGCATATTTCATAGATCTAGAAAAATATTCAAAAAAATTATATGGAATAAAAAAGACCCTGGAGAGCCTCAGCAATCTTGAGAAAGAAGAGCAAAGTTGGATGGGTCACAATATCAGATATCAAAATATACTACTATACTAAGTAGATATACTTAGTATATCAAACTATACTGAGGCCATTGTAATCAAAACAGCCTGGTACTGGCATAAGAATAGGCATATAGATCAATAGAACAGAACAGAGAACCAGAAATAAACCCATGCTTTTATGGTCAATTAATATTTGACAAAGGAGGCAAGAGCATACAATGGAGTAAAGACAGTCTCTTCAAGAAATGGTGTTGGGAAAATTGGACAAGTACATGCAAAAAAAAATGAAACTAGACCACCAACTTACACCATATACAAAAATAAACTCAAAATGTATGAAAGACTTAAATGTAAGTTGTGAAACCATAAAAATCATAGAAGAAGATATAGTAAAATATCAGACATCTCTTGTAGCAATATTTTTGCCAATATATCTTCTAGTATGAGGCAAACAAAGGAAAAAATAAACAAATGGGACTACAGCAAACTAGAAAGCTTCTGCACAGCAAAGAAACCATCAACAAAATGAAAAGGAAGCTCACTGCAGGGAGAACATATTTGGGAAAGATACATCTGATATGGGTTTAATTTCTAAAATATATAAAGATCATATACAACTCAACATCAGAAAGATAAAGAGTCCAATTAAAAAATGGGCAAAGGACCTGAATAGACCCTTCTCTATAAAGGACATACAGATGGCCAAGAGACATGAAAGAATGCTCAGCATCACTAATCATCAGAGAGATGCAAATTAAAATCACAATGAAATATCACCTCACACCTGCCAGAATGGCTACCATCAGTAAATCAACAATGAAGTGGTGGAGAGGATGTGGAGAAAAGGGAACCTTACTGCACTGCTAAAAGGGAATGTAGACTGGTGCACCCACTGTGGCAAGGAGTATGGAGTTTCCTTAAAAAATTAAAAATGAAACTGCCATTTGACCAAATGATACCACTTCTATGAATATATCCTATGAATATATTCTATGAATCCTGGAACACCAATCATTAATAATATATGCACCCCTATGTTCATAGCAGCATCCTATATAATAACAGCCTAATATGCTAAGTGTCCAGTCGCCTAGTTGGCCATTCAACCAATCAAAGCATAATATGCTAATGATATGCTAAGGCCACTCAACCAGTCACTATGATGTGCATTGACCACCAGGGGGCAGACAGTCAACTGGTCGACCAGTCACTTTGATGTGCACTGACCACCAGGGGGCAGATGCTCCAACCGGTAGGTTAGCTTGCTGCTAGGGTCTGACCGACCGGGACTAAACAAGATGGGCTGGACATGCCCTGGAGCCCTCCTGCAGTCCCTCCCTGGCTGGTTAACTTCCTATGTCCTTCCCTGGCTCTGACCCTGCACCGGTGGGTACCCTTGGCCTGGCCTGCACCCTCTTGCAATCCGGGCTGAGGGACACCCTCCCCAAAGTGCACGAATTTTGTGCACTGGGCCTCTAGTTATTTATAATAGCCGAGGTCTGGAAACCGTCCAAGTGGCCATTGGTAGATAAGTGGGTAAAAAAGCTGTGGTCTACTTACAGAGTGGAATAATACTTGGCCATAAAAAGAATGAAATCTTACCTTTTGTGATGGCATGAATGGACCTGGAGATTATAATGCTAGGAGAAATAAGCCAGTCGGATAAAGACAAAGCCATATGATCTCACTTATATGTGAAATCTAATGAACAAAATAAACTGACGGAGAAAATAGAACCAGAGTCATGGATACTTGGTCCAGACTAACAGATGTTAGAGGGGAGGTGGGTGGGACGGACGGGATGAAAGAAGGTGAAGGGAACAGCCAAAGATCACATATGCATAGCCCATAGACACAGACAACAATGTGGTTAGGTCCAGAGGGAGGGAGAACAGGGTCTGAGTGAAGGAGGGTTAAGGGGGGGTATATGGGATATCTGTGATAATGTCAATAATAAAAAACGTTAAGCTGCTGCTAGAAAAAAATACTTAATTAAAAACATGGCAGATAATTGTATGCATATATGCATAGCCCATAGGCACAGACAATAGTGTGGTGAAGGCTTGGGAAGGGCGGGTGTGGGGAGAAGGGGGTCAATGGAAAAAAAACACAGAGAAAAACCAAGGGGACATTTGTAATACTTTCAACAATAATGATAAATTAAAAAAAAAATGTGGCAGACTATTCATAGTTTCTTTGTGGGGTAAAGAGCATCTTACTTCGCACCACCCATTATGGTTGACAACAGTTTTGTTTTGGTGAATAAATCACTTAGAAATAAATAAATAAGACCATGATGTTTTTTCTCATTGTAAAAGAGAGAATGTGATTCAAAAGTTAAGAGGATTCTCAAAAAGAACTTCAATATGGTTTTATGATAATCAAGATCAGCAGCATGTGCCTACTATAATATATATATATTCCAAAGCACAAATACATTTTTATCTCCCACTGACATTCTATAGCAGATAGAGAGTATTAGAATGATTGCTATTCATATAACATGAAGCATTTTCTGAATAAATACATAATAAAATTCTGAATAACCTTAAAAACAATGGATTCTTATAATCTCATAATGTTTCATAGAAACAGGATTGAAATTATTTAGCTCAAACTCAGCAGTTGAAAGATCAGGAAAACAAGGTCCAAAAGGTAGAAAATTACTTGTCCAATGTTTTGACAGTGAATAGAACTCACACTAGAACCCAAATCTCTTGCTTTTCAGTCTATCTTTCTAACATACTAATTATTGTTTCCTTAAGAATAGACATTTCAATATGTTAATTCATGTTTGAGGTATAAAAACAAGGCTGACTGTTATTACAAGTTTAAATACATGAACATTGGAACCGGACTGCTTAGATTTAAATCTAAATTCTCCACTTCCTATTTGTGTGTTTAGTCAAATACCAAATAGCTCCATATTGTGTTTCTTCATCTGTAAAATGAAGATGATAACATGCCCTACCTCTGAGAGTTACTGTGAGCAGTAATTGAGTTAACAAGTATGAAAATCATAGTTACATGTCTGAACTATAGTGTGTATCGTTATTGATATTATTGTTATTTTCAGTTACCTAAATCAGTGACTTGGACATTTTTCCATGTTGGGAGCATTACCTAATCTTAGCAAAATACAGAAACAACTGAGTTTATCTGCTGTGTACCCATTCTTTCATGCTGTGCCTTCTACATATCTATGCTTTTCCTGACCTCTCTTTCCCCTATCTTTGGATACTCAGTGTCCTGGCTATATTGCCTATATCCCATAATTGCAATGTTCTGCTTGGTTCTGTCCACCTCTGGAAGCAATTGCTCTGTTCAAACTGGTTCCATTCCCTCAGGGCCCCATGAAGTAACATCTGAAATGTTAAACATACTTGTTTAGTTGGTTGTCATTTCTAATAATATTGTGCTTTTAAGAGCTCTGTCTATAGCATTGTTACTCACCAATAAGATGACTATTTAGGAAATTTTAAATATTGTGGTAGAACACCGGGAAGGGGAAACGGAACTAATAACTAATATATTTGCTGTTATCTCAGTTAATTCTCAAACATGAGTATATTATTCTCTTCCATTTCAGAGATAAGGAGACTAAGGCTCAGAGAGAGGAGGGGATGTGCTTGAAACCATACAAATAATAAATCCAAATAGCAGGTTGCAAATATTGGCCTATTTGGCACCAAACCCTGTACTCAGTGTTTTTGATAGAGTTCTGTAATCAGTGCTCCTCAGATCACACAGTGTGTGCAAATCGCTCTTGCGCATTTCTTAAAGCTGGTTCATTTTCTCTAGGAGCTGCTGAACTCCCCTCAGGTTGGCATCACAATTCAAAATATAACTAGAATACTTGCTGTACTTTATTACTATATATGGAAACGTGAGGTACCACTTAAAAGGCATAATGTTCTGCACATGGCAATTTTTTAATAAACTATATACCAAACACATATATCTGTTAAAGATGTGAGGTTGCCCTAGCCGGCTTGGCTCAGTGGATAGAACATCAGCTTGCGGACTGAGGGGTCCAAGGTTCGATTCTGTCCAAGGGCACATGCCTGGGTTGCGGGCTCGATCCCCAGTAGGGGGTGTACAGAAGGCAGCCGATCAATGATTCTCTCTCATCTTTGATGTTTCTATCTCTCTCCCCTTCTCTCTTCCTCTCTGAAATCAAGAAAAATAAATATAAAAAAAGAAAGAAAAATAAGGTTTTTTTTAAAAAAAGTAAAGATGTGAGGTAACTATTGTTTGCCATGAAATAAAGAGAAAAAGCGGAAATAAAATAGGTTCAATGGGCATGTTTTAAACAAGTCAGTGGCTCCTCTTAGTTATTCCTTAGTTAAAGTATTAGATGGTGCTTGTATTAAACCAACAAAGTACATTTTTCACTAATAATTGTTGACATGAAAGAAAAAGCACATTACATAAAAGCATAAATGTACAATGACATCTGGGATGTATACTGGTTGCTAAGGTGTAAGAGCCCACTATAGGTGAACTAATTAATCCGCAAGCACATGAATTAGGTAAATATATCATGAGGTTGTCAAACCATTCAGAAAGGCTGAAGGTTTTATACCTGGGAAAAGCATTTTTATCGACTTATTATTTGCTGAATCACCTTATTTTTATAGTTCTGTCCAAAAGAAGAAAAGCCAGCTAGACGGTTATATTGATTATTAACTTCTCTAGGGTGTTTCCTTGATAAATGTATCTTCTTAGAATTCCTCAGAATAATTTCTGAAAGAAACATACCAAAACCTTTTTATTTTAATTTCCCTGGTTCATTGTATATAATCAGTCAATAAACTGAGCAGCTACTATGTACAAAGAATTATACAAGATACCAAGGATTTAAAAAAAAATGGTATAGAGCTTAGATGCTGCATTAGAAGAAAAGTCATCCATATAAAGAAATAACACCTTAAATACAGTGGTAAGGATAATGAGTGCTCTAGATCCAGTTAACACTTCTACTCCCTAGGGCAGTGGTCGGCAAAGTCATTAGTCAACAGAGCCAAATATCAACAGTACGATTGAAATTTCTTTTGAGAGCCATATTTTTTAAACTTAAACTATATAGGTAGGTACATTGTTATTAACTTAATTAGGGTACTCCTAAGGCTTAGGAAGAGCCACACTCAAGGGGCCAAAGAGCTGCATGTGGCTCTCGAGCCGCAGTTTGCCAACCACGGGCCTAGGATATCAGAATGGAAATAGGCTAGGATTTGTAGTTGAGTTTATTGCACATAATTGAGGTCTTGCCTAACCCATCTTCTGTGTGACATGAATGCATAACAAGGAGAAGTAAATGTGTTTCCTAAAAAAAAAAAAAATAACAACTGTAAGTAAAACTGACTATATATCTACAAAAGGTATATTCTGTGAAAGTAATCTAGTAATTTGTAGCTTTAAAACTTTGATGCTGTAAAAAACAAGAAAAAAAAACACCTTTATTGGATGCTGAGATACAATGTGACACAAACCAAAACATCCAAAGCAGCAGAAAGCCAACTGTAAATGATAATCATTAACAGAAACAGACAGTTCTCCATGTTGAGACTAGAGAACAAAGTACATATAGTATTGTACAAATATACCCTATTCTTTGCATATATTGTAAGACAAAGGGCAACAATGAATAAGAGAAAAGCCCTATGAGTCAGTACCAGAAATGTCAAAACAAAGTATAGGAGAAAAGGGAAAAATATAAAGAACAGTCTATGACTAAAAGCCAGAAGACAAAAAATAAAAAATAAAAAAGTGATGTAAGAAAATCTGAACAAGTAGCCAAGGGACAGGGATCACATAAAAACAAGGTATTAAGGCAGAGCAATGGATCAAAGCAAACACAGCAATAAGAAGGATACTAAAGAGAATGCTCAGAAAATAAGGCAGCCAGATTACTGAAAGGCAGTCTATTTGGTCAGCTTCATAAGGCTCAGCTAGCCCTAGGCATGCATCCTGAAAAGCTACTATGGTCTTAAAACTTTACATAAATGGAAAATCTTGTCTCCTTCATTCTTCTATAGGAGAATTGCCAATAAGAATGACACACGGTTTAGGGGCTTTAGAATCCTCATTTCCTTGTTTAAAAAAGTTGGTTTGCTGCTGAATAGTTTAGCTAAAATAATGGAGAAACTGGTCTTTAAGGTAAAACCTTTGACCCAGAATAGATATAATTGTTAGAAAGAGCATTTTATTCCTATTTAAGGTTCTTGTGACCATCCACTTGGTAAGGCATATAAGGTCTGGAAAAAATGCAAGGATTTAAAATGCCTTCTATAATTTTAAAACAGAATAAGAATGGGTACTTTTAAATTCTTTCAAACTTCTAGTTTGGGCAAAGGACCCTGCTTGTGGTTTAGGTGAATGCTTTTAGAAACACATTCTCTCTCTCTCTCTCTCTCTCTCTCTCTCTCTCTCTCTCTCTCTCTCTCTCTCCCCCCCCCTCTGAATTCAACTCAGGCACGATTTAGTTAATTTATGGTCTAATTTATTGTCATGTTGCTATTTTCATATTTAGAAATATTCCCCCTGTTAACGTAAAAACCATTGAAACTTGTAAAGAATTTTTGTGAGTTTATTTGAGCCAAACTGTCGACATATGCCGGGAAGCAGAACCTCAATGAATTGAGATAATGCTCCAGAGAATGGCGGGGTTACATCTGTATTTATACATTGCAATCAAAGGAGGGATATAGGTGGGTTACATGAAATTAATTGGTGACAGATTAAGGAGGAGGGATAAAGCAAAGCAGGGGAAACCCCTGGGATTGGATTAAAAAGTAAAATGATGGACACATACTTAGGTGGGTGCGGGATCAATTAACATGATAATGAAGGAATTTGTGGTATCTGTCCTGGCGCCCAGCACATTTGGTTGTGCCCCAGGGGCCCCAGAAAAAGGGGAGTTACAAGTTACCCAGACATTTCTTGGGTATGTTATCATAGATGAAAAAAGACAGATAAGCTCAGTTAGGTAAAGGTTGACCTTGTCAGGGAAGATACTGGCCTAGGACGTAACTGCCCACCATCACTGCTTTAGTTAAAGTTTAATTTCAGACCATCCTTTGTGGTTGCTTTAGGTTTCTGAGTTTGCAAGAATGCCATGCAGGCCTCCCCTGAGCTTGTCAGGTCAGCATGTGGCCCCTTTCAACCACAGCCTTAACATGTTCATAACAGCTCAGATGGTTTAGTTGCTGTAGTGACTTTGTTCCTTTATAAAGACAGCATTTCTAGGAATAATTCTGAAAGAGAGTAGCTGAGTTGGATTTGTAGAAAGATAATATGAATGTTTTCTTAAGGAATGTGCCAGCTCTTGGGAACCGTTATGTATATTTTGTATACTGTATCTGCACTTTTGTGTGGCATGGAGAAACCACAAATAATTCAAAGATGATGGTATAAAAAGAATACTATTCTACCCCTACCTTTAAGAGCTTAAAACACTAGAAGAAATATTTAGTTTGTGCTCCCCAAATTGAAAGAAAACCAGTTAAAATCATTCCAGTGTAAGTTAAAAGTGTAACAAGGTACTCTTTCACTCACTTCGCTACTGTTTTAGCAAACACAGAGCCAAAATAAAGTTTCATTAATTTAAACAAACTTGAGCTCTAACCACCTATTCTCTCCACTTCACCTCAGGGTGAGGGGCTGATGTAATCAAGAGAGGAAATTCCATTCCTAGGAGACAGAGTGAGAAGTGTTCAAGTCCTTGGCTTCTGCTTGAGACTAAAAAGGAGTGTTACTGGATATGCATTCTACATGGTTTTGCTGAGAAGAAGGAGGTAGACCTAGTTAAGGAGAAATCTATTCTCAGCACCAGCATGAGAAACTGGTGGGCCTAATCCTACCTTAAGATAAAGAAAATGAAATATAATTACTTCTGAGATGGTATTCCTTTTTCCAGGAAACCAATTTACATCAGTCAGATGAGCTCTTGGTTCTGATAAGAGCATGTTTCAGTCTTCCATTGCAAAATAAAACTGGGCTCATAACTTTTAACTTGGGAAGAATATAGGTATAATTTAATTTTGCAAAAATTGCACAGATGATATATGTGTAGTATGTACTATATGCATATATATCATATATATTATAATATGTACTATAAAGTTTATAATCATATAAAAAGGCCATCTAAGACTTCCTAATGTATCATTTATTCTAGGAGCTCTTCAACTGAGTTACTCATGAAATATGCTATATTTTACCTTTACTTTAAAAACTCAACTCTTCCTTATATACCATATTCTGAATTACAATCTTACTGGTAGGATCAACAGGATAGTATCAACACTCCTATTTTTACCATTATTCCTTAGCGCCTCCAGGCATTCCTATGTTCTGCCTCAAAGGAGTAACATAATCACTCCAGCACATATGATAAAAATGCAGTTTGTCAGAGTAGGGTTCTAAACAATATTTTTTTAAAAATATATTTTATTGACTTTTTACAGAGAGGAAGGGAGAGAGATAGAGAGTTAGAAACATCGATGAGAGAGAAACATCGATCAGCTGCCTCCTGCAGACCTCCTACTGGGGATGTGCCCGCAACCCAGGTACATGCCCTTGACCGGAATCGAACCTGGGACCTCTCAGTCCGCAGGCCAACACTCTATCTACTGAGCCTAACCGGTTTCGGCTAAACAATATTTTTTAAGCTATTTGTGATAAAGGTAGTTTCTCCTGACCCCACACATTGTTATAATGTTTTCTAAATGCTTACTCTCAATCTCTGCCTAGTCCTTATCAGGTAGCAGTCTGCAGACTATATTTTGAGCTGCACTACGGTAAATAAAAAAGCTAACCGGAAGTTACACATTTTGGCAAGACCAAGGGAAAACAAAGTTTTACACTAGAGCCTTAAATATGTCTGATGGGAGGAGACTGACCTAAGGAAAATGCCACTGTGGAACTGGATCCTGGGGAGGATGTTAGAAGTACATTATTTGCCTCACAGTCTGGTCAAAAGGACACCCTCTAAAGTGGGATACCATGGCATGGACGATTAGTAACTGAGTAAGAAAGTGAATCTCAGAAGAAAGATTCTCTCAGGATTTTTATATTCTGCAAATCTAAGATGCAAAAAGGTAGGTACAAATTTCTTTAAATATATTTTATTGATTTTTTACAGAGAGGAAGGGAGAGGGATAGAGAGTTAGAAACATCGATGAGAGAGAAACATCGATCAGCTGCCTCCTGGACACCCCCCACTGGGGATGTGCCTGTAACCAAGGTACATGCCCTTGACTGGAATCGAACCTGGGACCCTTCAGTCCTCAGGCCGATGCTCTATCCACTGAGCCAAACCAGTCAGGGCAGGTACAAATTTTGATGTAGTCATAAATACCGATTGGAACTATTCCAAAGTAATTTGTGGGAAACAAAAATACTAGTTATCCAGTTTTGCAACTTCTTTTTTTTTAAACTCTTGAACAGCTGTTATGAAATTTGAAATTTTCCTAACATCTTTGGGTTATAATCTTGCTGTTTCAAAAACGAGTAAAATGGATTTTAGGTAGAAACTAAATAAAAACAGAAAGAAATCCTTACATGCTGGTATATAAGAAGTAGTTTGAGGAGATTCAATTATTAAGTTACTTGTTTCTGAGTTAAAACATAATTAGCTTTAGGAATACAATGTTCTCCAATCAGTAATAGATGTTTTGTTTTGAAAGAAATGATTTCAAATTTTAATGACCATGAGGTATTCTTAGAGGAGTAGCACATTAACTTGATGATCCTAGAAAATCACAGTGGGCAAATTTGATTTAGCTGTTTATTTAGATCCCAAAAATGGCATGATTCTGCCACAGGTATTAGATAATCAATCCAAATCCAAAAAGTGATGAAAAGAAAGAAAACAAAATAAAAATGGCATTGCTGCTTAGGGTGGTCAACCCCAGATGGAGTATTTGCATCTGAAGCCAGGGCTAAAAGGTCAAAAGGCAGAAGAAGATCCAAGACAGAACTAGGGGCCATCAAGGATCAACTTCTGTGCTTCTGATATTTGCCTGATGAGAGGTCTGACCCTTGTTAATAACTGAATTCTATCACTACTGTTATAGCTTATTTTTTAAATATTTTTATATAATTCAGAGAGAAAGGGAGAGGAAGAGAGAAATATCAATGATGAGAGAGAATCATCATTCTCTGCCTCCTGCACGCCCCCTACTGGGGACCAAGCCCACAACCCAGCATGTGCCCCTGACTGGAACCGAACCCGGGACCCTTCAGTCTGAAGGCCAGTGCTCCATCCACTGAGCCAAACCAGCTAGGGCTGTTATAGCTTATTTAAACACTAGTGCCCCAGTTCAGATTCGTGGACATTGAAAGGAAATTAATTAGAAGGCAGCCAGTAGGGCAGGACTGAGGGAGATGGGCTGGACACACCCTGGAGCCAACCTCCTGTGGTCCCTCCCCAGCTGGCCACACTTGGGTGGTGCCGCGGCTGGAAGGGCGTCTGCAGAGTGAGCGGGGTTCCCTCGGCCTGGCCTGCGGGGATAGGGCCAAAACTGGCTCTCTGACATTTCCCAAGGGGTCCCAGATTGTAAGAGGGTGGTTCTCGAGTTATGTACCCCCGAATCGGGCTCCCTATTCTCTGGTTCCGGAGTGCGTGACTCAAGAACCACTGCTGCCATGTCACCGCAACTCAGCAGCTCCTGTGTTTAGCATCTGCCCCCTGGTGGTCATTGCATGTCATAGCTACCAGTCGGATGGTCGCTTTGCCTTTTATATGTAGAGATACCCTAAAGAATATTATTTTTGTTATTTTATTGCGATATAATTGACATATAACTTTACATTAGCTTCAGGCATACTACAGAATGATTCAGTATTTTTATTGCAAAATGATCACCACAGTAATTCTAGTTAATATCCATCACCACACAGTTAAAATTTTGTGTGTGTGATGAGAACTTTTGAGATCTAGACCAGTGATGGTGAATCTTTTGAGCTCGGCGTGTCAGCATTTTGAAAAACTCTAACTTAACTCTGGTGCCATGTCACATATAGAAATTTTTTGATATTTGCAACCATAGTAAAACAAAGATTTATATTTTTGATATTTATTTTATATATTTAAATGACATTTAACAAAGAAAAATCAACCAAAAAAATGAGTGCGCATGTCACCTCTGACACGTGTGTCATAGGTTCGCCATCACTGATCTAGACTCTTTTTTTAAAAATATATTTTATTGATATTTTACAGAGAGGAAGGGAGAGAGATAGAGAGCTAGAAACATCGATGAAAGAGAAACATCGATCAGCTGCCTCCTGCACATCTCCTACTGGGGATGTGCCCGCAACCTAGGTACATGCCCTTGACCGGAATCGAACCCGGGACCCTTCAGTCCGCAGGCCGACGCTCTATCCACTGAGCCAAACTGGTTTCAGCACTGATCTAGACTCTTAGCAGTACAGATTGGTAGTTCAGAATAGGCATGGGGATGTAAAGTACAGCATAGGGAATATAGTCAATAATATTACAATAGCTACATATGGTGCCAGTTGGATACTAGAAATATCAGGTGGAACACTGTAAAGTATATGACTGTCTAACAATTGTGCTGTACACTTGACACTAATGAAAAGTAATATTTTTGTGATGTAAACAATTGAAAAAAATTTTTTCGTCTGTCTTAGCAACTTTTAAATATAAAACACAGTATCCTATATAATAAAAACTTAACATGCTAAGTGTCCAGTTGTCTGATTGTCCATTCAAACAATCAAAGCATAATATGCTAATGATATGCTAAGGCCACTCAACCGCTTGCTATGACATGCACTGACCACCAGGGAGCAGACGCTCTGACCAGTAGGTTATCTTGCTGCTGGGGTCCAGCCGATCAGGACTGAGCGTGATGGGCCAGACACACCTGGGAGCCCTCCTGAGGTCCCTCCCGGGCTGGCCAACTTCCCACGTCCCTCTCCGGCTCTGATTGCGCACCAGTGGGGTCCCTCGGCCTGGCCTGCACCCTCTTGCAACCCAGGACCCCTCAGGGGATGCCGGAGAGCCAGTTTCGGCCTAATCCCCCAGGCCAGGCCAAGGGACCCCACTGGTGCATGAATGGCCTCTAGTTATCAATAATGTTAATAATGATTACACTTAGATTTATACAGAGCACACTTACTTCCATATTTTTAATTTTTGACTCAACTTTTTTTTTTGAGAGGCTAATTTTGTATGGATTGTGTGTACTGTGTTGTATATAAAATGAATTAATTTATATTTAAAATTGCTTATTACTCAGACAAGAAAAAATAGTCTCAAGTATAGAGAGTAAATTACATATAATATCTGGATATTCTACATTATATTAATTTTCACCTATCGCTTATTTGCCATACATATCACCCACAAAATCTAAATGGATAGTAAATGCATTCTCCCTGCATGATTTAGACTGAGGCTACAATTATGCATTAAAAGAGTAAAATAATTCCAGACAGTTGATTTCACATACCTGATGATCAATATGTAAAATAAAAATCCAGGACCCCTTATTCAAAATGACAAATTTAAACACAGTGACAACATACCATTAAACCAAGTGTGGTGCTCGACCTTGTACAGCTGCACAGACTGATGCCCATAAAGGTGGTCCTGCTTATATTTACACACTATTTTTATAATTAATACACATAAATTAACTCATTTTATTTTCATAATCACTTGTGAGGTAGGCAAAGCAGCTAATATTGGTCTTAAGTTTCTCCTGTGACGTTTACAGAATCTGATGTTCAAAGAACTTATATAACCACCCAAGTGCTATGTGACGAAGTTGGGACCATAACTTTGGTCTTCTTTTAGTCTAGTGCTGTTTCCACTCTACTGAATAGCTTCTTTATGAAAACAGCATCATAGAATTTACCTGCCTATTAATTAGCTTTGCTTTAATAGTTCTTTGATAATATATGATTCCAGAAATAATAAAAAGCATGCATAAATAACCACAAATTGGTATTCATTTGAAAATCTGTCATTCACTCAACGGTTAGTCAATCACTATTAAACTTGGGCTTTCTTTTTCCAACCAAGAAAAAAAAGTAAAACAAACTAATAAAAATAACATTACTTTTTCTCAACAAGAGTGTTTCCAGGCAATAAAAATTCTGTGCTCTTTGCCTTCCACAGCCTTAGCAACCCCTCACGTCAATACTAAACATCACTGTAGCTTGCTCTCCTTCCACCTGCGATTATTAAGGGCAGAACTCAGCTTATTAAAACAGCTATCCCTCTCTTAAAAGAGAACACCCTTGCTAATCTCATTGAAAACCACAAATTGCCTTTTCTATTCTACCTATTCATTTCACAAACAAAAAATAACACATACACAACAACAACAAAGAAAAGAGCATGCTGCTTCTCTCCCCTCTCCATTTCATTTGTGTAAAATCTGCTCTTAACCCTCCTATGACTTCTTTTCAATCAGGAAAAGAGGTTGCCTTAGCAACCCATTTACTAATTCAGTCAACTGACTTTGTTCAGATTTTTCTGAATGGTTAATTAACACAGATAGCTTAATTTATCCAGAATATATATATATATTTTTGAGCTCCTACTATATGTGAAGCACCTGGTCCAGTCTCCTGCCAGAAAACAAGGTTTGTAGAACCAAAAGAGAATATTGCTAGGGTGACGTTAAAGAAGTTATGATGTGAAATCACACACACATACACACAAACAATTTATATTCTATATAAATATAAAATTTATATATTATCTATGCTTATGTGAAATACCCTCATTTTATATTTTATATACATCATTTAAAGTTTTGAAATCCTTTTGATTTTTGGTTATTATGCACTGGTGATTTAAACTCAGAGATTTTGGTTAGGATTTTGTTTTCCTCTTTGGAATATCAGGGAGGGGAAAGGAGGCTGGCTCACATAACTCAAGAGTAATTGCTTCTTTAAAAAAAAAAAGAGTAATTGCTTCTTGAATGTATAACAAATGAATTGTTAATAATTTAGAGTAACTCAGTTTCCTTTCAGAGCACAATATAGTCTAGTTCATCCATTACTAAAAGCAATTGTTACAGGACGAGAGAAAACCCTTGTGCAGGTATTTTCAAAGTGCACAATGTATTATACTCAGATCAACAAACCTTGTTTAAATAATAATAGTAATTATTTTTGTAATCCTTTGTATTTGCATAACAATTCATACTTTGCAAAGTGTCCTCCCAGGTTTTTTCATCTTATATAACTCTCCCAAATCTTACAGGCCATAGGAATGAGTTCCTATAAGACCACCTTTTGGAGAAGCTTATTTTGGGCTCTAAGGAAACAACTGTTTTTCCTCCCTGAGAGTAGGCTGAATTTATTTTATTGCTAAAGGATAGAACCAAAAATGCTTTAGGGATGAAGGTGAAGGTATACACGCACACTAAATAATAATAATTTGCATCACTTTTCTCTTGGGATGGGGTGGAGGATTGGAACAGGATGTTGCCCTTATATCATCTTGTAGGCCAAGCTCTGGCTCAGATCTATTGTCAAATTTTCATATTTCTGCACTTTTTTAATATACAAGTTTTGAAATGCTCTATAATTTGCAAGATTCTTGATGGCAAGAACTATGTACATCATATTTTTGTGTGCACAATACATGTTCGTTGATATTTTTCATTAAATGCCAAAGAAGTATACATATACATATATCTATTTATGTATTTGTTTGTTTATATAAAATTTCCCTGGTTTCCTGGCTTTAAGCAGTTAGAGATTGTGGATTAGCTGTTTCTTATCAATTTCTACTATCCTGCAAGAGTGTCAGGATCCTTTAGAAGGGGTTTAATAACTATTGGTTCCCAAGCAAAATTTTATATCCCCCGTTCCCTCTATTGGGCAATATCGTCTTTGCCATAGTCTTTGAGGATACCTTAAAATAGAAAGAACCCAATTTCCAGTCCCAAGCCTATTCCTAGTTAGTTTTGCAACCTTGGGAAAATCACTTAGCATACCTAAGCTTTTGTATCCTCAACTGCCAATGAGGTTAATTAGGCCTGCTTTACCTAATTTACTGGTTTGTAGCAGCTATTAAATTAATGAAGAACATAAAATGGTGTCATTGTTGAGAGGTTATAAGTCATCTAAAGCAGCCCTGTATTTTAGAGCATCACTGTAATTAATCACACAGTAGGAAAGCCAAACCTATATTTCAGGTTTATATTCCAGTACTATTGACAATATTTTCTAGTAAGATTCTGGAAGCACATGGAAAAGTACCAATGCAAAAAGTTATGATTAGTATTCATTACATGACTCCTTCAAGCCCTGTAAGACCTTCTCAGGTTGGTGAAGCACAAGGCAGCAATGCCTTTATCAGTGGTCATGATAAGAAATCAGCTGCTAAGGAAGGAATAGGAAGTCAGCCAATGTCTTTAATAAAATAAAATTGAGGTCTTCCAAAATGATAATGAAAAGAGAGTCTGTGCATAGAAAAGGTGGCTATATCAGCCAACCTAGTTTTTGTCTCAAACTTATTTTTGCCTTGGAGGTGTATTAATCCTTCTTCCAATCTCCATATAGTCCTCAAGGTTGTGATGGGTAGTGGAGAAGAGATTGTTCCCCCTTTATATCCATGGATAAATTATACATAACAAATTAATCATCTTTGTTTTCTGTTGCACAGCTGAAATAAGGCTTTTATTTTTTATACTAGAGGCCAGTGCGAGAAATTTGTTCATGGGAGGGGGTGTCCCTCAGCCTGGTCTGCACCATCTCCAATCGCCCTTGGGGGATGTCCAACTGTGGGATCGGGCCTAAACCAGCAGTCAGACATCCCTCTCGCAATCCAGGACCGCTGGCTCCTAACTGCTCACCTCCCTGCCTGCCTGATCACCCCTAACCACCTATGCCTGCCAACCTGATCACCTCTAACTGCCTCTGCCTGCTGATCTGATGCCCCTAACTGCTCCCCTGCCTGCTGGCCTGATCTCCCCCTAACTGCTCTCTCCGGCAGGCCTGATCGCCCCCTAACTGCTCTCCCCTGCTGGCCTGATTTCCCCTAACTGCCTCTGCCTTGGCCCCCACCACATGGCTTTGTCCGGAAGGACATCCAGAAGATGTCCAGTCTAATTAGCATATTACCCTTTTATTAGTATAGATAAGTAAACACCTGGGGACAGTAGGAGGGAAATGAATTCAAAAAGTTACATATAACTAGATGCTCTTGTTTCTAAAATGTAAGATACTAATTTTCAGCTTGTCATCTCCCAGAGGGTATACACAGACCAAGATCACAGCATGCCTGTATGTGGCCTCAATTATGTAAGTGTTCCTCTAAGTGTAGAGCAAAAAAAAAAAAAAAAAGCAGTGCCTAAGAGGACTATATTTTATATTTTCCCTGTTTCTGTTGATTAAGACTAACTTTATAAATTTTACTTTCCTATCTGAGGATTTGCTTTCCCCAAAAAATGATTTACTTTGCAAGTTTATTCTCTTTAAGGGAGATTTATCTCCTACTAAGGTCCATCTTTTTTAGTAGTATCGGCAAAAGATTTGGTGGTGCCCAGCTGGCATGGCTCAGTGGTTGAGCATTGAACTATGAACCAGGAGGTCACAGTTCCATTCCCAGTCAGGGCACATGCCCAGGTTGCAGGCTCAATCCCTAGTGTGGGGTGTGCAGAAGGCAGCCAATCAATGATTCTCTCTCATCACTGATGTTTCTATCTCTCTCCCCTCTCCCTTCCTCTCTGAAATCAATAATAAAATATTTTTAAAAGATTTGGTGGCAACCAGCTCATAAATCACCCCCTCTCTCTGTAAAACCCTCGTTTTTTAAATTCCCAAGATCAGTCCCCAATTAACTTCCTGAATGCAAATCTCCATCCCAGGGTCTGTTTCCTATGTAATTCTATCAGAGGAATGGTTCCACAAATAGTCAAAGGAAGCCTACTATAACATGAAATTTTGCAGTTGGATATACCGCTGACCAGTTAGCATTTGGGCTCCTCATTTCCAGGTGTAAGTGAAGCACTGATAAATCTTCACATGTGTATAATTATTAAAGCAAGATGGAATACTGACAGAAAATAATAGAAGGTGCAATACGTCAGGTTTTTTAAAGGTTTCAGTAGATTATCCTATATAATAAAAGGTTAATATGCAAATAGACCAAACAGTGGAACAACCGAAACAACCAAACAACTGGTTGCTATGACATGCACTGACCACCAGGGTGTGTGTGCAAAACATGGCAGGCGTTGACCGTGGCAGGATGGTGGAGCAGATGAGCAGGGGCGCCAGACCAAGGAGGGGCGCCGGTCGCTGTCATAGGGGCAAGCCTTTGGTGGTTACTGAAAATTCTTTGCTCCCACGTGCCACAGTCCTGCCTAGCGCTTGTACCTGCTGTCGGTGTTGGCCCCTCTCGCACCCACTGTCAGAGCCTGGCACCGGTCCCAATCACTTGGCACCATCAGTGGGTGTGAGCAGCGGCTGCTGGCCCTGATCACCCCTGAGGGCTTCTCCACCTCCCCCAGCTCCTGAGGGGTGATCGGGGCAACAGCTGCCACTCGCACCCACTGATGGTGCTGGTCCCACTTGCACCCACTGCTGGCGCCAGCCCCAAACGCTCCGCACCATCAGCAGGAGCGAGCAGGGCTGGCGCCATCAGCTTTGGGAGCAGTGGTGGCAGGAGTGGGGCTGCTGGCAGACAGGGAACAGGGTCCACAGAGGGAGGGGCCAGGTGGGGGGCAGAGGATGGGCTGAAACCCACCCCTGTGCCTACCGCATCCTCACGGCCCACAGTTCCTTTCAAAGTGCACGAATTCATGCACTGGGCCTCTAGTAAGTAATAAGGACAATGTAATATAATAGTTTTTTTCTGAGTGAGATTGATTCATTGGAGAAAAACAAGGAAAGGCTAAGGGTAATTCATCACCAATAGAAGGTGAAGTGTGAAAGTCATAGGAACTATTTGGGAACATGTTAACAGAATGTTATCTCCTGAGGATAGAGTCCATACAAAAGCCATAGATTACATCCAGGACTTAATCATAAGAGGAACAGAGGTCCTAGGAAGATGGAAAGCTCATCCCTGGAATGTCTACTTGCCAAGGTCGGTACTTAGTTTAGGAAGGATGGAAACCTGATACTGGAGGACTGTACTGATCCAGAAAATCTTTAAAATTCTAGATTCCCTTAAAGCAGCATATTCTTCCTTGTTAGAGGCTATAACTCCCTTTTGCTTAAAGACTATGCACAGGCCTCTGCCTTGCAAGTCAACTTGCACCTATATCAGGATCTATTGCTATTCCCCCTTGGCTGCTAGGCCAAAAGCTAGGGTCTATTTACAAAAACAAACAAACAAAAAACAAAACAAAACAAAACAAAAACATCTATTCTATTATACAGGATTTAACACCCTTATATAGACTCCTGCTTCATTCATCTTTTTCTCATACGTCAATGTCAATAAGAGTGAGACTATTCTTTAGGCTCTCTATAAACTCTTTTATACTTCAACAAACTACTAAACTGTTGCTCATGTTGTTCCCATTAACTGCCTGGAATTCCATTACTATCTTTCTTTTTTTTTAATCTCTATTGTTGAAAGTATTATATATGTCCTCTTTTTTTCCCATTGTCCCCTTCTAGCCAGCCCCCTGCCCCAGGCCTTCACCACCCTATTGTCTGTGTCCATGGGTTATGCATGTATGTCTACAAGTTCTCTGACTGATCTCTTCCCACCCACCAACCCACCTACCCCTCAAGAGTATTATGCTAAGTGAATCAAGCCAGTCAGAAAAAGTATCACATGATCTCACTCATATATAGAATCTAATGAAAAAATTTAATTGTTGAAAAAAGTAGATCCAGAGACACAGAAGCATGGAACAGACATCGAATCTTATTACCATCTTCATTTGATTATCTCTCCTTCACCCTTCATGATTCAGCTTACCTCCAAATCCCCATCTTGGGCTAAGTGTCTTTTTGTAATCATCTCATAGCCTCATTTGCAGATCTTTTATATGGTGAACTTATTTATTGGACTCTCTCCCCCACCTCATTCTCAAGTCCAAGAACTAAGTGTTATTCATTTTTGTATTCTTTACACTATTTTGGCTCCTTTAACATAGATTTACACAACAGATATTTGCTGAACTGCATGAAACTCGCTAACAATCATTATCTATGAAAATCCTCCAATTATAAGCAAAGCTCTGCTCATAGCCATAGTCACTATTACTAAGCTGAAGATCAAGACCACTGCTTTTGTGGAGTAATCAGTGAATAGCTTTTAAAGTTTTAGTATACCTTAAATATGGCATATATTCCATGAGAATAACTCATTTCTGATCAATGAATAGGTTTATTTATAGATGGAGAAACAGGGCAAAGTGAGCAAACTGGGTAAATTGGCTTCCCAATTTTACTGCATCTAGTTTACTAATTCCCATACTTTTATATAAAAAGTTAAAAGTGATTCAATTCCATTTGTTTCAAGTATTCTAGCTATATAGAGATCAATTGCATTTCAATTAATAAAGATCTTGGTATTATCAAGAAAAAAATTATTTAAAAGTCATAAGATGCCAAAAGATAAAGCCAAAACTTACAGTAAAAAAATTAATTTAGAAGTATTCCAGCCTTTTTCTCCTCCTAATATTGGTAAAGGTAAACGTCAAAATTCTGGAATGCTCTGCTCTGCTATAGAAACGTTTTAATTGAACCTAAAGCAACTAATTTGAAAATATGTATTTCAGTTTGATACAGGAAGATAAGAGAAGGAGGATTAATATGCATAAATGAACATGGTGGCTGCCCTCTTACTATGAATTTATTGTGCTAAGAATACCACCGCTACCAACACTGCCACTCATTGAAGTATAAATTCTATTTAAGGTCCAGTAGGCATAGAATAGTTATCGGCCGGCAGTTTCTATTTGTGCATTTGTTAAGCATATATGTGCCAGGCGCAATGCAAACTCTCCTATGAAAGATGACACTTTTGCATGAATGTGCTTATCATGTCAATCAAAAGGAGAGAGGAAGTGGAACTTGTAGAGAAAAGAGTGGCAGCAAAAAAAGAAAGCACGACAAGTGATAGTTGATTCTGCAAATACTAACTTGGCTACCTCACAATTTGGCTGAAAGCTTTCTATGATTGAGAAAGTCAGCTTTAAAGATATAAATTTGAAAACATGATGGGAATCATGCCATTGTTAGGTTTTTATGGTATTCATTGTCTATGAACTCTAGCAAACTGGAGGAAGGTCCTATAGTAATATCTTTAGAAGCACATCAGTCATATTATTAAAAGGAATGTCCGAAGATATCTATATATATAAAAGGCTAATAGCTAAGTGTCCCTCCAACCAGTCGCTATATGCACACTGACCACCATGAGGCAGACGCTCAATGCAGGAGCTGCCATGACACACACTGGCCATTTACAGAAAAACAGCACCATAGACCTGGCACCCACAAAGCAACACTTGGCTGCCCCCAAGTGGGTCACAGGCCCACCACCACCCCAGAGTGACACCCCAACAAATTGCAGCCAATGCTACTGAGACCCCATGGCACAAAATGCAGCTCACAGCCCAGCCCGGAAATGGTGGCTGTGGGCGCCAGGTAATGATGTCACGTAACAACACCCGGTTTCTTCTCCCTATCAACTTGCCTCTTTGGAGTTTCTTCAGCCCAGGACCACAGCTTGTTGTATAGCCAGGTGGAAATATTTTATACTTTAACCAAATGTCTGTGAAGCGTTTTCACATGCCTCATCTCATTTGATCCTCACAGAAGTCCTGGAGTAGGTAGATAGGAGATTCGGTGGAATCCTATTTTCTTTTCATTAGCCAGAAAATGGAGATTTAGAAAGATTAGAAACTTGACCCAACTGAAAATAAGTAAGGAATAGTGGACCTTAAAAATGATTTCAGGTTTTCTCACTGTGCAGATATAGTCAAACACTGCTACAGTTAAATATTTTACCCTTTGTTCTCCCTGCATGATCTACAATAATAATCTGCTTCGTGTTTGATATTTACTACTGTGTTGCTGACAATTACCTGAAAGAGAAGTTGGGGTGCTTCACTGGGCTGGAAAAAGTTTAGCTAAATCAGAAAGCAGGTCTAATTAAGCAAGTTTCATATATATATATATATATATATATATATATATATATATATATATATATATATATATCACAGAACTTGTTAGAGTTAGAATGCATGATGTCTATTTGTGAGATTGAAATCAGTCTGCAGAGAAGACTTGAATATCTTGTTAAAGAGTATATCATTTATCTGATGGTTTTGAACAGAGAGATCTGATACCATATCCATATTTGAGTAAAAAAATCCAAATGTTATGTAAAAAGGGATGGAGAGAGAATAACTTAGATATCGAGGCATATATATATATATGGCTAAGTTGACTCGTGCATATGTGATACATAAAAAGCTCTTGCTGGTGCCAATCGCATGCATGTGTTTTGATCTGTCATTGTTGATTGTGAATTTGGTTGACACTTCTATTACAGAGAAAGGGCGAATAGCGATATTAAACTATTTCTTCTAATTAACTTCCTTTCAATGTGCACAGATTCATGCACCAGGCCCCTAGTAGTATTATGATAGTGAAAACACTTTCAAGTAGCTGTAAGTGAACATACTCATATAGTAAACAGTAAACCTTTAGAAAGCCAAAAAGGACATATGATCTAGCAGGGCGTTTATAGGAAGAACACAGAACTTGTTAGAGTTAGAATGCATGATGTCTATTTGTGAGATTGAAATCAGTCTGCAGAGAAGACTTGAATATCTTGTTAAAGAGTATATCATTTATCTGATGGTTTTGAACAGAGAGATCTGATACCATATCCATATTTGAGTAAAAAAATCCAAATGTTATGTAAAAAGGGATGGAGAGAGAATAACTTAGATATCGAGGCATGTTGAGTTGCCCCACACTGGGGATCACGCCCACAACCTGGGCATGTGCCCTTACTGGGAATCGAACTGTGACCTCCTGGTTCATACGGCAATGCTTAACCACTGAGACACACCAGCTGGGCTGTGTCAGGTTTTTATGTTGAAAGTAAGTCAAAAGTCAGAAACAAAGTAATACAATGGATAGAAAACTGCACTAAGCCTGGCTGGCATGGCTCAGTGGTTGAGCTGCTACCTATGAAAGAGGCTCAATCCCCAGTGGGGGCATGCAGGAGGCAGTCAAACAATGATTCTTTCTCATCATTGATGTTTCTATCTCTCCTTCCCCCTTCCTGTCTGAAATCAATACAAATATTTTTTTAAAAAAAAAGAAAAGAAAAGAAAAGAAAACTGCACTAGAATTCTGGAGAAATTTCTTCATATCTTATCTCTCTTCCTATTTGTCATGTGATCTTGGGCACATTATTTTACTACCTCTCCCCCCTCTTAATTCCGAAAAATACAAACAAATGAGTTAAAACTCATATGGGCTCTCAATTATTTTCCACAGGTGTTATATAAGTGTGGTATATATTCACAAAACAGTTTGATGGCCAAATATGTTTGAAAAATAATGACTTTAACAAATGAAACCATTTGATTATAGGATAACATCTCAGAGCACTTAATGTGTTTATGTGTACTATGAACCTATAAAACAGAATTTAAAAAATGTAGTGCCTACCAAAATTATTTGACCATTAAACACTTTTGTCAGACTGTTTTACTGACTTTATGTTTTATAGAATGCACGTTAAGAAATACCAGACTAAAACACAATACCATTATATTAGCACTCCAAAAAAGTGAAACTTACATATAAATATAACAAAATATGGACAATGTTTATATGAAGAAAAGTACAAAAGTCTAGTGAAGTAAATTAAAAAATGAAGATATTTTACTCATGGGTAGGAAGACACAATGTTGTCAAAATGTCGCTTCTTCCCGACTTGATCTATAGATTTGATACAATCCCAATAAAAATACCAGCAAGTTATTTTGTGGATATTGACAACTGATTTTAAAGTTTATATGGAGAGGCAAAATACCCAGGAAATTAAGCATACTATTGAAGGAGAAGAACAAAGTTTGGGAATTGACACAACCCAACTTCAACATTTACTATAAAGCTAAGGTAATCAAGACAGTGTGGAATTGGTGAAAGAACAGACAAATAAAACAATGAAACATAATAGTGAGCCCCAAAGTCAACCCACATGAATATAGTGAACTAATCTTTGACAAAGAAACAAAGACAATACAATGGACCAAAGAGACTTTTCAACAAATTGTGCTGGAACAGCTGGACATTCATAGAAGTCTAGACACAGTCTTTATGCTCATCACAAAAATTAACTCAAAATAGACCACAGACCTAAATGTAAAACACAAAATTATAAAACTCCTAGGAGACAACATAGGAGAAAGCCTAGACAACCTTGGGTAAGGTGATAACATTTTAGATGAAACACCAAAGATACAATCCATGAAAGAAAAAGTTAAGCTGCAATAAAATAAAAGCTTTTGTTCAGCAAAATACAATGTCAAGAAAATGAAGAAACAATATAGACCAGTGTCCATAGACTGAGAGAAAATATTTGTAAAAGACACATCTGATAAAGGATTGTTATCCAAAATATACAAAGAGCCCATAAAACTCAGTAAGAAAACAAACAAACAAAAAATTTAAAAATGGGCCAAAGACCTTAACAGACAACAGACCACAGAATATTTACAGATGCCAAAAAACCATTGGAAAAGATGCTCCATATCATATGACATCAGAGAAATTGAAATTAAAATAATGAGATACCATTACACACTAATAAAATGACCACAATAAAAAACACTGACCCCAGATTTCTGGCGAGGATGTGAAACAAAAGGAATTCTCATTCATTGCTGGTGGGAATGCAAAATGGTACAGTCACTTTGGAAGACAGGTGGACTGTTTCTTACAAAATATATTCTTACCACATTATCCAGCAATTACACTCCTTAGTATTTACTCAAAGGATTTGAAAATTTATGTCTACACAAAAGCCTGCACAAAGATTTATAACAGCTATATATATACTTGCCAACATTTGGAAGCAACCAAGATATCATTCAGTAGGAAAATTAATGTACAACACCCAGACAATGTAATATTATTCAGTCTAAAAGAAACAAGCTATGTATGAAGCTATGAAAAAACATGAAGGAAATTTAAATGCACTTTGCTATGTGATAAAAGCCAATTTGAAAAGGCCACATAATGTATGATTCCAACTATATAACATTCTGGATAAGGGAAATCTCTGGAGATAGTTAAAAGATCAGTGAGTGGCTTTCTGGGATTGGGGTGGGGAGGACAGGTGAATAAGCGGGATATAGAGAATTTTTAGGGCAGTGAAAATACTCCAGTACCATAATTATGGATACACTAGAGACCTGGTGCATGAAAATTCAGGCACTGGAGAGGGGGTCCCTCAGCTAGGCCTTCCCCCTCTCACAGTCCAGGAGCCCTCAGGTGTCGGGAGGCGACCCAGCAATCAGGGGAAGGTGATGCCCCCATCACACCTCTGCTGCTGCCACTTCCAGCAGCGCAAGCTTCAGCCAGCCCTGGTTATCTGAGCCTCGGATGGCCCTGAGAGGCTCGGCAGCTGCCATCTGAGGCTTGCCTGTGCCTTGAGACTGCCCTGGGTGACTGAGGGGCTGAGGGGACTGGGGGGCTCTGGAGGCAGGCACCCCAGTGGGGCTGAGGGGACTGGGCACCACCATCTTTGAGGGTGTGGCAGTCAATAAGCATATGCCCTCCTCATTGGCTGTGGGCACCGCCATCTTTGTGATGGTATGAAGGTCAATTAGCATATTCCCTCTTTATTAGATAGGATGTCATTATGCATCTGTACAAGCCCATTAAATAAATAACATCAAGAGTGAGCCTAAATGTAAACTATGGTTTTGGTGTGATAATGATGTGTCAATATAGATTCATCAATTGTAACAGAGGTATCACAATTGCAGGGGAAGGGGGACGGGGGGATGTTGTTGATAATGAGGGAGGCTATGTACCTTGCCCTCAATTTTTGTAGGAATCTAAAACTTCTCTAAAATAAATTCTTTTAAAAAATCAGCAAATTTAGTGATTTTTAAAGCAATTCTCTCTTACTCCAAAGTTCTTTGAGACCTATGATGTCTACCAAAGGTTACTAGGACAATGGTGAAGCCATTAAGGAGGGTAGGAAATACATGAGATGACAAAAAGGAACATGCACTTTGGGGCCTGTTGTGTCTGAAATGCCTTGGTTCATATATGAGAGCATATCATTTACATAATAACATATTGTAAATCCCTCAAGATTATTTAGTAATTTTTTAAAAGACATCATTAGAAATCTGTATTTGCTATTAACTGTTGTCCAGGTAGTATATCTTCCCTTTATGTTTATTGTGACTTGAAATTACTGACCTTAGTTTTGGGAATATATAATCTTGAGATCATGCTCCTTGTTATGCTTCTCTGTTAAATATTACTTTGTCTGTGTTTGGATAGATATTTAGGACATCAATTGAGTACAATGAGTCGATTAATATACCAGGTCCTCTAACTTCCTTTTCGTTTCCTATTCATAGTTTTTTTGGCACACCAAGTTTCTTTGACTAATGGCACTTCAGACTCATTGTATGATTGCAAGGAAATCACTTAATCTTTTGGCAGATCAATTTCCCTATGTATAGAAAAAGGATGACATTCTTACGTCCTGCCAAACTTGGATGGATAATGCTAGTGTTAATGGAGTAAACCAATAGAAATCCTTGGTTGAAATCCTTAAGGGAGAGGAATCCTAGGAGTATAATCAATTGTCCTCATTATGTTTTGGTTATATTATAAAATATTCTAGCATCCACATTTTATAACCAGACAGAATAGCACACAGATGGGAAATGTAATAATTTTAAAAGTACATATGTTTGAAATGTAGTTTAGCTATTTTTCACCTAGTCACAAAACTACAGTTCCAAAAATATCTTTACAAGTATTTGCTTTTTATTTTTTTAATAGAGTTCCTAAACGTGGTCATGAACGGTGTTTTTAAAGCTATTTTCTACAATTTATTGAAATGATGGCAAGACTATTTCACAATTATGTTAGGTTTTCAGGTCTTAGTGTTTAATGAATCAATACCAACATCGATCTTTCTTCTTTAAGATGGGAAGAGATGTTATGTGCAACTAAAGTTTTAGGAAGAAATTCTGAGTCTTGGTTGTTGGTATTATTTTGGCATAAGGTATAAATGAAATAAAATTCTTGACATTTCTGATACATGCCTTCCTAAAAAAAGAGAAGAATCTGTTTTGGGTTTTCATATGTATCTAAGTAGAGAAATATACCAAAAGAAAAAAAGAGCTTGGATCTAAAGGGCAGTCTTGAAATTTGTGAAAAGATGGGGGTTTTTTTGTTTTGTTTTTTTAAATATATTTCATTGATTTTTTAAAGAGAGGAAGGGAGAGAGATAGAGAGTCAGAAACATCGATGAGAGAGAAACATCGATCAGCTGCCTCCTGCACATATCCTACTGGGGATGTGCCCACAACCAAGGTACATGCCCTTGACTGGAATCTAACCTGGGACCCTTCAATCTGCAGGCCGACACTCTATCCACTGAGCCAAACCTGTTAGGGATTGTGTGTCATCTTTTAAACTTTGCCTTGTTTAATGAAAAAAAAATTTTACAGGATCATCACTATTTCAGCACCTAGCACCAATTTTGGGGGATTATTCAATGAAGGTTAATCTAATTTAAATTGCCAGATCACAATATGGCAGCCAGTGAGGAAGAGAGTGTGAGTGAGTAAAGGAGTGTGAGGGGAGTGTGTGGATGTGTGTGGTAGGTATGTGGGTGAGTGAGGGATGGTTAGATCTTGCAGGAGTCTCAGGGACTGGTGGGTCAGTATCTCCTGGACAGGGGGCCCCAGCTACTGCCACAGGTACTCCAGCGCAAGATGTGGTTCTGGCATGGAGACCACACCATCTTGAATGGGGAAGCAGCAGAGGCCATGAACACAGCCATACTAACACCCAGACTGGCCTCAGACACCACCCCAACCCTGCGCAGTGAGGTGCTGGCCAGCCATAACTCACAAGGGACCACTGCCACACCTCTTCAGTAAGTGGTGGGCTACTTTGCCACAGGCTCCCAGATGTCCACAGTGAGTGCATGCCAGAGAGACCTCCAGCACCTCCCTGCCCAGGCTCCAGGACCCCATGTTCTAGGACTCCATCCTCTAGGACCCCACATTGTGAATGCATACCAGATGGACCCTGTGCTCCTCACTGCCTGGGCCCCAGTGCAAGCCAGAGGTGTGAGGACTGAGCTGTGAGTGTGCCTTGGTGGCACCTGGCATGACACCCAGACCAGGCCCCAGGACTTCCCTGTGAGTGTGCACCAGAGGTCTGGCATCCCACCAGGCCCCAGGACCACACTGTGAGTGCACACCAGAGGGACCTAGGTGCCACCCTGATGCAGCACCAGGGCCACATAGTGAATTGCATGCCAGAGGACTCTGGGACCTCACAAGGAGTTGCACACCAGAGGAAATGTGAAGGCGCCCCCACTGACCCCGAGCATCTGCATTGGACAGCTAGGGGCTTCAAATTCTCAGAGCTCAAGGAGGTTTCCCATGGCCAGAAAAAGACAGCAACTCACATTACATAGAAACAAATACAAGGGATAGCAAAAATGGGGAGACAAAAAAATCAATCCCCAAAGGAAAGGAAAGGAAAGGAGGAATCACCAGAAAAGGAACTAAATGAAATGGAGGCAAGCAATTTGTCAGAGAAAGTAGTCAGAGTAATGGTTATAAGGATGCTCAAACGTCTGGATACAAAATTCACCAAAAAGTGTAAGAATCAAAAGGAAATGAAGAATGACATAACTGCAATAAAGAACACAATGGAAGGCTTCAAGAGTAGACTAGAAGAAGCTGAGGACCGAATTAGTGAGTTAGAAGCAAATGAGTGGATTAAAAAAATGTGCTACATCTACACAATGGAATACTACACAGCTATAAAAAAAGAACTCTTACCATTTGCAACAGCATGGATGGACCTGGAGAGCATTTTTCTAAGCAAAATAAGCCAGTCAGAGAAAGATAAGTATCACATGATCTCCCTCATTTGTGGAATATAATGAACAACATAAGCTGATGAACAAAAATAGATCCAAAGACATAGAAGCATCAAATAAACCATCAAATCTCAGAAGAATGATGGGGGAGGGGTATGGGGTTAATAAATTATCCAAAGAACTCATATACATATAAGCATAACCAATGGACACAGACAATAGAGGGGTGGACGCCTGAGCTGGAGGGTGGTAGCAGGCTGAGAGAGGTCAATGGGGAAAAGTAGACATACGTAATACTTTCAACAAAAAGAATTTTTTAAAAAGAAAAATAATTAAATAAAATAAATTATACCACAAAAAATAAAAATAGTTTATCAGGCATTTACATACATTAGATGCTCAGCATAAATATACTTGTAACTCAGTATAAGTAAAATATAAGGATATAGAAAAGTAAAAATAAATTTCTATTGAGCAAAAATAGTTTCTGCAACAAAAGATATCTAACTCTATTTTCTAGTTTCAGGACTGTATGTTCTGTTTGTAAACAGAAATCGCCAATAATGTTAAGCACTACAAATGCAATTGACTTTAAGAAATATTATATGAATATATGCAAATGATAGCAACTATCTCAATTTTCATGAGAGATACATTCATACTGCCAACCTAGAATATGTCAAGAAATCTCAGGTTAAAAAAAAATGTCCATTAGAAACATTTTGAATTTACTACCATTCTACTGCCAATTTTGCATATTATTTTTTTCACAGAATATTGGTTACAAAATATTTTTAGACACATAACATTTAAAACATTTGTTTTTCTTAATTAAAATTATTGAACACATTAAAGAGCTTTTTGACAAACAAACACATGTGAAGCACAACAAAGAGATGATATTTACAAGATACTTTGGATTCCCTTCAGTGGTTTCCATGACAATAGCAACATTTGCCTTAGTGTAATCACTGAATTATTATGTTTGCCTTCAAATATTTTATGTAGTATAAAGTTGCCAACTCTGATTTAGAGCAAGTGTACTCTTTAGTTTTTTAAGCACACTATAAAAATGGTTAGGCTGGTGTATAGTTCCACAGTTCTACCTACCTTCATATAATTTTTTTGAATGAAAGATAAGAAAGTTGAGTGACCAAGTTCCTTCTTGAGAAATTATAATCTCTGCATGTTATATAGAAAATGTATTTTAAAATGTTTCTCTAAAAATCCTCATTTGAGGGGGAGAGTCTAATTTAATTTATTCTTACATGAGGACAGGCCTAGTAAAAGATAGCTATGTCACTCTTCCATTTTGTTAAATACATTGGCCAAATAATTTATTTTGCATAGCTATTTTGTAGTTTGAATTGCCTTCATCTATAATTAGCATTTACATATCCTGTATCTCTAATCAGGTTATTTATGGGTCCTGAAACACTGCTGGTATCCCTTGAGGGTTGGTTGATGCAGTGAGATCATTAAAAAGTTAAAAAGGGAATAACAGCATAAACACAACTTTCTGCTTTCTGAACCATACTTTGTGATATTGTATCTTATAAACATGTATCACTATTTCCTTTGTAAGAACAAGTATAAGGTAGGGTCCCTAGTCCTGGGCAGCGATCAGGGCCCATCAGGTTCCCCACCTCCATGCCCCCTGGCCTCCTCCTTCCCTCACTCCCTCAGAGCCCCTCCACCACAGCTGGTCGCGCACCATGTTCCGCACTGCCCTCTGGTGGTCAACGCACGTAATAGTGAGCAATTGAACTCACATTCTCCTGGCCCAACCAGGGATTAAACTGGCAACCTGTGTATGTGACCTGACTGGAAATCTAACCAGCGACCTTTTAGTGCAAGGGACAATGCTCAACCTACTGAGCCACAAGGGCCAGCGCAGTGATATTCTTATTACACAACTTCACTATGATGCAATGAATTCCTTTAATATTTTGTCCCTCGTTCAATAATTATGTTGAAGTTGGCATTGGGATGACTGCTTTCCTATTTATATTGGGTTTGTGATAGAAATATGGTGTTCACTGAGTGGCTAATATGAAATAGGGTTTGGAACAGAAAAATGAAAATTAGTTTCGATTCAGCAATATGGGAACCTGAGATGTAAATGTTGGGCATTTGGACAGTCACCTGTGTTCACTTATTTTGGTAAGGAAAGTCTGTATTAGTTGCTAGTACAAACAAATCAATAGACAAAACCAAAAATAAGCAAATAAAATTAGATTGGAAGTAAAATATGCTGTGATGTGAAGGATGTCAGGAATGTGTCCTGACACAATATATATTTCTGTAACACCTTTAATTGCTCCAATAATATTTATTTCATTAGGTGTAACCATTATTGTCCAGTAATTCTCTTTAGCTCAAAGTTATCTTTTGAATAACAAGTCAGTGATTATATAGACTGAGTTTCTCAGACTATTATCACAGGTGTAGCTGAGAGAAGATGCGATACTGAATGCCTAGGGATGGAAAGGATACAGGCAGTCCTCAGGTTACATCGGACTCGACATATGTCGTTTTGTGGTTACATCGCCGTCTCCCATTTATCTACACTAATAAAAGAGAAAAATGGTAATTGGCGTACGGCAATACCTTTTTCATTGGCTAATCAGGGCTATATGCAAATTAACTGCCAACTAAGATTGGCAGTTAACTGCCAACAAGATGGCGGCTAATTTGCATATGTAGGCACAATGCAGGGAGGCGAAAGGGAAAGCAGGAAGAAGCCCCCTGCCACTGACAGTGATTGGAAACCCAAGGGGGAGCTAAGAGCTGGGGGGCAGGGCAAAGGCGGCCCTGGGGCCACCTTTGCCCTGCCCCCCAGCCATGATCGGAGAATCAGGCACCTTTGCCGCCCTGGTCAGTGATAGCAGGAAGTAGGGGTGGAGCCAGCGATGGGAGTTGGGCACGGTCGAAGCTGGCAGTCCCAGGAGCTAGGGGTCCCTTGCCTGGGCCTAAAGCGAAGCCCACGATCGCAGCGCCCCCCGCTGCCACTGCAGTTCCCCGCTGCCTGGGTCGGACGCCTAGGCCAGAGGCATTAGGCCTGGGCAGGGGCAGAGCCTGCAACCATGGGGAGCTGGAGGTCCCCTGCCCAGGCCTGACACCTCTGCCGGAGGCCTCAGGCCTGGTCAAGGGGCCGATCCGGTGATTGGTGATCGGAGGGTGATGAGGGTCAACTCCTCTGGCCGAGGCATCAGGCCTGGGTGGGGGGCGGAGCCGGGGATTGGGGGGATATGATTGTCCCCTTGCCCAGGCCTGAAGCCTGGGTCAGAGGCGTCAGGCTTGGGCGGGGGGTGGAGCAAGCGATCAGAGGGAGATGGGGGTCCCCTGCCCAGGCATGATTCCTGGGCCAGAGGCCTCAGGCCTGGGCGGGGGCCAGAGCCAGTGATCGGGGGGAGATGGGGGTCCCCTGTCCAAGCCTGACACCTCTGGCGGAGGCGTCAGGCCTGGGCAAGGGGCCGATCAGGCGATCAGAGGGTGATGGGGGTCAATGCCTGAGGGCTCCCAGTATGTGAGAGGGGGCAGGCTGGGCTGAGGGACACTCTCCCCCTACACACACACACCCAGTGCACGAATTTCGTGCACCGGGTCCCTAGTTTATAAATAAAAAAGTTCTATCATTTCAATGTCTGTACATATATGCTTTATGTCTTTTTATTATTTATTTACCACAAATAAAGGTCAGGTATTGTTATCTTTCTTTTAATTTTTTTTTACTGTTTCACTTCATTACATACTGCTGTGCATGTGCTCCATGTGAGTGACATGGTGCTTATGTAGGTGGGTTCCAACTTATGATGAAAACTGCGTTACATCGTGCCGTAGGAACAGAGCTCTGATGTAACCCAAGGACCTACTGCACTTTTAAAAGGAAGGGGAAAAGGGGGCATCTAAGGGAAAATACCTATTTTACCTATTTGCCTGACACACATTCTTTTACCTTCAAATTTCCATCAGACGTTCATGCTCTAGTATTCGTTCAGAGATGTATGACTATTTCTAAGGTGATTATAGGTCAAATGAGAACCAATTTGGAAGTATGAAATTCCTGCATGCCTTGAGAAAATTGTATGTGATTAATTTGTTCATTTTTGTTCTACGATTATATTCATAGAGGTTAGTCACTTGGTGATGCTTTTAGTGAAGTTGCTGATCGCCTTCTGTGCCACTGATGCCCCAATGGTCAAAACAAATATATAATGTGCCTATTTGAAATTACTCAGCAGGTGTTTTATTGGTCTTAACAGCTGGAGTCTATCTGGTGTAGCAAACGAAGCCAAAATACCAATTTCTATTTTTATATTTTAAAATATAAATCATTTTTATTGCAACAAGGCAGAGTTTTACCCCTTTTATCCAAGAGAACTGAGACATGAGGGCTTAGCAACATTATTTCACATTACAGGGTAGAGACCCCATTAGCTTTCCATTTGCATCTGTAGTCCACCAGAATACCACACTGTTTATAAAATGTAGTCTCCCAAATATTAAAGACAGCTCTTTAAGACTGGTAACATCTTTAGAAGTGAACTTCTATAAGTGAGAAGCTTTATTTCAGACCAATTATTTCAGCTAAATCTCAGGTATAATTTTGATTGATCCTATGCCTTAAACTAAAAAACTAACTGGAGACCGACTTGTGGACACAGAACAGACTGACACCTGTCAGATGGGAGAGAGTTGGGGGCTGGGTGAGAAGGGATTAAGCAAAGAAAAAAAAGAAAGACTGATGGACACAGACTATAGTATGTTGATTGCCAGAAGGGAGGAGGAGTTGGCAGAGGTAGAAGAAGGTAAAGGGAGGATACATGGTGAGGGAAGGAGACGACTTGGGTGATAAACACACAATGCAATATACAGATAGTGTACTCTAGAATTCTATACCTGAAACCTATATCATTTTATTAACCAATGTCATCACAATAAAGTCACTTAAAAATAATAAAGAGCCCTGGCCAGTGGTGCTCAGTGGTTAGAGCGTCGACTCAGGCACTGAAGGGTCATGGGTTTGATACCTGGTCAAAGGCACATACCTGGGTTTCAGGTTCATCCCCAGGCCTGTTTGGGCTCATGCAGAAAGCAACCGACTGACTTGTCTCTCATCTCTCTCTCTCTCTCTCTCTCTCTCTCTCTCTCTCTCTCTCTCTCTCTTTCTCTCTCTCTCCCTTTACTCCATCCCTCCCTTAGTCCCACCCTTCCACTCTCTCTAAGAAGCAATGGAAAAAATATCTTCAGATGAGGATTAAAAAATAAGTAAATGATGATCCTATCTTTTGAAGTATAAGTACCTAAGAGTATTAGAATGCAAGAAAACATTTCAGTGAAATTATGATTGATCAATTCTATATTGAGGACTTTAAAAGATTTTAGGACTTATTAAGTCTTCAAAATAGTCCTTTCAAGTAAACAAAGTATACACTCTCTGAGATGGGAATGGGTGAACAGATATACAGAATTGCCCTTTTATGAATAAAAAAATCTCTAGACATGTAGGAATATTGACAGCAATTCATTTTTGCTAGTAAATCAGTAACTCCCAACTTCCTCTCTAGAATTTCTAATTTCTGAAAATAATAAGGGCAAATTAATAACCTGGAAGCCATTAAACCTACTCTTCAACTGAGTACCCATAAAAATGACATGGGGGTTGTATTAAATGTTCCAGGGATTGGGAAATATGACCTTGTCAACTAATAGTTGTTGGGGCCAATTTAAAGCCAAAAGGAATCCTCAATGTGGGGTGCTGTAAAGAAAAAGGAACTTTATTCAGTGAAAAAACAGCTCAATTGTGATACAGCAGGCCTGTGAAAACAGCATGACTGATGCAGCCCTGGGGACAGCTGGCCCTGCAGCCAGGCCCCTCTCCAGCTAGACAGCTCTAATCAGCTCCTCCGTGGTCTGCTAAGATGTTCCCTGTGCTGGTATGCTTTACTCTGCAATGGTCTGCTCCACTCTGCTCTGGTGAGACATTTTCAGTGTTTCAGCTCAGCCAGGGAAACTCAGTCTTCAGTGCAAAGGGAAAGTGTGTTCCTAGAGCCAGAGCAAAGCTGGCTTATATGAATGGATGTCTCTGACCTGGTCCCTGATTGATGTGTCCTCATGCAAATGAGGACTCCAAATCCCCACAGTTTGATTGGTCCAAAAGGCACTGTACTGATTGGTCAGAATAGAGTTGCTGTAGTTGGTCAAAGCTGCACAGCTCCCATTGGATGGGGAAAGCCTCAGTCCTATTGGTTGAAATAGGATTCCAAGAACTCCTTTCTAAGGGCCACTCAGATTGCAGGAACACAGTGCAGGCAGTCAGTTCAGTACAGAGGCAGGCAGTCCACTTCAGTCTTCTCCATAAAGTGCAGTTTGCATGAGAGGCCCTTGTGCAAAAATAGCTGCTAGGTTCATCCCCAGGCCTGTTGGGGCTGTTTTTGTTAAAATTTGAGCCCAGTTAGCCACCAAGAGCTCTTCTTAGTAGGTATCTTCTCCACCCCCCCACAACCCCCAACCCCCAGGTTCACAACATGGTCCTATATGCTAAACCACCTCAATGTAGAGAAAGTGAATATTGTGATACTTTGTTCTCTTCTTGTCTTATAAAACGATGAAGTTACTACAAAAGAACTGATACATCCTCCACTGAGATTATTTCAAGTCAGAGAAAACACTTTCAGAGGAGAGTTCTCTTTGTCCCAAAAAGAAAGAGATTGGAAATTAGAAATCTTGTTAAGGTAATCACTTACCTCACAAAGAAGAGAGAGGTGAAGCCTAGTGTATCAGTTAGGGATAGGATCAGGAATTCAGAGTCACTCTAAAAATTTAAAGTATGAAAGTTTTATTTGGGGAAATTAGAAGTTATTTAACTTTGAAAGGAAGAGAAGAGGGAGCAAAAGTCAGGAAAGTTAGGACAGATTACCCAGCCTTCAGTACTGAAGCAGGAGGTTCTCCTAAATTCATGCCCAAACCACAGGAAGTCCTCAGAACTTTTATAAGATTCCCATGTATTTTAATCTGCAGCAGTGAAGTGAGTGGTTCTCAAGAATGCCCATTGCAACTTCTGTGAATGCCATGAACATCTGCAGAGTTCTCACCAATTTATATATATGCTAGTAGCCCATCGCATGATATCGTGCACAGTAGGCCGGCCGCCACTTCTGCGGGAGCCAATGGAAACCACAGCGTGCTTCCAGGAGCTGCGCTGCTTCCATGGGAGCCGTGTGGCTTCTGCGGGAGACGGAAGCGAGCTGCCAGCGCCCACGCGAGCCGGGAGGGAGTCACGCTGCTTCTGCAGGAGGGAGGCCCACCATCTCCTCTCTGGGCCTGCGCTTGGCCTTGAAGGCTATGGGCCAGCCCCCCTGTCCCTGTCTGTCACTCCAGCTACAGGGGACTGGCCCAAGCTGGGTGCGGCGATGAAGCAAGCATTCTGCCAAGCCACTCATGCTGTCCACTCTCAGCAGCCACCCCCCCCCCCCAGGACTGGGGGACTCCGGCAGGACTGAGAGGACTGGGCACCACCATCTTGTAGCTATGGGCGCAGCCATCTTTGTGATGGAGTGATAGTTAATTTGCATATTACCCTTTTATTAGATAGGATAGCATGGGTCTAGGTTAATTCTTTTTTAAAAATATATTTTATTGATTTTTTACAGAGAGGAAAGGAGAGGGATAGAGAGTCAGAAACATCGATGAGAGAGAAATATCAATCACCTGCCTCCTGCACACCCCCTACTGGGGATGTGCCCGCAACCAAGGTACATGCCCTTGACTGGTATCGAACCTGGGACCTTTCAGTCCGCATGCCGACGCTCTATCCACTGAGCCAAACTGGTTAGGGCTAGGTTAATTCTTAATTAGTTCTCTTGCAAGTTTCCTTGGACCTCAAGTCTGTCCACATGCCTGCTAGCAGCTGCTTCCAGAGTAACGACCTCTCCTTCTCTTCTGCTTTCCAAGCCTTGTGTATCTTTCATTGACAGTTTTTAGCCATGAAACAAGTGGAAAGGGAATTCTGGGAAATGTGGTTCTCAGCACCTCCTCTGTATGGCATAAGAGATTTTATGAGGGTGGTGGATGCAGAGATAAAAATAAACAAAATAGCATAGTATTTAGAAGTAGGTAATGATGGACTTTTTTTCTATCAACATAAAGGGCAACAGTAATAGTAGTCAGAGAGACCGGGAATAAGAGGACAGGGGTTACTGGGAGCTGAGATACACCATAATAAAACAACATGGCCACTATTGAAAGGCAGCATTCAATTGAGTGGGGGGTGGAGTGTTGTGGTATTTGTTACCAAAAATCATTCCTTTGGTGTTGGTGACATCCTAGTATGCTATCATCCCAAGGCTTATTTAACTTAGCACACATGACAGGTGGAGGCAATTTCAAGTAACAAAAATGTTTTAAGATCAAGACAAGAAATAAAGGAAGGCAGCAAACCCTAAATTTTAGAAGAATCCTGTACATCTGGGTGAAATGTCTATACTCTATAACCTCTGTATCGCAATAAACAAATTGGAACCAGAAAAGAAATTCAGTTGTTCTTACTGGTGATTTGAAAAAGACTTCCCCTGCTCAAGGGTTTAAATTTCTAAGATTAGAGTGGAAACCAGCCGTTCTATTTTTCTTCTCATTCCTAAACTAGAAACAACATGTTGACTTGCACAGAGGGGCATATTTTCACCACATTTGGCCCCACTCTCTCTGGAGTGGGTCTTTTCCCTTTAAATGCACAAAGAGTGATGTTGTTGACAAGTAACTGATTTAAGAGAATATGCATAGTTGCAACTTGTTGAGACTAAAAGGAAATACTTTGTTTTGGTTCCTCTGTTCTCCAACTGCCAATCCAAGGACATATTTCCAAATGTTGACTGCAGCATTATTTGGAACTTTTATTGTTACATTTAGAAGTATTAAACGATATGCTTTCTAATTTGCTAGAATGTCCTTTTACCTTGAAGCTCCTTCCATTTCAATGAGACCTTGACGTTCCTTGCCTCAGTACATAAAAGTTATGGAAGAAAGTCAGAGAGAAAAAAAAGCAATTTAAAGTCTATTTTGGAACTAGTGAAGGATTAACTGTTTAGAGAGAAAACTATATTTTACTTCCAAAAGCCCAGGCATTGAGACTTAGAAGCCAAGTCCGTAAAAATTTCAGAATAACATATAATGATAAACAAGCAAATTCTCCCCCACCAAAGGAAATAAAAGACTTTCTGAATTAGAGGACAGAAAATATCTGATGGAGAAGCAAGATAATGAAGGCCTAGTTAGTACCTCTTAAATGTGATTCTAAGCATTCCTTTTCCCAAAATGTGTGTCCCTGGAATGGGCTGGAGAGAATAGAAACTACTTATAGGTACAGGGGTCTTAGAGAAGACAGGACTGATGCTTTGTACTTCAGATGAAGCCCAAGTAGGTCAAAGACCTTGAAAAATTCTCTGGTGTCATCATGGTTCAGCAGCAGGACCAGAGAAATGGCGATATGCTATGTATAAAACAGAGGTCCTGAAACTATTCTAGTAATTTCCTGTGGCTCAAGAGAGGGATGAGAGAGCACTCAAACATCCCCTATTTCCCATGAATATAGAACACAGTAGTAGAGAAAGGTTTAACAGACCTAAAGGTGACAGGATTAGGAGGATACAGCATCTGGCATGGACCACTAACTGAATATTATATGGACTGCAGTAGATGCCAGAAGGAATATTTGCCAGGGATCAAGAAACAGACATTTCTTTCCCAACAATGCCACAGCATTACATGAACACTCGGAGCTTTGATGTTACCCTGGGAAGAATGCAAGGTATAAGGAAGAAACATAATTTGGCTGAGTAAAGTTTGCATTCATCGAGTTTACTTTGAATCACCTATGATGTGAAGTACTCAACTACAGAGAGAATGGGGCCTCAAGAAACTAATTAAATTCTGTTTCAGGAAAAAAACATTTTTGCACATTGGAATTTGTGTTTTATGAACTTTATACTGACTGTATCACAGTCTACTCTATGAACAGAGGGTACATATGACACAAAATATAAAGGCACACCAAAATAATTTCATCTAAAACTATTAAGTATTGTGGAAATGACAAAAACATTATCAATGAGACACAATAGTGAAAGAAATGAGCTACATTTTCTATTTCAAAAGGCAGTCAACTAGTACATTAAGGATATCTAATGGGACCTTTTATTGCCCAGTGCCTCAAAAATTAGGCTATAATGATATCTAAATATATATATAATGAGAATCATTGATCAGCTGCCTCACTGGAGATGGAGCCCACAACCTGGGTGTGTGCCCTTATCAGGAATCAAACTGTGACCTCCTGGTTCATAGGTCGATGCTTAACCACTAAACCACACCAGCTGGGCTAACATGAGTGTTATACCTCCTCTAAAAGGAAACCAAATCTTGACATCAACTCTTCTCATTGTAACCATTAACTGAAGTATGATTTGTAGTTAAGACATAGGAGATATAAACAAATATGTACATACTAGAGGCCTGATGCACAAAATTCGTGCAAGGGTAGGCCTTCACAGGCCTGGCTGCCTCAGCCCTCACAGCCCCAGCTGCCTCACAGCAGCCCCGGCCACCTCAGCCACTGCCTCGCAGCCACAGCTTCATCTGGAAGGTCATCCGGACAATTATTCTGCTGCTCATCCATTCAGTCAATTTGCATATTATACTTTTATTATTACACTTTTTTTCCAATTATTTTTATTTGTATTTTCAAGGAGTAATAGACACCACTGAAATTTGGCAAACAGAGATTTGTTTTTAGGTGTTTTAGAAAATCTGTCCCAAGCATTCATGCACACCACAACAGAAAATTTAGGAAATTTTGGTTCAAGACATGCAAATGGTAGAACTGAGCCTTAGCTTTTCAAGTTTGTATATCTTCCCACCTTGTTTACTGGTAATGCAACAGTTCTCTAAAGCAGATAACTGAGTTTGTGAGTTCTGGGAAGAGAGGTATCCCATTACTTGCTTGGCGAGTGCCAAGTATTTATTTTGGTAATTAGTAAAATGTCTCTTTGCAATGTATTGTAATGTACCTCTGAACAAAGTATGTTATAAAAAAAAATCTTTCAACACAAATAGTATAGCAGAAGTTAAAAGAGCAACTATTTAAGACCTACTTTGAAGTCCATTGCTAAAAAAAAAAAATATAATTTTTAATGACATATCTCAAGTGAAGAGCTAATTCTAGAGATAATCCCCAACCTGTAAAACAAACCTGGGTTACAATTTTTAGGTATTCAGGTGAATGAAAACTCATATACTACCGGTGATTGGATGACTGGATTGGAATGTTAATCTCCTGTCACCCTAATCCATTTTATGAACACTAAACTCAAAAATAACAAAAAGTACTCAGCCCTACACTTCTGATGTTTTTACTTCTAGAAAATGTTCAGAGGCATAACAATAAAAATAATGGAAGCGTTTACCACTTTTTTTTCCATGTCACTTAAACTTGTACTTTTATCAGCCTGGAAAATCTGTCCAAATGGGGGAATTCTCTATATTCTGTCAGAATCTCACAGTATTGTCATCAGCAGAAGGAGCAGATACACTTTAATGGGGCTGTTTAATCTTAAATCCTGCATGCAGAATTACACCTTGAGTCAGCGACCAGACAATATTTCCCTTAAAAATGTCAGGACCTTTATGAAGACACTCCTTCACATAGTAACAGAAATACGAAGTGGTTTAGATAAGGCAGAATATTTCAATGTTTTTTAGTTCCTTTCTCCCCGATGGTTTCAGAGGGTGTATACACTACAGAAGTAAGATGTAAGAAAAGAAAAAATCCAAGATAATTGCCACATTTTGTAAAATCTCATCCTTTTAATATAATAGAGCTGTAATGGTGGCCAGGACTAAGATGATGGCAATAGTCAAAAACACAAAACAAAAACAAAAACAAACAGGTTACAGAGATTCTGGAGACAGGCTGCTTTCAGTCCCCTTTGTTGGTTCCTCCTCTCCTTCCTGACCACTGAATGCTGGAACGTCACAGTGCTCAGTCCTGCCATCTATCTCTCTTCTATCTACACTCTTTCCCTGGGAGCTCTCGGTCTTAAGGGCACAAATGCTATCTGTAGCCCAAATTTCCCAAATTAATACATTCATTTCTCACCTACCCCTGGAATTTCAATATTTACATTTCTTCTGCTTACCTGACATCTCTATTTGAATGTCTCATGGGTGTCTCGTTTAACTTGACCCTCCTTTTCTGTTTCAGTTTTTTGTATCTCAGTAAATGGCAGTAAAATCTACCTAGTTTTTCAAGACAGAACCCTTAGTTTCATCCTTAATATTTTCCTCTCCGCTAATTCACATGCATAACCCATCAGTATGCACTGCTATTTATAATTTCAAAATATGTGTCAAACATGTCCATTTTGCTTCATTTCTGTTATCACCAACACAGTTTAGACTACCATCATGTGTCTCAGAGGGCACTGCAAGAGCCTCCTAAATGGCCTTGGTACTTCTGTTGCCCCTTTCATCACTGTTACACATGGAAATCAGAGAGGTCTTTTTAAAAATATAAAATTAGCCATAGCCAGCTTGGCTCAGTGGATAGAGCATCGGCCTGCAGACCAAAGGGTCCTGGGTTCAATTACAGTCAATGGCACATACATTGGTTGCAGGCTCCTCCCCAGTCCAAGGCCTGACTGGGGCTCCTGCAGAAGGCAACCAATCATTGTGTTTCTCTCACATCAATGTTTCTCTCTGTCTTTCCCATTCTCTTCCACTCTCTCTAAAAACCAATGGAAAAATATCCTTGGGTGAGGATTAAAAAATTACATACATATATATATATATATATATATATATATATATGTATGCATATATATATACACATATATATGTATATATATAATACATATTGATTATATATGTATTATATATATTACATATATAATATAGAGTTATATATAATATATATAAAGTTTTATCTAATTATGCATGTATATATATTAACTATATATAGATATAGATATAGATATATAGATATAGATATATAGAGATATATACACACATTATTAGATAAAACTCTATTGATTAAAACCCTTTCCTTTCCTGGCTTTTCTTCACAGTTAGGATAAAATTCAAATTATAACTCATGGCCTAAAGGCTTTAAATAGTATGTCCCCTAACTATTTCTCTAACTCAATGTTAACCACTCTCCCTATTGCTCACTTCTCTCCAGTCATATGGGTCATCTTTCAGTTCATTGAACATAACAGGCTCTTCCTCAATTCAGGGCTTTCATAGATGCCCATTCTTCCATCTAGAATATTCTTCCCTCTCTTGCACGAGTGGGTCATTATCATTCTTTAGGACTCATCTTAAATCCTAACTCCTCAGATAAACCTTCCCTGATATATCATCCCTATCACAGGCACTTCACTATACTCCATCACTTGTATGTATTAAATTTTTTCATAGAACTTATTGATTTTAATTATACAATTATTTGATTATTTATTTATTTTCTCTCTCTCCTACCAGAATGTAAACTTCATAAACTCAGTACAATATTTGTCTTATTCCTCAATATATAGTCATAACCTAGCAGGTCCACAATAAATATTAATAAATTAATAAACCAGAATCAGAATTTAATCACAGGTGTTTCTACCTAATTGTATATATTTCTATTTAATTCCACATCCTTGGCACTTGCTACTGCACTATACTCTTTAAATGTGGACTTTATAATAGTTATAGAGCTTGGAGTTATCTTTGTAGTCCAGAGTACTCAAGAATCATTTTCTTGAACTATAAAGTTGCTCTATCTGGGTCACTTGGGATGGAGGTCATTTCACTATGGCTAAGTCACCTGCCTTAAGGCTTTATTTGTCATCTTCATTATAAACCTCCTCTTGGTAGGAAGCCACAGCTGTGTATTTATATCTAAAATGAAAAATAAGTGTTCATTATTTTATTCTATAGAGGGTGAAGTAGGGCCCAATGAAAAATTTGTTATAACCAGCAACATGACTAGTTTCCCAATCTTTCATGTCTACTTTTAGATTAATATCTCCAAAGAAACCTCCACTAATTCTTCTGAAAGATGGGTAGTTACCTTCAGTGATCACATGATATGATTAACTCTTTATTTCCCCTACTTAAAAATATTTTCATCTATGTACTTTCATCTCCTAGTAAGGGCTTCACATCTAATAAAACTAACAATCATCCTATCTAATAAAAGAGAAACATGGTAATTAGCGTACGACCGCTACCCTTCCCATTGGCTAATCAGGGTGATATGCAAATTAACTGCCAGCCAAGATGGCGGCCGGCAGACAGGCAGCTTAAACTGAACATGAGGCTTGCTTGCTTCAGTGACAGAGGAAACCAACGTTCCCCACCTGCCTTGCCAGCCTGTGAGCCTGCAGTTTAAGAAACATTGTAACACATATAGAAGCTAAACAAAACCCCAGAAACCAGCTTTCAGCGAGCTGAGATCTCAGAGTTGAAGTTGATACAGAGTTTCGATTATAGAACCTAAACAAACCGGATACCTGCTTTCAGCAGCTGAGGCCTCAGAGCTGGAGCCAGGCTAAAGCTGGCCCAGAATAAAAAAAGAAAAAAGAAAAAAAGGAGCAGTTGGGAGCTTCAGTCCCAGCCTGAAAACAGCCCTCAGCCCCTCACCCAGACTGGCCAGGCACCCCAGTGGGGACCCCCAACCTGAAGGGTGTGTGACCAGCTGCAAACAGCCATCATCCCCTCATCCAGGCTGGCCAGGCACCCCAGTGGGGACCACCACCCTGATCCAGGACACCCTTCAGGGCAAACCAGCCAGCCCCACCCGTGCACCAGGCCTCTATCCTATATAGTAAAAGGGTAATATGCCTCCCAGCACCAGGATCAGCGGAGCCGTGAGGCCTCCCGGCACCAGGATCAGCGTGACAGGGGGCAGCGCCCAAACCCCCTGATCGCCCTGCTGCTCAGTGTGTGACGGGGGCGGGGCCACAACCTCCCTATCCGCCCTGCTCTGTTCCTGACAGGGGAAGGTGCCCCAACCCCCTGATCGGCCCTGCTCTGTGCCTGATAGGGTGGAGCTCCCCAACCCCCTGATCGCCCTGCGTTTCTGTGTGTGACAGGGTGCGGCGCCTCAACCCTCCACCCCACGGGCCCTGCTCTGTGTGTGATGGGGTAGAGCCATAACCTCCCCATCGGCCCTGCCCTGAGTGTGAGAGTGGGGGTGCCCCAACTCCCTGATCGGCCCTGCTCTGTGAGTGATACAGGGCGGCGCCCCAACCCCCTTATAGGCCCTGCTCTGTGTGTGACAGGGGGCGGTGCCCCAACTCCCCTATTGGCCCTACTCTGTGAGTGACAGGGGGGAGCTCCTCAACCCCCTGATCGGCCCTGCTCTGTGCGTGACAGGGGGTGGCGCCGCAACCTCCCCATCGACCCTGCCTTGAGTGTGACAGGGGCGGTGCCCCACCCCCCCAATCAGCCCTACCCTGAGCGTGACTGAGGGTGGCATCGCAACCTCCCAATCCACCCTGCTCTGTGCATGACAGGGGACGGCGCCCCAACTCCCCAATCGGCCCTGCTCTGAGCCCGACCAGGGGCTGCACCTAGGGATTGGGCCTGCCCTCTGCCACCCAGGAGCAGGCCTAAGCCAGCAGGTCGTTATCTCCCGAGGGGTCCCAGACTGCGAGAGGGCACAGGCAGGGCTGAGGGACCGCCCCTCCCCCCCGAGTGCACAAATTTTTGTGCACCAGGCCTCTAGTAGTAATAATAAATACCATTGGTAATGTTTATGTGTTCTAAGTATGTTGCATGCATTATTAAACCCTCATAAAAACCACATGCAGTAGGTACTATTACGATCTCAGTCTTCCTAATAAGGAAACTGAGACATGGCGATGTTAAATTACATGTACAAACTGCAAGAAGTGGAGGAAATATTTGAACCCAGGAAGTCTGACTCCACAGCCTGGGCACTTAAATACCACCTATACTCCCCAAGTGTTGATTCTATACTAGTTCTGACCTGAGTGAGGGAGCCTGAACTCCTCTCAAGTTCAATACATAAGGACTCCCAAAACAAAGAGATCCACATTGGTATGTATAGATCACTCATACTAAGATACGAGATTTCTGTAGTTCTCAATAAATGTGACTGAACACGTGGGATGATTTGGTTTCATCCATATCATGGAGCCAAAGGATAGCGTAAGAGAAAGGAGGCATTGACTTTTACATTCTAGGCTCCCAATGGGCAGTTGAAACACTTCAATACAGGAAACATTCATGAGAACAAGTATATCCTTTGTCCATCAATGTAATGTGGAAGAATGTCAAGTTTTGGTTTAGAGTCAAAATCTGAGCTGAAGATACGGCAGGTGAATGAAAAGATAAAACATTTATAAAGAAGAAAGGAAAAAAGTACAAGATATTATTGACTTCAGGTCAAATTTATTATTTGCAGTTTTGGGGTTTTTTTCTTAATCCTCACCCAAGGATATTTTTTCTATTGATTTTTAGAAAGAGTGGGAGAGGGAGAAGCCTGCAAATGAGGTACGTGCCCTTGGTCGAAATTGAACCTGGGACCCTTTGGTCCGTAGGCTGACACTACCCACTGAGCCAAACCAACTAGGGATCACTTTAGGTCAATTTAATTTTTGAAGCTGCCAGTCCAAAGATTTGTCCAGCACATAACTGAACTTAGCATAATTTGTATCAAGGCTAGACTTGAAATCCTCGGGGTACTGTATTACACTGACAATGATATACCAGACATTCAGTGAGTTGAAACATTTCCCCATTTTACACCATTAGTTTCTTAATGATTTGCAACTACTTGCCTGCAAAATAATAAACCAGGAAAACTGGCCCTAGTTACGAAATCTTTCACTTTATTTCTAAGTTTGAACCGACGTTGGAACTTTTATAAACAGGAACTACAGTGCATATCTGTACAGAGAGAGAGATGCCAGCTTCAAAACTCAGAGCTATTGTATGAAGAAAATCACTTTAAGTAAAACGTTTTAAAGCTCTTTGTCCTTAAAATGCATTGTTTACCTGCAAGTACCAAACACTATGATAGAGCTGGCACCACATGGAGCCTAGCACAAAGCCCTTCACATAGAAAACACCCAATAAATGCCAGCCATCATCTGTTTGAATCAATTCTCTCTTTCTTGCCAGAACTTTTGCAAAACCATAGCTCGCTCATAGCAAAATGTGAAGAGTTTTCAGTACATCTTCATCACCACCGCATATCACAAGCACATCCACAATGACACCTTTCAGCTGCCTACCTGCTACCCGGAGTGCTCTAGTGCCATCTCTGGTATTTCCCTCATAAACAGTGCCTCCTGCTCTGCACAGTGATTCCTTTCTCCATCAAACTTTACCTCTTTGGTTATCCATTCCTATGGGACCTGCCATCACCTGCCCTGAGGAAGCAACCTGACAAATTAACACCCCCCCTTTTTTTTTTTTTTTACAATTAAATACTTTTTAAACTGAGAACTTATAGAAACACAAAGAAATTTTTGTTCTGATAGTGGAATTTTGGTATAATGGGAAAGATTGGGGCAGATTGAAAACAGCAAGATAATCAAATGGTTTTTCTACTGTTATTCTCCCATGCAACATCAATTTTGACTGTCACCCAGGAATGAAAATGTCTTAGTGAAAGCCCTAAACAGTGGACAGGTTTCCAGCAGTTTTAGAGAAAAAAAAATCCGAGATTGGACACATTGAAGAGGGTAAGAGGAACAGTTTCACTTGCTCATGTCACTTCTCCTCCAAGGTGGATGAAAAAGAATATACAATGGGATATTATTTAGCCATAAAGAGAAGGGAAGCCTAACTATGAACCATTATGCTAAGTGAAATAAGCCAGAAAAATACAACTACTATATGGTCTTACTTATATGTGGAATAGAAAAATAAAAAAATTGAGTCAAACTCATCGAAACAGAGTAGAATGGTGATTGCTAGTGGCTGGGGGTTGGGGAAAATGGCAGATGTTTGTCATAGGGCACAAACTTTCACCTATAAGATGAATAATAAGTTCTGGGTATCAATGTACATCATGGTTACTATCCTATATAATAAAAGCCTAATATACTAAGTGTCCGGTCATCCATTCAACCAATCAAAGCATAATATGCTAATGATATGCCAAAGCTGCTTAACCGCTCGCTATGACATGCACTGAACACCAGAGGGCAGACAGTTGACCCGTCGAATAGTTGCTATGATGTGCACTGACCACCAGGGGGCAGATGCTCCAACCAGTAGGTTAGCTTGCTGCTGGAGTCCAGCTGATTGGGACTGAGCAAGACAGGCTGGACACGCCCCTGAAGCCCTCCTGCGGACCTTCCCCTGCTGGCCAACCTCCCATGTCCCTCCCTGACCTTGATTGTGTACCGGTGGAGTCCCTCAGTCTGGCCTGTGCCCTCTCGCAATCAAGGACCCCTTGGGGGATGCCAGAGAGCCAGTTTCGGCCAGATCCCACTCAACACAGGAGCTTCCCCCTTGTGGTCAGTGCACTCCCACAGGGGGAGCCCCGCTCAGCCATAGCTGGAGAGCACAGAGGCAGTGGCCGGAGCCTCTCCGCCTCCATGGCAGCGCTAAGGGTGTCGATCTGATGGCTTAGGCCCACTCCCCGCATCAGCCAGACATCCCCTGAGGGCTCCCCGATTGCGAGAGGGTGCAGGCCAGGCTAAGGAACCCCACACTCCCCAGTGCACAAATTTCATGCACTGGGCTTCTAGTAGTTAATAATACTGTATTATATAGTTGAAATTGGCTGAGAGATCTTAAGCATTCTTACCACGCTAACAAAAAGATGTAGAGTGATGGATGTGAGGTGATGGTTGTGTTAATTCACTTGATTGTGGTACTAATTTCACAATGTATACACATCAGATTATCACATTGTATACTTTAAATATATAAAATTGTATCTTTCAATTAAACCTCAATAAAACTCAGGAAAAATGGGATTGGTGAATGAGATATTGCAGAAACATTTACCATCTGTGCATAATGCTTAACCTTTTACCTTGAACGCAATTTTTAGTGTAAATGAGTTTTCAATGTGCGTTAACAATAAGGCATTTAAGTTTTCTGAACTTATGTGGTAAATTGTATAACTTGTCTAGGCACTTCTGCCTCCTCTATGTTTTAGAAGTCTAGAAGACCATGTCATAGCATATAGCTTATGTTATTAAGAGGAAGGGATCTAACCAGTGGTTCTCAACCTTCCTAATGCTGTGACCCTTTAATACAGTTCCTTATGTTGTGGTGACCCCCAACCATAAAATTATTTTCATTGCTACTTCATAACTGTAATTTTGCTACTGTTATGAGTCGTAATGTAAATATCTGATATGCAAGATGTATTTTCATTGTTTGCGACCCACAGGTTGAGAACCGCTGATACTTTGTCAAATAAAAATCTTTTATTCGTAAGTCTGTACCAACACTTTCTCTGTAACACAATGATAAGTTCAGCTTGATATAGAGGAAGAAATACTGACCTAGGACTCAAGTTGCTCCCTCTTGCGAGTTCATCCTCTATAATATGAAGGATTTGAATTAAGAATCTCTAAATCTTCTTCTCACTCTAATATTCTACTAAATGTCTAAAGGTTATACTACCAAAATTTCAATGAACGAATGTTCACATATAAGGTTACATTTTCACAAAAAAATAGAAATGGGAAGTGTTTGGGTTTTAAGTTCCTCTACCCAAATATATTATTTATTTAAATAGGAGAACCTAGAAAACAGAAATATGTTTAAAATCCAAAGCAATATATATCTAATATATAATATTAAATACACATCACAAATGTGTGTGTGTGTGTGTGTGTGTGTGTGTGTACACTCTCAAGAAACTGAGCTCCTCAAATTTGACCACCTGGTAGTTTTTGTCCATCTGTGAAGCCAGCTTCCTAAAAGTCAAGCACCACAAAATATACAATGTGCAAATTGGGAGTAATTTTTTCTATAGAAAACACTGCACAATTACTTCTTATTTAAATGTTATGCATGTGCCTTTGGAGGATAAAATATTTGGAATAGCTTTTCAATTTTGATATTAAAAATCCTTACATCATTAGGAAACAAAGAGACATGAAAATCCATACACATGGACTATAGGAATAAAGTTCAGACAGGAAGGAAACAGCTTATTTTATGATTTTTGTCTAATTTATATTTTAATGTTTGTATTACACATAGAGGCTCATTAGATATACATATCATACATTATTAAGCAGAGCTGGTAGCAGTTCATAATTTTTTCTATGAGGAAAAATGGGATTTGAGCAAGGAAAAGAATAAATGAACACCAAAAAAAATGACATTTCTATAAAAGATTTTTAATCAATAGCAAATATTTTTTCAAGCTCTTTTCAAAGTATTTTTTGGGAAGTGGGAAGGAAAATAAAAAAGCTATAGCCACCTGAGACCAAACTATCCAAGTGCATTATTATCTAAACTGTTAAACAAATATGTTGGCTGATAGACAGAAAGACTGTTTAAAATCTCTTCCTTTGATCTAGCTATTCCTTAAAATGGACTGATACACTCAAAAAGTATATTTTTTTTAAATGACGGTGGGCTGGAAATAGTGGGGGGAGCACTTTGTGAAATGTATGATTGTATGACCACGATGCTGTACACCTGAAACTAATACAAAGTAATATTGAATGTAAACTGTAATTGGAATGTAAAATTTTTTAAAAGTAAAAAAAATAGACAATAGGCAGACATTATTTTCTTGTTCCATGCTATACCTTTCTTTTGGTGTCAAATACATAAGTCAACAGGAGGCCTTTTAATGAGCCAAGGGATTGAATAGTACTGCTGCTGGTGGAAAACCCACATTTCCCCCCTATTTCCACTATAAAGAACACTTTCTGTGGGTGTGTGGACAGATGAATCACATCTGATGAATACAGCCACTTACGCTCCTGGACAGGGCTGGACATACACTAATTCAGTCTTAATCTTTGGGTGCTTTTTCCCTAAACTCTGTAAAAAGCTCCACCACCAAAGTTTTACAACAGTATGTGTCATAACTTGATGGATATTTATGTTTTAGTCCCCTTGATGAGGTAGAGTGACATTGGCTAATATCAAGTTCTGGGGAAAACCCCAATCAAAGTTATATTTACAGTTCATCTCACATGGCGGAAGGCTTCTGTGTATGACCAATCTAATCTGTTTCATGTTGACACTACTCAGTGTAAGGTTTGAAGAAAGAGTTTTTTGAACTCTTATAATTTCAGAAATACACCCTAATTAGAGTCTGTAGCCCCCATCTATAATAATTAATTAGCCAGTCAACATTGGCAGGTGCTTTGAGTTATATGTTAAATGATGAGAATTAATTTTTATTCAGAATCTGCCATAGACTTTGTCCAAATTCCTCCAGACAGCTAGCTGTGGTTACAGTGGAATTAGTGACCCTATGAGAAAGTGTTGCTAGCCTTCTGTTATGGCAGATTTCTAAAAATTAATCACCAGAAAACATAATCAGACTACAATAAAATTGTTGACTTAGATTTCACAAATGATCAGATCTTACATTTGGAATTCCTTAATACTGAGCGAACACATGTGCAAACGGCAGGACAATGTTATTCACCCACTGTATCTGTGCTTCCACCTATGCGCCTAAGGTAGCAGTTGCAGCAGAACAGTTTATTCATTTATTAGGAAATCTGTATTAATTCAATTCCATAACTCTTGATACAGATTAGCCATATCAACACTTTAGAACCATTTCTACACAAAAATATTGCCAAAAGTTAATTAATTACATTCTTTCATTAAGCATAGGTATTTTTAAATACAGCATCTACTATGTACCAAGAATAACATTAGGTATTAGACCTATGGGATGAACAAGTGAAACAAAAGGTGCCTGCCTACGTTTTAGTTGCACACAATGTAGTTGAGCTAATAGCAAACAACAGAGCGATCACAACTGTTGGAAAATAATAAAGTTAAGTTAGAGTACATAAAGTGTGACTGGTAATGAGGAAAATGACCACTATTGGAGTATAAAACATGCCTTTCAATGAATAAGGGTCTAAACCGAGATCTGAATAATGTTACATTTGATGGGGAATATCCATTTATTTGAAGGAATTGACTGGATGCTTCAGTCAATGTAACAATCAAACCTGTAGCCCCACACAGACATAGTCACAGGACTTAATCAGTCTCTTTGGAGAAGCATTCAAGAGAGGCAGCATAGTTTAATGAGAAGAGAAATGGTGTGTGAGATTCAGTTCAAATGTTAGATGCTTTATGTATGTAGTATCTCTAAACGTTAAAACTAGCTCGCAAGAGCTATATGTCTATTGCTCTTTTACCATGAGTAGGAGTGAGGCACATATCACTCTGACCCTCTGTCTCTTCCAGAAACTTGGGGTAATATTTATATTGCTAGAAATTCCTAGATGTAATGTTTTTAGTCTCCCAGAAGAGGAAATTTTTGTTTTCCTCTTGAGATAACTCTAATATTCAGGATTTCTTAAACATTATAACCCCCAAACATGCATGCTTTAAATTCATGTGTATATCACTTGGTTCTTTAGCTAGCATTTCCTAAAATTTCACTAGTAGTAATAATAGAAGTAAAAACTTAAGCAGCAATTTAAATTTAGAGACAGATTAACATGGTTGGGTTTTAGTTCAAAGGCTAGTGAATAAATATAAATGATCTTTCAAAATCTTTTCTAACACAATCCTATCTAATAAAGAGGGAATATGCTAATTGACTGTCACACCCTCAAAGATGGCAGCACCCACAGCCAATAAGAAGGGAATATTCTAATTGACTGCCCCACCCTCAAAAATGGCGGCACCCATAGCCACAAGATGGCCAGCAGGGGAGGGCAGTTGGGGGCGACCAGGCCTGCAGGGGAGGGCAGTTGGGGGGACCAGTCTGGCAGGGGAGGGCAGTTGGGGGCAACTGGGTCAGCGGTGGCGGGGGGGGGCAGTTGGGGTGACTGGGCCAGCAGGGGAGCAGTTAGGCATCGATCAGCCTGGCAGGGGAGTGGTTAAGGAGTGATCAGGCTGGCAGGCAGAAGCGGTTAGGGGCAATCAGGCAGGCAGGCAGGCGAGTGGTTGGGAGACAGCAGTCCCAGACTGTGAGAGGGAATGTCTGACTCCTGGTTTAGGCCCGATCCCTGCTGGACATCCCCCGAGGGGTCCCAGATTGGAGAGGGTGCAGGCTGGACTGAGGGACCGCCCCCCCCCCCGCAGTGCACGAATTTTGTGCACTGGGCCTCTAGTGATATTATAATGTTTAATTAACCTTTGGAAATTTCCAATATAAATATCACCATCATCAAGGAACATATTTCAAATAGTTATTTGCTGATATAGTAATATTGACATGTGTCAAGCAAGGACAGTAACAAAATAGCTACAATCTGTTTTGCACAAAACATAACTATGTCAAATGCTAAAACATGGAAGAAAAACAAATGGTCCCTTTGGAAATTCTAGTTTGAATGTGTCCTTTGAAAAATTATTTTGCATCAATATTATACACTGCCTGGTAGACTAATGGCCCAAATGATGATTGAGTAGCTATCTACCAACAGATGGGGAAATAACCTGTTATTGAGGACAATTATAATTTGACATAAGTTGGTTCACTGGTTGATAGCACCTATCAGAAAATGTACTTGAATTTATATTAACTGGTTTTTAAAATCTGTTGCAGAGTTTTCATGGTGGAATATTGAGTTTGAAAAATGACAGTAATTTCCTTGCTGTTGCAACTGAATAATCATTTGCTTTTTAATATCTAAAAAAATAATCAATACTTATTCTGTGAGCATAAACACATTGGAGAAGTAAGATTAAGTCTACATCCATATCAGAAGATAAATTTCTTTTGGTTTTATATTATAATACAGTAATAATTGACTCTCTACACGTAAAATTTAATATATTGCCATTTACTTTGCATCTTGATAAATGCAAACCTGTTATTGCAATCACATAAGAAGTGTTGAAAGGTGAAATCAGTGGTAAGCAGGCTGTAAGGAGATTAAATTTCTATTGCATTTTGGATAGGCTTCTTGCTTGTTTGATTATATTCAATAGCTATCTGAAATACATACATTATAAAGGGAGTTACTGGTGTGGTCCTAAAAATTCCAACTGATGTATTTGAAGCAAAGTTTTGAGAGGTAAAGCAGAAGTTGAGACATCTCAATGGGATGTTAGTATGTGAAGGGAGAAGGGGCCTAAAGTAGCTGAAATAATCACTGGCTGAGCTTAAGGAAGGCTGACTTTTAGTCCATATTACAGTTACCACACGCTTGACTTGGCTTTATTCATTGGTTACTTGAGAAACTTTGATTAGGTGATATGTAATATAACGTCAGTAATTATATTCTATATTTCTATTGCTAGAATTTGTTTTGTGTATGTGATAGTCTGTATTTTCAAATGGTGAGGAATAGAAAAATCACATATGTAATATTTTAAGGCTCTTTGAGCTGACTGAGCTACTGCATTAGGGGGAAAATGTTTCCTAGGAAAATTAACAATATATAGAGATCTTAACAGAAACCAGAATTTATAAGATAAAACTACAGATCCCAAAAGAGAAAAGCACATATAATTTTTTTATGTGAAGTATACTTTCTGGGGATAAGGACAGATAGAGATATAGTATTTTTTGAATTATGTTTCTTTTTTTTTTCTCCCAATATGATGGAAACCATTTCAAATTTGGAAACAAGAATCTTGATCTTATTTCTAGTTACACTAGAACTCAGGCAAGTAACTGGCTCTTTTTTTCTTTTTGTAGTATAAAAGGAGAACCTCAAACTCCACAAGTTGTATAAATGTTGTATAATCCAACATGCAAGATATCAAACTCAAGAACTTATTCTATATCAGACCTTAACCTCTGTTTCAATCATCTCTGAATAAGTATAAAATATTGGTTATTACAACAACTCATGCACCATGTTGGCATTAGCACCATTTTTGGACTATGTGCAGATTGACTTGTGAGCAGAATGGGAATACTTGTCGGATTCAGAGTAAAATGCACATAAATTAGATTAATAGCTTCCCCATTATCAGTGTATGTAAAGACATACAAAAAGGCACTATTGAAATGATTATAAGGCTACAATACATCTTAATGCATTTAAACATTTCAAATGCATGACTTTTTTAAGAAAAAACTTTTTTTAAATGTATACAGAGAATTCTGGGAAAGTCTGTGCAGTGCTAGCACAGTTTTGAATCACATCACAAATATAGGGGGAAAAAAGCAGATTACGGAAGAAATACCTGGTGACAGCAGCGGTGCAGGACTAGGAGGCAGGGCTGCGGCGCCTAGGGACCGATAGGCGCACAGGCGGTGGCCAGGAGCCATGGAGTGTGGCCCTGGGACTGGGGTGCGCTGTCCACGGCGGGCTTCCCTGTGCAGGACATGGAGACCTGAGGCTGCAAGGCTCCCCAGGGCTCGGCTTGGACCGGGACCGAGAAGGGACTGGGCTGTCGCCTGCTAACAGGGCTCTTGTCTGGGGCATTGGCTGAGGGTTGTCCTCCCCCCGCCCGCATCTCCGAGCACCTCTGCCCCTCCGCTACCGAACAAGGCCCGCCCTGGGGCCGGGCGCACACCATGAACGCCCGTCAGTGACTGAGCTCCGGGCAACCACACTGCCTGCATGTATGTGCGCTGCGTGTGCCAGGAGCCAGGTACACAGTCCTTTCTCACATGGCAACGCAGTGGACCTGAGCCAGAAGAGCAACTTCTACACTGGCCTGGGCGCACACGCATCAACGGTAGGGTCTCCCCCTATGACCACTCGGGCTATGGCGTTAGCTCGGCTGGACCTTCTGAAAAGTACCTCTTTGAAGACATCCATGCCGCCTGGCGCACCCTGTACGGCATCAGCCCAGACAGCATCGTCCTGTACGGGCAGAGCGTGATCACAGCGCCCACCCTGGACCCGGCATCCTGCTTCTAGGGCGCCGCGGTGGCGCCGCGGTCCCCACTCACCTCGGGCATGCGCGTTGCCTTCCCAGACACCAGAAAGACCTATTGCTTGGATGCTTTCCCCAACATCCACAAGGTGTCCAAGATCACATCACTGCGGCTTATCCAGGGCATGAAGGACTAGGTGATCGACCCCTAGCATGGGCTGGCACTCTATGAGCGCTGCCCCAAGGCCATGGAACCGCGGTGGGTGGATGGCGCCAGGCACCAGGAAGTCACAGTTGGACTCCCAGTGAGGGTACATGTGCCGGTTGCGGGCTCAATCCCCAGTAGGGGGCAAGCAGGAGGCAGCTGATCATTGTTTTTCTCTCATCAATGTTTCTATCTCTCTCCACCTTTCCCTTCTTTTCTCTCTAAAACAATTTAAAAAAATATATACAACAATAACAAAACAAAAAACCCCACAAACTATAAAAGAAAAGAGCAACAATTTAGACATTTTCAAAATTAGAAAATGTAAGAAACGGTTAGACAAACATTTTGAAGTAGGAGAAATATTTGCAAAGTTTACTATATCTGACAAAGGAAAAGTATCTGGAATATATGAAGAACTCCAACCCAGTTATAAGCAAACAACCTAATTAAAAATAGGCTAACAATTTTAACAGGCACTTAATCAGAGAAAATATACAAGTGGCAAATAAGCTCATAAAAAGATATTTAATGTCATTTGTCATTTAGGAGACACAAATTAAAACCACAAAGAGGGAACATTATGCCAAAATATGAGTAGCTTATATTTAAAAGCTTGACTATAGCATGGGTTAGTGAAGATATAGAGCAACTAGAACACTTTTACAGTGCTGGTGGGAATGTAAAATGTCACACTTTGCATAATAATTTGGTAGTTCCTTAAATATTTTAATATACACTTACTATAAATCTTAGCCATTTTCTCCTAGCTATTTACTCAAGAATGACTTAATACTAGACAAAGAAGAAATTTTGCTTTGATGTGAATAACAGGAAAATCAAGTGTAAATAAGCAACAATCAACTAAAAATAGTTTATATTTTCAAATTAATAACAGAAGTAAAATTGAGATATTACACAACACTAGCACAATTAGAGAGGAATAAATGTTGCTATACTCTTCTAAGTTTATTCTAAATGAAATAGAATAAGGATTTAATATATACTGAAGTGAGTTGATGATGAATATTGTAATCATTAAAGCAACCATAAAATAGTTATCACTGAAAATCAGTGGAATAATTAAAATTGAATTTAAGGAGACAAATAAATGAAGATATGTGATATTTTCATGGATAGGAAAATTAACATTTTTAAGATATTCTTCCTACATATAGCTGAAGATTCACTATATCTGCCCCCCAATTTCTGCAGGATTCTTTATGAATGTCAAATAAGAATATGAAAAAATGTTCAGCATCGCCGAAACCGGTTTGGCTCAGTGGATAGAGCGTCGGCCTGCGGACTGAAAGGTCCCAGGTTCGATTCCGGTCAAGGGCATATACCTGGGTTGCGGGCACATCCCCAGTAGGAGATGTGCAGGAGGCAGCTGATCGATGTTTCTCTCTCATCGATGTTTCTAACTCTCTATCTCTCTCCCTTCCTCTCTGTAAAAAAATCAATAAAATATATTTAAAAAAAAAAAAAAAATGTTCAGCATTACCTATTACAACAGCTAAAGTAAAGCCAAATCAAACAAAAAATAATATAATACCAAATGATGGTAAGGATAAAAAAACACCTTTGAATAAAAATTGGCTGTTTCTAAAAAAGTTAAATAAGCAACTACCTTGAACTTAGTAATTCTACTCCAAGAGAAATAAAAACATATATACAAAAAAGAATGTTTACAATGATGTTCAAAGCAGCCTTATTCTTAGACAAAAATTAGAAACAACCCAACTGTATAGCAACAGAAGAATACATAGCCAAATAGTGATTACTGTCCCAGAATTAAAAGAAATAAACTACTGATACACACAACATGGATTAATCTCCAAAATATGTTGAGCACAAAAGGCCAGACACAGCCCTAGCCTGTTTGGTTCAGTGGATTGAGCATCAGGCTGCAGACTGATGGGTCCTGGGTTCAAGTCCGGTTAAGAGCACATGCCCGAGTTGCAGACTGGATCCCCAGTAGGGGGCATGCAGAAGGCAGCTGATCAATGATTCTCTCTCATCGTTGATGTTTCTATCTCTCTCTCTACCTCTCCCTTCCTCTCCGAGATAAATAAAAATACATTAAAAAAAAAGCCAGACACAATGGAGCACACAACCATACCTATATAAAAGGTATGGTTACATTTATATAAAACTGAAGGCAAACAAAACTTAATCTATGGTAGAAAAATTTCTGAACAGTGGTTGACCATGGGTCAGACCTTTTAGTTTATAAAGACACAAGGGATCACATGATCTCATTCATATGTGGAATCTAAAGAACAAAATGAACTGATGAACAAAATAGATCCAGAGACATAGAAGCATGGAACAGACTGTGGAACTTCAGAGGGAAGGCAAGGGTAGGTAGGTGGGTGGAAAGTGATTAACCAAAGAATTTATATGCATACATGCATAACCCATGGACACAGACAATTGTGTGGAGAAGGCCTGGGGCAGGGGTAGGTACAGACTAGAACAGTGGTCCTCAACCTTCCTAATGCCGCGACCCTTTAATACAGTTCCTCATGTTGTGGTGACCCCCAATTTCATTGTTACAAATTGAACATAATTAAAGCATAGTGATTAATCACAAAAACAATATGTAATTATATATGTGTTTTCTGATGGTCTTAGGCGACCCCTGTGAAAGGGTCATTCAACCCCCAAAGGGGTTGCGACCCACAGGCTGAGAACTGCTGGGCTAGAAGGAGTCAAGGGAAAAAAAAGGGAACATCTGTAATACTTTCAATAAAAATAAAATTTTTAAAAAACACAAGGGAATTTTCAAGGTAATGGAAATGTTCATTGTTGTGTAATGTGTGTGTGTGTGTTCTCCCATGTCCCGCATGGTTCAGGGTTCAGGATCTGGAAGAGGGGGTGCACACAAATGAGAAACGAGACAAGAAATAATTTGGAAATTGGGGGGCCAGGCGAGAGCCCATCCCAAGAGGATGAACTCCATTTGTGCTCAGGCCTCCCCATCATTTTATTCAGTTTGGGATCCACCCATAGCCCTTAGGCAAGCAAGTTCCAGTAACAGGCAGACTATCTTATCAGTAAGGATTTACATGACTATCTGGTGGGGAAGTTGCTTCAGTTACCATTGTCTCAACTAAACAGTGGGTGCATAGCTCTGACCTTTGCCAGGGCTTAAGGGTCACCAGCCTTCCGGGTTCCTTGTCCACACCTCTCAGCTAGTGAAGACAATGGGCGGCTTCCCACACATTATCTTAATTTTTGGTTGATAGTTATATGAGTTAATATTATTAAAACTTAATGCACTGTGTAATTAGGATCTATGCATAAATCATAATAATAAAAAGTAATAGGAAAAATGTTGAAAAAAGGCAAGACATGAACACTTTATCTAGTGTGTTCACAAATATGTTAGAAACAAGAAAACGTACATAAAATAACTGAAAGGAAACATGTAAAAATATCAACAAGGGATTGAACCATGGGTGTCTTTCTTTTTCTTTTCTCCCTTCCTGTGAATTCAAATTACTTTAAAAAAATTTTTAAAAATTTTTCTTTATTAAGGTATTACATATGTGTCCTTATCCCCCCTTCCCCCACCCCCCACTCATGACCTCACCCTTCCTGGTGTCTGTGTCCATTGGTTATGCTTATATGCATGCATACAAATCCTTTGGTTGATCTCTCCCCCTTCCCCCCACCACAAATTACTTTTGATGAAAATATATTACTATGAACATTAAAATTTTTTTTCAAAAGAAAAATACAGAAATTAAATAGGTTTTAGGATAGAGTTTTTGCCGGGAGCCAGTCCATCCTTGCTGTTTCAAGGGACCTGGCATATATGGCATACTGTTCTTAATATGTTTGCTCACCTTCTTGGCACTATGTGTTTTAACCAAGGTCACCTCTCTGAGAAAGGTTGTTTCCCCAGGTAGGGATTTTCCCCTGAAGTTAGGGAGGGAATAAAACCCCTTAACTAAGTGCCAGGCGGGTAGTTAATCACTTTAACTACGAACAACATGCTTAAGCTACATAATCTTTACTCCCTGGAATGGAGATAAGAAATGCCCTAACCTTTGGAATAGAGATTGATAGGATTGGAATCAACTGGTATAAATACAGATGTAACAAGACAACAGGACACAGAACCTAGGCACAGAACCTACACAGAACCTAGAGACAGAAGAACTTCGCTGGAGAGAACATGGCAAAAGATCCTGGACAGAAACTGGCCACAGAACCTAGAGACAGAACCTAGAGACAGAGCCTGGCTGAAGAATCTAGAGACAGAACCTGGCTACAGAACCTGGATAGAACATGGCAAGAGAACCTGACTAGAACCTGCTGACTGAACCTGGCTGGAGAACCTGGACAGAACCTGGCTGGAGAACCTAGTGAGGGAACATGGCTATAGAACCTGGCTGGAGAACCTGGAGAACCTGGCTGGAGAACCTAGCAAGAGAACATGGAAACAGAACCTGGCTGGAGATCCTAACCAGAACTTGGCTGGAGATCCAGACCAGAAGAGGAAGGAAAGGCATTCCTTCTTCACCGACTCCGTCCACACCTTTGGGGACCCCTGGACCTGCTGGGGCAGGACCCCAGCAAGTTTTCATACATCTTAATTTATAAGTCAAAAAGCAAACATCTAAGAAATACCTAACAACCATTTGTCAGATGATTTTTTTCTTAACTGGTATATGGAATGACCAGGACTTAATAACACTATAAGAAGAAACAAACTTTATTTCATGTTTTTATTGGAATTTAAAACATTCTCTGGGAATATTTCATTTTTTCACTCCTGGATGGAAACTCACACATTAGAGAGTTTTTGTTGTTGTTTCTCTTAGATCATATGCAAATATTCCCTTTGTTTGTTTGTTTTTTGTTTTGTTTTTTTAAAAAATATTTTATTGATTTTTTACAGACAGGAAAGGAGGGGGATAGAGAGTTAGAAACATCGATGAGAGAGAAACATCGATCAGCTGCCTCCTGCATACTCCCCACTGTGGATGTGCCCATAACCGAGGTACATGCCCTTGACTAGAATCGAACCTGGGACCCTTGAGTCCACAGGCTGATGCTCTATCCACTGAGCCAAACCAGCTAGTGCCCCTTTGCTTTTAAACACTATGGGTCTAATTCAATACAGCAGCCACATTATTTCAATTCAGTCCAGTGTAATAGTTAAATTCTAATTTAATTTAGCGTTTTGCTTTTCTCCCAGGTGAAGCCTGACCAACACAAGAAGCCTGGTGTTGGGGAGAATGGGCACAGAACATTTCTCTATTTTCTAATCCACCAGCTCCTTGCTCACTATCCAAGATTTCCGTTCCCTACAAATGTTTGCTGAGGAAGAAATATAAGGTCCAGAAAAACGGTAAACATAAGGTCCAAAAAAAGCGTCCGTCCTCTGAATATGGGGCTCTTTTTGAGGGTTCCATACTGGGGACCTCCTAATAGACATATTTTAATTAGAAAAATGCCTCTTCTGATTCAATGTTGTGGTCTCCACTGATTGATTGGCAGCTGGTCCTGAGGTTAGCCATGGGGTCACTTGTCTGGTTTTACTGCTTTTCTGGACCTGGAGCTGAAATACAACTGAGGCCCAGCTGCGGTGGCTCAGTGGTTGAGCATAGAGCCCAGGGGTCCTCAAACTTTTTAAACAGGGGGCCAGTTCACTGTCCCTCAGACCATAGGAGGGCCGGACTATAGTTTTAAAAAAAAACTATGAACAAATTCCTATGCACACTGCACATATCTTATTTTGAAGTAAAAAAACAAAACGGGAATAAATACAATATTTGTATTTGCATGTGGCCCGCGGGCCGTAGTTTGAGGACCCCTGGATAGACCTATGAATGGGGTGGGAGGGTGGGGGTGTTGCTGTTTGATTCCAGATCGGTTGTGGGCTTGATCCCGGATCACGCAGGGGGCAACGGATCGGTGGTTCTCTCTCACCATTGATGTTTTGAGCCGGAGGCAAATGTGTGTATGCTAAGCTTTTTTGAGGGCTCATATGCCGTCCAAGAGATATGTCGAAGGGCTTTGAGAATAGAGAAAACCATCTATCCTGGCCTGCAGCATGTCGGGGGTGTCCAGACTGAATACAGTAACAAAGACCAACTGGACCCATCATCAGGATGCTTTTGAACTGTTAACTCTGTGAGGACAGACAAGATAACTTGTCTTAGTTATTGTTATGCCTTTGTCACCTAATACATAACTGGTGCTTAACTCATTAATTTGTTTAACCAAACTGAACTGCTGGGTCAGAGATTCTGAGGAGACTCATTAAATGCTAATTCCCTCTGTTGGAAGGAACTATGACTTTCAGGCCATGTGATGAGTGCTTTTTCAGTTCCTTAGCTTGTCTGAGCTTTCTAACCATCAATGATTTTCAAACATTGATTATCTTAAGGAAACTTGTGAAATTTCCTTCTATTAAGACTCTGGGCCACAGATTCTAGCTTTCAGTGTTCCCTCTAGCCTGATGACCTTTTGACCCTTGCTCCAAAGTTCTCTGCTTAACAGAAAAAGTGTTTTCATGTGATCAGTGCCTCTTACACTTAGTTACTAACACCTGCAAATTTTACCTCAAAATTCACCTTTTAATTTCTTTCTTTTTTTAAATTGATGTTACCCAGCTATCATCTCTTGCTGTGACTTCTGCATTATTCTAATCCCATTAACACAGCGATTCCAAAGTAATCTTGAGATTTTAGTTTTCAAAAGCCTTTGATGGCTCTCCACTGTCAATGGGTTAAATGCACTGCCCCTTAGCATAGTTTCCCAGGCCTCTATACCCTGAAAAGTGAGTTTGGTTGGATAAATTATGGTGTATTATTTGTAAACAGAACCATCACAATCCATGATCAGTTAGTTATTTTTATAAATTGAAGTTCATTTATAAAAACACTGTCGTGTATACCTTATTTTGTTACCCCCTCCAAATACAGAGTTACAAAGCAGTTATAAAACTACTATTCCTATGCTGAAAACAATGTTACTTTGGGGGAAAAAAATCATTGCTTTCTTGCAGGAAGTGGAAGCTATGAAAATAACAGCTTTTTCTGCTGATGGAAGGCCCTTGATTCTATGATGGTGATTTGGAAATATTTATTTTAACAGACTTGGGATTATAACCATTTTCATACATCAGCATAGGTTCAGGAATCAGCCTCTTAAATTCTATTGTCAATTCTATTGTCAGTTGATCCCTGACTTTAGACACTCCAGGGTCTGCTGAAACTTTACTGAAAAATGTAAAGATATTGCCTCACAAGAAAGAAAGAAGAAAGAAAGAAAGAAAGAAAGAAAGAAAGAAAGAAAGAAAGAAAGAAAGAAAGAAAGAAAAAGAAAGAAAGAAGAAGGGAGGGAGGGAGGGAGAGAGGGAGGGAGGGAGGGAGGGAGGGAGGAAGGAAGGAAGGAAGGAAGGAAGGAAGGAAGGAAGGAAGGAAGGAAATCCTCTTCTTTAACTGATTTCTTAAAATCTTTCCTTCAGTATCTGATAAGCTTTGGATTTCCCAGGAGTATTGGAATCAGATCGTTCCAACATGGTCCCTTCTAAGACTTACCAGGCTAGTTTTCTTTAAAGATGTGCACATTGCTTCTCGTCCGTGTGCACAGGCAGTGCCGCAGAAGCATTTGCCGCAGCAGCCAGGCGGCTTCTGGCAAGTGTGATGTGCTGGTGGTTGGCCAGGTCGAGCATTCGGCTGACCCCAAGCAGCTGGCCGCCTTGTGGGCGTGCTGGTGGCAAAGCAGGTGGGAGCTGAAGCTGAAGTCCTCACCAAATGGAGGGCAGAGGTAGAGGTTCTAGACCAGCGGTTCTCAACCTGTGGGTCACGACCCCTTTGGGGGTCAAACGACCCTTTCACAGGGGTCGCCTAAGACCATCGGAAAACACATATATAATTACATATTGTTTCTGTGATTAATCACTATGCTTTAATTATGTTCAATTTGTAACAATGAAAATACATCCTGCATATCAGATATTTACATTATGATTCATAACAGTAGCAAAATTACAGTTACGAAGTAGCAACGAAAATAATTTTATGGTTGGGGGTAGCCACAACATGAGGAACTGTGTTAAAGAGTCTTGGCATTAGGAAGGTTGAGAACCACTGGCCTAGAGACTAATTGTCATTTTTTATCTCTTAATGGGCCTCAGAAACTCCACAGGGTGGCAAAGGGTTTTTCAATAGGGTGGGTCAACTGTTTCCCCCAGGCAAAAACCTCCTGTATAGCAAAAGTCTGCCTGATAAAGATGTCCTCCTGCAGCGTGAGGTAATGACTAAGCACAGGAAACCAGGGTGTCTGCATTCTGAGCTTTAACCCCATAGCCCCCAAACCTGGCTTCTGCTCATACAGCTCCAGTCCACTCTTCCCTCCCTCTGCTGGAGCCCATGGTGAGTGGCTTCACACAAAATTTGTGTGTGTTGGCCCTTTGAGAGGGTGCCTGCATTTCCAGTTGTCTCTGGTTGGCAGATATCAACCCTCTGTTTTTCACAGCCAGATGTTATGTGGGCACCTTTCTCAGTAATGACTCTCTGGACTGGGGAGCCCAGCTTGGGGTTTAGTCCCCAGAATTGTCAATGGGAACCCACACAGCTGACATACCCCTCTGGATCTGGTAGCCTGGCCAGCCCTTTCTTGCCTCTGCGCTTCCTACCAGTCTCTCTTTGGCCTCTACTTTCTGTCTTTGGTTATCAGGTTTCTCTGCTTGAAAAATCTCAATTGATTTTTCAAGGTGGATTTTCTGTATTTTAGTTGTATTTCCAGTTTGGTCCCAGGAGAGTGAAAAGCCCTGGCCAGTTTTGCTCAGTGGATAGAGCGTTGGCCTGAGGACTGAAGGTTCCTGGGTTTGATTCTGATCAAGGGCACATGCCCAGGTTGTGGGCTCAATCCCCAGTGTGGGGCATACAGAAGGCAGTTGATCAATGATTCTCTTTCATCATTGATGTTTGTCTCTCTCTTTAACTCCTTTAAAATACATAAGAAAGTTTAAAGCAAGCTTTATGGTTATATCATCTATGGTGAAATAATGCATATAATAACTATAGCATAAAAGATGGGAAGGGGATAAAACAACCTTTATGGTTCCAAGGTTTATACATTTTATTTAAAGTCATGCAACATAAACTCTAAGTAGATTGTGAAATGTTAAGGATATATCTAACCATGTAATACAGTTTTTAAAATTCTTGGCCTTATTTTAAGGCCCTGGTTAGAGGCAGTTCAGTTCCCATTTCTGGGCAGTCAATTAAGTCCACATTCCTAACCACTTCCCTCCCTTATTAGGCTCTCACACACCTTACTACATTATGTTTGCTCTAATTGCCCCAAAGCCAGATATCAGACAACCTGGACAGCACCTATGCCCCAGAGCCCACTGAAATTACTCAAACTAGCCAATCCTAAGCCTGCTTGTCTTGCTTCTACCTTTCCATCCCAGGGAAACCACAATAAAGGTATTTGCCAATAGTTTCCCTCTCTCCCTCTGCCTCTAGTGCTTCCCTTGAGTTGTTCTGGGTAGTGTACTGTTTCCCCAGGGAACTGTAAGTATACTGAAATGTAAAACTCCTTCTGCTTTCTTTTTCTTGATCTTCATCTGGGCTTAACATACCAGATCCAAGGTAATAGGGTTAAAATCATTTTCTAGGTAAGTCACTGGAATAAAGGAAGCAAAGAAGTAAAGAAAACGTTTTAAAAAATGGAATAATAAATTTAGTCAAATAATACAAAAAAGGCAGGAAAAAAGAAACAGAAGGATAAAATACAGAAAGGATAAATTAAGTGCAAATATTAGAAAGATAAAAAATAGTAAACATGAAATATCAATAATTATATTAAACTTTAATAAACTACACATACAATAAAAAGGCAGATATTATAAAAATGCATTAAAATCAAGACTAAACTACATTCAGTGTATAAAAGTCACATCTTACATATAAAACCACAGATAAGATGAAAGTAAATAGATTTTAAATGTATACTATGAGAGCAGTAAGCATAAAAAGGCTGAAGCAACTACTTAATATAAATATATTCATGACAATGAGTATTAAAAAAATAAAATGGGACATTTCATAATGATTAAGGGGATGATCACTAGGACTTAACTATTATAAATATGCATGTGCCTATTAACAGTGCTATGGAGTAAATAAAGCAAAAATTGATAGAACTAGAAAGAGAAATAGATAATTCCACATTCATAATAGGAGATATTGTCAAGAGTAGGAACATGCAGCTGCTAATCTCAAGTGAGGTTTCCTACCACATGGAGGACATCAGAGATCATAATAATCCCAGTACCCAGTAGGAGCTCAAAGACCTCAGCTCACTGAATCTTCTATAAGTTCAGCTTTTCCAAAGAAAAAGATTCAATACTTTAAGCACTGGTTTGAACAACAGTTATTCACAGAAAGGAGAAGAATCACAGCAAGATCAGTGTCTATAGTATGTGCTGGACTGCCATGGCAAGCTTATACTTCCGAATACCCTACTAGGAGATAAGACTGCACACACCGCCCCTCTTCATGTTGCAGGCAAACACCTCAACCTCTTCCAATGAGAGTGGGGCTGGTCAGGTACCATATGACACACATGCTAAAGCAATATAAGGAAGTTCACCACATACCCAGGACAGAGGACAGGTTTTCCTAATAAGAAGGAAGAATCTGGGACCAAACAACAACCCAACAACCCATCACCCATTTTCCATACAGGGGATGTTTCTGGTCCAGGGCACTGAATGGACAATCCCAGAGAAGGGTGGCAGGTCAAGCAGTGGTTGCTTCAACACAAAGTATCTATTCTAATAAGAACAAAAAGCTGCCCCTTTTATGATGGAAGCAGTCTACTGTAATCAACCTGCAATCAGGTAGCTGGCTGATCCCGCATATAAATGGTGCAATATTGGGGATTCTGTGTTGCTCTCTATTGCTGGCAGATTGGGCACTCCTGTGGCCATAGCTACTGCAGGTCACAAAATAGCTGCTTCCCCAACAAATGCCAAACCAACTCTCTCAGCAATTTCTAGAACTAGATAAAATAAACAATACAAAGAAAATCTGGAAAACACTATCAACTAATGATAACCAACAACTGCAGGATATATATTCCTTTGTTGTGCACCCAATGTAATTATTCATCTAAATGAAGTACAAGAGCATAAAACCATTATGCTTTCTGACTAGAGTAAAATTAAATTAGAAATTAATATAAATGATATCTATATATATATATATATAGAAACTCCAAATATTTAGAAATTAAAAAACACAGTTCTAAATAAAATTGGGGCAACGAAGAAATAAAAATAATTAGAAAACATTTTAAGCTGAATGTAATAAATATATATGGAAACCTGTGAAATGCATCTAAAGAAGTCCTTAGTGGAAACCTTATAGCTTTAAATGAATATATTAGAAGTAAAAAAGATCCAAAACCAATAATGTAAGGATTTACATAAAGAATCTAGACAAAGAAGAACAAAATTAAACCAAAATAAATATAAGGAAAGAAGAATAATGATAAGGGCAGATATCAACTGAACAGAAAAAAAAATTAGAGAAAATTAATGACACTGAAAGATGATGCTCAGGAAAAAAATCATATTTGTTCAAGATAAAAAGACAAGACACACTAATTACTAGTATAAGAAATAAAAGAGGGGAATTAATTAAAGTACTAGAGACACAAAAATAAAATAATGCATTGCCATATGTTAATTAAAGGAATTGAATTCACAATTCAAACCATTCCCTAAAAGAAATTTCAGGTCCAGGTGTTTTCATTGGTGCATGTCATCAAACATTTAAAGAAAAATAATAGCAATCTTACACAAATACTTTCAGAATGTAAAAGAAAAATAAATACCAACCCACTTGAGCAGATAATTACTCCATTAATACCATGACCAACATGCAGACACCACAAAAAAACAAGAAAATTACAAATCAGTTTTCCAATAAATACAAACACAAAATTTTTCAGAAAATATGGCAAAACCAAATCTTGCAAACACAAGAGGTTTGGCCCTAGAACTTCAAACTTAATTTTCATTTAAAAAATCAGGCAATGCAAGTCACCATATTAATAAATAATAGACAAGAAAACAGATGATACTTTCAGTAGATGCAGGCAAAGCATTATACAAAATCCAACAGCCACTAATTGTAAAAATCTCTTAGGAAACTAGAAAAAGAAATGCACATCCTCAAATTGATAAACACAGAAAAATCACCTATAGCTATCATAATCAATGATAAAAAACTCCTGCTCTTACCTTAAGATGGGGAACAAGGTAGAGATGTCTCCTCTCAACACTGCTATTCAATATCACCTTAAGTGTTCCAGTAACTGAAATAATGTAATATCAGAAAAAGAAATAAAACACATTGATAAGGAGGAATAAAATTATCTCTATTCATAAAAGACAAATTTTTTACAGAGAAATTCCTGAGGAATATATAAGAAATGGTCATATGAACTGAAAATTCTTAAAGAAATTACAATAGAGCTACTAGAAGTAATAATTTAATTTATCAAAGTCACAGGATGCAAGTATAGCCTCCATTGAAATTAAATATTTTTGTTCTTTGAAGAAAACAAAAAGTTAGCCACATGTTGGGAGAAAATAATTGCAAACATATCTCTGACAAAGGTTTGTAAATAGAATATATAGAGAAAATGTTAAGAAGAGCAATACACCAATTGAAATGAGAAAATATTTTAAGAGACACTTCATCCAAGAAAATATATGAATGGGCTAATGAGCACAGATGCCACCACCAAGCATCAGAGAAATAGAAATTAACAGCATAATGTTAAAATACTAGAAATGTTAAAATTTAAAAGTTAACAAAACAATGTTGGTAAAGATGTAAAGGAAATGATGCTGGGATTGCAAATGTAAAACATCATTGGAAAACAGTTTGGTAGTCCTTTATGAGGTTAAATGTATATTTACTATATAACTGAGCAATACCACTCCTAGGAATTTACTCTAAGAAAAATGAATACATATGTCCATAAAACTTGTTGTGAATTGAGACTGCATTATTCACAGATGCATTATTCATAATATCCAAACATTTGATACACAGAACAATATGAGGTGAATCTTTAAAAAATTCTGAGGAAAAAAAAAATATCCATTTGCAAGGAATTCTAAAGAAGGTAAAAATATACTGTTAGAAAGCATACTATTTGACACTTGGAACTGTGATTTGGGGATTTAATACAAATATAAATGATGTAACTTTATGGTATGATAGCAATATTTTACATTTTCATTATGGTCACTGGTCATCATATAATTATATAGAACTGTATACCTAAAAGTAGTGTAATATATTTTATACTTTGTTTTATGTAAATTATATATCCTATATAATAAAAGGATAATATGCAAATCAACCAAACAGCAGAATGACTGGTCACTATGATGCATACTGACCACCAGGGGGCAGATGCTCAATGCAGGAGCTTCCCCCTGGTGGTCAGTGTGCTCTCAAAGGGGGAGTGCCGCTCAGCTAGAAGCTGGTCTCACAGCTGGTGCTAAAGATGTTTGTCATGCCCTAACCGGTTTGGATCAGTGGATAGAGCGTCAGCCTGTGGACTGAAAGGTCCCAGGTTCGATTCGGGTCAAGGGCATGTGCCTTGGTTGTGGGCACATCCCCAGTAGGAGGTGTGCAGGAGGAAGCTGATTAATGCTTCTACTCATCAATGTTTCTAACTCTCTATCCCTCTCCCTTCCTCTCTGTAAAAAATCAATAAAATATATTAAAAAAAAAAGAAAAAGATGTCTGTCAGTTGGACATGCCCCGAGGGCTCCCAGACTGCAAGAGGGCACAGGGGCTGAGAAACCCCCCTCCCCAAGTGCACAAATTTCATGCACCGGGTCTCTAGTATTTATAGAAAAGCCTAAGAAACCGAACAACCGAACGACCTGGTCAACCGGTCGCTATGATGCACATTGAACACCAGGGGACAGAAGCTCAACACAGGAGCTGCCTCCTGGTGGTCAGTGCACTGCCACAGTGGGAGCACTGCACAACTGACTGACGGGCACCAGACACCGGGCTCAGGGCTGGGGAGCACAGATGCAGTGGCGCAAGCCTCTCCCGCATCCACAAAAGCGCACTACCGAGGGGCGGCGGTGGAAGGCACATTGGGGCCAGAATGAGTGGGAGTAGCACAGCACCTGGTCCCACTACTACATCCCTCAGGGTCCTGGATTGAGAGAGGGAGCAGGATAGGCTGCAGGACCCGACTGGTGCACAAATTCATGCACCATTCCTCTAGTACAGTGATGGTGAACCTATGACACGCAAACTCATTTTTTTGGTTGATTTTTCTTTGTTAAATGGCATTTAAATATATAAAATAAATATCAAAAATATAAGTCTTTGTTTTACTATGGTTGCAAATATCAAAAAAATTTCTATATGTGACACGGCACCAGAGTTAAGTTAGGGTTTTTTAAAATGCTGACACGCTGAGCTTAAAAGGTTTACCATCACTGCTCTAGTACCTCAATAAAGATTGGTGAAAAAAGCAGCAAGAGAGACAGCTGGCTAGTGGTCTGAGGAACCATCCCTTTTCCAAAGAGGAACCCAAAGGAAGATTGCTTATCTCTTGCAAATCTCAAAACCATGGCTTGGTGATTCATAAGATGATGCCACTCTGGCCAGTATTGCACTAACTCAGCCACAGACTCCAGGACCCTCACCTCCCTGGCTGGGGGCTCTGGAATCCATGCAGTGATTCACAGAATGATGCACCCCCGCCAGAGTTGTGCCACACCTGCCAGAGTCTTGCTAACCCAGCCACAGGCTCCAGGACCTTCATAAGACAGGATGTGAACTCTGGAATGCCTGCAGTGACCTGGATAGTGCATACCACCCTAACTTGGGCTCTGGAACTCTGCAGTAAGTCATACTCCAGTGAGACCTCAGGCAACCCTTGCCACAGGAGCCGGGACCCTGAGCACACCTACAACAGCTTGCACAGTGAATTCAGGGGTAAGTCACATAATCAGACAACCTGAGTAGAAACTCCATCCATAAGTGGTGCAATAACATTCAAGACACAACTACATTAGGAGAACCCAAATAATTCAAGCAGGGGGCTTTCCTAGAACACCCAGCTCAGGAGATGTGAGACCCTACACCACTGGGTCCAAGAAATCACCTACTTCTTAGGACCAGCCCCAATATATGTGGGTGGCATAGCAGTTTGATCTAAAAAATAGAAACAAATACAAAGGGACAGCAAAAATGGGGAGACAAAGAAACAATTTCCAAAGGAAAGAAAAGGAGGAATCAACAGAAACTAAATGAAATGGAGGCAAGTAATCTGTCAGAAAAAGTTCAGAGTAATGGTTATAAGGAAGCTTGAACATCAGGATGACTAATACATGCAACTCAATGAGAATTATAAGGAGCTGAATGAGAATTTCACCAACATGAATACAAATCAATAGGAAATGAACAATGATATAGATGCAATACAAAACACAGTGGAAGATTTCAAAAGCAGACCAGAAGAAGCTGAGGACTGAAACAGTGAGTTAGAAGACAAGGTAGCAAAAACAAACAAACAAACAAACAAAAACCAAGCAGAGCAGAAATTGGAAAAATAAAATAAAAAGCAGGAGAAGAGTCTAAAGGGGCTTTGGGATAACATGAAACAAAACAACATCTGTATAATAGGGGTACCAGAATGAGAGGTGTGGGAAACCACCTATTGTCTTCACTAGCAGAGAGGTGTAGACAGAGAACCCAGAAGGCTGGTGACCTTTTGAAGCCCTAGCAAAGGTCAGAGCTGTGCACCACCTCTGTTAATCCAGATAATGGTAGCTGAAGCAACCTCCCCACCTTTACTTATGTAAATCCTTATTGATAAGATAGTCATGTAAATACTTATTGATAAAATAGTCTGTGTGTCACTGGAACCTCCCTGCCTAAGGGCTATGGGTGTATCTCATACCAATAAAAGCTTCGTGAGGCCTGAGCACCAGTGGAAGTCCTTCCTCTTGAGTTGGACTTACCTACCTGGCCCCCCCATTATTCCCAAATTATCTCTTGTCTCTTCTCTTTCATTTGTGTGCGGCTCCTCTTACAGATCCTGAACCCTGAACCATGTGGGACGTGGAGGGAAACATTTACAACAAGAGGGAGCTGAGCAAGGAATGGAAAACTTGCATGAAGAAATAATGACAGAAAACTTCCCTGACTTTGGGAAGAAAAAAGTCACACAAGTCCAGGAAGCACACAGATTTCCAAACAACATGAACTCAAAAAGACCGACACCAAGACAAATCATAATTAAACTGGTAAATGTCAACAATAAAGTAAGAATCTTAAAGGCTGCCAGAAAAAGACAGAAAGTTACCTATAATGGATCTCCCATTACACTATCAACTGATTTCTCAACAGAAACACATCATGCCAGAAGGGAATGGAATGAAATATACAAAGTGATGCAAAGCAAGGGACTGAATCCAAGTATAATCTACCCAACAAGGCTAACATTCAAAATTAAAGGTGGATCCCGGGGCTTCACAGACAAAAAAAAAAAGGGGGAGTTTATTACCACTGAGCCAGCAATGCAAGAAATGCCAAAGGTGTGCCGTGCCAGCATGGTCAAGGGTGAAGCTGAGGAGGAGCAGTGAAGGATTAAAGAAGACAGACAAAGAGAACACAGAATTTGTGGAATATAATGAACAACATAAACTGATGAACAAAAATAGAATCAGAGACATAGAATCATTGAACAGACTGTCCAACCTACAAGGGAAGGCGGGGGGGTGAGAGAGTAAGAGATCAACCAATGGACTTGTATGCATGCATATGAGTATAACCAATGGACGCAGACAGAAGGGCGTGAGGGCATGTGCTGGGGAGAGGTCAATGGGGGAAAAAGAGACATATGTAAGACTTTCAACAATCCTATATAATAAAAGCCTGATATGCAAATTGACCGACAAACAGAATGACCAGTGAAACAAATGGTCGTTATAATGTGCACTGACCACCAGGGGGCAGATGCTCAATGCAGGAGCTGTCTGCAGCCCACTGGCCCCTGGTCAGCCAAGTTGGGTGACAGCAGGGGCCCCCTCAACGCCCCACCTGTCACCCTGCAGAGGGAGGCAACTGACAGCAGCGGCAGGGAGCATGGCCAGTGAGCAGACAGCGCAAGGCCAGCCAAGGTGGGTACCAGCTGGGACCCCCCGATGACCCCACAGATCAGTCCTGATCGCCGGCCAGACCTAGGAAGCCTACCTGTGCATGAATTTCGTGCATTGGGCCTCTAGTAAAGAATTAAAAAATAAGAAATATTCTCTGTTAGTTTTCAACATTTACAGTTAACTTCCAAGCTCTTTTTATGAAGCCAGCATTACCCTAATCCCAAAAGCAGATAAAGACCCTACAAAGAAAGAATTACATGCCAGTGTCCCTGATGAATATAGATGATAAAATCCTCAGTAAATCACTTCTAGCAATATATTAAAAAGATCATACACCATGACAAAGTGGGATTTATTCCAGGGATGCAAGGCTGATACAATATCCGCAGAACAATAAACGTGATACATCACATAAACAAATTGAAAGACAAAAATCACATGATCATATCAATTGATGCAGAAAATGCATTTGAAAAAATCTAACACCCTTTCTTGATAAAAACTGTCAGCAAAGTGGGAATAGAAGGATCATACCTCAATATAATAAAAGCCTTATATGACAAACCTACAACCAACATCACACTCAATGAGCAAAAACTATAGTCATTTCACCTAAGAACAGGAATAAGACAGGATTGCCCATTCTCACCACTCCTGTTCGACACAGTACTAGAAGCGCTAGCCATAGCAATCTGACAAGAACAAAAAATAAAAGATATCCAAAATGGAAAAGAAGAAGTACAACTTTCATTATTTACTAATGACATGATATTGTACATGGAAAACTATAAAGGAAGCATGTCAAACCCAAAGGCTAACACAGGCCAAATAAACAAGGTTTAAGTTTATGTGGGCCACAAAAAAACCAAAGCTTCAATTTTCATAGAAATGTAGGTTTATTTCCATAGAGACATGCTGAATACAAAGGGCTGAAATAAATGAGTAATTGTAAACATAAAATAATAGAACATTTTAATAAAAATTAATATTTTTCTTGAACATTAACTTACCAGACACTGAATAACTGCACAAATTCATGAGCTTAAAGCAAATAAACCTATTTTTCTTGTTCTCTGAAAGTGAAATATTTCCTGTTGTGCACACCAAACAAGTCAGCCCAAGACTAATAACCTGGCAAAAAATCAATAAAATATATATTTTTTTAAAAATGGATTGATAATTTCCATTTCAGAGTGAAGATTAAATGGGAGGTGAACAGTTCAGCTACTAAATAAAATGTGGTTTTGCTATCATGATGGTAACAGTACTTAATTCATCAGCAGCACATCTGGAATTATCCTTGAGAAGTATGCCAAGGACTTGGACTTAGTCGGCTGCTAAAATATTCACTGCTAGTAGAAATGGTGCGCCGGCAAGTAAAGCGGGTAAGGGAAATGAATGCAACACGATTATGCTAATCAGTCATTAGTGAATATTGTATTTTGTTATTTATAACTAGAGGCCCAGTGCATGACAATCATGCACGGGGGGCGGGGGGGTGGGATCAGGAAAGTCCCTCAGCCTGGCCTGTGCCCTCTCGCAGTCCGGGACCCCTTGGGAGTCCTTAGCACTGCCGTGGAGGTGGGAGAGGCTCCTGCCACTGCCGCTGTGCTCACCAGCCATGAGTCCGGCTTCTGGCTGAGTGGTGCTCCCCCTGTGGGAGCTCACTGACCACCACTGCCCCCTGGTGGTCAGTGTGCATCATAGCAACTGGTCATTCCGCTGTTTGGTCGATTTGCATATTAGCTTTTTATTATATAGGATTATGTATAACAGGATATTGTAAAAATTAAGTGACAAAATTTTCATTAAAATGTTTCTTATATACTGTTATATTGGCTGGGCTGTAAAAATATTTGTTGTGGGCCGCATGCAGCCCATAGGTCACGAGTTTGACATGCTTGCTGTAAAGACTCCATTAAAAAACTACTAGAACTAATAAATGAATTTGGCAATGTAGCAGGATACAAAATTAACACTCAGAAATCAATGGCATTTTTATATACCAATAATGAACTCACATAAAGAGAAACTAAAAAAACAATCCCATTTACTACTGTAACAAAAAAAATTAAGATACCTAGGAATAAACTTAATTAAGGAGGTAAAAGGCCTATACTCAGAAAACTACAGGATGTTGAAAAAAAGAGATAGAGGAAGATATGAACAAGTGGACAAATATACCGTGTTCATGGATTGGTAGAACCAACATCATTAAATTGTCCATCCTACCTAAAGCAATCTTACAGAGGTATACCCTATGGACACAGCTGTTTATTAAAGAGGTTATTTTGTTCAGGGGTCAGCCCTTAGCCAAATTGTAAAGGAGGCAATGCAATGTTAATTCTTAGAGTTGTTCTGCCATAATTTTGAGTGATGTTTGGCCCCTTAATAGTGACTCAATCCCAGGTGTCCAGTGCCTTCCTCATGGCCTGGATTTTCCGTCTGGAAGGAAAGGGAACTGGTAAATTGTCAATATGGTGTCAGATTAATCCATTTTCTCTCCCAGAGAATTCTTTAAATTGACTGCTCATAATGGAGAATTGCTTATTGGTGGGAATTGCACTGTAAGGTGTCCTAAGGAGAGAAGGGGAACACACAGAGATTATAATCTTTATACCCCAACTGCATATTGTACTGCAGTGTAAGGCCAAATTTACCTTGAAGTTTTATCAAGTGGCAATGGTCAGAAAGCTAAACTGTTCAAGATTCAATAATTATAACTACTATTTCCCAAGTGTCCATGAGCCTCTGGGGTTGAGATAACCTTGAAAGAGAAATAATGTAAGGTTACAAGAAAAATAACTTTGGTTTACAAGCCTGCCGATCAACTTGACTACTGTGTAAAAAGCTTTCAGTGTGGTTAAGGCACCTAAAACTTATCAAGATCAAGGGAATTATTTACTTTCAGTTCAAATACTTGTAATCCATTGGAATATACAGTTTTAGGAAGTCACTAACTGAACTTTTATGATACAGAACGCAGTCTTCTAATTTGACAATCTCATTGCCTTTTCTAACTATGTAAATCAAGTGTAGCATCTTTTTATACAAAATTTTGATAATACTAAACTTAATAGGAAGTTCAACATATTTATATTATGTTTATTTTAGTGTATGATATATAAAGATCTTATAAAATAACTGCTTACAAACGAATCTCTTGCAAATAGCAACCATTGTTAATTAGGAGACATTTATATTTCTTATTTCCCCCCGTGCATATAGAATTCTGAATACATGTCCAAAATCATTTTATCATGGTCTGTATATCAGTCAAAATAGTTGTGATGTGATTTAAAATTTTTATTATTTGAACTAAATCAACATATATTTGAATGAAAGTACTATAAGATTTTAAAAGAAACAGGACTGAAATCTTTACAGTTCTAAAGCATGAGACTAGATGCGTGGGGCCTTGAATTGCTTAAATAGCATAATTTATTGCAGTAGGAATACATTTAAATCTTTTTTTAAGACCTCGCTGGATAGAGACATGAATTTTTTAAAACTTGAAATGTTGCAGCAGGCCCGGTCACTGTAGTTCAGTGGCTGAACATTGTTCAGTTCACCAAGAGATCACAGGTTTGATTCCCAGTCAGAGCACATGCCCAAGTTATGGGCTAGATCCCCAGTAGCGTGCATGAAGGAGGCAGCTGATTGATGTTTCTCTCTCATAGATAGTTCTTTCTTTCTCTCTGCCTCTCCCTTCCTCAGTCACTAAAATCAATTAAAATACTTTTAAAAATAGCATTCTTGCCCTAGCCGGTTTGGCTCAATGGATAGAGCATCAGCCTGCAAACTGAAGGGTCCCAGGTTCGAATCCAGTCAAGGGCACATGTCAGGTTTGTGGGCTCGATCCCCAGTAGGGGGTGTGCAGGAGGCAGCCAATCAACGATTCTCTCTCATTGATGTTTCTATGTCTCTCTTCATCTCCCTTTCTATCTGAAATCAATAAAAATATATTTAAAAAAATAGCATTTGTTATTAATATGTGCTGTACACTTCTCCCTACTCTTAGATAAAAGAACTCACTTTCTATAAGGAAAGTAAAATACAAGCTTCCCTATTATGGTTCACCTCCTCAGGCAAAACTGTATTCAAATAACACTCATGTAAATTCTGCCCCAAAGTGTTTTTCCATTTCAGGATATACATTCCTAGGGATCTGTCCCTACTTTTACAGGGTAATGCTGCTCTCAGAAGAATATGTTCCTATGGCACGACATAATGCAACTTTGGCCTTAAGTCGGAATCCACATACATAAGCACCTACCTCACTCACATGGAGCACATACACAGCAGTAATGAAGTGAAACAGTAAAAAAAAATTAAAAGAAAGATAACAATTCCTGACTTTACTTGTGGAAAATAAATAATAAAAAAACATAAATCACATATGTACATATGTCAAAATGAAGGAACTTTTTAAAAAATAAATCAATGGGAAATGGCGACGTATCCATGAAATGACATACGTCGAGTCCGACGTGACCCGAGGACTGTCTTTATTACATGCCAATGAACTCAACTCAACGTGTATGAGTATAACATCTAGTATTTTAAAATGGCATTCATGTAATTTTACATATACAATTATCCACTGTGTCAAAGTAGGCCTGTTTGTCAGAAGAGATAACTTGCTAAGTGATTTAACCAGTCACACTTTAAGGCAGTGGTTCTCCACCTGTGGGTCATGACCCCTTTGGGGGTCAAACGACCCTTTCACAGGGGTCGCCTAAGACCATCGGAAAACACATATATAATTACATATTGTTTTTGTGATTAATCACTATGCTTTAATTATGTTCAATTTGTAACAATGAAAATACATCTTGCATATCAGATATTTACATTACGATTCATAACAGTAGAAAAATTACAGTTATGAAGTAGCAACGAAAATAATTTTATGGTTGGGGGTCACCACAACATGAGGAATTGTATTAAAGGGTGGTGGCATTAGGAAGGTTGAGAACCACTGCTTTAAGGGAAATAATTTGATGACACTTCTCCCAAGAGGACATACAAATGGCCAACAGATATATGAAAAGATGCTTAACTTCACCAGCTATTAGGGAAATGCAAATCAAAACTACAACTAGATACCTCCTTATACCTGTTAGAATGGCTATCATCAACAAGACAAGTAAATAAGTGTTGGAGAGGTCCTGGAGAAAAAGGAATGATAATTTGCTCTTTGGGGAATGTAAACTGGTAAAGCCAATATGGAAAATAGTATAGAGGTTTCTCAAAAAAATTAAATGTAGAGTTACCATATGACCCAAAGACCCCTCTTTTGGGCACCTATCCCAAAATTTGAAAACACCTATTCACAAAGATATATGCACCCTTGTGTTCATTGCAACATTATTCATGATGGCCAAGACATGGAAACAACCAAAGTATCCTTTGATAGATGATTGGATAAAGAAGATGTGGTAGATATGTGCAATGGAATACTACTTAGCCATTAGGAATAATGAAATACAGCCAAATGGAGGGAGCTCATACAACTTAACCAAAGGAAGATAAACAATCCAATTAAAAAATGGGCAAAGGACTTAAATAGACATTTCTCCAAAGTGGACATACAGAAGGTCAAAAGACATATGAAAAAATGCTCCAAGTCACTAATCATCCAAGAGATGACAATCAAAATGACAATGAGGTACCATCTCACACTTGTCAGAATGGCTAAAATAACAAGTCAACAAAGAACAAATGTTGATGAGGATGTGGAGAAAAGGGAACCCTCATATACTACTAGTGGGAAGGCAGAATGGTGCAGCCACTGTGGAAATTCCTCAAAAAAATTAAAAATGGAACTTCCATTTGACCCAGAAATCCCACTTCTAGGAATATATCCCTAGAAAACAGAAACACCAATCAGAAAGGATATATGCACCCCTATGTTCATAGCAGCACAATTTACAATAGCTAAGATTTGGAAACAGCCTAAATGCCCATCAACAGATAAGTGGATTAGAAAACTGTGGTACATCTACACAATGGAACACAATGTGGTAAAAAAAGAAGGAATTCTTACTGTTTGCAACAGCATGGATGGAACTTGGCCCATTTTTTTTTATTGGAGAGCATTATGCTAAGCAAAATAAGCCAGTCAGAGAAAGAGAAATATGACATGATCTCACTCATTTGTGGAATATAATGAACATAAACTGATGAACAAAAATATAACCAGAGTCATAGAAGCATTGAACAGACTGTGCAACCAATGAGGGAAGGCAGGGGGTGAGGGAGCAAGAGATCAACCAACAGACTTGTATGCATGCATACGAGCATAACCAATGGACACAGACGGCTGGGGTGGGGGGGCAGATAGAGGTCAATGGGGGGAAAAAGGAGGCTTATGTAATACTTTAAACAATAAGGAATTTAAATTAAAAAAAGAGAGAATGCTAAAGCAAATTATAACCTGGTAAAGCATATTTATCACACCTTTACAGTAATTAGATGCATAAAATCATATGAAATAAAAAAGCAGAAAGCAAATATATATATATATATAAAATTATGTATATATACATATATATATAAAATTATATATATATATATATAAATATATATATATATAAAATATATATATATATATATATATAAAATTATGTAGGAAGAAAAGAAATGCATGTATGAAAGTTTGAAGAAATAACACTAACATGTAAACAGACATTGTCTGGGAGCAATGATATAATAATTTTCTATATTTTTAAAATGTTCTAGAATAAGTAGATACCTAATGAGAAATTTTAACTTTTATTATTTATTTTAAAAACACGTTATTAGTTTAAAAGTGCATCTATATGGTGAAGACTAAAACCATATACAAAATATGTCTGCCTGTGGACAAATATTGGGAAAAACACAAAAATATAAACAGTTGTTGCATTCATATCTGAGGATCAGAGTGATTTTTAATTCTGCCATGGAACTCACAACATTGTTTGTGACCCCTTTCCCCTATGCACACACATAATGTGATAATGTTGGTGAGAATTTGAAGATGGCTGAATGCTTCCTCTGCTCTGTAGAGATGGGTCCTGTAGGGGTAAAGGGGCCACTTGATAACCTGACAAGCTCAGGGAAGGCCTAGTGATGGCCTTGCAAACTCAGAGACCTAAAGCAACCACAAAGGATGGCCTGAAAGTAAACTTTTTAATTACAAAGCAGTGTATAATGGGTAGTAATGTGCTAGGCTGGTATATTCTGTGACAAGGATCAACTTTGATCGTAACTGAACCTACTAGTATTACCTTTTTTCATCTAAGGATAACATACCTTTGGGATATGGGGATAACTTGTAATTTCCCTTTTTCCAGACCCCACAAGGCACAAACAATGTGCCAGGGCACCAGAGTGGAGACCACAGATTCCCTCATTGTTATTGTTATCATGTTAATTATTGACTGTTAACTAACGGATGTAAAAGAAGCATGTGTCTATTATTTTACTTTTTATCCAACACCAGAGGTTTCCTGCTTTGCTTTCTCCCAGCTCCCTAATCTATTACCAAAGATTTACTAAATCCAGTGGTTCTCAACCTTCCTAATGCGGCGACCCTTTAATGCAGTTCCTCATGTTGTGTTGACCCCCAATTTCCCCAATTTCATTGTTACAAATTGAACATAATTAAAGCACAAAAACAATATGTAACTATATATATGTGTTTTCCGATGGTCTTAGGCGACCCCTATGAAAGGGTACTTCGACCCCCAAAGGGGTCGTGACCCACAGGTTGAGAACCGTTGATTTATTTTTTATTTTTTAAAAAAATATATTTTATTGATTTTTCACAGAGAGGAAGGGAGAGAGAGAGTTAGAAACATCGAGCAGCTGCCTCTTGCACATCCCCCACCGGGGATGTGCCCACAACCCAGGTACCTGTCCTTGGCCGGAATCGAACCTGGGACCTCTCAGTCCGCAGGCTGACGCTCTAGCCACTGAGCCAAACCGGTTTCGGCAGAGAACTGCTGATTTAGAGGGTGTTTAGTGCGGCAAGGGGGCATCACACAGCCGCGGCAAGGAGGAACCGAGGGACTCGGAGGGCAGCCCCAGGCACAACCGTGGCGCCTCCGACTGTTAACTTCCTGTTAGTACTGCTATTTGAGCCAAAATGGTGATGCAACATGAGGGAATTTTTGCAATCCCTAAATCAACACTTATATGAAATCACAGTAAGCGTATCATCGCACCCCGGCGGGGCGTCCTGCCCGAAGGGATTACCAGTGAACTTCAAGGTTTAACCAATCCCCGCTGCTATCACAATCCAGCTAAACTGTCTAAACAAACGTGCTGAAGACATATTTGGTGAGCTGTTTAATGAGGCTAACAACTTTTACATCAGAGCAAATTCTCTTCCAGACAGAATTGATCGCCTGGCCGTCAAAATTACCCAGCTGGGCGCTGGACGCAACAATGGGAGAGGATATCAACATGAAAAAAAGCTTACAAAAGTTCCACAGCTCGAGACCAGCAGGAAGTTTCGAAGAGCATTCACCATTCCTAACCCTTTCGCCGTCATGTACGAGTGATAAACCACCTCCTCTGAAAATTCTGACCCCGTAGAGCGATGATTAAAAGGACAGGGTGGAATTTTATACCAATCCTTTCTATTTCTTTGACTGCCCCACTCCCTCCCCACATTTCTTCCCTCTGGAAAGAAAAAATGCTACAGGACACAGAAGACAACGGAAAAGAGAAAAAGGCACCGAAGGAAACAAAAGCATATACATGGCGCAACACACGACGTGAAAAAAGTTGGAAAAGCCAGAAACAGGCGCCCGGAGTGGAATATGATGGTACTGGTATGACAAAGAGCTCAGACCCAACTACAGGTTGTCTCGGAGCGTGTACCATGAAGCGTCTTCTGAGGAATCCCTGTCCCCGGATACTGGCATTGGATGTCACAAATTAATCATATCCAGCCACTCACTCGCAACCATTCTCTGCACCCTCAGCCTGTCACCGCCCCTGGGCAAGAGTACCCAACCCTCCCCCTCCCCCCCCCCCACCCCGGGCTTCAGCAAGGAACATGGACCTGTACAGACCTCAGCACTCACCTTCGCCAACCCCAACACAGGCCACAGAGTGGTCCCAGGCCTCAGTACCCAGGGCTCCAGTTGGGGTGCTCCCAGCCCAGATCATAGAATATTACAACCCCTCGGCACCGCCTCTGCCCCACCACCCGCCACGATCCCTCAAGCACAAACTGCTTTCTGTCAGTTCTCTCCAGATTCCCAGGCAGCCTTCCTTCCCAATAGCAGCTGGGTCCTCCTACCGCCTCTTCAGCCTCCCTCCACTGGGCTGGTAGTCATAGCCCTGCCTTCTGGGGGCGGGGTGGGGGGGGGCTACCTCCCCCGCCAGGCTTTCCGGCAGGCGCGGCTCTTTTCTCTCCTCCTCCCCCCTGAATGGCCCTCTAGTAGCTGAGACAAAGCGACAAGTAACTGTACAAACACCCATAGGCGATGCTCTCAGTGATCTTCTTGAGGCCATTCAAATAGGAATTCAGCTGGAAAAAAAGTACAAGAGACATGTGAGCAAGAGGGCAGAGCATGAGCGGGGTGGGGGTGGGGATAACATGGCCGCAATCCTGTCCAGACACATTGCCATGGAGTACAGCAATTATGACAGTGATTCTGACGAGGACGGACTGGGCAGAGTGGCTGAGTGTGGGCTGTGGGTGTGAAGGAGACCTGCATCTTTCACTTCCCGGGAGCCTGGGCCTAAGTGAGCTCCTCTGCCTGCTCCTGATGGAACCTCACTCTACTTGGTCTGAACTTTAAGAGCCTAAGTGTAGGTGTTGAGAGCTCTGCTTTTCTCTGTGGCCTGTGGTGGGGGTGGCGAAGGCGAGTGCGGTGTCCAGATTCGGGATCCCTCACCGGAGCCTTCACTCCATAACTGCTTGTCTATGACAGACGAACATCCCAGGTTTTGATTATGAATAGGACTGCGCAAAAAAAATAAATAAATAAGACACTTTATTGACTAAGGAATTTGCACCAAGACCTAGCATGCAAAAAAGGTGGCAGGTACTAGTGAGGCTCAGACATGGCACAGGAATCTTTAGCTAAAGAGTTGTTTGGGCTGATGGTTTGAATGTAATGACTGTAGCAAATAGAGTTGTGTTAATGAGTTCTTCTGAGGAAATCAGCCGCCCCCCCGCCCAAAGAATGTCTGTGTGTCCCTGAGTGGACATCTGCTTGGTTTGTACCCGGTCATTGTAGGAAGCCTGTACTTTGGGTTTTAGTCACAAAGATTTTGAAACTCTGAAAAGCCTCATGTCTGTACTAGCTGTTTCCACATATGCCTCTTGAGTTTATCAGAGCTAGTCACCATTTAGCTACCCTATAATTTTATTCAATAGAAGTAATAATTGTTAATGAACTTTTCTTTCCTGTTTTTTCAATGTAGAGGCCTACTCTCGAAATTATTCTTGAATCTTTTATCATTTTTAGTCTTATTTTGTCTTTATAACAAGGTTTAGCATTTATTACGGTATTTTGTAGGGGTTTTTTTGTGTGTATGCCGGGACTTTGGATTAGGAGTTATATTTGTTTCTCATGTCCCTTCTGTTTTCAGGATGGAGACGGCACATAAAGCTACTATCTACTTAAGGATTTCTTCTGTTTATAGCTCATTACCATGAAATCAGTGACAGTTTATTCATAAATATTCATAAGTCTAATAGTTATTAGTTGCCTTCCTGTAGTTTAATCAAGTTATTTTCAACTTGATTTTGTGACTAGTGAAAAAGCCTTTGCCCTGATGTGTAATGTAGTCTTTCAAAGAATGGAAAAGGAATAAAAATCAATTTAGATTATTTTGCAGTATTTTTCTCAGCAAATTTGATTCTAACATTTAAATTTAGACTTTTTCTAATATGGTATTACATGAAAAGGGAAAAGGCAATATTTTGAATTTTCAGTTTTCATTTTCAAAGAGTATTTACCAAAACAAATGGAGAACATTTAAAAGCGTATTTCATACCTATGAATTTTATATTTTAAAGTACTTATATATTATTATAAGGTTATTTTAAATTGTCCCTTGTCCTACAAGTTTTCTTTCGTATGACAGATTAGGCAGAGGGGATGAGAAAATCACTCGTTAGCAACACAAACATGGTATGGTTTATTTCCTATTGTTAGCCCAAAACCAAACCATAAGAATTGGTGCCCTTACATTTTTATTTAGTAAAAGAATACTGTTAGAGAATTAACATTTTTCATTTCAGTAAATTTTTAGGATATCAAAATCTTTTCTAAGCATCAAGTGGCTAGGTTGTGAACGTTTTGTAATAATTTGCATCTGAAATACATGATATATTTTCATCTATTAAACACTAGTTGGACTTTATCAGCCAGAGTAACAATTACTTTTTCTTTTCTATTCAGAGTATCTGCCATCCTGCAGTACAGGCAGTCTTCAGGTTACATTGGACTCAACATACATCGCTTCATGGTTATGTCGCCATTTCCCATTTATTTATTAAAAAAAAAAAAGTTCTGTCATTTTGACGTATGTACATATGTGCTTTATGTTTTTTATTATTTATTTACTACAAATAAAGATCAAGAATTGTTATCTTTCTTTTAAATTTTTTTACTGTTTCACTTCATTACTGCTGTGTATGTGCTCCATGTGAGTGACGTAGGTGCTTATGTAGGTGGGTTCCGACTTACGGCGAAAATCACGTTACATCACGCCTTAGGAATGGATCTCCAATGTAACCCAAGGACCTACTGTATTACCAACACTATTGTAAATTAAATTTAAAGTGGTATTGAAGAACTCCTGTTAAACAATTTTTATCTGTTTGTATATCTTACTATAGATTATGTACAAGTAATATCTAAATAAAATTAGCTTTAACCCTAAACAATAAATAAAATAAAAGATATAGAAAAACATTTATCAATCATTCAAGTACTCAAATAATATTGCTGTAATGTACCTTTTCAGATGAATCTATTAAGACTATTAGATTAGCTTTATCCAATCAAGATATGACTGAGAATACTTAGGTAAAAGGAAAAATGGTGAGTATTTTATATTTTCAATTATAGAACTAAGATTAATAAGTAGACAAACATGGAAGATAAGCACATAAATATTATATGTTCTGACAAAGTAGACATAACATCTAAAAGTGGGAAAAAATAGGATAAATAAAAATGGATAAATCTCATTGAGTGTTACATAAGGAATAAGCAGGAGTCAAAGGATCTTATTAACCTTTAAAGACTTGAGGCCCTTGCCCTAACCCAGTGATGGCAAACCTATGACACACGTGTCAGAGGTGACACGCAAACTTATTTTTTTTGGTTGATTTTTCTTTGTTAAATGGCTTTTAAATATATAAAATAAATATCAAAAATATAAGTCTTTGTTTTACTATGGTTGCAAATATCAAAAAATTTCTATATGTGACACGGCACCAGAGTTAAGGTAGGGTTTTTCAAAATGCTGACACGCCGAGCTCAAAAGGTTCGCTATCACTGCCCTAACTGGTTTGGCTCAGTAGGTAGAGCATCGGCCTGCGGACTCAAGGGTCCCAGGTTCGATTCCAGTCAAGGGCATGTACCTTGGTTGGGGGCTCATCCCCAATAGGGGGTGTGCACGAGGCAGCTGATTGATGTTTCTCTCTCATCGATGTTTCTGGCTCTCTATCCTTCTCCCTTCCTCTCTGTAAAAAATCAATAAAATATATTTATTTAAAAAAAAAGACTTGAGGCCTAATGCACAAAATTTCTGCAAGAGTAGGCCTTCCTTCCCCCGGCTGCTTCCTTCTGGCACCCAGGACCTCCTGGGCTTTCTGCCGGCCGCCGGCAGGCACCCAGGACCTGAGTTTCCCTCCAGCTCTGGCTTCATCCGGAAGGACGTCTGGAATGACATCCAGTCTAATTAGCATATTGCTCTTTTATTATTATAAATGATTTAAAAAATCAGAAAACACATTTTAAAAGGTGAAGTGGTATGCATTATAGAATATTAGATTGAAAGTAACCATGAAAATATATATATTCCTAAATGGTAAGAGAATAAAAGAAGAGCAAGGAAAACAGACCACATATAGAAAATATAAAACACATATTAATACAACATAAAGAGTATGAAATAATTGATATTAAAATAGACCCCATAGAGAAGACATCTAGAAAATAAAAAATAATATACTAATATAGCATAAATAGTATGAATTAGTGATAGTCAAATAATTCCCTTATATGAGTAAATAGGCTTAACTCCCATATTTAAAAGAAGAATTTGAGATTGGCTCATAAGGCAAAACCCACACTTGGCTTATTAAAAGACATACCTTAATCAAAGTAACTTACAAAAGCAAAATATAAAACAATGAACAAATATAAATATATACAAGGGAAATGCAAAGAATAATTAGGTGTTACAATCCTGATATTACAAAAAGTGAATTCATCCTCAAATACATTAAATTAGAAATGGAAGTCTTATAAAGGCCACAATTCACAATGAAAATGTAACAAAAACATACATGTATTAAATGATATAGGAAACACATTCATAAAGCAGAAATCCCTGGAAAGACAAGATGATGAAATAGAGTACAGCAGTCCTCAAATAATGTTATTTGGTTCAACATCATTTACTTATAATGTCAATGAGAAAAGAAATCAATTCCCAGCTGGTGCCACTGGCTGTGTGGAGTTTGCATGTTCAGCCCATCTCTGCATGGGTTTTCTCTAGGTACTTGGATTTCCTACCAAATCCCAAAGCTGTGCCTGTGAAGTGAGTTGGTGTGTCTAAATTATCCCAATCTGACTGAGTGTAGACATGAGTGTTCTCTGTGTTGGTAGGCACCCTATTTAGGGTGAGGTCCCACCAGGCACCGTGAGTAAGTGGTTTGGCAAATAATGATCTTCCTTGTTTTTATTAATCTTTCTTAATCATATGTATAACTCATATTTATGACAATATTTAATATTAGACATGTTTGGGCCTTTATTTAGAAGTTTGGTAATGCTTTGGTGAGCAGAAATATATGGTAGAAATTTATCTCTTGTTTATATCCATTAGCCTATGGTAAGATTGCTTTTCTTATGTAATTTTTCCTAAAGTCACAGTTTTTCCCAAGAACCTATTGATTACATTAAGTGAGGCCCTAATGTGCTATTAGTAATAGAATTCATTAACATGTAACTCAAAGAGATGTCAAATGTAGACAAATATCTAAGAATGCAAAAGACTTAAAAACATAATAAATACAAATGTATGTTGAAATTTATACCATAATAGAGAGTAAATCTTCTCAAATGTCATAGTACATCTTCAAAATTAGCCATATATCAAAGAAAGTCTCAATATAATTCATAAAGAAGAAAAGATAAAACCAACATTCTCACCCGGCTGGCATGGCTCAGTGGTTGAGTGTCGACCTATAAACCAGGAGGACACAGGTCTATTCCCAGTCAGGGCACATGCCTTGGTTGCAGGCTCGATCCCTAGTGTGGGGCATGCAGGAGGCAGCTGATCAATGACTCTCTCATCATTGATGTTTCTATCTCTCTCTCCCTCTTCCTATCTAAAATCAATAAAAATATAAAATAAAAATAAAAACATTATATATATATATATATATATATATATATATATATATAATCTTCAAAATTGAGTTATCATCTGTTAAAGTGTGTATATATCTTTTTGGGAAACCCTGTATATAAAATTTATAACCATAGAGAAAACAATAAATCTTTTAACTTTTGAAACAGTACTCTATGCATTCATAGGAGCATATATTCTAAGCACCAAAAAACTCTAAAGAAATCTTGGACTTTTTACCTTATTATTAATAGTGGTATTGGAGAATAATTTTGCAAATGAGAAAATATATTTAAGTTTTTGGGAACCACCGTTCTTACTATATGAGAGATACAAAAATGGAATATGGAACTTTATCAGCCATATAAGACTACATTATGCATTATTTAATCCTTTAATTTTGTTTATATTTACTTTTTACATACATTATATTAAAAATTTGGACTTTCATACATTCAATATTTTCAAGGTTATAGTTGACTCAGTTATTGATAATTTTTACTTTCTTTTTAGCTACTCAAATGATCACCAGTAGCCCATTTAAGGGATATGAATATGGGTCTTTGCCTTTTCAGACCTATCTAAGACACATAAATCATTCTCACTTTTTGGAATAAGAAATATGTGCAGAACCATATTTATTTTTCCATTATTCAAGACATAAAACCAGCAACATTCTTCATTCCTTATAATGGAAAAACTGTATTTGAGACCAAAACTTGGTCAGTTATTTACAAATGAGATAGTTCCCGACATGCACTGGTGGTGGGCAGGATGACAACTATAGTGGCAGAGATGGAAAGTATTCTAATTTTCATGGTTATGAGTTGCTATTTATTTTTCAATTTAAATGTAACCTTATCCTGTGCATTCAAATTTTCTTCCAATATAAAAAATAAATTATTTCCTTTTTAACTTGCTTATTTAGAATTTCATCTGAGCTATAATCATATTCTATTCTTGTTAAAAGTTTTTGCTATAGATTGAATGATTGTGTCCCCTACAATTTCATATGTTGAAATCTAATCTCCAAAGTGATGGGATTTAGAGGTGTTTGGGAGTTGATTAGGTCATGAGAGTGGAGCCATCATGATGGAGATTAGTGCCCTTATAAAAGAGGCTCCAGAGTACTCTGTCACACCTTCTGCCATGTGAAGACACAGCAGAAGTCGGTGGTCTATGAATTAGGAACAGGACTCTCACCAGACACCAAGATGCCAGTGTCTTGATCTTGGACTTCCCAGCCTCCAGGACAAAGAACAATACATTTCTGTTGTTTATAATCCACCCAATATATGGTATTTTGTTATAGATGATGAAATGAACTAAGACAGTACATTGGCTCATGATTACAACTTTGTGATCACATTAATGACTCTTATTTCAGGTATGTTATTATATTCCTTTATTATATTGACTTTCTAATAGATATTCATTTTCAAACTTACTCTGTACAGGGTTATAACAAAAAAACATGCATTGTCAATTGTTTTAGTCAGGATTACAACAGAGAATATCCATAGTCAAGCAGGGATTAAGGAGAATTTAACAAAGGGATTATTTACAGGGACTTGGGCAAGATTTAAAGGGAACCAACTAGAGATGATGCAATATCCTGCAATAGGAACAGAAGAAAGCTTTTGAAACTCATAGACAGAAAGGAAAAGGGGAGAGAGACCAGAGTTAGCAAAATCCAGAGAGAGCTATAACTTTCCAGGATAGTTCACTGGGGCGGGGGGAGGAGGGGGTTGTATTTGAATAAAGGAAAAGAGCCAGGTCATGGCCTTACAGGGAGGGAGCAGGGAAATAAATACCCAAACATACTAGTACTTCTCCTTTTGCCTTCCTAACTCCTGTTGATTTCTCTCATTGGCTAAATTGAAGGGTAAGATAAGGATAGATACTCCAATGATGCAGTGCATAAAACTCAGCCCCCTGAGCAAGAGCTGGGCAGAGGAGGAATTTGAGAAAAAAACTGGAAATGTCTACCTCTGCCCCCACCAAAATGCTTATTTCAAAGCTCCAAATCATTTCTTTAACTGCAGGTTTTACTTATTCTGTGCTACTTTAAATCTACTATCTTCCAAACAAATCTGTTATTTTCAGAGCTCCACTCAAAACTTGTTTTTTATCTCCTACTAGGTAAATGAAGTCATTGTCCAACCATGTGCTCAAACCAGAATGTGACTATCATTCTTGACTTCTTTCTTTTTTGTTGCACAATCATCTTTCAGACAACATAATCTGGAGAATATACCTTTAAAATATTTTTAAAATCTCTCTCTTCTTTCAGTCCTGACTGTCATAATTCAGGCACATATCTTCTCCATGGACTACTGTAAGAGTGTCTGAGTTTTACAACACCTCGGCACTGCCTCCGCCGAAGAACTCTCAACATCTACACTTAGGCTCTTAAAGTTCAGACCAAGTAGAGTGAGGTTCCATCAGGAGCAGGCAAAGGAGCTCACTTAGGCCCGGGCTCCCGGGAAGTGAAAGATGCAGGTCTCCTTCACACCCACAGCCCACACTCAGCCACTCTGCCCAGTCCGTCCTCGTCAGAATCACTGTCGTCATAATCGCTGTACTGCATGGCAATGTGTCTGGACAGGATCGTGGCCATGTCATCCCCACCCCCACCCCGCTCATGCTCTGCCCTCTTGCTCACATGTCTCTTGTACTTTTTTTCCAGCTGAATTCCTATTTGAATGGCCTCAAGAAGATCACTGAGAGCATCGCCTATGGGTGTTTGTACAGTTACTTGTCGCTTTGTCTCAGCTACTAGAGGGCCATTCAGGGGGGAGGAGGAGAGAAAAGAGCCGCGCCTGCAGGAGGGTCTGGCGGGGGAGGTAGGGGGCCCCGAGAAGGCGGGGCTCTGACTACTGTAAGAGACACCTAACTGGTTTTACTGCCAACAATTTTGCCTCCATCCATTGTTCTTCACATTGCTCTCAAATTCTTCTCTTCATCAAGCCATATTGTCTCTTCCTAGGATGACTTGTAGAGCCTCCCCATCTGTCTTTTCAGTCCCACTATTGATCTGCTCAAATCAGCCAACATTATATTATAACCTGTTCATGTCTTTCATCTGATCATTATATAAAGGTCAAACTCCTAAGCTTGATATTAATGCTCTTTTATGACCTGTCATCAACATAATTTTCTAGTCTCATCCTTACCATTCCTTCATATTAAGCTCATGCTTTAATCAAACCAAGGTTATTTATAGCTCCCCATAAACAATATTTTTTCAACAAGCATTTATTGATTGCCTATAATATGTCAGACACTGAGGTAGGTGCTATGTATAAAAATATAGATGAGACTAAGTCCATGCCCTCAATAATGTCCACTAATAGTAATAGTTCTGCTATCTGTAATACATTTCCCATTGCCCTAGCTGGTTTGTCTCAGTGGATAGAGCGTTGGCCTGTTAACTGAAGGGTCCCAGATTCAATTCCAGTCAAGGGCGCATACCGTGTCCCCGGTCAGAGTACATGCAGGAGGCAGCCAATAGATGTGTGTCTTTCACATTAATGTTGCTCTCTGTCTCTCCCTCTCCCTTCCACTCTAAAACTCAAGGAAAAAATATCCTCAGGTGAGGATTAACAAAAAATAAAAAGCACCAGCTTTGAAAAACAAAATAAACATTTCCCATTTGTCAGCCTGGAAAACTATTCATCCATGTAGATTCAGCTTAAGCATGCTTTCTCTGGGAGGCCTTTCCTAATTATACCAAATTAGACGCAGCCACTTCTTCTTTAGTGTCTGCTAATACCGTATATACATTTTTATTTTAGCACTTAATGTCTTGCTGCTTATGTTTACTCATATGTCTTGCTCTATGACTAGTTTGAGTTATATTAACATATTTTGTAAATCTTTGTATCCCTAGTACCCAGCAGCAATCTCAATAAATATTTCTACATTAAAGAATGAATAAATGAATAATGAAGTCTACGAATTAGAATAAGAGAGCTAAGGTGAGAGGAGAGGAAAGCAGAGAAGAGAGGAGAGGAAAAACAACAAGTCCTCCACAACACTCAATTTGAATCTTTTTTTTTTTTAAATATGTATTTTATTGATTTTTTACAGAGAGGAAGGAAGAGAGATAGTTAGAAACATCGATGGGAGAGAAACATCGATCAGCCGCCTCCTGCACATCTCCTACTGGGGATGTGCCCGCAACCCGGGTACATGCCCTTGACCAGAATTGAACCTGGGACCTTTCAGTCCGCAGGCCGACGCTCTATCCACTGAGCCAAACCGGTTTCAGCTCAATTTGAATCTTTTGTAGGGAGGTCATAATATTTGAAGCTGAGACAATAGGCAGGGAAATAAGGCATTTGTTTTGTCATGTCCAAATATTTTACATTGGGCAATTATGTTTATAGTAGCCTTTATTTCAAGGGCTAATTTTTGTGGCTACATTTTCATTAACTGAAGTGATTCCACATGTCAAGAACTGGTGGATGAAAGAAGATGAAGGGATTAGCTAAAGAACATATATGCATAACCCAAAGACACAGACAACAGTTCAGTGAGGGCCAGAGGGAAAGGGACGCGGGAGCTGGGAGAAGGTGGGCTGGGTGGGAGGAGAGGGGGAATGGGAACATACGTAATAGTGTCAACAATAAAAAAATCTCATAAGGTACTTAGGAGATTATAGGATTTATTTAAAATCATGTATAATCATTAGGGAAACGAAGATCAAAATCATAATGAATTATTCAATTTCACAGCCATTAGGATGGTTATTATTTTTTAAAACACAGGAAATAACAAGTGTTAGTGAGGATGTGGAGAAGTTGGAACACTTGCGCATTGTAACATGGTGCAGCCACTGTGGAAAACAGTTTGGCAGTTCCTCAAAACTTAAACATAGAATTATATTATCCAGCAAATCTACTTCTACCTATATATACAAAAGAACAACGCAGTGACTTCAACAGATATTTACAAACCCATGTTCATAGCAGCATTATTCACAACAGCTAAAACAGGAAAGCAACGCAAGTGTCCATGGATGGGTAAAAGGATAAGCGGTAGCTCTTAATTTTAATGCAGTTTAAATTTTGCAACCTGTTTCATTTTTAACTTTTGTGGCTTCTGTAAGGCATATTTTGGTACCCAAGCTCATAATGTTAACATTTTATAAATTTTATCTTTTGAAAAAGTTTTGCCTTTCTCTTTAAGTGTGTACTCTACTAGGAATTGTGCATTCTATACCTATTTTTCAGTGTCCTATATAGTTATTCAGTTATATGTGGATCTGTCTATGGGCCTGTGTTCTCCGCTTTTCCCCCCATCAACTTGGAAGAGGTTTCTTTATGTTATTAGTATATTTAAAAATTTGGCTTTGTGGGTCTTTATTAAAATTTCATATCATTAATTCCTGTTCTTATCTGTTATTTAGCTGATTTTATTTAATTTGGATGTATAATGTTCATCTTTTTCTAAGTTCTTAAGTTGTATACTTAGATAATTAATTTTAGCCTCTCTTCTTTTTATCTCTATTAATTACTTAAGCTGCATACATATCTCAAGTTTTCATATATAGTATTACCTGTAGTCGGTCTAACATATGAATAGGTATACAATTATGTGTGTGTTATAGTTATTCTTTTATTGATTTCTGCCTATTTTATATTATTATATTTTTTAAAAATCATGTAGCATTGTGATGCAGGCTGCCGTCCCATGGTCAGCTCTCAACTACTTTATGATTGTGAGCGTTTTCTTTTTTGTTGTTATTATTCTTTACCTAATCCCTTCACCTTCATTCATCCAGTTTCCCCCTTCTCATTACACTTCTGACAGCAGTCAGTCTATTCCTTGTATCCATGCCTATGTTTCTTTTGTTCATCAAATTATTTTGTTCATTAGATTCCACATATAAGTGAGACCATATGGTATTTGTCTTTTTCTGACTGGCTCATTTCACTTAGCATAATCATTTCCAGATCCATCCATGCTGTCACAAAACGTAAGAATTCCTCCTTGTTTATGGCCACATAATATTACATTATATAAATGAATGACTTTTTTATCCACTCAAATACTGATGGGCACTTGGCTGTTTCCAGATCTTAGCTATTATAAATAATGCTGCTATGAACATAGGGGTGCATAAAATGACATTGGGATTTTGATGGAGGTTGCCTTAAATGTATATATTTCTTTGGTTAACATGGGCATTTTAATTACATCATTCTTCCATTCCATGCTGTCAAAAAGTTAAGATTTCCTTTTTTCTTTATGGCTGAATAGTATTCCATGACCTTTATAATAAACTAGGGGCCCAGTCTATGAAATTTGTGAACGAGGGGGGCTCCTCTCAGCACAGCCTGCACCCTCTTGCAGTCTGGGATCCCTCCCTCCTTACCATCTGCCTGCTCGCTGCTCCTTACTCCTCAGCTCGCTGTTCCTTAGTGCCACCGTGGAGGCGGGATAGGCTCCCGCCACCATCACTGCACTCGCCAGCAGTGAGCCTGGCTTCTGGCTGGGTGGAGCTCCCTCTTTGGGAGCGTACTGACCACTAGGGGGCAGGTTCTGCGTTGAGCATCTGCCCCCTGGTGGTCAGTGTACATCATAGTAACCAGTCATTCCGCTGGTAGTTCCTTTGTTTGGTCAATTTGCATATTAGGGTTTTATTATATAGGATTTATAATTCGAAGGAAGGAAGGAAGGAAGGAAGGAAGGAAGGAAGGAAGGAAGGAAGGAAGGAAGGAAGGAAGGAAAGAAGGAAGGAAGGAAGGAAGAATTAAGAAAGGAGTAAAATTTAAAAACCTACAGCGTGAGAAACCAAGATGGCAGCATAGGTAAACACCTGAAATTGCTGCCTCTCACAACCACGTCAAAACTACAACTAAAAGACAAAATGGACATCATCCAGAACCACAGGAAGGCTGGCTGAGTGGAAATTCTACGACTAGAGGAAAGAGAAAAGCACACTGAGAATCAGAGGAGGTGCGGAAATAAACTGCAGAGGTATGGAGGCGCATGGAAAGGGCTGGCAACTGAGGATGCGGTTGTCTTTTTCAATCAGGAGGGAGTCTCAAGCTCCCAACTGCTCTGAACTCCAGTTCCGGGTGAGTCTCTGGGGACCCAGACTCATACGGGGAGAAACTGGACTGCCTGACAGCGGTCGGAACTCGAGGGCGGCTTTCTCTTAGAGGTGCTTGCAGCGATTACTGCGGGCCACTGAGACATGGGACCTCTTAGGGCAGGGCTGAGGATCAGCCATAGCTGTTTGCTCCGCCCTGTTGATTCCCTGAGACCCCGTCCCACCCAAGCTGTGTGCAGAGGCTTTTGCATGTGAATGGTCTGGCCCTTTGCAATCTAAAATTACCTAACAAACTGCAGCTGGGTGAGACAGACCCAGAACATCCAAAAGAATGCCCAAGGCCCCACAGCAGCTTGCATTGCTTCACAGCTGGGCCTCATCTGGGCACCTCCAAACCCCAAACAAAGAAGAGGAATCTGCAGATCTCCTGCTGGGTAGCCTCAGGCAGAGGCTAAATTTGCACCTCCTTGGAGATCCAAGAGCCAGTGTACCCAGTGGTCAGAGTGGAACCATCCAGATTACAACTCCTCAGATCCATAAGGGACATACTCAGGGGGCAAACTCAGTGAGTGCCAAAGCACCACTGAAGCAAGTCTTGCACCAGAAGGGTGTCTCCAGCACAGAAGTTCTCCCACCATAGACACAGCTGATTCTCACAGCCAATTAGCCTGGAGGTCAATTCCTCCCAATGATACCTACAACAACCAAGGCTTAAATACAACAAGACTGTGAACACAGCCCACAAAGGGGTGCACCAAAAGTGTCAACCTCAGGTAATTGGGGAGGCTGAGCCACTGGGCCCTATTGGACACCTGGCACAGAAAGCCACTTTATCAACACAGGGAAGCAGCCAAAATGCGGAGACAAAGAAACAGGTCACAAATGACAGAAATGGAGGAAAGCAAACTACTGGATATAGAGTTCAAAACCACGGTTATAAGGTTTTTCAAGAATTTTCTAGAAACAGCCAATAAATTTAGTGAGACCCTCAAGAAATCTAATGAGACCCTCGAGGATATGAAAAAGAACCAACTAGAAATTAAGCATACACTGACTGAAATAAAGAATATTATAAAGAGATCCAACAGCAGACTAGATAATCCCAAGAATCAAGTCAAAGATTTGAAATACAAAGGAGCAAAAAACACCCAACCGGAAAAACAAAAAGAAAAAAGAATCCAAAAATATGAAGATAGCGTAAGGAGCCTCTGGGACAACTTTAAGCATACCAACATCCGAATTATGGGGGTGCCAGAAAAAGAGAGAGAGAGCAAGATATTGAAAACCTATTTGAAGAAATAATGACAGAAAACTTCCCCTACCTGGTGAAAGAAATAGACTTACAAGTACAGGAAGCGCAGAGAATCCAAAACAAAAGGAATCCAAAGAGGACCACACCAAGACACATCATAATTAAAATGCCAAGGGCAAAAGACAAAGAAAGAATCATAAAAGCAGCAAGAAAAAAACAGTTACCTACAAGGGAGTACCCATACAACTATCAGCTGATTTCTCAACAGAAACTATGCAGGCCAGAAGGGAGTGGCAAGAAATATTCAAAGTGATGAATAGCAAGAACTTACAACCAAGATTACTTTACCCAGCAAAGCTATCATTCAGAGTTGAAGGTCAGATAAAGAGCTTCACAGATAAGAAAAAGCTAAAGGACTTCATCACCACCAAACCAGTATTATATGAAATGCTGAAAGGTATCCTTTAAGAAGAAGAAGAAGAAGAAGAAGAAGAAGAAGAAGAAGAAGAAGAAGAAGAAGAAGAAGAAGAAGAAGGTAAAGATAAAAATCATGAACAACAAATACATATCTATCAACAAGTGAATCTAAAAAATCAAGTGAATAAATAATCTGATGAACAGAATAAACTGGTGAATATAATAGAATCAGGGGCATAGAAAGGGAGTGGACTGACAATTCTCGGGGGGAAGGGAGTGTGGGGGATGCAGGAAGAGACTAGACAAAAATCATACACCTATGGATGAGGACAGTGGGGGGACGGTAAGGGCAGAGGGTGGGGTGGGAATTGGGTGGAGGGGAGCTATGGGAGGGGAAAAAGAGGAACAACTGTAATAATCTGAACAATAGAGATTTAATTAAAAAAAAACCTACAGCCATACATTTCAATGTGAATGCATCAAAGTTAAATGAAGTGGCAAGTTGCAAAAAAATACTTATGGTTTGATCCTATTTATATAATCTATATACACATAAAATTGGAGAGGATGTTTGGGGATATTTATTAATGTGATTAAATTAAAATAAATAGCAAAGGCATGACAAACAATATTTATGACAGCAGTTCCCTCTGAGATGGAGGAGGGAGGAAGATATGATCAAGGAGGGGGACATTTTGTATCTTATATACTGTCTGTTGGGTACATGTTGCTCTTTTAAAATTTTTTCATAAGTTATAAGTACTAGTAATACAATATTTCTTGTACTTCATACTAAAATACAAATAAAGCATTATATAATGTAATTCCTGAAATTATACACTGTTCACTTCAAATGTCTTAATGTTTGGTGAATGCTATTTATTGGCAAATACACATTTAAAAAGAATACTGCAAAATTAAGAAAAGAATTCATGAGTTAATTCTAAATTGACTTTGATTCACCTTCCTTTAGCTAATATGTTCATCTCTTTCGCCTGTTCTAGAAGAGATGCTTGCAATCACTATTCATGAGCTGTTGCTTCCTAGTTGAAAAGGAAGATGACACTGGTTACACTGTGTTCCACACATTAGCTATGTGCATGATTCTTTCCTTTTCATTCTGACATAAAATGGAAATTTTGAGATTACTCCCTTTTTGATGAAGGATAATGTGTTATTATCACAAAGTCACTGAACCAGAACAGCTAAGAATCCAGGCACAGAGATGCTAAGTAAAATTCGTATTTATTTAATATGCTCATGTTTATTCTGTGTATTTCAAGGTATTTCTGAATAATTGCACTAATATTTACCATCCCTTATTAAAAACCACTTATTCTTTTTTTCAAAGTGAGCCTAAAACAAGTTTAAAAGAGATGTTATGTAAGAAAAAATCTCCAAAAAGCCAGTCCTGAATAAATAACTTTGGTGATTCAGAGATACTATGGAATATAATATTAGAACAATAACCTCTAAAGGCATTTCTCTAAATTCCACTACATTCTGCTAATATGCCCGATATTTAATCCTTTCTCTCATATTTATATTACTGTAGTAAGGTAAATCTTAAAGTAGAAAATAAGTCATGATTGTTGCTCCTCTTATTTCTGTGGAATAATCATTTTCACAACCTGAAGATGGGCCTTGACATTTACAAAATCCTACCTGGTTTAATAAAATATTTCTAATACTAGAGGCCCAGTACACAAAATTCATGTATGGGTAGGGTCTTTAGTGACTACCAGCTGTCAGTTGGGGCCTCCCATCCCTGGCTGCCAACTGCCAGCCGGGGCCTCCCTTCCCTGGCTGCTGGCTGGGGCCTCCCTTCTCCGGTTGCCGGCTGCCAGCCAGAGCCTTCCTTCGTTCCACAGTACATCCTCGTGGTCAGTGCATGTCATAGTGGGTAATCGAATTCCTGGTCGGTCGAACTCGTGAGGTGACACTTTGTATATTAGGCTTTTATATATATAGAAGATTGCTACTTCTGATATTGTTGTGTTTTTTTTAATAGAGTAAAATAAAGTGCCATTCTTTGGAAAAACTCCAAATATCAATAAAAAACATCTACCTTCTAATCTGTTATGAATTTGAAACTAATTTACCAGGAAACAAGAAGTCAAAGACAATAGTGTTTGAAGGGAGAGAAAATAAGCTTCTAATTGAAAAAAAATTAAAAAAGATGGTGTTCATATTCTTTAAGGCTCCTCTAATCTCCTGATAAGGCTGTTGAAGAATTTCAAATCTCTCCTGGATAGTGCTTTCCTGTTAATGTCTAAAATTTTACCTCTCATCCCATCTTCAGCTTATCATTCCATTAAGCAAGTATAGGGACATGAACATCATTTATATCTTAAAACTTGTCACTGGATCATGTTGACATTAAAAATCAATCTTTACTAATAAAAATCAGAATAGTATTTGTATGCATGATGGTAGAGGTTAGCAGCATAAGACAACTGACTAGAAATAATTATGGGGGAAATTTCTAGGGTAATGGAAATTGTTTTTTTTTTTTATCTGGGTTATAGAATATATATATATATATATATATATATATATATATATATATATATATTTAATATTGGTGTATTATACTCTGTTAATTTTATCCCAGTAAAGTATGAATGTAAGAATATCTTGATTTATGTTTTATAATAATATTTACAATAAAACATAAATATCTTAAAATGGTTTATGAAATTCCACATAATCTCATGCTTATATGTCTCCCCATCTTCCTTTCCTGACACTCTTTCCTTTGCTTTGGCCATGTGGTTCTTGCTGTTCTATAAACTACATACCAAGACCCATCTGAGAGTATTTATATTTGCTGTTCACTCTTAGAATACTCTTCTTCTGGATAGTTGTATGATCAACTTCCTGATTTCACTGAGGTTTCTGATCAAACGTCACTTTTTCATTAGAAGTGACAACCTCCCCTTTGTTTTGTTTGTTTCATAGCACATGTTGATATTCCACATTATATATTTGTTTATTGTATCCGTCTTGATGGTAGTTAAGAATAAGCTAACCAGACCTAACCGGTTTGGCTAAAGGGTCCCAGGTTCGATTCTGGTCAAGGGCATGTACCTTGGTTGCAGGCACATCCCCAATAGGAGGTGTGTAGGAGGCAGCTGATTGATGTTTCTCTCTCATCAATGTTTCTAACTCTTTATCCCTCTCCCTTCCTCTCTGTAAAAAATCAATAAAATATATTTTTAAAAAAAGAATAAGCTAACTGGCATAAAAATAGATTTAAATATGTGATATCTTAACACATTGTGGACCAGTAGTTTTATTGCTAGCTTTGCCCAGTGGCCAGATAAGTTTATAACAAGTACAAAAAATGTTTTACATAAATGTTAAAGGCACACTTTAAAAAATAAATACCATTGCATTTTGAAGTTATTTATTACATGTTCTTACAAGCTAATATCTTTTTAAAGTATGATACTTTGTAAAACACTGTGTAAGAATTCTCATGATCCATCCGCAATGTGTTAATAGACAGAATTTTATTTCTTGCTCACTTAGCAGTCCCATGCAGCTGTTTAGATTTCATTTCTACTCAATGACACCTTTTTTCTTGTTGATTTGTAATCCCATAGAGCGTTACTTTCTTCTGCCTTCAGGTAGCTAAAGGAGAAAGCAGCTCAGGGGAGCACAAACGAGTAATTTTTGGACTAGGCTTCAAGGTATCACATATCATTTTACTTATACTCTGTTGACTAGAACTCAGGCACATGTCCATCTAAATTCAAGGGAGTTTGTAAAATATAGTCTAGCTTTATGGCAGAAAAATAGGACCAATTTAATATAGATTGATATAAATAACAGGAGATTTGTTATAGAAATTGGCTATCAGAGCTATGGAAGCCAAAAATTCCTATAATTTGCCATGTGCAAGCTGGAGAACCAGGAAAGCTGGTAGCATAATTCCGTCAAAGTTTGAAGGTCTGAGAACCAGAGTAGCTGATGTTCTAATTCCAAGTCCAAAGCTGAAGGCTTGACAATCAGGAGAAGGGGTGTGTTGGTGTATATTCAAGAGTCTGAAGGCCTGATAATTGGTAAATCTGATGTCTAATGGCAAGAGAAGATGGATGTCCTGAATAGAGATAAGGACTAGAGATAGGGAATTCACCCTTAAACCACCTTTTTGTTCTATTCCAGTGGTTCTCAACCTTCCTTATACCTCAACCCTTTAATACAGTTCCTCATGTTGTGGTGACCCCCAATTTCATTGTTACAAATTGAACATAATTAAAGCATAGTGATTAATCACAAAAACAATATGTAATTATATATGTGTTTTCCGATGGTCTTAGGTGACCCTTGTGAAAGGGTTGTTCGACCCCCAAAGGGGTCGCGACCCACAGGTTGAGAACTGCTGTTCGATTCGGTCCTTCAACAGATTGGATGATACCTACCCACATTGGTGACAACAGACATTTACTCAGTCTACCAAATCACATACTAATCTTTTTCAGAAACACCGTCACAGACACACCCAGACATAATGTATTATCAGCTACCTGGGCATCACTTAACCCAGTAAGGTTGACACATAATAGTAACCATCACATTGACAAATAATACAAAAATAAATGAAATATTAAAATATTCATATTGATTAACTGCTTGACACACGGCAGATTGTAGGACTCTTTGGCTTTCATAGTTGTGTGAGCCAATTTCTATTATAAATATCTCTCTCTCTCTCTCTCTCTCTCTCTCTCTCTCTCTATATATATATATATATATATATATATATATATATATGTATATATATATATATATCAATCTATATCATATTGGTCCTATTTTTCTGGAGAACCCTGACTAATATAGTCAAATTTTTATTATTTATAACTTCTGTTGACTTTTTTATTCTTAATTAATTTATTATTATGTATTTTTACTATGCTTTTTTGGCTGAAAACTCCCTAATCACTCTTTTATACTGCTTATAACATCTAGCAACCTAACAATGTTTTTCAAGTGTTTTCCATAAACATACCTTAAAATATATGTTTATGGAAGTATAAGTCACTTATTTTAGCATATAATTCTAAGCATTTTGACAACTGTTTACTGTTGTATAAACTTCATCAAAATCAAGATATGGAACATTTCTATCAGCTCAAAAAGTTCCCTCATGTTCTATCTTTTTTGTTTTTTTTTAAATATATTTTATTGATTTTTTATAGAGAAGAAGGGAGAGGGATAGAGAGCTAGAAACATTGACGAGAGAGAAACATCAATCAACTGCCTCCTGCACACCCCCTACTGGGGATGTGCCCACAACCGAGGTACATGCCCTTGATCAGAATCAAACCTGGGACCCTTCAGTCAGCAGGCCGACACTCTATCCACTGAGCCAAACCAGTCAGGGCCTCATGTTCTATCTTAATCCGTTCAGGCTGCTATAAGGCAATACAATAGATTAGGTGGTTTATAAACCACAAAAATGTATTTCTCACAGCTCTGGAGGCTGGGGAGTCCAAGACCAAAGTGCTGGCAATTCAATGCTTGGTGAAATCTTGCTGTCTAGTATGCTGTCTTTTTACTGTAACCTCACATGGCAGAAGAGGCAAGAAAGCTTTGGGGGGACTTTTTTATGAGAACACAAATTCCATTCATGAGGGTTCCATCCTCATGACTTAATCACCTTCCAAAGGCCCTACCTCTTTTTTTTTATATTTTTTATTGATTTTTTACAGAGAGGAAGGGAGAGGGATCGAGAGTCAGAAACATCGATGAGAGAGAAACATTGATCAGCTGTCTCCTGCACGCCCCCCATTGGGGATGTGCCCGCAACGAAGGTACATGCCCTTGACTGGAATCGAACCTGGGACCCTTGAGTCCGCAGGCCGACACTCTATCCACTGAGCCAAACCGGACAGGGAGAAAGGCCCTACCTCTTGATACCATCACTTTGAGAGTCAGGATTTCAATACTTGAATTTTGGGGGACTCAAACATTCAGACCATTGTATACCCTATGTAGTTAAAACCTCCTCTCACTCCCAGTACCTAGCAACAATTTGTCTTCTGTCTCCATAGCGACAACAAACACAAAACTCAGCTCTACTCCTGACAAGATTGTGTCAACACTACATAATGCAGGACTAGCAGAGGAAGAAGTATTTTCATTTCCAGGAAGATCTTCTATCTACATCAGTCTGCATTGTACACATGATATTCAGTATTCAGTTAAAAATGATAAGACACCATATAAAAGGGAGACTAATAACAAATTTCAAAGCAATAAGCAAACCAGCTTTATGGATGAACTTGATGATGGGATTATAAAATACACATTTCAAAAATGTGTGATTAATTATATTAAAGCCTCTAGTGGAAAAGGCAGACAATATGAATACATACAGAATTTCAGCAGAAAGAGATTATATAATTTTTTTTTAAAATGTATTTTATTGATTTTTTTACAGAGAGGAAGAAAGAGGGATAGAGAGTTAGAAACATCGATGATAGGGAAACATTGATAAGCTGCCTCCTGCACACCCCCCACTGGGGATGTGCCTGCAACCAAGGTACATGCCCTTGACCAGAATCGAACCCGGGACCCTTCAGTTCCCAGGCCGACGCTCTATCCAGTGAGCCATCCAGCTAGGGCGAGATTATATAAAATTTAAATCCTGGACCTAAAAAACATGATAATAGAAATGAAAAATAATTTTGATGGTTCTTAAGTATACTAAAATTAGCTGAGGAAAATAAGTCAACAAGTTAGAATACAAGTCAGTAAAAATTACCCAAATTGATATACAAAGACAAAGAAAGGAGGAATAAAAGAATAAAGCATCTTAGAGCTTTGGAACAATATCAAAGTCTAACATTTGAGTGGTCAGAATCATATTAGGAGAAGAGAGAAAGAATAGGGAGGAAAGAATATTTGAAGATATAATGGTAGAAAAGTATACCAAAATAAGGTTATCATACCCTAAATCTAAGAAATTCAGAGAAGCATAATCAAGATACAAAAGAACAAGCTTAGAATCATCTTATTATCTTATTCAAAATGCTTAAGCCTAATGATTTAAGGGAAAATTTTGATGGCAGCCAGAAAAAAAGGATTCCTTCTACACTAAAGAACAAAGAAAAGAATTAGATTAGATATATCATCAGATACTATACAACTAAGAAGATAATTTGATGGAATCTTTATAATAATGAAAGAGAAATGACTATCAAAATTATCTTTCCAAAATAAAGAAAAACTAAATATGTTTTCATACTAGAAATAAAAGCTTAGAGAGTTTTGTATACAACAACAACAAAAAAACCACAGTTAAAGTATGAATTCATTACAAGAAAAAAAAAATAAAGCAAATCCTCTAGGCAAAAGGAATATATGAGACAACAGCTTGGATATATACACATATATAAAGAACAATAAAAAAATTGTACATATAATTAAAATGAAGATAAATATAATGTACATTTTTATTGTAGTCACTCTAAAATATAATTGGCTGTATAAAAGAAATATAGTGACAATGTATTGGGTGTTTTTTTTTTAACATATGATGAAATAAAATACATAGCAATAACACAAAAGAGGAGCAGGAAGAATTGAAGCATACATTTAAATAGTGCTTACAATAAGTCTGAAGCTCCAAAAAATATTTGAAGGTAGGCTGTGATAAACTAAAAATATAAAAAGTAAAGCTTGCCCTAACCGGTTTGGCTCAGTGGATAGAGCGTTGGCCTGCGGACTCAAGGGTCCCAGGTTTGATTCCGGTCAAGGGCATGTACCTTGGTTGCGGGCACATCCCCAGTAGGGAGTGTGCAGGAGACAGCTGAACAATGTTTCTCTCTCATCGATGTTTCTAACTCTCTATCCTTCTCCCTTCCTCTCTGTAAAAAATCAATAAACTATACGAAAAAAAAAGTAAAGCTAGAAAAACAACTCCATGAAGGAGTCAAAATAAAAGGGGGGCATCTGTAATATTTTCAATAATAAAGATTTTTTAAAAATTCATTATTGTTTAAAGTATTACATGTCTCCTTATTCTCCAATCCACCTCTCCCCAGCCACTCCCAAACCCCGGCACATGCCCCCATTCCCAAGGGTGTCTGTGTCCATTGGTTATGTATATATGCATGCATAAAAGTCCTTTGGTTGATCTGCTACTCGCCACCCCCCAACCCATTCCTGCCTTCCCTCTGAGATTTGAATGTTGTAAATGGTAAGAGTTCTTTTTTTATAGCAGCATAGTATGCCATTGTGTAGATGTACCACTGTTTGTTAATCTACACTTCTGCTGATGGGCACTTAGGCTGTTTCCAAATCTTAGCTATTGTAAATTGTGCTTCTATGAACAAATTATGCTACTATATCCATTCTGATCAGTGTTTCTGATTTCTTGGTATATAGTCCTGGGTCAAATGGAAGTTCCATTTTTTAATTTTCTGAGGAAATGCCATACTTTTTTCCACAGTGGCTGTACCAGTCTGCATTCCCACCAGCAGTGCACGAGTGTTCCTTTTTCTCCACATCCTCGCCAGCACTTGTTCTTTATTGATTTGTTGGTTGTAGCCATTCTGACAGGTGTGAGATGGTACTTCATGGTTGTTTTGATTTGTATCTCTTGGATGATTAGTGACTTTGAGCATGTTTTCATATGTCTCTTGGCCTTCTGTATGTCCACTTTTGAAAAGTGTCTATTTAGGTCCTTTGCCCATCTTTTGATTAGATTGTTTATCTTCCTTTTGTTAAGATGTCTGAGTTCCCTTTAAATTTTAGAGATTAAACCCTCATCAAATATAACATTAGCAAATATGTTCTCCCATGCAGCAGCTTTCTTGTTTTGTTGATGGTTTCTTTTGCTGTGCAGAAGCTTTTTATTTTGATGTAGTCCCATTTGTTCATTTTCTCTTTAGTTTCAAGTGCCCTAGGAGCTGTATCGGTAAAGATATTGCTACGACATGTCTGATATTTTGCTGCCTGTGGATTCCTCTAGTATTTTTATGGTTTCCCATCTTACATTTAAGTCTTTTATCCATTTTGAGTTTATTTTTGTGTATGTTGTAAGTTGGTGGTCTAGTTTTATTTTTTTGCATGTATCTGTCCAATTTTCCCAACACCATTTATTAAAGAGACTGTCTTGACTCCATTGTATGTTCTTGCCTCCTTTGTCAAATATGAACTGGGCATAATGGTTTGGATCAATTTCTGGGTTCTCTGTTCTGCTCCAATGGTCTATATGTCTGTTCTTGTCCCAGTACCAGGCCATTTTGAGAACAGTGGCTTTGTAATATAGCTTGATATCTGGTATTGTGATCCTTCCAACTTTATTCTTCTTTCTCAGGATTGCTGCGGCTATTCAGTGTCTTTTTTTATTCCATATGAATTTTTGGAGAGTTTGTTATACGTCTGTGAAATATGCAATTTGTATTTTTAATAAGAATTGCATTGAATCTATAGATTGATATGGGTAGTATGAACATTTTAATGATGTTGATTCTACCAAACCACGAAAACGGTATATTTTCCATTTGTTTATTTCTTCCTCTATCTCTCTTTTTAAATGTCCTATAGTTTTCCAAGTACACGTCTTTTACCTTGTTTGTTAATTTTATTCCTAGGTATCTTAAATTTTTTGTTTCAACCGTAAATGGGATTTTTTTTTAGTTTCTCTTTCTGTCAGTTCATAATTGGTGAATAAAAAGTCTTAGATTTCTGGGTGTTAATTTTGTATCCTGCTACATTGCTGAATTCATTTATTACGTCTAATAGTTTTTTGATGGAGTCTTTAGGGTTTTCTATGTACAATAGCATGTCATCTGCAAATAATGACAGTTTCACTTCTTTTCTAATTTGGATGCCTTTTATTTCTTCTTCTTGTCTGATCACTATGGCTAGTATTTCCAGTGCTATGTCAAACAGGAGTGGTGAAAGTGGGCAACCCTGTCTTGTTCCAGTTCTTAGGAGAAACGGTTTTAGTTTTTGCCCATTGAGTATGATGTTGGCTGTAGGTTTGTCATATAAGGCTTTTATTATGGAGAGTTATGATCCCTCTATTCCCACTTTGCTGACAGTTTTTAATCAAGAACGGGTATTGGGTTTTGTCAAATGCTTTTTTGGCATCAATTGATATGATTTTGTGATTTTTGTCTCTCAATTTGTTTATGTGATGTATCACGTTTATTGATTTGCAGATATTGTACTATCCTTGCATCCCCAGATTAAATCCCACTTAGTCATGGTGTATTATTTTTCCTAATGCAATGCTGGATCCAATTTGCTAGAATTTTGTTGAGCATTTTGGCATCTATGTTCATGAGGGATATTGGCCTGTAATTCTCTTTCTTTGTAGTGTCTTTATCTGGTTTTGGGATTAGGGTAATGCTGGCTTCATAGAAAGAGCTTGGAAGTGGTTCCTTTTCTAAATATTTTGGAATAGTTTGAGGAGGACAGGTTTTATTTCTTCTTTGATTGTTTGGTAAAACTCCTGTTAAGCCATCTGGCCCAGGGCTTTAGTTTGCTGGAAGTTTTTCTTGACTGCTTCAATTTCCTCCATAGTTGTCAGCCTATTCAGATTTTTTGACTCTTTCTGATGAGTTTTGGAATGTAGTATTTTTTCTAGTAATATGTCCATTTCTTCTAGGTTGACCAGTTTGTTGAAATAGAGTTGTTCATAGTTTTTTTTTTTTTTTTATAATACTTTGTATTTCTGTGGGGTCTGTTGTTATTTCTCCTCTTTAATTTCAGATTTTGTTTATTTGGGTCCTCACTCTTTGCTTCTTGGGGAGTCTGGCTAGAGGTTCATCAGTCTTGTTTATCCTTTCAAAGAATCAGCTCTTGGTTTTATTGATCTTTTGTATTTTTTTTTCCTTTGGTCTCTATGTCATTTATTTCCACTCTGATCTTTATTATTTCCTTCCTTGTGTTCATGCTAGGTTTTTGTTGTTCCTCTCTTTCTAATTCTTTAAGTTGTAGAGTTAGATAATTTATTACTGTTTTTTTTGTTGTTTGTTTTGTTTTAGGTAGGCCTGTAACGCTATAAACTTCCCTCTCAGGACTGCTTTCACCGTGTCCCATAGATTTTGGATTGTTGTGTTTTCATTGTCGTTTGTTTCCTGGATGTTATTTATTTCTTCTTTTATCTCTTTAGTAACCCAAGCATTGTTTAATTTTTTTCCTACTATTGAGTTGTGAGTTCTGTATATATTTAAATAAATAAATATATAAATAACATTGGCTTATCAGATATATGGTTTGTAACTATTTTCCTGCATCCTGTAAGTTGCCTTTTCATTTTGTTGTTTCTGTTGCTGCACAAAAGCCTTTTAATTTATGTAGTCCTACTTATTCACTTTGCTTTTGTTTCCCCTGCTTTTGGTGTCATGTATAAAAAAATTGTTGCCAAGATGAAAGAAAAAGAGTGTTTTCCATATGTTTTCTTCTAAATTTTTATAGTTTCAGATCTTATGTTTAAGTTCTTAATCCATTTTCTGTTGATTTTTTTTATGTGTGTTAAGATGAGGGTGCAACTTCATTCTTTGCATGTATATTTCCAATTTTAACAGCACCATTTACTGAAGAGACTATCTCCCATTGTGTATTCTTCATGCACTTGTCAAAGATTAGTTTATCATATATAAGAAGAATTTATTTCTGAATTCTCTATTATGAAATAGTCTGCTTCTATGCCAGTACCATACTATTTTGATCACTTTAGTTTTGTAATAGTTTGAAATCAAGACGTGTGATACCTCAAGCTTTGCTCATCTTTCTGAAGAGTGCTTTGTACTATTTTGGGTCTTTTTTGTTTTCCTGTGAATTTTAGGATTTCTTATTCTATTTCTGTGAAAAATGCTAATATAATTATGATATGGATTGCACTGAAGCCGTAGTTTGCTTTGAGTAGTATGAATATTTTAATAACATTTCTTCCAATCCATAAACACAGGATCCTTCAATTGATTTGTATCTTCTTTAATGTATTCATCAATATTTTATAATTTCATATTTTTTATTAAATTTATTATTTTCAATTATATTATAAATAAGACTGTTTTCTTAATTTCTTTTTTGGGGAATTAATTGATAATTTATAGAAATGCAACTGACTTTTGTAGCTTGGTTATGTATTCTAAAACTATACCGAATTTACTTAGTAGTTCTAACAGTTCTTTATTGGAGTATTTAGTATTTTCTACATATTAATCATATTTTCTGTAAAAGAAAGAGACAATTTTACTTCTTTTCATATATGGATGATTCTTCTTTTTCTTACCTAACTGCTCTGGATAGAACTTCCAATCCTATGCTGACTAGAAGTAGCAAGGATTGGGCATCCCTGCTTTGCTCTTGATCTTATAGAAAAAGCTTTTAGCTTTTCACCATTGAGTATAATGTTAATTGTGGGATTGGCCTTTATTATACTGAGATACATTCCTTCTGTACCTAATTTGTTGAGAGCTTTTATCATGAAAGGATGTTCAATTTAGTAAAATAATTTTCTGCATCTGTTGAGAGAATCATGTGATTGTCATTCTAATGAAGTGGTATATAAAATTTATTGATATGCATATGCTGAGTCATCTTTGCATCTCAGGAATCAATCTCAACATTTTGCATGATCCTTTTAATGTGCTATTGAATTTGGTTGTGTTGAAGACTTTTGTATCTACGATGATCAGAGATACCAGTAGTTGCCTGTAATATACTTTCTTATAGAATCTTGTTTGGCTTTGGTATCAGGGTAATGCTCACCTCAAGAATTATTTGGAAGTGTAGTCTCCTTTCAGTTTCTTGGAATGGTTGCATTAATTCTTCTATAAATGTATGGTAGAATTCACCAGTGTTGCCATCTGATACTTGGTTTTTCTTTTTTGGGAGATCGCTCTGATTACAGCTTTAATGTCTTACTCTTTCTGGTCTGTTGTGTTTCCAAACAGAATTTGTGCCTTCCCCCAAAATCTATTAAGTCTGCACAGAAATCTAATCTATCCTAGTCTACTCCCTCCCCCTATTTCACAACATACATCTAATTAGTTACTTCTGAAATGTCCCTCAGAGTCACAACTTATTTCCAATTCCATTATCAACATCTCAGTTCACACTCCTATTATCTCAAAACAGGAATAATGTGAAAACCTTTTCTTTCTATCTACTCACTTTTTACTATAATTAATAACCAATGTCTCAGTTCAAGCTATTATAAAACTACCAGTGTTTTACTTTAGGAAAAAAGAAGTTGAACCCAGAAAGTATGAGTTACATGTAAGAAGTACTAATGAATAAAGAAATTAATAAATGCGTATGTTGGTCTAAGCTAGCATTGACTAAACTAGCATTGGTGGTTATTTGCCAGGAGGAACTAATATATGTATTAGAAAAAAATATAAGCTGGGAGGAGTATGATCTGGATTAAATATTCCTTTTTTCTTGAATTTATTAGGAGACTAGGTAAGAATTATAAAGTCAGATAGAAAAAACAATATAAGCAAAATATTGATAATGTAATCATGGAGATTATGACATGGCCAATCATTAGACCATCTATCTTCTTTCTGCAAGCTTAAACATTTCTATGATAAAATTTAAAAACAAAAATAAAAAATAAATAACTAAATAGAAAAGGAAATATATTTAAGTAGATACAATCCAAAAGAAAATTGATATTGTAAAAATAGTATCAAAAGAGACTTTCACCTTAATGTCATTTTGTGAGATAAGCAGCATCTTTACATAACAATCACTGAATTATTTCTCTAGGCAGTTGTAAAATTCTGGCCCTTTGTGCATCAAACAATATAGCCTCAAAGTATATGAAGAAAAATTATTATAAATCTATGCAAACATTAAATCCACAATCATACTGGAAGATTTTTAGAATCTCTCTGAGACCCTGGATAATTGAGCAGATAAACTATTCATAACAGTATAAAATATTTAAGCAATCCAATTAATCTAGTGATCATGTATAAAACTGCACATGACAGTTTAAAAATCAGCCACTATTTTCAAGCACATAGAGCCTATTTCTTTTTTTTTTCTTTTTTTTTTTAATATATTTTATTGATTTTTTACAGAGAGGAAGGGAGAGAGATAGAGAGTTAGAAACATCGATGAGAGAGAAACATCGACCAGCTGCCTCCTGCACATCCCCCACTGGGGATATGCCCGCAACCCAGGTACATGCCCTTGACCGGAATCGAACCCGGGACCCCTCAGTCCGCAGGCCGACGCTCTATCCACTGAGCCAAACCGGTCTCGGCCTATTTCTAAAATATGACCACATAATAGCCCACAAAGGTTCCTACAAAACACAAAAGTACTATGCTGACTCCACATTCCATTACTTAAAAATTCAGAATCAGGAATGGAAAGATAGCTAAAATCTCTTATTTTCTAACATTAAAGAAAAAAAACTTTTCGTGTAACTGATGGATTGAAGACAATCCAAATGAAAGTGAGTAGATAATTTGCAGCACATTACAACATAAAAACACTTCATATGGCTTGTGGAATGCTTAGCTGTTGGACTTTATTTCCTCTACATAGGTTTTACTGCTGTTGCTACATGAAAAAGATTTTCACTCTAATCTTCTGAGAACATTAATTCTGCACCTCCCCACACTTCTATGTGATCTGATCTCATCTCTTTCTGTTTCTTCTATAATTTTGTCATTTACATGTTTAAAAAGACCTACAGGCTCTGGTTAAATAAATTTACAGTTTACTCTGTCATCATCCATGTTATGGCCTAAATTGTATTCCAACAATATTCATATATTGCACTCCCAATTCCCAGTACCTCTGAATGTAACTATATTTGGAAACAAAAATCTATAAAGATATGATTAAATTAAAATGAAGCCATTGGTGTGGGGCCTTAATCCAATATTACTAGGGTCCTTATGAGAATAGAAAGGGGCACCAGAGATATTTGTGCACAGATGGATGACCATGAGAAGAGGCAGCAAGAGGGGAGCCATCTGTAAGCCATGGAGAGGCTTCAGAGAAACCAACCCTGCTGGCACCTTGGTCTTAGACTTCCGGCCTCTAGAACTGTGAGAAAATAAATTTCTGCTATTTAAGCCACCTTGTCTATGGTATTTTATTAAATTACTTAGAGACTACCACATAATAATCGGTAGTAATTTTTATTATTTGCCAACCAAAAGGTACCTTTAATGTTACAGCTGGCTTAGCATTCTTTGGAGAAAAATAAAATGTCAGGTATTTTCTGTTATCTTTTGTTGATAAAGAAAATTAATCTTTGTGTATGATTAATGCAATTTCATTTTTGGGGGTATAACTGTGGATTGAGGGAATCAAAGTTCATTAAGCCTCCAAACCATGCACAAGAAGTATTTATTCTAAGAGATTTTTCAAATTTAACTGCAAGAGTAAGTCTGGAAGTTTCTACAATATGTTCAAACATTTTTATTATCTGTTTCAAGAAATAAAATTTGTGAAATAATGCCCTAATATCAGTCAACTTTTTAAGTAAAAAACTTTTAAAAGCAAGTGGCATTGGAAAAGTGTTTCAGATGGAAGAATAGATAACCTTGAGTAGACTATTCTTACGTATGGGTAAGTCTATCTGTTACTTTTGCCCATTAATAAAAGAAAGTAATTATATGTGTGCCATAAACATGGAATGGATCCATAAAAAGAGAGCCTCCACTGCAAATTGCATCAATTAGGAACTTCCTTATAATTCTATTATATTAAGAAATAGTTTATAAGCTTAAATAGGGCTCTGAGCCTTTTTGAAATCTTATCAAGTAATAAAATTGACTAAGTCTGGCCCTTGAGAGAAAATATTAATAAAGGGAAATACATATACTTGTGCTAATGCAGGCTTTCAGGTCCATTAATTCTTCTTCCATGGGCTAATAACTCTAATATACTAGAGATGAATCAATTTAAACAAAATGGAACTTGTGTTCACAAGAGGAGTCATAAAATGCACAATGATGAACATATGACTATTTGCCCCATTTACTGTCAGTAGGCCTTTGTATCTGAAGTCTAACATATTGAATCATACCTTTAGAAAGGAAATGAAAAATGAGTTAGTTCAGTTGTTCCCAATAAGAGGATTATCTGCATTACAATTCCTGAGTTATTTTAAAACAACAGACTTGCTCATTGTATCCCACATTTACTGTATCAGACTTTCTGCTTTGGGGGACCTTGCATCTGAATTTTAAGGCAGATTCTAAATTCTGATTCTGATGACAATCTAGGTTAGGGAAAACTGAATTAGTATAACCTCCGGCACAATATAAAAAATTTTTTAAAAATATATTTTATTGATTTTTTACAGAGAAGAAGGGAGAGGGATAGAGAGTTAGAAACATCGATGAGAGAGAAACATCGATGGGATGCCTCCTGCCCACCTCCTACTGGGGATGTGCCCGCAACCAAGGTACATGCCCTTGACTGGAATCGAACCTGGGACCCTTCAGTTGGCAGGCCGACGCTCTATCCACTGAGCCAAACCGGTCAGGGGATTTTTTTTTTAAATAGAAGTTGGAACCCTGGTCAGTGTGGCTCAGCATAGTCCCTTGCATCAGAAAGTTGTGGGTTCGATTCTCAGTCAGGGCACATACCTAGGCTGCTGCTTCCATCCCTGGTCAGGGAACAATGATCAATGTTTCTAATCAATTTTTAAAAAAGAATCCTCTCTACATACCAAAACAAAGCAAATAGAAGTTGGAAAACTTTTTGTAAAGGGCCAGATAGTGAATATTTCATACTTCATAGGCCATACAGTCTCTGTCATGACGACTCAGCTCTGCCATTGTAATGTGAAATAATACACAAATAATACGTAGGTGAATAAGTATGGCTGCTTTCCTATAAAAATTACTTACAAAACAGAGGAGGTCAGCAAACACAGTGGAGGAAGAACCTCTGAAAATGTTCTCCTTCATAACAGAAGTGAAGTAACAGGTAAAAATAGAATGAAGTTTCTATGAAAATTCACTAAATCTTGCAGCAAACTAAAGAATGTTTATTGAAGAAAAAAAGAATAAGAAGCTGTGAATCAGTAAGAAGAGTTGAGTTTCATAGATGTTCACTTGCCTTATTACTGTCTTTCCCTCCCATCTAGCTTAATAGTCCTTTGAAGCTGATGATAAAGAACAGCCTCACAGCCACCAGAGGTGTGGCAGAATGGGGTTGGAGCCCCTTCAAAGCCCCATTCCCAGAGATTTGTCGTTATTCAGCCTATCAGCTAGTTCCCTGAAAGACCCACTTGCAAAGCTGCCTTTAGTTAAGCAGACATGGGACTTGCCCAGCAAGATAAGACTTCCCTGGGGGGCAAAAACTTAAGGAAATTGATTCACTTTGTAGCTGGAGAAAAATCTAAATTTAATGTGTCCAAGGAAGCTTTGAAAAGCTCAGAGGCATTCCTGGGAATGTAGATGATCATGTCTGCATGTCTAAGTCTGTGTGCATGTCTATACTATGACAAGGCCTTAAGCTCTCATCTCTGGCTTTTCTTGAGACTTTACACAAGCAGAAAATAAAATATGAGTTTTGGAAGAATACAATAAATTGGAATTTTCAATTACCTGGAAGATGGCTGAATGTGGACAGGAACAAGCACAAAGGGCTCTTTGGAAAAGACTGGAAGAATTATTTGTTTCACATAAGCACTAAGTTAATTAATTGAGCAGAAACTTTAGTGGCCTCACACAATAAAGACATCACGGAATTAGTTTAGAATAGTAAACAGCAAATGAAAAACCAACAAACAGCAACAGCAACAAACCCTGGATGGGGAGAACTACCAAGAATTCTATGTTATATTATTTTTTTAAATTTATTGGAGTGACATGGTTAATAAAATTGTATAGGTTTCAGATATACATTTCTACAATACCTCATCTGAATACTGTATTGTGTGTTTACCACTCAAGTCTCTTTCCATCATCATTTATAACTCTTTACCCTCTTCTACTGCTCTGTACCTTCCTTCCCTCAGGCAATCTCCATACTGTTATCTGTGTCCATGAGTCTTTTTTCTCTTTCCTTAGTGCCGGGAGCCGGTCCATCCTTGCTGTTTCAAGGGACCTGGCATATATGGCATACTGTTCTTAATATGTTTGCTCACCTTCTTGGCACTATGTGTTTTAACCAAGGTCACCTCTCTGAGAAAGGTTGTTTCCCCAGGTAGGGATTTTCTCCTGAAGTTAGGGAGAGAATAAAACCTCTTAACTAAGTGCCAGGCGGGTAATTAATCACTTTAACTACGAACAATCATGCTTAAGCTACATAATCTTTACTCCCTGGAATGGAGATAAGAAACGCCCTAACCTTTGGAATAGAGATTGATAGGATTGGAATCAACTGGTATAAATACAGATGTAACAAGACAGAACTTAGAAGACAGAACCAAGAAGACAGAACCTACACAGAACCTAGAGACAGAAGAACTTCGCTGGAGAGAACATGGCAAAAGATCCTGGACAGAAACTGACCACAGAACCTAGAGACAGAACCTAGCGAGAGAACATGGCAAAAGATCCTGGACTGAACCTGACTATAGAACATGGCAAGAGAACCTGACTAGAACCTGGTGACTGAACCTGGCTGGAGAACCTGGCTGGAGAACCTAGCAAGAGAACATGGACACAGAACCTGGCTGGCGATCCGAAGCAGAACCTCTCTGGAGACCCAGACCAGAACTTGGCTGGAGATCCTGGCTAGGCTGCTGATCAACTGAACGCTGTCTTCGTGTCATTCCTTCTTCGCCAACTCCATCCACACCTTTGGGGACCCCTGGACCTGCTGGGGTTGGACCCCAGCACTTTAGTCCCTTCCCCTTTCTCACCCAGCTCTCAACCAATCAGTTTACAACAAAAAATTATGCGTTGAACAAATAAACAAGAAATTATAGCCCATCTACAGGAAACAAAGCCATTAATAGAAACTCTCTCTGAAAATATCCAGGCATTGTACTTATTAGACAAAGATTCTAAATCAAAGAACTAAAGAAAACTAGGTCTAAAAAACTAATAGAAAATGTGAGACTAATGTTTCACAAAAATTGAGAATACCTATAGAAGAAAATTATAAAAAAAAATAAACAAATAGAAATTATTGAGTTGTGAAAAATTCACTAGTGGAATTCAACAGCAGATTTGAGTAGGCATAAAAAATAAGCAAACTTGAACAAAGTTCAATGTAAGACTGTCCAATCTAAGAAACAGAAAGAAAAAAAATGAAGAAAATTAACAGAGGCTCAGAAACATGTCGGATACCATTCAGGACAACAACCTATCCATAATGGGCTACCTCCCCCTTCCCACCAAAAAAATGAATAGAATAAGAAAATGATTAGAAGACTTTTTGAATAAATAATAGACAGAATCTTCCTAAATTTGATTTTTTAAAAATCGTTAGGAAACTCATCTAACAAACTTCAAGTAGGATAAACGCAAAGATATCCACAAACAGACACATAATAACAAAGTGGTCAAATGCCAAAAATAAGGAGATATTCTTAAAGCAGCAAGTGACAAGTGATTCATCATGTACAAGGAATCCTCAGTAAAATTAATAGCTGTTTTCTCATCATAAGCAATGGAAGACTAGGGTGCTGGGACAATATATTTACATTGCCAAAAATATTGTCAACCATGAATTCTATATCTAGCAAAACTATATAGTAGTCCCCCCTTATCCATGGTTTTGCTTTCCATGGTTTTAGTTATTCATGGTAAAAAAAAAATGTTAAATAGAAAATCTCAAAAATGAACAATTCATAAGTTTTAAATTACTTGCCATTCTGAGTAGCATTGTGAAAACTTGCACCATCCCACTCTATCCTGCCTGGGACATAAATCATCCCTTTGTCCAGCATATCCACCCAATATACACTACCCATACAGTAGTTGCTTAGTAGCAATCTTAGTCATTATATTGATTATCAGATAGGTAGAGAGAGAAAGGCACACACACACACACACACACACACAAAGAGACAGAGAGAGAGAGAACACAGTCACATAACTTGTACTATAATATATTGTTTAAATTATTTGATTTTATTATTAGTGTTATTAACCACTTACTGTGCCTAATTTATATATTAAATTTTATCATAGGTATGTATGTATAGCAAATCATAGTACTACAGGGCTCAGTGCTATTCAAAGTTTCAGGCATCTACTAGTGGTATTGGAATGGATGCCCTACAGATAAAGAGGAAACACTGTACTTCAAAAAATAAAGGAAAATTTATAACATTCCCAGGAAAAATAAAATCATTGCTAACAAACCTGCTCTACAAAAATTGTTAAAAGAAGTTCTTTGGGCAGAAATCAATTGACCTCAGGCAGTAATTCAAATCTGGGTGAGATAAAAAAGATGCTAGACAGTAACTTGAATACAATGAAGAAATGAGCAGCACTGGTAAAATTAACTATAGGTAAAAATAAGAGACAATATAAATATGTTTTTGCTTGTAACATTTTTGCTCTTATATAAAAGATAGTAAAAAGCAGTACTTACAAATATATGTTGGTAGACATAAAATGTGTAATTTCTATGAAAGTAATAGTACAAGAAGGGCAATGGGAATGAATATATACTTTTATAAGTTATTAAAATTAAATTGGTATTAATAGGACAAATTATTATGAGAAGATGTTTGACTTGTACAATGAAAACTAAAAAGTACCATTGAAAGAAATTAAAAAAAAAACCACTAAATAAATGGTAAGATGTCCTGTCTTTGTGTACTGGAACACTTAATATTGTTAAAATGGCACTAATCCTCACAGTGATCTATAGATTGAAATGCAATCCCACCACTGAAACCAATACAAAATCATATTGAATATAAACTGTAATTTAAAAATTTTTTAAATGTTAAAATTCATAGCTGTATTTAGAAAAGTTGACATGCGGACTCTAAAAGTCATGAAAATGCAAGACACTCAGAGTAGCAAAGGCAATCTTGAAAAGGCTAAATAAAATGAGAAACCTCACACTTCTGATTTCAAGGCTTACTACAAAATTACAGGAATCAAGGTTATTTTACTAGCAGAGGAATATACATATAAACAGTGGAAGATAAATGTCAACTTAGAGATTGACATTTTTGGTCAATTCATTCTTTTAAACAATGGTGTTACGGTTTGGGACAACTGGATATCCATATGCAAATAAAGGAATTTGGACGCCTATCTTACATCATATACAAAAATTAACTCAAAGTAGTTCAAAGACCTAAATATCAGAGCTAATTCAATAAAGTTCTTGGAAAAAACATACATGTAAATATTTGCAGCCTTGGGTTGGGCAATAATTTCTTAGATAAGACACTTAAATCACATGCAACAAAAAAGTAAATAAACTGGACTTCATTACAAGGTTTTGTGCATCAATCTCTATTATGAAAGTGAAAAGACAATCTATAGAATGGGAGAAAACATTTGCAAATTGTGTATCTGACATCATATGAAATATCCTATCTAATAAAAGAGAAACATGGTAATTGGCGTACGACCGCTACCCTTCCCATTGGCTAATCAGGGTGATATGCAAATTAACTGCCAGCCAAGCTGGCAGCCGGCAGCCAGGCAGCTTAAACTGAACATGAGGCTTGCTTGCTTCAGTGACGGAGGACTGCAACGTTCCCCGCCTGCATTGCCGGCCTCTGAGCTTGCAGTTTAAGAAACATAGTAACATATAGAAGCTAAACAAAACCCCAGAAACCTGCTTTCAGCGAGCCCGGGATCTGAGAGCTGGAGTTGATAGAGTTTTGATTATAGAACCGAAACAAATCAGATACCTGCTTTCAGGAGCGGAGGCCTAAGAGCTGGAGCCTCAAATCTAAAGGTGGCCCAGAATAAAAAAAGAAAAAAGAAAAAAAAGAAGCAGTTGGGAGCTTCAGTCCCAGCCTGAAAACAGCCATCATCCCCTCATCCAGGCTGGCCAGGCACCCCAGTGGGGACCCCCACCCTGATCCAGGACACCCTTCAGGGCAAACCAGCTAGCCCCACCCGTGCACCAGGCTTCTATGCTATATAGTAAAAGGGTAATATGCCTCCCAGCACTGGGATCAGCGGAGCCACGAGGCCTCCCGGGCCGAGCCCAAACCCCCTGATCGCCCTGCAGCTCTGTGTGTGACAGGGGGTGAGGCCACAACCTCCCTATCGGCCCTGCTCTGTTCCTGACAGGGGAATGTGCCCCAACCCCCTGATCAGCCCTGCTCTGTGCCTGATAGGGGGGAGCTCCCCAACCCCCTGATCGGCCCTGCTCTGTGTGTGACGGGGTAGAGCAATAACCTCCCCATCGGCCCTGCCCTGAGTGTGAGAGTGGCGGCGCCCCAACCCCCTGATCAGCCCTGCTCTGTGTGTGACAGGGGGTGGTGCCCCAACTCCCCTATCGGCCCTACTCTGTGAGTGACAGGGGGGAGCTACCCAACCCACTGATGGGCCCTGCTCTGTGCATGACGGGGGGGGGGGCGCCGCAACCTCCCCATCGACCCTGCCTTGAGTGTGACAGGGGGCAGTGCCCCAACCCCCCATCGGCCGTACCCTGAGCGTGACTGAGGGTGGCATCACAACCTCCCAATCCGCCCTGCTCTGTGCATGACAGTGGCAGTGCCCCAACCCCATGATCCACCCTGTTCTGTGTGTGACAGGGGGCGGTGCCCCAACTCCCCTATCGGCCCTACTCTGTGAGTGACAGGGGGGAGCTCCTCAACCCCCTGATGGGCCCTGCTCTGTGCCTGACAGGGGGGAGCTCCTCAACCCCCTGATGGGCCCTGCTCTGTGCCTGACAGAGGGGCGCTCCCCAACCCCCTGATGGGCCCTGCTCTGTGCATGACAGGGGGTGGCGCCACCCTGAGCGTGACTGAGGGTGGCATCACAACCTCCCAATCCGCCCTGCTCCCAATCCTCCCAATCCTCATGACAGTGGCAGTGCCCCAACCCCATGATCCGCCCTGCTCTGTGTGTGACAGGGGGCGGTGCCCCAACTCCCCTATCGGCCCTACTCTGTGAGTGACAGGGGGGAGCTCCTCAACCCCCTGATGGGCCCTGCTCTGTGCCTGACAGGGGGTGGCGCCACAACCTCCCCATCGACCCTGCCTTGTGTGTGACAGGGGGCGGTGACCCAACCCCCCAATCGGCCCTACCCTGAGCGTGACTGAGCGTGGCATCACAACCTCCCAATTCACTCTGCTCTGTGCATGACAGGGGGCGGCGCCCCAACTCCTCAATTGGCCCTGCTCTGAGTCCGTCCAGGGGCTGCACCTAGGGATTGGGCCTGTCCTCTGCCACCCGGGAGCAGGCCTAAGCCAGCAGGTCGTTATCTCCCGAGGGGTCCCAGACTGCGAGAGGGCACAGGCTGGGCTTAGGGACCTCCCCTCCCCCCCGAGTGCACAAATTTTTGTGCACCGGGCCTCTAGTATTATATATTTGATAATCATTTGACTGTTTTTTCAGAGCGCATATAAAGGTATTTTAGCTACTATTTTTTAAAATTTTATTACTTGGGGGAATAAGCGCATGGAGCTTCCTTTTTTTTGCCATCTTTCTGATGTCACCCCAAATTCCAAGGTTTCAGAATCTATTGTTTAGAAGCTTTTTAAATTAAACATTTAGATTTTTTTAAATTAAATTTATTGGGGTGACATTGGTTAGTATGATCATATAGGTTTCAGGTGTAGGTTTCTATGTTACAAGATCTGTATATTACACTGTGTGCCCACCACCCAAATTCAAATCTTCTCCAGTCAACATATACTAGGACCCCCTTCACAACCTACCCCCTTCCGTCTGGCAACCACCACACTGCTGTTTGTGTTCACACGTTTCAGTTTCATATCAGACATATGAGTGAAATCATATGGTTCTTAGATTTCTCTGACTGACCTATTTCAGCTAGCATAATATTCTCAAGATCTATCCATGTTGTTGCAAATGACAGTATTTCATCCTTTCTTATGGCTGAGTAGTGTTCCATCGTGTATATGTACCACATCTTCTTTATCCAATTTGCTATTGTGGGACACTTTCGGTGTTTCCATGTCTTGGCCTCCATGAATAATGCTGCAATGAACACAGGGGTGCATACACTAGTATCTTTGTGAATACATGCTTTCAAGGTTTTTGTGTTTTTTTTTGGTATATACGCAGGAGAGAAATTGCTGGGTTATATGGTAGCTCAATTCTTAATTTTTCGAGGAATCGCCAGATTGCTTTCCATAATGGTTATAGCAGTCTACCTACATTCCCACCAGCAGTGAATGAGGGCTCCCTTTTCTGCACAACCTCTCCAACAGTTCTTATTAGTATTGCTTGTCTTGTTGATAATAGCCACTCTCACAGGTTTGAGGTGGTATCTCATACATTTGATTTGCATTTTTTCCAATTGCTAGTTAGATTGAACATCTTTTCATATATCTATTGGCTGGTTGTATATATTCTTGGAGAGGTGTATTTTCCAGTCCTCTGTCCACTATTTAATTGGGTTGTTTGTTTGTTTGGTGTTGAGTTTTATGAGTTCTTTATATATTTTTTAAATTAAACCAGTTTGCCCCTATGTATGAAAATTAATTCAAAATGGATCAAAGACCTAATATAAGATGTGAAACAATAAGTTATATAGAAGAAATATAGGTACCAAACTTATGGACCTTGGTTGTAGAGAACATTTTATGAACTTGAGCCCAAAGGCAAGGGAAATAAAGGCAAAAATAAATGAATGGGACTGTATCAAACTTCAAAACTTCTGTACAGCAAAGGAAACTTGCTGGGGTCCAACCCCAGCAGGTCCAGGGGTCCCCAAAGGTGTGGACAGAGTCGGTGAAGAAGCAATGACACGAGACAACGTTCAGTTGATCAGCAGCCGAGCCAGGATCTCTAGCCAAGTTCTGGTCAAGATCTCCAGCGAAGTTCTGGTTAGGATCTCCAGCCAGGTTCTGTGTCCATGTTCTCTTGCTAGGTTCTCCAGGCAGGTTCTCCAGGTTCTCCAGCCAGGTTCTGTAGCCATGTTCCCTCGCTAGGTTCTCCAGCCAGGTTCTGTCCAGGTTCTCCAGCCAGGTTCAGTCACCAGGTTCTAGTCAGGTTCTCTTGCCATGTTCTATCCAGGTTCTGTAGCCAGGTTCTGTCTCTAGGTTCTTCAGCCATGTTCTCTCGCTAGGTTCTGTGTCTAGGTTCTGTGGCCAGTTTCTGTCCAGGATCTTTTGCCATGTTCTCTTGCTAGGTTCTGTCTCTAGGTTCAGTGGCCAGTTTCTGTCCAGGATCTTTTGCCATGTTCTCTCCAGCGAAGTTCTTCTGTCTCTAGGTTCTGTGTAGGTTCTGTGTCCTGTTGTCTTGTTACACCTGTATTTATACCAGTTGATTCCAATCCTATCAATCTCTATTCCAAAGGTTAGGGCGTTTCTTATCTCCATTCCAGGGAGTAAAGATTATGTAGCTTAAGCATGTTGTTCGTAGTTAAAGTGATTAATTACCCGCCTGGCACTTAGTTAAGGGGTTTTATTCCCTCCCTAACTTCAGGGGAAAATCCCTACCTGGGGAAACAACCTTTCTCAGAGAGGTGACCTTGGTTAAAACACATAGTGCCAAGAAGGTGAGCAAACATATTAAGAACAGTATGCCATATATTCCAGATCCCTTGATACAGCAAGATGGACCGGCTCCCGGCAGAAACTGACCACAAAACAAAGAGAAGGACAACCAGATGAGAGATAATATTTGCAAGCAGTAGCTCCGACAAAGCTTAATTTCAATTACATTCTAAAACTTGGCAGCATCTTTATAATTCCACATGATTTCTGATATGCACACGGTGAAGTTCTGTGATTCCTCGGACAAATTTGTTCAGGGAAGGTAGGTCTTTCTCTGCCATGTTTTTTCCCAAATGTTTAAAAAATATTCTTAAATGCTCTTCAATGATTAAAAATGTAGAAAGAGCAGAACAAAGCTTTAACAATAAGATCTTGGGCTCTTTCTTGTCACCCATCAATATAATATCACTCTCCCCAAACTTTAGTTCATTTTGGCTATTACCTCTCTAAATACTCTTCTCATGGTCTTCTTCGATAAAAATAAGTACATTTTACAAATGTAGGTTCAATGGAAAGTTTCAATTGAAGGTCTGCTGATGGTTTTGAGTGTTTTTCTCTTCCTTTATATATTCATAACTCCATTTATGAGAACATTCACGGCTCTGTAATCATTATTTTATGTCTTAGAGTTTCACAAAATAGGATCAGACATATCTCTTTGCTTAACACTTTGATCTCTTCCTTTCTGAAGTCCAGGGAACTATAGTAGTACCCAAATATTTCAATTGCAAGTGAATCTACATTTATCTTAAAAGGAAAAGTTTACCTTAAAAATAAGTGAGTCAGGAGAAAAGAGCACCCAACTCATTGCAACTAACAGAAAACAGCAATCACTCCTTTACTTTAACCAGACTGTGTCTAAAAACACAGGGTTACTGATCTCTATCGGCCCCATCCAACCCTGCATCTTGAAATTATATACCTGCATATTATTAATTCTCTTAAAGAAAAAAAAAGTACTTTTTACTCTATGTTAGTTTTGCATGGCTACTATAACAAAGTACACATATTAGATGTCTTAAAACAACAGAAACTTATCCTCTTACCATTTTGGAGGATGTACATCTCAGATTCAGGTGTCAACATGGTCATGATCCCTTTGTGACTCTGGGAGGATCATTCCTGGCCTTCTGCTGATGGCCAGCAATCTTTAGCTGCCTTGTCTTTTAGCTATGTCACTCCCACTGCTGCCTCCTCTGTCTTTATATGGCATGCTCCCTGTATGTCTGTTTCTTTTTGCTCTCTTTTTAAAAAATCTTTATTGTTGAAAGTATTACGTATATCCCCTTTTCCCCCCATTGCCCCCTGACCTGGGCTGTCACCACCCTATTGTCTGCGTCCATGGGTTATGCATTTATGCATACAAAGTCTTTGGTTGATTACCTCCCACCCACCCACCCACCCTTCCCTGCCTTCCCTCTGATTCCTCAGTCTGTTCCATGCTTCCATGTCTCTGGGTCTATTTTGTTCATCAGTTTATGTTGTTCATTAGATTCCACATATGAGTGAGATCATGTGATACTTGTCTTTCTGACTTATTTCACTTAGCATAATACTCTCCAGGTCCTTCCATGCTATCTCAAAGGGTAAGAAATCCTTTTTTACTGCTGCACAGTATTCCATGGTATAAATGTACCACAGCTATTTTATCCACAGAGTTTACATTTTAATGGGGAAGACATCTGAGCAAACCAATTACCTTACTGTAACGCAACGGCAGACACCAAGTCCTGGGACGTGGAGGAGGGGGTGGCGGAGGAGGGCACTTAGTACCCCGAGCATCAGAGCGGCTACCAGAGAGATGAGGAATAGACTCCGGGACAGAGATCCACCCGCTGGTACAGGGTGTCCAGGCCTCTGTGTAAGGAATGCAGGCCGCACTGGCCTTTCTCAACACAGTCGTGTGGGATGCAGAGGCTGAGGAGTAAGCTGTGGCCATGCGTGTCCTTGAAAGCTTTAGTGCAGGGGGCGCAGGCAAGGAGGGGCACTGAGCCTGGTGCCTCCGGTCCTGGCCCTGACACATTCATGGCTGCAGGCGTGTCCTGCGTCCTCTGCAAGCCCTCAGCCCACCTGAGCAGGGAAGGGATGATGGGTCTCTGCTCTGGCTCAGCACAACCTCAGATGCTCTGGCTTGTTGGCTGAATCTGAGGCTGACTGTACTGCTGATATACCCCATGGTCCAGAGGGTGCAAAAGTGCAGGGCGGCTTGCCCCCGCTTCCAGCTGGGGGGCCGCTTCAGGCTGAGGGGAGGCGCTTCCAACAGGAGATGGGGGGCGCTTTCGGAGTCACTGCCTGCTCCCTCTCTGGCTCCTGTCTGCCATTCCTCATACTTTGTGGGGTTTCTCTGAGCTCCTCCCTGCAGAGGCTGCCATGCCTGGTCCCCTGTGGCCATGCGGTAGAGCGTGGCTCTCTGGGGTGCATCCCCAGCTGGGGCCTGCACTGTTTCCAGCAGAGCTGCTGGGATTGGTTGGATGCTCCTCAGCCAACTCTGAAGAGAAGACAGTGGGGCCCCTGGCGGCGGCAACCACGTGTGGGAGGACCACTCAGGGCATGGGTCAGGTCTGGTCTTTAGTGCACAATTGGGCGTCAGAGCTGGGCTCTGAGTGTCTGAGAGGCGGCGCAGCCTCTGAAACGTGGTGTGAGAGGGATGCACAGGCAGAGCCCAGAGGTGCTGGGCTTGGTCCCAGGTGACCACAATAAAGTGAATATTGCAATAAAGGGAGTCTCAGGAATGTTCTGGTTTCCCAATGCATATGAACGTCACGCTTACACTATACTGTTAAGTGCCAATAGCATTGTGTCTGAAAAGGCAATGTACATAACTTAATGATAGCTACTTCATTGCTAAAAAATGCTGTCATCTGAGCCCATTGGAAAACAGCACCAATGTACTTGCTCAGCGCAGGTCGGCCACAAACTTCAATCTGTATGAAACCCAGCATCTGGTTTTCCTGCCTTAACTGGCCGTTTGCAGAGATTATTTCTCTCTCCGCATTTTTCTCCAACATAGAGTAGAGAAGGAATCAGCCTACCTATTGGTTTAATTCTCAGCTACAGTTAGGTTCAATTTGGAGTGGTGGTAAATCAGTAACAGCAGCTTAAGGCAGGAGTTTGTGCTTTCGTCTTGCTGTACTTCTTTCTCATAATATCCTTAGGGTGTAGGCTGTCCAGGGTGGTAAGGTTGCTCTGTGAGTCTGTCCCATGAAGTCTGCAGGTACCCAGGCTCCTCCCACCCTGTGGCTCTGCCATGCAGGACCTCCATGGCCCAGGTTACCTCCTGGTCCAACAGGGCTGCGCCTGCTCATGCCATCATGCCCACATTCTGTCCAAGAGGCTGTTTATTTTCTCTTATAAATACACCAGTCCTGGTGAATTAGGGCCCACCACAATAACCTAATCTTTACTTGATTTTATCTGCCAAGACCCCATTGCCAAATAAGTCATATTCACCATTACTGGAAGTTAAGATTTCAGCATATCTTGTGTTACAAGATTCAATTCATAACATACTGTAAAGTTGGAACTCCAAAAAATGATTAAATATAAAATAAAAACCTCCATTTTTCAATTACTTTGATAAGAATCACTGTAGCCATTCTCTAAACTGCATCTTTCAACAGTATAGAGCAGGGGTCCTCAAACTTTTTAAACAGGGGGCCAGTTCACTGTCCCTCAGATCGTTGGAGGGCCGGACTATAGTTTAAAAAAAAACTATGAACGAATTCCTATGCACACTGAACATATCTTATTTTGAAATAAAAAAACAAAATGGGAACTATTCAATATTTGTATTTGCATGTGGCCCACGGGCCATAGTTTGAGGACCCCTGGTATAGAGAATTGCTGAAGATGAGGAGACATTTCAGGGGAGCTAAATTCTAATTAACTTTGTGACTGATTAACATGGTCAATGTTTTTCAGGAAATGGAAAAGATTTAAAGACTAATGCAGGTCTCCACAGGTGGTAACAAGATAAGGACCCAGATACTCAAAAATCCTTTCACCCCTCAGTGGAATATGTGTTGTTTGACGTAAAAATTAAGAATAAAAGTGGGAAGGCATGCACTACAACTGACTTCTTAGAACTTTTCTCTTTTTTTCTACCCATCTAGTAGTAGAGATAATTAAGCAGTAGGAATATGGCTAAAATAAGGTAATAAAAGTCCATAAGAAAATCATGCCTGGTTAATCAGTTCCTAAACAAAACAAGATGTCTGTAATATGAAAGTCAATATTTCCACTAAGTATTTTATCATTGCATAAATACATTGTTATATATGTAATACAGTAAAACTTTTTTGGCAATATTAGACATTAAAATTAATGCAGTTCTGCCCAGCCAGTGTGACTCAGTGGTTAAGCGTCGACTTATGAACCAGGAGGTCAGGGTTTGATTCCAGGTCAGGGCACATGCCTGGGTTGTGGGCTCAATCCACAGTTGGGGGTGTGCAGGGAGCAGCATATCAATGATTCTCTCTCATCATTGATGTTTCTCTCTCCTTCTCATTCCTCTATGAAATCAATAGAAAAAAATATTTCAAAAAAACTAATGCAGTTCCCTTAAAATTGGGGATTTTTTTTAGAGACATTGCTTAGAAATAAAAAGCTATAATGCAAATCCAGAATTTTCCTAGACTCAAAATCCCAAACTTAATAACAAGTGTGTCTCTAGATATTCAGACTACTGTCCTTGCTCACACTAAATTATTTTTATTCAACTATTTGTCTTTTCCCAGTGGGAAAAATAAACATAATCACAATATAATCAAGGAAAAAAATTTATACAAATCCATTACTATTTGCCAGTACATTTAGAATAATCATGACCACATAGTAGGTACTCAGCATCTCCCTAATAATTAAACAAATTAAAGAATCCTGAAAATAATGGCCATTAACTCCATATTAAGATCCATATAGTCCTATTAATAAATTTTACAGCTGCTTTTCTTTTAATTAAAATTAGAAAATTAATATGAAACCATTTTAAATTAAAAATTTAAAATGTCCCTTACAAATGTAAGTTATTAATATAATTAAATGAGTCGATAAGTGACATTTTTAAAAAATGAAATCTTTTTTTTCTATGGGGTCATTCATTGTTTCTCTTCTGAGTACAATTAGATTTTTTCATTAAATTAATTTATTTCTCTGGTTCATATTGTAAGATGACTTTGAAATTTCTTTTATGTAAAATGTATGTGTGGCTGAGAAAACAGCTAATTTTATTCATATTGCAAGACTTAATATCTACACTAATAAAAGATGAACATGCAAATTGACCATACCTTTACTATGCCTTAAGCCACGTCCACCAGCCAATCAGAGCGACTATATGCAAATTAACTCAACCAAGATGGCGGCCGGCAGCCATGGAGCTGGAGGAAGCAGGAGACTTGGTTGCCCCAATGATGAAGGAAGCCAAGCTTCCTGCCTGCTGCAGCAAATCTCTGAGCTCCACTCAAAGCAACAAAGTATCAATTATAGAAGATAAATAAACACCAGATACCTGCTTTCAGCCAGCCGTGGCCATGGAGCTGGAGCAAGCAGGAGGCCTGTCCTGGCCAGCTCTGAGCTCCACTCCAGGCTACAAAGTTTCAATTATAGAAGGTAAATAAATCCCAGAATAAAAAAAAGAAAAGAAAAAATGGAGAGGTGGGGAGCTTCCATCGCGGGGAGGCTTGGCCAGCCTGAAAATGGCCCTCAGCCTCTCACCCAGACTGGCCAGTCACCCCAGTGGGGACCCCCACCCTGAAGGGGTGTAACCAGCCTGCAAACACCCATCATCCCCTCACCCAGGCTGGCCAGGCACCCCAGCAGGAACCCCACCCTGATCCGGGACACCCTTCAGGGCAAACCAGCTGGCCCCCGCCCGTGCACCAGGCCTCTATCCTATATAATAAAAGGCTAATATTCAAATTGACCCTAACAGCAGAAAGACTGGGAATAACCGGTCACTATGACACACACTGACCACCAGGGATCAGATGCTCAATGCAGGAGCTTCCCCCTGGTGGTCAGTGCTCTCCCACAGGGGGAGCTCTGCTCAGCCACAAGTCAGGCTGACGGCTGCCAGTACAGTTGTGGTGGTGGGAGCCTCTCCTGCCTCCTCAGCAGCGCTAAGGATGTCTGACTGCAGCTTAGGCCTGCTCCCCAATGGCAAGTGGACATCCCCTGAGGGCTGCCAGGCTGCCAGAGGGATGTCTGACTGCCAGCTTAGGCCCAATCCCCTGGGGAGCGGGCCTAAGCCAGCAGGTGGTCATAGCCCAAGGGGGTCCCAGACTGCAAGAGGGCACAGGCGGGGCTGAGGGACCCCCCCCCACCCGAGTACACAAATTTTTGTGCACCGGGCCTCTAGTGTATTAATAAAATTAAGCCTCATCATTGTTTGACTATATGTGTGAGGCATCCACTCTGTAAAACTGTTTCTAAAATCTGTGCTGTTCAAATGTGCATTGATATATTCAAAGTTAAATATTTAAAATACAGGATGGTGCAAAAGTAGGCTTATAGTTGTGAGTTGAGAAACAGAATTTATACTTGCATTATTAATTAACTAGAGTACCATTGCATGAAGAGATTTGTGCAATAAGCCTTCCTTCCCCTGACTGCCAGCACCAGTTTTTCTTTGGCACCCGGGACCCAGGCCTTTGCTCCGGCCACAGCAGAGAAATCAAGCCTCTTCAGTCTTCAGTCATCTTCAGTCTTAAGTCTTCACTCCGTGCATGCATATGCAAATTAACAGCCATCTTTGTTCGGTTAATTTGCATACTCATCCTGCTTGGCTGTTGGGTGTAGTGGAGTGACACCAATTTGCATGTTTCTCTTCTATTAGTATAGATTAGTGTAGACTGTAATATTTTTCCATACAAACAATTGTAAACCTACTTTTGCCACACCCCAGTGATGGCGAACCTATGACACGTGTGTCAGAGGTGACATGCGAACTCATTTTTTTGGTTGATTTTTCTTTGTTAAATGGCATTTAAATATATAAAATAAATATCAAAAATATAAGTCTTTGTTTTACTATGGTTGCAAATATCAAAAAATTTCTATATGTGACACAGCACCAGAGTTAAGTTAGGGTTTTTCAAAATGCTGACACGCCGAGCTCAAAAGGTTCGCCATCACTGCCACACCCTGTATTTAAAATTGTGCCAAATTTAAGCAAGAACCTTCTTTCAGTGAAATTGGGTATTTAAAAAATGTCATGATAGGAATTACTTTGAGAGTGGAATAAATATTCAGTTGCCAGTTAAATACTGTTTTTATTGGAAAGAGGGTAGCTTCAGGCATTCTTTTTATGAATGGGAGAAAAAAAGTAAGGATAGTAAGAGCAATATGGAACAAAGATAGCTGTGAGCTCATTATCTCCCTTCTCCAATCTGCCTCCTTTGCTGAAAATTTGCTCTCAACTAAATCACTGCAACAGTCTCCTCCCTGGATTTCATATCTCCAAGTCTTGCCCCTCTCTAAACTATTCTCTATGATGCAACCAACATTATCTTTCTGTAATGTAGATAGATATCATCATTTATTCCTATGTTTTCAACATTTTAATGACTATCCATTTCCCACCAACTGAAGGCCAAACATGTTAAGGGCCTGTAAAAGCCATCATACTCATGTTCTTTCCATCCTTATTTCTCACCACCTTTCTGCTCACTGCCACCATCACTATCCCAGACACAAGCTTCAATCACACTTAATTGATCAGCATTCCTCAGTATTATCATTCTCTCTCCAGCTCTGGGCCCTTGTCACTTGCTAAGGATCTAATAATCTTTTCAAGATCTCTTATGTCACAATATAGTAAAAATTTTATATGATTCAATAGGAAGTATGAGACTTAAAAATTTCTAGTGATTTCTCAAGGTTCATTTGAAAGGCTAATAACTATACTCTGAATCCTTCCTTGACTTCCCCAGGGAGCATTAGTACCTTCTTTTGCTCCTTTTGTACTATGCACATTTCTAAATTATGCCTTGAACTTTACTGTGTCTTAGTTATTTGACTTCCTGTCTTCCTCTCTACTGTGTACACAGCATCCTAGCAATGTGTCAAATATGAAACTGATGCTCCATAAATACTTGTTGAATGACTAAATGTATTAATAGATCAACCATTAAAGAACTAGTAGGCATTAAAGTAGTGATAGCCAAGCAAGAGATCTTAATTTAAGGAAGCACAAACTACCAAAGCAGTTTCAACTAATTCCCAGAGTAGCAGAAGAAAACAGAAAAAAAGTATTACATTTAATGGTCACAGTTTATTAATGAAATCTGTTATCCATAGTATAATAGCTAAAATCAAAGTAATGTTTGTGTCTACAGCACAAATTTCTGAGTATATCTGGGGTTGAATTAATCTACAACAGATAATTATAGGAATTAATTATGGGAGGAAATTTACATGCCAAAGTGATTGCACACCTATAAATATTAAAATAACTTGTTTTTTTTCTTAAGTGTGTTATGAAAATATTTATAATTAGTACCAAAATTGTCTTAGTTCTTTTGCATTGCTATAAAACAGAATATTTTAGTCTGGGTGGCTTACAAACCACAGAAATGTATTTCTCACAGTCCTAGAAGCTAGGAAATCCAAGATGATGTCAGCAGCAGATTTGGGTCTGCTGGTTAATGAATAGCTATCTTCTTGTTGTGTCCTTACAGGGCAGAAAGTGTGAGAGAACTCCCTTAGGTCTCTTTTATATGGGAACTAATCCCACTCATGAAGGCTCCTTCCTCATGACCTACTCACCTCCCAAAGGCTCCATCTCATAATACCATCATGTTGGAAGTTAGGACTTCAACGTAAGAATTGTAAGGGGATACAAATATTCAGTCTGTGGCAAAGAAAAATTTACTGATAAAATCACCTGAAATGTTAGAAGATTTACAGCACTTCTGCCACTTATAGCAATGGTAAATTACCTTTTTATTGGTTGACTAGAGGCCTGGTGCATGAAAATCCGTGCACTTGGGGGGTGGGGGGCCCTCAACCTGGCATATGCCCTCTTATGGTCCAGGAGCCCTCAGGGGGATGTCCTACTGATGGCTTAGGCAGTCTGGCCTCCCTCTGCGGGAGGCAACCAGGCAGGCCAATCAGGGGATGGTGCTGTCCCCATCACTCTGCTGCCTGCTGCTGCTGCCGCTGGCCTTCCTCTGTGGGAGGCAACCAGACCGATCAGAGGAAGGTGCCGTCTTTATCACCCCACCACTGCTGCCCTTGCAGGCCTCCCTCTGGGGGAGGTGACCAGGCAGCCTATCAGGGGACAGCACCTGCCAACATGGCCTGGTCCCCCACTCCTCCATTGCACTTTCCCCACTGGGCACTGCTACCTCCCCCACCCCCAATCGTCATCCCCTCCCTCGGCCTGCTGGCACTCACCTTGGCTGGCCTGGTGCTGCCTGCTCACTGGGTCCACCACCCACCTACTGGTTGTTCTGCTGTTTGGTCTATTTGCATATTACATTATTATTATATAGGATAATGCTATGGAGAAACGAAAATTTGGATATGTGAGCATCTACTTCAATGCAGCAAGATCTACACCAAGATGACATGCAGGAATGAGGACAAGATCTCTAAGAGAAGGAAAATCAAGAGGGTGATACTGATATGACACCATTTTTCCCTTTAAAGCATTTGTCTATTCACATGCAGTGACTGAGAGACTGAAAAGGTAAGAGAGCTATTTGCAGTAGCCAAGATGTGGAGGGAAAAAAATGGAGCTGGTAACTTGACAAAGAAGAAGAACCCTAGTAACCACCTGAAGCTTTAACATGTGCCCCTGAGGTGTTCTGTATTAAGAGTAAAGATAAACTTGAAGTAAACCAGCACTCACAAAAATTAAAGCCAACTATAAATCAGATAAACCCGTGATTGTAATAAAATAATCTGCTCTTAGCTCAACTGCATGCCAGAAACAAAATAAAATTGTTCCTAGAGCACAACAATATCCAAAAACTCAAATCTCAACTATTTGGTCATACACAGTAATCAGCACTCAATTAAATGCACTAAAGCATATAAAAAGCAACAAAAATATGATGAAAAAGAAAAATAGACCATATAAACAAGCTCATGTAAAATATGGATACTGTAGTTATGGATATTGCACTTTTAAAAAATATATATTTTTATTAATCTTGAGAGATAGAGGAAGGGAGGAGAGAGAGAAATATTGATGTGTGAAAGAAGAACATCAATTAGCTGCCTCCTGCATGTCCCCCACAGGGGATCAAGCCCACAACCCTGGCATGTGCACGGACTGGGAATTGAACTGATAACCTTCAGTGCACAAGGCAATGTTCAATCAACTGAGCCACACAGGCCAGGGCTAGACATGCACCTTTAAAACAAACCACTGATTAACAATTTAAGAAATTCAATGACAAGATGAAGAATTTAGCTGAGACTTGGGAACTGAAACAAACAAACAGAAATCAAATAGAAATTCTAAAATGAGAAAAATATAATAAAAATAAGAATGGATGAGTTTAATAGCATATTAGAGATGAAAGGAGAAGAAACAAATTTAAATATGTGTGACGATCGAGGAGAAACTATACTGAAGCACTGAAAGACAAATAACAGAAAAAGCATAAAAAACATATGGGACAGGGGGAAGAATTCTGACATAGAATTGACATCACAGAAGGAGATGGATCAGAAAAAGCAGCAGAAACCATTGCAGAGGCCATGCCTAAGAAATTTCCAAAATTGAGAGGTAAATTCTAAGCTATAGTTTCAGAATATGCTACCCCAGGCTCATCATAGAAAAGCTGCTGAAACCCAAAGACTGTTTTAATTGTAAAAGCAGCCAGAGGAAGGGGAAACATATATTACCTTCACATTCTGGGTTACTTTGCCCCTAAAGGTGTATCTCTTGAAATGACCCAAGTCCGGTTCCTTCTGTGGGATCCACATTTAGCCCGTGGGAAACGAGGGGAGCACACACCTTTCTGTACACAGCCAATCTGTGAAGGTGCAAGCTACTTGCAAGCAGATGTGTGTTCTCCCACCTAATATGTATCACCTAGTCTTACACCTTTAGATTTTTTAATCTCTTCTGAAACCCCATTATTTGGCTTGTTGGAGTGATAATACCTCCCACTGTCATGGGACTGTTGTGGAGAGGTAGATAAAGACTAAATCATTTAGTCATTTTAGGCCATGGTGAAGAGTGTGTGTACATCTTCTAGTGCAACTGGAAACTTGGAAATGTGTTAAGGAAGGAGTGACAAAATAATGTCTGTATTTAAAAAATATCAGTATGTTTGCCCTAGCCGGTTTGGCTCAGTGGATAGAGCATAGGCCTGTGGACTGAAGGGTCTCAGGCTCGATTCCAGCCAAGGGCACATGCCCAGGTTGCGGGTTTAATCCCCAGTGGGGGGAGTGCAGGAGGCAGACGATCAATGATTCTCTCTCATCACTGATGTTTCTATCTCTCTCTCCCTCTCTCTTCCTCTATGAAATCAATAGAAATATACTTTAAAAAATATACATATATCAGTATGTTTCCAGTTTGGAAATAAGATTAGTTGGGTTAGTAAAAAGGAAACTACTTAATAGAATACTGAAATAGTCCAAACTAGAGACTATGGTGGCTTGGACTTGAATAGTGATAATAAATATAGAAATGAGTAGACAGATTACAGAAATATATTCAATGATTCTTTCTGAGACCGCCAGGGCTCCATTTCTATCTGCTACTCTAACCCATCTGTTACTTTTCATGTCATTATATTCTAGTGTGTTTTTTTTTATTTCTCCCCCTATTATATAGCATTTATGATTTCTAATACCACATAATGAAAGAAAAGGTATTCTTTGAAATATTATAACTGAATTTGATAGTAGTTTATACCTGAGTCTTCTCTTTAATTTGTTCTGCAGTATTTTTTTTTTTACATTTTATATATGGTTCTTTTCTCTCTGTCCATTCTTCAAAGAGGCAATATTCACCCAGATATGCTACATAGCAATCAACAACATTCATTAATGGCTGTCCTTACACTTCTGCTTCCATGAAACCCTTTCAGATTCAAATACAAACAAGTTGAATCTCTGCTGCACTACAAGTGGCTCTATTCCTATATCAACCAATTGGCATTCTGATATTTGCAAGTAAAGTAGTTCCAGAAATGAATGATAGTTGGACACTATGACTGCAACTGGTGTTGTTCACAGAACTACTTTTCTCTATACAACACTAGGGACCCAGTGCACGAATTCATGCACCTTGAAAGGAACTGTGGGCCATGAGGCTGCAGTGGGCACAGAGGCAGGTCTCTGCCCATCCTAAACACCAGTGCTTGATCCCTTCTGGCCATGGCCCCCCAGTCCCCTGTCTGATGGCATCCCCGCTCCTGCTGTCCCGCTCACACCTGCTGACAGCACGGAGAGATTGGGGCCGGCACCAGCAGCAGGTGTGAGTGGTGGCTGCTGCCCCAATTGCCCCTCAGGAGCAGGGGGAGGTGGAGAAGCTCTCAGGGGTGATCAGGGCCGGAAGCCGCCACTTACACCCACCGACGGTGCCAGAGCTGCTGCTTGCATACAGTGCCAGCACTGGCAGCAGGTCTGAGCACCAGGCGGGACTGCAGCACGTGGGAGCAAAGAATTTTCAGAAACCACCAGAGGCTTGCTCTGATGACAGTGACTAGTGCCCCACCTTGGTCTGGTGCCCCTGCTCACCTGCTCCACCATCCAGCCATGGCCAATGCCTGCCATGTTCTGTGCATGCCCCTTCGTGGTCAGCACACATCATAGCGACCAGTTGTTTGGTTGTTCAGTTGTTCACTGTTCGGTTTATTTGCATATTAGCCTTTTATTATATAGGATGGATGGCCCTCCCAGCCACTGTTGGGGAGTTAGGCAATGGGTTTTCATTTGGCCAATAAAATGGAGTGTCACCTCCAGGAGAAGCTTTAAGAACTCTTACGTGATTCACCACCTTCTCTTTCCAATACTCTAGTGATAATGGAAGCTCAGGTCTAGATGAAGCCTCCATCAACCTAGTCCCTAAGTAACAATGAAGAGCAGAGCCAACTTTACCCTCCCTCCCAACCTCCTACCCTGAACACCCCTGCCAAATGTCCTTGGACTTCCAGCATGTGAGAAACTTCTGTTGTCCTAAGCCTATTTTAGGGTTGTTTGTTAATGTGGCCAAGTCTAGTCTGTTTGTATGCAGATACCAGTTTATGCCTGCCTCTCTTTCGCAGTGGGGTTTCCCTCTAAAACAATTGAGACTGGACATTTCACACTGAAAGCAATTGAGAACTCACTGCCTTTTGAAGTAGTGTTCTTTATTTTTAAGCAGCTAAAATTAATAAAATATTTTCTTTGTTTTGAATCAAAATTTCTCTTGTTTAACATCTACTCAAAAGCTAATTTATAGACTGGGCTTAATCAACAAACAGGCACTTGTCTAAATTTCTTCAGTGATATTCTGAAACTTAGAATTTATAGCCTGCTTTAGGAAGTATTCTGTTGAAAAAGTTTAAATCCCAAACAACAAAATGCACTGAATGTAAATTAAACAGTGCTCTTGAGCAGAAAATTAAATTGGTTCCATGATATGGGTTTTAAGGAAGCCCACATAATGTAAACAGTGCTGCAAGTGGCTGATAAACCTGTAAACTCAATTGATACCCTACCTTGGTGATAACCAGTGGGGAAAATTAGAGCAATATGCATAAGCATATCTCATTCAAATTCTTATATTCTATTATCTAAGCAGAACCAGAAATATTTTTCAAATTCTATGATTCTATTATCTAAGCAGAACCAAAAATATTTTTCAAAGAATGAATGACATTTGACTCCAGAAATATCAATATACTATACACTTTTAAATGCACTCCAGAATTCTTCATTAATAGACTGTTAAGTCTATTTTATAACTGGTACGGAGAAATAAGCCATAACTAACCCCATACTATATAAAAGGCACTAGAAAATTGACATTTTTACCAAGGATCATGCACATTTGGGGGCTTATAGTATTTATTATTTACTAGAGGCCCAGTGCACGAATTTGTGCATGGGTGGGGTCCAGCTAGCCCACCCCGATGGGGGCCAATCGGGCCTGGCTGGCAGGAGGGAGGGGATGCAGGAGGTTGGCCAGCCAGCCCCACCCCGATCAGGGTGAGGGGTGCTGATGGCGGGGGGGTGGCCGGGGAGAGGGGTCGCCCCCCCCCCCAATCAGGCCGGTTGACCGGCCACAGTGTGTGTCATAGTGACCAGGCATTTCAGTTGTTCCAGTCATTCCTGCATTCCAGTCGCTTGGCTTTTATATATATAGATTACTTCTGAACATCAATGCAAATTAGAAAAAAATGCACAACAGAATAAAGGGAAGAGAAAAGTATGTTCAAAAATGAAAAATGCAAAAGAACAACAATTATGTAAAAAAATAATTCTCTAGAAATAAAATAGAAAAATTAAAACAATATCCCATTTTTTAAAAAAATATATTTTATTGATTTTTTACAGAGAGGAAGGGAGAGAGATAAAGAGTCAGAAACATCGATGAGAGAGAAACATCGATCAGCCGCCTCCTGCACATCCCCCACTGGGGATTGCCCGCAACCCAGGTACATGCCCTTGACTGGAATCGAACCTGGGACCTTTCAGTCTGCAGGAGGATGCTCTATCCACTGAGCCAAACCGGTTTCGGCAAATATCCCATTTTTCATCTACGATATTGGCAAATTTTTACTAACAATATTTATTATTGAAGAGTTTGAGAAATGCACCCTCTTATTCACCCATCAGTGATTACTGAAAAGGAAAACACTTCATAATAAATAGCTAATTACAGCAAACCTGACCCAATGAAGTTGAAAAAAAAAAAACACACAAAAAAACTAATGTCCCAGGTGCCTGAAGGGATGCATGTCTTAATTGCCACCAGCTATGGACAAGAAAATTATATTTGCTTAAGTGTTGGTAATGGGTGAAAGAAAACTAGAATGTATAATGGAGAAGAGGCTGAATATTAATTGCATCCCAGAATCAGTAATAACAAAGAGAGACTAGCTTCTTCCACCAAACTTCCCATGTTAAAACTTTTATAGAAATTGTGACTGGCCACCAATTTCAAGACTACTCTCACTTAATTGTAAGGCATAATAGTATCAGGCACTTCTTGTGTATCTCCTCACATAACCTCAACATGAACTCTGAATCCAGCCATGCCTATGGTGAACAGTTTTGTGTAGGCTTGATTCTACTTTACACCAACTGCCTTTAGAGGGCCCCAAAATTCTCTCATTTATAGTCCTAAGATTTCTCTGATGCTGCAGCATGAGTCACCTCTATGGGAGCACCTTTAGCCCATGTATATGCGCTGTCAAGAAGTGTGAAGGAGTTAACATCCCAGGGGACAACCGACAACCAAAAGAGGATAAGAGTCAATGAATAAGTTCTACTGTTCTTTATTCTCCAGCAGAAACTTTAAAAATGCAACCTATAGCCGAAACCGGTTTGGCTCAGTGGATAGAGCGTCGGCCTGCGGACTGAGAGTTCCCAGGTTCGATTCCGGTCAAGGGCATGTACCTGGGTTGCGGGCACATCCCCAGTAGGAAATGTGCAGGAGGCAGCTGATCGATGTTTCTCTCATCAATGTTTCTAACTCTCTATCTCTCTCCCTTTCTCTCTGTAAAAAATCAATAAAATATATTTTTAAAAAAATGCAACCTATAAGACTCCTTGGAAGTCCTTTGGGGCTGACCACTACCAAGTATTGCTTTTCCTTTGTCCCAGGTTTCACTATCCCTGGGCCCTCAAGTCTATAACCTCAGACCACTTTCCCAAAAATCACCCTCATCAAGCCACACCCACATATACAAAGAATGTCATAGTACTTGCATTGATTCTAGAATAACATTGTGAATGTGAGGTGATAAGCTTTAGATTGCTAAGAAGACTGGTAAAATAATGTTCTATAACTTCATAAAAATAATTATGCTTCAGCAATCTAGAAGTTCTGGGGAAAACAGAAGGGAATAACTCCCTAAAATGGGTTTTTGGTCAATTTTTTAAAAATTGTTTTCCATGTGTAGTCAATCTCATATGCTATGTTTAATTTGCTATCTATTTATTTAATGATCAGTTTATCGATGTATTTATTTGGAGTTTGGGAAGTGACCATAATAGTTAAATATAAAGGGATATTAGTTGGCTTTATTTAGTCTTAGAGTAAAACATTTTACTTCACTGTACAGGGTATGAAAGATGCTTAAGACAGCAGGATACTATAATGAGGGAAATTAAAATATTAACTTTTTATCTTACTCTAATATAGATGATAAGATAGTCTGAAAATTCAGGGCAAATTATTTCTTACAGTCTTCAGTCATCCAAGTCAAGTAATAGAGAAACAGCACCTTGCTGAGATAGCTTGCGTATTATCTCAGAGGGCACCTCTAAAAGTACTAAGGGCTCTTTTGGGCAAACTCCCTCTAAGTGCTTGTGAGAGTAAGTTGAGTACCTTTATTTGACCCAAATATGTCTTCACTTGTCTAAATGGTTAATTGGGTGATTCAGTTCATTTGCTCTCCTATTTAGCTAACAATTACCATATATACATTATATAGATTACCCCCTTTCAACAAAATGGCATTTCATTGTAAGGCAACACTGAACACAATTTATATTCTTTAATGACTAAGAAGGCACGTCATGATCTAGTTACAGAACCTCAGGGACATCATAGTAAATGTCAATATCACAGTGACATATAAGGAATTGATTGAATTTATCTCCTGTGATTTTAGAAAATATTATCAAGCTCTCTGTTTATATCTTATTTTGTCACATTCCTCAAAATTAAATACAAAAAATAATTCATTAACACTTCAAATATGGAAATGTTAGTACTTCATCCATTTCAGTCATTAGCTCCCCCTCCTTTTTTTTTTTTTTTTTTTTTACCATGGAAATTGCCATTATTTAAACCCTGATTATCTTTAAAGAAGAATTTACAACATTCTAGGAAGTTTCCTCTCTTTTTTTTTTCAGTTGAAAAGCACTCCAGTTAAAGTATAAAAAAGAGGGAGTTCTCTGTTGAATAGGTTGGTATTGTCATAAATCTAAGAACTTATCCCAAGTAAAATCTAGTGTGTATGAGTTTAAACCCATAACTACACAGTTTTATTTAAAGTGGCATCATATAGAAAAAAAACAGATACTGATCCTGCAAAGTAAATTCTTGTTTTAGGAATTAGTTACATTAGTTAACTCTGAACAATTTTTGGAGGAATCAGACAATGTGGGAGTAATTACTCTATATTAATGGAATCAGAGACCTGTGAGGCATTCATCTCTCAGGTTGAACTCAATATTTAGATAACAACTGTCTAATTATGATAATTGAACCCCTTTATTTTCATTACTGCTATAATTGAATTAAACATGCTAAGCACAAAGGCCAGATTTCTACCTCCTTGACCTTCCATAAGGAAAAACAATTGTGAAGATCACAAGCCAAAGCACAGGTCCAGTAAAAGAGTATTTAAATGGAAATTTTATAGGACTTCTCCTTCTCCTCCAAATCCTCCACATGAACAGTACAGTAACAGTAGATTACAGCTCAAAAACCTGCAAACACGGGCATATTCATGGAGGAGTATTTAAGGAATCCCAAAGTTAAGAGATGAGACAAAAATGAGGAAGCACACTAAAGGAATTTGAAATTTGGGGCAACTTCAAATATAGCAAAAATTTAAAAAAGACTTATTCTCGGACAGATTAACATAAATTCTCTTAGTAGTAACCTAATTACCTCAGTACTTTTATGCAACATATCTAAATTTCAACATAGTATTACATGGTATGTCAAAATGCAGGAAAAAAAGTCTGAAGGGACAGAGCAAGCATTAGAACCAGACTTGGATATGGCAGGGTTGTTGGATTATCAGATTGGAGATTTCAGATAACTATGACTAATATGTTAAGAGATCTAATGGAAAAACTATACAATGAGCAATGAGTAATGCAAAAAGGTATGAACTCTTAGAGAAAATCTAAAGAAAATACTAGGAATCAAAAACACTGTAACAGCCCACCTATGTGACTCAGTAGTTGAGCACTGACCCATGCACCAGGAGGTCGCAGGTTTGATTCCAGGTCAGAGTACATGCCTGGGTTTTGGGCTCAATCCCCAGAAGAGAGTGTGCAGGAGGCAGTCAATTGATGTTGATGTTCCTCTCTCATTGACGTTTTTTTCTCTCTCTCTCTCCCTCTCTTTCATAAAACCATATTTTTAAAAAATTCACTGTATTCGAAATAAAGAATGCTTTTTATAGACTCATTAGCAGATTTGACAAGGTTAGGAAAGAATCACTGAGCTTGAAGGTAAATCAATAGAAACTTTACAAACTGAAGCATGAAGATAAAAAATAATAAAAAAAAACCCACACACACAATAAGAACTGTAGGATAATGAAGAGTAACTATCAAAAGGACAATATCAAACATATACATGTATGGGTTACCAGCAGGAGAATGGAAGGAGAACCAAACCACAGATCCAGAAAGTTCAGAGAACACCAAACAGAATAAATACCAAAAGTCTAATATTTTGAACTAAATGCAAATTAAAATACAACAGCAAAATTTGTGGGATGCAGAGAGAGCAGAACTTAGCAGGAAATATATAGCACTAAATGCATATATTAGAAGATAAGATCTAAAATCAATAATCTGAGCTTCCATTTTAGGAAACTAGAAAAAGAACAATTTAAGCCTAAAGCAATAAGAAGAAAATGAATAATAAAAATCTGAGCAGAAATCAATGAAAGTGACAGAAATTAAATAAAGAAAAACAAACAACGCTAAAAAGTGGTTCTTTGAGAGAACCAATTTTAACAATGGGTAAACCTCTATCCAAGCTACTCCCCAAAAAGAGAAGACATGCATTGATAATATTAGAATCAAAAGAGGGGTCCATCACTACTGGTCCCACAGACATTGAAGGGATAATAAAGAAATAGTATGAACCACTTTGTGTCCAGAAATTTGATAAGTTCAATGAAATGTCATTATATTTTTTTGGGAGACACAAACTACAAAAAATCACACAAGGAGAAGCAGATAATCTGAATAGACCTATGTGTATTAAAGAAATTGAATCAATAATTCATAACCTTCCAGAAAAGAAAGCACTAGCCTCAGATGGTTTCACTGGTGAATTCTACCAAATACTGAAGGAAGATATTATACTTATTTTCCACAAAATATTTTCCAGGAAACAGACACAGAGGGAACATTTTTATGAGGCCAGAAATATCCAATAACAAAATCAGGTAACAACATTGCAAGAAAGAAAAAGTACTCACCAACATAGCATATGGACACACATATAAAAACTAGAGGCTCAGTGCACGAATTTGTGCACTAGTGGGGTCCCTCAACCTGGCCTACAGGATCAGGCTGAAACCAGCTCTCTGATATCCCCCAAGGGGTCATGGATTTCCAGAGGGTGCAGGCCAGGCTGAGGGGCCCCACCGGTGCATGATTGGGGCCAGGGAATAACATGGGAGGTTGGCCAGCTGGGGAGGGACCACAGGAGGGCTCCAGGGCATGTCCGGCCTGTCTCATTCAGTCCCAATTGGCCCAACCCCACCAGCAAGCTAACTTACCAGTTGGAGTGTCTACCCCCTGGTGGTCAGTGCACATCATAGCAACTGGTCGCCGGTTGCCTATCTGCTCCCTGGTGGTCAGTACATGTCATAGCGAGTGGTTGAGTGCATATCAGTAGCATATTACGCTTTGATTGGTTGAATGGCTGACCGGTTGACTGAACATTTAGCATATTAGGCTTTTATTATATAGGATACTTAGCAAAACCATAGCAAATCAAATACAAAAATGTATAATAAGAATTATACAACATGATCAAGTGACAGTGACTAAAGGTATGCAAGGCTAGTTCAACATTTGAAAATCAATGTAATCCAGCATATCAACAGACTAAAATACAGTGTGGGGCAAAAGTAGGTTTACAGTTGGAGTCTGTGAATTTATTCTTGTACTATTTATTAATTATTATATTATTTTCCATACAAAAAACTGTAAAGATACTTCCGCCCCACCCTGTATATCATTTTTTAAAAAGCTTGGCATAATAAAAGTGATTATAAAAGTGATATTTTAAGTATAATGGTTTATAATATTATATTAGTTATATTAGATTTTACATTTTTATATCATACAATGTGATCATCCCACTAATTCTAGTATTCATCTCTCACCATGCAAACGTACCACACTATTACTGACTATATTTCTTTTTTAAAAAAATATATTTTATTGATTTCTTACAGAGAGGAAAGGAGAGGGATAGAGAGTTAGAAACATCGATGAGAGAGAAACATCGATCAGCTGCCTCCTGCACACCCACTACAGGGGATGCGTCCACAACCAAGGTACATGCCCTTGACTGGAATAGAACCTGGGACCCTTCAGTCCGCAGGCCGAAGCTCTATCCACTGAGTCAAACCAGTCAGGGCCTGACTATATTTCCTTTCACCTTTTTAGCCTGTTCCCCCAGCCCCCTCCCTCTGGCAACCATCCCTTCAGCTCTGTTCTTTTGTTTGTTTGTTTCTTAAGATTTTTTAAAAATTGATCTTTAAAGAGAGAGGAATGGAGAGTAAGAGAGAGAGCAAAACATCAATCAGCTGCCTCCTGCACCTACACCACTTGGTATCAAGCCCCACAACTCAGGCATTTGCCCCAACCTGGAATCAAACCAGCATCCCTTCCGGGCACAGGATTATGCCCAACCAACTGAGCCATACCAGCTAGGGCTCTTTGGTCTGGGTTCCTATGAGTCAGCTTTTGTTTTGTCTTAGATTCCACATAAAAGTGAAATGGGTTAAAGACTTAAATGTAAGGCCTGCAACCATAAACTCCTAAAAGAAAATCTATATAATAAAGAGCTGGGGTTGTAATGACCAAAGGCTCTACCAGACTGGAAGTCAGACTGACTGGGGCCGCTGGGGGCACCCTGACCCAGCACTGACTGCCTAGGTGGCTGCGGATAAGGCCCAGAGAGAGGCCTGCAGAGAGAAAGGCAGGGTCTCATCCGAAGCCTCTATGGCAGCCGCTGATCAGAACTTGCCTCTCTTTCTCTCCCGGCCTAGCCAACAGCCCCACCTCCATTTCTCTCCAGGCCTCCACCAGGGCTGCTGATCAGCCTCGCCTTTCTGATCAGGCCCCATTGATAGGCCCAGAGACGCTGACTGCCATAGAAACTGACCAATCAGAACCAAATCTGGGTCAACTGTGAGGAGACAATGGTTGCCTAGGAAGTGGAGCTTTTGAAGCTGACTGGAATAGAAACTGACCAATCAGAACCAAATCTGGGTCAACTGTGAGGAGCCAATGGCTGTCTAGGAGGTGGAGTTTTTGATGCTGACTGGCATAGAAACTGACCAATTGGCCGGTAGAGGAGGGTAGTTGGGGGCAGATCAGGCCGGCAGGGGAGGGATGTTAGGGGTGATCAGGCAGGCAGGCAGAGAGGTTAGGGGCAATCAGGTAGGCAGAGGGGTTAGGGGCAATCAGGCAGGCAGGCAGGTAAGTGGTTATGAGCCAGTGGTCCCAGATTGTGAGAGGGGTGTCGGACCACCAGGTTAGGCCTGATCCCACAGGGGTCCCTGATTAGAGTGGGTGCAGGTGGGCTGAGGACCCCCCCCATGCACAAATTTTGTACACTGGAATTCTAGTATAGGTAATAAAATATTTGACGTCAGTCTGAGTAATGTCTTTGGATATTACCCTCTAGTAAGGGAGGTAAAAGCAAAAATAAACAAGCGGTACTTCATCAAACTTAAAAGTTTCTGTACAGTGAATGAACCCATCAACAAAACAAAAAACAACCTACTGAATGGAAGAATATATATTCACATGTGATATCCTATAAAATGAAAGTGTAGTATGCAAATTGTCCCCTCGAGTGGGAATTGTCTGGGAGTTTGATCAGGGGGTGGGGCTGGTTGGGGGAAGGGAGGGAGGCCCCCACAGCAGTGGCAGCAGGTGGCTGGGGGAATTGAAGGAATACCTGGCTGGCAGCTGGCAGCCTCTAGGGATCCTACCAGTGCACAAATTTCATGCACTGGACTTCTAGTATTTGATAAGGAGTTAATATCCAAAATATATAAGGAACTCAATAACAAACCAAAAAACCAATCCAGTAAAAAATGGATAGAGGGCATGAAAAGACATTTCTCCAAAAACATATAATTGTAATTTTAAGCCTTTTGGAATGAAGGATTACTGTTCCCTTTAAAAACAAAGGTTAAATTATTGGAGAAAAAGTACTTTTTTAAAGAGTTAGTAAATGAATCTCTGCCTGTAAAGTACCTTGTGACCCACCCTACAAAATGATGTAGATACATTCTTAGAGAAAGATGAAGATCTATTTCTGCCCTGACCTAAATTGAATGCTAAAGATTCACACAACTTATGGCCTGGTGAATTAACCTATCCTCTCAAAATTGAGGCATGGTCCTTCTACATTCCAAGGCTTTATTGGAGAAATTTGTGGGTGGGATGTTTTCTATGTGAACAGTAATAGAAAAGATTTTATAAAAACACAGTTCCAGGTCACTGTCACCAACAGTTCTCTTGGAAAACACCAAGTAATGCAGAAAATTACATTAAAATACAAAGACTATATAGACTGATATTAGATTGTAAAAAAACTTGAATATTAAGCTCAGGAATAGAACTTAATCTGAATGCATATTCAAAACCATTAGATTTATTCAACTCTATAGTCAATTGTTTTCCTAACTTTACATCAATTCATAAATTCAAGAGTAAATATTATATTCCACTAGTGGCCCAGTGCACGAAATTCATGCACATTAAAAGGGAATTAATTAGAGGAAATATTTTAATATTGCAATTTGCCCTTTCTCTATAATAGAAATGTCAGAGATGAAAGAAAATTAGTAAAATGTATATGAAAATCTTCCTGTCAGAGTCTGGGGTGCACTGCGGGACCCAGAGTCAAGTCCCCGCCCACCCACATGCACCTCAAAATTGCACGAGACCCAGACCCGGCTGCCCACCCCCCCACATTGGGCAAGAATCAGACCCGGGCATACCCACCCCCGTCAAGCCCTGGCAGGTAGGGGGTGTAGCCTCAGGGCCCCAGTGAAGCCCTGACAAGCAGGGGGTGCAGTCTCAGGTCCCCTGGCACACCCTCACATCCCCCTGCCCAGTGCCGTGGTGGGGACATGGCCTCAGTTTCCCTGGACCAGCACTGGGGCAGGGGGTGTGCTTTGAGGTCCCCCATTAAGCCCCACCGGGTGGGGGGGTGCGGCCTGAGGTCTTCTGTCAAGCCCTGCCAGGTGGGCCGTAGCCTGAGGTCCCCTGTCAAGTTCCACTGGGTGGGGGGCACGGCCTGAGGTCCCCCATCAAGCCCTGCCAGGTGGAAGGCTCAGCTTGAGGTCCCCTGGCCCAATGCTAGGGCGGGGGGCACAGCCTGAGGTCCCATGGCCCAGGGCCAGGGTGGGGGGTATGCTTTGAGGTCCTCTGTCAAGCCCCGCTGGGCAGGGGCACAGCCTGAGGTCCCCCATCAAGCCCCACCCAGTGTGGGGCACGGCCTCAGGTCCCCCACCCTGGCCCAGTGCCATGCAGCCTCAGGTTGCTGCTGATTGCTTGTTATGGCTTGTTAGGGCAACCTCATCTTCGCTGTGGGCGCAGCCATCTTGAGTTACAGGAGCCCTGCCTCTGCTGTAGGCGTAACCATCTTGTGATGGTGTAAGGGTTAATTTGCATATTACCTCTTTATTATATAGGATTTGAAAAGTCTGCTCTGTACAAATTATTTAAAGATTTTTTTTTCATATAAGAAAATATATGGAAAATGTCTAATTTATGTTTCTCATTCTGGATATTGGAAGGAGGCGATGTGAGGAAAGCAGGTATCAGTGACAATAAGAGTTGTTGATCATTTACAGAGATTAAGTCAGTAGTCTGGATTCAAAACCAAGGTTAAAAATTGCCCATAACTGGGCAATTCAGATCACTGGTTCTTAAATTTTATTGTGCATAAGAATTATCTGGAGTTTTTGTTAAAGATGTAGATTTCACTCTTTGGTGTTAGGCAAGGAACCAACATTTATAACAGGAATCACAGACAACTCTGATAAAAGTGTCTATCTTAGGAAGCTTACCATCTGTGTGACTGTGATATCTGTTGGGCACATGTTTGTGAAATCTAACAGAAGGGAGAAAGCAATTAATGAGTAGAACATGACTTCTGGTATATTTGTAATAAAAACAGAGTCACAATAGGGGGGAATGGTGAGATATCCTGAATCAAAATAGAAAAATAGGTGTAAGAATTTCTTATAATTTTAAGCATACCTGGTTTTATCCCAGCTAGGCCTGAAGCTGCTGAATAGTTTCTAAAAGTTGTGGCAAAAAAACTATCTAAAGGCATTCATATAGAAGATTCGGGACTTTTCTTCTGTGGCTGTTCTATGGGAATGAATATATGGGGGTCTATACACATACCAGAATTAATGTCTACTTATGTATGAATACTTCAAATTGAATAGCACTATAGGAATTTAAATTTGTCACAAATACTCTGGAATTTACTAAAATGATAATCAGTTATTGCCCTGGGAAAATCTTTCTCAATGACCTATTTTCTTAATTTCATATTCAGTTCCATTCAGCACTAGAAATGGATTTCAGTAAACCAAGTTGTAGTACAACCAATCTTTTGATAGTGCTCTTAAACTCCTCCACCTAAGTTTTCCCTCTTATTCTTCCATTTCCTCTAGAGGTTTATTGTTTATTTCCATGGTTGGTAATTCTAACTTGGACACTTTCTTGAAATTATTGCATTGATCTCTTGTCTGGCAACTCTCTAATATTGACTTGCTTTCCAACTGGACCAGAATTTGCCAGTTAATCAATAAAGGTCTTCTACTCCACTTGGCAGTTGTATTACTTAGTGTTAACAAATACATTGGTAGTCTTTACTTTTAAAGATCACTCTTGCGAGTTCAAATCTGCAATCCCTAAGAGGTGAATTTCCTCTGATAAATTGATCCAATTGAGTTTCTGACTCTGGAATTATGAAAATCTTATTGGAGTAGAGATACTCTTTGAGGCCCTTTCTAAGAGCAGTCAAATTGGTCCCTCCCACACATAGACACTTACACAATATTATAGTAGCCCCTTTTCTCTGATATGAATATGCATGTTTCTCTAATATTTATTCAAAATTAAATAAAATCAATTGACATTACTGCTTCTTCTAGCTCTCAGCTGATGCTTTACATTTCCCAGAAGTTTATCACCTCCTCACAGTGTCATTCTTAGTCTAGTTGAAATATCCATATTCAACAACCTCATGGAACCATATATTTTACACCCATATTGCTACCAGAATTTTAGAATTCATTTAGTTTGTATGTATTAATGTTTGATAAAAATATGTGTCTTCCATCTAAGGGTAGGTACCATGTGTGCCAAGTAATGTACATGGTTCATAGTGAGCAATCAAATACTTGCTGAATGAATGGGTAAATTATGAATAAACTTTTTTTATAGGAATTGACTATTATTTGTCTTCATTAAATCATAACTCTTCCATTTCTTAATTTGATGAAATTATTATTTTCCTATCCACACAATTCCCCAAAGCTGCTTTGTTGAAGGCAATTTATATCATAAGTACAAAATTCAGTGAGTTGTTTTGGTACTAAGTCTCAAATTTTCTGCATTTGGCACTGTTGATTGGTCCCTCAAGGCTACCATGGAGTGTTTTCACTCTTTTGGTTCTCAAGATGTTACATTATTCAGTTTCATCTTCTACTTCTCAAATTTCTTTATCTCTGTTGTTTTCAGCTTTCCCCAAATGTAAGCATTTATTAAAGGCTCAGTTCCTGACCATGGAATCACTGTTCTAAACTAATTACTGTAGTGAATTCTGTCTCATATCTTTAATTATTTTCTCTAGATCTGTATGCTTGACCTATCCTATCATCAGAGCCCAAGTTCCCAGATATAAACTGCCTACTGAACATTTTCATGAATGTCCTTCAGTAACCTAGTTACCTCCTCATTTTCCCTTCAACATACTAATTCTCTCTGACAAGGATGGGAAACTCATTCTTCTTGTTCATTTATGATTAATATATAATGATTCCATTACCCAGACCTGTCAATCCTTCCTCTTCATTTCTCACATGCATCTATTATTTTTAGTTCCTACCTTCAAAATCTTAGTATTTCTGAGTGGCAAGTAATTTATCAGTACATGCTTTGACCACAAATTTAATAATCATATTTCCCTATATTTATGTCATGCCAATCCTATCCAACCATTCCTATAGGCCCCAGAATACACTTTTTATGAACACTGGGACTTTTTGTTCACCCCGTAGCATATATTCATACACTATTGCTTCTTTTAAAAGACTATAAGGTAGCCCTAGCTGGTTTGCTCAGTGGATAGAGCATCCGCCTGCAGACTAAAGGGTCCCAGGTTTGATTCTGGTCAAGGGCATATGCCCAGATTGCGAACTTGATCCCCAGTAGGGGGCGTGCAGGAGGCAGCCAATCGGTGATTCTCATCATTGATGTTTCTGTCTCTCCCTCTCTCTTCCTCTCTGAAATCAATAAATTTAAAAAAATAAATTAAATTAAATAAAAAAATACTATAAGGTAGCCTGTCTGGTGTTTCTCAGTGGTTGAGCATCAACCCAAGAACCAAGAGATCATGGGTTCGATTCCCAGTCAGGGCATGTGCCTGGGTTGTGGGCTCAATCCCAAGTAGGGGGCGTGCAGGAAGCAGCTAAATGGTTATGTTTCTCTCATTGATTGATTTCTTCTATCTTCTCCCTCTAAAAATCAATACAAAATTAAAATAAATAAAAAATAAAAAGACTATAAGTTACTTTCTTATATGGATCCATGCTCCACTTACAACTCTCTTAGATAGCAGTGTTAAAGTTTCCTAAAGCATAGCATCCTGGGTGAGCCTTCCAAATTGCCCTATAGTTCAATTTTACCTCATTAATATCACATATAAATAGTATATGCTCATAAACACTTTCAAGGTATAATAGTATTTTTATGAATATATTACTCTAGAATTTACAAGGCACTTCTCATATATTACCTCATTTGAACTCTCAACAAGCACAGTTAATGATTTGGTATAAATTTTTATACTCATCTTAGAAATGAGGATATTGAAATTTCAAAATGTTAAAAGACTTGCTTACTAAAAATTTCATATACTAGTATATATGACTTCTGTGAAATATTTCATAATACAAAGAAAACTAGAAAATGTTGACCACAATATTTCCTACAATAGTGTCAAATAAGATAATGGATAAATACAGGGTGCAGAAAAGGAAGTTTACAGTTTAATACAGATAAACAATATAATAATTAATAAATAATAATATAAGAATAAACTCATTTCTCGTACTCACTAATGTAAACCTACTTTTGCCCTGCCTGTATATTTCCAGTCAATGAATTATATTTCAGCAATTTAAAAACATAATTCAATACATATTTATTCAACCCCTATAATATACCATACACTGAACAAGAAACATAAGACCTTTTCTCTCATGAAAATTATATTTATGTGGGGGGAGTCAGGAATTAAAATTAAATTTATAAATATATAAGTGAAAGCATATCAAAATCTAACAAGGTTTATACAAAAAAGAGAAAATGGGGTCATGTGATGACTGAAATGGTAATTATAAAAGTGTTTGATACAGAAATAGTGATGGCTGTTGAGTAACATGTCAATATGATAATGATAAAGTAAGTACAAAAGCATCATAGCATTAAATGCACACTAGTAACAGGTATGTACAATATAATGTACAATAAAGGAAGACTGAAAGAAAATATACCACTCTGTTTATACTGTTCATCTTAAGATACTATAAGTAAGGTGAATTTTCTCTTCTATACAATGAGAAAATTTGAATAACATTTTAAATAATGTTAAAGTCAACCAGATTGGATACCGGCAACCTAATATTCAAATCCAAATCTTCTAGGAATGAATCTAGCATTATTTCTAGCATTATTTTTGCCATACAAAGCTTCTTATGGGAGAATAAAAACTGGTGAAAATTTTTTATATTATATAAAAATAGCAATAATAATATCAATAAAACAGGCTGCCAAGAGAGTTAGCTGTGATTATCTGAATGAATTCATGAATTTCCTAGTATCTGAACAAAATTAAAAAACAGATACTATATTTTTTGCCTCAAATTTAGCAAGGTTTTGGTTTATTTAGTTGATTTGCTACTCTTTCAACATTTGCCTTTTTGTCAGTACTTTATTTCATCATTTAAAAAAATAAAAGTGTATTTACATACAGAAAAGTGAGCAAAGCACAGTAATACTATGTGCACAGTTCCATGATACATATATCAATGGCAGTTAAGAACATTATTCATATCCTAAAAGGTTCCCTCAAGCCCCTTCCCATTATAGATTCCATCCCCAGAAGAAGCCAATATTCTGACTTCAGTTACAATGTATTAATTTTGTCAGTTTTGAATTTTATAAAAATGGCATTAGGCAGTACGTTTTGTTTTGTAATGATTACTTGCACTTACTATTGTATTTTCAATAGGCATTGGTGTATTTTAATGAAGCAATATTTTATTCATTTTTATTGCTATATAACATTATATTAAATATATCACAATTTACCTATATATTATACTCTTTATGGGCAATTAGATTATTTCCAGTTGGGGGTCTACAATAAATATAGCTGTTATGAAGATACATAGTTTTGGTGGACAGCCTTTTCTTCACTTGTATATATGTTTGTACCCAGGAATAGAGTATCTGAATCATAAAACAGGTGTATATTTAGCTTTAGGAAAACCAGAGAAACATATACTTTAAAAATATTTTTAATTTAATTCATTGGGGTGACATTGGTTAATAAAATTATACATGTTTCAGGTGTACAATTCTATAATACATCATCTGTATATCATATTGTGTGTTCACAACCCCAAGTCAAGTCTCCATCCATCACCATTTATCCTCCCTATACACTCTTCTACCTTTCCACATCACCCTTTCCCTCTGGTAATCAACATAATGGTATCTGTCTATGAGTTTGTTTTTCTTTGCTTAGTCCCTTCACCTTTCCCACTTAGTCCCCTGACACCCATACCCTTTGACAGCTGTTAGTCTGTTCTCTATATCTATGAGTCTGTTTCTATTTTGTGTTTGTTTATTTTGCTCATTAAATTCAATATATAAGTGAAATTATATAGTATGTGTCTTTCTGTGATTGGCTTAGTTCACTTAGCATAATACTCTCCAGGTCTATCCATGCTGTCTCAAAAGGTAAGATCTCCCTTTTTATGGCTGCGTAGTATTCCATTGTGTAAATGTACCACTGCTATTTTATCCAATCATCTACTGATAAGCACTTGGGCTGCTTCCAAATCTTGGCTATTATAAAGAAATGGGCAAAGGACCTGAATAGACACTATGTATATGGTTTTATAACCACTAAGCATTACACCCCAAACCAATACATAATAACATTTAAAAAAATAGAATAAAAAAGAACAACAGGATGAGTATAAATAGTATAATCAAATGTTAATTGAATTAAAAATAACAATGTCTTATTAGGAAACTAACCATCATTTACTGCTGGTTGGAATATAAACTGGTACAGTCACTATGGGAAACAGTATAGAGGTTCCTCAAAAAATTAGGAATAGTTACCATATGACCCAAGGACCCTTCTTATGGGTATCTACCAGAAAAATTTGAAAACATTTCTTGGCAAAGATTTATTGGAAAACATTTATATGTACCCTTGTGTTCACTGCAACATTGTTACAGTGACCAAGACATGGTAACGACCAAATTGTCTTTCAGTAAGTAATTGGATAAAGAAGATATGGTGCATACATACAACGGGATACTAGTCAGCCATAAGAAAAGATAAAGCACTGCCATTTGCAACAACATGGATGCAAATGAAAATACCATGTTAAGCGAAATAAGTCATACAAAAAAAGTCAAAAAGCATGTAATTTCACTCATATGTGGGACAAAAAAAACTAAAAGCAACAAATGAACAAATAAGAAAAAAAACTAACAAAAACTCAAAGACGTAGACAACAGTATGGTGGTTACCAGAGGGAAGGGGAGTGGAGGGGTAATAAAGGGTAAAGGGAGTCCAATATATGGTGATGAAAAATTTTACTTTGGGTGGTGGGCACACAATGCAATATACAGATGATATATCATAGGATTAAACACTAAAAACACATATAATTTTATTTATCAATGTCACCCCAATAAATGTAATAAGAAATATTCTTAACTGGTTCTACCTAGGACCAAATTGCTACAGAAAAAAGAAAAGCCATTGAAATTTTTATTTTTTTGCCATTGAGATTTTGATAAGGATTACATTGACTTTGTAGATTGCTTTGGGTAGTTTGGACATTTTAACAGTTTTAAATCCTCCAAACCTTCAACATTTTATATTTTTCTATTTATTTGTGTGTTCATTAATTATTTTCAGCAATGTTTTGAGATTCCAGTTTACATTTCTTTTACTTCTTTGGTTAAGTTTTTTAAATACTACTGTGAATAGGATTGTTTCTTTAATGTTCTTTTCAAATTATTCCTTTTACTCTATAAAATAGTTGATTTTGAGTGTTGATTACAGACTTTACTGAATTTGCTTATTAGTTCTAACAGGCTTTTACATTGAAGTTTTAGAGTTTTCTACAGTTAAGATTATGTCAAGTGGGGAAAAAAGATCATTATACTTCTTTCTTTCCAATTTGAATTTTTTAAATTTCCTTTTCTTACCTAATTTCTCTGGCTAGGGTGTCAGTATCATGGTGATTAAAAGTGATGTGAGTATCCTTGCCTTATTTCTGAGCTTAGAAGAATTTTTTTCAGTCTTGCACCATCTATAAAAATAAAAGCATAATATGCCAATTAGACCGGACGTCCTTCTGGACAAAGCTGGGGCTGCGACCTATGCGGCGGGCATCGGGCCTCTAGTTGAATACAATATAAGCTATAGGCTTCCCCTATGTGGGCATTATTAAGTTAATGTTCTTCTATAACTAGTTTGTTCAGTGTTTTTATAATGAAATTGTGTTCAGTTTTGTCTAATGATGTTTTTCTTCACCTATTGAGATGATCCTGTGATTTTTATCCTTTGTTCTATTAATGTGAGGTATTGCATTGATTGATTTACATATTTTGAACCATTTTTGCATCACAGGGATAAATCCTACTTAGTCATGGTGTATTATCTTTATAATGTGCTGTTAAATTTGGTTTTCTACTATTTTGCTGAAGATTTTTGCATTAATATTCATTGGAAATTTTAGCCTGCAGTTTTTCTTTTTATCGTAGTGTTTTTATCTGGCTTTTGTATCAGGGTGATTCTGGTCTCATAAAATAAGTTTGGGATTCTTCCCCCGTCTTCAAAATTTTAGAAAAGCTTGAAAAGGATTGGTATTAAATTTTTAATGTTTTGGAAGAATTCACCAGTGAAGCATCTGGTCCTGAGCTTTTCCTTGTTGGGAGATTTTTTTATTATCTTGATAATTTATTTTAATTAGTCCAAACACATGAAAAGCAAAAACTGAACTAGTCTTAAGTCACTTCCTATACATTTTACATAGACATGTTAATTTCATCTCTCTCTATTATTAAGCTAGAGTGGCACTTCACTGTTTTAAAAAATCAATATGAATAATGAAGCAACCACTAGAATAAGGCTTAAGCCACATAAATGAAATATAATAAGGACAACATTCAATGTTCACATTTGTACTTAGTTAAGATGAAGATAGTTCATAAGTATGAACAAAATGATGAACCTAAAATAAAAAAGTAAAATTAATTATCCTTTTCTATGTATTTTATAGGCAACTGTCCCTTTATCAGTCATGAATTAAACTCACAGGATTATACTTCCCTCAGTTTCTAATATCATCTCTAAAGGATAGCTATGACTTCTGTGGTTCAGGCTTCAAGGAAAGAACCTAATCCCAGTGTGTTCACGGGAAGCAATTGATTATATATACACACACGGAGAGAATATAGATATATAGAGATGATACAGATGATATAGATATATTCATATCACTACATTTCCAGGGTTTCTCTCTCTGCTCATGTTATTTTGGCATCATTCTCAGAAGCTTGTCACTGTGCTTCATTTGTGACCTGATCTTGTGGTGAGCAATAGGAAGCTAGCAATTAATATTGAATGTCCTCTGCCTTCAAGACACTCACAGTGTTCTGGAGGCAGCCATGTCATGAATTTTCTTTTGGAATTTTCAAAGAGGGACACATTGTTCAACTATGGGGAAAAGGGAAGTGGTATTTGAAGTTCTACTCATTTCAATCATTCCTAAAGTGCAATTCAACATTTACTCAACACAATAGCAGTTATACAATAGCAGTGGATATTTATTGAGGGCTTAATATGTATGCCCCCATACAGGTTATTTATATAAATAACCCAAATATTGTCAGAGGTCACTCTGCCTTTTGATATTTAGGTAAATTAATTTAAACATGTATTATTCATTCTTTGGAGCCCAATGCTGTCCTCAAGATCCCTGCTCTTCTGGGGAATTATATTTTCCTTCTGCATCTAAGCCTCTGCTTTCGATGCTGTCTGAAACTTACTCTAATATTCTACCAATATTCTCTTCTTCTCTGTACTAAATCATTTATAAAAACTGTTTGCACAAGGTATTTGTCTGTGTAACATACTTGAGTAAAGGTTCGAGCAGGTAGAAGAATTTTACATTGCAAGGATACCAAGAACTTAAAATTAGTTGTTCTTAGCTACCTTTTGGCCACACTGTTTTCAGCCACCTATTTTTTTCATAGTTCATACTTCTGTAACTCAATTGATTATCTCCCCCCTCTACTTTCTCTTCATGACCCACAGAATCTATTCACTTTGCAAGCAGAGCAGTTAATGATTTCTTACTGTCTTTTTCTCTCTCAATCATGGTTTTAGCACCTTATTTTCCACAGCTAAATAAATATTTTAGTCTGTCTGCTCCTCCGTTTGACAGCTGTAGCTTCTTCTGCAGTGCCAGGTGCATCCCTATGAGACAATAGTAAAGATTGGAATAAATCAATTTGGTCATATCGGACTCCTGGTCACCAGGGCTGCTTTTAACTCTGTCAAAGTGGATATTATATGCCCATCAGTGACCCCTTCACTGACCTCAACTACATGATCTATCTCTCAATTTACCTCAACTACATGGTCTTTGTATTCCTGCTATTCCAACCGTGAGATGTTCATTGGCAGAGTCAAGGCTAGCACAGGAAGCTTGACATCAATAGAAAGCCCATCTCCATTTTCCAGGAGCAAGATCTTGCCCACATCAAACAGGGTGATAACGGTGCTGAATATGCTATGGAGTCCACTGGTGTCTTCACTATCTTGGGTAAAGCTCAGACTCATTTGAAGGGTGAAGCCATAAGGGAAATAATCTCTAATCCTTTCTGATGTCCTCATGTTTGTGATGGGCATGAACCATGAGAAGTATGACAATTCCCTCAAGATTATTAGCAATGCGAGGGACCCAGGGGCTGCTGGGAGTCCTTGTTCCTTTCCAGAACCATTCATCCCTAGAAGAGCACAGAACCTGAGGGTTGGGCTGAGGCCCTAATCTTCTCTTACAGTTCATAGAGGCCTTTTAGCCAATATCCCAGGAAAGAACATACATCAAAGCTAGAATGTGAATATGACATTAGTGGACCAATAATAAATGCAAGAAGCCCAATGATGAGAAAAGTGAATTCTCTCAACACTGCTTCCTGTTTTCTTCCTCATGTCCCTCCAGGGAAAACTACTTTATTGTTTAATTTCTGCATTTTTTTCCCCTTCACGTATGCACTCTTAGGCCTATTTTTTTTTTAATAGCTGGAAAAAAATACCAACTCACAAACCTGTATTTAAAAAGAAACAGAAATGACCATATGAGATTTGCCTCTGTCCAAACATTTCATCCATGTGTGTGAAGCCATCATTCAGCTTTTTATATGGGGTGGTTGTCTCTTCTTGGTTTGTTTGGTCCCCTCCCTCATGGGCTTTTGCTTGGGATCAAATCCTTCTGGCCTGTTATGATTCTGAACGTTTGCCTTGGACCACAAGTAAATCTTTCTGGTGACTCAAATAAAAACATAATTTTTAAAAAAAGATTATCAGCAATGCCTCCTACAGCACCACCTGTTTGTCTCTCCTGGGCAAGGCCTTCCATGGAAACACTAGCATCATGGAGGGACACATGACCAATGTCCATTACATCACTGCCATCCAAATGACCATGGATGGTCCCTCTGGAATGTGTGGCATGTTGGATGAAGAGCGGCTTCTACTGTCACTGTCAAGGCTGTGAAAAAGGTCACAGCTGAGCTGAATGGGGAAGCTCAGTGTCATGTTCTCCTGTGCCCCTATCCCTTATGTGTCAGATGTGGATCTTACCTGCCACCTACAGAAAGGTGCCAAATATGATGGCATCTAGAAGGTGGTGAAGCAGGCATCATAGGCGCCCTTAAAGAGCATCCAAGGCTACACTGAGGAACAGGTTATCTCCTGCAACTTTAACAGCGGTATCCACTTTTCCATCTTTGATGCTGGGGATGGCATTGCCCTCAATGATCACTTTGTCAAGCTTATTTCCTGGATTAACAATAAATTAAGCTACAGCACCAGGACAGTGGACCTTATGGTTCACATGGCCTCCAAGGAGTAAGAGCCCCATGGAACACCAGACCAAGGGAGAACATGAGAGAGTCCTTCTGCTGTTGAAAAGTACTTGCCCCACTCTTCCCGCAACACACTGAGTGTCTCCCTAACTTGACACAGTTTCCATCCCATACCCTCTGAAAAGGGCAGTGGCTTAGGGAGCCCTACCTTGCCATATATCATCAATAAAGTACACTGTACACAGCCAAAAAAATAAAAAAATAATTTACTTTTTCTAAATAAAGACAGTTACCTTCATAAGAGGAATTCTGTTACCAACTGTTCAAATAATATGTTTACACTGTGCTACACATCTGTTGTTTTGCTTACTTTTAATGATAACCCAGTGAAGTAGGTATTATCATCTCTATTTTATAGATTAGAAAACTAATGTTGAGTAAAGTTAAGTTACATGAAGTTAAAAAATTAGAGTTTCAAGAAGAATCAAAATCTATTTCCAAGGACTCGAGCTATTATAAAGTATGTGTATGTATGTATTTCTATTTATATATTCTACCTTGCTTTTTAAGAAAAATACCTATGCCTGGATCTGAAAAAGAAGTCACTTTTATTTATCTAGAATAGTATGTTACCAGTGAGATACAGCATTGGAGCAAATAACCATCCAACATTTCACCATCTCCGGAATTTAGTGAAACATTTCCATTTTGTTTGTTTGGTTTGGTTTGGGCTTATGTGTCTACATAATACTACTTTCAGAAAAAGAGAGAAATCACTTGACAAATATGCTCACGGAATTCTAACCTGTGCCTTCTCATTGAAGAGAGGTGATTAACAACTTCAAGATGTTTTCTAAGCATATTACTAGTAATCTATAAAAAATAACTACCATTCAATTTGAATATTATCCTTTAGAAGCTCTATGAAGCCATGATTCTTTAAATAAAGTTTCCACATTAAAATCATCCAGAAATATAGAAATAAGAATCAGCCAGTGCTCCAAATGTGATTGGATGACTGGAGAATTGTTACTCCAAATATAGATATTTATAGTAGAAAGAGCAATTTAAACTTAATAACTTAATTCTATGAATAGAGAGAAAATATGCATTCAGAACAAATACCTACATTTAGCACTGGTGCCTCCCTGACTTTTGTAGATTTCAATGAATGTTTGCTACACTGAACCAAATCTAGGAAGAGAAATATTTCTAATATGCATGTTCATATTGGCAAAATGTTGATAAAACACACTTCTTCTACATGTAGAGGAGAAAGAGCTTAAAAAATTAATTGCTAATACAGAATATCTTAAGTTTAATAAAATTACTTTACCGAAGCATACTTGTCAGACGACAGTAATTAACAAGATTGTGGGTATAAAGAATTAAGCCATGCCACCTCTAAGAACATGAAAAATGTGTTGGTAGGCTAACTGCAAGCCTCTTGTAAAGTTTCAGAGCTGAATGTATGAAGCTGAGTGGCACTAGTCACAAATGGAAGGAGGTGGTCTTTACTTCTTTAACCAGAACTATAGTGTACCATAGTTCAAATTAAGATACAGATGATTAGCTCCTAGAAATTTTGTTAACATACTTGTTTCTCTCAATATTATTTGATAACCTAGGGATTAACCTAAGCATAGGTATCTATCCTATCTAATAATAGACAAACATGGTAATTAACCATACCTTTGCTACACTTCCCATTGGCTAATCAGGGTGAAATGAAAATTAACTGTCAACCAAGATGGCGGCTGGCAGCCACACAGCTGAAGCAAGCAGGAGGTTTGCTTGCTCCAGTGATGGAGGAAGCCAAGGTTCCCCGCCTGCCGCGGCCTGGCTCTGAGCTCTGAAAGCAACTAAGTTTCAATTATAGAAGCTAAACAAACCCCAGATACCTGTTTTCAGCAGGCTGTGGCCTCACAGCAGTGATAGCAACAAAGTTTCAATTATAGAAGGTAAATAAAACCCAGAATAAAAAAGAAAAAAAGGAGAGGCTGAGAGCTTCAGTCGCCAGCCAGCCTGAAAATAGACCTCAGCCCCTCACCCAGACTGGCCAGGCACCCCAGTGGGGACCCCCACCCTAAAGGGGATGTGGCCAGCCTGAAAACAGCCATCAGCCCCTCATCCAGGCTGGCCAGGTATCCCAGTGGGGACTCCCACACTGAAGGGGGTGTGACCAGCTGCAAACAGCCATCAGCCCCTCATCCATGCTGGCCAGGCACCCAAGTGGGACCCCCACCTTGATCCGGGACACCCTTTGGGGCAAACCAGCTGGCCCCGACCCATGCACTAGGCCTCTATCCTATATAGTAAAAGGGTAATATGCAAACTGACCCTAACAGCAGAATGACTGGGAATGACTGTCACTATGACACAGACTGACCACCAGGGGGAAGATGCTCAATGCAGGACTGCCCTTTGGTGGTCAGTTCGCTCCATAGGGGACATAGGGGAGCTCTGCTCAGCCACAAGCCAGGCTGATGGCTGCCAGTACAGCAGTGGTGGTGGGAGCCTCTCCTGCCTCCTCAGCAGCACTAAGGATGCCCGACTGCAGCTTAGGTCTGCTCCCCGCTGGCAAGTGGACATCCCCCGAGGGCTCCCGGAGGGATGTCTGATTGCCAGCTTAGGCCCAATCCCCCAGGGAGCAGGCCTAAGCCAGCAGGTAGTCATCCCCCAAGGGGTCCCAGACTGTGAGAGGGCACAGGTCAGGCTGAGGGACCCCCCCCCCCCTGAGTGCACAAATTTTTGTGCACTGGGCCTCCAGTATATTGTATTAGTATCAGAATTTCATTAAAAATATCTAAAAAGCTCTACAATTCCCTGGATAACACATGAAACTTAAGATGAAGAAAAATTATCTTCTAAAGCAACAGAAAATAACTGACTCTTCTTAAATGAGAAGCTACAGGTCAAATCGTGGCCACATTTCAAATTATGTATTTTAAGAGTTGAAAGCGATTTTAAAGATAATCCACTCAAACATTTTTCTTTAGACGTAAGAAACTTGAGAGTCAGGTCATTTAAATGACTTGTCCAAGGTCACCAACCTGGTAACTGACAGAACTTCTACTAGAACCACACTTTTTTTTTTTCTCCTTCAATCCTTTCCTCAACTTATTCTTCTTGTTTTCTTTATAGCTGATAATCTGTTGTTTTTATTGATTTATATTTAACTAGAGGCTCAGTGCATGAAATTCATGCACTGGGGGGGAGTGGTCCCTCAGCCCAGCCTGCACCCTCTTGCAGTCTGGGAGCCCTTGGGGGATGTCCAACTGCCAAGGAGGCAGGAGAGGCTCCTGCCACCACCACAGCACTCACCAGCCATGAGCCTGGCTTCTGGCTGAGTGGCGCTCCTCCTGTGGGAACACACTGACCACCACGGGGCAGCTCCTGTGTTGAGTTTCAATGCACATCAGAGCAACCAGTCGTTCCATGATTCAGTCGGTTTGTATATTAGCCTTTTATTATATAGGATGATGATATCTATCATGTGCGTGTGTATGTGGTAATTTAAGTGTAGTTTATCCTTCTGTTTTACAAATAGTATTACCTATGCACTATTTATGTCAATTGCATCCAGGCTCTGAAAGTACAATTATCAGTTTCTAATATACATTACTTTTGGTACACTGTTGGGAGATGGGTTTAAGACTTTTTAGATGCCAAATTCCTTAGCTTTATAAATATTGGAAGTTTGTATTGAATTTATTGAGGTGACATTGGTTAATAAAATTGTATGGATTTTAGGTGCACAATTCTATAACACATTATCTGTATATTGTATTGTGTGTTCACCTTCTCATATCAACTCTCCTTCCATCACCATTTATCCCCCCTTCACTCTGTTTTAACTCCCTCCAGCCCCCTTTCTTCTAGTAATCACCATACTGTTGTGTCTGTTTTTGTCTTGTTTTGTTTTGCTTAATCCCTTCACCTTTTTCATCCAGCTCCCCAAGCCCCTTTCCCTGTGATAGCTGTCAGTCTGTTCCCTACCTATGAGTCTGTTTCTACTCTATTTATTAGTTTATTTTGTTCATTCGATTCAACATGAGTGAAATCATATATTACTTATCTTTCTCTAACTGGCTTAATTCACCTAGCATAATGCTCTCCAGGTCTATCCATGCTGTCTTAAGGGGTAACAAAATTTCCTTACAGTTGAATAGTATTCCATTGTGTAAATGTACCACAGCTTTTTTACCAATTCAGCTACTGATGGGAACTTGGGCAACTTCCAGATCCTGGCTATTGTAACACTGCAATGAACATAGGGGTGCATATATTCTTTTGAACCAGTGTTTTGGGTTTCTTTGGATATATTTCTGAAATGGGATCTCTGGGGCATAAGGCAGTTCCATTTTAAACTTGTTGAGGTAACTACATTTTCAGTTCATAAATAATCATTATAATTTTGGTCTAATAGATAATAATTAATATACCCATATTCTTAGAATTAAATACACAAGATGAAATTTTAATCCTTTTCATAGTAATTCAAGAAATGAAATGCAGAGTACAAATTTTCTTCATATTTCCTAGTGATCATTGACCATGATTTAATAATCAATCAGCAATTGTATTTTTCACATTTTTATTGCCCCCAATAAAGTACCACTACTTTTTTCTTCACACTCTGGATGGGTGTGTGGTGTTTATAAAAGCCATTGGAACCCTCTACTTTTCTAATAACCCTGAGGTCTTTAATCCAATTTTCTTCAGATAAAAGGAGTAAAAGTAACAGGTTTACTATATCATTTCTTTCTGAGAAGCAAGAGAGGATGTAATCATAGGGATAAAGTAATTTTAGATCAGAGACTAGAGGGCATAACACTGAGCCAGTGAAATTCTCTGGAGAGATAAAGAATTAGAAGGACTTCAAGCAGCTGGAAGTAGATCTGTAGCAGAGAAGAGGTAAAGATAAGAGAGGCTAGAGGATGCTAATTAAAATGGCCCTTTTAATTTAGTATATGGCTAGGCACATCATTTCATCCATGATAAATATGTTGTACATTCAAAATGCAAACACTGAGAAATACAGGTTGTAATCAATTTAAGTATTACTTTAATGAAGGAGATGAGCTTATGGCACTAAATTTATACAAGTGAAATGTCCAGGGTACTTGACTTTAATGGATTTTATTGACTGAATTTCAATATAACCATGCCAGTATTTGTAACTATTCATGCCTATGGTCAAATTTATACCACTTTTAAGAGGGTCTACTGATTCTTCCCTTTTTTTCCGTTTTGAATAACAAATATTAGTATATATTAAGATATCCAGTATTGACAGAAATGTGTTTTAGTTGTTTTTGGAAGAAGCATGAATGAATCATTATTTTATTAGCAAATTAATATTTTAAGTGGAGAATTATTTAAAGATAATTTCTAACACTCTAGGTGAGGGAGTACTTTGCTTTTGGAGAATTTAAAAATTGATAAAATTCCTGAAAGTTTTCTCCCCCCCCCCCCAAAAAAAATACTTTTTTATTGATCTCAGAGAGGGAGAGGGAGAGGGAGAGAGAAATAGAAACATCAATGATAAGAGAGAATCATTGATTGGCTGCCTCATACATACCCCCTACTGAAAATTGAGCCCACTATACAGGCATGTGCCTTGACTGGGAATCAAACCTGGGATATCTTAGTCCCTGGGAGGACACTGAGCCACCACAGCCAGGCAGTTTTTTATTTGTTTTGTTTTGAATATCATCAGGCACCACCTATTCTAAATAATGTCACTGATGAAATCTTCCTCCTGATTGTGGCAGACGGTTCCCACTGCCCCTCCTTCCTTAAGTCTGCCATTCTCAACAGTAAATGATAAATGCAGGTTTGGGCAAAAGTAGGTTTACAGTTGTGAGTATGCAAAACAGTTCTTGTATTATTATTTATTCATTACTATATTATTTTCCATATGAACAACTCTAAACCTACTTATGCCCACCTTGTATATGTACTAACCAGTAAATACTATTTACACATATGCAGCCATTCTTTAATTCTTTGTGCTGATATGGTTGTCAAGGCAGTACAAAGTTTACTTCGAATGTCTGTATTAAGAAATCTGTATTCAATAGGCATGAAAAAATATATAGAGTGATTATATATATATAAAATAAAGTTTTAAAACTTCATTCTTTAGTGATATAACTGTTACATCCCATAATGTACACATGTCTATACATATAAAGAGCCAGGGTTGTAACATCAACAATGACCAGAGGCTTGACCAAACACCAGGCTGCATGTGCAGCAGGCGAGCTGGCTGAACTGCTCACTTCTGGAAGACAGAGAGAGGCCGGGATGGTCAGCAGCGGTAGTGGCTGCTGGCAAGGCCCAGATTGAGATGCAGGGTGATTAGACCCTGCTTCTCTCTCCCAGCCTCGCCAGCAGCCAAGCCTCTCTCTCTCTCCCAGAGGTCAGCAGTTCAACCCACTTGCCAGCAGCTGGGGGCGGCTGCTGATCAGCCCTGCCTTTATGATCAGGCCCGGAGATAGGCCCGAAGATGCTGACTGGCATAGAAACCAACCAATCAGAACCAAATCTGGGTGAATTGCGAGAAGTCAATGGCTGCCTAGGAGGTGGGGCTTTTGATGCTGACTGGCATAGAAACTGACCAATCAGAACCAAATCTAGGTGAATTGCAAGGAGCCAATGGCTGCCTAGGAGGCGGAGCTTTTGATGCTGACTGGGATAGAAACAGACAAATCAGAACCAAATCTGGTTGAACTGTGAAGGCAGAACCTAAAGTGGGGCCTAAGGAGGGGTTTTAAGGGCAACAGCTATTTGGTGTAAGGTGTAAGAAAGTGATTCAATTTTTTAATGACTGGTTTGGCAGTATAGTGCATATGGCTGGCTATCAGTCCAGATATAGGGATTATGTGTTTTTATGTGCCAAGAGCATCTCCTCCTGCTGAAAAAGGCTTTTCCATCCCTTTTAAGCAATCCTATCCTATATAATCTATCTATACTAATAAAAGGGTAATATACTAATTAGACTGGGTCATCTGGCCATCTTTCAGATGTCTGATTTCCTTCCAGACAAAGCCATGGTGGTGGGGGCCAAGGCAGAGGTAGTTAGGGGCAATCAGGCCGGCAGGGGAGGGCAGTTGGGGGTGAGATCAGGCCAGCAGGGAAGGGCAGTTAGGGGCAATCAGGCAGGCAGAGGCAGTTAGAGGTGAATAGGCTGGCAGGGGGGCAAGGTAGGGGGCGATCAGGCTGCCAGGGGAGTGGTCAGGAGGTGATCAGGCTGGCAAGCAGAAGTGGTTATGCGCGATCAGGCAGGCAGGCAGGTGAGTGATTAGGAGCCAGTCATCCCGGATTGTGAGAGGAATGTCTGACTGCTGGTTTAGGGATTGGGCCTAAACCAGCAATCGGACATCCACTGAGGGGTCCCAGATTGGAGAGGGTGCAGGCTGGGCTGAGGAACACCCACCCCCCTGCACAAATTTTGTGCACTGGGCCTCTAGTATATAATAAACAACTTGATACATTTTTACATATATAAATTTATATTTATTATATTTATGAATTCCATATATATATAAAGTGTATCAAGCCATATATATATATATATATATACTAGAGGGCTATATATATATATATATATATATATATATATATATATATATATATATATACTAGAGGCCCGGTGCACAAAAATTTGTGCACTCGGGGGGGGGGGGGAGGGGGGTCCTTCAGTCCAGCCTGTGCCCTCTCGCAGTCTGGGACCCCTCGGGAGATAATGACCTGCTGGCTTAGGCCTGCTCCTGGGTGGCAGAGGGCAGGCCCAATCCCTAGGTGCAGCCCCTGGTCGGGCTCAGAGCAGGGCCGATTGGGGAGTTGGGGCGCCTTCCCCTGTCATGCACAGAGCAGGGCAGATCGGGAGGTTGTGATGCCACCCTCAGTCACGCTCAGGGTAGGGCCGATTGGGGGGTTGGGGCACTGTCCCCTGTCACACTCAAGGCAGGGTCGATGGGGAGGTTGCAGCGCCACCCCCTGTCATGCACAGAGCAAGGCCAATCAGGGGGTTGGGGCACTTCCCCCTGTCACTCACAGAGCAGGGCCTATCAGGGGGGTTGGGGCTCTGTACCCTGTCACGCACAGAGCAGGGCCAATCAGGGGGTTGGGGTGCTGCCCCGTCACTCACAGAGCATTGCCCATCAGGGGGTTGGGGCACCACCAGTCTCGCACTCAGGGCAGGGCCGATGGGGAGGTTATGGCTCTACCCCATCACACACAGAGCAGGGCCTGTGGGGGGCGGGGGTTGGGGTGCCGCACCCTGTCACACACAGAGCCGCAGGGCGATCAGGGGGTTGGGGAGCTCCCCCCTATCAGGCACAGGGCAGGGCTGATCAGGGGGTTGGGGCGCCTTCCCTGTCACGAACAGAGCAGGGTGGATAGGGAGGTTGTGGCCCTGCCCCCTGTCACACACATAGCCACAGGGCAATCAGGGGGTTTGGGCGCTGCCCCTTGTCACACTGATCCCGGTGCCGGGAGGCCTCACGGCTCCGCTGATCCCGGTGCTCTGAGGTATATTACCCTTTTACTATATAGGATAGAGGCCTGGTGCATGGGTGGGCCTGGCTGGTTTGCCCTGAAGGGTGTCCTGGATCAGGGTGGGGGTCCCCACTGGGGTGCCTGGCCAGCCTGGGTGAGGGGCTGAGGGCTGTTTTCAGGCTGGCGGGTGATGGAATCTCCCAACCGCTCCTTTTTTTTCTTTTTCTTTTTTTATTCTGGGCCATCTTTAGGTTTGAGGCTTGGCTCCAGCTCTTAGGCCTCCTCTGCTGAAAGTGGTTTCTGGCCTTTGTTTACAATGTTGCGATCCTGCTGGCTGAAGCCCGGCGGACTAAAGCAGGTTTCTGGGGTTTTGTTTAGCTTCTATATTTGTTACATAGTTGCTTAGAGTTGCAGGTCAGAGGCCTGCAGCTGCAGGTGGGGAATATTGGAGTCCTCCGTCACTGAAGCAAGCAAGCCTCATGTTCGCTTTAAGCTGCCTGGCTGCCGGCCGCCATCTTGGCTGGCAGTTAATTTGCATATTGCCCTGATTAGCCAATGGGAAGGGTAGCGATCATACGCTAATTACCATGTTTCTCTTTTATTAGGAGATATATATATATATATATATATATATATATAAAATCTTCACCTAGATCAAGACATTTCCATCACCCGGAACTTTCCTTTGTGTCCATCCCAGTTAATACCTACCTCTAAATGTGACCATAACTTTGATTTCTATCACATAGCAGCCTGGCTGCTGTTTCTTAGTGGTTGAAGATCAATCTATGAACCAGGAGATCATTGTTCAGGTTACAGGTTCGATCCCCAGTCGGGGGCATGCAAGAGGCAGCCAATCAATAATTCTCTCTCATCATTGATGTTTCTATCTCTCTTTTCCTCTTCCTTCCTCCCTGAAATCAATAAAAAATTGTATATTTTTTTAAAAAGGAAAAGCAAAAAAAACATTCTGTATTTAAGAATGTTCCTTCCATTCTTTTGGGATGAAGTCCTATGCTCCTTATCATTTTTGGAGTGTTTCTATGCCATATGTACCTGAAATCTGGCTCTTTTCCACATTAGCCCTGACTGAACAAGAATACCTAAGTGTCACTCAAAACCATTAGAACAGCTGTTTCAGACTGAGTAGGAGCAGGATGAGCAAGCCTTGCTACAATTTTACTTCCTTTTTCTTCCTTTAATTCAGTGTAAACACCAATTCACCAACCCTTCATTATTCATTAAAAGATCTAAAGCAACATTTTCTCATATTTTATGGTCACCCTGTAAAGAAATGTTTCAATGAACAAATCAGTTTGGGAAATGTTGCATAATATATTCGCCTCTTGGGAAATCAAAATGTGCATTAGCACATTAAAGGTACTGAGAGGTCCTGTAAGAAAATAATCATATACATTCATTTAGCCCAGTGTTTTCAAACTTATTAAGAAATTATTTTTTGCATACCAACTTTCAACATCCTGTGAAATTAATGTTCTCTAGTAGGAGCTAGAGGAAATGCTGGGCTAATTACTTTATTATCACATTATTGACAAGCCGTCTACACCTTCATTGGGCAACTTTTTATCCCTAATAAATCACTTTTAATGCTGTTGGCATTTTGAACTATTTTAAGCCAAGTTTATGCCATTTCCTTTATTATAAAGCATTAAATAACACTGTGGATGCATCTTCAGGAAAAATACCACAGCAAGTACAGTGATTAATTGCTTTTAATAGCATCCACAGATAAAGCAAAGTGAACGGCATTAAATTCAAATTTACAGACAGCAATCTACCAAAAGGGAGTTGGTACATTATACATGCACGTATTTTATACAAGTAGAGAATAAAGTAGGACATATTTAATTTTTTACATAACTGAAACTTATACATTTAAGCTCCAGTATCATTTACCCCTTTATTTGGTCATCTCTGAAATGAACCTTTCTAGAATTCAACTCCTTTACCAAATGATATTAAAAACTTTCCTTGACGGCTTGGGGCAAAAAATGAGTGATATAACAGTGACTGCCATTTCCATTCTCCTAATCAGATGTCCCTTTTATGCATGTCAGATTCAATGAATCCATAACAAGTTGATTTTAATTTGAATGCACTATTAAATTGATGGAATTCATTTTTTTCCTAAAAAACTGAGGCCTTGATTTCTGAGGAGTTTTGTTTTGTTTTTCTTCCCCTGAGTATGTGGTTCTGTTGTAGAGTGTTGTTGGGTGTCTGGGAGGGGAATGGGAAATGAAATGGAAGGGGAATAGAATATTATTCCATTGCAGTAGTTATAAGTATGCACTTTGGTATTCCTGAGTCCTGGTATTGGCTCAAATAACTAGTTGTCACCTATGGAAAGTTATCTAACTTGCGAACTTGTTTTCTCACCTGTAATATAAAATAACTAGAGGCCTGGTGCATGAAATTTTTGCACTTGGGGGGGTCCCTCAGCCAAGCCTGTGCTCTCTGGCAGCCCAGGAGCCCTCTGGGGATGTCCGACTGACATCCTTAGTGCTGCCATGGAGCCTGGCTTCTGTGTTGATCAGGATGGGGCCACAACTAGTGCTCCAACATCCCCCCGAGGAGTCCCAGATTGCGAGAGGGCACAGGACAGGCTGAGGGACCCCACCAGTGCACAATCGGGGTCAGGGAGGGGCGTGGGAGGTTGGTCAGCTGGGGAGGGACTGGGGGAGGGCTCCAGGGTGTGTTTGGCCCGTCTCACTCATTCCTGATCAGCCAGACCCCAGCAGCAAGCTAACCTACCAGTCAGAGCATCTGCCCCCTGGTAGTCAGTGCACATCATAGCGACTGGTCGACTGGTAGACTGTCTGTCCCCTGGTGGTCAGTGCACATCATAGAGAGCGGTTGAGCGACCTTAGCATATCACGCTTTGATTGGTTGAACAGATGACCAGATGACCAGACACTTAGCATATTAGGCTTTTATTATATAGGATTATATTTACCTTTGTATAAGTATTAAAGCAGATACTAAATGTCAGCTGAAGTCAATACCTGGTTGAGAGCGACAATGCAAATATACATAACCATTGGGAATCTAGAAAAGCAACACATCAAAAGCCAGATGACTTACCCTAACTCGTTTGGCTCAGTGGACAGTGTCAGCCTGCGGACTGAAGGGTCCTAAGTTCAATTCCAGTCAAGGGCATGTACCTTGGTTGTGGGTACAGCCCCAGAAGGGGGTGTGCAGGAGGCAGCTGATTGATGTTTCTCTCTCATCGATGTTATTAACTCTCTAACCCTCTCCCTTCCTCTCTGTAAAAAAAAAAAATCAATAAAATATATATTTTAAAAAGCCAGATGACAGGTAAGAGCACGAGGAAATATTTTCTAATCAGAGTAAAGCTAAAGCTCTAAAATATCAGCAAATGGTCATCTCCTTGAGACAGTCTAAAGTAGTTAAGTATGCATATTTTGGAGTATGGTAGAAGTGGGTTTAAATCCAGGCTTTGAAATGTACTAGATTTATTACCATGGTCAAATTATTTTTCATAAATTCCTTTTATTCATATCTAAATGGTATAATATTAGCTCATAGAGAAAGTGAAATGCATTACATTTAGCATATTTTGGCACTTGGTATTTTTTTGTTGTTCTCAGCAGTGGCTGCACATTCTAATCACCTGAGGAGCTTTTCAATATTTCCAGGCGACACGAGTTCAGGTAAATAAGACTGTCTAGGGGTAGAATCCATAATCTACTTTGTAAACTCCCTGAGTGATTCCAATATGCAATTTAGCCTGATAACCGCTGTTCTAGATTAGTGGTTCTCAAATCTCCCTATATATTAGTCTCACTCAAGGCCCATTAAATACACCTTTACTAGTAAGAGTTTATATCAGTAATACCAGCTACCATTTATTGAGGACCTACTATAGGCCAAGCATGGTGTCACGCAGTTTAAATATATGGCCTTCTTTACATTTTATAATATTACAACACAAACTTATAATATCCCTAATTTTTAACACAAACCTACGAGGTAGGTATAATTTTTTCATTCTAGAGACTTCAAATTCTATAAGGCTTTATGTATCTTATTTGCCTTATCTTCAGAACCTAGCATAGTACCTGGTACAAAATAAGCAGTAATAAATACTTGCTGCAGAGGCAGGATTTAAAACCATGCCCAGATGATTCACGAACCCATTCTTTACATACCCTGCCACACTTTTTCCTGTTTGCCTGTACAGCAATATCAAGTCTCCATGACAGCAATAGCAGTAATCACATAGGCAGTCATTCATTCTTCTGTACCATCTCAAGACACCCCATAGTGGTCCTAAAATCTGTACCAGAATCTTTTCTTACACTCACTCAATGTTGTATGCATTCACTGTGATCAAGTAACCTTTAGCAGTTTGAAAATGGGATCTCTGTGGAACCCAACTAATGCCAATCTCCTTCATCCATGAAGCCACCCCAGAAGAATATTAGACAACACTAATTTCTCCCTTTCTTTGGGTTCCTAAAATAATTATCACTCTACTATTCATTTTGCCACATATTACATTCTGTCTTATAAGGCTGTTTCATAGAAGCATGCTCTGTATATCTAGCAGATTATGAAACCTCTAAAAACAGGTAACAATTGCATACACTGTGCCAAATACTAGTATAATCACTTGAAATATACATTCACTTATTTATCTTTAGAATAACCATATAAAGTAGGTTCTTTGAATATACCATGTACAAATAAAAAAGTTATAATGAAATACAACTATCAAAATATATTTAAACTAGAGGCCTGGTGCATGGATTTGTGCACTGCGGGGGAGGGGGGGCCCTTAGCCCGGCCTGTGCCTTCTCACAGTCTGAGACCCCTCGGGGGATGTCAACATGCCAGCTTCGGCCCCCAGGAGCCAGACATCCCTCTTGCAGTCTAGGGCTCTCGCAGTCCGAAACCCCTCGCTCCTTACCACCGCCACAGTGGAGGCAGGAGAGGGTCCCGCCACCGTTGCTGTGCTCGCCAGCCATGAGCCCGGCTTCTGGCTGAGCAGTGCTCCCCCTGTGGGAACGCACTGACCACCAGGGGGCAGCTCTTGCATTGAGTGTCTGCCCCCTGGTGGTCAGTGCGCATCATAGCAACCGGTTGTTCTGTTCAGTCGATTTGCATATTAGGGTTTTATTATATAAGATTTTCATAATACAGAAATATATTTGTTTCTATTAAACACATTTGATTAAAATTAGTATCAAGTCTACAATAATCATAATATTGAAGTAAAATGAGCTTAAATTTTATTTCAATATAATTACAACTTTTATGTGATATGAAATTATCTGCATTGTGTATTGCTGACATTTAAGTGGTCTGCTGCCTACTTTCAAAATCAAAGAAAATGCTAACTTTTAGTTAGAGGATAGGGAAAATACAGATGTAATTTGCCCTAGCCAATTCACATAGCAGTTGAATTTAATTAACAAAAACCTAGGATCCACGGCCTCCAAAATAAGGTTTTCTGGCATCAAAACATATTTTAAGCATTGAACACAAAAACCCAATAAGGACGTGCTACTTCACATGTTCAAATATTTACATAGAGGAAATAGTTAGATGATGTACTTTACTATTTATTAATTTTCAAATATATTTTTGTTATATTCACATCAATTACTAGTGAACATTTGAGTCGAGATTTAGAGGAATCCCATTGCTTGGGTTAAGCTATGAAGGCATTCAGAGATATCCTAAAGAGAATTGGCTTTTATCTTGGGTAATATTTTTAAAAATTTCTTCAATGTTCAGGTGATGGCAAATAAAATAAAAAGTATAACCAGTGCTAGCTAGCTTCTAGTCTATGCATAGCATATGCTTACCTAAAAAAGTTGGCATTCTACAATGTACATTCAGCTTTCCCATAAACTATAAGTTCAGACTAAAAAAAAAAAAATGCAGATTGTTTTGCCATCTCATGATACAGCAAGACACCGATAAAATTTGGACAAAACCTGAACTGCATCCATGGGACTTTCAAGCAGCTGTTGAATTGAAATTGGTATATATCTTGTTAATGAACCCCAACAAAATTTAGCACATTATAAATTGCTTGCAGAAAGGGTTTTATTTTGCTTTGGATAAAGTAATTCATGCATGAACTATCCATGCTAATGATATGATTTTCAGCTATATTTAATAAGCATATTTCTGCTTTTGTGCAGTAGTTCTATTAGAGAGAGGTAGTGGCATAGATTTTGCTAAATATTGCAGGTGCTTACATAGTTTCCCCAACTTAAAAGAGAAAATGTTTTCTTTGGGGAAACAAAATAAGGCAGAATGCTTATTAATGGATCTTTTCAAAAAATAAACATGTGTTTAATTTTTCTGTTAGTCTCTACTAAAGTTCTAAAATTAGGTTTTGACTTTTCATTCTACCAGACAGCAGCTTGCCCAAACCTGCTCTCCATTGCATAGATTTTTTTTCTTCTTCACATTTTGCATTATTAAAGGGAAATAGGAAAGCCTAGCAGCAAATCAGACCAGACCTTTCATTTAAACAGCTCTAGTTAATTGAAATAAAATACAACTTTGAAAGTGCAGGGACCCAAAACAGTTACAACAAGCTACTACCTAAGAGACAATTAATTGCAACTTCCTTCTCTGGACCATGTCTGCCAGCCCCCACTTTGACCCAATGGGCCTGCCAATGAGGTTGTACTCTAATTCATTTAAAAGATGCCTTATTCAGGCTCTTTTCTGGGATTCTCCTGTGGAAGGTTAGCTTACTGTAGAACTTTGGCCCAAAGCCAGTACACCATGAGGTCATAGACAGCATGACTTGAAAGATGGGCTAAAAAGGGGAAGCTATTAATAATACCAGAACAGCATTAATCTCGTCACAGTTTTGTCAAGTTGCCTTTCAATGCCATGACTTAGCAAGTTACTTAGCAATAGCCTATGGAATTATCTTCTTTCTGCTTCATTCAAAGAACACATCACATCTGAGTACTTTGTTATGCTTCCACGGGATATTCAAAAAAGTCTTAACTTATGATCATGAGCATTTAAGACTACCAGTTTATTAATATGAAACATAGCAGATGTGTCAGTCAAATATGATGGTGAACTATGTTACATAATACTTTGATGTTTTGATTCATAATTTAATACATTTGTGCAAGTACAGATAAATGTTAATATTTGTATTTTTTCTCCTCAGAAACTAAGTATTAGTTTTCCCATGAAATTCTGTATTATGAAATATCTTGCATATCCAGAAAAATATGCTTTAAGTAGCCTGGAAAAACCATCATTCATAGCATTTAAATTACCAAAAGATCAGGAATTTTTCATTTCAAATATATTTGGAATGATCAACTCATGTTAATTTGAAGAAAAATATTGACTAAAAGTTGATTTTTAATTTTTTCTTATGTAGCCTTCTACTTACAAGTTATCCAAGTGTACCTGTATAATTTTGCCCAAAATAAATATCTATGAAATCACCATTAGGTGAATTCAAACTTCTGCCATATTACTTACAAAGCTTGGATTTGTGAAAAAATATTTTAATGAATAAATTATTAGTGAACTAAAAGCAAAATTGTGTAACTAGGACATTTTTACTTACTACCTTACTACATGAATAAAAGCACAATTGAAATAAAAGCAGTAGAGCAAATTATAATAATTCCAAATATGCTCTGAATTTTTAAAATGTAGGAATAAATTATCCACACATGAGAAATTAATAAATAAGCACTTGGTAAAAAATATATCATGTCATTAATGGAACAGTAATCATATAAAAAGATATTCTAAAATTTTCTGTTATTGAATGTTCTGTCAATATTGATTCAAAGTCCTAGAATAGAAAAAATAATTTAAAAACTTATCTCATTAATGTCCCCATTTTTCCAGTTAAGCAGTTAATAGAAGAAACTTGATTTTGACAGAATTTACTTTTTATGGCAAAGTCTGTTTATTACTATTAGTTTGTCTTTTTTTATCTTTATTGTTGAAAGTATTATATATGCCCCCTTCCCCCCCCCCCCCGCACTAACCTCTTCTGGTCTACCCCTTCACCCCACCCCAGGCCCTCACCACTCTGTTGTCTATGTCCATGGGTTGGTCTCTGAAATTAAATACAAAGTGCCCTATGTTTCACAAGTCTGCAAAGTTTTCTCTCCACAATGCAACATGCAAATTAGACTCTAACACAAAAATGTAGAAATGGCTGGACTTACTAAATGGAACTTGTGTGTGAATTTTTTAATGTGGAAATAATCCCAAAATAAAGAAATGCAAACCAACTATAACTGTTACACTGACGTGTTTCCACTAAGTTCTGATAGTAAACTTCTACATATGGAATGCTTCTCACTGGGCACTTACATTATTTTCTTATTTATGCCTCACAAAATAGATTCAAACAGGTTGAATAACTTGCCAAATAAAAGTAGAAAAGCTAAAACTATAATTCAGGCCTGAGCCCAAGGCTTCCACTCATAACTAATACACTATAATACTATAGTTGTCTCTGAAAAAATCAGTATTCTGCAATGAACACTAAAAAATGAGAGAAACAGAGGTGAACTTCCAGGTACTGAATAGAATGTGTAGTTATCAACTCCCAAAATTTCCTTCCCAAATTATGTGAAACGATGTCAGAACTGTGAACATTTTACACCAAAAGTATACTTCAGCATTGCTTCAAGACCCAGAATACTGAAACTACAGAATGGCTTTAAGTGGGGAGGAGGGCAGGGGGAAAAATCGACAATTCCTAGCACACAGTCACACTCATGACCCCAACCCTCTGACCTGCTACAGGGCTTTTTGAGAAGCAAATGCAGACTGAGAAAAGCTGTAAGAAGAGAGGCTAGTAAAGGGGCCTAAGGGTGATTTGGAATGTGCACCTAAAAGTTTAAAACAACCCTAAATATAAATTCAGTGGCAAGGTGTCCAGGCAGATCGGATTGACTACAGGTAAGGAATTTCAAATAAACTTGATTTCAAGGGCCAGATACAATTTAAAGAGCAATATAAAATTTAAAGAGATAGCTGGATAATTCCTTAGCTCCTCAGGGAGAATAAAAGCTGAAAGAAAGGAAGAAGCACTATATGGCAATTGGATGATGAAGGGGAGAAAAATGAAAAACAGGGAAAATTTAAAGTCCTAAAAATTTCAGGATAAACTTAAAGATTCATTATATTCAAAAGCCCCCTTTTCATCAAAATAAACAAAGCAAGGCACTCAAATAAAATGTTACCAAAGAACCTAAACTTTTCTAGACTGACGAAAAGGGGAACATTAAACTAGGGATATTGTAAATCACCCCAATGCCATCAAAATGAACAAGAGGAAAGGAATATCTGTAGATATATATTTACAAAATCAATAAATGAAATTTCACTCATCAACTGTATGATCTGGTACTAAAAAACACCTTTGAAACAGAATAAAACTATAAGTCTACACTACTGAAATAATAAAATATACCAAAACAAGTACTTAACGATACAAAAAAACTTAAACAGAACAACAGGAAATTTTATTCTTTGCTGTTTGAAATGCAAAATGGAATGATACAGCCATTTTAGAAGACAATTTGGCAATTTCTCACGAAGATAACATTGTCTTATCATATAATCCAGCAATCATGATTCTAGGTTTTAACTGATTTGAAAACGTGCGTCTACACAAAACCTACACACAAATGTTTATAGCAAGCTTTGTTCAAATGAATAAAGATAGCAACCTAGATGTCCTTTTATACATGAATGAATAAACAAACAGCTATATCCACATAACAGGATACTATTCAGCAATAAAAAGAAATGAAGTATGAAATTTTACAAAGATACAGATAAATGTTAAGTGTGCATATCTAAGTAAAAGAAGCCAATCTTTTAAAGGCTATATACTGTATGATTCCATTTATATGACATTCTGCAAAAGGCAAAATTCTAGAGATAGTAAACGATCAGTGTTTATCATGGGTTTGGAGTGGGGAAAGTAAAATAGGTGAATCACAGGGAACTTGGAGGTGGGCAGAATGGACCATAATGTCCCCTCCTGAGTGTGGACTGTACATACTGACTACTTTCCAGTGGAGAAACATGACAAAAACTAATTCAGTTAGGTGACCAAGGTTAACATCAGAGTTATATAAGTTATAAAATGTACTTTAATATGATGTGATGAGAATGGCATTTTACCTCTACAGCCTTCTTCCCAAAAACTTATAGCCCCAGTCTAACCACAAGAAAAACATCAGACACATCCCAATTGGGAAACATTCTACAAAATCCCTGCCCAATACTCCGCAAAACTATCATCCAAAACAAGGAAAGTTTAAGAAACTGTCACAACCAACAGGAGCCTAAAGACACATGAAAACTAAATGTAATATGATACCCTGGATGTGATAATGGAATACAGAAAGGGAATTAAGTAAAATTCAAGAAAATCTAAATAGCCCTGGCTGGTTTGGCTCAGTGGATAGAGCGTTGGCCTGCAGACCAAAGGGTCTGGGGTTTGATTCTGGTCAAGGGCAGATACTTCGGTTCTCGGTTGCAGGCTCCTCCCCAGCCCAGGCCCTGGTCAGGGCACATGCAGGAGGCAACCAATCAATGTGTCTCTCTCACATCAATCTTTCCCTCTCTCTTCCACTCTCTCTAAAAATCAATGGAAAAATATCCTCAGGTGAGAATTTACAAAAAATCTAAATGAGGTATGAACTCCTTTTAAAAAGAATGTAGCAATATCAGCTCATTAATCATGATAAATATGCCATACTACATAAAGACATAATAACAAAGGAAACTGGGCATGGAGTCTATCAGAACTCTATACAGTACTATTTTTATTATTTTGTTGTAAATCTAAAAACTACTATAAAGTTTATTCAAAATATTAAATTATTTAACAAAAGAAGTGTGAATTAAGAATTTACATCCAGCCTAGGTGCCCTTAAATATCAATGTTTTTGAAATAAAATTTTCTACATAAAAGAACTTAAGATAGAGTAGAACAATGCTTACTAAGGCCTTGGTGGTGGAAAAATGGAGCAAGATTGGTTCAAGGGCACAAACTTTCAGATAAGATGAACAAGTACTAGGGATCTAATGTACAGCATGATGACTATAGATAATAAAACTGTGTGTGTACTTGAAATTTGCTATAACAATAGATCTTAAGTGTTCTCACCACATAAAAATGTAAATATGTAAGGCAATTGGTGTGTTAGTATATATCCTATCTAATAAAAGAGTAATATGCAAATTTGTCATCACTCCATTACTCCATCACAAAGACGGCTGCGCCCATAGCCACAAGATGGCGGCGCCCAGTCCCCTCAGCTCCGCCGCTGAAGTGTCTAGACCTGTTGGCCAGGCAGGTGGCAGGGGAGGCAGGGGGGGAGCCCAGGGGCGATTAGAGGGGGCAGGGGTGGAGCTGGGATTAGAGGGGGCAGGGGCAGAGCTGGCGATTGCAGGGGCCTGGGCAGGGGCGGAGCTGGGCAGAGGGGCCTGGGGGTCCCCTGCCCAGGCCTGCAGCTTCAGCCAGAAGCTGCAGTGGGGCAGGAGCGGAGCCGGTGATCGCAGGAGTCTTGGGGTCCCCTGTCCAGTGTTGCAGCCTTGGACAGAGGCTTCAGTGGGGCAGGGGCAAAGCCGGCAATCAGAGGGGCCTGGGGGTCCCCTGCCCAGGCCTGCAGCCTCGGCCAAAGGCCTCAGGCCTGGCAGGGGTGGAGGCGGAATCGGAGGGTCCTGGGCAGGGGTGGAGCCGGTGATTGGAGTGAACTACAGAGGAAACACCTTTACTGACCATTCATTGGCTAAGCTCCCTGTATGCCATTGGTAATATTCTTAGTAACTTGGGTAATAAGAATCCAAAACAGTGATCTAGGGTTTTTTACCACACTCCTGGTGAAAAAAATGAAGGTCCAATGCTGGAGGGCTAAGAAATGTCATATCTTGCCCTAGCCGGTTTGGCTCAGTGGATAATGCCTCGACCGCAGGGTCTGGGTTCAATTCTGACCAAGGGCATGTACCTACGTTGCAGGCTCCTCCCTGGCCAGGGCCCAGGTCAGGGCTCACATAGGAGGCAACCAATCAAAGTGTTCCTCTCACTATGATGTGTCTCTCTGTCTTTCCTTTTCTCTTCCACATTCTCTAAAAATCAATGGAAACATATCCTCAGGTGAGGATAAAAAAAAAAAAAGAAATAAAGAAATGTCATATCCTATGAAAGACACATCTTGAAAATGCCTAAAGAAAGTTGTCATTTTTTCATGGTGAAGGGACTGGAGTTCATGTTGATGAAAAAACCTTGCTGGCTGCAGTGATTGGCAGTGGCTGTAGCAGCAGGGTGATGGGGCTGGTGCCTTCCCCTGATCAGCCTGGTAACCTCCCACAAAGGGAGGCCAGACTGCAGCTTAGGCCTGCTTCCCAAGGGGAGCAGGGAGTGGGCCTAAGCCATCACTAGGACATCCCCTGAGGGCTCCCAGTACATGAGAGGGGGCAGGCTGGGCTGAGGGAACCCCACCCCCCGTGCACGAATTTTGTGCATGGGGCCCCTAGTGTGTGTGTGTGTGTGTGTGTGTGTGTATCTTTTTTATTTCAGAGAAAGGAAGGGAGGGGGGAGAGAGATAGAAATATCTATGATAAGAGAAAATCATTGATCAGTTGCCTCTTGCACGCCATCTACTGGGGATTGATCCCTTAAGCCAGGCAAGTGCTGTGACTGGGAATTGAGCCGTGACCTCCTAGTTCATAGGCCAATGTTCAACCACTAGCCACACTAGCTGGTCTATTGTTATTATATTGATATTGCAAAACCTAACTTCTATATTTAGTATTTGTATCATCTATCTTTATCAATCTCTTTATTTTATACTTTTTGAACTATATCCACTTGGGCCATTTGTCAGAGGATTAAGAACGGCACCATGCTATCTGCTCATGTTTATCCAGCCAAACTTTTGGGTTATGGAAAAATATTCATGTTGAAATAAGTGATCTGATTATTACAGTTTAGAGACCACACAGAATAATAGAAAGAACACTAAATTGAGAGCTAGAAATTCCAAGGGCTGATGTCCCTCTGCAACCAATTATCCATGTAATCTTAGTTAAGTCTTGTTAGCTTCCTAAATCTCAATTTCCTCTTCTGTGATCAACTACATCAGTTCTAATTATTTCCTAGTGTTGCCAAAATGGTCAAATGGCAAGAGATGAGCAAGCAATTTGAAAAAGCATAATTGTAAAATGCAAAGACTCTTTGATTAAAGGACTATCTGGTTTAAAATTTAGAAACTTTGCAATACAGGAAAAAGTACATGTTATTACCTTTTGTATAAAATCCCCACTGCATAAAACAACCTATATTTTAAAATATACTAAGGAGTACTGGTGATGTTTGTTCAATTTTATAAGTCATATTACAATACATTTATAATGTGGAAAAACAATCTTCCTCTAATAAAGTTTTAAAATATATCACATTAGTGTCAATAAAATACATATGAAAACTACTTTAGTGTATATTTTAAAATGGAATATTTTCTAATTCAATAATAAAATTCTTATTTGAAAACATGAACATTTGAACTTCAAGTTATTCCCAAAATATACCATATGGTTCTCTAATCTTTTAAATTAAAACACCTAGTTGAGTATACTATTTTAAAATATGCTTTTCAACAATATGCTTTAGCATTCTGTTGAAAACATACTGTCTCTGAGGATGACTTTGGCAGACACACTTAAAAATCTGGCTTTTGCCCCTGAGTCAGAAAGTAGCAAACTCCCAGATGCTTTTCCATTCCACAGATCTTACACTTTCCTTTTCATAAGCTCCTTGAATCCAACCTCAGTCCCTTAAATCATAAGTACATATTTGTTGTGCAGGATTAAGAAAAAGCTCTTAACCAGTTTCATTAACTCCATTAACTTCCATGGGAAAATGGCCAGTTTTAATGCCTATCCAGCATCTAACTACCTGATGGAGGAAGGAATTGGTATTTCTTAAAGATGAGCTTTCCCAAATTTAATTTCATGCATCCTTGACATCAGCTCAAATAGCATCCAGATTCTAAATGAGGTTTAAAATATGTACAAAAAAATCCACATTTGTTGTTTTCCTTCAAAAGTATACCCTATCACTAGCACCCAGATATTTTCAAGGAAGTCAAGCTCAAAAGTACCCTCCAGGATTTCCCCTCCCCCCAACCTCTAATATATATAACAATACCACTTACGAATGAAGAAACCTACATGCCCTCAAAGAAAAGTGTTACTTGGTGTAAAGGTCTTCAAAATTTCTTTGGGGAATGAAATTTTGAATAGAGCTATCTGTTTCATAGGCCCAACAGAAAATTGCCACCAAAATGTGATAAGAAAAAAACATCAATAAAAGACCCTTGAGCCTAAGTATCTCCCAAATTAGACATAACATTTCTTGAAATGACCACATGATTTATCTCTTTCAATTAAAATTATATACTCTTCTCATGACACGTGTCACCTTAATATCTACTAGAGGCCCGGTACACTAATTTGTGCACAGGTGGGGTCCCTCGGCCTGGCTGGCGATTAAGGCCTTTTGGGAGGCCAGCTGGCTAGGAGGAGGTACCCCAGGATGTTGGCTGGCTGGCCTCCAGATTGGGGCCTATCAGGGGGGCCGGCTAGCAGTGGGGGGGGGACTACAGGAGGTGGGCTGGTGGGGTGGGGGGAGGGGCCATGGGAGGTTGGCTGGTGTGGGGGGAAGCCGCAGAAGGTTGGCTAGTCAGGGGGTGGGACCACAGGAGGTTGGCTGTGGGAGCGCACTGACCACCAGGGGGCAGTTCCTGCATTGAGCATCTGCCCCCTGGTGGTCAGTGTGCATCATAGTGACTGGTTGGCCAGTCCTAGTCATTCGGTTGTAATGGTCATTTAGGCTTTTATATATATAGATACTCCAGTGATGGCAACTTTCTCTTGCGTTTCTATTGTTTTTATGTATGTGTGTCATTACCATGGCCTAGAATACTCTCTGCTACCTGGTCTGAGTAAATCTTACAAATTATTCAAGTCTCAAAGGATCTTAGTCACCCAGTATTGTGATGATCCATAGACAAGGTGTGGAAAACCACCAGAAGGATAACTCAGAAGAGTTGAGCATAGTTTAGAAGACAGAACTGCCTGTGGTACATGGACCTCACACGTCTGTGCCTGAGGGAGATGGAGAATATAGCGTGGCACTGATAGGGTTACTTTAGAATTAGAAGTGACTCAGGCATGATGGGACTATATGTAAGTATATAGGATGGTGATTACAGATACCTTGGGGTAGACAGCAAAACACTGGAAAAGTAGGCATTTGAAAAAGAGAAGAAATTTCCTCATTCAGAGGTCTTCCCTATGGATAAATCGTTAAGGTAATGGTAGTGAAAGTGTAAATGAGAGACCTAAAAAAAATGAATTTAAAGACAAATTTTTCTTATGTATAATTTCACTTGCCATATAAATCAAAGGTTTTCCAAAAATACTGATACTACTGTGTTATAATACCCTGAGCTTTATGAAAATTCAGGTTATAATAGGAAAATTGCATCATGAAATAACAATTTCCCTAAAATGGCCAAATTAAGTAGAGGGAAAATATTCAAACAAGTTACTTCTTTGACCTTTTACCAAAGTGACCAATTTATTTGCTGAACTTCTCAGTCAACTAGATGTTTTGATGTTACATGTCAGTGCACACAGGCCGATGCTCCATCAGGGTAACGCATTTCATGATTGTGGACTCTCAAATACTTATTTGCTTTTAAAATTCCCATTCTCTGAAATAGTAACAAGGGAATGTGTGATTATGAATTTAAATGGAGTTTTTAAAAAAATCTTAGCAATGTCAAATTTCAAAGGTCATCTGACCATATATTTTTAAAAATGATCTGTAAAGAACCAAGATGACGGCATAGGTTAACACCTGTACTTGCTGCCTCTCACAACTACATCAAAATTACAACTAAAAGACGGAACAACTATCATCCAGAACCGTGGAAAGCTGGCTGAGTGGAAGTTCTACAATTAGAGAAGGAAAGAAGAACGCGCATTGAGACTCATAGGAGGTGCAGAGGTGTGGAATGGGCTGACACCTGGGTGCTCTGCTTTTTTAATTGGGAGGGAAATACAAGCTCCTGCTTGCTCAGAACTCAGTTCTGGGCAAGACTCTAGGAGACCCAGACAAATACAGGGAGAAACTGGACTATCTGGCATCGGGACAGGAACACGAGGGAGACTTTCTTTCAGATGGAGGTGCTTGCAGTGGTCATTTTTCTTGCACTAGGACCTCTCCGATGCAAGGCCAACAGGTAGCCATTGCTATTTGCTCCACACTGGTGATTCCCTGAGACCCTGCCCCACACAACTTACAAACCCACCCAAGCTATGTGCAGTGGCTTTTACATATGAATGGCCTGTCCTTTCTCAGCCTAAAACCTGTCAAACAGGCAGCAGCTGGGTCAGGGAGCCCCAAAGCAACCAATCCTGCAGCAGCAGCCTGCCTTGCTTCATAGCTGGGCCTTGTCTAGGCACTTCCAAATCTGATACAAAGAGAAGGAATCTGCAGATCTCTCTGTAGCTCCTGCTTGGCAGCCCAAGGCAGTGGCTGACTTTGCACCTCCTTGGAGATCCAAGAGTCAGTGTACCCAGTGGTCAGTGTGAGATCATACCAGATTACAACTCTTCACATCCATAAGTGACACATTCAAGGGGCAAATTTAGTGAGCACCAAAGACTCACTGAAGCAAGTCCTGCCTCATAAGGGTATCTCCTGTACAGCAGCTCTTCCATTGTAGACACAGCTGGTACTCTCAGCCAATTGGCCTAGAGGTCAATTCCTCCCAGTGATACCAACAGTAATCAAGGATTAACTACAACAAGACTGTGCACACAGCCCACAAAGGGGTGCACCAAGATTGACCACTCAGGTGACTAGGAGGCTGAGCCACTGGGCCCTATAGGACACCAACCACACAAGGCCACTCTATCAACTGAAGGAGACTTAGCAACTACCCAATACATAGAAACACACACAGAGAAGCAGTCAAAATGCAGAGACAAAGAAAGATGTCACAAATGAAAGAAATGAATAAAAGCAAAATACTGGATATAGAGTTCAAAACCACAGTTATTAGGTTACTCAAGAATCTTCTAGAAACCTCCAACGAACTTAGTGAGTGCTTCAAGAATCTTAGTGAGAATGCCAAAAAAAAAAAAAGGAAAAGGACCAGTCAGAAATTAAGCATACCCTGAATGAAATAAAGAATAATATACAGAGATTCAAAAGCAGACTAGAAGATCCCAAGAATCAAGTCAAAGATTTGAAATACAAGGAAGCAAAAAACACCCAACCAGAAAAGAAAAAAGAATTAAAAATTATGAAGTTAGTTTAAGGAGCCTCTGGGAAAACTTCAAGCATACCAACATCCGAATTATGGGGGTGCCAGAAGGAGAGAGAGAGAAAGATATTAAAAACCTATTTGAAGAAATAATGACAGAAAACTTCCCCTACCCGGTGAAAGAAATAGACTTACAAGTCCAGGAAGCACAGAGAACCCCAAACAAGAGTAATCCAAAGAGTACCACACCCAAGACACATCATAATTAAAATGCCAATGGCAAAATACAAAGAGAGAATCTTAAATGCAGCAAGAGAAAAACAGTTAGTTACCTACAAGGGAGTACCCATATGACTGTCAGCTGATTTCTCAACAGAAACTTTGCAGGCCAGAAGGGAGTGGCAAGAAATATTCCAAGTGATGAATACCAAGAACCTACAACCAAGATTACTCTACCCAGCAAAGCTATCATTTAGAATTGAAGGTCAGATAAAGAGCTTCACAGACAAGAAAAAGCTAAAGGAGTTCATCACCACCAAACCAATATTATATGAAATGCTGAAGGGTATTCTTTAAGAAGAGAAAGATGAAGAAAAAGGTAAAGATAAAAAATTATGAACATGACAACAAATACATATCTATTAACCAGTGAATCTAAAAATCAAATGAATAAAAAATCTGATGAACAGAACAAACTGGTGAATGTAATAGAATCAGGGGCATGGAAAGGGAGTGGACTGACAATTCTCAGTGGGACAGGGGTGTCGGGTGTGGGAAGAGATTGGACAAAGAGCTTATACCTATGGACGAGGACAGTGGGGGGCGGGGTGGCAAGGGCCTGGAGTGGGGTGGGGACCGGGTGGAGGGGAGCTATGGAGGAGAAAAAAGAGAAACACCTGTAATAATCTGAACAATAAAGATTTAAAAATGATTTGTAAAGTCTAACTTTTATGAAAACTGTAGGTGATTACAAATTAGACATCCTATGTAATAAAAGACTAATATGCAAAAAGACCACAGGGTGGAACAATTGAACAACCGGTTGCTCTGACATGCGCTGACCACCAGGGGGCACACGTGGAACATGGGAGACGTCAGCAGCAGGCAGCAGAGTGTGGAACATGGCAGGCATTGGCCACTATAGGATGGTGGAGCAGGTGAGCAGGGATGCCAGACCAAGGCAGGGGACCAGTCGCTGTCATTGAGGCAAGCCTCTGGTGGTTACTGAAAATTCCTTGCTCCTGTGCACCACGGTCCCGCCTGGCGCTCGCACCTGCTACCGGCGCCAGCCCCACTTGTACCCACTGATGGCGCCAGAGCCGCCGCTCACACCCACTGCCCACACCAACACTACTTACACCTACTGCTGGTGCAGACCCCAATTGCTCTGTGCCATCAGAGGGTGCAAGCGGCGGCTGCTGGCCCTGATTGCCCCTAAGGGCTTCTCCACCTCCCCTTGCTCCTGAAGGGCGATCAGGGCAGCAGTTGCCTCTTGCACCCGCTGACAGCGCCAGCCCCAATTGCTCCGCGCAGCCAGTGGGTGCAAGCAGGACCAGTACCTTCAGTGTGTAAGAGCAGCAGCAGCAGGAGTGGAGCTGCTGGCATACAGAGAACCAGGGGCCGTGGTGGGAGGGGCTAGGGAGGGGCATGGAGGATGGGCCAAGACCCAACCCTGTGCCTACCGCAGCCTCATGGCCCACAGTTCCTTTCTAGGTGCATGAATTCGTGCACTGGGTCCCTAGTATTAGATAAGTTGACTTTCCTTGTCACTAGGTTAATAATAGTGAACATGTTTAATTCTACAAACTTGAAATTCAGAACAGTAAAAATCCAAGAAGCCACATATAGCATAAAAATGTTAATAACTATTAACAGACCAACATTAAGAAAACAAAGTAAGTTGCTTGTACATAAGGTTTGTCTGAAATTAAACATAAAACTTTGATTAATATATTACAAAGGAAGCTTCTTCTGTATCGATTTTTCTGCTTTCTATAGGGCTAATTTTTGCTGCCCTATGGTCATCAATTCTGTTGGTCTGCTAGGGTTGGGGGGTTTCTGAGGACATCAGATTTTCAGTGCTGAAAGTGGGACCATCCCAGGAAAATCTCATACCAAAACCTGCCCAATTCCCATGGTTAGGCACTAGTTCATGATTTTGAAATGAAATATATACAAAACCACTTAACCACCCTCAGAGAATAAAATTTGAGAATTTTCATGAATGACATATGGACCAAAATCTGAATGTAGGTATAAGTCCCCCATCATTATTTCCCAAGATCTCTGTATACGTGACTTAATAATTATTGTAATAAACAGGGTTCAATCAATGAGTCAAATTGGAACAATAAGAGTTCTGATGCCAGACAGGACACAGTGTGAAACTGAACTCCACTACTCCATGGCTGGGTGACATTGAACAAAATAATTTAACTCCATAAGCTTTTCTTTCTACATCTGTAAAGTGGGATATTACTACCTTATCTCATAAGGTTGATGCTGCAAAAGCAAGGTGGTACATCATATACTTTCAAAATAGTTTCATTTTCAAAGAAGGTATCAAAATGGAAGGGGGAGTATGTGTGATTTCTTTCTTCTCAACAATTCAGCAAGTATTTCAGAAGGTTTAATCCCTACTGGTTATTATGAAGTATATAATTAGGGTACTCCAAAAGAACACAACCAATAGTGTAAATATATATATATATATATATATATTAGAGGCCCGGTGCAAAAAAATTTGTGCACTCCAGGGGGAAGGGGGGGTTCCTCAGCCCAGCCTGTGCCCTCTTGCAGTCTGGGACCCCTCGGGAGATAACGACCTGCTGGCTTATGCCTGCTCCTGGGTGGCAGAGGGCAGGCCCAATCCCTAGGTGCAGCCCCGGGTAGGGCTCAGAGCAGGGCTGATTGGGGAGTTGGGGTGCCGCCCCCTGTCATGCACAAAGCAGGGCGGATCAGGAGGTTGCTATGCCACCCTCAGTCATGCTCAGGGTAGGGCCGATTGGGGGGTTAGGGCACCGCCCCCAGTCACACTCAAGGCAGGGTTGATGGGGAGGTTGTGGTGCCACCCCCTGTCACGCACAGAGCAGGGCCAATCAGGGGGTTGGGGCGCTGCCCCCTGTCACACACAGAGGAGGGTCGATCAGGGGGTTGGGGAGCTCCCCCCTGTCATGCACAGAGCAGGGCCCATCAGAGGGTTGGGGAGATCCCCCTGTCACACTCAGGGCAGAGCCGATGGGGAGGTTATGGCTCTACCCCGTCACACACAGAGCAGGGCCTGTGGGGGGGTGGGGCTTGGGGCGCCACACCGTGTTACACACAGAGCAGGACCGATCAGGGGGTTGGGGTGCCGCACCCTGTCACACACAGAGCTGCAGGGCGATCAGAGGTTTGGGGAGCTCCCCCCTATCAGGCACAGAGCAGGGCTGATCAGGGGGTTGGGGCGCCTTCCCCTGTCAGGAACAGAGCAGGGTGGATAGGGAGGTTGTGGCCCTGCCCCCTGTCACACACAGAGCCGCAGGGCGATCAGGGGGTTTGGGCGCTGCCCCCTGTAACACTGATCCCAGTACTGGGAGGCCTTGCAGCTCCGCTGATCCCGGTGCTGGGAGGCATATTACCCTTTTACTATATTGCATAGAGGCCTGGTGCACGTGTGGGGGCCAGCTGGTTTGCCTGAAGGGTGTCCTGGATCAGGGTGGGGGTCCCCACTGGGGTGCCTGGCCAGTCTGGGTGAGGGGCTGAGGGCTGTTTTCAAGCTGGCGGGTGACTGAAGCTCCCAACCGCTCCTTTTTTTCTTTTTTTTTTTATTCTGGGCCAGCTTTAACTCTGGCTCCAGCTCTGAGGCCTCTGCTGCTAAAAGCAGGTATCTGGTTTGTTCAGGTTCTATAATCGAAACAATGTATAACTCCAGCTCTGAGATCCCAGCTCGCTGAAAGCAGGTTTCTGGGGTTTTGTTTAGTGTCTATATTTGTTACAATGTTTCAAACTGCAGGCTCAGAGGCCAGCAAGGCAGGCAGGGCACGTTGGTTTCCTCTGTCACTGAAGCAAGCAAGCCTCATGTTAGTTTCAAGCTGCCCGGTTGCCGGCCGCCATCTTGGCTGGCAGTTACTTTGCATATCCCCCTGGTTAGCCAATGGGATGGGTAGCGGTCGTACGCTAATTACCATGTTTCTCTTTTATTAGATAGGATACACTAATAAAAAGGTAATATGCTAATTAGCCTAGAGATCTTCCGGACATCCTTCCAGACAAAGCCATGGTGGCGGGGTCAAGGCAGAGGCAGTTAGGGGCGATCCGGTCAGTGGGGGAGAGCAGTTATAGGGGGTCAGGCCAGCAGGGAAGGGCAGTTAGGAGCAATCAGGCAGGCAGGCAGAATATTTAGGGGCAATCAGGCAGGCAGGAAGGCAAGCAGTTAGGAGCCAGTGGTCCTGATTGAGAGAGGGTGCAGGCCGGGCTGAAGGGCAACCCCCCCAATGCACGAATTTCATGCACCAGGACACTAATGTGTGTGTGTGTGTGTGTGTGTGTATACACACACACACATATTAGTGGCCCAGTGCATGGATTCTTGCACATTAAAAGGAAATTAATTAGAATAAATATTTTAATATTGCTATTTGCTATTTCTCTATAATAGAAGTGTCAGAGATAAAAAAGACATTAGTAAAATGTATATGAAAATAATACATAAATTGATTAATAAATAAACAATAACATGATATGACAACAACAAATGATATAAAAACAATAAAACCATTGTGTAAAAACATTGATAAAAACAATGACTGATAAACTGAGTAAATTTATTCTAATATCTCCCTGTATACCACATTAAGAGTAAAAACACTTTCAGAGTACTTGACTAATTTCCCTTGTGATGATTTACAACATTAACGTCACGTGCTCTTAGAACTATAACTGACCATGTTTGAAAACGGGTTCAGGTAGGAATATTCCTACTCTATCTAGAGTTGGTCCTTGTGATTTATTAATAGTCATTGCAAATGCTGGCATCATGGGAAACTGTCTTCAAATTACAGCGCATGTGCAAGTCAACATTTATTTTTAAATTGCCAGTGTGCGTCATATGTACTGGCCAGTCAGTCGGATGTACATATGGGGGGGGGGAAGAGAGAGAGAGAGAGAGAGAGAGAGAGAGAGAGAGAGAGAGAGAGAGAGTTGCATGAGGGAGAGGGAGAAGAGGGAGGGGGAGAGGAAGGGGGAAAGGGAGAGATTTCAAGGAATTGGCTCACGTGTTTGTGGAGGTTGGCAAGTTCAAAATTTGCAGGATAGGGTAGATGCCTGAACACCCAGGGAAGAGTTGCAGTTTGAGTCTGCAGTCAGTCTGTGGCAGAATCCCTTCTTTGGAGGAGATCTTTATCTATTAAGGCTTTTTACTGATTGAATGGGGCCCACTTACATTTATAGAGGCTAAGTTTTACTCAAATTCTACTGATTGACAACTGAAGAACATTTTTAAAATATCTTCATAGTGAAGGCTACAACGTTTGGCCAAAATATCTGGTTTCAGTGGCCTAACCAAATTGACACCTAACATAAACCATCACAATGGAGACAAGGTACTCCATAGTCCCTAGGCTAAATCTATAGGATGTTAATAGATGTTTTTCATGTTTTTAGGTTTTGGAGACAATTATCATTCTTTGGCTGCATACAAAAGATCTGAGTTTAATGAAAAAGAGAGGCAACCAAATACTGGGAAAGCTCCAGAGCATAAAGTAGAACTCTAGGCAGCTCAGGAACTAAGGCTGGCTCATCCAGAGGTATCATGTGTCCTTCAAACAATTCTTAGAAAAGTGGTGGCTGTAATTGATCAGTATCTTGGCACAACCAGGGTCCCGTCAAGAAATCTGGTTAACCAACTAGAATCAGAGATGTAAAAAATTGGGTATTCATTCAAAGAGAATGTGAAAACAATCAATTATGTGGTTCTTAAAACCACAATGTAGCATCCAGAGTGTAGTACAATGGAACTAGTCTGACAAGAGCCAATAACAGTGACAATGATAAGGACTAGACATATTTCCAGAGCAGACCTCAAGTTTGTTGCATCTTTTATAGCCCACCTTAGACTTCACCCGCTCAGATAATAGATAAGTCTATCAAATCAGGTCAGAAGAAGGGCTAATAGGAGAGTCAAGGTACTCATATGGAAAATCAGGTACACAGTTTTGGAGGTAAGCGACTGAAAAGATCCAGAAAAAAAAGACAGTATAAAATGGATAAAAACAGTATCTTTAAATTATTATTTGCAACATTTTTGGCAATATAATGCCCATTTAACAAAATGTGCTCGTTATAACTGAGCTTTCATCCTTCTCTAGAACCATCATCATTCATAAGAAAGATAATGTGATTTAGATCAAATTATTCCAACTGTGCAAGATGTTAAATGTCATTCTAGGTAATGAGATAAATGAAGGAAATTTGTAATAAGTGGAACAGCCTTCCAGGGACTCATTGCACTCCAGAGAATTTTAATCTGATTTCATGGTAAAGGTTAGCACACACTCAGGTAGCTCCTACTTGTGCTTGTTATTTAAAAAGCATACCTCCTGCAAAGAGTCCAAGGTGGTGACATATTTGGTCCATTTCAGAGTACAGGGTGCCCTTTGTGGGAATGATTATTTCATCAATATCATCAAGAACAAACATTTATTGAGCGTTGTGTAGTGGTAGGGCAGTGGGTTAAGGGCATGGAACACAGAAAGTCATAAGACACAATCCTTTTCATATAAGAGGAAGTCTATTTACAGCATATGGTAGCCTAGAATATATTTTCTCCAGAATATAGGTTCCTGCTAAAATGTGTAGCATTTATTTTTGACTAAGAAGTCTTTGGGTCAGAAAAAAGTGTATACTATTCAAAAAAGCCAAGATAAATTAAAAACTAGTTATTCAGCATTTCTTACCATTCCACTGTATTTCAGCAGCTGCAATTCTGGAACTTCATCTACTTGAGGGAAACAACGGGGGCTGTGGTCCATAGTGTTTTCCAGCAACACTCTGACACCAAAGGGATGTTTGTTATCCCCCACAGCGATTAATTCTCCACTCTCTGAACACCAACTGGATGTGTTCAATTCAATTCAATTGTGATGATAGTTATCTGGAGTTAGCATAGACCCACAGGCTATTTATTGGCTCAGTCCCACAAGACTGCCCCAAATTCAGGTCCAAGTTGCATGTCTCAGATTGCCACCTGTACCTCTGACCAACCAGATATAAATTCAAGGGGTTCTCACAACTCTCTCCTCAGGCTCAACAATGTGGTAGAATGGCTCACAAAACTTTAACTACTTTACCAGTTTATAAAAGATACTAGAGGCCTGATGCACTAAATTCGTGCAAGGATAGGCCTTCCTTCCCCTGGCTGCTGGCACCGACTTTCCTCTTGCACCTGGGACACAGGCTTCCCTCACAACCCCGGCTCCGGAAGGTCATCTGGAAGGATGTCCAGTCTAATTAACATATTATGCTTTTATTATTATAGATTATAAAGAATACAAATGAACAGCCAGATTAAGAAGTCCAGAAGGGTCCTGAGTGCAGGAGCTCCTATTGCCTTGGAGTTGGGGTGTGCCACCCTCCAGGTACATAGATTTGTTTACTAACCTGGAAGCTCTCTAAATCTGACTATTTAGGGGTTTTGATGATGGTTCCATCACATAGGTATGATTGATGAATCATTAACCATTGGTATTTGAACTTAATTTTTAAAAATTCCTTTTTAAATTTTTTTTTTTAATCCTTGGCAGAGGATATTGTTCCATTGATTTTTAAGGAGAGTGGAAGAGAGAAGGAAAGACAGAGAGAAACATTGATGTAGGAGAAACACATCGATTGGCTGCCTCCTTCACTAACCCTGACCAGGGCCTGGGCCAGGGCCAGGGCCAGGGAAAAGCCTGCAACCAAGGTACATGCCCTTGACCAGAATCGAACATGGGACCCTTTGGTGTACAGGGTAACACTCTATCCATTGAGCCAAACTGGCCAGGGCTTGAACTCAATCCTTAGTCTTTTCTCCTCCCTGGAATTCAGGGGCTGAAGGGTAAGGTGGAAAGTTCCAAACCTCTAATTATAAGGTTGTCCATCTGGCAACCAACTCCCACCTTAAGGCTATCTAAGAATGCAAGGCCACCAAGAGTCTCTTTATTAGCATAAACCAGTGATGGCGAACCTATGACACGCGTCAGAGGTGACATGTGAACTCATTTTTTTGGTTGATTTTTCTTTGTTAAATGGCTTTTAAATATATAAAATAAATATCAAAAATATAAATCTTTGTTTTACTATGGTTGCAAATATCAAAAAATTTCTATATGTGACACAGCACCAGAGTTAAGGTAGGGTTTTTCAAAATGCTGACACACCGAGCTCAAAAGGTTCGCCATCACTGGCATAAACTAAAGTATGTTTGAAAATGGCCTGTTAAAAATTACAAAAGGCACACCTATCACTTCTTTGATCAGGATATTCCAAGGATTTTATATATCTTACTAGAGGCCCGGTGAACAAAAATTTGTGCACTCAGGGGGATGGGGGGTCCCTCAGCCTGGCCTGTGCCCTCTCGCAGTCTGGGATCCCTCAGGGGATGACCACCTGCTGGCTTAGGCCCGCTCCCCAGGGGATTGGGCCTAAGATGGCAATCAGACATCCCTCTGGCATCCCGGCAGCCCTCAGGGGATGTCCACTTGCCAGTGGGGAGCAGGCCTAAACTGCAGTCGGACATCCTTAGCGCTGCTGAGGAGGCAGGAGAGGCTCCTACCACCACCGCTGTACTGGCAGCCATCAGCCTGGCTTGTGGCTGAGCAGAGCTCCTCTCATGTGAGAGCACCCTGACCACCAGAGGGCAGCTTCTGCATTGAGCGTCTGCCCCCTGGTGGTCAGTGTGTGTCATAGTGACCAGTCATTCCCAGTCCTTCTGCTGTTAGGGTCAGTTTGCATATTGCCCGTTTACTATATAGGATAGAGGCCTGGTGCACAGGTGGGGGCTGGCTGGTTTGCCCTGAAGGGTGTCCCGGATCAGGATGGGGGTCCTGCTTGGGTGCTTGGCCAGCCTGGATGATGGGATGATGGCTATTTGCAGTTGGTCACACCCCCTTCAGGGTGGGGGTCCCCACTGGGGTGCTTGGCCAGTCTGGGTGAGGGGCTAAGGGCTGTTTTCAGGCTGGTGGGCGACTGAAGCTCCCAGCCTCTCCTTTTTTCTTTTTTCTTTTTTATTCTGGGATTAATTTACCTTGTATAGCTGTCACTGGAGCTGAGAGCAGGCTCCAGCTCTGAGGCCGTTGCTGGCTGAAAGCAGGTACCTGGGTTTGTTTAGATTCTATAATTGAAACTCTGTTGCCATCACTGGCCGATCTAAGCTCTGAGGCCACGCTGGCTGAAAGCAGGTTTCTGGGGTTTGTTTAGGTTCTATAACTGCAACATTGTTTCATCCGGAGCTCAGAGCTGAGCTGCGGCAGGCGGGAACATTGACATCCTCCATCACTGGAGTAAGCAAGCCTCATGTTCATGTTCAGTTCAGCGGCCTGGCTGCCAGCCGCCATCTTCGCTGGCAGTTAATTTGCATATCTTGCTGATTAGCCAATGGGAAGGGTAACGAAGTTATGGTTAGTTGCCATGACTAGAGGCCTGGTGCATGAAATTTGTGCACTGGGCGGGGGGGGGGGTATCCCTCAGTCCAGCTTGCACCCTCTCCAATCTGGAACATCCCTCTCACAATCTGGGACTGCTGGCTCCCAACCACTTGCTTGCTGCCTGCCTGATTGCCCCTAACCACTTCTGCCTGTCAGCCTGATCACTCCCTAACTGCTCCCCTGCCAGCCTGGTCAATGCCTAATTGCTCCCCTGCTGGCCCAATCACCCCAACTGCCCTCCCCTGCTGGCCTGATCACCCACATCTGCCCTCCCCTGCAGGGCATCTTGTGTCCACATGGGGGCAGCCATCTTTGACCACTTGGGAGCGGCCATCTTGTGTGAGGGTGTTATGGTCAATTTGCATATTACCTCTTTATTATATAGGATTGTGTCATAAGTGGTAAGGAAGTCTGGGGTTAAGATGAAAGCTCACAGCCTTAGTCGGTTTGGCTCAGTGGATAGAGCCTTGGCATGAGGACTGAAGGGTCCTGGGTTTGATTCTGGTCAAGGGCATGTACCCCCAAAGGCATGTACCTTTGTTGCAGGCTCTGGCCCTGGTGGAGGGGGCTTGCTGGAGGCAACCAATAAATAGAGTGTTTCTACCTCTATCTCCCGGCCTCCCTTCCACTCTCTCTCTCTCTAAAAAAAAAAAAGATGAAAGTTTACTGAAACAATGACCTTTCAAAAAATATTATGCTTAATTAAATCCTCTACCTTCCCATGTCAGTCAAAATGGTAGGCAAAATGTATTAGAAACTCAGTGGGTCAAAAACTCATTAGGCTTTGATGTATTGTTCACCCTGTGTTAACTGACATTTTTCTAGAATTTCCCAATTATCATGTGTTATCTTTCTGTATCATTTTATATGAAAATCTAGAATGAAAACATCAGAAATATATCTGCAATAAAAGTAGGAGAATATTTCAGAATATTAAAAGAAATGCCTCATTTTGTTACAGTAATAGTAATTGATGTATAGCTCATTGAAAGGAAGCTAATAAACCCAGTAAGTATGGTTCCTCATTGCTGATAATTGATACTTCATTAGGAAGAAATAATAATCAAACAAATCTCTAATCCTCCTCACAATTACACTATTTAATTTGAAGGGAGAAAAGAATGAAAGAGTGTAGATAATTACTTTTAATTTTGTAAACCTAATATGGCTCCAATATGGTTCCCAACAGGGTAGCATCATACACTTTACAAATAATTAAACCCTCATTCCCTCATTATTATTAAACATCATAAAAAGGCAGAAATTTCAGTTCCTGAAAAAAGATGGCATAGATTCACTTTCCCTGCTCTTCCCCTCTAAATATAACCGAAGACTGTGAAAATAATTTAATAGACATTGATAAAATGACCCGGAATGATGGAAAGAAAAAGTCAGAAGGTCTAAAAACCTCAGGATTTGAGAAATCACGTGACAGTGAGTCCCCTGGGTTTTCCTTTTTTTCTCCCATATATTCCAGATTGGGCTCCAGGGAGAGTAGATATTCTGGACCCTCCAAAGGGCATTAAACACACACACACACACACACACACACACACACACACACACACACGAAAATAAGAGAAGCTTCATCTATGGCCAAAGTACCTAAAACAGGCAGCTCAGCAGAGACCTAATGGAGGGATCCATCTATATTACCTATACTCAGGGTATCATATAGCCCAATGGACCATAGTAGCAGCAGCAGTGCTACCCCTTCATAACACCCAAGACTATATTGACCAAATCCACAGAGAAACAGCAGGAGCATCAGGCAGCAGGGTCCAACATTATTAAACTGACAACTTCATGCCTGGAGCAGCTGCAAGCTCAAACAACCACAGGAGTAGCAATAACAGCAGTGGCTACTGTGCAGTGAGTCAGGTGGCCTGTTTTGCTTTGGTGGGAGTTTCAGGAGATCCCTATCCAACACCCAGAGAAATGATGGCCAGATCTTTTTAAGTAATAGCAACCATGGGGCACAGGAGAAGACCCATCTCACATAGCATATCCAAATAAGTGAGAGTTTAATCCACCATGCAAGCAACAACATCAGGGTCTATTTCTTGTACCAGAGCATCAGCAGTCATATCTTCCACAGTAAGAGTATCAGCAGAACCAATCAGGGACCCATCCGCCATTCCCCACCCAAGTTAGTGGCATCCCAATTTGCTACACCAGCAACAGCACATTGAGATCCTTGGGAGACACTGATTCTGAAAAGCAGCAGCAACAAAAGCCCAGAGTTTCAGGAACCTCATTTCAAAGACACTGGGAAGCCTATGCAGCACATGCAGGAATTGAGCAAGTGTTCTAGCGGAGCCATAAGTACACAGCCAATCAGAATAGAATTTCAAGGCTCTAAAACGTAATTTATTACTGGAACTGCAGCTCACAAAAGTAGGCAAGGACCTATGCAAAAACCTAAATAGAGTGACTGTGCTGAAATGGAAGATTTAAATGGGATCAAGAGTCTTCTAACATTATACACAAAATTTCCAGAATACAACTGTAAATCACTAGTCATACAAAACAATGAAAACACTGCTTGAATGAGAAAAGACAATTAAATGACTCTAAAACTGAGATAAGAGATATTGAAATTGTCTGATAATTATTTTAAAGCAGGAATTATCAACCAATATTACCCCAATAAAATTAATTAAAATAGGCAGGAGTGGGTTAGAGGGGTCAATGGGAGGCATCTGTAATACTTTCAACAATAAAGATAAATTTAAAAATAAATAAATAAGCACATACATATTAAAAATGCAAAAATTTCAAATTGTTCTCTATAGGTCTCTCTCTGAGAATATCACATTCCTCTGACACCAATGTATCTACAGATTTTTTATTCTCATTTAAAACCAAAGAACATGGTGTATTTTTCAAGGACTCATGAAGGAAGAAGTAGCTCAAGGGATTGTTGTCATTGGAAAGGTTTAATCAAAATCATTGCATCTGACATCACTTTGATTATGCTTATGGGAATTTCTGTCCTTTCTTCCAGTCTTTGGAATCACCAACCTTAAGAAGACTACACTTTCAGGTACTTTGTGATAACTCATTAACAAGGGGTAATTTCCTAAGATTGCATCCAGAGTAGAGCTAGCTTTGAGCAAACTAACTGGGTCAGAAGACTAAAGAAACATTTAGACTGGTAGGAGGGAACAATGCTGAATTCTGAGAAGGCTGCCCCAATCGCTTAAAGGCACTAAGATTTTTATGGTTTCCCATCTTACCTTTAAGGCTTTTATCCATTTTGAGTTTATTTTTGTGTATGCTGTAAGTTGGTGGTCTACTTTCATATTTTTTTTGGCATGTATCTGTCCAATTTTCCCAATACCATTTATTGAAGAGACTGTCTTGACTCCATTGTATGTTCTTGCCTCCTTTGTCAAATATTAATTGAGGTACCATCTCACACCTGTCATAATGGCTATCATCAACAAATCAACAAACAGTAAGTGCTGGCGAGGATGTGGAGAAAAAAGAACCCTGGTACACTGCTGGTGGGAATGCAGGCTGGTGCAGCCACTATGGAAAACAGCATGGAGCTTCTTCAAAAAATTAAAAATGGAACTCCAATTTGACCCAGTAATCTCACTTCTAGGAATATATCTGAAGAAAACAGAAACACCAATCAGAAAGAATATATGTACCCCTATGTTCATAGAAGTGCAATTTACAATAGCTAAGATTTAAAAACAGCCCAAGTGCCCATCAGCAGATGAGTGGATTAAAAAACTGGTACATCTACACAATGGAATACTATGCTGCTATAAAAAAGAAGGAACTTTTACCATTTATAACAGCATGATGCAACTGGAGACCATTATGCTAAGCGAAATAAGCCAGTCAGAGAAAGATAAATATCACATGATCTCACTCATCTATATAATAAAAACCCAGTGGTCGTAACACATAATGAACAAAGACCAGTCACCAGAAGGTGACTTGACTCTGCGCCCTGCAGCGCCAGCAGGACTTGATGCTGTGTCCTGCGGCACGCCGGGTCTGGGTCTTGTGCAATTTTGTGCTCTGGGCCCCTAGTTTGAGAATATAATGAACAACATAAACTGATAAACAAAACTAGATCCAGAGGCATAGAAGTATCAAACAGGCCATCAAACCTCAAAGGGAAGGCAGGGGAGGGTGGGGGGGGAGTGGTAAGAGATAAACCAAAGGACTTGTTTGCATGCATATAAGCATAACCAATGGACACAGACAGTATGGGGGTGAGGGCCTGTGCTGGGGGGCAGGAGCGCACAAGAGGGGAGTGGTCAATGGGGAAAAAAGAGACATATGTAAAACTTTCAACAATAAATAATTTAAATATTATATATTAGAAAAGATGAGTTGGTGGGACTAAAATTTGGTACAGCCATTATGAAAACAGAATGGCAGTTCCTCAAAAAACAAATTAAATCTACACACACACACACACACACACACACACACACATTGGAATATTAGTAGACAAGATGAGATTGAAGAGCTCAGTTTAAAAAGCAAGGTGCAGGCCCTAGGTGGTTTGGCTCAGTGGATAGAGCATTGGCCTGTAGACTGAAAGGTCCAGAGTTCGATTCTGATCAATGGCACATGCCTGGGTTGCAGGCTCCATCTCCAGTAGGGGGCATGCAGGAGGCAGCTGGTCAATGATTCTCTCTCATCATTGATGTTTCTCTCTCCCCCTTCCTCTCTGAAATCAATACAAAATAATATTTAAAAAATAAAATTAAATTAAAGGGGCAGAACTATGTATTATGATTAAATGTATAGGATTTAGAAAAATACATCCATAGATACATATATATGATGGAATACACTTTTTCTTAAAGAAATGATAACAAATGCCAAATAATAATTAATTCTCAAGGGAAGTGTTAGTGTGTAGGAGTTACAGTAATGAGAAGTTTTCACTTAATTTAAAAGTTTTTCTGCATTTTATAAATTTAAATATCTGTCTTTTAAGTCAAAAAAGGAGCAAACTTTTTATTGTCTTATTTGTTCTTCCTTTTTATGTTTTTTAATTAAAGTAATTGGGATAATATTGGTTAATAACATTTATATAAATTTCAGGTGTACAGCTTTATAATATATCCGTATAGTCTATTGTGTGCTCACCACCCCAAACTTAGTCTCCTGTCACCACGTATTTGATCCCCTTTATCCTCTTCATTCTCCCCCACACCCTCTTCCATTCTGGTAACCACCATTCTATTGTGGGTATCTATGACTTCCTTTTTTGTTTGATTTGTTCCTTTTAGTTTTATATTTTACATGTGAATGAAATCATACAGTTGTCCAATAGCCAATACATGGAAACAATCTGAGTGTCCTTCAATGGATGATGGTACTTCCTTAAAAAAAAAAGCCTCATACTATAAACAAAGTTTTATTGCCATTGCCTTTTTATCAATCATGTCACATAGTTGTATCAAAGTGAGTCAGACTGTTCTGGCCTTTTCTGCCCAGTTCTACATAAGTATTTCCTGGCTGCAATTAATTGATCCGGTGAAAGAATAAGAGGGGCAATATGAAAGGCAACCAGTGTAAAAGATTTTCAGATGCACTTTTCTTCCATTCAGAACCCTATTTATTCAAGCCCCTATGTGAAAATATCTAATAAAGTATAGGAGATTTTTGAGCCTAGTGAGGACCCAAGAACTAGTCAGTACAGGTTAGTAGTGCAGGCAAGAGGTAATGATGCTTTGGATGAAGGTTAAAGCAGAAGAGGTGGACAGACATGATGAGATTTGGAATATATTTTTAGAAGTGGAATGAGCAGATAGTCCTATAGTTATAGAGAGCAAAATTAAGAGTCAATGAGTTTGAAGATATATTAATAGAAATTACCTAACTTAAAGAGCAGAGAGGGAAATTAAACAAAGTCTAAGTGACTTATGGGACAACTAGAGGCCCGGTGCACAAAATTCATGCACAGTTAGGGTCCCTAGGCCCGGCCAGCGATCAGGGCCACTCAGGTTCCCCACCTCCTCTTTCCCTCGCTGCCTGCATGTGCTGCCACCATGTGGTTCCCCGCCTCCCAGCCTCCCCGCCTCCTCCATCCCTCGCTCCCTCAGCACCCCACCACTGCCGCTGGTGGCCCGCCATGTTCCGAGCCATCCCCTGGTGATCAGTGCACATCATAGTGAATGATCAAACTCCCTGTCTCCCAGTCAAACTCCCAAGGGGACAATTTGCATATTACCTTTTTATAATATAGGATATTAAACAATCTATGTGTTTGTGTAGTCCTAGAAAGAGAGAAGAAACAGATAGATACAGATAAAATATTTGAAAAAATATGGAAAAATTTTATCCAAAAAGAACATTTTCATATTATAGAAAACTTACATATCCATTTAGAGATTTTGAAAGCTCAATGCATATAGATATAAAGAAAAGATAATAGCCAAAATATTTAAATAGAAATATAGAGAGATCTTAAATGTATCCACAAAAATTACTCATTATATACAGAAGAAAAAAATAATAAAAAGAACAATTGATTTCCCAGTAGATAGAGTGGAGGTCAATGATAATATAATGACATCTATGACATCTTTCAAGTCTTGGAAAAACAAGATGTGAAATATAATCCTACATTAAGTGATATCATCTTTCAGAAATAAATAAATTTTCAGGAAAAGGAAAACTGATTTTGTCACAAGGAAGCATAAGCTACAACAAATGCTAAAGGAAGTTCTATATGCTAGTACAAAATGATACCATATGGAAATGTGAATCTACAGGCAAAAAATAAAGAACACTAAAAATTATAAATATGAAGGTAAATATAGGTATCTGTAAAAAAAACATGGAGGAAACTCAAATGTGTATTACTAAGGAAAAGAAGCTAGTTTAAGAAGGCTACACACTATATACTTCCCACTATATGACATTCTAAGAAATGCAAAACTATAGAGATAGTAAAACCATCAGTGATTGAAAGTAGTTAAGGGAGTGGAGAGGATAATAGGTAGAGAACAGGGGATTTCTAAAGCACTGAAACTATTCTGTATGATACTGCAATGGTGGATACATGTATGTATATATTTGTCTAAACCTGTAGAATGTACAACACCAAGAGTGAACACTAATGCAAAGTATGGATTTTGGCTGATTTAGCGAAGTATCAATATTGTTTCATTAATTGTAACAAATGTGCCACTCTGACACAGGATGTTAATGATTGGAGAGGCTGTGCATGAGTTGGGGAAGAGGATATATGGAAACTCTGTACTTTCTGCTCAATTCTGGTAAGAATCTAAAACTGCCCTAAAAAATAATGTCTATTAAAAGAAATTTGAACCTAAGAGAAATTAAAACATATGTCCACACAAAAAACTGCATATATTTTTTAAAGTTTTGCAATAGTACATAATGAACTTTTTATTTTATTTTTAAAATATATTTTTATTGATTTCAGAGAGGAAGGGAGCGGGAGAGAGAGATGGAAACATCAATGATGAAAAATAATCATTGATCGGCTGCCTCCTGCCCGCCCCCACTGGTGATCGAGCCCGCATCCAGGGCATGTGCCCTTGACCAGAATCGAACCTGGGACCTTTTAGTCCACAGGCCAATGGTCTATCCACTGAGATAAACCAGTTAAGGCCATATTGAACTTTTTAAATTAAAGTATATTTGGCATACAATATTACTTTAGTTTCAGGTGTACAACCAAGTGATTCAACATTTATAGATCTTACATTGTGCTCATCACATTACGTCTAGAAACCATCTGTCACCATGCAAAGTTATCACAGTATTATTGACTCTATGGTGCTTCACCTTTGTCATCCAGCCTTAAACCCCTGTCCACTCTGGCAACCATCAGGTTGTTCTTTGTTTCTATGAGTCTGTTTGCTGTTGTTTTGTTCATTTGTTTTGATTTTTTAAAATTCCACATATAAGTGAAATCATGCAGTATTTCTCTCTCTCTCTCTTTTTTCACTTAGCATAATACCCTCTAGGTCCATCCATGTTGTCATGAATGACAAGATTTCATTTTGTTATTGCTGAATAACATTACAGTGTGTTTGTGTGTGTAGATTTGCATATATATCAAACATTTTATTTATTCATCTGTCAATAGATAGCTAGGATGCTTTCATATCTTGACTATTGCAAATAATGCTGCAATGAACATGGGGGTACATATATCTTTTGCAATTAGTGTTTTCATTTTCTTTGGCTAAATACCAAGAAGTAGAATTTCTGGGTCTTAAGGCAGTCCTATTTTCAGTTTTTTTGAGGAATTCCATACTATCCTTCACAGTGGCTACACCAATTTGCATTCCTACCAACAATGAAAGGGGTTCTCTATTCTCCACATCCTCACCAACACTTATTTGTTGAATTTTGGTAATAATCATTCTCTTATGAGGTGGCATCTCATTGTGGTTTTGATTGCATTTCCCTGATTATTAGTGATTTTAAGCATCTTTTCATATGTCTGTCGGCCATCTGTATGTTCTTTTGGAGAAAAGTCTCTTTGTATCCTCTGCCTATTTTTTATTGAATTATTTATTTTTTTTTGTTATTGAGTTTCATGAGCTCTTTATATATTTTGGATATCAACCGCTTATTAGATATATCATTTGTGAATATATATTCTCCCATTCAATAGGCTAGTTTTTTGTTGTTTTTTTTTTTGCTGATTGGTTCCTTCACTGTGCAGGAATTTCTTAGTTTGAAGTCCCATTTGTTTTTGTTGGTTTTATGGGGTTCTTTTTTGTTTTTGTTTTTTTTGTGTGTTTTTTTTTGCTTTTGTACATAAATGCTGATAGCAGCATTATTCATAATTGTGAAAAAGTAGAAGCAACCCAAATAATCATCAATGAGCAAATGAATAAACAGAATGTGCAATCATTCGGTAGAATATTATTCCATCATACAAAGGGATGAAACACTGCTATATGCTACAACATGAATAAACTTCAAAATCATTATTTTAGGTGAAAGAAGCCAGTCACAAATTCAACATAATATATTATTTAATTCACAGGAAAATCCAGAATAGAGAAACCAATGGAGACAGAAAGTAGATTTGGGGTATTAAGGCCGGGAGCAGGGGATAAAAGGAAAAGGGACTGTTAGCTAAAGGTTTTAGGGTTTTTTTTTATGAAGTGATAAAAATGTTCTAAAATGGACTTCATGGTCATAGATATACATATTTGTGAATATACTAAAAATACTAAAACCCATTGTATTTCATATTTAAGTGGAAGTCATGATATGTGAATTATATCTTAATAAAATTGTTATAAATGAGACACACTTACATATTAGAATGGCTAAAATATATTTAAAAAGAAAAAAGTTTGACATTACAAAGTACTGGCAAGGATGTAAAGCAATTGGAACTGTTATACAATGCTTTGGAAATTGCAATATATTATAACCACTTTGGGAGTTTAGCAATCTCCTATGAAGTTCAACATTTATTTATCATGTGAATCAGCAATCACATTCTTAGGTATTTTGTCAAGAGATATAAAAGTGAGTACACACAAACCTGTAGCAAAATGTCTATAGTCGCCTTATTTATAATGCAAACATCAGGACATTAGCTAAATGTCATCATCTTCTTAATGGATAAACAAATTGTGGCACATATGTATAATCAAAAAACAATCAGGCCCTGACTAGTGAGGCTCAGTTGGTTGGAGTGTCATCCCGTGCACTGGAAGGTCACGGGTTCGATTTCCAGTCAGGGCACATACCTGGGTTCTGGTTATAGGTTTGATCCCCATTTGGGATGCATATGAAAGGCAACAATTTGATGTGTCTCTCTCGCATCAATGTTTCCCCCTCTCTCTGTCTGTCTCTCTCTTTCCCTTCCTCCCTCTCTAAAAATCAATCAAACAAAACAAAACAAAATCAGAACAGCAAGAATCTAAAATGCTCTATGCTAAGAGAAAGATGCAAGACTGAGAAGCTATATACTGTATGATTCCATTTATACATCATTCTGGAAAGGGCAAAATTATCCAAAAATGATATATATCAATGGTTGCCAGAGGTTGGGATGGGGAAAGGTGAGTGACTTTAAAATAGTATAAGGACATTTTTGGTGTGCTGGTAAAGTTCTACATTTTGAATTTGGTGGAGACTATATAAATGTGTGTTAATAAAAATCGTAGAACTGTACCACTAAAAAGGATGAATTGACTATATGTAAGTTATACCTCAATAAACCTCACTTTTTAAAATAAATTAAAATAAACATTTTTATTATACCAAGACCAGATTTAGTTCAGGCATGCCAGGAAAGTTCAACATGAAGTTTCAATGAGGTAATCTATAAATGTAATTAATAACATATGATTTTGGTAGAAACCTAAAAGGCAGTTTGTAAAATTGAAAGTTTAATATCCATTTTAAAAGCATTTAAAGGAGAAATTGAAAATAATTTCTGAAAATCACTAGCAGATTTCAAAATTTAAAAATAAAATAGTATTAATATCAATAGAACCTATGTAGGAGAAACTACAAATTTTTGAGTTGCATAAAATGAGACACAATTAATGGTAAGATGTAATTTCCCTGGAGGAGATGGCATTAATGAACCTACGGACTTTTTCTAAAATTAACATATTAATGTAAATAAAAAAGACACAGGTTTTTAACTTTTCAAAATAATTATAAATGTTTCAGTGGTGGAAATACATGTGTAAGATTTGTCAAGGATTTTAAAAATTAATGAGTAGGTCTTGCACTATGAGACATTAAAAGTATGTAAAAACCATAATTAAGCAGTTAGTTAATGGCATGAGACTACAGGACGAAAATTCCACTAAATAAAAATATATAAACTTATCAACATTAATTCATTCAATAGTGAATGTCACTTTAAGTCAGTACAGAAAACATTTGTTTTAAATATTTTTAAAAATACATTTATGGCTTTTATTTCATTCCAACTCATAAGTACTAATTTCAGACACATAAAAAAGTATAAATGAAAGAGACAGTCATAAAATAAAATATTAAAAGCTATGCTAACATTAAAAATTATATAGTAAAAATCATAAACTCAATTTTAAAGTAAAATAAGAAACTTGTAGAGATACTCTATATATGGTAGATTAAAAGTTACTATCTATAAAACTAAATATATATTAAACATATTAAAAATTGGGACACTCCTCATTCCATCCAACACCTAAGACCCCTCAACATAAATTATGGATATATAGGCAATTTCAGGGAAAATTTTTTTGAATGAAAGGTAAAATGAAAAGACAAATAGCCAATAAATATAAAATAAATTTTCAACCAAAGGAATGTAAAATGAAGTTTTAATATCATTGACATTATTATTATCTATTCTTTAAATTGGGAAAGTTAATATAGAAATGATGCCTTTACAAACAAAGGAGACATCTGTAATACTTTCTTTTTTATATATGTTTTATTGATTTTTTACAGAGAGGAAGGGAGAAGGATAGAGAGTTAGAAACATCGATGAGAGAGAAACACCGATCAGCTGCCTCCTGCACACTCCCTACTGGGGATGTGCCCGCAACCAAGGTACATGCCCTTGACCGGAATCGAACCTGGGACCCTTTAGTCCACAGGCCGACGCTCTATCCACTGAGCCAAATAGGTTAGGGCAATACTTTCAACAATTAAAAAAAAAAGATAAGTTAAAACAAATAATGCATTTGCTCTAATAATAGACATGTTGTTACATTGGTGGCAAGAATATACATTTGTTCAAAATTATAAAAGAGAATTTGTTAATAACATAGATTAAGCCTTAAAATGAATATTTCCATTATTTTTATTCCACTACTAAAAATTAATACTAAATATCATAAATGTACAGATATTCACTGAAATGGTATTTGTGACGTGAAGTATAATTAAAATTTTCTGTCCTTGGTAATATTTGATGATGTCAGAAATTCTCAAATTATATTATTGAGAAAACCAAGTTATAAAAACTATGTGGAGTTGATGCTAAACTCATTTTGAAAATTTCAGCTATGAAGCTATTTTCTTTCTACATGCACATTAACAAAATATGCCCCTTAATGTTAATAGTGGTTATGTCTATGTGGCAGGATTAAGGGTGTTTGAGCATTTCAGAAAAAGTAGGATGTAGTTGGAAATCAATGAGATATGAATAAAAGAATTGCAAAGCATTTGGGAGAGCTTAATCTGAAAATAGTAAGTGGTGGACTTTGCCACACAATTTGTTAATCATATAAGCTTTTAGCATCTTAAGAACAGAAAGGTGAGAAGTCGATGACTCAGATTTGTAGTTTAGCATAATGGTAATGGCAAAGTGGGTCAAAAGTCTGGCCAATTTTTGAAACTATGTAAGGATATTAATTAAAAAGTTGACTTTGTTTCTACAGGGTAGGTAGGGAAGTCAATGAGGTCAGAAAATTGTTCTGATATGGAAAATACCATTAGATCAAAGGATAAGAAATCATAATGAGAGTAATAAGCAGGAATGAGATGGGAGATGAAATGAATAATATACTACTATTGCTACTAAGAGTTGTAAGAATATAATTTTAAGGGTGATAGAGGAGTTTTCTCGCTTTACATTTTGAAATAATTATGACTTTCACAATCATTGCAAAAATAATTATTGTGTACCCTTTATCCAGATTTTGCAAACGTTAACATCTTACATAATCAAAGTACAATTATCAAAATCCCCAAATTAGCACTGATACAATTCTATTATCTAATCTGAAGATATTATTCAAATATCACCAATTTCCCTCCTAATGGCTCCTTTCTTTGCAACAATCCATTCCAGGATCATGACTTTCATGAATTTCCAAATTACCTAGTTTTATGAGTAAATGAATTTAAATAATAACAATGTACACGTGCCAGTGAGTGACTAAAGTGGAAAAGTGGTGAAATCACATTGGAAAGGGTCACAGAAGTTCAGAATACCGCTTACTCATTTATTCATTAAATAAATTCCGTTTAGCCCTTAAATATGTGTCAGGCATATAATTATGTACAGGATATTGGCAATGGTGGAGGAAATGTGTCATAGTCTCTACCTTCAGGAAGCTCTGAATCTCAGATTTAAGTCCTTTTTTATGATTCTGACCAAAGGAAAAACTCAGAGTTTAACAGTTTTATGTTAGAGGTTAACCTTTAAATGCCTCCAATTATTATCAACCATGGCAAGAACTGTCACGAGAAGTTGTATGTTTACACTTTCCTTGGCACACTGTTGAATTTAATAAAAGTTCATAAATGATAATGAGCAGCATCACTCCCTAAAGATCAAGATCACACATTCACCATCACCCTGAAGTATAGAGTAGAAACATGAATGAATTTCAGTTTTTGTTTGAAATTTTTTGTTTAGAGACTATTGAATGTTGTATATTACCATGGGCTGTCATGCTAATAATTAAACTACTACTGCAGTTCCAAATAAATGTCTGCCTTTCATATTAAATAATAGCTAATAGAATGCTAAAATGCTTCATCTCTGAAAGTGAATAAACTGATGATATTCTGTGGCTCCGTACTACCTATAGGATAAAACAGTTTGCCTAGTTCAACAGTTCAGCCTTTTCACAATTACTGACTTCCAGCTACTCCCTAACTTTGATTCTTCATGTAAACCTTCTCCGATTTCAATCAAACACTGATGCACAACATATCCTCGGTGCAGTCTCTCCCATTTGTATTGTTCATCCCAAATTCAAAAACTTTTTCCTTCCAAATACTTGTATCCACCCTTTGTTTTCCTCTTGCAGTAATTGCTCAATAGATGTTTCCTGACTCATTTTCTAGAATGTTCTCCTAAATTTTAAAGTGGAGGAAACAAAAACTTGAGAATATTGCTCTTAGAACCCTGTCCTTAGCCTATCAACACCAAGAAGTTAGTTATAAAGACCCTGGGGATCTTTCCAGCTATTCATATTTATAAGCTATCCTCATTTGTGCACAGCAAGCACTTTCTTACAGAATCTATAAGAATAAATAGGGAAAAATGCCTCTTAAAATCCATATTGTATATTGTTTCCAAAGGTCCATTCTCCTGAGCACTACATATTATAAAATTAGAATACAAATAGAAGTTCTGGAATATAAAAAATTAATAACGAATCTAAAAAGTACAATAATTCTTCTACAGGCACCTTCATGGAAATACCAAAAATAACTATTGCTACATATAAAGATTAATCCTTCCAAAGATTAGAGAAGACTGATTAGGCTCAATTATACAGAGAGATTCAATAAAGTCTTAAGTAAAAAATAATTACTCAAGCAGGGGACATACTTTTCAAACAAATAAGAAAGTTATAATTGCAGTTCACTTTCAAATAGCATTACATATTGCAAGCCACTTGGAATGGTTGAGAGTGAATCCTCACACTACAGATTGCTGCTGTACTTACCAACTCCAGGGAAAATAATGAGTTTCTCACTGTCAGTGCAACATCATCCCAGAAGGTGGTGGCACGCTGTTATGAAATACCTGAATACCTGTTCCACCCTAACACAGCCATAATACACATGAATATGCTATCTGACCCCCTCTATCCAAATCCCATTTCCAAATCTCTGGCTACATTGTATGTTGAAAAAAATAATCTCTTTACTTTATACTTTTCTACCTTGGTAAAACTTACTGTCTGGTGATCTCAACCGGTAAGAGTTCAGACAGATAGACAGACTGGTACAAATAAAACCCACAAGAGAACTTGTCTCCTTAATATTTTCTATCATTTCCTCATGAAACTCACTACCCTTTGCCTTCTCTGAAAATGGCAAATATGGGAACAAATTCACTCTGAAGAAAATTAATAGTGGAGCCTTGTGTTTAATAACAAGGTGAGTTGCTTGTATCCTTCATCTTTTTCAACCAGTTCCCACCCCTCTTCCCCTCTGACAGCTGTCAGTTTGCTCTCTATGAGTCTGTTTCTATTTTGTATGTTAGTTTTTGTTCATTAGCAGTATGGTTATTATAAGAGAGTAAGGATAAAGGGCAGATAAATGGTAATGGGAGGAGACCTGACGTGAGGTGGTGAACACATAATATAATATACAAATGATACCTTATAGAATTATACACCTGAAACCTATATAATTTTAATAACCAATGTCACCCCAATAAAGTCAATAAAAATAAAAAACCAATATATTAAAAAACAATGTTAGTTGCTACTGAATTGTGCATCAGTGTGTATAAAATCTGCAGGCAATTTCAGTGTTCCAACTCATTCATATACTTATCTGAAGGGGAGAGAAGCAAAAGAAACAGACTATTTGGGAGCATTCATTCATGTTCTATAGATATTTTTGTTAACTGTGTCTCTGAATTATTTGACCCACGTGTTTTGCAAGTTAAATTCAAGAATTTCCAACATGATTCATGTTAAAAGAGAAAAGCAGTAGCATGGATAATTAAGCAAGTATTTGACAATAAAATGTAATTTTTCCCCCTCAACTGGGACATAATTGAATCTGCTTCTTTCTGGAAGTTGACACTCCTTAATATCATATCAATTTATCTAGAGTTTCTCTACCCTATATGAATAGTAAAATATTAATAAAACTAAGAGGTAGAAATGGATACTCAGTCATTTTCTCTTCCTCCTCTCCATTTGCTTTTAGTGTGCATCTTCTCTCTGACACTACAACTCTCTCTTACTCCCCAGTTTTGATTCAATTTATAATTCTGATTTTGTTTCCTACCAACCACAACAAAGACACTTGCTCTAATTGTCCCATCCAGGGCCTCTTCTTGTTTACCCTCAGAGGACAACAACAAAAAAGCATATTTTAAGATCCAAAAGGAAAGATCCAGTAACAGGCCAATCAAGGGAACAATTCAGAAGAATTTCTACCCAGATATCTCTTGTACCTGTTTGGATATATCAAGTGTTATGGAAAGAAAAGACATGATTGTGATACTAGCCACATAAGTGCCCAGTAAATATTTATTGAATTGCACTGCATTGTAATGACAATGCCAAGCATCTGAATGTGCATGTCACCTAGCTTTATGTAAGCATGAATAGCCTAAGTACATAATGATCAGGCTGAATAAAATGCTTGCATTCACCTTTTCCTCCACTGTGAGCAGCTAGCATGAATACTACATTGCAAGGTAATATCTCTAGACTAAAGTCCAGCCTGTGGTCAGTGGAAATGTCAAATTTACAGTTAATGTATCCCAAGCACAGCATTAGCTCACTGAAACAGAAAACGATAGAATATAACTTAAGGCTTCATTTGAATTTTATAAAGGGGAAAAATCACCACCTCTATGATTCTTACAATGAAATATCCAATGAGAAATTAAAGCTCCAGTGTTCACCACTGACAAACCCTGACCTGGAGAATGTGTTCCCTTCATGAAGAAAGGCTCTAGAGCAGTGGTTCTCAACCTTCCTAAATGCCGCGACCCTTTAATGCAGTTCTTCATGTTGTGATAACCCCCAATTTCATTGTTACAAGTTGAACATAATTAAAGCATAGTGATTAATCACAAAAACAATATGTAATTATATATGTGTTTTCCGATGGTCTTAGGCGACCCCTGTGAAAGGGTCGTTTGACTCCCAAAGGGGTCGCGACACACAGATTGAGAACCGCTGCTCTAGAGCAAGGTTTGATAGGCTTTTCCTGGTGTTCATAATTCTATTGTGTCACCATAAATAGAAATCCCAACAATGAGTCCTCATACTATTTTATCCTTTTACTAGAGGACCAGTGCACAGGCTCCTGCACCGGTGAGCCCCTTGGCCTAGCCTGCGGGGATCAGGCCAAAACTGATTTCTGGGTCCAGGGTGTGGGTGAAGCAGATTCAGGGCCAACAGTGCCCCAGCAGCAACCTAATCCACTGCCGATTCTACAAGGAATTGGGCTCCCTCCTCTACTGGTCGGAGTGTCTGACCCCTGGTGGCCATTGCATGTCATAGCTACCGGGCTTAGGCTTTTATCTATATAGATGGTCCTCGCAGCCAGAAAAAAATTACTTTTCTTTGGGAAAAGCAGTCCATAGGTAATGAAAGACTCCTATTACTGAGAGCAAGGTAAAGTCACCTAATAGTCAACAGATAATGCAGCTGATACTCTTTCAGCTTTTCCTATATGGAAAGAGCTGCCTTCACACCCAAACAAGTGTGCAAAGCAATGCCAGAATGGGCAAGCAAGTACACAATAGTTCTCATGGTGAGAGAAAGCCCAGTAACAAGACATGAAATTTCTGCCCAAGTTGGCTACTGATAAGAAAACCATCAAAACCTTTCAGAACAACAATATTTATTCTTACTGGTGGTGATTAAGTAGGACCATACTTTAAGAGTTTATTAGGCCAATTTAATATATTTACCACAAGTGAGTGTTTTATTCTGCATTTATAGTCATCTCACACTGCACCTCAATAAATGTGTTGTCTCATCTCTAGTTTTTCCCTAAGGTTATAGGAAAAAAGTAGCCTGAGAGATAACCTGCAGAAGTTATGTTTGGCACAAGTAAGATTTTATTATTTACATAATTAACATCTAATCTCAATTCACTATAGTATCAGTAAGTGATTATATTGTTTTGATACCTTACTCCGCCTTTCTTGAAGCATTTCAATGTTTATCTGGGCTTCACACATATTTGGGATTAGCTAGTGCTAGGGATTTGGAACCTAGAGTATGGGGGCCTATGGCAAGTTTGTCCCCCTCTCCTTGAGGGGAGTATAATGAGATGCTTTATGTCAAACAGGTGTTGCAGTAGAAGTGGTTTGAGCTACTCTGAGAAGCTCATTTGCTTGTACATAGGAAAGAGAGTGTCACTTTGCTACACTCCAGAGACTGCTGGATACTCATCAGCTTTTTTAGCTTCTAGAAAGGAAATACAACTGAGTCCGAATTGTTCAACCACTATAGGAAAATACCTGTGTGTACACCTGCAATTCTTTTTAACTAGGACTTCTCAAATAAGACATTCATTGCATGAGGAAGGTAAAATAAAGAAAGAACTACTCCTTCTCCTACCTCCATTTTCTCATTCCCTTTCTATTCAAGCAAGGAATGTTTTGACTTGCAGAGAAATAAGCAGTGTTTAAATTGTGTCCTTGGGCTAAACAACAAAGAGAAAGAGTATAATGGAAGCAGGTGTAGTGCTACTGGAAAGGATAGGGAGGGAAGCTATTTACTTCCAGAACTGTGTGCACTATTGGGAAAGAAAAGAGGCAACTGCAGTATCCAATTAGCTTCACAAGCAGAATATCCAAAGGGAGATTTCAGCTGGCACCAGAACCTGCTGAGGTGAATTCTGCTTCATGTGGTCAGCACCTGAACAACAACTCATATACGGTGGTCAGGGACAATTTTCACAGTTAGCCTGAGGGTCAACCCCAAACACCCAAACAAGCCAATAGCAATCAAAACTAAGTTACAACGGGAAGGCTCACATAACCCACAGAAGGGACATTCCTGGACTATCCAGCTCAGATTATCAAAGAGACAGTGTAACTGAGTTCCACAGGCCAAGTACTACATACATAAATCCATCAAGAGTGTGAGTCATGGCAGATCTTCCTATTATGTAAAAACAAACACAAACAGGCAGCCAAAATGGGGAGACAAAGAACCATTCCCCAAATGAAAGAAGAGGACAATTCTCCAGAAAAAGAACTAAATAAAATTGAAGCAAGCAATGTACCAGATATAGCGTTCAAAAAGGGGGTTATAAGGATGCTCAGGGAACTCAGTGAGAACATAAACAAAGAGTTAGCAAGCATAAAAATGGACATAGAAACTGTAAAAAAGAACCAGTCAGAAATGAAAAATGTGATATCTGAAATGAAGAATACACTAGAAGGAATAAACAGTAGATTGGATGAAGCAGCAGATCAAATCAGCAATTTGCAGAAAACAACCAATCAGAGCAGCAAAATGAAAAAAAAAGGAATTTTAAAGAATGACGATAGTTTAAACAACTTTTGGGACAACATGAAGTGTAACAACATCTGCATCATAAGGGTACTAGAAGAAGAGGGAGAGCAAGGGATTGCAAACCTATTTGAAGAAATAATGCATAAAAGTTACCTAACCTGCGAAAGGAAAAAAACAGACCAGTCGAGGAAGCACAGAGAGTCCCAAAGAAGATGAACCAAGAGGCCCACACCAAGACACATTATAATTAAAATGGTAAAGATTAAAGACAAAGAGAGAATCATAAAAGCAGAAAGAGAAAAACAGTTACCTAAAAGGGAGCTCCCACAAAACTGATAAGTGATTTCTCAACAGAAACTCTGTAGGCCAGATGGGATTGCCAGGAAATATTCAGTGATTAAAAGCAAGGACCTACAACCAAGACTACTACCCAGTGAGGCTATCATTTAAAATCCAAGGAAAAATAGAGAGCTTCGCATAAAAGAAAAAGCTAAGGAAGTTTGTTACCAACAAACCAGTATTACAAGAAATGTTACAGGGTCTTCTTTAAGAAAAATAAGAGAAGGAAAAAAAAAAGAGGAACACAGTTAAAAGAAAATGGCAATAAATACATAACTATCAATAATCATTTTAAATGTAAATGGATTACATGATCTAATTAAAAGACATAGGGTAGCTGAATGGATAAGAACACAAGACCCATATATCTGTTGTCTTTAAGAAACCTACATTACAATGAAAGATACACAAAGAATACCAGTAAAGGGATGGAAAATTTTATTTCATGCAAATGGAAATTGAAAAAGCTTGGGTAGCAATACTTATAACTGACAAAACAGACTTTAAAACAAAGGTTTTGACAAGAGACAACAAAAAACACCACATAATGTTAAAGGGAGCAATCCAACAAGAGGATGAAAATGTTGTGAACAATTATATACCAAACATAGGAGTAACTAAATATATAATGCAAACCTTGATGTACATAAAGGGAGAGATTGACAGTAATACAGTCATAGAAGGGGATTTTAACACCCCATTGACATCAATGTATATATTTTCCAGACAGAAAATCAACAAAGATCCAGCAGCCTTATTTGAAACATGATATCAGATAGATGTATTTGTTATCTTCAGTGCCTTTCACCATAAAGCAGCAGGATATATATTCTTTGGGAATGCAGACTGGTATAGCTACTGTGGAAAATGGAATTCCCACTTCACCCAATGTCCCACTTCTAGGAATATATCCTAAGAAACCTGAAACACCAGTCAGAAAAAATATATGCACCCTTATGTTCGTAGCAGCACAAATTACAACAGTTAAGATTTGGAAACAGCCCAAGTTCCCATTAGCAGATGAGTGGATAAAAAAAGCTATAGTACATTTATATGATGGAATACTACACAGCTGTAAAAAAGAAAAAAAAAAACTCTTACCATTTGCAGTAGCATGGATGGACCTGGAGAGTGTGGCTCTTCCTAAGCCTTAGGAGTACCCTAATTAAGTTAATAACAATGTACCTACGTATATAGTTTAAGTTTAAAAAATTTGGCTCTCAAAAGAAATTTCAATCGTTGTACTGTTGATATTTGGCTCTGTTGACTAATGAGTTTGCTGACCACTGTGCTAGGTGAAACAAGCCAGTCAGAGAAAGACAAATGCCATATGAATTCACTTATATGTGGAATCTAATCAACAAAAGAAACAAACAAAAAATATAGATGGAGTCATAGATACAGAAAACTGGCAGATGTCAGAATGGGGGAAATTAGGGAGCTTTGTAAAAAAGGTGAGGGAATTAAGCAAAAAAAAAAAAAAACTCTCATAGACACAAACAATGGTGTGGTGATTACCAGAGGGAAAGGGAGTTGGGGGAGGTAAAATAGGATAAAGGGGGCTAAATGGTGAAGGAAAGTGACTGGTTTGGGGTTGTGAACACAAAATACAATGTACAGATAATGTGTTATAGAATTATAAACCTGAAACCTATGTACTTTTACTAACCACTGTCACTGCAATAAATTTAATAAAAATTAGAATCAGAAAAGAGGCAACAGAAATAGCTTCAGCATAGTGGCCAATCCCGAAGTCAAAAGTAGGTAATACTGAGAAACTGGGATGCATGTCATAAAGAACTGTTCTTGGTTACTTTAAACTTTACCAGCACCTGAATATCTTTTTCTTTTTAAAATATTTTTATTGATTTGAGAGAGAAGAATCATTGACCTCCTGCACACCCCCTACTGCAGTGGTTCTCAACCTTCCTAATGCCACAACCCTTTAATACAGTTCCTCATGTTGTGGTGACCCCCAACCATAAAATTATTTTCGTTGCTACTTCATAACTATAATGTTGCTACTGTTATGAATCGTAATGTAAATATCTAATATGCAGGATGTATTTTCATTGTTACAAATTGAACATAATTAAAGCATAGTGATTAATCACAAAAACAATATGTAATTATATATGTGTTTTTCCGATGGTCTTAGGCAACCCCTGTGAAAGGGTCGTTCGACCCCCAAAGGGGTCACGACCCACAGGTTGGGAATTGCTGCCCCTTGATTGGAATCGAACCTGGGACCATTCAGTCCATAGGCCAACTATCTATCCACTGAGCAAGACTGGCCAGGGCAGCACCTGAATATCTTGTTGCATCAAATTCTGGGTGGGGCAAAGTATGTTTATAGTTGTTCATATGGAATATAATACAATAGTTAATCTAATCTAATAAAAGGGAAACATGCAAATTAACCACACTTCCACTATGCCCCAAGCCATGCACACCAGTCAGTCAGAGCAACTATATGCAAATTAACCCAACCAAGATGGCGGCCAGCAGCCACGGAGCTGGAGCAAGCAGGAAGCTTGGTTGCCCCGGTGATGGAGGAAGCCAAGCTTCCCGCCTGCCCTGGCAGGCTGTGGGCTCCTCTCAAGGCAACAAAGTTTCAATTATAGAAGATAAATAAATCCCAGATACCTGCTTTCAGCCAGCCTTCACTGGGAGCTTGGGTGGCTGGGGGCCGTGGCCAGCCTGCAAACAGCCATCAGCCCCTCACCCAGAATGGCCACACCCTCATGGGATGATGGTCCCTGCTAGGGGGCTGTGGCCAACCTGCAAACAGCCATCAGCCCCTCATCCAAGCTGGCCAGGGACCCCAGGGGGGACCCCCACCTTGAAGGGGCTGTGGCAAGTCTACAAACAGCCATCAGCCCCTCACCCAGGCTGGCCAGGCACCCCAGGGGGGACCATCACCCTGATCTGTGACACCCTTCAGGGGCAAACCAGCCAGCCCCCAGCCATGCACAAGGCCTCTATCCTATATAATAAAAGGGTAATATGCAAATTGACCCTAACAGCAGAAAGACTGGGAATGACTGGTCACTATGACACACACTGACCACCAGGGGGCAGATGCTCAGTGCAGGAGCTGCCCCCTTGTGGTTAGTGTGCTCCCACAGGGGGAGCTCTGCTCAGCCATAAGCCAGGCTGATGGCTGCCAGTACAGCGGTGGTGGTGGGAGCCTCTCCCACCTCCTCAGCAACGCTAAGGATGTCCAACTACAGCTTAGGCCTGCTCCCTGCTGGCAAGTGGACATCCCCTGAGGGCTCCCGGGCTGCCAGAGGGATGTCTGACTGCCAGCTTAGGCCCAATCCCCAGAGGAGCGAGCCTAAGTCAGGAGGTGGTCATCCCCCGAGGGGTCCTAGACTGTGAGAGGGCACAGGCCGGGCTGAGGGACCACCCTGAGTGCTCAAATTTTTGTGCACCGGGCCTCTACTAAATAATAATATAGAATAAACTGTGTTTTGTGTACTCACAACTGTTTTTGCCCTATTTTGTGTATATTCTTATACAGGAGTGCTGAACACATTGTAGAGGGAATTAGATGACAAAGAAAACTGAAATTGAGCAAAAATTTTGAAAGTAGTCTTATGAAAGTAGCCTCTGTATCCTTCCACTTAGCTGTCAAGTTTGGTAAAGTTCTGGGAGAAAACTGGGAAATCTCCCACTGTGCTTCTGAGATGATGAAACAAGCTAGTCATGAAAACATCCCTATTGACAAAAAAAAAAAAAAAAAAAAAAGATCTGGATCATCTTTATTGAACTCCTGACATATGCACGTGCCTATAAATCACACTCAAAGTTATGGCTACCCTATAATATTGCAAATACATTTTCTAGCCTATCAACCCCCTGTATCCCATTCTCGACCAACATTAAAATCGCTAATGCTATGAACTCATATATGAACATTAGAAGACTGTAAGAGTTGCTTGGTAATGTTATCACCTTACCAAAAGGACCCCATAATCGTATTTTGTAGTTTACCAATGTGCAACACTCAAAAAGCCTGAAATCCATGGAAAGAGAAGAAACTGTGTCTAAAGATATAATTTCTCTAATAGTGCCAGGGTGGACCTAGTAAGACCTCACTCAAATAAGCTGATTTAAACAACTCCATGTTTTCCCATAAGCTTTTTCATTAGACTAGAGAAAGGGCAGAAAGGGGCAGAGATCTTGAAAGGCTTTGTTACTAAACTCTGTGTGAGGAGACTGATTCTGTGCAATGGCAGCTGGACACCAGCCTAGTAGCTCTCTTGAGTGCATGATGTTAAGGATTCTGCAATGCTTTTAGTTCATTATACAGTCCCAGCTTAGCTGTAAAAGCACAGTGCTCTTGTAAGGAGAAGAGATAGTACAATTTGTGTGTGGGATGCATGGGAAAGCCAATAATTTCAAGCAGGGAATCTATATTGTAAATGACAACAAAATAGATTATAAATTGTTACAGAAGGAGCACCAGCATTTATCATGAACCAGTCAGTCCTAGGAAAACTTGTAGCTTCCCCTTTCTGCATATTTTTTTCTACCTCAGTGTCATCCTCCTACTTCTGGAATCACCTACACTATTTACTGCTGAACCATTCAATTTAGAATTTATCTTGAGGTAGTGGAAAGTGCAATGAATGATGAAGAAGGAAATTCTGATCCAGCCTCTGCCACTGACTCACTGTGGGAAACAAGCCAGAACACCCACTGCTCCGTCCTGTTTCTTACTACACAAAATGAGAAGTCTGGATTAGGTGAATCACTAATATCCCTTCTACTACTCAAATCCTGTGATTTCCAAATATTGATCTCACTTGCTTCATACATAACAAATAATCTGTGTTTAAAGAAACTTTAATAATCGAACCCACAATACCTATTCAATATTTGAAACACTACAATATAACATTGATGCCAAATGTCCATTCAGCCTTTTCAGAAACACTTCAGTGCTCAAAAACTCACTGTCTTTTCTGATGACTCACTCCATCTGTTTATATTTCAGACAATTACAAAGTTCTTCAAATACATCAACATTAAGAATTTCTGTTCACTGAAAGACAGAATGAATAGTGTTAATGAACAGATAACTGGTTGGAAAGAGATACTAAAAGTACCTAAAACTGAAAATGAATAATATTTAATATAAAACAAACTACTAAAAATCAACAACAACAAAAAGTAGAAAAATTGAGCAAATTTTCAAATAGGAGGTGTATTGATGAAGAAATCCAAATGTTAACAAATAATTGAAGGGATGATCTAACTGATTAATAATCAGAGAAGTGGAATTTAAGACAGTGAGCTCTCAGTTTACATCCATGCGACTGACCAAAGAGTAGTGAATAATCTGTCACATGTTGGCAGGGGTGTGAGGCTACATCAGGCCTCTGGACAGCCCAAAGGACAAATGCTGTTCTTGCCCATTTTTTGAACAGTCAACAACATAAGAACTGTTTTTACACTTGTGACAGGTGATGAGAACAACAGGAAACATACATGAACATGACTCTGTATGGCCTGCAAAATCTAAATTACTATCTCAGCCTTTACATAAAAAGTTTCCTAACCGCTGGACTCCACGGTCTGTCATGCACTGTTGCTGGGATGAGTCATTCCAGAGAGCAATAGGGAACAACTATTTAGTCAAACTAAGTGTATGTACACTGTGTAACCCAGGATATATTCTCACAAAAGCACAGACGTGTACATGTCCAAGGCTATTTACTGCACTGTTGTTTATGGAGGCAAAGAGTTGAAGGTGATTGGAATATTCATCACTGGGGTATCTGATAGTTCAAATGTGGTGAGTGTGCATTATGGAGATTATGCAGCATTTAGAAATGACAAAGTAGATATACATGCACTGAAATAGAATTTTTTTTAAAAAAACATGTCAAGTGAAAAAGGAAAATAAAGAGAATGAGATCTATATCACAATACCATTTGTGTAAACTAAAATTACACAAGCACAAAACACATTAAAAGATGAGAATGGTTGCCTGGGGGAATGAAAAATGGAAATAGATAAAAATAAACAAGTCTGGGCTTTGCAAGCAACAATGGTATCAATGTACCATCAACTGAGAACTATGATTAATTCAACCCTCCACAACAGAGATGCAGTAAGAAAATAAAAAGAGTTTTAAAATAAGATGAATTAATTCTCTATATAACTTCTCACTTTTTGGTCTAAGTCAGTGGTCGGCAAACCGCAGCTCGCGAGCCACATGCGGCTCTTTGGCCCCTTGAGTGTGGCTCTTCCACAAAATACCACGTGCAGGCCCGCACGTACAGTGCGACTGAAACTTCGTGGCCCATGCGCAGAAGTCAGTTTTCAGAAAGGAGATAGATGAAACAAGTATACAAGACGAGTGGATGGGAGAGTTGGAAGGGGTCGACCTCAGCGAATGTACGTCAATCAGGTAGAGGACGTTTTTAGCAAAGGCCAGCTTAGGAGTACCCTAATTAAGTTAATAACAGTGTACCTACCTATATAGTTTAAGTTTAAAAAATTTGGCTCTCAAAAGAAATTTCAATCGTTGTACTGTTGATATTTGGCTCTGTTGACTAATGAATTTGCCTACCACTGTTCTAAGTAATATCCTATTTTATGCAAACAAGTACAATCTTTCTTCCACACATGCCAATGCCAATGCACACACTCTCCAACCCTCGTTTTCCTACATACAAAGTTGTAGCATCTGGATGACTTTTCTTGGGGTGACAGCCAAAAATGAACATATTGCCCAATGAGTAGGCTAACCATCACATAGTAGGATGAAACTATTTATTTTCCCAGACACTATTCTTCTCTCAAAGAGGCCTAACCTGGGATAGGTTAGGAATAGGGTCCTTATGTTCTAACTCTTCCCTATCTTTTATTGCTGTTAACACCGTACTACCCATACAGCAGTATCTTTATGAACGTGCATTAGTTAATTGATTGTACACAAACATAAAGCTCTTCAGTGCAGTGGAATAAATTTATAAATCAGCATAGACTTAGTTTCTTGTACTAATGTGCCCTGGACATACAGCTAATAAGACAAAATCTTTAATAATCTCAAATTGATGCATTTCAACCAATGGTGGAAAACTAAAATTTCCTATAAGCAACTGGATATGTTCAAAACTCCAGTGATTGAATTTTACTTTAATGGGATCATATGTCAGTGTTTATGAGATAAACTGAATCAACTATTTTCTGATGGGTTGGGGGGTTTGACCCACTGTTGGTGAATGTCATATCTATATGAAGGAATATTTTGGTCGATTCACTTCTTTTGGTTATAGAAATAACTGTTATTCTTCTGACTGCTCGATTATATATCACTTCTCTGACTTCCATCTAAAATAGAGGACTCAACTATGACTGATAATCACAAAACTAAGTCTGCACATGGATTAACAAAACTATTTTTAAAAACATTACTTTAATCTTTAAAGTCAATGAAGTATCTGTGTGAAAGAATACTATCTCTGCAGGTTATGGCTTTCTGATTACATGGTTCCAATGCAGAATTATGTGAATGTTTTCAGGAAACTTGAATGAATAAAAAATGGAGAACTCAAAAAACAAATATTGAAGGATTTATTGAACTTGTTCAGAGGTATTATTTTTATTCTTATCAGTGCATCCTATAGTAATAAAATGTTTCACCTCTTTTCAACCCCAAGCACACTGAAATATATCATAAGCTTTTACTGTCTCTCTCCAAAATTGAAAGTTTGCTTATGAGACCTAGCATACATTTTTTTCAGGCTCTGAAGGTGAATGTAGCATGACTTTTTTCTGTGTCTCTGCCTGGAAACTTTCCATCCCAGAAACTAAGCATGCTTGGATAAGACTCATTTGCATATCTGCAAGTCAACAGGGCCAGAGAGAGCCTCCATAAGGAGAGGAAAAATACCAAGTATAACAGAAACAGATGTGACTCTCTAAACTTCAAGCAGTCTCCTGAGCATGTGGAGATAATCCATCTTTGCTGTCTCTCAATTGCCAGTAGGTTTATCACAACTTCCACAGTTTGATTTTTAAGTAGGCTGAACTGTAAAGTGTTGTTGTAATTAGCTCACTAAAGTGTGTAAGGCAAATTGGAGAATTATAATTCATTTTCTAATGACTCAGAAAGACAGGAAGTCAGAAATGGGACTCATTCACTTTTCTCAGATACTCTTTGGGTATAGTTAGGAGTAAAGAACCTGAACTGACATTCAGTCCAGCCTGTGTGGCTCAGTGGTTGAACATTAAGCCATGAACTACTAGGATGTTGCCGGTTTGATTCCTGGTCAGGGCACATGCCCAGGTTGTGGGCCTGATCCCCAGTATGGGGCATGTGGGAGATAGCTGATTTATGTATCTCTCCTATCCATGTTTCTATCTCTCCATTCCTCTCCCTTCCTCTCTAAAAATCAATAATTTTTTTTAAAAAAGACACTGAACTGACATTCAATTCTGATTGTAAAATATGGTTATATTTTCATGCAATTTTCTTTTCCCTTATGCATAATGCCTAAAGAGGAAAAAAGTAGTTAATCTGGGAAAATATATCTGTATTTACTTGGGTCTAAATTATAAAGTTGGCTATAGAAAACTTAGTAAGCTTTAAGTTATAATAGAAATTTGATTTGAATTCTAATAAGCCTAGTATTATACATTTACTAATATTAGACTTTAGAATACTTACTAGGCAAGGGCCTAGTTGTAGAAATTAAACTTTTCTTTCTAAATGTGCACATCAAAACTATATGTCTCAATTTTATTTGAGGTGTACTCAATATTTATGACTTTACAGAATAACCTGTAGAATACTTTCTCTACAACAGTTACTTGCATACTAAATATCCACTTCCCCTCTTCTTTTCTTGCAAAGACACAACTTATTTAATGTGTCCACCTCTGCCCACATGCTAAGGATCCTATTTTCAGCCAGGCATAAATATTGATCAATGGTCCTATCCTCCTTGCCATTGCTTCATTTAAGAGTGATCATGAATTTTGGCCAATGAGACATGAGTAAAAATTTATTGAGGGCTTCTGATAACTGTTTTCTCATTCATCAGAAGACACCAAGGCCGTGGCCCCTTTTCTGCCTCTGCACATTGTCTTATCTGCATGCGATATATGGCACTGCTGCAGCCATCTTGTGACTATAAAGGAAATATTGTTAGGATGAAGCTGACAAAGAGTTCAAAAAAGCAGAGAAACAAAATGATTCATGTACCTGGTCACTTAAACTTTATTCTGTCTAGGCTCTTAAGAAATACCATTTAGTCCTGGCTGGTGTTTGTCAGTGGTTAGAGCATCAGCCCACACACTGAAGGGTCCTGGGTTGCAGGCTGAATCCAGGGCACCCCAGGAGGGGCATATACAAGAAGTAAGCAATTGATGGGTCTCTATCTCACCTCTCCCTCTCTCTCTCTTTCTCTCTCTCAAATCAATAAACATATCCTTGGGTGAGGATCAAAAACAACAACAAAAATGAAATATTTAAAAATTCAGCACAATTACTCTCGCCTGTTCTTGAGAATAATTAATAATAAATAGAGCCTTTAATTTTCCCATCTGCATTTTTTAAACAAACTAGTGGTTAAACAGTGTATTGAATGCATGTGTTTATCTGTGTTTCTACCTGAAACTCCTAATGACTATAATAATAAAAATAATATCAGTTGGTATTTATTAATCAGTTTCTTTGAGTCAGATACTGTTCTGTGTTTTAAATGTACTAATTCCCATAATATAGGTGCTTATATTATCTCTATTTTTCAAAAAAGGAAATAAATGAAAACAGAGAAACTCTGATAAGTTTATGAAATTGCCTATGATCTCTCAGTTGGAAATATGGCACCACAAGGAATCAAATCCAGAGAGTTCAGTTCTAGAACTTGTGCCCTTATGCAGTATGGGGAATAAAAAATGCATAATGACAAAGGAAACATGAGAGTAGACAAAAACAGGTAAACATGTCAACATATTTGTAAAAGATAGACAATAAAAGCAGAAGTATTGACTAAACAAAGCTGAGAAAACCAATATCTAAATGCCTACAGAAGGGGCGGGCACTGCTAGTGCAAAGTAATGCAATCAACCCATGGAACTTGGAAAAGGCTCAGAGTTTGAGATGCCTCAAGAGGTAATGGGGAAGGAGGTATAGAGCAGAAAAGAGGATAAATATATAAAGACTGTATAAGAAGAAAGTCCACCCTAATAGGTGACCAGATACGTAGTCCTTGGAGATATTAAAGAAGGGGGGGGTAATGTGGGGATAAGGACACATATGTAATAACTTAATCAATAAAAAATTAAAATAAAATAAAAATAAAGGCTCCAGACTCTGTAATATCAAGCAAAGTGGGAGGTGGAAGAATAAACCTTTTTAAAAAAACAATGGGATTTACCAAACGTTTTCATACTGAGCATTCTGGCTCCCCAAACACAAGCAACCAAGAAAGAAATGGAAGAATCTCTGAAGAACCAGTGTCTCCCCAGAGGTGTGACACTCTACAAATTACAAACTTCATACATATACATATTGGGAGCCCCAATATTAACATCTCTCTACAATTACTCTAAGTGAAGATCACCAGTTAACTAGCAAAAGAATAAAGAGCTTACAGATAGTTTTCTTTTGTTTGTTTTACTCAAATATAAATTGACAGCTTTTTTTTGACTTTTCAATATGAATGGAGAGCCAAGGATGACCAGACATTTGAGAAAAACGTCCAATGTGAAACACGGGCTAAAATGAACAAACATAAAAAGGAAACAAAAAGAGATAGAGACAAGCAAGGAAGCAATTTCTTCACTGATACAGCTCCTAGGGCATTAGAAACTAAAGAAAAAATAAACAAATGGGACTACATCAAAATAAAAAGCTTCTGCACAGCTAAAGAAACCATCAACAAAACAACAAGAAAGCCCACTGCATGGGAGTACATATTTGCCAATGTTATCACCGATAAGGGTTTAATCTCCAACATTTACAGGGAACTCATACAACTTAACAAAAGGAAGATAAACAACCCAATCAAAAAATGGGCAAAGGACCTAAATAGACACTTTTCAAAAGAGGACATTCAGAAGGCCAAGAGACATATGCAAACATGCTCAAAGTCACTAATCATCCAAGAGATACAAATCAAAACAACAATGAGGTATCATCTCACACCTGTCAGAATGGCTATCATCAACAAATCAACAAACTACACAAAAACACTTTTTAAAAACTCTCTAACTCCTTAGAGAGAGAAGATTTAGCATTCATGAATAAAAAGTCAGGGTGCTATATAAAAAGAGGAATGAGAGAACAAGAAAAATGTCTTGTAAATTAAATAATATCCAAATACTAAAAAGTTCATCAAAAAGAAGTGAAAGGAAAAGTTGAGAACATGTGCATAAGGTAAAACAGAAAAATCAAAGAGATGAAGCAATAATTACAATGACAATAGCAAATTCTATATAACTTTTATAATATGTCAGGTTCTTTTCTGAGCACTTCGCATGTATTAATTCATTTTCTTTTCAGAACAAACAGTAAGATAGACATGGTTAATTTCCCATATGAGAAAAATAAGTCACAGAGAGGATAAGTGATTTTTCTAAGGTCAAAAACTAGTAATTAGTGGAGCTAGATTTAGAACCCAGGCAGCCTTGCTCCAGATGAAATGCTCATATAACCACTACACTGCCTCCTTAGAGAAGAAGAAATAATAGGTAAAGAGATAACTATACAAAAAGTATAGGATAAATCCAAGAAGTCTGACAAGTTCTAGGAAGAAAGAATAGAAAATAGGGAGGGGAAAAAAGTATCAAATAACTACTCCAATAATATTTCCCATAAGTGAAGGAAATGGTTGCTGATCAAAAGGGCTTTAACATATGTTTCCCTCCTACCCAATCAAATTAATTAAAGGAGGCCCAGACCAGGACACATCTTCACTGAATTTCAGCACACTGGGAGCAAAGATAGGATTCTAAAAGCTTCTAGAAATCACAAGTCACGTACAAAAGAGAGAAGAATCACAATTGCTTTGGACCACCACCCAACTACCACAGTGTGAACTAAAAGATTTTGGAGCAATGCCATCATAAGTGGAAAACAATTTTCTACTTTAATTCTATACCCAGAAAATCTATCAAGTATGAAAGTAGAATGAATCACTATTCATTTCAAATGCACAAGGTCTCAAAAGTATATCTCCTCTATATCCTATATTTTAGGAAATCACCAAGAATGTACTCCAACCAAACAAAAGAATAACACAACAAAGAAGAAACGCTATGGAAAATAGTATTAAGAAAGGTACTGTAATTCTTTTGAAGAGCTAAAGGACTTGGGAGTTTACAGAATGAAACAACTCACTTTTCAAATAGTGATAGGCATATATTGATGTGACACAAAAATTATGATGTAACTTCCTTTGGAGATATGGAACACAAAATAGGGGGATGATTTCAAAAATTGTGTTAGGAGAAATTAGACTTCCAGGGTCCTTAATACCACCCTGAGATTTAGTGAGTATGTTAATGGTCAGCTCAGTATTTTTTTTGCATATAAAATCTTGCTACAACTTGGTAATTTTAACATTCATTTAGGATGACACATCCCCCCCACATCATAGCACTATAGTTCACAGCACACCCTTTAGATCCCCAGTACCTTCACCTACACTTTGTTTCAGATACCCAAATCCATGACCATCCACTCCTGTGGATTTTATTTCCACTCAAAACTGCTATATCTTTGAAAATTTTAACTCCATTACCCCACTTTCTAACAGCAATTACTTCTCCTTTCAGAAATTTCACTCTCATAGCACTTCCCTTTTGAGTTTATTGATTATCTCAAGCATTTTAACTTCTCTACTTTGGGCAACTGATTAACCTTTTGGTCTTACACTCTTCTCTTTACAAACTAGGTAACATTTTCAATTGTATTAAGTTAAGTTAGTATTTCACCAGCTCCCTCAGTTCTCTTGCCTTCTTATGCTTCTTCTCCACAAAACCACAAGTCTTGGACAAATCCTAAAATTTTCCTTCTCCACACTTAAACATGTATGACTGAGGAACAATGCAGAAAGCAGTTTAACTATGTGATTTCTAATATCAAGCAGGTTCTGTACATTGCTTCTAACCCAATTTACTTGTCCCTGAACAACTCCAAAGATGGCCAAAGTCTCCAAGTTCAATGGTCAGTTCTAGACTGTTTTACTGGACCTGTTAGCATCATTTGACATTGTTTATCACCACCCCCTCCGCCTCAAAACAGTTTCTCAGTATCCACTCCTGGGACATCTCCTTCTTTATTGGCCATATCATTTCCTTCTCCTTTGATGATATTACTTCTTCTTCCAAACCTCTAAAGTCAAAGACCTAAGGCTCAGTCTTTCATATTCTTCTCTTTTCTTTCCAAGCACACTACTTAAGTGGGCTCATCCAATTCCACAACTATAAATAATAGCTGTAAGTTGGTCACCATCAAACTTATATTTCCTGCCTGACCTGTGTAAAGGTCAAAATATAAATATATATTGACTTGAAATCAACATACATATATGCAATTGCTAACTCAATTTTTCCCCCTCAAATTGAACATGGTTTCCAGCTATTGCCAACCTATTACCACATACTGCCTGATCTCAATACATGGCAATTCTATTTTCCTAGTTGCTCAGGTCAAAATTTCTTGGAGTCAACCTTGACTGCTCTCTTTCTCGCATACACCACACCCATCATTCAGCATATCCTGTCAAAAATTGTTTCAAATATATTTAGAAGCCAGTTACTTCTCATTACCTCTATTGTTACCACCCTGGTACAAGTCATCATCATCTCTTGCATTAATTGCTTCAAGTACTTCAGATATGCTTTTCTTGTTTCCAGCCTTTTCCCCATGGACTTTTTTCTATAAAACAGACAGAATGATCCTTCAAGAAAAAGTCATATTATCACTCCTCTGCTCAAATCTCACCAATGATCCCATGTCTCAAAGCATACAATGTGACTCCTGGCTACTTCTTTATTCTCGTTCACTCTACTTTATCCACATCGGTTCCTTCCTGTTACTCAAAGGCAACAAGTACATCCCTTTCTCAATAATTTGCTCTAAACTGTGCCTGCGAATGACCCAGTGCCCGCCTCTCCTCCCCAGCAGACCATTACCTCCACTAATCTCTCATCTCCTTTAAAAGTTTGCAGAAATGTCACTTTATTATAAAGGTTTTCCAGGTTTACTCCATAAAATAGCATCCTCATCCCTCTCTATATCCTTACCTTGATTTTATTTATGAAACTATACATTGCCTGAGATATTTTTTTTTAATTTTTGTTACCCTCTTCTAAGAGGCCATGGACTTCATTTGCTTTGTTCATTGCTTTATTCCCAGAGCCCAGAATAGTGCCTGTCAGCAATTTTTCAAATATTTGTCATTATCAAAATCCTCTACCAACTCTAATCCCTAATCTTACAAATGTTCTTTCTTCTGATATTATATATGCATTTTTAGATGTCTTTGCCACTGCTCATACCCTTATACCATGGCATATGTCCCTATAATTGTAACTTAGGGTCACCAATTGGCTAATCTAAATTGTCATAGTTTTAAACACTGTTTTGAGTAATTACTTGATTTCTCTATAGCCTTTGACCCTGCTGACCCCTCCCTCTATTTTGAAATGCTTCCTTTGATATACATAGCATTACAATTTTCTGTTTGTCTTTATGCCTATCATGATTGTTCCTTCCCAATCTCTTTAGTAGCCTTTCTTCTGTTCATCAATTACATGTTACTTTCCAACAGGGTTTCCCTATAGACATCACTCTGCTTTCCCCTTTGGTCTAGACTTTTTCCATAGACAGTCTCTCCTATTCACATGGTTTGAACCATGGTAACTCCTACAATCTATATGTCCAGAATTCATACTAATCAATTTCTGGACAATCTGATTTAGATCAGCCCATTCTACATATAAGAGTTTAGCACTCATGGATTTTGTCTGCAATGACAGACTTATGTAATGCCAGGACATATGTCAATAAATGAAAAGCAATAAAAATTCAACTTTAACTTTGCTACTTGGCAAAGAAAATTGCTCTTCCACTTAGAAAGTTCTTTCCTCTATAGTTCACTGGAAGCTTAAATTTTATTTACCCAATTTGTGAAGGTTGAAAATTCTCCTAAGGATAAGCTTGAGTCTAGAATTGAGCATGTGACTCAGATAGCTATTCATATTCTTAAGGTCCTCCAGAAATTATACCCACACTTATTCTTTAGTAGCAACTTCACAAATAGTCTACAATAGGGTCAGATTCTAGAGCCCATATCAACATCTTTATCAAATACAATCACCATTTTCAAACTAAGCTGTTTGAAAGCTTCTTTATAATATGGCTAATGTCTGAAGCTAAAGGAAAGTTGGAAAGTATCAGATCTTAAAAGGTACAGTTTGAAAAACTCTTTCATAAAATTGGATCACTACTCTCAAAGGGCTGCAAAGATTTAACATTACATGTAGAATAAGGAAACTGGTAATGGCCACCCCTCTATTATAAAGTAGATTAAAGGACTTTCTAGCTCTGGTTTGGAGTTTGGGTATATAGTTCTAGTATTGATACGTTCTGTTTTACTTTGAAGCGCTACCCTCATGGTATTATAGAGATTATTTAAAATAATGAGGAGCTATTAGGTGGTGACCAGGACTGCACATCCCAGGGGTCACGTAATTATTAGAATGTTGCCAGAAATATATGGCATAGATTTCTCATGATCATCCTTTGGTTCCAAGGATAATCAGGATACTTCTCTTTCACCTGATTTTTAATTTAAGCAATTACTGAAAACATATAAGAAATAAGGAGAAGAAAATTTCAGAAATATTGAAATTAACATAATAGTAAGGAACTGTAATGAGTTAGTGAAGTACATAATACTTAAGAGCTAGGATCTCAAGTTAGAAAAACCTGATTCAAAACCTGCCAGTACAATTTGCTGGCTGTGAGACTTTGTCAAATTAAATCAAAGTCACTGAGCCTCCATTTTCTTACCTGCTAAACCGAAGTTTAAAACTACTTATTTGGTTGTTGTAATTATTAAATGAGATGTAGAATATAAAGCACCCTATTCGGTGCCTAGTACATAATAAGTGAATAAAAATATTATCTATTTCAGTATCATTATTAATAGTCACATAATTATTAGTATAATTATTAAAAGTTATAGAAAAGAATCATTGGCTTTATTTGCCCAAATTCTAAAAAATCAGAAATGGGCCTTCCTATAGCAGTTTTCAGTATTACATAAGTTAATATAATGTAGGTATCTGTTCTTTCTCTCACAACGAAGAGTGTCAAAACTATAAAGAATTTAAACCTATTAGATGGTCCCAAAACTAGGTCATTGAGGAATGATATGAAGTATGCCCCAAGGGGCTTTTAAAAGATATTCTCAGGAGCCCTTACTTTAGGGGTCTTTACTTCATCATTGCCTCAAATCTAATGTTTTCTTTGTTGTTTCACACAGTGATTCAGGCAGAGGAAAAGCAGTAATGCGTCTGCTAGAGGGTGGTTTATATGTCTCAGTCTATTCTTCAGTTTACTTATCATCTACTAATGAACCAAAACCCAAAAGTCAATTGCTGTCAAATAAGGATCTTGCTACCTGAGATGAGAAAATTAAACCAATAAATAACATTTACCTCCATTTTTGGACAAAAACAGTACAACATTTATCTGTCTAATAAAACATTAATCTCCTTATTTTTCAGGAAAGAGACAAAGAGCTACAGCAAATTGTAAGGGTATGTGTAACAGCATAAAAATTCAACATTTTTTCTTGGAAATGACGCTATGAGGGAATAAAGTGCTGATGCAAGGCAGTAAGATTTCTCGTGGTCACCTTCCATCTTTGAAAGTCTATGCGAGCCCCTTTCCTGTACCATGAATAAAAGGTTTAAAATTCATCTCTTCTCTCCCTGCCAGGCACTTTGAAATTGGTTTCAGGCTTGACCCAAAAGAGAAGTAGACTCTTTCTTAGCTTTAGCTGTGAATTCAGGCTTGTGTAGAATAATTCCAACAGTGGAGAGATGGAAATGTCACTGCAAAGTACAGCAAGGATTGTGACCTAAGCATTGTGTAGTTTAAAAAACCTGGCTCGCCCTACCAGGTTTGGCTCAGTGGATAGAGTATTGGCCCTTGGACTAAAGGGTGCTGGGTTTGATTCTGGTCAAGGGCATATGCTCAGGTTATGGGTTCAATCCCCAGTGGGGGGCTAACGGAGGCAGCCAATCAATGATTCTGTCTCATCATTGATGTTTCTCTCCCTCTCCCTTCTTTTCTAAAATCAATAAAAATATTTTTTTTAAAAAAATAAAAGCCCTAGCTCTAGTCTTCCAGATAGAGTGCCAGGAAGTAATAACTCAATGAATACATATTGATGAATGGCTTTTTGGTATGATGTTAGGAATTTAAAAAAAATTTTTAACTAAGTTGTATAAAAATATTTTCCTCTCTTACCTATTATAGATTGAGATATGTGCATGTTGCTCTGAGGGCGAAGAAGACCCCTTTAAAGAGAGACATTTTTTAGAAAATTTAAGTGACTATCTAACAGTCTCTAGATGATTCCTCAAGCACAAATGATGGTGTTATGAATTGTAGGCCTGGTATATAATCCATGTTCTTAAGAGAATGAGAAGAAATTAATTCACTGAACATGTGCCTTGCCAAATCCTGTTGCTCTATCTTTAGCCACATAAAACCAAATCGGGTCGTCAACTCTTGATTTTAACATGATAATATCTGGTGAAGTTGCCACAATTTATATGTCTATTTAATTGCTGGCCATGTTAAAATATATAAATTACAGATATATCAGAGAAGGGATTTAAAAAATATCTAATATCTAGACCAGTGATGGCAAACCTTTTGAGCTCGGCGTGTCAGCATTTTGAAAAACCCTAACTTAACTCTGGTGCCATGTCACATATAGAAATTTTTTGATATTTGCAACCATAGTAAAACAAAGACTTATATTTTTGATATTTATTTTATATATTTAAATGCCATTTAACAAAGAAAAATCAACCAAAAAAATGAGTTCGCGTGTCACCTCTGACCCGCGTGTCATAGGTTCGCCATCACTGATCTAGAATAATAAAGGGGTAATACGCTAATTAGGCTGGATGTCTTCCAGATGTCATTCCAGATGTCCTTCCTGATAAAGCCAGAGCCCAGGAGGTGCCTCCTGGGGTCCTAGGGGCCTGCGGCCAGCCCCGGCAAAGCCGTCCCGGGTGCTTGTGGCCTGCCAGAGGGAGGGAAGCCAGGGTCCTGGGTGCCTGCAGCCAGCCAGAGAGAGGGAAGCCTGGGTCTCGGGTGTGGGGGCCAAGGCAGAGGTGGTTAGGTGTGATCAGGCAGGCAGGTGAACAGTTAGGGACGATCAGGCAGGCAGGCAAGTGGTTAGGGGTGATGAGGCAGGCAGGCAGTGTGGTTAGGGGAGATCAGGCAGGCAGAGAGGCAGGCGAGTGGTTAGGAGTCAGCAATCCCAGATTGCAAAAGGGTGCAGGCCAGGCTGAGGGACACCGCCCATGCACGAATTTCGTGCACCAGGCCTCTAGTATTAAATATAAATATATAATTAACATACTTACATAAATTATATTTATAGACATAAATATGTATATAAATTTTGTTTATATATTTGTGTAAGTATATAAATACATTATCATGATATAATATACTAGAGGACCGGTGCACAAAAATTTGTGCACTCGGGGGGGAAGGGGATCCCTCAGCCTGGCCTGTGCCCTCTCGCAGTCTGGGACCCCACAGGAGATAACGACCTGCTGGCTTAGGCCTGCTCCCGGTGGCAGAGGGCATGCCCAATCCCTAAGCGCAGCCCCTGGTCGTGCTCAGAGCAGGGCCAATTGGGGGGTTGGGGCACCGCCCCCTGTCACACTCAAGGCAGGGTTGATGGGGAGGTTGCGGTGCCACCCCCTGTCATGCACAGAGCAGGGCCAATCTGGGAGTTGAGGAGCTCCCCCCTGTCACTCAGAGAGTAGGGCTGATAGGGGAGTTGGGGCACCGCCCCCTGTCACACACAGAGCAGGGCGGATCAGGGGATTGGGACGCCACCACTGTCACACTCAGGGCAGGGCCGATGGGGAGGTTATGGCTCTACCCCGTCACACACAGAGCAGGGCCCATGGGAGGGGTGGGGGTTGTGGCGCCGCCCTCTATCACCCACAGAGCAGGGCTGATCAGGGGGTTGGGGCGCCGCCACTCTCACACTCAGGGCAGGGCCGATGGGGAGGTTATGGTTCTACCCCATCACACACAGAGCAGGGCCCGTGGGGGAGGGGGCGGTTGGGGCGCTGCCCTCTATCACCCACAGAACAGGGCCCATCAGGGGGTTGGGGCGCCACACCCTGTCACGAACAGATCAGGGCGGATAGGGAGGTTGTGGCCCCGCCCTCTGTCACACACAGAGCCGCAGGATGATCAGGGGGTTTGGGCGCTGCCCCCTGTCACGCTGATCCCGGTGCCGGGAGGCCTCGCTGCTCCTCTGATCCCGGTGCCGGGAGGCATATTACCCTTTTACTATATAGAATAGAGGCCTGGTGCACGGGTGGGGCTGGCTGGTTTGCCCTGAAGGGTGTCCTGGATCAGGGTGGGGGTCCCCACTGGGGTGCCTGGCCAGTCTGGGTGAGGGGATGATGGCTGTTTTTAGGCTGGCGGGTGACAGAAGCTCCCAACCGCTCCTTTTTTTCTTTTTCTTTTTAATTCTGGGCCAGCTTTAGCTCTGAGGCTCCAGCTCTTAGGCCTCCGCTGCTGAAAGTAGGTAATCGAAACAATGTATAACTCCAGCTCTGACTCCAGCTCTGAGATCCCAGCTCACTGAAAGCTGGTTTCTGGGGGTTTTTTTTTAGCTTCTAGATTTATTAAAATGTTTCAAACTGCAGGCTCAGAGGCCTGCAAGGCAGGTGGGGAATGTTGGAGTCCTCCGTCACTGAAGCAAGCAAGCCTCATGTTAGTTTCGAGCTGCCTGGCTGCCGGGCGCCATCTTGGCTGACAGTTAATTTGCATATCTCCCTGATTAGCCAATGGGAAGGGTAGTGGTCGTACGCCAATTACCATGTTTCTCTTTTATTAGAATATATATATATATATATATATATATATATATATATATATATATATCTTAGCTTAACAGAGCAAATGTAATATTCCTGAGTTTTAAATAGAAAGTTGTACTGGATATTTCACAGAATAATTTCAAGGAGAATTTGATAAGAAAATATTATTTCAACAGAATGAATGGGCTTTCTGAAATTTTAAGTACCTGTAAAATCTATGCTAGTCTAGCCACCATAACACTATCCAAGGTCTTAACATGAACACTCAAATTCTTGCTCATATCTCATTGAGTAGGAAGTCTAAACCTACTTAAAACATTGATCTTCACTGTCTTTTTTTTTTCCACTTTATCATTGACACTACTACAGATATCACCATTTTCCCACCCTTTGCCCACCGCCAGCCTGCACCAGCCCCCTTGCCTCTGGCTATCATCAAACTGTTGTCTGTGTCTACAATTCATGCATATATGTTCTTTGGTCAATTCTTTCACCTTCATTAATCCAGTCCCCTCTTCCCCCTTCCCCTCTGACAGACCTCTGCTGTTACTATTTTGTTCATCAGTTTATTTTATTAATTAGATTCCACATGGAAGTGAGATCGTATGGTATTTTCTGTTCTCTGACAGGCTTATTTCACTTAGCATAATAAACTCCAGGTCCATTCATACTGTTGCAAATGGTGAGAGGTCTTTCCTTTTATATTGCTGCATAGTATTCCATTGTGTAAATGTGCCAAAGCTTTTCTTAATCCACTCATTTACTGATCTTGGCTATTATAAACAATGCTGCTATGATTATAGGGATGCATCTATTCTTTCAAGTTGGTGTTTTGGGATTCTTAGGATACCTTCCCAGAAGTGGAATAGCTGAGCTAAAAGGCAGTTCTGTTTTTAATTTTTTGAGGAAACTACTACATATTGTTTTCTACAGTAGCCACACCAGTCTGCATTTCTGCACTAGATAGGAATTTTCTCTACATCCTCCCTTTTCTCCACATCCTCGCTAGCACTTCTTGTTTGTTGATTTGCTAATGGTAGCCATTCTAGCAGGTGTGAGGTGATACCTCATTGTGGTTTTAATTTGCATCTCTCTGATGATTAGTGACATTGAGCATTTTTTCATATGTCTATTGGCCATCTGTATGTTCTCCTTGGAGAAATATCTATTCAGAATAGGTTCTTTGCTCATTTTTTGAATTGGATTGTTTGTCTTTCTGGAGTTGAGTTGTCTTATTGTTTTTGAGCTCTCACCTCAACTGTGTGTATATTTAGCAGATGGATCTCCTGTTGTTTTCCCCAACAACAAATTAGAGAAAAGGGAATTTTTTAAAAATGGAAATGTAGGTAGGATTCTACTAGAATCACAAGGTCCAAGACTGTTGTCACTATTCTTTTCACTTCACTGCCACCATTACCCACAGGATTTTATTGATCTCTTTGTTTGGTGTTGCTATTCATGGTTATGGGCAGTGAGAAGGCGAAAATAGGATGGTATATATTGCTGGCCTTTCTTTTTTCCTTCCTATAGCACAGAGTTTCTGATACTTGCTTTATGTGTGAATCTTCTTTTCTAAAGTTTTCTATGTAATTAGGATAATTTCCCAGGAAGACTGCAGTGATATATTGGATAAGAGCATGAAGTTTAAAGCCAAACACATTTGCATTCAAAACTTGACGACCCCATTACCAGCCTATGAACTTTGGCAAGTTACCTAACCACTGCAAGCCTCAAGAAGATCATGCTTATCTTGCAGTGTTATTTGACAAATAAATAAGTTAATATATGCAAATCGACATAGTCCATTATCCAACAATAGTGAGCAATGTAGAAATGATAGGTACCTGTAGTTTCAACCAAGAAACTCTCGAAAGTCCAGAAAAAATAACATTAAATCTTTCTGCATACAGAACCCTTGAGTATAATACTGCTTCCCTCCCTCTCTTTACTTTAACGCCCTCGCACAACCACTAAATAATTGTAGAGATTGCCTTAGGCAGTTTGGCTCAGTGGATTGAGCATCAGCCTGCGGACTGAAGGGTCCCTGGTTCGATTATGGTCAAGGGCACATGTCCAAATTGTAGGCTCAGTCCCCAGTGGGGGGTGTGCAGGAGGCAGTCAATCAATGATCCTCTCTCATTGATGTTTCTATCTCTCCCTCTCCCTTCTTCTCTGAAATCAATAAAAATAATTTAAAAAAATAATAATTGTAGAGATCATTTTTGAAGCTCTGTCAATGTAATTTAGAATTTCACCAGTACACTTCAGTATCTTGCACCATAAGGCTTGGTGCAAAGCACACATTATTCATTTCAAAGGGAAAGATTTATTTTTATTATTCCAGAGAAATCAAATAACACTATAGTAGCCCACAAAAGACCTTGGGAAATGAAATTTCAGTTGAGACTCTGGACCAGGGGTGGGCAAACTTTTTGACTCCAGGGCCACAATGGGTTCTTAAACTGGACCGGAGGGCTGGAACAAAAGCATGGATGGAGTGTTTGTGTGAACTAATATAAATTCAAAGTAAACATCATTACATAAAAGGGTATGGTCTTCTTTTTTTTTAGTTTTATTCATTTCAAACGGGCCAGATCCGGCCCATGGGCCGTAGTTTGCCCACGGCTGCTCTGGACCAAGAAGACTGCAGTATTGTCCCAAAATGTGTCTGGCTCTCAAGGAATCATTACTGGTTATTTTCTTCTTGTATTTTTCTCCTCTTCAAACTCTACTTCCATTCTTAAAATTGAAGCATCTCTCAAAATTATGTTATAGCTTTCTTTTCTGTTTTGCTTTTTCCATACTCTCTTTCTGATAATATAATTAACTTCTATAATTTCAATATCATTCTAGCATCTGTGGCTCCCAAATCTGTATCTCCAGTCCTAATCTTGCTCCTAAATTCCACAACTTGATTTCCATGTCTCTGCACTGTAACTCCACTATGTTTTTTCTACTAGCTAAAAAAACCGCCCTGACCAGTTTGGCTCAGTGGACAGAGCGTCGGCCTGCGAACTGAAAGGTCCCAGGTTTGATTCCGGTCAAGGGCATGTACCTTGGTTGCGGGCACATCCCCAGTGGGGGGTGTGCAGGAGGCAGCTGATCGATGTTTCTCTCTCATTGATGTTTCTAACTCTCTATCCCTCTCCCTTCCTCTCTAAAAAATCAATAAAAAATATATTTTAAAAAATTAAAAATAAAACCCACAACATATTCCATCCAGGGTCACTTCTATCCACTCCTTCATGTGCTCCTTAACTATGTTTCCGAACTCTGATCATGACCATAGCATCAACCTAGTTATACTAGTAAAAATAGACTTGAAATTAACTTCAACTCCTCCCTTGGCCATCAAGTCTTGTTCACTCTACCTCCAAAATAACAGGTATCCATCTTGTAGTCTGCTTTGGGCTATCGAGCTGTTCCAATAGAAGTGTAGAATTGCCAACTACAACAACCTTCTAGTCAGAAACTCTTTCTCATTTATTTTTTTCTCTCTCTTATGCTCCATCATTAGTCACTAGGTGCTCTAATACTGTATCTGAAATATTTTCAACCTCCATTACTTCCTTTCCATTCCCACAGTATCATCTCTCATCTAGGCTAGTGAAATATTCTCCTGATACTGCCTCTAAGCCATCCTGTACATTGTCCCCAGAGATATCTTTGGAGCTTCTCATATGGTAGAAAAACACAGGATTTTAGTTCCTGATATTATTAATTTTAAGGTTTCCTAATTTCTGAATCAGTGGACGTCAATTTCAGAGGTAGAGCAAAGAGAACATTATAGACGATTAGAGTACTAATTAGTTCTTGAATTCAAATAGAGTCCTTTGGTCTGTATATGTCAGGTCCACAGGGAGAAAACCAATCTTAGAAGTCAGATTTTTTTTGAAAAGTGTTGTAGGTATACGTGTGTGTTTCCATGTATATGTGTATGTCTTTCTAAATTTTAGTGCTTCTCTTCAAGACTATCAAGAGCAAAGTAGATTTCCTGTGAGTGGAAGGGAAATAAAAATTTGAAAAGTAGGCAAATAATAAAGATATTCACAGGTTATAAGATTAAGGGTACAATATTGTGTTATTTCCTGAGAAAACATGTGGTGCACTCATGCCTTAGTACCCAGCCACAGGAAGTAGAAAGGCATGTGAGAAATCCCAGATAGATTTTTAGGAAAGATAAAATCAGAATGGTCTTATTCACTGCTTTCCATTTGGGATGCTGGAAAGAGATTCTATTGTAGAGTGCTCTCCCTCAACAGAAGGCAGTTCTAGTAGAGAATAATTGGCACAATTAGGCAAAGTTTCCTATAGCCAACAAAATGACAGAGGAAATTCAGAAATTCCCACTTACTTTAGAGAGGGGTTGTAGAAATCCTGAAAATGCCAAAGGCCTGGGATCTGGAAAAGGAGGCTACATAGTGTAGAGAACTCATGAATGGAAGCGTTAGTAAGTAACACTTCAGCAGACACCATCAGTGGCTTACCAGTGACCAGACAAGATAAAGAAGCATCTTGGTAGAGCCCAAAGAGGGCCCAGAGGACGGCATGAAGAAGTGAACTCAAACTAGTCATAGAGCAAGACATATGAGTAAACATAAGCAGCAGGACATTAAGTGCTAAAAGTCACTCCAATGACTACTCATACTGTTCTCTCAACCACAAATGCTCTTTCTGCTTTCTCCATTCATGAAAATATCACTCACTCTTAAAAGCCCAACTTACTTATCACTTCATCCACAAAGCCTTCCCAATACTCCCAGCCCTGGCCCCCCATTGGAAGTAATTGCTCCTCCCCTACCATTCCAAGAACATTTTGTATCTCTCTGATTGAAGGAATTCCACATGTATTTGTTGAACTCACCGAATCTCCCTCTCTGCCTTATCTTGCTTAATAATATTTCACTTATGATTGAAGTTTATAAAAAGGCCTCAAAGTTACCATTGTTAATACCTGTTATCAAAATACAATTTTATAGCTATTGAAAATGTGGGGAATCTCCTATTAATTATTGGAGGAATGTTACTAAATGCATGCTGCTCCAATACATACCCGTTTTTTTTTCCAGCTTTATTGACATACAATTGACAAAACTGTAAAATATTTGAAGTGTACATCCTGATGATTTGATATATGTATAAATTGTGAAAGGATTACTCCATCGAATTAACACCTCTATCACCTCACATATTTACTTTTGAAAAAAATCTGATGTTTTAAAGTGCTACCTAAGTCACTTTGAAGAGATGTTTTTGGAACTGATATCAAATCCCCTTCCGTGGTCGGCAAACTGCGGCTGTCGAGTCACATGTGGTTCTTTGGCCCCTTGAGTGTGGCTCTTCCTAAGCCTTAGGAGTACCCTAATTAAGTTAATAACAGTGTACCTACCTATATAGTTTAAGTTTAAAAAATTTGGCTCTCAAAAGAAATTTCAATCGTTGTACTGTTGATATTTGGCTCTGTTGACTAATGAGTTTGCTGACCACTGTGAGATCAGTGGTCGGCAAACTGAGGCTCTTGAGCCACATGCGGCTCTTTGGCCCCTTGAGTGTGGCTCTTCCACAAAATACCACGTGAGGGTGCGCATGTACAGTGCGATTGAAACTTCGTGGCCCATGCACAGAAGTCGGTATTTTGTGGAAGAGCCACAATCAAGGGGCCAAAGAGCCGCATGTGGCTCGCGAGCAGCAGTTTGCCGACCACTGCCCTAGATAATTCAAGATGATGTTTACAAAGATGAAATAATGTACTCTACCTCGTCACACTACAGGAAAGCTACATTTGAGGGTATGAAAGTTCATTGGGAGACCAGGGGAATGTTCAATAGGTCCACATTCTGCTTTGGCTTAGACTTAATTTCATGAGCCAGGTCAAAGGGTACTGAGTTAATTTAAGTGAGCTAAACCATGAAAAAGCTGCATGATTCCAAAATTTCCACTAGAGAGCTCAGTGGGAGCAGCAGTACTGGCTATCCTGGAAAGGTGCTAGAAAATGTCCACAAACAGTATTTGGAAAGAGAGACTTTGGTGATGGTAACCAGAATCCTGTAGACTTAATCAATGGATATAGAATATTTATTGGCCTTTGTACATGGAGGAAAGCAACCTCAGAAATACCAACTGTCATTCTATGAAGATATATGGGTTATCTCAGAGAAGAAAGACCTTGTGACATTGATAGCAGCCAACGGACAGGACATCCAGAACTCCACACAGAGGAAAGATGCATTAGGGGAGGCACATCAACTAAAGGATAAAACATTGGGCTTAGGGAAATCTTCCTACTTGGAGGCCACCAGATCTTCTTACCACCACCACCACCACCCCCCACCACCCCACAAGGGTGAGTCACCTTATGGGGTTAAAGGATCAGTAGTCTATCTTGTTTTTTATATCCTGTAGAGAAGAGTATAAAATGATATGAGCGTCCTGTCACCGAATTTCCCTTAAATTTTACATCTATGAAATATCACCCTCTTTATTCTCTTGGTTTAGACCTAATAATTTTCCCAGTCAGCGTGAATAGAAGTTGCTTTAGACCACTATTTTGGGAATTCAAGATCAAGTCAATCTAGCTACTGACACCACTATAACTTTGTGCACTGATTCTGTTGCCCGATTCACAAATCCCTACTCTCCCTCCAATTCCCATTTTTATTTTTTGCCAATTACCTTAGGATTAATGCCCTTCCTTGCTTGGACCCAACCTTAAATCTTGTTCCTTGTCACCCCTTTCCTAGATATTTCCAACAATTGCTTTATCCTCCTTTTTATTGACTGCTGTTCGTGACTCTGGAATTGTGGTCATAACTGTCTGCCACCATCTACAGTTCGCCTAAGTATCTCAGATCTGCCCTCTTCCTTTCTCTGGTGCTCTCTTACCTAAAAAATCCCTAGTAATTCTTAAATAATACTAGTAATTCAGAAGAGCTTATTAGGTAGAAAGAATATTGATTATTTACTCTGTAGATCCACAAACTTTTTTAGCAACATGGACTGATCATCTACATCAGAGGTGGGAAATGTCCAACCTGTGGGCCATATTAGGCCTGAGAAATCATTTAGTCTGGCCCTGCCAAGGCATTAGGGGTGAGTTAATTAAATATTTGACCAAATAAAGCAGGCTAGTTTTCAGCTGATAATTTTGTATGGCCTGTGAATGATAATATAAATATCCAAATGGCCCTTGGAAGAAAAAAGGTTCCCCACCCCTGATCTAAATCTTGAAATTGGGTAGGGTAGTGCTAAAGAAAATATTATTCATGATACTTATTAAAAATGATAAGGCAGACTTTATTCAAAGGGAGTAATTAGAAGGTGGTTGTATAATAGGGAGGAGAATATCACTTAAGTCAAGTAGGGATTTATAGCCAAGCAGCAGTGTGCAAGTTAGTGGATGGAAAAATTGAAGTGGAAACTTTCGGGGTAGGGGGATTCTTGCTAAACTGACTTGACAGAATTTTTGCTAAAGGCAGGTCAGGATTATAAGATGGATGGAAAATTAGATCAGATATCAAGGTGGAGGAGTTGTCACTAAACAGACTCAATGGGATTCTTGTTAAAACTGGAATAAAATAGGCCAAGGACAGAGTTTCAAGGGTGAGGCCTTGTCAAAAAGACAACTTGGAGGAACCCAACTAAACTGTGATCAAAGGAGTTTTTGTCAGTAGCCAAGTCAGGGAAATGCCCTAGCTGGTTTGGCTCAGTGGATAGAGTGTAGGCCTATGGACCATAGGGTCCCAGGTTCAATTCTGGTCAAGAACACGTGCCCGGGATTGCAGGCTCAGTCCCCAGTAGGGAGCGTGCAGGAGGCAGCCAATTAATGATTCTCTCTCATTATTGATGTTTCTATCTCTTTCTTCCTCTCCCTTCCTCTCTGAAATCAATAAAAATATATTTAAAAAAAAAGAAATTCCAAACTACAACTTGCACCAGACTCTGGATCCAGAGTATGTGACCCAGGAAGAGAGTTACTACACAAGCTTCTGCCTTTCTTTCTTAAAGCCAACCATCTCTGGAACCATTCAGGGAAGAGTTAGGCAAAGATTAGCAAAATAGATCTATTTATTAGCACAGTTATGAAATATTCAACAAGTCTAGTTCTAAAGTAAATCCATAAAACTTTTTCATTTTTGTGCAGTTATAGTTAGCATTAAAGTTTTCTACCAAATATAATGGGCTCTGTATATTTACAGAGTCAAAATCATTCTTCTGCAAACATGAACTTAATTACTCATACTTGCTCCTTCACATATTTTCTTAAGTGAGCCTTGGGCTAGAGAAGGAACTCAAATTTTTCTCAGAAAAGCAATCAGGAAATACAGAGCTGCTAAATTTGTGCTACCAAAAAAAAGGGAGCGGGGAGGAGATATCAATTCTCTGAAGTAACATTTTAAAGCTTATAAAATGCAAAACAGTTGCTCATCTCCTTCCCTACTCCCACATCCCTACCACTACTTGAATTTCAATAGAGTGATTACAAATGTAGATTTTGCCAGTTGCTAACTCCCTTAGAGACTAATCCCCATCTGTAAAACTTGTTAAATGAATCTGTGAATTTAACTGATTTCAAACAACCATTCTGGGGAAATAATAAGCTGTATACACATTTCTAGAATGTAAGTATTCATTCAGTAAACATTTCTTGAGGGTTTATAATGTGCCAGACACTGCTAAGGCACTATGGGTACAAAGACAAAAGGCACATTGCCCCCAAGGAACTAACTCGCTGTTGAGTTGGGGGGCAGCCAAATAAACAGTTAAAATGCAATATATTTAGCTCTAAAATTAAATCATTCACCCTGAGCGGTTTGGCTTAGTGGATAGAGCGTCGGCCTGTGGACTGAAGAGTCCCAGGTTCAATTCCGGTCAAGGGCATGTACCTTGGCTGTGGGCATATCCCCAGTAGGAGTGTGCAGGAAGCAGCTGATTGATGTTTCTCTCTCATCAATGTTTCTAACTCTCTATCCCTCTCCTTCTCCCTTCCTCTCTGTAAAAAATCAATAAAACATATTTTTTAAAAAATTAAATCATTAACCATGAAGGAGCCTTCCTCCCCCCCACACACACACACTTCAGTCTTATATATGGAAGACAAGACTGCATAGATTCTTAAGAATCTTTAAAGCAAATATATCTGGGTCCAGATCTCATCTCTATCACTAGTCTAACATTGTGTCTTTAGGCAAATTATTCATCACTCTAAGCCTCAGTTTCCTTATCTGTGAAATAGCTATAATAACATTCCAATTCACTAATGCATATTCTTAACACTAGAGGACACACAGCAAGTGCTCAGTTAGTATTAGCTATGGTCACCATATTTTTTTAAATATATTTTATTGATTTTTTACAAAGAGGAAGGGAGAGGGATAGAGAGTTAGAAACATCAATGAGAGAGAAACATCGATCAGCTGCCTCCTGCACACTCCCCACTGGAGATGTGCCCACAACCAAGGTACATGCCCTTGACCAGAATCGAACCTGGGACGCTTGAGTCCACAGACTGATGCTCTAACCACTGAGCAAAACCGGTTAGGGCTATGGTCACCATATTATTAACTGGGAAAATCTTTCCAGAGAAGGTGACACAAACTGAGTGGAGCAAAATGTATCAACCTCACTGTCCATAATATAGGCCATAAAATATCTTGTTGCAGACAGCTTTCCTACCCACTAATTTTCATAACAACCTCTCCTCTAAGTTGCAAGAACCAAAATTTTTCCAGACATTGCCAAACAAGTCCTTAGGGACAAAAATCACTGCTAGTCGATAACCATGGTTGATCATAGAAAGTGTCATCAGAATATTCTTTAAGAAAAACAACACTGGCACTATTTAGGGAAATGGATTTTAAGAGAGAATAATTAGAAGAAAGATCAATTAGAAAACATTCTTGATTCTTCTTTCCTTCTCACCTCCCATTACAGCAACTCCTGTTAGCTCCAACTCTCAAAGATAATCTGAATTCTAATGCCTTCTCATCATTCCAATTACTATTATGTAGTCATCACTCATATAGATTCCTACATTAACTTCCTGTATCATCTCCTCATGTCTGTACGTGCTCCTTTATAGTCTATCTTCTACTCGGAAGCCCAAATGTAAATCCAATCACATCCCTTACTTGATTCCTACTTCCATTAAACGCAACCAGAATTCAAAGCTCAGTAGCATCTTCCAAAAGGGCCTACATGATCTTATCCCTGCCTTCCTCTAGCTCAGGGGTCCTCAAACTACGGCCCGCGGGCCACATGCAAATACAAATATTGTATTTGTTCCCGTTTTGTTTTTTTACTTCAAAATAAGATATGTGCAGTGTGCATAGGAATTTGTTCATAGTTTTTTTTTTAAACTATAGTCTGGCCCTCCAACAGTCTGAGGGACAGTGAACTGGCCCCCTGTTTAAAAAGTTTGAGGACCCCTGCTCTAGCTTCACCTCTTATTACTTTTCTCATGGTGCCTCTTTTGCTATTTGTGAGGTTATTAAGCTCATTCTTTTTTCAGGATTAAAGTTGTTTCCTCTAAAATGTTCTTTCTCCATTCACTTGGCTGGCTCCATGTCATCATTCAGATCTCCATTCAAATGGCATTTCCTCATAAAGGTCCTTCTGGATATTCTGTCTAAAATGCATATACATGCTCAGTGAACCATGATTCCCTAATTTTGCTTTACTTTCTTAACAATATTTGTCATTGTTTCAAAATATATTATTTACTAGAGGCCCGGTGCACGACATTCATGCACTGAGGGGGAAGGGGTCCTTCAGCCTGGCCTGCACCTTCTCACAGTCTGAAACCCCTTGGGAGATATGTCTGACTACTGGCTTAGGTCTGCTCCCCGAGGGGTCCTTAGCACTGCCGTGGAGGTGGGAGAGGCTCCTACCACTGCTCTCGCCAGCTGTGAGCTCGGCTTCTGGCTGAGCAGCGCTCCCCCTGTGGGAGCACACTGATCACTAGGGAGCAGCTCCTGTATTGAGCTTATGCCCTCTGGAGGTCTGTGCGCATCATAGTGGCTGGTCGTTCCGCTGTTTGGTCAATTTGCATATGAGAGTTTTATTATATAGGATTGTTTATTGTCCTTCAGTAGAAAGCAAGGCTCATGAAAATGGAGATTGGGCCGAAGCCGGTTTGGCTCAGTGGATAGAGCGTCGGCCTGCGGACTGAGAGGTCCCGGGTTCGATTCCGGTCAAGGGCATGTACCTGGGTTGCGGGCACAGGATGTGCAAGAGGCAGCTGATCGATGTTTCTCTCTCATCGATGTTTCTAACTCTCTCTATCTCTCTCCCTTCCTCTCTGTGAAAAATCAATAAAATATATTTAAAAAAAAAAAAAAAAAAAAAAAAAAAAAAAAAAAGAAAATGGAGATTGGTCTGTTTTGGTCATTAGTATATCACAAGCACTTAGAACAATGCCTAGCACATAGTAGGCACTCAATAAACATTTAATGACTAAATATGTTCATAATCTAGGGATGAATTGATGCTGGAGAAAATTAAAGCAGTAGCAGTGGGTAAAGAAAAAGTAAATTGTATATTATTAAGCTAAGCTAAGCTATTTATTTTGGGTATCCTTAGACTTAAATTTCTCAAATTACCCTTTAAGTCATTCCTCTGTTGCACTTAAGTATTCTGCAAGTAAGGGAGGCCCAAATAGAAAACCTGAAAGGCAAGGACATCCACATTATAAGCCTTACCTTTCAACCAACCACAAATCCTCTCCAGCTCCCCCTCTTTCCATCTCCGCAAAAAGAACTATATTAATTTAATAGAAGAAATGGGACTTGGTGACCGTTAGAACCCCATAGCAAGGACAATTGGCCAGGCACAGCAACTCACCAGGGCAGAAAGCCCTGGATGCCCAGCAAGGAGCAAAACTGGGCAAACAAGAACCTGATCCCTAGGGTAACCTATCCTCCCCTAGCATATCACTAGTGAGGCAGTTTAGACCCATGACCTTTTCTTCCCTAAAGATAACATCTAGGTCTCAGTTGTATTTCAGCTCAAGGACCAGAAAATTAACAAAACCAGACAAGTGACGCCACGGCTGCCTTAGGACCAAACTGCATTGAATAATAACCCCCTGCCCTAGCACGACTAATCACTGGTCTTGGAGACCATGACCCTGAAAAAGCACATCTGGAAAGCTGATGAATATTCTATGGAGACTCTCCCCTAAGATTTCCACCCAAAAGAAAGAGATAAATATGCTCAGGACAAAGGACCCAGTGAGAGCTCTCCCTCCAATGAGCACACCCATGCCATTTCTTCACAGGTATGTATCCCCTAACCCAGGGGTGGGCAAACTTTTTGACTCCAGGGCCACAATGGGTTCTTAAACTGGACCGGAGGGCCGGAACAAAAGCATGGATGGAGTGTTTGTGTGAACTAATATAAATTCAAAGTAAACATCATTACATAAAAGGGTACGGTCTTTTTTTTTAGTTTTATTCATTTCAAACGGGCCGGATCCGGCCCACAGGCCGTAGTTTGCCCACTGCTGCCCTAACCTCTAAGGGGCCTCACGAGACTTGCAACCAGGGGAGCAGTGGGCAGTGGCAGCTTGTCCTGGGCTAACCCCCTGAACCTGTCTCCAAAACCCCCTTTTCTCTGTATAGTCCTTCCCTTTGGATATCCCCATCTTCCATCCTTTTCCTTAAATAAATTCAATTTTCTTTAATTAAGATCTAAGATGTCTATTTAGCCTGCCCACATACCACCTACTTTAACCATTCAGTAACTAATTAGATAGGAGATGTACTTAAGAGAGAAGAATCAGGAATAACTCCCAGATTTTTGTCTTTACAAATGGGTGAATTCTGAAGGTAATAAGAAAAGGAACATAATAAATAGAAAAAGATTTGGATGGAAGTTTAAAAACACTGAGTTCACTATACTTAGTACAGCCATGTATAGACAATCTAATAAGCAATTGGATGTAAATTCTAGAGATTGGTGACATTTTCATACTGAAAGTAAATATATGGGTGTCATCCATTTACTGTGACAGGTGAAGCCATCCATGGTGGTTGGTGAGATTATCCAAAGAGTAAAATAAGAAAACTTAAGTCTACAGAGATGGAATATTTAAGGTTTATATAAAACTGGGGGATCCAACAGAGGAGATTAAAAAAATGAAATACTTATAGAGGTAGGAAAGTTGGACTTCAAAGAAGTCAAGGGAGAAGCATTTCAAGGGGGCAGTAGAGTTAACAATGTCACATGTGATAGAGCTAATAGCTATTGCATATAATAATTTTAAAAAGGCACTAGAAATATTGGTTAGAGCAGTGTCAGTGGAATTCAGGAGATATAATCCAAACTTAATTGAAAAAATACTGAGAGATGAGAAAATGGATATGTTAAGTATAGACTACACTTCTTAGACATTTGCATTCCAAGGGAAGGAGTAATATGATTGAGAGGTTTGGTTTTTAATGAGCACAGCTTGAACATTTGTATATGCTAAAAGAAAACAAAATAAAAAAGAGAAGCTGCATTTACTGAATGTCAAAATATATCAAAAGAGGAGAGTTTCCTGAAAGGGTGGTAAGGACTGGAATACAGAACAGAAGTGGATGGATTAGCTATGAGAAATTGCTTTGTGTAGAAAAAAAAAACACAACAAAGTGAAGTATTGAGGCTGGTCATGGGTATAGATTGTGCAGATCAGTGGTGAAAAGGATAGAAAGTGGAGAGAGATTCCATGCCCTGGCTAGGACGATTAGAAGAAATAAGAAGTAATTATAGCTGGCATTTATTGAACCCCTATACTTTGTGACATACATTTTTCTCTCTGAAGTAGAAGACATGGTTACCAACTAGAAAGGAGAAAGGAAGGAGTTAGGTCCTAGAGAAAGGGGTTAGGGACAATAGCAAAAAAGTGAAACAGCTTTGGTGGAAATAGGAACAAATTTTTTCCATGTTTCAGAGATATACTAGAGGGATCTTTTTCTAAAGTCTTTGCCTATTTGCTCTTTTAAAAAATCTGGAGACATAATAAAAAAATAAGCAGTTGCTCTTCTACTAATTTTAGACCTGGGGTAAGTCAAATCAATCTTCAGTCTTGCTAGAATTTTGTTGAGGATTTTAGCATCTATGTTCATCAAGGATATTGGCCTGTAATTCTCTTTCTTTGTGGTGTCTTTATCTGGTTTTGGGATTGGGGTAATGCTGGCTTCATAGGAAGAGCTTGGAAGTGTGCCTTCCTCTTGAATTTTTTGGAATAGTCTGAGAAGTATTGGTTTTAGTTCTTCTTTGAATGTTCAGTAAAACTCCCCTGTGAAGCCATCTGGTCCAGGGCTTTTGTTTGCTGGAAGCTTTTTGATTACTGTTTTAATTTCATCAGTAGCTATCAGCCTATTCAGGTTTTTTGATTCTTCCTGATTGAGTTCTGGAAGCTTGATTTTTTCTAGGAATGTGTCCATTTCGTCAAGGTTGTCCAGTTTTTTGAAGTAGAGTTGTTCACAGTAATTTTTTTACAATCCTTTGTATATCAGTAGGGTCAGTTGTTACTTCACCTCTTTCATTTCTGATTTTGTTTATTTGGGTCCTCTCTTTGTTCCTTGGTGAGCCTAATTATATACCATGACCAAATGGGATTTATTCCAGGGATGCAAATCAATAAACGTGATACATCACATAAACAAGTTGAGAAATAAAAATCACATAATCATATCGATTGATGCAGAAAAGGCATTTGACAAGGTCCAGCACCCTTTTCTGATAAAAACGCTCAGCAAAGTGGGAATAGAAGGATAATACCTCAACATAATAAAAGCCTTATATGAAAAACCTACAGCCAACATCATACTCAATGGGCAAAAACTAAAACCATTTCCCTTAAGAACAGGAACAAGACAGGGATGCCCGCTTTCACCACTCCTGTTTAACATAGTATTAGGAGTACTAGCCATAGCGATCAGACAAGAAGAAGAAAGAAAAGGCATCCAAATTGGAAAAGAAGAAGTAAAATTGTCATTATTCGCAGATGACATGATACTGTACATAGAAAACCCTAAAGACTCCATCAAAAAATTATTAGACTTAATAAACAAATTTGGCAATGTAGGAGGATACAAAATTAATGCCAAGAAATCTATGGCATTTCTATACACCAATAGTGAACTTACAGAAAGAGAGATTACAAAAACAATCCCATTTACCATCACACCAAAAAAAATAAGATACCTAGGAATAAATTTAAGTAAGGAGGTAAAAGACCTATACTCAGAAAACTGCAAGACATTGAAAAAAGAGATAGAGGAAGACATAAACAGATGGAAGAACATACTGTGTTCATGGACTGGTAGAACCAACATCATTAAAAGGCCCATGCTACCCAAAGCAATTTATAAATTCAATGTATCCCCATTAAAATACCAATGGCATATTTCACAGATCTAGAAAGAACTCTCCAAAAATTCATCTGGAATAAAAACAAAAACGAATAGCTGCAGCGATCCTGAGAAATAAGTACAAAATAGGAGGGATCTCAATATCAGATATCAAGATGTATTACAAAGCCACTGTTCTCAAAACTGCCTGGTACTGGCACAAGAACAGACATAAAAACAAATGGAATAGAATAGAGAACCCAGAAATCGACCCAAAACACTATGCTCAATTAATATTTGACAAAGGAGGCAAGACAATCTCTTCAATAAACGGTGCTGGGAAATTTGGTCAGACACATGCAAAAAAATAAAACTAAACCACCAACTCACACCATACACAAAAATAAACTCAAAATGGGTAAAGGACTTAAATGTAAGATGGGAAGCCATAAAAATATTAGAGGAATCCACAGACAGCAAGACCTCAGATATATGCCAAAGCAGTATCTTCACCGACATAGCTCCTAGGGCAATGGAAACTAAAGGGAAAACAAACAAATGGGATTACATCAAAATAAAAAGCTTCTGAACAGCAAAAGAAACCATCAACAATACAACAAGAAAACCCACTGCATGGGAGAACATATTTGCCAACGATATCTCTGATAATCTCCAACATTTACAGGGAACTCATGCAACTTAACAAAAGAAAGACAAACAACACAGTAAAAAAATGGGCAACGGATATAAATAGATACTTTTCAAAAGAAGACATAAGGAAGGCCAAGAGACATATGAAAACATGCTCAAAGTCACTAATCATCTGAGAGATGCAAATCAACAAATGACAAATGCTGGCAAGGATGTGGAGGAAAAGGAACACTCATGCACTGCTGGTCGGAATGTGGAGAACAGTATGGAGTTTCCTCGAAAACTAAAAATGGAACTCCTATTTGACCCAGTGATCCCACTTCTAGGAATATATCCCAAGAAACTAGAAACATCAATCAGAAAGGATATATGCACCCCTATGTTCATAGCAGCACAATTTATAATAGCTAAGATTTGGAATCAGCCTAAGTGCCCATCAGCAGATGAGTGGATTAAAAAACTTTGGCACATCTATGTAATGGAATACTATGCTGCAGTAAAAAGGAACTCCTACCATTTGCAACAGCATGAATGGAGCTGGAGAGCATTATGCTAATGAAATAAGTCAGTCAGAGAAAGATAGATATCACATGATGTCACTCATTTGAGGACTATAATGAACAACATAAACCTATGAACAAAAACAGATCTAGAGAAAGAGAGGCATCGATCAGATGCTCAAACCTCAGAGGGAAGGTAGGGGAGGGTGGGGATAAGGGGAAGAAATCAACCAAAGGACTTGTATGCATGCATATAAGCATAAGCGATGGATGCAGACAACAGGGGTGAGGGCAAGACAGGGGGGATCAGGGGACAATGGGGGGATAAAGACACATTCGTAATACCTTAATCAATAAAAAAATTTAAAAAAAATTTTAATCTTCAGTCTTAGATTCCCTCTTCTACAAAATGAAGTGTTTAGACTCATTGACCTAACTATAAGGTCCTTTACAGTTCTGGCATTCTATGACTTTGGTTACATCATCTCTAAACCAGAGTCCATTATAAGACAGAGGGCTCAATCTTGTTTTGTTTCATCTGTGAGACACACTGGAAACACTGCAACAACCAACCATGGAGGAGAAGAAGCAGGAAACAATACAGGGCTGGTGTCTGTGAGGACATAGAGGTAGTTAAAGTTATTGCACAAAGGGGCAAAGTCGTCTTGCATTTAACCTGTATTAGTGATGCCTACAATTATGTGATATCGTGGTTGTGGTAAGGCAGCAATGATTTCAAAGAAGTGGTGATGTTGGAATCAGATGGATGTCCACACCATGGTTCTCAGTTTAGAACATGGTACTAACCTTAAACTGGGAACAGAGAATGCTAGATGTAGTACCTAGAAAGGGTCCTATGACTAAATCCAACAAGAAGAATTATAGATCAAATTAAAAAAACACAGTATCCAAAACATACAGATTTCACAAACTTGCTCAGTGAGCAGGTGGGACCTCAAGTTTGCTTAGACAAGGTATATCAAATTTCAAGCTGCAAGACCAATTTCATTCCCCACTTGTTCAGGAGATTAAACTCCAAAGGTACAGCCTGTCTTAGCAAAGACTGGCTCATCAATATATTTAAGAATTTTCACGGTTTCCAGTATATCTTTCCAGTTTTATTTGTTCCTTCTCCCTAAAGTGAACCCCAAGTTATATTCAGGTGGATATTTGAGTGTTTCCTTCACTGTCTGCAAATGGCTCATGTAATTATTTATATTTGGAATGTTCACTGCCATCTTTTCCCATCAATCTGAAATCTACTCATCTTTCGAAGCCCAATGCAATGCCCTCTACTTATTTTATTACTCGCCATCTGAAATTCCATATACCCACACTCTTATAGTAATTATTGCCTATACCAAATGGATATTTAGAAGATTTCACTTTTAAATTATTTTACTGTTTCTAGCTCATTCACTTTTGCTTCTTAGCACCTAATTTTCTGCTCTGAATAGACAGTTTGATAAATTAATGTAAATATTTACACAGAAAAAAACAACAGATACAGGGGGAAAAAAGATCATTCTCAATGACACATAAATTTTGTGCATTCTCTTTTTCCTCAAACTTTTAAAGTTTTGTGGAGGTTTGTTTTTTGTTTTGTGTTTTTTGTCAAATTGGAAGGCCCTCAAATAAATAGTACAGGAAGAGCAGTGGATAGTAGGATGTGGCTGGAAGATGAGAGTACAAGAAACATTTACCTGTGCATATATGTTTTAATACTTAGCTAGAAACTATGCCCTAGAAAGTGTCAAGAATGCCTTATAATGTAAATAAAAGGGGAAAAGGGGGATGTGAGAGGATAAATCATGAGAGTTAAATAATGAACTAATTTCGCACCAACTAAAATTGCCAAATCCCCATGCTCAAGGAGGATGCTTTTTCGGTGGAATCAAAGGAAGAATACATATTTGAAGAATGTCCTGAGCAGAATCAATATCTTTAGAGTTCTTATCACCACCACTAATCCACTGTGAACTTTGGATATTGATGTGTAGCTGACATTTTAACTTTGGCATAAAGCTGTAAAGAAATGAGCCTGTATCTAAAAGGGTAATATGAAAAATGAATGGTGGTGTGGCTTATAAATCTAAAATATGACAAATGCTACCACATTCGAGAAAATAACCCTTCTATTTGTGTATTTCATCTTCTAAAATGCTTTCCAAAATAGTAAAAGAAGGACCACAAATGGGATTTGGAACCAATCTCTAAGGAGATTGCAATCAATAGCTCTGAGAAATAACTGCTGCATTTAAAAACTTAACTCTGATAGGGCTTTATTTCAAGATGATTGTAATTCTATTTAGCTATAATGTTAAATGGAGTGTGAGCAACTTTCAAATTCTGAAACTGCCTCCATCATCAAAGAAAGTTAAAACTGGAAGTCAGTCACCATCATGTGCTGAGCGGTCAGTTCTTATATCTCCAGGGCAACCTATGGAATATTACTAGTGCTAAGTCATATGAAGTATCAGAATACTTTCAGCCTCATAATGCCAGAATCATATTTTGGTGAATGCTGCCATAAAGTAAAACCATGGACTTTTTCAATTGACTCTTGATGAAGAAAAAAATAAATAAAATTCATATAAGACACATCCTATATAATAAAAGGCTAATATGCAAAGCGACCAAACACTGGAACAACTGGTTGCTATGATGCGCACTGACCACCAGGGGTGGATGCTCAATGCAGGAGCTGCCCCCTGGTGGTCAGTGCACTCCTACAGGAGGAGTGTCGTTCAGCCACAAGCCTGGCTCATGACTGGCGAGTGCAGCAGCAGTGGCAGGAGCCTCTCCCCTCTCCACAGCAGCACTAAGACTGTCCAACTGGGCCTAAGCCAATAGTCAGGCATCCCCTGAGGGCTTCTGAACTGCAAGAGGGCTCAGGCCAGGCTGAGGGACACCCCCCCCCCAAGTGCACAAATTTTGTGCACCAGGCCTCTAGTCTAGTACATTGGGCAATCAGAACAAACTCCAGTTTGTTTAGAGTTTACAGCAGGGTTTAGCATTTCTAGAGTAGAATTATATAAATAGTTGGAGTAAATTTAAGGAAACAATTTTAAAACTAAATGGTATCAATGGAAGCTATAGAAACATGTAAGGAAAGAAATAATTCTGAAAAATTATTGCACTGGTGGATTTCTTTTCATGATTTTTGAAAAATTACATTACTGTTCATACTTTTATATGGTTCTTTGTAAATGAAATTTTTATAGGGTGATTATGGATGACAACAAGTCCAAGTGTCAACAGAAATGGTCAGATGACTATTTGGCAAAAGACCCCATTAGTGTGGGAAATTTACCTGCTTAGGATCTGACCTTTGTCAAACTGGGATTATCAGATTCACATGAAAATTACATTTTTTTTTATCTTTAAATTCTTTATTAGTTAAGGAATTACAAATGTGCCCTCATTCCCCCCCATTAGCCCACATCCCCTCCCCCCACCCCCGACGGATGAGAGTATGAAAATTACATTTTTAAAGCAAACTTTCAATAAATTTACAGTAGGCAATTCTATATATAATTACATATTGTCTCTGTGATTAATCACTATGCTTTAATTATGTTCAATTTGTAACAATGAAAATACATCCTGCATATCAGATATTTACATTACGATTCATAACAGTAGCAAAATTACAGTTATGAAGTAGCAATGAAAATAATTTCATGGTTGGGGGTCACCACAACATGAGGAACTGTATTAAAGGGTCGCGACATTAGGAAGGTTGAGAAACACTGAATTAGAGGGTTGCTTGGTTAGCATGGAATCACAACCAATGAAAGCACATATCATTTTTGAGTTATTTTATAAAGATCACAATGCAGCCAACAATATTATCCCTGCTCCAGTACAAAATGGAGCTCTCTAGTGGCCAGAAAATTTAGGTCCTGAAAATCAGTTCCAGATAATGATAACTTAATGGCTCTGTAGGCTCCCGTCTGTGTTCTAATCTAGACCAATGTTACTCCAACCCTTGACCAGCTCTCTTAGGCAGATAACACATCCAGAGGTGCCTACATGCCACTTCTCATGAAAAAACAGACTCAGTGATAACGAATTAGAAAGAAATAAAATAACATTAAAACCATGATCAAAGAAAAAAATGTAAACACATGTAAAACTAATGGTAATTACATGTTTTTTTTAATTTAACAATAATAATAATAGCAATTGAACCCCATTACCAAAATGAGAAATCACAAATGATACAGTATCCTTCCTAAAAATGTGAAGGAGCCCTAGCTGGTTTGGCTCAGTGGATTGAGCGTCGGCCTGCGAACCGTAAGGTCCCAGGTTCGATTCCGGTCAAGGACATGTACCTTGGTTGCGGGCACATCCCCAGTAGGGAGTGTGCAAGAGGCAGCTGATTGATGTTTCCCATCAATGTTTCTAAATCTCTATCCCTCTCGCTTCCTCTCTGTAAAAAAATCAATAAAATATATTTAGTTTGCAGTCTGACGCTCTATCCACTGAGCCAAACCGGTTAGGGCAATAAAATATATTTAAAAATAAAAATATAAAAATGTGAAGGAGTCCACTAAAGACTTTGCACAATTGCCAAGCATTTTATAACAGCCATGTATCATTATTATTACGTACCTCTAAAAAATTCTTCTTAGAATAATACTGAATTAAATACTCAGTAAATCTAATACTATGCTAATTTTTCTAATTATTATAAAGGTAACCAACTTTTATTATTAATATATTAAAAAGAATCCTTTAGCCTGCTTGGTGTGGATCAGTGGATGAGTGTTGACCTATGAACCAGGAGGTCACACTTCGATTCCTTGTCAGGGCACATGCCCAGGTTGCAGGCTCGATCTACAGTGTGGGGCGTGCAGGAGGCAGCCAATCAATGATTTTCTTTCATCATTGATGATTCTCTCTCTCCCTCTACCTTCCTCTCTGAAATCAATAAAAAAAACATAGTAAAAAAAAACAAAACCCTAAAAATAAAAAAAATTAAAAAGCATACTTTAGATATACATAAAAATAAAAGCATATGAAATTACATGATTTTCCTCTATAAGAACTGGAAAAAAGATTTCATTATGTATCAGCTATTGGCCCATCAGGAACCCCAGGAAACTAAATGGAAGGTTGTCAACTAACTTTTCTTTAAATAAAATATAGTGAGGTGACATTGGTTAATAATATATAGGTTTCAAATGTGCAATTCTATAATACATGACCTGTATATTGAACTGTGTATTTACAACCCAAAGTCAAGTCTTTTTCCATCACCATATATTTGACCCTCTTTAGCATAACTTTTGTAGGATAATTCTTGCCCTTTGGATACAAATCTTTCTCCAAACACTATATAATAAAGCTGATTAATTTTCTGTTGCCTAAATTATAGCCACATTTAAGTTACAGATTCTTGGAATTGTTCCCAGATTATCCTGACAGAAGTTTGGAGGTTTACCTACTTCTTCAACCATATATGTATAATATTGAGATTTACCATCTTCCAGGTGGCTATGCACATTAATTAGGTGTCAGTTCTACTGGCTTAGCTATCAAAGGTCATCATTATTTCCAAATCATTGACAAAGAATTAATACCTTGTTATTGCCATCATGTACAATAATAAAATATATTTCATAAATGTATGTTAATATTTATAAGTTGTTTTACATTTTCTACCTGCAGACAGATTAGCAAATATTTTCATGGGTTCATAGTTCTAGTCAAAGCAACAGTTCTTAAGTAGCTAACACCAACATAAATATAAACAAAGCTCTATCTAATGAATATGCTCATTGTTGGGCTATGTTCCAGTAAGTAGGCTGCTAAAAATATATATCAACATTATACATACAATTATTTCAAAGGAAAAGATCTCAACTTCTATAATAAAATATAAAAGGAATATAACATGCTGCGAAAAATATACCTGATTTTTTTTTTAATTATAGGTTTTGTTGGTTTTTTATTGATTTCAGAGAGAGGAGAAAAGAGGAAGAGATAGATAGAAACATCAATGATGAGAGAGAATTATTGGTCAGCTGCCTCCTGCATGCTCCTAACTGGAGATCAAGGCCTGAACATGAATTGAACCATTATGTTCTGGTTCATAGGTCTACACTCAACCACCTAGCCACATCTATCAGGCTATACCTGATTTTTTTTGTAAGCATGTCTATTCCATAAATTGAGGTTTACCTGTGGAATCATGTATTTCAAACTACTATAGTAAAGAATAAAAGGAAAATAACATGCTGTAAAAAAATATACCTGATTAAAAAAATATATTATTATGCGGTCTTAGAATTCCTTGACTTGTGCTAGGGGATATCATGCCACAGGACAAACTAACAACACTTTTATAAAAAAATTATTTAGGCTTCCAAACTTCTATCATGATAATATGTTAATTAAAATGTTTAAATATATTAAGCATAAATATATTAAGAAATAAAATTCAAAATGTGTTCAACTTTTTCAAGATAAAGTAGTAAGACCACACCAAGTAGGATTTATTCCAGGGATACAAGGCTGGTACAATATTTGCAAATCAATAAACATTGATATATCATATAAACAAATTGAAAAACAAAAACCACATGACCATATCAATAGATGAAGAAAAAGCATTTGAAAAATTCAACACCCATTTTTGATAAAAACTCTCAGCGAAGTGGGAATAGAGGAATCATACCTCTACATGATAAAGGCCATGTATGACAAACCTAGAGCCAACATCATTCTCAAAAGGGCAAAAACTAAAAGCATTCCCCCTAAGAACAGGAACAAGACAGGATGTCTGCTTTCACCACTCTTATTCAATATAGTACTAGAAGTCTTAGCCACAGTGATCAGACAAGAAGAAAAATTAAAAGGCATCCAAATTGGAAAGGAGGGATTAAAATTGTCATTATTTGTAGATGACATGGTAATGTACATAGAAAACCCTAAAGACTCCACCAAAAAACTACTAGATTTAATAAATGAATTTGGGAATGTATCAGGATAGAAAATTAACACCCAGAAATCGAAGGCATTTTTATACATCAATTAGAGGCCCAGTGCACAAAATTCGTGCAGGAGTAGGGTCCCTAGCAGCTGCCAGCTGCCAGCCGGGACCTCCCTTCCCCAGCTGCCGGCTGCTGGCCCAGGCCTTCCTTTGTTCCGTGCCGCCTGTGGTGGTCAGCACAAGTCATAGTGAGTGATCGAACTTCTAGTGGGTTGAACTCCCAAGGGGTCACTTTGCATATGATCTCTCAGAAAGAGAAACAAAAACAATCTAATTTATCAGTGCAACAAAAAATTAGAATACTTAGGAATAAACTTAACCAAGGAGGTAAAAGACCTGTACTCAGAAAAATATAGGACATTGAAAAAAAAGACATAGAGGAAGATATAAACAAGTGAAAGAATATACTGTGTTTATGGATTGGTAGAATCAATATCATTAAAATGTCCATACTACCCAAAGTAATCTATAGATTCATTTCAACAGCATATTAAAATATCAACAGCATGTTTCACAGACCTAGAACAAATACTCTGAAAATCTATATGGAGCCAAAAAAGACCCTGAGTAGCAGCAATAATCTTTTTTAACACTTCACCTGTAGTGAAACAGTGCACTGTCATTGAACAAGTTTTTAGCAGGGTTTGTTACTTCTTTGTCATGGTGATATTTCTCAATAAATATTCATAGCCCAATTTCCTATGACTTTAATGGCTAGGTTTAGTGGTTAACAAACTTAAACTCACATTCTCTCCTTTGTCACCTGAGAGAGCATTACTCATCACAAAAGGCTGTTGAGAACTTAAGTTTTGTTTCACAACCCAGACATTTTTCCATGAACTTGGTAGAGAACCAAATTGTTCCAAGATGGGAGATAAGTGAGAACTAAGGTTTGACTAGTGAACCTGCTTTGGATCATGTAGATTGGGGTTTTTTCCTGCTTTGGAATTTCTTATAAATGATAAAGTAATTAATGTCTTGTGCAAGGCTTATTTTTGTTGTCCAGTATAATGTTTTTATATTTATACACATTGTCATATGTATCAGTAGTTTGTTCATTTTTATTTGTGAGTAGCATCCTATTTTATAGATATAGAACAATTAATTTAGCTATTCATCTACTGATTATCATGTAGATGATGTCCAGTTTTGAGCAATTATGAATAGAGCTTCTGTGCTAAAAAAAAAAGTATTTGTGCAAGTGCATGTTTTTATTCTCTGGGCAAATGCCAAGGAGTGAAATTGCCAGGTAACATAACTACATGTTAATCTTTGTAATAAATTAGCTGTGTGGAACAGCTGTGACTACAGTGAAGAGCTGCTGCACAGGAGACACCCGTATGGAGCAGGACTTGCTTCGGTGGGGCTTTGGTGCTCACTTAAGTCTGCCCTTGAGTGTGCTGCTTGGGGATGTATAGAGTTGTAATCTGGTATGGTCTGAAGCTGGGTGCACTGGCTCTGGGGCCTCCCTGGAGGTGTATGAATAAAATGGCAACAAATACATTATCTATCAATAATTTAATATAAAATCAAAATAAAAACAAGTAAACTAATGAACAAAATAAACTGATGAATAAAACAGAACGAGAGGCAAGGAGCAGACTGATGAATCTCAAAGGGAAGAGCAGTAGCAGGGACAGGAAGAGATTAAGGAAGTAATTTATATGCATATATTCATTACGTATGGACACAGACAATAGGGTGGTGAAGGCTTGGGGCAGGGTGGGAACTGAGTGGAGGGGGGCAATGGGGGACTTCTGTAATACTCTCAAAAATAAAAATCTTAAAAAAAGGAATGAAATCTTACCATTTGCAACAATATGGATGGATCTAGCTGGTATAATGCTAGTGAAATAAGTTATTCAGACAAAGACAATGATTTTACTTATATATGGAATCTAAAGAACAAAACTGAAACAGACTCATAGATACAGAGAATAGCTTTATGGTTGCCAGAGGGGAGGGATTGAGGGGATTGGGTGAAAAAGGTGAAGAGATTAAGAGGTACAAATTGGTAGTTAGAAAATGGTCATGGTGATATAAAGTATAGCATAGGGACAATAGTCAATAATATGGTAATGAAGGGGAAAATTAAGACATTTGGGGGCTAGCTATCTGAATCTGTGCCAGTATCCTGCCTTCTGACGCAGACTTGCTTGCCAACAAACTCCATTCTTATCAAATTCCATTCTTATCTGTGATGCCTCTCCTGCCTTGCAGAACCTGTTTCCCAGAATACTCCCATTTTACAGAGGCCATAAAGCATGAACCATATACAATCCCCAGAGGGGCTGGCGCCAGTGCTGGCAGGCCTCTAGGTATGGTCTCACTTCCTCCATCCCACTCACAGGGGACTGCAAAGCCCACGAAGGGTCCGGAACCCTGATCCATATTTGAGGGACAGAGGAACTAAAGGGTATAAAGGGAAAACTCGGTCCATATTCATCACTCAGGATTTGGAGACTGACTCCCCTGAGTCAGGGCACTAGTGCAATCTGCAATAAAGGCTACTTTTCTGAATATTCTGAGTGCCCGGCTGATTAATTCTCCCACGCCGCCTGGCAGGTTATCTGCAACAGTAATAACTGTATTGGTTCCAGGAGGGTACTGGAAATATCAGGGGAAATACTTTGTAAAGTATATGATTGTCTAGCCACTATGCTATATACCTGAAACTAATCCAAAATATTACTTAATGTAAATTGTAATTTTAAAAAATTATTTTAAAAATTAAAAATAATAAAAAATAAAGATAACTTATAGGCTTCCAATCAGTAGTTAGGATATAGACCTAGAATCTTAAATACATGCCCACAAGCATATAATCTATTAAATGAAGAAATTAAATTTGTGCTTGAAAAAATGTTTAGAACCAGCTATTATAATACCAGGAAAATCTGTAGAATAACCAGGAACGTAGACATAGAAATTAAAGTGCAAAAATGTCACCATTATGGCAAAGGATAGTTATATTATGTGTCATTGTGGCTGACCAGAGCTTGCATTAGGTGAATATGCTTTAGTACAATAATTTAGTTTCTTTAATGTTATTAAACTTATTTTCTTACCAGTTGCTCTAGGGCTTAGAATATACATTGTTTCATATAAAAATTTATTTCAGATTTATACTAAATACCAGTGACATATAGAAACGTTACTCCTGTATAACTATTTTTTCCTCCCCTTTTCTGCTATTATTGTTTTATGTAATCTATATTTCCTATAAATCCAGCAATATATTGCCACAATTATTTATGTAATTTGATATACTATATAGAGTTGTTACATTAAGCATCCTATTTACCATTTCTTACCCAATGTTTGTTTTCACTGAATTAACAATTGTCAAAATACGAAGAGATATGATTTTTACAGCTTTCCTCACAATCTTATTTTGACCAAAGTTGTGCTAAAAAAGTTTTCCATGGAAAGTTTTTCACCTCCTAGTTCTGTGATTCATATATGTTTCTGAGGAACTGAAAACCACAGGCAAAATTAATTGGGTTTTCTATACCTAACCTCCCCTGTAGTTATAGACTCTTGGAAATTTTTAATTTAAGGCTGCATACTTCTATTTTTTTTCATTCTAGGTTAACATTTCTAGTGAACTTATTGGGATTTGTTACAAGTAGTCCTAAATTAAAAGATAGAGTCCACACTACTGGTGATCTTCAGGGCCTTTCAATTAGAATTTCTTATCCAGAAATCCCCCTCTAAATCAAAACTGTCAAGAGTTGATGATGCAAAAAAATGTTCTCTCTCCAGGGATCTTTTCTTTTGGTAAGCTGTGTTTATGTTTTAAATTCCTATTTACAGCACTTTAAAACACACAGGGAGGAGTGACATGAAGCATTCACATAGCACTGATTCTGTTTGTTAAAATATGTCACCAATTATATTTTCACAAACATTAATTACATTGAACAAAAAGGGCAGACGTGAAATAGTGCACAGTGTGTGATTCCATTTATATGAAGTTCAAAAAGAGGTAAAAGTTACCCATGATGTTAAGAGTAAAAATAATGGTTACCTTTGGGAAAGGTTTGTGATTTGAAGGGGGCATGAAAGGGAGTTCTGCACTGCTGGAGATATTTCATTTCTCTTTCTGTATGCTAGTTACTCAGGTGTGTTCAACTTATGGCAAGTCACTTGTCATTATGTACTTTTTAAGCATATCTTGTAATTCAACAAAGATACAAAAAGAAATATTCTTTAATTGTAAGATATTTTCCTTCCAATTGTAATATGTAAGATTGGATTCTACTTATCACTTACTAAAGAATAAAATATTTTCCAAAGGAAGGAAAGAGCTTGATGTGTCTGAAATATATATATATTTAAAACGCAGCCTATTATTTGTTTCTCTCATAAAAGTAAAGCAGACCTGACTATGTAAAATAATGAAATTTTTAATTTAAAACATCAAGGGGAATAAAAGGATATGGAAAGAAAAATATGTTCACATAATGGCATAACATGCATTCAAAGCAGAAAAATAGCAGTCATTTATCTATGCCTCTTAAGAATATCAACAGACAGTTCAGTGACAAGCTGTATGTAGATGTTTCTGTATTCTTTGGCTTTATCTGTGATGTGTCTGAACTAGACAGAGAGCTTTCCACCACAATAATAAAGGCCTACTTACATTAGTTAATTTGACTTAATATATCATGTCTGGCTATCAAGAACATTTTTAAAAGCATACTGGAAGGCTAAAATCCCAGCTTGAGGAGAAAGAACAAGCATCAGAATCACTCTCAGATGTAGCAGAGATAATGGAATCATCAGAATGGGAATCCTATATAATAAAAGCCTAATATGCAAATAGGCCACATGGCAAAAGGACCGGCAGAACTATTGGCAGAATGACCGGTCACTATGATGTGCACTGACTACCAGGGGCAGATGCTCAATGCAGGAGCTTCCCCCAACCTGCAGGCCCCAGGCCTGCCAAGGCAGGTGCCAGCAGGGGTCCCCCCAATCGCCCTGCCAGTCGCCCCACAGAGGGAGGTGACTAGCAGCAGTGAGGGGGGGGGAAGGGCCAGCGAGCAGGTGGCGCCAGGCTGGCCAAGGTGGGTGCCAGTGGGGGCCCCCCAATTGCCCTGCCAGTCGCCCCACAGACTGACCGTGATTGCTGGCCAGGCCTAGAGACCCTACCTGTGCATGAATTTTGTGCACCGGGCCTCTAGTTTAAAATAAAACTATAATTAGCATTCTAAGGGTTCTAATGGATAAATTAAATAGTGTGAAAAATCAGAAGGCATTATAAGCAGATGGCAATTTAAGCAGATGGCAATGTAAAAGAAATTTTAAGAATAAAAAAAGAAATGGTAGAGATTAAAAAACACTAACAGAAGCAGAGAATACCTTTTAATGAGCTCATTAATAAGCTGGGCATGGCTGAAAGAATATCTGAGCTTGAAAAATGTTGGAACAGAAATGAAAATAGGAAAAAAAGACTTGAAAAAGCCAATGTCATAGAACTAAATACCCAAGGACTGGGCAACACTACAAAAGATGCAACATATGCATAATGCAAACTCCAGAAGCAGAAGGAAGAGAGAAAGAAATAGAAACATTTCCCTATCAGCTGTGGGCAAACTACGGCCCGCGGGCCGGATCCGGCCCATTTGAAATGAATAAAACTGTTGAAAAAAAAGACCGTACCCTTTTATGTAATGATGTTTACTTTGAATTTATATTAGTTCACACAAACACTCCATCCATGCTTTTGTTCCGGCCCTCCGGTCCAGTTTAAGAACCCATTGTGGCCCTCGAGTCAAAAAGTTTGCCCATCCCTGCCCTAGCTGATATGGCTCAGTGGATAGAGTGTTGGCCCACAGACAAGGGCATGTACCTGGGTTGTAGGCTTGATACCCAGCCCCAGTCAAGTTGTGTGCAGAAGGCAACCAAATAGATGTCTCTCTCACATCGATGTTTTTCTCTCTCTGTCTCTCCCCCTCTCCCCTCCCTTCCACTATCTCTAAAAAAACAAATAAAATAAATTTTAAAAACCAATGGAAAAATATCTTCATGTGAGGATAAAAACAAATGAACAAGCAAACAAACAAAAACAGAAGTACAAATATTTCTAGGCGTAGAAGAAATATATCTAGCAATAATGACTGGCAATTTCCCCAAATTAATGTCAGGCACAAAACCATAGAGACAGAAAGCTCAGAGAAAACAAAAAATAATGACACTTAGGCACATCATATTCAAACTGCAGAAAATTAAAGATAAAGAATAAAGTCTTTAAAAACCCCTCTGGTAAATATTACCATACTTACAGAGGAGTAAAGTTAAGAATTATATCAGACTTCTCAAAACCATGCATACAAGAGAGAATGAAGTAACATATTTAAAGTGTTGAGGAAAAAAAACCCCACCAACCTAGAATTCTGTACTCTATGAAATTATTACTTTTTATCCTCACCTGAGGATATCTTTTTATTGACTTTAGAGAAAGGAGGAAGGAAGGGAGATAGAGAGTGAGAGAGAAACATTGATTAGTTGCTTCCTGTATGTGCCCCAACCAGGGACTGAACCTGCAACCTAGGTATGTGTACTGACCAAGAATAACCTTTTGGTGTATGGGGTGATGCTCTGACCAGTTGAGCCACCCAGCCATGTCTAGGAAATTATTCTCCAAAAATAAAAGACAAATAGACTTTCTCAGACAAAAACAAACACAAAAATACAAACAAAACAAAACAAAAAACACCCAAAAATAAAAAGCAAAACAAAGAAACAAAAACCCTGGGGGAATTTGTTACCAGTAGCTCTGCCTTACAAGAAATATTAAAGGAAGTTCTTTAGGGAGAAGGAAAATGACATAGCAAAAATGAATTCAGTTCATCACTATAGATCTCATGTACATGAAAAACATAATACAGAAATGTTACTAACAACTGTGCCTTCACATTTGATAACCAAGGTGAAATGGGCCAATTCCTTGAAAGACACAATCTACCAACACACACAGTAAGAAACAGTCTGAATGGGTCTATATTTACTAAACAAATTGAATCAATAATTAATATCCTTCCCAAACAGGAAACACCAGGCCTACATGGGTTCACTGGTGAATTCTACCAAATATTTAAGAAAAGAATTATACCAATTCAATACAATCTCAGAAAACAGGAAGATAGGGACTATGTCCTAACTCCTTTTGTAAGATTAGCATTACCCTAAAATCACAACCAGGCAAAAACATTATAAGGAAAGAAAACCACTGATCAACATTTCTCATGAAAACAGATGCAAATATTCTCAAAATATTATCAAATTGAATACACTGTATAAAAATAATTATACATTACAATTAAGTTAATTTATTCCAGTTATGCAAGGCTGCTTTTTAAAAAATTTATTCATCTTTATTGTTGGGGGTATTACTGATGTCCCCACTTCCCCCCCCCCTGCTGCCATTGTCCCCCTCTACCTGGTTCCCGCCCCACTCCAGGAATTTACCACACAATTGTCTGTGTCCATGGATTATGCATATATGCATATAAATTCTTTGGTTATTCTCTGCCCGAGCCCCTCCCCCTTCCCTCTGAGATCCATTAGTGTGTGCCATGCTTCCACACCTCTAGGCCTATTTTGTTTATCAGTTTATTTTGTTAATTAGATTCCACATATAAGTGAGATCATGTGATACTTGTCTTTCTCTGACTGGCTTATTTTGCTTAGCATAATACTCTCCAGATCCCTCCATGCTGTCTCAAAGAGTAAGAGATTCTTCTTTTATATAGCTGCATAGTATTCATTATGTAAATGTACCACAGCTTTTTTATCTATTCATAGGCACTTGGGCTGTTTCCGGATCTTAGCTATTGTAAATAGCGCTGCTGTGAACATAGGGGTACCTATATTCTTCCTGATTGGTGTTTCAGGACTCTTAGGATATATTCCTAGAAGTGGGATAAGCAAGGCTGTTTTCACACTAAAAAAATAAATTAATGTAAACCATCATATCAACAGGCTAAAGAAGAAAAATCACATGATCATACCTATACATGCAAAAAAGGCATTGAAAAAATTCTAACACTCATTAATGATAAAATAATCCAAGTAACTAGAAATAAAGGGGAACTTCCTCAATCTACACTAATAAAAGAGAAAAATGGTAATTGGCGTACAGCGATACCTTTTTCATTGGCTAATCAGGGCTATATGCAAATTAACTGCCATCAAGATGGCGGCTAATTTGCATAAGTAGGCACAATGCAGGGAGGTGAAAGGGAAAGCAGGAAGAAGCCCCCTGCCACTGACAGTGATCTGAAACCCAGGGGGGAGCTAAGAGATGGGGGGCAGGGCAAAGGCGGCAATGGGGCCGCCTTTGCCCTGTCCCCCAGCCATGATCGGAGAATCAGGCGCCTTTGCCACCCTGGCCAGTGATAGCAGGAAGTAGGGGTGGAGCCAGCGATGGGAGCTGGGCACGGTCGAAGCTGGCAGTCCCAGGAGCTAGGGGTCCCTTGCCTGGGCCTAAAGCGAAGCCCACAATCGCGGCGCCCCCCACTGCCACTGCAGGTCCCCGCTGCCTGGGCCGGACGCCTAGGCCAGAGGCGTTAGGCCTGGGCAGGGGCGGAGCCTGCAACTGCGGGGAGCTGGGGGTCCCCTGCCCAGGCCTGACACCTCTGCTGGAGGCCTCAGGCCTGGTCAAGGGGCCGATCCGGTGATTGGTGATCGGAGGGTGATGAGGGTCAACTCCTCTGGCTGAGGCATCAGGCCTGGGTGGGGGGCGGAGCCGGGGATTGGGGGGATATGATGGTCCCCTTGCCCAGGCCTGAAGCCTGGGTCAGAGGCGTCAGGCTTGGGCGGGGGGTGGAGCAAGCGATCAGAGGGAGATGGGGGTCCCCTGCCCAGGCATGATTCCTGGGCCAGAGGCCTCAGGCCTGGGCGGGGGCCAGAGCCAGTGATCAGGGGGAGATGGGGGTCCCCTGTCCAAGCCTGACACCGCTGGCGTAGGTGTCAGGCCTGGGCAAGGAGCCGATCAGGCGATCGGAGGGTGATGGGGGTCAACGCCTGAGGGCTCCCAGTATGTGAGAGGGGGCAGGCTGGGCTGAGGGACACTCCCCCCCACACACACCCAGTGCATGAATTTCATGCACAGGGCCCCTAGTATGATATAAAAACAAATCCTACCAATAACCTATAGCTAACATCATACTAATTGTATGAAATTAGAAGTTTTCCCCCTAAGATCAGAAACAAAACAAGAATGTCCCTTCTATCCACTCCTTTTGAACATCATACTAAAAGTTATAGCTAATGAATTCAGACAGGAAAAAAAATTAAAGGTATACTGATTGGGAAGAAAAAATAAAACTGTCTATTTATAGCTAAATTTATAGCCAACTGGTGAAAAGTACAGAAGACAACCTGGGACTGGCATCTTAAATGGGGGGAATACTGTAAAACTAAGCCCTTAATTTGTGGGATGTGGCACTAACTCCAGGTAGATAATATCAGAATTGGATTGCGCCCTGGCTAGTGTGGCTGAGTTGGTTGAGCATCATCCAATGCACTGAAAGTTCGCTGGTTTGATTCCCTGTCAGGGCACAAGCCAAGGTTTCAGTCAGTCCCTAGTCGGGATGCTTACAGGAGGCAACCATTGATGTTTCTTCCTCACATTGATGTTTCTCTGTGTTCCTCTCCCTTCCTTTCTCTCTAGAAATCAATAAAACATATTTTTTAAAAAGGAATCAAATTGAATTGTAGGACGCCCAAGCTGTTGTAAGAGAAGACAACACACATTTGCTGTCAGAAGTGTAGTAAGTAAAAACTCTATCAAATCCAAGCAAGTTATTTTGTGGATATCAACAAGTTGATACTCAAGTTTATATCAAGTGTCAAAAGACTCAGAATGGCTAACACAATATTGAAGGAAAACAAATTTGGAGGATTTATATACTTGACTACACCAAGACTTTCCATAAAGCAGTGGTTCTCAACCTTCTGGCCCTTTAAATACAGTTCCTCATGTTGTGACCCAAGCATAAAATTATTTCCGTTGCTACTTCATAACTGTAATGTTGCTACTGTTATGATTCATAATGTAAGTATCTGATATGCAGGTCTTAGGCAACCCCTGTGAAAGGGTTGTTCGACCACCAAAGGGGTCGCGACCCACAGGTTGAGAACCGCTGCTATAAAGCTATAGTAATCAAGGCAGTGTAGTATTGGCAAAATAACAGACACATAGATAAATAGAACAGACAGCCTAGAAGTAAACCTAAATAAATATGGTCAACTAAATTTTTACCAAGGAGCAAAGGCAATCTAATAAAGCAATGATAGTCTTTAACATATGATGCAGGCACAACTGAACATTCACATGCAAAAAAAAAAAATATTCTAGACACAGACTTTATACACTTAAAATTTAACTCAAGGCAGATCATAGATCTAAATGTCAAATGCATCATTATAAATCTTGTAGGAGATAAAGATAAAACCTATATAGCTTTGAGTAGGGCAATAACTTCTAAGATACTATACCAAAAGAATGAAATTTGAAAAGAAAGTAACTGATAAGTAGATTTCATTAAAATTAAAACCTCCATCTCTGTAAGTGACATGAATAGAATGAGAACACAAGCCACAGACTGGGAAAAATATTTGGAAAAGACATATCCCAAAAAGGACTGTCATCCAGAATACACAAAGAACTCTTAAAACTAAGCAATAAGAAAACAACCTAATTTAAAAATGGCCAGAAGACCTGGACAGACACCTCACCAAAGAAGATATACAGATGGCAAAGAAGTATTTATTTGCTCAACATCATATATTAGGTAAAATGACTGACATCATATATTATTAGGGAATTGCAAATTAAAACAATGAGTTACAACTACCCAACTATTACAATGGCCAAAATCCAAAATACTAACACCACCAAATGCTGGCAAGGATGTGGAGTAACAGGAATTCTCATTCATTGCTGGTGGGAAGGCAAAATGGCATAGTCACTTTAGAAGATAGTTTAGTTTGACAGCTTCCTTCCCAACTAAACATACTATTAATATATGATCCATCAATGTTATTCCTTGGAATTTACCCAATGACTTAAACATTTATATCTACATAAAAAACCTGCACATGAATATCTATAGCAGCTTTATTCATAACTGCCAGACCTTGAAAGCAACCAAGATGTCTTTCATTAGGTGAATGGAAAAATAAACTGCTATACTCAGTCAATGGCATATTATTCAACTTTATTTATAAAAGTAAATGAGTTATCAAGCCATGAAAAGACATGGAGGAGCCTTAAATGGGTATTGCTAAATGAAAGTAGCCAATCTGAAAAGCAATACACTGTAAGATTCCAACGATACGACATTCTACAAAAGGCAAAACCATAGAGATAGTGGAAGGATCAGTAATAGCCAGGGGTTAAGGGAGAGGTTAAATAGCAGAGCACAAAGGGTTTTTAGGGCAGTGCAACTACTCTGTATGATACTATAATGGTGGTTAGACATAATTACACATTTGTCAAAACTCATAGAATGTACATTACCAAGAGTGAACCTAGGGATTTTATATAATAATGATGTGTCAATATAGGTTCACCAATTGTAACAAATGTACCACTTTGATGCAGGATTTTGATAATGGGGAAGTCTGTACATATATGGGTATAGGAAATACATGGGAAATCTGTACCTTCTGTTCTTCTGCTCAATTTTGCTGTGAAATCAAAAACTGTTGTAAAAATAAAGTTTTAGGTAGGAATCTAAAATTTGTGGTAATAGATACATAACTCTGAATATACTAAAAGCCATCAGATTATTTTTAAATGTATTGGCCTTGTGATATGTACATTTTTATTAGTTTCCTATTGCTGCAGTAACAAATTTCCATAAACTGGGTGATTAAAAACAACACAAATTTATCCTCTTCAAATTATGAAGGTTAGAAGTCGGAAATCATTTCACTGGCCAAAGTAATGTGTTGGCAAGGCTGTGCTTCCTCCAGAGGGTCTAGGGAAGAATCTGTCCCTTGCTCCTTTCAACTTCTGGTGAATGCCAACATTCCTTGGCTTGTGGCCACATTACTCTAATCTCTGTTTCAGTGGTCACTTTGCCTTTTCCTCTTCTATCATTCATAAAAACTTCCTTTGCATCCCTCTTCTTAGGACATTTATGATTCCATTTAAGAAGGGCTTCCCAGATAATCTAGAGCAGTGGTTCTCAACCTTCCTAATGCTGTGACCCTTTAATACAGTTCCTCATGTTGTGGTGACCCCAATTTCATTGTTACAAATTGAACATAAATAAAGCATAGTGATTAATCACAAAAACAATATGTAATTATATATGTGTTTTCCGATGGTCTTAGGCGACCCCTGTGAAAGGGTCATTTGACCCCCAAAGGAGTCGCGACCCACAGGTTGAGAACCACTGATCTAGAGTAACATGAATAATACTGTATAGTTTGCTGAACTAAAAAGATTGGACAATTGACCAAGAAGAATATTACATAATTTAAAAATCTGCTGAATTATTATTATAGCATGTGTTACCATGAAAATGAATCTTTGCTCACATTTCAAATCTACATACTTTTCAGAAGATACATTATATGGAAACAGCTTCTTAAAAAAAAATTAACCAAAGCAAATTTATATCACAAATACAAATGAGATCATCAATAGCTTTTACTCAATTGCAAAAAAATGCAGTTTTATATAAAACAATGAGTTGATCTGTTTGGACTTATCTTAAAGATCATTTTAATTAAAATATTATAACCAGCAATTTTTATTTGGTTGAGTTTTTTTTAAAAATCACTGTGTGTTTTTTTTCATTTCAAAAGGTTTTTTATATTTTTCAAAGTACTTCCATATACATTCATCTCATTTTGATTTTAAAACATCTTCATTGCATATGTAAATATAATATTATTACAGTGATTATGTACAGATTTTAAATGAATTTTCCAAGCCAAAGAACAATTTATAACAAAGGGTATATGCGACTCAAGTCTAGTGCTGTGTTTTTTTAACCTTGAAACTTCCCTATAAAATCTGGTTTAGACTGGCAAGTTTCAGAAAACAGCATAAAAGTTACAAAATTTTTTTTCCATTTGCTATCTAAATCATAAGAACCTAATATTGAAATTTATAGTTTATACTTGGATACTTCACCACATCTAAAAAATGACATATGTACTACCGGAGTAATCCTTATAGAAATAATTGTTGAAATCATGAGGCTAGTTAATCTTTCATGAAATACTGGAAAGTGATAAAAAGTCAGGATAGAAAATTAGAAAATGCCCACCTTGTTATTCTGAAGTATCAATGAAAAATTTTACTTTTTGGTATTTAAATCTGCCATTCATTTAATATATATTTTCTTTCTTCATTGAACTCTGTTCTGTCTTAGGTTATTGGGGTAGACAAAATTTGTAACATGTTCCCACAAGATTCCTGTCTTCTGTTTATTCAATTAAACACTAACAACTGCTACAAAGGGACTTGCTAGATGGAATTAAGATTGCTAATCAACTAACCTTAAGTAGGGAGATTATCCAGGTGGGCCCAAAGAAATCACAGAGACTCTTAAAAAACAGAAGAGGAGAAAGCGAGGCCTCACAAGAGATGAGATAGAAAAAGAGTCAAAGGCATTTCAATCATGAGGGGGCCTTAGTCTCTTGTTGCTGGAAGAGCCAGAACATGTCAGAGGCCTCAAGAATCCGAGAGCAACTGCCAGCTAAGAGCTACCAAGAAAATGAGGACCTTAGTCCCACCGCCACATGGAATTGAATATAGCCACCACCCTGAATGAGCCTAGGTCACAGTGGTCGGCAAACTCATTAGTCAACAGAGCCAAATATCAACAGTACAACAATTGAAATTTCTTTTGAGAGCCAAATTTTTAAAACTTAAACTATATAGGTAAGTACATTGTTATTAACTTAATTAGGGTACTCCTAAGGCTTAGGAAGAGCCACACTCAAGGGGCCAAAGCCGACCATTGGGAGATTCTCTCTAGAGCCCCCAGAAAGGAATACAGCATGGCCAGCACTTCCACTTTAGCCTGTGAATCCCTAAGCAGAGGAGCCACCTCAGCCATGCTACACCTGGACATCAGACCAACAGAAGAGTGAGATAAGTTTGTTTTAAACCCTTACATTTGTGGCACTATGGCAGTAGATCAAAACTAATGGAGCTGGAAATTTTGCAGTGAGGAAGAGACATAGTGTGGGGAGCCGATATAGGGTTAAACCTCGGGACTGACCTTTTGGCAAAGTCACAAACAAGTCCCAGCTTAGAGGGCACAGTCCTCTTAAGCATAATTAAGCTTGACCTCATGACGCTCCCTAGATCTTACCTGGGAAGCTAATGGGCTGAGGGAAGTGCAGCAAGAACAAAAACAAGTGAAACTCACAAGAACAGTGTAACTGTGGAAATCACTACCTTGTTTACCTCTGACTATAAAAATAAAGGCTTAGTTTGCCTCGGGATCTTTCTCTGTGGCCTCAGCCAGGCACAGGAAGATCCACGGAGACTAAAGAGAGCTAGAGTTCTGAACGCTGTCTCCATGTAAAACATTCTTGGGGGACTCTGTCCACACCTTTAGGAACCCCTGACCCCCAGGGCTGGACCCCAGGAACATAGTTAGCCCCCTCTATATATTCCATGTACTCTCCTTCTCATCTGTTTTCTTTGCTGGCTCTGAACCCTCCAAGAGCTAAAAAATTCTTAATTGACCAACCAAATAAGACCGGAAGAATAGAACAGACTGACATACCTCCATATGGTTGTGGGGGGACAAGGAGAGATAAATCGAAGAACTTATATGCATAGCCCATGGACACGAACAATAGGGTGGTGAAGACGTGGGGAGGGGGGGAGGGCCTGGGCAAACGGGGGTAATGGGGTACTGTCAACAATATAAATAAAAAACAAACAAACAAAATAAAAAAAATATTAGTTGTTTCATGCCGTTATATCCTAGCATTAGGGCATGTATTGGTCAGGGTTCTCCCAAGAAACAGAATATATATATATATATATATATATATATATATATATATATATATATATATTTGTTATAGGAATTGGCTCACGTGTTTATGGAGGCTGAGAAGGCCCAAGATCTGCAGTTTGCAAGCTGGAGAACCAGGAGAGCTGGTGGTGTACCTCAGTCCAAACCCAAAGTCTGAGAATTGGGTGGCCGATGTTGTAAATCACAATGTGAGTCCAAAAGCCCAAGCAACCAGGATCACTGATGTCCTAGGGCAGGAGAGAATAGATGTCTCAGTTCAGAGAGAGCAAGTTTATCCGTCCTCCATCTTTTTATTCTGCTCAGGCCCTCAACAGATTGGGTGATGCCACCTGCATTGGTGAGTTTCATCTTCTTTACTCAGTCTACTGCAAACACCTGGGGAGGTTCTTTTACTCCTAATGCCGAAGTAGCACCCAGAGCAGGGGTGGGCAAACTTTTTGACTCGAGGGCCACAGTGGGTTCTTAAACTGGACCGGAGGGCCGGAACAAAAGCATGGATGGAGTGTTTGTGTGAACTAATATAAATTCAAAGTGAACATCATTACATAAAAGGATACGGTCTTTTTTTTTTTTTTTTTTTTTTTTTTTTAGTTTTATTCATTTCAAACGGGCCATCCGGCCCGCAGGCCGTAGCTTGCCCACGGCTGACCCAGACCAATTACAACAGAAAACCTGCCATCAGTATCTTAAAACACCCATCATAATCGAATATACTGCCAAATTTGAGAACTGCTAGCTTAGTATTAATTTGGACATGTCCACTTATTAAGGTGAAATCTAAAGGCAGGCCCACGCAATGTTTTCCATGAAGCATATACCTCAATTTTTAAAAGAATATTTCACATGTCTCTATGGGTTTTTTCTGGGGCATATTTTACTACTTAGCCACTTCAAACAACACAGCTTTATTATCACAGTTTCCTAAGGTGTCTAATATTATCACATCTGCTGAGTCTGTTATAAAAGTTTCCAAAGTAATTTATCTTTTTTGCTTCTCCATCCCTCACCCAAACTATTCCATACCTTACCTAGCAAACTGAATTATCATTTCACCATGTAAATTTGATTATGTCATTCTCCCCCTTTAAAAAACAAACAAAAACCCTTCTTTGGTTTACCATGGCTTATAGGTCCCTGCATGATCCGTTTTTCTCTCCTTATTCATCACCCTGGCCTTCGTTTAGGCCAAGTTCTCTGCTCATGACCTCATATGGCAGATATCACGTTGTCAGTTCGGGCTGCATTCCTATACTAGGATGAGGTATGGGTCCGCTTCCAAGCTCATTCAGATGATGGCCATAATCTAATTCCTTGTGGTTGAAGGACTAAGGTTCCAATTTCCTGGCTGGCTATCAACCAGGGTTCACTCTCAGCAACCAGGGGCTGTTCTCAGGTCTTTTCCAAGTGGATCCTTCCATCTTAAAGCAAGCAGCAGTGCCTTCAACTCCCATGTGCTTTGAATCTCTCATTCCCCTTCTCCCACTGTGCAGAGAAAACTGATTGCTTATAAAGGACCTGTGTAATTAGATTAGGATCACCTGGATAATATCACTATTTTACAGTCAGCTAATTAGTAACCTTAATTATATCTGCAAAATCTCTTTGCCATGTAACAATCATGCGGATAACACCCAGGCAAAAAGCTCCTGCGGGTCTTCTTAGAATTCTTCCTACCACACTTTGTATTACATGTGCAGGCATACCTCAGAGATATTGCAGCTTTGGTTCCGACCACCACAACAAAGTGAGTATTGACATAAAGCAAGTCATAATATTTTTGCTACCGGAGGGTCTTACCTTCAGTTTGTGGAAAATGCAACATCTGTGAAGCCAATAAAGTGAAGCACAATAAAATGAGGTAAGCGTGCTTTTGTATATTTGTTTTTCATTTGGAAGCCACTTTAAGAGCAAAAGCCAAATCATGTATCTCCTTTTCTTTTTTATATTCTTCCACAATCCGTAACTTAGTACAATTCTACAAACATAGATGTTGTTCAATAAATACTTATAGACTGAACTGACTAGACTAATGACAAATTATGGTCAACCTTCTAACTTGAAAATTGCACACATGATTCACACTTGAATGATCATTATTTCCCCAAGTCAGACCTGGGGCAGATTGTCTAAAAGTTGTAATCCAAATAATTCAGTTGTCAAGTATGGTAGTCAAAGTGAAAAATGGTGCTATGGCCCCATTAGTGGTCTAATTTAGTAATCATGTCCTCTGAGGAGAGCTATTTTTCAAAGATTGTCTTATAAAAATAATTGACAAAAAAAATCCTAAGCTACTATTCATTTCATCAAAGTGCATGCAATAACTCAATGTATTTATAAGGTTATCAGTTATATGTTTTTCTCAAATACATGTAATGCATGACTTTTATACTTGCACTGCACCCTCAGGACACGTTTTCATTTTCATTTAATGTAGCATAAATTTACTTGCTTGGAACTACTACACTAGTAACATGAGCTTGCGATTTTAAAATGCAAGAACTTCACATTTCTAAAAGGGTCAACATTTCAAAAAGTGAATGCCTCAGAATAAGGCTACCCTTATTTACCTTTATCTCTTTACCTATCTGGGGCAGTTTGACATTGCTCTGCTATTTGGGGGACCTCCATAGGTAAAGCCATATAAGTTATTGCACTTTTTAAAAAATGTTTTTTAATTGATTTCAGAGGGAGGAAGGGAGAGGGAGAGAGGATAGAAACATCAATGATGAGAGAGAATAGAATCACTGACTAGCTGCCTCCTGCACGCCCCAAACTGTGGATTGAGCCAGCAACCCAGGCATGTGCCCTGACAAGGAATCAAACTGTGACCTCCTGGTTCATGGGTTGATGCTCAACTGAGCAGCATTGACCAGGCAATACACTTTTTTCATTTTAAACATTTAATTTAAAAACAGAACTGCTGTTTGCACAGTATAAAATATTTAACCTAAGAGCTTTCTGGAAAAATACACATGAGAAATAATTCCCCGCCAATCAGTATAAACCAGACATATTTATTTCAAGCATTATAAAAAATGGTTTTGTTGAGTTGTGGTGATTTAAATAGAATTGATATTAGTAAGTTTGGCTATATTTATAAAACTTACAGTATCCACAATGGGAATACTCTGGGGGTTGGCTTTTAAGGAATGTGCAAAAATTCAAAACCAGTTTTTCTTCTTCGTGGTTTTTAAAACCCAAAGTAACATTCTCACAATTTGGCTTCATCCTTTATCACCCTCCCTCACCTGCTAGCACTCTATTGTTTCTCTGCCTCCCTTCACCTCTTGATTTCACAGCTCAGCTTTCAATTCTGCCTGCTCCCACTCTAAGCAGAAGGATCTCTTATTTCTAATTTTAAAAGGCAACATATTTTCACACATTTTCACCCAAAAGGATAACAAGGCTGAAGTAAGACCTAACATTTTGAGTTATTTATTTGGTCACCCTAGCCGGTTTGTCTTAGTGGATAAAGCATTGGCCTGAGGACTGAAGGGTCCTGGGTTCAATTTTGGTCAAGGGCACGTACCTTGGTTGCAGGCTCTTCCCCAGCCTGGGCCCTGGTTGGGGCTCGTTCAGGAGGCAACCAATCAATGTGTTTCTCTCACATCAATGTTTCTCTCTGTCTTTCCCTCTCTCTTCCACTCTCTCTAAAAATCAATGGAAAAATATCCTCGGGTGAGGATTAACAAAAAGAAAAAAATCACAGAAGTGTTTATTTGGTATTATAGGTATGATTATTTACAGTGTCTCCCTAAATTATTTTGTCTTACTAGATTTTTCTGTGTTAAATAATTCACCAATGGGCAGACTAGTGCTACTAGCTTGGAAAGCATTTTGTTCTATAAAGAATTGTAACAATGGGCTCAGTCTATATTGTAACACAATAACATATAAGCATTGATCTCATCTATTTCCAACAATCTCATTAGATAGATACTACATTAGTATGTCCATTTACAAAATAAAAAAAAAAACTGAAAATAGGGGAGAGATTTGGCAATTTGTGAAGGTCACATAGCCAGTAATAGTGAAACTAAAATTTGAACCCGGGCAGTCCACCTTCAAACCTAGTGCCTACACATCACTGCCTCCTGCTTTTGTTAAGAATTGAAATACGCATGGACGGTGTGACTCAGTGGTTGAGCATCGACCCACGAAGCAAGAGGGCACATGCTCAGGTTGCTGGCTCAATCCCCAGTAGGGGGCATGCAGGAAGCAGCTGATATTGATATGTTTCCCTCTCTATACCTCTCCCTTACTCTCTCCCTAAAAAATCAATAAAAACACATATTTTAAAAGAATTGAAACTCTTATGAACATGCAGATAACTGTTTCCCCATAGTTAAGTACTGAAACACTTTTGTTCACCTAAATCTATACTTTGCCTCTGTAACTTTTCATATGAGCATATTACAAATACAGAAAACTTGCATAGTTTCATTATAGTTGGGATTAAGAAAATAATAACCCAACAATTACCAGCTAAAATTTAACAACCTGGAATTTTAAGTGACATTTTGTTACCTGAACCTATGAGCAAGAATTCTTCCCAGAGGCCTTGTCTCATGGAATCTAAGAATGAAGCCACGGAAGAGAGGAATTCTAGCAAGGCAGTTTATTGCAGGCGAACACAGAACCCATACTTGGGAAAGGAACCCAAATGGGTTGCAGCTGCAGCATTCTGCTCTTCTCCTTATACCAGCTGAAAGCCCACTCTTTGTGTCACTTTCTGATTGGCTCCTGGCCTTTTACAACATTTTATTTTGCAATTGTCTCAAAACATCCTGTTTTTCTGACATCTTGTTTTTCTGCAAAACATTTTGTGGTTTCAGCTCCAAGTGTAACATCCACACTTCTTCCTTCTTTCACCCCTTATCCTGTCTGTCTAATCCTGGTTCTAACTTCTCTCAATTTTATCAATAGGAATTCACAACATTCAATAAGAATGATGACTTTGCCCTAGCCAGTTTGGCTCAGTGGATAGAGTGTCGGCCTGTGGACTGAAGGGTCCTGGGTTCCATTCCAGCCAAGGGCACGTGCCTGTGTTGTGGGCTGAATTCCCAGGGAGGGGCATGCAGGAGGCAGCCGATCAATAATTCTTTCTCATCATTGATGTTTCTCTCTCTCTGAAATGAATAAATAAAAAAAGAATGATAACTTTATGCAACTGCATTGAAATAAGAGCAATGCCCATTCCCTTGAGTTTACAATCAATATCTAAAACAGCTTCCTTGGAAGTTGTACCAAGCAGAAGTGTTGCTCTATGAAAATATAATTTCTATTCCAATTTGAGTATCTTAGTAGTGTAGATGTAATCTTTAAAGGTGCTGTTATTTATTTTTAAATAAATTTTAAAATTACATATAAATGTATATATAGCTTATTCATTTGTCACTGCATTTCCTAACATTTGTTATGTTCAAGCTCCTGCAGGAATGCAGGCAATAGCTTCATCAGGCATCTCTATAATGCCTGAAGTTTCCCTAACAATTTGCTACCTTCACCTCATTGCTAATCATAATTATAGCTGTGCCCCTTTCGCAGGCAGCTGGGAGAATCAGAATGTTGAAAGCTAATCAGTTCACAGCTGGTCTAAGCTTGCTTACCAGCTTCTGATAAAATTTATGGATTATACCAATCAAAAGCAATCTAAACAATTTATTATAAAGTCTAAACAAAAATAAAAGATCTAAGTGAATATAAATCAATCAAATATTTAAAATGAGATGAAAAGTGTTTCCTGGTGGAATCCTTTAAAACATTGGCCATTATATCATGTAAAGCAGTAAAAATAACTAAAACGTTTTGATAGTGCCAGGGGATTCAATGAGATGAGCATGTGTGGAATGTAGGGTCTCAAAAATCCCCAAAGGCTGGAGATATAGGTGCCACAGAAGTCTGAGTTTCAACGTCTTTGATTAGATTTAACCTGTCAATTTCTTTTTTTTTTTTACTTTGCCAACATGAAGATGGGAGTCACTGTATGGGTAAGTATGCAGGAGTTCAGAACTAAAAGGGGCTTCTCACATATTGACTTTCCCACTTTAATGGCAGTTATCAACTCAACTGAGTCAATAATAGTCAGTGGCAGAAGTAAAACTACATCCTGTTGCTTTCAGCTCAGTGCCCAGTTGGTAACAGTATTCCATCTATGTGCATTGTGTCTTTAATTTTCCAAATGCATAAAACTGGGATCTTCAGAGAGAGAGTGTTTCATTCTCTGCTGCCAAGTTATGGGTTATATATTAGGAACTAAAAGGCATTTTTAGGCCATAATGATGGTACTGCTGCCATGCAGTTTTGACCAGGAAGTGACTGCAGAACAGAAAGATCTGGGACATATCATTTGGGAAGGACAATAGTTCCACTAGCAGCCAAATGTGACTTAGCTTTCCAAATGTAATGATAAAAGTCATTGGAAATTTATGGCAAATAAAAGCAGAAACTACTGGAAAGGGCTTTGGAGATAGTGTAATCCAACTCCATTTTAGGGATATGGGAAGCAGAGAACAGGGGATACAACCTACTCTCACTGGTAATAGTAATGATCTTGATGTTAAGGGTATCTTTTCCATATTTTCCTATGAAGTAATGTTTTCAGTCTCAAAATATCAACCACTATGTGGTCGTTGCCAGAGGGGTGTTCTCTAAAATATAATAATCTCCAGCGGTGGATTATTCATTTAGCCAATGATCAAAAGAGAAATATTTTTAAGATTGTCATGATGTGATTACGTCATGCTAAATTATACAAGTTTATGAGTCCCATAAATTTCAAGTGCATGATTTTATTATTATTTTTCTAAATATATTTTATTGATTTTTACAGAGAGGAGGGGAGAGGGAAGAGAGTTAGAAACATCAATGAGAGAGAAATATTGATCAACTGCCTCCTGTACACCCCCTACTGGGGATGTGTCTGCAACCAAGGTACATGCCCTTGACTGGAATCGAACCTGGGACCCTTCAGTCCCCAGCCCAACGCTCTATCCGGTGAGCCAAACCGGCTAGGACTCAAGTGCATGATTTTAAACAAATGCATTTTGAAAGAACAATATTGTACACCTATCAGATAAAATACACAATCTGATGTTTGTTACTATTTTAAAGCTGTGTGTGTGTGTGTGTGTGTGTGTGTGTGTGTGTGTGTGTTTTAACAATTATACAGCTATTTAGCTCATCTTGAGTTATGCTCACAGGAGGAGCAGAAGAAACCACTTTAAGTGATGGTTGCAAATATGCTATTAACACAAGGTCTGTTATCAAAATCAAAAGACAACTGAGATGGATCGAGATCATTCACGCCACATTTAACATAGGGCTAAGTAAGCATTTTAAATAGTTCCTGTTCCCAAGGTAAAAGTCAGCCATTAATGAAAATTATGTTATTAGTATGAGTGCATGCTTATTTCTAATTTGCCGATCAAGCATTAAATGATTAGAATGATGAAGATATATTCATAGTTTTATATTAGAGTGTTAAAACATGACTATCTTTCCAGTGCTAGATATGTCAAATTTACCTTGATTGCTAGAGTAAAGCCACAAGATTATGGACTGAGGAAAGCCATATGAAAAAACTGCTTTAACAAGTAGGGAATAGTGTCATATGTCAAATAATGGTGATAAATTTAATAAGAAGAGGACTAAAACCCATCTATGAGAATGAACAACAGAGATATTTTATAACATAGTGTTTTAGATTGTGAAATATTAAATTACTACTCAAAAGATTTGCTGCCTCTCTTTACAGTCTCTCCTATGAGCTCCTCCTTGTGGGGTGAAGTACAGTGGGGCCTTGACTTACGAGTGTCCCGACTAATGAGTTTTTTGAGATACCAGCTGTCTCTCGGCCGATTTTTTGCATTGAGTTGACAGAGTAATTTGAGTTAATGAGCTCCTTAACGAGCTTGGTCTCAGAACGAATTAAACTCGTAAGTCAAGGCCCCACTGTATTAAATATAGATGTGAGCAGAAGCCTATACCTTCTCTATCTTTTTCTTCGTTCATAGGAAGAATAGTATTCCAGAGAAAGGGTTTCCCTTTAGCCTAGATCTTGAAGTGAAGAGGGCATATTGAAGAATTTCAGCTAACCTGAAACCGAAAGGCAATATACAAAATAAGTGCACATTGCTTATGGGCAAGCCAATGACCTTCTTTGCTACTGCAGCATAACTTAATCTAACCAATTGTTACAGTTTGTAAAAGCAATTTTAATGGAGTGATATTAATGGGGGAACAAGAGAGTACGTTTCAGAAAAAAGAGATAACTTATTGTGCCAACAATATTTTAAATAAAGTTAACTGAAAATCTTCCTATTGCAAATGTATGAAAATGCAAAATAAAACAAATCTTTATTTCAAATACATAGTTGGGCTCAGAATAAACAGAGAAATGACCAGTAACACAGACAAGAGAGAGAGAAAGAGATACCAAAAGAGAGAGAGAGAGAGAGAGAGAGAGAGAGAGAGAGAGAGAGAAAGAGAGAGAGAAAAGAGAGAGAGTGCACTGATAACAAGAATTCTAGGCACATAAGATGACACTTTGGGATGGTGAGAAAGGAAGGACATGGGTTATCATAATCACAGAGTTTGAAAGTTTTAGTGGCCCTGCACAGTAAAAAGTTCGTGCTTGTCCATTCATAAAGTGATAAAAGAGAGCCCTCTGCATAAATTGAAACCAGGGCTTTGCAACTAGTGTGTGGTGGGGCATAACTTAGTGTACCTTACAAATGTTATAATTTCCTACGTGCAACATGATGTAAAGAGTTTAGGAAGCTTTGGGTGGAAACAAAATAATGTATGACCTCAATGGAAGTGTAAAATATGGAAAATCCACTCAATCTCAGAGAAAGACAACAAGGCATCTTATCAGTTCTATGAGATTTTAGGGACATAATCCCACATCACTTGTGGTTTGGGGTTAAATCATACATCATATATGACATGAGAACCTTAAGCTAGGATATTAGCACAATTTATACCCTATAGTACCTATGGGACACTTTAATGACCCCAAAACAAATTATATAACAAATTCTGTCTCAAATTATGTAACAAAGGATTATAACAGAAAATCCCCTAATAGATATGTGGTTAGAATGAAAAATTACAAAATGAGTAAGAAAATAATCTACCATGGTAAAAAGTTATCTGACATAAAAACAGAAGGATCAGATTCTCATGAACAATATTACAGAAAGTACAAAAATGCTTTAAAGAGTTAGATATATTAATTTAAAAAATGTAATCTAAAAAGTAAGAAACATTCTATGAAATAGAGAGAAATCTTAAAAATGAATTGATTTTATAAAAATTAAGAATATAGTGATCATAGTAGAAATAAAATTAGATTGTATAAATAACATATTAGAATCATAAAATTCATGGAATAGAAAACATAATTTTGGAAAATTGCCAAAATTCATTACAGAGATAAATATATGAAACATATGAAAAAGACATAAAGACATATGGGAAACTGTGTTAGAATATCCACTATACATCTTTTAGAAGAGTGAAGAGAATGGTAAGAAAAAGGTAATATTTTAAAGAGATAATAGCTGAACATTTCCAGAATTTAATGTGATAGGGATTCTCACATTCAGAAGTTGCAAAAAGTCCTGAAGGAAAATAAGAGAACTATAAGATAGTTTTATACTAGAGCCATGCTAAAAAGAGAATATAGAACATCGAAAAAATAGAAAGGCAACCAGAATGAAAAATAATAGCAATTGTATATCAATAATCCTGTAATATCAATAATTCTGTAATATTGTTCATGAGAATTTGATTCTTCTGTTTTTATGTCAATATCAATAATTGTATCAATAGCAAAAACAGAAATCAGTAATTCATTCAACAACTATGCACTTATTTTCTGGGTTTGGGGGATTTAGAAGTGAGCAAAACAAAGTATATGTCTGCATGGAACGTACATTATAGTGGTGGGAGATAGACATTAAATAAATAAGGAAATACAAAGGATGCTAATGATAGTAAGTGCTAGTTAAGAAGATAGGAATACTGTGGGGTGCAATGGAAACATACTAGTTTAAATACAGTGGTTAGGAAAAGATCTCACTGATAAGGTGAAATTTAAAGAGATGGAGAAATTGAAGCAATGGGCTGAAGATAAAATAATATGAACCTATAATTCTACACCCATCTAAAGGATCACTCGAGTAAGAATTAAATGAAGACAATCCCAGTAAAAGACTGAAAGTGTTTATCACTAACAGTTTCCTATTCAATTAGTCATTAAAAAATATGCTTCAGTATGGCTAAGATTGGATCTTCAAGGAAGATATGTATAACAAGAAGAAGCTAAACACAAATATATCTAAACTAGAGGCCCAGTGCACAAAATTCGTACACAACTATGGTCCCTAGGCCTAGCTGTCAATCAAAACGGGAGCGTCTGGCATGGAACGGCAGGTCCCAGCTGACCTCTCATCCCTGGGCAGCACCTGGGCCACTGGGCACCTGCACTCCTCCCTCCGACTGAGTCAAAGCACCCTACTCCTCACACAGAGATGTGGTGAGCGCAGCTGGATGCCGCAGGCTGTGGCGCAGCATTGGCCTCTGAGCTGCCCGGCAGCACTGCACAGAAGCTGGGCAGGCAGCACACTCTTTCCTGGCTGGCTGGCGACCTCACAGGCTCCTGCATAAACCCACAGGAAGCCCGACTGGCCCCTGCAGTCCCAGCAGCTGTGGCCCAGTTAACCCAGAAGAAGCCACATGGGGGCAGGGCAGGCTCCTTACGGGCGCCCAGCACCTGAGTGTGAGGGCTTCTCCTGCTCGAGCCCTGGTGTCCCAGGGGAGGGTAGCAGGGGGAGTGAGAGCGAGCTCAGCAGACACCCTGTGTTCTCACTGCACCTCCATCCCTGTCACCCACGCCTACAGGTAGCCAGCGAGAGGTCGCAGCCCACCACCCAGGCTACGCCAGAGGTTGGTCACTGCCACCCAACCCCAGTTCCCCATCCCAGCCCGGGGCCAGCCACTGGTTGCTATCTGCCAGGTGACTGGCGGGGCGATTGGGCCTCTGCTCATACCCGCTCTGGCCTGGCACTGCCCACTCATCTGCTCCACCATCCCGCCATGGTCCCACTCTCATCAGGGCCCATCGGGGCTGGCAGCGCCTCCACTGCCGCCTGTTGCCAGTGTTGCATCACCTATACCCACCATGTTCCACTGCCCCCTGATGGTCAGCACACGTCATAGCAAGCGGTCGAACTGCGGATCAAACAATTTGCATATTAGGCTTTTATTATATAGGACTAGAGGCCCAGTGCACAAAAATTTGTGCACTGGGTGGGGGGGGGGTCCCTCAGCCCGGCCCGTGCCCACTCGCAGTCTGGGAACCCTCAGGGGATGACCACCTGCTGGCTTAGGCCCACTCCCTGGGGGATTGAGCCTAAGATGGCAATCAGACATCCCTCTGGCAGCCCGGCTGCCCTTGGGGGATGCCCACTTGACAGCAGGGAGAAGACCTAAGCTGCAGTCAGACATCCTTAGCACTGCTGAGGAGGCAGGAGAGGCTCCCACCACCACTGCTGTACTGGCAGCCATCAGCCTGGCTTGTGGCTGAACAGAGCTCCTCCCATGTGAGAGCATCCTGACCACCAGGGGGCAGCTCCTGCATTGAGCGTCTGCCCCTGGTGGTCAGTGTGTGTCATAGTGACCAGTCATTCCCAGTCTTTCTGCTGTTAGGGTCAGTTTGCATATTACCCTTTTACTATATAGGATAGAGGCCTGGTGCACAGGTGGGGGCCGGCTGGTTTGCCCTGAAGGGTGTCCCGGATCAGGGTGGGGGTCCCACTTGGGTGCCTGGCCAGCCTGGATGAGGGTATGATGGCTGTGTGCAGCTGGTCACACCCCCTTCAGGGTGGGGGTCCCGCTTGGGTGCCTGGCCAGCCTGGATGAGGAGATGATGGCTGTTTGTAGCTGGTCATACCCCCTTAGGGTGAGGGTCCCCACTGGGGTGCCTGGCCAGTCTGGGTGAGGGGCTGAGGGCCGTTTTCAGGCTGGTGGGTGACTGAAGCTCCCAACCTCTCCTTTTTTTCTTTCTTCTTTTTTTATTCTGGGATTTATTTACCTTCTATGGCTGTCACTGGAACTGAGAGCCGGCTTTAGCTCTGAGGCTCAGTTCCAGCTCTGAGACCTCGGCTGCTGAAAGCAGGTATCTGGGTTTGTTTGGGTTCTATAATTGTAACACTGTTGCGGTCCTGCTTGCTCTAGCTCTGATGTCTGAAAGCAGGTTTCTGGGGTTTATCTATCTTCTATAATTACAACATCGTTTCTTAGACTGCAGCTCAGAGGCTGGCAGTGGTAGGCGGGGAACCTTGGCTTCCTCCATCACTGGAGCAAGCAAGTCTTCTGTTCACTTCAGCTGCCTGGCTCCTGGCCGCCATCTTGGTTGGCAGTTAATTTGCATATCTCGCTGATTAGCCAATGGGAAGGGTAGTGAAGTTATGGTTAATTACCACGTTTCTCTATTATTAGATAGGATAAGTATTCATGGCATAAAATAAAAATAATTTTAAGCAAGAATAGATATAGTTTGACAGTATTTTATAGAGAAGAGATAAAAATAATAAATAACCCTGGTCAGTGTGGCTCAGTGGTTGAGTGTGGAACCATAAATCAAGAGGTCCCCATTCGATTCCTGGTCAGGACACATGCCTGGATTGTGGGCTTGATCCCAAGTGTAGGGCGTGCAGGAGGCAGGCAATCAATGATTCTCTCTCATCATTGATGTTTCTCTCTCTCCCTCTCCCTTCCTCTGAAAGAAATCAGTAAAAACAAAATATTAAAATTTATTTTAAAAATAAAATAAAAATAAAGGCCCATGCTCTTGCTGTTCCTTTATATTGTTAATTCCCTCATTTCCTGGGGTCTTTTTTTTATTTTAAATTCCTCTTATCAGTGAGACCTTATATTGTACAGAAGTTAGTATGTTCTGTTTACTGCTCTATCATCAGGACAAAAAGTGCATTCACATGATAGGTGAATAAATTAATAATAATGAAAAAAATAACAACCCTGTAAAACACTGTATACAAAAAAAAATCTTTTCAAATATATTCAAGATCTATATAGAAAATAAGGAAAATTGAAACTGCTAAAAAATAAAGGATACTATTATAAATTTCACAAATGATTTCTTAAACAAGACATAACAGTACAAAATATACAGTAAAATATTAATCAATGTTACCAAATTTAAGTTGATCTTTAAAAAAACCCAACATATATAATAAATATGAAAGACATATACAGGGAGAAGTTATGCATATAACTGGCCACATTTTAGTGTACAGAATATATTAACAAGTGCTTCAAATAACAATGTAAATAAAATAGATAAACAACCCAAAAGGAAAATTAGCAAAAGTACAGAAAATTCAGAGACTTATATACTGATAGGATTTATATACATATTAAAAGTTGCTCAATAGTAAGGAGAATTAAAAAAAAGTAAATACAATTTTACCCACAATAATTTTTAAAATTTATTTTTCCACACTCCATAAGCAATGTTGTGGAAAAACTGTAACACTCATATACTGATATCAGGTAAAAATGTGCATACATTATGAACCACCAATTCCACTACTTAGTATACCATAATACTTAGTAGTATTATTGGTTTACTAACCCATGGACACAAGGAGATGTATGAAAGAATGGTTATCTAGCATTATATCTAATCCTATCTAATAATAGACAAACATGGTAATTAACCGTAACCTCGCTACCCTTCCCATTGGCTAATCAGCAAGATATGCAAATTAACTGCCAACCAAGATGGCAGCCAGCAGCCACGCAGCTGAAGTGAACAGGAGGCTTGCTTGGTCCAGTGATGGAGGAAGCCAAAGTTCCCCGCCTGCCGCTGCCAGCCTCTGAGCTGCAGTCTAAGAAACAATGTTGCAATTATAGAAGCTAAACAAGCTCCAGATACCTGCTTTCAGATGTCAGAGCTGGAGCAAGCAGGACCACAACAGTGTTACAATTATAGAACCCAAACAAACCTAGATACCTGCTTTCAGCAACCGAGGTCTCAGAGCTGGATCTGAGCCTCAGAGCTAAAGCCAGCTCTCAGTTCCAGTGACAGCCATAGAAGGTAAATAAATCCCAGAATAAAAAAAAAAGAAAAAAAAGGAGAGGTTGGGAGGTTCAGTCACCCGCCAACCTGAAAACGGCCCTCAGCCCCTCACCCAGACTGGCCAGGCACCCCAGTGGGGACCCCCACCCTAAGGGGGTATGACCAGCTGCAAACAGCTATCATCCCCTCATCCAGGCTGGCCAGGCACCCAAGCGGGACGCCCACACTGATCCAGATCACCCTTCAGGGCAAACCAGCTGGCCCCCACCCATACACTAGGCCTCTATTCTACATAGTAATAGGGTAATATGCAAACTGACCCTAACACCAGAAGGACTGGGAATGACTGGTCACTATGAAACACACTGACTACCAGGGGGCAGACGCTCAATGTAGGAGCTGCCCCCTGGTGGTCAGGGTGCTCTCACATGGAAGGAGCTCTGTTCAGCCACAAGCAAGGCTGATGGCTGCCAGTACAGCGGTGGTGGTGGGAGCCTCTCCTGCCTCCTCAGCAGCGCTAAGGATGTCCAACTGCAGTTTAGGCCTGCTCCCCACTGGCAAGTGGACATCCCCCGAGGGCTGCCAGGCTTCCAGAGGGCTGTCTGATTGCCAGCTTAGGCCCAATCCCCCGGGGAGCGGGCCTAAGCCAGAAGGTGGTCATCCTCTGAGAGGTCCCAGACTGCGAGAGGGCACCAGCTGGGCTGAAGGTCCCCCTCCTCCCCCCTGAGTGCACAAATTTTTGTGCACTGGGCCTCTAGTATAAAATAAAAACCAAAATAAATTAATTTTATACACTAGAGTATTACATAGCAGTCAAAATAAATCAATTAGAACTGTATTTAGGAATAAATTTGAAGAAAAATAGTACACTTCATAATCTTAAGAAAAGTATAATACCATGTACATAACTTTAAAAGCCTCATAAGCAAAGATATACATATACATATACATATCATATATATATTAGAGGCCTGGTGCATGAAATTTGTGCACGGGGCAGGGGGGTTTTCCTTCAGCCCAGCCTGCACCCTCTCCAGTCCAGGACTGCTGACATCCAGCCGCTCGCCTGCCTGCCTGCCTGATTAGCCCTAACCACTCCCCTGCCAGCCTGATCAATTCCTAACCGCTCCCCTGCCAGCCCGATCGCCTCCAACTTGCCTTCCCTGCTGGCCTGGTCCCCCCCAACTGCTCTCTCCTGCAGGCCTGGTCGCCCCTAACTGCCCTCCCCTTCAGGCCTGATCACCCCCAACTGCCCTCCCCTGCCAGCCATCTTGTGGTGGCCATCTTTGACCACATGGGGGCAGCCATCTTGTGTGTTGGGGTGATGGTCAATTTGCATATTATCTCTTTATTATATAGGAGATATATATATCACATATTATGGTTACATATTTAAGTCCTGCTCTGGAGGTGGACCCTTGCACAGCTGGTCCTTCATGGTGGTCCCAGCCAGTCTTCAAAGTCAATTGGATTGAGGGATATCCCTCCAATTGAGGTGCAAGCAACAATCTAGGCTCAACTACAACAGCGTGTGCACAGAGCCCACATGGGGAAACGCATCTGGAGAGCCCACCTCAGGTGAACTGGGAGGCTGTTCCACTGAGCACTATAGGACACCTACTACATTAGCTCACTATACCAAGCCTGGGAGATGTAGCAGGTCTACCTAATACATAGAGATAAGCACAGGAAGCACCCAAATTGAGGAGACAAAGAAAGAGGTAATAAGTGAAAGCACAAGAAAAAGAACTAAATGAAATGGAGGCAAACAAACAGATGCAGAGTTCAAAACAATGGTTATAATGAAGCTCAAGATACTTAGTGACAACTTCAACAGCATAAAAAAAGACATGGAAGCCATAAAAAAAGAACCAATCAAAAATGATGTACACACTAACTGAATAATGTACAAGGAATCAACAGTAGAGAAGGTGAAGCCAAGATTCAAATCAGCAATTTCTAATATGAGGAAGCAAAAGACACCGAATCAGAACAGCAAAAAGAAAAATGAATTTAATAAAATGAAGGTAGTGTAAGGAGCCTCTGGGACAACTTCAAGGATACCAACATTCATATTATTGAGGTACCAATGCCTGGTCTGGGTGGTGCCAGTGACCTCCCCTCTAGCTAAGCTGTTACATTCTTTGTTTATGGCCCCTTTATAAAATGGGAGGATTCTGGGAAACAGGTTCTGCAAGACAGGACAGGAGTCAATGGAGTTAATTATTGGCTAACAAGAGCAATGCCTTAGAAGGCAGGTTACTGGCACAGATTCAGATTGCTAGTGCCCCACCCCCCCAGCCCCAAAATGTCTCATATTCCCCATCAAAACAACTCAGAGAAAAGTAGATCAGATTTGTAGTTACTGAGGAGAGGTGAAGGTGGGGAAATTGGATAAAGGTGGTCAAAGGTACAAATTTCCATTTATGAGATAAATACTAATAAGTACTGGGGATTTAATATACAATATGATGACTGTAGTTGATACTGCTGCATGGTATATTTACAAGTTGTCAATGTGAAGCCTCACAGTTCCAAACCTGTCTTTGATTGGGAATTTTTATGTGCCTCATAAAGCAGAGGATCATCTTCTGGGAAGAAAAAGTCATCTTCTCTCTGAAAAAGCCTCCTACATGGAACAACCTTTGGAGGAGGAGGCTGGGGAAAAATGTTGTAAAGGGAAATCTTAAGAGTTCTCATTACCAGGGGGAAAAAAGCACATTTTATTTCTCTATGAGATGATGGATGTTAATTAAACGTATGTGGTATTCTTTTCACAGCACATATGTCAAATCATTGTGTTGTATGCCTTAAACTTATATAATGCTATATGTAAATTATATCTCAATAAAACTGGAAAAAGTCACTTTCTACTAAAAATTAAAATAAATGCTGGTTTCAGGACATCATCTGCTCTTTCATTTTCATCAATCAGGCAGTAAGATACTATCTGATTTCATCAAAATGTTTATGGTGGGTGTTAAATATTCACAGACTTAGAGGACAGTAATTAGCTCACAGAGAAAATTTAGGTATCTTATTCAAACCCATTCATTTCCAAATAGCCCAACCCAGACCTCCTCAACCTATAGATACTAATGAGATTCCTTTTACATTCATGTTCAAATTTCAAAGTATTTGTTATGCAGGAAACTATTCTTCCTCAAACCACCCTCCAATTATTTCTAAAATTCTACTAAATGGTTTTCTTGTGAGGTTTAAAATGAGTCTGATAGCTTTAGTCACCACTCCTTTAGCCCTATTTACTCCAATTTCCATTTGTTGATACTTCCATTCATTGTCATCTAAGATCTGGAAGTAGCATGGCTAAGTGATTGAGCCTGACTCCTGGAATCACATAAATTGGACTATTCCCTAGCTGCGTAACATGAGCAAGTAATTTATCCTCTGTATTTATCAGGTTCCACATCTTTAAATGGTGTTGAGCAGGGAAAATATGCTATCTGCTTCAAAACTAAAAGTGGGAAGGTCTTACTGTATTGAATACAGAGTGGAAAGTTGTTCTAAGGGCAGAGATACATTTGTTGTTGAAACAGAAACAGAGGGAAGAAAGGGAAATGAAAGTGATAATGGCAATTAGATAAGGTAACATAAAATTTTTGATGAATATTTAGTACTCAATATATGCTTATTATTATTATTTGCAAAACCACTTCTTAAGTATGAAAGGCATTTTTTAAATTATTTCCAATTAACAGACCAGTCAAAGAAGGTATTTACTTTAGCTGTCAGAAAGTGCACAATAAATGTTTATTATTTGTATTTACAAAGCTGTCATAGGACGCTTCACAGCTGCCATTTCCGATGGTGCTTGATCCCTCACAGGAATGCATACATCAATGCCAATTGTGTCCTTACCTGCTGCCATAAATCTTCAGATGATAACACAGTGCTGATAATACCAAACAGGTTTGGCTGCCTACTGCTTTGAAAGCCAATCCTGGAGAGACAGGTGCTGATATAAGGAAAGATGATTTATTCAAATGCTGGCAGCCTGAGAAGATGGCGGTCTTCCGTCCCAAAGACCTTCCTAACATCTGAGTGCAGGCAAGGGTTTTTATTAGGAGGGAGAGGGAAAACAGAACAAAGAAATCAGGAGGAGGGAGTTGAAAGTTATCTTCCTGTAAGTCAGCACAGTCTACTCTACTCCAATGATTATCTGGAACCTGGTTAAGCAGAGGTCCAGTTTTTATGCTTGAGAGACAATAAGTCTCCTGGAGCTGAAACCCTCTGGGTGCTGGAGTCAGCCTTCTCCTTCAAAGGTAGCTTCTGGAACTCTTACACAAATATGTTTCTATCCATGGGTTGCATATTAGTTAACAATTCATCTTTTATAAAAACAATGTGAACAGAAACAATATTACGACAACAGAGGGGTGAGATGGAAGTGCTGTCTCCTCTAATTATGTGACACATTTTGACACCTGAGTTAACAAGTCTTAAGCAGTCCTGGCCCTCAGGCAGGAGCTTTTGAAGTATGCAAATAGGCCTCTGTTAGGGCAAGACTAAGAGATGGGTGTTTCTTACCTTCTGTGCAGAGCCCAGGAGGGAATAGACATAGGGAGTCTGGTTTCTTTGTTTTTTATAATCTTGTGAATATCAGGGACACTAGCTCTGTTGGATTTGAGGTAGGTGTTTTCAGGTACTCACTCCTCATGTGAAAGTCTTAAAAGCTGGGGCAATAGCTGTTGTCTTTTGATCCTCAGGGAGAAGTTGGGAGTTGGGAATTCACTGCCAATTATATGTAGTTGTGCCTGGGATAGACTTATGGGGAAAATGCATGTCAGCCTTTCCTACCCATACCAATGTGGGTATATTCTCATTTGCCTGATACGTAGAAGTCTCTTAGCTACTTTCTGAATTTCTTTCAGAGGAAACTATTCTATTTGTAGAGGTAGATTTGGTATGTCAATAGGAGGAGCTGAGTTCAAGATCACAAAGTATGAAACATTTCATATAAAACAATACAGGCCCCTGGCCAGCTTGGCTCAGTGGATAGAGCGTCTGCCTGCGGACTGAAGGGTCCCAGGTTCAATTCTGGCTAAGGGCACATGCCTGGGTTGCGGGCTCATTCCCCAGTGGGGTGTGTGCAGGAGGCAGCCAATCAATGATTCTCTCTCATCATTGATGTTTCTATCTCTCTCTTCTCCCTTCCTCTCTGAAGTCAATAAAGAAATATATTTTAAAAAAATGAAACAATACAGGGATTTTCATTGAACAATAAGATAAAAAATATACCATTTGCCTCTTGCTATATTATCTCAGCTAATGCTTTGTGAAAACAAAAAATAAGCAAATAAACTGTACCACCATTTCCAGAGTAGTATTAGAGGAGGAGATGTCTTCATTTTCCCTCAGATTTCTCTCCCTAAAATGATTTAATTGTCTTTTCATTTAAGCCTTTCTGTCTACAGCATGAATCACAAATATTCATAGTCTGCTTACTCTCTGTGTCAGAAAATCCATTTTTATGTTATGATGTTCTGAGGAATTAAATTAATTTTATTGTCTAAAATCACCTTTTAAAATTTGGAAAAAAATGGAAATAAACTTTATTGGAAGCTTTTTTCCTACCTGAATGAGAAGACATGCTGTATTCCACCTTTGGTAATGAAACTGGAAAGTAAACACATTTATTCCTTATAAGTACCGCGTGCTAACCGATTGCGCCACTGGAGCTCCAAAACACATTTATTCCTATGGAAAGTGGGAAATCAGTCCTTTTCTACAACTGACTGATCTATCTCTGAAATTTTTATGACCGATTTAGTAAACATGAAGTAGATTTTAAACTAAATGAACTAATTCTACCTGAAGCTAATGCCACTTTGTTGAAAAAAAAAAAAAGAACAACAACAAAAACAATAGATTTGTCTGTTCTAATTTTTGGTTAAGTGTTTTGGTTAAGGCCAAAATGAAAATATTAAATAGTTATAAATTTTAGATGTTAAATTTGAACAACAGGATTTTGTTTTTAAATTACAAAGAACCTAAAAATCAATATTCTCATTTTTGTTTACAAATTATTGAATTTTTTGAAGGATAGAATTACCTGTGGAATTGAAAAATGAATTATTTAATGTGTTTAGCCATAAGTAATTTGTTCATAAAGTCTTATTTTGTTTAAATTACTGTTGTAATTTCAGCTCTTTTAATATCTGAGATTAAAAATCCATATATTTAAAAGAATAAGTCATATTGAAATTTGTTTATATATACTACTCAGCCAACGAGGAATGGAGGAGAGAGCCTCACACCCTAGGGATTAATAATAGCCTGTGATTGCTGTCCCATGTGTGCCTGTTCAATTGGACGCCCGCTTTTGCAAGAATGAGTGAAAAGTCTTGTTTTCGCCATACTTCTCTCTCTGAGTCCGTTATTTGAAGTTGGACAGGTTGGAGGGATGGAAGATGGTGGCAATATAGGCAGACACGTCCCAGGTCATGTCCCGGAGCAAATGGAGTGAGCAGCTGAAACTAATAACACCCACACCGAATTGGCAAAATTGCTCAGCTGGTGAGATGGTTTTGCAGCCGGGAAGAGCAGAACTCCCCTGGAAAGCAGATCCAAGCAACAGCAACCTCCTGAGCACCACACCCTCTGCTGAGGAACAGCAGCTATACGTGAAACCTCGCCCCACCAGCCAGTAGAGCCACCACAGCTGTGAACAGCACCCACCAGAGGAGCTGCTGCCAACTGAAGAGCAGCTGCTACCGCAACTGCGTGAAGAGCAACCACAGACCAAGGAGTCACTGCCACCAAGGGAGCAACCACTGAACAACTCAACGTCTAGATATGTCAGTGAGATCAAACATGGGTAGACAAAGAAATCCCCCAAAGGAAAGAGAAGGAGGACTCTCCAGAAAAGCAGCTAAGTAATACAGAGGCATGCAACATGGCAGAAAAAGAATTCAGAATAAGGGTCCTAGAGTGCATAAACCAGATGGAGGAAAATATCGACAACCTCTGCAAGAAGCAAGAAGAAACAGATGAAAAAATCGATAACATATGGAAGAAGCTAGAAGAAACAGATGAAAAAATCAACAACTTAAGTAAGACCCAAGAAGAAATGAAGAGTGATATAGCTGCAATGAAAAACTCCATTGAAAGTATCAACAGTAGACTAGGAGAAGCGGAGGACCGAATTAGTGAATTAGAAGACAAGGAAGCAAAACACACCCAAAATGTACTGCAATTGAAGAAAAAAATTAAAAGACAGGAGGAGATCCTAAGGGAGCTTTGGGACAACATGAAACGAAACAACATACGAATAATAGGGGTACCAGAACAACAGAAGGATGAACAAGGATTAGAAAACCTATTAGAAGAAATAATATCAGAAAACTTCCCTGAGGTGGGGAAGAAAAAAGTCACACAAGCCCAGAGAGTCCCAAACAAGGTGAACCCGAAAAGACCCACACCAAGACACATCATAATTACCATGGCAAATGTTCAGGACAAAGAGAGAACCTTACAGGCTGCAAGAGAGAGACGAAAGGTTACATACAAGGGATCTCCCATTAGATTGTCAAATGATTTCTCAACAGAAACACATCAGGCCAGAATAGAATGGACAGAAATTTACAAAGTGATGCAAAGCAAAGGACTGAATCCAAGAATACTCTATCCAGCAAGGCTATCATTCAAACTTGAAGGGGAAATAAGAAGCTTCACAGACAAAAAAAGGCTAAGGGAGTTTATCACCACCAAGCCAGCACTGCAAGGAATGCTAAAGGGACTGGTATAAAAATAAGAAATAAAAAGCTCAGAAAGAAAACGGCCACACAAAAACAGAAATGGCTACAAACAAGTACCTTTCAATAATAACTTTAAACGGAAACGGACTAAATGCTCCAAACAAAAGACATCGAGTGGCTGAATGGATAAAAAACCATGACCCATACATCTGCTGTCTACAAGAAACCCACCTCATTAGAAGGGACTCACACAGACTGAAAGTGAAAGGATGGAAAAACATCTTTCAGGCAAATGGAAAGGAAAAGAAAGCTGGGGTAGCAATACTTATATCGGACAAAATAGACCTCAAAGTGAAGGCCATAACAAGAGATAAGGAAGGCCACTTCATGATACTACAGGGATCAATACAACAAGAAGATATAACCCTGGTAAACATATATGCACCCAATGCGGGAGCACCCAAATTCATAAAAAAACTCCTGGAAGATATCAAAGGAGAGATCGACAACAATACAATCATAGTAGGGGACTTTAATACACCACTGACAGCACTGGATAAGTCCTCTAGACAAACACTCAGCAAAGATACAGCAATACTAAATGACTCACTAGATCAGATGGACTTAATAGACATCTTCAGAACACTTCACTCCAATGCCATGGAATATACATTCTACTCAAGTGCTCATAACACTTATTCAAAAATAGACCATATATTGGGTCACAAGCAAAGTATCCACAAATTCAAGAAGATTGAAATCATAAAAAGCGTCTTCGCAGACCACAATGGCATAATATTAGAAATAAACTACAATAAAAACAACCCAAAATACTCAAACACCTGGAAGCTGAATAGCATGGTATTAAATATTGATTGGGTTACCAATGAAATCAAAGAAGAAATTCGAAACATCCTGGAAACTAATGACAATGAAAACACAACAATCCAAAACCTATGGGACACAATGAAAGCTGTCCTGAGAGGGAAGTTTATAGCTCTACAGGCCTATCTCAAAAAACAAGAAAAAATGGTAGTAAATCATCTAACTCTACAACTCAAAGAATTAGAAAGAGAGCAACAAGAAAACCCCAGAGTGAGGAGAAGGAAGGAGATAATAAAGATTAGAGCAGAAATAAATGACATAGATACCAAAAAAACAATACAGAAGATCAATGCAACCAAGAGCTGGTTCTTTGAAAGGATAAACAAGATTGACAAACCTCTAGCCAGACTCACCAAGAAGCAAAGAGAGAATACCCAAATAAACAAAATCAGAAACGATAGAGGCGAAATAACAACAGACCCCACAGAAATACAAATGATTGTTAAAAAATACTATGGACAGCTCTACTCCAACAAACTAGACAACCTGGAGGAAATGGACAAGTTCCTAGAAAAATACAACATTCCAAAACTCAACCAGGAAGAATCTAAAAATCTCAACAGGCCAATAACTATGGAAGAAATTGAAGCAGTCATCAAAAAGCTTCGAGCAAACAAAAGCCCAGTACCAGACGGCTTCACAGGGGAGTTTTACCAAACATTCAAGGAAGAACTAAAACCTATCCTCCTCAGACTACTACAAAAAATTCAAGAGGAAGGAACACTTCCAAGCTCATTATATGAAGCCAGCATCACCCTAATACCAAAACCAGGTAAAGACAACACAATGAAAGAGAATTACAGGCCAATATCCCTCATGAACAGAGATGCCAAAATCCTCAACAAAATCTTAGCAAATCAGATCCAGCAGTATATCAGAAAGATCATACACCATGACCAAGTAGGATTTATCCGAGGGATGCAAGGATGGTACAATATCCGCAAATCAATAAACGTGATACATCACATAAACAAATTGAAAGAAAAAAACCACATGGTCATATCAATTGATGCAGAAAAAGCATTTGACAAAATTCAACACCCATTTTTGATAAAAACTCTCAGCAAGGTGGGAGTAGAAGGATCATACCGCAACATAATAAAAGCCATATATGACAGGCCCACAGCCAACATCATACTCAATGGACAAAAACTAACACCATTTCCCCTAAGAACAGGAACATGACAGGGATGCTCCCTCTCACCACTCCTGTTCAACATAGTACTGGAAGTGTTAGCCATTGCAATTCGGCAAGAAGAAGTAATAAACGGCATCCAAATTGGAAAAAAGGAAGTAAAACTGTCCTTATTTGCAGACGACATGATATTATACATACAAAACCCTAGAGACTCCATCAAAAAGCTACTAGACTTAATACATGAATTTGGCAATGTAGCAGGATACAAAATTAACCCCAAGAAATCTGAGGCATTTCCATACACCAATAGTGAACTTTCAGAAAGAGAGATTATAAAAACAATCCCATTTACCATCGCACCAAAAAAATTAAGTTACCTAGGAATAAACTTAACTAAAGAGGTAAAAGACCTCTACTCAGAAAACTACAGGACGTTGAAAAAAGATATAGAGGAAGACATAAACAGATGGAAGAACATACCGTGTTCATGGATTGGTAGAATCAACGTCATTAAAATGTCCATACTACCCAAAGCAATCTATAAATTCAACACACTTCCCATTAAAATACCAACGGCATACTTCAGAGATCTAGAACAAACTCTCCAAAAATTCATCTGGAATAAAAAAAGACCCCGAACAGCTGCAGCAATCCTGAAAAAGAACAAAGTAGGTGGGATCTCAATACCAGATATCAAGTTGTATTACAAAGCCACTGTTCTCAAAACTGCCTGGTACTGGCACAAGAATAGGCATATAGATCAATGGAATAGAATAGAGAGCCCAGAAATTGGCCCGAACCAATATGCTCAATTAATATTTGACAAAGGAGGCAAGAACATACAATGGAGCCAAGATAGTCTCTTCAATAAATGGTGTTGGGAAAATTGGACAGATATATGCAAGAAAATGAAACTAGACCACCAACTTACACCATACACAAAAATAAACTCAAAATGGATAAAGGACTTAAATGTACGACACAAAACCATAAAAATTCTAGAAGAATCCAAAGGCAACAAAATCTCAGACATATGCCGAGCAATTTCTTCACTGATACAGCTCCTAGGGCACTTGAAACTAAAGAGAAAATGAACAAATGGGACTACATCAAAATAAAAAGCTTCTGCACAGCAAAAGAAACCATCAACAAAACAACAAGAAAACCCACTGTGTGGGAAAACATATTTGCCAATGTCATATCTGATAAGGGCCTAATCTCTAAAATTTATAGGGAACTCATACAACTTAACAAAAGGAAGATAAACAATCCAATCAAAAAATGGGCAAAGGACCTAAATAGACACCTTTCAAAAGAGGACATTCAGAAAGCCAAGAGACATATGAAAACATGCTCAAAGTCACTAATCATCCGAGAGATGCAAATTAAAACAACAATGAGGTACCATCTCACACCTGTCAGACTGGCTATCATCAATAAATCAACAAAGGACAAGTGCTGGAGAGGATGTGGAGAAAAAGGAACACTTGTGCACTGCTGGTGGGAATGCAGACTGGTGCAGCCACTATGGAGGACAGTATGGAGTTTCCTTAAAAAACTGAAAATGGAACTCCCATTTGACCCTGTGATCCCACTTCTAGGAATATATCCCAAGAAACCAGAAACACCAATCAGAAAGGATATATGCACCCCTATGTTCATAGCAGCACAATTCACCATAGCTAAGATCTGGAAACAGCCTAAGTGCCCATCAGTAGATGAATAGATTAGAAAACCGTGGTACATCTACACGATGGAATACTATGCTGCTGTAAAAAAGAAGGAACTCTTACCATTTGCAACAGCATGGATGGAACTAGAGAGCATTATGCTAAGTGAAATAAGCCAGTCAATGAAGGAAAAATACCACATGATCTCACTCATTCATGGATAATAGAGACCATTATAAACTTTTGAACAATAATAGATACAGAGGCAGAGCTGCCTCAAACAGAATGTCAAACTACAACAGGAAGGCCGGGGAGGGTTGGGGGGCAGGATGTAGGGAGGTAAGAGATCAACTAAAGGACTTGTATGCATGCATAAAAGCATAACCAATGGACATAAGACACTGGGGGATAGGGGAGGCTAGGGGACTGTCTAGGATAAAATGGACACATATGTAATACCCTTTGTAATACTTTAAGCAATAAATAAATAAAAAAATGAAAAAAAAGAAATTTGTTTATAAATAATGTGTGAATGTCTAACACATCTTAAGCTGTAAAAATTTGCTAATAATCAAATGAAGCAAAAATACATTTATATTTTTATTTATATTTTTTATATGCTATTGCATATTATCTTCACTCATGAATCATTTCCAAAAACATACATCATATCTATTTGACAAAGTAGTAAAATAAGAACTAGATTATGAAAAGTTAACATACCAATTAAGTTATTCAAAGTAAACTCTCTAATCCACTATTCATAATATTAATACTAGAAATGCCCCCTTTGAATAACAAAGTTCTTACAAGAAGGAAATAATAACTCAGGATTTATCTGGGGTACAATATTTCATTTAAATACAATTTAAATGTGTTTTATAAGGAATAAATTTCATGCAGGCTTATTTATTCTAGTATATTATCTCTATCTTGAGTTCAGAATAATGTAAAAGAATTGTAACAATTAATAATAACCATTCAGCCAAAACCGGTTTGGCTCAGTGGATAGAGCGTCGGCCTGCGGACTGAAAGGTCCCAGGTTCGATTCCGGTCAAGGGCATGTACCTGGGTTGCGGGCACATCCCCAGTAGGAGATGTGCTGGAGGCAACTGATTGATGTTTCTCTCTCATCGATGTTTCTAACTCTCTATCTCTCTCCCTTCCTCTCTGTAAAAAAAAAAAAAAATCAATAAAAATATATTTAAAAAAAAAATAATAACCATTCATAAGGACTTTCATTATGATGATTTTGTTATTAACTAGCTGAGTGACTTTGAATAAGCTAGTCATTCTGATCCTGAGTTTCTCTATTCAGTAATAAAAATTAAAAAACATAAAAATATAAGATGGCTTTATCCTGTTTGAGGAAAGCACAAAAATATGCAAGTTAAAATTATAAAATATTTAAATACATAGGGTTTTCATGTTATCAAAAATTTACTGCTGGGTTATCTTACACATCATTCATGCAGAATAGAGAGGTAGTAGAGCTAGCTTAGGAGAAGTAAGATATATTTGAAGCTGAAACAGGAGATATTTTTCATAATAATTCCATTATATGTTATAGAACATCAAAAGATATTAACATCAACCATAGCACTTTTAAAAGAACACATATAAAAAGAGTAAATACAAATTCTGTTTAGGAGAAAGAGAAGATTAACACTAAATTTGAAAGCTAAAATATCATTTTTAATAGAAATAATGTTTTCTCCCTGAGTTCTTTTAGTACAATTATTGCATCCAAAATGTATGCTATATTTAACCCTTTTGTTGTAAGTACCTATGTAGTATGAAATTTCCTTTTGAAATATGAAAATGGAGATGCAAAATGGCTAATGACAAAATGGCATACCAAAGCCACCCAGCAAAGATCACTCACTTTCCCTTTTTACAGACACCCCCCAAAAAAAACACCACAAACAAAAACAACAAGGTTAGAAAATATTTTTAAATCCTGTATCTGATAAAGGACTTTCTCCAGAATATATAACAAACTCTTACAGCATAATATTAAGAGTACAAACAACTCAATTTTAAAAATCTAAAAAGAATTTAAACAGACATTTATCCAAAGAAGATGTGTTAGTAGCCTATTAACATGTGAAATGATAATCAACATCCTCAGCCATTAGAAAAATCCAAATCCAAACCACAATAAAATACCACTTTAAGCCCAATAGGATGACTATAATAGTAATAATAAAAAGACTGATAAAAAAGTTGATAAGAATGTGGAGAAACCAGAACACTTACATTTTGCATGTAGGAAGGTACAATAGTTCAGCTGCTTGGAAAACAGTCTGACAGTTCCTCAAAATATTAAGCAGAGTTGCCATATGACCCAGCAATTGCACTTTTACTCCTTAGTAAATGACAACAGGAAAAGAAAGTATCTACAAAAATATTTGTACATAAATGTTCATATCAACATTATTTATAATAGCCAAAAACTATAAAGAATTCAAATGTCTCTCAACTGAGAATGGATATATAAAGTTTGGTATATCCACACAATGGAATATTATTCATTTATATGAAGATACAAAGTATTGACACATGCTACAACATAGATGAAACTTGAACACCTTATGCTAAGTGAAAAAATTCAGGCATAAAAAATACATATTGAATGATTTTGTTTATATGAAATGTCTAGGAAACACAAAACTTTAAGGGTAGAAATAAGATTAAGGATTTTCTGGGGGTAGGAATGAGGATTAAATGTCAAGAGGGGTGACAGAAATGTTCTAGAATGAATTGTGATGATTGACCCAACTCTAAATTTACTCAAAACCCTTGAGTTGAGCATTTACCAAGGCTGAATATTACAATGGGAAATTAGACCTCAATAAAATAGAATTTTATATGTATAATAATTTAAAATAGGGCTTCTAGTTAAGATGGCAGCATAGATAAACACAGTACTCAGAAGCTCCCACAACCACATCAAAATCATAGCTAAGTTCCAGAACAACCATCATTCAGAACTTCATAAAATCTAGCTGAACAGAAGTTCTATAACTAAGAATATAAAGAAGAAACCACATTAAGACTGGTAGGAAGGGTGGAGACACAGAACCAGATTGTCCCACATGTGGCGTTAAAAATCAGAAGGTGAACCGCGTCCAGCATAGCCAAGGGTGAACCTGAGGAGGGGAGGTAAAGGATTAAAGAAAACAGTCAAGATAATACAGTTGGGACCAGGTAAATCACTGTGCCTGGATGAGGAAACAGTGACACAGCCTGTAAGCTGAAGATTTATTTTATACTCAGATCACACAAAGCAAAACAAGGGCAAGATGTTTTCAATGTTCTTGTGAATTTCAAATCTGCTTCTTTCCTGTTGTTGCCATTCTCTAAACTCTATCAAGCTTTGTTTAGGCAGCACTTGCTGCACCCCCCTCTCCCCCCACAGCCCACATCCTTTAGCTACCTAGGACTGCAGGGTCAGACTATAAGGTCAAGCTTACAACCATAGCCTTTTGGTTATAATTGTGCTGAGAGGGCTTTTCCCTCCAAGCTGGGACTTGTATATGGCTTTGCTACAAGTCAATCCGAGGCTTGATCCTGTCCAAATGCTGTGGCCGCTCTTCACAAGAAGGGATATCTGGGCTACAGAGGTCTTCCCTGAGGAGCAAGGAGACTCATTCCCACACCAACCCTCCTCCACCCCACCCCTTCTGAAGCCCATGGTTCTAGTGCTGGGAAGAGAAGTCCCTTAAATGTCTGGCTATGAAAACCAGCAGGGATTGTAGTCTTGGTATGCCCCATGTTTTTTGTTAAGGGGTCCCTAGCTATAGCTGGACTTTGTTTGAAACTTGGGCTCTACCAGGTATACCCAAGCAAAGCACAAGTAGATCTCTTTGTAGCTCATACCAGGTGACCCTGGGCAAAACAGACAGTGGGTGACCTTGGCCTGCATGTCCTGGGATGCCCCAGAGTTAGAGTTTATGGTGGACAGCTTCAGACTGAAACAAAACACCACCCAATCACCTCCAAGATGGACACAATCAAAGGGCAATTTCAGTGGGCACCAAAGCCCAGATGAAGTGAGTCCTGCTCCGTGAGGTTGGCCCCTGCACATATGCTGCAGTCACTGCAAGTTCTCTCAGCCTATCACCCTGGGACTAAATTCCTTCCATTGACAACAGTCAAGGCTCACCTACAACAGGAGGATGCACACAGCCCACAGGCAGGGACACACCTGAAGTACCCTGCTCAGGTGAACTGGGTGGCAGTGTCACTAGGCCCTACAGGACCCTTACTACATAAGTCCACTCTACCAAAACCAAGAGATGTAGCAGCACTACCGAATATATAGAAACAAACACAGGGAGGAAGCCAAAATGAGGAGAAAAGGAAATATGTTCCAAATGAATGAACAGAACAAAACTCCAGAAAAAGAACTCAACAATATGTAGACAAGCAATCTACCAGATGCAGAGTAGAAAACACTGGCCATAAGGATGCTCAATGATCTCAGTGAGAACTTCAACAAAGAGATAGAAAACATAAAATGGAGATAGGAAACATAAAAAAGAACAAGTCAGAAATGAAGGATACACTTATTGAAATAAAGACTATATTAGCAAAAACCAAAAGTGGAGTAGATGAAGCAGAGGATAAAACTGCAATTTGGAAGATAAAGAAGCAGAAGACACCTGATCTGAAGAGCAAAAAGAAAAAAACAATCCCCCGAAAATGAGGATGGCTTAAAGAGCCTTTGAAACAACTTTAAACATGCCAATATTGGCATCATGGGAATGCAGGAAAAAGAAGAGAGAGAGCAAGAAGTTGAAAATTTATTTGAGGAAATAATGACTGAAATCTTCCCTAACCAGGTGAAGGAAATAGACATACAAGTCCTGGAAGCACAGAGTCCCAAACAAGATGAACCCAAAGAGGACCACACCAAGATATATCATAATTAAATGCCAAAGATTAATGCCAAAGAGAGAATCTTAAAAACAGAAGGAGAAAAGCAGTTAGTTACCCACAAGGGAGCTCCTATAAAACTGTCAGCTGATTTCTCATCAGAAACTTTAGAAGCCAGAGCAGAGTGGCAACAAATATTCAAAGTGATGAAATGCAAGGACCTACATCCAAAATTACTCTACCAAACAAAGCTATCATTTAGAATCAAAGGACATATAAAAAGCCTCCCGGACAAGAAAAAGCTTAAGAGGTCATCACCACCAAAACCGGTATTATAAGAAATGTTAAAGGGTGTTCTTTTTTTAAATATGTTTTATTGATTTTTTACAGAGAGGAAGGGAGAGAGATAGAGAGTTAGAAACATCGATGAGAGAGAAACATCGATCAGCTGCCTCCTGCACATCTCCTACTGGGGATGTGCCCGCAACCAAGGTACATGCCCTTGACCGGAATCGAACCTGGGACCTTTCAGTCCGCAGGCCGACGTGCTATCCACTGAGCCAAACCGGTTTCGGCTAAAGGGTGTTCTTTAAGAAAAAGAAGAAAAAATAAATAAAAGTTCAAAAATATGAATAATAAAATGGCAACAAATACATATCTATTATCCATGTTCATTGTGGCATCTATCCTATCTAATAAAAGAGAAACATGGTAATTAGCCGTACGTCCGCTACCCTTCTCATTGGCTAATCAGGGCCATATGCAAATTAACTGCCAGCCAAGATGGTGGCCCACAGCCAGGCAGCTTGAAGCTAACATGAGGCTTTCTTGCTTCAGTGACGGAGGAAACCAACATTCCCCGCCTGCCTTGCTGGCCTCTGAGCTTGCATTTTGAAACATTGTTACAAATACAGAAGCTAAACAAAACCCCAGAAACCTGCTTTCAGCCAGCCAGGATCTCAGAGCTGGAGTTGATACAGTGTTTCGATTATAGAACCCAAACAAACCAGATACCTGTTTTCAGGAGTGGAGGCCTAAGAGCTGGAGCCAGAGCTAAAGCTCGCCCAGAATAAAAAAAAAAAAAAAAAAAAAAAAAAAAGGAAAAAAGGAGCAGTTGGGAGCTTCAGTCACCCGCCAGCCTGAAAACAGCCATCAGCCCGTCACCCAGACTGGCCAGGCACCCCAATGGGGACCCCCACCGTGAAGGGTGTGTGACCAGCTGCAAACAGCCATCATCCCCTCACCCAGGCTGGCCAGGCACCCCAGTGGGGACCTGCACTCTGATCCAGGACACCCTTCAGGGTAAACCAGCCAGCCCCCACTCATGCACCAGGTCTCTATTCTATATAGTAAAAGGGTAATATGCCTCCCAGCACCAGGATCAGCGTGACAGGGGGCAGCACCCCAACCCCCTGATTACCCTGCGGCTCTGTGCATGACAGGGGGCAGCGCCCCAACCCCCTGATTGGCCCTGCTTTGTTCATGACAGGGTACGGAGCCCCAACCCCCCTGATGGGCCCTGCTCTGTGCATGACAGGGGGTGGCACCGCAACCTCCCCATCGACCCTGCCTTGAGTGTGACAGGGGGCAGTGCCCCAACCCCCTAATCGGCCCTACTCTGAGCGTGACTGAGGGTGGCATCACAACCTCCCAATCTGCCCTGCTCTGTGCATGACAGCGGGCGGCACCCCAAGTCCCCAATTGGCCCTGCTCTGAGCCCGACCAGGGGCTGCATCTAGGGATTGGGCCTGCCCTCTGCCACCCGGGAGCAGGCCTAAGCCAGCAGGTCATTATCTCCCGAGGGGTCCCAGACTGCGAGAGCGCACAGGCCGGGCTGAGGGACCCCTTCTACCCCTCTGAGTGCACAAATTTTTGTGCACCGGGCCTCTAGTGTATATATAAAAGCCGAATATGCTAAGTATCTGACCGTTTGTTTGACCATTCGACCAGTTGCTATGATGAGCACTGACTATCAGGGGGCAGACACTCCAAATGTTAGGTTAGCTTGCTTCTGGGTCCGGCCAATCAAGACTGGGCGAGATGGGCCAGACACTCCCTGGAGCCCTCCCATGGTCCCTCTCTGGCCCTGATCATGCACTGGTGGAGTCCCTCAGCCTGGCCTGCACCCTCTCACAATCCGGGACCCCCCGGCGGATGTCGGAGAGCCAGTTTTGGCCTGATCCCCACAGGCCAGGCCGAGGGACCCCACAGGTGCATGAATTAGTGCATCAGGCCTCTAGTTATTTATCATAGCCAAAATATGTAAGCAATCTAAGTATCCATCTGTAGATGAATGGATAAAAAACGTGGTGTATATATATAATGTGTGAATAAGACTAAGCCATAAAAGTGAATAAAATATTGCCATCAGCAACAACATGAATAGAACTAGAGGGTATTGTGCTGAGTGAAATAAATCAGAGAAAGACAAATGCCATATGATTTCAATTAAATGTGGAATCTCATAAATAAGATAAATAAATAACCAGAACAGAAACAGACTCATAGACAGAGAGAACATTTTGATGGTTGCCAGATGGAAGGGGGTGTAGGGGATGGGTGAAAAAGTTTAAGAGATTAAGAAGTATAAATCTGTGCTTGTCCAGAATGGCTCAGTTGGTTGAGCATCATACCATGCACCAAAAGGTTTTTGGTTCAATTTCCAATCAGGGCATACCTGGGTTGTGGGTTTGATTCCCAGTTGGGGAGCATACAGAAGGCAACTGATCTTTGTTTCTCTCTCTCATTGATGTTTCTCTCTCTCTCTCCCTCCTTCCCTTCTGCTCTCTAGGCATATCCTTGGGTGAGGATTAAAGAAAAAGAAAGAAGTATGAATTGCTAGTTACAGAATATTCATGGGAATGTAAAGTACAGTATAGGGAACATAACTAATAATATTGTAATAACTATGTATGGTGTTATGGGCACTAGAGGGTGATAACTTCATAAGTTATATAAACCTGAAACTAATATAATATTGCATATCAAATGTAATTAAAAAATTTAAAAAATGTAAGAAGAAAAATACTTTAAAATATAACTTATTCATAAGTATAATATTTCTGTTTTAAATCCTTATTATATATAATAATTTTTAAGGAGCTATGAAAATGTGTTGCTCTGTGCCAGTATGTTGCATAAATCAATGCTATCTTAGAAATGCAGAAAGTTATATTTTTTTGGTATTCTACAATATAGTGTATTATTTGAAACCTTGATGAAATTTGACATTTTTCTTCTTTTTAAAATTATGCACAGAACTTTGAAGCCTCAAACTACTTTAAGAAGAAAAATTATACTTGCCTATTCATCAGAGATGTAATTTCCAATAAACCTCCAAAAGAATTCAGCTAAAACATGAACAATTACTGTCAAATGCAAACAATCCACAAGTGAAAGCTGTTGCTCTAAACAGTTCAAACCTAAAGAAGATTTTGACATTTACAATCTCCAAAGACAGGCTGTTTCTCAGTAATTCTATTATGAGGAATAAAGTTAGATAACTCAGAGAAATTACTGAAACATTATTTCAAGTAATTGTGCATGAGTCAAGTTCATTAGCTAATAAAAGTAATTGTGTAATGAAAGCTTTCTGTGTAATAGATTTCAGAACATCAGAGTAGAGAATCTCTAAAAGAAACTTTAACTCCATTATCAAAAGCCAAATCCCACAGGAAGTCATATGGTTCCTATCTGTAAAAGGCTTAAAACTTATTAGTATTAAATATTAAGCATATTTCTCTCTCAACACTAGAGCCATAATTTCTTTAAAATGCTTCCAGAATGAATTTTGGATTAATAACATTTGTATCTCTTCCCAATATGTAAATTACATTTACATGAATGCATCAGTTAATATAGCAGTGTAGTGGTTAAGAGCACCTTGGAATCTAACAGACCATCAATAATTAGCTGTACATTCTTGTATAATTAATTTCACCTTTTTGAACTTTAATATCCCTGAAAATAAAATGGGGATCATATTAATCTATAACACAGAATATTATGATGGCATATATTGAAAGCAAGGCATATAAATATTATTTACAAACTGTATTCATACTTTATGCATTATGGATAATATGACTTTCAATTACACTGTGAGTTATTTATGACAGACAAGAGTTTCAATCATTTATCTGTACTCAAAGGAAATTATTTTCTCTGAAATTATTTCCCATTTTGCTTATCTAAAATGTCCTCACATTTGAAATATATAATAATATCTGCTTGCAGTGTTCTTGTGTGAGAATTACTTGAAATTACATATGCAAAAATGTCTGGGATAGTTCCTGTGATGGAGTAAACACTCATATTGAGTTCTTTTCTTCCTAGTCTGAATGACTGAGCTAGTCCCTGAAGAATCTGAAAAGTATTGTAAATAGCCTAAGGCTAAAGTTTAATGGCAGAAAAGTTCCTTAGTACCTATAGTCTTGGTAACCAGGAGATAGATGCCTTAAAAAATTATTGCTCAGAAATAACTGAGGAAATCCTTGCCTTTTCAGGCTGCTCACTGATTTAAGCCATTTTGCGTAACTATTCCCTCTAGTCTAGAAACTCTTACAGGATCCTTCAGTTCTCATCTCTTGATGAGGGTTTAGCAACAATGGCACTTTTGACATTTTGGGCTGGATAATTCTTTGTTGTGGTGGACTGTTCTGTGAATTGCAGCATGATGCTAGTAGCACTCTTCCTAGGCTGATGTGACAGTAGGTCCCTTACCTTCTGTTTTGGCCCAATTCCTTCAAGAAGAATAGCATATATTTTTGGTCTAAAACATTCTTAATGGGTCAGTCTGACATTTATATTTGGTGTTGCCTAATATTTTTCACTTCTTCTGATACAGTATTCTGTACATTCTAATATGCATTAGAAAGAGATAAAATTCAGAGCTGACCTCCAAATTTGACACTGTTAGTCAAAATTGTCATATTATTTGAACATACATTAGCAGTTGTTTGGAGAAGACATGTATTAATGTGAAGGATTGATAAAGCTCAATCCTTTAGCTTCTGTTGATGGTTATAAACAAAAACAGGTCAACAAAGCTGGAGGACTTATACTTTTAGATATCAAGTTCTATTATAAAGCTATAATAAGTAAGATAATGTGATATTGAGCAAAATAGAGTCCAGAAACTGTCCCATGCATATATATATATATATATATATATATATATATATATATATATATATTCATCTGATTTACACAAAAATGACACTAGAGAAAACATGTTTTCTTTTTTTTTAAATATATTTTATTGATTTTTCACAGAGGAAGGGAGAGAGATAGAGAGTTAGAAACAACATCGATCAGCTGCCTCCTGCACATCTTCCACTGGGGATGTGCCCGCAACCCAGGTACATGCCCTTGACCGGAATCGAACCCGGGTCCTTTCAGTCCGCAGGCCGACGCTCTATCCACTGAGCCAAACCAGTTTTGGCGAGAAAACATGTTTTCACTAAATGATACTGGGTCAACTGGACAGTCATACAAGAAAAAACATCTAGATCCCTACCTCACACTATACATAAAAATCAATTCCAAATTGATTACACATTCAAATTTAAAATAATTCAGTTTTGAATAGTAGGAGCAGCCAAATATTTCTGATACAGAATCCAAAACACTTTCATCATGAAATAAAACAATGATAATTTGGACTATACTAAAAATAAGAGCACCTATTTTTTAAAAGTCACCATTAAAAGAATGAAAGAGAACTTGCAGAACAAGAGAATGTACTTACAGTACTTTTATCCAAGAAAAGACTTGTATCCAGAATATTTATAGGATATCAATAATTAAAATGATACATGAAACAAGAGAAAAAAAACCTAAAATATGAATTTTATGAAAGAAGATGAGCACATGATGAATAAACACATGTGAAGAAACTCAACTACATTAGGCAATGAACTACTACTACACATCCACCAGAATCTCACACTTTGCAATGATTGATAAATCTAATACAAAGTTAGGATGTAGACTTAAGACTCTCATACTACTGGTAGGAGTGAAAGTGATACGACTATTCAGGAAAATTCTTTGTCAGTAAGTATTAAAACTAAATGCATACATACCCAGACCCAGCAAAGACACTTTTAAGTATATCCAACAGAAATAAGCACACAAATTGACCATAAGACATGTACTAAAATGTTTATAGTAACTCTCGTTATAATAACTTTAGACTGTAAACAACCCAAATACAGATCAACAGTAGAATGTTGTATAGTCACACAAGAGTGTTATATAGCAATGAGAATAAATTACAACTGCAAACAACAATCTGTATTAATCACATATACAAAAACTTCAGAGAAAACCAGAAACCAAAAAGTTCATTATATATGATTTCATTTATATCACATACTAAAACATGTAAATTGTTAGAATTCAGAATTTTTACCCTTGGGTGTGTGTGTGGTGGTTGCTGTTATGAAAGATTATAAGAAGGGCTTCTGGTGTCCTGATAATGTTCTATTGATTATGCTCATTACTCAGATATTTATTTTGTAAAAATTTTCTAATTCTTTTGTATGTTGATTAGATTCTATATAAAGATGAATGTATGCCTTCATAGCTTCAGATTTTATCTGCAGCTCTCCTACCACATGACACTATATATTTTAGCCAGTTATTTGTTCTATCTAGTGCCAAATCTACAGTCACCTCCCACTTAGGTTGCTCGTTTGCTTTGGCACATGAGAAAGATCTACTTTTCTTTTACATCTGCTCATTTGTTTGCTCTAGCTCAATCCTTTGCAGATTTTAAAATCCTGGTTTCATTTCTGTTTGCAATAAAATGCTATATGTATGATTGATTCAATCATTTTGACTACAGTCGTCTCCCCATCCCTTATCCATAGGGAATTTGTTCCAAACTCCCAGTGGATGCCTCTGAACTACAGATAGTAGCAAATCCAATGCATACACTCTGTTGTTTTCCTATACATACATACTGACAACAAAGTTTAATTTATAGACTAGGCATAGTAAAAAACTAAAACAACAATTAATAATAAAATAAAAAAATTACAACAATCTCTATATATAAAAGCCTAATATGCTAATTGTCCCTCTGACCTTTCCACTGATCAACCAGTTGCTATGACGCACACTGGCCACCAGGGGGCAGATGCTCCGACCACTAGATTAGCTTGCTGCTGGGGTCTGGCCGATCAGGACTGGGTGAGATGGGTCAGACATGCCCTGGAGCCCTCCCGCGGTCCCTCCCCAGCCCCAAATGTGCACTGGTGGGGTCCCTCAGCCTGGTGTGATCCCTCTCGCAATCTGGGACTCCTCGCGGGGGATGTCAGAGAGCCAGTTTTGGCCCGATCCTCGCAGGCCAGGCCGAGGGACCTCACCGGTATACAAATTTGTGCACTGGGCCTCTAGTATAGTATAATAAGGTTTATGGGAATGTGGGCTCTCTCTCCCTCAAAATATCTTATTGTACATTACCAACCCTACTTTTTTTTAAAAAAAACAAAATATTTTTATTGATTTCAGAGAGGAAAGAAGTGGGATAGAAACATCAATGATGAGAAAGAATCATTGATTGGTTGCCTCCTGCATGGTCCCCACTGGGGATAGAGCCCCAACTGGGAATCAAATCATGATCTCCTGGTTCACAGGTCAAAGCACAACCACTGAGCCACACTGGCTGGGCTCTACTAACCCTATTTCTTACGATAATGTGAGATGATACAGTGCCTATGTAAAGGGATGAAATGAGGTGAATGATGTAGGCTTTGTAACATAGTGTTAGGCTACTATCAGGATTACTTGAACATAAGCACTGTGATACTGCAGCAGTGGATATAATAACCAAGATGGCTAGTAAGTGACTAACAGGTGTGGAGCTTATACAGTGTGGAGATTCTGGACAAAAGATGACTCATGGTCCCTTGAGATGGAAAATGAACATGAGAGATTTCATCATGCTACTCAATATGACACACAACTTAAAATTTATGAATTGTTTATTTCTAACATTTTCTATTTAATATTGTCAGACCACAGCTGAGTACAGGTAACGAAAATTGCAGAAAATAAAACCATGTATAAGAGGGGACTGCTATATTAATTACTATCTCCTTCTCTGAATTTGTCACCTCACCTCCTTGAAGGGAATAATGAAAGTAATAAGGCTGAGCTGTTAAGTACAAATAAGCTCGAAGGCACAGTGTGTAGTCACCTTTCTTTTATTTATTAATACAAATATAAGCTTTCCTCTTGCAAAGTATATGTGAAAAGAGTTAGACCAAACACTTTAAATTACATAAATGCAAGTGACTTTTCCAGCGGCCTATTATATTGTTCTACAATATATATAATAGATGATTTATTCGTGTGTGTGTAAATTTGTTTGCTATTAATATTTGCAAAAAAAGGTAATTGAAGACTTTGTCTGAGGGATAATTTCTCATTATTAAATATTTTGATATCTTTTAATTAGGTAAATTAATAATATCAGTGAATATAAAGTCTGAATTGCCATGTTTTCATTTTGAAATTCAATGTGCCAGTGATAAAGTTAAAATAATTGAAACTTATAACTAATATTTCCCCTTGAACAAAATGGCAACAAAATTATTCTGATGTAATGTTCCAAAGCCTGTATCCGTACCTAATGTTCTTCTCCTTGGCTCTTGTACATATGTATGAAATTTGTACTGTGATCTCAGGAGTGGATTGAATATTCAGCAAACTACATAAATATGTAATTAGAATGATAAATTATATCACCACAATTATGTTAGATTTTGAGATTCAAATCTCTTTCTTCCATAAGCTCTTTAGATATCACACCAGGAATGTTTTAATAGAGATTTTTCATAAAATTTACCTTCCCCTCCCTACCTAGAATACTCTAAAAATTTTAACAGTTCATAATCCTCATAGAAACCTGTGCACATGTGGGGCCCTAAAGGTTAAACTTCATTAACTTCTTGATAAATCTGCTTATGATCACCATAGCATTATTCAGAAAAGCCGACACTGGGGAAAAAAATCAACTTTCCATGTGTATCAGGATGCATAAATTGTGGACAACCATACAATGGAATGCTATACAGCAATGAAAATAAATAAATCACTGCTATATACAACATCTTACATTCATAATGTTGAGTAATGCAATCTAGACAGAAATGAATATATACTGTATGATTTCATTTCTATACAGTTCAAAAGCAGATAAAACTAACCTGTGGCAACAGAAGTTTGATATTGCTTTCTTCTGGGGAAGAGGAGAATAGGACATTTTTTGTAGATGGTAGAAAGGGGGCTTTTGAAATACTCAGTGTGTTCTCTTTTTAAAATCTGAATACTGCTTATGTAGATGTGCTCACTTTGTAAAAATTCATAAAACCATACATTTAAAATTTGGGTATATTTCTTCTTGTATATTACACTTTAATTAAAAGCCTATTAAGATTGGATCCAATATGGTGGTGGAGTAGGTCGAAATTACATTAACTTCCTCCCAAGACTAAACTGTAATTATAGTTAAAATATAGAACATTCAACTTGAATAACCAAGAATAGCTGAACATATTTTTTATATAGAATTTATTGGAGTAACATTGGTTAATAAAATTAGATAGGTTTTAGGTGTACAATTCGATAATACATCATCTGAATATTGTATTGTGGGTTCACCACACAGTCAAGTCTCTTTCCATCACCATTAATCCACCCTTTACCCTCTTGTATCTCCTCTCACCCCCACATAATACTATGTACCGAAATTTATATGCTTTTCTAAATAAGAGCCTATCAATCTCCAATAACACATGGATATCTGAGCACTGAAATAGGATGGCAGGAATGATTTATTCTTGCACACAGAACCATTATGTTGACAAGGTAATTGAAAATGTGCATTTTATACTACTTTCATATTTTTAATTTTGAGAATTCTGGTAACTATTCTAAACACTTTCCTTCATTCGTATTTCAAGTGCATGAGATGTCATTTCACTATTTTGACTCATGAGTGAGATTTATTCTGATTACATTTTTAAAAAATCACACTTTAAATTCCTAATTTTTAATCCTTTCTTAGTTTCTGTTTTTATACTCAGTACCACATAAAGTGCACACTTAACACACATGTAAGAGGCAGCAGAAGATCCAAATTTTAAAAAGCACTGAGATAATATTTTTCCAGGTTAGGATGTTTTAAAATGTGACTATATCACAGAGTACCACAAATAGGTGTGTGTGTATCTCTGTGTGTGTAGTGCTTGGATGTATGTATATGGATTCTCCACTTGACAAGTGATCATCCTAATGGTTATCTACAAGGAAGCCAGTCTTCTCCACACCAATACAACTACGCAAGAATAAACTGCAGAAAGCAGAAATGCTATGACTATGTGTGGCACTTAACAGGAATTCTGGCAGCATGAAATTAGGGATGAAAAAACCACAGAGAGACAGGGGAGCTCAGTAAGAGCATAGCAAGAACAGCATGAAAAAGGAGGCACTTACAGACTTAGAACAGACAAAAGCTGCAGATGGCTGTGGTAAGAGAGAAACACAGTGTTTTACTGTTGTCTGCTGGAAGGGTAACTAAAAAGAAATATATGGCAGTGCAAGAGGACAGACAAAAGAAGAATCTAATCTAATAAAAGACAAACATGCAAATTGACCATACCTTTGCTACGCCTTAAGTGATGCCCACCAGCCAATCAGAACAGCTATATGCAAATTAGCCCAACCAAGATGGCAGCCGGCAGCCATGGAGCTGGAGCGAGCAGGAGGCTTGGTTGCTCCAGTGATGGAGGAAGCCAAGCTTCCCGCCTGCCGCGGCCGGCTCTGAGCTCCACTAAGGCAATGAAGTTTCAATCATAGAAGATAAATAAACCCCAGATACCTGCTTTCAGCCGGCCGTGGCCACATAGCTGGAGCGAGCAAGAGGCTTGGCTGCTCCAGTGATGGAGGTAGCCAAGCTTTCCGCCTGCCGCAGGCGGCTCTGAGCTCCACTGAAGGCAACAAAGTTTCAATTATAGAAGGTAAATAAATCTCCCCCCCCAAAAAAAAAAGGAGCGGCTGGGAGCTTCCATCACTGGGGGGCTTGGCCAGCCTGAAAACGGCCCTCAGCCCCTCATCCAGACTGGCCAGGCACCCCAGTAGGGACCTCCCACCCTAAAGGGGGTGTGGCCAGCCTGAAAACAGCCATTAGCCCCTCACCCAGGCTGGCCAAACCTCCATGGGGTGAGGGTCCCCACTGGAAGGGGAGGGCTTGACCAGCCTGCAAACACCCATCAGCCCCTCACCCAGGCTGGCCAGGCACCCCAGCGGGACCCCCACCCTGATCCGGATCACGCTTCAGGGAAAACCAGCTGGCCCCCACCCATGCACCAGGTCTCTATCCTATATAATAAAAGGGTAATATGCAAACTGACCCTAACAGCAGAAGGACTGGGAATGACTGGTCACTATGACACACACTGACCACCAGGGGGCAGACGCTCAATGCAGGAGCTGCCCTCTGGTGGTCAGTGCGCTCCCACAGGGGGCACTCTGCTCAGCCACAAGCCAGGCTGATGGCTGACAGTACAGCGGTGGTGGTGGGAGCCTCTCCCGCCTCCTCAGTAGAACTAAGGATGTCCGACTGCAGCTTAGGCCTGCTCCCTGCTGGCAAGTGGACATCCCCCGAGGGCTCTCGGGCTGCCAGAGGGATGTCTGATTGCCAGCTTAGGCCCAATCCCCCAGGAAGCGGGCCTAAGCCAGCAGGTGGTCATCCCCTGAGGGGTTCCAGACTGCGAGAGGGCACAGGTCAGGCTGAGGGACCCCCCCCCCTGAGTGCACAAATTTTTGTGCACCAGGCCTCTAGTATTTTATAACAATTTACAGAAAAGAATAATAACATAATTACATAATAAGGCTATGTGAAATTGATTAAATTTCAGGAGGAATCCAAAAGCCCCTGTAATACACATAAAAAGCACATATAGAGCAAATCATAAAAGATAGAAGATGAGATAAGAATAGAACTATTATCTTTACCTAGTTATCGTCCTCATTCACTGCAATCTAAGAAAACTCCCATATGAATATTTATAATGAGTTGAAAAGGTAAACTTATCTAGTTAGTAAATATGTTTATAATTTATCTATAGTATGATTAAATTAATCTCAATTCCCCTTTAGTTTGAAATTTCAATTAAAAAGTAATAATTGGAGATTGTAGAATAAAAGTACCTATATTTAGTTTGAACATATGGACCATCTGTTCACTAGACAATTTGTCACTAAAACACCTGTATTCTAGCAGACTCAGAGGAAAGAAGAAAACCTTATATGTCTATCTCCTTCTTAGAATATGATTATAGATCATACATTTTAAAATATTTTTCCACCATCTCTTTAACTTTTAGTACTCCTCAGGAATCCATGTGTAGGCCACATCTCACCTCACTCTACTTCCCTATTGGGTCCCCTGGGAAACACTGGGCTGACATTGTCAATGATAATATATCACTGCTGAATGCCCCAATGCCACCTAAATTTCAAAAATCCAAGAACAATTTTATCCAATTCTTTCACATTTCTCCTATGCTATTCCACTGCTGTTATTCTGTATTTCATTTGAGATCCTCACCACTGATTCTGTTTCCCTAGCTATAAACTTCAGTGTCATTTTTAACTTTCCTCTTTGCTTTACCTTAGAGTAGGTCACCCTTGTAGATTTTTTCTTCTCCTCCTCTTCATACCTATTGTTACTACCATAATTTGGGCCTTCAATGTCACTTGCTATTGTGCAAATCTCTAATTGGAATCCCTACCTTCAGACTCTCCAATTTTAATACATTTTCTGTACTGCTGTCAGAGCTCTAACTAAAATATGATAATATTATTCCCTTATTGCAAAGGAGTCAGACTCCCTAATTTGACATACAAAAGCCTGCACAGTTTAACCAATATTTAACCTTTCAACCTTCATCTCCTGCAATTTTTCTATAGTCACCCCATTCTCCCAAAATACAAAACAATTCAATTCTCATAACATACCATTTCTTTCATATCTACATGTGTTTAACCCTTTTGTCTATTTGTAAAATTCATACTCATCCTTCAAAAATTATATCAATAGCATCCTCTCTGTAAAACCTCCTTAAAAAAACTTTTATTCCCCCAGCCGGTTTGGCTCAGTGGATAGAGCGTTGGCCTGCGGACTGGAAGGTCCCTGGTTTGATTCCAGTCACGAGCACATGCCTGGGTTGTGGGCTTGACTCCCAGTGGAAGGCATGCAGGAGGCAGCCAGTCAATGATTTTCTCTCATCATTGATCTCTCTCTCTCTCTCTCTCTCTCTCTCTCTCTCTCTCTCTCTCTCTCCCTCTCTTTTTCTCTCTGAAATCAATAAAAATTTATTTTAAAAAATTGATTGCCATAATTTACAAACAATACAGTATGCCAATCACAAGTGTTCAATTGGTTGGTTTTGACAATTTACACCCTGTAACCTCCACCTTATAGAACATTTTCATTCCATAAAGTTCCCTCATACTTCTTTTCATCTGTTCCCCAAAGCAATGACTTCCTGATTTCCATCACTGTAGATTCGTTTTGCCTGTACTTCTTTGTATATTTTTATACACAATGTTCAAATCCATTGACACCCACCTTGCCCTACCCCCAAATGTACACAGGCTGCACACATCCACATGTACTGACCATTCTGTACCTTAGGCTTAGACCACGGTCTTGAGCTATCATATTTTTGCTATTAGGTACACATATTATATAATAACCTACCTTCTCTTCAGCCCTAAAATTGTACTAGAGTTTTCTTTATTTTCCTCTAGCTGCTGCAGGGTATTGGAAAAAGGGGACATATATATTTTTTTTTTTATTAAACTTACTGCAGTAACAATGGTCAATAGGGTCATAAATGTTTCAAATGTACATTTCTAGAAGTGGGATCACTGGCTCAAAGGAAGTTCCATTTTTAAATTTTTTAGGAACTCCATAATGGCTGTACCAATCTGCATTCCCAGCAGCAGTAAAGTGATCCCACTTCTTGGAATATATCCTAAAAACCCCAAAACACCAATGAGAAATAAAATATGCACCCCTGTGTTCATAGCAGTGTTATTTACAATAGCTAAGATTTGGAAATGGCCCAAGTGCCCATTGGTAGACAAATGGATAAAAAAGCTGTGGGACATTTACACTATGGAATACTATTCAGTTGTAAAAAAGAGGGATCTCGTACCCTTTGGGACAGCATGGATGGACCTGAAAATACTATGAAAAGTGAAATGAACCAATCTGAGAAAGAAAAATATCATATCATCTCACTTATTTGTGGAATCTAATGAACAAAATGAAATGACCAACAAAATAAGACCTGAAGCATGGAGGCATGGAACAGACTGATATACTTTGATGTGGGGTTAGAGGGACAAGAAGAAATAAACCAAAGAACTTATATACTTACCAGAGGCCCAGTGCAAGAAAATCGGGGGGGGGGGGGACATTGTGTCCCTCAGCCCAGCCTGCATCCTCTCCAATCTGGGCTCCCTCTCACAATCCAGGAATGTTGGCTCCCAACCGCTCACCTGCCTGCCTGCCTGATTGCCCCTAACAGCTTCTGCATGCCAGCCTGATCACCCCCTAACCACTCCCCTGCCAGCCTGATTGACGCCTAACTGCTCCCCTGCTGGCCCAATTGCCCCCAACTGCCCTCCCCTGCCAGCCTGGTCACCCCTAACTGCCCTCCCCTGTAGGACTGCCCCCCCAAATACCCTCCCCTGCTGGCCTGGTTGCCCCCAACTGCCCTCCCCTGCCAGGCCAATTGCCCCTAACTGCCCTCCCCTGCCAGTCTAGTCACCTCTAACTGCCCTCCCCTGCTGGCCCGGTCACCCCTAACTGCCCTCCCTTGCCAGCCTGGTTGCCCCTAACTGCCCTTCCCTGCAGGCCTGGTCACCCCCAACTACACTCCCCTGCAGGACTGGTTTCCCACAACTGTCCTCCCTTGTAGGCCTGGTCCTCTCCAATTGCCCTCCCCTGCAGGCCCAGTCTCCCCCAACTGCCCTCCCTTTCAGGCCTGGGACCCCCCAACTGCCCTCCCCTTCAGGGCTGGTCCCTCCCAACTGCCCTCCCCTGCTGGCCTGAGCGCTCACAACTGCCCTCCCCTGCTGGCCATCTTGTGGCGGCCATCTTATGTCCACATGGGGGTGGCCATCTTTGACCACATGGGGGCGGCCTTCTTGTGTTGGAGTGATGGTCAATTTGCATATCACCTCTTTATTATATAGGGTATGCATAGCCCATGGACAAGGGCAATAGGTAGTGAAGACCTGGGGAGGGGGAGGACTGGAAAGAGGGGGTAAAGGAGGGGGGAAATGGAAGATATCTGTAATACTATCAATAATAAAAAATATATTTAAAAAAACAAACAGAAAAACACACAAATGTACATTTCTATAATACATGACTTGTATATTGCATTGTGTGCCCATTGTGTGTATATTGCATTGTGTGCCCATTATCTTCCATCACCATATATATGTGCCCCTTTACCCTTTACTACCTCCTACACTCTTCCCTCTAGTAACCACCATACTGCTGTCTGTCTGTGACTATGATATTCAGTTTTATATCCCACATGTGAGTGAAATCATATGGTTCTTAGCTTTTTATTACTGACTTATTTGCTTAGCAATATATTCTCAAGATGCATCCATGCTGTCATAAATGGCAGCATTTCACCTTTTCTTACAGCTGAGTAGTATTCCATTGTATATATGTGCCATATCATCTTTATCCAATCCAATATCAAAGGACACTTTGGTTGTTTCCATATCTTGGCCACTGTGAATAATGCTGCAATATCTACATATATTGAATAATTTTGTTGTATGCCTGAAACTAATATAATGTTACATGTCTATTATACCTCAATAAAAAAATAATGAACTGTGGCAACAGCAGTTATGGTAACAGTGCTTCCCAAGTCTTCTGGCTCCATCAATAAAGCATTGGATAAATCTTTTAGATTTGATTTTTTATATAAAACTGTACTCCAAATTAGCTATGCCTTGTCTGTGTGTTAACTTCATTACCATCTATAGATATTCCTAATACTGACTGGAGACAAGTGTTTTCCATCAATAAGGTACATTATAGGCCTTAAATGCCCTGAGTTACATTTTGTAATTTTTTAAAGCATTAAAATCTCTCCATCAGCTATATACTATGTGGATTTCTTCAGCTGTTTTTCTTAGATGATTCACAGTCATATTTTTTAATCCTCACCCAAGAGTGATTTTTATAGAGAGAAGAAGGGACAGAGGGAGAGAGAAACATCTATGAATTACCTCCCGTATTTGCCCTGATGAGGAATCGAACCTGCAACCTAGGTATGTTCTCTGACTGGGAATTGAACCCGCAACCTTTTGGTGTATGGGATGATGCTCCAACCAACAAAGCTACCTGGCCAGGGCACTAGTCAGATTTTTCATTAGGCACAATAACTAATTTCTAAAGGCTCATTTTGTATTTAGAGAAACAGGTAGCTGCATTCCAGGGGAAAATATTTTGAGTAATAAAATTTTATGAAAGAACAATGAAAATATCTTATATAGCAAAGAGGACTGGAACTTTAATTTTGACATCTGAACAACAAAATGTTCTTTTGCACTTTTTTAATGAACACTTGAGCTCAACATTGTCAAATCATATAGTGAAAAACTTTTGTTCTTTCATTTACTGTGCTGTGGGTGACAGCTTTTAAGTCATTGACAATCATCTGAATTCTGAACTCAAAGCCTGAAAAAGGCCATTTAACACATGTTCCTGGTATCTTAAATAATATTTATGTGTATGACTTTCCTGGGAGTGAGAAAAAAATAAAACAAGTGTGACAGGTTATTTTTTAAATGTGAAGCTCTTAACAGCTGCTCAGTTACTAGGCCACAAAACCAACTTAGATTTGAAAAATAATGATTGGAACAAAAGCAGCATATCTTATAGATTATGAAAAGCATGAAATACAATTAAACATTTTTAGCACATGCTAATTTACCAAGGCTACCCAGAAAATGCATTTGGGTTTCATAGGGTACACACACAGGTCCCCCTCAAAAAACTCCACCCAGTCCCTATTTAAAAATGAGTGCAAGTCATGTAACAAGTGAAAGTTTTGCTGCTCTCACTGAAGCACATATATTAGCAAAGCCTGAATGACTAGCTAGTATAAAGGGAGACGAGGTGTGGCATTTAACAGGTAAATGAGTATGAAATTAGTCAAAGGTTCAGGAACACAGAAATCAATTAAAAGAAAATATCACACTTGTGATAACATTCTAAGTTTAATTTTTCCAAATGATTTCTGTGTACATGCACTTTAATTGCAGAAATGCTTACTTAACAGAGTTCAGCAGCACCTGAGAGAGTTTGGTGCACTTGATTATTCTCTTCTGTCTGGCCAGGTTTCCAAAATCTCCAAATAACTAATGAGTCCAGTGCATTTTATACATAGATTCATTTAATACTTGTATAACTACATTTCCTGGCACATATGTCCTTAACATATAGTATAAACCTAATAAAAACATGTTCTGACCACCTGAGATGAGATGACCACATCTCATCTGACTTTGCCTTGACAAACAGGTTTCCTGATCAAATTGTGAACTACTTGAAGTCATGGACTGAACTCTACTGTGGGGCCTTGACTTACGAGTTTAATTCGTTCCGTGACGGAGCTCATAACTCAAATTACTCGTATGTCAAATCAACAGTGAACGAGTGAGACACGTGATGCTGGGCTGATGTTGTGGCGTTCACTGTGACATTCGCTGCGCCAACTAGTGGTGGGGTATCTGAAGCTGGGTCATAACCCGAATTTTAGCTCGCAACTCAAAGCAAAAAATCGGCCGAGAGACAGCTCAGCTCGTATCTCGAAAAACTCGTTAGTCAGGACACTCATAAGTCAAGGCCCCACTGTATTTTTTTTAAAAATATATTTTATTGATTTTTTACAGAGAGGAAGGGAGAGAGATAGAGAGTTAGAAACATCGATGAGAGAGAAAAATCGATCAGCTGCCTCCTGCACATGGCCCCACTGTATTAATCTTTGAATCTCCAGTGTTTAACTTAGTACCTGACACATGATTATTAATCAAGGAGTGTATGGAAGAATGGCTACTTGATCTTTGATTCTGATCATATATAAGACCTCAATTTAATAATCTCATTCCAAAATTATAACTAATGCTTTGGTTTAATGGTTTGGTTTGAGGTTCTTAATCATTGTGACTTTTTAAAAAATTTAATCATCACCCAAGTGTATTTTTCCATTCCATTGATTTTTAGAGAGTGTGGAAGAGAGAGGGAAAGACAGAAATATCGATGTGAGAAAAACACATCGATTGGTTGCCTCCTGCACGCGCCCCGACCAGGGGCCAGGGCGAGGTATGTGCAACCAAGGTATGTGCCCAGGACCCTTCAGTCCACAGGCTTATGCTCTATTCACTTACCCAACCCAGCTAGGGCTAATCATTGTTTCTTTCTAAGAAGTAATTAACTTGGTCATAGTAATTCAATAAGATGGGCCCAACTCTTTCTTCTTAAAGTTGGTAAATGAGAACAAATAAGTGCAAAATAGAGAAACAATGGGCCCTATTATAGCAATGTAAATATTCTAAATAAAAATAATTGGAGAATAAACTAAAATAGGATAATTAGTATAATATTTTCAACAAGTAGTATAGAACTTTATGAAAAACTGGTTAAAATAGATGTTTAACAAAACTTGATAGACCAGATAAAGGGTAATCTAATTTAAATAAAATAATTTTTATACCACAGCCATTAAGACTGGTTGGAAGGAGAGAGTAAGTTAATTATCAAGGTAACTTTTTCTGCTCAGGTAAAAAACAACACATATCCATAGATTTTTGTTTAAAGTTACATAACTAAAAATTTTCTTTATGATAATTTACATAGTCAAATACCAGTATGGCCATAAATACCAACTATATTATACATTTATAGTAATATTTTAATAAAATGATGGAAGTTAAGGCAAAAATAATTTGCCCCAAAAATATTTTAAAAATGACAAGCTATAGAAAAAGAGGCAAGCAGAGGATGTACCATTTGACTTCTTTCATCCACAACCCATCCTCAACCTGAATCACCAGTAAGGACACCTAAAAAGGTGTTATTAAGAGCTATTAGGAAAAATACAGAATCCCAGAGACTATTTCTTTTGGATCATGAATTCTTGGTTAGAAAGTGAAAAAAATCCATTTATATTACCATCAATAAGTGTTGGAGCTTCCAGGGTTCAGAAAGTCCCAGCATCAAGAAGGGTTCAGGAATCTGGAAATGGGGCTGCACCTAGATGACATAGAAATCCAGAGACTAATAAAGAGTCCGGAGACGAGATATAATTTTGAAAGGCATTGGGGGTCAGAAGACCTTCTGCTAAAGGAACTGAAGAGTCCCTCCTTGTCTAGGACCCTGGCTTTTATTAACACAATTTGTCCTAAGGCAAGGTGGAGATAATACACTTCAATGGGTAAGGTTTCAAAAGGTACAGAGTCCATTGTCAGAATGGGGGAATAGCCCACGGCTGTTCAGGGGTTTGACCAGTAGGAGGCAATAATATGTAGATTAAGATGCCCTTTAAATCTGGCAGCCACAATCAGTTTCCTATTCAGGTTTGGGAAAATGCCTTTAGCCATTTCCAACAGGTGACTATATGTGTGACTCAACCCTGTTGAGTCCCCAAGTCTCATCAACCTTTTGATGAATCTCTTGAAATTATGACATGCTGGAATTGGTCTACGGCAAATAAGACCCGGACATGCTGGAAGAATTAGGAAACACTTGCAAACAACATAATAGTTTGCCACTAGCTTAGCATTGCTCTGAGATTAATGTACTTGGGAAACAGAAGAAAATTTAAATTATCCCAATTTTAGTAGAGGAAAACTGAATAGAAAATAGTAAAATATTAATTGAAGATAATTATTACACATATTAATATCTGGCATTTTCATAGTATTTTCTGTTTGTCAACTTTATTTTATACAAGATATTTCCTTTGGTCCTCATGGAGCAAATAAAAAGGCATTATTAACTCCATGTAATAATTAAAAAACAAACATAAAAGATTGCTGAGGTTTTCTATATTCAATAGTTTTACTGTTACTTTTACCCAGTAACTGAACATAACAAATGCCCAGTCATCACAAAGTAAGTGCTAGTTGCAATTCATGAAAAAATTAGATTTGTCTTGATCAAAAATAATCCTTCCAAAACCGTAGCAAAGAGCTCTTCCCTTACCTATGTAATTAGAAATAGGTATATTTAAAAAGCTTATATCTGGGAAATAACTTAAGAAGTCTAACTGCTTTCATAGATGTTGGCATCTTTTTCTTATCTTTAGGAATTCTTTTATTTTAAATATATTTTTATTGATTTCATAGAGGAAGGGAGAGAGAGAGAGATAGAAACATCAATGATGAGAGAGAATCATTGATTGGCTGCCTCCTGCATGCTCCCCACTGGGGATCGAGCCCACAACCCAGGCATGTGCCCTGACTGGGAATCAAACTGTGACTTCCTGGTTCATAGGTCCACTCTCAACCACTGAGCCATGCTGGCCAGGCAAGCAATCCTTGTTTTATTATATTTTCAAACCACTTTTGTCTGAGAGTCTGGAAACATGTGTTGGTATAGTGTACTGTTTTCCATTTGGCACCCACAGATTTGTGTGTGTGTGTGTGTGTGTGTGTGTGTGTGTGTATGTTTTAAATTTTTCAATTACCGTTGACATTCAATATTATTTTATATTAGTTACAGGTGCATAATATAGTGGTTATGTATTTATATAATTTAAGAAGTGACCCCCCTGATAAGTGTAGTGCCCACATGGCACCATCCATACTTATGTAATGTTAGTGGCCTGGTACATGGATTCATGCACATTGAAAGGAAATTAATTAGAAGAAATATTTTAATATCACTATTCACCCTTTCTCTATAATAGAAGTGTCAACCAAATTCACGATTGACAATGACAGATCGAAACACATGCGCCAGCGAGAGCTTTACTAGTATATGTATTACACATGCTCGAGTCAACTTAGGCTTTTATATATAGAATTAACTTGCTTAATTAGACCTGCTTTCTGATTTAGCTAAACTTTTTCCAGCCCAGTGAAGCACCCCAACTTCTCTTTCAGGTAATTGTCAGCAACACAGCAGTAAATATCAACACAAAGCAGATTATTATTGTAGATCATGCAGGGAGAACAAAGGGTAAAATATTTATTTATTTTTATTTTTATTTTTTTAAATATATTTTATTGATTTTTTACAGAGAGGAAAGGAAGGGAGAGAGATAGAGAGTTAGAAACATCGATGGGAGAGAAACATCGATCAGCCGCCTCCTGCACATCTCCCACTGGGGACGTGCCCGCAACCCAGGTACATGCCCTTGACCGGAATCGAACCTGGGACCCCTCAGTCCACAGGCCGACGCTCTATCCACTGAGCGAAACCGGTTTCGGCAGGGTAAAATATTTAAATGCAGCAGTGTTTGACTATATTCTGTGCAGTAAGAAAACCTGAAGTCATTTTCAAGGTCCACCATTTCTTACTTCTTTTCAGTCAGGTCAAGTTTCTAAAGTTGCTAAATCTCCATTTCCCAGTTAATGAAAAAAAAAAAAAAAAAGGATTCCATCGAGTCTCCTATCTACCTATTCCAGGACTTCTGTGAGGATCAAATGAGATGAGGCATGAGAAAACACTTCACAGACATTTGGTTAAAGTGTAAAATGTTTGCACTTGCCTATAAAGCAAGTCATCTTCCTGGGCTGAAGAAACTGCAAAGAGGCTAGTCGTCACTAGGGAGAGGAAGCCGGGCATTGCTATGTGATGTCATTACCCAGATGGACACTTGGCATATTAGCCTTTTATATAGAGAGATTATTGACTATATTTCCTAGTCTGTATTTAACATCCCCTTGAGTATTTTGTAATTATGAATTTGTACTTCTTAATACCTTAAACCTATATGCACCCCTATGTTAATTGTAGAATCCTATCTAATAAAAGAGAAACATGGTAATTGGCGTACGACTGCTACCCTTCCCATTGGCTAATCAGGGCCATATGCAAATTAACCGCCAGCTAAGATGGCGGCCAGCAGCCAGGCAGCTTGAAACTAACATGAGGCTTGCTTGCTTCAGTGACGGAGGAAACCAACGTTCCCCGCCTGCCTTGCCGGCCTCTGAGCCTGCAGTTTAAAAAACATTGTAACAAATACAGAAGCTAAAAAAACCCCAGAAACCTGCTTTCAGCTAGCCGGGATCTCAGAGCTGGAATTGATACAGAGTTTCTATTATAGAACTGAAACAAACCAGATACCATCTTTCAGCAGTGGATGCCTAAGAGCTGGAGCCTCAGAGCTAAAGCTGGCCCAGAATAAAAAAAAAATAAAGAAAAAAAGGAGCAGTTGGGAGCTTCAGTCCCAGCCTGAAAACAGCCCTCAGCCCCTCATCCAGACTGGCCAGGCACCCCAGTGGGGACCCCCACCCTGAAGGGTGTGTGACCAGCTGCAAACAGCCATCAGCCCCTCACCCAGGCTGGCCAGGCACCCCAGTGGGGACCCCCACCCTGATCCAGGACACCCTTCAGGGCAAACCAGTCAGCCCCCACACGTGCACCAGGCCTCTATCCTATATAGTAAAAGGGTAATATGCCTCCCAGCACCGGGATCAGTGGAGCCGAGAGGCTTCCCGGCACCGGGATCAGCATGACAGGGGGCAGCGCCCCAACCCCCTGATCGCCCTGCGGCTCTGTGTGTGACAGGGGGTGGGGCCACAACCTCCCTATCCACCTTGCTCTGTTCGTGACAGGGGAAGGCGCCCCAATCCCCTGATCAGCCCTGCTCTGTGCCTGATAGGGGGGAGCTCCCCAACCCCCTGATCGCCCTGCGGCTCTGTGCATGACAGTGGGCAGTGCCCCAACCCTCTGATTGGCCCTGCTCTGTGCATGACAGGGTATGGAGCCCCAACCCCCCTGATGGGCCCTGCTCTGTGCATGACAGGTGGTGGCGCCGCAACCTCCCCATTGACCCTGCCTTGAGTGTGATGGGGGACAGTGCCCCAACCCCCCAATCGGCCCTACCCTGAGCGTGACTGAGGGTGGCAGGGCAACCTACCAATCTTCCCTGCTCTGTGCATAACAGGGGATGGTGCCCCAACTCCCCAATCGGCCCTGCTCTGAGCCCGACCGGGGGCTGCACCTAGGGATTGGGCCTGCCCTCTGCCACCCGGGAGCAGGCCTAAGCCAGCAGGTCATTATCTCCCGAGGGGTCCCAGACTGCGAGAGGGCACAGGCCGGGCTGAGGGACCTGCCTTCCCCCCGAGTGCACAAATTTTTGTGCACCGGGCCTCTAGTTATTTATAATAGCCAAAATATGGAAGCAACCTAAGTGCTCATCAATAGATAAGTGGATAATGGAGATGTGGTACATATATTCAATAGAATATTAATTGGCCATTATAAAGAAATCTTATCATATGTGACAGCCTCGATGAACCTAGAGGGTATTTTACTAAGTGAAATAACTCAGACAAAGAAATACAAATATCATATGATTTCATTTATATGTGGAATCAAAGAAAAACAAAACAGAAACAGACTCATAGTTACATAGTTATTTTTATGCTAAGAAGCTTACTAAATCTACCTTCTCACTCTGAGGCAATACTTTCTAAGAAAGTACAAAACTACACTTTGGTCAAGAATTTATAGCCCAACAGCTAGAAGCTAGAGGCTGAATGAGACAGCTTACACATAGCAGAATGGGGGAGGAGGGTTGGAGCAAGGCAAAAATGGAAATCCATACATTTCATTTATGTCATCAAGGTCTACAGCATCAATAAAAAGCATTTTATTATTATCTCCTACCCTACTTGAAACCTTTCAATGACATTTAATTGCTCTAACATAAAATTAAATTTTCTTTAATTTTTTAATTTAAACAAAAGTATATTTTTCCCTGTACTCATGAGTCTGTCTCCACTCAGTTTATTTTGTTCATCACCCTAATAAATTCAAGTTAAAAATAAATAAAGCCCTAACCGTTTTTGGCTCAGTGGATAGAGTGTCGGCCTGCAGAGTGAAGGGTCCCAGGTTTGATTCTGTTCAAGGGCACGTACCTTGGTTGTGGGCACATCCCCAGTGGGGGGTGTGCAGGAGGCAGCTGATCAATGTTTCTCTCTCATCGATGTTTCTAACTCTCTATCCCTCTCCCTTCTTTTCTGTAAAAAATCAATAAAATATATTATTAAAATAAATAAATAAATAATATATCTCAAGTGATATAAAAAAAAGTATATGTTTTTTTACATTTAAATTCTTTTGTATTAGTTTTTGGTGCACAGCATAGTCTTTAGACCAGTGGTTCTCAACCTTCTGGCCCTTTAAATACAGTTCCTCATGTTGTGACCCAACCATAAAATTATTTTTGTTGCTACTTCATGACTGTAATGTTGCTACTGTTATGAATCATAATGTAAATATTTGATATGCAGGATGGTCTTAGGCGACCCCTGTGAAAGGGTTGTTCGACCGCCAAAGGGGTTGCGACCCACAGGTTGAGAACTGCTGCTTTAGACAATCATCTACTTTACAAAATGTTCCCCCAATATTTCCAGTACCTACCTGGCACCATACATAGTTATTACAATATATTGACTATATTCTCTATGCTTTACTTTACATTCCCATGAATATTCTGGGAAAAAAAGCAAAATTGATACAGCTTTTGCCATTATGAAACTTACAATCTCCTGGCAGTGAGAAAGAGATTCTAAATCCTTACCTTTTTCACCCAGGCCCCCAATACACCTTCCCTCTGGCAACCCTTGGTCTGTTCTCTGTATCTGTGAGCCTGTGAGCCTGTTTCTGTTTGTTTGTTTATTTATGTTGTTCTCTATATTTCAAATATAAGCAAAATCCTATGGTATTTGTCTTTCTCTGACTTATTTCACTTGGCATAATAGTCTCTAGGTCCATCCATGCTGTTGCAAATGGTAAGATTTCATTTTTTATGGCTGAATAATATTCCATTGTATATATGTACCATACTTTTTTTTTTAATACACTCATCTATTGATCGGCACTCGAGTTGCTTCCATATCTTGGCTATTGTAAATAATGCTACAACAAACATAGGGTTGCAAATATTTTTAGAATTTGTGTTTTGGATTTCTTCTGATGTATACTCAGAATGGAATTGCTAGGTAAAGGCAGTCTATTCAATAAATGATGTTGGGAAAATTGGACAGATATATGCAATAAAATGAGGCCACCTTCTTACCCATATACAAGAGTAAACTTAAAATGTATTAACAACAAATGTAAGACTCAAAACCATAAAACTCCCAGAAGAAAACATAGGCAGTAAAATCTTGGACATTTCTCTTATTAATATTTTTCTTGATATATCTCTTCGGGCAATGGAAACAAAAGAAAATAAACAAATGGGATTACATCAAATTAAAGGTTATTTGCAGAGCAAAGGAAACCATCAATAAAATGAAGAGAGTGTTCCTACTAAATGGGAGAACATACTCAACAATGATATATCTGATAAGGGGTTAATATCCAAAATTTATAAAGAACTCATACAACTCGACACCAAAAAAAAATGAATAATCCAATTAAAAAATGGGCAGAGGACCTGAATAGACACTTCTCCAAAGAGGACATACCAATGACCAATATACATTTTTAAAGATTCTCAAAGTCACTAATTATCAGAGAAATAAAAATATTTTTTACTGTAACCTTTAAGCATTGCATGGCTCCTTTCACCTGCATCTGAAATATTTTCTTAGCACCAAAACCCTCTGAAGTTTCTCTGTTCCAATCACAGTAACTTTGTGTATGTGTGTGTGTGCATTTTCTATGCATTTATATTTACAATAAGAATTTTATGGATATTCCACTGACCAAAATACTCTTCTGTAGCATCTTCCCCACTATTTTAAGTTAAAATTTTAGTATCCTTCTGATTTCAAATATAATAACCTCAGATAAGTACTCTAAGATCTGGCAAACCATTCCAGTTCATACTGTTTTATATTCTTATAACACACATAACTTTTCTTCGTAGCATCTACCAGAGATTTGACTTTACATTTATTTGTGTGTGTTTGTGATGATTTGATTACTCTTTCTCACCATCAAGAGATTGCAAGTTTCATAACGGCAAAAGCTGTATCAATTTTGCTTACTCTTCTGTCTCCAGATTCTTGCACATTTCCTTCCACATAGCTGATGGCACAGTGATAAAGACCATTAACTGGCTCATGTGACCTTAGACAAATCACTGAATTATTCTGTGCTGCAGTTTCTTCATCTGTAAAAGGTGAATATGTGAAATAACTAGTAAAATTAACTTACTAATATATTAAAAGATACAAAGTGCTTGTGGATGTGGTGGGATAATAGTAGCCATGCCATTTAGGGCGAGTGTGATCCTTTATAGATGGTGCTGGCAGAAGAGAAGGTGCTTCTTTCATGGTCAAGAAAAGAAACTTGCAGTTTTTGAACAATTCCTCTGTGTTGGGCTCTGTGCTTGGGACATAGAAAAGAAACAGTATTTTTTTTTCTGTCTCTCTGAACATGATCTCAGACAGCAATGCAGTCTATGATATAACCAAGCATTACACTATGTTCTAGTGATTGAGGAAATAACTAACCAGGCCTTATGCCATCTCTTTTTTAATATAACTCAGATCAGTAGATCTGGTTATGGACCATTGTTCCTCTATCATTTTCAGTGCTAAATTTAACTTCTGTGCAACTCTTTCTTTTTAAGTCACCTTAATTAATGAGTTAATTCCCCTAAAATGTTTTTCAGGTCAACCAATTCTCTCCTCATTTTACAGATGAGGGAACAAAAACCATGGCATTTCCTTAATGTTATAGCTGAGTCACAAACCTCTCTATATAATGCACCTTGGGGATATCACTTTTCTAAGTCCTCCCAGGACATCTTGAGTCAGCTCAGTAACTCAATGTTATGATCACAGTGACCTCAGAAAGCAGATGTGGCAGCAACATGGATGAAGAAGCACAAGTTCAGACACTGTAGTCTGGCTGCAGGCCTTTTACTTTTCTTGGAATTAGTTCTCAGGACTTGTAACATTGTGATAGAAACATCCAGCATGATGTATATGAAGGAAGGCACATTTATGTCTCTTCCCTGATTGAACAGTATTCACAAACAGTACTTACTTCACTAGAATACCAGATTTCTCCATCAACCAGGAATAAAGGCATTTACATGAATATAAAATGGATGGCAGAATTTATCATAGTATATATTTGATTTTAATATTTTATGCTGATGATTTGTTTTACTCTATAGCAGAACAAATTGAACAGAGACTTAAATGGCACAATATACATAGCTGCTTTCTGTCCTATTTATGATAGTTAAAAATCTCCCAACTGGTCAAAAAAGATATTAACTTGCAGTGTTATGTGGAAATCCTGGTGTAACAGAGAACATGGGGAATCATGCCATTACTTTGGAAAAGATATTCAGTACCACAAATGTTAAACTTAGTGAAAGCCTTTATTTTTCTGCCTCCACAGTTAGGTAGCATCACAAACCGAAAAACAATTTCTGCAAAGAAATAGAACAAGAAAATTATCAGATTTGTATGGAACCTGAATAGCCAAATAACCTTAAGAAAAAAAGAACAAAGCCAAAGCTATCACACTTCCTGACTTCAAATTATACTACCAAGCAACAATAATCAAAACAACATGATTGGCATAAAAACAGACACATAAATCAATATAACAGAATTGAGAGTCCAGAAATATACCCACATGACTATGAGAGAAACATTTTTTACAAAGAAGCCAAACATAAAATGGGGAAAAGAAAACCTCTTCAATAAATGGTGCTAGGAAAACTGGAAATGCCAAAAAATGAAACTAGACTATTGTCTTTTCCCATACAAAAAAAAATTAACTCAAAATGGAGTAAAGATTTAAATATAATACCTAAAATAGTAAATTACAAAAAGAAAACATAGGTACTAAACTTATGGACCTTGATCTTAGAGAAAATTTTATGAATTTGACTCCAAAGGCAAGGAAAGTAAAAGCAAAAATAAATGAATGGGACTATATCAAACTAACCAGCTTCTATACTGCAAAAAAAAACTATCAGCAAAACAAAAAGATAACCAAGCAAATGGGAGAAGATATTTCTAAACAACAGCTCCAACAAGGGGTTAGTATCCAAAATATAAAAAGGACTCATACAACTCAATACCAAACAAACAAACAATCCAATTAAAAAATGGGCAGAGGACCTAAACAGATACTTCTCCCAAGAAGACATACAAATGGCCAACAGAAATATAAAAAGATGCTCAACTTCACCAGCTATTAGGGAAATGCAAGTCAAAACTACAATGAGATACCACCTCAGCTTGTTAGAATGGCTATTATCAATAGGACAATTAATGACAAGTGTTCAAAAGGTTATAGAGAAAAAGAAAACCTCATTTACTGCTGATGGGAATGTAAACTGGTACAGTCATTATGGGAAACAGTTTGAAGGTTTCTCAAAAAATTAAGAATAGAGTTATCAGCAATACTTCTTCTGGGTATCCAAGCCCCCCAAAATTGAAAACATTTATTTGCAAAGATATATACACCCCTATGTGTATTAATCATGGCATCATTAATCATGATAGCTAAGACATGGTGACAATCAAAGTGTCCTTCAATAAAGGATTGGATAAAGAAGATGTGGTACATATACATAATGGAATACTACTCAGCCATAAGAAAAGATGAAGTACATGCACAACATGGATGGATCTAGAGAATATCATGTGAAATAAGTTAGACAAAAAAAGTGAAAAACCTCATGATTTCACTCATATGTGGGATATAAAACTAAAAGCTACAAATGCACAAACAAAACAAACAAAAACTCATGGACACAGACAACAGTATGGAAAAAGGCGGTGAGATAGTGAAGGGTAGAGGGGGTCAAGTGTATGTTGAGCAAGGATATTTGACTTTGGTTGGTGGGTACACAATGCAATATATAGATGATGTATCATAGAATGGTACACTTGAAATCTATATAATTTTATTAACCAATGTCACACCAATAAATTTAATTAAATGTATATATAAATAGTTTCATGTCAGAATTGCATTTTTCATTTTTAAAAAGAAACTTTTTTTCCCAAAAATAATAGGTTAGTCCTACACCTACATCCTTTCTAATTTTCTGGTCAATGACTATGGAAGATCACAATGGTGCTGTATCCTCAAGAATCAGAAAACCATATTGGTTCTAGGAAAAGTGATTTCAGATATTTTTGGATTTTCAATAAAATTATAAACAAAAGGAGTGTTGAAGAATCAATTCAGTTACCCTCCCCCCCCACCAAAAAAGGTAAATGTACTGAAAATCATATCCCCTTTCACAAATCACTTTAATTAGTTAAGGGTTTATATATGCATATCCTTTTGTGTTTTTTTGATGACCATCCTATATAATAAAGAGGTAATATGCAAATTGACCATCACACCCTTGCACAAGAAGGCCACCCCCATGTGGTCAAAGATGGCCAGCAGAGGAGGGCAGTTGGGGGCAACTGGGCTGGCAGGGGAGCAGTTAGGCGTTGATCAGGCTGGCAGGAAAGTGGTTTGGGGGTGATCAGGCTGGCAGGCAGAAGCAGTTAGGGGCAATCAGGCTGGCAGGCAGAGGAGCAGTTAGGAGCCAGCGATCCTGGATTGTGAGAGGGATGTCCGACTGCCGATGTCCTGTGGGATCGGGCCTAAACTGGAAGTCAGACATCCCCTGAGGGGTCCCAGATTGGAGAGGGTGTAGGCTGGGCTGAGGGACAGCCCCCCAAGTGCATGAATTTCGTGCACTGGGCCTCTAGTTAAACTATAAAACTTTTAAAATTTATTTTGGAACTAATGTTTAACATGAGATCTACCCTCTTAACAAATTTTAAGTGTGAAATATATTATTGTTGACTATAGAGACAAACCATCTCTAGAGCAAATTCATCTTGCCTGACAAACTTCATGCTCATTGAGGAACAAATCCCCATTTCCTCCTACCCAAGCCCTGACAAGGATCATTCCACTCTCTGATTCTATGAATTTAATTATTTTAGATAACTCATATATTGAAGTCATGTAGTACTGTATTTATCTTTCTGTGAATGGCTTATTTCACTTAGCATAATATACTCAAGGTTCATTCATGTTGTCATATATTGCAGAATGTCCTGCTTTTTAAAAGGATGAATGATATTCAAATGTATGTATATAGCACATTTTCTATATTCACTCATCTGTTGATGAACATTAAGTGATTTTCATGTCTTGGTTAATTTGAATAGTGAAAAAATGAACATGTGGGTACAGCTATCACTTCAAGATTCTGATTTAATTATTTTGGATAAATACCCTGGTGTGAGATTGCTGGATCATATGTTAGCTTTATTTTTAATTTTTTAAGAAACATTCATACAGTTTTTTCATAGTAGCTGTATGATTTTACACTCCCACCTAGAATGCAGAAGGGTTCCCTTTCCTCCAAATCTTCCCCAACACTTATTTCTTGCTTGTTTGCTTGTTTGTTCATTTGTTTGTTGTTAAGCCTTTCTAACAGGGGAGATGTGCTAACTCATTGTGGTTCTGTTTCTCATTTCCCTGATGGCTAGTGATGCTGAGCATTTGTTCATAAATCTGTTGGTTGGTTGTATGTATTTTCTGGAGAAATGTTTTCTTCAAGTCTTTAGCCCATTTTTAATCAGATTATTTATTTTGTTTACTATTGAGTTTTAGAAGATCTTTATATTTTGGAGATTAAGCGATTTACTATCAGTTATAGGATTTACAATTCTGTAAATTGACATTTCACTCTGTAGATTGCTTCTTTGCTTCCTTTGCTGTGCAGAAACTTTTTAGTTTGATGTAGTCCCACTTATTTTTGTTTTTGTAGCGTGTGTTTTGGTGTCATATTCATCAAAACACTTCCAAGACCAATGTCATAAAGATTTCTCCTATGCTTTTTCTAGGATTTTACAGTTTCGTTGCTTATGTTTAAGTCTTTAGTCCATTTTCAGTGTAGTTGTGTGTGTTGTTATAGGATAAGGGTCAAGTTTTACTCTTTTGCATGTGGATATCCAGTTTTCCAAGTACCATTTGTTGAAGAGAGACTATTCCTTTCTCCATTATGCATTCTTGGTACTGTTGCAAAGGTCAGTTGATTGTATGGATTTATTTCTGGGTTGTCTTTTCTGTTTCGTAGGGTTCATTTTAGAATACTCCTTAGGAAAGGCTCTGTTTAAGTCCATTGGTCACTATTCAGTATAGGGTATCCCTATTAAGACAGTGTTTTGTCTGAACCACACATAATGCTAGCTAGATTTAATCCCTATTCCAATCAGTTTTTTCCCAGTGAAGCAGGGTCACAAGGGATTAAACACAATTAGGAACAATTTGTGGCTGTTTTTTTCTCAAAACAATCAATGTGTTACAATTTGGGGTTTTAAGGCTTCAACAATTTTTTTCTTATTTATATATATAAAAGGCTAATATGTTAAGTGTCCCTCCAACCGTCCAACCAGTCACTATGACACACACTGACCACCAGAGAAAAGATACTCAAGGCAACAGCTGCCATGATATGCACTGGCCATTAACAGAGAAATGGCACCATGGACCTAGCACCCACAAAGCAATACTCGACTTCCCCCAAGTGGGACACAGGCCCCACCACCATCCTGGAGTGACACCCCACCAAATCGTAGCCAATACTGCTGAGACCCCATGGCATAAAATGCAGCCCACAGCCAAGCCCATCCTGGAAACACTTGCTGTGGACACTGGGTAAAGATGTCATGTAGCAATGCCCAGCTTCCTCTCCCTAGCAACTAGCCTCCTTAGAGTTTCTTCAGCCCAGGAAGATGACTTGCTTTATAGTGAGGTGGAAACATTTAACACTTTAACCAAATGTCTGTGAAGCATTTTCCCGTTCCTCATCTCATTTGATCCTCACAGAAGTCCTGGAATAGGTAGATAGGAGACTCGGTGGAATCCTATTTTCTTCTCATTAGCCAGAAAACGGAGATTTAGAAAGTTTAGAAACTTGACCCGACTGAAAAGAAGTAAGAAATGGTGGACCTTAAAAACGACTTCCGGTTTTCTCACTGTGCAGAATATAGTCAAACACTGCTGCAGTTAAATATTTCACCCTTTGTTTTCCCTGTGTGATCTACAATAATAATCTGCTTTGTGTTGATATTTACTGCTGTGTTGCTGACAAGTACCTGAAAGAGAAGTTAGGGTGCTTCACTGGGCTGGAAAAAGTTTAGCTAAATCAGAAAGCAGGTCTAATTAAGCAAGTTTATTCTATATCTATAAAAGGCTAAGTTGACTCGCACATGCATAATACATATAAAGCTCTCACTGGCACCAATTGCACGAGTGTGTTTTGATCTATCATTTTCAATCGTGAATTTGACACTTCCATTATAGAGAAAGGGTGAATAGTGATATTAAAATATTTCTTCTAATTAATTTCCTTTCAATGTGCACAAAACTGTGCACTAGGCCACTAGTATATTTATAATAATGACTGATAAAGAGTATAAAGATAAGGTCAAAGCCATAGCTACTTGTTTTGACCTTTTTCTAAAAAATGTATCTTTATTATTGAAAGTTATACAGATATACTCTTATTTTCCCCATTGATGCCTTCTAGCCCACCCCCTCCCCCCACCTCAGGCTTTCACCACACTACTCTCTGTATCCTTGGATTATGCATATACCAGTATGCATATATAAATTCTTTGGTTAATCTCTTCCCACCCACCCCCAACTTTTTATTTTTACCTTAAATTCCCAAAGAAGATTATTAAAAAGAAATGTCTAATATGATACTCCCAGATGTGAATCTTTTCATTTAAAGAGAGAATCATGAGATTTCATGATATTATGGCCTCTTTTATCTAAGCTCTGTGTTTTCTTTCTTTTTGTTTTTTGTTTTTGTTTTTTGGGGTTTTTTTAGCCAATATTTTCTATTTTAGGTAGTTCAGTTATGACCATACTCTTGATTCAAAATTAATTTGACTTCTATGTGGGATACAATTTTGGCATGGTTTTATTCATTTTTAAATTTAGCAGTTAACCCAAACAATACTAATATCATCAGCAACACATGAGTGCACAGCAATTGAAAAGATATTGCTTTCTGAAGTGAAATGACTTCAGCCTTCCTCAGCATGACTTCACTTAATAAATATTTGTACATGTGCAGCAGTGGTTCAGAGTTGTTACTGAAGATATAGTATTCTATTTCTGCAGTGATCACACTTTCTCAACAGATGGGATAAACCATAGACTTCTATTGAGTGACTGAATGCAAAATATTGAGTCAGATAAACAATGTAAATAATTATATTGATGCCATGATGGAAGCTTTTTTTTTTTTTTTTAAAAAAAGTGATCTAATAGAAACTAGTAAGATATCTGACATTAGGTAAGGAAATTTAGAATAATCAATGTTTTATAAACTTACTGTTAGGTACATTCTTGCACTCCATTATGTTCTGCTTGGGGCTCTCACCTCTCTTTACGATTGTTCTGTTATTCTCATTACCAGAAGGCTGGTGCATGAATTCGTGCACTGGTGGGGTCCAGCTGGCCCATCCCGATCAGGGGGAGGGGACGTGGGAGGTTGGCTGGCCGGCCCTGCCCCCTGGTGGAACTCCCAGTAGAGGGGACAATTTGCATGTTAGCCTTTTATTATATAGGATAGGTCTCATGATTAAGGGCTTTCTGCTTCCAGTAAACAACCTCACCCAGTTTCTAGTGGACCACCTACACCTGGCCCCCACCTGTACCTGGTCTGACCCATTACTCTGACTGAGCCTTATTAAAGGAGTTTTAAAAATAAAGAGGGTCCATGGGGGAGGACTCCATAGGTGAGGGCTTGGAGCTGCAAAAAGGCATACATTCACAGAGAGAGAGAAAAAAAGAAGTCCCACAGGATAAGGGGAGAGGAAGACAACCATTCACAGAAGATAGGGAAATGCCAAGTAATGGAAGAAAGAGGAAACAAACTTTCACAGAGGTTAGAGAAATGCTGACAAATGGGAGAAAGAGGAAAACAGATTTCCACAGGGGATAGAGAATTCTACCACTGAAGGGGGAGAAGAAAAGGGGGGACTACATGGGGTTTGAGCTTTGAAGCTGATATAGTGACCAATCAGAAGGGAATATCAAGAGACAAAGAACTGCAGCCTTTATAAGCCCTAGAAAAGGGGCTTTGTGGCTTACCGCCTTTGGAAGCCCTCCCCATGTGGGAGTCTGTACTTGTTTCCAATAAATTTCCTCCCTTTCATTACCACCTTTTGTCTGTGGCTTCATTCTTTGAATCCGTCTGGACAAGAACCCGGGAAAGAAATCACCCTTACATCCTGCTCAGGAAAAACTACCCGACTCACTTATAAGAGACATAAATATCTCACTCCTGCTCTGCCCTACTGATGCCATTTTGGTCTCAGCCCTTCTGCTAGAAGAGGTAACAATAAATTTATAATTCTTTACCCTCTTGGCCTTGTGTGTTCTTCCTTTTGTGACCCTAACACTTACATGTCATATTTTTTTTTTATTTGAAAAAGTTCTGGATTATATTTTAAATACCATATAGAGCCACAGAAAGGTTTTAAAGGAAGGCAGAGTGATCACATGACCAGACATGTATTTTAGACACATCACTGGCAACAGTAAGAAGGATAGAGTGGATGATGGAAATATTGGAAGTAAAGAGCTTAGTTAGGAGCCTTGCTGGTAGTATAGGTCAGTGAGGTGGTGGCCTCAACTACACTATTTTTGTGGAGATTAAGAGAAGTGGACCAATAAAGCATTATGGACTTTCTAAATGACTTCAGTGAATGAAAGAAAGGAACTTGTAGTAGTCCCAGGTTTCTAATTCTAGTGCATCAATATCAAGATATGATTCAAAGCTATGGTCAAATTGGAGAAAAGGTCAGGAAAGGTGAATTTAATTCAGAAAGAAATAAGGAGACTAGATCAAGTGATCTACTCCATCAGTAAAGCTGATTATAATGAAAACAATCTTATTACCTGAACAGTATCAGTTCATTTTCTGAAACTATTCCATATCCCATAGTCAGGTAAAAAAATGGCATCTGGTATTTGAGAAACAGACCAGTAACAAAATATTTATGTAATTTTTGACTCAAACTAAAAAGTATAAGAAACTGTTAAGGGAAAATTCAGGCAACTAGAGATATAGCAGGAAATGTGAATTAACAGCACAATGAGAAAAATGTACAGAGATGAACATGATCAATATATTTTGAGAGGATAGTGGCTGTAGCAGAACATTCATATTGGGATAAATGGAGAACATGGTTTGCTTCCAATATATCTACAATTACTAAGATAGAAGAACATTAAGGATTTTGCTTTCAGAAATTTGGCAGGATTCTCTACTTCCCAATGTTCTGCTTTCCCAACAACTTACTTAGCCCACTCTAACACATTTTCTATTAAATTTCTATTCATATATAGCAAATACGTTAATTTTCTTGTTAAAATATAGCATATTCAGAAATTACTAACAAAATGCTACCTAACAGAATCCAAGTCCTACTTCATGAAGTACAAACTGGCTAATATCGGGAATCTCTTCATTAGGAATTAATTAACTCAGGAGAAAGTTAACATGCTAATGGAAATGTACATTCCTGGAAAGATTCTATTAAGTCATCCTATTGAAACTGGGTAACAGATGGTTACTTTTTCTTTCCATCTGCTTGGGATTCATTAAAAAGCACCATCTATAAAAACAAATTACATATTAGAAAAACTATTTCACTTTTACTGCTGTGCCATACTACACAGAATCTGAGCCGACATCTTCCTTGTATTTTGGTAGAGAAATGTATAGATGATCTGACTGTTGTCAATAACTCCTATATTTTAAATTTATCACTAAAATATCTGAACCTCTTAATATAAAGTCCAGAGGCTTAAGACTGAACATGTAATCTTAAGAAAAAAAGGAAAAGACAAAATCCCACCAGGTACCTACGGGTGCTTATTAAAGCCCCAGGGTAGCTAAAATATAGAACACACAAGCCAAAGCTATTATATCTGGAGAACTGGGAAGAAAGAGAGCCTCTGAATATTCTCTCAGAGCTCTCTCTTCACTTCCTGTCTGACCTCCTGACCATGGTGATATTCCATGTGCTGTTATGGCTTGAAGTTGCATCTACAACTCATATTGACTAATGATGAAAAAAGGTTTATTCTGTTTAGATGAGTCTAATTAAGATCCGTGTTCTCAGACTTTCTTGTTCTGCATTTTAGATTTGATTTTTTTGTATAGTTAATATACTTCTAAATTTTAGTGATGAGTTTTAAAGATTGGTTTGGCATTCAAACAGTGTTCTTAATTAACAAAATGAGAACCATTTAGCTACTATCAGAATAGGCTTCAGAGTCTGCTTATATATACTCATTTAGCACAAATTTACTTCTTTAAATGAGAAGTGTTATAAAATATCTTGTACATACCTTTTTGAGTGCTGAATGTGTATTTCAAACATATGAAGAGACATTTTCTAGCTAAAAGATTTAATTAGAAATAAAATATATTAACACTCGAGGCCTGGTGCACAAAAATTTGTGCAATGGGGGGGAAGGGGGGCGTCTCTCAGCCTGGCCTGTGCCCTCTCGCAGTCTGGGACCCCTCAGGAGATAATGACCTGCTGGCTTAGGCCTGCTCCCGGGTGGCAGAGGGCAGGCCCAATCCCTAGGTGCAGCCCCTGGTCGGGCTCAGAGCAGGGCCGATTGGGGAGTTGGGGTGCCTTCCCCTGTCATGCACAGAGCAGGGCGGATTGGGAGGTTGCCCTGCCACCCTCAGTCACGCTCAGGGTAGGGCCGATTGGGGTGTTGGGGCACCGCCCCCTGTCACACTCAAGGCAGGGTCGATGGGGAGGTTGTGGCGCCACCCCCTGTCACACACAGAACAGGGCCAATCAGGGGTTGGGGCGCTGCCCCCTATCACGCACAGAGCAGGGTCGATCAGGGGGTTGGGGAGCTCCCCCCGTGTCATGCACAGAGCAGGGCCCATCAGGGGGTTGAGGAGCTCACCCCTGTCACTCACAAAGTAGGTTTGATAGGGGAATTGGGGCGCCGCCCTCTATCACCCACAGAGCAGGGCCGATCAGGGGGTTGGGGCGCCACCACTCTCACACTCAGGGCAGGGACGATGGGGAGGTTATGGCTCTACCCTGTCACACACAGAGCAGGGCCCGTGGGGGGGGGGGGGGCTGGGGCGCTGCACCCTGTCACACACAGAGCCGCAGGGCGATCAGGGGGTTGGGGAACTCCCCCGTATCAGGCACAGAGCAGGGCTGATCAGGAGGTTGGGGCGCCTTCCCCTGTCACAAATAGAGCAGGGCGGATAGGGAGGTTGTGGCCCCGCCCTCTGTCACACACAGAGCGGCAGGGCGATCAGAGGGTTTGGGCGCTGTCCCATCACACTGATCCCAGTGCCGGGATGCCTCGCAGCTCCACTGATCCCAGTGCTGGGAGGTATATTACCCTTTTACTATATAGGATAGAGGCCTGGTGCATGGGTGGGGCTGGCTGGTTTGCCCTGAAGGGTGTCCTGGATCAGGGTGGGGGGGCCCCACTGGGGTGCCTGGCTAGCCTGGGTGAGGGGATGATGGCTGTTTGCAGCTGGTCACACACCTTTCAGGGTGGGGGTCCCCACTGGGGTACCTGGCCAGCGTGGGTGAGGTGATGATGGCTGTTTGCAGCTGGTCACACACCCTTCTGGCTGGGGTCCCCACTGAGGTGCCTGGACAGTCTGGGTAAGGGGCTGAGGGCTGAAGCTCCCAACTGCTCCTTTTTTTCTTTTTTTTAAATTCTGGGCCAGCTTTAGCTCTGGCTCCAGCTCTGAGGCCTCTGCTGCTGAAAGCAGATATCTGGTTTGTTTGGGTTCTATAATCGAAACACTGTATCAACTCCAGCTCTGAGATCCCGGCGGGCTGAAAGTGGGTTTCTGGGGTTTTGTTTAGCTTCTATATTTGTTACAATGTTTCTTAAACTGAAAGCTCAGAGGCTGGCAAGGCAGGCGGGGAACGTTGGAGTCCTCCGTCACTGAAGCAAGCAAGCCTCATGTTAGTTTCAAGCTGCCTGGCTGCCGGCCGCCATCTTGGCTGGCAGTTAATTTGCATATCTCGCTGATTAGCCAATGGGAAGGGTAGCGGTCGTACACTAATTACTATGTTTCTATTTTATTAGATAGGATCTTATTCAAATAAGACTACTTTTCACTGGTGCTGGGCTAAGTATTCTAGTACATTAAAAGAAAAACAAACAAACTAATTCAGCTCTAAAAGCCACAAATAGCACAAGCAATTAATTATAATCAGAGGCAAGTAAGTGTCATAGAAAAAGCAATCCTGGAGCAGGATCTTGAAGGATGAGTGTTTTCACAAGGCAAATGGTACATGGGTGGAATCACAAGGGAATATCAGGCAGATGAAATAGAGTGAGCAAATACCAAGGGATATCCAAAGTTATTAAAGATTCAGAGAATAGGAATTGGTGTAGTGGAGCTTGAATATACGTTACATGGTAAGGAAGCAGGAGCAGATTGAATGCCAAAAATCCAGTGTGAGACAGGGCCAAATTATAAAAGTCTTTAATGCCAAAAAAAGAACATGTGATTTATATTGTAGACATTAAGGAACCCCTAAAATGTCTAGTCAAGGGAATTACATGCTGAGAGTTGTGTTTTTAAAAGCATACTCTGGCAGAAATGTAGAGAATGGATTAGGGAGGATAACAACAGAGACATGGAGACCAATTAGGAAGGTGGCAGAAGAGGCTAGGAATCAGAACTAGGGAAGAAGGAGCATGGGGAAAATAAGGAACACAAATGATTCTGACAAATAGAAGCAAGACTCAGAGAATAATTTTATGCTGGGAAGAAGAGAAAGGAATCAAGCAACTACAACTCCTAGGTTACTAGCTTGATTTACTTAGTGGGTAGCGCTATGTCTTTAATCAGCAAAATGAATGTAAATGGAAAGTATGAGGTCAGGTTTGGAGGGGTAATGAATTCAGTTTGGGACATTTTGTGCGACATCCAGCTAGACATCCAGGTCTTGAGATATGACTAGAGATACAGTACTTGAGTATAAGGATGGGAAGGTAAAACCATCCCCAGAAAAATTATGGGAAGAGAAGAGAAATGCCTTTAAAAACCTTAGAGCTCATAAATATTTAGAAAAGGATTAGACAAAGAGAAATCAGAAAAAGAGAATGAAACAAAACTAGCAGAGTGCAGGAAAACCTGAAAACAGCACCAGAGGAGAGAGAGCTCCAAGAAGAAAGGCATAGTGGTCCGTTGTCAGAGCACAACAGGAGCCCTGCTCAGCACTGCTGCTCAAAGTTCTGAGTCCATATATCCCTCTGAATTCTTCCTGACTACGTCAGGGCAGGCGCTTCTCGAACCCTGCCCCCTTCACCAATTGTTGGGAACTTAGTCCAAGTCCCTCCTTTATTCTCTTCTCACTAGTTATAGGTGTCGGATCTGAGCCCCTCTGCCTGGGACTGGACCTCCTTGGATGCTGGGCTGAACCTGCAGGACCTCCTTGGCCCTCTCTTAGACGGAGAAGCCATGGGAAGTTGTGGGCATATAAGAATGAGTCTTTATTACAGAAGCCAGTGGCCACACAGCCATCAGACAAGATAATTCTTTACAGCAAAGTCCCTATAGGCAGGCAGCCAGACACTGGCTGGTGAATACATATTTTTCTCACATAGTAGCATTCATCTCTGTACCCACAGTTAGTATCTGAGCAGCTGCATGCTGTCCCAGACTCACTGCCTTACATTATAGTGGCACCTGAGCACTCCCTTAGAGCTACAGCTTCAATAACCTCTCTGTCTCAGAAGCTTCTCCTGTCTCCCCCCAGCTCAGCACACCCACACTGGCTGGTTAACATGGTAGCTTTATCTGAGCTCCCTGTGGGCTCTTAGCCTTACATCGTAGCAGTACCAGCTCTCAGCTCCATCTGAGCTCTCCAGCCTCTCCTGCACACACAGGAGCTATATTCTCTGTGCCTACTGCCTCTACTTCTTCACGTACTCTGCCCAGTCCACTGGCTGATCTCTAACCTGTATATTATTCCTTAGACAAACAAGGCTAGTTGCCAACAGTGACATCAATCATATTTTGGTGCACTGTGTGTCCTTGCACCCGCTCATGGTATCTTGGCCTTGAGCACCCTGATTGGGCTCATGCTCAGAGTGGCCTTGGCCATTCTGGTGTATTGGCAACAAGGCCTCTGTGCTCCCATTGGTCTTGACTATCCGGGGACCCTGGTGTGGTTCCCACATCCATCTTCATCAAAATTCAAAATAGCAGATGTTTGATCAGAACCCAGCTTCCTGAATCCTCAACCAGCTGTCTATTGCCATAGTATATTCACAAACTACATGTATACACCCAGTACCAATAAAACTCCAGGAATATCAATACTCTTTAGTTTTAGCTAAGATCTTAACCAATACCATGGAAAGACTAACCTACCTACTGAGCTGGACTGAACCTGCAGGAGCTGAAAGAATGAATTTTGACCCTGGGCTCAGGAATGAGGTAGAGGCACACTAAAAGTGCCTTGTCTCCACACCCTTATCATCTGCCCACCAATAACAAGAGGAGGTATAAGTAAGAGCCCTTTTCCCATGGCCTCAGCTTCCTTCTCTCTTTCCAATAGGACCCACTCTGGTCAAAACTGAACTGTAACCAGGTTTAAGCTAAAGCTATGTATAAACTTATTTAAGGATATACTTCCATTCTTTCTGTCATATTCAGCTAAAGACAGCTAAATTGTCCAACACATAGCTCACCAGAAAGGGAGGTTGTAAAACACTATCAGAAAAGAGCAACAACACTACAAGAAAACATAAAATGCCTCACACTTGCCATCTCCTTATAGCCTGTGCCAACTGTAAACCCCTCCTGTTATCAAAGCAAATCCCATTACATTAGTGTGTCTTTTTTTCTGAGAATTTTTCTTGTTTCTTCCTTTGGAACATATTCCTTTGTCTTCTAACTTTTTTTTTTTTTTTTTTTTTTTTTTTACTTTCTGTGTTTGTTTGTATGCATTAGATAAAACAGCGCGCGCTCTCTGGAACTTGAAGGAGGGGCCTTGTGTAGAAGTGACTTATGTGCAGACAGCATGCTCCAGGTGGTTTTGTCAGGATGGCTGGAGCAGAGTGGGTGTGTGGCAAGGGCTTCAATGTGCACTGACTGACATGGACTGGGGCACAGGCCTCTAAGAGTGCGCCGGAAGCCGAGTGTCTGAGACTGCAGCAGGCACTGGCTGAGCTGGCCAGGGACCACACTTTGGAGGCCCTGCAGGCTGACTGGAATGCTTGGACCAAGCTCCCAGACACCCCATCTAGAAGAAGGGGTACATAAACAATGGCACTCACCAGCACCTCAGATTCAAGACAGTTCCCACAGATCCCAGAGAGTTCCCATAGTTGCCCACACACTTGGCAGGCACCTTAGTGCTAGTAAATTGATTTTTCCATGTACAGTCTGGGTGCCCTTTAAGTCACAGTTTCATTGCTGTGCCCTAGAGCAGGAAAGTCTGCCAACATGGACCTGTCAGTGAATCCCTCCTTACTTAGGTCACTCCATCTGGGTAGGGTTCCCCTAGTTACCATGTCCCCATCTCTTCTATGTTTCTCTATGTAGTCCCTCTCTTGTTCATTGTGCAAAAGCTGTTCAATCATTCCTCATTGTTTTTCAGGAAGAATTGCAGGTATATATTCAGTGTGTCCATAGGAGGAGGCAAGTTTCAGTCTTCCTACACTGCCATGTTGGAACCTTCCCTCTCCCTGCATGATATTGGTGTTTTGAAATGTGTTCAGGCTTCCTTCAGGATCTGGCGCATAGTAAAATTTTAAAATGTTGTATGTAAGCTTGAAAATCAACCACATATTCCATATTTCTTCCCTGAAGGAATATGTGTGTACATACATATTAGATCAAGCTGATTATTTGCAGTTTTTAGTTTTCTCAATACTTACTAATTTTCTATCAGCTAGATCTATCAGTTTTAAATAGATCTGTATAAAAATCTCCCCCCATAAGACATTGTTTTTAATTACTACTTTTAAACATGTCAATTAATACTCTATTTTTGAATTGATTTTCAGTGTATATAAGCACATACCAATGCCCAGCTGGTGTGGCTCAATGGTTGAGCATTGACCCATGAACAGGAAGGTCATGGTGATTTCCGGTCAGGGCACATACCCAGGTTGAGGGTTTGATCCCCAGTGGTGGGCATGCAGGAGGCAGCCAATTGATGATTCTCGCTCATCATTGATGTTTCTACCTCTCCCTCTCTCTTCCTCTCTGAAATCAATAAAAAAAAATATATATTTTTTTTAAAAAGGAGATACCACTTACATCTTCTTAGTAGCTTCATCCTGTTATCACAATTTGATGTTCCTTCTTACCCTAGTTAATGCTTTATGCCTTAAAAATAGGGTGTCCTCCCCAGAAAAGTATACACACTTTAACAGCTGATTCCTATTACATTTTGAAAATGAAATATATTTTAATAAGCATTGCCTTTATAATTATTCAAAGTGTGTATACATTTTTAGGGACACCCTGTATTATCAAAAAAGCCCCATCCTCTCCTCTTACATGTAGCCTCAATTCTGATTTTTTTGTTTTAACTTGTTTAACCATATTCGAATCATAAAATAATAAAATATTTAATTTTGTATGTTTTATTATTAAATAAATAGAATCATATTTTTTTGTAACTCCTTTCTATCACTAAATTTTATGACTAAGATATTCATCCATGTCGGTCCTTCTTAGTGCATTCATTTACATTGTTGTCCATTATAAAAATATACAAAAATCTATTTTCCACAATGGATAAACATTTTTCTTGTTTTCAGAATGTGGGCATTAACAAAGAGTGCAGTCAGAAACATTTTCATAAACATCTCTTCATATGCATGCATACATTAAATTTCTCTTGGGGGTTAGCAAATTATTGCTGTAAATGTCCAGATAATACATATTTTAGGCTTTATGGACCACATATGTTCCCAACCACATAGTCTTCTTTTTTTTCTACACCTCTTTAAAAAAGTAGGAATTTGTAGTTTGTGGGGCCTTACCAAGGCAGAATGCAGGACATACTTGCCCATGGCCCATACTTTATCAGTCCCTGTAGAGCAAATACTCAGTAATAAAATAGCTGTCAAAGTTTTATATTTTTGCCAACATGTGGAATGTGAACTTGTATCTCATTGTCATTATGATGTAATGAAACTGAACATCATTTCAAAAGTTTATTGGCCACTTGGGTTTCCTCTTCTGTACAATGACTATGAATTTATAACTTTTGTTCATTTTTCAAGTGGATTGCTTTTTCTTATGTCCTGCATATTAGTCCCTCCGGAGTTATATGTGTTGCACATATCTTCTCAGTTTTTAGCTTGTTTACTGAATAGAAACTTAATTTAAATTAACTTATTTACTTTTTCTTTATTGGGTATAGTTCTTGTCCCTTATATTGTGTTCTAAAATTTTTTATAATAGCCTGAAGTCTTTAATATCCATGGAATCTGTTTTTATATATAATGTGATATGGGAGTGAAATTTCATATCTTTCTATTGGAAAGCCCTTTTTTCCACTTGAACCGAATACTGATTCTGTTGTATGTTAGACTCTCAAAATTAATGCTGCAATTGCAAACAGCTCCCAAATCTCAGTGGCTTACCCAGTTTATTTCTTGCTCACATTACATATTGACAGCTTGTCAGCACTGGATCTCATCTACGTTACTTTTTTTATATTTTCAAGGGTCAAACTATAGGATCAGTCCTTAGTTGGAACCTGACATAATTTTTGGCAGAAGGAAAATAATTGTCAAACCATTCAATGAAGTTTTTGTCATTACAGTTATACTGGAGGCCCGGTGCATGGATTCGTGCACAACACCCTCTCCCAATCTGGGATCCCTCAGAAGATGTAGGACTGCCAACTTTGGCCTGATCCCTGCAGGATGTAGTTGTGTGTAAAGCCGCAGGTGGCCAGGGAGGAACTCTGAGCCCAGGCCCAGTGCCATGTTGCTCCTGCTCATCCCGGCCCCACTGCACCTGGCACCTGCCACTGCCACAACTCGGTAGCACTGCCGTGGAAGTGGGAGAGACTCAGACTGTCGCAGCTACTCTCGCTAGCTGTGAGCCCAGCATCTGGAGCCTGTCGGTCAGCTTAGTGGCACTCCCATTGTGGGAACACACTGATCACCAGGAGGCAGCTCCTGCTTTGAGCATCTGTCTCCTGGTGGTCAGTGTGTATCATAGCCACCAGTCAAACAGTCGACTGGTTGAATGGCTGACTGGTTGCTTAGGGTAATATATATATATATATATATATATATATATATATATATATATATAGACTAGAGGCCCAGTGCACAAAATCCATGCACTGGGGGGGTGTCCCTCAGCTCAGCCTGCACCCTCTCCAAGCTGGGACCCCTCGGAGGATGTCCAACTGCCAGTTTAGGCCCAATCCCACAGGACATCCCTCTCACAATCTGGGACTGCTGGCTTCCAACCGCTCGCCTGCCTGCCAGCCTGATCACACCTTAACCACTCCCCTGCCAGCCTTATCGATGCCTAACTGCTCCCCTGCTGGACCGATTGCCCCCAACTGCCCTCCCCTGCCAGCCCAATTACCCTCAACTGCCCTCCCCTGCTGGCCTGGTTTCCCCCAACTGCCCTCCCCTGCCAGCCTGGTTGCCCCCAACTGCCCTCCCCTGCAGTCCTGTTTCTGCCCACTGCCCTCCCCTGCAGGCCTTGCCCCCCCAACTGCCCTCTCCTGCCAGCCTGGTCTCCCCTAACTGCCCTCCCCTGCTGGCCTAGTTTCCCCTAACTGCTCTCCCCTGCCAGCCTGGTCACCCCCCACTGCCCTCCCCTGCCAGCCATCTTGTGGCGGCCATCTTTGACCCCATGGGGCAGCCATCTTCTGTGCGACGGTGTGAGGGTCAATTTGCAAATTACCTTTTTATTATATAGGATAGTTACCATAGTTAAAGCTTCTGTCAGGGTGGTGTATGTTTGCTCACATTTTATTGGCTAATGCACGTCATGTGGGCAATTCCAACATCACTTTGGTGTACACTCCTCTTATAAAGAGGCAGTGAAAGTTATATGGCAATGAGTGGGTACATGTAATCATCTTATAGAAAGGAGAGTAATTTGGAGAAATAATATAGTTTACTATAACATGTGTGAATCTTTTTCTGGGCTCTCCATTCTGTTCCTCTGGTAAGATTATCTATCCTTGTGCAATAGCATTCTTTTTTAAAAAAATATATTTTTTATTGATTTTAGAGGAAGAAGGGAGAGGAAGAGAGAGATAGAAACATCCTATATATTAAAAGCCTAATATGCTAAGTGTCTGGTCATCCGTTCAACCAATCAAAGTGTAATATGCTAATGATATGCTAAGGCCACTCAACCACTCGCTATGATGTGCATTGACCACCAGAGGCAGACACTCCAATTGTAGGTTAGCTTGCTGCTGGGGTCCAGCCAATCAGGACTGAGTGAGACAGGCCAGACATATCCTGGAGCCTTTCCGCGGTCCCTCCCCAGTTGACCAACCTCCTGCATCCCTCCCTGGCCCTGATCATGCACCAGTGGGGACCCTTGGCCTGGCCTCCACTCTCTCACAATCTGGGACCCCTCAGGGAATATCAGAGAGCCAGTTTTGGCCTGATCCAGCAGGCCAGGCTGAGAGACCCCAATGGTTCACGAATTTGTGCACTGGACCTCTAGTCAATGATGAGAAAGAATCGTTGATCGGCTGCCTCATGCATGCCCCACACTGGGGATCAAGCCCACAACCCAGGCATGTGCCCTGAATGGGAATCAAACCATGGCCTCCTGGTTCATAGATTGACACTCAACCACTGAGCCATGCTGGCTAGGCACACACTATCTTAATTAGTATAACTTCATAATAATTGTCAAAGTTGGTTAAGGCAAAGCACCATCCTTTGATATTTTTCCTTTAGCAGAGTCTTGATTCTCCATGGCCTTTGTCTTTCCATATGTATTTAAAATTCACTAGTAATCCTATCTAATAAAAGACAAAAAGGGTAATTAACCGTACCTCTGCTACGCTTCCCATTGGCTAATCAGCGAGATATGCAAATTAACTGCCAACAAAGATGGCGGCCGGCAGCCATGCAGCTGAAGCGAGCAGGAGTCTTGCGTGCTCCAGTGATGGAAGAAGCCAAGGTTCCCCACCTGCTGCGGCCTAGCTCTGAGCTCCAAAAGCAACAAAGCTTCAATTATAGAAGCTAAACAAACACCAGATACCTGTTTTCAGCCAGCCATGGCCTCAGAGCTGGAGTGAGCAGGACAGCAACAAAGTTTCAATTATAGAAGGTAAATAAATCCCAGAATAAAAAAAAAAGAAAAAAAGGAGAGGCTGGGAGATTCAGTTGCCGGCCAGCCTGAAAACAGCCCTCAGCCCCTCACCCAGACTAGCCAGGCACCCAAGCAGGACCCCCACCCTGATCCAAGATACCCTTCAGGGCAAACCAGCTGGCCCCCACCCGTGCACCAGGCCTCTATCCTATATAGTAAAAGGGTAATATGCAAACTGACCCTAACAGCAGAAAGACTGGGAATAACTGGTCACTATGACACACACTGACCACCAGAGGGCAGACGCTCAATGCAGGAACTGCACTCTGGTGGTCAGTGCGCTCCCATATGGTGGAGCTCTGCTCAGCCATCAGAAAGGCTGATGGCTGCCAGTACAGCAGTGGTGGTGGGTGCCTCTCCTGCCTCCTCAGCAGTGCTAAGAATGTCCAACTGCAGCTTAGGTCTACTCCCCGCTGGCAAGTGGACATCCTCCGAGGGCTGCCGGGCTGCCAGAGAGATGTCTGATTGCCAGCTTACGCCCAATTCCCCGGGGAGCAGGCCTAAGCCAGCAGGTGGTCATCCCCCAAGGGGTCCCAGACTGCGAGAGGGCACAGGCCGGGCTGAGGGACCCCCCTCCCTGCCCTGAGTGCACAAATTTTTGTGCACCGGGCCTCTAGTATTAAATATTTTTAAATATTTTATGTTACTAATCATAGTGTCTTGGGATCCTGCTACCTATAGGGAGTATAAATTCTGTTCACCTCCTTAACGCATTAAGTTTTATATAGGGCCAGGTAGCCCATATGAGGTGGCCTGAGGCTTTTCAGTACTATCTGTAGCTAGGATGATAATTTTGTTTAATGCTGCATTGTGGTATAATAAAGGTTTCTTTTCCATGGATATAAGCCACATTATACAATATCAACTTTACCACTTACAGAGATGATTTTTATATCCCTTTCTTTTCTATATCTATAAATATTTTAATGAATTTCAAACTCAGGTGGAAAAATTGAGGTATTTTATAATCTCAACAGAGAGAAAGCATAAAATTGTTTTCTCTAAAACTGTATAATGTACACAGTTCAGCTTTTTCAATAAGTAAATTATATTTCAAAAAAATTACTTTACACATGTCATCCCAAAGTCTCATGCCCAGTCACTCCTCTCTCCCCTCACATAAATTACTCTTATCATCTATCACCTCCCTTTGTAGCATCTTGGTCTATTTCTGCCCTTATCCCTCACCTTCTAGCTCTCTTATCTTTTTCTTTGTATCCCTTTGCTTTTTCTATACACCAATTCATCCTGTTTTAGCTTCTTCAATCCTCCTCTCTACCAGTTACCTGGATCCACACCATAAAGACACAATGGCTATAAATTGCAGAAGATTCCTTTCTTAAAATAGTTAAGACTGGCTGGCATGGCTGAGTGGTTGAGTTTCAACCCATGAACCAGGAAGTCATGGTTCAATTCCTGGTTGTGGGCTTGATTCCCAGTAGGGGGCATGCAGGAGGCACCCAATCAATCATCAATGTTTCTAGCTCTCATTCCCTCTCTTTTCCTCTCTCTCTCTCACTAAAAAATAAAATAAAATAAAATAATAATAATAATAATCAATAAAAAAAGCTTTTCAAATGATGCAGCTGCTATGGTAAACAGTTTGGTAGTTCCTCAAAAATTTAATATAGATTTACCATATGATCCAGCAATTCTACTCCTAAGTATAGACCCAAAAAGAACTAAATGAAGGGAATTAAACAGATACATAAACACAAATGTTCATAGCGGCATTATTCACAATAGCAAAAAGGTGGAAATAAGCCAAGTGTAGTTCAACATCTGAATATATACATACTTGAGTGTCCAGATTATTATGACCACCCCATCAGTACTTCTTTGGGCCACCTTTTGCTTCAATACTGCGGCAACTCTTCTTGGCATTGACTCCACGAGATGTTGAAAGGTGATGCGAAGAATCTGACACCATGCCTGATGAATAGCACTGTCCAGTTCTGTGAGATTTGATGGTTGGAACCAGCTGCCTGATGGCTCTTTTAACTTCGTCCCACAAGTGCTCAATTGGATTGAGATCTGGTGATTGTGGGGGCCACCTAAGCAAGGTAAAGTCTCCCTCATGTTCTTGAAACCACTGCTGCACAATACGAGCACTGTGGCATGGCGCATTGTCTTATTGGAAGAAGCCATCTCCATTGGGATACACCATCAACATGATAGGATGAACCTGATCAGCAATGATACTTAGGTATGTTATGCTATTCAGATGTTGTTCCACACGAATTAAAGGGCCCAAGTCATGCCAGGAAAACATACCCCAAACCATAACACTACCCCCAGAAGCTTGAAGGTTGTACTCATGCATGTGGGATGCATGCTTTTATGCTGTTTCTGCCAAATTCTCACTCTGCCATCTGCATGATTCAACTGGAAACGTGATTCATTGGACCACATGACTTTTTTCCAATGCTTGACTGTCTAATCCTTGTGTTCCTGTGCTTGGGTAACTGTCGTGGTAAACAACCTGCTTCCCTATTTATAGTGGTCTGGCCCTCTAGCAACTTCATTGCAAAATTATAGCTAATTTGCCTACAACTGCCAGGTGGTCATAATAATCTGGCCACTCAGTGTGTGTGTGTATATATATATGTATATGTATGTGTGTGTGTGTATATATATATATATATATATATATATATATATATATATATATCACATACACACAGTGGAATATTATACAGCAATAAAAAGGAAATAAATTTAATACATGCCACAGTGTAGGTAAACTTGGAAAATAAGCAAAACACAAAAGGAAAATATTATATGACTAGAGACCCAGTGCATGAATTCATGCATGGGTGGGAGCCTATTGGGTTGTGTTGGCCAACGGGATGGGCCACGAGTGGTTGGCCAGTCAGGGCGAGGGGCCACGGATGGTTGGCCATCCGGCCCCGCCTTCTGGTCAAACTCTTGGTTGAACTTCTGGTCGAGGGGACAATTTGCATATTAGCCTTTTATTATATAGGATTACATGTATATGAAATATGTAAGCTGGCAAATTTACAGGGATAGAAAGTAGATTAGCAGTTACCAGGGATAAGCAGCAGGTTAGGAGGGGAAAAATAGGAATTATTGCTTAGCGGGTACAGAATTTCTGTTTTGGATGATCAAAAAGTTATGAAAATGGGTAGTGATAATGGTTGCATGACAATTTGAATGTACTAAATGCCACTGAGTTGTGTACTTAACATGGTTATGGTCAGAAACTTTGTATTATCTATATTTTACCACATTAAAAATTTTAAAAAATAGATAAGGCAGAAAGAGAGTGAATAATAATAAATATTTTCCTTTCAAACATGTTACATTTATATATATGTATAAACTTGGGCCAACCATTTCACTTCTCTAAACTTCACCTTCATCATCTGTTAAAAGGGGATCATATTGCACTGCCAGTCCATAGGGTTGGTTTAAAGTTCAATTAAAATCTAATGTGTCTGAAATGCCTAGGATATAGTATGTGATGAGCACTTATTGCTTTACATTTTACAATAAGCATGTCATGTGATGTAAATGTAGTTTTCATATTAACTTATGAAAGTGTCATTGGCTGAGATGGCTGTGAAAATAAATCATCTGGGAAAGGGATTTTTGTCACATAAAGTCAACTATGGCCTAATCTGACTAATTGTTTAAATGGTCTACTGTACAAAATCAGAATTTCAAGTGATTTGGATGTCTCATAGGAATATTAAAATTAAAATGGCCTAAACAAATTCTTTAAAATTTCTCCAACCATATTCACCAAAATCTACCACATCACAGTAAACAATACGATCATCTATGCAGTTGCTCAAGCCAGAGATACTTCCTTTTTTTCCTCCTGCCCTCGCCACACTCATTGCACTACCAAATCCAGTCTTGTTCCAAAATATCTCAGTTCTACCTTCTCTTTATTCTCATTGATACCATCACCACCTGGACTGCAGAAAAAGCCTCTGAGTTGCTCTCCCCACTTCTCTAGATTCTCTCTTTGATTCCATGGAGAGTAGCTAGAGTGATCCTCATTATATAGATCGAATAATCTAAGCTTGTTTTAAACTCTTCAATGGTTTCTAACTTATTTTGAATAAACCCAGACTTCTTCATGTTGCTCTGCAACCCCCTCATGATCTAGCCTTAGCCTACAATCAAGCGTTATCTCTAACTTCTCTTCCATCACTTACTTTGCACCAGCCACCCCTGTCTTCATTTTAGATATGCCAAGGCCTTTACCATCTTAGAGCCTTTTCACATACTGGGGCTCAGCTTGAAACATAGTTACCCATTCTTCATCGGGTTCCAGTTAAAATGTCACTTCCTCAGAACAAGTTACTTTTAGATTTAGACCTTATAATCTAAAATAGGTTCTTCATATTACTCTCAGAGCACCTGCACACTGACTTATGTACTAGTTTCTTGCCAGTTTCTTATTTAATCTCTATGAGAACTGGAATGAGAACTGTTTTATTCACCACTTTATCTATAGCACTGCTGTAGTGTCTGGCATATCAGTGATTTCAATAAGTATCTGTGAAATGATTCAATAAATAAAGCAATTGGTAATAATATGGTACATATTAATATCTTTGTGTTTTATGAATATGTATAATTATGGATGTTGATTTGCCATGCATAAAACAATTACATGATCATGACAATACATTCTCATTTCACTCAGTTAGAGGGTATTGCTAAAAATATTTTAATTTACTCATAGACCATGACCATTACATATTCACATAAGAAGCATTTTTGGGGGGTTTTGTGGCTGAACTATCAACATAAGTGGTCTTGGGCTTCTGGCAATGTACAGCTTTTTGAAAAAGTTTTTATTGATTTTTTATGGAGAAAGAAAAAAAAAAAACATCGATCAGTTGCCTCTCGTATGCACCCCAACAGGGGATTGAACTTGCAACCTGGGTATATGCCCTGACCGGGAATCGAACTGGAGACCTCATGGTGCATGGGATGATGCTCAACCAACTGAGCCACATGGATCAGGACTGGCATGTGCAATTTTTAATAATTCAATCAAGAACAAAGGAGTCATCCCCAATGAGACCTTCAAAAAAGTTAAATGCTGTGATGGTCTGGTCACATTGCATCATTTATTATTTTTTTCAATAGCCAGTAGTTTCTCTGAGTTAACCCTCCACTTACATCCAAAAAGGAGTGTGCGCGTGCGTGCACAGACACACACACACACACACACACACACACACACACACCATACTCACACAGGTTTTCATTTGTATCCACAGCCTTATTTTATTTAAAAAAATAAAATTGTCTTTATGCTTTACAATTGCATCTCTGTCATTAAAGGTGTAGAAAATATATTGGGGACAGAGGTCATGTTAAATAGTAGCATTCAAGGAGCTGTAAAGTAGGGGGCTGGCATAGGTGAGTTTTAGAGGGGATTTTTGTGGCACTCATTTTATGACATTTCTTAATGTTTCACTGGCTAAAGTGTCTGCTGCTGCCCAAATCGAGACTTTCATTATGTGTTGCTCTATAAGCCCTTTACCTTGGTGTAATTGACAATAGAAAGCTAACCAGCCAAGTTAATTAGGTTTTTCATTAAGTTTTTAGCCCTGCTATCACTCGCTTTCAATATGATGGAGTGTTTTCAAGTAACAAAGTTAAGTAAGGATCACATAAACTTAATTTGGGAGACTCACATATCTTTTGGCCAACATTCATAAGATTGGGCTGCCATCAATCAAAGGAGAAGGAACAGTTAGAACAGAGTATGTTCTCCAGTTGAAAGTAGTTTAAAATGTGCTATTAGGGCAATTCAGTAGTTGATTTGGTTTATGTGACTTAATTAAAAGGCACCAAACCTTTAGTATTCATTATTTCATATTAACACTCTTGTGCTTGAAAGCAGCTCATACCAAATCACATCATCTTAATATAATAGCCAGCTCACTGTGCAAGAAAAGCATGGTTTGAAGTAAACTCAGGCCATAAACTGTTAATCCAAGAAGAACCTTTGGCCATCACCAAGTCCAAGAGTTTTATCAGACATTCTTTCCTCAAACACTTTTTAAAGTGGAAGCCATAAATGTAAAATAGGTATTCATATTGATGACTATAATAGCTAACACCTAAGTAGTGTTAACTATATGCCAAGCATCATTCTAAATTCTACATGTCTTAACTCATTTAATCAATCCCAAAATATTTATATATCAACACTGTTACTTTATAGATGAGAAAAAAACACAAGAGGATTTAATAAAACGCTACAAAGCAGTAAAGCCAGGGTTGGAATGTTGGCAGCCTGGCAGTTTATTTGTGTCCACTATTCATCATCGCCTCTCTAAGAAAAAGGAAAGCTCTTTAAGTTGGGAGAGGAAGAAGAGTCCATGTTTTGATGGACCCTGGAGTGCTGTTGGTAAATTATTCTCTTCACCCATAATACCCACTCCCACCAGGAATTGACTAGATGGCTAATGGCCAACATCAACAGAAAAGATCAAAAAGTATTAATACTCATACTATCCAAGACTCCCAGAGGAATAAAGGCTTTATCAGTCAGAGGTTGGTAAGTGACAGGGTACTCAGAAGTGGCAGGCTTATGGGAAGGAAGCATCTATGCCTTAATAGAGAGAGGCTACATTTCTAAGGAGTTATTGGACAATTGGTTGGATTGAATACTAACTAGTACTCGCAAGTGCCACCCTCCAAAAAAGGGTCTGTATTTCTAAATGTGTTATACTGAGCCAAAGGTCACATATAAACTTCACATCCATGAGGTATCTAGGTGTCACTTAAGGAGCTAGGAAACTGTGGAAAGGAAAGTGGGAAAACTTTGGATGGTCATATTGTGAGTGAAAGAGGGCTAACCCTAAGTAGATATCACAAGCTAGTGGGCCCTTCTCAGTATAGCCCCTCATACACACTCTCCTTTTTCCCTCAAAAAAAAAAGTAGGTTTCTTTATAGATGATGAAATGCTGGGGTCCTGAAAAGGGAAGCTGCTTGTTCAAGGTTCTCATTCAAGTTCAAATTCAACCCCAAAATATTACTTCTAAATGTGAGTTGATATTGTTGTTCTTTTCACTATCATTAACTTGAAATGCCTTCTGAAAGAAACTCTTTGGGAACAGGTAGAAAGGTTCACAGTTGGTAGATATTATTTTATTTTAATGAGTTTATTTCCATATGAGTGATTTCATTTGTTTAAATCATGGTTTTGTTCATATCTAATGATGTGAATGATAAATTTCAATTACTTCTGGTACAGCTGAAATTAATCTTCATTGATAAAAGGGAAACCATTATTGGAGAACTATGGAAATTTTCTTTCTTACCACTAATTAACTGATCTTACTTACACCGTTACTGCCTTTTTTGGAAAATAAAGCAAAATTAATTTAGAAAATGTGCCAAATTAGCAAAACCCTTTCAAACAAATGTCATTCCAGTATTACTGAAGAAGATATTTGCTTATTGAAAATAAAATCTTTAAAAGAGAGTTTTGATTTCTTCATTGTCTGAAAAGTGAGAAACTGATGAGCTAATTTGATTACTTTTTCACCTAGAATACTAGGTAAGACCAAAGTCCCGGCGCAATTTTGCAGGTTAGAAGTATTGTATCTATCGTATCCATTTCAGAAACACCAATACATTTCTTATATGCATGTTTAACAAAAGTAGAACATGGGTCATAAGCATTTGTACAAGTGGAGGCATAAATATATATTTTTTTACTTTCTAAGTTGTGAGATATATGCATATATTAGAGTACATAAAACATATGTAAAGTTTGAAGATAATTATAGAGCTAACATCTGAGTAACCCAGATGAACAAATAGAACACTGTCAGTGCGCCAGAAATCCCATTTGTTTCTTTCCAGAATCACATTCCTCTGCCTATTCCATGGAGGTAACCATTATGCTTTATTTTTATAATAAATACTAGAGGTCTGGTGCACTAAAATTCATGCACTGGAGTCGGGGTGGGGGGCTCAGCCTGGACTGCATCCTCTCACAGTCTGGGAGTCCTCAGGGGATGTCCTACTGATGGCTTAGGCCCACTATCCTCAAGGAGCAGGCCTAAGCTGCATCTTGCCTCCCTCTGCAGGAGGCAACTGGACTGGTTGGTCAGGGGATTGTGCCGCCCCGATCACCCCGCTGCTGCTGCCACCCAGCCTCCCTCTGCAGGAGGCAACCAGATGGGCTGATCAGGGGATGGTGCCGGCCCCCTATCACCCCTCCACTGCCCCCCCCCCCCCACCATTGCCGTTCCCTGCCCATTGGCATGCACCTTGGCTGGCCTGGAGCTGCCTGCTCGTCGGCGCTGCCCCCGCTGACTGGTCATTCCACCATTCAGTCAATTTGCATATTATGCTTTTATTATATAGGATTCCTTTCTCCTTCTTTATACTTTTACTATTTATGTATAAATTCTTAACAATGTAATTCATTTTCATCTGGTTTTGTATTTTATAAATGGAATATTATTTATCTGATCTTACTTATTTCACTCAGTGTTAGGTACATTTAATTATTCCATTGTTTTCATTACTGTATAATATTCCATGATCTGAATATACCACAATCTTATTAGTCAGCTTTAACAAGTAACACTAACCATTAGAACCTTTCAAAAACAAAGGTTAATTTTTCAATCATATTATATGTCCCTTGAAGCTTGGTTGCCCCTCTGTTTTACATCCTCCTCATTATAGGACCTAAGTTGGAAAAGTAGACCTTATATAAACCATTACTAGATTGACAAAAGGGAAAAATGGAAGTTTACACAATGATTCTAAATCAGGGGTGGGCAACCTTTTTGTGTGTGCATGCCAAAACCAACAAAATCTCTGACTCAAAATTCTTTTGCGTGCCAACCCTAATTTTTTGAGAACATGTTACGCCTACTTGATATCTCTTAAGGTGTATATATGTGAAGAACCTTGAAGAAATAATAAAATTCATTCGAGCGACAAAAACACAGTATATGATGATGAAAAATACATTTATTTTTTAATGTATACATGTACACTAATAGTCTGATAGAAAACTTTATGACTCCGTTTGATATTATCAGTGGGACTTTTGCTGCTGCATCACAGATGACAGAGATTTTACATCAGGTTTATATTTTGTGACCTTCAGAGATATGCATGAGCTACTACTTTCATCCGTCAGGCTACTCCTGTTACAAAACTTAACAAAATTCATCACTGAGAACAAAGATTCACAAGCATATGTGGATGAAACCAAAACACTGGTCGGATCTAGGAAGGCAGGGAGAGTTAAGGCAGAGGCATAGAAATTGCTCTTCCCCTCTCTCGTCAATCCATGTCTATGGTCTTTAAGATAACTTGTTATGTAAAATTATTTATCTAAGATGCACCTACACTGAATTTATCTGAAAAATAAAAAAGTTGATATTAAGAAAAAAATTGTAAATGGAAAATTATAAGAGAGGGTTTTGTGTGCCAGCAAAAGTTACTGGTGTGCCATGTTTGGCATACATGCCAGGGGTTGCCCACCCCTGCTCTAAATGATTCTGCTTGGAAGTGCCAAGTATCACTTCCACTCACATTTCTTTAGCAAATCACATGACCAAGCCTGATAGAAATGATGGAGAGTAATATCCACACACAAGGACAGGCCCAGTTGGGAGCAGTAGATAATATTCTATATAATAAAAGGCTAAGATGCAAATTGACCAAACTGCAGAATGAACGGTTGCTATGATGTGCACTGACCACCAGGGGGCAGCTGCTCAATGCAGGAGCTGCTTCCTGGTGGTCAGTGCACTCCCACAGGGGGCGGGAGCAGGCCGGGCTGGAGGGACCCCTGCCGAGTGCACGAATTTCGTGCATTCTAGTCTTGACTATAATGCCATCCATAAAAATAACCTATTTACTTATTTTACTATGGATGAATTTGAGTTGTTTCTCATTTTGGGCTACCATCTACCTGGGTTCAAAGTCCATCTCTGTCACTGACTATCTGACACTGAACAAAGCACTGTCTGTGCCCTTGTTTTCTGCTATTTTTAAAATATACTTATTAAATAACTAATAGGCTTGTTCTGTAAGAGAAATAATATAATTTATGGAAAGTTCTTAGCACATATTATGAGTTCAATAACCATTTTATTTTATTACATCTTCACTAGACTGCGAAGCTCATAAAAGAAGGCAGGAACTATAAATTTATTTCTGTATTCCCACTTCCTAGCCAAGTACTTGATACATACTAAGAGATCAATTAATGTTGACTAAACATATGAATAAATAAAGAAATGCGTAGACTAAAGGACACCAAGTTCTCCTTCAGGTAGTACTGTTGGTACATCACCCATCACCCTGATGAACTGGAATAAGGGAGATGAATATTTAGGTAGAATCATCTTAGAAGCACTGTTAGTTTGCCCCTGTTTGACCAATAAATATCATACTTTATGGTTAGATAGCAAGTTCAAGGGACTTTATATACCTCGGGTAGCAGTATGAATTAAAAGTGTCCTAACACCAGAGAAGACATTTATCCTATTCCTTCAATTATATTTTTCTTCTATGAAATACATATGCTGCTTTGTGTACCATATGAGATACTCAGGTATCCTTTAAGGGTCAACTCACCTTCAAATCTTAAGCATATACAAGATCCAATTTAAAAATTTATCCACCTACCTAAGCTCTCCCTTCTCTGAAATAGTACTGCATTTCAGGCCCACATATTTATTTTCTTTAGGCACCTTCCCAACTGCATTTTATGTTTATTCAGTCAGGAACACATGATAAATAACCCATAGTGGCTTTACCAAGACAGTCATGACTTCATGTAATTTTGTTCTTTTTAAGACAGTGGTATAAATAGGTGATAGATATACATTGATACACATTTTCTCTACCTTTGTAAAACTTTTAATAAAAATACATTCTCAAATTTAGGAAGAAAAAATGTCTTTATAAGGTTTCATTTAAATTCACTATTTTTAGTTCAGAAAATGCAGTCATTATAAGGGTCAGACTTAACTGTTACCCTGTCAATGTCTCCCCTTTCCTTCATAAAACCCTGATGATTTACTTTAACAATTATATTATAGATGTGTCCTTTAACATTAGCAACCTCAAATTAATTTTAGTAGCATGTGGTATAATTATTAGATGATACTAAATAGCTAGAAAGACACAAGATAGAGATAGATGACAGATAGATAGAAGATAGATAGGAGATAGATAGATAGATAGATGATAGGCAGTTTTTATGCCAAACATAGATGTGGAGGGAGATGGTTAAAAAATTAGTATTTTAAAAGGTAAACAAATGATTATTATATATTATTCTCCCTTGTATAGAGCTAAATTTAAAAAGTCAAGCATGGGGAGATCCAAAATGGTGATGGAGTAGGTAGAAGCTACATTCACCTTCTCTCAGGACAAAACTGGAATTAGAAGTAAATTATAGAACAATCATCCAGAATAACCAACTGAAGACTAGCTGAAGAGAAGTCTTATAACTGAGGATTTACAGAGGAAGCCACATGGAGTCTGGTAGGAGGGTGGAGACCCAAATAGGGCTGGCCCTGTTCCCACAGGAGGTGGCTGAGTTTCCAGAGGTATATCTCAGCTGCAAAGGAATCTCCCTTAGAAGCATAGAGGCTAAACCAGCCGTGGGCAAACTACGGCCCGCGGGCCAGATCCGGCCCGTTTGAAATGAATAAAACTAAAAAAAAAAGACCGTACCCTTTTATGTAATGATGTTTACTTTGAATTTATATTAGTTCACATAAACACTCCATCCATGCTTTTGTTCCAGCCCTCTGGTACAGTTTAAGAACCCATTGTGGCCCTCGAGTCAAAAAGTTTGCCCACCCCTGGGCTAAACTCTAACCTGGACTCCCCAGCCCAGAGCAACAAAGCCAAGAAGAGGCACCCACATAACATGTGGGTGTGAAAAGCAACAAGGTTTCTGTCCACCACAAAGAGAAAGGAATGCATTAGAGACACAAGCGACCTCTTAAAGTTGTTGGGGTCCTGCCCCAGCAGGTCCAGGGCTTCCCAAAGGTGTGGACGGAGTCGGCAAAGAATGAGGGACAAGGAGATAGCGTTCAGTTGATCAGCAGCCTAGCCAGGTTCTCTAGCCAGGTTCTAGCCAGGATCTCCAGCCAGGTTCTGTGTTTATTGTCTTGTTACATCTGTATTTGTACCAGTTGATTTTAATCCTATACATTCTATTCCAAAGGTAAGGGCTTTTCTTATCTCCATTCCAAGGTTACTCTATTGTTCTATTAAGCTACAAGGAAGTAACTGAAGGAGATTATCCTAAGTAAAGATTATGTAGCTTAAGCGTGATTGTTCATAGTTAAAGTGATTAATTACCACCCTGGCACTTTGTTAAGGGGTTTTATTCCCTCCCTAACTCCAGGGAAAAATCCCCACCTGGGGAAACAACCTTTCTCGGAGAGGTGACCTTGGTTAAAACACATAGCGCTAAGAAGGGGAGCAAACATATTAAGAACAGTATGCCATATATGCCAGGTCCCTTGAAGCATATGCTGTGCAGATGTTTCTTCCCTGCAGCGACTGTGTCAAGCAGCAAGGATGGACTGGCTTCCGGCAAATTCCCCCCTTTTTATTTTTTAAATGATAGCGCATGTAAATCATCAGCCACCTCTCGGATTGGGTTGTTTAAGGCTCAGAAGAAGACTGACAAGCAATGATAGCGAGTATAGCAATAAACATGGATGGAGTGCACACAGAGCCTTGTAGAAGGTTGCTGGCCTCTTCAGTCAAGGATTTCAGCTGTCCTCAAGTCGGTGGTTTGGTTGTCCTTGTTGATCTGGCTAGTGGGCAGCGTCACTGGCGACGGGCTTCCCAAAGTGTCAGCGCGTTGAACGGCTGGATCAAAGGGTCCATTAGGGCCACGCTTGATGGCGGTGTCAGCATCCGGGGAGGAGTCAGCTGTGCCCTCTGGGTCGGCTGATATGGATGATACCGGGGAGGAGGAAGAGGAGGCAGAGATGGAGGGTAGTAGAGAGAAAAAGAAGAGAAAGCAAAAGAACCACAAGGCATGGAAATGTTTAGAAAAAAGAGGGTGGCCTTTCTGGGCACAGTCTCCCATGGCTGTGGGCTTAGATCCAGAGTTACCCTCTGCCAGCAGCCCTGTGGACCCCCTTCCATATTCAAGGTCTACACTGACCTCAAGGACCATGGATTTGGTGGGGCGCAGTCTCCCTCTGAGACTCTAGTCCCCGCTGTGCACATTTCTTCCTCCAGCCTGGATCCCAGATCTCACCTCTCCCCAGGCGATCTCTGACCTTTCTGTCTGTGGATTGCCCCACCAGCTGTGTTTAATTGACCAATTCTGGGTGGATGTTATTCGATTTAGCTGTTCCTTCTATCTATTCTGTGAGTAGGCGCAGGACCTATTTGCATATTTGGCCACCACCTTTTCTCCCCCTGGACAAAGTTTTTAGGCACCCATGGCCAAGGAGGCTGGAGTCTCAGTGTTACTGAGTTCACAGCTGAGGCAGCTAATCCCTGGGTGTTGTGGTTGCAGGGTCCAAGGAAGTATCCAAGGTCTCCCCAGTTGAAGGTTAGGCTGGGCTTCCAATCACTGCCGCTCCCCCTTCAAGATGGTGTGGTCTCTGCAGCAGAGCCAGCCACTCTGGGAGAGCTTTCAGCAGTAGTAGAGGCTGCCTGGCCAGGGGAGGATGGTCTGCCAGTCCCCAATAGTCTTATGGAATATAACTGTCCCTCACTCACAAATACAGACACTCCCTGCACGTCCGCACACTCTCCTTTTTCTCTCTCACTCACACACTATCTTGCAGCCTGACCTCCCATTGGCCACCATCTTTTATTGTTAGAGATATTCTTATATCATTTCTTTGATCACATCACTTCTTTTTACTGTTCTTTCTGAAATTTTATGTTTCAGATGTTAGACCTCCTAGATTGATGCTCTTATATTCTTGGTCATCATTTCCCCATATCTTTGACTTTTTTAAATCTATTTTCCAGATTTATTAAACTTTATTTTTAACCCTTTTAAAAATATATTATTTAAGGAGAGCACAGATTTTTAGGGCAGTGAAACTACTCTCTCTGATACTAAAATAGTGGATTCATGTCACTCTACATTTGTCCAAATCCATGGAAAATACAACACCAACAGTGAACCCTAATGTAAACTATATACTCTGAGTGATAATGATGTATCAGTGTAGGTTCATCAATTGTAACAAGTGGGCCAATCTAATGGAGGAGGCTGTGCATGTGTGGAGCAGAGGGTATATGCGAAATCTCTGCACCTTCCACTCAGTTTTGCTGTAAATCTAAAACTGCTCTAAAAAATAAACTTTTTTCCATTAAATTCTTTAAAATTTTTCCTTAAAATAGACATATGTTCTATTAGTCTTAACACATTGCAGACCAGTAGTTTTATTGCTAGCTTTACCCAGTGGCCAAATAAGTTTCTATTGAACAAGTACAAAAAACGTTTTACATAAATGTTAATGGCACGCTTTAAAATTAAATACCCATTGCATTTTGAAGTTATTTATTACATGTTCTCACAAGCTAATATCTTTTTAATGAATTCTCATGATTGGCCACAAGCCTTAGAACAGAAAACACGAGAATTCTCGTGATCCATTCACAATTTAATAATTATTTTACCCTGGCTTCTGTCGTTCAGTAGTTAGAGCATTGGTCTCTCTCTCTCTCTCTCTCTCTCTCTCTCTCTCTCTCTCTCTCTCTCTCTCACACACACACACACACACACACACACACACACACACACTGAAGGGTCGCAGGTTTGATTCCCTGTCAAGGGCATGTGGATTGGAGGTTCGAAGCCCCAGCGCTAGTCAGGGTAGGTGTGGAAGACAACCAATGTTTCTCTCTCTCCTTCCTTCCCTTACTCCCTCTAAAATTCAGTTGAAAAAAATATTCTCAGGTGAGGATTAACAAAAATTGAGATAAAAATTATTTTGTATTCAATGTCACTGAACATTTTTCCTGAATTGAATTTTTACTTTGAATTGTCAATAAAAAGTAATTCATAACAACAACAACTATATATATATATATATATATATATATATATATATATATATATATATATATATGTCCTAGAGGCCCTGTGCACAAAAATTTGTGCACTCGGGGAGGGTGGGGGGTCCCTCAGCCCAGCCTGTGCCCTCTCGCAGTCTGGGACCCCTCGGGAGATAACGACCTGCTGGCTTAGGCCCGCTCCCGGGTGGCAGAGGGCAGGCCCAATCCCTAGGTGCAGCCCCTGGTCAGGCTCAGAGCAGGGCCTATTTGGGAGTTGGGGTGCCGCTCCTGTCATGCACAGAGCAGGGCGGATCAGGACGTTGCAATGCCACCCTCAGTCACACGCAGGGTAGAGCCGATTGGGGGGTTGAGGCACCTCCCCCTGTCACACTCAAGGCAGGGTCGATGGGCAGGTTGCGGTGCCAACCCCCTGTCACGCACAGAGCAGGGCCCATCAGGGGGTTGGGGAGCTCCCCCCTGTCACTCACAGAGTAGGGCCGATAGGGGAGTTGGGGCACCAGCCCTGTCAGACACAGAGCAGGGCGGATCAGGGGGTTGGGGCGCTGTACCCTGTCACACTCAGGGCAGGGCCGATGGGGAGGTTATGGTTCTACCCCGTCACACACAGAGCAGGGCCCGTGGGGGGCGGTTGGGGTGTTGCCCTCTATCACCCACAGAGCAGGGCCGATAAGGGGGTTGGGGCGCCGCCACTCTCACACTCAGGGCAGGGCCGATGGGGAGGTTATGGCTCTACCACGTCACACACAGAGCAGGCCCCATGTTGCGGGGGGGGGGGGAGGTTAGGGGCACCGCACCCTGTCACACACAGAGCAGGGCCTATCAGGGGGTTGGGGGCGCCACAGCCTGTCACACACAGCCGCAGGGCAATCAGGGGGTTTGGGCACTGCCCCCTGTCACGCTGATCCCGGTGCTGGGAGGCATATTACCCTTTTACTATATAGGATAGAAGCCTGGTGCACGGGTGGGGGCCGGCTGGTTTTCCCTGAAGGGTGTCCTGGATCAGGGTGGGGGTCCCCACTGGGGTGCCTGGCCAGTCTGGGTGAGGGGCTGAGGGCTGTTTTCAGGCTGGCGGGTGACTGAAGCTCCCAACCACTCCTTTTTTTTTTTTTTTTTTTTTTTTTTTATTCTGGGCCAGCTTTAGCTCAGAGGCTTGGCTCCAGCTCTTAGGCCTCTGCTGCTGAAAGCAGGTTTCTGGCCTTTGTTTACCTTCTGTATTTGAAACAATGTTGCGATCCTGCTGGCTGAATCCCGGCGGACTAAAGCAGGTTTCTGGGGTTTTGTTTAGCTTCTATATTTGTAACATAGTTGCTTAGAGTTGCAGCTCAGAGGCCTGCAGCGGCAGGTGGGGAACGTTGGAGTCCTCTGTCACTGAAGCAAGCAAGCCTCATGTTCACTTTAAGCTGCCTGGCTGCCGGCCACCATCTTTGCTGGCAGTTAATTTGCATATTGCCCTGATTAGCCAATGGGAAGGGTAGCGGTCGTACACTAATTACCATGTTTCTCTTTTATTAGATAAGATATATATATATATATATATATATATATATATATATATATATATTATTTATGCCATGCTATGGGTAATGTCTAAGAGCTATCTTTCTTATAATCTTCTTATTCCACATTTATAAAATCTATCTGTTTCATGAGTACAATACAATAATTACTGCTTTTCTAGTAGAACCACAAATTTCCAAAAAGAGAAATTAGATGGTACTTATTTTGTGTTATTCCTATTAGAAATTAATATTTGCTGAGCATTTATTATGTTCCACAAACTCTTACAAGAACTTCCCATTTATTAATTTATTAAGTCATTAAAATAATTATATGAGGTGCCTTTATTATATTCATTTTAGGTGTGAGAAAACTGGGCCAGAGGAAGTTTAAGTAACATGTCTCGGGCACATAACAAGTTAAGTGTGTGAATTCTCTTCTCCTTAACTCAAAGACCTATGTTGTTATACGTTTTAATCACTCTATTATACCTTTTAATCACTAATGTTTACTTTTGATTTTTCCATCTACTTCCTGCATAACCCTATATCTTCTTAATTCATTCTCTCTGTTTTGGTGTTCACTTTTCATACTGGAGTTTTCCCCCAAGTGCTAACCCTTGATTATGTACTCATACTTAAGAATAAATATAAGTAAATGTTGATTGATGGCTCTGTATTCTTTGAGCAAAGCTTATCAAATGGTATACTCTACCATATGCTTAGTAAATAAAGACATAGCTGTTTTATTGGTGTCTCCAAATTGCCACTATCTATAGACTTTTCTTCTTTGGCTGGACAATTCTCTAGAGAGGAATCGTCCTAATTCCTGCCTGGTGGATTTAAATGTGCCTGCTAGCTTTCTCAGTTAGATTAGGGAAGGTTCTGAGGAGCTATCTCATTGCTTAGTATGTAGATTTTCCCTAATGTTTCTGATTTCAGTATGGTACCACTACCCTCCACTGTGTTTGGGATTCTCAAGTCCAAGTTCCTGAAGTTAAAATTTCTTAGGGAATATATTTCTAATTTTTTGCTTAAATCGATTTATTGGTGGGGAGGGAAAGTGCATGTTATGGTTGCAGTTTATGTGTTTCCTAAACACAAGGTAATCCTGTTGGCATTGGCCTTACAGAGATATCATGTGCCTCCGTCTCTGCCTCTTTCCTAGGTTCTAAAGCACATGTTTGTTTTACTGCTTAATTCTGTCTCCCACCACAAACTTTGTCCCAAACCCTTAGTCTTGCGTTTCACCTTTCTTCCCTCACTCTCCTCTGCCATGACTTACCATTCATTGATCTGCTCTCCAGCATCGAAAATTCTGTTAACTTTTTATCTGCTCTGCTATTCCCTTTAATTCCTGTGGATATATGTCTTTTTATTCTATTCGTGGACTTTAGGGAGAAGCAGAGATTAATGTATGTCACTCTGCAATATTTAACTGAAAGTTGGCATTGACTTTCTTGATAGACCAAAAATAAACTCTAGACAAAATAATTTCATGCCCCGCTACCATTCTTAAATGAATTTGTCTCTTGACTGAGCTCAGCTGGTTCTAATGATGACAAAATTGTAGTTAAAAATCTTTGTAATGATCAGTTATGTCTACCTTGTTCTTTGGTTACAGCCATATCTTAAGCTTCATCCCCAGGGGAGCTCATAAATGTGTTCTAGGGTCTACAGAAGAATGAGGTGAAGGACTATGCAAGTACTTTTTATTTCCATCCTGCAGGCTAAGAAAAGTTACTCACAAACACTCCTATGAAAAATAGTTTTAACAATGATTACTAAGGAGTTAGCATAGCCTTAAACAACAGCCAAAGATTCCTCTTGTATTATCACGGTTCTCAAGAGCCCCATTTCCCTGAACATGTGGAGTCCTAGGACTGGCCTGAGAATACATCCAATCTACCACGTAGCTTACAATTGCTCTTTTTTGAGTGTTTCAGGAGCTATGGCTAAATGCTGAGAAATGGCAGCAAGACAGAAGCTAAGGCAGTGTTAGTGTACTTAGAGACAGTCCTCTCTGCTTTTTATTGTCCTGCAGAGTAAGAAGAGTTATTCAGAAACAATATAGAACTGGGCTGGAAGAGACCTGGGACCCATTTAAAGCTTTGACTTGACACTGGAGATATAGCCTCACATTGATGTTTTCAGTTGCTTTATCTAGAAACAGGAAGGATAGAGTCATCTAACTAGTGTTGACACTGCTGCATGTGTTGATGCTGTCTGTGCCCTTTAGCACTCCACATGATCCTCAGAGCTTTTTGTCTGCATTTGCATTCCCTATTTAAATAACTTTGACATAATTAAAAAGTAACAATGTTTAACTCTTCTGAGATGAATACACCTCAGCAGTGCTTCTCTGGAAATCAGCTATTATTTAATTAAAACACAATAAATGTCTCATCATATCTAATTAAAATTCTTTTTGAAAGCAGGTAATTTACATTGCAATTATCTCTGTATTAATAGCTTGACAATTATCTCCATTAGTGTGAAGGCTCTACAAACTCAAGTAGAATACATAAATGAGTTTTTAAATCATTTTCACAAATATCTTTAGAACTTTGGTTTGATTGCCTTCAATAAAACAGCTGTAAGTGTTGCTGGTTCAATTCTGCTCGAGGGCACATATGGCGGTTGCAGGTTCGATCCCCAGCCCCGGTTGGGACATGTGCAGGAGGCATCCGACGGATGTGTCTCTCTCACATTGATGTTTCTCTCTCTCTCTGTCTCTCCTCCTCCCTTTTGCTCTCTCTGGAAATCAATGGAAAAAATATCGTCGGGTGAGGATTAACAACAACAACAACAAAAAAAGACAGCTGTAGAAAGTCATTTTTGATCTCCAAATCCCCAAATTTAATAGTACTGCCTTGATCCTTATGTTGACATTGCTGACTGTTTCATTCTTGAAACTCTTCCCTTGTCTTTCCATGATTCTCCACACTTCTTGTTTTACTTCTACCAGTCTGATCATAACTACACCCACACTCTCACCATGGGGACCCTCTTTCTCCACATACCTCTTCTATGTAAATTTCTCCAGACTTGTCCTTTATCCTTTCATAGCTTACGTTCAAGACCATGTTATCTTATATACAGAGAATATTGCATTAGACTCCTATCTGGCTTCCTACCACCACATCATCTCTACATGTTATCACAATAACATCTCTACATGTTATTATATTTCTAAATATAAAACTTCTCATAACACACCTTTACTCAGAAACCCTGAACAGGCTTTCCAACACTTATAATGTAATATCCATGCTTCTCCAGATTCTATACAATGATCCCAGTACTCAGTTTTATCTACTATTAATCTGCTCAGCCACCTAAGCTAAGGAATTGTTGCCCAAACATACCACTAACTGTCATAAGTATGTTTTGCTCATTGTGTCTCTTCTAATCCATAATGCCTTACTGTTATCCTTTACTCATGCATTTCTATCCTTCAAAGATTTTACTCAAAATCAACTTGATCTAAGAGCATCTCCTTATCCAATATATGATTTACAAATATTTCCTCTCATTCACGAGGTTCTATTTTCACAAAGGGCATAGTGGAGGAAGTTTCACACCATTATTTTTTTATTTTTATAAAGTCAATTTACCTATTTTTCTTTTGTCACTCTGTTTTCAGTGTTATATAAGAAGACTTTGACAAACTTAAGGTTACAAAAAATTACACATGATCAAACTGCAAATGTCAAAGAAAAACAGATAATTTTGAAAGCAATAAGAGAAAAGTAACTCATTATATACAAGGGAATTTCCATTTGATTCAGTAATTTTTCAGCAGAAATCTTGCAGGCCAGAAGTAAATGGGTTAATATATTTAAAGTGCTGAATGAAAATTAAAAACTGCTTACCTAGAATACTATATCCAGCAAAACTGCCCTTCAAAAACAAAGGGAAAATAAACTTTCTCAGGTAAACAAATGCTGAGAGAGTTAATTACCAGTAGAATTACCTTATGAGAAATGCTAAAAGGAGGCCTACAGGTTGAAATGAAAGGATTCTATACAGCTTCATGAAATCATATGAAAATGCAAAGCTCAATGGTAAAGGTAAAAATATAAACAAGTAAAGAATACTGTAAGATTGTAATAGTGAAGCATAAAGCACTTTTACTTTTGCTATAAAAATTACAAGACAAAAGATAAAAGCTATAATTATTAAAATGTGTTAATGTATACAGAATATATGATATAAATTGTAACATTGATAACATAGTAGAATATAGATGTGAAAAGGGTGACGTTTTTAATACAACTCAAGTAAATTTGTTATCAGTTTAAAATAGATTATTATATCTCTAAGTAGGTTTATGGAAGACCACGATAGCCACAACAAAACACCCATAGAAGATAAGCAAAAGACAATGAGACAGGAATCAAAGCATATTAAGACAAAAATCAAAACACAAAGGAAAGCAGCAAGAGGAAACAAGAAAATAGCTACAAGACAGACAGAAAACAATTAATAAAATGCAATAGCAACTCCTTCTCTATGAGGAATCAGTTTAAATATAAAAGGATTAAACTCCCCAATCTAAAGATGTAGAGTGGTTGAATAAATATGGGAAAAAATGAGATGCAATTATATATTGTCTACAAGAGACTCACTTCAGATGTGAAGATACACGGAGGCTAAGAGTAAAATTATGTAAAAAGATATTCTATGCAAATAGTAACTGAATGAGAGCAGGGGTGACCATACTCGTAGAATACAAAATAGATATTAAGTCTAAAATTGTCACAGAGACAAAGGACATTATATAATGATAAAGGGTCAATTCAACAGGAAGCTACAACAATTATAAATATATTTTCACCTAACTGCAGAATACCCAAATATAGGGTGGGACAAAAGCAGTTTTATAGTTGTTTCTATGAAAAATAATAAAATGATAAATAAATATAATACAGAATAAACTCTGTTTTGTGTACTCACAATTGTAAACTTACTTTTGCCCCATCCTATAAATGAAGTAAGCATTGAGAGACTGAGGGAGAAATAGATTGAAACAAAATAATAGTAGGAGACTTTAATACTTCACTTTGAATAATAGAACAACCAGAAAGAAGATTAATAAGGAAAGAGAACTTCAAAACCACTATAAATCAAATGAACCTAATAGACACAACAGACCATTTCATCTAACAGCAGCAGAACATGTATACATTTTCTCATGTACACATGAGAATAATCTCAGGATACATCACATGTGAGAATTTAAAAAATAAGAAAAAAGGTAATAAAAAAAACCCCACTGGGTTGTTTTGAAAAGATACATAAAATTAACAACCCCTTGAGCTGGTTTTGCTCAATGGATAGAGCATAAACCTGCAGACTGAAGGGTCCTGGGTTCGATTCCAGTCAAGGGCACATGCCCAGATTGCTGGCTCGATCCCCAGTAGGGGGCATGCAGGATGCAGCCAATCAATGATTCTCTGTCATCGCTGATGTTTCTATCTCTCTCCTTCTCCCTTCCTCTCTGAAATCAATAAAAATATCTATACTAATAATAGGGGAATATGTAAATTGTCCAGGACACCATCACAGTAACAGTAATGATCAAACAGCAGGCTGCATAGGACAACAAGGCCGGCTGGGGGGTTAGTGAGGGACGACCAAGCAACTGAATAGCAGGCTGTGTGGGGCGACCAGGCCAGTGGGGGTGCAGTTGGGGGTGACCAGGCTGGCAGGGGGGCAGGTGAGAGTAATCAGGCTGGCAAGGGGGGGCAGTTAGGGGAGATCAGGCCGGCGGGGGTGGGGCAGTTTGGGGCGACCAGGACGGCAGGCAGAGGTGGTTAGGGGTTATCAGGCTGGCAGGGGGTCAGTTAGGGGGCGATCAGGCAGGCAAGCAGGTGAGCAGTTAGAAGCCAGCGGTTCCAGATTGTGAGAGGGATGTCCGACTGCCAGTTTAGGGATTGGGCCTAAACTGGCAGTGAGACATTCCCTGAGGGGTCCCAGATTAGAGAAAGTGCGGGCTGGACTGAGGGAACCCCCCTACCCCCATGCATGAATTTTGGGCCTCTAGTATAAATAATAAAATAAAATAAAAGAATAAAAAATAAAAAGTCATGAAGCCAATAGATTTGGCTCTCAGTTTAAAACAAAAAATTAACAAACCCTTAGCTAGACTAAGAAAAAAGAGAGAAGACAAAAAGTCTTCTTCATAAAAAATGAATGAGGGGACATTACAACATATGTTATGGGAATAAAAAGATATGAATATGAGACTATTATGAACAATCATATACTAACAAATAGTATAACAGAAAAAAATGAATACATTTCTATAAATATAAGTTATCAAGACTAAATCACAAAAAAATAAAATATCTAAGCAGACCTATAACTAATCAGTAATTAAAAAACTCTCTACTATATATGTAGTACTTTTTAAAAAAATATTTTTACTGATTTCAAAGAAGAAGGGAGAGGGAGAGAGAGATAGAAACATCAATGATGAGAGAGAATCATTCATTGGCTGCCTCCTGCATGCCCCACACTGGGGACAGAGCCCTCAACCTGGGCATGTGCCCTGACTGGGAATCAAACCCGTGACCTCCTGGTTCATAGGTCGACGCTCAATGGTTAGGCTTATATGCATGCATACAAGTTCTTTAGTTGATCTTTCCCCCTTACCCCCACCCTCCCCTACCTTCCCTCTGAGGTTTGATGTTCTGATCAATGATTCTCTGTCTCTGGATCTGTTTTTGTTCATCAGTTTATGTTGTTCATTATATTCCATAAATGAGTGAGATCATGTGATATTTATCTTTCTCTGACTGGCTTATTTCACTTAGCACAATGCTCTCCAGTTCCATCCATGCTGTTGCAAATGGTAAGAATTCCTTCTTTTTTACCACAGCGTAGTGTTCCATTGTGTAGATGTACCACAGTTTTTTAATCCATTCATCTGCTGATGAGCACTTAGGCTGTTTCCAAATCTTAGCTATGGTAAATTGTGCTGCTATGAACATAGGGGTGCATATATCCTTTCTGATTGGTGTTTCTGTTTTCTTGGGATATATTCCTAGAAGTAGGAGCACTGGGTCAAATGGGAGTTCCATTTTTAGCTTTTTGAGGAAACTCCATACAGTTCTCCACAGTGGCTGCACCAGTCTGCATTCCCACCAGCAGTGCACGAGGGTTCATTTTTCTCCACATCCTTGCTAGCACTTGTCGTTTAATAAACTTAACCAAGGAGGCAAAAGACTTGTATACAGAAAAATTAAATTATTGCTGAAGAAAATTAAAGAAGATATAAATAAATGAAAAGATAACCCATCTTCATGTATTGGAAGAGTTAATATTATTAAAATGTTCACCACTACCCCAAAGAATGTATATAGATTCAAAGAAATCCTTATTAAAATCCTAATGACATATTATATAAGAATAGAAAAAAAATCCCATGTTGAATCTCAAGGGATCCCAAATATCCAATAATATTGAAAAAAACCAACAAAGTTGGAGATCTTACACTTCATGATTTCAAAACATAGTATAAAACAACAGTAATCAAAAAAGTATGGTAAAAATGGAATATTATTCAGCCATAAAAGAGGAAATCTTTCCATTTACAACAACATGGGTTGACCTTGAAGGCATTATGCTAAATGAAGTCAGACAGAAAAAGCCAAATTCTGTAGGATCTGACCTACATATAGAATCTGAAGAGAGAGAGAGAAAAAGAACTACACTCATAGGGGAAAAGATCACATTTGTCATTGCTAGAGGTGGGTGGGAAATTATATAAATATAGTCAAAAAGTAAACATTTCTAGTTATAGGATGAATAAGTACTCAGGATGTAATGTGCAGCATCATGACTATAGTTAACACTGCTGCATGATATAGGGCAGTGATGGCGAACCTTTTGAGCTCGGCTTGTCAACATTTTGAAAAACCCTAACTTAACTCTGGTGCCATGTCACATATAGAAATTTTTTGATATTTGCAACCATAGTAAAACAAAGATTTATATTTTTGATATTTATTTTATATATTTAAATGCCATTTAACAAAGAAAAATCAACCAAAAAAATGAGTTCGTGTGTCACCTCTGACACGCGTGTCATAGGTTCGCCATCACTGATACAGGCTGCGGCAAAATTAGGTTTACAGTTGTGAGTATGCAAAACACAGAGTTTATTTGTGTTATTATCTATTAATTATCACATTATTTTCTGTACAAACAACTATAAATCTTATTTTGCCATACCTTGTATATCTGAAAGTTGTTAAGAAAGTTAATCCTAACCATTCTCTTTATAAGAAAAAAAGGTTTTTCCTGTTATTTTGCATCTATATGAGATAATTAATGTTGAATAAACATACTGTGGTAATCATTTCATATGTCAGTCAAATCATTTTGCTGTATTCCTTAAACTTATACAGTACTGTATGTCAACTGTATCTCAATAAAACTGGAAAAAAAAACAGTATGGTATTAATGCAATAGAATAGAGAGCCCAGAAATAAACCTTTATGTATAAAGTTAAATGATCTTCTACAAGGATGCCCGGACTCTATACAATAAGGAACGAATTGTCACTTCAACAAACTGTTCATAAAACTGAATATCTCTATGCAAAAGAATTAAGATGGACCCTTATTTTTCACCATATAAAAATTAACTCAAAATGGATTAAAGTCTAAAACACAAGAACCTGAAACTATAAAACTCTTAGAAGAAAGCATAGGGGGAAATCTTCATGACATTGGAGTTTGGCGATGATTTCTTAGGTATGATACCATAAACACAGGCAACAAAAGTGAAAATAGGCAAGTAAGACCATATCAAACTTAAAAATTTTGATGAAGCAAAGAAACGAGAATAAAAAATCAACCTATGGAATGGGAGAAAATATTTGTAAAACATCTAGCAGATATGGGTTAGTATTCAGAATATATAAGAATTCCCACAACTCAATGAAAAAAATGAATTAAAATAACCCAATTAAAAATGGGCATGAGCCCTAGCTGGTTTGGCTCAGTGGACAGAGCATCAGTCTGCAGACTCAAGAGTCCCAGGTTCGATTCCGGTCAAGGACATGTACCTTGGTTGCGGGCACATACCCAGTGGGGAGTGTGCAGGAGGCAGCTGATTGATGTTTCTCTCTCATTGATGTTTCTAACTCTTTATCCCTCTCACTTCCTCTGTAAAAAATCAATAAAATATATATTTTAAAAAATGGGCATGAACTTGAGTAAACATTTCTCCAAAGATATAAAAACGGCCAATAAGCATATGAGAAAATTTCAACATCACTACTTACCAGGAAAATGCAAACCAAAACCACAGTGAAATATCACCTTATAGCAATTAGGTTGATCATTTTTTTAAAACAGAGAGAGAAATATCAAGTGTTGGGGAGGATGTGGAGTAATTATAACCTTTGCACACTGTTAGTGAGATTGTAAAATAGCACAGTGTCTATGTCAAACAGTATGGAATTTACTCAAAAAAATTAAAAATGGAACTACCATATGACGCAACAAGACCACCTCTTGATATATATCCAATGTAATTGAAATACTGATCTTAAATAGTATCTTTTCCACAGCCATGATCACTGAAGCATTATTCATAATAGCCAATATGTAGAAACAATATAATGTTCATCAATAGATGAATGAATAAAGAAAATGTAACATACAGTACAAAAAAATGAAATGTTATTCAGCCTTTAAAAAGAATATCCTGTCATATACTACAATATGGATGAAACTTGAAGACATCATGCTAAGTGAATAAAGGCAAACACAAAAGGCAAGTACTACATGATTGCACTTATATGAGATATGTAAAGTAATCAAACTCAAAGAAACAGAAAGTAGGTTGGTAGTTGCCAGGGGCTAGGGGTAGGGGAAAATGGGGAGTTAGTGTTCAGTGGGTTTCGGTCATGCTGGGAAGAAAAGTTCTAGAGATCTGCGTGCATAGAACAATGTGCACATAGTTAGCAATACTGTAATGTATACTTAAAAATTTTTGAGGGTAAAAAAGGTTTTAATAATGTTGAAAATTAAATAAAAACTTGTTGATACCCACAAAAAAAAGAGTAAAAAACACTGCTGTAAATATTTAGCCTTGTAAACCATTAAAAATTATTTTTCCTTAAAAATCCATAAAATATGAATTATTTTTGAGAAATTCTTGGCTTAGTTGCTTCAGAATCCTTCCTAATCACATGTTTAAGTGTTGCAAAGCAATTGATTATGATAAACAAAACTCATCCAATTTGTTAACATATGGGCCCTACATTTGTGTTCCTAAGACAGAAGCCTTTAATTTTCTTGGCACTTGTTGCTCTTTAGCTAGCAGTTCACACTGCCAGAGCTGTGTGAACATTTTCTAGGCTCTGATGAAATAGAATTAGATAGCACTAACTTTACAAAATCCTTCTTTATTACATTCACCACAGTGAACACATATAATTGTTGCACCTTATTATACACTTCTTACTGTCTCTTATCAATTAAAGAAATTTCAATCCAGGCACTAGTTAAAAATACACTATTTTTTCCAGAGAAGGTATATGCAAATGAAGTGTCACTAAATCTAAAGTGTAATATTTAATAGAGAAAACAATGAAATAGATGTATTACAGGAATAATCTCCCCTATATTCCATGACTTAAAATCATGATTACTTTCTATGTCCTTATAGTTTTATGATAGAAGTCAGACATGATGCCAAAACAACATTGAGACTAAAATATTTGATTCTGTCCCGAAGTCCATGGAAAATAGACCACTTGGGGCTGTCAAATAGGGCCCTTGAAAGATCCCTTCAAGGGAATATTCAGCAAGATATATGTTGCCAAAACCGGTTTGGCTCAGTGGATAGAGTGTCGGCCTGCGGACCGAAGGGTCCCAGGTTCGATTCCGGTCAAGGGCATGTACCTGGGTTGCGGGCACATCCACAGTGGTAGATGTGCAGGAGGCAGCTGATCGATGTTTCTCTCTCATCGATGTTTCTAACTCTCTATCTCTCTCCCTTCCTCTCTGTAAAATATCAATAAAATATATTAAAAAAAAAGATATATGTTTACTCTCTATCTTCATAAACAGCAATCTATAAATATAAAAGGCTAAATGACTGGCCAACTGGCCAGTAGGTATGATGCGCACTGACCACCAGGGGGCAGATGCTGAATGCGGGAGCTGCCAAGTGACAGCAACTTTGCAGAGTGCCCTCTCGCACTCCAGGACCCCTTGGGGGATGTCAGATTGCCGGTTTTGGCCCAATCGCCACAGGACAGGCCGAGGGACCCCACCTGCTAGAGGGACCCCGCTCACTCCACAGATGCCCTTTGAGCCCTGATGCCACCCTAGATGTGGCTGGCCTAGGGGGGATTGTGGAAGGTTGGCTCCAGGGCATGTCCAGCTCATCTCACCCAGTCCCATCTCAACCAGTCCCACCCTATTGGCCACCTTCTAATTAATTTACTTTCAATGTACATGAATCTGTGCACTGGGCCTCTAGTTATAAAATAGATTGCTGTTTGAGATCCTAAGGTCAGGAGAAAAAAGATGCTGTGTACATTCCTTTGGCAAAATTACACATCTTTGATACCACTTGGCAAAAATGTTACTCTTCACACACAGAGAAAAAAATTAAATTTAGAATCATGTAATAACTGCAACATTGTAGATGTTTAGCTTTGATGCAAAAGTTTCTGCAATTTTATCCTAATTACTAACTGCAATCCTTCCCAGATGCCATGCTACTCCATGATTCCTTTTAACGACTCCAAATTAACAGTCTACTACTTCACAATGCTGCTCAAAGATTCCTCCTCCATAGCTTTGTAAACTGATTTATGCCCCTTGACAGTGCTTTTCATTCAAAAATTCTTTCTCTTTCCTTCATCCCATCCCATTTAAATCCCCATTATCCTAGGTTGCAATCCCATCTAACAATGAGAAAATCATTCCATTTTGCTAGTTCATCGAGAACGTGACCTTTCAGAATTGGGGAAGACAAAATACTTGGGAGGCCTTTTGGTGGTGACCTAAATTCAAATCATGCCACATCAGAGAGGCCTGCTACTATGATGAGCTTTGATAGTAAAATTAAGGGCTGATTCATAGCATCTATCAATTTAAGTCTCAAGGATTTGGACCTTTCTAGCTACAAACCTCTAGCTTTCTCTGGGCCTCAAATAGAACATGGCCATCCCCAATTTAATAGGAGATGAGCCATTCAATCCGTTTAACTAGTACCATAGGTCTAATAACTATGTCCTTTTGTCCTCAGTACTATACATCTCATCTGAAACTCTTGTGATTCCAAAGTTAAGAATTCAAACATGCATCAAAAAATTATTTAAGAAATCCACTCTACTGTTTTAATCATTAAATTCTGTGTTATACTGAATAACCATACTCTAAATAGAGCTGAAAGATCAAGAAGAGCTAAATCACTTACCTACTAATAATATTCATGCTTTTAGTTTGGGAGATATTATTGTCTCCTTTTACTGATGGTTCTTAAGTTGTCTATTACATTAAGCATGTCAACCATCACCCCTAAAAACTCAGGACTGGAGTTTCTTTACTAGGTGATAAATCTAAGGAAAACAGTCTTTTTCTTATACCAGAATTCCATTATTTGGCAATAAGGCATTGATTACAATAGAGTCTAATTTTTCTCCAAAGAGGAGTCTAGAGTACATGGTGAGGTAGATTCAGAGATATTACTGTTATAATACAAAAGAAGAAAGAAAAAAATGAATGGATATGTCAACAGATTTCTATTTTTGGTAGTAAGGAAGAAGTTACACAAACATAGGAACTGGACAAACCAGTCATTTACTGTTTAGTAGTTAATTCTAGAACCCTCCTCTGTACACAAGAGCTTTCTATGATAGCATGCTATATTCCAAATTCTATAATGATGATAACGATGCCTGTCTTTTACATTCCTAAAGAACTACATGGTGCCCGGCATATAGTAGGTGTTCAATAAATATGTATATAATGATGAAACTGAGACATAATATAATTATTTTCTTGGCATGTTCACCTCTCTTTCCAGACTCTCTGAACCAAAGGGCAATGTCTATATTCCCAGAATCCCGAAAAGTATCTGACACATGATTAATTTTTGCCCAATCAATGAACAAATGGACTTAATCACATATCCCTTGTACCTATTCAGATCCAACTCTAACTGGTTATCCAAAATACCTATCATCCTGAATTCCATTCTGTTTTTTTTGTTTTGTTTTGTTTTATTTTGTTTTGTTTAATTTATTATTAATAGTACTAAAGGCCCAATGCACGAAGATTCATGCAAGAATAGGACTTCCTTCCCCTGGCTGCTGGCACCGCCTTTGCTCCAGCTGGAGCCGCCTTTCTGCCTTCCCAGGCTGCCCAGAGGCCCAGAGCAGCTGGGGGTGGGATCGAACACCTGTGTCGTCGCCATGGCGATGACGCAAGTGTCCGGCCCCGCCCTCAGCCGCTCGGCATCTGCGTGCATGCGTGCTTCCCACAGGCCTGCCATCTTTGTTGGGTTAATTTGCATACTCACTCCTAATTGGCTGTGGGTGTCATGAAGGGATGGTCAATTTGCATATTTTTTATCATTAGTATAGATTACAGATCTCCCCCTTTGGCTTTTTTCCCCTCTACCGCACACTTGCTCTTCCCAGGCCTTCGCCACACTATTGTCTGTGTTCATGGGCTATCCACTTTGTTTTCATCTGCAGCCTTCATCAGAGCTTTGCAAGTCTTTGGTCTCTAAAGTAATAAATACCTTCAGCAAAAATATGTGGTTTTGTTTTCTTGTTGCCTCAATTTATGGAAAAAAAATTTGATTCTCTGAAGGCCCTTTCCCAGGCTTATGTGATTCTCTGACTTTTAGACAAAGCAATACCGTGAATTCGTATTTATACTGCTTCAACTTATTTTTCAGCTAAACTCATTGCCACTTTGTCTCTTTATTAAGTTACATGTTGTTTTCTTTCTTTTCCAAGATGTCTAATTCACATTTAAAAAAATATATATTCATCTGGTTTTGCTCTGGCCTCTGTCCGGTTAGTCTCTGGCTCCTTGGCCTACCTAGTTTAGCACTCCAGAAAATGCATTTAAAAAAATATGTTTTTACTGATTTTAGACAGAGAGGAAAGGGGAGGGAGAGAAACATGGATGGCATGTTTCTTGCATGTCCCCTACAGGTGATTGAGCCTCCAACCTGAGCATGTGCTCCATTTAGGAATCAAACAGAGTACCTCTCATTGGACAGGACAATGCCCAACAAACTGAGTTACTTAGGCAGGGAGAGAAAATGCATTTTTACAGAATGTATACAATAACATAAAGTAGTCAACTTTTCTACATTTAAATTATCACCAATTATTACTTAGTTCAAATGATGCACAGCAGAATCATGGGGGAAAAAAGTGGTTCCAGATAATTTTAAGACACTTTTGATCAGTCGCTCTGAATGTGAGTGGTAGACTCATTGGAAGTGGTAGAGTGGATTAAGGAGATGGGAAGAATCCTATATAATAAAAGCCTAATAAGCAAATTGACCGAATGGCAGAACGACCGGTTGCTATGACACTCACTGACCACAAGGGGGCAGACGCTCAATGCAGGAGTTGTGTCCTGGTAGTCAGTGCACTCCCACAGGGGGAGCACAACTTAGCCAGAAGCTGGGCTGACGGTTGGCAAGCACAGTGGTGGTGGCAGGAGCAGTGAAACGAGCAGTAAGGAGCAGTGAGGAGGCGTGTAGTAAGGAGCGAGGAGTCCCGGACTGTGAGAGGGTGCAGGCCAAGCTGAGGGACCCCCACCACAGTGCACAAATGTTGTGCACCGGGCCTCTAGTCTATAATAATAAAAGGGTAATATGCTAATTAGACTGGATGTCTTCTGGATGTCATCCCAGATGTCCTTCCTGACAAAGCTTGGGCTGGAGGGAAGCCAGCCCAGGTCCCGGGTGCCTGAGGGAAGCCGGTGCTGGCAGCCGGGGGAAGGAAGGCTTACTCTTGTACAAATTTTCATGCATTAGGCCTCCAGTAAATCTATATGGGCTTACAAATGCCTAAGAAAACCAAACAGCTCTACCTGGTTTGGCTCAGTGGATAGAGCATCTGCCTGAGAACTGAAAGGTCCCAGGTTCAATTCTGGTCAAGGGCATGTACCTTGGCTGTGGGCAAATCCCCAGTAGGAGGTGTGCAGGAGGTAGCTGATCAATGTTTCTTTCTCACTGATGTTTCTAACTCTCTATCCCTCTCCCTTCCTCTCTGTAAAAAATCAATAAAATATATATATATATATATATATATATATATCTTTTAAAGAAAACCAAACATTGTCTGTAAATGAAATTTGTGACATGACATGGCTGGTTTCCTCATTCTGCTTCCTCATCTCACATCTGCCAAGACTTCCTCCAAACCCTTTCCTATTAAAATGGATAATTGATACACTGCTGGTAGGAGTGTGGAGTGGTACAGCAACTATGAAAAACGGTATGGAGCTTCCTCAAAAATTTAAAAATGGAACTTCCATTTAACCCAGCGATCCCACTTCTGGGAATATATCCTAAGAAACCCAAAACACCAATCAGAAAGAACATATGCACCCTTATGTTCATAGCAGTGTTATTTAAAAGCCAAGATCTGGAAACAGCCCAAGTGCCCGTAAGTAGATGAGTGGATAAAAAGCTGCGGTACATTAACACAATGGAATACTATTCAACTGTAATAAAGAAATATCTCTTACCCTTTGCAACAGGATGTATGGACCTGGAGATTATTATGATGAGTGAAAATAAGCAAGTAAGAGAAAGACAAATATTACATGATCTCACTTATATATGGAATCTAATGAGCAAAATAAACTGACAGACAAAATAGGTCCAGAGGCATGGAGACCTGGAACAGACTGACAGATCTCAGAGGAGGTGTGTGTGTGTGGGGGGGGGACTGGAATAGATTAATCAGGGAATTTAGAAGCATATATGTATAGCACATGGATATAATCATGTGGTGAAGGCCTGGGGTGAGTTGGGGGTTGGGAGGATCAGGGAAAAGTGGGAAAAAACTGGGGGAGGGAGACATATGTAATACTGTCAACAATAAATAATAATAAAATTTTAAAAATAGCTAATTGATGAAAAGTTGAGATGTATCAACTGAAAGGATTTAGAAAGGTAGGCTATTTATTAGACTATAATCATGCCCATACATTTTAATCAGACAGGAGTCGAGGAGGCATGTCAAGATTTTACAGGACAAGCAGGATAAAGTTAGGATACCATTTAAAGGCAGATATTAGTGCTCTTCTTCAGGAGAAACTTCACTAATGGCCTTTCTGTTGGCTTATTCTACACAACCCAGAGTTCATATGGTCCTGCCTTCTCAATTGTTCATAATTTAGATTTGATTCCTAAGATCTCTGGAGAACATACTTTTATTCAGTGGCTCCCTACTGTCACTCTGAGTCCCATTCACCAATCAATGTGAGTACGCTGAATAAATATATAAGCCATTTCTATGTATTAACTGTGTTTAAAATATACGCTTTCATAGTAAATAAAACAAATTTCTTTACAAGGTTTACTAAGGTCACTACAGCTATTCATCATTGTGTATTTAGTCAATTGACATACACAAAAGCTCAATTACTATTGTGAGCTTCTGAATATTTATAGTAAAAGGTGACCAAAGAAGGGAAAACAGTAGGCAATGCCTATTTTAAATTATTTCTATAGGCACAAATGAAATGTAGACCACAAATAAAAATCCCCGTACTCCATTAATGCTCTACCTACGATAATAGTATTTCATACAAGCACACTCCATACAAACCATTGAACCATTCTTCATTGTTTGATATTGTAATATTTGAGCTTCATATTCAAAGAAACCAAGTATCAAGTATACAGGATATATATATATATATATATATATATATATATATATATATATATATGTACTAGAGGCCCGGTGCACAAACATTTGTGCACTCGGGGGCGTAGGGGGGGTCCCTCAGCCCGGCCTGTGCCCTCTCGCAGTCTGGGACCCCTCGGGAGATAACGACCTGCTGGCTTAGGCTCGCTCCCGGGTGGCAGAGGGCAGGCCCAATCCCTAGGTGCAGACCCTGGTCGCGCTCAGAGCAGGGCCGATTGGGGAGTTGGGGTGCTGCCCTGTCATGCACAGAGCAGGGCAGATTGGGAGGTTGTGATGCCACCCTCAGTCACGATCAGGGTAGGGCCAATTGGGGGGTTGGGGCACCATCCCCTGTCACATTCAAGGCAGGGTCGATGGGGAGGTTGCAGCGCCACTCCGTGTCACGCACAGAGCAGGGTCAATCAGGGGGTTGGGGCGCTGCCCCCATCACACACAGAGCAGGGCCCATCAGGGGGTTGGGGCACAACCCTCTATCACGCACAGAGCAGGGCCGATCAGGGGGTTGGGGCGCCGCCACTCTCACACTCAGGGCAGGGCCGATGGGGAGGTTATGGCTCTACCCCATCACACACAGAGCAGGGCCCGTGCGGGGGGGGAGCTCCCCCCTATCAGGCACAGAGCAGGGCTGCTCAGGGGGTTGGGGCCCGCCCCCTGTCACACACAGAGCCACAGGGTGATCAGGGGGTTTGGGCGCTGGCCCCTGTCACTCTGATCCCGGTGCTGGGAGGCATATTACCCTTTTACTATATAGGGTAGAGGCCTGGTGCATGGGTGGGGCCAGCTGGTTTGCCCTGAAGGGTGTCCTGCATCAGGGTGGGGGTTCCCACTGTGGTGCCTGGCCAGTCTGGGTGAGGGGCTGAGGGCTGTTTTCAGGCTGGGAGTGACTGAAGTTCCCAACCGCTCCTTTTTTTCTTTTTTTTTTTCATTCTGGGCCAGCTTTACCTTGAGGCTTGGCTCCAGCTCTTAGGCCTCCGCGCCACTGAAAGTAGGTTTCTGGCCTTTGCTTACAATGTTGCGAATCTACTGGCTGAAGACCAGTGGTATTTGTTACAATGTTTCTTAAACTGCCTGCTCAGAGGCCGGCAAGTCAGGCGGGGAACGTTGGTTTCCTCCAACGATCCTCCATCACTGAGGCAACCAAGCCTCATGTTAGTTTCAAGCTGCCTGGCTGCCGGCCGCCATCTTGGCTGACAGTTAATTTGCATATCTCGCTGATTAGCCAATGAAAAGGGTAGCGGTCGTATGCCAATTACCATGTTTCTCTTTTATTAGTGTAGATATATATCCCGGTGCATGAAATTAGTGCATGGAAGGTGGAGTTCCCTCAGCCCAGCCTGCATCCACTCCAATTGGGGACCTCTTGGGGGATATCCAACTGCCAGTTTAAACCAGCGATCAGACACACCTCTCATAATCTGGGACCACTGGCTCCTAACCACTCACCTGCCTCTCTACCTGATTGTCCCTAACCCCTCTGCCTGCCTGCCTGTTCACCCCTAACCTCTCTGCCTGCCTGCCTGATTGCCACTAACTGCCTCTACCTTCCTGATTGCCCCTAACTGCTCTCCCCTGCTGGCCTGATCACCACTAACTGCCTCTGCCTGCCTGATCACCCATAACTGCCCTCCTCTGCAGGCCTGATCTCGCTCCCAACTGCCCTCCCTTGCAGGTCCTCTGCTGGTCAATTTAGTTCTGATTGGTCAGTTTCTATGCCAGTCAGTGTCAAAAGCTCTGCCCCCTATGCATCAATTGGCTCCTCACAGTTGACCAAGATTTGGTTCTGATTGGTCAGTTTCTATGCCAGTCAGCAACAAAAGCTCTGCCTCCTAGGCAGCCATTGTCTCCTTACATTCACCCAAATTTGGTTCTGATTGGTCAGTTTCTATGCCAGTCAGTGTCAAAAGCTCCGCCCCCTAGGCAGAAATTGGCTCCTCACAGTTGACCCAGATTTGGTTCTGATTGGTCAGTTTCTATGCCAGTCAGCGTCAAAAGCTCCGCCTCCTAGGCAGCCATGGGCTCCTTACATTCACCCAGGTTTGGTTCTGATTGGTCAGTTTCTATGCCAGTCAGCATCAAAAGCTCTGCCCCTAGGCAGCCATTGGCTCCTTACATTCACCCAGGTTTGGTTCTGATTGGTCAGTTTCTATGCCAGTCAGCGTCAAAAGCTCCACCTCCTAGGCAGCCATTGGCTCCTTACATTCACCCAGGTTTGGTTCTGATTGGTCAGTTTCTATGCCAGTCAGCGTCAAAAGCTCCGCCCCCTAGGCAGCCATTGGCTCCTTACATTCACCTAGATTTGGTTCTGATTGGTCAGTTTCTATGCCAGTCAGCGTCAAAAGCTCCACCTCCTAGGCAGCCATTGGCTCCTTACATTCACCCAGGTTTGGTTCTGATTGGTCAGTTTCTATGCCAGTCAGCGTCAAAAGCTCCGCCCCCTAGGCAGCCATTGGCTCCTTACATTCACCTAGATTTGGTTCTGATTGGTCAGTTTCTATGCCAGTCAGCGTCAAAAGCTCCACCTCCTAGGCAGTCATTGGCTCCTTACATTCACCCAGGTTTGGTTCTGATTGGTCAGTTTCTATGCTAGTCAGCATCTCTGAGCCTATCAATGGGGCCTGATCAGAAGGGTGGAGCTGATCAGCAGCCCCAGTGGAGGCCTGGAGAGAAATAGAGACAGGGCTGCAGGCCAGGCCGGGAGAGAAAGAGAGGAAGTTCTGATCAATGGCTGCCACAGAGGCTATGGATCAGACCCTGCCTCTCACTCTGCAGGCCTCTCTAGATGCCTGATTCGCAGCCCCCAAGGCAGTCAGTGATGGGTCAGGGTGCCCTCAGAGCCCCAGTCAGTGCTAACTTCTGGTCTGGTTGAGCCTTTGGTGGTAACAGTCCTTACAACCATGGCTCTTTATTATATAGACTAGAGCCCTGGTGCACAAAAATTTGTGCAGTCGGCGGGGGGGATCCCTCAGCCCAGCCTGTGCCCTCTCGCAGTCTGGGACCCCTTGGGGGATGACCACCTGCTGGCTTAGGCCCACTCCCTGGGGGACTGGGCCTAAGCTGTCAATCAGACATCCCTTTGGCAGCCCGGGAGCCCTCAGGGACTGTCCACTTGCCAGCAGGGAGAAGGCCTAAGCTGCAGTCTGACATCCTTAGCTCTGCTGAGGAGGTGGGAGAGGCTCCCACCACCACTGCTGTACTGGAAGCCGTCAGCCTGGCTCATGGCTGAGCAGAGCTCCCCCTGTGGGAGCGCACTGACCACCAGGGGGTAGCTTCTGCATTGAGCATCTGCCCCCTGGTGGTCAGTGTGTGTCATAGTGACCAGTCATTTCCAGTCATTCTGCTGTTAGGGTCAGTTTTTTTTATTACCCTTTTATTATATAGGATAGAGGCCTGGTGCACGGGTAGGGCCGGCTGGTTTGCCCTGAAGTGTGTCCTGGATCAGGGTGGGGGTCCTGCTGGAGTGCCTGGCCAGCCTGGGTGAGGGGCTGATGGCTGTTTGCAGGCTGGTCACACACCCTTCACGGTGGGCGTCCCTACTGGGGTGCCTGGCCAGCCTGGGTGAGGGGCTGAATACTGTTTGCAGGCTGGTCAAGCCCCCCCACAGTGGGAACCCTAACCCCATCTAGGTTTGGCCAGCCAGTGTGAAAGGCTGATGGCTGTTTTCAGGCTGGACACACCCCCTTTCAGGTAGGGGGTGTCCCCACTGGGCTGCCTGGACAGTCTGGGTGAGGGGCTGAGGGCCGTTTTCAGGCTGGCCAAGCCCCCCAGGGATGGAAGCTCCAGCTTCTCTTTTTTTCTTTTTTATTCTGGGATTTATTTACCTTCTATAATTGAAACTTTGTTGCCTCCAGTGGAGCTCAGAGCTGGCTGTGGCAGGCGGGGAACCTTAGCTTCCTCCATCACTGGAGCAACCAAGCCTCCTGCTCGCTCCAGCTCGGTGGCTGCTGGCCGCCATCTTGGTTGGGTTAATTTGCATATAGTCACTCTGATTGGCTGGTGGGCATGGCTTAAGGCGTAGCAAAGTTACAGTCAATTTGCATGTTTGTCTTTTATTAGATTAGATTCTATAGGCTTACTTTTTGAAAAAAATATATTTTATTGATTTTACAGAGAGGAAGGGAGAGAGATAGTTAGAAACATCGATGAGAGAGAAACATCGATCAACTGCCTCCTGCACACCTCCTACTGGGGATGTGCCTGCAACCAAGGTACATGCCCTTGACCAGAATCGAACCTGGGACCCTTCATTCCACAGGCCAATGCTCTATCCAGTGAGCCAAACCAGTTATGGCAAGGCTTACTTTTACCTTATGAATGTTATAAACTAACAAACCTCTTTTGCCAAAATAATAGAATGTGCCAGTCTAGTAACTGCAAATAAATTTCATTTTGTTTGCTAACTCTAATCAAAGGCCATTTCCTACTTGGAATATCACTCAGATGTTGACTATTTCACAGCCTATGAGATATGCAAATTATCCAAGTTAGTTTACAGTGCCACCAGAATTTGAGCTCATGCTATATATCTAATCTTGTTATCACTTCACAAGCTCATATCTTTATTCACTTATTAAAATATGTTTTATTGATTTTAGAGAGAGTGAGAGAAACATTAATGTGTGAGAGAAACATTGACCAGCCGCCTGCCACACACAAACACTGACCGGGGATCCAGCCCACAACCTGAACATGTTCCCTGACCAGGAATCGAACCAGTGAGCTTTCAGTGCACCGGACAATGCTCAACTAACTGATCCACCCTGTCCAGGGCTCCAACTCATATCTTTAACATTTAGCAGTGTGATCATGAGCTTCTCTAACACATTATACTCATTATTCCCTCCATGCACTGGCTTATGCTGTTCCCTCCCATTTGGAATGAATGTCCTGTTCTCTCTATTCAACCCAATCTAACATTTCTATTCTAATTAGATCATTTATGTGGCAAAAAAATAGCTTTTCAATTAATATCCATAAAGCATTGGGGAAAATTATTTTAAGAAAATATATCTTCCTATCTAATAATAGACAAACATGGTAATTAACCATACCTCTGACATGCTTCCCATTGGCTAATCAGGGCGATATGCAAATTAACTGCCAACCAAGATGGCGGTCGGCAGCCAGGCAGCTGGAGCAAACAGGAGGCTTGCTTGCTCCAGTGATGGAGGAAGCCAAGGTTCTCCGCCTGCCACTGCCAGCCTCTGAGCTGCACTCTAAGAAACAATGTTGCAATTATAGAAGCTAAACAAACCCCAGAAACCTGCTTTCAGCCAGCCGGGCCTCAGAGCTGGAGCTGCAACAGCGTTTCAATTATAGAAGCCAAACAAACCCCAGAAACCTGCTTTCAGCCAGCCGGTCCTCAGAGCTGGAGCTGCAACAGTGTTTCAATTATAGAAGCCAGACAGCCGAAACCGGTTTGGCTCAGTGGATGGAGCATCGGCCTGTGGACTGAGGGTCCCAGGTTCGATTCCGGTCAAGGGCATGTACATGGGTTGCGGGCACATCCCCAGTGGGAAGTGTGCAGGAGGCGGCTGGTCGATCTTTTTCTCTCATCGATGTTTCTGACTCTCTATCCCTCTCCCTTCCTCTCTGTAAAAAATCAATAAAATATATATATATATAAAAAGAAGCCAGACAAACCCAGATACCTACTTTCAGCAGCCGAGGTCCTAGAGCTGGAGCCAAGCCTCAGAGCTAAAGCTGGCTCTCAGCTCCAGTGACAGCCATAGAAGGTAAATAAATCCCAGAATAAAAAAAGAAAAGAAAAAAAGGAGAGGTTGGGAGCTTCAGACACCTGCCAGCCTGAAAACGGCCCTCAGCCCCTCACCCAGGCTGGCCAGGCACCCCAGTGGGGACCTCCACCCTGATATGGGACACCTTTCAGGGCAAACCAGCCGGCCCCCACCCGTGCACCAGGCCTCTATTCTATATAGTAAAAGGGTAACATGCAAACTGACCCTAAAAGCAGAAAGACTGGGAATGACTGGTCACTATGACACACACTGACCACCAGGAGGCAGAAGCTCAATGCAAGAGCTGCCCTTTGGTGGTCAGGGCGCTCTCACATGGGAGGAGCTCTGCTCAGCCACAAGCCAGAATGATGGCTGCCAGTACAGCGGTGGTGGTGGGAGCCTTTCCTGCCTCCTCAGCAGCGTTAAGGATGTTGGACTGCAGTTTAAGCCTGCTCCCCGCTGCAAGTGGACATCCCCCGAGGGCTGCTGGGCTGCCAGAGAGATGTCTGATTGCCAGCTTAGGCCCAATCCCCCGTGGGGCGGGCCTAAGCCAGCAGGTGGTCATCCCCTGAGGTGTCCCAGACTGTGAGAGGGCACAGGCCGGGCTGAGGGACCCCCCCGAGTGCACAAGTTTTTGTGGACCGGGCCTCTAGTATATAATAAAAGCCTAATAAGTAAATCAACCAAACGGTGGAATGACTGGCAGAATGACAGGTTGCTGTGATGTGCATTGATCACCAAGGGGCAGATGCTCAATGCAGGAGCTGCCCCCAGCCCACAGGCCCCAGGCCAGCCAAGGCTAGTGCCAGTGGGGGCTCCCCAATCTCTCCGCCAGTTGCTCTGCAGAGGGAGGCGACCTGCAGCGGTGGCGGGGGTGGAGGGTGGGGTGGAAGAGCTGGTGAGCAGACAGCACCAGGCCAGCCAAGGTGAATGCCAGTAGGGGGCTCCCTCCATCGCCCTGCACAGTCGCCCCGCAAATTGGCCCTGATTGCCGGCCAGGCCTAGGGACCCTACCCATGCACAAATTTCGTGCATTGGGCCTCTAGTCCTATCTAATAATAGGCAAACAGGGTAATTGACCATACCTTTGCTTCGCCTCCCATTGGCTAATCAGCAGGATGTGCAAATTAACCGCCAACAAAGATGGCGGTTAATTTGCATACAGCACGAAGCCGTGGAGCGAAGACTGAAGGTGGCTCTGGGTGGAGCAGCGAAGGCTTTGAAGGTGGCTCCGACCAGAGCAGCGAGGGCTTTGAAGGCAGCTCCAGCCGGAGCGAAGGCCTGGGTCCCAGGTGTTGGAGGAAAACCGGTGCCGGCAGCCAGGGGAAGGGAAGGCCTATTGCACGAATCTTTTTGTGCAACAGGCCTCTAGTATTATATAATTAAAAGCTGGCCCTCTGAAACTAAAACTAAAATTATACTTGGAAGCTACCAGTAACTGAGACAGCTCTAGAAATTGGCCATTCTCTTCATTTATCTTTTTCTTTTTTTAAAAAAATCTTTATTTGCAGACTTCGATAACACAGATTTTCTTCCATATGTGTGTAGTACTCACCAAATTAGTTGAACACCTTAATAGAACAGACTGCCATTTGACTCAGATTACAACTTTCCCTGGGTCTCTAGTCTGCCAGCCTACCCTGCAGATTTTGGTTATCTCTTGTTGGTTCCGTTTCTCTGCACAACCCTGACTGACTCAGCAGGCAGAGTAAAATAAACAGTAACTAAGGTCTATGTTAGGATGAGGAGAATGCATTAGAGTAGGTTTTATCACCCCTCAGAATTACATGAGTCTGACATTTGTTTTAGTTTTTTAATAAACATCAGTTGCTATGTAATAAAATCATATAATCTTATGAGATTTAATGTTCAAACCAAAGAATACAACTTTATTAAAGTTATATACCCTTGACATAATAAAAATGTCCATATTTTCTGACATTTACTAAGCTTACATGCAATTCCCTCAGAAGTTTTCTGAGTCTTATGCCATTTTCTCTGTCAATCCCAATGTGGACGCATGGGGAAAGAGAAAGGACAGCAGAAAGAAGCAGCATTTGTCTTCATACATTTGTAATGCTATGTAGCCCAACTGCTTCTGAGCTTCAGGCTCAGATGTGCTTAGGTTTACATGTTATCTTTCCTTATCTATCTAATTACTCAATATCTCTAGTCAGTTCAAGCACCCAGACCATTTTCATACCTGCTACTTTTTTAAAAATATATTTTATTGATTTTTTACAGAGAGGAAGGGAAAGGGATAGGAAGTTAGAAACATCGATGAGAGAGAAACATCCATCAGCTGCCTCCTGCACACTCCCTACTGGGGATGTGCCCACAACCAAGGTACATGCGCTGGACGGGAATCGAACCTGGGACCCTTGAGTCCGTAGGCTGACGCTCTATCCACTGAGCCAAACCGGTCAGGGCCATACCTGCTACTTTTTATCTGTCATACTCATTCTATACTTGAACAGTTGTGATTGAGAAACAAATTGAAATTCTTTACAAAATTGAGGATAGTTTCTAAATTTTATTTTGATAGTTTCAGTCCATGATTCTAAACTCTCATGACCTCTTGAGATCCTGAATCTTAGCTGCTACCCCTTTACATAATTGGCTACCTTGTCATGAATATCCCCCTCTAAATAATTGAGAAAAACTGCATGGAACAGAATCAATAATACAGTCATCTTAAAGAAACTTCTCACTGTCTATGTTAATATCAACTATTTAATTAGCTTTCTTCAAAGCTAGCATTCAACTAGTTATAGACCCGCTTAAGTTACATTTTCATCTATTTCCAATATCTCCTTCCTATCCAAAAGTCTACCCAGGAAGTCTAACCAATACTTTGCAATATTACATTTACTTATTTCTCTATAGAATTATGTGAATTGTATAGAAATATATATGATATCTTGTACTAGCCTCTATTAATTCATTTCTCTTTTTCAATCAATAAATGCCATATCAATACACTGGTAAAAGAAGGAAAATCTTCACTTTAAACTCTTAAAAATAAACTAGCAACAATACTACCACTTCATATTGCAAGAGATTACAGTGCGTTGATTGGGGGAGAGAAGGTGGCAGAGGGCATAGAAGAAATAAATGGTGATAAAAAAAATAAATAAAAATTTCACTTATTATTATGATTGTCATGATTATAATTATCTCCATTTGACACACAAATTGACACACATTTTGTTATTATTCCCATTTTCACAAAAGAGTAAACTGAAGCTCTGAACTGTAGTTGATTTATCCAGAGCACAGACCATCTGGCTTAGAGTTTTATTTTTATAGTATAATAAACTGCCTGACTAGACAAAACGTTTTCCAGGTGAATACAAACCGGTTTCGGCAAGATTTTATATTTTTAAGGTCCAAGTGTCAACATGTGTCCTTTAGGTATGAGTCCTTAATCCAGTGATTAACTGAATTTTATTCACTGGATTAACTGAATTTTCCTTTACATTTCTGATATCAATTTAGAAATGGCCTAAGTATCACTTCTCTAATTGCTGATTGATATATTTTCAATTATCACTACTGTCATATACTAAATTATAGGTCCCAGGCTCAGAATACAATTCAGGTATCTAGATCATATATCAAAAATATGGGTAATTTGGACTCCCAGGGATTGATTCATTTAAAATAATAATTTTTCTTCTGTTTGACACAGCATAGAAATAACCTTGGTTATGCCTAGAGACCCATGCCAAATCATACCACACTTTATTTCACCAAATTAGGTGAAAGCAAATGTATATGTGTCACACAGGTAAACTTGCCAGTTCTCTGATGAGTCAAAAATCAGAGGTCTTGCCACTTTGGACTCTCCCTGAACTCTGCAAGGAAGATGGCTTGTTAAGTACGCATGAATATGCTGAGGTTAATCTGAAATGCAAAGTCAAGTTAGATAAAATGACTCCATCAAAACCACTACTATTTAAACAATAATATAAAATTTAATAAATAATAAAATAAAATAAAATAAAATAAAATAAAATAAAATAGATAAAAACACTACTACCAGCACCTTCTACTAGACCTTATTTTCTATGTTGATAATCTGTTTCTCTGATTTTCCCTCCTCCTCATTTAGGATTCCTACCTGTATTAACTTCAATTTGGGAACATGCCTCTAACATCCTTATTTCCTGCTTACTATACTTGGATTTCTAACTTCTAAATAAGTTGGCATTTCTACTCAATACTTGATTATACTTTTTTAAAAATATTTTTTTATTGATTTCAGAGAGGAAAAGAGAAGGAAAGAGATAGAAACATCAATGAGAGAAAATCATTGATCAGCTGCCTTCTCTAGGCCCCCTGGCAGAATTGGAACCCGCAACCCAGGCATGTGCCCTGATCAGGAATCAAACTGTGAGCTCCTGGATCATAGGTCAATGCTCAACCACTGAGCTTCACAGAGCGGGCACTTGATTACACGTTTTGTTTTGTGGTTTGATCTTGATGTTCTTTATCCCAGACTAGATAGTGAGATTATGATGACTCTGCCATAGTGCCTTGGCAGAAGAATCTTACTGTGAGAGCCTGTTGTTGTGTCATGCTGTCTTGAAACTAACTGATGTTTATTAAGTAAAAAGTACATTTACCCCAGCTTGTCCAGGAAGAGGGTTGGATCGCTTGAGGGTTGCAAACTCTAACATCAGCTTCAATAATCTGGGATTGCTGCCTGTTAGCACTCTACTTTATCCCATTTACTTCAACACATGCTGTCGCAATATGAGATAAAAACATTTGAATTTGCATGCTTTATTTATCTATATAATTGATGAAGTCACCAACAAATGTTAGGCACAGAGAACAAAAATTAGTTACAGGAAATTATTTATTGAATAGCTTTAAAATAGTTAAAGATTTATTCATCTTTTGAATAGGTATGAACTATATAGCTAGAGCAGCCGTGGGCAAACTACGGCCCGTAGGCTGGATCCGGCCCGTTTGAAATGAATAAAACTATTGAAATAAGAGACCGTACCCTTTTATGTAATGATGTTTACTTTGAATTTATATTAGTTCACACAAACACTCCATCCATGCTTTTGTTCCAGCCCTCCGGTCCAGTTTAAGAACCCATTGTGGTCCTCGAGTCAAAAAGTTTGCCCACCCCTGAGCTGGAGTGAATTTACAGCATTCCAAATTTCCTTCTAGCCTTCTGGTTCTATTGTCCTGTTTGCTTTGTCAATGGAAACAGTCTAGTGAATATAAATCAGATTGCCAATGCTGTCCATTTTGGTGTAACATAAGCATTATAATTCATTTATCATCAAAAATTGAAGGTGTGTCGAAAAATAAAAGCAATGAAAAAAACATTCAAGCAGATCTTTCTGCTTACAGCAAGGTAAACAACCATTGTTCCAAAAAACAATTTGTACCCAAGAGATTCATGCAACAAAACATAGCCAGAGTAAACTTTGGATTTTTATCGAAAACCATATGAAGTATTATCTCTATCTTCCACAGAGATAGAAAAAAATATGTTGTTTTTTTTAAAAAAATATAGAGTTTCTGAGACAAATATCTGATAAATGTGTCAAAGACAACTTCCTGGTGATTTTTAACTTAGCTATCTTGGGTTTTTGTCCTTTTTGTCTATTTTCAAAAATAAAATTTCTTGCATATGAATTACAATTATCTCTGTGTATAAGGCTTAAAAGTTCAAGAGCTAATAATGGTGTCATATTAATCTCTTTTTTATATTATATTAAATATATGACTTAATAAATGTAATGTTTGTTGAATAAGTAATCATCCAGCTGATAAAAAATAAATTATAATCAAATCATTAATGAACTACTATATCCTCATTCCATTAGGAATCCTGGGCACTATCAAAACACTGAAAATGTTACCACCTCTAAGAACTTTTCCTAGTAAGGAGGACACCTCTGTTCAGATGGGAAACTTCTACTTATCTCTGTCCATCATCAGCATTGTCTCCCTGCATTTATAGTTATTTATAGTTAGTCCTAATTTTTAAATTTAGTCCACAATGACTCTTAATATATTTCTTTCACCCCTAATTGAGTCTACTTGGTTCTTACTTTGGCGTGTTCTCTTTCACCTCATTCTAATCTAGCCATTGTTATCCTGCAGCTATGGAATACTAAGCAGTTTTACAGCTACTGAAATTTATGAATTTTTATTGGGATTATCTTGATGTCAAGCTATGTTTCAGAAATGCATTCCTAAAGCTTAAAGTCTGTGTGTGCGACCTTAAAGGGATCTTTCTTTCTTAAATTAGTAGGCCTATCCTTCCCTTAATTCTTCATTTGAATCCCAGTTATTTTGTTTGGTTTCTGCTTATAGATTCTGAATATCCATGTGAGATACAACCTTTCTGGGGTTTTCTAATATTTCTCTAAACCCTACCATTGACCAGCTGGCTACTTTTCCTGTCCTTTGGAAATCTCTGCCAATAATCCCCTATTCCATTTTCTTCTACTGACTCTTCTTCCTCCACAAAGAATATAAGATGGGTAGTTGTAATTGAATTTGGTCAGGACTTCTTTCCTCTCACCTGAAAGCAGGGGATTGACCTTTCCCACTCTAAAATCTATCTCTAAGCTTGTGATTCCTTCATGTACCCTTTCAGTCTTTGTGACAGTTGAAAACCGTCATATTTTTCAGGAAAACTGCAAAAGGAATGACCAAATGATGGTTACTAGGAGATGCAAATGGCTGCTTTTTCAACTCTCCTGCTTTGGAGTTTTTATCATGAGGCTAAAAGCCATAAAGACAAAGAGGACATTAATTGCACATAAAATGAGAGACATAAAAGCCAGGCTGAACTATATCTTCCAGTTCCCCCTGACCTTAGTTATGCAACATACACTTGATGCAACTGGGCTCTGTGAGCCAGAAATTAAGACAAATGTCCTGTCAAGGAGTTGGAATATTTGAAACCTTAACTGCCCCTGAAAATCCAGCTCCATGAAGAATATAGGACAGGTATTATTTTCTCTATTTGTCAGGAAAGAAAATGGAAGCCTAGAAAGATTCATTGGAGGAATCTAAGGGAAAGCGTACCCCAGGTGATAGAGCCCACATGTCCTGTTTCCTAGGCTAGTGTTCTTTCAACTACACGTTCAGTCTCTGTCACCTCTGAACGGGCCTTGAAAACTGCACAGCTAATGAACTTCCAAGTCACATCTCTCCTTCAAGTGTTCATTACATTTCTAAATCAAAATGCATAATTATATTATAGAAATAATTAACATTATGTGGAAAAAAATCATTACTCTCAAAGTTTCAATCAGCAGTAAATTGTGCCTCAGATAAACTTCATGAGCTGTGATATTGCCACTATACAAAGATATATTAAAAGTTGATGCAAAAGAAAAAGTTGATATAAAAATCATTTGAATAGGAAAAATTTGTGAATGGACATTTTAATATGGCAATTTATTACTTCCACCACTTTTGTACAATGTTTCACGGCCTGAATTAACTTTTTTAAAAGCTGACTTTCCTAGTTCCACTTGATGAAATTTCTTGCACCACGATAATCATCTCTACTTAACCTTATTGTGACATTTGAAAAAACACACATTCTGACTATGTGAATTCCTTGCGAATTACCTTGTTGCCTAGGCAGAAGTGTGAACTGTCACGTTTTTTAAAAAGGAAGGGAGTGTTCTTGTGCAAAAGCAGTACTAATCCATCTGCAGTGCTTGACAGGACTGAACTACTAAGTGTTGACAAGGAGTCAAATGGCCAGCAAATCCTGCTGATGGTTACTTTTGATTTTGAGTATGTGTTTTCTTGCAGTTTGTAATGGTCCAACAGTATACCCACACTCAGCCTCTGAGACAGTTATAGATGTCTCCAAGGCATCTGTAGCTGGAGTCTGGAGTGTTACTTATGGCAGTAGCATAAGGAGAAGCTAAGTGGAGCACTTCTATGAGCTTGGCCTTATTGGTACCTTGTGCCTGTGCTTACATATTATAAATGCATAGTAATCAGTATATCAGTAAAGAAGAAGAAGAAGAAAGTATTCATATATATATATATATATATATATATATATATATATATATTTCAAAGAGGAAGGGAGAGGGAGAGAAAGAGACAGAAATATCAATGATGAGAGAAAATCATTGATGGGCTGCCTCCTGCAAGTCCCACACTGGGGACCAAGCATGCAACCCGGGTATATGCCCTGACCGGTAATCGAACTGAGACCTAGTGATTTATAGGTTGACATTCAACCACTGAGCCACACTGGCTGGGCCAAAGTCAATTATTTATACTGTACTTTTGTATCACATTCAGATTACAAATGACAGATGATGAAATGGTGTTAGATTAAATAGTAACAATAAGTGTTGATTACTATTTGGAGAAATTTATTACTGAAAGGAAGGACAATAGAAGGGAAATATTCTAAGGGAGAAGCAGAGTTCAGGGAAGATGAGGAGAATTAGGGTGGGAAACACTTAGGCATGCGTAGAGGCTAATAATGCTAATAATGGAAAGAAATCAGAGAAGTTAAAATTACAAAAGAGAGACAGAAATTGATAATGTCTAAGATTTTACACTTATTTTATTCTTCCAGTCTCTTCCTATCTCCCTGTTCACTCTCATGCCACTATCTTTCCCAGCTCATAAAATTCCATCCCTCCAGCCCTAGTGGGTTTGGCTTAGTGGATAAAGCATGGGCTTGGGGACTGAAGGGTTCCGGGGTCGATTCCTGTCAAGGGCACATACTCAGGTTGTGGGCTCAATCCCCAGTGGGGGTGTGCAGGAGGCAGCCTATCAATGATGCTCTTTTATCATTGATGTTTGTATATATATCTCTCCCTTCCTCTTTAAACAATAAAAATATAAATAAATAAGTAAATAAATAAATAAAATTCCATCCCTTCAGTTTCTCAAGTCAAAAATCAAGAAGACTTGAAACCCATTAGCAAAACCTGTCAATCCATATCCACAGTAAAATCCAAAGTCAACCACTATATATAGCTACTTCCTTGCATCCAGGCTAACCACATCTCACATTTGCAATATCCTCCTAATTGGGCTATGTGTTTTTACTTCTGCATTCCTTCATAATTCATTTTCCACACTGGAACTAAAATTATCTTTTAAAAATTACATAACTCCCATGTCTACTTTTTAAAGCACTACAATGGAACTCATAGCCTATAGTCTGCAGGGCCCTGTCTGATACAATCATTACCTCTTCAACCTCATCTTACATGAGTCTCCCAAGTGTTCACTAGACTTGAACACACTGACCTTACTTCCATTCATGGAGTGTCAAGCTCATTTCTACTCCTGACGCATGCATTTGTGATTCCCTCAGCTTTTCCCATATCTAGCTCCTTGGGTCTCAGCTCAAATGCCATTACCAAAGACAGACCTTTCTGTACCAGCATGTCTAAAATAGTCCATCACACCCAAATCACCTTCTTGTATGTCTCCTTATTTCATTTCCTTGATGATACATACCACCTCCATTAGATGGTAAGTTCCACGAGACATTGATTTTTGTCTATCTCCTTTGCTAATGTAATCTCAGCTCCTAAAACAGTGCCTAGCAACTATAAATGTCTATTGAATAAATCAGTGAATGGGAGAATAAGTGAATAAAACTAGTTGAGGAAGCCAAGACTATATCATCGATAAAATAGGAAGAATAATATCATATCTTCTGAAATATAAGAAAAAGAAGTTAGCCCTAACCAGTTTGGCTCAGTGGATAGAGCGTCAGCCTGCGGACTGAAAGGTCCCAGGTTTGATTCCGGTCAAGGGCATGTACCTTGGTTGCGGGCGCATCCCCAGTAGTGGGTGTGCAGGAGGCAGCTGATCAATGTTTCTCTCCCATCGATATTTCTAACTCTCTATCCCTCTCCCTTCCTCTCTGTAAAAAATCAATAAAATATATATTTTTAAAAAAGAAGTTAGTGAGCAGTGGGAAAATGAATAGGTGGAGCACAGAGGACTTTTTAGGGCCGTGAAACTACCGCCCTAAAAAAATGATATGATATGAAAATGGTGGATACTTGTCATTATACATTTGTCAAAACCCATAGAAAGTGCAACAAGAGTGAACCTTGTGTAAACTATAAACTATAGGTAATAATGGCATCTCGATGTAGGTTCATGATTGTAACAAATATCTCACTCCGGTGAGGGATGTTGATAATGGGGAGGCTGTCTGTGGGGAGGATCAGGAGGTTATATGGGAAATCTCTGTACTTTCTGCTCAATTTTGCTGTGAGTCGAAAATTATTCTAAAAATAGTCCATTTTGAAAGTTTTAGTAACGAGAGAGAGAGAGAGAGAGAGAGAGAGAGAGAGAGAGAGAGAGAGAAGAAATATAAGTTAGGAAGAATAAGAATAGATTTAGAGGTAGGAGATTCATACAAGTTATTTGAAGATCAGCCAAGTAGGGTACTCTGTCAATTCCTTTTTGTACAGCAATACTAATATGTTCAACATTTCCCTGAGTTATATTTTCTGACACAGCTAATGTTGCCATCAAGTTTAACTCTAGATTCTCTTCTATGAGGTTTTCCTTACCTATTAGTTACTCCATCTATCTGATATATGTGACACACTTTACACTTTGAAGAACATTCGCTTTAATGAAAAAGGTGAAAATAAGAGAGATGACATAACAGATCCTTTCTGTTATCTGCTAACATCATACCATGCGCCCCTTTTCATCTTCCATCTGTAAACAGAGGTGAAAAAAACTATCAGCTTGGACTTATTTGGTACTTAACTCTCATGAAAAACCTATGCACTCATTAAACACATCCTTGATTAGATGTTGCCACCATCAACTTCACCCCACATATTCCCTTCATGTTCTCTTAATCTAAATTCCAGCATTCTCCTTTCCTCTTATTTTTCCTTGTCAATGTAAGAAACATCCAAACTGCAGAGAATTTTTATAGGCATTTATTTGAGCCAAAACTGATGACAATTGCAAGGAAGCAAGATCTCAAATGCTCCAGAGAATGAGTTTTTGACATTTCTCTTGTGCATTTGAAATTACAGTGGGAACATAAGGAAGGTTATATGAAGGTAGGAGAAAGCAAGGTGGGGATTGGATTACAGGACTGTTAACAATATTATGTGCTCTCTTGAAGATATATTAATCTAAATGCACAGAAATAATGGCAGGGCTTGCTTAAGGCAAAGATAAGCCTTTTACCAAAGTAGTTATATGCCTGGGGTGTGACTAACCACCATGAACTGCCCAGTAAGGAATTTATGATCAGATCACTGAGAGGTTAATTTCCGTAGAATCCCATTTTCTATCCAGATTTCCTTCACAAAATTTACAATTTTCAGAATATGATACCCCATTTGAGCCATATTCCATTTTCACAGTTTCTGACCATGAGATCATACTTATCTTTTCTCTAAACTTTCTGAAAATTGCTTTGATAAATGAATAAGGCAGTATCTGAACATGGCCTATCTATCTTTTGCTTTTTATTTCAATCCTTCTATACCCAGTTTCTATCTATCACTTACACGATACTAAAATCCAGGTTTCCAGACTTCTAGTCCATTACTGTTATCATTATACCACACTTGGCAAAGCAGATTAATAGTTGTTTGAGCCCCCTCCTCTTAGATTTTCAATCTTTTGAGCATCTGTAAGCAAACTAGTTACCACATCACCACACTGTGAGTTCTCTTGGCATAAGAGAGAAAAATATATATGTATGTATAGATAGATGATAGATAGATAGACAGACATATCTCACATCTCAGGGTTTCCATGGCTACCCACCTAATCCCATGTGACTCAATGTAAAGTTAGACTCATGGCTAAGATTTATTACAACAAGGGATACAGAGCAAGAACAGCAGGAAAATGATATCCCTAGGTAAAGGGTAGAGAGATGAAAAATAAGCTTCTTGTTCTCTCTCTCTGTGGGGGTTGCATGAATGCTTATTAAAAACATCTCCAACTGCAAAGTGCAGGGATGTGTGAGAGATGTCCTTGCCCAGTGAAGCCCAAATGAGTCTAGGAGTTCACAGTTCTTAAAGGAGCTGTTCTTGTAGGCATGTACCTGCCATGGGGTCAGCCATGGTGTGGACCCCAAAGCAGTCACCAGGTGCACGTCATGAATCTTCATATTTGCTTTAAGCATGCTGACAGACGGCTCATCCACTGCCTAAGGAATACAGATAACATTATCCTGTTACTTTGTAAATATTCCAGTAGTTTCATTCTCAGAGTCATTGCCATGGTTACAAAAATAAGTAAGATTTTGAATAAAACAGATCTGAGTTTTACACACACACACACACACACACACACACACACACACACTGAGCTCTATGTATGAGCATATTCTTTAATCTTCAAAATAATCCTAGAAATGGGTATGACAGTTTCCCCAGTTTATAGGTGGGGAAACTAAGATATAGACAGGTTAAACATGAATAAGTAATCGTTAAAGGATAAGTAACCAAGTCACAGAGCTAGTACACTTTAAAGCTGAAAGCTGAGCTCCTGCTCTTCTCACTGAGCCATACTTTAAGGTCAGCTGAGCTGAGAACAAGTAAATGAGGACCTGGCAGATTGAAACAAAGGCATTCAGAAGCCTCTTTGAATCCAAAGTGTTTGTAGAAGTTCATGATGGCCCCTGAAGTTGATGTTGAGTGAAATGCTCTTCTGAGTCACTTATAAAGGAATGAGTTTGTTCTCCCACCAGACACCTAGTGTGTTTTTTATCCCTCGAGTAATGTGGTTCCTCCAGGAACAACTCAAACTTTAGCATCCCTTTTTTCAAGAGTTGCAGAGTTCCCACTACAGTTCACTATTCTATATGCAGCTTTCTAAAACCGCCTTTAGGCTATGAAGCAAGACCAGTGGGTGAAGGAGGAAGGGAGATTTAATTTAAGGCTTGTTTGCTCATCTAAAAACAAATAACTGGGTTATACATTGAATGTGTCATCTCTTTAAAGCAAATTATCCCCAGTCCTTTGGTTTAAAGCAAAAGTCACCTAGCTACAGACATGGCTAAATCTCACCACAGCCTGTTTTATTGTAAATAAAGTTTTATTGGAACACAGCTGCATCCATTTTTTAATGTATTGTCTATGACTGCTTTCATGACACAACAGGAGATTTGAAATGTTGGGATAAAAAGCATATGTCCCACAAAGTCTAAAATATTGACTATCTGAACTTTTATAGGGAAAGGTTAGTCCCTAATTTAAGGAAGAAAATCTCTCTGCCTATGGAGCTCTATGGACTGTCTCCTGAGGCCCTCAGCCCATAAATCACTTTTTAGAGGTTTCTTCTTGGCAACAAAACATGTGCTTTGTATTTGGCTGGCAAATTCTCTTAATTATCTCAGTTTGCCTAGACTCGGTTCTCAACCTTGGTTGCACATTAGAATCACCTGGGAATCTTTTTAAAATCCTGATTTCTGGGCCTCATCCTCCGGAAATTCTGTTTATTTGTTATGGGGTGGGGCCACAACATTAGTAACAAAGAAACAGAATTTCCAGAGGATGAGGCCCAGAAATCAGGATTTTAAAAAGATTCCCAGGTGATTCTAATGTGCAGCCAAGGTTGAGAACCACTGGCCTAGAGAGCCTTTGCTAAAGGGTCCTTAGTGATTTAACCTACTGATAAGAATGTACTTTTATTTACTTTGCCTTTATAAAGTTCATTTGCAATTTTAGAATTAAACTTTGCTTTTCTCTTATTGCTTTATAAAAAATACTTTCATTTCAGAGAGGAAGGGAGAGGGAGAGAGAGAAATAGAAACATTGATGGCTGCCTCCAGCACACCACCTACTGGGGATGGAGCCTGCAACCTGGGCATGTGCCCTTGACTGGAATTGAACCCAGGATCCTTCAATCCACAGGCCGACTCTCTATCCACTGAGAAAACTGGCTAGGGCATCTGTACCTTTTTATAAGACTAAATGAAAGGAAGCCCAATGGGGCACCAAAATAAAGAATCTGAGACATAGCTAATTTAATTGATCTACTTTATATTAAGAGAAGTTTTCAAAAGGCTTTTCTCAGTATTCAATTATTTCTAAATTGCTTCTCCTATCATAAAAAAAAAAATCAAGAAGAAATTAGCTAAGGTTGGTGTTCTTTCTAATTAAGTCTAATTATCTTTGTGATAGAGGTGGTCAGCCTTGTCAAATTATCTCTTTAAAAAAGATAGTTAATTTCCACCCTAACACATAAACTACAAAAATCCCAGAGGCCCTCAAAAACCAGTAAACTCACCCTGCCTCTATTGAGCTAAATTATCCTTGGAGAAGCCTCATTGGTACCAGGAGCCAAATAAATCTTGAGACTGAGCTTATCTATAGCTAGATAAATTCCATTCAACAATTGGCCATCTAAGAAACAAACTGCTCCTAACTGAGTACCAGAATCAATTCAAATAACCACTACCATACTGGCCAGTTTAATACAATTAATCTTTCTCTTGACCTCAGAACTAGTTTCTGCAAAAATACTTATTCCTACTCAGGGAAACAAAAGGTTTCCGGATTTTCATAGTCTGAGTTGTTAAGCAACTACCTACACTTTCTTCTCCACTTAAAGCAACCAGAGTCCCGTTATTAACAGCCACCATGAGTACTTTTTCATTTATGGAAGCACAACCAGTGTCTTGGAGTGACTATGTTAAAGTGATATACAAATCTAATATCTTGTCCTAACACATTCAGAAAATCTGCTTTCTGTCATTGTCTATCAAATCAAATACAAAAACAAACACAAGAAATGAGTACATTCTCTATTTCCATAGCAGCCAAGCAAAACAAAGTCATACAAAATTATAATGCCAAGATAAGAGAGATAAACATATAAAGGACATAAGAAAGAAAAGATTAATTTTGAAAATGATTAAAATAAAACTATAATCACATCTCATTTTATTCCTCTACATCTTTTGTTTAACATCTAAAATGTGCAACACAAAAGCCCATTTCAATGTTCAAATTAATAAAAGACAAACCAATTTTAAATATTTCTACTGACTAGTGGTAATTTAAACTGTAACATAGAGAAAACTATAAGAAAAATATATGAAATTTCTAATATCAGCTTGATGTTTTGCTATTAAGGATGTGTCTAGTTAATGTGAATAATACTTAAAGAATTTCATATTATCATAACTATATAAATGCATTGTAAGTTCATAGACTCCCATAAATTCTTATAACCTAAATATGTGACTATGGCATCTTAACTAACAAAAGGGTAATATGCTAATTAGACCAGATAGACCAGACATCTTCTGGACATCCTTCCAGACAAAGCCACAGTGGCAGAGGCCAAGGCAGAGGTGGTTAGGGGTGATCAGGCAGGTAGGCAGAGCAGTTAGGGGGGATCAGGATGGCAGGGGAGAGCAGTTAGGGACGATCAGGCCAGCAGGGGAGCAGTTAGGGGCATCAGGCAGGCAGCAGAGGCAGTTAGGAGCCTGTGGTCCCAGATTGCAAGAGGGTGCAGGCTGGGCCCAGGGACACCCCCCATGCATAAATTTTGTGCACCAGGCCACTAGTATAAAATAAGTAAGCATTTGAGTTGTGTGCATGTGTGTGTGTGTGTGTGTGTGTGTGTGTGTGTGTACACAAGTGAACAACGATGGGTGGCTGTGCCAGATCAAAAAAATAAGGTCTTCCTTTTCAAGAAAAAACTATTTGGAGTGTGAAAATATATACACATGAAGGAGTTAATGATACACATTTTTTTTTGTAAAAATAAAATTAATTATATATTTTTTTAAATTTATTGCTTAAAGTATTACAAAGGGTATTACATATGTGTCCATTTTATCCCCCCGCCCTAGACAGTCCCCTAGCCTCCCCTATCCCCCAATGTCTTATGTCCACTGGTTATGCTTATATGCATGCATACAAGTAAGTTAATAGTACCCTCATGATAATCCATATGCACTAAAGTCAACTGAATTTTCAGGGACAGTTATGATCTTGATAAGCAGAGAGGCAGAAATGAGCATTGTATGTTCAAGGGACAATAAGGTCTCAGAGCAAGTGATTACAGAAATCTTTCAATCAAATGGAACTAAAATGAAAGACAGGTGTGTACTTATTTACAAACTAGAGGCCCGATGCACGAAATTAGTACAAGAGTAAGCCTTCCTTCCTCCAGCTGCATACACCAGCTTCCCCCTGGCATCTGGGTCCTGGGCTTCCCTCCAACTGCCAGCACCTGGAACCCTGGCTCTCCTTGCAGAGGGAGGCCCCGCCCACCCACCACAACATGCTGGTCAGTGGCCTAGTCCTCCCTCTGCAGGGCAATCATGGGGCTATGGCTGGGCCCCAACCAATTGCATCGCACCTGCCTTGGCTGACCTGGTGCTAGGGGTGTCATAGGTGGTCCCAGATGGTCGTCCAGATGGTCATCCAGATGATTGTCCCGCTGTTTGGCCATTCGATCAATTTGCATATTACACTTTTATTATATAAGTCTAGAGTCCCGGTGCATGAAATTTGTGTATGGAGGGGGTGTCCTTCACCCCAGCCTACGCCCTCTACAATCTGGGACCCCCTGGGGGATTGGGCCTAAACCGGCAGTTGGACATCCCTCTCACAATCCGGGACTACTGGCTCCTAACCACTCGCCTGCCTGCCTGCCTTATTTCCCCTAACCATCCCCTGCTGGCCTGATTGATGTCTAACTGCTCCCTGCCAGCCCGATCATCCCCAACTGCCCTCCCCTGCTGGCCCAATTGCTCCCAACTGCACTCCCCTGCCAGCCTGATCACCCCCAACTGCCCTCCCCTGCCGGCCATTTTGTGGTGGCCATCTTGTGATGACATCACATGAGGGCATGACACCACCTAGGCTTTTATTATATAGGATGTTAAATTAAAAGGAAAAGAATAAGATTTTTTCATAAACACACTTCTAATAGGTGTAAAGAGTCTTTGAGACAACAGTTGCAATTTTCTTTGTTCTCTTTTAAAGGGAACCCAATTCCAGCTCTGATATTCTGATTCTCCTCCTAGTGAGAAAAGTTTTTCCATTAATATCACCAAAGGCTACTCTTAGAGGACACAGCTGACAAGGATTTAATTCTTGAGAGTAAATATGGGTAAATCTTGTTCAAAATTCATTGTAATGGCAAATCTCTGAAATCAAATCAGAAAGTTGGAAGTTTACCACAAACTTTCATTGCATTTAATCAATGTTGGAGGTATGTGAAGATTGTAAATAATTCATTTAGCACACTGCTCTTTCTTTATTCATAATTTTGATACTATGTTACAATATATAGTGCTGGGCTCAAGAGCAGGTCTACCTAGTGCAATCCCTTGGTTTACACCATATGTGATATCTATAGACACCACTGATTTTACAACTTAGAGAAGCAATAAATAATAAATTTAATAAATACTCTATTAAAATATAATATATTGTATTTATACTTACAATGAAGAAAATTGCAAAAAGCTATTATTCCTACTTCAGCAATGTGAACAATTCAAGGAAGCTGTGAAATCATAGCTTTTGAAATTCTTCAGAGAGCTCAGAACACAAATAAAACAAAATTAAATAATATCCATAAAGTGAGAAGTACTTCCAAGTTAAGATGGAGCTCATGACTACTTTTATTTTTAGCAGGCAGGGGAGGCAGACAGTCAGACATAGATTAGAAAGGAGAAGACAGCAAGAGTGTTTTTTAAAGTGTTTTGATGACAAAATATAGGCAGACATGATAGATCATCTAGAAGCAACAAAGAGAGTAAATGTGGCATCATGTCCTGCCCAACCACCAACTCTGCCATGGGCTTTTACTGAGAAATTATGCTAAAGGCAGGCCAAGGCGAGAGAGCTGAGATAAACCATTCTGATGAACTCTAGTCCTTACTGAGTATACTCTAGCTCTCTTCAGGCTGGCAGCAGATCAGCCACATTGAGATTCCCCTTAGTACTGGGTGCAAGGGGTGGGCATTTATAAGGCAAAGAGAACAACCTGCAGATCCAAAGACTGTTAACAAAGTTGTCAAGTAATAAAAGAATTTCAGAGCCACACCACTGCTCAAATTTCCAGAAAAACATAATCTCATCCTGAAAAACAATTTAATCCATTGGTAAACAGAATCTAAATAAAATTGAAGCAAAACCAAAATAGTTAGGAGAAACAAATGGGAAAATGGCCAAGTTGTTGAAATTAACAAAAAGTACCTCTAAAAAATATATAATGTTGAAGGATCTAGTGGAAAACGGTAGACAACATACATTAACGGGGGGGGGGGGGGACTCTCATTTGATAAATGGAAAATGGAAACATAAAATAAAATAAATGGGAATGTTTACAGTGAAAACTACAATATTAAAGAGGAAGTATAAATTTGATGAGCCTTAGAGCAGGTGAACACAGCAAAGTAAAATATCATTGAATTTGAATAAAGGTTAAAGAAAAGCAAACCAAGCAAATGAGATCTGTGGGATAATATTATATGATATAACATGTGTAATTAGGGGCCCAGAGAGAAGCAAAGAAAGAATAAGGCAGAAGAAATATTTGACAGGAAAGCAGCTGGAACTTTTTAAAATGAGAAATGGTATCAAACCATAGAACTAAGAACCTCAGCTACACTCATCCTACCTAATAATAGACAAACATGGTAATTGACCATACCTTTGCTATGCCTCCCATTGGCTAATCGGCGTGATATGCACATTAACTGCCAACAAAGATGGCGGCTAATTTGCATCCTACAGGCAGAGCGGGACAGTGTGAGCTGCCAGCACGCCGCCATCCAGGGCAGCCCCAGAAGACCCAGAAGCCAGCCTGATATGATAGTAATGTGCTGGGCTGCATATCTGGCGCTTAGGCCAGACGTGTCATGCTGTGCTGTCTGTTCCTAAAACACACAGATAGGAAGGTACTGACATCAGGCCAGGCCTTGAGATATGGTCTCATGGCCCCTTCCCAGCACGCGGGCCTTCTTTCTCAGAAGGCCTGGAAGTCGCATTCCAAATTTGGGAGACAAAAGACTGGAAAAAGTATAAATAAAGAGAGTTTCCTCCATATTGAGGGCCCAGAATTTGAAAGACACATTTTTCTCTGGGCCTCCACAAAATTTAATAACAAAATGTAACTCCTGTAATCTACACTGCAGTTTGGCCTCTGCTCCAGCAGGGTGCTGTAACTGTAGTCGCTGGCCATGGAAGTTGGCACTGAAGTTCAGCCTCTGCTTCGGCAGGGTGCTGTAACTGTAGCCAGCTGGCCAGCTTAATAAAGGCTCTTAAATTTAAATTCTGAGTCGGTGGTCTATCTCGCTGAGTCAACCCATAACAGTAACTCTATCAGTAAGCACTCTGAAAGTCAGTGGCATAAATGCACCAATTAAAGGACAGATTATGAGGGTGAATAAAAAACAAAACCCACTTTAAATATAAAGGCACATATAGATTAAAAGTAAATGAATTAAGCTGCAGCCTGTTTTGCTCAGTGGATAGAGCATTAGCCCATGGACTGAAGGGTCCCAGGTTTGATTCCAATCGAGGGCATGTACCTCAGTTGCTGGCTTGATCCCCAGTTCCTATCAAAGCATGTACAGGAGGCAACCAATCAATGTGTCTCTCCCTTTCCCTTCACTGTCTCTAAAATTCAATGGAAAAATATCCTTGGATGAAGATTAACATAAACAAAGTAAATGGATTAAGTAACATTAAAGAGATTATAAGAAAAATATATTCCAAATTTTGTTAGTTGTATAATGGTTATGTTTAAATTATTAACACCTAAGAAATTGGGTGAAGGGTACATATAATATGCTGTAGTATTTTATAGTTTTTCTTTACATGTATGAGATTATTTCAAATTAAAATATTAAAAAATTAAAAATTAATAAAATATTAATTGAAATATGTATGCATTACATGAAAAATCTCCTAATTGGTTCTAGCATAATTTATTAAATTGTGCTAAAATTTACAAGGGTTCAATTAAAAAATATCTTAATTCTAAATGATATAATAGACAATATATAATAGTGCCATTATAAGCACTTATCTGAAAATACAAATTTAAAGAAGTGAATTTAAAGAAGGGATTAGCCAAAGAAAATATATGCACAACCCATGGACACAGAAAACAGAATGGTGATGGCCAGAGAGAAGTGGGGGGCAAGAGCTGGGTAGAGGGGGCAAACGGGGGGAAATAGGGACATCCTATATAATAATAAGAAAAGGCTAATATGAACATTGACTGAATGGCAGAATGACTGGTTGTTATGATGCGCAGTGGCCACCAGGGGGCAGATGCTCAATGCAGGAGCTGCCCCCTGGTGGTCAGTGCCCTTCCATATGGGGAGTGCCACTCAGCCAGAAGCTGGGTCATGGCTGGCCAGCGCAGAGGTGGTGGCAGGAGCCTCTCCCACCTCCGTGGCAGCACTAAGAATGTCCAACTAACGGTTTAGACCTGATACCTTGGGGGCCTAAGCCTTTAGTCTGACATCCCCCAAGGGCTCCCTGGCTGCCAGAAGGATGTCTGACTGCAAGCTTAGGCCTGATCCCCCGCAGAGTAGGCCTAAGTTGACAGGTGTACATCCCCCAAGGGGTCCTGGACTGTGAATGGGCGCAGGCCGGGCTGAGGGACACAAATTTTTGTGCACCGGGCCTCTAGTGTCTTCTATAAAAGGCCCATAGCCATCACACCGTAATGCCGTCACAACCAAACAAGCAGCAGCTCTCGCTGTGAGTGGGGTGGGGTGCAAGCTTCTACTGGCGGAGAACTACTAGCAGCAGAGAACTACAAGCAGTGGAGGGCTAAGAGCGGTGGAGGGCTATGAGTGGCGGAGGACTATAAGCGGTGGAGGGTGGGGCAGCCAGCTGAGGCAAGGGGAAGCAAGCTACTCATGTACAATTCCATACATGCTGGGCCTCTAGTTTAGAATAAACACAAAGGAGCCCACACTTGAAGCAATTTATAGTGAAATTATTTAAAACCAAAGATAAAAAGTTCTTAACAGCCATCAAAGTAGGGGAAAAGGCACATTGTATAAAGGGATACAATGACAAGAATGCTCACTGACTTCTTGATACAAATGACCCAGCACAGAACAAAATGGAGCAATTTATGTACCTGTCAAGTCCTGAGGAGGAAAAACTGCCAACCAAGAATTCTATAGTCAGCAAAATGCATTTTTAGATAGACAAAAGCTAAGATAATTCATCTTGACCAGATATACAATAAAAGAAATGCTAAAAGAAGCTATTCAGCCTTAATGGAAATGCAATTTGTTGGAAATCCAGATATGCAGGAAGAAATGGAAAATAGCTGAAAGAGTAAACTTGGATAATTACAAAAAACAACTTTTAATTTTTTTCTGGATTATATAGGTGTGTTTTACATTTCTTTAAAAGGTGATTAACTCATTAAAATGAAAATAGTAACTAAGTGTTGGCAGCTTATAAATAGAGCATAAATAAATAAAATACATTTGTAAAAATCATGACTTTGAGGACACAAAGGGAAGAAAGGTCTAAGTGGAATTATTCTATTGTAAGATACAATTTTCATAAAAATGGTATAAAATTATTTGAAAGTATCTCATAGTAAGGTAAAGATAAATAGCATAATCTCTCCAGCAACCAGTAAAATAATGAAAAGTCATAAAATTAAGGGAATAGAGGAGGTAAAATAAAATATTATTTAAACATTTGAGAAATGGCAAAGAAGAAAGGAATGATGAGAAACAAAGATCAAACATGTTAAATAAAAACAAATACCACATAGTAGACTAAAACACAAACAGAATGATTGTATTAAGTGTTAATTAAACCCTGCAATTCAAAAGAGACTATGAGATTCACTAAAAAAAGTGGGCCCTAACTATATGAGATTTACAGAAGCACCCTTGATCTATAAAAATAGACAGAATCGAATTATAAGGCTGGGAAATTTACAGCATACAAACATGTTGCATAAGAAAGCTAGAAGTGAGATCACTGGGTCAAATGGGAGTGATCCCACTTATAGGAATATATCCCAAGAAACTAGAAACACAAATCAGAAAGGATATATGCACCCGCGTGTTCATAGCAGCACAGTTTACCATAGCTAAGATTTGGAAACAGCCTAAGTGCCCATCAGCAGATGAGTGGATTAGAAAACTGTGGTACATCTACACAATGGAATACTATGCTGCGGTAAAAAAGAAGGAGTTCTTACCATTTGCAACAGCATGGATGGACCTGGAGAGCATTATGCTAAGTGAAATAAGCCAGTCAGAGAAAGATAAATATCATGTGATCTCACTCATTTGTGGAATACAATGAACAACATAAACTGATGAACAAAAACAGATCCAGAAACAGAGAAGCAGCGATCAGACTCTCAAACCTCCGCCGGAAAGCAGGGGAGGGGAGGGGTAAGGAGGAGAGATCAACCAAATGACTTGGATGCAAGCATATAAGCCTAACCATGGACACAGACACCAGGGGGGTGTTAAGGGCATGAGTGGGCATGCAGGTTGGAGGGATAAGGACACATATGTAGTACTTCAATCAATAAAGAAAATTTAAAAAAAAGAAAGCTAGAGTACTAAGTGAATATCAGAGAAAATACCCTTCAAGAGCAATAGCATTGCTAGAAATAAAACACACACACACACATTTCAAAATGTTAAAATAGTCAAATGATCAAGAACACGTAATTATAAATGTGTATATACCTAATACCAAACAGGGCTTCAATATATGAAGCAAAAATGAACAGAACAAAGTGAAAAATTAGATGAATCAAAATCATAAGGATTTTGACATTCCTTTTCATAAATTGATATGATTAGCTAAAATTAGTAATAAAATAGATATTTTAGTTACAGTACTAACAAACTGAAACAATTGGCCTCAAAAAAACATTAGAACTGATTATAAACTGTCAAATTTGTCAACTATCAATAGTATGCTCACGCAAATATATCATATGATAGCCATAAACTAATTCTCAATAATATTAGTATTGAAAGCATAAAGAGTAAGTTCTAGGATCACAAACAAAGTTAAAAATTGATAGATAAGGGTGATATTAGCAGGAAAGGAGAGTAAGGATCCCTAGAAATTCTCTCCTTATATAAACAACAAGAACATTGGAAAAAATGCATAAATAAAAATAGTATTTTTTTAAATTGTCAAAATTAACATTTTCAAAAGTTTGGAAATTAATGAAAGGCTTGCAAAAATCCAGAGTATTTATTGAAGAGAAGCAGCTAAATCTCTGTAAGAACAGCAAGCCCGGAGGCATTTGAATCTGCCTTAGTCATTTCCCCACTTACAGAACAATCTGACATCCACATACCAAAAAGAGCCTTGAGTCATACCTTGCACTGGATATAAAATTTACTCAAAATGGAATCATAGATATCAAACAACAACTATTGCAGAATAGAATATAGGGGTAAATATTTTTTACCCTGGGGTTAGGAAAAAATCTCTTAAGTACCATACAAGAGTCCATTGAAATATGAATGGATAAAGAAAATGTGGTATATACATAAAATAGAATATTATTCATCCTTAGAAAGTATATCCTGCCATATGTGACAACATAAATGAATCTGAAGGTCATTATACTAACTGAAATAAGCCAGTAAAAGAAAGGCAAATACTGTTTGATTCCACTTATATGAGGTACCTAAAAAGTCAAATTCATAGATGCAGAGAGTAGAATGGTGATTGCTATGGGGTGGGGGTAGAGGGCAATAAGGAGTTGTTATTCAATGGGTATTACATTTCAGTTATATAAGATGAACAAGTTATAGAGATCTGCTGTATAACATAGTGCCTATACCAGTAGTTAACAATACTATATTGTACACTTAATTTATTAAGAGGATAAATATCATGTTAAGTATTTTTACCACAATAAGAAAAGATTAGCTCATGCAAATTATCTATAAAGGATCGAAGAGGCAAAGTGTCATAGGATAAATGATCTTTACTTTGAGATTAAAAAAGCATTACCATTCTCTGGATTTACATTTAAATTTATTTCCCCTTGATGGGAACTAAGTGGTATAATATTTTCCCCTTCCCTTTTTAGATACCTACCTTAATGTATTTAGTAACTTAGTAGATCTCCAAGATCTTGATTGGTCTGGTCTTCCTTATCTGGACCTGTTCCATCTTACCAGTACCCTGGCTCCAACTTCCATCTCTCCTCAAGTACCATTCTTCTAATCAAAAATTCCCTGTTCAGTGCCCTGTGGTGGTGAGTGAAGAAGGGGGAGTTAAGAAAAAATATTTTTTTTGGGGGGGTGGGTATTGTTTTTGTTGTTTTCTTTATTGAGATCAAGGTGAGACCAGTTCTTAACAAAGGAATCCTGACAATATTATGTTGCAAAACCTCAAAGAAACCCTCAATGGCTTACCATTAACTATCTACCCACCTTTCTGACTCCTTAATATTTCATTTAAATTCATCTACAATGTACTCCAACTCACCTTTCTAGCAGGAATACTATTTCTCCAATTCGCAAAGGTTTCTGTCTCAGCGACACTATTTCACACATTGTGTACTCAATACATTCAAGTTCTTCCTCACTCCTTACAGCTCACTTATCCTAACACTGCTACTTCCTCCAAGACGTCTTCCCAGCCGCACCAGCGCACTTGGATATGTTCAGCCACTGAACTTGCATATGTAATACCACACACATATCCCCTTAAGTTAATACATATATGGCACATTTTAACAATTTTTTCTCTCTCTAATGACACTTTAATCTTTTTGAAATAAGCATTTTTTGTCCTCCTATGTTGCAAACAATCTGTTGGACATATAAAAAGAGCTTAGTGAATATGCATTGGATTAAACTAGTATCCTACTGCCATCATAAATGTTTTCTACAGCTATGTCATTGTCATTCTTGACTTTAAACAGATGCAGATGACTATTTTGACCAAAGTTACAGTTGCAAGGTTTCTTTTATTTGGGTTCTGCCATGAAACAGACTGACAGCTGCCAGAGGGGAGGGGGTGGTGGTGGGGAACTGGATGAAAGAAGTTGAATGGATTAGCCAAAGAACATATATGCTTAACCCATAGATACAGACAGCAGTGTGGTGATGGCCAGAGGGAAGGGGGGCAGGGGCTGATGGAGGTGGGCAAATGGGGGAGGGGGATAGGGACATCTGTAATAGTGTCAACAATGTAAATAAAGCTAAAAAACACAATTAAATTAATTTTTTTTAAAAGAGTAAAGATCCAGTCAGATTTTATTAATACATAAATGATATCTATTCTCACACCTATATACTCTTATTCTTCCTCTGAAGAAAATAGAGAAACGTGATTTAACTTTACAGTAAGAAATAGACCTATTCAATGCCAATTTCTTAATTGCTCACCCATATGGAAGTTCAAATTGAATATCATATTTTGATTTGATGAAAATAGAGAAAAGCACCTGGAAAATAATATATCCTTAATTGGCACAATGAAAGAGACTTGTATCATTTAATTTGGTATTAGAGCTCTGCAAAATATAGCCATCTAAAAACCTTTATGGATTTTATAAATGTGCTAAAGCCTTGATACAGTACTGAATCAGCTGTTACCATGCATGAATTTTCTTTTCTTTTCTTTTTTTAAAATATATTTTATTGATTTTTTACAAAGAGGAAGGGAGAGTGATAGAGAGTTAGAATCATCAATGAGAGAGAAACATCGATCAGCTGCCTCCTGCATGCCCCCCACTGGGGATGTGCCCGCAACCCAGGTACATGCCCTTGACTGGAATTGAACCTAGGACCCTTCAGTCCGCAGGCCGATGCTCTATCCACTGAGCAAAACCAGCTACAGCGAATTTTATTTTCTTACTAGAGGCCTGGTGCACAACATTCACAGCGGGGACCCTTTAGGGGATGTCCGACTGCTGGCTTAGACCTGATCCCCACTGTGCTCACACCTGGCAAGTGCAGCAGCCATGGTGGGAGCCTCTCCTGCTTCCGAGGTAGCGTTAAGAAGCAGCAAGCCTGGCTTCTGGCTAAGCAGCGCTCCCCCTGTGGGAGTGCACTGACCACCAGGGGGCAGCTCTGCATTGAGTGTCTGCCCCCTGGTGGTCAGTGCATGTCATAGCTACCGGTTGTTCCACTGTTTGATCAATTTGCATATTAGGGTCTTATATAGGATTTTTATTTCAATGAATAATTTCCATTGAGTAGTAACTAATGAAATTCTAAAGACAGGCCATTAGACATTGGTTTCAACAAATGGCATTTGATGTAATAGACTTCTGAACACATTGGCATGGAGTACTGTTGTTTCTAATAAATACTAACATGAGTTGTTCTAGTAATAAAAAAGATCTGGTATATGCATGGAGCAAAACAGCTTCAAAGAAGCTTAGTGTATGATAATAACTTCAAATGGTATGAGAAGTTCTAAAATCTACCTTCTTTTGTGAATTTTAAAGATAAATTTTGTGTACTTTTTGCTATCTAAAATAAATAAAGATACTATTTGCCCATTGAATTTTATAACAAGTTTTGGTGGCTCTATGAGGATGAAATATATAATTAAATAGAGATGAAACTATCATTTATACTTATGATCATGTAACAACTATGTTACATTTAGATGAAAATATAGAAGAAATTAAAGCAATGTATTTATAGTCAAAATAAAATGTATGATTAGTGAAATAGCCTAAGTAACCAACAACAGAGCAAACCCACTTTGACTTATACACATTCAGATAATTCCAAAAAAAACACACCCAACAACACTATTTGCTTAATTTCCCCAATAACTGTCACTTAAATTAACAAAATATAAACCTTAGTATGGCTTTCACACTATGACAGGGGCCAGGAATACCAAAAAGGTATACTACCTCCTCCCCACCTAAAAGGAGAACATAGTTTAGCAGAGAGAAATGTTTAAAGAAATTTTGCAGTGTAAGTTATAGACATCAGTTCATTTTCAGGCAAAATAGCAAATTATATAAATTTAAATTTCTCCCTCTACAAATCACTTGGAGATTTAGGTAAAGTATAACAAAGAGAACTTTCAAGAATTTGTTAAAGATGTTTATCTTCAGATTAGACAAATACCAAGTTTTAATCAATGTTTAGAATGGAGAAAGTAGGTATGGAAGGATCATAGTGAAGCTAAAGAAAATCAAAGACAAAGATACTTTAAAAACAATGAATGAAAAAAGGTTTATTAATTTCAAAACATTGTCAATCAGACTGATAGCACTCTTCTGATCAGCAGGAATTGAATCCAGAGGACAGGGATCTATTAATATTGTAATAAAATGTTGAAAAATACATGGAAATAATAAACATCCAATTTCTAGTAGTGGCTCTCTCTGAGAGAAAAATGAGAGAGTCCACTAAAGAGAGAACACACGGTGTTTCAAAGGTTTTGGTAATGTTTTATGGTTTGAGCTCAATATTAGGTATCCTGGTGCTCATTGGTTTTTCTTTAATATATTTTAAATATTTCTTTTAGAATATCCTTTATAAAAGAAAAAGGAGCAGATAAAAAAGACTGACAGAGTTCCAAAAGTTAGTCAGAAAAATGAGAAAGAGAAGTTTTACAAAATACGAGAAAAAAAGAAAATTTCGAAGATTTAAGGGTCAATAATGTCAAATACCGATCATAGCAATGAAGTCACAGAAATTAAGAATTAGGAAATAATTTTAGTGGAGTAGTTGTAGTGGAAGCCTAATTTAAACAAGTCAAAAAATGAATGGGGGGCAACCTACACACTGAACTAACAATACCTTCCCTTTACAGAACTAGAAATGTTGCATGGATTGTCACACAAAAAATAGACATGCTAGCTGAGTTCAAAAGACACAAAGGGAAATTCCCATGTGGCAGAAGCTTACTTGTAGGATAGTGAGCTATTGCTTTAGTAGTGTGAAGAATCTTAAGACACAGATATACACCTTAACAGTTAGAAATAATGTTTTTATGTCAACACATGGGCTTTCTGGGATAGGGAGTTTTAATGAGTATTTTTTAAAATATGCTTTTATTGGTTTTTTAGAGAAAGAGGAAAAGGGATAGAGAAATAGAAACAATGATGAAAGAGAAACATCATAGATCGGCTGCCACCTGCATGCACTCCACTGGGGATCAAGACCGCTACCTGGGTAAGTGCCCTGACGAGGAATCAAACCAGTGACCTCCTGGTTCCTGAGTCAAAGCTCAACCACTGAACCACACTGGCCAGGCCTGAGATAGGGAGTTTTAAGCAAAGCCACTGAATGAAGCTGGGAAAGGGAAAGGGGAGATTCCATTCATATGTACATAGAGGTAATAAGGTAAACTATCATATATGAGATTCTAGATTTTAAAAAGGTATGTGACACATCACAATATCAGGTGTGGGAAATGGATAGTCTGAACTTAAAATATGTAGGTTGTGCAAGAAATACAAAAGTAGAGACTTTTTAAATTTGTATTGAATTTATTGGGGTGACATTTATTAATAAAATTATAGTTTTCAAGTATAAAATTCTATAATACATCATCCGTACATTGTATTATTTGTTCACCACCCAAAGTGTAGTCTCATTCCATCATTATGTATTCCCACTTTATCCTCTTCTACCTCTCCCCACCCCCTTTTTTCTCAGGCAGTAACCATACTGTTGTCTGTTCGTAAGGGATTCATATAAATTTGTTTCCAAGATAAGTGAAATTCTTGAGAAACCTGTAGGATGCAAATATGTTGGCTTTCTAAAAACTTTTCTAAATTTAGAGCTCATAGACACCAACTATAAAAGACTTTCTGAATATAGCTCATAAAAATAAAAACACATGAAAAGAATGGCCCACTGTGATGGACCCAGAAAATAGCAGAATAAGATTTTAAATACATTGAGCAAATAGAACATAGATAAGTTATAAAATAACTATAATTAAAAGATAAGATAGGAGAGAGAAATATATAACTTATGAAGAAAGAAAACAATACAATTAGAAAAGGAAGAACAAGAACAGATAAATTGGTAGCAGATTCTAATAAAATTTTTGGAAATTAAATATTGGCATTGTAATAAGAAATGACAACAGATGGGTAAATGGGTAATTAGACAAAGATAAAGTAAAAATTTTAAATTGGAAAATAATTTTGGGAAAAACACACCCAAACACAATATTAACAGGTGAAGAAATAAAAAAGTTTAAAGAGAATTGAAAATATACACATTACAGAATGAAAACATATCCTATTTTAATTAGGTTTTCTAGAAGAATACTATAAAAAAAAAAACCAAAGGAAATTGAAAATCATACAAATAAGTGGAAGCCTATATTGTAATCATGAATAGGAAGAATTAACCACTAAAATGCCCATACTACCCCACATAATCTATAAGTAAATCCTATTAAGATACCAATGTTGTATTACACAGAAATAGAGCAAATATTCCATAAATTTGTATGAAACCACAAAAGACTCAGAATAGCCATAACAATCTTGAGAAAGAAGAACAAAGTTGAAAGAATTACACTACCTGATTTTATTTTATTTATTTATTATTTTTTTAAAATATATTTTATTGATTTTTTACAGAGAGGAAGGGAGAGAGATAGAGAGCTAGAAACATCGATGAGAGAGAAACATCGATCAGCTGCCTCCTGCACATCTCCTACTGGGTATGTGCCCGCAACCCAGGTACATGCCCTTGACCGGAATCGAACCTGGGACCTTTCAGTCCGCAGGCCGAAGCTCTATCCACTGAGCCAAACCAGTTTCGGCTACACTACCTGATTTTAAACTATAAAATCAAAACAGCATAATAATGACATAAAAACAGACATATAGATCAATGGAACAAAATAAAGAACCCCAAAATAAACCCACATATTTATGGTCAATTAATATTCTATAATGGAGGCAAGAACATACAATAGAGTAAAGATAGTCTATCTAATAAATGGTGCTGGGAAAATTGAAGAGATACATGCAAATAAATAAAATTAGACTGCCTTTGTACACGATACACAAGAAAAAACTCAAAATGCATTAAAGACTTAAATGTAGACTTAAAACTATAAAACTCCTAGAAGGAAACATAAGCAGTAAAGTCTCGGGCATTTCACATAGCAATATTTTTTCCTGATAAGTCTTCTGGGGCAAGGAAAGCAAAAGAAAAGAATAAATAAATGGGAATTAATTAAACAAAAAAATCTTGCACAGCAAAGACAACCATCAACAAAATCAAGACAACCCATTGAAAGGCAGAATATATTCACCAATGATACATCTGATAAAGGGTTCATATTAAAATTTATAATTTATACAACTCAATACCAAAAACCAACAATCCATTTCTGTGTTGCAAATTAAAACCAAAATGAGATATCATCTCACACTCTAGTACACTGCTGGTAGGAATTCAAGACTGGTGCAACCATTATGGAAAACAGTATGGAGTTTCCTCAAAAAATTAAATATGGTACTGCCATTTGACCCAGTGATACCACTTCTAGGAATATATCCTAAGAAACCTGAAACACCAGTCAGAAAGAATGTATGCACCCCTATGTTCACAGCAGCACAATTTACAATGGCTAAGATCTGGAAACAGCCCAAGTGCCCATCAGTAGATGAGTGGATAAAAAAGCTGTGGTACATTTATACCATGGAATACTATCCGTCAGTAAAAAAGAAGAATATCTTACCCTTTTGTGACAGCATGGAGGGACCTACAGAGTATCATGCTAAGTAAAATAAGTCAGTCAGAGAAAGACAAGTATCACATGATCACACTCACATGTGGAATCTAATTAACAAAAATAAATTGATGAACAGAGTGGATCCAGAGACATGGAAGCGTGAAACAGAGTGCAGAACTCAGAGGGAAGGTGGGGGAGGGTGGGTGGGTGGGAGGCAATCAACCAAAGATCTTGTATGCATATATGCATAACCCATGGACACAGAAAATAGGGTTCTGAAGGCCTGGGGTGGGGGACGCGCAGGGGTGGAAAAAGGAGACATATGTATTACTTTCAGCAATAAAGAATTATTAAAAAATAAATTAATAAAATGTGACACACACACAAAATCTATCAATTATGCACACATACCTATGTAAGTCTTAAAACTAAAATAAAAGGCAAAAATTCTTCAAAAAAATAAAAGAAATAAGAAAGTTGTGGTACAATTACATGATGGAATACTACTTGGGCATAAGAAAGAAGAAAATCTGGTGTGGCTGGGGTCGCTCAGTGGTTGAGCTTCGATCTATGAACCAGGAGGTCAGAGTTTGATCCCCAGTCAGGCCATGTGCCCTGGTTGTGGGCTCAGTCCCCAGTGTGAGGCATGCAGGAGGCAGCTGATCAATGATTCTCTCTCATCAATGATGTTTCTATCTCTCTCCCCCTTTCCCTTCCTCTCTGAAATAAATAAAAATTTTAAAAAATAAGAAAAATTTACCCTTTGCAATAGCATGGAGGGGCCTCTAGTGCATTATTCTAAGTGAAATAAGCCAGTCAGAGAAAGCCAAGTACCATATAATTTCACACATCTGTGGAATCTAAGGCAGAAAATAAAGTAATAGACAAAATAGAGACAGACCCATAGAGAACAGACTGACAACTATCAGAGGGGAGCTAAATTGTCATCCTGAGTGAAAAAGTTGAAGGGATTAAGCAAGAAAAGAAACTCATAGAAACAGACAACAGTATGGTTTTTATCAGAGGTAAAGGGGGTAGGAAAAGGTAGGAGAGGGCATAAAGGGGGTAAATGGTGATGCGAAGGAGACTTGACTTGGGATGGTTAACATGCAATACAGATGATGTATTACAGAAGTGTACACTTGAAACCTATGCAATTTTATTAACTAATGTCACCACAACAAATTCAATTTAAAAATCCAATTAAAACATGGGCAGAGACCCTGAATAGACAGTTCTCCAAAGAGGACCTACAGATGGTTAACAGACATATGAAAAAATGCTCACTGTCACAAATCATCAGAAAAATGAAAATTAAAACCATAAGGAGGTAGCATCTCACACCTGTCAATAAGTCAACAAACAAGTGTTGGTGAGGATGTGGAGAAAAGGGAACCCTCATGCGCTGTTGGTGGGAATGCAGATGGGTGCTGCCACTTTAGAAAACAGTATGGAGTTTCCTCAAAAGATTAAAAATGGATCTTCCTTATGACCTAGTGAATCTATTTCTGGGGATTTAACTTAAAGAACACAAAACACTATTTCAAAAGAATATATGCACCTTTTTTCACATGGCAGCATTATTTACAATAGTCAAGGCAGGGAAGCAACTGAAGTGCTTATCAATAGATGAGTGGATAAAAAGGCTGTGGTACATATACAATGTACTATTTCAAAAGAATATATGCACCTTTTTCACATGGCAGCATTATTTACAATAGTCAAGGCAGAGAAGAAACTGAAGTGCTCATCAATAGATGAGTGGATAAAAAGGCTGTGGTACATATACAATGTAATATTACTTGGCTATAGAAAAGAATGAAACCTTACCATTTGCAACAGCATGGATAGACCTAAAGGGTATTGTGCTCAGTGAAATAAGTCAGTCAGAGAAAAACAAATACCATATGACTTCACTTATATGTGGAATGTTAAGAACAAAATAAATAAACAAATTGAAGCAGACTCATAGATACAGACAGAGACCTGGTGGTTGCCAGTGGGGAGGGGTGGTTCAGGCACTGGGTGAAAGAGGTGAAAGGACTTAAAAGCACAAATTGATAATTACAGATTAGTTACAGGGAAGTGAAGCATAGGAAATATACTCAATATTGTGATAACTATGTATGATGCCAGGTGGGGAATATTGAGGGGAACACTATGTATATGATTGTCTAACCACTAAACTGTGCACCCAAAACCAATATATAATAAAAATATTAAATAGATTAAAATAGAAAAAAATAGGGTGTGTATAAATATAATTAAATATTAATCAAATAAAAAATAACAGTATTTTATCAGGGAAGTAACCGTCATTCACTGCTGGTCAGAATGTAAACTGGTATATCCACTACAGAAAACAGTATGGAGGCTCCTTAAAATATTAGGAATAGAGCTACCATATGATCCAGCAGCCCCTCTTCTGGTATATACTCAAAACATTTGAAAACATTTCTGCACAAAGGTACATGCACCCCTATGTTCATTATAGCATTATTCATAGTGGCCAAGACATGGAAACAACCTAAGTGTTCTTCGATAGATGATTAGATGAGAAAGATGTGCTACATATATAATGGAATATTACTCGGCCACAAGAAAAGATGAAATACTGCCATTTGCAACAACATGGATAAATCTTCAGAATACCATGCTAAGAGAAATAAATCAGATGGAGAAAGTAAAAAACCATATGATTTCACTCCTATGTGCAATGCAAAACTAAAAGAAACAAATTAATGCATAAGGAAAACAAACAAAAACTCATAGACACAGACAACAAACAGTATGGTGGTTACTAGAGGAGTGGGGTTGGGAGGTATTAAAGGATAAAGGGGGTTAAATATATGGTGACCAAAGATTTGATTTTTGGTGGTGGTCACATAATACAATATATAGATTGTATATCATAGAATTATACACTTGAAACCTATATAATTTTATTAACCAATGTCACTCCAAAAAATTTTAAAAAATAAAGTAAAAACAAGATAAAATTAAAATATGGGACAGTAGTAACTTGTACGATGGAGATTGAGTGATGAGTCAAAAGATTTCTCAATCTTTAGATTGTTCAAGAGAAGCCTAGAAATAGTGACTAACTTAAGATTACACTAAGTATGCATCTTAAATTTTTAATGATAACCACTCAAAGAATGGCAATAGTGTTTCCTCCTATATTGTTAGAAGGAGCATGAAAAATGTATAAAGGAAGTGATAAATTCCTGGCCATCTGGTTAAGAGGCTGGAAGTAAAAGGACTGGAAAATCACAGGCAAAGAGGTCTGGAATAGAAGCATATGAACATATTGGAGTGGGCATTAAAAAAAAATGTAAAGATTTTTGGTATTACGTTAATGCCCAGAAGAATGCACCCACCATGGAAGAGGCATTGGACAAACGGAGAAAATAACTCAGCCAGATATAATTAGCCTACCTTTGTCATTGATCACCATGGAAACGGCACAATGGGCACATGAACAGAGTGGCCAGAGGGGCAAAGATAGAGACTGTATGTTGGCCTACCAGCATAGCCTTCCACTTTCCAAGGCTAGTTCAGCTAGTGTTCCATGTGAATCTCTAACCTGTCAGCAACAGAGACCAATACTGAGCTCCTGCTATGGATCTATACCTCAAGGAGAGCAGTCAGCCACTTGGCAGAAAGTCATCTATTGGGTCCCATCTATCCAAGCAAGTCCATGGTTTGTCCTCAGAGCAATGATATATATCCAATCCAGGTACAGATTTTCCTTTCCTGTCTGAAAGCCTAAGCCAACACTACCATCCAGAGGCTTAAGGAAGGCCCAATCCATGGACATGGCATCCTCTACAACATAGCATCTGACATCTGACCAAGGTATACACTTCAAAACAAAGCAGGTGCAGGAATGGCCCCACAACCATGGTATCCAGAGTTGATATCACATACTGCACTATCCAGAAGCAACTAGCTTCATAGAACATTGGAGTAGCCTTTCAAGGGCGCAGCTAAATCAAAAGCTTAGATGTGATGCTCTGCAAAGAAAGAGTATCTGCCTCCAAAAAGCAGTAAAATGCATTAAATTGAGACCTCTATATAGCATTGTGTCCCCAAGAGGAGTACTACATGAATCCACGAACCAGGAAGTATAAGTTATCTCTTCCCATCACTTCCAATGAGGAGGACTTTGAGTTTTCTATCTTCACAATTCTAGGTTCTTTATGGTTAGAAGTCCTGGTCACCAAAGGGAGTGAAATCTTATCACCGAACACTTTTTTTTGCACTTTTTAAAACAACAATGTTAAGCCAGGCTGGTGTGTTTCAGTGGTTGAGCATCAACCTATGAACCAGGAGGTCATGGTTCGATTCCCCATCAGGGCACATGCCTGGGTTGTGGGCTCGATCCCCAGTGTGGGGCATGCAGGAGGCAGCTGATCAATGTTTCCATCTCTTTCTTCCTCTCTTCCTCTCTCTCTCAAATCAATAAAAACATATTTTTTTATTTTCTTTATTAATTAAGGTATTACATATGTAACATATTTTTAAAAAACAGCTATGTTGAAATGTAATTGACATACAACAGACTTCACATGTTTAAAGTGTACAATTTGAGACATTTTGATATACCTATACAAGCATGAAGCCTTTGCTCCAATCGAGTTAATGAATACATCTACCTCCCTCAATTATTTCCTTGTGTCTCTTGGCAATCTCTCTATTTTTCCTCTCCTAATGCTCCCCAACAAGCAAACATTAATCTGTATTCTGTCACTATAAATGTGTTTTCCTTTTCTGGAACTTTATATAAATGAAGTCATACAGTATAAGCTCTTTTCTGACTAAATGAATTATCATGGTACCTTTCTTGAAAATCACTTTTGCATACATATGTATTAGACTATTTCTGAACTCTTTATTTTTTTGTTTCATTGAGCTATTTGGGTATCTTCACAACAATACCACACTGATTTTATTATTAAAATTTTATAATAAGACTTGAAAAACAGATAATGCTAATCTTCTAACTTTTGTTTTTCCTTACAAAAGTTGTTTTGGTTACTTTAGGTCCTATGCATTGCCATACGAATTTTAGAATTAGCTTGTCAATTTCTACAGAAAAAGCCTACTGGCACTTTGGTAAGCTTTGAGTTGAAACTATGGATCAATTTTTGGAAAACTAATATTTTAACAATTTTGAGTTCTCCTACCCATAAATTCTGGCCACCAAGAAATGTGCTGCCTAAATCGCCTGCTTCATGGAGCTTAGTTGACAACAGCTTCAGCTGTGACCTTTCTGGATCCACCACAAAATTTTGTAAAGACCACACTCTTACCATGCTGCACCTAACAGAAATTTAAGCATGGGAAGGAAACATATGCAGGCTATTCCTGCAAGACAGGGTCTGCTCTAATGGGAAAATTTGGGTCAAAAAATACCCATCAGGGAGGCCAAAACTTTCTCAGAACAGCACCACAGTCTGAGATTCTGCCTACTTAAACCTTTCTTTATTTCCTTCCTTTGCATACTCCTGGAGGTGCCACGCTTGTACTGTCTGAAGATGTTACTGGCTTACAAATTGCTTCCTTTAGTCTTAAATAGGCAGTTTCCCCTAATGAATCTCTTACATGTCTAATCCTGTCTTAGCATCTGCTTCTTGGAGAATCTGAACTAATACGTGATGAAGATCTGTGGTCAGTACTTCTGCACAGTCAGAGCTGGACAGTGAGACTATAGTGCGGAGAGGAATTGAGCAGCAGAATCACTTTAGTAGTAGAAAGACTAAGTTGTCAAATCCTTCTACTCATATGGTATGAATGCAATAGATTGTTGCATAACAAAGTTTAATTTCAGAATAGTGCTCAGCATCCATTTTTTTGCTTTTCTTCCTGAGACAATTTATTGTTCCTGAGAAACTCACAAATCCAGCAATTGCACATGTTGGCTGAGGAATATTTTGCATTATTAAACAATTCATATTATTCCTAAAGGTCTATACATCTGTCCAGGCATGACATTGGTAAAATATAATACCAATTCCTTTTTTATGGTTATAAATGCATGTCAAACTAAAAATATGTGAATAATTTTATTTTACATAAATATTTAATGAAGTTTATATTTTTTAGAATATTAAATAAAATATGTAAACTTTACAGTATTTTGATTTAAAAGGCTGATTTTCATTCTGCTTATTTTTATTAATTTATTTTATAAGAAAAATAACTTTAAAACATGAAAAATAGCCCTGGCTTGTGACTGAGTTGATTGGAGTGTCATCCTGTACAAAACACATGTTGTGGGTTCGGTTCTTGGTCAGGGCACAAACCTAGGTTGCAGATTTGATCCCTGGTCAGGGAGTGTATGGGAGGCAACTGATCAATGTTTCTATCTCTCCCCTTTTCTCTCTCTCTAAAATCAATTTATAAAATTTTAAAAACACATTAAAAATTATTTTTAATTTATTTTAACTTTCAATTTATATAAAATAGTCAAATTTTTTAAATTTTGAAAACATTTAATTATAGTCCTTCAAATTAGAAATACAAATAGAGTACAGATTATGTAAAAATCTTGATTATAAATAAGTAAGAAAAAGTTAATGGAACAAATATATACTTACTTATGAATTATGTATGTATTTATTTTATTACTCCCTGAAACACAACCAGACTATACACAAAAATTCAGATATGCAAAATAATAATTTAATTCAATAGTTCTTGGCATTTTACTAACTTTAAGCACATGAAAATCATAGTTATACATATATGTTTTTATTTTATTAGTATGAAGGTATAGTAGTCAAGGTAGGAGATGAAATATTTTACTTAAGCTCTTTTTAGCCCTATGTGCAACTTTGCAATAGGTATAAATATGGCTCACAAGTTTCTGTTAGCATGCTGCTGTAGACTCTATGAATCTGGGGAATAGGCCTGACTTTCAGTATGAATGTGTATGAGTGTGAGTGTGAGTGTGGAAGTATCAAACAGAGGTCTTGTTAAGAGCTCCTGGAACTGGGGCCTCCTCTTTGGTCCTTGATGAAGGTGAGAGAGAGAGAGAGATAAACTTCCAGGAGCCCAGAGTTCAAGGGCTCCCTTTCCACTCATACCTGTGATAATTTGGAGACCAGGAGAGAGGTGGACCAAGTAGATATTCAGCTTTATAAAAGCTAAGCTGGCCCTAGCCAGTTTGGCTCAGTGGATAGAGTGTCGGCTTGCTGGCTGAAGAGTCCTGGGTTCCATTCCAGTCAAGGGTACATGCCTGGGTTGCGGGCTCGATCCCCAATGTGGGGTGTGCAGGAGGCAGCCATCAATGATTCTCTCTCATCATTGATGTTTCTATCTCTCTTTTCCTCTCCCTGCCTCTCTGAAATCAATAAAAATAAAAAATAAAATAAAAATAAATTAAAAAGATAAGTTGCCCTGGGTTTTATCATCTTTTCAAAATCAGAAGACCTCCACCTGATTTCCTGATTTCACACTGTGAATTAACCTCTGCCCCTCTGCATATGCAATGCATTTGGCACTTTTCTTCCAGATAAGTCAAATTTTCAGTGACTTCTGACTGTATCTAAAACTAGAACGCTGTTATATCTGTGGTTTCCTGGCTATGTCCCTCATCTATTTCTTATCCACAGAGTAGTTTATCTTTTTTAGCATAATTTTATTTATTTATTTTATTTTTTTATAATTTTATATATATTTTTATTTTATTAAATCTTTATTGTTCAGATTATTACATTTGTTCCTCTTTTTCCCCCCCATAACTCCCCTCCTCCCAGTTCCCGCCCCACCCTCCACCCTCACTCCCCACCCACTGTCCTCATCCATAGGTGCACGATTTTTGTCCAGTCTCTTCCTGCATCTCCCACACCCCTTTCCCCCCCAAGAATAGTCAGTCCATTCCCTTTCTATGTCCCTGATTCTATTATGATCACCAGATTATTTGTTCACTTGATTCTTAAATTCACTTGTTGATAGATGCATGTTTGTTGTTCATAATTTGTATCTTTACCTTTTTCTTCTTCTTCCTCTTCTTAAAGGATACCTTTCAGCATTTCATATAATACTGGTTTGGTGGTGATGAACTCCTTTAGCTTTTCCTTATCTGTGAAGCTCTTTATCTGACCTTCAGTTCTGAATGATAGCTTTGCTGGATAAAGTAATCTTGGTTGTAGGTTGTTGGTATTCATCACTTTGAATATTTCTTGCCATTCCCTTCTGGCCTGCAAAGTTTCTGTTGAGAAATCAGCTGACAGTCGTATGGGTATTCCCTTGTAGGTAACTGAGTTTCTTTCTCTTGCTGCTTTTAAGATTCTCTCTTTGTCTTTTGCTCTTGGCATTTTAATTATGATGTGTCTTGGTGTGGTCCTCTTTGGATTCCTTTTGTTTGGGGTTCTCTGCGCTTCCTGGACCTGTAAGTCTATTTCTTTCACCAGGTGGGGGAAGTTTTCTGTCATTATTTCTTCAAATAGGTTTTCAATATCTTGCTCTCTCTCATCTTCTGGCACCCCTATAATTCTGATGCTGGTATGCTTGAAGCTGTCCCAGAGGCTCCTTACACTATTTTCATATTCTTTTTTCATTTTGCTTTTCCAGTTGGGTGTTTTTTGCTTCTTCGCATTTCGAATCTTTGACTTGATTCTTGCGCTCCTCTGGTCTGCTGTTGGGTGTCTGTATAATATTCTTTATTTTAGTCAGTGTATGCTTAATTTCTAGTTGGTTCTTTATCACAACATCGAGGGTCTCATTAGATTTCTTGAGGATCTCACTACATTTATTGGCAGTTTCTAGAAAATTATTGAAAGACCTTAAAATTGCAGTTTTTAGCTCTATAGCCTCCATTTCTGTCATGTTTCTTTGTCTGCATTTTTTATGCTTTCTTGGTGCACTCCCTTGTGGTCTTTGTGCGCAGTCTTGTTGTAGTTAAGCCTTGATTGTTGTCGGCAATACTGGGGGTGATTTGACCTCCAGACCAACTGGCTATGAGAGTCAGCTGTGTCTGCAGTGGGAGAACTTCTGTGCTGGATCTCTAGGGCGGTGCTAATCTAGCGTTTGCCTGAGGCTATCCAGCAAATGGCTCTGCGCTATAATTTTATATTTTTATTATCATTTTTTGTGTCTCAACTGGGGAACAGGGAAGATAAGGCATAAACTCATCATGCATTTTTTCCTACAACATTTTTACTAGTAAAAACAGTCCTTTGTCTTTACCAGTAAAATACATTTATTTGTATTCATATTTATTCTTTTGTGAATTTTTGGCTCATAGCCCTTGCCCATTTTTTTTAAAATACATATTTTATTGATTTTTTTACAGAGAGGAGGGAGAGGGATAGAGAGTTAGAAACATCAATGAGAGAGAAACATTGATCAGCTGCCTACTGCACACCGCCCACTGGGGATGTGCCCACAACCAAGGTACATGCCCTTGACCGGAATTGAACCCGGGACCCTTGAGTCCGCAGGTTGATGCTCTATCCACTGAGCCAAACCAGTTAGGGCCCTTGCCCATTTTTATTGCGATGTTATTATGTGTGTACTAGTAGCCCAGTGCATGAAATTCATGCACATTAGAAGGGAATTAATTGTCCTAACTGGTTTGGCTCAGTGGATAGAGCATTGGCCTGCGGACTCAAGGGTCTCGGGTTCGATTCTGGTCAAGGGCATATACCTTGGTTGTGGGCACATCCCCAGTGGGGAGTGTGCAGGAGGTAGCTGATCGATGTTTCTAACTCTCTATCCCTCTCCCTTCCTCTCTGTAAAAAATCAATACAATATATTTTTTTTAAAAGGGAATTAATTAGCAGAGATATTTTAACATTGCTATTTGCCCTTTCTCTGTAATAGAAATGTGAGAGATGAAAGGAAATTAGTAAAATGTATATAAAAATAATATATAAATTTATTAATAAATAAACAGTAACAAAAGGATATAACAACAACAGAGGCATGATATAAAAACGACAAAAACATGATATGAAAACAAAAACATGATATAAAAACAACAGTGATGCAATGACTGATAAAGTGATTACACTTATTCTACTATCTCCCTGTACACCACATTAAGAGTGAAAACACTTTCAGAGTGCTTGACTAATTTCCCTTGTGATGAAGTACTTAGAACTTTAACTGTAACGTCACATGCTCTTCGAACTCGAGAGAAAGCAACATATAACTGACCATGTGCAAAAATGGGTTCAGGTAGGAACATGCCTACTCTGTCTAGAGTTTGTCCTTGTGATTTATTAATAGTCATCACAAATGCTGACATCACAGGAAACTGTCATCAAATCAATTTAAATGGGAGGCCAGTGTTAGATGGGGACAAATTAATTCTTGGAATCAGAACAGCCTCTCCCTCTGCAGATCCTGTTAATACTTCATCTTAGATAATGTTAGGTTGTAATCTTTTGATAATAAATCTGGTACCATTACAAAAACCCCATTTACTATTGAGATTTCTCAATAGCATGATGATTGCACCCACTTTCAATTTTAATATATGACACGGCATTCCCGAAGGAGTAATACTATTAAGAAATTCCATGGGGAGATTTTCCTTTGTTTCTTTGTTATGGGGTGGGGCCACAACATTAGTAACAAAGAAACAGAATTAAAACTTTATTGTGGGGAGCCGCTACAGTGTTTTGGACAGGTTCAAGCCTTGGACTGATGAGAGGGCACAGTCCTCTCATTGCCACGTGCAAGTCCCAGCTTGGAGGGCAGGGCCCTCCCAGCACAATTATAGCCAACAGCTGTAGTTGTAAGCTTGAACCTATGGTCTGAACACGTGGCCCCACATGCCTGAGTGATGTGGGCTTGATAGAGTTCAGGTGCATGTAGTTGAGTAGGATTGAAACCCAGGAGAATGTATGTAAACATCTTAGTCACACCCTTACTTTGCCTCGTGGTATCTGCTATAAAATAAAGGCATGGCTTTGGGTGTGGTCACTGTCTCTCAGAGAAGCAGCATCCCACCGAGACCCGGCTTTCATTCTCTTGTCTGTCTTTTCTAAGCCTTTCAGCCGCCCCACTCAGGTTCACCCCATGCTGGCGGGGCACAATTTAGAAAGATCTGCCTCCATGCTCCCAGGGCAGGTTCCTGCCTCAAACTCCACCCTTCACAGGAAACAGCCCCAGGAAACAGCTTGGGGGAGAGGGCAGCCGTTGCCAAGACAACCCCTGTAGGACTGACTTCTTTCCGCTTGGTAGCTGTTTGTCTGTATGTGATGAACACCACCCATGGTTTTTATAAGTAGATATTTTAACAGTCACAGATCTGCAAAATTCTTTACCTATTATATGCATTGCCCCTTTGTTTGCCATATATTTGCAAAAATTTTACCCCAGGTTGTCATTTGCCATTAAATTTTCTTTACATGAACAAAATTTTCAATTGTATGCATTTTTTATTGTAAGTAGTCAAATTACAGTATTTCCTTTGTAATTATCTAAATGTATACCCTATAAATTCAATATATTCTATAACGGCCATATATCTTCTCTTAATGTTCCCTTGTGAATGTTGACTTCTTTGTTTGAAAGGTTTTTGATGCCTACATTTCCTTTAAATAGTGTCAATAACCTAAAAAAACGCTGTCAATTTCTACCCACAGTGAATGTTCAAAGACTCTCTGTATAATGCAGCTACATTATTCTGATTCTCTACTTTATGACTAATTGAATTTTACATGAAAAAGACATTTTACACAACAGCTAGAGAATTAAAATATTAAACTCCCACTTCTGATTGCTAATTATTTTCTTTCTTTTTACATGACAGAACTAAAGTTGTCAGAATGCAATAGCAAAGTACTTTATAAGTGGAAATCACATTACTGTGAATTCAATTTGCAGACATCTTTATTTAAAAAAGACACTAATCATAACTTTGCAAAGAAAATACTGTTGCCTGAATCATTGGTATTTAATCCTTCTCAATGCTAAGAACCTAGTAATACTCTGAAGTTTTAACAAAGTGCTCTCCCCAGGTAAAAGTTAGCACATACCTATTAGTTTGATTCCATGTGGATTCTTCACTAAAAATAAACCATGTTATTGAGATAATTCAATGGTCCTCTCTCAGATTGTTGAATTCTCAACTGTATTATCATATCTACCATTGAAAATGTTATTTCTGTTTTGTTCCCAGGTTTCTTTTCCTTTTCACAGAGTATAATTGAAAAAACACACTAGACTTAGAATTAAGAATCAAGCATTAGAATCCAAAACTATCTATTTCCAGCTGTGGGACCTTAGTCTAGTTACATAATCCTTCTGAGCACTAGTGTTATCATCATAATTAGCTAATACTAATAATAGAAAGAGAACAAAGGGAAGGCCAGGCATTATAAACATGGTCATCTGAGTAGCTTCACTAGGAAGCTACAAGGTCAAGCTCCACAGGGCACCACTGTTCCATTCCCTGAAGATCACTAGGGGAAGGGACAGAACAAAGTGGGAGATGGGCGCATGCTCAGTGAAGCCAGGGTAATGTAGGGAAGGTGCTTGCCTATCAATCTAGTCTGGGGAACAACAGATTGCCTAAGGGATCGATCCCATCAGAAGCATGTGACATCTTGCAAAGTTCCTGGCTAACATTCCCAAAGAGTTCCCTCTCCCCTTTTCTTTCTTGTTCTGTGACCCCACTCACCCATGTGCTTGCCTATTCTCTCTTCATACACATGTGGCTTTAAGCAGCCGCACATGCAAAGGACTGCAACTGAGAACACAAGCTAAGCTAGCCAGATACTGGACTGGACTGGACTAGACTGGAATCTAATATGGAAGAGAAATTCTGGGCAGTGGCCTTAATTCTGGCCCTACTGAAGACAAGATTGGACTTCTTCCATGGCAAAACGGACAGAGATGGGTCCTTAGAGGGGAATCCCCTTAATTTTACACCATCAATAAAGCTTTCACCCTGGCCAGTATGGCTCAGTTGATTGAGCATCATCCTTTGCACCAAAAGGTCACCCGTTCGATTCCTGGTCAGGGCACATACCCAGATTGTGGGTTTAATTCCTGGTAGGTGGTCAACTGATATTTCTCTCTCACATCAATATTTCTTTCCCTCTCCCTTCCTCTCTATTTAAAACCAATAAAAATATATTTAAAATCATAAATAAAGTTTTCCAAAAAAACTAATCCTCCCATGGGGGCCTCAGGAATTATTTTTTTCCTTTTGGCACCCTAAGAATTCCACTTCTACCAATAATAGTAGTATCATCACAAAGCTGTTATAATTACATGAGAACACATATGTAAAAACACCCTACCACACAGTGATTAATTACTAAATGGTATTGAATTCAAATCTGAATTTACCCATTGATTTTGGGAAGGCACCATGATTCAGTCCTTAGCTCTTTATTCTTTTTCTCCTAAATTCACCCTCTTCCACGTAATACCTCCTTTGAAGTCTAACTGGCACCCATCAGATCCTTTCCTTTATTGCTCCCATCAGTGTGGCCCACTTTACTACAAAATCAGCCTGCATTTGTTGATAAATTGCTTTTAAAATGTTTCTCATTGTGTATGTTCAACTGCATCACGTAGATGATAACTTTTTGAGGTCAAAGACTATGTCTTCACTTTTTGAATTAGTTGCTGTAAGCATAATACAATAAATGAGGCCCTCTATAACATGCAATGTTTTATCCCTTCTTAAATAAATTCTGCAACATTCTGTCCTCTTGCAGATTTGATTTAGCTAATATAGTGGCCTCATCAATCAAAGGCAATAAAATCATTCTTCCTTTTCACTAGTTTAAATGATATAAAGGTTTGCTTTTCAACCTATGACTACTCAAAGGAAGGGCCAGTTGGGCTATTAAAGGGGAAGGATAGGAGACAGGAAATAAACCAGCCTAGTGAGAGATTGCTAGTGAGCAGTGAATAAGATAGGAGTTACTGCCTTTACCGGTTTGGCTCAGTTGATAGAGCGTCGCCCTGCGGACTCAAGGGTCCCAGGTTCCATTCCGGACAGGGGCATGTGCCTTGGTTGTGAGCACATCCCCAGTAGGGGGTATGCAGGAGGCAGTTGATCGATGTTTCTCTCTCATCGATGTTTCTGGCTCTCTGTCCTTCTCCCTCCTCTCTGTAAAAAATCAATAAAAATATACAAAAAAAAAAGGAAAGGAGTTACCTACCCAGCAGTGTGGCTCGGTGGTTGAGCATCAACCTATGAACCAGGAGGTCTTGGTACCCAGTAGGGGGCATGCGGGAGACAGCCAATTGATGATTCTCTCTCATCGTTGATGTTTCTATCTCTCTCTCCCTTCTTCTCTGAAATCAATAAAAATATTTTTTAAAGAAAGGAGTCAAATGAGCTGCCTAAGGAAAATGATGTATGGGAAACTTGAAGGAGTTCTTATTTTTATAGGTTTAATACGTAAGTGACAATGCTTCATGTTCATTTCCTAGTCCATCAGTATTTTTCTCTATCAAAATTCATATTTTGACCTCTATGTGCCTTACAGGTAGGCCTCACCCTGCTGCTTCTTAGCCTGCTGCTCTAGCAGCTGTTAATAAGCAGGGATCACAGCTTCTTTAGCAGTAGATTGGAGAAGTGAGTAAAGAGAAGAGACTGAGAGTAGGGACAGGCAAGGTATAAGGAACATGCAATCTGGGGGAAAGAATTCCAAGCAGAAGTCAAGGAGAGAAGACTGGAAAGAGTGAGAGAGTATGAGGTAATTGAGATATTTGAAAAAGTTAGAGTATAGGGATTTTAAAGATCTCTTATACATTAAGAAGTTCATTGTTTTTCAGAGCTAATCTCAGTGGGTGAAGGGGGCCAATACCTAAAGTCCGATAATACCTCCTTGTATGGAGCCTGTAAAATCACGAGATAACTACCAGGAAAATATAAGGAGGAGGCTGAGATGTTTCTTCACTAACACACCTTCGCCCTCTTCTCTAACTACTGATTTCTCTCCACCTACTGATTTTTCCTTCCATATTTCTCCTCAACTGTGCATTTTTTTCTATCATTCTGGTGACCTGTGTGGAAAAACTCTTAAAAATGTTGTTAAACAAGTTCAACTAAGTAAATGTTGAAGATCTTATTGGCTTTATTGAATGATTCATGAATTAGGCAGCATCCAAACTAGCAGATATAAAGGAGCCCTAAGGAGATGAACAAAATGAAAGACTCTTGTAGGTCGAAGGGAGCTGGAACCAGATGAGGCAAAAGGCAGATTGGTTATTGGTTATTGCAAGGTAACTTTCTTTTAAGAGAAGCAAGAGCCTATCAGACAAATTACCTAAAAAGTTAATCAGGTTATTCCTGATTAACTGGTTTAAGCTTTCATTTCCAAAAAGCCAAAAGTGTAGGTCTAGGTTTGCTGATGTGGGGCTTAGCATAAGCGATACCATTTTGGACTTGTTTTCTTATTTTTAACCCTGTGAAGGGTAGTAGGCAAATGCATTGTAGTCTGCCTCTTGCTGTCGGCCAAGTTTGAGCATTAAATGTATCATGGGGTGAGTTTTTGAGCATGAGCTCTGTGAGCTCACACCTAACTTCCATCCACACTAACCCATGTAATTTGTCCAGGACCAGGGTGGTGAGAATAGAGGTGGGAATTCACCCACCCTGAATATAAAAGTCAAACCTAGTCAGAGAAAAGAGGTGGGCTTATCCTGAGAAACTAAACATGTACTCTATAAAGTACATGTAAAATGGTCCAAGAAATAAATGTAGAAGAGAAACACACTATCAAGAACTTAGACAAGTAATGACATTGTACTTCTTCCTTCCCAATGTGGAGGCCATTTATTTATTTTTTCTTTTGTGATTGCTATAAATGAACAAGCAAAATAGAAACAGATTCATAGACACAGAGAACAGACTATTTATTGGTTGCCAGGGGGAGGGGGACTTGGGGCCTGGGTGAAAAAGGTTAAGGGAGCCCTGGCCGGGTATATCAGTTGTTTAGAGCATCATCCTATACACCAAAAGGTTGTGGGTTCGAGTCCCTGTTGGTGCTCATACAGGAGGCAACCAATCAATGTGTCTCTCTCACATCAATGTTTCTCTCTCCCCCTGCTTCCTCTCTCTCTAAAATCAATAATAAAAATTTAAAAATCCTCAGGTGAGGGTTAATTTTCAAAAATTCTAAAAAAACTAAAAAATAAAAACATAAATAATAAATAAAACATATCTTCGGGTGAGGATTTTAAAAGAAGAAAAAAGTTAAGGGATTAAGAAGTACAAATGGATAATCACAAAATAGTCATGGGAATGTAAGCACAGTATAAGGAATATAGTCAATAATATTGTAATAAGTATGTGCAGTTCTAAGTGGGTACTTGAAATAGCAGGGGGATCACTTTGTAAAGTACATGATTCTTTAACCACTATGCTGTAAAACTGAGACTAATACAAAATAATATTGAATGTAAACTGCAATTGAAAAATAATTTTTAAAAATTAAATATGGAACTGCCTTTGACCCTGTGATGCCACTTCTAGGAATATATCTTAAGAAATCAGAAACACCAATCAGAAAGAATATATTTACCCCTATGTTTGTAGCAGCATAACTTACAATAGCTAAGATCTGGAAACAGCCCAAGTGCTCATCAGTAGATGAGTGGATAAAAAAGCTGTGGTACATTTACAGCATGGAATACTATGCAGCAGTAAAAAAGAAGGATCTCTTACCCTTTGAGACAGTATGGAGGGACCTGGAGAATATTAGGGTAAACGAAATAAGCCAGTCAGAGAAAGACAAATATCACATGATATCACTCATATGTGGATTCTAATGAACAAAATAAACTGATGAATAAAATAGATCCAGAGACATAGAAGCATGGAACAGACTGTTGAATCTCAGAGGAAGGTGGGGGTGGGTGCATAGTTGGGAAGAGATCAACCAAAGAACTTGTATGCATATTTACATAGTCCATGGACCCAGACAACAGTGTGGTGAAGGCCCGGGCAGGGGTGGGGTGGGCTAGAAATGATCAGTGGGGGGGGGGGGAGGGGGACATGTGTAATACTTTCAACAATAAAGATTAAAATAATAATAATTTTTTAAAATAGATTATGCAAATATTCACCTCCCCCAAAAGAAATTTCCTAGTGTACTGGATATAGCACTATTTCAAAGAATGTCATTTTCAAAGTCAGTACAACAGCTCTGAATTATAGTTAATTTTTCCTTTGCCTCCCAAGAAGCAACTTCATTAGCTGACAGCAAAAAATAGAGCATCTAAGGCATAACTGAATGTATATATCAAAGAAATGGTTACTGACTTCATGCAGTACAATGTTCCTTCCCCAGAAACGTGAGGCTACGTCAATCAGTCAGATTTCACAGATGAACTGTAAGTGATCCAATAATGGATATAATACTATAAGATAGGAATATTTACTATGATCTGACCTGCACAGAGAGTAATTATTATTATGATATAGTTTATCAAAATACTCTGAAGGGAGCAGAGTGAAAGACAATCCATCATGCTTAATTTATGCAAAACGTCATATCAAATGAGCCTAAATAACTGAGGTTACCTTTACAACTGCAAATTCTAAAAGAAGGGGACTAGGGGACTTTGAAGGGAAAAACATAAGCCTGGGTAAAAATGCTAGTAAGTTGAAGAGTTAATAACAGTTGACAGTTATTAAGTGCTTACCCTGTTTCAGGCACTTTTTGAAGCACTATATTTATAACTTCTTTTCATCTTATGTGGTTGATACTCTTGGCAGCTTTATTGTATAGATGGGAAAATTAAAGCACTGAGAGAGACTAAGTAACTTGTTCAAGGTCATACAGTAAGTGGCTAAGTCAAACACTGACAAACACTGACAGTCTGGCTTCAGAAGCCAAGTAGTTAACTGCTGAGCAGTAGTTGGAAACAAGAGAGCTTAGAAGAAAGGAGACCAGTTAGGAGACCTGAGTCATGGTGAAAGGAAATGAGATCTTGAAATGATGATAGATGTTGTAGAAATGGGAACGATTTATCGAAGATGTTGCAGAAAAATTATCAGTAGAATTTGAGACCTGGTTATATATGAAGGACGACAAAAAGTTGTGTAAGTTGATAGAGGGTGCAAATCTGAGTAATTTGGTAGTGATATGAACTAACTTAGTAAAAAAGGAACTGTGGCTGGTTTATGAGGAAAGATGAGTTCAGTTTTAGATGCATAAACTGGAATATCTTGAAGACATATTGTATCTAAATAAATGCCCAGAAGGCAAATAAAAAATAGGTCTAAATCTTTTTAAAAATGGCTATTGACACAGTTTTGAAAATATATTTTTTTAGAAAATTGATCTATGGACTGAATCTTTGAAAGGATCCTTAATCAGTAGATAGAAAAAGATGTCAGAAAAGGAAATTTTATTAGTGTGTATCAGAGTTGTAAGAGGAGAATCACAAAAGCTCAGTGTTCTAGAAACCAAAAAAAAAGAGAAAATTTTCCAACATAATAATATGTTCAAAAGTGTATAATGCTGCAAAAAATTGAGCAGAATGAGAATGGAGATGTCATTGTACTGTCATTATAGTTTGAAAAAGCAGTTTCATTAAAGTGGTCAGGATAGAAGATATCACAATTTAATTGAGAAAGAGAAATATTAGTGGAGATAAGAGATGATACACAACACTTTCAAGACATTGAATCAGAAAATAAATGTGAATGATAAAGCATAGTGTTAGGGGGGAAATGGAGTCAAATAAGGACTTCTTTAAACCACTGATCCTTTAAACACAAGTAGAGATAGAGAAAAAGAAACCAGTGAAGAGAGATACTCCAAATAATTAAAGATGGAAGAAGTGATTTATTTCCTCTCCTAAGAAGAGATGAGGGTAGGACTAAGATTGCAAGAATATAAAGACAGGAGATGATGACATCAAGACCAATGCTTTCCAAATGCCAGTTCACAAACTGATTTTACTTATTTGTTTTTATTTTTATAGATTTCAGAGAGGAAGGGAGAGGGCGAGAAAGATAGAAATATCAATGATGAGAGAAAATCATTGATCGGCTGCCTCCTGCAAGCCCCACACCGACTGTTGAGCCCGCAACCCGGGCATGTGCCCTTGACCATTCTCGAACCCAGGACCCTTCAGTCCACAGGCCGACACTCTATCCACTAAGCCAAACCAGCTAGGGCCATGAACTGATTTTAAAAAGACAGGTTCAGAATCATCCCAGGAGCATATTAAAAAGATTGATTCAGTCAGAAAAAGACAAATACCATCTGACTTGACTTATATGTGGAATAAAAAAAAACCCATGACAACACAAAATTTAAACAGACTCATACATACAGAGAACAGACTGATGTTTGCCAGAGGGGAGGTGGGTTGAGAGGTAGGGCAAAAAAGATAAAGGGATTAAGAAGTACAGATTGTTAGTTACAAAATAGTCATGGGGATGTAAAGTATAGGACAAGGAATAGAGTCAATAATATTGTAACAATTACGTATGGTGCCAGATGGGTACTGCAAATGGGGGCGGGGGGCACTTTGTGAAGTGTATGATTGTCTAACAATTATGATATACACCTAAAAGTAATACAAATAATACTAAATATAAACTGTAATAAAAAAAATTACTTCCTGGGCTTAGCCCTCACAGGTTCTAATTCAGTAGGCCTTAGTTATGGCCTAAAAACCTGTATACCTGTTACATAGTTATATTGCAGTGAACTTCACCTTTATCAGATGAATGCCTCCTTGTCTTAACATATATTTTGTAATGCCCTCTTTGTATAAACCATCAATACTATAACTGATCTACACACAAAATTTTAAAATATCATTGTAATGTCTTTGCTAAAACATAAAATAGGCCCTAGCCGGTTTTACTCAGTGGATAGAGCATTAGCCTGCTGACTGAAGGGCCCAGGTTTAATTCTGGTCAAGGGCATATGCCCCGGCTTGATCACCAGTAGGGGACATGCAGGAGGCAGCCAATCAATGATTCTCTCTCACCATTAATGTTTCAATCTCTCTTTCCCTCTCCTTTCCTCTCTAAAATCAATAAAAATATATTTAAAATATAAAAAATTAATGCGATGGAGTTATTCATTAAAAAAATAAAACATAAAAAATAAATAATCAGAAAAGAGCTTTATAATATGCTAATACATAAATGTAATATATCACATACTTCAATATATAAATGTTTGGGCATGAATACACTGAAAACATAATAAAAAAGTCATGTGCTTGTACCTATTTAAAATGAAGAAGCTTGAATATTTTCACTTCCTTTTGTTTATATTTGGCTATAGAAATATGTCCTTTGGGGACATAAAAAAGTAGGAACACTTTCCTTTTGTGACAGCATGGATGGACCTGGAGGTTATTATGCTAAGCGAAATAAGCTAGTAGGAGAAAGACAAATACCATATGATCTCACTTATATATGGAATCTAATGAAAAATAAACTGACAAAATAGAACCAGAGGCATGGATACAAAGAACAGACTTCTTTTTAAGTGCACATGTAACATTTTCTAGGGTAGATCATATGTTAGAGCACAAAACAAGTCTCAATAAATTTAAGAAGATTGAGCCTGGTTGGTGTGACACAGTAGTTAAGTGTCAACCTATGAACCAGGAGGTCACAGTTCAATTCCAGCCAGGGCACATGCCCGGTTGTGGGCTAGATCCCTCATGGGGAGTGTGTAGGAGGCAGCCAATCAATTATTCTCTCTCATCATTGATGTTTCTATCTCTCTCTGTCTCTGCCTCTGCCTCTTTCTTCCTCTCTGAAATCAATAAAAATATATTTTTAAGAAATTTAAGAAGACTGAAATAATATCAAGCATCTTTTCTGACCACAATGGTATGAAACTGTAAATCAATTACAAGAAAAAAACTACAAACACATACAGGCTAAATAGCATGTTACTAAACAATGAATAGGTTAATAAGGATATCAAGGAATAAATCAAAATATATCTTGAGATCAATAAAAATGAATACCAGCCGAAACTGGTTTGGCTCAGTGGATAGAGCGTCGGCCTGCGGACTGAAGGGTCCCGGGTTCGATTCCGGTCAAGGGCATGTGCCTGGGTTGCGGGCACATCCCCAGTGGGGGATGTGCAGGAGGCGGCTGGTCGATGTTTCTCTCTCACCGATGTTTCTAACTCTCTATCCCTCTACCTTCCTCTCTGTAAAAAATCAATAAAAAATATTTAAAAAAAATAAAAATAAAAATAAAAATGAATACCAACAACCCAAAACCTATGGGACACAATGAAATCAGTCCTAAGAGGGAAATTAATAGCATTACAGGCCTACCTCAAGAAACCAATTTTTAAAACCTCAAATAAACAATCTACTTTTACACCTAAAGGAACTATAAAAAGAATAACAAAGCCAAAAGTGAGTAGGAAAAAAAAAATCAGAGTGGAAATAAGTGAAATAGATTCTAAAAAAAAATACACAGGATCAATGAAACTAAGAGATGGTTCTTTGAAAAGACAAGCAAGATTGATAAAACTTTAACAAGGCTCATAAAGAAAAAAGAGAGAAGACTCAAATAAATAAAATCAGAAATAAAAGAGAAGTAATAACTGACAACACAGAAATACCAAAAATTATAGAAAATATTACGAACAACTATATGCCAATAATTTGGACAATGAGGAGGAAGTGGATAAATTATTAGAAACATACTGACTTCCAAAACTGAAACAAGAAATAAACATCTAAATAGACCAATTACAATTAATAAAATTGAAGCAGTTAAAACAAAACAAAACAAAACCCTCCCAACAAATGATTCCTGGACTGGATGGCTGCACAGGTGACTTTTATAAAAAATTCAAAGAAGAAATAACACCTATACTTCTCAGATACTCCAAAAAAAATCAATAGAAGGCAAGACTCCCAAGGTCTTTTTGTGCTAATTCCAAAACCAGATAAAACACTACAATAAAGAAAACAACATGAAAGATAAAAATCATATGATCATCTCAATAAATGCAGAAAAGCATTTGACAAAACCCAGCACCCAGTTTTGATTAAAAAACTCTCAGCAGAGTGAGAATAGAGGGAGCATATCTCAATAAAATAAGTGCCTTATATGACAAACACACAGCTAACATAATACTCAATAGGGGAAAAAACAAAATTGTTTCCTTAAGATCAGGAGCAAGACAGGGATGTCCACTTTCACCACTCTTATTCAACATAGTACTGGAAGTCCTAGACACAGTAATCAGACAAGAAGAAGAAATAAAAGTGATCCAAATTGGAAAGCAAGAACTAAAACTGTCATTTTTTGCATATGGCATGATACTGTATCTGGAAAACCCTAAAAATTTCACTAAAAAACTACTAGAACTGATAGTAAAGTGGCAGTATACAAAAATGAATATTCAGAAACCTGTTATACTTTTATACACTAATAATGAACAATTAGAAAAGAAAACTACAAAAAAAATCTCATTTATAATTATACTAGAGGCCCGGTGCACAAAAATTTGTGCACTCGGGGGGGAGAGGGGGTCCCTCAGCCCGGCCTGTGCCCTCTCGCAGTCTGGGACCCCTCGGGAGATAATGACCTGCTGGCTTAGGCCTGCTCCCGGGTGGCAGAGGGCAGGCCCAATCTCTAGGTCCAGCCCCTGGTCGGGCTCAGAGCAGGGCCAATTGGGGAGTTGGGGCACCGCCCTGTCATGCACAGAGCAGGGCAGATTGGGAGGTTGTGATGCCACCCTCAGTCATGCTCAGGGTAGGGCCAATTGGGGGGTTGGGGCACCACCCCCTGTCACACTCAAGGCAGGGTCGATGGGGAGGTTGCGGCGCCACCCCCTGTCACGCACAGGGCAGGGCCCATCAGGGGCATTGGGGAGCTGCCCCTGTCACACACAGAGCAGGGCCCATCAGGGGGTTGGGGCACCACCCTCTATCACCCACAGAGCAGGGCCGATCAGGGAGTTGGGGCGCCGCCACTCTCACACTCAAGACAGGGCTGATGGGGAGGTTATGGCTCTACCCCATCACACACAGAGCAGGACCCGTGGGGGGGGGGCGTTGGGGAGCTCCCCCCTATCAGGCACAGAGCAGGGCTGCTCAGGAGGTTGGGGCCCCGCCCTCGTCACACATAGAGCCGCAGGGCGATCAGGGGGTTTGGGCGCTGCCCTCTCTCACGCTGATCCCGGTGCTGGGAGGCATATTACCCTTTTACTATATAGGGTAGAGGCCTGGTGCATGGGTGGGGCCGGCTTGTTTACCCTGAAGGGTGTTCTGGATCAGGGTGGGGGTCCCCACTGGGGTGCCTGGCCAGCCTGGGTGAGGGGATGATGGCTGTTTGCAGCTGGTCACACACCCTTCAGGGTGGAGGTCCCCACTGAGGTGCCTGGCCAGTCTGGGTGAGGGGCTGAGGGCTGTTTTCAGGCTGGGAGTGACTGAAGTTCCCAACCGCTCCTTTTTTTCTTTCTTTTTTTTTTATTCTGGGCCAGCTTTACCTTGAGGCTTGGCTCCAGCTCTTAGGCCTCCGCAGCTGAAAGTAGGTTTCTGGCCTTTGCTTACAATGTTGTGAATCTGCTGGCTAAAGTCTGGCAGTATTTTTTACAATGTTTCTTAAACTGCCCGCTCAAAGGCCTGCAGCCACAGGCGGGGGAACGTTGGTTTCCTCTGTCACTGAGGCAACCAAGCCTCATGTTAATTTCAAGCTGCCTGGTTGCCGGCCGCCATCTTGGCTGACAGTTTGCATATCTCGCTGATTAGCCAATGAAAAGGGTAGCGGTCGAAGGCCAATTACCATGTTTCTCTTTTATTAGTGTAGATCAAACAATAAAATATCTAGTCCAGCTGGTGTGGCTCAGTAGTTGAACATCGATCGAACCATGAACCAGGAAGTCACGGTATCATTCCCTGTCAGGGCATATACCTGTGTTGCTGGCTGAATCCTCAGTAGTAGGCATGTAGGAGGCAGCTGATCAAAGATTCCCTCTCATCATTGCTGTTTCTATCTCTCTCCCCTTCTCCCTTCCTTTCTGAAATCAACAAAAACATATTTAAAAAGAAAATAAAACATCTAGGAATACATTCAACCAAGTATGTAAAAGACCTGTATTCAGAAAGATATAAGACACTGAAGACAGAAATTGAAGAAGATATAAATAAATGAAAGCATATACTGTGCTCATAAATAGACCAAGAATTAACATTATTATAATGTCCATACTACTCAAAGCAATCTATAGATTCAATTAAATTCCCATAAAAATACCAAAGGTGTATTTCACTGAACTAGGACAAATAATCCAAAAATTTTTATGAAACCACAAAAGACCCCGAATAGCCAAAGCAATCTTGAGAAAGAAGAACAAAGTTGGAGGAATCGCACTCCCTGTTATCAAACTATACTACAAGGCTATAGTAATCAAAAGAGTATGGTACTAGCATAAAAACAGATACATAGATCAATGGAATAGAATTCAGAGCCCAGAAATAAACTCACACCTATGTGGTCAATAAAAATTTGACATAGGTAGAAAGAAGATACAATCGGGTAAAGACAGTTTATTTAATAGATGGTGCTGGGGAAATTGGACAGATACATGCCAAAAAAATGAAATTAGAGCAAATTAGACCACCATCTTACTATATATATATATATATATATATATATATATATATATATATATATAATGTAAAAGCCAAGTTATCGGAACTAGGGAATGAATGGAATGACCAGAATGACCAGTTGCTATGACACTCACTGCTGTGGCCAACTGGCTTGATCGGAGCCCCAATCGGCTCCCCAACCTCCTGTGGCCCCTCCCCCTGGCTGGCCCCACCCTTGATTAGCCCCCATCAGGGCGGGCCAGCCAGACCCCACCCGTGCATGAATTCATGCACCAGGCCTCTAGTATAAGAATAAACTCAAAATGGATTAAAGATTTAAATGTCAGAATCAAAGCTATAAAATTCCTAGAAGAAAACACATGCAGTAAAATTACAGACATCTCCCTCAGCAATAGTTTTCTAATATATGTCCTTGAGCAAGGGAAACAAAAGAAAAAATTAAAAAATGGGACTACATTAAACTAAATAGTTTTTGAACAGCAAAGGAAATAGTCAACAAAAGACAACCCACTGAGTAGGAGAACATTTTTTTTTACCAATAATATATCTGATAAGAGAATAATATCCAAAATTTATAAAGAACTCATGCATATCAATACTAATAACACAAAAATCTAATTTAAAAATGGGCAGAGGACCTGAATAGACACTGCTATAAAGAGAACATACAGATGGCCAATGCACATATGAAAAGATGCTTAATGTCACTAATCATCAGAGAAATTCAAATTAAAACCACAATATGATATCACCTCACACTTGTCTGATGGCTATCATTAATAAATCCTCAAACAGCAAGTGTTGGCAAAGATATAGAGAAAAGGGAACCCTTGTGCACTATTGGGGGGAATGCAAATTAGTACAGCAACTATGGAAAACAGTATGGAGTGTCCTCAAAAAATTAAAAATGGAACTGCCTTATGACCCAACTATTCCACTTCTGGGTATTTATCCAAAGAAACCCAAAATACTAATTCGAATATATGCACCCCTATGTTCATTACAGCATTATTTACAATAGCCCATATACGGAAGCAAGCCAAGTGCCTATCAATAGTGTATAAAATTGATTTTACACATAAGAATGGAATATTATTAATCCATAAAGAAGAATGAAATCTTACCATTTGTGTCAGCATGGTTGGACCTAGAGGGTATTATGTTTAGTGAAATAAGTCAGTCAGGAAAAGACAAATACCATATGATTTCACTTATATGTACAATCTAAAGAACAATATAAACAAACACATAAAACAGAAATAGATTCATAGGCACAGAGATTGGGCTGGTGATTTCCAGATGGAGGAGGGTTGGAAGCCTGGGTGAAAGAGGTGAAGGAATTAAGAAGTATAAATTGGTAGTTACAGAATATTCATGGGGGTGTAAAGTTCAACCAGGAGACCGGGAGTTCTATTGCTTGCTATGACATGGGCTGACCACCAGAGAGCAGCATGGAATGAAAAAAGACCCTGGCCGGCAGCTGGCAGCCAGGGAAGGGAGGACCTGGCCAGCAGCCAGAAATCCCCAATTGGCCCTGATTGCTGACCAGGCCTAGGGATCCTACCCAGGCATGAATTTCATGCACTGGGCCTCTAGAACAGTCAATAATATTGCAATAACTATGTATGGTGCCAGGTGGGTACTGGAAATATCATGGGGAACACTTTGTAAAATATGATTGTCTAATCATTATGCTGTAAACATCTGAAACCAATACAATATAATACTAAAAGTAAACTGTAATTATAAAATTGAAAAATAAATTAATTTTAAAATATTTTTAAAAACCTATAACTTCCTTATGAAGCTTACATGGAACAGAAGGTTAACTATTTAGCATTAGCAAATAAAATTTGGCCATTCAAAAGAAAAAACTGTACATTGTCGATTTCTCTCATATAATTAGAACTTAACATCAACATAACTCTGGTATCCTAACATGTAAAAGCCCAGGGTTGTAATGACAATCACCACCAAAGGCTGACCAACCCAGAAGTCCTTCAGTCAGCACTGGGTTGCTGTGGCGACTCAGCACTGACTGCCCCACTGCAGCCTGGCGACCCAGCACTGACTGCCCAGGGGGCTGAGACCCAGAGAGAGAGGCAGGGTCTGATCTGCAGCTTCAGTGGCAGCTGCTGATCAGTACTTGCCTCTCTCTTTCACTCCCTCTTTCTTTCCAGGCTACACTAGCAGCCGGGCCTTTCTTTCTCTCCCAGCCTCGGTGGGGGCAGCTATTCAGCCCCACCTCTCTGATCAACCCTGGATATAGGCCTGGAGATGCTGGCTGGCATAGGAACTGAACAATCAGACCCAAATGTGGGTGCTGTGAAGAACCAATGGCTGTCTAGAACGGTGATGGCGAACCTTTTGAGCTTGGCGTGTCAGCATTTTGAAAAACCCTAACAACTCTAGTGCCATGTCACATATAGAAATTTTTTGATATTTGCAACCATAGTAAAACAAAGATTTATATTTTTTATATTTATTTTATATATTTAAATGCCATTTAACAAAGAAAAATCAACCAAAAAAATGAGTTCACGTGTCACCTCTGATACCTGTGTCATAGGTTCGCCATCACTGGTCTAGGAGGTGGAGTTTTTTGTTCATTTATTTTAATAGGAGGTGGAGCTTTTGACGCTCACTGACATAGGAATTGACCAATCAGAAGCAAATGTGTGTGCTATGAAGAACAAATGGCTGCCTAGGAGGAAGAACTTTATGATGTTGATTGGCATAGGCACCAACCAATCAGAACCAAATGTGGGTGTTGTGAAGAACCAATGGCCCCCTAGGAGGCAAAGCTTCTGACACTGACTGGCATAGACACCAACCAATCAGAACCAAATGTGGGTGCTGCGAAGAACCTATGGCTGTATAGGAGGCAAAGCTTATGACACTGACTGGCATAGGCACTGACCAACCAGAACCAAATGTGGGTGCTGTGAGGAACCAATGGCTGTCTAGGAGGTAGAGCTTTTGATGCTGACAGGCATAGAAACCAACCAATCAGAAGCAGAATTTGGATGCTGTGGGGAGCCAATGGAAGCCTAGGAGGTGGAGCTTTTGACATTGATTGGCATAGGAACCGACCAATCAGAAGAAAATCTGGATGCTGTGGGGAACCAATGGCTGCCTAGGAGGCAGAGCTTCTGATGCTGACTGGCATTGAAACCGACCAATTAGAACCAAATATAGGTGCTATGGGGAGCCAATGACTGCCTAGGAGGTGGAGCTTTATGACATTGATTAGCATAGGAACCAACCAATCAGAACCAAATGTGGGTTCTGTGAAGAACCAATGGATGCCTAGGAGGCAGAGCTTCTGATGCAGACTGGCATAGACACCAACCAATGAGAACCAAATCTGGGAGCTGTGGGGATCTAATGGCTGCCTAGGAGGTGGAGCTTTTGACATTGATTGGCATAGAAACCGAACAATCAGAACCAAATATGGGTGCTGTGAAGAACCAATTGCTGCCTAGGAGGCGGAGCTTTTGATGGTGACTGTCATAGACACTGACCAATCAGAAGCAAATCTGGGTTCTGTGGGGAGCCAATGGCTGCCTAGGACAGTGGTCAGCAAACTGCAGCTCATGAGTCACATGCGGCTCTTTGGGCCCTTGATTGTGGCTCTTCCACAAAATACCAACTTCTGTGCATGGGCCACGAAGTTTCAATTGCACTGTACGTGCGTGCACACACGTGGTATTTTGTGGAAGAGCCATGCTCAAGGGGCCAAAGAGCCGCATGTGGCTCATGAGCCACAGTTTGCCGACCACTGGCGCTTTTGACACTGACTGGCATTGAAACTGACCAATCAGAACCTAATCTGGATGCTGTGGGAAGCCAATGTCTATGTAGGAGGCAGAGCTTTTGATGTTGATTGGCATAGAAACCAACCAAACAGAACCAAATGTGGGTGCTGTGAAGAACCAATGGCTGCCTAGGAGGCGGAGCTTTTGACACTGACTGGCACAGGTAGCAACCAATCAGAACCAAATGTGGGTGCTATAAAGAGCCTGTGGCTGCCTAGGAGGTGGAACTTTATGACGTTGATTGGCATAGACACCAACCAATCTGAACCAAGTGTGGGTGCTGTGGGGAGCCAATGGCTGCCTAGGAGGCAGAGCTTTTGATGTTGATTGTCATAGAAACTGACCAATCAGAACCAAATCTAAATGCTGTGGAAAGCCAGTGGCTGCCTAGGAGGTGGAGCTTTTGAGGCTGACTGGCATAGAAACTGACCAATCAAAACTAAATCTGGGTGCTGCAGGGAGCCAATGGTTGCCTAGGAGTCGGAGATTTTGACACTGACTGACATAGAAACCAACCAATCATAACTAAATTGGCCAGCAGAGGGGGGCCATAGGGGGAGAGATCAGGCCAGCAGGGGAGGGCAGTTGGAGACAACCAGGCCAGCAGGGAGGGCAGTTAATGGCGTTCAGGCAGGCAGGCAGAGGCAGTTAGGGTCAACCAGGCCAGCAGGGGAGGGCAGTTTGGGGTGATCAGGCCAGCAGGCAGAGGGTGTTAGGGGCAATCAGGCAGGCAGGTGAGCACTTAGGATCCTGCAGTCTCAGATGGCAAGAGGGATGTCTGACTGCCAGTTTAGGCCTGATTTCTGTGGGTCTCTGATTGTAGAGGGTGCAGGCTGGTCTGAGGGAAGCCCCCCCTCCTCGACCCATGCATGAAATTCGTGTACCGGGCCTCTAGTTGTAAATTATATGCAGCATAGTGATTGGAATATAGAAATTTACTATGCATTCACAATGTTAATGCATTAAAGCATACATTTTTAGACCCTTTTCTTTTACCTAACCCTTTTCATATCCAAGTTCAGTGTCTTACAACAAGAATTAGCATCTCACAAAATGCACACAAAAAAATAAGTTTGGCTATTTCCTGTCCAATCCTGGGCCCATGAAGGATTCTGGTCCATAATGGTTAATTATCTAGAGAAAGACTTTCAGAAATTTTCTTAAAATGTGAATGAAATCAAACCTGGTCAAAAGTTGCTCTTATTTCCCCATTTCCAATGAGTCTACCTGTTCCCTTCAAGGACATCACTCAAAAGCCCCATTGATCATTTGGAATACCTCCAGTTTTAGATCAAGAAGACCCCTTTCCTCAACTCAGACACGTGGGATATCAAAGTGCATACTCTGATCCTACAGGTCATATTCAAGAGATTCCAGCAAGTGTTGCTCAATAGATAGAGTGTCAGCCTGCGGACTAAAGGGTCCTGTGTTAGATTTCCATCAAGAGCACATGCCCCGGTTGTGGGCTCGATCCCTAGTAGAAAGTTTGCAGGAGGCAGCCAATCAATGATTCTCATCATTGATGTTACTATCCCTCCCTCTCCCTTCCTCTCTGATAACAATAAAAATATATTTTTTAAAAAAGAGGTTCCAAACCAGTCAGGCCTGTTCAAACTTTAGAGACCTTGTTTGAGAATAGAAACAAACCAACAAGCAAACAAATCTTACAAAGCAAATAGAAATATTTTGAAATTGCTGCTTCTAGTAGCTACTATGGCTCCATAGAATAAAATGGTCTTAAGAATTAAACAAATAAAACAGAAAATAACAAAAGAACAAACACAAACTCATAGACACAGACAGCAGTATGGTGGTTACCAGAGGGGAATGGGGGTCAGGGCAGGATAAAAAGGGTCAAGGGGGTAAAATATATGTTGACAGGAGACTAGACCATTGGGTGGTGAGCACACAAAGCAATATACAGATGATGTGTTATAGAATTGTACATCTGAAACATATAATGTTATTAACAGTGTCACCCAAATAAATTTAATTTTAAAAATGTTTTAACATTGTACCAGCAAATGTACTTCCTTTTCAAATTCATGAATTTAACTTGCAACACAAGGCTAGCCTTTATGTGGCCTTGTGCTGCATTTGTACTTTAACAAAAAGCAATCTTTAAGAAAAGTTTCCAGAAATGAGCATCACCAGTAATGAGATTTTCCAAATGAGGGTTCTATATTTAAGAAACTGTGATTGGCAATGTTGCAAGCAAGCAGATTAAAAGACAATTATAGCCCTGGCCGAGGGACTCAGTTGGTTGGCGCATCATCCCATATAACAAACGGTTGTGGGTTTGATTCCAAGTCAGGGCACATACCTAGGTGGTGGATTCAATTCCTGGTTGGGGTGCATACTGGAGGCAACTGATCAATATTTCTCTCTCACAACTCTCTCTCTCTCTCCCCCCCCTCCTCTCTGTAAACATATCCTCAGATGAGGATTTAAATAAAAGATTATTATAGAACATGGCAAAGTAAAATAAAGGTAAGTATTATTGTTTCAAGTGTTTCAGAAGTGTGTGTGTATGTGTGGGTGTACAAGCATGTATATTTGACAGGATGAAAACTGTAATATATTGGCATTCTTAGTAAAATCAAGTTTGGAAAACACTGGGGTAGATGGTTAGGTGAGGATCTGGTATACAAGATGATCTTTCCCAACAGCACTGTAGTCACCAAACATACTGGTCTTTTTTGGCATATTTATTAGGAACAGACTGGAGTCAAAGAGAACATGGCTTGAGTTCCAACTGTACAATTCAGATATCTATATATATAAAAGCCTAAGTGAACATTATGGCCGAAGGACTGGAACGACTGTTCGACCAGTCGCTATGACACACACTGACCACCATGAGGCAAATGCTAAACGCAGGAGCTGCCCCCTGGTGGTCAGTGCACTCCCACAGTGGGAGTGCTGCTCATCCAGAAGCTGGGCTCACGGCTGGCGAGTGCAGCTGCTGCAGCGCTCCTCTCCTGCCTCCAGCAGCACTACCAAGCGGTGGCGGCGGCAGTGGCAAGTGTAGCTAGCCAGGATAAGTGGCAGCGGAGCTGTGCCCAGCCCCGGCTGGGGATCCTCCCTGACTGCCTGCCACTTTGGCACTGCTACATCCCTCAGGGGGATGTCGGACTGCTGGGTTTCGGCCCTTGAGGGGTCCTGGATTGCAGGAGGGTACAGGCCAGGCTGAGGGACCCCCCCACCTGTGCATGAATCTGTGCACCGGGCCTCTAGTGTAACTATAAGCAAGTTGCTTAAACTCTCTTAGCCTCTGCTTCCTTATCTAGAAATTAAAGATTTTTTTTAATTAAACGAGATGCAAGTAAAATGCTTAGCATAAAAGATTTATCCATAAATTAAAAATATAATATATTTTTATAATTAAATGAGATGCATGTAAAATGCTTAGCATACTCTTTGGCACATAGTAAGTAATAAACAGCAGCTGCTATTATTAATTTGATCATCACTAACATATATAAGGTTTGCCTGGTAGACCAGTAAAATCTGAGACATAAATGTCATGTGTTTAAATATGCATCAAATGTCTTCTTTCTTTTCTAAAAAAAATTATTTGAAATGTCCAAAGCCATCATATTTGTATTCTAAATTTAACAAATTATTCTAAATGTTAGCACTTTAAAACAACAAACATTTATCATCACATGCAGTTCCTGACAATCAGGCATTTGGGATTAGTTTAGCTTGGTGGTTCTGACTCAGGATCTCCCATAAGATGGCACTCAAGCTATGACCACAGATACACTCTCTAAAGTGGCTGAAATATCCACCAATTATACACTTACTAGAGGCCCGGTGCACGAAATTTGTGAACGGAAGGGGGGGAGTCCCCTCAGCCCAGCCTGCACTCTCTCCAATCTGGGACTCTTCAGGGGATGTCCGATTGCTGGTTTAGGCCCGGTCCCAGTCGGACATCCCTCTTACAATCCTGGATCACTGGCTCCTAATCACTCACCTGCCTGCTTGCCTGGTTGCCCCTAACTGCCCCCCCCCCCCCGCTGGCCTGATTGCCCCTCACTGCCTCTGCATGCCGGCCTGATTAGTTCACCCCTTACTGTCCCCCCTGCTGGCCTGGTCATTTCCAACTGCCACCCTGGTCACCCCCAACTGCCCCCTTGCCAGCCTAGTTTCTATTCACTTCCCCCCTTCCAGCCAAATCACCCCAAACTGAACCCCCCACCTGGTTGCTTCATACTGACACCCCTGCTGGCCTGGTCACCCCCAACTGCCCCCCTCTGCCGGCCTGGTTGCCCTCAACTGCCCCCCTGCCAGCCTCATTGCCCTTCACAGCCCCCTGCCAGCCTGGTCGCCCCATGCAGCCTGCTATTCAGTCATTTGTTCATCCCTCACTAACCCCTCTGCCGGCCTGGTCATAGGCAGCCATCTTGTGAGGGTGTGAGGGTTAATTTGCACATTACCTCTTTATTATATAGAACTAGAGGCCCGTTGCAGAAGGATTCCTGCAAGAATAGGGCTTCACTCCCATCTCTGCTGCTCCTACTCTGCCCGTCTCTGTGGCTCCTACCCCACCCTTCTCTGCCACTCCTACCCCGCCCATCTCTGCCGTTCCTTTCCCGCCCGTCTCCGCTATCTCGGCTCCTTTGCTTGGCTTCCTTCTATGGTGTCTTCAGTCTTCCCTCCCAGCCAGTATATGCAAATTAGCCACCATCTTTCTTGGCGGTTAATTTGCATAGCACGCTGATTAGCCAATGGGGGGCGTAGTGAAGGTATGGTCAATTACCATGTTTGTCTATTATTAGATAGGATGTTACTCTAGTCAGGAGGCTTCAGTTTCTCACTTTGTTGGATTACTTCATAGGCCTGCTCATGACAAGGCTTTCCCAAGAGTATGTGATCTGAGATAGAGACAGACAGACAGCATGCCAAAAATGGAAGCCATAGCCTTGTATAAGTTAATATTTGAAGTCACATGACATCACCTCTACCATATGCTATTGGTCACAAAGTCTAACCCTGGTACAATATGAGAGGACATTATAAAAGTGTGTAAATAGCCTTGGCCAGTTTGGCTAAGTGGATGGAGCGTTGGCCTGTGGACTGGGGGCTCCTGCGTTTAATTACTGTCAAGGGTAAATTTTTAAAATACCCAGGTTGTAGGCTTGATACCCAGTGGGGGGCACGCAGGAGGCAGCTAATCAATGATTCTCACCATTGAAGTTTCTCTCCCTTTCTCTCTGAAATAAATAAAATATATTAAAATAAAAAATAAAATAAAACTGTTTATATACCTAGAAGCAGGGCTCATCACTAGAAGCCATTTTTGAGGCAGGCTATCACAATATGTATTGAATATTTGTCCTCTTCAGATAAATTTTTTTCTAATAAGCCTTCCTTTTATTCTTTTTTAAATATAACTTGATTGTTGAAAGTATTATAGATCTCCCCTTTTTTCCTTCATTGACCTTCTTTACCCCATTCCCATCCCCTCACACCTTCAACGCACTATTGTCTGTGTCCATGGGTTAAGAATATATGCATATAAGTTCTTCGGTTAATCTCTTCCCCCACCCACTTCCTTCTGAGATTCCTCAGTCTCTTCAGATAAAATTTTAATGCAAACATGATGTTTCCAAGCATAAGTAATTATTGCTCACCACCTGAGTTAGGATTAAAAGAATTTGAGGAGTCATCGATTTTGTTAATGATGCATGACACCAGCTTACTTAAGATATATTTAATTATTAGGAAAGTTTTGCATAATCTTTGAGTGTTATCTTTAAAAAATCAAATTTCAGTAAAGGAATTTTTAAAATACCTCTATGTTCCCACTACAATATTTTACTCTTTTTATATAAAAAATATTTCCTCTAGCTATTCCATTCTAAAAATAAATGTTTAAATGCAGGATTTCTTTTCTTGATATGCAACCAGATAGTAATATAGGCTGAAGACTTCAAAAGTAAAAATCAATGAGGACTTTCTTATTAGCATGAACATTTCAAATATGATGAAAGTAGAATGTGAAGTGTCAATATTCTTAATGAAACATATTTGATGAAATACAATATATTAAAATAATTGCAAAAGACTTTTAATCATAATATAAAAATGAAGTTTCTTATTTAGATGTTAATGAGAATAAATAATCAAAACCAAGCTAGATCAATACTCCTTCCTTATAAGACAAACCAAAAAAACCACACCTATTTCCAAGGTGTCTTCCAATTTGAGCAAATGCTTGTACTTATTTTTTTATTTGACTTTTATTTGTATGTAAAGTTTATTTTGTGATATAAAAATATAAAATATAAAGTATAAAAATGAGTAATATATATGTATATTACTCACCCGAGGATATGTTTTTGTTGATTTTTACAGAGAGAGGAAGGGAGGGAGAGAGAGATTAGTTGCCTCCCATTCAGAACCCCAACCGGGGACCAAACCTGCAACCTAGGTGTGTACCCTGACCAGGAATTGAACCCGCAACATTTTGGTGTATGGAATGATGTTCCAACCAACTGAGTCACTCATCCAGAGCCCAGTGTATATAACAAATTTGCTCCTGAGTTCACCCATATATATTTTTATTTGCAATGCTCTTTTTATTTAAACATTTCACTTTTATATTACAATATTCTTTAATTGTTTTAAATTTTTTTATATATATTTTTTCATTTATTTGTGGAATCTAAAGAATAAAATAAATGAACAAAGGAGAAAGATTCATAGATACAGTGAAAAAAGTGAGGGTTGCCGTATGGGAGGGGGTAGGGAGGATGGTAAAAAATGTGAAGGGAGTAAGAGTTTCACTCATACTTTTAAAGTCATAGATCAGTTTTGGCTTTTGACAAAATCATGTAATTGACTTTTCCCAACTGATCCATTGTCCATCCCTTCCCCCATGCTTACACTCATAGTCTGTGATCTCTAGTTTCCATACTCATTCCATTAAAATATTTTCTCTTCAGGCCAGTGAGGTTCAGTGGTTGGGCATCAATCTATGAACCAGAAGGTCATGGTTTGATTCTCAGTTAGGGCACATGCCTGGGTTGTGGGCTCGATCTCTAGTTTGGGTGTGTAGGAGGCAGCTGATCAAAGATTCTCTCTCATCATGGATGTTTTTCTCTCTCCCTCTCCCTTCTTTTCTGAAATCAAGAAAATATATTAAAAATATTTTCTCACACTGAAGCATAAATGACTGAAAAGAATTTAAAAGTGCTATATACATATATACCCCAAGAGATAGAGTATTCATTAAGATAACACATGTAGACTACCTATTATAATTCCTGACACAAAGTAGGTAATTAATTATCAGTTTCCCTTTTTTGCAGCTTTGTCTTTCACTACATGTATAAGTCAAAGCTGCCTAAAATTAACTCACACTTTTAAAGAATGCTAACTTCTTTCCAGCCAACCTGCTTAAGCATATTATATATGCATTAACAAATGTAACCATTATAACAACCATACAAACTAAGTCTTATTATTATCCTAACTTTACAGATAAGGAATCTGAAACTCAGAGCTTGTCACAGCCAATAACTTCTGAAGCCAGAACCAAGATGAAGGCTTTTTGATTCCTGGATCCATTTTCTACTTCTCTATCCTTTATCCTACTAGTCACAGTAAACTTGCCCTGCACCTCTTAAGAGCTTTGCTTATTCTTTGGCTTCTATCCCCTCCCCGTCCACTCAGGTGTACAAATTCAACACACCACCCAACAGGCAGTATAACTGAAAATATACATAACAAAGAGTGAATATTGTACAAGTATGACAAAGTCCGCTAGTTGTACAACAAAATCAGTTATCCTATTTTCCAGAGGAATAGAAACAAAAATAGGTAGACATTACATTTCCAAACTTTCGTAGCAGTTAGCTGGGGCCATATGGCTAATTTTGATCAATAAGATGTAAAGTAATGTGATATGTGTAACTTCTGTGTGATTTCAACAGCAACAACAATCTTACACCTTCATTTTCCATTTTTCTGTAAAGGGCCAAACAGTAACTATTTTAGGTTTTGTGGGCCACATAGGGTATTGCAACTACTCAACTCTGCCATTGTAGCACTAAAGCAGTAATAAACAACACATAGACAATGAGCATGGCTGTATTCCAATAAAAATGTATTTATCAAAAACAGATGATAGGCCGGCCAGATTTGACCTACTGGCTCTGATTGGGAATCCTTGCTCTAAAGAATGATAGAGCAATAAAATGAAAGAAATCTCACAGTCGTTGAATGTTCACCAAGCAGTCTAGACCACTAGCATTTGGGGGAGTCCCTTTGTTATACCAGCTTTAACTTTATCCTAACAAATATCATGAATGATAGGGGTTGATAACATAGAACTCGAATCTGCAATGAAAACATTTAAGTAAAATTATCCAACATGTCAATATCTTATTAATAGTTAAATAAATACACAAACAAAAATAAATAAATAATTGGCACTCACTTTCCAAACCAGCTACCACAAATTGGGGAATCCAAAATGGTAAACATTTGGAAAGCAGCTGCTGGATGTGATCAGCTTCACCATCGTTTCTGGAAACCGAAATTATCAGAAAATTGGGGATTATCTTTATTTATACATTTAAGAGAAAACCAAGCCTTTGGTTCCACAGTTGAATTTCAGTTATCAAGCAGTGAGGGAGTTGAAGAGTATTTAGGGGAGACAACAGGGCTCTCCACCCTCAACACCTAAGTCATATGACAAACACTATGGCCTATTTTGCCTGCATGTGTGGCTGTTCCTGTTAATGAAAGCGTGCTAAAAGACCACATCAACCAATTATACATATTATGAGCATCAAGTACACATGGGAGGGACACTTGATTTTATCAAAATTGTAAATCTTAAATTTTTCCCTCACCCTATATTTGTAATTCACTCAACCAGTGAATTGACAGATTCCCATGTAACCTCTGATTTCCTTATCAGAACTGATAAATGTTAGGGTTTTGTCCAGTGATGCAGGCTGTGAAAGAATTCACAACTAAAAGAAGAGACAGATGTAGAGCAAAAGTTCATTTTTACTTTCCCCTAAGGGAAAGGGCCATTGTATTGCTAATCAATATAAGGGCAAGAAATAAACAGAGGTCTGCTCTTTTAAAGCCTTGCCTGTTGTTGCTAGGTGACAGGGAAGGGAGGAGGATTTGGGAGCTAAATTGAACAGACATCAGGGGGGTTGTCTTTGCCAGTTTTCCAGGAAACAATCTGGGCAGGGGCAGATGTCCTAGGGAGGTGTCTTATTAGTATTTTTCTAAAGCCTATAAAACATTCTTAGAGTAAAAGTTATGAAGAGTTAAAAAAATGCTTGCTTGCTTGTTTAAAGGGGAGGGGAGAAGGGAACTTTCTACTAATAATCCCTGAGTTGTAAAAACAGCAGGGAGGAGGGGTATGTATGCAAGAATGTAGTCTTGAAAGTAGCTTGTCTTATCTTGCAGTTTGAACAGAGGGGATGTTTGGATTAGAGTTGCTAATAATCTTGGGGTTTAATTACCAGGTGCTTCTCATAAACTGTGGAAGGCTACAGCAAAGAAAAAGGAAGGCCTTTTTCCCATCCCAACAATAAATATGTGCATGAAACAGCCTTCCCCTCATCACTGGGGAGACAACTTTGCAGAACTAATGTCTACATAGTGTCAGCTATACCTTCCACCTTGATAGCATCCAGTTCATCATGTACAGTCATTGTTAAATCTAATCATGGATCCAAATCACTGAGGGAGCCTATTTAAAATGCCTATTTTCAGGTATTGCTTTCAAAGTTTCTATAATAATAAATCTAGTATGGAGCCTGGAGAGTATATTTTTAAGAACCAGATGATTATAATGTCTCTAATGAGACAGTTATCCCCATATTTAATTTGTGAAGCACTGATCTAAAAAATTGCAATAAATATTCAGTGTGACACAGTCTGATACTTGCACAGGATATTGGTCACAACTTTCCAAACAGATATTAATCCATTCATAAATGGCCTTGGGAGACAATTATTAAATCAAAAAAAAGTGGGAAAATGTTTGAAACTTTTCTTACCAAAGCTTTTTATTCCTATTTACCCATCACTGTTAGATGGACAATTAGCTTCCCATTTACTCAAGCTTATATGTGTTGCCTGCTTTCTCCCCTGACCTATCCATAGAAAAGATGTCCTCAAGTTTTACTGCTCTGGTACTTTCAGCTCCTAGAAAGAAGGAACCATGTTTCTTTTATTCCTTTATTCTCAATGGCAAATACAATGTTTATACTCTCAGACAATAGGAATAATTATGATATTTGCAAATTACATATCTGATAAGGGTTAGTAGCTAGAATACATAAACTAGTATAACGCAATAATAAAATAATACATAAAACAAATTAAAAATGGACAAAGGGATTAATAGACATTTCTCCAAAGAAGATATACAAATGGGCAATAAGCAAACGGAAGGATACAATCATTAGTCACTAGGAAAATGCAAATCAGGACCATAATGACATACTACTTCAAACCCAAGAGGAAGGCTGTAATAAAAAAGATAGACAATAATACTGGTAAATGTTGACAAGGATGTAGAGAAATTTGAACCCTTACATACACTACTGATGGGAAGATAAAATACTAGTAAACCTACTGCTTTAAAAACTGCCTGACAGTTCCTCAAAAGGTAAACATAACTACCATATGAACCAGCAGATCCACTACTAAGTAGATACCCAACAGAAATAAAAACGTATGTCCACAGAAACACTTGTACATGAATGCCCAGAACAGTATTATTCATAGCAGCCCCAATCTGGAAACAGCCTAGATGTATTTCAATGGGTGAATGCTTAACCAAACTGTGGTACATTCATACCATGGAATACTACTCAGCAGCTAAAAAAAAAAAAAAAAAAAAAAAAAAAACAAACAAAAAAAACAAACCCATATACACAACAACTTGGATAAATAGCTGTGAGTGAGAGAAGACGTAGCCAAAGATTATATACTGTATGATTCCATATATTTGACATTCTTGAAGAGGCAAAAAATTATAGTGATGGGAAACAGATCAGTGTTTGCCATAGGGTATAAATCGGGTGAGAATATAGCTCTAGAGAGAGAGTATAGGGGATTTTGAGAGGATGGAACAATTCTGTATCCTGATTGTAGTGGTGGTTGCACAAATCTATGTATCTCTTAAAATTCATGACTGTATATCAAAAGGAAAAAAATCAACATCACTTCATGATAATTTTGAACTAAGAAACAAAAAACAGCCCAGCCAACTTTGTCTCAGCTTGACCTACAAACCTGGAGGTCACAGTTCAATTTCAGTTAGGGCACATGCCCAGGTTGGGGGCTGGATCCGCAGTAAGGGGGAGTGCAGAAGGCAGCTAATAAATGATTCTCTCTCATCATTGATGTTCCTATTTCTCTCTCTCCCTTCCTCTCTGAAATCAATTTAAAAATATATTAAATAAATAAATACAAATAAAATCTACTAAATTTTAAAATAATATTTACCAGCTATGAAAAATTTAAAATTTTAAACCAATTATCCAATAGCATTTTTAATGTTATTCCATTTTTGTGAAAAAATGAGGTTAATGTATGATATATAAACAAAAAGACTGAGCCCTAGCCGGTTTGGCTCAGTGGAAAGAGCATCAGTCTACAGACTGAAGGGTCAAAGGTTCCATTCTGGTCAAGGACATAAGCCTGGCTTGTGGGCTCAATCCCCAGTGGGGGGCTTGCAGGGGACAGCTGATCAATAAAAATATATTTTTGCCCTAACCGGTTTGGCTCAGTGGATAGAGCGTTAGCCTGCGGACTGAAGGGTCCCGGGTTCTGCCGGGAGCCGGTCCATGCTTGCTGTTTCAAGGGACCTGGCATATATGGCATACTGTTCTTAATATGTTTGCTCACCTTCTTGGCACTATGTGTTTTAACCAAGGTCTCTGAGAAAGGTTGTTTCCCCAGGTAGGGATTTTCCCCTGAAGTTAGGGAGGGAATAAAACCTCTTAACTAAGTGCCAGGCGGGTAATTAATCACTTTAACTACGAACAATCATGCTTAAGCTACATAATCTTTACTCCCTGGAATGGAGATAAGAAACGCCCTAACCTTTGTAATAGAGATTGATAGGATTGAATCAACTGATATAAATACAGTTGTAACAAGACAACAAGACACAGAACTTAGGAGACAGAAAGAAGACAGAACCTACACGGAATCTAGAGACAGAAGAACTTCGCTGGAGAGAACATGGCAAAAGATCCTGGACTGAACCTGACTACAGAAATTAGCAAGAGAACCTGACTAGAACCTGGTGACTGAACCTGGCTGGAGAACCTGGACCGAACCTGGCGGGAGAACCTAGCAAGAGACCATGGACACAGAGCCTGGCTGGAGATCCTAGGCAGAACCTCTCTGGAGATCGAGACCAGAACTTGGCTGGAGATCCTGGCTAGGCTGCTGATCAACTGAACGCTGTCTCCGTGTCATTCCTTCTTCGCCGACTCCGTCCACACCTTTGGGGACCCCTGGACCTGCTGGGGAAGGACCCTGGCATCTGGCGCCCGAACAGGGTTCCCCTAGGTAAGCGCCCCACACTCGGGACGGATAGGACTCCACCGTAGGAAGAGGGTGGATAGTCTTCGCCGACTCCGTCCACACCTTTGGGAACTCCTGGAACAGGATTCCCCTAGGTAAGCCCCCCCCATTGAGAACCCCCACATTCGGGATGGTTAGGACTCCACCAGGGTACTTCAGACCCCCCTATAGAGGATAAGTAGGGTAAGAAGGTGGATAGTATAGAACTTAGATTGAGAAGATGTGCCATACTGAGTCCAAAGAAAGAAGACTTTGTATTGATTCTTAGATTGAGAAGATGTGCCATACTGAGTCCAAAGAAAGAAGACTCTGTATTGATCTTTAGATTAAGAAGCTGTGCCATACTGAGTCTAAAGAAATAAGACTGTATTGATCTTTTAACACATATGCTTGCTAGCAGAGTAATTAAGGTTACTCCCAGTCAGATGGAACATTTTATACAAAAAATACGTCCATGCTTTTCTGAGGAAGGAAAGGTGCCCGAAAGGTAAATGTAGAGGCATGGGAGAAGGTAGGCCCAAGGAGCTTTATTCTTAACGCCACTGCAGCCTTTCCACCCCGGGAAAGTGCAGGATTGGCAAGCTCTCCCTGGGGTGATAGATCAGGACTCAGGTAATAGCGGAAAGCGCCAATCCTACTCTTAAAATGGATGCAAGAGAGCATTTGGGTTTTTTTTTTTCTTTTTAATGCCCGCTTTTAAAAAATAAAAAAGGGGGAATTTGCCGGGAGCCGGTCCATGCTTGCTGTTTCAAGGGACCTGGCATATATGGCATACTGTTCTTAATATGTTTGCTCACCTTCTTGGCACTATGTGTTTTAACCAAGGTCTCTGAGAAAGGTTGTTTCCCCAGGTAGGGATTTTCCCCTGAAGTTAGGGAGGGAATAAAACCTCTTAACTAAGTGCCAGGCGGGTAATTAATCACTTTAACTACGAACAATCATGCTTAAGCTACATAATCTTTACTCCCTGGAATGGAGATAAGAAACGCCCTAACCTTTGTAATAGAGATTGATAGGATTGAATCAACTGGTATAAATACAGTTGTAACAAGACAACAAGACACAGAACTTAGGAGACAGAAAGAAGACAGAACCTACACGGAATCTAGAGACAGAAGAACTTCGCTGGAGAGAATATGGCAAAAGATCCTGGACTGAACCTGACTACAGAAATTAGCAAGAGAACCTGACTAGAACCTGGTGACTGAACCTGGCTGGAGAACCTGGACCGAACCTGGCTGGAGAACCTAGCGAGGGAACACGGCTACAGAACCTGGCTGGAGAACCTGGAGAACCTGGCTGGAGAACCTAGCAAGAGACCATGGACACAGAGCCTGACTGGAGATCCTAGGCAGAACCTCTCTGGAGATCGAGACCAGAACTTGGCTGGAGATCCTGGCTAGGCTGCTGATCAACTGAACGCTGTCTCCGTGTCATTCCTTCTTCGCCGACTCCGTCCACACCTTTGGGGACCCCTGGACCTGCTGGGGAAGGACCCTGGCAGGGTTCGATTCCGGTCAAGGGCATGTGCCTTGGTTGCGGGCACATCCCCAATAGGGGGTGTGCAGGAGGCAGCTGATCGATGCGTCTCTCTCATCGATGTTTCTAACTCTCTATCCCTCTCCCTTCCTCTCTGTAAAAAAATCAATAATATATATATATATATTTTTAAAATATATATATATTTTAAAGAAAGCCTGGAAGCAAATAAATCAAGTCTTTAATCTGTTTTGTCTTCATGCAGTCTGGGTATTTCAAACATTTTTCTATTTATTTGTATTTTCTAATTTTTAAATGATGAAATGTATTAAGTTTTTAAGTTAACAGGAAATTTTAATATAAATTGTAAATCAAGGAATCTAAACATTCTTTATCAAATGCAAAATTACCTTCTCACTCTGCTCCCCAATTTAACCAACATCCATGGAAAATTTACTTCATCTAGCAATCCCACATTTAGGTAAATGTCCAAAGGAAATTAAAAATCTCTATCTGGATGAGATATCTGCACTCCCATGTTTATTGGAGTATTATTCACAATAGCCAAGACATGAAAACAGACCATTTGTTGACAGATGAATGGAAAGAAAATATGGTATATATACACACTAGAGTATCATTCAGCCAATAGAATATTATTCTTTTTAGAATTAAATCCTACTTCTGGTTATGTATCTGAAGAAACACAAAACACTAATTCAAAAGAATATATGTAAGCTCTATGTTCATTGCAACATTATTTACAATAGCCAATATATGGAAGCAATCCAAGTGCCCAACAATAGACAAGTACATATTAAAGTTGTGGTACATATATAGGGTATGTATACATATTCTTTGAATATTTATAAAGGCAGTGTTTATTAAAATACATTTCATTTTCAAACTTGAGCTATCAGCTGTTAAAGTGTTACGTAATTTTTTGGACATCCTGTATACAATGGAATATTAGTTGGCCATAAAATCTTACTATTTGTGACAAATGGAAGAACTTAGAGAGTATTATGCTAAACAAAATAAGTCAATAAGAGAAAGGAGCCGAAACCGGTTTGGCTCAGTGGATAGAGCATCAGCCTGCGGACTGAAAGGTCCCAGGTTCGATTCCGGTCAAGGGCATGTACCTGGGTTGCGGGCACATCCCCAGTAGGAGATGTGCAGGAGGCAGCTGATCGATGTTTCTCTCTCATCGATGTTTCTAACTCTCTATATCTCTCCTTCCTCTCTGTAAAAAATCAATAAAATATATAAAAAAAAAAAAAAAAAAAAAAAAAAAAAAAAAAAAAGAGAAAGGAAAATATCATGACTTCAGTTATATGTAGACTCTAAAGAACAAAATCCTATATAATAAAAGCATAATATGCAAATCGTCCCCTCAACTGGGAGTTTGACCACTCACTATGATGTGCACTAGCCACCAGGGGGCAGCGTGGAACATGGTGGGCATCAGGGACGTGGCACTGGCGGGGGGCAGCAATGGAGGTGCTGCGAGCCCTGATGGGCCCTGATGAGAGCAGGATTGTGGTGGGATGATGGAGCAGGTGAGTGGGTGGCACCAGGCCAAGGGGGGTGCAAGCAGGACCCAATTGCCCCACTAATCGCCCCGCAGACAGCAACCAGCAGTGGTGGCAGGGGACAGGGGCACCACCCGATCACCCTGCAGACAGCGACCAGCACTTCGATCGCCAGCCAGGCCTAGGGACCACGCCTGTGCATGAATTTCATGCACCGAACCTCTAGTAAATGAATAAATTGAAACAGACTCATAGATACAGAGAACAGACTGATGGTTGAAGAAGGGAGAGGAGTTGGGAGACTGGCTAAAAAGGTGTAGGGATTGAGAAGTACATATTGGTAATTACAAAATAGTCATGGGTGTGTAAAGTACACCATAGGGAATATAGTCAATTACTAGTATATGTAATAACTATGTATGGGGCCAAGTAAGTACTGGAAATACTGGGGGCAACACTTTGTACAGAGTGGGACAAAATAAGGTTCACAGTTGTGAGTATGTGAAAAACAGAGCTTATTCTTGTACAGTAGAACTTCAGTTCTCAAACTTAATTCACTGCAGAAGGCTATTTGAGAAGCTATGTGTTCCAAAAGTGAATCATTTTTTTCCCATTAGAAAGAATGTAAATTGCATTAATCCATTCCAGACCCACAAATGAGTCCCTGTGTTCACCTTTCTTGTGTACAGTACAAGTCTAATGTACTGTTTCTATTTGTGACAAATGGAAGAACTTAGAGAGTATTATGCTAAACAAAATAAGTCAATAAGAGAAAGGAAAATATCATGACTTCAGTTATATGTAGACTCTAAAGAACAAAATCCTATATAATAAAAGCATAATATGCAAATCGTCCCCTCAACTGGGAGTTTGACCACTCACTATGATGTGCACTAGCCACCAGGGGGCAGCGTGGAACATGGTGGGCATCAGGGACTTGATGTCCCTGGGCATAAACACTTTAAAAGCAAAAAGGACATGAAATGTAAATCAAATTTTAACAAAAAGGAAATGAAATGTACAGTAAAAAATAAAAATTTAAGTACACACTAGAACTTACCTTTAATGTTTAGAGCTACTGATGACTGAATATGGGAAGCAGGGATGGAAGGATGGAGGGATGCTACTATTTGGAAGGGGAGGCCCTGTCTATAAAAATGTCAGGTAGCTGTGCTTCTGGGGCTTTCTCTCTTGTCTCTTTCCTCCACTAGAATTTGCTTCAGACTCACTGGGCCTTTGTGTCACTAAAAACCTACCCAATGAGATTTGTTTTTGCCTGCATTTTAACACTTACCTGAAGTGAAACATTGCATTGTCATTGAACAAGTTTATGGAAGTGTTTGTTACTTCTTTGTCATGGTTATACTTCTCAATAAATATTCACAGCCCAATTTCCTGAGATCTTAGCAACAGGAGGTTTGGAGGTAAACTGACTCACACTCTTGCATTCTCTCCTCTGTTCCCCGAGAAAGCATGACTCCTTATGCAAGTATCAGCATGAAAGGGTTGTTTGGTGGAGAACTGAAGTTTTGTTCCACAACTGAGACATTTTCCTTACTAAATTGATAGAGATGGGAGATGTGTGAGAATCAAGGTTTGACTATATTATTATTTATTCATTATTGTATTATTTTAGATACAACTATATACCTGCTTTTGCCCCACTTTATATATGATTGTCTAAGTCAGGGGTCCTCAAACTATGGCCCGCGGGCCACATGCAAATACAAATATTGTATTTGTTCCCATTTTGTTTTTTTACTTCAAAATAAGATACGTGCAGTGTGCATAGGAATTTGTTCATAGTTTTTTTTTAAACTATAGTCCAGCCCTCCAACGGTCTGAGGGACAGTGAACTGGCCCCCTGTTTAAAAAGTGTGAGGACCCCTGGTCTAAGTACTATGATGTACACCTGAAACTAATACAAAATAATATTGAATGTAAACTGTAAATGAAAAATAAAATATTTTTTAAAAAAGGAAATTCTGTCATTTGTGATATGAATGAACCTTGAGGGCATTATGCTACATGAAATGAGTCAGATATAGAAGACATGATCTTCCTTACATTTGGAATCTTTAAAAGCCAATACCATAGCAACAGAGTAAATATAGTTGTTGCCAGGGACTGTGGATGTGGGAAATGGGGAGTTGGTGGTCAAAGGGTACAAATTAATGAAATAAGTTAACTGAGGTGAAGACATACATCTCTGGATGAAGATGAAACTACCCTAAGTTGCAGCTAAAAAGTCCAGAAAGGGAATGTATTAGTATCTCTACCCTTTTTCCACTGACAAGTATAAATTGGAAAGAAAAACAAATTTTAATTTTATATTTCCTGCTGGGGTCCAGCCCCAGCAGGTCCAGGGGTCCCCAAAGGTGTGGACAGAGTCAGTGAAGAAGGAATGACACAGAGACAGCGTTCAGTTGATCAGCAGCCTAGCCAGGATCTCTAGCCAAGTTCTGGTTAGGATCTCCAGCCAGGTTCTGTGTCCATGTTCTCTTGCTAGGTTTTCCAGGTTCTCCAGCCAGGTTCTGTAGCCAGGTTAAGTCACCAGGTTCTAGTCAGGTTCTCTTGCCATGTTCTATCCAGGCTCTGTAGCCAGGTTCTGTAGCCAGGTTCTGTGTTCTGTTGTCTTGCTACATCTATATTTATACCAGTTGATTTTAATACTATCAATCTCTATTCCAAAGGTTAGGGCGTTTCTTACCTCCATTCCAGGGAGTAAGATTATGTAGCTTAAGCAGGATTGTTCCTAGTTAAAGTGATTAATTACCCGCCTGGCACTCAGTTAAGGGGTTTTATTCCCTCCCTAACTTCAGGGGAAAATCCCTACCTGGGAAAACAAACTTTCTCACAGAGGTTACCTTGGTTAAAACACATAGCGCAAAGAAGGTGAGCAAACATAATAAGAACAGTATGACATATATGCCAGGTCCCTTGAAACATATGCTGTGCAGATGTTTCTTCCCTGCAGCAACTGTGTCAAGCAGCAATGATGGACCGGCTCCCGGCAATTTCCTAAAACAGAGAGATATTCAGAGTCCTTCTTTGAAAGGCGAGTGGAAGGGCAGCATTTAGAGCAGAAAAATAAAGGCAGAATCTTTATAAGAGAATAAATTGCTATAGAATAGCAAAAGATTGTTATGAAAGTTCTTCAACAGGATTCTTAGTCCAGTCAGTGTGACTCAGTGGTTGAGTGTCTACCTATGAACCAGGAGGTCCCAGTTGATTCTGGGTCAGGGCACAGCCCAGGGTTGCAAGCTCAGTCCCCAGTAGGGAACATGGAGAAGGTGGCCAATCCAGATCCATGGTTCCCTCTTCTTATTGATATTTCTGTCTCTCTCTCTCCCTCTCCCTTCCTCTCTGAAATCAATAAAAATATATATTTTTTAAAAACCCATAGAATTCTTCAATAAGATAATGATCAAATACCAATGTCCATGAAGGTGGAAGTTATGGGACAAATCACTGGGCACCTTGATGCTACATTAAAGTTTCAGAATGAGACTCTTGAAAAAGATGGCAGCTGGCAGGATGGAGGTGAGGGATAGGAAGTGAGTGAGTGAGGGGATGTAGGCCTGTGAGCTGGAAAGCTGCAGTTTGACAATCTGTTTGAGGCAGCTCTGCCTCTGTATCTATTTTTGTTCATAAGTTTATAATGGTCATTATTATACATAAATGAGTGAAATCATGTGGTATTTTTCCTTCATTGACTGGCTTATTTCACTTAGCATAATGCTCTCCAGTTCCATCCATGCCGTTGCAAATGGTAAAAGTTCCTTTTTACAGCAGCATAGTATTCCATCGTGTAGATGTACCACAGTTTTCTAATCCATTCATCTACTGATGGGCACTTAGGCTGTTTCCAGATCTTAGCTATGGGGAATTGTGCTGCTATGAACATAGGGGTGCATATATCCTTTCTGATTGGTGTTTCTAGTTTCTTGCGATATATACCTAGAAGTGGGATCACAGGGTCAAATGGGAGTTCCATTTTCAGTTTTTTGAGGAAACTCCATACTGTCTTCCATAGTGGCTGCACCAGTCTGCATTCCCACCAGCAGTGCACAAGTGTTCCTTTTTCTCCACATCCTCTCCAGCACTTGTCCTTTGTTGATTTGTTGATGATAGCCAGTCTGACAGGTGTGAGATGGTACCTCATTGTTGTTTTGATTTGCATCTCTCAGATGATTAGTGACTTTGAGCATGTTTTCATATGTCTCTTGGCTTTCTGAATGTCCTCTTTGGAAAGGTGTCTATTTAGGTCCTTTGCCCATTTTTTGATTGGATTGTTTATCTTCCTTTTGTTAAGTTGTATGAGTTCCCTATAAATTTTGGAGATTAGGCCCTTATCAGATATGACATTGGCAAATATGTTTTCCCACACAGTGGGTTTTCTTGTTGTTTTGTTGATGGTTTCTTTTGCTGTGCAGAAGCTTTTTATTTTGATGTAGTCCCATTTGTTCATTTTCTCTTTAGTTTCAAGTGCCCTAGGAGCTGTATCAGTGAAGAAATTGCTTCGGCATATGTCTGAGATTTTGTTGCCTTTGGATTCTTCTAGAATTTTTATGGTTTTGTGTCGTACATTTAAGTCCTTTATCCATTTTGAGTTTATTTTTGTGTATGGTGTAAGTTGGTGGTCTAGTTTCATTTTCTTGCATATATCTGTCCAATTTTCCCAACACCATTTATTGAAGAGACTATCTTGGCTCCATTGTATGTTCTTGCCTCCTTTGTCAAATATTAATTTAGCATATTGGTTCGGGCCAATTTCTGGGCTCTCTATTCTATTCCATTGATCTATATGCCTGTTCTTGTGCCAGTACCAGGCAATTTTGAGAACAGTGGCTTTGTAATACATATTGATATCTGGTATTGAGATCCCATCTACTTTGTTCATTTTCAGGATTGCTGCAGCTATTCGGGGTCTTTTTTTATTCCAGATGAATTTTTGAAGAGTTCGTTCTAGATCTGTGAAGTATGCCATTGGTATTTTAATGGGAAGTGTGTTGAATTTATAGATTGCTTTGGGTAGTATGGACATTTTAATGATGTTGATTCTACCAATCCATGAACACGGTATGTTCTTCCATCTGTTTATGTCTTCCTCTATATCTTTTTTCAACGTCCTGTAGTTTTCTGAGTAGAGGTCTTTTACCTCTTTAGTTAAGTTTATTCCTAGGTAGCTTAATTTTTTTGGTGCGATGGTAAATGGGATTGTTTTTATAATCTCTCTTTCTGAAAGTTCACTATTGGTGTATAGAAATGCTTCAGATTTCTTGGGGTTAATTTTGTATCCCGCTACATTGCCAAATTCATGTATTAAGTCTAGTAGCTTTTTGATGGATTCTCTAGGGTTTTGTATGTATAATATCATGTCATCTGCAAATAAGGACAGTTTTACTTCCTCTTTTCCAATTTGGATGCCTTTTATTTCTTCTTCTTGCCGAATTGCAATGGCTAACACTTCCAGTACTATGTTGAACAGGAGTGGTGAGAGTGGGCATCCCTGTCTTGTTCCTGTTCTTAGGGGAAATGGTGTTAGTTTTTGTCCATTGAGTATGATGCTGGCTGTGGGCCTGTCATATATGGCTTTTATTATGTTGAGGTATGATCCTTCTACTCCCGCCTTACTGAGAGTTTTTATCAAAAATGGGTGTTGAATTTTGTCAAATGCCTTTTCTGCATCAATTGATATGACCATGTGGTTTTTTTCTTTCAGTTTGTTTATGTGATGTATCACGTTTATTGATTTGCGGATATTGTACCATCCTTGCATCCCCGGGATAAATCCTACTTGGTCATGGTGTATGATCTTTCTGATGTACTGCTGGATCTGATTTGCTAAGATTTTGTTGAGGATGTTGGCATCTATGTTCATGAGGGATATTGGCCTGTAATTCTCTTTCATTGTGTTGTCTTTACCTGGTTTTGGTATGAGGGTGATGCTGGCTTCATAGAATGAGTTTGGAAGTGTTCCTTCCTCTTGAATTTTTTGTAGTAGTCTGAGGAGGATAGGTTTTAGTTCTTCCTTGAATGTTTGGTAAAACTCCCCTGTGAAGCCGTCTGGTCCTGGGCTTTTGTTTGATGGATGCTTTTTGATGATTGCTTCAATTTCTTCCATAGTTATTGGCCTGTTGAGATTTTTAGATTCTTCCTGATCAAGTTTTGGAATGTTGTATTTTTCTAGGAATTTGTCCATTTCCTCCAGGTTGTCTAGTTTGTTGGAGTAGAGCTGTCCATAGTATTTTTAACAATCATTTGTATTTCTGTGGGGTCTGTTGTTATTTCGACTCTATCATTTCTGCTTTTGTTTATTTGGGTCCTCTCTCTTTGCTTTTGGTGAGTCTGGCTAGAGGTTTGTCAATCTTGTTTATCCTTTCAAAGAACCAGCTCTTGGTTTCATTGATTTTCTGTATTGTTTTTTTTGGTCTCTATGTCATTTATTTCTGCTCTAATCTTTATTATCTCCTTCCTTCTGCTCACTCTGGGGTTTTCTTGTTGCTCTCTTCCTAATTCTTTGAGTTGTAGAGTTAGATGATTTACTACCATTTTTTCTTGTTTTTTGAGATAGGCCTGTAGAGCTATAAACTTCCCTCTCAGGACTGCTTTCATTGTGTCCCATAGGTTTTGGATTGTTGTGGTTTCATTGTCATTAGTTTTCAGGATGTTTTTAATTTCTTCTTTGATCTCATTGGTATCCCAATCAATATTTAATAACATGCTATTCAGATTCCAGGTGTTTGAGTATTTTGGGTTGTTTTTATTGTAGTTTATTTCTAATATTATGCCATCGTGGTCTAAGAAGATGCTTTTTATGATTTCAATCTTCTTGAATTTGGGGATACTTTGCTTGTGACCCAATATATGGTCTATTTTTGAATATGTCTTATGAGCACTTGAGTAGAATGTATATTCCATGGCTTTGGGGTGAAATGTTCTGAAGATGTCTATTAAGTCCATCTGATCTAGTGAGTCATTTAGGATTGCTGTATCTTTGCTGATTGTTTGTCTAGAGGACTTATCCAGTGCTGTCAGTGGTGTATTAAAGTCCCCTACTATGATTGTATTGTTGTCGATCTCTCCTTTGATATCTTCCAGGAGTTTTTTTATGAATTTGGGTGCTCCTGCATTGGGTGCATATATGTTTACCAGAGTTATATCTTCTTGTTGTATTGATCCCTTTAGTATTATGAAGTGGCCTTCCTTATCTCTTGTTATGGCCTCCACTTTGAGGTCTATTTTGTCCGATATAAGTATTGCTACCCCAGCTTTCTTTTCCTTTCCATTTGCCTGAAAGATATTTTTCCATCCTTTCACTTTCAGTCCGTGTGAGTCCCTTCTAATGAGGTGGGTAGCTTGTAGACAGCAGATGTATGGGTCATGTTTTTTTATCCATTCAGCCACTTGATGTCTTTTGGTTGGAGCATTTAGTCCGTTTACGTATAAAGTTATTATTGAAAGGTACTTGTTTGTAGCCATTTCTGTTTTTGTGTGGCTGTTTTCTTTCTGAGCTTTTTATTTCTTCTTTTTTACCAGTCCCTTTAGCATTCCTTGCATTGCTGGCTTGGTGGTGATAAATTCCCTTAGCCTTTATTTGTCTGTGAAGCTTCTTATTTCCCCTCAAGTTTGAATGATAGCCTTGCTGGCTAGAGTATTCTTGGATTCAGTCCTTTGCTTTGCATCACTTTGTAAATTTCCGTCCATTCTTTTCTGGCCTGATGTGTTTCTGTTGAGAAATCATTTGATAATCTAATGGGAGATCCCTTGTATGTAACTTTCCGTCTCTCTCTTGCAGCCTGTAAGATTCTCTCTTTGTCCTGAACGTTTGCCATGGTAATTATGATGTGTCTTGGTGTGGGTCTTTTCGGGTTCACCTTGTTTGGGACTCTCTGGGCTTGTGTGACTTTTTTCTTCCCCACCTCAGGGAAGTTTTCTGATATTATTTCTTCGAATAGGTTTTCTAATCCTTGTTCATCTTTCTGTTGTTCTGGCACCCCTATTATTCATATGTTGTTTCATTTCATGTTGTCCCAAAGCTCCCTTAGGCTCTCCTCCTATCTTTTAATTTTTTTCTCCAACTGAAGTACAGTTTGGGTGTGTTTTGCTTCCCTGTCTTCTAATTCACTAATTCGGTCTTCCGCTTCTCCTAGTCTACTGTTGATACTTTCAATGGTGTTTTTTATTGCAGCTATATTGCTCTTCATTTCTTCTTGGGTCTTACTTAAGTTGTCGATTTTTTCATCTGTTTCTTCTTGCTTCTTGCATAAGTAGTTGATTTTTTCATCTGTTTCTTTTAGCTTCTTCAATATGTTATTGATTTTTTCATCTGTTTCTTCTAGCTTCTTGCATAAGTAGTTGATTTTTTCATCTGTTTCTTCTAGCTTCTTGCAGAAGTTGTTGATTTTTTCCTCCATCCGGTTTATGCACTCTAGGACCCTTATTCTGAATTGTTTTTCTGTCATGTTGCATGCCTCTGTATTACTTAGCTGCTTTTCTGGAGAGTCCTCCTTCTCTTTCTTTTGGGGGTTTCTTTGTCTACCCATGTTTGATCTCACTGTCATATCTAGATGTTGAGTTGTTCAGTGGCTGCTCCCTGGGTGGCAGTGGCTCCTTGGGCTGTGGTTGCTCCTCGGGCGGTTGCGGTAGCAGCTGCTCCTCAGTTGGCAGCAGCTCCTCTGGTGGGTGCTGTTCACAGCTGTGGTGGCTCTTCTGGCTGGTGGGGGGAGGCTTCATGTACAGCTGCTGTTCCTCAGACAGAGGGTGTGGTGCTCAGGAGGCTGCTGTTGCTTGGATCTGCTGCGTTGATTTAAAGGCACAAAATACAACACAACAAGGCACCACGTACCAGGCACTTTCCAGGGGAGTTCTGCCCTTCCCGGCTGCAAACTGTCTCACCAGCTGAGTAATTTCGCCAATTCGGCGTGGGTGTTATTAGTTTCAGCTGTTCTTTCCATTTGCTCCTGGACACGACCTGGGACATGTCTGCCTATATCGCCGCCATCTTCCGTAATCCCAGGTTCTCAACAAAAATTCTTTACAGCATTAAATGTTTCTTACATTGACATTTACTTAGTGTAGTGCAACAGGATTGCAAAGAAGCTCACTCAGGATCACCCCTCAGACCCAGACCTGGTCCTGGGATGCAGCAAAGGGCTCATCGAGCCCGCCAGATGCTGTCACATTGGGTGAACTTGGGTGATTTGTCTCTGGGATCCAGGACCTTCCCTTGCTTGTGGTAGAGGGTCTGACTTTGAGCTGTTTTGTTTTTTAAATCACCAAGGTGGAACTAAGGTTATTGTTGGGGTCCAGCATTGGGGTCCAGCCCCAGTGGATCCAGGGATTCCCAAAGGTGTGGATGGAGTTGGCAAAGAATGAAGGACACGGAAACAGTGTTCAGTTGATCAGCATAGCCAGATTCTCTCTTTATTCTCCTGTTACATCTGTATTTATACCATTTGATCCTATAAGCATGCCTCTATAATCACATCATGTTATGTTTTGGGTCTTCCCTTGACCTTCTACAGTTCCTTGTTTCATGTCCATAGTTTCTTATCTGACCTTTGCCAAAAATCCCATCTCCATCTAGTTCTGTTGAGTTTAATCCTATCCATTCTATTCCAAAGGTTAGGGCTAGTTATCTCCATTCCAAGGTCACTACTCTACTGTTCTGTTAAGCTACAAGGAAGTAACTGAAGGAGATTATCCTAAGTAAAGATTATGTAGCTTAAGCATGATTGTTCGTAGTTAAGGTGATTAACTACCTGCCTGGCAGTTAGTTAAGGGGTTTTACTGATTTATTCCCTTCCTTAGTCCTGTTAATCCCTAACTCCAGGGAAAAATCCCCACCTGGGGAAACAACCTTTCTCGGGGAGGTGGCCCTCATAGCGCTAAGAAGGGGAGCAAACATATTAAGAACATTATGCCAGGTCCCTTGAAACATACGCTGTGCAGATGTTTCTTCCTTGTAGCGACTGTGTCAATCAACAAGGATGGACCAGCCTCCAGCAGGTTATGGGTTGAAAGAACCCAGGCTAAAGTGAGACAGGAGGAAAAATGAGTGGCTGGTTTTTAACTTAGGCTTTTTCATTGGAATTAGTTTCATAGGGACTGAACAAATCCTTCATTGTATAAGTTAAAGCTGAAGATTTAATTTAAAATGATATCAACTTAAAACGGCCAAAATATAGTTGTCTTTGGGTGACTAAATTAATTTTTAATATACTTTTATCGACTTAAGAGAGGAATGGAGAGAGACAGGGAGATAGAAACATCAATGATGAGAGAGAATCACTGATTGGCTGCCTCCTGCATGCCCCACACCAGGTATTGAATCCAAAACCCAGGCATGTGCCCTGGCCCAGAATCAAACTGTGACCTTCTGGTTCATAGATTGACACTCTACCATTGAGCCATGCTGGCCTGGCTAAATTAAATTTTTGCATGCAAAAATTAGAAAAATTCTGGCTATAAAATTAAACTGAATGAATGGGAAGTGTATATTTCTTTGGAAATTAAAAGTTCCTAGGAGAAGCACAGATAAAATCTTTTTTAAAAAGAAATTAATAAGATTTTAGAGACTATCTCTGAACTCTTCTGAAACTAATAAATGCCTACACCCCATTCCTCTGCCTTCTATACTTCCTCCACTATATCCTTTGCTCTCTGAACTTCCTTGTCTGTACTTTCACTTCCCCTCCCTTCTTCTTTCCTCTTCTATCTCCTCCCCTACCACTCCCTAATAATTTAAGGGAAATTGAGAATAGGAATTCTAACAGCTCCTTTTAGAAAAAAGCTGGTGTCAGGCAGAGAAGAACCAGCAACTGTTCCCAATTTTCTCTAGGACTCTATGGGTTCACAAAGAAATTTAACTGTTAGAACATGTAATCCTGACTATTTTAACCTATTCCAATTAATTTATCTAAAACCAACAGAATTACTAAATAAGGTTCACAGGAAAACTCCTGTAAAGAAGTCTGTCCACTTTAAGGATTATAGGAAACAAATCAGATTTAGAAAAAAAAATAGGAACAAGTATAGGGCTGCTCTTAGGACTAGGAGAAGGTACTTCCCCTTCTTCTTATTGATAGTTTAGGAGAAATAAAATAACATATAAAAGGGAGAGCTTAAATTACATGTATGAGCCCCTGTAATTTTCCTGTCCTTTCAGTAAAGAAACCAAATGGAAAAAGATGGAGATTTGTACAAGGTCTCAGAGCTATAAATAAGCTAGTTATTCCCAGACATCCTGTGGTTCCAAATCTACATACCTTATTATTAGCTATTACTGTGACTGCCAATATTTTTCAGCAATAGATACCTGCAGTGCCTTTTCAGCATACCCATTCACCTTGGAAGATTACAAGTTTACTTGGACAGCAATGTCTCAGGGATATAGAGTCCCACCTATTGTCTTAGATACTAAAAGCTGGTTTAAATGATGTTAAATTTCCTAGAGATTCCACTCTAACCCTATATGTGGGTGATTTAGTTTTAGACTCTAGAAAATTACTAGACTCCCAAAAGAACACGATACACCTATTACAACAGCTAGCTATAAAGGGGCATGGATATCAAAGAACAAGTTCTGATTATGTTTACCTCAGGTAAAACAATGTAATTTTTTCATGTATAAGATGCCTCCATGTATAAGACGCCCCCCACTTTTCCAACCCCAAATTAGGAAATCAATATTTTAAACATAAAACAGAACACATTTTTGTTTAGTAATTACCGCAGGTAATGTCTACATACCAGTCCTATGATTTTATGCAGCATAACACCTTATTCAGCCTCTGTTGCATCACTACTCTCTTCTTCATCAACTTTTATTGTATCACTGCTGTCTTCTGAGTCACTCACTGTCTATATATGTGAGATCATCCTCATAAGCTGGTAGCATTTTCTGACCTAACTTTGTTCGTGTTCTCATGGCCAACCTTTCTCTCCTCATGACCTTGAAGCACCATGCCTTTCCAGTAAAATCAACAATGTTCATTTTGCTTGCAAACATTCTTGCCTGACATTGAATAAGCTTGGTCGACACACATAAGGCACTCTGGTGCTGCTCCATGATCCAAGTCTTAAGCCTCTGCTCCAAGTTTGCCCATTTTGCTGGTTTTGCTCTTAAGTCCTCCTTCTTTTTTTGGCACCTTAAGGAGTTGTTCTTCCTGTTTTCTCCACTGTATGATCATACACTCAGTGGGAGGAGGTCCAAATTGTCTCTCTGCAGCTCTATTTCCATGCTCTTTTGCATAGCTGATTACATTCAGTTTGAATTTTGCAGAGTAAGACAATCACTTACCGGTATTTATCTTTCTATTTTTTGACATCTTTATGGGTTCAGAACACACCAGTCCCTGTTGCATCTGTGCACTCTCCACTTCCTCCTCCAATTACGGCATCAGCTGACAATCAGTAACAATAAGACTCATGATTGGAGGAAGCCTGTTTGACAAGCTATGGGCAGCTACACACCCGCTGGCTCCCTCCTAGGCTGACTTCCATGTATAAGATGCCCCTTGATTTTCAGTCTAACAATTTTAGAAAAAAATAGTGTCTTATACACAGAAAAATACGATACTTTGGCTACCTAATATCTAAAGATAGGGTACTAAGTAACACTGAAAAACTCTGAGGAATCCTATTTTTTCCTCTTAAAAAACAAAACAAAACACAAACAAACAAACAAGAAAGCAGCTTAGTAGATTCTTTGGTTTGACTGTATATTGTTACAACTGGGTTCCAATTTTTTCATTAATGACTCAGCCTCTATATGATTTATTAAAATCAAATTGACCCGATCTAATTCAGTGGAATCCAAAAGGGAAACAAGCTATAAAATCTCTAAAGAATTATCTAAAGTTTCTACTCTGGGACACCTCAATTATAGAAATTTTAACTAAAAAAAATATAGATCATCATAGACCTTTGGCTATTATAGTCACCAACTAGACTCAGTATCCAAAGGCCACCCTCCCTGCATGACAAACAAACAAACAAACAAAAGATAGTTATGGGCTCTCCTTTGTTTATGTTCCTCATTTTATTAAATCTCCACTGAATTCTCATCACATTCAACATTTTTGTCAGCCAACTGGCTCTTCCCTTCTTCACCTAATTGCACTTAAACTGAATGTAATAGTCTTAATCCAGCAACTATACTACTTTCTTTGCAGAATAAAGACCTAACTCGGGCTTGTCAATAGCCAATATTTACACTGGTAGTAGTTATGCCTTTGGTATAGGCCACAACTTTAGAATATTGCAAAAACAACAAGGCTTAATTTTCTAAGGTGGCCCATAAAGGATGGAAAATAGGTTGCAGATTTATTAGATGTCATACAGAAATTTAATCAATTGGTAATTATCAAAATGTCAGGACATTCTCAAGCTACCACCACGGAAGCAAAAGCACATTATTTAGCTGATGCTACAGGTAGACCTGTTTTACCATTACCAAGGGAAATGGATAGGTTCCATATATCCAAACCTTTATGGCTCTCAGAGGCTACCCTAAGCTATGTGCTGTTTGTTAACCAAAAAATGTACCAAATGGTAAGAGACATTTCAAAAATCAGTAAATGGATTTATCAGTCCATCATCAACATTTGGGTGGCAACACAATTGTTGAAGTTAAAAAAACACACAAAGAGCCACATCTCAGTAAATAAATTTAACTTATTTCAGCTATTCCTTTCTAAGTTAGTAATTTTAATAAAAGTTATTGAATATATAGATATTTTAAAATAATATGAAATACTAAAACATTGATTGCTAATCAAATCTTGGGTTCACCTGCTTTTGTCTCATGTTTCATAGGGCCTGTCAAGTAAATTTGGAACTGTTGCTTTGTTGGAGATGTGTTTCTTGAAATTGTGTTTGCCAATAGAGGAACCCATATTTCTAAAGGTTATGAAATGTGTTTATAAAAATCAATCTAAGGGATACTGGTTGCTTACGTTTTTGGTTGTCATTGGAAATAAAGGTTTCTAAAAGTTAGAAATTATAATTTAAAAAATTATATGGTTTCAGTAATAGAAGGCATAAGGTATGGAGATTCATTTTTAAGGGAAAAGGAAGAAAGTGAGTTGTTCTAAGAATAGTTATTTCTTTTTTTAAGGATAGTTATTTCTGAATAAATAATAAGGTTTGTGAAAGTTGTAGAAACGTTTGTAAAAGTTTGTGAAAGTTTTATGTTTATAAAGAAAAAAATCCAGCTCAGCTCTCTATTGTTCTTTAGATTGGAGGCAAGACTTCCTTTTTTTTTTGAAAATTCAAGTTTAATTACATCCTTATCAACACCTGAGATGATCAGTCTTTTTTTTCCCCCCTTTAGTGTATGTTTTTATTGATTTCAGAAAGAAAGGGAGAGGGACAGAAACATCAATAATGAAAGAATCATCCATCAGCTGCCTCCCGCAAGTCCCCCACCTGGGATCAACCCCATAACCCAGGCATGTGCCCTCACCAGAAATTGAACCATAACCTGCTGGTTTATGGGTCCATGCTCAACCACTGAACCACACCAGCCAGGCTGGAGCTAAGACTTTGTTTCCACAGCTCATTTATAGCCCTTGAAATTTCTATTGCAAGTCTAAACAGATCTTCCTGCTTGGTAATTGGGATGTTCCCTCCCCTCTTCATCTTCTTAAGAATTCTCAAGGGCAAATGAAAAAAATTGCGTTTTCTCTGCAAAAATTAGTAATTCAAATTATGTGTATGGTTTTTATGTGATTGTGTTCATCTATATATTATGTGTGGTGCATTTTCAGCTTCCTGATGGCATTACTAGAGTTTAATCTTTTATTGCCCTGAGGAGATTAAATACTTACATAAATGAAGCTGAATTCTGTAGTCTGGACAAACTATTTAATATTAAAACTACTTTGTTTGATTGACAGCTTTTAAAGTTATTACCATAAAAATAGGTTTCTTTTACCCAGGTTTACAAAATTTATGTTATAATTTTTTGGTTAAGTTTGTTTGACAACCTTACAAAAGTTTAAATTATAAGAAATTGTTTTAACCGAGATGACTTTGAGTTATTCCAGTGGGCTCTGGAATATCTCAAGGATTTATTCTATCTCCTTATAAAAGTTTTTAAAATACTGAGGCCTATTTATTTTAGTATGCTTGAAATTATATGGGAAGCTTTACCAAATAAAAAATAGTAACTTCGAGAGAGAAACCAAGATGGCGGCATAGGTAAACACCGGAGATTGCTGCCTCACACAACCACTTCAAAAATACAACTAAAAGACTGAACAGACATCACCCAGAACCACAGGAAGGCTGGCTGAGTGGAAATTCCACAACTAGAAGGAAAGAGAAAAGCATGCCGAGACTCAGAGGAGGAGCGGTGCGGAAGTTAAACACTAAGGTGCGGAGGTGCGAGAGGAGCAGGCTGGAGGCTGAGGGCGCGGTTGTCTGTTTCAATCAGGAGGGAGTCTCAGGCTTTGAGCTCCAGATCCGGGCGAGTCTCTAGGGACCCAGACTCAAACGGGAGAAGCAGAACTGTCTGGCATCGGTTGGAGCTCGAGGGCAGCTTTCTCTCCAAGGTTTGCAGCAGTTGCTGGGACTCTGAGAGGCAGAGCCCCTGGGGACGGGACTGAGAACAGCCATAACTGCTCGCTCCACCAGCCCTGTTGATCCCCTGGGACCCGCCCCGCCCAATCCCTGCACAGAGGCATTTGTCAGATAGCCTCAAGCAAAGGCTAGATTAGCACCTCCCTAGAGGACAGAAGTTCTCCCACTGCAGACACAGCTGATTCTCACAGCCAGTTGGCCTGGAAGTCAAATCCCCCCCAGTATTACCTACAACAATCAAGGCTTAACTACAAGACTGCGCACAAAGACCACTAGGGGTTGCACCAAGAAAGCATAAAAAATGCGGAGACAAAGAAACAGGACACAAATGGAGGATATAGAGCTCAAAACCACACTTTTTTTTTTAAATTTATTGCTTAAAGTATTACAAAGGGTATTACATATGTGTCCATTTTATCCCCCCGCCCTAGACAGTCCCCTAGCCTCCCCTATCCCCCAATGTCTTATGTCCACTGGTTATGCTTATATGCATGCATACAAGTCCTTTAGTTGATCTCTTACCCCCCCTACCTCCTGCCCCCCAACCCTCCCTGGCCTTCCCGCTGCAGTTTGACAATATGTTTGAGGCAGCTCTGCCTCTGTATCTATTATTGTTCAAAAGTTTATAATGGTCTCTATTATCCATGAATGAGTAAGATCATGTGGTATTTTTCCTTCATTGAAAACCACACTTTTAAGGTCTTTCAATAAGTTTCTAGAAACTGCCGATAAACTTAATGAGATCTACAAGAAATCTAATGAGACCCTGGATGTTGTGATAAAGGACCAACTAGAAATTAAGCATACACTGACTGAAATAAAGAATATTATACAGACTCCCAACAGCAGACCAGAGGAGCACAAGAATCAAGTCAAAGATTTGAAATGCGAAGAAGCAAAAAACACCCAACCAGAAAAGCAAAATGGAAAAAGAATCCGAAAATACGAAGATAGTGTAAGGAGCCTCTGGGACAGCTTCAAGCGTACCAACATCAGAATTATAGGGGTGCCAGGAGAGAGAGCAAGATACTGAAAACCGCCGAAACCGGTTTGGCTCAGTGGATAGAGCATCGGCCTGCGGACTGAAAGGTCCCAGGTTCGATTCCGGTCAAGGGCATGTACCTGGGTTGCGGGCACATCCCCGGTGGGGGATGTGCAGGAGGCGGCTGGTCGATGTTTCTTTCTCATCGATGTTTCTGACTCTCGATCTCTCTCCCTTCCTCTCTGTAAAAAATCAATAAAATATATTAAAAAAAAAAAAAGATACTGAAAACCTATTTGAAGAAATAATGACAGAAAACTTCCCCTACCTGGTGAAAGAAATAGACTTACAAGTCCAGGAAGCACAGAGAACCCCAAACAAAAGGAATCCAAAGAGGATCACACCAAGACACATCATAATTAAAATGCCAAGAGCAAAAGACAAAGAGAGAATCTTAAAAGCAGCAAGAGAAAGAAACTCAGTTACCTACAAGGGAATACCCATACGACTGTCAGTGGATTTCTCAACAGAAACTTTGCATGCCATAAGGGAGTGGCAAGAAATATTCAATGTGATGAATGCCAAGAACCTACAACCAAGATTACTTTACCCAGCAGAGCTATCATTCAGAATTGAAGGTCAGATAAAGAGCTTCACAGATAAGGAAAAGCTAAAGGAGTTCATCACCACCAAACCAGTATTATATGAAATGCTGAAAGGTATCCTTTAAGAAGAGGAAGAAGAAGAAAAAGGTAAAGATACAAATTATGAACAACGAATATGCATCTATCGACAAGTGAATCTAAGAATCAAGTGAATGAATAATCTGATGAACAGAATGAACTGTTGATTATAATAGAATCAGGGACATAGAAAGGGATGGACTGACTATTCTTGTGGGGAAAAGGGGTGTGGGAGATGCGGGAAGAGACTGGACAAAAATCGTGCACCTATGGATGAGGACAGTGGGTGGGGAGTGAGGGCGGAGGGTGGGGTGGGAACTGGGAGGAGGGGAGTTATGGGGGAAAAAAGAGGAACAAATGTAATAATCTGAACAATAAAGATTTAATTATTAAAAAAAATAAAGAATATATTAACAAAAAATAAAAAAAAATAAAACAATACAGGTAACAAAAAAAAGAAGGCTTAAAAACAAAACAAAACAGAAATAAACATCAGTAAATAAACACTTTTATACCAGTGTGCACCACATTTACACCACAGAATACCCAGCATTCACAAAATCACTTTCATTTGTGCAGAGATACAGAACAAGTCCCTGAACAGAGGCAGTAGAAAACTGCCTAGGAATGCTTCTCTTTTACCTTTTTCAAAGGCAGGCCAGACTCAGACCCTTATCCAGTCCGAGTTTTGACTTACCTCCCGGGAAGTTCCAGAGATGGTGAATAAAGCTGTTCCTCCAGATGTTCCGAGCTATCCAGAGGTAAATAATTACTTAGGTAGGGGCCAGCTACCTCTTCTGTCCCATAGGACAGGCCAGAATGCAGACCCATTTCCCCGGGGGAAAAACTTAGTTTCAGACATCTGATTTTGACTTCCCTCCCAGGAAGTCCCAGAAAGGTGTTTCCTGCCTCTTTTGGGTCCACTGGAGCGTGGAGTCACTGCAGTCCCTCTGGGCCCCGTGAGTTCAGGAACCAGTGAATGTGCCGGTGGCATGCTTTCCTTGGGTCCCAGAACCTGAAGTGAGTGCCCCAAAGTCTGCTCTCGCCAGCAGTGGCCTAAGAACTAGCTCAACTGATGTTTCTCAGCCAATGCACCAAATGTTGTGGTAGAATGCACAGGAGAAGGATCAGCCAGCACTCTGAGGGTGGAAAGTTTAACCTTTATTTCGCAGATCTGCTAATCCAGAGGAATTTCGTATCCAAAGCCTGAACTGAACTCATGGAGAGACTCTGACCTATGTATCTTCTCCTGTGGCAGCCCCTGAGGGTCCCTGCAGCTCTGCCCAAGTCAGCTGTGGTGGGACCCTAGGGTTAGGCTCTGCGGCTCTGCCCAAGTCAGAGTGGGGAAGTAAGACTACAGTTTTAACCAGATACTGAACTAGGTTGCAAGCCCCCGCATTTTCCTTTTCACCACAGTCACTGTTCTTTGTGCTCTTGGCTTCTGTGCTGGGACAGAGTGGGATGCCAGTAAGAGGAGAGGGTGTGCAGTTTGAGGCCACCACCCTCCTGACTATCTAGAGAAAGGAAAGGCCCCTTAAAGCTGTCCAGTCAGGGGCCCACATCCTGATGGTCTCCCTTCTTTGCCCTCTCTCAGGAATGACGGCCTGAGCATGGGGCTAGATTTTGGAGTGTAGAGGTGACTATGGGAACAAAGATCATGAATAGCTTAGGTCAGTGAATGGAGCAGCATTAGTGCTGTGGGTGGGTGGCTTTGACCTGGATTACTTCAGCCCCTCCCCCTGAGGGTATGGGGTGGGGATCTCAGCTCTGCTGTCCCCCACTCCAGCATTTGCTTAGCTTCCCAGGCTGTCCTCAGAGGAGAGCACACTTCCTTCCTCCTAGACACCAAGTCTGGGACAACCTGGGGGAAGTGAGGTCACCCCCATTCCCTGTCCCTAGCAGACTGAGACTAAAGCATCACTTAATAAAGATCCCTGAAGCCCCCCACCAAAAATGTTTATAGAGGTGAGTGATGACAAAACAGTGATTCCAGGCTTGACATCTACCCCACCCATGGTCAATGGCACTTTATAGTTAAGAATGCTAGTTCGGCCCAGCCTGCATGGCTCAATGGTTCGATTCCCAGTCAGGACACATGCTGGGGTTTCAGGTTTGATCCCAGTGGGGCAGTGGGGGGCATGCAGGAGGCAGCCAATCAATGATTCCCTCTCATTACTGATGTTTCTATCTCTCTCTCCCTCTCCTTTTGTCTTTGAAATCAATAAAAAAATATTTTTTAAAACAATACTAGTTGTGCAGCTGCTTCCACGTAGCTGCTGCGCTCAAAAAGGAGACCAGGGTGACAGTTTTCCTTGATGGTTGCTGTTCTGTTTGCTGTAACCAATCTGCAACATTTCAGGAAAAGACAATTAAAAAAAAAAAGAATACTAGTTGGTACAATTCTCTTGAGAAGAGTGGTGTTGTGTTTGTTGCATTTGCTTAAGTCTTGCCAGTAGCAACTGCCTTGAAAACAAGTGGTTATGATAGGTTTCTAGGAGGGAAGAGTGATATTCAAAACACAGCTGGTAGGCCCTAGCACAAAATATTCATATCCACAGGGGATTTATACTAGGTTAGCTACTACTGGTTTGCATGCTCCAACCCTAAATTATCACAATTCTTCCTTACCCCTTACTGTGTACTAACTATATGACCCATGTCCTGAAGATCATAGTGGATACCAAGCCTGATAATAGAGTACCACAGGATTGGTAGAAACAACATGTGAATGTAGACTGGTGACCAGAGTTGAAGAGTTGAAAACCATTCAGAGCGGAGAGACCTATCTACCTATGTATGCAGGCAGTCCTTGGGTTACGTTGGACTCAACATATATCGTTTTCGGGTTAGGTCGCCATCTCCCATTTATTTATTAAAAAAAAAAGTTCTGTCATTTTGACATGTACATATGTGCTTTATGTTTTCTATTATTTATTTAACACAAGTAAAGGTCAGGAATTGCTATCTTTCTTTTAATTTTTTTTACTGTTTCACTTTATTACTGCTGTGTATGTGCTCCATGTGAGTGATGTAGGTGCTTATGTAGGTGGGTTCCTACTTATGGCAAAAATCGCATTACATCGCGCCATAGGAACGGATCTCCAAAGTAACCTGAGGACCTACTGTATTGACTTCTCTAGTCTGAAAGTCCAGGCCTGTCTTGTAAAACAAAATGGACAGGTACCCAAAGCCGCGTGTGGGTTGTTGAATGATGGGCCAGGTTCATATGTTTGAAGTGACTCTGACAGAAGCTAGTCCCTAAAAGTCCTGAGGAAGGAGGCCAAGACCTTGACAATGAAAGGAGAGAAATTCCAAGGCAATCACTTACCTGAAAGAAAATATGCTCTCTGGGCTCAATAAACTATTGATAATCTTGGTCTCTCAGCTGCCATGCTGAAACAGATTTGTAAGAGCTCTTTGGCACATTTCGGATCCTCAAGGACAAGGATGAGAGGCAGTGGTTGGCAGTGATTATAGGTACCCTAGATTCTCTGTGCTCTTTGTATCTTAGAAACTAAGATAGCGGTTCTCAACCTGTGGGTCGCGACCCCTTTGGGGGTCGAATGACCCTTTCACAGGCGTCGCCTAAGACCATCGGAAAACACATATATAGTTGCATGTTGTTTTTGTGATTAATCACTATGCTTTAATTATGTTCAATTTGTAACAATGAAATTGGGGGTCACCACAACATGAGGAACTGTATTAAAGGGTCGCGGCATTAGGAAGGTTGAGAACCACGGATCTAAGACATCTCTCTGTGTGTTGTTCTTTGCAAAAAAGAGGATCCTTCTCCCAGAAAAGAGGTGTAGCTATCTAATCTCCTCCTCCTAATCAAAATAATAGTAACTATTATGTAATGAGGTCCTTATTATGTGCCAAGCTCTATGCTAAGCATTTTGATATGTATTGTCCCCTTTGATCCTCACAACAAGCCTATGAGGTAGGTAAGGTACTCTTATTCCTGTCTTCACTTGGAGAAATTCCCAGATCAGCTAGCTTGATAAGGGGTTCTACAATATAGTAACAGCCTGCAGTAACAAAATCAGATTCATTCAAAAATAAATAAGAGCATGCTGGCTGTATTTGGGGAATAGTCTTTAAGTAACTTCTTGTGATTAATGGATTCCATGTAGAAAAATTTGGTTGACACATACATTGTACAAAGGGAAGTGTCTTAATATACTGAAATTCAGTTTGGTCAGAGGTTGTTTCACACTAAATTCATCCTGCACACATTCACAGATTGCACTCCTATCCCCCTTTTAGTTACACTTCCCCTTCCCTCTGGGTCTAAAAAGTATGCCTGCTTCATAAACATACATGCCATAAAGAAATGTGGATGGCCCAATCTTCTTGAAAACCTTAGTTTGTTGAATTACAGTCTCTTGTCTCATAAAATTCTTCTTTAGTAGATATTTGTTGTATCCCTGGGTGAGAATGATTGTCAGCATGGTCAGTGATACTATTGGGGAAATTGCAGGGATGTAGATAGGTAAAGAGTGGCCAGAGAAGACACAGGGAAGATGTAGATCATGTACTACATAATGATGTTTGGGTCAAGAATAGATTGAATATATGACAGCAGATTATATGGAGTGTAAGAAAAAAGTTTGCTTGCAATGTTGAAAGGAAAGGCTGAACCCTACTAAGATGTTGGATTTACTGGTACTTCTGGGTGGTTTAAATAGATGAGAAGACTCAGCATGTTTTCTAACCACCATGTTCCTGCCCCAGGCTTAGGCCTCGAGTGGGCCAGGGGAGGAAGGGAGCCTGGGAGATCACCACCCGCCACCAGCCAACCCTCTGTTTCCCTCGTTCCCTCTCTCTCTTTCACCTCTTCCTTTTATTATTTCTCCTCTCAAGCTTTATTTCTCTGCATCTCTTTTGATCTATGCTCTTCCTTTCTCTCCCCTTCTCTATTTTCCCTTTCTCCATTCCTTACTCGCTCCTCCCAATGCCTTTTCTCTCGCAGACAGTGCTTTCCTCCATAGCCTTCCCCTGGCCCCCACAATGTGTGTGTGCATGCATGTACACACACACACTTTATCTTTTATAAAGTATTTTTACCGTACCTTTTCTATGTTTAGCTATGTTTAGATACACAAATAGTTACCACTGTGTTACAATTGCTTAAAGTATTCAGTACAGTAACATGATATACAGGTTTTTAACCTAGAAGCAATAGGCTACATCATAAGTATTAGTGGGTTATACCACCTAGGTTTGTGTAAGTACACCCGATGATGTTTGTACAATGACAAAACTGCCTAGCCATGTATTTCTCAAAATATATCCCCCTCATTAAGTGATTCAGGACTATATTTGGATAGGGAGGATAGACCTGAATTTTAGGAGCAGCTGTCAATGATCAGCTGTAAAGTCTTGGGCAAGTCAACCTCTCTGTACCCCAAGTTCCTCATCTGGTTAACAACTGGGTTGGACTAGAGCAGCGGTTCTCAACCTGTGGGTCGCGACCCCTTTGGGGGTCGAATGACCCTTTCACAGGGGTCGCCTAAGACCATCAGAAAACACATATATAATTACATATTGTTTACAGTAGCAAAATTACAGTTATGAAGTAGTAACAAAAATAATTTTATGGTTGGGCATCACCACAACATGAGGAACTGTATTAAAGGGTCGCGGCATTATGAAGGTTGAGAACCACTGGACTAGAGGTGCTATAACATTCCTTCCAGCTCTATGACTAATAGGCTGAGCTCTGGTCAGAATCTGGTCAGATCCACAAGGTTCCTGGGGTGGTTCCCTTGGAGATGAGGCCATATTGCAATGCATAATAGGAAATGACACAGACTTAGTGTCAGACTCTCCAGGTTTTTTGCCAGAGACCAATTCCAGCATGTTCAGCAGAGCTGCACCTGGGAATGGCTTTAAGGCATTTCCCCAAACCTGAATAGGATACATTAAATTGATTGTGGCTGCCAGACAGCTAAAAGGCATCTTAATCTACATGTTATTGCCTCCTACTGGCTAAAACACCTGAACAGCCTAGGCTAATTCCCCCATTCTGACAATGGACTCTGTACCAAACCCTGACCCTTTGAAGTGTATATATCTGCCTCGCCTCAGGACAAGTTGTGTTAATAAAAAGCATGGGGTGGAGGGGATGAGGAGAGAACCTAAGACCTTAGACTTAAGACCTTAACTTCTTAGCTCCTTTAGCTAAGCTCCTCTGACCCCCAATGCCTTTCAAAATTATATCTTGTCTCCGGACTCTTTATTAGTCCCTGGACTCTATTTGCTCTATGCACAGCCTTCTCCAGATTCCTGAACCCTTCTTGATGCTGGGACAAGAACCCCAGCAGTTTTTATCTCTCAGAAACAATTATGGGCTAGATGGTTTATACTGCCTGGTGAGACTGTATCAAGTAGGAGTTAAGGCAATGAACTATGGAGTTGGACCTTAGTTTGAAAACCAGTCCTCCTGCTTCCTAGTGGGTGCCTTGGGACAAATGATTTGACCTCTCTGAACATCAGTTTCTGGATGTCTAAGATGATGAGAATAGAACTACCTCATAGGCTTGTGAAGATGAAAGGCATTAATGTAGTATGTAAAGTACTTAACTCATCACCAGGCAAAATGGAAGTGCCCAGTCAGCCGTGTCTATGACTACTACTCATTGCTATCAACGTAATTCTTCTGACATGGGCATGGCTAAGTTTAACCATTTTTCATGAATACAGTTTTATCTTTCTGGATGGAGTTTGAGAAATGTATAAACAGATCTTTCTGGCCAAAGCATCTCTAGAGTCAGATCTGGGTTTAGTTCTTTGCTCTGCTTCTTTCAGGCTCTGGGACCTTGGGCAATTATTTCACATCTCTGTCCTTATCTGTAAAATGCAGGCAGGTATAATGCCTACCCCCAAGGGTTGTGATGAATATGATAATGAATGTGGAGAACTTAGTGCTGTGCCTGACATTTATAAGCCACTCAATAAGTGGTGGTGTGGACGAAAAGGGGCCACATGCTGAACTGACAAGCTCAGGAGAGGCCTGCATGGCAGTTTTGCAGACTTGGAGACCTAAAGTAACCACAAAGGATGGTCTGAAATTAAACCTTAACTGAAAGCAGTTATGGTGGGCAGTTACGTCCTAAGCTGATATCTTCACTGACAAGGTCAACCTTTACCGTAACTGAGCCTATCTGTCTTTTTGCATCTACGATAACATGTCCTTGGGATGTCTGGGTAACTTGTGACTTCCCTTTTTATGGAGCCCCTGGGGCACAGCCAGGTGTGCTGGGCCCAGGACAGATACCACAGATTTCTTCTTAATTGTTCCTGCACCCACCTAAGTATGTGTCCATCATTTTACTTTTTATCCTATCACAGAGGTTTCCCCGCTTCACTTAATCCCACCTCCTTAAATCTGTCACCAATGAATTTCATGTATAAATACGGATGTAACCCTGCCATTCTCCGGAGCAATATCTCAATTCGTTGAGGTTCTGCTTCCCGGCATATGTCGACAGTTTGGCTCAAATAAACTCACAAAAATTCTTTACAGGTTTCAATGTTTTTTTTACGTTAACAGTGGCTTTAATACTGATAGTGAAAATAATCAGTGTTGTGAGAATAATGATTACCTCCACTACCACTACTCTTGTTGGCATAGAGAGTTGAGTGTGTTCAAGTTTGAACAGTTTTGGCATACCTAACCAAAATGTTAGGAGAGGCAGCTGTCGCTGTTCCTGAAGGGACAGCAAAAGAGTTGTTGCCAGACTTCACTGACAGTGGCTGGGAATTTAAAACTGAGTTGTTTTTGGAGGCATGATGAAAAATGATTCAGCAGACTATATTCTCAGCAGAAAAATTCTATTTATTCTACCAGTCCCATTATATCTAAAACCTGTAGGAGGAAAATGTAATTCTAAACTGGCCCTGTACCTCTAAGACTCAATTTCAGTCGGTCAGCCAGGACATGTTGTTCATAGACTTCCTCGGCAGCATCTGGGTGCAAAGATGTAAGGTCTCTATTCTTTGTCAAGTTTGTTGTCAAATCGATGCTAACTGTTCTTGTGCTTCTTGTGGTTGTAAGATTCATTTGATGGATAGATATACTGGAGGGGTGGGATTTCTCAGGAATTCGATGTTAGAGTAGGTGGAGTTATATGGGACTGTAGAGGTGTTAAATAGAAATAATAAAACTGAAATCGTCCTGATGGTTCTGGAGATGAGTGTATTTAACGAGGGAGGGATATTGGCTTTTTCTTTTTGTGTCCCTCCGTTTTTCTCTTTAGTACTCTGTTAAAAGTCAAAGAGACAGAAAACAGCCAGTCACTGCAAGCAAAGCTAAGCTCCAGGTTTCCTGCCTTCTCAGACCACTCCAGGTTAGGATGGTAATGGCCACTTTCTAAGGGAGTGTAGACTCCACCTCACCAGGCACCCACCCTCTGGCCTGGACTCAGACTTTCTCTCACTCTAGCTTTCTCCCTTATCCCCTTCCTTTAAGGAATACTAACCACAGGTTTCAAAGATGTCTTCATAAGCATCTTCCGGCATCATATCCTCTACATACCAGGTAGGCATTGTCTTTTTTGGTCTGAGTTCTGAGGTTATAGAAAAGAAAAATGGATTTCAATTTTGTACAGAGATTTAGGGGTAATTTCAGATACCTAGAAAAACACTTCCTCTATTCTTCCACCAGATTCCTTCTACTCAGCTCTCATCTTCACCCCTCATCTCAGATCAGTGCCTCTCTCCTCTTCAGTGTCCCTGGCCAAGTTCAGGCCCCTCCGTATAGATATAACAATCCAAGACTCTGGGGTAGCCTGAGGGCCAGATCCCTTGGAGAGCAGAGATGAGATTATAATATTGATACTTGACCATCACGGTGACTGAGGTTCCAGCAAACACTGAGAATGAGCGGCAACTAAGAACAATAGGCCTTCAAGTCCTCACAGCTATTTTTCTTTAATACCTTTATTATATTGGGAAAAATCATATAGCTTGTTATAAAAAGAAAATTTCCAATAAAACAAAAAAACAAAGAAAGGCACCTAGGCCTTTTACTTCTCTCCTAGTATATCACACCTAGAGAAAACCACTGCTATTGTTTTAGTGATTTTTCTCCAGATATTCTATGCATGTGTAAACATCATGCTTCACATGCTATCCTCTGACTTGCCTTTTTCTCTAACAAAACATCAGGTTGTGGAAAACTTTCCATGGCAGTAAATATGTCAACAATAGCCCGTTTAATGTCTGTATAGTATTCCATTGTGTAGATGTACCCTACTTTATTTAGTTGTTTTGCATTGTTAGACATTTAGCCTGTTTATAACGTTTAGCTATTGTACCTAATACTGTAATTGGAGAATCTCAAGCATCCTTTTTTGGGGTACTTGTGTAATTATCTTTGGATATAGATCAATAAATGAGATGATTGGTTCACAGTGTTTCCACATTTTTAAAGTTATCAATAATATATTGAAAGAGTGAGAAAAGGGAGAAGACAACCAAAATACTCTCCATAAAGATTGTGCCAATTTGTACCTCCACCACTGGAAATTGTAACTTTTAAGATAACCTATACCCATTCAGACAAAGATCTTGTGTTAGCCAGTGCTGAGCCATCATATTGGAGTACTAAGTGGTGGTACCCAAGGACTCTCCCTGTCCTTCATCCACTTCTCCTGACCACCAACCATAGTATGAGAAAAGAGTTTCAGACTCAAAATAGGAATGTTTTGTAAACTGTGAGAAGGTCTCTATATAGAGTGTCCCCCCAAAATGTATACACACTTAACAGCTGATAGCTCAATTGATGTTTCTTTCTTTTCAGATTTAACCCATTGGAATTTAATCATTATTCAAAGTGAATATACATTTTTTGGGACACCTGTATTTTTTCTTCTCTGACTAACCACTGATCTAGCATTACCTTCACAAAAAATCATCATCGTCATCTTCACAGTTGTAATCATCTTCATCATCGGTGTAAGTTTCTGGGAAGTGAAAGTCAGCTCTATACTTGTAGTGAAGCTCAGTAGTGTTTTGAGCTCCCTTTACCTTAGAACATTCACCTTCCTCCATGGGTTCATCTAAGGCAAATTTCACTGATACATTCTTTTTAGGTGTTAATCTTAAGCCTTCTTTCTGTACAGCAAGAAGATGAAGAGGGAAAAGTCAGTTGGTGCCCAACAGTTTAGAGATTGGTCCCTGTCGCAATAACATTTAAAGAGTCATTTACCTTTAGGATTGGCTTTAGAGGCCTAGTTTTCATTGAATGTTGTTCTAGAGGCTCTTCTTTTTCTTCTGTCATTTCTACATTGGTAGGGACTCTGGGGAACATAGAAAGGACAAAGCAATAGTGAAAATAGACACACTTCAAGCTCCTTAATTAAAGGCACCTGTTACCCCATTCCTGCATATGTATTTGAACAATGAAATGGACAATAGAGCAAGACATTTTAGCCTTTTATTCCTCAAAACCTTGATCGCCTCCTGTTTTCTTATTTTTCTTTTTCATATTCCTCTTCTCCCCCATATTTCCTTATTATTGGATCAGAGAACTGCAAGTAGAGAATGCAGGGTGGCTCCAGGACATTCATATAGAAAATATTGCCTAGAAGTTCCTTAAGGGGCTTGTGTTCCTTTTCTTCTCCACATGGCAAATTGGGGAATAAAAATCATGTTTTGGAGAAGCTCTAATGTTGATAGTTTGGCTTTACCTTTCTGCAACTCATCCCACTAATGTGATCACTCAAGTTGTGCCAGGGGGAGGGTATACCTAACAATGCTGGAAAGTTTATGGTCACTGACCTAGCCCCATTTGAGCCAACTGATCTCGAAAGACTTGCTCAGAACCGTACAGAATCCAAGCACCTCCCAGAACTCCCTGCTTATGTTGAATATTGATTCCTGCATCTGTTCTTTTTTAAAATTATATTTTATTATTGATTTTAGAGAGGAAGGGAGAGCGAGAGAAAGAGAGAAACATCAAAGATAAGAGAAAATCATTGATTGGCTGCCTTCTGCATGCCCCACACTGGAGATCGAGCCCTCAACCCGGGCATGTGCCCTGGCCGGGAATCGAATTGTGACCTCCCGGTTCATGAGTAGACTCTTAACCACTGAGCCATGCCAGCTGGGCCTTATCAACCTAATAGAGGCAGCTCAGTACCTGGCTGAGGTACACTCATCCTTGTTGCCTGTGGTGTCCTCCTTGGAGTTGGTGGTACTTGAAGTGAGTGATTGTTGGTGAGAACACAGCTCTTCCTGTTTATTCTGAATGGCAGTTACCAGCCAGCGCAGCCCTTCAAGTAGGGGCCCATGGTTACTTCTTTGGAGGTTTTGTATAGCTGAACAGGGTTCCTGTGACCAAAAGAGAAGACTCCAGCTCAGGAACCTGAGACCACTGGGGATCACAGTCCCTCCCACTCTCAGCTAAGGAGCAGAGGTACACATAAGCTCTGCAGTGCCTAGAGAGGCTTTAAGACTTCCTAGGAGACCTCAGTATTCACAGCTGAGAATGTAAATAAAAGCTACAAAAGCTAAGGTCATTCAATAACGTGGTTGTGCTGTAATGTCTTAGATATGTGACTTTGGGCAAGGAACTCAGAGTTTTTGAGCCTCATCCATAAAATGAGGATATTGAAGCTTCCAGCTTTACAGAGCAATTTTGAAGTCGAATAAGAAAACATAGGTGAGAGTAGTTAAGAGTGGGATATTGTCATCATCGAGTCGGAAATCACCACTATAGGCATCACCTGGCAGGAAGAGGCTTTGCCTGAGATCTAGCATATGGGGCTGATTATGGAGTGGTGCAAGGTATGCATCAGCTGGGCTTGAGAGGGCAAAAGAGGGGAGGGGTTGACACTTACCAGAAGGCAAACGAACTTGTTGTCATTCATTATACTTTCCAGATATTTAATAATATCACAAGGTAAGAGGGCATTCTTTTTGTCTTGCTTGTTGGCCAATCTAGAGCAGGGCACAGGAGAGAGGGTAGGAAGAATAGAGGAAGAGTAAAACATAAATAGAGGCAAAGGGCAAGAAAAGAAGGGAAATAGGGGGAGAACCTGTTATGGTACAGTTGCTACATATTCAAGAACTAGCTTTAAAGACATGCACAATGAGATGAACCAGACATTTTCCTAGCCAATTCTCAATGACGGAAAGAATCACACATATAACTTGAATCCAAGATCATCCCCAGATCGAATTTCTCACTTCATCTCTACACTATGCCATAAAACTTTAATTAGAATTGCTAACTGGGATATGAACAGATTTGGAGTTTTTAAACAGCCTCTGCCAAACTCTGTTCATACTTGAGTTTGGGGTGCTAATGAGGAACAAAAAATGCAAAAAGGGAGTGGGGGTGATGATTGATTGGGCCGTCCGAAGTATCACCCTGGAATCAGTGCTAGTTACATGACTCTTGGGCAGTCTGTGAAGGGAGCAGGACATTGGCATCAATTATACAAAATAGGGGTGGTTTCAGGGGTAGAGACTGAAGCAGAAAAAGAGAAATTCAGGAAGAGTCAAGGGATGGAGGTAGGAAATCCAGATATTACTCTCCATTTCCCTTTGATGCTTGCTTTCAAAATTACATTTGCACAATTAGGTAACATTTTCACCCATGGCAGCATGTGGTAGAAAGAAGCTCTTAAAAACAGACCCCAGAGGACTGGGTTACCCCCTCCACACACACACTGAGCTGAAGGGAAGAGGAGATCTAGCTGGATGTGACAAAGGGACCACCCAGCTCTTCCTTTGTCTGCTTGTCTTCTGAAGGCACAAAATGGGAAGGGATAATTGAACACAAAGGCAGAGGCTTACAGTAGGATGGGTTTTCCTGCCACTCTTGCATCAGACAGAAGATTTGATAAAGTGGTCTTCACTTCTTGCATGCGTCCTAAGTCGCTGGAATCCAGGACAAAAATAATCCCTTGTGCTTGTGCATAGTAGTTGGGCCAGATTTCTTGTCCCCTCATATCTCCATTCAGGTCATAGATAGCAATTTCATATTCATCTAGCAGAACTGTAGTCAGTTTAGAGTTCATACAAGGGTCTATCTTGCTAGGAAGTACTGTGCATAAGGGAAGAGAGGAGAAGCAACCACAAAGCAGAGGGATATAGTTAGATGAAAGAATTTGTTAAACAAATGTTGACTAGAGACATAGCTGGTTTGGCTCAGTGGATAGAGAGTCGACCTGTGGACTGAAGGGTCCCAGGTTCAATTCCAGTCAAGGGCATGAGCCTTGGTTGCAGGCACATCCCCAGTGGGGGGTGTGCAGGAGGCAGCTGATCGATGTTTCTAACTCTCTATCCCTCTCCCTTCCTCTCTGTAAAAAAATCAATAAACTATATGTTAAAAAAAATGTTGACTAGAGCCTAGGAATGCTACTGAGGCATCTTGCCATCCTGTTCACTCATGGATTCATTTTCCTAAACCAGCACTTTGCCCAGGCAACCCTCTCCTGGCTCAGCAATCTTCAGTGAGTGGCCACTGCTCCCAGGAGAGAATACAGACTCCTCTGCCTCCTAACCTGCCAGCGCTATCTCTACCCTGTCTTGTGTCCACAGTGTCCCTGGTACACACCCAGTCTTTTCTTCCCTCTGCTCCTTGGCTCACTCTCCCCCCACTACACAGGAATGTCATGCTCTTTTGTGCCCTGGGCCTTCACAAGATGCTATTTTCGCAGCTTAGAACATTTCTTACATTGCTCTTTCCTTGGTTAATACCTATTTTTAAACATCTATTTAGATCTTGTTTCCTCTAGAAATGTTTTCCTAACTCACACCCCCACTCCCAAATCTGGGTAAGGTGCCTTTCTTCTGGGCTTATCACTATAACAGTACATATGACAGTGTTATAAATTCAACGGTTTACTAATCTGGATTATACACTGCAATAGGACAGGGACCCTTTCAATTTTATTCACTGCTACATTCACAATGCCAAGGGCAGAGGTGCTCAATAAATATTTGTTGAATGAATTTGATGAATGAATGAATAAATGAATGAGCAGGAGGCTCTTCTCTCCTACCCTTTTTTCAAGGCTCAGGAAGGCATCTTTAGGGAAGCTTATCTGACCACCCCAACTCCACTTTCTCTCCCTCATTGAGCACATGGTCTGTTAAGCTGGTCATTCACCTCCCTCTGTGCATGCCATGGCTTCCCAACTAAAATAATGAGGGAGGGGCTTTGCATTAGTTTACACTCAGTAGGTGTTCAATACATGTTTATGGTGCCTGTTATTGTGGGTAAGTATGAAGTACTTTTCATATGTCTTCTAAGAAACCATGCCAAATTTAGATACATTTGCCCTGTCAAGGCCATGGCCAGATCATACAGTCCCATAGGGCAGTGGTCGGCAAACTGCGGCTCACGAGCCACATGTGGCTCTTTGGCCCCTTGAGTGTGGCTCTTCCACAAAATACCACGTGTGGACGCGCACGAACAGTGCAATTGAAACTTGGTGGCCCATGAGCAGAGGTCGGTTTCCGGCCTGGGAGAGTCTATTTTGAAGGCGTGGCGTTAGAAGAAGTGGGGGTGTTGGTCGGGCGATGGGAGACATGGTGCAGGTGTGCCAAGGGATACGCAGCGCAAGGGAGGCGCGCGATTCATGCACGAGTTGAGTGAGCCAGTCAGTCAGCAGTCTCACTGTGCAGTGGTTAGTGCTAGTCGCGTCCGCAGATCGCGCGCGGGTGACAAAACTACCTACTCGAAGCATAAAGTTACCTGTATTTTTCCAACCAGCAGCAAATACTGCAGGTATTTTTGTCATCAATTTAAGAATTGTAATTATTTTGTGTTGGTGGCTTTATTATTATTTTAGCAAAGGCCAGCTTAGGAGTACCCTAATTAAGTTAATGACAATGAACCTACCTATATAGTTTAAGTTTAAAAAATTTGGCTCTCAAAAGAAATTTCAATCATTGTACTGTTGATATTTGGCTCTGTTGACTAACGAGTTTGCCGACCACTGCCATAGGGCATTCCATACCTATTCTGCCCCCATAGAAGTGCAGTTCAAAAGGACAATCTTTCTACAAATTCCAGTCTGTTGAACTGAAAGTTCTGACCTAGATTTCTGCCCACATAAGCAGCAAAATGATTTTATAGATTCTCTATACTCAGACTTGGGAGTTCTAAGACCAGAATCAGTAGCTTTCTATTTCTAATCTCAGATCTACTTGTGACATTTTCATTAGGATTGGCAGAATGAATCATTTAGCTGAGAAGTTAGTAAGGTGCTTTCAGATCGTTGGTAATGTATGATTATATAGACATTTACATATATATGCATATATTATCATTATTACATTTTAATGTGATCTTATAACTTTTGTTTTCATGTTAGTCAATGCTCTTTTTAATTATAGCTTTCAGATAACATAAAATTTTCAGTCACAACTTTGATGTGATATCTGCTATGTCTCGCATTAGACTACTTAAAATAGTAAGCGAATAAAGATAGTTTTAATTTGTTTCCAGCATGAAGGCAAGCTTTAAGTTATTTTTCCCTGTCTAATCAAAACATTTTCCTTAGTTATTTTTCTTTTTACTTGAAACCTTACCAATTCCTTCAATAATGCAATCTATTGTTGGCAACCCTAGAAGCTGTGAGAAGTTGTTGTTCCCTGACACTTTACATTTCTCTTATCTCCTCTGTTAATTCATAAACTCCCTGAGGACAGGTAATGAGTCTAATTCATTCCTATATCCCATAAAACACAACAGTCCGGGTACTGTTGGCTTCTGAGTTACTTGGCGATGATAAAGGCCTACCCTACACCAATTGAAGCAGAATCTCTATGCTGGGACCCAAGTATTTGCATGTTTAACAAACTGCTATATTTAACAAAATCTGTAGGTGATACTTCCGCACTTTAAAGTTTGAGACCCACTACCCTAAAGAGCAAAGAAATCCATGCCTGTTGTGTCTCAGCATCATCTGGTGCTCCTTGTTAGATTTTGATTCCATGCCCCGCCCCCTAGTCCAAAGTGTCTGAGCCTACAGGTCCCACTAAGTAAGTGTAAAAGCATCCCACATTATTCTCATTTTTGGCTTTTAGTGCTCACTATGCTAAGGATCACCTATGGAGCTTTTAAAAACTATGACACTAGATCTCCTTCTCTGAAGGTTTGATGCCATAGATCTGGGGTGGGGCTCAAGCATCATGTTCATTTTTAAAAGCTTCCCAGGTTATTGAAATGTATAGCCAGATTTGAGAGGCACTGCCCTAAATTCCCTCATTTAGGGCACCTACTTATGCTCACCCAGACAAAACAGTTATAGTATATGCTGTCATTGAGAATAATGGCTTCAGATCACAGATAGTTTATAGCTTCAAAGTTACTACTTATAGTAACACAAGTTACTACTTATAGATTGGTATTTCCTTCCTAGGCTGTTATCTGCAATCATAAACATTTGCAGGAACAGGAGAGGTGAGCTATTGCATATTGTGTACAGAGCAGCCTAATAGATTGACTGTAGTAGTCCTGTATGGACTGAGACATTCCTTAGAATGTGACAGCAGTGGAGCTTTGCTTCTTGGCCATTAGAAACTTCCCTGTGAATGAATTCACAACTCCAGGCTCTATCATCTAGAAGTCAGAATGGAAAGCAGATACTATTCTCAAAGACAAAATAGCATATGGCTAATTATGGAAGAGTGCTTCCCAAAGCTGGCTGCCCATCAAAAACGCCTGGAGAGTTCTTAAAATAGAGATTCCAGGGCCCCACTCAGGTAGATAATGGAGAGGATGAAATGCTAGGTAGTAGGACAGCATTATAGAAGGCATAGGTATGTGAAATAGATCAGTATGATGGCAGAGGAATGGCAAGTCATTTGTTTTCGCTCTATCAGGTCACATGCAGAGAGCATGAGAAATGAAGCTGGAAGAGAAGTCAGAAACCAAATCATAGAGGACCCTGTGTGCCTCTAGGAACTTAAATTTTATTTTGAATACAATGGGGAGGTATTAAATGCTTTTGAGCAGAAGAAAGTGCCATGATCAGATTTTTGTATTAAGTCCTTCAGGCAACTGTGTTGACTGAATGCTGGGGAGACAACTAGAGATGGAAAGATCAGCCAGCAGCCTGTTGCTGTAGTTCAAGAAAATTGCTGCAGGTTTCCAGTGCACCAGTGGCAGAGGAGTCAGGTTAGCCCTTTCCTGTACTTTGCTGAAGGCTTCTAAATGATATAAAATTCAGCCACATCATCATACCCCTACTTTTATTTAATAAACATCAATAGAGAGAATCTTATGCCAGCCTGTGTGCTGGGCTCTTTGACTAGCATTTAGTTGTGTCTTCACAACTAGAATAGTAGCTCCCTTCAATTCTGTGTAACTGCTTCTTGAAATGTCAACGTATTAAACTGGAGATCTGGTATTAAACTTGCATATCTCTGAATTGACAACATTTCAAAAGTTCCAACCCTCTGTATTAACTGTCACAAAGTATTTAATGTTATTAAACTTCTTAAGACCAAATTCCACTTTAATTGAGCTCTGAAATGAGACACTTTTTCAAACATGCTATCCTTCATAATTGACTGCAGTGTTTTACATAGTTTGAATCCATCCATACTGACACTATGTGAGGATGTTTAATTAGGATATCTTGTAAAGGGAGACAGTGACAGACATTACATAAACAAGCTGATAATGCCCCAGGAAAGGATTGTGTATGTGTGTTGGAAAGTGCTTATCTTCAAAAGAGGCAACCTGAGGGCTGTGAAGTAAAGCTAGGAAGGAATAATTATTTCATTGGTCACTGGGGCCCTTGGGAGACCTAAACCAATGTCTAATGCTCTTAGTTCCTTACGTCTGCACAAGGCCTCCGTAAGTAGACTTTTGCCTGCATTCTCCAGACCGATGATGATGATGGTCACATTCCTATTAATGGAAAAGAAAAATGAGCCAAAGCCTTAAAAACAGTTAGTTCTTAAGCTAAACAAAGAAGTCTATTCTTCTTTGGTGTTTGGGGATCTTCCTACAGTAGTCCCAATATATGTATCATAAAAGGCACAGCCAAGGTGGTAGAAGGTTCTATAGGAACCCCTTCCCAAGGTCTCCAAGGATGTGTTTCTTCCCGAGTCACTTGCCTTGCAGGATTAGCCATTCTCTTCAAACCTTGTTCTCAATCTTGCATGAAGACAGACTAATCACTTCCCCTAAAAATATATATCATGATTTGTCCCATGTGGGACTGTGGGCAGATACATTGGAGGAAATGGTGGAGTAGGTCTAGGGAAATAATTACAATATTACCTTCGTGTCTCTTTATTATTTACTTGAGGCCTTCAGGATGTCATTATCTTGAACATGATTCATCTTAGTTCTGTAATATTAAGGGAAACAAGTAAATAAGAAATCAGCCCCACCATTAACATTGAATTTGTCAGTTTATGACTACATAGGTGCTGATAAACTGAAAGCCTTGTACTGACAGAAGTCCATTACTTCATTCTAGCCACCCTTATCTATAAATGTCATAGAGCGAGGGATGGGTAATCCTCAATTCTACTGGCATATTCCTGCAAAATGGGATGGTTTCTTGTTAAAGCAACCTACACAGGCACGATGGCATCAGGTGTGGCCTTCCCTTCAGCCGTAGATCATCCCTGTTGGGAATATCTTCATTCAACCTTAGGTGGGGTGAGGTGAAGCTTCGGAGAAGAACCAGCTGAGATTTCAAGGACCTATTTATTGGGAAACCTGTTCTAAGTGACAACTATCTACTATTCTTGGTTCTCTTATTGCCTCTGCTTAAAAAATGTTGGTGAGCCATTGTCATAGATTTCATAAAATTCCTAGAGCTGTAAGGGACCTTAGAGATCATCTAGTCTAATAGATTGCAAACATCAGTCCAGGTGCCCCACTCTCAAATATTCCCAGGGAGTTGCATAATCTCTCCAGTAGTTTTCAAAGTGCAACAATATTCGGAAGTGAATACCTAAGTAAAAAGGATAATTTAGACAACCACCTCAAGGTCCATCCATGTTGTAGCATATATTAGTATTTTGTTGCTTTTTATGGCTGAATAATATCCCATTGTATGGATATACCACTTTTTGTTTATTCATTAGTTTATGGACATTTGGCTCTTGTCAATAATGCTGCTATAGACATTTTTTTTACAACTTTGTGGACATATGTTTTCAGTTTTCATGGGTACATATACTTAGAAGTGTCATCACTGGGTCATATAACTCTACATTTAAACTTTTGAGCAAGTGCCAGACTGTTTTCCCAAGTGGCTGTAACATTTCACATTCCTACTAGCAAAGCAGGAAGGAAGCCAGCTGCCTGAGCATTGGCTCCACCTACTTGTGCATATTCATTTACACAGTGGCATTCTCTACCTGTACATTTAGGTGGCCATATCCACTGGGATTATAGATACCATTTGTCCTTGATACATAGTAGGCCCTGTCCTAGGCACTTTTCACAGTCATATTCTCCACTTGAGAGGCTGATACAGTGCCCCAGTGTGCCTATATGGTAATGGCAAATTGAGATTAGAACTGTCAACATAAGAAACATGCAAATCTACAGGGAATTTTTGTGAGTTTATTTGAACCAAACCATTGACAATTGTCAGGAAACACAATCTCAAAGGATTGAGAAAATGCTCCAGAGAATGGCAGTTTTGCACCTTATTCACACACACACACACACACACACACACACACACATCAAAAAAACAAAACAAAACACACACAAAAAATGTTATAGGGATTTAACAGTCGAGTAGAAGATTCCAAGAATCAAACCAACAATTTGTCATATGAGGAAGCAAAAAACACCCAATCAGAAGAGCAAAAAGAATAAAAAAATATGAAGATAGTGTAAGGAGCCTCTGGGACAACTTCAAACATACCAACATTCCAATTATGGAGGTGCCAGAGGGGACAAGAGAAAGCAAGGTATTGAAAACCTATTTGAAGAAATAATGATAGAAAACTTCCCCTACCTGGTGAAAGAAATAGACTTACAAGTTCAGGAAGCACAGAGAGTCCCAAACAAGAAGAACCCAAAGAGGCCCACACCAAGACACATCATAATTAAAATGCCAAGGGTTAAAGACAAAGAAAGAATCTTAAAACAGCAAGAGAAAAGAAGTTAGTTACCTATAAGGGAGCACCCATATGACTGTCAGATTTCTCAACAGAAACTTTGCTGGCCAGAAGAGAGTGGCAAGAAATATTCAAAGTGATTAATAGTAAAGACCTACCAAGATTACTCTACCCAGCAAAGCTCTCATTTAGAATTGAGGGTCAGGTAAAGAGCTTCACAGATAAGAAAAAGGTCAAGGAGTTCATCACCACCAAACCAGTATTACATGACATGTTGAAGGGTATTATTGAAGAAGAAGAAGGAGAAGAAGGAGAAGAAGAAGGAGAAGAAGAAGAAGAAGAAGAAGAAGAAGAAGAAGAAGAAGAAGAAGAAGAAGAAGAAGGAGGAGAGGAAGAAGAAACAAAAAAATATGAATGATAAAATGGCAATAAATACATATCTATCCACAATTGAATCAAAAAAATCAAAATAAATGAACAAGAAATCTAATGAACCAAATAAACTGGTAAATAAAACAGAATCAGAGGTTTGGAAGTATGGAACAGACTGACGAATCTCAGAGGGAAAGGGGGATGGAGAATGGGAAGAGATTAACCAAAGATCTTACCTATGGACACAGACAGTAGGGTGGTGAAGGCCTGGGATGGGGCAGGAACAGGGTGGAGGAGGACAATAGGGGGGAAAAACCAGGACATTTGTAATACTCTCAAAAAAGATTAAAAAAAAAAAACCCTTATCCTAAGGGAGGATTAATGGAATAACCAAGGAAGAAAATGATTAGACTAGGGATTATTGATCCTTTCATTTCCAGTGCCTCTCCTGGGTACTCTGGGATGAAATCACCTAAATTCAATCTACAGTTTTAGATTTCTTATCTGTAGAATGGAGATAATGATAATATTTTGCTTACCTTGAGGTGGGTACTTACTGATCAGATTACTGGTTTTTTCTGGATGGATGACTTATGATGTGTAGAGTAATAGGAAGATGTGTTGAGATGTTTAGCCTTTGTGCCAGATTAACACAGCACAGTTGCCCACTTATGAGAATATAGCAGTGACCTAATAATGGCTGTCAATGTTCTGACATATCTATGGCAACCACTGCCTGGTTCATAGCAAACAAACTCACATCTCCCTACCTTGTACGATGTACAGCTGATTACTAAATGAATTTTTAGTAATCATATTTTTTTTTTAGTTTACAAAGTATTGACATAGAATTTACAATGTGCCAGCACTCATTTAGGCACTTTATACATATTAACACATTTAATTTGGTCATTATTACAAAATGACCAACAAGTGGGGGCTATCATTCCTACTTTTACAAGATGAGGTTCACAGCAAACATTTTTTTTAATGAGTAGAAAGAGTACAAAAGTAACAATTAACAGTATAGTAGAGTAAATTTTAAAAAGAGAGATAGGATGAGGTTCAAGGTTACCTGGCTAGTAAGTGATAAATCAGAATTGCAACCCAGGTGGTCTGGCTTCAGAGTTCATATATATTGAGTTAAGTGTCTTACAGGCTATGTGAGTGAGAAGACCTCGGGTATCAGAGAAACTGCCCTGCTCTTGGCCTTTCCATCTCTTCTAGCCAAACTATACCGCACTTATTTTTTTCAGTGAACTTTTTAAAAAGTAAGTTGGCATACAATATTATATTAGTTTCAGGTGTACAACATTGTGATTTGACATTTATATACTTTATGATGTGATCACCACAATAAGACTAGTAACCACCTATCCCTGTAAAAAGTTATTTAGTGAACTTTTAAAAAATAAACTTTATTTTAGAATGGTTTTAGATATATAGAAAAATTACAGACACTACAGAGAGTTCCCATATTCCCTGAACCCAGTTTTCCTTATTATTTTGTTGTTGTTAATCCTTACTCGATATTTTTCCATTAATTTTTAGAAAGAATGGAAGGGATAGCGGGAGAGAGGGAAGGTGGGAGAGAGGGAGGGAGGAGAGAGAGAGAGAGAGAGAGAGAGAGAGAGAGAGAGAGAGAGAGAGATGTGAGAGAGATTCAGTGATTGGTTGCCTACTGCATGTGCCCCTATCAGGGCCAGGGATTGAGCCTGCAACCAGGGTATGTGTCTAGGCCCCACCCCCTATTCTTAATACCTTACACTAGCATGGCACATTCGTTACAATGAATGAACTGATGTTGATATGTGATTATTTACTAAAGTTCATGCTTTATTCACATTTTATTAGTTTTTACTTAATGTCCTTTTTCTTTCCAAAGATCCCATTTAGAATATCACAGTATGTTTACTTGTCAAGTGTCCTTAGCTTTCTCTTGGTTGTGACAGTTGTGCAGACTTTAATTTTGATGACTTAGACAGGAGCACTGGTCAGGTGTTTTGGGGAGGAAAACCACAGAGGTAAAGGCCCTTCTCATCACATCATATCATGAGCACGTGCTATCAATATGACTTATTGCTGATGATATTGACCTTGATCACCTGACTGAGGTGGTATTTGTCAGGTCTTTCCACAGTAGATTTACTTTATTCTCCTTTTCATGCTGTATACTTTGGAAGAAAGTTACTATGTGCAGCTTATACTTAAAATGGGGAGTTATGCTCTATCTCCTTGATGGTGGAATATCTCCGTAAATTATTTGGGATTCTTCTATGGGAAGTTCTTCTAGTCTCATCCATTTGTTTATTAAATCATTTATTAATACAGAATGGGTTAATAGGTATTCATTTTACAGACTGAGTTATAATCCAATACTCCTTTATTTACTTGCTCAAGTTGTTCCAGCTTTTGCATTGGGAGTTCTTTCAATGGACTTCTGTATCCCTTTGACATATATCCAGTGTTATGGATTTTTTTTGAGAACTTCCTCTCTTGCTGGCACTGTGAGAGGCTTCAGGCTCATCTGTATTCCGTAGTCTTAGAATCAGCCATTTCTTTCTTTTTTGATTAAGTTATTACATATGTGTCCTTATCCCCACATTACCCCCTATCCCCCCCACTCATGCTCCCTCCCTGCTGTGTCCATTGGTTAGGCATATATTCTAGCATGTAAGTCTTTTGGTTGATCTCTCCCCCTTACCACCACCCTACCCTACATTCCCTCTGAGGTTTCATGGTCGGATCGTTGCTTCTCTGTCTCTGGATCTGTTTTTGTTCATCAGTTTATGTTGTTTGTTATATTCCAAAAATGAGTGAGATCATCTGGTATTTATCTTTCTCTGACTGGCTTATTTCACTTAGCATAATGCTCTCCAGTTCCATCTATGCTGTTGGAAATGGCAAGAATTCCTTCTTTTTTACCACAGTGTAGTATTCCATTGTGTAGATGTACCACAGTTTTCTAATCCATTCATCTACTGATGGGCACTTAGGCTGTTTCCAGATCTTAGCTATGGGGAATTGTGCTGCTATGAACATAGGGGTGCATATATCCTTTCTGATTGGTGTTTCTGGTTTCCTGGGATATATTCTAGAAGTGGGATCACAGGGTCAAATGGGAGTTCCATTTTCAGTTTTTTGAGGAAACTCCATACTGTCTTCCATAGTGGCTGCACCAGTCTGCATTCCAACCAGCAGTGCACAAGTGTTCTTTTTCTCCACATCCTCTCCAGCACTTGTCGTTTGTTGATTTGTTGATGATAGCCAGTCTGACAGGTGTGAGATGGTACCTCATTGTTATTTTGATTTGCATCTCTCGGATGATTAGTGACTTTGAGCATGTTTTACTATGTCTCTTGGATTTCTGAATGTCCTCTTTTGAAAGGTGTCTATTTAGGTCCTTTGCCCATTTTTTGATTGGATTGTTTATCTTCCTTTTGTTAAGTTGTATGAGTTCCCTATAAATTTTGGAGATTAGGCCCTTATCAGATATGACATTGACAAATATGTTTTCCCACACAGTGGGTTTTCTCATTGTTTTGTTGATGGTTTCTTTTGCTGTGCAGAAGCTTTTTATTTTGATGTAGTCCCATTTGTTCATTTTCTCTTTAGTTTCAAGTGCCCTAGGAGCTGTATCAGTGAAGAAATTGCTTCGGCATATGTCTGAGATTTTGTTGCCTTTGGATTCTTCTAGAATTTTTATGGTTTTGTGTCGTACATTTAATTCCTTTATCCATTTTCTGTTTATTTTTGTGTATGGTGTAAGTTGGTGGTCTAGTTTCATTTTCTTGCACATATCTCTCCAATTTTCCCAACACCATTTATTGAAGAGATTATCTTGACTCCATTGTATGTTCTTGCCTCCTTTGTCAAATATTAATTGAGCATATTGGTTTGGGCCGATTTCTGGGCTCTCTATTCTATTCCGTTGATCTATATGCCTATTCTTGTGCCAGTACCAGGCAGTTTTGAGAACAGTGGCTTTGTAATACATCTTGATATCTGGTATTGAGATCCCACCTACTTTGTTCTTTTTCAGGATTGCTGCAGCTATTCGGGGTCTTTTTTTATTCCAGGTGAATTTTTGGAGAGTTCGTTCTAGATCTGTGAAGTATGCCGTTGGTATTTTAATGGGAAGTGCGTTGAATTTATAGATTGCTTTGGGTAGTATGGACATTTTAATGATGTTGATTCTACCAATTTATGAACACGGTATGTTCTTCCATCTGTTTATGTCTTCCTCTATATCTTTTTTCAACGTCCTGTAGTTTTCTGAGTAGAGGTCTTTTACCTCTTTAGTTAAGTTTATTCCTAGGTAGCTTAATTTTTTTGGTGCGATGGTAAATGGGATTGTTTTTATAATCTCTCTTTCTGAAAGTTCACTATTGGTGTATAGAAATGCCTCAGATTTCTTGGGGTTAATTTTGTATCCCGCTACATTGCCAAATTCATGTATTAAGTCTAGTAGCTTTTTGATGGAGTCTCTAGGGTTTTGTATGTATAATATCATGTCGTCTGCAAATAAGGACAGTTTTACTTCCTCTTTTCCAATTTGGATGCCTTTTATTTCTTCTTCTTGCCGAATTGCAATGGCTAACACTTCCAGTAGTATGTTGAACAGGAGTGGTGAGAGTGGGCATCCCTGTCTTGTTCCTGTTCTTAGGGGAAATGGTGTTAGTTTTTGTCCATTGAGTATGATGTTGGCTGTGGGCCTGTATTATATGGCTTTTATTATGTTGAGGTATGATCCTTCTACTCCCGCCTTACTGAGAGTTTTTATCAAAAATGGATGTTGAATTTTGTCAAATGCCTTTTCTGCATCAATTGATATGACCATGTGGTTTTTTTCTTTCAATTTGTTTATGTGATGTATCACGTTTATTGATTTGTGTATATTGTACCATCCTTGCATCCCCGGGATAAATCCTACTTGGTCATGGTGTATGATCTTTCTGATGTACTGCTGGTCCGATTTGCTAAGATTTTGTTGAGGATTTTGGCATCTATGTTCATGAGGGATATTGGCCTGTAATTCTCGTGCATTGTGTTGTCTTTACCTGGTTTTTGTATGAGGGTGATGCTGGCGTCATAGAATGAGCTTGGAAGTGTTCCTTCCTCTTGAATTTTTTGTAGTAGTCTGAGGAGGATAGGTTTTAGTTCTTCCTTGAATGTTTGGTAAAACTCCCCTGTGAAGCCGTCTGGTCCTGGGCTTTTGTTTGATGGATGCTTTTTGATGATTGCTTCAATTTCTTCCATAGTTATTGGCCTGTTGAGATTTTTAGATTCTTCCTGATCAAGTTTTGGAATGTTGTATTTTTCTAGGAATTTGTCCATTTCCTCCAGGTTGTCTAGTTTGTTGGAGTAGAGCTGTCCATAGTATTTTTTAACAATCATTTGTATTTCTGTGGGGTCTGTTGTTATTTCGCCTCTATCATTTCTGCTTTTGTTTATTTGGGTCCTCTCTCTTTGCTTTTGGTGAGTCTGGCTAGAGGTTTGTCAATCTTGTTTATCCTTTCAAAGAACCAGCTCTTGGTTTCATTGATTTTCTGTATTGTTTTTTTTGGTCTCTATGTCATTTATTTCTGCTCTAATCTTTATTATCTCCTTCCTTCTGCTCACTCTGGGGTTTTCTTGTTGCTCTCTTTATAATTCTTTGAGTTGTAGAGTTAGATGATTTACTACCATTTTTTCTTGTTTTTTGAGCTTTCCTTGCATTGCTGGCTTGGTGGTGATAAACTCCCTTAGCCTTTTTTTGTCTGTGAAGTTTCTTATTTCCTCTTCAAGTTTGAATGATAGCCTTGCTGGATAGAGTATTCTTAGATTCAGTCCTTTGTAGAGCTATAAACTTCCCCCTCAGGACTGCTTTCATTGTGTCCCATAGGTTTTGGATTGTTGTGGTTTCATTGTCATTAGTTTCCAGGATGTTTTAAATTTCTTCTTTGATCTCATTGGTAACCCAGTCAATATTTAATAACATGCTATTCAGCTTCCAGGTGTTTGAGTATTTTGGGATGTTTTTATTGTAGTTTATTTCTAATATTATGCCATCGTGGTCTGAGAAGATGCTTTTTATGATTTCAATCTTCTTGAATTTGGGGATACTTTGCTTGTGACCCAATATATGGTCTATTTTTGAATATGTCTTATGAGTACTTGAGTAGAATGTATATTCCATGGCTTTGGGGTGAAGTGTTCTGAAGATGTCTATTAAGTCCATCTGATCTAGTGAGTCATTTAGGATTGCTGTATCTTTGCTGATTGTTTCTCTAGAGGACTTATCCAGTGCTGTCAGTGGTGTATTAAAGTCCCCTACTATGATTGTATTATTGTCGATCTCTCCTTTGATATCTTCCAGGAGTTTTTTTTATGAATTTGGGTGCTCCTACATTGGCTGCATATATGTTTACCAGGGTTATATCTTCTTGTTGTATAGATCCCTTTAGTATTATGAAGTGGCCTTCCTTATCTCTTATTATGGCCTCCACTTTGAGGTCTATTTTGTCCGATATAAGTATTGCTACCCCAGCTTTCTTTTCCTTTCCATTTGTCTGAAAGATATTTTTCCATCCTTTCACTTTCAGTCAGTGTGAGTCCCTTCTAATGACGTGGGTCTCTTGTAGACAGCAGATGTATGGGTCATGTTTTTTTATCCATTCAGCCACTCGATGTCTTTTGGTTGGAGCATTTAATCCATTTACGTTTAAAGTTATTATTGAAAGGTACTTGTTTGTAGCCATTTCCTTTTTTGTGTGGCTGTTTTCTTTCTGAGCTTTTTATTTCTTCTTTTTACACCAGTCCCTTTAGCTTTCCTTGCATTGCTGGCTTGGTGGTGATACACTCCCTTAGCCTTTTTTTGTCTGTGAAGTTTCTTATTTCCTCTTCAAGTTTGAATGATAGCCTTGCTGGATAGAGTATTCTTGGATTCAGTCCTTTGCTTTGCATCACTTTGTAAATTTCCGTCCATTCTTTTCTGGCCTGATGTGTTTCTGTTGAGAAATCATTTGATAATCTAATGGGAGATCCCTTGTATGTAACTTTCCGTCTCTCTCTTGCAGCCTGTAAGATTCTCTCTTTGTCCTGAACATTTGCCATGGTAATTATGATGTGTCTGGGTGTGGGTCTTTTCGGGTTCACCTTGTTTGGGACTCTCTGGGCTTGTGTGACTTTTTTCTTCCCCACCTCAGGGAAGTTTTCTGATATTATTTCTTCGAATAGGTTTTCTAATCCTTGTTCATCTTTCTGTTGTTCTGGCACCCCTATTATTTGTATGTTGTTTCGTTTCATGTTGTCCCAAAGCTCCCTTAGGGTCTCCTCCTATCTTTTAATTTTTTTCTCCAATTGCAGTACATTTTGGGTGTGTTTTGCTTCCTTGTCCTCTAATTCACTAATTCGGTCCTCCGCTTCTCCTAGTCTACTGTTGATACTTTCAATGGTGTTTTTTATTGCAGCTATATCACTCTTCATTTCTTCTTGGGTCTGACTTAAGTTGTTGATTTTTTCATCTGTTTCGTCTAGCTTCTTCAATATGTTATTGATTTTTTCATCTGTTTCTTCTAGCTTCTTCCATATGTTATTGATTTTTTCATCTGCTTCTTCTTGCTTCTTGCATAGGTAGTTGACTTTTTCATCTGTTTCTTCTAGCTTCCTGCAGAAGTTGTTGATTTTTTCCTCCATCCGGTTTATGCACTCTAGGACCCTTATTCTGAATTCTTTTTCTGTCATGTTGCATGCCTCTGTATTACTTAGCTGCTTTTCTGGAGAGTCCTCCTTCTCTTTCCTTTGGGTGTTTCTTTGTCTGCCCATGTCAGATCTCACTGACATATCTAGACGTTGAGTCATTCAGTGGCTGCTCCCTGGGTGGCAGTGGCTCCTTGGGCTGTGGTTGCTCCTCGGGTGGTTGCGGTAGCAGCTGCTCCTCAGTTGGCAGCAGCTCCTCTGGTGGGTGCTGTTCACAGCTGTGGTGGCTCTTCTGGCTTGTGGGAGGAGGCTTCATGTACAGCTGCTGTTCCTCAGACAGAGGGTGTGGTGCTCAGGAGGCTGCTGTCGCTTGGATCTGCTGCGTTGATTTAAAGGCACAAAATACAACACAACAAGGCACCACGTACCATGCACTAAACACAAATATATTCACGATATTAATAACTGCAAATAAAGGTGACCACCCGAATTAAGAGACTTAGGGGATAAGGAAGAAAGAAGAGAAAAAGATAAAAGAGAAAAAAGAAAAGAAAAGAAAAGCAGGGAATGAAAAAAAAGGAGTGCAAAAATGAAATTGGCAGAAAGGAGGGGGAAAGAAAAAAGAAAAAAAAGAGAAAAAAAAGAGCGAAAAGAGAGAATGAAGTAGAAGAGGGGAAGAGAGTATGTATATGAGGAGAAAACTCCTATAGAACCACCACTAATCCCAACAAATTCCAGCAACAGCTCCCTGGAGATGAATGCAAACTAGAAACAACCAATAATATCAAGAGAAACAAGGGAGAACAGAAGCACAAAAATATCCGGGGGGGCGGGGGCAGGGTGGAGGGAGGGGAAAAACCAGCAGAAAAAAAGAAAAAGAAAAAGAAAAACAGCCTCACAACCAGTCCTAAAAAATCACACACACACACATAGACACACACAAAAAATAAACAACAACAACAACAAAAAAAAACAATGTACTCAACAATCAAACAAACAGCCCCAAAACAATAGAAAGATAGAAGAAGAAAAAAAAAATTGGATAGTGAAGAAAGATAAGGGATATGTGTATAAGGATTTAGAGCAGTGGATTGGAAATAGGATATATATGTAGGGGGAGATTTTGACAGAAGGAATAGGGAAAATCTAAAGCAGGAATAGGGTAAGAGAAACAGGACAACAAAAGGGGAAAAGTGAGGGAGAGGGTTTTAGCATAGAGGTAAAATTGAGGTAGGGAAAATTGATGCTAAAGGAACGATGAAAATAGAATGGAGAACACTAATCCCAAAATAAAATAAAGAAAAAATAAAATGGCACTTTAAAAATGGTAAAATGGTAGCAGTAATAATACTGGTTAAAAATAAAAATGTAGTAACTAAAAGGGTAAAATCAGGTGGTGGAAAAAGAAGGAAAAAAAATGGTTTCTTAGTCAAAAGGTGAAAAAAGGAAAAATAAAAAAGAAGAAAAAAAATTTGCAGTAGTGAAGGTCCTTCGGTTCTTCAACCCATCAGTCTGGCTCGCCTTAGTCCTGTCAGGTATTCAGGAGAGTGTTGAATGTCCCTGTGATACACTGTTCCTCTGTGTTGTAAACCACAGTCCTGATTTTAAAGCAGGCCGTATTTGTTTCCCAGACTGCCTTAATTTGTATTTACCTAAGAGTCAGTTTGTGGCTCAGCCTCTGGGTGGCAGTGTTTTTGGGTTGGCCTCTGAGGCTATAGGGCCTCTCTGTCCAGTAGCTTGGGTTTATCGTCTCTATTGCACTTAAAACTGGTGTGGGGAAGTCCACTGCCCAGAGCTGGTTCCTTAATAGTTACTCGCTCTGTGTTGTTGCTGGGATTCTGTAATTTTTTTCTTTTTTAAAATATATTTTTATTGAGAGGGAGAGTTAGAAAGAAGCATCAATGACATGAGAGAATCATTGATGGCTGCTTCCTGCAAGCCCCACACTGGGGATTGAACCCGTAACCTGAGCAAGTTCCCTGACCGGGAATCGATCTGGACCTCCCAGTTCATAGCTTAACACTCAACCACTGAGCCCAGCCAGCTGGGCTATAATTTTCTTGAGTGTTGGAAAGACCTGTGAATATAATGGTAATCACTCCTGTGATTATGTTATTAATCAGTTGACTTTGAAGTAAGTCGAAAGGAAGATTATCCGGATTGGCCTGACTTAATTAGGTGAGCCCTATAAAGAGTATGAACCCTTCCAAAATCAGAGCAATTCAAAGGAGAGAAGGCCTATGCAAGGACAAGGAGGTAAGAGTGGCCTACAGGGACTGAGAAAGCAAGAACCTCAATTGCAGGGTCATAAGGAAGATCACTCTGCTATCAACCTAAGGAAACTTGCAAGCAGATCCGTTCCCAGTCAAGCCTCCATGGAAACTGTGATGTAATAAATTTGTCACGTTTAAGGCTGCTAAGTTTGTTATAATTTATTATTCAGCAATAGAAAACTAGTATAAGATATTCGTATGAGAATGTTGATGACATTATTTGCAACAGCAGAAGATAAGAAATAATCAAATGTCCAAAATAATAATGTATTAAATAAGTCAGAACACATGCTATATAATAAAGAGGTAACATACAAGTTGACCATGACACCCTTGCACAAGATGGTCAGCCCCATGTGATCACAAGATGGCCAGCAGGGAAGGGCAGTTGGGGGCAACCGAGCCAGTAGGGGAGGGCAGTTGGGGGTGACCAGGCCTGCAGGGGAGGGCAGTTGGGGGCGATTGCACCAGCAGGCGATCAGTTAGGTGTCAATCAGGCTGGCAGGGGAGTGGTTAGGGCAGAGATAGGCAAACTTTTTGACTCGAGGGCCACAATGGGTTCTTAAACTGGACCGGAGGGCCGGAAGAAAAGCATGGATGGAGTGTTTGTGAACTAATATAAATTCAAAGTAAACATCATTACATAAAAGGGCACGGTCTTATTTTTTTTAGTTTTATTAATTTCAAATGGGCCAGATTTGGCCCGCGGGCCGTAGTTTGCCCACGGCTGCGTTAGGGGGAAGTCAGGCAGGCAGGCGAGTGGTTGGGAGCCAGTAGTCTCTGATCAGGCCTAAACCGGCAGTCGGACATCCTCCAAGGGGTCCCAGATTGGAGAGGGTGCAGGCTGTGCTGAGGGACACCCCCCCACCCCAGTGCACGAATTTCATGCACTGGGCCTCTAGTTTAGACTATGAAATGTTATGATGCATAAAAAACAAAGTTCTCAATGTGCTAATATGAAGTACACCCTAGATAATATGATGTGTACAGAATAATACATATGCCACAAACCATTTTTATAATAAAAAAGCAAAAAATATTTTATAAAGAAAGTATCCAAACATATGGACTTCAATGTGCATGAAAGAAGTCTGGAAGAATTACAGCAACCTTTTTTTACAATAGTTACCCCTTGTAATGGGAATGGCTAGGTTAGTGAATATGGGAATGGCTAGGTTAGTGAATGAGAAGGATTTTAACAGGTGATTCTCGACATTTATGTATTGTTTGAATTTTGTTTCAGGGAACATATATTATTTTCTGATAGAATTAATAAAAACTAATAATCCACAATAGTAGTACTAGTAAAAGTTCCACCCACCCCCACATACACACCAGACAAATCTTGAGATTTAATTGCTTTTAAGAAAAGCTCACTTTAAAAGTACTGTGTTTTTTGAACGTTTATTTAATGTCTGTAGAGACTTACCATTTTGGTTCAAAAATCTACTTTTATATATTACAAACCTGAAAAGTCTATGCTTGAGATTTCAAATTAGACCATTATTTGCAGTTTTAGGGAAATCACTAACTGTGGCACAGTAATATCATTTGGTGGCAGCAAACCAAACCACAAGGGCTGTTTTAAAGAGTGGCATAAGGCATAACCTTATTTTACAGTTAAAACTGAAGAAATTGACTTGTAGCATGTGAAGTGCCTGAAACTCTCTACCAAAATAGCGTGATAGCAACAGATAGTCGGGCCAATAATCACAGTTATTCCTCTACTGGGGAGAAAGAGAGCATGCTGTGCTGGTGCTCACCACACTGTACAATGAGTCCAGGCCCTTATTATTACGGGGTTAGTGCAATAAAGGAAATTTCTTTTACTTTGCCCAGTAAGAGCGAAGTAAAGAGACTACAGAGAGGCTAGTTTGAAAGGGGATGGGAAGTTCTAAGTTATAGATGGTGATCAAGGCTAAACATAAACCAAAGGTAAAAGCTGAGCCATGATCAATGTGGGGGCCACAGCTGGCCCATATAGTGCGAATTATTTTTATTATTAGTTTTAATCCTCACCTGAGGATAAGTTTTTATTTATTTTTAGAGAGAGAGGAAGGGAGAGAAACAGGGATATGAGAGAGAAACATCAATTGGTGGCCTCCCATATGGGTCCCAATCGGAGATGCAACCTGCAACCTTTTCGTGTACAGGACAATGCTCCAACCAACTGAACCACCCTAACAGGACCACTGTGCATTATTAAAGGCTCCTGTTCTTCCTGGCAATTCCAGACTCTATTTCCTCCTTTTTCTGGTGCTTTAGTGCAATTAACAATCTGTACAACTATGTAGGCATTTGGTCATCAGTCCTAGGTAAGCAGGGACGAGCTGGAGGGTGAGAGTTAGAACATAAATTTTAGGCTCTAGTAGGGTTACCTACTTGTTTATTGTTGTTGTTTTTAAATATGTTTTTATTTATTTCAGAGAGAGGAAGGAAGAGGGAGAGAGAGTTAGAAACATCAAGGATGAGAGAGTATCATTGATTGGCTGCCTCCTGCACATCCCCTACTGGGGAACAAGCCCACAACCTGGGCATGTGTTCTGACCAGGAATCAAACCATGACCTCAAGCACTGAGCAACACCGGTTGGGAGGGTTACCCACTTCTGATGTAACATTGTGCTGTAACATTGTCCGCCAGCCTGAAGCATGGTGGACGTCAGATAGGGGCAGTTCTTTTTTACAAGTGCACCTGAGACTGTATTCACCAGGGTGAACACATAAAATTAACTATCACAGACTCTATTAGAATCTGTTAGATAATAACCATAAGGAGATAGCTCTATTATATTTGTATTAAAAGGGAATTAATTAGAGGAAATATTTTAATATTGCTATTTGCCCTTTCTCTATAATAGAAGTGTCAGAGATGAAAGAAAATTAGTAAAATGTATATGAAAATCTCCCTCCTGTCAAGAATATGGGGTGAGCTGTGGGACCCAGAGTCAAGTCCCTGCCCACCCGTGCACACCTTGAAATTGTGCGAGACTCAGGTCCTGCCAGCCCCACCCCTGTCGAGCCCCACAGGGCAAGGGGTGCAGCCTCAGGTACCCAGGCTGGCACAGGGTGGGGGGCTCAGCCTTAGGTCCCTTGGGCCGGCAACGGACGGGGCACATGGCCTCAGGTCCCCTGGCACAGCATCAGGTTCCCCAGCCCCGGCACAAGGGTGGGAGAGTGTGACGACCATTTGCATATTAGCTCTTTATTATATAGTATAGATGTGATTATTAAAGTGAACCAAATGAACTGAACAAATGAACTTATATTAAATCTAAGAATACACAGATATTTGAAATTCATAAAAATAAAAAGCAGAACCTATCATAATAGCCAAAACTAATCAGTTTGCTCAAGTTTGATCACGTTTTATCATGCAATATTATTAACACTGTATGCTCCTAAAATAAAAGTTTCTAGCCCTAGCTGGTTTGGTTCAGTGGCTAGAGCATTGGCCTGTGGACTGAAGGGTCCAGAGTTCAATTCTGGTCAAGAGCATATACCCAGGTTGTTGGCTTAATCCATAGTAGGGGGCATGCAGGAGGCAGCCAATCAATGATTCTCTCATTTATATTTCTATACCTCTCTCTCTCCCTCTCCCTTCCTCTCGGTATATATTTTTTAAAACTTTCTATTGCATTAATGTTGATGCTGTGTGTCTGCTCATCAATGATGAGAAGATGAGGAATTAAATAAAGTTTATTCATTAACTAAACACCCTAATGACACATCCTTCAAGGCCTCCAGTGTCACATTTGTTTTCTCAAATTTACACATAGTCCATGTCATTCTGAATCATTTGTTATCAAACCACATTAATTAATTAACCTTTCAATCAAGCACCTTCTATGTGTCCAGGAGCATGGTAGAAGTTGTAGGGAATCATAAGAAGTACAGAAAGAGAATCATTATTGAGGTACTTGAAAGCGAGCTAGGGAGATAAGACTTAAATTCATAAACTATGTAAAGAATCTGAAAGTATATATTAAAGTGCTAAAGTCTATGCTATCAAAACCAAACAATAAGTCTTAGCCAGTTTGGCTCAGTGGATAGAGCATCAGCCTGCAAACCAAAGGATTCCAGGTTTGATTCCAGTTAAGGGCAAGTACCTTGGTTGCAGGCTCCTTCCGGCCCTGGTCAGGGTGCGTGCAGGAGGCAATCAATCGGTGTTCCTTTCACATCAATGTTTCTCTCTGTCTTCCCCTCTCTCTTCCACTCTCCCTAAAAATCAATGGAAAAACATCCTTGGGTGATTATTAACCAAAAAAATAATAATAATTTTAAAATAATAATAATAAATAAATAAAATAAACAATGAGATTCTATTTGCATGATAAATACAATCAAAGCAAAAAAACTAAAATAAAATAAAGAAGGGAGAATTCATCAGAAAAGGCTTCACCATAGAGGAGACAGGACTTGAACTGAGCATTAAAGAATAGGTTGGGTAGCCCTAAACAGTTTGGCTCAGTGGATAGAGCGTCGGCCTGTGGACTGAAAGGACCCAAGTTCGATTCTAGTCAAGGGCATGTACCTTGGTTGCGGGCACATCCCCAGTAGGAGGTGGGCAGGAGGGAGCTGATCGATGTTTCTCTCTCATTGATGTTTCTAACTCTCTATCCCTCTCCCTTCATCTCTGTAAAAAATCAATAAAAATATATTTTAAAAAAAAGAATAGATTGGGTAAACAACTTTTCTGTGCTAATAAGCCTTTTTGGTAGTACAAAATTGCATAGAAAAGTGTATTTTTCTCATGTAAACTAAGCTTCAATGCAGGACTTCCAGGGAACACTAATGTATTTTCAGCCCTCAGATGCTTTGTTAGGAAGAGAGGCTAGGGGGAAAAGATCTCAGTTATTGGCACAGAAGGCTTGCTTATGCTTTGTTAAGAGAGATAATTATAGCTTCCACTTTTCTTGGTCATTCAGACTTCAGATCAGTTCTGCTTCATTGTGGCTGAATATTTTAAGTAATTAGAGCATTCAGATTCTTCATTTCCTTGTGACCAAGACTTCTGCCATTTCTAAAGTTACATAACTCTTTAAATAAGTGCCTCTGGAATGGTTTGAAAATTCAATATGCATTCTCTATCTGTAATAAAAGATCTTACTCACTGTTTGTTTTTTTTTTTTTTAAAGGAAAGTAAGATAATATGACAATTCTGATCAGGATATTCCATTCTTTAATTACTTTAGCAATGACTAACCATCCCAATTTTCATATCTTATGACTTTGCAGTAAGAGGCATGCTCCCTAATTACCATAGGGCATTTATTCTTTGACATTTAATAGTCAAATATCTAAAGAGGTAATGTATGTACTAAAGACAGAATTCATTTATTAAAATGGCAATAAAGGACAAGGATCAATTTCTGACTACTAATGGTGTTGACTTCTTCATTCATGGGCTTCCATTTTTAGTGTTCTTTAGCTCTAATTGTAAATGCCATGCAAATATATACAATAGCTAGTATCTTTCTAGGGCTCAATATATACTCATAGAATCAGAACATCATCTCTGAAAAACATATTAAAGATCATCTCTAATTGACAAAAAAATAAAATAGCCCTAACCAGTTTGTCTCAGTGGATAGAGTGTCGGCCTCCGGACTCAAGGGTCCCAGGTTTGATTCCAATCAAGGGCATGTACCTTGGTTGCGGGCACATACCCAGTAGGGAGTGTGCAGGAGACAGCTGATTGATGTTTCTCTCCCATCAATGTGTCTAACTCTATCCCTCTCCCTTCCTCTCTGTGAAAAATCAATAAAATATATTTTTTAAAAAATAGCCAGGAGGAGAGAACTAGCAATCAACAGTCAGAAATTCATGTTTCTTGATATGAGTTAAACTAGAGTTGTTGGATTTTTTAAAATATATTTTATTGATTTCAGAGAGGAAGGGAGAGGGAGAAGGAGATAGAAACATCAATGATGAGAGAGAAGCATTGATTGGCTGCCACTGCACACCCCCTACTGGGGATCAAGCCTGCAACCTGGGCATGTGCACTGACTGGGATTCAAACTGTGATCCCCTGGTTCATAGGTCAATGCTCAACCACTGAGCCACACAAACCAGGCTAGAGTTGTTGTTTCTTTAATAGGGAGGTTAAATTGAGAAGAATAGAAGTGCTGACAATCTAGAAAGCACCACCATAGTTCTCCTAGGCATCATCAGCAACTATAAGCTTTTAAAAAACTCTGAAAACCTTGATGCCAACTTAAGGCTTATCATCTGCCCTTGCCAAGACACCATGTATAGTTCTTGGGATTGGTCCACAGCCTTCTGTATAAATAAAAGGCTAATATGCTAAGTATCTGTCTGGGTAATGACATCATGTAGCAACGTCCGACTTCCTCTCCCTAGCAACTAGTCTCTTTGCAGTTTCTTCAGCTCAGGAACACGACTTGCTTTCTGGCCAGGTGGAAACTTTTCACACTTTAGCCAAATGTCTGTGAACTGTTTTTCCATGCCTCATCTCATTTGATCCTCACAGAAGTTCTGGAGTAGGTAGATAAGAGACTCAGTAGAATCTTATTTTCTTTTCATTAGCCAGAAAGCAAAGCTTTAGAAAGTTTAGAAACTTGACCCGACTGAAAAGTAATAAGAAATAGTCGACATTGAAAATGACTTCAGGTTTTCTTTCTCACTGCGTAGAATATAGTCAAACACTGCTGCAGTTAAATATTTTACCCTTTGTTCTCCCTGTGTGATATATAATAATAATCTGCTTTGTGTTGATATTTACTGCTGTGTTGCTGACCATTACCTGAAAGAGAAATTGGGGTGCTTCACTGAGCTGGAAAAAGTTTAGCTACATCAGAAAACAGGTCTAATTAAGCAAGTTTATTCTATAGCAATAGAATGCTAAGTTGACTCGTGCATGCACAATACATATAAAGCTCTCACTGGCACCAATCGCAAACGTGTGTTTCGATCTGTCATTGTTGATCGTGAATTTGGTTGACACTTCTATTATAGAGAAAGGGCGAGTTACGATATTAAAATATTTCTTCTAATTAATTTTCTTTCAATGTGCACAAATTCGTGCACTGGGCCACTAGTAGGAGATAATTATGTACTTGCCAGCTTCTCTAGGTTATTCCAAAATATTATGTGCTTCCTCCCCATTGTAGACCCCAGTTTAGGCTTGCATCACACACTGCTGATACTCCAAAACTGTATTTTCCAGTCCCAAGTGGTCACTGATTAGTTGTTGAGATATATCACATAAATATCAAGGAAGAAATCTCAGCAAAAAACTTTGTTATTAAAAGAAGATCAACATGTGTGATAAGCCCAGAAAAACATAAAGTGTTCACCAAAAGCTATATTGAAAAAGACCCAGTAGTGGATGACCGAAACTCATTCTCTTTCTCAAGATCCAGGATCCATCAAAGCACTCTGTACATAACAGGTGCTCAATAAATATTTTTAGAATGAATAAATACTCTGATGAGCCATGTATAAAGGGATTTTGGATTATAATGTGCACTAAATTTGGATTTATAATGACTCAGGTGAGAAAGAATGTATGGGGATTGTGAGATGAAGGTAAAATGGTAAGAGAAATACATAGATAAAAAAGACCAGTTATCAGATAAATAAAGAGAATTAAGGATTTTTCTTGGATGGCATTTAAGATCAACTAATAAACTGGATTTATGATGCTATGAAGCGTAACAATTACTAGTAATTGATTGAAATAGGACATGGTACATAATCATAGGTTATAGTAATCTAAAATTCCAAGTAAAGCATGACCCCTAAGGGTTATATTTTAAAATAATCATAACTGCAAATATATGATGCATCAATGGATTTTATAATTTTAGCACATACATAGTATAAACTTGTTTGCCCTTCACACTCACCGGTGATTTAATAAGCAATTCAACCAGAGCAATAAAACTAAATTATTTAACTCCTACTCCTCCTGTTCCAGGGGATCCTTCTGATATGACCATAGATTCATGGGAAGTATAGGAAATTTTCAATAATCCATTCATATGAGGAATATCTACCTGAATCCTGGATACAACTTTACTAAGGGTCAGAAATAACAGTGGCATCAGGACAAGTGGGGCCTTTGACTTCCTGATGTAACATCTCAACATCACAGAGAACAAATTAAATCAAAAGTACATGAAAACTTTGACAACCCTATATAATAAATCCTTAATATGCAAATCTTCCGAATGGCAGAATGACCAGCAGAATGACCAGTTGCTATGATGCGCACTGACCACCAAGGGGCAGATGTTCAACGCAGGAGCTGCCCCCTGGTGGTCAGTGTGCTCCCACAAGGGGAGTGCCACTCAGCCAGAACCTGGGCTCATGGGGGGCGAGCACAGTGGCGGTGGTGGGAGCCTCTCCCTCTTCCACAGTAGTGCTAAGGAGCAGCAAGTCGAGTGGTAAGGAGCAGCAAGTAGGCAGGTGGTAAGGAGTGCAGGATACCAGACTGTGAGAGGGTGCAGGCTGGGCTGAGGGGAACCCTCCCCCATGCACAAATTTTGTGCACTGGGCTTCTAGTTGTAAAATAAGAGGCATGTTACTGTTTTGTGACAGCTGTAAAATTTTTCATTAAGATAGAAAATACAAGCAAATAATGAAATTACTATCTCATGGGAAGACTGGCCCTTATTATATCTACATTATCTTTTATTTCCCATGCATTTTCCAAAAGGGTCAGGAATTGCCTTAGTTGAAAGAGACTGATATTTCTGTACAGCAAGGTTTGGGAAGGATTTTTATAGGGCAAATAAAGGCTGACCTTTTTCCTTGGTTGATATGGTTTCTTTATCCTCTCAATACATAGGATTCTGCACTAATGCTGGAAGAGATGGCCAAAGGATCTTAAATCAAGCCCTTTCCAAATCCCTATGACCTCGCATTTATTTACTCAGTAAAGTGTTATTGAACACCTATTGTTTGAAAGTCACTGTGATAGATTTTCACAATTACTACAAATACCTGTATATTACTTTACAGCTATTAGCAACACGGTCAATAATGAAGGAGCAGCAATTACCCTGAGAAAGTTCTTTTCATGGCTCTGTCAGGAAGGGCAAGAGTGCCAGACTGTGCAAATGCATTTCAAGTTTGTCGGCTTATATCTGCTCAGATCCAATTGACCACATTAGTTATAACAATTCACCTGGCCAAACATAACAACATCAGAGAAAGGAAATACACTCCTCCAGTGGAAGAGGAGTAGGTAATAAATATTTGCTGAACAATCATCATCTTCTGCATAGAGTATTGTAGTTGAGTTTGAGCATGGAAGCTTCTTTAGCTAGGATGGTTGGGGACAAACTCTCCAAGGAGGCAATATTTGAATTGGATCTCCAATGTTCAGAAGGTGAGTAGCCATGAAAACATTGGGAAGAAGAGCACTTCAAACAGAAGAAACAAAAATTTTTAAAACTCTAAAAAAAAAAAAAAAGATCTCGTATATGTTCAAAAACAAAAACGCCAGTAGAGTGGCTGGAAGGTAGTGAGTAGGGGGAAGGGTATAGAGCAGTGGTTCTCAACCTTCCTAATCCCACGACCCTTTAATACAGATCGTCATGTTGTGGTGACTCCCAATTTCATTGTTACAAATTGAACATAATTAAAGTATAGTGATTAATCACAAAAACAATATGTAATTATATATGTGTTTTCGATGGTCTTAGGCGACCCCTGTGAAAAGGTTGTTCGACCTCCAAAGGGGTCGCGACCCACAGGTTGAGAACCGCTGGTATAGAGAGATGAGTCAGAGCAGTACACAAATCATGCAAATTTTGTAAGGTATCTATAAGAGGTTTGGAGCCATTGGAGATTCGTTTGCTTTTTAATTAAAAAGAAAAAAACTTCAAAAAATATATACAGTAGTGAAAATGATATAAGCCCCATATAACCATCACCCAAATTCATTAATTATAAATATTTTATCATATTTTATTCTTCCCTTAAGCATTTAAAGCAAATCTCAGACTTCATGTTATTTCACCTCTATATACATAATTTAATACACATCTCTGAAAAGTATATTTCTTACATAATCAGAATGTATTATCACACCTAACATAGATAATAATAAATCTTTGGTGGCATCTTATAATTAACTAGTGGCCCGGTGCACAAAACTCATGCAGAGGGTCCAGTGAGGGGGGACTTCCCTCAACCTAGCCTGCACCCTCTCCAATCGGGGACCCACAGGGATTGGGCCTAAACTGGCAGTCAGACATCCCTCTCGCAATCTGGGACTGCTAGCTCCTAACCACTCACCTGTCTGCCTGCCTGATCTCCCCTAACTGCCTCTGCCTGCCTGCCTGATTGCCCCTAATCTCTCTACCTGCCTGCCTGCCTGATTGCCCCTAACTGCCCTGCCCTGCCAGCCTGATCTTGCTTGATAATGGATCCTATATAATAAAGATGTAATATGCAAATTAACCCTCACTCCATCACATCATCACAAGATGGCTGCCTAGGAGGCGGAGCTTTTGATGCTGACTGGCATAGAAACTGACCAATCAGAACCAAATCTGGGTGAACTGCGAAGGCAGAACCTAAGGTGGGGCTGATGAGGGGTTTTCAGGGCAACAGCTGTTTGGTGTAATGTGTAAGAAAGCGGTTCAATTTTTTTAATGACCAGTTTGGCAGTATAGTGCATATGGCAGGCTATCAGTCCAGATATAGGGATTATTTTTGTCTGACAAGAGCATCTCCTCCTACTGAAAAAGGCTTCTGCTCCACCCATTTAAATAATCCTATCCTATATAATATATTTATACTAATAGAAGGGTAATATGCTAATTAAACGGGATCGACCAGCCATCTTCTGGACGTCCAACCTCCTTCTGGACAAAGCCATGGTGGTGGGGGCTGAGGCAGAGGATGTTAGGGGAGATCAGGCCGAGATATGCACTGTGAAGGAAGGAAATAATCGATAATATCTCCTAGATTTTTGGCTTAAGCAAGAGAGTGCTATATACTAGAATGAGAAATGTTTGTAGAGAATGGATCTGAAAAAGGGTAAGGTGGAAAGAATTCAATAGGTGTGTTTGATCATGTTCAGTGTGCTATATCCATTATATACCTAAGTGGAGATGTTGAGTCAGCAATGATATCTAAAGTTCAGGTCCAAAGTTCAGCTCTAAAGTTCAGGAAAATAGATGCACATTTTTAGAAATCTTTTATTGAAGTATCTTATACATCCAGTAAAGTGGATATATTATGAGTACTTAATGAACTTTCAAGCATTCCTATATAACCAAAGCCTGAGTGAAATTGCTGAGTCAAAAGTTATGAATTTATTGGGGGGTTTTAATTTGTTTCTTTGTTTTAAAATATATTTTTGTTGATTTCAGAGAGGAATGGAGAGGGAGAGAGATATATAAACATCAATGATGAGTGAGAATCATTGATCAGCTGCCTCCAGCATGCCCCTACTGGGGATCGAGCCTGCAAGCCAGGCATGTGCCCTGACCTGGAATCGAACTATGACCTCCTGGTTCATAGGGCAATGCTCAACCTCTGAGCCACACCGGCCAGGCTGAATTTGTTGTTTTATACAATACTAGAGGCCCAGTGCACAAAAATTTGTGCACTCGGGGGGAAGGGGGGGGGGGTCCCTCAGCCCAGCCTGTACACTCTCGCAGTCTGGGACCCCTCGGGAGATAACAACCTGCTGGCTTAGGCCTGCTCCCGGGTGGCAGAGGGCAGGCCCAATCCCTAGGTGCAGCCACTGGTCAGGCTCAGAGCAGGGCCGATTGGGGAGTTGGGGCGCCACCCCCTGTCACACTCAAGGCAGGGTCAATGGGGAGGTTGCGGCGCCACCCCGTCATGCACAGAGCAGGGCCAATCAGGGGGTTGGGGCGCTGCCCCCTGTCACACACAGAGCAGGGCTGATCAGGGGGTCGGGGAGCTCCCCCCTGTCACAGAGCAGGGTCAATCAGGGGGTTGGGGAGCTTCCCCCTGTCACGCACAGAGCAGGGTCCATCAGGGGGTTGGGGAGCTCCCCCTGTCATGCACAGAGCAGGGCCCATCAGGGGGTTGGGGAGCTCCCCTCTGTCACACACAGAGCAGGGCCCATCAGGGGGTTGGGGAGCTCCCCCCTGCCACTCACAGAGTAGGGCCAATAGGGGAGTTGGGGGACCGCCCCCTGTCACACACAGAGCAGGGCGGATCAAGGGGTTGGGGCGCCGCCACTGTCACACTCAGAGCAGGGCCGATGGGGAGGTTATGGCTCTACCCCATCACACACAGAGCAGGGCCCGTGGGGTAGGGGGGTTGGGGCGCCACACCCTGTCACACACAGAGCCACAGGGCGATCAGGGGGTTGGGGAGCTCCCCCCTATCAGGCACAGAGCAAGGCCGATCAGGGGGTTGGGGCGCCTTCCCCTGTCACGAACAGAGCAGGGCCGATAGGGAGGTTGTGGCCCTGCCTCCTGTCACACACAGAGTCGCAGGGCGATCAGGGGGTTTGGGCGCTGCCCCCTGTCACGCTGATCCCGGTGCTGGGAGGCCTCGCGGCTCCACTGATCCCAGTGCTGGGAGGCATATCACCCTTTTACTATATAGAATAGAGGCCTGGTGCATGGTTTGGGGCCAGCTGGTTTGCCCTGAAGGGTGTCCTGGATCAGGGTGGAGGTCCCCACTGGGGTGCCTGGCCAGCCTTGGTGAGGGGATGATGGCTGTTTGCAGCTGGTCACACACCCTTCAGGGTGGGGGTCCCCACTGGGGTGCCTGGCCTGCCTGGGTGAGGGGATGATGGCTGTTTGCAGCTGGTCACACACCCTTCAGGGTGGGGGTCCTCACTGGGGTTCCTGGCCAGTCTGGGTGAGGGGCTAAGGGCTGTTTTCAGGCTGGCGGGTGACTGAAGCTCCCAACTGCTCCTTTTTTTCTTTTTTTTTAATTCTGGGCCAGCTTTAGCTCTGGCTCCAGCTCTGAGGCTTCTGCTGCTGAAAGAAGGTATCTGGTTTGTTTCGGTTCTATAATCGAAACAATGTATAACTCCAGCTCTGAGATTCCGGGCTCACTGAAAGCAGGTTTCTGGGGTTTTGTTTAGCTTCTATATTTGTTACAATGTTTCTTAAACTGAAAGCTCAGAGGCCGGCAAGGCAGGCGGGGAACGTTGGAGTCCTCCGTCACTGAAGCAAGCAAGCCTCATGTTAGTTTCAAGCTGCCTGGCTGCCGGCCGCCATCTTGGCTGGCAGTTAATTTGCATATCTCGCTGATTAGCCAATGGGAAGGGTAGCAGTCGTATGCCAATTACCATGTTTCTCTTTTATTAGATAGGATTATCAGTTTTCCAGAGGGGTTAAGCTAATAATCATCCTTGCTAGAATAATCTGAATATATCAGTGATCTATGTCCTCACTTACCATTTTGTTTTTTGTTTAGTTTGTTTTTGTGTGTTTTAGCCATTCTGGTGGGTACATGGTATTGTATTGTGGTTTTAATTTGTATTCTGTAGTGACTAATGAAGTTCAGCAACTTTTCTTATTTTTATTGGCCATTGGATAGACTTTATAAAATACCTGTTTAAATCTTTAGCCTATTTTTCTATTTTGTTACCATTTTACTGACTGTGAGTATTCTTTATTTTTTTATCTTTTAATTTTTTTCAATTGCTGTTGACATACAATATTATATTAGTTTCAGATGTACAACATAGTGATTAGACACATAGAACTTGATCAGTCCAGCACCCATCTGACATCATACATAGTTATTACAATATTATTTATTATAGTCCCCATGCTGTTCTACACTTCTCCATGAGTCTTTCAATAACTTGCAACTTGTACTTCTTAATTTATATTTTTTCAACACTAGTCATTTGTTAGTTACCTGTCTTGCAAACACCATGTCCCACTTAGTTATTTATCTCTTAGTTCTCTTAATGGAATTTTATGATTAAAACAAGTTCTACATTTGAATACAGTACAATCTGTCATTTTTTATTTTATGATTATCTCTTTTAAGAAATTTTTGCTTACTCCAAGGTAACAAATATATTTCTCCATGTTTTCTTATGAAAACATTTATTGATTTATCTTTCACATATACTACATCTGAAATTGATTTCTGTATATAATGCGAGGTAAGAGTCAAGATACAATTCTCCCCACTTGGATATCTGATTGAGCCAGCACCATTTATTGAAGAAAGCATCCTTTCCCTAATGCACCATGGTGTCACTTTGTCATGAACCAGGTGACTGTATGTATGTAGGAATATAAATAGTTTTTATTCCATTCAGTTTCATTAATCAATTTATCTATTCTTGCACCTGTTTTTATCATTATAGCTTTAGAATAGGTCTTAATACTTGGTAGTATAATTCTCTAGCTTTGTCTTCTTTTTTATAATTGTCATGGCTGTTCCTTGGAGATAAAAATTTGAGTGTCATTAGTCTTTATATGGTATTTTGAGTTTTGTTGTTACTGAAATAATGCGGAATGAGAGGGTGTAGATATAGAAGATCAGAAGGCCCAGGATATAACTTAAGCATTTCAACAGTTAGAAATCATATAAGAGAAGATAATCCAGCAAATCAGGCCCAGAAACTACAGCTAAGGAAGTAGGAAGAAACCAGTTAAGTATAATATTATGTGAGCCCAGAGAAAAAAAATGCTTCAAAATGAGGAAATATTCAATCATGGCAAATACATTTGAAAAGTTAAAATAATGTCAGAGAATTGGCCATTGGCTTTGGCAATATGTAGGTTATGGGTGTATTTGTTAAGAGTTGTTTTGGTGGATTTCTGGAGATAATAATCCCACTAGAATGATCTAAAGTGAGAATAAGAAGTAAAAATTATATTAAATTAATATAATATAACCCTAACATAGTTAGAAGAATGGTACTGGTGTCAAAACATAACAAAGATGAAACAGAAGAGAAAGCTTAGGAAAAAAAAAACAAGTGTATATATTTTGATTTACAGTAAACAAATAATATGGCATTTCAAATCTGGGGTGGAAAAAGGGACAGAATATCAATATATGGAGCTAGGTTATTTAGAAAATAGACATCTTATGTCATACACCAATTAGGTTAAAGCAAAATTTCTCAATGTGTGGCCTAAGGACCACTGGAAGTTATTGAGACCCTTACAAAGGTCTACAAGATTAAAAACAATAATCAAAAAATACTAAGGCACTCTGATTGTTGTGGCTCATTAGTTAGAGTGTCGGCCTATGCACCGAAGGGTCACAGGTTCAATTCCCAGTCAAGGGCACATACCTGGTTTGCAGGTTTCATTCAGCCGATTGGTTGTGGAGCATGTGGGAGGCAACCAATTTGACAATCAGTGTGTCTCTCTCACCTCTCTCTCTCTCTCTCTCTCTCTCTCTCTCTCTCTCTCTCTCTCTCTCTCTCCTCTCCCCCTTCCACTTTCTCTAAAAATCAATGGAAAAATATCTTCAGGTGAGGATTAAAAAAATACTAAAGCATTATTTGCCAGTTTTATTCTTATTCACTCATGTATATATAAGAGATTTCCAGAAACTACCTAATGTGTCTTCTTTACCCTTTTGTAAAGATTTGTAAAAGGATAAAATAACAATAGTCTTACCACTGAATTTATTTTTGCTTTGGAAAAGATAGTTACATTTCATTTAAAGTATAATCAATATATAATAGATTTCATATGAAGTGAAGATAAATATTTTTAAAATTTCTCAGTTTTAACTTTTAATATGACATACATTGATAGGTATAACCTACCTAAACAACAGCTTTTAGGGTTCCTAAATAATTTTTGAGAGTGTAAAGAAATCCTGTTGTCAAATGTTCTGAGAACAACTGAGTTAAAGATTGAAATACAAAGAAAAAAAATTGAAAATATAAAAGTATTATGAGAAAACATATACTGATGAGATAGGAAAGAGCTTTTTAAATAACAGCAGTACAGAACAGTAAATATTGATCATGTATGATGTGCTAAGTGTTTTACATATTTTCTCATCAAATCTCATAACAATCTCATGACACAGCAATAATCATTATTTCCATTTACAGATGGCAATAAAACACAGATTAGCTCATTTGCCATTGTCAAAGTTATTAAATAGACAAGTGGGTTATGAACACACATATACACTCCTAACTACTATTCTATATTGCCTATACCTGATTTACCATTGCCCCATGCAATATATTTTTCACATATACACTATCTAAATTTAAATCTACAAACTGTCCATTTGAAGAACATCCATTGGCCTTTCTTAAGTAATAAAAGGCCATACAGGTTATCTCTACAGACTGTCTTCTGCAAGGGAGACAAAAGGAATTTCTGTTCTGCTCCTTAGCCCCTAATTTTCCCTCCCATCAATTCCTAAATACAGCATCCAACAAATAGATCAGGTTAAAGAGGAAGAAAAAAATGTTCACATGAATAGCACTATGTCTCCAAACTTGCCAGATCTCAGAGAAATAAATCCCTTCTATCTGTAAATCTTTGTTGTTCTTACATTTATTATTAAAAAGAGGAAGACAGGCCCTAGCCAGTTTGACTCAATGGATAAAGCATTGGCCTGTGGACTGAAGGGTCCGGGGTTCAATTCCAGCCAAGGGCACATGCCTGGGTTGTGGGTTCGATCTCCAGAATGGGGCATGCAGGAGGCAGCCACCAATGATTCTCTCCCATCACTGATGTTTCTATCTCCCTCTCCCTCTCCCTTCCTCTCTGAAGTCAATAAAAATCTATACTAATAAAAGGGCAATATGCAATTAGACCTGGCATCTTCTGGACAACCTTTTGGATGTCCTTCCGGAGAAAGCCATGGTGGTGGAGCCAAGGCAGAGGTGGTTAGGGGTGATCAGGCAGGCAGGGGAGAGAAATTAGGGGGATCAGGCCAGCAGGGGAGAGCAGTTAGGGGGATCAGGCCATCAGGCAGGTGAGCGGTTAGGAGCCAGTGGTCCCAGATTGCGAGAGGGTGGAAACTGGGGTGAGGGACCATCCTATCATGCACAAATTTCATGCTCCGGACTTCTAGTATATATATTTAAAAGCTGAAATGAATGGAAAGACAAACTGCATTCAATGAGTAAACATAATTACCAGTCCATTACTTAGGACAGAAAACTCTGGAGGCTTGAATAATATTGTGGGCAGGAGGAAAACTAAGGAAATTGACTAGCAAAGCATTCACAATGTCAATAGTCCGCTTAATTCAACTGCCACTGTTTTGATCAGAGGGCAAATTCAAATAGTTAATTTAGCTTAGCTATTGACACTCAATGATGAATTACTACAGCAGTTTCTTTCCTGAAACAATGCTAGACAATATCAAACAATATACTCAGAGAATCACACTTTAGAAAAAAACCTATGGTACTCTACCTTGCCAAAATAATGAGAAATCCATCAGACATGTCCAAACTAAATTCTAACCATCCAATTAAGAATTCTGTATTTCTTACTGATGCATGAATTGTAGAAGGGGCAGGGAACAGCTGCTTACCAAGACTCTTTGATTTTCAAAGAAAGCTTTATTAGATCATATTATTTATGCCATCTACATTAAAGAGTAATATATAAAACAGAAACAGGGGCAGGGGCATTGAAAGAAAGAGAAAATGGGTGAATTCACAAAGGAGGAAATGAAAGTCTTCTTTATCCATGAAAATTCTCCGGTTCTTAAATGTAGACCCTACTCCAAAGTGAATTTCTAAAGGAATGAAATCATTCATTTCAGAGTTTCACCCAAGAAAAATCTTCCCTTTGATTTATAGCCCAGGAGCTTCTGTAATTCCAAACTCTGCCCAGTGGCCTGATACTCTGGCACTCAGCTACCATTAAGAATTAATTTGAGCCTGGCTGGTGTAGCTCAGCTGTTGAGCATCAACCCAGGAATGAAGAGGCTGCTGGTTGGATTCCCTTTCAGGGCACATGCCCGGATTGCAGGCTTGATCCCCTGTGGGGGTCATGCAGAAGGCAGCTGATTGATGATATTTCTTTCTCATCAATGTTTCTATCTCTCTCCCTTCCCCTCTCTCTAAAAAATAAATAAAAACATGTTTTTTTTTAAAAAGAGTTAATTTGAACTTTTTCTATACACCTAGCTCCCTTTCCAACTACCTATTACCTTCTCTCTTATTCCCATCTCCATTCACCTCATCTAAAAATAAAACAGCCCTAAACGGTTTGGCTCAGTGGATAGAGCATCGGCCTACGGACTCAAGGGTCCCAGGTTCGATTCTGTCAAAGGCATGTACCTTGGTTGCGGGCACATCCCCAGTGGGGAGTTGCAGGAGGCAGCTGATTGATGTTTCTCTCTCATCGATGTTTCTAACCCTCTATCCCTCTCCCTTCCTGTCTGTAAAAAATCAATAAAATATATTTTTTAAAAAATAAAAATAAAACAAAACAAAAAGAACATTGGAGGAAGCCCAAATGTTTACTAGATATATTTTAATATATCAAAATGGTATGCTAAATTTCTTAATCTTTCCAATTTACATGCTGAATTATACATTTTAGGATTTTCTTAAAGTTCTGATAAATTGTTAAGTATTTGTTTAAAAATAATGAGTTTTCGTATTACTCCAAGCACTGTTTACTAATGCAAGGTTTCAATATTATAGGTCAACTGTATTAAATCCCTATCTGTGGGGACTTCCCTAAATAAACACACCAGAACATTCTTTTTAAAAAATATGTTTTCATTAATTTTAGAGAGAGAGGGAAGGAGAAGGAGAGAAACATAAATGTGAGAGAGATACTGTAAGCACCTTGACTGGGAATCAACCTGCAAACTGAGTATGTGCCCTGACTGGGAATCAAACTAGTGACCTCTCAGTGCATGGGATTATGCTCAACCAACTGAGCCACACCAGCCAGGGCCAGAACATTCTTGATTATGCATCTCTAGTGTTTCATAATTTACCTGAGAAAAAACATCCAATGTCATGACCTTTCAGCAGAAATGCAGATTCGATCTAATTTCCTTAATCTGCATTGTCTTTTACCTAGCACACCAGAAATCAAGGTGGGGGGGGATATCTCAAAAAAAGCATACAAACCTAGTACCTTTGATCCTATGACTGCACTGGTTTAGCTGTCTATTTGGGTTAGATTGAGGCAAACTGCTAAAAAGAAAAAACTTGTCTTTAAGGCTTCCCATCTACCTTCATTTTCCCCTCTCTTATTTCTTAATAACCATTTTGAGCCACCTCACAAGGACTCCCTGTGTTCATATTGCATGTTAAGTGCTCTAATAGACATCTTGTCACCACCAGTGCAAAATTTCACTTATATTTTTCTCCCTCCCCTAAATACTCCACTACCCAAATGATCCCTCCTCTCTGATCAAAGAATGGCATATTATCAAAACAGCTGCTTAGTATTATATGTAAATCAATTTCTTTGAAATATATATATATATATATATATATATATATATATATATATATATAAAGGCAGTGACGTGACGACCGAAACGACCGTTTGACCGGTCACCATGGGGTGCTAGCATAGATGCATAGACACAGGTAAAGTCTATTAGTGAACTAAGAATGAACAAGGCAAATGCCTGCCTTCACAGAACTCGCACTGTAAGAAGGTTAGGTCAGGGATGAGAATTCAAAATTGCCATTAGCACAGACCTGACGTGCCGTTTCTCAGAGTGGCCAGAGACATACCCCGTAGCGGACTGGGGGCATGACTGAAGGGCTGGTGCTGATGTGAAGGCAAGGCTATTCTGGATTTCCCAGAGGAGACAAAGGCTGCCTAAGAGGCAGAGCTTTTGATGCTGACTGGCATAGAAACCAACCAATCAGAACCTAATATGGGTGAACTGCGAAGGCAGAACCTAAGGTGGGGGCTGAGGACGGGTTTTCAGGGCAATAGCTGTTTGGTGTAAGGTGTAAGAAAGTGGTTCAATTTTTTAATGACCGGTTTGGAAGTATAGTGCCTATGGCTGGCTATCAGTCCAGATATAGGGATTATGTATTTTTGTCTGCCAAGAGCATCTCCTCCTGCTGAAAAAGGCTCCCCCCCATTTAAGCAATCCTAGCCTATATAATCTACTTATACTAATAAAAGGGTAATATGCTAATTAGACCGGGTTGACCGGCCATCTTCCGGACGTCCCACTTCCGAACAAAGCCATAGTGGTGGGGGCTGAGGCAGAGGCAGTTAGAAGCAATCAGGCTGGCAGGGGAGAGCAGTTAGGGGCAACCAGGCCAGCAGGGGAGGGCCATTGGGGATGACCAGGCCAGCAGGGGAGGACAGCTGGGGGCATTAGGCAGGCAGGCAGGTGAGCGGTTAGGAGCCAAAGGTCCTGGATTGCAAGAGGGTGCAGGATCGGGCCTAAACTCGCAGTTGGATATCCCCCGAGGGGTCCTGGATTGGAGAGGGTGCAGGCCGGGCTGAGGGACACCCCCACACCTGCACAAATTTCATGCACCGAGCCTGTAGTTAGTGATATAAAGGTGGAAACAAATAATCTGATACCCAATCTCCTTTCTCAGCTTCACCTAGATTATTTGTATTTGTCAATTCATATAAATTTTAATTTTGTATAATTTTATAATCAGTCAGATCATGGTTCAAATCTTTAGTTTCTTCATCTACATGTCTGTGTTACTTTGGGTAAATTAATTTGATCTCTATATCCTCAGTTTCTTCATCTGTAAAATAGTGATAATAATAGTGTTTACTCCAAGAGTTGTTAGAAAAAAATACATGACTTATATAAAGTGCTTAAACGCAGTGCTTGGTACATAGGATTATTTTTAAAGTATTATAATTGTTAAAGTTTTATAAACTACTGCTATAGAAGGCAAAGACTGAGGTGTGACCTTTAAATTGAGTTGCTAGAGTGGAGTAGACGTGGTTAGCTGCAAGACTGAGTGAGGTGTTGAGTGACTCATCTGTATGTTTCTTTAAATTATTTAATTTAGCCAAAAAAGCATAAAACACCTTGAGAATCAACTATTAACTCCAAAACAAGTAAATGAGTGTTATATTAATATAGTCAGACTTTTTAACCTATTATATTGCATAAAAACAGCAGAAACTAAATGAGAGAAAGAAAGCAATAGACAGTTCTCTGAGGACATACAGATGGCTGAGATATATGATCATGATCACTAATCATCAGAAAAATGCAAATTAAAACTGCAATGAGATATCACCTCACACTAGTGAGAATGGCTAACAACAAGTGCTAGTGAGGACATGGAGAAAAGGGAACCCTAGTGCACTGCTGGTGGGAATGCAGACTGGTGTAGCCACTGTGGAAAACAGTATGGAGTTTCCAAAAAATATTAAAATGGAACTGCCTTTTGACCCTGCTTCTGGGAATATATCCTAAGAATCCTGATACACCAATCAGAAAGAATATATGCACCTCTATGTCCATAGCAGTTTTATTTACAATAGCCAAGATCTGGAAACAGACCAAATGCCCATCAGTAGATGAGTGGATAAAAAGCTGTGGTACATTTACATAATGGGATACTGTGCAACTATAAAACTGAAAGAACTCTTACCTTTTGCAACAGCATGGATGGACCTGGAGAGCATTATGCTAAGCAAAATAAGCCAGTCAGAGAAAGACAAATACAGAATGATCTCATATGTGGAATCTAATGAACAAAATAAACTGACAAACAAAAGAAAGCCAGAGCATGGATATGTGGAACAGACTGGCACATGCCAGAGGGGAGGCAGGGTAGGGGAGACTGGATAAATAAGATACACAGATTAGCTAAAGAATATATCTGTATACCCAGGGACAGGGACAGTAGTGTAATGAAGACCAAGGGAGGAGGAAGTAGAGGTGGGTGAAGGTGGGCAAGGTGGAAGGGGGGAGGATAGGAAACATCTGCAATAGTGTCAACATTAAATATTTTTAATAAAAAATAAAAAGAAAACATAGCTAAGTCCTATATATTTTTCTTTTGAATTAAGTATAAATCCTTTCAAATCTTCCTCTAGCTGATTTACTCATGCATGTTATCACTATCATATCACAACTCTATTAATATGGATTTACAATTATAATTATCTTGAATTTCGCTATTTAACTGAACTCACTCACATACATACATTGTAGAACCAGTGTTTAGGCACTTCAAGGTCACATACTCGCAGTTAGTAGAAAAGTAGCTCTTATCTATCAGAGCAATAACAGCTTTTCAGAAAAGAACGATGTAGATGGGAAAAGACAGTTCTTAGTGATAGAAATTCAGTTACTCTTACTACTTCCTTGATTTAATGAATAGATGTTTGTAGATTGCTGATGTAGGTAGTCAAATAAAGGAACATCTGCTCTGTTTTATGCTTAAGACGGGTAGTCATGGCAACTAGGATGTGAAATCAATATAAAAGCCCAAGAGATGCACTGAAAACATGCATTTCCTCTTTGTTCACATCTACATACACAATGACAAACCATCAACTGACAAAAATTCAGTCAAGCAAGTTATTTGTCATCATATACAGACCAACAGACACAGTTTAAAATGAGCTATTTCATTTTTCTCAATTCATAACCTTCACTTATAACAGAATTCTCCACTATTATGCACTATTAGTGTACTAAGAGCAGATTTAAATAAGAATTAGGGAGAAGATGTTTGGGGGATTCTTTAATGAAATAAAAGTAATAATCTTATTTAATATTTGCAGGCTATGGCCCATCGTCATAATAAGCATGTGTCTTCTAATTATTGGATCCCTATACCATTACACAAGCTGTTCAAAAAAATAAAAATAAAAATGACCCTGGCTGGTTTTGCTCAATGGATAGAGTGTCAGCTTGCAGACTGAAGGGTCCTGGGTTTGATTCTGGTTGGGGGCACATGCCCAGGTTGCGGGCTAGATACCCAGTAGGGGTCATGCAGGAGGCAGCCAATCAATGATTCTCATCATTACTGTTTCTATCTCTCTCTTCCTCTCCCTTCCTTTCTGAAATCAATTAAAATAAACTTAAAAATAAATAAATAAGGATACTCACCTTCTTATCTCTATATAGTCAAACCTTGGTTCTCGCACATCTCCCATCTCCAACAATTTGGTTCTGGACCAAGTTGTTCACAGAAAAATGACTCCATTGTGGGACAAAACTTCAGTTCTTGATCCCACAAGCCTTCCATGCTGATACCTGTAGGATGAGTCATACTCTCTCAGTGGACAAAGGAGAGAATGCCCGAGTATGAGTCAGTTTACCACTATACCTAGCCTTGTTAAGGTCTCAGGAAATTGGGCTGTGAATATTTATTGAGAAATATCACCATGACTAAGAAGTAGCAAACCCTGCCATAAACTTGTTCAATGACAATGCATTGTTTCACTTAAGGCAAGTGTTAAAATGCAGGCAAAAAACAAACAAACAAACAAAAAAATACCCTCATTGGGTAGGTTTTTAGTGACACAGAGGCCCAGTGAGCCTGAGGCAAATTCTAGTGGAGGAAAGAGACAAGAGAGAAAGCCCCAGAAGCACAGCTACCTGACATTTTTATAGACAGGGCCTCCCCTTCCAAACAGTAGCATCCCTCCATCCTTCCATCCCTGCTCCCCATATTCAGTCATCAGTAGCTCTCAACATTAAAGGTAAGTTCTAGTGTGTACTTAAATTTTTATTTTTTACTGTACATTTCATTTCCTTTTTGTTAAAATTTGATTTACATTTCATGTCCTTTTTGCTTTTAAAGTGTTTATGGATTAAACAGTACATTAGAATTGTACTGTACGCAAGAAAGGTGAACACAGGGAATCATTTGGGGGTCTGGAATGGATTAATTCAATTTACATTCTTTCTAATGGGAAAAAATGATTCACTTTTGGAACACATTGCTTCTCAAATAGTCTTCTGCAATGAATTAAGTTCGAGAACCGAGGTTCCACTGTATTTTTGCTCATGGCAGGTCATCTCAATGAAATTCCCCCTCTCATTTTTGTAAACTTGAATCTTTTTCATCCTTCAAATTCCAAGTCCAATGCATTCATCTCAAGGATTCTCCCACCAATGGGTATGAATTCCTCTTCCTCTAAAGTTACAAGCATGTACTCCAATGTCTTTTATGGACCCTATACATTCCAGTTAACATATTATCACATTTGGAGAGATAGATGCCTATTCTCTCGGCAATATTTTAAACTGCTTTGAGGAATAATACATATTAATCATGTTTTATCCCACAGTGTCACTCTCAGTGCTTTAAACATATTAGGCCCTCGATAATTATTCATTGAAGAGACAATGAAGCACATTTCATTCTGAAAAATTAAAAGGTTTTCCTGTTTTAAAGATATTTTGTAAATGAGAAATTTACACTTTGACGTTATGACAGATGCATTTCAGGGTTTTTTTTGTTTTTTTTTTAACAACAACACACTCTCAGCTGGAAGCCTAGCTCTTTCTATTTCTTAGTTTTCCTCTTGCCTTTTAATTTGCCAGACTGCCAAAAGACCTTTTTGAATTTTCCACATGATTATCACAGATGACAATGTAAGAAATATTCAGACCTGTTAAAAAACTTTTCGAGTTTATTTGAGCCAAAGCGTCCACAATTGCCCAGAATCTTAAGGCATTGAGATAATGCTCCAGAGAAAGGCAGTTTTGCATTATATACATATATACATATAGAAGACCTAAGTGGATTATATGAAACTAGAGGCCCGGTGCATGAATTCGTGCACCAGTGAGGTACCTAAGCCTGGCCTGCGGAATTGGGCTGAAACCAGCTCTCCAACATCCCCTGAGGGGTCCCTAGATTGCAAGAGGGCACAGGCCAGGCCGAGGGACCCCAATGGTGCATGATTGGGGCCGGGGAGGGACACTGGAGGTTGACAAGCCAGGGAGGGACCATGAGAGGGTTCCAGGGCATGTCTGGCCTATGTTGCTCAGTCTCTATCGACCGGACCCCAGCAGCAAGCTAACCTACTGGTCAGAGAATCTGCCCCTTGGTGGTCAGTGCACATCATAGTGAGCAGTTGAGCAGCCTTAGCATATCATTAGCATATTATGCTTTGAGTGGTTGAATGGCTGACTGGTCGACCAGACACTTAGCCTATTAGGCTTTTATTATATAAGATTTATTGTTGATAGATTAGGAAGGCGGGAGAAAGCAAAGCTGGGGATGGGGGGAAACACTGGGATCATATAAAAAGTAAAATGAGCCTGGCTCCTGTGGCTCAGCAGTTGAGTGTCAACACATGCAGGAAGAAGTCGCTGGTTTGATTCCAGATCAGGGTACAGGTCCAGGTTGTGTGCTCTATCCCCTGTGGGGAATGTGCAGGAGGCAGTCAGTCAATGTTTCTCTCTCATGGATGTTTCTATCTCTCTCTCCTTTCCTCTGTAAAGATTAATAAAAACATATTTTTTAAAAGCAAAATGATATATATTTTATATAGGTGGATTTAGTATAGTTAATAGTCAACAATTAACATGATAAAAATAAGAATGAGACCTCTTTTCCTCCTCGGCTGCTTGAAGATCAACCTTCATCACGACTGACACAGTAACTATCTGGACCAGGAAGTTCATGACCAACAGACTATTTCAGTGGAAGCAAATGGTCAGTGATGTCCTTCATCCTGGGAAGGCAACAGTACCCAAGACAGAAATTTGGGGAAAACTAGCCAAAATGTAAAAGACCACACCTGATGTCATCTTTGTGTTTGGATTCAGAACCCACTTTGGTGGTGGCAAGACCACTGGTTTTGGCATGATTTATGATTCTGAAATGTGAAAGTTGAATTGGAGCACATGATGTTCCTCTAGGCAGGATGATTCCTGGGTCCTTATCCGGTGGAGTTGAAGAATGAAACCAAGAACATAAGGTGGTATAGTAAAAGATGGAAATGTATTGAGAAACAAGCGCAGACTCCCATGGGGAGAGGGAGAGAGTCCCACTAAGTCCCTTTTTTTCTACAGTTTATATAGGCTGCAGTTCTTTATGCACTGACATCCCCGCTGATTGGTCACAACCCCCTCTGATTTGGTCACTATAGCAACTTCAGAGCTCAAACCACATGTGAGGTACCTGAGGCTCTCCTCTCCTTCCCCCTTATTGTTCTCCTATTCCCTGTGGGCTTTCCTCTTCCCTCTCAGAAAGAGGGGCTTCCCTCCCTTTATTCTGTAAATGTACACCTTCTGCAGCTCCCGGCTCCCTTACTCGGTGGAAATGTACCTCCTGCAGCTCTGCGGCCCTGTGCTTTTTCCATGGGCCCCTTAATTCCTAACATTTCCTAAACCTGCCTATCTCACCCATAAAAACTGCTTTCAATTCCTTGGATTACACAAAGAAAAATGAACCCAAACATAGACTTGCAAGACATGGTCTACATGAGAAGAAGAAGACCTCAAGAAAACAGAGAAAGGAACGCAAGAACAGAATGAAGAAAGTCAGGGGGACTGCAAGGCCAATGTTGGTGCTGGCAAAAAGAAGGAGTAAAGATTCTTCAGTGACTGTCTCTGGTGATTGTGCTGATTTTTCATGAGAAGTTTAATAAACTAAACTTTTATGTGAAAAAAAATTACAATGAGAAGATTTGTAGTCTCTGCCTTGGTGCATTGGTTGCAGCCTGAAGGGGCAAGAAAAAGGGAAGTTACCCTCACATTCCAAAGGAATGTTATGGCAGATGCAAAAGACAAATAGACAGGTTCAATTAAGGTAGAGATTGACTTTTGTCAGTAAATATTCTAGCCTAGGACATGCATGCCTGCCATAAACTACTTTTAGTAAAATATTTTTAATTTTAGACCATCCTTTGTGGTTACTTTAGGTCTCCGAGTTTGCAAGGCTGTCACACAGGCCTTCTGGGAGCTAGTCAGGTTAGCATGGGGCCCCTTTTCATCCACACATCCCACTTTTGGTCATAAATTAATCCAAAGGATGTATTTATGAGGTCCCATGGTGTTAGGAAGGCTTATTTTTAGGAAGACTTAGGGTTAATGTTGAATAATGGGACCATTGGGGATGGGGCATGACCATAATTTTGAATTGAAGTTAAGGCCAAAATTGTATTTTTTTTTTTGTCCAAAGTGAAAGGCATGTAAATGGGAGGCAATCAAGTCTCATGGGCCTTTATTTAAAAAAAATATTCTGGATTATTTTTAATGCATAAGTCATTATGATTTAAATTTTGTTAACTTTTATTTTTTATGTTTAGTATAATATTTATTTATAGTTTGAGGGCATAGTATATATTTTTTTAGTTCCTATAATTTGAATATGAGATGGGTTTTTATTTATTATGGTTGATTTTTTCAATTGGAAATATTTAGGTGTTGTTATTAATTTGATTGTTATTAGTTGCATAATTGAAAGTTGTAATTTTTATGTGTTCTTTCATTGGGGCCAAGGGTATTCTATCTAATAAAAAGGTAATATGCAAATTGACCATCACTCCATCATAAAGATGGTGGTGCCCATAGCCACAAGATGGCAATGCCCAGTCCTCTCAGCCCCGCGGGAGTCCCCCAGTGGGGGCGGCCACTGAAAGCGGGCAGCATGAGTGGCCTGGTGGAATAATTGCTTCATCACTGCGGTGATGAGGCAAGCGTTCCACCCCGGCCATAGAGGGCATCTGGCCAGAGGGCACAGAGTGCCCAGCCATGGTGCAAAACGTTTGTATCGTGGAGACTCTGACAGCAGGGAGGAGGAAATCCCACCCCCACAGAATCAGCCAGAATCAGCCGTTGGTCAGACAGCTCTCAGAGGCCTGACAGCCAAGACTCTCATTCACCTGCATCTCAGACTGTGACAGCAGGCAGGTGGGAGTATGTCTAAAGAGCAACTATTGATACAATGTAGTTCTGCAGCTGAAAGAAGCCAGTGTTATTGACAGAAAATGTCTGAAGACCAACGTGCGTCTGATCTTGAAAGAAGGTGGTGCCTGCAACAGAATGTATCTGAAAAGCTACTATTGGCAAAACGTAGGTCTGAAGCCAAAAAAAAGCCAGTGTCATCAACAGAAAATGTCTAAAGACCAACGTGCTTTTGAAGTTGAAAGAAGGCAGTGGTGATGACAGAATATATCTAAAGAACAGTCATCAACAAGTACTACCAATACTGGTAGGAACTGCCTTCTCAGTGACAATGGAGTACATGAGGATGCAATTCTCGATCATAGTTGTGGTGGGATGATTGCTAGATGTGAATTTTGCCTATCACTAAATTTCTCTGATGAAAAACCATCTGATGGGAAATTTACTCAATGTTGTAACAAAGGTAAAGTCTGTCCAAATGATATACATTTTCCAGAATACCTGGCATATTTTAAAAGATTAATGACAAATGAAGATTCTGACAGTAAAAATTTCATGGAAAATATTTGTTCCATAAATAGTTTTTTTTGCTTTTGCTTCCATGGGTTCAAATATTGCATTGCCATCAGGATATGGGCCATACTGTTTTAGAATACACAGACAAGTTTATCACCATACTGGAACTTTACATCCTTCAGATGGTGTTTCTCACAAGCAGGGGAGGGCAGTTGGGGGCGATTGGGCCGGCATGGGAGTGGTTAGGGGATGATCAGGCTGGTAGGCAGAAGTGGTTAGGGGCATTCAGGCAGGCAGGCAGACGAGCGATTGGGAGGCAGCAGTCCTGGATTGTGAGAGTGATGTCCAACTGCAGGTTTAGGCCTGATCCACAGTATATATGGCCAGTTTCCCTCACCAATACCGAGTATCATCTGCCTTTTGGATCTCTGCCAATATATTATGTGAAAAATGGTTTTGATATTTTAATATGGATACTTTATTAAAGTGAACATCTTATATGTTATTGGATTGATTCCTTTTTGAAAAATAAGGTATAATTGACATATAACATTATGTTAGTTTCAGGTATACAACATAATGATTGGATATCTATACTAATAAAAGGGTGAAATGCTAATTAGACCAGATAGACTGGACATCTTCCAGATGTCATTCCAGACATCCTTCCTGACAAAGCTGGGGCCCTGCCCGGGGGAAGCCACCCACAGTCCCAGGTGCCTGCAGCCAGCCAGAGGGAGGAAAGCCTGGGTCTTGGGTACCTGCAGCCAGTCAGAGAAAGGAAGCGTGGCTCCTGTGTGCCTGCGACTGGCTGGAGGAGGGAAGCCTGGATCCTGGGTGTGGGGACTGAGGCAGAGGTGGTTAGGGGTGATCAGGCAGGCAGGCGAGCAGTTAGGGGCGATCAGGCAGGCAGGAAGAGTGGTTAGGGGCAATCAGGCAGGCAGGCAGGCAGGTGAGCGGTTAGGAGCCAGCAGTCCCAGATTGTGAGTGGGATGTTTAGGGCCTAAACCGGCAGTTGCACATCCCCCAAGGGGTCCTGGATTACAAGAGATTGCAGGCTGGGCTTAGGGGACCTCCCCCATGCATGAATTTCATGCAACAGGCCTCTAGTAAGAATATAATGTTGCAAATTGTAATTATTTAAAATTTCAGAGGTCAGAAATACAGTAAGATTTTTATGAGTAAATTTTGTTGTTTCTTAGCAGTAGTTATAGAGGGCCATGTTTTTATATACATTGTAGTTTTTATTAAAATGAATATAGTTAGTAGTGTTTGTTGGGTTAAGAGGTAAATATATATGGCTAATATGAAAAGTGACCCTCGGGAGTTTGACCGGGAGACCAGGAGTTCGATCACTTGCTATGATGTGCACTAACCACCAGGGGGTCATGCAGAATGAAGGAAGGCCCATGTGGCAGCCATGGAAGGGAGACACTGGCCAGCAACCAAAAGGCCTTGAATTGGCCCTGATCGCTGGCCAGGCCTAGGGATCCTACCCATGCACGAATTTTGAGCAGTGGGCCTCTAGTATCTTATAATTAGGTTTTGGGATTTATATCTAAATTTTTAAACTATATTTTTATTGCTTTTTTGTAATAATATTTTTTTAATTTTAAAAGAGAAATTATAGTTTTATTGATAATATAAAAAGTTATTTTATATACTTTTAGTAATTATTGATAGGTGAGGTAGGTAGGGTTTGAGAAAAGTTTAAAGAATAAATATAATAATTATTAATATTAGTAGTAATATTAATTGGTAGGTTTGTAGGCCTTGTTGGCATCTCAGAATGTCTGCTTATTTTTACTAGGGGCCCAGTGCACAAATTTGTGCACCTTTAAAGAAACTGTGGGCCATGAGGCTGCGGTGGCACAGGGGTGGGTCTTGGCCCATCCTCCATGCCCCCACCCGGCTCCTCCTGCTGCGACCCCAGTCCTCTGTTTGCTGGCAGCTCCGCTCCCGCTGCCACCACTCCCACATGCTGACAGCGTTGGCCCTGCGTGCACTTGCTGACAACACAGAGCAATTGGGGCCAGCGCCAGCAGCGTGTGTGAGTGGGGCCAGCACCGTCAGTGGGTGTGAACAGCGGCTGCTGCCCCAATCACTCCTCAGGAGCAGGGGGAGGTGGAGAAGTCCTCAGGGGTGATCAGGGCTGGCAGCCATCACTCGCACCCATTGATGGCACTGAGCAATTGGGACCAGCGCTGGGTGCTGGCAGTGGGTGCAGGCAGCTCCACTGCCAGCTGAGGGTGTGAATGGAGCCATCGCCGACGGCAGGTGTGAAAGGTGGCTGCTGGCGATCCTGAGAAAGAACAAAGTAGGTGGGATCTCAATACCAGATATCAAGCTGTATTACAAAGCCACTGTTCTCAAAACTGCCTGATACTGGCACAAGAACAGACATATAGATCAATGGAATAGAATAGAGAGCCCAGAAATCGGCCCGAACCAATATGCTCAATTAATATTTGACAAAGGAGGCAAGAACATACAATGGAGCCAAGATAGTCTCTTCAATAAATGGTGTTGGGAAAATTGGACAGATATATGCAAGAAAATGAAACTAGACCACCAACTTACACCATACACAAAAATAAACTCAAAATGGATAAAGGACTTAAATGTAGGACAGAAACCATAAAAATTCTAGAAGAATCCAAAGGCAACAAAATCTCAGACATATGCCGAAGCAATTTCTTCACTGATACAGCTCCTAGGGCACTTGAAACTAAAGGGAAAATGAACAAATGGGACTACATCAAAATAAAAAGCTTCTGCACAGCAAAAGAAACCATCAACAAAACAACAAGAAAACCCACTGTGTGGGAAAAGACATTTGCCAATGTCATATCTGATAAGGGCCTAATCTCCAAAATTTATAGGGAACTCATACAACGTAACAAAAGGAAGTTAAACAATCTAATCAAAAAATGGGCAAAGGACCTAGATAGACACCTTTCAAAAGAGGACATTCAGAAAGCCAAGAGACATATGAAAACATGCTCAAAGTCACTAATCATCCGAGAGCTGCAAATCAAATCAACAATGAGGTACCATCTCACACCTGTCAGAATGGCTATCATCAACAAATCAGCAAACGACAAGTGCTGGAGAGGATGTGGAGAAAAAGGAACACTTGTGCACTGCTGGTGGGAATGCAGACTGGTGCAGCCACTATGGAAGACAGTATGGAGTTTCCTCAAAAAACTGAAAATGGAACTCCCATTTGACCCTGTGATCCCAGTTCTAGGAATATATCCCAAGAAAACAGAAACACCAATCAGAAAGGATATATGCACCCCTATGTTCATAGCAGCACAATTCACCATAGCTAAGATCTGGAAACAGCCTAAGTGCCCATCAGTAGATGAATGGATTAGAAAACAGTGGTACATCTACACGATGGAATACTATGCTGCTGTAAAAAAGAAGGAACTCTTACCATTTGCAACAGCATGGATGGAACTGGAGAGCATTATGCTAAGTGAAATAAGCCAGTCAATGAAGGAAAAATACCACATGATCTCACTCATTCATGGATAGTAGAGACCATTATAAACTTTTGAACAATAATAGATACAGAGGCAGAGTTGCCTCAAACAGATTGTCAAACTGCAGCGGGAAGGCCGGGGAGGGTTGGGGGGCAGGAGGGAGGGGGGTAAGAGATCAACCAAAGGACTTGTATGCATGCATATAAGCATAACCAATGGACATAAGACACTGGGGGACAGGGGAGGCTAGGGGACTGTCAAGGGCGGGGGGAAAAAAGGACACATATGTAATACCTTTTGTAATACTTTAAGCAATAAAAAAAAAGGTGGCTGCTGGCCCCAATTGCCCCTCAGGAGCAGGGGGAAATGGGGAAACCCTGAGGAGTGATCAGGGCCAGCAGCCACCACTCATACCCACTGACAGCACCAAGCAAGGGGGCCAGTGCCAGGCTCTGGCAGTGAGTGTGAGCAGCGGCTCTGGTGCTGTCAGCAGGTGAGAGTGGGGATGGTGCCAGCAGCAGGTGCGGGCACCAGCAGCAGATGCGAGCACCTGTCTGGACCACGGCATGTGGGAGCAAAGAATTTTCAGTAACCACCAGAGGCTCGCCCCAATGACAGCAACCAGCGCCCCACCTTAGTCTGGTGCTCCCGCTCACCTGCTCCACCATCCCACTGTGGCTGATGCCTGACGTATTCTGTGCTCTGCTGCCTGCTGCTGATGCCTGCCATGTTCCGTGCATGCCCCCTGGTGGTCAGAGCATGTCATAGCGACTGGTTCTTTGGTTGTTCCACCATTAGGTCTATTTGCATATTAGGGTTTTATATATATATATAGACATCAAGGCTTTTTGTTTTTGAAAACCTTATGATTTCCAATGTAGATGGAGGTGAGTGTTAGAGACAGGGGCAAATATTTATTTACTAGAGGCCTGGTGCACGGGTAAGTTCTCTAGGCCTGGCTGGCGATCAGGACCAGTCAGGTTCCCTGCCTCTCTGCCCCCTCTTTCCTTGCCCACACTGCCACCACACGGTTCCCTGCCTCCTGGCTTCCCTGACTCCTGCTTCTCTCGCTCCCTCAGTATTCCGTCGCAGCCCCTAGTCACCCACCATGTTCCACACTGGCCCTTGGTGGTCGGCGCATGTCATAGTGAGCAATCAAACTTTTGATCTCCCAGAAGAACTCCCAAGAGGACAATTTGCATATTTCCTTTTTTTATATAGGATGGTGAGGTACCTGATAAGGTCCTTTTTAACAATGTTGGAAAGAGTTTAATTTATGTCATTTTTAAATATATATTTTTATTTATTTCAGACAGGAAGGGGGAGGGAGAGACAGAAACAACAATGATGACAGAGAATCACTGATTGGCTGCCTCCTGCATGCCCTTTACTGGGGATCAAGCCCACAACCTGGGCATGTGTCATGACCGGAAATTGAGTACTGATTCATATGTCAACATTCAATCAGTGAACCACACCAGCTGGGCAATTAATGTCTGTTTAATAGACAAAAATTTCCTGGTTTTAAGTTGTGGCTATTAATTTTTTTTGTCTTTTGGGAGTATATTGTGAAATGAATGTTATTAATTTACTAGAGGCCCGGTGCACAAAAATTTGTGCTCTCGGGGGGCTCCCTTTGTCCAGCCTATGCCCTCTTGCAGTCTGGGACCCCTTGGAGGATGTCCACCTGCTGGCTTAGGCCCACTCCCTGGGGGATTAGGCCCAAGCTGGCAGTCAGACATCCCTCTGGCAGGCCGGCAGCCATCAGGGGATGTTCACTTTCCAGCGGGGAGCAGGCCTAAGCTGCAGTCAGACATCCTTAGCGCTGCTGAGGAGGTGGGAAAGGCTCCCACCACCACTGCTGTACTGGCAGCCATCAGCCTGGCTTGTGGCTGAGCAGCACTCCCCCTGTGGGAGCGCATTGACCACCAGGGGGCAGCTCCTGCATTGAGTGTCTCCCCCCTGGTGGTCAGTGTGTGTCATAGTGACCAGTCATTCCCAGTCTTTCTGCTGTTATGGTCAGTTTGCATATTACCCTTTTATTATATAGGATAGAGGAAAAATAAAAAGATTTAAATTTAGTAATATTTTAAACAGTCATAGAATAACTATATTATTTTTAGTTGTGTGGTCATTCATTTTTATTTTGATTATTATTTTTATGAATTTAATTATTTTTTACAGTTTTATAAATATTTATTTAGTTTAAAGATATGACCTGTTTAGAAATGTGTAATTCAAGGTAAGTCAGAATCCTTTTTATGGATTTTTTTTCCTCAGCCAATGATATTTTCCATCGATTTTTAGAGAGAGTGGAAGAGAGAGGGAAAGACAGAGAGAAATATTAATGTGAGAGAAACACATCAATTGGTTGCCTCCTGCACAAGCCCTGACCAAGGTACATGACCTTGACCAGAATCAAACCCGGGACCCTTCAGTCCTTGTTCCGATGCTCTATCCACTGAATCAAACCAGCTAGGAATTTTTATGGATTATTTTTAAAAAGATGTAATACATTTGTAAATGTAGTATAGTAAAATAATGACTGTTGATAAATGGCAAAAGTTAAAGGGTATGGTCATAGATTTGATTATAATGTAATTAATAAAATAATTTGCTTTTTTGTAGAATATAATATTGCAAGATAATTTTTTTTCATGAATAATACAAAGTTTACATATGTGTATATTTTTTAGATTCAATATACACTTTTAATATATAATGAATAATTAAATATGCAAAGTTTTAAAATGTTATATATAGCTTATTGGAAGTGTGTATGGAGTATTGGAAATAATTCATAAACTTCCAATGTGTGGACCATAAACATCTGGAGTATTATTGCCAGACACCCTTACAAGGAATTATTATTCTTGGCTTGTGTGGCATCACAGACAGGACATCTGCTATTCCTGAGAGTTCCCTGTTTGAATCTGGCTTTGAATCTTTGTAAGTTCCTCCGAAGGACAGGCTGAAAATTTTAGAATAACCATACACATACAACATTGTTCTCATTATCATTATTTTATTTGGCAAAGCTTACTATCCTATCTAATAAAAGAGAAACATGGTAATTGGCATACGACCGCTACCATTCCCATTGGCTAATCAGGGCGATATGCAAATTAACTGCCAGCCAAGATGGCGGGCGGCAGCCAGGCAGCTTGAAACTAACATGAGGCTTGCTTGCTTCAGTGATGGAGGACTCCAACGTTCCCCGCCTGCCGCTGCAGGACTCTGAGCTGGCAGTTTGAAACATAGATACAAAAATAGAAGCTAAACAAAACCCCAGAAACCAGCTTTCAGCCGGCTGGGATCTCAGAGCTGGAGTTGATACAGAGTTTTGATTATAGAACCGAAACAAACCAGATCCCTGCTTTCAGGAGCAGAGGCCTAAGAGCTGGAGCCTCAGAGCTAAAGCTGGCTCAGAATGAAAAAAAAAAAGAAAAAGAAAAAAAGGAGCAGTTGGGAGCTTCAGTCCCAGCCTGAAAACAGCCCTCAGCCCCTCACCCAGACTGGCCAGGCACCCCAGTGGGGACCCCCACCCTGATCTAGGACACCAGGGCAAACCACCTGGCACCCACCCGTGCACCAGGCCTCTATCCTATATAGTCAAAGGGTAATATGCCTCCTAGCACTGGGATCAGCATGACAGGGGGCAGCACCCAAACCCCCTGATCGCCCTGCAGCTCTGTGTGTGACAGGGGGCGGGGCCACAACCTCCCTATCGGCCCTGCTCTGTTCCTGACAGGGGAAGGCGCCCCAACCCCCTGATCGGCCCTGCTCTGTGCCTGATAGCGGGGAGCTCCCCAACCTCCTGATTGCCCTGCGGCTCTGTTTGTGACAGGGTGCGGCGCCCCAACCCCCCCCCACCCCACTGGCCCTTCTCTGTGTGTGATGGGGTAGAGCCATAACCTCCCCATCAGCCCTGCCCTGAGTGTGAGAGTGGTGGCGCACCAACCCCCTGATCAGCCCTGTTCTGTGGGTGATAGAGGGCGGCAACCCAACCCCCTGATGGGCCCTGCTCTGTGCGTGACAGGGGGGAGCTCCCCAACCCCCGATGGGCCCTGCTCTGTGTGTGACAGGGGGTGGTGCCGCAACCTCCCCATCAACCCTGCCTTGAGTGTGACAAGGGGCCTTGCCCCAACCCCCCAATCGGCCCTACCCTGAGCGTGACTGAGGGTGGCATCACAACCTCCCAATCCACCCTGCTCTGTGCATGACAGGGGGTGGCGCCCCAACTCCCCAATCGGCCCTGCTCTGAGCCCGACCAGGGGCTGCACCTAGGGATTAGGCCTGCCATCTGCCACCCGGGAGCAGGCCTAAGCCAGCAGGTCGTTATCTCCTGAGGGGTCCCAGACTGCGAGAGGGCACAGACTGGGCTGAGGGGACCCCCCCCCTCCCTCCCGAGTGCACAAATTTTTGTGCACTGGGCCTCTAGTCTATATAATAAAAGCCTAGTGACTGTTAAAGCAGAACGACCAGAATTACTGGTCACTATGATGTGCACTGACCACCAGGGGGCAGACTCTCAATGCAGGAGCTTCCCCCTGGTGGTCAGTGCACTCCCACAGTGGGAGCTCTGCTCAGCCAGAATCCTGGCTCACGGCTGGGCAGCACAGCAGCAGTGGTGGGAGCCTTTCCCACCTCTGGGTCAGTTCTTAGAAGCAGTGAGCCAAGTGGTAAGGAGCAGCAAGCAGGCAGATAGTAAGGAGTGAGGTGTCCTGGACTGAGAGAGGGTACAGGCAGGGCTAAGGGACCCCTCCCCACCAGCGCACAAATTTCGTGTACCAGGCCTCTAGTATAATTATATTAAATAGGCCTATTTAGTTTAAAAACTTTTTTTTTATATATATGAAAAGAATAAATTTTTGAGGTGTTCCAGGGCCCATTAGAATAACTTAAAATCATTTATGGGTTTAAAAAATTTTTTAAAATTTGAATTTTGGGAAGGTTGTTAAACAAACTTAACCAAAAGATAGATAGATAGATAGATAGATGATAGATAGATAGATGATAGATAGATAGATAGATAGATAGATAGATAGATAGGTAGATAGATAGATACTAGAGGCCTGGTGTACAAAAATTTGTGCACTCAGGGTTGGGTCCCTCAGCCCGGCCTGCGCCCATTCACAGTCCAGGACCCCTTGGGGGATGTACACCTGTCGACTTAGGCCCACTCCCCGGGGGATCAGGCCTAAACTTGCAGTTCTACATCCTTCTGGCAGCCAGGGAGCGCTTGGGGGATGTCCGACTAAAGGCTTAGGCCCTCAAGGAATCAGTTTTAAACCATTACTTGGACATTCTTAGTGCTGCCACAGAGGGGGGAGAGGCTCCTGCCACCACCTCTGTGCTGGCCAGACATGAGTCAGCTTCTGGCTGAGTGGCACTCCCCATATGGAAGTGCACTGACCACCAGGGGGCAGCTCCTGCATTGAGCATCTGCCCCCTGGTGGCCAGTGTGCATCATAGCAACTGGTCATTCAATGTGCATATTAGCCTTTTATTATTATTATATAGGATGTCCCTATTTCCCCCTTTTGCCCCCTCTACCCAACTCTTGCCCCCCACTTCTCTCTGGCCATTACCATACTGTTGTCTGTGTCCATGGGTTCTGCATATATTTTCTTTGGCTAATCCCTTCTTTAAATTCACTTCTTTAAATTTGTATTTTCAGATAAGTGCATCTAACTGCACTATTATATATTTTCTATTATATCATTTAGAATTAAGATATTTTTTAATTGAAACCTTGTAAATTTTAGCACAATTTAATAAATTATGCTAGAAGCAATTAGGAGATTTTTCATGTAATGCATACACATTTCAATTAATATTTTATTAATTTTTAATTTTTTAATATTTTAATTTGAAATAATCTCATACATCTAAAAAAACTATAAAATACTACAGCATATTATATGTACCCTTCACCCAATTTCTTAGGTGTTAATAATTTAAAGATAACCATTATACAACTAACAAAATTTGGAATATATTTTTCTTATAATCTCTTCAATGTTACTTAATCCATTTACTTTGTTTTTGTTAATATTCACCCAAGGATATTTTTCCATTGAATTTTAGAGAGAGTGAAGGGAAAGGGAGAGACACATTGATTGGTTGCCTCCTGCACATGCTTTGATAGGGACTGTGGATCAAGCCAGAAACTGAGGTACATGCCCTTGACTGGAATCGCACCTGGGACCCTTCAGTCTACGGGCTAATGCTCTATCCACTGAGCAAAACAGGCTGCAGCTTAATTCATTTACTTTTAATCTATATGTGTCTTTATATTTAAAGTGGGTTTTGTTTTTGATTCACCCTCATAATCTGTCCTTTAATTGGTGCATCTATGCCACTGACTTTCAGAGTGTTTCCTGATAGAGTTACTACCATATCAGGCGGCTTCTGGGTCTTCTGGGTCCCGCCCTGCCTTGCCGCCTGGTACTGGATTGGCTTCTGGGTCTTCTGGGGCTGTCCTGGATGGTGGCACGCTGGCGGCTCGCACTGTCCCGCCCTGCCTGCAATATGCAAATTAGCCGCCATCTTTGTTGGCAATTATCTTGCCACCGGGGACCCGATCGTGTCCGTGGCAGCAAAGCAGGCCGGCTTCTGGGTCTTTTGGGGCTGCCCTGGATGGTGGCGCGCTTGCGGCCCATGCTGTCCCGCCCTGCCTGCAGTATGTAAATTAGCTGCCATCTTTGTTGGCGGTTAATTTACATATCACGCTGATTAGCAAATGGGAGGCGTAGCGAAGGTACGGTCAATTACCATGTTTGTCTATTATTAGATAGGCTAAAAGCCTAAGTGACCGGCTGACTGGCCGATTGGACAGCTGGTAGCTATGATGCACAATGACCACCAGAGGGCAGATGCTCAATGCAGGAGCTGCCAAGCGACAGCAATTTTGCAGAGTGCCCTCTTGCACTCCGGGATCCCTTGGGGGATATCTGACTGCTGGTTTTGGCCCAATCCCCACAGGCCAGGCCGAGGGACACCTCTCACTCCGCAGATGCCCTTCGAGCCACAGCGCCACCCCAGTTGCAGCCGGCCAGGGAGGGAGCATGGGAGGTTGGCTCCAGTGTGTGTCCGGCCTGTCTCATTAAGTGCCTCCCTGCTGGCCACCTTCTAATTAATTTCCTTTCAATGTGCATGAATCCATGCGCCAGGCCTCTAGTTATAATATAAATTTTGTATACCTGGGTAAAATAAATATATTTTTATGGTAATAGGTTTAAAAGATATTGATTATTTTAAATAGTTTCAATATTAATTATTATATCTAGACTATAGGATTTTGTTTAATTTATATAAGTATTTAATCTTTGCAGGCCAATAAAAGATTATATTTTTGCAACATTATTTAGAGGCAGAAAATGTATTATACATAATACAGAATCCAACATATATATATATATATATATATATATATATATATATATGCCTAATATGCAAAGTGTCCCCTTGAGAGTTCGATCCACAGGGAGTTCGATCACTTGCTATGATGTGCTCTGACCACCAAGAGGACATAGGATTAAGGAAGGCCCTGGCCAGCAGCTAGCAGCCAGGGAAGGGAGGCCCCAGCCGGAATCCAGCAGCCACTAGGGACCCTACCCATGCACAAATTTTGTGCACTGGGCCTCTAGTATCTATATATATAAACAGAGACTATGCTAATTAGCCGAGTATCACAACTGCTCAGGAGGAGTTGTATCACTACTGCTCAGGAGGAGCTGCGTGCGCAGATGGGCAGGAGGGGACTGCGTGCCGCCCCCACCCCAGTGGGCACAGGGAGGCTGGGGCTGGAGGCGGTCAGAGTGGAGACACAATACATGGAGAGGCTGGGGCTGGGATGGGCCTGAGTGGAGACACAACACACAGGAGTGCCTGCCCCCACCCCAGTGGACACAACGCTGCGGCCGGCTGGAGCTACGCGGGTCAGGTGCGGGTCCCGGCCCCGCACAGGGTGCCTCCTCACATGGCAGGAGGCAGGGCACCTCCTTGCATGATTGCAATTGCATACTGGGCCTCTAGTATTACATAAAGACCATATACATAATTCAAATTATTACGTTTGCAGAAAAAATGTAAGATTTTTAATTTTTCTTTTGATAAAAGGTCCTAATTACCAAGTAGGAAGATTTGTTGAGACTCAATAAAAACCCCAAGGGTTGTGAATGAAAAGTGGAAACAAAGAAAGTCTGGGTTCTAATCTAAGGAATTAAACAACAAGAGACAGTCAGGCTGTGTATTTTTTACATATAAATTCAACATTTTTATAAACTTTTATACTCTTCAAAATTTTTACAAACTTTTAAAAAAAATTTAATTTCTTAGTCATTTACAATAACTACTAGTATCTTTAGAATAACTCACTTTTTACTCAAAAATGCATTTTCATATTTCATGCCTTTTATTTCCAAAGCCATGTGTTACCTTTCCAGTGTAATTAGAAATTTAAATTTTAAAATCTCAATTTCCAATAATAACTAAAAAGTAAGCAATCAGCATTTTCTAGATTCACTTTTATGAGTATTATTTTATACACTTTAGAATATAGGTTTTTCTATTATCAAATATACTCACTTTCAAGAAGGATCTTTAACAAACAGATGTTTATTAACAAATCTACTCCATAACCTTTTTGCAATAAAAAGCTAAAAGTAAGTGAATTTAAGACTTGTCTAGTAATCAATGTTTCAGTATTTAATGTTATTTTAAAATATCTGTTTAATAAATTTTATTAAAATGTATTAATTTTAGAAAAGAATAGCTGAAATAAGTTAAATTGATTTTCTTAGATAGCTAAGGTGCTTTTTTTTCTTTTGATAAGATGTAACTTCCTCTTATTTGTATGTTAAAAGATGGTCTAGATAAGAGTTCTTGAAGAAGACTGAGGTTATTTGCATTTCAAAAGTCCTAAAATTTGGTTTCATAGAGCCAATTATTTATAAGTCTTTTAAGATGAATAGGAGAAGTTTTGGGGAAGGTAAATGTATTTAGTGGGCTTTTGATGTTTTGGAGTTGCACCTCTGGCCCTGTAAAGACTGCATTTGTAAAACAAGGACAGTATTTTATTAACTATTTTAATAATTGGGTTACCACTCAAATGTTGGCAATGAACTGACAAACCCATTTATTCATTTTTGAAATGTCTTTACCTATTTTACCTATTTGTGTGTATATATATATATATATATATATATATATATATATATATATAGTTTATAGATAGTACATAGCTTAGGGCAGTGATGGCGAACCTTTTGAGCTCAGCGTGTCAGCATTTTGAAAAATCCTAACTTAACTCTTGTGCCATGTCACATACAGAAATTTTTTGATATTTGCAACCATAGTAAAACAAAGACTTATATTTTTGATATTTATTTTATATATTTAAATGTCATTTAACAAAGAAAAATCAACCCAAAAAAATGAGTTTGCGTGTCACCTCTGACACGCGTGTCATGGGTTTGCCATTACTGGCTTAGGATCACCTCTGAAAGCCATAAAGGCTTGGATGTATGGAACCTCTGTCTATTTCCCTTGGGAATGGTAAAATAAGTCTAGCTATAGTATTAGTTAAATAACTTCCTTTTGTTTCTATGGTGGTAGCTTTAGAATGTCCTAGGATTTTCATAATTGCCAACTGTATTTAATTTTTGTATAACATTTAAAAATTCTGCAACCTATTTTTTATTCTTTATGGGCTGCTGTGAGAAAATTAAGGAGCCTCTCTGTTTCCACAACATTTTTAAGTCATGAATTATACCAAAGTCATAGTTATTATTAGTGTTAATGTTGGCTATTTGATTTTGGGCCAATTGACAAACCTGAATTAGAACAATTAGGCTTGTTGGGCAGATTTTATTCAGATAAATAAGAACTTTCAATTATGTTCACCATAAGTTGTTGCATATCCAGCTCGGTAATATTCCTGTTTATTCTTTAAAGATTCATTTGTAAACCAAATAAAGTTAGCATTATTAAGGACTTTTCTATAAACCATTCCTAGGACTACGAATATGGTCAGTAAGCAAAACACAATCATGGATGTCTTTATTCTGTAAAGAGAGTAACAAAGTTGTTGGGTTAAGACTGTTACATTGAATTTAGGTGCAGAAAGCAAGAGCCAGTCAGCTGTCGGAAGTGTTGAATGTGATGAGAATTCAGCGGAGATTTAATAGAATGAGGAACATAAAGGAGAACCCATAACTTTTTTGTTTGCTTGCAGAACACGTCTGTAGCAGATATGGCTGTCAGACAGGAAGAGAGCCTTTTGGCTATTGTGTCTAGTTGTTGACCATAATAACCTATAGGTCTATGATGATTTCTATATTTCAGTTAAAATGTTTATAATTAAGGGACATATAGAGGCTGGGTTATTAATGAAAAATTTGGTACCCATTTGACAATATTCAAACCCAAGAATCCTCTAAGTTGCTTGAGTGTTTTTTGGATGAGTTTTTCAGGGTTAATTAGTAGCCCATCTTTATTTATTTTTTTATAGCATACATGTTTTTTTTTTTTAAAAAAAATATATTTTATTGATTTCAGAGAGGAAGGGAGAAGGAGAGGGAAAGATAGAAACATCATTGATTGGCTCCTCCTGCATGCCTCCTACTGGGGATCAAGCCTGCAACCCGGGCATGTGACCTGACTGGGAATTGAACCGTGATCTCCTGGTTCATAGGTTGATGCTCAACTACTGAGTCACACCAGCTGATCAGTAGCCCATCTTTAGATATTAGATAACCAAAGTATTTTTCCTGGGGTAAACAGAATCAGAACTTGTCCTTTGATATCTGTGTCCCTTTATAGTTAGCTGTTCTAATAGGTAAATTGTGGTCTTTTGGGAGTCTAGTAATTTTCTAGAGCATAAAATTAAAGCACCCACATATTGGATTATAGTGGAATATCTAGGAAATTTAGCATCATTTAAATTAGCTTTTGTTATCTAAGACAATAAGTGGGACTCCATATATCCCTGGGGCATTACTGTCCAAGTAAATTTATAATCTTCCCAGGTGAAAGCAATGAAGTATTGACTTTTGTTTGTTTGTTTTTACTGGAATGCTGAAAAAGGCACTATATAAATCTATTATTGAAAAATATTGGCAGTCACAGGAATGGCTGATAATAAGGTATGTGGACTTGGAACCACAGAATGTCTGGGAATAACTAGCTTATTTATAAGTTCTGAGATATTGTACAAAACTCCATATTTTCTCTCTATTTTTTTACTGGAATGATAGGAGTACCATAGAGGCTTGCATATGGAATTGCAAGCCCCCCTTTTTATGGTAACTTTAATTTCTTCTAAATTATTAATAAGGAAAGGGGGAAATGCCTTCTCATAGTCCTCAGAGCAGCCCTATGCTTGTTTTTTTGTTTGTTTTGTTTAAATCCAATTTCAGTTTCCTATAATCTTTAAAGTGGACAGACTTCTCTACAGGAGTGTTCTTGCAAGCCTTATTTAGTAATTCTGTTGTTTTTTGCTTCCAGGAACCAGTAGGTATATTAATTGAAATAGGTTAGAATACCCAGGGTTACGTGTTCTAACACTTGAATTTCTGGGACCCCATCAGGGTCCCAGAAAAAATCGGGAACAATAGCTGGTTCCTCTCTGGCTGAAACCAGCTTTTCTCCAAAGGGAGCAGTTAGAATTCCTATTTTCATTTTCCCTTAAGTCAGTAGGGAGTGGTAGTGGAAGAGATAGAAGGGGAAGGAAGAAGAGAGGGGCAGGGCAAGTCCAGTCAAGGAAGCTCAGGGAGCAAATGATATAGTGGAGGAGCTACAGAAGGGGAGAGAATGGGGTGTAGGCATTTATTAGTTTCAGAAGAGTTTAGAGACATTCTCTAAAATTTCTTATTAAAAGAGTTTATCTGTGTTTCTGTGTGTTTATCCCGAAAGCTTCTAATTTCCAAGTCGAGATATGGTTCCCATTCATTCAGTTTAATTTTAGAACTGGCATTTTTACAATTATTGTGTGCAAAAAATCTAATTTAGGTACCCAAAGAGAACTGTATTTTGGCCATTTTAAATTGATATTTTCTAGTTAAATCTTCCCATTTCTGTAAAGCACTTATAAGTAAAAAGCTTTCTATCAGCAGTATTAACGAGGGCTGGGATCTGGGAGTATCCAGCCTTGGAGGCACAATTTCCCATGTTAATTTTAGGGTTTTGTTTTGTTTTAGATAGCTTCAGAATCTGAGCAAATTTTCTAGAGATGTTATGCAGTGGGTTGAAGTGTGCTGTTTATGGGTTGAGAGCTTCATAAGGCTCTCATCCCTTGAGTTACATTCAACCTTCTTACAGACCTCGGTTTCTCTCCCCAGTTGTCTAAAACAGTTGTGAGGACTGAGCACTAGGTGACCAATCTTTATTTGTGTGCCCCCACCCACCCCTCACCAGGAATCCATTGTATAGTTACAGTTGAGTTGGAATTTCCCTATGGGGCTCCTGTGCGTTGTGAGGAATGACCTCTGACACCTCCATAAAGATTCTTAGTTGCCTAAAAACACCCGAGATTCAGACCACAGGTAGGATGTGCGCCTGTCAGGGCCAGCCTGACAGGTTGAGCCGGGCTGAGGCAGGGAGGTGGGAAATGAGAAAAGAAAGAAAGACAGGAAAGCGGTATCGGGAGGACTCCAGTTCTTGAGAAACTGAAGTAACTTTATTATCTATACAATCCTATTTATACACAACACACTGAATAGGAGGTCTGTCAAGAGGAATGTATTCTTTGTTCCTCTTAATCTCTCTAAGGGAGGGACAGAACAGAAGGACAAGTTCTCAGTACAGCATATCTCAGTAAATAGTTACAGACTTCTTGGTAAGCTATGAAAGGCTGTTCTCTTTCTATAAAGGTTGCTCTCATTCTACCGATAACCGCCATCCAAAAAAGTCTGGGAAAATTGTGTGGGTAAGGGTCTCAGCCTTGCTAGGCCCTTCAGGTGCAAGGACCTTGCCAGCTTACATCTGGCCCCCAACACGCCTTATCTTCAGAGCTGTTTGGCTCTCATTTACTTAGCGAAAGGTTTTTGTTCAGACTGTCAGAAATAAATTCCAGTTGAAAAGTCAAAATTAAAAACCAGCCACCCATTTTCTCCTCCTGTCTCAGCTTTGCCTGGGTTCTCTCAACCCTTAACCTTAATTCCACTTTGAGGATTAAAAATAAATAAATAAATAAGTAAATAACAGCTAAAATAAAGTCAAGCTCTCTACCACAAGCAAGGGAAGGCCCTGGATCCAAGAGACAACTCACCCAAGTTCCCCCAAAGCAATGGGGAGCTGGAAGGCTCAATGGGCCCTTTGCTGGATCTAAGCACTGGGTCCAGGTCTGAGAGGTGGTCCTGAGTGAGCTTCTTTGGAATCATGCTACGCTATGGTAAATACATGTCAATGTAAGAAACATTTAAACCTGCAAAGAATTTCTGTGAGTGTATTTGAGCCAAACTATCGACAATTGCCCAGAAGCAAAATCTCAACACATTGAGATAATGCTCTAGAGCAGTGGTTCTCAACCTTCCTAATGCCATGACCCTTTAATATAGTTCCTCATGTTGTGGTGACCCCCAACCATAAAATTATTTTCATTGCTACTTCATAACTGTAATTTTGCTAATGTTATGAATTGTAATGTAATTATATATGTGTTTTCCTATGGTCTTAGGTGACCCCTGTGAAAGAGTCGCTCGACCCCCAAAGGGGTCGCAACCCACGGGTTGAGAACTGCTGCTCTAGAGAATGGCAGTTTTGCATCTTATTTTATACATTACTAGAGGCCTGGTGCATGAATTTGTGTACGGGTGGGGTCCCTCTGGGTGGCCTGCGGGGATCTGGTTTAAACCCGCAGTCCAATGCTGTTTGTAGCTCCTACCTGCTGCTCCCACTCATCTCAGCCCCAATGTGCCTTCTGTGGGCTTGTGCCCAATCAGTCCCAATTGGGAGAAGCTTGCCCTGCAACAGCAGTGCTCTCCAGCCATGAACCCTGCATCTGGTGCCCTCCCAAGAGGAGTGGCCTGCGGGATCAGGCTGAAACCAGCTCTCCAACATTCCCCGAGGGGTCCTGGATTGCAACAGGGCACAGGCCAGGGTGAGGGACCCCACCCGTGCACCATGGGGCTGGGGAGGGACCGAGGGAGGGCTCCAGGGCATGTCTGGCCCATCTCGCTCAGTCCTGATTGGCCAGACCCAACAGCAAGCTAACTTACTGGTTGGAGCATCTACCCCCTGGTGGTCAGTGCACTTCGTAGTGAGCGGATAAGCAGCCTTAGCATATTATTAGCATATTATGCTTTGATTGGTTGTTCAATTGTTCTGCCGTTCAATCTATTTGAATATTACCCTTTTATTATACAGGATAATCAAAAGAGAAGATGTAAATGGGTTACATGAAATTTATTGGTGATAGATTAGGGAGGCGGGAGAAAGCAAAGGGGGTCAGAAAAGTCTGGGATTAGATAAAAAGTAATATATATTTTTTTATGTAGGTGGGTATAGGATAATTAATAGTCAACAAATAGCACGATAAAAATAACAACGAGAGGATTTATCATCTCCACTCTAGTGCATTGGTTTGGAAAAGGGGATATTACCCTGACATTCCAAAGGTATGTTACCATAGTGCAAACAACAATAGACAGACTCAGTTAAGGGAAGATTTGTCAGTTTGTCAGGGAACATTCTAGCCCAGAACATGACTACCTGCCATAAACTGCTTTTAGTTAAAAAATTTTAATTTTAGACCATCCTTTGTTGATGGTCTAAACCAACTTTAGTTCTCTTAATTTGCAAGGCCACCATGCAGGCCTTCCCTAAGCTTGTCAGGTTAGCATGTCACCTTTTTTATCCACACAGATGTTTTGTGTGTGATCAAAAGGGAGAAAATATGAAACCAATTTTCATGCATATAGGAATTTGTATCATAGTTCAGAATATTTGGCCATCACCTCCTCTCTACCCATAATACCTTTAAATGAGGTGACTTAGTTTACCTGTGATCAGAGTGACAGAAAAGGGGAAAATAGTTTTTATATTGTCAATTCAATATTTTCTCACTGATAATTACCCAACCATCATTCTGTAAGATGTCAGCTATATGAATATTGAAATTAAAAAGCAATGAGTTAGGCCCTGACTTCTGTGCCTCAGCTGGTTGTGTGTCATCCTGTGCCCTGAAGGGTTGCCAGTTCGATTCCTGATTGTGGGTTCAATCCTTGGTTTGGGTGCATGGGTGAGGTGGTGATCAATGTTTCTCTCACACATTGATGTCCCTCCCTCTCTCTTTCTCTCTCTGTCTCTCCTTCTCCCCTCCTCTCTTCCTTAAAAATCAATTAAAACATATTTTTAAAAAATAAATGAGTTAGTATCCTATATTTTCATGCTCCTATATTTTATTTATCCCTTTTCCTCTGTCTGAAATATGCTTACTTCCAAACCAAGTCCAAATATGTAGCCACCATGTATCAAATGCTCTCTTGCTTATGAGGTATAATGTCCACCCTGAATCCATCAGCCAAAAATGGCTCTCCCTCATTTAACACTCATAGCACTTTATCTGTATCCTTTCTTTATGAATTTTTTTATTTTTACCTTATATTAAATTATTTACATGTTTACATTATGCTCCCCACTAAATGGCTCCTTTAGGTCAGACATGACATTGCTATATATGATTTATTTTGTATGCCCCAGATATCAAGTACAATATCAGACATATAGAAACAAATCAAAAAGTATTTTCTCATTGAAAAAATAAATGCTCTGCTTTCAAATAACTAATTTTAGGCCTAGAAGCACATAGCAGATTCTATATTTTATTTTTTCATACAGTCTTAAGTCTTTCACTCAGTTACTATTTATTAAATACCTAGTCTGTTCTGGACAATATTTCAGAGAACTCTGAATGTGGGAGTAAGGAAAAGAAAGTCCTTGCACTCATAGATGTTATATTTTAGTGAGGAGAGGCAGAAAATACATAAGTAAATATATAATATGACAGGTTGTGATAAATGATGTAAAAAATAAACAAGGATAAAGAAGAGAGAGGATTGGTAAGGTAGCATTAAAAATGTTTGTCACCCAGCCAGTGTGGTTCAGTGGTTGTGTGTCAACCTATGAATTAGGAGGTCGCGGTTTGATTCCCAGTCAGGGCACATGTCCAAGTTGTGGGTTCAACCCTCAGTGAGGGGCAGGCAGGAGACAGTTGATCAATGATTCTCTCTCATTATTGATGCTTCTATCTCTCCCACTCCCTTCTTCTCTGAAATCAATAAAGACATATTTAAACAGGGATGCCCACTTTCACCACTCTTGTTCAACTTAGTACTGGAAGTGCTAGCCATAATAATCAGACAAGAAGAAGAAAGAAAAGGCATTCAAATTGGAAAAGAAGAAGTAAAATTGTCATTCACAGATGACATATTGTACTTAGAAAACCCTAAAGGCTCCATCAAAAACTACTATACTTAATAAATGCATTTGGCAATGTAGCAGGATAGAAAATTAACACCCAGAAATCTATAGCTTTTTTTATACATCAATAAAAAATTCACAGAAAGAGAAAATGAAAACAAAAAACAAACAAACATACAAAAAAACACAAACAACCCCAAACAATCCTATTTACCATTGCAACAAAAAAAATTAAGATAACTAGGAATAAATTTAACCAAGGAGGTAAAGGACCTGTGCTCAGAAAATTACAGGACACTGAAAAAAGAGATAGAGGAAGATATAAACAGATGGAAGACTATACCATGTTCATGAATTGGTATAATCAACATCATTAAAATGTCCATACTACCCAAAGCAATCTATAGATTCAGTGAAATCCCCATTAACATACCAATGGCATACTTGAAAGACTTAGAACGAACTCTCCAAAAATGCATCTGGAATAAAAAAAGACCCTGAATAGCTGCAGCAATCCTGAGAAAGAAGAAAAAAATTGGAGGGATCACAATACCAGATATCATGCTATATTACAAAGCCACTGTTCTCAAAATTTCCCGGTGCTGGCACAAGAACAGACATATAGACCAATGGAACAGAACAGAGAACCTAGAGATCAACCCAAGCCAGTATGCTCAATTAATATTTGACAAAGGAGGCAAGACCATGCAATGGAGTCAAGACAGCTTCAATAAATGGTGTTGGGAAATTTGGTTAGATACATGCAAAAAAATGAAACAAGATCACCAACTTACACCATACACAAAAATACACTCAAAATGGATAAAGGACTTAAACATAAGATGGAAACCATAAAAATCCTAGAAGAAACCATAGGCAGCAAAATAGCATACATTTGTTTTAGCAATTTCTTTACTGATACAGCTCCTAGGGCAATGGAAACTAAGGAGAAAATAAACAAATGGAATTATATCAAAATAAAAAGCTTCTGCACAGCAAAAGAAACCATCAAGAAAACAACAAGAAAGCCCATTGCATGGGAGAACATATTTGCCAATGTTGTCTCTGATAAGGGTTTAATCTTCAAAATTTGTAGGGAACTCATACAACTTAACAAAAGGAATATAAACAATCCAATAAAAAAAAATGGGCAAACAACCTAAATAGACACTTCTCAAAAGAAGACATACAGAATGCCAACAAACATGAAAACATGCTCAAAGTCACCAATCATCTGAGAGATGCAAATCAAAAGAACAATGAGGTACCATCTCACACCTGTCAGAATGGCTATCATCAACAAATCAACAAACGACAAGTGCTGGAGAGGATGTGGAGAAAAAGAACACTTGTGCACTGCTGGTGGGAATGCAGACTGGTGCAGCCACTATGGAAGACAGTATGGAGTTTCCTCAAAAAACTAAAAATGGAACTCCCATTTGACCCAGTAATCCCATTGCTAGGAATATATCCCAAGAAAACAGAAACACCAGTCAGAAAGGATATATGCATCTCTATGTTCATAGCAGCACAATTTACAATAGCTAAGATTTGGAAACAGCCTAAGTGCCTATTAGCAGATGAGTGGATTAGAAAACTGTGGTACATCTATACAATGGAATACTATGCTGCTGTAAAAAGAAGGAATTCTTATCATTTGCAACAGCATGCATACAACTGGAGAGCATTATGCTAAGAGAGATAATTTAGTTAGAGAAAGACAAATATCACATGATCTCACTCATTTGTGGAATATAATGAACAATATAAACTGATTAACAAAAATAGAGCCAGAGTCATAGAAGTATCGAACAGATTGTCCAACCTATGAGGGAAGGCTGGGGGTGAGGGGATAAGAGATCAACCAAAGGACTTGAATACATGCATATCAGCATAACCAATGGACACAGATGAGGGGTGGGGGGGGTGAGGGCATGTGCTGGGGTTTGGGGACGATCAGGGAGAGGTCAATGGGGGAAAAAGGAGACTTATGTAATACTTTCAACAATAAAGAATTTTAATTAAATATATCTATATCTATATCTATATCTATATCTATATCTATATCGATATCTATATCTATATCTATCTATATTTATTTAAAAAAATAAAAAAATAAGTTTGTCAGCCCTGGCCAGTGTTACTTAGTGGTTAGAGTGTTGACCCGTGCATCAAAGGGTCACAGGTTCAAATCCTAGTCAAGGGCATGTAACTGGGCTGCAGATTCAATCCCCAGCCAAGTTGGGGCTCATGTCTCTATCACATCAATGTGTCTCTCTCACTCTTTCCCTGTCCCTCTTCCACTCTCTCTAAAATATAACTGTAAAAAATATCCTCGGGATAGGATTAACAAAAATAATAATAATAGTGTTTGTCTGATAACTAACAACATGGTTACTATAGTTAATAATCCTGTATGGTATATTGAAATTTTTCTAAGAAAGTAGATCTTAAAAGTTCTCATCATAATAAAAAATGTAAATATGTGTGATAATAGATGTTAACTAGACTTATTGTGGTGATCATTTCATGAGACATATAAATTTGATGGTCCCAGCATGCTTCCGCTGTGCCACTCTGCTAAGGCATTGGGACACACAAATTTTCAATAGTTATGTTATGGACTTGAAATCAATATAATGTTATATGTCAATTTTTTCTCAAAAATAACAAAACAGAATAAAATATATATTTATTTATTTTTATTACAGTTTACATTCAATGTTATTTTGCATTCGTTTCAGATGTACACCATAGTAGTTAGAAACTGATGTACTTTACATGGTCCTCCAGATATTTCCAGTACCTACCTGGTCCCATACATAGTTATCACAATATTATTAACTGTATTTTATATGCTGTAATTTACATCTCTGTGACTATTCTGTAACTGTCCATTTCTACTTCTTTTTTAAAAAATATACTTCATTGATTTTTTTTTCCTTATTTATACTTTGTTTTTTATTGCTTAAAGTATTACAAAGGGTATTACATATGTGTCCATTTTATCCCCCCGCCCTAGACAGTCCCCCAGCCTCCCCTATCCCCCAGTGTCTTATGTCCATTGGTTATGCTTATACGCATGCATACAAGTCCTTTAGTTGATCTCTTACCCCCCTACCCCCTGCCACCCAACCCTCCCCGGCCTTCCCGCTGCAGTTTGACAATCTGTTTGAGGCAGCTCTGCCTCTGTATCTATTATTGTTCAAAAGTTTATAATGGTCTCTATTATCCATGAATGAGTGAGATCATGTGGTATTTTTTCTTCATTGACTGGCTTATTTCACTTAGCATAATGCTCTCCAGTTCCATCCATGACGTTGCAAATGGTAAGAGTTCCTTCCTTTTTAGAGCAGCATAGTATTCCATCGTGTAGATGTACCACGGTTTTCTAATCCATTCATCTACTGATGGACACTTAGGCTGTTTCCAGATCTTAGTTATGGTGAATTGTGCTGCTATGAACATAGGGGTGCATATATCTTTTCTGATTGGTGTTTCTGGTTTCTTGGGATATATTCCTAGAAGTGGGATCACAGGGTCAAATGGGAGTTCCATTTTCAGTTTTTTAAGGAAACTCCATACTGTCCTCCATAGTGGCTGCACCAGTCTGCATTCCCACCAGCAGTGCACAAGTGTTCCTTTTTCTCCACATCCTCTCCAGCACTTGTCGTTTGCTGATTTGTTGATGATAGCCAGTCTGACAGGTGTGAGATGGTACCTCATTGTTGTTTTGATTTGTATCTCTCGGATGATTAGTGACTTTGAGCATGTTTTCATATGTCTCTTGGCTTTCTGAATGTCCTCTTTTGAAAGGTGTCTATTTAGGTCCTTTGCCCATTTTTTGATTGGATTGTTTATCTTCCTTTTGTTAAGTTGTATGAGTTCCCTATAGATTTTGGTGATTAGGCCCTTATCAGATATGACATTGGCAAATATGTTTTCCCACACAGTGGGTTTTCTCGTTGTTTTGTTGATGGTTTCTTTTGCTGTGCAGAAGCTTTTTATTTTGATGTAGTCCCATTTGTTCATTCTCTCTTTAGTTTCAAGTGCCCTAGGAGCTGTATCAGTGAAGAAATTGCTTCGGCATATGTCTGAGATTTTGTTGCCTTTGGATTCTTCTAGAATTTTTATGGTTTCCTGTCGTACATTTAAGTCCTTTATCCATTTTGAGTTTATTTTTGTGTATGGTGTAAGTTGGTGGTCTAGTTTCATTTTCTTGCATATATCTGTCCAATTTTCCCAACACCATTTATTGAAGAGAGTATCTTGGCTCCATTGTATGTTCTTGCCTCCTTTGTCAAATATTAATTGAGCATATTGGTTCGGGCCGATTTCTGGGCTCTCTATTCTATTCCATTGATCTATATGCCTATTCTTGTGCCAGTACCAGGCAGTTTTGAGAACAGTGGCTTTGTAATACAACTTGATATCTGGTATTGAGATCCCACCTACTTTGTTCTTTTTCAGGATTGCTGCAGCTATTCGGGGTCTTTTTTTATTCCAGATGAATTTTTGGAGAGTTCGTTCTATATCTCTGAAGTATGCCGTTGGTATTTTAATGGGAAGTGCATTGAATTTATAGATTGCTTTGGGTAGTATGGACATTTTAATGATGTTGATTCTACCAATCCATGAACACGGTATGTTCTTCCATCTGTTTATGTCCTCCTCTATATCTTTTTTCAACGTCCTGTAGTTTTCTGAGTAGAGGTCTTTTACCTCTTTAGTTAAGATTATTCCTAGGTAGCTTAGTTTTTTTGGTGCGATGGTAAACGGGATTGTTTTTATAATCTCTCTTTCTGAAAGTTCACTATTGGTGTATAGAAATGCCTCAGATTTCTTGGGGTTAATTTTGTATCCTGCTACATTGCCAAATTCATGTATTAAGTCTAGTAGCTTTTTGATGGAGTCTCTAGAGTTCTGTAGGTATAATATCATGTCGTCTGCAAATAAGGACAGTTTTACTTCCTCTTTTCCAATTTGGATGCCTTTTATTTCTTCTTCTTGCCGAATTGCAATGGCTAACACTTCCAGTACTATGTTGAACAGGAGTGGTGAGAGGGGGCATCCCTGTCTTGTTCCTGTTCTTAGGGGAAATGGTGTAAGTTTTTGTCCATTGAGTATGATGTTGGCTGTGGGCCTGTCATATATGGCTTTTATTATGTTGAGGTATGATCCTTCTACTCCCACCTTGCTGAGAGTTTTTATCAAAAATGGGTGTTGAATTTTGTCAAATGCTTTTTCTGCATCAATTGATATGACCATGTGGTTTTTTTCTTTCAATTTGTTTATGTGATGTATCACGTTTATTGATTTGCGGATATTGTACCATCCTTGTATCCCTGGGATAAATCCTACTTGGTCATGGTGTATGATCTTTCTGATGTACTGCTGGATCCGATTTGCTAAGATTTTGTTGAGGATTTTGGCATCTATGTTCATGAGGGATATTGGCCTGTAATTCTCTTTCATTGTGTTGTCTTTACCTGGTTTTGGTATTAGGGTGATGCTGGCTTCATAGAATGAGCTTGGAAGTGTTCCTTCCTCTTGAATTTTTTGTAGTAGTCTGAGGAGGATAGGTTTTAGTTCTTCCTTGAATGTTTGGTAAAACTCCCCTGTGAAGCCGTCTGGTCCTGGGCTTTTGTTTGCTGGAAGCTTTTTGATGACTGCTTCAATTTCTTCCATAGTTATTGGCCTGTTGAGATTTTTAGATTCTTCCTGATTGAGTTTTGGAATGTTGTATTTTTCTAGGAATTTGTCCATTTCCTCCAGGTTGTCTAGTTTGCTGGAGTAGAGCTGTCCATAGTATTTTTTAACAATCATTTGTATTTCTGTGGGATCTGTTGTTATTTCGCCTCTTTCATTTCTGATTTTGTTTATTTGGGTCCTCTCTCTTTGCTTCTTGGTGAGTCTGGCTAGAGGTTTGTCAATCTTGTTTATCCTTTCGAAGAACCAGCTCTTGGTTTCATTAATTTTCTGTATTATTTTTTTGGTCTCTATGTTATTTATTTCTGCTCTAATCTTTATTATCTCCTTCCTTCTGCTCACTCTGGGGTTTTCTTGTTGCTCTCTTTCTAATTCTTTGAGTTGTAGAGTTAGATGATTTACTACCATTTTTTCTTGTTTTTTGAGATAGGCCTGTAGAGCTATAAACTTCCCTCTCAGGACTGCTTTCATTGTGTCCCATAGGTTTTGGATTGTTGTGTTTTCATTGTCATTAGTTTCCAGGATGTTTTGAATTTCTTCTTTGATTTCATTGGTAACCCAATCAATATTTAATAGCATGCTATTCAGCTTCCAGGTGTTTGAGTATTTTGGGTTGTTTTTATTGCAGTTTATTTCTAATATTATGCCATCGTGGTCTGCGAAGACGCTTTTTATGATTTCAATCTTCTTGAATTTGGGGATACTTTGCTTGTGACCCAATATATGGTCTATTTTTGAATATGTGTCATGAGCACTTGAGTAGAATGTATATTCCGTGGCACTGTGGTGAAGTGTTCTGAAGATGTCTATTAAGTCCATCTGATCTAGTGAGTCATTTAGTATTGCTGTATCTTTACTGATTGTTTGTCTAGAGGACTTATCCAGTGATGACAGTGGTGTATTAAAGTCCCCTACTATGATTGTATTGTTGTCGATCTCTCCTTTGATATCTTCCAGAAGATTTTTTATGTATTTGGGTGCTCCTGCATTCGGTGCATATATGTTTATCAGGGTTATATCTTCTTGTTGTATTGATCCTTTTAGTATTATGAAGTGGCCTTCCGTATCTCTTGTTATGGCCTTCACTTTGAGGTCTATTTTGTCCGATATAAGTATTGCTACCCCAGCTTTCTTTTCTTTTCCATTAGCCTGAAAGATAGTTTTCCATCCCTTCACTTTCAGTCTGTGTGAGTCCTTTCTAATGAGGTGGGTCTCTTGTAGACAGCAAATGTATGGGTCATGATTTTTTATCCATTCAGCCACTCGATATCTTTTGGTTGGAGGATTTAGCCCGTTTACATTTAAAGTTATTATTGAAAGGTACTTGTTTGTAGCCATTTCTTTTTTTGTGTGTGGCTGTTTTCTTTCTGGGATTTTTATTTCTTCTTTTTACACCAGTCCCTTTAGCATTTCTTGCATTGCTGGCTTGGTGGTGATAAACTCCCTTAGCCTTTTTTTGTCTGTGAAGCTTCTTATTTCCCCTTCAATTTTGAATGATAGCCTTGCTGGATAGAGTATTCTTGGATTCAGTCCTTTGCTTTGCATCACTTTGTAAATTTCCGTCCATTCTTTTCTGGCCTGATGTGTTTCTGTTGAGAAATCATTTGATAATCTAATGGGAGATCCCTTGTATGTAACTTTCCGTCTCTCTCTTGCAGCCTGTAAGATTCTCTCTTTGTCCTGAACATTTGCCATGGTAATTATGATGTGTCTTGGTGTGGGTCTTTTCGGGTTCACCTTGCTTGGGACTCTCTGGGCTTGTGTGACTTTTTTCTTCCCCACCTCAGGGAAGTTTTCTGATATTATTTCTTCCAATAGGTTTTCTAATCCTTGTTCCTCTTTCTGTTGTTCTGGCACCCCTATTATTCGTATGTTGTTTCGTTTCATGTTGTCCCAAAGCTCCCTTAGGCTCTCCTCCTGTCTTTTAATTTTTTTCTCCAACTGAAGTACAGTTTGGGTGTGTTTTGCTTCCCTGTCTTCTAATTCACTAATTCGGTCTTCCGCTTCTCCTAGTCTACTGTTGATACTTTCAATGGTGTTCTTTATTGCAGCTATATCGCACTTCATTTCTTCTTGGGTCTTAGTTAAGTTGTCGATTTTTTCATCTGTTTCTTCTTGCTTCTTGGATAAGTTGTCGATTTTTTCCTCCATCCGGTGTATGCACTCTAGGACCCTTATTCTGAATTCTTTTTCTGTCATGTTGTATGCCTCTGTATCACTTACCTGCTTTTCTGGTGAGTCCTCCTTTTCTTTCCTTTGGGGATTTCTTTGTCTACCCATGCTTGATCTCACTGACGTATATAGATATTGAGTCGTTCAGTGGCTGCTCCCTAGGTGGCAGTGGCTCCTCGGGCTGTGGTTGCTCCTTGGGCGGTTGTGGTAGCAGCTGCTCCTCTGTTGTTAGCGGGTCTTCTGATGGGTGCTGTTCACAGCTGTTGTGGCTCTTCTGGCTGGTGGAGGGAGGCTTCACCCACAGCAGCTGTTCCTCAGACAGAGCGTGTGGAGATCAGGAGGCCGCTGTTGCTTGGATCTGTTGCGTTGATTTAAAGGCACAAAATACAACACAACAAGGCACAACGTACCAGGCACTGAACACAAATGAATTACGGTATTAATAACCCCAAATAAAGATGGCCACCCGAGCTAAGAGAGTTGGGGGATAAGGAAGAAAGAAGAGAAAAAGATAGAGAGAAAAACAGAAAAAAGAGAAAAAAAAAGAAGAAAAAGGAAAAAAAAGAAAAATAGAATGAAGTAGAAGAGGGGAGGAGACTATTCATATGAGGAGAAAACTCCGATAGAACCGCCACTAATCCCAACAAATTCCAGCAACGGATCTCTGGAGTGAATACAAACTACAAACAGCCAATAATATCAAGTGAGGCAAGGGAAAGCAGAAGCACAAAAATAACTGGCCGGGGGGGGGGGGTGGGGGGTGGGGAGGGGGAATGGGAGACAGAAAAAGAAAAAGAAAAAGCAGAACAACCTCACATACAATCCTTAAAGAAAAGAAAAGAAAAAAAAAACACAATATACTCAACAATCGAGCAAGCAACAACAGAACAATAGAGAAAAGGAGAGAATAAAAAATTTGGATAGTGAAGAAAGATAAGGGAGAGGTGGATAAGGATTTAGAGCAGGTGATTGGAAAAGGGATATATAAGTAGGGTGAAATTTAGACAGGGCGTATGAAGAATAGGGAAAATCTAAAGCAGGAATAGGGTAAGAGAAACAGGACAGCAAAAGGGGAAAAGTGGGGAAGAGAGTTTTAGCACAGCAGCACAATTGAGGTAGAGGAAAATGATGCTAAAGGAACGATGAAAATAGAATGGAGAACCTTAGTCCCAAAATAAAATAAAGAGAAAATAAAATGACACTTTAAAAAAAAATAAAAATGGTAAAATGGCAGCAGTAATAATACTGGTTAAAAATAAAAATGTAGTAATTAAAAGGGTAAAATCAGGTGATGAAAAAAGAAAATAAATGGTTTCTTAGTTAAAAGGTGAAACAATAATTAAAAAAAATAATTTAAAAAAAATGGGCTGTAATGAAGGTGCTTCAGATCTTCTGCTCCTCTTTTTGGCACACCAGGAATTCAGGAGAATGTTGAATTTTCCTCTGATACACTGTTCCTCTGTGTTGTAAGCCACAGTCCTGATTTTAAGGCAGGCTACATTGGTTTCCCAGACAGCCCTTATCTGTATTTACAGAAGAGTCAGTTCGTGGCTCTGCCTCTGGGTGGCAGTGCGTCGGGATTGACCTCCGAGGGTATAGGACCTCTCTGACCAGGTGTTCTCTATTGTACCGGAAGCTGGTTTGGGAATGTCCTCTGCCCAGAGCTGGTTTTCCAGTAGTCACTCCCCGCTCTGTTTCCCAGGCTCCCCCAAAACAGCCTTCCCTTACAAGCTCTGTGACTGACCCCAACTGGGTAGTCCCTTGCACTGGGTTCAACAATCAAACGCACAGATTTAAGAGCCTGGGAAGTTGTGCAAACTCGCAATGCTTCACCTTCCAAATCTGCACAAAGTCTCTGCGCGCGCTCTGGCTCCTGGCACCGAGTAGCCGGCAAACTGGCGTAATCTGAGGCTGCCCGTTTGTGTCCCGTCCAACTGTGGGCTTATTTATAGCGTTCCCTTCTGCCAGCAGTCCTGGGGGTGCCCTTCCACACTCGTGGGTCACGCTGGCTCCAACGGCCGCGGTCTTTGTGGGGCGCAGAGCCCCCACCCCCCTGCGCGCGTTCCACTCTCCGACCTAAACTGCAAACCGCACCTTTGGGGAAAGTCTAACCTTTCTGTGGGGAGAAGCAGAGTTCCTCTGAGTTCACGTAGCTGCGCTGCTTGAGAGCCGTTGTTGCCGGGTTAGTAGCTGGTCTCTGGATTCCGGCGACAGTCACCCAAGATGGCACGGTCTCCGCGGCTGTGCCGGCGCACCTGGAGAGGTTTCAGCCTCAGCCTCTAACCGTTCCCTTTATCTAGGATTTCTCTGTCTTTCCTGGCTGCAGACTGTCTCAGCTGAATCTCCTCTGCTTATTCGGGTTTCATCTGCCCGCCCTTATCTGCTCCGGGACAAGGCACCGACACGTCTGTCTAAACCTCCGCCATTTTCTTCCTCCTTCATTGATTTTTTAAAGAGAGGAAGGGAGAGGGATAGTTAGAAACATCGATGAGAGAGAAACATTGATCAGCTGCCTCCTGTACACCTCCCGCTGGGGATGTGCCCCCAACCAAGGTACATGCCCTTGATAGGAATCGAACTTGGGACCTTTCAGTCCGCAGCCAATGCTCTATCCACTGAGCCAAACCAGTTAGGGCTCTACTTCTTCAAAAAAAAAATTTTTTTGGTAATGTACTATTATTGATTTCAGAGAGGAAGGGAGAGGAAGAGGAGATAGAAACATCAATGATGAGAGAGAATCATTGATTGGCTGCCTCCCGCACACCCCCTACTGGGGATGGAGCTTGCAACCCAGGCATGTGCCCTTGACTAGAATCAAAGCCGGCACCCTTCAGTCCATAGGCTGACTCTCTAACCACTGAGTCAAACCAGCTAGGGCCAATTTCTACTTCTTAATCCCTTCACCTTTTTCACCCATCCCCCAAACTCCCTTCAAAATAAAAAAAAACAAAACAAACAAACAAAAAATAGAATCACACTCATAGATACAGAGAACAGACTGAGAGTTGCCAGAAATATATATTTCTTAATAATATTTCTTAAAGATATAATATCAAAAAAGAAATTTTATTTAGAAATAAGGAAGTAGATTTCGATTCATCAGTTCTAACAAATTGAAATTTAGTTTGAAAAAGTTTAAGAAATGCCCTGGCCAGTTGCTAAGTTGTTAGAGCATCAGCCTGGGGACTGAAGGGTCACCTGTTTGATTCCCAGTCAAGGGCACATACTTGGGTTGCAGGTTCGTTCCCCAGGCTGGTCAGGCCTGTGCTGGAGGGAGCCAGTAGATGTGTCTCTCTTGCATCAATGCTTCTCTCTCTCCCCCTCCCTCCCTTCCACTTTTTCTATAAAAAGAAATTAGTGGAAAAAACATCTTTGGGTGAGGATTAACAAATAAAAGAAAGGAAAAGTTTATGAAACTTCATCCAATAGTACTCAAAAAAAACTTAGAAAATATATTCATGGAATAAGTCAATTTAAAATCCAGTTATTAGATTTAAAATATTCTTCTGGCCGAAACCGGTTTGGCTCAGTGGATAGAGTGTCGGCCTGCGGACTGAAAGGTCCCAGGTTCGATTCCGGTCAAGGGCATGTACCTGGGTTGTGGGCACATCCCCAGTAGGAGATGTGCAGGAGACGGCTGATCGATGTTTCTCTCCCATCGATGTTTCTAACTCTCTATCTCTCTCCCTTCCTCTCTGTAAAAAATCAATAAAATATATTTTTAAAAAAATAAAAAAATTCTTCTGTAGCTTACCATCTCATTAGGGGAATTTTTTTTAATAATAGGTACATTAAAAACTGAATATGATGGACAACAAATTAATTTCATACTGTTAATCAGCTAGAGCTAAAGAAAGATGAATGCCAATTTAAGTTTTGATTCTCTGTTGAAGAATATTTATTTTGTTTGTATTTGTATTTATTCCCTCTAATGAGTTAAAAGGATTCCATCAACTTTTAAAAATGTAAGAACTAGAGAATTTGAATTAAAGGCCAGAAATAAGGGTTACTTCTAATGCTTGAAATTACAAAGACCAAATATTTTGGGAAGGGAGGAAGATTCCATTTTCATAATGCTACTTAATTCATAAAATACTAAATTTCTGTTAGAAAGATAAAGCTGATATAATTCAAACATGAGCCTTAAAACATTGTATATGTGAATTAGACAGGCCACTTAACAAATACTGACAGACACTGGTGACTAATAACAGAGAATTTAATTTAAATCAATATATGTTTTGCGTGTTTCTGTCTAATCTCTGCTAAACCTGTTTTCATCCTGATTTAATCCTTTAAATCAACAGTCTTTAAACTATTATACTTAGCACTCAAAGCTTTTTATAATCTTATACTACCCTCACTGCCCAACTTTAATTTTTTCAACTCTTCAGCATCCATTATTTTGCCAGACTATTCCGTTTGCATGCCAGGATCATGCTTTATTCTGCCTTTATTTAGATTGTTTAACTTACACAAATCCTACTCATCTTTCAAATTCTAGTTCAAGACCAAACTCCTCTGTGACACTTTTTAAAATGATTCCAGTACTCATTGATTTCATTTTTTGAATTCTTACAGCATTTAGTATATTTAATATAGCACTTAGTATATAGCATAAGTATATAATTCAGTCTTTAATTATATATAAGCTTGTATTGGGGTAATGATTATATGGGTATTCAGGCAACGAACATTAACTGAATATGCCTCTGAAATGCCTATACTATGCTAATAAGGCACTCAAGATAGGAAAGTGCCTAAGATGTGGCCCTTTGGATCAAGAAGCTCATAGTCTACCAGACAGGAGACAGACACAAAATGTGAGAAGTAATATTAAAAAATTGTAAGCAACGTTCTATGATGACACAAACAAATAATTTTGTGTTAGGGAAAGCTGTGCAGTGACAGAGGTTTCATAGGAGATTAAACATGAGCTTGGCTTTGAAGGATACATAATTTTCTGGTTGGTAAGGGAGGTAAAGGCATTGTAGCATTTCTACTTCCAAGAACAACCTACCAGATGAATCCCCTGCCCCACACTAAAAATTGTAAAACATGGTTACTCAGGAAAATATAAATAGTCTCATTTGCCAGATAGCATTTCCCCAATAAACATGCCCTATGAAAGGTTTTTATACAGGTTATTAAGAGGGGTTCTTCAAAAATTGGTTCCCTGGTCAAATAAATTGGAAAATAACTGATTAATGTTAAAATATCTGAAAAAAAATACTGTAATGAAGAGGTCTATTTAACATTAATTCTTTTTTCATTGCTTTTAACACACTAATATATTGCCTGCATTTCTAGAAAGGAATATAGTATGCAGCACTTCCCAAACTTACATGACCTTGGAAACTTTTTTTCCCTCAGAGCTACTGAAATGAAGGTTCTATGGAAAATTATTTGGAAAAAATTCTGACTGCAACATAATTTTCATTGTGAAAGAGGTGAGAGTGATGAATGCTGTAGCTCAAAACAGAGCTGAAGTAGGACTTATAAAGTATTTTAAATAGATTTGTTTTTTCTATAGGCAATAGAGAACATATTTTATAAAAAAAGAGTTATATAATCAGACCTATAAAAATACATCAGGCAGCAAAAAATAAGAATGCATTCAAGGGAATAGTGTCTGAAATCAAGGATGTCAGTTGATACATTACTGCAATGGGAAATAAGATGAGGCCCTGCACTACATTAATAATAATGACAGAAATGTTGGTATTGTCTCAACTAAATGGCGATTTATTTGAAAGCTAACACTTTGTTAAGTATTACATTTCTCTCCCAACTGTAGGCTCTCGCATAATGCTGAGAATGTCAGAAGTGTCTATTTTTAAAATTCATGTTCATTAAATATCTTCTGAGAAGTAACTGAGTGTGACAAGTCTGGGCTCCTGGGGAACTTAGGAAGAAAATAAATTATTCTTTAAATCAAGACCACTAAGTATAAACTTCATTTTTTTTTAGGTGTTTATTCTAAAACTATTGTAGGATCCAACCTTTAATCCTTCCCCAATAACCCCCACCTTCTGGGTTTTACTTTCTTGTATAGTCTCAAATTATACCAGATTTCATCTGGGTGACTAACAGAGCAGAACAGAAATGATGGTTATGTCACTTCTGAGATTAGGTCTTAAAATCTATCTTGGCCATTCATACTGTTTCTCTCTTGGATCAATCACTCTGTCGGAAGCCATCTGGCATGTTATTAACACTCCTATAGAGAAGCCCAGATGGTGAGAAATTGAAGCCTCAGTCAACAGCCATGTGCTTAATCTTGGAAGTGAGATCAATGCAAACAGTGAGTATAATAAGCCTAGAGTACCGATATTAATATCCAATAAAATATATTTTAAAACAAAATATATTGTCAGAAGTAAAAAGTGTTACCATAATAATAAAAGTGTCAATTCACTAGGACATAGCAATTATAAATGTGCATTTACCCAGTATCAAATTTCAAACAGCCTGAAGCAAAAATGACAAAATTAATGGGGAAAACAGACAATTCCTCAATCATATTTGTGGATTTTAACACCCTTTGCTCAGAAATTGATATAACAACTAGACAGAAAATCAACAAAATGTAGATATAAACAAAATTATCAGTCATTTCATTTTAATTGATATTTATATAATATACACAAAAATGGCAGAGTACACATTTTTTTCAAGTATACCTATTATCTTTCAATATGTATATAGTCAATTGACATTTCACAAATGTGTTGAGGTGATTTCATGGATAAAAGGTAGTCTTTTCAGTGAATGATGTTGGAACAACTATGTAACTATATAGAAAAAAAAAACAACCTTGACTTTTATTGTGCACCAAACACAAAGGTTAACTCAAATGGATCATATATCTAAATGTAAGAGCTAAAATAGTTAAATTCCTAGAAAAAAATAGAAGAAATTTTTTGTAACATTGTTAGGTATGGTTTTTTTAAAACAGTACACCAAAAACACATAGTATAAAGGAAAGAACGTGATGAAATAGACTCCATTAAAAATTTTTGGTTTCCAGTTAAGATGTTGGAGTAGGTAATCTTGTTACTGGCATCCTCCCACAACCACATCAAAAGAACAACTAAACTACAGAACAACCATAATTGAGAATCAGCTGAAGTATATCTGAACAGAAGTCCTATAATTAAGGAAATGTAGAAGAAGCCACATCGAGACTGGGAGGAGGGGTGTAGATGTGGAACATGCTGGTCCCACACCCACATGTAATATTTAAAAATTGAAAAGGATATCTCAGCTGTGGAGGTCCACACTGGGCTCTCCAGCCCAGGGCTCCAGGGCCAGAAAGAGAAGTTACCCATAACTTCTCAGCTGTGAAAATCAGTGGAGATTGTAGCTGAGTGAGAAGAAGGGCTGCTGGAGTCCTAGGTGTTCTCTTAAAGGATCTGTATATGGGCTTACTTGAACTCACTCTGAGCTCCACCACTGTGGCAGCAGTTCAAAAGGCACCAGGGACACAAAGAGAGGAGCTTAATTGCCTGGCTTTGGGATAAAAGCAAAAGTGCTGGCAAAAACCATTATTCCTTTGCTGAGCTTTTCCCTTTCAGGTGCAGGTGGGTGCCATATCTGAGTTCCCATCAACCTGGTTAACACCATTTTCCCTGCCCTGGTGATTACCTGAGATCCAACTTGAGGGTCCAACCAAGCCACTTTCAGTGTTTTTTTTTCCCCAAACAAATTTCCTGTCTTGGTTCATGTTGCAGACTTTCCTAACTTCTTCCAAAGATTCACAAATCCCGAACAAGTAGCATCTGGCCTTGGCATGCCATGTACTCTTGCTAAGTGGCAAGACTCAATGCTAGCAGCAGCCAGACTTGGTTCACAGCTTGACCTCTCCTGGGAATCTCTATCCCAGCACAAATAGGAGTCATCTTCAAATAGCTTTGTAGCTCATACTGTGACCCCCATCAAGGCACAATTGGAAGTTCAACTTGGCTTGCACCCCTGAGAGGCCCCAGAGTTGGTGGCCAGCTTCAGACTCTGCCAGAGTACTACCCAAATACCTCCATGAGCCACACACTCAAAGAGCAAACTCAGCAGACACTAGAGCTCCTTTGAAGTGAGCTCTGCTCCATGGAATTGGCCCCTGCATAGCAGCTCCTCTGCTGTAGTTATTTCCAGTCCTTATAGCACATTGGCCTAGAAGTCAATCCCTCCTACTGACACACCAACAACAATTAATGCTCAACTACAACAGGAATGTGCACAGAGCCCACATGGGCAAGTGCACCTGGAGCTCCCAGCTTGGGTAAACAGCAAGACTGCACCCCTGAGCCCCAGAAGACACCTACTACATAAGGACATTCTACCATAATGGGGAGATATAACAGCTCTACTTAATACAGAGAAACAAATACAGAAAGGCAGCCAAAATGGTTAGACAAAGAAACATATTTCAAATGAAAGAACAGGAGAAATCTCCGGGGGGGGGGGGCGGGGGCGGTGGGAGGCACTAAATGAAATGGAGGCAAATACACTACCAAATATAGAGTTCAAAACAATGGTTATAAGGATGCTCAGGGAACTTAGTAAGAACTTCAATAGCATAAAAAAGGGCATAGAAACCATGAAAGAGACCCAGTCAAAAATAAAGACTATAATAACTAAGAAATACACTGGAAAGAATCAACAGCAGATTAAATGAAGCAGAAGTTGAAACAAATTTGGAGGAAAAGGTATCAGAAAACACCCAATCATAGTAGCAAAAAGAATAAAGAAAAATGAGAATACTTTAAGATACCTCTGGGACAACATCAAGCATAACATCTGCATAATAGGAGAACCAAATGAGAAGAAAGAGCAAGGAATTGAGAACCTATTTGAACAATAAATGAAAACTTCCCTAACCTGAATGAACGAAAAAGACACACAGTCCAGAAAGTGCAGATAGTCCGAAACAAGATGAACCCAAAGAAGCCCATACCAAGATACATCATAGTTAAAATGGCAAAGGTTAAAGACAAAGACAGAATCTTAAAAGCAGCAAGAAAAAGCAGTTAATTACCTACAAGGGAGCGCCTATAAGACTGGCAGCTTATTTCTAAACAGAAACACTTCAGGCCAGAAGGAATTGGTATGAAATAATTAAAGTGATGAAAAGCAAGGCCCTACAACCGATACTACTTTACCCAGCAAGGCTATCATTTAAAATTGAAGGAGAAATAAAGAGCTCCCCAGACAAAAAAAAAAAAAAAAAAGCTAAAGGATTTCATCATTACTAAACCAGTATTATAAGAAGTGTTAAAAGGTCTTGTTTAAAAAGAAGGAAAAAAATATATAAATAATAAAATGGCAATAAATACATAGCTATCAATAATTACTTTTAATACAAATGGATCAAATGCTCTAATAAAATACATAGGGTGACTGAATAAGAGAAAAACAAACCTTACATATGCTGTCTACAAAAGATTCACTTCAGATTGAAAGACACAGAAACAAATGAAAGGGATGAGGCCCAGCCAGTGTGCTCAGTGGTTGAGAATGACCTATGAACTGGAAGGTCATGGTTCAATTCTTGGTCAAAGCATATGCCTGGACTATGGGCTCAATCCCCAGTGTAGGGCATGCAGGAGGCAGCCGATCAATGATTCTGTCTCATCATTGATGTTTGTATCTCTCTCCTTTTCCCTTCCTCTCTAAAATCAATAAAAATATATATTTTTTAAAGAGGAATAGGAAAAATATTTCATATAAATGGAATGGAGAAAAAAAAACATGGGGTAGTAATACTTACACCAGACAAAATAGACTTTATACAAAGGCTATAAGAAAAAGAAGGACCCATCAATGCACTTCTGAGTATTTATCTGAAGAAATCCAAAACACTACATCAAAAAGACATATGCATCCATATGTTCACTGTAGTATTATTTACAATAGCCAAAATATGAAAGTAACTTGTGTCCATCAATAGATGAATGGATAACAAAGAAGTAGTGCATATATACAATGGATTATGACTCAGCCATAAAAAGGAATGAAATCTTGCCATCTGTAACAACATGGATGAACCCAGAGGGTATTGTGATGAGTGAAATAAGTCAGACAGAAAAAGATAAATGCCATATGATTTTACTTATAGGTAAAATCTAAAAAGCAAAATAAATGAGTAAGCAGAATAGAAACAGACTCAGATATAGAGAACATTTTGATGGTTACGAGTTGGAAAGGGACTGAAGGAAGCGTTGAGAAAGGTGAAGGGATTAAGAACACAAATTGGTATTACAGAATAGTCAGGGATGTAAAGTACAGCATAGGGAATATAGTTAATAATATTGTAAGAACTACATATGGTGTCAGATATAGAGAACATTTTGATGGTTACCAGTTGGAAAGGGATTGAAGGAAGGGGTTGAGAAAGGTGAAGGGATTAAGAAGCACAAATTGATATTACAGAATAGTCATAAGGATATAAAGTACAGCATAGGGAATATAGTTAATAATATTGTAAGAACTATATATGGTGTCAGATAGATACTAGATTTATCAGAGTGTTCACTTCTTAAGTTATATAAATGTCTAATCATGGGGTTGTACACCTGAAACTAATATAATATTGTATATCAACTGTAATTGAAAAATACTTTAAAGTAAAAGGGATTAAGAAAGTTTTCTCTTTGAAAAACACAATTAAGAAAAAAAATAATAAGCCACAGCCTGGGAGCATTTGCAAAACATATATCTGACAAGAGGGTCTTGTATCAAGAATATATTAAAAAACTCTTACAACTCAAAAACAAAAAGAAAGATAACCCAATTTAAAAATAGGCAAAGGATTCCAATAGACATTTCTCCAAAGAAGATATACAGGTGACCAATAAGTACATGAAAAATGCTCAGCATTATTAATCATTAGGTAAATGCAAATCAAAACTGCAATGAGATACTACTCTGCACCCCAGAGGATGGCTAGATTCAATGTAATGAGCAATGACAAGTGTTGGTGAGGACTTGGAGCATTACTGGAAGAAATTAAAAAATAGTCTGGCATTTCATCAAAAGGTTAATCATGGAGTTACCATATGACCTAGCAATTACACTCCTAGCTATTTACCCAAGATAAAGAAAAACAGATGTCTATACAAAAGTATATATGTGAATGTTCATAGTAGCTTTATTTGTAATCTAAACCTAGAAATAACCCAAATGCCCATCCACATATAAGTAAAAAATAAATTGTGGTACATCCATAAAATGATTCCATAAAGTGGAATATTATTCATCAATAAAAAGAGTGAACTACTAGTATTGGTATATACAACAACACGAATACATCTCAAAACTATGGTAACTCAATAGTTCTCAATCAAGGGCAATTTTGTGAATAATAGGCAATATCTGGAGACATTTTTGACTAATAACTGCGGATGGTACTGACATTTAGTAGGTAGAAGTCAGCAATGTTGCTTAACATTTTATAAATCACAGCATAGTCTACAAGAACTATACAGCCCAAATGTCAATAGTATCAAGGTTGAGAATTCCTGTGCTAAATGAAAAAAGTCAAATGAAAATATTAAATACTGTATTATTCTATTTATATAAAATTTTAGAAAAGTCAAGACTATAGTGACACAAAGCAGACAAATGTTTGCCTGGGACCAGGGATGGGGAGAGGAGCTCAAGATAAAGGGTCATAAAGAAACTTTTTAGGGTGTTGGACTATTTTCATATTGACTGTGGTGGTGTTTACACAACTGTGTTCAATTACCAAAATTCATCAAAATGTGCATTTAAAATTGACTGTAAAAATATTGCATGTATATTTGTAGTCACACTTTAAACATAAAGGTATCATAATAGGGTAAAAGTCAACCTTACCTATGTGATTGAGAACTAACCTCTAACTGCATTGACACATACATGTCACTAATCTGTTATTCCTTAGAACATCATACCAGTTCACCTTGGTAACTTCAAAAGAGTTAAATCAGTTTCCTGCTCGGTTTTAGAAGGGATCGTGAATAATAAAGAGGTATTATACTCTTCTAGCTTTTTAAAAATTCTTCAAGGACTATTCCCATTAATAGCAAATCTGGTTCGAGATTATTTCATCAAGTGAGAATTTTTGAGAGATTATTCACATGGCAGGTAGAGTGTTGTTACACGAAGTACTTTTATTAATTTTTATAACCTTTTCTATAAAGTCTATAAATTAATGAAATCTTTTCTGGGGCTCCTGAGATAAATTTGTTCCTTTGAAATTCTGGGAATACTGGAGCTCTCTTCATAACCAAGACTTACATTTGCTCAATAGCCACAAAAGAAACACCAGCTACACTTTCTTAACAAATGCTGTTTTGACTGTGAGAAGTAAAAATTACAGTAGATGAGATCTAATCAACAAGAGATAAAACTTATTCCTCCTTCTGGGGTGAAATCAGAACTTGTCTTTCATTTTGAGTCTTGTTGACAGTTATATAGGAATAGACCAATACCTCTGCTACTAAAAAACGTTATTTCTTCCACATGTCTCATTAAACCCTTGCAAAAGAAATCATCTTAGTCTAACAAAAATCATTATAGTCAATTCTGGAGGTTTCTTATGAAATCAGAGAAATACACAGCCAGGCTGTCCACAGAGTCCCTGGAGGATTGAGAGTTCTGTGTGAATCCTGTCAATCCTACTACAACTATTAAGAAAAGGGAAAACAAGAAGATGCAGGAAGCTCTTTGCCAGTGTTTAAACTCTGGGAAACAAGTATCTTTAATGGTGACTTAGAAAATTACTTCAATGTACCACATTCATTCAAGTAGAAGCCTTACAGTGCTAACAACCTATACTTTCATATTCCTCAGATGCCTTGTATGACCTTCTAGGTCTTCTTTCTGCTGATATAACTCTAAGAGTTTTTAATTTGGGCCTTCCAAATAACCACTCAGATTATGTCAGAGCTAGGAATGCTAGCAGGTAAACCAAGATGGCCAGTCTAATGAAGCTGGCTTTTCAAAGTTGACTCATAGTCATATCTTAGCATTAGTTTGAGTCACACAAAACTAGTAAAATAATTGGTTGTTTGTAGCAAATAAGAAAAAAACCTGACATGTTTTGGCTTTTATGTTGAGTTTCTAGAAATCCACGGGAATTAACCAGGATCTTTCCAATAAGACTGTTCCTAGGATCCAGGGCTGAAAAAAGCAATGCTAGGTCGAATTTCCCACCTTCGCCACTCTTTCTACCTCCACCTCCTGATTCTCTATGTCTGCTCTGTATACCTTGTGTGGTTGGATGAGGCATAAAAAGAGCTTACAGCTAGGATGTGGTAGAGTATTTACTATGGAATAGTAGAAAATGAGAGTCTGGGGAAAGAGAATTCAGAATTATTTAAAAATAGGATACTTTCAAAATATTATTAATCAGCAACTGGATTATATATGTATGTGCATTATGTACCACATTGCCTACTTACCCTTAAAAGTACTAGTATCTTGCTATAGAGAAAGTATAAGAATTGCCTACACTGTCATATATAATATAGTTACTGAGCAATACATTTTCAAAAATATACAATTGGTTTTGAATTACACTGTTTTGACACCTTAAGTAGATCCAACTACCCCAGCCTTGCAATAGCAAGAGAAAACACCCTGGAACATTTGCCTTTCATGTGATATCAGTGCATTATATATGCCAGACATGAAAAAGGAGGAAAGGTCTTTGGAGAATAAAACACTTGCCGGAAGCCAGTCCATCCTTGCTACTTGACACAGTCGCTGCAGGGAAGAAACATCTGCACAGCTTATGTTTCAAGGGACCTGGCGTATATGGCATACTGTTCTTAATATGTTTGCTCCCCTTCTTAGGGCTATGTGTTTTAACCAAGGTCACCTCTCCGAGAAAGGTTGTTTCCCCAGGTAGGGATTTTTCCCTGAAGTTAGGGAGGGAATAAAACCCCTTAACTAAGTGCCAGGCGGGTAGTTAATCACTTTAACTAAGAACAATCACGCTTAAGCTACATAATCTTTACTCCCTGGAATGGAGATAAGAAATGCCCTAACCTTTGGAATAGGATTAAATAGGATTAAAATAGGATTGATAGGATTAAAATCAACTGGTATAAATACAGATGTAACAAGACAATAACACACAGAACCTGGCTGGAAAACCTAGCGAGAGAACATAGCAACAGAACCTGGACAGAACCTGGCTACAGAACCTGGCTGGAGATCCTAGACAGAACTTGGCTGGAGATCCTGGCTAGAGATCCTGGCTAGGCTGCTTATCAACTGAACGCTGTCTCCGTGTCATTCCTTCTTCGCCGACTCTGTCCACACCTTTGGGGACCCCTGGACCTGCTGGGGCAGGACCCCAGCAAACACTATTTAAGATGTCCAGATGAGCCAGTTTTTGTTAGTCATCCATGTCCTCTACTCACACTCTCTACGCTTTGAACAATTGTTCTCCCGGAAAAAAAAAAGCACAAAAAAAACACAGGAATTTGTTGCTCTATTGCCTTGTCAATTGTCCAAACCTAGTATGTGCAATTCTCTCTACCATTTATGTTCTCTGTCTCTCATTTACTCTTCTTTTCTTTTCCCTCAAAAGTCTCATCCCCTAGATCAGCGGTTCTCAACCTGTGGGTCGAGACCCCTTTGGGGGTCGAACGACCCTTTCACAGGGGTCACCTAAGACCATGGGAAAACACATACATAATTACATATTGTTTTGTGATTAATCACTATGCTTTAATTATGTTCAATTTGTAACAATGAAATTGGGGGTCACCACAACATGAGGAACTGTATTAAAGGTTCGCGGCATTAGGAAGGTTGAGAACCACTGCTCTAGATCTTCTTCCCTCAGGCCCTTACTCTCAACCAGGCAATATACACAAAACACATGGACCTAATTGTAATGGGTACTTACGGGTTTGATAGGCCAGGCAACCTAATGCATTTTAACACTATTGAAGAACCAGCTCTTCTTTCTATCCTTATCAAAATGTTTCCAAAGCACAGGTTCCCTTTAAAAAGTTACTCCAATTTGTCCCATCCATCTCAAACCTGCCAACTAAAACTAAGCATCTTCAAGATATTTCTGAGAGCAGAGGCACACATTTATTGGCACAAAATTCATCTCCAGATGTGACTGCAGCACCACGAGTAATTCCAATTCTGTTGCATTAATTTACAGATGAGGTGAGCACATTCACTTTCTGCATAACCATATAGTCTATTCTTCAAATGAAAATGTGGTTATTGTATACACACACTCATATTTTTCAGTCAGCAACTAATCCCCTTAACTGTAAAAAAAAAAAAAAAAAAGACACTCAATGAAAGGACAACTAAATTATTTGGAAAAAAAAGAAAGAAAGAAGCCCATTTGGAAATGTGTTTTGAAACTGAGTCCTTTAGTTGCCAGTTGCCATTGGTACTCAGACCAGATTTGAGAAACTCATTTATAAGATACAGAAAGTTGAGTTCAAATTTATAATATAACATGCATACTACTGCAGGGCTCTGGGTTTTCCTTTTTTTAATTTTCTTTTTAAATTTTAAATAATTATCAGAGCCCATTTTTATAATTGTCTCTGCCACTTATGTCGACACCTAATATAAGCAATATATCCCATATTGCTTTTTAACTGTTCAATGTGATTTGTTCATTTTTTGTGCTTATGTGTTTATGTTATACTAGTGACCTAGTACATGAAATCTGCATAAGACCCAGAACTGCAGGAAATCATGCGACACCCGGGACCCCAGACCCCGTCACACTGTGGGACTCCCCCGAGTCCCGCAGTGCTGCAAGACCTAGTCCTAGAGTCATGTCCCCAGTCTACCCATGCGCGCCTCACTGCGCATGCAGCCCTGCCCACCTGCATGCGACTCGCCGTGCACGCAGCCTCCTGGTGACTAGTCTTTGGTTGTTACAGCATTAGAGCCACTGGGTTTTTATAATATAGATAGACAAAGCTTTATCCCTACCCCATCCATAAATCCCTGGTGGGCATGTTCAATAAATAATCATTGAGCTGCTCTGAATCGAATTGGGGAACAATAACATAAATAATCCCTAGCTCATCCCTACTTGGCATTTTAATGTGTTTGTGTTTCCATTTCAACAGGGATCTGTCTGGGATATTAGGACTTTGCATATTTTCAGATAATGAAGTCACACCAGGAATAGGTGATTTTGAAGAAAATGTAAAGCAACCCAGTTTATACTCATGCTGAGGACTGAAGCAGGGCACCAAGCCCAGTTTAAGGTCTTTTGACAATTACAGGCTGAATGAGTTGCATCTTCCTAAGGGAATGGAAGAGTGAATCTCAAGGCTATTTTTAAAGACCTCTGCTGGCCATTGAGATGGATGGATGGGACAGGCAAGGAAGTAGAGTGAGTGGTTAACACATCCCGAAAGTTTCCTCCTTTTCAGCTCCCCTGAGCAGCATGCAGAATTAGATAAGGGAAGACTTAAAATATATTATGATAATCTCAACAAAGGAACTAGAAAGTAACCCAGCATGGCTTTCTTTCCAATCACTTACAGGAGAATTTAAAGATTTGCTTCTGATAAGCCTTAATGCAACAACTGAGAGTTAACTCTCACTGGTTCCATATCCATCCATCACTTGCCAAATGCAGACAGGCAAATCCTTTCTGCAAATCACTGCTAGATCAATCTTTGTAAGGCACTGCTTTCAGTATGTCACTCCCCTGTGAGGACACCATCTTCCTGTAGGTTCAAGTCAAAACTAATCAATCTGGCATGCCAGGACTTCCATCAACTGACTCCACCTTGCCCATTCATCCCAACCCCTCACTAATCCTCAACGTGTTCATGGGCCTCAATTCTGTCAAACTGGCCTCTTTATAACCACATACCACATTCCTACCTGCATACCTTCACTCATTCCTCTTCCCTGTAACTACAACACCTTCTTTTCCTCTCTACCATTCAAAACCCCAAATGTCCATATTTAAAAGCTCTTGTTCAAAATTAATCTTCTCTATAACAGCTGCCCAGTCTAATGGCATCCCTCTGTGACCATTCCTTTACTTGAAATTACAGCATAAAAACCTACGTTTGTACCAAATGATGTCCACATACATTAATATTCTCAAGTATAGAACTAGCTTCCATAATGCAATTGTAAACAAAGGACAACGGATCTCTTCTGTCATCACCAACATCACCTAATATAATACTCATGATATATATGTATCTTAATATTAATAATCAACAAATAGAAGCATTTTAAGCCAATTAAGGGTTCATTTGACATGGAAAGGCAGGCTTGTTACAACTTTCTCTTCTACATATAGCCATTTTTAAATGCCAAAATCCCTATACTTGCTTCATTGTTCCCAGTTGAAATCATTTTCATTTTACTTTCTTTGTAAAAAGAACCTGTTCTTCATGTTCTATTTTTAAAGCTCTGCTCTTTCAGTACAGCACTGAGGGCATGAACAACCACCAGGCCTTAAATGTTCCAATTGAGGTATTGCAATTTAACCTTTACACGTATCTGTAGCCCGGAAACCTGCACTGATGAAAGAGGAAGATCTATCCCACCAGGAGGCCTGGAGGAAAAGATTCTGTTTTTTACAATTGCGTTTTACAGGGAGAATTTCTTTCCCACTTGGATATAAGCTCCCTTAAGAGCCTGGAGGATGATATCAGGACTCAAAACAGATGGACTTTTTCCCATTCTGTATTATTCTTTCCTTAGACAGGTAAAGAACAGCTGCTTCAATTCCCTTTTTTTAACCAATTATTTTCTAAATCACACTGTTTCTTTTTATCTCTGCTGGGTATTTGGAATTCCAATCAGGGGGAATGATTACATTACACTCTTAAAAACGAAATTCTTTCATTTTCTTGTCCCTTTTAGACAGAGCACGGCAGGAAGAATTTAAATCTCCTAGGGCAGTGAGTTGGCATGGCAGATGTAGACAATGATTGTATGATTTTTAAGGACAGGAATATTTCTAGAAACTCCTCATTTTAAGTTTGATCTAGTTGTTCATGTCAAAATCTACTAGCTAATGCATTGTCCTCTCTGGGAACACTCATAAAATTTAATTGTCCCCGAGAGCAATAACAAATGAGTCATGTATATGATAGTTTGGACTGGTTTATCAAATTTTCTTCTTAACTGATAACAAGCTGTGCATTGAGGGAATGGGATTTGTTATAGCATATTCTCTTAACTAGCCACTCTGGAAATTTCAGAATCAGCTTGGATTACCTATATTAGTTTTATCGTCCACATATCCCAATACCCTCACATTATTTTCAATCATTCAAACAAACCATGTATTTTTAAAAATCATTTGTCTCTGTACCTTTGCCCATGCTATTTCCTCCTCCATAGATTTCCTTTTCTTCCATCAGGCCTTCTTTCATGATCCAACTCATTCACTACATTCTTTAAGAAACTGTCTACATATTTTGCTTGGCAACATCCTTCATCTACCAGTTCAAAGGCTACCTCCTCTATAAAGCATTCTCTGACTTTTCCAGGCAGCTGTAGGCACTCTTTTTCCCTAGGCTCCCACATCATAACATGAATTCCCCACTAGCATATCATTATTGAAATTATCATATTGTGTGCCTGTTCCTATAAGACTGTGAGTTCCTCGATGGCACGGACCAGACCTTATTATCTTTGTTTCCCAGCCTATTTTTATCCAAATAGTCAATATCTGATGAATAAATGAATCACAGGATTAGTCTAAATAGAAAATTAAACAGGATCTGAACTCACTTCATCTTAAATCATGAAGACTAACTAACCCCAAGCATGCACTTTATTTTTTAAAAAATATTTAGTATTTGATTTATTAACATAACAATTTTCTTTAAAAAATACTCAGCTGAGGATATTTTTTCCATTAATTTTTAGAGAGAGTGGAAGGGAGAGAGGAAGGAGAGAGGGAGAGAGGAACCTCGACCTGAGAGACACACGATTGGTTGCCTCCCACAAGCACCCCTGAGTGGGGCTGGGGATCGAAGCTGCAACTGAAGTACATGCCCTTGACTGGCAATCAAACCTGCATCCCTTCAGTCTGCAGGCCGACGCTCTAACCACTGAGCAAACAGGCCATGACAAGCATGTACTTTATCAGAGTAAAAGGACAGAACAGTTAACTGTGTGTGGAGACATCAGATTAAAAGGGTTGGTATTCTGTTACATTGAAAGTGACTTGCTAACTATATGTATTGTGTTTGACTTTTTTAAAAAAATATATTTTATTGATTTTTTACAGAGAGGAAGGCAGAAGGATAGAGAGTTAGAAACATCGCTGAGAGAGAAACATCGATCAGCTACCTCCTGCACACCGCCCACTGGGGATGTGCCCGCAACCATGGTACATGCCCTTGACTGGAATCGAACCTGGGACCTTTCAGTCTGCAGGCTGACGCTCTATCCACTGAGTCAAACTGGTCAGGGCTCATGTTTGACTTTTAAAGTCATTTCAAATCATCGTTTCCTTTACCTTAGCTTTCAGAGTGAAACAAAAGAGTCAGAAGGAAAGCAATCATGAGATCAAACTCATTCACTTATTCACTGAATATTTATCAAATATCTACAATGTACAAATCAACAAAGTGAGCTAAACAAAAATAGTCCCTCCTTGGGCTGGAGGATGGAGGGATTGAGAGAAAGAAGGAAAGAAAGAAGAAGAAAGAAAGAAAGAAAGAAAGAAAGAAAGAAAGAAAGAAAGAAAGAGAGAAAGAAAGAAAGACAGGGAGAGGAAGAAAGAGAGAGAGAGAGAGAGAGAGAGAGAGAGAGAGAGAGAGAGAGAGAAAGAAAGAAAGAAAGAAAGAAAGAAAGAAGAGAAAGAAGAGAAAGAAAAAGGAAGAAACTCATTGACATGGATATGATCCACTCATTCGGTGTGTTGATTGCAGGAGGAGGGGTGGGTGAAGGTAGAAGAGGGTGTAGGGGAAAAAATGGTGATGGAAAAAAATAAAATAAACAAAAAGATAAAATAGTCTCTCCTTGTCCTCATGAAACTTACCATCTAATTGGGGGAAAGATAATAAATTAGAAATAGATAATATCAGCTAATGGTAGGTTTAAAAAGGAAAATTTATCAGGATGAGAGGATAAAATGTAATGTGGCATTGCTGGTATGGCTCAATGGTTGAGCATAAACCCATGTTCAATTCTCATTTGGGGCACATGCCAGGGTTGTGGGCTCAACCCCATCAGTGTGTTGGAGGCAGCTGATTTTCTTTCATCATTGATGTTTCTCTCTCTCTCTCCTCTCTCTCTCCTCTCTCCCTTCCTCACTGAAATCAATTTTTAAAAAGTAATGTGGCTACTTTAGATAAAAGGGCATCTTTGAGATAATATTTGAGGAAAATTCTTAGGTAGAGAATGAGTAAAGCCACTATCAGAAGGAAGAGGGGCAGGGTCAACAAGGGCAAAACTCCAGTATGATGGGAAGGACTTGTATCCTAGCAACATAGAATGTAGTAGGCCAGGGGAAGCATTGTAAAAGATGAGGTCAGGAGGAGAAACTAAGATGGCGGCATAGATAAACACCGGGAAATTGCTGCTTCCCGCAACAATTGATAAATGCATCAAAAACACAAGGTGGACATCATCCAGAACTACAGGGGGGCTGGCTGAGTGTAAATTCTACAACTAGAAGGAAAGAAAAGCACACTGAGAGCAGGAGGAGCTGCGGAGGTGGAGTGCAGAGGTACAGGGGCTCGCGCGCGCAGAAAGGGTCTGGCACCTGAGGGCGCGGCTGTCTTTTTGAATCCGGAGGGAGACACAAGCTCCCGATGGCTGTGAAATCCGGTTCTGGGAAGTCTCTGGGAACCCAGGACTCATACGGGGAGAAACTGGACTGTCTGGCAGCAGGCGAACTTGAGAGCGGCTTTCCCTCAGAGGTGCTTGCAACCATTGCCGGGACACTGGGACTCGCGACTCCTTAGGGCAGGGCTGAGGCTCCGCCATAGCTGCTCTCTCCGCCCTTTGATTCCTTGAGACCCCGCCCCACCCAGGCTGCGGCAGAGGCTTTTGCATATGAATGCCCTGGCCATTTGCAACCTGTAATTACCTAACAAACTGCAGCTGGGCAAGACAGACCTAGAACTTCCAAGAGAAGGCCCAAGGCCCCACAGCTGCTTGCATTGCTTCACAGCTGAGCCTCATCAGGGCACCTCCAAACTCCAAAAAAGGAAGGGGAATCTGCAGATCTCTTCATAGCTCCTGCTGTGTAACCTCAGGCAGAGGCTAAATTAGCACCTCCTTAGATCCAAGAGCCACTGTGCCCAGCGGTCAGAGGGGGGCCATCCAGATCACAACTCTTCAGATCCATAAGGGACACACTCAGGGTGCAGTCTCAGTGAGCACCAAAGCCCCACTGAAGCAAGTCTTGTCCCAGAAGGGTGTCTCCAGCACAGAAGTTCTCCCAGTGCAGACACAGCTGATTCTCACTGCCAATTGGCCTGGAGGTCAATTCCTCCCAGTGATCCTACAACAACCAAGGCATAGCTACAACAAGACTGTGCACAAAGCCCACAAGGGGGTGCACCAAGAGTGTCCACCTCAGGTAACTGGGGAGGCTGAGCCACTGGGCCCTACAGGACACCTAGCACACAAAGCCACTCTATCAACACAGGGAAGCAGCCAAAATGCGGAGACAAAGAAACAGGTCACAAATGGCAGAAATGGAGGAAAGCAAACGACTGGATATAGAGTTCAAGGCCACGTTTATAAGGTTTTTCAAGAATTTTATGGAAACCGCCGATAAATTTAATGAGTCCCTCAATAAGTATAGTGAGACCATGGAGGACATGAAAAAGGACCAACTAGAAATTAAGCATACACTGACTGAAATAAAGAATAATCTACAGAGAGCCAACAGCAGACAAGAGGATCCCAAGAATCAAGTCAAAGATTTGAAATACAAAGAAACAAAAAATACCCAACTGAAAAAGAAAAAAGAAAAGAGATTCCAAAAATATGAAGATAGTGTAAGGAGCCTCTGGGACAACTTCAAGCGTACCAACATCAGAATTATAGGGGTACCAGAAGAAGAGAGAGGGCAGGATATTGAAAACCTATTTGAAGAAATAATGACAGAAAACTTCCCCCACCTGGTGAAAGAAATAGACTTACAAGTCCAGGAAGCGCAGAGAACCCCAAACAAAAGGAATCCAAAGAGGACCACACCAAGACACATCATAATTAAAATGCCAAGAGCAAAAGACAAAGAGAGAATCTTAAAAGCAGCAAGAGAAAGACAGTCAGTTACCTACAAGGGAGTACCCATACGACTGTCAGCTGATTTCTCAACAGAAACCATGCAGGCCAGAAGAGAGCGGCAAGAAATATTCAAAGTGATGAATAGCAAGAACCTACAACCAAGATTACTTTATCCAGCAAAGCTATCATTCAGAATAGAAGGTCAGATAAAGAGCTTCACGGATAAGAAAAAGCTAAAGGAGTTCATCTCCACCAAACCAGCATTATATGAAATGCTGAAAGGTATTCTTTTAGAAGAGGAAGAAGAAAAAGGAACTCTTACCATTTGCCACAGCATGGATGGAACTGGAGAGCGGATAAATACCACATGATCTCACTCATTTGTGGAATATAATGAACAACATAAACTGATGAACAAGGACTGATCCAGAGACGGAGAGGCATTGATTGGACTGTCGGGCTTTGGAGGGAAGGTAGGAGAGGGTGGGGGTAAGGGGGAAAGATCAACCAAAGGACTTACATGCAGGCATATAGGCCTAACCAATGGACACGGACAACGGGGGGGGGGGGGTGGGTGAGGGCATGAGCAGGGGGGGGGGGTAGAGGGCAATGTGGGGACAAGGACACATATGTAATATCTTAATCAATAAAAATATATTTAAAAAAAAGATGAGGTCAGAGAAGTAGCAGGAATCTAGCTCATATAGAATCTTGTAGGTCATAGTAAGGTCTTTAGACTTTATTCTAGGAATAATAGAAAGTCATCTGAGAATTTTGAGCAGGGAAATTACATGATTCAATTTATATATTTTTAGAAAGTGTCTTAGTCACTTCAGGCTGCCATAACAAAATACGTACTATAGACAGGATTGCTTAAACAACAGGAATTTATTTCTCACAGTGTGAAGACTGCAAATCTAAGATCAAAGTTCCCACAGGGTAGGTGTCTAGTGAGAGCTCTCATTGAATTTCAGATAGCTGCCTTCCTACTGTGTCCTCACATGGCCTTTACTCCATACATATGGGTTGAGAAAGAAAGAGAAAGCAAACTCTCTGGTGTACTTATAAAGGCATTAATCCCATAATATGGGCCACATTTTTGTGATCTCATCTAATCCTAATTACCTTCCAAAACCCTCATCTCCAGATAACATCACATTTGGTTAGGGATTCAACATATGAACTTTAGGGGGACACAATTCAATTAGTAGTAGAAAGCTTAATCTGAATGTTGTATGGAGAGTAGACTATCAGGGGACAATGGTTTAAAAAAGGAGAGAACTTGCCAGAAATCTATATATATATGGCTAATATGCAAAGTGTCCCCTCGGGAGTTTGACTGAGAGACTGGGAGTTCGATCGCTCACGATGACATGTGCTGACCACCCGGGGTGTTGCGGAATGAAGGATGGTCCTGGCTGGCAGCCAGCAGCTGGGTTAGGGAGGCCCTGGCCGGCAGCCGGAAAGCCCCGATTGGCCCTGATGGCTGACCAGGCCTAGGGACCCTACCCATGAACGAATTTCGTGCACCAGGCCTCAAGTCTATTATAATGTAGATGAGAGATGACAGTTGCTTAGATGTGGTTCGAAGTGTTGGTCGTAGTGAAAGGTGTAAATATTTTAGACATATTTTGAAGGTATAACCCACAGGATTTTCTCATAAGCTGTATGTGGGTTATGGAGAAAAATAGTCAAGCTTCGGGTCAAGATAGTGGCATAGGTAAATGCAGTACTCTGTGCCTCCCACAACCACATCAAAATTTACAACTAAAATACAGAACAACCACCATTTAGAACCGCCTGAAATCTAGCTGAACAGAAGTCCTACAACTAGAGAAGGAAAGAAGAAGTATATTGATACTGGTAGGAGGGGCAGAGACACAGGGTTGAATTGCAGAACCTGCTGGTCCCACACCCATGTGTGGCGGTTTAAAATCTCGAGGGAGGCAGTGCCCTCAGGGGTCCCGGATCTGTATCTTGCTTCAACAATATTTGGATGGAACAGACCCAGGGACACCCCTTCTTCCAGCCTCCGACCACACTCCTGCGTCTTATCCAGTCACCACCTTCAGAACCACCTCCAGTAACAGGCAACACACAGGTTTTTTTCCTACCTTAACTTCTTATTGCTGAACAACCATGAGCTCCCAAATTCGTAAGAATTATTCCACTGAGGAGGAGGCTGCAGTCAACCACCTGGCCAACCTGCATCTGCGGGCCTCCCACACCTACCTCTGTCTGGGCTGCTATTTTGACCCTGAGGACATGGCTCTCCAGGGTGTGGGCCGCTTCTTCGGTGAGTTGGTGGAGAAGCGTGAGGGCACTGAGCATCTCTTAAAGTTGCAAAACAAGAGCGGTGGCTGCATTCTCTTCCAGGACATACTGAAGCTTCCCAAGATGAGTAGCCTTGGAGAAGAACCTGAACCAGGCCCTTTTGGAGCTGTGACCCTCATCTCTGCGACTTCCTGGAGAACCACTTCCTGGATGAGGAGGTGAAACTGATCAAGAAGATGGGCAACACCTGACTAACATCCGCAGGCTGGCCGTTAACATTCGAAAGGCTCACCCTTAACAATGACCAACACCTTTGGAGCCCGAAGCCCCTCTGCATTCCCCTGGTGTCTCTGGCTTTTACCTGAGCCTCTTCCCGAAACTACTAGTCAACTAGTCATTCTTAAAATATATATATATATATATATATATATATATATATATATTATTGATTTTTTACAGAGAAGAAGGGAGAGGGATAGAGAGTTAGAAACATTAATGAGAGAAATCGATCAGCTGCCTCCTGCACGCCCCCCACAGGGGATGTGCCCGCAACCAAGGTACATGCCCTTGACCGGAATCGAACCTGGGACCACACTGAAGCCCTCTCCCATGCATTGGACCAAATGAAACAAAGCTTTTTGCAGCAAAATAAATAAATAAATAAATAAATAAATAAATAAATAAATAAAATAAAATAAAATAAAATAAAATAAAATAAAATAATAAAATAAAATAAAATAAAATAAAATAAAATAAAATAAAATAAAATAAAATCGTGAGGGAGCCTGGTATGGTTCAGTAGTTGAGTGTCAACTTATGAACCAGAAGGTCATGATTCAATTCCCAGTCAGGGTACATGCGGGTTGTGGGCTCAATCCCTAGTAGGGAGTGTGCATGAGGCAGCTGATCAATGACTCTCACTCATCATTGATGTTTCCATCTTTTTTCCTCTCCCTCCCCCTCTGAAATCAATAAAAATATATTTAAAAAAATAAAAAATAAAGTTGGGAGGAATATCTTGGCTATGCAGGTTTCCCTGAGGTGTGAGGTTTCCCTGCTCCACACAAGGCCCCCATCCAAGGGCTCCAGTGCTGGGAAGAGGAGTCCCTACCACTTCTGAATGTAAAACCCAGCAGGGATTGTGGCTGAGTAACAGGGAGGCTGTGGGAGTCCCAGGCAGTTCATCTTAAAGGGCCTGCACATGGAGTTACTTAAACTGACTCCCTCTGAGTTCCAGCACTGGGGCAGCAACTTGAAAGTAACCTGGGACATTTGGTGAGGAACTAACTTGTCCAGAATCAGGGAGGGAGCTGGAGGGGCAGCTTTCTTCCAGATAGAAGTGCTGGCAGAAGCCAGTGTGCCTTTGATAAGCCCTCCCTGCCACAGAGCCAACAGGTTATACCATATCTGAATCTCCATCAACCTTGTTCACAATTTTTGCCCCTCCCTGGTGATTCCCTGAGAACCCACCTCACCCCTTACTTGTAGGCTCATCCAAGCCATTTCCAGTGGCTTTTCTATACAACTGGCCTCTCTTGCCTCATGCTTTAGACTTTACTAAAATTTCTCAAACAAGTAGAAGCTGACATCAGCATGTCCCATACCTCTCAATAAGTGGCCCCAGGCCCAACACTAGTGGAAACCTGCCATGGTTCACAGCTTGGCCTCTCCTGGGCACCTCCAAGTTCAACACAAATAGCAGTCATGTGTAGATTGCTTTGTAGCTCATGGTGGGTGGTCCCAGGCAGGATATAAGCAGAGGCAGACTTTGCACCTCCCGGGAGGCCTCAGAGCCAGTGCATCTGGTCATCAGTTTTGACCACACAGAATTACAACCCTACCACCTCCACAAGTGACACACTCAAGGGGCAGATTCAGTGAGCAGCAAAGCCCCACTGAAGCAAGTCCTGTGTCATAGCAGTATCACCTATAGAGCAGCTCTTTTGCTGTAGTTGCAGCCAATCCTCAAAACCTATTGGTCTGGGGGTAAATCCCTCCCAGTGAAACCAACATTAATCAAGGCTCAACTACGATAGGACAGTGCACACAGATCACACAGAAGTGCAGCTGGAGTGCCCAGCTCAGGTGACTGGGAAGGCTGAGCCACTGGGCCCTCCAGAACACCTACTACACAAGGCCACTCTACCAAGTCTGGGAGAGATGGCAGATCTACCTAATACATAGAAACAAACACAGGGAAGCAGTCAAAATGAAGAGACAGAGAAATATGTCACAAATGAAAGAATAGGAGAAATCTCTAGGAAAAGAACTAAATGAAATGGAAGCAAGAAAACTACCAAATATAGAGTTCAAAATAATGGTTATAAGGATATTAAGGAATTTACTGATATCGCCAAGGAACTTAGTGAGAACTTCAAGGAACTTAGTGACATCAACAACCTAAAAAAGGTCCAGTCAGAAATGAAGGATACACTAACAGAAATAAAGAATAATTTACACTGGATCAGTAGTAGAGTACATGAGACCAAGAATCAAATCAAGCATTTGGAATATAAGGAAGCAAAAAACAAATGAACTCCCAATCAGACGAGCAAAACCAACAAAGAATACAAAAATATGAAGATAGTGTAAGGAGCCTCTGGGACAACTTCAAGTGTACCAACATTCACATCATAGGGGTGTCAGAAGGAAAAGAGAGGGAGTAAGAAATTGAAAACCTATCTGAAAAAATAATGTCAAAACTTCCCTAACCTCGTGAAAGCAATAGACATACAAGTCCCATCTCCCTCCATCTTGCCATGGAAAAAGTCCCATTTTGTCTTCAGCAGAGCTAGAATTAAAACCACTGCCCAGAATTTTCCTTCCATATTGGAGCACAGTCCAGCCCAGCATCTAGCTAGCTTACCTTGTCCTCCTAGATACAGTCCCATTGAGTTAGAGTTCCCCTGGCCATGGGCCATGAGGCTTCTAGGGCCACATGGCTGGCTAGCACAAGTCACACAACAAGCAAGTGCAAGGAAGCAGGAACAAATGAAGAGAAACAAGAGCAAACATTTCTTTTTCTGGGGATTTTAACTAGGAGCTTATCCAATTAATCCTTCAGGAATTTGTGTTCCTGCAGTGGCTCCACTCCCTCTAGTCAATCATCTTTTCACCAGGTTAGACTGACAAACAAGCACCTTCCCTATGTCACCCCAACTTCACTGAGCATAAATCCATTTCCCTTTTGTTGGACCCCTTCCGCAGTGATTTGCAGGGAATGGACCAGTGGTTCCCTGGGGAGTGTACAGTTGCAGCTTCCTGGTGAAGCTTCCCAGATGACCATGCTTATAATGGCCTTCCCTTTGCTTTCTTTATATTATTAATATTAATAACTAGCTAATTACAACAGTAAAACAGAGAAAGAAGAGAAATATAAATACTGGTAGGCATCTTCCCAATAATTGCTTATGATGAGAACATGCCAAGTGTGGAGTGACTACATTTTTTGACTCCTACCATTGGTAAGTGCATTTGTGATTTCTTGGTCTAGTGATGACAGAATTTTGTAATGAAAATCAAATATCTTGACTGAGTGTCCATCAAATCTATTGTTTTGAATCAGTTTACCACAGTTGGGGCTAGGCACAAACCAGATTTCTTTATTCATATACTAGGAATGTAAGGAACTTAAGTCAGCAAGTCATATAATGTGTTTATAGTCATGTCTTCTTACTAAATTATGACAAAGCACCAGAGGAATTACTCAAATAAAATTTGTTTAAATAACTGCCCATCATTTTATGAAAATCAGAGTGGTATTTTTGCTGGTGAAATGCATTTCCCTTAATTGCAAATTTTATGTGCTGATCATGTTTTTCACCCAAGCATAAATTCTGCCCAAAAACAATGCCCTGTTGCATCCATCTGTTTTGTAAATGAAATAAAACCTTATTAAGGAGTTTTACTTAATATGAGACATTCTGATTCCATGTGTGTCTCCTATGAAATCTTAGGTTCTGGCTAAGTGATTCATCAAATACAAAATGTAAATGACTAACAAAGACGTGTTTTAAAAAGTTAAACATCACCACACACCTATTAGAATGGATAACATTCAAAAAACTGACAACACCAAAAGCCTGTGAGGATGTGGAGTAACAGAGACTCTCATTCATTACTGGTGGGAATGCAAACATGGTACAGGCAATTTGGAAGACAGTTTGGTAGTTTCCGACAAAACTAAACATAGACTTATCATATGATCCAGCAATTTTATTCCTTGATATTTACCCAAATGGATTAACAACATTTCCACATAAAACCTGCACCCAAATTTTTATAGCAGCTTTATTCAGAATTGCCAAAATATGGAAACAACATGTTCTGCATGTGTTTCTCTAGTTTTCCCAGCACCATTTGTTAAAAAAGCTATCCTTCTGCAATTGCATACTCTTAGCTTCTTGTTGAATATTAGTTGACCATAAATACTGAAATTGAATTCTGGGCTCTCTACCTGTTCCACTGATCTATGTGTCTATTTTTGTACCAGTATCGTCTGTTTTATTACTATGGCTCCGTAGTATAGTTTGAAATCAGAAAGTGTGATACTTGCGACTTTGTTGTTTTTTTTCTCAGGATTTTTTTTGTTATTTTGGGTCTTTTGTGGTTCCACACTAATTTTAGGATTGCTTCTTCTATTTTTGTGAAGAATGACTTTGGTAATTTTGTGGAGGTTCATTAAATCTGTAGATGGCTTTGGGTAGTATGGCCAGGTTTTTGTTTGTTTGTTTGTTTGTTTGTTTGTTTGTTTTTTAACAATACTTATTCTTCCAATCCATCTACACAGGATGACTTTCCATCTGTTTGTGGCAAGAAAATTTTCAGTTTCTTTCAGCAAAATCTTAAAGTTTCATTATCCAGATCTTTCATTTCCTTGGTTAAATTTATACCTAATTACTTTATTGGTTTAGCTGCTCTTGTGACAGGGATAGTTTTCCTTTCTTTCCTTAGCCAGGATATGGAAACAACCCAAATACCCAATAATGGATGAAGGAATAAAAAAGATATGGTATAGATACACAATGTAATGTTATTCAGCCATGAGAAAGAAAAATATCCTACTTTTTGCAACATGAATGGATTCTTGAGCACCTATGCTAAGATAAGTCAGACAGAAAAGGACTAGTACTGTACACTATCATTTCTATAGAGAATTTTGTAAAAAAAAAAGTCAAACCTATAAAAAAAACCCCAACACAGAATATAATAGTGGTTACCAGAAGCTGGAGGCTGGGTTGAGAAATTGATGGTATTTCAAGGTACAAACTTGTACGTAGTAGTAAATAACACATCTATAATAATAAAAGCATAGTATGCTAATTAGACTGGACGACCTTCTGGATGAAACCAGGACTGCAAAGGCCAAGCCCATTGCACAAATTTTGTGCATCAGGCCTCTAGAAGAAATATAAAGCATGGTGTAATGCATAGTGTAATGAATAGTATAGTCAATAATACTGTACTATAATGATGTAATATACCTATTGCTTCCATAGCAATTATATTATAATATATAAATGTATAAAAGTAACATGCTTTACAGCTTAAATTTATAATTTTAACATGTCAAATCTATCAAGTAAAAAATAAATAAAAATTTTAAATATATATATATATATATATATATATATATATATATATAATTACTATAACAAAAATTTTCCAATCTCTACCCATTATCCAGTTTCAAACCCATATCCACAATTTTAGGTATTTGTTATAGCAACACCCCACTTTGCAGTACTAAAATTCTAGTTAGTTAGCTATGGTTACTTTTTAAAAATACCACAGACTGGATGTCTTAAACATCCAGTAATTTATTATCTCAGTTCTGGAGACTGCAATTCCAAGATCAAGCTGTAAGCAGAGTTGATTTCTCCTAAAGCCTCTCTCTTTGACCTGCAGATGACCTGTTCTCTGTTTGTGAGCATCCCTGATATTTCTCTCTCTCCTCTCATGAGGACACCAGTCACATTGTATTAGGGCCCCATCCTTGTGATTCAGTTAAAATTAATTACTATTTAAAGGTGCTATCTACAATTCCAATCACAATGGAGTTAGGGCTTTAACATATGAATTTGGAGGGGGGAACACAATTCAGTATATAATAAGTTTTAAATTCTTATTTATTCCTAATATATGACACTTTTGTAATTATAAAATGTCCTCTTTATCTGTAATACATATTTTATTTTAAACTCTGTTTTGTCTATTAGTATAACCACTCTAACATTTTATGGTTGCAGGACTATATAAGCAGTCATCCCTTATCCACCTTGGCTTTCCATAGTTACCATTACCATGCAGTCAAGCTCAGCCCAAAAATATTAAATGGAAAATTCCAGAAAGAAACAATTCATAAGTTTTAAATTGTGTGCTGTTCTTAGTAGTATGATGAAATCTTGAGTTTCCTTCTCTCTCACACCTGGGATGTGAATCATTTCTTTTGTCCAGCGTCTTCACACTGTAGATGCTCCCCACCTGTTAGTCACTTAGTAGCCTGGTGGATTTTCAGATTGACTGTTTTGGTATCACAGGGCTTGTGTTCAAATAACCCTTATTTTACTTAATAATGGTCCCAAAATGCATAAGTCGTGATGCTGGAAATTCTTATTTACCAAAGAGAAACCATAAAGTGCTTCTTTTAAATGAACAGGTGAGTATAGTGCAATGTGATATTTTGAAAAAGAGAGACCACATTTACATAACTGTTATTATAGTACTAGAGTCCTGGTGCATGAATTCATGCACAGGTGGGGTCCCTCAGCCTGGCTGGTGATCAGGGCCAATCAGGGCCCATCTCACCTAGTCCTGATTGGGGCTAATCTAGCCGGCCGGCTGGGGGAGGGACCTCAGGAGGTTGGCCGGCAGCAAGAGGTTGGCTGTAGGAGCGCACTGACCACCAGGGGGCAGTTCCTGCATTGAGCGTCTACCCCCTGGTGGTCAGTGCACATCATAGCAACCGATTGTAAAGGTTGCTTAGGCTTTTATATATATAGATATTGCTGTTATTGTTCTATTTCATTATTAGTTATTGTTGTTAATGTCTAACTGTACATAATTTATAAATTAAACTTTATTATAGGTATGTATGGATAGGGAAAAACATGGTATTTAGGGTTTGGCACTATCCATGGTTTTAGGCATCCACTGGGGCCTTGAAACATATGCTTCAAGGATAAGGGGGACTACTGTATCTTTTCCATTATTTTGCCTTTCACTTATTTTATCTTTAAATTGTGCCTACTGTGGAGTGCATATGATATCATGTCATATGGATGTACATGAGGGATGTTATGTGGAGTGGATTTCTTTTTAATTTTAGCTTGTGACTAGTTAGGCTTATTGAATCCATGCACTGATATCTTTTAATAGTTCTACAAAAATTTTGGCCATTATATTTTCAAGTATTTCCTCTGTTCCACTCTTTTCTTTTTTCTCCTTTGGATCTCTGATCAAATGTATGTTAGATCATCTCAGTCTCTCCTACAAACCTATTAATCTCTTTCATATTTCCCATCTCTTTGGGTTGTACATTTCCTTCAGTTCTTTATAATAGTTCACTGAATCTCTACTGTAGTCCATTGTTAAGCCCATCTAACAAGTTTTAAATTTCAGTATTAATATATGCCATTTCTATGGGTTCCGATGATTTATTTTCATATCTACTTGCTCTTTACTCATATTTTTATTTCTTTTAATTTATTGAAATATGATAAACATAATTTCTACTCTAAGTCTGATAGTTATAAAGATGAAGTTTTGTCTATCTTATTCTGTTTGTCTTTTGTTCCTACTCATTCTCATTCACGGTGACTTTTCCTTTAATTATTTTTTCCCTCATTTTCCTTTAATCTCTATCTGTAGGAAGCATTTTGGGCTTGGAATAAAGGTGAGTTCTCTCAAAAAAAGAATTTTTAGGTTAGTCCTGTCAGGCACTTAGAGGAACCACCACTCAGATTTGCTTTAATATAAATACTCAGCTTTAGGTTTGCCAAGCTACCCAGGCGGTGTGTACTTGGGCTGTAAACCTATGTGAGGGCTAGCTTGCTATTATAAAATCTCATGAGGAGATTACCTCACATGTCAAGGTTCAAAGGAAACAGTACAGTTGCCCTTGCAGTCTCCTGGGTGAGGAACATATTTATTTTTATTTAACCCTTAAATGGTGGATATGGCTCTGTAGGGCCCAAGCTTTGTAAAAGGATCTCCTGCTAGATTCTCCATCTTAGGTGAGCCATGGGCTTTGTCGCCCATTCCTGGAGCTCCAAAGGCTGTGATAGTTTAAGTTCAGCAAATGCTCTCAAAGTAAAAGTTGACTTCAGAGAGCTGCTTAGCTCTTCCAGGTCTCTGCCTTCACTTGGTCACTGGATGATAATTTCTTATTTTCTTTTCAGCTTATGGATATATTCAAGAAGATTTATAAAGTGTTTTTATTGAGCTTTATATTTGTTTTCCATCTAGAAAGTAGTCTGGACACCTGGTCTGCCAGTTTACTAGAAACAAAAATGACTGCCAGTTTTTCCATGTGGTAATACACAATTCTGGTGTTAATACAGTGGACAGATGCTCCCATATATTATATTTGTGGCTGTGCAGATAGTTGTAATCTTTCTGGACAAAGATATATATATAAAGAGCCATATAAAATTCATATATTTGGGCATTCATGTATTTGCATATATAGGTTTACAACATATGGATACAACCAGAAATGCATGAAAGCGAGCTTTGTTTGTGGCAGTATGATTAACAGTATCCCATACATAGAGACAACCTAAGTATCTTATTGTACAGGAATAGTAAAATAAAGCATGGTACATCTATATGGCATAACATTATATAAAAATTATAACTATATTTTATAAAATATTTAGGGATTTATGAAAATGCCTTAGGTACAATATTAAATTTTAAAAGTAGGATACAAAATTATACACAAAGCATCATTCTATGCATAGAAGAAAGTGCTGATATGAAATAATTACTTTGCATTTGTGTGTCTTTGTTATACAAGTATGAATGCTATTGTTCCCATTGTAATTAGCTAGTTATTAATAATAGGAAGAAAGCAAAAGAAAGGTTGGAGCTTTATAGGCAGGGTCATGTGGGCAGGGTCACCAGGAAGCTGCAACTTTGCATTCCTCAGGGAACCATCACCTGTCCATTCCCCGCAGATCACTGGGAGAAGGGGTCCAACAAGAGGGAAGAGGGGTGCATGCACAGTAAAGTCAGGGTGACATAGGGAAAATATTTGCCTGTCTGTCTAACCTGGAAACAAAGATCATTGGCTAGAGGGGTAGAGCCATTGCAAGCCCATGAAAATTTGGGAATACATAATCCTCAGACAAAGGAATTCTCTTTCTCTCCTGTTCCTCTGGCTTTGCTCCTGCTTCCTTGCACTCAGCTGTGTACCCTCCATAGCCATTTGGCCCTAGAAGCCACATGGACCATGACCACATGGCCATACAGACCCCACACACAATGGATTGAATCTGGGAACAAAGCTAAACTAACCTGATATTGGACTGGACTGTGCAAATATGGAGCAGAAACTCTGGGCAATGGTGTTAATCCTAGTTCTGCTGAAGACACTGATGGACTTTTTCCTTAGCCAGACAGAGGGAGATGGGACCTTGGAAACTTGGGTTTAATTCCATGTAAATAAAATATCACTCAGTCTCCCATGTGAGTCTCATAAAATTCTTTTTCTTGTGTCATCGCAAGAAGTCCACTTCCACCAGCAACAGGTGGGGACACAGAGGACACTGCAATGATAGCACTTTAAAAATATATATTTTTATTGATTTTAGAGAGGAAGGAAGAGAGAAATAGAAAAGAAACATCAATAATGAGAGGGAATCATTGATAGGCTGCCTCCTGCACGCCCCATACTGGGGGTTGAGCCTGCAACCCAAACATGTGCCCTGACTAGGAATCGAACCGTGACCTCCTGGTTCACAGGTCAACGCTCAACCACTGAGCGACACCAGCCAGGCAATAATAGAACTTTTAATTAACTTTTTAATTTTTTTCTGTATCTTCAAAGTACTTGTTAAAATAAACTATTATTTGTATAAAATAAAAATATAAAGGTGTTATTTTTCTTTGTTGTTATTGTTGTTTTTTTTTAACAACAATCTTAGACAATAAAATAGTCTTAAATGCTGGGACTGAAAAACTGACCTTCCATAGTGCTTCAATAACACACTTCATGCCCAGCTGGTATGGCTCAGTGGTTGAATGTGGGCCCAGGAACCAAGATGTGACAGTCAAATTCCTGGTCAGGGCACATGCCTGGGGTTGTGGGCTTGATCCACAGTACAGGGTGTGCAGGAGACAGCCAATACTGGTAGATGATGATTCTCTCTCATGGATTTTTGTTTCTATCCCTGTCCCTTCCTCTCTCTCTAAAAATTAATTAAAAATAAATAAATAAATAAAATAACACACTTCATTTGCCAGTGTTTAATAATTATGAATGGGAGATCTTGCTTCCCAGCATGTGTTGACAGGCCTGCTCAGATAAACTGTTATAAAATTTTTTAAAAAAATAGCAATTATGAATGTCCTCTGTGTAAGATATAGCACTTTTAATGTATGATTTGAGAAAGTATTCCTGATTAAAGGTGTTTAAGAAACAGCCTGAAAAATGGTCAGTTTGGTCTTTTCAGACATTTTTAACAAGTAGAAAAAATTTACTACAAAGGTAATCACATTGATTATGCAAGAGTGCAGTCATTAAGAGGTCTGAAAAAGAACACACAACTTGACCTAAAAAAATACCCTCTCTTCTCTAGCAACCAGTAAACATGGACCAACATTCTCATTCTAATTCAATCTCTCTCTCATTCTCTCAGTCCCCACCCCACTTTCAACCAAGCTCAAAACCTTGAAATAATGATTGCTAATGACATGGCCCCAAATATTGCTAAGTTGTAGTGGATCTGTCACATGTGGTGATACAACTTAGATTTGAGAAGTGTTTAAAACTAGAGCATGCAAAGCTTATAACTGAAAGGAACAAGAAATAAACATCCAATCTATGCAGAGAATAGGTTTTACAGTGGACAAAGAAGCATGGGGGGATTGCCAAAAGTGGTAGTTCAGAGCAGAATTGAAAAATAAAAGGAGATAGAAACTCAGAAAATAATCAAGGGATGGTCCAACTAATTCTACATATTTTTAGTATTTCTACTTTATGTGCGCTGTCTTTTCCCTCATGATATTCTGGCACTAAATGTATTGTTTTTTACATTTACAGTCTTCAAATGTAAGCTCCATGAAGGCACAGACTATTTTGCTCACTTCTTTTGTAAAAAAATATATATATACACTAGAGGCCCGGTGCATGAATTCGTGCATGGGTGGGGTCCCTTGGAGTGGCCTGCAGAGATCGGGCCCAGCTCGCGCCCCCAACCTTGCAGCCCCGCAGCCCTCCCTGGCACCCTGCCTTGGCCTGCTGCTGCCCCCTCACCTGCTCCACCATCCTGCCTGCGGGGCTATCAATTGGGGCCGGGCCCCCCTACCACCACTGGTCGCTGTTTGCGGGGCGATTGGCTGGGCGATCGGGCCCCTGCTTGCACCTGCCTTGGCCTGGCACTGCCCACTCACCTGCTCCTCATCCTGCTACGTCCTGCTCTTGTCAGGGCCTATCAGGGCTGGCAGCACCTCCACTGCCGCCCGCTGCCAGCACTGCATCTCCAACACCCACCATGTTCTGCGCAGCCACCTGGTAGTCAGCATGCATCATAGTGAGTGGTCAAACTCCCAGTCTCTTGGTCAAACGATCGCCCAAGGGGACAATTTACATATTAGGCTTTTATTATATACAATATGTATTTGAATATATTTTTATTGATTTCAGAGAGGAAGGGGAGGGAGATAGAGATAGGAACATCAATGGTGAGAGAGAATCATTGATCGGCTGCTTCCTGCATGCCCCACACATAAATGGTGTTTAGCTAGAGCCCCAAAATAAAATGTGAGACAGTAGATAAGAACACAGATACTTGCCAGGTAATTGGCTCACTCATTCCTCACTTCCTTCCTTTTTTTCTTCCTCCCTTAATTCTTTTGTTTCATTCATTTATTCAACAGATACTTTTGAGTGTCTATACTGTGCCTGGCAGTGAGGACATAAAAATGACAAGACAAAGTCCCTGCTTTCAAGGACTTTACTGTCCAGATTTCTATCACCAAAGAATCCATATATATAAAAGCCTAAGCGAACATTACAATCAAACAACTGGAATGACTGGAACGACCAGTCGCTATGACATGCACTGACCACCAGGAGGCAGATGCTCAATGCAGGAGTTGCCCCCTGGTGGTCAGTGTGATCCCATAGCCAACCTCCCGTGATCCCTCCCCCCAGCGGGTCCCTTCCCCCAGCTAAGGCTCTGGGCACCAGAGAATCTGGGTCTGGGAAGCCTGTAGGAGGAGAGTGACCCTGACGCTGATCAAGACAGAGTAGTAGCTTGGAGGGAGCAGAAGGGGCGAGGCAGCAGTCTCACTGCAAAGATGTAAAGTAAGTACCACTGCCATTTTACCTCTGCCACCACACCATGCCCCGCTTGCCCTTCTGCCTCCATCAGCCACTTCTAGCTTGGCCCCATGCCTTTCCAGACTCCCAACTGCTGATTGGCTACCACTCCTACGGCGGTTTGCCACCATTGGCTGAAATCAGCTACCTCTCCTGTTTGGTGGTGGAACCCTGAGAAAATGTGCAGCTGAGGTAGGAGAGATGACCTGTCTGTCAGCAACTCTGCCCCAGGGAGAATGAGGTGGTCTAAGTGCGGGCATTGAAGTAGAGCTGTATTTCCACCTCAGAGTGTAGCTGGTGTTCAGGCCGTCCTGGGACATTCTGTCTGTGGTCTTTGCTTGCCGTTACCTCAACACATCTACACAACTAGATTGGGGCTGCTGGCCAACCCCCCACTCCAACCCCCATGCACAAATTCGTGCACCAGGCTTCTATTATTAAATGATATACTGATTAAACAATGGAAGAGATCTGAATTGTAATGTCTTGACCTGCTAACCATTACTGCTTTTTTCAAAACTCTGCTTTTCCAGGGGTGGGCAAACTTTTTGACTCGAGGGCCACAATGGGTTCTTAAACTGGACCGGGGGGCCGGAACAAAAGCATGGATGGAGTGTTTGTGTGAACTAATATAAATTCAAAGTAAACATCATTACATAAAAGGGTACGGTCTTTTTTTTTTTTAGTTTTATTCATTTCAAACGGGCCGGATCTGGCCCGCTGGCCGTAATTTGCCCACGACTGGTTTAGACGGTTTCATTGTTGCATTTTTTAAAAGATAAATCCTATTAAAGATAGGGTAGACATTGAAGCAAGGTAAAAGCCACATAGAAAACTTGAGGCCAGTGATTCTCAAACCTTGCTGCATAACAATCCCCATGAGAAGTAGCTTTTAAAAGATAACCAATGCTTGTGTCCCAATACAGACCAATTAAATAAGAATGGGGAAACGGGTACATCTAGGCATCTGCTTTCTAAAAGCTCCCCATGTGGTTCAAATGTGCAACTACAATTGTGTTGAGAAAATAGTAACAAACAAATGTAATCTACATATTCATATGAAAACACAATCATGCCATCATATCCATTGGTTTAAACAACTAAATTAGGCAATGTCTTCTAAAGAAACATTTTCAAAATTATTTAATATTTTCACCAGGATGGAGAAAGAATCAGTAGTTCTAATAATACATTAGCTGCATATTTTTATTTTTTAAATTAAATTATGAGATAAATATCTCTCCACTCTTGCTTTGTAAATACTGGTTTGAACTGTGAAAGAATCTAATAGCAAATGTGAAGGTCAAGTATATTACACAAAGCCAATACTAGTCTAAAGCAGTGGCTCTCAAACCGCTGTGGTTCTCTGATTCTAACAGGTGTTAGAATCATCTGGAAGGCTTGTTCAAACCCAGATTGCTAGGTCCCAACTCCTGAGTTTCTGATTCACTGGGTCTGAGGTAGAGCCAGATACTTTGCATTTCTGACGGATTCTCAGATGATGCTGATGCTACTGGTCCAGAGATCATACATTTAGAAACACTGTTCTATATAGAGTAATGGTGAGTGAGGTCAACATCATGATGGAGTCAGAAAACCCTCTTTTTTTCCCTTTAAAGTTACAAGTTAGACAACTATACAAACAGCTCATAATAGATGTTTGATAAATACTTGATCAATTTAATTTAAAATGCAGATGCATGGGTTCATTCAAGACCAGTCTAATAAGACTCTCTCTTAGAGTGGTCCAGGAATCTGCATTTTAAACAAAATCCTGTGGTGTTTCTTATACACACTAAAGTTTGAGAACCAATACTCTGGTCTCTTATGCATTCAATCATACTATTGCTTCTTTCTGGAATGTCCTTTCTCTTCACCTCTGCACAATCCTGCCCTGTTCTTCAAAGCCCAGCTCAAATACAGCTTCTTCTGAGCAGTCTCCTCTGATTTCACGATTATCACACACAACAGATAGAGTACTGGGGCATGTTGTGTGCTAGGGGATGGGGCAGCTGGGACAGTTGGAGCTGTAGGACTAACTCTGAGTTTTTCACACAGAAGTTATATGCCTGTGTTTGTGTACATAAATGGAGAACTACCAGGGTTATAAAGAGAGTAAATTTAAAAAGTATTACTATTGAATCTCTTGGTCACTGTAACTATATTTGGGGTAGAGGTGTGGTAGCCATGCCTGGGCAGGAGAGGGGGCACAGAGGGGAGAATGAGACAGAATGGCTACATATTGGACAACTTCAATTGTGCATTAAGGGAAATGGATAGTAATATTCACATAGGGGCCTTTCCTACCCAACAGGAGGACAAAATAGGCTGCCACCTCATTTAGTTGGTCTTGCACCTGTGATGGGAGATAAGGAACATGGAGGAGTTAGATCAGAACTGATAGTGACATCTGGTAGGGTTGGGGGCTAAGCATGGAGCTAATAAGTGACAGAGTTAGAAGTTGATCTCAGGAACTTCTTTAATATCTATGGTTGTTTTCTCTAAGTGTGGTAGCTGTTTTACTGATCAGAATTTGCATTTGTTCCAAGCTCTCCAGACGATATTGGTGAAGACAAATTTAAAATCTATGGATCCACTATGCTGGAATTGTATGTGCAGTGATTATCTACACTTGGACAAATGCTTATAGCCTCCTCCAATTCAGCACCTAATAGAAATTATATAAACTTATGTCAACCTAGGAACAGATGATACATACATATTTGGGAAAACAAAATGGACCCTCATGACTGAAATTATGCACTTTCTACTACTTTTCATCCTCATCAGTTTACATAAGATAATAAGTCAGCCCATCAACAAATATTTACCAGAAGATTTTAATATGTTTGCTCCCATTGGATAGTGGCATTTATACTTTGTCTTAAATATCTCTTACAATTAAGAAAAACAACAGAAAAGTTAAAACGTTACTTTTTTTTTTCTTCCTGCAATGAAATAGAACCACAGAAGGGGTTTAGAGATCATTTATTGAGACAGGGAACTAACTGAGCCCAGAGAGACCAACAATTTTTAAAAAAATAAATTTACTAGAGGCCCAGTGCACAAATTCATGCAACAGTGGGGTCCCTCGGCCTGGCCTGAGGGATTGGCCAAAACTGGCTCTCCAACATCCCTCAAGGGGTCCCGGATTGCAAGTGGGCACGGGACAGGCCAAGGGACCCCACTGGTGCATGATTGGGGCTGGGGAGGGACTCAGGAGGTTGGCCAGCTAGGGTGGGACACCGGGAGGGCTCTAGGGCATGTCCAGCTCATCTCGCTCAGTCCTGATCAGCCAGATCCCAGCGGCAAGCTAACCTGCCAGTCGGAGCTTCTGCCCCCTGGTGGTCAGTGCCCATCATAGTGAGAGGTAGACCAGTTGACTGTCTGCCCCCTGGTGGTCAGTGCACATCATAGCAAGCGGTTGAGCGGCCTTAGCATATCATTGGCATATTATGCTTTGATTGGTTGAATGGACGACCGGACACTTAGCATATTAGGCTTTTATTATATAGGATTGGAGTGACATTGGTTAATAGGATCATATCAGTTTCAGGTATAGATTTCTATGCTATGAGATCTATATATTGCAGTGTTCCCACCCCTCAAAATCAAATCTTCTTCTGTCACTGTCACCATAAATTAGGCTCCCTACACCCACCACCTTCCTTCTGGCAACCCCACCATACTTCTCTCTGTGTTTATGAGTTTCAGTTTTATATCCCATATATGAATAAAATCATAGGGTTCTTAGCTTTTTCTGACTGGCTTATTTGACTTAACATAATATTCTCAAGGTCCATCCATGTTGCTGCAAATGGCAGTATTTCGTCTTTTCTTATGGCTGAGTAGTATTCCATTGTGTATATGTACCACATATTCTTTGTCCAATTCTCTATCTCAGGACACTTTGGTTGTCTCCATGTCTTGGCCACCATCAACAATTAATTGTTCTAAATCCCTGAACTATTGAGTAACACAGCCAGTGACTAGATTTCTGGTCTCTTGTCAGTCCTGTATTCTTTCTTCCACATGTCAAAATTTAGTGACCATCCCAGCAGCCCAACTCTGTGGAAGTGTCAAACTCACTGACTTCAGTACTATTTACATTTCTACATAGGGTGCTGGGTTGGGAATGTGGCTTCCAAAATTCACATCAATGTCCATTTTGCAAAGCCTTCACATAAAAGCTAGAAATAGGAAATGTTATAGCAAACTCTATGCCATATACTTTAATAATAGTATGTGCTCTGGAAATGAGGGCCTTATGCCACTATAGCATCATCACATGGGGTTGTTGGCATTATTCTCCTCTGTGTGTTCCCCCCCTTGTGTTTGGAGCTCTGGTGTGGGATCCTGGACCTAGGGTGATGAAGATTTGGTGCTTGAAAATGAGAGTCAGACATTTTTTGAAACATCAAACAGAAAATCAGGAAAGAAATGGAACTTGCCTAAGCCTTCAATCAAAGTTTCACCACCTGCTGAACAGCCCATGCAGAAGGACATCCCAGATTTACCTGAAGAACATCCTGAAAGAGTTGAAAAAGTAGTTACTGTTGCTCTCCAGTGTCCAAGTGGGAATGTTCTGATAGAAGGATTTTTTAGTCTCGCAGTTCACTGGTTCTATTTGACTTGATGATGAAAACTGGGAACCACACATCCCTCTACAGCCTTTCTACTTCCTTTCCCAGAAGGCCTCTGGAAGTGGAGGGAGGCTGGTCACTGCAGGACATTGGAATAACTGTGAATATTGTACTCAATGTGGAAGAAAAAGAGCCAAGCAACTAGAAATGAGAACTACCTGTATTACATAAAATAAGTTATGTCATGATCTTACAGGATGATAAAGGATTCACATTAAAATTATGCCAAAGCCCGGCCAGTGTGGCTAAGTGGTTGAGCATCAACCTATGAACCAGGAGGTCAAGGTTCAATTCCCAGTCAAGGCACATGCCCAGGTTGTAGGCTCAATCCCCAGTAGGAGGTGTGCAGGAGGCAGCCGATCGATGATTCTCTCTCATCATTGATATTTCTATCTCTCTTGCCCTCTCCCTTCCTCTCTGAAATCAATTAAAATATTTAAAAAATAAAATTATGCCATAGCTTGATTGACCTCAATGCAGTAAACACTTTAATGTTGATATCCATGGGAATATATGGACATAAAGAATTGAGTGCTCTCTACATATAATAATTTTTGGAATGTGCCAGTTTATAATGTACCAAATGAGAACTAGTTAAAAATGTATACAATAAGGCACTGAATAATTTTTTTCCTAGCTGATATCATTTATCAGGATGTTGAAACACAAAGCTATATGACTTTGGTTTCTGCCTCTCCAATCCATCTTAATCAAACTATGAAAATTTCTCAATTCAGTGAAATGCTTCAGTCTCTTAAGTAGAAATGTTTGTTCTGCTATATTTCTAGAAATTAAAAACTTTAAAGTAATATTCAAAGCCCTCTACAGCTTTAAAGTACTTTTTGATAGGTATGTATTAATTTTTACTAAACGTTTGATGTTTATATAATTTTTGCTTTGCATTAAATTGTAACATTTACAAAGTTTCAGGTGTGTCAATGTTTAAAAACTACATAAAACACATAAAAAAAAACAAAACTGCAGGTGTAAAATTTATAACCACACCATCAAAAATTGATTGCTACTATCTTGCAAGCTAAAAAAAACAAACCATTAACTTTAGTAGATCAGTACACTCTCCAAGTGATATTTATTCTCTTCATTTGACATTTGGTGATACCTGCTTTTTTTTCTGTAATATGCGCATGGAATTATCTTATACTATAGAAAAAGCCCCACCAAACACTCAATTAACCCAGCTGTCACACATCTGTTGCTGTCCCTATAAATGTGGCAATTTGCTTGTAATTACTCTTCTGATAACAATAAAAACCTTCACAACTCTTTTTAATTTCAATAGTCTCTCATTTCCTCCATCCAATCTGCCTGAATGACTTTGTAATTCAAAGGTTCCATAACATATCCAACTATATATATTTTTTATTTTTCAACTACATTTTATACTCAATATTATTTTGTATTAGTTTCAGTTGTACAGCATAGTGGTTAGACAATCATATACTTTACAGATCGGTCCCTCCAATTTTTCCATGTACACACCTGGCCCCATACATAGTTATTATATTATTAATCATGTTCCCTATGCTGAAATTTACTTCTCTTTGACTAGTCTCTAGCTACCAGTTTGTTCTAGGAACTTTACCTTTTTTCATCCAGTCCTTTCTCTTTCTTCGCTCTGTCAGCTCTTATTCTTTTCTCTGTGTCTATGAGTCTGTTGCTATTTTGTTTGGTCATTTATTTTGTTCTTTAGATTGCACATATAAGTGAAATCATATGGTATTTGTCTTTGTCTGACTTGTTTCACTTAGCATAATACCTCCAGGACTATCCATCCAGTCTCAAAAAAGGTATTCATTCTTTTTTATGGCCAAGTAGTATTCCATTAAATATAATGTACCACAGCTTTTATATCTACTCATCAGGGTGCATATATTCTTTTGGATGAGTATTTTAGTGTTTCTTTGAATATATTTCCAGAATTGGAATCTCTGGGTTGTAAGGTATTTCCATTTTTAATTTTATGAGGTAACTCCATACTGTTTTCCACAGTGGCTATACCAAGCTGCATTTCCACCAACAGTGCACTGGAGTTCCTTTTTCTCCATATTCTCACCAACACTTTTTGTTTGTTGATTTATTGATGATAGCCATTCTTCCAGGTGTAAGGTGATATCTCATTGCGCATTTCTCTGATGACTAGTGATGTTGAGCAACATTTCATATGCCCATCTGTATGTCTTCTTTGGAGAAGTGTCTATTCAGGTCCTTTGCCCATTTTTTAAATTGGATTGTTTGTTTTTCTGGATCTGATCCTCCAAATGGACTTGTAAACAAGTTTAGCATCTACATTTAGTGATTTGGAAACTTACAGATGTGCTCTCAGTATATTCCACTGAATTTCAAAATAAGTACCTAGACTAATTGGAAGTTGTTATTCTACTCCAAACATGACAGTAAACTTGTTGTGAGAACATAAGTAAATTATGTTACTGCTTTGTACTTAAGTTTTCTAACCTGTGATATATGCAGTACGACTGAGCTTTCCATTCCATTTTATAAAACTTTTGGAGCATAGGGCATTGTTGCTGTGGCCTGAATGTTTGTGTCCCCCAAAATTCATATGTTCACAACCTAATAACCATGGTGATAACATTAGGAGGAGGAGGGGTTTTTGAGGGGCCTTTTGGAGTAATCATGATTAGGTCATAAGGGCCAAGTCCTTGTGAATGGAATTGGTGCCCTTATAAAAGAGATGGCAGAGAAATCTCTCGCCCCTTCTGCCATATGAGTTGACAAGAAGTCTGCAACATGGAAGAGGGCCCTGACCCTACCATTCTGGCACTTTGGTCTCAGGCTTCCAGCTTCCAGAAGTGTGAGAAATAAATTTCTGTTGTTTAAAAGCCACACTATTTGTTGTATTTTGTTATAATAACCGGAACTAGGGCAATCTATAATAATAAAAGCATAATATGCTAATTAGAACAGACGATCTTCCACACCACCTTCCAGATGAAGCTGGGGCTGCGAGAGAAGCCCTGGTCCTGACTGCCAGAGGGAAGCCAGTGCTGGTAGCCAGGGGAAGGAAGGCCTACTCTTATACCTATTTCATGCATCGGGCCTCTAGTGGTTATATAAATTTCCTGGGGCATCAACTATGTCATGGCTATAGTTTTTCCTAGAAATTTGAAATATACAAATCTACTAGCACAGCTCTGTCTTTCTTAATAAATAAATAATAAATATTGCCTTTTATTTGCATTGCACTTTATATTATTCAAAAGGGTTTTAATAATTTAAGGCATTAATTAAGTACCTGCTACGTGCCAGACACTGTGCTAGGTGCTAGAACTATAAAAATGATGAAAATCCAGTACCTTGCTTTTGAGACAGCCCCATAAATAAATTTTTTCTTTCCTGCTTAAAGTCTGAGCCCATTGAACTGTAGGCATAGTAGTAATTTGATACATACTAAAATATCAACTTTATTTCTTGTAAAACTGATATTCAAAAATATGATACTCTGCTCAGCCAGTGTGGTTGAACATCATCCCATGAACCAGGTCAGATAACTCGCCCGGGTTTTGGTAGGGGGTGTGCAGGAGGCAGCTGATTGATGTTTCTCTTTCATCGATGTTTCTATCTCTCCTTTTCCCTTCCTCTCTCTGAAATCAATAAAAACATAATTTTAAAAACATCTTTAAAAAGAACATGATTCTTCTAAGGCCAAGTGTACTTCAGAATCTGAATCCCAAAATTAATTATAAATTTAACCATTTAGCAGAATGAGACTTGGCAAAATAGAAATAGTTCTTGGAGAAAAGAGCAGGCCACATATTCCCTGCAGTCAGCTGCCCCCAAGGAGACAAGGGAGAGGAAAGGGCTGCAGTAGACATGCTTAATTTCTGTATCCAAAGTCACCAATCAAATACTTTACTCCTCTCCAATCCCTAGTTAAGAATGAGTAAGGAATAGATAGAGGCCGCGTGTGCTATGCTAATGGATGTTCTTACACCTGGAAGGAAACATCAGGAGTGGAGAGGAAGCATTCCCCCACCAGCACCTGTTCTCAAGGACCTCATTTCATTTATTCACAAAAACCCTGCGAGGTAAATAGAATTGATTATTTTACCAGTCTTATATAAGAGAAATCAGAGATCTAGAAGAGCCACACAGCTAGGTTGAAATCAAGAGGATATCTAAACTCCTATGGTATGAATTTGAATATTGTTATCAATGAAATTAGATCACAGACTCGTAAATACAATGCTACATTTTTCTTCTTTTGCAAGCAAATCACGGGCTTTGATTCCAAGTGGTTTCGTGACTACCTGAGGTTTTGGCAAAAGAATCATCTTGTGTATAGATGGTGTTATTTGCAAATTAGAATCTCCTACCATAAAAGCAGATATGTTTTAAAAAATTAAATGCCACAATAGTAAACTTTTACAGGAAAAGCAGCCAGGCAAAGGTGTTACAAATAGATAAGATAGATGAAATAAAACCAGGGAGTTATCCAATGCTCAATATAAAAAAAATGCTTAATTTGGTCAACTGGCACTGAGCATTTATAACAGTTATAAGAGTCACTAATACTTATTGAGCATCTGATATTTTGGGGTTCTGGCTAAACACTATGTGTATAATCTCTTTAAATTTTTACAATATGTGTACAAAGAATTATTTTCTCTCTTTTTTTCAAATAGGAAAACAGACTTAGGTAGTTCAAGTGACTTATCTAGTTTTCACATAATCACTTAATATGTGGTAGTGTCAGAATTTGAATCCAATACGTCTGACTCCAGAGCCTAACTGATCTGTCAGCTAAGAGCAGTGGGGAATTACATCTAAGAGAGCGACCTTATTTTTAAGCTTATAATACAATTAGGTACACATGAAAAATATTTAAAAGGCTGAAAAATGTTTATAGTACACAGGTGAGCACAAATTAACATATTAAAAGTACATAAACCCTGAGAAGAGCTGGAATGAAAAAGTGATCAGACAAAATTGAAACAGGCTCATAGACACAGAAACTGAACTAGTGGTTGCCAGATGGTAGTAGCATTTGAGGGACTGGGTGTTAAAGATGAAGGGATTGAGAAGTACAAATTGGTATTTACAAAATAGTCATGAGGATGTAAAGTATAGCATAGGGAATATAGTCGATAATATTGTAATAACTGTGTATAGTGCCAGGCGGGTACTGAAAATATCGAGGGGAACACTATGTAAAGTATATGATTGTGTAACCACTAAGCTGTACACCTGAAACCAATGCAAAACAAAATGTAAAGAAACCATAGAAAAGTGATCAGAGCAGAGAATTAAGCTGACACGCATTTGCTAACAGTCTGAGTTATTTAAAGATGGGATAAGGTGCATCAGGAAGTAGTAAATTCTTATCATGGGAGGGGCTTCCCACACAGGTAGGATGGACAAACACTTGAGAGATCAAATTGGGTTGTTGTAAGTGGCATCTAAAATCCCCCCCAGTCCTGAGATTCTATGATTTAATCAACTTACTTGTCAACTTATTTTGAATAACAACTATGTGCCAAGTACTGGGATAAGCTCCCCTCACAAATGGGAATACGACATACCCTGGAAATAAGACATTCCAGTGAGAATGTCTTTAGCACAAACTGAGAAATGTAGGATTACATGTGATAAGGCATAACAGCAAGGAAGATTTACACCTAATCCAAACTGGGAAGGGGAATTAAAAGGGAAAGCAGAGGCTTCTTAGAGGTGATGCCTAAACTAACCCTTGAAGGAAGAGTAAAAATTAGGTGTTTCAGTTACCAATTGCAATGCGACAAACTATTTCTAAAATGTAAAACAAATATTTTATCACTAGAGGCCCAGTGCATGAAATTCGTGCACTTGGGGGGTCCCTCAGCCCAGCCTATGACCTGTCGCAGTCCGGGACCCCTCGGGGAGCAGGCCTAAGCCATCAGTCAAACATCTTTTGCGCTGCTGTGGAGGCAGGAGAGGCTCCCGCCACCCCTGCTGCACTTGCCAGCAGTGAGCCCGGCTTCTGGCTAAGCGGTGCTCCCCCTGTGGGAGCACACTGACCACCAGGTGGCAGCTTTTGCGTTGAGCCTCTGCCCCCTGGTGGTCTGTGCACATCATAGCAACCGGTCGTTCCACTGTTTGGTTGATTTACATATTAGCCTTTTATTATATAGGATATCTCATAATTTGGGTACTTACTTAGCAGCAAGCCTAGTTTGGAGGATGCAAGACAGTTTCTCTCACATGCCTGGTACCTTGGAGGGAATGGCTTTGATGACTGTTCTCAGCTAGAATACTCCTCATCTCCATGAAGTCTCAGGGCTTCTCCATAAGATCCCCCACCTACCAGTAGGGTAGGTGGATTCTTATGGCTCCAATAACAAGTGCCTCAAGCAATCAAGGTACAAGCCACAAGGCTTCCTATAACTTAGCTTTAGACGTCAGCCAGTATCACATTCAATGCAAATGATTGGGTTCACATGGGTCAGTGTGTGAGGGGACACACAAGTCTCTAAATATGGGGTAGCACGGTTTATTGGAGGCCGTGCTGGAGACTGTTACCACACCAGGCTAAGAGGCCTGGGAGATTGGGATGGTACAGTTTTCACCAAGAAGGAATATTATAATAAGGCAATGAGGCTTACAAGAATAAAGCCTAAGAAACAAGGTGGCTGCTGTCACCAGCACAAACCTGTGCGAGCTGAGAGGGAAACCCAGGCTACATCCCCCTGCTCCTCTTTGCTGCTGCCAGATCCAGCATCCTGGGCCCCACATAGTGCACCTAAAACCAACAACGAGTACTCATTCCAACAGCCTGTTAAAACATAGCGAACTACTATAAAGTTCTAGATGTGCAGACATGCCTCAGCCAAGGATATTAAAAAGGCACATCAGGTCCTAGCCAGTTTGGCTCAGAGGATAGAGCGTCAGCTTGCAGACTGAAGGGTCCCAGGTTCTATTCCTGTCCTGGGACGTTTCTATCTCTCCCTCTCCCTTCCTCTCTGAAATCAATAATAATATATATTTTTAAAAAGACCTATCAGAAATTGGCACTGAAGTGGCATGCAGATAAAAATCCTGAGAATAAAGAAGCGGGGAGAAAATTTAAACAAGTAACTGAGGCAAATGAGGTGCTTTTACTAGCTAAAACATGGGACATCTATGACAAATGTGGCAAAGGATGAAATGGGGAAGATGGAGGTGAGTTATTTTGACAGTCCCTTCGAGGTGGCCTTCGCATTCTTTAACTCAGATGATGCCTTCAGTTTTTTAGTGGAAGGAATCCATATCCATTCAACCTTTTTGAAAACCTACTTAAGGGTTTTGGGGAAAACAGAAGCTGAGACAGGGAGTCATTTTCCTCTGCCTTCAAGTGGATTTCCATATTTTGGAGAGTTTTCCTCTTCTTTTTTCCTGATACAGGGGTTATTTATTTATTTATTTATTGAGTTTTCTTCTTTTGATGCACGATTTACTTCCTTCTCTTCACTAGTTCACAGGAGCCTCATTTCAATCTCTTCCACATCATTGGATGACTGGGAGGGACAATTTCAAATCTATGCCAACTTTTACTAAAATCATTAGTGTCAGAAAAATCACTACAAAGAGAATTGTCAAGAATGGTTAAGAAAGAGTACAAGTTGAAGAGAACCAGTTCAAGTCCTTAATGATAAGTGATAAGGAGCAGCTGCTAAGCTTGGGCAATTCAACGCATATATTTAAGAGAAATGTTAACTACAATAAGCTACATTTGAGGGTTAACAGAAACATGTTTTTGCAGATTTCAAATGAACTCAACTTTCACAATAACTGTGCCTATCTAAATTATTCATATCCAGCTCCTCGGGGCCCTGTTTGTCAAAGACTTTTGAGTATTGTTGGGACCACATAATAGGACCATTTGTTTTGTCTTTAAAATTGTTGTAAACTGCTGTATGGACTTGGCTTTTTTATTAAGTGATCCAAGGTGGTCATGACTCTTTTGTACCCTAACAGCAGCACAAACCTACTTTTCCATTGTATTTGAAGCAAAAAACCAAGTAGTGTCAGCTTTGTGTGAAGTTAACATTGCTGGGATGAAACATCTACAAACATAATTTTTTTTTATTTTCATAATTTAGTAGTGAAAAATATTAATGCATTATATTAATGCAATATAATGCAATATATTTCTGTTTTAATAGAAATTGAGGATGCTTTCTAGTTGTGCATGAATACTACAAACTTAGTATTTTTTTTTACATTCAATATTATTTTGTATTCCAACTTAGTAAGTTCTGGCAATTGTTTAAATATATAATATTAAGCTTAGATTTGAAAAAGTAAAGCTGGTAAACGAGGTCTTTGTCATTTGTTTAAAAATACAAATATGAATGTGTTTGGTACATTAAAGAATTACTGAGAAACACCAAATCAGGAAGTACTATAGTGTTGTGGTTAAGGGTGCAGCCTCTAGGGTTAGGCTCCAGAACCAGTTATATTCCTCAATGCAGATTTTGTATCCTAAAACTGAGCTGCCCAAGGTTATTAATTAAATTAAGTTAGTTAATTAAATTACTATTTCAGTTCCAGAATCTCACCTTAAGCACATTAGCCACATTTCAAGTGCTCAATAACCATATGTAGCTAGTGGCTACCATATTAAACAATGCAAATAGAGAAAATTTCCACCACCACAGAAAGTTCTATTGAGCACAAGTGTGCTAGAAACTCTTTTAATAGACTACTATTTAACTCAACACATTAACCCTATCCCCCTTGCAAAACCAATTAATGCTCAAGAAATAATGAAATTCATGGGTAACCACACATTTCTTCACAGATCAGTTTAACTGTTTGCTTATAAAAAGTTAATTATATTTGTTTCCAAACCTGTGTATTCCAGTTCACTTTTTTATTGCAATTATGTAATTTTGTTAAATTTGTCAACAAATCAAATACGGATGAGAAAAGTCTTCTATGCAAATTAAATTGAATGCCTTATTAAGAATAAAGACAAGGTAAAATTTATTTGCTATAGAATTTGACATGGGATAGAAAATTATAAGATACTAGAGGCCCAGTGCACGAAATTCATGTACTCGGAGGGAGGGGGTTCCGTCAGCCCAGCCAGTGCCTTCTCACAGTCTGGGAGTCCTCAGGGGATGTCCAAGTGATGGCTTAGGCTCAAGGAGCAGGCCTAAGCCATCAGTTGGACATCCTTAGCAGTGCTGCGGAGGCGGGAGAGGCTCCCGCCACCGCTGCTGCACTCACCAGCCATTAGCCCAGCTTCTGGCTGAGCAGTGCTTTCCCTGTGGGAACATACTGACCACCAGGGGGCAGCTCCTGCATTGAGCATCTGCCCTCCAGTGGTCAGTGTGCGTCATAGCAACTGGTCATTCCGCCGTTCGGTCTATTTGCATACTAGTCTTTTATTATGTAGGATTTGAAGTTAAAATGTCTAGAATTTTATACTCAGCTCACTTCAAGAGAGTCTTATCCACTTTATTTATTTATGTATTCTTTTTTTTTTTCTTTTTTTCTATCCACTTTATTTTTTGGTTACTTCTCACCTGAAGATATTTTTTTCATTGAGACATATTGATTGGTTGCCACCCGCACATAATCTGACTAGGGCTGGAGATTGAACCTGCAACCCAGATACATGCCCTTGACCAAAAATCAACCCATGACCCTTCGGTGCATGGGCCAACACTCTAACCACTGAGCTATAGTGGCCAGGACATTTACTTCCACTTTAAAGAACCTGAAACTGAGCCTGGCCAGTGTGGCTCAGTAATTGAGTATATACCCATGCACCAAGAGGTCACATACTTGAGTTGCAGGCTTGATCCTCAGCAGAGGGGTACAGGAGGCAGACGATTGATGTTGATGCATCAATGTTTCTATTTATCTCTTTCTTTCATCCTCTCTAAAATCAATAAAAAATATTTTTAAAAAACCAAACAAAAGCTCTGAAACTGAAAAGTCTTAGACAGTACAATTATGAGTGTGATTTATGAAAGAAAGATAAAGCTGGACTCCAATAAATATAACCACTTATCAAATGACGGGTAAATGAAACACACATAAACCTAGCTGGTGTGGGTCAGTGGTGAGCATTAACCTATGCACCAGGAGGTCACTGGTTCGATTCCCAGTCAGGGCACATGCTTGGGTTGCAGGCTCAATCCCCACAAGGGGGCATGCAGGAGGCAGTTGATTTATATTGATGTTTTTTCTCTCATCAATATCTCTATCTCTTTCTTCCTCTCTCTAAAATAAAAAAAATAAAATAAAGTAAAAAAATAAACGCACGATATCCTACATTAATATAAATATATGTATAGAGACAATCAGACATTGTATGTTCCCTAATTAAAGAAGGCAACACAACATATAAAGTAAGTCCTTAAAAAATACAAACCTTTAGATACAATCAAGTCTCTAAATCCATTTTATAGAAAATGCAGAGGACAAAGGAACTTGTTAAACTACACACACCATGGGAAGGCAATCCACAAAATCCATACTGTGGGAAACTCTACAAGACAAATGATCAGGTTTCTTCAACACATTGCAAAGAGAGAGATGGAGGGGTAACTGATAGATTAAAATAAATGTAAGGTCCTTGGAAGATGGCGGCAGATAAGTGGAAGCTACGGTGACATTCTTCCATGATCAAACTGGAATTACAACTAAAATACATAAAAATTATCCTGAATAACCAATTGAAGACTAGTTGGAGAGAACCCTTAAAATCAAGGACTTGAAGAAGAGACCGCATCAAGACTGGTAGGAAGTGTGAAGGTGTGAGAGGGCTGGCCAGGCTCCCACAGGTAGCAGCTGAAGATCTGAAGGGATATCTCAGCTGCGGGGGTTCCCCTGGTGAACACTGGGATCTAAACCCCAATCCAGGCTCCCAAGCCCAGTGCACTAGAACTGGGAAAGGTGCCCACATAACATCTGGCTGTGAAAAGCACCAGGGGCTCTGTTAGGCAGAGACAGAGGCTAGATACCCAGATATCCCTTTAAAGGGCCAATGCACTGAATTTCAGATGCAGCCACTTAACTTGGGCTCCAGCAGTCAGAGGGCACAGAGGACTAGAGCTGTGTGAGCTCCAAGGGGAGAGAGAAGAGAGGGACAACCTTCCGGGATCCTGGTGCTGAGTCATTCCCCCATATGGCAGAAACCATCTTTCTCAGGCAGAGCTTTCCCGCCAATATAGCTTTTGCCTGGGGGAAAGAAATTGCCCCACCAGCTGGAAACACTTTTGCCCCATCCTGTGGAGTTTATGCTCTGCAGCAAAGTAGGAATAGAGGGATCATATCTCAACACAATAAAGGCCATATGTGACAAACCTACAGCCAACATCATACTCAATGGGTAAAAACTAAAACCACTTCCCCTAAGAACAGGAACAAGACAGGGATGCCCACTTTCATCACTCCTGTTCGACATAGTACTGGAAGGGCTATCCACAGCAACCAGATAAGAAGAAAATAAAAGGCATCTGAATTGGAAAGGAGGAAGTAAAAGTGTCATTCTTCGCAGATGACATGGTAATGTACATAGAAAACCCTAAAGACTCCACCATAAACTACCAGATTTAATAAATGAATTCAACAAAATTAACACCTAGATATCAGTGGCATTTTTATACACCAATAATAAACTCTCAGAAAGAGAAACTAAAAAAAAAATCCCATTTACCATTGCATCAAAAAAATTAAGATACTTAGGAATAAACTAAACCAAGGAGGTAAAAGACCTGTACTGAGAATACTATAGGACCAGTGAATAAAATAGATCCAGAGACATAGAAGCATGGAACAGACTGACAAATCTCAGAGGGAAGGTGGAAGGGTATGGGTGTGGGTGTGAAGAAGATTAACCAAAGAACATTAATGCATATATGCATAACCCATGGACACAGAAAACAGTGTGGTGAAAGCCTGGGAGGTCTGGGGTGGGGTGGAATGGGTCAATGGGAAAGAAAGAGGACATCTGTAATACTTTCAACAAAAAAGATAAATTTTTTAAAAAGAAGAAGAAATGTAAAAGATAGAGCAACTAATCACAATGCTACACCTTATTTGGTTCCTAATTCACATATAGTGTACAACTTGTACAACCATAGATTTTTGGATGTTATTAAGGGAATTAATATTATAGGTGAAATAATTGTATTGCCATTATGTTACCAACAAGAGATACATACTGAAATATTTACAGATGACTAGGACCTGCTTAAATATACTATGGGAGGGAGGTAGTGGATTGAGGTATGGATGAAGCATGATGGATTGATTATTATTTTTTTTTTCCTTTTTTTTTTATTATTAGTTAAGGAATTACAAATGTGTCCTCATCCCCCCCTTTAACCCCCAACCTCCCCCCCACACACAAACTCGTGCTCCCATCCCCCCGTTGTCCATGTCCATTGGTTTGGCTTATATACATGTATACAAGTCCTTCTGTTGATCTCTTCCCCTTACCCCCACCCTCCCCTACTTTCCTTCTAGGGATTGATAGCCTGATCGCTGTTTCTCAGTCTTAGGGTCTGTCCTTTTTCATCAATCTATGTTGTTCTCTATAATCCACAAATGAGTGAGATCATGTGGTATTTATCTTTCTCTGACTGGCTTATTTCACTTAGCATAATGCTCTCCAGTTCCATCCATGCTGTTGCAAAAGGCAAGAGTTCCTTTTTTTTTACCGCAGCATAGTATTCCATTGTGTATATGTACCACAGTTTTCTAATCCACTCATCTGCTGATGGGCACTTAGGCTGTTTCCAAATCTTAGCTATGGTGAATTGTGCTGCTATGAACATAGGCGTGCATATATCCTTTCTAATTGGCGTTTCTGGTTTCTTGGGATATATTCCTAGGAGTGGGATCACAGGGTCAAATGGGAGTTCCATTTTTAGTCTTCTGAGGTAGCTCCATACTGTTCTCCACAGTGGCTGCACCAGTCTGCATTCCCACCAGCAGTGCAGAAGGGTTCCTTTTTCTCCACATCCTCTCCAACACTTGTTGTTTGTTGATTTGTTGATGATAGCCATTCTGACAGGTGTGAGATGATAACGCATTGTCGTTTTGATTTGCATCTCTCGTATAATTAGTGACTTTGAGCAGGTTTTCATATGTCTTTCTGCCTTCTGTATGTCCTCTTTCGAAAAGTGTCTATCTAGGTCCGTTGCCCATTTTTTTATTGGATTGTTTATCTTCCTTTTGTTAAGTTTCATGAGATCCCTGTATATGTTGGAAATTAAACCCTTATCGGTGGTATCATTGGTAAATATGTTCTCCCATGTAGTGGGTCTTCTTGTTGTTTTTTTGATGGTTTCCTTTGCTGTGCAAAAGCTTTTTATTTTGATGTAGTCCCATTTGTTTATTTTCTCTTTAGTTTCCATTGCCCTAGGAGCATTATCAGAGAAGAAATTTCTTCGGCATATGTTTGCGATTTCGCTGCCTGTGGATTCCTCTAGAATTTTTATGGTTTCCCGTCTTACGTTTAAATCTTTTATCCATTTTGAGTTTATTTTTGTGTATGGTGTGAGTTGGTGATCTAGTTTCATCCTTTTGCATGTATCTGTCCAATTTTCCCAACACCATTTATTGAAAAGACTGTCTTGACTCCATTGTATGCTCTTGCCTCCTTTGTCGAATATTAATTGGGCATAGTGGATTGGGTCAATTTCTGGGGTCTCTATTCTATTCCATTGATCTATATGTCTGTTCTTGTGCCAGTACCAAGCTGTTTTAAGAACAGTGGCTTTGTAATACAGTTTGATATCTGGTATTGAGATCCCACCTACTTTGTGTTTTCTCAGGATTGCTGCAGCTATTCGGGGTCTTTTTTTATTCCAGATGAATTTTTGGAACGTTTGTTCTAGATTTGTGAAATATGCCATTGGTAATTTAATGGGAATTGCATTGAATCTATAAATTGCTTTGGGTAGTATGGACATTTTGATGATGTTGATTCTACCAATCCATGAACACGGTATATTCTTCCATCTGTTTATGTCTTCCTCTATCTCTTTTTTCAGTGTCCTGTAGTTTTCAGCATATAAGTCTTTTACCTCCTTAGTTAAGTTTATTCCTAGGTATTTTAATTTTTTTGGTGCAATGGTAAATGGGATTGCTTCTGTAGTTTCACTTTCTGTAAGTTCACTATTGGTGTAAAGAAATGCCATGGATTTCTTAGCATTAATTTTGTATCCTGCTACATTTCCGAATTCATTTATTAAGTCTAATAATTTTTTGATGGAGTCTTTAGGGTTCTGTATGTACAGTATCATGTCATCTGCAAATAAGGACAGTTTTACTTCTTCTTTTCCAATCTGGATGCCTTTTATTTCTTCTTCGTGTCTGATCGCAATGGCTAGTACTTCCAGTACTATGTTGAACAGGAGTGGTGAGAGGGGGCATCCCTGTCTTGTTCCTGTTTTTAGGGGGAATGGTTTTAGTTTTTGCCCATTGATTATGATGTTGGCTGTGGGTTTGTCATATATGGCTTTTATTATGTTGAGGTATGATCCCTCAATTCCTATCTTGCTGAGAGTTTTTATCAAGAAAGGGTGTTGGATTTTGTCAAATGCTTTTTCCGCATCAATTGATATGACTATGTGGTTTTTTTCTCTCAATTTGTTTATGTGATGTATCACGTTTATTGATTTGCGGATATTGTACCATCCTTGCATCCCTGGGATAAATCCTACTTGGTCATGGTGTATGATCTTTTTGATGTACTGCTGGATCCGATTTGCTAGGATTTTGTTGAGGATTTTGGCATCTATGTTCATGAGGGATATTGGCCTATAATTCTCTTTCATTGTATTGTCTTTATCTGGTTTTGGGATTAGGGTGATGTTGGCTTCATAGAATCAGCTGGGAAGTGTTCCTTCCTCTTGGATCTTTCGACATAGTCTGAGGAGGATAGGTTTTAGGTCTTCCTTGAATGTTTGGTAAAACTCCCCTGTGAAGCCATCTGGCCCCGGGCTTTTGTTTGCTGGAAGCTTTTTGATTACTGCTTCGATTTCCTCCATAGTTATTGGCCTATTGAGATTTTTAGATTCTTCCTGGTTAAGTTTTGGAAGGTTGTATTTATCTAGGAATATGTCCATTTCCTCCAGGTTGTCTAGTGTGTTGGAGTAGAGTTGTTCATAGTATTTTCTAACAATCCTTTGTATTTCTATGGGGTCTGTTGTTATTTCTCCTCTTTCATTTCTGATTTTGTTTATTTGGGTCCTCTCTCTTTGTTTCTTGGTGAGCCTGGCTAGAGGTGTATCAATCTTGTTTATCCTTTCAAAGAACCAGCTCTTGATTTTGTTGATCTTTTGTATTGTTTTTTTGGTCTCTATGTCGTTTATCTCCGCTCTGATCTTTGTTATTTCCTTCCTTCTGCTTACGGTGGGCTTTTTTTGTTGCTCTCTTTCTAATTCTTCGAGTTGTAGAGTTAGGTCATTTATTCTCATTGTTTCTTGTTTCTTGCAGTAGGCTTGTAGAGCTATGAACTTCCCTCTCAAGACTGCTTTTGCTGTGTCCCATAGGTTTTGGATTGTTGTGTTTTCATTGTCATTCGTTGCCATGATGTTTTTTATTTCTTCTTTGATCTCACTGGTGACCCAGTCGTTGTTTAATAGCATGCTATTTAGTCTCCATGTGTTTGATTTTTTTGGATTATTTTTGTTGTAGTTGATTTCCAGTTTTATGCCTTTGTGGTCTGAGAAGATACTTGATATGATTTCAATTTTCTTGAATTTGAAGAGACTTTGTCTGTGACCCAATATATGGTCTATCTTTGAAGATGACAAATGTGCACCTGAGGAGAATGTATATTCTGTGGCTTTGGGGTGAAATGTTCTGAAGATGTCAATTAATTCCATCTGATCTAGTGAGTCATTTAGGATTGATGTTTCTTTGCTGAGTTTCTGTTTAGAGGATTTGTCCAGTGGCGATAATGGGGTGTTAAGGTCCCCTACTATGATTGTATTGCTGTCAATCTCTCCCTTGATCTTCTCCAGAAGCTTTCTTACGTATTTGGGTGCTCCTATATTGGGTGCATATATATTTACCAGAGTTATTTCTTCTTGTTGGACTGCTCCCTTTAGTATTATGAAGTGGCCTTCTTGATCTCTTTTTATGTCCTTCACTTTGAGATCTAATTTGTCAGATATAAGTATTGCTACCCCGGCTTTTTTTTCACTTCCATTGGCCTGAAAAACCTTTTTCCATCCCTTCACCATCAGTCTGTGTGCGTCTTTTTTTCTGAGGTGGGTTTCCTGTAGACAGCAGATATATGGGTCATGTTTTCTTATCCACTCATTTACCCTATGCCTTTTGACTGGGGAATTTAATCCATTTACATTTAAAGTTATTATTGATAGAAACTTGTTTGTCGCCATTTTTGTTCTTTACCGCTGCGTTCCTTCTTTGTTTCCTGTTTTTTCTATTTACAGCAGACCCTTTAGCATTTCTTGCATTGCTGGTTTGGTTGTAATAAACTCCCGTAGACCATTTTTGTCTGTGAAGCTCCTGATTTGACCCTCAATTTTGATTGATAGCCTCGCTGGGTATAGTATTCTTGGATTCAGACCCTTCCTTTGCATGACTTTGTATATTTCATTCCATTCCCTTCTTGCCTGATGTGTTTCTGTTGAGAAATCGGTCGCTAGTCTGATGGGGGATCCTTTGTAGGTAACTTTCTGTCTCTCTCTGGCTGCTTTTAAGATTCTTGCTTTGTCGTTGGTGTTTGCCAATTTAATTATTATGTGCCTTGGTGTCGGTCTTTTCGGGTTCATTTTGTTTGGGACTCTGTGAGCTTCTTGGATTTGTGTGAGTTTTTTCCTCCCTATATCAGGGAAATTTTCTGTTACTATTTTTTCAAACAGGTTTTCTATTCCTTGCTCAGTTTCCTCTCCTTCTGGCACCCCTATTATTCGGATGTTGTTTCGTTTAGCATTGTCCCAGAGTTCTCTTAGGCTCTCTTCCTGCTTCTTAATTTTTTTTTCTAGAAGCTGTTCTGTTTGGGTATTTTTTTCTACCTTGTCTTCTAGCTCGCTGATACGGTCCTCTGCTTCTTCTAGTCTACTGTTGATGCTTTCTATTGAGTTCTTTATGGCAGTGATGTCGTTTTTCATTTCTTCTTGGTTTCTCTTCATTTCCTCTTGGTTCTTCTTCATTTCCTCTTGGTTCCTACACATATTGTTGAATTGGTCTTCCATTCTTTTCATCCACCTTATGACCATTACTCTGAATTCTTTCTCTGACAGGTTGCTTGCCTCCATTGCCTCTATTTCGTTTACTTCCTTTTCTGATGATGCCTGTTTTTCTTTCATATTTGGGTTGGTTCTTTGTTTCACCATGATTTCTCTTCTCAAGGTGTTTGGTTATGTAGATCTCTCTCTGTTGCGCTGATTCAAAGGCACAAAATACAACACAACAAGGCACAACGTACAAGGCACCGAACTAAATGCATTCACGATATTAATAACCCCAAATAAAGGTGACCCTCCCGAGCGAAGAGAATTAGGAGATAAAGAAGAAAAAAGAGAAAAATATTAGAGAGAAAAATAAAAAACAAAAAGGAGTGCTGAAATGAGATTGGGAAAAGGGAGAGAAAAAAAAAAACCACAAAAAGACCAAAAAAAAAAAAACCAAAAAAAACAACAACAACAAAAACAAACAAAAAAAAATTAAGAGAATGAAATAGAGGTGGGGAAGAGGCTATTTGTATGGGGAGAGCGAGGGATTGGAAATTAGATATATAAGTAGGGTGAAATTTAGACAGTGGGTAGAAAGAAGGAATAGGTAAAATCCAAAGCAGGAATAGGGTAAGAGAAACAGGACAACAAAAGGGGAAAAGTGAGGAAGACAGTTTTGGCTTAAGGGTAAATGTGAAATAGAGAGAAATGATGCTAAAGGAACGATGAAAATAGAGTGTAGAACACTAATCCCAAAATAAAATAAAGAAAAATAAAAAAAAATAATAAAAAATAAAATGACACTTGAAAAAATGGTAAAAGGATAGCAATAATACTGGTTAAAAAATGTAGTAATTAAAAAGGTAAAATCAGGTGATGAAAAAAAATAAAAAATAAAAAAAAATAAAATAGGTTCTTAATGAAATGGTGAAAAAAGAATTAAAAAAATATATATATAAAAATATTCGGAAGTGGAGGTGCTTCAGATCTTCCACTCTTCTTTTTGGCACGCCTCAGTCCTGCCAGGCATTCAGGGGAGTGTTGAACTTCCCTGCGATACACTGTCCCTCCGTGCAGTAAACCACAGACCTGATTTTAAGGCAGGTTGTATTTTTTTACCAGACTGCCTTTATTTGTGATCGCAAAAGAGACAGTTCGTGGCTCTGCCTCTGGGTGGCAGTGTGTCTGGATTTACCACCGAGGCTCTAAGTCCTCTCTATCAGTAGGGTTTTGTCCTCTATGGTATTTGAAACTGATTCGGGAAAGACCACTGCCCAGAGCTGGTTCCTTGCCACTGTCCGCTGTTTCCCAGGCTCCCCAAAAAGAACTTTCCCCTACAGGCTCTGCGAATGACCCCAACTGGGGAATCCCATGCGCTGGGTTTAATAATCAAATGCACGGATCTAAGGGGAACTGTAACAAGAGCTTGATAGTTGTGCGAATTCGCAAGCCTCCACCTTCCAGGTCTGCGCACAGTCTCCGCGCGCGCAGTCTCCGCTCGCCCACTCGCCCCTGGCACCAAGCAGCCAGCAGATTGGCAAAGTCCAAGGCTGCTCCTTTACATCCAGTCCAGCTATGGGCTCATTTTTCGCGTTCCCTTCTGCCAGCAGCCCTGTGGGGCCCCTTCCCCACTCTCGGGTCACGCTGGTCCCAGCGGCTGCGGACTCTGTGGGGCGCAGATTCCGCCCCGCGCGCGCGAGCTCGGTCCTCCCTCCAACCCGAACTGCAAACCGCACCTTTAGGGGATGTCCAACCTTTCCGTGAGAAGAAGCAGTGCTCGTCTGAGTTCACGCAGTCACGCTGCTTGAGATCCCTTGTTTCCAGGTTAGTAGCTGGTCTCTGGATGCCGGCAACAATCGCCCAAGATGGCGCAGTCTCCTCTGCTTAGCTGGCGCACCAGGAGAGGCTTCAGCCGCAGTCTCCAACCGTCCTTTTTTTTCCCTGGGGGGTTCTCAGTCTTTCCTAGCTGCAGACAATCTCTCAGCTGAAAATCCTCTACCTATTCGGGCTGAATGTTACCCGTTTCAGCTGCTCACCCTTATCTGCTCCAGGACAAGGCACAGGACACGTCCGCTTATACCTCCGCCATTTTTTCTTCTCTGGATTGATTATTATTGGGGCTGGGTATTGGGTACATAGCATTCACCATACAATTCTATTTACTTTCTGTATACTTTAAATTCCACCTGGCTGGTGTGGCTCAGTGTTTGAGCATTGACCCATGAACCAGGAGGTCACAGTTGGATTCCCGGTCAGGGTTCATGCCCGGGTGGTGGGCGAGATCCCCAGTAGGGGGTGTGCAGGAGGCAACTGATCAATGGTTCTCTCTCATCATTGATGTTTCTATATCGCTCTCCCTCCTCTTTCCTCTCTCTGAAATCAATGAAAACATTTTAAAAAATCCCCATAGCACAAGTTTGAAACAATAAAATGCATCATTTTTCTCACCAATGTTTTCTATTAAGAGACTAAGTTCAATAGCATCTGATGAGGACAATGAAAACAAATAAATAAATAAAGATTAAGACCATTTTAATTATTTTCAATAATATCAAATCAAAATTAAAAAATATATATTTACCTGCTTCAAACACAGGCTGAAGTCAATACAGTCTGCCAAGTGGGTATTCTGCACTGATTCTGGAATCAGCACTGATTCTAATCCCAGATTTGCCACTAACTAATTGCATTGCACTTGGACAATTTATTTAATGTTAATAAACCTCAGTTTCCTTATCTGTAAAGTGGAAGGAAGAATGGAATTACCTACGCCGTAACGTCATTGTGAAGATTCAATAAGATAAACCGTTGTAATGTGTTCAGCTTGTTTGCAGCAGAGCCCACATTGGAAACTAATAAGAGAAGACACTATGAAAACTGCAAATGAGAATATGAAAAATAGCTTTGAAGGTCATACCAATGAATGTGGATTTGCTACATGACATGAACTGTAAACATTCCAAGCACTTGAGTAAGTGAAAATCATGTTAGAGAAAAATTGATTTAACTACTTTCTATATAGGATGGGCTTCATGGAGCAGAAATAGAAGGTAAAGAAACCATTTAGTTGTTGGAATTTTTGCACGAAGGCCTACACTTATGTGGTAGCTATAGAAACAGAAAATAGAAGACATCCAGATGTTACTATGAAGAGGCACTAAAGTTACAGATAGTAAGGTGCCCATCTGACTCCTGACTACTGATTTTTGGGGAGCTCCATCTTCAAACTATTCACCCCAGATAGGTATAAACATAGAGGAAAAGAAAGGGAAGAAAGGTGGAGGTCTTTAAAGCTGTTGCCTATTTACTCACTTTATTCGATGCTAACACTAACAATGTCAGAGGCTTAGTGGAGAACTGGATAAACGCGGAAAGTATCAACTGAGGTTTAATAAGACCTGATTACTTGAGATGAAGGGAAGGTTCAGAAAAATGCTCGATCTCATTTTCTGCTGATGCCTGAATAAATTTTTCTCTTGCCACTCTCAGCTTCCTCCCTTGCCTATAATTCCCAGCTGTGAACTAAAGAAGTCAGATAGCTAATTGCTCACAAAGGGAACTACCACAAAATCAAAAAGTCACTTACAACTTTCACTGTTAACTCAATAAAATGGATCGTTTTCCTCAGGGAAGTAACATTCTTTAAAAATTTATAATTGCTTAAGCAAACTTTCTCAGACCACAGCATCCCGATGTTATTTTTTCACTTTAAAACTAAGCAATAATTTAACTTTTCCTGGACCATAGAGCCAGTGTTGTAATGTTCAATTAGGTAGCTCAGAGGTTTCCCTCAGGCTAGTTTATCACAGTTTACCCTGATCAGCTAATTAAAATGAAGCTTTAAAAAGTCAAGCTTTCCACATCTAGACTCCCAAGAGAAGATAGCCAGACATTGGGTCTTCTGTCCTTGTCAACCCTCCTGACATTAGGTGAATGGAGCAGATCACTTATATTTGAGCTACCAGGATACCTATTTTCAACAGAAGATCTGTTAATCATGAAAGCATCACTGGACTTGATTTATCAAACTGATTTCTTTGAGTAAAAAAATTGTGGAAACCTTAAGCACTCTTACACGACACAGAAGATTGAAATACACAATAGGAAAAAAAATGCTTAATGAAGTAAAAAGGATCATAACCTTTAAAATGAGAGATTTAGAGCTTACAAAACATCTCTCAAATGTACTTTCTTTTATTTGATTGCTTTCTCAGCTGTGTACATTTACAGCATATTCAAGTGTAAACCAGATCACCAAGACAATGAACACATTCACAATTCATAGACTGTCCACATGCAGAAAAAAAATCCCCTTTTGCCAATAATAAAGAGGAACAGCCTTTGCATCACTCTAAATTCTATAAAGAAAAATTCTGAGGTTGCTTTCTTACCTCTTTTAAAAAAATAACACCTTATTAACTTATACCACTGGGAAACTTACTATCACTTCATCACTTTAGTTATATGAATTCCTCCTCCAAGTATGTTTTTTTAAAAAATGTATTAAATGTAGAACCCTGCTATGTGAACATACTGACACCAGATGGCAGCTGTATGCCACAGCCGCCAAGGCTTGAACTAAGCAGCATAAACTGAGACTGTTTGAAAAGAGACAAACATTTTTTCACCTTGTTCATATCAAAAGCGTATTATTAATTTAAATAACTAAATTTAAAATAATACTTGAGGGCAAATGTCAATGAACTGAACTCCAGGATACAATTTTATTTACCTTCTTTAAAAGTTAACACATAGAGTATCTTACCCTAACCATTCACAAGCAGTGTTTGGTTAGAATGCTACTCTTCATATTTATATCACTTGCCCTTGACTGCTCTTCCTGATTTTTTCATCTTCAATTTAGTCTTGTTTTTCACCCTCCCATTGACTTAGTCAAATATGATATAGCTGCCCTGCCTAGCTATCCCTACTAATTAAAGGAACAGCATTTCTTGTTGTCTCTTCATTTTCCTACAGCTTTCTGGTTTTCCCATTTATTCTACCTTTCTTCCTCTTCATTTAGGAAACATAATTTACCCTCCACAATTTCTAAAAGGTTTCTCTTTGTGTTTGTCCCTGATTTTTAAAAATAGCTTTATTTTTCTTTTTGAGAAGAATTTACTCTGCTCTCTTGCTGCAGCAGATTGAAACTTAGCAAAAATAGCAATTAAAAAATGTGCCCAGCCTAATTCAAAAATAGGCAAAAAACTTGAATTGATATTTCTCCAAAGAAAACATACTAATAGCCATAAACATATAAAAAGATGCTCAACATTATTATCCATTAGAGAAAAGAAAATTAAAATCACAGTGAAATTCCATCTCACATCCATTAGGGTCACTATAATTAAAAAATGGAAAATAAGCCTTGTAAAGATGTGGACAAATTGGAGCTCTCATGCATTGCTGCTGGGAATGTAAAAGAGTGAAACCATTATAGAAAGTAATTTGCTGGATCCTCAATAATCTGAAAACAAATTACCACATGATCCACTCCAATCCTAGGTATATACCCCCCGAAAAATTGAAAGCAAGGACTCAAACATATATTTGTAAAAACATGTTCATAGCAACCTTATTCACAATAGCCAAAATGTGAAACAACCAAAGTAGCCATCAACAGATGAATAGTGAACAAAATTATATATATATATATTCCCCCCAAAACGTATACACACACAGTAACAAAATTTTATATATATATATATTAAAAATATATATATAAATATATATATATTTATATATATATAAATATATATATATTATATATATTTATATATATATAAATATATATATAAATATATATATAAAAAAATATATATATATAAAAAATATATATATATATAAAATATATATATATATATATTACCCCAAAAATGTGTACACACGGTAACAGCTGATAGTTCAATTTTGAAAATGAAATGTATTTTAATAAACACTGCCTTATAATTATTCAAAATGTGTGTATACATTTTTGGAGGACACCTTATAAATATAAATATAAATATAAATATAAATATAAATATAAATGTAAATATAAATATAAATATTATCTATAGTAATAAAAGGGTAATATGCTAATTAGATCAGACATCTTCCGGACATCCTTCCAGACAAAGCCATGGTGGCGGGTGTTGAGGCAGAGGTGGTTAGGGGCGATCAGAAAGGCAGAGGAGCAGTTAGGGGGCGAGCAGGCTGGCAGGGGAGCAGTTAGGGGTAATCAGGTCAGCAGGAGAGAGCAGTTAGGGGCATCAGGCAGGCATGCAAAGTGGTTAGGGGTGATCAGGCAAGCAGGCAGAAGGGTTAGGGGCCATCAGGCAGGCAGGCAGGTGAGTGGTTAGGAGCCAGCAGTCCCAGATTGTGAGAGGGTGCAGGCCTGGCTGAGTGACCGCTACCCCCCCCCCTGCATGAATTTTGTGTACTGGGCCTCTAGTTGAGCCATAAAAAAGGAATTCTGACACATGCTACAATATGGATAAATCTTGGAAGACACAAAATAAGCCAGACACAAAAAGACAAATACTGTGTAATCCAACTCAGATAAGGCATCTAGAGTAGTCAAATTAATAGAAACAGAGAGTTGAATTGTGGTTACCAGGTCCTGGGAGGAGGAAGGATGGGGACTTATTCTTTAACTAGAGGCCTGTTGCACGAAAAGATTAGTGCAATAGGTTTTCCCTTCTCCTGGCTGCCGGCACCGGTTTTCCTCCAGTACTCAGGACCTAGGCCTTCGCTCCTGCCTGAGCCTCCTTCAAGCCTTCACTGCCCCGCCCAGCCGCCCCGGGTCAGGTAGTACACGGGACCCCCGGGCAGGCTGGCCGATTGCTGCTGCCCCACCCAGCCGCCCTGGGTAGGATGGCACACGGGCTGCCCGCCGCCCCGGGTCGCAGATAGCAGGCCCAGATGGCGGCAGGGCAGGCGGGATGGCGCTGTCCCGCCCTGCCTGCAGTATGCAAATTAGCCACCGTTTTTGTTGGTGGTTAATTTGCATATCACACTGATTAGCCAATGGGAGGTGTAGCAAAGGTATAGTCAATTACCATGTTTGTCTATTATTACATAGGATTTCATTTGATTTTTGGAGAGAGAGGAAGGGAGAGGGTGAGAGAGAAACATCAGTCAGCTGCCTCCTGCACACCCCCTAATGAGCAACCCGGGCATGGGCCCTGACCAGGAATCTAACTGGCAACCTTTGGATGCACAGGACAAAATCCAACCAACTGAGCCACACCAGCCAGGGCAATAAATAATATTTTAAAAATGTGCCCTGCCCTGACCGGTTTGGCTCAGTGGATAGAGCGTCGGCCTGCAGACTGAAGGGTCCCAGGTTCTATTCTGGTCAAGGGCATGTACCTTGGTTGTGGGCACATCCCCAGTAGGGGGTGTGCAGGAAGCAGCTGATTGATGTTTCTCTCTCATCGATGTTTCTATCTCTCTATCCCTCTTCCTTCCTCTCTGTAAAAAATCAATAAAATATATTTTAAAAAAATGTGCCCATAGGCTGCTTTCTGATTTAAAAAAAAAGTTTAAATAGAAATTACCTCAATTTAAAGAACAATTATATGTCATCAAGTGGGAAATCAAACAGAACTTTATCTGGCTATATCACAAACCCATTAATTCAGAACTTGTGATAATTCAACACAGGCTAGGCCAATGTTGACGTTTAAGTGTCTAGCAAACCATTTCTTCTCATCAATGTAAACAAGAAGCAGAATTAATCAATTTAAGAGAACAAGCAATTTGTTTTTTAGCACATTTATGGTCCACAATGGAAATGAATGTTACTATTATAAGTGATTGCCCCACATTTGAATTTTCCATAAATGTGAGTGTTTAAGGTTGCTCATTATATATAACTTTATTTATCCTGCGTGCTCTTTCCATTTATATAAAACCTTTTTGTTTTATTGTTTCTCTGGCATGATGGACTATCTCTGACCCCTCTGAAAGCTGTTGAACCATCATGGAGTGTGGACACCTTCTTCTTCAGTCCCAATTTCTCTAGCTCATCTCCCAAGTAGAGTACAGAACCCGGATTCTCTCCACAACAGTAATGTATTAATATTGCCTACCATCGACTGGGCACCTAGTTTGTGAGATTACTGTGCTAGTGCTTTTCCTGTTATTCCCAAACACTGGGAGAGACACTAGTATCACTATCTTAGAGATTGGAAAATGGAGGCAATGTCAGTTCTGTATTTTTGATGAAGGCCACACAGCTATTAGTGGTGCAACCAGGTTTCAAACCCAGGTCTTTCCACATCAAAGCCTATATGTGGCCTTTCTGATACTGTGCTTGACTTGTTACCATCAGACAGGGTATGTGAGGGTTTACACTAGTCCTGAAGGAACAAAGATGCATTTCTTTTTAATTTGAGTTTTTCCCTTCAAGTGGCCTTTCTGTGGGTGTTTTTTCTTCTTTTTTTCCCCTCTGATTTGGTGCAGTTGGACTGTGAAAGCTTTATAGCTCAAAGGTCCCTCTGCATCTGTAATCTTTAATTCTCAGGTTAATGTTAGCATGTCTCAGGAGACAGCTTTCTTCCTGATGACCTTGGCAGGAAAAGAAGTTAACCCCTCATCAACTCAGTCTGTACACAACACCAAAACAGGAGAGGGTCTCACTTTTTCTTCAAATATCTCTTTAGGTAAGTCCCCAGAGCCAAGCCAAGGCAGTTTACAGGTTAAAGCTAAAATCTTCTATGACTGCAGAGAAGAAAAATTTCCAGGAAACCAGGAATCTAACAAGCTGCCCTTAATCCTGCTGTCAATAAACAAGCAGAGGACTCGAGAATAGATAAGGAACAAGCAGATAAGGGAATTTCCAGTATGGTCTGAAACAAACTAACAAAGAAGAGATAAAATGTTTGCAGAAAAATAATAACTTTTGTTGTCCAAAGGGCTAGTCTTTGTCAAAATTGTGAAGTTGTCTGTTTTCTCTTCCATTACTACTGAACCCACCTCTCCTCCCATGATGCGACTCCTCCACCCTAAATAGTACCAGAGCTAATACATATTTGTTGAAAAAATGCATGTGGGAGCTTTCTAGCATGGGACTGTATCCTCTCTGCCACCCCCTAACCATATTTCATGTTCCATAACATCCTCCCTATCCAAGTTAAAACTTGCCCCCTTAACTTACTCTCATTTCGGAGCTCTAATTAAATTCACTTGGTCAATTTATCTAGCAAAGATGCCTGCTAGTAATGATTTAATGCATAACCCCTACCACATTACACCTGTGCATTTTGATAGGGCTTTCAAAACTTTCGAGCTGTCTTTCATCCTAAAATATCTCTTTCTCCTCCTCCACTTGTGACCCCATAAATAGCATCAATGGTGTTTTTACAACGTCTCCAACAGCAGCAACAAGAAAGTTTTGACTGTACAAGATAAAGGATTTAATGGGCATAAGAGATGTGACATCTGTTTGAAAATATTTATGGACTATTTCTTATAAGTTTTGTACTCCCTAACTTGAGGAGTCTTATAATTTAGCTGGAGAGACAAAAATAACACATAGGAAAAGCCAAACAACATAACCAAAATATGACAGCCTTCCTGGATTTGATTATCTGGAACACCAGCTGATTCCAGTGATACGATTCTAGCAGAAGTAGGAGGGCTGAGGGAAAGAAACAAACGCAGTATCTTTTGAGTATATGGTGACAGTAGACTTAAGGTGCAGGGTAAATGAAATGAAGCAGTAACAAGGTCACACAATACCCTATGAAACAAACCCATAGCCACAGCATATACACCCAACAAACCCAGTGTTTGTACCAGTGGTAAGGGTGCAGGCTCAGGGGACTACATGGATGAAACACTGTTTGGTAAATACCTCTGGAAAACTGTCTGCCATTATTTCCCTGTGAACACTCTGGGAATTAATTCTGTATCTAATATCCAGACGGTAAGTTCAGCACTTACACAAAGCAAATTTTCTTAGGTTGAAGCTCTGAAGTCATGTTTTAGGAATTAAGTTTTCAAAAATATATTTGAAAGCACTTCTTAGAGCAGTGGTTCTCCACCAGGGCCAAAAGGGGTTGGTAGATGTTTGGGAAAGGAGCACGTAAAAGGAAATATCTATTATGTTTTTCTTTATCTATCCAAACTACGGACATAGAAGGACAGCTGCATGCAGCCTCTTAAATTTGGAAATGATAGTAAAATAATTCTATTTATCTGTTTTCAAATAACTTGAATTTCTGTCAAATTTAGGTTAAATATTTATTTCCATAACACTTTTCTCTTTTTGTATCCCCTATAGCACCAAGTATAATGTAGTTTACACAGAGGAAGAAATTCAACACATAGTTTCCCATTGATTGGTTTGTTTGGGCAGAGATTCCAACCCTTTAAAAAAATTTCTGGTTTAATCTGAAATTTTCCTAATTCCAAACTCTGTCTCAAAAGGCTGTCTCTGAACTGACTGCCAGGCTAACCAAAAATTTCATGGAAAGTAAATCATCAGTTCCCAGTAGATGAAGATAAGATATGGATCAGTGAGGAGGAGATAAGGTTGGAGTAGGCTTGCTGACAGAGAAAAGGGAAGAGAAAAACAAAAACATGGTGGGCTAATACAGCCCCATGCAGAAATTTATGATGGGACTACAATTTGGTTTATCCAGGCACAGAACTTTGCTTCTAATATAGTCAAAACTCAAAGATACATTGTTTTAAGGCCTTCCTCTGATCAGCCAATTTAATCCCACTGACTTCATCCCACCCTGTACCACTTCCCTGCTATATTTTCCTCCATAGCACTTATCAATCTTTACTTTATTATGCACTAGAGGCCCGGTGCACGGATTTGTGCACCAGCAGAGTCCCTCAGCCTGGCCTGCACCCTCTCACAATCCAGGACCCCTCAGGGGATCTGGTAGTGTACAAAGTGGCAGGCGGCTGGGGAGGAGCCTGAGCCCTGGCCAGGTGCAGCTCCTGCTCATCCCAGCCCCACTGCCCCTGCTGCTGCTGCTGTTCAGGTAGCACTGCCACAGAGGCTGAAGAGGCTCACACCTCCGTAGTTGTGCTTGCCAGCCGTGAGCCTGGTGTCTGGCTAACGTTGGTCAGCTGAGCAGTGCTCCCACTGTGGGAGCATACTGACCACCAGGGGGCAGCTCCTGCATTGAGCGTCTGCTCCCTGGTGGTCAGTGAGTGTCATAGTGACCGGTCAAATGGTTGAATGGTCAAAGGGTCAAATGGTTGACCGGTTGCTTAGGGTTTTATATCTATCTATCTATCTATCTATCTATCTATCTATCTATCTATCTATCTACCTATCTATCTATCTATCATCTATATATATATATATATATATATATATATATATATATATATATATATATACTTGTTTGGTTTATTAGCTGTTTGCCCAACTAGAATGTAAGGTCCAAGAAGACAAAGGTCAATGTTTGTCAAATTCGCCAATGTTAAAAGATAATTTTCAAAACAATGGCAAAATCATGAGTCTCATATGAAAATAAAAATCAGTGTTAAAGATTTTATTAACTCCTTAATGAGGAAACTAGTGGTTTTACAACCAGTTAAAAGGAAAATCCAAAGAACAGACATATTTATAGATCAGATATGCTAAAATGAATGTGCAAATAGAGGCAAAACTGGTTTTTCCAGAGGTAAAAACTTCAGAGGGCATCACAAGCTCTAATATTACCATCATGAACCTAATTCTCCAACCCAGAAACTTGCTCATTTTCCCTGATTGCTCTCTCTCATGCTGTTCTCCCTCCATATCCAATCAGTCACTGAATCCTGTCATTTCTACCATCTGAAAACGTTTCTTTATTTCTCTGAATAAAACATATGTACTGCTTGCCTAGCCAGCATGGCTCAGTGGTTGAACATCAATCTATGAACCAGGAGGTCATGGCTCAATTCCCAGTCAGGGCTACATGCCAAGGTTGTGGGCTTGATCCCCAGTGTGGGGTGTGCACGAGGCAGCCAATCAATGATTCTCTCATCATTGATGTTTCTCTCTCTCTCTCCCTCTTCCTTCCTCTCTGAAGTCAATAAAACTATATTTTAAATATACATATTAATATGTAAACCTTTCATCATGTCATTTTCATGCTTAAAAGCCATGATGCTTAGAATAAACTCAGAAGTAATTTTGAATCTAAAGCCCTTTACTACTGGGTGCCTCTACCAAAGGAGAGGGGCACAAAAAGTTCATAGACAAATCACCAATTTAGGACAGTTGCTGGTACATAACGAATATTCAGTAACTATTTGAGGAATTAATTAATTCATAGTTCTTTAAATCAAGTCATATATAGCTCATCTTCCCTTGAATATTTTTCTGATTATAATCTTATTTAATTTATGAATACATCTACTTTTAACTTTTCCATTGGAACCTATACCTCCTTTTTAAAAAGCAAGCAAAATAATACTTGGATTCTATGAAAAATTTTGCCCTGAATCTAAGGTACTAGAATGTTAATATTATAGTTAACATTTCCAATCTGACTGTGAATGGTAAATGGGCGGGGGGCTCTATGGAAAGTAACCTCACAAGGTGACCTGATCATAAATTACCAACTGGGCAAGTCATGGTAGGTAGTCAGGCATACAATTTCTTTAATGAAAGGTTTTAAGCCAGCCCTGTCCATCGTTCTTGTGCATCTGGGTCAATACACCTTTAAAATACCAGAAGTAATGCCCTAAAAAGGAGTATTAATACCCCTCAAGAGAGCCTGTAATCTTGTTAACTATCTTGTAATCCAATCCCCAGCTTGTATTCTCCAATATTCCTTAGTTCTCCTCTTTAACTTCAAATGTATATAAGAAGTTGCAAAACCGTTATTCTCCAGAGCATTTCAGATCTTGCTCCCATGCATATGATGTTTTCAGTGTGGTTCAAATAGACTTTTAAAAGCTGACCTATCCAGGCTGACCTTAGAAAAACTGTGAGGTAAATCAAGTTTGCTTTGGTGTCTTCCAGCCTTCCTTTATTGCCTTATTCCCAAGGCTACTTCTTTCCATAATTCCCCACTAGATAACCAGGGTCTTCTATTTGGTAGCCATAAGAGGTATGCCCTCTTTAGATACTGTCTTGTCCTTGATCTTCAATCTACCCATATCCTGTCTTAACAGACCTGTTAAGGGCCTCTTAGTGAACTTTCATGTTGGATATCTAATAAAGTCTATTGATAAGATGCAACTCACTTATTAGATTATGTGATTCTCTTATCAAGAACAGTTGTATTTTACCCCTCTTTAAATCAAAGTGAGTAACAAAGGTAAAAGTTCAGGCATCATCATCAATAGGATGCTAGTGGGGGCATGGGGCTATAATCCTTCCCAGGGTTCCTGAAAACACAAGGAATAGGCCTATTCATTGAAATAGCGCATGATTAACAACTACATCTATACTACATTTGCTATGAACTTGTCTTGGTCTTTTAAAATTCAAGTGCAGGGGGACCATCCTGTGAGCTAAAGGTTTAGTTAGTTAGATTCAGGTCAATCAAGATTTTACTCTAATGGAATTTATATAATGTGGTAATTTTCTGCTGTGAAAATAAATTTTTTGACTGATCAGTTCAGTTAGCCTGTAATATTGATTTAATGATCTGTTTGAATGGGTCACACTAATTGAACTAAACTCTGTTGTTTACAAGAACAGCTGGCCCTGAAAATAATGTGTCCTACATCCTTCTATTAAAGTAGAAAATGCAGCTCATTTTACTTATTTCTTAAAATTGGTTTGCACAAAATCCATTTTGAATGTACGTTAATTTTACTTCATTTCATATTTGCATGTCTTTTTATATTTCATAAAGCAAGCTGATTTCAAGTGGAAAATTAGCATAATAAACCAAAAGGTGACAGGGTAAAGTCTTTTTACTCTTCATCACTCTGAAATTTTAGTTTTAATATCTGTGATACTTCTGGGGATAGGTGGTCCTTTGTGCTAACATGAAATAATACTCTGGCAGACACCAGAGAGAGGACATAAACAAATTCCTAAGGTATGCTATTGGACTATTTTTGATTGTGGAAGGAGATAGTAGGTACATCCTTTCTTAGGTTCTAATTGTAGACATTCAAACTATGCCAAAATACCATTTTGAATGTGTTATTTTGGCCAGAAATATAATTAGTCAACAAATTAAAACATTAGGATATTAAGGTCTTGTTACTGCAGCTTAATAATTTTTTACCTTCTATTATTTTGCTTAAAATGTTGTTCCTCCTCCAAGCCTGTACCCCAACCCTATCTATGAGATAACATGAAGATACAAATGTAATTTGAACATCAATCAGCAATATTTATCAACCCACTCTCTTTCCAGGATTGTGCTAGGTGCTATGAGCAATACCCATATAAACCGTTTTTTAGTTAAAGAAATTGAAATCTACTTGAGGAGGCAAAATATACAAAGCAATAAACCTCAGTATAAAACAAAGTATAACAGGAGATCAGAGAAGGATAAAGGGAAGGCTTCAGAGAAGAGATGGGAACCTTAGCATGACCTTAAAGGAGGGTCAATTATTGATAGCTAGGAGTAAGAGGTCATTCCAAAGCAAGAGATTAGCATAAGCAAAGGGCTGAAAACAAAATTGACACAGAATGTATTTGAATGGGGAGGAGAATAAGGATCCTGACAAAGCTTTAATGGTTATATTGTCCAAAGTGAGAAAGAAGGCTGCATGAGTAACACATTTTATCTCACACATGAGATAATTTGTTCTTCAAATAGGGAAACCATGTTTATTTTTCCATACTTTTAAACACCTATTTCAGTAAAATATATGCAATAGATGCTCAGTAAAATCTGGTTGAATAAAGTAATCTGAAAGGATGTGATGGTAGATACTAGAAAAGTTAGCCTAAGAAGGAACATCCGGGGTTATGATACAATAAAAAAGCAACAGACTCGGGTTACCAACTTCGGAAATTTTTCTAATAACTCACACTAAAAAGGAGTTTGTAAGTATCTTGCTAATGAGAAGAGGGCACAGGATCTGCCTAAAAAAGCTTCTACTTGTTTTTTCCCACATGATTTATGCCTCTGTCCAATTAACTTTCCTAACCTGATACTGGTGCCTACCCCTACACATTCCATATCAAAGCTTGAAAATTGGGTCTATAAATGTTAGTACAACAGCAGTTGCAAAGTGTCTTACAGATTAGTAGTTCTGAGTGATGTTAATAGGTGTATCTTAAAAAATGTGCCACATAAATAAGTTTGGAAAGTATGGCTTACTCTATCACCAGCATGAAGATTTCCAATGAATATTTATTCATATATCAAAATGTTCTTAAATGTCTTACAGTAATCTGTTTTAAATTGTTTGCATTGTTTAACACAATAATTCTCAACCTTATTTTACAACAGAAATCTTTTTTAATTTTTATTTCATTTTATTTTTTAAATATATTTTTATTGATTTCAGAGAGGAAGGGAGAGAGAGAGAGAGATAGAAACATCAATGATGAGAGAGAATCATTGATCGGCAGCCTCCTGCAGACCCCCCTGTGGGAATTTAGCCTGCAACCTGGGCATGTGTCCTTGACCAGAACCAAACCTGGGACCCTTCAGTCCACAGGCCAATACTCTATCCACTGAACCAAACCAGCTAGGGCCAGAAATCTTCTTTTAATGGGCCAGTCATTAAACATCATTCTGTAGAAGACTAGTATCCCAGTTTGTGAAAATCCACACTAGGAATACCAAGAGGGTTGCTGGAAAAAGTTGACCATGCCTATTTAAAGTCAGCAGTTGCTGTGCCTTGCTGTCTTCTCAAAGACTGTGCCCTCAAGAAAAGGGTCATGACTTTCCACCTTCACATATTGTAAGTGGTAAATCAGTCTTTGTACTGTCTTCCTACTTATGAAATAATCAAGGTGTCCTCAGGAATAAATATTTATAGTAATCTGTGATAGTTATAAACCTAGTCTTTCCATGTAAATTGCATAGCACAATTTTTAATTCTGAGTTTCCAGGGAGTCTTCTAGTTTAGAGTATTTGATGATGGTCCCATGGACATGGGCTCTAAGTGAGTGGAATCAAATTTCTATGTAGATCAAAGCTCTTAGCTATTAACAAGCAAAATGTGAAAATCATTTTAAGATAGTACTTTATAATGTATCACATTTTTTGTAGTTTTATATCACCCCAGTCCCCAACCTTAAAAATTTGGGACTCTGCCTTTTTTTGCTAGAGTTTTGAATGGGATTGGTCAGATTACCTCTGTGTGTTAACCAGGGAAATTAATCATCTTTACTGCATTGCTTCCATTGGAAAATGAATTTGAACTTCATGAGAGGCAGCATGGTGTGATGACAAGGTCTCTATGATAATGATATACCTGGGCCCAATTCTGAAATATCTCATGTAATACATTCGATTATATGTAAGGAAGTTACTGTTACTTTTACCACACAATAGAGAAATTTATAGCCAGTAAGCTCAAGAAGTAGAATTCTCTTCTAAGGCAGTCTGCATCTAAAGCTCATTGCCTTTTGCCAGATGTCTACATTCCAAAGCACTGCTCTGAAGGTAGCCAGGGTTACTGATAGTAACAGAGAAAATAATCACAAAAATTAGGACTGTGTGGCAAAGTCTCTCCAAATTCAAGAAGATTGAAATCATGTCAAGCATCTTCTCAGACCACAATGGCATAATATTAGAAATAAACTGCAATAAAACAATTAAAAAAATTTAAACACTTGGAAGCTGAATAGCATGCTATTAAACAATAATTGGGTTACCAAAGAGATAAAGCATCCTGGAAAGGAATGACAATGAAAACACAACTATTCAAAATCTATGGGACACAGTGAAAGCAGTCCTTCTCAGATCACAGCGGAATGAAATTAGAAATTAACTACAGTAAGAAAAAGGGAGAAAAAAATAATCAGGATTCCCCCACATAGACTTTGGTTCACCAAGTCTCCTTTCCTCATTCAGCAGTTCTCAACCTGTGGGTTGTGACCATCGGAAAACACATATAGCATATCAGATATTTACATTACGATTCATAACAATAGCAAAATTAGTTATGAAGTAGCAACGAAAATAATTTTATGGTTGGGGGTCACCACAACATGAGGAACTGTATTAAAGGGTCCCAGCATTAAGAAGGTTGAGAACCACTGCTCTAGACAAACATGGGGATTTTTTGCCTCAGGATTTTAGGTGAGTGCCACATCATTATAGCACTGCCGTGTTGTAACTAGTGATATTCTTAGGCAAGATCAGGAGGAGAAAAAACGAGAGAGAAAATGGTAAGGACTTCCCTTACAATCTCCAGACCATTTTTTCAGTCCTCTGGCTGAAACTAGGGGGTTACTCACAGTGTTTTTGCTGTCTGCATCCAATGCACAGTTCTGAGACATTCACCACTCTTGAATCAAAGCCAAGCAAAACAAAAAATAGTAAACTCATCACTTTACTGGTTATTCTTCAAGTGTTTACTTCTCTCCTCCATCTACCTATTATTTACTTTTCAGAGTCTTCAATTAGTTATGTTTTGTTTTCTGTCCAAAGCTTGTAGTCAATGGGGAAAATAAGCTGTAGTGGACTTTCTCTGTCTAGTACAGCACCACACATCCTAGGTAATATCTTTGGATTAAGGAAAATATAAATACAGGGGAATTACACATAATATGTGTACTTGGCAACTATCTATCTCATGTGTCTCCTTCCCAAGGATATAAAATCTATATATATAAAAGGCTAAATGACTGCCGGACCATCCGACTGGCTGGTAGGTATGAAGCACACTGACTACCAGGGGGCAGATGCTCAACGCAGGAGCTACCAAGCTGCAGTGACTTGGCAGTGGAGGTTCTTGGGTGACACACCCCGGTACCAGAGAGGAAGGAGCCTGATTCTGGGGTGCATCACCCGAAAAACACCCTCTTGCAATCCAGGACCCCTCAGGGGATGTTGGAGGGCTAGTTTGGGCTCAATCCCCGCAGGCCAGGCTGAGGGACCCCACTGCCAGAGGGGCTCTGCTCACTCTGCAGATACCCTCAAGCCACAGCAGCCAACTGGGGAGGGACCATGGAAGGTTGGCTCCAGGGTGTATCCACTCAACTGTCTCACCCAGTCTCACCCCAGCAGCCACCTTCTAATTAATTTTCTTTCAATGTGCATGAATCCGTGCACTGGGGCACTAGTAATCAAATAAAAGAATGTGCAATTATGTAAATGAAATAAATCAGTACAATCAATATTAATATCAAAGCAGAATTAAAGGAAAAGAAGACACATTTGATCATTTTTTAAATTAAAATGTATAATTTACAATGAGGATATAACAGTAATAAATCATTACCAAATAAGTGTCTCCAACACTGAATGTACATATAAGCAAAATCCATTAGAAATTCAAGGGGAAATTGAGACAAACATAATTGCAGTGAGAGGTTGATGTATCATATCACTTAATCTTTGATAGAGGAAAGTAGAAAAAGCATAATATTAGAGAAAAATTGAAAATGGAATTCATGCATTTGAATTAGTAAGAATATGTCCAATAAAATATACTATATATATATTTTTTTTCCAAAGCTCATGTGCATCTCCAAAAATTGATCTAGACCATAGGATCTAACAAACTTTTTCTCTAAAGGGCCAGAGAGTAAATATTTTAGGCTGCATGAGTCTTATTGTCTCTTTCTCAAGTATACAAATCTGCCATCATAATGTGAAAGCAAACATGAAAACAAATAAGTAGGCATAGTTCTATTCCAATGTAACTGTATTTACAAAAATAAGTGGTGGGCCAGATTTGACCCTCTGGATGTAGTTTGTTGACCCCTGATCCAAATAATCAGAGGAACTGGAAGCTCTGAAGATTGCTTCAGTAGGAGGCTTTAAGATAGGTCAAATAACATAAATGACTCTTAAATCAGGTACAAATTCAAATATTTTCAAGTGTTTTTAAAAAAGATATTTTTGTTGATTTTAGAGAGGAAGGAAGAGAAAGATAGAAACATCAATAATGAGAGAGAATTATGGGTTGGCTGCCTCCTGCATACCCCAAGTTGGGGATTGAGCTCACAACCAGGGCATGTGCCCTGACTGGAAATCAAATTGTGACCTCCTGGTTCATAGGTTGATGTTCAACCATTGCGCCACACAGGCCCAGCTATTCTCAGGTGTTTTGACAGGCAGAGTACAGCAGCCTTATATAAGAAGAGACAAGGGTATTTGGATATTGATCATGAAGAAAGCAGAGAAGTCATGGCATTTTTAGGAAAATTATGTTACATCTGACTCTCAAGCTAAGAGATTCAGTGTGAGTTGAAAAATGTATTCTACTAGTTCCTAGGCCAAATTAAAGCTAAATTCAGCAACATTTACTAGTCCTTAAGATTCACTAAAGTAACTAATTGTGTTTATATTGATTCAGACTGGTTTTGATAGAAAGACACTGGACTAAGAATGGATTTCACTGGAGTTTCTGTCACTAATTAGCTGCATGTCTTTAGATTTGCCACTTAATCTCTTTTGGTCTCAGTTTCTTCAACAAGTAAGAAGGGACTTGTAGTAAATAACCACTTAAATGCCTTCTAGTTGAAAAATTCTATGATTTATTTACATTTTAGTCTGTTATCATTTTAAAATTTATTAGTAACACTTGTCAGTGTTTAATTGTGTACATAGCTATTTTTATGAATTACTTATCATCTTTAAAAATAATTATCTGAAAAAGTGATCTAACCATTAAACAACTTATCAACCAATTTACTTCAATGGCTTCTTGAGAACCTGACTTAAAATCCCTTGTCTATGAAAGATTGAGAAATACAGACTGTAGTTACAAAACAGTAATGGGAATGTAAAGTACAGCACAGGAAATATAGTGAATAATCCTATGTAATAAAAGCTCAATATGCTAAATGTCTGGTCATTCAACCAATCAAAGTGTAATATGCTAATGATATACTAAGGCCACTCAACTGCTCGCTATGACGTGCACTGATCACCAGGGGGGCAAATAGTTGACTGGTAAGCCAGTCATGGAGTGCACTGACCACCAGGGGGCAGATGCTCTGACTGATATGTTAGATTGCTGCTGGGGTCCAGCTGATCAGGACTGAGTGAGATAGGCTGAACATGCCCTGGAGCCCTCCCACAGCCCCTCTCTGGCTGGACAACTTCTAGCGTCCCTTCCTGGCTTTGATCATGTACCAGTGGGGTCCCTCGGCCTGGCCTGGGCCCTCTCACAATCTGGGACCCCTCAGGGGATGTTGGAGTGCCAGTTTCAGCCCGATCCCACAGGCCAGGCCGAGGGACCCCACTGGTGCATGAATTCATGAACCAGGCTTCTAGCATTGTAATAACTATGTATGGTGCCAGGTGGATGCTGGAAATATCAGGGGAAATACTTTGTAAAATACATGATTATGCTGTACACCTGGGACTAGTACAAAATAATATTGAATGTAAACTGTAATTGAAAAAAATTCAAATCCCATATCTAAAAAGTAATAGAAACTGTCACGGAGTATAAAAGCAGACGACTGAAGAAGGTAATGGAAGAAAAATAAGAAAGCAGATATGGCCCTAACCAGTTTGGCTCAGTGGATCGAGTGTTGGCCTGCGGACTGAAAGGTCCCAGGTTCGATTCCAGTCAAGGGCATGTGCCTTGGTTGTGGGCACATCCCCAGTGGGGGGTGTGCAGGAGGCAGCTGATAAATGTTTCTTTCTCATCGATGTTTCTGACTCTCTATCCCTCTCCCTTCCTTTCTGCAAAACATCAATAAAATATATTTTTAAGAAAGATTTTTAAAAAAAGAAAGCAGATATGATATGGCAAGCTATGATAATGAGGAAATATATCAGAAATTATTTATAGCATCAAAAGTTATCTAAAGAACTATGGAGTCCTGGCTGTGAATAGTGATTATATTGTTGAGGAATAAATCCACTGTGTGTGCAAAAATTAGATGCTGAATAATTTCTCTTAAGAGGATAAAATACATTTTATTCTCTCTGATGCTTTTTGCGTTTATTGTTTTCTCCATGCCAACTATTTATACACATCACTTTCAATTATTACACTACACTTATAAAATAGGTATTAACCTTTCCCCCTTTTACAGAAGAAGAAATAGAGGCATACATGGAACAAGAAATTTGCCCAAATTTGCACAGCTAAATGCAAAGCATTGATTTGAACTCAGGTTTCTCTAACAACAAATGTTTTAAATATTTTACTATATTGCTTCTCAACTCTGAGATTTTCCTCAAAATAATTGCATTAACAATTTAAGAACTTGCAGAGTACATTCTTTGTAACTCACAATACTGGATTCAGTGATAGATCTAAACATAAGTTTACAATCTATTGGGGTTAATAATGGGATATTTTTTTGGGAAAATCATTAAAATTCATTTCTTTGAGAAATATATAAGGATATTACAATTAATGCATTAGTTCTGGGTTTTTATATTTTAATTTCTTGCCAACTTTGCTAAGGTATAATTTATATACAATAAAATTCTGACATGTCAATAACAAATGTATCCAGTTATATAACCACTAACATCACAATTATTGTATAGAACATTTCCATCACTCCAGCAGTTGTCTTCTGGCCCTTGGTACTCAATGTCTTTCCCCAACCTCTGACTCTGGCAATCACTAATCTTCTTTCTGTCACTGTAGTTTTGCCTTTTATTGAATATCATAAATTTAAGTATATAATATTCAGTCTTCAGTGTCTGGGTTCTTTCATGTAGCATAATACTTTTGAGAATCATCCATGTTGTGTGTATCAATAGTTTGTTCATTTTTATTCCTAAGTAGTTTTCCATTTTATGAACATATTACAATTTGTTTATCCATTGACCTATGGAAGGATACTTAGGTTGAATCTAGGTTTTGACTATTGTGAATAAATGCCCACAAACATTCAAGTACAGATCTTTGCATGAGTAAAAAATTTCAATTCTCCATGCAAAAGTTGACATTATATAGTAGGGTTTAATTTAGGAAGACACGTAAAGGTAGGAGGAAGTCCATAATAGAGAAGTTCCTCCACATAAATAGAAAAGAACTTTAAAAATGATATGATAGTCAACATATGTACTTATGCCTTCACTACATATGCTTTAGTGGGTAATATGCATTAGAGTAGGTCTAAGAGGATGACAATTGGAAAAGTCATTGTATAAAATTAGAGGCCTGGTACACAGATTCATGCACCAGTGGGGTCCCTCGGCCTGGCCTGTGCCCTCTCACAATCCGGGACCCTTCAGGGCATGTCAGACTGCCAATTTTGGGATATAGTAGTGCGCAAAGTGACAGGCAGCTGGGGAGGAGCCTGAGCCGGGGCTGGACGCTGCGCCACTCCCGCTCATCCTGGCGCACTGTGCCTACCAGCTGTGGCTTGGTAAGCTTGCTGAGTGTTGCTCCCACTGTGGGAGCGCAATGACCATCAGGGGGCAGCTCCTGCATTGAGCGCCTGGGCCCTGGTGGTTGCATATATATATATATATATATATATATATATATATATATATATTATGAGAACGTCAGAACTTTGGAAATTTCATTACATTTGTGAGAATAGAAACCATATTTTAAAGAGTACAAATAAGCAATAAGGAATGACAACTGCAAGTATAGCCCGCTCTTTTAAAATATTGGCAATAAAGACTGTGGGAGGGACATAAAATGGAAGTTCTAGGAGATAGTCAATTTCAAGGAAGATTGGGGAGGATTCTGGGGGAAACTTACTGTATTTGTGAGGAGAGAAGAGAAATTTACATTAAAGAAAGGGGATCATTGTGGCAGCAAAGTGCCAGAGGGATGTGGAAAAGATGGGCAGAAGAGGCCCTGTGTTGAAAAAGTGTCTTTTATAGGATAAAGACAGGTTGTTAGATAATTAGATATTGGTGGTGAGGTGGGTGTGGCAATAAAACTCTACTTAGAAGGAAACCAGGGAAGGTCAGGGACCCATATTGAATGGCTTCAATCTTACTCAAGGATTTAAGTAACCATATTTAGAGCTGAGCTACTAGAGCCTGCATGTAAAGTTTGGGCATCTACCTTAGGGAATGATCAGAAAATGTCAAGAAGGGATAAAAAAATTATCATGCCAAGTATGAAATCCAGCTGAAATTCAGTAGCCCAAATTTATTGTGAATTTGGTCATAATTGTTTTGTGACTTTCTTCAGAAATCTTGGTCTTAGAAGTAAAATCAGAGAAATAGAATAACAAAAAGTTTCCTTCCTGAGTTGATAATGGGTTTTGCAGATTTAACAAGAGCTCAAAGAAATGAAGGGCTGGTTATTTAGGCTAATAAGAAAACATGTTAAAATAGTTGGTCATGGGTCACAGGATGGGTAGGCAAGCAAATCAAAAAATAAATGAAATATTTATCAGGAGAGCTAAAAAGACTGGATATTATTTGTTGGGTGGGAGCAAAAGGAGAGAAGTCAGCAGGTAAAATGGAGTAAAGGTAAGGAAATAAATATTGTACTCAGAGAATAGTGATGGCTGGTTCTTAGAATTGACTCACTGAAGAAACAGTTGAATAGGCTAAATAAATAACATGTTGGGGAGCAATTTACTGGAAATTGAATTGCTACTGATCCCTTCTTAAAGATAAACTACTGCAAGACACAATGAAAGAGGAACTGTGATGATAAACTAAAGATCTATTAAGATAGTTTTACCTTTTTTCTACAAGAGATTGCCTCCCGAAAGACTGAGGCACCACATCAAATCAGAGAACAGAGACAAGCAGTTACCAATTCTTTGATTGTGTACTGCTTTTCTCTACAATCCATTTATCAGTTTTAGTGCATACTGTGGCCATGCTTACCCTTTCAATTGCTACCACAGTCATAAAAAAGTTGCTGTATAGTGCATTTCAATTGTCTGTCACATTGGCCAAGTGTACACTGGCAATTTAAATAGAAAAGATGTAATTTTGGTAAACTCAGCTAGAGTAATACCCTTATTATAAACAATACCAATATACTTTTGTGCACTGTGGCAGAAACAAAAGCATAAGGATAAAATAATAAAAACACTCAGCTGCAAAATTGGGACTACATGATATGAGCTTGGAATCAAAGATAAAAAGACAAAACCCAGTTATATGAATTTGGAAGTTACAAGGTCCAACTCAGAACAGTTGTAAGATTTGCAAGATACAATGAAAACGACATAAATACACCAAATTACTGAATAGAATTATCTCTGGAGAGTGAAGAGGAAGGAGGAGGAGAAAGAGATTTCACTTTAACTCTTTATATTTTTGTAATGTTTAAGTTTTTAGTGCCAAGTATGTGTAACTTTTAAATAAATTTTAAGACTGGAGAAAGAAAGAGGAAGGGAAGAAGAAATTTACCACCTGTGTGACTCTAAACTATCTGAGTATCAATTTCTTCAATTATAAAATGGGAATACTAAAAACTATGTTGCCTATTTGTTCAATCAGGCAACAACTATTTATTGATTTTATTGTCTTCACTACTGTGAGTTGGCAAAAATTAGTGTTGTGAGAAATTGAATTAAATGATTCAGATAATGTGTCTGGCACAGAGAAAATGTTCAATAGATGTCATTATTTTCCATTCATTTTTCTAGTATAAAAACAGAATGTGTCTTAGAATTTTAGGCAAGTTAAAGCAGCATGAAGATGGGCATTGGGATTGGTAAATGAAGATGCAGAATACTGGGCAGATCTCATGTGAAATCCATCTAACTCCATGTTGCCTGGGTGAACAGAATCCTGAGAAGCCTGAAAAGTTCCAAATTTCTTTTTTTTTTAAGTATATTTTTATTGATTTCAGAGAGGAAGGGAAAGGGAGATAGAGATAGAAACATCAATCATGAGAGAGAATCATTCATCAGCTGCCTCCTGCATGCCTCCTACTGGGGATCGAGCCCACAACCCAAGCATGTGCCCTTGATGGGAATCAAACCTGGGACCCTTCTATCCCCTGAGCCAAACCAGCTAAAGCAAGTTCCAGAGTTCTTGCATCTACTCCAAGTGAGTCAGTTTATGCACCAACAAGGTTGAGCTGCAAGCCTGAGTTCTTTTTATCCTAAGAATTTGCCCTTTTGGAGCGAATTCATCTTTATTTCAGCCTATCAAAAACTGCAATGTAAAGGTAAGTTTACATTTTCTTGAAATATCTCACTTGTTGGATGAAGGCTCTACAAATCATGGTTGTTCAATTTTAATTTTCAAGATTAAGTGATAGTAAACAGCAAAATCATAATATTAAAGAATATAAATGACTCTAAAATGGAATGCTTGTGATGGAGAAAACACATGATTTTTCTTCAAGGTTGATCTCCTGTGAGATATCTTTCAGGAGGAGGGGATGGAGCTGAGGGGAGCCAACTCATAATCTATCATTCACCTCATTAAATAAGGTTGTTGTGAGGAATCAAATGAAATCATTTGGCTTATGTGTCTGGTACAGAGTAATTATGTCTGGCACACTGATTATTGTTAAGCTGCCAGATTCAGTCAGCTAAATCCAGTCTCCTCATCAGTTAGTTACCTTATGATTCTGTAATAAAATATAACTAAAAAAAAAACATTTTTTTGCAATTTTATAAAAGCATTTACTGGCTACATTTTGGGAAAGCAAAAAACAACCCAATCACTTATACGCATTACAATGAGAACCCATCATTCTGTTTTTCAGGGCATTGGCAAAGGCCAAACTCAGAGCTAAAAAATGTTATTTGTAGAAACAATAAAATATGAGAATTACATCTGAGCTCTAGATAAATGTGGTTGAGAGGAAAACTTTTATATAAAAATGTTATAAGAGAATCAATGTCATAGAGAGAAATTACATGTTCTTACTTATGAAAGAGTCCACATTGTACTGATGCTGTTGGAATCAGAATACATTGATTTCTGATTTGTGAGTTCTGGCTTTGCAATAGATCATATTAACTAGCCATATAATCTTGAACAACTCATGTATTCATGTTTTTAATTTGCAAAATTAGGATAATGCTAGCTGACTTGCCTAAATAATGCAGGTGCGATAAAGCTTAAATGAGATAATATATGTAAACTAGCAGCCCAGTGCATGAAATTCATGCATAGGAGGGGGGGGTCCCTCAGCCCGGCCTACACCCTCACCAAGCCGGGACCCCTGTGGGATCTGGCCTAAACTGGTGGTTGAATATGCCTCTCGCAATCCGGGACCGCTGGCTCTTAACTGCTCACCTGCCTGCCTGATTGCCCCTAACATCTCTGCCTAGCTGCCTGATTCCCCCTAACCACCTCTGCCTGCCTGCCTAATTGCCCCTAATTGCTCCCCTGCCAGCCTGATCATTCCTAACTGCTCCCCTGCTGGCCTGATTGCCCCTCACTGTATCTGCCTCAGCCCTGCACCCAGGACCCAGGCTTCCCTCCCTCTGGCCAGCCACAGGCACTGGGGACCTGGGTTGGTTTCACTTGGGCCAGCTGCATACACAGGGGACTGTGGGAGGATGGCTTCACCTAGGCCACAGCCACAGGCACAAGCACCAAGGACTATGGGGCAGGTGGCTTCTCCATTTCCCGGACCACAGCCACAGGTGCTGGCACCCAAGACTGCAGGGTGGGCAGCTTCGCCCAGGCCTGACTTTGTTAGGAAGGATGTCAGATGGTAGTCTGGAAGATGTCCAGTATAATTAGCATATTACCCTTTTATTAGTGTAGATGCTTCTGAAAGTGTGTAAAATACTATATAAATATAAACAAATATTCATTTCTCCCCCCCCAGGAGTCTGTGTTTTGTTTTATTTATTAATCTTTTTAATCTTTATTTTTGAGAGTATAACAGATGCCCCACTTTTTTCCCCTCACTGTCCCCCTCCACCTGGTTCCTGCCCCACCCCAGGTCTTCACCACCCTATTGTCTGTATCCACAGACAATGCATATTCTATCTAATAATAGACAAACATGGTAATTGACTGTACCTTTGCTACACCTTCCATTGGCTAATCAGAATGATATACAAATTAACCACCAACAAAGATGGCGGCTAATTTGCATACTGAAGGCAGGGCGGGACAGTGCAGGCCAGCCCCAGAAGCCCCAGAAGCCACCCAAAAGCCAGTGATCAGGGGGAGATGGGGGTCCCCTGCCCAGGCCTGAAGCCTGAGCCAGAGGCATCAGGCCTGGTCCAGGGGGGCCAAGCCAGTGATTGGTGTGAACTACAGAGGAAACACCTTTTCTGACCGCTCATTGGCTAAGCTCCCTGTATTCCACTGGTAATATTCTTAGAAACTTGAGTAATAAGAATCAAAAAAGGTGATCTAGGGTTTTTCACCACACTCCTGGCGAAAAAAAGGAAGGTCCACTGCTGGAGGGCTAAGAAACGTCATATCCTGGCCTAGCTGGTTTAGCTCAGTAGATAATGCCTTGTCCTGCCGATGGCAGGGTCTGGGTTCAATTCTGACCAAGGGCATGTACCTAGGTTGCAGGTTCCTCCCTGGCTGGGGACCAGGTTAGGGCTCATGCAGGAGGCAACAAATCAAAGTGTTCCTTTCACTTTGATGTTTCTTTCTGTCTTTCCCTTTCTCTTACACATTCTCTAAAAATCAATGGAAACATATCCTCAGGTGAGGATAAAAAAAATAATAAAGAAATTATTATTATATGAAAGACACATCTTGAAAATGCCTAAAGAAAGTTGTCATTTTTTCATGGTGAAGAGACTGGAGTCTGTGTTGATGAAAAAACCTTGCTGGCTGCGGTGACTGGCAGTGGCTGCAGCAGCGGGGTGATGGGGCTGGTGCCTTCCCCTGATCAGCCCACAAAGGGAGGCCAGACTGAGGCTTAGGTCCACTCCCCAAGGGGAGCAGGGAGTAGGCCTAAGCCATCAGTAGTACATCCGTGAGGGCTCCCAGTATGTGAGAGGGGGCAGGCTGGGCTGAGGGACACCCTCCCCCAGTGCACGAATTTCGTGCACTGGTCCCCTAGTCTATATATAAAAAGCTAATATGCAAACTGTCCCCTTGGGAGTTCGATCAGGAGACCAGAGTTCGATCGCTCCCTATGATGTGCGCTGACCACCCCTGGGTGATGTGGAACAAAGGAAGGCTCCAGCCAGCAGCCAGAAGGCCCCAATCAGCCTTGATTGCCGGCCAGGCCTAGGGACCCTACCCGTTCACAAATTTTGTGCACCGGGCCTCTAGTATGCATATAAGAACTTTGGTCAATCTCTTCCCATCTCCCCCTCTCCCCTGAGGTTTTTCAGTCTGTTCTCTGTTTCAATTTTATTTATCAGCCTCTGGTTCTATTTTATTCATCAGTTTATTTTGTTCATTGGATTCCTTGTTCATTTATTTCAATTTTTAGACTCAATTGTTGATAGATATGTATTTATTGTCATATTATTGTTCATATCTTTTCTTCTTCTCCTTCTCCTCCTCCTCCTGCTTCTCCTCCTCCTCCTCCGCCTCCTCATCATCATTCTTCTCCTTCTTCTTCTTCTTCTTCTTCTTCTTCTTCTTCTTCTTCTTCTTCTTCTTCTTCTTCTTCCTCCTCCTCCTCCTCCTCCTCCTCCTCCTCCTCTTCCTCTTCTTCTTCTTTATTTCAGGTAATACTAGTTTGGTGGTGATGAACTCCTTTAGCTTCTTCTTGTCTGTGAAGTTCTTTATCTGAACTTCAATTATAAATGAGAGCTTTGCTGGATAGAGTAATCTTGGTTGTAGGTCCTTGCTATTCATCATGTTTAATATTTCTTGCCACTCTCTTACGGCCTGCAAAGTTTCTGTTGAAAAATCAGCTGACAGTCCTATGGGTGCTCCCTTGTAGGTAACTAACTGCTTTTCTCTTGCTGCTTTTAGGATTCTCTCTTTGTCTTTAATCCTTGGCATTTTAATTATGATGTGTCTTGGTGTGAGCCTCTTTGGAATCCTCCTGTTAGAGACTCTCTGTGCTTCCTGGACTTTGTAAGTATATTTGTTCCATCAGGTAGGGTACGTTTTCTGTCATTATTTCTTCAAATAGGTTTTCAATATCTTGCTCTATCCTCCTTCTAGCACCCCTATAATGCAAATGTTGGTATGCTTGCAGTTGTCCTAAAGGCTTCTTACACTATCTTCACATTTTTGGATTCTTTTTTCTTTTTGCTCTTCTGATTGGGTAATTTTGCTTCCTCATATTATAAATCATTGATTTGAGTCTCAGAATCCTCTATTCTACTGTTGAATCCATGTAAATTATTCTTTATTTCAGTTAGTGTATGCTTAATTTCTGACTGGTGTTTTCACATCTTTAAAAATTCTCACTAAGATCTTTGAAAGTGTTACTAAGCCCCTTGACGCTCTCACTAAGATTCTTGAACAACATTATAAGCATTGTTTTAAACTCTGTATCTAGTAGTTTGCTTGCTTATATTTCATTTAGGTATTTTTCTATAGATTTCTCTGTTCTTTCATTTGCGACATGTTTCTTTGTCTCCCCATTTTGGCTGCTTCCCTGTGTTTGTGTTTATTTATTATTTAGAACTGTTATGTGTCCTGGAATTGGTAGATTGGCCTTGTGTAGTAAGTGTCCTGTAGGGCCCAGTGGCTCAGCCTCCCCAGTCACCTGAGCTGGGCACTCTAGGTGTGTTCTGGTGTGGGCTGTGTGCACAGTCTTGTTGTAGTTGAGCCTTGATTGCTGTTGGCCTCACTTGGAGGAGTTGACCTCCAATCTAATGGGCTGTGAAGACCAGCTACATCTACAGTGGAAGAGCTGCTGTGCAGGAGATACCCCTATGGAGCAGGACTTGCTTCAGTGGGGCTTTGATCCTCACTCAGTCTTCCCCTTGAGTATGTCACTTGTGGGTGTTTAGAGTTGTAATCTGCTATGGTCTGAAGCTGTCCATCAGGTACACTAGCTTTGGGGCCTCCAGGAGGTAAAAAGTCAGCCACTGCCTGGGGCCACCCGGCAGGAGCTACAGAGATATTTGCAGATGGCTGCTATTTATATTGGGCTTGGAAGTCCCAGGCGAGGCCAACTTGTGAAACAAGGCAGGCTGGTGCTAGTGCTGGGTCTTGGGCCTCTTATTGATAGGTATGGGGCAGGTCACACCAGCTGATGCTTGTTTGAGGGATTTTAGGAAAGTTTGAAGCCTCAGCCAGGACAGGCTATTCATATGTAAAAGCTACTACAAACAGCTTGGGTGGGGCTGCAAATTGGATGAGTAGGGGTCTCAGTGAATCAACAGGGTGGAGTGAACAGTGTGAGCCAAGCTGATGGAAACTCAGATATGGCTACCAGTCAGCTGTAATGGGGGAGGTCCAAGCATAGGAACAATGACCCCTGTGAGCAACCCTGTCTGGGAGAAAGCTGCCCCTGAGTTCCTGCCCCAATGACAGACAACCCAGTTCTTCCCCACATGTCCCTAGATCCCCCAAAGCCAGCGCCCAGCACTGGAACTCAGAGGAAGCGAGTCTGAGTAAATTTGTGGACCAGCCCTTTTAGAGAAGCTGTCTGGGTCTCCAGCAGCATCCGTGTCACTCAGCCACAATTCCTCCTGGTTTTTACAGCCCGAAATTATGGGAACTTCTCTTCCCAGCTCTGGAACCCTGGGCTGGGGATCTGGTGTGGGGGTGTGGCCCCTTGCTTCTCACAGGAAACCTCTGCAGTGGAGATATCCCTTCCACTTAAAAAAAGCCACATGTGGGTGCTGGTCCAGCCCATTCTGTGCATCTTCCCCTCCTATGTGACTCAATATGCTTTCTTTTTTACTTATGTAGTTTTAGGACTTCCATTCAGCCAGATTTCAAGTGGTTCTGAATGACGGTTGTTCTGTATTTTAGTTGTAACTTTGATGTGGTTGTGGGAGGCTGCAGTTACCAGTATTTACCTACACCACCATCTTTATTCTTCTAAACAAATATTTAATTACCCTTTATCTATTCAACTCAAGCCTTCTACAATTCTATCACATGCCCTTCAACCCTTATTTGAACATTTTAAATAGTAGTTTTAAAATATTTGTTTATTTCTAATCAATAGAACATTTTGTAAATTGTAAAAAACATTTTCAATCACAGTTGACATTTAATATTATATTAGTTTCAGGTGTACCCCATAGTTGTTAGACAATCATATACTTTACAAAGTGTCCTTCCCCCTCTCCTCGGTATTTCCAGTACCCACCTGGCATCATACATAGTTATTATAATATTTGTACTTCTTATCCCTTCACCTTTTTTACCGAGTCCCCTGTTCTCCCTCCCATCTCGCAACCTCAATGTCAATCTTCATTCAAGTGAAATAATGAGAGAACCACGGAAATCCAAAACATAATGTAGGTAAAAGAAGAGATGCTCCATTTATGCTGGAATATGAATTCCATTGACTATGCCCAAGCACCCTTCCCCACCCACAGTCTGAAGACCGCTGAGGCAGGCCCACCAAAGACAACCAGATAATTACTAATATAATGATTGTAAAATGATTACTGCCTGATTTAGTCCCAAATTATTCAAAATATTTGTGCACATTTTAACTACCACTTAATTTGACATCCTTTCAAAGGCAGGTACCATGTTCTCTATTTTATATCTGTACTGATAGGCAAATTGACAAGCTGGCTAATACTATGTTTCATCAAATCTTAGAGGCCATCAGTTATAAGATGTATGTTAAATTATGTACCACTAAGAACAAAGCTCCATCATGACCATTTTTTTTCTTTTAAATGTATTTTTATTGATTTCAGAGAGGAAGGGAGAGGGAGAGAGAGAAACATCAATGATGAGAGATACTCATTGATCAGCTGCCTCTTGCATTCTCCACACTGGGGATCGAACCCACAACCTGAGCATGTGCCCTGACAGAGAATAGAACCATGACCTCCTATTTCATAGGTCGATGCTCAACCACTGAGCTACGCTGGCTGGGCATGACCCTTTTTGTCATAGTTTCTTACCATGATATATTATTTTATAACCCACAGATTAGCAAAAATGAAAAATGTCCATGATATCCATTGTTGACAAGGGTATAGGACAAGAGACTCTCTCAGATACTGCTGGTAGAAATAGAAATTATTACAAGCTTACTCAAAATCAGTCTTGTTAATTCATTTATTCACTGAATGTCTGCTATGTATAACAACAAAGAATATTTATAAAGGCCCTGCCCCCAGTAGAGTTTGCAAATAAACAAATTAACAAATGGTTATATATTGTGTCAGGTATTCATAAGTGTTATGACAAAAAGATTAATCAGGGTAAGAAGGAAACTAATGGCAGGAAGTGATATCATAGCAATGATGGTCAGAGAGGTCCTCCCTGAAGAGATAACAGTTAAGCAGAAAATTGAATGAAGTAAGAAAACAAAGATAACTGCAAGCATGAAGGGGGAATTTAAGGGGTAACAAAAAGCCCAGTGTATATGGAATAGAGAACTATGGATTTCATAAGTGTACTGGAAAGCCATTGGAGGATTTTGAATAGGGCCTTGGCATAGTCTTGTATGCATTTTTAAAAGATAACATTCTATGGTGTTTAGAGAAGATCTTAGAGGGGTAAAGGAGAGAGTATTGAGTGTTGCAGTAGTTCAGCTGAGACATAGTGGTATCTTAGACTAGGATAGTTTAGGCAGAGATGTGAGAGCTTATCAGATTTGGAATATATTTTGAAGGTAATTCTTAATGAATTTCCTGTAGGTTGTGGGAGAAATAGAAGAATCAATGATATTTCTCAGCATCTGGCTTAAGCAACTTGGGGTACAGGAAGATAATAAGTGATCGAGTCATGGAGTAGGAATAAATATTTGAGATATGTAAAACTTGAAATGACTATTAGTATCCAAGCGGATAATTAGGAATTCAGGAAAAATGTCAGGGCTAGAAATATAAATTTGCAAGTTCTGGGACAAGCTGAGATCACGTAGAAAGCCATTGCAGATAAAATGCTCCAAGGACTGAGCTTTGGGACATTCCAACATGTGGATATTAAAAAAAGAAGAGACTCCAGCCAAGGAGACAGATGCAGCCAATGGGTTAAAAGGAAAACCAAGAGAATAATAAGATCTCAAAGCTAAAGAAACAGTGTTGAAAGAAGGATTTACTGAATTGCCAACTATATATCCAAAGTCCAAAGATGGATTTTACCCATTGACCAACCCCTAGCAATTTATCCTGCAGAAATATTCATGTATGTGTAAAAATATGTAGCTACAAGAATATTCATTAGATTGTTCTCTAGAGTAGTGCAATTGTAAACTATAATAAAATGACAAAACTATATGCAAGGTAAAAATCAAAAGAATGTTCTTTTATGTATTGCCTTGAAAGGATGTCCAAGATAAAAATGAAATAAAAATACATGTTCCACATTCCTATCAAATCAGTATGTAGGGCACCATACCACTTTAGAAAAATAAACTATTATCTATGTGAGTTTACATATGTGTAGAAAAATATCCTTAAAAATTGCACCAGATTAACAGTGATTTTCTTTGGGTGATTTTTATTTCTTTAAAGTTTCTACATTGTCTAAAGCTATTTCCATTTTAAGAAAAAAAATATCATATACTCTATTGAGCCTTCATGAGTTGTTCTGAAACTGGGAAGCCAACATCTTTCCTAGAATCAATTCACAGATGTCACTTTTCACCATTCTAGGAATTTGCATCTAAGTTTAAATGCAATCCCTATATTATGCACTTTCCTTGTACACATCCTCACTGGAAAAAATCAAATTAATATAGATGGAGCCATATTAAATTTTGATATTCAATCACTTTGGTCTGATCAAAAGAGCAGTTTCAGGTAGCCCAACATATTATTTGAAGTGTGACCTAATACTATGATTCAAGATCTGGGAGACCCTGACTATAAAGATCACCTCATAAAATCTGATTCTTTCTCTCTGCCCACCATCTTTAGAGGTTCAATCCCCAACTAGGAGAGGAACTGTAGTGTAATAAAAAGAACTCTAGATTGAGGGTCAATTTTTAAAACTTTATTCAGGCCTAATTGAAGTAAAACATATTGTGCATAATTAAAGTATAACATTTGATTAGTTTTGACACATCTATACAATGATGGAAATACACCATCATCAAGACAAAAAAGCCCAGCCAGCATGGCTCAGTGATTGAGCATTGACCTATGAACCAGGAGGTCATGGTTCGATTCCCGGTCAGGGCACATGACCGGGTTGAGGGCTGAATCCCCAGTGTGGGGCATGCAGGAAGCAGCTGATCAATGATTTTCTCTCATTGGTGTTTCTATCTCTCTCTCCCTCTCCCTTCCTCTATGAAATCAATAATAATATATTAAAAATAAATTAAATATCTTTTAAAAAATGAAATAAACAAAATAAAAAATTATTATATAAAACAGTTCAGTCATCCTAAAGAGACTACTCATGCACCTCTACATCCTTCCTTCCACCTCCATTCCCAGGCAACTACTGACCTACTTTCTGTCACTATACACTGGTTTGCAATTTTATAATTTTATTTATATAGAATCATACAGTATGTACTTTTTGATGTCTAGCTTATTTCACTCACCAAAATTATTTTTAATTTATCCCTGTTGTTTTGAATATCAATACAAAAAATGTTAGGATCAGTAAGTTATTGCTCTTTATTGTTGATCATTTATAACAGCATAGACTCATGGATATTTATTTTATATTTTGGGTTATAATCTGAAACTATTTGATTTATTTTGTTGCTTACATCGTTCCAGCTTTGGCCACTGGGGCCTCTTTCAGTTGGGTCCTGTGTCTCTTTGACATATTTGCATCACTGAGGGATTTTTGTTGTATGCTTGCTTGCTTGCTTGCTTGCTTGCTTGTTTGCACATTTCCTTGCTTTCTGGCAGTAAAACAAAATGGTCCAGGTTCTTCTTGTATATTCCCTTCCCTGACCCTATAATCAGCCATTTCTCCAGGAGCCCTAGTTCCTTTTACTAGAGAATAGTATTAGTAACCAAGCTACGGGCATTAGTAACCAAGACAAATCCCGCCCCCCCCCCCCCCCCCCGCCCAAAAAAATCACATTTTTAAAACAAAACAAAAAAAAATGTTGCCTGATAATTTCAACATCTGGGTTTTCTCAAGGTTTGCATTTGCTGTCCTCTCCCTTGAGGAGGAGGAGGTCATATTTCCCTGGCTATTATATGTTCAGTTTAGATTGTCTCTCAGACATTATGACTACTAAGATGTTTAGACTCTGGGACCTTGGATTTCTGGGTATTTCTCCATCAGTCAACTCATGTGGGTTTAACAACACAACTCTATAGTTATTTTATGTATTAAAGATACATAAATGTAATCCATTTTAGATAATTCATCTCTTAGCTTGAAGACCTATATGCTTAGTATGCTACACAAAGTGCCAAGTTCTGAAAAACCTGTTAGGCTATTATTACATGAAAAAACTTCAAAAACTGATTCTCATTATGGAAAATCTTCTCTTACACTATATATTATCTGTATATTTGTTTATACATTGAAATGATTTCTATTTTCATTAAACATATAATCTAATAATTACATAGACTTGTTGCTTTTAAAAAAGGCATGGTAGGGGAAGATGTTTTTGAATAAGTAATTTTTATAAAATATATTAGGGGCCCAGTGCACGAATTCGTGCATCTTGAAAGGAACTGTGGGCCATGAGGCTGCAGTAGGCACAGGAGTGGGTCTCAGCCCAGCCTTCGTGCCCCCGCCCGGCCCCTCCCACTACCGCAGCCTCCCAGCGAGTGGTGGGTGGGACCACAGCACATGGGTGCAAAGAATTTTCAGTACCCACCAGAGGCTCACCCTGATAACAATTACTGGTGCCCTGCCTTGGTCTGGTGCCCCTGCTCACCTGCTTCACCATCCCACTGTGGCCAACACCCACCATGTTCTGTACATGCCCCCTGGTGGTAAGTGCACGACATAGTGACCAGTGGTTTGGTTGTTCTGGTTGTTCCGCCATTTGGTCTATTTGCATATTAGCCTTTTATTATATAGGATTTTTATTGATTTCAGACTTTGAATCATGAATTAGATTTAATTATAAAGTCCTCTTTGGGAAGGATGGTTCCTTGGGATATAGGGAAGTCAATAAAGGGCAGAGAAAGAATGAGAAAATATATCACTTTTGCCTATTTGTAAAGCAAATGCTGGCCCTATTTTACCTAAGTCCCAATCTACTACTGGATTAAAAACTCTTCAGATTCACTTTCCCTCATCATCCTTAGTCTGCTAGAAAATACTAAATCTATTTATCCTAGCTCTAAAACCACTTGGTTTCTCAGGTAATAGATCACAAATGTCTTCTACTTAAGGCAGAAGCAACATATATTTAATATATACTTAGGCACCCCCAAAAGGTACCAGTTGATTATTATTACTAAGATGTCACATACTCAGAAGTTGCATCACATATACACTGCCACACAACTTAGGTTGAAGGATATGATCTAAAATAGTAAAATGATAGATCTAAGAGCACAGATAATATTTTTAAAACCCTCATTTATACCAGTATTATAGATGAGGAAACTGAGCAACTGAGAGGTTAATTGACATGACCAAGGTAACATGGTTATGTTGTTTTAAATTGTATACTTATTCTGTGATAGAACCTTTTGTAATGTTTTATATGTTATGCTTACCACTAGAGGCCTGGTGCACGAAATTCCTGCATGGGTAGGGTCCCTAGGCCTGTCCAGCAATCAGGGCCGATCTGTGGGGCAACCAGTGGGGTTATCGGGGCCTCCACTTGCATCTACCTTAGCCTGGCGCCGTCTGCTCTCCATCCCTGCCTTGTGCCACTGCCAACGGTCACCTCCGTCTTCGGGGCGACTGGTGGGGTGATCAGGTAGTCCCCGCTCACACCCGCCTTGGCTAGCCTGGCACCGCCTGCTCACTGAACCCACCCCCTGCCACCACCACTGGTCGGAGCATGCGGTCTGGGGGCAGCTCCTGCATTGAGCATCTGCCTCCTGGTTGTCAGTGCACATCATAGTAACTGGTCATTGTGCAGTTTGGTCTATTTGCATATTAGGGTTTTATATAGATAGATTGTCATTGCAGTCACAAAACGATGTGTTCTCCTGTTCCATTCTTATTTTATAAAATATAAAAATAATAACAAATATATGTTCACTATCAAAACACCTGGCCTTTTGCTTTAGCTCACAAGCATAAAATTGTATCCATTTGATGTTTTGCTTTTCATATCTGCAAAATTCAATGTCATTAAATACCATTGATTCACTTTTTCAAGCATTTGAAACTATGTTGTTGAAGCTAGAGACCAAAGGTGATATGAGAAGGGTGTCACAAAGTGGAAGATGCATTCCTCACTGCCACCGATGTGCTTTGAATCTATACAGAAAATGACTTCAGAACAATGCAAAGCTATACTAGTATACCTGCAGATGCAGAGGATTATGCAAACTGGTTATGTGAGTGTTGAGAAGATAAACCAGAATAATGGTGAGACCTAAGCTGAATGGGGGAAAAAAATAGGCAATATCCTGGAAAAGGTGAGTTTTGCACAAGATTATGAAAGTAAGTGAAAGGTTAGGGCATCAAAGAGTGAAGAGCACTCTGTGGAGTAATGACAATAGTAAAAGCATGGGACTGAGAAGCTGGGTGGCATACAAGGGCAGAAAGGAAATTAATTGGCTGCAATAAAAGGAACAGTGCTAACTAGTCTATACAAACTAAGAGTTTAGTGCTTGGAATAAATATGGGAGCAGATCTTAAATGGTAGACTGAACAATTCATGTGTTCTTTTCCAAGCACTAGATAGCTACCCATTCATTAAATCCATTTTTTTAAAATATATTTTATTGATTTCTTACAGAGAGGTAGGAGAGGGACAGAGATTCAGAAACATCGATGAGAGAAAAACATCGATCAGTTGCCTCTATCCACTGAGCCAAACCAGCTAGGGCTAAATCCATTTTTATTGAATGCCTTGTATGTGCCAGGACTTTCCTCATGCTAGGCACTATGTTAAGAGCTTCAAACATTGTCTCATTTATCCCTCACAATAATACTATCAGTTTTAATATATTCCCCCATTTTGTTCATAAGGAAACTGAGCCTCTGAAGTCACACAGGTAGCAAAAGATATTCAGACCCAGAAGTTCTATCTCTGAAGCTCCCACTGATAACTACTACAGTTACAGGCATTCTCTATAGGTTTTTTGAGCAAGAGAAGAACATAATTAAAATACTATTGATAAGAAATTACACAGTAGTTATATGAAAGATGAACATGAAAGCAAAGTCCACATGTTTTTAAATGGCTCATATGAAATATTAACCATTAATTTAGTCACAATCAATATTAAAATGCATACAATTTCCCCACTGAATCTTTAAAAATCATGTATATTCTGATGTGAAAGGAGAAAGACTAAAACTTAATAGTACCTGCTTCCTATTTTCAGCTTTGCTGAGCAATAAGAACAATACACAAAATTTCTTTCTCTTGAGAGTCTAGCATTTGATGAGATTTTATGTACTTTTATGTATTTATTTAGCTTTGCTATGATATAAAATCTCAGACACAGAATTAATTTTTCTTTTTAATATCTAGCAAAATTATATAGAAGTCGAATATCCTTTTGCAGCAGTTTCATGATAAAAATTAAAACTACAAAAATGAAATGTTCATTTTACTTTCTGACTAAAAGAAGAGTTATAGGCTCATGTCAAAAAACATTTACTCTTCATGTCACATAGTCACTTCCACTGCCATTAAGTAGTGAAACATCTAGGTTAGAAACTGGAAAAAAAATCTTTGGTGAGCATCACTGCCTGTGATTACCGAACATGTATATGTTAAATTGGTTTGCATGTATATACACACACACACACACACACACACACACAAGATATGCTAGAATTTGTTTAATATTAAAGAAAAAGATATGCTAGAAAATGTTATTTCTAGGATTTCAAGTACTAGAACAATTTTGCCCTATTTCTTTGAAATGCCATATAAATTGTTGCCAATTATTCATTATCTGAACTTATTCTGGTATTTTTATAGTCAACTCCCTTTGCTCTGGGAGATTGATCTACAGTAAATATAAACTTTGACCCTGGGACTCAGCTGCCTCATTTGACAAATGACTATGAAGGGTCTTGGAGATAACTAGCTTAACTCCCTAAGAGGGTAGGACAACTGCTAAGAAACTGCTAAAGTTTCCTCCGGCTCTAACACTCTAATCTACAGAATGTCAATGAAATTTTATGTTCTATTCTGTGATAAATCTTTTGGCTAATATGTAACCATCTCTATTTACTTTTGTGCTAAAAATGCAATTTGCAACCTGGAAGAAACTCCAAAAGAAGGAAGTTTGAAGTTACTTTCTTTTAACATGATACTCTTACCCCCGAAGAAGTTGAAACACAGAGCATTAACAAAGTTAGAAAGAAAATGAGCATCCTTTAGATTTATGTCTAGCCTATTTGTAAATTCAATCCAGGAAGGAGATTCTAAATTCCCCTGGGTAATCTTCTTGAGAAGCTTACAAAATAGTGCCAAATATTTACATTCTTGCTTGAGGCTGACTAAACTTTGGCTCCTTGAAAATGTTACCTGTTTTCATTATCCCTACAGAACCCCATGCTGTGCCAGGTTCATGGTGGTGAGTTCTTTCCACCTATTTTTATATGTTGATAAAAATTGTTATTCAGTTTAAGGCTCTGTGACCTGAGAAACAAAGAGCTCTTGTAAGAGAACTTGAAAATCTTTTATAGTTTGAATTATTGGAGGTGATTGAGCTAGTTCATTTTCATTCTTGAAAACATGTAGCTTCTCAAAAATATTCTTAGCATACAGGTCATGAACAAGAAAGATTAAACAGTCATTTCAAGTTTTAGCACAGGCAGAAACATTTTTAAGCTGCTCATTTCCCAAGGACTGGCTAGTATAGGGAACTGGATTATCAAAGCAATGACATCATTGTCTAGTTTTCAACCTTTCCCAGCTAAATTATTATTTTTTTGTCTTTCATTTTTTTTCCTTTTCTTCTAGCTAAATTAGAATCTGCACTTTAAAATTTTGGTAAGTCTTTGGCATGAATTTACAAACTGTAAATTCAAATGTAAATTTTCATAAATGTAAAATGTAAATCTTTAAATTCTGCATATAAAATAAACATATGTATATATGATAATACATATACTAATTACATATACATCTATACTTATAAATATACACACAGATACTAATAGAACAGGGCTTTCAGATTATATTTTTAAAATATGTTTGTTCCTCCAAAATATTAGTAAAATCTTGGTGGTTTGAAATTTCTTCTCTCACTTTCTTTTCACTTTCAAACATTATATGAGATACTATTTATAATAACAGTGATTTCTAGAACAAATCGGATAAGTATTAGAATATTCATTTACATAGAATCATTATTTTACATAGCAAGAGCAAAAAACATCTACAAGTCATTGACCAAGATCTAGCCAACCTATATCGACTCTGTGTTTTAAATGATTCAATTTTGTAAAAGCAGGAGATATAACTTTTTTAAAAATCCTGATTTCTGACTTTTCTTAAGAAAGCAAGAGATCTGCCAAAACCAGGCATAGATTCCAGTGTGACCACAGTTAACAGCAACTGTGTAGCTGCCTCTCCCTTCTAGTAGGGCTGTGCTCTTTAGTACATCACAGCCAAATGGACCATCTCACTTATTTGTTATATGTTTGGCCTTTATACTCATTTGAGTTTGCAACCATTGATTAGTCCAACCTTCTCATATAACAGAAGTTGACTAACTCAGAAGTTAAATGACTATCCTAAAGTCATTCAAGGGGAGAACACAATGAGTAGATATAGTCTTTGCCTTCAAAGAGCTTCTAATCTACTTCAAGGAATACACATACTCATATAGAGTAGAGAATATGATACCATAATAGAAGCACATACAAAATTTAGAGAAAGTTGCAAGAAGTGGTCATATCTTGTTGTGCATGTTAAGAAAGGCTGCATTGCCCAATTGGTGTGACTCAGTGGTTGAGTGTCCACCTAAGAACCAGGAAGTCATGGTTCAATTCCCGGTCAGGGCTCATGTCTGGGTTTCAGGTTTGATCCCCAGTAGAGGATCAAGCAGGAGGCAGCCAATCAATGATTCTCTCTCATCATTGATATTTCTATCTCTCTCTCCCTCTTCCTTCCCCTCTGAAGTCAATAAAATATATTTTTTTTTAAAAAAAAGAAAGGCTTCATGCAGAAAGTATCATTTCACAAAGCAGGATATAACATCAGAAACTAGTTTGTCAGCACAAACTCTAGTTCTAATACCAGCTTTGTGACTGATGTTAAGTTGTTTAACATCTCAGAGCTTCAGTTGTCTTATCTGTCAAATAAAAATAATAATAGAGTGTATGGAACAGGATTGTTGTGAGAATTGATGGGAAAATACTAGTAGATGCGACAGACCTTGCACATAGTAAGCAACTAGCAAAATATTAGACATTTTTTATGGAGAAAGTAGAGGATTTACCAATGGAAAAGGAAAAGGTTGTTCTACCTTGAAGAGGGAACACCTAGCTGGAAAATTATAGGACATAGTTGAGAAACACCAAGTATGAAATAAGGTTGAATTATAAATGAAGATGGCAGCCTAGTGTCTCCTCAGAGACAGGGAACTCCCTCCCAGACACAGTTTGTGAGGACACAAAGGGAAAACAAAAGCCAGCCAGTTCATCCAGCTGACACAGCACCTTCTACCTGCCACCTCTCTGGCTGACTGAGAGCTCCCATCCTCCTCAGTCATGTACCTATGTGATAAGCATAATAAAGATGTGCACAGTGGAATCTGAGAGTTTAAATAGAAAGAGCTGATCAAATCAAGGAAGTCATAAATATCTTAAAGAAAAATAAGTTCTGAATGATGAGTGTGAGTTGGCTAGAGAAAAGAAGGTAAGTACATTCCCAGCCAAAGGCCCTGTGGAAAGAAAAAGTGTAGAAAGAATAAGAATTAAAGGAAGACCAATGTAGCCCGACCCGTGTGGTTCAGTGGTTGAGCGTCAACCTATGAACCAGGAGGTCCCAGTTTGATTCCCAGTTGGAGCACAAAGAGCTAAGGCAAGTTCAGGGTGAGATGACATTGGAGAGAATGAGAATGGTTCATATCATTCAAAGCTTTGTAGTTCTTGTTAAGACTTTTAAACTTTCCTCAAGATCAATGGCAAAGAGAATTACATGTTCATAGTTGTATTTTGAAATGGCTGCACTGTGGAAAATGGATTGAAATGGGGCAAAGGTTGATGCAGGAAGACAACTTAGAAGGTTGTTTAAGTAGTTTAGGTGAGCGAGAAAGTAAGTTGCACTAGATTAATGGTGGTGAAGCTAAAGAGAAACAGAACTGAGACATATTCAGGAGAAGAAGCTGAATTATTAATGGATTGAATGTGTCAAGGAAAGGAGAAAGAAGTCCCAGAGAGACTTTGGCTTCCACACCAGAATAGATAGTATCACTTTTGGTAAAGACCATTATTTGGAGAGGTAAATTAGAGTTTTATTTTTTAACATGGTGAATTTGAGTGCCTTTAGGATAAAATATATATCATCTATGCAGTATTAAGAGTTTGGAACTGGAAGAATAAACTCTTCTAGAGATAAAAGTTGAGTTACCAGAATAAGGCGGTAATATGTTTTGAACATGGATGAGTTCTCCTAAGGAAAGAGTACAGTTTGAGAAGAGAAGAGGTCCTAACACTAGCTAGGTAGTATAAGATGAACCTGTACACAAGAGAAAAAAAGAAGGAAGCCAAAGATTTAGGTGGAAAACCACCTGAGTCTTGCATCAGGAAAATTAAGACTATAGAGAATCTCAAGGAATCAGTGATTTAAAATATAGAATGCTGGTAATCAGAGTAAAAAAAGGAAGCTGGCATAGTTTTTTCTTTTTGCTGTTAATCATACAAGCTAATTTTTAAATGTTGCATTAAGTTCCTTTCTTGTTTCTTTACAACAGTGGAAGGTTTATTACGGAAACTCCTTTACTGCTCTTTTATTTTATAAAGAAGAGAATTCTGAGGTATAGGAGAAAAAGGGAGCCAAGAGTATAATAAAAATGTCTGCATGTTCCTCCATGTACAATTGAACATAGGTTTCTATATTCAAGTTTGCTATGAAAAAAATAAAACAAAAACACTTAAGTTCTTATTCAACTTGTTAGGAGCATTTTCACTTCTTTTATTTCCATAATTTTGATGGCCTCTACTCAAAATGGAGTCAATTAATAAAATGGTTGCATCTTAGAAAAATTAAAAGCTGCTGTGCACAGTATGATAATCACTAATTAATGCTAATATAAGTTTTGAGACTGGTTAATGTCTCCCTCTCCCTCTCTCCATACAGAATGAGATAACAATATTAACTTAAAATCATCTATTTGCAAAGTCAGTCTGATTTCCAATTATATCATCAAATTCTAAAAGGAGAAAAGAGGAAATCCAAGAAACACCTTCTATCAGGTGGCTCTAGGTTTTGCATTTGTTGTTAGATAAATTGAAAGTAACAATAGTTTTTAAAAACTTCCAGGTTCGGCCAAAAATCCACACTTCACTCCTCTTCTTTTGTAGCCTATCAGTTTTAGCAAATATAACCATTAGCTCCCAGAACATGTCAGTCACAGCAAGTAATTAAGGGCCCAGATCACATTTCAGGTCATACTGGGTTCAAACTTCCCATTTAATTTTCATCCTACTTTTAAATAGTATTAATTGAACACTTGCTATGTTCCAGGAACTCTTCTAGGTGGTAACAATAAAGCAGTGAAATAGATATAAATCATTGTCCTGATGGAGTTTATCATTTGCTTTACTTTGATTTTGTAAGGCTAACTTCACCAATACCCCATTCCAACTACTTTACCTCTTTGCTTATATGAGATTTTTATCAGTTGAAGTGAAGTTCTTGGGGGTACCATAAGGAAAAGAATTTCTTGAGGCCCTCATGTGAAAATGGGGTTTCATGGGAAACTTTATGGAGGATGTAAAATTAAGGGGGTTCCCCTCCCAGGTCCCATCTCTGTCCACCACACTATGGAAGAAATCCAATCTTGTCTTCAGCAGGGCCAGAAATAAGGCCATTGCCCAGAATTTCTGTGCCATGCTAAAGTCCACCCACTCCAGCATCTGGCTAGCTTAGCTTGTGTTTCCACCTACAGTTAGTTCATTGTGTGTGGTGTCCAGATGGCTCATGGCCATGTGGCTGCTTAAGGCCACATGGTTATGTAGAGAGAACAGGCGAGGACATAGGCGAGTGCGGGTCATGGAGCAAGAGAGCAAGAGGGAACAAGGGAGAGGGAAATCTATGTCTGGGGATTTTAACTTTCCAAGATTTCATGAGTTTCTGATGGGGTCCACCTCCTAGCCAATCCATTGTTATGCAAGCTATACTGACAGGCAAACATCTTCCTTACATCACCACAACTTCACTGCGCCTGTGCCAATCTCCTCCTTTGTTCCATCCCTTCCCCCAGTGATCTGCAGGGAATGGACTGGTCTGCTCCCTGGGGAGCATGAAGCAGTAGCTTCATGGTGAAGCTCCCCTGATGACCATGCTGATAATGTCTTGCCCCCACTTTATTAATATTAATAACTAGCCAATTATGATAAGATTTTTTGAAATTTTATTGAACTTATTGAGGATGACATTGGTTAATAAAATTATATAGGTTTTGGGTGTACAATTCTATAATACATCATCTGTATATTGCTTTGTGCATGCATCACCCAAAGGTTCCTTCTGAAGACAAGCTGAGTCTCTCTGAAATGGATGGGAATGCTGTTTGATTATTTTATTAAGCCTCTCCTAGATAAGTTTAAAATTTCTCTTTAGGCACTCCCCAAAGAACTTTGCGCCTGTGTCAGTTGATACCAGCTTATGATGGAACCTGGAAAGCAAAGAAATCTCTGTGCCTGCATAAAAAACCCAACCATACATAAGCCAGGCCCTGTCAGCAGTTTGTGAAGCCATATTGTTCATTACTGTATGCTCCCTTGATATATCAAAGCTCCCTCCCTCTTTCTTTTCTCTCCACCTTGTCTTCAAAAAAAACCCTCTTCTTTTGAATCTGTTTTGCCTCTTTTGATTTCTATCTCAAGGGGCAGCAAGAACTCCTTTGCTGGTGACACTTCTGTTACCATATATTTAACCCTCCTTACCCTTTTCTGCTTCTCCCATCCTCTCTGGCAACCACCATACTGGTGTCTGTGTCTATGAGTTTTGATTTATCTTGTTTGTTCATTTGTTGCTTTCAGTTTTATATCCCACATACGAATAAAATCATATGGTTCCTGACTTTTTCTATATGACTTATTTCACTTAGCATGATATTCTCAAGACCCTTCCATGTTGTCACAAATGGCAGTAGTTCATCTTTGATAACTGGAAGAAAAAATTCCTCAAGGACCCTCGCTTTCTCTTCTCCTTTATTGCTCCTCTTGCCAGGAAATATAGCCTGAGTCCCTTAGGAATTGTGGCAGAAAATTACTTGTGAGGACTGCTCTCTGTAGCATTTTTATCCTTCTTTCTCTATCTTTACTGTATATTTTAGATCAGTCTTTAAGTCCTCATTATGAAAAGGTGAATGCCTCTACTTATCAAAGGGTTTTCTTTTTGTTTGGTGGGGGAAAAAGAGACTTTATCTCCCCTTTTTTATTTGAAAGTTATCAACCTATCAGCCACGCTATTCTTCAGTCTTTCCTGAGCCTGCCGTAGCATGTCCTCTAGCAGATAGGAATTCTGATAACCCTACTTGACATCTAAGCATGCCCAAAATGAACATATTATTCCACTATGAAAACACAAAATAACAATAAAAATGCAGATTGAGAAAAATTTCCCCTATGGAACTCTTTTTGGTATTCTTAACTCCAAACAGCTGTTATGTGTTGATAGTAGAGAAAACAAAAAGGCTTAATGAGGAACATGTTATTCTCTCTTTGCCAAGGAGGAAACAAAATCTTGATATTAAAGGGTATGCACATGTTTTAAACCTTTGATATTGTCAATTGCCTTCAAAAATTGTATCAAATTGCCCAGCTGGCGTAGCGCAGTGGTTGAGTATCAACCTATGAATTAGGAGCTCACAGTTTGATTCCTGGTCAGGGCACATGCTTGGGTTGTGGGCTTGGTCCCCAGTGAGGGGCATGCTGGAGGCAACATCAATGATTCCCTCTCATCATTGATGGTTCTCTCTCTCTCCCTCTCCCTTCCTCTCTGAAATCAATAAAAAAAATATTTTTAAAATATATTTTATTGATTTTTTACAGAGAGGAAGGGAGAGGGATAGAGAGTTAGAAACATCGATGAGAGAGAAACATTGATCAGCTGCCTCCTGCACACCTCCTACTGGGGATGTGCCCGCAACCAAGGTACATGCCCTTGACCGGAATCGAACCTGGGACCCTTCAGTCCACAGACCCACGCTCTATCCACTGAGCCAAACCAGTTAGGGCATGAAATCAAAAAATATTTTAAAAGTTGTATCAAATTACACTTCCACTAATAATATGTGGATGACAGTATATTAATTTTCTATATTTGACAACTTGACTGATTAACAATAGGTATCTCATTTTGTATTTTTAATTACTAAGATAGAACTTCTTTGTGTTTCTTAACCCTTTGTGGTTCTTGTTTTGTGAATTGTGTGTTTATGTTCTTTTGTCTTATTTTTGCTATCATTTCACTTCCCACCCACTGGCAGACACCTTAGATGATGCCTTCAACACTTCACTCAAACTGCTCTCCAGAAGGCCATCATAAACATCCTTGTTACACATTCTCTGTAATTGTATGTGAGCGTTCAGATAAAAGAAAAAGTGTCAGGTATCTAAGGACTATAATTCAGAAATTTATGTCATGTACATTAACTGTAAACCCAGGTTTGCAGGTTAAGCAATTATAATCCATATAACCAATAATTTTACCTATAATCTTCTAATAACTTCTAGAATTTACTGCTTTTAATCTCTGTGGTTTTTAATGAAAGGGAAGAACAATTGACAGAGATTTATCCTTGGTTACTAAGTTGCGCAAAGCAAAAGCTTGAGATTTAAATGGTTTTGCTAATTACTTTTAAAATCACTTTGTGATTGTCCTTTTTTAAGAAATTGTTTTTGTGAGTTTTTTATGTGTGTTTTTTAAAGAATCACCTCTAGCTTCTTACATTTCTAATTAGACTTGAATCTCCAAAACCTGCTATTTCTAATTGACTTTAGAAACTTTTTAGTTATGTAACTCCTGAGGAGAAGAGTTTACTTTTTCTTTTGGCTCTAAGGTTTTTTTTTTTTTTCTACTTAGTTAAAGCCAAAGAGCATTTGAACTAGGCATTATAGAATGGTATCTAAAACTAGATGATTCAGAGGGGAAGTAGGAGTGGGGTTGTGAGGGTGGAAAGATTAACCAGGGAATTTATATGCTTATATGCATAGCCCATGGACACAGACAACAGTGTGGTGAGAACCTGGGAGGGGCGGGTGCAGGGTGGAAGGGGTCAATGGGGAAAAAAAAACTAAGGGGACATCTGTAATACTTCCTGCAAAAAAGATAAATTAAAAAAATAAAGCTAGATGAGACCAGTTACAATAAAGCCTGTTCAATTACCTTATATTTCATGAGAAAAACAGACGTGGAGGGGGGATGCAAATGCCAAGTAGCACAACCAGGGCTAGAACAGATTTCCTGCCTTGCCTTTTTCACTAAATAACAGTGTCTTTTTTCAAAGTTTGGTTGGCTGTTTAACCATGAGTCAGTAATTCAGAAAAGACTGATTAATAATTCAACAAATATATATTGAATGCTTACAATGTGTCAGTAGTGTTGTAAGAACATGTTTTTATTTTTTTAAACTTTGCAACTGCTCTTTGATGTATGCACGGGGGATACAGCGGATAAATAAGACAAGCAAGGTCCCTGGCCTAACCGTTGATGGAGGTACAGATACATTTCTTTCCTCTCCCAACGCACCCCTGGCGTCATTTTCACTAATCTCTGTCTTCACTAATACATTTAATTCTCTATAGGAGGAGGAATGACTAATCTACTTGGTTGGATTCAATCATTCACTGAGCCATGATCTCCTAGTGGTCGAAGTCCCTTTGCCTCCCAAAGTAGGAAAGAGACTCTGCTTTGTCTTTCCCACTGTCTGCCTTCCCAAAGAAAGGCAATACCATCACCACTCCTGGACTCTACTGTGTCAACAGACTCTGTTCTCTTTTTCTGCTTTTCCCAGAGTGGGTAGATTGCCTGGATTAGCACTAGGGCCCTAGGCAGTGGTTCTCAACCTTCGGGCCCTTTAAATACAGTTTCTCATGTTGTGACCCAACCATAAAATTATTTTCATTGCTACTTCATAACTGTAATGTTGCTACTTTTATGAATCATAATGTAAATATCTGATATGCAGGATGGTCTTAGGCGACCCCTGTGAAAGGGTAGTTCGACTGCCAAAAGGGTTGTGACCCACATGTTGAGAACCGTTGGTCTAGGGGTGTTTAATCCAGGGGGTGAGGGAGTAGAAAGGCCCATTTTTGTCTCAGGCCCAATCTGGGTCCTCTACCAATTTTTCCTGTACTTCAGGGTTATTGACTACTATTCTCTAGGCTTTGTGTGTGTGTTCATTTGGTTAGAACCTAGGAGGGGAGGCAGTGAATGATGAGCATCCCCCCAAAACCAGTCTAGTAGGAATCAACATAATAACTAAACAATAATTAACTGCACCTATACCAAGTGCTACAAAAGACAAATTCAGAATGCTACAAGGGCATATATACCAGAGAAGACTTCCTTAGGTAGTGTCATTTAGCTAGGACCTAAAAGATAATTGGGAGTTTAAGTAAGTAAAGGGAAGGGGCAGGGGGCAGAGTAGTACAAGAAGGGGACCCAGCCTGTGTGAAGACTCTGAGACATAAAAGAACATGATACATTCTGGGAACTGAAAGGGGACCAATGAGTCTACATCAGACAGTGTAGGAAAGTGCTGTATCATTCACTATAAAAAATAACACTTTATTATCACTATTTCTCTACAATACATAATCTGGAGTTATACTAATATAAGAGCACACACATGAATGAAATTGGAGACATTATTTTCTTAGGGGTACCCATATGTCAGTAGGCTTTGCTGTGTAAATGAGATAATAACACTCAATTAAAATAATAAAAACAAATCCAGGTAACCAAAATGCCCTTATCTCCAACCGAACCAGCCAACTGAGGCATGAGCCTAAGATATTTGTAAAATGCCCATATAAGATCTATTGACTTCCCTATCAGAAAGCTAGACTTAATAAAGGCTCTTTCACTGCTCCCTGTTTATCCAGCCCCACTTCAAACATGAGAATCAATGTCCAATTTATTAACTTCTCAAGATTTTTTTTTGTCAGGCCTAGATTTTCTTTTTTCAGCCAGACAAATAGAAATATCAAAAATAAGATTTCCCTGTTCTCATTTATTAACCCCATGGAAATATGCAATTCTTTTTTCCTAACATATGCTCCTCTCAGAGGCTTAGTGACATGTACCATTTTGACTGCACTGGTCACTCCTTAACCCTGAAGTGCTTGATGAATTTCAATCAGCAGCTTCTTTTTTTCACTCAGCTTTTATCTGAAATAACCTGTTTTATTTGTTTTCTAATTGCTTCAGCAAAAAGCCATTATGGTAGAATTTTAAATTAAGCTACAGCTCAGGCATCTACTTGTTTATCTGCATGGCTTGCCCCACACACAATTTCCTTTCTTCTATAAGTTTAAATTTTCACTCAAGACTCTCTTAATTTATCTTCAGTGTTCTGGATAGTAGAAAAAGCTGGAGAAAGTTAAACTATACTTTCTTGCTTCATTCCCCAAAGCAACAAAGCACAGATTCATAGAATTTATTGCTGAATGGTATCTTGGTGACTAGACCTTCTCCACTCATCCAAACCCCAATTCCCCCTACTACCCTTACATTCTTGCTCTCAGGAAATGATCTATTTTCTTAAAGTGAAATCCCCCTAAAATGGTCTCTCTGATCTATTCTTTAACATATCACGTTTATTTCTATAATCACTCTTTCTTACTATAAATCTCAAAGGAATAGGTACTTCATATTTTCTACTGCAAAAACATCTCTGATTCTAAATTTTATTTCTTTCTATCTTCCTTTGGTTGTTAATTGCGATGATGATGATGACAGTGATCAGGAGGGTTATAACTAACATTTATTAAACAAGTTCTCTATGATCAGCACCATCTTATTTTATCCTGATACCAACCATATAATATGAGCACTATTATTATCTCCATTTTACAAATGCAGAGACTGTGATTCTCATAAATATCAGGATTCTAGATTATTAGTACTTTCTTTTTTTTTTGTATTTACTCTATTATATGGATTGTTTACAAAGAACTGCATACAACTTTTAACATAAAACCAAACAGATATAATAGAGCTTTTTTCACAGAGAGGAGCAAATGGAGCCATCAGAGTACTTAACCGCCAGCCTTTGGTTCTTTCGTCATTACAGTCACAGATGGGCAATTCCATCCATCAACGAAATGTCTGAATGCCTACCATGTCTAAACATTGTGAGGAAAACAAAGCAACATAAGTGGCAGTTGAGGACAGTTAATTGTTTCAAAATAAGTGGTGTTCATGCTACCAAGAACTTAGAGGAAGGGAAATTCACTGTGACCAGAATGTAAGTACCTCAATAGCTGGGCTTTAGATGTGAGGCATTATCAGATATCAGGAAAGAGAAAGCAGCTCTCAGAAAAAAAGGAAGGCGGCCTGACTGGTGTGGGTCAGTGGTTGAGTGTCAACCTATGAACCAGGAGGTCACGCTTCGATTCCCAGTCAGGGCGCATGCCTGGGTTGTGGGCTCAATCCCTCATGGGGGGGCATGCAGGAGGCAGCTGATCAATGATTCTCTCCCATCATTGGTGTTCCTCTTTCTCCCTCTCTGAAATCAATAAAAAATATATTTAAAAAAGAAAGAAAGGAAGGCATGCCCCTATATTGATTCTCATCAGGGTCTCGAGTCTCCCTCCCCCATAATACTTTTCTCTCCTGATTGAGAAAACAGTAACAAACGCTAACACTGGTGTATGATCATAATTAGGAGGATGTTTGAGTCCTGGCTTGATTATTTTTCCAATTACTGGCTTTCCTGATACTTTCCAAGTCATGTAACCAAACCTTGTATGATTTTATATTAAGCAAACTGGTAGCTCATTTCCAGATTTGCCTTTATTCACCTGCTTTAGGTTCAACTTAGAGTAGAAACTTTGAAGACATGTATACGATAATATATAACAAAAGATCTAAGATGACATCTCCTTCGATCTTGTCTCCCTGGGAAAAATTGCAAATTGTATTTAGCACAACTGCAAGCACAGTGCTGGGCACATTACAGACACTGGTAAGGTGATTGGTCACTTTAAGGTGATTGACCACTAACTTCTATACCTTTAATTACCTTTGTTCTAACATTTCACTGTAAATGAACAACTCCCCTAAGAGTAGGATTTCACAAACTAAGGCAATTTATCTCGGTTAAGATTTAGAGATTAAAAAATAATGTTCTTCGAATTTAAGCTCTTTTCAGTACCAAAATAAACTTCAAATCATAAATAAAACCTTCAAGAAGCTGGGAACCTCACAATCTTGATCCCTTGATATATATCTCTACAAACTATAAATCAATTTAATAGATCAGAACATAAAAGTTTATTCTCTTCTTTCATCAACTATATAAATTCTATGGTGTTAGTTGCAAAGCAAAAAAACAAAAACAAAAACAAAAACCTCAGAAATCCTTAGAGTTAGAAGTTACTTCAATTCCATCATATCCAAAGTCTGAAAGGTGGCTTCTCTCTTTCTTCAATATTGATCTTCTCTCTCATTTTTCCCCTCAAAATTGGCACTCTCATATCTAAAGTGAGACTTCCCAGAATTTCAACATCTTTCACATTAGGTAAGCTCATGTTCATCATAAGGACCATAAGGGGTCTTATCCCATCCAAGGGCAAAGGCAAATAGCTAGCTCTTTATTTGAGTGAATACAGTTATGTAGAGAGAGCAGTAAAATTTGTTCCCATAAGAAGACATTTATAAAAATAAAAAGTATGTCATTTATTATTATAAGAGCCATAGATTTATATTTATTTTTATTTCCTCACCACCACCCCCCCCCCCAATTGGGTGCAAGTCTAAAAGAAAAAATGGTCTAGTTTTGACATAATTTATTTGTTGAGGAATTTTGAAGGAAAGAGGCATCATGGACAAGCAGGATTAGGATCCTAATATTGCAAGATTATTAATTTGAACAAAGTCATTTTTCTACATTGGTAATAATGAAAGAGTGCTGTATAATGCTTTTCCAGATTGCATAATAGAGTTAATGAGTAGAGCAATGTACTGTGACATTTAAAAGGCTCAAGGAAGGGCCTTATTCAAAGAAGATTAATCCACACTGACTGAAATTATCCTTTTCTTATTTCCTATGGGTTTCAGCATTAGGCTTGATGAGAACATAGTAGCATGGGCCCAAGTGGTGTGTGAGGATTAAACATCAGAGTAGGCTGTGGGTATATCAAACCTGGCTCCAACTGGCCTCAATAGCCAGGACAGTAAATCTCCCCTGTGGAATATATCAACTGGAAGTTCCAAGCAGGCAATACTTGAAGCCAGGCAGGAATAGTCTAGGGCCGTGGTCGGCAAACTGCGGCTCACGAGCCACATGTGGCTCTTTGGCCCCTTGAGTGTGGTTCTTCCTAAGCCTTAGGAGTACCCTAATTAAGTTAATAACAATGTACCTACCTATATAGTTTAAGTTTAAAAAATTTGGCTCTCAAAAGAAATTTCAATCGTTGTACTATTGATATTTGGCTCTGTTGACTAATGAGTTTGCCGATCACTGGTAGGGGAATGTCTCATTCAGAACAGACCTCTTAAATCAGCAAATGGTGGGTCTAAGGAATAGGATTCAATGCTTTGCATGAAGAGACTAGCAATGACTGGCATAGCCAGGCAAAGTATCAGAGCTTCAAGATAATATAATTTGGATGTGGAGTCTAGTCCAAGGACTAGTAGGAATTGGTGCACCTTGAGAGAAAGGCTCAATACCACTGATTGAAGGAGGTTATAATTCAGCAGGAATACCAAATGACTTAGAATATGCCTCTCTGAGCTTCAGTTTTCCTTATCAGTAAAAGACAGATAATGAATTTTCCTGCTTCATAGAGATAAGGGGTCTTACCCTGCCCAAGGGCAGAGGCAAATAGCTAGCTCGCTATTTCAGGGCATACGTTATATAGACAGTTTTATAACTGAGAAGCAATGGGTTAAGGAGAGAGAATGTGAGAGCAATAAATTTTCAGTGGTAATCAGAAGGAATGGGGATTCCCAGAATAATAGGCAGCAGCTTGGGGATTTTAATTCAGATCCATATGATTCAGACATCTATAATTATATATACCTATATATCTATGTCTGTGTGACTACCATTTACTGTGAGTCAGACACTGTGCTAAGCACTGTACCTGAATTATCTTAATTAATTGCACTGATACCTTGTGAGTTAAGTAAAGTAGTAATTTTTATTTTAGAAACTAAGGCTAATGTAGAACAAACTAAAGTAAGGGGAAAATAGATCAAACTAGCAATATTCAATTCATTACTATTGAATGGCATTGGTGGAAAAAGTTTTCATTGACTATGTATTTGTTCCCTGAAAACTAAATTGATTGTGGCATAAATTATGAATCAAATCTAGCTCAAGATGGCACTATAATGGGAGACTGCTAAGTATCAAGTAGCTCAACAAAACCAGTGGCCATTCGAGGGCAGCAAAATGTCAAGTACTGCCAAGGAATAGGTGTAAGTTTGCTAACTTGAGAGGAGCAAAACACTAGACTGGAAGAAAGAACCTCTTTTAAGAATCATACTCCAAGAAGAGTTATCATTTCCCCTACAAATAACACAAGGTTGGAGTAACATGAAAAGACTATAGCCCTCTCTGGTTTTTTGCTAAGCGGTTACAGCGTTGGCCTGTGGACTAAAGGATCCCGGGTTTGATTCCAGTCAAGTGCATGTACCTCGGTTACAGGCTCAATCCCCAATCCCGGTCAGGGCATTTGCGGAAGGCAAGCAATTGACATGTCTCTTTCACATTGATGTTTCTCTCTCTCTGTCTCTCCCGCTCCCTTCCACTCTCTCTAAAAAAAAACAAAAGAACAAAACACTGTAAAGGGAAGCAGATTCAAAAGTATTAAGCCTTTACTACAGTAAAAGGTAGTATTACTTCTGTTTTAATCAAAAGTAAGCTCAAAATTAAAGACAATAATCCTTATTCCAGTGTTACAGAGATAGAAAATGTCAGAGCCAGGATTCAAACTCAGGTCTGCATAATTTCTCTCCAAATGTTGCCATAGGAATTAATGCAAAAAATGTAAACAGTAAAAAAGCAGTCAAGAAAGTCTAACATTGATTCCAAAAATAGACATGGCAAGGCTGTCATACTGAAGTGGTATGAAGGAGGAATGGAACCTGAAATTCATGCCCCAAATAGAATAATAATAGCAATAATAATAATAATAATAATAATAATAATAATTATTGAACACTTTCTATTCGCCAGGCATTGTTCAAAGCATTTTTAATTTTTTATCTTTTCACAACAACTCTATAAGATAGATATTATTGTCTCCATTTTACAGCTGAGTAAATAGACAAAAGGTGGTTAAATACTTTATTTAAGAAAGGAAATGGTAGAGCTACTATGGGATACTGGAATTCAAGATAGGATTCAAGGAAACTCTCAAAAGACAATTCTAAGTATACAATTATAAATTATACTGATGTAACAAAAAAGTTAGAAATACCTACATAAACCAGAGAGATGTCCAGGGTCATAGATGATATGAGGAAAATAAAGTCCTTTAAATCCTATTTTGTTTCTGTCTTCCCTGTCATTGAACTATTTTCAGGCTGAAGAGTGTGAAAAAAACATACATATTACTAAGAAATAACTTAGATGGTTGAAGGGATTGTTAGAAAGACACAAAAAAGCACACACACATGCACAGGCACACATCGCAAAAACCTAGTGTTCTGGTGTTTTAAATGCCTTTCAATATCCTTCTATGTGTGAATTAAATACTAGGATGTATACTGTTGATGAACCCATATTAATGATCTGTGACGAATCATGGAGAAGAAATGAAATCCTGGAAGACTACTGGAGATGTGCTCTTTTCTTTTGTTATGATGAAAAGAAGGTAGATTCAACAGTATAGTATAGGCAAAATGTCTCCATTCTACTTTTGCTCCTTTATAATTCATTATCCGCACATGGCAATTAGACATACTTTGTAATGTAAATCAGACCAGGAATCAGTTGCTTCCTATAACCCTCATTTCAGTTAGAACAAAGTCTATACTCTTTACCATTGCTGTTACTAAATTACCTCCCTCTTAAACTCAATCACTTATTATTGCTCCTTTGTTCACCATGCTTCAGTCACACTGATGTTCTTTCTATTCTTTGAACATTCCAAGATTGTCCCTGCCCCAGGGCCTTTGCATTGCTGTTATCTTTGCCTGAAGTGTTCTTCCCCTAGAAATTTACAGACTAAAACTTTGTTAACCTGAAATCAGCTAAAATGCCATTCTCTAATAGAGGCCTTCCCTGCCCTGCTCCATTACAGTCACTTTCTATCCCATTTACTTCTTTTATTTTCTTCAGAGCATTCATCATTACCTGAAACTATATTATTTGTGTGTTTGTTTATTGCCCGACTCCCCAACTAAGCTCCATGTGAGCAGAGACCTTATCTGTCTTGCTCAATGTTTTATCCCCAATGCTTAGAATAGTTCCTGATACAGAGCAGGGACTATATAACTACTTTTTGAATGAGTAATTGATTACTTGAGTCATGGGAAAGATTCTAGATAGATCATTTAAAGAACTGTTCATAAGCAACTAAATAAGTGATGGCTAGCTTAAACTAACTTCATTTCATTCTCCAACATAACCAATCGCCTTGAAAATCAGAGATACATGGTGTGCAGAGTATACAAGGAGAAAGGCATTTAACAAGTTCTTTCACGACATCTATGCATTCATGATGGAGAATGATTGGCATTCAAATAAGGAGATTTTTTAAAGTGATTGAGAACAATGGTAGCCAGAGTATTTTGATGCCAATCTAGAATACAAGTTCCTAATTTCTTTGGATGAGGCACTCCTTTAAGAATATGATGAAAGCTATGGAGCATTTTCCTGGGAAAATATGTATATACACATATTTTAAATAAAATTCATTGGTTCATGGATTCCAGATTAAGAACTGCCATACTAGAATATTTTTAATGGAAAACTCTTTGGTTCTTAACTTGTTCTTTTCTTTTTTTGACTTAAAAACCAAAAAATTATTTTCTCACAGTTCAGGAGTATATGAACTGTCAGAAATCATGATATTGTCTGAGTTGGTTGGTTCTGGAGATCTGGTTCTTTCATGTTCTTTCATTTAGATGAAGAAAGAGAAATCTGATCTGTCATATTTGGAGATAGCAGATGATTGGAGAGATACATGATGCATTAGAAAGCATAACCAACATTTTGAAAAGGTCATGAAGGATAGTACTAGTATATAAGGAAATTTAAATTTGAATTAGTCAATAGTAATTTGATACGAAATAACATTGTGCTGCAGCCACCAAAAGCAACTAATTAGTTTTTAAATTTTATTCTATTTTTCCCATCACCATTTATGTCTTTTATGCCCTCTTCCACCTCTACCTCCCCCCTTCTCACCCCCCACAATCGCCACGCTGTTGTCCATGTCCATGAGTTCTTTCTCTTTTTTGCTCAATCCCTTCACCCCAACCCCCCTTCCACCAGAGCTGTCTGCCTGCTCTCTATCTAAGAGTCTGTCTCTATTTCAAACGCAGCTAATTAATAGAACAATGCAGGTGATAGCAGAGACTACTCTGCAGCCTACTGTGAGTATACACGGCATTCTAGGTGCTGCCTTTAAGAAGTATATAGACAGCCCTAGCCAGTTTGGTTCAGTTGTTGGAGCACTGACCTGCGGACTGAAGGGTCCAGGGTTTGATTCTGCTCAAGGGCATGTACCTTGGCTGCAGGCTCAATATCCGGCCCAGGTTAGGGCATGTGAGGGTGGCAAAGAATCAATGCGTCTCTCTCACATCAATGTTTCTCTCTGTGAGTCTCCCTCCTCCTTTCCACTCAGTCTAAAAATCAATGGAAAAATATCCTTGGGTGAGGATTAACAATAATAAAAAAAGGACTCACATGTAAGACAGGAGGTTGCAAACAAGATGGCTATTCTACTTCCTTCTTACTCCAGGAACCAAGCACATTAGGTAATTGTGAAGAGAAATGCTCCAAAGTGGTCTATGTGAACTTCACCCTCAACCTATTGAGGAGCAGTGAGAATCTATCTGATAAGTCATTCCAGTTTAAAATATTATGGAAACTCTTTCTCTACAAGCCTGTTAGGCTTCTTAGCTGACTTAATTTTTTTTTTTTTTTTTTTTTTACCAAAACACGAGATGTTGGAAATGACTTTTTCATTTAAACATACCAAAAAAAAATGTTCAGATATCTTCACAGCACAAGCAGAAGAATTGCACATGGTAACAGTGGGGAAAAATAACAGCATAACAATATCTAGTTTTTTCCTAAAAGGAAGTCTGCTGATAATTTGACAGATTTGGGGAGAAGAGGAGTGCAAGAATAAATTCAATTGTACTACAGCTGCAACAATTTTTGTTAAGTAAAGTTCTGATTACAAATTGCAAAAGTGCTTCGTGTTTCATGTATATGACAGGATCATTTCAATATGTCACCCAGCAACAGCAAACAGACCCAATCAGTTGTGGCCATTGCAGTGGTTTGGTACACTTAGTACTCTGAGGACAAAACTTGTGCAAAATTGTTTTCTAAATGTTATCCACTTAATAAACAAGTACATCAAGCCACAAGACAGCCATGATTTTGGTTAACCCACGGAATCTCCAGGGGAATAGAAGGAAGGAAGGAAGGAATAGTTAGGTTGCAAATGGAAGAAGGTGAGGAAGAAATGGAGGAAAGAGTATAAGATGAACTAATCTGTTAGTGCTAGACTCAGGGATTTCACACATATTATTAACTTTCCCCACAAACACAGAGCAGAAATAATCACCCTCATTTTAAAAGGCAAAGTAGCATAATTAAAGCAGTTAAGTAGCTTGCCCAAGGTACACAGTTAAGAAATGTTTGAATTCTGATCTAGCAAGATATCTTTTAAAATCTTCTGTAAGATTTCTTTTTCTTCAGTTGAACCCAATCCCAAGATTTGAATAAAATATATCATATTCTTTTTTTAAAAAAAAAAAAGAAATGGTTCCACATGAATCTGTGTGACTCCAAAGACCATGATCTTTTTTACTACAGCCTACTACACCCTACCATGTGCCATTTGTTGAGTTTAAGAATATTTAGAAGGTTTAAAATTTAGTAGCCTTCACTGACTTTCAACCATCTTCAGCATACCAAGCCCTGGATGCTGCTTACTTCTTTAGATTTTTCTTTCATTACCCACCCCTCAAACTCTACAGCCCAGACAAACTGAATACCTGTGGGTCCCCAGAGGCTATTTCCACCTCCTTGCCTTTGTACATTCTGTCTTATCTGATTTCTTTCTTCACCTACTGCCCAGCTCCTACTTTTCCTTCATGATTAACTGAAGCCTAACTTTTCCACAAAACTGTATACTGTATTCTCTCTCTCTCTCTCTCTCTCTCTCTCTCTCTCTCTCTCTCTCTCTCTCTCTCTCCACTAGACTGCAGCCTCTCCAAAGCAAGAATTTGAACTTCTTTTCACATTGTATCTCTAACATCTAGAGTACCAGCTTAAATGTACTAAGCACTTATAAGTGCTGAATGAATGAATGAACAATAACAACAACGGCCAATGAACAGATGAGGCAGGCAGGTACAATTTAGTAATAGATAAACAGATTGCATGTGATCCTAAGTAAAAGAGTGAAGATGAACAGTCTCCCAATAAATCAGGGAATGTTTCATTAAACCATGAGTCTACGTTTTGTCTTTGTTAAAAGAAGAGCCATATCCTCTAACTATACTTGGATCACATAGAAATTGACCTGCTACCTTGGTACTCTTTTAAAAAAGAGTGCACTTAATATAGAATGGTCCACTTCCTTTAGTATCAGTATCCACATCTTCTGGGTTCTGAGAATTTTAGAAACAGAGATCCTGACAGCTACAGGTTTGGGCTTTTTACTGAGAGAGACTGATTTAATTGCCTATTTACACTCTAACAATGAGCAAATGTGTGTTTGCTTTCCCTAATGTATGTGCCCTGGTATTGGATTGCCTTGTCTTGCTTCCAACTACTCTCTTAGCTTCCTTTGCCTCTTGATCCAGACACAAAACCAGAAAAAATCAACAACAAAGAAATAACCACATATAACATTTTTCAATTTTCTTGTGCAAAACCCTGTGACTGCATTATTTCAATCAGAAGGACATTCATTCTTTGCCCTTTGAAGTGAGCTGAGTCACTCATAATTTAAAAACAATGCAACTGTGGACAGACAGAGTAGTGCCTAGAAAGGAATGCATGTAAGATGATCTGGATTCTTTCTAGTCCGAGCTGTACCACTAGTCAACTGTGACCTTGGACAAGCCACTTAACCCCTCCAGGCTCTGGTTTCTTCATCTGTGAAATTAGGAGGTGAGGCTATATGATCGCTAAAGTACCTTTTTGTGCTTTAATACACAAACATGGATATAAAGTGGTTTAACTGTAGTATAGAACCCTACATTTTAAAAAATTACTGACTCACTCTAGGTACAGACCCATAAGCACATTCTTACTGTCCATCTTTCTGTGTTTTGGGTTCAATGCATGTTTGAAACATGTGATTTACATTCAAATATTATACTATCTGCCTCCTGAAAGGACATTGCTGGAGATTCAGCCTTGCTACTCTGGTCTAAATGTCCCAGACTGGCTTCTGAAGACCCTGATTTCTTCTATAGATGCCGTTGTACTGACCCTGTGGGACAGGCTACCTTCCTCATTCACCTGATCCATATCAACCTCTTAACTCATCTGACTGCTGTCATTTTTTGTTGTTGTTTGTTTGGTTTTTTTTTTTTTTTGTCAACATTGGGAAACTCTTCATTACGGAGAGAGGGAAGGGATCTGGAAATAAGGGTTTTCATAATCTGTGAAATTCACAGTCTAAAAGAACTAATGAGCTACAGGTTGCAGGAGACAATGAGACATAAATAAAGGATTCATAGTCACCAGAGAGCAATGGGCCAAAACCTAGGTAGATAAGGAAATAATAATCTGGAAAGCATACGTACCAGGGTTAAAGAAACACAATGAAGAGACAAAGTCTGAGCAGTTAGAGAAGAAACTGATGGAGTCTAAATGACAAGATGATTGGTAAAGCCTTGAGCTAGTGGTTGGGTGTTAAGAGATCCTCCAGAATCTAAAACATAGGACAAGGCAGACAGGAGAACAGATAGGAGTTTTCAACCGTCAATGAGATATTAATTCTGATCTATGCAAACACTTGCTACCAGGAAAAGAAATATTCCATAGTATTCATAGGTACCTAGATGAGTGAGGCCATCTGACTAGTCTGAGCAGTTAAAAGTAACTGACAGTTAAAAGCAGAGTCTGACTACCCACCTGGCTTATGAAAGACTGGCACTATGGTGTTAGGAGCCAGTCTCACAATACAGGGAGCCTTGGGAAAAAAGAGACAATGTGACCACATTCCCATCCAGCTTTCAAGGGGTGATCCCGCTAATTAGCAGAAAAAGTAGGTACATGTTCTCAAAGGCCAGATTCAAAACCTCCCTAAATGTGATGGGGAAAGTTTACCCAGGTCATAGCTTACTAAAGTGAGAGAATTTAGTTGAAATCAATGAGGAGCTGGCCACACCATGCAAGTTATGGCTGAGCTGATAGGACTGAACCTAAAAAAAGATAGCAGCAACTCCAAGTCCAGGAATAGCAATCACTTGGCAAATTTGCCTAGTGGCAATCACTTCCTACTTTGAGGTTTATGGCACACATTGCTACCTAATCTAACATACTTTCCAGAGGAACCTGGGAATAACTTCTCAACATAAAGCTCTTGACAGCCACTACTAATTGACAGATGAACATTGGCACATGAGGTTTAAGTGTATTTTACATCTATATTGCAATTGTTAGACCAACTACAGCCCCAGATTTCGTGAGGTCTCAAAGAGAACTTTTCTGTGTTGACATTTCAACCTCAATCTCCAATGCCATTCTACGGTGTACAGATGCTGCCTTTGGTCCTGGAATTATGAACAAAATCATCTTACTGTGTAAGACTACTACATAAATTCACAGTGATTGACAGAGGCTACTCAAACATGCTTGGACTTGCATTTTGTGGCTAACCCCTCATGACCCATAACGATGACCTTAAGGTAATGTAACATGTAGCCAGCACCACTGCCCTGCTGACCCAGACACAGTGGAGAGAGTCTTATGTTTTATTCTGTAGGACCATTCCACATGCCATTCATAATATTTGTTCATTTTTCTAAAGTGATCCAATTTCCTGGGGGACATCATTCTTTAAAAAGTTATTACCTTCTTAGTAATTCTTCATACAAAATAGTTCCAGAGGCTGGTTGCAATGGCACCTCTCCAATTGAATGTATAAATCAGAAGGTTCACCTTACTTTTAATGATTTCCTCCTATCAAATAAAGCTCTTCTTTTGAAGAAGATTTGCTTCTAGTCTCCTGGCCTGATTTACAGGCAAGGTAAACAAACTGGAACATACCCCTTTCTGATTTGAGGATTCCCAAACAAATGAAAACAGCTTATTAAATAGAGCAGGGATAAGGGCCATTTTCCATGATTACGCTGAAGAAACTTCATTAGTAATAAAGCAGCCTATGCTTTCTAATAAGTTTAAGGCACAGGAAGCATTTATTTTTCCCACATTTAATTTACATGGACCTTGATAATATTTGTCAGTTTAAAACTAAACCGAAAGTAGATAGGTCCTCAGAAAGATATCATGTGATTTTTTTTTTAATCAAGGAGAAAAGATTATGAATTTTAGTATTTGAAATCAAGGTTTAAAGGGAAGTGCTTTTATGAAGAAGTATTTACAACTATAAATGCAAGCAGTTTTACTTTTTGGGAAAAAATATTTTGTTTTAAAGAATCAGAGTTACTATTTCAAGTTATCATATTGCTTTTAAACAAAGCCTTAGTTCTGCTGATATAGAACATGAATGCTACAGGACTTCCCTCAAAAGCTAATGATCCTTATAGATTTAACTCGGTAGTATCTTGAGGAGGACTCAAATATTTTCTAAACAAGTATAGCAAACATTAACTGAAGCCCATTCAATTATAAAAGAACTGCTGTAAGCTTTGAGATACTTTTAAAATTTCTAGAATAACTATAACAACAATTGAAAAAAAGATCTGATAATCACAGCAAAGCGTGCGGGTGGGACCAGGGATGAGGAGATGGGAGGGGGAGGAGAGGGCAGGATGCCTCCACCCAGGCCCTCGGTGCTGGCGTAGTATCCAGACTGCATGTTGGGCTTCTGCTTACTTTCTCCCTTGACTATAAGAGCTGTTTCATTTTAACTTATGACGATCATGTAAAGAAGACAAAAAGGAGAGAAAATGTCCCTCTTTTACTGGAATAATGTTTATGATTACAAGTGAAATAAGGCATTTTTTATCAACATAAAGGCAACCTTGGCTTATAAAAAAAAAAAAAGATCTGATAATCAAAAACTGACATAATTTTTTATTTAAACTTTATGTAGGAGTTTATTTCTGGGCTCTGTGTTCTGTTCATTGCTTCATGTGTCTATTTTTATGCCAGTACCAGGCCCTTTTGATTACTAGAGCTTTGAAGTATAGTTTAAAATCAGGAAATGTAAGGTCTCCAGCTTTGTTCTTCTTTCTCAGAATTTCTCTGGCTCTTTGTGGTTTCATACACATTTTAGGATTGTTTATTTCTTTCTTTCTGTGAAAAATGCCATTGGAAATGTAAAAGGTATTTCCATTGAATCTATAGATGCAGTCAGCTATTATTTGACAAGGGCACTAAAAATATTCAATGGGTAAGGGATAATCTCTTCAATAATGTTATTGAAAAACTGAATATACACATTTAAAACAATTAAATTGGACCCGTATCTTATACCACTTGCAAAATTTAACTCAAAATTGATTACAGATTTATATGTATGACCTAGAACCATAGAACTCTTAAAAGAAACAGGCAAAAATCTCCATAACATTGGTCTTGGGAATGATTTTTTTTTCATATGACACCACCAAGAATGTAAGTAACAAAAGTAAAAATAAACAAGTGGGAAACATCAAACTGAAAGGATTTGCAGAGCAAAAGAAAAAGTCAAGAAAACAAAAAGGTAGTCTGCAGAATGGGAGAAAATATTTGCAGACCATGTATCTGCTAGGGAGTCAATATCCAAAATATGTTAAGAACTCATACAACCCAATAACAAAAAAAAAATCAAATTTAAAATTGGGCAGAGGAACAGAATAGACATTTCTCCAAAACAGAAATGCAAATGCCCAGCAGGTACATTAAAAATGGTCAACATCACTAATAATCAGGAAATGGAAATCAAAACCACAATAAGATATTGCTTTACACTATTAAAATGGCTATAATAAAATAAACTATATAGAGAGATAAGTAATGGTGAGGATGGGAGATAAAGGAACCCTTTTATACTATTGGTATGAATGTAAATTGGTGAAGCACTATGAAACATAGTATGGATGTTACTAAAAATCTTAAAAATATAACTACCTTATGATCCAGCAATCCTAGTTCAGGGTATATGTCCAAAGAAAATAAAATCAGTGTAACAGATATTTGTATCCCCATGTTTACTGCAGCATTATTCACAATAGCCCAGATATAGAAATAATCTAAATCTAAGTGTTCAACATGGATGGACCTTGAGGGCAACATGTTAAGTGAGATAAGTGAGAAAGAGAAAGAAATACTGCATGATCTCACTTCTATGAGAAACAAAAAAACCAAACTCATAGAAACAGACAGTAGGATGATGGTTACCCAGGGTTGAGGCTTGGGGAATTGGGAAGATATTAATAAAAGGGTACAAGCTTACAGTTAGATTATGAAGTTACAGATATGTAATGCACAGTATTATGATTACAGTCAACGATACAGTATTTTAAACTTGTAGGTGGCTAAGAGACACAATCTTAAATGTTCTCACCAAAAAAACAAAATGATAATTATGTGACATGGTGTAGGTATTAGCTAATACTAAGGTGGTAATGATATTGCAATTATGTAAAGGTATAGAATCAACACATTGTACACCTTAAACTCATACAATGTTACATGTCAATTATATCTCAATTAAGAAAAGTTTATTGTTTTAGAACAGTTTTAGGTGCACAGCAAAACTGAGGGAAAGGTACAAAGATTCCCCATATACTTCATGCCTCCACACATTCATAGCCTCCCCATTACCAACATCCCCCCACTAGAGTAGGTATATTTGATACAACTGATGAATCTACATGGACACATCATTATCACTCAAAGTCCATAGTTTACATTAGGGCTCACTCTTGGTGTTATATATTCTATGGGTTTGGACAAGTGTATAATGACATGTATCAATCATTATGCTATCATACCAAGTATTTTAACTGCCCTAAAATGTCCCTATGCTCCACCTATTCACCCCTCCTCCCCACCACCCAACCCCATGCAACCACTGATCGTTTTACTGTGTCCATAGTTTTGCCTTTTCCAGAATTTTATATAATTGGAATCATACAGTAAGTAGCCTTTTCAGATTGGATTATTTCACTTAGTAATATGCATTCAGTTTTCTTTCATGTCTTTTTATGGCTTGATAGCTCTTTTTTTTTAGCATTGAAAAATATCCCATTGTCTGAACCAACCACAGTTTATTTATCCATTCACCCACTAAAGGACCATCTTGCTTGATTTTGACATTTATGAACAAAGGTGCTCTAAATATCAATGTGCAGGTTTTTGTCTAGACACAAGTTTTCAGAATTTACATATTTTTAAAGTGGAAAATAATTGAAAGTCTAGAATACATCAGTTACATTGCTATTATATTTCTACTGAAATAATTTAATTTAAAATATGTTTTTAATCTTAAAAAATACGTTTTTATTGACTTCAGAGAAGAATGGAGAGGAAGAGAGAGGTAGAAACATCAATGATGAAGGGAATAATTGATCAGCTGCCTCCTGCATGCCCCACACTGGGGATTGAGCTCACAACCCATGCACGTGCCCTGACCAGGAATCAAACCCCTGGAATCAAACCATGATCTCCAGGTTCCTAAGTCGATGCTCAACCACTGAGCCATGTTGGCTGGACTGAAATAATTTAATTTAAAGGTAACACAACTTAGACCCTTTTTCTCTCTCTTCTTTTAATTTTTTAAAATTTCTTTATTGATTAAAGTATTACATATGTGTCCTTATCCTCCCATTATCCCCCAACCACCCCCCACGCATGCCCTCACCCCCCTGTTGTCTGTGTCCATTGGTTAGTCTTATATGCATGCATACAAGTCCTTTGGTTGGTCTCTCCCCCTTACCCTCACCTTCCCCTACCTTCCCTCTGAGGTTTGATGGTCTGATCGATGCTTCTCTGTCTCTGAATCTGTTTTTGTTCATCAGTTTATGTTGTTCGTTATATTCCATGAATGAGTAAGATCATGTGATATTTATCTTTCTCTGACTGGCTTATTTCGCTTAGCATAATGCTCTCCAGTTCCATCCATGCTGTTGCAAATGGTAAGAATTCCTTCTTTTTCACTGCAGAGTAGTATTCCATTGTGTAGACGCACCACAGTTTTTTAATCCACTCATCTACTGATGGGCATTTAGGCTATTTCCAAATCTTAGCTATGGTGAATTGTGCCCCTATGAACATAGGGGTGCATATATCCTTTCTTACTGGTGTTTCTAGTTTCTTGGGATATATTCCTAGAAGTGGGATCACTGGGTCAAATGGGAGTTCCATTTTTAGTTTTTTTGAGGAAACTCCATACTGTTCTCTACAGTGGCTGCACCAGTCTGCATTCCCACCAGCAGTGCACGGGGGTTCCTTTTTCTCCACATCCTCGCCAGCACTTGTCGTTTGTTGATTTGTTCATAATAGCGATTCTGACAGGTGTGAGATGGTACCTCATTGTCATTTTGATTCGCATCTCTCAGATAATTAGTGACTTTGAGCATGTTTTTATAGTTTCTTGGCCTTCCTTATGTCTTCTTTCAAAAAGTATCTATTTAGGTCCGTTGCCCATTTTTTGATTGGGTTGTTTATCTTCCTTTTTTTAAGTTGTATGAGTTGCTGTAAATACAACTTAGACTCTTCAAAGTTAAATGCCTTAACTGACCTTTTTGTTATAGAAATAAAATACAAGTGAGGTTTTCCAGATTCAGATGTCCAGTTACCTTAGCTATTCAAAGCAAACAAGAATCCTAAAATAAAAGAAATCGTGAAAATAGCTAAGAAGTAAAAGTGCATAATTTATAGGTTGTGTTGTTAATGGTTATTTCACTGGCCAGAGAAAAGCTGTAAAATTTTGAACAACTCTACAGCCCCCACCCCCACCACCGATTACAGCAAAACTGAGAAGAGCAGGAAGGGAAGGAGAGAGACTGGAGAAAAACAATGGGAAGAGAAAAGGAAAGGGAAAAGGGGATGTATGTTATAAAATAAAAAAAAAGAGTAGCAAGCAACAGATCCACTGGCATCTGTGCTCAAAGATAGATCACAAGAGAAGCACCTATTAGCGGTCTCAGGGCTTACAGTTAAAGGAGAAATGAATCCCTTACTAACAATTGAGAAGATCACCGAAATGTGGAATCAAAAGAAAAAAAATGAAAGAAAGAAGCATGAAACCAAAGGTAGTCACTCAGTGTAGGTTCATACTGTTTTCCAAACTGCAATAGTTTCCAAAGGTTTAGTTTCCAATGCAAAATAATTGATACTTATAAATACCCTGAGTCAATTACATTTAAGGAAAGCTTTTCTTTATAAAGGCAGTGAAGCTTACAGTATATTTTAGTAATAGTTTCACTGTAAATAATATTTTTTAAAAATGCTTGAGAGACAGTTTCAGTTCTCTGGGGGTAAAATCATAAGTTCAAGACACTTAATACCCAGATAATGTAAGACAAGCGAATAATTATTCTACATAGAAAATCCCCAAATTGTCAAATATTCTTTGAAGTAATGATAATGGGTGAATATGGATGGAACTTTGGGGAGTTACTGACTGATACATTAAAGATAGTGCAGCACAGTGTTTAAGCATGAGAATTCTGGAGCCAGGCTGTCAGGGTCAACTCCTGGTTCTGCCACTTACTTAGCTCTTCTTTGGTGACCTCATACTAAGTAACAGCTTAGATACGCTTCTTAATTTCTCTGTGTCTCAGTTTCTTCATTTGTAGAATGTAGACAACAAATGTTACCTACCTTATAGAGTGGCTGAAGGAATTAAAGGAGAAAAGACAGAAAAAACGATTATTAGCACAGTACCCAGTTCATGATAAACAGTCAATGCAGGGTAACGATTATTATCATTACATGTCATTTGGACATGTTGAATAATTTGGCTGCTTTTAGTCTCTCCTATTCCAATCCTTGTTATTCTCTGCCATCATACCAATTTTCTTAAAGCTAACCTGCTAAAAAAACAAAGTTTGATGACTATTGTGTAACAATTAAGTCTACATTTTTTGTATTAAAATTTAAGGCATGCATATAAGCATAAGTGATGGATGCAGACAACAGGGGGGAGGGCAAGATTGAGGGGATGAGGGGACAATGGGGGATAAAGACACATTTGTAATACCTTAATCAATAAAAAGTTTTAAAAAAAATTTAAGGCAGTTAACATCCTTCCACAACTTGGTACCTTTCTCCCATAATTTATACTAATTATGTGTCAGTATTATCATCCCCATTTTACAGACAAGCAAACTGAGGCTCTTTCAGTTACAAAAATATTGCCCTGTGAAACAGTTTTACAGTTTTACCTCTACCTCAGCAGCCTGTAATAAATCTTGAAATTAAAGTGTAGACAGAAACTTTATTTCAGTCCCATATAATACTGCTTTCTCTCAGCCCACAAGAACTTCAAGCCCTGGAGATGTATCTGAAAAAAGTCTAAAGGCCCAAATGATTATGTATTTTCCATTATTTCTGTATTCTTGTTGGGAGGTAGAAAGACTTGAAATTCTTTATGACCAACTTCATGCTTCTATATATTTAATAACATAAAACAGGAGGGGAATGATTTGAGGTAAAGAAGGGAGAGCACATGAAAAGGAGAGGAAATGGAAAGGTAAATCAAATAAAGACAAAAAGGGAAAGGAGGAAGGAGAAATGATGGATCAAAATCCTTTGGTTGCTGTCTGATACATATTTTCTTTTGTTTTCTGAGAAGATATAGGTAAAATGAATACAATTATGTACCCATAACAATATCTCTCACAAGAAGGCACTGGTACACAGGATGACGAAGTGAATATAAGTAAATGTACCTCAGAGCAACAGAAAGTTTTATCTCCCCATGGTTTGGCGCTTGCTATTGAGTCATTTTCTTTTGCATTTTCCATCCTCTGCTATGCCAAGTATGCTCTAGGGAATTTGATGAATAAAAAGCCTTATCTTTCATGATATCAAGATGAAGACTAAGCCCTTTTAGCCCCATATAGAAAATGAAACAGGTCCTGTCCAGGAAGTTTAGTTGATTACAGCGCCCTCCATATACGCCAAGGTTGGGGGTTCAATCCCAGTCATAGCACATACTAGGTGTACCAGTTAATAATGTAGATTTTTTCCTTTTTTAACTTTTTTTATTGATTAAGTTATTACATATGTGTCCTTATCCCCACATTATCCCCCATCCCCCCCCACTCATGCCCTCACCCCCTATTGTCTGTGTCCATTGGTTAGGCCTAATGCAGATTTTTTTCAATAGATGGATGGAGTTACACATACATTGATATATATACAATTTGATATGTATGCTATTTTGTTGTATTGACAGCAAGCTTCAAAACTTCATGTCAGCTTTGCAGAAGGTGTTAACATCATAGATATTTTTACGCTTAAAAATGTTGAATTTCGTGCTAAAAAAAGAGCATTTGGGGACGTTTTTTTGTTTGGTTGGTTTTTTCTTATCTTTATTCAGATTTTTACAGATGTTCCTCCCCCGCCCCCCATAGCTCCCCTCCACCCGGTTCCCACCCCACCCCACTGACCTCGCCCATAGATGTAAGCTCTTTGTCCAACCTCTTCCTGCACTCCCCACACCCCCTTCCCCCCAAGAATTGTCAGTCCACTCCCTTTCCATGCCCCTGATTCTATTACATTCCCCAGTTTGTTCTGTTCATCAGATTTTTTATTCATTTGATTTTTAGATTCACTTGTTGATAGATATGTATTTGTTATCACTTTGTTGTTCATAATTTTTTATCCATTACTTTATTTTGAAGAAAAAGTTACCGTATACTTTAGGAAGCTTATGGTGAACATGCTTCTCAAGATACTTGTGAACGCTGGTTTAAACGCTTTAAGAGTGATGATTTCAATGTGAAAGACAAAGAACGTCCAGGTCAACTGAAAAAGTGTGAAGACCAACAATTACAAGCATTAGTGGATGAAGATGCGTGTCAAACTCAAAACAACTTGCAGAAAGATTAAACATTGCTCCTCAAACAATTTCTGATTGTTTACAAGCAACGGGAAAAATTTTCAAGGAAGAAAATGGGTGCCACATCAAGTGAACGAAAGACAAATGGAAAAACCGAAAAGTCATCAGTAAAATGTTGCTTCAAAGGCACAAAAGAAAGTGTTTTTTACATTGAATTGTGTGTGACTGGCGATGAAAAGTGGATTTATTTTGAGAATCCCAAACGCACAAAATCATGGGTTGATCCAGGTCCATCATCAACATGGACAGCAAGACCAAATAGATTCAGAAAGAAGACAATGCTCTGCGTTTGGTGGGATCAGGAAGGTGTGGTGTATTATGAGCTTCTAAAGCCAGGTGAAACCATTAATGCTGATTGCCACAGACAACAAATAATCAATTTGAACCATGCTTTGATCGTGAAATGACCAGAATGTGCCAGAAGTCATGGCAAAGGAATTTTGCTTCATGATAACACACCATCACACACTTCAAAACCATTAAAGACACGTTAAAAGATCTTGCCTGGGAAGTATTAACCCACCCGCCATATTCACCAGACCTTGCTCCTTCAGATAACCACTTGTTCCGATAGATGGCACGTGCACTTTATGAGCAGCACTTCAAAACATATGAAGAAGTGGAAAATTGGGTCTCTGAATGGTTTGCCTCAAAACAAGAAAAAGTTGAAAAAGGAGAAACCAAGATGGCGGCATAGGTTAACGCTGGAGATTGCTGCCTCGAACAACCACTTTAAAAAACAACTAAAGGACGGAATGAACATCATCCAGAACCACAGGAAGGCTGGCTGAGTGGAAATTCTACAACTAGGAGGAAAGAGAATATCATACCCAGACTCAGAGGAGGCGCAGTGCTGAAGTGAAATACTCAGGTGCGGAGTGCGCGCACGGAGCGGGCTGGAGGCGGCGAGCGAGGTTGTTGTTTTCAATTGGGAGGGAGTTTCAGACTCTGAGCTCCAGATCCGGGTGAGTCTCTAGGGACCCAGACTCAAACGGGAGAAGCGGGACTGTCTGGCTTCGGTCAGAACTCGAAGGCAGCTTTCTCTCTGAGGTTTGCAGCAGTTGCTGGGACTCTGTGAGGCAGAGCCCCTAGGGACGGAACTGAGAGCAGCCATAACTACTTGCTCCAGCCCGCCCTGTAGATCCCCGGGGACCCACCCTGCCCAAGCCCTGGGCAGAGCCATTTGCTGGATAGCCTCAGGCAAACGCTAGATTAGCACCGCCCTAGAGATCTAGCACAGAAGCTCTCCCACTGCAGACACAGCGGACTCTCATAGCCAGTTAGCCTGGAAGTCAAATCACCCCCAGTATTGCCGACAACAATCAAGGCTTAACTACAACAAGACTGCGCACAAAGACCACTAGGGGGTGCACCAAGAAAGCATAAAAAATGCGTAGACAAAGAAACAGGACAAAACTGTCAATGGAGGATATTGAATTCAGAACCACACTTTTAAGTTCTCTTAAGAACTGTCTAGAAGCCGCTGATATATGTAGTGAGATCCTCAAGAAATTTAATGAGACCCTCGATGTTATGATAAAGAACCAACTAGAAATTAAGCATACAAGGACTGAAACAACGAATACTATACAGACTCCCAACAGCAGACCAGAGGAGCGCAAGAATCAAGGCAAAGATTTGAAATGCGAAGAAACAAAAAACACCCAACCAGAAAAGCAAAATGAAAAAAGAATCCGAAAATACGAAGACAGTGTAAGGAGCCTCTGGGACAGCTTCAAGCGTACCAACATCAGAATTATAGGGGTGCCAGAAGATGAGAGAGAGCAAGATATTGAAAACCTATTTGAAGAAATAATGACAGAAAACTTCCCCTACCTGGTGAAAGAAATAGACTTACAAGTCCAGGAAGCACAGAGAACCCCAAACAAAAGGAATCCAAAGAGGACCACACCAAGACACATCATAATTAAAATGCCAAGAGCAAAAGATAAAGAGAGAATCTTAAAAACAGCAAGAGAAAGAAACTCAGTTACCTACAAGGGAATACCCATACGACTGTCAGCTGATTTCTCAACAGAAACTTTGCAGGCCAGAAGGGAGTGGCAAGAAATATTCAAAGTGATGAATACCAAGAACCTACAACCAAGATTACTTTATCCAGCAAAGCTATCATTCAGAATTGAAGGTCAGATAAAGAGCTTCACAGATAAGGAAAAGCTAAAGGAGTTCATCACCACCAAACCAGGATTATATGAAATGCTGAAAGGTATCCTTTAAGAAGGAAGAAGAGAAAGAAAAAGGTAAAGATACAAATTATGAACAACAAATATGCATCTATCAACAAGTGAATCTAAGAATCAAGTGAATAAATAATCTGATGAACAGAATGAACTGTTGATTATAATAGAATCAGGGACATAGAAAGGGAATGGACTGACTGTTCTTGGGGGGGAAAGGGGTGTGGGAGATGCGGGAAGAGACTGGACAAAAATCGTGCACCTATGGATGAGGACAGTGGGTGGGGAGTGAGGGCGGAGGGTGGGGCGGGAACTGGGAGGAGGAGAGTTATGGGGGGGAAAAAAGAAGAACAAATGTAATAATCTGAACAATAAAGATTTAATAAAAAAAAAAAAAAACTAGCAGGGATTGTGGCTGAGTGACCTGGAGGCTGCCTGAGTCCCAGGTATTCCTCTTAAAGGGCCCACACAAAACTTATATGGTCTCAATTCCTCTGATCTCCAGCACTAGGTTGGTTTTGGGGAAGCCAGGGAGATATGGGCAGGAACTGTACTGTCTGACATTGGGGCAGAAGCTTTTGGGTGGCTTTCTCCCAGACAGAGGTGCTCCCAGGGGTCATTGTTTCTGTGCTGGGACATCCGCCATCACAGAGCTAACTGGTAGCCATATCTGAGTTCCCATCAGGGTGGCCCATACTGTTTGCTTCACCCAGGTGATTCCCTGAGACCCTGCCCAATCCAACTTGCAGCCCTACCCAAGCCAATTGCAGCAGATTTTCCATATGAATGGCCTGTCCTGCATATCTTAAACAGCAGTTGGCCTCAGCATGACCCATACCTACCAATAAGAGGCCCCAAACCCAGCACTAGCATCAACCTGCCTAGCTTCACAGCTTGGCCTCGTCTGGGCATTTCCAAGCCCAATACAAATTGTAGCCATCTTCAGATTACTCGAAGCTACCAGGTAGTGGCTGACTTTGCACCTCCTTTAGGCCTCAGAGCCAGTGCATCTGGTGGACATCTTCAGACCATTCCAGATTACAACTTTACACATCCACAAGCAACACACTCAAGGGGAAGACTCAGTGAGAACCAAAGCCCCACTGAAGCAAGTCCTGTTCCTTATCGGTATAGTTGCAGCTGGTCCTCATAGCCAATTGGCCTAGGGGTCAATTCCTCCCAGTGAGGCCAACAGCAATCAAGACTCAACTACAAGACTGTGCACACAGCCCACAGAAAAACACACCTAGAGTGTCCAGCTCAGATGCCTCAGAAGGCGGAGCCACTGAGCCCTACAGTATACCTACTACACAAGGCCTCTTTTCTAATTCTAGGAGATATTGCATTTCTACCTAATACATAAAAACAAACACAGGAAAGCAGCCAAAATGAAAAGACAAAGAAACATGTCACAAATGAAAAAGCAGAAGAAATCTTCAAAAAAAAAATCTAAATGAAATGGAAGCAAGTGAAAAACTAGATACAGAATTCAAAACAATGATTATAAGGTTGCTCAAGGATCTTAATTAGAGCTTCAAGGGACTTAATGAGACTTTCAAGGATCTTAGTGAAATTTCAAGGAAATTCACAAGAAAATTAGTGACATGAAAAAGGACCTGTCAGAAATCAAGCATACATTAACTGAAATAAAGAATAATTTACAAGGATTCAACAGTAGAGTAGAGGATTCTGAGAATCAAATCAACAGTTTGGAATATGAAGAAGCAAAAAACAATAAGAAGAGCAAAAATAAAATATAATAAAAATATGAAGATAGTGTTAGGAGCCTCTGGGACAACTTCAAGCGTACTAACATTCGGATTTGGAGGATGCCAGAAGGAGAAGAGGGAAAGCAAAATATTGAAAACCTATTTGAAGAAATAATCACAGAAAATTTTCCCTACCTGGTGAAAGAAATAGACTTATAAGTCCAGGAAGTGCAGAGAGTCTCAAACAAGAGGAATCCAAAGAGGCCCACACAAGTCACATCATAATTAAAATGCCAAGGACTAAAGACAAAGATAGAATCTTAAAAACAGCAAGAGAAAAGCAGTTAGGGAATGCCCATATGACTGTCAGCTGATTTATCAACAGAAACTTTGCAGACAAGAAGGGAGTGGCAAAAAATATTCAAAGTGATGAATAGCAAGTACCTACAACCAAGATTACCCAGCAAAGCTCTCATTTAGAATTGAAGGTCAGATAAAGAACTTCACAAACAAGAAAAAGCTAAAGGAGTTCAACACCAAGTTAGTATTATATGAAATGTTGAAGGGTATTCTATAAGAAGAGGAAGAAAAAACGACAAAAAATATGATCCATAATATGGCAATAAATACATATTTATCAACAATTGAATCTAAAAATCAAAATAAATGAACAAGGAGTCTAATGAACAAAATAAACTGATGAATAAAAATAGATCCAGAGGCATGGAAACATGGAACAGACAAATCTCAGAGGGAAGTGGGGTGGGAAGAGATTAACCAAAGATTTTATGTGCTTACTAGAGGCCCAGTGCACAAATTCGTGCTCGGGTGGGGTCTGGCCAGCCCAGCCCTAATCAGGGCAGATTGGGGCTGGGCCTGTCGAGAAGAGGAGCTGGCAGGAGGTTGGTTGGCTGGCCTGCCCCAATCAGGGCCTGATCAGGGCTGGACTGGCTGGGGAAAGGGGCCTCCAGCGATTGGCTAACAAGCCCCACTCCTGATTGGGGTTGAGGGGCCAGTTAGGGATGGGGCCAGCAAGGGGGAGAGGCTGTGGGCAGTGGGCCGGCCATCCCTGCCCCTGAATGGGGTAGGGGTGCTGATCGGGTGCCAGCAGCCTGGGGAAGTGACCATGGGTGGTTGGCCAGCCAGCCCTGTCCCTGATCAGAGTGAGAGAGTGATCAGGGGCAGGGCCAGCTGGGGGGAGGGGCTATGGGCCGATCGGGGATGTGGCCAGACAGGGGAGGGGCTGCAAGAGGTTGGCTGGCCAACCCCACCCCCTATTGGGGTGAGGGGGGCGTTCAAGGGTGGGGCTGGCTGGAGGGAGGGGCTTCAGGCCTATCGTGGTGGGGTGGGCTGATCGGGGTGGGGCTGGCCAGGGGGAAGGAGGGGGAATATGGCCAGCTGGCCTGCTCTTGATCAGGGTGGGAGAGTCTGATCAGGGCAGTCCAATATATATATATATATATATATATATATATATATATATATATATATCCTATGGACACGGACAAGAGGACAAGAGGGTGGTGAAGGCCTGGGGCATGGCAGGAACTGGGTGGAGGGGGTGCAGCGGGGGCGGGGGCAGGAAGAAGTACAACTGTAATACTCTCAACAATAAAGATTTAAAGTAAAAATAAAAAAGAAACAATCAATGAATACAAAAATAAGTGGAACAACAAATCAATGTTTTTCTTTCTCTCTCTCTAGTCAATAAATATTTTTTTTAAATGAAAGCAAAAAAACTATAAATATTGCATTGCCAAAGAAAGCTGGACACCATAAACTATTATGTAAAGTGGCTGGCATTTTGGAACAATTTTACAAAACCCTTTCCTTTACCTTTATTTTTTAAGAGTTTCACAGTTATCTAACCAAACCCATGAAAACTGTACTCATGCTAAATCTATTTAAGGTCCTTTCTGAGCATTTTAACACATATCAATTCAATAGGCCTGTAAAAAACAATAACAGTGGTTGTTTTCTTAGTTCATCAATTAGGTGTGAGTGAGTTTCTAAATTGAAAATCAACAATGATAGGAAACAAATACCACACCTAAATTGAGAAACTCTCAAAAAATGCAATATGGCTTTTGAAACTGAAAATGATCCTAATAGAAAGGAGTGTAGGTTCTGGTGCCTAAATAAACCAATGTCATTGCACAGGCAGTTTTCAGATGAATTATTTTAGGAGGGCATTTCTTTACAATGAGCAGGAAGGAGAGGCCACTAAGGTATATTTATGTATTTGAAGAATAAATAACATTCTGTAAAACATACCCCCACTCCTATGAGTACTGTCTGATTGCAGTATTCTAGTTAGCAGCGTGCATCCAGGGATTTGCTAAGCAAAGTAAAATGTGTTGTTTTTACCAGAGAAGTAGAAATAATAAACAATGTATATAGTATTTACAATATGCATAGTACTTTCATGTGCATTCTTTCATTCATTCCACATGAGAAGCCTTAAGTAAGAAATTACTAATTTCTCTGTTTTACAGAAGAGAAAATGAGAGGTCAGAAAAAATAATTGACCCGAGTCACACTGCTAATAGGTGGTGGCTCAGAGGCTGAAACCCATGGCTTCTTGCTCCAAAGTTCATCTTTGGTAGTCTTCGCTGCCTCCTTTTATTTTTTTAAATTTCTTTATTGGTTAAGGTATTACAAATGTGTCCTCATCCCCCCATTAGTCCCCAACCGAGAGTGAATGTATTGCCATGCAGTTGATAAAAATGAGCCTGATTTTCACAGAAATTGACATTTAAAATATACAGCTATTAGAATTCTGTTGTGATAATTATAGATTCACATACAGTTGCAAGAAATACTACAGAGAGGGTCCCATATACCCTTTAACCAGTTTCATCCAATGGTAGCATCTTGCAAAACTATAATACACTATCACAACCAGGATGTTGTCATTAATACAGACGAGATATACTAGTAGAACAATTCCATCACCACAAGGATTCACCATGTTGCCATTTTATAGCCAAACCCACTTCCCTCTTCTCTAACTCCCTCAAATATTGGCAATCACTACTGTGTTCCCCATTTCTACAATTTTATCATTTCAAAAATATTACACAAATGGAATCACATGGTATTTTGGAATCGTTTATTGATTCAACATAATCTTTTGGAGATTCTTGCTGTTTGTTTCATGCACCAATAATTTACTCATTTTTATTGCTGAGTAGTATTCCATGATATGAACGTACCACTGCTTGTTTAACCATTTGCTTGTTAAATGATTATTGTTTCTGGTATTTGGCTTTTAGATATAAAGTTGCTATAAATGTTTTTGTATGGACATAAGTGTTCATTCCTCGATAGAAATGCCAGGAGTGCATCTGCTGCATCCTGTTCTAGTTGCATATTTGTTTGTTTGTTTAGGGGGAAGTATCAATTTTCTTTCTTTATTGAATTTATTGGGGTGACACCTGTCAATAAAATTGTACAGGTTCCAAGTTTACAATTCTGCAATACATCATCTGCACATTGAATTGTGAGCTCACCATCCAAAGTCTAGTCTCCTTCCGTCACTATTTATCTCCTATTTACCCTCTTCTATCTGCCCCACGCTCCTCCCTTTCCTCTGGTAATCACCATACTGTTGTATGTGTCCAAGAGTTGTTGTTTTGTTTTTTGGCTTACTCCTTTCACCTATTTTACCCAGTCCTCCAGCCCTCCTCCTTCTGACATTTGTCAATCTGTTCTCTGTATCTATGAACTTATTTTTTTTAAGAAACTGATATTTTCTACAGTAGCCATACTATTTTACATTCTGATTAGGAATATATGTGTGATCCATTTTTTTCTATGTCCTTACTAGGTTTTGATGTTGTTACTTTTTAAAATGCATTTCTGATGGGTGTTTCATGATATATCATTGTGGTTTTATTTGCATTTCCTTAATGACTAATAATGTTTCTCTGTGTTCCTGTTTGTCATCTGTATATCTTCTTCAATGAAATGTCTCTTCATGTCTTTTTCCCATTTTCTTGTTGGATTTTTTTTTATTGTTGAGGTTTGAGGGTTCTTTATATATTGTAGGTACTAGTTCTTTACAAATATGTGTTTTGCAAATATTTCTTTATAGTATATAACTTTCTTTTTTTTAAATATATATTTTATTGATTTTTTTACAGAGAGGAAGGGAGAGGGATAGAGAGTTAGAAACATCAATGAGAGAGAAACATCAATCAGCTGCCTCCTGCACACTCCCTACTGGGTATGTGCCCACAACCAAGGTACATGCCCTTGACCAGAATCGAACCTGGGACCCGTCCACAGGCCAACGCTCTAGCCACTGAGCCAAACTGGTTAGAACCATAGTATATAACTTTCATTTTCACACTCTTAACATGGTCTTTTGCAAAGCAAAAGTCTCAATTTTTTTGAAGTCAAATTTATCAATCTTTCTTTTTATGGATTGTGCTTTGGATGTCAAATCTAAGAACTGTTTACCCCTAGGTGCCAAAGAGTTTCTCATTTATTTTTTCCAAAAGTTTTAAATTTTACATTTAAATTTATGGTCCATTTTTTGTTAATTTTTAAAATAAGGCATTAAACTTAGGTCGTTTCATTTTTTGTGCGCCTATGGATATCCAATTGCTCTAGCAGCATTTGTTGAAAAGGCCACCTTTCCTCCATTTAATTGTTTTCACATCTTTCTCAAACATCAGTTGGGAATATTTCTGTGTATCTATTTCTGGGTTCTCTATTTTGTTCCATTTATGTGTGTATCTCTCCACAAATACTGCAAAGCTTTAAATATGGTAGCTATATAGTAAGTCTTGAAATTGGGTCTACTAATTCCTGCCTATTTTATTTTTAAAATTGCTTTAGTTATTCTAGTTCCTTTTCCATGTAAATTTGTCTATATCTATAAAAATCTTGTTGGGATTTTGATAAGAATTGAGTTAAACCTGAATATTAATTTAGAAAAAATGACACCTTTGTATACTGAGTCTTTCAAATCCATGACAAAGGTATATATCTCTTATTGAGATCTTACTTAGATCTTCAATTCCTTTCATCATTGTTTTGTAGTTTTCAGCATATAAACCCCAAATATATTTTATTAGATTTTCACCTAAGTATTTCATTTTTTGAGCAATTGTAAATGTTAGATTTTAAATTTTGTTTTCTGTGTGTTCATCATTAGTGTATAAGAATACAGTTAAATTTTGTATATTTATCTTGTATCCAGAGACTTTACTGAACTTGCTTATTAATTGTAGGAATTTCTTTGTTGATTTCCTGAGATTTTCAACATAGACAAACATATCATCATCAAGTAAAAGAAGTTTTATTTCTTCATTTATGATCCTTATGACTTTTATTTATTTGCCTAGCCTCATTGCACTGGCTAAAATTTACAGAACAATCTTGAATAAGCAAGGTGAGAGTAACCATTCAAGCTTTGTTTCTGATCTTAGGAAAAAATAGTTCAGTCTTTCACCATCTACATTAATAAAAGAGAAAGATGCAAATTAACCATCACTCCATCATTCCGCCACTCTGCTATACCCACAAGCCACGCTCATCAGCCAATCTGGAGCAAGTATGCAAATTAACCCAACTAAGATGGCAGCAGCCATGGAGCTGAAGCGAGCAGGGGGCTTGGGTTGCCCCTGGCAATGGAGGAAGCCAAGCTTCCTGCCTGCCCTGGCCAGCCCTGGGCTCCACTCAAGGCTACAAAGTTTCAATTATAGAAGATAAATAAATCCCAGAAAAAAAAAAAGAAAAAAAGGAGAGGCTGGGAGCTTGGGTTGCCGGGGGGCATGGCCAGCCTGAAAACGGCCCTCAGCCTCTCACCCAGGCATCCCAGTGGGGACTCCCAACCCTGAAGGAGGTGTGGCCAGCTGAAAACAGTCCTCAGCCCCTCATCCAGGCTGGCCAGGCACCCCAGCGGGACCCCCACCCTGATCCAGGACACCCTTTAGGACAAACCAGCCAGCCCCCATCCATGCACCAGGACTCTAGCCTATATTATAAAAGGGTAATATGCAAATTGACCCTAACAGCAGAACAACTGGGAATGACTGGTCACTATGACACACATTGACCACCAGGGGGTAGACACTCAATGCAGGAGCTGCCCCCTGGTGGTCAGTGCACTCCCACAGGGGGAGCTCTGCTCAGCCACAAGCCAGGCTGATGGCTGCCAGCACAGCAGTGGTGGCAGGAGCCTCTCCCGCTTCTTCAGCAGCACTAAGGATGTCCAATTGCATCTTAGGCCTGCTCCCTGCTGGCAAGTGGACATCCCCTGAGGGCTCCCGGGCTGCCAGAGGGATGTCTGACTGCCAGCTTAGGCCCGATCTCCCAGGGTGTGGGCCTAAGCCAGCAGGTGGTCATCCCCCAAGGGGTCCCAGACTGCGAGAGAGCACAGGACAGGCTGAGGGACCCCCCCCCCCAAGTGCACAAATTTTTGTGCACCGGAGCTCTAGTTATGTATAATGTTAGGTGCAGGATGCATGTAGATGCTCTTCATAAAGTTGGGAAAGTGCCTCTCTAATCCTGTTTTTCTGAGAGTTCTTATCATGAGTAGGTGTTGAATTTTAACAAATGCCTTTTATATGTTTATTGAGGTATTTGTCCTTTATTCTATTAATATGGTATATCATGTTGACTGCTTTTATATATAGGACAAACTTGCAATCCTGTAATAAAAACCCATCCAGTTATGGTATATAGTCCTTTTTTATATGTTGCTGGATTTGGTTACTAATATTTAAGAAGGATTTTTGCATCTATATTCGTAGGAATACTGGTTTCTAATTTTCTTTATTTGTGATGTCTTTGTCAAGTTTCAGTATCAGGGAAGTACTAACTTCATAGCATTAATGGGAAAGTGTTCTGTCCTTCGTTTTCTGAAAAGGATAGTGTAGAAGGTCTAAATTATTTAAATATTTAATGGAATTTTCCAGGGAAACCATCTAGAACTGGAAATTTCCATTTGGAGAGGGTTTTTTTTTTTTAAATCATAAATTTACTATATTTATTGGTTATAGGACAATTTAGATTATGTTTTTTATCTTGATTGAGATTTTATTAGCTTGTGGTTTTTAAGGAACGGGTGGATCTTCTAACTTGTCAAATTTATGAGTACCAAGTTGTTTACAGTATTATTTTATTATCCTCTGAATGGCTGCAGGATCTTTAGTAATATCCCCAGCTTGCTTCTGATATTGATTATTTATATTTTTTCCACTTTTATTTTTGTTATCTCGCTAAAGATTCAACAGCTGTTTTGATTTTTTTCAAAGAACCAACTTTTCGTTTTATTTCTTCAATTCTTCTCTATTGTTTTCTTATTTTCAATTTAATTGATTTCTGCTCTTATCTTTACTATTTCCTTCTTTTTCCTTGTTTTAGGTTTCTTTTGCTTTGCTAGTTTCTTGATGTAGAAACTTAGATTATTAATATGAAAACTTTCCTTTTTTATTCTGTTCTATATCCTTTTAAAAATTCAAACTGAGGCTTCCTTTATGATCCATAACTTATTTGTATTTTTGTTATTTAATTTTCAAGTATTTAATGATTTTTATTTGCCTTTATGTGTTATTGATTTCTCTTATTCAATTTGGCTTTGATCAGAGAACAAACTCTGTACAATTACAACTTTTTTTTATATATTCCTTGAGTTTTGTTTTATGATCCAGGGTATAGTGTATCTTGGTGCATGTTCCATGGGTGATTGACAAGAATGTATATTCTACCATTTTGGGATGGAGTGTTCTAAATATGTCAATTAGATACTTCTGCTTGATTGTTTTGTTTAGACTTTTATAAAGTTGCTCATTTTTTGTTTGGTAGTTCTATTAGTTGCTGAGATTTGGGATTTCCAAACTACAGTTGTGAATCTGTCTACATCTTCTTTCAGCTCTACCAGCATTGTGTCATGTGCTTTGAGGCTCTGTTGTTCATATACATTTAGGATCATTGTATCTTCTTATTTGTTTTTTTATTGATTAAGGTATTACATATGTGTCCTTATAATTGTACCTTCTTGACATATCAATCTTTTTATTGTGATACAATGCCCCTTTTTGTTTTATATATACTTTCCAGAGTTTTTATTTGTTCTTAACAAGAGCAATAGGGAAAAGTATGTCTATTCATTGTCCATGAAACAAAAGTCTCTGAACTTACTTTTAAAGGTGGAACAGTTGAATTAACTTAAATTACAGGTTATCTTAAAAAAAATCAGTAACTTTAGCGGAAACCGGTTTGACTCAGTGGATAGAGCGTCGGCCTGCGGACTGAAGGGTCCCGGGTTCGATTCTGGTCTGGGGCATGTACTTGGGTTGCGGGCACATCCCCAGTAGGAGATGTTCAGGGGGCAGCTGATCGATGTTTCTCTCTCATCGATGTTTCTGACTATCTCTCTCCCTTCCTCTCTGTAAAAAATCAATAAAAATATATTTTTTTTAAAAATCAGTAACTTTAACTTGCATTGGTTGTTTTCAAGGTAACTGATGAAGGAAATCTACTATTTTTTAAAAATCAGTGCTACAGGAATATTCCCAAAGGTGCAGAAAAAGGTATGTCCAAGGCTGTCATGCACAGATTTTATAAATTTCAACAAAATGAACAATAATCTAAATATCCATCAGTAAATGATTGATTAGCTTATGGCACATACATAATTTATATTTATCCAGCATGCAAAAATGCAGATAGCTAGTTGGTAAAATATTAAAATAATTCCAGAACAGCTTGTTAATAGTTTCTGCCTCGATTTCCACACCAATTATACTCCTCTAGCACCCTGGCCATCTTGGTCCTTTCCACAGGACACCTTGAATCTCCACATTGTCTAATAAGTAAATGCATAACACTTATATAGTGGAGACTTCAGGATCATGCTTTACCATTATGACAGTTGCCCATTCTGATTGGTTGGAGGTCATGTCTGGCCAGATATTAAATACTAGGGGCCCATTGCACAAAATTTGTGCACTGGGGGGTGGTGTCCCTCAGCCCAGCCTGTACCCTCTCCAATCTGCAACCCCTCAGGGGATCCTTGTGGGATTGGGCCTAAACTGGCAGTCAGACATCCCTCTCACAATCCAGGACTGCTGGCTCCCAACCACTCGCCTGCCTGCCTGCCTGCCTGATTGCCCCTAACTGCTTCTGCCTGCCATCCTGATCACCCCTAACCACTCCCCTGCCAGCTCGATTGATGCCTAACTGCTCCCCTGCCAGCCCTATCACCCCCAACTGCCCTCCCCAGCAGGCATGGTCCCTCCCAACTGCCTTCCCCTGCTGGCCTGGTTACCCCTAACTGCCCTCCCCTTCTGGCCTGATTGCCAACAACTGCCCTCCCCTGATGGCCATCTTTTGGTGATCATCTTGTGACAACACAGAGGTGGCCATCTTGTGACCACATGGGGGCAACCATCTTGTGATGACCTGAGAGCGGCCATCTTGTGATGACAGGGGCGTGGCCATCTTGTGTGAGGGCGTGATAGTCAATTTGCATATTACCTCTTTATTATATAGGATTTTGTATATCACTCATTGGCCCATACAGAGAATATCATACAGCTATTAAAAATCCATAAAGGGAGTTCAGGTAAGCATGGTATATTGAACTAATACATATATCTTCACACCTAAAAACTTAACTAAAATGAAAACAAAGACTTTTTAAAGTCTTAAAATCCAAAAGGACAAAGAGAACATAAGAGGAGATGGCAGCAGAAGAGAAATGTCAACACAAGTTCTGTAAGCTTAAATGCAGATGGACAGGTGGTAACTGACTTAGTAGAGTAGATAACACTGAAACCTAAGCCTGAAACTGGGGAGAAGCCAGAAAAGCAAGGCCATCCATGCTGCAGAACCTCAAAAAGTCTTGGATTTGGAGGCACTACGAACCTCGGAAGGGGTGTGGGTGGGACTGAAAACAGAATGATAGATTGGCAGTTGGTAAGAGGAATTTATAGCCCCTCCCCCTAATTTTACTTGTGCATTCCATGAAATAATTTCCCTTTGACAATGCATGCAGAACACTGGAAGATTTTTCTTGCTGAAAATGTTTATATGGCTAAGAACTGGAGTGAGTTGCCACATTGACAGTGAGGATTTAATGTTTGCACACTAAATAATGCATCTTTCATCTCCACCCACTCCTTTTGTATATCCAGAAATACCAGCAACCAGGCTTATAGTACTTCATAGAAAATTGCTATATTCCTCTATGTGGAAACTAACTTGTCTAATAGAAAATACCTAAAAATACTGACATTTTGAAGAACCCTGATTTGCAGCCTTCTCAACTTACAAGGAAATGTACTACATAGAAGTGCCTATGCATATACAAAGAACTTCTAATAACCTTCTCAGTCTCTTACTTTTTTATAAAAATGGACCATTAAAAACAACACATCAAGGAAAGAGAGATAAAAGCAATAGAATATAAAATGTGGCCTTGCAGGGAACAGAGAAAATGTAAAAAACAGAAGAAAAAAATTTAAAAATGTACATTTCAGAGAGACGAGAATATAGAGCATCCATTAACAATTGGTTATATATAAAAAAAATAACATTCAGAGAAGAAAATGTTTGGGAAGTTTAAAATAAGACAAAATAGAGATGTTTTGGAATATAAATTAGAAGAATCCTTCTGGAAACTAGGATTAAAAATACATGAGGAGAAGAGATGGCCTGGGGATCAATCCAGGATGCCCAAAATGTAGATATGGAAAAAAGGAAATTATCCAAGAAGTAAATTATCCAAGAAAATTGAAGTACATAAGTTTCCAAACTGCAAGGGCCTATCAAGTGCCTTGTATAATAAATAAAAACAGATCATACAAGGGCACACCATAGTGAAATTTCAGAGCACCATGGAATCAAAGTGGCCCTGTTGTCTCAACAGCATCACTGGAAGCTAGAAAGCAATGAATTATGCTTCAAAAGATTGACGAAATTATTTACAACCTAGAACTCTATACCCAATCAAACTTAATGGTGGAATACAGGGATTTTCAGACATGAAAGGTCTTAATTAACATTATGTCTCTCAAATACACTTGCACATGAAGTTCTTGGAGGTTGTGTTCAATCAAAACAAAGGAGTAAACCAAAAACAGAGATAGAATGTGTGGAAAATAGTATTGAGAGTTTTCAGGGCTTTCCCCAGGAAGTTTCAAGAACATAAAATGTGTTCAAGATTTTAAGCCTTGAAACCTATACAAGGTTCCCTCCCACTGGTAGTTTAAACAGGTATAATTATTTTACAGAGAAAAGTTGGTGGGAAAAGTTGAATAGGATTGCCTTGATTAAATAGTAAAGCACCAAGAACATTAGGCAACAAGAAGTTTTTCAAGGATAGCTTTTCCAAAAATGGCAAGAAGACACCTAAGGAAATTTAGTAAGGAGGAAAGTGTTAGAGAAATGTCTTTTCACCACCTACATAGAAAACACCCAATTCAAGGTAGTTTTGAAAGTTACTCTGGTGGGTGGATGGCAGTGGCAACCAGGTAGTCCAGTGATGGCGAACCTATGACACGCGAGTCAGAGGTGACACGCAAACTCATTTTTTTGATTGATTTTTCTTTGTTTAATGGCATTTAAATATATAAAATACATATCAAAAATATAAATCTTTGTTTTACTATGGTTGCAAATATCAAAAAATTTCTATATGTGACACGGCACCAGAGTTAAGTTAGGGTTCTTCAAAACGCTGACACACCGAGCTCAAAAGGTAGTCTAATCTTACCTAGAAGTCACAGGTATAGGCTGACTACATAAAAATGGGGACTTGGGTAAAATTGGTATAAGCATCTGTTATTTCTCTTTTCACTGCCTGCACTCAGATTCCTCATGCCAGTATGCTTCCCTTACATAGCTAAAAGTTACCATTACTTTAAGCAGACTTGTCCTCCAAATAAACCAATATCAAATCTTGCAAACCTGCGATCCACCTTAAGCAATATCAAATCTTGGTTTTGGCAACCCCTGTCAACTAATTTTCAGAGGTCTGTTAAATAAATCTGTGCCAATATGTTAATGGAAAATAATAGGTTTGTATACTACCCATCCAGAGGTGTTCACATTTCAACTGGCTACTCACAGATACCAAAGAACTAATTTCAAATAACCTAGTGAAGGGAATTTTTGTTTAAAAGGTAGGAGTCCTCAACTCTCATAACATACACAACCACCTAGTTCACCTATGGGCAAAACTAGTTGGAAATCTCTGTCTGATATTATGTCAGTGTATTTTCTGGGACCTTGTTATTCATATAGTCATGATGAGAGTAAATTGCCTCCCAAAATAATAAATAGACTTTTAAAAAGTAGAAATATTTTTCAGATTATCACATGGTTATTCTGGCTTGGGGTGAGGGAAACCTTGAAATAATTTTAAACATGATCCAAGAGATATTAGAGGTTAATAAATTTGCCACTAAAAAGTGCCCCAAATTTAAAATCCAATATGTTTAGAATTAAAACAATGGGAGATGATCAAGTTCACTTAAAACCACTTTATATCAAGATGGTATACTGTAATCTGATACAATGAAATGTATCAAAGTAATATGTTATTACAATAGAAGACACAAAGGAATTATGTACAGTCAACTGATTTATATTGGTAATCCAAATCACATTAAAACATGTAGGCCAACATAATTGGAAACAGAATCATGCCCAAAATAACACTTGAGTCATATCAGGTCATTCTGAGCACAAACATACTGGACAATTCCATAACTTTGAAATCTAAGGAAAGTGATAGGGGACTGAGGGATTTCAGTAAACGCTGCTAGTACATATCTCATGTTTAGAGCTATCAAATTCACATTGTGAACTTTAGCACAAATCTCACTGTAACTCAGGGGGCATATTCTAATTCTGGTAATACCATTTACCAAAGTGTTTTTCAGGACTTCAGTTAAATCATATCTAAGTCAAAGTATAAAATCTACCTTAAGGTATAAGGAAGAACATGAAAATAAATACATTTAGATATAGAAGATGAGGATATTGCTTCAATGCTTAGCAATGTATGATGGGGCCAGGAACTCACTTCGGTATGCTGGGTGCAGTGGCAAGAGCCCAATACTAAATGCCACAGTCTCTCAGGGGCAGGAGGCAACGATGCCATGACATTCCACAAATGTCCTTTCACACAGTAAAAATATTTCTGACAGTCACTCTGCCCAAACCTTCCTATTCGTAACACTGTCAGCTGGTGTGTCACTCACAGTGACAGGAAAGGAGAGAGGGAAAGATGATTGTGGTGAAGAAGATGGTAGGAGTTAAAGCACTTCAGGGTGAACAAGCAAGATGCACCTGACCTACCCATTGTCAGACAGATGGCTGACAAATTCCTGTCTCAAAGTGCTAAGGGGGAAATATTCCATTGGGAAATGGATAGTCCAAATATTCAAGTGATCACAATTCAAAAGAAAGTCATAGAATCCAGTTAAATCAGAATGTGAAAAAATGGTAACTCTTGAAGGGATCTTGGTGGTAGGGGCACTTCATCCAGTAACTTTTTGGGGGAGGAGCATGCTAGTCTAGCCTCATGGAACAGACTGACAGATCTTAGAGGTAAGGGGGGTAGGGTGGGAAGAAATTAATCAACTAATTTATATGCATACTAGAGGCCTGGTGCGTGAAATTCATGCAGGGGGGGGGTGTCCCTCAGCTTGGCCTGAACCTTCTCCAATCTGGGACCCCTTGGGGGATGTCCAACTGCCAGTTTAGGTCCCTCTCACAATCTGGGACCACTGGCTCCTAACCACTCGCCTGCCTGCCTGCCTGATTGCCCCTAACTGTTTCTGCCTGCCAGCCTGATTGTCCCCTAACCACTCCCCTGCCAGCCTGATTGATGCCTAACTGCTCCCCTGCTGACCTGATCATCCCCAACTGCCCTCCTCTGCCAGCCTGATCGCCCACAACTGCCCTCCCCTGGCAGCCATCTTGTGGTGGCCATCTTGTGATGATGTCGTGTGGGGGCATGACACCACCTAGGCCAGTGATGGCGAACCTTTTGAGCTCGGTGTGTCAGCATTTTGAAAAACCCTAACTTAACTCTGGTGCCGTGTCACATATAGAAATTTTTTGATATTTGCAACCATAGTAAAACAAAGATTTATATTTTTGGTATTTATTTTATATATTTAAATGCCATTTAACAAAGAAAAATCAACCAAAAAAAATGAGTTCGTGTGTCACCTCTGACACGCATGTCATAGGTTCGCCATCACTGACCTAGGCTTTTATTATATGGAATATGCATAACCCATGGACACAGACAGTAGTTCAGTGAAGGCCTGGGATGGGGCAGGAGCAAGTGGAAGGAGATAAAGGAGGGGCCACGGAGGAAATAGGGGACATCTGTAATACTCTCAACAATAAAAACAAAAAAAACACACAAAAGTTCAGTATTTTAATCAACTCAAAAAGACCTATTTTGATTTAGGGAAACAGCTAGAATTCATTCACTATAACCACTACAACCATTTCTTATACATCCCTAAGGAATTTCAGGACTCTTAATCACACCCTTGGATAATGACACCTCCAATCCCAAAATTATTCTGCCCAAGGACTCCTGTGATGAGTTAGTGTCAATCCAAATTTATTCCCGAGTATTCCAAATCTAGGCACAATTGTAAGCAATATATCACCTGCCTCATATCTATCATGTGGCCCTCCTTAGTCTCTTCAAATGAGCACTTAATGAGCATCTCTAATTCACTTAGCAGCTTCAGCAAATCAGAAAGGCTATCTGTAATGAAATAGGAATATAGAGTATGCATGAATGTTCTTAGGGTCACTGAAGAAGGAACGCATGAGGCCAAAGTAGTAAGAGATTATAAATTTATTAAGTCATCTGGAGACCAGATGTACTGAGCCCCCAAATGGCACCAGCACTCAGGGATAGGGAGTCAGAGGTTTTAAAGGACTCTAGGTGGGCTTTGTCAGTGGGGAACTCTCTGAGCAGGTCTGGATCCTGGGAAAGTCCGGAGAGGAAAGATAATGGTCTCAGCAAATGGAATGTGTTCTAAGTGAAGTGAAAGGGAATGTTGGCTGTGAAGTGGTCTAAAGGTCAGTTCCCAGAGGAGGAGGTATAGATTCAATTATTGAATCAGACCTAATAAACATAAGTTATGTTTATTTCAAAGAAGTGTTCACAAACATGGTAAGTCTTAAGCATAAGATATCTGCTACAGGATTTGCTCTTACATTCTGACAAAATTGGTTACTTGACTCAATGTAAGTGCTCAAAAACAAAATATGTTTGCCTTTTTTTCTCATTAGCATGTAAATTGACATTCTGTGGCATTTTCAGAAATGATCCATGATGTGCAAACTACACATAGCCTTTTTCAGTATGTATAAAAATGATGATTTTTAGGAACTTAATTGTCATTGTAGAAAAAATATTACCAAAATATCTGTTGCATATTTAGTCATATTAAGCTGTGAACTATATAAAAATATGTGTGGCTAGCTGTGAAGAAATATGTGTGACTAGCTGTGAAGTTTATAGTCTTTATTTACAATAAACCCCAGAGTCTTGCATTTAAGTACCTTTGTTTCAGGAGAAAAAAAATTTGAATAGGTTTCCCTTAAGGCATCTTAATGACCAAAACAATCTCATTGTTTCATTTCAAACTCTGTTCATAAAAGGTGGCAACAGATCAAACCCAGACAGATTTTTTTTCTCTTGCCATGAACATGTAATAATGGACTCTTAAGACAGAATTTATTTGATGGATTCTGCCTTTCCCTCTACTCTCGTGCGTGCCTTCTGAATGACCCTCACTTGGCCTGTGGTCAAGAACTTTATAACCACTGGAATTACTTTTCTCTGGAAGCTGACCTTTCTTTGTTTGGGATGCTTTTTAAACAGCTTGAGAGGAGTTTGTGGTCCTTCTGCTCTGGGTCTTTCTTTCTTTCTTTCTTTCTCTCTTTCTTTCTTTCTTTTTCTTTTTATTTGAAGCAGAATTGATTTTTTTCATTAGGTCTGTTGTTTTTTATTTTAAATAATTTTTATTTTTCAAATACAGTTGACATACAGTATTATATTAGTTCAGGTGTACACCCCAGGGATTAGACATTATATAATATACTAAGTGATCATCCCAATAAATCTTGTATCCAACACCATACATAGTTATTAGAATATTATTAACTATATTCCCTATACCGTACTTTACATCCCCATGCTTATTCTGTTACTACCAATTTGTATTTCTTAATCCCTTCACTTTTTCACCCATCCCCCCAACCTCCCTCCCATCTAGCAACTGAAAAACTGTTCTCTGTATCTATTAGTCTGTTTATGTTCTGCTTGTTAATTAATTTTGGTTTTTTACATTCAATTGTTGACAGGTATGTATTTATTGCCATTTTATTGTTAATATTTTTAACCCTTTTTTTCTTCTTCTTAAAGAAGACCCTTTAACATTTCTTGTAATACTGGTTTGGTGGTGATGAACTCCTTTAGTTTTTTCTTATCTGGGAATCTCTTTATCTGACCTTCACTTCTAAATGCTGGGCAGAATAATCTTGGTTGTAAGGCCTAGTTTTTCAGCACTTTGAATATTTCTTGCCAATTCTTTCTGCCCTTCAAGTTGCTATTGAGTTTCAGCTGACAGTCTTATGGGAAGTCCCTTGTAGATAACTGCTTTTCTCTTGCTGTTTTAAAATACTCTTTTTGTCTTTAACCTTTTGCATTTTAATTATGATGTGCCTTGGTGTGGACTTCTTTGGATTCATCTCGTTTGAGATTCTCTGTGCTTCCTGGATGGACTTGTATGTCTACTTCTTTCACTAGGTTAGGAAAGTTTTCACTCATTATTTTCTTAAACCTTTGTATGCCATAAGCATCTGCAGATGCAAGCAATGGACCTCCCCCACACACAACACGCATCTATAGCTGCAAGCCTCACATATAAACTCTGGTCATCCTATTTTAAAATCAGTCTTGTTAGTGACATCTCTGGGTTTGTAAAGAAAATTATGGTAACTTAAATTCAGAAATATTCCAGCACATATGGAAGAAATGGGGATGGTTTTCATTTTGGATGCATGCCAGTTAAGTGGTTAAATAGGTTCTTAATCCCTTGCTCCCTCTCTTCTCTTTCTGGCACCTCCATAATGTGAATGTTCATATGCTCAGCATTGTCCTAGAAACTCCTTATATTATCTTCATTTTTTTAAATTATTTTTTTCCTTTTACTATTTTAATTGGGTGCTTTTTGCTTCCTTATATCCAAATTGCTTTTTTGATTCTCAGCTTCATCTACTCTATTATTGATTCCCTGCAAATTATTCTTCATTTCAGGTAATGTAGCTTTCATTTCTGACTGGTTCATTTTTTATGGTTTCCATGTCCCCTCTTCCCCCTCCCTTTTCGTTTGTTTGTTTGTTTTGTTTTGTTTTGTTTTGTTTTGTTTTGTTGTTAATCATCACCTGAGGATATTTTTTTCCATTGATTTTTAGGGAGAGTGGAAGGAAGGGGGAGAGACACAGAGAGAGAATGATTGATGGGAGAGAGACACATCGATTGGTTGCTTCCTGTGTGCACCCCTGCAAGGACCAGGAATTGAGCCTGCAACCAAGGTACATGCCCTTGACCAGAATAAAACCCAGGACCCTTCTGTCCATGGGTTTATACTCTATCCACTGAGCCAAACCAGCCAGGGCTCTATGTCCTTTTATATGCTGTTGAAGTTCTCTCTGAGTTCTCTCTATTCTTCCCCTATGTCATTAAACATCCTTATAACCAGTGTTTTGAACTCTGCATCTAGTAGATTGCTTGTCTCCATTTTGTTTAGTTCTTTGTTGCCGGGAGCCGGTCCATCCTTGCTGTTTCAAGGGACCCGGCATATATGGCATACTGTTCTTAATATGTTTGCTCACCTTCTTGGCACTATGTGTTTTAACCAAGGTCTCCTCTGAGAAAGGTTGTTTCCCCAGGTAGGAATTTTTCCCTGAAGTCAGGGAGGGGATGCCTCTCCTAGAAAGGTTGTTTCCCCAGGTAGGAATTTTTCCCTAAGTCAGGGAGGGGATGTACCTCCTTAACTAAGTGCCAGGCAGGTAGTTAATCACTACAAACAATCATACTTAAGCTACATAATCTTTACCCCCTGGAATGGAGATAAGAAATGCCCTAACCTTTGTAATAGAAATTGACAGGATTAAAATCAACTGGGATAAATACGAATGTAACAAGACAATAAAAAGCAGAACCTCTCTGGAGATCGAGACCAGAACTTGGCTGGAGATCCTGGCTAGGCTGCTGATCAACTGAACACTGTCTCCGTGTCATTCCTTCTTCGCCGACTCCGTCTACGCCTTTGGGAACCCCTGGACCTGCTGGGGTTGGACCCCGGCATCTGGCGCCCGAACAGGGACCCCTAGGTAAGCCCCACTCTCAGGATGGATAGGACTCCACCATAGGAAGAGGGTGGATAGTCTTGGCCGACTCCGTCCACACCTTTGGGAACCCCTGGAACAGGATTCCCCTAGGTAAGCCCTCCTCATTGAGAACCCCACACTCGGGACGGATAGGACTCCACCAGGGTGCTACAGACCCCCCTATAGAGGATAAGTAGGGTAAGAAGGTGGATAGTACAGAACTTAGATTGAGAAGATGTGCCATACTGAGTCCAAAGAAAGAAGACTCTGTATTGATCTTTAGATTAAGAAGATGTGCCATACTGAGTCTAAAGAAATAAGACTCTGTATTGATCTTTTAACACATATGCTTGCTAGCAGAGGAATTAAGGTTACTCCCAGTCAGACAGAACGTTTTATACAAGAAGTATGTCCATGCTTTTCTGAGGAAGGAAAGGTAAATGTAAAGGCATGGGAGGAGGTAGGCCCAAGGAGCCTTATCCTTAACCCCACTGCAGCCTTTCCACCCCGGGAAAGTGCAGGATTGGCAAGCTCTCCCTGGGGTGATAGATCAGGCCTCAGGTAATAGCAGAAAGCGCCAATCGTACTCTTAAAATGGATACAAGAGAGCATTTGGGTTTTTTTTTCTTTTTAATGCCTCCTTTTAAAAAATAAAAAAGGGGGAATTTGCCGGGAGCCGGTCCATCCTTGCTGTTTCAAGGGACCCGGCATATATGGCATACTGTTCTTAATATGTTTGCTCACCTTCTTGGCACTATGTGTTTTAACCAAGGTCTCCTCTGAGAAAGGTTGTTTCCCCAGGTAGGGATTTTCCCCTGAAGTTAGGGAGGGAATAAAACCTCTTAACTACGTGCCAGGCCGGTAATTAATCACTTTAACTATGAACAATCATGCTTAAGCTACACAATCTTTACTCCCTGGAATGGAGATAAGAAACGCCCTAACCTTTGGAATAGAGATTGATAGGATTGGAATCAACTGGTATAAATACAGATGTAACAACACAGAACTTAGAAGACAGAACCTAGGCACAGAACCTACACAGAACGTTCTCTAGAGACAGCAGAACTTCGCTAGAGAGAACATGGCAAAAGATCCTGGACAGAAACTGGCCTCAGAACCTAGAGACAGAACCTAGCGAGAGAACATGGCAAAAGATCCTGGACTGAACCTGACTACAGAAATTGGCAAGAGAACCTGACTAGAACCTGGTGACTAAACCTGGCTGGAGAACCCGGACAGAACCTGGCTGGAGAACCTAGCGAGGGAACATGGCTACAGAACCTGGCTGGAGAACCTGGAGAACCTGGCTGGAGAACTTAGCAAGAGAACATGGACACAGAACCTGGCTGGAGATCCTAAGCAGAACCTCTCTGGAGATCGAGACCAGAACTTGGCTGGAGATCCTGGCTAGGCTGCTGATCAACTGAACGCTGTCTCTGTGTCATTCCTTCTTTGCCGACTCCGTCTATGCCTTTGGGAACCCCTGGACCTGCTGGGGTTGGACCCCGGCACTTTGTATGGAGTTTTGGTCTGTTTTTTCATTTGGGACATATTTATTTGTCTCCTCATTTTGACAGCCTTCCTGTGTTTGTTTCTATGTATTAAGTAGAGCTGCTAACATCTCTCAGGCTTGGCAGAGTGGCCTAATAGAGTAGGTGTCCTGTAGGGCCCACTGGCACTCCAGATGCAGCCCCTTCCACTCTGTGTGGGGTGAGTATACCCTCCTGTAATAGTTGAGCCTTTATTGCTATTGGCTTGTCAATGGGACTGATTTACTCCCAGGCCAATAAGCTGTAAGGATTGGTTGCAACCACCATGGAAGATAAGCTGTGCAGGGGCCCACTTTATGGAGCAGGACTTACTCTAGTGGGGCTCTGGTGACTGCTGAGTCTGCCCTTTACCATGTCACTTGTGGAGGTAGTTGCATGGTGCTTCAATGTGGTATGAAGCTGACCACCAGATGTGCTATCTCTGGCACCTCCCAGGAGGAGCAGGTCAAGGTTAGCTACAGCCTGTGTTCTGCCTGGGCCACATGGCATGAGCTACAAATTGATCTTCAGCTGGATGCTATTTGTGTTGGGTTTAGAAGTGCCCAGGAGAGGCAAAGCTGTAAACCAAGGCTGGCTGTCACTAGTGCAAGAGGTCTGGGGCCACTTAGCAAGAGGTACAGGGCACACTGAGGCCAGATACTGCTTGTTTAAGAGATTTTACTAAAGTTCAAAGCATGAAGCAAGAGAAGCCCTTTGTATGGAAAAGCCACTGGAAAGGGTTTTGGTGATCCCACAAGTTGGGTATGGTGGGTTTCAGGGAATCACCAGGGCATCCCAACAGTAAAAGCCAAGTTGATGGAGACTCAGATACAGCACCCACCTGCTGACTCTTTAGGGTGAGAGGGCTCAGAAAAGGAACAATGTCTTCTGCCAGCACTTCTGTCTGGGGAAAAGCTGCCTCTCCAGCTCTCACCCTGATGCCAGACACTTCAGTTCCTCCCCATATATCCCTGGTTCCCTTCAAGCTGCTGCCCCAGCACTGGAGCTTAGATGGAGTGAGTCTGAGTTAGTCCATGTGTGGGCCCTTTAAGAGGAACTGCCTGGGACTCTAGAAGCTTCTGCCTTTCTCAACCTCAATTGCTGCTGGGTTTTACAGCCAGAAGTTATGGGGAATTTTCTTCTTGGCACTGGAAGACTGGGCTTGGTGGCCTGGTTTGGGGCTGAGATCCCCCTGCTGCTCAAGCGGGCAGGGAGGGGGCCTTACAGCTGAGATATCCCTCCTGATTTTCATCTGCCACATATGGGTATCGGACCAGCCCGTTCAGTATCTTTGCCCCTCCTACCAGTTTCAACATGGGTTCTTTATGTCCTTAGTTAAAGGACTTCTGTTCTGCTAGACTTTAGGTCAGTGGTTCTCAACCTTCCTAATGCCACAAACCTTTAATACAGTTCCTCATGTTGTGGTGACCCCCGATTTCATTGTTACAAATTGAACATAATTAAAGCATAGTGATAAGTCACAAAAACAATTTGTAATTATATATGTGTTTTCTGATGGTCTTAGGCGACCACTGTGAAAGGGTTGTTCGACCCCTAAAGGGTTCTTACAGGTTGAGAACCACTGCTTTAGATGGTTCTGAGTGATGGCTGATCTGTAGTTTACTTGTATTTTTTTATGTGGTTGTGGGAGGTTCTGCATAGCACATTTACCTATGCCACCATTTTGACTAGAAGCAGGTTCATTTGGTTTTGAAACAAGGTGTCAAAATGTCTGAGGAAGGTAGGCATTCACATCTCCAGTTGTCTGAGAAATTTTGTTAGCTCTATGACCCCCATTGACTCCAATTCCACTATCCCATTCTGAACAGCTCCTGCTCCTTCTACAGGCCATGGAAGGTGTTTGTTCTCTACTCATATATCCTGCCTGATGACTGGAAAGTCCTTTTACTTTTGGTTCAGTTACAATAAGGTTGACGCATAACCCATACCTTTATAAAAGAAAATATAGCAAGAGGTAATCTCTCAGAGCAAACTTAATATTCTAACAGGTCACTTTAGATGAGTTTGGCTAATGTAATTTTAAAAATCTGTTTCTTTCCCTCTTTTCACTCTTTATAGAGGAAAAAGAGTATACTTGAATGACCACTGGGACTTTTCATTTGAAGTAGATTTGAGTTGACACCATTTTCAGATGAGCATAATCCTTTGTTTATTTTAGAACTTATTTCTATTCCTTTCTGGATAGTGGTCCTCCATCTCATTCTCTCTGACTCTTGCTTATACTAAACTTCCACTTGGAATATGCCAGAATTCTTTTGAGTCCTAGATCACTTAGGCCTTCCCAAGTTCTTGGTGCTCTTCAAAGGAAGGTGAATTCTTATTAGGTCTCAAAGATTTCTTCTTCAGCTGTGGTTTGCAATCACTGATCTTTCAGTTATCTCTTTCATGGAAGGCCTTAAAGATTTCTGTCTGTAGTTTCCTGACTCATTTGTCTCATTTTTGTTCACTTCATTTAAGATATTCACCAGCCACTTGATTTCCTCTCTTAATGTTCTAGTCATGGTAGCTCCTTCAAATTATTAGAGACTAATTACCTCTACCTTTTGGAAGGAGCTCCATGCTATTTTAAGGATACACACAGTTCCTTCTCAACTCTTTGAGCTATTCTTTCTTTGGATATGCTGTACAGAATTGAATCCAGAGTAAATTGGTCAAAAAGTAATGGTGCCCCTCAATACCTATTCACAAATACACATGAGCAAAATATAAATATGTAAACTTAGCCTTCAAAATAAAAGCTAGTTAAAAATGCAAGTTTCAGTAAAGTATTATGTTTAACATATTTCATGGGCAAAGATAAAGAAGCATGTTATCACATTGTATTAGCTTGTGAAATATTATAAAAACATATACATAATTCTTTTTAAAATAAATCTTTATTGTTGAAAGTATTACATATGTCCCTTTTTTCCCCATTGCCCTCTCCCAGCCCTCTCTCCCCAAGCCTTCATGACCCACTGTCTGTGTCTATGGATTATGCATATACAAATATAAGTTCATTGGTTGATCTTTTCCCCTCCTTCATCCTCCCCTGCCTTCCCTTTGAGGTTTGACAGTCTGTTAGATGTTTCTATATCTCTGGGTCTATTTTTGTTCATCAGTTTATATTATTCATTATAGTCCACATATGAGTGAGATCACTGGATATTTATCCTTCTCTGACTGGCTTATTTCATTTAGCATAATGCTCTCTAGGTCCATCCATGCTGTTGCAAATGGTAAGAGTTCTTTCTTTTTTACATCTACATAGTATTCCATTGTATAGATGTACCACAGCTTTTTAATCCACTCATCTGCTGATGGGCACTTAGGCTGTTTCCAAATCTTAGCTATTGTAAATTGTACTGCTATGAACATAGGGGTGCATTATATCATTTCTGATTGGTGTTTCTGGTTTCTTGGGATATATTCCTAGAAGTGGGATCATTGGATCAAACGGTAGTTACATTTTTTAGTTTTTTGAGTAAACTCCAAACTGTTTTCCACAGACTGCACCAGTTTGCATTCCCACCAGCAGTGCAAGAGGGTTCATTTTTCTCTGCATCCTCACCAGCACTTGTCATATGTTGATTTGTTGATGATAGCCATTCTGACAGGTGTGAGGTGGTACCTCATTGTCATTTTGATTTGCATTTCTCAGATGATTAGTGACTTTGAGCACTTTTTCATATGCCTTTTAGCCTTCTAGTATGTCCATTTTGGAGAAGTGTCTATTGAGGTCCTTTGTCCATTTTTTAATTGGATTGTTTATCTTCCTTTTGTAAATTTGTATGAGTTCCCTGTAAATTTTGGAGGTTAACCCCTTATCAGATGTATCATTGGCAAATATGTTCTCCCATGGAGTTGGCACTCTTGTTATTTTATTGATGGTTTATTTTGCTATGCAGAAACTCTTTATTTTTATGTAGTCCCATTTGTTTATTTTCTCCTTAATATCTACTGTCCTAGGATATGTATCCATAAACATATTGCTATGAGGGATGTCTGAGATTTTTCTGTCAATGGTTATACATAATTCTTTAAAGAGAACTACCATGGGTGTAGTGTGGGTACAACAAAACATGGTAGTTTGAGATAATCTTTTTTCTTTCAAGGGTTAATTTGGTTATTTGGAAAAAATCTCTCACTAACCAGAAATTATTATCCAACTTCTTCCATTATCAATATCTGTAATTATATATATACTAGAGGCTCAGTTCACAAAAATTTGTGCACTTGGGGGGGTCCCTCAGCCCAGCCTGTGCCCTCTTGCAGTCGGGAGTTCTCAGAGGATGTCCAACTGACAGCTTAAGCCAGCTCTTCATGGGGAGTGGGCCTAAGCCACAGTCTGGCCTCCCTCTGTGGCAGGCAACTGGCAGGCCGCCGCCACCGGTGACCTCCCTCTGCAGGAGGCAACCAATGGGGCGATCAGGGGACAGCGCCACTGGTCACTACTGCCCCCTGATCACTGTCCCCTCCCTCTGCCCGCTGGCACCCACCTTGGCTGGCCTGGCACTGCCCACTCACTGGCTCCACCCCCTGCCGACCAGTCATTCCACTGTTTGGTCAATTTGCATAGTAGGCTTTTATTATATAGGATTTGTCCATTTAAATATCTATTGTCTGTGTTTCCCAGACTGAAAGCTTCATGAGGGCAGATAATGTGTTTGTTTTGTTATAACAATGGAATATCTAGTATGGAATCTGGCACATGGTAGGCAATTAACAAATAGTTCTCCATTAAATAAATGATAAGCAGATAATTTTTGCCAAATTGTATTGTTTTTATTAAATAGGAAAAATAACACAAAATTAGTCATCATAAATTAAGGACTTGAATTTATCCATAGTTATAAACTTGAGTGCAACTGCAGAATGTTTTTGAAAGAAATAGATAAAATTTTAGATAGAATCAACATCAACTATTTCTTGATACATTTCATTACAGAAAGAGATATAATGCAAGTCTTTAAAAAATCTTTCTCTTCAATATAGTGCTTATTATTTAAGAATAATTGCCTTTTCCTATTCAGACCTAATTTAATATATTCTAAATCAATATTTTTCAAAGGCACATATTTGGTCCTATATACATTTCAGATTAAAGCAAAGTATTACTTTACTTTTAAAATGAAGCTTGCCAGTCCTACCTAGTTTGGCTCAGTGGATAGAGTGTCGGCCTGTGGACTGAAGTGGCCCGGGTTTGATTTTGGTCAAGGGCACGTACCTCCATTGCAGGCTCCTCCCGCGTCTGTTCCCTGGCTGGGGTGCATGCAGGAGGCAACCAATTGTTGTGTAAACACATCAATATTTCTCTCTGTCTTTCCCTCTCTCTTCTACTCTCTCTAAAAATCAATGAAAAAATATCCCTGGATGAGGATTTTTAAAAAAAATAATAAAAAATAAAATAAATAAAATGAAGCTTGCCAAAAGATGACTATGATGCTATATTAATAATGTGCTAATTGTAGTAACTACTCCAAAGAATTGAAATCACATTTTTAAAGATTCTTTAGATCAGGGGGCAGAAATGGTGAAATACCTTCATTATAACCTGAAACCTACAGAAGGAAATCCAGTGTAGTGCTAACCTTTTAAATATTTAAGGCTATCTGCCAAAATAAGCAATTCAACCCTTGTTGCATATACATTCACAGATGAAGGAAGCATTAGAAGAAATCCTTGCCTATGAAAACTGTGCCCACTAACTTTTCCTAGGAGCCTACATATTATCAAGGACTCTGACTTTCTGGAAGTGTTCCTTTCAAAACAATCCAGGAGCCCAGCAGGAAAGCAACAGCTGCCACAACACAAATACTTTTATCACCGTGCTAACACAGATCCAAATCGCACATACCTGAACTTGTGTTGTAACATACTATGCTCTATATTATTATGTGGTTCTCTATAGTTTCTTACATTTATTTGTTTTGTTCAAAAAAATTTGTGTACCAGTACCATACTATTTTAGCTATTGTAGTTTTAGAAGCAGTTTCTATTATTTTTTAGAGTAACTTCTTTTCATTAGTCATCCTTTTCAGAATATATGTTACTCCTGGCTATCTTTTCTTTAGGATGGAATTTAGAATCACTTCATCGAAGTATGAAAATAATCTCTGGGACTTTTTGGTAAATGTTATTAAAACTATGCATTAATTTCAGAGGACTTAACAATTTGAAAAGTTTTGTATTCTTATCCATTTATCAAGTGTATTTGGGGGTAAAGTTTTATGGTTTTTTTCCCAATATAGTTCCTGCATATTTATTGTTGAAATTATTCTTAAATATTCTCCATATTTTGGTGGTACAGCCAATGGACTCTCCACTGTGTTTTATAGCTGGTTACTGAAATGTTTAGGAAAACTGGTAGATACTTAAACTCTCATTCTAAATGTATTTAATTTAGATTCTCTTGTGTTAGGGAATCATCAATTTTGCAGATACTGTGTCTCATGGTTTCCAGTAGTGACATGTCTTATTTCTGTTACTCGCTTTATTGCACTGGTTAGGAAATGAAAAAAAAATCATTAATGATGATAGTTCTTTTTACCTATTTTCTGTTTTAAATAGGAATTTATTCATGGTATTTTACTAAGACATATGATGTTAGCTGTTGATTTAGGATAGATGTTTACTACCCCAGTAAGGAAAATATACCCTTTGTGAATTAACATGTCATCTTTCCTCTTCTAATCTCCATATTGTTGCAAATTTAACACATGTACTGCGGAAGAGAGGGCTACGTTGCTCTTTAAAACTGGCCGGTCATATTTAAATGTCTTTTGAAACATTTTGAAGGTAAAGGTCAAAAGCAGTTCGCATTTGACTTTGGGTAGAGGGCACACAATGCAATATACAGATGATGTAGCATAGACTTATGCACTTGAAACATATATAATTTTATTTAACCAATGTCACCCCAATACATTTAATTTTTTAAAAAATTAAAGTAGGGCTAGTGAAGGTCTCTAGATTGGAAAATATTAAACCTGAAGCATTATGATAATGATCCCTCTTTCTATGAATCTGAGCCATTCATCTGGAAGAAGGGGAAGTAAAATGCATGAGTTGGTAACTTGGTTTCTAATAAGGAGCTCTTCCCTGATTAGAAGCAGGGTACTTACGAGGAAAATAAACACAAAAAGGAGAGAACCAGGAAGCCTTTTTTTGGTAAATATTAAAGAAAAGAAGGCAAAGAATTGCCACTGACCTCTAAATCTAATTAGCAGCACAAAGAAAGTGAGTTGTTTCCAGAAAGTATAGAAAGATTATTAACAACTTGTTACATCTGTAGGAGAGAAAGGGCAACAGAACGTGGAGATTTAGCCATTGTTAGTTTGAGAATTGTTAGTTAAAGTAATGGCTTAAGTAAACTGCCAGCCCTTGTCAAAATGCTGTGAAAATACCCAGTGCCAGATCTTTTCAATACCTGGAAGAATTGTGGTGGAGAATGGTAAATATTTTCTTGAGCGTGGTAAGAAACACCAAGTTTTACTTAAGGTGATTAATAACAGGTGGTGAAGACCAAGCCAGCCTAACTAGTGGTAGTATTTATTTTTATTTCATGCATATTATATAGCCAGGTTTATACCTACTTGCTATAATGGTATTTACGTACTTTATCTACTTTTTCCCCGCTGTGTACAGATGTTTATTCATTCTGATTTAATATATTACATTTCCATAACACAGTTGGTATTTAGAAGCATTCTCTCACTCTACATATGAAATAATGTTGCTTATATAAGAAATAAGCATTTTTAAATATTTAACTTCATAATGGTAATAAACGGCATGCTACTGATTTATGTATTCAGTATACTATACATTATATAGTGATTTAAGAGTGTATTCTTTCCACTTATAAAAATAAAGTGTACAGTTAAACAGAAAAAAATTGTTTAAGGATGTTCATTAACATTGCCTATCCCTTGGTACTATTTGAATTATCATGTGCATATTATTTTTCAATTTTAAAAAACTGGTCCATTAAAAAATATATTTCACGGAGAATCAAGATGGTAGTGTAGGTAAATGTTGGTACTCGCCATCTCCCACAACTACATCAAAATTACAACTAAAATACAGAACAGCCGTCATTCAGAAGCACCTGAAAGCGGGTTGAATGGAAGTTCTACAACTAGAGAAGTAAAGAAAACACATCGAGACTGGTAGGAGGGGCGGAGGCGGAGCAGGCTGGTCTAACACCCACTTGTGTCGAGTTTTTAATCAGGAGGGAGATCTCCACTGTGGAGGCCTCCTTTAAGAAGCAAGAGATCCCAGCCCCACACCAGACCCCCCAGCCCAGGGTTCCAGAGCTGGGAAGAAAAGTCCCCATAACTTCGGGCTATAAAAACCAGCAGGGATTGTACCTGAGGGACAAGGAGGCTGCTAGACACCCAGACAGTTCCTCTTTTATTTTTTAAATACATTTTTTATTGATTTCAGGGAGGAAGGGAGAAGGAGAGATAGAAACATCAGTGATGACAGAGAATCATTGATTGGCTGCCTCCTGCACACCCCACGCTGGGCCTCAAGCCTGCAGCCCAGGCATGTGCCCTGACCAGGAATCGAACTGTGACCTCCTGGTTCATGGGTTGATGCTCAACCACTGAGTCATGCTGGCCAGGCTGGGCTATTTTATGCCAACACTGACAGTCTTTGTCTTTCATTTAGCATATTTAGATCATTTACACTTAAAATGATAATTTTTTTAAAATTAAATCTTTATTGTTCAGATTATTACATTTGTTCCTCTTTTTTCCCCCCATAACTCCCCTCCTCCCAGTTCCTGCCCCACCCTCCGCCCTCACTCCCCACCCACTGTCCTCATCCATAGGTGCACGATTTTTGTCCAGTCTCTTCCCGCATCTCCCACACCCCTTTCCCCCCCAAGAATAGTCAGTCCATTCCCTTTCTATGTCCCTGATTCTATTATGATCACCAGATTATTTGTTCACTTGATTCTTAGATTCACTTGTTGATAGATGCATGTTTGTTGTTCATAATTTGTATCTTTACCTTTTTCTTCTTCTTCCTCATCTTAAAGGATACCTTTCAGCATTTCATATAATCCTGGTTTGGTGGTGATGAACTCCTTTAGCTTTTCCTTATCTGTGAAGCTCTTTATCTGACCTTCAGTTCTGAATGATAGCTTTGCTGGATAAAGTAATCTTGGTTGTAGGTTCTTGGTATTCATCACTTTGAATATTTCTTGCCACTCCCTTCTGGCCTGCAAAGTTTCTGTTGAGAAATCAGCTGACAGTCGTATGGGTATTCCCTTGTAGGTAATTGAGTTTCTTTCTCTTGCTGCTTTTAAGATTCTCTCTTTGTCTTTTGCTCTTGGCATTTTAATTATGATGTGTCTTGGTGTGGTCCTCTTTGGAGTCCTTTTGTTTGGGGTTCTCTGCCCTTCCTGGACTTGTAAGTCTATTTCTTTCACCAGGTAGGGGAAGTTTTTTGTCATTATTTCTTCAAATAGGTTTTCAATATCTTGCTCTCTCTCATCTTCTGGCACCCCTATAATTCTGATGTTGGTACGCTTGAAGCTGTCCCAGAGGCTCCTTACACTGTCTTCGTATTTTCGGATTCTTTTTTCATTTTGCTTTTCCAGTTGGGTGTTTTTTGCTTCTTCGCATTTCGAATCTTTGACTTGATTCTTGCGCTCCTCTGGTCTGCTGTTGGGTGTCTGTACAATATTCTTTATTTCCGTCAGTGTATGCTTAATTTCTAGTTGGTTCTTTATCACAATATCAAGGGTCTCATTAGATTTCTTGAGGATCTCACTACATTTATCAGCGGTCTCACCAGTCTTTTCGAGGGCCTTACTAAGTTTATCGGCAGCTTCTAGACAGTTCTTGAGAGACCTTAAAAGTGTGGTTTTGAGCTCTATATCTTCCATTTCTGACATTTGTGTCCTGTTTCTTTGTCTCCGCATTTTTTTATCTTTTCTTGGTGCACCCCCTAGTGGTCATTGTGCGAAGTCTTGTTGTAGTTAAGCCTTGATTGTTGTCGGCAATAGTGGGAGTGATTTGACCTCCAGCCTAACTGGCTATGAGAGTCCTAAAATGATAATTGATATTTTAGATTAATATCCACTATATTTGTTACTCTTCCCATTTGTTGATTTTTTTCTATCTTTTTATTCAATTCTTTTTCTGCATTTGTGGTTTTAATTGGACATTATAAATGATTTCATTTTTTTCTCCTTTCTTATCAGTTACATATTTTTTTTCTAAAATTTTTAGTGGTTACCCTGGAATTTCTAAAATATGTTTAACACTAATCGAAGACCACTTTGAAACAACACTATGCCACTTCACAGATAGTTTGAGTACCTTATAACAAAATATTCTTAATTCCTCCATTCTTTGTATCATTTCTGTAATTTTTTAACTTATGTATAAGCATACATAACAATATATTAATACATAATTATACATAATCAAATATATTACTGTTATTCTTTTGAATTAACTGTTCTCTCTCAGATCAATTAAGAATACAAACATTAAAAGTTTTTATTTTACCTTAACTTATTCTTTCTCCAACACAGTTCCTTTCTTTTTGTATATCTGAGTTTCTGACCCATATCATTTTTCATCTCTGTCTAAATAACTTCTTTTATCATTTCTTGCAAGGCAAGTCAACTGACAAGAAACTCCCTCAATTTTTTTCCCACTCCCCCAGCCCCTGGATTTTTTTCTTTATCTTTGATTTTCTGCAGTTTGAATATCATATGTCTAGATGTAGTCCTGTTGTTGTTGTTATTTATCCTGCTTAAAGTTCTTGAGCTTCCTGAATCTGGTTTGATATCCCTCATAAATCTGTGGAAATTCTCAGTCATTATTGCTTCAAATTTATTTATTTATTTATTTATTTATTTTGTGTGTGTGTGTGTGTGTGTGTGTGTGCTCTTTCTTCTGTTTCTGGTATTCACATTACACCTTTTGTAGTTTTCCCACAGTTCTTGGATATCCTGTTCTGAGCTCTTTGGTCTTTTGTTTCTTTGCTTTTCCATTTTGAAAGTTTCCATTGAAATATGTTTAAGCTCAGTGATTCATCATCAGCTGTCTCTGGTCTACTAATGTGCCTATCAAAGGCATTCTTCATTTCTGTTATTGCATTTTTTATCTATAGCATTTCTGTTTTATTCTTTCTTCATATTTCACATTTCTGCTTACACTGTCCATCTGTTTGTGCATGCTATCTACTTTATCCACTAGGACCATTAGCATATTAATCATAGTTCTTTGAAATCCCCAGTCTGACAAATCCAACATCGCTGCCATATCTGTCTTGTTCTGCTACCTTGTCATTTTCCTTGATAGCTATCTATTATGTATTGAGTAAAAGACACTGCCGTAAATAGGCCTTTAGCAATGTAGTGGTAAGTGGTGAGGAGAGTGCAAGTGTTCTATAGTTCTATAAATAGATCACCTCCTTTTTAAAATATATTTCTTTATTGATTTCAGAGAGGAAGGAAGAGGGAGAGAGAGATAGAAACATCAATAATAAGAGAGAATCATTGATTGGCTGCCTCCTGCATGCCCCCTTGGGGATCGAGCCCACAACCCAGGCATATGCCCTTGGCCAGAATCGAACCGGGGACCCTTCAGTCCACAGGCCGATGCTCTATCCACTGAGCCAAACCAGCTAAGGCAGATCACCCCTTTCTTAGTAAGACTTTGCCTCTGTACTATGAATTTCACAAGTGTTTCTCCACTGTTTTCACACCATCAGTGGCACAAAGTGAATATAGAGGGCTGGAGTTGGGTACATCCATTTTCCCATGGGGAAGGCCAGAGGAAGCTGGAGTTGCATATTTCCCTTCCCTCTGGCTGGTTAGTCTCTGAAAATAATAAACCAATAATTTGGGCTCTGAGTAAATAATTTCTTTTGAGGGCAGGCCTTTTTAAGAAAAATAGAATTTTCTGTCATATATCTAAATGGTGACTTTTTCCCTCCCCCTGCCAAAAACACAAGGGGATTTTTCTCTGATATTCACTGTTAGAAGCAGTTTAAGCTTCTAACATTCACAAAAGTATGGAGCCCTCCCCAAATACATACAATGAGGTAGACAGTCTCTTCAATAAATGATGTTGAAGAAACTGGACAGAAACATGCAAAAAGAATGAAACTGGACCACTACCTCCCACCATATACAAAAATAAACTCAAAATTAATTAAAGACTTAAATATAAGATACAAAACCATAAAACTCCTAGAAGAAAAGAGGCAGTAAACTTTTTGACATCGCTCTTAGTAATATTTTTTTAGATATATCTCCTCAGGCAAGGGAAACAAGAGAAAAAATAAACAAATATGACTACATCAAACTAAAAAGTTTTTGCACAGTAAAAAAAAAACCATCAACAAAATGAAAAGACAACCTACTGAATGGGAGAAAATATTTGTTAATGATACATCCTATAATGGGTTAATATATAACAAAATCATACAACTTAACCCCAGTTGGTAAAGGACCTGAATAGACATTACTCCAAAGAGGACATATAGCTGGCCAATAAAGATATGAAGAGATGCTCATCATCACCAATTGTCAGAGAAATGCAAATTAAAATCAAAATGAGATATCACCTCACACTTGCCTGAATGGCTACCTTTAACAAATCAACAAAAAACAAGTGCTGGTGAGGGTGTGAAGAAAAGGGAACACTTGCGCACTGTTGGTAGATTGTAAATTGATGCAGCCACTATGGAAAACAGTATGAAAGTTCTTCAAATAATTAAAAATATAACTACCATATGACCTAGTAGTTTCACTTCTGGGTATTTATCCAGAAAATAAAGAAATCCAAAGCACCAATTTGAAAAGACATATGCACTCCTATGTTCATTGCAGCATTATTTACAATAGCCAAGATATGGAAGCAACCTGAGTGTCCATGGATAATCGAATGGCTAAACAAGTGATATATATATATATATATATATATATATATATATATATATATATATATATTAATCAGCCATGAAAAGAATGAAATACTGCCATTTGCAACAACATGGAAGGACCTAGAGGGTATTATGCTAAGTGAAATAAATCAGACAGAGAAAGACACATACCATGTGATTTTACTTATATGTGAAACCTAAAAAAACAAAATAAGTGAACCAAAAAACAGAAACGAACTCGTAGATACAGACAACAAATTGATAGTTGCCAGATGGGAGGGGGTTTGGGGGACTGAGTGAAAAAGGGAAAAGGATTAAAAAATATAAATTACCAGTTATAAAAACAGACACATGGATGTAAAGAATAGCATAGGGGTATAGATAATATTGTCAATATAGTCAATACATTAATATTGTAATAACTATTACAATAGAAATATTGTAATAACTATGTATGGTCAGATGTATACTAAACTTATTCGGGTAATCACTTTGTAAGTTATATAAATCTCTAATCACTATGTTGTATACCTGAAACTGATATAATATTGTATGTTAATTGTAATTGAAAAAATAAAGTATGGAACCTTCCCTATAACTGGGTCCCCCCTGGACTTTCAATTTAGGTTTTCCTATCCCATCACTAGTTCTTTTTTTTTTTTTAATATATTTTATTGATTTTTCTACAGAGAGAAGGGGAGAGGGATAGAGAGTTAACATCGATGAGAGAGAAACATCGATCAGCTGCCTCCTGCACGCCCTCCACTGGTGTTGTACCCGCAACCAAGGTACATGCCCTTGACCGGAATCGAACCTGGGACCCTTGAGTCTGCAGGCTATCTGCTGAGCCAAACCAGTTAGGGCCCATCACTAGTTCTTGAAGAGTCTCCGCTTATGGTTTTCTGCTCCGGTAAGTTATTGTGTTGTTGTTGTTGTTTTTGTATTCTCCTGCCTGTTTCTCTGATTTTGGGGGAGGTGGTTTGCCCTGTAACCCCACTTCTCTAATAGACCTCAGAAGAGTTGATTTTTCAGTTTGTTCTGCATTTTACTTGTTAGGATATAGTGGAAACTTCCAAGGTCCTTACATACAGGATGGGCAACCACATGTCTGAGTCCTTTTGGGCTGCTATAACAAAAGTACCATAGACTAGCTACCTTATCACAGTTATGGAGGCTAGGAAGTCCAAACTTAAGGTGTCTACAGATTTGATGATTGCCCACTTCCTGGTTCATAGATGGCCATCTTCTAGCTGTGTCCTCACATTGGAAGGGGCACGGGAGCTCTCTGGGACTTTTCATAAGGGTACTAGCCCCATTCACAAGGGCTCTTTTCTCATCATCTGATCACATCCCAATGACCCCATCTCCAAATACTATCACATTGGGAATTCAGTTATCACATGTTAATTTTGGGGAAAACAAACATTCCGTCTATAGAACCTGATGTCCTGAATTTTTCATCACACTTGTAAATAGACCTTAAAATTAATAATATTGCAGTCTAGAGAGCATGCTACTCTCCTCACACTATTGCTGAGAGATCAATTGTTTGGCAAAGGCTATGTCCACACATAACATCAACATCCACAAGAAAACCATGTCATCCCTGATTATAGCAGTCAGGAAAGACAAAAGGCAGCATGCCTTAAAGGTAATATATCCTACAATTCCATGGCACACTTAGCATTCATCATGTATAGGTTTTCAAACACACTTTCCCTGAAGCAGAGAGACTTTCTGTTCATTGTTTTGTTTTGTTTTTGTTTTTTTGCTTATAGGCAACATTGCTAAAGTGTTTCCATTGCCAGTCAGATCATGTATGAAACTTCCCAGATCCAGAGGCAGAGGGGCTGGTCTCATGAGCCTTTCCCCAATGTTGAGCACTGAGATAGGTCTCTTCACAAAATTCAAAATACTATTTCTGAATGGGCCCATTTGAACTGGTAAAGGATCCAACAACTTCTTATGTCTGAATGCTTACAGAAACCATTTTACTTTCTATTCTTTACTTGCTTAGTTTCCATTAAACTGCCGTACCAGGAGAAATTATTGCCCTTAGAGGCAGTTTCAGATAATAGGTAACCTCCATATCATGCTACCTCCATCCCCAGAACTGCTTCAGATGCCTCCAGCAGACATGTCTTTCTCCCAACTAACTGATGGGAGCACTTCCTTTTGAGCCAGATTCTGTATTATTAATTTGTTGAAAGACATACTATTATTAGCAAGATTGGCCTTACACAGAAATGGAGTAGGCAGCCTCTTAGTCTTATTTCAGGGACAACAGGAAGGTGCCCTTTGCCAAAAATATCTCTCCAGCCTGTTCTCTGAAGCTTGAAATCATTTAATGAGGACTTTGCATTCTCTTTCAAAATTAGAGATAAAGATGATAAATCAGATACTCTTGGGAGGGAGAACTGGACTCCCACAGCATTTGGCTCATATCTCTGTAATAGCGCTTAACTATGTTGCTTTGTAATTTATCTGCTTGCTTGTCTGTCTAATCCCACGAGGTTGTGAATTCCTTGCAGGCAGTAACTACGCCTCCACTCGCTCATCTGTGACTCCTCAGGATTTTTTTTTTTTACCAGCTCCTGGCAGAAAGCAAACACTCAGTAAACAAAATTACAAAAGAACAAATTAATGCATGAACAATTTTATATTTACCATGGTGTTTAAAGGACTGAGAAGAAACCCTTTCCTTGGAATAGGGGTGGGGAAGAAAAAAACACTATCAGGTCCCCAAAAGAGGTGTAAAGAGAGAATAATGACACAACATTACAATGCCCATTGTTAAGGATTGTCACCTTTTCCTAATTCTGGGTTACTTCTTCTATTTACTTTCTAAGGCACTACACTTGTGTTGTTTGATTTAAGAAAAAAGTTAAAACCTTGACTAAATGTTTCATTTCTCAAGAAGCCAGAAGGACCTAGCTGAGTGTGCCTCCCAGGATTGATGTTTGCTGCTCCTTTAGAGAATTAACTCTCACTGCAGGAAGTGATTGGTGAGCAGTTTGAAGGAAGACTAATATTAAAGTCAAACCCTGTATGTAATGAAAACTTGTCCAAAATCCAGGTCTCTTTGGGGAAAATTAAAAACCCCAGCCTGGCTGGTTTATTCTATGTTCTCTCTTTAGAACAAGAAGTGTGTTGCTCAAATGATTCGACTGTAAAAATCAGGCAGGTTCATGTTATTTTTTATACAAACCAAAAATATAAAGAAAAGAAAGCCCTAACTATTATGTTTTCAGCTCTTATAAATTAATTACCAAATAATTCACTAATTTTACAAGTATTTATTGAGCGCCTACCATGTGATAGGCTCTGTGCTAACTGCTGGGCATATAATGGTGAACAAGACAAACAAGGTTGTGTCCTTCCACAGACTATCTTGCCACACATCTGGCTCCCAATCCACTTGTGAACTTGATCCGTCCTAAGCCTAAGTAATAATGATGAGGTGGTGGATGAAATAAGTTTCAGAAGTGTCTGCAGCATACATTGCTTGTTAAATTTTTTAAGAAGCATTTTTAACCCTGTTCTTTTATCAAAAGAGTTGCCACTGCCCTGGCCTGTGTGGCTCAATGATTAAAGCATAGGCCAGCAGATTCGATTCCCAGTCAAGGGCACATACCTGGGTTGCAGGTTCCATCCCCAGCCCTGGTCGGGGCCCGTGTTTGGTGGGGAGCAACCATTTGGTGTGTATCTCTCACATCAATGTTTCTCTCTGTGTGTGAATATTTTAGCATACTTAACATTGTCAGACATATGCTCTTTTATACAGTCTCATTTAATGCTTCTAACTCTATGAAATTATTGCTCAATTAGTTTCAGGTGGATAATCCAGCCCAGACAGGCTAAGTAAGTTGCTCACAATCACATGCCAAGTGAGAGACAGGATTCAAGCTAAAATCTGTCTGGTTCCAGAATCTAGGTATGAAAGTCCACATATGACTAGGATATTTAATGTATTAGATTGGAGTTAGATATTATCACCTTACTATGATCTAATTTATTATATCCTGAGCTCTGGAACATGAAGGAAAAATTTAGTTAATTATAATATATTTGGTGTTCTAGTCTTATTCATTGTCCTTTAACTTACTCCCGTCTAAGTTATCATTAGAAATGATCTGGTCACAAAATTTGCACTAAGACACAACTGCCTGATGAATGGTTTAATGAGCTATTCTTCTAAGAGTCACTGAATTGTAACAGGAGACATGAGCCACAGGAATTGTGAAAAAGGCATCTTTAGAATTGGGAGTCCCTTTTAACACTTCGTATATTACAATCATAGGTGATTGCTTACTAGGCCTATACATTAAATCAACAAGGCAAAGTTTTACTATATAAATATTTGCATAAGCTGGGACCATGACTACAGATTAGAATCTAGGAGCTTGACTAGAGGTCTGCTATTCTAGAGCCATGACTCATCTGTTTATATAGGAACCATTTCCCAAGCATCTACTATGTGTGGGGCATTATTACAATCAGCATTTCATTTGATGTCCTTAGCCACTCTGTGAGATAGATATTACTATGCCCAATTTTGCAGATGTATTAGATGAGAATTAGAAAGGTTAGCTAATTTGTCCAAGGTAACATAGCAAATAAATGCACAAGTCAAAATCATAAACATTCTAGCATATGTGGTTGGCTTCCTAGACAACAGTCATCTTTCACTCTTTCTCTAACAGATCCCCAATACTGTTCTGGTATCAATAAGGGATAGACCATAAATGATTTAAGCCAGCAGTGGCAATCCCATACCCCTTTGCCAGTGACTAAACATTGTTTGGGGCTTCTGAAGAAGGCATGGAAGGAGGAGACTCTTTGATGCCACCGTTGCCCTCTTGCATCCTACTTTCGACACTGCAGTATAACGATGTGATACTTGGCGCTACAGCAGCAATCTTCTAACCATGAAGGAAGACATCACCAACTCACTGAGAAAGGCAGAGTGGAAAGATCAAAGCAGCCTGGCTCCTAATGACATTGTTAAGGTGCCAGATCTACTCTGGGGCCACCCCCTTCTTGACTGTCTTGTGTTTCAGCTGCTAGTAACTAGGTATTCTATTATTTGCAGCCAGAAGCATTTTTAACAACTACTATAAAATGGAATATATGATAAGAGATAAGAGTGAAATGAATGGTATACCAATTAGATGCTAGTTGAGAGCAAGAAGAGGTCCTGTGGGTTGGATTTATTTTTTCGGAGAGAAGTACATATAATAGGATGACTTGGAACTGGTTATTGAAGGATGGTGGATATTTTTAAAGATCGAGAGGACAAAAAAGTATTTCAAACCAAGACCACATGGCTTATTCACTGCCATAACTCTGATTCCTAGCACAGTCCATAGCACATAGCAGGTGCTCCAGTGCATGTTTGTGAAATGACTTAATAAATGAGCAATGACACAGGAGCAAGGAAGCATAGGGCATTTTAGACAGGCAAGGGACAAGAATAAGAGTATGTATGTAAGATGGGGTATGGTGGGAACTAATGTGGGTCGCAGGCAGAGGTAGAGAGTTGAGGTTGTGTCTTGGGAGATCTTCCTCTTCCCTTAACCATTCCCTACCTCCCTAATCATAACAAAATTAAACAGGGACTTGACATGCTAACTTATAATATATCAAGAATACACTTGAGTGACAAAACAAACAAATTAGAAGTCATGAGTCAGAAGCACTGCTGGGTGGCCTGAGAAACCCAAATACCACAGTTAACATAAAAATAAAGAATTCAACACCTGGAAAGTGCCAAATTCTCTCAGCCTAGATATTAAACCCCAAGCCCCCACACCAACAACTTTTCCTGGAGACAAGAAATGTGCCTGCCTTAAGAAAGGCTTTTTATCTGCTAAGCGATTGCTTCTCTTCTGATAACAATGTTTTGGAAAATGAACTCTGACACCCTTAAAAGTATTATTTTGAAGTTGCCATATTAAGTGCTCCAGTCTAACAGACAAAGTAATTTATCAGAAGCCATTACATTAAAAAAAAATAGAATTAGCATAGCACACCGGCCAAGCCAGACAATATTCTTAAATCATGACCTACAGGTTGAAAAGCCTACCCTATGTGATAAACTATTTTCTTCCCCAATGCAGTCAAAAGAACTAATTTTATGATGTATAATGGCATATAGCTGTAGTATATATAACATCATCTGGATTGAGATTTATCCTACCTGCAGAAAAGGAAAAGTGAAGATTGAGTTGAAATGCCTCAAGGCAGGTCTAGTCCCCAGCAAGTAAATTTTGTCCCTCACCATTTTCAAACCCTCAACTCTACTCCCCACACCACATTGTCCTACCCTCTCCCTAGAATGCTGGCTCATTTCTCGCCCATGACAAGAAATCAATGACTGATAATAGCAGCTGCCATTTATTGAGTGGTTTTCATGTGCCAAGTACTGTTCTGAGTGCTTTACATATATGATATAATTTAAAACTCACAACCCTATAAGACTGGTGTAATTATAATCCCAACTTTTACACTTGAGGAAAGAGAAGCTAAGAGAGGCAAAGTAACTTATCTAATATTATTAAGTGGTAGGGTGTATGAACCCAGGCATTCTAGTTGGGGCACCTATTAGCTTGTCTACCATCCTATACTACTCCTGTCCTGCATTTGTTGTGCTTTTTTTTAAGTGATAGATATAACCTTAGAATAAAATAATAAAATCCCTTGTGTTGAATTTCAAGTATCAGTTAATGAAGACGGTATAATTGGCTTGGTATTCTAGCACCTTTAAATGATGTTGAATATGCATTAACGCTAAGTCCCCAGATTGAGGCCTCCATTTTAGTTTTTGTTGAGTTAGTCTTTCAAAAAGATTATTTGGCACATTAATTTGATTGGTTTTGCTAAGATCCATCTTCTCATACAACCTATTAAATTGCTTATATGTTGATTTGGTTTGATTTCATACTGATTTAACAAGAAACCTTGCAGCCTAAGGTTATTTGTATACTATTCTCATATTTTCTTGTTTCTTTTTATTCTTCTTGAGTTTCTTTTTCTACAACTTGATTCCATGACTCTCCTTTCCTGTTTTTATCTTACTTAGCCCAGAATTAAATAGGTCTGGCTATAGTACCAACGCACAAGCAGTACTTTAGCTTGTCTGCTCACTCTGTGGACAAGAATACTGATCATGGTTCTCAAAAGAGAAAAAATACATTAATAATAACCGACAAAAATATTATTTTTCAAAATTCCTTTTTAAAAATATATTTTTATTTATTTCAGAGAGGAAGGGAGAGAGAGAAACATCATTGATGAGAGAAAATCATTGATCGGCTGCCTCCTGCAGGTCCCCCATTGGGGATCGAGCCCACAACCCGAGCATGTGCCCTAACCAGGAATCAAACCATGATCTCCTGGTTCATAGGTTGATGCTCAACCACTGAGCCACACCAGCCAAGCCAGACGATATTCTTAAATCATAACATACAGATTGAAAAGCCTACCTTATGTGATAAACTATTTTTGTAATTTTTAGGCAGCTAACTTTAGCATGACCATCTATACATATACAAATGTACTAATAATTCAAAGCATCACTAACAGGGATTTGGGTATTGACTCAATTCCAGTACTTTCATAGGAATTCATGAAACAGCCAAAAGGCCCTGTCCTGGTTTTAGTCCAAGTCATCGTTATCTTTTGTTATCCTGTCTTCATCCATCATCTGTATCCTACTTTCTTTATATCAGGGTGAATATGCAAATTTCCAACGATTCTCAATCTCTCTGCAAGCAGTTATTCAAAATTCAAACTTCTAAAGCCTCGGTTCCCAAACCTGGCTGATCTTCCAATCTATTAAATCAGAATCTTTGGGTAGTGAAGCCTACACTGTATTTTTAAATATATTTTATTGATTTTTTACAGAGAGGAAGGGAGAGAGATAGAGAGTTAGAACATCGATGAGAGAGAAACATCGATCAGCTGCCTCGTGCACATCTCCTACTGGGAATGTGCCCGCAACCCAGGTACATGCCCTTGACCGGAATCGAACCTGGGACCTTTCAGTCCGCAGGTCGATGCTCTATCCCCTGAGCCAAACCGGTTTCAGCTACACTGTATTTTTAAAGTGATGCTGAATATTCAACCAGGTTGGGAACCACTGAACTAAGTACAGTTTTCATCAAATGTAAGTTCTATAGAGCTTACTTTTATCTATAGCTCTTGCTTTTTATCTACTACTGCAGTGACTTTTATAAATGTTCAAAGAACTAAATGTGTAGAGGCTCTTCCAGCATGTACTCCATTAAATGTTATCTCCAAAACTGAATCTATTACAGCTTTCTGGGTAAACTTTATTCTCTCTGTGCTGTTGTGAGGTAAGATCTCTGTAGGGAAGCATTTCCCAAACTATAGTCCACACAACACTAATGTCCTTCCGAATGTTAATAAATATTCCTCGCTAACAACCAAAAAAAGTTCTGTTGTCAAATGAGCTTGGGAAATGATGAGTTAAAGAAAGGCAAACGAGTTTCCTTATTAGAGTGATTCTCAACACTAATAATATGCTAATATTCAAGGCAAATGCCCCAAAAGAAGATTCAGTGTACAGTATTTCCCAAAATTAACTTTTTACTCTGGAAAAAAACCCCATAAATTTTATCATTTTAACTATTTTTATTTTTTTTTAATCTTCACCTGAGGATATATTTTTCCATTGCCTTTTTTAGAGAGAGTGGAAGGTGTGGGAAGCAGAAGAAGAAGAAGAAGAAGAAGAAGAAGAAGAAGAAGAAGAAGAAGAAGAAGAAGAAGAAGAAGAAGAAGAAGAAGAAGAAGAAGAAGAAGGAGGGAGAAAGAGAGAGAGAAATATTGATGTAAGAAAGACACATCCATCAGTGGACTCCCAAATGGGCCCCAACCAGAGCTGGGGGATTGAACCTGCAACCGAGGTACATGCTCTTGAGTGGGAATCCAACGTGCTACCCTTCAGGCCAATGCTCTAAGCAAATGGCCAGGGCTCATTTTAACTATTTTTAAATGTTTAGTACAGTAGTCTTAACATTGTTGTGCAACAGATCTCTAGAACTTCTTCATCTTGCGAAACTAAAACTCTATACCTGTTGAACAAAAATTCTCCTTTTCCTCCTTTCTTCAGCCCCTGGCAACTACCGTTCTATTTTCTGTTTCTAAGAGGTTGACTACTTTACTAGTAGATGCCTCATGTAAGTGGAATCATACAGTATTTGACTTTTTGTGACTGGCTTATTTCAGCTTAGCACAATGTTCTCAAGGTTTGTTCATGTGTATCATTTAACAAGATTTCTTTCTTTTTCAAAGGTTGAATAATATTGAATTGTATGTATATACCACATTTTCTTTATTCATCATCCTTTCATACACATTTAGGTTGTTTCCCTATCTTGTTCTGAATAGTGCTTCTATGAACATAAGAGTGCAGGTACCTCTTTGAGATCCTGATTTCAATTCCTTTTGATAAATGTCTAGTAATGGATTGCAAGATCAGATGATAGGCCTATTTTGAATTTTTTGAGAATTCTCTATACTGTTTACTGTTTTTCATAGTGGCTGATTCATTTTACATTCCTTTCCTAAATTAATTTTAAACATGGAAATGTTTTCTCTTGGATCCTTTATTAACTTCCCATGGAAAATCAGAATACCAAATGACATATTTGGGAGACACTATTATAAGCCACCTTGGAATTGGCAAGGAAAAAGAACAACTTCTAAGGTGAATGCTACCTCAAAAAGTATTATTCCATCATGTAAGATATATTCTGTGTTTTGTTACCAGACATCCTACTCATGGGAAGCTCAGGATCACTTGGGGGAGGCAGAATTCATTAACATTGAACAATTAGGACAATAAAAATATATACTCAAGACAAATTTAAGAGATAAGTACATCCTATTTAATAATGAAATATTACAGAAAAGATTTGCATTTAGGACACTTTAGCAATACTGATCTCATTTAAAGGCTCTGAATTTGCTTTGGTTTGCAGGAAACACAAGGTCTTCATTATGTACATATCTTATTATCCAAGTCAGCCAAATTAAGAGGGTATGAAGGGAAGCTAAAGTATAATAACACAAATTATTTTGTAATGAGCTGACCACCTATAAAATTAGTCTCTACTCAAGCATCTCTTTCTGCTTAGTGTGAGCTTATGTTGATCATTGTCCAATAGATGTTCTGATATTGCAAGACAATACAATGCAAACCAATTTCAAAGTGAAATTGCAAATCTTGCAAAACACTTAAGATTGCATTCAGTTGATGAATGTAATGCTGAAGAACTACTCAGATCACATGAAACACCATTGACAACTCTGGTAGAGTAAGACCAGTTAACATGATGCATGGTAGACACATCAAAAGACAATGATCTGAATATTAAAGGTTTAAGACAAGCATGTCAAACTAAAAGGCTAACACGGGACAAATAAACAAGGTTTAAGTTATGTGGGCCACATAAAAATAAAAGCTTCAATTTTCATAGAAATGTAGGTTTATTTCGATAGAGACATGCTGAATACAAAGGGCTGAAATAAATGAGTAATCGTTAACATAAAATAATAGAACATTTTAATAAAAATTAATATTTTTTTCTTGAACATTAACTTACCTGACACTGAATAACTGCACAAAGTAATAAACGTAACACAAATAAACCTATTTTTCTTGTTCTCCAAAAGTGAAATATTTCCTGTTGTGTACACCAAACAAGTCAGTCCAAGACTAATGATGTAGCAATTGGCTGCTACAATATTCGCTGCTAGTATTAGTGGAGAGAAATGGTGCGCCTGCATGTAAGGTGCCTAAAGGAAATGATTGTAACATAATTATAATAATCACTCATTAGCTAACATTGTAGCTCGTTATTTTTTTAATATATTTTATTGATTTTTTTTACAGAGAGGAAGGGAGAGAGATAGTTAGAAACATCGATGAGAGAGAAACATCGATCAGCCGCCTCCTGCACATCTCCCACTGGGGATGTGCACGCAACCCAGGTACATGCCCTTGACAGGAATCGAACCTGGGACCCTTCAGTCCACAGGTTGACGCTCTAGCCACTGAGCCAAACTGGTCAGGGCAAGTGATGAAATTTTTATTAAAATGTTTTTTACATACCATTATTTTGGGTGGGCCATAAAAATATTCATTGTGGGCTGCATGTGGCCCATGGGCCGTGAATTTGACATGCTTAGTTTAAGAGAAATCCTTGGAAAATTAATAAAGTCCCTGACTATTTCAGACTTTTAAGTATTTCTCTCTAAAAAGAATACAGCCAAGCCAGGGGGGGGATCAGTTGGTTGAGCATTGTCCTGAGCACGGAAAGGTTGCAGGTTCGATTCCGGTCAGGGCATATGCCTGGGTTTCAGGTTTGATCCCCAGTTGGGGCAAATTTGGGAGACAACTGATCTAATCGAGGTTTCTCTCTCACATGAATGTTTCTTTATCTCTTTCTCCTTCTCTCTCTCTCTCCCTCGGATGAAGATTAAAAATAAATAAAAATAGTACAAAATTACAAGTTTTGCCCAAGTTTTGGTACATTTTAGTGAAAATATTTTTGTTTTCATATTTTTGTTTCCATTTTATGAAAATTGTAATACATTGTCACTCTCAAGGTTTGAGTTATGTAGCCATTGTCACTAGTCAAACAGAACAGTCCTTTATTCTGCTTGGAAAATTATCGAAACACATTGCATCTTCTCAGCTATTTTGGGAAAGAACGGTTGCATTTGGAGGTTTCTTTATTTATTTCAGTTTGCAAATACTCTAGACATTTGCAGGTGCCAAATATCTGAGCTCCAAATAAACAGGGCAGTATTCTACTTAATTTATCTCGCTTTCCAGATGCAGTACCTGGCATAGTACTGAGCATTTAGTTGGGGGTAGAAAAACAAACAAACAAACAAAAAACCCCCACCAAGCCCTAACTGGTTTGGCTCGGTGGATAGAGCGTTGGCCTGCAAACTCAAGGGTCGCAGGTTCGATTCTGGTCAAGGGCATGTACCTTGGTTGTGGGCACATACCCAGTGGGGAGTGTGCAGGAAGCAGCTGATCGATGTTTCTCTCTCATCGATATTTCTAACTCTCTGTCCCTCTCCCTTTATCTCTGTAAAAAATAAAAAAATACATTTAAAAAAGCACACACCAAAACTGCAAAAATAAACAAAATCAACAACAACAAAAAAAAGGTTAAATACTTTGAACTCCTTCCCTGAATCTCAAAGGGAAGGCAGGGGTGGATGGGTGAGAAGAGGTTAGCCAAAGTGTATATATATACATATATATATATATTCAATGGATACAGACAATGGTGTGGTGAAGGCTGGGGAGGCGGGGGAACAGGCTAGAAGGGGTCAATGGGGAAAAAGGGGGAGAAATAAAATAAAATAAAATAAAAAAGATTCACAGTCAAGAAAGTTTAGCCACTTTGATTTCCTAAGCTTGAAAAACAAGTCCTAAAACACTTACAACTGGATGCTTGTTCAACAAAGAACAGCTAGGCTCTCTCTCGAGTCATTATGAGAACTTTATGGATGCTACAACCTATAAGGACAATAAATAATTTATTACTTCATTCATTAAATGTATGAAAACTTAAAGGATGTTGCTATCTATGCTAGAAAGTTTTATTAAATATAGAAGTTCTTAAGTTTTTTCATTCCCCAAGAAATAACAAGCAAAAACAAAGTTGCACTATCCCTATCCATTCCCATGTAGTTCTGCATCTCCTTCAGTCCATCTATATATCCACTCATGCAACCAGCATCATTATTGAGCAGCTGACTGTTTACTTGCCATTTTAAACTGGAATTTTTAGGTGGTTTAAAAAATAAATCAGTGACCAGAAAGTGTCAGGTTTTCTAAGATATTTAAAACCCTCATGATATCCAGACAGTTCTTACAGGTATTTCTTTCTCGGGAATTTCTTAATGCCTGATATTTTAGTTCAAGTTTCACTTATTCATAAGACATCCAAAGTAAATGCTAATTTGAAAACAAAAGCATTAAACTCATGCCTCTTTTTGGCTTTGCTGTAAAAATATAATCCTGGGAGGAATATGTGCTCAGTAGGCCACATGTTGAAGAAATGGAACATTTATCAAGTTAATTTCCTGCAGAACAAACCCTCCCACATCATTCAGTTCAGCCACAACATCTGGATAATTGGCCCCAGCCTGGTGGGAACTCCCCATACATACAGGATTTCTGGATAATTCTTGATCATTAGGCATGCAAACTCTCCTCAGGGCTCACCTTGGATGTCTTGGTTCCCTTCTGTCTTGTCTACTGTCTATAGCTTCAGCTGCTTACCAACTATCAAAGCATCTGAAGAAATTCAAGATAATGTTGTTTGAAATAGCTCTTTTTAATTTAAGAAAACTACATAAGTTTGTATTGAAAGTTTCTTTTCCATGTGGTGATACAGATGATAGTCTCTCTTCTCCTATGCATTACTCTTAAGAATTTAATTAACTCAACTCTTTCAGTACAGTTCTTTGGGGCTTAAGAATGCATTAAAAAAATCCTAGATCCTTCTATGGACCTTATAAAAATGAAAATACAATGCTTATCATTTTTATTTTAAAATTTTATTTATTTTCTGCACTGAAATTTTTGAGGTAACAGGTTAATAACATTAAATAAATTTCAGGTGTACAACATTATAATTCAATTTCTGAATACACTATGGTGTTCTCACAATTAAAAGTCTAATTTCCATGAGTCAACCATACATTTGACCCCCTTTATCCATTTTTCCCCCTTCCGTTCTGGCAAACCACTAATCTGTTGTCTGTATCTATGAGTTTGTTTTATTTTGTTTTGTTTTTGTTTTATATTCCACATAGGAGTAAAATAATACGTTTGTTGTCCTTTTCTTTCTAACATATTTCACTCAGCATAATGCCCCCAAGGTCCAACCATGTGTAATATCCTATATAATAAAGAGATAATATGCAAATTAACCCTCATGCCCTCACAAGATGGCTGCCTACCATCAGGCCAGCAGGAGGGTTAGTGAGGGATAGCCAAACGACTGAACAAGCAGGCTGCGTGGGGCAACCAGGCTGGCAGGGGGTTTAGTGAGGGATGACCAAATGACTGAACAGCAGGGTGCATGGGGTGACCAGGCCAGCAGGGGACCATGAGGGGTGACCAGGCTGGCAGAGGGGGGGCAGTTGGGGGCGACCAGGCCAGTGGGGGTCATGCAGTTGAGGGTGAACAGGCTGGCAGGGGTGGCAGTTGGGGTGATTAGGCTGGCAGGGGTGGCAGTTGGGGTGATTAGGCTGGCGGGAGGGGCAGTGAGGAGTGACTAGGCTGGTGGGGGGGAAGTTTGGGGTGACCAGGCCAGTGGGGGGGCATTAAGGGGTGACCAGGCAGGTGGGGGGGGCAGATAGGAGCAACCAGGCCAGCAGGGAGGGGGCAGTTAGGGGCAACCAGGCAGGCAGGGGGGGGCAGTTAGGGGCAACCAGGCAGGCAGGCAAGTGAGCAATTAGGAGCCAGTGGTCCAGGATTGTGAGAGGGATGTCCGACTGCCAGTTTAGGCCCAATATTGGGATTGGGCCTAAACCGGCAGTCAGACATCCCCCAAGGCGTCCCGGATTAGAGAGGGTGCAGGCTGGGCTGAGGGGAACTCCTTGTGCACAAATTTCATGCACTGGGTTCTCTAGTATATATATAATCTCTATCTTTATCCATTCATCCATTAATAGATACTTAGGTTGTTTCCATATTTTGGCTATTGTAAATAATATTGCAATAAAATAGGGGTACATATATCTTTTCAAATTAGTGTTTTCATATTCTTCAGATAAATACCCAGAAGAGGAATTGCTGAATCACATGGTAGTACTATTCTTAATCTTTTGAGAAAACTCCATACTGTTTTTCATAGTGGCTGCACCAACTTACAATCCCAACAATGTTTAAATCATTAGGATCATAGTTTCCCAACAGCTCAGAGTATTCATCTTTCTAGTTTTTGGAGGAAATTCAAGGTAATTTCCAACACATATAATGCTAAGACTTATAAATTCCTTTAGGTCATGGGCCTTAATATAACTAGTACTTTACACAGTGTATGGCATATACTAGTAGTAGGTTTGCAGTAAATATTTATTGAGTGAACTATTGAATGAAAGAATGACTCTATTTTTGTAAAATGCTTTAGGAGTCTTCTGGTGAAAATGTTAACAGCCAAGGCCGATATTCACCTGATATGCACTATTAGAGTCTTAAAAGTTTTCAGGGCTTACAGAATCACCTTTGACTGTTTTCATTGTGTTCTGGTTGTTAAATATTTTGAATACTCTCTTAGCAACAGGATGTCATAGCACAAGAGAATTACAGGTGTGTTGTTGTTGTTGTTTTACTTTAAACATGTTTTCATAGACTGTTTAGGACCCAGGCTCTTCCTTCTGAGTAAGAGTGATTGGGCCTATTGAGTTTGGAAGGGTAAGAGATCAAGTAAAGAAGTGAAACCATCAGGATAAAAAAGGGCAAGTGATGGTGGTGATGGAGGGTGAAATTATTGTATCATGCCTGGGTTTTAGAAATGGAGATTAGTATGTAAAGTTATAGTTTTCCAGAGGTGAAAGTGTCAGGGACACAGGAAGTCAGAGTTAGACTGCTATTTATAGGTAAAGAACAAGAGCGGTCAGATAGCTCTTTGAAATCCTGATTTCATTTCCTTTGGCATATACCCAGAAGTGGAATTGCTGGATCATATGGTAGATCTATTTAATATATTTTTATTGATTTCAGAGAGGAAGGGAGAGTGAGTGATAGAAACATCAAAGATGAGAGAGAATCATCACTCAGCTGCCTCCTGCATGCCCCCTACTGGAGATAGAGCCCACAACCTGGGCATGTGCCCTGACCAGGAATCAAACCAGCGACCTCTTGGTTCACAGGTCAATGCTCAACCACTGAGCCATGCCAGCAGGGCTATGGTAGAGCTATTTTTAATTTTTAAAAATTTATTGATGAGAGAGAGAAACATCAGTTTGTTGTTCCACTTAGTTGTGCACTCATTGGTTTCCTCCTGTATGTGCCCTGACTGGTGTCTAAACCCATAACCCTGGCACATAGAGATGATGCTCCAAAAACTGAACTACCTGGCCAAGGCCCCCTTTTTAATTTTTTGAGCAGTTTCCATCTTGTTTTCCCTTTTTAATTTTTTTGAGAAGCCTCCATATTGTTTTCCCTAGTTGTTGGACCAATTTCAATTCTCACAATAGTGTATAAGTGTTGCCTTTTCATCACATGCTCACCAGCACCTGTTGTCTGTTGTCTTCTCACAGGTTGAGGTGATTCTTATTGTGGTTTTGATTTGCATTTTCTTTATGATTAGTACTGTTGAGCATCTGTCATGTGCTTGTTGGCCATTTTGATGTTATTTTTGAGAAAAAATATATTTAGTTCTGCTATTTTAAATTTAATTTTTGTATGCCCATGATTAGATGAATGGATTAAAAATGTGGTAAATATACATAATGGAATATTATTTAGCCATGAAAAAGAGACTACCCTACCATTTGCAAGAATGTGGATGGACTTTCAGCACATTATGCTAAGTGTGATAAGTCAGGCAGAGAAAGATAAGTCCTGTATAATATCATTTACATGTGAAATCTAAAAAAGTCAAACCTGTAAAAACAGTGAAATAGTGGTTACCAGGGTATGGGGGCAGAGGTACTGGTATTGTTTAAGGGTACACATTTGCAATGAGTAGTTCATAGCCATAGAGATCTAATGCACAGTATGATGACTATAGGGAACAATACTGTACTATAATTATGTAATGTGATAAATATAAATCAACAGCAATCATATTACAATATATAAAGGTATCAAAGCAACATGTTGTATGCCTTCAATTTACATAATGATAACAAATTTATTTTAACACAATGCTAAATTTATTAATTAAAAAAAACAAGTGTGGTCATAAGCACAGGCTAAAAGAGTATAGATCAGTAGAGGCTCACCCTATCCTCAAGAGAAAGGTTAGCTATGCTGACACACAGCACCCACTCTCTACCAGACTAAGTCAGGCTAACCATTTGTTGCCTCATGCCTACTCCACAACTTGGACCTTAATACCATCTCAAATCTAGACTGCAAATAAATAGATTTTAGTTTGTGACCTTCAGAAGCTATTATATTTTCCTCTTGCAGGAAGCAAGAATATGTTTTGTATAATGTGTGTGTGTATTAGGGAGATAAGATGGCATTCTGGTGCTAGGTTAGTGTTGTTTCTTTGTATGCTAAGTGAAGTCAAATGTGCCAAGATATTCCATTTTAACTTGAAATAGACAAGAATAAATACTAGAAAGATTCATGCTTTATTCTTGACCATTTGTAGGCCCCAAACATATGCCAATTTAATGTCTCTTACCTTATTAACTTCACTTGAGGTCAATATATTGTGCAAAACTGTTAAAGTAATAAAGAAGCAAGTTTCCACCTTTAGTTAAAAGAAGTGAATATAAAAATCCTAATCAACAGCCCTCAGTACTTACAACCCTGAAGATTCAATATTGTTTGATGAGTTCTTAATATTCTACAGAATAATCACCTTGTATATGGAGGACATGGTGAAACTCTTGACTGGATTCAATTTAACATTTTTAATGGCCCAGAAAAAAAGTTCTAGACAATGAAACAGCATTGCTAAATGTGTCCTAAGTCACAAGGTCATTTAACAATATTAATCCTGCTCAAAATATGCAGACAGAGTGTTCTGACCAACTGAGTCAACACTACACAGGTGGTCCCTGCCCCCCCCCCCAAATCTATAGGTCATTTCAGATATAGCAACCTCAGTTCTGGCTCTGGAGAATTATATTAACACTGTGCTTGCTTACTCAAGTTTATAGACTGCAGATTCTCAAAGAGGAAAGGCCATTCTTGGAGTTTGCTATTCAAAATCTATTTTTAAAATACTCTTGTGGTATCACATAATCTCACATTACCTTACTTCAAGTAAGCATTTATACTTTGAGGTAACAAAAGGCAGATTTTCTAGAGTATTCAGAGAGTAGAGAGCAAGACACCTCAGAATACTGCAATACTTACAGCAGTACTAAGCAGTGGCCACAAGTGTAAGATGGTGTATCCCTTACCTTGTTTGGACACTTGCCACAACTCTGTTTCAAACAATCACTCTCCAAGGTTATTGATCCTTCCAAAGTAAAATAATAACAGTCAACATGGCTGGGAGCTTTCTCAGACATATGTAGTGTAGCTGCTCCACAGAGATGCCTGCACTTATAACAGGAAGAAGGTGATACAGAAGCCTCTTAGGAAGTGACTAGGAAAACATTCATATTCTTAGATGTGCTGGTTATAGGAGGAAATAACAAATTTCCTAAAGAGTCCTCCAGAAAACTGAGAGGTTACAGGAAGTCTGTGCTATAGATAGGACAGCATTTATATGTATTTGCTTGTCACTCACCTCTTTCTGCCATGGACTTGAAGTCATAAGCATACTTAAAAAATAGTTTAAAGAAACAGGACAAATGGAAAACAATAATAACCAGGGGGAAGATAAGCCACCAGAAAAGTAGACCTGTCGTCATATGAAATTACTGAAAGTGGGCTGCAAATTTGATTTTAAGCTATCTACTTGCCGAGGTGAAGAAGGAATCTTGATCAATTTTAACACTTATTGTGGGCAGGAAATAACTATCCGAATTCAGCTTTTGCATCTATGTGGTTTAAAGTTAAAATTGTAACTTTACATGAATAAAATATTGTAGAATCTGAGCCTCAGGAGCTCATACCCAGAGAGTTATAATAATAGTGTCTGAGGAGAAAAAAAAATGGCGGCCTAATAGGGAGATGTGTCCCAAGACTTATCCTGGAGCAGATACTAGTAGAAGGATCAGTAACATCCACCTGGAATTGGCAAAGTAGACACAGCTGGTGAGACAATTCACAGCCAGGAAGGGCAGAAGACAACTGGAGAATGGTAGGATAGGGGATCTGGACTGGAGAGTCATAAGACCACCAAGCCAAGAGGGTCAAAAGGAAGCTGCACAGCACCAAGTCTGCATCCCTTGGGGACAAGTGTAACATCCAACTGTGGAAAGGAAATCCACAGGGCTGCTGGCAGCAGAAGATTCTAGATCTAAGTCCACAGCTGCAAGGGGCTGAACCTTTAGTGGCGGCCTAAAGAACTGCCTGAGCTAGATGATGCCGGGGGGAGAGAAACTCGCAGTCGTGCATTTGTTTTATCTCTGTTTGGTCTTTGCTTTTATTTGCTAAACCCAGTACATAGGACCTTTCAAATACAAACACTCACCGTGACTGAGGTGCAGGTGGAGGTGTGGACTTGTGGAGTCTGGGGAGAGGCTGTGGAGCAAAGCGGGTTGGGGAGAGGTGACCAGGAGTCTGGCCCTGGGACATTCCTGACTCTCTGGACCTAAGCAGCCATTTCTCTCCTGAAGAGCCAGCTCCTCCCAGCAGCATTAAGGAAGCTAATATGGCCACACCCAAACTACACCCTGAGTGGTACAAAAAACACAAAAAATCTGAATAGTCCCAAAGAGCCCTCAGGGACTGCATTGAAGAGAGGCCATTTAGTCCCAGAAAGCAATACAGCACCCTCCCTACCTATAGTCCTGTCAGAAACAGCCACTTGAGAGATATGGCTTGACAGCAAGCAGACAGGCTAAGTGGGCAGATTGGTCCCACCTGCTTGCAGTCAAGGCTGTGGAGATAGTCATAAACAGAGAAACGGTGGATCACTTGGGACTTCAACACCATGCTAACTACCTAACAGGACACTGAGAAGTGGCAGACAAAAAAGTGGGATCTTCAACTAGCCCCCATGGGATATTAACATTCAACTGAAATGAATGACACTCCACTTTATAATTTAATTTTATTATCTTTTATTTAAAAATATTTTTCTTTATTTTCTTTGTGTTTTTTTGTTGTTTTTTCACATTATTTTCTTCATTCTATTTTTATTTTTTGTTATTTTATTGTTCTATTTATTTTTTATTTATTTTTTTGTTCTTTTCTTCTTATCCACTCATTCTCTTGCAACTTCCTCTATACTGAACCAATTCTTCCCCCATTCATTCAATTCCTTAACTTTACTATCTGTATATAAGCTCTGCCTCTACAGATTGTTCCCCCTCCCCCCTTTTTCTGGATGCTTGATACTTGCATTCTTTGGTTTATCTGTTTGTTCTGTGTTGTTTTCTCACCAAATATTTTTTCTTCCCTTTTCCTCTTTTTCTTTTCTTGATATCATTTTTACTCTCTTTTCTTTCCCCTAATTCTCTTTTCTCTGGTGGTCACTTATATTGGGGTTATCGGTGTTGTGAGTATATGTGTGTTTTGTTCCCTTTGTGTTGTGTCTTGTTGAGTCATATTTTGGGCTGTTTGGTCAATGTGGTAGATAGTGAGCCACATAACCAGACAACCTGAGAGGAGACTCCATCCACATAACACTCAAAACCCAACTACACCAAGAGAACCCAAATATCCCAAGTAGGGGGCATCCCTAGATTACCCAGACCAGAAGACCGGAGAGATTGCACCACTGAGTCCCACAAAATATCTACCATATAAGACAAACTCAAAAAATCTGGGTGGCATAGCAGTTTGATCTGATAGAAATAATCACAAAGGAACAACAAAATGGGGAAACAAAGAAAAATCCCCATTCAAAAAAAAGGAGTAAGCACCAGAAAAGGAAATAAACAAAATGGAGGCAAGCAATTTGTCAGAGAAGAATTCAGTGCAATGCTTATAAGGATGCTGAAAAGGTCGAAAGATAAATTTAACAACGTGTATAAGAATCAAGAGTAAATGAAAAAGAATAAAGCAGAAATGAAGAATGACATAGTTGCAATAAAGAACACAATGGAGCCCTATCTGGTTTGGCTCAGTGTATAGAGCATTGGCCTGAGGACTAAAGGGTCCCAGGTTCAATTCCGGTCAAGGGCACATGCCTGGGTTGTGGGCTTGATTCCCAGTAGGGGATGTGCAAGAGGCAGCCAATCAGTAATTCTCTCTCATCCTTGATGTTTCTATCTCTCTCTCCCTCTCCCTTTCTCTCTGATATCAATAAAAATATATTTAAAAATAACACAATGTGAATTTTCAACAGTAGATTAGAAGAAGCTGAGGACTGCATCAGCGAGTTAGAAGACAAAGTTGAAAAAACACCCAAGCACAGCAACAACTGGAAAGAAAACTTAAAAAGCAAGAGGAATGCATAAGGGAGCTGTGGGACAACATGAAACAAAACAGAATCTGAATAATAGGGGTGCCTAAGGAGAGGAAGAGAAATAAGGAATGGAAAAACTGTTCAAAGAAATAATGACAGAAAACTTCCCTGATGTTGGGAAGGAAAAAGCCACACAAGTCCAAGAAGCACACATAGTCTCAAACAAGAAGAACCCAAAAGGACCAAAACCAAAACACATCATAATTAAATTGGCAAACATCGATGAACAAAGTAAGAATCTTAAAGGCTGCAAGAGAGAGACAGAAATGGATCTCCCATCAGATCAGACTATCAACTGATTTCTCAACATCATGCCAGAAGGTAATGGAATGAAATGTACCGAGTGATGCAAAGCAAGGGATTGAATCCAAGAATACTATACCCAGCAAGACTATCATTCAAAATTGAAGGGGAAATCAGGAGCTTCACAGACAAAGAAGGGCTAACGGAGTTTATTACCACCAAGCCAGCAATGCAAAAAATGCTAAAGGGACTGCTGTAAAAAGGAGAAATAGAAAGGGAAGAAGGAACATAGGCATAAAGAATAAAAATGGCAACAAACAAATACCTATTTGTAACCTTAAATGTAAATGGATTAAATTCTCCAATCAAAATACATAGGGTAGCTGAATGGATAAGAAAACATGACCCATATATTTGCTGACTACAAGAGACCCACCTCAGAACAAAGGACTCACATAGACTGATAGTGAAGGGATGAAAAAAAATTTTTCAGGCAAATGGAAATGAGAACAAACCCGAGGTACCAATACTTATATCTGACAAAATAAACCTCAAATTGAAGGTCATTACAAGAGATAAAGAGGGCCACTTCAAAATACTAAAGGGAGCAATCCAACAAGAGCATATAACTCTGGTAAACATATATGTAGCAAATGCAGGAGCACTCAAATACATAAAAAAACTCTTGGAAGATATCAAGGGAGAGACTGACAGAAATACAATCATAGGAGGGGACTTTAATACCCCATGGACACAACTGAATAAATCCTCTAACCAAAAATTCAGCCAAGAAACAGCAATCCTAAATGACTCACTAGGTCAGATGGAATAAATTGACTTCTTTAGAACATTTCACCCCAAAGCTATAGAATGTTCATTCTTTTCAAGTGCACATGGGGCATTTTCAAAAATAGACTACATATTAAGACATAGGCAAAGTCTCTTCAAATTCAAGAAAATAGAAATCATAACAAGCGTCTTCTCAGATCACAATGGCATAAAATTAGAAGTCAACTATAATAAAAAACAAAACAAAAAAAATGAAACACTTGGAAACTAAATAGCATGGTATTAAACAATGATTGAGTTACCAAAGAGATCAAAGAAAAAATAAAAAGCATAATAGTAACAAACGACAATGAAAACATAACAATCCAAAATCTATGGGACATAGCAAAAGCAGTCTTGAGAGGGAAGTTCATAGCTCTACAGGCCTACCTCAAAAAACAGTAAGAAATGGTAAGTTGTCTAACCCTACAACTCAAATAATTAGAAAGAGAGCAACAAGAAAAGCCCAGAGTGAGCAGAAAGAAGGAAATAATAAAGATCAGAGTGAAAATAAGTGACATAGAGACCAAAAACACAATACAGAAGATCAATAAAACCAAGAGCTGGTTCATTGAAAGGATAAACAAGATTGATGAACCTCTAACCAGGCCATCAAGAAGCAAAGAGAGAGGACCCAAATAAACAAAATCAGAAATGAAAGAAGTGAAGAAACAACAGACCCACATAAATACAAAGGATTATGAAAAAATACTATGAACAACTCTATTCCAACAAACTGGACAACCTAGACAAAATGGACATATTCTTAGACAAATACAAGATTCCAAAATTCAATCAGGAAGAATAAAAAAAAAACCCGAATAAGCTGATAACTACCGAAGAAATTGAAGCAGTAATCAAAAATATTCCAGCAAACAATAGCCCTATATCAAATGGCTTCACAGAAGAGTTTTACCAAACATTCAAAGAAGAACTAAAAGCAATGCTTCTCAGACTATTGCAAAAAATTCAAGAGGAAGGCACACTCCCAGCATTACCCTAATCCCAAAACCAGACAAAGACAATACAAAGAAAGAGAATTACAGGCCAATATCCCTGATTAACATAGATGCTAAAATCCTCAACAAAATTCTAGCAAATCAGATTCAGCATTACATTAGAAAGATCATACACCATGACCAAGTGGGATGTATTACAGGGATGCAAGAATGGTACAATATCCACAAATCAATAAATGTTATACATCCCATAAACAAAGTGAGATACAAAAATCACATAATCGTATCAATTGATTCAGAAAAAAAAGCATTTGATAAAATACAACACCCTTTCCTGATAAAAACTCTCAGCAAAGTGGGAATAGAGGGATCATACCTCAAAATAATAAGAGCCTTATATGACAAACCTACAGCCAACATCATACTCAATGGGCAAAAACTAAAACCATTTCCCTTAAGAACAAGAAAAAGACAGGGATTTCCACTTTCATCACTCCTGTTTGACAGAGTACTGGAAGTGCTATCCACAGTGGTCAGACAAAAAGAAGAAATAAAAGGCATCCAAATTGGAAAAGATGTAAAAATGCCCTTATTGGCAGATGACATGACACTGTACATAGAAAATCCTAAGGACTCCATCAAAAAACTACTAGACTTAAAAAATGAATTTGGCAATGTAGCAGGATACAAAATTAACACCCAGAAATCTATGGCTTTCTTATGCAATAATAAACTCACAGAAGAGAAACTAAAAAACAAAAAAACAAAAAACAAAAAACAATCCCATGTACCATTGCAACAAAAAAATTAAGATACCTAGGAATAAATTTAACTAAGGAGGTAAAAGACCTGTCCTTGGAAAACTACAGGACACTGAAAAAAGAAATAAAGGAAGACATAAACAAATGGAAGAATATATGGTGTTCATGGATTGGTAGAATCAACATCATTAAAATGTCCATATTACCCAAAGCAATCTATAGATTCAATGCAATCCCATTAAAGTACCAATGGCATATTTCACAGACCTAGAACAAACTCTCCAAAAATTCATCTGGAATATAAAAAACACCACGAATAGCCACAGCAATCTTGAGAAAGAAGAACAAAGTTGGAAGGATCACAATACCAGACATTAGCTATGTTACAATCCACTATTCCCAAAACAGCCTGGTACTGGCACAAGAACAGACATATAGGCCAATGGAACAGAACAAAGAACTCAGAAATCAACCAAAGCCATTATGCTCAATTAATATTTGACAAAGGAGGCAAGAGCATACAATGGATTCAAGACAGTCTCTTCAATAAATGGTGTTGGGGAAATTGGACAGATACATGCAAAAAAAAAATGAAACTAGACCACCAACTTACACCATACACAAAAATAAACTCAAAATGGATAAAGGACTTAAATGTAAGATGGGAAATCATAAAAATCTTAGAAGACTCCATAGGCAGCAAAATATCATACATACGTCATAGCAATAGCTTTACCAATACAGCTCCTAGAACAATGGAAACTAAGGAGAAAATAAACAAATGGGACTACATCAAAATAAAAGGCTTCTGGACAGCAAATGAAACTATCAACAAAACAACGAGAAAGCCCACTGCATGTGAGTATATATTTACCAATGTTGTTTCTGATATGGGTTTAATCTCATACAATTTAAGAAAAGGAAGATAATCTGATCAAAAAATGGGCTAAGGACCTAAATAGACACTTTTCTAAAGAGGACGTACAGAAAGCCAAGAGACATATGAAAACATGCTCAACATTGCTAATCATCCAGAGATGCAAATTAAAATGACAATGAGGTACCATTTAATACCTGTCAGAATGGCTATCATCAACAAATCAACAAATGGCAAGTGCTGGCGAGGATGTGGAAAAAAAGGAACCCTTATGCACTGCTGGTGGGAATGCAGACTGGTGCAGTCACTGTGGAAAACATTATGAAATTTCCTCAAAAAAATTAAAAATGGAACTCCCATTTGACCCAGTAATCCCACTTCTAGGAATATATCCCAAGAAACCAGAAACACCAATCAGAAAGGATATATGCACCCCTATGTTCATAGTAGCACAATTTACAATAGCTAAGATTTGGAAACAGCCTAAGTGACCATCAGCAGATGAGTGGATTAAAAACCAGTGATACATCTACACAATGATATATTATGCTGCTGTTAAAGTGAAGGAACTCTTACCATTTGCAATGGATCGACTTGGAGAGCATTATGCTAAGTGAAATAAGCCAGTTGGAGAAAGATAAATATCACATGATCTCACTCATTTGTGGAATATAATGAACAACATAAACTGATGAACCAAAATAGAGCCAGAGTCATAGAAGCATTGATCAGACCATCAAACCTCAGAGGGAAGGCACAGGAAAGGGGTGGGCGCTAAGAGATCAACCAAAGGACTTGTATGCATGCATATGAGCATAACCAGTGGACACAGACTATGGAGGGGGGGGGGTGAGGGCATGTGCTGGAGGGTGGGAGCGGCTTGGGAGAGGTCAATGGGGGGGAAAAGAAGACTTATGTAATAGTTTAAACAATAAAGAATTTAAATAAAAAAATATTATCCATCCTAAATGCACTGAATACAAAAGACAAAAATTAATCTAAAATCTATGAAAAATAAACTTGATAGTTGAATGAATTCTCAAATATCAAAACATCTTGTCTAGAGGATTTATCCAGTGATGTCAGTTGTGTATTAAAGTCCCCTACGATGATTGTCTTGTTGTCGATATCTCCCTTGATATCTTCCAGGAGTTCTTTTATGTATTTAGGTGCTCCTGCATTGGGTGCATATATGTTTATCAGGGTTATATCCTCTTGTTATATCGATCCCTTTAGTATTATGAAGTGGCCTTCCTTATCTCTTGTTATGGCCTTCACTTTGATGTCTATTTTGTCCTATATAAGTATTGCTACCCCAACTTTTTTTTCATTTCTATTTGCCTGAAAGATATTTTTCCATCCCTTCACTTTCAGTCTGTTTGAGTCCCTTATTCCGAGGTGGGTCTCTTGTAGACAGCAAATGTATGGGTCATGTTTTTTATCCATTCAGCCACTGATGTCTTTTGATTGGACCATTTAGTCCATTTATGTTTAAAGTTATTATTGAAAGGTACTTGTTTGCGGCCATTTCTTTTTTGTGTGGCTGTTTTCTTTCTGAGCTTTTTATTTCTTCTTTTTACACCAGTCCCTTTAGCATTTCTTGCATTGCTGGCTTGGTGGTGATAAACTCCCTTAGCCTTTTTTTGTCTGTGAAGCTTCTTATTTCCCCTTCAATTTTGAATGATAACCTTGCTGGATAGAGTATCCTTGGATTCAGTCCCTTGCTTTGCATCACTTTGTAAATTTCCGTCCATTCTTTTCTGGCCTGATGTGTTTCTGTTGAGAAATCATTTGATAATCTAATGGGAGATCCCTTGTATGTAACTTTCCGTCTCTCTCTTGCAGCCTTTAAGATTCTCTCTTTGTCCTGAACATTTGCCATGGTAATTATGATGTGTCTTGGTGTGGGTCTTTTCGGGTTTATTTTGTTTGGGACTATCTGTGCTTGTGTGACTTTTTTCTTTCCCACCTCAGGGAAGTTTTCTGACATTATTTCTTCAAATAGGTTTTCTAATCCTTGTTCCTCTTCTTGTTGTTCTGGCACTCCTATTATTCATATGTTGCTTCATTTCATGCTGTCCCATAGCTCCCTTAGGCTCTCCTCCTGTCTTTTTTTTTTTTCTCTCCAATTGCAGTTCAGTTTGGGTGTGTTTTGCTTCCATGTCTTCTAATTCCCTAATTTGGTCCTCCGCTTCTCCTAGTCTACTGTTGAAACTTTCCATAGTGTTTTTTCTTGCAGCTATATCACTCTTCATTTCTTCTTGATTCTTACATAAGATATTGACTTTTTCATCAATTTCTTCTTGATTCTTACATAAGTTGTTGATTTTTTTTTCCTCCATCCGGTTTACGCACTCTAGGACCCTTATTCTGAATTCTTCTTCTGACAGCCACTATGGAAGACAGTATGGAGTTAACTCAAAAAGTTAAAAATGGAACTCCCATTTGACCCAGTGATCCCACTTCTAGGAATATATCCCAAGAAACCAGAAACATCAATCAGAAAGGATATATGCATCCCTATGTTCATAGCAGCACAATTTACCATAGCTAAGATCTGGAAACAGCCTAAGTGCCCATCAGCAGATGAATGGATTAGAAAACTGTGGTACATCTACACAATGGAATACTATGTTGCTGTAAGGAAGAAGGAACTCTTACCATTTACAACAGCATGGATGGAACTGGAGAGCATTATGCTAAGTGAAATAAGCCAGTCAATGAAAGAATAATACCACATGATCTCACTCATTTATGGATAATGAAGCCCATTATAAACTGATGAACAAAAATAGATACAGAGACAGAGCAACATCAAACAGACTATCAAACTACAGCAGGAAGGCCGGGGAAGGTTGGGGGTGGGGCGTGGGGGTACGAGATCAACTGAAGGACTTGTATGCATGCATATAAGCATAACCAATGGACACAAGACACTGGGGGGTAGGGGAGGCCGGGGAAATGTCAAGGGGGGAAAAGAAAAAGGAGACATGTATAATACTCTTTATAATACTTTAAGCAATAAAACAAAATTTAAAAAAAAACAAAACACAACAAAACATCTTGCCTTGCCCTTACCAGTTTGGCTCAGTGGATAGAGCATCAGCCTGCTCACTCAAGGGTCCCAGGTTCAATTCCAGTCAAGGGCATGTACCTTGGTTGCGGGCACATCTGCAGTAGCGGGTGTGCAGGAGGCAGCTGATTGATGTTTCTCTCTCATCGATGTTTCTAACTCTCTATCCCTCTCCCTTCCTCTCTGTAAAAAAATCAGTAAAATATATTAAGAAAAACAAAACATCTTGCCCTACAAAAAAAACAAAAGAAAAATGTTTGGAAATAAAAATTCAGGTTTTAAGCCATACATGGAAATTTTTAACATTTCTTTTGCTGCCAAAGAGCAGGATGTAAGGTAAAAATCAGTAACAACTGCAAAGGGAAAAAATAGCTTTTGTTATAAACTGGTCAATACAAAAGTTACAGGTATCGCAGAATTGAACGAACCACCAATATTAAATTTGATCTAGGCCTAAATGGACAGGATTCACAAAAATTGCTCCACTGAAACAATAGGAAAGAGATCCTGAGGATAAAATCTAGGTGTAAAAATCCATTTAACTCTCCATTATACTTGCTAACAATTTTCCAATGCCACAAATAAAACAAAGTGCTACTACAGCTGCAGAAGTAGAAACACCTAGAAATTCAAAGCAACCTCTTCTAACAGAAACATTCTTACACTAGGATACCCCTTTCCCTCCCCCCCACCCCCCCACATACACACTCTTGCTTATTATAGAAGAGTGTTGTCAGGATAGAATGAGTGTTGTGTATTTTAGAAACCTAGTATAGTTTGTATGCTACAGGAGATGGGGACTGCATGATTGTGCAGTTCTTAGCTATAGTAGAATCTTTGCTGAAGCCAGCTCAGCTTCTTCCTACTAAAAGAATCCCAAAAGTCTAAGGAAAATGGATCAAATAAAGCTGGAGTTTTTGGGCTCAGATTCATACAGTTGCTCCCGTGCAGACATATAGTTAATCCTCTTCTGGGGAAACAAATGATGAGGCATAAAATTTAAATACACACACAAAGAAAACTTTTTAAAAGGCTGATTAAATAAAAACCTTGGAATCCACAGGGCTACAAATGTGATAGTGATATTTGCAAGGTGTGTGCCTATAAAACAGTAATTTACACATTTGAATTATTGTCATGAAAACACTAAACCATCTTTTCTCCTAGATTTAAAATGTTATTGCCTTAATGTCGAAAGAGTAAATTAAATAAAATTAATTACACTCTGCCAAAGTGACTAATGGTAATAATGCACATTCTTAGAACTTGACATGATTTTACACCATTTTTACAAAGTGCTGCTTGGTTCTTAAAATACTTATTTATATTTCCTCTACTTTAGCATTAATAAATTAAATTCTTATAAGTATGTAAAATATTCTTAGGAAATAATTTCAGAACCCAAGGAATATATGATACCCTTAGTCTACTCCTCCATCCCATAGATCAGAGATAGAGGATTCTGTAGAGTAGCTACCATTATTTTTCTGTTCAAATTTCTAGTACTACCCATAATTTCCAACACCAAGGATACTAAGACCACTTGAAGTGAAATATCTCATGTTCACTTTCTTATTATCTCCAAACTGCACCTTTGACATACTCCTTTTCTAAATGACAATATTTTAATATTGCCACCCATCTTCTTCCTCTCTCTCAGAGGATGAGGTAATCCAATTATATTATCTTCTTGACATCATATTTCTCCATCCATCCTTCTTGCATCATTCATTCCTTGTCTTGAGGCATCTTCAATCTCTCTCTTTCTGCAGGCCTCTTCTCTCTACATTAAAATATCCCCAGTTCCCCCATTACCTTCACATTTTATTTATTCTGTGACTTCTTCAAGCTACCATTCTAATTCTCCCATCTGTGTTAGAACCATTTTCTCAAACAGTGCCTCTCATCTTCTCATCATCCAATTTATTTTACTTTTTGCAATCTGATTTCTGCCATAAAACCTCCATGGAAATTTCTCTTTTCAACATCCTTTGATTCATTCATTTAATAAATATACACTGACCGCTTACCATGAGCAAGGTGCTATGCTAAGAAAATGAATGTAAACATTGATAAAACTCACTATCAAGAAGCAATAGAACAAAAATGAAGACTTCTCAACCTAATCATCCTTGATTTCCCTGCATAAGTATTTGAAACTCTTGACTATCCCTCCTAAAATATATCTTCTCCCTTGCGTTTTATGGAGGTATTATAGTTCTACTGCTCTAACCCTTTCCCCCTTGTTGGCTTTGCCAGCTCCTTTTCTGACTCCATAATTGTAAAGTGTGTCCCAAAATTCACACAAGAAGTAATTTTGACAGAAAACACAGGTTTGTAATTTAAAATTGTAAATTTATTATTGATTCATAAATTATACAGTATAGGGTTATGTATGGAATAGCATATCGGGTAAATGGCTTCCACGGCTTTCCTGGCACATACACACTCTTTTGTTGAAATTTTCCATGACCGATTTGCATAAATGTGGCTGAATTTTGATGAGGCTCATTTTCATCTTGATGGCTTGGTTAATCGACAAAATTGTCACATTTGGGGTTCAGAAAATCCATGAGTGATTGTTGAGAAACAAATGCACCCACAATGTGTCACTGTTTGGTGCGGATTTTGGGTTGGAGGCATCATCGGACCATTCTTCTTCGAAAATGCAGCTGCTCAGGCAATAACAAAAGAGTGCATGTGTGCCAGCAAAGCTGTGGAGGCCATTTACCCAATATGCTATTCCATACATAACCCTATGCTGTGTACTTTAAGAATCAATAAAAAAAATTACAATTTTTAATTATAAACCTGTGTTTTGTATTAAAATTATTTCTTGCGTGAATTTTGGGACACCCTTTAGGTTTTAACCAGGGTTCAGGCCTGTTGTCCTTTTCTCTTTCTACACTCTCTCCCAAGGTATTCTCTTTCCTCTTTTAGCCTCAGCTCTCACCACTATGCAGCTTTCTCCTTAGTCTCCTTCTCTACAATCAATTACTATCCTAAGACATTATTGTACTTTTAAAACAAATTGCAGGATAGCATTACAGAATATTTACCAGCACATTAAACTCAATGTGTAAAAAAGAAATCCCATCATCTTTCCTAGCAAACTAGCGGCTCTTCTTCCAGGCTTCTATCTGCTAATAAAAATCTTTGAAAGTTATAATAATGAAAAAATAATAACAGAAAAACATTTATTGGGTACATTTAAGTGTCAAGCACTATTATAAAATCATTTGCATTTAACATCATACATACCTCATAATAACCTTACAGAATATACATTATCATAATTTTACAGAAAAAAAAGTGAGATGCTAAAGGTTAAATAATTTGCACAAAGTTAATAGCAAGTAAGTGAGGACAGCAGAATTTAAACTCAAACATACTAGGCTAAACTATTAAGGACCAGTAATCCAAACAGCAGGAATGCGGATTTTTTAAAAAATAATCTTCTGTAATGATTCATTTTCAAATAGTCCATTTTGCTCAATGCCAAGGACATCATGACCCAGCAGTTAGGGTTATAAGAAGCTGACTGAAGAAAGGAAGGTTATAATACTGTTTTCTTTTTTAATGGGCACCAATGAGACATTTAAACATCTCCTTTATTGTACAATATAATTACCTCTGAGTTCATTCAGGCATCCATTTCTTTATTGCAGATTTGTTAGGTAGCTCCTATGAGCATAAATTGAACTAGAATTTAAGGGCAATCTGCAATTTGCCATGAAAACAGAGAGAAACGAACAACCAAAGGGTTGGGAGACTCTTTTATGAACAGAATCCTTTTGAATTTTTATGACCAATAAATACTTGGCAGGGTAACTCAGTGACTCTGCTTGTACCTTTTGATCATCAGAGCAGTAAAGACTCCCTTTTTATGTCAATACACGTAGTAATATATGAGCCTAACAAGAAACGTCTTCACATTAGTCCTTTTCATATGGGGAATAAAAGAAATACATTGAGATTTATCCAATCTATGCATATCCCACACCCATTCTGTATTCACACAAGCCCCAAGGGAACGGATCGGGAAGAACAAACATAGTTTGGCTCAAGGTACACAATGATGATAATAATTCATGTTTACATTGACACTCCAAACTTCAAAGTATGCTCACAAAGAGACATCATCTTATTTTATATAAAAGGAAACACAAAGTTTGCCTTCAGCAAAATAAGAAACTATAGTAAGTCTACCTTTTAGGCATCTGTCCAGGCCCAACAAGTTATACCCTTAAGCTCTACCCCCACACCCTTCTCCCACGTTCTTCTCATTCTATATATCTTCTGAATTTTTTTTCTATCACTATGGCCAATCACCCAGCTCAGAAAAATAGGTCTTTAAGAGAGAACACATTTCAATAATTCATTAACTCAACAAACATGTATAAAACTCCTACTATGTGCTAGAATTTGGAAATGAAATTGTTTACAGAATCACATAGTGCCTTCCTTAATTGGGGCTTGCTCCATGACTAACAAAGAACACTACAAATTGGCTAGGAGATAAGTGTCATAGATCCACATTAATAGTTTTTATAGTAGATTTGTCCCTTTCAATTCTGATTTTTGTTTGCTCTTGCTCAAATTTGGACACATTTTTTTAACTTGGGTATCAGAATTTGGTTCATCACTAACTCTACTTTTATTTGCCATCCAGTCTTTGACATCCTGTATCTTGTCTATAATAGTCACAGAACCTGCCAATCTGACTGTGCTATTTCTACCTCAGCAGTAGGAGCCTGACTGGTCTGCAAGCCCATTATGGAAACTAAGAAAAGATCCCTGCTTCCTTTCACCTAATTCCTGCTCTTACATCTCTCTTTTGTTCTATTATCTTCTAATCCATATTGATCTCATTTTCCCCTTCCATCCCTCTGGCTTCACCCTCTTCGTCCTCTGGCCTTCACCCTTTAAAAATCCTAGTAATTTATACTGGTAATCTCCCAAATCACTCTATGATAAGGCTTGAAAATCCATAACACATTCTCTAATGGACTGTGCATATTTTTCAGACTTCCTAGATCACAAGGCTGACATAGCTATCATGGAATCCAGCTTGCCCAACCAAAGAAACTACTTCAGTGAAGTCGTCATAGTCTCTCAAAGCCAACTGATCTACTTTGGAATGTGGGAATCTTCTGCAGTAGTCAACCTTCTTAAAAATACCATCCTCTGAGCCACTTGATTTTCATGGTTACATTATTGTTTGGCAAATGTTTAAACCTCCTTCTTTGGTAAAGGTAAGGCTTTGGATTCTGGTCCTCTCTAAGAGGTTTTAGAAACCTCCCAAATTTCAGGGCATAAAAAATCCCTATATTGTCTATAGATGCCTGTACCCTGTCCTCAAACATCCCGTGAAACCAATGTAATATAGTAGAATGAACACTGGATTGGATGTCAGAAAATCTGGGATTTCCCCTTTGCTATGCCACTGATTTACTTAGAGATTGAAAAGCCCTTTGCATGGGCTTCTTTCTGGTAATTCAAATGTAGACTGTAGAAGCCATTCTAGGTCATATTATGGTTGCTTCCAGATAATTATATCCACAAATCTATTCCTGTAGCCACTGTGACCAATAAGAATGATTTCTGTAGCTTACTCTATTTGAAGAGCCAGATAATGTTTGTAGTTTCCTAGATCATTGTGAATAGAACTTTATGAAAACAAACTAATAAAAAAAAAAGGTAAGGATTAAACCCTGGCTGCAGATACTTTGGTTTTACATTCAGACACAACCAAATTCCAGAATAGCAGAGTTTGCAGTAGTCAGTGTCATGGAAACTGCCACCTGGGAATGTTATAAGAATCACCAGGAAACTGAAACTACCACGGCAGGTTGAGGAGATAGGAATGGAGAGATCTCTGTATAGAGGAGTTTCTCCTTTTAATTAAACCACTCCAGTAGCAGGAACCAAACTGAAATTCTCTTAGACATTTAAATGACGCTCATATTTTAGCACTTGAACATCAGCTCTGTGAATACCTAAAATGGGGCTCAGTGAAAATTGGATAACATTTGCCTGACATTGTCACTGGCCTTTCTCTAATGTCAAAGATGGATTTGCATAATTATGCTGAAAGCTAGAAAAATGCACACAGCAGGAGGCTTCCTGGCTGTGTTAGGTTTAGTCATGCTCCAACTGTGACTCTCAAGATGAAGAAAATCTCTTTTCAGAAATGAGCGCAGTTAGAGCGCACACATTCTAAGACAGTATAGTAACAGCTTAACAACAATTTAACTTGCATACTGATTTCCAAGGTATAATTAAGATAGGCCTGATCAGCAACTGATTGACTGAACAACCTTTTACTTGGTATCAAAAGGGCTTCAGAGAGGGGAGTCCAAGTGATGTTACCTCATAAACCTCTTCTTGATTAAAATTCTTTTAAGCTGGCCAGATGCGTGATAGCAGCAAACTTCTAAAAACTGCCAATGTAACAGGTGTGTGTAATTGTGCAATTTATCTTCCAAGGTCACTGCAGTCATAAAATGTCTCTTTTGAATATGTCTACAAGAGGAAAATGCTAAAGTAGGTGAGGCCCCTTTAGATGAACTTTTACCCCTTCCACAGGACACGTGATAACCTCAGACTCTCTTTCCCCAAATGATTTTTCATGATCCATCCCTGCTCTCACAAAAGGATTTGAAGCCCCTTAGTCGAAGGGGTAACTGTCAAGAGATCATCTTTTTTAAAAAAAAGCTTTCAATTTTAAATAATAGGGCTGTTTTCTATAATTTTAAATAAAACACAAATATTTGCGAGACATTCGTAAGACAAATTATAAAAGTAAAACTTTAAGGTCCTGGAATGAAGCGCCAGCTGAATTGCAGTCAAGTAGTGGACAGACACATTTCTTAGGGAAGCAGTTTCAAATGGCACCTGGGGAGTTAGAGCATTTGGATGAGCTGTTAGACCAGCTTTCCAAAGGAATGTTCTCATGCAGACCTGACACTATATTGCACATCAAGACTTCGTGGATTACAAAGCCTTATATGCTTTTTTATATAACACAAGAGGCCCACTGCACAAATTCATGCATGGGTGGGGTCCGGCAGGTCCTTCCCCAAATCGGGGTGTGGGGGGCTGATAGGGGTCCGGATCAGGCCCATTGGCTGCTGCAGTGCGCATCATAGTCACTGGTCGTTCTGGTCATTCTGCCATTCAGGTTGCTGGGCTTTTATATATATAGATAGCATATTATATGTTTTTAATTCTTCTATTAATTAAAAGGATTTTTATACAACATCTGGATTTCACTACAGAATCTAGAAATATCTAGGATTATTTCAAGGGAAAAAGCAAAAATGAAAAATATCCCTTTTCATTCACTCAAACTACTTATTAGACTCAAAACGTGATTGTTTCTTTGTTTGGTTTTCCTGCTTACATAGCACAATTATGCAGAATCCACATGTGCAGTTCTGCTTTCACCGTGTTCTCCTGTCCTGTATAGAAAGAACTCTTAACCAGACTTCAAATGCCACAGAGCATACCTTCGAGCTTATTTCTGATTGAACTGTGTGCAATTCGCTGAAAGGCAATTCGCCTTGGAACAAGCTCATAAACACAGAGTAGGCAGATAAATTGATTCAGAATGTCTGAATTTTTTAAAGGGCAAGAGAGCAAGCAAATGTCTAGCTTCTCTAAGGCAAAAAAGGCAGCAACAGAAACAAACGCCACATCCATTTTTAATAAATTATTATTATTATTATTATTATTATTATTATTAAAACATTGCACTTGTACAGCACTTGATGATATACAAAGCATTTTACACTCCATTATCTCATTTGATACCCACACCAATACTGTGGGACAGGTGTTCATTATTATAGGCATTTGACAGATGAAAAAATTCAGGCACTGAAAGGTTAAGGTAAGGTTGCACTGTGAGTTGGTATGTGTAAGGATCTGTTGTTTTTTGTTCTAGATAAATTAGGAATGGAGGTATCTGAAGAACTCACAATTCTGTCCCTTGTAAATGCTGATTGAGATAAAAATCTCACAGCAGTGTGTGGCATGCTCATCTTTACTTCAATTAATGTTTTCAGTATGTTTAAAAGCTGTGCTGAAGTGGCAGGCATGCAGGTTGCTCAGTGAAAGTGGCATGATGCAGGTGTGATAGCTAATGTTCAATAAGGAGCTAATGCTCCACATTATGTGCCAAATAATCAATGTGCAGTGTGACCTGAACACCATAAAACACCCCGATTAAGGTGTGAATTTGTTTGGATTTCATGATTGTTTATTTCCCAATAAACCTGGAAAATTAAAATATACCCCTCAAGCAAGTGAAGGAGTAATTTTCTTATGGCTTGATTTTTATTACCCATCAGCCAGCCCACCTAACAAATGTCAAACATTAACCTGTTGAATATGCACTGTGAGAGTCACATCTCAAAACTGAGGTATTCTCGAGACCTATTGGGGTTAATTTCCAAGACCTAAAATAGCCAGGATCCCCCATCTCTCTGGCTTCTCTTAACAAATAACACATAACGAGAACACGGGGATACTTTTGCTCCTCTTCCTGCCCAATCTTTTCCCAAAAAGAAAAACAATGAAATGGAGGTTCTAGTATATTTCACAAAGGCAGGTCTTTAAAAATAAGAAATGGGAAGTTTGCAGTATTTGTAGCAAACTGCTTTACTTACAGATGTTTTTTACGTATCTTGATAGTCTGTATTTTAAAGGCGATTTCTACAAGGGAAAATGAGGTTTGTTCACCAAATTTTATTGTTGAAAATAGCTACTAGCCCTCCTAGCTGAAATATGTTTATGTGAAAAGCTGCATTTTGAAGAAACTAATTACTACTGTTATGTTTCCATTGCCATTGTTCAGTTCTCATTTTCATAGTTTAAGAAGAAAAACAGGTTTAAATAATGCAGTGCTTATTAGCGTATGAATATGGATCTAATTGTCCCTTTTTGAATCTCAGAAGTAATTGTCAATGTCTTCTATGTAAGTGGGTTAAGGAATGTGTCATGCATACAATTATAACTAAAAACTTTCATTTGGAAAATTGCAACCTTATCTTCATTGTCTTTTAAGTAGCACAATAGCTGCCTGTCACTCTGCACTTTGCTTAGGAGATCTGTTATAAGAATATGTGTAGAGCAGTAAGAAATAAAAAGTATACCCAGTATATTGAATTATAGCAGTCAATCAGTGCCCCGGGGCAATCTGTAATACTGCAAGGACTCAGATTGCATCAAACAAAGCTAAAAGGATAGTTGAAAAATAAAAGCAAAATGGTTATTTGACATGAAGTAGACCTTGAGATAATCCCTAGGTTTTTTGGGTTGTTGTTTTTTTTTTGTTCTTTTTTTTTTTATATTCAGTTTCCTTTTCAACTGGACAAACCTATCCAGGAAGTAGCATAGCCTGAATGTTCTAGAAGTTTCTCAGAAATCCTTTCAATGACCTTTTTTAAGACCTAAGAAAAAATGTTTCCACCAAACACTGCAAGTTTTTTTTTTCCTAAAAGCTTAAAAAAAAAAATGCCTGCCACATTTAAAAACATGTGCTAGAGATTCATGATATTTTACTTATATTTGCTTGATGATTATAAGCACTCATTTTAAAAGCACTAGGCTTATTTCTATATACGATTGCTCAACCTGTAAAAGTGAAAAATTCTTTCAATCAGATTTCCTTTTGGTTGTGTATTGCCAAATACCAGCTTGGCTAATTGTGTTTGCTTGGTTGGTTGGATTTTCATGCAGAATGATTCAACAAAATGCCATTTCATAGACCCCATAGACATGAATTTCAAAATATCCTTGCTACACACACTTTATATCCCATGAAGCCAGTTTTCAGTATATTTGTTTTATGTTATACTGACATCTATGGACTCCATAAGAGAAATTCAGCTTTTCAGAAAAATTCTGTTGGCTGCTTATAAGCAATTTAAAATGTGACTTGATTATGTAGTGTAGACTAAGGGTCTCAAATCTATTGTGAGTGAGCCACTGGTTGATCTTTGAATATTATCACTTAGATCAAAAACATTACAAGGCTTTCCTATCTAGTTACAATCAATACTTGAGAGGCACTGAGTTTCTGTTAGTGAAGAATTACCATCTCTTTAATGAAGAGTGATTCTTAGTAGTGAGACAATAAGGGGGCAAGGGGATCCTGTCAGTAAGTGCATAGGCCTTCATTTATCGTTTTCTTACAATAATACCCATTATTGTACCAAACACTAAGCACTAGATACAATGACAAATACATTGATACTGGCTCTTCCCTCCAGGATCTCACAGTCTAATGAAGGAGATAGAAAAATAAAAGAGGCAATTTACAATAGCGTACGATCAGAACTATGATAGGATGTATTTGTCAGGATAGGCTAAATACTGTACAAAAAAATAATTCACAACTCAAGGTATCAGTGGCTTAACTCAATAAAGGTGTTTTTACTTATTCAAGTCAAGGTCCATCGGGGTCAGAAAGAGGCAGAGGGGTCTTTTCATTCACTCAGACCTCTTCAATCTTATAATACCACCATCTTCAACATGTGGCCTTTAAGGTCATGATGGAGAGTAAAAAAAGAGAATGTGTAGAAAACACACCCACTGTTACCTACCTCAGCTCAGAAGAGACACATCACTTCTGCTCACATTGCATAGGCAAGAACAACTCAGATGGCTCTACAAAGACAAAGGAGAGCTGGGAAAAGTAGTTCAACTGTGTCCCTAAAAAAAGGAAAGAAGCTTTGTGAGCACCTATTGATAAGTTGATGTAACAAGAGGTAACTAGATAACTCGTTTGCTATAAGTTAACTAGAGATAAATAGAGGAAGTCAAGAAACTAAGAAAAAATTCCTCTAAAATATAACTTCTTATTTCTTGTTAGAATAAATGAGAATGTTAGAAAAAATAGAGAAGAAAGTTAAGTATAAGTAACTAAGTAATAAATAGATAGATAACCGGAATAACGAGTGAGCCAAGAGAATCAGAATGATATTTTCAATTCTAAGTTCTCATTTTTTTCTTGAATAACTATTGATAACTAGATCTAACTGGTGCTGATCATGAAACTAGCTAACTATAGATAATTAGAATAACTAAACTAAAAAGATAAAAAATTAATTCCTTTCAAATCTAACTTATTAGAATAGTGAGTAAGAACTATAGAAAACTAGAGACAGAGAAATTATATAATTACTTAACTGGTAACAAGTAACTAATACTTACATACTATAGACAAATAACTGGAGTAAGCCAAGAGGATCAGAAAAACATATTCTATTCAATTCTAATGTCCCGTTTCTTATTTGAATAACTAGGGGTTACTAGATATAACTACTGGTAACCAGATAAATAGTTAACTAGATATAAGTAGAATAACTAGCAGTGGTTCTCAACCTTCCTAATGCCTTGACCCTTTAATACAGTTCCTCATGTTGTGGTGACCCCCAACCATAAAAATTATTTTCATTGCTAGTTCATAACTGTAATTTTGCTACTGCTATGAATTGTAATGTAAATATCTGATATGCAGGATGTATTTTCAGGGGTCTCGACCCACAGGTTGAGAACCAACAAAGTAAAAATCACATACCTCTTATCTTTAACTTATTTTTTTTCTCTTTCTCTCTTTCTAATTTTATTTTATTGTTGGCAGTATTACAGATGTCTCTCATTTTCTCTTTTTTTTGCCTCCTCCACCTAATACCCATCCCAGGCCTTTCCTATGCTATTACTGTCTGTATCCATGGGTTATGCATATATGAATATATGTTCTTTGGTTAATTTCTTCCTGTCCCCTTATCCCCAATATTCTCCCCCTCCCCATTGAGATCTGTTATTCCATTCCATGCAGCCATACCTCTAGACCAGGGATGGGCAAACTTTTTGACTCAAGGGCCACAATGGGTTCTTAAACTGGACTGGAGGGCCGGAACAAAAGCATGGATGGAGTGTTTGTGTGAACTAATATAAATTCAAAGTAAACATCATTACATAAAAGGGTACGGTCTCTTTTTTTTTTAGTTTTATTCATTTCAAATGGGCCGGATCTGGCCCGCGGGACGTAGTTTGCCCACGGCTGCTCTAGACCTATTTTGTTCATCAGTTTATTTTGCTTTTTAGATTCCACTTATAAATGAGATCATGTGATATTTGTCTTTCTCTAACAGGCTTATTTAGCTTAGCATAATAGTCTCCAGGTCCCTACATGCTGTCTCAAAGTGTAAGAGAATCTTCTTTTTTATAGCTGCATAGTATTTTATTGTGTAAATGTACCACAGATTTTTTTATCCACTCATCTACTGATGAGCACCTGGGCTGTTTCCAGATCTTAGCTATTATAAATAATGCTGCTATAAACATAGGGGTGCATATATTCTTCCTGATTGGTGTTCTGGGATTCTTAGTATATATTTTTAGAAGTGGAATCACTGGGTCAAATGGCAGTTCCGTTTTTTATTTATTTATTTTTTTTGAGGAAACGTCATACTGTTTTCACAGTGGCTATACCAGTTTACATTCCCACTAGCAGTTTACCAGGGGTCCCTTTTCTCCACATCCTTGCCAACACTTGTTTGTAGATTTATTGATGGTAGCCATTCTGGCAGGTGTGAGGTGATATCTCATTGTACTATTAATTTGCATCTCTCTCAGGATTAGTGACTTGGAGTATTTTTTCATGTGTCTATTGGCTATCTGCATATTCCTCTTTGGAGAATTGTCTATTCATGTCCTTTCCCATTTTTTAAATTGAATTGTTTGCCTTCCCGGTGTTGAGTTATATGAGTTCTTTATATGTTTTGGAAATTAAACCCTTATCAGATGTATCATTGGTGAATACGTTTTCCCATACAGTAAGTCCCCTTTTCATTTTGTTGATAATTTCTTTTGCTGTGCAGAAGTTTTTTAGTGTGATATAATTCAACTTGGTAATATTTTCCTTTGTTTCCCTTACCCTAGGCAATGTATCAGTGAAACTACTGCTACGTGAGGAGTCTCAGATTTTACTGCCTATGTTTTCTTCTAGGATTTTTATGGTTTCATGACTTACATTTAAGTATTTTATCAATTTTGAATTTATGGTGTAAATTGGGAGTCTAGTTTCATATTGGGAGTCTTGTATATGGTGTACATTGGGAGTCTAGTTTCATATTTTTGCATGTACCTGTCTAATTTTCCCAACACAATTTATTGTAGAGATTATTTTTACTCCATTGTATGCTCTTACCTTCTTTGTCAAATATTAATTGGTCATAATGGCATGGGTTGGTTTCTGGGGTCTCTGTTCTATTCCATTGGTCTATATTCCTGTTCTTCTCCTAGTACCAGGCTGTTTTGATTACAATGATTTTGATTTATAGTTTGATATCTGGTATTGTGATCCCTCCAACTTTGTTTTTCTTTTTCAAGTTTGCTATGGCTATTCAGCATCTTTTTTGGTTCTATATATATTTTTGAAATGTTTTTTCTAGGTCTGTGAAATATTTGGTTAGTATTTTAATAAGGATTGCATTGAATCTATAGATTGCTCTGGGTAGTATGGATATTTTAATTATGTTAATTCTTTCAATCCATGAACATAGTATATGCATCCACTTTTCATCTGTAACTTCTTATTCTCATGTTCTGAGTGTTATCCACCTCTGGATTTCTTCATTATTATAACATGTCCCCATTGTTTCACTGTAAACTCTATGTGCTACTACTTCATACTACTTGATGTTGATGACCAAATTCTTGACTGGATGCCTATGTCTTAAAAGTTTGCTCCATTTTCAGTTGGAATCTAATATTGCTGGATTGGTGCTCAATGGTAGTGGGTTACAAAGAGCCAGGTATGGAGTGGGGTCCTGTTTACACAGAAGGAGAAGGAGTTGCTGGGACACAATATATATGAGATGTAGAGAGAGTCAAGAAACCAGATAAACAATGGCAGGTATTAGAAAGTATATTTGCAAATGACATAATCCCAAATCAAAGTTACTTCAAGGATAAAAAGACATTATTTGTCCATATAACTGGGAAATATGATGTATATCTGGAGTATCTGGACCAGACACTGAGATAATGCCATCAGGAATATCTCTGTCCATCATTTGTCTTTGCTTTCCTTCATTTTTGGACTCATTCTCATCTAATAAGACTGGTTTTTCCTAATGGCAAGAATAGGATTGCTTTTAGCTCTTTTTCTTCTTCTATATTTATGACCTAAAAAACAAGGTCTTTTTTTTTTTTTTCTTCTAGCTCAAAATTGGAAACCTCAAGAAAGAACACGGATTGGCTAAGTTCTGCCACATGCTCAACCAAGAACAGTGTGGTTAGAGGAATGGAGTTTTATGTTTGGAGGGGGCTGAGTCAGAAGCCCACCTTTGTGGCCAGTGAGGTAGGGCATTATGATCAGCAGCTTTCTCACAAGAATCATATGGTTGGCCAGGAGGAGAAACAGTTCCCTAAAGGAAATAGGGGTACTAGACAGAAAAACCAAGATATAACCACTACAGGATGTAAGCACTTGTAATCTAATTTTCTGATAGAAGAGTCCAGATTCAAAATATTATTTACATGTTCTCCAGGGGTTTGACACAGATTAGAATTACGTTTTTTTTTCTAGGATGTTGCTGTGCTGAAGAATATTTGTGATGTTATAATATTTATCAAGTAGTTATGTCTACTGAAGACAGCAGTGGACATGGTTAGAATTGGAAGATATAATGGTGAAAACAGCATGTGATGTATAATGGAATATCCTTGGTAAATACGTCATCTGCAAAATATGTGATCTTATCAGAAGTCCTGTGAGGGCAGTTATGCAACCTGCATATTTTGCTATAACATGTGTAGAAATGGAGTCATTGCTAAAAGATCTGGAGATGGTTTACAGAAGAGGAGTATGATACAATGAGTAAGGTGTCAAAGATGAACCCTCCAGATCCAGAAGGTGAATTTGAGCCCCAGTTGGAGATTTAATAGTCAAGGAAAGATAGGAAGCAAAACATTTGTCTAAGGATGCATTGATTCATGCATATTTTTGAGAAAATCCAGTTTCAAAAGAATGGATCGTATCATAGCTCCAAAGTTAAGAGACATCTGTGATCAAATCCAGAATTATAAAGGTCCATGCATAAAACAGTATTGGGTATATTAAATTATATAATGTACATAAAGTACTTAGCACAATGAACACATATTACAGTTAATGTTTCTATAATTATTTTTACTATGTTCATGGAATTATGCTGGGTATTTTTATACATTATGTGACAATAACCCTACTTAGATAGGTATTGCTAGTCTATTTAAAATAATTTGCTAAGATAACATAAATGTTCATTTGAAGATTTGGAATTTAAACTTATTCTATCTGACTCCAGTGTTAAGATTTGTGTTCTTAACACTATATCACAGGCTTCCCATGGAATGTTAGTGATAGCCCTGAAACCTAGAAATACTAGGCAATTTAGAGTATTACTGATGTGTAAAGAACAATGTGGACGTTATAGTTAGCATCTTTATTTCTCACTGGACAAAAAACTTGGTGTTTAGAAGACTGAATTGACATTTCTGGAGGTTGTTTTTTTTTAATAGAATTGATATTGTTGCCATATCTGTCCAGAATGAGGTGTTCTAGTCACACAAGCAAGGACATTAGAGTACATCACATAACTGCAGAAGTAGGCTGATAATACCATTCTGTGCTAGTCCGTATTGAAATCTAATGTTCATAAATCTCTGGGAGACTTCAGAGCTATTACTCAGAGAAACATGAACTAGTAAGCACATTGTTTGCATTCAGTTGGAAGGTGGTTTTCTTTACATCTTCCTTCCAAATTCACATCAATGTGTATGTATGTCAGAGACCTAGATAAGAGAAAATGTAGCCTAGGAAGTCATGAATAAGAAGGTTCAGTCATCAATCTTGGACAGTGATGTCACTAAGCCTCAATAATAGTTATAGAACTGGAGTGGGAACTAGGAAGTGGTAGGCTGGCTCTGTATAAAGCAGTATTAAAGAATTTGAACTTATGGGTTTAAAATTTAGCTAAACCATTTGGCAGAAATCATCACCCAATGCATTTTGGAGATAGTCTAATCTCACTTGAAGTTGAGGATATGTCCTTGATTTCTTGTTTATTGAGCCCAGTTCTGAATCTTGCATATCTGGGATGCTGCCTCAGAGCAGCCTTTGTCAATTCATGGATAACTGATACAGCCTAGCCAAGATGGATGCTACCTACCACTTTGCTTCTGGGCTCTGTAGAACACTAGGGTCCCACCACATATATATTGATGTTGATAGGGAGAAAAGAAAAAAAGTATAGTGTTCAAAATATTTGGGAAATAGTGATTTAAATGTTCAACAGGTTTATTATTTATTACACACTTCTCAGAGGTCTTAATAGTTCATTTGTGCTATAAATCTTTAGGAGAAGCACCTAGTGTGAACTGTTGTACAAATGTATTTGACCGGGGAATTTTGTTTGTTTCTTTATATTGTATTACTACACTAGAGGCCCGCTGCATGAAAATTCGTGCAAGAATAGGCCTTCCTTCCCCGGCTGCTGGCATTGGCTACCCTCCAGCACCCAGGACCCAGGCTGCTTCCCTCCTCCGGCTGCCCGCAGGTGCCTGGGTCCCCGCTGGCTTCCCTCTGTCCCAGCTTCGTCAGGAAGGATGTCTGGAATGACGTCCGAAAGACATTTGGTCTAATTAGCATATTACCCTTTCATTATTATTACTACATACTAACATTGTATAGAAAACTAGTATGTTTCTATGAAATACAGTTTAAGAAATCCTAGGTTAGGCTAGTGTAGCAATAGCTATGACATATATCAATTGATATCTATACCTGAGGGCCAAAGCACTGTCAGAAGTTTGAGGCAGGCAACCTAAAAGTTCTTAAGTCAACCCAAACAAAGCTTGATAAGAGTGATATCCCCATGTCTGACTACTCTTTCAAGCTCAAGAACCAGTGTGTCTGAGGAGGATCCTGTGAACTCCAGGCCCATCTCTGCTATAGACACTCTCCCTGCCTTGGTCTACTCTGTTCAGTGTTGAAGGCTGGGCTTCCATGATTTCCAGAGTATATTCTACTTTCCTCACTGGCACAGACACTCTTCTCTACATTGCAGTCTTTATGGCATGAACCTTGATTGCTTGCCTAGTTCTTGTCAGACCCCTTTCCCTGGAAACTGTAAATAATGAAATGACAAAGTATGATGAGTAAATGAAATGGCATATGTCTTAAGAGATAAATTAAATTACACATATAAAGCACCCAACACAGTGTTATATGGCATACACCCAGCACATGTTAGTTCCTAAGTGGGTACTGAACATCTCTAACAAAATCTGACATCCATTCCAGGCTTTTACTTTTGGTTTTGTACATTTTGATATTATTTGTACTTTTTAAAAACCACAACATGAATTTCCCTTATTTTAAAGAAATAAAATAATGAAATTAGCAGCCAGAAAATGATAAGTATATATGATTCCACTTATATGAGGTACCTTGAGTAGTCAAATTCATAGAGACAGAAAGTCAAAAGTTGGTTGCCAGGGGTTTGAGGTAAGGGGGAAACGGGGAGTTATTTTTTTTGTAAGAGAACATTTATTTGGTAAATTAAAGAGGTGGAAGAAGTAATTCCTAGAAGAAATGGGCTTAGGAAACAAGTTATGGAGGTAAAGGAAGGGCCCTTGGAGCTTGGCAGTGGGGAAGCTAATGTGCCTGAGAAGGGGGAGGAGAAAGGGAAAAGCACTTCAGCAGGGGGTGGGGGGGGGTGCTCTAGGGAGGGAGAGCACCTGGAGTTATTTTTTTAATGGGTAAGGAGTTATTGGGAAGAGGAAAAATTTATGAAGAGTGATGGTGCTGATAGTTGCACACAATATGAATGTGCTTAATATCACTGAGTTGTATACTTAAAACTGGTTAAGATGGTACATTTTGTGTTGGCTGTATCTTACCACAACTTAATTTTTTAATTAAAATAACTAAATGAAAATATTTCTCTGCCTTCTTGTGTCCTTCTTAGAAGATTTCTGCTTCCCTTTTGTCTTCCATTCAACTTATTTTCCATAATGCCACTAAAATGTTGAATCTGACCACAACACTCCCTATTAACTAATATAGGATAAAATGCAGTGTTCAGTTTGACATGAAAGGCTCTTCATCTAAAGTCCCTGCTTAGCCCCATCTCCCAATACTGCCCTATTTTGTATCTCTGGTCAAGCCATACCAAATTTCTCTTATTTTTCCAAATATGTGGTATTTAATAACTTCTTGTCTCTGTCTAAAATGCCTTCTCAGAGTCCCTTATCTACCTGATGAACATCTCCTTATTCAAGACTAGGTTCAGTGTCTGCTTTATGGAGCCTTCCTTGACACACCCTACCTAAGGCCAAACAGAACACTGCCTCTTTTGTACTCACACTCTACCTCATACAGCACTCTATCACTACAGGTAGCACGCTACATTGCAACTGTTTGTTTATATGTCTGTATCCCTCACTAGACTGGGAGGACCTCAAGGGTTCATTAGTGTTGCATCTTCAGGGTTTAGAGCACAGTGCCTGCTACAGAGGAATTGATTAATACATTGTTGAGTGAGTGAATGAATATAGAAAATTGGAAGCATAGATTTGTTTATTTTTATCCCCATTTCCACCACTGCTATCAATTAAAATCCTTTTTAAAAAATCCTTAAAGAGATTCTGTATTGTTAGGGCAGCAGGCAGACCAAAACCTAATGATGAAAAAGAAAAGGGGTAGCCAGCCTCAAAGGCCTAAAGTCTATGCTATACTTCTTTCCTGCCCCTAAAGAAACCACATCAGTCTTGGAGCCAAGGGTGCTTGCCTTTCACACTGCCTGACTGATAAAGGGATTAAAAGTTGGGGAAGGGGGAAGCGATAGAGAGGAGTTACTGAGGAAAGGAAACTTTATTCTGGTCTTTCAATGTTGGAAGTGACTTTTTTTTTAGAAATGCTACTGTAAGTATTGTACACACTACTTTACTTCAGGCACATTATGGGTTAAGTAACCTTGGGTGGACTGTTTTGGGAATATGCCCATAATTTATAACATTGTTTATATGGGAAAAATTGTTTCTGAGTTCAAAAAAAACAAACCTTTGGAACTTGGAGACTTCCTGAATTCTTTTTGGAAGTACAGTGAGTATCTCAATAGGAATCTAGAGATATGTGAAAATGAAGAGTTTTAATCAGGGGAAAAGTGACCATGGCTATATTTAAGTGACAGATTAAGTATTATGACTATATTATACCAATCTTATTCTGTAGTTTTCAAAATATACATTATTGCAACTAGTATATTTGAAAAGGTAATTAAAATAAGGTTGAAAAATGCAGGTGTCCATTTAACCCACACACAATGCCTGCAACCTTGCTTCAGGACACAAACAGCCTGTAAAAGTGACGCACCCTCTCTCAAGCACTTTCACAGCAAAATGTCAGACCATGAAAATGACTCACTGACTTACAGTTCATCATTAGGGTAAAATATTCCCTGAAATAAAAGTATTCTAGGTAGGGACCCTCTGTGCATAAACAGATGCATTTGAAAGCCTATGTGACCTAAATGGTTATTTCTGGCCATCCCCCTTCCCACATGCAAATGTCTGTGCAGTTGAAGTCTGCAAGGCACTATGCATGATTTGAGAGGAAACAGTTCATTTACTGACACTACACAGAAGAGTTGAAGAAAGAGGCTTTCTTCTTAAAAAAAAATAGAAGCAGGAATCTAAAACTGCTTTAAAGAATCACCATTTTCTTGTTAGAAAAAACAATCATGGATATCTGTCAAATACTAATGACAGTCTGTCAATCACACCCCAACTCCGCCCCTCCCTGTTTTCAAGAGCTTGCCTCCTTATTGTAAAACTAGCTTTTAACTATTCCAAAGCAACAGAATTATATTGCTGCTATGTGTGAATGAAATGTGTGACAGGTTGTTTGGATTGTAATTCCAAGGCCCCAGTTATGTATGACCCTACCAGTGAACACACTCTCCTCATTCAATAGAGCTTTGTGTCTACATAATGTCAAACAAATGGTAGAGCACTAAACAAATAATGAGCTGATTCAGTAACCTGTGGAGTGTCTCAGGTCGTGCCTGCACCATAGGTTGGCAACTTGAAATAATTCTGAGAAGCACCGTCAAGCCTGCCCCATAGCAACACTGAAGTTGTGAAATTGTCTGGGTCACCCTCTCACAGCCCCTTTGGATACACAGTACTGAACATGTAGAACACATTCATTCGCTAAATATTTAAGTGAATGAACCTTAAGAAAAGGCTCTCAGGTCTTTGTAAGATGGACTAAAGTCACTTTTTTTTTTCCTATTTTAACCACCCGATTCATACTTATTTAAAGGAATCACCTACTGAGACATACAATATTTTCTTATGTGTTCTCCCAGAGACATTTTAGGCAAATTAAGGGGATTTCTCTGGATTCAAAGGAATACATAGATTAAGGGTGGGGCCTGTGGAGGGTGGAAGGGGTAGGCAATAGGCTTACGTGTTCAGGGAAGGCGACAGAAGATATGGGCTTCGGGTCCTGCTTTTTAATTGGAGTAAACTCGGCCTCTTTACCTTTGTTTCTCTCTATCTCTGAATCCATGTTTCATCATTCCCTCCAATTTCAAAACAATACGTGCATCTTGTCATTGTCCAAGCTCAACCTTCCTGCCTTCCTATGAACATTTCTTGCACTTACTGTCACATTTAGTATGGACAGCTCTACTGACTAACGCAGCCAGTACCGTGACTTGTCCACATATAAGAATTATAATCTATGAGAAGAGAGGGATCTTGATGTCTACTTCTTAAAATAGCTGTATAATGCTTGTCTTACACCTCTTACTAGATGTTTTAACTTGCTTTTTTCTTTGTTTACCAGCAACCACAGGACCTTCTGACTGGCAAAACAATAACCATGAAAACATGACTCTGCCTTTCTTAAGATTTTATCGTCAACCTGTCTCTCTTCATCCTATGTTCTTGTCCTTAGGTGATATTATCCAACCTCAGGATTTCAAATACCAATTATGAAGGCTGTCTTCAGCTCTTATTTTACCCCAGAATACCTGTCCTACCTCTCAAAAGTGACTGATGACTTAGATAACCTGCTGCGGTCTCATACTTGGCCTAGGAACCAAATCCCCCTATACTTCCCAAATTTACTTTTGCTCTCTGATATACAGATTTCTGCTAATGGGTCAATGGGTCATAATTCTCCAAATAGTTCCATTAAATGTAGTTTATTTAAACAAATATTAATTGGGTGCTCACCATGAACAATATAATGAGCCCAGAAAGCATACTGGCATCTTTAAAACTTCCTTCTAAATATCCCCTCTCCTTCTCTGTCTTTAGTCTATCTTGAAGCTCAATAAGTTCTTCCTTTGAAATGTCACCCATATGCAAACCTCCTTCTCTATGCCCTTTGCCATCCACTCCAGAGTCTCAGAACTCAAGATTATAAGCTTGCTTTGTAATAGTCTTCTAGCTTTTCTCCATGGTAGTATCTCCTTTCTGCATTGCAGTGTTTCTCAAACTTTGAGGCATATTAGGAATAACTAGGGATCTTTTTAAAATCCTAAGGCACAGGTAATATCCCATTCATTAAATCAGAACCTCTGGGGTTATAACCAATGTATCAGTATTTTGTAAAGCCCCAGTTGGTTTTATTGTGCATCCAAGTTGAGAACTAGTACTTATTCCATTTTACTCACAACTGCAGGACTTCTACAAACACTGCTTTGATTATGTAAAATATTGGTTCAAAACATTTTTTTTTTTAGTTTGAAAACTACTGGTAGGCCTTTCTTTTTAAAAAAATTTATCTTTATTGTTGAAAGTATTTCAGATGTCCCCTTCCTCCCCCTCCTCCATTGACCCCTTCCAGCCCACACCCACCCTCCACCCACCCCCACCCCAGGCCTTCACCACACTATTGTCTGTGCCCATGTGTTATACATATATGCATACAAGTTCTTTGGTTAATCTCTTCCCACCCACCCCCTTTACTCTTGTATTCAACGGTCTGTGTCATGCTTTCATTTCTCTGGATCTATTTTGTTCATCAGTTTATTTTGTTTTTTTAATCAATGAATTCAGCAATGTAGCAGGATACAGAATTAACAGTCAGAAATCATGGCATTTTTATACATCAATAATGAATTCTCAGAAAGAGAAACTAGCCCTAGCCAGTCTAGCTCAGTGGATAGAGCATCAACCTGTGGCCTGAAGGGTCCTGGGGTTCCATTCCAGTCAAGGGCACATACCTAGGTTGCAGGCTCAATCCCCATTGTGGGTCATGCAGGAGGCAGCTGATCAATGATTCTCTATCATCATTGATGTTTCCATCTCTCTCTCCCTCTCCCTTTCTCTCTATAATCAATAAAAACATATTAGAAAAAGAAAGAGAAACAAAAAAATCCCATTTACCATTACATCCAAAAAATTAAGATATGTAGGAATAAACTTAACCAATTCTTTTTTAAAAAAAATATATTTTATTGATTTTTTTATAGAGAGGAAGGGAGAGGGATAGAGAGTTAGAAACATCGATGAGAGAGAAACATTAATCAGCTGCCTCCTGCACAACCCCCCAGTGGGGATGTGCCCGCAACCAAGGTACATGCCCTTGACTAGAATCGAACCCGGGACCCTTCAGTCCGTAGGCCGACGCTCTATCCACTGAGCCAAACCGGTCAGGGCAACTTAACCAATTCTTAGCTCAGAATTGATATACATACATTACACTGAGTAGCACTTAGTATATGATAACTGCTCAGTAATGTTAGATATATCAATTTCCCTATGATTCCAATGCCAAATCAAATGTATTTAAATTCACTGAGTACCTTTGACTTGCAAGATATTTTACTAAGATCAAGTCACATTTACTTTACCATTTACAGAATTATAAAATATTGCACTCCAAAAGTCCTTAAAGATCATTGATTCTTTAAAAAAATATGTTTTTATTGACTTTTAGAGAGAAAGGAAGAGAGAGGGAGAAAGAGAGAGAAACATCCCTGTATCACAGACCCTTGAGAATCTGGTAAATTCTAAGTAACTACCTTCCCCCAAGGGAAAACAACAACAACACTGTAGTGATTTGAAATGTGGCTCCCCGAGATTAAAAATGGCAACAGAGTAAGTGGGTGCTGCATGGACATGCTTTCAGGAACAAACTGGAATTACAACTAAAATGCAGAAAAACGCCCTGGATAATCAACACAAGACTTGCAGGAGAGAACCCTGATAATCGAGGACTGAAAGTGGAGACCTCATAGAGACTGGTAGGAGAGGCAGAGGTGCAAAAGGGCTGGCCATGTGCCCACAGACAGCAACTGAAGTCCCATAGAGATATCCCAGCTGCGGAGGGTTACCACTGAGAATTCTGAGATCTAATCCCCAAGCTTTGCCCCCCAGCAGAGAGCACCACAATTTAGAAGGGTACTACATAACATCTGGCTATGAAAAGCAGCGGGGTTGCTGTCTGCCAGGAAGAGATGGCTGAAGGCACCCTCTTAAAGGGCCAACACACAAAATTCCCTGTGGAGCCACCCACTTTGTGCTCTGGCAGAGAGATGGAAGAGTGGACTGGAGCTATGTGAGCAGAAGCCAGGATTGGGGACTTGAGGATTAGACCTCAGAAGGCAGACACCTCTGTTTCCTGTGCTGGGTCATTCCTTCATGCAGTGGAGGACATCTTCCCCACACAGACATTTGCCTTGCCTGGGGCAGGGGGGAAGACAGTTGACCCACCCTATTGGAAAACGCCTTGTCCTGAGGCCACTTAAGAGACTACAATAACAATTAGTCTTCAGGCAGAAGACTGCCTCACCCTGTTGAAAATAACTCTTGCCACACTGGAGGATGATTGCCTGGGGCCATTCAAGTTGGAATCTTATTAGTCTGTAAGCAGAGGCAGTCTCTAGAGCAGTGGTTCTCAACCTTCTGGCCCTTTCAATACAGTTCCTCAAGTTGTGACCCAACCATAAAATTATTTTTGTTGCTACTTCATAACTGTAATGTTGCTACTGTTATGAATCATAATGTAAATATCTGATATGCAGGATGGTCTTAGGCGACCCCTGTGAAAGGGTCGTTCGACCACCAAAGGGGTCGCGACCCACAGGTTGAAAATTGCTGCTCTAGAGGCTTTGAGTCTTTGCCTGATGTAATCAGTCAGAAACAGCGTTTGACACTCTCCTGCACTAGAGATTGAGAGGCATAGAGGATCTAAGTAATACATAGTCACAAACCCAAACAGACAGCCAAAATGAGGAGACAAAGAAACAACCACCAAATGAAAGAACAAGAGATTTTCTCCAGAAGAAGAGATAAATGAAATGAAAATAAGAAATTTATCTGATAAAGGGTTCAGAGTAATGATGTTAAAAATGCTCAATAGCATGAGAAAAGATATAGCAACTATGAAAACAGAAATAAAGAATGACATAGCACAAATAAAGAACACATTGGAAGGAATACACAGTGGATTAGGGGAAGGTGAGGATCAAATCAGTGAATTAGAAGATAGGGTTGAAAAGATGAATCGGAGAACCAAAAAGAAAAAACAATTTAAAAACAGGAGTACAGCTTAAGGGAGCTGTGGGACAACTTGAAACATAACAATATTAGAATAGCAGGTGTGCCAGAAGAGGCAGAAAGGGGGAAAGAGATAGAGAACATGTTTGAAGAAATAATGGCAGAAAACTTCCCTAACTGGTAAAGGAAAAAGTCATACAAGTTCAGGAGGCACAGAGAATTCCAAGCAAGAAGAACCCAAACAGGACCACGGCCAGTCCCATCATAATTAAAATGCCAAAAAGTTAAAGACAAAGAGAGAATCTTAAAGGCAGTAAGAGAAGAAATGAAAGGTGGCTTCCTAAAATTATGTTCATGTCCTAATCCCCACAACCTGTGAATATGACATTTTTAAAAAGCGTCTTTGCAGCTGTAATTAAATTAAGGAGTTTGAGGTAAGGAGATCATCCTGGATTATCCAAGTGGGACCTAAATTCAATGAGAGGTGTTCTTATAAGAAACACACAGAAGACATAGGCGACGAGGAGGTAATGTGAAGGGAGAGGCAGAGATGTAGCCAAAAGTCATTTAATGCTGCAAGCCACCGGAAGCTGAAAGAGACAAGAACAGAATCTCCTCTAGAGACTTTGGAGGGAACATGGCCCTGCTGACACCTTGATTTCAGACTTCTGGCCTCCAGAACTGTGAGATTATAAACTTCTGTTGTTTTAATAAACTGTTGTTTTAAGTCACCAAGTTTGTGATAATGCGTTTCATCAAACTAACAGAAACACACAATCTTATAGATCTCAATTAATCTGTGAAACCCAGGTTGAGAAACCCTGCATATATATATGCAGTTTGATTAGTCCAAATAGCCTCCCCCCTGAAAAGGTTCTGATTATTCTAGTTGGCATTCAAGTTCCTCAAATATCTGGTCCTACCATACTGTCATAAAAAGGATGCTGCCACCAATCCAATTTTTCAGAGAGGAAGGGAGAGGGAGAGAGAGATAGAAACATCAATGATGGGAAATAATCATTGATTGGTCTCCTCGTGCATGCCTTCTACTTGGGATCGAGCCCACAACTTGGGCATGTGCCCTTGACTGGAATCGAACCTGGGACCCTTCAGTCTGCAGGCTGATACTCTATCCACTGAGCCAAGCCATGTAGGGTGAGAAACCCTGTTCTTATCCTTTCTCATTTATGGATCAGGAACCATGAACTCAGGTAGGACCCAAAGCAAGGTATTGAACTAGGTCACAGTGATGGTGAACCTATGACACGTGTGTCAGAGGTGACACGTGAACTCATTTTTTTGGTTGATTTTTCCTTGTTAAATGACATTTAAATATATAAAATAAATATCAAAAATATAAATCTTTGTTTTACTATGGTTGCAAATATCAAAAAATTTCTATATGTGACACGGCACCAGAGTTAAGTTAGGGTTTTTCAAAATGCTGACACACCGAGCTCAAAAGGTTCGCCATCACTGATTACTAGCAGAAGGGAGGGCTGACTGTGGAAACTCAAAGTATCTGATGTGGGACAGGATATGGAAGAATCTCAAGGAACAAGGCCATGATATCTGGGCTTAGCAAATCAAGGAGTAGGCCTGGAATTTTTTCTGTGTACTTCATCAACATCTCGGTTCTTCCTTCTTCTGAGAAAGCTCTCCTTGACCCATTCCCAATATTTGCAAGCTAGAGAAAATAAACATGTGGCCACATTGAAATAATTTGAACAAAGAACACTTAAAAGAAGAAAGTAAGCAAACCTAACACAATGTGGAAGGACATACCATTTATCCAAGTAAATTAAGATATTAAAAACACAGCCATTCAAAAAAGATTGTACATATATTTTCCCCTAAAAAAGAACATTAGACAGAGAAAATGAAAACTTGGCATGGTAGAGGTCAAGCCTGAAGCTAGGTTTAAAGAAAGATTATGTCCTCCAATCTTAATAATCAGGAAATGCTTTTAGGGACCTGGGCTCATTTGGACCCTGTTGTAGGTTGAATTGTGTCCCCAAAAAGATATGTTGAAGTCCTAACCCCCACTACTTGGAAATAAGACTTTGGAAGTAGGGTCTTTGCAGGTGCAATGAAGTTAACATGAAGTCATTAGAGCCCTGGCCAGTTTGGCTCAGTGGATAGAGTGTCAGCAGGAGGATTGAAGGGTCCCGGGTTGAATTCCAGTCAAGGGCATATACCTTAGTTGCAGGCTCGATCCCCATCCCTGGTTAGGGTGCATGCAAGAGGCAACCAATTGACGTGGCTCTCTCAGATGGATGTTTCACTCTCTCTCTCTCTGTCTCTTCCTCTCCCTTCCATTCTCTCTCTTTTAAAAAAAAATCAATGGAAAAATATCTCCTGGTGAGGATTAACAACAACAAAAAAGAAAGGAGGTCATTAGAGTAAGCCCTAATCTAATATGATTGTCATTCTTATAAGTAGAGAAGAAAAGCAAGAGATACAAGATAAAAACACTATGTGGTGACACAGAAATGCACCGAAGAAAGATAGCTATGTGAAGATGAAGGCAGAGATTGGAGTTATACTGCCAGAAGTCAAAGAACATCCGTGGCTACCAGAAGCTGGTAATGGCAAAGAAAGGTTCTCCCCTAGAAGCTTCAGAGGCAGTGTGGTCCTGTCTGTTAGGTCGTAAGGGGGTCCAGCAGCTGATGCATGCCTCCGCCAGGCAGATGGTGACACAGATACTGGGCCCTTCCTTGAATCCGTAACAGGCCAGTGCACCAGGTAAATGGTGACGCAGATACTGGTCTTGCCCTAGAATTCCTAACGTGTCAGCTACCTGGCAGATGACGACACCTGGAAACATTGGTGACACCCGCAGCGGGAACTCCCACAGCTCATGCTCCCCCGCCCTCACTGAGCAGCTGTATAAAAAAAAGGGCCCCCCTCCCTGTTGGTGGGGATCCACGTGCCCTGTCTTTGGGGTCCGTGGATCGCCCACGGACGCAGAATAAAGCCTTTCCTTTCTTTCTTTTCTGATTAACTGGACTCTCTTTATTTCCTACGCCGCCTCCTGAGCCACCTAGCCTAACACTGTCAATACCTTGATTTTGGACTTCTGGTCTTCAGAAATGTGAGAGAATACATTTCTGTTCTTTTAAGCCATCCAGTTTGTGGCACTTTGTTAAGGCAGATGCTTTCTTGTAACCAAAAGTCTGAAAGCCTTCCTTCTATAAACACTGTTTCTCCCTGGGTACATAGTAGTCTCCTGTTAATCTCCAGTATCTTGCTAACTTCCTGCCTCCCAGGAGTCAGCTGACTCTCCTAAATAGGTTGCATTGTTTCCTCTGTTGAAACACAAATTCCTATATCATCAAGACTTGCTGTCTCCAAGGATGGGCAGTTTCTGTGGTCCCTTCAGTATAACTTTTTCTCTGCTCATAGTATCCCCTAAAGCTCTACATACCAATATCCCCCTTGCCCCCATATTTTCAATCCTCTGTCGCCATCATGCTTTCCCTTATCTGTACCTAGAAAACCTGCTCTCCAGAAGGGATCAGGTCTCAACCTTTTACATATCATGTGAATATGTTCAAATTCATTCATCCAATACAGTAACAAATACTCTGAATGATACTCTATGTAGACAAATAGAAAAAAATAAATAAACACTTTCCCTTAAAGAACTCATTTTCTAGTGGGAAAAATAGACAGATCAAGTCAATATAGTAGAATAGCATTAGTTTTATATTCAAAGCATGACCATAGTACCATCTGAGACAGGGAAACATCTAACCCACACTAGGAGAATTGAAGAATAGTTTCTCAAGACGGTAATGACTAAGCTGAGTCGCCAAGAATAAAGTAGTAAATAATAAGCACACAGAAGGTAAGGATTTTCAGAGAGAGTGAGAGTGAGAATGAAAGAAATTTGTAGGTCTCCTGTGATTCTGGTTTGGGTAATTAGGCAATAAGGTAAATGGTGGTGTCATTCATGGAGATGGGCAATAGAAGAGAAGTATGGGTAGGAATGGAGGCAGATGATAGGTTTGATTTCGTATGTTAATTTAAAGATGTCTGTGTAATATTCAGGAGATTTTAGCAGGCAGGTTGATACATGGATCTTATAAGGATTGTGGCAGGTGGCATTGATTTTGGAATCATCATGGAGTCAACATGTCCCCTTGGTTTTCTGTGAGATCATAAAAATGCCTTTGGCTTCTGAATCCTCAACGGCAGGTAGAAAAGATATTTTTATTAGGAAAAAACTTCCAGATATCATTGAAACACTTTTCTGGCTGTGGCCACTTGCTGGCCTTGCCCTTCCAGCTCAGTCTAGCTGCCCTGGACCCAGGATAGGTTTGTGGACTTTGGTTGTGAAATATGATGTATGCAATAATTTAGGTATTTTTCAGGGAGTGAAAGACACAATAAAGTCAAACTTGGCACCTGATAGTCATGTTCCCTCACAAAATAGCATTTATACATCAAGGAGAACAGGATGGAATAAAGAAGACATTGTATATTCCTGGCTTTAGTCTTCTTTGTTCTTAATGCTTTGTAATGTCTGTCTGACCTCTAGTTTATACACCCTCTAAACCATTCTGTACCACCACCAGGTTACATTTCATAAAGCAACAATTTCATCAGTCTCCCAAGCCTCCCCCCCTGAAAAGATTCTGATTATTCTAGTTGGCATTCAAGTTCCTCAAATATCTGGTCCTACCATACTGTCATAAAAAGGATGCTGCCATCAATCCAATGTCAACAAGAGTTGCCAATTGGGGGTGCAGTAAAAGGAGAGACTTTATTCAGGAGAATAGCTTATAAACCAGGGAAACACAGCCTCCTGTGGAAACTGAAAGTGTGCTCCCAAAGACAAAGGGGAGGACTACTTATATGTTTACTAGTGGCCTGGTGCATGAATTCATGCACATTGAAAGGAAATTAATTAGAAGATGGCTGGTGGGGCAGGACTGGGTCAGAGGGCCCAGACACACCCTGGAGCCACCCTCCCACAGTACCTCCCCAGCCAGCTGCACTTGGGGTGGTGCTGTGACTTGAAAGGCCTCTGTGGAGTGAGTGGGGGTCCCTCTGGCTGATGGGGTCCCTCTGCCTGGCCTGCAGGGATTGGCTGAAACTGGGTCTTCGACATCCCCTGAGGGGTTCCAGAGTGTGAGAGGGCACTCTGCAAATTTGCTGTTGTATAGGGTGCGGAACGCAAATGCAAGTGTGCAGTGAATCAGAATCAGGGTGACAGTACCCCAGCAACAACATAACCCACAGCCAAAGGTGGAATCGCACAGCCCCATGAGGAATCTGGTTCCCTCCTCTCTGGTTTTGGGGTGTGTCACCTGAGAACTGCCACTACCAAGTCACTGCAGCTTGGCAGCTCCTGCATTGAGCATCTGCCCCCTGGTGGTCAGTGGGCGTCATAGAGACCGGTCTGGCCCTAACCGGTTTGGCTCAGTGGATAGAGCATCAGCCTGTGGACTCAAGGGTTCCAGGTTCGATTCTGGTCAAGGGCATGTACCTTGGTTGCAGGCACATCCCCAGTAGGGAGTGTGCAGGAAGCAGCTGATCAATGTTTCTCTCTCATTGATGTTTCTAACTCTCTATCCCTCTCCCTTCCTCTCTGTAAAAAATCAATAAAATATATTTAAAAAAAAAAAAAGAGAGAGACCGGTCGGACTGAGGAAGGGACACTTAGCATATTAGCCTTTTATATATAGATATAGAAGAAGTGCCTGCCCTAATCCATGATTGGTCTATTTTTATGCAAATGAAGAATCCAAATTTGCACAGTTTGATTAGTCCAAATAGCATTGCTCTGATTGGTCCTTATGGAATTTCTCTGATTGGTTGGTAAAGATGCAAATGAGGATATAGCTGCACAGCTCCAATTGCATGGGGCAGTTCTCAGCCCTTTGGTAGAAATACAGTTCCATGAACTTCTTTATAAAGGTAGGCTCAGTCAGCAGGAATATTTTGTAGGAGGCTTGGCATCCCAGTCTGTGGCTTTTCCGTGAAATGCAATATGAATGAGAGGCCCCCTGAAAACATCCACTGCTATACTCCGATTATAAATTTGGATCCAGTTAACCACAGGAGTCCTTTTTGACAAGTATATTCCTTCTCCAGGTCAACATTAATTACATAGCTGGACTGAACTTTTCCTAGCCTCTACACAAACTGTCTACTCACTTGTACTGAAAATAAACCAGAGTTTTTCAGATTGTAAACCTTGATAATGCTATTATTCCTTGAGCTTGGAATGTCCTCTATACTTGTCTACCTACAGTCATTCAAGGAATCTTCATTGAACACATACTATATACCTTTTTTGCCAATCAAAGTTCACATAGCTCTCTTCCCAGTTACAGCAAGCATGGTTACAATAAGCATATATTCAGAATAAAATGACAGTTTGACAAATATATGTGTGCTGTGGGACAATCAGGAGAGACTGTTTAAAACTGAGGTTATTCCCTCATCTGAAATGTATTAGAGAACCTTTGGTATAGTTATTTTAGCATTTGCCTCTCCAGCTACGCTGGAGATTTTGGAAGCCGAGTCCAAGTTTAGACTTCTTTGTATTCCAAATGGCACCAGTCACATGCTAGGTATCTAATAGTTGTTCAGTAAGCATTTGTGTTTGGACTAACTTGCTGAAGTTCTTGCTTGAGTCAGACAATAGTCTTTAGGTGTGGCCCACCCTCAGTAACTATGAAGGAAGTGCACAAGGAAAACCAATGAGTAAGATTAAATTCCAGCAACAAATACATTTTAACAGAGGAGATTAGCTCTTCTGCTGAGTAAGCTGAGCCCCAGTAAACTGATCCTGCCTTCTCCAAAGAGCTATGGAAATAAATCACCTGGTGGGTGAAACAGAGTTAGTCTCCATTTGCAGGGGTATTTTAAGTGTCTCCATGGTTTAGTCCTCCACAAAAATTTCTCCTTATTTAACATCTGCTCCATCTTCAAATTACCTTGCGCATTTTTCTAAGACTAGGTCAAAATAAACAAGAATCTTTCACTTTCCAAGTGTCCACCAAAGCCAAAGGGATATTAATTAGAGACAGAAGGGAAGGGAACAGGAAGCTGGTCTCACCAAAGGAAGTGAATTTATTCTCTGGGAAAGAAATGAAATGTGAGTTCATAAGGTACAACAGAAACCTTTTAAACTCTTCGGAGCTAGACTAGAAATTGGATGGAAGAGATAGATGAGATGGTAAAATGTAGCAATAAATAAGTCAGGAATTTCCTGTAGAGAGAAGGTGATAAGGTCAAAAGTGCTTCAAACTCTGTTTTGGAAAATTGTAGACAGTAAATATATTAGGCTTTGCAGGCTACAAACCTAGTCTCAGATACACATTCTTCTTTGTTTCTTTGAACAACTCTTTAAAAATGCAAAAAAAAAAGTTCTTCGTAGCAGTTTATCCACCCCTGCTCTAGAAGATGATGTGTGTGTAAATTTCAATTTGATTTCCACTTGAACAATACTTGTTGTGGTAAAATCAACTCTGCAAAGTCAGAGGGTGAAAACCCCCTAGGATAAATGTGAGGAGGATTTTGAATGCGGGAAAGACTAAACTCAAGAATAATTACCCAGGGCTCCTCAGCCTGCAAATAGGGCAACTACTCTGAGCATGAACTAACTGGAGGAGGAGGCCTGCTTTGAGTGAATATAAACGTCTGTGCAAAACCTATTTAAAGTGAAAAAAAATAATGGGGGAGTGTGATTTGATCAGGACATTGAGCATCTGGCCAAATTGAAGCTGGGGGACTCCCCCAGGAGCTTTCAGAGCAGACCCAAATGCAATCTGGAAGCTAGGGTCAAGGAGAGGCAAACCCTCAGGGTGTTTTTTGACCACAGAGGCAGGGGGGAAGTCCTGGGCTTTGTACCAAGCAGCCAAGACTGCACTTTGGGAATAAGTGAAATCTCTGCAAAATGTAACTTACCTGCCTGAGATCAGTCTAAAACACCTTATGGGGTAGACCCTTAAGGATGTAAAGAAATTATGCCTGAAAAATTGGAGTCTGGGGACCGTGGCTGTTCTGATGCAAGAGAGGAAGAATTTAGAAATGTCCCCCCTCTCCCTTCCCCCACAGGAACCACTTTTCCCTAGGGAGGGGAAGGCAGGCCTGAAGGTACAAACTACAGAGTATCTAAAGAGCACCTGACAAATACATATGCTTTTGAGAAACCAAAGGAGGGGCTCCCCCTGATGCTGACTGAAAAGACCTGAGGGCCATAAGGCTTAAGCTTCTATCAACTTGTCAAAAAGCTAGGAAGAACAATGCTTTCCCTCACCCACTGTACCCCGGGGCTAGAGCCTTTAAGACTGAATAAGTGCTTGCTGCCTAATTGAGAGGAGAAAGGTTTAGTGTGGGTGGCAAGCACACTAACCACAGGTCTCCTAAAAATAACCATATATTTCAGTTTCCAAGGTGTTTTCACAAACATTGTTTCATCTGAAGCTCACAAAAGGCAGTGTGGTCTTAAAACAGGACAGATTATTCTCTCCATTTTTACAAAGAAATTGAGGGTCAAAAGGATTGAGAGACTTGTCCAAGTCCTCACAGCTTGCAAATAGCAGCATTACACTCAAATCTCTCAAGATTCCAAACCCAATGCCACTTTTACACTACTGCCAGTGAGAAACACCAAGGTGACAAATGGCTGGCAAAGGTGTACATCACTGGGAGAGTTGACTCAGTTGGGAGCTAGAGCGGGTGGAGCAGAAAGAAATTAGAAGGTAAGGATAGTGGAGTTGTGAAAAATTTCAGGCTTTCAGAAGGCTGGGAATGAAAAAGGCTTTTAAATTGAAACAGTTCTGAATCTGGAATCTGTGTCCCAAGGAAATGGTTTTTTTGTTGCTGCTGGTTTTGTTAATCCTCAACCGAGGATATTTTTTCCCATTGATTTTTAGAGAGAGAGTGGAAGAGAAGAAGGGAGGGGGGAGGGAGGGAGAGAGAGAGAAAGAGAGAGAGAGAGAGAGAGAGAGAGAGAGAGAGAGAGAGAGAGATCCATGGGGGAGAGAGACAGTGATTGGTTGCCTCCCTGATCACATCCCAACCGGGAGGGGATTGAACCTGCAACCCAGGTGGTGTCCTTGACTGGGAATCAAACCTAAGACCCCTTTGGTTTGCAGGCTAACGCTCTAACCATTCAACAACACTGGCCAGGGCAGTGTGATGACTTCCTTAAATGTTCAGGGTAACCTGGGAAAGCAAGTAAGATGGGATTGGGATGGCTTCAAAGGATTTCCACCTGGGGTAGAAAGATACACCAGAGCAATGAATGTACCTGCCCAGTTCATCACGTATGCTGAGAAAAATAACTTTGATTTTGGATTTAAACAACAAGTAGGGTGGGGAATTGAAAAGGACTATACATGACTCATTTATACAAAAACCTATGTCATGAAGTACATGTTTCTTTCACCCAACAAATATTTCCCGAGCACCAAATTTGTGCCAGATATAGCATGTGCTAGGTGATGGGACATGACAGCAAATAAGACACTATCTGTGACTTCTGGGAAACCTAAAGTCTGGTTGGGAATCCAGAGAATAAATAATGACAAAAATAATGTGATAAGTAATTTGATAGAGAGAGGAAACAGGATGAGAACTAAGGAAAGGGGGAAGAAGAATTGAGGGTGCTGCTAGTCCACAGTGCAACACGTTTCCCTAACACCTGATCAATGCCTGCCGCACTCCGCTAGAAATTTAATAGTACATGAAACATGACACCTTGTGAACTACATACATTGTGAAACAAGGCATGGTTCTATTGTTCTGTAACAAGGTAAAAACTGAACTTTTTATCAAGCTAGAAACTATGAACCATGAAAAACTATGAGCACATTCCCTTTCTTGCTCTCTTCAGATACTATGCTTCTAGAAAGGGGACTATGGGACTAGAGGGGTGGGACATTGAACTTATGTTAAAAGTTGGTTAATGCCACCTGGGTAGGAGCATGACAGGATTGGTTGTAGAATAATGTCATGATCACAGATTTATGCTCTTTGATCTCCTGGAGATAATGAAGGAGGAAAGTTTATCCAAATGGGGGTTAAACCTTCTGCTTAGGGCCACCCTGGGCTAAATTTTGTTTCAGATGGAACTTATACTGAGGAAATCATAGTAGAAAAATTTACTATGTAGGATGGAAACACTCATACAAGCCACTTGCTATCAGTGTTTTGCAAGAACTTTATTCAAGTCACCTATTGTCTCTTGTATGGAAATTACTTGACTTCACCTGAGTTTTCCTCTTTGTTTCTATTTAGCAATGCTTTGGATAGAAATTTGAGTTTGTATAGAAATTATCGGGCTTCACAAATAGTGATTGCTTTGTAAAAATGTAGTACTACTACTACTACTACAGTAACAATAATAATTATTATACATAGATACTATTTATTGAGTATCTACCATGTCCGAGGACTATGTGGCCAACATCACAAATCCTCAAAGATCCTATATAATAAAAGCTTAATACGCTAAGTGTCTGACTGTTCGTTCCACTGTTCAACCAGTTGCTATGATGTGCACTGGCCACCAGGGGGCATGCACTCCAACCTGTAGGTTAACTTGCTGCTGGGGTCCAGCAGATTGGGACTGGGCAAGATGGGCTGGACATGCCCTAGGGCCGTCCTATGGTCCCTCCCTGGCCCTGATCGTGCTTTGGTGGGGCCCCTTGGCCTGGCCTGCACCCTCTCACAATCTGGGACCCCTCGGGGGATGTCGGAGAGCCAGTTTCAGCCCTATCCCCGCAGGCCAGGCCAAGGGACCCCACCGATGCATGAATCCATGCACTGGGCCTCTAGTCTTTAAATACTTACACACCATTCCTACATCTCTCCAAAATGTAAGCTCCATAAGGCAGGGATTTTGCCTATTTTGTTCATTAGTGTATCCCAAGTGCTTAGAACAGTGTTGAACACACAGTGAATACTCAATACGTATTTGTTCAACCAATACATTATAAAATTGAGACTTCAGAGGTTAAGTGATTAAGGTCACATAACCAGTTGAATGCGGGGATCTTATCCCAGTTCTACCTAAATAAGAAATTTCTGTGTTTTTGCAACTATATGAGGCTGCCTTTTAATAAATTGATTCCTTTTTACATTTTGGATTGGGGTACAGGAAACAACATCATCCATAAAGTTATCTGGAACTATCTTCTTGCCATCAAAGGCACGGAGCCAGCCAGTCACACTCTAATTAATCTGCTCCCTACTGCTCATGCCTGCACTGTCTTCTGATCTCACTTATTTGCTAGGCACCAAATAAACATACCACCTTCTGCTTAAACAGTTCACACCCACATTTCCTCACCACACTTTAAAACTCCCTGTTATACACTAAGATCAAGAAACTGGGAGGCAGGAGGATGTGGCTGACACTTCTGATACAGCTCCCCATTTCATCAGCATTCTGAAAACTGTCAGCAGTCAAGAGCTACAAGGAACCCTAAAGATCATCTAGTTCAATATTCCCACCAAGGGCAGGAATAACTATAAAAATTACTAGCTCAGGCCATCCCATGGATATCCCTAAGGAAGTAGGCAAGAAGGTGCTATGGGCGCATAATGCTACAGGGTAAGCCTACCGCTTCTTCCTCAACCAATAATTTTCTATATTGGGAGATAGACTTAAATAACTTAAGGATTGAATAATTTAAATATCACTTATATGTTAAAACTACTTCTGATAGTATAAAGAATATGCAATTCATGTGAATGTTTAAAGATAAACATGAGACTGGGATAGAGGTTACTGCTCAGGGGATATCTGCCTGAAGAAGTGACATTTAAGTTAAGGCCTGAGAAATAAGATTGAGTTAGCAAGTGAAGAGTGGGAAAAGAGTGGAGTGCAGTGTGTGTGTGTGTGGGGGGGTGGGTATGTGCAATGTCACTGTCAGAAAAAATAATACACACAAGGGTTCTAAGGCAGGGGAAAATGTGGGATTCGAAGAGCTAGGGCCTGAGTATCTCAGGCCCACACTCCACAGTGAGATGGTCTATTACCCCCAAATCTCTTTAGCACCTCCAAAGGAGTCCCTCTTTTTGACCACATCCTGCCAAACACTGTGAAAATCTTCGCAGGGGGAAGTTCAACAAACTGGGGCTGAGATGTCTGCAGATGCTTCAGTACCACCCCAGATTCCTTAGCCAAGACCAGGAAACCAGGATCACATAGCTATCATTGCTTAAGGATTTTCAACACTCTTGCTAAAACCATTTACTAGTTTAGAAACTGCTTGGTATAAAAAAAGTAAACTCTAGTCAGCCCATTGCACAACACATCACAAATTACAATATCAGATAATATTTATATATGACTGTTGTTTTATCTTCACCACCACCCTCTAAAAATAAGTTATTTTACAAATGAGGAAACAGGCTCCAAATGTGCCCAAATTCACATAGCTAGTGAGCAACAGAACAAAGATTGTGACACTAGGTCCTTTTGGTACTAAAGCCCCATAAGCTTGTGTTAGGGTTGCCAAAGGAGGTACTCACAAGGCCAAAAGTGGTAAGGGATTATAAATTCACTAGAGGCCCGGGGTACGAAATTCATGGCAGGTACAGTCCCTAGGTCTGGCCTGCAATCAGGGCCATCTTCCCTTGCTGCCTGCAGCCGGCCCTGCCCCATCCCCCTACCACCACCCACCCCTGGTTCCCCATTTGCCATCAGGCGATCAGAGCCTGCCAACCAGGGGAAGAGACTGAGAGGTAGTCAGTGCGCCTCATAGTGACTGGTCCAGCGGTCGTGCTGGAGGTTCCACCGTTAGGGTCAATTTGCATATTACCCTTTTATTATATAGGAATTAGGTCATCTGTAGAACCAGATGGGCTGAGCCCCCAAATGGCATCAGCACCCAGGGATGGGGTGTCAGAGGTTTTAAAGGACTCTAGGCGGGCTTTTTGGGCAAGGAACTTTCTGGGCAGGTCTGGATCCTGGGAAAGTCCTAAGGAGAAATGGTCTTAGCAAGTGGAATGTGGTCTAAGCAAAAGGGAATGTCAGTTGTGAAGTGGTCTAAAAGCCAGTTCCCAGGGGAGGGAATATTCATTCAATTATTTGATCAGGCCTAACACTTAGTATCACATTGCACCACTGAGCAGGGTTAGTAGGGAAGAGTAATTATGTGGGCCTTGATCCCCGTAGGCCACTAAGCAAACCCATTGTCCTACACCCTGAAATTCACTAAAAGAAAACTGAATGGAGGGTCGTGACCGCTGTGGCTCAGGGATTAGAGTGTTCGCCCTGGCACCAAAAGGTCAAGGGTTCAATTCCCCATCAAGGGCAGGTTTGAACCCCAGTCCCAATAGAGGTTCATGTGGGAGTTAACCAATTGATGTGTCTTTCTCACATCAATACTTCTCTCTTTTCTCCCCTCCCCTTTCTTCCTTTCCACTCTCTCTAAAAATCAAGGAAAAAATATCCTTGGGTGAGGACTAATAAGAATAAAAAAGACTGAATGGAGGGGCACACAAAGGAATAAACTGTGTTAAGTGGCTACTAAATGCCAAGCACCAGGATAGGGTCTCTAAATGTTATTTCATTGAATCCTCACAGCAGTCCCTCATGGAGGAGAAATTATTATTCTAATTTTACAGATGAGGGAACTGTAGTCCAGGGTGGTTAAGTAATTTACCTCATTTGGTAAGTACTGGAGCTGCGACTGGAATCCAGGCTTTAGTGACTCCAAAAGTCTATACTCTTTCCATCAGAGCACACCAAAGATGGTTTAATATTTAACACTTCCCAAGTTACATATTTGCACTTTAACAAGGGTTTTTCCTGTGTGAATATCACAGAACCGTGGCAGACCTGAAGAGAAGGCTGATTGGGGTCTGCAAGGTGGGCTTTAAATCACACAGGAATGACATTGACCTACCTTCTGCCTGCAGTTCCTGAAGTTGGGCAGCGTGCCAGAGGAGATAAATCTCTACTCCAGTAACAGCCTTCTTCTCCTCCAGTTGGGATAACAACCGTCAGACACTTTGGCAACTATAGAAACAGAGAGAGCACCAAATCAATCAAGAGTTTATTTGCAAAGGGTAATGTCAGAGTATGACCTTCCTTTCAATCCTGCAAACGTTGTATATTTACAGTTTCTGGCTCAGGAATTTGATTTCTCTTGGACTCACTTTCAGTAATTTCTTTTTTATCATTGACTAAATCACATTCTCCCTCTCATCCCACCACCTTTTAGAGTGCAGACTTTGATGTGTGTCCTCCGTCTCCCTACCTCCCTCTTGCTCCAGCTAACCTAGGACTTTGCAAACTGAGACGTATGGCCAGTCTGGCCCTTTACAGAAACTCAAGCTGCTGAAGGAGATATGGTATTTAGTTAAGCTGAAGTGGAGCCCTGCATAAATCATAAAGAGGTGAACCCAGGTTACTCAAACAGGACCCTAGGAGGTGCTTGGGGAATAGGCTTGCAGGCAGCTTTATTTTCCTACAGCCGATTTATTTCCAAAATGCTGGGGCCCACAAGTTCCCCAGGAGTAACTTGGCTCCCAAATGCTGCAGCAGGTCTTGGCCTTGGAGCACAGTTCTGGTGCTGTTTCCTGAATTCCAACATTGCTGTTTTCCACACATGGATCAGGCTTCAAACTTCCTGTGTCTGGACTGTGTGTGTGTGTGTGTGTGTGTGTGTACGTGTGTGTGTGTGTGTGTACGTGTGTGTGTTTATATATGCATGGAAAGGGTGGGGAGAGGGCAGGGGATCCAAAAGGAAGAGCATTTACCTCAGTGTTTGTACTGCATATGTATCCCTTTGTTCCTTTCGCATTCAGATAGAACTGCTACTTTCTGATCAACTAGCTTCCGCGTGAGCAGGGCTAGTATCCTCCTGAATAAATAGGAGACTGACTTTAGGAGGTGTCCTAGAGAAGGCTGCTTGTCAGCAGTTGTCTGATATATTTGTAGGGTATTTGTGCGGCGGGGGGAGGGGAGAGCTAGGTAGAGCCATAAATCCTTAGGATTTATTTTCTCTGGTATATGTGCTTGCCTCTGCTTTTGTTTCTAAATGCATTTAAATGATTTAGTTGTTCACCAGGCAATTAGAGGAAGATGTGCTCATTTCACACTCACAGTTGACTTGGTGGGTGGGTGAGAATGTCATTCAATACAAAACACTATGATTTTGTGGTCTTTAGAAGAACTGAGCCAGGGACTGCGGAATAGACTGTGAGCTGTGTTCTCCTTCCTATTTTTCCTGTACATTGGGCAAAAATATTGGATGCACAGGGCAAACTTTTAAAATCAAAACATTTATTAGTTGCTAAAATTAAGAACCAGGAGATTTTACATTAAAACATTTGATTCCTGGTTTCTCATGAAAAATCAGAAGTCCTAACCACATTAGGCCTACATTTTCATGGTGTTGACTATGGGAAAGCTGCCCCTTTTACATGGGCCCTGCCTTCTTCGGCAGCCTTCATCATTGGCTTTGCCTCCTGACACTTTTGAATCATTTTAAGTGTACAATTCAGTGGCATTAGGTACATTCAAAACGTTGTACAAGTATCACCACTATTTCCAGAGTTTTTCATCATCCCAAACAGAAACTGTGCTCATTAAATAAGTTCCCATTCCTCCCTCCCTTAGGTCCTCAGAATCACTCTGCTACTAGTACTTTCTGTCTCTATGAATTTGCCTATTCTAGGTACCTCATACAAGTGGAATCATACAATAGTTGTCCTTTTGTTTCTGGCTTCTTTACTTAGCATAAAGTTTTTAAGGGAGACTGATTTTTTTAGCACATAGACATTGACTTGTATTGCATGTTAAAGGAGGAGTTGTGTTTTATTGAAAAAAACAACAACACAAAAAAACTAGAAGGCCATTTGACGGGTTATTGGGGATGGAGACTCTTGACTTTTAAGCTTAAAATGGTCATTATATATATTACCAATATATGGAGGTTCTTAAAATGTTCTTAGGCAAATCAGTGTCTTTACACAGGTTTTTTACAGTTATTGGCTAATTCTCCTGGTGTCCCCCAGAGGTTTCTCAATATTTTACATAGGGATGCTCTGGGGATTAGTTAAATGTGTGTGGCATCCTTTGCTGTGTAAACTCACTCTCTGGAACTAGTTTTCACTCCCTGCTTTCAACTTCCACAGATTTTACTGTCAATCCCATTCATTTAGCACTTAGCATAGGATTGTTAGTTGTCTTTTTTTGTATATAACCTTGAAGGCAGGAGCCAAGTCTCATCCCTCTTTGTTTTTTCAGTCTTGTCCATAATAGCAACTCAATGTTTGTTGATGTTGGCCTCCCCTCCCCCTTCCTTTTAAGTAGAACTGGCAAAGCTAGCTTTGAATTCAAACTCAGTTAAAACAAACTAAAGGGTTTTCAGGGTAAAAACAAAAGGAAGTCTTGAGTAGCAGGAGACAAGGAACATCTTAGAGACCTGGGTAAGGCTGAGGTGCCAAAAAACCTGTTGTAGGCCACAAGCTGAGAAGTGACTCTCACACAACCCGATCCACCATTAATTTTAGAGCTGTGCTCAGTCTGCTCTATCAAAATTTAAAATTGGAAAAGAAGAGTAATGCTCAAGGCAGGATTTGAGGAGGGAGTATTAAGGAATTAAGTGCTTTAGGAGTTTCCATTGTATTAAGGCCCCTTCGCTGAGGGGAAGGCAGATTGGAAAAAGTCTTTTGAGGTCAACTTCAAGGCTGGGGGCAGGCATCCTACCAGGCCTTTGCTACAAATGTTTGTTTCCCAGCATTTTCTGTAATGGCAAAAGATGGGAAATTGCCAAAATCACCGCTCAATAGGGGGATGAGAAAAAGAATTTTGGCACATCTATGCAATGGAACACTGAGCTATCATGACAAAGAATGAGGTAAAGGAAGTTATCCTGAGGGAAGGTTATTTAAAAGACATAATATATTTTGAAGATTACACACAGGCATGGAGAGAAAGAAAGAAAAGGACTATGAGAATGGAGTGGTAGAAAGGAACTCTTTACTCCTTTTAGTACAATTTTTATTATACCATGTCCATATTTTTTTACTTTTACCATTTTAACAGCATTGTTAATTTTAACAAGTATCCTGTTGTCATTGTGACTAGTAGTAGTCTGTAGCATATAACTACTCTGCCTAGCTCTGCTGCTGTCCATCTCCCCCTTCCCAAATAACCTGGCAGGAATAATAGGTGTTTATGGCCTAATTTTTTTTTTATTATTGACACTATTACATATGTCCCCATTTCCCCTTCCCCCCGACTTTGCCCACCTCCACCCAACCCCAATCCCCCTTCCTCTGGCCATCACTATACTGTTGTCTGTGTCTATGGATTATGTCTATACTAGAGGCCTAGTGCATGAAATTCATGCATGGGTGCAGTCCCTAGGCCTGGCTGGCGATCGAAGCATGAGCATCGGGCATGGAAGGGCAGGTCCCAGCTGACCTCTGGGCCCTGGGCAACACCTGGGCCCTCGGGCCCCTGCGCACCCATCTGCCTGAGTCACAGTACCCGAGTCCTCATGCGGAGATGTGGTGAGCGTGGCTGGGCACCGTGGGCTGGGGTGCAGCGTGGGCCTCTGGGCAACCACATGGAAGCTGGGTGGGCTGTGCGCTCTCTCCTGGCCTGCCTCACAGACTGGCTCCTGCGTGAACCCACAGGGAACCTGACCAGTGGCCCTGCTCACCCAAAAGAGGCTGCAAGGGTGCGGGGCGGGGCTCCTCACAGGCAGCTGGTACCTGAGGGTGGGGCTTCCCTAGCACATGAGCCCTGGCGTCCTGGGGGAGGGTAGATGGGGGAGTGAGAGTGAGCTTGGTGGACACCCCGCATTCTCACTGCACCTCCATCCCCATCACCACCACCCCCAGACAGCCAGCAAGAGGTCGCAGCCCCCTGCCTGGGCATCGCATTGCTGATGCCTACCACGTCCCACGACACCCCCTGGTGGTCAGCGCACATCATAGTGAATGATCAAACTCCTGGTCTCCCAGTGGAACTCCTGGACAAATGACCGCCCAAGGGGACAATTTGCATATTAGGCTTTTATTATATAGGATGTTCTTTGGTTAGTCTCCCCCCCCCCTTCCAAATCCCCTTTGACAGCTGTCAGTCTGTTTCCTGTGTCCATGCCTCTGCTTCTATTTTGTTCGTCAGTTTGGTTTGTTCATTAGATTCTGTGTATAAGTGAGATCATATGGTATTTGTCTTTCTCTGACTAGTTTATTTCAATTAGCATAATACTCTCTAGGTCCATGCATGTTGTTGCAAAGGGTAAGAGTTCCTTCTTTTCATGGCTGTGTAGTATTCCCATTATGTAAATGTACCACAGCTATTTTTATCCACTCATCTACTGATGGGCACTTGGGCTGTTTCTAGATCTTAGCTATAGTAAATAACGCTGCTATGAACATAAGGGTGCATATATTATTTCTGATTGGTGTTTGGGAATTCTTAGTATATATTCCCAGAAGTGGGATTGCTGGATCAAAATGCAGTTCCATTTTTAAATTTGAGAAAACTCCATACTGTTCTCCACAGTGGCTGCACCAGTCTGCATTCCCACCAGCAGTGCGCAAGGGCTCCCTTTTCTCCACATCCTCACCAGAACTGTTTGCTGATTTACTGGTGGTAACTTTTCTGACAGGTGTGAGGTGATATCTCATTGTGGCTTTAATTTTCAACTCTCTGATTATTAGTGACTTTGAGCATTTTTGCATGTCTATTGGCCATCTGTATGTCCTCTTTGGAGAAGTGTCTATTTAGGTCCTTTGCCCATTTTTATTGGATTGTTTGTCTTCCTGGTGTTGAGCTGTATCAGTTCTTTATATATTTTGGATATTAACCCCTTATCAGATGTATCATTGGGGAACATGTTCTGCCATACAATGTGTTCCTTTTTATTTTGTTGATGTTTTCTTTTGCTGTGCAGAAGGTTTTTAGCTTGATATAGTTCCATTTGCTTATTTTTTCCTTTATTTCCCTTGCTCTGTACATATTGGCAAAAATAATGCTACAAGAGGTGTTTGAGATTTTACTGCCTATGTTTTCTTCTAGTATTTTTGTGGTTTTGAGACTTACATTTAAGTCTTCTAGTTTAATTGTTTTTGCATGTACCTGTCCAATTTTCCCAACACCATTTATTGAAGAGAGTTTCTTTTCCTCATTGTATGTTCTTGCCTCCTTTGTCAAATATTACTTGACCATATAGGGGTGGATTGATTTCTGGGCTCTTCTGTTCCATTGATTTATATGCCAGTTTTTTTTTAAATTAAATCTTTATTGTTCAGATTATTACAGTTGTTCTTCTTTCCCCCCCCATAACGCCCCTCCACCCGGTTCCCACCCACCCTCCGCCCTCACCCCCCCCCCACTGTCCTCATGCATAAGTGCATGATTTTTGTTCAGTCTCTTCCCGCATCCCCCACACCCCTCCCCCCCCCCAAGAATAGTCAGTCCACTCCCTTTCAATGCCCCTGATTCTATTATAATCACCAGTTTATTCTGTTCATCAGATTATTTATTCACTTGATTTTTAGATTCACTTGTTGATAGATGTGTATTTGTTGTTCATAATTTGTATCTTTACCTTTTTCTTCTTCTTCCTCTTCTTAAAGGATACCTTTCAGCATTTCATATAATACTGGTTTGGTGGTGATGAACTCCTTTAGCTTTTCCTTATCTGTGAAGCTCTTTATCTGACCTTCAATTCTGAATGGTAGCTTTGCTGGATAAAGTAATCTTGGTTGTAGGTTCTTGGCATTCATCACTTTGAATATTTCTTGCCACTCCCTTCTGGCCTGCAAAGTTTCTCTGCACTTCCGCACCTCCTCTGAGTCTCAGTGTGCCTTTCTCCTTCCTTCTAGTTGTAGAATTTTCACTCAGCCAGCCTTCCTGTGGTTCTGGATGCTGTCTGTTTTGTCTTTTAGTTGTATTTTTGAATTTGTTGTGGGAGGCAGCAATTTCCGGTGTTTACTTATGTCACCATCTTGGTTTTTCTATATGCCAGTTTTTATGCCAGTACCAGGCTGTTTTGATTGCAATGGCTTTGTAGTACAGTTTGATATCAGGTATTGTGATATTACCAACTTTGTTCTTCTTTCTCAAGATTGCTGAGGCAATTTGGGTCCTTTTTTGGTTTCTCATACATTTTTGGAATATTCCAGATCTGTAGAATATGCAATTGGTATTTTATTTATTTTTTATTTTTTTAAAAAATATATTATATTGATTTTTCACAGAGAGGAAGGGAGAGGGATAGAGAGTTAGAAACATTGATGAGAGAGAAACATTGACCAGCTGCCTCCTGCACACTTCCTACCGGGGATGTGCCCGCAACCAAGGTATATGCCCCTGGCCGGAATCAACCCTGGGACCTTTCAGTCCGCAGGCCGACACTCTATCCACTGAGCCAAACTGGTTAGGTGCAATTGGTATTTTAATAGGAATTGCATTTAATATATAGATTGTTTTGTGTAGTATGGGCATTTTCATGATATTAATTCTTTCAATCCATGAGCACAGTATATGTTTCCACTTATGTGTATCTTCCTCAACGAGGCAAGAATAATCTTCCCTTGATTTACAAACCAGGTATCTCCATGTCTTTAACACTCAAAAAAATAATTCACCTTGCTCATGAAAAATCATCCAAATAACTTCCCCTCACGCATAAACAGAATCATACCAAGAATACATTCTGCCCATACTTCTACTTCTGAATCTTTCAGCAGTCCTAGCGGAGTGTTTTGCATACTGAGGCTACCCCACAGCATGGCAGGGGCCCACTACTTTTCCTGAACTCAGTTATATTCTGTGACCCTGTTCACGGTGAGACCGTGTTTCCTAAGTGCACACTTTCTCTTGCATGCCTTGATCCATGGCCCTTCAGAAAACTCCCAGTTAGACAGGCTTGATTTGGAGGTCAATTTTTCATTGGCATGAATTCATTATAATAGCTTGGTGCTGTCAAGGCCTTTCTTTACATTTAGACTTGCTTCCTCCTCCCAACATTTTCTAGGAAATATGGACCTGTAGAGAATGGTGGTTTCCATGGTAAATGTTCCCTCATATTTGTTTTCTCAAGTTCACTTCTGATATACACAGCATGATTTCCTTTTTCAGTACCAGCACCACAATAGATTTAAGTTGTGGCGCCACTGCAAAGCTGTTTAAAAAAGAAATCTCACCCACCCTGGTTAGAAAAGGGGTGATTTATTATTCTAACTGCAGGGAGCCAACTTCATATCCACCCTGAAAACTGTAGGAAAAGGGTTGACTTTAAAAAATATAGTCACAAGACCTACACACCTTGGATGTAAATGCTTAAAACAGATGAGCAAAATATTTGATTCTCAGACACAGGTGAGACTCTCCACCATGTGACACATACAAGTTGAAACAGATACTAATGTGAGGTGCTTTGTGGTTTACAGGGTTTTAACACACAGTTCATTTTATTTTCATATACCAGTGCCATTAAAGTAATAGGGTATGTCTTATAGCCTTTATTTACATAGGCAAATTAAGGCTCAGAGATGTTAAGCGACTTAAGTCACACAACTGGCAGCTAAGTACTAGAGCCAGATGAGTTCTTCCTTTAGTTCCAAATTGCATGTTATTCTGCTACCCCCTACATTGTTTCTTTGTGTTTTCATTTCCCAGGTGTAAAGTGGCAGATTTTCAGTGCCCCAGGATGCTGTACTGAATCCAGTGTTCTTAGACAATATCAGTTTTTCGCAACTGTGAACACCACATTGACACTTCAGGTACCTTCCCTCCTCGTGGCCTAATGAATTAAAGGGAAAGAAAAGTTACCTATTCCCAGAGGGCCGGACAGCGCCATAAAGGTGTACAGGAGCCGGCCAACACACTCTCTTAGGAGACTGAGAAGCCAAGCGTCTCATCTTTCTCTTCTCAGCAGTAGCTGGGGGAGAACGGAGAGCTAGACAATAGCCTCTTGTTTAGTTTTATTAATTTTGAGGGCGGGTGGGACAAAAGAATCCGATCGACCGCGGAAGTCACCAATCGAAAGCGAGTCCTAGGCCAGGATTCACCAACCGGTAGCTGCAAGAGAATGGTGGGTGGGACTTGCACTTCTTCAGCCTCCACCCGGGTCGGTCCTCCCAGCCCGCCCTAGAGGCGGAGTCTCCACGGAGCCCCGCCCCCACCCCCCGCCGCCCCGGCCGGTGGAGCTGCCGGCCACAGGGAGGGGGACGGGGACGGGACGTGGGGTGGTGGGAGGTAGGGGGGTGGCTAGGGGGAGCGTAGGAAGAAAAGAGGGTGCCTCTCAGAGATGCGACCTGGGTGGGGGCCTGCTGATAATAGGAAACCAGAGGGGCAGGCAAACGAAGGAGCAGAGCGCTCTCCTTCCTGCATTTTTTAAAGTAGCCTTTGCGAGAAGCTGCTTTTCAGCATTTTTAGTTCTTTTTCTTCCTTTTGCTGTGGGGCGGGGAGCTGTACTGGCTCTCCCACGCGACTCCGCTCCGCTGTTGCTGTAAATAATTACTGTACTCTTTGCAGAACCCTTTCCTTCCTCCCACTCAGTCCTTGCGTAGACGCTTAGGGACACTGTAACCAAGTTGTGCCACGTTAATGAGTGAAGGACAGCGAGGGCCCAGAGCTCTAGCCTGAGGGGCTGGACACCCCAGTTCAATTGTTTGAAACTTCCCCGCCCTCTGGCCCCGCCTCCCTCCCCCCCTCCCCCGCTCCCCGGACCTCCGCTCCAGGGTCCAGGCAAACGCCCTCCCTTTTTTTCCCGCCCTCTACTCCGCCCCCTCTGTAGTCCACTCCGCCCCCCGCCCCCTCCCGCTCCTGGGCGGTCCCAGCCGCTTACCACAAGAAGAAAAGCCACCCATTCGTCCCCCTCCCCTACCTCCCATCCTTTGCCCAGGAGCTGCCTTCATCGCAGTCACGCCCCTTCCTTCCGAGGAGATTTCTGACTGCCCAAGCTGGTAGACCCCAGATTTATTCCTCCATCTCCTCTCTCTTTCGCTTCATCTCTTTTTAGTTCTCACCGCTCCCTCCACCCCCACCTCCAATCTGTCTCGCCTCCGACCATCCGCTGCTCCACCCTCCGGCCCGGTATCCTGCCTGTCCACTGCCACCAAGGAAAACCCAGAGGGAGCAGCGAAGAGGGGAGCAGCCGGGAGTCCGGGCTTCTCCCCTGCCCATCCCTGGCTTTTGGCCCGGGACCGAAGCCACTTGAACGAGCAGAGAGTCGTCACCTTGTCTTCGTTGCATTCAGGGGTAGGAGACGCCTGGTTAATTTTCGCGGGGAACTGGGGCAGAATCCATGGTGGCATGAACTTGATCGTGCCCTCGCGTGAGTCGATCTACATGCGTGTGGGGATACCCGTGTGTTCTACTTTCTTTGCAGCTGGCCATGAGTTTTCCGACATGTGCAGCAAGTTAAATCGGTTAAAAAGTGTGTGCTCCTTTCCCGTCCTGTGGAGATGCTAGTGGGTACCACAAGTTGATGGTACTTTTACTTCATTGCCTCCTGGGGTCCTTGTAGGTAGGTCTCTAGGTAATTAAGCACAAAAGAAATTAAAGACCTGAGGGAACTTGAGGTCTACATTTAGCTCAGCAGGAAAGTACGTGCTTATCTCAGATTGCTAGATGCATTCCTTCTAAATGCTTACGGTTGGGGTGGGGGCTTACACTCCCATCCCCTGGGGGCCTTGAATTCTTGAAGTCTTAAAGTCACGTAGTAACCTACAATGATACACTCTCAAGTGTGTGTGTGTGTGTATGTGGGTGTGTGTTGGTGAGAAGGACTTGCCCCTTGTCTGCATTATATATGTCAGTGACTAGTTTTGCAGGATCATGCAGGTGTCTTGAGGGCCCCAAGCCTGGGACACTATGTTGCTGCTTCAACAGCAAGATGGACTTATCTACTTATGAAACTGAAGAGAAAGAAAAGTGAGATGGAAAGTGACAGTCTTTGTAGGCTGTGAGCAATCCCTGAGAAATTCACACTAATAATAATGTAATAATAATTTGCAGCAAGGGACTAAATACAATCAAATGAAAGAGGCAAGGGAAAGGTTGTGAGAAACAGCATTTCTGATCTCTAGCATGTATTTTAGAAAGAATTTTCTGACCCCTTGGAGTGTCTAATTTAGTTCTTCATCCTCCTCTCCCCCTCCCCCTGAGGAAGAGTGGAAATTGGGAGACATTTTAAAACTTTTCTGAATATAATCCTCTTCTCCCACTCAGAGAGAAAGATAGTCACCATGATCTTCAATAATGGAGGGCTAAGGTTATTTAAGTCTCCTTGAACTAGGCTTGTGAATACTTCTTTCTCAGGCCAGCCTTTGTGAAGCCTTCTCAGTTAGACCTTTCAGCACCCTCATTTAGTAGCTAAGAATAGTTTGAGATACCATTTTGGATGCGGGATAAATCTTCACCCATCTCCTACCTATCTCCAGTTGGCCAAGCACAGCAAACTTACAAGAATGGTGGTGTTCAAAGACCTATTACCAAGATGTCCCAAACTCATTGCTTATTCGGGAACAAACTATTGACATATTTTAAAATAATTTTGTTGGTTGATTTTAATGGGGGAAAGGAAAGCAGGAAAGGAGAGAAGGAACGCTACAGGGTGACAATTTTAAAGGCTATCATGTTTCAGATCAGCTGGGAGGGAAAAGTTGGCCTGACCAAACCACATTTTATAACTAGCCTGGGATATTTTAATAGCCAGGTGGTTTAGAGTAGTTGCATCTATTTACAGATGATAACTCAGGTCCCAGCTATTCTGTATGGGTTTATCCAGTGTCATTTACAGACACTTTATGGCACTACATCATACTTAATTTTAAGATACTTCTTTCTTTGGAAAAGTCTGGTTCTGTAAGTTGAAAGTGCTTATCCTAACTTCATAGTCTAGATATGAAGCAAACCTCTGACCATACTTGTATGGAGAGTAACTTTTATGTAGAAGTTGTAGATCTATTTACCTATTTAAAAGGTTTTAGATGAGAGTTAAAAAATCATATTCAATACTCTTTTGGATTTGGAAGTTGAAATGTCATTTCTGGTTTATGAAGTATGATTTATTAGACTAATGCACAGCCAAAGCTTTTTATGGAGTTTCGTTATCTGAGGTTTTGTAAAGAATGAATCAGACTTTCTTGAATGCCTTAAGAACAGTCAATTCAGAAAGCAGAGAGATGGATGCTATGACCTTGAGGTCCCATTGAGTGCCAGAATTCTAAGTGGGTACATCTGCTTCTGCGCCTCTCCTAAGAGCTCTCCCAGGGCCTGCGCCTTCTTTAAAAGGGTGTCTTTGTAATTAAGCAGCACTTCTCCCCCATCCCCCTTTCTTCCTTTGATCCAGCTCTTTAAGGCTTTTTTTTTTCCCATTTGGAGACAAGAGGAATTTCCCACACTCGTCTACTCCCCTCTTAAGGTTTCTTTTCCTTTCCCCCCTAAAAAGTCCCCCAGAATTCTCAGGATGGTTAGAAGTTGTTTTGTTGGTAGTGGGAGTTACCAATGAGGATGAGTAGAGGATATATTCCCTCTTTGGAAATGCTTGTGACCAGGTAGCCTCCTCCATGGAGACTGAGCATTTGGAATGCATGAGAACAGTGTATTAGGTACTGTCTGGAAGAAATTGTCCTTTGCACCCATTAAGCCCAGCTTAAAACCACTGAAAGGAGTGGAGGAGGTGTGTGTAGTTGTGGCCAAGCCTTTTAGGATGGTAAATGGGTAGGTAAATGTTCTCAAATCTATTATATCACCTCTTACCCCCATTGGATTCATTGGGTTTGGAGATCTGCTTGACAAGTTAATTAGGTTGGGACTAAACCAATTTGTTTAGAATTGTGCTCCATTGATTTCCTGTCCCCAAGAATTTTTGTTGGTGGGTTACTATGACACATTGGCTTTAGTCTTGCTTACTTCTTCATTCCTTGCTGCCTTATGTAGACTTTGGTTCAAAATTTAGGGTCCCATCCCAAGTCAAAGGTTAGAATTTGGTCCCAGGAATGAAGACAACATTAAACAGGCAGTCCGTACTGTATTACTGTGCTCTGTGGTGGGTGTTGGACACCTTTTAACCCAGAGAAAGGAGGGATGTCGCCCCTTCCACTCACAACATACAAAATCTGAACATTTAAAGACAAGAAAAAAGGTCATTTGCTTTATAAAAGAATCTACTACAGTTTTTTGGTTGTTTTTTTTTTTTTTTGAAAGAACTAGCTTTCCTAGTTAGTGCCTTTGAACAATTACTTAATATATAAAAATTCACTATAGCTGAGCCTTCTCTAAAATATACTTATTGCAGAAAGGAAGACATTAGGCTTCTGTTGTAATAATTATTGTTTGACTTAAGTGAGAACATTAGTTGGCCTTTGAAATCTTTTTGTTGTATAGGATGGAGTTAATTGTCTAAATCATTTTGGCTTGTAATAATGCTGGCCACCTTTAGCCATAGCCTACAACCACTTGTAGAAGGGAGCCAGTATGACTTGATGGAAATAAATCAGACTTTACAGATTTTGATAATTGTAAGGATGGACTCTCTACACCATATAGCTGAAATATTTTAATTCCAGTTACTGTATTGAAATACCTCAAAGGCACAGAAAATGACTTCAGGTAAATATCAGTGACTTTAAGAAGCTACGCATGATAAGCTTTCCTAGCAAGCTTATTGGTGAGAAGGACCTGGGCTCTTGACCCACCGCTAACTCAGTTTATCACCCTTGGCAAGTTTTCTCCTCTGAAAATTGTAAGGGTCAGACAGGGTGATTTTGAGAACCAGTCCTCGAAAGCTTATGGTTCTCAGCCCTAGCCGGTTTGGCTCAGTGGACAGAGCGTCAGCCTACAGACTGAGGGACCCCAGGTTTGATTCCAGTCAAGGTTGCAGATTCGATCGATCCCTGGCCCTGGTTGGGCGCATGTGGGAGACAACCAATTGATGTCTTGCTCACATCAATTTTTCTCTCCCTTTCTTTCTCCCTTCCACTCTCCCTAAAAATCAATGGAAAAAATATCCCCGGGTGAGGATTTAAAAAATAAATAAAAATAAAAAGTTTATGGTTCTTTTCCTAGGCTTCAGTTTCTGGTGTGAATATGAATGAGTCCTATTAGAATGGGGTGCAACAGTTGTTAGAAATACAATCATGTAGTCATCTGGATAATTTTTAAAAGTCTGTAAGGATATATTAATATAAATGCATTCTGTTTTGTATTTAAATAACATATCTAATTTAAAAACTAAGACTCTGCCCAAAACTTGTTCAAGTATCCCATCATCCTAACAGTTCACCTGCGTTCATTTTTTCTAGTTCCTTTCAGTCCTTATTTCTCAATTTACATGGATTTTACATAGAGTCATAGAAATATCCCCTGTTGCTTTTAAATAAATGACCCACCTAAGACTTATCTTTGTAAACCTGTGTGGAGGAATGAAGTCAGAACCTGACTGAATTTACATGAAGAATCCCAAATTCGTTGTTTGAGAGACTAGGTGCGATTTAGGGGTGCTCATGTATCGAGCAAAACTGTTAATTCTACTCCCTTGACCTTCTGTTACTCCTCCATCATTCATTTAAAGCAAAAATAAAATGAGGGTTTACTGTTTTGTCTAAATCACTAATGTTCCTCAAATCACTGTATCATGATATCCCACCAAGAGGGTACAAATTTGAGTAGACTATGAAATTTCCTGAGTGAGAAAGGGAAGTAAAAAAAAGCACAAACTTTTTGTTTTATAGCTTTGAAAATAATACATTTAAATTAGACTAAAAATAGTAAGGAAACTAAGGACTTTATACAATTAAATATAAGGTATGTAGGTGCAGCGAGGTAACCCACACATTATGGGTTCTTCATCTGAGACCTTCACCATATAGTGAAAGTTCAGTTACAGGCTCCTTTAATTTTCCTTTGATAGCAAAGTTATAATATATGTATGATCTCCAGTTTTGAATAGACTCATTCCTGAAAACCAGTGGCTCATCATAGATTAGATTTCTTTAACCACAACAGGAAGGTAAAGTATGAGTTTTTAGTACTTAGTACCAAGTTCAGTGCAGGGACATTTTAAAATGATATGTGTTCATGGGAAAATGCAGATGGATATATTTGCTAAATCTCCTAAGGTCATTTTTAAAAACATTTTTTAACTCTATTGACTGTCCTTCACATTTGTAAAGTCACTTTTACTATTGTCCCCACTCCATGAAATATCATTAGACTGTGTGACTTGAAGCTAGGCTCTGGGTTTCTCTGCCCAACCCTCTCCGACTTGCCATGTGGCCAAGGGTAAATGAATTAGCTGCTCTGAGCTTCAGTTTCCCTTCTGGGAAGCAAGGATAATAATACTTCACAGAGGTGTTTAGACATGCTTCATATTGGGCACAAGCTTTGAGGTCATTAGAGGAAAGGTGTTTGCATGATGGCAGAGCAGGCTTATTGTAGGGTCCTGAGCAGGTGTTGACTTTTAATGAGCTTTGCTCTCTTACAGTGTCCTTTGCTTCATTACCTTATTGGCTACTAGAGGCCTGGTGCACAAAATTCATGCGTGGGTAGGGTCCCTAGGCCTGGCCAGGGATCAGGGCGGATCGGGGCCTTCTAGCTGCTGGCCAGCGCCTTCCTTTGTTCTGCACTGCCCCCTGGTGGTCAGCACACATCATAGCGAGCCATTGAACTCCTGAGGGGACACTTTGCCTATTAGCCTTTTATATATATATAGATAATTGATTGTACCATCATTTGTATTATTGACCCTCTTGGCTCTTAAAATAATGAATTAAACATTTTCAGTCTATGTGGTAAGTTGAAGCTCTAGTAGGAGGACTGTAGCATCTCACAGGATGATGAAAATAGCTTCAAAAAGACACATTAGTTGGAATGTGCCATACAGTTTAGTGAGTTCTTCAAAGCTCTTCCAGAAGATTAAAAAGAGTGAAGCAAATTTCTGTGTGTGTGTGTGTGTATGTGTGTGTGAGTGTGTGTGTGTGTTTTAAAGGAGAAAGTTTTGAGTAATATTTGCTTGTGACACATACTGATGATAGCCAGTAACTGAAACCCAGCCATTGTAGTGTTTTATACACAGCTGGTTTTTATTAATGATGGAATATTTATGCTTGCTGTACACTTCATGGCTCATTTCCATGTGTATGTCAGGACTTAAATACCCCCAAAAGCAACATTAAGATAACATTAAATATAAATGTGGCCAAGCTGGAAAGGGTGTGTTTTGGGGGGGCCTCTCTTATTCTTATTGGTGTTGCTTCAGATAACAATAACTGCCCCCCAATTTAGGCACTGATGCCAATCTTTTTTTTTCCCCTTTACATAACCCATAGAAAACTTTATATTTTTTATCCTTTTGATATGGACAAATGATCTACCCTCCCTTCATAATGCAGATGAAACTGATGTATGTGTTTTTTAAGAGCATATTTTCCTTGCACATGCTTCTCATTATCCGAGAGGCCTGGACTCAATCAGTAAAGGAGCAGAGAAACCACATAATTGAAAGGAGAATGACGGTGGTGCATACTTGGAATATTTGTGGGAAGGGGATTGCTGACATCAGAAAATTTAGTGGCCTGAGTGTTAACAGCATTGAAGAGAAATAAGCTTTCTGTGTTTCTGTGCATTGAGAATTATTTTTGAGGGGATAAAAATATGGGCCAGGTTTGACATCCTTTTATGAAGTTGCCCTGGAAACTTTGATGAAGATTATAGAATAGTTCAATTAAAACCTTCCCCATTAGGAAGCTAATTAGTATATTACTTAATCATTTGGGTTGTTTTCAAGGGGCATAGATTTGCATTGAATTAATGACATTTTTTTATGTGATAGGAAACTAAGATAAAAATCACATATGGGGAAAATTATTTAGATTGCCTATATTGAAGAAATCTAATTTTCTCCTCATTACATTTAGGTTTTCAGTTCAGATTCTTGTTTCACTCTGTTTATATACAGTGATCACATTTTAGTTTAGTAGCCAGTTTTACTTTCTGGATCATGGGCTGTAAACCACCGCCTATTAATTTGAGTTTCCCGTATGAATTGGAAAAATATGACAAATGATAAAAAAAAAACACTTTATTAAGGTAACATTTGTTTTTTTCTTCTATAATTAGTTTCTCTTCTCTCTCTCTGTCTCTCTCTCTCTCTCTCTCTCTCTGTGTGTGTGTGTGTGTGTGTGTGTGTGTGTGTGTGTGTTTGGGAGAGGCAAACTGTTTTTTTAAAAGAAAACAATTTTTGGTGCTAAGAAAATTTTGATGACCCCCTTTACCCCCAAGAACATTCTGTCTGCCTCAGGATCTCAGTTAGGCTTCCATTAGGGCAATGTGATGATTTTTCTGACCTGGTACTTTTTGTGACTAGGCTAGTAGTTCTCCCTTGGCAGCCTGAAGGAGAGTGTTTATGATGGGAACTGGAGTGCTGGATTCCTAGCACGTTCTTTCTTCTGTACTCCGCCTTTTTTAAGAGAATGAATACTTGCTCCTGAGGTTTCAGGGCCATTTGAAATAGAATAAGTGCTCAGTAGCTAAATATGTAATGTGTGTCTGGTGGCACTCCTTTTCCCCCTAACTAGCAGGGGAAAGTCATTACAATGTTGGGCAAAAGTAGGTTTACAGTTCGCATGGAAAATAATACAATCAACTATATATATATACATATATATGTATATATATGTATATATATGTATATATATATGTATATATATATATATATATATATATATATATATATATATATATATATATGGCTAATATGCAAAGTGTCCCCTCTGGAGTTTGGGAGACCGGGAGTTCGATCGCTCGCTATGATGTGCGCTGACCACCAGGGGGTGGTGTGGAACAAAGGAAGGCCCTGGCCAGCAGCCAGCAGCCAGGTAAGGGAGGCCCTGGCCAGCAGCTGGAAGACCTCTATGGGCCCTGATTGCCAGCCAGGCCTAGGGACCCTACCTGTGCACGAATTTGCACCGGGCCTCTAGTTACTAAATAATAATACAAGAATAAACTGATTCACATGCTCACAGCCTACTTTTTTTTTTACCACCCTGTATTCCCTGATGCTATACCTGCAGCATATGCCTGTCCTAGAGTTTTGGAGGGTGGGCAAGTTGGTTGCATTATATGATTTGTAGTTGAACTGATTTCACCGGACTTCTTCCTGGGAAGGCAGGGACGAGATTTAGTTTCGCAATGGCAACTCAGTCAGGACAGGTTCTTGGGACTTGCAAGTCAGCATGAGGAGGAGGGGCTGACTCTGGGGAGTGACTCAGGCCCTTTGGTATGAAGATATCAAACGCTGGCTCCTGTTCATGCACCTGCTGGATGCCACACCTGTAGTCAGCACCTGAGCCCCACTCAGACACAAGGCAGACGGGGCTCCCTTCCAAAGGGGTACAGCAAAACAGGGAGTTCCTAATTATGTTAGTGGAGCACCACTGCACATTATATTTAGCTGTTCCAGCATTGGTAAGGGGAAACGTCTTAGATATTTTCTTGTAGGTGCAGTGCACTAGCTTGCTCAAGATACTGTTGGAGCCCTGAGGGAATCTGCTTTCCTAATGAATTTCTCTTGTGAACTGTCCTCTTAAAAACTGAAGAGTCAGTTCTGTAGAGGTTTGTGTCTAGTAACCCAACACAGGGCAGGAAGTCACAATACCTGGATTCTTATCCTGGTCCCACCAGTGGGCCACAGTGAAACCTTGGTCAAATTAGTTGTCATTAGCTATCTGTCCTGGACCTAAGCTTCTGCAGTTGTAAAATAGAATTAATCACATCTGCCTTTATTTCCTCACAGAGCTGCTGAGAAGGACAAATAAGATAACAGAAGTGAAAGAGCTTTTGTCTCCTTAGAAGAAAGGCTGAGAAACTAAAGGTAATAGTATTATTGTTATTGCTAGTATATCTTTCATTCCTTTTCTTTTTTTTGTTGTCTCTAGCAAAGTCTTTGGGAAGTTATTTACTCACTATGCAATTCTTAAGCATAATTTATGTACCAATTAAAGTTTTAGGTGTTAAGAATGACACAGAAGAAAAGCTTGCACTCAGCCCATGCCCTCTAAGATCTTGCAGTCTAACAACTTCCATTTCTGGCTCAACTTATTAAGTGATTTCTGTGTCGGTACTTAGAAACTTAAAGGACATGAATGAACTTCTTTTTTCTTCGCATTGCAAATGGGGACTTCCATTCCTGGAGCAGTGTATTCCAAGGTTTAGATTGAAGGTGTAAGGGGAAGGAGGGGGAGCCATAGGTAAATAAAGGAATTTCTTTCGCATGCGCACAGTTGCCAAGTACCTGACCCTTGCTCACTTTTTTCAGGAGCCTAACTTAGTTTCATCTTTGATTCTAGTCTGCTCCTACTCTATGTGATCCAGCCCACTCTTTGACCTTAGCTGTTATCCATATGCTAATGACTCCCAAAGATATATCTCAACTTATCTTTGACTCCTCCCTTTCCAACTTCTCTATAAGCAAGTCGGTTATCAGATTACATGTTTCCTACTCAGCTCATAGGTCTGTTCCTCTGTGAAGCTTTGCTCAGGTGGCTCAGAGGTTTTTGCAGGGTTCTCTGTGTTACCAGAGTTACCTGCTTATACCTCTGGTTTCCTGTTGGATTGTGCCCCAATGCTTGAGTGGGAGCTCCTTGAGGACTCGACTGTTTTCTCTCTCTCTCTCTCTCTCTCTCTCTCTCTCTCTCTCTCTCTCTCTTCACCCTAGGACTTTTGCAGTTTCTGGCTATAGTTAAGTGCTTAATAAATGTTTGTGGAAAATATGGTTTGATAAGTGTTCTAATAGAGATATATACGAAGTACAGTAGAAACTGTGAGGAGAGAGAATTAATTTTCCATATTGAGCAGAGTTGGGGGCAAGGGGAAAATGGACAAAGATTAGGGGAAAACCTTCAAGGAGGTGGAAAGCACTGTTCTCTTTTGAGAATTTTCACTAAGCAGCCCAGGAAAGATGACTGTTGTGTCTGCTCTTGCTAAGGCATCTCTGGCCTGTTTCCTTCCCTGCCTTAGGACTGGATGACTTTTATGGTCGAGTCTGCAAATAAACCTCTGACTACATAACACCTTGGCCATTTAAGACAGATGCCACTTAGCCATATAATATTAAACAGGGCTGACCCTAAATGTGCCACCTTAACTGTGGCTGAAAATTAGGGGCACACAGTCACATTGGTTATCTATGCTTAGTTCTATATAGCACAATACCCTGTCAAATATATTGAATATTGACATTGGAAAGCTAACCAATTTAATTCTGAGAATTTAGCACATGGGGTCACTAGAACTGAATGTCTTCAAGCTGACTGTCAGATCTTTCCAAGGGCAAAAAATGAAACATGATATAAGCCATTACAGGCCATGAACCTATTCTCATCCACCTGATACTTTTACTAATGAGCTTCTTGACTGGGTGGCAATTTGGGACAAGTGCATGCAAGCTGGATTCACAAGGGAGTCCACATTCCACTCTGCCATTTTGAAAGTCACTGGGATACTACACTGCTTCTCTTGGCTTTTTTCCCTCCCAGGCGTCCTGCTCTGCCCTGATGGAGAAGTGGGAGCAGGATAACTTTTCATTAAATGAAGGAGAGATTTCATGGGACTTTGAAGTTTTGCTAGTTTTATTTTTGTTTAGTGGGTTGTCTAAAAACATTCATGCTCCTTGACCATTAATTTTACTTTTGGGATTCTATCATTAGGAAACAATCCAAAATATTGAAAAAGGCCAAATCAAAAGATGTTTTTATAACATTATTTAGACTAGAACAAAATTGAAAGCAGTTTAAATGTCTGAATAATTGGAAAATGGGTAAGTGAATTTTGATACACTCATTTAATGGACTATTACACAGTCATTGCAGTGTTTGTTATGAAGTCTATGCTTCAACATGGAGAAAGTGCTTATGATAAAGTGAAATGTAGCATCCAAAATTACATGTACATTCATATTTCATTGCTTTGCAAAAACACAAGTATACAAAGAAAAAAAACGAAAGGAAATATTCTATAATATTACCAATGTGTGGGTTGAGTTGCTAGGATTATGAGTGATTTTTTTTCTGTTATAAATATTTGTGTGTTGTGCTTATATTACTTGTAAAATAAGTAAAAATAAAAGTGAGTAGTATGCCATTGAAAATAGGATATTGGTAAAGTAGATAGCTTCTGGGTATATTTTTAAACTTTTCTCAGTTTATACTCAATATGATTTTATGGATTGCTTATATTCTTTCTGAGGCAAGAAGAAATGGGATGTGATGGTGTGATATATTTATTCCTCCCTTGAAATGGCTATGTGTGGAGCAAGGTGGAGGGGTGGTGGCAACAATATTTTTCTTGTTACCCAGTATTTCACTGCTCATGTACATTTTAGGGTTAATCGCTTTTGTTGGCTGTTCACATGTTCAACTTAATTGATTTATAGTACAGAAACATAAAACTGGGACCAAATTGACCACACCTTTGAGTTGCCGTCTCAGAAACAGATAACTGATACTGATCCTCAGTAAGATTTGGAAATGCCAAGGTCTTACTGTGGTTCTTAAAATAAATTTCTAACCTAATCTAGATTGAGGAAGAGCTAGGAGCAAAGAAGTGGGGCTGACTCAAAGCCTTTTCTTAAGCTAGTACTAGACTTAAGTAACAGTAAGTACCAAGTCATTATGATGTTGACAAGACCTACAACAGGGGCCTGGAAATATTGATCAGTGGAGGTTCCTGCTACTCCCCGACCTATCTGCATATCTTGGCCTACAGAGGAGCTATTGTGTAAGGTCCTTCCACCATACTTCTAACTAAACACAACCCTCTCACCTGTTTGGATTGCCCCATTATCATTTTACTTGTAATGGAGTTGAAAAATTGGTGGTAGCATTAAGCCCCATTCATAGTCTTTTAAAACTAGAGTCAATTCAATTTCATAAATATTTATTAAGCATCTTCTATGTATAAACTAATATGCTAGATAATATATTTTAGTGGAAGGACTGTTCCCTTTGGAGTAATAAAACCTGTATTCTGGCCCTGGCTCTGACCCCTTTTAAGCTCTGGCATCTTCATCTATAAAAAGGGAGGGTTGGACCACTGGATGGTCTCCCAGGAGTCTTTCTTCCAACATTCACTGATTTAAGGACCTCTGCACACAAACTGAGTTGCAAATAAAGATTTTACAAAACCAACCTTACTTTATAAAATTGCAGAGCCTTCTAGAAAAAAATAGCCAGTTTGAAATAATAATATTAATAGCTAACTTTTACTGAGTCTTTACTGTGTACCAGGCTCTGTGTTTATACTTTACATGGATTACCTCCCTTCAGCTTTATAAAACTCTATGAGGCATGAACACTGTTATTCCTATTTTGCAAATGATGAAATTTGAAACTTGGGGATGTCAAGAGACATGTATGAGGTAAGTTAGTAAACCATAGATCCAGAATTTGAACTTGGATAGAGTAACTCTAGGCCCTGGTTCTTAAGCATGGTGTTTATACTGCCTGCCCATTATCCATCGAAAGTTTAGGGCTAACCTGCAAAGGGACCATTGTTTCTTACCGCCCAGAGGAAGTGAATTAGTATCCTGAGTTGCAAGATTATTGGGAAAGGTGTCCCCTAGGACACCTCAGGCCACAATATGGACAAACCAGAGAGGACATGAGAGAATTCAGTGGGCCATTTTTCCTCTCTTTGTATGGGAGGGTGTGTGCATGTGTGCGTGTGCATGTGTGTTTTATGCACAAATATGTGCATGCAGGTACACGGAAAACTTTGAACTGGCTTATTTCCAGAGAACTGGAAGTAAAATTGTATGAACAAGTTGACCAAGATTTAGCAGAGAAACAGGTTTCCTAGACTTGATTCTTCATTGTGGTTGGTGGAGTGAGGGGTGGGGGCAGAATAGGAGGAGTTAGAAGGGACAAAGAGAAGATCTTATAGGCATATTTTAAAATTTATTTGAAGGGTGGGAATTTGGCCACCTTGTCATGTTGATTTTCTGGGACTTGGGTTGGGTTGGGAAACATCTGGGCTCTCACTAATGTATTTTGGCTCAGTCTCCCAGGTATACGGGGAGAGGCCAACGACTGCAAATGGAGTAAGAATTTAGCTTGGCCTTGCTGACCTGTTGTTATTACAGAAGAGTTGAATATATAGATTCAAATTGCATTTTTTAAAGAGAGAACCACGGATGTCCTTTCTTCCCCTATCAAATATCCTCAGGGACAGTCTGCTTGTCCAGGAGAAACAAGGTTATTTTATTGATTGAAGATGATGTCAGACCCCTGACAGTTGGGGTGATTAAATCTGTGGGCAGATTAAAGATTTAAGAGTTCATACTATTTTAGTTCTTGCACATGAGACAATAATATTTTCCTTTCCTTTCTCTAATAAATAAATGGAGTAGTGTTTTCCTTTTTATGTGACTCTTAATATGTAGATGAACATAAGTTCTTTAAGAAGCAATCAGCAAACTGGAGAGAAATCAGCAAAGCTTTTTTTCTTAGGCTGAGTTCTTTTCCTCCTTTAAACAGAAACAAAAAAGTCCAGGGGGAGGGACAGTCTGTGTCCGGTTGACTTAAAATGATTTGAGTTTTGAAAAGGATATGTAAGAGAGAGGACAAAATTGAGGAACAAGAGTAAGACTTTGGACAAGTAAAGTTTTTGTGGTGAGGAGCTGGGCATTAGAAGCAAGCCAGTCAAGATTGGCATGAAGAATCTAAATAGTACTGGCAAAGAATTGTATGGTGGTTTCTCTCCAGGGGTCCAAGTTTAGAAGCCTTGGGCTGTTTTCTGCGTGTTTCAGTTAAAAAAAAAAAAAAAGACAACTTTTTTGTTCAGAATTGGACAACAGAAGCACAGGGGTTATTTACCATAGCTCTGTTAATAGTCCAGCTTTGATTCCAATTAGAAGTTGTTCCTCTCTTTGAAATTAGGGGAGACACCCCAAAATAATTACCTTGCAGATGGGAGATGCTTTTGCTTTTGACTGTGATTACACGTTGGGCCAAAACAAGATGGAAAGGCAAATTTCCATGTTTTCTCACTCTATATCTGTTCATTTTATTTTTGGCAACATGGCAAGGAAATAATGTTAAATTAATCACTGTGCGGTTTTGTGGATTTTTAAAAAACTCAGATGTTTTGGACATGCTCCCGAAATACAGAGATGCTTGTGTGCTTCTTTTGCATTGCCCTGCTCCACGAACGGGTGTCTCTGGCACAGATGAAAGCCTTTCCTTTAAGTGATATGAGTGAGTCATGCCGAAGGCAGGACAGAAAATAAGAATGTGGATCATCTGCATGCCACCTAAACACAAACTCTTCAGTTTGATAACCATTTTGGTTGGACCTGCAGGGCCTTTTCTGAGGGTCAAAGCAGTAATTAGAAATGGGGACTATCTCAAACCCTTACCTGGTGGGTGTTTGCAGTTAGTCTTGCCTTTCCTTTTCGGAGACACCGGGGCTGTGGAAGTGCTGAGAAAGCAAGTGGAGGCATCTTCTTGAGGGAGAGGGGTTTCTGCTATGCATTGAGAAGGGCAGTTGCCTTTGCTGCTCCAGGAAGCATGAATGGGCCATCGATCAGATTGTAAGCTCTGTGAGGGCAGGAACAATATGTTGTGTGTCTGTTGTATTCCTCTAGCAGGAGGCTGGAGAGTATCTGGAATAGCGAGTATGCAATAAATACTTAATGACTTGGGTAAAAAGGAGTTTGGGATTGCTTCTGCCCAGCTGAGTCTGTAGCAGTTGAATTGGGAGTTCCACTGCACATTTATATTTGACCAAAAACCTGCCCTCTGATGACCGCCTTTTTTCTGGGATGCGGGGCCTCATTCACCTGTCCTGCTACTGATAGCAATCAAAAGGAAACACCCTAAAGGTGACTGTGGTTATGGCTTCTGTCATCACCCATCATTTCAACTCAGAATCGAAGCAGCGGCTTTTGGGGCTGTGAGGCTAGAGCAGCCGTGGGCAAACTACGGCCCGTTTGAAATGAATAAAACTAAAAAAAAAAAAAAAAAAAAAAAGAGACCGTACCCTTTTATGTAATAATGTTTACTTTGAATTTATATTAGTTCACACAAACACTCCATCCATGCTTTTGTTCCGGCCCTCCGGTCCAGTTTAAGAACCCATGTGGCCCTCGAGTCAAAAAGTTTGCCCACCCCTGGGCTAGAGCAGAGCAATCTCCCAGTCTCAGACCTGGACATTTCCATCTCCTGGAGACTGGCCGATCTCCTGAACATATTGCTGTATGGTGACATTTCTTTCTGTCTTGGTGGAAATGGATCCTGCCACTCATATAAAAGGCAAGCACATGGGAGGACAAGTCATTCCCTTGGAAGGACTGGTTTGGTTAACAGTTGGCCATTGGTGGCAAAATAGAAACGACGTTTTTATTTCTCCTCCCTCCCCCTCCTGAACATTTCAGAGTGACCACTGGTTGGACTCTTGGCGGCGCTTAACCTGAACCTGAGTGTTAGGGGAGAGGGAATCTGCCGTTGCGGTTTCTGGAGCTGCTCATAAGCAAGAATTCCCTATCCTGATCAAGGCTTTAAGCCTAAAAGAAAGCAGAAATAGGTATGGATCACCAATGTGTATGTGTGCCTGTGTGTGTGCAAGCCTGTGTGTGTGCAGGGTGGGGTGGGTGTGGAATGGGAGGGGGTGGTGTACTTACTCTTCAGGATCTGGGGTAGCTCAATGTCTGGATTTCATTGCCTTGCAAGAGGGGTTTATAAGTGATTTTTCTGTGATCATACATACTCCTGTTTCCATTTTTTGAGAAAGGAAAAGTAGTTTGGCAGTCATTTTTCAAGTTTCAGGCACTAACAGAGATTTATATGTTATATTTCTCAGCCTATCAGAAAAATCCCAATCTGACAGTTTAAAGACAAGAGTCCCAGTGGGTCACTGGGAGGGAGGGAGGGAAAGGGAACTTGAGGGCAGTTTGCTCAGCCCCTTGGTGTGCTCTTCCCCCAAAATATGATTAATGAGATTTAAGAAGGGCCTTTGGAAGGTTAGCTACTCTATATAATAATTAGAAACCAGGTAGCATAATGATGCAAGAAGTGTGACAGGAGAGAAGATGACTGTTCTCTATCATACACGTCTTTAGGTCACTCCCTGTAAGACTAAGGGAAAGGGGGCCATGTTTTCAGAGGCTATTTAATATAGAAATCAGGGCCTTGTAACCAGGATTTCAGAGTTCTCATCTAGGAACCCAAGGGTGGATTAGGTTGACCTTTATTGTAACTTTTTGTGTGACATCATGTCCATTATCCAACACTACTTAAGATCCTTAGAGTGAAAGTTTCATTATTGAGCATTAGTATTAAATTATAGTATATAACATGAGAGACAGATTCTGTCCAAAGATTTTTTGAGCCTGTAATGAGTTTATATGCATTACTTACTTTACTGTGCAAAGAGAGAGACAATGTAAGAGGTCACCTATATTATTTTTTAGGTTGGGGACTAGAAGATAAGAAAAGAGGAATCAGTTGTTTAGATTACCCTGTAAAACCATGTCATGCTTAGAATTCGAATCTTGAGCTGTCTTACTACTGATGTTCCACTGAATCCATATTACTTCCTTAAGAAGAATTAGTTGGGGGGGGAGTATTATAATTATACCATTTCCAGAAGGATAACCTTTTAAATTTTCAATTTCTAAATGCTGTCAGAGGCCCTCTTAAATGAAAGAGGGTTTTCCCTTAAGCACCCAACAACAACAACAACAAAATCTCAAAGACAATTCCTGGATGGCTGAAAGAAAAACTTATCAATAACAATGATTCCAAGCCTTCTCTTACTAAGCCAGGGAGCATCCAAAATGGACAATACAGAAAGGATTCCTTTAAAAAAAATATGTTTCAGAGTTTTATGAGATCACAGAAAATAATATCCATCGAGCAGGGATCATTTCTATCTGGTGCAAGCCAAGCTCTCATCACCTTTTATGTATTTACTTATTATTTGGCATTTTATAACTCCCTTCACATGCTGAACTGCTTTACAGATCCTGTCTACGGGACAACTTCTCTCCACTGTCTTGCCCCCACTGCCATATCTGTATTTTTCATTGAAATAGAAAACAGAGAGATGAACCTTGTAAGTAAGGTCCTAGGAAAATTGCCCTCTCTGATCACCCTACTTGACTGCTCCAGATTTGTCCTGTCCTCTTCAGAGTTAAGTCAAGATTAAATATTTAACCAATGCTAAAAGTGAAAGAGGAAACAGAGAGCTCTTATGCCTCCAAGTTCCTCCTCATATCAATGCTAGAGTCAGGAGTCACCAACAATTAATCTATTAATTCTAGATTAAATTCTCTACTTTGTATCTGCAATGGAATCCTCACCCCCTCTCCCCCAATACTCATTTTTCCCCTTTAGAGGAATGATTTATCCATCAATTGGGTGTTAAGCTTCCTGTTTCCCCTTCCTAGGTCAAGGGCAGCCCAGGTGCCCAATTTCTCTCTCTCTTCACAAGGCACCACCAGCAATAGAGATGAGAAATTCTGAAGATCAGCCAAGTGGAGGAACCACGGTGTTGCAGCGTCTGCTACAAGAGCAGCTTCGCTATGGCAATCCTAATGAGAATCGCAACCTGCTTGCCATACACCAGCAAGCCACAGGGACTGTCCCTCCTTTCCCCAGTGGCAGTGGAAACCCAGGTCCTCAGAATGATATGTTGAGTCCCCAAGACCATCACCAACAGCTTGTGGCACATGCTGCTAGACAAGAACCCCAAGGGCAGGAAATTCAGTCAGAAAATATTATGATGGAGAAGCAACTTTCCCCTCGAATGCAGAATAATGAAGAACTCCCGACCTATGAAGAAGCCAAGGTCCAGTCCCAGTACTTTCGGGGCCAACAGCATGCCAGTGTTGGAGCTGCCTTCTATGTCACTGGAGTCACCAACCAGAAGATGAGGACGGAGGGACGCCCATCAGTTCAGCGTCTCAATCCTGGGAAGATGCACCAGGATGAAGGACTCAGAGACCTTAAGCAAGGACATGTCCGCTCTTTGAGTGAACGACTAATGCAGATGTCATTGGCCACCAGTGGAGTTAAGGCCCATCCACCTGTTACCAGCGCTCCACTCTCTCCACCACAACCCAATGACCTCTACAAGAATCCCACAAGTTCCAGTGAATTCTACAAGGCCCAAGGACCTCCCGGCCAGCATAGCCTGAAGGGCGTGGAACACCGAGGCCCCCCACCAGAGTATCCCTTCAAGGGCATGCCACCCCAGTCCGTAGTGTGCAAGCCCCAAGAGCCAGGGCACTTCTATAGTGAGCATCGTCTGAACCAGCCAGGGAGAACAGAGGGGCAACTGATGAGGTATCAGCATCCCCCTGAGTATGGAGCAGCCAGGTAAGAGAGTTCCCTTTCTATGATTTCTGACCTCCTCCCCCAGCCAGCTTCTGCTGTGTGTTAGAAATCTTAAGGGAAGGAGTGGGCCAGTGTTTGGTATAACAGACTCTGCAATGCATGGCTGGCCCCTGACTTAGTAAATTTTCTGTCAACCTGAATTTCTAGCCATAATTAGTACTGTATTAACATTCCCTGAACTTTATAGGTTGAATATGGCCTCAACTGCCTAGTGGATGAACAGGAGCACAAATCTTGATTTCAGCAGCTATTTGCTGTCCTGTCTTCTAGGATATTGAAAGAAGTGTCAGGGTTCATCTTGTGAGTTTTAAGCCCTTCCTTTAGGAGCAGAAGCAAGTTATCTTGGACTTAAAGTTAGTCTGGAATATCCTATCACTTCTACTTATCCTCCTCTGCAAAACTCTCATCACATATTTTTGTGAACACATCTTTCGGAGGAATTACTGTGATTCTTTTGGACACTAAACAAACACCAAAATGTTATTGTGGGGGAACATGCAGGTTCAGAATAGAACTTGTCTTGTACTTCCTTTCAGTTTATGAAATCTGGATTGCTTCATCTTTCTTCTGTAGAGACTTTGTTAGTTACCTGTTGTGTTTTTAAGCATGTAATTTAAATTCACGTCATCCTAATATATAAAACCCTGGGTCCAAATGACTGGTAAGGACCAAGGCTAGACCAACTGGAAGTCAGTCCTGCAGTCAGCGATGGGTTGCACTGACTGCTGAGGGGACTGCGAATCAGGACCAGAGAGAGGCCTGAAGAGAGAAGCAGGGACTGATCCGTTCCCTCTGTGGCAGCTTTTGATCAGCACTTGCCTCTCTCTTTCTCTCCCAGTCTGGCCAGCAGCCACGCTTCCATTTCTCTCCAGGCCTCAACCAGGGCTGCTGATTAGCCCCACCTTTCTGATCAGGCCCCATTGATAGGTCCAGAGATGCTGACTGGCGTAGAAACCAACCAATCAGAACAAAATCTGGGTCAACTGTGAGGAGCCAATGGCTGCCTAGGAGGCCGAGCTTTTGACGTAGACTGGCATAGAAACCGACCAATTAGAACCAAATTGGCTGGCAGAGGAGGGCAGTTGGGGGTGACATCAGGCCTGCAGGGGAAAGCCGTTGGGGGCGAGATCAGGCAGGCAGAAGCAGTTGGGGGCGAGATCAGGCAAGCAGGGGAGGGTAGTTACAGGTGATCAGGCAGGCAGGCAGAGGGATTAGGGGCAATCAGGCAGGCAGGCAGGTGAGCAGTTAGGAGCCAGCAGTCCCAGATTGTGAGAGGGATGTCCGACAGTCGGACATCCCTCAAGGGGTTCCCGATTGGAGAGGGTGCAAGCTGGGCTGAGGGAACCACCCCCTCCATGCACGAATTTTGTGCACCGGGCCACTAGTATTATATATAAGTTTTGGTCAGATGCTAAAATGTAGAAGGCAAAATACACCCATGACTTCTCTACCATTTGACCTTAGTTCAGGAGTATTGTTTTATATATTCAGTTCTTCTTAAATACTCAGGTGGGCAAAGGTAGGTTTATAGTTGTGAGTACTCGAAACACATAGTTTATTCTTTTATTATTATTTATTAATTATTGTATTATTTATTTGTATTATAACTATAAACCTATTTTTGCCCAATCACGTATAGTTTTGATTTATTCAAGGGCCCATTGTATCAACCAGATATTATGATTTCATTATGCAATTCATTATTTCTGTTATTGCTATTGGAATAATGTCTCTGATTAGTAGTATTTCAGTATATGGGCAACAGTGATGGAAGTTACACGGTATTCCTGCCCTGTTACCATGGGTAATTATGGGTGGCCTTGTGGTTTGAAGTGCCTGGACCTAGGGTGGCCTTTTCCTTAGGGGGCCCCCACACTAGGCTTGTGAATCTCTTTGATGTCTAACTCTTTGCCTCCTGTCTCCTTCTTACTGCTTTGGGAAAAAGCCTCTTGGCTTAAAGTTCTTCATTGGATGACTGTGGAGACAAGGCAGTCAAGGTGTGGAGTTAGAGGTAAGGTGAGAGAATGCACCTGGCATTTCCTGGTATTTCATTATTTTCCCCTTCCAGGTTCATTTTTTAGCCAGAGACAATTCACTTTGGGCTCCACCCCTAACTTTGCCAGTTTAGGATTTTTTTCCCTTAACTCTTCCGTGCAGCTTTTAGAGGGCAGGAGCCTAAGTTCTGATAAGTGGCTTGGAACAGGAAATGGGGTAACGGACAGGGCCCTTCCGGTTTAAATGAGATCAAGAACCCAATTCCCATCTGTTCAATGAAGCGGAAGACCCAGGGAGGGGTTGGTCTGTTGGACTGCTTAGCTTAGTGGAAACCCGTCCAAGCCAGCAAAATGTCAATGAAGCCAGGGTTTTTGTTTTGTTCTTCCCATTAGTATGGAAAGAGTCTGTGGGACTCCCTACCGTATGTGGATGGGCTGACGTTGGTCGCCTTGTGGGAGGGTAGTGTGTTGGCTGGAGTGTGGAGCAGAATCCAAAGCCCCACTCAGCACATGGCCCGCCTCCCCAGGAAAGCTATTTTCAGAACTCATTCACCAGTATTGTTCGTGATCTGAAATGGCTCCCACAGTGTTTCAAGCTAGATGGAAAAGACCTTTGATCTGCCAAAATAAATAATAAGGAACCCAAAGAGGGATTTTTGTTCTTCCCATACTGATTAAACCACCAGAAAAATGTAGCTGCATCTGTTTTACAGGAAGATACTTGTATTTTCTCCTCCCTCCTACATTATCTGTGGTTCTATCTTCCTGTCACCAAAAGCAGTAGAGTTCATGCTGCTTACCCTCTTTTGAACAGTATTTTAAGAGACAGGTTTGTTCTAACATTTTTTTTCTTTTTCTCTATGGGATAGGAACAGGGTGCTTGATATGCTCAATGAGTAAATAACAAAACTTAAAAGATGCTCTGTGTGAAGTTTGGGTCTGCATCAGAAAAATGCAGGCAATAAAATGTTTGCAGGGCATGGGACTAAGGAGTGGCACCTATTGACAAATTGCTGGCAGGGGGGAGGTAGTTGAATTGCTTTCCTGAAGTGTACACTTTCAAGTGGTAACACATTTGTCCTCCTTATTTGCTTTAACAGTTTGTGAATACCTTTCCAAGTAACTGCTGTTAGCACCAAACAATTAGAAGACTAAATTCCTAGTTTTTAATCCACAAATTACAGATAGGGATGCAAAGCAAGCTCTTTGAACAAATTGCTGTTCAAAAAACCTTTGTTTGCCTTTCAAGGTGCAGTAAAATGCTAAAGATTTGCTGTTAAAATGAACAAAATATTATAAACAATCTTTTTATTACTTCATCTTCCCTATGCCCTCCTCCCCACTTAAAAAATAAATATCCTGAATGCTCAGAACTCCAGATGGGAAACAAAGCCATGGCATGTGAAGAATTAAAAATTCTCTGAATCTTTTGTCTTTGTAAGTGCTGAGCCTTTTCTGAATTTGGGGTTTATACATTTATCAACTGCTTTTAAAAATTAAATCTTCTCTGTTTGTAAAGCAGCCACCTCCTTTTAATTGTTGAAATTGTGCCCAGATCTGAGGTTTCTTGAAATCCTTGTTTAGTGGAATCTAAGGGTGACCTAACTCTGTAGTTCAGAGCAGAGCTGGTTGTGCAAGAGAAACAATCAAGAATTTGCAGCACAGTCCAGGATTCACAGCTTCACTACCACGGAGCCTGGGAAAGGCACCGTTTCTGTGGGGAGACTAAATTGGGTTCCAGGCTGTTGGTGGCACCTGCTCTGGTGAGAGTATAAGTGTGGGCTTGCACACGTGTGGGCCAGGAGTGTGCAGTATGTGTGTGTGTGTGTGTGTGTGTGTGTGTGTGTGTGTGTGTGTGTAGTATGTGGCAGGGGAGGGCAGGGGCTTCCAGTCAGTGAGGTATCAGGGTGGAAGGTGGTATGTCAACTCAATGGACCGGTTTTTGCTTTTCTTTTGTGTCTTTGCAAAACTGTCTGTCTCTGGGAGGGAGTGCTGCCTGCTTGGGGGGATGCTGATTTTGGCCATTGGCCTCTGTCCTGCATATATACTCTTTCCCCTTTTCCACAGAACACTAGAACCAGGTTGTCTTAGGAAGGGGCAGAATGAAAGGAGGGAAGGGGCAGGGATGCAGGTCAGGGCTTCCATGAGATCATGTGATTCTATTGTCTGCTGGCAGCTTATTCCTGGTTAATATGTCAGTGGGGAGTGATTCATGCTGCGGTGCTGGGGTGAGTGCCGCTTACCCAACTAGCACCTTTATTATTGCTATTACGCGTATTATTTAGTCTCAAGTGTGTTTTTGCTTCCTCTGACATCCTCCCAGCTCTCCCCTACCCCTGTCATTCCTCAGTCCCTTCCTCTCAATGGAAACTTCACAAGAGTGTTAATACTGTCCTGCTTTTTTTGTGGTGGATGGATGCTGGAGCCCAGATGGAGTTCGTTGGCTGGAGGGCTTTCTCTCTCCTTGCGACTGCCCAAGCCTTGCTTCATGTTTGCAAACCTGCCAGGGATGGACTGCCTTGGTCTTCCCAACATCACAGTGCACTGAAATCTGCTTCTGTTTCCAGCCTGGGGAACTTGAGGGGCAACTGCCTTATCTCGTAGGCAGTGCCCAGAGTTGTGGCCAGGGCCACTACAGTCCTGGACTTATTTGACTCTGGTGACTGCTTTTCACAGATCTTGTGGTCTTCTCCTTTCTGAGGCCCCCAGGAGGCCATGAGCTGTTCAGGGCAAGGAGGGGCCTTTCAGCTTCCAGACAGGAGGGGGACCAGTGGACATTCTGTTTAAAGGAGAGGCCCGGGTTGCTGATGGCACCCAGGGGAGCTGGGAGGAGGAAGCCCCGTTCAGAACTGGGCATTCAGTCTTTTATATTTTTTTTTGAAAATTTTTATTTTTTAAATTTTTTTTATTGTTTAAAGTATTACAAATAGTAGTACATATGTCTCCTTTTTTTCCAATTGACCTTCCCCCAGCCTTCCCTACCCCCCAGCACATGGGCATTCAGTCTTTAAAAGAGAACACATCCCAGGCCTTGGGTTTCCAAATCCTGACAATGAGGATGGAGGTTAATATGCTTGTTTTTCCCATAAATTTTGAGAGTTGGATGGGAGAACATGAAATATAAGCCCCTCTTTTCTACCCAGGATATCCAATAGCCCCAACAAATTCCAGGACATTAAATTTATATATAAATTTAAGATTATCATCTTATCTAATAAAGAGGGTATATGTAATAATAAAGATGGCTGCGCCCACAGCGGAAGCAGGGATTCCATAACACAAGATGGCTGTGCCCACAGTAGAGGTTGAGTTCCTGTAATGAGCCTTAATGAGCAATCAGCAGGGACCTGAGGCTGCATGGTGCTGGGCCAGGGCAGGGGACCTGATGCCGTGCCCCCCACCTGGCGGGGCTTGATGGAGGACCTCAGGCTGCGCCCCCCACCTGGTGGGACTTGACAGGGGACCTCAAGGCATGCCCCCACCCTGGTGCTGGGCCAGGGGACCTTAGGCTGCACCCCCCACCCGGCGGGGCTTGACAGTTCTGGATCTTGCCCAGTGGGATTGGGGCCAGCCAGGTCTGGGCCTCATGTGATTTCGAGGCACGTGTGCGGTTGGGCAGGGACTTGACTCTGTCCCGCAGCATGCCCCAGACTCTGACAGGAAGAAGATTTTCATATACATTTTACTAATTTTCTTTCATCTCTGACACTTCTATTATAGAGAAAGGGCAAATAGCAATATAAAATATTTCCTCTAATTAATTCCCTTTTAATGTGCATGAATTTTGTGCACCAGGCCACTATTCTATACTAATAAAAGGGTAATATGCTAATCAGACTGGACATCTTCTGGATAAAGCCATGGTGGCAGGAGCCAAGGCAGAGGCAGTTAGAGGGCGATCAGGCCAACAGCGGGGAGCAGTTAGGGGGCAATCAGGCTGGCAGGCAGAGGCAGTTAGGGGCAATCAGGTCAGCAGACAGAGGTGGTTAGGGGTGATCACGTGGGCAGGGGAGCAGTTAGGGGCATCAGGCCGGCAGCCAGAAGTGGTTAGGGGTAATCAGGCAGGCAGGCAGGTGAGCAGTTAGGAGCCAGCGGTCCCGGATATGTGAGAGGAATATCTGACTGCCAGTTTAGGCCTGATCCCTGCAGTCGGACATCCCCTGAGGGGTCCTGGATTGGAGAGGGTGCAGGCCAGCTGAGGAACCCCCCCATCCCCATGCACAAATTTCATGCACCAGGCCTCTAGTATCTATCTATCTATCTATCTATCTATCTATCTATCTATCTATCATCTATCATCTATCTATATGTATATAGACATATATATATATACACACACACATATCTATATATATAAAACCCTAATATGCAAATAGACTAAATGGCAGAACAACCAAACAACTGAACAACCAGTCACTATGATGTGTGCTGACCACCAGGGGGCGCATGCAGAACATGGCGGGCGTCGGCTGTGGTGGGATGGTGGAGCAGGTGAGCACAGGCACCAGACCAAGGTGGGGCGCTGGTCTCTATCATTGGAGCAAGCCTCTGGTGGTTACTGAAAATTCTTTGCTTCCATGCACTGCGGTCCTGCCAGGTGCTTGCACCTGCTGCCGGTGCCGGCCCTGATCACTCTGCGCCATCAGCAGATGCGAGCAGCGGCTGCCAGCCCCAATCACCCCTCAGGGCCTCTCCACCTCCACCTGCTCCTGAGGGGCGATTGTGGCTGACAGCCCCCTCTCGCACCCGCTGTTGGTGACAGCCCCACTTGCACCCACTGCCGGTGCTGGACCTGCTGCTCATTCCCCCTGCTGGTGCCAGCTCCACTCGCTCCCACAGCTGGCAACGGAGCTGCAGCTTGCACCCGCTGATGGTGGCTGGCACCCGTCCCGATTGCTTGGCGTTGTCAGCGGGTGTGAGTGATGGCTGCCAGCCCTGTTAGCCCCTGAGGGCTTCTCCACCTCCCCCTGCTCCTGAGGGGCGATCAGGGCAGCAGCCACCGCTCGCAACCATTGATGGCTCCAGCCCCACTCACACCCACTGTTGGAGCTGGCCCCAATTGCTCTGTGCTGTCAGCAGGTGTGAGTGGGGCCAGTGCTGTCAGTGTGGGAGGGGCAGTGGGGGGAGTGGGGCTGCTGGCAGACAGGGGACTGGGAACTGCGGTGGGAGGGGCCAGGCAGGGGTGCAGAGGATGGGCCAACACCCGCCCTTGGGCCAACCACAGCCTTGTGGCCCACAGTTCCTTTCAAGGTGCACGAATTTGTGCACTGGGCCCCTAGTATATTATGTCATCTTATACATATGCATATACACATATACACATATGCACATATATACTTGTAAACAGCTCTCAGGCCTTTGATTGGAGGAGTGCTTTGAGCTCTTGGAAAGAAAGGTCATGTGAAGGTAGTAACTTTCCAGTTGTAATCAGAACCATGTAAATTCTTCTATCCACAAATAGTTCTCATGCCCTCTTCAATATTTAGTAATTGTTTATAGTGACATATGTATGAAGTTGGAAGAATACGGGTACACCAGAGGCTTAGATGGGGCTGAGAGACAGAAACTAGGGAGCAGGTTGGAGGGCTCTGGCGAACATCCAGGTAATTGGGTGTCCATGAGCAAGTGGTTGGAATGATTTTGTAGCAGTAAAAATCCCTCATAGTGAGGATCTCTTGTTGGGTTATATAAATGAACAATAATGATAACTGGAGTGTATGTGGGAGAGATGTGCTTTAGCATTTGGAATACCAGTTAAAAGTTAATTGCTCCTGGTGATTTGTCCCAGTTCCACCATGAACTGCACGCAATTCAGTGCAAAGATTAAATGAATATCCAATAAGTGAAATCACTAACAGGGTCAACCTATCTCTCTGGGAGGTAGATAAGAGACTCTTGTAATTCCCATTGAGCTCCAAAATGAGAAGAGTCCAGTATTTTTGTAATTAAATTGCAACCTCAGGAAGGAAACAGGCTCTTGTAGATAAAGTAACTTGAGTGATGTTATACAGCTAGTAAGCAGTAAAAAAGGTCTCTAAATTCTGTTGGGATCCAAATCTCATGCTCTTAGCCATCTGTTTTCCCTGGATTGAGAAATATCAATTGTAAGGTAAGCATCCACAGAATGTGGGAGCATATGAGGTGCATTGGGCATGGGCTTGGGGTGGGGTGTATAAGCTTTTGTGTGTACATTGATAGATGTTCTTCCTTGTGGTGATGATGACAGAAATGATCCATTCACATATTCTGATTGTTTCTCTTAATGGCCAGTAGTCCAGTTTTAGATATAAAAATGAGAGAACCACATTGAACAATGTACCAAAGTTCTCTTCCTGGAACTTTCTGTAAGCAATAGGCTACGAATCTGAACATCAGCATGAGGAAATCAATATATTATGGTATTGGGTAGAGCCTGGAAATGGGAATTGGGAAACAAGGGTTCTACCCTGATACCACCATAACTCACTCTGTAATATTTGGCATTTTGCTTCCTCTTTCTGGACCTCATTTTCCCCCTCTGTCCATTGACAGAGTTGGACTAAATTATTTCATTGAGGCCTGTACAGTCCTTACATTTTGTGATTCAGTACATCAAAAATCAGTACAATAGTGTTGCCTATAATCCCCTTGAGGCCATAGTATTATTACTACTATCTACAAATAGAGTTAGATCCTACTAACTATAGGAACTAACTCTAAATGCTACCTAATAAGTATCAGTTAGTTTTTTTTAATAAATCTTTATTCAGATTATTACAGTTGTTCTTCTTTTTTCCCCCCATAGCTCCCCTTCACCCGGTTCCCACCCCACCCCATGCCCTTACACCCCCCTCATTGTCCTCGTCCATAGGTGTAAGATTTTTGTCCAACCTCTTCCTGTACAGCCCCTTTCCCCCTGAGAATTGTCAGTCCACTCACTTTCTGTGCCCCTGATTCTATTATATTCACCAGTTTATTCTGTTCTTCAGATTTTTTATTCACTTGATTTTTAGATTCACTTGTTGATAGATATGTATTTGTTGTCACTTTGTTGTTTATAATTTTTATCTTTTATCTTTTTCTTCCTCTTCTTAGAGAATACCCTTCAGCATGTCATATAATACTGGTTTGGTGTTGATGAACTCCTTTAGCCTTTTCTTGTCTGTGAAGCTCTCTATCTGACCTTCAATTCTGAATGATAGCTTTGTTGGGTAAAGTAATCTTGGTTGTAGGTTCTTGCTATTCATCACTTTGTATATTTCTTGCCACTCCCTTCTGGCCTGGATAGTTTCTGTTGAGAAATCAGCTGACAGTTGTATGGGTACTCCCTTGTAGGTAACTAACTGTTTTTCTCATGCTGCTTTTAAGATTCTCTCTTTGTCTTTTGCTCTTGGCATTTTAATTATGATGTGTCTTGGTGTGGTCCTCTTTGGATTCCTTTTGTTTGGGGTTCTCTGTGCTTCCTGGACTTGTAAGTCTATTTCTTTCACCATGTAGGGGAAGTTTTCTGTCACTATTTCTTCAAATAGGTTTTCAACATCTTGCTCTCTCTCTTCTTTGGGCACCCCCATAATTCGGATGTTGGTACGCTTGAAGTTGTCCCAGAGGCTCCTTGCACTATCTTCATATTTTTGGATTCTTTTTTTTCTTTTTGCTTTTCCTGTTGGGTGTTTTTTGCTTCTTCATATTTCAAATCTTTGACTTGATTCTTGGGATCTTCTCATCTGCTGTTGGATCTCTGTATATATATTTTTTATATATTTTTATTGATGTATTACAGAGAGGAAGGGAGAGGTATAGAGAGTTAGAAACATCAATGAGAGAGAAACATCGATCAGTTGCCTCTGCACACCCCCTACTGTGGATGTGCCCACAACCAAGGTACATGCCCTTGACTGAAATCAAACCTGGGACCCTTCAGTCCACAGACCCACGCTCTATCCACTGAGCCAAACCAGTTAGGGCTGGATCTCTGTATATTATTCTTTATTTCAGTCAGTGTATGCTTAATTTCTGATTGCTCCTTTTTCATATCCTTGAGGGTCTCACTAAATTTCTCAGAGGTTTCTAGAAGATTCTTGAGTAACCTTACAACTGTGATTTTGAACTCTATATCCAGTAGTTTGCTTTCATCCATTTCTTTCATTTGTGACTTATTTCTTTGTCTCCGCATTTTGGCTACATCCCTATGTTTTTTTCTATGTACTGGTTAGCTGCTAAGTCTCCTTGAGTTGATAGAGTGGCCTTGCGTGGTTGGTGTCCTATAGGGCCCATGGTTCAGTCTCTCCAGTCACCTGAGGTGGATGCTCTTGGTGCACTCCTTTGTGGGATCTTTGTACAGTCTTGTTGTAGCTAACCCTTAATTGCTGTTGGTATCACTGGGAGGAATTGACCTCCAGGCCAAATGGCTGTGGTGACCAGCTATGTCTACACTGGAAGATCTGTTGTGCAGGCGACACTCTTATGGGCAGGACTTGCTTCAGTAGGGCTTTGGTGCTCACTGAGTCTGCCCCTTGAGTGTGTCTCTTATGGATGTGAAGAGTTGTAATTCATTATCATCTCCAAGGAGGTGCAAGGTCAGCCACTGTCTGGGGCTGCTCAGCAGGAGCTACAGAGACACCTGCAGATTCCTCCTCTTTGTATGGGGTTTGGAAGTACCCAGAGGAGGCCCAGCTGTGAAGCAAGGTCACTGCTGCCAGGTAGTGGGCCTTCTTTTGGAATCTCTGGGGCTTTCTGACCCAGCTGCAGTTTGTTTTAGGTGAAAGGACAGGCCATTCATATGCAAAAGCCCATAAGCACAGCATGGGTGGGGTTGTAAATTGGGTGGGGCGGGGTCCCTTGGAATCACCAGGTCAGAGCAGACAGCAATGGCTTCCCTGAACCGGAGAAGTCCCTGGTTCTCTGCGTCCAGTGCACCCGTGCAGGAACAATGAATGCAGGCTGCGAGCACCTCTAAGAGTAAGCCGCCCTCAGTTCCTGTCCCAATGCCAGACTGTCCAGTTTCTCCCCGTATATGTCTGGGTCCCCCAGAGTCTCGCCTGTAACTGGAATTCAGAGCAAGCGGGAGCTTCTATCGCCCTCCCGGTTTAAAAAACAGCACATCTAGGTGCCAGCACTTTCTGAGTCTCTGCACCTCTTACCGGTCTCAATGCACTTTCTTCACCTCTCTAGTTGTAGAATTTCCACTCAGCCAGCTTTCCTGTGGTTCTGGGTGGTAGTTGTTCTGCTGTTTAGTTGTAATTTTGATGTGGTTGTGAGAGGCCGCAAATATAGGTGATTACCTATGCCGCCATCTTGGTTTCTCCCTCAGTCAGTTATTAATAACTGTAATCAATAACAATTATTTGGTATCTCTAAAAAGTATCTACTTATCCTCATTTTTGTGAATATATGTATTAGTATCAAGAGAGTTGCAGATAGCAAGATGAGGGATGTTTTTGACTGCTGTTCACTATTTCCTTTTGGGCAAGTGGAACATATTTTCTAAATTTGACTCTTTACGTGTGCCAGACCACATATAGAATGTCAGAAAAGGTTTAGTTTAAAATGAGGCGAAAAATTAACTTGAAGAAGACTCATTTAAAATGCTCCTACTTGGGCCAAGTGTATAGGCATACATCACTTTAATTTTCACAAAGCGACTTTTGAGATCATCTGGTTCAATCCTCAATCTATGGGATGACGTGTCTGTCTGTCAGGCAGTCATAGAAGGTCAGACCTAGAAAGGACTGTGGAGGTCTTTGCAGAGACTCCATAGTCTAATACTGCCTGCTTCTCAGGTTGCAGCTGTCCTGGGGGGGACTGAAAGCCTCCTCATGTCACTTTCTTGTGCCCTTCTCCCCCAGTGCCTTCAGAAAGAGCTTAACCTTAATATACCCTCCATGTTTTACAGGCCAACACAGGACATCTCATTGCCGTTGTCGACCAGGAACTCTCAGCTTCACAGCCCTACTTCTTCCCTCACATCTGGGGGTTCCTTGTCCTTGCTGCAGTCTCCACCATCCACTAGATTATCTCCTGCTCAACATCCATTGGTCCCAAACCAAGGAGACCACTCGGCTCACCTACCTAGGCAGCAGCAACATTTCCTTCCTAATCAGTCTCACCAGAGTGATCTTTACCGTCTCACCCAGCCGGGCCTGAGTCAGCAGCAGCAGCAACACCACCACCACCATCACCAGCAGCAGCAGCCACAGCCAGGAGAAGCTTATTCAGCTATGCCTAGGGCTCAGCAGTCTTCTGCTTCTTATCATCCAATGCCGGCAGACCCTTTTGCCATTGTTTCCAGAGCCCAGCAGATGGTTGAGATCCTCTCAGATGAGAACCGGAACTTGCGGCAAGAGTTGGAAGGATGCTACGAGAAGGTGGCAAGACTGCAGAAGGTGAGGCCCCAGTATTGGGATATTAGAGTCTCCTTTAGATCTTATATGTTTAATATCGATGTAAAAGTCTCCATTTGTGGGAGTCTGCATCACTTATGTGCAGGTCTTAAGGATTCTTATATCTTTATTTTTGGTAATCCTCACCTGAGAATATTTTTCCATTGATCTTTTAGAGAGAGTGGAAGAGAGAGGGAAAGACAGAGAGAAACATCGGTGTGAGAGAAACACATTGATTGGTTGCCTCCTGCAGGAGCCCTGCTCAAGGCCTGGGCCGGGAGGAGCCTGCAACCAAAGTACGTGCCCTTGGCTGAAATCGAACCTGGGACCCTTTGGTCCACAAGCCGACTAGGGTAAGGATTCTTATATCTGAAGGTTAGATATAGATGAAACTTTGGAAAAAGCCTCTACCTTTCTTTCTAGGAGAAGTAACATTTTATATTTATGCGAGGAGGAAGTTTTCCTAGACACCATAGCCTTAAGAAAACTTGATTGATTGTTTTAGAATCCCAATAGGCAGAGAAACTTCTTCATAAAGTCAAGAACACTGGTGATGTCTGCGTATGAAGAACCTACCAGCATAAAGACTTTTTGTCTTGATTATAGTTAATACTGAAGTTGAATCCTAAGTACAAAATCATAGTTTCTAGAAAAATATCACCACTGAAGTTAGATCCTGCCCTGCCTTGTTCTGGAAAAGGCTTAGAGCACTTTTCCAAGTGGAAGTTCCCATGGTAACTCTTTTTCAACACCCGCTTCCTTATCCTTTTTTTTCCTTTGGTCCTTCCCTGCAGCTCATATTCAACATCTGCTCTTTCTCTCTCTGGTGTGTGTGGAAGAGTGCTGGAGGGGCTTAGCACCACAGCTGGGTGACAGGTGACAGCCCTAGGCTGAAGAAGTAGAAAAAGGAATGTATGTCCCCAGTTCACATTCTTTCCTGGGCCCCTCCTGTCTTCTGCAGCTGGGACTTGAGCTCTTGAGTGCTCTAAGCTAGGAACATTAGCTTTTGGCTTCCAGTGGCTGTTGGTGAATAGGGTTATGCCTTTGGCAGCCACTTTGCAGCTTTTGTCATTGTAGAGCTCCTGTGGTTTGATCTCCCGACAATGCAAACTGTTTAGGGAGGTCAGGGTGAAGGTGGGGGAGGGAAGGGATGTTGCCTGGTATTGTTCAACTCTGTCCTTAGGAGACACCCGCAAGTGGAAATTTCAGGGGCCTGAATCAAGCTGAGAATTTGTAAACACCAAATCTGGGTCTTAAGGGAGAGAGGAAGACTTACTGTCAGCTAAGTATTTTTATGTAGTAAAAACATTTCCCCCCAATGTTCCCAAGTCAGGATGGGTGTTGGTGGGGTCAAGTGAGAACTTTTTCTCCCTGACTTTGCCCCCAATTTTAAAATTTCCCCGTTCATTCATTGAACAATACCCCCACCCCCACCCCATCACATTGGTTCACTAAATGGATCATATTCACACCCTAGAGGCAGACTGGTCCAGTTTGGCTGATTAGGTTTAACAGTTGATACCCTTCCCCAAACTCTCTATTCAGGGTGGCCCCAGCCACATCTTTGATGTAGTAACTGAAGGGTAGACCCAGATCTTCTGTAGTCCCTCTTCACCTATGGATTCATGTTGATTTTTTTTGAGGGGGAGGTGGGTGGAAGGAAGAGGGGCAGAATAGGATTTGTGGTGTTTGTTCCCAAGTATGGGTAAGGTTGCCTCAACTGAGTGTAATTGACACACCTTGAGTGTTGGGGGAAGTGAAGCCAACCCAGTGCTGCAGTGGATGAGAAGCACAGGTGAGGTAGAAGAGGAAAAGAAAAGTGAGGAGAATGAGGTGTAGATACCAGCTGGTCTAGAACGAATAAGGAGGCCCAAGGTTTCTGAGGGGTATAAGTAGATAGAATAAGTCTGGAAACTCACCACCACTTGCCCTCTCCCCAGCCGCCACCGTTGCGTAGATCAGACTAGTGGATATGCCCTCCTGTGACTTCTTTTCCTGGAAGGTTCTGTTTACAGACGTACAACTTGCCCTTTTGGAGGGTACAGTATCTATACAGGGGGGGGGGCAGGGAAAGGATTGGTGCAAGATCTTGAAATAGTACTCTGAACAACTTGAGTAGAGGGACTGCCTTCCAGGTGTGGCATTCTGTGGAGAACTGGAAAGCTTTGTTAAGGCTTCCCAGAGCAGACCAACACCAAGCTGCTCTTTCAAATGGAAATGTTTATTTTCTCTACTCAGCACTTGAATTTCACGCAGAAGCTTTATCAGGCCCAAGCCTTGCAGATCATGTCTCTAAATGCCATTCACCAGTTTTTCCCTTCTGTGCTGTTATCTTGGTGCCATCTGCAAGGAGAAAAACATTCTCAAGTCTGCTCTTTTCTGTGGTGTAAGCCTCATTTGTTTGCAGGAAGTCCTGCATCAGGCATAATTTTGGAGCTGGGGCAGGTGGAATCCGAGTTGTTTGGTAACCACACCTTTCCCCCAGGCTTTCAGCCTGAGATTTCTCCCCATAAAGCACCCTGAGCTTTGTTAAGGAGGATAGTGGAAAACTGAGAGGGAATGTAGAACGGTTGCAAGAATCACATTTATTTTGAAAATTGCTTAATACACCATGGGACTTATTTGTCTTATTCAAATTATATGCAAATAGTCCTGTGGTTATTATATGTGCAATGAAGCTATACTGGTTACAGAAAGACTTTGGAGTCTAATTTCTTATTTTCTTGCTGTTCGGGCTGATTCAGGGCAAAACTCTTTCTCTTTGATGTTTTGTGTTGTTGTTTTTTCCATTTTACAAGATTTGCCAGAGTGCCATAAAACACAACTCTGATTATGAATTTCTGTTAAAAAATCTGTACTGGTTTCCCACTGACTATGGGATAAAGTCCAAATGCCTGACATTAAAGCCCTTTTATGATCTGACTCCAGTCTATCTTTGCAGCCAGATCTCATCAGCTTCCCTCTGTGTACCCCACAGTGTCCAGCCAAATAGAACTACTGGTCACTCTGGGAATGCATTCACAAACTCAGAATAGAATACCCTTCCACTCACCTATGCTCATTGAAATCTGATCCAGCTTTTAGGATCTAACTTTAAATGCCACCTCCTCCCTGAAATTGTCCTCCTCTCCCCTCACCCCCAACCAGGAATAACCTCTTCCTTCCTTACACTTAATAGGACTACTCTTACTGTCTCTTTTTTTTTCTCTATATTCTTTTACTTGATTAGCTAAAAAGCTCCTTGAGGCCAATGATAATATCTTCACTCATTTTTAGATACCCCATAGTCCCTTATTTGGCCATTGGTAAGTATTTGTTAAATTGAACGGAACTACTGCATGAGTCTGAGGCTTAGAGTTTTTACAGTTTGCTTCTGCCACTACTGTCACGTTCGAAAAGGCAATTTCGCTCTTCTCTCTACTAAAATGGGGACAGGAGTCCTTGTGAAGGCAGATATCAAGGCGAATCCAAATACTAGTAAACACGTGAAAGCCCTTTGAGCACTCTAGAGCAGTGGTTCTCAACCTTGGCTGCACATTAGAATCACCTGGGAATCTTTTTAAAATTCTGATTTCTGGGCCTCATCCTCTGGAAATTCTGTTTCTTTGTTACTAATGTTGTGGCCCCACCCCATAACAAAGAAACAGAATTTCCAGAGGATGAGGCCCAGAAATCAGGATTTTAAAAAGATTCCCAGGTGATTCTAATGTGAAGCCAAGGTTGAGAACCACTGCTCTAGAGTAACATTACCTACATACTATATACATTATTATTTTCAGATTTAAAAAAATTCTTAATTAAGATATGGTAATCATTTTATACTGTTATATTTATTCTCTCCTACTACCTTCTCTGAAGACAGACACTGTATTTTTTTTTTTAACCTGTGGAATTGTCCTGAGCCAGTGAGATAATTGTCCTTCTGGGAAACTTTCCTAATCTGTGTTATGCCTCCTGGACATCAATAAAGCTCTGGGGGAAGCTGTCATTAAGGATTTGCATGTATGTTTTCAGACCATCTTTCCATTGAGCTCCAATCTTCCCCACTATCTTTCCTTTGGTTTTGTTTTCAGGTGGAGACAGAAATCCAGCGTGTCTCAGAGGCATATGAGAACCTTGTGAAGTCATCCTCCAAAAGAGAAGCCTTGGAGAAAGCCATGAGAAACAAGCTTGAGGGGGAGATCCGTAGGATGCATGACTTTAACAGGGATCTGAGAGGTGAGGGAATCACTTCTGAAGCATCAGAGGAGATGTAGAAGGCAAGGGCTATGGAGCACATGTTGAGGCTCTTAGGTTAGTTCAGTCCACTGGTAGGATTAATAAATTGCAGGGCATATTTTTTGTGACTACAATAGTACTTGGTCCCAAGATTGCATAATCAAAGTGGGATGAGCTGATATATTAATCAGTTGGTACCTATCCTGGGAGTCCTGGACTCACCCGGCTCGCCCCCACAATTGGTGCTGTTTCTCTTCCTTTATAGGTTTTGCAGAGGCCAAGTCTTTTGGCAGAGCAAGCTTGAAATAGTGATGTCCTCCATAGATGCTGCCTATGGTCCCTTCCAGTTTTGACAGGACAGGGTTTTAAAGACTTTATAATAACTCTGATGCTTTTTCTTTAGGTGAATGAAAGATACATATTCAGGGATAGATTCCTTTGTTGAAATGTAGAATTCTGCACTTAGGTTTTGTCAGCGTGGACCAAAAGTGTTAAGTACTCAACTCCTCTTTCCCTGCGATGTTCTAGTTTTGTTTGGGGATCTACACTTACAAACGTATGTCTGTGTCACCCATTTTTGTGTAACAAGAAGAAGTCGGCTTGTTTGCCCAAGTTCAGTATTGAGAGAGCCAACAGCATGTGCATGGAAGTTTGTGTATGGGGCTCTGTTGATTGTGTCCGAATTCCACAGAGCGTCTGGAGACTGCCAACAAACAGCTTGCGGAGAAAGAATATGAGGGGACAGAGGATACCAGAAAAACCATCTCTCAGCTCTTTGCAAAAAGTAAGTCTGAAAGCTTTTGCAGCAGATAATAATGTGCGGATGGGAATGAGGTGTGGGAAAGGGCACACAGTTCTATTTAGCTTGAAAAGTCAGGGCAGAGTGGATGTCATCTAGGAAGTATTTTTTCCTGTTCAAGCATGAAGTTAGGAGAATTTGTGTGTGTGTGTGTGTGTGTGTGTGTGTGTGTGTGTGTGTTTCCTAGGCCAAGAAGGCTGCTTGCCACAACATTTAGTGATATGCACATGGCTCCTTCTGTATAAAACCAGAAAAGTCCCCTGAAGTCCCTGCATTTGTCGCGTGGCTATCTGAAAAGAACCTTAGTGACCATAGGGTCTTTTAATATTGATGGGATTTGTTGTTGAAAGCTCCATGTGCTGGTGGAGATGGGATTAGCTTGCAGGATTGATGATTAGTGTTTGAAAAACCACCTGCTCCTGGGGCTCCCTTAGTTAAAACACCTTATATTGTCACATCATCATCATACCTTGGTGGATTACAAGGGTCGCTAGAGGGGGACCATTGCTATGGCCTGAACTAGTGACTCTGACTACAGAGATGGAGGGTATGGGGGAGGGCAGAGCTATGTCTTCCTTAAAATAGTGTTTCCTTTGTCTGGAAATACTCCCAAGACCAGGACAATGAATTAATCCTCTTCTTTATCGGTCCCCAATGGACTCCACCCAGCAAGACAATGCCTTATTCTTTCCAATTGCCACAATAAAACCAGCAATAAAAACTACACAGTGGATTGAGTCCATAGGGAGAATGAGTTCGGGGGAAACATGAACTACCCCCACTTCTGCAGATGTCCTTAGTGGGTGTCCCTACCCCCAGCCTCCCTCAGTATGGCTCCCAGCTGGAGTAGTGCTTGGTGGGACTTGTCAGGCCTCATCTTTGCTGGGCCTGCACATGACCCTTTCAAGTCATTCCATGCAGCTTCCAGTCAGCTTTTACAAGTGTGTTTGATCTCCTCTTGCAATACCCCCCTCCCTTAATGGTTGCTCCATTGTGCTCTGGCTTCAGAACTGGGAATTTTTCTTCATCATTTCCCTGAATCTGCTGTTCCTTTGTCAGTATGTCTTGAAGTAAGGAATGTGGTTTTTCTGGTGTCATCAGTGCCTACTGTAAATCATTTTGAGGTTGCTTTCCCAGTGTCACGTTTACTCTAGAAGCTAGTTCACTGGTGGACAGGGTGGCAGCCTCCCAGGAAAAAACAAAACAGAAAAATGTATGGTTTCTTGCCCTGGTTCTGCTAGTTGGCACTCCTCTCTATGTGGAGTTGGTATTTCAGGTGTCCTTGTAGTTCCGTTACTGATTTAGAATATGTGATGATTTAGCAGATTAAACTGTACTAACAGCAGAGTGAAAGACTGTTAAATGGTTCTAGAAGGGAAAAGTGGACTCCATGTTATAGGCAGGGAAGAGGGCATGACTTGTGGCCCTTTAATTTCTTTTGCCTGTGGACTTTGCTTTTGGTTGGAACTGTGGCAGGAGCCAAGAAAGCCCTCTTGAAAAGCCTCCCTGGAGAATGTGCTCAAACTACTGTAGGGGCCAAACCAACTGGACCCTGGGCTAAGGCAGCCTGTTTCGCTAGAAAGAGTTTAGAACAACTTGACCTTAATTATGATCTCCATTACTTATATTACCAATTGTCGGACTTTGTGCAAGTTACTAACTCCTCTGAGTCTCATATGCAAAATGGAGAAGAGGAGAATAATGCCTGCCTAATATGGTTGTTCTGAGGATAAAGTTTGTGTAATATAGGTATACAATAAGTACTCAACAAATATTCATTTCTTTTCAAGGTGCACATGAATAGATATGTAAAGTCAGAATAGGAAGGAAGGTGAGGCTGTCCTATTAAAGTTTCTCCTACCAACTTAAGTATTAAGGTCTTGAGAGGAAGAGTACTCTACCTCCAAATGAGAATCAGAACTGCTCATTTGAGCTTCTGGTACGAAGTCTGTCCTAGTTAGAAGGGGAAAGACCTAGAAAGGCATGGAGAATAACCAGATGTGTCACTGTCATCTGTAGATACAATGCAATTATAGATTGATCTCAGTTAAAAAATAATATTAATACAGGGTGGGATTTGAGTTTTTTGTGCATTTTGTGAAATATAATTTTTAGATTGATTAAATATACTTTCATGAGGCAATAATGGGGAAAATGGGGCGGGGGCTGCTTCTTTTTTTTAACCAATACAAGACCATTTGAAAATATAAAATTTCATAACAATTTTTATTTCTACTTTCTCATTGCTTCTGCTCAACAGCCACTGTTAAGTGACTGTTCTTAATTTACACTGCAAGTTAGTGGTAAAGCCAGTGATAGAGTCTGGGTCTATCTGGTTCATTTATCTGTGTGCTAGAACACTGCAATGTTTAGTAATGGGTATGATTGACAGTTATTCTCAGGTAAGGTTTTGAGCCAGCTTCAGAATGGTAGTGTTGACATTTCATGTACTTATAGATAAGGAGAGCATGCGGGAGAAGGAGAAGCTGGAAACCGAGCTGGCCACTGCCCGTTCTACCAACGAGGACCAAAGAAGACACATTGAAATCCGAGACCAGGCCCTGAGCAATGCTCAGGCCAAGGTGGTAAAGCTGGAGGAAGAGGTATGTGTAGTTTCCTCAGATAGCCGAGGTGGAGGAACTGGAAGATCAAGGGCACTGGGGGCTCCCCATTTTGGTGAACTGGCAGTTGTACAGTCCTCCAACAGAAAGGTCCCACCTGCTACTTCTAGTTATAGCTGTGCTGATTTGTGTGGCTTTGATTTCTCTTCTCTGCAAGTTCTTTCCTTTTGCTCCAGAATGGAAAACCACCAAAGTCAAAGAGAAGTTTCCATTTGCTCATTCATATAGTAAGCTAACACCTTCCACCCAAGTTCTTACTATGCACCTAGCCCTGCCTTAGGCTTGTGACTTGTAACAATAATTTTATTTTATTACTAGGGGCCCGGTGCACGAAATTCGTGCACTGGGTGTGTGTGTGGGGGTGTCCCTCAGCCCAGCCTGCCCCCTCTCACATACTGGGAGCCCTCAGGCATTGACCCCCATCACCCTCCAATCTCAGGATCGGCCCCTTGCCCAGGCCTGACACCTCTGCCAGAGGTGTCAGGCCTGGGCAGGGGATCGTCATTTCCCCCCATCACTAGTTCTGCCCCCAGCCCCCGCCGATTGCTGGCTCTGCCTCTGGCCCAGGCCTGATGCCTCTGGCCCAGGATTCAGGCCTGGGCAGGGGACCCTCATTTCCCCCCATCACTAGTTCTGCCCCCAGCCCAGGCCTGATGCCTCTGGCCCAGGCATCAGGCCTGGGCAGGGAACCCCCAGCCCCCTCCGATTGCTGGCTCTGCCCCTGGCCCAGACCTGATGCCTCTGGCCCAGGATTCAGGCCTGGGCAGGGGACCCCCCTCTCCCCCCCATCACTGGCTCCGCCCTTGCCCAGGCCTGATGCCTCGGCCAGAGGGGTCGACCCCCATCACCCTCCGATCGCCTGATCAGCCCCTTTCCCAGGCCTGATGCCTCTGGCCCAGGAATCATGCCTGGGCAGGGGACCCCCATCTCCCTCTGATCGCTTGCTCCACCCCCCCACCCAAGCCTGATGCCTCTGACCCATGCTTCAGGCCTGGGCAAGGGGACCATCATATCCCCGCAGTCCCCGGCTCCGCCCCCCACACAGGCCTGATGCCTCTGGCCCAGGCATCAAGCCTGGGCAGGGGACCCCAGCCCTCTCTGATTGCTGGCTCCGCCCCCCGCCCAGGCCTGATGCCTTGGCCAGAGGAGTTGAACCTCGCCGGTTGAGGGCGTGAGTGCGGTTTGACACCGCAGCTGCCCCACCGGCCCACATCCGGGTCTGCCAGTGGGATCGGGTCTTGGGCGACCGCCGGCACTCATGCCCCCGCGTCCGGGTCTGCTGGCGGGATTGGGTTCTGGGCGACTGCCGGCACTCACGCCCTCAACCCGCTCTTGCGGGTTGAGGGCGTGAGTGCGGGCGGACGCCGCAGCCGCCCCGCTGGCCCGCGTCCGGGTCTGCCGGCGGGATCGGATCCGGGTTGGGGGCATGAGTGCAGGCAGATGCCGCAGCCGCCCCGCCGGCCCACGTCTGGGTCTGCTGGCGGGATCGGGTCTCCGGCGACTGCTGGCACTCACACCCCCAACCCGCTCTCGGATGGCGCTGTACCATCCTGCCTGCAATATGCAAATTAGCCGCCATATTTGTTGGCGGTTAACTGCCATCTTAGTTGGCAGTTAATTTGCATATCTCGCTGATTAGCCAATGAAAAGGGTATCGGTCGTACGCCAATTACCATTTTTCTCTTTTATTAGTGTAGATTATTTTACTACTGACCTGGTGCATGAAATTTGTTCACATTAAAAGGGAATTAATTAGAGGAAATATTTTTAATATTGCTATTTGCCCTTTCTCTATAATAGAAGTGTCAGAGATGAAAGAAAATTAGTAAAATGTATATGAAAATCTTCCTGCTGTCAAAGTCTGGGGCACGCCCAGAAACCAGAGTCAAGTCTTTGCCCACTCACGTGTGCCTCAAAATTGTGCAAGACCCAGACCCAGCCGGCCCCACCCCCGTCAAGCCTTGCCAGGTGGGGGGCGCCACCTGAGGTCCCCTGGTCCGGGGAAGGGGGCGTGGCCTGAGCTCCCCTGTCAAGCCCCACCAGGCGGAGGGTGCAGCCTCAGGTCCCCTGCTCCTGCCCAGTGCCACGCAGCCTCAGGTCCCTGCTGATTGCTCATTAAGGCTCATTTCGGGAACTCAGCCTCTGCTATGGGCGCAGCCATCTTGTGTTATGGAATTCCTGCCTCCACTGTGGGCACAGCCAGTTTTGTTATGGTATGACAGTCAATTTGCATATTCCCTCTTTACTAGATAGGATAATTTATATATCTATAAATCATATATCTAAATCATATATATAAGTAATATATATGTATATATATCATATATAATCTATAATAATAAAGGCATAATATTCTAATTAGTCCAGACGTCCTTCCGGATGTCCTTCCAGATGAAGCTGGGGCTGTGAGGGAAGCCTGGGTCCCGGGTGCTGGAGGGAAGCTGGTGCTGGCAGCTGGGGGAAGGAAGGCTTACTCTTGCACAAATTTCGTGCATTGGGCCTCTAGGAGATATATATGAATTCCTGCCCTTACAGTGCTTTATTTTGGAAGAGTTAGAAAATGATTTCAAATAATTTAAAGTACTCCTAGAATCTTGAAATCGGAATGGTTCTTGTCTCCCCAAGCTTAGTGGGATGTTTGTCCCCTCAGGTAAAAAATGAATCTTAATGGATCTGCTGCTTGTAATTGGACTTATTATGCAGATTTATTTTAGGATGAAAACAATCTGGGGTGTTTCCAACAGGATAAGACCCAGGGACAGTTTACATTTTATGGCGGGCCAAAAGTTGTGTCCTTGCTCTTACTGGCCAGGTTCTGGAATGTAGGTATGTAGTGGGGTGAAGTTGTCAGTTATTTGTGTGCAAGGATGGAGTCTTCCATTGACAAATGCAAGGGCCCCCCCAAAACTACTAAGCATATGATTAATATGTATCTGATTAGTCTTCATCTAGATGTTACTAGATCTCCACACTAAGCTGTGTTTCTGTGAAATAGAGGGAACTTTGCTGCTGGTTTGCCGTTAATTGATCTTGGATGTCAGTTGTCATTGTATTGGAGTACAGTGGGGCCTTGACTTACGAGTTTAATTCGTTCTGTGATGGAGCTCGTAACTCAAATTACTCGTATGTCAAATCAAAAAGTGAACGAGTGAGACACGTGATGCTGGGCTGATGTTGTGGCGTTCACTGTGATGTTCGCTGTGCCAACTAGCGGTGGGGTATCTGAAGCTGGCTTATAACCTGAATTTTAGCTCGCAATTCAAAGCAAAAAATCGGCAGAGAGATGGCTCGTATCTCGAAAAACTCGTTAGTCAGGACACTCGTAAGTCAAGGCCCCACTGTACTACTAACTCTTAGATGTTTTGCACTTGTGGGAGTTGGTATGTTCCAGAAAAAATTGGTGCTAAAGTACAACTTTGTAAAGAAAATTTCACTTCTCACTGACTTATCTATTCTAAAATTAAATTGTTTTTTAAAAATATATTTTTATTGATTTCAGAGAGAGGGAGGGAGAGAGAAACTTCAATGATGAGAGAGAATCATTGATTGGCTGCCTTCTGCATGCCCCCCCCCCCCCCCCCCGGGATCAAGCCCACAACCCCGGGCATATGCTGTGACTGGGAATTGAACCGTAAACCCCTGATTCATAAGTCGATGCCCAACCACTGAGCAGCACTGGTCAGGCTAAAATGAAATTGTTTTAAGAAAAAAAGTAGCCTCCATTAAAATTAGCTGAAAGCTTTATAAACTTGAAACCAAAGTATTTAGTGACGAAGCCCTCAGACACTGCAAACACAGCTTTCTAACTATTATAAGTGAGATATCTTTCCTACCTTCATTCATTACCTGTTCTTCTCCCTCTCAGTAAGAATGGTTCTAGTTCCTAGAGATCTTATTTACAGGTATACTTTGCTTCCTTTCTTGGGTATTAAAATGCTTGTTGGAGCTGGATTGTGGGTTTATACTTTTTCAGTAGGTAATACCACCTAACCTATGATGTCCTTGAGCCTGAATTGATTAACTATTAAACTTCAGGTTGTATAAAATTAGGCTAATGTCCTGCTTCATGAGTTGTCTGCATCAGAAATACCACTAAGATGCTTTATTGTAAATGAGGAGTACTTATATATTTCTGGTGTCCCAGTCTAAGGAGCTTAGCACAGCCTTTAGCCTTTTGCTGTACTTCATATATACCCTTCCTCCCGCTTCTTACAAGGAAATCACAGAGTAAATTACAGGATGAGGATAAGACTGTATCCTTTTAAAGAAGGGAAAACTGAGAGACCTGCTGAGAAGAAGTAGCTTGCTGGTGGTCACATGGCAAGTCTTGGTTAGAGCCAGGAATAAAACTGGAATCTCATGACTCTTCATTCCCTAGACCCTGCTGCCTTTCTCCCTGTCTGAATCATCCTTTGGTTCCACTCCCAAAAAGAAAATGTGGGCGCTTGTTCAGATTTAGTAACTTCTGCATCTTTTAATTTAAAATAATTGCTGTACCTATTGGGCCCCTCTTTTTCAGCAGACTATGAGAAGCTCATCCACACTGCTCTGAAGTTGGGGTGTACAAAAAAATCTTGCTCTGCCCCTCCAGGAAGGGTGTCCATCTAGCTGGAGATAAATGGGGACAAAGATTCTGCAAGCATCTTGGTTTGCAGTGTCTGAAGGCTCGGTGGTAACTGGTTATTAATTATGAAAGTAATATACATGTATGGGGAGCATGTTAATATGTAGTTCCCACTGGGCAGCCCTCACTGAAACAGTTGCCTGAAATATATTTCTGCTTTCAAACTTCTGAGGCTTTCCTGGTCACTTGTTTCAGAGGTTTTTAGTTGTTTTCCAGGGCCCTGCCCCCCAAATACATGGATTTACAGTTTATAATTTAAAGGAGAAGTCCTAAATATTGGACTAGGATTAAATGATGGCATCTAGTGGCCAGATATCTCAAATGAGCTAATCAATTATTGTTAATTTTTTAGTCCTAAGCTCACTTATACTTTTTCATGGGGCCTAGATCTTGGGAAAATGTAAGTTGCTGTTGCTAAAGGGGGTGGAACATTTGATGGGGAGAGCAGGCTGGGAACCTTTTCCCTGACAGAATCCAGAGGTGGAGGCCATGTAATGTCTCTTAGACTCTCAAATGAGACCACCTCTAGCACACAGAGAGGCTTGAAATCACATCTCAGGGAACATACAATGATTCTTATTTCCCTTTTTGTTTTAGCAGCCTATCAGAGCAAGATTTGCACATAGGTGGTGTTAGTCCTAGCTCCTCTATAATATGCAAAGGAAAACATCTCTTCCCTTATCCTCAAATACAGAAATTGATCATTGAAGTTTTGCTTTTCTGCTGTGACTCAACCCCCATTAGGCCTTGTTCTTCTTGGGGTAAAAGTTTTAAGTATGGAACATTAGGGAGCTATTTAAGGTGAATAGGTAGCTCTGTAACTAATCTAGTAAGGAATCCTTATTGTGATTCTTTAACAAAATTAGTAAACATTTCAAAATCAAGAAGGGTATCATGAATAGAAAATGTATTCCTATCTCTGAGATGGCTCAAGTAAGGTCATATTTGAAGACAGAGTGATATGTCAGATGCCTACCTATGTCTCATATAAACAAGTAATTTGGATTTTCCTTAGAAGTTCTTCCAAAAAAAAAAACTTAGTCTACTTAGTAAGTGAGAAATAGGGGAATTTACCCAAATTAAGCCTTTTGTCTAAGAAATATTTTGTTAGACTACTAAGTACAAGGTCACTCAGGTAATAATTTTGCACTGCATCAAGATGGTCAGATCAATATATATGTTGAATCACTATATCATACACCTAAAACTAATATAATGTTACATGTCTATTATATCTCAACTAGAGGCCAGGTGCACAAAATTTGTGCATGGGTGGGGGGGTCCCCTCAGCCCAGCTTGCACCCTCTCCAATCCGGGACCCCTTGGGGGATGTCCAATCCCCATTATTGGGCTTAAACCAGCAGTCAGACATTCCTTTCACAATCCTGGACCGCTGGCTCTTAATCACTCACCTGCATGCCTGGTTGCTTCTAAATGCTCCCCCCCGCTACCCTAATCGCCCCTAACTGCCCCCCCTGCCAGCCTGGTCACCCCTTACTGCCTCCCCCTGCTGGCCTGGTTGCCCCCAACTGCCCCCCCACCGGCCTAGTCACCCCTCACTGCCCCCTGCCAGCCTAATCAGCCCCAACTGCCCCCCCACTGGCCTAGTCACCCCTCACTGCCCCCTGCCAGCCTAATCAACCCCAACTGCCCCCCCTGCTGGCCTGGTCGCCCCCAACTTCCCCCCTTGCTGGCCTGGTCATCCCTCATGGCCCCCTCCCCCGCTGGCCTGGCCACCCCACACAGCCTGCTGTTCAGTTGTGTGGTCGTCCCTAACTAACCCCTTGCCAGCCAGGTCACTCCACCCAGCCTGCTGTTCAGTCATTTGGTCATCCCTCACTAACCCCCCTGCTGGCCTGGTCATAAGCAGCCATCTTGTGAGGGCATGGAGGTCAATTTGCATATCACCTCTTAATTATATAGGATTTTAAAAAGATGATCAGGGGAATATCATGACTACTTTCATGTTCTGAGGACCCTTGCATGCATTTATGTCTCTCTACAAAGTCATCATTTAGATGCTTTTCCTGAAATCCATTCCACCTTTCTAATCCCATTAAGTCTCTTCCCCATGATACTCTATTCACTGTGTTCTAAGCTCTACACAGAAATGGTGCCTCAGGCTTACAGGAAACTTTCTCTTGCAATCACAGCTTCCCCTGTGCATTTCAGCACATATTCTCTCATGGACCCTGTTCTGCTGGCATGGAAGGAGTATCTTGCCAGGAAGGGGTTAGCACTCTAGCTAAAGAGCTGATCTTTTCTTTTTGTGAGTCATTATTATCCAGGTCTTGCCACAATCTTCAGCCTTTGCAGCAGGCAGCCAGCCGAGGCAAAAGGTGCCTTTCCATCCTTGCCCTTATCTTTCAGGACACGTAGGTGCTATTAAAGTGGCAGCTCATTAAACTCTAAGTCAAAAGAACTTTGTGTTCTACAGCAACCATGGTATTCGCCCATTCATAGAGACCTTCCCCTGCCCCCACTAATTTGACCTCACTGGAGGGTTTCGACAGATGCCTGGCATATTCACTCAGAAGACTCAAGACAGCCCAGGCTTCTGGCTGGTTGCTGTCTTATGATCCAGAGCTGAGCCACCACTTGGGTAATTGTTTTAGGGATGGTGGGAAAGAGGCACTGGCAAGATCAAAGAGGGAAGATGCTGCGGGTGGGCTGCTTACTGAGCAAAGTGCACAGGAAGAAACAGAGTGGAATGTGGGAGGGCTGGCAGAAAGATCCAGTGAGTCTTGTTCTTTAACTTTAGGCGAGAATGACAGCCACAGAGATTCAGGAAAAAGGGGTCCAAATGTTAACCTTTACTGAACTGCAATGGCTGGTTATGATTCAGACATCACAGTGATAGCTCTTAGTAGCAGTGCATTTTCCAGAGCCCTTTTTTTTTTAAAATATATTTTATTAATTTTTTACAGAGAGGAAGGGAGAGAGATAGAGAGTTAGAAACATCGATGAGAGAGAAACATCGATCAGCTGCCTCCTGCACATCTCCTACTGGGGATATGCCCGCAACCCAGGTACATGCCCTTGACCGGAATCGAACCTGGGACCTTTCAGTCCGCAGGCCGACGCTCTATCCACTGAGCCAAACCGGTTTCGGCTCCAGAGCCCTTTTGACACTCCACTCAATTCACCAAACTAAATCCATATTGTTTCACTACATTTCCACCATTAACTATTTATGGCCAATATTTTCTATTATTTCCAGATCTCTTGCCACTTATTTGGTTTATCTTTTTTGGTTTTAGCGATGCATAATTTCCTGCTATCATACCATTCCACACAGTACCATAACGAGTCTCCTCGTTTCTCCGTATTAAAAGAGGATGTTATCGGCATAGACATTTATATGTCTAACCCAAAATACTTTTCAAACAATAAGATTTTATTGGTGTAGGTAAAACTCATACAATGATTATTATGGATTCTAAATGCAGATGGAATATCCAAGGGTGTGGATTATGTATGCATTGAGGGTGTTGATAGGAATTCAGATAAAGTATATAACGTTCTGATGAATTTTTGAATTACATGAAGGACATTTCATCTAAGGATGAAATTTCCCATATTTATGGCAGCATATTTTCTTTGAAATAGGTCTTGCTTCACCCAATATGTTAAGAAATTATGTCCCCACCCCAAATAGAGGTGGATTGACTTCTCAGAGCTTGATTTTCTCAGTTTTTCCTGATGATTTTGGCTTTTGAAATTCCCAAATTTGAAGCCCTTTGTATCTTTCTTTTGCCTCTTTAACAGAATGAACTTCATTCCCTTGGTAACAAGTTTCTAGAGATGGTTTCTACTCTTTAATTATTTTAATATCCACCAGTGGACCACAGTCTTTTGGTAACGGACAGAGGCAGCTTGCTAATACCAGGGTAGTATTTCCAAATTGCTTCAGAGGGAACTCTTACTTGGAACCAGGGACTCCTGGGTAAGGCTAAATTAAATAAAATAGAAATCACTGAAAGTTCATGGAGTAGCATATAACTAGTTGTATAAAGTTCATGAAGTAGCATATGACTAGTTGTATAAATGTCAGTTGTCATATTTGTGATACAATGAGTGTTTGGAGGTGTAGGCAATAGATGGGAAGATGAAAATCAGACATAATGAATGATGTTCTCTGTGCCACTGGACTTAGTTCTGTGTTATTAGTCTCAATGTCCTTTAGCCAATAGAATGTTTGTATATGTTGGTGTTCATCCAGCTAGTAATAATAGTCCACCCCCTCTACCTATCCATCTGTATATTTCTTCATGATTTATTAAGGCTTTTTTTTAGAGCAGTTGTAGGTTCACAGCAAAATTAAGGGGAAAGTACAGAGATTTTCCATATTCCCACTGCTTCCCACACATGGATAGCCTCCACCATTGTCAACATTTCCCATCAGAGCAGTACATTTGTTACAATTGAATCTATTTGACACATCACAATCACCCAAAGTTCATAGTTTACATTATGGTTCATCTTGGAGTTGTACATTCTATGGGCTTGAATAAATACAGGGGTGGGCAAAAGTAGGTCTACAGTTGTTTGTATGGAAAATAACACAATATTTAACAAATAATAATACAAGAATAAACTGTTTTGCATACTCACAACTTCAAACCTACTTTTGCCCACCCCTGTTTATAATGACATATATCCATCAATATGGCATCATACATGCTATTTTCAATGCCCTAAAAATCCTCTGTGTTCTACCTGTTTATTTCGACTCCCAATACACTTTTTAACATTTTGAAAATATTTCCAAATATATTATTGTATCCCACTTTACAAATATTTCAAGTTTTATCTTCTTTAGACAAATTATGAAATTAAAGTGGACACAGATCATATAGTTAGTGATAAATCTAGTAGAAAACCCAGATCTCTTAATTCCAAAATATCCCATCTTAACCTTTGTCCACTGATGAATAAATGGAGAAGGTTAATGATTAATCACTTCCTTGCAAATGGCTGAGGCAAATGGGTAGCTTTAGGGGACCTAGAAGTAATTTTGTACATAGCCATCCTTTAAAAATTAAATTTGAAAGACATCCATAGTTGTTGGAAGGAGGGAAAGATGCCATCACATGGTGCTCATTTGCAGGGATCAGATTTTCCTGAGTCAGAAGGGGGTTAAGAGATTTGCCAAATGCTTGGGAATGGGTTCAAATTGTTTCAAAAGTGCAATGGAAAAGTATGATTGATTGAGCTCAAGAGTATTTATTCTATTCTTCAATAGGTTGCTTTCCTGCTGTTCTTTCTCCCAGTTTTCCCCTTTTAAAAACTTATCTCATAACAAGAATTATTTGAAACTCTTATCTTGACTTGCCAAGCAAAGTAAATATATTTAACAATATGTGTTTATTGTTTGTATATTTGCAGTTAACCAAGCTATGCTATGGTCATATTTGTTTTTGTACTTGATAGTTATTTAATATTAACTGGTCACCAAGAGTATAGTGAACAATGAATTGGAAATAGAAGGGCCCTACCCTTAAGTAGCTTATGGAATACTGCCCTCAAATGGGGCAGGGACTTCGTCTTGTTTCCCATTGGGTCACTACTGCTCTCAGATGTAAAATAGGGCCTGGCATGTGATAAGCATTCAGTAAATATCTGTTGAATGAATGAATGAATATATACATGAATGAAATCTTATCAAATGATTGCTAATAGAGTACACATAATGGATGAGAGACTCTAGGGAAGAGTAACAGTCAGGGTCAGGTAGGATTATTCACGGAAGAACTGGAGAGTTTATTGATATGTTAAGGAAAGATGAAGAAGTGATCAGACTGATATAAAAGTTGATCACTTGCATTGTAAGCCTGGTTGAATTTTAAGGCAGTAGCAGCCTAGAATATTGATAAAGGCATTTTTAAGAGCCATATTTAGGCTGGACAGGAGACAATTTGACAGTAGACTGTGGGTGAATTGAAAAGCATTAAGTGGTTTGAGATATAGATGAGAGAGAAGAGCTCTTATCTAAAGAAATAAGAGAGGAGGTGTAAAAGTGCATTGGATATAGTAGGTACCTAATCAATACTGCTTGAATGGCTATGCTAGTAGTAGATTGCTTTTGTTCTTAAATAAAGCAGTTTTATAATGTACTACTTGGGGATGTCTGTTATAGCAACTATATGTAGGATGGACTGATTGTGTGTGTGTGTTTGTGTGTGTGGACATGTGTGCTTGTGTGCAGATGGGAGAAGGTAACTGCAAATAAGGAGATATGTTAGGTTATTATAATTTAGCTGTGAAATAAGGACTTAAACTATATAAGCTATAAAAATATAAAGAAATAAAATAATCTGAGAGATAATAGTCAGAATTAAGACATAGTGATAGGACATGGTAGACAAAGGAAAGTGAGAGTAGCAATTCCAAAATTTTGAGACTGGAAAAATAGGATAAGTAATGATAATGACTGAACTAACCGAAGGAAAGCATTTTGGGTGAAGATGAAAGCAGTCTGGGGCTTATTAAGTGTCAGAGTGAGAAATCTTGCAGAGGTCTGTGATGAAAGAGAGCATGATAACCTTAAAAATAGGCATATAAGTAGCTGTTGAAAGTGCGGCATGAAGGAGATTTCCAGTAGTGCCGAGGTGTAGAGCAAAGTTTCACAAGTTCAGTGTTGTTGACATTTGGTGCCAGATAATTCTTTGGTGGTAGTGGTGGAGGAGCTGTCCTGTCCGCTGTGGGATATTTAGCAACATTACTGGCTTCTACTCATGAGGTGCCAGTAGCAACCTACCCCCAGCTGTAACTACCCAAAATGTCTCTACACATAGCTAAATGTTCCCGGGAGGGAAAATTATCCCCAGATAGGAAGCACTGGTGTAGAGGCAAAAGAATAAACTACCACAGATTGGACCTTGGGGTATAGCAGAAGGTGGGGGTTGGGTTTAGAAGGGAAGGTGAGTCTAAATGATTAAGACAGAAAGCAAGAGTGATTTAAGGAATCATATTAGGAGAACATAGAATTAGGAAAAGCAAGGGAAAGGGGACTTTGACAGCTTTTTGAAAATTGGCATTTGGTAAGAAAACGTGAATGGATGGGATGATTTCCCCCATTTGCTGACTATCTGAAGGGAATTTGGTTTAAATGATGGGTTTAAATGATGGGCATCTAAGGACCCATGGGTACTCATCTCTAGACTGGAGTTTCTACCTTGGCTTTGGAAACCTTCCAAATGGACTTTTACTTCCTTGAACACTGAAAATATAGAAAAATAAATCATCTAAGATCCTATGGAGACTACACACATTTATGTTCTGTCTCTGGCGTGCATGTACATGCACACAAACTAAGGCAGGACTTTTGCTTTTATCTCCAAGAATGTTCCTGTAAGGAATTCTAGGATCTTATTTTGCCTAACCCTCTTATTTGTCAGTGTTGAAGGTGAAAAGGGGAAGCTTATATTCATAAAATATTTGTGAATTAAAAGATTATTAGAGAACATCTGAGAGCATCTGTCTAGCCCAGTATTGTTGTTTTAACCTCATAAGACCTAGTGCACAGGGTGTTCCTAAGAGATAAAATGATATATCCAATGGTACTGAGGGGAGAAATACCATGGGATCCTTAGGAATCTTTTTTTGTTTGTTTGTTAATCCTCACCTGGGGATTTTTTTTCTAATTGCTTTTTAGAGAGAGTGGAAGGAGAGAGGGAGGGAGAGAGGGAGGGAGGGAGGGAGGGAGGGAGGGAGGGAGGGAGAGGGAGAGAGAGAGAGAGAGAGAGAGAGAGAGAGAGAGAGAGAGAGAAACATCGATGTGAGAGAGAGACACATCAATCGGTTGCATCTTGCACATGCCCCAATCAGGGTGGCGATCAAACCTGCAACCCAGGTATGTGCCCTTGACTGGGAATTTAACCCATGGAGACCCTTCGGTGCACAGGCCAACACAGTAACCATGGAGAAACACCGACCAGGGCAGCAATCTTTTTTTGAAATGAAGTTTTATGTAAAACGCTAATATATAAAAAACATATAAAAACCATATGATACAACTCACACACTAGTGGCCTCTGAAACACTCAACAATACACTAGGCCTCTGAAACACGGTTTGAAAATCACTCCAGGTGCTGGCACTTTATCTGCAAAGGACCAGAGAGTAAATATTTTCAGTTCTATGGACCATAGTTTCTTTTGCAACTACACCTGGTCAACTCTGCCATTATTGCACGAAGGTTGCTATAGCCAATGCATAAATGAGTGGGCATTTGGCTTGATTTGGCCCACTGCTGACCATTTCAGTTTGCTGACTTCTAAAAGCCCCATAATTTTTAAAAAATAAATAGGGACTCTGAGGCTGAAAACAGGTAAGCAAATTACCAATAAGAGCAGAGCCAGAACTAGTATACAAGTCTCCTGATTACCACCTTGTTCCTTTCATTTTGCTGTCAAATAGAAATTTCTGATATATATATATCAGATTTCTGATATATATATATACACACACACACACACATACACACACTATATCTGTGTATGTGTGTGTGTGTGTGTGTGTGGTGTGGTATGTGCTCTGCATAAGGGTCTTTAGTTAAACAATACCTTCAACCATAGGTAAAGTATTTATTTCTCATAAAGTGGAGGTGCTCCTAAGTCATATCATTTTGAGAGAATATGGTATCCTGGCAGCTACTCATTGCTTGGTTTTAATTGTATCACCAATGAAGGGCCCTGCTCTGTAAGGATATCTGAAGCTGTATTTCATAAAGTGTTTGAGGCCTAATTTTATATGTGCTTCTGGGCAAAATTGCCGTGTTTTAATGTATTAATTAGACATTGATGTGAAAATTAGAGCTACTGAGATGATGAGAACCATATCAAGGCTATCTGGAGTGAATGTTCAAAGTTGAAAGGACTAGAGCAGTGATGGCGAACCTATGACACGTGTGTCAGAGGTGACACGCGAACTCATTTTTTTGGTTGATTTTTCTTTGTTAAATGGCATTTAAATATATAAAATAAATATCAAAAATATAAATCTTTGTTTTACTATGGTTGCAAATATCAAAAAATTTCTATATGTGACACGGCACCAGAGTTAGGTTAGGGTTTTTCAAAATGCTGGCATGCCGAGCTCAGAAGGTTCGCCATCACTGGACTAGAGCATGCGTGACTTGGCAATAACTTTTCCTTTAAAAAAAGAAAAATAACTGAGTATTTTTTTTTAAATATATTTTATTGATTTTTTACAGAGAGGAAGGGAGAGAGATAGAGAGTTAGAAACATCGATGAGAGAGAAACATCAATCAGCTGCCTCCTGCACATCTCCTACTGGGGATATGCCTGCAACCCAGGTACATGCCCTTGACCGGAATTGAACCTGGGACCTTTCAGTCCGCAGGCCGACGCTCTATCCACTGAGCCAAACCGGTTTTGGCAACTGAGTATTTTTTTTTGCCAAACACTCCACTAAACACTTCATATGTTATCTCCTTTGACCTTTATAAAGGTGTATGGTATTATCACCTCTATATTATTGATGAATGAGTAAAAAGGAAGCTTGGGGAGATAAAAGTAGCTTGCCTAAGGTTGCATGCCTAGTGAGTGGGAGAGCCAAGATTTGGACTTTAGCAGTCTGAGGCCGGAGCTCATGACCTTTTACCATTTTACTATATGGCCTCTCTCTTTACCTAAGAAGGAACCACGGACACTTCTGATGGCATTGGGAGGTGTAGTTGAGGGCCCAGGATGTCCTAGATACTTATATAACATTTCAGAAGCCTAGCAATGGAGATGAGTTTGTAGAAGAGAGGCAGAAGAGGGGGTTTATCATGATGAAGGTAAAAGTGAAGCATGTAACATGTGGGATAGTGGAGGGTTTAATAAACCACATAGGCCTTTGTTTCTACTTATTGAAGAGATCTAGAAAACAGAGTATGTGACTTAGAAGATAGTTGACTTTGTTGTTTGCATTTATAGCATCCAAAAGCTGTCTTTTTCTATCCTTACTTATTTAGAGATTAAGTATTTACTACGTGATCATATGCTTATGGGTGAACTGCACTCTTTCTTTTTAAAAAAGAGGTAGAATTATTCCAGCAACAGAGGTCCTTGTACCTTTTGGGAAATCATCCCAGTGGCAAAGAAAGCATAATGGGATTTTTCTTGGCCTGCTTTGTGGAAGTTGTCTGATCTGCATGTCTATCTTCAGCCAACTCAGAAAACTCTCTGCTTCTTTATTGTCTTTCCATTTCAGAAGGGTGGCTCAGCAATAGAAATTGCTGGGAATGCCTTTGGTAAAATATTGAGGTTTTCTTTCTCAAGAAAGACAGAGCATGGAGAAATTCACCTGTCCATGGACTGCTTATTTTTCAGTTCTCTGCATTTACATTGCTGTACTTTACCATTAATACAAGAACTGCATGCTATCTAACTTTAATTGCCTTTAAGTATAACTGCTGTAAGCCTCAGTAATTATAGTTAACATTCTCTGCATTAACATTGCATTGCTTCCCTAAGGTTTTCAGAGCAGTTCACAAATAAATGCATTCAACTTTAAGTAGCTCATGAGGATTATAGAACCCAAAAGGTGAAGTATAGAGGATATTTTCTGTTTCCCAATTATTCAAAGCTTAGCAAATAAGAAGGCAGGGCACCCATGGCTTAAAGGTCTTCATTGCCCTAGTCTAGTCAGTGTTGTTATAAGTAAATAGTCATGTATCCAAGGAAAGAAAGGTTTAAGCTTATTGAGGCAAAGAGAATGATGATTTTTGTTTCTTTTATTTCTTAGGCAAAGGTCTAATGAATACACACATCTAGATTTATAGCTTGCGTCATCTGGTTTATAAGGTTAGATTGAACCAGGCCTTGGAATAAAAGGAAATGTCAAGAACATATAGAAAAAAAATTTAGTCTTATTTACTGAGGCAAAACATACTATGTGTCTGGTAGGAAAATATAACATGTTTGGGTTTTTTTCTACCTAGAGAAAGTTCAATTCCAATTTGTAGAAAAGGCTGTTATAAGACAGGAGAATTTCCCCACTAGCACAAGCCATTGGCATCTGACTGGAAATTTCAGATAGCAATGATTTGGACTCATTACCATTAAGGAATTACCTGGCTTCTACAATGGGATAGTCAGGTTATGCTCGCTTGGCCCCAGCTAAGTGGGTACGAGCAATGCCGGTAGAATGGGTAACTTCTTACATTGAAACTGTCTGCCTAGGTAGCTCAAGGGCTTGGGAATTTGTTGAGAAGTTAGTTTAGTTGAATTCTTGAATTTTCTTTTGACCAAGTTATTAATTTTTTCAGATTTAAATAATAATAATGAAAGTATCCCTAACCTCAGCCTCCATGAAAATGATGGACAATTTGGAAAAAAAATTCTGCTTTATAGAGAGTCTATAGGTTGATTTTATTAGCAAGAAAGGCATTCTACAAGTAGTATGAAAAGCATTATCTGCTCATTTACTAACAAATTTGGAAGGATGTACTTTTCCAATTTTTTTAGTTCTTGAGGGTATGTATACCTTCTTTAAAGAGAGTATTTCCTCATTCCTTCATTCCCATGGTGCCAGGACTTGACTTGTAAGTTGCAAGGGTACAAGAATTTAAATTTGTTAGTCCCAGCCTACTCCTACCTTTGCTTTGGGATATGGCTCATAGCCTTTCAGAGAGGAAGAGGCGTTTGACTTATTTAGTTTTATATTTGATTCATTAGTTTGAGTGTTTAGGGATCTTTAAAGGTCTCCCCTCCAAAAGTTGAGAGATTACAGTCCAATATTATCAATTCAAACTCTTGAGTGATGCAGAAATTGCACGCACTCTCTGTTCCTTTAATAAAAGGTAATTTCCAGGACTGTGGGCTTCAAACAGACAATTATGAACTCCTTGTACCTTCAGCAATTGACCTGCATAAAGGGAGACCGCTTCCTTTCCATGCCAAATTAAGCTTTTTTTCCCCTGGAGAGCCCCTGCATTTTTTAGCATTTCTCTATTGTAATGACCAAAGTGAGATATACCTTCCCCCAGTATTTTCCAGTTTAGAGTGAAGAAGAGCAGAGGTGAAGACATCCAAAAACAGGAATTTTAAGAGTTTGCCATCTACTGTTACTTCCATCGTAGTCTGTCTGATTTTACTCATGGAAATAGATTTGGGGAAGACCTAGAGATAAGGAGGGGGGAAGGAGATTACAAAAGGCTTCTCATTCCTGTCATTTATTGCATTCTCAGTATGATAAATGCCAGGCAGCCTGCTATTCATCATGAAGAACCTTCTCACAATGTACTCATTTTTAAAGTTGGAAGAGAGCTAAACAGGGCTGGTTTGTGGGGGAGTGCATAATTGATCTTGTTATCTTTCCTTCAACCTGTCTCAACCTGATTTTTCAGCTGAAAAAGAAGCAGGTGTATGTAGATAAGGTGGAGAAGATGCAGCAGGCCCTTGTACAGCTCCAGGCAGCATGTGAAAAGCGTGAGCAGCTGGAACACCGTCTCCGGACACGACTGGAGAGAGAACTGGAATCCCTCAGAATTCAACAGGTTGGTGAACTTAAAAGAAAAGGAGTATTCCTGACTGCTTATTTTTCCCTTGGTGTTTGACATGAAGACAAAAACAGACTCATGCTCATTTTTAGGATTTTTGCCTCACCCGATCTTACTCCAGAGTACCTCTTAATTGTAAAGGCAAAGCTTGCTTACTTAGCTTCCTATCACAGCAAAATCCTTAATGCCTATTATCTTGCACCTTTTATTTTTCACATGAACCCCAGAAACAGTAGACCCAACAAGAAGTGAAGATGCTATAAAAGTAGATTCCTAATCATTTTCGAATTGGAAATGGTCTTTAGAATTATCAGACCATACCCCTCATTTTTACATGAAAGTAAATCAAGACCTAGAAAAAGTTGCATGACTTATTGAAAGCCAAACAACAAGTTAGGGGCAAGGTAAAAACCAAAGCCTAGATTTGTGATTCCAATTTTAATCATCTACCATGCAGGCAGGCAAGCATGGTGGTTTGTAAAACATTTATCCACTTTCTGAGCAGCATGACAATTGGATATGGCACGCTCCTTTCTTAATCAAGGGAGTCTCAGATTCAAGCCCAAAATAGACAATCCTGTGGCCGTAGGAGGAAATCTGAATTCCTTTTTGCTTCAGAATCAGAATCCAAACTGAAGTGGCTTGGGCAATAATTCTTTCCAAATATAGAGACTCTTCAAATGGGACTTGGCTACCACACTTCTTTTCCTACTAATCTGAGGGGTGTCGGCATCTCCCCCAACAGCGCCAGGGCAGCTCTCAGCCCACCAACGTTTCGGAATACAATGCTGCTGCACTGATGGAGCTCCTTCGTGAAAAGGAGGAACGGATTCTGGCCCTCGAAGCTGATATGACTAAGTGGGAACAAAAGTACTTAGAGGAGAACGTGATGAGACATTTTGCTCTGGATGCTGCTGCAACTGTAGCTGCTCAGAGGTAACTCCTTGGCTGGTACAGTCACTCCTTGAAGGGCATGGGGCTGGGGGTAGGAGAACAAAAAGGTGACTAATTAATAGATTTTCCAGTGTGTTCTTTTTTCTTCTCTAATGTTCTCCACCCCTCCTACTTTCTACTTAAGTGTGTTTTCTTTCATCTGGTTATGCAGGGACTGAATGACTGTGGGGGCAGAGGATCAGGGATTTGAAAATGAAAGTTATTTATAAACTTATTGGAATCATAGTTCAGCTTTCCTCAGAAGCCAGAACAATCACAGATGGAATCAACTGAACCATTTGCACACCTACATCGCCAGAGCCACAGTGTCTTTCAGCCAGATGTGTAGGTTTCTTTGTTCAGCCCCCACGCTGGAGTGAAAGACTCTCCAGCAAAATGCACTCCGAAACTAAATGTCACTCAGGAGTGGCTGCTGCCATTTGATACCTCTGGCTTGTCCAAGGTATGCCAAAGGCTATGCTTAACATGAATCCACCCTGCCCTTTGCGAAGGTCTATATTTGAAGGATACATTCTCTATGTCCATGAGTCTATCACATGTAAGCAGTCACGTTCTACTTGATAAAGGAACGTGGCTGGAGGATTTTAAAAATGTTTCAGCTTATTTGTTCCCCTTTTCACATTATAAACAGTAATTTTTTGATCTTTGGAGGAAACTGTTCTTATCCAGTTTGTTGGCTCTCTGCTAGTCATACTCATCATTTGGGAAAGAATGAAACAATGACAAAACTAAATTCGTGCTTGGCTGGTGTGATTCAATGGTTGAGTATTGACCCATGAACCAAGAGGTCACTGGTTCTATTCCTTGTTGGGGCACATGCTCAGGTTTCGGGCTCAATCCCCAGTAGGGGGCATGCAGAAAGCAGCCGATCGATGATGTTTCTCTCATCAATGTTTCTACCTCTCTATCCATCTCCCTTCCTATCTCTCTAAAAATCAATAAAAACGTATTTCAAAAACACTAAATTCAAATAATGAGATGACATGTGTTGTGGAGATACAGGCAGAGCCTTGATCTGGAGCTGGGTATTCAAGGTGGCCTATAGCATATTGCACCCAGCACAGTCTCTATCCAGAAAGTCATTAAAAACCACAGTGTTGTTTTTAAGATTCTCCTAAACATGGTGAACTGGAAGAGTCTGGAAGCGCTTGCCACACTTTGAGCTGGAGTGTTTGTGTGGAGGGGCCAGTTGATACCTTTAGTTTTGAGTCTTTCTCCTGCTAAATCAGAGGGAGTTCAATGCTTAAGAGCTGGACTGGTGGTTTGTAAACCTATTTCCAATTCTCTAGGAAGACATCTTATGTTTCTCTGCCTGCCTCCTGGTGTCCCCTATAAACTTTAGCAGTGGTTCTCAACCTTCTGGCCCTTTAAATACAGTTCCTCATGTTGTGACCCAACCATAAAATTATTGTCGTTGCTACTTCATAACTGTAATGTTGCTACTGTTATGAATCATAATGTAAATATCTGATATGCAGGGTGGTCTTAGGCGACCCCTGTGAAAGGGTCGTTCGACTGCCAAAGGGGTCGCGACCCAAAGGTTGAGAACCACTGCCTTAAAGCGATTAGAATCGCCTGTGTTTGGACTTTGAATTCCCCATGGGCTTAAGCTTACTTGTTTTTGTTTTCTGAGAAGTCTGCTCAGTACATGCCAGTGTAGTGATAAAGTGCACAGACACTCCAGCTGTGCTACTCGGATGGCCGAGAACTTTGTAGATTAGAAGCAGAATTAATACTAAATTTAGCTACACGCTCCCAAGAAAACACCTGTGCCCAGCACTTGTTCAGATTTTATTCAGGAAACCCTAGCACTGTAAGGGAGATGCAAGGTAATTTTGTTGTCTTTGCGCATAAACTTAGAAAGATACAGCTCATGAAGGTATGCAGTGTGGGAAAATGTTAGAAAGCCAGGGTTCTTGGTACTGGGAAGTTCGTTGCTGAAACTGACTTCAGAATAAGACTCTAGGTCAAGATGCAGGATAGTAAGGAAGTTGTCACTGAGTAGCGTTCCATGGTATGGATTTACCACAGTTGTTTATCCATTCACTTGATAATGGATATTTGGATTATTTCCAGTGTTTAGCCTTTGTGAAAAATAAAATACAGAATTTTAACATAAGACTAGACAACTATCTCTCCTCAAGTTAGAAGACATATTTAATAAGTAATAATACCTATTTCATCATCTTTGAAATCATGATATCTGGGAGGCAGCAGAGTACAGAGATTAAGGTGTCAAAAATGAAGATTAAATCCTGATTTCTTCTGCCTCTTAGTAGCTGTGTGTGATCTTGGGAAAACTATTTATACTGTGCCTCTATTTATATTCCTTCCAGCATTTTGATTCTATGAAACACCTCTTGTCAAAGTGAAAGATGTCAATGCAAGAAATCACATTGAGTATTTAATGTATAACATACTCTTCTAAGCACTTTAAAATTATTGATCATCCTCACAATAATTCTTTCAGATAAGTACTATTATCCATTATACAGATAAGGAAACTGAGGCACAGTGTAAATAGTTTGCCCAAGATCACACACAGCTACTATGAGGCAGGAGAATCAGGATTTAAATCTACATTTTTGACACCTAGCCACTATACTCTGCTACCTCCCAGATATCATGATTTCAAAGATGATGAAATAGGGATTATTACCTGTTCAAGAGTTACTACCAGTATTTGAGGCTTATTATTTACTCACTTAGAAATATTATAAATAACCCTGGCCAGTGTGGCTCAGTTGGTTGAGTGTCATCCAGTGCCCTGAAGGGTCACTGGTACAGTTCCCGGTCAGGGCACACACCTGGGTTGTGGGTTTGATCCCCGGTTAGGGTGCATACAGGGCAATTGATCAATGTTTCTCTCTTCCTCTCCCTTCCCCTTTCTCTAAAAATCAATAAAAAGACATTATCAGTTGAGGACTAAAAAGTATTATAAATAATCACACTAATAGGGCCTATATTATAATTTCATACTTTTGTGTCCCTAGAGATTGATTCCTCTCTAGATGCTTAATATAGATGAGGAAAATTACCACCTAGGAATTCAATCCCAGAAGAGCTATTTAGCAGTGCAGTTGGTGAATTATTTCTGAAGAGCAGCGAAAGGATAAAAAGATAAAACACCTGATCAACCTCTCAGAATGTGCAAGTTTCATTCTTATTTTGGGCAAAGTAAATCTGGGAAAGAAGGAAGAAAGGGAAGCAGGAGATAGAAGCTGGCCACACACATTACATATGTCTACCTTTTCCTTCATTGTAGGCCTTTCTCAGTTTCCAGCCTCAATTTTCTTCCCATTCTACATTGTCTTAGTTATTTTGTTCTGTATTACAGCTTCAAGTAGTAACTCCGACATCTCTAAAATTAAAGTTAGAAATTTCAACAACTTGTTGGATATTGTTATATGGCTATTTGTAAAATACTTTACCTCCAATGTAATTAAAATAAAAATCCATTATATTGTGTTTTTGGGGAAAAAAATCTCTCTTCCATTTTCTGTCTTAGAAAATGAGTGGTATGTCATCTCTTCTAGTCATTTGAATCAGAAACAACAAAGTTCTCATTCATTCTTCCCTCACCTTAACACAGATTTAAGCATTCTCCAAGTTCTAGCAATTCTGCCTTCTATAGTCTGTTTCCATTTCCCTTGCCATTTCACTGGTTCCTGTTTTCATTATATCTTGCTGGGATTATTTCAATATAACCTTTCTGACTGGTCTGCCTGTGTCTAGTATTAATGCTCCTCTAATCCCTCCATCACATTTCAGTAAGAGAACGCTATCGTCCTAACACACAGCTGGGATCATTGCAATCCTCTCGAAAAGCTCTAATTATTTTCAGTGCCTATTGGAGTAAAGTCCAAACTCATTTCTGTAATCATTAATTATTAACTTTTTTGTTTCCCCTTACAAGTTTCCTGCAGTCAGGAACTAGTCTTACTGATATCTAGCCACTCTACAGCCTCGTAGTAACTTCAAACATAGTGCTGTACTCATGGCTGAGTTTACATAATTAACAAATAAAAGGATGCTACCTATATGAAAAGATAGACTTGAAGTTTAAAAGGCCACTTGATGTTTTAATTTGGAGGTCATGGGTGGTATTCTAGAAAGCAATGTAAGTAATGTGATGGGGATAACTTTGTTGGAGAAAGGAAGGAGAGAGAAGATGGCCGAAAAGACAATTGCCAGAAACAGATAACTTAAGAATTGGAGATGGGGCATGACAAATTCATGGATTTAGGGTTTGTTATTTGCAGGTTGTGTTTTCAAGCTCAGCATCTCTCTATGAATGTGCTTAAGAATCGTTTCACAGAATTGGGAGTTAACAGGTCAAGGTGCTCCTTCAAACACTGTGCTTGCTTGCTTTTGCCTAAACCATGGGCTTAGTAGCCCAGCTTCTAGAAAGAAGATTGATATTGAAGGCCGTCCTGGCAGCTCTGTAGGAATTCACTAAGTGCCCCACATTTTCAGGCTCCATTCCTGTGAGGAGCTCACAGTGTCCATATCAATTAGCTGGCAGGGCTCTGAGTCCCCCGAAAGGTCTTTTATGCAGTGGATGTGGCAGTAAGCCAGCAGTGGCTCCCCTACTGACAAACCAATATGCTCAAGTTCCCAGTGTCCATAGATACCATGCACTTTTTAGAGAGGTCTGGCTCTGAAGCCTCAGCCATCACACTGAAACTCTGTACTGCAGGAAATGCCTCCGGGGTTATACCAAGAACTGGAATTCTTTATAGTCATAATCTCTTTAATGTTATTCTCCTTCTACCTATACTTTTGTCTCCTAATAATAGATAACTTTGTTGAGTATTTTTACTGAGTCTGGCACTATGTTACATGCATACTTCAATTTTATCCCCTAAAGATCCCATGAGATATAGGTACAATTATTTCCATTTTGCATATGAAGAGGCTGAGACCTAGAGCAGTTAACTGACTTCTTGAGCTCAGAGAGTTTGTTAGTGGCAGTGAACTTAGAAAGGCTGGGGCTTGACCCTGGTGTGGTCTATAGTCAGAGCTGGTGCTCTCACCACTGTACAGTGCCACTTCTTCTTAGGTACTTTGGAGCACTGGAGCCATTCCCAGTAGGACTTCAAGCAAGTGAACTGCTCTAGAGCAAGTGTAGAATTCTGAGATACTAAAATATTTTGAATTTAGCAAATGATGAGAGCCATTGTAATCTATTCCTTCCTTGCTCTCCAATTATTTCCCTATTCAAATAAGTTGTTTCAGCCTTGTATAGAAGGTGCAAGTGTTTTGGGGACAGTATTTTTTTGCAAAAACACACCAAAATTTCCCAACTTTAATACTAACTTTCTGCCTCTTCATTCCATTGCCCCTTTGCTCCCAGCTGCACTGGTCACAATCTCTAAGCTAAGAGAACACAGCTGGAGCGAGCTGCCAGCAGAAAATATGTCTGGAGTTCTCCCACAGATCTGTGTTCTCATAGGAAATATAATGAAGCAGTGCCAGTTCATTGTTTTCCCAGCCTATTGTCTGATTTCCTTAAAGTGCAATATAATTACATCAATATTCTTCCTAATCTCTTTTCTTTCCCTCCACGTTACTCAAATAAGATCCAGTTTTCTTCGTTCCATTTCCCTTTTTCTCTACTGCTAGTTGTGAGTGAACTAAAGAAAGATGCAATGACCTCACTTATCAACAGAATAAAGGATTCCCTTGTTTTTGACTTGTGCTAATTAGACATCAGCCATGCCCATTAGACCCTCTTCTTTCTTTCCTCTCTCTCTCTCTCTCTCTCTCTCTCTCTCTCTCTCTCTCTCTCTCTCACACACACACACATACACACGTTTCTTATTAATTAGTCTTTGAGTCAATGGCCTGAGACACTTTCAGATGGAACATGATGGTCCCTCATGCAGTTGGGATTCTGGCAAGAGAACAGTCATTTAGTTGGGGAAGACTCAATGGTTTGGAACCAGAACCTTTCAGATGCAGGTTAGATAGGACTCACGTGGCACTGACTCAAAGACCCTGCTTCTCACTCAGCTCACATGCCTACCTGTTGACATGTCTATAGTTTGTTTCTAGCACTCAGGTGTAGTTAATGCTGTTCATCTGTCACATTAAAAATCTAACTTTTTTCATTTTATGACTGTCATGAGAATAAAATGGAAATATAAAATATCTTATATATAATATAAATAATATAAAGTGGAAATATAAATATCCACCTATTGCCTGGCCAAAATGTGAAAACCAGAATGTTTTGGAAGGATATCCACTTAGTTTTGAAGGCAAACCGTGCACACTTCTCATAGAATCTCTCACTGACTTTTGCAGCTAGTTCCAGGCCAATCACCTCTTCTAGTTCTGAAAGTTGGAGTTTCTTATCTTGAAAGCTCTTATCAGTTAGCCACCCAGAAACTAATCTTGCCTAATAAGTTTAGTTTCAATTTAGGGCTTTCCCAGCAATATCTTTTACTTAGGAAGGGGATAGGATTTATTGATTTTGCTATCCTCTCATTATCATACTGTCATTTCCTTCCCAGGGACACAACAGTCATCAGCCACTCTCCTAACACCAGCTATGACACAGCTCTCGAAGCTCGCATCCAGAAAGAGGAGGAAGAAATCTTGATGGCCAACAAGCGTTGCCTTGATATGGAGGGCAGGTAAAATGTTGATCTGTATCCTCAGGGGAGGATTAACCAAAAAATAAATAAACTAATTTTAAAAAAAGAAAAAAAAATGTTGATCTGGACCCCGAGTTGGTGTGGAGACCAGATAGATCAGCAGGGAAGGGTGAGCATCTTCCTTCACAGCTGGGAAACCTGATAATGTAGCCTCTCCCACCCCTACACTCCTGCCAGCCTGTTACTTAGGATATGAGATGCAATGACTTTTACCTTGATCATTCCACTCACTGTGGAATTCCAGTAGTGTTGCTTTCCCCTTTGGCCTTGGTAATTGCTTTCCATCTGCCTTCTGCCAGAACTGACCCTTTGGTATTTGCACTCTGGGGTATTCTTTCTAGCACTGTACCACAACCCTGTTATACTGCACAGTGCTCAGTAAAAGAACATCTAGTCATGCTGTACCTGATGTCTCTTATAAACTCATAATCATTTACTTATTACTTGAAGGTTATGGCCCATGTATAGAAGTTCCCATCTTTTCACTGACTTCATTTCTGTTGCCTCAGATTCTTCACTATAACACTCACTATATCGGTTTACTCTCATATACGGCCTTCCCCCCCCCCCCACCAGTATTGTACTTTGGATTCCTAAAACTTAAGCAACAACTCCTACATGCTCTGTTCTACCCATTTGGAGGTACAAAAAGGCATTTTGAAAATGTAGCACTGTCCCTTGTCTCACAACTCAGAAATAACTAGACCACCACTTAGTCAAAAAGGTAATGGAAGTTCAAGTCCATGTAGGCAGTGAGAGTAGAACATGAAGATGGCAACAAGATCTTTATATGTTCTTTGTCTTTGACTCCTAGGATTAAGACCCTCCATGCCCAAATTATTGAGAAGGATGCCATGATCAAAGTACTCCAGCAACGTTCCCGGAAGGAGCCTAGTAAGACAGAGCAGCTATCATCCATGCGGCCAGCAAAGTCTCTGATGTCCATTTCCAATGCTGGATCGGGCTTGCTCTCCCACTCTTCCACCCTGACTGGCACCCCCATCATGGAAGAGAAGCGGGATGATAAGAGCTGGAAAGGGAGCCTAGGTAATGACAATAAATAAGGAAGATTAAAGTGACATGTTTAAGGAGAGCCCTGACTTAGCTATGTGCCCACACAGCAAGGGAAAAGAGTGATGGTCCCGATTCTAGACAGGAAGATATCGCCGGTTGGGTCCTCCTGAGAGGCTAGCTGTGAGGTCTCACGGAGACAACATTGGTTGAAGCCACGGCCTTAGAAGATAAGAATCCTGAGTTCTATTTGGGTGGGAAGGAAAACAACTTGTTTCCTCTAAAAAATTCTCATATTTGGCCTTTACCACATGGGACCTTTTGTTCACAGCCCATGTAGCCTTTGTGCCGTTAAAAAAATTAAAATTTCAGCTTTTTCTGTGTTCTTTTCTCCCATAAAATTCAAGGACTCAGAGTTCTAATTAAGCTAAATGGAGCTGGGTGACAGGTTTTTGTTACCATAATGTTCTGAGATGAGAATAGAATGTACTTTTTCACTTCTTCCCTGTCCATTGCTTCCCTTCTAATCAAAACCTCAGAAGTATTTGTGATACCATGAGGCACTTGGTTAGAGCCTGAGGACACAAGCTGTATATATTTTAATTTTAGCTGTTTTTGTTGCTTCTAATAACTTTCTTGGTTCTGTGACACTAGCAGTGCCCTTTAGTTAGAGCAGGCACTTTTGGGACCATGGTCATGATTAGAACCTTAGATCACACAATTATTATCACATTCATCTGTGACCACAGACTTCTTCCACCGATCCTTTCCAGCTGTCTAGTATGGATGGTGTTGGTTACAGGTGGAAACAAGTAGAAGCATTCTGATAGCTCGGTGGGAATCAATCACCACTGGACAAATAAATCAAAACACATACCCAGGACACTTCAGGTTTAATATGATGTGCTGGGGCTTGGAGAATGAGAACCAGAAGGGGTCTACCAAGTCTGAAAGAAACTTTTAGACATGACGGGAAGTGCGTGACAAACTGATTTCTGGGTTCGAATGAGGACAAAGTAAAGAATTAGACCCATTCATATTTCTCCTGAACCTCCTACAAAGAAGAGGTAACGAGATGCCTGCATTTGAAGAAAGTATAGTTTTCTAACCTCTTTCCCGCTTCCCTTTGTAGGCATTCTCCTGGGTGGAGACTACCGTGCAGAGTCTGTCTCTTCTACACCCTCACCTGTGCCGCCCTCGACTCCCCTGCTCTCAGCTCACTCTAAGACGGGCAGCCGAGACTGCAGCACCCAAACGGAACGGGGAACTGAAGCAAACAAAACTGCAGCTGTTACTCCAATCTCTATTCCTGCTACAGTTGCTGCCGCCATCACTGCCAATGCTGCCACCAACACCACCACCATGGTAGCTGCTGCTCCAGTGGCTGTTGCTGCTGCCGCTGCCCCATCTCCAGCAGCAGCTGCTGCTGCTCTTGCTGCTGCTGTTTCTCCAGCTGCTGCTATTCAGATTCCAGCCGCTGCCTCTGCTGTTGCTGCTACTATTGTTGCTCCTGCTTCTGCTGCTGTTCAGGTTGCTCCAGCTGCTCCAGCTCCGGTTCCAGCTCAGGCTCCAACTCCGGTTCCGGCTCCAGCAGCAGCTCAGGCTTCTGTTCCAGCTCTGACTCAGACACCGACTCCATCTCCAGTTGCAGCTGCTACTCCAGCTCCAGCACCAACTCCATCTTTGGCTCAGGCTGATGCTCCTGCAACTCCAGCCGCTGCTTCTGGACCGCGGCGCTTGTCTATACCAAATTTGGCCTGTAATCCAGACAAGACAGGTAATAATGCTCTACCAGGTAGCTTTTGATTCTGTCCTCATTACAGATTTGTTTGTACCTGCTGTTTGGGCACAGTTGGTCATTTGGAGGGAGATTTTTCATATTCTAAAAAGGATTAATCAGGCAAGATGAGGGCAGAGAGTCTGTAAATAACATCTGACACTAAGATGGGAACAGAAATGAGTCCAGGCCTTTCTCCCAGTAGAAGTAAATAAATGTTCAGAGGAACAGGGCAGGTGACAAGCAAGTCTCACCTGGCCATTGACTTCATAGGGGCTTTAAAAGCTGTCCATTTCTAGAAATTTGTGTTTTTATGTTATCCCTAAGTGTTTTCTAATCCCTTATTTCTATGTAGATGGTCCCGTTTTCCACTCCAATACTCTGGAGCGAAAAGCTGCTGCTCAGATCCTGGGACAAGAGCCTGATGCAGAAATGGTGGAATATCTCATCTAAACGGCCTAATCAAGAGCTGCAGTTTATCAGCAAGAATGCTCTTAATCATTTTTCCCTTTTGTTGTTATTTTGAGGGTGAGGAAAAGGGATTGGGGGAATGTTTTTTTAAAGGGACTTTTTATTTTGACATTATAGTACTTACATAATGCCATATGAACTCCAGTCTATTTTGGTGCACTTAGAGAGTACCTCTAAAGACAAATCAATCAGAGTGTGCTCTAAAGGTTATTGGATTTCTACAAATACTGGGACTGTTAATAGCTGGATATTCACCAATGTTTTATAATGTGCTTAAAAATTTTTGGCATTTCCATATTCCAGATCATTTTTTATTGAAGAGCACAGTATGTTTGGAAGACAGTGTGTAAAAGGTAGTTCAGAAATGGGAAGCTGGAGAGAATTTGCACATGTGATGTTTTGCAGAGTTACCATCTAGGCAGCATCCAGAGAGAGAGAGCTCTTGCCTCGGGCTCGTGAAAGGGGATAGTTTTTGGAGCCATGTAAACTGGAGGGAAGGTAGGGAGTAGTGGGGTGTGGAAGGGTGCTGGAGCTAATTTTCCCTTCCAACTTCCCAGCTACCCTGTGCCAGGGGATTGTTTTTATTTTCATTTCAGTGGTGCTTTGGAAGTTGATTCTTTTGGTTCCCTCTTGGAGGTTCATACATTCATATATATACTCTGGAATAATTTATGCATTTGGGTAATTAATATATTGCTTTCAGCCACTAAGAAAGTTAAATTAGCTAAAACTTCCGCTCTCTTAGAGAGTTAGACCACCGGAGGCCTTGATGGAGAGTTGCACGAGGTGCTTGCAGAATGTAGACCTTTGTGGTCTGTGTCTAGCCATGAACAGCTTGCTTGCCTTTCCTGAGACCAATCTGCTTAGTGTCTAATTCTTCCTCAGCACAAATTCACTGGCTGTGTCACCAGTTCTCAAATTGTCAATTACTTGCAAAACGAGGAAGCACTTGTGGTGACAGGTTGAATGCTTTGAATTTCTGGTGACTACTTTGAAATAACTCATTTTGTTTCCCAAGTTCTTAGACGTATTTGACTATCACCTCCAAGGGAAAAGCATGAGAAACCCAAAGTACTATGCTGCAGTCAGGGGAGAGGTGGGCTGCAGCAGAGTCCTCAGCTACCTCTTTTCATGGCCAGTGACTCCATCTTGGAATGCTTTTGGAGAGCAGCAGGAAATGTACATGTGGGCAGGGACCAAGGAGGCCATGGCTCCAAGTTTTGCCTAAGGGCTGCCTCCAGGAACACAGAAGGGCTGCTCATTGCCATAGGTCCCTGCTCTGTGTCACTTATCTACCCTTCATTAAGATGATAAATCTACAATCAAAGTCATTAATATCAGTTTTCAGGGGTTTGGGGGGAGGTGAGGGGATTGGGAGTGTTATGTAAGGGTGGGGGGGGTAGAGGTTTGGGGATATGCTAGTTAGAAATCAGATTAATAGAAGAGTAGGCCTGATATATTACATTGTGAGGCATAGTGGCTGGAAGGAATTTTTGCAATACAATAGCCCAACCCCATCATTTTAGTGATGAGGAATCTGAGACCTGGAGACTTTAAGTGACTTTTTCAAGATCATACAACACAGCTTCCCACTCTGCCAAATACCGTGCTTATTTTGGGAAACACTTATATACAAAAAGCCCCATTTTAAGAAAAGGCATCTTCACAGTCCAGGGCATATGTATTTTGTAAAATAGCCCTGGCTTCAGTAATTTGTACAGGGTTCTGAGTTCCTATCTTGCCTTTCCTGCAGTGCCTTTTGCAAGGTTTTTCCTTTCCTGATTCTGATTTCAGTATGGAGTCACATGGGACATCTGCCCTAAAATATCAACCTCACTTCTTCTCTTGCTATGAGATTGGCTGTCTCAGGTCACCTTACAGAGTTCCTCTGTAAGTACAGGAATGGCCTACTTAACAGTATTCTTGTGTCATTCCCAGCGACCTTCCAAAGGAATTATTTTGTGTGAGGGGAAGGAGGAGATAAGAGGGAAAGTGATGTGCTTTTTCAGGCAGTCTTGACATTTTTAATAATGAAGTGATTATCACACACATTAGTACTTAGTTATTTAGTGAATCCCAAATAGAAACTAAAAGTGCAGTTGTGTTAATGCTCATTCATATTACCCTTTAGTCATAGAAAAAAACTCAAATAGTAAAAGCAACAAGTAGCAAACTTCAGGACTGCTACTTCCTGTCTAAATAAATTCATAAATAAATAGAAAAGTAAACCTTTCATTTACTCCTTTCATGTTTATAACATATTGCCAGCATTTTTGCTAGCTCTGGGAGCCATGGTTTTAATTACATTTTGTAAGGTGACAAATGTCATACATTCCACACTGTGTGGCAGCCATCTCTTTAGGCTCATGTATTTTGGGAAAGGAGGAAGTTCTTAGCTAAATATTATTTTGAACTTTCCACAACATCTCTGCCCCCCCTCACACCAGCGGGGTTCCCTTTTGGCTCAGTTTTTAATCCCAGGTAATTTACTCAAATACATTGTACATTTGAGAGATGGAATAAGTCCATGTCAGTGTATTATGTTTACGAAGAAGATTGATTCAGCCTTTTCAGAAGATCCCTAATAGATGACATTTTAAAATTCAGGTTTATGGGAGAAATGTCAAGGTAGCCACCTTTTCACAATTGTGTCAATGTAACACTTGGGGGATGTTTCTGGACTCCCAGCTATCTATGCATTTTACTGGCACCTCAGAACAGGAAGGTGACCTTGTTGTCTTAACTTGTACTGCATGGTGGTCTCTGGGGACCTTCTAAGTCAGTTGTACTTCAATGTCCCTTGTACAGAAAAATTTCATTAGAACAAACTTTACTTGATATGAAATTCTTATTAACATTTTTTTATTAAATAAAAGTAGCTTGAGCTTTCTTATAAAATCATGTATCTTAATTGTTGTTTTAATGAAGGATTTGTTTTCAGTGCTGCTTTTGAGCTTTAGGTTGAGAGGATAGTAGGAACCTGAAATATTTGCCATCACCTGCCATGGGAAACATACTGGGAGACCCATCACATTCTCTTTTTCTTGTTACACAGTTGGTTATGCACAACGATTGGAAAATGAACAAACTTACTGTGCAAACTACTTTTTATGAAGAGCCTAAAAACTAACAATGTAGCAACTTCAAGTGTATACATATGCACTAACTCTTATACATTATATTCTCATGTCTGTTATCTCCTGTTATCTCAATTGCTCATTCACATATGGAATTTGTTACTTAAAATGTGTGCATTCTTACTGAACATGTTTTCAAAGGAAGGCATTAGCTATGGGCTAATTGCCACCAATTTCAGCCTGGCATGATCCTTGGAATATATCTTCCAAGTGCCATCCATCATCAGTCTGACCAGTGTCAGGAGTTTGTTTGTTTTTTTCTGGTAGCAACGATGGGTTATATGAAGCCTTCAACCCTCCTTCTGTGGCCTCCCTTGTGATTAATGGCATGTGTTTGTAAAATGAATAGCTGAGGTTGGCAGATGGCTAGAGAAGAATCACCTTTGGTTTGAAATGTATTTGGCCTTATAATGATTAAGACCCCATTCTGTAATCAACGGAGCTAGTTCCAGTAAAATTAAGCAGGTGTGAATCCACTCTGTGCCTATCTTTTCACTGACAATAAAGTTAGCTATTTTAAAATGCAGTACTGTGTGGAAAATGCTTTGGTGTTTACCCGACAGATGTTTTAGTTGAGCTTGTACCAGTGATTGCTTTCAATTTAGTATGCAGTGAAATTGACTTTCAAGGGCAGCATGCAGAATTTGCATTTGCTTAAAGTATGGAATGTAATTATAAAGTATTAAGACAACACCACTGGCTGCATTGGTTTCTTTATATATTCAGGCAGCTTATATTAAGAGCTTTGCATCTTTTTATCTCCTGGTTCCAAGGGATAAAATGATGGCCACCCAAAACAGAGAATTCATCATTTGGTTAGCATGTTGGAAGGCCCCTTGATGTTCCCTTTGTACCCTTGTTCTTATGCCAATTAATCAGTTTTGGTTGCGGAAGCTTGTTATTAAAAGCAAATCAGTACCACATACAAGTTGGCTCTTTTCACTGAAAATGTTAAAGCTGTCTTTCCACTGCCCTCCTTGTGCCTCCTGTTTACCACTGATGCCCAGCCTAACTGGGAGATAAGAGCCCTGCAGGCTTGGAAATGACACTTTCACAGTGAAATAAGCTTGATGTGTGTTGCAAAATAAATGGGGAGAGGGTATAGAACTCATTCTAAATTTTACTTTTTGATTAAGGTGGGCTGCATTCCTCTGCATACTTACGAGTAGCACTTTGAAAACTATATGTGTGAAAGCCCACTCCTCTTCTTCAGGACAAAGAAGATCGTCTTAAGTTAATGCACACCTTCTTACAAAGCTTTGTGAAGCAATCCTTTCAGATACATATTGTGCCCCGTTCTTAATAAACAAGTGTTCCTTCAAAAGATCACTCTGTATCAGCCTTTCTAGATATTAACCAGCTTTATAACTGATGTGATTATCTGTGTGGGACTTCATCTTCCTTCCTGTGGGCCTACTCTGCTGTGACAAGTGATTTGCACAGTCTATGAATTGCACAACTTCAAAAACAAACAACCCCTGCTTCCCACCTTCTCCACCTCCATCTTATCCTACAGGAGGGTTTTTATTACAGGAAAAATACTCTAAGTGATTTAATCTTAGAACACTTTCTACATTTATTGGCTTCACCCTGATATTTGAATAAAGACCTCTGAGTGACTTAGTTTCCAAAAAGGAAAACATTTACAACCCCAGATTTTCATACCACATCATAAGTACTCACTCAGATGCAGTTATTTTGGTTCCTTTTTTTTTTTTTTTCCACTTGCCTTTGCCTTGGACCGATAGTTTCAGGCATGTGTGAGTTGTTGAATAGCTGCATATTACATGTTGTCATTATGTAAAAGGCCCTGAAGTTTAAAAAAATACGTCCATGATTCTAGTTTATTAGAGAAAATTGCACACACACACGTGCACATGCACACATTTAAAATTCATTGTGATTGATGAATGGAAAAAGTTTGAACAAGATACAGAACAAATGCAAATAAGGGAATGATTGCTGGGATGGCACAGAGAGTATGTGTGGGGGGACTGAGTTTGAAGGATGTGTAGGAGTTAAAATGGTGAACTAGGAGATGGAACAAACATTCCTTGCAAAAGGAATAATATGTACAAAGGCAATCTCATTATGTCAGAGTTGCAATCAAATGAAGACTATGTTTCCAAAATCAAAGACCCTAGAGAACTACTCTGAATTTTAACATCCTCATCATGGAAACTTACAAACTCACTCAGGTGGTTGACATACTGATCCAGAAGGCAAAAGAACATGGAGTTCTGGTCCTACGTCAGCCTCTAAGCAGACATTTACTCCTGAACAAGTTCCTTAAGATCAAAGAGCTTTATCAATAAAATGAGGATAAATATATATCCCTATGGACCTCATGGAGAGGGGACAAGAGATCTTTACAAAGTGAGACTATAAAAAGATGCCAGTCCAAACAATGGGCCAAATCTATAAAGATGAACTTTTTTTTTTTTTTTATTAAAGAAAACTTCAAACATACACAAAAACAGAATAGTGTAAGGCATCCCCATGTGTCCATTGCTGGGGGCTTCAAGTTATTATCAATGGATCAATGCTTGGCCAATCTTGCTTCATTTATCACCTCTACCCATCCACCCTCTACTATTTTGAGGCACATCTCCGACATCATAGCATTTAATCCAGACATATTTCAGTATTCATGAATATAAATTTTTTATAATGACAAATTTGAAGTGCTCTTCCTGGAACCAAAAATATATAACTCACCAACCAAACAAACAGCATGTTTGTGCTCTGGTGCTTACAAGGCTTTTTTTTAAAAACCTAATCTTTTGCCTTAAACCAAAACATATTTTCTCAAATATGGAGGGGTTCATTCCCCCACAACCCAGATATCAAAGGGGAAGATATTTTCTTTAAAGGCACTCCAGTACAGGCTCTAAGCTATTTTTCCTCTTCCATTTGGTCATCCAACTATTTCTTGTTTTCTCTCATCGACTGATTTGGTCACTATCCCAAACTTTTGGCCTTTGAATCACAGTTGTCCACTCCAGTCCCAAATGACTCAATCAGCATCCTGACCTATCAAGTTCATCAACCTCTCCAACTCCACTGACTTCCACATCAGCCTGCTGTTCTCAGGGCTAACCCAGACCTGGCCATCACATAGAATTGCTCCACCATGGAAATCAGATATGCCAGTACCTCACTGTCTGGCCACAGTCTGCCATCCTCCCAGTTCTCCTACTCTGACCCTATTTGTCCTTTGACTTCTGAGAGACCTCTAGTCTTTTAATGCACCATTTCCTCCTACTCATTTAGCCCTGACCTACCTGATCTGACCTCATGTTCAAATACCTGAACCCTCAAATCATTAATATCCCTTAAAACCTCAACCATTCATCACAAGTCAGAAACTCATGAATCATCCTTGACACCTCCCTCTCCCTTATAGTTTATCCGTCACTGATCCCATCAAAATAAATCACAAAACCCATTCACTACTTTCTAGTTCTACTGTCAACAGCCTATTTTAAGTTAGCATTATCTTTTACCTAGACTGTTTCAATAGCATATTCACCTAACTTGATCTGCCCCTAACTTGGTCTATGCTTTTATTATATTTATTCAGCAACAAATATAATTAATACCATGTCATTCCCTTGCTTACAAACTTACCCTTGGAATGAGGATAAAATGGGAACACAGGAGGTAAAACAATGAACCCAAAATTTGATAATTGTGGATTTGAAACTAAAACTCAGATATCTTGGATTCTTATTATAGTAGAATCATTATCATGCCTTGTTCTAAGTATTTTTCTTATGCTTAAGAGACATTATTGGCATGGAATCATTATTTTCTCTGTTATTAACCAAGAACAGTACTTCTTGAAGTCCTATTCAAAACATCTGTATTGGAATCACCTCAGGTATTTATATAATACTAGTGGCCCATTGCATGAAATTCATGCACATTAAAAGGGGATTAATTAGAGGAAATATTTTAATATTGCTATTTGCCCTTTCTCTATAATAGGAGTGTCAGAGATGAAAGAAAATTAGTAAAATGTATATAAAAATCTTCATCCTGTCAGAGTCTGGAGCGCACCATGGGACCCAGAGTCAAGTCCCCACCCACCCTCATGTGCCTCAAAATCACATGAGACCCAGACCTGGCCAGCTCCCCGCCCCATTGGGCTAGATCCAGACCCGGCCGGTCCCACCCTTGTCAAGCCCCCCCAGGCGGAGGATGCAGCCTCAGGTTCCCTGGTCCAGTGCTGGGGTGGGGGGCATGGATTGAGGTCACCCATCAAGCCCCGCCGGGTGGGGGTGCGGCCTGAGATCCCCTGTCAAGCCCCACCGGGCGGGGGGCATGGCCTGAGGTTCCCCATCAAGCTCTGCCTGTTGGGGGGAGCAGCCTCAGCTCCCCTGGCCCGATGCTGGGAGGGGGGCAAAGCCTCAGGTCCCCTGTCCAGCCCAGCTGGGTGGGGGGCATGGCCTGAGGTCCCCTGGCCCAGGGCAAGGGGAGCAGCCTGAGGTCCCCCAGCCCAGCACTGGGGTGGGGGGCACACCTTGAGGTACCCTGTCAAGCCCCACCAGGTAGGGGTCATGGCCTGAGGTCCCCTGTCAAGCCCCATGGGGGGGGGCAGTGTCACACAGCCTCAGGTACCTGCTGATTGTTGTTAAGGCTTATTACGGGAACTTGGCCTCCGATGTGGGTGCAGCCATCTTGTGTTACGGAAATCCCTGCCTCTGCTGTGGGCTCCACCATCTTTGTGGCAGAGTGGTGGTCAATTTGCATATTCCCTCTTTATTATATAAGATGCAGTCTCTTACCTTGCCCCTAGAGCCATGGTCGGCAAACTGCGGCTCGCGAGCCACATGAGGCTCTTTGACCTTTTGAGTGTGGCTCTTCCTAAGCCTTAGGAGTACCCTAATTAAGTTAATAACAATGTACCTACCTATATAGTTTAAGTTTTTTTTTTAATATATTTTATTGATTTTTTACAGAGAGAAAGGGAGAGAGATAGAGTTAGAAACATCAATGAGAGAGAAACATCGATCAGCTGCCTCCTGCACATCTCCTACTGGGGATGTGCCCGCAACCCAGGTACATGCCCTTGACTGGAATCGAACCTGGGACCTTTCAGTCCGCAGGCCGATGCTCTATCCACTGAGCCAAACCGGTTCTGGCTATAGTTTAAGTTTTAAAAATTTGACTCTCAAAAGAAATTCCAATCGTTGTACTGTTGATATTTGGCTCTGTTGACTAATGAGTTTGCCGACAACTGCCCTAGAGAAGTTTATCCTATAATTCTAGGGTAAAACCCAGAAATTTGCGTTCTAACAAACTTCCCAGGAGTTTTAATGCACTTTATCCTGAGACTACATACTTTGAGACACACTGACCAAGGATTTTCTGGCATTTATCTTACTTTTGTTCTTCACTTCTCATAAAACATAATAGACTCCCAACTGCACATAGTAAATTTCATAAGTCCAGTTTGGACATTAGCTTTCACACACCCTTACTTCAGTAGGTAGCCATTTTTATTTTCTTCATTAACCCTTAGTACTTACGGTAAAATACATGCCTTTTCTCCACAGATAGGACTTTTTCTCCCTTATCCAGATATGACTCTTAAGTGGTTGAATTTAATGCTCTGATCAAACAAGACATGTTGGTTACTTTTGGTTTATAGTCCTTGAAACGACCACTACCATATTTATGATCTTGGCCAATTCATTTAGCTCTAATGACTGTTCTGTAATATGAGGTCACTGGATTATGATCTCTAATATGCTTTCTGGCTCTTACATTCTTTGATTCCATGATACTAAATACAACCACTGAGGTCAGAAATTCTTTCACATGGATCCAAAATTGGCTATGTGGAACAGATAAAAGATATTTTTAAAATCTCAATATACTGAAATATTCTACAACCCTAAGATCTACTCATCAAGTTTCAATTATTTTCAAACTGGTTCTGCCTGCACTTGACATTTTAGTCTCTTATCTTCGCAATACCTACTCCATTCTCCTACAGTGCATGTCACTCCCCCCGCCCCCCCAAAAATGAATTTCCCCCCAAAATATGAGGAGATAAAAATAGAGAAAGGAAGGACAGTTAACATTTCTTTTAAAACATGAATCTATGGTTATTTGCATTTATCCAGTTATACTGGTCTGAGTAGCACCAACAAGGGAGGATAAATGGGAAATAATCAAGATATGTATTATGTTGCAGTAGGTGGCAAAAAAGAATGGCAGTTGCTGAGCCACCATGATACCTATGGTACTAACTAGAGCTAGGAAAAGGGAAATAACATTTTTGCAACCTGCTATGTGTTAGAAACTAGTTATGTGATAAACACATTACATATGTATTCCTCCCAAAAAACAAATGTAAAAGATCAAAAAGAAAATGCATGTGCTTTTTAAAACTTTTGTTTTTCTCTTACATCCAGGGGCAGATCCACATATTATGGGCCTTGAAGCCTTGACAATTTAGAAGGCTCTCTTTATGAAAAAGAATTTTTAAAAATTATGAATACAAAACCAGATATTAAACTGTTTATTTAGGATTTAGATATCACAACTAACTATGAATTTTGAAAAGCTTACAAATACACAAACATGACAATACTAGAGAAACCGTATTTTTTATTAATTAATTGCCCAAAACACCTCCATATTCCCTGTTTTCTACATTTTGGCTTCATATTTTTTGCTTGCTTCTTTTTTAAAAAAATATTTATTGTTGAAAGTATTATAAATGTCCCCTTCTTCCTCTATTGTCTCTCCCAGCCCTCCCCCACCCCCACCCCAGCCTAGGCCTTTACCCCCCTATTGTCTGTATCCATTGGTTATTCTTATATGCATACAATGTCTTTGGTTAATCTCTTATCCCCTCCCCTTGCCAATCCCCCACTGCCTTCCCTCTGAGGTTCGATGGTCTGTTTGATGCTTCTATGTCTCTATTTTTGTGCATTAGTTTATGATGTTCATTATATTCACAAATGAGTGAGATCATGTGATATTTATCTTTTTCTGACTGGCTTATTTCGCTTAGCATAATGCTCTCCAGGTCCATCCATGCTGTTGTGAATGGTAAAAGTTCTTTCTTTTTTACAGCAGCATAGTATTCCATTGCATAGATGTACCACAAGTGTTGTTTTTGTTGTTGTTTTTTTACAGTGTAAAATTTTTATATTTAGAATTAGGCAGCTGGACTCAGTTTAGACGATCCCAATTTTGTTGGCAACATCCAAAGCATCATAGTCAGGAGCCAGTCGAACATATGCCTTCTTCTCTCCATCAGGCCTGATCAGGGGGTTGACCTTGGCCACATCAATGTCATAGATCTTCCTTACAGCCTGTTTGATCTGGTGCCTGTTTGCCTTGGCATCCACAATGAACACAAGTGTATTGTTGCCTTCTGTCTTCTTCACGGCTGACTTGGTAGTCAGGAGGAAGTTGATGATGGCATAGTGGTCAAGCTTGTTTCTCCTGGGTGTGCTCTTCTGAGAATATTTAGGCTCCCTTTGGAGCCTTAGTGTCTTTGGCCATTGGGATGTGGCTGAAGTGCGGATCTTCTTCTCTTTTTTTTTTTGTGGCTGTGGATGCCTTTTCAGCACTGCTTTCTTGCCTTCAAAGCCTTTGCTTTGGTTCTGCTTGGGGAGAAGGAGGGGCTTCCTTCTTAGCTTTTGGCACCATTTTCATAAAAAGGTGTACCACATTTTTTTTAATCCACTCATCTGCTGATGGGCACTTAGGCTGTATCCAAATCTTAGCTATTGTAAATTGTGCTGCTATGAACATAGAGGTGCATATATTCTTTTTGACGTGTTTCTGATTTCCTGTGATATATTCCTAGAAGAGGAATCACTGGGTCAAATGGGAGTTCCATTTTTAGTTTTTTGAGGAAACTCCATACTGTCTTCCATAGTGGCTGTACCAGTCTGCATTCCCACCAGCAGTGCACGAGGGTTCCCTTTTCTCCATATCCTCTCCAGCACTTGTCATTTGTTGATTTGTTGATGATAGCCATTCTGACAGATGTGAGATGGTACCTCATTATTGTTTTAATTTGCATTTGTCAGATAATTAGTGACTTTGAACATTTTTTATATACCTATTGGCCTTCTGTATGTCCACTTTTGAGAAGTGTCTAGGTCCTTTGCCCCTTTTTTGATTGGATTGTTTATCTTCCTTTTGTTAAGTAGTATGAGTTCCCTATAAATTTTGGAGATTAAACTCTTATCAGATGTAACATTGGCAAATATGTTTTCCCATGCAGTGGGCTCCCTTGTTATTTTGTTGGTGGTTTCTTTTGCTGTACAGAAACTTTTTATTTTAATGTAGTCCCATTTGTTTATTTTCTCCTTTGTTTCCATTGTACTAGGAAATGTATTGGTAAACATATTGCTATGAGATATGTCTAAGATTTTGCTCCCTGTGGTTTTTTTTCTAGGATTTTTATGGTTTCATGACTTACATTTAAGTCCTTTATCCATTTTGAGTTTATTTTTGTGTATGGTGTAAGTTGGTGGTCTAGTTTTATTTTTTTTGCATGTATCTTTCTAATTTTCCCAACACCATTTATTGAAGAGACTGTCTTGACTCCATTGTATGCTCTTGCCTCCTTTATCAAATATTAATTGAGCATAATGGCTGGGGTCAATTTCTGGATTCTTTGTTATGTTCCATTGGTCTATATGTCTATTCTTGTGCCAGTACCAAGCAGTTTTGAGAACAGTGGCTTTGTAATATTACCTGATATCTGGTATTATGATCCCTCCAATATTGTTCTTCTTTCTCAGAATTGCTCCAGCTATTTGGGGTCTTTTTTATTCCATATAAATTTTTGGAGAGTTTGTTCTAGGTCTGTGAAATATGCCGTTAATATTTTAATGGGGATTGCATTGAATCTATAGATTGATTTGAGTAGTATGGACATTTATATGATGTTGATTATACCAATTCATGAACACGATATATTCTTCCATTTGTTTTTATCTTCCTCTTTCTCACTTTTCAACATCCTGTAGTTTTCTGAGTACAGGTCTTTTACCTCCTTAGTTAAGTTTATTCCTAGGTCTCTTAATTATTTTTGTTGCAATAGTAAATGAAATTGTTTCTTTATTTTCTCTTTCTGTGAGTTCATTATTATATATTAAAAAGTCATAGATTTCTTAGTGTTAATTTTGTATCCTGCTACCTTGCCAAATTTATTTATTAAATCTAGTAGTTTTATGATGGAGTCCTTAGGGTTTTCTATGTACAATATCATGTCATCTATGAATAAGGACATTTACTTCTTCTTTTCCAATTTTATTTACTCGTCTTGTCTGATCATTATGGCTAGCACTTCCAGTACTTTGTTGAACAGAAGTGGCGAAAGTGGGCATCTCTGTCTTATTCCTGTTCTTAGAGAAAATGGTTTTAGTTTTTGCCAATTGAGTATGATGTTGGCTGTAGGTTTTTAATATAATGCTTTTATTATTCTGAGGTATGATCCCTCTATTCCCACTTTGCTGAGAGTTTTTATCAAAAAAGGGTGTTGTATTTTGTCAAATGTTTTTTTCTGCATCAATTGATATGATCATGTGATTTTTATCTTTCAATTTGTTTATGTGATATATCACGTTTATTGATTTGTGGATATTGTACCAGCCTTGCATCCCTGGAATAAATCCCACTTTGTCATGGTGTATGATCTTTTTAATGTATTGCTGGATGTGATTTGCAAATATTTTGTGGAGGATTTTAGCATCTATGTTCATCGGGGGTATTGGCCTGCAATTCTCTTTCTTTGTGGTGTCTTTATCTGGTTTTTGGATTAGGATAATGCTGGCTTCATAGCAAGGACTTGGAAGTATTCCTTCCTCTTGAATTTTTTGGAATAGTCTGAGGAGGGTAGGTTTTAGTTCTTCTTTGGATGCTTAGTAAAACTCCCCTGTGAAGCCTCCAGTCCAGGACTTTTGTTTCCTGGAGGTTTTTAAATTACTGCTTCAATTTCATTGGTAGTTATCAGTGTATTCAAGTTTTCTGATTCTTCCTGATTGAGTTTTGGAAGGTTGTATTTTTCTAGGAATACGTCCATTTCATCTAGTTTGTACAGTTTATTGGAATAGAGTTGTTTGTAGTATTTTTTTTTTTTACAATCCTTTGTCATTTCTGATTTTGTCTATTTGGGTCCTCTCTCTTTGCTTCTTGGTGAGCCTGTCTAGAGGTTCATCAATCTTGTTTATCCTTTCAAAGAACCAGCTCTTGGTTTTATTGATCTTTTGTATTGTGTTTTTGTGCTCTATATCATTTATTTCCACCCTGATCTTTATGATATCCATCCTTCTACTTACTCTGGGCTTTTTTTTTGGTTGTTGCTCTCTTTCTAATTCTTTAAGTTGCAGGGTTAGATAGCTTATTACCAGCTTTTTTGTTTTATTTATTTATTTTTTTTTAGGTAGGCCTTTAGTGCTATGAACTTCCCTCGCAGGATTGCTTTCACTGTGCCCCATAGATTTTGGATTGTTGTGTTTTCATTGTCATTTGCTTTTTATTTCTTCTTTAATCTCTTTGGTAACCCAATCATTGTTTAATAGCATGCTATTTAGTCTCCAAGTGTTTGATTGTTTTTATTGTAATTGATTTCTAATTTTATACCATTGTGATCTGAGAAGATGTTTGATATTATTTCAATCTTCTTGAATTTATAGAGACTTAGCCTGTGTCCTAATATGTGGTTTGCTTGCTTCTTTAAATGACAAATGTTTTGTCTTTCCACTAGCATGACTGATTAAAATGTATTTTTTCTTACTGATAGTTGGAAAGAGAAAGTATGCAACTTCACACACTTGAAGTAGAACTGATGCTTGTAGAACTTATTCAGGTTTGTGCTGTATAAACATAAGAATTCTGATAAATTATATTTTATGCAATTCCCATCGCCAAATAAATAGACATATATGCATAGTTGAGTATTTTTGAGTTATAATATATTACTGAGTATATTACTAGCCGAGGAGAACTTTGTGTTTAGGCATTAGGGAGAACTGAATACTGTGAATAACATTTTGCACATCAGGCTATTGAAGGAATTTTCCACAGATTAGCTTCTGGGCCCATACATTTCAAACCTTATTTTAGTACCCACATACTTTCAGTACCAAGTACCATAAGACACATTCGTATAGTGATAAGACCTCTGGCTTTGCACATTTGCATAGCCATGTTGAATAAGCCAGCAGAGTGAGCGCTAGGTGTATTTCTGGAAGCCATTTCTTTACCAGAACAGTTTAGCAATGATTTATCTATACACAGAAGTGACTGCAAACCACATATATATGTGCCACTAAACACAAACGAAATATATCTCCTATTGAACTCCCCCTGTGCTGGATCTCAAACATCAGAGAAAGTGTACTGGAGAGAAATAAGATTGGAAAGAGATAGCAATTACATTAATCAGAGTTCTACAGAGAAACAATTAATTAGGTAGGTAGATAGATAGATAGATAGATAGATAGACAGATTGGGGGATAGAAGTTGGCATGTCTGACACTTTGAGACAGTATTTCTTTTACTCTGGGAAACTTCAGTGTTAGCTCTTATGACCTTCAACTGATGGGGTAGAGCCCACCCATACTCTGCTTTACACAGAGTCTACTGATTTAAATGTTCATCACATCTAAAACATATCTCTGTAGCAACAACTAGACTGGTGTTTGACCAAACAACTGGGTCCCAAAGCCTAGCCTATTTGGCACATAAAGCTAGCAATCACAGTAGTCTTAACCAATTTTATTTTTAATGTATTTTTATTGATTTCAGATAGGAAGGCAGAGGGAGAGAGAGATAGAAACATCAACAATGAGAGAGAATCATTGATCAGCTGCCTCCTGCATGCTCCACACTGGGGATTGAGCCCTCAACCCTGGCATGTGCGCTCACGGGGAATTGAACAATGACCTCCAGGTTCATAGGTTGATGCTCAACCACTGAGCAATGCTGGCTAGGCTAATCTTATCCAATCTTAACCGGTAAGTTAAGCTCTTCTAATTTTGTAAATATTATAGAAATACACTACTATGAAATGGACAATGGGCACATGCAATTCATATTTCACATCTAAATCATCAGCAAATCCCATTAGTTTCACCTTCAAAATATACCCAGAATCTGATCTTTTCCACTGTGTTCTGTTAGTTTCACCGTCCTCTGTTGTATCACCAACTCTTCCATATTTTATTCTCTGCTTTGTGTTTTTCATTCAGAGTTTATTATCTCATTATTTTTTTAATTTTATGGAGGAATGTTTGGATACAATTTTCATCTACTCAGTAGCAATATTTTGTATGGGGTTTGTTTTTGTTGCACTTTTCCACCCTTTAAAAGATAGTACATTAGCCCTGGCCAGTGTGGCTGAGTTGGTTGAAGCATCATCCTGTGTGCCGAAAGGTCACGGGTTTGATTGCCAGAGGCAGCTGATAAATGTTTCTTTCTTTCTCTATACCTCTCCCTCTCCCTTCCTCTCTCTCTAAAACAAAACAAAATGTATATCATTGGGTGAGGAAAGTAAAATGTAGTGTACTTTTATTAGTACCATGTTGATTTCCTTTTTATTACCCATTTTTGAATGGTTTGGATTATTTTGTCTCAGCTATTTGAAGGAGATTCCAGTGATGGAAAATGGGCCAGAGTAGCCTTCTTCCATGCTCCACTGTCCAAAAACTCTATCCCCTGCAGGCAGAGAGATATACAGTTTACTGCAAATATGGCTCCTTTGTGTGGTACTTTGTGTAGTCCCACCTCATCAGTCTCTCTGAGCCAAACCTAGTCCTGGATGACATCTGGACTAAAATTACTGCTTTACTCATCCCAATTCCTGGTCCTGTTGTTCCAAACTAGGGAAATAGCTTTGACACCTCAGGATGTACCCATCACCTTCAGGAAGTATATTTTTGTTGAAGCTTCCTAAGATCCTTGTGCCCTTTCTACACTCTCAGTGCTTCGTCTCTTCACTTCCCATCCCCTTTTCCCATTCTTCCCCTATCTCAGATTCTTTTGGCAGCTGCAAGTTTATTTTTGAGTCTGTAAATTTTTTTCTGTTTAGTAGATAGAATGAAGCTTGTAGGCTTTTTTCAATCCCTTTATTGCTTTTACATGATTTCTAAGAAGTGAAAAGGAAAATGCTGACTTATGCAGCCATTTTTATGTAAATTTGTTCATTATTATAGCCTCACAGCCTAGAATAGTGTCTGATATAAAGTAGGTGTTCACTATTTGTTTTGATAAATGAATGAGTGATAAATCCAGCAAACTGCATTCTCCACTTCTGTATCTGAGCTATTGTGGTTCCTGGAGAAAGATGAGTAGATGGGTGATGCTAAATATGCTAGAGGCTCCAGTTTCAGCTGGGAACTTCTGTATTTGTCCATGGCCAGTTTCTTACCCCTCCCCAGAAAGTATTCCACACAGAGCTCTCTTCTCATACAACCTGTAAATATTCACCTCCCTCACTCACAGATAACCTCAACTCCACTTCAATGTGAAAGCAGTTTTCAGTTGGCAACCCAAGGTTCATATTAATATATATATAAAACATCTATCTATCTATCTATCTATCTATCTATCTATCTATCTATCTACTTATCTATCTATCATCTATCTATATCTATACCTATATCTATATCTATATCTATATCTATATCTATATCTATATCTATATCTATCTATACCTATACCTATATCTATACCTATACCTATATCTATATCTATATCTATATCTATATCTATATCTATATCTATATCTATATCTATATCTATATCTATATCTTTCTATTTCTATTTCTATTTCTATTTCTATTTCTATTTCTATTTCTATTTCTATTTCTATCATCTATCTATATCTATATCTATATCTATATCTATATCTATATCTCTCATCATCTACCTGTATCTATATATTTATACATATATATATATCTACACTAATAAAAGACAAAGATGCTAATTGACCATACCTTCGCTATGCCCAAGCCATGCCCACCAGCCAATCAGAGCGACTATATGCAAATTAACCCAATCAAGATGGCAGCTGGCAGCCACGCAGCTGGAGCAAGCAGGAGGCTTGGTTGCCCAGGCAATAGCGGAAGCCAAGCTTCCCGCCTGCTCTGGCCGGCTGTGGCCTCCGCAAAAGGCAACAAAGTTTCAATTATAGAAGCTAAATAAATCCCAGATACCTGCTTCCAGCCAGCCTCCACTGTGAGCTTGGGTGGCTGGGGGTTGTGGCCAGCTTGCAAACAGCCATCAGCCACTCACCTAGGATGGCCACACCCTGATGGGGTGAGGGTCCCTGTTGGGGGCTCGGCCAGCCTGCAAAAAGCCATCAGCACCTCACCCAGACTGGCCAGGGACCCCAGCAGGACCCTCCGCCCTGAAGGGGCTGTGGCCAGCCTGCAAACAGCCATCAGCCCCTCACCTAGGATGGCTACACCCTCATGGGGTGAGGGTCCCAACTGCGGGCCTTGGCCAGCCTGCAGCAAACAGCCATCAGCCCCTCACCCAAACTGGCCAGGCACCCTAGCATCACCCCCCCCGCCCCCCCCCCCCAAAGGGGGTATGACCAGTCTGAAAACAGCCCTCAGCCCCTCACCCAGGCTGGGAAGGCACCCCAGTGGGGACCCCCACCCTGAAGGGGCTGTGGCCAGCCTGAAAACAGTCATCAGCCCCTCACCCAGGCTGGCCACACCCTCATGGGGTAAGGGTTCCCGCTGAGGGGCTTGGACAGCCTGCGAACAGCCATCAGACCCTCACCCAGGCTGGCCAGGCACCCCAGCGGGACCCCAACCCTGATCCAGGACACCCTTTAGGCAAACCAGCCAGCCCCCATCCATGCACCAGGCCTCTATCCTATATAATAAAAGGGTAATATGCAAATTGACCCTAACAGCAGAAGGACTGGGAATGACTGGTCACTATGACACACACTGACCACCAGGGGGCAGATGCTCAATGCAGGAGCTGCCCCCTGGTGGTCAGTGTGCTCCCACAGGGGGAGCTCTGCTCAGCCACAAGCCAGGTTGATGGCTGCCAGTACAGCGGTGGTGGTGGGAGCCTCTCCTGCCTCCTCAGCAGCGCTAAGGATGTCCGACTGCAGGTAGGCCTGCTCCCTGCTGGCAAGTGGGCATCCCCCGAGGGCTCCCGGGCTGCCAGAGGGATGTCTGACTGCCAGCTTAGGGCTAATCCCCCGGGGAGTGGGCCTAAACCAGCAGGCAGTCATTCCCCGAGGAGTCCCAGACTGCGAGAGGGCACAGGCCAGGCCGAGGGACCCTCCCAAGTGTACAAATTGTGCACCAGGCCTCTAGTGGCCAGCCTGCAAACAGCCATCAGCCACTCACCCAGACTGGCCAGGCACCCCAGCAGTGACCCCCACCCTGAATATATGTAGCAATAGATAGAGCACTGCTTCTTACCACTCAGAAATCATTTTAGCTGTCTGTAAAATCAGCTCAAAATCACCCTTAGAAACAACCTTAACTTCCAGCCTTTTCAAATAGCAAACTTACCTACAGCTTTATTCAACTCATCTTTTTTCTTCCAGTCTCTGATGATAAGGCATCCTTTTTCCACGTCAAGATTGACACCACTGCTTACACCTTTCTCTGGACTTTACCCTCATCTCTCTGGGCACTTTGATCCACACATGAACTCCCCTCTTTCCCTTATCTGCAACCTTTCCCCTCCTCCCTGGTTCCTCCTCCAGATTGAATTAATGTGCTCAAGCTGCAGGTTCATCTATTGTTTTACAAACTAGGACAGAGCTGGGGGAAAGAAGTTGGAATTCAGAAACTAACAGATGAAGTAGAGTTCCCTAATGAAAATCCCCAATTATTGGAATTTGAAATGCAAGAGGCTGAGGCCAGCCACTTGAACGCTTCCAAACCCAAGTCTTGGTTGCTCTGAAAACTGGGATAGGGCTGAATCCTTGGAGTAGATCAGTGGGTCCAGCTATGGGGGAGTTGATGTGGCAGAGGCAGAGACAAGGAAGTTAAGGAGGGGTGACTGATAATAATGGTTCCTTTAAATATTTGAAGGGTTTTTAAGTGAAGAGGAAGGTTTACATTATGTCTCCCCTGGGCTAGTTCTAGGAGCAAGAGGCAGAAGCAAAGGGAAGATTTATGAAGGTGAGGAAGAGCTTTCTATTAGAACTATCTGATTAGAGGATCATTAGATCCTCATCTAATGTATAGTCTAGAGGCTAAATGATCACTAACAGACATTCACCACACTGCATTGTAATTATTTATTCACAAGGCTCCTTCAGGGCTCGGAAACATATGATTTATTTTTGTATTCTTAGCATTTGGCACAGTGCCTGGTTCAATGCCTATTACATAGTATGTGCCCAATCATTGTTAGTTATTAATAATAAAAATAATGGTAAGTTATCAGTAAATGTTCCATAAGATAAATACATTAAAATGTAATTAGCACTATGATTCTGAAAAAGACAAAATTACTTTTCCTAAAATTGCATTCTGGTAGTTGCCATAAAGATGAAATAAAATATACGTGAAAGCATTTTGCAAACTATAAAGTGCTATACCAACATTTAAGTATTATCAGTGAGTTCATAATCTTGGCCCAGTGCTATGCTAGGCTTTATATGCAATTCAATAATATACAAACCTAAGTCCCTGGTTTTGAGAAACCTACAATTCAAGGAGACCCAATAAATGTATTTGAAATAATAGGAAAGAAACTCAGTGCTAAATTTTTTGGTGCTATCTACATAACAGCACTTTGCGTGTCTAGGAGGCCAGTATAGTCCTTTTATGTTATTAGTGACTGCTGATATTCTTTAAAACTTCACTATTGATTCCAACAGCAACTTGATTTATGACCTTGGGCACTGACATAGCTCATCTGTATTTGTTTTCTCATCTGTCAAATGGGAATAATAACCCCTGGTTTACTTTGAGGATCAAATGGTATAAAGTTCTAAATGTATTTAGTCAGAGGAAATCATATTCTACAAATGCAGTTATGATCATCATTATACCAGCATTTCATATCTCTACTCTTGTGATACATAGCTAATATTTATTTTCCTTACTCGTCATGATGATAATTGGTACCCAATTTTCCAGCTTCCCCTTCTGCTTCGTCTTAGAGGGAGGATAACTGAGCCTTAGAGAACATAAATCTACTTGCTGGGATACCTGTTGAAATGCGGGTTAAAGTGGACACACCTTAACAAAGTGTACACATCTAGCTATTGAGGAAGGTAATGAGGTGAGGGTTGAGGTGGTGGGTGAGTGGTGAGGAGTGCAGACTAGCTCTTTGGCAGCTAAGTTTGGGCTCTTGCCCTTGTAGGACATGTGTTTCTCTTTCTTGGTTGGGCCTTTCCAAAAGGTGTTTGCAGGCTGGCCTAGGTGTCTGCTTTTAGTTTTTCTATACTGCCTTCTTGCTATGGACTGAATTGTGCCCCCCCTCCTTTGAATGCATATTTAAAAACCCAAACCTCCAATATGACTGAATTTGGAGGTAGATCTTTTAGAAAGTAGTTAAAGTTGAATGAGATTGTAAGAATGGTGTCTTACTATGATAAGATTTGTGGCTTAATTTCTTAATATGATAAGAAAGGCCATGTGAACACACAGTGAGAAGACAGCTGTCTAACAAACTAGAAAAAGAGCTCTCCCCAGAAGCCGAAACCTGCTAAACCTTGATCTTGGAAGTCCAAACTTCCCTGCCTCCAGAACTATGAGAAAATAATTTTTTGTTGTTTAAGCAAGCATAACTATTTATTATGGCAGCCTGTGCTGCCCGACACTTGTCATCAAACTTCAGGCACACCACAGATTTTCACACAGGGGCCATGGAGGAAAGGACTACAAATCAGAGAACAGAGACTCCACCCTGATTTAAGGCCTCTAAACATGGGGGGTGGGGCTGGCTTCATTGGTGTATGGTGTGTGAATGAGTGATGCCTATATCCTCAGGCAAGAAGAACTGAAATTCAATGTTGGGTTGGTGGAACTAACAACTGTTTTTCCAGCAGGGGGTCATTTGTGTTTTAAAATAAGCCACATTTCTGAGCAAATTGCTGAATCCTTCTGTGGTAATGCTGGCTTGATTGAACTGTGAGAAGCTGAGTTGTTGAAGCAAGGAGCAGTGTTTCTTTTTTTAGTGGTCAAGTTCTGTAGAGGCCTTCTGTAACAGATGGGATTATTTCTGCACCTTCTTTCCTATGTTTTTTCCTTGTTTCTTTAGAACTAGAAGTAAATTAAAAATTGGAGTTGATTTAGAAATTAAACTATTTTCCCTTTTTTAAAAAAGTATTGGTATTGCTGCTTCTGATTCTGTGCTCCATTTAACAGATCTGTTTATTTCCAGACATCCGAAGGAACAGTGGCTCCTTCAGACTATATCACTTTAGCAGTCAATGCATCAAGTTGGAATGAAAAACACCACAAGCTTGGGGACTGCTTCCTGCATAGGCTTCACCAAGCTGCCCAGGAAAACATTTGGTTGCCAGATGTTATGTATGACAGGACCCTTGTTCTCTTTCATGCTCCATGTGACCTGAGCTATGGATGCATCTGGGATATGGTCAGAGCTGCTTGCTATAGACAGTTTTTCAACAAGTGTGTAAAGGTTGGACAACAGGCAGGTAGGCTGGGAAGGATTCAGTGACATCTACTGGCCAATCTTGACTATCCTTAAGGCACTGCTTTAGATACCTTTGGGCAGATGTCTAAAAATACAGTCTTGGAACTATGTTGCCAAAGGATATGATTGAGTAGGTCTTTTAAGGGACCTAGGTATCTGTATATCTAATAAACATAAGTTATTCTGATGCACTGTAAGCATTGAAAACCTTTGCCTTAGAAGGCCTCAAAAATTAAGAGGTGAACATAGCTATACCAGAGCCAATCACAGCTTTCTTTACCTAGTTCAGTTCTAGACCCTCAGGCTGCCATGATTTGAAAAAAAGGCAGCTATTTCATGCAGAAGCTTGATATTTAAGGTGAAATGAATAATTTCGTGTACTTGCTTTCAGGTTTAGAACAATGAGGCAGTATATTGAGCTAAATGAAATGGAATATGCCATTTGCATATTGCATTTAAGTGCCATGTATTAAACATTTAATAAGTCCCCAGAGTGGGCAAGAAGGAATTTTTCTTTCCATTATTTGGTCAAAAAAATTGGTCCTACATGCTGATGTTATAACAGCTCCAGAATTTCAACCAAATTTTTCATTCTTTTTTTTTTTTGTAATACATATTCTATTTTATTTTTTGCATTATTTATTTATTTATTTTCTCATTTTTCAATTTTTTTATTGTTTAAAGTATTATACATAGTAGTACATATATCTCCTTTTTCCCCATTGACCTTTCCCCAGCCTCCCCTAGCCCCTGTCGCATGCCCTCATCCCACCCCCCACCCCAGTGTCTTGTGTCCACTGGTTGTGCTTATGCATACAAGTCCTTCGGTTGATCTCTTTCCCCTTCTCCCCAACACTCCCCAGCCTTCCCACTGTAATTTGGCAGTCTGTTCAATGCTTCTCTGCCTCTGTAGCTATCTTCCTTTAGAAACAGCCTAAATGCCCATCAGCAGATGAGTGGATTAGAAAACTATGGTACATCTACACAATGGAATACTACACTGCTATAAAAAAGAAGGAATTCTTACCATTTGCAGCAGCATGGATGAAACTGGAGAGCATTATGCCAAGTGCAATTTTTCATTCTTTTGCTTATGTTTTGATTCAAACCCACTCATTTATTTATTTATTTATTTATTTATTCATTCATTCATTCATTCATCAGACTATGTTTCAGAGATTATGCTAGCTTTGGTAATTATAGTGAAGATGTCAACACTCTGCTTATAAGGACACTTATTATTAAAAAAAGAAGAAACTCAGTTTGACACAGATGTTCCCCAAACAAAGTAGCATATAGGGTGGAACGTACACATGGGTAGAACAGGCAAGGACATAAAAGAAACACATTTTTTATTATAACCCAAGAATCTTGTATGTACATACTAAGTACCAGGCAGCATTCTAAATGTTTTCCACTTATTAACTCATTTCATACTCAAAATAATCCTAATAAATAGATGCTTTTATTATCCCATTTTATAGATAAAGAAACCAAGACACGGAGAGCTTAAATCACTCAGTTTTCAAGACACAGAGCTAGGAGTCAAAGTCTTTCTCTTAACTACTCTTCTATACTTCCTTCCCTTTGATATCTGAAATCTCCACTATTAGAAAGTCATTTTATTTATTCACTATAACAATAAACATGGTAGCATTTATCAAATATTTAGTATGTATCTCATTTAACCTTTACAACAAGCATGTCAAACTCTTGGCCTGCGGGCGACATGTGGCCCACAACGAATACTTTTGTGGCCCAGCCAATATAACGGTATATAAGAAACATTTTAATAAAAATTTCACAACTTAATTTTTACAATAGCCTGTTGTACATAATTATTAATAACGAACTACAACGTTCATTAATGACTGATTGCTATAATTGTGTTGCATTCATTTCCCTTACACACAGGTGCACCATTTCTCTCCACTAATACTAGCAGCAAATATTTTAGCAGCCAATTGACACGTCATTAGTCTTGGACTGACTTGTTTGGTGTGCGCAACAGGAAATATTTCATTTTCAGAAAACAAGAAAAATAAGTTCATTTGTGCTACGCTTATTAATTTGTGTAGTTATTCAGTGTCTGGTAAGTTAATGTTCAAGAAAAAAATATTAATTTTTATTAAAATGTTCTATTATTTTTTGTTAATGATGACTAATTTATTTCAGCCCTTCGTATTCAGCATGTCTCTATTGAAATAAACCTATGTTTCTATGAAAATTGAAGCTTTTGTTTTTTTGCGGCCCACATAAACTTAAATCTTGTTTATTTGGCCTGTGTTAGCCTTTGAGTTTGACATGCTTGCTTTACAACAACTATCCTCATTTTAGAAACAGAAAATTGAGAATCAGAGACGTTAATTCATTTGCTAAAAGTCACACAACTAGGAAGTGGCAAAGCTTTGATTTGAAACAAGTTCTGTCTGAAGAGCCCTCACTCAACTGCTATAGCATATTGCCTTCCACAAAGTGGTGACATAATTAAGGCAATGTGACGCCAAGAGAGCTGTGGTTAAGAACATGCAGTCTGGACCCAGAATGCCTAGGTTTGAATCTGCTCTTCCACGGGATTAAATGGGTTATGCTATAGAATTTGTAGCGGGGGGTGGTTATGGAGAAGGCCAGTTCAGGCAAAGACATACAAGTCATAAATAGCATGGTGTGTTTGCAGTTGAGGCATGCAAGGTACTCAAGAAAACTGGGGCAGGACATAGTTGAAGAAGTGTCTAAAGCATAAGTCAAATTCTACAGAGCTTTCCATGACACACACTTAAACTTAACCCTTTGCAGAGTAACAAAGGTTTTAAGCAGGAAAGGGACATACCCAGCTTTGCATTTTAGAAAAACTACTCTGTAACAGCCTGGTGGATGGATTGAAAGGGGTCAGACTTGAAGCAGTTAGTTCCCATAGTTGTTTTTGTTTGTTTATTCCGTAAGTAATAATAAATGCCTGAACTATGGCAAGTAATAGCAATGAGAATAAAGAGGAGGAACAGATTTCAGAGATAATTAGGAAATGGCATTCACAGGACATAGTGAGTGATTGAATGTGGTAGGGGAGGATAGAAAGGAATCTAAGATGACGCCTAGGTTTCTGGCCTGGATGTCTTGAGGAATTATGGGGAAATGCACAAAGAGTATCCAGGAAGAGAAGAAGGTTTGGAGAGAGTAAGAATCATTGATTTTATTTGCGGACATGTTGAGTGTGAGAGGCCTTTAGAACATCCAAGCTGAGATGACCAGTAGGCAGATGAATATATGGGTCTGAAGCTCAGGAGAGAGATCTATACTGGATAAAAAGATTTTGGCTTTATCAACCCTGTCTGCTGTAGTTAAGGCCACAGGAATGGTTAAGATTGCACAGGAAGAGTATATAGAGTACAAAGAGAGAAAGAGCAAGGCAATAACCTTGAGTCACAGCATCAAGAAGAGGGGTTAGCCCTAGTCAGTGTGGCTCAATTGTTGGGTGTCGTCCCGTGCACCACAGGGTTGCCCAGGTTGTGTGTTCGATCCCCAGTAGGGTGTGTGCAGGAGGTAGCTGATAGATGTTTCCCTCTCACATCAATGTTTCTTTCTCTCTCTCCCTCTCCCTTCCTTTCTCTCTCTAAAAAAAGTAAGAAAAAACAAGAAGAGGGGTTAATAATAGAGTTTGGGGTGGAACAGCCTCAGAGGAAAGAAGAGGACCAAGAGAAAATGTTTCTAGTGAGAATTGGGGTGAGATTTTTCTGGTATTTCTTTGGCATTTGTTTATAGCACCTGATAATGTTGAAATCCTTTGCTGCCCATCATGCTTCTCCCCTCATGAGAATCCCTAGGGCAGCAGTTCTCAACCTGTGGGTCGCGACCCCTTTGGCGGTAAAATGACCCTTTCACACGGGTCGCCTAAGACCATCCTGTATGTCAGATATTTACATTACGATTCATAAGAGTAGCAACATTACAGTTAGGAAGTAGCAACGAACATAACTTTATGGTTGGGTCACAACATGAGGAACTGTATTTAAAGAGCCAGAAGGTTGAGAACCACTGCCTTAGGGAAAGATTTGGAAAGAACAGTTTCCAAATGGGGAGAAAATATCACTTTAATAAAAGAGCTGAAAACTCAATGCATGGCTCTCTAGCAAAGTTGGTTTGGAGTACATAGCTTACATCAGAGGCCTAAGTAGGGGTTTTCACCTCCTTCTAGAATCTGTCACTCTCTGGGTAGAATCTGGAGGAAGCTGCAAGAACAACAGAGCCAAGAGAAAATTTGGTGACACCTTTACCCACATAGAGGTCTGAAAGAATGGCAATAGGATAGAGAACCCCAGTTTAGTTAGTGGAAGATAGAAAATACATGTAACAGAAGAAGAGTCAGAGACAAAAACAGTAAAATAGGTCAGAGATGGAGGAGAAATTCCCAGAGAATGTGAAGCGTTTCAAGAAGACAGTGGTCACCAGTGTAAAAGGCCACCAATAAGTCACACAGGTAAGCCAGCGAAGGGGCGTGTTGGGCTTCTCTCCTCATTTTCATTTCTGATCCTCACACCCAAAAACAGTAGCATCTGAGTGGAGCAGGCTATCAATGAGCTCAATTGTTCTTTACTTGCACCTTGGTTTGCAAGGATGGTGGAATGTGGGGCTCTGACTTACAACCAGATCTGGATCCTTGCATGTTAGAAGCCCTAGAGGAGGAGTTGTACACTGGTAGTTGGCAGACTTGATTTATTTGACCCGAGCACTGCTTGCCAACATAAAATAATCAGGACAGTTTCCATAGAAATATGCATTTCTATCTTTTCTTAAAAAATTAGATTTGGCAAAGCTAAGACAGCACCATAAATGATCACAAATTGAAGTTGTCACCTTTACATAGACATGTGCTCTTTAGTTTGCTACCTCCTTCCCTATTTTTTATATCCAAGCTGCTTCACTAATTTAAGTCAATGGCCAGGCATTTGCCAAGGACAGAACTTTGGGAGAACCCTAGCAACTAACAGATGGGCATGCACTAGAGCAGAGGTTGACAAACTTTTTCTGTAAATATTTCAGGCTTTGCAGGCCATGCAGTCTCTGTATCAACTACTCAACTCTGCTACTGTAGTGTGAAAGCAGCCATAGACAGACTTGTAAACTAATGGCGTGGCTGTGGTCTGATAAAACTTTATATATAGACTCTGTAATTGGAATTTCAGATAATTTTCATGGTCGTGAAATATTACTTTGATTTTTTTGAACATTAACCAATGTATAAAAACACATTTTTAGCTTATAGACCACACAAAAACAGGTTGCTTGAGCATGTTTGACCTTTAGGTTATAGTTTGCTAACCCTTGGTCTAAATAATTGATATGTTTAACATAGTAGGTAGCATGTAGATTAGAGATCTCTTTCCCCGAGTTAGGATATGTGATTGTGCATATGATCTGGGAAAGTAAGGTTATGGGCACCACAACGGCAAGACTGGCTTGAGTATTCAATTTTAGATGGATAGAGGTGGGATACTACACAGAGCTGGCTTTATAAACAGCCTCAACTCTCTATGAAAGTCCCAAAGACAAGGCAGGAATAAAGAACACAGAAAAAAGCACCCATCTGAAACCAATAAGGCAGAAGAAAGTGCATACCAAACAGTGACCCAAATCAATCAGATTCTTTTGTTAACCACTTTGGCTTCCCTCCTTTTCATAAATGTCATGACTATTCCCCAGGTCTTAGGGGACTTCAAGTGGACAAGAAGGAGAGAAAAAGGGGTGGTCTTAGGGGACTTTAAGTGGGAGAGAAAGAGAAAGAGAGAGGGAGAGAGAATATGAATATAATGGCAATCCATTGTTCATTTGCTTTTAAAACAGAACATTCCCCATCCCACCCCCAAACTTGGCACAAACTTGATATTAACTGACATGTGACTATTTGTAGTCGACTATTTATAATCTGTTTATCCTAAATAGTGTGAATAGTTAAACACGTTGCTTCATGCATTTTAATGTGTTTAATACTGAACTTTTCTAATTATGTCTTTGCTGTCCCAAATCTCACTAAGCAAGTGACACTAAATGCCATAGGCACTATACCATCATGTTAAAGTCTTAAAAATGTTGAATTCAAAAATATTTCTGGCCTCAAGTGTTGAGGATAAAGGATTACACCCTGTAATATAGATACATCATATCTAATAAAGAGGGAATATGCAAATTGACAATTACACTATATCAAAGACAATGGCACCCATAGCCACAAGATGGCAGCGCCCAGTGCCCTCAGCCCCGCAGGAGTCCTTTCAGCCCTGCGGGGTGAGGGGGGTGGCAGGCGCACAGTGCGGCCAGACCTGCCCTCAGCCCCAAGCCACCCAGGGCTGGCCCAAGGCGCAGGCAAGCCTCGAATGGTGGCCACCCTGCTGATGCCCGAGGAGCAGGCAAGCCTTGGATGGCAGCTGCCTAGCCACCCAGGGCCACTTGAGGCTCAGGTAATGAGGGCCAGCTGAGGCTTATGGTGCTGGCAGTGGCAGCAACAGAGGTGTGATGGGGGTGTCGCCTTCCCCTGATAGCTGGGTCGCCTCCCGCCCCTGAGGGCTCCCAGACTGTAAGAGTGGGTGGGCTGGACTGAGGGACCCCCCCCCTCCAGTGCATTTTCATGCACTGGGCCTCTAGTATATTTATGTTGGTATGTGTTGAATTCAAACATGTTTCTGGCCTCAGGTGTTTAGGATAAAAGATTATGCCTTGTAATATAGATACACATATTTATGCTTGTATATGTCACATTTCTTTTTCTAGACGATACTATATGAAATATAGGGACTAGGGATGGTGGAGAGAGGCTTTTGCTTTTCATACCTTTTCATAGCTTTCCATAGTTGAATTTTCTAATCTTTACATGTGTATTACTTTTTTTTCTATTTAAGGAGTTTTATCTTGTTGTGTGATAAACTGGGCTTGCATTTAGAAAGTATATGGTTGATTTAATTTAAATGTTATTAAAACATTTAAATTGCCCATCTGGTGTGACTCAGTGGTTGAGCCTGGACCTATGAACCAAGAGGTCACAGTTTGATTCCTGGTCAGGACACATGCCTGGGTTGCAGGCTCGATCCCCAGAGTGGGAGGCAGCCGATCAGTGATTCTCTCTCATCATTGATGTTTCTATCTCTCTCTCCCACTTCCTTCTTCTCTGAAGTCAATAAAAATATATTAAAAAACAAAAACAAAAACAAAAACATGTGTATTACTTTTATATAAAAATTCAACAGAGTTAGAAAGAAGAAGATTATGGCTCATTTTTTTGTATTTCTATATTTAAAATATATACGGAAGTAATTAAATTGTAAAATAAAATATATTTAAAACAATTCAAATAAAGGTAAATATAATTGGAGTGCAGTCTGTGATAAGAATTGGAAGGTTCACATAATAAGGGCCATACACATTCAGAAGCATGATTGATCCCTGTAGACTGAGAGAGCAAAGGCGAGCCATCATGGGGGTGATGGGACTTAAGCTAGACTTTACACATATGTGAGATTTGGTTGGTAGAGGTGATAAGGAGTTCAGATGGGGAAAGACCTACATAAAGGCATAAAAGGGAGAATGATATTCTGTAATCTGGAAATTTTGGAGACAGAGTAAAGTGAGAGATACCACTTATTCAGAAGGTTCAAAGAACACATATTTGACCCTGGATGATCTTCCACCAAACTGAAGGGTACGTAGTTACAATTTGTCCACTACCCCAAGCCATTCTAAACCCCTGATTTATTTCCTTTCTTCTTTTCACAGGTTTTTCATTAAATAGTGTTTTGTTTTTTTAATTATCAAAACCCCATCTGATGTTTCAGAAAGTTACCACTGACATTTCTGTGCTTGATAAAGATATATATGGAATCATTTTGCGGCAAGAAAAGCCTTTGGATATCAGCTAGTTCACCCCTCTCATATACTATAAAGGGAATATGTTGTCATGATAAAGGTGAAGCATCTTGCTAAGTTACATAACCCACTAATGCAGGGATCCAATAAAACCCAGTCTTCCACCTTAGAAACTAGTTTTAGTCTACTCTTCTACCCTTTGTGTTTATTGGTGGTACATTTATTTCCCAGACTAGACTGTGATCTGCTAAGACTCCAGCAAGTTATTGATGTCCAGAAAAGGTGAACCAAACATAAAAGCTAGAGGAGCTATGTAGATTAGAGCCTGAGTACTAGTGAGTTACCATGGCAACATATGGGCATGCATTTCAGGCTCCAAGGATAAGATAGAATTCTCACATAATGCTTAGCTTCCCATTCTTGTCATGATGGGATTCGTCATTCAAAGAGAATGGGCCTCCAATTGTGAAGTGTGTGTTGTGGGGGGCAGGGGAGAATGATGGGAAGGTGGACATTCTTTTCTTCCTGTTTGCAATGTCCTCATTTTTGAAGGTGAAGAAAGAGAAGAAAGAGAAAAAGAAAGAAAGAAAGAAAGAAAGAAAGAAAGAAAGAAAGAAAGAAAGAAAGAAAGAAAGAAGGAAGGAAGGAAGGAAGGAAGGAAGGAAGGAAGGAAGGAAAGAGAAGGAAAGAGAAGGAAAGGAAGGGAAGGGAAGGGAAGGGGAAGGGAAGGGAAGGGAAGGGGAATGGAAGGGAAGGGAAGGGAAGGGAAGGGGAATGGAAGGGAAGAGAAGGGAAGGGAAGGGAAGGGAAGGGAAGGGAAGGGTAAGGGGAGGGAAAGGGGAGGGAAGGAAAGGGGAGGGAAGGAAAGGAAAGGAAAGGAAAGGAAAGGAAAGGAAAAAAGAAAGAAAGGAAGACGGGAGGGAAGAGGCTTTTATTTTCATTGGTATTTTGCTTCTAATATAAAACACTGGGTTGCCATTAACCCTTACTGACCTGGAAAAAAATTTTTCTGGCTATATCTCCTTCCTAAGAAATCTAACTCTGCTTACTTCTCTCTTCTGATCCCATAGGTTACAATAGGTTTCAACCAATGGTCTGATATGGCTGAGAGATTCACAGGCTTTTATAACAAAAATAAATGTTATATTTCTTAAAGGGCTCTCACAACCTTGGCCAAAACCCAAAAGTCAGGGTCAGCAATGAAGCAAGATGTTTAAATGAGGACACATAGAGGGTGTGGTAAGGCTCTGGTGTGGATCCGAGTTGCTTTGGGATCCTAAGGAAGGGAATGAATGAACTTTAGCTTAGCCCTCATGAGGCTTACTCTTCTGACCTAGCCCATGAACCTTGCCAAATCTCAGTGGGGTGTGGGGAAGGAGAGATTGTGGCTTTGGAAACTGAAGATATATATGTGAGTATGGAGCCTATTGGGGGGGGGGGATCCAGAGGGGTTTATACAACATGATTATCTAAAGTGAATAGGGTACGGCAATAAAGTAAAAGATTGCTGCTTCTGGATTGGCTTGACTGAGTGGTGCTGGCTCAGTTGTTCAATCTGTGAGGTAGGAAAGATGATGCCATCAGCCTGAGTTCCTACCTTTTTCCATCATTGGCCTCTGCAACAGTCAGGACAGTCTATTCTCTTTAATCCACACCAGGCTAATTTCCATGGTTTTCTCTACTTGGAATCCACCCCCGTATTCCTCTCTGCTTAACCAAATTCTAGTTTGTGATTAAAAATTAAAGTTCTGTCTCCTCCATAGAGCATTCTTTTTTTGCCCCAGCCCATAATTACCTATTGCACTAGCTTACTTAGATTTTACATTACATAGTTATTTAATCTCTCTGCCTTCTTGGGGGTAGATGAGGATAAAAATAGCATCAAACTCTTAGGTTTCTATTGAGTATTTAATAAAACAATGTGGGTAAAGTGTTTAGGGAAGGACCTGAAATAAATGATATTTGTGCTCAATAAGTCATACTTGTTACTGTTTTCATGACAGGGCATAACCCTGAGTTAAGACCATCACACTTTTTAATATATGGAACATAGTTATAGATGTGAAAGCAGCAGTTAAGGTATATATTTGTGCTATGGATACGCAAGAGTATTCCTTCAGGGGGGTGAGGGCATGAGTGAGGGGGCGGGGGGCATGGGGGATAAGGACACATATGCAATACCTTAATCAATAAAGAGAGAGAGAGAGAGAGAGAGAGAGAGAGAGAGAGAGAGAAAAGAGTATTCCTTGCTTCCTGGAATAGATAAAGATCAATAGTTAACATTTTTTGAGTGATAACTACAAGTCACTCAATGTTCTAAGTGTTTTACTTGTATGAACTTGTTGAATCCTGATAACACCAAGACTTCAGGGTTATTGTTACTATCTCCCTCTACTGATGAGGAAAGAGGTCCACAGAGGTTGGGTAACTGGCTGCAGGCCACACAATTCAGCTAACAAATAGTAGCAGAGCTGGATATGAACCCAGACAGTGTGGCTCCAGAACCGGGACTCATAACCACTATGCTATCCCCTTGCAAATTGGAAGCTGAAACCCCAGGGAAGGCTATGCAGAGCAAGAAGACCACTTACAAAAGTGAAGGGGATTCAGCTGGAAACTTTCCAGACTCTCAAGACAACAGAGGCTTTGGGGTGGTCCATACCTGTGGAGGATGAGCAAGCCTTGCTCATGAACTGGGTGTACTCATGCTCATCCTGCTCTGTCCCAGAGTAGTTTCAATTGCATCCAGGAAGCCCAGCCTGAGAGTCTGTGGCTGTCATAATGACTCACTATGAGGATGGGGACAGGAGATAAGGGAAAGGGAGAGTGGCATTCCCAGGCTGTGGGCATCAGAAGAGACCTGGCAAGCTCTGGAGCGGTGGCAGTGAAGCTGGAAGATACAAGTCTGCCAGCTCCTGGCCTGCCACTGAGGGATATGAGCAGTTTTCAGAAACTTGACTTCATAAATCAAGCTTTGAGGTCTTATCTCACTTCTTTCTTGGCTCCTTCTTGGCCACAATCTTGTAGTTTATTTGGAAGGAATTTCAAGTGTTACACAAAGCTGAGAATGAACATACATACTTGGTTTCAATGTAGTAGCCCTCAGGTGGGGGGGATTGGAAAGCTCCTCAGAGCCAGGACTGGGTGAGGGTTTGGGAGAAGAGAATTTGTCACAGCTACCAGACATTGAACCATAGGAGGTGGGGGGTTTGTAAACCCTGGCCTAGCTCAAAGTTCACAACAATGTCCTGAGCTTCTGTTTACTTGCTTTGCTTCAGGCTATTCTCAAATCTCGGTTGACTTCACAAATATTGGAATATTAGGTTCAACCAGAGAAACTGCTACAGACCTACAGACCTTATGGGTTGAATATGTATGTGGTTTCCAATCATATTATACAGAGCCTTGTCCCTAAAATACTGGTCGCCCCCATACCTGTAATCTTACTATTGGTATTTAATTTCTTTGAGTCTTGACATTTTTCCTCATCTTCAGGAATGCCCATATAAGAATTCAAAGGGCATCTGAAGCTCATCTGATCCAACCCAGCGAATCTCTATTAAAGTGTGAATACCTTTTTTAAAAATATGATTTTTATTGATTGTTTTTAGAGAGAGAGGAAGTGAGAGGAATAGAGAGAAACATCATTGATTAGCTGTCTCCTGCATGCTCCCTTCTAGGGAGATTGAGCCTGCAACTTGGGCATGTGCCCTGACTGAGAATCAAACCAAGATCTTGGTCCCTGGGTCCACGCTCAACCACTGAACCACACTGGCCAGGCAATGTGTGAATACCTTTTGATGAAGGTAGCATAGTTGAAGTTAACTTGAAGTTTATGGGTTCTATGAATTTCCTGAAATTGTATGCAATGTTTCATGTGCATGTGCATATATAGGTTTTTCTTTTCTTTTCTTTTCTTTTCTTTTCTTTTCTTTTCTTTTCTTTTCTTTTTTCTTTCTTTCTTTCTTTCTTTTTTTCTTTCTTTTTACCAGTTGAGAAGATTTTTCAGGCTGAAATGTGGTTCTGTATGACCTAGCTTTGAATTCTGGTTCTACCACTTACAAGCTGTGTGACCTTGAACAATAACTTAATCACTCTGAAAATCATCTATCTATGAAGCAGAGAAAATAATAGTGCCTAACGAGTTAGTATTGTGAGGATCTAATGAAGTAAGGCAGGTCAAGTGCATAACATAGTTAGTTCCTGGCATAAAAAGGTTCTCAATATTCATTCATTCATTCATTCATTCAACAACTATGTATTATTTAATGCTTATTCCGTGCTATTCACTCTATGTTTGAGAGTTATAACAGTGAACAAAAATCTCTGTCCTCATGGGACTTATGTTAAAAGTCAAACAAAATAAAATAGCTTACAGTATGATAAGGGCCATGATGGAAGCAAACAATGGGGGCTGAGAGAAGGAGAGCATATTCAAGGTGTAGGCCAAAAGCATTCCTTACTGGAGAATCTGGGGAAGAGTCGACTTCTGAGCTCATTTCCTTTTCGTGTTTTCCACATGCTCCCTCTGTTTTCAAGCCAGCAAGAGTGGCTCAAGTCCTTCTCATGCTTCAAATTTTTCATTCTTTTTTTATCTTTAATTTCTTTATTGGTTAAGGTATTACAAATGTGTCTCCATCCCCCCATTAACCCCCAACCTCCCCCCCTCATCATTCATTTTTAAAAATATATATATTTTATTGATTTTTTACAGAGAGGAAGGGAGAGGGGTAGAGAGTCAGAAACATCAATCAGCTGCCTCCTGCACGCCCCTACTAGGCATGTGCCCGCAACCAAGGTAAATGCCCTTGACCAGAATCAAACCTGGAACCCTTCAGTCCGCAGGCCAACACTCTATCCACTGAGCCAAACCCGTCAGGGCAAATCTTTCATTCTTAAGGTCAGCTTATGAGTAACCACAGATACTCTTGAATCATTTATTTTGCCATGTAATGTAAACATAACAACAGGTATGGCACCAGAGGGTGAAGGTTATGGGGACCAAAATTCTGCCTACCACAGATAGAAAAGATATTCTTGGCAGAGGGAACAGCATGGACAAGTTCACTGAGGTGGACCCCTACCAGGCATACTTGTGGAACTGAAAACGCCAATGTAGCTAGAACTTTGTAAGAGGACAGTGGGGCAAGATGAGGTTGGAGAGGTGGGCAGGGGCCAGTTCACACAGGCCCTCTGAGCAATGGTCAGGAGTCTGCATTTTAGTCGAGGGGCACTAAGAAGCCATTAAAGAGGTTAAAGCTAGGAAATGACATAATCTGGTTGATATGTTAGAAAACTAATTCTTGCTACTGTGAGGAGAATGAATTGGAAGGAAGCAAAATTGAAAGGGGGAAAATTATCATGCAGAATAAAGATAATGATCCCCGTCTTTAATTCTAGAGTTTCTAAACCTGTTTCAGTGAGAGTACTAGAAACCAAGAGCTCTTTATGGAATATCATGAAATTGTCATATTTAAACCATAAAATGTCTACAAATATACATCCATGCTAACTCAAATGTTAACTTTTATAGACTAGTATAGGCACATGGGAGCAATATTTATGGGAACACATTCTAACCATTAACTTATTGCTAGTCCTTGAAATTTTTTTGGAAAAAGACCATTGTTTCCTTTCATTACATTGTATTTTTAGTGTCAGAATACTCTGGTTTTGTTCACAGAACATAATATTCACTGAGAGAATAGTTTGAAAAACACCCTTAAGAGAAGAGCAATGTATTGGTGCATAGAGACTTATGTAGGCTAGACACAAGACTCGGACCCTTCCTGTGTCCTCTCAGTCTCCTCAAATACTCTTTGCCAGGAGTTTTAGATAGCTCCTTGCATAATAATAATGCATTATTACAGTGGGAAGAGGTGCAAGGTCCAAAGGTTACACAGTTATGAAAAGTCCAGGTCTGTCTACCTTAACTCATCAGTGGGAAGCAAAATCCTTTGGTCTGATTCCGAGGAGGGTCCTTTGGTCCCAGGTAAAAAACTGCTCTGAATCTACCTGTGTACAAAGGCTCTAGCTTCTGGCAGTTTCCCACCAAGGCTCCCCCCCCACCCCCCGCCACCTCCTGCTCCCTGTCTTCAAAAATTCTCTGATCCATGCTCCTTGCAGGCACTCAGACTTCTTTCCCCTACTTTCTCATGCAGTCTGTCAATTTACCCACCTCTCATTGAGTCCTTTAAATGTCCCATTTTCCTAAATAACCCTTATGTTTCCTTTCATTATTTTTCAGTCCCCTCTTCCCAGCATCACTCCTCTGGGACTCCATTGGCACTTGTCCATTCTGCCCCTCACACTGACTTTGTTCAGCTCATCCTTGCTCAGAACATACATTTGCATGTCTAAAGTCCTATTGACATTATGATTACCCATTCATCCTGCAGTTTTCTCAACATCACATACATTGAGAAGAGAGAAAGAGTTTCTGTAGGAGCCAGGATGCAGGTGTCAGAATTGTGAGAGAGGCCTTAAAGGTGGCACTGTTGGATTTCTGAGAGCCCAAGCTGAAGTAGCTAGGAGTGGGCTGAAGAGGCACTGGAATGTCCACTTAAGTATTTGGAGGAGATTCTCGGATCTGAAAAACAAAAGCAATATTGTCATCCCTTTTGCCCAAGTCTACTCGGTTTCAAATGAAGCAGGGCCTATCTATTGCCTATCTTTATAGCTCTATTTAGAGCATTGGGGACTTCTGTGGTGATGGCAGGGGGAGCAAAGTTGTGCGGAGAGAGAGACAGAATGCACAAGAGAGCGTGAGACAGCTGGAGAGGGCACTAAGGCGGGAGAGAGATTAATAAAAGAAAAATCTTTTTCAGTATTTTGAGAAAGCATTTGCAAAAGCGTGGAGGGTACAGGCTAGTCTGGTTCTGGCAAATGCTATGAACACGACATTTCTGCAAAATATGGCTCTGGTGGAAGCTCTTTCTGGTACCAAATTATATAGTGACATCGAACATTTATTGAGTACTTACTACTATGTTCTAGGCTGTGTGCCAGGCTTTTTAATTGTCTTAACTCTTTTAATCCTCACAATAACATTAGGAGGTAGAAGTTACTATTTTATTTACATTATATGTGAGAAAACTGAGGCACTGAGAGAAGAAGCAACGAGTTCAAGGACATATATCTAGTAAGTGGCAGAATTAGGATTCAAGCTAACCACGATACCCATACTCATAATAACTATGCTATATTGACATGGTTGGCTAGTCAGGGAACCACTGTAGAGGCCAGGACTCCCTTCGCATCCAGCTCACCTCTGTCCTGAATCCTTCTCCCCTTCTCTGCTTCCATCTCCAGTACTTCCAATATTTTCTGAAAGGCCCAAAGCTTAGGGAATGGGAAAGACTGGGAGTAGGACTTTAGTTAGTTAACAGCAGAGAAGCACCCTGTGGTGTCTGCACTCAGGCAAGCACTGATGACCAAAGAAATCACAAGCTGTCTTCATGTGAGCCAACTGCTTATTTTGTATTTTTCACAGAGGAAATTAAAAATCTGTACACCCTTCCATGTCTGCTCCAGGGTCAAGCATCTGCTGGATGTGTTAAAGCCTAAGGCTCCCCATCTGTATTTCTTCAACTCTTTGTCCTTCACCTTTTCTTCCTCCCATTGCCTCAGCTCTGACTCCTTCCTCTCTGCTCCTTTACCTGTTTTTGTCTCCCGCTTCCCTCACTCCCCTTCTCATATTTACTTGCTAAGCCATAGACAGAAAAGATAGTTTTATGTTTACTCTCCAGGGTGATTTCTGAACTGGTCACATTTTCTTCTACTGACTGCCTCTGATCATTATATTATTTCAGCAGCCGCCAATACATAGGTTTAAGATTTAGGAACTGAAGGGGGTGCATCCGTGTTCAGTATGGACAAAGCTGAAATCTAGTCCCTCCATTGAAAAAATGGTGTAAAATGCCAAATAAATATGTCACTTAGTTAAAATACTACTTTCTATTTCTCAGAAAGTTTTTTTTCCCAATCTTTGGTATTATAAGACATCTTATATTCAAGATGTGTCCCGTGGAACCAACTATTAAACTGTATTTGTACTACAGTTCTGTGAAGTAGACTAGGCATGTATGATTCACTTCATATACTGACACTCAAATGACTTGTCCATGGTCATTCTGCTAGACAGAGGCAGATCTAGAGATAGAATCCAGGTATCTCATCCTTAGCTCTAGAGATGTTTCCATTGTTCCCTACCAATGCTCTGGATTTTAGTAGGCTACACTTGGAAGTAGTGCATGGATGGTGCTCTTGAGTAACAGGAGACATATAACAATAACACTACCTTTTTCTGAAAGCATCCCTGTGCTTTACATGCATTTTTTTAATTTAATTCCCACAAAAATCTGATGTTATAAGTACTATTATTGCCCCATGCTATAGATGAGAAACTGAATTACAAAGAAGTTAAAGATAGGGGTACTTAGCCAAAGTACCTCTTGATCAGCTCAGGCTGACATTACCCAGTTCAGAATTCCTGATGGAAGGTATCACTTGCTTCATTATAACTTTGGATTTGGATCATAGCATCAAGTATCTCCCTCTCTCAATTCCTGCTTTCCAGACGGAAGTACTCTAGTCTTCATCTCTCAAACTCAGACAAGAACATTTTATTGATATTTGAACATTTCCTTCAAAGTGTAAAAACCATGATGTGTACAATTTAGTAACAATACCAACAATCTTACCTTATATAATCTAGGATTTAAAAGTTCTGGATTGGTGCCGAAACCGGTTTGGCTCAGTGGATAGAGCGTCGGCCTGCGGACTGAAAGGTCCTAGGTTCGATCCCGATCAAGGGCATGTACCTGGGTTGCGGGCACATCCCCAGTGGGAGATGTGCAGAGGCGGCTGATCGATGTTTCTCTCTCATCGATGTTTCTGACTCTCTATCTCTCTCCCTTCCTCTCTGTAAAAAATCAATAAAATATATTAAAAAAAATAAAAGTTCTGGATTGGCTACCATCAATAAACCAACAATCAAAAAGTGCTGGCGAGGATGTGGAGAAAAGGAATCCTAGTGCACTGCTGGTGCGAATGCAGACTGGTGTAGCCACTATGGAAAACAATATGGAATTTCCTCAACAAATTAAAAATCAAATTGACATTTGATCCAATGATCTCATTTCTAGGAATATATCCTAAAAATCCTGAAACACCAATCAGAAAGAATATATTCATGCTTGTGTTCATAACAGCACTATTTACAATAGCTAAGATCTGGAAATAGACCAAGTGCCTATCAGTAGATGACTGGATGAAAAAAGCTGTGGTACATTTATGCAATGAAATACTATGCAGCTGTATAAAAGGAGAAACTCTTACTCTTTGAGACAGCATGGAGGGACCTGGAGAGCATTATGCTAAGCGAATTAAGTCAGTCAGAGAAAGACAAGAATCACATGATCTCACTTATATGTGGAATCTAATGGACAAAATAAACCAACAAACAAAATAGGTCCAGAGGCATAGATGCATAGCACAAGCGGATGAATTGTAGAGGGCGGGTGGGAAAGGGGATGGGCAGAGAATAACCAAAAAACTTATATGAATATATGCATAATCTATGGACACAGACAATAGTGAAGACCTGGGGTGGGATGGGAACTGGGTGGAGGGGGAAATGGAGGAAAAATGGGGGACATCTCTGTAATAATCTCAACAATAAAAATTTTTTAAAGTTCTAAATTCAGCCAAAGCTGGGCACTGTTTGACTTTAACAAGTCAATTTCTCTATTACCCAGGTTTTTTTTTTCATTTATAAAATGAAATAATATTAATCACAACAAGTTTTGTGGGAATTTAGTAGAAAATGCTTATAAAGTACAGAAAAGCTTCTAGGAAATGTTATTGCTATTGTTATACCTTTCACTGTATTTTCTCCTGTTACTTCTTTTGAAAGTGTCAGTACCCATTCTGTGAGCCAGACACTCAGACAGAGAGTGATATGACTTATTCAGGACTCAGAGTCCTGTATAGACAGGATGGTGTTGGCTCTGGCAATGGCATGAGCTCCATCTCTGGGCTCCAGCTTCCAGCTGCCTGTGTATGGTTTAAGGACTCCATTGAAAACATATGTGCTGTTTCCCAACCCCCACCCTTTTTTTCCTTTTTTTTTTTTTTTTCTTCTTCTTCTTTAGGGAGGAGAAATGAAACCAGATGCTATAAGACCAGGGGGAAAATCCTAGGAAAGTCAAAGTCTTGTTTTCAGTTAATTTTGTATATTTTATTGGCACAGTTTATGTCTTTCTCTCCATCCCCTTTGCACTTCCATTGCCGTCATTTGCACTTAAAATGGCTCAGGTGAACAGTGCAGTCTAAAGGCCATAGGAGCAGGACAGTTTCCCCTGGGTTTCCAGGTCTGGACTGAGATAGATTCTGTGTCCTTAGAGATTGGCTTCCTTTTCTGTGGAGCTTGGAAAAAATATCTCATTCTCTTGGGCTTCACACAGTCTCAGGTTCCTTCCTTCAGATTTTCTGGGCCTCTGTTGGGGGCAAGGAGCAGGCTGCACCCCCCAGCCCTTGTCCCCTCCTCCTCCCCCAAACACCCACTTCCTTTGTAGCAGCTGCAGCTGCTGGGTCAGCCTGGGAGCCCAAACCCCCTCCCCATACCATTTTTCCCCAGGTAAAAATAAATAAAATGTCAGTGAGTTGATTGCTTTTTGGATTGCACCTCACCTATTTCTTCCTGTTTTAAGCTTTCTGGTTTCTTAGTGGGAACTACAAACCTTGCCTTGATTTGGTGTGGGTGTGATTTCCTTCTTTCTGGCTCCTTTCCCATTCTGCTCCCCCAACTCCCTCCTTTCCTGGCTGGACTTTCTTATCTTTTTAATTGGGATTTCTCACTAGCAAAGGGTTTCCACCTTCTCCCAAATTAGTAAGTGTCTGGAAAGGACAGTGGAACAAAGTTTTCTGTAACCCAGCAATTGGAGCAGGGAAGTGGAAACTTCTCATCTATCTTTTACCCACGATTCACTATGTGACTATGAGCCAATCTCAGTGACAGTGCCATTTGGCTTTGAGTAGGGTGTATTAGTCACCCTCAAGTTACCCAAAATAAGTTTACAAAAAGTGTGCTTGCTGCTCTACAAATACACTTTCAAGACAAATCGCTTAAATTTTACCTGTACCACCAAGCCCCTTCACATAAATAGAGAATGTGAATACAAACAGTAAACAACATATGGAGGGAGGAGAGGGAAGCTTCCCCATATAGTCTGGAGCTATAACTGGCCATGCACATTATATGCTATTCACTTTCTCAAGACTACAAAAACAGTAGCAACATTTAACATTTTTGGAATGGACTGTGATGGTTGTAGAGTTTAGCTGGTGTATATAGGTCCCAGATTGTGGCCTAGACATATCAATCAGAAAAACGGCCTATGTGGTGCTTTTGTAGTTCTGTTTGTAATCATTATAAAACTGTACTCAATAAAACAGTTAACAAACATTGGTCAAAATCTTATTTGGGCTCTCCTCAGGTGGATCTGGAATGCATGGAAAACCGTATAGAGTTGCCTCAAAACATTACAAAATGGAACTGCTGTTCAATACAGTGATCCCACTTCTGGGAATATAGCCTAAGAAACCCAAAACACCAATCAAAAAATATATATGCACCCTTATGTTCATAGTAGCATTATTTACAACTAGGGGCCTGATGCACGAAATTCATGCAAGAGTAGGCCTCCTTCCCTCAGCTGCTGGCATCGGTTGCCCTCTGGCACCCGGGATCCAGGCTTCCCTCGCAGCCCTGGCTTCGTCCAGAAGGTCATCCAGAAGGACATCCGGCCTAATTAGCATATTATGCTTTTATTATTATAGATAGCCAAGATCTGCATACAGCCTAAGTGTGCATCAGTAGATGAATGGATAAAAAGCTGTGGTACATTTGCACTATGGAATACCATTCAGCTGCAAAAAGAAGGATCTCTTACCCCTTGAGACAACATGGAGGGAACTGGAAAGTATTATGCTAAGTGAAATAAGCGAGTCAGAGAAAGACAAGTATCACATGATCTCATTCATATGCTAAATCTAATGACTGAAATAAATGGTCAAACAAAATAGATCCAGAGGCATGGGTGCATGGAACAGTCTGACCAATCTCAGAGAGAAGGGGGAAGAGATTAACCAAAGAACATATATGCAGACAATAGAGTAGTGATGGCCTGGGGTGGAGCAGGGCCTGGGCAAAGGGTGGGGGGGGGGATATCTGTAATACTGTCAACAATAAAAAAAGTAATCAAGGCAATGTGAAGGGACAAAACAGCAGCAGAAGACGGGCTTAGAAATGTAAATAAAACACATTGTTTTAGGACAACTGTATAGCAGGGGCAATTGAAAAAGGAGCATTAAAGTGCTGATTGTCTAAGCAGAGTTAAGGGCTGGAAACTTGGTTCCTATCTCCCCTTTGGAGCAGACCTGAGAGAGTTAGAAATTATGAGTCTAACTTTTGAATGAAGGCAGAGGTAGATCCTGTCATAGAGGAGTTCACATGTAGTAGGGATGAGGAAAGTGTACATAAATGTATATTTGTTAAGAGGATGGCCTTTGTGCCAGTGCCAGGCTAGATAGATTCAACCAGATCTTTCACTAACCAGTCATGTGACTTTGAGCTAGTCTTCCCCTTCCCCAGTCATTGTATGCTCATTTAGAACATGGAGGCAATAGTTCTACCTACCTCATGAAGACAATGAAATGAGTTCATACATGTAAAGTACCTCACACATATTGAGAGCTCAATCGAGAAGTACCATTTATTCATGCTTACTATATGCTAAACTTTGTGCTATGTGCTTTGCATGCATTGCCTCCTTTACTTCTTACAGTTACCCTATAAAGTAGAAGCTATTATTATTATTACCTATTTTCCTGATGGGGAAACTGAGGATAGGAGAGGTTAAGACAATGATGGTAACTGAGTGTAGAAAGTGCTATAATACATAGGTACAATTGGAGTACAAAGATGGACTTGTGTAACTCTGCCTGGAGAAGTCTGGTGAAGGCATAAAAGCGGAGGGCACATTTAAGGTGAACTCTGAAAGATAAATAAGGGTTTATCAAGAGGGGTAGAGAATATGCAAAGGCAAATGCATGGTAGTTGAGCATAGCTGGATTACAGATGTGGGAAGGGTAGGTATTGGCAGGAAATAGACCTGAAGGTTGGCTGAAACCACTTTGTGTATGACATACTAAGGAGTTTTGACTTTGCCCTCTAGAGAATCATCAAAAACATGGGAAGGCTGCATACAGATAGGCAATTTAGATGACTGATAATGATGGTCTGTACTAATATAGTACGGAGGAATAAGTTCACTTGTAATGCAGCATCTATTCTCACCTCCAAAAGCTCACAATTCAGTGCAGGAGATAGATTCCCAAATCAAAGACAAACCAACAGTTATAATACAATGTGATATGCTCAGTGGGAGAGAGATACACAAGGGTGCTGGAGAATCACAGAGAAAGAACATGGCTCTGGGGGTGGTGGTCAGAAAAGGCTACTCATAACAGGGACCACTGGAACGAAGTCTCAAGGGGCAAAAAGAGTTATGCAAGCAAAGAAAGGATAGAAATAGGGTTGTCCTTCCAATAGTAGACATAACACCAGCAAAGGTGCAGAGGAATGTAACAACATGGAATGTGGGAGGAACCACAAGCATTTCAGTATTGATGGAACAGAAAGTGCATCAAGGCTAAGGGCAAGAGAATGGTAGGAGATGGGGCTAGGGAGAAAGGCCAAGGCTGAGTTGAGGGCGATTTTATATGTCATGCCCAGGAATTTGGACTTAATCTAGTAGGTGAAGGGGAGCCACTGAAATAATTTAATTAGGGGTCTGCCAGATGTACTGATGCACCTATATTACTACTAGTAGTATGGAGGGTAAAATTGAAGGGAGTGAGATTAGAAGAGGTAAGACCAGATGCAGAAAAACTTGGGAGAAAATTATTGTAATAGTTTACACTAAAGATGATGCGTGACTCAACCAAAGCAAGGCAGGGATGATAGAGAGGAGGGGAAGGACTGGGAGAATTAAAAATGGCAGAACTTGGTGACTGGTTCAATATGGTGGTTTAAGAAGAGTTGAGGAGGATTCCCAGATTTTTGGTCCTAATGCTAAGTGAATTTTGGTTTCATCAACCCAGATAAAAAATGGAAAACAGATTCTGGAAGAAAAATGATGAGTTTAGTTTTGGACATCTTGAGTTCCAGATGGTTGTGGGGCATCCAAGTGTAGATGTTCACTGGACATTTTTTGATATATGAGTCTGGAACTCCAGGGAGATGTCAAGGTGAGAGTTTGAGATTTGGAAAGTATCAGCACAAGGATGATGGTAAAAATCATCAGAGGGAATGAGATCACCTAGAGAAGAGATGTATAGTGAGGTACAGAAAGGCCAAAGATAAAAACTTGGAGGACCATCAGTCAGTATTCAAGGGGCAGACGTAGGAGAAGGTTCAGGAAAGGTTAGTACTTGCCCTGGATTGTATATTTTAGGAACTGTGGGATTGAATGAGAAAGCCAAACATAGTAGCCCCAGTCTTTCCTTCTTGGTATTTTATAAAATTATTTTGTGGTCTACAATATTGAGGTTATTAAAATGTTAGGATAGCATGCTTTCGAACTTCTAATATAGTACCTTTTTCTCAATATTATTGAAAATTGTAGCAATTGCTTTGCAAAACTACTCATAAGAAAGTTTTCTGAGTTCCTTAATGGAAAGCATGTTTAAGCAGAAAATTGTATGTATTTTCTTTGTCCCATTTACTTAAAATGCTTTTGCACATCTCTTTTGACCCAGAAAGAGTTTCTTCCTTTTAGTTTGGACATATGTAAAGCACTGAGCATCAAACACGGTGCTAAGGACCATATTAAGTGAGCAACACAATTCAAGTGGCATTGCCTAAATCCATTGTTTTTACCTAAATATGCACTCTCTAAACTGTAGCTCCAGATACACAAAAGTAAGTTAGTTCTTTCTGAAATAGTGATGGCTTAATTTAAGTCTTGCCTTTCAGGTTTTTGTTTTAATTTTTTTGGCACTGAAAGGCAAATTAGAAAAAGAAAAAAATTGGTATGTAGATTCCAGGGACTGTTTCCTTTTAGATTATTACAGCATGTTAAAAACTGATCACAGTTGATATACAGCAGCTTGCCTCTCTGCAACATGCCTCAAATGCAAAAATCCTTGGTGATGGACGACTGTGGGTAAAAACATACATGCATCAGATTTCTTCCCTGATAGCTTCCAGACCCTATTTTAGTGGGTTTGGCTCTCAAGGCAAACTCTATTCGACAGCACAGGAGTAGCACTCAGTCATTTCCCCCACACTTGGCCTCCATTCAGCAGGCGGGCCTGACTAGCTGCTTACATCCTCTCCCTCCTAAGGGAGAAGGGAAGTTAGAACATTCCCTGGTGAGTGCTGAGTTGCCATCTGTGTATAGGGTTTTATAGGAGCGAACCAAACTACTCTGCTTTCTCTCAACTTAATTATAATAAATCTCTGAAGAGACTCTCTGGTTGGATTACCTCAGAGAGAAGGAGAGTGTGGAAGAGAGGAGGAAGAGGAGAGAAACAGAGAAGAAGAAAAAGGAAAAGGAAAGAGGAGGAGGAGGAGGGAGAAAGGGCTAGAGAGTATGATAGAGAAGAGTGTATGCATTGCCACTGATATGTACTACTTTCCTGTGTGTGCTTTGTACTTGTAATGGTTAATACCCAGATGTGTCCTAAATCCCCTGAAGCTGTTTCCTTCCCAATGATGACTTGTAACAATCCAATCCAAATGTGACCCTTGATTTTTTTTCATGAGGAGAGGATAGAGTCCTTTGTTTCCTATACACCTTTTTTGTTGTTGTTAGTACGATGTTGAGTTAAAAAACACACACAAACCACCTCTTGTCAATGTTCCAAAAATCTATTCCCCCTTGCCTCCCCCTATAAAACTGCTGCTCTTTGCTGCTCCAGAGGTAAGCTGTGCTCTCTTCCAAGGCAAGACCTCATCGATCAGTTGAGGTAAACTTGTTATTCCCTTGCCAGGCTACAGCTAATACAGAAAACACATCAACTCTTATCACAGCCAGGTCCCTGTTGTTGTTGCTACTCTATTGACCACTGTCTTCAGAAGATGAGGGTAAGGGAAATTTTTTTTGTCCTTTGGCACAAAAAGAAAAGGTTAGATAAATAAATAACAGAAAAATAGAAAAGGAGAGGAAAGGAAAATAAAAGAAAACCTCATAACAACTATTGCCAGTGGTTCTCAACCTTCCTAATGCCGCGATCCTTTAATCCAGTCCCTCATGTTGTGGTGACCCCCAACCATAAAATTATTTTCGTTGCTACTTCATAACTGTAATTTTGTTACTTTTATGAATCGTAATGTAAATATCTGATATGCTATATGTGTTTTCCGATGGTCTCGACCCACAGGTCGAGAACCGGAATAGTTACTATTCCGTCTGCAAGCCTAGCTCACATGGTTTTCCTTCTCTGCTCAGGAATTCATTGAACAAATGATATTTCCTTGAGCCACAGCCTTTCCAGTTCCCATTGTGGGGTCAAGGAAAGTATATGATCTGATGGAGAGAGGCCAGACTTTGGAATCAGATCACCCTGGCTTCTAATTCCAGGACATAGCAGTGTCTGACTGAAACTCTCTTTTGTAAGCAGTTTTTGTTTGAGTCTCCTGTAACAGTGCCAATGCTTCTGAGCTGTATATATTTTTCCATTATTATGTGATGCCTGTACTATCTCACTGGGAATCCACTTTTCTCAAACGTGTTTGGTTATGTGGGAAATGGATTCCATTTGACAAAGTATGCTGTTGCTTAACACACACATATGGACACACACTTGTACACACACAATGTGCACGTGGTAAAAATCCAAACCTAGCAAAACATATACAATAAAATTCTCTATTCCCTCTTACACAAAAACCCTCTGTGCTTCTTAAAAAGTAATTGCTGAGCCACTGTTAATTATCCTTGTCTGACAGGTAAACTTTACTATGAAGAAGAAGTTGGTCCAAATTGTTCCTGGTTTGTACAGGGTGCTGAATTAGAGTTCTCAGTAGTTTAGGGTGGGAGGCATGAGGCCTTGGGCTCTCATGGGGATAATAGTCCTGAAAACAGGTAAGATGAGAGGGTGGGAAATGTTATCTTCTTTATAGTTATGCTTCCTTTGGGTTGTGACTCTTAGATCATGGAATGGAAGAATCCCATCAAAGGAAAATCTGAGGTCCCCAAAAGGAAGGGCCTTGTCCAAGGTCTCTCTCTCTCTCTCTCTTTCTCTTTCTCTTTCTCTCTCTCTCTCTCTCTCTCTCTCTCTCTCTCTCTCTCTCTCTCTCTCTCTCTCTCTCTCACCTAGAGGCAGAGGTGGATGCTAGGCCCTACATTTCCAGCTTGCTAGGACAGTCTTCTATTCTTAATTTCTCAGCACCTCCACCAGTTAAACAAACCAGGTAAAGACATCTGCTTCTGGCACCTTCCACTGCTACTCTATTCCTTGTATCTACACAATGAGCCTTACAGATCTCTTGGATCCCTCAAAGGGAGGTTTCTTATTTCCTTCTCTTTTTTAGTGGAGACATGATAGTTTTGGTATCTAGAGAGATAGTTTCCAAACTCTAAAGTGATCTGAATCACCTGACCTTACTGTTAAACATGTCACTCTCGCCCAGCTGTTACTGAATCTCAATGAATTCTCTCTGTCCCTTTGAGAAACCTATAACACTCAATGGAATTTTTTTGTATTTACATAATGACTTTCCTCCCAGTGCAGCCCTATATCTATAGAGGAAAAATAATCTTGGTTTCTTTTAATATAATGTTTCTGTTTGATCATAATATTAATATAAATTTATTAGCAAAATGAATATTATGGAAGAATATTAGGCAAAAATTAATCAACATGCTGTTCTTAAAACCTTTTGCCAACTGTCAATGAAATCCTTAGTCTGGACACAAGAGGGAGCTTTTAGCTAAAATGAAAAAAAAATAAAAGGCAGTTTAATGTAGGCTCTACCATCTTTATTTTCTTTTCATTAAAAGTTTTAACTTTCTTATCTTTGTAAACACATTGGTTAACTGATCATGGAATCGTACAATGATAGATCTTACAGGCTCCTTAATTATCATGACTTCTCCCCAGTGGTTGATATGGTCGCCTCTTCTTTTCTTTAAAGCTTTGCAGTCTTTGGCTTCTGAGACAATACCCTGTCCCTGTCTCTGTTCATAAGTTTTTGTCCATTTCTCTTCCTTTGTTCTCCCCCTCTGTGTGGATGCTTTTCTAAACCCCTCAGCCTATTTTGTCTTGTCATTCTGCAATATATACACACTTTTCTTGGTTGACCTCATCTATTCCCATGGTTTTAACTCCCATTATGTACTGATTAATAAGTCACCATTCATATATCCTACTATTAAGTCTATGCTGAGGTCCAGATTTACATATTTCCTTACCTACTGAGCAAGTCAAAGAATATAAAAGCTGCCCAAAGGAAGATCAGTTGGCCTGACCAAAGGGGTAGTAAATTTGAAGACTACAGAACTGGTTGGTTAGGGAGTCTCTGAGTTTTCAAGGTCCACAGTGGATCACCTTGGATGACTATATGAACTGTGATATTATTGAAGCAGAAGAAAAAAGAAAAAACAAGGAAAACAACAATAACAAACACCCTCTCAACACTAGAGCCCGACAGAAAGTGGTATCACTTAGAACTGGGTTGTCCAGTATATCGGTCACTAATCACAAGCAGCTATTGAGCATCTGAAATGTGACGGGCTTGAATTGAAATGTAGAGTAGGTAAAATACATGTCATAACTTTTATATTTATTCCAGAACAGTTCCTGGCTCCTATGAAGTGCTCAACAAATTGTAGCTATTACTATTATTAGACCTGCAATTCTGATCATTTCAAATTTTTCGATGTAACCAAAATGATCCAGGCATTTTGATGCTTCTCTACTTTTGTGAATGCTGTTTCTCTTACCTGTAATGCTCTACCTTAAGTTCTTCATTTATTCAACTACTCATCCTTCAAGACCTGGCATAAATATCACCTGCTGCTTGAAGATCCTTCATTTTCAGGGGTCATTTTTTTTCCTTTATGGCATCGTGTATATATGCACAAATTGTAGTATAGTTATAATTATTTGTGTTTGAGTCTCTTATATCAATGCCAATGCTCCAATGCCAATGCCAATACATATATACACAGTCCTCGGTTTGTGTCGGACTCTATGTACATCATTTTGTAGTTACGTAGCCATGCCCCATTTATTTATTTAAAAAAAAATTCTTTCTAATTGGTGTTTCTGGTTTCTTGGGATATATTCCTAGAAGTGGGATCACTGGGTCAAATGGGAATTCCATTTTTAGTTTTTTGAGGAAACTCCATACTATTCTCTACAGTAGCTGCACCAGTCTGAATTCTCACCAGCAGTGCACAAGGGTTCCTTTTTCTCCGCATCCTTGCCAGCACTTGTCGTTTGTTGATTTGTTGATAGCCATTCTGACAGATGTGAGATGGTACCTCATTGTTGTTTTTATTTGCATCTCTCAGATGATTAGTGACTTTGAACATGTTTTCATATGTCTTTTGGCCTTTCTTCTATCTTCTTTCGAAAAGTATCTATTTAGGTCCTTTGCCCTTTTTTTGATTGGGTTGTTTATCTTCCTTTTGTTAAGTTGTATGAGTTCCCTGTAAATGTTGGAGATTAAACCCTTATCGGTGATAACATTTGCAAGTATGTTCTCCCATGCAGTGGGCTTTCTTGTTGTTTTGTTGATGGTTTCCTTTGCTGTGCAAAAGCTTTTTATTTTGAAGTAGTCCCATTTGTTTATTTTCTCTTTAGTTTCCATTGCCCTAGGAGCAGTATCAGTGAAGAAATTGCTTCAGCATATGTCTGAGATTTTGCTGCCTGTGAATTTATCTAGTATTTTTATGGTTTCCTGTCTTATGTTAAGTCCTTTATCCATTTTGAGTTTACTTGAGTTTATTGTTGTGTATGGTGTAAGTTGGTGGTCTAGTTTCATTTTTTTGCATGTATCTGTCCAATTTTCCCAACACCATAGCTTAGATTTGGAAACAGCCTAAGTGCCCATCAGTAGATGAGTGGATTAAAAAACTGTGGTACACCTACACAATGGAATACTATGCTGCAGTAAAAAAGAAGGAGTTCTTACCATTTCCAACAGCATGGATGGAAGTAGAGAGCATTATGCTAAGTGAAATAAGCCAGTCAGGAACCGGGAAAATGGCGGAGGTATAAGCGGACGTGTCCTGTGCCTTATCCTGGAGCAGATAAGGGTGAGCAGCTGAAACGGGTAACATTCAGCCCGAATAGGTAGAGGATTTTCAGCTGAGAGATTGTCTGCAGCTAGGAAAGACTGAGAACCCCCCAGGGAAAAAAAAGGACAGTTGGAGACTGCGGCTGAAGCCTCTCCTGGTGCTCCAGCTAAGCAGAGGAGACTGCGCCATCTTGGGTGGTTATTGCGGTCATCCAGAGACCAGCTACTAACCTGGAAACAAGGGATCTCAAGCAGCGTGACTGCGTGAACTCAGACGAGCACTGCTTCTTCTCATGGAAAGGTTGGACATCCCCTAAAGGTGCGGTTTGCAGTTCGGGTTGGAGGGAGGACCGAGCTCGCGCGCACGGGGCGGAATCTGCGCCCCACAGAGTCCGCAGCCATTGGGACCAGCGTGACCCGCGAGTGGGGAAGGGGCCCCACAGGGCTGCTGGCAGAAGGGAACGCGAAAAATGAGCCCATAGCTGGACTGGATGTAAAGGAGCAGCCTTGGACTTTGCCAATCTGCTGGCTGCTTGGTGCCAGGGGCGAGTGGGCGTGCGGAGACTGCGCACGGAGACTGTGCGCAGACCTGGAAGGTGGAGGCTTGCGAATTCGCACAACTATCAGGCTCTTGTTACAGTTCCCCTTGGATCCGTGCATTTGATTATTAAACCCAGCGCATGGGATTCCCCAGTTGGGGTCATTCGCAGAGCCTGTAGGGGAAAGTTCTTTTTGGGGAGCCTGGGAAACAGCAGACAGTGGCAAGGAACCAGCTCTGGGCAGTGGTCTTTCCCGAATCAGTTCCAAATACCATAGAGGACAAAACCCTACTGATAGAGAGGACTTAGAGCCTCGGAGGTAAATCCAGGCACACTGCCACCCAGAGGCAGAGCCACGAACTGTCTCTTTTGCGATCACAAATAAAGGCAGTCTGGTAAAAAAATACAACCTGCCTTAAAATCAGGTCTGTGGTTTACTGCACGGAGGGACAGTGTATCGCAGGGAAGTTCAACACTCCCCTGAATGCCTGGCAGGACTGAGGCGTGCCAAAAAGAAGAGTGGAAGATCTGAAGCACCTTCACTTCCGAATATTTTTATATATATTTTTTTTAATTCTTTTTTCACCATTTCATTAAGAACCTATTTTATTTATTTATTTATTTTTTATTTTTTTCATCACCTGATTTTACCTTTTTAATTACTACATTTTTTAACCAGTATTATTGCTATCCTTTTACCATTTTTTCAAGGGTCATTTTATTTTTTATTATTTTTTTTATTTTTCTTTATTTTATTTTGGGATTAGTGTTCTACACTCTATTTTCATCGTTCCTTTAGCATCATTTCTCTCTATCTCACATTTACCCTTAAGCCAAAACTCTCTTCCTCACTTTTCCCCTTTTGTTGTCCTGTTTCTCTTACCCTATTCCTGCTTTGGATTTTCCCTATTCCTTCTTTCTACCCACTGTCTAAATTTCACCCTACTTATATATCTAATTTCCAATCCCTCGCTCTCCCCATACAAATAGCCTCTTCCCCACCTCTATTTCATTCTCTTAATTTTTTTTTTGTTTTTGTTGTTGTTGTTGTTTTTTGTTTGTTTTTTTTTTGGTCTTTTTGTGGGTTTCTTTTTTCTCTCCCTTTTCCCAATCTCATTTCAGCACTCCTTTTTGTTTTTTATTTTTCTCTCTAATATTTTTCTCTTTTTTCTTCTTTATCCCCTAATTCTCTTTGCTCGGGCGGGTCACCTTTATTTGGGGTTATTAATATCGTGAATGCATTTAGTTCGGTGCCTTGTACGTTGTGCCTTGTTGTGTTGTATTTTGTGCCTTTGAATCAGCGCAACAGAGAGAGATATCTACATAAGCAAACACCTTGAGAAGAGAAATCATGGTGAAATAAAGAACCAACCCAAATATGAAAGAAAAACAGGCATCATCAGAAAAGGAAGTAAACGAAATAGAGGCAATGGAGGCAATCAACCTGTCAGAGAAAGAATTCAGAGTAATGGTCATAAGGTGGATGAAAAGAATGGAAGACCAATTCAACAATATGTGTAGGAAACAAGAGGAAATGAAGAAGAACCAAGAGGAAATGAAGAGAAACCAAGAAGAAATGAAAAACGACATCACTGCCATAAAGAACTCAATAGAAAGCATCAACAGTAGACTAGAAGAAGCAGAGGACCGTATCAGCGAGCTAGAAGACAAGGTAGAAAAAAATACCCAAACAGAACAGCTTCTAGAAAAAAAAATTAAAAAGCAGGAAGAGAGCCTAAGAGAACTCTGGGACAATGCTAAACGAAACAACATCCGAATAATAGGGGTGCCAGAAGGAGAGGAAACTGAGCAAGGAATAGAAAACCTGTTTGAAAAAATAGTAACAGAAAATTTCCCTGATATAGGGAGGAAAAAACTCACACAAATCCAAGAAGCTCACAGAGTCCCAAACAAAATGAACCCGAAAAGACCGACACCAAGGCACATAATAATTAAATTGGCAAACACCAACGACAAAGCAAGAATCTTAAAAGCAGCCAGAGAGAGACAGAAAGTTACCTACAAAGGATCCCCCATCAAACAAGCGACCGATTTCTCAACAGAAACACATCAGGCAAGAAGGGAATGGAATGAAATATACAAAGTCATGCAAAGGAAGGGTCTGAATCCAAGAATACTATACCCAGCGAGGCTATCAATCAAAATTGAGGGTCAAATCAGGAGCTTCACAGACAAAAATGGTCTACGGGAGTTTATTACAACCAAACCAGCAATGCAAGAAATGCTAAAGGGTCTGCTGTAAATAGAAAAATCAGGAAACAAAGAAGGAACGCAGCGGTAAAGAACAAAAATGGCGACTAACAAGTTTCTATCAATAATAACTTTAAATGTAAATGGATTAAATTCCCCAGTCAAAAGGCATAGGGTAAATGAGTGGATAAGAAAACATGACCCATATATCTGCTGTCTACAGGAAACCCACCTCAGAAAAAAAGACGCACACAGACTGATGGTGAAGGGAGGGAAAAAGGTTTTTCAGGCCAATGGAAATGAAAAAAAAGCCGGGGTAGCGATACTTATATCTGACAAATTAGATCTCAAAGTGAAGGACATAAAAAGAGATCAAGAAGGCCACTTCATAATACTAAAGGGAGCAGTCCAACAAGAAGAAATAACTCTGGTAAATATATATGCACCCAATATAGGAGCACCCAAATACGTAAGAAATCTTCTGGAGAAGATCAAGGGAGAGATTGACAGCAATACAATCATAGTAGGGGACCTTAACACCCCATTATCGCCACTGGACAAATCCTCTAAACAGAAACTCAGCAAAGAAACATCAAACCTAAATGACTCACTAGATCAGATGGAATTAATTGACATCTTCAGAACATTTCACCCCAAAGCCACAGAATATACATTCTCCTCAGGTGCACATTTGTCATCTTCAAAGATAGACCATATATTGGGTCACAGCCAAAGTCTCTTCAAATTCAAGAAAATTGAAATCATATCAAGTATCTTCTCAGACCACAAAGGCATAAAACTGGAAATCAACTACAACAAAAACAATCCAAAAAAATCAAACACATGGAGACTAAATAGCATGCTATTAAACAATGACTGGGTCACCAGTGAGATCAAAGAAGAAATAAAAAACATCATGGCAACGAATGACAATGAAAACACAACAATCCAAAACCTATGGGACACAGCAAAAGCAGTCTTGAGAGGGAAGTTCATAGCTCTACAAGCCTACTGCAAGAAACAAGAAACAATGAGAATAAATGACCTAACTCTACAATTCGAAGAATTAGAAAGAGAGCAACAAAAAAAGCCCACTGTAAGCAGAAGGAAGGAAATAACAAAGATCAGAGCGGAGATAAACGACATAGAGACCAAAAAAACAATACAAAAGATCAACAAAACCAAGAGCTGGTTCTTTGAAAGGATAAACAAGATTGCTACACCTCTATCCAGGCTCACCAAGAAACAAAGAGAGAGGACCCAAATAAACAAAATCAGAAATGACAGAGGAGAAATAACAACAGACCCCATAGAAATACAAAGGATTGTTAGAAAATACTATGAACAACTCTACTCCAACACACTAGACAACCTGGAGGAAATGGACATATTCCTAGATAAATACAACCTTCCAAAACTTAACCAGGAAGAATCTAAAAATCTCAATAGGCCAATAACTATGGAGGAAATCGAAGCAGTAATCAAAAAGCTTCCAGCAAACAAAAGCCCGGGGCCAGATGGCTTCACAGGGGAGTTTTACCAAACATTCAAGGAAGACCTAAAACCTATCCTCCTCAGACTATGTCAAAAGATCCAAGAGGAAGGAACACTTCCCAGCTCATTCTATGAAGCCAACATCACCCTAATCCCAAAACCAGATAAAGACAATACAATGAAAGAGAATTATAGGCCAATATCCCTCATGAACATAGATGCCAAAATCCTCAACAAAATCCTAGCAAATCGGATCCAGCAGTACATCAAAAAGATCATACACCATGACCAAGTAGGATTTATCCCAGGGATGCAAGGATGGTACAATATCCCCAAATCAATAAACGTGATACATCACATAAACAAATTGAGAGAAAAAAAAACCACATAGTCATATCAATTGATGCGGAAAAAGCATTTGACAAAATCCAACACCCTTTCTTGATTAAAACTCTCAGCAAGATAGGAATTGAGGGATCATACCTCAACATAATAAAAGCCATATATGACAAACCCACAGCCAACATCATAATCAATGGGCAAAAACTAAAACCATTCCCCCTAAAAACAGGAACAAGACAGGGATGCCCCCTCTCACCACTCCTGTTCAACATAGTACTGGAAGTACTAGCCATTGCGATCAGACACGAAGAAGAAATAAAAGGCATCCAGATTGGAAAAGAAGAAGTAAAACTGTCCTTATTTGCAGATGACATGATACTGTACATACAGAAACCTAAAGACTCCATCAAAAAATTATTAGACTTAATTAATGAATTCGGCAATGTAGCAGGATACAAAATTAATGCTAAGAAATCCATGGCATTTCTTTACACCAATAGTGAACTTACAGAAAGTGAAACTACAGAAGCAATCCCATTTACCATTGCACCAAAAAAATTAAAATACCTAGGAATAAACTTAACTAAGGAGGTAAAAGACTTATATGCTGAAAACTACAGGACACTGAAAAAAGAGATAGAGGAAGACATAAACAGATGGAAGAATGTACCGTGTTCATGGATTGGTAGAATCAACATCATCAAAATGTCCATACTACCCAAAGCAATTTATAAATTCAATGCAATCCCCATTAAATTACCAACGGCATATTTCACAAATCTAGAACAAACGTTCCAAAAATTCATCTGGAATAAAAAAAGACCCCGAATAGCTGCAGCAATCCTGAGAAAGAACAAAGTAGGTGGGATCTCAATACCAGATATCAAACTGTATTACAAAGCCACTGTTCTTAAAACAGCTTGGTACTGGCACAAGAACAGACATATAGATCAATGGAATAGAATAGAGACCCCAGAAATCGACCCAAACCACTATGCCCAATTAATATTCGACAAAGGAGGCAAGAGCATACAATGGAGTCAAGACAGTCTTTTCAATAAATGGTGTTGGGAAAATTGGACAGATACATGCAAAAGGATGAAACTAGATCACCAACTCACACCATACACAAAAATAAACTCAAAATGGATAAAAGACTTAAACGTAAGACGGGAAACCATAAAAATACTAGAGGAATCCACAGGCAGCGAAATCACAAACATATGCCGAAGAAATTTCTTCTCTGATAATGCTCCTAGGGCAATGGAAACTAAAGAGAAAATAAACAAATGGGACTACATCAAAATAAAAAGCTTTTGCACAGCAAAGGAAACCATCAACAAAACAACAAGAAGACCCACTACATGGGAGAACATATTTACCAATGATACCACCGATAAGGGTTTAATTTCCAACATATACAGGGATCTCATGAAACTTAACAAAAGGAAGATAAACAATCCAATAAAAAAATGGGCAACGGACCTAGATAGACACTTTTCGAAAGAGGACATACAGAAGGCAGAAAGACATATGAAAACCTGCTCAAAGTCACTAATTATACGAGAGATGCAAATCAAAACGACAATGCGTTATCATCTCACACCTGTCAGAATGGCTATCATCAACAAATCAACAAACAACAAGTGTTGGAGAGGATGTGGAGAAAAAGGAACCCTTCTGCACTGCTGGTGGGAATGCAGACTGCTGCAGCCACTGTGGAGAACAGTATGGAGCTACCTCAGAAGACTAAAAATGGAACTCCCATTTGACCCTGTGATCCCACTCCTAGGAATATATCCCAAGAAACCAGAAACGCCAATTAGAAAGGATATATGCACCCCTATGTTCATAGCAGCACAATTCACCATAGCTAAGATTTGGAAACAGCCTAAGTGCCCATCAGCAGATGAATGGATTAGAAAACTGTGGTACATATACACAATGGAATACTATGCTGCGGTAAAAAAAAAGGAACTCTTGCCTTTTGCAACAGCATGGATGGAACTGGAGAGCATTATGCTAAGTGAAATAAGCCAGTCAGAGAAAGATAAATACCATATGATCTCACTCATTTGTGGATTATAGAGAACAACATAGACTGATGAAAAAGGACAGACCCAAAGACTGAGAAACAGCGATCAGGCTATCAATCCCCAGAAGGAAAGTAGGGGAGGGCGGGGGTAAGGGGAAGAGATCAACAGAAGGACTTGTATACATGTATATAAGCCAAACCAATGGACATGGACAACGGGGGGATGGGAGCATGAGTTTGTGTGTGTGGGGGAGGTTGGGGGTTAAAGGGGGGGATGAGGACACATTTGTAATACCTTAACTAATAATAAAAAAAAAAGAAATAAGCCAGTCAAATATCACATGATCTCACTCATTTATGGAATATAATGAACAACATAAACTGATGAACAAAAACAGATCCAGCGATAGAGAAGCATCAATCAGACCTTCAAACCTCAGAGGGAAGGTAGGGGAAGCGGGGGATAAGGGGGAGAGATCAACCAAAGGACTTATATGCAAGCATATAGGCCTAACCAATGGACACAGACAACAGGGGGATGAGGGCATGAGTGGGTGGGTTGGGGGGATGATAGGGGGATAAGGACACATATATAATACCTTAATCAATAAAAAAAAATTCTATCATTTAGATGTATGTACATATGTGCTTTATGTTTTTTATTATTTATTTACCACAAGTAAAGGTCAGGAATTGTTATCTTTTAATTTTTTTTTTTTTTTACTGTTTCACTTCATTACTGCTGTGTATGTGCTCCATGTGAGTGACGTGGGTGCTTATGTAGTGGGTTCCGACTTACGGCGAAAATTGCGTTACCTCACACCTTAGGAACAGATCTCTGATGTAACCTGAGGACCTACTGTATGTTACTAGAGGCCCAGTGCAAGAATTAGTGCACCAGTGGTGTCCCTCAGCCTGGCCTGCGGGATCAGGCCGAAACCGGCTCTCCAACATTCCCCAAGGGGTCCCAGATTGTGAGAGGGCACAGGCCAGGCCAAGGGACCCCACCAGTGCACAATCGGGGCCTGCGAGGGATGCAAGAGGTTGGCCAACTAGGGAGGGACCACGGGAGGGCTCCAGGGCATGTCCAGCTTGTCTTGCTCAGTCCTGATTGGCCGGACCCCAGCAGCAAGCTAACCTATGGGTCAGAGCCTCTGCCCCCTGGTGGTCAGTGCATGTCATAGTGAGCAGTTGAGCAGCCTTAGCATATCATTAGCATATTATGCTTTGATTGGTTGAACAGATGATTGGACTCTTAGCATATTTGGCTTTTATTATATAGGATTATGTGGTGGCAGTACTATCTCATTTGGGAATCCACTTTTCTCAAATGTGTTTAGCTATGAGGGAAATTGATTCCAATTGATGCTTAATTTATATGCCTCTTTCCTTCATTTAACTTTTTTAAATATGTTTTTATTGATTTTCAGAGAGAGAGGAAGGGAGAGGGATAGAGAGATAGAAACATTGATGAGAGAGAAACATCATCGATCAGCTGCCTCCTGCACACTCCCCACTGGGGATTGTGCCCACAATCCGGGCATGTGTCCTGACTGGGAATTAAACCAGTGACCTCTTGATTCATAGATCAATGCTCAATCACTGAGCCACATCAACTGGGCTCCTCCATTAAACTCTTACATTCAATAGGGATAGGGGCTTGTCTGCTTCCTCCTGGTATTTCCAGAGTCTACCACAACATTTGCCCCATAATAGGCACTCAATAAATATTTCCTAAATTGAAAATAGAATTATCTAATCAAACTACCTATCTTTACATGTGAAGAAATTAAAGTTCAGAGAAGAAATAGGACTTTTGGGACTAGATCACACTTTGAGTCCCACAAAAAAAGTGACCCCAGAATACAAGTGTAATTAGAAGTAGAACTTAGATTAATCCAGATCTTACAGTTTCTCCACCTTGTGAGACAATATAATGAGAATGAACCTCAAACCCTGATAACAAATTAAGCATATGACCTATTTCAAAACTCCCACTAGTTTCTGATCTTAGGATGTTGTTTAAGAAAAAACTTATATTCATTTATTATTCCTCTTTGGCTAGTTAGCAGGACATGCAAGTGATTATAGAGTCCAAAATTGATGTGCCCTTGACGGTAAGAATACTCTCAGTTAAATGACCTGGATGGTAGTTATTACTCCATTGCTAATTCCTTAGTTAAGTTACTTAAATTTTCAGCAACCATTTTCACATCTATACTAATAAAAGTATAATATACTAATTAGGGCAAATGTCTTCCGGACGACCTTCCAGATGTTCTTCCGGACAAAGGCCGAGGCACAGCTATGAAGGACCCAGGCTTAGGCAGCTGCAGGCGGCTGTGAAGGGCCCAGGCTCAGGCCGGCAGTGGCAGCAGCAGCTTCCAGGTCACCTCCCTCAGAGGGAGGTCAGACTGCTGCTTAGGCCAGGGGCCCAGGCAGAGGTGGTTAGGGGTGATCAGGCCAGCAGGGGAGCAAGCTAGGGGTGATCAGGCCAGCAGGGGGGGGAGTTAGGGGTGATCAGGCTGGCAGGGGGGAAGTTAGGGGTGATCAGGCTGGCAGAGGGGCAAGGTAGGGGTGATCAGGCTGGCAGGGGGCAAGGTAGGGGCAATCAGGCCAGCAGGGGGGAAACGTAGGGGTGATCAGGCTGACAGTGGGGCAAGGCAGGGGCAATCAGGCTGGGAGGGGGGCAAGTTAAGGGAGATCAGGCTGGCAGGGAGGCAAGGTAGGGGCAATCAGGCTGGCAAGCAGAGGCAGTTAGGGGTGATCAGGCCAGCAGGCAGGTGAGCGGTTAAGAGCCAGCAGTTCCAGATTGTGAGAAGGATCAGGCCTAAACCAGCAGTCAGACATCCCTTGACGGGTCCCAGATTGGAGACGGTTCAGGACAGGCTGAGGGACCCCCCGCCGTGCACGAATTTCATGCACTGGGCCTCTAGTATGTACAATAAGGGAGTTGGATCAGATGAAATCTAAAGCTTAAAAAGTTCCCTGTGACTGACTGTGATAGAATCCTTTATAGACAATGAACCTTATTTTCAGAGCTTCCTAGAGTAAGCATACATTTCCCTTCAAAATGCCTTTAGTTTACTTACATCTTTGAGGTCAGCAAATGAACATGGAAATAATATTTCAGTTTGGAATACTATTTGGAGATTACAAATTACTTTCACATGTTTGTAAAACTTTTGTGAGGAAAGTAGGTTTGTTTTTGTGCCAATTGTGCAGATAAATGAGGGTGATGATGATGAAGAAGAAATTGTTAATAAGTAATTAATATGTTACTGAGTGTGTCATATGTTGTTCTTAGAACTTGGTATGTACTACTATATTAAATTATTCTCAGTGAGGATTCTAAAGCTCCATAAGATTAAGTGACCAAGTGGATAATAACACAACCAAGTTAGAAGTAAATTGGCTGTAATTTCTGTGTTGTATACCAATTGCTTATCTTCTTACAATAGACTGTTACACTTGTTTTGTGCACCATAAAAATAAAGAATAAGTAAACATCTTTTATGATAGCCTTTAACAATGAGAAAGTACCTCTTATTACCCCTTTAATGTTCTCTTCTGGTCACAAAGCTAAAGTTGGCTTACATCATGAGAGCTTATTCTGTGCATCCCTTCCTGACTCCCCATTCAGTGACATCACTTTGGTGGCTTGAAATTGGCCATGGTGGGAGATTTTTACACTGTGGATATATGTATGTAGATGTTACACCTCGATGCCCTCTACAAAACTAGGTATTAAACATTTACCAGCACATGTCTGGTTCTGGACGAAAGAGAAATTCCTGAATCTTGTTCTGGATTCCATTTATTGAAGTGGCCACTTATATTTGAGAAAAAGATAGCAGTGTAAACCACAGCATCTTCCTTAGTTGAAGAAGAAGAGCTGTTATTCCTCCTTTGCTATATTTCCAGACATACCTACACTTGAAGAGAGATGATAGAGCCAAGAAAGAATTTACTGCTCCAAATTGTTACTATTCTCCTTTCTGTTGGATTCTGAAAACTGTAAAGGTCCAGGCTCTAATCTATTGTGGCAAAGATTTATAGAAAACCTGCTTCAAGCAATTTATGTTGGTTTAGGGTGACGCCGGTGGGGAATGGTAACTCTTGGGTTTCTTGATGACCAGTTTGTAGCTATTGACCCTCATCAGTATACCTGAACAAGGCATTCTTTGGAAATATTTGTAATATGTATTTATTGTTAGTCAGTGGTATGTGAACAAACTTGCATCTTATAAATAATAACTCTGAGCATCTTTACTTGGTGTGCTCACTGTTCATTCAGAATTCCTGTATGACCAGCTATCACACAAACTCCTATCTAAGGAGAACTCTATGCCTCTTGCAACATTTTATTTATTATTATTTATTAAATTTATTGGGGTGACATTGGTCAAAATGTACATATAGGTTTCAGGTGTGGGTTTCTATGTTACAAGATCTGTATATTGCACCATGTGCCCACCAAAAAAATCAAATTTTCTCCCATTTATTAGGACCTCCTTCTTTTCCCTCTGGCAACCTCCACACTGCTGTTTGTGTTCATGAGTTTCAGTTTTATATTCCACATATGAGTGAAATCATATATTTCTTAGCTTTTTTATGACTTACTTATTTCACTTAGGTTAATGATCTCAAGGTCCATCCATGTTGTTGCAAATAGCACTATTTCATCCTTCCTTATGACTGAGTAGTATTCCATTGTGTATATATTCCACATCTTCTTTATCAAGTCCTCTATTGAAGGACACGTTGGTTGTTTCCATATCTTAGCCACTGTGAATAATGCTGCAATGAACATAGGGGTGCATATATATCTGCAAACATATGATTTCAAATTTTTCAAGTATATACTCAGGAGGGATTGCTGAGTCATTTGGTAGGTCTATTCTTTTTTAAAATTCTTTCTTGTTTCTTTCTTGTTTAAAGTATTACATAAGTCTCCTTTTTCCCACATTGACCTCTCCCCAGCTGCTCCTGCCCCCCAGAAATACCCTCACCCCGCTACTGTCTGTGTCCATGGGTTATGCTCATATGAATATATACAAGTCCTTTGGTTTATCTCTTTACTCCCCCCATGCCTTCCCTCTTAGGTTGAACGGTCTGTTTGATGCTTCTATGACTCTGGCATTATTTTTGTTCATTAGTTTATATTGTTCATTATATTCCACATATGAGTGAGATCATGTGATATTTAACTTTCTCTGACTGGCTTATTTTGCTTAGCATAATGCTCTCCAGGTCGATCCATGCTGTTGCAAATGATAAGAGTTCCTTCCTTTTTACAGCAGCATAGTATTCCATCGTGTAGATGTACCATAGTTTTATAATTCACACATCAGCTGATGGGCACTTAGCTGTTTCCAAATCTTAGCTATGGTAAATTATGCTGCTGCTAAAAACATAGAGGTGCATATATCCTTTCTAATTGGTGTTTCTAGTTTCTTGGGATATATTTCTAGAAGTGGTATTACTGGGTCAAGTGGGAGTTCCATTTTTAGTTTTTTAAGCAAACTCCATATTGTTATTCACAGTGGCTGCACCAGTGTGCATTCCCACCAGCAGTGCGTGAGGGTTCCTTTTTCTCCACATACTCTCCTGCACTTGTTGTTTGTTGATTTGTTGATTTGTTGATGATAGCCATTCTGTGCGATGGTACCTCACTGTTGTTTTGATTTGCATCTCTTGGATGACTAGTGACTTTGAGCATGTTTTCATATGTCTCTTGGCATTCTGTATGACCTCTTTTGAAAAGTATCTATTTAGGTCCTTTGCCCATTTTTTGATTGGATTGTTTATCTTCCTTTTGTTAAGTTGTATGATTTCCCTGTATCTTTTGGAGATTAAAACCTTATCAGATATGACATTGACAAATATGTTCTCCCATGCAGTGAGCTTTCTTGCTATTTTGTTGATGGTTTCTTTTCCTGTGCAGAAGGCTTTTATTTTGGTGTAATCCCATTTGTTTATTTTCTCCTTAGTTTCCATTGACTTAGGAGCTGTATCAGTAAAGATATTGCTACGATGTATGTCTGATATTTTGTTGCCTATGGATTCTTCTAAAATTTTTCTGCTTTTCCATTTTATGTTTAAGTCCTTTATCCATTTTGAGTTTATTTTTGTGTATGGTGTAAGTTGGTGGTCTAGTTTCATTTTTTACATGTATCTGTTCAATTTTCCCAAAACCATTTATTGAAAAGACTGTCATGACTCCATTGTATTCTCTTGCCTCTTTTGCCAAATATTAATTGAGCATAATGACTTGGGTTGATTTCTGGGTTCTCTGTTCTGTTCCACTGGTCTATATGTCTGTTCTTGTGCCAGTACCAGGCAGTTTTGACAACAGTGGCCTTGTATATAGCTTGATATCTGTTACTGTGATCCCTCCAACTTTGTTCTTCTTTCTCAAGATTGCTACAAATATTCAGGGTCTTTTTTTATTCCATATGAATTTTTGGAGAGTTTGTTCTAGGTCTGTGAAATATGCTGTTGGTATTTTAATAAGGATTGCATTGAATTTATAGATTGCTTTGGGTAGTATGGACATTTTAATGATGCTGATTCTGCCAATCCATGAACATGGTGTATTTTTCCATTTGTTTATGTCTTCTTCTATTTCTTTTTTTAATGTCCTGTAGTTTTCCAAGTACAAGTCTTTTACCTCCTTAGTTAAGTTTATTCCTAGGTATATTAGTTTTTTGATGCTATGATAAGTGGGATTTTTTTTTAGTTTCTCTTACTGTGAGTTCATTATTGGATATAAAAAAGCCATAGATTTCTGGGTGTTAATTTTGTATCCTGCTACATTGCCGAATTCATTTACTAAGTCTAGTAGTTTTTTCATGGAGTCCTTAGGGTTTTCTATGTACTATATGTCCTCTGTGAATAATGACAGTTGTACTTCCTCTTTTCCAATTTGGATGCCTTTTATTTCTTCTTGTCTGATTGCTGTGGATAACACTTCCACAGGAGTGATGAAAGTGGGAATCCCTATCTTTTTCCTGTTTGTAGGGGAAATGGTTTTAGTTTTTGCCCCTTGAGTATGATGTTGGCTGTAGGTTTGTCATATAAGACTTTTATTATTCTGAGGTATGATTCCTCTATTCTCACTTTGCTGAGAGTTTTGTTTTTTTTTTTTAATCAGGAAATGGTGTTGAGTTTTGTCAAATTCTTTTTCTACATCCATTGATATGATTGTGGGATTTTTATCTCTCAATTTGTTTATGTGATGTATAATGTTCATTGATTTGTGGATATTGTACTATTCTTGCATCCCTGGAATAAATCCCACTTGGTGGTGTATGATCTTTTCTAATGTAATGCTAGATCCGATTTGCTAGAATTTTGTTGAGGATCTTAGCATTTATGTTCATGAAGGATATTGGCCTATAATTCTCTTTCTTTGTAGTGTCTTTATCTGGTTTTGGGATTAGGGTAATGCTGGCTTTAGTGTAAAGCTTAGGAGTGTGACTCCCTCTTGGATTTTTTGTTATAGTCTGAGAAGTATAGGTTTTAGTTCTTTGATTATTTGGTAAAACTGTGAAGCCATCCGGTCCAGGGCTTTTGTTTGCTGGAAGTTTTTAAATTACACCTTCAATTTCATCAGTAGATATCAGCTTATTCAAGTTTTCTGATTCTTCCTGATTGAGTTTTGGAAGGTTGTATTTTTCTAGGAATATGTCCATTTCATCTAGGTTGTCCAGTTTGTTGGAATAGAGTTGTTCATCATATATATTTTTTTACAATACTTTTTATTTCTGTGGGGTCCGTTATTACTTCACCTCTTTCATTTCTGATTTTGTCTATTTGGGTCCTCCCTCTTTGCTTCTTGGTGAGCCTGGCTAGAGGTTCATCAATCTTGTTTATCCTTTCAAAGAACCAGCTCTTGGTTTTATTGATCTTTTGTATTGTGTTTTTGATCTCTGTCATTTATTTCCTCCCTTCTACTTAATCTGGGCTTTTCTTGTTGCTCTCTTTCTAACTCTGTTAGTTGTAGGGTTACATTACAATTTTGTTGTTGTTGTTGTTTTTTAGGTAGGCCTGTAGAGCTATGAACTTCCCTCTCAAGACTGCTTTCACAGTGCCCCATAGATTTTGGATTGTTGTGTTTTCATTGTCATTTGTTTCCAGGATGTTTTTTATTTCTTCTTTGATCTCTTTGGTAACCCAATCATTGTTTAATAGCATGCTAGTTAGCCTCCAAGTGTTTGATTTTTTTCATTGTTTTTATTGTAGTTGATTTCTAATGTTGTGTCATTGTGATCTGAGAAGATGCTTGATATGATTTCTACCTTCTTGAATTTGAAGTGACTTTGCCTGTGTCTTAATATGTGATTTATCTTTGAAAATGTTCCATGTGTACTTGAGAAGAATATATATTGTATAGCTTTGGGGTAAAATATTCTGAAGATGTCAATTAGTTCCATTTGACCTGGTGAGTCATTTAGGATTGCTGTTTTTTTGTTTAAAGGATATATCCAGTGGTGTCAATGAGGTATTAAAGTCCCCTACCATGATTATATTGCTGTCAATCTTTACCTTAATATATTCTAGAACTATTTTTATGTACTTGGGTGCTCCTGTATTGTGTGCATATATGTTTACCAGAGTTATATCTTCTTGTTGAATTGCTCCCTTTAGTATTATGAAGTGGCCCTACTTATCTCTTGTTATGGCCTTCACTTTTAGGTCTATTTTGTCAGATATAAGTATTGTTATGCCAGCTTTTTTCTCAATTCCATTTGCCTGAAAATTTTTTTCCATCCCTTCACTATCAGACTGTGTGAGTACCTTGTTCTGAGGTGGGTCTCTTGTAGACAGCAAATATATGGGTCATGTTTTCTTATCCATTCACCTATGTCTTATCCATTTTTACCCTATGTCATTTGATTGGATAATTTAATCCATTTACATTTAAGGTTATTATTAATAGGTACTTGTGTGTCATCATTTTTATTCTTTATGCCTGTGTTCCCTCTTTCCTTCCTATTTCTTCTTTTTACAGCAGTTCCTTTAAGATTTCTTGCATACCTAGATTGGTGGTAATAAACTCCCTAAACCCCTTTTTGTCTTTGAAGCTCCTGATTTCCCATACAATTTTTAATGATAGCCTTGCTGGGTATAGTATTCTTGGATTCAGTCCTTTGCTTTGCATCACTTTGTATATTTCATTCCATTCCTTTCTGGCCTGGCGTGTTTCTGCTAAGAAATCAGTTGGCAGTCTAATGGGAGATCCCTTATAGGTAACTTTCTGTCTCTCTCTGGCAGCCTTTAAAATTCTTTGTTGCTGATGTTTGCCAATTTAATTATGATGTGTCTTGGTGTCAGTCTTTTTGAGTTCATCTTGTTTAGGACTCTGTGTGCTTCTTGGACTTCAGTGGCTTTTTTTCTTCCCAGCATCAGGGAAGTTTTCTGTCATTATTTCTTCAAACAGGTTTTCTATTCCTTGCTCCACCTACTGTCCTTCTGGCACTCCTCTTATGTAGATGTTGTTTTGTTTCATGTTATCCCAAAGCTCCCTTAGGCACTCCTCCTGCTTTTTGATTTTTCTTTCCAGTTGCTGCTGTGCTTGAGTGGTTTTCTCTATCTTGTCTTTGAACTCGCTGATGCAGTCTTCAGCTTCTTCTAGTCTACTATTGAAATTTTCCATTGTGTTCTTTATTGCAGCTATGTGATTCTTCATTTCTGCTTGATGCTTCTTAAGTTCCTCTTGATTCTTACACATGTTCTTGCATTGGTCTTCCATCCTTTTTAGTGTCCTTATAACCATTGCTCTGAATTCTTTCTCTGAAAAATTGCTTGCCTCCGTTTCATTTATTTCCTTTCTGGTGATTCCTCCTTTTCTCTCAAATGAGGGTTGATTCTTTGTCCCCCCATTTTTGCAGTTCCTTTATGATTTTTTTCTATGTATTAGATGAAACTGCTATGCAACCCAGATTATTTGAGTCTGTCTTATATAGTAGATACTTTGTGGGACCCAGTGGTACAATCTCTCTGAATTTCTGGGCTGGATTGTCTAGGGATGCTTCCTACTTGAGATATTTGGGTTCTCTTGTTTTAGTTGGGTCTTGAGTGTTATTGTCCCATTCATGGATGGGGTCTCCTCTGAGGATGTCTGGTAATGTGGCTTGCTCTCTACCACATTGACCGAACAGCACAAACTATGACTTGACAAGACACAACACAAAGGGAACAAAACACGAATGTACTTATGACACTGATAACCCCAATTTAAGTGACCACCAGAGATAAGAGAATTAGAAGAGAGAAAAGAGAGCAAAAATGATACCTATGAAATAATAAAAGGTAAGAGAGAATAGAAAAAGGGAGAAAAAATATATATGGGGAGAGAACACCACAGAATAAACAGATAAACCAAAAAATGCAAACAACACACCCAGAAAAAAGGGGGGTGGGGCAGAATCTGTAGAGGCAGAGCTTATATACAGATAGTAAGGTTAAGGAATTGAATTAATAGGGTGAGGACCTTGGTTCGGTATAGAGGAGGTAGAGAGAGAATGAGTGGATAAAGAGAAAAGAAAAAATAAAATAACAATAAAAAATAAATATAGAATGAAGAAAAATATTGTGAAAATAATAAAAAATAACAAACAAAAAACAAATAAAATAAAGAAAAATAATTTTAAAAGAAAAGATAAAAAATAAGTAAAAAAAATAAATTAAAAAGTGAAGTGTCGTTCTTTTCAGCCTAGTTTTAATGCCCCATGGGGGCTGGCTTAAGAACCCACTCTTCTGCTCTGTCTGCCCCTTCTCAGTTTCCTGTTAGTTAGTCAGCACCGTGTTGAAATTCCAAGAGATCCACTGCTCCTCTGTGTCTATCTCCAACTCCTTGGCTGCAAGCAGGTGGGACCAATCTCCCCACTTAGCCTGTCTGCCTGCTATCAATCTTAATCTCTCAAGTGGCTGTTTCTGACAGGAGTACAGGCAGTCCTTGGGTTACATCGCCATCTCTCCCATTTATTTATAAAAAAAAATGCCATCATTTTGACGTATGTACATATGTGCTTTATGTTTTTGATTATTTATTTACCACAAGTAAAGGTCAGGAATTGTTATCTTTCTTTAATTTAATTTTATTTTTTTTACTGTTTCACTTCATTACTGCTGTGTATGTGCTCCATGTGAGTGACGTAGGTGCTTATGTAGGTGGGTTCTGACTTAAGGCGAAAATCGTGTTACATTGCACCATAGGAATGGATCTCTGACGTAACCTGAGGACCTACTGTATAGGTAGGGAGGGCACTCTATTGCTTTCTGGGACTGAACAGCCTTTCTTCAACCCAGTCCCTGAGGGCTGTTTGGGGCTATTCAGATTTTGTGGATCCTTTGTAGTCTGGATCTGGCTGTGTTAGCTGCCTTGAGGCTGCTGGGAGGGGCTGGCGCTTCAGGAGAAAAATGGCTGCTTAGGTACAGAGGGTTAGGAATGTCCCAGTGCCAGACTCCTAGTCACCTCTCCCTGACCCACTCTTCCTCCACAGCCTCTCACCAGCCTTCACAAGTCTGCACCTCAGCCACAGGTGAGTGTTTTTATTTAAAAGGTTCTATAAACTGGGGTTAGCAAATAAAAGCAAAGACCAAACAGAGCCAAAACAAATGCATGACTGCTAGTTTCTCTCCCCCCAGCACCACACAGCTCGTGCAGTTCTTTAAGACTGCCCCTCTGGACTCAGCCTCTTGTGGCTGTGGACTTAGATCTAGAATCCCCTGCTGCCAGCAGCCCTGTGGAATTCCTTTCCACAGTCGGATGTTACACTTGTCTCCAAGGTATGCAGACTTGGTGCCATGCAATTTCCTTCTTACCCTCTCGGCTCAGTGGTCTCACGACTCTCTCCAGCCAAGATGTCCGATCCTACCATTCTTAAGTGTCCTCTGCCCTTCCCTGCTGTGAACTGACTTACTAGCTGTGTCTACTTTGCCAATTCGGAGTGGATGTTATTTGATTTAGAATTCAGGGGTGGGCAAACTTTTTGACTCGAGGGCCACAATGGGTTCTTAAACTGGACCGGAGGGCCGGAACAAAAGCATGGATGGAGTGTTTGTGTGAACTAATATAAACTCAAAGTAAACATCAGTACATAAAAGGGTACGGTCTTTTATTTCAATAGTTTTATTCATTTCAAACGGGCCGGATCCGGCCCGCGGGCCGTAGTTTGCCCACTGCTGGATTTAGATGCTCCTTCTATCTGCTCTGGGATAAGGCTCAGGACACATCTGCCTCTTCGGCCACCATTTTTTCTCTTCCCCCTGGTAGGTCTATTCTTAATTTTTTGAGGAATCACTAGACTGCTTTCCATGGTGGTTGTACCAGTCTACATCCCTACCAGCAGAGAAAGAGTGTTCCCCTTTTCCCACAACCTCTCCCACACTTGTTATTGCTTGTGTTGTTGATAATGGCCACTCTAACAGGTGTGAGGTGGTATCTCATTGTAGTTTTGATTTGCATATCCTTAATTGCCAGGGAGGTTGAACATATCTATTGGCTCTTCAGATGTCTTCTTGAGAGAGTTGTATCTGCAGGTCTTCTCACATTTTATACTTTATGATTAGATTGTTTGTTTGGTGTTGAGTTTCATGAGTTCTGTATATATTTTGGAAATTAAATTGTTGTCAGAGCTACTGTTTGCAAATATCATCTCCCATCTGGTTGGCTGCCTCTTTGTTTTGTTTTCATTTTCTTTTACTGTGCAGAAGCTTTTAAATTTGATATAGTCCCATTCATTTATTTTTGCTTTACTTTCCTTGCCTTGGGGGGTCACATTCATAAAATGTTCTCTACAACCAAGATCCGTAAGTTTGGTACCTATATTTTCTTCTGGGTAACTTATTGTTTCAGGTCTTATATGTAGGTCTTTGATCCATTTTGAATTAATTTTTGTACATGGGGACAAACTGTAATCCAGTTTCACTCGTTTGCATGTGGTTTTCCAGTTTTCCCAGCACCATTTACTGAAGAGACTATCGTTACTTCATTGTGTGTTCCTAGCTCTTTTGTCGAAAATAATCTGTCCATATACATGTGGTTTTATAGCTGGGCTCTCTATTTTTCTCCATTGATCTGTGTGCCTGTTTCTCTGCCAATACCATGCTGTTTTGATTATCGTAGTTCTGTAGTATAATTTGAAATTAGGCAGCATGATACCTCCAGCTTTGTTCTTTTTTTCTCAGGATTGCATTGGCTATTTGGGGTCTTTTGTAGTTCCATACAAATCTGATGGTTTCTTGTTCTGTTTCTTTAAAAAATCACATTGGGATTTTGATGGGTATTGCATTAAATCTGTATATTGCTTTGGGTAATATGGCCATTTTAACTATGTTGATCTTTCTAATCCATGAGCACGGGGTATTTTTCCATGTTTTTCTGTCTTTTTCAGTATCTTTTATTAATGATTTGTAATTTTCAGTGTATAGGTCTTTCATGTTCTTCGTTAATTTTATTCCTAAGTATTTTATTATTTTGGATGCAATTGCAAAAGGAATTGTCTTACAACATATTAGAGCTGGAACAATTTCTGTCATTCTCTTGTGGATGATGGAATATCTTATCTGATAGTGCACAGCACTGACCACATGAGCACTTCATAAAGTTCGGCTAACTGAGTTATGTTCATTTTAGTGACTAGACTTAAAATGCTTCCAAAAAAACTACCCTAAACATACTCCCTGGAAACCCAAAACCCTGGATCTCTCAAGGTAGCCTTAATTCCAAGATCTCTGTCTGGCTTTAAATCCTAATGCCAGAAAATGTGGCCTACTTTGTGGTTCATGAAAATACCATCACTGCATACACTGGGAATGGGGCTATTTTGCTAGAAAAATAAAACAATTCATCATTATTTACACATTTCATTAGAGTGCTAATCTGGCAAACTATTGCATGATCTGCATGAATGGAAAGAGCTCTTAAGCTAGACTGATGGAGACATGACAGAAACCAGAAGAAAGTTACTAGAGCTCAGGCCTCAGGCATACTTCTTCTCAGAAGCTCACCCCCACCCCCCAAACACACCCTGAGGAGCTGTGTTTATGACCCATTCCAGAGAACATACATGTCTAGCCACATTTTATCCTGAGGCGAAGGTTGCCTGCTGGATGTAGGACAGGCAGTATCCAAGAAGCCCCTTGCTCTAAATCCAGCTGTCTCTTGCTATAACTACAGTCCCTGAGCAGGTTTCCCCCAGGGCTTTGTCTAGGCCCAGGGCTCTGAAGGAGAGGCCAGATGGCTCGGCTTATGGCATAAGGAGAAGCCTGAGCCAGAGTGCTTGTGAGGCTTAGTTGAGAAAAATATCAAGAACAGGCACAGACTGTGATTGATTGAAGGAAAACGTAGTAGAACTCCCCTCTCCAGGCATAAGGATAGAACATTCTGAAAGAAGCAGGTGTTTGGTTGAAGGATAACTAAACTAAGTCCCCTCCCCTGGGTGTTTCTCTGAAGGTGGAAAACTGAGGACGGAATTGTTGGGAAAAGAGCTATGTAATAACAGGCAGAACCTATCAGAGAGGCTGTTTCTGGATTGGGAGACTGATGATCATATATGATTGTGATTCTCAAGGTTCTAAACAGACAGCAAACCAACTCCTTTTATTATATGGATTTTCTTTCCTATATTAAAGCAAGCATTCTGCAGCTCTTTCTGATTGTAATCCACATTATGGGACCAATTTATTTGTGCTATCTTGCTCCCCTTCTGCTTCTCCTTTCTCTCTTTATATGTTAAAATATGGACTCTCTACATCCAATCCCAAGGCTAGAATGTGTCAACTACAGACACTTCTTAAACCCGATACTCAACAAATTCATAGATGCAAAGTTGAAGAATATTGTATTGTTGTGGGGAAGAGAAATAGAGTGCTAAGTAGAGTGGAAAGAACAAGAATAGTATTAGAAAATAGGTAACACAAGGTTGAGACCTGGCAAAGAAACTGACAAAACCCCAAAGCCCAGGGGAAAGCTTAGGCTCTAGGTGAACATGGAAATTAATTCCAGTGAACTTTGAGGCTGCATGAGATAGCTCTGGGTTCTGGCAAATATACTTAAATGCTTATCTGAGGGAAGAGGGGTTTAAGAAGTAATTGGAGAGAGAGAGAGAGAGAGAGAGAGAGAGAGAGAGAGAGAGAGAGAGAGAGAGAGAAAGAGAGAGAGAGAAGTAATTGCCAAAATTGCATCTAGCAATATATTTTTTTAATCTACTAGTTGTCTGATCCATAGAAGTGAATGCTTATTGAAAGAGGAGGAGAAAACTGTTACCACCAAAATTAATCAGTGATATTGGATTCTGAATGGATTAGTCATGGGGTCTAATCCATATAAATAACCCCCTCTCTTAAGAGGAAGAAGGAAAAAACCACTCTCAAAATACATGAAGTGATGTTTGTTTCTAGGCTAGTTATGTGTATTGCATAATATTTGCAAGTAAATGCTTATCTGAAAGAGGAGGGAGACAAGTGCTAATACTAAAATTAATTCCAGTGACAGAGGATCCTAGGTAGTGATGGGGTCTGAAAAATGTATGTAAATGCTGATTTGAAGAAAGAGGGGAGAAAGTATCATCCCAAATTAATTGCAGTGGCATTTATTTCTGGAATAGTTATTAGTGTTGTCTGATTCACATAAGTAAATGCTTATGTGAATAAGCATTTATTCATTATACTTGAAGAAAGAGAGGGACAAAAGTCACCACCAAATACATGGCCAGATAAGCTGCATTATGTACCACTCGTTTATTGAAAAGACAATGTGGATGTTGCTGGCATTGGTTTTTGTCCCAAAATGCCATCTTGGTGATTAAAAAATAGGTAGACAAAAGAGAGAGTCTCCTCATATGAGAATACTGGGTGTGGTAAAGGCAAGTCATAATAGACAAAGTAGTAGTCTTGTTGTATAATAGGCAGTAGGTCATAGTAGAAAAGAAAGTGGACAGCTAAAGGGGGCAGGAAACTCCAGCTACAATGGTAGCAGATGAGAAATCTGTTAATGGATAGGAAATTCCAACTTCAATAGAAAAAAATCTGCTTTCTTAGTGGAAAGGAAAGTGGGTAACTGCACAGCCAGGGAATACTAATTGTGGACGAGCAGCCAGAAATTTTACAGTGGAAAGGAATGTGATAACTAGGAGAGGGCAGAACATTCCAGGTAGCCAGGAATCATTGATCAGGTCTTCAAGTGGATAGAATTGTGTGCAGATAGTGGCTAGCCAACCATGATCCGCAAGGTTAGCAACATAGAGGCAGATATCTTAAAGACTGGACTGCAGAACTGTTGAGAGAAGTGCCAATGGGCTGTGGAACCTTCTACACCATTCCTAGTTCAAAGCAGCAATAGAAACATCAGAATCTGAATTGAAAACCAAAGCTTTTCTCTAGATGGGTAAGACACCAAAAAGTAAGTTAAATTCATTATAATGATTTTAGGAAGTATTTGTGTGTGTGTGTGTGTAGGGCGGGGGGGCGGGATTAGGAACTGTGTTTCATTGGTCTGAGCACTAAGCTCCCATGAGATGGCAGTTGCAATGCACTAAAGGAGACTACTCAGAGTGCGTTCAGTCATAGCATATTCTAGGTTTTTCTCATGGTGCCAGAGGGATTGGAACACTAATAATGCCAATGAATAGTTAATAAACATTTTTCAATCCAGAAATTTATTTTCCTATTAGGGAGCATTTTTTCATTCAATGCTTTTCTAGAAATGACAATACTGATTATATTTTAAGTGTAAACATTATTTTTTTAGAGATTAAAATCAGAGTAAAAATCTGTCCCTGAAATTTATCTGAAACAGAATTCTTAACACCCCCACACTTCTTAATTGAGTATTTTGTAATATAGCAAGTCAAACACTTCTCTAGCTCTTTACAGAACAGTATCTCATGTTTCCAAAACTAGGCTAGAAAAAACAAACTCAGGAATAGTAGCTTCTTGGAATACCAGTGTAAAATATTTCTTAAAGTGCTAATGTATCTTATTTCTCTTAAAGAATTTTAAACTATAGTTAACTTGTGAAAATCTTTTAAGCTTTACCATATCTTCTAACTCCATAGAAAGACAGTGCTACTCAAAATCTATTTGGTAAAAAGAGATCTATAGAGATTCAAAAAATTTTGAGCAGACAGGTTCAACATTTTAAGTGATTTGATTTAGAGCATAAATGGGCTAGCCCAAATCTTGCATTCAGATAAATTCTCCTGCCATTATCCATATGGATTGAACTCTAAAGTACATCTATTACATTGAATACTTAAGAGTTTAGTAAGATATAAAATTTCTGGACGGAGTTGTTGATTTTGTTGGTCTTGGCACTGGTGTTAACTAGCAGTATAAGTACAACTATAAAGTGGGAAATTTCAACTCTAGCAAGGTATTAGGAATTTTCTAGGTAGCTTTTGTTGGCTTTGGTTTTCTGTAGGCAATAGTGTTAACTGGCAGTCTGTGCATGCTGTTTTTGAAACTATTCTCTGCTGCTTCTTTTGTTGAAAGCATAAGGAAATACCATTTATAATTCAAATAATGGAACAGATGAGATTTTTCATGTACAAGAGCATAGGAATGTGTTTTATGATGTCTTTCTTCTCTCACTCCCCCTCTTCCCCCCCCCTCTCTTTCATTCTCTTTCTTTCTCCCCCCTTTTTTTGTACCAGGATTCTGAATAAACCCTGAGTTGTTCTTTATTTCCTAAGAAACTAGACTATTCCAGACCTGCCTAACTATATAAAATTATGTATATTTTGGATGGGATATTAGTACTCCACTGCTATCAAATGAAAAGATAACATATATGAAACAACATATAGTGTTTTTTCTCTTTTTATTTTTTAAAATTGTTTTCAATTATAGTTTACATTCAATATTATTTTGTATCAGTTTCAGGTATACAGCATAGTGGTGATAAAATCATATACTTTACAGAGTGATCCCCCTGATATTTCCAGTGCCCAACTGGCACCATACATAGTTATTATAATATTATTGACTATATTTCCTATGCTGTATTTTACACCCCCATGACTATTTTGTACCTACCAATCTGTACTTATCAATTCCTTCACCTTTCCCACCCAGTCCCCAACTCCTCTCCCTTCTGGCAACCATCAATCTGTTCTCTTATCTATAGACTGTTTCTGTTTTGTTTGCTCATTTATATTGTTTTTTACATCCACATATAAACAAAATCATGTATTATTTGACTTTCTCTGACTGACCTATTTCACTTAGCATAATACTCTCTAGGTCCTTCCATGCTATTACAAATGGTAAGATTTCGTATTTTTTAAAGGCCAAGTAAAATTCCATTTATGTATATATCCCAATCATCCACTGATGGGCACCTGGGTTGCTTACATAGCTTTGCCATTGTAAATAATGCTGTAATGAACATGGCGGTGCATATATCCTTTTGATTCTGTTTTTTGGGTTCCTTTGGATATATACCCAGAAGTGGAATTGCTGGGTCATAAGATAGTTCCATTTCTAATTTTTTGAGGAACCTCCATACTCTTTTCAATAGAGCTGCATCAATCTGTATCCCCACCATCAGTACACAGGGTTTCCTTTTCTCCACATCCTCACCAAGACTTGTTGTTTATTGATTTATTGATGGTAGCCATTCTGAAGGTGTGAGGTGATTTCTCATTGTGGTTTTAATTTGCATTTCTCTGCTGAGTAGTGACACTGAGCATCCTTCCATGTGTCTATTGGCCATCTGTATGTCCTCTTTGGAGAAGAGTCTATTTGGGTCCTTTGCCCATTTTTAAATATTTTTATTTATTTCAGAGAGGAAGGGAGAGAGATAGAAACAATAATGATGAGAGAGAATAATTGATCAGCTGCCTCCTTCACGTCCTCCACTGGGGAACCAGCCCACACCCCGGGCATGTGCCCTTCACTAGAATCAAATCCAGGACCCTTCAGTTCACAGGCTGATGCTCTATCCACTGAGCCAAACTGGCTGGCCTTTGTCCATTTTTAAATCAGATTCTTAGTTTTATTGGTCTTTGGTTGGATGAGTTCTTTATAAATGTAGGACTTTAACCCCTTATCAGATGTATCATTGGCAAATGTGTTCTCCCATTCAGTGGGTTGTTTTTCCATTTTGTTGATGGTTTTCTTTGTTGTACAAAAGCTTTTTGCTTTGCTGTAGTCTCATTTGTTTATTTTTTTTCTTTTGTTTCCCTTGTCCAATAAGATATATCAGAAAAAAATATCACTAAGAAAAACATCAGAGATTTTATTGCCTATGTTTTCTTCTAGGATTTTTATGGTATCGAGTCAAACATTTAAGTCGTTGATCTATTTCGAGTTTATTCTTTTATATGATGTGAGTTGGTGGTCCAGTTTCATATTTTTGCACATATCTGTTCAATTTTTCAAGCACCATTTATTGGATATACTGTTTTTACCCCATTTTATGTCCTTGCCTCCTTTGTCAAATATTAATTGACCATACAGGCATGGGTTTTTTTCTGGGTTTTATATTCTGATGCATTGACTTATATGTCTGTTTTTATGCCAGTACCATGCTGTTTTTATTGCTATGGCCTTGTAATAGAATTTGATATCAGGTAGTAGGATTTCTCCAACTTTATCTTTTTCAACATTGCTGTGGCTAGTCAGGGTCTTTTGTGGTTCCATATACATTTTTGGATTATTTTTTTTCTAGTATTGTGAAATATGTCATTAGCATTTTGATAGGAATTGCTTTGGATTTATGGGTTGCTTTGGGTAATATGGACCTTTAACAATGTTAATTCTTCCCATTCATGAGCATGGTATATACTTCCATTTATTTGTGTCTTCTTCAATTTCTTTATTCAGTGTTTTATAATTTTCCGAGTGCAGGTCTTTTGCCTCTTTGGTTAAATGTATTCCTAGGTAATTTATTTTATTTTTTGATGCAATGGTAAATAGGATTGTTTTATTAGTTTCAATTTCTGATAGTTCATTATTGTAAAAAATGCTACTGATTTCTGGAGATTTATTTTGTATCCTGCAACTTTACTGACTTTATTTTTCAGTTTGTAGTTTTATGGTGGAATATTTAGGTTTCTTTATATATAGTATCATGTCATCTGAAAATAATGACAGTGTTACTTCTTTTTTTCCAATTTGGATTCATTTTATTTCTTCTTTTTGCCTGATTACTGTGGCTAAGATTTCCCATACTATGTTGAATAAGACTGGTGAAAGTGAACATTTCTGTCTTGTTCCTGATCTTATGGGAAACACTTTTAGTTTTTGTTCATTGAGTATGATGTTAGTAGTGGGTTTGTCATATATGGTCTTTATTATGTTGTGATATATTCACTCTATTCCCCTTTTTCCTGAAAGTCTTTACTTTGTTAATATTCACCCAGGGATATTTTTTCCATTGATTTTTAGAGAGAGTGGAAGGGAGGGGAAATATATATATATATATATATACACACACACACATATACACTGAGTGGCCAGATTATTATGACTACCTGACATTTGTAGGCAAATTAGCTATAATTTCATGCTGAAGTTGCTAGAGGGCCAGACTATTATAAATAGGGAAGCAGGTTGTTTACCATGACAGTAGAAGTGATTTTTTTTCTGAAGATATGGGTAAACAACGTGATTTAACAGCCTTTGAACATGGGGTATATATACTGTATATATATATATATATATATATATATTATGTCCTTGCCTCCTTTGTCAAATATTTTATATATATAATATATGTAATATATATATATATATATATATATATATATATATATATCCTATATAATAAATACCTAATATGCTAATTAGACCGAACAGCAGAACGACCATCCAGAGAACATTCCGGATGAAGTCCAGGCTGTGAAAGCCAAGGCAGCCGGGGCTGCAAGGTCCGAAAGAGAGAGAGAGAGAAAGAGAGAGAGAGATCAATGTGAGAGAGACACATAGATTGGTTGCCTCCGTCATGCACCAGAACCAGGGTCTGGGATTGAACCTGCAAACCAGGTATGTGCCCTTGACCAGATATTGAACCGGTGACCTTTTGGTGCAAGGGTCAGTACTCTGACCATTGAGCAACACCTGCCTGGACCTGACAGGTTTTTTATTGTTGTTGTTTTTTTTTAATTAAATCTTTATGGTTCAGATTATTACAGTTGTTCCTCTTTTTTCCCCCCCATAGCTCCCCTCCACCCGGTTCCCACCCCACCCTCTGCCCTTACCCTCCCCACTGTCCTCATCCATAGGTGTACGATTTTTGTTCAGACTCTTCCCACACCCACACACCCCTTTTCCCCCAAGAATTGTCAGTCCACTCTCTTTCTATGCTCCTGATTCTATTATATTCACCAGTTTATTCTGTTCATCAGATTTTTTATTCACTTGATTTTTAGATTCACTTGTTGATAGATATGTACTTGTTGTTCATAATTTTTATCTTTACCTTTTTCTTCTTCTTCCTCTTCTTAAAGAATACCTTCCAGCATTTCATATAATACTGGTTTGGTGGTGATGAACTCCTTTAGCATTTTCTTATCTGTGAAGCTCTTTATCTGACCTTCAATTCTGAATGATAGCTTTGCTGGGTAAAGTAATCTTGGTTGTAGGTTCTTGCTATTCATCACTTTGAATATTTCTTGCCACTCCCTTCTGGCCTGCATAGTTTCTGTTAAGAAATCAGCTGACAATCGTATGAGTACTCCCTTGTAGATAACTAACTGTTTTACTCTTGCTGCTTTTAAGATTCTCTCTTTGTCTTTTGCTCTTGGCATTTTAATTATGATGTGTCTTGGTGTGGTCCTCTTTGGATTCCTTTTGTTTGGGGTTCTCTGAACTTCCTGGACTTGTAAGTCTATTTCTTTCACCATGTAGGGGAAGTTTCCTGTCATTATTTCTTCAAATAGATTTTCAATATCTTGCTCTCTCTCTTCTTCTGGCACCCACATAATTCGGATATTGGTACACTTGAAGTTTTCCCAGAGGCTCCTTACACTATCTTCATATTTTTGGATTCTTTTTTCTTTTTGTTTTTCTGGTTGGGTGTTTTTTGCTTCTTCGTATTTCAAATTTTTGACTTGATTCTTACAATCCTCTAGTCTGCTGTTGGATCTCTGTATATTATTCTTTATTTCAGTAAGTGTATGCTTAATTTATGATTGGTTCTTTTTCATATCCCTGAGGGTCTCACTATATTTCTTGGAGGTTTCTAGAATATTCTTGAGTAACCTTATAACGGTGGTTTTGAACTCTATATCCAGTAGTTTGATTTCCTCCATTTCTTTCATTTGTGACATGTTTCTTTGTCTCCGCATTTTGACTGCTTCCCTGTGTTGATAGAGTGGCCTTGTTTGCTAGGTGTCCTATACGGCTCAGCTGCTCTGCCTCCCCAATTACCTGCGATGGACAGTCTTGGTGCACCCCTTTTTGTGCTGTGTGTACAGTCTTGTTGTAGTTAAGCCTTGATTGTTGTAGGTATCACTGGGAGGAATTGACCTCCAGGCCAATTGGATGTGAGAATCAGCTGTGTCTACTTTGAGAGAACTTCTGTGCTGGAGACACCCTTCTGGGGCAAGACTTGCTTCAGTGGGGCTTTGGTGCTCACTGAGTCTGCCTCCTGACTGTGTCCCTTATGAATCTGAGGATTTGTAATGTGGATGGTCCCACTCTGACCACTGGGTACACTGGCTCTTAGATCTCTAAGGAGGTGCTAATTTAGCCTCTGCCCGAGGCTACCCAGCAGGAGCTATGAAGAGATCTGCAGATTCCTCTTCTTTGTTTGGGTTTTGGAGGTGCCCAGATAAGGCCCAGCTGTGAAGCAATGCATGCTGCTGTGGGGCCTTAGTCCTTCTTTTGGATGTTCTGGGTCTTTCTGACCCAGCTGCAGTTTGTTAGGTAATTTTAGATTGTAAAAGGCCAGGCCATTCATATGCAAAAACCTCTCCACACAGCTTGGGTGGGGGCGGGGTCTCAGGGAATCAACAGGGTGGAACAAACAGCTATGGCTGATCCTCAGCCCTACCCAAGAGGCCCTGAGTCTCAGTGTCCAACTGTAATTGCTGCAAGCACCTCTGAGAGAAAGCTGCCCTCGAGTTCCCCCTGATGCCAGACAGTCCAGTTTCTCCCCATATGAGTCTGGGTCCCCAGAGACTTGCCCAGTACTGGAGTTCAGAGCAGTCAGGAGCTTGTGTCTCCCTCCTGATTGAAAAAGACAACTGCATCCTCAGTTGCCTGCCCTTTCCGTGTGCACCTCCATGCCTCTGCACTTTACTTCCATACCGCCTCTGAGTCTCAGTGTGCTTTTCTCTTTCTTTCTAGTTGTAGAATTTCCACTCAGCCAGCCTTCCTGTGGTTCTGGATGATGTCCGTTTTGTCTTTTAGTTGTAGTTTTAAAGTGATTGTGTGAGGCAACAATTTCAGGTGTTTACCTATGGCGCCATCTTGGTTTCTCCCCTCACAGGTTTTTTATTCATCAATGGGTGCTGGATTTTGTCAAAAGTTTTTTCCGCATCTACTGATGTGTTTATATGATTTTTACCCTTCATTTTGTTTATGTGGTGCATCACACTAATTGATTTGAAGATATTTGTACCAACCTTGCATCCAGTAATAAATCTCACTTAATCATGGTATATGATTTTTTAATGTATTGCTTGATTCAGTTATCTAATATTTTTTGATAATGTTTTCATCTATGTTCATCGGGGTTATTGTTCTATAATTTTCTTTCTTTGTAGTGTCTTGTATTTAAGATAATTTTGGCCTTATAAGAGGAGCTTGAGAGTCTTCCCTCCTCTTGAATTTTCTGGAATAGTGTGAAAGGGCTAGGTGTCACTTCTTCTTTGAATGTTTGATAAAATTTCCCTGTGAAGCCATCCAGTACAGGACATTTGTTTGTTGGTAGTGTTTTGCTTACTGCTTCTATTTCTTTTTAAAAAATCTTTATTGTTGAAAGTATTACATGTGTCCTTCTTCCCCCCTCCCCATTGACCTCTGCTTCAATTTCATTAGTTATAATCGGTCTGTTCAGATTTTCTGTTTCTCTTTTATTCAATTTTTGGAGATTGTTTGTTTGTGGGAATTTATCAATTTCTTCCAGATTGTGCAACTTAATAGCATATAGTTGTTTGTGTAATATTTTCTTATAGTACTTTGTATTTCTGAGGTGTTGATGTTACTTCTCCTCTTTCATTTTTGATCTTATTTATTTGGGCCCTCTCTCTTTTTTTCTTGATAAGTCAGCTTCAAGTTTTATCAATCTTGTTTATTTCCACATACCAAGCTCTTGATTCCACTGATCTTTTGTATTGTTTCTTTAGACTTGATTACATTTATTTCTGCTCTGATCTTTATCACTTTCTTTATTCTACTCACTTTGGGCTTTGTTTGTTGTACCTTTTCTAGTTCCTTTAAGTGTGAAGTTGGATTGTTTATTTGATATTTTTCTTGTTTCTTGATGTAGGCCTGTAATGCTATAAATTTTTCTCTTAAGACTGCTTTCCCTGTGTGCTATAGGTTTTGGGTTGTTATGTTTGAATCATAATTGTTTCAAGGTATCTCTTGATTTTTTCCTTTACTCATTACTAATCCATTTATTGTTTATTTGTATATTATTTACTTCCATGTCTTTGAATGTTTTTCAGTTTTTTTCTTCTGATTGATTTCTAGTTTCATACCAATATGGTTAGAGAAAATACTTGATATGATTTCAGTTTTCTTAAATTTGCTGAGACTTGTTTTGTGTCCCAACATGTGGTCTACCTTAGAAAATGTTTGAAGTGCACTTGAAAAGTATTTATATTCTGTTGGTTTGGGGTGAAGTGCTCTAAAATTATCAATTAAATCCACTTGATTTAGTGTGTCATTTAAAGCCATCATTTCCCTTTTGATTTTCTGTCTGGAAGATCTATGCATTGATGTCAATGAGGTGTTAAAATCCCCTACTATGATTGTACTATTCTTGACATCTCCCTTTATGTTCACCAAAATTTTCTTTATATATTTAGGTGCTCCTATATTAGGTGCATAAATGTTTACAAGGGTTATATTTGCTTGTTGACTAGATTCCTTTATCATTATGTGATGTCCTTCTTTGTTTCCTATCATAACTTTTGTTTTAAAGTCTATTTTGTCAGTTATGTGTACTGCTACCCATTTTTTTATTCATTTCTATTTTCCCAAAATATCTTTTTTCATTCCTTTACTTTTAGTCTTTTGTTCAGAAGTGGTTCTTTTGTAGACCACATACATACAGGTCTTGTTTTCATATCCATGCAGCTACAGCATATATTTTGATTGTAGCAGTTAAGCCATTTACATTTAAAGTTATTATTGATTTGAACATATTTATTTCCATTTTATTCTTTATAACTATGCCCCTCTTTTTTTCTTTTTTCTTTTTAAAGGTGATCCTTTAACATTTGTTTTAATAATGGCTTGGTGGCAATGAACTCCTTTAGTCTTTTCTTATCTGGAAAACTCTTTATTTCTCCATTAATTTTAAATGATAGCCTTGCTGGGCAAAGCAATCTTGGCTTTAGTTCCTTCATTTTCATCACTTTGAATATTTCATGCCAATCCCTCTGGCCTATAATGTTTCTGTTGAGAAATCACCTGACAATCTTATGAGACCTCCTTTGTAGATAACTAACTGCCTTTCTCTTGCTGCTTTTAAGATACTCTTTATTTCTTTAACACTTGCTATTTAGTAAATTATGATGTGTCTTGGTATGGGCCTCTTTGGGTTCATCTTGTTTGGAACTCTCTACATTTTCTGGATTGTATGTCTTTTTCTTTCACCTGGTTAGGGAGGTTTTCAGTCATTATTAAAAAATAGTTTCTCAGTTCCTTGCTCTCCTTCATCTGGTACTTCTATGATGCAATGTTGTTACATTTCATGTTGTCACAAGGGTCCCTTAAGCAATCCTCATTAAAACATTTTTTTTCTGCTCTGATTGGGTGTTTTCAGCAACCTTGTCTTCCAAATCATTGATTTGATAATCTGCTTTATCTAACCTACTGTTTATTCCTTCTAGTGTATTCTTCATTTCAATATTGTATTCTTCATTTCTGAAGCATGGGGTGCCAGCATATAGTATTTTTAAAAGTACTTTTTATCATAAAATTGAAGAGATATAGGAAACCCTATAAAACAAATGTATAGGTTAGTTTCTATAAAGCAAACGGCCTTATAACCAACCACTACCTAGGTTAAAAAAATAAATTTTGTCATCCATTCATCCTAATCACAACTGCTTCTCTCTCCTCAAAAGTAATCACAGTCATGGCATTCATGGTAATGACTTTTATTTTATTTATAAGTTTATCATCCAAGTGTTCATAGGTTATTTAGTTATGCTTTCCCCTTCCCAAGATCTCTTTAATCTAGAGACTATTCTTTTTTTATGTATTTGTTCAATAAATGGTATCTTTTGTCCTCCAGAATTTCCTACAGTCTTGATTTTTCTTGATGACTTCCTGTGTTGTAATTTAATATATTGCTCTGTCCTGAATTTCCTGTAGATTGATAGTTGATATTGCAAGCTGGCTCAGTTTTTTTTTTTTCTCCTTTTGGCTTCATAGGTGGTGGCATGGAGGCACATGATGTTTGGTTGCCTCTATTTTATGTAATGTTAGCTGTCATTAATGATCAATGCCATTAGTTGATGATGACTGCAAATATTTTGGTTGTTAGAAACTCATTCTCCAAAGCACAGATCAAGGTGACACAGCAGAAGCCATCAAAGATTGCCAGCAAGGCATCAGGAGTTAGGAGAGAAGCCTGCGACAGATCCTTCACTAACACTTTCAGAAAAAAACAACCCTTGACCTTGGGCTTGTGGCCTCCAGCACTGTGAGACAATGAGTCTATCGTTTAAGCCAGGGGTGGGCAACCCTTGGCACGCATGCCAAACAGTAACTTTTGCTGGCACGCAAAACCGTCTCTTATAATCTCCCACTTACAATTTTTTTCTTAATAACGACTTTTTTATTTTTCAGATAAATTCAGTGTAGGTGCATCTTAGATAAATAAGTAATTTTACATAACAAGTTATCTTAAAGACCATAGACATGGATTGACGAGAGAGGGGAAGAGCAATTTCTATGCCTCTGCCTTAACTCTCCCTGCCTTCTTAGATCCGACCAGTGTTTTGGTTTCATCCACATACACTTGTGAATCTTTGTTCTCAGTGATGAATTTTGTTAAGTCTCGTAATAGGAGTAGCTTGACGGATGAAAGTAGTAGCTTGTGCATATCTCTGAAGGTCACGAAATATAAACCTGATATAAAATCTCTGTCATCAGTGATGCAGCAGCAAAAGTCCCACGGATAATATCAAACGGAGTCATAAAGTTTTCTGTCGGACTATCAGTGTACATGTATACATTAAAAAATAAATGTATTTTTCATCATCAAAAAAAAGAAAAGAAAAGAAACTCATTCTCTAAAATAAGGAGGGAATTGTGGGAATGATATCCCCTGAGTTCTCACATGTTGATAAATTTCTGGCCCTTTTATTTGAAAATCAGACTGGAGACAAAAATATTTGGCTCACATTTTCTTTCCCTGAGTATATTAAACATGCTATTCCATTTTTTGCTAGCAGAATGATTTGTTGTCAAAGTCTGATAATAATCTGGTTTTCTCTTTTTTATGAGAGATTTGGGTCTTTTCACTAATTTTTTCCTTAAAGTTCAGTAATTTTATTAGACTATACCAACATCTGGTGGTATCAATTTATGATAAAAAAAAAAAAGTAAATTGATGGGCTCTCGGTTGGAGCCGGCACTTTACAGCCCCACGGAGTTGGATCCGCTGGAGCCATGCATGGCCCGCATGGTGCTCCGAGGCCCCGCACCTGGCCGTGCTGCCATCTTCCTCAAGTATGCGAGGCCCCAGCAACGGAGCACCAGCCTCTTCGCCGCCCATCTGCTCCGCTGTCCCCAGCCGGGGCCCCCCTGAGCCCCGACACCCCATCAAAAAAGTCTCAGTGTGTGTCCGTCTCCCACTTCAATAAAAGAGTTTCTTTTTTTTTAAAAAAAAGTATTTTTAAAAATACTGTATTAGTTGTTTTGGCTGGGTTAATTTCCTTTTTAAATATGCAGCTCTAAATCCTGTTTCAGGGATATTGAAGTATACTTTTTTAAAAAAATTGTTCTGTTTCCTTACTTGATTTTTTTCTTTGAATTTGAGAGCATATAAAAAGTAAAACTATTATATATTCATGCTTGAGGGGCATTAATATAGGAATAAAAAAGAATTACTAATCAGTATTTAAGGCTGAACTGGGATTAAATGGCATACATTGGTAGTAGAGCCAACTTTTCATTGTAGAATTCAGCAGATACAAAACAAAAACCAAAAACAACACCATCAGGTGTTTGGGTATGGTGGCCGAGCAGGTAATATGGAAGGGCAAAGGATTGAAAAATTCTTGGATTCTAATAGAAGTGTAGCTGAAATAGTTACCAACATATTAATTGTCCAAATAAGTCAAATAATGCATGCAGGTATTTCCTGAACAGTATCAGGTTTTTTTTTTAATTAACTAATTTAAATTTTTAAAATGTAAATGCACAACTAAATGTAGTTTAATTTTTATTCATTTGTAAGAATGATCATAATATATTAGAAAATCAGAAAGAAAATTTTGATAAGCCATCTGTACCAATTTATGCTTTGAAAAAATAGATTCCATATCTGTATATCATCAGCCAAGCCATAAAAATAGTCACATATGAGTTTTTGTTATGCAGTGATAATGTCAATGAAAAATTCCTGAGCGTAAAAACCTTTTAATTGGAAACTCCTTTTTATCAGTTGTGTGGCAGATTTCAGATTTCTCAATAATATTATTTCTGCTAAATTTCAGAACTGTGGAGCTGAAGTTACCACCCACTTAGAAAATGAGCAGTTCAGATCTTTGTCCTTTCGTTTCTGGGTATTTTCTGTCTACAATCAGCTTAAGGTAATACTAGAAAAAATAGTGATGCTAAAAAAGTATATAGTTTTATTGGTCTTTTTCTCATAGAATTGGTAAAAGTGTTCCTTCGTCAAATCTTTTTTTTTTTTATGCTCCTTTAAGTTTCCCAGTATTCCTCTTGTCACATCTGACACCATTGATGTTTGCTGATTAATTGGCTTTCTGTACCAGTTCCCCTTAGGTTCCTCTTAAACAGGGGCAGTGTAAGGAGCTGAGAAACTGATGTTATCCTGAAAAAATGTTTATATTCACATCATCTTATAAGAGAAGGGAGAACCTCGACAAACATCAAATCTCATCCATAAATCTGAAGAAATTTTGCAGTCAACTTTTGAATCTCATATGAAGTTTTATTACTTTTAGATACCCACTTCTCTTCTTTATATTACTATAAAGTGCATTCATTCTTAACCCCTTCCTTGCAATTGGCCACTCAGTGGAAATTTCTTGCTTGCCTTGTCTAGGATGGTGGAATGGAGTTGGGATATAATGGGAGCGACCAAGTAGGATCTTTAAATTTTTTTTTATCTTTACTGTTGAAAGGATTATAGATTCCCCCCTTGTTTCCCCCTTTGACACCTTCCACCCCACTTCTGTCCCCTCCTCAGACCTTCACCACACTATTGTCTGTGTCCATGGGTTATGCATATATTCATATAAGTTATTTGATTAATCTTTTCCTGCCCCACACCTCTGAATTACATTAATCAGATGCATGCATCTATGCCTCTGGACTTATTTTGTTCATCAGTTTATTTTGTTCATTAGGTTCCACATATGAGTGAAATCAGGTGATACTTATCTTTCTCTGACTGGCTTGTTTCACTTAGCATAATACTCTCCAGGTCCCTCCATGCTGTCTCAAAGGGTAAGAGGTGCTTCTTTTTTACAGCTGCATAGTATTCCATGGTGTAAACATACTACAGTTTTTGTATCCATTTATTTACTGATGGACACTTGGGCTGTTTCCAGATCTTAACTATTATAAATAAAGCTTCTATGAACATAGGGGTGCATATGTTCTTTCTTATTGGTATTTCAGGCTTCTTAGGATATACTCCTAGAAGCGGGATCACTGGGTCAAATGGCAGTTCCATTTTTAATTTTTTGAGGAAATTCCACACTGTTTTCCATAGTGGTTGTAACAGTCTGCATTCCCACTAACAACGTACAAGGGTTCCTTTTTCTCCACATCCTCACCAGCACTTGTTTGTTGATTTATTGATGATAGCCCTCTGACAGGTGTGAAGTGGTATTTTGTTATTGTTTTAATTTTTATCTCTCTGATGATTAGTGACATTGAGCATTTTTCAATGTCTCCTGGCCATCTGTATGTCCTCTTTGAAGAAGAATTTATTCAAGTCTTCCACCCATTTTTTAAAATTGGATTGTTTATCTTCCTTTTGTTGAGTCATATGAGTACTTTATATATTTTGGAAATTAACCCCTTATCAGAAGTATCATTGACAACTATGTTCTCCTATATAGTGGGTTCCAAAAACTTGTATGGAACCAAAAAAGACTCCTAATAGCCACAGCCATCTTTAGAAAGAAGAACAAAGTTGGAGGGATCACAATACCAAATACCAAACTATATTACAAAGCTATTATAATAAAAACAGCCTGGTACTGTCATAAGAACAGGCATATAGATCAATGGAACAGAACAGAGACCCCAGAAATAGACCCATGCCATTATGGCCAATTAATATTTGACAAAAGAGGCAAGAGCATACAATGGAGTAAAGGGTGTCTCATCAATAATTGGTGCTGGAAAAATTGGACAGCTACATGCAAAAAAATTATACTAGACCACCAACGTACATCATACATACCAAATAAACTCAAAATAGATAAAATACTTAAATGTAAGTCATGAAACCATGAAACTCCTAGAAGAAAACATAAGCAGCAAAATCTCAGACATCTCACATAGCAAAATCTTCCCCTAGGTCAAAAGAAATAAGGGAAAAAATAAACAAAGGTGACGCCATCAAACTAAGAAGCTTCTGGACAGCAAAAGAAGCCATCATCAACATGAAAAGGGAACTAAATGTACATTATCATGACTTTCGAATTAGGCTATGGCTTCTTGCATATGATACTAAGTGCCCAAGTGTCAAAAGAAAAAAAGAACAGATGAATGAGACATTATAAAAATTAAAAACATTTTGTTTCAAAGGACATCATCAAAAAAATGAAAATATAATGTACAGAATGGGGGACATTATTTGCAAATCATGTATTTGTTAAAGTTGCATTATCCAGAATAAACAGAACACTTATAGGTCAATAGCAAAATGAATACCCAATTAAGAATCTGGAAAAAGTCATATAAATGGCCAACAAGTATATAAAAAGATGCTCAACATCATTAGTTATTAAGGAAATGCAAACCCCAAGTACTATGAGATACCACTTTACACCCACTAGGATGACTATAATAAGAAAATTGCAAGTATTGGTAAGGATGTAGAAGAACTATAATCCTTATATATTGCTGTTGGAATGTAAAATGGTTAGCTGCTGTGAAAAACAAGTCTGGTAGTTCCTCAGAATGTTAAACATATAGTTACCATATTGGCCCAGCAATTCTACTCCTAAGTCTATACACAAGCCAAATGAACATATATGTCCACACAAAATCTTGTACACAAATATTTAGAGCAGCATTATTCATAATAGCCAGAGGGGAAACAATCTAAATGTCTATCAACTAATAAATGGATACGACAAAATGTAGTATATCCATACAATGGGATATTATTAAGCCATAAAAAGGAATGAATTTCTGAGAAAAGCTGCAACATGGATAAACCTTAAAAACATTATGCTAATGACAGAAGCCAGGCACAAAAGGCCACATATTATATTATATTTCTATAAAATGTTCCAAATGGCACATTAATAGAGAAAGAAAGATTACTGGTAGCTGGGGGTTTGAACAAGGAGGAGGGAGGGAGTGTTAGTGGGTACAGGGTTTCTTCTTGTGCAGATGAAAATGCTCGGAAGTTAAATAGTGATGATTTGTACATAAACTGTGGCTATACTAACAAATTGCTGAGTTTTGCACTTTATAAAATAGCCTGGGAGGGGGGTGAGAGCAGGGAGGAGGGGGTCAATGGGGGAAATGGGGGACATCTGTAATACTATCAACAATAAAGACAAATAAAAAATAAAAGCCTGGATTTTATCATATCTGAATTTTATTTTTTATAAAAATTTAGAGAGAGCAACGATAGGTATCAGTTAATGCTGGGCTTTCCAATACAGAAGCCAGTAGTGATATGTAACTAATAAGCACCTGAAATGTGGCTCATCTGAATTACAATGTGTTTTAAGTGCAGAATGCATATTTAATTTCAAATTAGGTAAACGATCTCATTAATAAATTTTAACCTTTTATTATTTTAACCTTTTTGAAATGATATTTGGATGAATTGATGTAAATAAAATACATTTTAAAAAATAAGTTCACCTTTTTAAATGTGTGTATGGAAATTTTAAACTTACGCATGTGGTTTACTTTTTTACTCTCATTGTATTTTTATAGGCCAGTGCTTGCTTAGAAGGATAATACATGACACCCACCACAGTTTTCTTCGGCACACACACAGTTAACACTGGACCTTGTATTGAAGTGGCTCACAGAAGGAGGCTTGTGAGGTCAGTTGGGAATATTGATTTCTGTAGTGGTGGATGGGGTGCACGCAAAGGGGAGAATAGGAACAATGCTGATTTTTAATGGTAAACAAAATAAAAAGAGCTAGGAATGCAAGATTACTTTTTTGTTGTATTTATTGGCTAAAATCAAATTTGGGGATTCAAGGTACTAGGACTAAAATATTTATGGCTGGACAACATATAGTGATCAGTAAGGAAATCTCTAAAACTCATGAATACATGTTATACTTATACTGCTAAACCATGGGAGGCTATGCTTTGTTCAAAGAAACCAATTTCTTCTTCTCAGTGAAGTAGAGAGGGAAATAAATGAAATGTTTGTCTACTACATTGAGCCCTTTCGGGCGTTTATACCTCCTTGCAATTGATTTAGAAGTTTGATGAGGATATTTTTATATCCTCTATGGCAGTTGCCTCATAAGTAGAAAGCCTAGAGGTATAAAGGCTGTCCAGGGGTGTCCTGATCCAGGAGTAAGGTGTACTATTATATATAGAAGGTATAAAAGGCAAAAGTTGGTGAGTGTATCTCCAAGCTTTCAGAACCCACAGCACATTGCTTGGCAGGCCACATGACTTAATGGGCTATTGATGAAACAGAAGAAAACAAAAATACATTAAAAAATCTAATATTTAAAGAAGTTTCTATTTAAGTGCTGCATAGTAAGTAGATGTTGGTGAATACATCTTTAGCCTTCAAGATCCACATGGGTTCACCTTGGCTTAGGGGCTATTGTTTAAATAAAAGAGGAAAACAACAGTACATTTCAAATGCTAGAAAAAGGGCCACCATGCTTGTGTGTAGTTCTAGGACACATAACAGAAGATTAATAGTTCATGTGGCTTCAGGAAGTTAGTAGTAGATGGGGTTGGCAAAAAAAGCGGGTAAGGCAAAAAAGCCCACTGTTTTGTGAAAAGAGAGCCAAAATGCCAACAGCCTCCTGCAAAGGCAAGCTTCCACATAGAAGGGTCTGGAGGCTTGACTTATGTTTTGGGGATGCAGTATTCGCAGATTAAAACATGTATGGCAGCAAAATTTGAAAATTTGAAGCCACCTGAAAAATGGATGTTTCCTATTGTCTCTAGTTAACTGCAAAGTAATATTCTTTTTTTTATAAGATAGCAATTCCTTCCTTTTACTATTTAAGGAAGATATTATTTTTTCAGAAAAGGTGAGGATGCTGCTATAGGGAACCATCCCCGTCATTTATATCTCCTAAAGAAGTGTCAACCCTGCTTGATCCAGAGGACCAACCTATCTTTCTGTTTGAGGGTATCTCTAAAGAGACACGCTAGGAAAAAATCAATCTTTCATTTTAAAAGAAAAAATAAGAAAGGAGGGGGTGGTTGGGGGTTATGACACTCAAACTTACCAGTCATTTATATCCACATATGAATGATCTTTTGTTTATTGAAGACAAGTTTTTATTTTTTAACGTTTGGGGGAAATGCTTGAAATAAAAGCCTGGTATTGAAAAGAGAAAGAGTATGACAGTCTTGAGGCAGAGGAAGGTCATCTTTACCAGACTGGAAAGGACAGCATGTGCTTCTATTTTAGGATTATAGGAAACTGGTATCAGTGAGGACATTTCTAAAGAGGCAATGAAGAAAAAACAACGAAGCCCCCGCCTACATATCCTATCCCATACACAGGAAAAAAACACTCCATGGGCCTCTTATATACAGCCCTTCAGTCATGTGAGAGACTTGCACATTTTTTGTGGACACGTGTGTGTGTGTGTATGTGTATGTGTGTGTATGTATGTGTATGTGTGTATGTGTGTATGTGTGTGTGTGTATGTGTGTGTGTGTGTGTGTGTTTCATTTGAGACAAGGCTAGGAGGAGTGTGATCTAAGAAGACAGTAAAAGTAGCAAGAGAAAAAGAAAGAGGAATGAAGAGTGAGGAAAGGCTGTTGCTTAGAAGCTCACTCTGGGAACAGCAAATCATTGTTAATTACAGAACTTTGAGGCATTGGACAGGGAGTCTCCAAGCTGCTGCGATGCCCCACCATGTTTATACCTTGGCTGACTCCCAGGACTTAAGGGCTCTTCTCTAAATGGGAAAAAACAAATACAAATTTCCAAAAGTGAAGACAACCAAGAAATGTCCCTTTAATGGATAATGCTTGAGAACCATCACACTTTTTTTTTTTTATGCGAGGATACTAGACAGAAGATTTTTTGGCTTAAGTGGCTCAAAGAAAAAGACCTTGTGGGTTCATCAGGGAAACTGTTTCCTGAAGTTGTGGTGAAGTGCAAGAAATGTCAGTGAAGAAACTGGCTTCTAGTGAATCATCGAGATGAAGGCATAGGGCCTTTTGGAAAGGTAAGCTTCCTGCTTAGGGTGTCCATGGGCTAGAACCAACGTCAGGGGATCAATGGGCTCTGATTATAAAAGGGGCAAAATATGCACCCATGTTTTCTTCAGCTAACATAAGGTGCTGTCCTCCATTAAAAGATAAAAATCATTTCCTCCAACAAAGAAAGGAAAATAAAACAGAAATGCAAGTAAAAAAAATAGGAGACTATCACACCCAAAACTATCAGTTATTGATTCTTTCATCTGACAATTTTTATTTCTGGAGTCTAAGTTGTTGTTTACAAGGGACAAAACTCAGGGTAAGGTGCTGGCAACAGGTAAGCTCAAAAGGGAGAAGGCTTCCCACAATAAAGTTGGCTTGTTCAATGTGATTCACGCTGAGCAACCATAGCACCACAGGGCACCTACCTTCAACTGCCAAGTGGGGAAAACAAACAACAGAAACAAATATAAAGGAAACACAAAGCATAACAAAGAGAAAGGATCTAAAATAGACTTTAAAAAAATTCCATCCATTTAGGATGAGAATGTATGAAGCCCACCAATCTTGGGTGTGGTACGGTTCCAGGGCATGCATTTATGGCTCAAGTGATTTAAGAGGCCTTGGAGTAGGGTGTCAGTCAACATCACTGTGTTCCCCACACCAAGCAGATGGGGAGTACATATTATCGCCTAGCATGATTTGTTACTGTTCTGCACCTTCTTATTGCCTCCTGAGCTTCGCTTCCCTGATAATTGTCTTCATCTATACCTTTTGGCTATCATTCCGCCTCACAGGTCTACATTAGGCTGTGCCAGATCAGTTAAGCCTGATTTGTGTGAGTAAAATGAAGAATATTTCTATGTACCTGCTGCCTATGTCCTTCAATCAGAGGGGTAAAGGAAGACAATGGGGGAGCTTCCCACAATAAGTCCATGGGATAGCTCTGCTGGCCATCTCATTTTTCTATGAAAAAGTCATGAGCCTCATTGTCCTTTCCTACCCTCTGTACCAAATCAATTCTCCCGGCTGACCACACTCATGCCACATTTCCCCAGCAACTTGGAACCTCGTCACTCCTTGGTGGAATTTCTTTACCAGTCAGTGTTGCCCTAGCAACATCCAGGCTTCTCTCTCAGGTTCCTCTGGCCTACTATACTCATGGTGAGAGATCTGTTTTTTCTATCTTCTGATGGAGGCTAGGGGCTTCCATTGAGATCCTGGACTGGTGGAGAAGTAAGGAAAACCAGTACAAAATACTACTGAATTACACAACAACCTTCTCTCTGTATTCTTTAAACTGATCTTAGCCTCCAAAGCACTCTCGCTGTAGCCTAGATCTCAGGCATGCCTCTTCCCAGCATCTCAACTGAAAAGTTGTGGCCATGGCTCCTTGAGGCTCCTTGTACATTATCTAGGATTTGTGCATCCAACCACATATGTGCCCAGAAGGGAGAATTGTCCTGAAACAGTCAGAAGGCTGGACCCAGGGAGTAGCAATGCACTGTTATTATTTATTTATTTATTTATTTATTTATTTGTTTGTTTATTTATTTATTGTCACTTGAAGATATTTTTTTTTCCATTGCTTTTTAGAGTGGAAGGAAGGGGGAAGGAGAGAAAGAGAAAGAGACAGTAATATGAGAGAGCCACATTGATTGGTTGCCTCCCACACACACTCCTACCATAGCTGGGCATTGAACCTGCAACCCAGATACATGCCCTTGAGTGGGAATCAAACCCATAGCCCATTTGGTGCATGGGATAATGCTCTCGCCACTGAGCACACTGGGCAGGGCATAATGCACTATTATTATTATTTTTTAGTTCTTTATTGATTAAGGTGTTATATATGTCTCCTTTTTCCCCCATTGTCCCTCGCCCCAGCATATGCCCTCACCTCCCTTGTTTCTGTGTCCATTGGTTATGCTTATAATGCACTATTATTTAAAGATAACAGAACAAGTACATGTTGATGAGGGAGAAACTTTCATGATTAACAGGTTTTCACCTTGACCAACCACATGACTGAAGTCCTGCTGTTGAAAGAGAAGTTTTAAAAAGTATATAATATGAAAAATATAGTAAGTAACTATTAGTATCCTTAATGGGATAACCGCTGAAGGCCACCATTCCTTTGTGTGGTGCCAGGATACTTAGAATAAGACTTTATAACTTAAGTGGATAATGAAGTGAGAATACGAATTTTTGTGTTGGGGCAAAGAAGAGGTCTGCCAAAGGTCTGGCTTCCAGTCAATAAAAAAAGCCAAAATGCAGAGAGCCTCTTGGAAAGGCAAACTCCTTGTTTAGCGGGTTCCTTGGCCAGGCCTGAAGTTAGGGTTTAAGAAGGAGCAGAATGCTCAGATTAAAACACTTAGGGCTCCAGCCAGGTTGGCGTGGCTCAGTGGTTGAGTGTCGACCTATGAACCAGGAGGTCACGGTTTGATTCCCGGTCAGGGCACGTGCCCGGGTTGCAGGCTCCATCCCCAGTGTGGGGCGTGCAGGAGGCAGCCGATTGATGATTCTCTCTCATCGTTGATGTTTCTATCTCTCTCTCCCTCTCCTCTCCTCTCTAAAATCAACAAAAATATATATTAAACACACACACACACACACACACACACACACACACACACACACCAAAACAAAACACTTAGGGCTCCAGAATATGCAGTCATCCATGAGAAAATGTTTAGGACTTCATGAGGAAATATGTCTAATGCATGATGCACACTTGTAGCCAATGACATGTTAGCATTCTTTATTTTAAATAAAGATAAGAATCTGTCCCTTTCCCAAAAAGTGGAAAAATGAAAGAAGGAGAGTCTACCACATTGAGACTTCCCAGTTGTACATACTTTACATTGCAAAGCCCAAGAGTGCCAAGTCTGTCCCAAGGAGTGTCCCTTGGCCTGACCCAGGGAGTAGGATGTGCTATTACTTAAAGATTAAAGATCTGGTTAGAAAGTCTTTAAGTTTTTAGGACCCACAGGGGTTCACCTTGACTGATAAAACAAAGGAGATATTTTTTAAATAAAATAAAAGAAACATTTTTAAAACTATATAAAATGGCAACAGAAAGTATTGATGCCAGGGAACACTCATGAAGTCTACCACTCCTTTGTGTAATGCCAGGACCTGTCTGAGAAAATAGGACCTGTCACACAAAATTAGATTGACTGTCTAATATGGTGAGGCCTGAGGAATCTCTCAGAATACTGTGAATCAGGGGGAAGGGGTAAAATGAAGAAGCTATCCAAGAAACTGGCAATATTGAAGACACAGAAGGTCTACTGGGTGAGCAGCTGGCCTAGAATAGGCAGTAAGTGGTAAGGAAGTCGCTTAGCCTTAACCTATCTGACCTGTTCTGAATGCTTGCTTTAGTAAAGCTGAAGTAATCATCCTCTGTTAAAAGATAAATAATAGCTTCCTCACACTACAAAACGAAAATAAAGAAATTAATTAGCAAACAAACACTGCATATCATTAAAAAGTCACTAAAATGGGGGCTACCACACTGAAACCTACCAAAGATGTTTTTATTTCCTGATAATGTCATTTGTTTTTGTGTCTGTTTGTCTCTTGTGAAAAGCTACCAATTGTTTATTTTCAGTGATACAATATTTTTTTGAGAGCTTCCTTTGTTCCCAAGGGGAAACATTGGAAAACATTCCCTACCCCTGCCCAAAGGAAAAAACAAAACAAAACAAAAATAAAACAACAAAATAAATGGCAATAAGAAAAGCCAGTGGGAAAACCAGGGGCTTATGCACACAATAAACCCTACACTTTGTATAAACTCTACACTTTGTTTACTTGATGTATATATTGAAAGAATCATTTTTATAGAAATTGCTTGAAGAAAGAAAAAGAACACCTGGAGTCTGGGCATTTGGGAATCCCACAAATGGGAAAATCAGGTTATATGCATCAAGGATCAGCTGCCCTTTGGGGAAACATGAAGAAAAGCTGATGCAAGACTCAGTTAAAGATATAGTCCTTCTGTGAGTCAAAAGTGCAATTGTCATCTCTTATTCTGGGCTAAATTGGAAGCTCTGAAAAGGCAGTGGTTGCTTTGAATAACATCCCATGTTTTAATGATTTTTAGCCAAGCTTAGACCAGATGACCTTCAGGACAATTGGCCCACTAATCAGCAGGATGCCTCATGATTATTTGATGTCATTCAGCTCTCTATTTTCACACAAAACTCTATTATTAGCCTTATTTCTATCAAAGAGCCACAGGAACAAAGCCAGCTATGGCCAACCTGAATATTTGCATTTACAGGAAGACGCTGTTCTGAAAAGAAGGAAGTCAGTGAGAACTGAAGCTGGCTGTGGTGGGGAGATGAAAGTGGAAGTGCCTGTCACTGGTAGAATGATAGCTGCAGCAGTGAGCTTTATTGCCACTGCCCTGGCTTGTGAGTGGCCTTCCCTACAAGCAGTGTTCTCAGAGATTACTTTGAAGTATCCCACTCGAAATAATTGCCCAGGAGCAGCTGTGGAACACAAGCACTCGGATATAAGCAACAAGGCTCATTCTAAAAGCAGACTGTTATATTAGTTCAGAGGACCTGATTTTCAGATAAGCTGATTACAGATCTAGTAAGAGTACTTATTTTATAAATTCCCTTCCCTATCCTCACAGAAAATACTTCAAAGACCTACACTAGCCTAGACCTCCACCAGCCTTGAGCACAGCCAACTTGGGATTTTAAGGTCACAGAGAACTCTTGGAAAAAGATGAGATGAAGGAGGTTTAAAGGTTTGAGAGTCCATTAAGCTCCATTCCAGTTCAGTAGTGAGAAATATCAAAGACTCTTAAAGAAGGACTTGAGTTTTTGAAGCACCTTCTCATTGGTCAGAAGTGGTTGCGTAGATTCTCTGATATTCTACAAACCTCATTCTCTAAGGGTGCCAGACACACCCCTGGGTGGCATAGAACCTGTCCATTAGTACACTGAATTTACAGGAAACATAATAAAATACCTTAATATACATACCTAACTTCTAGAACAGCGGTTCTCAACCTGTGGGTCGCGACCCCTTTGACAGTTGAACAACCCTTTCACAGGGGTCGCCTAAGACCACCCTGCATATCAGATATTTACATTACGATTCATAGCAGTAGCAACATTACAGTTATGAAGTAGCAACGAAAGTAATTTTATGGTTGGGTCACAACATGAGGAACTGTATTTAAAGGGCCAGAAGGTTGAGAACCACTGTTCTAGAAGGAACTCAGGCACCTTCTCTTACTCCACAAGAGGGGAGCACCACAGAGCCAGAGGGAGACTGTACAATGTGGGGGGCTAAAAGTAAGGGCTGTGCTGCACATTGTAAGCAAAAGAGAGCAGGGATAGCTATACTAATATCAGACAAAATAGACTTTAAGTAAAAAAAAACTGTCACAAAAGACAAAGAAGAAAATTGTATAATGATAAAAAGATCAATTCAATAAGAATATATAGTAATTATAAATATTTGTGCAGCAAAGCTCAGAGCTCCTAAATGTATGAAGTAAATTTTGACAGAATTGGAGTTAGACATAGAGAACAAAACAATAATAGTAGGAGATTTCCATATACCACTTTAATAATAGGTAGAACAAACAGACAGAAAATGAATAAGGAAATAGAAGACTTGAATGATACCATAGATTAATTGGACTATTAGACATACATAGAAAACTTTACCAAACAACAGCATAATATACTTTTTTCTAATGGAACATTCTCCAGGATAGACCATATGTTAGGCCACAAAACTAGTCTTAATAATCAAAAAGATTGAAATCATACAAACTATTTTTTCCAATCACAATATAATGAAACTAGAAATCAATAGCTAAAGGAAACCTGGAAGATCCACAAATATGTGGAAATAAAACATTCTTAAATGAACAATAGGTCAAAAAAGAAGTCACAAGGGAAATTAGAAAATACTTTGAGACAAATGAAACACAATATACCAAAACTTATGTGATGCAGCAAAAGCAGTGCCAAGAGGGAATTTTATAGCTATAAAAGTGTACATAAAAAAGGGAGAAAGATTGCAAATCAACAATCTAACTATATCTCAAGAAATAGAAAAACAAGAATAAACTAAACCAAAATCTAGCAGAAAGAAGGAAAAATAATAAAGATTGTAGCAGGAATGAACAAAATAGAGACTAGAAAACTAAAAAGAAAATATATGAAACAACAAGTTTGGTTGTTGTTGTTTTTTTAAAAAATATATTTTTTATTGATTTCAGAGAGGAAGAGAGAGGGAGAGAGAGATAGACATCAATGATGAGAATCACTAATAGGCTGTCTTCTCTCCCCCCTCCCCACTGGGGATCTAGCCCACAATCCCGGCATGTGCCTTTGACCAGAATCAAAACTGGGACCCTTTAGTCCACAGGCCAATGCTCTATCTACTGAGCCAAATCAGTTAGGGCAAAAAGTTTGTTTTTTGGAAGAATAAAGAGAATTGACAAACCCTTAGCTAGATCAACTAAAAAACAAAGAGAAAAAATTTAAATAAGAAAAATCTGAAATGAAAGAGTGAACTTTACAAGTGATACTATAGATATGAAACAGGTTTATAAGATAATCTAATCTAATAAAAGGGTAATATGCAAATTAACCATCACTCTGCCACAAAGATGGCAGTGCCCATAGCGGCCAGGGCGGGATGCTGGTGTCATCGCCCCAGTGATGAGGCCAGCGTCCCGTGCCTTGGCTGTGGAGGGAGGGAGGGTGTCTGGGCAGGCAGCACACCCCCAACCCTGCAGACACTATGCAGGGGGGCCTCTGCACATGAGCTGCAGAGGAAACACCTTTTCTGTCCGCTCATTGGCTAAGCTCCCTGTATGCCACTGGTAATGTTCTTGGTAACGTGGGTAATAAGAATCTAAGAAGGTGATCTAGGGTTTTTCCACCTCACTCTTGGAGGAAAACTTAGGTCCACTGCTGGAGGGGCTAAGAAATGTCATATCCTGCCCTAGCCGGTTTGGCTCAGTGGATAGAGCCTCAGCCTGCCAACCACAGGTTACAGGTTTGATTCTGACCAAGGGCATGTACCTAGGTTGAGGGATCCTCCCTGGCCCGGGCCCAGGTCAGGGCTCATGCGGGAGGCAACCAGTCTAAGTGTCCCTCTCACATTGATGTTTCTCTCTGTCTTTCCCTCTCTCTTCCAAGCTCTCTAAAAATCAATGGAAACATATCCTCAGATAAGGATAAAAGAAAGAAAGAAATGTCATATCCTATGAAAGACACATCTTGAAAATGCCTAAAGAAAGTTGTCATTTTTTCGTGGTGAAGGGACTGGAGTCCGTGTTAATGAAAACACCTTGGTGGCTGTGGTGGCTGGCAGTGGCTGTCGCAGCGGGGTGATGGGGCTGGCGCCTTCCCCTGATCAGCCCTGTCACCTCCTGCAGAGGGAGGCCATAATGTCCTAAACCATCAGTAGGACATCCCCTGAGGGCTCCCAGTCTGTGAGAGGGGGCAGGCTGGGCTGAGGGACCCCCACCCAGTGCACAAATTTCGTGCACTGGGCCTCTAGTACTTTAATAAAAATGTTAAGCTTGATGTAGTCCCATTTGTCAATCTTAGCAGAAGTAAAAACAAACAAACAAAAAACATTATCCTAAATTTCATATGGGATTTCAAGGAATTCCAAAATAACCAAAACAATTTTGAAAACAAAGAACACATTTAAAGGTTTCACACTTTCTGATTTCAAAACATATTACAAAGCTACAGCAATTAAAACAGTGTGGTACTAGCAAAGAGACAGACAAATAGACAAATTGAATATAATAGAGAACCTAGAAATACACCCTCAAGTGTATGGTAAAATGATCTTTGACAAGGGTGCCAAGACCACTTACTGGGGACTGCTCTTCAACAAGTTTTATTGGAAAAACTGGATATCAGCGTGTAAAAAATGAAGTTGGACCTTTATTTCACACTATATACAAAAAATTAATTTCAAAATGTATCAAAGACCTAAACATAAGATCGCAAACTCTAAAACTTTTAGAATAAAACAGGGGAAAAGCTTCATGACATTGGGCTTGGCAATTATTTCTTGTATATGACACTAAGAGCATAGACAAAAAAAGCAAAAATAGACAAGTGAGACTTAATCATACTAAAGAACTTTTTTTTTTTTTTTTAAATATATTTTATTGATTCTTTACAGAGAGGAAGGGAGAGAGATAGAGAGTTAGAAACATCGATGAGAGAGAAACATCGATCAGCTGCCTCCTGCACATCCCCCACTGGGGATATGCCCGCAACCAAGGTACATGCCCTTGACCGGAATCGAACCTGGGACCCCCCAGTCCGCAGGCCGACGCTCTATCCACTGAGCCAAACCGGTTTCGGCAATACTAAAGAACTTTTGAGCATCAAAGATAAAAAACAGAGTGAAAAGATAACCTGTAGAGGGAGAAAATATTTGCAAGTCACTTATCTGATAAGGGATTAAAATTCATAATACATAATAAGCTCCTACAATTCAAGAATAAAAATCAAAAAACCCAATTAAAAAAATGGGCAAAAGACCTGAATAGGCACTACTCCAATAATGATATACAAATAGCCTACAAACCTATAAAAAGATGGTCAGCATCACTAATTAGCAGAGAAATACAAATCAAACCACAATGAGATATCACCTCATACTAATGAGGATGGCAGCTATAAAAAATAATAATAAGTGTGGACAAGGATGTGAAGAAATAGTAACCCTTGAGCACTGCTGATGGGACTGTAAAATGGTGTAACTACTATAGAAAACAGTATGGCATTTCCTCTACAAATTAAAAATTAAAGTACCATATGATTTAACAACCTTACTTCTGGTTATATAACCAGAAGATTTGATAGCAAGGCTTCAAAAAGATATTTCCATATCCATGTTCATAACACTATTCACAATAGTCACAAAGTGGAGATAACCCAAAAGTCCATTTATATATATAAAAGGCTAATATTCAAAGTGTCCCCTCGGGAGTTCGACCAGGAGACCAGGAGTTCGATCGTTCCCTATGATATATGCTGACCATCAGGGGGCGGCACGGAACATGGCAGGTGACCAGCAGTGGATGAAGGAACAAGGGAAGGAAGAGGCGGGGAGGTGGGGAGGAAGGGAACCTGATCGGCCCTGATTGCCGGCCAGGCCTAGGGACCCTACCCATGCAAGACTTTTGTGCGCCAGGCCTTGAGTTGACAAATGAATGGATAAACAAAATGTGGTATATACATTGCTATAGATGAAATTCATTTGTTAAATTCTGTCATATATGCCCCCAAATTCATATTTTACATTCAAACTTCCAATGAGATGGTATTAGGGATGGATCCTTTGGAAAATTAGATGATGAGGTGAAGAATTCATGAATGGGATTAGTGCCATTATAAAAGAGACTCCAGAGAGTTCCCTTACCCCTTCTGCCATGTGAGGACACAGGCAGTACATGGCCATCTATGAACCAGAAAGAAGGTCCTCACCAGACACAGAAACTCTGCTGGTACCTTGATCTAGGACTTTCCAGCCTTTAGAACTGCTAAAAATAAATCTATGTTGTTTAAGACATCTAATTTCTGATATTTTGTTATAGCAGCCTGAACAGACTAAGACATACATACAATAGAATATGATTCAGCCTTAAAAAAGAAATCCTGTCACATGCTACAACATGAATGAAATAAACAGACATTATGTTAAGTGGAATAAGCTAGTTATAAAAAAAGACAAATACTATATGAATATACTGACATGAGGTATCTAAACTAGTCAAATTCATATAAACAGAAAATAGAGTGATGGTTAACAGAGGCTAAGGGAGGAGACAAGGGAATATTTATGTTTAATCAGTTTAGAGCTTCAGTTATACAAGATGAAAAAGTTCTGGAGAGCTTTTGCACAACAATGTGAATACACTCAACACTGTAGAACTGTACACTTAGAAATGGTTAAGATGGTAATTTTCTTATGTGTGTTTTCCACAAAAAAAAAGTTTAAAAACTAAGGGCACTGAGATCTGATGACTAAAATTGGACATTGTTAGGTGTCAGTATTTTTTTTTAAGTTGTTAATCTTTTATTTTTACTTTTTTTTATATAATTTAAAAAGTGATCCCCCAATATTTCAAGAACCCACTTGGCACCAGATATAGTTATTACAATATTATTGAATATATTCCATATGCTGTACTTTACATCCCCATAACTATTTACAACTACCAATCTGTACTTCTCAATCCTTTCACATGTTCCACCTAGTCATCCAACGCCTCTCCCATCTGGCAACCATACATCTGTTCTCTGTATCTATTAGTTATTTTCAATTTTGTTTGGTTGTTTATATTGCTCCTTAGATTCCACATGTAAGTGAAATCATATGGTATTTGTTTTTCTTGGACTGACTTATTTCACTTAGCATATTACTCTTTAGGTCCATCCATGTTGTTGTAAATGGTAAAATTTCATTCTTTTTTATGGATGAGTAATATTCCATTGCATTTATGTACTACATTATCTTTATCCAATAATACTTTGATGGTTTGCTTCCATATTTCACTATTGTAAATAATGCTGTAATGAACATAGATCGGATACATATATTTTTTCAAATTAATATTTTATGTTTCTTTGGATATATACCCAGAAGTTTAATTTCTGGGTCATAAGACAGTTCTATTTAAAATTACTTTTAGGAACCTCCATACTGTTTTTCCTAGTGGCTGCATCAACCTGCATTCCCACTAACTGCACAAGAGTTCCCTTTTCTCTATGTCCTCACCAACACTTGTTTGTGCATTTGTTGATGACAGGCATTCTGACATCTGTAAGGTGATATCTTATTGTGGTCTTAATTTGTATTTCTCTAATGATTAGTGATGTTGAGCATCTTTTCATATGTCTATTGGCCATCTGTATGTCCTCTTTGGAAAAGTGTCTGTTAAGGTCCTTTGCCCATTTTTAATTGGATTATTTATTTATTTGGTGCTGAATTATATGAGTTCCTTATAAATTTTGGATATTAAGTTCTTATCAGATATATCATCAGCAAATATGTTCTTTCATTCAGTAGGTTGTCTTTTCATTTTTTTGATGGGTTTCTTTTGTTCCCCTTGTCTGAGCAGGTATATCAGAAAAAAATAGTACTAAAAATACTGTCTGAGATTTTACTGCCTATGTTTTCTTCGAGTAGTTTTATGGTTTTGAGTATAACATTTAAATATTTAATCAATTTTGAGTTTATTCTTGTGTATTGTGTAAGAAGGTGGTCTAGTTTCATTTTTTTTGCATATATCTGTCCAATTTTCCCAACACCATTTATTGAATAGACTGTCTTTACCCCATTGTATATCTTTGCCTTTTTTGTCAAATATTAATTGACCACATTGGTATGGTTTTATTTCTGGGCTCTCTGTTCTGTTTCATTGATCTATGTGTCTGTTTTTATGCCAGTACCATGCTGTTTTTATTATTATGGCCATAGTATAGCTTGATATCAGGTAGCATGATTCCTTCAACTTTGTTCTTCTTTCTCAATATTGCCATTGCTATTTGGGGTCTTTTGTGGTACCATATAAAATTTTGAATTATTTGTTCTAGTTCTGTGAAACACTTGACTTCAGTATTTTTTTGAGCTGAGAAATCTAGGACAAGTTTGTTATAGCCATTTTTCAGTTCTTCCAATTATAAAAAGTGGGTGATAACATAGTAGCTACTACACAGGGTTGTTATCAGATCAAATTAGATAATCTCTGTAAAAGCACTTACCACAGTGCTTACTAGATAGTAAGTACCAGTATTTGTTAGCAATAATTGCTAGCTAAGGACACCTTCAGGCTAGAGTTTTGAGTAAAGGTTTTCATATGATAAGTGAAACAAAGCTTAGATGACCAAACACTCTTGCTCTCTTTTCTCACAGACCTCAGGTGGGTCAGAGAAATAGCATCCTGAAAGGATACGGAGAGGACTTTTTTGTTATCATCTCTAAAACAGTCAGCTACATAAGCGGTTAACCAAAGTTGTCCATTAAATTCACCAAAAAAAAAAGGTGTGAAGAGCATACCACTAACTTCTAGAAGGATTTCAGAGCTCCCTCTCCTCACTCAATAAAAGAGGAGCACTCCTGGGACTTAGAGGAGACAGGGCAGTATGATAATGTGCTTCAGAGCAAGTTTAGATTGACAGAACTTGAGTACTCCTTATTTTTTATAAAATCTTAGGCAAGGGTTTGACCCAGTTTTGCCTCAGATTCCTCAATTTATAAATTGGGCATTTTAACATCTTCACTGGAATATTGTGTGGATCAAATGAGACAACCTATGTGAATTCAGTTAGCATAATGGCTGGCGCAGAATAAGCATGTAATAAATGTAGCTGTTAATGTTAACCAAGGTGACTCTAGGGCCACATTTCTGGAGAGTAGAGGTTTACTAATAGATGTCAAGCAGGAAGCTATCAAACTTCCATGTCCTTGGAAACTTACTGTATCCTCTCTCTATTACTCATTTGATTCCGTTGATGTCTCTGGAATATTTAGTGGGGGTTGGGAGGAAGCTTCCACCCTGAATGGGACTAGGGAGGGTAATTGGACTAGCCTTGTTCTAGATACAAGGACGTTTTATTTCTCCCCCAATTGTTTTAGGGCTGTGTGTTCTTGATTTTAGAGTAGTAATTTCTAAAAGGAAAGAAAAGGGCTTGGGCCTAGTGCAGTGGTCGGCAAACTCATTAATCAACAGAGCCAAGTATCAACAGTACAATGATTGAAATTTCTTTTGAGAGCCAAATCTTTTAAACTTAAACTATATAGGTAGGTACATTGTTATTAACTTAATTAGGGTACTCCTATGGCTTAGGAAGAGCCACACTCAAGGGGCCAAAGAGCCGCATGTGGCTCGCGAGCTGCAGTTTGCCGACCACTGGCCTAGTGCAAAGAGCCTTAGATCTGCATGGAATCTTAGGTGGATGGCATCCTTAGGCGATTTCTATGTCTGCTCCTTCACTATTCTCCTATAACATTAACCTGCTGTTTGTGATAACAGCTTATTATGGAGATACTAGTGGCCCGGTGCATGAAATTCGTGCATATTAAAAGGGAATTAATTAGAGGAAATATTTTAATATTGCTATTTGCCCTTTCTCTATAATAGATGTGTCAAAGATGAAAGAAAATTAGTAGAATATATGTGAAAATCTTCCTCCTATAAGAGTCTGGGGTGTGCTGCAGGACCCAGAGTCAAGTCCTCACCCACCTGCACACCCCTAGAAATCACAGGAGACCCAGACCTGGCTGGTCCCACCCCCATTGTGTGAGATCCAGACATGGCTGGCCCCACCCCCATCAAGCCCCACCAGGCATGGGGGCACAGCCTCAGGTCCTCTGGCCTAGTGCCAGGTGGGGGGCACAGCTTCAGATTCCCTGGCCCGGCACCAGGCAGGGGGCACAGCTTCAGGACCACATCAAGCCCTGCTTGTAGGGGGTGCAGCTTTAGGGCCCCTGTCAGCCCTGTTGGGTGGGGGGGGCACAGCCTCAGGCCCCCCGGTGTACCCTCAGGTCACCCAGCCTGGCACCTGGCGGGGGGTGCGGGCTGAGGCCCCCCAGCTCAGGCTGGAGTGGGGGCATGCCTTGAGGTCCCCCATCAAGCCCCGCCAGGCAAGAGGCATGGCCTCAGGTCCCCCGGCCTGGTGCTGAGACAGGGGTCGTCGCGTGAGGTCCCTTGGCCCAGGCCTGGGTGGGGGATGCGCCTTGAGGTCCCCTGTCAGGCTCCGCTGGGTGGGGAGTGTGGCCTGAGGTTCCCTGGACTGGTGTCGGGTATGGCTTCCTGTCCAGCCTGGTGCAGGATTGGGGGTGCAGCCACAGGTCCCCCAGCCCAGAGCTGGGTCATGGGGTGCAGCATGAGGTCCCCTGGCCTGAGCCAGGGTGGGGGGCATGCCTTGACATACCCTGTCAAGTCCTGCTAGGTGGGGTGTGTGGCCTCTGATCCCCCTCCCCCCCCACCCAGTCCAGCACTGATCGCTTGTTATGGCTCGTTATGGGAACCCCACCTCTGCTGTGGGTGCAGCCATCTTGTGATGGTGTGAGGGTTAATTTGCATATCACCTCTTTATTATATACGGTTATTATATAGGATCATTCACATACCATTTAATTCACCCATTTAAATGATTTTTACTATAACCACAGTGTTGTGGAACCTTCACCATTATCTAGTTTGGGAATATTTTCACCATTCCTAAAAGAAAGATTATACCTATTGAGCAATAACTCCCTCATCCCCTCCCTCAAGTCCTTAGTGACCGTTGATCTACAAATTTGCCTATTCAGGGCATTTCATATAAAGGAAATCATATGAAATATGATCTTTTGTGTCTGGTTTATTTCACTTAACATAATGTTTTCAAAGTTCATCCAGTTGTAGCATGTGTCAGAATTTCTTTTTTTTAATGGATGATTAATATTCTTTTGCATGCATATGCCACAACTTGTTTATCTATTCATTAGGTTATGGACTTTGTGGTTATTTAAATCCTTTTGACAATTGTGAAAAGTGTTGCTGTTCATGTTAATGCACATGTTTTTGTTTGAATACCTGTTTTCAGTTTTTTGTTTTGTTTTTGTTTTTTTGGCATATACCTAGGAGAAGAATTGCTGGATTTTATGTTCACACTATGTTTAACCATTTCGAGAAATTGCCAAGCAATTTCACACATAAGCTGCATGATTTTACATTTCCACCAGCAATATACAAGGGGTCTAAATTTTCCACCCCCTGTGAAATACTTATTTCCCATTATTATGACTACTAGGGTCCCGGTGCACGAAATTTGTGCACTGGGGGCGGGGGGCATCCCTCAGTCCAGCCTGCCCCCTCTCACATACTGGGAGCCCTCAGGGGATGTCCTATTGATGGCTTGAGCCTGCTCCCTGCTCCCCTTGGAGAGCAGGCCTAAGCCACAGTCTGGCCTCCCTTTGTGGGAGATGACCGGGCTGATCAGGGGAAGGCGCCAGCCCCATCACCCTGCTGCTGTAGCCAATGCCAGTCACCACAGACACCAAGGTGTTTTCATCAACATGAACTCCAGTCCCTTCACCATGAAAAAATGACAACTTTCTTTAGGAATTTTCAAGATGTGTCTTTCATAGGATATGACATTTCTTTATTATTTTTTTTATCCTCACCTGAGGATATGTTTCCATTGATTTTTAGAAAATGTGGAAGAGAAAGGGAAAGACAGAGAGAAACATCAAAGTGAGAGGAACACTTTGATTGGTTGCCTCCTGCATGAGTGCTGACCTAGGCCCCAGCCAGGGAAGAGCCTGCAACCTAGGTACATGCCCTTGGTCAGAGTTGAACCCAGACCCTGTGGTAGGCAGGCTGAGGCATTATATACTGAGCCAAACCAGCTAGGGCAGGAAATAATATTTCTTAGCCCCTCCAGCAGCAGACCTTTGTTTTTTTCTCCAGGAGTGAGGTGGAAAAACCCTACATCACCTTCTTGGATTCTTATTACTCAAGTTACTAAGAATATTACCAGTGGCATACAGGGAGCTTAGCCAATGAGCGGTCAGAAAAAGCATTTCCTCTGTAGTTCACACCGATCCCTGGTTCGGCCCCTGCCCAGGCCTAAGGCCTTAGGCTGGGCATTAGGCCTGGGCAGGGGATCCCCAGCCCCATGCAATTGCCAGCTCTGCCCCTGCCCAGGCCTCAGGCCTCTGGCTGGGGCATTAGGCCTGGGCAGGCGACCCACAGCCTGCTCAGATAGCAGGCTCCACCCCTTCACAGGCCAGAGGGGCATTAGGCCTGGCAGGGGACCCCCAGCCCCGGGCGATTGCCAGCTCCACCGGTTCCCAGGCCTCAGGCCAATGGCCCGCTCCGCCCCTGCCCAGGCCTCAGGCCTCTGGATGGAGCATTAGGCCTGGGCAGGGGACCCATAGCCCGCTCTTATTGCAGGCTCCACCCTTGCCCAGGCCTCAGGGCTCTGGCTGGGGCATTAGGCCTGGACAGGGGACCACCAGACCACTCCGATCATCTACCCAGGCCTCAGGCCTCTGGCTGGAGCGTTAGGCCTGGGCAGGGGACACCCTGGCTTCTCCGATCGCCTGCCCAGGCCTAAGGCCTCTGGCCGGGGCCTCGGGCCTGGGCAGGGGACCCCAGCCTGCTCTGATTGCAGGCTCCACCCCTGCCCAAGCCTCAGGCTTCTGGCAGGGAATTAGGCCTGGGCAGGGGACCCCCAGCCCTGTGCAATTGCTGGCTCTTCCCCTGCCCAGGCCTCAGGCTTCTGGCCAGGGCAATCGCCAGCTCCGCCTCCCTGGGTGGCATCTGGCACTGCCCGCCAGCCTCCCGGTCCCCGATCTGGGGCCCAGATCCGTGGGGGCATCTGGTGCTGCCCCCCCACTTGCAGTATGCAAATTTAACAGCCATCTTTGTTGGGTTAATTTGCATACTCTTCTGATTGGCTGGTGGGCATAGCAAAAGTACGGTCAATTAGCATCTTTGTCCTTTATTAGTGTAGATTACTATTATTATTATTATTGGCATTCTAGTAGATGTAAAGTGGTATTTCATTATTGTTTTTGCTTTTTTCCTAAATACTAATGATGTTGAGCATCTTTCTATGTGCTTATTGGCAATTTACGTATCTTCTTTGGAGAAATATCTACTCAAGTCCTTTCCCATTTTGAAATTAGGTTTTCTTTTTGTTGTTGAGTTGTAAGTGTTCTTTTTGTATTCTGAATACTAAGCACTTATCAGATGTATGATTTGTAGTCATCCCAGTGGGTTGTCCTTTCACTTTCTTGGTAGTATCCTTTGCTGCACATTTTTAATTTTGATGAAGTTCAATTTTTTGTTTTACCTTTAATTTCTTATTTTTGGTGTCATATGTGAAACACATTGCCTTACCCAAGGTCATGAAGATTATGTTCAGGTATTCTTCAATGAGTCTTATGGTTTTAAGCTCCTATATTTAGGTCTTTGATCCATTTTGGCTTCATTTTTGTATATGCTTTGAGGTGAAGTCTCTTTCTTTTGTATGTGGACATCTAGTTGTCCTTAAACTGCTTTTAGTTCCTTAAACACTCTAAGTAATTTAATGACATGAGACCTCTTCATTTTCTGTTTCTTTTGCCTGAAAACTTCTTACCTGGCCTTTTCTTATCTTTAGGTCTCATGTCAAATATCACCTTAGAGCCTCTTCCAACTACCCAATCTAATCTAAAGTTGCCCTTATTTGCACCCAACACCCTATCTTATAACCACTTTTTGTTTTAGAGCATACCACTGTGTTTTATTAATTGTTCACTTGTTTTATTAGCTTTCTTTCCCACTAGGATGTGAGCTCTGTGAGAGCAAAGACCTTGTCTATCCTGTTTTACCACTGTACCTTTAGTGCCTGACACATAGGCATTCACATAATCATTGTAGAATGAAAATAATGGCCCTATTATTAGTATAACACTGACAACAATGTCTTCCAAATTATTTTGCAACTTAATGACTTGTGCATGAGGATGCTTTTTTATTTTCAATTTTTTTCTAGATGGAAAATTAAGTTCTGGAAAGGGTAAAAGTGATTCCTCAAGGTCAACAGATAGGCTTCGATTTGTGGAATGATTTTTACAGCATCAATTTAACTGGCAGTATCCCACAAGGGTAAAAGGAAACGACACAGGAGACTCTTCAAGGCCAAATCAAAGGTGCTTGAACCTGCATTCAGCCTCCTTGTTGTTCCTCTAAATATCTCTAAAGTCAAGAAGGAAAACCAGGTGGTTATAAGTTGATGGCTCTTTGCCAACCACAGCAAACACTGGCTACTTAAAACTCATTAAAAATGAAAGAAACTTGTTAAACAACCTGGAAATATAGCCGCATTTCTGAGTGAGATTATTTTCTTACAACTCATCCTTGGTTACTTCCAGACAAAGGTTGGTCAATGAAGCTCTTAGCAATGACAAATTTTTAACCATTCAGTCCCCCTCAACCCTTATATACTCACATCCTTCCTGAACCAGTTCTTCCTGAGCCAGCTCTTATTCTTGAGAGGCTGTGGTATGTGGGAAACAGGACTGAGCAATCTTTGTCTTCTTCACAGGTCCCTGTCCCTTTACCCATCCTTTAAATGTCAATGCTTATCAAGGTTGTTCATATCCATGGCCTTTATATATATGACTAGAGGCCTGGTGCACAAAATTTGGGCACTGCCGGGGGGGGGGGGCACTCAGCCCAGCCTGCACCCTCTCGCAGTCTGGGAGCCTTTGGGGGATGTCCGACTGATGGCTTATGCCTGATCCTGCAGGGAGCAGGCCTAAGCTGGCAGTCGGACATCCTTAGCACTTCTGCAGAGGCAGGAGAGCTGCTCTTGCCAGCCGTGATCCCAGCTTCTGGCTGACAGGTGCTCCCCCTGTGGGAGCACATTGATCACCAGGGTTCAGCTCCTGCATTGAGAATCTGCCCTGTGGTGGTCAGTGTGTGTCATAGTGACTGGTCATTCTGCATTTCGGTCAATTTGCATATTAGCCTTTTATTATGCAGGACTAGAGGCCAGATGCATGAAATTAGTGTAAGGGGCTCAGCCCCCACCACCGCCACCATGGCTGCCTCTGCCTCAGCCCCCACCGCCAAGGCTTCATCTGGAAGGTCGTCCAGTCTAATTCGCATATTATGCTTTTATTATTATAAATAAGCATCTTGGTCATCTATTCTTAGGGCTTGTCTTCCACACTTGAACTCTTAGCCCTGAACTTTCCTCCGAACATGTATAACTATTTACTATACACTAGGATGTTCTATAGATGCTTCTATCTTAATAGCCAAGTCAACTCAATTATTTACAGCTCTTCATTGCCTATCACCAAAGAGAAGGTGTGTGGGCAGGTCACACTGCAATTCACTTTTATTCTTATCTTAATTAAGGATATCTTCATACACCCTGTTTCTCAAAGCAGAAATGTAGGATTCATACCATATTTTCCTTTTCCCTCATACTGCTTTTGGCCCCTCCCGTCTGTTCCCATTTGGCCTGTCTTCTGTCTCCAAGTCCTTTTCTGAATCTATCACTTAGTAGACCTAGAGCTCTGTGGTTTGGGGAAAGTCATTTAACTTTTCTTTACTTGTAATTTTATTTTTCAATTGCAGTTTATATTCAATGTTATTTTGTATTAGTTTCAGATGTACAGTATAGTGGTTAGATAATCATATACTTTACAAAGTAATCCCCCTATATTTCAAGTACCCACCTGGTAGCATACATATTAGTAGTTATTACAATATTTTTGACTATATTCCCTATGCTGAATTTTACATCCCTGTAACTACTTTGTCACTACCAATTTATACTTCTCAATCCCTTCACTTTTTTCATTCAGCCCCCAAACTCCTCTCCATTCTGGCAACATCCACCTGTTCTCTGTATCTATGAGTTGTTTCTGGTTGTTATTTCATTTATATTGTTATTTAGATTCCACATATAAGTGAAATCATATGGTATTTGTCTTTCATGAGCTGATTTATTGCACCTAACATAATACCCTCTAGGTCCATCTATGCTATCCCAAATGGTAAGATTTCATTCTTTTCAATGGCCGAGTAACAGTCTATTGTATATTGTATATATGTAACACATCTTTTTTACCCAATCATCCCATTGATGGACACTTGCTTCCATATCTTGGCTATTGTAAATAATGCTGCCATAAACATTGAGGTACATATATTTATTTTTTTTCAAATTAGTGTTTTCAGTTTCTTTGGATATATATCCATAAGTGGAATTTTTATAAACACAGTCTATTCAATAAATGGTGCCGGGAAAATTGAACAAATATATGTAAAAAAATGTAACCAGACCATTTTCTTACACCATATACAAGAATAAACTTGAGATGAATTAAAGACTTAAATGTTAGACTTGATAACATAAATATGCTAGAAGAAAAAATAGGCAGTAAAATCTCTGGTATTTCTCTTAGCAATATTTTTCTGATATTTCTCCTTGGGCAAGGGAAACAAAAGAAAAAATAAACACATGGGACTACATCAAACTAAAATGTTTTTGCACAGCAAAGAAAACCATTAACAAGATTTAAAGACAATCTGCTGAATGGGAGAAAACATTTGCCAATGATACATCCAATAAGGGGTTAATATCCAAAATTTATAAGGAACTCATACATCTCAACACCAAAAAGAACAAACAATGCAATGAAAAAGTGGGCAGATGACCTGCATAGATACTTCTCTAAAGAGGACATATGAAAATAGACATACGAAAAATTGCTCAGCGTCACTAATCAGCAGAGAAATGCACATTGCATAATGTGCATAATGAAATATCACCTCACACCTGTCCGAATGGCTGTCATCAATAAATCAACAAACAACAAGTGTTGCAAGGATGTGGAAAAAAAGGAACCCTCATGCACTGTCAGTGGGAATGCAGATTGGTGCAGCCACTGTGGAAAACAATATGGAGATTCATCATTTAACTTTTCTAATTATCAGTTTCTTGCCCTGAAAATGGGGGTAATGTCTACATCATAAAGATCAACTTTATTATTCAAATTTAAGGGACAATTACTCAGAAAAAGGCAAGTCCTGCTTGCAAAGATTAAGAATGCTTGCCCACAATTCCCAGCAAATATCCATGACAATAATTTCATAGACTAGTCTTCTATTTAGAATCCCTGATATGCCTATGATGTTCCCAGGAACCAGCATTACATCTCAGAAAGAGATAGAACAAAGTTTGTGGCTGTCAGTTGAATTTTCTCACAGCTGCTATGAAAACATGGTATATACTGCAGATCACTAGGCAAATGCCCAAATACTAGTATGCTCTGGGGAGGTATTCCCCAGTAGCCACATGCTTACCTAGAGAGCAATGCTCAGTTTCATAGAATAGGGCCTTTCTCATGGTGTGGTCCTTGTTTCTTGCAGCTGTTGCTTCATGGGATTTTGTGGGCGAATAGTCTGGTTCATAGTGCTGTCTCCACTGGCCAGCCACTAGCCCTATCAGATTACCCTTGTGGAAAATTCTGTTGTATATTTCCTGAGCTCTACATTTCATTTCCTGAGCATTTTTGCTTATCCTATCACCCTTTTCCTTCAGCCTTTAACCAATACTAAAATGGCAGGAGACACACACATTGTTTCATCTCTTTTAATGCCCTTCTGTTGTGTGGTTTACCCAGGTCTTTTCGAGTAGCCTGGCTGGCTACACCATTCGGCAAAGCCCCAAAGTGTAGTAATGCTGTAATAACCAAATGGATACCTATAAGCCAGTCTTTGTGAGTGAAATCCCCAAATTGACAAAGCTCTGTGACTTGCTTTAGGAAGCAGATGCAAGAATAATAAGCATTTGTTGGTTCTGGAATGCCATTTCTCTTGTTTAATTGTAACGCATATACCCCAGTTAGATTATTCTCTGGAAAATGAATCCGGGTGGTTTAGAAAATCAGTTGTGCTACCAGTGACCATGCCTCCACATGGTTTGGCCAACTGTGAAGATGGGAGCGCTAGGGCTAGAAAGGCTTAAAAAAATACTGATGGCTTTCCTGGCCTGCAAGGCTCAGTGTTTGAGCTTCGACCTATGAACCACGAGGTAATGGTTCAATTCCCAGTTGGGGCACATGTCCGGGTAGGGGTCTTGATCCCTGGTATGGGGTGTGCATGAGGCAACCAATCAATGATTCTCTCTCATCATTGATGTTTCTATCTCTCTCCTTCTCCCTTCCTTTCTGAAACAAATAAACAAGCAAACAAAGCCACTGATGGCTTTTTGATGAGAGAACTGGGATGAGGAAGTATAACAGGAAATACTGTTGATAGATTTAGGAGGAGACCATTTGTTCTTTCAGGTATCTGGAGCGTCATTTAGGACCCTATAGGAAAACAGAATCCTAGTCAAACCTTGATCAACAGGAGTATGAGAGAGTGGACCTACTATTCTAAGGCAAATCAATCTCATAATTAGTTCAGCATCAGGGTACCTTGAATGCAGGGGCTAAAATGGAAATGAAAAATGGAATTTGAAGGTTATAGATGCAAAATGATCGCTGAGAGAAGAAGAAAGCTTTGAGAAAGATCTGACACCTGAAAATACCATTATAAATTTCTTATTTTACAAGAAGACAGTTTTCAAATGTGAATCAGATAATGTTTTAAACCAGGTAATAGCTTGGTCTGTGATAGGCCAGACCAGAAAGCATGGTCAAGGGTCAAAGAATCATGAAGATAATGACTCATCCTAGGTCAAGGAAGCCTAATTAATAAAGTTTACTAACCTCAGGCCTAAGTAGCAAACCTCAGCTTACTACTAACAAATCTGTTAAAAATAGTACCTCAAAAATCCTGAGACAACAATAGGATTTGATGGCTGTTTTTTCCTGTAGCTATTCCTGTTTTTATAGAAGTGTGTCTGAAGTTGTGTGGTCTTTTGAAAATTTTTTATCTTTATTGTTGAAAGTATTACATATGTTCTCCCCTCCCCATTGACCCCATCCACCACACCCCCAACCCCAGGCCTTCACCACACTATTGTCTGTGTGGATGGGTTAAGCATATATGCATATATAAGTTGTTTAGTTAATCTCTCCTCACCCACCCACCCACCCCTGCCTTCCCTCTGAGTTTTGTCAGTCTGTTCCATGCTTCAATGTCTCTGGATTTATTTTGTTCTAGTGATGTGCTAGGACTGGCTTGTACCAGCTCATAAGAGTGTGTATATATATACATATATCTTCCCAACTTCACTTTCATTGAGTTCAAGTTGGTAGCTTGAAATTGGCCATTGGTGGAGTATTTATAGCATGGGAATCAGCAAATGCCACAAGCAGCACTTTCTTGCTCACCCAAAACCAGTTATTAAATATTTATCAGCACACCACATCGAAGGTTAACACTATCAGTTCATCCCTCTGAGGTCAATAAGGAAACTCAACAAAAGAATTGTCAGTTCTGATTTTTATAAAAAAGAAATATCAGTTTAATTTCTAGGTTTTTTATCTCAAACTGAAACTATAGTATAGGCAAGGTGTACCTTCCCTATGCAACCTGCATGGGTGATAGGTCATGGAGTCTATGTGGTTTTACATTTCTAAGCATTTATTTGCGAACTTTCCAAATTTCAAGGGCAATGGGACTCTAGAAATGATTTAAGAAATAAATGACTCCCTCTTCTAAGACTAGAGCAGAACATACACCCACAGTAATAAGAAATTGTATTTATTTTTTTTAATTTTTATTGTTGAAAGTATTGTATAGGCCTTCATAGGTCTTCCTTTCACCCCCATTAACCTCTTCCAGCCTGTTCCCATCCCCCCCCCCCCCGCCCTCCACCCCCAGGCCTTCACCACTCCACTGTGTCCATGGGTTATGCATATATGCATAAAAGTTCATTGGTTGATCTCTTCCCACCCACCCTCCCCTGCCTTCCCTCTGTGAAATTGTATTTAAAAAAACAAAACAGCAACAACAAAAACAAAAGACCCAAGTAGCCCCCAAAGAAGAAGCAGCTCTGACAAAAGAGAAATAACTTAAAGTCTATGCTAACAAGATGGGGTTTGTGTTGGAGGTGATAAAAAATGTTATTGAATTAGGTATTGGTGGTGGGTTGCACAAATTTGTGAATATATGCAAAACAGACCACAATGTTCTATATTTTAAAAAGGTGTACATATGGTATGTGATTTATATCTTAGTAAAGTTTTCAGTAAAAAACTTGGGGTATACAAGAGAACAACATAAACACAGGCTTAAAGGAGAGTTAGCAGAGAAATACATTTTCATAGGTTTACCAAATATTTGGCTTATATTAATTGATAATGCATTACCTTTACAGATTCTAAAGAATGGTGAGGGTTGACTGGCACATTAACAAAGCTGAAATCAAGCAGTGTTTGTTCTTATTTCACTCCCCTCTTATTTTTCAAACCATTTCTTCTAACAATTAACATAATGTCTCTACTACACTCTATTGGTGTGGGTCTAAACCAGTGGTCAGCTTTATGTTTTTCTGTAGAAAGCCAGATAGTAAATATTTTAGACTTCATGGCTCATAAGATCTTTGCCACAACTACTCAACTCTACAGTTGTAGCATGAAAACAGCCATAGATGATACGCAAATTAATAAGTTGTTGTTTTGTGCCAATAAAACTACAAAAATAGGCAGCCTATTGGAGTTGCTGCATAGCTAATCCCTTGTCTAGACTGTGAAATGTAGTGGGAACATTGATTTTTTTTTTACTGTGTTTTTATTGTTGACACTATTACAGTTGTTCCCCATTTTCTCCCTTTTTTCCCACCTCCATCCAGCCCCCCCCCCCCCCCCCGCCGGCCATCACCACACTGTTGTCTGTGTTTTGCTACTATCTTCTTATTTTTTAAATTTAATTTTGTGTTCACTGTGGGAGAGGATAAATGATTACTGTTTTAAGCTCTTAAATTAGGGGTAATTTGTTACACAACCAGCATCACATTTTTAAAAATGACATGAACAGGTTGACTAGATCCCAGGTTCCTGTCCTAAACACCTGAAGTGATTATTTTTTATTGTTGACAGTATTACAGATGTCCCCCATTCCTCCCCTTTGCCTTCTTCCACCCAGCCCCTGTCCCCCCGCCCCTGGCCTTCACCACACTATTGTCAGTGTCCATGGGCTATGCATATATGTTCTGTGGCTAATCCCTTCACTCTTTCTTTCCTCCAATTTCCTCCATGCCCCTCCCCTCTGAGGCCTGTCGGTTTTTTCCCTGTCTCCATGCCTCTGGTTCTCTTTTGTTTGTCAGTTTGGCAGTTTATTTTGTTCATTATATTCCACATATGAGTGAGAGCATGTGATACTTGTCTTTCTCTGACTGGCTTATTTTGCCTAGTATAATACTCTCCAGTTCCCCCCATGCTGTCTGAGAGGGTAAGGGAGACATCTTTTTAAATGTACTACATCTTTTTTAGCCATTTGTCTACTGATGGGCACTTGGGCTATTTCCAGATCTTGGCTACTATAAATGACTCTGCTATGAACATAGGGGTGCATACATTCTTTCTGATTGGTGTTTCAGGATTCTAAGGATGTATTCCCAGAAGTGGGATCACTGGGTCATTTGCTTGGGAAATTCTATTGTATAGACCAGTGTTTTGTGAATTAAGGGTGGGGGTGGGCATATGTATCAGAATCACCTGTCACAATATCTTGTCTTTGCAGGATCTCTTATTCAAGGCGGATCAAAGACAGAAATGTGGCATTCCCTAGGTCCATGACCAATACCCATTTAAGCATTATTATAAATATTTTATATTATCTCATTAATTCCTTACATAAATTACAAGAAGTGTTCAGTTCTCAATCTTTCCCACATGCTCTTTTGTATGCAGGACTGAAGAGTATTTTTATGTGGAAAAAAAAAACCAAGAGCGACAAGATGCAAGCAATTTTTTTTCTGAATGTTCATCCATTATATTAAAAACAGAAAACAAAACTTTACCCAATAAATTTTATGATTATTTAGTATGCATTTAAGTTTCCATATTATTCAACTTAAGGTAACTGAAGGCATATAAAATAGACGATAAAAAATGGCAAGTAAAATTTAGCTTTTCTTAGATCTGCAAATAGTAATCAGTTTCCCTAATGACAAGGGCAGCCACTAAGCAAAGGACAATATTTACTTTTGCATAAAGTGGAAGCAACTATTTTCTTATGTCAAAAAATTTAGCCATATTTCACACACAGTTATTATGCATATGTTAATATTGATTTATTTTTTTAATTAAATCTTTATGGTTCAGATTATTACAGTTGCTCCTTTTTTCCCCCCAATAGCTCCCCTCCACCCAGTTCCCACCCCACCTTCTGCCCTCCCCCCCACCCACTGACCTCATCCATAGGTGTACAATTTTTGTCCAGTCACTTCCCGCACCCCCCACACCACTTTCCTCCTGAGAATTGTCAGTCCACTCCCTTTCTATGCCCCTGATTCTATTATATTCACCAGTTTATTCTGTTCATCAGATTATTTATTCACTTGATTTTTAGATTCACTTGTTGATAGATATGTATTTGTTGTTCATAATTTGTATCTTTACCTTTTTCTTCTTCTTCCTCTTCTTAAAGGATACCTTTCAGCATTTCATATAATGCTGATTTGGTAGTGATGAACTCCTTTAGCTTTTTCTTATCTGTGAAGCTCTTTATTTGACCTTCAATTCTGAATGATAGCTTTGCTGGGTAAAGTAATCTTGGTTGTAGGTTCTTGCTATTCATCACTTCGAATATTTCTTGCCACTCCCTTCTGGCCTGCATAGCTTCTATTGAGAAATCAGCTGACAATCTTATGGGTACTCCCTTGTAGGTAACTGACTGTTTTTCTCTTGCTGCTTTTAAGATTCTCTCTTTGTCTTTTGCTCTTGGCATTTTAATTATGATGTGTCTTGGTGTGGTCCTCTTTGGATTTCTTTTGTTTGGGTTCTCTGTGCTTCCTGGACTTGTAAGTCTATTTCTTTCACCATGTAGGGGAAGTTTTCTGTCACTATTTCTTCAAATAGGTTTTCAACATCTTGCTCTCTCTCTTCTTCTGGCACCCCCATAATTCGGATGTTGGTACGTTTGAAGTTTTCCCAGAGGCTCCTTACAATATCTTCATATTTTTGGATTCTTTTTTCTTTTTGTTTTTCTGGTTGGGTGTTTTTTGCTTCTTCGTATTTCAAATCTTTGACTTGATTCTTGCAATCATCTAGTCTGCTGTTGGATCTCTGTATATTATTCTTTATTTCAGTCAGTGTATGCTTAATTTCTAGTTGGCCCTTTTTCATATCCTCAAGGGTCTCACTAGATTTATCAAGGATCTCCCTAAATTTATTGGCAGTTTCTAGAAAATTCTTGAAAAACCTTATACCCATAGTTTTGAACTCTTTATCCAATAGTTTGTTTTCCTCCATTTCTGTCATTTGTGACCTGTTTCTTTGTCTCTGCATTTTGGCTGCTTCCCTGTGTTCATAGAGTGGCTTTCTGTGCTAAGTGTCCTATAGGGCCCAGTAGCTCATCCTCCCCAATTACCTGTGGTGGACAGTCCTGGTGCACCCCTTTGTGGGCTTTGTGCACAGTCTTGTTGTAGTTAAGCCTTGATTGTTGTAGGTATCACTGGGAGGAAGTGACCTCGAGGCCAATTAGCTGTGAGAATCAGCTGTGTCTACGGTGGGAGAACTTCTGTGTTAGAGACACCCTTATGGGGCAAGACTTGCTTTAATGGGGCTTTGGTGCTCACTGAGTCTGCCCCCTGAGTGTGTCCTTTATGGATCTGAGGAGTTGTAATCTGGATGGTCCCACTCTGACCACTGGGTACACTGGCTCTTGGATCTCTAAGGAGGTGCTAATTTAGACTCTGCCTGAGGCTACCCAGCAGGAGCTATGGAGAGATCTTCAGATTCCTCTTCTTTGTTTGGGGTTTGGAGGTGCCCAGATGAGGCTGAGCTATGAAGCAATGCATGCTGCTGTGGGGCCTTGGTCCTTCTTTTGGATGTTCTGGGTCTTTCTGATCCAGCTGCAGTTTGTTAGGTAATTTTAGATTGCAAAAGGCCAGGCCATTCATATGCAAAAGCTCTGCACACAGCTTGGGTGGGGCGGGGTCTCAGGGAATCAACAGGGTGGAGCAAACAGCTATGGCTGTTCCTCAGCCCTGCCCTAAGAGGCCCCAGGTCTCAGAGTCTCCCGGTAGTCACTGCAAGCACCTCTGAGAGAAAGCCACCCTAGAGTTCTGCCTGATGCCAAACAGACCAGTTTCTCCCCATATGAGTCTGGGTCCCCAGAGACTTGCCTGTAATTGGAGTTCATAGCAGTCAGGAGCTTTTGTCTCCCTCCTGATTGAAAAAGACAACCTTGTCCTTAATTGTCATCCCTTTCCACGTGCGCCTCCATACCTCTGCACTTTACATCTGCACCTCCTCTGAGTCTCAGTGTGCTTTTCTCTTTCCTTCTAGTTGTAGAATTTCCACTCAGCCAGCCTTCCTGTGGTTCTGGGTGATGTCTGTTTTGTCTTTTAGTTGTATTTTTGAAGTGGTTGTGCAAGGCAGCAATTTCAGCTATTTACCTATGCCACCATCTTGATTTCCTCTAATATTGACTTATTTTTATTGAGAGAGGGTTTGGCATTTCTCTTTACATAGCCCTATATCTGAAGCAGTGATTCTTTTTTTTTAACTCTTTTTTTTAAATATATTTTATTGATTTTTTACAGAGAGGAAGGGAGAGAGATAGAGAGCCAGAAACATCGATGAGAGAGAAACATCGATCAGCTGCCTCCTGCACATCTCCTACTGGGGATGTGCCCGCAACCCAGGTACATGCCCTTGACCGGAATCGAACCTGGGACCTTTCAGTCTGCAGGCCGACGCTCTATCCACTGAGCCAAACCGGTTTCGGCTGAAGCAGTGATTCTTAAGGGTACACCAACTGAGAAATTATAAAGTTATCTCAGGAGATTACACTGTCAAAAGTCTGACATTCCACTTAAGGAGTCCTCTCTCACTCCCCCCAAAAAACTGTCATAGTAAGCCATTATCGCAGATGGGAATGCGGTTTATCAGTGTGTAGGGAAAGTAAAAAGTGCTTAAAAACTGATGATCAATAATAGCAAGGCTGACAAATGTACGCATGCATGGATATAAGGCTATATCACGGATAAAAGACAGGATGCTTGCTTGAGAAGAAACATATTAACTCATAAAATAATCAGGATACAATGAATGTGTTAAACTGCTAGTTCACATTTTAAATTATTGCCACAAAATTCTAGAAAACAGGCCTGATAACCTTTATAGCATTCTGGGAAAGGAAGTGGGCCATTATAGAAGCAAAGTTACTTTGGATCAATCTTGTATGCTGTTTTAAGTTAACCTAGTTGCCCTTCATCCTTCCAACTCATTTTGTTCAGCAAAGTTATCTGTTCACAAGGTATCCTGGAAATGAGACACATATGCAAACAAACAAACAAACAAACAAAACACACCTGATTTCCCCCCCCCACACACACACACACACGAATACTAGTATAAGGTAGAAAGTGATAAGTTTCCCAAAATAAATATGGAGTGTCAGGGACATTCATAGGTGGGAGAGATGAAATTACGTTGGAGCAGAGTGTCAGGCAAGCTTCATTAATCTCTAGACCTCTCAGCTCCTTTCCCAAGCACTAAAGCAGTTATTGATGTTTTGGGATAAGTTAGACACTGACTTTTGGCAGTACTGCTATTTTTTAAAAAATGTATTATTAAGCCTTCTCAGTGTGTGATTTTTGGTTTCTTAAATGTGAACTTGTTACATTTTGGAGCCATAAATTTCTCTGTTGGAGTGCCTTACCCATTAGACAGTGGAAATTATTTTGGGAAAAGAGGTTATTCTGTTTTACTCAGTTCAGGCATGTGTTTTCTGAGTCTTTTCAATGCACATATATCTGCTACCCAATATGTATAGTGGAGATAGTTTAGGGCTTTGGGGGAAAGTTAGGGAGAACCACTATTCCTCAGCAGGCATTCGGGCAGCAGATGCAGAAGTGAGACTGTTATGTGGGCACTCCTGTACACACGGGTGCGCACACGCACACACACGCACACACACACACACGCACACACACACACAGCTGACTTGGCAGCTGTGAGCATGGGGGTGGGGGGACTTATTGCCTGTTAAGCCAAATCAAGTGCCTGCAAGTCTCAGGCTGGATTGAAGCCTCCAGCGTGTTTGGAGTTAATTCCCATTAGGTTGGACTCCGCCCCTCTCTCCCAAAGGTAAAGCAGGGTTTTCAGGCAACCCTGCAAAGAGCAGCTGGGATTCCCATCCCCTTCTGACAAGCTGTAAGGAGAAGTTGTTTCTCAGATCTGAGTTTGAAGAGAGGAAACAAGTCAATCAGCCTTCGTGGCCAGAAGGTAAATTTGCAGCTTGGGCCAAATGCAATTGAAACAGCTGGATAAAAACTGCTTTGCTCTCCCCTTGCTCAGCCTCCTCCTCCCCTTCCTTTCCCAGGCTTCCCGTCCTTTCATCTCACAGCTCAGAGAAGCTGTTTCTTCCCAAAGGCAGCCTGGTACATTTTTGCTTCCATATAGTTTGTTGTTTGCACAGAGGCTAAACGGAATCAGGGCTGGGTTCCTATTTCATATTGACGTGGTTTGAGGACCTAAGGGTTAAATGCTAGTTGGTTTCCCCAGAAGAATTGGTAACTTGAGGAGAGGAAGTGCATGTCTCTGGGAGTGGACAGAGGGATTTTGTTCTGACTTGTCTGTGGAAGTAAAAGCGGATCTGGTTTGCTGATGTGCTGGGGTTGATCTCTTAGACTTGCCTAAACTGGGGCTATGAGACTGAAATGGGGTAATGGCGTTAAACTGAAATGCAGATGTTGAAATCAGTTGAGGCTAGAAATAAAAGAATGCATTCACTCAGTAAATATTTGTGAGTTCTTAACTATGTGCCAAGCATGATGACTTCCAGAAAACCTGAGATAGTTTAACTATAAATCCGTTCTTGAAAGAACACTGGGCCAAGTGTTTCCATTTTGTGGTGAAAAACTGAAAGCAGAATGAAGACTAGGAGTGAGGAGAAATTACTTAGAGTGTTTGGGGAAACAGAGGGGGAGGGGAGTGATGTTCTACTTCTTAGATGAACTCAAGTCTTCTCTGATACTTATGGGAAATGGGTATTCTCTGGTAGGGGAGAGAATTGACAGTTATCCTAGTGTTAGGTTGACCACAGATATTACTTCACTCTAACTTTACATTCTATTATCTCATTTTATAGAGGAAACTGAACCTCAGAGGTTTTAAGTGATCCTCTCAAGTTCATAGAACCTATAAGGGACAGACCTCAAGACTCTACCAGATCTGATTCCAAACTCTTGGCTCTTTCCCACTAAAACAGTATTTCTCAATCATTAGTTCCCATCAGAATCGATTGAGGATTAAAAAAATCCAAATCCCATAAGTTCTAATTTAGTGAATATGAGAAGGAATGTAATACTCTGCATTTTGAATAAGCATTCAAAGTGATTCTGGTGCAGAGGGTCTAGAGCCCCATTCTGAGAAACAGTCAATATGCCATGCTGCCTCTCATGTCTGCTGAAGTGGCCGGAGAAGCATTTAGCTCACCTTCTTCCTACACTGTCCAGGTTCACTGAATGGAGGTGGTTAACTGTGATGGCATTTTATTCCCAGTTGAGGCCATGGTTAGAGGGACTACTGGGCCAACAATAGCAGAGCTGGGGCTGGAGCTTAAACAAGTGAGTAGATGGTTTACCAGTTAGCTCATTGCTGATAGTGCTTAACAATGTCTTGCCAAAGTAGGCCTGTAGGAATAGTTTCTAACTTGTATAGGGTATGACACCCCTAGCCAATCAATTAAGCACTGAAGATAGTGGTACCTGTCAATCCAGAGTAATAACTGCGAAGATCTCCAATTGGCACCCTACTTTCCAAAGCAGAAGCTCAATGAACAGCATTTTTTTTTTTCATGGAAGGGAGAAGGTCATATGAAATTTAGAGACATCATTCTAATCCCTACTTTTCTAACCTCAGACTCTAGAGCAAGAGAATAGCTCAGGGCCTGATATGGAGGATCTTTCTTAATTAAAAAAAATATTTTTGTTGTGTTTAGAGAGGAAGGGAGAGGGAGAGAGAGATAGAAACATCAGTGATGAGAGAGAATCATTGATTGGCTACCTCCTGCACACCCACCACTGGGGAGCCAGCCAGAAACCCAGGCATGTGCCCTGACCAGGAATCAAACCATAACCTCCTGGTTCATAGGTTGCCGCTCAACCACTGAGCCATGCTGGCCAAGCTGGAGGTTTTTTTTTCTTTCCTGTGTTTTTTTAAAGTAAAATTGTCAAATGCTTTCATTAAATTTTGTGTGTGTTTTTCTTTATTTATTAAGGTATTATATATGTGTCTTTATCCCCTCATTACCCCCCACCCCCCACTCTGCCCTCACCCCCCTGTTGTCTGTGTCCATTGGTTAGACTTATATGCATACATACAAGTCCTTTAGTTGAACTATCCCTCTTACCCCCACCCTCCCCTACCTTCCCTTTAAGGTTTGATGGTCTGATTGATGCTTCTCTGGATCTGGATCTGTTTTTGTTCATCAGTTTATGTTTTTCATTGTATTCCATAAATGAGTGAGATCATGTCATATTTATCTTTCTCTGACTGGCTTATTTCACTTAGCATAATGCTCTCCAGTTCCATCCATGCTGTTGCAAATGGTAAGAATTGCTTCTTTTTTCTGAAGTGTAGTATTCCATTGTGTTATGGACTCTTCATCTCTGCATGGCCAACTTGATTGTTTGCAATTGACCTTCTAGGTTGTCAATGACTCGATGGTCCTCTCTCTCTATTTACTCTCTCGCTTCTTGTCTTCTAATGCCTTAACTGCTTGTGATCATCCCCACCTCAGGATGAAAATAAATAAATAAACAAGTCCAACACAGTTTTGCTAGTCTTTATACCCTAGGAAAAAATGAAAAAGAAGGAGAAAGCTTAGAAAGAGGATAGCAAGTATGAAAGCTGAGGAATTTGAAAGATAAGGCTTAAATTAAAAGTGAGGTCTTCTTAAGCAGAGAATAGTAGAATGATGGTTGCCAGGGGTTTGGTGGAGGGGAAAATGAGGAATTGTTGCTCAATGGGTGCAAAGTTTTAGTTAGGCCATTGAATTAATTCTAGAGATCTTCTGTTCAACTTTGTGTCTATAGTTAATAATACAGTGTTGTGTACTTTAAAATATGTTAAGAGGATAGATCTTATGTTAAGTGCTCTTAATACACACACACACACACACACACAGGACTTTTTGAAGGTTATGAATATGTTTAGAGCCTTAATTGTATTCATGGTTTTATAGATATAGGCATATGTCTAAACTCATTGAGATGTATATTTTAAATATGTACATATTTTTCATATAGCAATTATACCCCAAAAAAGCTTGAAAAAAGTGAAGTGTTCTTCAAGTTGTGGATATACAAATGGGAAATAAAGCCTTTGGTGTAGCTACATCATGATATGATTTCAGGCATAGCAGAACCTGAGGCAACTCTCTTTGTGAAGATACACAGAGAAGGGGAAACTTCCAAGGGACTCTGGTGGCAGTAAGTGAAGGGATAAATTATTGGGAAGTAGAAATAAATCCCATTTGAGGTTGTGTCTGAAACAGGCTACTTATATACCCAACTTGACACAAGGAGGCACATTGGGCAAAGACATTTTTCTGGAACAGGACTCTATTTGTGCACTGGAAACATATGCCTGTTTATCTTGTTCATTTCCTAGGGAAGTCTCAACACTGAGTATTTGTAACAGGGTTGGCACGTAGGCAATGCATACTATCTGGGGGCGTGAGTAGAAAGGCCTGTTCATATTTCTTTGCCAAAATCAGTGACAACAAAGCAGCTCCTTGCAGACCAGTCTGAACCAGCAGTCTTACAGCCATGTTTTCCTCAGCAGCTGCATATCAGAGACTCCTTTTCTGACCACTTCATGTTCTGGTCATTAATTTGCTGGCTGTTTTGCCTAGGCCCTTGGTAAGGTATTGCTTTCTTTAACTCAGAAGTTGTATGGCAAGCTCAAGTGGGAACAAAAGGATTTTTAGTCTTCTGTGGGGACTGGGGAGGAGGCTAGGTAGAGGAATGATTTGGTTCATTTTTCTCCACCAAGAAAAATATAAGCGCAATGCCTCCAGTTTTACTGATGAGAAATAAGTGCCCACAGTGAGTAGGTACACACAAGAGTGCAGAGGTAAGAACAAATGATTAAAGACTGGGCAATGAGTCACCGCAGGGAGAGTTAGAATACTCACTTTTGGGGAAAAGTGCCAACAGTAAGCTACAGCAATCATAGTTGATGAAGGGCTCTCATCTGGAGGACAGTGGCCAACCTCTTCTCCATTCCCTCTGAGGACCTGACCAGAGGAATTGTCATAAATTTCAGCAGAAAATGTTTAAAATGAGACATAAATAATTCTTGACAGCGAGAATTGTTAAGCTTCTGAGAAAAAAATGTAGTCTTTTTCTTTAGAGTTCTTTAAAAGCAACCATTTGACATAAACAGGTTAGGTGGGTTTCCTGACTCATAGTTTGAAGTGATCTCTACCCATGATCTGTGTTAGAATAACTACCATATCTCCAAAGTAGTGAACAGTAGTCTTTAGTAAGAATAGTAAATTCAGAACAGATTTTGTGCTTTCACTCTGGTTGTTACAACTTTCTGGCCACTCTCACTGCTTCTCATATAACCACTCTCAGAAACAGGCATGTAAGCCATTTAGGTGATGAACAAACTAATATATGAGGGGCCATGTAACACCAAAGAAAGAGGGTCAATAACAAATCTATTAATAACTTTTTACTGGGCCAATTAGTATAACCACATTGTGAATTCTTGATTTCTGAAATCCAGTGTAGCTAGACATTCTAGGACATGGAAACAAAGCTATTGCATATATGAAATATACAAGAAGAATCCTATCTAATAAAAGAGAAACATGCAAATTGACCATAACCCCGACACCCTTCCCATTGGCTAATCAGCAGGATATATGCAAATTAACTGCCAACCAAGATGGAGGCCGGCAGCCAGGCAGCTGAAGTGAATAGGAGGCTTGCTTGCTCCAGTGACGGAGGAAGCCAAGGTTCCCCGCCTGCCGCTGCCAGCCTCTGAGCTGCAACTCTAAGAAACATTGTTGCAAATATAGAAGCTAAATATTCCTCAGAAACCTGCTTTCAGCCAGCCGGGCTTCAGCCAGCAGGATTGCAACAGTGTTACAATTATAGAACAAACGCAGATACCTGCTTTCAGCAGCTGAGGCCTCAGAGCTGCAGCTGGGTCTCACAGCTAAAGCCAGCTCTCAGCTCCAGTGACAGCCATAGAAGGTAAATAAATCCCAGAATAAAAAAAGAAAAAGAAAAAAAGGAGAGGTTGGGAGTCTCAGTTGCCTGCCAGCCTGAAAACAGCCCTCAGCCCCTCACCCAGACTGGCCAGGCACCCCAGTGGGGACCCCCACCCTGAAACAACAAGATGGCGGCTAATTTGCATACTGAAGGCAGGTGGTAGTGGGCAAGGCTGTCTGCGGTCTGGGACCGGATCTGTGACCCTGCTGGGTGGGGAGCAGTGCTTGAGGCTGTCCACGGTCTGGGACCCGGATCCATGACCTGGTGGGTGGGGGGCAGTGCTTGAGGCTGTCCTCGGTCCGGACCCGGATCCATGACCTGGCAGGCGGGGGGCACCACGGGAGGCTGTCCGTTGTCCCGAACCTGGATCTGTGACTCTGCCAGGCGGGGGGCAGTGCTTGAGGCTGTCGGTGGTCTAGACCCGGATCCGTGACCTGGCAGGTGGGGGGGAGTGCTTGAGGCTGTCGGTGGTCTGGGTCCCGGATCCATGTCCTGGTGGGTGGGGGGCAGCACTTGAGGCTGTCTGCAGTCCCGGGACCCGGATCCATGACCCTTCCTGGCGGGGCGGCAGCTTGCAAAGGGGCGGATCGGCCGGGGTTGGGCAGGGCAGGACGCCTGGCTTCCGCCCAGCCCCAGTCACTCTGGGCAGGTGAGCAGCGCAGAGAGCCTCTGGACAGGGGAGGCAGGCCGGTGGAGGGTGGCCTGTACTCCCCACATGGCAGTGGTGACAGCTGTGAGTGTGCCAAGCGGAGCCTGCAGGCTGAGCTGAAGTAGCGCCTCCAGGCCATCAGCACCCAGGAGTGGCTGCACAAGATCCGCCTCCTGGCCCAGAAGGTGCAGGATCGCAGGGACAGCCACCGTGGCGGGCCAGACTGACGTCCTCCTGGCCGCACTACGGGGGTTTGCGGATCTGCAAAGCCAGAGGCCTCCGGTGTGCACATCCCCCCCTGGCGTACGAACATCCCCCAGCACACTGTCACCCTCCCAGGCCTGCAACAGTTGCAAACCAAGGCGTGCACAAGTTCCCCCTGCCTCTCCACCGCACTTCCATCAACCCAGCATTCCTAACACCCCCACAGGATGTGCACACATCCCCTCTGATGCACTCACATCCTTTGGAGAGTGTCTGGGTGTTCTGGGTGCTGAGAGTGGGCGCCTGTGAGATGACAGTGAGAGGGCGGAGTGGTGATGCCCTGTTCCCATGGAGGCCAGTGCAGCTACGAGATCACCTCTGGGGGGTTAATGCAGGTGCTGAGGCAGGAGCAGGTGCAGACAGACACACCTGGTAGGCACGGGCGGCCCTCGCTGAGGTGCCTTCGGTCAGCGTTCAAGATCAAGAACCCAGAGGTGGAGAGGAATTCCATCCTCTCAGTGAAACAGTGGGATAGTTGGGGCGACTGTAGAGGAGGAATGTGCACTTTGGGTGCCAGCACCCATGAGCGAAGGCTGCCCTGACTGAGCCTCGCTTGCTTGGGGCCTAGTGCACTCCTGCCGGGCAGCGGGTGACAGGACGTGCTTTTCCGAATTAATGAGAGAAAACGTTGATTCTCCTGCTGCCCACGAAGGTGGAAAGTGAAGTGGGGAGACATGTGGGGAGTGAGCGAGGTTCCCCGTCTTGGGGCTCCAAATCTGCTGTTGGTTTCTTTTACCACTGACTAGAGATATACAGGGTGTCCCCCCAAAATGTATACACACTTTGAATACCTACTAATTCCAATGGTTTTAAGCATAAGAAAGAAACAACAATGGAGCTGTTATCTGTTAAAAGTGTGGGCAAAAACGTAGTTGGACATTCCCTGAGGGGTCTCAGATTGGAGAGGGTGAAGGCCAGACTGAGGGGCCCCTTTCCTCCCCCCACCCCTGTACCCCAGTGCACGAATTTTGTGCACCGGGCTACTAGTAAAGATATAAAGAAGCACATATGCCCTAATCGGTTTGGCTCAGTGGATAGAGCGCCAGCCTGCGGACTGAAGGGTCCCGGGTTCAATTCTGGTCAAGGGCATGTACCTTGGTTGTGGGCACATCCCCAGTAGGGGGTGTGCAGGAGGCAGCTGACCGATGTTTCTCTACCATCGATGTTTCTAACTCTCTATCCCTCTCCCTTCCTCTCTGTAAAAAATCAATAAAATATATTTTTCAAAAAAGAAGCATATAATTATTTGTGATTTTTAAAATTATTTTTTTGGTTAATCCTCTCCTGGGGATATTTTCCCCATTGATTTTTAGAGAGAGTGGTAAGGAGGGTGGAAGGGAGATAGAGAGAGACAGAGAAACACTGATGTGAGAGAGAAAGATCAATTGGTTGCCTCCCCCATGCACCCCAACTGGGGCCTGAGATAGAATCTGCAACCCAGTACATGCTCCTGACTGGGAATCAAACCTGAGACCCTTCAGTGCATAGGCCAAGGCTCTAGCCACTGAGCAACACCAGCCAGGATGATTTTTATTTATGTGAGAGCAAAGACTTAGCTAGTTCCTGTGAGTAAACTTGGCTTGCTTTGGAGGGACTAAGGGAAGTTACTCCATTGCGGATTATACAGAAACTGAAAGCATTTACTTGAATGCACTTTTCTATCTGACACAGGTATCAATGAGCATGCACAGACTCCACACAGCCCGTTGCTTCTCTATCTAGCCATAGAAGAAGCTGGGCTGGGGCTTATTTTGTGTTCAGAAAACACTGAGCCATTGGATCTCTGAGATCTCTTTCTTGACTGCATAAGGTCAAGTCTATGATTCACAAAGGTTTACATTCAAAATATATAGGCTTTATCCCTCCATTGTTTAATTCTGTGATCACTTTTAACTCTTACTAGTATTGCTTGAATCCTGCAGAGAGAACATTGGCAAATCAAGTGTGACAGTGATTTTCAACGTGCTATCCATGGGCGGTGCTGGTTCACCACCCCTCTAGTCCTAGAGGGACATCCAAGTTTGGGACATTCCTAGTTTTATCACTGAAAGTCCCATATCCCAGGAAACTCCTTAGTCCCAGGCAAACTGGAATGGTTGGTCATCCTAGTCCTAAATGAAATAAGGACAATGAGTTTTTCCTAATGTTGAACATACTTAATTTAAATTTTGAGAGCCAATAAGTTTTTCTAAAACTAAATATATTTAATTTATACTGAATTTTGTGATCCTGCCTTCCCAAATCTTGGTTTAAAATACCATTTAAAAAATAAAATTATGGTGACAGTGGTTGGTAGTGTTCTAATATTTTTATTAAAGTATTTTGATATACAATATGATATTAGTTTCAGGTGTACAACATAGTGACTCTACATTTATATGTCTTATAAAGTAATCACCACAATATGTCTAGTAACCATCTGTCACTGTACACACTTATTGTGATATTATTGACTATATTAACTATGCTGTACATTACATCCTCATGACTTATTTTATAACTGAAATTTGTACTTCTTATTTCCATCCACCTATTTCAGCCATCTTCCCACCCCCACTCATGTGGCAACCATCGCTTTTTTCTCTATATCTATGAGTCTGGTTCTGTCTTGGTTTGCTTTTTCATTTTTTAAGTACATAAAGGGTGTCCCAAAATTCACACAAGAAGTAATTTTGATAGAAAACACAGGTTTATAATTCAAAATTGTAAATTTTTTATTGATTCATAAAGTATACAGTATAGGGTTATGTATGGAATAGGATATCGGGTAAATGGCCTCCATGGCTTTGCTGGGACATACGCAAATGGATTATGGAACAACAACAAGTGAATGCTGATTTTTCAAACAAAATCATCTTCAGCGATGAGGCTCATTTTCATCTTGATGGCTTGATTAATCGACAAAATTGTCTCATTTGGGGTTCAGAAAATCCATGAGTGATTGTTGAAAAACAAATGCATCCACAACGTGTCACTGTTTGGTGTGGATTTTGGGCTGGAGGCATCATCGGACCATTCTTCTTTGAAAATGCAGCTGCTGAAGCAATAACAGTTAATGGTGCTTGCTATCATGACATGATAATCCATTTACCTGATATGCTATTCCATACATAACCTTATACCAGTGATGGTGAACCTTTTGAGCTTGGGTGTCAGCATTTTGAAAAACCCTAACTTAACTCTGGTGCTGTGTCACATAGAGAAATTTTTTGATATTTGCAACCATAGTAAAACAAAGACTTATATTTTTGATATTTACTTTATATATTTAAATGCCATTTAACAAAGAAAAATCAACCAAAAAAATGAGTTCACGTGTCACCTCTGAGATGCGTGTCAGAGGTTCGCCATCACTACCCTATACTGTATACTTTATGAATCAATAAAAAAATGTACAATTTTTAATTATAAACCTGTGTTTTCTATCAAAATTATTTCTTGCGTGAATTTTGGGACACCCTTTATAAGTAAAATCATATGGTATTTGTCTTTCTTTGTCTGACTTACTTCACTTAGCATAATACCCTCAAGGTCTGTGCATGTTGTTGCAAATGGCAAGATTTCCTTCTTTATTTTACTGCTGAATAATATTTCATTGTATATATGTGTGTGTGTGTGCATCTTCTTTATACCATAAAGTATCAATAGTATTGTAGTTTTTTAAACAGCTTGATTTGTCACAGATGACATAAGCTTATGTCAGAACCCCTCCTTTTATTTCTAGTATAGTATAAGTACTCTCACTGATATAGTTCCTTTCTCTTCCTTGAGTTCTCTGCCCTTCTATTGGTTGTCATACTGGGACTTTTGGTCTTCAGGTGATGACAGTCATGGAGGACATATGCGGTTAGTTCTGACTACAATTTCTGAGCTTGAAACAACTTATGTTCTTGTTCTGTTGCTTTATACACTGCTTAGAGAGAGTGGCCTTCCTATTTCTTACCATCTCTGTCTTCCCCTCTAATTTTTTCCCACCCTTAAACATTTTTTTTCTTGAAATTCTGTATGAGAGATCATAGAAGCGTTTAATTGTAATACTTTTGGGGTCATGAGGGAGAATATGGAGGAAGGTTTCTTAGCTTTCTGATCCTCAATTTGATCATTTGTAAATTGGGGTTAATACCTTTCTTACCAACCTAAGGAGATTGTTGGACAGAGCGAATGAAATAATGGACTTGGAAGGGACTGTGATGATGCAGCCGCAGATGTTTATCAGCTTGTTTCCTCTCATTCTCTGGCCTGGGCTTTTTCACCAGGAAGTGAGTCCACAGCAGAGGGCTGCTTGCATTTTTCATAATCTTACCAACTCTACTATAACAAGCAGAGGCATGACCTCATTGTGGCCAAGCATACTTGCTTTCTAGCAGTAATTACTCATAACGAGTTTCACTTCTCCTCCTGTTGACTTTCCATCCCTCATCACATCTTTCTCTCATTCCCCGCGCCCCCCCTCCCCCATTCTCAGGCACAAAGCCTCATTCCCAGGGGCCCAGCTCAGGGCACTTTCTTCCCAAGCCCTAACATTCCAAACTAAGCACCTGCAATTTATGATCTCTGTTCCCTTGCAGCACAAAACACATAGCACACAATACATATGTATCAAGAGAGGAATTGCAGTGGAGTGAAAATAGAACATTATACTAAGACTCAAATAACTGGGCTGTGGTCTGGCCTGTGTATCTCACTAGCCCTTTACCCTTGGGTAAATCACTTCCTTTCTGTGATTCCATCTGTAAGTGATGGGTGTGTGTGTGTAGAAAAGTACTGGCCCAGAAATTTGCAGATCAGGTTTCTTATTCTGGCGTTATTGCTTGCCTACTTACTCTGTGACCTGGGAGAAATCATTTCCCCCTTTACTGGGCCATAATCCTTCATATGTAAAACAAGAAGGTTGAATTAGGTGATTCATTAAGGTCCCAGCCAAACTGGAAATTGGATGCTTTTATGAAATGAGTTCCATTAAATAAACATTACTTGGAGTGCCTACTCTGTGTCAGGCACTATATGATGGTAGTTGAAATTATGACTGGGAACAGTCCTGAGACCCTGAGTACAATTGCTGCTTGCTCCTCACTGTCACAGATTGGACCCGTAGGCCAGTTCCTATACTTTTCTTGCCTTGGGTCTTCCACCCTTGAACCCCTCTTCCACCACCTCTAACTTTAACCAGTAATGATGAAACATAGAGGAACTTCTGAAACATACTCCACCATTTACCTGCTGGAGACATTCACAGTGCTGTCATCAAGATCTAGTGTGGTCTCTGGCTGCCCTAATTGAGAAACAGGCCAGTAAGCAATGACAGATTAATGGAATTGGGAGGAAAGTGGTTGATGTTTGACAGCTGGGTCTGTGAAAGTCATTTGTGAGCTGGGCTGAGGAGATTAGATCTAAAAAGACTCTTAGCACCTCGAATCTGAGATAACTTGTTCCAAAGACACCTTGAAAGGTCCCTGTAACTACATCTTCTTGCTGCCAGGCAGGGGACACCTGATAAAAGATGAGAAGCTTCCTTGGTTATATTAAGGAAAGGAAGAGGTAGCTTTTCTTAGTAATCAGTCTAGAGTTAAACAGCCCTCAATGGTTAGAAAGTTGCCTCACATTTTGATTTTGGGACAAAATGACTGAATGGTATTACTCAGTGATAAGCATAGAGTGTGTGATTAGGCATCCTTTATTTTATTCTACCCATTTCAACCTGGCTGATGCATCCTTGTGAAAAGCCAACATGAACGCACTATTGGACATTCTACCTAGGTCAAGTGGACACATCCTGCAACTCCATGGTGAGCTTTTCTTCTCTCTTCTCCCTTGTATTAAGAGCAGGCTCTGTGAGTTGTTTTCCTTCGTCCTTCTCTCACTGAAAACAACTTGGTTTCTGACCCTCTTGAGATATCACCGCCTTCCAGGCTTCCAAGCCAGAAAGGTCATTCAACTGGAAGCTGGAGTCTCTCGGGGAAGCCTGGGTTTCATTTAGGCTCCCCTCTGGCCACTCGTTTCATGCTGGATGTCAAGAGCTAAAAGATGTCAGATCAGGCTGCATTTGAGTTGGCAGAAAAGTCACTAATTCAGTTCTATGTCTTTTTTCATTGTAGCCTAGAGACCACAGAACTCTAAATCAGGTGGAAGGAAGGAATGATGGAAAAAGTGCTGGAAAGCAGAAGCCCATAAGGACCCAAATGGTCCTCAAGAGAATAATTTTATCCAAAAACAAGAGCCAAGTGACACATAAATGAGCCATAGGACTGGCCAGCCAGATGAAAAATAGACTGATGGAGCCTACATGATAACTTTCTGTATTTGATTCTGTGACCCAAAACTAACTCATCTCGCCATACCCGCAGAGAAACCTGGGACCATGAGGAGCAGCCTGACACTGGTGGGGACCCTCTGGGCCTTCCTGTCCCTTGTTACCGCTATGGCCAGTTCTACCAGTTACTTCCTGCCATACTGGCTCTTTGGATCCCAGCTGGGGAAGCCAGTGTCATTCAGCACATTCCGGAGGTGCAACTACCCTGTGCGGGGAGAGGGGCACAGTCTGATCATGGTGGAAGAATGTGGGCGCTATGCCAGCTTCAGTGCCATCCCAAGCCTTGCCTGGCAGATGTGCACAGTGGTGACAGGTGTTGGCTGTGCTCTCCTGCTCCTGGTGGCCATGACTGCAGTCCTGGGCTGCTGCATGGAGGAGCTTATCTCCAGAATGATGGGACGTTGCATGGGAGCAGCACAGTTCGTGGGAGGTAAGACAGTGTTGCTGGGATTGGGTAGGTTGGGGGTCATTGTGGGGGCAGGGAGAAAAGGGAATGAAAAATGTTACCTCCTCTATTACCATCTCTAAAGCTACAAAAAAGGAATCATTTAAAATACTCTAGGACCCTCTAAAGCAGTGGTTCTCAACCTTCTTAATGCCGTGACCCTTTAATACAGTTCCTCATGTTGTCGTGACCCCCAATTTCATTGTTACAAATTGAACATAATTAAAGCATAGTGATTAATCACAAAAACAATATGTAATTATATATGTGTTTTCCGATGGTCTTAGGCGACCCCTGTGAAAGGGTCGTTCGACCCCCAAAGGGGCCACGACCCACAGGTTGAGAACTGCTGCTCTAAAGTGTAATCTACTAGTACATGAGGGTTTTATTCACAGTGAAATTGGTTAGTAGGTAGTTGATATGTGTTTTTTAGCCTCCATTTTTATTACCTTCTTCTGCCTGCAGGGTGTCCACTTAAGAATATTATCCAGGTCTACTTTCCAGGGGCAGCAACATATATTCTAGTATTACTGCTTCAAAATACACTTGATTTTTAAAAGCCCTGATATCAGAGAATAGTGATCTAATAAACACCTACACACAAGTGCTAATTACAAATAAGAGTTTAATGTAAAGTCCTCAACAAAGAAATACATCTAATAGTGAAATGCTAGGTACCAAACAGACTGTAGATAAATGCTTATTTGGCCCACATATAAGGCTATCCCTGTCTGGTAGCCATTAGCAGTCAATCTAGATTTTTTATGGCCCTGTCTTATACTATTTATCTTTTCCCTCATTCAAACTCCCTCTAAATTAGTGCAGGTAAACCACGGATGTTGGAATTGTATGAACGGGCTAGGAAAGACCAAATACAAAATGGCAACCTGCAGGAAGGCAGTGGGAGAAACTTAATTTGAATTGTATAAGGTGAAAAAGCAATTTTACACAGACAGGCAAATATATGTATGAATATGTGAGCTATATTTTACACCTGGTTGAGGCACTGGGAAAAAGTGCTGATAGGAGCTATTGTTGAAGTGGGTTGTTTTTCATAAAGTTTTGAAATCATTATTTAATTCGTTATCATTCTCATCTCCATTAGCAACACAGTGTGAGTGACTGTAGCCAAGAAATTTGGATCTCACTTCTGGCTCTTCCACTAAATTGCCCTGTGACCATGGGCAAATGACAGTGACCTCTCCTGTGTTCACTTCCTTTCTTTCCTTGAATTTGTTCACTGGCAAGATAGCCCAGATCCCAATTTTCTTCCTTTTTTTTCCAATTACTTGTTCAGGTGGTCTTAGAATGAGATGGTAGTGATAATCTAAGTCAGTGATTCGCAACTGGGGCTGATTTTTTTTTTACCTCCTTTCCCTGAGACACCTAATAATATTTTTGAGACATTTTTGGTAATCACAATTTGAAGAGGGTGCTACTGACGTCTAATAGGTAAAGGCTAAGAATGCTGTTACATACCCCACAGTGGAAAAGAATAAGACAGCTCCCCATTTCCAGCAACAAAGAAGAAACTGGCTTAAAATGTCAATAATGCCAAGGTTGAGAAACCCTGAGCTAAGGTATCATGGTTTCCTGAACGGCTTATGAAAAGCACCAGATTCTTTTTGCTGAATCACAGTTAAGGTGATGTTTTCAGGTTCTCTCTTTACTCATACTCATTGCAAAAGTTTGAAATTTGAATCAACATTCTACTCTCCCCTATCTCTGAATTTTTTTACTCATAGCTATTAATGGTTTTCTGGCCACACTGGCAATTCATTAGATTGTTTATTTCTTCCCTTTGAAAACCATGGTATAGAACTAATTACTAAAGCTAGTCTAAGCCAATGACTTAATTAATCCCCTTTAGGGGCTCCCTGGATATCACAAATGAACCTTAATCAGGTTCACCTTTCACTTACCTGTCAAGAATAAGGGGTGGTCCTTGAAACTCATATTTATAGCTCTAGGACCAACCTCAGTGCCAAGCACAGAGAAGGTTTTTAAGAACTGTAGAAAGAATGAACACATGTTAAGGCAATGTCTAGTGACATTTGGAATAAAATGGACAAATGAGAGCTGGGTTCATTCACATCCTTTCCTTTTTTCCAGGCTTCCATCAAGGGTGTTAACTTCCTGAGTTCTCTTCTGACCTGAGAGTGACAAGTTAGCCAGGGGTGGGCAAACTTTTTTACTTGAGGGCCACAATGGGTTCTTAAACTGGACCGGAGGGCCGGAACAAAAGCATGGATGGAGTGTTTGTGTGAACTAATATAAATTCAAAGTAAACATCATTACATAAAAGGGTACGGTTTTTTTTTTTGAATAGTTTTATTCATTTCAAACGGGCTGGATCCGGCCCGCGGGCCCTAGTTTGCCCACGCCTGAGTTAGCCTCACTTGCATTTCTAAGAATTTCTGGCAGAGGCTGAGGAAGTATTAACTTGTAGGAATCAGAAGTTCAGTAGCAATAACCTCCATCAGACTCCAAGAATTAACAATGGCTCCTACTCCAAGCTTGAATCCTATCTTGGGCTTGGCTGAGATGTTTACAAAACCCTTATGGTTCTATATGTGACATATTTTAGTTGGGCCCACTTCCTAGGTCTAGAAACTCAAAGGAAATTGTTGAGGGGAGATGTGGGTAGGTAAAATAGAGATTTAGACACTCATGGACTGAGTGGGGAAGAACTTTGGCTGAGTGCATATAGGGGGAGTCAAAATAGTGCCCTTTTCATCCCATATGATTCTGCCATTCTATATTCCTCATTGACCCGTGCTCATATGAGCATGGTCACAGTATTTACACTGAGATGAGGGTCTTTAAAATTTAAGAATAAAATGCCATTTGACAGTAGTCATGGAAAGAGTCAAGACTCAAGGTGTGCGATAAGGTTTATCCCTTATATTGGACAAGGGAATGATATTGGACAAGGGAATGATATTGGACAGATAACTAATTTTCCAGTTTCCATATCTGTAACACCAACCAACTAATAGTCATTACCACCTACATTTTAGAAACTTATGCCTGTTAAGGTGGCATCAGATGTGAAGGAATGGTGAAAACTGCTTGGATATATCATATTTTCTAGGAGTCCTTTGGCACATGACTATTACCTAAGGCTCTTTAGAGATCTCAGGTCTGACTCCTCAAAGATGGGCTCTACTAGTGGCAGACAGCCAAGCCTGACTCAAGAGAAAGAGCTGTGGGGGATTTAGTTTAAACTTGTTGTTCAACTGAGGGGAATTGATTTTGTTGCTTTAGGCCTGGCTGATTCTCGGCAGCTAGTGCATTAACCGAAATACATTAGGGGGAGGAGCCAATTTGTTTCAGGTCTGGTTTATCTCTGCCAGACCCCAAACCACTGAAGAGATGGAGTATCCATTAAGAACTATCTCCTCCCCCTGCTTGACTCTTATTCCCCAGTTTGGCGGCTTCCCACAGAGATGAGCGGTGGGAAGTGGGAGAGACAGGAAGAAATAAAGATCTGCTTGACTGAGTCATGCTCAGCAAGGTGACCTGATGGGGCCCTTGGGGCCCATTTAGCTTCACCTGCAGCTGATCCAGCTGGACAAGCCTGGGGTCCAGAGAGCCTTCCACTGGGACCTTCATGCCCTGCTCCAACCGGTGAAGGAAACATCTGGTCAGGAGATTATTTCAGCCCTGGGGATGCTGAGGTTTCCAACCAGCTGGCCCCCAGCCTCTGAGAACAGGGTCATTATTCGCATTCCCCTGTGGATGTATACACAAGATACTTGTGAATTATCCTCTATCTTCAGTGAGAGCTAAACAAAGAAGAAATAAGTGAGAAGTAAATATAAGGAACTTCTTGGCAGGACAAAGTGTAAGCTCTTGGATCAGGTTGCTTGAGGGAGGCCAAGAATCTTTCTAGAGTAGAGAATGTATCAGAATCACCTGGGGTGCTTAAATGATATGGATTTCACACTTTCCCATTCTGATATCCACAGCAAAAGGTGGAAGGCATATTTTGAAAAATCTCCCTAGTGACTCTGATGTGTATTCTGTGTTCCCTTCCCCCAACCCAAGTAAGAACCACCACCCTGGAGATTATTTATACAATTTAATACACTCAGACCAGCACCCATATTTTATTCTGTGCTACATGTTTCAGGCCAGATGAAAATTGCCACTGGAAACAGATCACTGAGAACTTGATTCAAGGAAAGGGCGCTATTTTTCTAAAAACCATTTCCTGGAAAGTCCTCCAAAGTTTCACCAGAAATTATTTAACTCATCCTTACCAGGCTGAACAAGGATTATAAAAGTGGCTTTATGTTTGGGAAAATGTTTTCAAAGAAGTTAACCTGCTAGCAAAGACTCAGGTACAAATTGAAGCAGGGCAGAGAATATGGTTCAGGGATTCTGATGCTCAGCTCTGGGCTTTATGCACCAGTGCTACTGATTTTTCTTTTTCCCTCTGGAGAAAAAAATGCTATCACAGTGCTTTGCAGAGTGGTCCATGAAGCACTTGTCTAAGTATTACCTGGGGTGCTTGTTAATGCAGCTTGCGTAGGGCCATTCTAAGACCACTGAATCAGAACTGATGCTGGGCACCCTGCATTTTATACAACCTCTCATGCTGATTTATTTTTGAAGTGATAGTAGGAAATATTTCTGATGTATGTACCACTCAGCGGAAGAAATAGAGTTTTACCAATACAGTTGAAGTCTCCTTCCTACCGTCATCATAGTCCCTTGTCCCCACAGCAAAGGTAACTACTGTCTTGGATTTGTTATTTATGATTCTCCAGCAGATTCCAGTACACATAAAAAGTTGAGAACCTCTGCTAAGTTTTGTTTTAATATTGCTTTTAAAATGGAGTTCCCTTTTCTTCTATGTCTGCTTGTACATAAATATCCCTCTATCTCCCAAAGGCAAAGTCAAATTCATCTTTGCTGTGAAGCCTCCACTGATCTACTTTAGAAATCTCTAGCAGCACTGCAATGTCTTATAACTCTGACTGAAAATATTAGGTCAAAAGAATGGAAGACCTGAGTGGGGGAGTTCCCAGGAAAGGGAAAGCTGAGATATAGCTGGAGGGTAGATATAAATTTTCCACTGTGTTTGAGTTGAAGTTGCTACAAGAGCAATAAATTGAGCAAATTAATAGCAAACTAACTCATACTAGGCTTCTGCTCAGGGTAGTAAATTCAAAGTACTAATAACCATATTTGGACAAGTATTTATGGATTGGGTCGGGTAAGTAACAAAATCACTGCACTCTCAAAAGTTACTCTTGTGAATGGGGATGGTTACACCCAGTGAGGAGGCTTTCCCTGGCCAGAGACCAAATTTAGGCATCTGTCTAATTGAGAATGTGCAATTGGGAAGGGGTTACATAGATGCTGCAATATGGGGAAGTAGTGATTCTGGCTGCAGGGAACCTTGAGGGCAGCAGGGATGTAGCTGCAGGTAGGGTTCCAAGATCTGTTTGAGATTGTGCGCCTGAGGGTTTGTATTGGTGTTGAGGTTGCCACAAGGCCCAAAGCTGAGTAAGTATCCAACTCTGGGCTTCTGCTTGGTCAAAGAAGTGAATTCAAACTACAGCAATTATGTTTGGGGAGAGCATTTGGTATATTTTGTGCAAGTAGATTCTTGTGGAGGGAGAAGTTGAGGAAGGGAAACAAAATGGTAAGCTGCACATGTGCAGTAGGGGAGTGAAGAAGGTAACATATTCTAAAGGGTTTTCTCTCCCCTCCTATAGAGAAGTAGCCAGATGAGCATAATCAGTTGAGACAGACTTCTCCAAAGGGCATACATGGTTCAAAGGGCCGTACAACTGGGGATGAGCAATGGAACACAGAGAAGTGGGAGCCAGGATTTCAACTTCTTTGCCACCAGACTCCATGCTTCTAATATTTGTAGTGGTCATTTTCTTTTTTGGTTGTTCTTGTTAATTCTCACCCAAGGATATTTTTTCATTGGCTTTATTTAGAGAGAATGGAAGGAAGGATGGAAGGTGGAGGGAGAGAGAGAGAACCATCAATGTGAGAGTGACACATTAATTGCTTGCCTCCCACATGCGCCCCCAACTGGGGCAGGGAATTGAACCTGGGACCCTTTGGTGAGTGGGCTGATGCTCTAACCACCAAGCAACAACACCAGATTACTAGGGTACTTTTGAAATGTATATTCCTGAGCTGCAATTACTGAATCAAATACCTGTGGATGAGGCCCCCAAATTACATGTTATTTATTTATTTATTTATTTATTTATTTATAAATATACTAGAGGCCTGGTGCACAAAATTCGTGCACTCAAGGCGGGTCCCTCAGCCCAGCCTGAGCCCTCTTGCAGTCTGGGAGCCCTCAGGGGATGTCTGACTCACCTCTTAGGCCCACCGCTGCACTCGCCAGCCATGAGCCTGGCTTCTGGCTGAGCAGCACTCCCCCTGTGGGAGCACACTGACCACCAGGGGGCAGCTTCTGCATTGAACATCTGCCCCCTGGTGGTCAGTGCGCATCATAGTGACTGGTCATTCCATCGTTTGGTCAATTTGGATATTAGTCTTTTATTATATAAGATTTTTTATTGATTTCAGAGAGGAAGGGAGAGAGAGAGATAGAAACATCAGTGATGAGAGAGAATCATTGATCAGCTGCCTCCTGCACGCCCCCTGCTAAGAATCGAGTCTGCAACCTGGGCATGTGCCCTGGACCTGGAATCGAAAGGTGACCTCCTTTTTCATAGGTCAATGCTCAGTCACTGAACTGCGCCTGCCAAGCCAATCTACATTTTTAATAACTCCCACTATTCCAGAAGGTGGCAGGGCCTGGTACTGGCAAATGACTTCTGTATTGCTATTTAAAACACATCTTCACAATTTGAAATTGATGGGAACTGCTGGGGACAAATATAATGGAAAAAAAAATTCCCCTGCAACTTCATGATTTAAAATATGTCTCCCAGGACATCTTTCTCCAGCTATGATGAAATGTGATGGAATCAGCTGTCAGTTACAAGTCCAATGTCTCCAAGATGTATGTGTACAACCTATTGTGCTCACCTGTCTAAAAGGCCAAATGAAGGACCGGATAGGAGGAGTAGAAATGCAGTTTGGGCAGAGCATGGAGCCACATGCACTGGGCCAGAAGACATGCCTGGCAAAGATTTCTGATCTCTGTCCTGGTGCTTATGAATTATTGCAAGATAACAACTCCCATCAGGCAGCTTTTGAATGGAGCCTTATTCAGCTTTTCACTTTCCAGTCATTTGTTATAAAAACAAAGAGGTGAGGGGAAAATATTAGCATGGAGAATATAGGTTGAAAGTGAGAGAGGAGCCATAGAGAAAGGAGAATAATCAATCTTTAATGAGCACTTTCTATGTGTCAGAAACTTTATGAGTATAACTTCTTGAAACATCCCTATAAAATAGAGTACTAGTATTCCCAGTTTAAAGATGAGTTAACTGAAGTACAGAGAGATTAAGTGACTTGCCTAAAGTTACACAGCTTCTAGGTGGAAGACCCGGAATTTGAACTTAGGTCTAGACCAGTGGTTCCCATTGTGGGGCACATGCCCCACGGGGAGGGGGGGAAATTTGATTTTTAAGGGAAGCAATTAGAGAATGTGTTATTAACAGTAAATTGTTTGCATTTCTTATGATTCTAGGGGCCTCATATACAGTATATAAATATGTATTGTGACATATTTATACATTTCAGTTCTCTATTATATGTTTTGAAACTTTATTTGCTATTTTTTCATATCACTTCATATTATTTTTAAAAATAATTTCCTAGTGATTTCTTCCTCAGTACTTCAACTGTCCTTTCATTCTTTTATTTTTCTCTTTAATGGATGTCATGTTCTTTGGAAGCTTGTTTAGACCAAGTTAATGGCCCTTTAGACTTCCTCCACGTGAATAGTTCACTTTTTGAATAAGAATTATATGTCATGGGGGAGGCGGGCATCAGGACTTTAGAGATGCTTAGGTGGGGCTATTTAGAATCATCTTTCACAGAGATCCCTTCAGAAGTCTTCCTGTTTGGGTAGCGCAGGTGAAGGAAGCTGTGTGCAAGGTAGACAGAGCATACTGTGAAACAGATGCATTTATTGAGCACCTATTATATATCAGGTACCAAAGATACATCGTTGAGAATAAATATGGCTCATCCCTTCAAGGACCACACACTCCATTGAGGGATACAGACAACAAAGTGTTGTAAAAATATAGATCACAGTATATTTTAATCACAGGAGTAAGCACAGATTGATATGGGGAAAAAGAGGAGAGAGAGAGAGAGAGAGAGAGAGAGAGAGAGAGAGAGAATGTGTAACTTTGCCTGGGGGTTGGGGATGGTGAGGAAAGGCTTCCTTGAGGAGGTATTTCCTGACATGAGCTCCTCCACATGGTAAGGTCTGAAGAGCAAGGGGACTGAAGAAGGTGGAATGTTCCCCCACTGACATGTCAAGAAAGACATTTGGCCAGCACTACTTCCTGCTTGAGAAGTCAGAGTTCATGCCAGTCCCAGGGATCTGAATGTGGAGGTTGGAAAGCTGAACTATGGTTATTTTATAAAATTGGGTGCTGTTCTTCCTAGTCTGTGTGAGAAAGCTCACTTTTTATTAACTCTTCCCTTAAAGAGCATACACTGGAAGGAGGAAAAGGCTTAGTTTTCATACCCAATTTTGTCCTTAACCCATTGTGCAAATCCTGAGCTCATACACTCTGGCTCATATTTCTTCATATTATAGGAATTCAGTTTATCTGTGGTATACACACACACACACACACACACACACACACACACACACAAACTTCCTTTTCCTTTAAGACTATGAGACAGATAAGAATGCCTTCTAACTTAAGCATTCCACTGAAGGGAATTTCTAACCTTAACTGATCATTTTCTAAGTTTCTAAGCCATCTCATTGTCAGAATGGTCTCTCTGTTTTCCTGTGAAAATGCTTCTTGCTGTTTCTTCAAGTCCTTGATTTTTTCTCTGAGTACAAAAATCTGATAGCCTTGTTGCAGATAAACTTAGAGAGTACTTTGTGATTTTCTTTCAAAAGTCTTCATCGGAAAGCAAAATTAGCTTATTATCTTCTTAGAGTATATATAGACTTTTCCTCATTAAGAAATCCCTGAAGCAGTATGGACTTCACTGTCCAGCTAAGCCCCAAAGCTCTGGAACCTAAAAATATGCCCTTCATTCATCATTAATCAAATACCTGCTTTCCAGAGGTTCTATGTTAAATGTTAGTTTCTGCATCCATATTTGTGGCAGGTGACCACTCCATGACCTTTGGGGTAGCACTCAAGTATCATGCTCTCTTGGGTGAAAGTAGGATACTCACTTGAGATCTCTCAGTGAAAAGGGAATTTATTATAACATAAGGAAATTTGAACTCAAAAGCCATTGGGAATCACTGGAAAGTGCTACTGCATTTTCTCCCTCTATCAATCAGTTTTCTCAGATTGCCAAGATGTTATATCTACTCATAACTTTAGATTGAACTTGGCTTCAGCTTGACACAGACTTGATTCTACCTCCTGGTATCTTTTTCTCAACTTCTTCTGTATCTGTTAACTAACTTAGCATTTCTCCTCCCCCTCCTCCTCCTCCTCCTCCCCCTTCTCCTCCTCCTCCTCCTCTTTCTTCTTCTTCTTCTTCTTCTTCTTCTTCTTCTTCTTCTTCTTCTTCTTCTTCTTCTCCTCCTCCTCCTCCTCCTCCTCCTCCTCCTCCTCCTCCTCCTCCTCCTCCTCCTCCTCCTCCTTCTTCTTCTTCTTCTTCTTCTTCTTCTTCTTCTTCTTCTTCTATAATATAGCATTTCTATGTTTCTTGATTAAAACTTTCAGAAACAAGAGTCTGGTCCAGATCATGTCTACATGCCAGATTATGATGTCACTGATTACTGGCCAGCTAATAAATTTTATTGTTTTGTATCAGATGCCAATACTAGATCCAGTTCACTGTCACCACAGGCATGGTATGGGGAGGTCAGAGGTTATAAAATGTAAACCTAGGCAGCAGCAAGACCTGTGGATTTTGCATTTACCCTTACTTAGAAGGCAGTGCTCACAAGTATCAGATTGGTATTTCTGGTTGGAAGAGTAAGGTTATAAGTAAGATCTCACAAAGTTTCCCGGTAGTGACTAAATGAACTAAACAAAGTGGAGATGAAGACAAGGGACACAGTGGAAGGTATGGGAAGATAAAGAAAGGAGGCATAGCCCTAACCAGTTTGGCTCAGTGGATAGAGCATAGGCCCTACGACTGAAGGGTCCCAGGTTTGATTCCAGTCAAGGGCATGTACCTTGATTGTGGGCTTGATCCCCAATAGTGGGCATACAGGAGGCAGCTGATCCATGTTTCTCTGTCATCGATGCTTCTAACTTTCTAGCCCTCTCCCTTCCTCTGTGTAAAAATCAATAATATATATACATATTACATATATATATATATATATATATATATATATATATATATATATATATATTACACTTGAAACCTATATAATTTTATTAACCAACTAGAGGCCCAATGCATGATCATTCACCGGTGGGGTCCCTCAGCCTGGCCTGCGGGGATTGGGTTGAAATTGGCTCTCCGACATCCCCTGAGGGGTTCAGGATTGCAAGAGGGCACAGGCCAGGCTGAGGGACCCCACCAGTGCATGAATCTGTGCACCGGGCATCTAGTATGCATATAAGATCTTTGGTTAATCCTTCCTGCCCTCCCCCCTCACCCCTTTCCTCTGAGATTCATCAGTTTTTCCATGTTTCTATGCCTGTGGTTTCCACTCCTGCATTGAGTGTCTGCCCCCTGGTAGACAGTGCACATCATAGCTACTGGTCGGCCAGTCAGCCAGTTGGCTGGTTGCTTAGGTTATATATCTATATCTATATCTATATCTATATCTATATCTATATCTATATCTATATCTATCTATCTATCTATCTATCTATCTATCTATCTATCTATGTATATATCCCCAATAAATTCAATAAAATATACATAAAAAGATACAAAAATAATAAAGGAGTAAGATATGGAAGTGGTCTTTTTGGCGCTCAAATTTTTATAAACAGTTAAGCTCAGTGTTTAATACTTACAAATTAATATACTGACCATGAGGAGGTTTTTTTCAGCTTTAGATTTGACTTTATATTTTTTATTTTTTAAGTTTTATTTTATTGTTTAAAATATTACATATAGTATTACCTATGTCTCCCTTTTCCCCCATTGACCTCCCCCCAGCCACACCCACTGCCCAACACAGGCCCCCACACCCTAGTGTCTGTGTCCATTGATTATGCTTATTGTATATGCATGCATACAAGCCAGTCAGAGAAAGATAAATATCACATGATCTCATTCATTTGTGGAATATAATGAACATTATAAACTGATGAACAAAAATACATACAGACACAAAGAAGCATTAAACAGACTGTCAAACTTCAGTGGGAAGGCATGGGAGGGCTGGGGGTGGGGGTAAGAGATCAACCAAAGGACTTGTATGCATGCAAATAAAATATTTTTTTTTAAAAAAAAGAAAGGAGGCATGTTTAGCATGAATTTGGAATGATTTCTCAGATGAAGTAATTGTTTCCGGAAGAGGGAGTGTGGTGCCTGCTCACCAGGAGAAGCCTATGCAACATGCATGCTTTGTGTAGAGTGTAGATCTAGTCTGGCAGCTGGTTCCAAGTTACAGAAATCATGACCTACCTTCAACTCCTAGGGACCTGATTGATTGTTAGAAAAGGCTGAACTTTTAGGAAACAGTATTATTCTCTATATTGTGACTCTTTGTAAATCAGACCAAGATAGAAGAGGATTCTGGTTGGAGAGGCCAACTTTGCTTTGTAAATCATTGTCAAAAATATTTCGGCGGTAAAAATTACATTGCTTTGTCTCAATTCACAATACTGCCTTTTATAAGTTGTCCCCTCTACAACTCGCCACTTATGGTATGGCAAAGATACCCTTTTGATTTGGGTAGTGTTATAGACATTTAGGGTAAAAGGGGAGAGGTAAACTCTGAGTGGAAAATGCAGAATTTGAGCTGAGAAAATCTAGAGGGAATATTGGAGTGACACAAGACCTATTTTATTTTTTCTACCTGTGTGTATGTTTTTCTTTCTAGGGCTGCTGATAAGCTCAGGCTGTGCATTATACCCCTTAGGATGGAATAGCCCGGAAGTAATGCAAACATGTGGGAATATCTCCAATCAATTTCAGTTAGGTAAGGTGGCCTGGGCAGGATGGCAATGGTGGTTCATCTGTTTTTCAAAGTGCTTTACATCTTGAATGGGCCTCTGCTTGCTAGTGGTGCTTGCCTGAGTCTCTCTCACGGTGATAGCTTGTGAGATGTGGTGGCTTGGCCAGATTATCTGGACTTGCTAACTCACAAGGAGTGGACATAAATTCCACTTCCTTGACTATGTCTCTCCACACCCTTTGTATAATTTTACCCAGAGTCTTATTACCAGTTTGGGGAAACCCTATCTACAGTGGGATTTCAAATGCTTGGAGACTGATGATCTGTCATCCTCTGAATAAATCCTACTTCCTATTAATATATCGTTCTAGGCACTTTTTTCAAAGACAAATCAACAGTATCTCTTCTTATTCTCCACTGAGGATATAACAAAGGTTAATTTGGTTTTCATCATGCATTAGGAACCCAGGTTGAATATTGGGAATTGTTACTGGCATGTTACAGACATTGTTACTTTGGCAGTAACTGTTAAGTATTAGAAGGAGTGACAGAAATAGCTCTTGACTCTTCTATGATTGCCAGCTCTCAATGAGAATGGCTTGGATTTACTATTGTGAATAAGGAATAGATTGGGCTCTAATTGGAAGACTTAAAAATATTTTTCTAACTTTCCATGATGGAAGAGAATAAGAAGGGAAATATCTAGGGTGACCCATGGCCTATTTAAAACCGCTGCAGTAGGCTGAGCAGGGGTCTTACCACAATGGTGTTACCTGATAATGAGGATGTCTCTCCTTATGTTGGGGTAATTGGAACTGCAGTGAAGTAAAGACACACCCATGGAGCCTGCGAAGGGTTTCCACGCACACGATGCAATTTACTTCGTGTGGCATCTGAAGAGGGTGAGCAGAGCCTTGGAAGGACATGAGGTCTCCAAGACCAGGGGCTGGAGGGAAAGTGTGTGCCGAGAATTCCGCACCATGAGTTACAATCTATACATATAAAAGCCTAATATGCTAAGTGTCCGATTGAGAGGTCAACCAACTGGTCGCTATGATGTGCACTGACCACCAGGGGGCAGATGCTCCGACCGGTAGGTTAGCTTGCTGCTGGGGTCCGTCCGATCGGGACTGGGCAAGATGGAGCCAGACACGCCCTGGACCTCTCCCTCGGTCCCTCCCGTGGTCCCTCCCAGCCAACTGCCCTGATCAGTCCCAATTGGGACTGGGCAAGATGGCCCTGATCGGCCCCAATTGCTGGCCAGGCAGAGGGTCCCCACCCATGTACAAATTTCATACACCTGGCCTCTAGTTGATATATAATTCCCAAACCATAAAATTTTTGTTTTTAGAGTGTATAATTAATGATTTTCAGTATATTCACAAGGTTGTGCAATCATCACCACTATTCAACTTCAGAATATTTTTATGACCCCAAAAGAAATCTCCTACCCATTAGCAGTCACTCTCAATTCCCCCCTGTGTCTAACCCCCAGCAACCACTGTCTATATAGATTTGCTTATTCTGGACATTTCATATAAATGGAATCATATAATATGTGGCTTTTTGTGTTTGGCTTCTTTTACTTAGCATAAAGTTTTCCAAGTTCATACGCATTGTAGCATGTATCAGTACTTTTGCTTTTCATGGCTGACTAATATTTCACTGTATGGCTATAACACATTTTATTTGCCTACTCATCAGTAGATAGATGGAGTTTTCCACATTTACACTATTATTAATAATACTGCTATGAATATTTGTGTACACGTTTTTGTATGCATATATAGTTTGAAAAATTGACTTGAGGGAGAGAGAGACATCAATTTGTTGTTCCACTTGTTTATTTATTCCTTGGTTGATTGTTGTATGTGTTCTGACCAGGGATCAAACCCGCAAACTTGGTGTATCAGGATGATGCACTAACCAACCGAGCTATGTGGCCAGAGGCATATATACTTTCAATTTTTTGAGTATGTATCTAGGTGCAGAATTGCTGGGTCAAATGGTTAAGACTTTGAGGAACTGCCAGGCTATTTTCCAAAGTGACTGCATCATTTTACATACCCAACAACAATGTACCAATGTTCCAGTTTCCCCAAATCTTCACCAATACTCACTTTCCATTTTTTAAATTATATCTATCCTAATGAGTGTGAATTAGTAGCTCATTGTGACTTTAATTTGCATTTTCCTTATTATTGATGATGTTGAACATCTTTGTATTTACTTATTGGCCATTTCCTTATCTTTTTTAGAGAAATGTCTATTCAAATTATTTGGCTAATTTTTTAACTGGGTTATTTGCTTTCTTTTGTTGAGTTGTAAGAGTTCTTTATGTATTCTGGATACTAGACCTTTTTCAGATATATAATATGCAAATATTTTCCCCATTCTGTGGTTTGTATTTTCACTTTTTTATTTTCTTTTATTGCTTAAAGTATTACAAAGAGTAGTATATATGTCTCCTTTTATTTCCCCTTGACCTTCCCCTGGCCTCTACCACCCCCCAGTATCTTGTGTCCATTGGTTATGCTTATATGCATGCATGCAAGTCCTTCAGTTAATCTCTTACCTGCCCCCCGCACCCTCCCCAGCCTTCCCGCTGTAGTTTGACAGTCTGTTCGATACTGTTCTACCTCTGTATTTATTTTTATCAGTTTATAATGTTCTTTATTATCCACAAATGATTGAGATCATGTGGTATTTTTCGTTCATTGACTGGCTTATTTCACTTAGCATAATGCTCTCCAGCTCCATTCATGCTGTTGCAAATGGTAAGAATTCCTTCTTTTTTACCACAGTGTAGCATTCCATTGTATAGATGTACCACAGTTTTCTAATCCATTCATCTGTTGATGGGCACTTAGGCTGTTTCCAAATCTTAGCTATGGTGAATTGTGCTTCTATGAACATAGGGGTGGATATATCTTTTCTGATTAGTGTTTCTGGTTTCTTGGGATATAGTCCTAGAAGTGGGATCACTGGGTCAAAAGGCAGTTTCATTTTTAACTTTTTGAGAAAACTCCATACTGTCTTCCACAGTAGCTGCACCAGTCTGCATTCCCACCAGCAGTGCAGAAGGGTTCCCTTTTCTCCACATCCTCTCCAGCACTTGTCGTTTGTTGATTTGTTGATGATAGCCAGTCTGACAGGTGTGAGATGGTATCTCATTGTTGTTTTGATTTGCATCTCTCAGATTATTAGTGACTTTGAGCATGTTTTCATATGTCTCTTGGCTTTCTGAATGTCCTCTTTCGAAAAGTGTCTATTTAGGTCCTTTGCCCATTTTTTGATTGGATTATCTTCCTTTTGTTAAGTTGCATAAGTTCCCTGTAAATGTTGGGGATTAAACCCTTATCAGAGATAACATTGGCAAATATGTTCTCCCATGCAGTAGGCTTTCTTGTTGTTTTGTTTTTATTTTCACTTCATTGATGATATCCGTTGAAGTACAAAATTATTTAATTTTGATGAAATCCAGTTTCATTTTTTTCTTTTGTTGCTTGTGCTTTTGGTGTCATACCTCAGCATATATTGCCAAATCCAAGGTCACGAGGACTATTTTGGCTAATCTTGCATTTCTATGTGAATTTGAGGTTCAGCTTGTCAATTTCTGCACAAAAGCCAGTTAGGATTTTGATAGAGATTGTGTTGAACCAATGATTAGTTTGGATAGTATTGCTACTTTAGCAATATTAAGTTTTCCAGTTCATGAACATGAGATAATGTTCCATCGAGTTAGGTCATCTTTATTTTATTTTGATGATATTTTATAGTTATCAGTATACAAGTCTTAGTGGCTTTGTAAAATAAATTCTTGATTATTTTTATTGTTTTTGATAATATTATAAATGGAATTGTTTTCATAATTTTATTTTTGGATATCATTGTCAATGTATAGAAATACAAATGATTTTTTTTTAATATATTTTATTGATTTTTTACAGAGAGAAGGGAGAGAGATAGAGAGTTAGAAACATCAATGAGAGAGAAACATCGATCAGCTGCCTCCCGCACATCCCCCACTGGGGAAGTGCCCGCAACCCAGGTACATGCCCTTGACCGGAATCGAACCTGGGACCCTTCAGTCCGCAGGCCGACGCTCTATCCACTGAGCCAAACCGGTTTCGGCACAAATGATTTTTTTTTATTTTGACCTTGTATCTTGCAACCTAGCTGAACTCATTTATTAATTTTAATGATTTTTAGTGGATTACTTAGGATTTTCTATATACAAGATCATGTCATCTGAGAATAGATATAATTTTACTTCTTCCTTTCCAATTTTTGTTTCTTTTGTTTATTTTCCTTGTCTAATTACCCTGGCTAGAACCTCCAGGGCAATATTGAATATAACTTGTGAAAGCACACATTCTTATTTTATCCCTGATCTTAGGGGGGTAAAGCACCCAGTTTTTCACCATTTATGTTTTTTTACATAGATGGTTTTCATTACATTGAGAATGTTCCCTTCTATCCATTCCTAATGTGTTAATATGTATTCATAATGAAAGTGTCTGGCCTGCATGGCTCAGTAGATTGAGCATTGTCCCATACATAAAGGGGTTGCTGGTTCTATTCCCAGTCAAGGCATATACCTGGGTTGCAGGCTTGATCCCCAGTAGAGGGCATGCAGTAGGCAGCCAATTGATGTTTCTCTATCATCAATGTTTCTATCTGCCCTGGCTGGTTTGGCTCAGTAGATAGAGACTCTGCCCACAGACTGAAGGGTCCCAGATTTTATGCCAGTCAAGGGCACATACCTCAGTTGCAGGTTCAATCCCCACCCCTGATCGCCAGGCCAGGTCAAAACTCCTGAGTTAAGCAACCAATTGATGGGTCTCTCTCACATTGATGTTTCTCTCTCCTCTCCCCCTCTCTCTAAAAATCAATTGAAAAATATCTTCAGGTGAGGATTTAAAAAAAGTGTACTGAGTTTTGTCAAATGCTTTTTCTTCGGCTACTGAGATAATCATATGAATTTTATTGATTGGTTTTCATATGTTAACCAACCTTGCATTTCTGGGATAAATTACCATTGGTCATGCTGTATAATCCATTTCATACTTTTCTGGATTTTGTTTGCTAGTATTTTGAGTTGAGGCTTTTTGCATCTATATTCATTAGGAATATTGGTCTGTATATTTCTTTTCTTATGATGTGTTTGTTGGACTTTAGAATAAGGGTAATATTGGCCTCATAGATTGAGTTGCTCTGATTCTACTTTGATTAATGTAAAATGCCAAAAGTTAAAAATTAGATACATGATTTGCATGTAGTCATTTGGCAGTTTTCTGCACTAATCAGCATCCCCAGGAACCTAGTTTGCAAAAATGAAATTTTGTGTGTGGCTGTCTCTGCCTTCAATTGATGGCCTTCAATTGTATTTACCACAGGATCATTAATTTTCTCTTTCTTCTTTTACTAAATTTTTTGTTATTGCTTCTCTCTCCACTGCATTCTCCTCCTTTACTTACCTTTCTCTTCTGCACCATGTGTCTGCCCAAGGGTGCTAACTCCCCTCTCCTCGGTGCATTGGACAGTGTTATTCTATGAATCCTTATGGATAAAGGTATTGCTGAATACTGCTTATCAAGCCCTCCTAGTTCTTATTTTGAGAAACCTTTGCATTCTTCCAACTGCCTAAGTGTCTCTCATTCCTCTTAGACTCACATTTCCTGCTGCTCATATTCTCCAATTACATGTCCCCACATTTACACCTTAATGGTTATTGTTGAAAAGAAGAAACGAACTGTGCCATCCTTGGCCCCTTTCTGGTCAGCTGTCCAAACATAACTGTTCCCTTAAAAAATAGAGGTGATCCAGGCACAGCAGAAAAAACATAGAGTAGGATTTAAAAGATTTTTATGATGTGCTGGTTATGCCAAGTTTGTAAATATCAAGGTTCGGGAATGCCATGCTAGAAGTACATCTTTTCTCTCCTTAAAGCTTTCTTTAATACTCTAGAGATTCTGGCAGTGTGGAAGCATCCTCAACACACCTTAGATATTTTTGGGTGGATGAACAAAATAAAAAGAACATACATGAAATGTCCATTTTACAGTCTTTGTTTCTTTTTCATTGAGAGGCAGCATGGTATACTAAAGGAGCATAGGCTTTGGAGTCAAAGATCTCAGTTGGTATCCAGGCTCTTTCATCTATGTAATACATGGCGGTAAAGTTGCTTGATATTTTTGTCTCAGTTTCCTTATCTGTAAATGGGGGATAATACCTGTACCAGTGTTTTTACAATGAAAAGAAAATGCATATTAAAGTACCTAGCATAGTGTTTGACTTAAAGTATATGTAGGCTTCTTTAAAATATAGAGTAGAATGTGCTGGGGGTGGGGTGGGGTGGGGTAGACTGTCATTTGATGGCATTTACTTTAATTCTGCTGTAGGCTCTACACTCTACGATGCATTCTTTATTTTGTGAAGGGAGATTCATAGAGCCAAGAAAGACATGGACCTTATTTAAGGAACAAAGCTACTTACCCTGACTTTCTTGAGAGAGATGAAGGGGGTAAGAAGGACATTGTCAGTCTACCAAAATGGTTTTGAGAGTGAGTAAAAGAGATTTCTCACTCTGAGACTCCAAATGGTCTCCTACAGCCTCTGGTATAAAGGGGTAACACCCATGTCTTCAACTCCTCTTTTCCTAGGTCTCCATTCAAGTTAGCCTAAACCATCCACAATTATGATTTTTAGTCTTAATCTGAATTACCAAAGCTATAACTTGTATTAAGGCAGCAGTCTTGATGTCTACATCTGATAGCCACAGATTCTTTGATAGTCGTCCCATAGTGAGGCTGGGTCCACCTCTAACCTCTCTCTCCCGAATTTGGGCTGGAGCCTATAACTGCTTTAATCAATAGAGCAGGGGTCCTCAAACTTTTTAAACAGGGGGCCAGTTCACTGTCCCTCAGATCACTGGAGGGCCGGACTATAGTTTAAAAAATAACTATGAACAAATTCCTATGCACACAGCGGCGGCAAAAACACCTGGCGGGCCGGATAAATGTTTTCGGCGGCCCGCATGTGGCCCGCGGGCCGTAGTTTGAGGACCCCTGCAATGGAGTATGGCAGAAGTGACATCAAGCTTGTTCTAGGCCTAACCTCTGTAGAACATGTAGTTTCCATGTTAGTTTCTTGAAAATCTGAGTCATCATATAATAAAATCTGACTGCTCTGCTGGAGAGATATGGAAAATTTCAGAGATAGATTTAGAGACAGAGAGAGTTCCAGCTGAGGTAAAATTTTCAACCATTTCTGCCAAGGCACCAGATATGTGATTGAAGCAGTCTTGGACCCTCCATAGTAGCCATCTGAATGCCACTGAATGACCCTAGTTAGTGCCAATTGCAGTAGAAGTATCACTTTGCTGAGCCCTGACAAAATTGTGACCTACAGATTCATGAAATATAATAAAATGGTTGTTATTTTAAGTTACTATGTTCTTGGGGTAGTTTGTTATTCAACTAGAGGCCTGGTGCATGAAATTCATGCACTTGGAGGGGGGGGTCCCTCAATCCAGCCTGCACCCTCTTATAGTGCGGGAGCCCTTGGGAGATGTCCGCCTGATGGCTTAGGTCCACTCCCTGCTTGGAGAGTTATTAATGTTTATAGATCTCCCCCTGCAGTTGGACATCCTTAGCGCTGCCATGGAGGTGGAAGAGGCTCCCGCCACCACCGCTGAGCTTGCCAGCCATGAGCCCGGCTCAGGGCTCCTGGCTGAGCAGTGCTCCCCCTGTGGGAATGCACTGACCACCAGGGGACAGCTCCTGCATTGAGTCAGTGTGCATCACAGCAACCGGTCATTCTGCCATTCGGTCGATTTGCATATTAGCCTTTTATTATACAGGTGGATAACCAGAAAATGCAAAATCATACACATATAAACTTAAAATTATGTATAATAAAACATAATTAATATGTATTTTGGTAATATGTAACAAAACAGTACATAAAGGTTTAAAATGCAAAGTTAGTCTTTTTCCTGACCTCAATCCCATTCCTCAAAGGGGCCATTACATTCCTTTTTATCTCTCCAGAATCCTCTATAATAAAGAGGCAATATGCAAATTGACCATCACACCCTCGCACAAGATGGCCACCCCCATGTGATCACAAGATGGCGGCCCTCATGTGGTCACAAGATGGTCACCCCCATGTGGTCACAAGATGGTTGCACCCATGTTATCACAAGATGGCCAGCAAGGGAGGGCAGTTGGGGGTGAACAGGCCAGCAGGGGAGGGCAGTAAGGGGCAACTGGGCCAGCAGAGGAGGGCAGTTTGCGGGGGCCAGGCCTGCAGGGGAGGGCAGTTTGGGGGGACCAGGCCTGCAGGGGAGGGCATTTAGGGGCAACCAAGCCAGCAGGGGAGGGCAGTTAGGGGCAAGCAGGCCTGCAGGGGAGGGCAGTTAAGGATGACCAGGCTGGCAGGGGAGTGGATAGGGGGCGATCAGGCTGGCAGACAGAAGCAGTTAGGGGCAATCAGGCAAGCAGGCAGGTGAGCGGTTGGGAGCCAGCAGTCCTGGATTGTGAGAGGGACGTCCAACTGCCGGTTTAGGCCCAACCCACCGGGACACCCCTCGAGGGGTCCCAGATTGGAGAGGGTGCAGGCTGGGCTGAGGGACACCCCTTCCGTGCATGAATTTCATGCACCGGGCATCTAGTTGTTAATATTAAAATATGTGTTTCTATGCATATCTTCATTTTTAACCAAGATCATATTATGTATCTATCTAGCCATCTAGCTAGCTATACCATTCTGCACCTTGCATTTTTCACTTACTAATATCTCTTGGAGAGTTATTAATGTTTATAGATCTCCCCCCACAGTTTAGGTATGTCATATTTTTACATTGTAGGGATAGTGTAAAGTCCATGAGGGCAGAAATTTTTGTCTATGAGATTGAATAACTCAGCTGGTAGAGTGGCAGAGATGGGATTCAAATTCTAGAAGTCTGGTCTAGGTAGGATCATCCAATAGAAGTGTCTGCAATGATGGAAATGTTCTGTGTTTTACTGTTCAATATGTTAGCCACTAGCCACGTGTTGTTGTTGAACAATTGAAATGTATAAGTTAGTGAGTCTGAATTCATAATTTAATATTATTAATTTAAATTTTATTTAATAAATATTTAATTTTATTAATTTATTTAATTTTATTAACTTAAATGTAATAACCACAAAGTGACTAGTGACTACCATATTGGGCAGCAGGGTTTTACAGTCTTTGCTCTTAGCTGCTATGCTCCTCTGTAGAGTAAAAACAGCCTCTTAAAGAGACTCAGAAGGAGTAGCCAGAGAGCAGTGTAAAGAAAATCAAGAAGGTGAGGTCACAAAGGCAAGAGGAGGAGAGTATGTCAAGGAAGAGGGCATAGTCAATTGTGTTTAATGCTGTTGCAAGTTGCTATATGTGGATAGAGAAGTGACCATTTGTGTCAGCCAGACAAAGGTGACCTAGAGGAGCACGTTTGCAGTTATAGATATTGGCGGAATTGTGAGATACAGAAAATGAAAGCAGCATGTGGAGACAATTCTTTCAAAAAGTTTTGTTATGAAGAAGAGCTAAAAAACTGAGCAATGGCTGGAGGAGAAAGTGGGAAGAAGAGAGGCTTTTTCTAAGATGGCCAAAAACTTGAATAATGATGGTAATGATTCTACAGAGCAGAGAGATTGATGCAGAAAAACAAGGTATTTGAGAAAGTGAAGGTGCAATGAGAACCCTTGAACTGAGATTTCAAATGTTTTAAACTGATTTCCTAATAAACATATTTTAGCTTTGCTGTGATTTTCAAAATCCTCTTAGAGCCACAAAAACTGCTAGATAATTCCTTCATATCCAATGGCCTATAGACAATGGACACACAAATTAGGCTCATTGAAAATTTAGTAAAGCTAAATATTTCTAATGGAACATAGCTGTTTTCAAACAAGCTTATAAAACCATTGTGTTATCAATAGCACTTAATTCTAAGGTAAGGTCTGTATCATCTATCAATAGATTATATTTGCAACATGTTAACCCAAACATAATCTAATCTGATCCTTAAAAGTGCATGCATAGCAGATAGTAATATGCCCATTTTATAACAAGGAAACCATGAGATATGGAAAAGCAAAGTGATTTGTGTAAGGTCACACAACAAGTTAAAGGTAGAACTCTGAATGGAGCCTAATTCACTGTCCTGTGTGTGCTACAATGACATTTTCCCTTTTTGTTGGTGAGGGTATGTCTTGAGTCATTTGAGAATTCTTTTCCTTTGGACACACTTTAGCTCTATTGTTTTAAAAAACAAATGTCTGGCACATTATGGAAAGTACCCAGTATTTTTTTTTGTAGGGAGTTCTTTTGTCTCCCCATGAGTCCAGCATCCAGGTATGAACTACTGTTCTTCATCAACAGAAGATTTCTCACAATTAGCTATATGAAAAATATATCTTGAATGAATGACAACACATATCCTGAATTTTCAATAGTGTTAACTCCCTAATGAATGTTTGGCTCTTTATTTACACATTTGGAGCTTTTGAGATGAATATGACTACATAAAGCAGCGGTTCTCAACCTGTGGGTCGCGACCCCTTTGAGAGTTGAACGACCCTTTCACAGGGGTCGCCTAAGACCATCAAAAAACAAATATAATTACATATTGTTTTGTGATTAATCACTATGTTTTAATTATGTTCAATTTATAACAATGAAATTGGGGGTCACCACAACATGAGGAACTATATTAAAGGGTCGCGGCATTAGGAAGGTTGAGAACCACTGACATAAAGTAAAAAGCATTTTTTCCACAATGGGGATATTTATTTTAACAATAAAACAATTAAAAATGGTCAAAGGATTTAAATAAACAGCAAAAAGGACATACAGATGACCAAGAGACATATGAAAAAATACTCAATATCACTAATTATCAGAGAAATGCAAATTAAAACTACAATGAGTTATCACCTCTAACCTGCCAGAATGGCTACCATCAATAAATAACAAATGACAAGTGTTGATGAGGATGTGGAGATAAAGGAATCCTAGTGTACCGCTGGTGGGAATGCAGACTGGTGCAGCCACAATGGAAAACAATATGGAGTTTCCTCAAAAAATTAAAAATAGAACTGCTGTTTGACTCAGGGATTCCTCTTGTAGGAATATATCTTAAGAATCCCAAAACACCAATCAGAAAGAATATATGCACCCCCATGTTCCATAGCATTGTTATCCACAATAGCTAAGATCTGGAAACAATGCAAGTGCTCATCAGTAGATGATTGGATAAAAAACTGTGGTACATTTACACAATGGAATACTATGCAGCATAAAGAAGAAAGATATGTTACCCTTTGAGACAGCATAGAGAGACCCAGGGATTATTATGCTAAGTGAAATAAGCCAGTCAGAGAAAGACAAACATCGCATGATCTCACTTATATGTGGAATCTAATGAACAAAATAAACTGATGAACAGAGGCATAGAAGCATGGAACAGACTGACAATTCTCAGAGGGAAGGGGGTAGGATTGGAAGAGATTAATCAAAGAACTTATATGCATATATCCATTGCCAATGGTCACAGACAATAGTGCAGTGAAGGCCTGGGGTGGGGCATGAACTGGGTGGAGAGGAACAATGGGGGAAAAAGAGGGGACATCTGTAATACTCTTAATAATAAAAATTAAAAAAAACCCAACAACATATCCTCCAGTGAGGATTAAAAAGAAAAAATGTTAAATAATAAATACTCAAAATTCATTGTAACTATAAAAAAACCCCAGCATATTTCATATTATTCCCTCGGAGTATTTGAGAATTAAATTTTACAATTTTTATTGAAGAGCAGCTAAAACATTTTGTTTATAGGAGAGAGAGAGAGATGTTGGGTATTTGTGAGTGTAACCTCTGTGAGGTGGCTATTTTTTATCCTTATTTAACTGATAAGGAAATTGAGACTCAGAGAGCATTCATATGTAATATGCATATGTGTGTGGGTATTTTTATGTAAATATATATGCATGTGTGTTTGTATATATGTATATATATGTAATTTGAATTAAGAAAAGTAGTGATTATAGAGGGCGGGACAAAAGTAGGTTTATAGTTGTTTGCATGGAAAATAATACATAATAATATAGGAATAAACTGTGTTTTGCATACTCATACCTGCAAACCTACTTTTGCCCAACACTGTATTTACATTATGTTAAAACTTGTCTTCTCTGTATGGTTGATATTTCAAGAGGTATACTCATATGTATTTTTATTTTATTTTTTAATTTTTTAATTACAGTCGACAGTCAATATTATTTTGTATGTTTCAGATGTATATCATAGTGCTTAGACAAACATATAGTTTAAAAAGTGTTCCACCTGATATTTTCAGTACCCATCTGACACCATACATAGTTATTACAATATTATTGTCTATATCCCCTATGCTATACTTTACATCCCAATGACTATTTTGCAACTACCAGAGAGAGGCCTTAAGTAACTGTTTTTAATTTTAGAACATGTGGAACACAAAAGCTTTTATATATATTTCATTTGTAATCAAGTTTGTAGTTCTTAATCATTTCACCTCAAACCCCTTCCTCTCTGGAAACCATCAGCCTGTTTCTGTATCTATGAGTCACTTTCAATTTTGTTTGTTCATTTATTTTCTTCTTTAGGTTCCACAAATAAGTGAAATCATATGGTATTTGTCTTTCTCTGAATGACTTATTTCATTTAGCATGATACCATCTATGTCCATCCATATTGTCACACATGGTAACATTTCATTCCTTTTATGGCTGAGTAATATTCCATTGATTATATGGGAAAGTACTGGTATTGCATCCTGTCTCCCCCACCACCATCCTCAGCCTGAGTCCCCTGTCAATCTTTCAGTATAATCAGAGTATAGATAAATAAGGCAGTGGCTGGACCTGATGGGATTCTCAAAGATATCCTCAGTAGAATAGATAAGTATGGGAAATTTTAAAGTCCCTCTAGATTTGACTTGCACTAATAAAAGCACGTAAATTATCTTGCTAAACTTGATTACAAATGAAATATATATAAAAGCTTTTGTGTTCCACATGTTCTAAAATTAAAAACAGTTACTTAAGGCCTCTCTCTGGTCTTCTGGGATATCTACTTCTCTCTCTTCTTGAGAGAAAGAGATGTGTTTATACGTGTGTGGAGTGGGATAAAAGATTGGAAGGGGGTTAGAATAGACACAAGTCTCAAGACAAAACTTACAGTTGCAAATGAATCCCAAATCCCTTGTCCACTACATGCTTGACCTTCTTCCTTTCACCACCTCTCCTGTTTTTAGGATCTCGTCTCATGTCTCCCAGTCCAGCTTCCAGGCCACTGCTATCCCAGTCCCCTGCTCTACTCCCCCCACTGGAATATCACTTACCCGGCTCTCACTCGCCAGAGTTATCAGTTTAGTGGTGTAGATAATTGATTCCCTTTCTTATTTTATTCATTTAAAAAAGAATTTGACTTGTATGAAACCCCAAAGGATCCCAAGTAGCCAAAACAATCTGAGAAAGAGCAAAATTGAAGACATTACACTCCCTAATTTAAACTATTACAAAGGTATACTAGTCAAAACAGTATGGTATTGGTATAATGACAGATGTGTAAATCAATGGAACAGAATAGAGTTCAGAAATAAACCTATCCAGATATGGCCAATTAAATTATGACAAGGAACCAAGAATATACAATGGAGAGAGGAGAGTCTCTTTAATAAATGGTGTTGCAGAAACAACAGTCACATGCAAGAAGAAGAAGAAGAGGAGAAGGAGAAAAGAAAGAAAAGAAAAGAAAAGAAAAGAAGAGAAAAGAAGAGAAAAGAAAAAAGAAAAGAAAAGAAAAGAAAAGACACACTGGCCACTACCTTACACCATACACAAAAAGTAACAAAATGGATTAAGAACTTGAACATAGGACCTGAAACCATAAAACCCTTAGAAGGAAACATTAATGGCAGGCTTGTAGATACTGATCTTGGAAATGATTTTTTGGATTTGAAACCAAAGGCAAAGGCAACAAAAGCAAAAAGAAACAAATGGGACTACATCAATCTAAAGGTTTCTACACAGCAAAAGAAACCATCAACAAAATGAAAAGGTAACCCACAGAATGGGAGAAACTATATGCAAATCATGTATATGATAAAGGGTTAATATCCAAAATATATAAGAACTTATACAACTCAATAGCAAAAAATTGATGAAAAATGGACAGAGAATCTGAATAAACATTTTTTAAAAGCATATGGTGCATGAAAAGGTACTCAGCATTACCAGGAAAATGCAAGTCAAAATCACAGTGAGCTATCACCTCACACTTGTTAGAATAACCATTATAAAAAAAAAGAAAAAAGAAATAACAAGTTGTGGTGAGGTTATGGAGAAAAGAGAACCCTCATACACTGTTGTTGGGAAGGTATATTGGTGCAGCTACTTTGGAAAACAGTATAGAGCTTCCTCAAGAAATTAAAAATAGAGATCCAAGATGGCGGCCAATGGGACAGCAGTCAGCAAGATAGTGTGAGTGAATGAGAGAGTGAAAGGAGAGTGTGTGGACATGCAGGGAATGTGCGTATTTGTGAGTGAGGGACAGCTATGTTCCACAGGACTGTCGGGGACTGGCAGCCGAGCAGCCTCTACTATTGCTGAAATCTCTGCTGCTGAAACTGCACCATCTTGAAGGGGAGACTGGCTGTGATTGGAAGCCCAGCCTTACCTTCACCCAGGGAGGCCTCATATACCTTACAGGACCCTACAGCCACAATACCAGCTGCCTCAGCTGTGAACCCATGAACACCAAGCCTACCTGGCAGCAGGCACCTAAAAATTCTGTCCAGGGGGAGACAAGGTGGTGGCTGAATACACAGTGGGTCCTGTGCCTTCTCAGAGAGCAGATAGAAGAAACAGCTGAATTGAATAACATGCACCCAGAACTGGTGAATTAAACACAGCTGGTGAGGCAATCCGTGGGTGGAAAGGTCAGAGATTGCCTGGAGAGAGGTGGGATCTGGCATCTGGGCTGGAGTGAGAAACACACACAGCCAAGACTAGAATCTCACAGGGAGACTGTGCTGCACCAAATCCACAGCCCTTGGGGTCAGTGTAACCCTCGAATGTGGAAGGGGGTTCATAGGGCTGCTGGCAGGGAGGACTCTAGAACTAAGCCCACAGCCATGGGAGACTGCGCCCAGAAAGGCAGCCTGAAGTTCTATACTGGACATGCAGTACTGGGCAGGGGGGCGGGGGAGACACAAGTCAGCACAGTTTCTTTGTCTTTATAACTTCCTTGCTTTTACTTGCTAAACCCAGTGCATAGGGTCTTTCATTTAAAAACACTCACCAAGACTGCAGGAGAAGGTGGTTTTTGTGGAAACTGGGGAGCAGAATAGGGAGAGATGAGCAGGAAACCAGCTCTGGGACAGTTCGTCCCTCCAACCCAGTCTTGAGTGTGGCATAGAAAGGAAGAGTCTAAACAACCCCAGGGAGCCCTGAGGGACTGGGTTGAGGGGCTATTTGGTACCAGAAACTAATACAGAAACACCGCAACCCAGGGGCTGTGTCAGAAATAGATAGTTGTGTAAATACAACTAAAGGCAGGCAGAGAAACAAAGTGAGCAGAGTGATCCCGCCTACTTGAAACCAACATTGTGGCATATGACACAGAGGACCTATGGATCGCTGGGAACTTCAACACTGTGCTGACTACCTGACAGGAAACAGATGTGCCAGGCAGAACAGTAGAGAGGGGTCTTAAACTAGTGCTCATGGGTCATTGAAGCTCCACTGAATCGAACAAACTTCACTACTTCACTTTTTTTATTTTTTATCTTTCACCTAAGAAACTAAAATTTTGTTCTCTATTTTACTTTTTTATTATTATATTTATTATTATTATTATTATTTTATCATTTTTAAAGTTTTATTTTATTTTATTTTATTTTAGATTAGTGTTCTAGATTCTATTTCTATTTTTATTTTTTATCATTATTTTACTCTATCTCAATTTTTCCTTTATGCCAACACTTTCTTCCTCACTTATCCCCTTTTTCACCCTCTTTCTCTTCCCCTGTGTCTGCTTTAGTTTTTCTCTATCTTTTCTTTTTACTCCCTGTTAAAAATTGATCTTACTCATATATCTAATCTCCTCTCCCCTGCTCCAAGTCCATACACACTTCTCTTTTCTCTTTCTTCACTAGCCAATTTTTTTTCTTTCTCTCTCTCTCTCTCTCTCTCTCTCTCTCTCTCTCTCTCTCTCTCTTTCTCTCTCTCTCTCTCTCTCTCTCTCTCTCTTTCTTTCTTGTTGTTTATTTGTTTGTTTTTTTCTGTTTTTTGTTATTTAATTTTGTTATGCTTCTGTTTTTTCTCTCCTCTCTTGTTCCCTTCTTCAACTAATAGCTTAATTAGTTTCAATCACCAACTCAGGCCTATCTGCTCTATATTATCCTTTCCAAAAATAGATGAATACATAGATAAATTAAAGAAAGGGGAAAATTTTATATGTGCACTTATACAAACAGAAATTGTATTGCCATTGAGCTATATATATATATAGAGAGAGAGAGAGAGAGAGAGAGAGAGAGAGGAGAACTCATACAACTTACCAAAAGGAAGATAAATAATCCAATCAAAAATGGGCAAAGGACCTAAATAGACACTTTTCATATTTAAAGAGGACATACAAAAGGTCAAGAGACATTGAAAACATGCTCAAAGTCACTAATCATCTGAGAGATGCAAATCAAAACAACAATGAAATCCCATCTCACACCTGTCAGAATGGCTATCATCAACAAATCAACAAACAACAAGTGCTGGCAAGGATGTGGAGAAAAAGGAACCCTTGTTCACTGCTGGTGGGAATGCAGACTAGTGTAGCCACTGTGGAAGACAGTATAGAGTTTCCTCAAAAAGTTAAAAGTAGACCTCCCATTTGACCCTTTAATTCCACGTCTAGGACTATATCCCAAGAAACAGAAAGACCAGTCAGAAAGGATATATGCACTCCTATGTTCATAGTAGCACAATTCACAATATCTAAGATTTGGAAACAGCCTACGTGCCCATCAGCAGATGAGTGGATTAAACAACAGTGGTACATCTGCACAATGGAATACTATGCCACAATAAAAAAGAAGGAACTTTTACCATTTGCAACAGCATGAATGGAACTGGAGAGCATTATGCTAAGTGAAATAAGCCAGTCTAAGAAAGATAAATATCACATGATCTCACTTATATGTGGGGTATAATGATCAACATAATTTGATGAACAAGAGTAGATCCAGAGACAAATGGCAGGGGAGGGGGAGGGTTAGAGATCAACCAAAGGACTTGTATGCATGCATATTAGCATAACCAATGGACACAGACATTGGGACGATGTGGGCTTGCCTTCGGGGGTGGGAATGGCTGGGGGGGGGGGTCAATTGAAGAAAAAGGAGACATACGTAAAACTTTAGACAATAAAAAAAGAAATAAAAAATAGAATGACCATATTATCTAACAATTCCACTTCTACACATTTATCAATGGTGAATGTGTGGCACCAGGCCAAGGTGGGTGTGAGCAGGGGCCTGATAGCCCCGCCAATTGTCCCACAGATGGTGACCAGTGGCCATCAGGCCCTTATCACCCGATCTGGGCCTGGCCCCAGGCTGGGATGGGGAACTGGGGGTGGGTGGTGGCAACCAAACTCCTGCGGCACCTGGGCGGGGTGCTGTGACTTCTCGCCAGTTACCTGGAGGCAGGGGTGATGGGGATGGAGGTGCGGTGAGAATGTGGGGTGTTCACTGAGCTTGCTGTCACTCCCCCTTCTATCTTACCCTGAGACACCAGGACTCGTGCACCAGGGAAGCCCCCATGCTCAGATGCCGGCGCCCACGAGGAGCCTAGCCTGCACCCATGCAGCTTCTTCCTGGTAAGCCGGGCTCCAGCTGCAAGGACCACAGGGGCTGGTCGAGCTCCCCGTGGGTTCGTGCAGGAGCTGGTGTGTGAGGCCAGCTGGGAGAGAGTGCACTGGCCGCCTGGCTTCTGTGCTGCACCACTGGGCAGCTCAGAGACCCATGCTGCGCCTTGGCCACGGCATCCGGCTGTGCTCACTTCATCTCCACATGGGGACTAAGGCGCCATGACTCAGGCAGAGGGGGGCACGCAGGAGCCTGGGTGCCCAGGTCCTGCCCAGGGCCCAAAGGTCAGCTGGGACCTGCCTTTCGATGCCAGATGCTTGCGCTTCGATCAACGGCCAGGCCTAGGGACTGCACCCATGCACGAATTTTGTGCACTGGGCCTCTAGTATATATATAAATTATGTGGTACACCTGAAACTAATGTAATGTTATATGCCAATTACAGCTAATAAGAATTTATAATCAAATAGTTTAAAAAAAGAAAAAAAAACAGACATTAATCATGAGCTTGCACTGGAATGTACAATGGAAGGGACCTTGCAGATCAATCAGTGATTTCATTTATAGCTACTGAGACCCAATAAGCGCCATGGACTTTCTCAAGGCCTCACACTAGAGACTTGGGGACTAGATTCCTGACTCTCACATACACTATAGATGTGGCTCAATGGCAATACAATTTCTGTTTTTGGATGAATCACCCATTCAGTAAGAAGGACAAAGTCAAACAAAGACTCCCAAGAATAGCCCTGTCAATGCACACTTTCCCATACTTTAATTAAGCAAATGAAAGATTTAAGGTAAGAAAGCTATTTTATGGTTGTTAATTGGACTCTAACCATCAAATGAAGTTTTCAGGGACTTGATTCCAAACAAATGAATCCTTCTCAGTCCAACACTAATTTGATGCTTTAACTCCACCTCCTATTTATTCTTCACCAAGCCTCTATTTGACAGTAAGAACAGTGGGAGCCAAGGAAGAAGTCATGGGAGGATTAACTAGTGGTAAGAGTGAGCTTTAGCATAGCCACATCTTTGGCTTTGTGACCCTGGGATTTTGGGAGCTTATTGCTATCTCATGGGGTTGTTGTGAAGATTAAATTAGATTGCACATGCAAAACATTTACTACAGTGTTTGGTTTATAGTAACCCAGTGATTTTCAACCAGTGTGCCACAAAAATTTTTTAAATATTCAATACCAACCCTGGCTAGTGTGGCTCAGTTGGTTGAGCATTGGCCAATGCACCAAGAGGTCATCAGTTGGATTCTTGGTTAGAACACATGCCTGGGTTGCAGCCTTGATTCCCAATAGGGGGCATGCAGGAGGAAGCCTATCGATGTTTTTCTCTCTCATCGATGTTCCTTTCCCTCCCTCTCCCCTCCTCTCTCGCTAAAAAAAAAAAAAAAATCAATAAATTCTTTCTGATTGGTGTTTCAGGCTTCTTGGAATACTATAGCACAATTGAATACTATGCAGCTATAAAAAGGAAAGATCCATTACCCTTTGAGACAACATGAAGGGACTTGGAGATTTTTATGCTAAGTGGAATAAACCAGTCAGAGAAAGACAAATACCACATGATCTAACTTATATGTGGAATTTAATGAACAAAATAAACTGACAAAAATAGATACAGAGCCATGGAAGCATGCAACAGACTGATGAATCTCAGAAGGAAAGGGGGGTAGGAAAAGATTAACCAAAGAACTTATATGCATAACCCATGGACAAAGACAATAGTGCTGTGAAGGCCTGGGGAGAGGGCAGGAGTGGGGAGGAGGGATCAATGGGGCGGGGTGGGAGGGGGGAGAAAGGGGACATCTGTAATACTTTCAACAATAAAGATAAATTTAAAAACACACACAAAAAAACTATACAGTAACTCACAGTCTCACTTAGAAAGAGCCCCCAAAAATCAATAAAAACATATTTTTAAAAAAAGTGCAATGCCTGACAGTTTAGTCAGGGGCAATGACCTCTTTTCCCTTAGATTGTAAAATAACAAAAAAATGACAACAGCCAACACAACAATAGTAGTCCAGTGTGAATGAATCTAAATCATACCTATTTTTTTTGTCAGATCGGCAAAAAAGTTTTTTTTTTTTTTTTGGTGTGCCACAGAATTTTAGTAATTAGTTTATGTGTGCCATGAGATGAAAAGGGTTGAAAATCACTGTGGTAACCACACAATAGTGCTTTAGTTTTCAGAAAAGAAAGACCTATTACAGCAAGTAGCTACTTTATAACTTGATGGTTATAAACAAAAGTTAATGGTAGAAAATCCCAAGTTCAAGTTTGAGCCGTCACTCACTAGTTGTGCATCTTTAGGCACTCTACTTAACCTCCCTGTATTTCCATCAAAGGGGATTGATAAAAATATTTTTCTCCATAAGGTATTAAGAAAATTAAGTAATACATACATACAAAGCATTCAGTACAATAGTATGCACTAAATGTAATTTGCTGTTAGTAGGTAGTCAGCCTCTTTCTCAAGAGGCTGTTTGGAGAGGATGCCCAAGACTTGGCTGCTGGGTGGGAGGGAGGGACCCACCCAACTTGACAAAGGCCTGCAACAGAAGCTACCCAAAGCCCTGGTGTGTGCTCCCTGTTTCCTCTCTCAGAGGGTCATTTCCTTTGTATTCCCATCATTTCCTCTTATTCTTACCAGTTCACAGCCTTTTATGGTGATTTGGTGTTTGGCCTTTGTGGGATCAGTTTCCAGACATTTCCTGATACCTTTAGGCTCTGTCAGTTTCCTTCTTTAAGGACAGTCTGTTTTCTTGTGCTCACCAGAGTCCAATGAGGCAGCTTAATACATCCTCATGTCCACAGAGGGGCAGCAGAGTGTGGTAGAAACAGCTCTGGCCTGGGTATAAAGACAGCTGGGTTTTAATTTTCCCAAGCTTGCTTGGGCACATCACTTTCCCACCCTGAACCTTGGTTTCCTTGTTTTTAGATAGAGTGCACTGGACTAGACTGAAGAGCAACCTGAGATTCCAGATATCTAACTAGTTCCCTGTTGTGATCTGTTCACTTTTAGGGTGAGGCCTTTGTTCTGATTTTATATTTTTCTATTTTGCTCTTAGAGACCGGAAGGATAATGAAAAAATTAACAATCTATTTAAGCAGCCCTTGTAGAGGATAGGAGACTTTTAGTATTACTCATCCATGTGGGGGAGTGTCAGAGATCAGCCAAGGGTATTGCCAAAAGCAACTCATTCATTGGGCAGCATCAGCTAGAATGCTCCGGGCAGCCAGTCTCTCTGGAAAACTCATAACTCAGGTATTGCTTAAGATTTTTTAGTTGCCTTCTAGCCCACACAGAGAGGAGTCTCCCTCCAGAGGAGAAGTTGGGCTAAACCAGAGGAGGCAGGATGGAATCTGTGGGTCAGCGAACAACTTAATTCAACTGCATATCCCTGGTGTCTGCCACTCTGTTGGCACTCTCTAAATGTTTCATTGAGTGGAATGAAAACATTCTATGGCATTTCTGTTGCCATCTTACTTTGTGATTACAGCCAAGTCAGTTCAGTTCTTGTTTTAAAATTGAAATACGTTTGACATATAGCGTTGCGTAAATCTAATGCGTAATGTTAATTTGATACATTTATATGTATATGTGTATATGTAATATGATTGCACTGTAGCAATAATTTGCACATCGTGTTCCATAATCATCATTATTTTAGTGGTTGGAATAATTAAGTTTTAGTCTCTTAGCAAGTTTGATGATTACAATACAATATCGTTCTACATTAGATCTCTAGATCTTATTTACTACTCATTGCGATGTTGGACACTTAAATAACATCTGTCCTATCTCCAACACCCCCCAATCTCCTGGTAACCATTTTGCTCTCTGTTTTTTATGATTTTGGCTTTTTTAGACCCCACATATAGATTTTAGTTCTTTAAAACTATTTCCCCATGACTAATGTGAGGATGATTTTCTCTACCCTCAAGGGGTTGTTTTGACCAAGAAATGACTTAAGTACATATAAATGTGCTTTATGTAAACAATGTCCTACATATATAAGGAGTGAAAGATAAGAAAGCTGATATACCATTACATTTTCTCCTTCCTATCATTTTATTACCTAAAATTCAGAGCCAGTTTTTTCACTGACCATTTTCTCTTCAAAATAGTGACGTTAAAACGATGAGACTCTATACATCCAAGGGATACTAAGGTCTTTTCGTTTTGAATAAAAATTATGTGATGCTTAGAAACATTCCTCTGTCCTAAAATAGACTGCATGAGAAAATGGTGCTTACCCCTGTAGGTAGGTGTAGTTTATTCCTAAGGTGACTTCCAGCCTGGTGACTCCAGAGGAAGACAAGGCTCAAAAAAAGGCTTCAAGCATGTGTTCTGCTTTATGTGGCATCATTTCCCTACTCAGTGCCTTGCAAAGGGTGAGGCTCACTGACTGAGATAATGAATGCAGAATTGCTCAATGGTTGTCTGTATACATCGCATCACCACACGATGGCAGTAAAGTCAGGTGAATTCATTCTGTTCTCAACTTCTTTCACAGCCCTGCCTCTGGGTCTTCAGATCAAAGAATGTGATTCACGCTTAATTTCCTTGTTTCCATTTCCTCCACTCAGTTTCTTTCTATAAACCTCAGCATCGGTTTTCTTTATCCTCCTCACCTTTAGTGAACATTTATCTAGCCCTGTCTACTCTGGAATGATACGGTATTCTAAGCCTTTGTTTAGAAACAGAACATTTTAAAATGGGGTTATTAATACTGTAGCATCCATTTCACGGGGCTCTCATGAGGATTAATGAGGTAACTAAAATATTTAGTTCAGGGCTTGAACCCAATAAATGTTAACAGTAACTGTTATTATTATTGTTGTTATTATTATAGGTTAGACTGAACCAGAAGGTTTTTAACACCATAAAATAGGTTGCAAAGGTAAGAACCAGAAGGATAACCAAGGACAACTCCAGCACATCCTAGGAGCAATTCTCTGATAAAGTTAAAATATATGTCTGTAGTCTGTGTCATATAGCTTTTTCAAATAATTTTTACCAAGTCCCAACCAGGTGAATCAGGAGAATTTACATACAAATATATATTTCCAGAAAAGCCCCTAGCATTGCATTAACCACAATACTGTAAATATTGGTTTCCTTTCACCTTTCATCTGAAAGCTAGACCAGTTTGGGCTAAGGATATGGTTTGGTTCAGGAGGTTGCCCACTAAACTGTGCATCGGAATCATCTGGGCTCTCTCCTCAGAGATAATAGTTCTGTAGATCTGGAGCAGGGCCTAGGAATCTGTATTATAAAGCTCTCCCCAGATATTTTTTGTAAACTAGTGGACTAGTTGAAAAGTGTTTAGCTGTGAGTAAAGGAGCTGAGAAATATCAATCATTCTTGGAGCTGTTCTAAGTGCTTCATATCTGTCATGTCATTTAACCTTCACAACTGCTCTGTGAAGTAGGTGTGTCACTTCCATTTTACCCACGGGGAAGATGGAACTCAGAAAGGTTAAACAACTTGCCCAGAGGTTCAGTTTGTAAATGACAGGGCATGTTTTCAAAAACAGTTCCCTGTAACCCTCATCCCAGGCTCTTCTCCCTATACCACATGACTTTCCAAGCACGCAAGGGCCTGTCCTAGTTCCTACTTCCTGACTAAGTGGAAATCTTGGTCCAACACTTTATTTGGCTGCTTTATAACAATATTCCTGCCCCTAGGTAGGACTTGATAAATGAATAAAACAAATGAAAGAAGATTAAATGAGATAATGGATGGCAAAGGTGCCTTGTAAATTATAAAGCACCACACACACACACACTGGGTGATATTATTTGTGGGATTGGTTGCTATCTAGGGACCTTGGATCCCAGGAAAGTCCCTGTGGTCTATGTCTCTTGGCCAATGGAGCATGCATAGAAACAGCTGATGCTTAACTCTGGAATTGCTGGTATAGGCCTAAGTCAATGGCTAGAACAATGGTGCACTCGCTCCTGAATAAGTCAGCTTGCCAGGACTGGCCTCATTACATTCATAGGTATTTTAAAACTATGTCAAAAACAGATAACAGTCACTCAATAAGCATATCCTGGACTCTTAACTGTATATAAAATGCTGAATGATGCTGTACATAATTCAGTGAATTCAGGAATAGAGTCTTCGATGAGCTTGTAGTTTAAGGAAACTATATATATGGACATATAACAAATACAACCATAATAATGCCAATTCCAAACTCTAATAATGTCAATCATTAGAAGAAATAAATACTGCTAGCTAAGACACACATGAGTAGGCTCTATCTTCTTTTCCTTAGCATCACTTTTCATTTGGATTACAATAAACAGCCCCTGACTCTCTCCCTATTCCTGAAGATATGCATACCATTCCCTTAATTGTTCTCCCATTCTATGGCCAAAGTGATGCTTCATAAATGCAAATCTGATGTCATTCCCATTCTTTAGCAGTAATTCCCCATTGCCTTCAGGATAAAGGCCTGTAGGAAACCTGGCCATCACCTCCTTCATCACTCATTTTTTTTTTCTCTTGTCCAGCCACCCTGCAAATACCACATGTCTTCAAATCTTTGCAACCTTGCATGGTTTCTTTCCTTTGTTAGAAATACTCTTCTCCCCTTCCTTACCTAGCTAACTTCTTACTTTTATTTGAAAACTCCCTGCTCCCTTTAATCTGATTTGATACCCCTCACTTATATCCTCTGATTACTCTATGTCAGGGGTGGGCAACCCCTGGCACGCATGCCAAACATGGCACGCCAGTAACTTTTGCTGGCATGCGAAACCCTCTCTTATAATCTTCCATTTACAATTTTTTTCTTAATATCAACTTTTTTATTTTTCAGATAAATTCAGTGTAGGTGCATCTTAGATAAATAAATAATTTTACATAACAAGTTATCTTAAAGACCATAGACATGGATTGAGGAGAGAGGGGAAGAGCAATTTCTATGCCTCTGCCTTAACTCTCCCTGCCTTCCTAGATCCGACCAGTGTTTTGGTTTCATCCACATATGCTTGTGAATCTTTGTTCTCAGTGATGAATTTTGTTAAGTCTCATAATAGGAGTAACCTGATGGATGAAAGTAGTAGCTCGTGCATATCTCTGAAGGTCACGAAATATAAACCTGATGTAAAATCTCTGTCATCAGTGATGCAGCAGCAAAAGTCCCACTGATAATATCAAATGGAATTATAAAGTTTTCTGTCGGACTATCAGTGTACATGTATACATTAAAAAATAAATGTATTTTTCATCATCATATACTGTGTTTTTGTTGCTCGAATGAATTTTATAATTTCTTCAAGGTTCTTCACATACGTACACCTTAAGCGATATCAAGTAGGCGTAACATGTTCTAAAAATATTAGGGTTGGCACGCAGAAGAATTTTGAGTCAGAGATTTTGCTGGTTTTGGCACACACTCACAAAAAGGTTGCCCACCCCTGCCCTATATCATAGTACTTGTCAAACCAGCAGTGTATTTACTTGTCCCACTTCTATCTCTGGCTTCCTTTCATTCATCTGGTTGGTTGATCTTACCTATGTGAGAATATATTTAAAGAATTTACCACAGTGTCTGGCACATGGATGCATTTGACCAATATTAGCTATTACTATTTCAGTTCCATACTTAATTAGCTGAGGAAGTTCAAGTAGATGCAAACAGAGAACTATTAAGCAGATGTTAGAGGAGAGAGGTCAATTTCTTAGAGAACAAGTATCCTAGAAAACTCATGCTGAGTAAAAGAGGTCCAAGACTTGGTTAAGTGGGTTTTGACCTGTCTCTTTGGAGAAAGTATCTGTCTTAGTCCATTTGGGCTACTATGGCAGATACCAAAGACTGGGTGGCTTATAAACAACAGACATTTATTTCTCACAATTCTGGAGGCTGGGAAATCCAAGATCAAGGTGCCAGCAGATTCAGTGTCTGGTGAGATCCTACTCCCTAATTCATAGATGGTCATCTTCTTGCCATGCACTTATATGGTAGAAGGGGGCAAGGGAGCTTTCTGGGGTCTCTTTTTATAAGGGCACTAATCTCATTTATGAGGTCTCTGCCCTCATGACCTAACCACCTCCTAAAGGCCCCACCACCAAGTACAATCACATTGGGGATTAAATTTAATTTACAAATTTTAGGGGACCCAAAGCTTTTTGAGGAAGCTGCTCCAGTGTAACTGGTGGGTTGCACAAAGGATAACACAGAGTAGCATGGAGGTTTTTTCAGGTACAGGTGTGGATCAATCTTAAGAAAGACCCAGAAGCACAATTTATTTTTTTTAGACATTTAAATCTTTATTGTTGAGAGTATTACAGATGTCCCTGTTTTTCACCCCCATTACCCCCTCCACCCGGTTCCTGCCCCGCCCCAGGCCTTCACTACCCTACTGTCTGTGTCCATAGGTAAGATCTTTGGTTATTCTTTTCCCCTTCCACCTCCCTCCTTCCCTCTGAGATTCATCACTCTGTTCCATGCTTCCATGCCACTGATTCTGTTTTATTCACCAGTTTATTTTGTTCATTCAATTTCTTGTTCGTTTATTTCGATTTTTAGATTCAATTGTTGATGCATATGTATTTGTTGCCATTTTATTGTTCATGTTTTTTATCTTTTCTTTTCCTCCTTCTTCTCCTCCTCCTCCTTTTCCTCCTCCTCTTCCACCTCCTCTTCCTACTTCTTTTTTTTCAATAATGCTGTTCAACATTTCATATAATACTGGTTTGGTGGTGATGAACTTCTTTAGCTTTTTCTTGTTTGTGAAGTTTTTTGATCCTCAATTCTAAATGAGAGCTTTGCTGGGTAGAGTAATCTTGGTAGGTACTTACTATTCATCACTTTGAATATTTCTGGCCACTCCCTTCTGGCCTGCAAAGTTTCTATTGAGAAATCAGCTGAGAGTCATATGGGTGCTCCCTTGTGGGTAACTAACTGCTTTTCTCTCGCTGCCTTTAAGATTCTTTCTTTGTCTTTAACCCTTGGCATTTTAATTTTTTTTTTAGATATTGTTTTTTTTTTTTTAATTTATGGCTTAAAGTATTACAAAAGGTATTACATATTTGTCCATTTTATCCCCCCGCCCTAGACAGTCCCCTAGCCTCCCCTATCCCCCAATGTCTTATGTCCACTGGTTATGCTTATATGCATGCATACAAGTCCTTTAGTTGATCTCTTACCCCCCTACCTCCTGCCCCCCAACCCTCCCTGGCCTTTCTGCTGCAGTTTGACAATCTGTTTGAGGCAGCTCTGCCTCTGTATCTATTATTGTTCAAAAGTTTATAATAGTCTCTATTATCCATGAATGAGTGAGATCATGTGGTATTTTTCCTTCATTGACTGGCTTATTTCACTTAGCATAATGCTCTCCAGTTCCATCCATGCTGTTGCAAATGGTAAGAGTTCCTTCCTTTTTAGAGCAGCATAGTATTCCATCGTGTAGATGTACCACAGTTTTCTAATCCATTCATCTGCTGATGGGCACTTAGGCTGTTTCCAGATCTTAGCTATGGTGAATTGTGCTGCTATGAACATAGGGGTGCATATATCCTTTCTGATTGGTGTTTCTGGTTTCTTGGGATATATTCCTAGAAGTGGGATCACAGGGTCAAATGGGAGTTCCATTTTCAGTTTTTTTAGGAAACTCCATACTGTCTTCCATAGTGGCTGCACCAGTCTGCATTCCCACCAGCAGTGCACAAGTGTTCCTTTTTCTCCACATCCTCTCCAGCACTTGTCGTTTGTTGATTTGTTGATGATAGCCAGGCTGACAGGTGTGAGATGGTACCTCATTGTTGTTTTGATTTGCATCTCTCAGATGATTAGTGACTTTGAGCATGTTTTCATATGTCTCTTGGCTTTCTGAATGTCCTCTTTTGAAAGGTGTCTATTTAGGTCCTTTGCCCATTTTTTGATTGGATTGTTTATCTTCCTTTTGTTGAGTTGTATGAGTTCCCTATAAATTTTGGAGATTAGGCCCTTATCAGATATGACATTGGCAAATATGTTTTCCCACACAGTGGGTTTTCTCGTTGCTTTGTTGATGGTTTCTTTTGCTGTGCAGAAGCTTTTTATTTTGATGCAGTCCGATTTGTTCATTTTCTCTAGTGTTTCAAGTGCCCTAGGAGCTGTATCGGTGAAGAAATTGCTTCGGCATATGTCTGAGATTTTGTTGCCTTTGAATTCTTCTAGAATTTTTATGGTTTCCTGTCGTACATTTAAGTCCTTTATCCATTTTGAGTTTATTTTTGTGTATGGTGTAAGTTGGTGGTCTAGTTTCATTTTCTTGCATATATCTGTCCAATTTTCCCAACACCATTTATTGAAGAGACTATCTTGGCTCCATTGTATGTTCTTGCCTCCTTTGTCAAATATTAATTGAGCATATTGGTTCGGGCCGATTTCTGGGCTCTCTATTCTATTCCATTGATCTATATGCCTATTCTTGTGCCAGTACCAGGCAGTTTTGAGAACAGTGGCTTTGTAATACAACTTGAGATCTGGTATTGAGATCCCACCTACTTTGGTCTTTTTCAGGATTGCTGTAGCTATTTGGGGTCTTTTTTTATTCCAGATGAATTTTTGGAGAGTTCGTTCTAGATCTCTGAAGTATGCCGTTGGTATTTTAATGGGAAGTGCGTTGAATTTATAGATTGCTTTGGGTAGTATGGACATTTTGATGATGTTGATTCTACCAATCCATGAACACGGTATGTTCTTCCATCTGTTTATGTCTTCCTCTATATCTTTTTTCAACGTCCTGTAGTTTTCTGAGTAGAGGTCTTTTACCTCTTTAGTTAAGTTGATTCCTAGGTAGCTTAATTTTTTTGGTGCGATGGTAAACGGGATTGTTTTTATAATCTCTCTTTCTGAAAGTTCACTATTGTTGTATAGAAATGCCTCAGATTTCTTGGGGTTAATTTTGTATCCTGCTACATTGCCAAATTCATGTATTAAGTCTAGTAGCTTTTTGATGGAGTCTCTAGGGTTTTGTATGTATAATATCATGTCGTCTGCAAATAAGGACCGTTTTACTTCCTCTTTTCCAATTTGGATGCCTTTTATTTCTTCTTCTTGCCGAATTGCAATGGCTAACACTTCCAGTACTATGTTGAACAGGAGTGGTGAGAGGGGGCATCCCTGTCTTGTTCCTGTTCTTAGGGGAAATGGTGTTAGTTTTTGTCCATTGAGTATGATGTTGGCTGTGGGCCTGTCATATATGGCTTTTATTATGTTGAGGTATGATCCCTCTACTCCCACCTTGCTGAGAGCTTTTATCAAAAATGGGTGTTGAATTTTGTCAAATGCTTTTTCTGCATCAATTGATATGACCATGTGGTTTTTTTCTTTCAATTTGTTTATGTGATGTATCACGTTTATTGAATTGCGAATATTGTACCAACCTTGCATCCCTGGGATAAATCCTACTTGGTCATGGTGTATGATCTTTCTGATGTACTGCTGGATCCGATTTGCTAAGATTTTGTTGAGGATTTTGGCATCTATGTTCATGAGGGATATTGGCCTGTAATTCTCTTTCATTGTGTTGTCTTTACCTGGTTTTGGTATTAGGGTGATGCTGGCTTCATAGAATGAGCTTGGAAGTGTTCCTTCCTCTTGAATTTTTTGTAGTAGTCTGAGGAGGATAGGTTTTAGTTCTTCCTTGAATGTTTGGTAAAACTCCCCTGTGAAGCCGTCTGGTCCTGGGCTTTTGTTTGCTGGAAGCTTTTTGATGACTGCTTCAATTTCTTCCATAGTTATTGGCCTGTTGAGATTTTTAGATTCTTCCTGATTGAGTTTTGGAATGTTGTATTTTTCTAGGAATTTGTCCATTTCCTCCAGGTTGTCTAGTTTGTTGGAGTAGAGCTGTCCATAGTATTTTTTAATAATCATTTGTATTTCTGTGGGGTCTGTTGTTATTTTGCCTCTATCGTTTCTGATTTTGTTTATTTGGGTCCTCTCTCTTTGCTTCTTGGTGAGTCTGGCTAGAGGTTTGTCAATCTTGTTTATTCTTTCAAAGAACCAGCTCTTGGTTTCATTGATTTTCTGTATTGTTTTTTTGGTCTATATGTCATTTATTTCTGCTCTAATCTTTATTATCTCCTTCCTTCTGCTCACTCTGGGGTTTTCTTGTTGCTCTCTTTCTAATTCTTTGAGTTGTAGAGTTAGCTGATTTACTACCATTTTTTCTTGTTTTTTTGAGATAGGCCTGTAGAGCTATAAACTTCCCTCTCAGGACTGCTTTCATTGTGTCCCATAGGTTTTGGATTGTTGTGTTTTCATTGTCATTAGTTTCCAGGATGTTTTGAATTTCTTCTTTGATTTCATTGGTAACCCAATCAATATTTAATAGCATGCTATTCAGCTTCCAGGTGTTTGAGTATTTGGGGTTGTTTTTATTGTAGTTTATTTCTAATATTATGCCATCATGGTCTGCGAAGACGCTTTTTATGATTTCAATCTTCTTGAATTTGTGGATACTTTGCTTGTGACCCAATATATTGTCTATTTTTGAATATGTCTTATGAGCATTTGATTAGAATGTATATTCCCTGGCTTTGGGGTGAAGTGTTCTGAAGATGTCTATTAAGTCCATCTGATCTAGTGAGTCATTTAGGATTGCTGTATCTTTGCTGATTGTTTGTCTAGAGGGCTTATCCAGTGTTGTCAGTGGTGTATTAAAGTCCCCTACTATGATTGTATTGTTATCGATCTCTCCTTTGATATCTTCCAGGAGTTTTTTTTTATGAATTTGGGTGCTCCTGCATTGGGTGCATATATGTTTACCAGAGTTATATCTTCTTGTTGTATTGATCCCTTTAGTATTATTAAGTGGCCTTCCTTATCTCTTGTTATGGCCTTCACTTTGAGGTCTATTTTGTCCGATATAAGTATTGCTACCCCAGCATTCTTTTCCTTTCCATTTGCCTGAAAGATATTTTTCCATCCTTTCACTTTCAGTCTGTGTGAGTCCCTTCTAATGAGGTGGGTTTCTTGTAGACAGCAGATGTATGGGTCATGTTTTTTTATCCATTCAGCCACTCGATGTCTTTTGTTTGGAGCATTTAGTCCGTTTACGTTTAAAGTTATTATTGAAAGGTACTTGTTTGTAGCCATTTCTGTTTTTGTGTGGCTGTTTTCTTTCTGAGCTTTTTATTTCTTATTTTTATACCAGTCCCTTTAGCATTCCTTGCATTGCTGGCTTGGTGGTGATAAACTCCCTTAGCCTTTTTTTGTCTGTGAAGCTTCTTATTTCCGCTTCAAGTTTGAATGATAGCCTTGCTGGATAGAGTATTCTTGGATTCAGTCCTTTGCTTTGCATCACTTTGTAAATTTCTGTCCATTCTTTTCTGGCCTGATGTGTTTCTGTTGAGAAATCATTTGACATCTAATGGGAGATCCCTTGTATGTAACTTTCTGTCTCTCTCTTGCAGCCTGTAAGATTCTCTCTTTGTCATGAACGTTTGCCATGGTAATTATGATGTGTCTTGGTGTGGGTCTTTTCGGGTTCACCTTGTTTGGGACTCTCTGGGCTTGTGTGACTTTTTTCTTCCCCACCTCAGGGAAGTTTTCTGATATTATTTCTTCTAATAGGTTTTCTAATCCTTGTTCATCCTTCTGTTGTTCTGGTACCCCTATTATTCGTATGTTGTCTCGTTTCATGTTGTCCCAAAGTTCCCTTAGGCTCTCCTCCTGTCTTTTAATTTTTTTCTCCAATTGCAGTTCAGTTTGGGTGTGTTTTGCTTCCTTGTCTTCTAATTCACTAATTCGGTCCTCCGCTTCTCCTAGTCTACTGCTGATACTTTCAATGGAGTTTTTCATTGCAGCTATATCACTCTTCATTTCTTCTTGGGTCTTACTTAAGTTGTTGATTTTTTCATCTGTTTCTTCTAGCTTCTTGCAGAGGTTGTCGATTTTTTCCTCCATCCAGTTTATGCACTCTAGGACCCTTATTCTGAATTCTTTTTCTGTCATGTTGCATGCCTCTGTATTACTTAGCTGCTTTTCTGGAGAGTCCTCCTTCTCTTTCCTTTGGGGGTTTCTTTGTTTACCCATGTTTGATCTCACTGACATATCTAGACGTTGAGTCGTTCAGTGGTTGCTCCCTTGGTGGCAGTGACTCCTTGGTTTGTGGTTGCTCTTCGGGCGGTTGCAGTAGCAGCTGCTCTTCAGTTGGCAGCAGCTCCTCTGGTGGGTGTTGTTCACAGCTGTGGTGGCTCTTCTGGCTGGTGGGTCGAGGTTTCACGTACAGCTGCTGTTCCTCAGCAGAGGGTGTTGGTGCTCAGGAGGTTGCTGTTGCTTGGATCTGCTGCGTTGATTTAAAGGCACAAAATACAACACAACAAGGCACCACGTACCAGGCACTATACACAAATATATTCACGATATTAATAACCCCAAATAAAGGTGACCACCTGAATTAAGAGAATTAGGGGATAAGGAAGAAGGAGGAGAAAAAGATAAAAGAGAAAAAAGAAAAGAAAAGTAGGGACCAAAAAAAGGAGTGCAAAAATGAAATTGGGAAAAAGGAGGGGGGAAAATAAAAGCGAGAAAAGAAAAGAAAAGAAAAGAAAAAAAAAGAGCGAAGAGAGAGAATGAAGTGGAAGGGGGGAGGAGACTTATTTTATATGAGGAGAATACTCCTATAGAACAGCCATTAATCCCAACAATTTCCAGCAACAGCTCCCTGGAGATGAGTGCAAACTAGAAACAACCAATAATATAACGATGAAAATAGAATGGAGAACACTAATCCCAAAATAAAATAAAGAGAAAATAAAATGGCACTTTAAAAAAAAATGGTAAAATGGTAGCAGTAATAATACTGGTTAAAAATAAGAAGGTAGTAATTAAACGGGTAAAATCAGGTGATGGAAAAAAGAAGAAAGAAAAAGAAAAAAAAAAGAAAAGAAACAAAAAAAGAAAAAAAATTGGTTTCGTAGTTAAAAGGTGAGAAAAGAAAAAAAAATTGCAGTAGTGAAGGTCCTTCGGTTCTTCTATTCTTCAGTGTGGCTCGCCTTAGACCTTCCAGGTATTCAGGAGAGTGTTGAGTTTCCCTGCGATACACTGTTCCTCTGTGTTGTAAACCACAGTCTTTATTTTAAAGCAAGCCGCATTTGTTTCCCAGGCTGCCTTATTTTGTGTTTAGCAAAGAGTCAGTTTGTGGATCAGCCTCTGGGTGGCAGTGTTCTGGGGTTGGCCTCTGAGGCTATAGGGCCTCTCTGTCCAGTGGAGGTTCACTGCCCAGAGCTGGCTGCATAATAGTTACTTAAGGGGGCTGTGTTGTTGCTGGGATTGAAATCCCTCTATAGGCCAGACCCTGTTAACTCCCAGGGACTGATCAGGTTATTTTAATCCTTGATCTCCTACAGGGTGGAATCTGGGTGTGGCTGTGCTCCTTGCCTGGGGGCTGGGGGGAGGAGTCTTACTCTCTGGAGAGAATGTCTGCCCCAGACCTGGGCTCGGGGGTGTCTCAGCACTCAATTCGCTGCCACCTCTTTCGGCCCCCCTTCTCTCCTCAGTCTCTCCCCAGATTCCACTCCTCCGCACACTCTCCCTCTCTTCAGCACAGGTGAGTGTCTGTATCCGAAATGTCCCATGAACAGGATTCAGGAAAAACAAACAAACAAACGCTGGCCGCGGAAACGGGAAAGGCTTGGTTTCTGTAAGCTTCTTCTCTTACCGGGACTGCATGGTCTGGTCAGCTCTTCAGGCTGCCCCCTTTAGGCTCAGTCCTCTGTGATCACAGAACCCAGCTCTCAATTCCCCCAGCGGCGCCAGGAATCCCGCGGTTCTCCTTTCCCCTGTCAGGGGCTGTGCCTGTCCCAAGGGACGCGGCTGTCTGCCACGCGGTCTCCCTCTGACTCTCTGGGCTCAGAGGTCTGGCAAACTTTCCTGCCCAAATCCCTGTTTTTTTTTACCTTTCCAGGGGAGTTCTGCTCTTCCCGGCTGCAAACTGTCTCACCAGCTGAGCAATTTCGCCAATTCGGGGTGGATGTTACTAGTTTCAGCTGCTCACTCCATTTGCTCCGGGACAGGACCTGGGACGTGTCTGCCTATATCGCCGCCATCTTGCTCCTCCGGCATTTTAATTTTGATGTGTCTTGGTGTGGTTCTCTTTGGGTCCTCTTGTTTGATACTCTCTGTGCTTCCTGGACTTGTAAGTCTATTTCTTTCACCAGGTAGGGAAAGTTTTCTGTCATTATTTCTTCAAATAGGTTTTCAATATCCTGCTCTCTCTCTCCTCCCTCTGCACCCCATAATGCGAATGTTGGTATACTTGAAGTTTTCCCAGAGGCTCCTTATACTTTCTTCATATTTTTGGATTCTTTTTCATTTTTGCTCTTCTGATTGGGTGTTTTTTGCTTCCTCATATTAATTTGATTCTCAGAATCCTCTACTGTACTGTTGAATCCCTATAAATTGTTCTATATTTCAGTTAGTGTATGCTTAATTTCTGACTGGTCCCTTTTCATGCCTTTGATCTTTTCACTAAGATCCTTGAAAGTCTCATGAAGATCCTTGAGTAACTTTATAACCATAGTTTTGAACTCTGTATCCAGTAGTTTGCTTGCTTCCATTTCTTTCATTTGTGACATGTTTCTTTGTCTCTGCATTTTGGTTGCTTCTCTGTGCTTGTTTCTATGTATTAGGTAGAGCTGCTATGTCTCCTGGAATTGGAATAGTGACCTTGTGTAGTAGGTGTCCTGTGGGGCCCAGTGGTTCAACCTCCCTAATCACCTGAGCTGGGCACTCTAGGTTCACCCCTGTGTGGGCTGTGTGCACAGTTTTGTAGTTGAGCCTTGGTTGCTGTTGGCATCTCTGGGAGGAGTTGATCTCCAGGCCAATTGGCTGTAGGATCAGCTGTGACTACAGTAGGAGAACTGCTGTGCAGGAGGTGAATCCCAGCTGTCAAGTAAGGAAGGCTGGTGCTAGTCCTGGGTCTTGGGCCTTTTATTGGTAGGTTGGGGCATGCTGTCACCAGTGCAGCTTGTTTGAGAGATTTTAGCAAAGTCTGAAGCCTAAACCAGAACAGTCTATTCATATGGAAAATTTGTTGCAAACAGCTTGGGTGGGGCTGCAAATTGGATTGGGAAGATTCTCAGTGAATCCTCAAGGTGGAGCAAACAGTGTGCTCTAGGCTGATTGAGTCTTAGATATGGCTGCCAGTCAATCCTATGACAGGGGAGGTCCCAGCTCAGGAACAATGACTCTTGCAAGCACCCCTGACCAGGAGAAAGCCACCCCTGAGTTTGTGCTCCACTGCCAGGCAGCCCAGTTCCTACTTGTAAGTATTTGTGTCCCCCAGAGCCAACTGATGCTTGAGCTCAGAAGTCTGAGTCTGAGTTTGTGCACCAGCCTTTTAACAGGAACAGCTGGGGCTCCAGCAGCCTCTGTGCCTCTCAGCCCCAATTCCTGCTGGTTTTTCCAGTCCATAGTTACCAGGACTTCTCTTCCAAGCTCTGAAACCCTGGGATGGGGGCCTGGTGTGAGGCTGGGACCCCTTGTTCCACACAGGCAGCCTGTACAGAGACAATCTCCCCCCCCCCAATTAAAAAAGTGGCACATGTGGGTGTCAGACCGGCCTATTCTGCACCTCCTTCTACCAGTTACAATGTGCTTTCTTCTTTACTGTTCTAGTTGTAGGCCTTTCATTCAGCCAGCTTTCAGGCAGTTCTGAATGATGGTTGTTCTGTATTTTAGCTGTAATTTTGATGTGGTTCTGGGAGGTGGCGAGTGCAGGCATTTACCTACAATGCCATCTTGGCTCTCCAAAAGCACAATTTAAATTGGCCTGAGATATGGTTCCTCCCCTAACTCCCCAATGAATAGAAAAATGAGCAGATTAGCTAAAACTCAGGCTATCTATGCAAGAGGTTATATAAATGAGAAAGATTGGTTGACAAAGTATGAGGATCAGTTAGAAGCAAATGCTCAATAGTGGTGGGGAAGATTTCAATAGAAGGACACAATTTGTTTGCAGAAGTGTGTGTAAGAGAAAAAAAATCAACTATATCAGAGTACCTCTGTCACCATGAGGATTACTAAGTGCTACCCTTACTTTTTAGAAAATATTCTGGTTTCTGCTCTTAGAACATTGGGTTGGACCAAGATGGTGTTTAACACTCAGAATGTACTTCCTCCCTAGCAGACTTGACTGAACCAAATAATCACTTTAGCAATAAATAACATGTTTACCTGAACTAATGAAGTTTTCAGAAGATGCTTTTTTCTTCTTTGTCAAGGCAACCTGACAGGTTCCTGGAATCTCTGGCAAGGAAATCTGACAGGTTCCTGGGCCTCCAATCTGGGCTCCTGTATACACCCAGCCTGGAGAGTGAGAAGAATGTTGTTCACATGGGTTTGGCTATCTTTTTACTGTAGGCTGTGTGTGTGTGTGTGTGTGTGTGTGTGTGTGTGTGTGTGTGTGTAGAGTAGGGCATTTGGCAATTGACCTTGAATTTGTTGGCTTTGCTTTATCTCTGATGATTATTCATCTGTGTAGAACCTAAAAGAGAAAATTCTCTGCTCATTTACCTTGGCTGCATTGAAAATATTTTTATGTTGCTACCTGTGGAGACCCTAAAGTCAGCAGTATCTCTCTCAACAGATGGGACTATCAGCGTCTTCCAAACCCCTGCTGATTATTTAACACAAAATTCAGGTCCCAGTGGCAAAAATATGTTAAGTAAGCAAAAAGCAACCCACCCTCTCCCTCCCCTCAACCATACATACCAAACAGCATTTTGGAGGCAGGTTATAGTCCTGGCTTCATAAGCTTAGATGATGACACAGTGATGGGAAGAGCAGCTGGCTTTTCTGAGCTTGGTCCTCCTTGGAAAAAAACAATACCCTCTTTAATAAGAGGGCTGTTGAAGAGCCCAATTTCTGCACTTTTCAGCCCATATGGACCGTGTTTTCTGGTGTTCTAATCTTCGAATGTTCTCTAAGCAAACTATCTTCCTTTCTTCCCTTCTTCTTCCATCAAACCAATGGACCCTCCTTTAGTCTCTTTCTCCTCTTTGATCTTTCTCTGGTCCTTTCCCTTTCTATTCCATAGAATTCCAAAGGAAGCTTAGGTGTCTCTCTGTAGCTGAGGATATTGCCCTCAGGGTCAGTGCAGAGAGCCTGGTTTGATATGATGAAGGCTGTGAAGGCCACCACATCCAGGTGGCTCCCAGGCAAACATTTCTGCATATCTGCCCTGTCTCCCTGCTCTGTATGGTGAGGTTGATCGTAATATGCTGGTTCCCATGGCAGGTCCTATTCCATCCTTGGGGTAAATCCTTATTATATTGGGCCTAAGTTTAGAGCAGTGTCTCTCAAATTCCCTAGTTATTGGACTATAGTAGATGAAATAACAGATGTCAATATTGTTTGATTTGAATTCTACCTGAAATACCACCCAACATCCTGATTCCCTGAGTTTCTAGATTTTGAATCTAAATTTTATAGAAATATAATAACCTCTCACATCCTTAAACTGTTTGTTTATATTTTAAGAAACATTTATCTATATCCATTCTTGAAGTACCTCAAAGCTCCCAGCTATTCTACAATTCGTATCCCCTTTATCACCCTCTCCCTCACCAAACTAAATATTTGTGGCTTCTTACCATTGGTCTTGAGTCACGAGCATGCCTTTTTCTGGAGTATCAGCTCTCAGTCCTTGATATTGGCAACACTTGCATCAAATCAAAACTTCAAATATCTGAAAGTTCCATTACATTTATTCTGTCCTGGTCAGTTTTAGAGGTGTTAGTGGTCGTTATGTGCTTGTCGTTTCCCTGCTTCCCTGTCTCTTCCTCAAATCTTTCTGGGGCCTAGAATTCCATCAGATGATTCTCTAAAAGGGCAGATGTGAGAAACCTAAATACACACTTACCTCTCTCTCTCTCTCTCTCTCTCTCTCTCTCTCTCTCTCTCTCTCTCTCCTCTCTCTCTCTCTCTCATCTTTAATAAAGGAATTTAAAGTTCATAGCAAAATTGAGGGGGAGATACATATATTCTATATGCCCATCACTCCCTAACATGCCTCCCCATTATCAGCATCCTGCACCATACTGGTACATTTGTTATAACTGATGAACCTACATTAACACCATTATAATCACCTAAAATCCATAATTTACCTTTAGGGTTCACTCTTGGTGTTGTATAATCTATGGATTTAGGCAAATGTATAATGACATGTATTCATCATTAGAATATTGTGCAGAGTATTTTTACTGCTCTATCCATCCTCTGTGCTCTTCCTATTCATCCCTCCCCACACCTCCTAATTCATGGCAGTCACTGGTCCTTTTACTGTCTTCATTGTTTTACATTTTCCAGAAAGTCATACAGTTGGCATACTATAAATATGCAGCCATTCCATATTGGCTTCTTTCACTTACTAATATGCATTTATGGTCCCTCCATATCTTTTCATGACTTGATAGTTCATTTCATTTTTTGGGCTCTGAATAATATTTCATTGCCTGGATATGCCACAGTTTACTTATCCATTCACCTACTGAAGGACATATTGGTTGCTTCCAAGTTTTGGCAATTATGAATAAAGTTTCTATAAACACCTGTGTGCAGGTTTTTGTGTGGACATAAGTTTTCAACTCCTCTGGATAAATACCAAGTAGTGGTATTGCTGGATCATATCTATGAGTATGTTTAGTTTTATAAGACAGTGTCAAATTGTCTTCCAAAGTTGTCTCACTCTCTTTTTATACATTCCCCTCTTCCTCAAAGGAGGACAGATTTCTTTAGATTAGATTAGTTCTTTACTATTCTTGGATTCTAAACTGATATTCTGAACATGCCCCCAGCACAGAGAGCCTCTCTTTTAGACTCTTCAGACTCTTTCCTTCTCTGATTCGCAACCCTGAACCCACACCAGTGCTAGGCCCCACCAAAAACATTGGTTTGTGGCTAATTTCTCCCAGTAGCTCAGCATGATACATTAACAGCTGGCCAGATACCAAGTGCCTGAAGGGCATAGGACTAGGGCTCTAGGGAAGGGGGTCAGTTTAAGTAGCAGCCAGTGACAATTTGTTCTCTAAATAACAGAGATGTAATAACAGAAGTTAATGCTGAATCAAAATAAATAGAGCCAAACTTTAAAGCAATTTGATTTGCAACTTGGAATAAAAGCAACATGTCTTGATTTAAATGCCAGATCCACTGCTGAGTGATGATTTAATAACTTTTATGAAGAATATTGTCACAGCAAATTCAACTCTGGGATAGAATGACTCATGATAGGGTGTTAGAAATGATATAGAGGAGTACAAAAAGGAACATGCTTATCTCAGGGCTCATCCAGAATCTTTGCATAAAGCTAATTTGCAATTAGGACTTCTTCTTTCCCCAATCTTTCTCTTCACTGATACCTATGAATGTATGTATAGATAATCTCCAGGTGCAATGTCAGCTCACATTCAACCTGAAAGGCAAGGCAGCAGTGAGCCTGGCTATTTCTGAAAGGGACCTTAAGAACTCATCTGGTCCTATTTCTCTGTCTCTAGGAAGGCACCTAACTACTTTATCCTATTTTAAGGGTGATGGAGTGTGTTTAAGTGAGGTTAAGAGGTTTCTCCAAAGATTTCAGTCTCCTGACTCCAGTGCTTCCTCCTCAATAAAAGAGGAGACCTTGTGAGGTCTCTTTTCTTGGCCTTCCGCAGCTTCCTTGGGCTAACATACTAGAATGCTCAATGTTGGCCACGCTCCAGTTCCACCGAGCTTCCCAAGTCAGTAAGGAACTACACACAGCTGTTTGGGTTTTTTTTTTTGTTTTTTGGTTTTTTTTAAAATATATTTTTATTGATTTTTCACAGAGAGGAAGGGAGAGAGATAGAGAGAGTTAGAAACATCGATGAGAGAGAAACATCGATCAGCTGCCTCCTGCACATCCCCCACCAGGGATGTGCCCGCAACCCAGGTACATGCCCTTGACCGGAATCGAACCCGGGACCTCTCAGTCCGCAGGCTGACGCTCTATCCACTGAGCCAAACCGGTTTCGGCACACACAGCTGTTTTTAAGAGAGAAGATTCCACTCTGTTGGGCTAATCATTCAGTCATCAAGATTCATTTTGGAGATAATTCAAAATATAAATATCTGGTGTCTGCCTAGAAGAGGGTGGCTCAACCTTGAAAATGTTGACGTTTTTGGCAAGATAATTTTTGTTGTGAGAGGTTGTTGTATGTGTTGTTGAATGTGTTATCAGCATCCCTGGCCTCTGTTTATCTGGTCTGTGCATATAGTGCAACTTCCTCCAGTCCTTTTTAGGTTAATCATCCCAACCATACCTCTAATTCAGTGGTTCTTAATGAAAAGCAATTCACTCTCTCCACCCCCAGGAACATTTGGCAATGGCTGTCGTTATTTTTAGTTTCCACAACTTAGGGGAAGGGACAAGTTGTGAAAATCTAGTGGGTGGAGACCATGGTGCTATAATGTGCAGGACAAACCTCCCACCTTATTCCCATACAACAAAGGAAGTTTTGGCCAAAAATGTCAATAGTTCCAAGGTTGAGAAATCTTGCTCTATCATATCATCCTCTGATCAGAAATGTTTCATTGTTCCCACTGTTAATGGGAAAGATGACAGGTTTCATGCTCCCCCACCCCCTGGTCTAGCTTTAGCTCATTATTTGTCAACAGCACCTTTTCTGAAACAATACTGAATGGAGTGCTTTTTCTGAAACATGTTCTACTTTCTCACTTATATAACTTTGCTCACACACCAACCACTCCTGCTGCCTAGATGCTCACTTACCACTACTAAAGTAAATTTGAAATGCTATCTCATCTGCAAAACCTTGTCTGAGCCCAAATTCTCCCAGCTACAAATACTTTCTCTTTCTCTGGATATCCCTATGGTATTTTACTCATATGCCTTTTAAAGCATTTATCACATTCATAGTAGAAAAAAAATTGAATTACAGGGAGCTTTTGGAAATCTCTCCAGTAAAATTACCTTCACTTAGAAAAAATGAAAATTGAAAGAAAAAGGTGGATTAGTTAAAGGAATCATATTTTCCCATAAAATTTGGACCAATCGTGTGCCCTTAGCTCTACTCTCTTGGCATGGTTGAAATAAATAGCCATGGACTTCAAGTCCTTGTAAGTTGGTAAAATAATTTGCCTTCCTGAGACTCAGTTTCCTCAACTGCATATGGAAATAATCATGGCTGTTATGAGAATAAAATAAGATGATATATTCAAAGTGTCTGGCACATAGTAGGTACTTAATAAGTATTTGTCAGATGAATAGAAGTATTAGCAGTACTTCAAGGAATAGGATATAGGGATGGGTGATAGTTATGGGACTTTATTATAAGGTTATTGGAGGTAACGGGTGGTAGTTCATTGTTCCTATTCCCTAATTTTGCAGTCTTGCATAGAAAACACAAGTTCTTCTGTAGGCCACTAGAGCAGCATCCAAACTTTCTATGGAGTAGGTGAGTACGAACAGAAGGTCTCAACCTAGAAATGTAGTTTATAGAAGGTATGTTTTTGTTTCCATTTGCAATGATAGTGATACAACCTCTTTGTTTCCTCAGTAAGATAACAGGTAGGGTTGTGGGGATAGAGTTGGATAGAAGATATAGTCCCTTTATTTCTTGGATTTCTCTTTGGAGCAGTCTGGGGCTTAGATGCTGTTCAGTGGCCTAATACAAATTTCTGTGGGGAAAACTCAGAATGCACTTGGGGTGGCAATGAGAGCAATTTGGTATTGACTCCGAGCCCAGTGATACTTGGTTATGAGTTGATTTCAGTAAGGTTTATTGGCACCGTTCTAGCTAGTTTTCTACTCTGGATCTTCCCATTTTGTTGGTTTTCTTCCTGCTGAAGGCTGTGGGGTAATGGCACGCTATGCATTTATGCCTTTTATTTACAGAAACAAGTCTTTCCCTGGTTCCAGGTTTCACATACCTAATAGAAATATCACCGCTACTCTAATGTGAGTGATGACCTGACAAGCAAATGAAGAAACAGAATGAGGCCTCTGCTGCCTTGTCTAGACTAGATTGGGAGCATGGCAAAGAGGAGGAAGTTACCCAACATTGGGCCTACCCCAGCACTGGCTCCTGTCTACTCTGCCATATGAGCACAGGAGATTGGGGTTGTAACGGAGAAGCTCAGATGATTCTATTACAAATTGACTTAGGAGCCTCCACTTTAGGTTTTACAGGTTAAGGATCCTGTAAGAGGAAAATGGCTTTTGGAAGGATTAGAAAACCAGTAGAGGGCAGGGCACCAGATTGAGAGCACAGAGTTGGTCTGGATTCCTGCCTCTACCCCTCTGATTCTGAGGGCATTACTAGGGTTGTCAACTGAGGCTCACATTCCTGTCTGTGTCATGGATGCAATAAAGCCTCCATCCTTCCTCCCAAACAGGGAAGAAATCAAAGGTTTGTCTGTCTCTAGAGTTTTCAACTCTGTGAAATTCAAAGTATTATATAAAACATCCTACTTTTAGTGAATGAGTAAGTATGTGTCTAAGGGGAGGCACAACAAGATGAGGAGAGGATACAGATCTATTGGCTGCTTGTCTAAATATGGTTCTATTTTTGTAATTAATTTTTTTAATGTTGACCTAATTGCAGGTATCTCCTTTTTCCCACCCTTTGCCCACATCCACTGCCCCCTCCTCCCCCTCCCTTGGACTTCACCAAGCTATTGTCCATGTCCATGGAGTATGCATATATGTCCTTTAGCCAGTCACTCCTATGTAGCTGGTTCCATTTTGTTCGTTGGTTTATTTTGTTCATTAGATTCCACATATTAGTGAGATCATATAGTATTTTTCTTACTCTGACTGGCTTGTTTCACTTAGCATAATACTCTCCAGGTCTATCCATGCTGTTGCAAAGGGTAAAGGTTCCTTCTTTTTCACAGCTGCACAGTATTCCATTCTGCAAATGCACCTTATCTTCTTTATCCAATCATATGCTGATGGACACTTGGGCTGTATTCTTTAGTTTACTCTTCCCAGAGTTACATCATTATTAATCATGTTGAAGCCACTTTGTAGATAGTTGGATTTCTTTTTTTAAGAAGGCTCCTCTTTCAAATTCAACCCCTCTCTCTTAAAATTGCATTGTTTCCATAGCTATTGCAGTCTGGCTTTCACCATGATTTTTGGTGGGGCCATGGGACATCAAGAAGTTACATGACTATATGAGTTCATAGGTAAAATGCTATTTCCTCTGAAGAACTAGGATTTGATACTTGCCATAGGTGGGAATAAGGGGTTCGCTTATTAATTTTAAGTACAGAAGAAAAGATACACAGTGACAATGAGGGCCTGTGATAAAGGAATTTGACTTAGGGAGGTCAGGGAAGGCTTCACTAAGGAATGAATGATTGACCTGAGCTCCAAAATGTGGTTGAACATTGACTAGGCAAATATAACGGAGTGAAGCGTATGTGTACACTTGCACACAAAGCAAGCAGAATGTGCACAGGTTTTATGGTGGGAACGGCCATAGCACATTCCAGAAACACATATTATACAACTATAGCTGGTTTTTAACTTTAATTCAAAATTTAAGCCATAGTTTGGGGTGTTGAGGGTTAAAAATGCAAGTATACTGCCTAGCTGTAGTGGCTCAGTGGTTGAGCGTTGACCTATGAACCAGGAGGTCATGGTTCGATTCCAGGTCAGGGCACGTGCCTGGGTTTCAGGCTCGATCCCTAGTAGAGGGTGTGCAGGAGGCAGTCTATCGCTGATTCTCTCTCATCACTTATGTTTATATCTCTCTCTCCCTCTCCTTTCCTCTCTTAAATCAATAAAAATGTAAAAACAAATACAAGTATACCCCTTTAAAGTATTGTTAGGCTAGCCCAGCTGGGTGTGGCTCAGCGGTTGAGAGTTGACCCAGGAACCAAGAGGTCACCGGTTCAATTCCTGGTCAGGGCATATGCCTGGTTTTGGGCTTGATCCCCAGTAGGGGGTGTGCAGGAGGCAGCCGATCAATGATTCTCTCTCATCATTGATGTTTCTATCTCTCTCTCCCTCTCCCTTCCTCTCTGAAATCAATAAAAATACATTTTAAAAAAACGTATTGTTAAACTAAATCATGCATACTGAGTGCCCACTGTTGAGAGAGCATGAGAGGCATTATCAAGAAAGAAACAAGTAGATATGCACTGTAGAGCTAACAATCTGGTAGAAGGTAAAGGGCAGATGAAAATATGTGATATATAAATCTTCCTCCCAATGTTTTACCCACCATGTACATACACATAAAGGGTATATAAACAAATTCCTGGAGGACGACTTGGTTGATGGGATTTGAGCCCACTGGAATTAATCAGGGAAGGCTTCCTGGAGGTGCTTAGTCCTGCATAGTGGTCTGAGGGTGATATAAACTGGTGGATAAAAGAAAATATTTCTGGCAGGAGAGACAGCATGAATGATGACTTTGTGTAGAAAATCTATTTTGAGGTGGGAAATTTGAGATAAATTAGCGTGACCTGAATAGAAAAGCAAAACAGCCTAACTTGGGGCCATCTTACACTCTGTATATGACAAACCAACAAGTCAATTAAAAGAAAAAGTAAGGTTCACTGGGCACCAAGTAAGCAGAAATAATTGCTTATTAAAAAGTAAATTATTGAGGGATCAGAGATTGCTGCCGATGGGACAGGAGGCTGCAAGATAGTGTGACTGTCGGGGACTGGCAGACCAGGCTCCCCTGGCCAGGGAGCCTCTACTACTGCTGAAATCTCTCCTGGAGCAGCCGGCTCTGCCTCAGAGACCATGCCATCTTGAAGGGGAGTCCAGCTGTCATCGGAATCCCAGCCTTATCTTCAACCGGGGAGACCTCGGATACCCCCTGGGACCCTATAACCACAACGCCCAGGAATCAGCTGCCTCAGCTGCGAACCCACGAACACCGAGACTCCAGCCTCCCTGACTGTGGAGACCTAAAAAGTCTGTACAGGGGGAGACAAAGCGGCCCCAAATATGCAGACAGGTCCTATACCTTCTCACAGAGCAGATAGAAGGAGCAGCTGAATCGAACAACACCCACCCAGAATTGGCAAATTAAACACAGCTGGTGAGGCAGTCCGTGGACAGAAAGGTCAGATATTGCTTAGAGCAGTGGTTCTCAACCTTCCTAATGCTGCAGAATTACAGTTTTAATACAGTTCCTCATGTTGTGGTGACCCCCAACCATAAAATTATTTTCGTTGCTACTTCATAACTGTAATGTTGCTACTGTTATGAATCATAATGTAAATACCTGATATGCAGGGTGTATTTTCATTGTTACAAATTGAACATAATTAAAGCATAGTGATTAATCACAAAAACAATATGTAATTATATATGTGTTTTCTGATGGTCTTAGGCGACCCCTGTGAAAGGGTCGTTTGACCCCCAAAGGGGTCGTGACCCACAGGTTGAGAACCACTTGCTTAGAGAAAGGTGAGATCTGGGATTCAGGCTGGAGGGAGAAATGCTCACAGTGGGAACTAGAGCCTCAGAGGGAGACTGCGCCTCACAAAATCCATGACCGCTGGGATCAGTGTAGCCCTTGAATGTGGGAAGGGGTCCACAGGGCTGCTGTCAGAAGGGGACTCTAGATATTAGCCCATAGCTGGGCTGAACCCAGAAGGGCATCCTGAATTTCTATACCAGCTGTGCAGTGCCAAGGGAAAAAGATGCGAGCTGGCGTGCTTCCTTTGGCTTTTTTCCTTTTTAACTCCTTGATTTTGCTTGCTAAGTCCATTACATAGGATCTTCCATTTAAAAACACTCACCAAGACTGCGGGGGAAAGTTGTTTTTATGGACACTGGGGATCAGAATAAGGAGAGACGAGCAAGAAACCAGCTCTGAGTCAGTCCATCCCTCCAACCCAATATTAAGTGCGGCAGGGAAAGAAGAATTTAAACACTGGGTAGAGGGGCCATTTAGTCCTGGATATAAATACAGAAACACTGCCACCCAGGGGTTGTGTCAGAAATTGACTCTTGTGTAAATAGAACTGAAGGCAGGCTGAGAAAAAAAAATGAGCAGAGAGATCCTGCCTGCTTGAAAACAAGGTTATGGCTTATGATACAGAGGAGCAGTGGATCACAGAGAACTTCAATAATGTGCTGACTACCTGACAGGAAGCAGACATGCCAAGCAAAACAGTAGAGGAAGTGGAGAAACTAAGATGGCGGCATAGATAAACACCGGGAAATAGTCGCCTCCCACAGCAATTGAAAATTAGCCCAAAGGACGGAGCAAACATCGTCCAAAACAACAGGAAGGCTGGCTGAGTGTAATTTCTACAACTAGAAGAAAAGAAAAGCACGCTGAGAGCCAGAGGAGCTGCGGAGGCTGAGTGCAGAGGTACGGCGGCGACTCGCGCGCGCGGAAAGGGGGTGGCACCTGAGGACGCGGCTGTCTTTTTGAATCCCAAGCTCCCGACTGCTCTGAACTCCGGTTCCGGGAAGTCTCTGGGGACCCAGGTCTCATACGGGGAGAGGCTGCTCTCTCAGGAGGCAGCGGGCGAACTTGAGGGCCGCTTTCCCTCAGAGGTGCTTGCAGCCGTTACCGGGACACTGAGACGCGCGACTCCGGGCACGGAGAATCAGCCATTGCTTCTTTCTACGCCCTTTGACTCCCTGAGACCATGCCCCACCCGGGCTGCGGCAGAGGCTTTTGCATGTGAATGCCCCGGCCCTTTGCAACTTGATAATTACCTAACTGCAGCCGGGCCAGCCAGACCCGGAACTTCCAAGAGAAGGCCCAAGGCCCCGCAGCGGCTTGCAATGCTTCACAGCTGAGCCTCTTCGTAGTTCCTGCTGTGTGGCCTCAGGCAGGGGCTGAATTAGCACCTCCTTAGATCCAGGAGCCACTGTACCCAGTGGTCAGAGGGGGACCATTCTCCCACTTCAGACACAGCTGCTTCCCACAGCCAATTGGCCTGGAGGTCAATTCCTCCCAGTGATCCTACAACAACCGAGGCACCAAGAGTACACCAAGAGTGTCCACCCCAGGTAACTGGGGAGGCTGAGCCACTGGGCCCTACAGGACACCTGGCACGCAGACCACTCTATCAACACAGGGAAGCAGCCAAAATGCGGAGACAAAGAAACAGGTCACAATTGGCAAAAACGGAGGAGGCCAGACGACTGGATATAGAGTTCAAGGCCACGTTTATAAGGTTTGTCAAGAATTTTATGGAAACCGCCGACAAATTTAATGAATCCCTCAAGGAGTATGGTGAGACCATGGAGGTCATGAAAAAGGACCAATTAGAAATTATGCATACACTGACTGAAATAAAGAATACTTTACAGAGATCCAACAGCAGACAAGAGGATCCCAAGAATCAAGTCAAAGATTTGAAATGCAAAGAAACAAAAAATACCCAACCGAAAAAGAAAAAAGAAAAGAGATTCAAAAAATATGAAGATAGTGTAAGGAACCTCTGGGACAACTTCAAGCGTACCAACATCAGAATTATAGGGGTACCAGAAGGAGAGAGAGGGCAAGATATTGAAAACCTTTTTGAAGAAATAATGACAGAAAACTTGCCCTACCTGGTGAAAGAAATGGACTTACAAGTCCAGGAAGCGCAGAGAACCCCAAACAAAAGGAATCCAAAGAGGACCACACCAAGACACATCATAATTAAAATGCCAAGAGCAAAAGATAAAGAGAGAATCTAAAAAGCAGCAAGAGAAAGACAGTCAGTTACCTACAAGGGAGTACCCATCCGACTGTCAGCTGATTTCTCAACAGAAACCATGCAAGCCAGAAGAGAGTGGCAAGAAATATTCAAAGAGATGAATAGCAAGAACCTGCAACCAAGATTACTTTATCCAGCAAAGCTATCATTCAGAATGGAAGGTCAGATAAAGAGCTTCACGGATAAGAAAAAGCTAAAGGAGTTCATCTCCACCAAACCAGCATTATATGAAATGCTGAAAGGTATTCTTTAAGAAGAGGAAGAAGAAAAAGGAACTCTTACCATTTGCCACAGCATGGATGGAACTGGAGAGCGGATAAATACCACAAGATCTCACTTATTTGTGGAATATAATGAACAACATAAACTGATGAACAAGGACTGATCCAGAGACGGAGAGGCATTGATTGGACTGTCGGGCCTTGGAGGGAAGGTAGGGGAGGGTGGGGGCAAGGGGGAAAGATCAACCAAAGGACTTATATGCAAGCATATAGGCCTAACCAATGGACACGGACAACGGGGGAGTGAGGGGGTGAGCGGGGAGAGGGGGGGTAGAGGGTACACATATGTAATATCTTAATCAATAAAAAATATTAAAAAAAAAACACAAAACAGTAGAGGAAGTGAATGACCTTCACTACTTCACTTTTTTATTTTTTATCTTTTACTTAAGAAACTAAATTATTTTTCTCACTTGATTTTACTTTTTATTATTACATTTTTATTTTTAATTATTATTATTACTACTATTATTTTACCTTTTTTAAAGTTTTATTTTATTTTTACTTTATATTATTTTATTTTTTCTGGATTAGTATTCTACATTCTATTTTTATTTTTATTTTTTATCATTATTTTACTCTATCTCAATTTTTCCTTTATGCCAACACTCTTCCTCATTTTCTCATTTTTCATCTTATTTCTCTTACCTGGTTCCTGCCGTCATTTTTCTCTATCCTTTCATTTTACTCCCTTTTAAAAATTGATCTTACTCATATATCTAATTTCCTCTCCCCTGCTCCAAGTCCATGAACACTTTTCTCTTCTTTCTTCACTATCCATTTTTTCCCCATTTTCTTTCTTTAATGTCTTGTTGTTGTTGTTTGATTCATCTTTTGTTAGTTTGTTTTTTTTTCTTTTTTTTGCTTCTGTTTTTAGTCTCCTCACTTGTTCTCTTCTTCTACTAATAGCTTAATTAATTCCAATCACCAACTCAGGCCTATGTGCTCTCTATTCTCCTTTTCCAATAATAGATGAATACATACCAGATAGATTAAAGAAAGGGGAAAATATATATAAATTTTCTTTTATATATATTTTTAATATAAATATTTTTTTCTTTTTTTGTATTTTGCTTTTTACTTTTCTTCTTATACACTCATTCTCTTTCTACCTTCTCTATACTGAATTGTGGCTATTTCCCCATTCATTCAATTCCTTCACCTAACCTTCTGTAAATAAGCTCTGCCTTCTCAGATTCATCAGAATTTTTGTTGTTTGCATTTTTTTGGATTAGTTGTTGGTTTTGTTTTTTTTTTTGAGTTCTCTCTCTCTCTCTCTCTCTCTCTCTCTATATATATATATATATATATATATATATATATATATATATATATATTCCCCTTTCTTTTTTATTCTCTTTCTTTTCTCTCTTACATTTTTTCCTTTTCTCAATATCACTTTTGCACTCTTTTCTATCCCCTAGCTTTTCTCTGGTGGTCACCTTTTTTTGTGGTTATCAGTATCATGAATACATTTGTGTTTGGTGCCCTGTGTGTTGTGTCTTGTCGTGTTGTATTTTGTCCATTTAAGTCAACGCAGGAGAGTGAGAGCTACCTAACCAGACACCCTGAGAGGAGTGATCATGGGGAGACAAAGAAACAGCTGCATATGAAGGAATCACGAAAAGAAGTAAATGAAATGCAGGCAAGCAATATATCAGAGAAAGAATTCAGAGCAATGGTCATAAGGACACTGAAAAGGATAGAAGACAAATTCAACAATATGTGTAAGAACCAAGAGGAAATGAAGAAGAACCAAGAAGAAATGAAAAATGACATTGCTGCAATAAAGAACTCAATAGAACGCATCAACAGTAGACTAGTAGAAGTTTAGGATCATATCAGTGAGCTAGAAGACAAGGTAGGAAAAAAATAACCAAGCAGAGCAGCATCTAGAAAAAAAAATTAAAAAACAAGTAGAGAGCCTAAGAAAACTTTGCGACAACATGAAATGAAACAACATCTGCATAATAGGGGTGCCAGAAGGCGATGAAACTGAGCAAAGAATAGAAAACCTGTTTGAAGAAATAATGACAGAAAACTTCCCTGATATTGGGAAGAAAAAACTCACACAAATCCAAGAAGCTCACAGAGTCCCAAACAAGATGAACCCCCAAAGACCAACACCAAGCCACATTATAATTAAATTGGCAAACATCAATGACAAAGTAAGAATCTTAAAGGCTGTCAGAGAGAGATAGAAAGTTACCTACAAATGATCTCCCATGAGACTATTGACTGATTTCTCAAAAGAAACACATCAGGCCAGAAGGGAATGGAATGAAATATACAAAGTCATGCAAAGCAAGGGTCTGAATCCAAGAATACTGTATCCAGCAAGGCTATCAATCAAAGTTGAGGGTGAAATCAGGAGCTTCACAGACATAAAAGGACTAAGGGAGTTTATTACCACCAAACCAGAAATGCAAGAAATGCTAAAGGGTCTTCTGTAAAAAGAAGAAACAGAAAGGGAAGAAGGAACACAGGCATAAAGAATAAAAATGGCGACAAACAAGTACCTATCAATAATAAATTTAAATGTAAAAGGATTAAATGCCCCAATCAAAAGACATAGGGTAGCTGAGTGGATAAGAAAACATGACCCATATATCTGCTGTCTACAGGAGGCCCACCTCAGAACAAAGGACTCACACAGACTGATGGTGAAGGGATGAAAAAAGGTTTCTCAGGCGAATGGAAATGAAAAAAAAAAAAAAAAAAAGCTGGAGTAGCAAGACTTATATCTGACAAATTAGGCATCAAAGTGAAGGCCATAACAAGAGATAAGGAAGGCCTTAATAATACTAAAGGGAGCAAATCAACAAGAAGATATAACTCTCGTAAACATATGTGTACCCCATACAGAACCACCCAAATACATAAAAAAAAACAACTTCTGGAGGATATCAAGGGAGAGATTGACAGCAATACAGTCATAGTAGGGGACTTTAATACCCCACTAACACCACTGTACAAATCCTCTAAACAAAAACTCAGCAAAGAAACATCAATCCTAAATGACTCACCAGATCAGATGGAATGAATTGACATCTACAGAACATTTCACACCAAAGCCAAAGAATATATATTCTTCTCAAGTGCACATGGGCCGTTTTCAAAGATAGACCACGTATTGGGACACAGGCAAAGTCTCTTCAAATTCAAAAAGATAGAAATCATATCAAGAATCTTCTCAGATCACAATGGCATAAAATTAGAAATCAACTACAATAAAAACAATTAAAAAAATCAAACACCAAGAGGCTAAATAGCATGCTATTAAATAATAATTGGGTTACCAAAGAGATCAAAGAAGAAATAAAAAGCACCATGTCAACAAATGACAATGAAAACACAACAATCCACAATCTATGGGAAACAGTGGAAGCAGTCTTGAGAGGGAAGTTCATGGCTCTACAGGCCTACCTCAAAAAACAAGAAAAAAATGGTAATAAATTATCTAACCCTGCAACTCAAAGAGTTAGAAAGAGAGCAATAAGAGAAGCCCAGCATAAGCAGAAGGAAGGAAATAATAAAGATAAGAACAGAAATTAAATGACATAGAGACCAAAAAACAAACAAACAAACGAACACAAACCAAAAACAAACAAACAAACAAACACAAACCAAAAATAAACAAACAAACACAAAAAACCCACACACAAAATATCAATAAAACCAAGAGCTGGTTTTTTGAAAGGATAAACAAGATTGATGAACCTCTAGCCAGGCTCACCCAGAAGCAAAGAGAGGGAATGAAATAAACAAAATCAGAAATGAAAGAGTTGAAATAATAACTGATCCCACAGAAACACAAAGGATTATGAAAAAATACTATGAACAACTCTATTCCAACAAAATGGACAACCTAGATAAAATGGACATATTCTTAGAAAAATACAAGCTCCCAAAACTCAATCAGGAAGTATAAAAAAAACCTGAATAGGCTTATAATTACTGAATAAATTGAAGCAGGGATCAAAAATCTTCTAGCAAACAAAAGCTCTGGTCTGGATGGCTTTACAGGGGAGATCTACCATGCATTCAAAGAAGAACTAAAACCTATCCTCCTCAGACTATTCCAAATAATTCAAGAGGCACACTTCCAAGCTCTTTCTATGAATCCAGCATTACCCTAATTCCCAAACCAGATAAAGACACCACAAAAAAGAGAACTACAAGCCAATATCCTTGATGAACATAAATGCTAAAATCTTCAACAAAATTCTAACAAATCAGCTTCAGCATTACATTAGAAAGATCATACACCATGACCAAGTGGTATTTATTCCAGGGATGCAAAGATGGTACAATATCCACAAATCAATAAATGTTGTACATCACATGAACAAATTGAGACAAAAATCACATAATCATATCAATCAGTGCAGAAAAAGCATTTGGCAAAATCCAACACCCTTTCTTGATAAAAACTCTCAGCAAAGTGGGAATAGAGGAATCATACCTCAACATAATAAAAGTCTTATATGACAAACCTATAGCCAACATCATACTCAATGGGCAAAAACTAAACTTATTTCCCCTAAGAAGAGGAACAAGTCAGGGATGCCCACTCTCACCATTCCTGTTCGATATAGTACAGGAAATGCTAGCCATAGTGATCAGACAAAAAGAACTAAAAGGCATAAGAATTGGAAAAGAAGAAGTAAAAGTGTCCTTATTCACAGATGACATGATACTGTACATAGAAAACCCCAAAGATTCCATCAAAAAACTACTAGACCTAATAAATGAATTTGGCAATGTAGTAGGATACAAAATTAACACCCAGAAATCTCTGGCCTTTTTATACAGCAATAATGAACTCACAGGAAGAGAAATGAGAAAAAACAATCCCATTTACCATTGCACCAAAAAAATTAAGATATCCTAGGAATAAACTTAACTAAGGAGGTAAAAGATCTGAACCCAGAAAACTACAGGACATTCAAAAAAGAGATAGTGGAAGACATAAACAAATGGAAGAACATACCATGTCCATGGATTGGTAGAATCAACATCATTAAAATCTCCATACTACCCAAAGCAATCTACAGATTCAATGCAATTCCCATTAAAATACCAACGGCATATTTCAAAGATCTAGAACAAACTCTCCAAAAATTCATCCTGAATAAAAAAAAAAGATTCCTAAGAGCCACAGCAATCTTGAGAAAGATGAACAAAGGTGGTGGGATCACAATACCAGATATCAAGCTATATTACCAAACCATGGTTCTCAAAACTGCCTGGTAAAGGCACAATAACAGACATATAGACAAACGGAACAGAAGAGAGATCCCAGAAACAGACCCAAGCCATTGTGCTCAATTAATATTTGACAAAGGAGGCAAGAGCATATAATGGAGTCAAGACAGACTCTTCAATATGTGGTGCTGGGAAATTTGGTCAGATACATGCAAAAAATGAAACTAGATCACCAACTTACAACATACACAAAAACAAACTCAAAATGGCTAAAGGACTTAAATGTAAGACAGGAAACCATAAAAATCCTACAAGACTCCATAGGCAGCAAAATAGCAGACATATGTCATAGAAATATCTTTGCAGACACAGCTCCTAGGGCAATGGAGACTGAGGAGAAAATAAACAAATGGGACTACATCAAAATTAAAAGCTTCTGCACAGCAAAAGAAACCATCAACAAAACAACAAGAAAGCCCCTTGCATGGGAGAACATATTTGCCAATGATATTACTGATAAGGGTTTAATCTCCAAAATTTACAGAGAACTCATACAACTTAACAAAAGGAAGATAAACAATCCAATCAAAAAATGGGCAAAAGATCTAAATAGACACTTTTTGAAAGAGGACATACAGAAGGCCCAGAGACATATGAAAACATGCTCAAAGTCACCAATCATCTGAGAGATGCAAATCAAAACAACAATGAGATTCCATCTCACATCTGTCAGAATGGCTATCATCAACAAATCAGCAAATGACAAGTGCTGGCAAGGATGTGGAGAAAAGGGAACATTTATGCACTGCTTGTGGGAATGCAAACTGGTGCAGACACTATGGAAGACAGTATGGAGTTTCCTCAAAAAATTAAAAATGGAACTCCCATTTGACCCAGTAATCTCACTTCTAGGACTATATCCCAAGAAACCAGAAACACCAATCAGAAAGGATATATGCACCCCTATGTTCATAACAGCACAATTTACCATAGCTAAGATTTGGAAACAGCCTAAGTACCCATCAGCAGATGAGTGGATTAAAAAACTGTGGTACATCTATATGATGAAATACTATCTATAATAATAAAACTGTAATGTACAAATTGGCCAAAGGACCTAACAGAAGAATGACCATCCATACAACCTTCCGGATGACCACGCTATGACACCCACTGGTGCCTGGCCAGCCAAGGTGGGTGCAATGTGATTATTTGGGAGACCAGCCATTTCCCCATGATCGCCCTGCAGAGGCAGGCTCAGGCCACTGGCCAGTGGGGCAATCAATCAAGGGATTCCATGATCGACCCAAAGAGGGAGGCCCAGGCCACCAACCAGCGGGCTGTGGCAGGTGGGCGGGGCCTCCCCTGCGAGGGCAATCAATTAAGGAACCCCGGCTGGGTGGGTAGGGCCTACCTCTTTATGGCAATCAACTGTGGGGTTCCCGGACTGTAAGAGGGCACAGGCCAGGCTGAGGGGACTCCCCCCCCAGTGCACGAATTGCATGCACTGGACCTCTGCTGCAGCTATAAAAAAAAAGAAGGAACTTTTACCATTTGCAATAGCATGGATGGAAATGGAGAGCATTATGCTAAGCGAAATAAGCTAGTTGGAGAAAGGTATCACATGATCTCACTCACATGCGGGATATAATGATCAACATAATTTGATGAACAAGAATTGATCCAGAGACAAATGGCAGGGGAGTGGGGGGTGGGGTTAGAGATCAACCAAAGGACTTATTTGCATGCATATTAGCATAACCAATGGACATAGACACTGGGGCAGTGGGGGCTTGCCTGGGGTGGGAATGGCTTTAGAGGGTCAATTGGGTAAAAAGGAGACATATAAAACTTTAGACAATAAAAATAAATAAATAAAATAATAAAATAAAATAATCTAAGATAAAAATAACATCTAAGTAGGTCTTACTGCACTCATGCATCTACTGCTCAACAAATTCATCTTATAAGCTAAATTCTTACAGATATGAGTGAAATTCAAATGTTACGTTCAGTGCTCTTTATGACATCTTTGTTCCAACCTGAGTTAAAAAAAGGTTTAGAGCCGAAACCGGTTTGGCTCAGTGGATAGAGCGTCGGCCTGCGGACTGAAAGGTCCCAAGTTCGATTCCGGTCAAGGGCATGTACCTGGATTGCGGGCACATCCCCGGTGGGGGATGTGCAGGAGGCGGCTGATCGATGTTTCTCTCTCATCGATGTTTCTGACTCTCTATCTCTCTCCCTTCCTCTCTGTAAAAAATCAATAAAATATATTTAAAAAAAAAAAGGTTTAGAAAGAACCTGTAAAAGCCATTTAGCATATCCTATAATATTTAAATTTTTATTCTCTTAAAAAATCAAAATCAAATTGAAGGCTTCATAATGATTCCTACCCAAGTTTTTAAACCTTAAACTATTCATGGTGTCTTTTTTTTTTTTTCCTTAAAGACCTTTATTCCCTCTTATTTTATCCTTCTTGGAGATGGAGAACAGTTTGTTATATTCCTTCTTAATTTAAATCGTTCAATAAAAGACTCAATAACTTATGATTTATTAAACTATCTCAACAGCTTTCTCCTTTATGGAATTAAAAGATCTTATTTTTTTTTCTAACTTTTTCTCAGAGGTCTTATTTTTCAATCTATATTTTATTCCTTTTCATTGCTCCTATATTCCCTCCCCAGTTCCCATATGATCCTAAGAAACAGCCTCTTCTCAGAAACTGAATCAGTAAGAAGAGTACTTTTTCTCATGCCTTAAAACATGGCCTCTTTAGTGGTCACCAATAAAAAAAAATGAAGGTTCACTACTCATTCATCATCACAACAAATAAACACAATTAAACAACTTGAAAAAAATAAATAAATAAAAATAATAAGTAAATTGTTACAAAAATCAGTCTTGACATCCCCAACTGACTGTAGTCGGTACTCGGTTTTTTCCAAGACTGTGAGGCAGGTGAAAGTTGCTGCTTACCTCTTTTCTCAGGACTCCTCTGCAATTTTCTAACACTAGGCATCTATCCCAATTTCTGGAGTTCTGTTTGCTTAAGCATTTGATTTTTTACATTTAGTTGTTATTTTGATCCCTGGTAAAATAATAGCTCTCCTATCTTTGGGCATTGTCATTTTCCGAGGGAAAATTCTCTGAAACACACACACACACACACACACACACACACACTTCAAATGAAAGAATATACCTCTGATAGAGTGTCAGGTGGTAGGGTAGATTTTTTGAGCAGATGACCTTTCCCATTTCCCTTCAAACTGAAACTAACTGCTTAGTAGCTTGGCCTTGATTACAATGTATATTTCTTCCCTGGATGTTGAAAAGGTAGGTTGGGAGAGAGACATAGAGTAAGTGGCAAGATATATGATTTTACCTGTCAAATCTCCGGCTGATGCAGGATATTGTTCTTTGAAAACAGCCCATGCACTATAGTATACCAATGTGGTAAAAAGTGTGGTGTTAGAATCAAGATGAGCCAGGATTTATATTTTTGACTCTGACTTTCGAGCTTTGTTGTTTTTCACTATTTACCTATGCCTTGATTGCTTCACGTTGTATTAAAAAAAAACAAGGATAATAAAAGTATCTGTCTCATACAGTTATTGTAATGATCAAGGAGATGTACTAGTATGTCTGAGGATCTTAGCCTAGTTCTTGACAATTTATCATTGTCTTATTATCATTGTCATTAGCGTCACCACCACTATCACCATCCACATCACCCCCAGATTCCTACTGTAACAGAATAACATTATAACCTCTTGCTAAAGCAACTACCAGCCACTGGCAAAGGAGAAAAAGAGGACACAGGAATCCCAGTTGCATTCACTGCTTCCTACTCTTACACTAATCCTCATGTCTCTGTCCCTGTTTCTACAGGTACCTGTAGGCTTGGTTGGGCCTATTACTGTGCTGGAGGTGGAGCAGCTGCAGCCATGTTGATCTGTACCTGGCTCTCTTGCTTTGCTGGAAGAAACCCCAAACCTGTAATGTTGGTGGAGAGCATCATGAGGAACACCAATTCTTATGCCATGGAGCTTGACTACTGCCTCAAGCCTTGAGCTTTGGTGGAAGACTGGAAAGGGTGGGAAAGAGGAGGGAAGGGAGCCTTGAAAAGAGGTACTAAGACTAGACCAGTTGCCACCCACCTGTCAGCAGGGTAGCCTAGAGTTGCATGCTTTTTAACTCACCAGTCATTCATTTTCACTTGCCCTTAAGCCAGTGGGTCAGTGACTACTTACAAAATTCATCAAGATATATGATTTTCTCAAATGTTTACCTAGCTGGTGAGTACCCACTAGCCCCCAAGTCCTAAAGTACTCCTTAATGAAAAATAAGGAGAAGATCCTCACTTGAAATGTAACTGCACGAAGCTAGATAAGAACACTCGAGCAGGGAGGGACAAGGAGATGAACAGGGCTGGTTCCTGCCATTCCATTCTTATGGCCCTCCCCCTAGTATTGATTACTATCTATAAAATGCCACTGATCAAATACTTGAGACTTTCTCAGGAATATACCTTGACTCTTCCTCTTTTATCTGGCCTCTTTTCCTTTTCTTTTGTGAGCTTGTGGTGAGGGTAATTATCAATAAGGAAAATATTAACCAAGGATACTTATTTAGTCTAAGACTCCTTCCTCATTATGCTCTAGAATATTCATAAGAGTTCATTTTGTGTTTTGGCTTGGTGACTGGCATTAAAATATAGTGGCAAGTATTCTCTAGTCCTTTATATATTCAGAAATGGTGTTCATTAAATGTTCTGAGCATATAATAGCACTTGTTGTGCACTCAATAAACATGGTTTTATGATGATGATGACAAGAATGTTTCTGCTGACTCCTTACTGAAATTTCTATCAGAGTTCATTTTTACTGAGTAAGAAATCCACAGTGGCCTTTTGCCCCTGTAGTCATTCCTACATTGATATGTTTCTCTGCCTATTTCAAAAATTGCTCATCAAATGCTTTCCCCTCCATCTGGGGTGAGCTAGACAAAAGAATACAGCCTTGATGTCACCAAGGGCTGATGTATTTTTAGGCCTGGCCACCATCCCAAATGTGCTCAAGGCTGATGGATGGTATAGAAGAACTTGTCGCTCAGGGACAGAATTTATTTCTCCCCCACACCCAACTAATTCAGGCCAGCTCTACTGTTCCATAACTACAGCTTTAGGGATTAGGCAGGGCCTATGACTCAAAAGGCCAGCTCTTCTGTTTTTATTTTTAATTACTCCAGAGTGTTGGGGTACAAGAAACCCTGTTGTTACAGTCCATTGAGGTCAGGTTCCTTTGGCACAAAGCATGGCAGAGAAAGGCAGAGCAAGGACCTTGGGGTCATGAGGGGCAAATGGAAAATAGCAGCTCAGTGAGTGTTCTTAGCTCCTGATGCTACCAATTCCTAACCCATTGCTTCCCAAGAAGTCAATGCTTTGCTGCTCTCCTTGGCCCAGATACCTAAACACCGGTGAAGTAGTTGCACCCTAGAGAAGTGACTGTTCAAGAAAGGGTTAATTTAAAAAGAGCCATTTTAAATGACTGCCACTTTGTATAAGGTCCTAGTCAGTTGGAATGTTTCCTCTCCTTTTCCACAAAAAGAGGATAGAATGTAAAAAGATTTTTTTTTCTGTCAAAAAACTGGGCCTGCAGGGCCTTACATTCAAAGAGGGATCCAGTCCCTTGTTCAGTTTGAATTTAAATTCCTTCCTGCCTGCGTCTGATATTTTTCTTGCCAGGCCTTGTATTTTGCATAGATGTTTGATTAGCTTGTTTTTTCTCTATGGTCTGGAGCAGGCTCTTGAAAACTAAGCTTACCTGGTCTGGCTTCTGTTGAGCAGAGGAAGTAGAGCCCATAGGTCAGGTGGAGGGCTGAACAAATGAAGTGAGGACCTCAGAGACTGGTTTGTCCTATGCCTGGCTGGTTGTCATGCTCCCTGCATGTACACAAATGGAATGCCTAACCATGGGTCCTTCCTGATTTTTGGAACCACTTAGATCTTATGTGTGTGGTTTTTTTTTTTTGGGGGGGGGGGCGGGAGGCTGAGAGAGGTGGGAGGTTTTTCACCGGGGCTAGCTCACAATCAACTGAGTATTCATTAAGAGTCCGTTTAGCAGAAATGGTAGATGGGCAGCAACTGCCTGACTGGCATGTGTCTGTGTCTGCAGGGTTACAATTTCTACACCTGGTGTGGCCCTTGGTATATTGCAAGTGTTAAGTCACTCAGGTCTGTCTTGAGTGGTGCCCTCTCCTTAATATCACTCATCATCCCTGCTCCCATGGGGAGTAAGTGCCTCCATTCATTTATAGCTTCTGGTGTCTTCCTGGCAGTGGGTTCTCACCTTGCAAGAGCATGAGCTGTGAACCAAGACAGACAGGACAGGCTCTGGCCTCTGGGAAAAGGAGTTCTGGCTTCTGCAAGAATAGGTGGCAATAGGAGGTTTCTGGAGGAGGGGAACCCTGGAAGGGTAAGAGGATGAGGAAGCTGCTGGCAAGCAGAGGCTTTATACACTCTCCAACAAATTACCCTAAAAGGGAAAAGCCTGCCACTTCAGAATGTGATAAGGATACTTTCTTCAGTATGGCATTCACTCCTGGCAGAAATTCTAATGTGGAGAAGCTTTAGGACCGTATTAAGTCCCAAGACAGACTGTCAGTGGGAAAAAAATGGAAGTTTCAGAAAAAAAAAAAACAATAGTGAATGCATTTGTAAAAGATGGAAGGCATCCCACTTGGTGGCTTGAGGGGAAAGGTGTGCTATTTCTAGAACTCACAATCAATCTCCAACCAGGCCTAGTAAAGCTTTCTTAACAGACAGGAGGCAGGACACTTCCAAAAAGTCATCTCTGCCCTGTGTCCTTGGTTTGAAAGCATTTTTTTAAAAGCTGGATTGGTGCTGATGTTGAAGAATATTTATTACTGGCCTCTCTTTCAGATGTAGAGAGATGCATTTTCAGTTTTAATTTTCATTTTGTCTACTTATGAGATTATGCTCTCCCAGAGTTGATCTCTTTTCTAAACACATTGAACCCCCACTGAGTCCTCAAAGCTAACATCAAATAAACAGTTGCTATGTGTGCACACAAATGATTTAGATTTTCATTATACAGAACTGCTGATATGTCAGGAGGAAGTAGGAGGAGACAAAATGCTTGGTTTTGACTGCAGCACCGTGTCCTGCTCCTCCTCCCTCTACAGAAAGGAGCCCCCAGAGAATAGTACTTGGGGGAGAGGGATATTGAGGTCAACTGGCATCCATGGGGCAGCTCCCAATGTTGGCTTCTTTTCATGTAGTGACTCTCCTTCCTGAGGAAGTAGTGGTAACTACAGAAAGGAAACAAAGAAAGGTAGAAAGATCAAGGGGAATAAAGAGGGGGTAGATAGAGAGGTAAATATTGGAATCATTCCAGAAACGTGTTGCCTCCCACTGAGGCCTACTAGAATCTCATCTGGGAACTTTAAATTTATTTCCAAGATATCTCTCTGTATCTTCTAAGCTAAAATATTTCCCCTAGATAACATAGTAAAGTGAAGACAGTAAGGCTTTGGAGTCACACAGACCAAGGTTTGAATCCCAGCCCAAAAACTTCTGAACTCTGTCTTTGGGCAAGTTACATAACTTCTTTGTATTTACTAAATTTTATAAGACAGTATATCCTGTCTGCTGTTGGACTCCACTCTCCCCAGGAACTACAGAAGGCATTTACTCTCCAATGACCCCACACCTTCCAGTTTGCACAGTGATTTTTAATCCTGGTTCACAACAGAATCCTCTGAGAGGCTTTTAAAAAGTTTGATGGCAAAAAAAAAAAAAAAAAAATGTTTGATGGCTAGGTCTCACCCCAGTTCAACTGAGTCTGAATTTATGGGTGCTGCTAGACCATATTACAATATCTTCATCATTGATATAATTTACTGACCTCCTAGTCATCTTTCATTTATTGAAAACTTCAGACACCTGTTTCACTCTCTTTTTCATTCCTATTTCTGTCAGCCTTTTGTAAACTTCAACATCCATGCAAATCACTCTACCAACTTCTTGGCTTCTAAGTTCATTGACTTCCTTACCTCCAATGATATTTTTCTTCCACCCAGCCACTGCCACTCCCATTCTTGGCATCACCAACAAATGCAACATCACCAAAATCCAGCTTTCAAGTCTCCCATTCCTAACCAACACTTCTTATCCTTTCAGCTCATGTTCTTTAATATTTTCACTCTATCAACTCTGACTCCACGCTACTTACCCAGTCTAGAATCCATAGTTCATCAATATATTCACCTCTTAAATAAATATTCCACTTTTTGCCTCTTATTCACCTTGTCATATATTTGTCCAATAAAGCCATAATTGTGATTAAATGTAATAATCTGCCTGATCTGAACTTCCATCAAATTTTAAAACATTGACAAAAAAACACAAGAATTGTTCTTGCACCTTTTCTCGGTATACACTTACTCTTAAAAAAAAAATATATATATATACATATATATATAATCTAATAAAAGAGAAACATGCAAATTGACCACACCTCTGCTACACCCCAAGCCACGCCCACCAGCCAATCAGAGTGACTATATGCAAATTAACCCAACCAAGATGGCGGCCGGCAGCCATGGAGCTGGAGCAAGCAGGAGGCTTGGCTGCCTCAGAGATGGAGGAAGCCAAGCTTCCCACCTGCCCTGGCCAGCTGTGGCCTCCACTAAAGGCAACAAAGTTTCAATTATGGAAGATAAATAAATCCCAGATACCTGCTTCCAGCCAGCCTCCACTGGGAGCTTAGGTGGCTGGGGGCTGTGGCCAGCCTTCAAACAGCAATCAGCCCCTCACCCAGGCTGACCAGGCACCCAGCAGGACCCCATCCCTAAAGAGGGTGTGGCCAGCCTAAAAGCAGCCTTCAGCCCCTCACCCAGGCTGGCCAGGCACTGCAGTGGGAACCCCCACCCTGAAGGGGCTGTGGCCAGCCTGCAAACAGCCATCAGCCACTCACCCAGGCTGGCCAGGCACCCCAGTGGGACCCCCACCCTGATCCGGGACACCCTTCAGGGCAAACCAGCCGGCCCCCACCCATGCACCAGGCCTCTATGCTATATAATAAAAGGTAAATATGCAAATTGACCCTAACAGCAGAGTGACTGGGAATGACTGGTCACTATGACACACACTGACCACCAGGGGGCAGACACTCAATGCAGGAGCTGCGCACCCACATGGGGGAGCTCTGCTCAACCACAAGCCAGGCTGATGGCTGCCAGTACAGCGGTGGTGGTGGGTGCCTCTCCTGCCTCCTCAGCAGTGCTAAGGATGTCCGACTGCAGCTTAGGCCTGCTCCCTGCTGGCAAGTGGACATCCCCCGAGGGCTCCCAGGCTGCCAGACAGATGTCTGACTGCCAGCTTAGTCCCAATCCCCCGGGGAGCAGGCCTAAGCCAGCAGGTGGTCATCCCCCGAGGGGTCCCAGACTGCGAGACGGCACAGGCTGGGCTGAGGGACCCCCCCGAGTGCACAAATTTTTTGCACCAGACCTCTAGTATATATATATATATATATATATATATATATATATATCCTATCTAATAATAGACAAACATGGTAATTGACTGTACCTTTGCTATGCCTCCCATTGGCTAATCAGTGTGATATGCAAATGAACTCAACCAAGATGGCGGCTGGCAGCCACGTAGCTGAAGCAAGCAGGAATCTTGCTTGCTCCAGTGATTGAGGCAGCCAAGGTTCCCCACCTGCCATGGCCCAGCTCTAAGCTCCACTGAAAGCAACAAAGTTTCAATTATAGAAGCTAAACAAACCACAGATATCTGCTTTCAGCAGGCCGTGGCCACAGAGCTGGAGTGAGCAGGAGCCTGCTCTCAGCTCCAGTGATGGCAACAAAGTTTCAATTATAGAAGGTAAATACATCCCAGAATAAGAAAAAAAGAGAGGCTGGAACTTCAGTCACTGGCCAGCCTGAAAACGGCCCTCAGCCCCTCACCCAGACTGTCCAGGCACCCCAGTGGAGACTCCCACCCTAAAGGGGGTGTGGCCAGCCTGAAAACAGCCATCAGCCCCTCATCCAGGCTGGCCAGACACTCCAGTGGGGACCCCAACCCTGAAGGGGATGTGACCAGCTTCATACAGCCATTAGCCCCTCACCTAGGCTGGCCAGGCACCCAAGCGGGACCCCCACCCTGATCCAGGACACCCTTCAGGGCAAACCAGCCAGCCCCCACCTGTGCACCAGGCCTCTATTCTATATAGTAAAAGTGTAATATGCAAACTGACCCTAACAGCAGAATGACTGGGAATGACTGGTCACTATGACACACACTTACCACCAGGGGGCAGACACTCAATGCAGGAGCTGCCCTCTGGTGGTCAGTGCACTCCCACATGGGGGAGCTTTGCTCAGCCACAAGCCAGGCTGATGGCTGCCAGTATAGCAGTGGTGGTGGGAGCCTCTCCTGCCTCCTCAGCAGCGCTAAGGATATCTGACTGCAGCTTAGGTCTGCTCCCTGCTGGCAAGTGGACATCCCCCGAGGGCTGCCAGGCTGATAGAGGGATGTCTGATTGCCAGCTTATACCCAATGCCCCGGGGAGCAGGCCTAAGCCAGCAGGTGGTCATCCCCTGAGGGGTCCCAGACTGCGAGAGGGCACAGGCAGGGCTGAGGGACCCCACCTCCCCCCTGAATGCACAATTTTTTGTGCACCGGGCCTCTAATATATATATATATATATATATATATATATATATATATATATATTCAGAGAGGAAGGGAGAGGGAGGGAGAGAGACAGAAATATCAATGATGAGAGAGAGAATCACTGACTGGCCACTTCCTACACACCCCACACTGGGTATTGAGCTCATAACCTGGGCATGTGCCCTAACCAGGAATTGAAGTATGACCCCCCTGGTTCATAGGCTGATGCTCAACCACTGAGTCACACTGGCTGGGCTACTCTTTTGATGAGTTCATCCAAACTTATGACTTTAAATATCCTATATAATAAAAGCCTAATATGCTAAGTATGCGGTTGTCCAGTTGTCTGTTCAATCATTCAAACCATAATATGCTAATGACATGCTAAGGCCACTCAACCGCTCGCTATGATGTGCACTGACCACCAGGGGGCAGACAGTCAACTGGTAGGTTAACTTGTTCTGGGATCCAGCCAATCGGGACTGAATGAGACAAGACAGACATGCCCTGGTGCCCTCCCGTGTCCCTCCCCAGCCCCGTTCATGCACCGGTGGGGTCCCTCAGCCTGGCCTGTGCCCTCTCACAATCTGAGACCCCTAGAGGGATGTCAGAGAGCCTGTTTTGGCCTGATCCCAGAGGCCAGGCCGAGGGACCCTACTGGTGCATGAATTTATGCACCGGGCCTCTAGTTATATATAATCTTGCTACTCAAAGTGGCAGTATACTCCAAAAGCATGGGAGTGCATTAGAAATTTAGAGTCTTAGGCCCCACGCCAGACCTACTCAATCAGAGTCTTCATTTTAGTAAGAATCCCAGGATCTATACTAGTGGTTCTCAGTTCCAATTGCAAATTGGAATCAGTTGGAGAGTTAAAACTCTGCTAATGCTTAAGCTCAATTTTAAAAGTTCTAATTTAATTGGTCTAGGGTAGGGTCTAGACATACATAAATTTTATGTCACTATGTGATTTTAATGTGCGGTCATGTTTGAGAACTACTAACTAAATATTGATGACTCACAAATTAATATTTCTAGGCCAAGCTTCTTTTAACTCCAGGTTCATAAGTCCAATTACATATTCTATATTTCTACTTGGATGTCTAACGGGCTTGACAAATTGTACATATCCACAACCAAGATTCAAATCCTTCTCCCTAAACCTGCTCCTTTTCATTATCCCTATCTTAGTAATTAAATGGCACCATTTTTACCTGGTTTTCTCTTCTTTGGTGGCTCTTCCCACCCTTTTCTGACTCTTTGCCTTTGTTCTACCTCTTAATGTTGAAATGCTCCAGGGGACACATTGATCCTTTAAATTTGCAGAATCTCTCCAGGTGATCTTATAAAATATGCTAATAATGTTCTAATTTAAACAAGGTCAGGTTATTCAAATAAAAGAAAATCACTAGTTTATTTTTCACCTTCTCCAATCAGTTGCTTCTGCCAAAAATCTGTAAGTAATATCTGATTTCTTTCTTTCTCTTGGCCCTTACCTCCAATCCATGTGCAAGTCCTATAAATTCTACCTAGAAATATATTCCTTATCTATCTATTTCTCTTCTCTCTACTGCCATCATCCTAAAACATTAATGATAAAAAGCCTTAGAAAACTGGGATTAAATGGGATATTCTAACCTGATAACAGATATCTGTCAAATCTTCAGTAAACATTGTACTAATAAATCTTAGAAACATTATAATTTAATTCAGAAAAAGACAATGAAAAATATTTAGGCCAATAATAGAAACCAATAACATCAGGCACCTGTGACTAAATCTAATAAAAGATGCAGAGAATGATAAAAAACATCATTCAAGAACATGGGAAAAGACTAAAAAAAGAGATAAATAGGTTACATGGATGAAGACCAAATATTTTAGTGTATCTTAGTTCTCTAAACAAATCTGTAAATTCTAAGCAATTCCTATAACTATCACATCTTTCTATTATTGTAACTTTACTTGCTGATTTTCACATATGTATCTAGATATCAAAACTTAATGCAGATATAGTGAGTAATAAGTGTAATGTCAACATAGGGATCAACAAATAGACCAATGGAACAGAATAAAGGATCATTATGGATTGAATTATGTCTTCCCAAAATTCATATGTTAAAAGCCCTAACCCACAATTTGATAGTATTTGGAGATGGAGGCCTTTGGGAGGCAATTAGGTTTTGATAAGGTCATGATGGTGCGGACCTCATGATGGGATTAGTAGCCTTATAAAAAGAGATAACAGAGAATTTGCTCTCTTCTGTCTCCTCCTCCTCCTCTTCCTCCTCCTCCCTCCTCCTCCTTTTCTTCTTCCTCCTCTTCCTCTTCCTCCTTCTTCTCCTTCTTCTTCTTTCAATCTCTCTCTCTCTCTCTCTCCCCCCCCCCCCATACCATGTCCCCTGAGACTATTCCTTCAGTTTCACCCTCAGAAGGAAAGGGAAAGAAAATGTGGAGAAAATCTTCCCCAGCTGACATGTAGACCTGGGAGCAGAAGAATAAATGCTTATTTTTTAAATATGTTTTTATTGATTTTTTAGAGAGGGGGAGGGATAGAGAGATAGAAACATCAATTAGAGAGAAACATCATAGATCTGCTGTGTCCTGCACGCCCCACTCAGGGGATTGAGCCTGCAACCCGGGCATGTGCCCTGATCAGGAAGTGAATTGGTGGCCTTAGTTCCTGAGTCGATGCTCAACTGCTGAGTGACACCTGCCAGGCAAGATGCTTATTGTTCTATGACACTAGGTTTGATATACAGCCAAACCTGAAAAGTAAAATGTTGTTTATGAATACACATGCACTCCCCCCAACACACAGATTCACATATATATATTTATGTATATACACATTATATATACATATACATATATATACACACACATATATATGTGTGTGTGTATATATATATATATATATATATATATATATATATATACATATATATTTGTAATGCATGTGTGTTGCCGGTGGAAGTAGGATTCTTGCAGTGTTGTGAGAAAAAAAAAATGTCTAGAGCTCACAAGAAGGGATGAGGTCTGGGGGTAATATTTATTTGTAATGCAAATCAGAAAGAAGCCTCTCCAATGGCCCATCTCCATCAGTCTGATCTCTGTCTGTCCCACCATAAAAATAAGGTCCAGAAATAGAGTCAATGTCCAGTGATTCTGTGCCATATTAAAATTTAGTCCTAGCCCAGCATCTGGCTAGCTTAGTTTTTTTAAAAAATATATATTTTATTGATTTTTTTACAGAGAGGAAGAGTTAGAAACATCGATGAGAGAGAAACATCGATCAGCTGCCTCTTGCACACCTCTTGCTGGGGATGTGCCCGCAACCAAGGTATATGCCCTTGGCTGGAATCAAACCTGAGACCCTTGAGTCCACAGGCTGATGCTCTATCCACTGAGCCAAACCGGCCAGGGTTGGCTAGCTTAGTTTTTGTTCCCAGCTGCAATCCATTGCTTTTCTGCTGTACCCAGGCTCCCTCCTGGAGCCTGCATTTGGAGTCTGAAATGGCCAGCTTCTGCTAAGGTCACATGGGTATGGAAAGAGAACAGGCAAATGCATGGGGCGAGGGTGGGTCAGAAGCAAGAGAGGGAGAGGGAGAGATTGAGGCGGGGGGGACTTTGTTTCCTGGCATTATAACCAGGAACTTGTTCAAAATAACCAATTAACTTCCCAAGATTTCCTTCTGGGGTCCAGTCCCAGCAGGTCCAGGGGTTCCCAAAGGTGTGGACAGAGTCGGCGAAGAAGGAATGACACGGAGGCAGGTTTCAGTTGATCAGCATAGTTAGGTTCTCTAGCCAGGTTCTGTAGCCAGGTTCTGTCCAGGATCTCCAGCCAGGTTCTGTGTTTTATTGTTTTGTTATATCTGTATTTATACCAGTTGATTTTAATCCTATCAATTTCTATTCCAAAGGTTAGGGTGTTTCTTATCTCCATTCCAGGGAGTAAAGATTATGTAGCTTAAGTGTGATTGTTCGTAGTTAAAGTGATTAACTACCCGCCTGGCACTTAGTTAAGGGGTTTTATTCCCTCCCTAACTTCAGGGAAAAATCCCTACCTGGGGAAACAACCTTTCTCAGGGAGGTGACCTTGGTTAAAACACATAAGGCCAAGAAGGGGAGCAAACATATTAAGAAGAGTATGCCATATACGCCAGGTCCCTTGAAACATATGCTGTGCAGATGTTTCTTCCCTGCAGCAACTGTGTCAAGCAGCAAGGATGGACCAGCTTCCACCAATTTCTTAGGCTTGCATTGGCTCCACTCCCCAGCCAATGATATTTCTCCCAGGTTACACTGACAGATCTGCACCTGCACCATTTTGACTTTATTGTGCATGTGTTTACCTTCCCCTTTGTTCTGTGATCTGTGGGGAATGTACTGGTGGTTACCTGGGGATAGTGTGAAGCTATAGCTTCCTGGTGAGACAAACAAACCTCTGCTTCTCAGCTGACCATGCTTAACAATGTCTGACTCTCCCTTTGCTTCCTTTCCCTTCAATAACTAGCTAAAAATGGTAACGTGTACATAATAAGAACAGGAATAATAAACAGTAAATTTAGGAGAGTGGTTATTTTTGAGAGAGGGAACAAGGAATCTTTTCCCCCCTTTATCCTGATTCATTTTACCACATTTCATGTGTTTGTTTATTGTTTCTCTCACCCTCATATGAAAATGTAAATTCCACAAAAGCAGGAAACTTTCCTTATTTGTTGACTGCTATGGACCAAGCATCCAGAACATTGACTGGCACACAGTAGGCACTCAATAAACACTTGTTGAAAGAATACAAGTTTCATACATCTGTAAATGGGGACAATACTACTAGCCTTGTAAGGTTATACTGAGGGGTAGATGAGACTATGTCCATGAGAACATGTACTTGGCATCTAGATACTCAATTGTGTTAGTCTCCTTTCTTTTCTTTTCCTATTTTGGATCTGCAGTTTCCCTGTTGAACTATCTCAATAATGTATACAATACTCAAAGTCTAGGTTCCATTGCCTCTTAGCTGTGCAATCTTCAACAAGGTATTTAGCCTCCCTATGTCTCCGTTTCCAGATCTGACATTAATACCTACCTCAAAGGTTGGTTGAGAGTATTTAATGATATAATTATATTAAGCACTTAGCAGAGGGCATTGACACATAGTAAATGCCAAATAAATATTAGCTGCTTTATTATTATTTTTGTTGTTATTACTATTATAATTATTACTACTATTAATATTACTACAAAATAGGCAGTTGCTCTGTAGTATAAGTTCAAGAGTATTTGGAAGGCTTCTTTAAGAAAATAATATCTTCCACACTAACCTGTCATTTGCATCATAAATTTCGCCATTATAAAATTATTCTTTTGATTTCTGTCATATCCGTTCCAGCTCCTTCTTATAAACTTTATTGGGAATATGCTCCCAACAGTTTAGCCTCATTCACGTTATGTGATATGAGGGACTTGGGTGCCGGTTTGGGAACAGAAATGAAGGGATAAATTTTAAAGGCAACCTTGGGTTATTTACCCCTTTACCTTAAGGATGGCCCTGTTCAGAGTTGCTTCTAGTTGCTCTGTCTTAGGAGTCAACTCTGTAGTGTCTGTCACTTATAATGTGGGTGAGAGATTGGAAACTCTGTAAGAAGTTCTGTTAGGGTTCCCAAGTGTTCCATGTTCTGAGACTATTTCTAGCTGTTTTATGTCCCATTATCTCTCCCCACTATTGGGGACCAGCCAAGAGAAACGAACCTCAAACTCACTACACAAGTGTTACTAGCCAGACTTCTTCCTGAGCCTGGGAATAATATCCTTAGCTCTCCTGTTTAGAAGGCTGCATTACTTAGCTCATATTTCATTTTATGGACATGTTTAGGATTCTTTGAAGTGGATTTGGGAGTGATTATAATCAGTGCGCAAACATGTGCAAAGGTTTGTGAAAATATCTGTGCCTAGTTGATTTCTTTATAAAACATTCTTATTAAAGTATAACTTAAACATTAAAAAATTCACCTGTTTTAACTGTATGCTTCATATACTCTTAATAAATTTATAAATCTGTGTAACCATCAACACAATCTAATTTTAACATGTTTATGGTTATTGCATTCCTTGTTCCATTACTCAGTGTTCTTGATGGGGTTTCTTTCCCTATCCTCTAATCTCCTTTTCCTCAAACCCTGCCATACTCAATACCATTTTGCAATAATGTACTCAAGGTGAAAAGCCTAGATGAAAGCTGCTAAAAAGTTCAGGAGTCCTGGGTTCCAGCCTTGGATCTTCTGCTAATTAACTGTGTGACTTTGGATGAATACCTTAACCTCTCTGAGTCTCTGCTTTCTTATCTAAAAAGAAAAATCACAATCATAGCCAATGATAGATATTCATTTGAGACTATTTCTAGCTGTTTTATGTCCCATTATCTCTCACCCTCTATTGGGGTGACCTCCATAGAACAACCTCATTGTCTGCTGCTAGCTAATTCTCCCTTCCTGCATTCCAGAGGTTTCTTTTCTGAGAGTCTTACTTTGGAGTCCCAGTCCTTCTTAAATTTATGGGCTACTTCTCTTCAATTATTGTACATTCAAATATAAATTGTGTTTTATAGTTTTCACTTGTTTATTAAGTTTCCTTATACTTCTTCTATATGCCCCATCTAATGCCACATCTCTGTCGCAGCTCTCTTGCCTCCCTAAAATTAAAACCCCCTTTTTTGGCTGAACTTTATATAGTTCATCTTTCCTTTCAAGAAGTACATGTTCTAATTATTTATACAAAATTCAGAAACATTAGCATTCCAGGATCCTGGAACAAATAAACTCCAAAATCTTTGTCATACAACCTAGGAAAAAGGGCCATTCTCATTTTTATGCAAGCATTCCTCCTCTCTCTGACATGGAACTTCCCCAGAGATCTCTTAAGTTCTTTACAGTTTTTCTCTCTCAGCCAGGACCACCATATCCCCACACCATGCTTCTAGGTCTGAGTCAGCAGTAGTTTAGAACATTAACTCACTAACAAAAAATTGTCTTTCCTTATTTTAAATTCTTGCCTGACTAGGATTGTTTTCAATTAGCAAACTTGGAGAGAGAGATCCCTCCCTGCTTTTATGTATAGCCATTCTTTTTACTGGGGAGTTGGGAAGTTCAAATGAATTCATGTAAACATACATGGCATATATACATATTATATTTATAAAACATAACTCAGATATAGGGTGGAGATATATAGAGGTCTGTCCTCTATAATTTATCTTTCCTTCATTGCTTTTAGAAATAAAAAGGCTAGAAAAAAAAAACACAAGATGGCGGCATAGGTAAACACCGGAGATTGCTGCCTTGCACAACCACTTAAAAAATACAACTGAAAGATGGAACGGACATCATCCAGAACACAAGAAGGCTTGCTGAGTGGAAATTCTACAACAAGAAGGACAGAGAAAAGCATACCGAGACTCAGAGGAGGTGTGGTACGGAAGTAAAATACAGAGGTACAGAGGCGCATGCAGAGAGGGCTGGCCTCTGAGGACACGGTTGTCTTTTTCAATTGGGAGGGAGTCTCAAGCTCTGATCTCCAGTTCTTGGCGAGTCTCTGGGGACCCAGACTCATACAGGAGAAACTGGACTGTCTGGCATCAGTCGGAACTCGAGGGCAGCTTTCTCTCAGAGGTGCTTGCAGTGATTGCCAGGACACTGAGAAGCAGGGCCTCTGAGGGCAGGACTGAGAGCAGCCATAACTGCTCACTCTGCCCTGTTAATCCCCTGGGACCCCGCCCCGTCCAAGCTGTGCACGGAGGCTTTTGCATATGAAAGGCCTGGCCCTTTGCAATCTCATAATTACCTAAAAAACTGCAGCTGGCCCAAGGCCCCAGGACAACTTGCATTGCATCACAGCTGGCTCCTGCTGGGTAGCCTCAGGCAAAGGCTAGATTAGCACCTCCTTAGAGATCCAGGGGCCAGTGTGCCCGGTGGTCAGAGTGGGACCATCCAGATTGCAGCTCCTCGGATCCATAAAGGACACACTCAGGGGGAAGACTCAGTGACCACCAAAGTCCCAATGAAGCAAGTCTTGCCCTGGAGGGGTGTCTCCAGCACAGAAGTTCTCCCACTGCAGACACAGCTGATTCTCACAGCCAATTGGCCTGAAGGTCAATCCCTCCCAGTGTTACCTACAACAATCAAGGCTTAACTAAAACAAGACTGTGCACAAAGCCCACAGGGGGTGCACCAAGAGTGTCTACCTCAGGTAATTGGGGAGGCTGAGCCACTGGGCCCTATAGGACACCTAGCACAGAAAGCCACTCTATTGACACAGCGAAGCATAAAAAAATGCGGAGACAAAAAAACAGGACACAAATGACAGAAATGAAGGAAAGCAAACTACTGGATATAGAGTTCAAAACCACACTTTTAAGGTTTTTCAAGAATTTTCTAGAAACCGCCGATAAACTTAGTGAGACCCTCAAGAAATCTAATGAGACCCTTGAGGTTGTAATAAAGGACCAACTAGAAATTAAGCATACACTGACTGAAATAAAGAATATTATACAGACTCCCAACAGCAGACTAGAGGATCACAAGAATCAAGTCAAAGATTTGAAATATGAAGAAGCAAAAAACACCCAACCAGAAAAGCAAAATGAAAAAAGAATCCAAAAATACGAAGATAGTGTAAGGAGCCTCTGGGACAGCTTCAAGCGAACCAACATCCGAATTATAGGGGTACCAGAAGAAGAGAGAGAACAAGATATTGAAAACCTATTTGAAGAAATAATGACAGAAAAATTCCCCTACCTGGTGAAAGAAATAGACTTACAAGTCCAGGAAGCACAGAGGACCCCAAACAAAAGGAATCCAAAGAGGACCACACCAAGACACATCATAATTAAAATGCCAAGGGCAAAAGACAAAGAGAAAATCTTAAAAGCAGAAAGAGAAAGATAGTCAGTTACCTACAAGGGAGTACCCATACGACTGTCAGCTGATTTCTCAACAGAAACTATGCAGGCCAGAAGGGAGTGGCAAGAAATATTCAAAGTGATGAATACCAAGAACCTACAACCAAGATTACTTTATCCAGCAAAGCTATCATTCAGAATTGAAGGTCAGATAAAGAGCTTCACAGATGAAAAAAAGCTAAAGGAGTTCATCACCACCAAACCAGTATTATATGAAATGCTGAAAGGTATCCATTAAGAAGAGGAAGAGGAAGAAAAAGGTAAAGATACAAGCTATGAACAACAAATACACATCTATCAACAAGTAAATCTAAAAATCAAGTGAATAAATAATCTGATGAATAGAATAAACTGGTGATTATAATAGAATCAGGGGCATAGAAAGGGAGTGGACTGACTATTCATAGGGGGAAAGGGGTGTGGGGGATGCGGGAAGAGACTAAACAAAAATCGTGCACCTATGGATGAGGACAGTGGGGGGGTGGGGTGAGGGCCGAGAGGGGGTGAGAAATGGGTGGAGGGAAGCTATGGGGGGGGAAAGAGGAACAACTGTAATAATCTGAACAATAAATATTTAATTAAAAAAATAATAAAAAATAAAATAAATAACTAAAAGGAGAAAAAAAAGAAATAAAAAGGCTAGAATCATCACACACCTTAAGTTTTAAAGACTTTTATCATTTGTATGGCTGGCACATTACCATTCAAAAATAATCATATTTATTTTCATTCCTATAGGGTTCTAAAGAATAATGTGCATCTTTTTTTCTTCTGTAAATCATAGGAATTCATGGACATTAGCTCTCTACCTAACCTGATTCATAGCTGCACCATTAACTCTAACATATCCTGCTTTCATGTCTTTACTCATGCATTGCCTTTTCTTTGAATTTATATCACGTATACAAGATAGTAATTCAACATTTATATAAGACGTGATAACCACAATAAGTCTAGTAATCATCGATTTCCATACAAAGTATTACAATATTGTTGGTTATTTACCTATACTATACATTACATCCTTATGACTTATTTATTTTATAACTGGGAGTTTGTACCTCTTCTTCCTCTTAACCTTTTCATCAATCCTCCCCCTTCTGCCCTAGGGCAACTATCAGTTTGTTTTCTGTATCTATGAGTCTGTTTCTGTTTTGATCATTTTTTTAAGTGCATATATAAGTGAGATCATATATTTGTCTTTCTCTACCTGACTTATTTCACTTAGCATAATACTCTCTAGGCCCATCTAAGTTGTCAAAAATGGCAGTTTGAACCTATGTGGCTCAGTGGTTGAGCATCGACCCATGTACCAAAAAATTGCTGGTCGATTCACAGTCAAGGCACATACCTGAGTTGAGGGCTTGAGCCCCAGTAGGGGGCGTGCAGGAGGCAGCTGATTGATGTTTCTCTCTCTCTCTAAAAATCAATAAAAACATATTTTTTTAAATGGCATGATTTGATTATTTCTTTTTTATTGTATTGTTTAAGGTATTATAAATAGTGGTACATATGTCTCCTTTTTTCCCCCATTGACTTCTCCCCACCATCCCCTACCCCCTGGCGCGTGCCCTCCCCCTCCACCCAGTGTCTTGCGTATATTGGTTGTGCTTATATCCATGCATACAAGTCCTTTGGTTGATCTCTTACCCCCACCCCAACACTGCCCTACCTTCCCCCTGTAGTTTGGCAGTCTGTTTGGTGCTTCTTTGCCTCTATCTATTTTTGTTCAACAGTTTATAATGTTCTTTATATTCCATAAATGAGTGAGATCATCTGGTATTTATCTTTCACTGATTGGCTTATTTCACTTAGCATAATGCTCTCCAGTTCCATACATGCTGTTGCAAATGGTAAGAATTCCTTCTTTCTTTACAGCAGTGTAGTATTCCATTGTGTAGATGTACCAAACTTTTCTAATCTATTCATCTGTTGATGGGCATTTAGGCTGTTTCTAAATCGTAGCTATGGTAAATTGTGCTGCTATGAACATAGGGGTGCATATATCCTTTCTGATTGGTGTCTCTGTTTTCTTGGGATATAGTCCTAGAAGTAAGATCACTGGGTCAAATGGGAGTTCCACTTTTAATTTTTTGAGGAAACACCATACCGTTCTCCACCGTGGCTGCACCAGTCTGCATTCCCACCAGCAGTGAAGGAAAGTTCCTTTTTCTCCGCATCCTCTCCAGCACTTGTCGTTTGTTGATTTGTTGATGATAGCCATTCTGGCAGGTGTGAGATGGTACCTTATTGTTGTTTTGATTTGCATCTCTCAGATGATTAGTGACTTTGAGAATGTTTTCATATGTATCTTGGCTTTCTGAATGTCCCTTTTCGAAAAGTGTCTATTTAGGTTCTTTGCCCATTTTTTAATTGGATTGTTTATCTTCCTTTTGTTAAGTTGTATGAGTTCCCTGTAAATGTTGGAGATTAAACCCTTATTGGAGATAACATTGGCAAATATATTCTCCCATGCAGTGGGCTTTCTTGTTTTGTTGATGTTTTTTGTTGTTGTTGTTGTTCGTTTTGTTTGTTTTTGCTGTGCAGAAGCTTTTTATATTGATGTAGTCCCATTTGTTTATTTTCTCTTTAGTTTCCATTGCCCTAGGAGCTGTGTCTATAAAGGTATTGCTACGACAAATGTCTGCTATTTTGCTGCCTATGGCTTCTTCTAAGATTATTATGGTTTCCCATCTTACGTTTAAGTCCTTTATCCATTTTGAGTTTATTTTTGTATATGATGTAAGTTGGTGGTCTAGTTGTTTCATTTTTTTGCAAGTATCTGTCCAGTTTTCCCAGCACCATTTATTGAAGAGACTGCCTTGTCTCCATTGTATGCTCTTGCCTCCTTTGTCAAATATTAACTGAACATACTGGCTTGTGTCGATTTCTGGGTTCTCTGTTCTGTTCCACTGGTCTATACCAAGATGTCTGTTCTTGTGCCAGTGCCAGGCAGTTTTGAGAACAGTGGCTTTGTAGTATAGCTTACTATCTGGTATTGTGATCCCTCCAACATTGTTCTTCTTTCTCTGGATTGCTGTGGCTATTTGGGGCCTTTTTTTAAATCCCAGATGAATTTTTGGAGAATTTTTTCTAGGTCTTTGAAGTATGCCGTTGGTATTTTAATGAGGGTTGCATTGAATTTATAGATTGCTTTGGGTAGTATGGACATTTTAATGATGTTGATTCAACCAATCCATGACCATGGTATATTCTTCCATTTGTTCATGTCTTCCTCTATCTCTTTTTTTAGCATCCTGAAATTTTCTGAGTACAGGTCCTTTGTCTCCTTGGTTGAGTTTATTCCTAGGTATCTTATATTTTGTTGTTGTTGCAATGGTAAATGGGATTGCTTTTTAAATTTCTCTTTCTGTGACTCTTTCTTATGGCTGAGTAATATCTATCTATCTAATTATACACACACTGACATTTTTCATAGAACTAAAACAAATAATCTTTAAATTCATACAGAACCACAAAAGACAGATAATAATTAAAGCAATCTTGAGAAAGAAGAACAAATATGGAGGTATCATGCTCTCTGATTTCACAAGGAAGGAAACCATCAATAAAACAAAGACGACCTACTGAGTGGAATATATATTTGCAAATAATCTACTTGATAAAGTGTTCATATCTAAAATATATATCTCATAAAACTCAACAGCAAAATCCCCCCACAAACAATCCAATTAGAAAATAGGCAGAGGACCTGAAAAGACATTTCTCCAAAGAGGACATACAGATGGCCAACAGCCATATGAAAAGACGCTCAACATCACTAATCATCAGGAAAATGCAAATAAAAGCCACAATGATATATCACCTCATACCTATCTGAATGGCTAGTATCAAATAGACAATAAATAACAAATATTGGCAAGGATGTGGCAAAAAGAACCCTCTGGCACTGTTGCTGGGATTATAAATTGGCACAGCTATTATGAAACACAGTATGGAGGTTCTTCACACAAATTAAAAATAAAGCTACCATATAATCCAGCAAATCTGTAACCAGACAATCAATGGGTCTGAGCTGCCTGTCACTACTTGAGCTGATTCAGCAGAGACAGGGTTGAATCATATATGAGTGTTTATTCCAACAATGCTGGCAGTATGGGAGAGCAGCAGGTCATCCACAAAAACATGATCAGCTCCCCACCATAATCCAGCTTCTTATAATGGGTAAAAGGACAAAGATTGCATGGGGAAGTAGGCAAAAGTGTATGCCAAATGGACAGTTTACAGTTAATGCGGGCTGGGCATTTGCAAAGGCCTGCGAGTGTACGAAATGCTGGGGGTCTTCAAAGTGCTGGTGGCTCTGATTTCTGTGAAAAGGTTGGTAATCTTTCCATCATAAAAGGCAGCTCCTAGATATAGAGGATGGGCTGAATTTCCAGGTGAGCTCCCAGGTCCCTTGTGCAACTCCCAGCCAGGTTAGAATGTGCTTTCTTTAATCACAGTTAACAGAGCATGATTAATATTTCTTACAATTATAGCTGGTCCCCAATATTCTATTTCTGCCCCCTATCAATTCCACTCCTGGATATTTATCTGAAGAAAACAAAAACACTAATTTGAATTTATATTTTAATCTATTGTACATGGCAGCAGTCAGAAACCCATTTTACTTCTAAATAATAGAAAATCACAAGCATTTAGGTAAATTGCAGTATTTTCATAATTAGCAACTTAAAAAGATCTGAGGTTCCAGGGAGCATATGAAATGTAAGTGGTCACCACTCACTGCTACACAGGATTGAGAACTTTTATAAACCAAACCAAAACAAAACAAACAAATAAAAATGGTTTCCATTCTCCTGGCCAATCATAAGGGAGAATTTGTTCTCAAATAGTGTTCTCTGTCATTCTTTTGCAGTTTAAACTCAAGAACTACACTCGTATCTGAAATAATGGGAACAGTAGCATCTGCTATATTTCCAGAATCATGACAAGAAAAGGAGAGATTCGGGATAATTCTGACTATAGCCAGCTCATGAATTTGTACTGATTTATGTACTCCTAGGTCTACAAAACTGTGCATGATGAAATGGGGAGGGTAAAGAGTTTATAACGGTACACACACATACAAATGTCCTTTTATTTTCTGTGTTAGGAAGAAATCTAAAAATACATTCCCTCCCTGCCTAGATCCACTCTCTAATCTGATTAGATATCTGAGATTATATTATGTTATTTGGCATAGTTGACCTTTAGATAGGAAGCTTATTCCAGTGAGCTTAATGTAATCACACGAACCCTTAAAAGCGGGAAAGTTTTCATGGTTGGTGGCAGAAATGAAAGGCAGAAATGGAAGTCAGAGAGATTCAAAGGATGATAAGGATTTGTAGTGCTATTGCAGATTCGAATATTGAGGGGCCATATGAGAAAGAACGCAAGTGGCCTCTGGGAGCAGAGTGACCCTCTGGCTACCATCAGCAAGAAGATGGGGACCTCAGTCCTCTAGCTGCAAAAAACTTAATTCTGCCACAACTACACAAGCTTGGAAAAGAGCCCTGGACTTCAGGTGAGAATGCAGTTCAGCTGACAACTGGATTTTAGCCTTGGACGACCTTAAGCAGAGATTCTAGTCACAACATGTAGCACTTCTTACCTACAGACCTATGATCTAATACAGTGATTTCTAAACATGTGTGCTGTGGCGCGCCACAATACTTTTTAAAACATGTGACACCTGACTATTTAGTCAGGGGCACTGACCTCTTTTCCCTTAAATTGTCAAATTTAAAAGATGACAACAGCCAACACAATGGCCATCTGGTTGAATGCCCTGCCTTGAACCATAAATATATAGGTCACATAATAGTGTTATAGCTTATTGATTATGTGATGTTGATACCAGAAGTCATTATATACAAGTTTAGGCACCTGCTATATTTTTAAAAGTCACTTTGGAGCAAAAAATATCTTTTTTGGTGTGCTACAGAATATTATTAATTAATTTATGTGTGCCACGAGGTGAAAAAGGTTGAAAATCACCTAGCTAATAAATGGGTGTTATTTAAAACACAGTTGATACTAATTTGTTAGCAATCACTAAAAATGAATACATTACTGAATTAATCTTGTCCCAGGATCTTGGAGCTCCTGAAGACATAGATCATGCCATCTCTATGTAAAAAACCAACTGTCCCTATTGCAAAGTCTTGTGTTTAGTAAATACTCCAGAACTGTTAGCTGGTGACAAATAACCTCACTGGGCCAGGTGTAATTGTTCAGTGTACTCATTGGACTTGGAGTGTCATTGAGCTGCTTCTCTGGCTCACTGCTACTATTAAACCACTGGCTGGAAGACAAGGGCCAGAGAATCAAGGAGTTCAGTTTAGGTTCTCTCTTTTCCTGCAACAGATAGGAAGTGTCCTTCAGGAACACACGAATTTAACCGCAATGTCATGTGATCTTACATAAGCCAGGCTGGACTCCCTCTGGGATCTGGGAGGTGATATCAGGGATAAAAATAACCAAGAGGTTGGGAAGGGATTAATCAAAGAACTTATATGCATATATGTATAAACCATGGACACAGACAATAGTGCCTTGAAGGCCTGGGGGTGGAATGTGGGGGTGGGGTGGAAAGGGTCAATGGGGAGAAAAATTGGGACATCTGTAGTACTTTCAATAATAAAGATAATTTTTTTAAAAATCACTAGGCAATTGCTGCCCTCCTTCTTGGGCTGAAGAGGACCCAGATGATGAAGTTACACTTTTAACATGATCATAAGAATGAAAAAGGACTCATTTCATTTTCAGTTCTCATTAAGATCTTTGTCCAAAGAAAGGCTATATTTACAGGTACTTTGCAATATGTAGCTCCCTTACTGTTAGCACAGAGGGCAGCAGTGGGCAATGTAATGTTGGCTTAGCTTTCTCTTTCATCTCTATTCCTTCTTTTTCTTCCTCCCTTTTTCCCTTCTCCCTATTCCTAATATCATTTTATTTATTTATTTATTTATTTATTTATTTATTTATTTATTTATTTATTGTTATTAAGCTGTTTGGTTGGGAGAGCGAGAGTCCCAGAGCAGCAGCAGAAAAAAACTCAGTCTCTCAGAGTGAGATAAATGCCCTTTAGTCTTATTTGAGTTTCTCACTGCCTAGCGTGTAAGGACAGAAAATAGAACAGTCTAACAGAAGCAAAGAGCAAGACCTTTTCCTTGGTGTTTGGAAAAGACTAAAAAAGGAAGCATAAAGGAGGATGAGATGACCCTGTTCCTGTTCCCGTCCCTTGGCAGTCACTCAGTCAACATTTCTGGAGTGTTGTGACATTTACTATCATTTCATGTCATGTCATTAAACAGGGTATAATGTGGCTTAAGTGCAAGTGCCCATGTGTGCCCAGACATTTTCTGTCTCTTGGGCCCCAAAGGAAACAGATGATTTGGTCCCTGCCCTTAGAAAGCTAACAGAGTTGCTGGGGAACATAGAACCCATATGAAAAAGACATGCAGAAGACACATGCAAAAGAACTGAAGGGGCAGGGTATTGTGGGGCTGGAGAAGAATGCAAGGGATGTGACAGTGGAAGAAGCAGTGATGGTTTTAGAGGGATGGAATAAGGCTCTTTCTAGGATGGTGTTGGAAAGGAGGACTTAAATGTAGTTTCATGAATGTAGGCTGAGTTGGGGATAAGCATTCTTTGCACCCAGTTGTCAAAGAATTCTTATGCTCTTCTGGACTGAATTCTGTCCCCTCAAAATTAATATGTTGAAGACCTAACTCCATAACAGTGTGATTTTATATGGAGATAGGGCCTTCAGAGAGGTAACTAAGGATAAATTAAGTCATAAGTGATGGGACCGAATCCAATAGGAATAGTGTCCATATAAGAAGAGGAAGAGACACTAGGGAGGCAAGTGCACAGAGGAAAAGGCCATGCAAGGAAAAGGCCAGTATAAATAGGTTGCTGGCCATCTATAAGCCAAGGAGAGGTGCCTCAGCAGAAAGCAATTCTGATGACCCCTTGATCTTGGACTTCTAGCCTCCATAACTGTGAGAAAATAAATATCTATTGTTTAAGCTACCCAGTCTCTGGTATTTTGTTTTGGTAGCCCTTGGTGACTAATATACATGTGGAGAAAGACTAGTCTTAAACCCTGGTTCTCAGTGCTGATTGAGAGTTGCTCTAAGTCACTTATTCTCATAGGCAAAGGCTTAAGCAGGCTATCAGTGATGAGTGTGTTAGCTCTTGAGGATATAGGCAGGTTCTGGCATGGTTGTCAGCTAGGTGACCTTTTGTAGGTCATGTTACTTATCTGGGACAGTTTTGTCTCTTCAGTGAATTAGGAAATTAATAAATGTAACTTGTAGCAGAAGCAGAGTCGCGCAGCGGAAGCGTGCTGGGCCCATAAATGTAACTTGCTAACGGATGGATATAAAGTGCAAGGTGAGCATCATAATAAGCTTAATCTGTTTTTTCATGTTTTGTTTTTTTTTTAAAAAAAAATACTGCTTTGCTTCCTATTCCTATTAAGAATCTCTGGTTTTGATATTACATGTCATTTAAGGTCAGAAAGGTCTGCAGTCTTACAAACCCAAATGTCCCTACTTCTTGTTATTGGTAAGTCTTCTAATCCTAAAAACCAGTACCTTCTGCCTTTGGGTTAGCCAGAGTCAAAAATTTAGTTCAGCCTATGGTACCACCATTATGTGCTAGGTGAGAGGAAAATGTCTCTTCTGAAGTGACAGTTGTGAGTAACCATGAGAAGGGTGAGTGGGTGCTCTTGGATGTCTCAGCTGTCAGATTGTTAAATAGTTGAGACTTGACTTAGAAAACAGAACATTTCATCACAAAGCAGCAGAATATCCTTTACTTTCAAGGGAACATGGGCTATTTTCTAGGGTAGACCACATGTTAGGACACAAAACAAGTCTCAATAAATTCAAGAAGATTGAAATCATATCAAGCATCTTCTCTGACTATAATGGCATACAACTAGAAATCAATCACAATAAAAAAACCTGAAAAACACATAAAGACATGGAGGCTAAATAACATGTTACTAAACAATAAATGGGTTAACAATGAGATCAAAGAAGAAATCAAAATTTACCTTGAAACAAGTGAAAATGAGAACACAACAACCCATAATGTATGAAAAATAGTGAAAGCAGTCCTAAGAAGGAAATTCATAGCATTATAGGCTTATCTCAAAAAAAAAAACACAAGAAAAAATCTCAAATAAGCCCTTTAATTGTACACTCAAAGTCACTTGAAAAAGAACAACAAACAAGCCCAACATGAGTAGAAGGAAGGAAATAATAAAGATCAGAGGAGAGGTAAATAAAGTAGAGTCTAAAAAAAAATCAATGATCAATGAAGCCAAGAGCTGGTTATTTGAAAAGATAAACAAGACTGACAAACCTTTGGCCAGACTCATCAAGAAGAAGAGAGGATCCAAATAAAATTAGAAACGAAAAAGGAGAAGTAAAAACTGAAACAAAAGAAATACATAGGATTGTAAGAAAACATTACAAACAGCTATAAGTCAACAAAGTGGACAATCTGGAAGAAATGGATAAATTTCTAGAAACACACAATCTTCTAAAACTAAATCAGGAAAAATCAGAGAATCTGAATAGACAGATTACAACTAGTGAAATTGAAGCAGTAATGAAAAAGCTTCCAACAAACAAAAGTCTTGGGTATTATGGCTTCACAGGTTAATTTTACCAAATATTCAAAGAAAAACTAACACCTATCCTTCTCAAAATAGTCCAAAAAAGTCAAGAGGGAGGAAAGATTCCCAAGCTCATTTTATGAGACTAGCAGTATCTGAATTCTAAAACCAGATAAAGACACCACAAAGAAAGAAAGTTAAATGCCAATATCCCTGATGAACATAGGTGCTAAAATCCTAAACAAAATATTAGCAAACCTGATCCAGCAACACATTAAAAAGATCATACATCATGATCAAGTGGGATCTTTTTTCTGGGGATGCAAGGTTGCTACAATATCTGCAAATCAATAAATGTGATACACCACAAAAACAAAATGAAAGATAAAAACCACATGATCATATCAATAGATGCAGAAAAAGTATTTGATAAAATCTAGCACCCATCCCATATAATAAAGAGGTAATATGTAAATTGACCATCATTCCAACACACAAGATGGCCACCCCCATGTGGTCAAAGGTGGCCACCCCTATGTGGACAGTTGTGGATAATCAGGCCAGCAGGGGAGGGCAGTTGGGAGGGACCAGGCCTACAAGGGAGGGCAGTTGGGGGTGATCAGGCCTGCAGGGGAGGGCAGTTGGGAGTGACCAGGCCAGCAGGATAGAGCAGCTAGGGGCAACCAGGCCTGCAGGGGAGGGCAGTTGTGAGTGACCAGGCCTGCAGGGGAGGGCAGTTGGGGTGACTGGGCCAGAAGGGGAGGACCATTTGTGGGGGGGGGGGAACAGGCCTGCAGGGTAGAGCAGTTAGGGGCAACCAGACCTGCAGGGGAGGGCAGTTGGGGGTGACCAGACCTGCAGGGGAAGACAGTTAGGGCTTACCAGGCCAGCAGAGTAGGGCAGTTAGGGGCAATCGGACCAGCAGGAGAGGCCAGTCAGGTGTGACCAGTCCTGCAGGGCAGGGCAGTTAGGGGCGTCCAGGCTGGCAAGGGAGGGCAGTTAGGGGTGACTGGGCCAGCAGGGGAGGGCAGTTGGGGGCGACCAGGCCTGCAGGGGAGAATAGTTAGGGGTGACCAGGCTGGCCAGGGAGGGCAGTTAGGGGCAATCGGACCAGCAGGGGAGCAGTTAGGCATTGATCAGGCTAGCAGGGGAGTGGTTAGGGGGTGATATGGCTGGCAGGCAGAAGTGGTTAGGGGCAATCAAGCAGGCAGGGAGGCGCGCAGTTGGGAGCCAGCAGTCCTGGATTTGAGAGGGATGTCCGACTGCCCCCAAGGGGTCCCAGTTTGGAGAGGGTGCAGGCTGGGGTGTGGGACACCCCCCCCCCCATGCTGTGAACAAATTTCATGCACCAGGCTTCTAGTTTATGATAAAAACTCTCAGCAAAGTGAAAATAGAGGGATCATATCTCAACATAATAAAGGTCATATATGGAGAAACTAAGATGGCAGCATAGATAAACACCAGGAAATTGCTGCTTCCCGCAACAATTGATAAATGCATCAAAAACACAAGGTGGACATCATCCAGAATTACAGGGGGGCTGGCTGAGTGTAAATCCTACAACTAGAAGGAAAGAAAAGCACACTGAGAGCCAGAGGAGCTGCGGAGGTGGAGTGCAGAGGTACGGGGACTCGCACGCGCGGAAAGGGGCTGGCACCTGAGGGTGCGGCTGTCTTTTTGAATCCGGAGGGAGACACAAGCTCCCGAGGGCTCTGAAATCCGGTTCCGGGAAGTCTCTGGGGACCCAGGACTCATACGGGGAGAAACTGGACTGTCTGGCAGCGGGCAAGCTTGAGAGCGGCTTTCCCTCAGAGGTGCTTGCAACCATTGCCGGGACACTGGGACTCGCGACTCCTTAGGGCAGGGCTGAGGCTCCGCCATAGCTGCTCTCTCCTCCCTTTGATTCCTTGAGACCCCGCCTCGCCCAGGCTGCGGCAGAGGCTTTTGCATATGAATGCCCTGGCCATTTGCAACCTGATAATTACCTAAAAAACTGCAGCTGGGCAAGACAGACCTAGAACTTCCAAGAGAAGGCCCAAGGCCCCACAGCGGCTTGCATTGCTTCACAGCTGAGCCTCATCAGGGCACCTCCAAACTCCAAAAAAGGAAGGGGAATCTGCAGTTCTCTTCATAGCTCCTGCTGTGTAACCTCAGGCAGAGGCTAAATTAGCACCTCCTTAGATCCAAGAGCCACTGTGCCCAGCGGTCAGAGGGGGGCCATCCAGATCACAACTCCTCAGATCCATAAGGGACACACTCAGGGTGCAGTCTCAGTGAGCACCAAAGCCCCACTGAAGCAAGTCTTGCCCCAGAAGCGTGTCTCCAGCACAGAAGTTATTCCACCATAGACACAGCTGATTCTCACTGCCAATTGGCCTGGAGGTCAATTCCTCCCAGTGATCCTACAACAACCAAGGCATAGCTACAACAAGACTGTGCACAAAGCTCACAAGGGGGTGCACCAAGAGTGTCCACCTCAGGTAACTGGGGAGGCTGAGCCACTGGGCCCTACAGGACACCTAGCACACAAAGCCACTCTATCAACACAGGGAAGCAGCCAAAATGCGGAGACAAAGAAACAGGTCACAAATGGCAGAAATGGAGGAAAGCAAACGACTGGATATAGAGTTCAAGGCCACGTTTATAAGGTTTTTCAAGAATTTTATGGAAACCGCTGATAAATTTAATGAGTCCCTCAATAAGTATAGTGAGACCATGGAGGACATGAAAAAGGACCAACTAGAAATTAAGCATACACTGACGGAAATAAAGAATAATCTACAGAGATCCAACAGCAGACAAGAGGGTCGCAAGAATCAAGTCAAAGATTTGAAATACAAAGAAACAAAAAATACCCAACTGAAAAAGAAAAAAGAAAAGAGATTCCAAAAATATGAAGATAGTGTAAGGAGCCTCTGGGACAACTTCAAGCGTACCAACATCAGAATTATAGGGGTACCAGAAGAAGAGAGAGGGCAAGATATTGAAAACCTATTTGAAGAAATAATGACAGAAAACTTCCCCTACCTGGTGAAAGAAATAGACTTACAAGTCCAGGAAGCACAAAGAACCCCAAACAAAAGGAATCCAAAGAGGACCACACCAAGACACATCATAATTAAAATGCCAAGAGCAAAAGACAAAGAGAGAATCTTAAAAGCAGCAAGAGAAAGACAATCAGTTACCTACAAGGGAGTACCCATACGACTGTCAGCTGATTTCTCAACAGAAACCATGCAGGCCAGAAGAGAGTGGCAAGAAATATTCAAAGTGATGAATAGCAAGAACCTACAACCAAGATTACTTTATCCAGCAAAGCTATCATTCAGAATAGAAGGTCAGATAAAGAGCTTCACGGATAAGAAAAAGCTAAAGGAGTTCATCTCCACCAAACCAGCATTATATGAAATGCTGAAAGGTATTCTTTAAGAAGAGGAAGAAGAAAAAGGAACTCTTACCATTTGCCACAGCATGGATGGAACTGGAGAGCGGATAACTACCACATGATCTCACTCTTTTGTGGAATATAATGAACAACATAAACTGATGAACAAGGACTGATCCAGAGACAGAGAGGCATTGATTGGACTGTCGGGCTTTGGAGGGAGGGTAGGGGAGTGTGGGGGTAAGGGGGAAAGATCAACCAAAGGACTTACATGCAGGCATATAGGCCTAACCAATGGACACGTACAACGGGGGGTGGGTGAGGGCATGAGCGGGGGGGGGGGGGTAGAGGGCAATGTGGGGACAAGGACACATATGTAATATCTTAATCAATAAAAATATATTTAAAAAATAAAAAAATAAAGGTCATATATGACAAAACTACAACAACATCATTCTCAATGGGCAAAAACTACAAGTGTTTCTCTTAAAATTAGGAGCAAGAGGGGAATGTCTGCTCTTAATACTCATATTCAGTCCATATAGTAGCAATAAGAGAGGAAGAAGAAATAAAACACATCCAAATTGGAAAGGAAGAAGTAAAAATGTCATTATTTGCAGATGACGTGACACTCTATATAGGGAACCCTAAAGAGTCCACCATAAAACTACTAGAACTGATAACTGAATTCAAAATAAATATTCAGAATCCATGTCATTTTTATATAACCAAGAATGAACTATCAGAAAGGGAATTTAATAAAACAATCCCAATCACAATTGTTTCAAAAATATACCTTGGAATAAATTTAACCAAGGAGGTAAAAGACCTGTACTCAGAATATTATAAGACACCGAACAAAGAAATTATGATGACACAAATAAGTGGAAGAAAATACTTTGTTCATGGATAGGAAGAATTAACATTATTAAAATGTCCATAATACCCAAAGTAATCTATAGGTTCAATGCAATTCCTATCAAGTGACCAATGGCATATTTCACAGAACTATAACAAATATCCCAAACATTTTTATGGAACCACAAAAGACACCAAATAGCCACAACAATTTTGAGAAAGAAGAACAAAGTTGAAGGAATCATGCTACCTGATATCAAACTATAATACAAAACCATAGTAATTAAAACAGCATGGTAGTACCTGCATAAAAACAGACATATAGATCAATTGAACAGAATAGAGAGCCCAGAAATAAACCCATGCCTTTATGGTCAATTAGTACTTGACAAAGGAAGCAAAAACATACAATGTGGCAAAGAGTCTCTTCAATAAATGATGTTGAGAAAATTGGAAAATACCTGCAAAAAATGAAGCTCGACCACCTTCTCATACCATATATAAGAATAAACTCAAAATAAATTAAAGACTTAAATGTTAGGCTTGAAACCAAAAACTCCTGGAAGAAAACATAAGCAGTAAAATTTTGAACATTTGTCATAGCAATATTTTTTTTTTTCTGATATGTCTCCTTAGGCAAGGGAAACAAGAGAAAAAATAAACAAATTGGAATACATCAACCAAAAAAGGTTTTGCACAGCAAAGAAAACCATCAATAAAATTAAAAAGTAACCCCCTGATGGGATAAAATGTCCACCAATGATACATCTGATAAGGGATTAATATCCAAAATTGATAAAAAACTTATAAAACTCAACACCAAAAAAGCAAACAACAACAACAACAAAAAAAAACCCAACAATCCCAAAACAATCAAATTAAAAAATGGGCAAAGTACCTGAATTGACACTTCTCCTAAGAGGACATACAGATGGCCAGTAGGCATATGAAAAGATGCTCAATGTCAGTAATCATCAGAGAAATGAGAATTAAAATCACAATGGGATAGCACCTTACATCTATCAGAATGGCTATTATCAATAAATCAACAAACAACAAATGTTGGTAAGGATGTGGAGAAAGGGAACTCTTTTCTGTTGTGAATTCAGATTGGTGCAGCCACTATGTAAACAAAAAAAAAAACAAAATAGAAGCAGATGCAAAGATAGAGAACAGACACACAGCTGTCAGAGGGAAAGGGGTTGGAAGACTGAGTGAAAAAGGTGAAGGGATTAAGGGGGGAAAAAGTCATAGACACAGACAATAGTATGGTGATTACCAGAGAGGAAGTGGGGCCAGGGAAGATAGAAGAGGGTATATGGGTGATAAATGGTAATGGAAGGAGACTTGGGGTAGTAAATACACAATATAATATACATATGATGTATTATTGAATTGTACAACTGAAACCTATATAATATTGTTAACCAATGTCACCCCAATAAACTTATTTTAAAAAGAAATATGATGAAAGGATGAGGAAATCATGAGGAAGGAAAATATTGCAATGAGCTGGATTCCACAGAAAAGGTTTGCTTTAAGCTAGGCCTTAAGTAAATGAAAGATTTCTGTTTAAATGAAGAGTGGAAGTTCTGCAGATTGAGGCACAGAAGTAGGAATGAGCATAGCACTGGCACCAGGATGAAGGGGATGGTAGAAAAGATACTCTGTGTGTGATTGTGTGTGTGTTGGGGGGTGTTGAGAGGAATGGGATTTATTAGGCAGCAAATTCGAGTCAGATTAAGGTAGTTTTGAGAGGCTGTTAGAAGAATGGAGAAGCTGAGAGGATAAAGGGTAGTCATTGGAGGTTTTAAATATGTAAATAGCCCAATGAGAAATGTCTCTAGCAGTGAACTAGAGAACACATGAATGGAAGGGGTGAGTCTATAAGTTCATATAAGACGTTACTGCATTCATTCAAGTTAGAGGCATGTCTCTTTACTTTTCTACTTAATGTGACTTAGTCCCTATTGAGTTGGGTTGGGTTAAACCAATCTGGAAAATTACTATATGCTCCATTGCAGGGTGTATGGCCTGCTCAACTTCAATTAATTTTTAAAGCAAGTAACATCATTATTCTACACAAACACTAGCCATCTGACTGCTTCAGTCAGTTCCATAAGTTTCTGTAAAGGGAAACAGCCCAGGGAAAGCCTCTTCTAACAGCACTGTTACTGAGTACTGGCTTGAACCCAAACAGGCGTGTGTTGAGGCATTGACTTAATGGGGCATTATGTTTGGTGACACTCAGATTGGACATGCACTGAGGATTTGCTTTAAAGTATGTGAAGAAAATTATATAGTACAATTGGATTACAAGGATCCTGGGAACATTTGCTGGAATTAGAAGCTCTAGACAATAAATTTAAGCAGCTCAATCTGTGCAAATAGTAAGCTGCTTTGGCCTCAAGGAATGTAATCAAATTTGGAGTTAATGCATTTATTCCATTTTGTTTCTGTAGTGCTGCATGCAGCCTTTGCCAATTCTCAACCTGACCAGGATTCAGATGCCCCCATGTGGAGTCCAATTTTAACTGTCTTCTCTAGATGTTTGGGCAAAGAAGTGGGAGTGGTGATTAGTAAAAAAGTCACAAGGTCTAGGCAAAAGAAGTTCATAGAAAAGAATACATCAGCAGAGACAGATATGATCAGCTAAGAACTTTCCTTTGACCTTGGAGATGTGACATTTGTCAGTATCATGAGAGAATATTATGAGAGAAACAAGAAAGAATAAAGAAACAAGCGATGAGAGGCTAGCTGAGACCAAATGTGGTTGTGAGGTCATCCATTGAGAGGTATTTAATGAGACACTTAAAATCATGAACTCTACATATTCAATAATTTTTAATAAGTGAACTATTATAGGCACTGAAGAATCTCCAATGAATAAAAATACTTGCCACCACAGAGTTTATATTCTAGTGTGGGGCAAGAAACAGTAAAGAAACAAAATAGACTTTCCCTAAATGCCCTCATCCAGCTCCATGGTTTTAGTTACTATCTATATTCTGACTCCTAAATTTACATATCTAGCCCTGATGTCTCTCTGGAACTTGAGACTCATTTATCCAATGGCCAATTCAATGTCTCCTTTCCAGTTGAACATAATCGAAATAAAACTCTTGACATTTTCCCCCAAATCTGTTTCTCCCACAGCATACCCCATCTTGATAAATGGCCTCACTACTCCTCTAATTGTTCATGCCAAGAATCCTTGATTCTTCTCTTTTCTTCACCATTCAGCTTCTGATCTGTCAGCAAATCTTCTTGGTTCCACTATCAAAATACATAATGAATCTGATCATTCCTCACTACCTCCATGACTATCACCCCAATCTACGATAAGCTGTTATCATCTGTCACCTGAATAACTGTAAGCAATTCCGAATTGATCTCTCTGATTCTACTTTTCCCTCCACCTAATCCATTTTCCACATAGCAGTCAAATGATCTTATATACTATGAATTAGACCACATCATTCCACCACTTAAAAACTAATTACTTCCCTTGCCTCGTCAGTGTTGCTCAGTGGTTGAGCATTGACCCAAGAACCAGGAGGTCACAGTTCAATTCCCAGTCAGGGCACATGCCCAGGTTGCAGGCTCAATCACCAGTAGGAGGCATGCAGGAGGCAGCCTATCAATGATTCTCTCTCATCATTGATGTTTCTCTCCCTCTCCCTTTCTCTCTGTGAAATTAATAATTAAAAATATATTTTTAAAAAAACTAATGACTTCCCAATACTCTAAGAATTAAATGGAAACACTTATTCAAGTCCACCCACAGATCTGTCAATATCTGGTCGCAGGTCATTCTTACAAATTTATTGGTGTAGCATGTAGTCACAGATGGTCAGGGAGCCAGGAAAAGATTTAATATGGCTTTCTTCAAAGAATGCCACAAATGCAGTACAATAAAAAGAAGTCACTTAGCTTCAGAATGAGCGCATACATTCTGAGAAGTAATCATACCAATAGTTGTTTTTGATCATAATACAGAAGCAGCAGAGAATTATCAATCCAAAAATTAGCGAGGAATATTTTCTATAAAATTTTACTTCATTGTTGACTTTTGAGGCTCATTAAACAAGTACTAAAATATGGAATTTTATGACTACTTTGTATAATTATATATAAACAGAAAGAGCCAAACACTCTTTAAAGTCAATAAAAGATATGCATGAAGAACGAGAGATAAAATTGTTCCCTATGTATTTTTAATTTTGCTGGATGTAGAATTTAATATTTTGAAATGACAAAAGACTCATTTTGTTTTCAAATAGAGTATGTATAAAGCACAATAACGCTAATTTTTTAGATAGCTGTGTTCTTCAGGGAGCCCATAACATTTTGCAGCTGTTGTCTTAGTTCATTTCATAATGGAAGGGGTAAGAGGTTTTAATACCTGCTTTTATCCAGCTATGAAAACTGAGGGACAGAGAGGTCAAGTCATTTACTAAAAACAACACAATAGGTTGTTGACACATTTGTCTTTCACAATGAGATTAATAATAACACCTGTCCTATCTCATAATGTTGCTATAAAGGGCATTATAATGTGCCTCCTGTGTAACCTTACCTACTACTCCAGCTACTACTGCATTGTTTATTTCCTGCTATTTCTTGCTCTTTGCCCTGTGGTTTTGAGAATACCTTGGGGTTGGATATCCTTGGGACAACTCTTGACCAATGGGAGCCAGAGTTGATGTATAAATGCTTTCTACATTTTCTCCTTGGCCTGGTAGTGCTGAGACACAGTCTTTGTTTCTTCAGCTTCCCAACCATCTACATAGATAACAACTCAAGAATGCTTCCTTGTATTTTCTTTCCCTATTTCATGGCTCCATCTCTCTCCCTGAAATTGCTTCTCAAATATACTATCTACACTCAGGCTCTGCTTTCAGGATAACTAAGGCCAAGAAAAAACTCCCCAGGGAGTATCATGCAAAAAGAAAATGAAGAGAATCAATTTCTAGCATCATCTCAACTTCCATATATATAATCCCTAAAATTGATCTGCCAGAGAACATGCCTGCAGTCAAGGTATCCTATACATAATGACAGAATAAATCATGTTTTTGTTTGCTAAAAGCTGTCTTTGTGCGATATACTTTGTTGCATATACAGTACTGAGGCATACAGATATGAGAGACAGCCTCATCTTTTTTGCTTATCATATATCTCAGCATCTAGAATGACATTTGGCATATAATAGATGCTCAATAAATATTTGTTGAACAAATGCATGAACAAATGAATGAATAAAACTAATTATGCTGTATTGTAAATATTTATTTACTTGTTTGCTTTCCACATTAGACTGTGAGCTCATTGACAGCAGAAACCATGTTTTGTTCATTTCTGTGTCACTGGCACATGACCTGATGCACAGTACGCACTTAATATTTGTTGAATAAATGAATGAATGCAAATCAGGTGTAAAACCTTGCACAGGACTAGAAAAGAAGAATGAGTTTTGTCACTTATTAGCCTGAGGATAAAGAACCCCTTTTGACATCAGTTTTGTCATCTGTTAAAAGGGCATAATAGCATGTGTTGTGCCCACCCCATAAGATTGTTTTAAGTATTACTAGAGGTCATGGATGACTAAGTCTACTGAGAATCCTACATAATAAAGAGGAAATATGCTAAATAACCCTCACGCCCCCACAAGATGGCTGCCTACGACTAGGCCAGCATGGGGGTTAGTGAGGGACGACCAAACAACTGAACAGCAGGCTGTGTGGGGTGACCAGGCCAGCAGGGGGGGGGGCAGTTAGGGGCAACCAGGCCGGCAGAGGGGGGCAGTTAGGGGCGACCGGGCCAACAGTGGAGGGTAATTATGGGTGATCAGGCCAGCACACAGAGGAAGTGAGGGACAATCAGGCTTGCGGTGGGGTGGTGGGTTAGTTGGGGGCGACCAGGCAGGCAGGCAGGTGAGTGATGAGGAGCCAGAGGTCCAGGATTGTGAGAGGGATGTCTGACTGCCAGTTTAGGCCTGATCGGTTTAGGCCGGGATCAGGCCTAAACCAGCAGTCGGACTTTCCCCGAAGAGTCCCGGATTGGAGAGGGTGCAGGCTGGGCTGAGGGGAGCCCCCTCCAGCATGCATGAATTTCGTGCACCGGGCCTCTAGTTATGTTATAAAAAATGCAAGGTATTTCTTATTAAATTAATGGACTTGATAGAATGAGCATAATTTTCCCTCCCAATCTGGATACAGTTGGAAGTAAAATAATTATTAATGGTTTTAATGATTTACAATAGGCATAAACTGGGACTGTCCTAGGCAAATCCAGACTATGGTCACCCTTATATTGATTTTTATTTCATTCCCTCTATCCTGCCCACTTCTTCATTCAGCTCATCTCCCACTCCATTCTAAAATGCTCTGCTTTATCTTCTGCTTTATGTTCAGGGAGAGCAGGAAAATGTATGTGTATAATTGTGTGTGTGTGTGTTTTGAAATATCTGACCCAGAAAAGAGTTGGGCCATAAATAAACATATCTCTATTACAACCTAAAGATTCCCAAATAAATAGCTGCAATGCTCAGCTTTGGTTGATGATTGATTACTCAAACAGGATCCAGTTCTCCCCTGGGCTCCCTTTGTTTCCTCCCCTCTAATACTAGTATTTTTGCCTCTGACATGTTGCTAAATATAGAGCAAGGCAGAACTAGAATACTGAACCAGGCTGGTCTGGACAGCCTCCCTAGCTGAGTATTCAGAGACAATGAATGGCCTGTGCCACATCTTGGGTGGGTATCCAGTGGAGAAGCTAACAAGTGGTCCACTTTTGTTCTTGCAACAGAATAAGCGGGTGTCCAGCTTTGCATAGGCTCGTAGCTTAGGGGCTGGCCTCACCCTTTCCTGATGGGCTTTAATTTCAAAATTTACATACAGGAAAAAGGGAGGAGCATACCCCTCTTTAGGAGATTGGAAAAGCTACCCTCAAATGGAAATTGGTGAGAAATGATAAAGCTAAAGGCCAAGTGGCTGGCTGAGTTTCTCCACTGTTTCTTTATCATCATAATGAGTACCAAATACAGGAGGCAGGGTAAACATACAAGAACAAAATTCATTGGTTTAAATTAAGTAAAATTTATAGCATAATTAATATGATACATATTTAATAGTAAATGTTTATACTGCTGTTATATATATGTATATATAACCATTCATAAAAATGCCATAACTGGAATTACTTTTAGACAGTAATACAAGTATTTCTGAAGTCAGATATGTATGTACATCTGTCTCTCCACCCCCCCTTTTATTAAAAAATCCAAACCAATTTGGTTTGGCCCAACATGGCACACACAAGCTAGTATAACAACCATCTAGCTGGTCTCTTTGCTTCCCTTGTCCCATATTCCATGGCACCTAAATCATAATACTCTTGCCCTAGCTGGTTTGGCTCAGTGGATAAAGCCTCTGCCTGTGGACTGAAGGGTCCCAGGTTCAACAGCCAAGGGCACATGCCCAGGTTGCAGGCTCGACCCCCAGTAGGGGGTGTGCAGGAGACAGCCAATCAATGATTCTTTCTCATCATTGATGTTTCTATCTCCCTCTCCCTTCCTCTCTGAAATCAATAAAAATATATAAAAAATAAATAAATCATAATACTCTTTTATTCAAGCTTGTGAATGAATTTCCTTTGTGTTCTAAAATCTGACCCCAATTGATGTTTCCTACCGGATCTATTGGTATCACCCTACTGACACCTTGTCTTCTAGTCACATACACAGATTTTTATTTTATGAGCATTTAAAAATGTTATGGCAAATATTGCATGGTACATCTGTCCCTCCCCATAGAATGCCAAACTGCAGATACAAAATCTTGCCTTTAAAGTAGAAAGAATACTGAGCCAGGAAACAGTAGGTCTAGATATTGGTTGTGGCTTCATCATTAACTTGCCATGTGACTATAAGCGAATCAATTCACTTATCTGAGCTTTACCTTTCTAGATCTCTAAGACTCTTTAAAAAAAAAAATTACTGGGTAACATAAATAATCATACATGCTCTTTTTCTTTTTTATTGAATTTATAGTTGTGACATTGGTTAATGAAATTATATAGGTTTCAGGTATACAATTCTATAATATTTCATCTGTATATTGTATTGTGTGTTCACCACCCCAAGTCAAGTCTCCCCCCATCACCATTTATCCCCCATACCCTCTTCTACATCCCACACCCCTTTTCCCTCTGGTAATCACCATATTGTTTTCTTGAAAATATTTTAAATTTATTTTTAGAGAGAGGAAGGAAAAGGCAGAGAGAGAAACATCAATGTGAGAGCAAGACATCAATTGGCTGCCTCTTGCATGCCTCCCACCAGGGATGGAACCTGCAACCAGGGCAAATACCCTAATCAGGAATTGAACTGGCAACCTCTTGGTGCATGGGATGATGTCCAACCAAATGAGCCACACCGGCCAGGGCTCACCATATTGTTTTTAAGATCTAGTTTGAGTACCATCTCATTTCATTTCTCATAGCTTACAGTAGTCTCTCTGTTCTGAGCTTCCATCATGCTTCCTTGACCTCATGATTACAAGATGGCTGCTTTAGTTTCAGTTTCACCTGCCCTGCTGGAAGAAGAAAAGAGTAATGTCTTTGTCTCGTCATTCCAAGTGAAATCCTGAGATTTGCTGTGCTTTTACCAACCACTGAATCAATAACTGTGGCCAGTAGTATATGATTGGATTAGGCCTGGGTCACTCGTTCCACACTTTAAGGCTAGGTATGGACTAAAGCTGGGGAGAGAAGATCAAGATCAGAACCACTGACAAAAGAAGGGAAAATGGATTCTGGAGAAGCAAATGTCCATAACACTGTCCCACTCTATCTGTTCTGCACCGTATTGTATAGTGGTTATTTGTGTATATGCCTTATCTTCTCATTCATTCCTTCTTTCATTCATCCATTTGACACATATTTTTGAGAAATTGCTATATGCCAGGCATAGTGCCAATTGTTGGGACATTCAATGGTGAACAAGACTCAGGGCCTACCATGAGGATGATATTTTCATTATGGTGAAAAAAACAAATATAAACAAACAAAAATTAAATAAACAGTTGTTAGTTGTAATAAGTTTTTGGAAGAAAACAAACAAGATGATTAAAAAAAGAGTAAAGGGGAGAATTAATTTAGGTTAGGTAGGATGTTCAAGGAAGGTTTTTCTGAGCTGGTAATAATGAAGAGGAGCTATTTAGAAAAAAACTTGGAGTTAGCAGCATTCAGGCAGAGGAAAAGAAAATGCAAAGTCACTAAGGAAAGAACAAGCATGGTGTGTTCAATGAACAGAATAAGGATGGGAGTGCCTGGTGCATAATGAGAAGACTAGTCCAAGATGGATTGGGATAGGCAGGCCAGATAAGGTAGAACCTTAGGGACCATGAGAAGCCCACTTATCTGCAAACTTCTTCAGAGCAAATGGCATTTCTTTCTATAACTCATGGCCTCTTTTTTAGTGTTTGGGATGCTTAAGTACTTCTTAAATGCTTATTGCAAAATGGAATGAATGTGTGACTTGAGATATTTTTCTGTGTGTGGCTTGAAGAAGGGCTTTTTATTTCTGATTGTACCATCCTCAAGCAAATAGCCTTTGAGTAGTTTTTCTTGACTATTGCAAGGAAGGAAGTTACCTTCCAGTCTACTTCTCTATCATGGCCTCCATGCTCTTGGCTCTTTCAAAGATCTCCCCAGTTAGGATATTCTGTTTCTTGGAGATTCTGTTTTACTGTTACTTTGTAGTTAAGATCCACAATTATAAAAGTCTTTGCTAAAGACAAGTATCATTGGTCTTTTGGCAGTAATGAGTGGCCAAAGCTCAACAGCGATTTATTGATCATTACATATATATGATGTAGGTGGGGAAGAAGAGAAGGGAGACTACTTCACAATCATTCAGGAGGCTAGGAGGCTGGAGGCCCCATGTTGTAGTTGAACCATCTACAGTGTATATTTCAGACACTTTGTCTGTTCTTCACAAACTGTTTCTCTACTAGTAGCCTTAAGCAACCCTGAGAGAACTAAACTTTAATGCCCTAAGACAACTGTTCTACTACATAATGCATTAACTTCTCTTTTATGAAGCTAGAATATTATTCATTATGGACTATCCTTGGGAGAATTAAAACATAGGCATGCAAATCATTTTCTGTGATATTTGGTTCAGATGAGGAATCTTGGTTGAGAAAGGCTGAAAACCTAGGCAGGTTCCTGGCACACAGTAGGTGGTGGGTTATATCTGTCTTATAAGGGACCCCTGTTTATGTTAGGTTTAGAAAATATCTTGTAGACCATCTAATCCAGCAGTTCTCAACCTGTGGGTCGCGACCCCTTTGGGGGTCGAACAACCCTTTCACAGGGGCCGCCTAAGACCATCAGAAAACACATATATAAATACATATTGTTTTTGTGATTAATCACTATGCTTTAATTATGTTCAATTTGTAACAATGAAATCGGGGGTCACCACAACATGAGGAACTGTATTAAAGAGTCGCGGCATTAGGAAGGTTGAGAACCACTGATCTAATCTAATTGTTCTCTACCCTGAATATGCATACTAACCACTTGATGAACTTCTTAAAATTTAGATTCTTAAACTCCACTTCTAGAAATTATTATTGAATACATCTTGTGGGAAATAGGATTGTTATTTTAAAATAAGACTCTCAGGTGATTTTGATGCAGCCATTTAATTACTGATTTTATCCAATAAGCAGATACTTGAGCATCACTTTCATTTTTATATTTGCATTAGTCTTTGTCCCTTAGATGCAGAACACAATTCAGAGGAAGAAGTTTGTTTTGGTGTGTTTTTTTTCTTGCAATTCAAACACTCATTTAACCTAGAGTTTGAAAAATAATCCTTCCTTCTAGGATTAAATTGAGCTATAACAAGGCTAGATGCTTTGCAAGGTCTTCAGAGCTAATATTCTGGGAGATTGCAGTTTTAAGCCAGACTACTAGGGTCTTTCCGAATTAAGGGTTCAGGAATCTGGAGAAGGGGCTGCGATGTAAATGAATAACTAGACACTAGACAAGAAATATAAATTTGGGAGGAATGGGGGAGCCAGGGGAGGCTCCACTTTCTAGTGAAGTGGGCTCCCTGAATCTCCGGACCCAAGGCTTTTTATTTGCTGGAAAACACATTGGCCCTTTAGGAATGCAAACAGGTAAAGTCTGATAAACATGAAAAGATTATCAGGTTAGGAGAAATGCCTACAGCTGTTCAGCAGCAGGTAATACTATATGCAGATTTTCAGCCCTGCTGAAGCCCCAAGATCCATCAGCCTTCAGATGAACTTCTTGCATAATTATGACCTGCTGGAATTTGCTTCCAGCACCAGACCTTTATTCCCAAGTGACAAAAAGCAATTGGGGCAATTGCTTATACAAAATATCTTTTCAAAAATATGGGACTACAAGCAGGGATAAAGCTCGCCACATTGGAAAACATTATATGATTATGTTTGTTTCCAATCTCAGATGAATTAAGAGTTTTGTATAATCACACAGAAGTCCTTCAGAAATCTACTGAAACAGTTTATGTCTGTGCTGGTGTCTTTAATCTGACAAATTTAACTGTAAAATTCTAGGATTTTAAGGCTACATTCCTTGGCCTAATATTGGTCTCTTGTTTATGGCTACGTCTTTCAAAACATATCAACTCCACAACCTTAGCTGTGCTCAAAACCTTACTGGGCTATTTGGCTGAATAATGAAGCATAACCTATAATTGTTCAGGGGCTGCACACAGGGCTTAGAAAGCATGCTGAGAAAGATAGGTGCCAGCTCAGTGGAGAGTTTAAGTGTTTGGCTCACTTTCCCAAACTTTACTCCATTTCACCAAAAGTTAGAGGAGAAGGACTTTTCCTTGTTATTGGAAAAAAACATGTATTTCTAACACAGTTCCAGTGTGCAATTCCTTCCACCAGCCTCAGCAAACCACAGCCTAGGAAAGTTCTACACGTGTTTGGTGCATTCTTTTTTCCTTCATGATTTCCAGGACTAAAGATGTATGTATTAATATAATGCATTTTAAAAGCACAGTTTATATGGTTCATAGACCAAATTTCCAAAACTGTATTCTGGTGTACACTAATCCCTTAAGATGCTCCTAGAAAAAATGGACTCCATCATAAAATAAATTTGGCAAGACTGCATATTTTAAATCTCATCTTGCATATTTACTTTGCATGTAATCATATTAAAGGCTGTGAGGAGTTCTGGCATTATGAAACCTGTTTATCTTTGTTGGATGCATCATATCATAGTCCTATAAGCATGACAATTTTTCTTAAAGAAAAATCTTAGGATATACCACAGATCACCATTTGGAAAAAGACAGAGATTAAGGAAGGGACCTCTGGAAGTTATCCAATGCAACATCAAGCTTGCATTAAGGGCTTATTTGTATTGTATACTTGTAACCATTTCTGTCATTTCCTAGGTCAAAAGGGAAAAACAAACCTCTCATTACTGAAAGGGCCAGTATAATTATATAGTAATGAACATTGACATTTCTGTAACACTTTCTTTTCAAGTTCTTTCTGAAGCAGCATGGAATATATATATTTCCTTTATTGATTAAGGTATTACAAATGTGTCCTTATCCCCCCACTCCCACCCCCCCCCAAACCCGCCCTCACCCTCACCCCCTGTTGTCTGCATCCATTGGTTATGCTTATATGTATGCATACAAGTCCTTTGGTTGATGTCTCCTCCTTACCCCCACCCTCCCCTACCTTCCCTCTGAGGTTTGAGCATCTGATCAATGCTTCTCTGTCTCTGGATCTGTTTTTGTTCATTGGTTTAGGTTGTTCATTATAATCCACAAATGAGTGAGATCATGTGGAATATATTTTTAACAGGTATTAGGTTAGGAGTCCAAAGGCCTCACTTCTCTACTAGCTCTGGCACTAACAAGCTGCATGCCTTTATACCAGTTAATTAACTCTTCTGGGTATTGGTTTCTTCATTCATAAAGTAAGTGTAACAATACATACCCACCTCAAAGGGTTGTTGTGAGGATCAAACAGTCAAATACATTGGATAATTATTTCCTGGCATTGTGAAAGGGCACAAATGACACTGGGGGCAAGACTACTAAGGTGAGAGGCAGGATTGTATTAGGGTCTGGAATGATGTACATAAAGCACATTGCCATTGTTGTTACAGAAATACTGGAAGTAAAAAACAATGCTGAGAAAATGCATCATTCAGATCTCAAGTTTTGAAAATCTCCTCTCCCTTCTCCCAGTTTTGACTGATTAGAAACATCAGGGCTGAGAGCCGCTAAAACACAGGTATTGAAAGCACATGCATGATGTCTTAGCTCTGACCTTCTTCCTGCCTCATCACCACACACCCCTGTCCTAGAAAGCAATAAAGCAGGCTCAGTTGGTATTCACAGGTGCTCTTTATTCCTCTAACCATCCTACCCAGGTTAATATTCCCTATTCACCTTCCAATTGATTTCCTTTTCAATTCACATAGCACATCTTGGAAGCTACAAACATAACAGGAACTTTCTATTTCTCCCTTCCTATCCAAGTCCTCATTGTTCAAGGGAAGACCTGAAAAGGTGGCCACAGAGGAGGTTTCTGTTCCATTAGATATCTGGTAAAGATAGATGTCCTGACTGACTAGACCATGAGCTTGACTCAAGCTGCTAATTTTGGGGGGCTTCTGGCCTCTGGTCCTTAGTTAAAACTTCTTTCTCTGTTTCCTAGATTATGTTTCCATTATGTTTCTTTGGTAACAATAGGGAAAGGGGTGTTTCTAGGATATTATTTCTCAAATAGTCCTCTTCCCTGCTGCCTTGTAATGATCAGAACCGAGTTCTAATATTTGTTATCACTTGTATTCCCAAAATGTTATAAATCCCACTTTATCTTGCCCGCTTCCACACATAAGCTAAGAGGGTGCTTTCCCTGTTGTATTAGTTATTTATTGCTGCATAACAAATTACCCCAAATGTTAGCAGCTTATATCATACATTAACTACCTCACAATGCCTGTGGGTCAGGAATCTGCGGAAAGCTTAGCTTGGTTTTCTGACTTAGAGTCTCTCATAAGTTTACAAACAAGGTGATGGCAATGGCCAGAGTCCCCTCCAGGTTCTACTGGGATAGGATGTACTTCTAAGTTCTTTCAATGGTTGTTGGCAGGATTCAGGGCCTTGAGGGCTATTGAACTGAGAACTCAGTTCTTCACTGGCTGTTGGCCAATGGATGCCCTCTTTTTCTTGCCACATGGGTCTCTCCATAGAGCAGCTCACAACATAGGAACTGGCTTCATTGATGTAAGCAAAGGAGTAAGAGAGAAAGTATGTAAACAAATCAGAAATCATAGTCTTTTGTGACCTAATCTCAGAAGTGACATCCTTAGTTTTTGTTGTTTTCTATTAGTTAGAACCAAAATCACTAGATCCAGTCCACAAACTAGGAGAATGGTCAATACAAGGGAAAGGGATTACACAAGAATATGAATACTGGAAGTCAGAAGTCATTGGAAGGCTGCCTGTTGCAACTGTCTTATATTGGGTATATAGAAAATTCTGGGATTTAGGATCTTCCTAGAACATCCCAATCACAGGGTAGTTTCTTTTTATTTTTTAAGCTTCTTATTTCATTCAACAGCAGTTTTCTCTTTAAGTCAATAATGTAAAAAGTCAATTTATCCCATTCCCTGATGTTCCAGGTTTTTAAATGTGGCAGAATTTATATCTATTTCTCCAAAACTTTTATTTTCATGGCTCCACTTTCTTTGCAAGAGTCTTTATCATTACTTTTGATCAGTTGCTCTCAAAGAATGTTCTTCCTGGTTTACTTTTCTTGCCACCTTTGAGTACTTCATCCCCATATGGCCTCTGACTGTTCTTTCAAATAAGACAGATTCTATCATTGTTGTTCAGTAATCAAGAACATGGCTTCTAAAGTTTTCTTCATAGCTTCTAGTCCCTTTTTCTTTTTTACTTAAATGTTTTATTGTTGACATTATTGCAGATGTCCCTCATCACCCCCTCCTTTCCCCATCTCCACCCAGCCCCACCCTACCCCTCCCTTTGCCTTCACCACACTATTGTTTGTGTCCACAGGCCATGCATATATGCTCTTTAGCTAATCCTTTCACCTTTCTTTATTCAGTTCCCCCACCCCCACCTCTCTGAAATTTGTAAGTCTGTTCCATGTATCCATGCCTCTGGTTATAATTTGTTCATCAGTATGTTTTGTTCATTAGATTCCACATGTTAGTGAAGCTCATATGGTATTTGTCTTTCTCTGGCTTATTTCAGTTACTATAAATAATCTCAGGTCTGTGCATGCTGTCACGAAAGGTTAAGAGTTCCTTCTTTTTTACAGTGTGTAATATTCCATTGTGTAAATGTATGTCCTTTTTGGTGAAGCATCTATTCAGGTCCTTTGACCATTTTTTGATTGGATTGTTTGTCTTTCTGGTGTTGAGTTTTATAAGTTCTTTATATATTTTGAAGCTTAATCCCTTACCACATGAATCATTGGCAAATATGTTCTCCCATACAGTAGGCTCCCTTTTCATTTTGTTGATGTACGTATGTTTGCTTGTTTTTGCTGTGCAGAAACTTTTTAGTTTGATGTAGTCCCATTTGCTTATTTTTCCCATGTTTTCCTTGCTCTTGGAAATATATTGTCTAAAATATTGCTCTGAGAGATCTTTGAGATTTTTACTGCCTATGATTTCTTCTAGGGTTTTTGTGGTTTCATGACTTAAACTTAAGTCTTTTGTCCATTTTGAGTTTATTCTTGTGTATGATGTAAGTTGGTTGTCTAGTTTCATTTTTTGCATGTACCTGTCCAATATCATTTATTGAAGAAACTGTTTTTGCTCCATTGTATGTTCTTGCCTCCTTTGACAAATATTAATTGAACATAAAGGTGTAGGTTTATTTCTGGGCTCTCTGTTCTGTTCTATTGATCTATATGCCTTTTATTCTACAAGTACCAAGCTGTTTTGATTACAGTGGCTTTGTAGTATAGTTTGATATCTGATATTATTCTTTCTCAAGATAGCTGAGGCTATTCGGGGTCTTTTTAGGCTCCACATAAATTTTGGGAATATTTGTTTTAGATTTGTGAAATATGCCACTGGTATTTTAATAGAAATTGCATTGACTCTATATATTACCTTGGGTAGTCTGGACATTATAATGATGTTAATTCTTCTACTCCATGAACATGGTATATGCTTCCACTTTTGGCATCTTTCTCTATTTCTTTCTTCAATGTCCTATAGCTTTCCATGTACAGGTCTTTTACCTCCTTGGTTCAGTTTTTTCCTAAGTATCTTATTTTGATTTTGTTAAAATGGTGAATGAGATTGTATTCTTAGTTTCTTTTTGATCATTTATTATTCGTGTATAAAAATTTCATGAATTTTTGGATATTAATTTTGTATCTTGCTACTTTGCTAAATTCATTTATTAGATCTGGTAGTTTTTAGGTGAAGTCTTTAGAGTTTTCTATGCATAATATCATGTCATCTGAGAATAATGACAGTATTACTTCCTCCTTTCCCATTTTGGATGCCTTTTATTTCTTTTTTTGTTTGATTGCTGTGGCTAGGATATCCAGCACTATGTTGGATAAGAGAAGTGAAAGCGGACATCCCTGTCTTGTTCCTGATCTTAAGAGCAACATTTTTAGCTTTTCCCCATTGAGTATAATATTGGCTATAGGTTTGTCATACATGTCCTTCATTATATTAAGGGATGATCCCTCTATCCTACTTTGCTGAGAGTTATTATCATAAATGGGTGCTATATTTTATTGAATGCTTTATCTGCATATATTGATATTAACATGTGATTGTTTTATTTTTCATTTTTAAATGATATATCACATTGACTGATTGCAGATATTGTACTAGCCTTGCGTCTCTGGAATTAATCCCAGTAGGTCATGGTGTATGATCCTTTTAATGTATTGCTGGATCTAGTTCACTAAAATTACGTTGAAGATAATAGCATCAATGTTTATCAGTGATATTAACCTATAAATTCTTTCTTTGTAGTGTCTTTATCTGGTTTTGGAATTAGGATAATGTTGGTTTCATAAAAAGAGTTTGAAAGTCTATCCTCACTTGAACATTTTGGAATAGTTTGAGGAGGATAGGTGTTATTTCTTCTTTGAATGTTTGGTAAAATTCACCTGAGAAGCCATCCAGTCTAGGACTTTTGCTTGCTGGGAATTTTGAAAATTGATAACTGCTTCAATTTCATTCGTTGTTATCCGTCTATTCATGTTTTCTGATTCTTTCTAATTCAGTTTTGAAACATTGCTAGTATATGTTTCTAGGAATTTGTCCAAGTACCTAGGACAGTGATGGCGAACCTTTTGAGCTCGGCGTGTCAGCATTTTCAAAAACCCTAACTTAACTCTGGTGCCATGTCACATATAGAAATTTTTTGATATTTGCAAACATAGTAAAAAAAGACATATTTTTGATATTATTTTATATATTTAAATGCCATTTAACAAAGAAAAATCAACCAAAAAAATGAGTTCGCGTGTCACTTCTGACACGCGTGTCATAGGTTCGCCATCACTGGCCTAGGTTGTCCAATTTGTTGATATATAGTGGTTCATAGTATTTTATTTATTTTATTTCTCTTTTGTTTTAAAAAAAAACTTTATTATTGAAGGTATTACATATGCCCCGCATTGACCCCTTCTAGACCACCCCAACCCCCACCCAAGACTTTTACCTCCCTATTATCTGCGTCCATGGGTTATGCATATATGCATACAAATCCTTTGATTTATCTCTTCCCACCCACCCCCACCGTCCCTCTGAGATTCCATAGTCTATTCCATGCTTCTATGTCTCTGGATGTATTTCGTTCATCAGTTTATTTTGTTCATTAGATTCTACATATGAGTGAGATCCTGTGATACATGTCTTACTCTGACTGGCTAATTTTACTTAGCAAAAAACTCCCTAGGTTCCTTCATGCTGTTTCAAAGGGTAAGATATCCTTTTTACTGCTGTATAGTATTCCATGGTGCTAATGTACTACAGATTTTTATCCAATAATCTACTAGTGGGCTCTTGTGCTGTTTCCAGATCTTAGCTATTATAAATTCCATTGTTATCAATATATGGATGCATACATTCTTTTTGATTGGTATTTCGGATTTCTTCGGAGATATTCCAAGAAGTGAGAACACTGGGTCAAATGGCAGTTCCATTTTTAATTTTTTGAGGAAACTTCATATTGTTTTCCATATTGTCTGCATCAGTCTGCATTCCCACCGGGAGTGTACTCGGGCCCCATTTTCTCTGTCTCCTTGCCAGCACTTGTCATTTGTTGATTTGTTGATGATAGCCATTCTGACAGGTGTGAGGTGATACCTCATTGTCATTTTAATTTGCATCTCTCTGATGACCAGTGACTTTAAGCATTTTTTTCATATGTCTCTTGGCCATCTATATGTCCATTTTGAAGAAGTGTCTATTTAGGTCCTTTGCCAGTTTTTTAAATTGGATTGTTTGTCTTCCTTTTGTTAAGTTGTATGAGTTCCTTATATATTTTGGATCTGAGCACTTTATCAGATATATCATCGCCAAATATGTTCTCCCATACAGTGGGCTCCCTTTTCATTTTGTTAATGCTTTCTTTTGCTGTGCAGAAGCTTTTTGTTTTTATGTAGTCCCATTTGTTTATTATCTCCTTTGTTTCCCTTGCCCTAGTAAATGAATCTACAAGCATATTGCTATGAGAGATGTCTGAGATTTTACTGTCTAAGGTTTCTTCTAGGATTTTTATGGTTTCATGACCTACATTCAAGTATTTTATCCATTTTGAGTTTATTCTTATGAATGGTATAAGTTAGTGGTCTAGTTTCATTTTTCTTTTTTGCATGTATCTGTCCAATTTTCCCAACACCATTTATTGAAGAGACTGTCTTGACTCCACTGTATACTCTTGCCTCCTTTGTCAAATATTAATTGAGTGTAATGGCTTGAGTCAATTTCTGGGGTTTTTTTTATGTTCCATTTATCTAGATGCCTGTTCTTGTGCCAGTACCAGGCTATTTTGATTACAGTGGCTTTGCAATATAACTTGATATCTGGTATTGTGATGCCTCCAACTTTGTTCTTCTTTTTCAAGATTGCTGCTTCTCCTGCTCAGCTGGAGTGGCTCAGTGGTTGAACATTGACCTATGAACCAGGAGGTCATGGTTTGATTCCTGGTCAGGGGAAATAACCAAGTTGTGGGCTCAATCCCCAGTGTGGTGCATGCAGGAGACAGCTGATCAATGATTCTCATCATTGATGTCTCTGTCTCTCCCTCCCTCTTGCTTCCTCTCTGAAATCAATAAAAAAATATTTCTGTAGCTATTTTGGGGTCTTTTTTGCTTCCATATACATTTTTGGAGTATTTGTTCTAGATATGTGAAACATGCTGTTGGTTTTTTAATAGGAATTGCATTGAATCTATACATTGCTTTGGGTAGGATGGACATTTTAATGATGTTAATTCTACTAATCCATGAACATGGTATATTTTTCCACTTGTTTATATCTTCCTCTATCTCTTTTTTCAAAGTCCTATAGTTTCCCGAGTACATGTCTTTTACCTCCTTTATTAAGTTTATTCCTATGTATCTTAATTTTTTGTTGCAATGGTAAATGAGATTGTGTGTTTAGTTTTGACTTCTGGGAATTCATTATTTGTGTATAAAAATAACACCAATTTCTGGGTGTTAATTTTGTATCTTGTTACATTGTCAAATTCATTTATTAAATCTAGTATTTTTTTGGTGCAGTCCTTAGCATTTTCTATGTACAATATCATGTCATCTGAAACTAAAAATGGCAGCGGAATAAGTGGATGCTACACAGACATAGTCCCAGGAACAAACTGGAATTACAATTAAAATAGAGAAAAACTTCCTGATAATCAATGGAAGACTCGCTGGAGAGAACCCTGATAACTGAGGACTGACAGTGGAGACCACATGGAGATTGGTAGGAGGGGTGGAGGCATGAAAACACTGGCCTGGCTGCCACAGAGACAGCAACTGAAGTTCTGGAGAGATATCTTAGCTGAGGAGGGTTGCCACTGAGCACTCTGGGTTGCCACTAATCCTCAAGCTACCCCTCCCCCCCAGAAGAAAGCACCAGAACTGAGAAGAGCACCCACATAACATCTGGCTGTGAAAAGCAGCAGTATTGCTGTCTGCCAGGGAGAAATGCCTAGAAATTCAGGCACCCTCTTAAAGAGCTAACACACGAGGGAGAAACTAAGATGGCGGCATAGATAAACACCGGGAAATTGCCGCCTCCCACAACAATTGAAAAATACCGCAAAGGACAGAGCAGACATCATCCAGAACAACAGGAAGCCTGACTGAGTGTAAATTCTACAACTAGAAGGAAAGAAAAGCACACTGAGAGCCATAGGAGCTGCGGAGGTGAAGTGCAGAGGTACGGCGGCTCGCGCGCATGCGGAAAGGGGGTAGCACGTGAGGACGCTGCTGTTTTTTTTTGAATCACAAGCTCCCGACTGCTCTGAACTCCGGTTCCGGGAAGTCTCTGGGGACCTAGGACTCATACGGGGAGAAGCTGGACTGTTGGGCAGCGTGCGAACTTGATTGCGGCTTTCCCTCAGAGGTGCTTGCAGCAATTATCGGGTCACTGAGACGCGCGACTCCTTAGGAGAATCAGCCATAGCTGCTTTCTCTGCCCTTTGACTCCCTGAGACCCCGCCCCACCCAGGCTGCAGCAGAGGCTTTTGCATGTGAATGTACCTAAGTGCAGCTGAGTCAGGCAGACCCGGAACTTCCAAGAGAAGGCCCAAGGCCCCGCAGCGGCTTGCATTGCTGCACAGCTGAGCCTCTTCGTGGCTCCTGCTGTGTGGCCTCAGGCAGAGGCTGAATTAGCACCTCCTTAGATCCAGGAGAAACTGTACCCAGTGGTCAGAGGGGGACCATCCAGATTGCAACTCCTCAGATCCATAAGGGACACACTCAGGGAGCAGACTCAGTGAGCACCAAAGCCCCACTGAAGCAAGTCTTGCCCCAGAAGGGTGTCTTCAGCACAGAAGTTCTCCCACTTCAGACACAGCTGATTCTCACAGCCAATTGGCCTGGAGGTCAATTCCTCCCAGTGATCCTACAACAACCAAGGCACCAAGAGTGCACCAAGAGTGTCCACCTCAGGTAACTGGGGAGGCTGAGCCACTGGGCCCTACAGGACACCTGGAGTGCAGGGCCACTCTATCAACACAGGGAAGCAGCCAAAATGCGGAGACAAAGAAACAGGTCACAAATGGCAGAAATGGAGGAAAGCAAAAGACTGGATATGGAGTTCAAGGCCACGTATATAAGGATTTTCAAGAATTTTATGGAAACCGCCGATAAATTTAATGAATCCCTCAATGAGTATAGTGAGACCATGGAGGACATGAAAAAGGACAAACTAGAAATTAAGCATACACTGACGGAAATAAAGAATAATCTACAGAGATCCAACAGCAGACAAGAGGGTCGCAAGAATCAAGTCAAAGATTTGAAATACAAAGAAACAAAAAATACCCAACTGAAAAAGAAAAAAGAAAAGAGATTCCAAAAATATGAAGATAGTGTAAGGAGCCTCTGGGACAACTTCAAGCGTACCAACATCAGAATTATAGGGGTACCAGAAGAAGAGAGAGGGCAAGATATTGAAAACCTATTTGAAGAAATAATGACAGAAAACTTCCCCTACCTGGTGAAAGAAATAGACTTACAAGTCCAGGAAGCGCAAAGAACCCCAAACAAAAGGAATCCAAAGAGGACCACACCAAGACACATCATAATTAAAATGCCAAGAGCAAAAGACAAAGAGAGAATCTTAAAAGCAGCAAGAGAAAGACAGTCAGTTACCTACAAGGGAGTACCCATACGACTGTCAGCTGATTTCTCAACAGAAACCATGCAGGCCAGAAGAGAGTGGCAAGAAATATTCAAAGTGATGAATAGCAAGAACCTACAACCAAGATTACTTTATCCAGCAAAGCTATCATTCAGAATAGAAGGTCAGATAAAGATCTTCACGGATAAGAAAAAGCTAAAGGAGTTCATCTCCACCAAACCAGCATTATATGAAATGCTGAAAGGTATTCTTTAAGAAGAGGAAGAAGAAAAAGGAACTCTTACCATTTGCCACAGCATGGATGGAACTGGAGAGCGGATAACTACCACATGATCTCACTCTTTTGTGGAATATAATGAACAACATAAACTGATGAACAAGGACTGATCCAGAGACAGAGAGGCATTGATTGGACTGTCGGGCTTTGGAGGGAGGGTAGGGGAGGGTGGGGGTAAGGGGGAAAGATCAACCAAAGGACTTACATGCAGGCATATAGGCCTAACCAATGGACACGGACAATGGGGGGGTGAGGGCATGAGTGGGGGGGGGTAGAGGGTAACGTGGGGACAAGGACACATATGTAATATCTTAATCAATAAAATATATATATATATATATATATATATATATATATATATATATAGAGCTAACACACAAAATTCCCTGTGGAGCTACCCACCTTGTGCTATGGCAGAGCAGGGACAGAGTGGTCTGGTGATGTGTGTGCAGAAGCCAGGATCAGGAGCTCAGGAGTTAGAGCTCAGAAAGCAGACACCCTGGTTTCCTGTTCTGAGTCATTACCTCATGCAGCAGAGGACATCTTTCTCATGCAGCCATTATCTATACAGGTGACCTTGCCTGTGGGGAAGACAGCTGATCCACCCTATTAGAAAATATCTGGCCTCATGGTGTGGAATTGCTAAGGCCAAATAAGAGACTGAAAATAACAATTAGCCTCCAGGCAGTAGCAACTGTCTCACCTTGTTGAAAAAATTATTGCCATACCTGAGGACAATAGCCTGAGGGCAATTTAAGATAGTATGCTATCAATCTGTAAGCAAAGGGAGTCTCTAGAGGATTTGAGTCTTTGTCTGATCTAATAAGTCAGAAAACGCATTTGACACTGTCCTGCACTAGAGATTGAGAGGTGTACCAGGTCTACCTAATACAGAGTCACAAACCCAAAATGAGGAGACAAAAAAAAAAAACCCAAATGAAAGAACAAGAGATTTTTCCAGAAGAAGAGATGAATGAAATGGAAATAAGAAATTTATCTGATAAAAGATTCAGAGTAATGGTGGTAAAAAATGCTCAATAGCAAGAGAAAAGATACAGTAACTATGAAAACAGAAATAAAGAATGACATAGGACAAATAAAGAACACATTGGAAGGAATACACATCAGATTAGGGGAAGCTGAGGATCAAATCAGTGAATTAGAAGACAGGATTGAAAAAAATCACTCAATTAGAGAACCAAAAAGGAAAAAAAACAAAACAATGAAAAAACAGGAAGACAGCTTAAGGGAGCTATGGGACAATGTAAAATGTAACAATAATCAAATAGCAGGTGTGGCAGAAGAGGCAGAAAGTGAGAAATGGATAGAGAACGTGTTTGAAGAAATAATGGCAGAAAACTTCATTAACCTGGTGAAGGGAAAAGTTACACAAATTCAGGAAGCACAGAGAACCTCAAGCAAGAAGAACCCAAACAGGCCCATGCCCATTCACATTACAATTAAAATGCCGAAAATTAAATACAAAGATTTTTAAAGGCAGCAGAAGAAAAGCAAACTGTTACCTACAAAGGAGCTCCCATGAGGCTGACACCTAATTTCTCATCAGAAACTCTACAGGCCAGAAGGGAATGGCATTAAGTACTCTAGCTAATGGAAAGCAATGATCTGAAACCAAGATTACTATATCCAGCTATCATTCAAATTAGATGGTCAAATAAAGACCTTCCAAGACAAACAAAGGCTAAAGGAGTACATTATTACCAAGCCAGCATTACAAGAAATGATGCAGGGAATGCTATCGTGAGAAGAAGAAATAGAAAGAAACCTAAGCATACAGAATTACAATGGCAATAAATAAGTACCTATCAATAATAATCTGAAATGTAAATGGATTAAATGCTCCAATAAAAGGGCCCAGGGTAGCTGAATGGTTCCAAAACATGACCCAACTATATGCTGTCTACAAGAGACTCATCTCAGAACAAAACACTCACACAGGATGAAAGTGAAGGGATGAGAAAAAAAAAATTTTCTATACAAATGGAAAAGAAAAGAAAAGAAAAGCTGGAGTATCAATACTCATATCCAACAAAATAAACTTCAAAATGAAGGCCATCACAAGAGACAACAAGGGTCACTACATAATACTAAAGGGATCATTCCAACAAGAGGATATAACTCTGGTAAACATACATGCTCCCAATATTGGAGCACCTAAATATATAAAGTAACATCTAGAGGACTTTAATGGAGAAATCAACAACAATACAGTCATAGTAGGGAATTTTAACACCCTGCTGACATCACTGGATAGATCTTCCAGACAAAAACTTAACAAGGAAACAGTGACTCTAAAGGACACACTGGACCAAATGTATTTAATTGACATTTATAGAACATTTCACCCCAAAGCAGCAGAATATAGATTCTTCTCAAGTGCACATGGATCACTCACAAAGATAGACCACATGTTACGTCACAAAACAAGCCTCTACAAATTCAAGAAGGTTAAAATCATATCAAGCATCTTCTCAGATCACACTGGAATGAAATTAGAAATCAACTACAGTAAAAACACCCCAAAATATTCAAACATATATAGGCTTAATACCATGTTATTAAATAATGAATGGGTTACCAATGAGATCAAGAAAGAAATAAGAAAACTTCCTGGAAAAAAATAAAAATGAACACAAACAACCTAAAATCTCTGCGACACAGCAAAAGCAGTCCTGAGAGGGAAGTTCAATGCACTACAGGCCTACCTCCAAAAACAAGAAAAATCAACAATACACTACTTAACCCTACAACTTAAAGAATGAGCAAAAGAACAATGAGAAAATCCCAGATAGTAATTAGAAACAAGGAAATAATAAAGATTAGAGCAGAAATAAATGACATAGAGACAAAAAGAAAGAAAGAAAGAAATCAATGAAACCAAGAGCTGGTTCTTTGAAAGGATAAACAAAATTGATGAACCCTTAGCCAGTCTCATCAAGAAACAAAGAGAGAGGACCCAAATAACGACTGAAACCACAGAAATACAAAGGAATGTCAAAAAATACTGTGAACAATTATTTGCCAACAAGCTGGACAAAATGTGGATGAAATGGACAATTTCCTAAAAAAAAAAACAAAAACAAAAACAAAACACAATCTCCCAATACTGAACTAGGAAGAATCAGACAACCTGTATAGGCCAATAACAACTGCTGAAATTGAAGCAGTAATCAAAAAAAATGCCAGGTCAGGATGACTTCACAGAGGAGATTTACCAAACATTTGAAAGAAGAATTAACATCTATACACCTCAAACTATTACAAAAAATTCAAGAGGAAGGAACACTTATAAACTCTTTTTATGAGGACAGCAGTATCCTAATTCCAAAACCAGATAAAGACACTACAAAGAAAGAACTACAGGCCAATATCTCTGATGAGCATAGATGTTAAAATCCTAAACAAAATATTAGCAAATTGCATCCAGCAATACATTAAAAAGATCATACACCATGACCAAGTGGGATATATTCCAGGGATGCAAGGCTAGTACAATATTTGCAAATCAATAAATGTGATACATCACATAAACAAATTGAAAAACAAAAATCACATGATGATATCAATAGATGCAGAAAAAGCATTCAACAAAACCCAACACACATTTTTGATAAAAATTCTCAGAAAAGTGGGAATAGAGGAAACATATCTCAACATGATAAAGTCTATATATGACAATCCTACAGTGAACATCATACTCAATGTGCAAAAACTAAAACCATTTCCCCTAAGAACAGGATGTCTGCTTTCACCACTTTTATTCAACATAGTACTGGAAGTCTTAGCCACATCAATCAGATCAGAAGAAGAAATAAAAGGCATCCAAATTTGAAAGGAGGGAGTAAACCTCTCATTATTTGCAGATGACATGATATTGTACATAGAAAACCCTAAAGACTCCATCAGAAAACTCCTAGATTTAATAAATGAATTTGACAAGTTAGAAGGATACAAAGTCAACACCCAAAAATTGATGGTTTTTTATACACCAATAATAAATTCTCTGAAAAATAAAATAAACAAACAATCCCATTTAACATTGCAACAAAAATTAATATAATTAGGAATAAACTTAACCAAGGAGGATCATACTTGGAAAACTACAGGACATTGAAAAAAGAGATAAAAGAAGATATAAACAAGTGGAAAAATATACTGTGTTCATAGATTGGTAGAATCAACATCATTAAAATGTCCATCCTACCCAAAGCAATCTATAGATTCCATGTAATCCCTATTAAAATACCAACAGCATATTTCACAGAACTAGAATAAATACTCCAAAATTTATATGGAATAAAAAAAAGACCCCGAATAGCTGCAACAACCTTGAGAGAGGAAAACAAAGTAGGAGGAACCTCAATACCAGATTTTAATTTATACTACAAAGCAAACGTAATCAAAACAGCATGGTATTGGCACAAGAACAGGCATATAGATCATGGAACAGAACATGAACACAGACCCCAGAAATCGACACAAGCCACTATGCTCAATTAATATTTGACAAAGAAGGCAAGAGCATACAATGAACTCAAGACTGTTTCTTCAATGTATGGTGCTGGGAAAATTGGACAGGTACATGCAAAAAAATTAAACTAAACCACCAACTTACACCACACACAATAATAAACTCAACATGGATAAAAGACTTAAATATAAGTGATGAAACCATAAAAACCCTAGAAGAAACCTTAGGCAGCACAATCTCAGACATCTCTCGCAATAATATGTTTATGGATACATCACCTAGGGCATGCGATTCTTTGGCCCCTTGAGTGTGGCCACAAAGTTTCAATCGCACTGTACACGTGCGCCCGCATGTGGTATTTTGTGGAAGAGCCACACTCACGGGGCCACAGTTTGCTGACCACTGACCTAGGGCAAAGGAAACTATGGCGAAAATAAACAAATAGGACTACATCAAAATAAAACGCTTCTACACAGCAAAAGAAAGCATTAAAACAAAAAGAGAGCCCACTGTATGGGAGAACATATTTGGCAATGATACATATGATCAAGTGCTAATATCCAAAATATATAAGGAACTCATACAACTTAACAAAAGGAAGACAAACAATCCAATTAAAAAATGGTCAAAGGACCTAAACAGACACTTCTAAAAGTCAACATACAGATGGCCAAGGGACATGTGAAAAAATGCTCAAAGCCATTGATCATCAGAGAGACGCAAATTAAAATGACAATGAGATTTTACCTCATTGTCAGAATAGCTACCATCAACAAATCAGGCTAGAGAAACCAAGATGGCAGCATAGGTAAACACTGGAAATTGCTGCCTCACACAACCACTTCAAAAATACAACTAAAAGACAAAACGGAAATCATCCAGAACCACAGGAAGGCTGGCCGAGTTGAAATTCTACAATGAAAAGGAAAGAGAAAAGCACACTGAGACTCAGAGGAGATGTGGAAGTAAAGTGCAGAGGTATGAAGGCGCACGTGGAAAGGGCTGGCAACTGAGGATGCAGCGCATGCGGAAAGGGCTGGCAACTGAGGACATGGGTGTCTTTTTCAATCTGGAGGGAGTCTTGAGCTCCCAACTGCTTTGAACTCCAGTTCCTGGCGAGTCTCTGGGGACCCAAACTCATACGGGGAGAAACTGGACTGTGTGGCATTGGGCAGAACTCAAGGGCGGCTTTCTCTGAGGTGCTTGCAGCGATTACCGGGACACTGAGAGGTGGGGTCTCTTAGGGTAGGTCTGAGGAGCAGCCACAGCTGTTTGCTCAGACCTGTTGATCCCCTGAGACCCCGCCCCACCCAAGCTGTGCACAGACGCTTTTGTATATGGAAATCCTGGCCCTTTGCAATCTGAAAATTACCTAAAAAAATGCAGCTGGGTCAGGGAGATCCAGACCTTCCAAAAGAAGGCCCAAGGCCCCACAGCAGATTGCATTGCTTCACAGCTGGGCCTTATTTGGGCACCTCCAAACCCCAAACAAAGAAGAGGAATCTGCAGATCTCTCCATAGCTCCTGCTGGGTAACCTCAGGAAGAGACTAAATTAGCACCTCCTTAGAGATCCAAGAGCCAGTGTACCCAGTGGTCAGAGTGGGACCATCCAGATTACAACTCCTCAGATCCATAAGGGACACACTCAGGGGGCAGACTCAGTGAGCACCAAAGCCCCACTGAAGCAAGTCTTGCCCCAGAAGGGTGTCTCCAGCACAGAAGTTCTCCCACTGCAGACACAGCTGATTCACACAGCCAATTGGCCTGGAGGTCAAGTCCTTCAGTGATACCTACAACAATCAAGGCTTAACTACAACAAAACTGTGCACAAAGCCCACAAAGGGGTGCACCAGGAGTGTCCACCTCAGGTAACTGGGGAGGCTGAGCCACTGGGCTCTATAGGACACCTAGCACAGAAAGCAACTCTATCAAGACAGGAAAGCAGCCAAAATGGGGAGACAAAGAAACAGGTCACAAATGACAGAAATGGAGGAAAGCAAACTACTGGATATAGAGTCCAAAACCACACTTATAAGGTTTTTCAAGAATTTTCTAAAATCCGACGATAAATTTAGTGAGACCTTCAAGAAATCTAGTGAGACCCTCGAGGTTATGAAAAAGGACCAACTAGAAATTAAGCATACACTGACTGAAATAAAGAATATTATACAGAGTTCCAACAGCAGACTAGAGGATTGCAAGAATCAAGTCAAAGATTTGAAATACGAAGAAGCAAAAAACACCCAACCGGAAAAACAAAAAGAAAATGATTCCAAAAATATGAAGATAGTGTAAGGAGCCTCTGGGACAACTTCAAACGTACCAACATCCGAATTATGGGGGTGCCAGAAGAAGAGAGAGAGCAAGATATTGAAAACCTATTTGAAGAAATAATGACAATAAAGATTTAATAACTTCTCCTACCTGGTGAAAGAAATAAACTTACAAGTCCAGGAAGCACAGAGAACCCCAAACAAAAGGAATCCAAAGAGGACCACACCAAGACACATCATAATTAAAATGCCAAGAGCAAAAGACAAAGAGAAAATCTTAAAAGCAGCAAGAGAAAAACGTCAGTTACCTACAAGGGAGTACCCATATTACTGTCAGCTGATTTCTCAACGGAAACTATGCAGGCCAGAAGAGAGTGGCAAGAAATATTCAAAGTGATGTATAGCAAGAACCTACAACCAAGATTACTTTATCCAGCAAAGCTATCATTCAGAATTGAAGGTCAGATAAAGAGCTTCACGGATAAGAAAAAGCTAAAGGAATTCATCACCACTAAACCAGTATTATATGAAATGCTGAAAGGTATCCTTTAAGAAGAGGAAGAAGAAGAAAAAGGTAAAGATACAAATTATGAAAAACAAATACACATCTATCAACAAGTGAATCTAAAAATCAGGTGAATAAATAATCTGATGAACAGAATAAACTGATGAATATAATAGAATCAGGGGCATAGAAAAGGAGTGGACTGACTATTCTCACAGGGGCGGGGGCATGTGTGTGGGGGGTGTGGGAAAAGACTGGACAAAAATCGTACACCTATGGATGAGGACAGTGGGGGGGGGAGGGTAAGGGCAGAGGGTGGGGTGGGAACCAGGTGAAGGGGAGCTATAGGGGGAAAAAGAGGAACAACTGTAATAATCTGAACAATAAAGATTTAATTTAAAAAACAAACAAACAAACAAATCAACAACTGAGAAGTGTTGGCGAGGATTTGGAGAAAAGGGAGCCCTAGTACACTGCTGATGGGAATGCAGACTGGTGTAGCCATTATGGAAAATAGTATGGATATTCCTCAAGAAATTAAATATGGAACTGCTATTTGACCCAGTGATCCCACTTCTAGATATATAGCTTAAGTAACCCGACACACCAATCAGAAATAATGCATGCAACCCTCTGTTCATAGCAGCACAATTTACTATAGCTAAGATCTGGAAACAGCTCAAGTGCCCATCATTAGATGAGTGGATAAAAAAGCTGTGGTACATTTATACCATGGAATACTATGCATCTGTAATAAAAGAAAAATCTCTTATCCTTTGAGACAGCATGGAGGGACCTGGAGAGTATCATGTTAACTGAATTAAGTCAGTCAGAGAAAGATATATATCACATGATCTCACTCGTATGTGCAATCTAAGTAAAATAAACTGATAAATGGAGTGGATCCAGAGACATGGAAGCATGGACAGAGTGTGGAATTTCAAAGGGAAGGCAGGGGAGGATGGTGGGTGGGAAGTAATCAACCAAAGACCTTATATGCATATATGCATGGCCCATGGCCACAGACAATAGAGCAGTGAGGGACTGTGTTGGGGGCTGGGGGTGGGCTGGAGAGGTTCAAAGGGTGAAAAAGACGACATATATAATACTTCTACCAATAAAAAATTATTTAAAAAGTATCATGTCATCTGTGAATATTAACAGTTTTACTCCCTCCTTTCCAAAGGGTGGGTGCCTTTTATTTCTTCTGGTCTGATCATTGTGGCTAGCACTTCCAGTACTATGTTGAATGAGAGTGTTGAAAGTGGACATCCTTGTTTTGTTCCTGATCTTAAGGGAAATGTTTTTTTTTGTTTTGTTTTGTTTTTTGTTTTTTTTTGTGTGTGTGTGTGTGTATGTGTGTGTTTGAGTGTTTTAAATACTTTTTATGTTTTATTGGAACAATGAGATATAATTTTTTAAGGTATTACTAATGAATCCTCATCCCCCCATTAACCCCCAACCTCCCCACCCCCACTCATGTTCTCATCCCCCTGTTGTCCATGTCCATTGGTTTGGCTTATATGCATGCATACAAGTCCTTTGGTTGATCTCTTCCCCTTATACCCACCCTCCCCTACTTTCCCTCTGGGGATTGATAGTCTGATGGGAAATGGTTTTAATTTTTGTTCATTGAGTATGATGTTGATTGTAAGTTTGTCATACATGGCCTTTATCATGTTTTGGTATGATCTCTCTAGTCCCATTTTGTTGAGAGTTTTTATCAAAAATGGGTGTTGGATTTTTTCGAATATTTTTTCTGCATCTATTGATATGATCATGTGATTTTTTGTCTTTTAATTTGTTTATGTGATGTATCACATTTATTGATTTGTAATTATTGTACCAGCCTTGTGTCCCTGAAATAAATCCCACTTGGTCATGGTGTATGATCTTTTTAATATATTGCTGGATCTAATTTGCTAATATTTTTATTGAGGATTTTTGCATCTATGTTCATCAGAGATATTGGCCTGTAATTCTCTTCCCCTGTACTTTATGTGGTTTTGGAATTAAGATACTGCTGGCCTCATAAAAAGAGGTTGGGACATGCTGGTATTGCTCAATGGTTGAGTATCAACCTATGAATCAGGAGGTCCCAGGTTAGATTCCCAGTCAAGGCATATGCCTGGGTTTGGGGCTTGATCCCTAATCAAAGATGCTCTGTTATCACTGACGTTTCTATTTGTCCCTCTCCCTTCTTCTCTGAAATCAATAAAAATATATTTTAAAAAAAGGTTGAAAGTGTTCCTTCCTCTTGGTTTTTTGTTTGTTTGTTTGTTTGCTTTTTTAAATAGTTTGAGGAGTATAGGTGTTAGTTCTTCTTTTAAAGTTTGATAAAACACCCTTGTGAAATCATCCCCACCAGGCTTTTGTTTGTTGGGAGTTTTTTGATTACTGCTTCAATTTCAACAGTTTTTATTGGTTAATTCAGATTTTCTGATTCTTACTGATTCAGTTTTAGAAGATAATATTTTTCTAGGAATTTGTCCATTTCATCCCCATTGTCCAACTTGTTGGCAAATAGTTATTTATATAATTTGCTTACAATCCTTTGTATTTCTATGGTGTCATTTATAATTTTATTTATTTGGGTTCTCTCTCCTTGTTTCTTGATGAGTCTTGCTAAAGGTTCATCAATCTTATTTATCTTTTCAAATAACAGCTCTTGGTTTCATTGATCTTTTGCTGTTTGGTTTTGTTTTTGTTTTTGCAGTTTTTTGTCTCTATATCATTTATTTCTACTCTAATCTTTATTATCTCTTTCCTTCTACTTACTCTGGGCTTTTATTGTTGTTTTCTTTCTAATTCTTTAAGTTTTAGGGTTAAATAGTTTATTATTAAATTTTCTTATTTATGGAAGTAGGCCTGTAGTGCTATGAACTTTCCTCTCAGGACTGCTTTTGCTGTGTCCCAGAGATTTTAGGTTGTTGTGTATTCATTTTTATTTTTTCCAGGAAGTTTTTATTTCTTTCTTAATATCATTGGTAACCCATTCATTATTTAATTACATGCTATTTAGCCTCCATGTGTTTGAATGTTTTTGAGTGTTTTTAGTTGATTTCTAATTTCATGCCATTGTGATCTTAGAATATGCTTGATATGATTTCCATCTTCTTGAACTTGTAGAGACTTTCTTGTCCTAACATGTGGTCTATCTTTTAGAATGACCCATGTGCACTTGAGAAGAATGTACATTCTGCAGCCTTTTGGTGAAATATTATATAAGTGTTAATTAAGTCCATCTGGTACAGTGTGTCAATTAGAGCCACTGTTTCTTTGTTAATTTTTGTGTGTGGAAGATCTATATCCAGTGAAGCCAGCAGGGTTTTAAAATTCCCTATAAAGACTGTGTTATTATTATTAGTCTCTCCCTAAAAATCCTCCAGAAATTTTTTAAAAAATATATATTAAGGTGATCCTATATTGGGTGCATATGTGTTTACCAGGGTTATATCCTCTTGTTGGAATGATCCCTTTAGTACAGCAGTTCTCAACCTGTGGGTCGCGACCCCTTTGGTGGTCGAACGACCCTTTCGCAGGGGTTGCCTAAGACCATCCTGCATATCAGATATTTACATTATGATTCATAATAGTAGCAACATTACAGTTATGAAGTAGCAACGAAAATAATGTTATGGTTGGGTCACAACATGAGGAACTGTATTAAGGGTGAGAAGTTTGAGAACCACTGCTTTAGTATTATGTGTCTTCATTGTATCTTGTGATGGCCTTCATTTTGAAGTCCATTTTGTCAGATATGAGTATTGCTAAGCCAGCTTTTTTGTTTGTTTGTTTTCAATTGCTTGGAAAAAAATTTTTTTCTATCTTGTGTGAGTGTTTTGTTCTGAGGTGGGTCTCTTGTAGACAGTATATTTAGGTCATGTTTTCCTATCCATTCAGCTTCCCTATGTCTTTTTATTTTTTATCTCAAATATACTTTATTGACTTTCCACAGAGAGGAAGGGAGAGGGATAGAGAGTTAGAAACATTGATGAGAGAGAAACATCAATCAGCTGCCTCTTCCACACCCCCCATTGGGGATGTGCCTGCAACCAAGGTACATGCCCTTGACCAGAATCGAACCTGGGACCCTCCTGTCCACAGACCAATGCTCAATCCACTGAGCCAAACCAGTTAGGGCTTCCCTATGTCTTTTGATTGGAGCATTAAATCCTTTTACTTTTACATTTCATGTTATTATTGGTAGGTACTTATTTATTAACATTTTAATTCTTTATGCCTATGTTTCTCTAGTTCTTCTTCTCATTACAGTAGTCCCTTTAGTATTTCTTGCAGTGCTAGATTGGTTGTGATAAAAACTCCTTTAGCCTAGTCTTCCAAAACACTGATTCGATTCACTGCTTCGTCCAACCTCCTTTTAATTTCTTCCAGTTTTGTTTGTTTATTTGGATTACAACAGAAAGTTTTAATTTCAATTTCTAGGTACTGGCACGGTTGAATATAACACAACTTTCCCATTAATAAGGAAGTTGTTCAATGGACATGGGAATTGAGAAAAAAAAAAAAAACGAAGTCAGATAAGCAGCACCACTGAATGAGTTGAAAAGAATAAAGCCAACTTGGTTGGTAATGACGATAAAGACAGAGAAGGCAGAAATTCCTTATTAAAAGGAAACTGTCAAATTTGATTGGGAAAGTCCAGCTCCATTTACAACAACAACAACAAAACAAAAAAGCAAAAACAGGAAACCTACCCAAAACAAAATGACAGTAAAGGTTTAAAAATGGAAAGTTAGCCCTGACCGGTTTGGCTCAGTGGATAGAGCGTCGGCCTGTGGACTGGGGGGTCCCAGGTTCGATTCTGGTCAGGGGCATGTACCTTGGTTGCGGGCACATACCCGGTAGGGAGTGTGCAGGAGGCAGCTGATCAATGTTTCTCTCTCACCGATGTTTCTAACTCTCTATCCCTCTCCCTTCCTCTCTGTAAAAAAATCAATAAAATATATTTAAAAATAAAAAATAAAAATGGAAAGTTGAATGAAGGTATACCACAAAACTGCAAATATTAAGAAAACAAGGGTCAAAATATTCAAACATAAGAAGATTTCAAGGTCACAGTGTTAAACTCCTTTCAGATTATTTTTGATGTAAGATATGGTATTCTTAATTTCTGACTAGTTCTTATCCATGGTTTCTATGTTCTTTTTCATGCTAATATGGTTCCCACTGAGTTCCTTGTAGTTCCCATTAAGTTCCTTGTAGTTATCACTTAGTTCCTTGAACCTCCCTATAACTATTACTATGAACTTGGATAAATTGCTTGACTCCATTTCATTTAGCTCTTCTTCAGGAGATTTCTTCTTTTCTTTAATTTGGAGGTTGTTTCTTTGTCTCCTATTTTATCTCTCTCTTTGTGTTTTTTTCTATGTATTAGAACTGCTATGACTCCCAGTCTTTGTGGAGTGGCCTCATGTAGTTAGTGTCGAAGGGATCCAGTGGTGTAGTCTCCTTGATCTCCTAAACTGGAAGCTCTAGGAATGTCCCTTGTGCAGGTTGTCTGGCCTCACTTGTTGTAATTGTGTATTCATTGTTGTTGTCCATTTCATGGGTGAGATCTCCTTTCAGGCTGGCTGCCTGTGAGGCTCAACATCGACCACACCATGTGATATGTTGTAGAGGTACTCACAGAACAAAGCAAAACAAAACAAAAAGACAAAAAAAGAACATACAAAAAAACCAACAACAACAAGAAAAAAACACAAAAGAGGAGAATTAGAAAAGATAAGAGAACAAGAATTTAAAAAATAGTACATGAGAAGTAAAAGAATGTGAAAAGAAATAAGGGAGAGAAAAAATAGGAATAAAAAGTAGGAAAAGAAAATGTTAAAGAGAAGAAGAAATATTTGAAAAGGAAAAAGAAGAGAAAGGAAAAAATTAAAAAAAAATGAGTAAAAAAGGAAAGAGAAAAATAAGAGATATGAAATAAAAAAGAGAGAAAAAATGATAAAGCAATAAAAAAGTGGAGTTTGTCTCATCAGAGATTAGTGCCTACTGGTATCTCCTTTTGTATCCTGCTCTTATATTGATAGGTTCTGACTATTTTTTATGACAATCCTGGGCTTCTCAGGAGGTACTTTGGTGCTAGCTAACGTCAGAAGCTGTCCGTGTTTAGCTCTTGGCAACCTGTTTGAAGCTTTAAGCAATCCACAGTTTGTGGCTGCCTCCACTGGGCTAGGTTGTGCATGGGAGGAGTCAAGGTTGCCTCCAAGGTGAGCTTTATAGCAGCACAGGGCCCAGGGTTGGGTCAGCAAATGATCCACAGCACCTTTTCCAGCCTCTGCCTGCAGGCCAGCTGTCAGACTTAGTCACTGAAAAGGCTTTTTCTGAAAGTGTTTTTGGCAGAATCTGGAGCATGGGACCTCTGGATCTGCCATGAGGGGAAGGTGATGTTCAGACATCAGGGAAATTGGTGGGTGTGTTCCCCCCCAAGACTCGTGTCTGAGTCTGTCCCACAATATTTCCCTGACCTCATCAGGGCCAAGTTCCTCATAGGCAGGCTAGTGGGGTTTCCCAGAAGCCTGGAATTTCTATCCGCTCTCCTGTGAGGGGGGGATTGTCAGTTAGTTTCCCTGAAAGTAAGGGAATGTCCCTACCCCAAAGCCAGTTGCTGATGCCCCCTGAGTGTGCCCAGACCCATAGTCCCGCCTTCTGCTGCTACTGCCTCAGCAGGGACTGAGGTGCAGGGTGGGGTGAGTGGGATTCTAGAGGGTGGGTGAGCTGTATCCCAGAGGGTGGGATAATTGCTTTTTCCCAAGCTGTTATTGCTGGGTGGGGTTTGCACCTCTCAGGACAAATGGCTGCTGTGCTATGGTGTGTGTGTGTGTGTGTGTGTGTGTGTGTGTGTGTGTGTGTGTGTGGCGGCGGGGGGGGGGGGGGTGGAGGTGTGATTGAGCATAGGTATCCCAGCAGCCATTCTTCCACATTTCTTCCCAATACCTCCCCCCTCAGACTCTCCTCAGACTGCCCTCCCTCTGCCTACGCACAGGATTTGTGGCTATGAATGAAAATCTTGCGCTCTGGCTCTTTAGAAAAAGTGGCTTTGTCTCCAGCAGGCACCATCTCTCCCTGGTGAGATATCCCTCCACAACGTTGGCCTGCTGCCTTTGGGAGCAGAGCCAGCCCCTCTCATGACCCTGTCCTTCCTACAAGTCTTGAGGTAATTTCTGCCCTTCCTTATTTAAAAGTCTCCTCTTCAACTAGTCTTCAGTTAGTAGTTCAGGGTGAACTACCAATTTAATTCCCCAATTTAATCTTTTTCCTGTTTGGTTCTGGGAGGAGGTGTAAGAAAAATCCACCTACTCTGCCACCATCTTGAAACTTCAGTTCCTTTTTGTTGATTAAAGAGAAACACAACATTAGTCATCTCACTGAGGAGTTTTATTTTATTATCTCAATTTCCTGCACTAGAGGTAGATACACACTTCATACTCTTGAATCATAAGAGACTTGCTGTTCCACCAGCCAGTGAAAAATAATCTCCAAAGGATAACATTCGCATTTGCCAGGAGATGGGCTTAGCTTTGTACTCAATAAAGAAAAATTAAATCTGTTTCCACAGAGAGGGAACATCTTCAGCATTCTGCTTGATTGTTTTTTATTCACCGTAATTCAGGCAACTAACTAATATTTATTAAGTCCTTATTATGGGCCCAACACCATTTTAGGTAAGTTTCATTTGGTTTTAGATCAGACATATGACATAAATTTTGAAATTATTATGGAGACCTATGGAGCTGTGCTTAAAGTATGGATGGGATTTCACAGGCAGAGAGCAGAGGAGAGAATAGTGTGAATGCAGACATAAAACCAATCAAGGAGTGAAATTATATTTTTCTTTTCATTTTTTTATAAAAAATTATTTTATTTTTTCCATCATCATTTATCCCCTCTATGCCCTCTGCTACCTCCACCCACCCCTCTCCATAGATAGAGAAAAGGCAGACAGCTCAGGAAGAGGGAGGGGGGTTGGTGGTGGAGGGATTGAGCAAAAAAGAAAAAAAAGGAAATAGAACTCATGGACATGGACAACAAACAGTCTTTTCATTGTTTTTAAATGTTATGAATGTTTTCCCATTTAGAAAAAAAACTTCTCAACAGTAGTTCACATGAGCGAACTGAGTTTTCATACAATTTTTACTGGTAGGACAAGACCACTTTCAGTTCAGATGCTGTCCAAACTGCAGTCTACCCATTTTATTCTCTGTTTCTATTTAGTCTAGCCTACAACTGCTTTTGTCTGTTTTGGGCTCAGTTGCTAATATTTGGTCCAGAGTTTAAAGTTTTCCTGTATGTCTGCCTCTTCTGTTCCTCATCATTCTGTATTCTCCCATTAATTTTATTGTTATAAGAATTTATTGAGTACTTATTCTGAACCAGGCCTTTTGCTAAATGCTATAAGTAAATACCAGAAATTAATAAGATATAGCCTCTACCTTCATAGTCCAGTGTGGTATAGCAACAGAGAAGAAGACACCAATTTCAATCAAGACATTGGCTAGTGTCATTGGGAATGCTAAAGCATATTATTATAAGGAAAATGAGTTTCAGCTGGACATATGGTATCTGTTTTAAGTTATGCATTTTGTAGACCTTAATTATGGTACATGTTTTGAAATAAGAGAGAGGAAGAGAGAGAGAGAGAGAGAGAGAGAGAGAGAGAGAGAATTTTGTTTGGCTATTACATGGTCTATGGTCTCTGTTCTCTCCCACCAGCAGCCAATTAATCTCTGGAAGGGCTGGAATGTCATTTCATAATGAGCTGAAATAATGAGCGGAAAGTATGCACTCTGGCCCATTCTCCTTCAAAGGGCCTTGATAATACTGGGTGGGAGGGAGGGAGGAAGCTAAGATAAAGCTGTTCGTCTTGGCCAGAGACCATCTCTTTGACTTCACACCTGCGATTGGTGGGAAGAATATCAAATAAACTGAGTCATTGGCATGAGTGTTCAATCAGGCTTTCCCATGGAAAGGCCTTTCTTTTATCCATGCAGAACTGAGGGAGGATTAGTCTCATCAGAATAAGTAGTTTCTTAATCCATCAGAAAGTAGACTCCTCTGTGCTGACATTTAGGTCATAATAAAAATGTGATAAGATAGTAGGCAGCAGATAGAGTCTGGCTGTGCTGTGCTGATAACAGCCCCATGCAATGGATGGTGTGTGGCTTCAAAAACAAGACCTGTAAATACAGCCCACACTTGACATGAACATGATGGTAATAAGGGAACTTTCAGAATATACCCTGTCAGGAAAACTGACCTAGCTCTCTATCCAGTCTCTTCAAACTAGCAAGCATTACTGCACACTAGTGCCTACTAAGACCTAGGCAATTGCCACGATGGAAGGAAATGGCCATATGGTTGCAGGTTTTACAGAGTTGTTTACTATTTGTACAAATGAAGAGAAGAGCCTGTGAGGCAGTGGTGGCAAAAGGCTGGCTGTGTTGTAGTGAAGAAATCTCCTATCTTCTGGGTCCGGGTAGAGAAAATAAGAGACAGTAGGCACATTTTATAACAGCCTATTTTTCTGTTCTATTTGTAGATTGAAACTCTGTGACGACAGTTCCCAATAAGAAGATAAAGGGAATCAGGTTAGGCCACCCCAAATCATGTAACTTTGCATAACGGATATTTCAAGCTAAAGGCAATTAAGAAGCAACAAGTACAAGATCTCTTTGCCCACCATTATTTGTCTAAAAGAAACATAATTTCCCTTTCTGAAGATTTTCCTTCTCCTCTCTTCCATACTGGGACAATGCTTATCACTGGAGACAGTAATGAATCTTCCCAAAAGACATTACTAAAACAACCCTTATCTTCCATTAGTTTCTTCCATATATTTACCTTCCCGTAATTTACTACGTCTAGAAGCCATTCCCTTGCCATTCCCTTTTCCTTTGTCTTGTTACTTATTCACAGTTTGTAGGTCCCAGGCACAGCATCTAAAATAGTAGAGAAAAGTTTGTTTTTCTTCCCCTATATGGGCAGGGAAGTGGATGAATTGCATGGGTCCACTAATATGGGATTTTTTTTCCCAATAAATACCTGTACTGTTTTCAGTCCTCAGCTGGGAGTCCAGAAATGCAGAGGTCCAATTATATGCATTGATTTATGCCATTTTATATGGTGGAGGGGTTCCTGGAACCAATCCCCTGCCGATACCAAGTGACAATTGCACTTGAGATGCTTTTTGAAAAAACCACTCACCCCTGACTTCCCACCCATTCAGAACCGTTGCTCTGGGAAAAATCCAGACCTTGGGGTCAATTTGGAGTTCTTTTTAAGTGCCTGAAGTTAATTGCCTCTGCTTTATGATTTACCCTGACTCTGCCCCAGTGCTAGTGAGCCAGGCACTTTGTTATTTCTTTTTAACCAATCTCCCACATCTCACCCCTATTTAACAATTACGTTTTTCTCTAGTTTCCTGACATGAGCACTTGGAAAGACGGCTTCCTTAGAACCCACATTCCTCTAAAGGAGTGCTCCTCTAAATTCAGAGTACATTGGAATAAGTGTACTCTGCCAGATAAAATACAGGATGCCATTAAATCATATTTCAAGTAAACAACAAATAATTTTTAGTAGAAGTATGTTGCATGCAATATTTGGGCCATGCTGTAATAAAAATGATTTGGTTTTCACCAGAATCTCACATTTGATTGGACTTCTTGTATTTTTATTTCTAAATTTGGTGATCCAACTTGGGAACTTTGCTTAAAATGTAGATTTTTGGGTCCCACTCCCAGAATTCTAATTTGACATGACTGTGGCAGTAAATTTTTCACAAGTTGAAACAGGTACCTAAAGAATAGACTTTGTGAAACCCTCACCTAATACTACAGATCTGTTTGTAGCCCCTGTTCCCTGTTATTTCTGCAGCCTGGAGTCTTTCCCCAGAACCGTAGTCCTATAACTGAGCTGTGCTCCAATTCTAGATAGGCCAGATGCTCATCAAGCAATATGTGTGCCTATGCAAGGAATCAAATTAGTACTGAAACATTTCTCAAGGTTCATAACTCCAGTGAACAGTGAAGAATGATGTGAATAACTTCAAACATTCAAAATTGATAATTATAAAAATGACAACAATATCTATCACTTTTATAGAATTATTTATCAGACACATAGTATTCATATCTATATATCAACCTATCTATTCCTTCAAACTCACAACCCAATAAGATAAGTACTACTATTATACCCATTAAAAAAACCCTGAAGTATAGAGAATTTAAGCCACATGCTCAAGGTCACACCATACATAAATGGCAGAGCCAAGCAATTTGATTTATTTCCAGTCACCTTAAATCAAATCTTTGGAGGGCAGTGTTTAGTGTGGCCCTAAAACATTATGAAATGGGAAGTTTCTTTTCCTTATTTCCCATTTCTCTCTGGCCACCTTATTTCCAACCCCAAAGCATTTTTCTATATCCTCTAATTTCCTCCTCATATGCAGCAACCTAACTCAGCTCTCTGGTTTTGCCAAGCATCACGAAAAATCTCAGGGCATAAAGAGCCCTACTAGAGAGAAGACTATGTTTATGCCCAGGGCCGAATAAGAGATAGTATTTTCTAGGTAAATGTAAGTAGTTCCAAGGAAAACTGACAATCAAGTATTACTGTCAGAGTGAGTCATATTCTTGTAAGTGGAGTAAACAGGAGGCTTGACTCACCAAAAAATTAGAGGTAAAATGGCCTATTGACTATAGAATCAAGCTTGAAGTTATTATACTAAACTATATGTATATTCTCTTTTGTCCCTAAAAAGAGTCCCTGACTTACAGGAAACCTGCCCCTTTAGCTGCAGATCTCTGAATGGAACACTTTCTGTCTGTGAACTAATTAATACCTCAGTTCCTCTGAGTGTAATTGCCCTAGAATGTAGAGCTGCATTTAGTGACTCCTGGTCTGGTTGCACAATAAGAGTTCAGCATAGGCTGCAGAAGGACCTGCTAACAGCAACCGGAGAGCCTAAGAAATGGAGCTATTAATGAAAAAAGAAGGGCAGAAGAGAAGTAGAATTCTTTTGAAAAAGAGAGCAACAGAAAAAAATAAGTTGGTGAAGCTAGGCAGGGTTTGTTTTTATTTTTGTTTGAAGGTAGGGGAGTTTGACAAGGAGAGTGTTGGAAGTGATTCATTTATTTCTTCACCACCTCACCTAAAGGTTCTTGGGAGTTATGTGTGCCCCTTAGGCTGTCAACAGCCAATGAATGGAGCATTGATACAACATCCCCATCCATTTGTCTCAAGATAGAACACACCCTTCAGAGCCATTTACTAGTATACACACCAAGAACTACTAGTGGGATCAGGTTAAGGCTAGATTTAATCTACAATCACATCCTTGCTTAGTTTCTTGACCTTTCCTATCCTGTTTCCCTCATTGCCTCACAGATTTCTCCTGGAACATTATCCATTTTGTACAAGAATCCATTCTAGGGACAATCCTAAGACAATATCTAATGTCCACAACTTTGGCTGACAAATTTCAACATATATCCTTTTTCATACTTAAACATCACAATATCAAAAGTTTCCATATAACATAATTCCAATTTTCCCAATAAAAATGAAAACATGCAAAGGTTATACCTCAAATTCTGATCAATGACCATATCTAGCTCTCAGTCTAGGATCTTTGGATGTCATGTATTCATCCTCTGGTTCCATCAAAATCCCATCTTGGTATTTTGTAAACTGGAGAAGATGTTGTAAATTTAACCAACATGTATAATACTAAAGGCCCAGTGCACAAAATTCAGGAATGGGGTTTTCCCTCAGTCCAGCCTGCACCCTCTCCAATCGGGGACCCCTTTGAGGGGTGTCTGACTGCCGGTACAAGGATCAGGCCTAAACTGGCAGTTGGACATCCCTCTCGCAATCTGGGACAGCTGGCTCTTAACCACTCACCTGCCTGCCTGTCTGATTGCCCCTAACCACCTCTGCCTGCTGGCCTAATCACCCCTAACTGCTCCCTGCTGGTCTGGTCGCCCATAACTGCTCTCCCTTGCTGCCCTTATTGCCCCCAACTGCCCTCCCCTTCTGGCCTGATTGCCCCTAACCCCATGCCGGCCTGATCTCACCCCTAAATGCCCTCTTCTGCTGGCCTGATCACTCCTAACTGCCTCTGCCTTGGCCCCCACCACCATGGTTTTGTCCGGAAGGAAGTCGGATGTCCGGAAGATGGCTGGTTGACCCGGTCTAATTAGCATATTACCTTTTTTATTAGTATAGATAGATTATATAGGATAGGATTGCTTAAATGTGGGGACAAGCCTTTCAGCAGGAGGAAATGCTCTTGGCAGACAAAAAATACATAATCCCTATATCTGGACTGATAGCCAGCAATATACACTATACTGCCAAACCAGTTATTAAAAAGTTGAACTGCTTTCTTACACCTTACACCAAACAACAGTTGCCCTTAAAACCCCTCCTCAGCCCCCACCTTAGGTTCTGCCTTCCCAGTTCACCCAGATTAAGTTCTGATTGGTTGGTTTCTATGCCAGTTAGCATCAAAAGCTCCACCTCCTAGGCAGCTATTGATTCCTCTCAGTTCACCCAGATTTGGTTCTGATTGGTCAGTTTCCATGCCAGTCAGCATCTCTGGGCCTATCTCTGTGTTTGATCCGCAGCCGCCAAGGCAGCTGCAGATCAGGCCGTGCTTCTCTCTCCAGGCCTGATTCGCAGCCTTCACAGCAGCTGCTGATCAGGTCTTGCCTCTCTCTCACTCCAGGCCTCACCAGCAGCCAGAGCAGCTGTGAATCAGGCCCTGCCTCTCTCTCCAGGCATCTCTCTGGACCTGATCCGCAGCCGCTGCCTGCATCGCCCTGCCCACCCCTTGCTGCCTGCCCGCCTGCCGGCCACCAACCTTGCTGTGATAGGAGCCTGTGGGCTGCAGGGGAGGGACCTAGAGGTGCTCCATGAACTTCCTGGTGACTAGTCGTCAGTCTGGTAATTTAGGTCATGATGGCCCCTGGCCTTTTATAATGTAGATAAGTAGAATGGGTGGGGGAATTGGTATATGACACATCAAGAAAGAATCTATAGGAAAATATTATAGTCTTCTTTCTGCAATTTTCCCTCTACTACTCAGTCCACATTTCCTTTGCTTTTCACTAGCATCTAAGCTAATCAGGATTCGTTATGTGGTTGGCCAAGTCTTCCCTTTAACTTTACCACTAGAATGGCAGCAGAAGGAGGTGTCTTAAAGGATCCTCTGGGTCCCAGATATATTACTCCCCACTTTCACTCTACAGTGGCAACCCTACATCACACCATCCCGCTCTGAAATCCCCATCTTGGCAGTTGTTCTAGTGACATGAGCAGCCCCAAATAGCCATATACCTATCTCCTCTTCTATGTAAGACACATTGTTGTGTTTGGGCAGAAGAGGCATCTCTCCCTCTAGTACTGAAACCTCTAAATGAGCAAAAACCATACAAAGTTTGCGAGTGGGCTGTGAGCTATAATATTGAGAATAACCACTTCCACTTTCATCCCATGGTTCTTAAAATACTGGCTATAACAGAAATAGAATTGCCTATTTGCTACTAGTTCAGAGCATATGCCACATTCTATAGGATGGCACCTCAAATTTTCAGATGTGTTGAATCTGTAGTTGAGTTTTTAATAGACCACTGCACTGCTCTGCCAGGATCACTGCTCCGGTTTTATGTCGTTTGTGGTAAGATCAGTAAATCCTGTGAATATTAATCTATTGCCTTCCTTCTGTCTATGTAAAATGAGTTGCTTGTGAAGTATACGATGGCAGTGAGAAAGACATTCATTATGTCAGTGGGTGGTGGTGCTGGCAGAAGCATTGCAGACCAGAGCGGCAAATCCATATAAGAGTAGGTACCATTTCCAGTGAGGACAAATGGTTTCCTCCTCCACAATGGAAGGCATCCAAACTATTTAGCATTCTATCAGGTCTCTATGGGAAATGGGAACCAATTGGGGCTTAGCATGGGCCTCTGCTATTGGTGGTTTGGGCGTTCGCAGAAACAGTAGCTTTGGTGAGGGGAAGTCCATATATTTCATGCCATGCTAACCCCATCTCTGTTCTCATGGTCACTTTATGTGTGAGTTCATTGAGTAACCACTGGGGGTCTGGGAAATAAGTCTGACTGGCATCCATAATTGGGATATTTTGTTCACTTGATTATAGAGAGATTTCTTTAGAGTGGTGGCCTTTTGGTACACAAATATTCTCATGAACTGGTACAAATACTAGTCTTGTAAAGCTGAGATGATGTTGGGAGTCAGGTAGTGCAAAATGAAACAGTAAATAAAAGACAGCCTCAAAATTAATTTAGATATCTATACTCAGCCCCTAAGAATAGCAAAGTCAGGAAGTATTTGCATGGTGACTAGGGTTTGGCATCTGACTGGTGAGTTTGGGCCTCTGAAGAGAAGAAATCTTTGAGAGGAGGTTCATTCACAAAGAGGTAGAGCTTAGAACTTAGAATCTGAAAACCCTGAATTTGGCTCCCAACTCTGTCATTTATGAGCTATATGACCATGGGAAACATGCTTTTCCTTTCTTGGTTTTACATTCCTTGTCTATAAAATAGGGTTAATAATAGTTTCTTTGCCAACCTCATGGACTTTTAAGGTCTAAAATAAGATGATGCATTTGGAAGCATTTAATAAACTATGACATGCCATACAAATATAAAATGAATTCTTGTCTTATAAGGACTTCTATGAACTGTTTAACTTGTAGATGAAAGAAAACAGACCAGTCCAGATGTTGTGACTCCCGTAGGACAAGGGCCAGGCTGATGTACAGACCCATAATTTCTAATTCCTTTAGCGCTCAACTTTAGAGCCAGACGCCCATGGCGATGTTAGAGAACCATAATCTGTAAGACTCTATCTGAAAGAAGGCTTGAAGTCCATTTCTGGCTGTGACTTACGAATGTACTTCAGTAAATGGAGCAGCAAATATCTATGCAAGCAGAAAATGAGAAAGCCACAGAGGGTTTTTATTGCCACTGGAGCCAAAATATTATTTTTTTAAAAAAAGGTTCTGTTCTGAAACAACCCTGTTGTCTTCTCTACCTCAAATCTTAGGATATGAGTGAAGCATGAGATGAGTAAGTGATGAGTCTGCTTCCATGGACTCATGTGGATGATTAATATAAATAACCCACAAAAATAGTTCATGTTGGGGTTGTGTCTGTGTAAGTAATCCAAACTCTGTGTGCATCCCCCACCAAATTAAAACCCACACTGCTGTACTATTGTAGTATAATATTTATAGGTCAATGAGAAAGCAGAAGGCTGTAGGGAACAATAAAAATGAATGATCCTAGAAAAGAAGGGAGAGTGATCAGAAATGTGTGATCAGACACTGCTTGATAAGAAGTGTCTAGGCTATGGATGGGGGTAAGGGACAAAATTACCTTTGGCTAAGACTGTAAGGTTTACTGTTATGCTGTTACTTATAGGTAATATTCCTTCCTAATGATTTCCTATATATAGCTGTTACCTATGTATAGGTAATCATTCTTTATGTAATGCTGTATTCTATACAGCCACAAAGAAACTTACAGTGAAAGCACCAGGTGACATTGTCACACATGTAAGATAACTATAAGCCAAAGCAATGGGGGCTATTGAGCCAAAGTCCTCTATATTTCTAAATTCAGCTCCTACTTTTTTATTCTTTGCTCCTTTCCTCCAAAAGAAGGTCACATAATTACCAAGTAGCAGAGTCAGGATTCTCATGCAAGCTGCCTAGTTCCAGAGCCTGAATTTCGATGATGGCACAATCTCTGCTTGCTGGGATTAGTGACACTGTATGTATGGACTGGCAGACTCCTCCCTTTTGCAAACTTCCACCCAAGTTTAGTAAAAAGCTGGCAGGTTATTTTCTCAAAATAGACTATCCTCTATTACCCACACCCCAAAAATCCCATTCTTCCCCATCACCTATACCCAAATCCTGGGGTGTTTTCATCATTATTTTAGACCTCTCCTGAAATTACATGGCAGGGAAGCAGTTTCAGGTACATCTAGCTAAGAGCCATTGGACTATCCTTTGCACTGAGGCTAGTATGAAATTTCAGTATATACGAAGTTGTTTAGCAAATACCCTATGCCCAGCAATGTGCTAGATCTTATGAGAAATTCAAACCCCAAATAAATGGTTCCTATCCCTAAGAGCTTTCAATCTAGTTGAGAAGGCATGATACACACCTAATAGATCAGTACAAAACACTGCATTTTGTCAAAAATTACATGTAATCTGGTACCAGTATAAAAGGTGCTATGAAAGTCATAAGAGAGATTATTGCTACTACTAATATTGTCTAGTGTTTATTGAGCACTAAATTTATGGTAGATATCTTCTAATATTTAAAACTAGAGGCCTGGTGCATAAAATTTGTGCATGGGTAAGGTCCCTAGGCCTGGCTGGCGATCAGGGTGATCAGGTTCCTTGCCTCCTTGCCTCCCCCCAAACTCTTTCCATTGCCACCAATTGGGACCTGCTGGCCAGAGGGAGGGGCCACGGGAGGTTTCGATCCCCAGTTTGGAACATGCAGGAGGCAGCCGATCAATGATTCTCTATTATCGTTGATGTTTCTATCTCTATTTCCCTCTCCAAAATCAATCAAATATATATTTTTAAAATGCAAGGTTTTTAGATGAACAAATGTAGGGCAAGGAAGCTATTGGGAAAAAAAAGGACAGGGGGGCATTTGAGATCTTGCTCACATTTCAAATAGGATAACATAAGGTGGTCCTCAGGGTGTGACAGATTAGGAGTGGCAGTGGGTGGAGCAGGGCACTGCAGGCTGAGGAACAGGCTGTAAGGACTGGGAATGTCTGTGACAGTGACACGAAGCATATGTTGGGGCCATCGCTGGGATCATTCATCCCCAATGGTTCCGGATGGGAAGAGAAACACAGAGGTCAGCGGGCCTTTCTTAGCCTAGAACAGTGGTTCTCAACCTTCCTAATGCCACGACCCTTTAATACAGTTCCTCATGTGGTGACCCCCAACCATAAAATCATTTTCGTTGCTATTTCATAACTGTAATTTTGCTACTGTTATGAATCGTAATGTAAATATCTGATATGCAGGATGTATTTTCATTGTTACAAATTGAACATAATTAAAGCATAGTGATTAATCACAAAAACAATATGTAATTAGTTTTTGCACAGCAAAGGAAACCATCAACAAAATGGACAGACAACCCACTGAAGGGGAAAACATATTCACCAATGATACATCTGATAAGGGGTTAATACCAAAAATTTATAAAGAACTCATATAACTCAACACACACACACACACACACACACACACACATCCAAATAAAATATGGACAAAGGACCTCTATAGACAATTCTCCAAAGAGGACATACAAATGGCCAATAGACATATGAAAAGATGCTCAATGTCACTAATCATCAGAGAAATGCAAATTAAAACAACAATGAAATATCACCTCATACCTATCAAATGGCTATAATAAAAAAAAACAACAAACAAAAAATGTTGGCAAAGATATGGAAAAAAGGGTACCCTTGTGCACTTTTGGTGGGAATGAAGATGGTGCAGACAGTATGGGAAACAGTATGGAGGTACCTAAAAAAATTAAAAATGGAACTGCCTTATGACCTAGCGATTCCACTAATGGGTTTGTAGTCAAAGAAACTCAAAACACTAATTCAAAAGAATATATGCCCCCTATATGTTCATTGCAGCATTATTTACAATAGCTAAGCTATGGAAGCAAACCAAGTGCCCATTAATGGATGATTGGATAAAGAGATTGTGGTACATACATACAATGAAATAGTACTCGGCCATAAAAATAATGAAATCTCACCATTTGCAATAGTATGAATGGACCTAGAAGTATTATGCTAAATGAAATAAGTCAATCAGAGAAAGACAAATACCATATGATTTCCCTTATATGTTTAAAGAGAAATATAAACAAACATAAACAGACTCATATATATAGGAAGCAGACTGATGTTTGCTAGAGGAGTGGAGTTTGGTGGACTAGGTAAAAATGGTGAAGGGAGTGAGAAGTACAGATTGGTAGTTACAAAATAGTGATGGAGATGTAAAATACAGCATAGGAAATATAGTCAATAATATTGTAATAAGTTTGTGTGGTGCCAGTGGGGTACTGGAACTATTAGGGGGAACATTTTATAAAGTATATAATTGTCTAACTACTATGCTGTACACCTGAAACTAACACAAATTGAGTGTAATACAATATTGAATGTAAACAGTAACTGAAAAATAAAATTAAAAATAAATAATAAAAATAAAAAATATAAAAATATCCTGTATAAAATGGAATAAAAGATACTTCATATAAATGGAGTCATATAAGTTTTGTCTTCTGTGACAGGTTTATTTCACTTAGCATAATATTCTCAAGGCTAATTCAGATTCTATTTTATAAGCTCTTGAAGTCCTTCCTTTCAAGTATGTGAGAGTTATGATTTTTCTTGTAGGGAAATACATATAACAAAATTTACCATTAGTGACACTTAGTATATTTATAGTGTTGTGCAACCATCACCATTATCTACTTCCAGAACATTTTCATCATCCCAAAGGAATATTTCATATCCATTAAGCAGCCAATCTTTGTTCCTTCTTTACCTTAGCACCTGACAGTCACTAATCAGCTTTCTGTCTCTGTGGATTTACTTATTCAGGCTATTTCAGATAAATGGAATTATATAATATGTGGCCTTTGGGGTCTAGCTTCTTTCATTTAGCACAATGTTTTTAAGGTTCATCCATGTTCTAGCATATATCAGAATTTCCTTCCTTTTATGGTTGATTAATATTCCATTGTATGGGTATATCACAGTTTGCATACCCGTTCATCAGTTGATTGACATTTGGGCTGTTTCTCCCTTTTGGCCATTGAGAATAGTAATACTATGAACATCAGTATACAGTTTTGTTTGAAGACCTTGTTTCAATTCTTAGGAGTGTAAACCTAAGTGTTACGGCATTTTCTTAAGGGATATTTTTTCTGTCTGTCTTGCCAAGAAGAGGTAGAACTTTCTGCATCCTTGCACTATCAGGGCAGTTGCTACTATTTCCTCAATGGGACATTTCAGCACATCTTTTTAAAGAAGGTAATTATATAAGCCACAATTTAGAGCAATATTAAAACTATGATTAAAAATACTCACTACCAAAAAAAATACCCACTAACTTCAAAATTCTATTACAGTCTTGCCAATTTCATGAATCTCTGCTGATAGAACAAACACCACACATTCTTATCCTTTTTAAAAAAAATATATTTTATTGATTTTTTTACAGAGAGGAAGGGAGAGGAATAGAGAGTTAGAAACATTGATGAGAAACATTGATCAGCTGCCTCCTTCACACCCCCCACTGGGGATGTGCCCGCAACCAAGGTACATGCACTTGACTGGAATCAAACCTGGGACCCCTCAGTCCACAGGCCAACGTTCTATCCACTGAGCCAAACCGATCAGGATCACATTCTTATCCTTAATCATAGTGTATCATATTTTTATCTAAATATATAAAACTAGAGGCCTGGTGCACAAAATTCGTGCACTCAGGAGGGTTCCCTCAGCCTGATCTATGCCCTCTCGCAGTCTGGGAGCCCTCAGGGAATGTCCAACTGATCAGGGCTGGGGAGAGATGCGGGAGGTTGGCCAGCCAGGGAGGGACCACGGGAAGGCTCCAGGGTGTGTCTGACCCATCTCTCTCAGTCCCGATAGGCCAGACCCCAGCAGCAAGCCAACCTACTGGTCAACTGTCTGCCCCCTGGTGGTCAGTGCGCATCATAGTGAGCAGTTAAGCAGTCTTAGCATAAATATCATTAGCATATTACACTTTGATTGGTTGAAGGGCTGACCAGTCGACTGGACACTTAGCATATTAGACTTTCATTATATAGGGTGTGGATGCCTCACTTCTCAAACTAGAAAGCAATCAATTGTTTCCAGGGGCAGAACTAAATCTCTTATTCCACGTATGTCCTCAGATGCACAAAATATTGGGTAAGAATGTGAGTTCCAGTCCTGTGTGTGACCTTGAACAAATTTTTGTTTAACCCATCTGGGTTTTGGTTTTTTCATACAAAAAAACAAAGATACTAATAGCATCTATCTACTTGGGGTTTTGTAAGGATTAATCGCTTGATGCCTATGCAAGACACTTAAAATAATGCCTGAGACATGGTAAATGCTCAGAAATTATTAGCTCTAATTATTAGTACAATCGTAGTAGTACTATTTAGGGTCAGGTGTAACTGAATTCAAATCCCAGCTTTGTCAATGATTAACTCTACCTGTGACTCCAATTTTCATGCTGTGTCATTGTGAGCTTACTGCACATATGAACATATAGATGCAGCCTCCTGTGTTGCATCTCTGTGACAGAGACAATCTAATTTTTCACCACCACTGTTACCTGTATCCTTTGACTTCCTTTAAGTCTACATTACAGGTACGTAGGGCCATAAGTCTGCATTCTGGCAAATAGAATGTGGATGGAAGGGATGTGCATTACTTCTAAGTCAGGCCCATAAAATCTCTTCTGAGATCCTCAACACATTCCTCTCCCCTCATTTCCTGGTTGGATACAGAAGCTCTAGTAGAGGACACCAAGGCTCTAGAAGACAATGGGAAGAAACTGGGTCCCAGAATTACCATGTGGAAGGCTACCAACCAAACATCTTACTGGATAATGGAGTGAGAAATAAACCTTTTACTATGTTAAATTCCTAAGACAAGACATTGAAGTTGTATGTTACAGCAATTAACCTTCAAGGCTAATATAATAATCCTCTAATTTGCATCCTTGATGCTCAATTAGAATAAATTGTAGCAACTTCAACTAAAATGCATTATTCAGATGTAAACTCATTTCCTACCTTGAGTCTTTTCTCCAGTTCTATACAAAGTAATCCATCCAAGCAGGCCTGGGGTGATGATGAGGTGGTGAGGTACCTAGGGCTCATATTTTAAGGAGGCACTCTCAGCATTGTGTAAGTGCAGGTTGAGCACCTAAGAAAAATGCTTCCTTAAAGTTGGCACCCCAGGTGCCTCACTTGCCTCACCCTAATCCCAATTTTACATCCCAGTGCCCCTAGTAGTGATGTTACTCTATATTCTGTCCCATTTCCTAACACTGATTGTAAGCCAGGCAACTGTTTAAAAGCCATTTTAGACACACATTGCTGTCTCCTGAAGCAAGCTAGTGAACTTCTCTGAGCTTCATTTCCTCTGAAAAAAAACCACACAACAACACATAAAGCTGGTTCATAGTGAACAATAAGCAGTACTTTGATGCTATTATTATTTTCAAAATTTCTGAGCATAATGAGTGAACTCCTTTGTTCATATATTCAATGATTCTCTGCTCCTGTGACTGCTTTACTCATGCTCTTCTGGTCACCCCTTGGAATCTGTGTGTGCTAGGATACATAGGCCCATCGAGCCCTTAAATGGGAGAGCTATAACTATAAGCCCAAGGAAATTCATTTAGAAATCCAAGCCATTTTCAGGCCTGGCCCTTATTTGCTAAGCAGACAAAGGGAGCCTGCATGGACCCTCTCTCCATCAGCTACTTCTCATTGCTGTGCTAGCTGACCTGCCAGGACCTCTCCATAAAAATGGCCTGTTCTGCCATGATTCCTTTGGGGAATTAGCTTGCACTTTGCTTTGGCTCACTGGCTCCTCTATTTCAGTGGCAAGTTTGGCCTTGGAATGGGCTCCAGATCCACATTTGGGGGCTGGCGATGAAGCTCTACCAGTCCTTCATGCGCCACTCATAACATGGTTCTGACACTCACACCTACATACATGCTTTGTGTGCTTGTAGCAATATGTAACTCCCTGAGGATTCTGGTAGAAGTAATTCTTAGGGAGACTGTTCCAACTCTCCATCTTATATTAGTAGTCTAAGGAATTGGGCTCACATCCATTTTAATTTTAAATAAGACAAACCGGGGCCCTAGTCAGTTTGACTCAGTGGATAGAGCATTGGCCTGTGCACTGAATGGTCCCAGGTTCGATTCCAGTCAAGGGTACATGCCTGGGTTGCAGGCTTGATCACCAGTAGGGGGCGTTCAGGAGGCAACCAATCAATGATTCTCTCTCATCATTGATGTTTCTATCTTTCTCTCCCTCTCCCTTCCTCTCTGAAATCAATAAAAAAATATTTTAAATAAATAAATAAGACAAACTGGCAACTGGGAAGAGGAATGGAGATACTCTGTTGCAAAAAATAATGTTGAGAGAGAGAGAGAGAGAGAGAGAGAGAGAGAGAGAGAGAGAGAGGAAAGGAAGAAATGGGAACAGAAGGGGGAAGGAAGTGAAGAGACAGAGAGATGCCAGAGAATAGGAAACCCAGGATAGACAGGAGTTTGAATGAGAACAGAAAAAAAAAGGAATGGAAAGGAAGAAAGACAAAACAGGGCGGAAAAAGCTTCAGAACGCAAAAAGAAGGGGAAACATAAATAGAGATGTGAGAAGGAAAACTAGACTGAGAAATAACAAAGAATAAGAAAGTGACAACCCAGAAGTCACTAGAGTGGAGGGGACATGGAGGCAGGGCTTGTGCCTCAAACAGCTCAGTCAAGGCCAGATGGTGCCAAAAAAGAAAGGCCAAGCCTGCTGTAGCAAGCCTTAGGGTAAGCCCACTAACCGTGGTCGGCAAACTGCGGCTCGCGAGCCACATGTGGCTCTTTGGCCCCTTGAGTGTGGCTCTTCCTAAGCCTTAGGAGTACCCTAGTTAAGTTAATAACAATGTACCTACCTATATAGTTTAAGTTTAAAAGATTTGGCTCTCAAAGGAAATTTCAATCGTTGTACTGTTGATATTTGGCTCTGTTGACTAATGAGTTTGCCGACCGCTGCATTGTGAGCCTTCTTTAAGGCTAAGCTGACTCACCTGGGACCATTTCCAGAGTGTTCTCATATATTTTAAGGTCACATCACAAGTTTATTGCAGCTTTATCTCACTTTATGTATATGATGGGTACTGTATCAAATTGGGAAATAAGAAAGATAACTATCCCTGGCCACTGCTCCTTTACAGTTTTTTTAAAAAAATATATTTTATTGATTTCAGAGAGAAAGGGAGAGGGAGAGAGAGATAGAAACATCAATGATGAGAGAGAATCATTGATTGGCTGCCTCTTGCACACCCCCAACTGGGGATTGAGCCCACAACCCAAGCATGTGCCCTTGACTGGAATCGAACCTGGGACCCTTCGGTCCGCAGTCCGATGCTCCATGCACCGAACCAAACCAGCTTAGGGTACTCCTTTACAGTTTTTCCTTCAAGGGCCCTAGATGTTGGCTCTACTCTTAGGATTATAATGAAGGAAAGAAGGAAACTATGAAGGTAGTTAACAGGTACAGAAGGGGATCTGAGTCAAATTCCTTCCATCTCAATGTCTCCCTTGTTTCTCCAAGGGAATCTTAACTATATATTTAGGACAAAGTAAGAGCACAAAGAAGAGGAGATGGAAGGTGAGCTGAGGTACACGGGAAGCCATGTTGCTAACCACTCATCCTGACCTCTTCTTGATGATGTTGGCAGCAAAGAAGAAATACATTGCAACCTGACAAGCCTGAGAGACCCACTCCTTCTCCTGCTCCTTGCCCTGTGCCAGTAGCATCCAAGAGTTAAAACGCCAATTCCTCAAGGCATAAGGGCCTCCCAAGAAAATGAAGCTTAGATGAGCCCCTGATAATTCTACTCTTGGGGTGACTGTGTAGCCAGGTAGGATTGGTAGAGCATTTTTACATCACCTTGACATGTTACAAGGCAGAGTCTCTATCTTAACCATTCTGCATCCCCGCCATACCTGACACGTAGTGGGCTCTCAGTGTGCATTAATTACTTGCATCCTGACACCTCAAATGAAGCTCATGATAGAGATGCAGATGTCAAGCTCTACCTTATCTCACATTTTCCACTGCCTGTATCCCTAGGCATCTGGGACTTAATCAAGGCCATATATCAAAAATAAGCACTGACATATGTGGTAATTTTACCAGTCTTGGGGCCATCAAAAATTAATTTGTCTGTGTTCTCCAAATGAACAATAACTTTATTAAAATTCTCACCTGTGAAAATACATAGTACATTAATTATTCCTGGAGAAAGAAGTGCAATTGGGGTAATATTTCCAAAACACCTGTCTCAACAAGCCTAAATTGGTAAAATAGAACTTAGATTCAAATCTTGAGGATTTGTGAAAGGCCAGACTCCCAATCTTTGATAGGAAAAAAAATGTTATATATATATTTCTTACAATTATAATATATATATATATATGGCACTCTATAGCTGGCAACCATTTTTTTTTCTGCTTTAACACCAAACTGGTCTCAGGGACTGCTATGTTAGCCTGGGAATAATGCACTATATTTTGGAAATCTGATTGTTTGTATTACTAAAATGCCACAAAACAGAGGCTCCCAGCCAGCATGTCGGGACTTGACTACTTCCATTGATTTATTTAACAATGTCCTCAGGAGGACAAACAGGATAGACATCTCAGTGAGAAATCTTTGTGGGGCTGTGTCAAAACACTTGTCAGTTCAACAGCAATCAGCATAAGATCTGAGGTTCTGATTAAAGGTCAGGCCTCTGGGTACTCAAGGCTAACAGCAAAACCCACGTAGGGGAAAGTTTTATTTCTCTAGCTCCCACCTCCTCTTTCCATGCCCTTTGCCTGGCTCTCCCCAGGTCCCACAGTGGATGACACATTTCTTTGATTCAACTTACATTAATGACAAATCTTTTATATATTTTTAATTGATTTTTTTGCAGAGAGGAAGGGAAAGGGATAGAGTTAGAAACATCAATGAGAGAGAAACATCAATCAGCTGCCTCCTGCACACCTCCTACTGGTGATGTGCCCGCAAACAAGGTACATGCCCTTGACCGGAATCAAACCTGGGACCTTTCAGTCTGCAGGCCGACGCTCTATCCACTGAGCCAAACAGGTTAGGGCAATTAATGACAAATCTATTTAATGTGGGCCCTTCCCAAGGGAATTTGCATTTATATAGTGGTCAGTGGATTTAAAATAAAGGAAAGGCATGCTAGCAGTAAATAAACCTAAAGAGATTTATGCCAAGACACATCTTGATAGGGGCAGAAATAGAATATTGGGGACCAGCTATAATTGTAAGAAATATTAGTCATGCTCTGTTAACCGTGATTGTTATATTCTGATTAAAGAAAGCACATTCTAACCTGGCTTGGAGTTGCACAAGGGACCTGGGAGCTCACCTGGAAATTCCGCCCATCCTCTATATCTGGGAGTTGCCTATTATCATGGAAAGATTAGCAACTTGTTGCAGAAACTAGAGCCTCCAACCCTTTACATATTGCCAGCCCTTTGAAGACCCCCAGCCTTTTGCATACCCACAAGCCTTTGCAAATCCCCAGCCCACATTACCTGTAAATTGCCTATTTGGCATACCCCTTTGCCTACTTCCCCAAGTAATATTCATCCTTCTACCCAATATAAGCAGCTGGTTTATGGTAGGGGTGCAGAGCAGATTTTTGGGGGTGATCTTCTGTTCTTTCATACTACTGGCATTATTGGAATATATGATTCAACCCTGTCTCTGCTGAATTGGCTCAAGTAGTGACAGGCAGCCTGGACCCATTGATTGTCCGGTTACAATCTTAGTCAAACTTCTGAACACTAAAGAAAAAAAAAAAAAGTATTGAAAGCAGTAAGAGAGAAATTACACCTTGCTGAGAGTGAAAAAAAAATCAAATTACAGTGATTTTTTTTATCAGAAACCACTGAAGCCAGAAAGAAGTGGCACAAGACTGTTAAAATGCTAAAAGAAAAGAACTGTCAACCATAAATCCTACAGCCTGCAAAAATATATTTTAGGAATTAAGGGGCAATCAAGATATTCTTAGATTAAGGCAAACTAAGAAAAAGTGTTGTCAGAAGACCTACCTTTCAATGTGCCTAAAGAAAATTTTGAAAGAGACAGGAAATGATAAAGGAAAGAATCTTGGAATGTAAAGAAGGAACAAAGCTCATATCACATTGGATAGCAAAAGAAAAAGAAAGGAAAGAATTATTGAGTCCATAGTGAAAGGGGATGGAGAGAAGAGGAGGGATGGAAGCTTTTTTAAAATAGAAGAATATTGTTGTAATGTACCCCGCGAATCACAGAAGGACGCCTCAAGAAGTTGAATTAAAGAGTCACGTTTATTGCAATCCGGGACTATGAGGGGCCATTCCCAAATCTCATAGCCATAAGATGGTGGCAAAATCAGACTTATATAGGCAAAAATCACAAAGGTATTGATTACATCCCAGGGTTTGGAATGTGGCACCTGGCTCCCAAAAAAAGCAGATTACAGAAGCAGAATTAAGCATGTTAATTACAGTTTCGGGTCTCAGGGTCACTGAATTGACAGAAATACATTATCTAGAGTCCTTGGGTAACCTGGGTTAAACTTAGGCATGTTATCTAAATTACAGTTTTGGGTCTCCGGATCACTGAGTTGATAGAAACACATTATCTAGAGCCCTCGGGTCTCCCGACCACTGAGTTGTCAGGACAGTTTAGAGTAATTGTGCTGTCCTGGTCTCGGGACCACTGAGTCAGCTGGAACGCACCACCTGTGGCCACTAAAACAATTTAGGGTAATTGTGCTGTCCTGTTTCCCAGGTACAGTAGAATGTGCTTCGATAACCAGTAAGATAACAATCAATGGGATAGTCATTCAATCAATAAGGCATTCAATCGAAAGGGATGATTTATACAATTCGGAAAATCAAAATAACCTGTCCACTGTTAAACAAAGCAAATAGGTACCATACTTCACATAGGGGTGCAAGGGATCATGGTAAAGAAAGAGGTAAGAGACTGGAGTTACCTCAAGCTAAGGATCACCAGGAACCACCAAAAGCTGAAAGTGACAAACAAAGATCCTTCTGTAGAGAGTGCTTGGCCCTGTGAACACCTTGATTTCAGATTTATATCCTTCAGAATTGTGAGAAGATAGGCTTCTGTTGTTTTAAGTCACCAAGTTTGTGGTAACCACAGTGAAACAGGAATTTTAGGGGAACAAAGGCAGGTTTAGGGAATTTTTAGAATTGGGGTCTATGGGAAAAAAACATAGGGCTATAGGGGAGAAGATACATCTCCATAACACAAGGAAGCCAGGTGCAGTTGTATTTACATAAGACAAGGAAGCAGCAACAGGTATATTTCCATAAGACAAGGGAAATGGAAGTAGCCAAAAAAGTGTATGTTTACAAAATAAAGAAAAAGGAAGAAAATCCAGAAGGAATAGGAGGACAATGAGCGAGGGGGGCCTCAGGAGTCACTTGTAGTCACCAATTCAAAAGGGAATATTGACCAATCAGAGGGGATGTCAGAACACAAGAACTGCAGCCTTTATAAACCATGAAAACAGCAAGTCAGTGGGACCCTTTCCCCCTCCCCCCATGGGAGTCCATTCTGTGGGACTCTTTCCCTCTCCCCAGTTGGAAGTCTGTACTTGTTCTTCAGTGAATCTCCACCTTTGTTATATTACCTTCTGTCCGTGGATTCATTCTTCAACTCCAGTGGACAAAGAATCCGGGTTCCAGTCCAAAAATTCTGTATCAGCAGGAAACTAATACAATGGTATACCAAGTTTCCACCACAGTTTTTTTTTAGGTTTTCTGTAGGTTTAAATTTTTTCAGAAGAATTGAGAAAAAAAAAAAACCCATTATGACAGGTCATGAGAGACTGCACAAGAACAAAACAGTATTCTTTTTAGTACCTTCAATGGCTCTCCTTTTCTGTGTTTTAAACCATAGCTCCATATATTTGCTTTGCACTGGCCACCAAAAATTATACAGCCAGTCCAGTGTTGAATGAACTGTTGAAGCAGGAATTTGGGGTAACATAGGCAAGCTTAGGGATTTTTTAGAATTGGGGTCCATGGGAAAACGCAGGGTTGCAGGCTGGGAGAAAGTACATTTCCATAACACAAGGAAGCCAGGTGCACTTACATCTCCATAAGACAAGGGAGCAGCAACAGTTGCATTTACATAAGACAAGGGAACTGGAAGTAGCCAAGAAAAGTCTGTATTTACAAAATAAAGAGAAGGAAGCCCTTAATTCAGATGGAAAAGAAGAAAGCCCAGAGGAATGGAAGGACTATGAGGAAGGAGGTCCTTAGAAATCACTATAGTAACCAACTTGAAAAGGAATACTGACCAATCATAGGGGATATCAGGACACAGGAACTGCAGCCTTTTTAAACTATAGGGAAAAGGAACTCAGTGGGACTCTTCCCCCTCCCTACATGGGAGTCAGTTCTGTGAGACTCTTTCCCTCTCCCCATGTGGGAGCCTGTACTTGTTCTTCTATAAATTTCCACCTTTGTAATACCATTTTCTGTCCATGGATTCATTCTTCAATTTTGGCAGACAAGGAATCCGGGTTTCAGTCCAAAAATTTGGTATCACTGTGGTGTTGGGATAGATCTTACTTCTCCTTTCTGTGCTCAGTATTGGCTAGTGCAAATCAAAATATGTGAGGGCAAAGAAATCCAGTATGTGAAGGGCCAAGGACTGCGGTGCATGGGAACATGGCATGGCCTGATAAGGAACCTTGGTGGCCTTGAAAGTTTAGAAGCAAATAAGATAACCTCTTGTGTTGTTTGCTTTGTTTCCTGCTTGTCTCCTCAATCATATTTTAAGAATTTAATGTCCCAAGACTTTGCCTTGCATTTCGTTGAATCCCTTATACTTTGTGGCATCATGCTGCAACCCTGTAACTGGGCAATCATTGGGTCTGGGCTACCTGTCACTACTTGAGCCAATTAAGCAGAGACAGGGTTGAATTATATATGAACATTTATTCCAATAATGCCAACAGTATGGGAGAGCAGCAGGTCATCCTCAAAAATCTGCTCTGCCCCCCACCATAAGCCAGCAGTTTATATTGGGTAGAAGGACACAGATTACACAGAGAAGTAGGCAAAAAGGATAAGAATGGTTAGGCAAAATGGGCAGTTTACAGGTATTGTGGGCCGGGGGTTTGCAAAGGCCTGCAGGTATGCAAAGAGATGGGGTGTTCAAAGGGCTGATGCTTCTGGTTTCTGTAACAAGGTTGTTAATCTTTCCATGATAATAGGCAGCTCCTGGCTGTGGAGGATAGGCCAAATTTCCAGGTGAGTGCCCACATCACTTGTGCAACTCCCAGTCAGGTTAGAACAGCGTGGGCAAACTACGGCCCGTTTGAAATGAATAAAACTAAAAAAAAAAAAAAAAAAGACTGTACCCTTTTATGTAATGATGTTTACTTTGAATTTATATTAGTTCACACAAACACTCCATCCATGCTTTTGTTCCGGCCCTCCGGGCAGTTTAAGAACCCATTGTGGCCCTCGAGTCAAAAAGTTTGCCCACCCCTGGGTTAGAATGTGCTTTCTTTAATCAGAACAATGCAATCATGGTGTTAACGTAAAAAACATACACACCTGTAAAGAATTTTTGTGAGTTTATTTGAACCAAACTGTTGACAATTGCCAGGAAGCAGAATCTCAATGTATTGGGATAATGCTCTGGAGAATGGCAGTTTTTCACCTTGTTTTATACATTACTAGGGGCCTGATGCATGAAATTCATGCAAGAGTAAGCCTTCCTTCCCCTGGCTGCCAGCACTGGCTTCTCTCTGGCACCCAAGACCTGGCTTCATCAGGAAGGATGTCTGGTCTAATTAGCATATTATGCTTTTATTATTATAGATAATCAAAGGAGAAGACATAAGTAGGTTACATGAGAAAGCAAAGCAGGGAAACCTCTGAGATTGGATATGAAGTAAAATGACAGACACATATTTCTTTTACTTAGGTGGGTACAGGATAGTTAACAGTCAGCAATTAACATAATAGAAATAACAATGAAGGAATTTGTGGTATCCATCCTGGCACTCAGGGCATTTGGTTGTGCCCTGAGGGGTCCAGAAAAAGGGAAGTTGAAAATTACCCTGACATTTCAATGATATGTTATTGTGGATGTAAAAGACAATACGCTCAGTTAAGGTAAAGATTAACCTTTGTCAGGGAAGATATCAGCATAGGACATGACTACCCACCATAACTGCTGTTAGCTAAAATTTTATTTTTATTTATTTATTTATTTATTTATTTATTTATTTATTTATTTATTTTTTAATCCTCACTCGAGGATATTTTTTCCATTGATTTTTAGAGAGTGGGAGAGGGAGAGACAGAGAGAAACACCAATGTGAGAGAGATACATTGATTGGTTGCCTCCTGGATGCCCCTGACGAGGGCCAGGAGCCTGCAACTGAGGTACATGCCCTTGACCGGAATTGAACCCAGGACCCTTCAGTCCACAAGCCAATGCTCTCTCTATCCACTGAGCCAAACCTGCTAGTGCTAGTTAAGGTTTTAATTTCAGACCATTCTTTGTGGTCTTTGAGTATGCAAGGCAATCTTCCCTAAGCTTGTCAGGTTAGCATGTGGCCTCTTTTTCATCCACAATGGTTAACAGAGCATGATTAATATTTCTTATAATTATAATTGCTCCCCAATATTCTATTTCTGCCCTTAACTATGATAGGCATAGAGTTAATTAAGTCTTCAATGATTACTTGAATTGGGATTTGTGATGGGCTAGAAGGAGTATAGGGAATGTGAGAGATAGAAGAAATTCGAGAATCATTAGCCTAGTTCTTAGGTTGTTAAAATGAAACAAAAGCATATATCTGAAAAATATATCGTGGATTGCAGATCAGGAAACTTTTTTCTGTAAAGGAAGAGATAGTAAATATTTTTGGCTTTGTGGGCCATACATGTCTTAGCATGAAAGCACACATACACAATATATAAATGAATGGGTATAGTTGAGTTTCAATAAACTTATTTTTAAAAACAGACAGTAGGCTGGATTTGGTACACAGTTTGTTGACTGCTGTTATAGATGGATAGTAATATACTATGTAGGAGTGTCAGCTCTGCTGTTAGATGTATCTGAATTAGAATCCTGCCTCTTACTTACTAGTTCTGGGTCCATGGATAATTTTCTTAACTACTCTAACCCTCAATATACTCTTCTCCATAATAGGGATAATAATAAAAGATACCTAAGAGAGTTGTTGTGACAATTAAAATAGAAAATGCACATAAATCAAAGAGCATAATGCCTGGCATGGAGTAAGTGTCCAATAAATGGTAGTTGCTGCTATCATCATCATCATCATCATCATCATCATCATCATCATCAAAGCCAATGGGGGAAAATAGGAAAAACTTGTGAGAAGGAAGAAGAATGAGCTTCAGTGTTGTTTTAATGCTACCTATTTTTAAAAATACCCCAATTACATTTTTAGTGTAGTGGAATTGAGCCACCAACTACAACTTAAAAAAGACCATAACAGCCTTCAGGGAAGGGTCTACAATTACTCTTCCCCCTCAAAGTACTGATGAAAACCAAATAGGCCACACACACAAAATACTGGATACCATTAAAAAACAGTTTTGGCAATAAAACAGAAAATATTATCTTGTTCAAATTTATTTTGTGTCTATACCTGGAATTCTGGGTAACTTTGTCATGATTGTCCTTCACTAAAAACAAAGTAGAGCAAGAGAAGGTTTAGAAAGGGCATGCTGGAGAGATTAATGGCCTAGATCCACGGTTGGCAAACTGCAGCTCGTGAGCCACATGCGGCTTTTTGGCCCCTTGAGTGTAGATCTTCCACAAAATACCACGTGCGGGTGTACATACAGTACGATTGAAACTTCGTGGCCCATGCACAGAAGTCCGTTTTCGGCCTGGGCGAGTCTATTTTGAAGAAGTACTGTTGATATTTGGCTCTGTTGACTAATGAGTTTGCCGACCACTGGCCTAGATGGGTGAACACATGAAGAATCACAAAAAGATTAGGACTTTTCAGCCTGGCACACCAATCTACATATAGTATAGTGGTCAAGAACATGGTATTTTCTATCAAATAGACCTTGGTAAGAATCCTGGCTCCCTGACTTATTAGCTTGCTACCTTGGACAAATGAACTCTAAGACTTTACTTGTTTTCACCTGGGAAATGGAAATACAGTGGGGCCTTGACTTACCAGTTTAATTCCTTCAGAGACCGAGCTCGTTAAGGAGCTCGTTAAGGAGCTCGTTAACTCAAATTACTCTATCAACTCAATGCAAAAAATTGGCTGAGAGACAGCTGGTATCTCAAAACACTCGTTAGTCGGGACATTCAGAAGTCAAGGCCCCACTGTACTAATAGTTTCTTCTTCAGGGAGCTATTGTCAGGATTATGCATGTGATCCTTGTCCTTGGGATATAGTAAGTACCCAGTGACTGTTATTATGACTTGGAACCTTTAAAATCATATATGAAGTTATCTGCATAAACACATACTCTTTCATATCCTAGAACAATTGAATGGGGAAGGCAATAACCTTTAAATTATGGATAGGTGAAGCTAAGTAAGGGAAAATCTGATTTAAATGACAGGTAGTAAATTTATAGTCTTCATTGTCCCCATGAGGTGTCACAGACTAAAAACAGATTTAATAAAGGATGGATACATGATAGACTCATCATGCCTAATTAAGTGAACATGATATTTGATAGTTGTTGTTTCTCTTGTGGTTAATGTAAAAGAGAACACAGCTCTCTTCCCACAAATGTTCCTTGGAGTCAGATTTTGGACTGAAAATTCCCTGAGGTCGATACTGTGGGGGGTCGTTCTTAAACTTAACTGGCTTATTGCTATCTGAATTAATCAAAATCTTATTTTAATCTTGATTTTCTCATGACAATGGTAGATAAGAACCATCACAAACCGTCAAAGTTCTTGTTGTCTCCTGGCACTGAGCAAACACTGTAAACATTGAACTATTGTTAAAAAAAAGAGTCAATAGCTTTGAATGAAGAGCTACAGAAATATGAAGTCTTTGTGATAGCCAGAAACCTTTGTTAGAATTCTGACTCAACAAGCAACAGCCTGCCCAATAAGATAATGAAGACACAGTGTCTTTTTTGATGTATCAAGGAATTTTCTCCAACTCATTACAAACACAAATAAAATTTCAAAGTACCAGAAGGCATTGATTTGTTATGTGCTTCCTTTATAGGCTGATGTCCAGAACAAGTATTTCAACAAGTGGCTATGTGAATACCAGTTACTAGAGTGGCCGCTTTGTATTGAGTGGCTATAGGAGATGCAATTGGGTCAGTTTGGTGGTTCAGGAGCAGGAGGAATTAGTGTTTCCCTCTGCTATCAGAGATCAAATGGCTCTGGCATTAGAAAGATACTGCTTTCAAATCCTAGTCCTGACACTTACTAGCTGCATAACTTTAGGGCTGGTAAGTTAACTGCTCTTAACCTTCATTTCATCATCTTTTATTGAACTTACTAGTGGCCCGGTGCATGAAATTCGTGCGGGGGGGGGGGGGAGTCCTCAACCCAGCCTGCACCCTCTCCAATCAGGGACCGCTTGGGGGATGTCCAACTGCCGGATTAGGCCCAATTTCTAAACTGGCAGTCGGACATCTCTCTTGCAATCTGGGACCGCTGGCTCCTAACCACTCATCTGCCTGCCGGCCTGATCTCCCTAACTGCTCTCCCCTGCTGGCCTGATCCCCCTAACTGCTCTCTCCTGCCAGCCTGGTCATCCTAACTGCTCTCCCCTGCTGGCCTGATTGCCTCTAACCGTCTCTGCCTTGGCCCTGCCACCATGGCTTTGTCCGAAAGGACGTCCGGAAAGTCATCCGGAAGCTGTTTGGTCTAATTAGCATATTACCCTTTTATTAGTATAGATTGATTTCAGAGAGGGAGGCAGATAGAAACATTAATGATGAGAGAGAATCATTTATTGGCTGCCTCCTGCACGCCCCACACTGGGGATCAAGCCCACAACCCAGGCATGTGCCCTAACCAAGAACTGAATTCCAGGCCCTTCAGTTCTCAGGTGGAGGCTCTACCCACTGGGCAACACCAGCCAGGGCTACACTTTCCCTTTCCGCTGGAATGTGTTCTGTCTGCTGGAGCTGAAACACTGAAGCTGTCTCACTGGGGCAGAGTGGGGTGCACTGGGCAACTCAGGGCAGAATGGGGTGCACTGGGTTGGAGTAGGCGGAGCCCCCTGAAAGCTGGAGAGGGGCCTCATTTAACAGCCACACTGTTTCATGGTTATGCTGCCTCGCAGTTGAGCAACCACACAGTTGGGCTGTGCCACAGTCAGCGGGAGTTTACACAACTGAACTGTCTGCACTGATAGCTTCCTCCTCACCACACCCCCAAGCTGGGGGTTCCTCTTAGGGTTGAAGTGACACCGATCACCCTTGGTTGGTAGCCCAATCGGCCACCTTGGAAAGAGAAGTGGGGAATCCTGATTTTACGTGAACACTCCAATTTCTTAAGTTAGCAATTAATGTGAACTTCAGATGTTTGGGCCAAACCAGAAAGGTGGTCAGGCCTGGTGTCCAGGCCACTAGGAGGCACTGAGCTCAATCCAGCTGTAAAGGGACCCTAGGCATCTGGGAAGGTGAAGGGTTGGGGGCGTGCTTGGGTAATTCCAAACCCACTTGGGTTTTTTGTTGTGTTTTTTCCACTGATCACAATTTATTATAATCTATTGGCAGCACAGATAGATATTAGTTACCAGAACTATGTCTTCCTAGATGTGGACAGTATGTAGCCATTCTAAGGGGAACTGTGTGCACTTAATCATCAGCATGATCTTCCAGTTTTTTTTTTGTTTTATTAATGAAAATAAGCTTTATTACATCAAGTAATCTTTGTAAATACATACAAAGATGCAAACAGTATTAGTCACTTTCTTCTTTTTTGAAATCTTTATTGTTCAGATTATTACAGTTGTTCCTCATTTTTCCCCCCATAGCTCCCCTCCACCCAGTTCCCACCCCACCCTCTGCCCTTACCCCCCCTACTGTCCTCATCCATAGGTGTACAATTTTGTCCAGTCTCTTCTCACACCCCCACACCCCTTCCCCACTGAGAATTGTCAGTCCACTCCCTGTCTATGCCCCTGATTCTATTATAGTCACCAGTTTATTCTGTTCATCAGATTTTTTATTCACTTGATTTTTAGATTCACTTGTTGATAGATATGTATTTGTTGTTCATAATTTTTATCTTTACCTTTTTCTTCTTCCTCGTCTTAAAGAATACCTTTCAGCATTTCATATAATAATGGTTTGGTGGTGATGAACTCCTTTAGCTTTTTCTTATCCGTGAAGCTTTTTATCTGACCTTCAATTCTGAATGATAGCTTTGCTGGGTAGACTAATCTTGGCTGTAGGTTCTTGGTATTCATCACTTTGAATATTTCTTGCCACTCCCTTCTGGCCTGCATAGTTTCTGTTGAGAAATCAGCTGACAATCATATGGGTATTCCCTTGTAGGTAACTAGCTGTTTTTCTCTTGCTGCTTTTAAGATTCTCTTTGTCTTTTGCTCTTGGCATTTTAATTATGATGTGTCTTGGTGTGATCCTCTTTGGATTCCTTTTGTTTGGGGTTCTCTTTGCTTCTTGGACTTGTAAGTCTATTTCTTTCACCAGGTAGGGGAAGTTTTCAGTCATTATTTCTCCAAATAGGTTTTCAATATCTTGCTCTCTCTCTAATTCTGGCACCCCCATAATTCAGATGTTAGTACACTTGAAGTTGACCCAGAGGCTCCTTACACTATCTTCATATTTTTTGATTCTTTTTTCTTTTTACTTTTCTGGTTGGGTGTTTTTTACTTCTTCATACTTCAAATCTTTGACTTGATTCTTGCAATCCTCTAGTCTGCTGTAGGATCTCTGTATATTCTTCATTTCAGTCAGTGTATGCTTAATTTCTAGTTGGTCCTTTTTCATATCCTAGAGGGTCTCACTAGACTTATTGAGGGTCTTACTAAATTTATCTGTGGTTTCTAGAAAATTCTAGAAAAACCTTAAAACCATGGTTTTAAATTCTATATCCAGTAGTTTGCTTTCCTGCACTTCTGTCATTTGTAACCTGTTTCTTTGTCTCTGCATTTTGGCTGCTTTCCTGTGTTGATAGAGTGGTTTTCTGTGCTAGGTGTCCTATAGGGCCCAGTGGCTCAGCCTCCCCAATTACCTGAGGTGGACAGTTTTGGTGCACCCCTTTGTGGGCTGTGTGCACAGTCTTGTTGTAGTTAGGCCTTGATTGTAGTTGGTATCACTGGGAGGAATTGACCTCTAGGCCAATTGGCTGTGAGATTCAGCTGTGTCTGCAGTGGGAGAACTTCTGTGCTGGAGACACCCTTATGGGGCAAGACTTATTTCAGTGGGGCTTTGGTGCTCAGTGAGTCTGCCCCCTGAGTGTGTCCCTTATGGATCTGAGGAGTTGTAATATGGATGGTCCCACTTTGACCACTGGGTACACTGGCACTTGGATCTCTAAGGAAGTGCTAATTTAGTCTCTTCCTGAGGTTACCCAGCAGGAGCTATGGAGAGATCTGCAGATTCCTCTTCTTTGTTTGGGGTTTGGAGGTGCCCAGATGAGGCCCAGCTGTGAAGCAATGCAATGCAATCTGCTGTGGGGCCTTGGGCCTTCTTTTGGATTATCTGAGTCTCTCTGACCCAGCTGCAGTTTGTTTGGTAATTTTAGATTGCAAAGGGCCAGGTCATTCATATGCAAAATCCTCTGTGCACACCTTGGGTGGGACGGGGTCTCAGGGAGTCAACAGGGAGGAGCAAGCAGCTATGGCTGATCCTCAGCCCTGCCCTACGAGGTCCCGGGTCTCAGTGGCCCGCAGTAATCACCACATGTACCTCTGAGAGAAAGCCGTCCTCGTGTTCCGCCTGCTTCCAGACAGTCCAGTTTCTCCCTGTATGAGTCTAGGTCCCCAGAGACTCACCTGGAACTGGAGTTCAGAGCAGTTGGGAGCTTGTGACTCCCTCCAGATTGAAAAAGACACTGGCGTACTCAGTTGTCAGCCCTTTCCATGTGTGCCTCTGTACCTCAGCACTTTACTTCTGTACCTCTTCTGAGTCTCAGTGTGCTTTTCTCTTTCCTTCTAGTTGTAGAATTTCCACTCAGCCAGTCTTCCTGTGGTTCTGGATGATGTCCATTTTGTCTTTTAGTTGTATTTTTGAAGTGGTTGTGCGAGGCAGCAATTTCAGGTGTTTACCTATGCCGCCATCTTGGTTTCCCTCCAGTCACTTTCTTCCACTGATGGGAAAGGCAGAACTGAAATCTACATGCATATTTAGGGGAAATTTCAGGAGTCCTTGTGGGGCGAGGTCCCATAAGTTGCTCTTTCTTCTGTCTTTATAACTTGTGCATTTTTTTTTTATTGTTTAGAGTTGGTTTATTCTGAAGAATTTGCCTTACAAATGTTTATAAAATGCACCTTACTATTTTTATATTAATTCTTTCCTTACCACTACTCTTTATCCTCACTTTTTTTTATTGCTAAAAGTATTACAAAGGGTATTACATATGTGTCCTTTTTTTCCCCCCGCCCTTAACAATCCCCTGGCCGCCCCTACCCTCCAGTGTCTTTTGTCCATTGGTTATGCTTATATGCATGCATACAAGTCCTTTGGTTGATCTCTTACCCCCATCCCTCCTGCCCCCCAACCCTCCCCAGCCTTCCCGCTGCAGTTTGACAATCTGTTTGAGGCAGCTCTGCCCCTGTATCTATTGTTCAAAAGTTTATAATGGTCTCTATTATCCATGAATGAGTGAGATCATGTGGTATTTTTCCTTCATTGACTGGCTTATTTCACTTAGCATAATGCTCTCCAGCTCCATCCATGCTGTTGCAAGTGGTAAGAGTTCCTTCTTTTTTACAGCAGCATAGTATTCCATAGTGTAGATGTACCACAGTTTTCTAATCCATTCATCTACTGATGGTCACTTAGGCTGTTTCCAGATCTTGGCTATGGTGAATTGTGCTGCTATGAACATATGGGTGCATATATCTTTTCTGATTGGTGTTTCTGGTTTCTTGGGATATATTCCTAGAAGTGGGATCACAGGGTCAAATGGGAGTTCCATTTTTAGTTTTTTGAGGAAATTCCACACTGTCTTTCATAGTGGCTGCACCAGTCTGCATTCCCACCAGCAGTGCACAAGTGTTCCTTTTTCTCCACATCCTCTCCAGCACTTGTCGATTGTTGATTTGTTGATGATAGCCAGTCTGACAGGTGTGAGATGGTACCTCATTGTTGTTTTGATTTGCATCTCTCAGATGATTAGTGACTTTGAGCATGTTTTCATATGTCTCTTGGCTTTCTGAATGTCTTCTTTTGAAAGGTGTCTATTTAGGTCCTTTGCCCATTTTTTGATTTGATTGTTTATCTTCTTTTTGTTAAGTTGTATGAGTTCCCTATAAATTTTGGAGATTAGGCCCTTATCAGATATGAGATTGGCAAATATGTTTTCCCACGCAGTGGGTTTTCTTGTTGTTTTGTTGATGGTTTCTTTTGCTGTGCAGAAGCTTTTTATTTTGATGTAGTGCCATTTGTTCATTTTCTCCTTAGTTTCAAGTGCCCTAGGAGCTGTATCAGTGAAGAAATTGCTTCGGCATATGTCTGAGATTTTGTTGCCCTTGGCTCCTTCTAGAATTTTTATGGTTTCCTGTCGTACATTTAAGTCCTTTATCCATTTTGAGTTTACTTTTGTGTATGGTGTAAGTTGGTGGTCTAGTTTCATTTTCTTGCATATATCTGTCCAATTTTCCCAACACCATTTATTGAAGAGACTATCTTGGCTCCATTGTATGTTCTTGCCTCCTTTGTCAAATATTAATTGAGCATATTGGTTCATATTTCAATGATCTATATGCCTGTTCTTGTGCCAGTACCAGGCAGTTTTGAGAACAGTGGCTTTGTAATACATCTTGATATCTGGTATTGAGATCCCACCTACTTTGTTCTTTCTCAGGATTGCTGCAGCTATTCGGGGTCTTTTTTTATTCCAGATGAATTTTTGGAGAGTTCGTTCTAGACCTGTGAAGTATGCCATTGGTATTTTAATGGGAAGTGCGTTGAATTTATAGTATAACTTGTGCATTTTAAAGATTGACTTCAAAGTACTAATAGTCATGCAAATGTTTAAGCAAATAAAAAAAAGTTACATTGAGCAGCATTTGTACTGTGTCGCAAATTAAAGCACTGAGCACAGAACCAGATGTAGTCATCCACTGGCTACTAAAGTGCTGCCTCAGGACTTGCTGAAATAAACCCTCAGAGTTGGATCAGCTCAGAAGAGAAACATAAAGAACCATGTGAGTAACAGAAATGTATCCAGAAGAGAAACTCCGGTATCTGGGAGGCCAACTATGGTTTACTGTGATAGGTAACTGACGTGCATCATGTAAATCAATGTTTTTAAAAAACACACACAAAATGCCCTGGATAGTTCCTAACTAATATGTAAACCTAATAACTGCAAAAATCTCTTCTCCATCTCAGCGACGGGAGGTTTGGAGCCTGACGAACCATGGGAGGGGCACAGGGAGGAGAAACCAAGCTGTTACCATTTTGAAACCAAGTTTCATCTGAAGGTGGGGGAGGAAAGGGGGGTGAAGGGGGCATGAGCTGTCACTTCTTAGAAGAAGATGGAAAGCCTTTGGTGCTGACTCAGAGGCTAGGAACTGGGGTTCCGCTCTCTCAGCCAAGCACTCCCGAACCAGTCCTCTCATGTGGATGATGCCTCGTTTCAGTCTCTCCATCGTGCTCTTGCTGGGTGGGATCTTCAAAGTACCTGGGTGGGATCTCCTTCCCCAGCTCTTTGATGATGGCCAGAAGCTCAGCATATTTGCTCTTGGGCACCTGGCTGTTCCCTGTTCCCTGCGTGTAAACTAGAGATGGTGGTCCGTAGTCACTGAGCAGCTGGCGGTACTGGGAGGATGTTGCCATGCTGGTGGAAGGCGGGTGGATGCTCTCAGCAGCATTGAGGGAGGCTGCGGAGATGTGCGAAGTCAAGTTCGGTTTGTAAGACATCCCCCCACTCGCCCACCGAGCTCCGTCGCACATTTTGTTGTTGATAGTTTGGGCTGCACCAGCAAATATGGCTGTCCCCTCACCCTGACACAGCCGCAATATCATGATCTTTCAGTTTCTTAATGTTCTGCTTGTGCCGCTCAATTTCTTTCTGAAGATGTTCAATCTCCTTTTTATGAAGAGTGATCTCTTCTACATGTTGTTTCTTCAATGCTGCCAGCTGTTCTTTAGTCCGCTCTTGGAAGTATCGTTCCTCTTCAGCCTTCTCTTTTTTTGCAAAGGTCCCACTGGCTTCCCTGATTGTGTCCGCCTAGGAGCTGAAATTAGCTGACCATTGGCAGCCAAAGTGCCCGGCTTGCATGGCCCTCACTCCCCACACTTTGAGCTGCAGCTGCACCACCGAAGCAGAGACTGCCATGGTTGTCAGTGCTGCGCAGCTTCGGACCACCCCACTTGGCTTTAAACGCAAACCTGCCTTGGACAGACATTGAAGGTCTTTTTTCCCTCTGTCTGCTCACATTCAAGTGCCAGCAGAGCTGGTCCATTGGTGCCTGGCCTGTCCTCTTCAGATTCAACCTGCAGGACTACTAAGGGAGCCAGTCCAAGGAATGGGAAGCGGCCTCAGTGCCCAAGGCCAAGTTCCAGGAGGCCAGCAGCCCTGTTGAGATCCTGCTGGCAGCACTGGTCCATTGGTGCCTGTCCTGTCCTCTTCAGATTGACCCTGCAGGACTACTAAGGAAGCCAGTCCCCAGTTCCTCCCCGCTCCTGATGCTGTGTGTGCAACCTCCTCCTGTTTGGTTGTGACCCGTTATGGCATCCCAACCTAATTAGCACATTTCTTTCTCTATATATATATCTACACTAATAAAAGAGAAACATGGTAATTGGCGTACAACCGCTACCTTTTCCATTGGCTAATCAGCGAGATATGCAAATTAACTGTCAGCCAAGATGGCGGCTGGCAGCCAGGCAGCTGAGAACAGGAGGCTTGGTTGCCCCAGCGATGGAGGAAGCCAAGGTTCCCCGCCTGCCGCTGCGGGGCTCTGAGCTCCTGAAGCAACAACTCCAAAAGATACAATGTTTCAAATATAGAAGCTAAAAGATGGCGGTTAATTTGTATACTCAGGCTCCAAGCAGAGTGAAGCCAAACAGCCCTGAAGAGCAGGGCAGAGAGGCTTCCCGGCCCCGGGATCAGAGGAGCCGTGAGGCCTCAGGACCCCGGGATCAGCGGAGCCGAGAGGCCTCCCGGCCCCCGGATTAGTGGAGCCCAGAGGCGACCCAGCCCCGGTTATCAGCAGAGCCGCAAGGCCTCCCGGCCAGGGATCAGCGGAGCCGAGAGGCCTCCCAGCCCTGGGATCAGCGGAGCCGAGAGGCCTCCTGGGATCAGCGGAGCCTCGAGGCCTCAGGACCCCTGGATCAGCGGAGCTGAGAGGCGTCCTGGTCCCAGGATCAGCGGAGTAGTGAGGCCTCCCAGCACCGGGATCAGTGTGACAGGGGACAGCGACCAAACTCCTGATCGCCCTGCGGGCTCTGGGTGTGACAGCGTGCGGAGCCCCAACCCTCTGATAGGCCCTGCTCTGTGTGTGACAGGGGGAAGCTCCCCAACCCCCTGATGGGCCCTGCTCTGTGTGTGACAGGGTACGGAGCCCCAACCCCCCTGATGGGTCCTGCTGTGTGCGTGACAGGGGGTGGTGCCGCAACCTCCCCATCGACCCTGCCTTGAGTGTGACAGGGCGGTGCCCCAACCCCCCAATCGGCCTTACCTTGAGCGTGACTGAGGGTGGCATCGCAACCTCCTGATCCCCCTGCTCTGTGCATGACAGGGGGCGGCGCCCCAACTCCCCAATCGGCCCTGCTCTGAGCCCGACCAGGGGCTGCACCTAGGGATTAGGCCTGCCCTCTGCCACCCGGGAGCAGGCCTAAGCCAGCAGGTCGTTATCTCCTGAGGGGTCCCAGACTGTGAGAGGGCACAGGTCGGGCTGAGGGACCTCCTCTCCCCACCCCGAGTGCACAAATTTTTGTGCACCGGGCCTCTAGTATATATATAATCACCACCTGAGCATTAAGAGCCTGAAATGGATATCATAATGTGAAATTAAATATCATTAAAAAATTAAAGCACTGAGCACAGAACCTGATGTAGTCATCCACCAACTATAAATTCCCTTTCCCCAGATGCACACAATGCCAAATTATATGCCCAAAGAGACGTTTTCTATGCATAGGAAAATTGAAATTCTTTTTTTTAAATATATTTTATTGATTTTTTACAGAGAGGAAGGGAGAGGGATAGAGAGTTAGAAACATCAATGAGAGAGAAACATTGATCAGCTGCCTCCTGCACACCCCCTACTGGGGATGTGCCCGCAACCAAGGTACATGCCCTTGACCGGAATCGAACCTGGGACCCTTCAGTCCGCAGGCCGACGCTCTATCCACTGAGCCAAACCGGTTAGGGCAAAACTGAAATTCTTATGGTCTTCCACAATGAAGGGTTACTATGAAGCAAATGGAATTGGTGAAATATAGTCACAACTGGCTGATTGCTGAACTGGATAGATAAAAGGACCAGAGTCACGTTATGTGTGCACTGGAAGGCACTGATCAGAAAACAGGTTCAAATAGATGCAAGAGTCTAAGCTTATATAAAGAAGTAATATCAATAATTTAGTGCATTAATATTCAAAGTTATAGCCATTATCAATGAAGGGGAAATGTGGTCTGAGTACCAGGAGAGTTCTACTGACTCTACTAAGTGGTGTACCACCCTCAGGCATTTTTGTTTGTAAAATGTGAGCAGTAACCCTTGTATGAAGGTGACATTGAAGACTTATGACATTATAGTCCCTTGAAGGTTTTCCCAGTCTCTTGGCTAAATGAGGTCTGAAGCTTCAAAGAGAGGCAGTGAAAGATGGTCACCAACGTAGAAGGATATACAGATGTGGCACAAGCTCCCAGAGCTTTCCCAAGGGCATGATATGTTAGATTTTGCCAAGATGCTGATACATCTTAAATTCTCTATTTTGTTTCAGAGATGACTATTGTGGTCATAGGCAAGATGGTGCTGAGTGGAGAAGATCTTCCAGAATCTAGAAAAGGGTGATATTTGTTTTACCATCATGGGTAGAGGTTAGGGCAGTGACAGTATTTTTCTTATGTGTTGTCATCTGGACAGAATGGAGATGATGAGAGTTAGGCCAGTTGTATACACCCCTCTCTCTCCAAAGGTTCTTCACATGGGCTTATGTCTACATATCTTCATTCATGACAGTGTATTCTGATGGTTTGACTAAACTATGTAGTACTGTAAGAAGCAATTGCTTAAGGCAGGTACCATGGTGCTGAATGTGTGTGGAGAAAAGTGCAGGAAGTGAAACCCATAGGTATTTTGTAATTTTATTACAGTTGTAGACAAATGATAGAAATAAAGAGGGAGGCTGATTGACTGTTGAGGCAATGGTCTCAGGGAGGCTAATATTCAGTGGATTCGCTATGGTTCACACTGTGGTGCTGACTTTGCACGGTGAAAATCTTATTTTTTTTTACAGTGTGCTCAGAGGCGATTAGAATCTGGAAGATTGATGCTATTAAAACTACAAAAAACTGATGTATAAGCCAAACATGAATTTATTCATTTATAATAAGAATTAATTAGTCTAGAACACTCGTGCCAGCTGGTTAGCAAATTTTCTCCCATAACAACATTTTTATACAGGAAAATATTACTTTTTAGAGCATAGAGTCAGAACAAGGGGAGTTTGGTGACAATCATAATGGCTAATGACAAAAATTGAGATGGCCTTGTGCCTTCACCTCACTCACTGTAGGTGGACCTGCCAAATCATTTGCTGGTCAACATCCCCCCTCTGACTCTAGAGAGACTACCAGTATCCTGTGGTTCTTAATTGCCTCCTTTTTCTCTTTTTTTTCTCTTTTGGATTCCATGCAGAACATTTTCTTGTAAACAATTCCTTCTTAAGACATCATAAAATGATTAGATTCTATCTTGCTGGGTGGCATCAATTATACAGCAGATCTGCCTCCCACACTACAACCTTGATTATACCTGGGGGCTACCCAAGCATTAACATTTCCAGACTACATATTTCAGTAGGTTACATCTCATCTATTTTCTGTAGATTTTAATTTGCTTCACTCTCAGAAAAGTTCACTCTGGTATACATTCTGAAAACTCATCCATGTAACTCTTTATGCTAAGTAATGAATTAAGTATAGTTGAAGTGGATGGTGTCACTATAAAATATTTTAAAGTGGTAAATAAAATGTTTGCTAGCTAGTAGGCATAAAAGTATTATCTCAGCATTCTATTCATATGCTCAGTCTCACTGTTAGATTTCATCACACAGAGCACAAGAGGTGGCTTCTAGAAGTGGGAGGTGAACTGAAGTTAATAGCCCAGGGTTGATTATCTATTCTGAGAGGCTATGAAATATGATGATGAAGCCAATTGAATGCTACCATTAGCACTCCAGGAATATACTAGGGTTTGTAAGGAAATGACTTGAGGCCATTGAATGAGTTCTTTATTACAGAATTGGTGGTGCTATATTAGGATTCCTCCTGGTAATTCCAGAGTCACTTAAAGTTCATATAAATCTACCCTTTGCCGTGGTTCTCAACCTTCTGGCCCTTTAAATACAGTTCCTCGTGTTGTGACCCAACCATAAAATTATTTTCGTTGCTACTTCATAACTGTAATGTTGCTACTGTTATGAATCGTAATGTAAATATCTGACATGCAGGATGGTCTTAGGCGACCCCTGTGAAAGGGTCGTTCGACCGCCAAAGGGGTCGCCACCCACAGGTTGAGAACCGCTACTTTAGGGGATCTCATATAATCCTAGTATTCTCATGAGAATTCCTTGGAACAACTGAAATATATGCATTCAGGTCTCCTTGTTGTGAGAGTATATGGAGTAAAGTGGATGCATAGCAAGCTGTTGATAAAAGAGACCTCTTGTGAATGCAAATAAGGATTGGTACAGTAGTTAGTGAGGCACTGATGGGCAGAAAGATCTATCTGGTAGTGTTACAAGATGAGAGTAGTAAGCTCCTAGCTAGGTTTAAGTATTGCCAATGTTAGCATAATTCTCCAGAAATAAGGCCAAAGGACAATTGCACTTTATATTCTGAGAGGTCTTGGTGGCTACTAGGAAAAATGGAATTAGAAATTTTTCTTCAGGGGATCCATTATGAGGACATATATCAGTACTACAAAGCAGGGAACAGAGGACTGGATAATTACTAGGAATCACTGATCATCATTAGATATCCTTAAGATTTTAGAAAGCTGTGCCTTTCCAGCATAGCATGATGTTTGTTCAGAAGCATTAGAAATCCATATACAGAGCTGATGTATGTCAAGAGTATAACACAAGCAATCCAACCCCACTTCTTGAGTTTTATGTACAGATGGTGTTTGTTTATATGCCCCAGGATTCTTCAGATGAGATGGTTCAGAAAGTTGCCTGCCATTAATTGCTCTTCAAGACATTCAATCAGGCAAGAGCTTCCCAGAGGTCATCCATAAGAGTAGAGCTTAACATAAATGGCCAGTGATCCTACGTGGTGACCACACTGAAGCCTCTAGAGTCAGAAACGTTTGCAGGGCCTGACTCTCAGTCTTCAATGCAGACACAGTAATTACGATGTGATACCTTCCCCCAACTTTCACTAAATACTTGTCAGAAGTCATTATCCTAGACAATTTTAACTTGGCCATACAACATGCAGAAACCTAAAGTAGATGATTGGCAAAAAGGAAGGTAAACTGGAATTGGTAGGGCTTAGCTAAAAATATGTACCTGTCTGAAGGGCTAGAAGTGGACTGACAATTCCAGGCCGTGTTCAAAAGGCCATACCACCTGGTTTGTCAATAGCCAAGAGACCCAGTATGTTGAGAAAGCTTAAGTCTTTAAATGACAATAAAATATAGCTGTATGGAAGGGTGGCAGAGCTGTGTTTCCTTGAAGGTTGGCTTGTGTTGAAGCTGAACTCTAGTCAACAGGTGGAGCAGAAGCCAGCCTCTAGTAGGATAATATTGGTAGGAAATATGAAAATGCAATTAAGTCTTCAGTCCAGAGTCTTAAACCAACAGGGAACAATGAGGATGAGGGTAAAAAGATTGGGTCCACTCTTAGGCACAGAAGACTCAAACTAGATCTCACCCATTGGTGGGGAAGAGGTTCTTAATGTACTTCCAGGGTTGTTTTCATTGGCAAAGACTGGGCAGAGTTTTGCCTGCAGGATTTTAGTACTCTTGGGAAATTAGTACCAACTACAGAAAGTACCTGTGAATTGTTGTCATCATTGTTGGGTTAGGTTTGGTGATGGGTCACCAAATAAATAAGATCTGGTTATTTAAATTTCCAGAAGGACATGGGTTCATGAATGTGTAAAGTGGTATCACAGTTCTCCATCTGTATTTTAAATGTTTAGTGCAGGATATAAATCAGTAAGGCTGGAGGTGAGAGGAATGTAAGTTCACAAAGGGACATGCCTTGGCTCCTCTTACTGGTGAGCTGGGTTGTTTATCCTTGCTGGAGCTCGAGATCGTTTTGCAAGGCAATCTCTTGTGAAGTGATCAGCTTGGCTGCAGTAGAGGCACAAGTGAGTTTCTTGCTGGCGGGCTCGTTTGGCAGGGGTGAGAGGTGGCTGGCTTCCTCTCAGCTGTATAAGCTCCTTGGATGATGGACATGAGGGGCTGGAGAGGGTTTGGTAGTGCACCAGGGATGACAACACTGGGAGCTGGGCCTCTGACTGTAAGAGCTCTGGCTTGTCACTATGTTTCCTGTCTAACTGAATACACTGAGTGATCAGGTCTGGGAGGTTGTCCATCATATCTGTGCCACTCATTTCATCCTGAATGGGATCAGGTAGGCCCTCTTGGAAGTGATCACTCTCATTGGTTTCATTACAGCTCAGATTTTGAGCAAGAGGCTGGAAAGTAGTAGCATCCTGCTGAGAGGAGTTGTCCCCTTTGTCAACCTTAGCATTCACCAGAGGGCTCATTTCCTGTCTTTCGGACTCACCAAATGACCGCTGGAACTCAAGAACAAAGTTCTCATATTGCTTCAACAGAGCACTCTGCTCAGACTTAGATATCATCGGACAACTTTCCATCTGCTGAGATAGGTAGTCAAAAAACAATTTGACTTGGGCATCGTGTATGGGATTGGTGATCTTCAGAGTTGTCAAATAGTTAGTCACCTGAGCAAGAAACCCTGAGAGATTGGCAGGGTCATCAGGAAACTGGGAAAGATTCTTAAGTGAATAGAGTAAAGGCATCATTGGGGTGGCCAGAGCAGGCATGACTTTATCCCTCACAGTCGTGTTCTCCTCAGTCAGATGCTGCACTTGTGGCTGCAGAATGAGGTTCTCTGCCCAAAGGGACGAATGTTCTACCTGCAATGTAGGTGATGATTCTGTATTCTTCTCCATTATATCTTCCGGAAATAAGTAGAATTGAGTACAAGTCCTGGAGACCAGTGGTCAGACAGTGGGTTTGCTCTGTGATCAAAGAGACAGTATCATGAGCAAGTAGCCAAAGCTGTTAGCTATGAAGTCACAGGAGATGCTGAAAGCTGAGCTGGAGAGATGGCAAAAATTGTTGTCCACTACTGAATGTCACCTCGTCTTCATGGAGAATGCCAATGTTCTGCACATTCAGAAGAAATAAATTACCTTAGGACAAATAAAGGATTTTGAATTAAGAAGATAAATATAAAAGACACAGTGGATTTCTCTCCCCACTCCCTTATATTATAGGAATTTGCCCTCAGATTAAGCCTTTGGTTCTAAAGTACCTTTTTTTTTAAAATCAGAGACTCAAAGAATTTTATCATCCATAGTGACCTTAGAGATCATCCATGTCAAATTCATACTTTCACAGATGAGAAAACAGAGATCCAGAGAGGTAAAAGTGTTTGCCCAAAGAAACAAATCTAGTTAATATTACATCCAGCATGCTCATCAGGACTGCTATCCAGAATAGCAATTCCTCCAGTACCACAGATATACTCATTTGCATACACTACTCAGGCATGGTGAAGATTCATGTCCCTTGCTACTCAAAATGTGATATGGGAACTAGCAGAATTGACATCACCAGGGAGATTGTTAGATAAGCAGACTCTCAGGTCCCACTTGACTTACTGAATCAGTTTTCCACTATAACAAGATTCCCCAGGTGATTCAAATATGCACTGAAGTTTGAGAAGAGCTGCTCTAGAGAATACTCAGTTTGAATTGTAATAATAATTGGTTGGACTTGACCCTCACTGCCCTAATCCCAGCCTTCACTGTTGTGGGGATCTGATTGCTGTGGTAGTAGTCAATTCATCTTCTCTGGCTTTCTAGTTCCTGTCTGAGGTCACATTTTGGTTGCTATGGAGATGATTAAGACATCACAGGCAAGATGAAGAGGTAAGGTTAAGAATCTAGGAAATAAGAACAGAATTTCTTAAAAATATAGAAATCAAAAATGTCCCACAGTCCTCCCTGCATTGATAACAAAAAGAAAACAACCAGAAAAAGTTAAAAACAAACCCCAAACATATGGTATACCAGTTGAACTATTTTACTGTGTAATTCCTCTCATTGCCTTTTCCTTGTGTATCATAGCATTCAAATGTATTCAAACTGGCCATTGGTGGGCAAAAAACTGTGCATCATTTAATTTAAGACTTGACTCCCTAGCTTTTATTTGATGGTTCCTCCTCTCTAGATCTATGAAAAAAGTTATTGGAAGAATAAAATAGTCTAAGATAAGGGGCCAGAAACTTGCCCAAATACCAGTATTAATCAGTTAGATGAGTTTGAAGAACTCACTTGGGTTTCAATCTCCTATTTTATCTAATGAGCTTTGCTATCTTGTCTACCTCAGAGGGTTGTTGTATCAATGCAATAATAGATGTGTTCTGAGTGGCCACCCAAAAAAGAGACATTTGCTTCTAAGACTGACAGCTGGACAATGCCAATGGTGAGGCTTTACCCTTATTGCATATTACCAAATTAGTGAGATATTGTTATATCTTCCTTTCTTTCTTCCTTTTCATATATCACCCTTATAAAGTCTCCTCATTTACCTTTCAGACATCTTCCACTTTCCAGGTGCCCATCCATGAGTTTATTCCTGCTCATCCAACCATGTGTCAACTGATACTAAGATGTAAATTAGTTAATGAAGGTTAATGATTGGCCTTTCTAGGGGTATTCACTTTTTTTTCAAACTCTAATGTGTATAGGAATAAATTTGATTTTGTTCCCTAACAATTCTGACTCAGTAGGTCTGGGGTGGACATCAGGAATCTGTATTTAATAAGATACCCAGCAGATTTCTGATGCTGGTGGTCCCTGTGTGAAAAGTCATGTAGATGAACCTCAAGGAATAAAGCTATATTAGTTGAATTGCAGATAAGTAGAGATGGGGAGGGTACATATTTGAAGGTAGTAGGTTGTTCCTCAAATGATATTCTACCTTCACATGAAGCCCAAATGAGCCCACGCTGCCCTTCACAACTGTTAATCTCTCCCAGGCAGTAGAGTGCAAGAATTCAGCATACATGTTCTAGAGTCAGACTGACCTACATCCAAATCCTGGTCTGACCAAAAGTTGTGTGACTCTGGACAAGCTATTTAACCTGTCTGAGAATCAATTTCCTAACTTTCAAATGGTGATGATTTTAAATCCTGTCCTATAGTGACCTGAGGATTAAATGAGATGAGATTAGCACAGTTTCATGCAGATGCCAAGTGCTCCATAAATGTTAGTTATCATTGTTCTGGGTCCACAGTCTGTTATCTGACTGAGATTTAGAATTAATTTTTTTTTTGTTTTGGAATTTAGAAAGTTAACAGAGAGTATGTACTGCTTCTTACATAACACTCCCAGTGATGTCTGGGAAAATATCCCATAATTAAGTCATTAACATTTTTGCATGGAAAAAAATCCTGAATATTTATACTAAAAGAGATAGAGACTAAGTTCATGTCAGTTCAGCTCAGGTTTTGCTGCTAAATGAATCTTGCACCGAATTAATGAAAAAAAAAATAGCTTCCATCCTACAGAACTTTCTATTTCAGAATTGAAGATAAGGGATTGAGAACCTGTACCAAACTCTTTTTTGTTGTTGTTGCAAGGGTGTGATTATAATTTTCACTCTCTGTTCGTGCCTTTGGCCCTTTATCTCCACCCTCACAAGTTCTAGAATCTCTACAGAGGTATCTTGTTTCTTTACAGAATTATGTATTCAAGGTGGCAGAGCATTTAATTTTTCTAATTATGTAGCACTAGTGAAACACTTACTAAAATTATAAGCTTTATCCCAAATGTAAACCATACAACACCACCATTGTCAACGGCAATTGCTTAATCTTTCAAAGAAAATCTACTTTGTCTTATCATAGAGAATTGCTCTCCTTTTGGAGGTCAATGGCCTTCTATTGAATTATCCCAGCAGATCCTGGGGCAGAGCATGCCAGTCTTGAGGAATTCCAGACTACAGGCTTGGGGAGGTAAAGTAGAGAAAGAGATGGAACCTCAAATGCACAGGTTTGGGCCATCAGACTAGTGAACTTGGACCAGGTCTGACACAAAACTGCATATGTTTAAGCATTTACTTAATTGGTATAGGTTTCGACTACAAAAACAACAGCACAAAAATAGGCTTATTAAACTATTGCAGGACATTTGGGGGTTTGTTTCAGTTTGACTCTAAGCCAGGGTTAAGAATGTCCCTAGATATAAAACTAATTCACTCTTGAGTCCCCTGAGACCCCATTTCATGAAGGGCCTGCAGGACCCTGCTGCTTTTAAGAGAGCTTTGTGAGCTTGAGCTGATCTGACTAACTCATTGCAGAAGAAGCTTTGATTTAGGCTCATGCATTTACCTGGAGCAGTTACATTATTACTCTAGAGAGTGAGGCCTTCTAATGAATGTCACAGAAGCTAAACTAAGACATAACCCTCAGGATACCATTTGGACTTATCTGGAGACTTGAGTGTGACCTTAGCTCTACTGACAACCTTGAGCAAATCACATCTCTCTCTGGGTTAGTATCTGGATCTGTACAATGAAGCCACTTTGTTTCTCAAATTTTATCACACGTAAGAAATTCTGAGTCAAGGGGGTTAGAAGGAGATCCAGGGACCTGAGTTTTTATGGGCAAGCCAAATGATTCTGTGGTAAGAGGTCTTCAGATTTTACCCTGGGTATATTGGGTGACTTACTACACAGAACTCCAACATTTGTCAATGGTTCTCAAATTTCAGGGCAGTTAGAATCCCCCCCCCGTAATTTAATATGCAGATTATTGGGCCTTACCCCTTGACAGTGTGATTCAATGGGTTTGAAATGAGATAAAATAATCTCCATTTTAACTAAACTCTGAAGATAATGCTGATGCAGAAGTTTCCCTGACAACACTTTAGAGAAACACTAGGTTGAGTAGCCATCTCTCAGTAGGGATGGGTTCTAGGGCCCATTGAGGATACCAAAATCCACAGATGCTCTAGTTTCTTATATAAAAAGGTATAGTATTTGCATATAACCTATATTTCCATATAGGCTACAGCAGGGTACTCCTGTATTCAGCATAGTGCTTGGCACATCACACATTCAAGTTTTGCTGTTTGGAACTTTCTGGGATTAAAAAATATTTTTTTATCCACACTTTATTGAATCTGTGGATGCAAACCCTGCAGATATGGAGGGCAGACTGTACTCTCAAAAATCCCTTTCTGCTTCAGCACTATCTATATTTTTGAAAGTAGAAAATATTTGGCTCCAAAAGTGGCCCCTGAAGTGTGTAATATGTGGATTGCTTCCTTCCAAGGTTCTCATTAAAGATGCATGGTCACCTCTAAACACTGGGCTAGTGTAGGCCTAACTCAGGCATCTGCAGTATAGCTGGCTTGGAGGCAACAGAGAGTATAGCAATTGAGCTGACTCTTCTCTTAGGACTCTGTGGTGCCTGCTGTGAGTTATGCACTGCTTTTCTCTTCTCTGCTTGTGAATCAGGGAGAAAAGCTATACCCATATCTCCATTATTAGAGATAGAGAAGCCCAGGTGGGGTTAATTTGGCTATTTCTATGACTCAGAATTCATACCTTCCTTTAAGCTTCAACCTTCCTTCTGGCTCAGCTGGACCCATTATGCAGTTAAATGTGTCATGAGCACTCTTTACAAGTATTTCCTGTCACAGTTTCCTATTTTTCCTTTATAATGTGAGTAACTCTTTTAAGGAGCCACACTTGCTCCATCAGCCTTCTTGTTCCATAGGCTCATTTAATATTCTTCCTAAGGTCCTGTTTCTCCATTTGCCCCTTCATCCACCTTGTCTCTTTTGTCTGTGGTTTCTGCTGGCAGCCATATCACATGCTTGGATGACTCTGTTCAGTCATCAGCCAGAATCATGACCAATAACATTGTCCTTGCAGTACGTGACCCATTTGCACCATTGTCTCTCAATCCAACAAAGAAGAAGGCCCAGATAGGTAAATGGTTAAATTTTTATAGGCAGGAAAAGATCTGCATGCAGGATGGAGAACAAGATGATTAGCCACTAGGTAGGCATCATATCACTAGAGTTGAACATAGAGCATTACATGCAGTCAAGAGAGAACCCCAAAGATAGACTCCATTGCCTCTTTGTACTTGCCAACTTGATTCAGGCCCTGAGTGGTATCAGCATTATACATGGCCTATAAAATTAAGACTTCAGTGAAAGTAGCCATGTTCTGGAGGTTTGTTAACTTCTGCAGATCAAGTGTGCTGCTCACAAGGGATGTTATGATATGTGGCAGATAATGTTTGTAGCTGGATTGGGTGTAAGTCTTATTTCAAACCTGCAAGTGCTGAAGACACTGTAAATGCAGAGGTTTTCATTTGTAGTCGATAGAATAGAAAAGATAGCCTTGGCCAGTTTGGCTCAATGGATAGAGCGTCGGCCTGCAGACTGAAGGGTCCCAGGTTCGATTCCAGCCAAGGGCACATGCCCGGGTTGTGGGCTTGATCCCCGGTGGGGGGTGTGCAGGAGGAAGCCGATCAATGATTCCCTCTCATCATTGATGTTTCTATCTCTCTCTCTCTCCCTTCCTCTCTGAAATCAATAAAGAAATATATATATTTTTTAAAAAAGAATAGAAAAGATAAATGGTCCCTAGCCGGTTTGGCTCAGTGGTTAGAGTGTCGGTCCATAGACTGAAGGGTCCCAGGTTTGATTCTGGTCAAAGGCATGTACCTTCGTTGCAGGTTCCCCGGTCCTGGTTGAGGTATGTGCCAGAGGCAACAAATTGATGTGTCTCTCTCACATCAATGTTTCTCTCTGTCTCTCCCTCTCCCTTCCACTTTCTCTAAAAATCAATAGAAAAATATCCTTGGGTGCGGATTAACAAACAAACAAAAAATAAGAAAAGAAAGAAAGAAAAGAAGAAAGAAGAGGAGAAAAGAAATGGTAAGATTTCGTTTTGACAGCTGAATAATATTCCATTGTATATATGTAGTACATCTTCTCTATCCAATAGTTGTCTATCAATGGACACTTAGTTTGCTCCCATATCTTATCTATTGTAAGTAATGCTGCAATAAACATAGGGATGCACACATCTTTTCAAATTAGTGTTTTGGATTTCTTCAGAGAAATATCTAGAAATGGGATTGCTGAATCATATGGTAGTTCTATTTCATGGATCTAAAGGGTATTATGCTTAGTGAAATAAGTAAACAGAGAAAGATAAATTCCATATGATTTCACTTTTCACTTAAATGTGGAATCTATAGAAGAAAGTAAACAAATAAAGCAGAAATAAACTCAGATAGAGATACAGAGGGCAAACTGATGGGTTTCCAGGTGGAAGGGAAGTTAGGAGATGGGAGAAAAAGGTGAAAGGATTAAGACATATAAATTGGCAGTTATAAAATAGTCACAGCGATGTAAAGTACAGCATAGGACAGTGGTTCTCAACCTCGGCTGCACATTAGAATCACCTGGGAATCTTTTTCAAATCCTGATTTCTGGGCCTCATCCTCCGGCAATTCTGTTTCTTTGTTATGGGGTGAGGCCACGACATTAGTAACAAAGAAACAGAATTTCCAGAGGATGAGGCCCAGAAACCGGGATTTTAAAAAGATTCCCAGGTGATTCTAATGTGCAGCCAAAGTTGAGAACCACTGGCATAGGAAATGTAGTCAATATCTACACTAATAAAAGAGAAACATGGTAATTAGCATACGACCGCTACCCTTTTCATTGGCTAATCAGAGAGATATGCAAATTAACTGTCAGCCAAGATGGCGGCCGGCAGCCAGGCAGCTTGAAACTACCATGAGGCTTGGTTGCCTCAGTGACGGAGGAAACCAACGTTCCCCGCCTGCAGCTGCAGGCCTCTGAGCTGGCAGTTTAAGTAACTCTGTAACAAATACCGCCGGACTTCAGCCAGCAGATTCGCAACATTGTAAGCAAAGGCCAGAAACCTACTTTCAGCCTAGGCCTAAGAGCTGGAGCCAAGCCTCAAAGCTAAAGCTGGCCCAGAATAAAAAAAAAAAAAAGAAAAGAAAAAAAGGAGCAGTTGGGAGCTTCAGTCACCCCTAGCCTGAAAACAGCCCTCAGCCCCTCACCCAGACTGGCCAGGCACCCCAGTGGGGACCCCCACCCTGAAGGGTGTGTGACCAGCTGCCAACAGCCATCATCCCCTCATCCAGGCTGGCCAGGCACCCCAGTGGGGACCCCCACCCTTATCCACGACATCCTTCAGGGAAAACCGGCTGGCCCCCACCTGTGCACCAGGCCTCTACCCTATATAGTAAAAGGGTAATATGCCTCCCAGCACCAGGATCAGTGGAGCCGCGAGGCCTCCCGGCACCGGGATCAGTGGAGCCATGAGGCCTCCCGGCACCGGGATAAGCGTGACAGGGGGCAGCGCCCAAACCCCCTGATTGCCCTGCGGTTCTGTGTGTGACAGGGGGTGGGGCCACAACCTCCCTATCCACCCTGCTCTGTTCGTGACAGGGGAAGGCGCCCCAACCCCCTGATCAGCCTTGCTCTGTACCTGATAGGGGGGAGCTCCCCAACACCCCCCCCCACGGGCCCTGCTCTGTGTGTGACGGGGTAGAGCCATAACCTCCCCATCGGCCCTGCCCTGAGTATGAGAGTGGCAGTGCCCCAACCCCCTGATGGGCCCTGCTCTGTGTGTGACGGGGGCAGCGCCCCAACCCCCTGATGGACCCTGCTCTGTGCATGACAGGGTACAGAGCCCCAAACCCCCTGATTGGCCCTGCTCTGTGCGTGACCGAGGGTGGCGCCGCAACCTCCCCATCGACCCTGCCTTTAGTGTGACAGGGGACGGTGCCCCAACCCCCCAATTGGCCCTACCCTGATCGTGACTGAGGGTGGCATCACAACCTCCCAATCTCCCTGTTCTGTGCATGACAGGGGGCGGTGCCCCGACTCCCCATTTGGCCCTGCTCTGAGCCCGACCAGGGGCTGCACCTAGGGATTGGGCCTGCCCTCTGCCACCCAGGAGCAGGCCTAAGCCAGCAGGTCATTATCTCCCGAGGGGTCCCAGACTGCGAGAGGGCACAGGCCGGGCTGAGGGACCCCCCTCCCTCCCGAGTGCACAAATTTTTGTGCACTGGGCCTCTAGTTATTTAATAATTATGTATGGTGTCAAGGGTTTACTAGAATTATCAGGGGGATCACTTAATACATTATGCAAATGTCTAACCACTATGTCTAACCACCTGAAATTAATATATTTAATGGCACTGTAATAAATAATCAAATAAAATTAAAAATGAAAAAGACAACTTCTGTTTTCATTCAGTTATACCAGACATTTTGTGGGTCTTTGGGGTGATAATACTTATGATTTCTTGGGTACCTAATTTATGCCAGTTTACGCACTCTGGTACTGGCTGCCTAGAGCTATATTTAAAAGAATTCTGGGCCTGTGGCTGGCCTTACTGGTGGAATGTTGTAAAGGATTGTCAATGTCCACCATGGGCTCTAGAGAAATAAATGCAACATACTGAGCATGCATTTACCAGCTCTCTGCTAGACCACATAATCTACACAGCAGTCTTCTGAAGTAGGTATCATGATTTGCATTCTACACATAAGGAAACCAAACTCCTACCTTCACTTCCAAACATGTAATCATTCCCTCTCCTGCTTTCAATGTCTCTCTTTTCCTTCACCTAAAAGCCATTTCTCTCTCTTCCTATGTCCAGCTCAAGTTCAGTCTTCTTGATACAGCCTTCTCTGACTAGTCAGACCCTTGTTGACTTCTCCATTCCCTGAGCTGTGGAAGGACATAAGACTCTATGCTCCCTCTTGGAGGAATTCTCTTTCCTTCAAACTCCCATTAATACCTCCTACAGGACAGGTCCCATGGGCCTTATATAAATCTGTGTTGATGGAAACTCTAAGATGACAAGGACTAGGAGAAGGATAAGTAAAAAAATGCTTATTAGTAGTCTGAGGTTAAAATTGTGATAAGAAAAATAAGACCTGGAGTCCAGCCATGAAAATCTTATCAAAATAAGAGGAAGCTGAGTAAGCAAGCAGGGGGATGGAGTCTCAGTAGAAGTTATCTGTGCTTGAGGGAAGGGTGAGCAGGCAGTGGTATTACCAATTCTTGGCTTTTTATTCCCCCATCTTCCCACTTTCCTTAAACTCCATAAATTCAGTGATTTCATTTTTTTCAATCCAAAACAAATTATGAGGTCTGATCAAGACTTCTGCATACTTCTAAGTTCAAGAAAGCAGTTTGGCAGAGTGCTTTTAAATAACTGAATATGCACCATGCCATGTTTTACAAGAACAATGAGATGATATATTTTAAATTTGGACCATCCCAGTAAAGCTGAGCTGTCATCATATGCACATAATCACTATCTTATCATTATGTGAAGATACTAAAAGAATAACTGAAAAATTATTAGGTGTTCATCCCTATGTGTACAGAGATTTAAATATCTTAAAATCCACTTTAATATTTATGATTCCATTTGATCTTGACCCGAATTTTGCAATTTTTTTCAGGTTGGAGAACTAAGGCATTGAGATATTAAGTCAAGTTAAAGAACAAGGGAGAAGTTTGATACATGTATGACAGTCTCTGAAGAACTCTCACGTGGAGCACTTATTCTCAGAGACAGGAAGGAGCTATCAAAAGATGCATTTGGGAGGGTGGAGATGGAATAAGTATCTCCATGAAGTAAGTTATGAGTTCCATATCATTGGAAGAATATAAGCAGAATAAGGATTACCACCTAGTGAGGAGTTAGAGCGGACTCTAGGAATCAGATAAAGGGGAGTTATCAGAAAGATGATCAAAGCTATAGATTCTACAACTTCCTTGAGCATGCAGCTAAAATATGGGTGATGACACTGTAGTTATATGCAATCTAGAATCCAATCCTCAAATCCACAGCTAACCTTACTCACTTTGCCTATCTATCTCAAAGATCCCATCTCTGGAGGAGATTCAGTGGTGAATATATAGTAGGCCTTTTTTATGAATTTGAGAGCTTAGCTTGGTTTCTCTGTCAATTCTCAATGTCCCCATCATTTCAAACAGTTCATGGTGTTTCAAGTAAACAATTAGGCAAAGAGTAGAAAAATTCTGATCTGCACATTTCAAATAGTTATAAAATGGGCCCTTTAAGTTAGAAATGAAAGGTCTTCTCTTCCATTCTTGTTCCCTGCTGTTCTTTTTTTCCCCCTTGACTCCTAATTTTTTATTCATTTTTAAATTTTTATTTATTTTTTTAAAAAATTTTATTGATTAAGTCCCTGCTGTTCTTTCATCTGTAACTCATTAAGAGAAATTCACTTAGTGCTGAACACCACTTGCAACTGATGAGCTGACAGAGCTTAGCCCACTTAGATTTAAACAACTTCTTCTCCTTCTTCTTCTTCTTCTTCTTCTTCTTCTTCTTCTTCGAAGCCCATTGCAGAAAGATTCCTGCAAGAATAGGGCTTTGCTCCAGTCTCTGTGGTTCCTACACCACCCTCTCTGCCACTCCTACACCGCCTTTCTCTGCTGCTGCTACCCCACCCATCTCTGCAGCTTCTCTCCAGCCCGTCTCCGCTACCTCGGCTCGGCTCCGTTACTTGGCTTCCTTCTACAGTGTGTTCAGTCTTCAGTCCCAGCCAGTATATGCAAATTAGCTGTCATCTTTGTTGGCAGGTTAATTTGGATATCATGCTGATTAGCCAATGGGAGGTGTAGCGAAGGTATGGTCAATTACCATGTTTGTCTATTATTAGATAGGATTATTATTATTATTATTTTGCATTGCCAGGTCCCTACTGTGAGCAGGCAACCTGTGGCCCTTCTCAAGGTAGAGAAAACTTAATATAAGAAACTCAGTAAAAAATACCACATGATCTCACTCATTTAAGGATAATAAAGACCATTATAAACTTATGAACAAAAATAGATACAGAGGCAGAGCTGCCTTGAACAGACTGTCAAACTACAGCAGGAAGGCTGGGAAGGGTGGGGGGGTGGGGGTGGGTAAGAGATCAACCGAAGGACTTGTATGCATGCATATAAGCATAACCAATGGACACAAGACACTGGGGGGTAGGGGAGGCCAGGGGATTGTCAAGGGTGGGGGGAAAAAAAAGGAGACATATGTAATACTCTTTGTAATGCTTTAAGCAATAAAAAAAAAGAAAAAAAAGAAACTAAGTATATATCATGTTTTTCAATTACAAGTAGCCTCTCTAACAGCCAAAGATTAAAAAAAAGTTCAAGCTTTAGAAATGAAGAATTTGAGTCTCAGGAAATGGAAAATTATTTGGGTCATATTTATGACTCTCTGTGCTCAGTTCTAGTCTGAAGCCCTTTCCAGTTTGCCTTACTTTCCCCTGCAAGCCTTGACTATGCTTGAATGAGCAATACAGGGATTATAGAGTATGGTGCAGAATCAAACTTTTGTCATTAAATCATTGGTAACATCCTACATATATAAAGAGCATTTTATGTAATCTAAGTATTCTCCTACTGTCTCATTTATCATTTTTTATAAACTATGAAGTAGGCAAGACTTGTATTGAATACTCACTCCACCAGGTAAAGTAAGAGTTGTTGTCTAAGGACATACAAATATTTAGTATTATTAAGATCAAGTACTAGAATCTTCAACTCTTGCTCTTAACAACACTATGTCTTCAAAGTAGTTTGAAGCTATGGAAAAATCGTGGCTTTAGAGTTAGACAGAATTTAGATTAAAATCCCAATCTGAATTCAAAGCCAAAGTTGTGAGACCTTGGGTGAATTATTTCTCTGAGCCTTAGATTCCACATCTATAAAGTACTTATTGCAAAGTAATGCTGATGAATTGAGATACTATATATAAAGTCCCTGGCATCCAATCGACATCATTAATAGAAGCCACTGATAGTATCATATTTTCTGCAGACATTGGAAGGTTACCTCCAAATATCCTAGTTCCAAGCTCCAGTTTCCATCTAGGCATTCTGGGGAAAGTGATTCTATCCAAGTCTCTTGATGTGGAGCAAGTGGCTTAAACTAAGTAACTTAGTATATAACCTGTCAGTATTTCTCCTTTGTAAGACTCATATCACTTGTAACTTATTATTATATCCCTGTTCTCCCTACTAGGCTATGAGCTAATTAACATAGGAATCCTCCATTTTCATTTCTGTATCCCCAGGGCCTAGAGAACTTCCTTACACATAGAAGAGCGCAGTAATTCTTTGTTGAACTTATAATATCTGCTCATGGCAGCCATTGTTAGAACTAGATATTAGCAACGGTGTTCTTACTGTTACCCACTTCCTATATATCTCTTCTTTTATTCTTCCCTGGTGTGAGTGAAAAACCCAGCCACGTTTCAGTGTATCTCATCATGTTTTTGCATTACAGATGCCTGAGTTAACCAGATAGAAATATAAACAAAGACCTGTGGCAGTGGGACCAATGGTCAGGAAGCAGATATCACAGCCCTGGACTTCACTAACCTTAACCAGAGCAGTGAGAAGCTTTGGAGACACTTGCCAATGTGTTTTGCTTGGATGAATGGTTCATTTAGTTTGTGGGTACTCTTAGAAGAGTTTCAGAGTAGCCCAGGCCCTAGATCAAGACAATCATCTAGCAGGCTTGTAATGAAAACAAATACAAATAATCCAGACAGGAGTTGTTTAAAGATATTTATTTTCAACTACCCTGAAGTGAAAACAGGAGAATTAGTTATGTGATGTGCCCCAAGCATCATCAGGCCATAAGCTTGGACAGTAGGGCAGATTCTGGGAGCTGTTAAAAGACAAAGTGGGAAGGGGTGGATTCTCTAGCATATCAAACTGCAGCAGCAACCTTAATTCTAAGCTCCTTCGGCTAGAGTACTCGATTTTATTTGGTTATATTCCCCAACCTCCTGAAGCTGAGACAGATAGGGGTGGTAGAGCTTTGGCCTCTGCCAGTTGAGAGCTGTGTAACCTCAGGCAAATTAATCTTTTTGACCTTAATTTTCTTTATCATAAAATAGGGCATATAATAGTCACTACAGAAGACTGTTCAATTATTCATGTAATAAATCTTGATAGGCCATTATAGGTCAGGCATTATGTTTGGAACTAGAAAACAATATTAAGCTCTTATGAAGCATGAGCATTCTAGAATTATTGACATAATGTATACAAACTACTTCTCTCAGTACCTAGCTCATATAATTTTAAGTTTATTTTATATTGTTGACAGTATTACAGATGTCACTTATTCCCCTCCTCCCACTTTCCCCTTCCATCCAGTCCTGACCCATTTCAGGCCTTCACCACACTGTAGTCTGTGTCCATGGGCTATACATATATGCATATAAGTTCCTTGCTTAATCTCTTCCCGTGCCTTCCCTCTCCCCTTTGAGATCTGTCATTCTATCCCATGCATCCATGACAGTGTACCTATTTTGTTCATCAGTTTATTTTGTTAATTATATTCCACACATAAGTGAGATCATGTGATATTTGTCTTTTTCTGATTGGCTTATTTCACTTAGCATAATGATCTCCAGGACTATCCATGCTGTCGCAAAAGGTAAGAGATCTTTTTTTTAGAGCCACATGGTATTCCATTGTGTAAATGATTTATCTGATAAGGGGTTAATTTTTAAAATATATAATGAACTCATAAACTCAACAAAAGGAAGACAAACAATCCAATTAAAATTGGGAAAAGGACTTGAATAGACACTTCACTAAAGAGGACATACAGGTGACCAATAGACATATGAAAAAATGCTCAATGTCACTAATCATCAGAGAGTTGCAAACTAAAACTACAATGAGGTATCAACTCACAATTGCCAGAATGGCTACCATCAATAAATCAATGAATAACGAAGTGTCGAGGCTGTGGAGAAAAGGGAGCCCTAGTGCACTGCTAGTGGGAATGCACACTGGTGCAGCCACTATTGAAACCAGTATTGAGTCTCCACAAAAAATTAAAAATGGATCTGCCATTTGACCCAGAGATCCCACTTCTGGAAATATATCCTAAGAAACCTGAAACACCAATCAGAAAGAAAGTATGGGCCCCTATGTTCATAGCCATACAATTTACAATAGCTAAAATCTAGAAAGAGCCCAAGTGCCCAACAGTAGATGAGTGGATAAAAAGCTGTGGTACATTTACTTAATGGAATACTACACAGCTGATAGCTATTATTTTCTTTTTAATTAATTTATTTCCCTCATGGCATTTTTAAAATTCTATTTCTCAATTACAGTTTATATTTGTATTATTCTGTATTAGTTTCATGTGCGCAGCATAGTGGTTAGATAATCAAATACTTTCCAGTGTCCCAACCTAGTTTTTTTTCCTAATATATATTTTTATTGCTGATAATATTACAGATGTCCCCCATTTCCCCTCTACCCTTTTATCCCCATCCACTTAGCCCTTGCCCCCCCCCCCCAGGCATTTACCACACTATTATCGGTGTCCATGAGCTATGCATACATTTAATAGTCTGAGCTATAAGGATATGGTAATTACGACTCCAGGCACTGGTATCAGACCTGAGTTGTAGCACTAGCTGAGAGTATTAGCTCCACATATTAGCCATAAAAACTTGGGCAAGTTTTTAACTTCACACACCTTAATTTCCTCATCTGTAAAATAACAAATAATAATCATAACTATTTTATAAGAATTGGAAGATCAAGTAAGAGCAAATGTGAAGGTTCTAGCTAATCTTCTCCCCTCTGAGGGCTAATGACTCAAGACTGAAACTGATCTCTTTGGATCAAAAATAAAAGGCATTTCAAAAAAAAGTGGCTTTTCAGCTGCTTGAAATCTGTCTAGAGAAAAAAGAAAAGTAAATGGAAGAACTATAGTTAGAGGAGCAGTAACTCCTATGACATTTGAAGTACAGATATGGCAGGGAAATAATGATAAGTGACAAGCAAATAGCTCCCTGCTTCACATCCATCACAGGTGGGAAAATGCTGTCACTGTATTTATGGCCTTTGTTTACAGAAGACTCAAAATAAACCCTTTGCAAAGCCCTTCTATTTTGAACCCCAGATTTCATCAAGGCCATGTTGACTTCTCTCGTCTTGCTAATAGATCATGTTTCCTATAAGGATTAGCTCTTTTCACCTATTTGTGTTTCTGTGTTCTTGACAACCTCTCTATTCAGGATGCTGTTGCCATTGGCATTTGGGGTAACCAAAGAATAACTGAGTATGCAAATGGGCCAGCAGTAAAATGATTCTGCAGAAAGCTGGCCTCTGCCTGGTTTCTAAAAAAATATTTACACTCAATAAAATTCATCAATTTAAAATATATAGTTAATGAGTTTTTTAAATGGAATTTGTTGGGGTGACATTGGCTAAAAAAAACCCATATAGGTTTTAAGTATACAACTTGATAAAACATCACCTGCACACTGAATCCTATACCGATAGCCACAAGCAAAGTCTCTTTCTGTCCCCATTTATGCCTCCCCCCACCCTTCACACACCTCCACTTAGGCCCTACCCCCTTCCTCTCTGGCTATCACCACTCTGTTGTCTATGTCTATGTGTAACATATATGTTTTTGGCTAATCCTTTCACCTTCTTTCATCCAGTCCCCCCAATACCCTCCCATCTGACCTCTATCAGTCTGTTCCATGTATCCATGTCTCTGGTTGTATTTTGTTTGTCTGTTTATTTTGTCCATTAAATTCCACATATAAGTGAGATCATATAGTATTTGTCTTGCTCTGGCTGGCTTATTTCACTGAGCATAATGGTCTCCAGATGCGTCTATGCTTTTGCAAAGTAGATTTCCTTTGTTTTAACAGCTGTGTAGTATTCCATTGTGTAAATATACCGCAACTTTTTAAATCCACTCATCTACTGATGGGCACTTGGACTATTTCCAGATTGGCTATTATAAATAGCATTGAGATATTCCCAGAAGTGGGATCATTGTGTCAAATGGCAGTTCCATTTTTTTAATTTTTTTTTTTTTAGGAAACTCCATACTTTTTTCCACAGTGGCTGCACCAGTCTGCATTCCCACCAGCAGTGTACTAGGGTTCCCTTTTCACCACATCCTCACCCACAATTGTCATTTGTTGATTTTTTTAATAGTATCCATTCTGGCAGGTATGAGGTGATATCTCATCATGGTTTTAATTTGCATCTCTCTGATGATTAGTGAGGCTGAGCACCTTTTTCATATGTCTATTGGCCTCTATGGAGAAGTGTCTATTTAGGTCCTTGGTCCATTTTCTAATTGGATTGTTAGTCTTCCTTTTGTTGAGTTGTATAAGTTGCTTATAGATTTTGGAAATTAACCCCTTACCAGATGTATCATTGGTGAATATGCCCTCCCATTCAGTGGATTCCCTTTTCATTCTGTTGATGGTTTCTTTTGCTCTGCAAAAGCTTTTTTTTTAAAAAAAAATTTTTTTTTCCTTTGTTTCCCTTGCGCAAGGATATGTATTGGCAAATATATTGCTATGAGATATGTCTAAGATTTGACTGCCTATGTTTTCTTCTAGGATTTTTATGGTTTTATAACTTACATTTAAGTCTTTTATACATTTTGAGTTTATTCTTGTGTATGGTGTAAGTAGGTGGCCTAGTTTCTTTTTTTTTTTTTTTGCAGGTATCTGTCCAATTTTCCCAGGACCATTCATTGAAGAAACTGTCTTTACTTCACTGTATGCTCTTGCCTCCTTTGTCAAATATTAATTGACCATAAAGGCGTGGATGTATTTCTGGGTTCTCTGTTCTGTTCCATTGATCTATATGCCTGTCAGGCTGTTTTGATTACAATGGCTTTGTAGTATAGTTTTATATCAGATATTGTGTTACCTTACAGTTAATGAGTTTTACCAGATATATACATCTATGTAACCACTAGCACATTCGAGATATAGAATATTTCCATCATCTCCAAAATTCTGTCATGTTCCTTTGTAGTCAGTTCCCTATCCTTGGCCCTAGGCGACAACTAATTTATTTTCTATTGATATTCGTTTGCATTTTCTGAACATTTCATATAAATGTAATCATATAATATATGGTCTTTTGTGATTGGCCTCTTTTACTTAGCATAATATTTTTTAGGTTCACCCATGTTAAGGTATGTATCAGTACTTCATTCCTTTTCATTGCCAAAAATATTCCATTGTATGAATACACCATATCTTCTTTCACTTTGTTGAAGCACATTTGGGTTGTTTCCAGTTTGGAGTCACTATATAAAAAAGCTGCTATGAATATTCATGTAAATACCTAGGATTAGGTCATGTGGTTAGACTGAAAACAGTTGCCCTAAGTGACTATACCATTTTACATTCATAACAATAGTGCATAAGTGTTCCAGTTATATACCCTTTGCCAACACTTGCCATTGTCAATCTTTAAAATTTTATTTGTATCAATGTTTAGAGACTCTCCTCAAGGGACATGAGTCATTTGCTTTTTCTTCTATTGGCTGCTCACTATCATGCATACTCCTACAGCCTTTGAAAAATATTGTAAAAAATGAGACAGAGAGAGAGAATTTTCCCTTAATGCCCTGGTACCACAAATAGCTGTAAATCAATCCTTACTAGAGTATAACGATTTCTCTTTCCTAGAGTGTCTGAGTTGTAATACACTCCCCAACTAAGAAACTTTATTAGTAGAATCTCAGGCAAAGCAACAGCTGGGGAGTAAGATGTTTTGGCTAGGATTTCCTGCCTATCAACACTCACATTACACATAGTCTCTAGATTACCATCCAGTCTACCTACTGGCTAATAATGGAGGACTTGAGGGAAGTCCAAGGGAAAGAAAGCAAAGCTTCCATATATAATTTTCAAAGCAGGGCAATGCATGAGGACTAACAAACTCCTCAGCTTGGATTTCACATCCACATAGGCCTGACTATCAAATATTGTCCATCTGCCAAATCCTTTTTATATCCAATACCCTTTACCACTGATATGGCACTGTATGTTTTTAGAATACTGCTTCCATTGACTGACAGCTTTTTAAATATACATCCATCAGGAGTAACATATCTTTTATTCATCTTTACACTTTAAGTGCCTGTCATAGAGGCTGAGGACACTGCCAAGTCCTCCTGTCTTCGTTAAAGATGTATCACTGCAAAGGAAACTGTTTGTGACCTGCCACCAGGCCTCAGGGATTTATTCTGCAAGGAGACACCAAAGAGCTGTGCCAGGGTAAAATGTCCCACATGAACTCTTTCTTCATAGAAAATGAACTACAAAAGAAGTAGGATGAAATTGCATCCAGGAAATGTTCATTTAGATTTGGAAATGAACTTGTATACATGAGTGAGTAAAAAATGAAATCAGTGTACTCATAAATGCTGTAGCACCAGCCATGAAATGACTTTGAGTTAACCTGCAGTGAAGGCTATGCACTGGGCTAAGTGGCCTCAAGTGTATTTGTCATAGATAGTGGCAGCTGTATCGAGCATACTTGTTTGTGTTCCTCTTCCTTCCTTCCTTTATTCTGCCCAGATGGCTTTTAATCATTCTCATTTGCAAATATCATTTATAAATGTACTGGCAGATTTTTTTTTTCAAAATCATAAGAGAAGTATCTAGCATATGGGTAGTGTTATCTCAAAACATGAAGTCCCCCTGTCTAGGTCATTCCAGGAGGTTAATTGAGACCCAGAGAGGATAAGTGATTGACTCTCAGTGATTCTAGGAGAAAGCATTGGCCCTCTTATCGCTTTATTATGTCCAACCCCAAGTTCCAGAGAGAGAGAACTGAGAGCCCAAATATAAAAAAAAAAATGGTAGAAGCAATGATTTTGATTAACCCGTCAAGTTTGGCCATCATTGTCTGGATAAAGGAATACTGAAAATTGGCCATTAACCTCCCCATGGACATAGAGTGTTGGGAAGCAAGACTGAATCCCAGCTCCCCATATGCCCTACCTTTGATTTAGTGGTGTATATGAGAGGTTAATCTGATGAAAGCCCTGACAATCCTACCTACCAATATTGGCTCAAGAAGTGGTGTGAGTAATACTATATGTAATACTTTAAACAATAAAGACAAAAAAAGAACTAGTGTTAGTTGAGGCATACTAGTGAGGCCTATAAGGAGATGGAGCTATGAGGAATTATAGAAAGCTGATAAGTTTATTTCCTTGGTTCTGTGCTCTATATTAACATTGGCTTCCCCAGAGTTCATTATTTTAAAGTTTATTAGCTTCCATGATTTTTCAAGAGACTGAACTTTGCTGGGTTCAGGGGTTCAGTACCCATAGTTTAACAATCCCTCTCACAAGACTTACCACTGAGCAAAGAGCAAGGAGCATGTGTCGGAAGCTGGTCCATCCTTGCTGGTTGACACGGTTGCTGCAGGGAAGAAATATCTGCACAGCATATGTCTCGGGGGACCTGGCGTATATGGCATACTATTCTTGATGTGTTTGCTCTCCTTCTTGACGCTATGTGTTTTAACCAAGGTCACCTCTCCGAGAAAGATTGTTTCCCTAGGTAGGGATTTTTCCCTGAAGTTAGAGAGGGACTAAAACCCCTTAACTAAGTGCCAGGCGGGTAGTTAATCACTTTAACTACGAACAATCACGCTTAAGCTACATAATCTTTACTCCCTGGAATGGAGATAAGAAACGCCCTAACCTTTGCAATAGAAATTGACAGGATTAAAATCAACTGGTATAAATACAGATGTAACAAGACAATAAGACACAGAACCTAGAGACAGAACCTAGCAAGAGAACCTGAACAGAACTTGGCTGGAGATCCTGGACAGAACCTGGCGACCGAACCTGGCTGGAGAACCTGGAGAACCTGACTGAAGAACCTAGAAACAGAACCTAGAGACAGAACCTAGCGAGAGAACATGGCAAAAGATCCTGGATAGAACCTGGCAAGAGAACCTGACTAGAACCTGGTGACAGAATCTGACTGGAGATCCGGGCTAGAACCTGGCTGGAGAACCTAGCAAGAGAACATGGACACAGAACTTGGCTGGAGATCCTAAACAGAACTTGGCTGGAGATTCTGGCAAGAGAACCTGGCTATGATGATCACCTGAACGCTGCCTCCGTGTCATTCCTTCTTCTCCGACTCCGTCCCCACCTTTGGGAACCCCTGGACCTGCTGGGGCTGGACCGCAACAGGCATGAAACACAACCTCCCAGTTCAGTGTAATTGAATGGCTCCACAGGTTCCATCAGAAGATTATTTAGAAAATAACTTTTGCTCAAAACTTGAGGTAGTTAGTATGAGAACCAGCTAATTATGACTTAAAATAAATCTATTTATTGAATCCCTGGAAAATCTATAGGGTTCAGGGTCATGACCCCAAATCAACTTGTGTTTATAAAGGTGTTCAGTCTGATCAAATAATTGAATCTATACCCCCTTCCCTGGGAACTCACCTTTAGACCACTTCACAAACAACAATCCCCTTTATTTAGACCACATTACACTTGCTAAGACCATTATCCTTCCCCTGGGGACCCTCCCAGGATCTGGACCTGCCCAGAGAATTCTTCGCTCAGAAAAAGCCCACCTAGAGTCCTTTAAAACCTCTGACTCCCTGTCCTTAGGTGCTGGCGCCATCTTGGGGCTCAGCCCATCTGGTATCCAGATAACCTAATAAATTTATAATCTCTTACCACTTTTGATCTCTTGCTGATGACCTTAACAGTGAGTAGGAGCTTAAAAATGACAAACATTATATTTGAAAAATGATAAAAATAGGTATTCAACTGCCAAAAATCCATGACTTTTTGTGCCAGCTTAACAATAGGCATGAGGTTAAAAGAAACAAAACATCTGATGGATATGCTTTCCAAAGAAAGGCAACAGATAAACCACCACCATAATCATCATTTACAGAATACTTATTTGGGGCCAAACACTGCACTCCTTTTACATCAGTAATTTTTTTTAATTGTGAAAATAAGCCAATGAAGGCATTCTTAATCTCGTTTTAATGATGAAGAAATTGAACCTAAAAGATTATGTGGCTTACCCAAGACCCCATAGTAAGAGCAGAGCCAAGATTCAAACTCAAGTCTATCTGACACAGAGGCCTTCTATTATTAACTAATTATGCTGAACTGCTTGGTAGAGATGATCTGGTAACAAATATGCTGGAGTTGAGGGAAGCATAAATTGTTTTATTGGTGGAAACCCTTGAGTTTCTAACTCGTTCCCTCTGTATACCTCCATCCATTTTCTGCCATTCCGTTGTTTCCAGGCTCTCACCCCCAGGGATAGATATAGAAATCTGGGATGGATAAAATAGGAAAGTTGATAGAAGCCAATGGACAATATAAATTCGGAGGATTTTCTGTGGAATTGTTCATCATCTCTATGCATTATAATTAATGTGAAAGACATTGATTGTTCCTACTATAGATGGCAAATCAAAAGGATAGGAGTACCCATTATGGGTATCAAACATCCTCAACACTAGTCCAATATTTCTTATTTAATAGGCTATCTGTGACTTCTATTGGGGCTCCTGGTTGACTGCTGCCTTTGTCTTAGTGGTGAGGAAATGGCCCACACAGCAGAAATAATGATTGGGTCCTGTGTTGTTTCTAGCAGCCCAAAGGGATAGACTGAATGTTATGCTGAAAAACAGAGCTTGAGTTATACTTCTCACATCTGGGGTGCTATATAAGCCAGTGGAAATTTATTCTGGAAGTCTCATAATGAAAAAAAAAATTCTTCCTCTTCTTTCAATTAGTAGAAAAGTGATTTATCATGTCCTGCCAAGTAATTCTTTGGTTATTCCACATCTTCCATTGATTTCTACAAATATACATTTAGAACAGAACAACAAATCATATTTGCTTTCAAAAACACTATACTGTGTTTATGAGAAAACTGGTAGTTTTCTGAGACCTACTGATTTTTCCTAAAATAACTATTTAGTCTTGAACTCTCATGCTCACAGTTGAGGAGATGAGGACCTGGCACTTTCAATTATCAAGAAGTTCTTTATTTTCCATTGTGAGGTGGAGGTTACATTTTTCTTTTCAAATATGTATGACTTTTCCCATTCTATCCTACCTCCATACTTTCTCATTAAACATCTCTAGCAAGTCAGCTCTGTTAAAGAGGAAATGAATCAAAGTTAATTTAGAAGAAATCTCTGCTATGGTATCTGTAATAAAATAATATGAAAAGTTTGAACATGACATCTGATAAATATCCTCCTTCAAAGGGTAAAAGAGTAAGGCATGTATGTTTGAATTTAATAACCTAATGAATTATCATATCTTTAAGAAAAAAGCCTCAAATAAATTTTAAAAGTCTTTGTTTATGTTTTGTCTATAATTCTCAAGATAACATTTCTTGGCCCATTTTAGATTTTGTCCAGCCTTCTCCTCACACTGAGTTTTCCTTCATCCTCCTCTCTGGAATTTTTTGAACCTTCATTTTCTCTTCCACTTCTATCTCTACTACTGAAAATGAGCTTGAATCTAAGGGAAGCCAATTACTGGAGATGTGTCATGAGGGCATGGAGGTTTGTCATCAATCACTTCCTTGAAAATTCTTTCCTTTACAAAATACATTTTCCTAAAATGAAAAAAATGTTCTCCCAAAAGACAGTAATGTTATTTCATAGCACTTTCAAGGAGATAAGGAGATAATAACTACACAAAAGTTGTACCATAAATTATAAAGAATCATACTGAGGCTCCAAGCACCTGGAACTATATCCTTGAGAAAAAACTGAATGGATATATAACAGATATTCAATCTGAGTATGTTATGAGGAAGAACTCAAACATGTGCAATGGATTGTGAGTATTGTAGGATTCTCAGTAGTGTTGGTGGTGGGTGAGTATTGGTGTGGCTTTACCTAGGGACTCACTAAGCTAGTGCAGGAGATCCATGGGGATCTGGAAGGCCCAGAAGACAATAATTTTGTACCTAAAATTCCTAACTTTATTTTTGGTTTTCAGTCTGGCACATGAGGAGCTTAGAAGTTGCCATTCCATCCTAACAACATATTAAAAAGCTGAACAGCGCACCCAGCTTGGCTCAGTGGTCGAGTGTCGGTCTATTAACCAGGAGGTCACAGTTTGACTTCTGGACAGGTCATATGCTGGGGTTCCAGGCTTGATCCCTAATGTGGGGCATGCAGGAGGCAGCCAATCAATGATTTTCACTCATCATTGATGTTTCTATCTCTCTCTCCCTCTCCTTTCCTCTCTGAAATCAATAAAAATATGTTTGTTTTTTAAAAGCTGAACAAATTGAAAAAATCAATGATTCTTCTCAGGTCTGGCAAAGAAGTGTGGTCATAGGGAAAACCACTGCCTCCCAAATTATAGAGATACATGAGGGTTGCATAGAGTCACATTTTAACAGAGGCTAAGTGTGAACAACAAAGAGTTTACAACTCCAGTGGGGACCAGTCAGAAGGGGCCCCGCATTTTTGTGAGTTTAGCTCCGGGAGCTTAAAGTTGCTCCTCGCAGTCAATATTAAAGAAAAATCCCCTTCTGTTTCTAGCGGGAGGGGAAAAGAAACAATTATGAAATATGTCAGAGCATTTTATCATTTTTAATAAGGACTGACCCCAGAAGAAAGTATTTTACCTGAGCCTACCTAATCTGCTGGGGTTTTATCAGAACCTAAACTACCTGGGAGAATTAAAATAACCAATGTGGAAATAACTAGGAGTAAAGATGGCAGCTGGCAGGACGGAGGTGAGAGATAGGAAGTGAGTGAGTGAGGGTATGAAAAGAGAGTGTGTGGATGTGTGGTGTGTGAGTGAGTGAGGGACAGTTAAATCCGGCAGGAGCAGCAGAGGTTGGCAGACCAGGCTCTCTGGGACAGGGAGAGACTACCACCGCTACAGGAACTCCCTGGACTACGGGACTCAGGCACAGAGCCCACGCCATCTTGAAGGGGAGAGTGGCCTCTTCTAGAAACTCATCAGCACCACCACCCAGACAGGCCTGGGATACTGCCCGTGACCCAGCAGCCACTCCAGCCAAAATCCTGCTGCCACATGCGCAGACTCACAGACCCTGGGATCTCCACCTCCAAAGGAGCACCACGCCAGCAGCAGTAAGTGCAGCCTCTCCTTTCCCAGTGGCAGACCTCTGACATTGCATTCGCGTGTCTCCAATGCGCAGGGCTCCAAGGCACACCACTCAATAGACTTCTCTTAGGAATCACTGTGAGCCCCAACTGGGTGTGATTTTGCACAGACACAGACGCACTGCCCCCAGTAGAAATTCTGAATTCCTTCTGCCTGAATTACTGCCCACACACACTCAGCTGCGCAACTTAAGTGCCAGGGTCCCTCAGAGTGCGGCAGAGCTCAGTGCCCTGCAAAGGCACTGCCACAGTTGCTCACTCCCCCTGAGCCCATCTATCCACAGGGCACTTTGGGAAGCCGCAGTGAGCCTCCGCTGGGTCCGATCTTGGACAAATAGGGACGCACTCCCCTGGGCAGTAGAAATTATGAATTCACCCACCCTGGATACCTGCCCAAAGACGCCTTGATTAAGCGTGCCAGGGCCCTTCAGAGTGCTTCAGTGCTCCTGTGCTAGCAAACTCACTGAGGATGCTCCTGTGTGCCACCACCAGGAACGTGCACCTATCCACCACAGGTACATCAGCAAAATCTGAGGTTCCCCACCCCACAGCTGCAGAACTCTGGACACTACAGGTGCATGCTTTTCCAGCATGCAGGTCTCCCAAGGCCACAACTCCACAGCCATGGGGCCCCACTGTGAGCCCCGCTAGACACACACTTAAACAGGGGTGCACTGCTGGGCTGTAGAAATGCTGAATTCCCTTTTCTGGGATACCTTCCCACAGACACTGAAATCCAGTGGCTTCAGGGCCAGGGCCCTTCAGAGTGTGTCAGTACACCCTGCTGGCAAACACACCACAGGTGCCCCTGTGAACTGCCGCTGGGATTGCTTGTATCCAACCATGGAGGCAGCAGCAAAAGCTGAGTCTGCCCACCCCACAACTACAGAACTCTGGACACCACAGTCACGCCTTTCCAAAACGCAGGACTCCTGAGCCCCATCACCCCAACAGATGGTTCCTGGGTGCCACTGTGAGTCCCCGCTGGGCACGTGTAATTTCAACCAAGGGCACAAGACAGCAAAAATTGGGACACCCCCACCAAGGCTGCTGACTTCTAGATACTTCAGTTGCACCTTTCCAGCTCACAGGCCTGCATCAAGAGAACCCAAATAGCTCAAGTAGGGAGCTACACTAGACTACCAAGCCCAGGAGACATGAGAGGTCACACCAGTAGCACCATACCCAAAACATACTGGGCAGCAAAGCGATCAGAGCTACAATTAAAACATTACAGCAAAACATGGGAAGACAAAAAAGCAATCTACAAAGGAAAGAAAAATAGGATCACCAGAAAGTGAGTTAAATGAAATTGAGGCTACTAACTTATTAGAGAAAGAATTCAGAGTAATGGTTATAAGGATGCTCAAACGGCTGGATGACAAATACATACAACTCAATGAGAATTATAAGGAGCTGAATGAGAATGTCACCAACATGAAAAGGAACCAAGAGGAAATGAAGAACGACATTGATGCAATAAAGAACACAATGGAAGGCTTAAACAGCAGACTAGAAGAGGCTGAGGACCGCATCAGCGAATTAGAAGACAAGGTAGGAAAAAACACACAAACACAGGAGCAACTGGAAAAAAAAACTTAAAAAAGCCAGAGGAGAGCCTAAGGGAGCTTTGGAACAATGCAAAACAAAACAACATTCGCTTAATAGGGGTGCCAGAAGGAGAGGAGGAGAAGCAAGGAATGGAAAACCTGCTTGAAGAAATAATGACAGAAAACTTCCCTGAGACTGGCAAGAAAAAAACTACACAAGTTCAAGAAGCACATAGAGTACCAAACAAGATGAACCCCAAAAGACCAACACCAAGACACATCATAATTAAATTGGCAAACACCAACGACAAAGTAAGAATCTTAAAGGCTGCCAGAGAGAGACAGCAAGTTACCTACAAGGGATCTCCTATTAGAATATCAGCTGACTTCTCAACAGAAACACACCAGGCAAGAAGGGAATGGAATTAAATATACAAAGTGATGCAAAGCAAGAGAATAAATCCAAGAATACTATACCCAGCAAGGCTATCATTCAAAATTGAAGGTGGAATCAGGAGCTTCACAGAGAAAAAAGGGCTAAGAGAGTTTATTACCACCAAGCCAGCAATGCAAGGAATGCTAAAGGGACTGCTGTAAAAAGAAGAAACAGAAAGATAAGAAGAAACACAAACATTAAGAATAAAAATGACCACAAACAAGTACTTTCAATAATAACATTAAATGTAAGTGGATTAAATGTTCCAATCAAAAGACACAGGGTAGCTGAATGGATAAGAAAATATGACTCATATATTTTCTGTCTGCAAGAGACCCACCTCAGAACAAAGGATTCTCACAGACTGAGAGTGAAGGGATGGAAAAAATTTTTTCAGACAAATGGAAATGAGAAAAAAGCTGGGGTTGTGATACTTATATCTGACAAAATAGACCTCAAAGTAAAGTCCATAACAAGAGATATGGAAGGCCACTACATAATACTAAAGGTAGCAATTCAACAAGAAGATATCACTCTGGCAAACATATATGCACCCAATACAGGAGCACCCAAATACATAAAACAACTTCTGAAAGATATCAAGGGAGAGGTCGATAGCAATACAGTCAGAGTAGGGGACTTCAAAACCGCACTGACGCCACTGGATAAATCCTATAAACAAAAAATCAGCAAAGAAACAGCAATCCTAAATGACTCACTAGATCAGATGGACTTAATTTACATCTTCAGAATATTTCACCCCAAAGCTACAGAATATACATTCTTCCCCAGTGCACATTGGACATTTTCAAAGATAGACTACATATTAGGACACAGGGTAAGTCTCTTCAAATTCAAGAGAAAAGAAATCATAACAAGCATCTTCTCAGATCACAATGGCATAAAACTAGAAAACAACTACAATAAAAACATTGAAAAAAATCAAACACTTGGAGGCTAAATAACATGCTATTAAGCAATGACTAGGTTACCAGAGAGATCAAAGAAGAAATAAAAAGCATCCTGGAAACAAATGACAATGAAAACACAACAATTCAAAATCTATGGGACACAATGAAAGCAGTCCTGAGAGGGAAGTTCATAGCTCTACAGGCCTACCTCAAAAAACAAGAAAAACTGGTAATAAATGATCTAACCCTACAACTCAAAGAGTTATAAAGGAAGCAACAAGAAAAGCCCACAGTATCCAGAAGGAAGGAAATAATAAAAATAAGAGCAGAAATAAATAACATAGAGACCAAAAAAACAATACAAAAGATCAAGGACACCAAGAGCTGGTTCTTTGAATGGATTAACAAGATTAATGAACCTCTCGCCAGGCTCACCAAGAAACAAAGAGAAAGGACCCAAATAAACAAAATCAGAAATGAAAGAGGTAAAGTAACAACAGACCCTACTGATATACAAAGGATTGTCAAAAAATACTATGAACAACTCTACTCCAACAAACTGGACAACCTCGATGAAATGCACACATTCCTAGAAAAATACAATCTTCCAAAACTCAATCAGAAAGAATAAAAAAACCTGAATAGGCCAATAACTACTGATGAAATTGAAACAGTAATCAAAAAGCTTCCAGCAAATAAAAGCCTTGGACTAGATGGCTTCACAGGGGAGTTTTACCGAACATTCAAATAAGAACTAAAGCCAATCCTTCTCAGAATATTCCAAAAAATTCAAGAGGAAGGTACACTCTTAAACTCTTTCTATGAAGCCAGCATTACCCTAATCCCAAAACCAGATAAAGACACCACAAATAAAGAGAATTACAGGCCAATATCCCTGATGAATATAGATGCTAAAATCCTCAACAAAATTCTAGCAAACCGGATCCAGGAGTACATTAGAAAGATCATACACCATGACCAAGTGGGATTTATTCCAGGAATGCAAGGCTTGTACAATATCCACAAATCAATAAACATGATACATCACAAAAACAAGTTGAGATACAAAAATCACATAATCATATCGATTGATGCAGAAAAGGCATTTGACAAAGTCCAACACCTTTTCTTGAAAAAACTCTCAGCAAACTGGGAATAGAGGGATCATACTTCAACATAATAAAAGCCATATATGACAGGCCCACAGCCAACATCATACTCAATGGACAAAAACTAACACCATTTCCCTTAAGAACAGGAACAAGACAGGGAAGCCTGCTTTCACCACTCCTGTTCGACATAGTACTGGAAGTGCTAGCCAAAGCGATCAGACAAGAAGAAGAAATAAAAGGCATCCAAATTGGAAAAGAAGAAGTAAAATTGGCATTATTCGCAGATAACATGATACTGTACTTAGAAAACACTAAAGACTCATCAAAAATTATTAGACCTAATAAATGAATTTGGCAATGTAGCAGGATACAAAATTAACACCAAGAAATCTATGGTGTTTTTATATGCCAATAGTGAACTTATAGAAAGAGAAATTAAAAAAAAAATTCCATTTACCATTCCACCAAAAGAAAAATTAAAATACCTAGGAATAAACTTAACTAAGGAGGTAAAAGACCTCTACCCATAAAACTACAGGATATTGAAAAAAGAGAGAGAGGAAGACATAAACAGATGGAAGAACATACCATGTTCATGCATTGGTAGAATCAACATCATCAAAATGTCCATACTACCCAAAGCAATCTATAGATTCAATGCACTCCCCATTAAAATACCAACAGCATATTTCACAGATCTAGGAACAACTCTCCAAAAATTCATCTGGAACAAAACAAACAAACAAAAAACAAACAAACAAAAATGAGTGGTTGCTGCGATCCTGAGAAAGAAGAACAAAGTAGGAGGGAACTCAATAACACCAGATATCAAGCTGTATTACAAAGCCACTGTTCTCAAAACTGCCTGGTACTGGCACAAGAACAGAAATATAGACCAATGGAATAGAATAGAGAACCCAGAAATCGACCCAAACTACTATGCTCAATTAACATTTGACAAAGAAGGCAAGAACATACAATGGAGTCAAGACAGTCTCTTCAATAAATGGTGCTGGGAAATTTGGTCAGATACATGCAAAAAAATGAAACTAGACCACCAACTTACACCATACACAAAAATAAACTCAAAATGGATAAAGGACTTAAACGTAAGATGGGAAACCATTAAAATATTAGAAGAATCCACAGGTAGCAAAATCTCAGATATAAGCTGAAGGAATTTCTTCACTGACACAGCTTCTAGGGCAAGGGAAACTAAAGGGAAAATAAATAAATGGGACTATATCAAAATGAAAAGCTTCTGTACAGCAAAAGAAACCATCAACAAAACAAGATAACCCACTGAATGGGAGAACATATTTACCAATGATATCTCTGATAAATGTTTAATCTCCAACATTTACAGGGAACTCATACAACTTAACAAAAGGAAGATAAACAATCCAATCAAAAAATGGGCAAGAGACCTAAATAGACACTTTTTGAAAGAGGACATACATAAGGCTGAGAGACATATGAAAACATGCTCAAAGTCACGAATCATCTGAGAGATGCAAATCAAAAAGACAATGAGGTACCATCTCACACCTGTCAGAATGGCTATCATCAACAAATCTACAAATGACAAATGCTGGCGAGGATGTGGAGAAAAAAGAACACTTGTGCACTGCTGGTGGGAATGCAGACTGGTGCAGCATCTGTGGAGAACAGTATGGAGTTTCCTCAAAAGCCTAAAAGTGGAACTTCCATTTGACCCAGTGATCCCACTTCTAGGAATATATCCCAAGAAACCAGAATCACCAATCAGAAAGGAAATATGCATCCTTATATTCATAGCAGTACAATTTACAATAGCTAAGATTTGGAATCAGCCTAAGTGCCCATCAGCAGATGAATGGATTAAAAAACTGTGGCACATCTATAAAATGGAATACTATGCTGCTGTAAAAAGGAAGGAACTCCTCCCATTTGCAACAGCATGGATGGAGCTGGAGAGCATTATGCTAAGTGAAATAAGTCAGTCAGAGAAAACTAAATATCACATGCTTTCACTCATTTTTGGATTATAATGAACAACATAAACCAATGACCAAAAACAGATGTAGAGACAGAGAAGCATCGATCAGATGATCAAAACTCAGAGGAAAGGTAGGGGAGGGTGGAGGTGAGGGGGAGAGATCAACCAAAGGACTTGTATGCATGAATATAAGCATAAGTGATGGATGTGGACAACAGGAGGTGAGGGTGAGGGCAGGACTGGTGGGATGAGAGGACATTGGGGGGATAAGGACACATTTGTATTATCTTAATCAATAAAAGGGAAAAAGTAAAACAAAATAACTATTAAATAAATAAATAAATAAATAAATAAATAAATAAATAAATACAATAACCAATGTTGTCCCCATCTAGTCTTCACATGGGGGATGGAAAATGCACAACTCTATACCCATATATGCATCCTGTCTCAATAAGGAGAGAAAAACAAAAATGAGAAGCACTGGCGAATTTCACAGTCCAGAGGCACAATTTTCAAAATACTGAAGCCTAATCATGGAAGTATAGAATGCTGTTCCTCTTCACAGAGTTTACTATTGCGTTACTGAAAGCCTATTCACTACAGTTCCTTTTACCCAATACATCATGTGTACCTTTCAACAAAAAATTATAAAGCATACTAAAAGGCAAAAAACAAACAAACATAGTTTGAAGATAATGAGCAAGCATCAGAACACAATCAAAGATGGCAGGAATGTTGGAATTATCAGAAGAAGAATATTTAAAACTATGATTAATATGTTAAAAGTTTTAATAAAAATGTAGATAAGAACCAAGAAGAGGTGGGTAATATAAGCACAGAGATGGAAATTCTAGGAAAGAAGCAAATAGAAATGTTAAAGATCAAAAGCACTCTAACAGAAATGAAGAATGTCTTTGATGGATTCATTAGTAGACTGAGCATGGCTGAGAAAAGACTCTCTGAGGTTGATAATTGACAGTAGAAACATCCAAACTTCCAAAAATGACAAGTGAAGAGAAAACACTGAATTTAACAAAATAGAGAAGAATGGCCAAACACTGTGAAAAAACTAAAAAACGTGTAACACACACACACACACACACACACACACACACACACACATATATAGTGGGTATAATGGGAACATGAGAAAAAAAGAGAATGTAAAATAAAGACACTTTTTCAGCAATAATAACAGAATTTCCCTCAAATTAGTGTCAGACACTAAAGGTCCAGAAAGCTCAGATATCACTATGCAGGACAAATGAAAGAAGAAAAATAACCCTTGTACCTAGACATACTATTTTCAAAGTTCGGAAAATAAAATAAAAAATGTGCAAAGAAACCAGAGGAAAAGAAAAATCCTTATTTATTGAGGAACAATGATGAGAATTACATTTCCATAGAAACAATGCAAACAGAAAGAATAGAATGAAATATTTAAAGTGCTAAGAGAAAACCCCCATTAACCTAGAGTTCTATACCCTGTGAAATTATCTTTTAAAAGTGAAAAAGAAATATGGACTTTTTCAGACAAACAAAAATGGAGGGAATTTATTGACAGTAGATCTGACTTGCAAGATATGTTTTGAAAAATTTCTTTAGAGAAAAAGAAAATGTTATAGTTCAGAAACTCAGATCTACCTAGAAAAAGAGATAGAATATAAGTGAAGTAATAAGCAAGGGTAAAAATAATTTTAAATTTTCTTATTTTTAATTATTCTAACAAATAATAATTTTCTCAACATAATAATAGCCACCATGTATTCAATTATGCATGCTTATGTACATACTAGAGGCCCGGTGCACAAAATTTGTGCACAGAGGTGGGTTCCCTCAGCCCAGCCTGCACCCACTCCAATCAGGGACCCCTCGGGGGATGTCCGACCACCAGTTTAGGCCCAATCCCAGAGGGCCTAAACCGGCGGTCGGACACCCCTCTCACAATCTGGGACTGCTGGCTTCTAACCACTCACCTGCCTGCCTGCCTAATTGCCCCTAACCTCTCTGACTGCTTGCCTGATTGCCCCTAACTGCCTCTGCCTGCCTGATCGCCCCTAACTGCTCTCCCCTGTCGGCCTGATCTCACCCCCAACTGCCTCTGCCTGACTGATCACCCCTAACTACCCTCCTTTGCCAGCCTGATCTTGCCCCCAACTGCCCTCCCCTGCCAGCCTGATCTTGCCCCCAATGACCCTCCTCTGCTGGCCTGATCTCACCCCTAACTGCTTTCCCCTGCTGGCCTGATTACCCCTAACTGACTCTGCCTGCCTGATTGCCCCTAACTGCCCTCCCCTGCTGGCCTGATCTCACCCCCAACTGCCCTCTGCCATCCAATTTGGTTCTGATTGGTCAGTTTCTATACCTGTCAGCATCTCTGGGCCTATCAATGGGGCCTGATCAGAAAGGCAGGGCTGATCAGCAGCCCCGGCGGAGGCCTGGAGAGAAATGGAGGCTCGGCTGTTGGCCAGGCTGGGAGAGAAAGAGAGGCAAGTTCTAATCGATGGTTGCCATAGAGGCTATGGATCAGACCCTGCCTCTCTCTCTGCAGGCCTCTCTCTGGGCCTGATCTGCAGCTCCCTAGGCAGTCAATGCTGGGTCGGGGCACCACGGCAACCCAGCACTGACTTTCAGTCTGGTTGAGCCTTCAGTCGTAATGGTCGTTATGACCCTGGCTCTTTATTATGTAGATATTTGTTTATGTGGACACATGTATAAGTGAAAAGAATGATAGCAATGATGCAAGGGACAGGAGGAAGGAATTTGTAATATTTTGTTATTATAAGGTCCTTGTATTACCTATCAAACACTATAGTCTTATTTGAAAGTGGACTTAGATTAATTGTAAATGTATATTGCTAACTCTAGAGAAACCACTAAATAAAGTTAAAGAAATTATATACTTGATATACTAAGAAAGAAGAGAAAATGGAGTCATATATAATACTCAATTGAAACCACAAAATGCAACAAAATTGGGGAAAATGAAAGTAGGAATAAAGAACAATGGAAAAAATAGAAAACAGTAGTAGATATGGTAGCAATTATTCCAACTATATCAATAATCACTTTAAACTTTAATGGACCAAAATGTACAAATCAAAGGCAGAAATTATTACAGTGGATCAAAAAACAAAACCGAACTACACAAGAAACCAAATTTAATATACTCATATAAATTAAAAGCAAATGGCTAAAGAAAGATATGCATGCTAACACTAATGAAAAGAAATCCGCTGTAGCAATATTAATTTCACAGAGCAGAATTTAAAGCAAGGAAATAAAGAGTTGCATTATCCTATATAATAAAAGGCTAGACCATAAGTGTAATAACTGGAATGACCACTCAACCAGTCACTATGAGGTTGGTGCTGGCGAGGGGAACCGGGTTGCTGGCAGTGGCAGCATTGGGATGGGATGAAGGCCTGTGAGGGGAACCGGGTGGTTGGCGGAGGCAGCAGGGCAGGACCCAGGGCTGGTGAGGGAAACCAGCTGGCTTGTGGTGGTGGTGGCGGGGCGATAAGAGGCCCTGTGAAGGGAACCAGGTGGCTGGCAATGGCGACAGGGTGGAATGAGGACCTGCAAGGGGAACTGGGTGGCTGGCTAACGGAGGTGGTGGCAGGGCGGGACAAGGGCCTGCGAGGGGAACTGGCTGGCTGGCAGTGGCAGAGGTAGCCAGGGACTGGCAAGCAGGCGGAAAATGGCCCTGATTGCAGGCTAGGCCTAGGGACCCTAACCGCACATGATTTTGTACACTGGGCCTCTAGTATAATGATAAAGTGGTCAATGCTCTAGGAAGACATAACAATCCTTGATGTATATGGACATAAAAACAGAGTATTAAAATATATAGGGCAAAAATGAATAGAACTGTAAGGAGAAATAGATGACGTCTCCACTAGAATGGTTAGAGACTTGAATTCCCATCTATAACAAATGGACAGATCTGGCAGAAAATCAAAAGGACATAGGTGAACTCAACCAAACCATTAATCAAGTGTATATAATGGACATATTCAGGTTACTTCATCCAACAATAGCAGAATACACATTCTTAAGAGTACATGAACATTCAACAAGATAGAGCAGATTTGAGGGCATAAAACACATTTTAACAAATTTAAAAGAATAAGACTCAAACAGTGTCTACTCTCAGACTACAATGAAATTAAAGTAGAAGTCAATAACAAAAAGATAGCTAGATATTCCCAAAATTATTGGATATTAAACAAAACACTACCAAATAACACATATTAAATAAGAAATCTTAAGAGAACTTTTAAAATAATTTTAACTGAAGGAAAATGAAAACACAACTTATCAAAATTTGCAGGATGCAGCAAAAGCAGTGCTTACATAAAAACTTAAACCATCAAAGCATACATGAGAATAGTAAAATCTAAAATCAATTATCTAAGTTTGTATCTTAGAGAAATAGAGGAGTAAATTAAATCAAAGTAAGCAGAAGAGAACACATAATAAGAACTAGAGCAGAAATCAATGAAACTGAAAATAGGAAATCAATTTAAAAAGCAACACAACCAAAAGTTGTTTTGTTGACAAGATCAATAAAATTGATAAGCTTGTAGTAAGGCTAATTAAGAAGAAAAGGAATGCAAATACTAACAGAACTAAAAAGAGAAATAAATAGCAGTACAATTATAGTTGGGAATTTTAATACTCTAATCTCAACAATGGAAACATCGTCCAGACAGAGAATCAGCAAAGAAACAATGGATTTGAATGACAGTATATATCAAATGAACCTAACAAACATATATAAAATATTCTTTCCATCAGAAACAGAATACATATTCTTTTAAAACACAAATGGAACATTTTCTATGATAGAATATGTTAGCCCACAAAACCAGTCTTAGCACGTTAGAGAATACTGAAATCATATAGATTATCGTTTCTGACCACAATAGTATGAAACTAGAAATCAATAATAGAAGGATAATTTACAAATACATTAAAGTTTAAGGACATACTTCTTAACAACCAATGGATCAAAAAAAAAAAAAAAAGAGAGAGAGAGAGAGAGAGAAAGAAAACAAAAGGAAAATTTAAGAAAATACTTTGAGAGAAATAGAAATGAGAACATAGTATACCAAAACTTATGGGATATAGCAAAAGCACTTCTAAGAAGAAATTTTATAGCAATAAATGCATACATTAAGAACAAAGAAAGATTTTGTATGATCAACCTAACTTTATACCTTAGAGAACTAGAAGAAACTAAGGCCAAAGTTAGAAGAAGGATGAAATAATAAAGATTAGAACAAAAATAAATGAAATGCAGAAAAACAATAAAAAGATTAATAAAACTAAAAACTGGTTCTTTGAAAGGATTTTAAAAATGAAAGCCTTTTAGTTAGACTAACCAAGAAAAAAAGGGAAAACCTAAATAAATAACATTATAAATGAAAGATGAGACATTTACAACTCATACCACAGAAATACAAAGGATCATAAGAAACTACTATGAACTATAATACATCAACAAATTGGACAATCTAGAAAGATGTATGAAATCCTAGAAACATACCACCTACCAAAACTGAACCAGTAAAAAATAGTAAATATCTACAAACCAACAATGAGTAAAAAGATTGGATCAGTAATCAAAAATCTCTCAAGTCCAGGACAAGATAATTTTACTGATGAATTTTACCAAACATTTAAAGAAGATTTCATGGAAATTTCACTCAAACTATTTCATAAATTTCAAGAGGAGAAAACACTCTCCAACTCTAGCATTAATCTGATACCAAAGCCAGATATAGATACTAAAAGAAAAGAAAACTGCAGGCTAATATCACTGAATCACTGATGAATATAGAGGCAACATTTCTCAACAAAACACTAGCTAACTGAATTCAACAGCACATTACAAAGCTCAAACATCATAATTAAGTGGGATTCACCCTGGGATGCAAAGATGAGACAATATATGCAAATCAATAAATGTAACACAACACATTAATAGAATGGAAGACAAAAATCATATGATCACTCTGAACAGGTGGCTCAGTTTGTTGGAGCATTGTCCCATACACCAAAAAGGGCAGGTTCTATTCCTGGTCAGGGTCCATACCTAGGATGCAGGTTTGATTCCCTGTTGGGGTGCGGACCAATTGATGTTTCTCACATCGATGTTTCTCTCTTTCACTCTCTTTACTTTCCCGTCTCTCTAAAAATCAATAAAAACATATCCTCAGGCAAGGATTAAAAAAAACCAAAACATATGATCATCTCAATAAATGTAGAAAAAACATTTGACAAAATTTAGCATCTATTCATGATAAAACCACTCTATAAATTGGATATAGAATGAAAAATCTAAGCATCATAAAGGCCATATATGACAGCAAACATCATAATTAATGGTGTTTTTAGCTTTTCCTCTAAGATCAGGAATTAAAAAGGTGGCCACTCTCACAAAACCTATACAACATAGTACTGGTGGTATTCCTACCCAGAACAATTGAACAAGAAAAATACATAAAACTTATCTGAATCAGAAAGGAAGAAGTAAAACTGTCTGTTTGCAGATGACATGATTTTATATGTAGAAAATTTTAAAGACTCCACCTAAAAACTGTCAGATCTAATCAAATAATTTAGTAATGTTTCATGATACAAAAGGAACATAAAAAGTCAGTTGCATTTTGCCCTGGCCGGTGTGGCTCAGTTGGTTGGGCATTATCCTGTGCATTAAAAGGTTGCTGGTTAGCCTTGACCGGTTTGGTTCAGTGGATAGAGTGTTGGCCTGTGGACCGAGAGGTCCTAGGTTCAATTCCGGTCAAGGGCATGTACCTTGGTTGCAGGCATATCCCTAGTGGAGGTGTGCAGGAGGCAGCTGATCGATGTTTCTAACTCTCTGTCCCTCTCCCTTCCTCTCTGTAAAAAAAATCAATAAAATATATTTTTTAAAAAAGGTTGCTGGTTAGATTCCTGGGCACATGCCCAGGTTGTGAGTTCCATCCCTGGTTGGGGTGTGAGCAGGAGGTAACTGTACTGGGCTGCATATCGGGGCGCTCTGTACTGTCTGTTCCTGGAACAGACAGATAGGAAGGTACTGACATCAGGTCAGGCCTTGAGATATGGTCTCATGGTCCCTCCTCAATATACTGTGCTCTCTGTTCCCGGAGAACATAGATAGGAAGGTGATAATGCTATACTGTGTCGGGAACAAATTGCGTAAACAAGGCTTTGTAACTTTGTAGTTTTTGCAAATAAATAGGCTGTAACGCTTGCAGTCATTGCTGCAGTTCAGCCTTTGCTTTGGCGGAGTGCTGGGACTGCAGACAGCTGGCCAGCTTAATAAAGGTTCCTAAATTTAAATTCTGAGTCGGTGGTCTATCTTGCTGAGCCAAGCCATAACAGTAACCGATTGATATTTCTCTCTCACATAGATGTTTTCCTCTCTCTCTTTCCTCCCTACTCCTTCCTCTCTCTCTAAAATCAATTAAAAACATAAAAAGTTAAAAACAAAATCAGTTCCATTCCTATGCACTAACAATTAACTATCTGAAAATGAAGTAAAATAATTCCATTTGCAATAGCATCAAAAACAATAAAATACTTAGAAATAAATCTAACCGAATAAGTTAAAGTTTTGTATACTGAAAACTATAATTTACTGATAAAAGAAATTAAAAACACAAAAAATAGAAACGTAACTTGTGTTCATTAATTGGAAAAATTAATGTTTTCATAGTGTTCATATTAAACAAAGCCATCTCTAGATTCATTGCAATCCCAAAAAAGATTCAATGGTGCTTTTTTTTTTTTATAGAAATAGAAAAAAAAACAACAACCCTAGATTGGTCTGAAACTACAAAAGACACTAAAAACCAAACTAAATCAGTCAAGAGGCCAGAAATCAATCCAAGCATATATGGTCAACTAATATTTGACAAGGGAGCAAAGACTACTTCATGAGGAAAGGATAATGTCTTCAATAAGTGATGCTGAGAAGATTTTATATCTTCATGCAAAAATAAGAAAGAAATTGAACCCTTATCTTATACCACTCACAAAAATGAACTGCAAATGGATTAAAGGTTTAAATGTAAGATCTGAAACCATAAAACTCCAAGAAGAAAAGAGGAAAATCCTCACTAATATTGGTCTTGACAGTGACATTTTAGATACGACACCAAATGCACAAACAATAAAAGCAAAAATCCACAAATGTGACTGCTTCAAACTAAACAATCCTGATTAGCAAGTAAGTTAACAACAAAAATAAAAAGACAATCTATGGGATAGGAGAAATTATTTTCAGCCACATATATAACAAGTGGTTAATATCCAAAATATGTAAGGAACTCATACAACTTTTATTCATTGCTGATGAGAAAATAAAATGGTACAGACACTTTGAAAAGAGTTTGGTGAGTTTTTATACAACTAACAGACTCTTAATATACAATCCAGAAAACATGTTTCTTGTTACTTATCCAAGTAAATTGAAAACGTATGTCCATAAAAGCTGCACATGGAAGTTTATAGCAGTTTTATTCATAATTGCCAAAATTTGGAAACAACCAAGATGCCCTTCAGTAGGTGAATAGATAAATAAACTGTGGTACATATAGAAAATAGAATATTATTCAATGCTGAAAGAAAGTGAGCTACAAGCCATGACAAGCTATGGTAAAAACTTAAATGCCCGTTGATAAGCAAAAAAAAAAAAAAAAAAAAACAACAACAACAACAACAAAACCAATCTGAAATGCTACACATTATATGATTTCAGCCATATAGAAAAGACAAAATTATGGAGGCAGTAACAAAATTAGTGGTTCCAGGGGTTTTAGGGAGAGGGAGAGATGAATAGGCAGAACACATGGATTATCCACTCTAATTGTGGATACATGTCATTATACATTTGTGAAACCATAGAATGTATAATACCATGAAAAATCCCTGATGTAAACTATGGATTTTAGGTGATAATAATGTGTTAATGTAGGTTCATAAATTGTAACAAATATATAAATCTGGTGTGGAATGTTGACAGTTAGGATGTTATATGGGGTGGGAGCAGGGAGTACATGGGAAATCTCTGTACATCCCATTCAATTTTGCAGTTAACCTAAAGCTGTTCTTAAAAATAAAGTTTAAGTTAAAAAGTCAGTAAAAATTTTAAAAATCCCAGCTTTATATTTTGCCTATCTGCCCTTCCATGGCAGACATGATGACATTAATGCTTTTAATCTGCTGCTTACACCAGGCCATTTTATTAAATTGCTAGACTGTCTGCTTCAGACTGGTTGCAACCTTTGCGGAGCTGTGCACATGGAAGATCCACATCCTGGGCACTGATCCAAAAAGGTCATTAACTGCAACCCTAGAGGTAGCAGTTGCCAAAAGATTTATTTTCAACCTACTCACACAATGATAATCAATGTTTGTGTTTTCTAAGAGTGTTTTGCAATGCCTATGAACTTTTCTATAACTCAAAGTCCAAAAGATAAATCAAATTGAGTGTAGCTACACCAAAGAGAATTTCTAAATGGAAATAAGTCTGTCAAAGCCAAGTTTCCCAAGGATATTAATGAAGTCTATATATCTGCTGCCTTGTAAATAGTATATTAAAGATTTTTCATAAACACCCTCCATGGTATGCCCTGAGGTTGTTACAGCTGTACATGAGCTAATTTATATATTTGCATTTATATTAACTCAAGAAATATCAAGTTCCAACTGGAAAGAACTCTCCTTTTGATTTTATATGACTGATCCTCATTAATCCAGGAAGGAACTTCATAAAATAATCCTGGAAATTGCATGCATGAATTACAGACAGATTACAGAAATGCATACTGAGCATCCAGATTTGGAAAAAACCTGGGCAGAGAGAGAAAATGGAAAAATCCAAGTAAGTCAAGGTCCAGTTCTGAGTTTTAGGATATTACATAAGAGGGATATTAGATAAGCACAACTCCAAAGCCGTGGCAGGATATAAATTAATGAATGTATTAGTTTGAATAAAATAAGGATCTGAAGCCAGAGAAGGTAAGTCATGTACTGTATTTTTTTTCAAATTTTGTATTCATCCATTCATAGCGAGATTATTTTTAAAAACACATAAAGAATCCCCTGAGGTACCCTTGTGGAGTCCTAGGAAACTGAAATTTGTAGTTTTAAAATACTGGGCTAGGTGTCCAAGACACTTTGAGGCAGTGGTGTTGACCAATGGATTCTAAGAACTTCTGCTTCCTTTCCTGTTAAAGATTGACCACTAGTTTGAGCTAAAGACTTGGGCTAGTCAGTAAGTTGATTTGCTTTAATAAATCTGTGATCCACATCCATTACCAAGTTCTACCCAAGGCAGACACATGGCTGAGAAGCAGGTCAGTTCATTTTCCTCTCATTGATAAAAATGGCAGTTTTTATGACAAAAATCAGAAACACCCCCCCCCCAAAAAAAAACAAGGCAAGACAAAAATATGTTTTTAAAGTTACCATCCAGTCTAAATATCCTTTTGAGTCAAACCCAACCCTACTCAACAATGTGAGGCAAAATATTTGAGGAATAGCAACACAGAATGAAAGAATCAAAAAGATGAAATGAATGGTTTAACACTTCCACAGTAAGTAGGTAAGGCAGTCATTACTATTTCCATTGTATAGATCAAGAAACTGAGGCCCAGGAGGAAAATGATAAAGAAGAATGCAGAGGTAGGACCAGAAGCTCAGTCATCTTACTTATAATCCAATGCTCTTTAAATTACATCTCCACTCACCCTATACATGAAAGAACTGAAACTAAATGAACATTTTACAAGCAGAATGTAAACTCTTAGGAGTTTGTATTCAATATCATATTCTTAAGGCTTTTGTGGGCTGGGCTGGGCAACAAATGGGCAAGATCTTGATCATTAAGGTCCTCCTAAAGCTACCTCATGCTTAGCAAATTATTTCTGTTATCAAGAAAACTTGTGTTGCTTGTATGTGAGGGATGACTGGAATGGCAGTGTAAGATGGGAAAAAAGCCTCCACTGCTTAGTAGGATTGGGTTATTATAGGCACCCTCATTATTGGTATTTGCTGCTATGATATCAGCTATTTCTCAGTTTGCAAATAATCTGTATATTATGGGACATAGATGGCAAATAGTTTTCATTTTACATGCCAAATCCAATTAATCAGTAGTGGCCATCTGTAGTGCTCTATGAAGAATGATTCTGAGGTTGATTCCAGACAATAAGAGTGCTGTGATTTATTTGCAATGTCTGCCATGGGCACAGGAATGGGGAGAGGCAGCACCTATGCAAGCATCTGCAAGTTTTGAGTGAGCATAAGCTAATGCAAAAAGATTACATAGTAAGGCAGTTTTACAGAAGAGTAAACCCCCTCAGACCCATTAGGCTGGAGTGAAAATAGGAATTCCTTAAGAAAGAGCTCTAGGCTATCATTTTAAAATGGCTCCTTTACCTACAGGTAAAGCTTGCATTGAAACAAGCCACAAATTTGTGCTATATAAATCCCATACTGAACATCTCTAGTTACTTTAAATATCATTTTCTTGACTTCTTGTTTGGGCCTGCTTTTAAAAAAATCTTGTTTCAGGGGACCCATGTGTTTCCTACAAATATCTTCTTTGCAGTTCCACACAAAGACCCATATCTTCTCTGCCTATCATGCTCATATGGAAAAAAAATGTTTTAGAGTGTAAGGCTGTTGGTTTGGATCCCATATGTCATTTAAACTTTGGATTAGTTTTTATTAACCAATATTTCATTCACTATTCTGACTATTCTATTGTGAGTTGGTAATATATTTCTCTTCTCAAATTGTTTTCTAGATATGAAACTATAAAGAGTATTCTTTTTTTGTTTGTTTGTTTTTAAAATATATTTTCATTGTTAACTAGAGGCCCAGTGCATGAAAATTCATGCACTGGAGGGGGGTCCCTCAGCCCAGCCTGCCCCCTCTCACAGTCCAGGAGCCCTCAGGGGCAGAAGGCAATCCACCAGGGGAAGGCGATGCCCCATGACACCTCTGCTGCTGTCAATGCAAGCAGTGCAAGCCTCAGCCGACCCTGGTTAACTGAGCCTTGGGTGGCCCTGGGCGGCTGGGCAGCCGCCATACGAAGATTGCCTGCACCTCAGGCTGGCCCAGGGTGGCTGGGGGGCTGAGGGGACTGGGTGCCACCATCTTGTGGCTGCGGGCACTGCCATCTTTGAGGTCATGGCAGTAATTAGCATATTCCCTCCATATTGGCTGTGGGTGCCACCATCTTTGAGGGAGGTGCATTAATTAGCATATTCCCTCCTTATTGGTTGTGGGCACCGCCATCTTTGAGGGCAGAGCAGTTAATTAGCATATTTCCTCTTCATTAGATAAGATAGTATTACATATATCTCCCATTCCCGCCCCCCATTTACTCCCTCCTCTCAGTCCCTACTCACCCACCCCCAGGTCTTCACTACCCTACTGCCCATGTCCATGGACTATGAATAAAGAATATTCTTAAACATCTCTGTCTAGCTCCTCTTATGATAGAACTTCCCTGAAGTCTTGTTGACTCAGTCTTTTTGGTGAGGAGTCATCTTCCATCAATTATTAGTTATGTGACTTTGGCCAAATGAATTCACCTAAGCCTCAGCTTTTTCATCTATAAAATGGAAAAAAAATAGCATATAACAGGGTTGTTGAGAGGAAAGCACTTAGAATTATGCCTGCATTATAGTAGTTGCTCTATAAGTGTTTATTTTTGTTAATCTATTTCCTAGGAATAATATTATCCAGCCTAAATATTTATTTGACAGCTATACACCTGAGTATCTATTTCCACTCAGATTTGCTATTTTGAGACAAAGGGTATATGAGGGCACTTCATATATGACAAGTCATTATAAAAATGTCTCCAGTAATAAAATTTTTATATTATCATCATATTTGATAAAATTGGTTCTGAGATTGATCCATCTATGTACTTAAGTACTTGGAGAGTATTACGCTGAGTGAAATAAGCCAATCAGAGAAAGACAAATACCATATGAGCTCACTAATATATGGAATCTAATGAACAAGTTAAACTGATGAACAAAATGAACCCAGAAGCATAGATACATGGAACAGACTTATGGGTGCATGAGAGGAGAGGGGAGGAGGTGACTGGATAAAGAACATATACTAGTATACATATCCAATAGACACAAGCAATAGTGTGGTGAAGGCCAAAAGGGGGAGAGATGGGGTGGATTGAGGTGGGCAAAGGAGGGGGTGTCTTCAATAATGTCAACATAAAAAAATTTTAATAAAAAATATGTAAAATGAAAAATAAATTAAAATGTCTTTTAACTTAAGGATTGCATAAGATCAATATTATTTTCATTCCACATTGTATTTAGCTCAGAATATAAGTGGAAGAGCAAGGATATAAATCATATCTGCTTGATGCCACAGCCCATGCTCTTAACCACTCTACAATACTGCTTAACATACTTATTTCCTTGTTGGCAGGACAGCCCTCCCTCCTTGTCAAGTCTCATGGACACTTCTACCTTATCCCTCCTCTTTCAGCTCCCTCCTTTAACTATTTCATATTAAAACATATCTTGACATAAGAAAATGAATTAGAAGGAGTTGGTAGTAACTACTTTCTTAGTCCATCAGTTCCAATTGGAAGAATGTGTGAGAGCCTTAGTATTCTCAGACCCTACCTGAACTGAATGTGCCTGCCCTTAGTTCAGCAAGATGACCCACCAATAATTTCATTGCCATCCCTGGCAATGTGTCCCCGCTTATGCCATATCCACTGAATGAATTATCTGAAGTTATCTGGAGAGCTGTGTGAGTGGTGGAAAGATATAACAGGGTTAATAAATTTCTAAACCTTTCTTAGTATTTTATGGAGATTCGTATAGAAATTCAGAAGAAAAAAATGTCACAGACACCTACCCACTCTCCTAATGACAGCTTAGCTCTTCCCAGAGAAGAAATTTCCCATTTCTGGGTGTGAATGTAATTTTCTCTGCGTTGGAGCCCTACCCAGTAATCTAGGGAAGCTGACATTTCCCTTTCTCTAAGAGGGTGAAGACATTGGTTTGATGATTTTCCTTTGCCAGAAGCTCTTTTTCTTCATGGCATATGGTAGCCTGGACTGCATCTGTTCTGATTTCCAAGAGCTTCATGATCCTCTGGGGAATCTTTACAGACAATGGGTCTAAAACTATGAAACTATCCCCAAGGTCCTTTCTTACTACAACAAGAATATTAGACCCCTGAGCCTTCCTACAGGAGTACATTTGTCACCTATTGTGGTCACTGATATATATACCCAAAGAAACATAGCTTACCTTATATGTAATTTTGTACCATTTCAAGTAGCTTCATACTTTCTTATTTGGCCACTAAGGTAAGCAGGATAAATACCATTGTGCTTCAATATACAAGGAAACTAGAGCATAGAAAAAAAATTAGTATTCTTTGAAGGAAATAGCAATTTCAAGTGTATGCAAAATTAGAATTTAGGTTTCCCTACTCTCAGCATTGTGGAAACTCTACTACATCAGATTCCTTGAATAAGGTACAGACAGACTGTCTTTCCCTATTTCCCTAGACATACCAATATTTGTATGCTATGATTTCCTTCATTGGTTAAAAGCCCCTGAGGCTCCTATAGTTCTGGTTGAGGAACTGTAGCCACCTAGAACCAACTATACATTTGGAAAGGTTCCAGAAAGAGCTGCTCCAGGGTTCAGGATAATGGCTAGGTGCACAACTCAGTGCTGTTTGGTTAAGTGTTGTTAGGTCTCTTCTGTGCCATAGTAGCCAATAATACCTAACATGTACCCATTGCTTACCATGGACCAGGCAGAATGCTATATGCCTCGCAGGAATTACCTCATTTATACTTCTTAACAACCCTATGAAGTAGGTACTATCTATAATCCTTATTTTTCATTCTTTTAACACTGAAGTCTGCTGCCACCCCAATATTGCAATAATAGAGACATTTTAAGGGTTCGATGACAAAAACTAGTAATTGAGAAGTTGATTTATCATTTGTGTCTTCTCCCTCTCTTGTCTGATTTCTATTTTAACAGTTTTAGTGAGATAAAAGTCACCATATAATTCAGTCATTTACAATGTACAATTCAATGTTCTTTTAAAAAGTATAGTCACGCCTAACCAGTTTGGCTTGGTGGATAGAGCGTCAGCCTGCAGACTGAAGGGTCGCAGGTTTGATTCCAGTCAAGGGCATGTACCTTGGTTGCAGGCACATCCCCAGTGGGGAGTGTGCAGGAGGCAGGCTATCAATGTTTCTCTCTCACCAGTATTTCTGACTCTCTATCCCTATCTCTTCCTCTCTGTAAAAAAATCAATAAAATATATTTTTTAAAAAAGTATAGTCACAAAGTTGTGCAACCATCACCACAATCAATTTTAGAATATTACCACAACCTCAGAAAGAACTGATCTGTAAATTTTGGTGATGGTTGGTTTTATTTTAATTTAGTGGAGAGTTGAGTCAAGTCTGATTCCAAATCTATCCTGGCCAAAGATCTAGTGCAAGAGATAACAAACTCAAAGGCTACAGGGACCAAGCAGATAGCATCTAAGTGTGACCCAGCCACAACACTGGGCGGGACTATCAGAGATTAGAAGGAGCCTGCCTTCTAAAGGGAACAGCTGCAACTAAACCATGTTGGAATGCGGAATCAGTTGTTGTTGTTGTTTTTGTTTTGTTTTGTTTTGTTTGTTTGTTTGTTTTCAAAAACTAAGCCAGAAATATGGAATTTTAAAATTCCATGATTTTTTGCATGATAGCAAATAAAAAATATTTTTGAAAACCACACATGTGGGCAAAATACAGAATATCTTTGGGCTGGATTCAAGTCTTGGGTTACTGGTGTGTGATCTCTGTATTCAGGAAACAAGGACACCTTTCAGGTTTCCTTTTTCTTCGCACTTTCCTCCCCTTCTACCAAACTGAAATTAGAGTTCTCTGGCCTAAGGACATCGATTAGGCCCTAATGTTTTTGCCCTAATATAAAGACATATAATAGATAGCTTCTTGGGGAGGGTGTTACAATAATCCTTCCTTCATAATAGTTCATCTAAAATCTGTGCTCATCTCTCTGAAAAGATAACTGAATGGTATATCCCTTGTGGTTTTCAAGAGAGACCCTAACAGATTTGTCCTATTAGAGATCCAAATCTAATGCCCAGATTCAAGATTTCCCTAGCAGTCATTCTGAAACAAAGTGCTTCTAGCTCTCTCAGCCTCTCATTGTATCCCTAACATCATGGAGCATCCAGCATTGACATGTCTCCTCCCCCTCCTCTGAATTACATTGTCCACCAGGTGCTTTCACCAGCCTTTCACCATCACAGCTAATTCTAAGGTCTACACTTGTATGAATCCCTACCTTAAAGGTTGTGTTAAGGATTAAAAATAATGTGCACCAAATTCCTAGGATAGATAGTGTGTGGCACTTGGCAGGTGCTCATTAAAATTAACAAGTACTTATTATGATTCTGTTAGTGCTTCAGAGAAAACATAGATTGCTGGTGAGAGGAAAAAATAGCAGCTCTGGGCCAGCTCACCTTGCCAACAATAGAAATGCAAGGTTTCTGAGATGCTGAAGCCCATCTGCAGAGTGAAGTAGGCATAGCCCTTCCCGAGTCTGCACTCACATGGCCCCTATATCCATTTTTCTTAGTGCACACGGGAACACATGGCTTCAATTAGAATACTAGCCAGTATTATGGATATTTGTGATGTTAAGCCCTCCAGGTGGAAGGTATATTAGTCTGGCACTGAACTCAGCTCAGCCACAGCATTCATCCTCCTGGCAAGTCCTATGCAAATGCTATTCCTCTAAGTCCCTATCTCATAGGCATCAGCTCGGCAGGAAAAAAAGCTGCAGCTTTAAAGAACAACATGGTACTTTTATACTCACTATACTCAGTACTGAATGCCTTGAAATAGATGGGTAGGAAGTGTTGTGGGTTAATTTGTGTCTCCTCAAAAGATATGACGAAGTCCTAACTCCTGTTACTCATGAATGCAACCTTATTTGGAAATAGGGTCTTTGAAGCTGTAATAAAGTTAAAATGAGGTGAAGGGTGGACCCTTAATGCATATGACACACACAGAAGGAAGGCTGCCATGTGACTGTGGAGGCAGACGTTGGAGTTATGCAACTGTAAGACAAGAGACACCAAGGACTGCCAGTAACAACCAAACAGTAGAAGAGAGAGCCTGACCCTGCCAATACCTTGATTTTAGAATTCTAGATTCGAGGACTGTAAGAGAACAAATTTCTTTTTTTTTAAGCCACACAATTTGTGGCACCTTGTTACAACATCCTTAAGAAACTAATATAGGAGGTATAGTAGGAGGTGCATGCCCTTGGAAGTCAAACAAAGCTGAGTTCAAATCATGGCTCTGCCATTTTCTAGCTGTGCTTTTCAGCAGATTATTTAACATCAATGAAGAAGTACTGATTGAATGAGGCATGAAGGAGGCTTCTTAGGGGCTGGTCATCTTGTTTCTAGATACAGTATTTGGTTATATGGGTGTATTCACTTTGTAAAAATCTGTCAAGCTGTACACTTATATGTGCATTTTTCTGTATGTACATTATACTTCAGTAAAAACTTTTAAAAATTCATGACATTTGACCTAGTAATTCCACATTTAAAAAGAGTTCCCAAGGGAAAATCAAATATATGTCTGAGAAAAATCAGCATAGTAATATATGTAATAGCACAGAAAAAAATATGCAACTACTCAACAGGAAATACATGGTCTAATCATGTAGTATAATATACCCATATAGTGAATGTTAGGTGACAAAGGGTTTTATATCCAGTCCTTCTCCAGAGAATTTTATTTTTTAACAACTCTAATTGGTTATTAATTAAAAAGATCTTAAAAACAGGTGTAACCACTTACTTTGTGCCTCTGTTTTATTTTGTTCTTTTTGTTTTTTTAATTTATGAGGGAGATTAACTTGCCTAAGAAATGTGTCTGTCCAAGTCAACTTGTATTTGTATTAAAACCAGAAGAAAAATGAAGTGGCATGAATTAGGTTTGGGCCACATGCTATTTGCACTTGAAGAGCAATAAAACATCAGATCATCTGGAAGATAACAAGGATTTTAACTTATTTAGAATAGTCAGTGAATGAATAGTGGGGGAACACTTGGCTAGCGGTTTGAAAAGAAATAAAAGTAGATCACTATATTACCTCTCACACCAGAATAAGTCCAGGTGGATCAAAGAGGATTACAATAAAAACAGTAGAAGAGAACATAAGAAACATTTTAAATAAATAATTTTTGAATGTGTTCTACCCAAGGACTCAAACTCCTGAAACCATAAAGGTAAAAGACTAATAAACTTTACTATAAAGCATTTAAAATGTCTTTATGGATAAATTAATACTATGAGGACAAGATAAAAGCTGAGAAAAAATGGTTTCAAAGCATGGCAAAGGAAAAATTTCCTTAATAAAGAGGTCTTACAAATCCAAAGAAAAATACCACAATCTAATAAAAAATAGGGAAAGAAAATAACTAAGAAATTGACATAAACATAAAAATGGCACAGGAAAATAGCTAAATCTATATAGTACTTATCAGAGGCCAAGTACTGTTCTAACTAATTTATTTACACAGTTGAGCCTCACAACAACCTTATAAGAAAGCACTGACATATTTTTCATAGTTAAGAAAACAAACACAGAAAAGTTAAGGTTTGAACTTATATTTTAATATATATTCTCTTTTACCATTTGATTTTTGACCATTTGCATGCGTATATTATTTTTTTTCTGTTAAAATAATGCTAAGAACAAAAAATGTGTGGAACAGTGGTTCTCAACCTTGGCTGCACATTAGAATCACCTGGGAATCTTTTTAAAATCCTGATTTCTGGGCCTCATCCTCCAGAAATTCTGTTTCTTTGTTATTCGGTGGGGCCATAACATTAGTAACAAAGAAACAGAATTTCCGGAGGATGAGGCCCAGAAATCAGGATTTTAAAAAAAGATTCCCAGGTGATTCTAATGTGCAGCCAAGGTTGAGAACGGTGTGGAATATTGAATTACTGACTATGTCTGGATTCACATTCAACTAGTAGTTGTTAGGATATAATATGAACTAGGTTTTATTCTAAGCACTATAACAAACAACTTGTCTATGAACCCACTGGGTAAACTGGGAAGACAGAGATTCAGTAAGTGTATTTTTCTATCTTTTGCTCAAGTACTATAGAAGAATGGCCACACTTAACTTTCTTATTTGCTACAAGGTTACAGAGAATAGGTGATACCGTTCTTAGTTGTTGACACTACTCTCCATTTATTTAAATTTTCTCAATAATTAGAATTCCTACCATGTGTCAAGTGCTGAAATTTATGATTCCTATTTAATACCAACAACCCTATGAGGTGGACACTATTATAACCTTCACTTGTAGAAGAGGGACTTAAGCCTCAGAGAAAGTTAAGTAACTTCTTCATAGTCACATGCCTGATCTTTTCATAACCCCTGATCATAACTTCCATAGATTTATCATCCTAATTTTAGGAAAAAGAAATAAAAGTTACCATTTCATTGGAGCTTACTGTGTTCTTAGAATTATACTAAATGCTTTATACAAATTATTGCATTTAATGCTCAGAATAACCCCATGGTGTAACATAACAACTATTGTTATTTCTTTTGAGAGATGAATGAACTGAAGCAGAGAGTGGTGATATGTCTAAGATTATTCAGTTAATAAATGAAAAAGCCAGGTTTTGAACAGGGTCATCTGTATGACTTCAGAACTCATGTTCTTTATTGTAAACTAGGTCCCTCGGCCTGGCCTGCGCCCTCTTGCAATCCGGGACCCCTCAGGGATGTCAGAGAGCCAGTTTCGGCCTTATCCCCACAGGCTGGTTGCTTAGGCTATCATATATATAGATCACATAGCCTAATAGAGTGGCTGAGTAAATTTTAAAAAATACATTAAACTGCATGCTGCCTACAAAAGACTCACCTCAGCTTCAAGGACACATATAGGTTCAAAAGTGAAGAGATGAAATATATATTCTACACAGATGGAAACCAAAAGAGAATAAGAGTACAGTAAAACCTCAATATAATCGACTAATTCAGATAAAGGGTGTCCATTAAAGCCAAAAATCCATTGTATAATAAAATAGGTTTTCTGAATGCAAATGTTAAAAATTTGATAAATTATTAGTTCATCCACATTTACACATCTGTGTAATTAAAATTAAGTATGTATGAAAAGTTTAGTTTCACAGAAATTTTTTCTATATGCATAACTGTAATTTTAAATTTATACTGAATAGGTCTAGTAAATGTGTGTATTCCATAGTCATCTGAAGTAAACAAATGCACATAGCTGGGTGTGGCTTAGCACAAGTCAGAATACTAGTCAGCATGCCTTAAAACTGCTGCAGAAAGCCACACCAGGTGACAAGAGAACCAATTACCACTCACAATGCAGTGTGATCATCTGCTAATCATTCGCAGAACATTGTTTATGAGCGCTTACTCTTGGCTTTAAATATGTAGATTACTAGGGACCCAGTGCACGAATTTGTGCACCTTGAAAGGAACTGTGGGCCTTGAGGCTGCAGTGGGTACAGGGGCAGGTCTTGGCCCATCCTCCACACCCCTACCCAGCCCTCCCACTGTGGCCCCAGTCTCCTTTCTGCCTGCAGCCCCACTCCTGCCGCTGCTGCTCCCACACACTGACAGCACTGGTCCTGATCACACCCGCTAATGGCACAGGCGATTGGGGCTGGCCCCAGCAGTGGGTGTGAGCAGCGGCTGCTGCCCTGATCATCTCTCAGGAGCAGGGGGTGTGGAGAAGCCCTCAGGGGTGATCGGGGCCGGCAGCTGCAGCTCACACCCGCTGATGGAGCCAAGAAATTGGGACCGGTGCTGGGTGCCAGCAGCAGGTGTGAGCAGTGGCTCCAGCACTGGCAGTGGGTGCAAGCACCAAGCGTGACCATGGCATGCGGGAGTAAAGGATTTTCAGTAACCACCAGAGGCTCACCTAGATGACAGCAACTGGTGCCCAGCCTTGGTCTGGCACCCCCGCTCACCTGCTCTACTATCCCACCATAGCTGATGCCTACCATGTTCCACACTCTGCCCCCTACTGCTGCCGCCCACCATGTTCCACGCATGCCCCCTGGTGGTCAGCACACATCATAGCGACCGGTTGTTCGGTTGTTCAGTTGTTCCCCCTTTCCATCTATTTGCATAATAAGGTTTTATAAATATATAGATAGTTGTAGATATGTAATATTTATTTATGTCAGCAAAATTACTATAATTTTTTCCAACATATGGATTATTTGCTAAAATTTGTTTAAAATAACAGTGAATTAAAAACAAAAAAATAACCTGTTAATTTAATTATAAGTAAATCTTGCATAAAAGCATTTTAAAATTGACAGGGTGTTAATTTTCACATAGACATATGGACTGGAAATTTTGTCTGTTAAATCTGAAGTCTGTTAAATTGAGGTCCTCAAAATTGAGGGTTTAGTGTAATTATATTTATAGCATACAAAATAAAATTGAAATAAAAAACTGTAACAAGAGACAAGGAAGGGCATTATCTATATATATATAAAAGCCTAAGGGACCATTTGACCATTCAACTGTTCAACCGGTAGCTATGATGCACACTGACCACCAGGGCACAGATGCTTTGACTAGTAGGTTAGCTTGCTGCTGGTGTCCGGCTGATCAGGACTGGGCAAGACGGGCCGGACACACCCTGGAACCCTCCGGAGGTCCCTTCCCGGTGAGCCAACCTCCTGCAGTCCCTCCCTGGCCGTCCAGCCCTGATCAGCCCTGATTGGGACTGGGCAAGATGGGCTGGAAATGCCCTGGACAAATCCATGCACCAGGCCAGTTTCCACCTGATCCCTGCAGGCCAGGCCGAGGGACCCCACTGGTGCATGAATCTGTGCACTGGGCCTCTAGTATAATCATAAAGGGGTCTATTAACCAAGAGGACATAACAATTATAAATATACTAGAGGCCTGTTGCACAAAAATTTGTGCACTCGGGGGGGGGGGGGGAGGTCCCTCAGCCCGGCCTATGCCCTCTTGCAGTCTGGGACCCCCTCAGAGGATGTCCACCTACTGGCTTAGGCCTGCTCCCTGGGGGATTGGGCCTAAGCTGGCAATAAGACATCCCTCTGGCAGCCTGGCAGCCCTCGGGGGATGTCCACTTACCAGCAGGGAGCAGACCTACACTGCAGTCAGACATCCTTAGTGCTGCTGAGGAGGCAGGAGAGGCTCCCGCCACCATCACTGTGCTGGCAGCCATCAGCCTGGTTTGTGGCTGAGCAGAGCTTGCCCTGTGGGAGTGCACTGACCACCAGGGGACAGCTCCTGCATTGAGCATCTTCCCCCTGGTGGTCAGTGTGTGTCATAGTGACCAGTCATTCCCAATCGTTCTGCTGTTAGGGTCAATTTGCATATTACCCTTTTATTATATAGGATAGAGGCCTGGTGCACGGGTAGGGGCTGGCTGGTTTGCCCTGAAGGGTGTCCTGGATCAGGGTGGGGGTTCCACTGGGGTGCCTGGCCAGCCTGGGTGAGGGGGTGATGGCTGTTTGCAGGCTGGTCACACCCCCTTCAGGGTGGGGGTCCCCAGTGGGGTGCCTGGCCAGCCTGGGTGAGGGGCTGATGTCTGTTTGCAGGCTGGTCAAGCCCCCCCACCCCCAGTGGGGACCCTCATCTCATGGAGGTTAGGCCAGCCTGGGTGAGGGGCTGAGGGCCATTTTCAGGCTGGCCAAGCCCCCTGGCGACAGAAGCTCCCAGCCTCTCCTTTTTTTCTTTTTCTTTTTCTTTTTATTCTGGGATTTATTTACCTTCTATAATTGAAACTTTGTAGCCTTAAGTGGAGCTCAGAGCCAGCCAGGGTGGGGCGGGAAGCTTGGCTTCCTCCATCACCAGGGGCAACCCAAGCCTCCTGCTTGCTCCAGCTCTGTGGACATGGTGGGCTGAAAGCAGGTATCTGGGGTTTATTTATCTTCTATATTGAAACTTTGTTGCCTTGAGTGGAGCTCAGAGCCGGCTGCGGCAGGTGGTAAGCTTTTGGCTTCCTCCATCACTGGGGCAACCAAGCCTCCTGCTTGCTCCAGCTCGGTGGCTGCCGGCCACCATCTTGGTTGGGTTAATTTGCATATAGTTGCTCTGATTGGCTGGCGGGCATGGCTTAAGGTGTAGCAAAGGTATAGTCAATTTGCATTTTTGTCTTTTATTAGTGTAGATATGTACCCAACATTGGAGAATTTTAATATTTTAAGAAAATAACAAGATCTGCAGGGAGTAATAAACAATAATACAATTATAGTAGGGGATTTCAATATGCCATTTTCAACAATGGCTAAATTATCTAGACAGAAAGCCAGTGAGAAAATATTGAGCCTGAAGTATAGACCACATAGTCCTAACAGAGATATAGAAAACATTCCACCCAAGAGAAGCAAAATATAAATTATTCTGAAGCATATATAAAACATTCTTTGGGATCGTAATTCATATGTTAAGTTACAAAACAAATCTCAGCAAACTTAAAAGGATGGAAATTACACCAAGTGTCTTTTCTAACCAATATATTATAGAAATCAATAACAGGAATAAAAGTAGAAAATTCACAATTATGTGGTAATCAACTCACTCATGAAAAACCAACTGGTCAAAAAAGAAATCAAAAGAGAAATAAAATGTATTGTAACAAGTGGAAATGGAAATACAGCATATCAAAACTTATGTGTTGTAGCAAAAGTACAACTAAAAGAAATTTATAATGATAAATGCCTACAGTTTTTAGAAAAATAAATATCTCAAATAAAGAACCGCACTTTACGACTCAAGGAATCAGCGAAATAAGAACAGACTGAGCCCAAAATTAGCAGAAAAGAGAAGATAACAAATATTAGAGCAGAAATAAATAAAATAGAGACTAGAAGAACAGAGAAAAGTTCAACAAAAATGAGAGCTGTTTTTTTGAATAGATAAAAGTTGACAAACCTTTAGGTAGACTTAGCAATAAAAAAGGGAGAAGACTCAAATAAATGACATAATAGATGAAAAGGAGCCATTACAACTGATACCACAGAAATACAAAGGATCATAAGAGACTACTATAAACAATTATATGCCAATAAATTGGACAACAAGAAAGAAATGGGTAAAATCCTTGAAACATACAACCTACTAAGTGTGAGTCAAGAATAAAGAAAATATGAACTGATGACAATAAGTAAGGAAATTTAATCAGTAATCAAAAACCTCCCAACAATAAGAAAGGTGAGGATCAGATGACTTCATGGGTGAATTCCACTAAACATTTGAAGAATTAATGCCAAACCTTCCACAACTCTTTTAAAAATTGAAGAGGATGGACTACTCCTAAAACAATGTTATGAAAATAACTGATAGAGTCAGATAAGAGTATGGTGATTAGCAGAGGGAAAGGGGGGATAAATGGTGTTGGAAGGAGACTTGACTAAGTATAAAATAAGTCAGACTGCAGAAGGCACATACTGTATGATCTCATTTAAATGTAGAATCTAAAACATCAAACTCATAGAAATGTAGAAGAGCATAGTCACTGTCAGGGGTTGAGGGGTGGAAGAAATGAATGATGGTGGTCAGATAGTACAGACTTCCAGTTATAAGATTAATAAGTTCTAATGTGTAATATACAGCATGGTGACTATAGTTACCAATACTGTATTGTATACCTAAAAGTTGTTATGAGAGTATAGCTTTAATATTCTCATCATAACAACAATAACATGGTAATTAGAGAGATAAAGGATGTGTTAAGTAACTTTAGTGTGGTAAGCATTTCACAATATATACATCTATTAAATCATTACACAAACTTACACACTGTTATATGTCAATTACATCTTGATAAAACTTGGGGGGGGCATGAAACTAAACAATAAGTATTTTTCAACATCAAAATATTTCCCAGACCTATGCTTGGACCTACAGGAACACAAGAGAAGAATAAAATATGGAGCAGGTAAGGTGGCAGAATGAGCTTTACAAAACAAGGTAATACTAAAACAGTGTGACCTGCATGATTGATAAGACTGCAAGAAAGACAAATAAATGAGACCTGGAATGGCCACCAGAAGCCATATGGAGGAGGTCACTTTCCAAGAGGAATAGGATTTGGTAGTGGAAGAGAGGGAACATTACAAAAGGGGCATGACTAAAGGCCAAAAGGCAGGATTGAAAGAGCTAAGAGTTTATGGCTCATGTACTTCTTAGACTGGAGAACATTATTTTGACCAATCCACACAAGATTCTAGAGGCAAGCAAGCTCATCTCAGCACTTTGCCTTTAGCAAAAACATAAGGTGATTTATTTGTATTCTAGAGAGGTGGGGCAGGGAAGAATTATTTGAAGGGAATTCTTTGAAGAAAATGAAAATGTTAGATCACCTTCTAGCTCTAATTGAGAAATTGTCTTGTGGTAAATTCCTAGTACATATGGCAAACTTGCCTCCAATCAAATTACCATAACCCAATATAAAGCCACTGTGTATTGAGTTCTGGATTATTCACATTCACAAACCTCTACAAATATATAACCTCTCACCTTTACTATTATTAACATTAATGCGTGAGTGGAAGAGAGGGTTGTTGTTCAGGTCAAGTAATCTACACTAATAAAAGAGAAACATGTAAATTAGTGTCACTCCACTACAACCACCAGCCAATCAGAGGGACTATGCAAATTAACCCAACAAAGATGGTGGTTAATTTGCACACGCAGTCACGGAGCGAAGACTGAAGGCTCCGGACGGAGTGAAGACTGAAGACTGAAGAGGCTTGGGTTCTCCGCTGCGGCTGGAGGGGAGAAGCCAAGCCTTGCTGTGTCTGGACCAAAGGCCTGGGTCCCAGGTGCCAGAGGAAAACTGATGCCAGCAGCCAGGGGAAGGAAGGCATATTGCATGAATCTCTTCATGCAAAGGGCCTCTAGTGTAATATAAATTATAGTGTTTTTTTTTTTTAAACCAAGCATGTCAAACTCAAAGGCTAACATGGGCCAAATAAACAAGGTTTAAGTTTATGTGGGCTGCAAAAAAACAAAAGCTTCAATTTTCATAGAAACGTAGGTTTATTTCGATAGAGACATGCTGAATAAAAAGGGCTAAAATAAATGAGTAATTGTTAACATAAAATAATAGAACATTTTAATAAAAATTAGTACTTTTCTTGAACATTAATTTACCAGACACTGAATAACTGCACAAATAAATAAGCATAACGTAAATAAACCTATTTTTCTTGTTCTCTGAAAGCGAAATATTTCCTGTTGGGTACACTAAACAAATCAGTCCAAGACTAATAATGTGTCAATCAGCTGCTAAAGTATTCACTGCTAGTATTAGTGGAGAGAAATGGTACACCTGAACATAAAGCGAGTAAGGGAAACGAATGCAACACGATTATAGCAATTAGTCATTAGTGAATGGTGTAGTTGGTTATTAATAATTATGTATAACAGGATATTGTAAAAAATAAGTTATGCAATTTTTATTAAAACGTTGCTTACATACCATTATATTGGCTGGGCCACAAAAATATTTGTTGTGAGCCACATGTGACCTGCAGTTTGCAAGTTTGACATGCTTGTTTTAAACCATAAAACCAAATGTAAAATGTACTGTTATAATAATTGACAAAGCTGCAGAATGCTTGCACAGAAGACTTCATGTTCTCAGAGCTGTTAGAGGAAAAAAAAATCATGTTGGATATCTTTTGAAAATATAACAAAACTAAAGTGATATTAAATGAAGTGCAGGTGGCCTGACAAAAAGGCAAACAGCAATAGCTCACACATGCAAGGTGCTTTTACTTTTTTTCAAAGCATCATCTCATCCATTTATCTCAAATGAACAAAAAAGAGAACTTTATAAGCTAAGAAAGTATTAACCTTTTGTAGTATTGCTTTCTTTTCTTTAAAATTGAAGCTTAGTGACTGCCTGAGGAAACACATTGTATTGATAACAGCCATAGATCTAAAATTCAGGAATCTAGGCACCCAAATCCAGACATACTAAATTAGAATCTCTAGAAGTTTTATACTCATTTTCTATTACTGCTGTAAAAAATTACCACAAAGTCAATGAATCAAAACAACACACATTTATTATCTTACAGTTCTGGAGGCCAGAAATGTGAAATGGGTCTCAGAGGGCTAAAACCAAGGTGTAAGCAGGACTATGTTTCCTCTGGGAATCTAGAAGAGAATCCATTTCCTTGCCTTTTCCAGTTGAAAGAGGCTGCCTGCATTCCTTGTCTCTCTCTTCCTCCATCTTCAAAGCCAACAATTGCTTCACTCTGATCTCTGTTTCCACCATCACATCTCTTTTTCTGATTCTGAGCCGCTTGCCTCCTTCTTTTACTTAAAAGGAAACTAATTACTACATTGGGTCCACCTGGGTAATCCCCATCTCAAATCTTAGCCTAATCATATCTGAAAAGCCTCTTTTGCCACATAATGTAGCATATTTATAGGTTCTAAGGATTAAGATGTAGACATTTTGGGGGGATGTGTAAAATTCTGCTTACCACAGGTAGGCCCTAGGAATCTACATTTTAACACCCTTCAGCTAATTCTGATGTAGGACCACAACTATAGACCAGTGGTCTCTGAATTTCCTAGATTATGCACCCTTATTTATAAAACAATTTAGTACTAGTAGTACTAATATAAACATTACAAAATATGTACAAAATGAGAATTAAAAAGGATTAAACTTTTAAAAAATCAACAATAGTTCTTAAACTTTTCATATCCCAACTCATTGTCATGTGTACTCCTTTGGTAATACCCTACTTTTGACAACAGTGTTGTAAACAAGCATCAGCAAACTTACTTAGTACAGAGCCATGTACTAAATATCTTGGGCTTTGTGGGTTACAGAGTTTCTACTGAAAATACTCAAGCTTGTCTCTGTAATACAAAAGCAGCCATAGACAATCTACACTAATAAAAGACAAAGATGCTAATTGACTGTACCTTCGCTATGCCCATCAGCCAATCAGAAGAGTATGCAAATTAACCCAACAAAGATGGCCATTAAATTTGCATACTGCAAGCGGGGTGGGGCAGCGCCATCCGCCGCCCGCCCCACTGCGGGATTGGGCCTGCCGTGGGTGACCCAGGGCACTCGGGGTGACGGGGCAGCACCATCTGCCACCCACCCCACCACGGGATATGGCCTGCCATGGGCGACCCAGGGAGGCAGGACAGGCACTGTGGGATAGGACCTACCATCTGCCACCCGGGGAGCCGGCCTAAGCCAGCAGGTGATTATCTCCCGAGGGGTCCCAGACTGTGAGAGAGCATAGGTTGTGCTGAGGGACACGGCTCCCCCCCACCCCGCCAGTGCACAAATTTTTGTGCACTGGGCCTCTAGTATGTAAATAAATGGGCATGGCTACCATAATAAATCCTTATTTAGAAAAACAAACAGCAGGCTGGTTTTGGCCTGCAGTCCATAATTTTCCATTGGTTATTAGCTGTTCTATTCTTTTTTTTTGCCCAGAGAATTCATTTTTGCTGTGACATTTCACTGAGGAGCCATGTTTTCCTAATATCATATTCACAAACATGACTATGGGTCTTAGGAAGTGGCAGTTGAGACTTGGAATTGTAGTCCACTACTCCTACCTACTGTTCATCTCCTCCTTGACATACCTCCTTCTGCTACATCCTTTCCTAGATGTTTGGATGTGAAGCCATATATACATAAAGGCTGGAATAGCTCTAGGAGTTATTTCTTGAGTTTGAGCTCAGAAGAAATAGCCATTATTTTATCCTACTGAAATAGTGTTATTCTTCCCTCTAAAGCTATCCAGGTACAGATATAATTATCTATATATATAAAAGCCTAAGTGACTGTCTGACCATTCAACTGTTCACCCGGTAGCTATGACATACAATGACCACCAGGGGGCCAATGATCTGACCAGTAGAGGAGGGAGCCTGATTCCTCGTGGATTCGGCCATGGGTTAGGTTGCTGCTGGGGCACTGTCGGCCCCAAATCTCGTTCACCCGCACCCCAGACCCAGAGAGGAGGGAAAAGGGAGCCTGATTCCTCACAGAATCGGCAGGCCAGACTGAGGGACCCCACCCATGCACGAATCTGTGCACTGGGCCTCTAGTCAGAGAATAAGAGTCAACAAAGAAGAAAGATGAAAAGACTGAGGGAATTTGAAATCATCATCTTTAGAGCTTAAAAAAACATATTGTATGAAGCATTAGTGAGATGCTATTCTCTCATTTTTGACTGAAGGCTTGGTCTTGAAAGGCTTCACTGAAGTGAGAGAAATATAGAATAAATACTGATATTGAGAGCGTACCAAAGTAGGCTCTTTGGGGAGATGAAATCCCTTATGGTACTTTGGACTGTCAGAATCCAGAGACTCTCGCCTCCAAAGTGGAATATTATCAATTCTAAGTCAAAGAGAGCTTAGAATTTGTCAAACCAGCTTCTTCCCTGTTGGAGAAATCACTTCATCATCAGCCTTGACAGAATTCTTTCATTATTTCCTGTGACAAGGAACTTAGCACTTCATTGGATATTCCATATCACTCTTGGCAAGATATTTCTTGCTTACACTGAGACAAAATATGCCTCCTTTTACCTCCCTGTGATCTGTCCATTGGCCCCTTTGTTTCTCATGGAGCCACACAGATGAGACATAATTTCTCTTCTTTGAGGAAAAAGTGTCTTCAAAAATTATACTATATAGCTGTATTTCTTGTTTTATCTCTTCCAGACTAGAGATTCTATTTATTCAGCTATTCCCCATATGAAATGGTTTCCAGTCTCTTTCCAATCATGGCTATGTTCACATTTGTTAGTGCCCCCCTTATGATTTGGTATATAGAATTGGTTGTCATATTCTAAATGGAATAAAATTACCAATAACTGATATTTTTTCATGCTACTATGTATCAGATATAGTGCTAAGTCACCCCCGCTCAATTTGATTTAATCCTCCAGCCTTTCCATTAAATAGGTGCTATTAGTATCTAACTTTACACATGAAGAAACTGAGGCACAGAAGAAAAGTGAATTACCTGAGGTCACATAGCTAATAAATACCAGAGCTGGGTTGTGAACCCAAGTCTGACTCTACATCACTAATCTGCACATAATTGCTGTAGGCAAAGAGGGATTTTACCCAGCCATGTACCATAGCTCATATTAAGCTTGTAGGCAACTAAAAACCAAGTAAATCACTAAATAAACCTACAACTTTCTTCAACTGAACTGCTGGCAACCTAGTTCTACCCCATTATTTTCTTAAATAAATCATTTTTAACATAAATGTTCAACTTTACATTTATCCTTAAGTTTAATTTTATGTTTTGAGCAATCATTTTCACCTGTTACATTAGTGCATTAGCTATTCTCTTTGTCATCTCTAGATTTGCCAGAAGTTCTCTCTATGTCATCAAAGAGCTTTCATAAAAACATTGGCAACAACAGGATCCAGTACACCTGTGATGAAAATAGCATGAAGCAGACATCAGGATAATTTGGTTTCAGGACAGCACTTAACAGTTAGTGTCTGTGCCCTAGCAACTTGCTTCAGCTCTCTGAGCCCAGGTTTTACGTTTCAAAAAGTAGTAATAATCTTTGTCCTCCTTACTTAATAGAATTATTGAGAGTATTAGATAACATAATGGATGTGAAGCTGTACTACAGAGGATAAACTGCTATACAAATTAAAAATAAAAGTGGCTGATGGAGGAGACTATGATACCACTGTACTTCTCTGAACAGTTGTTAGTAAAACAGTCCATAGACTTATGAGCACTATAAAAATATGTGTCAGCAATGGATCTGGAAGGACTCCAGATAGTGCAACCTGTATCCATCATAGTTCAAATGCCTCTGTCACTTAGCTCTGAGGGCATAAACAAGTCACTTAATTCTTCAGAATCTCAGTATTTTTATCTGTAAAATGGGGATAACAATATCTGGGAATCATTCTCTGTAACTACTTAAAGTGTCCTAAGATCCTTGTATTGTCAGTTAAAAGACAGAAGAGCTAATTAATATGAGAGTTTAACAAGGCAAAGAAATATGTACTAATCTCTAGGTCAGTAATGGCGAACGTATGATACGCATGTCAGAGGTGACACGTGAACTCATTTTTGGGGGGTTGATTTTTCTTTGTTAAATGGCATTTAAATATATAAAATAAATATCAAAAATATAAGCCTTTGTTTTACTATGGTTGCAAATATCAAAAAATTTCTATATGTGACACGGCACCAGAGTTAAGTTAGGGTTTTTCAAAATGCTGACACGCCCAGCTCAAAAGGTTCGCCATCACTGCTCTAGGTGAACCATTAAAGAATGTATAACAAAGCTAGTGGGAAAAATGAGAAAAATCCAAAAAAATGCAATAAGGGAAAACAATGACAACAGCAACAAAACTTGAATCAGATTAAACATTAGAAAAAGTTGCAATAATAGATGTATAGCCAAATAAATAAGAAATAACACTAAATATAAAAGTAATAAGTGATCAATATAAGAATCATCAAACTGGATGTGAAAGAAAATAAAACAAGTATACATTTCTTATAAGAGACACATCTAAATTATAATGATGCAGAAAGCTTAAAAATGTTAAAGGACAGAACAAACTATAGCATGCTAACCAAGCTATAGCATCCTAACCAAGTAAAAGTTGATTAAATATATTAAGGTCACAAAAGTTAAAATTAAAGAAATAAGAATTATTAGAGGTAATTCCACAATTAGAGTGAATTTTAACACACTTCTATAATAATAGAATAAGCAAAAACCTAGTATTGGTATAGAATTTTTAAAAAATTCAGCAAGGATGATGTGGAATAACACTATTAACCAAATTCATATAATTAATATTCATAGATCATTATACAACAACTGCAGAATACACATGTTTTCCAAGTCTATGTGCACCTAAAATAGGCCATCTGTTGGACCAAAAAGCAAGTCTCAAATATGTCAAAGATTGAGATCATCCAGGATAGGTTCTGACTACACCAGAAATAAGTAGTGAGTAAAAAAAAGGTCACTAAAATGCCCCTATATGATTGAAAATTTAAAAACATGCTCTAAATTAACCATGGGTCCAAGACAAGAGAGCAATACTAATTAGAAAATATTTTGAATTGAATGATATTGAAAATTCTATACATTGTAACTTTTGGGATGTAGGTAAATCCATTCTTATGAGAAAAATATATAGTCTTAGAAGGCAGATACTAAAAAAAAGAAAAGGTTAGTAACCAGTGATTTGATTAACTATATCAAGAAAGTATAAACAGAATTATACTTTGCTCTTATACTCATCCAAAACTATGAAGATGGGATCGCACTTTATAGTTGTCCACCCTTGAGTAGCATTGACAGGTTTAGCGAAAAGCAAAAAGAAAATAGGCTGCACAGTCAAATTTGTATTTTGGATAAAGAGGGATACTTTTTTAGTGTAAGTATGTTTAATACAAGAATTCTTGCAAACCTGAAATTAAAATTTAACTGGGTGTCTGGTATTTTATCTGACAACCATACTCCTGTAGCAAAGGGATGAGGCTTTATAACTACTCTCCTGAATCAATCAGTCAGTGGTAGAAGTGTGAGAATTATGGTTAGGCACTTCTCTGTAGAAGAGGAAAATTTCTGGAAAAATACAACAAATATCTCTCAGTCAGCAAGACTACCAGCAGCAGGAGGAATGAGATCCTTAGTCCTAATGGAGGAGCTAAGGCAGCACACCAGTTTCCACTTACCTAGGAATAAGTCTAGCAGAAGATATGCAAGATGTCTTCACAGATAACTTTAGAAAAAATTTAGAGATAAAACTCAAAAGACTTAAAGAAACAAAGACACATTCCATGTGCATGGATTTGAAAGCTCATACTATAAAAATGTCAGTCATTTCCAAATTGATCTATAAATCAATGAAAGTTTCAGCAGATATTTTCATTGAAAAAATGACAAGCTAATTCTAAAATATATCTCTCAAGTGCAAAGGATCTTGAAGAGGAACAAAGTTGGATTATTTACATTGACCTGACTATAAAATGTACTATACAGTTATACTAATCAAGACTGTATTGTAATCGGACAACCAAGGGGTCCAGACTGCCTGTCATTACTTCAGCTAATTAAGCAGAGACAGGGTTGAATCATATATGAGCGTTTATTCTAATAATGCCAGCAGTACGGGAGAGCAGCAGGTCATCCACAAAAATCTGCTCTGCACCCCACCATAAACCAGCTGATTATATTGGGTAGAAGGACAAAGATTACGTAGGGAAGAAGGAATTACAGGCATGGGAAAGTAGGCATGGGATAATCATTATACAGTGGGGCCTTTATTTACGAGTTTAATTCGTTCAGAGACAGAGCTCATTAAGGGGCTCGTTAAGGAGCTCTTTAACTCAAATTACTCTATCAACTCAATGCAAAAAATCACCGAGAGACAGCTGGTATCTCAAAAAACTCGTTAGTCGGGACACTCATAAGTCAAGGCCCCACTGTAGGTTACAAGTTATGTGGGCTGGGTAGGGGGGTGGGGGCTGCAGAGGGTGGGTGCCTTCAGGCACCCTGGGATGAGATTACAGGCAATAGGGGCTGGGGGTTGTAAACAGTAGGTGCCTCAGGGAGTAGATTGTTTCAGCCATGAGGTTGTAAATCTTTCCACAATGATAGGCAGTTTTCGGGAAAGGAGGATGGACCGCATTCCAATGTTAGCTCCCATGTCCCAGGGCTTACACCTCTCAGCCAGGTTAGAATGTGCTTTCTCTAAACAGAGCAGAGCCATCATGGTTAACAGACCATGGTTAATCCAATCTAATAATAGAGGAATATGCAAATTTGTCCATTATAGTGTCATGTCATGAGCAGATCATCAGGCCGCATCCCCGCCCTCTGCTCAGGCAGCTGAAAGGCCCAGGGTAGGATAGGATATGATAGGAAGGGATAAGAAAGGAGAGGGAAAGGAAGGCAGGACTGCATGCAGACAGGCTGAGAGAAGAAACAGAAATACAGAAAGGGAACAAGAAAAAGACACAGGAATGGAAAAGGGAAGGAAACTGCACTCGCAAGGGGGTGGTGACCGCTGGGCTGCGGGGAGGGGGCGCGGAGCAGCTGCACCCAGAGAGGGGCAGAACACAGGCCATGCCCAGATGCAGGAGGAGGCCGGTGGCAGCCATTTGCAGGCAGGTGACCACTGGTCCAGGACGAAGTGGAGGATGGTCCGAGGCCTTCTGAGCAGAGGCGCTCCTGCTTCACATCAGCAGCAGCAGCAGTGCACGGGCTGTGCGGGTCTCAGCCACCCTCGCTGGGCGGGGCGTGTCCCAGGCAGAGAATGGGGGTTAATGCCTCCCCCTGCCAATGGAAGCTTTAAGAAGGGAAGGAGGGAGGGAAGAACTTTATAAAGGAGTCAGTAGATAGCAGAGTTAAAGAAGGGAAGAGGATGTGTGAGTGAACTGTAGGAGCTATAATGAAAATCAAGTATAGTTGTGTACTGGGGACATATTTTAAAAGTAAGAGTCAGAAAAGAAAAAAGATAAATGATACTGAATAATTAGGCAGGTAGATAGATATTAAAACAGTGGAAGTAAGTAGAGAAGAATGTGGATGAGAGAGAAAAAAGGAGGGAAGAAAAGTTTTAAAGGGGAGCCGGTAGAGCTTAAAAGGAGAATGGGAAGAAGGAAGAAATGGGGGAGGGAGCAAAGCAGGTCCGAGGGAGGAAGTGAAGAAAAAAATTAAGGTGGGAAGGAAGGAAAAGGGGAGGGAGAGCAGGGGTAAAGATAAAGGAAAGAAGGAATGTGGGGAGCAAGGGAGGGTTGGAGAAAGATGGGAAGAAGGATGATGGAAATAAGGAGGAAAGAAGTAGGAAATGAGGAGGAAAGAAAAGTTTATCAATGATGAGTCAGTAGGAAAAAAAGTGTTACATAAAGGAGAGAGAAAAATTGTGTGAGAGGGAGAAGCCAATAAGGAAGTCAAATACAATTGTGTGTGAAGGAGATAAGATTAAAAATAAAAGTTAATAGGGGTGACCAGGCTGGCAGGGGAGGGCAGTTAGGGGAATCAGGCAGGCAGGCAGAGTGGTTAGGGCAGGCAGGCAGGTGAGCGGTTAGGAGCCAGAGGTCTCAGATTGCGAGAGGGATGTCCCTGTGGGATCAGGCTTAAGCTGGCAGTTGGACATCCCTTGATGGCTCCCAGATTGGAGAGGGTGCAGGTGGGGCTAAGGGACCCCACCCCCTCATGTACGAATTTCGTGCACTGGGCCTCTAGTATATCTTATAATTGTAGCTGGTCTCCAATATACTATTTCAGCCCCTAACATTTCCCACTGCTTTTTCTATCATATCATATCTATGAGATTAATTTTAGATGAAAAATCTCACCCTGCTGGACTACATTTGCTTCTGCCTTGATAGCAGTTCTCAGGGATGGAATACAGTGAATGCAGGATCTTGGGAGATGCTTTCCCTAATTTGTTGAATGTTGTTTTCTATCAATTGAGAATTGTCAGACAGATTAAAACAGCACATTCCTTTAAATTCCTTACAACCATGGTTATGCCACAATAACAAATAATCTACTGCTGCCCAATTATCTAGACCTGACTCCCTGACCTGGATCAGCTCCTTATTTGTCCTCTGTATAGCCCTGGAAGTGGAATTCAGGGCTTTTACCATGCTAGGTCACTTCTACATTAAGGGAGCCTACCATTATTAGCATATCAAAAATGGTCAAAGCAATATATGCAGCAGGGCTCTCTACAAGTGATCATTGTTGCAGTTGGCATGAGAAGGTCTCTTTTGGTTCAGATCCTGTGATGTTTCTGAGGCATAAAGACAGTCAGTCATCCTAAGGAACAGGGCCCCCTGGTTCCATTAGCAGAGATATATGAATAGACAGTTACCCCACATATCGGAAACCATCCAGCCAACAGCTTAGTATGTCCATTATAAGGGAGAGTGAAATTATCAGAACAATTTATATTATAGTTATTGGATACTGAAAGACAATAGCACACTCTGTAAAAGTTAGACATTTGCCACAGGGAACTACTGCAGTAACCTTTAGAGAAAATATCCCTGCATCCTTTTCCCAGACAGTGAGTCCCAAACATATAAAGGTCCCAGCAGATGACTTTCTTCCCAAAATGAATGGAATAATTCTATATATTAGCAATAGGTGTCCAAACTCCTACTAGGCAAGATGTAAAGGTCTGTTCTACATCTATTGCCAGCTTTACAGCCACTGGAGTGGTGAGAAGCATGTTTCAGGGTCCTATCCATTTCTCCTCCGGTTGGCCCATTGTCTTTGCTCTGCTCATGTCAGTCTATCTGCCTATCACATCCCCCCCCCACCCCCCAAGGATCTTGGCTCTGAATTCTTTCAGAGAAAAGGAGTGCAGGTTTTTTCCTCTTCTGGAACTGCTTCCTCCTGAGAAGGGACAAAGTTTTTTTTTGTTTGTTTGTTTTTTGTTTGTTTGTTTGTTTGTTTGTTTTTTCAGAGTGAAGAGATCCTTGTTCTCTGTCAGAGGGACGATGAGGCCTGGGCACTGAAGGAGGTGGTGATGGTGTCTAGAGGTGGTATTCCCTGATTACAAGTAGGGCTGTAACCTGGTAGAGATAAACTGTGTTATAAATGTTAGTATTATTGTAGTAAAAGCTAGAGAAAAATTCAGGATGCAGTTCAATTCATAGGTGAAAAAAAATAAAGCATTGATTCTAATATTTACAACTGTGTGTCATAGAGTCCACTGAAACACAATCGCCCCCCCCCCCTTAAAATCACCCTCATTTTTATTAAGAAGCCAATTTAAGGCCAATTTATTCATGGTATTAAGTCTAGTTTCAATTTGGCCTGATTGTTTGCATAAACACAATAAGAATAGCAATTGATCATATAGGATTTTTTAAAAATCTACTTTGCTGGAATTTCATGATTAAGCTTTAATTAGCCCGTCAGGGCAAAGAAGCTGAGCCACTTAGTTACCATCAGATTTTCCTGCAATACATCACATTCTTGAGATCGCCAAAATGTCTTGGGGTTCTTTCCTTGCCATCTCTCAGGAAAGCAACCTTCCTTCCTTTCCTGGAAAGACTGCCATGAACCACATGACCAAGCAAGGTACTAGACTATTTCTCCAAGGCACTCGCATTGGCTTCAAAGTCAGTTTTCATTTCTTAAAGCTTTCTGGTGGCATTCAGAGTCTGGGCATGTCTTTCTCAGATACGATATTCCAGTCAAAGTCCTGGTTAATATAACCACAATTGGAAACTGGTCTTATTAAATTCATGCAAAGAAAAGTATTTCCATGACTCACTTAATAAGAATTGCCAAATTCTGGAGAGATAAGGTAGGGAGAAAAATAGATAATTTACCAAATTGCTTTAAGAAAAGAAACAAATTTCTTTATTAGTTAAAAACAAAGCAAAGCAAAACAAAAAAGATTAAGGATCAGCAATACTTTCAATAAAAGTTATATAAACTGTATAATTATTTTCAGTTTGCTCGGTCCCATAGTCAATATTTTGTCTGTCCTGATTTTTCCTGCCAGTACTTCTATAGATCCAGATACTCTATAGAGTTCTAATAATTTTCATCTAGTTTGAAGGGGATGATCTGAAAATGTCAGAGTCCTTATCATGGACCCCTCAGAAGATGTAACATTTTTTCCAAATGCATCATAACAAAACAGTGACTATCTCTAAATGACAAGAAGAAATTTAAAATGACACAGTTATGAATTTTGATTATAATGCAAATGACATGGAACCTAGTCCTTTCTGCAAAATACAATATTCCAGAATAACAATTAGAGTTATAAATGAAAGTAAATGAATGGATTAGAAAACTTTGGTACATCTACACCATGGAATACTATGCTGCTGTAAAAAAGAAGGAACTCTTACCATTTGCAACAGCATGGATGGAACTGGAGAGCATTATGCTAAGTGAAATAAGCCAGTCAATGAAGGAAAAATACCACATGATCTCACTCATTTCTGGATAAGAAAGACCATTATAAACTTTTGAACAAAAATAGATACAGAGGCAGAGCTGCCTCAAACATACTGTCAAACTACAGCAGAAAGGCCGGGGAGGGTGGGAGGGCAGGAGGGGGGTGAGTAAGAGATCAACTAAAGGACTTGTATGCATGCATATAAGCATAACCAATGGACATAAGACACTGGGGGGTAGGGGAGGCCAGGGGATTGTCAAGGGCGGGGGGAAAAAAAGGAGACATATGTAGTACTCTTTGTAATACTTTAAGCAATAAAAAAAAATGAAAGTATATCAGAATCTATTTTAATACTATCCTATATAATAAAAGGCTAATATGCAAATAGACCAAATGGCAGAACAACCAGAAAAACTGAACAACCGGTCACTATAACATGCGCTGACCACCACGGGGTGTGTGCAGAACATGGAGGGCATTGCTGCGACAGGATGGTGAAGCAGGTGAGTGGGGGGGGCGGGGCGGGGGGAGACCAAGGTGGGGCACTGGTCACTGTCATCGGGGCAAGCCTCTGGTGGTTACTGAAAATTCTTTGCTCCCGTATACCACAGTCCCGCCCGGCACTCACACCTGCTGATGGCACCACCCCACTTCCACCCACTGCTGGCACTGGCCCCAATTGCTCCACACTGTCAGCAAGTCTGAGCAGGTCCGGTGCTGTCAGGGTGTGGGAGCAGCAGTGGTGGGAGTGGGGCTGCCAGTAGACAGGGGACTGGTGGCCATGTGGGAGGGACCAGGCGGTGGCACAGAGGATGGGCCGAGAACAGCCCCTGTGCCTACCATAGCCTCACAGACCATAGATCCTTTCAAGGTGCACGAATTCATGCACTGGGCCCCTTATGCATATATAAACAGGACATAGCTATTATTTCATTATTTGACAAAGCTTCCCATTTACCTTAACAGAAAATTTTCCTTTGTAAGGAGATAAAACAAATCCTTGGGGCATTCCAGGGCTTATTGGAATGACATAAAGCCAATTCTAGGTCAAAAAAAGTTTCTTAAAATTCAAAACCTGGGAAGGTTGTCAAACTTCTTTTACCAAGAGATTATATATCATCCTTATTATTATGAAACAGTATTAGATTATTCATTCAAAGTGACAAAAGGGCATTAAACACAAACATAGGCTAGCAAAATTTCAGATCCCATGATTAAGAATATGGCCCTTTTTAAGTAATAAAGTACCTTTTTAATATAACATAATATATAACCATTTCAATAATTTATAAAATTTTTGCTTCCTGGCCCAAAACAGGAAAGATTTTTTTACATTTTAACAGACTAGCAAAGACTAAACAAATTCTTCATTAGCTTTAAATTCATTTATCTAATTAAATTTATTACTCAGATTACCTATAGTTTCCTTTTAAGATTTCTCTTCACAACCCTTCCATATCTTTCACAAACATTTTTACAACTTTCACAAACCTTTTTACCCATTCATAAATAACCAGATTTAGAACTCACTTTCTTTTTTCCTTCAAAAATGCATCTCCATGCCTCATGCCTTCTGCTATCAAAACTATATAATTTCTTTCCAATTGGTTAGAATTCTTAACTTTTAGAAACCTTAATTTTTAGGTGACCACTAAAAAGTAAGCAGTTAGCATTCTTTAGATTGGCAAAAAACTTTATAGTTTTGAGAGGCATTTTTCTATTATAAAACATTCTCTAAGAGTTTCAAGTGTATTTTCTAGCTTTTCTGTTATAAAAGGTCAAAAGTAGGCAAAATCAGATTAATTAATATTTCAGTATCTATCTATTTCAAAATACTTTGATATTAAATAATTTCTACTACTTAAACCAGCACAATTCCAAAGTTTTATGTTACCAAGGACTTTACTTTTTTTTTTTTCTTTACAACATGGGAATGGCCCTTGCCCCAGGGCACTTCTGCAGGCCAGGACTTTGTAGGATTAAAACAAAAATGTGGGGTGTTTAGAAGGTTCATTGCCCATAACTTTCTTTCTTAGTAGACTGTAACAACATGAAATCTTACATATAAGGAGATCTTATCCTATTTCAAAATAGAAACAAAAAACAACCCCAAAGTAAATAAATGAGTACTCCCAAAAGGAGGAACTTAGAATCTTGTTTTACACTACCAGAATAGCAAATAACCTTTGGTTATGAATGATGCAAAGCCTGAACAGCAGAGACAAAGGATTCCCTATGTTCATAAAATGGCAAAGAGCAAACGAAGTCCCCAAAAGATAAGAAAGCAAGCAAAGAACATCATTAACCAAAGTTACATTACAGTCACACAAAACTCACTAGCTGGACATTTCAGGCGGCTGACACCTTGAGTAGGAGAGCAGGGAGAGTAAGAACTCTCTGCAGCTGCTGGGAAGTTCCTCCAATCCCTGCCATAGGTTCAGCCTGCCACAAGCAGCTGGGGCCCCCAGAAAAGTGGGATATGCCCCATCTTTAAACAATTAAACAAAACAACAGAGACAGAAAACAACAATCAACAGAGACTCTCTATATACAATATTTACAAGCACACACAACCCACAGACAAGAATTTCACACCATACTTCTTGAATGCCCAGCCACAGAAACCTCAGAATGCCCTACATTTAAAAAACAAAAACAAAACACCACTGAAGCAGAGCAATAGCTCTCATCCCAGAGTGGATCAGACTAAGGGCTCAGATACCAGGCAAGGACTGCTGGAGGTCTCTTGCCACCAGGACCTGATCAGGCTCACCCAGTAAATGCATGCCTTAAGCTCAGAGGAGAGGTAGCAAATGCTTCTTGTTCTAGACAAACATGCTTGATTCCTCCTCCTGTGGTACAGAAATGCTTGATTCAATTTACATTTTAGGTGAGATGACAGAGATTGCTGAGGTTGTGGCTAGGACTAAAAACAGGAAAATTCCTGGCAGCACTGCGAATCAGAGTCCTGGTCTCAGCCCCAGGAACCCCCGGTCCAGGCAGCTAATTTGCCTACAATGTATATTTTTCTGCATGTGAAAGGTAAAACAACAAAACTTCTAGAAGATAACATAAGAGGACATCTTCACAAACTTAGGGTAGGCATACATTTCATACACTCAAAAAGGACTAAAAACATTAACAATAAATAAAAGATTGATAAATTAGTCTAATTTATATTAGGAAAATATTATAATATCCGATGCTTAAAAAATCGACATTCAACCACTCAGCAATGAAAAGGAACAAAGTATTGATACAACAACATAAATGAATCTCAAAGTATTGTGTTGAGTATAAAATGAAACAAAACAAAACATATTAAATATTTTCTTTGATGAGAAACTGTAGAAAAGACAAACCTAATGTATAGTGATAGAAAGCAGGAGAGTTAGTGGTGGGAAATGGGGGTTGACTGGGACAAAGGGAAAGGTAACTTTTGGAGTGAAAGAAATATACTCCATCTTGATTTTGGTGTATATATTTATTAGAACACAATGCACAGTACGCTTAAAATGGGTGCGTTTTTGTATGTACTGTGTTAGACTTATTGCATGTAAATTATACCTCAACTTGACTTTTTAAAAAAACACCAATGAGAGCAAAGAAGCAAGCCAAATATAGTGGGAGACTATATCTGAAACACATATGACTTTAAGAGCTTATTTCCTTGATATATAAAGAATTTCTACAAATCAATATTAAAAAGATTAGCAACATAATAGAAAATGGGCAAAATAAATAGAATAGTGCAAATGAAAATGTGCTCAACAGAGAATTTCAAGTTAATTCATAAAGAGTTGCAATGATATGCCAGTAAGAATGGTCAAAACAATGACAACAAATGATAAATACATGTGTTGCCTAGAATTATCTTACAGTGCTGGTGGAATTGTAAATTGGTAAAATAACTTGGAACACTGGCAGTGTGTAATAAAGCTGAACATTTACATACATGACTCAACAATTCTATTTCTAGGTATATACACAATTGAAAGGTGTATATGAGAACATCAAAGATATCTATAAGAATGCCCACAGTAATATTACTTGATAATTCCACTTATAATTATAATGTAGAAAGCCACTAGAGAAAATAGTCCCCACCCTGGTAATGCAAAGAAGATGGATAATCTACAGAATAACTTTCTTGAGCCTGTCAGAGAGTTGAGTTATCAAAGCAACCAAATAAACATTCCAATGTACGAAAAGTGCATTCAAGGAGAAATACAACACATAATTTTTTCACATTTGGCAGAACACAAGAGAAAAAATGGCCAACACACAAACAGGTAAGACGAAATCAGCAAGAATTTTATCAAATTGTTAAAGGCAAGTATGGGCGACAATCAGATTGAGATAAGTAAAAGTCCTTGACACAAGGGGAGCTCACCTTTGCTCACAAGTTTACTTCCATGGAAGTCTCCAGGTATTTTGAAGAAGATTGGAAGCAGGTGGAAGATTAAGAGCCCCCCTGCCCCCAGCTCGCCTTGGTGATCCAGTATGTGAGTAACTGCTTCATTTTTATTGCTCTTCCCAGCATCCTTGTTTCCTACAAATTGAAGGTTAAATTGTTGCTTATGAAGCAACTATGTCTTTCTCCTTTTAAGGTCCAGGTAAAAATTCATTACTTTGGGGTCAGGAGCAGAAGAAATTCTCATCTGTCTCTGGCAAAGGGGTAGAAAATCCTTTTACTCCCAGGACACAAACATAGTAGCACTGTCTGTAATAAGCCTAAACTGGAAACAACCCTGATGCCATTAACAGTGAATATTCAACAAATTGTTATGTTCAGCCCTGGCCAGTTTGGCTCAGTGGATAAAGCACCAGCCTGAGGACTGAATAGTCCTGGATTGAATTCAAGTCAAGGGCATGTGCCTCAGTTGCAGGCTCAGTCTCATGCAGAAGGCAAGCAATCAATGTGTCTCTCTCACATTGATTCATCTCTCTGTCTCTCCCCATTCCTTCCACTCTGTCTAAAAATCAATGGAGAAGAAAATGGCGACCAGCAGGAAGGTAGGGAGGGAGAGAGTGTGAGAGCGCAAGGAAGTGATAGAGGAGTGTGTGGACGTATGTGGTGTGTATGTGTATGAGCTAGGGATAGTTAGATTCTGCAGGTCTTCTAAGGGGCTGCTAAACCGAACAGTCTTAAGCGGCGGAGTCCCGCTCCCTGCGCGGACACTCCTGGGCAGCCAGCACAGGCACAGCAACCACGCCATCTTGGGAAACAGAGCTTCTTGAGACTAGGGTCCTGGCCTCAGCACCACCCAGTCTGATCTCAGATGCATACCAGGACCCTGCAGCCACTGGGGACAGAGACCTGTGACCATAACTACAGACCTGCGGACACCAAAAGTTCAGAAATCCCCGCGGCAGATCCTTAAGTAACAGAGTCCATCCCCCCTTCCCACAGGCTTGTGGGCAGCACCAGAGTAACTGATAGACCCACCCCTTGCCGGGGACTCAGTGCTCCAGGAACTTTAGCCTGGAAGTGCGCGAGCACCTTGGAACTGATCCCGCTTGGACCGGGTTCAGGAGCCCTGGGCTGGGAGCAAACGCGCGAACCCCAGGATCTGATCCTACGTGCACTGCCGGCTTCTGAGCCCTGGGCAGGGAGCAATCACCTGAACACCGGGAATTTGTCCCACGTAGCACAGGCCCAGGGACCCCGATTCTCTGGGCAGGAGGCAGCACCAAGCACCAGTGACTTGACTGTGTTTCTTATCACCTGCGCCTGAGATCCTGATTCCCTGTGCATTCATACTAAGAGCCAGTGACTCCAATTCCTGGTGCAAGGTCACACAGGGACCCTGATTCTCAAGGCAAGGTCGTGCGAAACAACAGAGACTATGATACTGGATTCTTGGGGAACTCTGACTCCTGGCGCACGCTAGGGGGCTCTGGTTTTCAACACGCTTCAGGGGGGGGTCTCTGTTCCAGCATGGTGCAGGCAGGGTCCCTGATTCTAAGGGCGCATACGAGGCCACATTGAGCGCTGACAACACTGACTCTGAGCGAGCCTGGTTCCCACCAACCCACAACAACCACACATCTTAGTGTCAGAGCTCTTCAGTGACACTAGGGTGGTGGAAGGCTCCCACTGCACACGGCCCAGGCCCACGCAACTTGACGTTTGAACCATCGGGAGATAATCAGAATGAAGAGATGACACAACACCCAGAGGAAAGACAATAAGGAGTCGCCAAGAAAGGAAATTAATGAAGTTGAAGCATGCAACATGACAGAAAAAGAATTCAGAATAATGGTTGTACAATTCATTCACCGGATGGATGAGAAAATCAACAACCTATGCAAGAATCAGGAAGAAATGAAAAGTGATATAGCTACAATCAAAAACGCCATGGAAAGTTTCAACAGCAGACTAGAAGAAGCAGAGGACCAAATTAGTGAGTTAGAAGATAAGACAGAGAAACAAGCTCAATCTGAACAGCAACTGGAGAAAAAAATTAAAAAGCAGGAGGAGAGCCTAAGGGAGCTTCGGGACAACATGAAATGAAGTAACATATGCATAATAGGTCTGCAAGAAGGACAAGAAGAGCAGCAAGGATTAGAAAATCTATTTGAAGAAATAGTGTCAGAAAACTTCCCAGATATGGGGAAGAAAAAAGTTACACAAGTACAGAGAGTCCCAGGCAAGATGAACCCCAAAAGACCCACACCAAGACACGTCATCACAACGAGAACGAATGTACAAGACAAAGAGAGAATCTTAAAGGCTGAAAGAGAGAAACAGAGAGTTACCTACAAAGGACCCCCCATTAGATTATCAAATGATTTCTCAACAGAAACACAACAGGCCAGAAAAGAATGGACAGAAATTTACAAAGTGATGCAAAGCCAGGACTGAATCCAAGAATACTCTATCCAGCAAGGCTATCATTCAAAATTGAAGGGGAAATAAGAAGCTTCACAGACAAAAAAAGGCTAAGGGAGTTTATCACCACCAAGCCAGCAATGCAAGAAATGCTAAAGGGACTGGTGTAAAAAGAAGAACTAAAAAGCCCAGAAAGAAAACAGCCACAAAAAAAAATGGCTACAAACAAGTACCTTTCAATAATAACTTTAAACGTAAATGGACTAAATGGTCCAATCAAAAGACATTGAGTGGCTGAATGGATAAAAAACATGACCCACATATTTCTTGTCTCCAAGAGACCCACCTCATTAGAAGGGACTCACACAGACTGAAAGTGAAGGGATGGAAAAATATCATTCAGGCAAATGGAAATGAAAAAAAAGCTGGGGTAGCAATACTTATATTGGACAAAATAGACCTCAAAGTGAAGGCCATAACAAGAGATAAGAGAGGCCACTTCATAATACTAAAGGGATCAATACAACAAGAGGATATAACCCTGATAAACATATGTGCACCCAATGCAGGAGCACCCACATACATAAGAAAATTCCTGGAAGATATCAGGGGGAAGATCGACAACAATACAATCATAGTAGGGGACTTTAATACACCACTGACATCACTGGATAAATCCGCTAGACAAAAACTCAGCAAAGAAACAGCAATCCTAAATGACTCACTAGATCAGATGGACTTAATTGACATCTTCAGAACACTTCACCCCAAAGCCTCAAAATATACATGCTCCTCAAGTGCTCATGGGACATCCTCAAACATAGACCACATATTGGGTCACAAACAAAGTCTCCCCAAATTCAAGAAGATTGAAATCATACCAAGCATCGTCTCAGACCACGATGGCATAATATTAGAAATAAACTACAATAAAAACAACTTAAAATACTCAAACACTTGGAAGCTGAATAGCATGTTATTAAATATTGATTGGGTTACCAATGAGATCAAAGAAGAAATTAAAAACATCCTGAAAACTAATGACAATGAAAACACAACAATCCAAAACCTTTAGGACACAATGAAAGCAGTCCTGAGAGGGAAGTTTATAGCTCTACAGACCTATCTCAACAAACAAGAAAAAATGGTAGTAAATCATCTAAATCTACAGCTCAAAGAATTAGAAAGAGAGCAACAAGAAAAGCCCAGGGTGAGCAGAAAGAAGGAGATAATAAAGATTAGAGCAGAAATAAATGACATAGAGACCAAAAAAACAATACAGAAAATCAATGAAACCAAGAGCTGGTTCTTTGAAAGGATAAACAAGATTGGCAAACCTCTAGTCAGGCTCACCAAGAAGCAAAGGGAAAGGACCCAAATAAACAAAATCAGAAATGATAGAGGAGAAATAACAACAGATCCCACAGAAATACAAATGATTGTTAAAAAATACTATGGACAACTCTACTCCAACAAACTAGACAACCTGGAGGAAATGGACATATTCCTAGAAAAATACAGCATTCCAAAACTTAATCAGGAAGAATCTAAAAATCTCAATAGGACAATAACTATGGATGAAATTGAAGCAGTCATCAAAAAGCTTCCAGCAAACAAAAGCCCAGGACCAGACGGCTTCACAGGGGAGTTTTAACAAACATTCAAGGAAGAACTAAAACCTATCCTCCTCAGACTACTACAAAAAATTCAAGAGGAAGGAATACTTGCAAGCTCATTCTATGAAGCCAGCATCACCCTAATACCAAAACCAGGTAAAGACAACACAATGAAAGAGAATTACAGGCCAATATCCCTCATGAACATAGATGCCAAAATCCTCAACAAAATCTTAGCAAATCGGATCCAGGAGTACATCAGAAAGATCATACACCATGACCAAGTATGATTTATCCCAGGGATGCAAGGATGGTACAATATCCACAAATCAATAAACGTGATACATCACATAAACAAATTGAAAGAAAAAAACCACATGGTCATATCAATTGATGCAAAAAAAGCATTTGACAAAATTCAACACCCATTTTTGATAAAAACTCTCAGCAAGGTGGGAGTAGAAGGATCATACCTCAACATAATAAAAGCCATATATGACAGGCCCACAGCCAACATCATACTCAATGGACAAAAACTAACACCATTTCCCCTAAGAACAGGAACAAGACAGGGATGTCCACTCTCACCACTCCTGTTCGACATAGTACTGGAAGTATTAGCCATTGCAATTAGACAAGAAGGAGAAATAAAAGGGATCCAATTTGGAAAAGAAGAAGTAAAACTGTCCTTATTTGCAGATGACATGATATTATGCTTAAAAAAACCTAAAGACTCCATCAAAAAACTAGTAGACTTAATAAAAGAATTCGGCAATGTAGCAGGATACAAAATTAACGCCAAGAAATCTATGGCATTTCTATACACCGATACAGATCCTAGGGCATTGGAAACTAAAGAGGAAATAAACAAATGGGACTACATCAAAATAAAAAGTTTCTGCACAGCAAAAGAAACCATCAACAAAACAACAAGAAAGCCCACTACATGGGAGAACATATTTGCCAATGCTATCACTGATAAGGGTTTAACCTCCAACATTTATAGGGAACTCATACAACTCAACAAAAGGAAGATAAACAATCCAATCAAAAAATGGGCAAAGGACCTAAATAGACACCTTTTAAAAGAGGACATTCAGAAAGCCAAAAGACATATGAAAACATGCTCAAAGTCGCTAATCATCTGAGAGATGCAAATCAAAACAACGATGAGGTACCATCCCACACCTGTCAGAATGGCTATCATCAACAATTCAACAAACGACAAGTGCTGGAGAGGATGTGGAGAAAAAGGAACACTGGTGCACTGCTGGTGGGAATGCAGGCTGGTGCAGCCACTATGGAAGACAGTATGGAGTTTCCTCAAAAAACTAAAAATGGAACTCCCATTTGACCCTGTGATCCCACTTCTAGGAATATATCCCAAGAAACCAGAAACACCAATCAGAAAGGATATATGCACCCCTATGTTCATAGCAGCACAATTCACCATAGCTAAGATCTGGAAACAGCCTAAGTGCCCATCTGTAGATGAATGGATTAGAAAACTGTGGTACATCTACACCATGGAATACTATGCTGCTGTAAAAAAGAAGGAACTCTTACCATTTGCACCAGCATAGATGGAACTGGAGAGCATTATGCTAAGTGAAATAAGCCAGTCAATGAAGGAAAAATATCACATGATCTCACTCATTTCTGAATAATAAAGAACATTATAAACTTATGAATAAAAATAGATACAGAGGCAGAGCTGCCTCGAACAGACTGTCAAACTACAGCAGCAAGGCCGGGGAGGGTAGGAGGGCAGGATGGGGGTGGGTAAGAGATCAACTGAAGGACTTGTATGCATGCATATAAGCATAACCAATGGACATAATACACTGTGGGGTAGGGGAGGCCAGGGGATTGTCAAGGGCGGGGGAAAAAAAAAGGAGACATATGTAATACTCTTTGTAATACTTTAAGCAATAAAAAAAATAATAAAAAAAATAAATGAAAAAAAATCAATGGAAAAAAATATCCTCGGGTGAGGATTAGACAAAGAAAAAATTATTATCTACACTAATAAAAGACAAAGATGCTAATTGACTGTACCTTCACTATGCCCAAGCAACACCCACCAGACAATCAGAGTTACTGTATGCAAATTAACCCAACCAAGATGGCGGCCAGCAGCCACGGAGCTGGAGCAAGCAGGAGGCTTGGTTCCCTGGGTGTTGGAGGAAGCCAAGCTTCCCGCTCCAGCTGTGGCCTCCGCTCATGGCAACAAAGTTTCAATTATAGAAGACAAATAAATCCCAGATACCTGCTTCCAGCCAGCCTCCACTGGGAGCTTGGGTGGCTGGGGGCCGTTGCCAGCCAGAAAACAGCCATCAGCCCCTCACCCAGGCTGGCCACACCCTCATGGGGTGAGGGTCCCCGCTGGATTGCTTAGCCAGCCTGAAAACGGCCCTCAGCCCCTCACCCAGGATGACCAGGCACCCCAGTGGGGACCCCCACACTGAAGGGGCTGTGGCCAGCCTGCAAATTACCATCAGCCACTCACCCAGATTATCCAGGCACCCCAGAAGGACCCCCCCACCCTGAAGGGGGTGTGGAAGCCTGCAAACAGCCATCAGCTGGCCAGTCACTCCTATATAATAAAAAGGTAATATGCAAACTGACCCTAACAGCAGAACAACTGGGAATGACTGGTCACTATGACACACACTGACCACCAGGGGGCAGATGCTCAATGCAGGAGCTGCCCCTGGTGATCAGTGCGCTCCCACAGGGGGAGCTCTGCTCAGCCACAAGCCAGGCTGATGGCTGCCAGTACAGTGGTGGTGGTGGGAGCCTCTCCCGCCTCCTCAGCAGCACTAAGCATGTCTGACTACAGCTTAGGCCTGCTCCCCACTGGCAAGTGGACATTCCCCGAGGGCTCCTGTGCTGCCAGAGGGATGTCTGGCTGCCAGCTTAGGCCCAATCCCCCAGGGAGCGGGCCTAAGCCAGCAGGTTGTCATCCCCCGAGGGATCCCAGACTGCAAGATAGCACAGGCCAGGCTGAGGGACCGCCCCCCCCCCTTTTGTGCACTGGGCCTCTAGTCCTATATAATAAAGAGGTGATATGCAAATTGACCATCACTCCAACACACAAGATGGCTGCTCCATGTGGTCAAGGATGGCTGCCCCCATGTGGACACAAGATGGCCTGCAGGGGAGGGCAGGTGTTGGTGATCAGTCCAGCAGGGGAGGGCAGCTGGGGAGGACCAGGCCAGCAGGGGAGGGCAGTTGGGGGGGATCACATTTGCAGTGGAGGGCAGTTGGGGGTGATCAGGCTGGCAGAAGAGCAGTTAGGCGTCAATCAGGCTGGCAGCCGAGTGGTTAGTGGGTGATCAGGCTGGCAGGCAGAAGCAGTTAGGGGCAATCAGGCAGGCAGGTGAGTGGTTGGGAGCCAGCAGTCCTGGATTGTGAGAGGGATGTCTGACTGCCCTGTGGGATTGGGCCTAAACGGGCAGTCAGACATCACTTGAGGGGTCCCAGATTGGAGAGGGTTCAGGCTAGGCTGAGGAACACCCCTCCCCCAGTGCACAAATTTTGTGCACCGGGCCTCTAGTGTTCACCTAATAGAATACTATATAGCAATGAAAATAAATGGATACCTTCACATTAAACAACATGGATAAATCTTTAGACTATAATGTTGAATAAAAGAAACTAGGCACACTATAATACATGCTGTATAATTTAATTTAAATAAAAAATTTTGAAAATGACAAAATCCGTACTGTTAGAAGTCAGGAGAGTGGTTTACATAGGGAGGAGGAGTGACATAGTCATTGGAAAACTCAAGAAGCCTTTGTAATACTGGGAACATTTTTAATTTTTGACTGGTCACATGTGTTTATTCACTGTGTGATAATTTGTAAAATATACATTTATTGTTTGAATACTTTCATGTATGTATATTATGCATCAACAAAGCAATTTACTTATAAAATAAAAACATATTAGTTATATATGTAACTCTTTTACTTAGAGGCACCTTTTCTGCAGAGCTAAACATAAATTGTAATGGAGAATAAAAAACTCAAAGAATTTGAAAATGTGCATATTATGTTTTTTCTCAAAGACTGTGAATTAGGATCTAATTATTTAATGCTAAATTTCAATTTCTAACATAGATGGTTTTAAAATGCCTTTGAATAGTGTGACAGATGAATAGAGAAATGGACATTTGAGAATTATTATACATAGATAAGTCAATAATTTCATTTCATGGTTGAAAACAATTTGACAGAAATAGAACATACCGGAGAGGAAGAAATTAACCCTAATGAAATGAAGCTGATATTCTCAAGTTCAAGTCGTTACATAGTAGATTGCACATTTTGGGAACGGTTTGTCCTACTTCTCTACACAAGTAGACATTATGCACTTAAGATTTCAGTTTAATGTACTTTGTGGAAATAGCAAGAAGAGAGTAGCTATTTGGCTAATAGTAAATGCAAAACCTATAAAAGGAATTCTTTACCAAGGTTCTCTCTTTTTATTGCTCTCACTAGGTCCTCTGTCCAGAATATTTTATGTTTAACACTAGTCAGAGGATGAACTACATCACAGTAATTCAGTGTGCGTGAGGGTATGCTTTTCTTTTGTTGAGCAGAAGAGTGACGTTGAAAGAAGAGATGCAAAAGGAGAATGAGCATGATACTCCAACAATAGATCTATTTTAGAAAAAAAAAAGTAATTATGAAAATTGAGAATCTGGCAAATGGTTTTCTTAAAACTGGTACATTCATTCCAGTATGTAAACTGTTACCTTTAGACAGAATATATGCCCCTATACCAAGAGCCTTGTTGTGTGAGCCATCATTGCCACCAGAGCCATAGAACTTAGAAATCAAGATTGATTTACTCTAATTACAATGTGAAATATACCTAAACAGTTTCAAAGGAATTGGGACCAATTCTGGATGCAATCCTATCTGAGAGGCAGAGCAGGGAACATGGTAACCTCAGAACAATGCTACAGCCCAGTATTTGTTGCTTCTCCTTTCCCAGTTCCTCCTTTAGAAATCAATAAATCCATCTTTGTGTCTGCATCACAAGAAGAGTTCAGGTGAGCAGGGGTTCTCTCAGAGCAAGAGAAGTGTTCTTTGGAACAATGATGAATTCTGTGCAACAGTGTTGGGTGTGGATTTTTTAAAAAAATATATTTTATTGATTTTTTTTTTTACAGAGAGGAAGGGAGAGAGATAGTTAGAAACATCGATGAGAGAGAAACATCGATCAGCTGCCTCCTGCACATCTCCTACTGGGGATGTGCTCGCAACCCAGGTATATGCACTTGACCGGAATCGAACCTGGGACCCTTCAGTCCGCAAGCCGACGCTCTATCCACTGAGCCAAACCGGTTTTGGCTGGGTGTGGATTTTCTACCAAAAGTAGCACCTTGCACATTAGCCTTTCCGTCTGCAAACAATAAGCTGAAGATATATGGAGCAAGCCACATACTTGCTTCTTTCAGAATTCAGGGGAAATGGTGCCTTCTCTTTCCTTACAAAAAGCAAACTAACAGGTGGCAGATTGAATTTTAAACTGCTTTTCAAAATGTTTGCATATGAATTATGCAGGGGAAAAAAATGTCCTTATCCTGGCAAGAAAGGATTCCTATTAAGCTAGGATTAATAATCATTATATTAGCCTGAAGGAAATGATAAATATTTATAACCAAGTAACCTCTTGAGGTTCAAATATCACATGGATAATTTAGCTGCTGTTGCTGTGAGAGGAATGCACAATTGGACATAGTGTAGAGAGCTAAGGTTCTAAAGTCCCAAGCCCCTTTCTGGAGGCTTCTTGCTGGGGGTAGGTTGGCTTCTGCGATGTTCATTCTGCAAATAGCAGGTAGAAAAGGTTAGTCCCTGGTCAAATGATAAAGGCCGATTTTTAAAAGATGTTTTTTATTGATTTTTTTTTAGAGAGAGGACGGGAAAGGGATAGAAAAAAATAGAAACGCTGATGAGAGAAGCATCATTGATCCTCTGCCTCCTGCACACCCCCTAATGGGGATTGAGCCCGCAACTCAGGCATGTGCCCTGAGTGGAAATAAGAACCAGTGACCTTTTGGTTCCTGGATCAATGCTCAACCATTGAGCTGCATTGTCTGTGCATAAAGGTCTATTAATGTTAGGTCCATGTCTTCATTTTTTTTTGTCAGTACACCTTTCCTTGATAATCTCATTCAGTCTCATTTTAATATCTTCAGCCACATCTCTCTCCAAACTCGATTATACAACCAACTCTCTTCTTGACATCTTTACTTGGATGTATAATATACATATCAAACTCACTAAATCCAAAACTGAATATTGACCCATGCACAATATTCTTAATCTCAGTTGTTGGCAAATCCATACTTCCTATTTCCCAGTTATACCAGTAAAACCATGCAATTATCCTTGAATCCTCTCTTCTCTTGCAGCCAAATCCAATCCATAAGGAAATCTTACTGGCTCTACCTTCAAAATATATCCAGAATTCATCCATTTCTTACTATATTCACTACTGCCATGCTGGTTTTGACCACCATTATTACTTGCATCTGATTATTGCAATAGCCTCCTAGGTGGTCTTTTAGCTTCAGGCAAAAAGGATTATATTAAAGCATAAGTCAAAGTGTCAGTTTATTAGGGCTGTTATGACAAAAATGCCATGAAGTAGATGGCTTATAAACAACAAAAAATTATTTTTCACAGTTTTGGAGGATGGAAAGTCCAAGATTATAGAAGATGTAGTGTCTGGTGAGGGCCTACATCCTGTTGCATAGATTATCCACTTTTTACTGTCTCCTAATATCCTGAAAGGGTTAGGGAGCTTTCTGGGGGAACTTTTATAAGGACACTAATCCCATTCATTAGGGCTCCACCTTCATGACACAATTACCTCTCTAAGACCATACCTCATAATACCATGACATTGGGGATTAGGTTTATACAAAGGTATTTTGGGGGATCACAAATATTCAGTCTATAGCAGTCAGATTTGAAAACCCTAAGCACTTTGAACAGTGTTGCCAAATAGTGGGCACTCAGTAAATATCTAGTAATTTAGGTTTGTCTTTCTCCTTTTTATTTTTATCACCCACTCTTCCCTGCATATATCTGTCCAATTTTTCCAACACCATTTATTAAAGAGACTGTCTTGACTCCATTGTATGCTCTTGCATCCTTTGTCCAGTATTAAGTGAGCATAATGGCTTGGGTCGATTTCTGTGTTCTGTGTTCTGTTCCGTTGGTCTATATGACTATTCTTGTGGCAGTACCAGGCAGTTTTGAGAACAGTGGCTTTGTAATATAGCTTGATATCTGGTATTGAGATCCCACCTACTTTGTTCTTTCTGGGGATCGCTGCAGCTATTTGGGGTCTTTTTTTTTTTATACTAGATGAATTTTTGGAGAGCTCGTTCTAGATCTGTGAAGTATGCCGTTGGTATTTTAGTGGGAAGTGCGTTGAATTTATAGATTGCTTTGGGTAGTATGGACATTTTAAAGATGTTGATTCTATCAATCCATGAACACTGTATATTCTTCCATTTGTTTATGTCCTCCGCTATCCCTTTTTTTGATATCCTGTAGTTTTCTGAGTACAGATATTTTACCTCCTTAGTTAATTTTATTCACAGTTTTGGAGGCTGGAAAGTCCAAGATTACAGAAGATGTAGTGTCTGGTGAGGGCCTACATCCTGGTGCATAGATTATCCACTTTTTACTGTCTTAATTGTAAGGTATCTTAATTGTTTTTGTGCAATGGTAAATGGGATCATTTTTTGTTTGTTCGTTTTGTTTTGTTTCTCTTTCTGTGCATTCATTAATGGTGTATAAAAAAAACCCATAGATTGCTGTGTGTTAATTTTGTATTCTGCTACATTGCCAAATTCATTTATTAAATCTTGTAGTTTTTTTATGGAGTCTTTAGGGTTTTCTATGTACAATATCATGTCATCTGTGAATAATGACAGCTTTACTTCTTCTTTTTCAATTTGATGCCTTTTATTTCTTCTTCTTGTCTGAACACTATGACTAGCACTTCCAGTCCTATGTTTAACAGGAGTGGTGAGAGTGGGAATCCCTGTCTTGTTCCTGTTCTTAGGGGAAATGGTTTTAGTTTTGCCCACTGGGTATGATGTTGGCTGTAGGTTTGTGATATAAGGCTTTTATTATGTTGAGGATGTTGAGGTCTGATCCCTCTATTCACACTTTGCAGAAAGTTTTTATCATAAAAGGGTGTTGGGTTTTGTCAAATGCTTTTTCTATATCAATTGATATCATTATGTGATTTTTATCTCTGAATTTGTTTATGTGATGTATCATGTTTATTGATGTGCAGATGTTGTACCATCCTTGCATCCTCAGAATAAATTCCACTTGGTCATGGTGTATGATCTTTCTAATGTAACGCTGGATCCTATTTGTCTTTATTTTATTGAGGATTTTAGCATCTATGTTCATCAGAGATATTGGCCTGTAATTCTCTTTCTTAGTAGTGTCTTTATCTAGTTTTGGGATTAGGGTAATGCTGGCTGCATTGGAAGTATTCCTTCCTCTTTAATTTTTTGGAATAGTCTGAGGAGGATAGGTTTTAGTTCTTCTTTAGATGTTTGGTAAAACTCCCCTGTTTAGACATCTGGCCCAAAGCTTTTGTTTGCTAGAAGTTTTTTGATTATTACTTCAGTTTCCTCCATAGTTATCAGCCTATGCAGATTTTTTGTTCTTCCTGATTGAGTTTTGGAAGGTCGTATTTTTCTGGGAATATGTCCATTTCTTTTAGGTTGACCAGTTTGCTGGAATAGAGTTGTTCATAGTATATTTTTTACAATCCTTTGTATTTCTGTGGGGTCTACTGTTATTTTGCCTCTTTCATTTTTGATTTTGTTTATTTGGGTCCTCTCTCTTTGCTTCTCCGTGAGCCTGGCTAGAGGTTCATCAAACTTGTTTATCCTTTCAAAGAAGCAGCACTTGAATTTATTGAACTTTTGTATTATTTTTTGGTCTCTATGTCATTTATTTCTGCTCTGATATTCACTATTTCCTTCCTTCTGCTTGCTCTAGGCTTTTCTTGTTGCCCTGTTTCTAATTCTTTAAGTTGTAGTGTTAGATAATTTATTACCCGTTTTTCTTTTTCTTTTTTTCAGGTAGGCCTGTAATGCTATGAACTTCACTCTCAGGACTGCTTTCACTGTGTCTCATAGATTTTGGATTGTTGTATTTTCATTGTCATTTGTTTCCAGGATGCTTTTTATGTTTTCTTTGATCTCTTTTTTAATCCAATCATTGTTTAATAACATGCAATTTAGCCTCCAAGTGTTTGAATTTATTATTGTTTTTATTGTATTTTATTTCTGTTATTGTGCCATTATGATATGAGAAGATGCTTGATATGATTTCAATCCTCTTGAATTTGAAGAGACTTTGCCTGTGTCCTAATATATGGTCTATCTTTGAAAATATCCCATTTGCACTTGAGAAGAGTGTGTATTCTGTGGCTTTGGGGTGAAATGTTCTGATGATCTCAATTAAGTCCATCTGATCTAATGGGTCATTTAGGATTGCTGTTTCTATGCTGATTTTTTGTCTAGAGCAATGGCCGGCAAACTCATTAGTCAACAGAGTGAAATATCAACAGTACAATGATTGAAATTTCTTTTGAGAGCCAAATTTTTTAAACTTAAACTGTATAGGTAGATATATTGTTATTAACTTAATTAGGGTACTCCTAAGGCTTAGGAAGAGCCACACTCAAGGGGCCAAAGAGCTACATGTGGCTCACAAGCCACAGTTTGCCAACCACGGGTCTAGAGGATTTATCCAGTGATGTCAATAAGGTATTAAAATCCCCTACTATGATTGTGTTGCTATCGATCTCTCCCTTGATATCTTCCAGAATTTTTTTTATATATTTGGGTGTTTCTGCATTGGATACATATATGTTTACTAGAGTTATATACTCTTATTGTATCAATCCCTTTAGTATTATGTAGTGGCTTTCCTTGTCTCTTTTTATGGTCTTACTTTGATGACTATTTTGTCAGATATAAGTATTGCTACCCCAGATTTTTTTTTAATTTCCATTTTCCTGAAAGATATTTTTTCATCCCTTCATGTTCTGTCTCTGTGAGTCCCTTGTTCTGAGGTGGGCCTCTTGTAGACAGCATATATATATATATATAATGTTTTCTTACCCATTCAGCCACTCTATGTCTTTTGATTGGAGCAATTAATTAGTCCATTTACATTTAAGGTTATTATTGATAGGTACTGGTTTGTAGCCATATTTATTCTTTATGTCTGTGTTCCTTCTTCCTTTTCTATTTCTTCTTTTTACAACAGTCCCCTTAGCATTTCTTGTATTGCTGTCTTGGTATCCTGGTAGTGATAAACTCCCTTAGTTTTATTTTGTTGTTGTTGTTGTTGCTTTTTTCTGTGAAGCTCCTGATTTTCCCTTCAATTTTGAATGTTAGCCTGCTGGATAGAGTATTCTTGGATTCAGTCCCTTGCTTTGCATCACTTCGTATACTTCATTCCATTCCCTTCTGGCCTGATGTATTTGTATTGAGAAATCATTTTATAATCTAATGGTTGGTCCTCTGTAGGTAACTCTCTGTCACTCACTTGCAGCCTTTGAGATTCTTTCTTTGTCGTTAACCTTTGCCATTGTAATTACAACCTGTCATGGTGTGGATCTTTTTGGGTTCATCTTGTTTGGGACTCTGCATTTTTGTGACTTTTTTCTTTCCCAAATCAGGGAAGTTTTCTGTCATTATTACTTCAAATATCTTTTCCAATCCTTGCTCCTCTTCTTGTCCTTCTGGAACCCCTATTATATATATGTTACTTTGTTTCATATTGTACCAAAGCTCCCTTAGGCTCTCCTTCTGCTTTCTAATTTTTTTTTCTCCAACAGCTGTTCAGATTGGGTGTGTTTCACTGCCCTATCTTCTAACTCACTAATTCCGTCCTGTTTCTTCTAGTCTACTGTTGAAACCTTCCATTATGTTTTTTATTGTTGCTATATCATTCTTGATTTCCTCTTGATTCTTACATAAGTTTTTGATGTTCTCATCCATCAAGTTTATGAACTGTATGACCTACTCTGAATTCTTTTTCTGACATCTTGCATGCCTCTGTTTCATTTAGTTCCTTTTCTGGTGATTTCTCCTTTCCTTTCCTTTTGGGGTTGTTTCTTTGTCTCTCCATTTTTGCTGTCTCTTTCTGGCCCTGGGCACTCTGCTTGGGGTTTGAAAGGTTGAAGACCCTATCAGGGCAATGGTCCGGAAATCTTTAACCCATAGGCAGGGTCTGTCTTGAGTCTCAAACCTTTATTTTCTCTGCTCTGAGTTGTATCCCCTTCTCTAACAGATCTGATCCCTCAGTTGTCTGCTTCAGATACTCAGGGTGGTGGGAACACATGTACAGTTCCTCTGCTGTGTGACTCCCTTTGCGGACCCAGAACCCTCTGGCATGCAATTTTCTGTGAGGCCCCGGCACCTGTGGCAGGGTGACACCCTAGGTACCTCTGGCACTGCACCTGAAGCATGGCCCTGTGGCCCCTGGCTGGGCACACTGGCTTGCTCTGGGTTGCCCCAGCTGTGATCTCCTGTGGCCCAGAGTGAGTCATTTGCTGGGTTGCTACAGGCAGCCCCAATGGACTGTGCCAGGGGGCATGGAGAAGTGGGTGTGGGTTGCTCTGGGTTACATAGTCAGAGTTCCCTTGTGGCCTGAGTGGATGCGTGTTTGAACTCCAGGTTTCCCCATTAGCAAGAACCTGGGCTTGGGGTGAAGTGGTGTGGGTTGCTCTGGGTTGCACAGTCCTTGCTTTCTTTTTTAAAATATATTTTATTGATTTTTTACAGAGAGGAAGGGAGAAGGATAGAGAGTTAGGAAAATTGATGAGAGAGAAACATTGATCAGCTGCCTCCTGCACACCCCCTACTGGGGATGTGCCCGCAACCAAGGTACATGCCCTTGACTGGAATCGAACCTGGGACCCTTCAGTCTGCAGGCCGACACTTTATCCACTGAGCCAAACCAGTTAGGCAGTTCTTGTTTTCTTGTAGTCCTGAGTGAGATATGTGCTGGGTTGCTGTAGTTCCCTCTCCTCTATGTGGAGCAGGGGCAGGATGCCTTAGGTCACTAGCTGTGCTCTCCTGCTGCCCAGAGTGAAGTGCACATTGGGTTGCTCCAGATGGCCTCTGCAGAACTATCCAGGGAGCTGAGGTGAAGTGGGTGCAAGTTGCTCTGGCTGCACAGTTAGAGCTCCCCTATGGACCTGAATGAGGCATGCACTGTGTTGCTCTGGGTCACCCCTCCTAGACCTGGGTAAAGTGGGCATGAGTTGCTCCAGGTCACACAAGCAGGGCTGTCCAGGAGACGTGGTGGAGTGGGCACTGGTTGCTTTGAGTCGCACAGTCCACACTCTCCTGTGGCCCAGAGTGGGACATGCTCTGTGTTGCTCCAGGTTGCCCCAGCACCAGGTTGCAAGGTTCGGTGTGGAGCAGGAGCTGGGTAGCTCTGGGTCAGGCTAGCATCATGGTTATGGGGTCTGGGGTGAGGGTGGGGCACAGGGTTCCCCCTGGCTTGCACTCACTGCAGGGTCTTGGAGCCTAATCCTAGGAAGCTGAAGCTGGGCACCAATAGGCTGGCGAGGAGGCCTGGTGTGGGAGCTCATTCTGGCAGCACACTCCCTGCAGACATCTGGGAGTCTGCTGGGGGGGTACTGTGCCATTCCCTGCTGGGACATGGTGGTAGTTCCACGTGGGTTATGGCTGGCAAGTGGTGTTCTCTGGGCATCCTCTGTCCTTCCTTGTTGAATATTGTCTCTTCAGCTGTGTCTAATTTGTTAATTCAGGGTAGATGTTCTCCATCTTAGGTGCTTTTCTGGCCTGGCCCTAGGAAATGGTGCATGATACTGCTGCCTAATCGGCTGCCATTTTCTTTTCATCCTCTCATTTTTCCCTTCCAAGAAAGTCAGGGGTTCCTTTTGGCCACCCAAAATGTAGAAACCTCATTCATTCATTCAACAAGCATTTATTTATTGAATGCCTACTATTTGTCATGAAGGACTGAGGTAAGGACTCTAATGCCTAGCTGGCTGTGGAAGACTCTGAATAAGAGCTTCATGGTCTTCCACATATGGCCTGAGTTTTATTCTCTTTCTTTTAGGAAGCCCCTGGAAAGTCCAGGTTTGAGAATGGGAAACACACCTTCAGGAAGAGTGTCTCTTTATACAAAATGGGATAACAGCAGCTGCTATAACAAGTTAAACTACATTCTAAAGTATGGATACTCTGTGGTGCTCTGCCTGTGGTCTCATACATGGGTCCTAAATCTGAGCAAACAGGGTTTCTGGTGGCAATTCTAAAAGATATATAGCTCAGCAGAGCTGCCATTGCTTCATCATTTCTTTCCTTTTCCTTTTCCCTAAAGTGCAGGTGGGGACATTGCATGTTGGACAAAAATAACATGGGCAAGAGGCACTTTAGATCTCTGGAAGATCAGATTAAGTTTGCAGATACACTAGAAGTGCCACACACACATATACTCCAAATACCTGCAACATTTGATTCACCCCATACTCTTGAAAATTGGCTTAGGTTACTGAGGTTACATACACCAATGTTTGATTCTTTTCAGTCATATAATTTTAGTAATGCCTCATTTATCCAGCTAGTCTTTGAAGACCTTTATGAGTATCAAGTTAAAATCCTTTATATTATCTAGCCTGGGGTTCCACAACTTTGGCACCATTCATGTATTGAGCCAAATAATTCTATGTTCAGGGGAGAGAACTCTCCCATACATTGTAGGGTCTTTAACATCTCAAAATGACAGTAACATCCCTCTTCCCTGGATGTGCAAACCAAAATGCCTCCAGACATTGCAAAATATACCCTGATTAAGGAACAGAGTCTCCTCTTTTGAGAAACAATGATCTAGTCCAAATTCCTCATTTTACCAATGAAGAAACTGAATTTTATATCAAAGCTAGTGTATGACTATAAAAAAGCTCACTGTACTCCTATCGTCCATGCTAGAAAATTGAACATTTTCCTTAACTCTTCTTTTTCCCTTAACAGACATTCACAATGTACTGTCAACATAATTTTTAAATTTCTTTCAAACCATCTTCTCTCCATTGATATAGCCACTGTCTTTGACCAGGCTTCCATTTCTTTCACCTGGGTCACTAAAGACCCACCCAACTATAATCCCTTCTCTAGTCTTACTCCCTTCAATTTATTACGCACACTATAGCCAGAGTAAACAACTTAATTTTTAAAATATTTTCATTGATTTTTAGAAGTAAAAAAAGGGAGAGGGGGAGAGGGAAAGAGAGAAACATCTATGTGAGAGCAAAACATCAATCCGCTGCCTCCTGCATGCCCCATACCGGGAATTGAGACCACATCCCAAGCATGTGCCCTGACTAGGAATGGAACTGACAACCTCTTAGTGCACAGGACAATGCCCAACACACTGAGCCACACTGACCAGAGTGTAAAACATTAACATTTTAAAAATTGATTTATTTAAAACTTAAGTACTTAGAACTCTTCAGTGGCTTCCCATTGCCTTCATGAAAAACATCAAACATAACCTATTATTTGGCACTTGCATCTCTTCCCCTTCCCAGTAAATTACTTGTATTTCTATGAATGTGCCATATTCTTTTTCACTCTCAGTGTTTCATATATGATGTTCCCTCTCTATAGCACTACCCATCCCCATTTTTTTGGTTTGAATAACTTATTAACTTAGCCATCATATCCTCCAGCAAGCCTTCCCTGAATGCTCATGTACAGGTTAAATACCCCTCCTGCATGGTTTCTTAGCTTCATGTTAATGTCCTTCTTACCTTGCATTTTAATTGCCTATTCTTTCACTAAATGTGATCTCCAAGGTGGCATGGGATATGTCTTATTCACCATTTTATCCCCAGTGCTGGCACATAGCTGAATCCTCAATTTATGTTTCATGAATAAAAGAATGGAAGAAACAATATAATTAAGTTTCAATGTTGTTATTTTTTATTACACCATTCTGCCTTCCTTTTTATACCTCTATTGGTCTATGCTTACATAAAGACAAGATATCTAATATAATTTAGTATTTTTTTTCTGATGACTAAGTCTCATCATAATATGTTGTCTTCATGTAATGATACCTTTAAGGACTCTGAGGACATGTATTATTATTTGCTTTGGTACTCAAGTGTCCCAAAGTGCTGAAATTTTCTGTTCTAGGGTCTTTTTAGTTACCAGTTTTCACTAGTGTGTGATTTCTTACAAATATCATCATGACTGATATTAATAACTTAACAATAGGAATGGAGGAGTTTAATGTTCTTTTCCCTTACTATTTTACTGTTTATAATATGAAAAAAAAAACAGGAAAAGAAAATGGCAAATTATATTAGAACTGTATGTGAATAAAACTACATTAGCATAAGGTGAGGATGGAACTTTTTTTTCCTGTATAAAGGATATGAGTGTTAGGATATCCAGCAGCTATTTTAACCATTTGTAGTCCTTTGTATAGTTTCCTTGATTCTCAGCTATTCTCTAGGCAGGACAAGGGATCTAAAAAGGAACTGTCTAATTATCTCCATTACTCTCATAGCTGGGAACCGAAGCCCTGTTTGTTGGAGTCAGAATGAGCCTCCGAGGATTCCATTTCAGGGCTAGTGAAAGCTGCCTCAGACAAGACTTCAGGCTTGCCATTTGACTCTTTGGGTCCTTAACCAAAGAAGAAAGACATCATTTTTATTCTGTTCCTATCAAGTACACACAGATATATTTTTTTTTAAAGTACAGGTATTATTTGTGAACAATGCTAATGCAGTCGGATTTGAAGTGTGTACAAGGTTATGGAGTGTGGATACAAAAAACGGGGGGAGGGCTGTCGTCAGCAGAAGAATTTGGCAAGCAGGGATGCATGGTGAATGTGTGCCAGTAGCCTGGGAAGGCAGCCTAGCATATTGATGAAATAAGCCACTGAATAAACAGTTACTTAACTCTGGAGAACAGAACAGTTGTCCAGATAGAGACATTTAATCATGTGAATGCACATCCTGCTATAAACTCCAGGATCACACCTCATCTTTCCCCAAGGCAGCTGCTGGGCAGGGAGGGGCCTATAGTGTGTTCAGAGCTTGTGAGAAGTCACCTGCCAATGCGTGTACCTGAGTGTGTCATCTGTGTATCATATTGCAGGTCTGTATATGATGATGATGATGATGATGATGATGATGATGATGATGATGATACTAAGTATTACCTTAGCTTTTCTGAATATTCTACTTTATAGAAAACTATCACATCCATTAGTTGTGTTTTTTTTTTTTTCAAGAGGAAACCAAGACAGCAGAAATAAATGAGTTACTCAAGATCCCACAACCAGGGCAGAGCAGAGCTAAACTAAAATTTGGGTCTGTTGCTGCTCATTCACTTTCTATCCAACAGCATTGAATCAACAGTCATAACTTACTGATGTTACTTAATGTCCAACTGAGAGAAGCCTCCTTCAGAAGTTTAAAATTTCTGTGAGTTACTGTAAACCATAGCTCAAAGCAGAATCTAATTTTCAGGAGGGCATTAGAGGTGAAGGAAAGAAGGAGGATCTTTAATTCAGTAGGTGCTCTGCACCAGGGAAAACAGAGCTTCCTGAACAACCAGGGCAACTTGGCAGAAGTGTAGAGTGCGATCAGAAGAGGCATTTGGCTTAAATAAGCAGAGAAGGAGGACCTAAAGTTGGGTGCAGAGAGAGCCATCACTGAGAAGAGAATAAGACCTTATCTCAAATTGAATGAAGCTTGGTCTATTACCTATGCAGTTGTAGTTTATACTTTCCTAATATCCTTACACTTGGGCAGGTAGCATGGGGTTACAGAAAGAGAACAGGTAAAAGGCAGAAGGTCTAGGCCAGTGGTCGGCAAACTGCGGGCCCTTGAGTGTGGCTCTTCCACAAAATACCACATGCGGGCGCGCACGTACAGTGTGATTGAAACTTCGTGGCCACACTCAAGGGGCCAAAGAGCCGCATGTGGCTCGCTAGCTGCAGTTTGCCAACCACTGGTCTAGGCCAACAATCAGGGTCATTCAAGTCAGAATGGATATTAGAGGTCAAATTGTCCTAATTATAGGTCAGACGGATTTCTGGTATCAACATTAAACTCACTGGGTAAAAAAAACAACACAAAACAAAACCTCCCTGAGTAACAATTTCCACCTTGAATCAGGTGACATTCCCAAGGCGTCTACAAAGTAACTTGAACACATACCAAAAATATTTCTTATTGGTGGTTTAAAGGCCTTAATCTACCCTGGTTAAACCACTATGTAACTGAGTGACTCCTAGCCAGATAAATGACAAGCAGCAGAAATAATTTGGGAGTGACTGACCCCTCCCTGTACATTGGTCTAGGAAGGCTGATATGAAATGACTGACTTCCTATAGTTAACCCTTGAACAATTCAGGGTTTAGGGGTTCCAAACCCTGCAGTTGAAAATCAACATAAAACTTCTGATGCTCGAAAACTTATGTTGTCCCTCAGTACCTGCAGGGTATTGATTCCAGAAGTCCCCCCCCCCCACACACAGAAATAACAGAATCTGTGGATGCTCAAGTCCATTATATAAAATGGCATAGATAAATGCATACAGTTGGCCCTCCGTATCTGTGAACTCCCAACCATGGATCTAAAACAGTACAGGTATTTATTGAAAAAATCTGCATATAAGTGGACACACTCATTTCAAACCCATGCTGTTCAAGAGTCATGTATAAATAAATTAATATAGCTCTTTTATGACCTGGCTCCAGCCTATTTCTTCAATCATTTCTCTCACTTCTCTTTGCCTTGCACTGTGTATTCCTATCAGACTACTTTTTTTCCAAACTATGTTTTATTGATTTCTTACAAAGATGAAGGGAGAGAGAGGGATAGAGAGTACGAAACTTCGATGAGAGAGAAACATCGATCAGCTACTTCTTGCACCCCCCCCCCACTGAGGATGTGCCCACAACCAAGGTACATGCCCCTGACTGGAATCAAACCTGGGACCCTTCAGTCCACAGGCCAATGCTCTATCCATTGAGCCAAACCGGTTAGGGCCAGACTACTTTTCATTCCTTGAAAGTGTCAACCTTTTTTTGCCTCTGAACTTTTGTGTATACTATTTCTTCTGGAACTTTCTTCCCACCCCCACTAAATTGCCTTGGAATATTTCTACTGATCCTTCAGGCATCAACTTAAAAGTATTTTCTTCTGAGATGTTTTCTCTGACCTACCCAATGATTAGGCATCTCCTCCATGCTCCTTTACATAATGACCTACCCACCACATTAAATCCTATACAAGGATTGCAATTACAGGAGACCTCTACCGACTTCAAGCTTCATGAAAGGCTCTGTCACTGCTGTGTATCCATGCCTAGCACAGTGCATGACATACAGTAAGTATGCAGCAAATATTTTTTGAATTGAATTAATATCAGCAGTAATTTGAACTCAGAAAATGTGTCATGTCATAAAGCATTCATGGTGGTAGGATACCAGTCCATACCAGTAAGTAATTGAGACTTTATTTAATCTAGTTTGTTCTCATTTTCCCATCTGCTTGCTATTTTATTATTTATATTTCTTCTTTTTTCTTACCCCTATTTTTATATCACTTTCTGTGGGGAAGCATGGGACTTAGTTGAAAAGTCTGTAAGGAGGAAACTCTAAAAGGTCGGAACCTCCAGGGGGAATTGGCTGAAGGCAACTGCCCCTGCCTTGACTTTTCCAAACAAGTCTGAGTCTCCAGGTGTTTACTGGAATCTTGATGCTTAGTCTTTAGACTTCCTTGCTTAAAGGGCACTGCAGATGCATGTGTCTTCTCAAGGATGCTTACCCTGCTGATAGTATCTAATGGTTAATTCTAGTTCAAGCTATTGTTACAATAAAAACCTAAGGAGACAGGCAAATGGGGCTATTTGGTTTCTCTAGCCAGGCAGTCTCTGAGCCCTCTCTTTCACAGTAATCATTCATCCGTCACTCAGGGTTTGCTGGTCAGCCCGGCAACTTTCTGCTCTCTACTCTTCCCCAGCCTCTGGTTCCATATCTGCTCAGAGATGCCTCTGTCATTCCTCCTGTCCTCTGAAGCAATGATCCATACTCTGAGACTGATATTTTACAACTTGTACTCCCACCACCGTGCTCCCTCATCAAAAAAAGATACATTTTGTTTCCCCAGATCTCAATGAGATATTATATGAGAATGCAATGCTAAGTTATAAAATCATGCCAAGATGCTGATGCCTAACCCAATTGCTTTCAGTTTTAGGACTTCCAAAATGATTATATATAAACAGATCATTTCTGATGCATCAGTGCTCTAACCATAGAAATAAATCTGTGATATTAAAATTTTAGTCAAGCTTCATGTTTGTGAATGGTTGTTGGTGGGGAATGGTGGGTGTGTTGGGGAGGGGGTGCCCTCCAAATCAAACAATAACCTAAGCACTGTCCTACATGGTTTCATTGTGATTGGTTTTAGAAACCATGAAAGAGAAAATCTAAGTCAATCACATTTACTTTTTTGGAGAGGAGCACAGAAGCTCTGTTAAAATTAACTTTGCAACTATTGGGAAAAGGGGATTTTCAATACCCATGTTCTTCCTGTTTTATTCAACTCAACAAGTCCTACAGAGTGCCTGCCTGTGATGCCCATGGTGCTGAGGGAATTGACATTAATGTTTCTAAAATAACAAATATTATCTACATTAATAAAAGAGAAAAATGGTAATTGGCGTATGGCGATACCTTTTTCATTGGCTAATCAGGGCTATATGCAAATTAACTGCCAACTAAGATTGGCAGTTAACTGCCAACAAGATGGCGGCTAATTTGCATATGTAGGCACAATGGAGGGAGGCGAAAGGGAAAGCAGGAAGAAGCCCCCTGCCACTGACAGTGATCAGAAACCCAGGGGGGAGCTAAGAGCTGGGGGGCAGGGCAAAGGCGGCCCTGGGGCCGCCTTTGCCCTGCCCCCCGGCCATGATCGGAGAATCAGGTGCCTTTGCCGCCCTGGCCAGTGATAGCAGGAAGTAGGGGTGGAGCCAGCGATGGGAGCTGGGCACGGTCGAAGCTGGCAGTCCCAGGAGCTAGGGGTCCCTTGCCTGGGCCTAAAGAGAAGCCCACGATCGCGGTGCCCCCCGCTGCCACTGCAGGTCCCCGCTGCCTGGCCCAGACGCCTAGGCCAGAGGCGTTAGGCCTGGGCAGGGGCAGAGCCTGCAACCACAGGGAGCTGGGGGTCCCCTGCCCAGGACTGACACCTCTGCTGGAGGCCTCAGGCCTGGTCAAGGGGCCAATCCGGTGATTGGTGATCGGAGGGTGATGAGGGTCAACTCCTCTGGCTGAGGCATCAGGCCTGGGTGGGGGGCGGAGCCGGGGATTGGGGGGATATGATGGTCCCCTTGCCCCAGGCCTGAAGCCTGGGTCAGAGGCGTCAGGCTTGGGCGGGGGGTGGAGCAAGCGATCCAAGGGAGATGGGGGTCCCCTGCCCAGGCATGATTCCTGGGCCAGAGGCCTCAGGCCTGGGCGGGGGCCAGAGCCAGTGATCGGGGGGAGATGGGGGTCCCCTGTCCAAGCCTGACACCTCTGGCGGAGGCGTCAGGCCTGGGCAAGGGGCCTATCAGGCGATCGGAGGGTGATGGGGGTCAACGCCTGAGGGCTCCCAGTATGTGAGAGGGGGCAGGCTGGGCTGAGGGACACTCTCTCCCGCCCCTTCACACCCAGTGCACGAATTTCGTGCACCGGGCCCCTAGTCCTATATAATAAAGGCATAATATGCTAAGTGTCCAGTCGACTGGTCAACCGTTCAACCAATCAAAGCATAATATGCTAATAATATGCTGAGGCCGCTCAACCACTTGCTATGATGTGCACTGACCACCAGGGGGCAGACACTCAGACTGGTAGGTTAGCTTGCTGCTGGGGTCCAGCTGATCGGACTGATTGAGCCAGGCTGGACACGCCCTGGAGCCACCCTGTGGTCCCTCCCTGGCTGGCCAACTTCCTATGTCCCTCCCTGGCCCTGATCCTCCAGCAGTGGGGTCCCTTGGCCTGGCCTGCACCTTCTCACAATCTCGGACCCCTCGGGGGATGTCAGAGAGCTGGTTTTGGCCCTATCCCACAGGCCAGGCCAAAGGACCCCACTGGTGCATGAATTCGTGCACCAGAACTCTATTGTTTCTATAATGATTAACTAAAACAAAGCCCCTTATTAATCAGAAATGATTTTGCAGCCTCTCCCTTATCACTCACCTACCTCTGGCTTCCTCTAGCTATGTGATCACCTCCAGAATGTCCTGTTTATGGATTAGTTCTCTACCTGCTAAATAGTTTCTGTTTTATATGGAGAGTGTGTGGAATTTATGTCAATGATGATGAAGGTTAATGATGTTTCAGATAATGAGCTTTTATTAAAAATATACAGCAACAAAAACAGAAGCATCTGAAATTAAAGGGAATTTCATAAAGTACTATTGAACAGGGAGCAGGTGCCTAATTTTGCAAACTGTGGTTCAACTTCTGTCTCTTGCTTATTTATCTTCTCATTGGTTATACTTAGAATGCAAGTATCAGAAGCTTGCTATGAATTGGTCCTACTTTGACATAAGTGTCAATATATGGCTTCCTGCATCTCTGATCAGTTGGCAAAATGTAATGGACTCTTAGAGATTAAACCACCATAAATGGGGATTTTTTTTTTCATAGATAAACCCATAACTTCCCAACAAATTTTCCTCTTGCCCTTGATTTAAAAGCAGTCGTCCTCTTGGGACTAATTTCAATGAAGATAGCACCTTCTTCTGGAGACCCTCCAAGCATCTAATGGGAAAAATGATGATGTATCTCTTGGTTTTCCTGCAGATAGGACGCGTCACAGAATTTTGCAGAGCTGGTCCATTTCCAAGTCATGCTGTCTGGCATCAAATGGGCCTTTGCTGCCAATCTGCAAATCTTTTATTATTTTCATTGACTTCCAAGTGTTCCCATCACAGTTTGTTTCAGAGGTGATCTCGCCTTAAATCTCAAACTCATTTCTCTCCCACCTCCACCCTTCCTTGAGAATATAACTTTGCCTCCTCCTTGGGAAGACAAAAAGGTGAACTGAGGTCTGATATACAAGATGGGAGGTAAAGTGACTTGCAGAGTACATTTTGTGCTTTTGCCATGTAACTTTGAGAGACATATAGCTCAAGCTTGAAATTGTATATCTTCATGTTGGAAACAAGGGATCTGAGATGTGATATGATCACTGATCATCCTGGCTTGCCTGGGACTAATGATTTGCCTGGGAAATAGACTTTCAGTGTTAAAAACTGGACAGACTCAGGAAAATCAGAATGGTTGGTTACCCTATACATGAGTAAAGGGCTGAGAGAGCCCATTAGGGAGGACACTATAAAAATACCCTTAGTCTCTGTGGACCCTTAAGCTATGTGTATGAAAATGAAGCTTATCCAAAACTTTCCTTATCAGATGCTGCCCTTGTCCATCTCTGTGATCTCATGTCTTACTACTCTCGCTATTGCTGATTGTGCTACAACCACACTGACATTATTTCTGTTTCTCAACCATCCCAAACTAATCCATGTTAGAGCTGTTTTCCAGGCCTGAAAACAGTCTTTCTCTACATCTTCACATGGCTTGTTCCTTCTTATTTTTCAGGTCTTGACTCAATTTTCACATCATCAAAGCGACCCTCCCTCACCATTCACTACAAAGTAGTACACTACTTCTGACAAGTCTCTTGCATGTTATTATATTTTATTTTATTTTATCAAAGTGCTTAGCACTATCGCAAAGATCTTATTAATCTGTTCATTTGTTTATTGTGTGAAAGCTCCATGATGGCAGAAACCACACCCTTCTTGTTCACTGTTCTATTACTAGCACCCAGAAGAGCAGTAAGAGCTCACTATCTGTTGAGTGGATAAATAAATCCAGGTGCTTGTGGAATGCAAGTTCCACGTCTTTGGTGGGAACATTACAGAAATATTACTAGTTAAAATATTGTATCTCAAGTTTCAGAGTAATATCTTAGTAATTTCTTAGAGGAATATTTACAAGAAGGACCTCTGAATATTTTTGTGTCTTACAAATCTTATCTGGACATTTGACATAAATGTAGAGGATAAAAAGGAGAATATAGTTATTTGGGAGTAGCATACATTGTTAGTAGAAGGTGGCTGCCAAAGTTAGGATATAGATAAGGGAAGAGAATTTAGCCTCCTTTGAGTGACTAGTTCAGCAAAAAATCTGGCCCTTCCATTGGAATTCATAGAGTGAAAATATATAAGAATTGAGGATAGAGCTTCCTGATACCAGAAATTGTAATTAGATAAAATGAAAATATAACTAAAAGGAAGAGAGAGAGAGAGAGAGAGAGAGAGAGAGAGGAGAGAGAGAGAGAGAGAGAGGAGAGAGAAGATAGCAGTGCTTTAACAGGAATCTTAAGCACATTCATGAGGCTAGGACTCTTCTCATGGAAGGTATTCCATGAGACTGTCCATATTTAACAGAGGAGCCTTTCCCCCAGATGGAGAATGTAGAGTGCAATGGCTGGATTGCAGGGTAAGGTAATGAGGAAGCAGAAGGCATTGTGAGATTGCAACTCTTGAAGCTGCCTCTGTAAAGGAGCCATTCAATCAAAATCACAACATAGCCCAGAACACTCAGTTTTGAAATAAAAATGTAAATTATAAAGTTATGTTTTAAACTTCTTGGAGATTAAAAGCAACAGTTAAACTGTAAAAGTTATCTATTCCCATGGGTAAGATCGGGTAGGCAGTGTGAGAGAAAGGATCAGGGATGGCTAAAAACAAAGACCCTAGTGAACACATCGGGGCAGGGAAACTGATAGTTGACCTTCTAAAGCTATAAACAAAAACAGTTGCTACTTGTGTGTGTGTGCACACATGCCTATGTATGTGTGTGTGTTAGTGTACACCACATGTCTCCTTGTTTTTCAATTAAATTAGTAACTTATCCACCCAAGTCGGTTTGGCTCAGTTGATAGAGCTTTGGTCTGTGGAACGAATGGTCCTAGGTTTGATTCCAGTCAAGGGCACGTACCTTGTTTGCAGGCTCCTCCCTGGCCTGGGCCCTGGTCAGGGTGAGTGCAACCAATTGATATGTTTCTTTCACATCCATACATCTCTCTGTCTTTCTCTCTCTCTTCCATTCTCTCTAAAAATCAATGGAAAAATATCCTTGGGAGAGGATAAAAAAATAGTAACTTATTTGGAGAAGAATTTTGTCTCTAGAGAAAAACAGCTATAAAATTGAAAAAGGAAACCTTCAGGCAAATTTTGGAGTGAGTTTTTGTGAAAACTTATATTTGTTTAGGTGTTGTGAATTTTTTTTTTCTTTATTAAGTGCTGGCTAATTCAAAGTTAAATTGATTTAGAATAACTAAAGGTTTTCTCTCTTTCTTTTTTTCTCTCTCACCTCTGGAACAAAGAGAGTACTCTGCCTCCCTAAGCCATAAATAACTCCAGGAACATGGGAATAAGACATACTATTATGAATTGGGTTTCAAAACTATCTTAAGTGACTCATTGTGCCTATCAGGTTTAATGAAGTGCTACTTCTCCAGTTGTTTATTTTTTTTTATAATCATATACTAGGAAAAATGCCACAAAATTACTGAGAGAGGAATGGAATGAGGGGACTCACCATAATATTCTTGTGAATAAAAGGCCAAAAGCAAATACTGAAATGAGTTTAGGAAAGGGACTTAAAAAGCAGAAGGCAGACATATATTGTATGAGCATGGAAGAAGGAGGACAAAAAGTTCAAAGACCTGTCAAATAAATACAAGAAGGGTCAAAGTAAAAATAATGCATTTTTTTTTTATGTTCCAAAAGAATTCTTAACACTATTCAGATCTAAGTCCCATGATAAGCAGCAAAAACAATGGTTGACTGGAGTCTGTGTTGCCTTAGGATTTCTAGTTTTTTCTCTGTTCTATTATCTTACACAGTAAAAATCTTAAAGAACATACCCTTTGTATGAATCCTTATACTGTGAATATGGGTCTTGATACTGGGTCCATAAATGGAAGTTAGCACTTAAACCCTGAGACAGGGAAAGAGGACAGGGCATGGAACTTAAGAACACCTTTGTGTCAGCAATCTACAACTTGATTAAAGGGGCAGGAAGAGAGTAACCAAATAACTTATATGCATATACTAGTACTAGAGGCCTGCTGCAGGAATTCGTGCACCAGTGGGGTCCCTTGGCTTGGCCTGCGGGATCAGGCCAAAACTGGCTCTCTGACATCCCAAGAGGTCTCAGATTGCAATAGGGCACAGGGCAGGCTGAGGGACCCCACAGCCGTGCAATGGCAGCCAGGGAGGGAAGTGGGAGGTTGGCCAGCTGTAGAGGGACCATAGGAGGGCTCCAGGACGTGAACGGCCCACCTTGTTCAGTCCCGATCGGCCAGACCCCAGCAGCAAGCTAACCTCCGGTCAGAGCATTTGCCCCTTGGTGGTCAGTGCATGTCATAGCAACTGGTCAACCAGTTGACTGTCTGCCCTCTGGTGGTCAGTGCATGTCATAGCGAGTGGTTGAGCGGCCTTAGCATATCATTAGCATATTACACTTTGATTGGTTGAACGGACTGCCAGGCACTTAGCATATTAGGTTTTTATTATATAGGATATGCATAACTTGCTGACACAGACAATAGTTCTGTGAAGGCACTGGGGGGCAGTGTGGCTGCATAGTGGAAGGGGTCAATGCGGGGGGGGGGGAAGGGGAACATCTGTAATACTTTCAACAATAAAGACAATTTTTTTTAGAAAAAGAACCTGGATGGGGGTAGGGTGAAGTCCTTATTGGAAGAGGTGGAAGGATAAAGAGGATCAGCAGTAGAACTGTATCTGCAGAAAGATGAGCAGTGAGTAAAGGATAGGAAATATGAAAGAAGACAAAATGAAGCTCAGATAGAGGAGACTTAAAGTATGCAACACATGAAAAAAGAGGGTACAACATGTTGCTTGCATAGCAAAATTTCTTTCTTGCTGTTATTAAGATTATACATTAAGTGCGTATAAAAGTCTCTGTGCCACCCTAACCAGTTTGGCTCAGTGGATAGAGCGTTGGCCTGAGGACTGAAGGGTCCCAGGTTCAATTCCAGTCAAGGGTATGTACCTTGGTTGCGGGCATATCCCCAGTAGGGGGTGTGCAGGAGGCAGCTGATCGATGTTTCTCTCTCATCGATGTTTCTGACTCTCTATCCCTCTCCCTTCCTCTCTGTAAAATATATATATATATATATATATATATATATATATATATATATATATATTAATACATAAATAAATAAATAAATAAATAAATAAATAAATAAAAGTCTCTGTGCCTTTCCATATTTCTACAAGAGCTTCACTTTGATTTAATAAATTATTGCTCCCATATGAAAAGCTGTAGCTTTCAAAGTGTGCATTAGTTTTCATGAGGGGGGCGGGGATATATGGCCTGCATCAGGAAACTGTAGTGTTGTGTCATTGATGAAAGTAGATTCAGAGAACCCCCAAAGACATATTTTGTTAAAGCGCCAAGAGAGAGAACTGTCAGAAGCACCAAGTATGTTTTAGAAAGAAAGAAAGAGAGAGAGAGAGAGAGAGAGAGAGAGAGAGAGAGAGAGAGAAAGAGAAAGAAAGAAAGAAAGAAAGAAAGAAAGAAAGAAAGAAAGAAAGAAAGAAAGAAAGATAAAGACTCTTGCTTCGCTTTCTTTAGTCCCCATCACTAAGAGGATGAAAGGACAGTCATGAAAGAGCTATTGGAACTAGAGAAAGAGAGATCAGCCCCTTTCCTAACTGTAGATCCTTGAGCTAGGGAAAGGGAGAACATAGGAAACTGAAGTTTTACTTTACATTGGCTAGATTATTTTTTATATTAAGTAAAAAATCCTTCACGTTTAAAATGAAGCTATCTTTATAGCTGAAAGTACCTGAAAAGCTATACATACACTCTTTCCAGGGGTCATTGTGGGGCAAGAAAGGGATAATCTGAATAGCATAATTTAAAACAATAAGGAGTGAAAAAAAAAATCTATTTCCTGTGCAGACCCATTTAAGTCCTGGCTATTGTTTATTAATTAGCTGGTTACAGAATATAGTCATCTTCATAGACAAATAAGACATTTCTTATATTTAACTAAAAAGGTATAGTGCTAAAGGTTTGATATGTTGTAGACCTACTGTTTCCATTAGCTAAAAATAGACATTTGTTGTTTGCTTCTCCAGTAGCCACATTCCATTCTTCCAGCAAGCTGCCACAAATTGCCCTGTGAGGAATTTATTACTCTTTGACTTGCAGTCAGTGTGGCTTGGACTGGGCTGATTCCACCCACTAAATCCAGAGATGAACACTGATTGATCTAAATGAATCTGAAAATCTCATCCCCCCTGGCTAGAGCGATTAGCTTAAGGATGAGCACTTCATTTAATTTATTGCAATTATGGGACAAAGAATAGGACTAGTAAAGAATCTACTGATAGAAATTATGTCTTCCCTGTCTATAGTACAGGGAAATGAAAGGTCTGGAACTGCAGTGGCTATTTTCTTACCATGAAGTGAGAGGTTAGAGCTGCCAAATATCTACCAAGTGGAATATGAGGATGAATGAAGCCAATACTGCAGAAGTCAGAGTAGAAAGATGTGGAGAGACTGAGTTGTCAGGGACATTATTTAAACTATTGGGTCAAGCTTTGTTTAGCTCAGGAATTTTAAGTTACTTGAGTCCTTTTATTATATAAATTACTTTGAGTTGGGCTTTCAGCCACTTAAAACATAAAGAGTTCTAATGAATAGTTGGTTTCTTTCTATAAAAATGGGCCAGTTGGCTTTGAATATGTTATATCTTCCATATAAGTGTGATCAGCTGTTTTAGAGATGCATCCTACAATTGGTTGAAAATGAGTTTGGATGACTCCATGGAAACCCATTCCTGTAATTACAAAGAAAAAAAATCTAAAGTCGATGCTTAAGGTATATGAATAGTATTGCTAGTATAAACAAAGATAGAATTACTTTCATTATTTTGGGACTCTGGATACAAGGATCAGTTCATGTTTAAATGCTTGTCTTAGAGTCTTCCTGGTGCTTGCTGTCTCTGTGCACCTAAAGTTAGGTTGTATATAAATACTTGAGAGGTCCTTTATAAGCTTGTCCAGTACAACCACTTTAATTTGCACATAAGTAAACTAAGGTCCAGAGGGAGGATGATTATCAGAGTCAGTAGCCAAATACCACACCCTGATTGTATACAGTGTTGTTTGAATAGCAACAACCTCCATGTTGTTTGTATAGACACATATAAACTGCTTGCATATGTAGATGGTTTACTAGGAAAGTTGCCCTCAATGCAGCATGCTTGATGGTTTAATCTACATGCTGCCCTTGAAGCAAGGTAGCTATTGATTTGAGCAGATTACAGATGAGATAAGGGCATAGTTTTAATCCTATATGTGCCCGTGAGGTAGGCATCAGTTATTTTTACTAGCTCATCACCCTACTTTCTGGTTAATGAGCCCAACTCTTCATTTTGGCTTAATAACCCCTCTCAGGTTCAGAAATGAGCAAATGACTCATGATTGTCCAATAAAAAGAATATTCTTCTAGTCACAGTGATTGGCTTGGGAGTGAGCTGATATCCAAATCAGTTGAATCAGAGAAAATCTTGGGACACTTGCGGGAATTAGTAGAGATGAGGAGCTTGATTTTATTGTTTTTGTTGAGGTTGCTATGTTAGTATAATGGAAGTTTAGAGATGCTGAACATCTTTATCACTTTGTTGGGAATAGCTTTCAGCACAAAGGAAAACAGAGATGAAAAATGAAGGTGATTTCTAAAGATATCATTTGAATTCCCTGCTCAAGTCAGCCTTACTACTGAAACTTATAGACACATGACATGATATATTTCCCTTTCTTGATTAGGCTGGTTTCAACTGTGCTTTCTGTCACCAAAAGAGCCCTGATTAATGCAGACTTTTATTTCCCTCACATCTATAGGTAGCATGTATGATAGATAGAAGCTGTCCCCTAGCCAAAGCCTCCTTCTTTGAAATTGCCCACATTGTCTTAGAACCTGATGAAAAGATCGTGGGCATATTTGGATTGAGGTAAACACCTAACCCAGGAGTTACCAATCCATAAACTATGCTGAGACTATCATTTGAACACACTGATTGAAGAAATTAGTTACAAGGTCATCTCAAGTTGGGCCATAGTGGGTGTCATGGCAAGACAAAGTCACTTACAAGCCATAGTTATGGTAAAGTATAGAAACCATAAGTAAAGCTAATCTATAAAGAAAACAATGGAATAAAAAATATATATATATACATAAGGACCATTTACACAAAGAAAGCTAGCCTAAGTGGGCTTTTATTCTTTACAAACAATTGGCCCTTTCACCCACAGATCCTAGCACTATGCCAAAGAATGAGGAAAGTTCATTGCAAATCTACTTGCACTAGAGGATATATAGCTAAAAGCGTAAGATTGGGTTGATCTCTCGCATGAATTTTAAAAATAAAGAAGACTACCTGTTAGGCTTCAATTTCTTGACTCTCAATTTGAAGCTTAAAAATCTGTAACCTTGGCTTCTTTGGAGAGAGGAGAGAGAGAGAGAGAGAGAGAGAGAGAGAGAGAGAGAGAGAGAGAGAGAGAGAGAGAGAGAGAGAAAGAGAGAGAGAGGAGAAAAACTGTACTATATGATGGTAATATTATTTTCCAGCCTGAGATTCTAATGATTTGGGTACAGAGCTGTCTTCCCTTCCTTACCAATCATTGCTCCCGACGTTTTCTTTTGTTTTCTGCCCCCCTGTGAGCCTCTCTTTCTTTTCTTTAAGGAGGATGCTTTTTTTGTATCATTAAAATGAGCTTGTCATTAAAATGCCTACTCTACCAAGGTTACATAAGGAATTAATAAGAATTCAAAGCGTTGTTAAAACAACTTAGAAGCAAAGAAGACGGAGTGAATATTTTGCCTTCATTGTCAGAAAAATCAAACCCAATTTCCTCTTGGGAAGTTTTAGTTGTTTTCTTCTAGCTGAAGACCAGGAATAAACCAGTTCTCAAATACTCAATAGCAGAAGCAGCAACACCAAACAACACTTACATGAAATGATGCATGTGAAGCATTAGCACAGTTCCTGGCACATTGTGAAGACTCAGTAAGTGTGAATAATTCATTTTTTATTATTATATTAAAATGCTCACATTTGCAGTTCTGGACAAGATACCCTTGAAAAGTGACCATCCCAAAAAGTCACACTCAAGGAGGCTTTAGCACCAGAATCTCAGGTCCCTTTACATTTTGTAAGTGCTTTCAGATTTATTACCTCTTTTTTGTTCTGACACAAAGTTGGATTTTTAATTGGAAGTTTTAGCTAGAACAGTTATCAGAATAAAATGCTATTGTATTCAAGTTATCCATTACCATTGCAGGAAGAAAATATTGATAAAAATGAGATTTCCCTCCTTAAAAGCACTAAACAGCTTGTTTGTAATGTTGGAGAGATGCAAAGATTTTTATTTTTATCAGTGAATGAAGACATCTCTAAGTTCTGAGCGAAAATGAGTACTAAACAAGTTTGGAAATCAACTTTATGGGGCCCTATCTCTAATTTAATAAACACTCACATGGCAGTAAATATGTGGCAGGCATATAAAAGTTTAACAAATATTAAACCATTTATCTTCATAACAACCCAATGAAATGTGTTAGATACTAATATGTGGCCACTACCATTTTACTGTTGAGAAAGTTAAGGCAAAAGGGGGCTATGCAAATTGCTCACCATCATCAAGCCAGTATGTCGTAGAGCCTGGATTCAAACCTAAGCAGCCTGACTCCAGTGAAAACTCCATACCATAATGCTGTGCTGTGATGCCCGCCACCCCACCCCCCAGTACTTGCATCCCTTCAAGAAGCTATGGGCCAACACTTTCTCAAGTAATTCCCTTAACAGTGCCACCTTTTTGGCTTCTCTAGACTCCTTGAGAGAACGCTTCTGGTGGCAAAACTATGTGTACCTTAGTCTGGCCCAAAGGAGACAGGGAACAAGTCCACAGTTGCCCACAGGTGTTGCAAAGGAGCAGCCAGAGCCATGGAAACAACTTTAGCTTTAACTCTAAGGCATGATCTTCTGTTCCTTTATAACTGACGAATTTTTAAGAACTCACTTGCCTTCCCTTTCCTAGACATCCACTTTCCAACACGCCAATGCCCCCTCTCACCACTCCTGTTCAATATAGTACTGGAAGTGTTAGCCATTGCAATTAGGCAAGAAGAAGAAATAAAAGGCATCCAAATTGGAAAAGAGGAAGTAAAACTGTCCGCATTTGCAAATCTCCCCTTGATGAGCCAATCACTTTCTTTGCTGGAAGAAAAAGGACAGAGGGGTGGAGCTTGTTCTCTCTAAAGTTTGTAAAGCTCCATCTTTAATTGATTAGACCATTTGACAAGGAATTCTGAAGCAGGAAAAGAGCAAACCCATGGAGTCAGAGAGAGGCTAGAATATTGTCAGGCACACAGAACAGATGAAGTCACACTTTTTCTCTAGGGAGGAAAAATTACAAGTTGATATCCGAACCCATTATACATCTTTTATAATATATTGTATATAAATGTTTACACTGAATATAATTTCTTTTAAAAAATAGTGTGTGGACTTTAAATCCAGACTTCCTGTGTTCAAATTTAATCCCTTAATTTCTGCACTGCTACCTGTGGACTGCTCAGCTGTGTTGCCTTGAACAAGTCATTAAACTGCACAATGGTTTAATTTCCCCATTTCTAAAATGGAAATATTAATAAATAGCCTACTATACACCTAGTTTATAAGGTATAGCCTATTGCCTCTAGGCTATGAGCCTGTACAGCACGTTACTGTACAAAACAACGTGAGGTTAAATTCAGCACAAGAGAAAATGATGCAATCAAACGAATCAGTAAATATGAGATTCATAAGGCTGCTGCCAAGGCAACCGGCCATACTCTTTTATAGCAAACATTTTTTTTAAGCGAAAGAGCATGCTAAAAATAACAATAAAGTGTATAGTATAAAATATATAAACCAATAACATACATAGTCATTTTTTATCATTATCAAGTATTAAATACTTTATATAATTGTATGTGTTATACTTTTATATGACTGGCAGTGCGGTAGGTTTGTTTACACCAGCATCACCACAAACAACTAAGTAAGGTGTTGCACTATGACGTGAATGTCACTAGGTGCTTGAATTTTTCAGCTTCATTATATTCTTATGGAACCACCATTGTACATGCAGCCCATTATTAAACAAAACATCATTATGGGATACATGACTGTATAAAAGTGCCTGGCAGTAATAGACATTATGTGTATAAGTTGTTATTATTTTTTTTTGTAATAGTATCATTGAAAAATAACACAGAAAGTTGTTCTCTCTCCTTTACCCTCAAACTCTCTACCATACTATTTACTCAGGATGCTGAATTCACTTCTAATTGCCTTTAACCACTTGTTCCCTGATTTATGCCTATGATCCAACAGAAAAAAGTCAACAGTACACATAGTCAGGTTTTAGTACATGAGTAGACAATGTTTTTCTATATGGAATCTACTTTAAAACAGAATTTCTAGGAACACAGTGCATTCAAATGCTGGGTCTGCCTGAAAAGTGGTGAAGTACCACTTTCTGATGGTAATAATCTGACATGGTAAGTTTATGATATTATGACATTAGAAAGATATAGCTATATGGCCTATTTTTGTGTCTTTTTAGTTGTCTGCTTATTTATTTGTTTGTTGGTTGGTTTTGTTTTTGTCTTGTGGAGAAAAAAGAGAAAAGGAGACTAAAGGAATCATAGGGACCACCTAACTGATCTGGAACACTAAAAAAAGTTATCCCTTTATTTTTAACAAAGTACAGTGATTATGTTACTCATCAAGTTTTGAGGAAGAAAATCTCTAACTGTTAAAGAAATTAATCAAGAGTCAACATAACAAAACCTTAGCACCTGAACTTATTGTGAAGCCATGACCATTAAAAACGGGGAACATTTTAATAAAAACATAAGACCAGGATTTTTAAAAAACCTGCTTAGTATTAGCTAGTGAAATACACACCAAAGTGTCCCTAGGTGTTGATTGTTTACGCCTGCTCTGTAAGATTATACTTAGAATATAGGAAAGTTATATCTTGATGAAAAAGTAATATTTCCAAAACCTTTCATGGTACTTATCTGTATATCACATCAATTATGTAGCTTAGAATTTAGTTCATGAGACTATATGAATCAAGAAATATTATGTAAAACTAGAGGCCTGATGCATGAAATTCATGTAAGAGTAGACCTTCCTTCCCCCAGCTGCTGGCACCGGCTTCCCTCTGGCACCTGGGACCTGGGCTTCCCTCACAGGCCTGGCTTCATCCGGAAGGTTGTCTGGAAGGATGTCCCGTCTAATTAGCATATTATGCTTTTATTGTTATAGGTTACCCTAATTGCAAGGCAATAATTAGGGGAGGGGAACATTCTTGGATGCCAAAACTATAAACTCAAAGGTATGAAGTCATGACAGGTATTACAGGCACAGCTTACACTTGAGGAAATAGTTTGAAGATTTGTTAAGGAGCTGTCAAAGTCCCTCAGCTGGTTAAAGCAAAGCTAGGAGTTCAATCAGCTCCATTACCCCAACCCCTCCATTAGGTTGGAAATATCTCAGTGGAGGTCAGATTCTATGTTGTTGTTGTTGTTATTTTTTATTTGATGGATAATGAGATACATAGTTATATGGTACAGAATTTTCCTTTCAGTACTACCTAAATAGTCTAATTGACCCTAAAGACAACTTCTTTTAAAAGGGATAGAAGTTCTCAGAGTTCCTGTTCTCATCTCACCTCAGCTACAAATTTGCCCAGGATTTTTTCTTGTATCTTAATGAGTGATTGTTACTCATTAAGTTGAGAGAAAGAAAATCTCTAACTGCTAAAGAAATCCAGACTTTGTGGTCTGTTTTTCTCCAAACTTGGACTTTGGAACAATTGGGGAGTTTGACTTCTACAGTCTCTCTGTGTATCTTCTCTTATCCCTACCTGGACCAACTTTTCTTATCTTTTCAAGGCTCAGGTCAAGTTGCAGCTTCCTGGTGAAGAGTTCCTTGACCATTCTGGAAGGAAAGAGTGATCTCTTCCTTCTTTCAAATCCTATATTACCTAATAGCTTTGCCACTCTTTTGGCAGTTAATAATGGTTGTGGTGGTGGTGGTGACTAAAATCTGTTGAGGTTTTTTATATATATATACAAGAAGGTTTTTATGAATTATCTCACTGCTCACTGTTACCCTATGAGGTATATCCTTATTATCTCTATTTGAAGACGAATAAACAGACTCAGAGCATTTAAGTAACTTGTCCATGTTCACATAGCTAGTAAGTGCCATAGGCAGAATTTAAAGAGGTTTCTTTTTCTGTCTCTAGCTTCTAGACTCTAAACCACTATACCACTGTTTCTTAGAGTGCAGTCCCTTGACCAAAGGCATCAAAAGTTTTACCTTAAAGTTTCTAAAGGGCATTCTTGAGAAGTTAAATCTGTGAACCTAAATGTTTCCAGCCCCTTGGAGCTTCAGATACCAACTGAGGTATGTGAAAACCACTGTGCTAAAAGCTCTACTAGTAGCAACTCCCTTTAGTTTATATAGGATTTCAGGCACACAATGCTCCTTGATATCCATTCATCTTCTTTGACTATTTCTATATTTAACCCATTATGTGGGTTTATGAATTTTGTTTTCTGACTAGAGTTTAAGAGACACAGTTTCTCCCTACATAACACCTTCACTGCATACCTCAGTATTTTGGACACATTCACAGTGCTCATTAAGTCTAATCTTTGATTGTGATTGCCAAATGATCCCTGCTGCTTCAAAGAAGATACCAATCTATGTTTCATACTAAAAGGGATATTTTTACCCCTAAATCCTTCCATGGGAGCCACAAAAATTGGCTCCAAATTCAAAGGACATTTGTGTTATGTCTATTCCATTAAAAAAGGGGGTGTCACAATGGTATGTACTTTCTGTCTGCACTAAGATGTTCCTTGCCTTCCCGGATGTCCTTCCCTCTTCATTAGTTCCCTGCCACTGCCTTCCTGGGGAAAATGAGCTTAGAAAAGAAGTTGAAGATAGTGGTGGCCTTATACATCCTAAGCCATTAAAAAGAGATTAAAGGTAGGACAAATTTGCCTGTTATAGTTGAGCCTTAATTGCTGTTGGCTTCACTGGGAGTAATTGACCCCAAGGCCAATTGGCTGTGAGACACCCCTATGGAGCAGGACTTGCTTCAGTGGGGCTTTGGTGCTCACCCAGACCACCCCTTCAGTGTGTCACTCATGGATGTTGTATAGTTGTAATCTGGTGTGGTCTGAAGCTGTCCACCGGGTGCACTGGCTCTGGGGCCTCCTGGGAGGTGCAAAGTCATCCACTACCTGTGCTCTGCCTGAGGCCACACAGCACAAGCTACAGAGTGATCTGCAGATGGCTGCTACTTGTGTTGGACTTGGAGGTGCCTAGGAGAGGCCAAGCTGTAAACTTTGGCAAACTGCTGCTAGTGCCAGGTCTGAGGCCACTTATCAAGAGGTATGGGGCCCATTAAGTGTGCTTGTTTGAGATATTTCAGGAAAGTTTGAAGTCTGAGCCAGGACAGGACATTCATATGGAAAAGCCACTGCAAACAACTTGGGTGGGCTGCAAATTGGCTGGGGTGGGAATCTCAGGGAATCACCAGAGTGGGGCAGACAGTATGGCCCAGGTTGATGGAGACTCTGATATGGTGCCTGCCAGTTAACTCTGTGTTTGGGGAGGTCCCAGCACTTTTGTGTGGGAGAAAGCTGCCCCTGAGTTCTCGCCTTGCACACAGCCCACATAAAGGAGGAGGAGAAGGGAAATAAACATGAACAATAAAATGGCAATAAATACATATCTATCAACAATTGAATCTAAAAATCAAAATAAATGAAAAGGGAATCTAAAGAAAAAATAAACTAATGAATAAAATAGAAGCAGAGGCATTGGAACATGGAACAGACTGATGAGTCTCAGAGGGAAGATTAAGCAAAGAATTTATATGCATATATGCAGTACCCATGGACACAGACAATAGGGTGGTGAAGGCCTGGGGTATGGTGGGATCTGGGTAGAGGAGGGCGATGGTGGCAAAAAGGGGGGGCATCTGTAATACTCTCCACAATAATACAAAAAATAAATAAATAAAATGGGGGAAAAGATAGGAAAGCATGCCTTTAGCCACAATTATTAAATATTAAGAAGTTAATCACAGTTAGACAATCTTTTGTTAGAAAATTTTGTTTAAAAATAGTGTGTTTTCTAAACACCAAAATACAAAATGTTCATTATAGATTATTTGGAAAAAAATGAAAAAAAGCAAGGAAAAATTCATTGCGCACCTCATTCATTATTCAAACTAAACCACTGTCAACATATAGTCCTTCAGTCTTTTTCTATACAAGAATGTATGTGTCTGTGTGTACATGTGTATGACACATACTTTTTCTAAGTGAATCAATATTATACCCATTGTTTTGGATCTTTAATTTTCTCTTATGACTAATATATCATGAACTTTTTCTTTTTTTTTGAATATTTTCTTATTTCCTTAAATATCCTTATATAAAACATGATGTTGAAAAACTTTATAAAGTGGACAAATTAAATTCTTGTCTTGTTTTTTAAATGTCTAATGACTGGTGTGCCTGGGTCAAGGATTATTGCAAAATAAGACAAGCCAGGAAGTACCAGAACCAGGAGCCAAGTTGGACTTATGTGCCTGTGGATAATAGTTTAACTCCAGGCCCTTTGGTTCATACATTAAAGTAAGTCATAAGGAGGAAGCTAGGAATAGTATCCAGGAGGTCAGAAGAAACAGAAAGAGCATAAGCAAAGTTCCAAATTATACTACATGGAGTGAGAGTCCAGATTAGTTGGAGTCTCAGCAAGGTAGGGCAGAGGTCAGGGATCAATGTCCCAAAGGCAGGAAGGCAGCACAGTCTGAGTATACACAGGTCTGGGTTAGGAATTTAAGACTGCAATAAACAAATATTTAGGAAACAGAGGAACTAAGCACAAGAACTCAGGATCTGGGTCAGGAAACAGCTCAACACAATGGAAAACCCAGAGTGTCCTTAGAGTTGTAACAATTACTGCCATAGAAGCTCTACTTGCTGATTGAAGGCAAGAGGACTCAGGTTATTACTGGGAACAACAGCAACACTACTCTGCAATAGACATAAGAGAGGCTAGAAGCTGGGCTGAAAATGCAGACCACCTTTTCAAGGTAAATTTTTCAAAAACTGTATGAAAATGAAATTTGCCATTTTTGTAGTAAAAAGGGTCAAATAGTGTTTTGGTGTGGCTAAAATCATGTAAATTCCTGGGAAAAGAGGTGGGTATCAGAGTAAGGGGAAGAAGATTGGTAGCATTAAAGAATATGGATTGAGAAGTTTGGTTATGTGGCCTACAAAAACATATGGTATTACTATATATAATAGCTAACTTTCTAGCCTGCATATAGTAGATATTCAGTAAACATTTTTAATTAATTAAAATATAGTCAATATATATCGTAATAACCATGCATGGTGCCAATTGAGTACAGGAAATATCAGGGGGAGCACTTTTTAAATTATATGATTGTCCAACCATTATGCCGTGTACCTGAAACTAACACAAAATAATATTAAATGTAAACAAGCATGTTAAGGATTAGTCACAGTGGGACATCTTATGAAAGAATAATGTGTCACTGTGCTTTAAAAGATCTTACTGCTTTTTGAAGGAAAATGAAACAATTAAAGAAGAAAAGATACTCATTATCCTAGTGTTTAGGACTAGAACACCGTAGCCAGTGAACATGTAGAAATCCAAACAAGAGAATCTAGGGATCAGTATTTCCTAGAGGGGCTAAAGAAATTTTCCAGGTGGAGGGAAAAATCAAGAACAGGAAGGTTTGGGCACAAAACATAAGTAAAAAAACAAGGTGCCTCTCAACACCAGATTTCCCACCACTTTTTTAAAAAATGTATTGTTGATGCTATTATAGATATTCTCCATCCCCAACCTTTATCCACCTCCTCCCAGCCCTAGCCGCCCCCCCACCCACCCCCGCCCCGCCTCTGGTCATCACCACACTGTTGTCTGTGACCATAGGCTATGCATATATGTTCTTTGCTTAATCTCTTTACCTTTTTCTTTTCTTTTTTTTTTAAATTTTATTGATTTTTTACAGAGAAGAAGGGAGAGAGATAGAGAGTTAGAAACATCGATGAGAGAGAAACATAGATCAGCTGCCTCCTGCACACCTCCCACTGGGGATGTGCCCGCAACCCAGGTACATGCCCTTGACCGGAATTGAACCTGGGACCCCTCAGTCCGCAGGCTGATGCTCTATCCACTGAGCCAAACCGGTTTCGGACTCTTTACCTTTTTCATCCAGTTCCCCCATTTCCCTCCCCTCTGACTTCTGTAAGTCTCTTCCATGTATTCATGTCTCTGCTTCTATTTTGTTAGTCAGTTTATCTTTGTTCATTAGCTTCCAGATATAAGTGATATCATATGGTATTTGTCTTTCTCTGTCTGGATTATTTTGCTTAACATAATAATCTTCAGGTCCATCCATGCTGTCACAAAAGGCAAGAGTTCCTTCTTTGTTATAGCCGCATAGTATGCCATGGTGTAAATGTACCACAACTTTTTTTATCCATTCCTCTACTGATGGGCACTTGGGCTGCTTCTAGATCTTGGCTATTGTAAATAATGCTGCTATGAACATAGGGGTGCATATATTCTTTCGGATTTGTGCTTCAGGATTCTTAGGATATATTCCCAAAATGCAGTTCCATTTTTAATTTTTTGAGGGAACTCCACGCTGCTTTCCACAGTGGCTACACCAGTCTGCATTCCCACCAACACTGCACTAGTTTTCCCTTTGATTTACTGTTGATAGCCATTCTGACAGGTGTGAGATGACATCTCATTGTGGTTTTAAGTTTCATCTTTCTGATGATTTGTGATATTGAGTATCTTTTCATATGTCTATTGGCCATCTGTATGTCCCCTTTGGAGACGTGTCTATTCTGGTCATTTGCCCATTTTTTAATTGTATTGTTTGCCTCCCTGGTGTTGAGGGGTTTTTGTTGGTTTGTTTTTCTTTATTGATTAAGGTATTACATATGTGTCTTTATCCCCCCATCCCCCCCTCATCCCACTCCCATTCATGCCCTCACTCCCCTGTTGTCTGTGTCCATTGGTTAGGCTTATATGCATGCATACAAGTCCTTTGGTTGATGTCTCCTCCTTACCCCCACCCTCCCCTATCTTCCCTCTGAGGTTTGAGCATCTGATTGATGCTTCTCTGTCTCTGGATCAGTTTTTGTTCATCAGTTTATGCTGTTCATTATAATCAACAAATGAGTGAGATCATGTGATATTTATCTTTCTCTGACTGACTTATTTTGCTTAGCATTATGCTCTCCAGCTCCATCCATGCTGTTGCAAATGGTAAGAGTCCCTTCCTTTTTATAGCAGCATAGTATTCCATTGTGTAGATGTACCACAGTTTTTTAATCCACTCATCTGCTGATGGGCACTTAGGCTGTTTCCAAATCTTAGCTATTGTAAATTGTGCTGCTATGAATATAGGGGTGCATATATCCTTTCTGATTGGTGTTTCTAGTTTCTTGGTGTTGAGTTTTATAAGCTCTTTATATATTTTGGAAATTAAGCCCTTATCAGATTGATCACTAGTAAATATGTTCTCGCTACTTCTGATATGCTTTCCAAATTAGTGTTCCTCAACCCATATTATAGTGACAACCAATTCATTCATCCTAAGAATGTTCAGCAATGCACTAATCTTGACATGCTTTATTTTAAAAGACTTCCATAGTCAATGTTGGGGATGTTTCAGATTCTCTTAGAGATTCATTATGCATTTTAGGATATTAAACTCTCTGAAAAGTTTTACAATAAATAAAATAAATCTGTTTTTGCTTTGTTTAATCAGCTTTTCTCAAAACAACTTGACTATCAAACTTTTGCTTGAAGAAATGCTCACGAACATTCAATGGTGCTAGTGTGCTTCAGAAAACACTGTATTAGAAACTTCTGCAGAAGATTAATCAACCAAAATTCTCTATCAAAATCTCCAAAAATGTGGGACAATAAGAAAGGAAAATAGGGTAGGGCATCAAGAGTAACACCAGCTGCTGTCACTGCAGAGGGAAAGGGAGAAGAAACAGTCATAAAGCATTTTAATAGGTGGTTTGTGTACAGAGTCATGGTTGAAAAACACTGTTCTAAGCTACTACCCATTTCTAATCTCTTTAGACCTGATTGAGATGCATGACATTTGAGTTGTGTTTGGTTTGATGAACAAATAACCATTTCAGCTGCAGAGGGAGAACTGGCAGACACAAAAGTACCTTTTTTTATTGGAAATCCTGATGTTAAAATTCTCTCTCTCTCTCTCTCTCTCTCTCTCTCTCTCTCTCTCTCTCTTCTTTTGTGGGAGATTAATTTTTAATTTGATTGAGTCCTGGTTATTGAGGATTGGGGTATATCATTGGCCTTTGAAAACAGGGATATTTACATATTTTCTCTTGCTTTCCAGAAGTGTGTCTTGGTTGTAGCTGATGAGGATATCTTATTCTCATGTTCATTGGTGGAGAGCTTCTTAGAGGAATCCTTCCCCTGGTTATGCGCAAACAGAATGTAATAGTCATTTGGCAAGCTTGTCATGAGGTAGAGATTGGTCTCTGTGATTTTTAAGAGTCTAGAATTAGGTTGGTGGTTCTCAAATCTCTCAGCACATTAAAATCTCTCAGGGAGATTTTTGAAAATACCAAATGCCAAGGCTCCACTCCAGAGCAATAAAATCAGAATCTGTGGAGGTGGGCCCCACAAATATTATTGTTTAAAGGCTCAAAAGTTATTCTAATATGCACCCAGTGTTCAAAATAGCAGGATTAGATATTTTAACCCTTCATTAAAAATATGAATCATAGCATGATAGATCTTATGATTCCATTATTCCATGCTGGATTTCTATTCAAGCAGAGTAGGTGTCTGCCAACATGGGATGATTTGACCTTTACCCCTCTGTGTTTCCAAAGTCCCTGTGGACTAACCATAGTTTCTAGAAATTCTCCTTATCAGAGGTGTGCTGTTTTATGCTAGGCCCCCCAGGGTCCTCTATTAAAATGCAAATACCCTATGCAGAAGTACATTAAAGCTATTATTAGTCACTGGCACCATGTTGCTTAATGGATTAGCTTGTCATCTAACAAGGCCATGGGGAAATAGGGATGGTACAGGAAGAGAAACATTCCTTACTCAGAGCTTGTGTCAAAAATTGCAGCAAAAGTTTACTGTCTTCTTTCCCTTTACTTCTCCATTGCTCTCCCCTTTCGGTTTTAAGATTACTCATCTGAGCCTCTACATTTGCTGCCTGTGAACTATGAGTCATTTTTATTCATTTTGTCCCTGTTGATGGTAGCATATTTGGTATCTTATAAAGAACTGGGATAAAGGAGCTGTTTGTTTTCTGGTTTTTTTTGTGTTTGATGTTAACAATTTCTTCCAGTATTCTCTTTCTCTTAACAATGCAGTCAGAACAGCAAGTAATGCAGGTTGTTTATGCAAGCCACTAAATTACCCAATTACCAAATTGATTGTGGGCTCATCCAATTTAATGAAATCAAACTGGTAAAATTTAGCAAAAAAAAAGAAAGAAAAAAAGCAATTTGAATCCCCCAGCCCCATACTCATAAAAGGACCAGCTATTTGAGGAACCTGATCAAACTGACCAGAGGTTCTGATACCATGTTCTTGTGATTTCATTGACATCTTTTGAACCCATTGCTTGCCTTTCAGTAAAAAACTGAATGTGGGCTTGACATCCTAACTTCTTAGTGGATACTTTTAGGTTTCCAGTGGATACAGTTTGTATAGAGATGATCAATAAGCCTCTTTTATTACTAAAGTCTACTGTGTCACCCCTTCTTCCTATCCCTAACTTTGTTAGCCACATTTGGCTGTCATTTGGCTGCGAGTTGCATTTTTTTGCACTAAATCACATCTCAATGATAGCCATCTCTTTCTGTCCTCTAAATATCTACACTTTCCCACATCAAGTATTTAGCAAATCAGTTTGTCCTTTAATTCACTTCATGTAACACAATGCTCAATTAATCTCATTTAAATTGCTCGTATTTGCTCCTTTGCTACTGTCATATAAGTATTTTGTTCCCCTAAAAAGATTATGTTATCCTCCGCCCCAGTCTTTGTTTCAAAGATGCTCTAGCTTCTCAGATATTTCATCCATCTTCTCTAGCTAACTTTTGGTAATTGATAATCCCTCAACATATTTATTCATTTGGTGTGGCCATGTCTTCATAATCCTCATTGAATTCATAATCCAGTTTAGTGAAAATTTCAGTTTAACTAGTTATTATGGCATCTGTTTAAGTGACTGAGTTCATTCTTTCCTTTCATTCATTTCAGTCTACATAGGCACATCCTTTCGGAAAGTTAGGGCTGTGTTCATGAACAGAATGCAAAGAGAAGAAGCTAACTGAATAATATAGGTAAAAATATTTTGTCCTCAATTATTTGGATCTTTCATACTGCTGAAGATGGATTTTTGCCTAAATTATCCAGATAACTACAATTATTTAATATTTTTGAGATTTTCTTTGTGTGTGTGTGTGTGTGTGTGTGTGTGTGTGTGTGTGTGTTTATTTTAATTCTCTCTATTAGTAACCTAGCCCAGGCTAAGAGCCTGAAGTATTGCAATCCATTTAATCAGTCTCTCTATCTTTAGTTCAGGAGTTGCAAACTGTGGCCCACAAGGCAAATTTATCCTGCTATTTTTGTAAATCAAGCTTTACTGACACACAGCCACACTCATTTGTTTATGTGTTAACTAATATGATTTTGGACTACAATGGCAGAGTTGACTAGTTGTAACAGAAACCATATGGTCTAAAATATTGACTACCTGGCTATTCACAAGAAGTGCTTGCTGACCCGTGCTCTTGTACCTTCTTGATTAATCCTGCACCTCACTGCTACATTCATTTTTCTAAAATACCAATTTCATATCACTCTTCTGCACATAAACCTCAAATGAACAATTGATATTCACCTGTTATGCACTGATAGACACTTACTCTTTTCATTTTTAGTGCCCATGCTTGCTGGATATTAAATATTTTGAAAATCACCTGTTGAAATGATTCTTATTTTTTTTAATTAAATCTTTATTGTTCAGATTATTACATTTGTTCCTCTTTTTCCCCCCCATAACTCCCCTCCTCCCAGTTCCCACCCCATCCTCCGCCCTCACTCCCCACCCACTGTCCTCATCCATAGGTGCACGATTTTTGTCCAGTCTCTTCCCGCATCTCCCACACCCCTTTCCCCCCCAAGAATAGTCAGTCCATTCCCTTTCTATGTCCCTGATTCTATTATAATCAACAGTTCATTCTGTTCATCAGATTATTTATTCACTTGATTCTTAGATTCACTTGTTGATAGATGCATATTTGTTGTTCATAATTTGTATCTTTACCTTTTTCTTCCTCTTACTCTTCTTAAAGGATACCTTTCAGCATTTCATATATTCCTGGTTTGGTGGTGATGAACTCCTTTAGCTTTTCCTTATCTGTGAAGCACTTTATCTGACCTTCAATTCTGAATGATAGCTTTGCTGGATAAAGTAATCTTGGTTGTAGGTTCTTGGTATTCATCACTTTGAATATTTCTTGCCACTCCCTTCTGGCCTGCAAAGTTTCTGTTGAGAAATCAGCTGACAGTCGTATGGGTATTCCCTTGTAGGTAACTGAGTTTCTTTCTCTTGCTGTTTTTAAGATTCCCTCTTTGTCTTTTGCTCTTGGCATTTTAATTATGATGTGTCTTGGTGTGGTCCTCTTTGGATTCCTTTTGTTTGGGGTTCTCCGCGCTTCTTGGACCTGTAAGTCCATTTCTTTCACCAGGTGGGGGAAGTTTTCTGTCATTATTTCTTCAAATAGGTTTTCAATATCTTGCTCTCTCTCATCTTCTGGCACCCCAATAATTCTGATGTTGGTACGCTTGAAGCTGTCCCAGAGGCTCCTTACACTATCCTCGCATTTTTGGATTCTTTTTTCATTTTGCTTTTCCGGTTGGGTGTTTTTTGCTTCCTCGCATTTCAAATCATTGACTTGATTCTTGTGCTCCTCTGGTCTGCTGTTTTGAGTCTGTATAATATTCGTTATTTCAGTCCGTGTATGCTTAATTTCTAGGTTGTTCCCCAATATACGATCGAGGGTCTCATTAGTTTTCTTGTAGATCTCATTAAGTTTATCGGCGGCTTCTAAACAGTTCTTGAGAGACCTTAAAAGTGTGGTTCTGAACTCTATATCTTCCATTGACAATTTTGTCCTGTTTCTTTGTCTCCACATTTTGTTATGCTTCCTTGGTGCACCCCCTAGTGGTCTTTGTGCGCAGTCTTATAAACCTTGATTGTTGTAGCTAATACCAGGGAGGGTTTGACCTCCAGGCCAAGTGGCTATGAGAATCAGCTGTTTCTGCAGTGAGAGAACTTCTGTCCTCTAGGGAGGTGCTAATCTAGCCTTTGCCTGAGGCTATCCGGCAAATGCCTCTGTGCAGGGCTTGGGCGGGGCGGGTCGCACAGTATCAATAGGGTGGGCCGGAGAGAGCAGTTATGGCTGCTCTCAATCCTGTCCCCAGGGGCTCTGCCTCTCTGAGTCCCAGCAATGGCTGCAAACCTCGGAGAGAAAGCTGCACTCGCTCTGACCGAAGCCAGACAGTCCCGCTTCTCCCGTTTGAGTCTGAGTCCCTAAAGACTCGCCCGGATCTGGAGCTCAGAGTCTGCGACTCCCTCCCGATTGAAAATGCCAACCGCACCCTCCGCCGCCAGCCCGCTCCGCACACTCCGCACCTCAGAATTTGACTTCAGCACTGCGCCTCCTCTGAGTGTCCGTATGCGTTTCTCTTTCCTCCTAGTTGTAGGACTTCCACTCAGCCAGCGTTCCTGTGGTTCTGGGTGATGTCCCTTCCGTTTTTTGGTTTCACTTTTGAAGTAGTTGTTCAAGGCAGCAAACTCCGGCGTTAACCTATGCCGCCATCTTGGTTCCTCTCCAGTAACTCAATCTTTTAAAACACTATGAAGTAAGTAGGTATCATTGTTATCCCCTTGGCCACGGTCACATGGAAATGGTGGAACTATGGTTGCAACCCAAGCACTTGGACTCTGAAATGATTCTTATTTTCATGGAATAAAATCAAGTTCCTTAGCCTAGCATTCAATGCCCCTTCTGATCTCCTTTCTTGTTTGTTCCCTGTACCCCATCTCTGCTTTACCCAAAAATTGCCCAGCTCATCCTTCCCTTTGTCTTTTCCTTTAAACCAACCCCTGTATTTGGAATGCCCTGAAACCTTCCTTTGTGAATATGGAGATAATTTCTGCTTATTTACCTAAACATCTCACATTATACCTGTTAATGGTTTCTCCTTTTACTCTCAGAAGTGTCCTAGCGAGGACAACAAGTTATACGTTTCTCATAGCTATGGACCATACTCTTCCTTCAGTGATTGCTTCAAATCCTATCACTCCCATGGAGCCTTTGCTGTCTTCAAACTACAGAGCTTCCTGCTTTCAAGCTCTTTTAGTATCTAGAACACTCATATGTTACATATAGTATGAAATCATAGACTAGGTATACTTTAATTTTACAATACTGAGCCTCAATTAAAATATGAGCTCTCTTCACATAAGAATGATTTTTATATCTATATCTACATATCTATCTATCTATCATCTATCATCTATCTATGTCTGTTTCATAGATATTTATTGAGAACTTTCTATGTGCCCATAGATCAGAACTGCTTCAAGGGAGAAGCAGGAATTGAAACTCATTTATGCATTCAACAGACATTGGTTGAGAAGCCCCTCTGTTCCTGGCACTGGGGCTGTATGGGAGATAAAGGAATATGTGCCTCTAATGATAAGGAAGGCAGTGATAAACCCTGTGGGACAACACTAGATTTGTACTGCTTACTTCCAACAGAGGCAAATCACAGAAGCCTTCCTGGAGAAAGGGTTAACTTGGCACAGATTCAGCCTCTTGAATTCACCAATATTTTAACCCTTTGTTTCTGCATGGTGGTTCAACTTCCTGGTGGTCATGTCATATATTTTTTAAATTGTTAAGCCCTTAGACTATCTCTCATAATCCATGTATATGTATGGATTTATTTGTTGATTTATATAATTATCTACATTCACAACATAAGAAACACATCTTGGATAAAGGAGAAATATTCTTTAAAATATAAAATGATAATAGCATAGACCCGTGGTCAGCAAACTGCGGCTCGCAAGCCGCATGCAGCTCTTTGTCCCCTTGAGTGTGGCTCTTCCACAAAATACCACGTGTGGGCGCGCGCGTACAGTGTGATTGAAACTTCGTGGCCCATGCGCAGAAGTTGGTTTTCGGCCTGGGCGAGTTTATTTTGAAGAAGTACTGTTGATATTTGGCTCTGTTGACTAATGATTTTGCAGACCACTGGCATAGACAATTCTATCAATCCTTTTCTGCCATTACCAAGATCACTCTATTGACAAAACTTTAATTTTCAATGGATTTTTGCTGCTCACCCATTTAGCTTGAGTGGTTTGACAGTTTTCATTCTCACAGGGATGTAATAAAAAGGATATTATAATAGGAGCCATGAAATTGAATTTTCTATTCTTGGCTTCATCATAATCACTTAAACTTAAACTCTTCACATCTCAGTTTCTTCATCTATTAAATAAATAAGGTTGGGTTAAATGATTTTTAAGAGCTAAGATTCTACTATATTAAAATTAATGTAATCAACAGATCATTAAGGGATTAGGTAAGCAACATATTCCATGGAACTACCTGAATTCATCCTCAATTAATTTATCAAACTCAAATTCACTTTCTGTTAGCCATATTTAGTTTAATTACTTCAAATTGTATTCTTGAGACAAAGAAAATTTTAAAGTGAGTGTGCCTGTGTGTATAATAAACACATATATTTTGATAATGAGCTGACTTGGTTAATTAAATTTTAGGATGGACCGAGAGATGCAAATCAAAACAACAATGAGGTACCATCTCACACCTGTCAGACTGGCTATCATCAACAAATCAACAAACGACAAGTGCTGGAGAGGATGTGGAGAAAAAGGAACACTCGTGCACTGCTGGTGGGAATGCAGACTGGTGCAGCCACTATGGAAGACAGTATGGAGTTTCCTTAAAAAACTGAAAATGGAACTCCCATTTGACCCTGTGATCCCACTCCTAGGAATATATCCCAAGAAACCAGAAACACCAATCAGAAAGGATATATGCACCCCTATGTTCATAGCAGCACAATTCACCATAGCTAAGATCTGGAAACAGCCTAAGTGTCCATCAGTAGATGAATGGATTAGAAAACTGTGGTACATCTACACGATGGAATACTATGCTGCTCTAAAAAGGAAGGAACTCTTACCATTTGCAACAGCATGGATGGAACTGGAGAGCATTATGCTAAGTGAAATAAGCCAGTCAATGAAGGAAAAATACCACATGATCTCACTCATTCATGGATAATAGAGACCATTATAAACTTTTGAACAATAATAGATACAGAGGCAGAGCTGCCTCAAACAGATTGTCAAACTGCAGCGGGAAGGCCGGGGAGGGTTGGGGGGCAGGAGGTAGGGAGGTAAGAGATCAACTAAAGGACTTGTATGCATGCATATAAGCATAACCAGTGGACATAAGACATTGGGGGATAAGGGAGGCTAGGGGTCTGTCTAGGGCGGGGGGATAAAATGGACACACATGTAATACCCTTTGTAATACTTTAAGCAATAAATAAAAAAATAAATAAATAAATAAATAAATAAATTTTAGGATGGAGAGAGTCTGGAAACATGGTGAACTGAATATATAGCATCTTTCCCCTCAATCCCTACTATAAGCAAAATGGATATTAGTGCCCATGGGAAGCTGGGTATAAGCAAGACATGGGGCTTTGTTAGTGAGGAAACAGATATAGAACTTTCTCTCTTCCACATTGTATAAGTGCATGAAGGCAACACTGTAAACTGCTAGATCTTGACTTTTACAGATCTTTGAATTCTTGTGGAAAGGATTGATATTGCCCTTATGTGAGATTGCCAGGTCACCTTACCTCCTAAATTCCAAGAAGAAACTGAAGAAGTGATTCAAGTCTTTCCCTCCTTAGGAAGAGTACAAGGAAAACAAGAGAGTAACAAGACTTCATCCAAGTGTCTCACTAAAAGATTATTACTCTACTACTTTGATCCTCCTGGCTTACAGGGATAGAGAGCACTTTGCATTCACTGCAGGACTGCTGACAGTCAAGAGATGCCTCCTACCAGACCTGAATCCCAAAGAGCTGACAGTGAAAAGTAACAACCCCATCTCAGGGGTACCCAGCAGCTAGAGAGAGGAAGATCAAGTGGAACAAAATAGAGTTTCTGGAAGGAATAGATAAAAACTTAAATAAAAATAAGAGCACTGAAGGAGGTTCAAGTGCAGTATAGAAAACATTTTCTGGGGGAAAAAAAACCAGAAGAATTTCCTATCTATTCAATTTTGTAAATTAATTAAAAGAGAACATACTTTAGGTTAGAGAGCCTGGGAATATGTTTAAAATGTTTAATAAGGACTCATAAATAAAAGGGACACACTTTAAGAGAAACTCTGTAGGAGTCTAGAGCAGGGGCTAGCAAACTACAGCCCACAGATCAAATCTGACCTGCCACCTATATTTGTATGACCTGTAAGCTAAGAATGTTTTTTATATCTTAAAATTATTGAAAAATATCATAAGAATATTTCATGACATGTGAAAATTATAAAAATGTAAAGTTTTAGTATCCATAAATAAAGTTATTGAAACATAGCAATATTCATTTGTTTGTGTATTATTTCTGATTTATGTGAAAAGCAAAAACAGAGCTGTGTGGCTGCAATAGAGACAAGGTCTGCCAAACCTAACATGTTTACTATCTTGCCTTTTACAGAAAGTTTGCCCATCCCTAATCTAGAGAAATGCTGTCCAATATAAATTTCTGTGATGATAAAAATGTTTCATATATATTCTGTCCAATACAGTATCCATTATCCATGTGTGGCTATTGAGCATTTGATATGGAGCTAGAACAACTGAGTTACTGAATTTTTATTTCCTTTTAATTATTTGAAATAGTCACATATGGCTTGTGGCTAGTGGCTACTATATCAAACAACAAAAGTTTAGAATAAAAAGTACTAAATAATTTAAGCAAAATCTAGAAGTTATAAAATCAGGAAAATGACAATTCTAAAGTTTTATAAAAAAATAGCATTCAAATAGATTTTGCAGACAATTGAAACTAAGGTGACCTTAAGATGTTAATTGGGAGATCTCAAAGAAAATAACACAAAAATACTAAAATAAATGACAAGGGAGCTTAACTTATATATTAAAAATATCTACTTAGTACAAAAAAAGGCATTCATGGAAGAATTTAAGACATCACAGAAAACAAATGGCAAAATGTCAAACATAAATATTACTTTATCAGTAATTACATCAAGTGTTAATGAATTAAACACTCCAATTAGAGGCAGAAATTGGGAGAATGAATGAAAATATGATTCAACTATAAGCTATCACAAGAGATACTTTAGATTCTAAGACACAAATACTTTGTCAATGAAAGGATGGGAAAAATAGATCAAAAAAGAGGAAAAGTAGCTATACTAATGTCAGACAAATAGACTTTAGGGCAAAAGCTGTTACTAAAAGCAAATAAGGGTATTTTTCAATGATAACAGGATCAATCCATCAAGAAAACATAAGTGATTAACATAGAGGCACCTAACAGAGCACTAAAACGCATGAAGCAAAAACTGACAGAATTGAAGGAAGAGATAAACAATTGATCAATAACAGCTGGAGGCTTCAACACCTCACTTTCAATAATGGGTAGAACAACTAGACAGAAGATCAACATGGAAATATAATTTTTGAAAAACACAATAAATCAATTAAGACTGACATATCTATAAAACACTCTAACAATAGCAGAATCCACTGTCTTAAGTGTGTATGGAACATTCTCTAAGATAGACCAAGTGTTAGGCTATGAAATAAATCTCAATATATTTTAAATGATTGAAATCCTAAAAAGGATATTTTCTGACCATCATAGGAGAACCACAACACAGTGTGAAGCTAATTTGAGATGAATGAAAATAAAAACAAGATATAACAAAACTTTGGGTTGGAGCTAAAAGTAGTCCTCACAGGGAAATGTATAGCTTTAAATGCCTATATTAACAAAAATAAATAAGATTTCAAATCAATAATATAACCTTTCATCTTACAAAACTAGAAAGAAAAGTTAAACCCAAGGCAAACAGAAGGAAGTAAATGATAATCACAGCATAAAGAAAAGAAATAGAGAATAGACACGTACAGAAAAATCAAGACAAAATTTGGTTCTTTGGAAAGATGAAAAGTTGAAATACCTTGATCTAGCCTGGTAAAGACAAAAAGAGAATGGCAGGGTTTCACCTTTTTTATGACTGAGTAGTATTCACATATAAACCACATTTCATTATCCCTTCATCGCTCCATGAATACTGAGGTTGTATCCATATTTTGGCCACACTGTAAATAATGTTTCAAAGAACATAGGCGTGCATGTATCTTTTAGAATTAGTATTTTCATATTCTTTCAAATAAATACCCAGAAGTGGAATTGTTGGGTTATATGGTACTTCTAGTTTTAATTTTTTGCAATATACATATCATGTATCATAGAAACAGACACCAAAACCAATATGATCTTATTAACTAACATCACCCCAATAAATTTAATAAAATATAAAGTCAAAACTAAAAAAATATTCAATTGAAAAAAATTGTTTTGAGGAATCTCTATGCTGTTTTCTGTACTGGCTGCACTAATTTACATTCCCACTAACATTTTATGAGGGTTTCCTTTTCTCCACATCCTCTCTAATACTAGTTTATTGTCTTTTTGATGAAGGCTTTTCTGACAGGTGGTGATATCTCATTGTGATTTTGATTTGCACTTATCTAATGATTAGTGATAGTGAACATTTTTTCTTGTGCTTGTTGGCCATCTGTAGGTCTTCTTTTAAAAAATAGGAGGGTATAGGGGAGTACACAGTGATGGAAAAAAAAATAGAAAAAATAAAAAAAATGTCTATTCAAATACTTTGCCCATTTTTAAAGTCAGGTTGTTTGTTTTTTGTTGTCGTTGAGATGTATGACTTATCTATAGATTTTGAATATACAAATAACTAGACTTTTTATTGTAAGTAATGCAGTATAGTCATATTTAAAATTATAATGTTGCACACCTGAAACACATAATATTATAAATAATGTTATTGCAATAAAAAAGGTAAAAAGAGAGAGAGAAGATTCAAATTACTAAAATGAGGAATGAAATAGAATGCATTACTACCAAACTTACAGAAATCAAAGAATTATAAGGGAACACTATGAACAACTGTAAAACAAAAAGTTAAATAACATAGATCAGTGGTTGGCTCTTCCACAAAATACCGACTTCTGTGCATGGGCCACGAAGTTTCAATTGCACTGTATGTGCGAGCCTGCACGTGGTATTTTGTGGAAGATCCACACTCAAGGGGCCAAAGAGCCGCATGTGGCTCTCGAGCAGCAGTTTGCCAACCACAGACCTAGATGAAATGAAAAAGTTCCTAGAAAGACATGAACTATTGAAGCTATCTAAATAAGAAATGGCATATCTCAATATACTATTAATAAGTAAAGGGATACAATTATTAATCAAATTTTCCACAAAGTAAAGTCTGAACTGAATGAGTTAACTATTAATTTCTATTTTTAATAATGCAGTTTTTATTTCTTTTAAATACATGTTTATTGATTTCATAGAGGAAGGGAGAGGGAGAGGGAGATAGAAAAATCAATGATGAGAGAGGATCGCTGCTTCCAACATGCTCCCCGACTGGGGACGGAGCCCAGACATGTGCCTTAACCAAGAATAGAACTCAACTACTAAGTAACATTGGCTGGGCTTGACTCTTAAATTCTACCAAAGGTTTAAAGAAGAATTAAACTCTTCCAAAAATGAAAGATAAAAACTGCATTTAAACTCATTCTAGGTGTGGATGTGGAGAAAAAGGAACCCTAGTGGTCTGCTATTGGGAATGCAGATGGGTGCAGCCACTATGAAAAACTGTGGATTTTCCTCAAAGAACTTAAAATGAAACTGCCATTTGACCCAGTGATCCCAGTTCTAAGAACATATCCTAAGAATCCTGAAACACCAATCAGAAAGAATATATGCACCTCTATGTCCATAACAGTGTTATTTACAACTAGAGGCTCAGTGCACAAAAATTTGTGCACTCGAGGGGGGGGGGTCCCTCAGCCCTGCCTGTGCCCTCTCGCAGTCTGGGACCCCTCGGGGGATGACCACTTGCTGGCTTAGGCCCATTCCCCGGGGGATTGGGCCTAAGCTGGCAGTCAGACATCCCTCTGGCAGCCCAGGAGCCCTCGGGGGATGTCCACTTGCCAGCGGGGAGTAGGCCTAAGCTGCAGTCAGACATACTTAGCTCTGCTGAGGAGGCGGGAGAGGCTCCCACCACCACTGCTGTATTGGCAGCCGTCAGCCTGGCTTGTGGCTGAGCAGAGCTCCCCCTGTGGGGAGCATACTGACCACCAGGGGGCAGCTCCTGCATTGAACGTCTGCCACCTGGTGGTCAATGTGTGTCATAGTGACTGGTCATTCCCAGTCATTCTGCTGTTAAGGTCAATTTGCATATTACCCTTTTACTATATAGGATAGAGGCCTGGTGCACGGGTGGGGGCTGGCTGGTTTGCGCTGAAGAGTGTTCCGGATTAGGGTGGGAGTCCCACTGGGGTGCCTGGCCAGCCTGGGTGAGGGGCTGAGGGCCATTTTCAGACTGTCCACACCCCCTTCAGGGTGGGGGTCTCCGCTGGAGTGCCTGGCCAACCTGGGTGAGGGGCTGAAGGCAGTTTGCAGGCTGACCACAGCCCCATTAGGGTAGGGGGTCCTGCTGGGGTGCCTGGCCAGTCTGGGTGAGTGGCTGATGGCTTTTTGCAGGCTGGCCAAGCCCCCCAATGGGGACCCTCACCTCATCAGGGTGTGGCCATCCTTGGTGAGGGGCTGATGGCTCTTTGCAGGCTGGCCACAGCCCCTAGCCACCCAAGCTCCCAGTGGAGACTGGCTGGAAGTAGGTATCTGGGATTTATTTACCTTCTATAATTGAAACTTTGTTGCCTTGAGTGGAGGCCAAAGCCGGCCAGGGCAGGCAGGAAGCTTGGCTTCCTCCATTGCCGAGGCAACCATGTATCCTGCTTGCTCCAGTTCCGTGGCTGCCGGCCGCCATCTTGGTTGGGTTAGTTTTCATATAATCATTCTGATTGGCTGGTGGGAGTCTCTTGGGGTGTAGCAGAGGTGCAATCAATTTGCATGTTTCTCTTTTATTATATTAGATAGCTAAGATTTGGAAACAACCCAACTGTCCATTTGTAGATGAATGGATAAAAAGAACTGTGGTACATTTACACAATGGAATATTATGCAGCTGTAAAAAAAGAAGAATCTCTTACCCTTTGAGACAGCATATAAAGACCTGGAGAGTATGCTAAGCAAAATAAGCCAGTCAGAGAAAGACAAATATCACATAATATCACTTATATGTGGAATCTAATGAACACAATAAACTGATGAATAAAATAGAACCAAAGGCATGGAAACATGGCACAGACTGACAAATGTCAGAGAGAAGGGGGAGAAGGAGTGATTAACCAAAGAATTTATATGCATATATACATTGCCCATGAACATAGACAATTGGGTGGTTGAAGGCCTGGGGTGGGGCAGAAACTTGGTGGTGGGGGTCAAGTGGGAAAAAGGGGGGGTATCTGTAATACTCTCAACAATAAAGATTTTTTATAAAAACTCATTCTATGAGGCCAGTATTACTCTTTTTTTATATATATATATATTTTATTGATTTTTTACAGAGAGGAAGGGAGAGAGATAGAGAGTTAGAAACATCGATGAGAGAGAATCATCAATCAGCCGCCTCCTGCACATCTCCCACCGGGGATATGACCGCAACCCAGGTACATGCCCCTGACCGGAATCGAACCCGGGACCTCTCAGTCCACAGGCCGACGCTCTATCCACTGAGCCAAACCGGTTTCGGCCAGTATTACTCTTATACACAATAACCAAGTAGAATCTATCTCAGGTATTCAAAGTTGATCAAAGCCAATCAGTGTAAAACGCCTTGTTAATATAATAAAGAAAAAAACCCACATTTAAAGAAATGATTTCAAAAGGCACAAAAATCATTCAAAAAAATATCCAACATTTTTGCAATCATTAAACTTGGAATAGAAGGGATTTTCTTCAACCTAAAAAAGGCCTTTTTTTTTTTTTTTTTTCAAAAACCCACAGCTAACATCATACTTAATGATGAAAGTTTGAAAACTTTCTCCATAAGATCAGAACTAAGACAAACATAACCACTTTCAATATTTCTATTCTATACTGTATTGGAGGCTCTAGTTAGAATAATCAGACAAGTAAAAGAAATAAAAGTTACCTAGGTTGAAAAAAGAAGTGAAACTATTTTCCTTTGCATATGACATGCTCTTGTATATATAAATTCCTAAGGAATCCACAAAAATAATATTAAAGCTAATGACAAATTCAGCTAAGTTACAGGGTACTTACATACATAAAGCAGTTGTATGTACAGATACATACATTGGAACAAAGTATGTGCAGTTATGTACAGATCAACATACATAAAGCAGTTGTCTTTCTATACAGTAGTAATGGACAATCCAAAATTGAAATTAAGAAAATTATTCCATTTGTAATGATATCAAAAATAATAACATATTTAGTAATAAAGTTAACCAAAGAAGTTCAATATTTTACACTGAAAATTACAAAACATTGTTGAATGAAATGAAAGAAGATGGAAATAAATGAAAAGATATCCCCTGTTCATAAATTGGAAGACGTAGTAATAAGATGGCAATACAATCAAGTTTTCTACAGATTTAACTAAATCTCTCTTAAAGAGTCTTTTTTTTCAAAAATTGATAAGCTGATCCTGAAAGTTACATGTCAGTGGAAATATTAAAAAACATCTTTAAAGAGGACAAAGTTGGAGGACTCACTACAAAGCTGCTTCTATATATCAAAACTTATTACAAAGCTAAAGTAATTAAGAATGCGTAGTTAGTCTTGGAATAGACATACAGGTGAATGGAATATATTTTGTATTCCAAAAATTAACCCTAACATGTATCATCAATTGATTTTTGGCATGCGTGCCAAGACAACTCAATGAAGGAAAGACTAATCTTTTTAGCAAGTGGTGCTTGTACAACCGGATACTTACATGTAACAGAGTAAAATTAGAAAACTACTATACACTGTATACTAAAATTAACTGAAAATGGTTCAATTAACTAAATGCAAGAGTTAAAATGATAAAACATTTAAAAGGAAATATAGGTGCATGTCTTTGTGACCTTGGATTTGGCATTGATTTCTTTGATATGACACCTAAACCATATAATAAAAACAATATATACATTGGCCTTCACAAGATTAAAAACCTCTGAGCTTCATAGAATACTGTCAAGAAAATGAAAAGGCAAACTATAGAATGAGAGAAACATTTGAAAATCATATATCTGAAAAAATTCCAGTATCCAGAATATATAAAGAGCTCTTGAAACTCAATAGTAAGAAATATATTCAAATATCCAACAGATACATAAAAGGTGCTCACATCACTAATCATCAGAGAAATGCAAAACAAAACCACTTTGAGATATCAACTCACAAATATGAAAATGGCTATCAAGAAAAGGGGAGAAATAACAAGTATTTTAGAGAATGTGGAGAAAAGGCAATCCTTTGTGCACTGTTGGTGGAAAAATAAATTGGTATAGACACTGTGGTAAACATTATGGAGGTTCCTCAAAAAATTAAGAATGGCTTATAACCCAGCAATTCCACTTCTGAGTGGTATATATTTGAAGAAATGGAAACAGGATGTTGAAGAGATATCTGCACCCCCATGTTCATTGAAGCATTTTTCAAAATAACCATGATATGGAAACAACATTAAGTGGCCATCTTTATCAATAGATAAAGAAGTTATACTATATACATATATACAGTGGAATATTATTCAGCCATGAAATAGAATTTGCCATTTACAACAACATAGATGGACCTTGAGGGCATTATGCTAAGTGAAATAAGCCAGATGGAGAAAGTAAAATACTACATGATATCACTTATATGTGGAATATAAAAGAAAAAGTCAAACTCAGAGAAGCAAAGAGTAGAAACATGGGTACCAGGAACTAGGGGCAGAGGAAAAAACAACACTCTCAATAAAAAGAATTAAAAATGGTCAAATAATTCGAATATTCACTTATACAAAGAAGTTTCAGAAATGGCCAATAAATACGAGCATATGAAAAGATGCTCAACACCACTTGTCACCAGGAAAATGCAAATCAAAAGCACAATGAGATACCATTTTATACCAATTCAGTGTGCCTATCAAAAAGATAGACAATAAAACAAGTGTTGGCAAGGATATGGAGAAATTGGAACCCTCACGCACTGCTGGTGGGTGGTAATGCACAATGGTTCAGCTGTTTTGGAAAATGGTTTCACAGTTCTTCAAAAGTTAAAAATAGAGCTACCATATGACCTAGCAATTCCACTTTTAGGTATATACACAAGATCATTGAAAACATGTTCACAGTAAAACTTGCATTTATGTATTCATATCAGCATTATTCATAATAGTGAAATAGTGGAAATAACACAATTATCTATCAACTGATGAATGGATTAATCAAATCCAGGCAGGGAAATACTAACTCAGTGATAAAAAGGACATATACAACAATATGGATGAACTTTTAAAATATTATGTATGTATAGCTTAAAAGAGTAAATCTTATGGTATATGAATTAAATCTTAATAAAATATAATAATAATACAATCACTATCTTATAGGAAACTAGTGCACTGAATATTATAATTGAGAGAATACATGAGAAATCTAGGAAAGCTGGAATCATTGGAACAAAGTTAAAAACTTCTGTGTGATAAAATATATCATAAATAAAATACCATAAACAAAAATGTATAATACTGTTAAAAGACACAAGATTAATTCATAGGCAAATAACTCTTTTAAACTGGAAGGAAAAAGACAAACAAACCAATAGAAAAATGGGCAAATGTATTGAATAATGAACTTATAAAAGAGTAAAAACAAAAAGATTCAGCAGCAGTCAGGGAAATGCAAATTAAAGCAAAAAATGAAGTGTTTTAAATCTATCAAACTGGAAAAGTTTAAAGACCAATATAATATCTATATATTGCTAGTGGAAGTGTGATGTGTTACAGTCATTTGTAAACAATTTGGGAACATCTATTAAAATGAAACATTAATTTACTCCTTAACTCAGCAGTCCCATTAATTATAATTTATTCCATTGTAAAAAGGTATATATAGAATCATCTTTATTGCAACATTGTTCATACTGACAAAACAAAAACGAATTAGAGAATGCCTTCTACTATAGAGAAGGCTGAATGAATTATTATATATCCACTCCATAGAATATTATATAGCAACTAGAGGCTGGGTGCACAAAATTTGTGCACTGAGGGGAGGGGTGTCCCTGAACCCGGCCTGCACTCTCTCCAATCTGGGACCACTCAGGAGATGTCCAACTGCGGGATCGGGCCTAAATCGACAGTGAGACATCCCTCTCACAATCCGGGACCACTGACTCCTAATGGCTCACCTGTTTGCCTGCCTGATTGCCCCTAACTGCCCTCCCCTGCTGGCCTACTCACCCATAACTGCCCTCCACTGCCGCCACCTGCCTCCTCCACTGGGACCCACCTCCTCCACATTAGGTGGCGAAGACACAAGGACAGGCCTCCTCCGCACCATGCAGAGCTGTGGGACCCCCAAGCCTCACACGCGGAGTGGCCACTGGGCCTCACCTCCGCTGTGCATGCGGCCCTCTTATGGCAGCCATCTTGTGGTGGCCATTTTGTGACAATGTCATGTGAGGGTGTGTGTGAGGGCATGGGTGAGGGCGTGACACCACCTTGGTTCTTATTATATAGGATTAAAACTAATATAGAAATGCTATCCCAGATGCCTGGGAGAGATTTTTATAAAGTATCCTAGATTTAGGAGAGCAAGATGCAGAAAACTGTGTATAATATAATCCCATTAAATAATGACAAAATCTTATAGATGTGTACATATGTATGAGCAAGAGAAAATATGGAAGGATATAGCCTGAGTAACATGGATTACCTGATGAAAAGGAAAACAGAGGAGATGGGATAACCAAGCAAAAAAGAAAACGGAAAAAAAAGTTGCAGATTATGTTCACATTTATATAAAATTATATATTCATCTATATATGGCATTTAAAATTAATATATAAAATTATATAAAGACATTTATACGTCAATTTAAAAATTAATTTTTAGAATGTAATCAAGCAATAAAATTTTTATTTTAAATATTTGTTAATAAAAACTTTACTAAAATGATTAAACATACTTTCCTGTTTTAGCAAGCATGCAATGTGTTAAGGGTATAGCTGCAGATGCTGGTTAAGAGTATGGTTGCTATAATCAGTCTCCCTGGGTTCAAATCCAAGCATTGCCACTTATTTGCTATGTGATCAAATTAAATTACCTAACCTCTCTGTGCTTTAGTTTCCTACTATAAAATGAGGGATATCAAAGTACTGATCTCATAGTCACCACACTTTATCTTAAATTGCTAGGTTAAAGTGCCAATCATATAGTGAGCACATTATAGATATACATAAACATATTTTAGATAGCACATTAGCTATTATTGTCTACTAGAGTCGCGGTGCATGAATTCATGCACGGGTGGAGTCCTCAGGGAGGTGGCTGGGACATGATTAGCCCTCCAGGTGGGTGGTGGGATGCCCTTGCGGCCCAGGATACGGATAAGTCCCGCTGACATTTGTGTTGGTTGTCGGGAGCTACCTGGTGGCTGCTTCTATATTATTTCTTCCTTGCAGAACATCTAGGGAGGGGAAGTGACATGGTGCCTGAGGCCAACTTCCAGGAGGCTGGTGGTGCTGTAGAGATCAATTGCCAGTGGCGTTAGTCCATTGGTGCCTGGCCCATTCTCTGGAGATTGGACCTGAAGAACTATTGAGGGAGTGAGTGGCTGCCGCTGGACTGGTGGGCCGCCGGGATGGGTCAGTTAGCTGAGTGGTGCTCCCACTGTGGGAGAGCACTGTCCACCAGGGGGCAGCTGCTGGGTTGAGCGTCTGCCCCCTGGTGGTCAGTGTGCATCATAGTGACCAGCCATTCTGGTCATTCTGGTTGTTCGGTCGTTTGGTTGCTAAGGCTTTTATATATATGGATAGGGTCTTCATTTTCATACGTAGTAGGAGAACTATAGCAAGAGACTGAAATTCAGGAGATCTGGCTATCACCTTGGACAAAACACCTATTCACTATAGATGACTTAAGGGTAAAATGAAAGTCAATGTGGATGTGCTTTGCTTGGTAAAATGAAAAGATCACAAAAATTTAAAAAATCATTATTATGTAAGACTATAAGCTTCTAGTAGTAGGAAATGGGGATACATGTGTAGTCATTCTAAGTAACCTCTTACAACAACAACAACAAAAACAAATGAGAAATAGCTTAACTTCAGGCAAGTCATTAGTGAAAATGGTATGTAATTTTACTTCCATGAATGATATTGAAATTGGTTGAGGAAGAATTATTTTGATTACTTGGGATTATAGAGACAATAAGAAGCTTTATCTAGGACTCATCTAGAAAATTTAGACTTATTTAGTTACTGCAAATTGCACAAAGCTATTAGGTGGGAAAGGCTACACTTTTAAGATCTTTTGACTTGGCAGTACCCTCAAAATCCTGCATATGGCCCTGAAATTAACAGTTTAGAGACATGTTAAATTCTAAAATAGAAGAAAAATCACGGTTGGGTTAATGCACATTCTAATTGTGGTTGGAAGGTTTTATTCATTTAAATAATGTTTGAAATGTCCAATCTCTTGAAACATATTGCTTAGCAGAGAAGTGTATAGGAAAGATGATGTGTGGGATTTAGGTTCAAAAGACTTAAGTTCACTCCCAATTCTGATATTACCTAGATGTTTGACTTTTGGCAGGTAAATAATCTATCTGTTCATGAGTTTACTCATCCAAAAATGGGTCAAATAGTATCACATAGGGTAATTGGAAGATTACATGTGATGACATATATAAAAGCAATTACTGTTCCATTTGTAGGCATTCAGTAATTATTAGTTTCCTTGGGTATTTTATTTAAAATGTCATAATGGAGGCAGGAGGTTCAGAGGAGTTAAATGAGTAACAAAGCACATAATTCATTTTTAATTTTTTTTCATTATGCCTAGGAAAGCTTCCTCATTTTATATGTGACTCCATAACCCCAGAAAACACCATCCAACCAATGGTACATACAGGGAACAAAGAACTCTTTGATAGTAGGTCTCATAAACCCAAGATATTGGACTTGGACAAGGAGGTGGATTTTGTTTTGGTTGCAATCCCAGTCTACTTTTATTGTTTAATGATTCTGTTATAAACATTATCATCCCTGGGCTGCACTCATTCCACTACTTCCCATATCCTTTTAAAAACAAAGCTAAATCCTTTCTTACACCATTAAATACTTTGAGATTTTTAGATACAAGTTCAAATAGTACATATGAGGTGATTTGACTTTTCATTGATAATAGGTTATGGGATAGGTAAGAAAACTGGAATTTGAGACAATTGTGTTAATGTGAGTTTTATGTGATAAAATGAAGATTATAATTAATAAGCTTATTAGCTATAGTTACAGTCAAGATACTTACATTGAACTCCAATTCCAAATACATTCCAACTAACAGCTTTGAGTAGCTTCTACCCCTTTAACTCCCTCTCTACTTCATTTTATCTACCTCCTACCATTAATCACATATGCTCTTTGTCTCTCTAAGATACCATTTTTTCCCCACAAAGCAAATTACTTAATGGAGTCTCTAAAGTTTTGCTTCCTGACCTTTCTATAACTATGGAGACTGTTCTATATATGAAGGAAAAGGTATAGTGCATATCTCTTACCCTATGTCTATTAACCTTGTCTATGCTGTTGAAATTTCGAATTGTCTTTCAATTGGAGAAGAAGTAATGGAAAAGAAAATAAGCGGGGAGGGAAGAAGGGAATCCATTAGCTGAAGAAATAGCAGGTACTTGCATCATGTATGAAGTGAGCAGAGAACTATATTTTACAAAGTCTAGGAACTTCACTATTCCTCACTATTTATGGGGTCAGAAGAGACATTAAAAATAAGGTATCCTTATAATAAACTTTTAATCTGCAAAGGTTAGATCTGACTGCAAAACCTGACTTTTCAACCCCTGCCCTCACATAAAAGTCCCACACCTAGCATACCTAGCTCAATCCAAGCCTGTAGGAGCTCTTTACTGAGTTCCTATGTAGGTGATATCTGTGTTGGTCTATAGTGCTAACCTTTAGAAAAACCAATGTTCTCTCACTCTCCCTCACCCCCTACTCTCATTGTTTTTCTCTTGGACTGATTATAGCTTTATTAAGTACTTTCAGTTCCCTATTTATAAGTTGTTTTGAGGTCTGGCTGTCAGTAATCAATAATCCAGGACTTGAAAGTTTCTAAAAAAAAAAAAGTTTCTTTTGTAGATGTTAAAAGGTGTGCTTTTTATAGAGTAACTAGAGGCCTGGTGCGTGAAATTCGTGCATGGGTGTGGTCCCTAGGCCTGGCTAGTAATCGAAGTGAGAACATCTGGCATGGAAGGGCAGGTCCCAGCTGACCTCTGGGCCCTTGGCAGCACCTGAGTTCCTGGGCCCCCGCATGTGCCCCTCCACCTGAGTTATGGTGCCCAAGTCACCATGTGGAGATGCAGTGTGCATGGTCTGATGCCATGGGCTGGGGCACAGCATGGGCCTCTGAGCTGCCCAGTGGTGCCACATGGAAGCCAGGCAGGCAGCATGCTCTCTCTTGGCCGGCCTTGTAGACTGGCTCCTGTGCAAATGCACGAGGAGCCCGACCGGCCCCTGTGATCCCAGCAACTGTGGCCCAGCTCACCTGGAAGCCCATTGGGGCCAGCAGTGCCTCCACTGCCACCTGCTGCCAACACCTCGTCGCTGACACCCGCCATGTTCCGCGCCACCTCCTGGTGGTCAGTGCACATCATAGTGAGCTGTCAAACTCCCAGTCTAGGGGACAATTTGCATATTAAGCTTTTATTATATAGAATTAAGATAATGGTGTCTGAATGTGGGGGGTATTGAGATGTCTTTATCTATATTGAGTAAATCATGTAATTCATGTGTCCTAGAGATGTTAAATAAGATGCCAGGTAAAGTGTAAGAAGAAGCTAGAGTATAGGTATTTCACTAAGTAAAAAAAATAAGCTCTTTAAAGATATCTGACATTACTATTACCAATCTATCTATATATATAAAAAAACAAACAGTGAACATAACACAGTAACGACCAGAACGACTGGTCACTATGATGCCCACTGCTGCCAGTGAACCAGCCTGATCGGGGGGTGGGGCCAGCTGGCCAACCTCCCATGGCCCCTCCTCCAGCCACTGACCCCCAATAGGTCCCCCAACCCCATTGGGTGGTGGGGCCAGCTGGACCACACCCACAGCCCCTTCCCACAGCTGGCCCCACCCACAATCAGCCCCCCACCCCAGTTGAGAGCAAGGCCCACAGGCCAATCGCCTTTAGCCCCTCCCTCCAGCTTGCCTGGCCCTGATTGGGCCCCCATCAGGGTGGTCCAGCCGGCCAACTTCCTGCTGTCTCTTCCTCCCGACAGGCCCAGCCCTGATCCACCAGCCGGACCCACCCATGCATGAATTCGTGCACTGGATCTCTAGTATTATATAATAATCCAATTATACATATTTTGTTTCATTCATAAAAATTATGATGCCATAATGAACATAGGCACATGTATTCTACTTCAACTGTAAAAATTATTTGCTCATTTATTCAACAAACATTGAACACCTATATGTGCCTTGTATTGTTCTTGCTAGCTTGGAATATGTGTTGAGAAAATAGACATTGTACAAATCTGATGGTGATGAGTGTACTGCAGAAAAACAAAAGTGTAGGGATTTAGAAGTGACAGGGAATTCTATATTGGATGGGGTGGTTAAGGAAGGCTTCTCTGATGAGGTGACATTTGGCCTGAAAGGAAGAATGTTCCAGAGAGAGAAAGAGCAAGTTTCAAGTCTCTGAGATATAGGATTGAGAACTATTGTGATAATTTCTGGCATACATGGAAATAAGCAATCTGGGAAGAGAGGAGGGGGCAAATTGAAACCCAAGTCAAAAAGGTGTTTGTATACTAAGATTCCTTATAACAGTTTTATTGGTGGTGTTTTGTTTGACACACACAGATGTTCAATAAATGTGTGTAAAATAAGTATTGCGTGCAATCGCACTGGGCAACAATGGTCAGCTTATTCCGGTACAAGAGCTCTCACCCTTTAGCAATTTCCTATGTCATTGTTGAAGCAACATCCAGAAAAAAGTTGTTAGAAATTATTTAAGACTAGGATAAGAAGAAGAAAGAAGCATTGTAAATAGCATAAGCTTTGGAGTCAGACAGATCTGAGTTTGAGTTCCAATTCTACCACTCAGCAGCTAGGCAATCTTAACAAGTTATTTAACCCCTGTCCCTCAGCTTCCTCATTTATAAGATGGATATAACAGTGACTTTCTCATGCAGTCACAAAAATTATAATAGACTAGAGGCCTGGTGCACAAATTCGTGCGTGGGTGGGATCTGGCCGGCCAACCCTGATCAAGGCCAATTGGGCCAGGCCAGCCTGGGGAGGGGCCACAGGCAGTTGGCGGGCCAGCCACGCCCCCTAGTAAAACTCCCAGTCAAGGGGACAATTTGCATATTAGGGGGGGTCCCTCAGCCCGGCCTGTGCCCTCTTGCAGTCTGGGACCCCTTGGGAGATAATGACCTGCTGGCTTAGGCCTGCTCCTGGGTGGCAGAGGGAAGGCCCAATCCCTAGGTGCAGCACCTGGTCGGGCTCAGAGCAGGGCCGATTGGGGAGTTGGGGCGCCGCCCCCTGTCATGCACAGAGCAGGGCGGATCGGGAGGTTGCGATGCCACCCTCAGTCACGCTCAGGGTAGGGCCGATTGGGGGATTGGGGCACCGCCCCCTGTCACACTCAAGTCAGGGTGGATAGGGAGGTTGCAGCGCCACCCCCTGTCACGCACAGAGCAGGGCCCATCAGTGGGTTGAGGAGCTCCCCCCTGTCATGCACAGAGCAAGGCCCATCAGGGGGTTGGGGAGCTCCCCCCGTCACTCACAGAGCAGGGCCGATAGGGGAGTTGGGGCACCGCCCCCTGTCACACACAGAGCAGAGCGGAACAGGGGGTTGGGGTGCCGCCACTGTCATACTCAGGGCAGGGCCAATGGGAGTGGGGGGGGTTGGCGCGTTGCACCTGTTCACACACAGAGCCGCAGGGCGATCAGGCGGTTGGGGAGCTCCCCCCTGTCAGGAACAGAGCAAGGCAGATAGGGAGGTTGTGGCCACGCCCCCGTCACACACAGAGCCACAGGGCGATCAGGGGGTTTGGTCGCTGCCCCCTGTCACACTGATCCCAGTGCTGGGAGGCCTCGCGGCTCCACTGATCCCGGTGCTGAGAGGCATATTACCCTTTTACTATATAGGGTAGAAGCCTGGTGCACGGGTGGGGGCTGGCTGGTTTGCCCTGACGGGTGTCCTGGATCAGGGTGGGGGTCCCGCTTGGGTGCGTGGCCAGCCTGGGTGAGGGGATGATGGCTGTTTGCAGCTGGTCACATACCCTTTAGGTTGGGGGTCCCCACTGGGGTCCCTGGCCAGCCTGGGTGAGGGGCTGAGGGCCATTTTCAGGCTGGCAGGTGACTGAAGCTCCCAACCTGTCCTTTTTTCCTTTTTTTTTATTCTGGGCCAGCTTTAGCTCTGAGGCTGGGCTCCAGCTGTGAGACCTCGGCTGCTGAAAGCAGGTTTCTGGCCTTTGTTTACCCTTCTGTATTTGAAACAATGTTGCGGTCCTGCTGGCTGAAGCCCGGGGTTTTGTTTAGCTTCTATATTTGTTACAATGTTGCTTAGAATGCAGCTGAGATGCCAGCAAGGCAGGCGGGGAAGCTTGGCTCCCTCCATCACTGAAGCAAGCAAGCCTCCCTGTTCGCGTCAGCTGCCTGGCTGCCGGCTGCCATCTTGACTGGCAGTTAATTTGCATATCTCCCTGATTATCCAATGGGAAGGGTAGCGGTCATACGCTAATTACCATGTTTCTCTTTTATTAGATAGGATGATGTGTGTGAAATCCTGAGCACCATATCTAACACACACTTAGTAAACAGTAGCTACTCCCCATTTCTTGCACATGCCTGATGCTTTAAAAGTAGATAAATGAACTTACCTGACATTATCACATTTGATTTACACAATAGCCCTGGGGGTAGGACAGGCTTATGATAAGCAGTATGGACTGTAAAAATTCAGAATATTTGAGGAAAGAGAGAGCCCATGTCCAAGTTAGGGGAAGGATGTTTTTATTTTCTGTACTACATCCAGTCACTCAACATCAGGAAAGCAAGTTTGCTTTTTTTAGGCCTTGGATACCAAGCAAAGAATATATGTCAGTACTATTTGGAAAGAAATAAGGGGAATATTAATGATGTCATTCAAGTTTGGGGAAACTTTTTTTCTTCCCAGGCCTATTTGGATATTTATAACATAATTTGCAGGCCATACAAAATTATCAACTTAAAAATTAGCCTGCTATATTTGGACAAACATTTAATTAACTCATTCCCAATCCCTTGGCAGGTCCAGACCAAATGATTTTATGGGCTTTATATGGCCAGCAAGCCTGAAATTCCCCACCCCTGTCATAGATAAGGATTTCTCTGGGATTTTTAAAAGACTTTATGACTATACCACATCTTTTAGGATGAAACATATGAACTTACTGATATTTAACTGATTTTTACCTATGACTTCAATTTCATATGTTCAATCTAATATACCATTACAGAATTTTAAAGGAACTTTTACAATTATTGGTTTATTTTCTTTCTTTTCCTTGAAGGCTGAATCAGGGAGAGATTATTAGAAATTACTTGTTTCTCCCCACCCCCATCTGCCACAAAATAGGGGCATAAATAGCATTTGTTTGGTGCCAAGAATGATGAGTACCATGTGATTGTCAGACTATAATGTCATATTATTAGCCTCTTTTGCATTTCATATTTACAGCGACACGTGGCTGAGCTCAAGCTTGTCTTTTAATCTTCCCCTTGTTCTGACTGAGGGCAGCCAAGTTTTATAGGTCTGTAATTTGGGCAAATGCTGTGCAGGAGACTAAAGAACAGCAGGAACAAATTGGTGTCATTCTGTTAACATACTAGAGAGAAAGTGTAACAGCAGCTTACTTCTCTGGTTGAGACAATTGGCAGGGAAAGATGAGAACTGCTAGTGCAGAATAAATTGCTACCAGATAGAGAAATGAACTGAATGGATCTGAGATGGGGAATAGGTTGAGAGAGGGTTTAATACAGAAGGGGTAGTAAAGTGTTTGATGGTTCAAGATGACATCATTTGAACCACAAAATGCTAGACCTAGAAGGGCTCTGTGACATTATCTAGTTGAACCTTCATTTAGAGACAAAGAAATGGAGATCCAGAGAAGGAAAGTAACTTTCCCAAAATTACACCACAGAAACTGTACTCCCAGAATGATATATGCCTAACCCAGGGAGTATATGGGTGTGTGTGACAGCAACCCCAAACAATAGGATTAACTTGATCCTTCTTGATTTTAGTTTTTTCAAGTTTGCCACAGATTGGTCACTTAATATAAACATAAATCATTCATAATCAGAGACATGCAAATTAAAATATTCACTTTATACCTTTCAAGCTGACAAAAATCAGAAATTTGGGTATTGCTAAGGGTTGGAAGGGATGAGGGAAAAGAGGAACAAACTTTCCTCCACTGCTGGTGGGAGTCAAAGCTGGTGCAACCATTCTGGAGAGCAATCTGGCATAACTTAGGTTAATGGAGGAAATACATATTCTATGCCACAGCAATTCACGTTCTGTTATATGCCCCAAATAAATTTTCACATAGTTCCATATGGGGACATGTACCAATACATCCCCTGCATCTTTGCCTGGGAGGCAGAGAGTTTGCAGTTATCTGAATGTTCATTCCGGGGAAAGTAGACAGGCTGGAGTGTGATGCTTCAATGAGTGGCATCAGATTAGATGTATACAAACAGTGTGGATGGCTCTTACATACACAATGATGAGAGGAAAATTTAGGTACTGAAAGAAAATATATAATAGATACCATTTGCATAAATTAAAATGCATATAGGTAAAACAATATATTTTGGAATAATACATTCAAATAAAAAGATGTCCAAAAACACATGAGCATCATTGCATATATTGGTGGAAGAAAATGGGAAGTGGAGTAGGATGCTAAAGGGGAATAAAATTAAAATGAAATAAACAAGAGATAGAATGCCAGATTCACATAAATTTTAAAAAGGAAATGGATTTCAAATAAATGTCCTACTTGAGGCTGGCTTTGGACTTTGTCCCTGGTCTTGTGGAGAATAGAGGCAGAGGTAGAATGAAGGAAGTTTCTGGTTCTGCCCTTAAGGCTATTTTGGTAAAAGAATTTGAGAGGCTCTGAACAACATAGGGTAACCATGGGCTTCACTTATGGATCAAACTGCTCTACCCTTCACTAACACCTTCTCTTCAACACTCCCTGTGGAGATGTTTAGGCCAAAGGAGCCTGCTAGACCTACTTTCTACCATTCTCATTTCCAACTCCTTGTTACTTTGTTCTTGAAGGGAGAGCTCCTGCATAATCACCCCTATGCCCACTCTGACCAACCCCACTTCTGGAGCTTTCTCTCCTCAGCAGCATGAAGGCTTCTTCTGTTTCCCTACTGGCTTCTCCCAGGAGGGTTTATCTTAAGAGCTGTCATTCAATATTTACTTCAAAGGCAACAAGAAAGCCCTAACCGGTTTGGCTCAGTGGATAGAGCATCAGCCTGCAGACTGAAGGGTCCCAGGTTCGATTCTGGGCAAGGGCATGTACATAGGTTGCGGGCACAGCCCCAGTGGGGGGTGTGCAGGAGGCAGCTGATCTATGTTTCTCTCTCATTGATGTTTCTAACTCTCTATTCCCTCTCCCTTCTTCTCTGTAAAAAAAAAACCCAATAAAATACATTTAAAAAAAGGCAACAAGAAAGTACTCATGTCCAATTACAGTCATGATTATTTTACAACTTTCTAGTTTTACAGTAAAAAGGAATGTTGTTAAAGCTGCAAAGCCCAGAATCTTGAGACATGGTATTAAGAGTCTGAAGATGCACAAACAAAACAGAAGAAACAGGGACTCCTCTTCTTGAAGACCACTCAAACGGTCTGGCCAGAAATGGAGGATGCATGGAAAAGAACTCGGGAAGTCCTGAAAATTTACAGGAGAGTGTCAGAAAAGCCAGGCTAGTAGGACAGGTTCCTCAGTAATAATGTCTTATGTTTATCAATAGCACAATGATGAGGAAAACCAAATACCACTTTGTGAGGTTCTAATAAGAGAACACATGTGGAAGTAGGGTAAAGTTCCAAGCTACCTGTCATTTAAGTATTTTCATATTTACAATCTGTCTAGTTGCTAAAGGTCATAGAATGTCCAATAGACATGGTCTACATTTTTCTCAATAATACAACAATTTTAAAAGTCCTTTATATACACTTCACCTGGATAACCTTCCTCATCACTAATGAATCATTTACTTCTTTGGCCTTTTGCTCATTTTAGAGATGTCAGCATCTCTGTTTTTCCATCATGTTTATACTAACCTACAACAAAACAATAAATTGAGATGACAAGATCCTAGCCAACTAGGGCCATAAACTTCCCAGCACTAGGATTACACATGGTGTTAGGGAGTTATACATAACTCCATGAAAACAAGCACCAGGAATTGCTTAATCAGTTTTGTCCTATGTTCTCAACTTTTAAACTTCCTAGTGTAGTGTTGGAAAGGAGATTTTAGAACCAGTTACCTGTGTTCAAGGCTTGGCTCCTCCACAGAGAAGCAGTTTTCTAATCTCTCTGAATCTCAGTTTATTCACAATAGCTAGTGTTTGTCATGTAACTGGTATTTGTATGGAGAATTGAATGCAAATCTGTAAAATGATGATGAACATAGCTATCTTATAAGATTGTTGTACAATAAGTAGTATATAGATATGCTGTTAGTAGATTGTAAGCCATATATATATATATATATATATATATATGATTATATATATATATGATTATATATATATATGATTATATATTATAGCTATGTATTTGGTACATAGGAGACATTCAAAAATTTCCCACTTTCCTTTTGATATTTCTTTGCCCTCTAAATTCCATGCTGAGAATATTCACTTATATAGCTTCTCTGCCCTTTTCTTTTGGTATTCTCAAATTTCCCATGGACATCTATCTTTTTTGGGGGGAGGATGATAAAAAAGACAAATTCAGCATGGTGTTATTCCTGAAATGGCAGCAGGGTTACACAGGGGCTTCAGATGTATTGTTAATGTTTTATCTCTTACACTAAATAGTGGGTACACAAATAGCTGTTATGATGGCGTCCATGTTTATGACTTTGTCATTTAGGGAACTTTTGTTGGTTCTTATCTACTTTAATCACTTCTCTTCCTTAATTCTTGCCAGAGCAATGTCATCTGTAAGCTCTATAACTGACTTTGGCTTTCATATTACCATACCTATTATCAGTCTATTCATCTCAGATTGGATATGCATTTGAAAGAGAGAAGAGATGAAAGGAGAAGAGAAGAGATGAGAGGAGCTATATAAGCAACTTTGCTTTATTCTACTCATTACTTTGGAGTCAGACTTCTCTGGGAGCAAGCCCAACTTTATCCCTTATAAACTGAATGACATTAGATAGCATAAGTACTTTCCATAGTTTCCTTTTCCTTATGCAGGGTAGAGATAGTAACACCCACCTACAAGGTGTTGTGAAGAATAAATGAGATCATGTGTATGGTCAAAGCACCATATCAGGGGCTTCCAAACATTTGACCACTCAAAGCCCATCTTATTATCTTCTCCAATCATCATGATCTGGAACCCAGGTTTTGAGGTGTTTTTTTCTTTACTGAAATATAACAGGTAACTATTCTTTTCTAAAAAACATAAATAGCTACCAATCAGAATAGCCCCCAAAATTTGGTACTGCATCTGTGAATTGCTAAACTCCTACCCAAAAAGCAAAAAAAAAATATTACTTTTTAGTCTGAAGAACCATATCTTGATTAAGCATAAAATTTCAATTGATTACAATTGCTCCAAATCTAGAAGCTGTTAAATTATAAGTGTTTGCAACTTACTTCCCAACCTAGCCTCCCCCAACCTATAGACTTCCTGGTAGTGGTCAGGCCACCTAGAGCATCTTCCCAGCTCTCCTTTTTGATGTAGTATCTAGGTAAGTGAAACTATAAAATAAAGAGCTGATCTAGGGAATAGAGGTAGGGTAGGATAGAAGGACAAGAGTCTCCACTTATGAGATGCTCTGGGGCTCCATTTGTGAGAAAGGCATAGAGAGACAGAGTTACAGAGAAATGGGAGTGAAGGAAATGGCAAAAAGGATTTTGAAGAACTATTTTGGTTCCCTGTGAATGTACTCTGTCGTTGGCACTTTAGAAAGAGCTTCCTGTGAAGATTTCAACTGCTTTTCAATTAGTTTGGATATGGGAATTGTTTTCCTTTGATTGTAACACTGCAAGAGATGAAGCCATGAGGCAACTGGGATTTATTAAGATTATAAAGAAAGACTCCTTAAACTAGGTCAAATTGTTTTCTGAACTTACAGCTTCCTTCCTTAAGGAAATGGGCAGTCTTTAACTATAAAATCATTCCAAAGATCTCCCAGGAGTCCTGTGGTATTTTCTCCAAAGTATATTAACTTCTTCTACAGCTGGAAGTCAAGTTCTGCTCCTTATTTGGCAAGATCTGTATTATTTCCAATTAGAATCTTAAATTTTTAAAGACAGAATGTCATTTATTGAACACTTATACTGTTAGAATTTTACAGATATCATCTCATTTAGTTCTTATAATAATTCCATTACATGGGAATTACTGTCCCTGTTTTATAGATAAAGAAACAGATCAAGAAAGTTGAAGTGACTTTCCCAAGGTCATCACCCAGTAAAGCCTTAATTTGAACTCAAATCTGTCCAATAGATTTGGTCAGGCTACCTAGAGCATGACTAGTGTTTTCAATTACTAAACTTTGCTGCCTTGAAAGAAGCTAATGGGTTATCTATCCCAGGAATATAAACATTTTAATTATATAACCAATGAGTGACTCTCTACCAAGTTAGCAGCAGAGATATTTTTGAGCAGGGGACTTTTTCTAGGAGAAACCTTGGACAAGTCCCTTCTTCTCTTTGAGCTTTGGTTTTCTCAATTCTAAAATGAGAATACTAATATCTATTACACAACTTTGCTTGCATGATTAGATGTAAAAAGAAATGAACGGTGGCTATTGTTAATATTATTGCCAAGATAATGAGTGAGTTTTTATAAATGAAGCAGTTCATTAAAGTGAACCAAAGTAGCATTATGAATAGGGTATCATATGTCTATTATCAATTATTTGATTATTTTAGTGAATGAAATTAATAAAAAACAGTGGCTTGGTTTGGGAAGGTCAGAGTTAACATTTGGAGGTGAAAGCAAGACCTTTCTAAGTATACACAGGGGTACAAAAGGAGAAGGTGCCTGTGCAAGTAGAGAAAGGGGATACAAGGACTGAAAGAAAGTAAATGTAAAAATTGGACAAATAAAGATACTAAGGTGATTTAAGAAGTGGAAGAAGTGGGCCAGAGCACCTACAATGAAGATCTTAAAGGAAAGCTCAGGAAATTATAAATCCACTAATGTTGAGAATGCCATTTAAATTGTACTTAATTGTGGCTTACATGGTATAAATGAAGGAATATGCATGCATCAGATATTGATTTTTGCAAAGGGGAAAAAGAGAGAGAAAAAGTCTCAGTAATCATGGCCACATGCACTTGGTAGAATATTTAAACCAGGCTATTGCATTGGGATTCTTGCCAAATGCCCTCATTCCCACCCCAGAAACAAAACCTTTTGGGATTCAGCAATTAACCTCTCTCTCTAGAACTCATCTGAAGATCATCTTGGAAGTACAGCTAACAACCTATGAAATTTTCAGGGAATCAGATGGAAAAGAGGTTCTAAGAATTCCAGTCCTCTCTCCTACAAACTGAAACTGTGAAAGAAAATAAATCACCAAGAACCCCAATTTCTCAGTTCTACCCCTTCTCCCTCAGTGCTCTCCTGTTCTCAGCCTCATCACACCCACTGCTACTCATGATCACCAAAATTTCTTCTCAGATCTTTCATTCACACTTAGGTATAAATCACTCCCAACATCTTCCCAGAACTTAATACATCTTCAAGGCACAGCTCCAAGTGTCATCATTTATATTGGACCGACTTATGCTGCCCTGACAAAGCTTATAATCTTTATACCAAGCACACCTAGGCAGAGGAGAAGGAACAAATATCCCCCAGGATGTCAGAGATATAGCTTTAAGTGATTTGTTGTGAGAGTGGAACTATTATTATGATTTATCTCCTGGCCAGCCATGTGTACAGAAAGCACTGGGACAGGCTTCCTGATGTAGTCACTGCAGAAGCCCTTCCACTTTTCTCCCACCAGCCTCCCAGGGAGTATAGAGTTTTCAACAGAGGTGGCAGAGAGTACCAAATGCTGTGGGGAGACTGGTCTCCACTGCATCCAATGCTTCTACATAAAGCCAGCATAAGATAGAGAATGTTTGCTAAGTCTAAGGCTCTCCCAGCCTGGGCAGGGGCTCTGCTTCTCTACTTCCATCTCTTCCTTCTTCATAACTACTTACTTCCCATGGCACCTATTTTATTTTATTAAAAGAAAAGCATGCTAGTTAAGAGCTCTGGAGTCAGCCTGGCTTGGTTTGAAAGCTGGTACCTCCAGTTACTTGTGTGATTATGGACAAATAATGCTATTTCTCCAAGGCTTGGTCTCCTCACTTGTAAAATGGGGATAGTTAGAATCGACCTTCCTTACAGGATTGTTGTGAGGCTTAAGTGAGATAATATATAAATTCTTCTCCTGGAGTCCTGCCTATGTCTAAGTTCTAGATAAGTGATTGCTGTGGTTATTCAATTATCGCACATTGTTCTCTTGACTAATATACCATAGATTACTCCCAGAATGTAAATGACATACAAACAAGTGTGTTTCAAAATCAAATATTCATTGAACAGAACAATGCTGAAGTTTGGGAGGGGGAGGCAAAGTATGGAGATGGACACACAAATACCCACCCATAATTAGTTCCCACTTACAAATCTGTCAGCCTCTCCCCTCTGAAGTGACATTTGGCAAAAGGCTTTTGAAACCAGCAGTGGTTTTTAAGGGGAAACATCTCATCTGTATCTCGCACCTCACCTCACCTCCAAGGGGCAGCAATTCCATCAGACCGATCACAGAATTTCAGACCAGGAAAGGAAGGGCCACTCCAAGTCATCTGGTGAAACCTCCTTCTGAAATGCTTGACTCTTGAAATGCTTTTGATGATGGTTCAGAGAAGCAAAGTGGCTTACTCAAGTTCCCACAAGAAGTCCATGACTGAGCTGGCAGTCAAACCAAACCTCCTAATTCTTGTTCAGCTTCCCAAAGGAGGCAGCACGTGACAAAATCTGAAAATTGCTCAATGTCCCTCTGAGAGTACAGCACTGGCAGTACAATGGCATATATTATACAGGGAATAACAATTGTGTTTTTTCTCTCCCTGCTGAGCTGTGTTTGGCAAGTTGTTGGTACTGAAAAGGTGTAGCTGTAATTCACTATGATTATCCCTCATTCCCTCCATGAACACACCATGTGTTCAGCCATTTGCTCACATGTAGATTGCTTATGTTATAAAGAATCTGCGTATCCACCCAGCCCAGATCTATGAGCTCCTGTCAGCTCCTGAGGGGCAGGGGCAGGGGCAGGGGCAGGAACAGGGGCAGGAAGTATTTTTTCTCCTTTTCTTGATTTTTGAAATTGATTCTTGAAAATGCTTTAGATGATGGTCAAATGTATCATTAGTAATGTATCAATAAACAAGAAAGGTACAAGAAGAGAGATGGACACAGAAATGCAAGAGTGGGGTGGAAGGAAAGATGCATAAAATAATAGGGGGTAGGAAGGAGTAAGAGAATGATGGGTGGGTCAGGATATTTATTAACATTTATCACACCTCATTCTACAACAGTATGCAAAAGTGTTTCTCAAAACATACGTTATGAAATAGGGTTCAGTGGGCTGCACACAGAAAGATTTCTGTAAGCCAAAAAAATGTGTGAGAAAATTCTGGTAAGCAAAGAGTAATCAGGTTTCTTTACTGCTGGACTACTTGGAGCCTTTTATATGTTTACCACATCCCCAGGAAAGATGCTGTTGATCTTTTCATCAGGAAGAGGTCTATTTAAAACATTTGGAATCAGTAATAAAATTAGAATTCCATTTTACATCTACCCATTCAGGTACTTATCAACACCTGCCAAAACAGTCACATGCCTTTGCAATACCATGGAGGACAACATACTTACAGACACACAGACACCCAGCAGGCAGTGGCTGTTGCCTTGGGGAAGGGCATCTTGGCTACCTTTCCTTTTGAAGTTTCCTTCCCCATTGTGAACACCCTTGCCTCTGAGGATTGCTGTCTTCCTGGCATGGGCCTTAGAGCCAAAAAACGATGTGACTGGAGTTGTGCACTATATCCTTAGGTAGCCCTCTTTGGACATCAGCCACAACAGGGACAGGTCCTTTATTTTCAGGACTAGGTCCCACACCCAACATTACCATAGTCAAATAAAGAAGAGGAAGAGGGCAACATTAGGATCTGTAAAGATTGTAAATATAATGCTGGGGTTAGTAGTTTTTGAAAGCTAGTAAGTAGCAATTATTAATTTGCAAGCTCTAGATGGTGGGTAGAAGTAATATTGTAGTAGTGGTTGTAGTACAAGCACTATTGAAATATAAAACATATAATTATAGTGAATTGACATAAAACAGAAGCTTATATTCCATAATTTTGAAGGGGAAAATAATAATACATCTCTATTTCATCCAAAAACCCTAATCAATTTTCATAAGTATTGCTAAAATGCTCTCAAACACGTATACATCAATCCACAAAGTATGTATTAATAATGTAAAACATTTAAAATGCCAATGTCTAATTAGTGAACTCATCAATAGGTATTTTTATGTTTGGCATACAACAGTTTATAATATCAGAAACACATTATACTTCCTTTCTAAACTGTAATGAATTATATAATATAAATAATGAAATAATATGTTGGAGATTCTCAAGAGGCAGCCCACGTGGACTTGGCCTGGAGATGCCCAGTGTGGCCAAGTTGTGAAACATGGCCAGCTGCTGCTAGTGCAGGGACTGGGGCCACTTAGCAAAAGAGACAGGGCGCATTTTGGCCATAGGATACTTTTTTGAAATTTTAGGGAAGTTTGAAGCATGAGCCAAGACAGACCATTTGTATGGAAAAGGCGCTGGAAACAGCTTGGGTGAGCCCAAAAGCTTGGTCAGGTAGGGCCTCAGGGAATCACCAGGTGGAGAAAACAGTGTGAGCCAGGTTGATGGAGACTCAGACATGGCACCTGCCTTTAGTCTCTGTGGGGAGAGGAGTCATCAAAGGAAGAGTGGCACTTTTTTCTGGCAAAAAGCTGCCTCTCAAACCTTTGCCCTGATGCCAGACACCTCAGTTCCTCCTTATATGTCCCTGGTATATTTCCAGCTGTTGTCCCGGGGCTGGAGCTCAGAGAGAGTGAGTCAGAGTAAGTCCATATGGGCACTCTTTAAGAGGAATGGCCTGGGACTCCACCAGCTCTTCGTCTCACTCAGCCTTAATTCCTACTGGTTTTTACAGCCCCAAATTATAAGGAATTCTCTTCCCAGCATTGGCACCTTGGGCTTGAGGGCCTGGTGTGGGGCTAGCACCCCTTGTTCCTCAGAGGGGACTTTCTCAGCCAAGATATCCCACCTGATTTTTACCCGCCAAACATGTGGGTGTGGGATCAGCCTGTACCAGGTCTTCACCTCTATTACCAATCTCAGTGTGGCTTCTTCGTTAAATCCCTAGTTGCGGGACTTCTATTCAACTAGATTTCAGATGGTTCTGAATGATGGTTGTTCTGCAGTTTAGCTGTAATTTTGATAGGGTTGTGGGAATATGCAATTACCATGCCTACCTATGCTGCCATCCCTTTTACATCATTTTAAAAATACTACATCATATTATAGCATACAATAGAATTAATTTGACAAATTCTTTAATATTGAACACTTAGATTGTTTCAAATTCCTTGCCTATTTAGACAAAGTGGAGATAACAAATGTTATCACTAGAGGAGTAATTAAGTAATATATAATATATTTGAAAAAATTCAGCATCCATTTATGATAAAAACTCTCAACAAAGTGGGTATCGAAAGAAAATAACTCAACATAATGATGGCCACATCTGACAAACCAGCAGTTAACATCATACTCAATGGTGAATAGCTGAAAGTTTTTTTTATCTAAAATGGGGAATAAAGACAAGGATGCATACTGCATGACCCTTATTCATCATAGTATTGGAAGTGCTAGCTACAGCTAGGACAAGAAAAAAAATAAAGAGTATTCAAATTGGGATGGAAGAAATAAAATTGTCACTATCCACATATGAAATGATACTATATAGAGTAAACCCTAAAGCTTCCACACAAAAACTATTCAAATAAATTAATTCAATATAGTTGCAGGATGAGAAATTAATATTTAAAACTATGTGGCATTTATATATGTTAATAAAAAATTATCAGAAAAAAATTAAGAAAGCAATTTATAATTGCATTAAAGATAATAAAATACATAGGAATAAACTTAACCAAGACTGTGAAAGACATATACTCTAAAAAATATAAGACATTGAAGAAGACACAAACAAAAGGAAAGATATATTGTTCTCATGAACTGGAAGAGTTAATATTGTTAAAACATCCATAACACCCAAAGCAAACTACAGACTCAATCAATTCACTACTTATCAAAATACCAATTGCATTTTTCACAGAACTGGAACAAATAATTCTAAAATTTATATGAAAGCATAAAAGACCATGAATAACCAAACCAATCCTGAAAAAAGAACAAATTTGGAGGTACCATGATCCCTGATTTCAAACTGTACTATAAAGTTACAGAAATCAAAACAGTATGGTACTGGCACAAAAACAGACATAAGATTAATGGAACAGAATAGAGAACTTAGAAACAAATTCTTATATGGCCAATTAATCTATGACACAATAGGCAAGAATATACAATGGTGAAAAGACAATCTCTTCAATAAATGGTGTTGAGAAAACTGGGCAGATACCTGCAAAAAATGAAACTGGACCATTTTCTTATATCATATACAAAATAAACTCAAAATGGATTAAATATTTAAAAGTAAGACCTGAGACCATAAAACTCTTAGAAGAAAACATTGGCAATAAAGTCTTTGATATCAGTCTTAGCAATATTTTTTGGATGTCTCTAGGGCAAAGGCATCAAAAGCAAAATATATATATATATATGACTATATCAAACTAAAAAGCTTTTACACAATGAAGGAAACCATCAACAGAACTAAAGGACAACCAACTGAATGGGAGAAGCTATTAGCAAATGATATATATGATAAGCGGTTAATATCCAAAATATATAAAGAACTCATACAACTCAACATAAAAAATCACATCAAATAATCCAATTAAAAAATAGGCAGAGGATCAGAATAGATGTTTCTCCAAAGAAGATATAAAGATGAACAGCAGACACATGTAAAGATGCTCATCACCACCAATCATTAGGGAAATGCAAATAAAAACCACAATGAGGTATCACCTTACACCTGTCAGATTAGCTATTATAAAAAAGACAATAAATAAGTGTTGAAAAAGATGTGAAGAAAAAAGAACCTTTGTGCACTGTTAGGAGGACTGTAAATTGGTGCAACCACTGTGTAAAACAGTATGGAGCTTTCTTGAAAAATAATAAAATAGAACTACCATGTAACCCAGAAATTCCACTTCTGGGTATTAACCTGAAGAAAACAGAAACAATAATTTGAAAAGATATATGGACCTTTATGTTTATTGCAGCATTCTTTATAATAGCCAAGATATGGAAGTAATCTAGATACCTAGATGTCCATGGATAGATGAATGAATAAAGAAGATGTGATATATATATTACTCTCTCTCTCTCTCTCTCTCTCTCTCTCTCTCTCTCTCTATATATATATATATATATATATATATATATATATATATATATATGAAAATAATGAAATCTTGCCATTTGCGACAACATTGATAGACCTATTATGTTATGTGAAATAAGTTGGACAGAAAAAGACAAATACCAAATGATTTTACATATATATAGAATCTAAGAAGACAACTCAAACAAACAAAATAAAACAGAAACAAACTCATAGATACAGAGAACGAACTGATGGTTGCTAGTGGGGAAGGGGTAGGGGGTGGGCAGAAAAGGAAAAGGAGATTAAAGAGTACAAACTTCCAGTTATAAATCAAAGGGATATAATGTACAGCATAAGAATTATAGTCAATAACATTTTTAAAAATATTTTTATTGATTTCAGAGAGGAAGAGAGAGATAGAAACATCAATGATGAGAGAGAATCAATCACCTGCCTCCCGTACACCCCACACTGGGGATCGAGCCCACAACCCAGGCATATGCCCCAAATGGAATCGAACCATGACCTCCTGGTTCATAGATCGAAGTTCAACCACTGAGCCACGCTGGCCGGGCTAGTCAATAACATTTTAATATCTACACACTTATTATGGCTATCACATTATAAGGTATGTATAAATGTTGAATACCTGAAACTAATGTAATAGTGTATGTCAACTATAATTAAAAATAAATTAAAAATAAAATATGTTACAATCATTCAATGGAATACTATGCAGCTGTTATAAAGCTTGATGTATATAAGTGATGATGTGAAGTGATTACAAAGATATGTTATTAAGTAAAAAGAGAAAACTGCAAGATCACATGTGTAAAATGGACTGTACATATTTAAAGGCAGATGGTTTATATGCAAATATATTTTTAGAAAGATAAACAGAGACAAAAAGTACAAAACTGTCAGTAATGGTTTTACCTGACAGGAATGGGATGAAAACCGGGCAGAGAGAGGTTTTCTTTTTATTTTATGCCCTTCAAAAGGGGTGCATTTACAGTATGGTGATGAAAAGCCTTGTCACTAAATATTTATATACATTTATGATAGGTGATGTTTCGTGTTTGGGAGGAAAATGAAGGGTCAAGTTCTATTGGCACTGAGTGTCCAAGGAGGTTGATAGAGGGCACACTGTCAGGGAGAGTAAACCTGTTCAGTGACAAAGCCTAGGAGGCAATCTGCTTCACTGCAGAGTTGCTGAAGGCTTGCTTCTCAGAGCAAGGTTCTATTGCAGATACTAGAGCCCAAGGGGAGAGTGAGGCTTCCAATTCTTGCTCTAAAGCAGTGCTTTCTCAGCTGTGTTCCCTGAATCTGTCAGATTCTGCTGAGAGGAATGCCAAGGTTCCAGGACCTGTCTGGTATTTTACTCAAAGTAGGTTCACTTTTTTTTTTAATTGAATTATAGTAAGATACACATCACATAAAATTTACCATCTTAAACATTTTAAGCATACAATCAGTTCAGTGGTATTAAGAAAGCAGATTCACTTTTAACCTGATTCACATATTGTGGCTCTAAAATTAAAAGGCATTTGTTAAGTAATGCTCTAAAAACAACACTTCCTGATTTGTCCATGTCATGACACAGGTGAAAGTGATAAAGTTGATATGGTTCATCAAAGTAAAATGACAAGTGTGCTTATGGCTAGAGGCAAAAATAGCCCAGGGACTCTGGCTGCCTCAGTATCTATTAGATAATCTAGAAGGGTCAATAGCTCAGTGCACTGTAACTCAGGGCACATCAGTATGCCTCATCTTACCAGTATCATTCAAAGGAATGAGGGAATAAACTCCCAAAACTCGTGGTTAAAGTTAAAATGCCAGTGTTGAATGCCCTGTCCTGAATGGCCTGTTACTGGTCTGAGCATTCTACAAAGGGGAAAAGGCCACAAAGGTCTTGGGAACAGATTCAATGACAACTGAGCCCACTTACATGACTCAATCACAACAGAGTGCTATGGGCACAGTCAGTATGTTTTACAGAGGGTTAGTTAATTCAGAAAATTAGTTTAAGTAAAGGTCAGTTAAAGAGTTTCTCCTGCTCTTAGTACCATGCATACCTTGGATATAGCACAGAAACGGGTCCCTAAAGAACAACACTTCCCCTTAAGGAGGATTGCATTCAGCCACTGGGGCTACAACAGCTGGGCTCATCCAAGCCAGGCAAAGTTTGGGGTCAGGATCACTAAACCAATATTAAACAGAGGAGCAATTATTAAGACCCAGACCATGCATCCTTTTTCACAAACACTAGTCCTAGTTACTGGGGAATAAGGAATATAGGGACATCCTATAGAAAGAAAACTCTCAAGAATAGAAACCTAAGAGTTTTTTATGTTTTTTTTTTAAGTTGTCCCATGATAACAGACCTCAAGGAGCGGAGGACTAATATGAAACATTGGAGAGGATGAGGCAGGCTAAACCTCTAAGATTATTCAGGTTGTGATTTAGAGGCAGAACTCCATAGCTATGCCCAGACTGTCTCTCTTTCATAATAACTAGCATTTATGAGCATTTACTAAATGCTAGAGAGTTTGCTTTATTCCACTTAATCCTCACAGGGATGATTACACGGAATAATCTATGTACAGTAGTAAAGACAGTGTACAGTATATAATAGATACAATAAATGTGAGCTAAAATAAACAAAATGTACTCTGAGGTGGATATAATATTATCTATGCTTAATGTTGAGGGCTAGAGAGGTGAGATAACTTGCCTAAGTTCAAATAAAAAATAAATGGCAAAGCTGGGATACAGGCACTCTGATTCTAAACTACTACACTGTTATTCCATCAACCCAACCAGCTAACCATCCAACCAACCAACGTGTTTCCAGACACCTCCTCACTCTCCCATACTTTGTATATAGGAATGATCAAGTCTCAGTCCCATTTCTCAGAAAATCCGAAGTCTAACATAGCAATTCTCAGCCAGGTCTCAGTTGTGAGAATGGACAGAGAAGAAGGTCCAGTGGTAAATGATAAAGGGTCTTATGTGACATAAGGCAGGCCTTTGCAGCTTCCCCCACCGGACTTTGGCTTCTGTGGAGGAAAAACAGTTTTCACCCTTCCTCATCTCTGCAGTGTGGTAGGGGACATGCAAGCAAATGACCAGAGAGTTCATTCTACTAAAAGAAATACATTTTAGTAATATTTTTCAGTAATATATTTTAGCAATATGAAGTACAACTTATTGTCACTTACCTGATTTTGGAATTGGGACATTTGGGTATAATTTTCATGTACTTAAATATAAAAGCACTCAATACAAATTGCACAGTAATTCCAATGGGAAAAATAGAATGCAAGCTTTACAAGCTGTACTCAGAGTGCTTGACAAAGTTGGCACTATAGATGATGCAGGTAGGACTGGAAATAGACCCATTAAGCTCACTTTTTCAATCACAGACAAAAATGATTGGCCACCACACTCCAGAAGCTCAACGTACTGAATCCGTCTCAGAGGTTTGAGTTGCAGAAGTGCAGGAGGAGAAAGGGGAATAGGCCTGGTGTGTGTTGCTGGAATATCTAGTGTTTGAGTGGTCCCTGTGGCCTTTGATTTTCACTAGTAGGCACTTGCAGTGAGGGCCAGGGATGTGCTAGGTTTGGCCCTTTGAGGACAAGGGCTTATTGAAACCACTTGAGGGCAATAAGAGAAGCAGACTGTTTACATTTCAACTGGGCATGAAGAAATGAATCTCATGTGAAGTACCAAAAAACATAGTGCCCTGGATGCCAGGAAGAAAAGTGGGTGATAGAATGACAGAGAAGGCAACGATATCAAATGAGAGCAGAAGGTATCAGTGGCAGGAGACTATGAGAATTGAGATGAAAGAATACACTAGCTCTTACCTAAAGAGGTTTAATTCAAAGTCTCTGTGAGGCCAAAATCATTTTGGATGCACTTAGATGTAATAAAGTCATTTTTAAGGAACAAGTACCTCTTATGTTGCTACCATAAAACCTTCCATAGTGAAACATAGATATGCTAAAACTCATGGACATACTACAATTTAAATGCCTCTAGTTTAGGGGGCACACTTTGGTGACAAAGAGAAAGTGTGTTGTAAAGTTGAATTATCAGAAAATGTAATTTTGGCAATAATATTGACAATAGACAAACCAGAGTCTACTCAAAGATTAGTGTTTCCTGTCTTTGGTTGTTTCACTGATGGGTCTATTAGAATGTACATGAGAACATTAAAAGATGTCATCTATTATTCAGCAGCCAGACTAGATATTGAGCTTGCTAATTACTAATGAAATGAATTTCCTAGGATGTTAACTATGCAAAAAACATCAGGAAAGTTACAAAGTTCTTTCTATATATTCCCAGAAGACCAAGACTGGGTTAAAGTATTGGAGTTGAAAGTAGTAGGAAATGTTAAACTGTGTAACACATACAGATAAGTTCTGAGGGACAAATGGTTCTTATTTTCAAGTACACCTAGGACATAATGAAAACATTTGATCCACTGCCCCCGTTTCCCAAAGCTATGCCTATAATGTTGGTCTAAGGCAGTGGTTCTCAACCTTCTGGCCCTTTAAATACAGTTCCTCATGTTGTGACCCAACCATAAAATTATTTTCGTTGCTACTTCATAACTGTAATGTTGCTACTGTTATGAATCGTAATGTAAATATCTGATATGCAGGATGGTCTTAGGCGACCCCTGTGAAAGGGTCATTCGACCGCCAAAGGGGTCGCGACCCACAGGTTGAGAACCGCTGGTCTAAGGGCTGCTTAAGCTTATGCACTTAGCAATTAATATAAGATTTATCTAGATCATGGTTTATAATATCAGTGTACCTCCTATTATTATCTGCAAAATGTGTGGCATCTAAGTATTTCTTTGTAGAAAATCAATAGCTTTCATGTGATTCCCAAAGTGGACAAAGTCTCCCCTCCCCCGAAATGAAGAACCACTTCCAGACATATTGCAGTCCCAGTGAGGTTTCCCAAGTATTAATACTTTCTATTTAATGCCTATTAATCAACTCTAGACCCTAGCCAATCAGGCAGCATATATGGAAACTGACTTTGGAGTGTGAAACCCACCAAACTGCTCAAAATGGTAGAGTTAGGGAATTTCACCAAATCACAGTTTAGCTTATTGTCTAATACTCAACTTCACTGTGGGTACTATTTCCCTGTCCAAAAATGGGGAGGCTGTCTTGTAAACAATGTAACCTTGGCAACAGTTTTGTGACCAAGAGATATTATAGATTAGAAGCTATTGTATTTTGTTAATTAGATTCCTTTTATTGCCAGAAAAGAAATTAATTTTAACTAAGAACCATCTCAACTCCCTTTGTTCTGTGTTAAGGTAGACATAATTCCACTACACATCCTGCTGACTAGGTGATTGAATAGAGACTATTACCCCATTCTTATTGTTATCAAAATTATTAACAGATAATATTGAGGTAATGTTGGCAGATAATTATATCATTCCAAAAATTTCACTGGAAGTTCACGATTCATTTAAAAAGCTGAATGGATAATAGATGCCATGTCTATAAATTTGGCAGGTAAAGGGCAAGAATAGTGCAACATGAAAATTGGGGAATATGGTGAACGTGTGTCCATTAGTGGAATGCATGCTTTCAGAATTGGGCATGTGTCTATACGTAAATGCGGGCCCTTATTGGAGGCTTTCTCTGGCTCAGCAGCCACAGAGGTAAGATGAAAGTAATTCTAACAGAGGGGACAGCTTGTCATATATCTCTTGAGCCACCTTGCCAACAAGAATAATGGCCATCACTAGCATTACCTTTGAGTTACAGAGAACATGAGTCATAAGAAGAAGATCAAAGAATGGCTTGTCTTTTGATTCTCTAGAGGCTGCCTGCATTGCTATTAGCAATTCTTAAGACAGAAGCTTTCACAAACAGTAGGAAGAGAAAAGGTGGCCTCTTTACATGGAAGGTATGTTCTTCGGAAGTTAAGTGTAACTATGTGTCAATGAGAGTAGGTTCCATTAATATAATGTTTTGATTTTCTAGTATTTAAATGTCCTAATATTTAAAACCTTATTTTAAAATATATGTATATATTTTTCGGATTGAGCTGTTTTGATTCATACATGTAGGGGGAAATTCTTTAAGTTGGTTCACAGTCCAATTAAAATATATACTGAGTTGTAGTTAGGTTCTGAGTTCAGCAAACTAGCATTTTCCAAAATTTTCAGTTCATAGATTTTTTTATTTAATTTGTTTTGAAAACTGGATCCTATATTAAATGCCTATTTAAAGAAAGTAGTAATGCTAAGCATCCAAATTTCATACTACTATACGTGGTATCTTCAGATTTTTGCTTTTCAGTTCTTCTTAGAAATAGGAAATAGGCTTCAGAAGCCCTTGCATTGCTAATCATTATCCAGCAACACCATCATTTTTCCTAATTTGGGAAGAAGGAGCTAAAGAGAGACACTGGGCCACAGGTAGTTCTTCATTCTTAAGTAGCGAAGAACAGAAAAAAAAAAACAAAGGCCAACTAAAGATCTTCTGGTCTTTATCTCCTTCCTTGGCCAAGAAAATAAGTCTGGTCTGGGCTCCCGACTGGCTGTGAGCTCTGGAGGTGGGTGAGAACGTAAGTGCAAACACATTTTGGATATTTTCAGAGACTTGAACAGAAGCAAAAAAAACATGGAGAATATAGAAAATGCACATTCACTCCAGAGGTTATTGACAAGATTAATTACCTCATAACTGCTTTAATAAAATGACTCCAAGCATATTGCAACTATAATTATCCATAAAAATTCTAATGAATTCAATTTCTCCAGAAATCACCCTGCTGCAACTGGTGAATATAGAAGTAGGAGGAGGAGGAAATCCAGCTTCCAGGGAGAGAATGAGAGGGTGAGATGGTTGGTGGGACTAGCGGGTGTCTAATTAGGTCAAGTATGTAAGGGTGAATGCGGTTCATCCTAGCTTTTGCATTGTAATGTTTCATATTGTTCTATGTACCCCATTTTTAGATGCCAATGTTTCTGTTAAAAACAGTTCTAAACATTAATCTTTCCCTTTTATCTCCACCATCCCACCATTATGTATGTGTATGTGTGTGGGTGCATAGAGACATGTATTTGTGCACACCCATGTGCACATATACACATACCTATATTCATGAATTTGGATCAAATTGTCTTTGCAAAATATGTATTATGAAACAGGGCCAACTCTCATGTTGGTCAAACTGCACCTGGTCAAACTGAGAGGAAGAAATTTTTGGTTTGTAATGCAGTCCACACTGTCTGCATCCTGCTACCTATTTGGGTACCTATCCCACCAACAGGACCCTCATGCTGCCTCTGGGCTACTTAGAGCCTTTTTCAAATTGCTCTGCCCACACAAATACAAAGTCAGAGTTGGTTCTGCTTCCCTCTTACTTATGTCCTGGGTCCTATTTCCATGAAATTGTGCTCTCACCTAGCTCTTTTACTAGAAATATAATGACAAAAGAATGTATTTAAGACTGGAAGTCAGAATGACCTTATACGAATTAAGGACCATGTAGCTTAGGAACAAAACACTTGATTTCCCTCAACTTTAGTTTCTCTGAATCTCAGTTTATTTCTCTGAAAAAAAAAGTTCAATAATGAAATTTGCACTGTTTACTTCACAAGAGGACCCAATAAAATGTAGAAAAGAAAAATAATATTTGGGGAGCTCTTTCACTATTTTCATAGCTACTGTCTAAATTAATTACTAAAACAACAACTCTGTGATAAATATTGTGCTATCATACACACATTATAAACATAAAAATTGATCACTGACAATCAAATTAAGTCAGCAATGTATTCAAGGTTATGCAGCTAGTATGTGATAGCAGTTGTATCTCTCTATGAACAAGAACGTGGAATACTCATGAAAGGTATTAATGCCACCATCGTGTGTGTGTGTGTGTGTGTGTGTGTTTGTGTGTGTGTGTGTGTGTTGTAGCTCCTTAAGATCAGTTTTCCTCTTCATTCAGGACTGTCATTGTCTGACATCACTTTTCCACATTCAATGCCCTTGTTTGTTTTCTATCTGAAAAATCTAAATTTTAAGATTCTACCTCTTTTATAGCCTTCCCTCATTATTTCATCCTGTAAAGCTACCTTCTTTAAAGACCTACACTTTCTCATCTCTACCAAGATATATAGCCTTTGTTCATAAATACTCTCAAATTGTTCACTAACTACTCATTACAGTTAATAATAACCAATATTTTTAGTCTCTATTTTAGTCCAAGACAATACCTTCAATAATCAAAGTTTGTCTAATTCCAAAACTCCATAATAATTCCTTGACCTACTTCTAGCTGCATAGTTTACTGCTCTCTGAATACACTTAATGGTATGTACTAGTACAGTCTTCACTACTTAATGTTGTTTGCATATCCCATGCTTACCTACAGCACAGCATTTTGATGGAGAGAAACTGCTAAGCTTCCAGTCAAGATAGTGTCATAGGTAAACACAGTACTCAGAACCTCCCATAACCACATCGAAATTACAACTAAGTTACAGAACAACCATCACTCAGAATCACCTGAAATCTAGCTTAATAAAAGTTCTATAACTAAGGATATAAATAAGAAACCACATTAAGACTGGTAGGAAGGGTAGAGACACTTGAATAGGCTGGTCCCACACCCACATGTGGCAGTTAAAAATCAGGAGGAATATCTCAGATGCAGAAGTTTTTCTTGAGGAACAAGGGTGCCCAGTTCCACACTAGGTCCCCAAGCCCAGGGTTCCAATGTTGGGAAGAGAAGTCCCCAAAACTTCTGGCTGTGAAAACTAGAGGAAATTGTGGCTGAGTGAGATGGAGGTCTGCTGGAGCCCCAGGTGCTCCTCTTAAAGGGCCCACCCATGGACATACTTGGGACTCGCTCCCTCTGAGCTCCAGTGCTGAGGCAAGGGCTGGAAGGGCATCAGGGATGTATGGGGAGTATGGGAGCATGGAGCCTAAGATTCTGGGTATTAGATGGAGAAGATATGAGAATTTGTAGGCATATAGAAGAGTGTTTATTATAGACCAAGTAGCCATTGCTAACAAGTAGCCATCAGACAAAATAGTTCTTCAAAGTAGCCTCACGAAGTAGCTGCACAAAGCAGCCCTTGTTAATACAGTAACAAACACAGGAGCCATACCATGCACCAGCTGGTCAGTAACACATCTTTATACAAGCTCAGACAAAAGAGGCTTCTTGCCAAATAGTGACATCAATATTTGGGTTATAGAAAGGTATGCTTGTACAGTGCATACAGTAAGATTGCTGTGTCCTTGCTTTTGCATCTGTGTATGGCAAATTGACCTTGAACATTCGGCATACTCTGCATAGGGCCCTATATGCAAATTGGCCTTGGACATCTGGTGTACTCTGATTAGGGTTCCCACAGGGAGGAACTAAATAACCAGGTTTCAGTACGAGGGATGAAAGGGCAGATTTCTCTCAAATATAAGTGCTGGCAGAAGCCATTGTTTCCCTTGCTGAGTCCCACCACCATACAAAGCCAGAAGGGGGGTATCATATTTAACACTGTTTGCCTTGCCCTGGTGATTCCCTGAGACCATGCCTCACCCAGCTTTTGGACCCTCCCGAACTGTTTCCAGTGACTTTTCCATACAAACATCCTGTCTTGACTCAGGCTGCAGACTTTCATAAAATCTCTCAAATAAGCAGTATCTGGTTTCATTGTGACCCATACCTCTTGCTAAGTAGCCTCAGGCCCAGAACTAGCTGAAGCTGTCCTTGGTTTATAGCTTGGCCTCTCCTAGGCACCTCCAAACACAGCACAAGTAACAGCCATCTGAGGATTGCTTTGTAGTTCATGCTAGTGGCCCTGAGCAGGGCACAGGCAGTAGCTGACCTTGGACTGCACCTCCCAGAAGGCCCCAGAACAGCTTCTGACTGCACCAAAGCACGACCCAACCACCTCCATGGTCAACGCACTCAAGGGGCAGACTCAGTAGGCACCAGAGCCCAGTTGAATTGAGTCCTACTCTGTGGGGTCAGGCCCTGCACAGCAGGTCTTCTGCTGTGGTCACTGCCAGTCCTCACAGCCAATAAGCCTGGGGGAAAACCTCTTCTATTGAGAGTAATCAAGGCTAAACTATAATAGGAGGGTGCACACAGTCCACACAGGGAGTGCACTTGAAGCACCATCTTGGGTGACCCAGAGAGGCTGCACCAATGGGCCCTACTGGACACTTACTACCTAAGGCCACTATTCCAAGACCTGAAGATGTAGTAGCTGTATGTAATACATAGGAACAAGCACAGGGAGGCAGCCAAAGTCAAAAGACAAAAAACCATGTCCCAAATGAAAGAACAGAACAAAACTTCAGGAAAATAACTCAACAATATGGAGATAAGCAATCTACCAGAAGTAGAGTTCAAAACACTGATTATAAGGATGCTCAAGGATCTCATTTAGAACTTCAACAATAAGATGGAACACATAAAAATGGAGCTAGAAAACATAAAAAAGAACCAGTCAGAAATGAAGAATACATTATAGAAAATCAACAGTACAGTAGATGAACAGGATCAAACCAGCAATTTGAACGATAAAGAAGCAAAAAACACCCAATCAGAATATATATAGTCCAAAAAAAGTCAGGGTAGTTAAAGAAGCCTCTGGTACAACTTCAAGTGTACTAATATTCCAATCATGGAGTTGTCAGAAGGAGAAAAGGGAGAGCAAGGAATTGAAAACTTATTTGAAGAACTAATGACTGAAAATTTCCCTAACCTGGTGATGAACCCAAAGATGCCCACAGCAAGACACATCATAATTAAAATGCCAAAGGTTAAAGACAAAGAGAGTATCTTAAAATCTTAAAAGCAGCAAGAGAAAAGCAGTCAGCTACCTACAAGGGAGCACCCATAAGACTGTCAGCTAATTTCTCATCAGAAACTTTGTAGGCCATAACAGATTGGCATGAAATATTCAAAGGGATGAAAAGCAAGGACCCACACCCAAGTTTACTCTACTCAGCAAAGCTATCATTTAGAATTGAAGGACAGATAAAGACCTTCCTAGACAAGAAAAAGCTAAAGGAGTTCATCACTGCCAAACCAGTATTACAAGAAATGATAAAGGGTCTTCTTTAAGAAGAAGAAGAAAAAACTAAAAGATCAAATATATGAATAATAAAATGGGGCAATAAATACATATATATCATCCATATGTTCAAGTCAGCATTATTTATAATAGCCAAGCTGAGGAAGCAATCTAAGTATCCATCAATAGATGAATGGATAAAGTGGTGCATATATACAATGGTGACTACTCAGCTATAAACAAGAATGAAATCTTGCCATCTACAACAACATGGATGGGCCTAGAGAGTATTTTGCTGAGTGAAATAAGTCAGACAGAGAAATATAAATGGCATATGATTTCACTTAAATGTGGATCTAAAAAAATAAGATAAATGAACAAGCAGAACAGAAACAGACTCATAGATACAAAAACATTTTGATGATTGCCAGATGGGACGGAGATTGGGGAATGGGTAAGAAAGGTGAAGGGCTTAAATACAAATTGGCACTTACAGAATAGTCAGGAAGATGTAAACTTCAGCATAGGGAATATAGCCGATAATAATGTACTAACCATGTATAGTGTCAGATAGGTACTACATTTATTGGGGTAATCACTTCATAAGTTATATAAATGCCTAATCACTGGGTTATACACTTGAGACTAATATAATATTGTACATCAATTATAATAAAAATTATAAAAAGAAAAAAAAATAATGTGTACAGCTGCTAGAATTGGGCTACTTGAGTTTAAAAGTCAGTTCCCATTTACTGGCTGTATACCTTGGGTAAGCTACACAATCTCCCTGTGCCTCAACTTTCTCAGTTGTAAAATGGGGAATATAATACCACATATCTCACCTATCTGAAAGGATTGTGGTAAAGATTAAATATATATACCCTCAGAATGAACATGGAAAGTACACACAGACATACAGCACTTAGAATTATACAATCACATAGTAAGTGTTCAGTAAATATTAGCTATTATTTATTGTCTGCTCACTATATGTTGGGCTTACACCATTCATTATCCCATTTAATATGCACAACAATCCTGTGACATAAGCTCTGCTATTACCCCATTTCAAAGAAAAGCACAATAAAACTCAGAAAAGTTAAAGTACATTTTCAAAGTTATACAAAGCAAAGTTTTAGATCCAGTTTTCAAACTCAGATTGAACTGGCTCCAAGTCAATGTTCTTCCAATTACACAGAGTTTATTCAAATTGTCTTTTATTGTATATGCCTTGTCTTCCCATAGGGCTATCAATTTTCAAGAGCAGAATTTTTGTCTTCTACTGCTTTTAGATCCTCTGCTCTCTCTACTGTAATTCTCAGTTTTTATTTGCCATGAAGTTGGCTTTTAATAACCATTCATTGGCCTGGAAGGCACTTTTTTGAGTCAAGGCTAAAAACTATAATCCTTCAAGCCCAGGGGCATCACTTCTTTTAGTGCCAAACTCACCATTCCAGCCTATAAATTTCTTATACCTCATTCCGTTCATACTTTTCAGACTGGGTAATCCCTATTGTAGGAGATGAAATGAGGAGATGCTAGCGACTTTAAGCATCTTGCAAGTTCTGGTTTCAATTCCATTCATTCATTCAACAAATATTTATTGAACACCAACTATGTGCCTGTCTAGGTACCAAGGATACAAACTGTCCAGACTAGAACAGCACACTGTATCATTGTTCACTAAGCTGAGGATCACCTCCCCATTGAAAATATCTCCTACTCCCTTGAGCCAGGACTTGGGCATTTGACTTGTTTTGGTCAGTGAAATGGAACACGTGTCACTTCTGGCCAGGAGCTTTAAGACTTACTGTATGCTTTGCTACTGCTATTTTCCCTCCACAGCAATGACCAGCAATGTTCCAGATGGTGACTATTCCATTAGCCCCTGCCACAGAATAAGGAAGGGCCCCAGCCAATCCATAAGGAATATGAAATGAACTTCTGCCAATTCAAGACACTGTAATTTTTCAGGTTACTTATTACTGCAGGATAATCTGCCTGGTTGATGCAAAGTAAAAGGAAAAGAATAAAGAAAGAAGCATCCCATCTCTTTTGCAACTGCTGCTAATGATTTACTAATAGCTGTCTAATTGAATAATGGGGTTTGGAAAGCTGAATATGAGCATACTTGAGGGGAAACAACACTACAAAATAGTCATACCTAAGACAGTACCCTCACCAAAGCAGGGAAAACCTCCTTTATCAAGTGTTAATCGTAACAAACACCAGTACATTGAAATTATATGCATACTAGGGGCCCGGTGCATGAAATTCGTGCACTGCGGGGGGGTAGTTCCCTCAGCCTAGCCTCCCCCCTCTCACAGACTGGGTGCCCTCAGGGGATGTCCTCTGTGGGAGGTGACCGGGCTGATTAGGGGAAGGCGCCAGCCCCATCACCCCGCTGCTGCAGCCACTGCCAGCCACCACAGCCATCAAGGTGTTTTCATCAACACGGACTCCAGTCCCTTCACCATGAAAAAATGACAACTTTCTTTAGGCATTTTCAAGATATGTCTTTTATAGGATATGACATTTCTTTCTTTTTTATTATCCTCACCTGAGGATATGTTTCCATTGATTTTTAGAGAGTGTGGAAGAGAGACGGAGAGACAGAGAGAAACATCAATGTGAGAGGGACACTTTGATTGGTTGCCTCCTGCATGAGCCCTGACCTGGACCCAGGCCAGGGAGGAGCCTGCAACCTAGGTACATGCCCTTGATCATAATCGAACCCAGACCCTGCGGTCGGCAGGCCGAGACTCTATCCACTGAGTCAAACCGTCTAGGGCAGGATATGACATTTCTTAGCCCAACCAACAGTGGAACTTCATTTTTTCCTCCAGGAGTGTGGTAGAAAAACCGTAGATCACCTTCTTGGATTCTTATAACCCAAGTTACCAAGACCACTGCAAGTGGCGGCATATACGGAGCTTAGCCAATGAGCAGTCAGAAAAGGTGTTTATGCTCGAACTGATTTGGCTCAGTGGATAGAACGTCAGCCTGCAGACTGAAGGGTCCCAGGTTTGATTCCTGTTAACGGCATATCCCTTGGTTGGGGGCACATTCCCAGTGGGGAGTGTGCAGGAGGCAGCTGATCAATGTTTCTCTCTCATCGATGTTTCTGACTGTCTATGCCTCTCCCCACTTTTCTGTAAAAAAATCAATAAAATATATTTTTAAAAAAAGAAAAGAAAAGGTGTTTCCTCTGCAGCTCATGTGCAGAGGACCCCCTGCATTGTGTCCACTGAGCTAGGGGCATGTTCCCATCGTGTGGTGGGGGGCACGCCCCCGAGGCCAGCAGCCAACCCTGTGCATTGAGGGCACCCAGCGCTGGGCTTGTGGGCATGCGGAGACCCCAGGCCATGCCCACTGTGGTTTCCGGGTCTCCGCACGCCCCTGAGGCCAACAACCAGACCTGCATTGTGGGCGCCGGGCAGGGGAGTGGGCAGACCCAGGCCACGTGGCAGCTGCTGCCACTGGGGGCATGTCTCCCAGGCTGGCAGCCCCTCATTGTGGGCACTGGGCTGGGGGGCATGGACTCGGGCTGCCACTTAGTGCCGGTGCATGCACAAATGGCCACGGGATGGGAACATCTGCTTGACGCCTTCATCCATAGGCCCAGAGGCCTAGGGCATTCTGTGACCCTAGCCACTCAGGGCCTAGGTGAGGGCCTACAGGCTAGGAGCGGCCTGGGTCCCGAGGTTGTTCCTGGGTCCCAGGCAGCTTGGCTCCTGTGTATGCAAATTAACCTGCCATGTTTGTCAGGTTAATTTGCATACTCATTCCTGATTGGCTGGTGAGCATAGTGGAGGAATGGACAATTTACATGTTTCTCTTTCATTATATAGTACTAGAGGCCCAGTGCACAAAAATTTGTGCACTTGGGGCGGAGAGGGGGGTCCCTCAGCCCAGCCTGTGCCCTCTCGCAGTCTGGGACCCCTCAGGAGATAACGACCTGCTGGCTTAGGCCTGCTCCTGGGTAGCAGAGGGCAGGCCCAATCCCGGTGCAGCCCCTGGTCGGGCTGAGAGCAGGGCCGATTGGGGAGTTGGGGCACCGCCCCCTGTCACATTCAAGGCAGGGTTGATGGGGAGGTTGCGCGCCCCCCCCCCAGGTCGCACACAGAGCAGGGCCAATCAGGGTGTTGGGGTGCTGCTCCCTGTCACACACAAAGCAGGGCCGATCAGGGGGTTGGAGCGCAGCACCCTGTCACACACAGAGCTGCAGGGCGATCAGGGGGTTGGGGAGCTCCCCCCTATCAGGAACAGAGCCGTAGGGCGATCAGGGGGTTGGGGCATCTTCCCCTGTCACGAACAGAGCAGGATGAATAGGGAGGTTGTGGCCCCACTCCCTATCACACACAGAGCCACAGGGCGATCAGGGGGTTTGGGCACTGCCCCCTGTCACACTGATCCTGGTGCCAGGAGGCCTCGCGGCTCTGCTGATCCTGGTGCTGGGAGCCATCTTACCCTTTTACTATATAGGATAGGGGCCTGGTGCATGGATGAGGGCCGGCTGGTTTGCCCTAAAGGGTGTCCTGGATCAGGGTGGGGGTCCCCCTTGGGTGCCTGGCCAGCCTGGGTGAGGGGCTGATGGCTGTTTGCAGCTGGTCACACCCCCTTCAGGGTGGTGGTCCCCACTGGGGTGCCTGGCCAGTGTGGGTGAGGGGCTGAGGGCTGTTTTCAGGCTGGCGGGTGACTGAAGCTCCAAACCGCTCCTTTTTTTCTTTTTTTTTTATTCTGGGCCAGCTTTAGCTCTGAGGCTGGGCTCCAGCTCTGAGGCCTCGGCTGCTGAAAGCAGGTATCTGGTTTGTTTGGGTTCTATAATCAAAACACTGTTTCAACTCCAGCTCTGAGATCCCGGCTGGCTGAAAGCAGGTTTCTTGGGTTTTGTTTAGCTTCTATATTTGTAACAATGTTTCAAACTGCAAGCTCAGAGGCTGGCAGCGCCAGGTGGGGAACATTGGCTTCCTCCATCACTGGAGCAAGAAAGCCTCATGTTTGCTTCAAGTTGCCTGGCTGCCAGCTGCCATCTTGGCTGGCAGTTAATTTGCATATCGCCCTGATTAGCCATTGGGAAGAGTAGTGGAGGTAAAGCTAATTACCATGTTTCTCTTTTATTAGATAGGACTAGAGGCCCGGTGCACAAAAAATTGTGCACTCGGGGGCAAGGGGGTTCCCTCAGCCCAGCCTGTGCCCTCTCGAAGTCTGGGACCCCTCGGGAGATAACGACCTGCTGGCTTAGGCCTGCTCCCGGGTAGCAGAGGGCAGGCCCAATCCCTAGGTGCAGCACCTGGTCGGGCTCAGAGCAGGGCCGATTGGGGAGTTGGGGCGCCGCCCCTTGTCATGCACAGAGCAGGGCGGATCGGGAGGTTGCGATGCCACCCTCAGTCACGCTCAGGGTAGGGCTGATTGGGGGGTTGGGGCACCGCCCCCTGTCACACTCAAGGCAGCGTTGATGGGGAGGTTGCGGCGCCACCCTCTGTCATTCACAGAGCAGGGCCAATCAGGGGATTGGGGCTCTGCCCCCTTTCACTCATAGAGCAGGGCCCATCAGGGGGGTTGGGGCTCCATACCCTGTCACGCACAGAGCAGGGTTGTTCAGGGGGTTGGGGAGCTCCCCCCTGTCACGCACAGAGCAGGGCCCAACAGGGGGTTGGGGCGCTCCCCCTTTCACACACAGAGCAGGGCCGATCAGGGGGTTGGGGAGCTCCCCCCTGTCATTCACAGAGTAGGGCCGATAGGAGAGTTGGGCCACTGCCCCCTGTCACCCACAGAGCAGTGCTGATCAGGGATGATCAGTGGCACCGCCACTGCCACACTCAGGGCAGGGCTGATGGGGAGGTTATGGCTCTACCCCATCACACACAGAGCAGGGCACCGCACCCTGTCACACACAGAGCCGCAGGGTGATCAGGCGGTTGGGAAGCTCCCCCCTATCAGACACAGAGCAGGGCTGATCAGGAGGTTGGGGTGCCTTCCCCTGTCACGAACAGAGCAGGGCCGATAGGGAGGTTGTGACCCCACCCCCTGTCACACAAAGAGCTGCAGGGTGATCAGGGGGTTTGGGCACTGCCCCCTGTCATGCTGATCCCGGTGCTGGGAGGCATATTACCCTTTTACTATATAGGATAGGGGCCTGGTGCATGGGTGGGGGCTGGCTGGTTTGCCCTGAAGGGTGTCCTGGATCAGGGTGGGGGTCCCCACTGGGGTGCCTGGCCAGTCTGGGTGAGGGGCTGAGGGCTGTTTTCAGGCTGGCGGGTGACTGAAGCTCCCAACTGCTCCTTTTTTTCTTTTTTTTCTTATTCTTGGCCAGCTTTAGCTCTGAGGCTCCAGCTCTGAGGCCTCGGCTGCTGAAAGCAGGTATCTGGTTTGTTTCGGTTCTATAATCGAAACAATGTGTAACTCCAGCTCTGAGATCCCAGCTCGCTGAAAGCAGGTTCCTTGGGTTTTGTTTAGCCTCTATATTTGTTACAATGTTTCAAACTGTAGGCTCAGAGGCCAGCAAGGCAGGCAGGGAACGTTGGTTTCCTCTGTCACTGAAGCAAGCAAGCCTCATGTTAGTTTCAAGCTGCCTGGCTATCGGCTGCCATCTTGGCTGGCAGTTAATTTGCATATCGCCCTGATTTGCCAATGGGAAGGGTAGCAGTCGTATGCTAATTACCATGTTTCTCTTTTATTAGATAGGATATCTACATAGATCTGGTGAACACATAAAGCAGGAGAGCTGAGATTGACTGTTTCTCTCTACAGCAACCTGGTAATCAATTTTTTATGTTGAACTATTTCTTTTGGTTGTTTTCCATAGAAGTGAACTTCTAATGTTCTCTCTTGGAAGCTATTCACTGTACATCCTCTAAGTAGGTATTTATGATCTGCATAAGTCATTATAACTCCATAATGGGCTGTGGCAGCCCTGGGAATGAGTCTTACACACACACCAAACTATAATGAGAATAACTGTCCTAACTGCTCTACTCTAAAATTCATCACAGCATTTGCCTCCAAGTCACACTCCCTACTGACTACGTGAGACTAAGTACAACAGAGAAATTAATGTAGGCCTATCAGTGGGAGATACAGGAATTCTCTAATGGCTGATTCCCCAAGGCCTCTACAAACCCTCTTTAGACTGCTCAGAAATACAGGGCACTTCACTGGACTTCTTTTCCTTGCTCCTTTACTCAGGGTCAGACTTAAAATGTAGCTCTCCTAGACTTTGCTGGCTGCCTCCATATTTTTTCACTGCTGTTTTCCCTAACAAAATTATTGGATATTACATCCCATCTTGGTATCTGTTTCTCAGAGAACCTTGACAACTACATGCACCATTTGTTGTTAATCCTTAAGATATCATACTTGGAGCCGATACCTGAAAGCAAGAAATCATGTCCACCAATACCATACATAGGTGTAAAATGAATGTCCCTACTAATATGCAGGCCCTTTGAGGGTAGGGAATGTGAGTTGTTGATGACTGCACAATGCCTAGCCCAGTGCCTAGTATAGAATAGATATTAAATACATTTTTGTCAGATCAACAATGCTCCTTTGATTAGTGGTTAGGCAATTATACTTCTCAGAATCTTGCAATTCTAGAAGGGAATTTAGAGAGCATGTAGTCCATGTGGAAACAAACTTGTGTATTCTGCAACTGGAAGTTTCTTGTCTGCTGAATATAAGTAATGAGATGCTATTACTCTTAGACTAATTCCAGAATTTAGGAACATTTTGGTCAAGATATTTTTTTCTTATGCCTAATCCCATTCTTCCCAGTGCTCTAAATCCCTTTAGAAGATCATCAGTATATTTTATATTTATATTCATTCACTCATTTCCATTCATCAAACATCAAGTACATTCTATGAGTCAGGTACTGTGCTGGGCATTAGAGGTACAAAGATAAGTAAGACTTGGCCCTTGAATTTCTTAAGCTTTTAGTCTAGTCACTAGTGTGATAACTAATCAATGAATAAATATGTGCCCACAACTTGTGTTAAGTGCTACGAAGGAAAACAATGAACTGTGGAAGCATGAAACAAGGTTAACATAATTTATATTGAGGGAGGAATCAGACAATATCATTTCATGCAATAATATTTAATTTTAGATGCTATTTCTTAAACTAGTTTCCGTGAGAAATATTCTGTGGTCTAATTGATCCTACTACACATGAATAACTCTGGATAGATGGTGCCATTCCCTTAGTTAGGCAAATCCTTTGGCTCAACCTAAAAAATACATATTGCAGCTAACCCCTTCTAATTATATCCACTGCTATCATTTTTGTCCAAGCCACCATCAAATATCCCCTGGACTTTTGCAATAGCATTCTAACTGGTCTCTCTGCTTCTGCTCTAGTCCCCTGCAGTCTCTTCCCATCACAGCAGCCATCAATCCTTTCAAAACCTAATAAAAATTATGCCACTTCTCTCCAAAAAGCCCTACAATGACTTTTCACAACACTTGGGACAAAACTCAAATTCTCCTTGACATGGCCTACAAACCCATATGTCATCTGGCTCCTGGCTACCTCACTGACCCCATTTTCTAAAACTTTTCTTCTCACTTACTACTATCCAGCCACCATGCATTTTCTCAAACACACCAATAATATCCCCACCTCAGGGCATTTACACTTGTTGCTTCCACTATGTGAAATAATCTCCCAGATATTTGCAGTGTTTATTCCTTCTTGTTTAGGTTTTCCTTAATCATTGTCTTCTCAGAGAGACCTCCTTTGATCACCCTATCAAATGCAGTATTTTCCTCAACTCTCTCTATCTCATTATCCCATTTTACTTTTCTTCAATATACTTAATATTTATTTTCTATATGAAAACCATTAGATTCATTTATATATTTTTTTGTTTTTCATTATTACTCCCTACCAAGAAAATGTAAACTTCAGAAGTCAGAAATTTGTTCACTGTTATATATCTCATACCTAGAATTGTGTTTGATACTTAATAGGTAGGAGCAGGGATGGGAGAAGACAATGAGTTCAGTTTTGGATGTGCTGATTTGGAGATGATTTGGAGACATCCAATCTGGAATGTCCAGTAGGAAGCTGCACAGTGGAGTCTGGAAATCAGATCAAGTTGGGGATAGAAATTTGAGAGTCATACACATAGAAATATTATTGAAGATAAATATCACATGATCTCACTCATTTGTGGATTATAATGAACAACATAAACCGATGAACAAAAATGGATCTAGAGACAAAGAAGCATTGATCAGATGCTCAAATCTCAGAGGGAAGGCAGGGGAGGGTGGGGCTAAGGGGGAGAGATCAACCAAAGGACTTGTATGGATGCATATAAGCATAACCAATGAATACAGACACCAGGGGGTGAGGGCATAAGTGTGTGGGAGGGGACACTGGGGGGATAAGGACACATTTGTAATACCTTAATCAATAAAGGGAAAAAAATGTCAAATATTATTAAAAGAAAAAAGCCTTGAGACTGGCACACTCTCCCTCTTGGGAGCATACATGTGACTTTCCCTTTCCCCTTTTCTCCCCCCTAGGCAAATTACCTTTACCTTCCTCTCTCCTAAGCTCCAAGATGTTTCTGCAACTTGTTTCCTGAGCCTACGTAGCCCAGCTGACTCACTTCTACTACTTCTGTAACTTTCTAAATAAACTTTTTAAAAAGCCATGAGATTGGCTGAGTACGAGATAAACTAGTAAGGAGTATAAAATATAAGAAGAGGACCCGGGACTGGGTCATGGCAACCCACACTATTAAAAACCTGTATGACATATCATTGTTATTTAGGTGGTGTTTTTTTTCCTTCAACCTCTTCCAATTTTCCCTTGGCTCTTGAATGTCCATTTTCAACAGGTTTGTTCTGATTTGGCAGGATGCTGGGTTTAAAATAGGCAAATATTCCTACATATACAAAATAAAACTCACCCTCAGAGAGCAACATTTTTTTTCTGGATCTTCTAAGGGATGAGCCATAGCTAAGAAGGATCCATTTGAAAATGTGCCTGAACAATGTTTATTATGGTTCATAATTTAGAGTTGCATGAGAAATCTAGTAAGACAAGTATTATTGGGAATACTATGAATACTAAAACCCAGGCATATGTCATTGTAACTATTAGGTTATCCTTGGCCTTCATTTAGTCTGTTTCCTGTGGTTGTGCCTCATTCTTTTTTGTACTACAACACATTTGAAACAGTCTAGGAGAAACTGAACCAATATCCATTCTTCAGTGTCAGGAATCCAGCTGGAGGCAGATCCAAAGATACAAACTTGTCCAAATGTATTTTTAACTTTGATAAGCAAATACATTCTGATCATCTCGCATGTACACTGACACCCTGTTTTTAGAGGAATAAAAGCATCAACATTGGTCATTTAGTTTGTTTAGCTTAGGTTATAAAAGAGAAAACTCAGGAGCCTTCAATTCTGTTGGATGATTTGAGAAAATGTCCTTTAAATTATTCAAGGTCCATTTGTCTTACGAAGTGTCAGGTTAATTTTCAACAGTTAAGAATTAAGGCTCTGGAGTGACTCTGTGATCAGAATGGGCAACTGAAACATGCTAAATTGATGATGTCTGGGACAATATGCCTCTTTGTGTCAGAGGCACAATGAGCTGTCAGGAATTAAGCAATATGAGCAGAGGAGTCATAGAGGCCTGGATGCCAGGTGTTTGTGAGTCATGCCCTAAAGTAAAAAAGGAAGGGAGATATCTTCCCATTAAGTAACGATTCAAGATTGACCCAGACATTATTTCTTCAAATAGGTTTTCAATATCTTGCCCTCTCTCTTCTTCTGGTACCCCTATAATTCTGATGTTGGTACGCTTGAAGTTGTCCCAGAGGCTCCTTACACTATCTTCATATTTTTGGAATCTCTTTTCTTTTTTCTTTTTCAGTTGGGTATTTTTTGTTTCTTTGTATTTCAAATCTTTGACTTGATTCTTGGGATCCTCTTGTCTGCTGTTGGATCTCTGTAGATTATTCTTTATTTCAGTCAGTGTATGCTTAATTTCTAGTTGGTCCTTTTTCATGTCCTCCATGGTCTCACTATACTTATTGAGGGACTCATTAAATTTATCGGCAGTTTCCATAAAATTCTTGAAAAACCTTATAAACGTGGCCTGACAGAAAACTTCCCCTACCTGGTGAAAGAAATAGACTTCCAAGTCCAGGAAGCGCAGAGAACCCCAAACAAAAGGAATCCAAAGAGGACCACACCAAGACACATCATAATTAAAATGCCAAGAGCAAAAGACAAAGAGAGAATCTTAAAAGCAGGAAGAGAAAGACAGTCAGTTACCTACAAGGGAGTACCCATACGACTGTCAGCTGATTTCTCAACAGAAACCATGCAGGCCAGAAGGGAGTGGCAAGAAATATTCAAAGTGATGAATAGCATGAACCTGCAACCAAGATTACTTTATCCAGCAAAGCTATCATTCAGAATAGAAGGTGAGAGAAAGAGCTTCATGGATAAGAAAAAGCTAAAGGAGTTCATCACCACCAAACCAGGAATATATGAAATGCTGAAAGGTATTCTTTAAGAAGAGGAAAAAGAAAAAGGAACTCTTACCATTTGCCACAGCATGGATGGAACTGGAGAGCGGATAAATACCACATGATCTCACTCATTTGTGGAATATAATGAACAACATAAACTGATGAACAAGGACTGATCCAGAGACAGAGAGGCATTGATTGGACTGTCGGGCTTTGGAGGGAGGGTAGGGGAGGGTGGGGGTAAGGGGGAAAGATCAACCAAAGGACTTACATGCAGGCATATAGGCCTAACCAATGGACACGGACAACGGGGGGGGGGGGTAGAGGGTAACGTGGGGACAAGGACACGTATGTAATATCTTAATCAATAAAAATATATTTAAAAAAAAAAAGATTGACCCAGACAAAGATTCCTTTGGGCCACATCCAACCACCCAAGGTCACAGAATGGTGCATTTGTTTTCATAGTTTAGAGAACCTTGTAAATGGCTGATCCTGAATTAACATGGACAGAGGACAGAATGTTTGCTGAAGGCTACAACCCACTGAGTTCAGAGACAATGCAAAAATAATATTTCCTAACCACTGGAGTCTGCTTTTGCATAATATATTATATATTGCAGTTGGTGAAACCAAGGCTCAGAGAGGGCTAAGTGACTTGCCCATATTCATACAATCACAGCCAATAAGTGAAAAAGCTGGAATTTAAATCCAAGTAATATTTTTTCACATATATCAATTCAGTTGCTTTTATAATTTAATTAAAATTTTGGAAGAAGAACGCTTCTCCCTTATCCTTGCCCAAAAGCCATATATATTATACATACAGGGGTTGGTCAAACTAGGTTTTCAGTTATGAGCAAATGAAAAACTTTATTCTTCTATTATTATTTATTATTGTATTATTTATTTGTATTATTTGTCTTATTTTGTATCATTACTTATAATTTTTCTTTTAGCTAATGATGGCTGGTAACTTACTTTTGCATATATATATGTTACTATATATTTACAGTATAATAAAAGTGAAGCTAATCTGATTGAAAGAAAAGGAGACCCAGAGCTCTATGAATTAGGCTTTAATCCTGCCTGACACTCCTCATCCCGGCCCTCAGGAGTCACTATGAATCTCTAGGATCTTCAAACATGTAAAAAAACAAAGTAAAACAAATATGGCATTGTTTAATTTAAATATCTGCTCACCCTTTTGAGGTATGTGTTAGGTTCATAGAGAATTAAAATTAGGAATGAAGGGCATGTTTTGGAAAAGATAATGTCACAGGAGCAGGTTTTGAGATATCTGCAGGGCAGGTGATTAAAGAGGAATCAGAATAAGGTGAGCATGACAAGAAAATGAGGAATTGGGTCTCAGGACAAAAGCATAGTAGGATAAAGGCATAGAGAAGGGACAGACAAAACTAATTAGATGTAAACCAAAAGGAACATTATATTTACTCAATTTGGAGATAGTTGATATCTGGATAGCTCTGCCACTGATTGGACCCTATGTAATCTTAAAGGGCTGTAGGCTTGCTGTTGGAACTTTGTGCCTTTATTCTCAACAACTATATTCTTATCTATTCAAGAAGCTTCTTATTCTTTTGAGAATACTACATCCCAGGTCTCTTCTATAGGGTTAAAGTTCCATTCCAACTTAAAATGGGCTCCACTGGTATTCTTTGTTGCCCCTTCATTAGTCTTTCTCTCTGAGAGTTCTAGATACCTTTGGCATTGGGATCAGGGTCTGGAGGAGAGAACTATTGACTCACTGCATAATAGTGACATAACTTCTCTTACTATGTCCACTTGATATCTGAGAAAACTGATGCTCCCAAAAGGTGAATAATTCGATAATATTGTAATAACTATGCATGGTGCCAGGTAGGTACTGGAAATAACAAGGGGAACCTTTGTAAAAATATATGATTGTGCTCTACCATTACGCTCTAATCATTATGCTCTACACCTGAAAGTAATACAAAATAATATTGAATGTAGACTGTAACTGAAAAAATTATATATATACATATATATGTATATACACATAGCATTAAGTGGCAGAACAGATATTCAAATTAAAGTCTAATTCCTAAGCACTCTTCATCTAAGAAAACACTTCCTCAAACAATTCCATTTTGTTCATCCTCTACACTAATAAAAATGAAATATATAAATTGACCATCACTTCACAATGACCACCAGCCAATCAGGAGTGAGTATGCAAATTAACAGGACAAAGATGGTGGTGGCCACAGAGCCAGCTGGAGCGGGCAGGAGGCTTGCTTCCCTCCCACCCTGGCCGGCTGTTGAAGGAGGGGCCTGTGGGTGGCTGCCACGGAGCTGGCCCAAGCACAGGAGGTTTGGGTTGCCCAGGCCAGCCGCTGAAGGAGGGGCCTGCAAATGGCCCTCAACCCCTCACCCAGGCTGGCCATGCCACCATCAGGGTGAAGGTCACCACTGGCGGGCATGGCCAGTTTGCAAACAGCCCTCAGACTCTCACCCAGGCTGGCCACACCCCCAGCGGGGACCCTCACCCCGTGGGGGTGTGGCCAGCCTGCACACCACCACAGGCTCCTCACCCAGGCTGCCCCACCCCCCAAGGGAACCCCCACACTGATCTGGGACACTCTTCAGGACAAACCAGCTGGCCCCCACCCATGCACCAGGCCTCTATCTATACTAATAAAAGGGTAATATGCTTCCAGAAGACCTTCCAAACACTCTTCTTGACAAAGCCATGGTGGCGGGGTCAAGGTAGAGGTGGTTAGGGGCCAAGAGGGGAGAGCAGTTGTGGGTGATCAGGCTGGCAGGGGGGGCAGTTGGGGGTGAGCAGGCCAGCAGCAGAGCCAGTTGGGGTTGAACAGACTGTCAGTGGGGGTCAGTTGGGGCAATCAGGCTGGCAGGGGGTAGTTGGGGGTGAGCAGGCTGGCAGGGGGGCAGTTGGGGGCAAGCAGGCCAATGGGGAGGGCAGGTTGGGGTGAGCAGGCCAGCAGGGGGGGCAGTTGGGGGTGAGCAGGCAGAAGGCAGAATGGTTAGGAGCAATCAGGCAGGCAGGCAGGTCAGCGGTTAGGAGCCAGCAGTCCCGGATTGCCAGAGGGATGTCTGACTGCCAGTTTAGGCCCAATCCCTTGAGGGGTCCCAGATTGGAGAGGGTACAGGCCGAGCTGAGGGACAAACCCCCACCCCTGCATGAATTTCATGCACCAGGCCACTAGTATATAATAAAAAGTAATTTAAGCATTCTGTGAGCCAAAATAGATTCTATGAAAGAGAAGACCCTTTCTACAGAGTTCTTTCAAATTAATTCTATGAGTCAGAATCTCTCACCAAAACATAAACTTCAAGCTGGAACCAAGTACTTAATTTTGAAAATTCTAGTATTAATTGATTCTTGAACCATGACCCAAATAAAATGATTATTAATTATTTTAATTTTAAAATTTTTGACATTATTACAGATGTCCCCCATTTGCCCCCACCCCTTTGCCCTCCTCCACTGAGACCCTGACCTCTTCTCCCTCTGTCCCTAATCACATTGTTGTCTGTGTCTATAGGTTATGCATATATGTTCTTTGGCCATTCTCTTCACCTTTCATCCTGTCTACCCCCTCCCCTCACCTCTCCTCTGACATCTTTCAAATCTGTACCATGTATCCATGACTCTGGTTCTATTTTGATCATCAGTTCATTTTATTCATTAGATTCATTAATTATCAAATTTTTTATCGAAGTTACACATGTACCAGTTATAAGTCAATTAATTCTAAAGGACTTGTTAAACCAAATAACAGTCCCTATTCTTCTTCCCTCACTCCATTTTTCCTTCCCATTAAGAAAGTACTTTCAAATACTTTCATTGATTCTTTGATGTATATCTCAATATCTCTGCATTTACATACTGCTGCCTCATAAATTTTTAGTTTTAGGCATATCTTTTGATTTGCCTGTTTGGAGGTTAAAGATTTGGTACTCTTTCTACCACAAATATATACATCTCCCAAGTCTCTCAATTCCCAATATAATTATATTTAGTTTAGGTCAGTGTTTATATCATTATGATTATAGTAGGGGCCCGGTGCACGAAATTCGTGCACTGGGTGTGTGTGTGTGTGTGTGTGTGTGTGGGGAGAGTGTCCCTCAGCCCAGCCTGCCCCCTCTCACATACTGGGAGCCCTCAGGCGTTGACCCCCATCACCCTCCGATCGCCTGATCGGCCCCTTGCCCAGGCCTGACGCCTCTGCCAGTGGTGTCAGGCTTGGACAGGGGACCCCCATGTCCCCCCGATCACTGGCTCTGGCCCCCGCCCAGGCCTGAGGCCTCTGGCCCAGGAATCATGCCTGGGCAGGGGACCCCCATCTCCCTCTGATCGCTTGCTCCACCCCCTGCCCAAGCCTGACGCCTCTGACCCAGGCTTCAGGCCTGGGCAAGGGGACCATCATATCCCCCCAATCCCCGGCTCCGCCCCCCACCCAGGCCTGATGCCTCAGCCAGAGGAGTTAACCCTCATCACCCTCCGATCACCCATCACCGGATCGGCCCCTTGACCAGGCCTGAGGCCTCTGGCAGAGGTGTCAGGCCTGGGCAGGGGACCCCCAGCTCCCCGCGGTTGCAGGCTCCACCCCTGCCCAGGCCTAACGCCTCTGGCCTAGGCGTCCGGCCCAGGCAGCGGGCCCTGCAGTGGCAGCGGGGGGCACCGCGATCATGGGCTTCGCTTTAGGCCCAGGCAAGGGACCCCTAGCTCCTGGGACTGCCAGCTTCGACCGTGCCCAGCTCCCATCGCTGGCTCCACCCCTACTTCCTGCTATCACTGGCCAGGGGGGCAAAGGAGCCTGATTCTCTGATCATGGCTGGGGGGCAGGGCAAAGGCGGCCCCAGGGCCGCCTTTGTCCTGCCCCCCAGCTCTTAGCTCCCCCCTGGGTTTCTGATCACTGTCAGTGGCAGGGGGCTTCTTCCTGCTTTCCCTTTCGCCTCCCTGCATTGTGCCTACATATGCAAATTAGCCGCCATCTTGTTGGCAGTTAACTGCCAATCTTAGTTGGCAGTTAACTGCCAATCTTAGTTGGCAGTTAATTTGCATATAGCCCTGATTAGCCAATGAAAAAGGTATCGCCGTATGCCAATTACCATTTTTCTCTTTTATTAGTGTAGATAGTAAACTTTGACTATTTTCCTTCACTATACAACTTTTATTTTCTCTGGAATTACTAATAGTCTGGAGTTTCTAAGTTAGAAACTTAGAATTTTTCTTCATATATTTTAAAAGCATGGTTCCATTATCTTCTGGCTTCTTGTTTTGTTTTTGTTTTAAATTTATCTTTATTGTTGAAAGTATTACAGATGCCTCTTCCCCTTTTTTCTTATATTGCTGTTAAAAAGTACAAAATGATTTTTGAAGCTTTGTTTTTTTTTTTACTTTCCTCTGCCCTAAACCAAAAACTTGTAGGATCCTCTTTTCCCAAATAGTCTGAAATTTCATAAGCTTATAGTGGGCTCATTTTCATTCATTATGCTGTGCACTAATTGGGCCCTTTAAATATGTAAATTCATATTTTTCAGGATGGGAAATTTTTATTGTATTATTTCATTGATGATTTCTTCATTTCCAGTTTTCTACTGTGTTTTTTTTTTTTTTTTTTTTTTTTTTTTGTATTTCCTATTATTTAGATGTTTGGCCTCCTTGATTGGTTCTTTAATTTTCTTATCTTTTCTCTGTTTTACACCTTTGGTATTTCTGTTCTACTTTTTGTGAGATTTTCATGATTTATCTGCCAGTCCTTTGCACTCTTTTTTTTTTCATTTTTGTTACTGTGTTTTAAATTTCCAAGTGTGTGTGTGTGTTTTCTCTGAATGCTCTCCACCCCCCTTTTTACATCATCCTATTCTCATTTCTTGAATCTTATACATATTTTAGCTCTCTGATGATATTTACGGTAGTATTCTCTGTGAGGAGGATATTTTATTGTCCCTGTGTAGTCTCTGTTCCCTGCATGTAGACTCTATTTCTTTGTTTTGATACATATCTTTCAGGTTAGAAGCTTTCATCAAATATTTGTAATGTTTGGCTTTCTGCTCATATATAGGCAGACTAAAAAGCTGATTGGAAATTCTAAGAGCACAGATGAGATTGTTGACTGAAAGCTTCACTATAGGTAGTATGGAGAGTCCCAGGTTATACCTGTTGTTCCTGCATAAGTATTAATAAAGCCTCCCTTTATTCTCAAAAATGTTCTATTTTTTATGATAAAATATATGGTCATCCTAAACACAGGGTGATCTACCTGGACCATTTGTTAGGAAACTAGATGTCAATATCCTTAGGTTTTTCATCTTTGGCTGCTCAAATTTCCCAGGGAATATGCTTTCATGCTCCTACCTAGAGGTAAAGGTCTGACCTCCAACATTCAAGAAACTGTCAAAATAAAATGTTCAAAAATTGAATACATAACTCTCATACAAACCTAAGGTTAAGTGCATTCAAATAACATTTTGAGCATCTGGACATTACTTATAGTTATTTTAGAATATAATTGCTAGATTAGATATACAGCTGGTTAATGTCCAACAAGGCAATTAAAACTATAATCTCTAAAGTTCTCTTTTCTACTGGAAAATAAGCATGTGCATCTCTACTAGTTGAAATCTTCCAATTAATATATAGCTTTGCAGTGACTTAGCCCTTACTATAATAACAAAGTCAAGTAAATATATACTTCCCCAATGTTTCATATGATGTTCAAAGGACATGCTACACTCTTTTAGTCTTATTTTCAACTTTTGGATAATTTTTCTGAACAGACCTAAAGGGAGTTCAGCATTCAGGATTCATTTCACATAATCCCATGTTCCTTTGACATTTAAATTGTCAACTGTTTATTATATCTTTCAGTCCAGAGACCCTCTGTTTTATCATCTTTAGAGAGCAAATCTCTAGTTTTCTGCTGAGGTAGAGGAGGGACCTAAAAGTGTGGAGTTTAAGGAACACATCTAGGGATTAACTTCTTAATAGTTTTCCATCAATTTTCCTTCAAAAGCCTCCACTTTATGCCCAGTTCCAGAGGCAAAGCAAACAGTGGTGCTTTCGATGATTCTGCAGGGTTAACAAGGTTGGCTCTCAACTTTCCCCACTGCCAGTCCAGAATTCACCTTTATCATATTTGCTCACTCAGTTAACCTTCCATATTATTTTTCCACCTTCCATATTATTTTTTTTTCATTTTTCTCTCCTTATGGGCTTTATGCCTCTAAATATATCATTTTATTGTAATTTAGAGGTATTTAAGAAGTTTGATAAACTCTCAATGTCAGTATCTTTGGGTCTTTCCTCCTAAACTGATAAGATTTCCCAGTAAATACGATTCTACTCATCTGCCTACATAGTAAAGATCTGGCTGCCAACATTCTAAGAGTTGAGTAGGGGAAGACGGATGACAGGAGATTTCTGACTTAAGTATGCATAAATTCATTCAATACCCCTGATTTTGGTATAGCACCATTGCCTTTGAATGAACTACTACAGAAGCTTTCACTGGACCCAAGAAATAGGGAAACTTTTGGCATGAAATTAGATGCATGTGTTCAATCCACCAGCATCTTGACCCCCAATGTTGGATTCTTTCTCTAGTTTTTAATCAAAATCTACAGGGTTGATTATAAGTAGAAACTTTAGGCACTCAAATTATTGACTTAGAACAATACCAAATGTGTTTTGTGTGAACTAAACATTTTACCTATGTCCCTACCACAAAATATGCACAACTAAGGCTGTTTTGGCTAAATATATGTGTATATATATATATATATATATATATATATATATATATATATACACATATATATGTATATATATATATACATATATATGTATATATATACATATATATATATATATATATATATATATGTATATATATATATATATATATATATATATATCAGTGCCTAGCACTCAGTAGGTGTTAATTATTTGTCACTACTGTTTTAAAATAAGTAACCAGTTTTAATAGGCAAATTTTTAATGAACTGATGAGCTGTATCAGCAGGCCCATATCCTGTGCGTTAATATATCCATTGATTTTCCTTTACTTTTCACTGTATATTTTTCATTAACTCAATAAACCATACAGTCCAACCATCTTAATTCAGTTGGTGAGCCTTTCTGCTCCATGACCTCTAGGATAGCCTGCCTGGTACCATACTTGGAGCATTGCATCAGGGTAATTTTCCACTAGGACAGGTTCTGAGGTCAAATTAATTTTTAAACTGGGATAAGTTAGAGCTAAGCAGATTTCCTTACTATAAAATTACTTAGAGCTTTCAATAGAATAGTGTAGAGTATGGGTTTCTAAGAAGAAGGTAAAGCATGTTCTATTTCCCAATTTTTTGACAATGTAAACTTTACTTTCTACCAGGAGCTTCATATGAAACTAATCTTCCATAGGCCACAGTTTGGGAAAGGCTTCATTAAGAAAATAGGTACTGCCATCTTGGTGCCTTTTCAATATCAATCTCTTATTCATATTTCCTTTCACTTCTGCCTCTGAGCAAAATGATTAGATTTACTGACACATTTTAGCAAAGAAATAGTCGAGGCTGTCAAAAGGTTGACTGGTTTAAACAAATGTCCTCTTCCTTTAAATTGAAAACCAAATGTAAGGGAAGAAAATCCATAGAGACAAATGAAGACCTTGGAGGCCTGAAAGATGATAGGAAAAGGAAATAATGGCTGGTGAGTCAGGCTCAGAAATTAACTACTGAGGGTCCCAAAATCTCCCCAGAGGGAATAATAGCTGAATGAACTGAGTGCTTGCTTCCTCTGTACTAGCATTCCTCACCACAAACATTGATGAATTAATTTTTCCTTCCAACAGTCCTGTGAGATTGGTCCTAGTTTTCTCTTAATTTTGCCAGCATTATACATGTACAGAAAACTTAAGTACTTTAGATAAGATCACATGGTTATGAGTAAATCTCAGAGCCTGCACTTGAACCCCAGTTTATATGTCTCCAAAGGTGGTGCTCATAAACACCATGTTGAATTCTCTCATTGAAGAAGATGTTAAAAGAGTCTACCATGACATTTTCAGGGAAAGAACCACAGTTAACTCTAAGGCTAGTCCAAGGCTGACCTAACTGGCATATTCCCACCTTTTAACCACAACCTATCCTACCCTAGTGGGAGGCCCAGCATTTTATTCAGCTCTGTGGCTGGTTCCCACATGTGAATTTGGCAGCTTTAATATTTTTATACCAAGCTCTTAGACAGCTATCTCACTGGACAAAAGCAGAAAAACAAGATCAAACTAAAATATTAGTGTCAGATAATAGCCCAATGAAGAAGTATAATGCGATGAGTAACATGCATTGCTGATGCCAAAATACTTGAGTTTGAATCCTGGCTCTGCAATTCATCAACTGTGTAATTTTAATAAATTTCTCAATTTATCTGTGCCTAAGTTTTCTCATCTATGAAATGGGCATAATAATAGGACCTTTATGATAAGATTGTTGTGAGGATTAAATGAGTTAATAAATCACTTTGAACAGGGCTGGCTTATGATTTATGCTTCATTATTTCTAATAATGATTATTATCACACTATCAGGACTATTACTATTTGATATTGGGAAACTTTCTAGAACTAAAGGGATGAATCTCAAAAAAGTAGAACGTCACATCGCAAGCATTCTAAAAGAAAGCAGAGAAGCAGAAATTCATCTGCAAGTCAAGACCCTTGTGGAGCCCTAGCTGGTTTGGCTCTCTGGATAGAGCATCAGCCTGCAGACTAAAGGGTCCTGGGTTTGATTCCAGTCAAGGGCACAGGCCCAAGTTCTGGGTTTGATCCCCAGTAGGGGGTGTGCAGGAGGAAGCCAAGTAACTATTCTCTATCATCATTGATGTTTCTATCTCTCTCTCCTTCTCCCTTCCTCTCTGAAGTCAATAAAAATATATTTTTTAAAAAAGACCATTGTGGGAAAGAAGACCCTCCAACCATGTACTTTCAAGTGGTTAAGACCCTAGAATCTTTCTTTCCCTGCCTCTTAGTCCTGTAACTGAGGATGTGACCTTTGAGACTTTTCTAATCCTACCTACCTTGCTACCTGTTTGATTCTTGATATTGTATTGGTTTCTCAGTCAGAAGGTTTGCTCTTCATTTTACACTTCTCTTCATTAGCTGTTTGTCCTTTAAAGTAGAAGTTTGTGTCATTGCTATTTAAAATACTGTTCAAGCTTTTTAATTAAGCACTGTGAATCCCCTGAAGTGTTTACAGCATGGACTCGGAACAGACCTCTTACTTTCAAAGGGAACACATCTTTCTACAGAAAATAGCAAGACATCCTCCTCTGAAAATCCCCTCCAGCCTTGCAAATTCAATGTATCTCACTTCAAATTTGCCTTCCTCTCCAGACTGCTGCTTTCTTCCCATTTGTCCCTGGTGTACCAAACCTAAACTGCTTCTCCTATGAAAAGCAAACCTAACCATGGAGTGGTTAAGGGGATTTGGGGGCTTTAGAGTCAGACAGAGTTAGATTTATTTTCCAGCAACGTGACCTTAAGCACATTAATAACTAGAATTTATCTGAGTCTCGTTTCTTTTCTTTGAAATGGGGATAATAATAACATCTACCTCCTCACAGGGCATCTGATGATTAAATGAGACAAAGCATGAAAAACCTTCAGCATAATATCTGGAGCATAAGAGTAGCTAACATTTAGGGAGGTTTGCTATGTGCCAGGCAATGTCCTAGCACGTTTTACATTACTTATTTAATCCTCATAATTCTATGACATAGTTACCATTATCTTCATTTTGCAAATGAGAAGATTAATGCATACAAAGGTTAAGTTACTTGCCCAAGATTAAAATGCAAAACTGGTGTACAAGTCAAGGTAGCTTAGCTCCAGAAGTCATGCTTTTATCGTAACCACCCCACTCCTCTACCTTCCATGCAGTATGCATTTAAAAATCTGAAGACCACTTTCATATATATATATATATCTCTCACACACACACACACACACACACACACACTGGAGTCCCTATGCACAAAAATTCATGCAAAAGTAGGCCTTCCTTTCCCCAGCTGCTGGCACTGACTTCCCTCTGGCACCTGGGACCCAGGCTTTCCTCCTCAGGCCGCTGGCAGGCACCCAAGACCCGGGCTGGCTTCCCTCCGGCCCCCACTTTGTCAGGAAGGAAGTCTGGAATGATGTCCAGAAGACATAAGTCTAATTAACATATTACCCTTTTATATATAATGTTTTTATTTTTAGAGAGAGAAAGGAAGAGGGATAGAAACATAGATGAGAGAGAAACATCATCAATCAGCTGCCTCCTGCACACCCCACACAGGAGATCTAGCCCATAATCTGGGCATGTGCCCTGACCAAGAATGGAACTGGTGACTTCTTGGTTCATGTGTTGAAACACCAACCACTGCACCACATCGACCAGACTAAAGACCACTTTTCACAAACTATGGCACTTACTGAATTTTTTCTATGTGCCTGAGACTCTGTGCTGAAAGCCTTGCATACATGGTGTTAATAACCTTAAACCCTATAGGATATGAATACTTCTCTCTGTTCTATAGATGAAGAAACTGAGGCTCAGAGAGGTGAAGAAATTTACTTAGTCAGATTCCAATACCAGGTCTATGTGATTTTAAGAACCTGTGTTCTGAGGCACAATTATTTACCTTCCTGAAAGCTCTTTCCTCATCTGATGGGAAAGTATTCTCCTTTATTTAAGGTTATTATGCAGGTTGTTATAACCAGATGGTGGTTGTCCAGAGACTTTAAAATTTTCTTTGTTAAATGGAAGAATTCTTTTCTCATGAGATTTCACCCAGGTATAGAAATGTCAACGTGGCACACTTAGGTCAGGGAGAGTGTCACCTTAATGCTTCCAACTGTGAAAATTAATTTTGAACTCTAAATGTCTGCATGGAACCTAGAAGAAAAAAGGTTTGGCAATATCCCTTAATACTTTACTCTTAATTGTTACGATTTAAAATACATCGTTTCAAAGACTACATGGAGTATGAAATGGACATGCTCTACTGTTAAGTGACAGAAGAGGATATAAAATTGATTATGCCATTCTTCTCTTTAAAATCCTCCTAGAATTAAAATCAACATGTTCAGGTTGACATTCAAGAGCCTCCACATTCACAACCCAAACTGCCTCCTTAAAACGAACCTTATATTTCAACCAAACATTTGTACTCACTGCTACCAAGTGCAGCTTTTATAATTTCTGCCTCTGCATCTGTGCCTATTGCTTTTTCCCTCCTCTTTGCTTATCCATCCAGGCCCAGTTTAGGATCTACTTCCCAGGGGAACTACAACTCACAATGACCCCTTTGCTTCTAAATTTACAACTCAGAGTCCATTTCCCTAAAGGAAATAATGTCCTACAAGATTGTTCCTTCACGGTGAGCATAACAAAATAACTATTTAACCCACGACAGAGCTGGATCCTTTCGAGAAAATTTCTGTATCAACATGATCTCTAATAATTGTTTAATAATAAAAATTACTGTCTACAAACCAATATCATAAATATCTGAAGGGCAGGAAACATGTATTTCTTCAATTCAACCTCAGTTCTAGGTACACAAGTGGTTTATATTAACTGCTTAATAAATATGGGAATTAAACAGAGTGGTGTTATGTGCAAACATCTAACAAGCATAGACAAAAGCAATTAACTGTACCCTGACCAGTGTGGCTCAGTTTTTTGGGCATTGTCCCATGTACCAAAAGGTTGCCAGTTAGATTCCTGGTCAGGGCACATGCCAGAGTTGCAGGCTCAATCCCTGGTAGGGGGCATGCAGGAGGCAGCTAATCAATTTTTTGTTCTGACATTGATGTTTCTCTCTCCTCTCTCTCCCTCTCCCTTCCTTTCTCTCTAAAAATCAATAAAAATATTTTTTAAAAACAAGCAATTAATTTTATGGATGAGTAGGTCACAAACAAAGCAAATTAGGCAGTTGGCTTGGGGCAATATGGTCTATATCAATGCCTGCCAAACCTTCAACGTGTTCAAACTGTCAAGGATTTATTTTCTTATCTTGCTCCTTTCAAAAGATTGATCTAAAAACAGCTCAGGCTTCCAGCCATTTTTTAGTCATTGGTAATCTCATACTCTGTTTTATATGTGAATTGCTCAATTATCCCACCTTATCTTTTTGTCTTTGAAAACCCTGCTTGTTCTTCTTAATCCCATGAGAGAGTATCAATTTAGTTCCTATTGTGCTGTTCTTATCTCTTTACTGAAAAATTTAACTGATGTGAACTACTGTTCCATTCTGTTTTTTGCTCTCTCTAGAATCAAATCTTTTGCAGCAGTTGCACAGCTAAGAGTGAGTGCCTCATTGATGCTTGATTATGCTTCTTTTTTATGTTTTATTTTTATTTTTTAATTTATCTTTATTGTTGAAAGTATTATAGACGTCCTATTTTTTTCACATTGACTCCCTTCACCCCAAACTCATTCCCCACCCCAGGCCTTCACCACACTCTTGTCTGTGTACATGGCCTATGTATATAAGGACATACATTTCCAGGTTAATCTCTCCCCCCACTCCCCACCCCTGCCTTCCATGCTTCTGTGTTTCTGGATTTATTTTGTTCATCAGTTTATTTTGTTCACTAGATCCCACATATAAGTGAGATCATGTGATACTTGTCTTTCTCTAACTGTGCTTCTTTACCCCTGAGGAACTATGATCACTAATACACACAGATGGCCTATGCATTGGTGACCTCTGTGTTACTAAAGGGCCTTTAAAAGAGTCCCACTGCCCTTCAAATATTCCCTTTTTAAAGTATGTGATAGAGAAAAGAACCAACATTTTTGCATTATTCATTTCTCTAGATTAAAGCTTGAGAGAGCCTGGTTCTCTTCAGATGTACTCTCCTTCCTCCAGGCCTTCTAAGTACCAAACATCATCATATTGCCTCCTAATTGCCAATCCATTTCCCCTTCAGTGAAAGGCACAGTCTTATCTGCTAGCTGTCTATGTAAGAAAGATTTAGCCCTGGAATGACAGGGGTGGGGGGAATGAATGAAATAATAGGCTAATTTGGTTATAACAATTGGAACCATGGCCCGAACTTCATAACCACTCTTCTTCCCATCAAAATTTACCTGTTTTATGCCTCTCCTCTCTCTCTAGGAATCCTGCTGGGTAATATTACTGTCATAAAAATTAATCTGAGCAAATTTATTAATGATTAATATTGTCTTAAATTACTCTGCTCCTGATCATGTTAATCAAAATGGTCATTTGTTATCAACAAAATTGAAAAACAGAACTCCAGATATGTGACTACATTTTTAATCTAGAAAATGTTTTCTGGTGTTGCAGTTTTGTAGGAAGAACATTAATTTATCATTGGAAATTTTAAAAAATAAATCATCCAAACCAGCCATGGCACCCTGAGGTGAATCCAAACTGCTTAGCAAACAGGTTGATTCATTCATCTTCTAACTGGTTGATGTGACCACAGCAGATGTGATTGAACTTTCTCAACTAAAGATGGACTTTGCCAACAGAGTTTTTAAGGAATCAGAAAAAGTGAACTTGATAAAAGCAGAAGAGGGAAGGGAATGGGTCCTCTGTAAGGATTTAGCTAATAATTTGACTTGAGTGATGTTATAAATAGTCTTACCTAGCATTCAGTTGTTCTTCTTCATAATTTTTTTAAATATATTTTATTGATTTTTTACAGAGAGGAAGGGAGAGAGATAGAGAGTTAGAAACATCGATGAGAGAGGAACATCGATCAGCTGCCTCCTGCACATCTCCTACTGGGGATGTGCCCGCAACCCAGGTACATGCCCTTGACCGGAATCGTACCCGGGACCCTTCAGTCCACAGGCCGACGCTCTATCCACTGAGCCAAACTGGTTTCGGCTCTTCTTCATAATTTTTAAAAATATATATTTTTATTGATTTCAGAGAGGAAGGGAGATAGAGGGAAAAAAATCAATGATGAGAGAGAATCATTGATCAGCTGCCTCCCGCACACCCCACACTGTGGATCAACCCTGAAACCTGGGCATGTGCCCTGACTGGCAATCTAACTGTGACCTCCTGGTTCATAGGTCGATGCTCAACCACTGAGCCATGCCTGCTGGGCTCTTCTCCATAATCAATCCTGCTTATGCCACAAAGCTATGCACAATTATGTTTTACCCTGGAGAGAACACATGCTTTAAGATTACTGAAATATGTGCCTAGAAATTAATTGGACAATAAAAGGAGGAGAAAAGTGAGCCCCATAATTCAAATGATTATAAATGTTGCTTAGATTATTGGTTCAGTAAACCTGTAGCTTGGGATTAAAGAAAGGCAACAAAGGAGCAAGTTCTATATGTATATACTAGTAGCCCTGTGCAAGAATCCATGTGCCAGTAGCTCGCCGGTAGCTCACTGCCACCCTCCTATAGCTCTCCACCCGCTGACCCAACCTCTTGAAGCTCCCTCTGCCCCCAGCGCCCCCATAACTTGCTGCCCTGCCCCCTCCTATAGCTCTCAGCCGCCTGCTTGTAGCTCGCTGCCCCACCCTCCTGCTGATCCGTGATTCGGTCGTTACATGGTTGATCGTTAGGCTTCATGGCATAACAACCATTTGCATATTACATCTTTATTATATAGGATGAAAGACAGGCTTTCAAGGCAGAGACCTGGGGTCAAACCCTGTCTCTATCAAGTGTGTGACCCTAACATTTTTATTTAACTTGGTTGAACCTCAAATTCTTCAATTGAAAAACAGGCATAAAAGTACCTACCTTACTGAGTTGTCATAAGTATTAAATTGCATAATGTATATAGCAAGTCTGGTACATAGGAGGTACATAATAAATGCTAGCTCCTTTTTTAATTTTCCCTGACGTAACATGTGTGTTTGAGCAAAAGCCTTGGAAACTTGCGCTATTAGTGCAAGAAAAAACAGGGTTCATCTTGTTCAATTACTCCATTTTTACAGATGAGAAAGTAAAAGTTCAGAAAAGTTGAGTGTCCTTTACTGGGATGTTTTGAAAATGAAGGATGGTGCTGCTAATTTCTCCCTCAGTATTCTGAGGAAGTCTAAAATTCAGTTTACATCATTATTCTTATCAATATGGAACATGGAAAAGAGATACTTTTCTTCAGTCTTTCCCTAGATTTTCTATCTAAGCCAGCTTTACAGAAAAGATGGACAATTGCCCATCTGCAGCACACAACTTCCACAGCTATTTGCTGAGACAATTTTCTAAGCAGCTCAGAATTACTTAAGACATGTGAATACAATAATGTCCTAGGATTCTAGAGACAAAAAAGCATAGAGATGGGATTGACAAAACCTGAAACCCTTCCTTCAAGTGGCAGAAGGTAGTGAGAGGAAGATGCCTAAGCTTTGGAGCTTGGATGACTGGAAAAAATGATGATGCTATTAATAGACATTTGGAAGCCAAGAACAGGAGTGGAGTCACAGTGGAGATAGAGAAGATGATGAGTTTATTTTTGGACATGCTGTGTTTAAGGTGCCGTTGGAACATTCAGGCAGGGATTCGCAGGAGGCAAAGTTAAAGCTAGCTTTTTTGGAGTTTTTGTGTGAATATTTAACAACCTGCTCTCTCCAGTGACCTGAGCATAATATGTGGTCAGTGGGCAGACAGCTAGCACCTTTCTGTGAAGAAAAAAAGTACTTCTTTTTAATATTTCCCCTACTTTTGTTTTTATTTATTTTTTCCCTTTTTATTGAATTTATTGGGGTGAAACTGGTTAACAAAATTATACAGGTTTCACCAATCAGAAAAAAAATGCACCGCTATGTTCATAGAAGCACAATTTACAATAGCTAAGATTTGGAAACAATCCAAGTGCCCATCAGAAGATAAGTGGATAAAAACAAACAAACAAAACAAAAATCCTGTAGTACATTTATATAATGGAATATTATGCAGCTGTAAAAAAGAAAGAACTCTTACCTTTTGCAACAGCATGAATGGACCTGGAGAGTATTCTGCTAAGCGAAACAAGCCAGTCAGAGAAAGAGAAGTATCACATAATCTCACTCATATTGTGGAATTTAATGAAAAAAAAAATAAACGGATGAACAAAAATAGTTTCAGAGATATAGAAGCATGGAACGGACTGTTGAATCTCAGAAGGAAGGCAGTGGTGGAGAGTGGGTGGATGGGAAAGAGAACAATCAAAGAACTTGGTTGATGGATATATGCATAGCCCATGGACACAGACAATAAGGTGGTGAAGGCCTGGGGTGGTGGGTAGGGGAGGGTTAGAAGAGGTCAATGGAGGAAAAAGGGGACATATGTAGTACTTTCAACAGTACAAATTTTTAAAAAAAATTTATACAGGTTTCAGGTGCTCAATTCTACAGAACATCATCTGTACATTGTATTGTATGTTCACCACCCCAAGTCAAGTCTCAAAAAAATATTTCTTTATCCAATCTTATGTAACCTGGTGCAGAGCTTGGTGAAGCAGCAGCTAGAATACAGGGCTCACTTCCTTCAGAACCATTTGCAGTTGCTCTGTCAGTAGCCAGCTGGAGATAAATGTCTGGAGTTCAGGGAAGATATCTGGGCTGGAAATAGGTATTTGGGTCATGAGCTTATAGATGATAGCTGAAATTGCCCAAAGAGAGTTTTATAAAGACAAGGAGGAATGGCTTTATGTGACTGAGTGCTGTGAGGGTTTTGGAAGGTTTTATCATTCACTCAATGTTGTGTTTCTTTCATTCAACGAGAAAACAAGCCATGTGGCTACATGGGGGGAAATCCTTCCAGGCAGAGGTAACAGCATGGAAAAAAGCCCTTAAGTAGGAATCTGACTGGCATGTTCTATAAAGAGCCAGAAGATTAGTGTGGCTAGAACAAAGTGAGTAAAAGGGGAGAGTGGTTAGAGATGAGGTAAAAGTAGGTAAAGGTTGGGGATCAGTGCTGGATTAGATAGGATCTTATAGGTCATTGTAAGGACTTTGTTCTTCCTCTAAATGAAATGGGAGCAAATGGAGGATTTTGAGTGGAGGAATGATAGGACTTGACTTATGTTTCAAAAGGTTAATTTGTGCTTCTGCTCTACTCTTTATGTTACTTCCAATTGAATAGTTCTACTTTATTTTTCTCTTGTTCATCACATAGCATTTTTGGTCCTAGGATTTCATTTTAAGCCTCCTTATTTCCCATATGATGTAATCTTCCTGGAAAATATCATGTTCCCTTCTATGTTGATATTCCAAAGGGTCATATAAATAATGAGTTAGAGTTTTCTTTTTTTTTTTTTAATAATGTAGGGATAGAGAATAGAAGCAAATAGTCTAGTCAGAAAAGGCTACTGTAAATATCCGGAGATGTAATTATGTTGCATGGACCAGAGTTATGGTAATGGAAATGGTGACAGGTGGTTGAATTTTGGATAAATTTTGAAAGTAATACAAACTCCTGTTTCCTTAGGAATTGGATGGGGAGAGAGAGAGAGAGAGAGAGAGAGAGAGAGAGAGAGAGAGAGAGAGAGAGAAAGAGAGAGAGAATATTTTAAGAATGTGAGAATGGAATTGTTTGAGCTGGGGATATAAAATCAAGGGTTTTCATTGTATAGTTAGTATTTAAAGCCATGAATCTGTATAAGATCACCAAGGGAGTGAATATGGGTAGAAAAGAGAAGAGTTGTGAGATTGAACCTTACGGATGACAGAGATCAGAGGACACAGAGAGGAAAAGGAATCAGCAAAGGAGATGGAGAAAGACCAGACAGTAAGATAGGAGGATAACTGTAAGAGTGCCAAGTCCTGGGAGTCAAGTGAAGAAAGTATTTCAGGAAGTATATGAATTGTGTTAATTGCTGCTCATATGTCTAGAAAGATAAGGAATACAAACTAATCACTTAACTAACGAAGTAGAGGCCACTGGTTACTTTTACAAATAATTATTTTGGTACAGTGATGAAGAAAAAAGCCTGATTAGAGTGAGCTCAAAAGATAATTGGGGACAACAAGTAGAGACAAATTTTGAGCGACAGGTGAAGTCAAGAGGAATTTTTGGGGTTTTTTTGTGTGTTTATTTTTAAGGATGTGAACAGTAACAGTATGTCTACAAGGTGGTAGGAATGAACCATTACGGAGAGAAAACCCCTGATGTTAGAGGTCAAGGTGCGGGAATTGCTGGAAAAATCGCCTTGAGTAACCTAGAGGTGTGCAGATATAGTGCACAAATGTAGGAGTTGGCCTTAGATAGGAGCAGAAATGGTTCTTCCATAGTAATAAGAGAGAAGAGAAGAATATGGGTATATTCGCAGGTAGGTGGGCAGATGCGGGAGACTGTGGGAGTTCTTTTATGACTGCTTCAGGAGGTAAGCAGCTACAAGGGGCCATGTGGAAGGAAGATGTGTTGGATGTTTGATAAGAAAAAAATGTAGAATGAGAGAGTGAATGAACCAAGAATGTGTATAAGAGTGGAAGTCAGTTGAGAATAGTTGCCATGAATATAAAGTGAAATCAGTTAACACAAAGCTTCATCTATATTTCATCCATGTGCCTAGCCTTTACCTCCTATTCCTTTCTTCTCAGTCTCATAAGAGAGGGGGCTTGGACTGTGTCCTTAAATCCAAACTATTTCCCTTTCTTCCTTTGAGGTCACCTCTTTCCCATAGTTCAATCTGAAGGAGAAGGTGCCTATAGGGCATCTAAGTGGTTTCAGTCCTAGGGTTCAGGTTAACGCTCTGGGCTGCAGGCACAAAGACTTGGGAGACTCTTCCACATTAAACAAAATCAAAAGAGAATATATGACATTATGCAGGGGAGGAAGGGAAGATAAAGGAAGAAAATGTAAATGAAGAAAGGGGAGAGAAGAGAAGAGGATTCAGAACAGAGCTGTGGGGCCTGACTATACTGCAAGAGCATGTAGGGTTACGAGAGGAAGATTTGCTAGGGACATAAACAGAAGACAAGCTTTGTTTGATGAAGCACAAGTATGAACCCCACCATATTTCATCTATTTTTTCACTATGTCATAAGCTGGTTGCTGCCTTGCTGCTTTACAAATTTTCCTGTCCCTGGGGATCTCAAAGGACAGAGTGTTCTACATGAGGTACCAGCTTGAATCATGATGATGGTTAAACAAGAGGAAAACAAATTAAAGCTCCCATATGTCCAGGTTACACAGGGACTCTCCCTTTCTATCTTTTTCTGAGTCAAGCCCTCGCCCTGGGAGTTAATATCCATTCACATCTGCAGGCTTTTCTTTTTGCAAACAGCTTTAATGACTGTTATCCAAACTGGATCCTTAGAGAACCTCTGTGAAGTAGGCAGAGCAAGGATTATGACCTTCGTTTCACAGGAGATGGCCTGTATGCCAGGCAACTGGAAAGATTTGCACAGGGTCACCCAGCTGGTGGATGGCAGAGCTGCATCTGGGTTGCAGGTCCTCAGCCTCCTAGCCTGATGCCCTGCCCCAGCAGAGCACTGCCATAAAGGGCTGCTACTGGGTGGCTCTGGCTACTGCTGTGCCATAAACATCCTGGAACAACTGCTGTATGCACACATATGGACTGTACTTCTTCCTTGTAGTTGTCACCACCCTCATTTGCCTATTTTAACTAACTAATCCCTGTTATCCAGGTCATCAATTCTTTATTTGCATGGAAGAATTACATTTTGTGGTTTTGTCTTTATAGGTCCTGCCCTTGTTTGTTCTCACAGAGCCCAGTTTGGCTTGTTACTTGAATGTGTCTTTTGAATTGTAATCCTTTGTTCAAATAAATGCTTTTTTATTGTTTATTACAAACTAAACCCTTTGTGGGGGTGATAATTATAAGATTTAAATATAAAAATAAAATAATAAAAATACTAAATATAAATATGGCAGAATATTTTATTAAATAATCTAATATTGAGAAAGACCTTTCAAAGCAAACCACAAAACCTAGAAGTCATGCAATAAAAGACTGATAAATTTGAATACAGAAAAACATTTAAATTTCTGACAGAAAATACTCTTACACCAAAATAAAATAATATTTATAACATAGGACAAAAGACAAACTTCATTTATATATAAATAGTTTTTAAAATCTGTAATAAAACACTAACAACTCAAATGAAAATGGACAAATCTCATGGACCTGAAGTTCACAAAATAATTTTAAAATGGCTTTTAAATATATGACTACTTAACTTCACCCATAATTAAATACATATTGTAAGTTAATAGATTGTTTAGAGCAGTTTTAGGATCACAACAAAACTGAGTGGAAGGTACAGAAAGTTCCATATAACCTGCCTCCACACACTCACAGCCTCCCCCACTATTGACATCTCTCACCAAAGTGGTACATTGGTTACAATTAATAAACTTACCTTGACACATCATAATCGCTCAGAGTCCAAAGTTTACATTAGGCTTAACTCTTGGTGTTACACATTGTGGTTTTGGACAAATGTATGACATGTATCCATCTTTATAGTATCATACATAGTAGTTTCACTGCTATAAAAATTCCCTGTGCTCTACCTATTCATCCTTCCTCCCCATCCTGAACTCTTGGAAACCACTGATTTTTTTAGTGTCTTTATAGTTTTGTCTTTTCATTACATATTACTAGAGACTTGGTGCATGTGCACCAGTGGGGTCCCTCCACCTAGCCTGCGGGGATCGGGCTGAAACTGGCTTTCTGACATCCCCCAAGGGGTCCTGGATTGTGAGAGGGCACAGGCCAGGCCAAGGGACCCCACCCCTGAATGATCAGGACCAGGGAGGGACCACAGGAGGGCTCCAGGACGTGTCTGGCCAGTATTTTCCAGTCCTAATCGGCCAGACCCCAGCAGCAAGATAACCTACTGATTGGAGCATATGCCCCCTAGTGGTCAGTGTGCATCATAGAACCTGGTTGAATGGTCAAATGGTCGTACACTTAGCATATTCGTTTTTTATTATATAGGATGCATTTGCATTATACACATGTACAATGACACGTACCCACCATTGTATTTAAATACATTTAGTGAGAATATTTTTAACCATCAAAACAGAATACTATGAAGAGTTTTATGCTAATAAAATGAAATGTGGGAAAAATTCTCTCCAAAACAACCCATAAAGAAACAGAAAATCTACAAACCCTACAATTATTGTTTAAAAACTAAATAATTAAATTCTACTCCCTCCTATATAATTATATTAACCAATGTCATCCCAATAAATTTAATTTAAAAAATGTACTCTCTCAATCAAATTTCAAAACACAAACTTTCAAAGAACATATAATCTCCAATTTACATAAATGTTCCTAAAACAATATTCAATTCTATAATAAGTCTAGTTTAGTTTTGACATCAAAAGTAGAAAAAGACAGAATGGAAATGAATATTTATAAGCCAAGCTCAATTATGAACATAGACATGAAACACTAAAAAATATTATAAATCCACTTATTCTATATATCCCATCATGACTAAGTCTGGTATGTCTGAAGATTGTTAAGGATGGTTTAGCATTCAAGGAAAAAATATTATATGTCATTATAAGGTGAATCATAAAAATAATTTATTGAAATGCAGGAAAAGCTTTTGATAAAAATTAACAACCTTTCAAGATAAAATATCTTTAAAAAACTAAGAATAAAAGTTAATTTTCTAAAAGGAAAAACTATGGAGACAATAAAAAGATTATTGGTTGCCAGTGGCTGGGGCAGGGGATGAATAGGCAGAACACAAAGGTTATTTAGGGCAGTGAAAAGACTGTATCATATAATAATAGATATATGTGACAATGCATTTATTCAAATCCATGGAATGTACAACACTAAGAGCTAACTCTAAGATAAACTACAGACATTGGATAATTATATTATGTCAATGTAGGTTTATCTTTGATAAAGAAAAAGTACCATTCTGGTTGGGGTTGTTAATAATAGGGGAATCTATGCATGTGTGTAGGCTAGTGGGTATATGAGATATTTTTGTATCTCCCTCTCAATTTTGTTACAAACCTAGAACTTCTCTAAAAAATACTGTGTTAGAAAAGTTAATTCCCTTAACTTGATAAAGGTAAACTTCTGGAAAATATATAACAACTATAATTGATAATAACTTTAAAATATCAACTTTAAAATAAAAAGGAATTGAGAATGCTTACTACCATTGTTTTTATTTAATATTAGAGACCTGATGCACGAAATTCGTGCAAGAGTAGGCCTTCCTTCCCCCAACTGCCTGCACCGGCTTCCCTCTGGCACCTGGGACCTGGGCTTCCCTCACAACCCGGGCTTCTTCCGGAAGGTCATCCAGTCTAATTAGCATATCACACTTTTATTATTATAGATTATGCTGGGAGACTTGGTTAATAAAATTAAATAAGAGAAATAAATAAAATGTAGCAGCATAGGAAAGGAAATACTGACATTATTAGGAGATAATACAATTATCTATACAAAAACCCAAGAAAAACTATGAGCTTGTAAAAATAAAATATTGCTGGATATACCATTAGTGTACAAAACTGTATTCTGTTACACCACCAACAAAAATTTTTAAAGTAAAACAATACATATAGATACTATTTACAATAGAAAAACAATCCTATATAATAAAAGCCTAATATGCAAATCAATTGAATGATAGAATGACTGGTGGAATGACCGGTCGCTATGATGCACACTGACCACCAGGGGCAGACGCTCAATGCAGTAGCTGCTCCCAGCCCACAGACCCCAGGCCAGTCAAGGTGGGTGGCAGTGGGGGCCCCCCAACTGCCCTGCCGGTCGCCCCACAGATCTGCCCTGACTGCTGGCCAGATCTAGGGACCTTACCCATGCATGAATTTTGTGCATGGGACCTCTAGTACTGTGTAAATATCAAAAATAAATCTCATAGAAGTATGTGATTTTTATGGAGAAAATTATAAAATGTTATTAAAAGCACAAAAGAAGATATAAATAGAGAAATGCCAATGTTCATGTGTTATATTCATGGATGAGTCAATCAATATCACAGATTATAATTTTCTCTGAGTTAATCCATAAATTCAATACAATTCCAACAACATTTTTTTCCTTCAAAAGCTCACCCTAAAATTTATATTGAAGAATGCAAGGTTAAAGTAACCAAGGTATTGTTTAATAATAATCTATATATATAAAAGCCTAAGTGACCGGCTGACTGTTCAACCATCCGACCAGTAGCTATGATGCCCACTGACCACCAGGGGGCAGACACTCAACACAGGACAGAAACCACAGGCATGGAAACATGGAACAGACTGATGAATCTCAGAGGGAAAGGGGGAAGGTGGAGGGTAGGAAAAGATTAACCAAAGATCTTATATGCATACTAAAGGCGTGGCTTGCACCCTCTCACAATCTGGGAACCTTCGGGGGATGTCAGAGAGCTGGCTTTAGCCCGATCTCCACAGGCCAGGCCGAGGGACCACAAAGATGCTTGAAGCCATGCAACGGGCCACTAGTCTATATAAATAAAAAGCTAAGTGAACAACATACATCAATCCAACTGTCCAACAACCGAGTGGCTGGTACATATGATGTGCACTGTCAATTTAAAAATAAACATTGACACGCACATGCGTGATACATCTAAAGCTCTTGCTGGCACCAAACACATGCTTGTGTTTTGATCTGTCATTGTCAATGATTTCTTTGTCTGAAAAATTAGCATGTTCATAAATTAAATGAAGAAATTTTGGATATACTCAATAGAGATTTTCACACTTTTTTGAGTGATGATTCCATCAATTCAATGGATGATGTCAAAAAGGAAAATTTTCCCATCGAATTTCTTAATAGTATTACTCCTTTTGGAATGCCCTGTCATAAATTAAAATTGAAAGTAGGTGCAATCATCATGCTACTGAGAAATATTAATAGTAAATAGGGTCTTTGTAATGGTACTAGATTTATTATTGAAAAATTGTGACCTAACATAACCGAAGCTGAAGTATTAACAGGATCTGCAGAAGAAGAGGTTGTTCTGATTCCAATAAATGATTTGTCCCTGTCTGACATTGGCCTTCCATTTAAATTAATTTGAAGACAGTTTCCCACGATGCCAGCATTTGTGATGATTATTAATAAATCACAAGGACAAACTCCAGACAGAGTAGGAATATTCCTGTCGGAACCTGTTTTTGGACATGGTCAGTTATATGTTGCTTTCTCTCAAGTTCGAAGAACATGTGATGTTAAAGGTGTAAATACTTCATCACAAGGGAAATTAGTCAAGCAGTCTGAAAGTGTTTTTACTCTTAATGTGGTGTACAGGGAGATATTAAAATAAGTTTCATCACTTTATCAGTCATTGTTTTTATCAATGCTGTTTTTATATCATGTCTTTGTTGTTATATCATGTTGTTCTTGTTTATTTATTAATCAATTTATATGTTATTTTCATATACATTTTACTAATTTTCTTTCATCTCTGACACTTCTATTATAGAGAAAGGGTGAATAGCAATATTAAAATATTTCTTCCAATTAATTTCTTTCAATGTGCATGAATCTGTGCACCAGGCCACTAGTAATGATAATAAAAGGAGATTCTACCCACCATGAAATAAAAACTTACTATAAACAACTAGAGGCCTAGTGCTCAGAATTCGTGCACTGGTAGGGTCCCTGGCGGCTGCCGGCTGCAAGCCGGGTACTCCCTCCCTTCCCCTGGCCACCTGCTGCTGCTGCCGCCACTGGCCAGAACCTCCCTCCCTTCCCCCAGCTGCCTGCCACCACCGCTGTTCAAGGCCTCCCTCCTTTCCCCCTGCTGGCCTGACCCCTGGTCGAACTCCCAGATGAACTCTGGTTGAGGGTATAATTTACATACTATGCTTTTATTATATAGGACTAGAGGCCCAGTGCACAAAAATTTGTGCACTTGGGGGGGAGGAGGTCCCTCAGCCCGGCCTGTGCCCTCTCCCAGTCTGGGACCCCTCGGGAGATAATGACCTGCTGGCTTAGGCCTGCTCCTGGGTGGCAGAGGGCAGGCCCAATCCCTAGGTGCAGCACCTGGTCGGGCTCAGAGCAGGGCCAATTGGGGAGTTGGGGCACCGCCCCCTGTCATGCACAGAGCAGGGCAGATTGGGAGGTTGCGATGCCACCCTCAGTCACGCTCAGGGTAGGGCCGATTGGGGGGTTGGGGCACTGCCGCCTGTCACACTCAAGGCAGGGTCGATGGGGAGGTTGCAGCGCCACCCCCTGTCACCCACAGAGCAGGGCCAATCAGGGAGTTGGGGTGCTGCCACCTGTCACTCACAGAGCAGGGCCCATCAGGGGGTTGGGGACCTCCCTCCTGTCATGCACAGAGCAGGGCCGATCAGGGGGTTGAGGAGCTCCCCCCTGTCACTCACAGAGTAGGGCTGATAGGGGAGTTAGGGCACCGCCCCCTGTCACACATAGAGCAGGGCGGATCAGGGGGTTGGGGCACCGCACCCTGTCACACTCAGGGCAAGGCCAATGGGGAGGTTGCGGCCCCGCCCCCTGTCACACACAGAGCTGCAGGGTTATCAGGGGTTTGGGGAGCTCCCCCCATCAGGCACAGAGCAGGGCTGATCAGGGGGTTGGGGTGCTTTCCCCTGTCCCGAACAGAGTAGGCCAGATAGGGAGGTTGTGGCCCAGCCCCCTGTCACACACAGAGCAGCAGTGTGATCAGGGGAGGTTGGGCACTGCCCCCTGTCACGCTGATCCCGGTGCCAGGAGGCCTTGCAGCTCCGCTGATCCCTGTTCTGGGAGGCATATTACCCTTTTACTACATAGGATAGAGGCCTGGTGCATGGGTGGGGGCTGGCTGGTTTGCCCTGAAGGGTGTCCTGGATCAGGGTGGGGGTCCCCACTGTGTGCCTGGCCAGCCTGGGTGAGGGGATGATGGCTGTTTGCAGCTGGTCACACACCCTTCAGGGTGGTGGTCCCCACTGGGGTGCCTGGCCAGTCTGGGTGAGGGGCTGATGGCTGTTTTCAGGCTGGCGGGTGACTGAAGCTCCCAACTGCTCTTTTTCTTTTTTTTTTATTCTGGGCCAGCTTTAGCTCTGAGGCTTGGCTCTAGCTCTGAGGCCTCAGCTGCTGAAAGCAGGTATCTGGTTTGTTTGGGTTCTATAATCGAAATGCTATATCAACTCCAGCTCTGAGATCCCGGCTGGCTGAAAGCAGGTTTCTGGGGTTTTGTTTAGCTTCTATATTTGTAACAATGTTTTAAACTGCAAGCTCAGAGGCCGGCAGCAGCAGGCAGGGGACGTTGGAGTCCTCCATCACTGAAGCAAGCAAGCCTCATGTTAGTTTCAAGCTGCCTGGCTGCCGGCCGCCATCTTGGCTGACAGTTAATTTGCATATCTCGCTGATTAGCCAATGGGAAGGGTAGCGGTCGTACGCCAATTACCATGTTTCTCTTTTATTAGATAGGATTATTTTGTTAAGTATAGAATTGGTGCAAAAATAAACAAACAAATAAAGTGTAACAGAAAACACAGAAACAGACTCACTTTACATATCTGAGCTTTGTATATGACATAGATTCCATTATAAATTAATTAAGAAAAGATGGGATGAACTACTCAATACATTTTTTTGAGCAACTAGATATAAATATGAAAAAAGATAAAATTAGATTCCTACTTTATCCTGATAAATTGAAGAATTAAATATGAAAAGTCAAACTTTAAAACTTTCAGAAGGAAAGAGGGGAAAAGTCCTCTGACATTGGAGTAGAGAAAATGTTTTAAGCAAACACACTGCAAAGCATAGACCATAAATGAAAAGATTAATGATTTTGGCTACATTATAGTTATAAATTTCTATATGACAAACATGCAATAAACAAAATGAAAAGGTCAGGTACATACTGAAAAAAGATATTTGTAATGCATATAAGTAAAAAAGAGGTTTTTAAAAGGACATATAAATTAGTTCTACATAGTAATATAGAGAAGGAAAACTACCCAACAGAAAAGTGGTTAAAAGATATGTTCAATACTTCATAAAAGAAACCTAGATGGTTAATATGTATAGAAAAATATACTTAATCCTGCTAATGATCAGGCAAATGCCAAGTTAGGATAATTAAGGATCTTTTTATATACATCATAATTACAAAAAGAAGTAAAATTAATTAACATCAAGCAGGCACTGTCCTGTAAGGGGACACAAAAAACTCACTAGTCAAGATAATATCTTAATGCAATATCTTCAAAACTCAAAATTGATACAAAAACTCATAATGAAAAAAATATTAAATTCTAAATAAAAACAGGATCTGACCATGCACTTACATGACTCATGCCATTTGCCTTAAGCCTAATCCTGGTCTGTTTTATAAAAGGATTGGTGAGAATTTGAGGAAATTGGACCTATTATGAACCTAATAGGAATATAAATTTGATATCTAGTTTAGGAAGTCATTTGATAATAGTGAAAATGCCATACATACGTTACATCACAGCAATTCCAGTTCTAAGATAATGTCTTTTTTTAATTAGAAATTTTTAATGTTGACACTGTTGAGGATGTCCCCCATTTCCCCTCCCTTGGCCTTCACCACACCATTGTCCATGTCCATGGTATACGCATATGTTCTTCAGCTTCAGTGTATCTAATTTTCATAAGGTTCAGAAACATATTTTTATATTGTGGGATCTAATTAACAAAATAAAGTAACAAACAAACTAGAAACAGAATCATATGAACAGAGAAAAGACTGGCAGTTGTCAAAGGGGAGAAGAGTTGGGGGACTGGGTGAAAAAGGTGAAGGGATTAAACAAAAAAAAACAAACAAAAAAGACACACACAACAATATGGTGCTTATCAGAGCAAAAGGGGAATGGGGGTGGTAGAAAACAATAAAGGGGGGATAAATGGAAAGAGACTTTACTTGGGGTGGTGAGTACATATTACAAGATGCAGATGATGTATTATAGAACTGTAGACCTGAAACATATATAATTTGTGGGAAACTGATATAGGGTTAAGCCTCGGACTGACCTGCTGGCAAAGTCACAAACAAGCCCAGCTTAGAGGGCACAGTCCTCTTAGTATAATTAGGCTTGACCTTATAACACTCCCTAGATCTTATCTGGGAATCTAATGGGCTGAGGAAGTGCAGGAAGTATAACCATGGTGTAAACAAGTGAAACTCACAAGAAAAGTGTAACTTTGGTAACCACTGCCTTGTTTACTGCTCACTATAAAAAGCTTGGTGAGGCCAGAGCACAGTGGAAGTCCTTCCTCTTGAGTCGGACTTGCCGCCTGGTCCCCCAATATTCCCAAATTATTCTCGTGTCTTTTCTATTTCATTTGTTGTGCGGCTCCTCTTCCAGACCCAAACCCTGAACCACGCAGGACGTGGAGGGGAACACTTATGACAATAATTAACCAATATCACCCAATAAATTAAATAAAAATGCTTAGAACTTCACCAAGTAAATAATTTGAAATCAAAGTGCTCCTGTTTTTCTCTTAGGCGACAGGGCTTTTATTTTTTTTAAAAAAGAAAGCTGTATATCTGCTTTCAAATGAAAAGCTATTTTTATCCTGGCTTATCTTCTCCAAGTATTTGAGGGATAGGGACTGGGAGTTATGGTTGTAAATATTTTAGAAGTGGAATGTTGGCCTGCAAGGTCAACAGGGACTCATTTCAAATCCTTTATCCTCACTGTAACACATATAACCATGCACACATTACATATTATTGATGTAAATGTGGAAAAAAAGTCAACAACAGTCAAAACTAACCTGATATAAAATTTGGTTGGATCAAGACTTAAGTTATTTACTTTAAACCTTGTGAATATTGAAATATTTCCTTAATAATCCAGAAGTTTTCAAATGGACTGATGTACAGTGTTACTTTTTGCAGGATATAAACAGGGTCCACCCCATAAGAATGTCTTTTCAAAAGGTCATTGAAGATTATTTTTCCAAAGGTCATTGAAGAAAGAAGAGGAGGATGAAAGAAAGGGAAGAATAAGCAGAAAGGAGGAAGCAAGATCAGACAAGACATATAGAGCTTGATGTTGATCAAAGAGCCCAGAAACAAAGATCTAACACATTGAATTTTAAAAAAAAATAATATAATTATTTATATTTTAATAGTAAAAACTGACAGAATTTAATTTCTATTTAAAGCTCAGTAATGCAAGAACTTGTAAAATACTTCCTTTTTCTTATTTAAGAAGTATCCCTAGATGAAGCTTTGTAGCTGAAGGTAGGCTTTTTGAGAATTAAATAAGTTTTTACATGTAAAGTACTTAGAACAGTGAGTTGAGTACTTAGTAAATTGAGTAAGTTGAGTACTTAGTAAATAATCAATATGTGGCAGTTACTATCATTATTATCATTATAGTAAATATCACATTCATCATCATCATCATAACACTTTTGCCAAGATAAAGATCTTGAATAGAAAAATATTCTGCTCTTCTTATTTTTAATATATCCACAAAATACTTTAAATGTCATGTTTGTGTTCCCAACTATACACGTAGGTGGGATCATCTCCTGAAGTCTGACTTATGGACATAATGAAAATAAGTTGCAGATATGACCTTCCCTTCTGGGGGTTAAATGTTCCCTATTCCTGATAACAACCAAACATTTTGATGACCAATTATATTTTTCTTTTGTGTCTCAAAATATGTTTTGCCACATAGACGGTGCTTCTGGTTTGTCTACCTTTTTCCTGAGAGATAGGCATACGGAAGGCAAATTACTAGTTATTATGTCATCAAATTATTCCAATGAAGCCTCCATTTTTATTCAGCAACTTCCTAGACACTGTACACACATTACAGCAATGCAATCTCTGCCCTGTAAACACTTAGAACAATACCCCATGCATAAGTAATGCACAGGCTGGGTCTATATAACACTCCCACTCATCTGTTAGCCAGTGAATTTAGCCAGAAGAGCTGACTCTATAGCTATAGACAATCAACCAATCACTAAACTGAATAAATCAAGAACCATACATTACTTCAGTTCTCAAAATTTTAATTTTACATTTAGGTCTTTGTGATTATGTAGAAGAAGATGGTTATTAGTTTAGGAAGGAGAGACTTATTTCTTCCTTTTACAGGAGAAGTTCAAGGACATTCCTCTTTGTTCTTCCAAGGTTACCTGTGGGAGAATGGGACTGAACATGTGTGACCCAAGGGGCAAGCAATGAGGATTTTGGTATTAGGGTTATCCAGAGAAATAGAATCAGTAGGTGTGTGTGTGTGTGGAGAGAGAGAGAGAGAGAGAGAGAGAGAGAGAGAGAGAGAGAGAGAGAGGATTTATTATAAGAAATTGGGCTCACATGATTATGGAAGATATGAAGTCCAAACCCTGGAGAACCAAGTCCAAAGGCAAGAGAAGACCATCCAGCTTGAAGACAATCAGACATAAAGAAAGTATTCTTTCTTATTCAGTCTACCCACATTGGGAAGGGCAATCTTCTTTACTCAGTCTACCTATTCAAATGTTAATCTCATCCAAAACACCTCATAGACACAATCAAAATAATGTTTAAACAAATATCTAGGCACCCGTGGCTCAGTCAAGTTGACACATAAAATTCACCATCACAGGATCTGAGGGTTGATCAAGATGGTCAGGTAAAAGAGTCAGGTATTCATAGGCTCACACACTGACACCATGACCCCAAATCTTTGTTCATTGGCACCAGTATAAGCCAAGGTTTGTCATCCATCAGCATTTTCTGTTTTTCTCAACAAGCGCCCATAAAGGGATTACTTGAGGTTCAGAGGGTGAGAATATAAGTCTGTTTTCTTAGCCCACTCATTGACTAGCTGCCTTGAAAACTGCTCAATATCTCACCTTCATTTCTCTCCCCAGACACTTGATAATGCTGGGGTCTAGTTGACAACAACTTAAAGAAAAATCAGCAGTTTAGTCTAGAAGCAATGATGCCAGGAATTTAAAAGTCAGCCTGTACCAGGCAGGATAAAGTTAGATTGCCTTTGTCTCATTTTATAGTACTGTTCTACTGCTATCTTACAGCTAAACTAGGTTCTTATTCTTTTCTTTTTAAATGTATGTTTATTGTTGAAAGTATTACAGATGTCTCTTTTTTTCCCCATTAACCCCATCCACCCAGCTCCTGCTCCCTCTCCAGGCCTTCACTGCATATACACTGAGTGGCCAGATTATTATGACCACCTGACGTTTGTAGGCAAATTAGCTATAATTTCACGCTGAAGTTGCTAGAGGGCCAGACCATTATAAATAGGGAATCAGGTTGTTTACCATGACAGTAGAAGTGATTTTTTTTTCTGAAGATATGGGTAAACAACACAATGTGACAGCCTTTGAACGTAGGATATATTTGAATATGAGTGACCAGATTATTATGACCACCCCAGCAGTACTTCGTTGAGCCACCTTTTGCCTTCAATACAGCAGCGATTCTTCTTGGCATTGACTCCACGAGATGTTGAAAGGTGATGCGAGGAATCTGACACCATGCCTGATGAATAGCACTGCCCAGTTTTGTGAGATTTGATGGTTGTGGAACCAGCTGCCTGATGGCTTTTTTAACTTCATCCCACAAATGCTCAATTGGATTGAGATCTGGTGATTGTGGGGGCCACCTAAGCAAAGTAAAGTCTCCCTCATGTTCTTGAAATCACTCCTCCACAATACAAGCACTGTGGCATGGCGCATTGTCTTGTTGGAAGAAGCTATCTCCATTGGGCCCAAACCATGCCAGGACAAATTTAAGGGCCCAAACCATGCCAGGACAACATGCCCCAAACCATAACACTGCCCCCACCAGCTTGAAGGGTTGTACTCATGCATGTGGGGTGCATGCTTTCATGCTGTTTCTGCCAAATTTTCACTCTGCCATCTGCAGGATGCAACTGGAAATGTGATTCATCAGACCACATGACTTTTTCCCCATGCTCGACTGTCCAATCCTTGTGTTCCAGGGCGAATTGGAGGCCCTTTATCTTGGTAACTGCAGACAGCAAAGGTGTTTGAACAGGCCTTCGACTTCCATATCCCATACAATGCAGTATATGGCTATTTGCCTACAAACATCAGGTGGTCATAATAATCTGGCCACTCATGTTTAAATATATCCCACTTTCAAAGGCTGTTAAATCTCATTGTTTACCCATATCTTCAAAAAAAAATCACTTCTACTGTCATGGTAAACAGCCTGCTTCCCTATTTATAATGGTCTGGCCCTCTAGCAACTTCAGCGTGAAATTATAGCTAATTTGCCTACAAACGTCAGGTGGTCATAATAATCTGGCCACTCAGTGTAAATTTATGTTAATCTCTTCCTGCCCCCACCCCATCCCCTTCCCTCTGAGATTTGTCAGTCTGTTGCATGCTTCCATGTCGCTGGATTTATTTTGTTATTTTGTTCATCAAATCCCACATATAGGTGAGATTATGTGATACTTGTCTTTCTCTGACTGGCTTATTGCACTCAATATAATACTTTTCATGTCCCTCCACGCTGTCTGAAAGGGTAAAATATACTTCTTTTTCGAAGCTGCATAGTATTATATTGTGTAGATGTACCACATATTTTTTATCCACTCATCTACTGAAAGGCACTTGGGCTGTTTCCAGATCTTAGCTACTGTAAATTGTGCAGCTATGCACATAGGGGTGCCTATATTCATTCTGATTGGTGTTTCAGGATTCTTAAGATATATTCCTAGAAGTGGGATCACTGCCATTATAATAAAAACTGCCTGGTACTGGCACAAGAATAGGCATATAGATCAATGGAATAGAACAGAGAACCCAGAAATTGGTCCAAGCCATTATGCTCAATTAATATTTGACAAAGGAGGCAAAAGCAATCAATGGAGTAAAGACAATCTCTTCAATAAATGGTGTTGGGAAAATTGGACAGGTACATGCAAAAAAAAAGATAAAACTAGACTACAAACTTATCCCATACACAATAATAAACTCAAAATGGATAAAAGACTTCAATGTAAGCATTGAAACCGTAAAAACACTAGAAAAAACCATAGGCAGCAAAATCTCAGACATCTCTCATAGCAATATGTTTGCCAATACACCTCCTAGGTTCTTATTCTTAACTCCACTTCTGATATTAACTATACAGTTTAAAAAAAAAAAAAACCCTGCTGACCTCCAAAGGACTGTTTTGAAGAACAAATAAAATAAAGCCCAATGATACATCATTGGGGTTTAACCCTAAAACTCTCAACTTGCTTTTGGTCTGACTTTGACAACACCTTAACCCATTTTTAATTTGGAATCAATCCCCACATTCAAAGGATGAACCACCATGAAACAGTTATCCTGGTATAGAAGAGAAACTTCATAGAAATATATTTAACTAGAGGCCCAGAGCACGAAATTCATGCATGGGGGTGGCGGGATTGGGGGTGGCGGGGTGTCCCTCAGCTCGGCCTGCACTCTATCCAATCTGGAACCCCTCAGGGGATGTCCAGGATCAGGCCTAAACCGGCAGTCGGACAACCCTATCACAATCCAGGACCACTGGCTCCTAATGGCTCACCTGCCTCCCTGCCTGATTGCCTCTAACCGCTTCTGCCTGCCAGCCTGATCGCCCCCTAACTGCTCCCCTGCTGATCTGAATGATGCCTAACTGCTCCCCTGCTGGTCTGATCATCACCAACTGTCCTCCCCTGCCAGCCCGATTGTCCCCAACCGTCCTCCCCTGCCAGCCCAATCACCCCCAACTGCCCTCCCCTGCTGGCCCAATCGCCCCCAACTTCCCTCCCCTGCCAGTCTGGTTGCCCCCAACTGCCCTACCCCGAGGAGTCCCAGATTGGAGAGGGTGCAGGCTGGGCTGAGGGACATCCCTCCCAGTGCACAAATTTTGTGCACCGGTCCTCTAGTCTAAGAATATCAAGTTATTGGCTGAAAACCTGGTGACTTAAACTGCTTTTTCCAACTGCACATGTTTTGTTCAACACGTTTTCTGCTTGCAAGTCTCTGAGAGGAAATTTTTAAATTCTCTTTTCATTACTAAAAGAAAAAATATATTTTAAAAGAGACTATAGAAAGAATCTACAAAATAAAATACCAAATTTCCCTGAAACTTGCAAGTTTCTTTCAGAAATAATCATAGCTATCTGCAGCAAACAATGTCTTCCATTTACATTAACTAGGCATGAAAGCCTAGATAAATCACTGCCAAATACAGTATAAAATATACGCCCCATTCATCTAAAACCACAGAAGTCTGAAGATGCTTAACCCCTTTGTCATAGATGGGCAAGGATATTAACCAAATCTGTTTACATGCAGTAGAATTGGTCACAAATTAAAGATGTAGCATTTCTGCAAGATCAGCTTAACCATTCCTTCTTGTTATCAAAAAGACCAACTCAAGTCAAGGCCAATAGGATCCTCAGATTTTATTGCTACAACCATACAACAATCATGACTAGCTGTTGAATAGAGTCCAAATTGTCTTCTGGAACACATCCACCTTGTCTTGAATAGTGCAGTGGCACGGCATAGTGGAAAGATGTTTTGGCATCAGATTTGGTTTTGTTTCTGGCTCAGCCATTTATTACCTATGGAACATTAAGCCAATGATATAACCTTTCTGTTTCATTTTCCTTATCTATAAGAGATAAACTTATTTGCTTTCAAAGGACTGTTTTAAGGAACAAACAAAATAAAGCACTCATTGAGCCCATCGTAGTACCTGACACCATGTTGTATACCCAATAAATGATAACTTTAAAAGTGAGGGGGCATGCTACAACATGGATAAACCTTGAAAACATAATACTAAGTAAAAGAAGCCACTCACAAAGGACCATATGCTATATGATCGCATTTATGTGAAATGTCCAGCTTAGGCAAATCTATAGAAATATAAAGTTGATTAGTGAGGGAATAGGGCTAGGGATGGGGAATAACTGTTAATGGTTATAGGATTCTTTTTAAGATGATGAAAATCTCAATTTTTCAAATGGTAGATTTAGACCATTTACATTTAAAGTAATTATTCATATGTAGGGCTTATGTTTTCCTTTTTATTATTTGTTTTCTATTTGTTCCATTTCTTATTCATCTGTTTCCATTCCCAAGCCTTATTTTAGGCCACATGAACATTTAATAGAATTACATTTTAAATTTTGTTTAATATTTTGAATTTTATAATTTATAATGTGTTCATATAGTTTTTAGTGGTTACTGTAGTTATTACAATGTATATGCTGACCATATCACAGTGTACTTGTACTATTGTTTTACCACTTACAAAATGAAGTGAGGAAAATTTATACCCATTTGAGTTTCTTTATTCTTCCTATTTTGAAAATGTAAATATCTGAAATATTTCCTCTAAACACACTTGTACCACAATCAGATAATATTATAATTTTGTATCAACCATCAAACAATTAAAAAACTGATGAGAATGACAGTCTATTATATTTACCCTTATTTTTATTACCTATTCCATTGTTTTCTTCTTCCTTGAAGTCCCAATATTCTTTTGCTATCATTTTATTTTTGTTCCAGAAATTCTTTTGTCCATTCTTTAAAAAAAATTTTACTGAATTTATTTGGGTAACATTGGTTAACAAAATTATATAGGTTTCAAGTGTATACTTCTGCAATACATCATCTGTATGTTGTATTGCATTTTCACCACCCAAAGTCAAGTCTCCTTCCCTTAGCCATTATGTAATGGTAGGCCCGCTGGTAATAAATTCTCTTAGCTTTTCTTACTTTGAGACTGTTCTCCTTTCTCCTTCATTACAGAAGAATATCTTTGCTGCATATAGAATATGATGTTGGCAGTTCCTTTAGTGCCACTCTCTTCTGGCTTCCATGGCTTCAGATAATAAATTAACTTACATTTGAATCATTGATCCCTTGTAGGTAATTTGTTGTTTCTCTCTAGCCTCTTTCAATATTTTCTCTTGTCTTCAGTTTTCAGAATTTTTATTATCATGAGATCTTGATATGTGTATCTTTGGATTTATTCTGTTTGTAGTTCACTTAGCTTCTTAAATCTGTAGAATTATGTCTTTTACAAAATTTGTGAAAATTTTAGCCACTATTTCTTAAAATATTTTTTCAGTCTTTCCAAGACTTTGATAACACAAATGCTAGCTCTTTTGCTATTATCCACTGTCCCTGAGGCTTGGCTTATTGGTTTTCTTAGCCATTTTCTCTCCGTTGTTTAGATTGGGTAATTTCCCTTAATCTGTCTTCACATTCACAGATTCTTTCCTAAAACTTCTAGGAAGATTTCTTAAAAAATTATGTGTTATTATATTTTTCAGTTCTATAATATTTCTTTGGTTCTTTATATTTTATATTTATTTACTTGGATATTTAATCTTTCATTTGTTTTAAGAGTATTTTTTATTGCTCAAGTAAACATTTTTTACAATTTCTACTTTACGATCTTTGTCAGATAATTCCAGAATCTAAGTCATTTTCTTGTTGATGTCAGTGGATGTTCTCATTTTACTCAATTTATGGCTTTCTTGATTCTTGGTATAACAAGTGATTTTCAGTTGTATCCTGGAACATTTAGGTATTATGTTGTGAGACTCTGGATCCTATTTAAGACCTCTTCATGATAGGTAGTCACTATGTTTAAGCATATTGTACAAGTATGAATGGGAATGGATGTTCAGCTTCTGTCTGGGCTTGTTAATACAGTGTCAAATATATCACACCACCCCTTTCAAATAGTGGAATGGAAGTTCAACTCCCTTCTTTGCCCCACTGACACCCTGTTAATGAACGTGAGGCACCAAGTCACATCGAGTGTGTATATAAGCCCAGCACCCTCCTGGGATCTGCTGACACGAGAATGAGGGAGGAAACAGAGGTTGATTCTCAACCTTGCATAGCCATATTATGCCATATTGCTGCCATGTGCTAATGGAAACTCAGCTACTCTCTTGGCCAAGCTGATACCAAGAAGGCAGAAGGTAGAATGCTTATTTGCCCTGCCTTATGCCCCATCACTTAATCTCATTGTTATTGGATTGGGATGGCAACTCAGCTCCTCACAAGTCTCCTTACTGAGCCTTACTTACATAGAGGTAGGTGGGATAACTCACCCTATTAGCCCCACTTTGTCCCTTTTCATCCTACTTTGTTGATGTTGGACAGGGGTGGAAACCCACCTCTCCACTGGGGAGAATTTTCACTCTGAGTAACATCTGCTTCTGTCATGTAGGTGAATGAAAAATCAGCTCCCTTCTGCTCAGCCATGCCAACATCACCCCAGAGAGGAAATCAGAATGTTACTTCCACAGGGCTGGAGGTAATAGGGTGAAGGGGTGGAAAAGTGGAAAAACAGCTCCCTATTCTTCCCATCAATACCACTGGGGTGAGGAACTCAAAGTGCCACCATTTTCTCTCACTGGGTGCAGATAAGGTGGAAGATCTGCTTCCCAGTGGGAGAATAATCACCTGTTTCTGCAAGACAGAAAGATGGGGTAGAAAATTAGCTTCTGAGGCATCCTTCATTCTTTCATTCTTTTACTGAAGGTCCACTATGTGTGGACCCCTACAGGGTTAAGTGAAGAATGGGGCCCTAGCCCTGAGGAGCTCACAGACCTGTGGAGAGCCACTGTAAGCAGACAAATGCAATAAAATGATATAAGTGTGGTGACAAAAAAAAAAGAAAGAGAAAAGGAAAAGAAAGAAAATTAACTTCTATTTGGCCCCTCTGAAACCATGGTGGGTAGAGTACAGTTTTTTTCATTGGTGTTTAGCTTGATTAGGGCAGGTATTATAAAAAAGTTTCTTGTTGTTAGGGAATCCTTTCCATAGTGCTACCTAGGAGTAATAACTTTTCTTGGAGCTTTTGGGGAATTGCCTGTTGGTTCCAGGTTGGAAGCTACTACTGTACCCTATCTGGGATATATGAGAGGTAAAAGGCAAACCTAGCAAAATTGCTGCTGTGTTGCTTCTCTGATCCTGAGATCACTAAAGCAATTCACTCTATTTTCTCCTTTTGGAAAATTCTTGTTTGTTTGATGTGTTAAGTCGATATTTTATTTTCAATATTTGTAAGAGGGAGAACATGAGAAGAATGGGGTTGGTCTATCTTGCCTGCAAAAAGAACATTCAAGTGCTCTTTGTAATAGCAGTAAGAGTGAAAACATCCTACTTTTCTCTCAAAAGAGAAGTAAAACAATTAAATTTGGTGTAGTTTTAAGGTAGACTACTACAACAATTATAAGAAATGATCTAGATCTTTATACATCATCATGGGCATATTTTAAGAAACAATGGTGAGTGAAAAAAATATATGGAATAAGTAAAGTATGATGCCAACTATATAAATATAAAAATTATATACATAAAAAACAGTAATTTTTATGGTGATATACATAAAAGTATGACATGATACTGCTTGTCTCTAATGTGGAGAGGTATGAGGTTGGGGTGGTGGTTAAGGAGACTTTAGGTTAACATTAATTTTATATTTTTTGTTAAAACAGACTAGAACAGTGGTCGGCAAACTGCAGCTCGCAAGCCACATGCGGATCTTTGGCCCCTTGAGTGTGGCTCTTCCACAAAATACCGACTTCTGTGCATGGGCCATGAAGTTTCAATAACACTGTACATGCGCACCTGCACGTGGTATTTTGTGGAAGAGCCACACTCAAGGGGCCAAAGAGCCGCAGTTTGCCGACCACTGGACTAGAAGGAACTAAAACAAAATACTAATAGTTAATTATAGGACTGGGAAGGGTATAGGTGTTATTATTCTTTTCACTTTTCTGTATTTTTAATATGTATCAATTGAAGGCAAATAATACATTTGCTTTGTAGTAGGAACTATGTAAGTGAAACTGAAGTTTTTATGAAGAGGTGGTCATTATGCAATCTGTAGCAGGCCACCTACCTAATTCTAGAAAAGCATGACATATTACTTCAATAGATCATGGCATCATTTGACTCCCATAACAAGCTGCTTCTTATTCAGTCACAATGAATGTAGTAAGTGTCTCTCTCTATGCTAGGTGCTGACCATACACTGGTGAAAAAGACCCAGGCAATGTTTAGCAATAAAATCCTATATAATAAAAGCCTAATATGCTAAGTGTCCGACTGTTCAACCAGTCGCTATGATGCTCACTGACCACCAGGGGGAGATGCTCCGACCAGTAGGTTAGCTTGCTGCTGGGGACCACCTGATTGGGACTGGGTGAGATGGGCTAGACACGCCCTGGAGCCCTCCTGCAATCCCTCCCAAGCCCCAATCGTGCACCTGTGGGGGCCCTCAGCCTAGCCTGCACCCTCTCACAATCCAGGACCCCTCGGGGAATGTTGGAGAGCCTGTTTCAGTCCTATCCCTGAAGGCCAGGCCGAGGGACCTCACTGGTGCACTAATCCATGCACCGGGCCTCTAGAATATTGTATAAGAGCTATAGTAGAAATGTATACAGAGTATGTATACCTCTATTATATATGTTTAGATTAATTTCCCCTTTGAGTTTGATAGGACACAACAGGTGAGCTGTAAAGATTTGGAGGGAAGTAAAATCTGCTGCCCTCCCTTATTATGTACTTAAACTAGAATAATTGAAGAGCTAATCACTAGCAAATTTGCCAATTAGCAAATAGTAGCCATCTGCCTCATGCTGGCTGCAATTCTTACCTTGTGAATTTGCCCATCAGAGACCATTCAACTTTGAGGGGGATCACGTTGGAGTCATTACCCTGATTTTGAGGGAATTCCAAGGGCAATAGTCTAGTCCAGTGGCTCTCAACCTTGGCTGCACATTAGAATCACCTGGGAATCTTTTTAAAATCCTGATTTCTGGGCCTCATCCTCCAGAAATTCTGTTTCTTTGTTACCAGACTGTGAGAGGGCACAGGCTGGGCTGAGGGCTCTCCCACCCCCGCCCGAGTGCACAAATTTTTGTGCACCAGGCCACTAGTACTATATATAAGGTAGAGTGAAGAGCAAGAACTGTATCATGAAGAGTGGAAGAGAGGGACATTTAATCCTCACAGTAAATTTGTGAGGTAAATACTATTATCCCCATCTTTAAGTGAATAAAATGAGGATTCTAGAGGTCACATCACCTATTTACATCACACAGATAGCAAACTATAGTTAAAAGAATGCTGTTCTGATACTAAATTCCGTGAAACAATTCATCAAAATTAGGCAAAAATAAACTGCTAGGTGAGTTGCTAGGTTCATTCAAACCATTCTCTTCCCATCTCTGGCACTTGGGCCAACTTTGCAGTATAAATTTTTTTACAGTTTCCCTCCTCTCTTCATCTCTTTCCCACCTCGCCTCCAAAGCAATAGTTTCTCTGTTGCCAAAAGCATTTGGTACAGCCTGGGATACATGACTCCATATGAGTACTTGTAAGGAGCTATTTCTACAAACATTAACAACTCTAAAATGGATCATTTGCTCAGCTTTACTTATGAGACGACTCTTAGGAGGTGACATTTCCAATATGCTCAAATTTAAACAACCAAGGACAGAGTGGGAGGGAGCAAGTCAATCTCATCTCAGGAATGGCTCCTTCCTTGATACATCAATAAAGCCAATCTGTTGACCTTCTGGGAAGGGTAGCGGGCCCATCTTTTCATTAAGACTTTGGCTAGACCTTATAAAATTCTGAATTGGCATGATATTTTATTGGGTATAATTATTAATTATACTTTTGCTTAAATGACAATAATTAAAAAAAATACTGCCCAATAATTTGTGAAGAAATGTTCTAGAGCTTTGGGACTCAATTCCATAAAAGGCTATGTGGTCAAACCCTGTCTTCACAGAGGATACATTCAGGTACACAATCTGTGTCTAAGGTGAACAATAGTACTGGCAGTGAAAATAGTTACAGGGGTTTCTTTGGGCTGAAACCAATGGGACATAGCTTTTATGAATCACTAAGGCATTCTGGGAACTTAACATAGGCATTCTAGAGCTTCATATCTACTAGTACATACTGAAGTCCACCCTCCTTTATTGAGAAGACTGCAGGCTCAAGTTGGACTCACCTTTGTCACTTACTGCTAAGGAGACTGTTTTCTGGCCTAGAATAGCTACTTGTCATTATTCCTGACTCAGTCCACTAATATAAGTTAGCTGTGGAAGGCAAGTGGTAGGTCTTAAAGAAGCACAAACTGAAATGTCTATTCATTTTTTTTGTTCATTTGAGTTTGATGCCATACCTGTCAAATAATGTAATGAGCATACCTTGATAATATTTCTAAATTTTGTTACTAGATACAACTTGTAGTAGAAGAAGGAAAGGAAAGATATCTGAATCGAGACAACAGGCAAGTCTGAATCATAAGTTCCAAGATCAGAAGCCCCAAACACATTTAAGAAAAAAAGCATACCCACATACTTGATGAATACTAGCCAAACTTCAAGGCCATGGTGAGTATAAGCAGTCACCAGACCAAAATCATAAAGCTCTACTTGTGCATTCTCCCCCTTCGTCCTCCATTAAACATAAATCACTCATAATGAAATTCTTTGGGAGTTATCAATCAAGCCATACAGGCTTGCATTTTACTGGGGGAAGTGATGTTGATCCCACTTGCCTGAAGTAGTGATTCAAAATCAGATTTTAGGTAGTAGAAAAAAGATCCTGTCTTGGGGGGATGCAGGGTGGAGGGGGTCAATGGGGAAAAAGGGTACATCTGTAATACATTCAACAATAAAGGCACATTAAAAAACAAACAAACAAACAAACAGAGAGCTTATTAATCTGGCTTCTCTCCAGCCACTCATTTACTCTGGCAATAGCTGAGGAAAAAAAGGAGTGAGTACAGGTAGGGGGGTGGGATTCAAGAATGACTTATGGCTTGCAACCCTTTGTCCTAAGTGCAGCCTATGTGGAAATTTCAAACCTTGGAAAATTGACCACTAGTTCTGGAGTGGACAGTAATGAAAATAGCACTTCTATATTTAGAATATATGGTGTTAATGACCATGCTACTGAAGTGGAGGTCCCAGGATATTCAATAATTTTACATGAACCCAGGTTAGGTTTTCAGAATTACTGGTTTCTCTTTTCTATGGCTATGTCCTACTTGTACAGGGCTGAGGTCCTAACAGAAGGATCAAATGAATGAGAGTATATAAGATGCACTCCAGCCTTGGCCGGTGTAGCTCAGTGTTTAGAGTGTTGACCATGCAGTGGAGGGTCTTGGGTTCAATTCACAGTCAAGGGCATGTACCTGGGTTGCAGGTTCATCCCAGGCCCTGGTTGGGGCAGGTGAGGGAGTCAACTGATTGATGCGTCTCTCTCACATCTCTCTCTCTCTCTTTCATTCTCCCTCCCTCCATACCACTCTCTAAAAATATCAGTGGCCATAACCAGTTTGGCTCAGTGGATAGAGTGTCGGCCTGTGGACTGAGGGGTCCCGGATTTGATTCCAGACAAGGGCACCCAGTAGGGGGTGTGCAGAGAGATCAATGATTCTCTCTCATCATTGATGTTTCTATCTCTCTCTCCCTATCCCTTCCTCTCTGAAATAAATAAAAATATATATTTTTAAAAATCAATGGAGAGGAGAAGCAAGATGGCTGCACAGGTAAATGCCTGTACTTGCTGCCTCCCACAACCACATCAAAATTACAACTAAAATACAGAACAACTATTATCCAGAACCACTGGAAATCTGGCTGAATGAAAGTACTACAACTAGAGAAGTAAAGAAGAAAGCACACTGAAACTGGTAGAAGGTGTGGAGGTAAGGATTGGGCTGGTCCAGCACCCGGGTGTGCCACTTATTTAATTGGGAGGGAGATCGCTTCTGCGGAGGCCACCTGGAGGAGTGAGGGGTTCCAGCTCCACACCAGCTCAGGGTTCCACAGCTGTGGAAAGAAGTCCCTATGGGCAGTAAGAAATACAAACTATAAAAACCAGTGCAGATTGGGGCTGAGTGACACACAGGCTGCTGGCAACCCAGCTGCTCCTCTTAAAAAGCTAGCACCATGAACTGAATTTATAAGCTCCCACTTACTCTGAGCTCCAGTGCAGGGTGAGGCTCTGGGGGACCCAGGCACACATGGGGAGAAACTGGACTGTCTGACATCGGGACAGGAATTTGGGGGTGGCTTTCTTCCAGACAGAGGTGGTCCCAGCCATCATTTTTTCCCATGCTGGGGCCTCCCTGATGGAAGGCTGATTGGCAGCCATTTCTGTTTGCTCCACCCTGGTGATTCCCTGAGGCCCCGCCCCACTCAACTTACAACCCCCACCCAAGCTGTGTGCAGTGGGTTTTGCATATGAATGGTCTGTCCTTTCTCAGGCTAAAAATCTGTCAAACAAGCTTCAGCTAGGTCAGGGACCCACAAACCCATAAATAAAAGGCCAAGGAACTGGCACCAGCACCAGCCTGCCCTGCTTCATAGCTAAGCCTCATATGGGCACTAAACCCCATACAAAGAGAAGGTATCTGAAGATCTCTCTGTAGCTCCTGCTGGGTGGCCCCAGGCAGTGGCTGACTGTGCACCTCCCTGTAGACCCAAGAGCCAGTATCCCAATGGTCAGTGAGAGAATATACCAGATTACAACTCTTCACATTCACAAGCAACACACTCAAGGGACAGACTCAGTGAGCACCAAAGCCCCACTGAAGCAAGTCCTGCTCAATAAGGGTTTCTCCTGCACAGCAGCTCTCTCACTGTATTCACAGCTGGTCCCCACAGCCAATTGGCCTGGAGGGAAATTCCTCCCAGTGATACCAAAAGCAATTAAGGCTCAACTATAACAAAACTGTGCACACAGCCTACAAAGGGATGCATCAAGAGTATCCACCTCAGGTGACTGGGAAGGCTGAGCCACTGGACCCTATAGCACAACTACTACACAAGGCCATCCTATAAAATCAAGGAGACTTAGCAGCTACCCAATACATAGAAACAAACACAGGGAAGCATGGAAAATGGGGAGACAAAGAAAGATGCCACAAATGAAAGAAATGGAAGAAAGTGAACTACTGGATATAGAGTTCAAAACCACAGTTATAAGGTTACTCAGGAATCTTCTAGAGCCCTAGCTAGTTTTGCTCAATGGATAGAGCACTGCTCTGCAGACTGAGGGTCCCAGGTTCGATTCCAGCCAAGGGCACATGCCTGGGTTGCAGGCTCGATCCCCAGTAGGGGGCGTGTGGGAGGCAGCCAATCAATGATTCTTTCTCATCATTGATATTTCTATCTCCCTCTCCCTTCCTCTCTAAAATCAATAAAAATTATATATATATATATATATATATATATATATATATATATATTAAAGAATCTTCTAGAAACCTCCAAGGAACTTAATGAGACTTTCAAGGCTCTTAGTGAGAATGCAAAAAAAAATGGAAAAGGACCAGTCAGAAATTAAGCATACATTTACTGAAGTAAAGAATAATATACAGTGATTCAATAGTAGACTAGAGGACCTCGAGAATCAAATCAATGATTTGAAATATGATGAAGCAAAAAACACCCAAAAGACACACACAAAAAACACACCAAAACAAACAAACAAACAAAACAAAACAAGCAAACAAACAAACAAAAACATCAGAACAACAACAACAAAGGAATCCAAAAATATGAAGATAGTGTAAGGAGCCTCTGGGGCAACTTCAAGCATACCAACATCTGAATTATGGGGGTTCCAGAAGAAGAGGGAAAGCAAGATATTGAAAAACTATTTGAAGATATAATGACAGAAAATTTCCCCTACCTGGTGAAAGAAATAGACTTATGAGTTCAGGAAGCACAGAGAACCCCAAACAAGAGGAATCCAAAGAGGACCACACCAATACACATCATAATTAAAATGCCAAGGCAAGAGAGACAAAATTGTGGCAGAATAGACAGACATGTCCTGAGTCTTGTCCTGGAGCAGATAGAATGAGCAACTAAATTGAATAACATCCATACCGAATTGGCAAAGTAGACACAGCTGGTGAGATAATTCGCAGCCAGGAAGGGCAGAGGACGCCTAGAGAATGGTAAAATCAGGGATCTGGGCTGGAGAGAACTGTGAGACCTCCAAGCCCAGAGGGTCAGAGGGAAACTACATGGCACCGAGGTCGCATTCCTTGGCACAAGTGTAGCGTCTGACTGTGGAAAGGAGGTCTGCAGGACTGCTGGTGGCAGGGGATTCTAGATTTGTGTCCATAGCCAAGAGAAACTGAGCCCAGGGGGCCAGGATGGATGGCTGCCCAAGCCACACCATGCCAGGGGGAGAGGGGCTCGCAGTGGCGCAGGTTTTCCCCTCTTTTTGGTCTTTGCTTTTGTTCACTGAACCTGGTTCATAGGACCTTTCAAATACATACTTTTACCCCTGGCCATGGTGCCGACTTGTGGAGTCTGGGGAGAGGCCGGGGAGAGAAGAGGGGCAGGGAGAAGTGGCCACAAGTCTGGTGCTGAATCATACCTGATGTACTGGACCTAGGCAGCAATTTTCTCCTCAAGAGATAGCCCCTCCCTGCAGTCTCCAGGAAACCAATAGCCATACCCAGACTATACCCTGAGTGGTACAAAGGATAAAAAAAAAATGTGAATAGTCCCTGAGAACCTGCAGGTACTGGCCTAAAGAGAGGACTTCAGTCCCAGCAACAGGAAACTGAGAAGTGGTAGACAGTACAAAAGAGTGGGATCTTAAAACAGCCCTCATTTTTATTTTATTTTATGTTATTTTATTTTATTTTATTAATCTCTTTTTTTCTTTTTACTTCACTTTCCTTTTTTGTTTGTTTATTTTCTATTTCTTTTCACATTATTTTTTCTTCATTCTAATTTTTTTATTTTACCCTATTTTTTAAATTTTTTTTTAATTTTTTAATTTTTTTCTTCTCTTTCTCTTTCTTCTTACCCACTCATCCTCTTTCTGCTTCCTCTATACTGAACTGAGGTCCTCCCCATATTCAACCAATTCTTAACCTTACTTTCTGTATATAAGATTCTGCCCTCACCCACTTTACTGGGTATTTGGTGTTTGTATGTGTTGGTTTATCAGTTTGTTCTCTGGTGTTTTCTCCCCATATATATTTTTCCCTTTTTCTTCTTTTCCTTTTCTCTCATACTATTTTTTCTTTCTTTGATATAATTTGTGCTCTCTTTTCTCTCCCCTAATTCTCATTTCTCTGGTGGTCACTTATATTGGGGTGATTGGTGTCGTGAGTACATTTGTGTTTTGTTCCCTTTGTATCATGTCGTGTTGAGGTGAATTTTATTCTGTTTGGCCAATGTAGTAGAGAGTGAGCCACATAACTAGACATCTGGACAGAAGACTCCATCCATGAACAGGTCAATAACATTCCAGACCCAACTACAGAGGCAAGAAGAAGGCAACAATGAGGGAGAGAGCTTGAGTGAATGATAGAGCAAAAGAGGAGTGTGTGGTCATGAGGGGTGTGTGTGCGTGTGTGTGTGTGTGTATGAGAGAGAGAGAGAGAGAGAGAGAGAGAGAGAGAGAGAGAGATACAGTTAGATCCTGCAGGACCTTTGGGGGCAGGCTGACTAGGTTCGCCTAAACAGGCAGCCTCTGCTACCATTGCAAACAGTCCTGAAGCCGCTGGCTCTTCTTCAGAGGCCATGCCTTTTGAAGGGGAGAGCTGCTGTTACTGGGATCCCAGTCTCATCTCCACCCAGGGTGCCCTCAGATAACACCTAGGACTCTAAAGCCACCCCCACCAGGGACCTGCTGCCTCGGCTTTGGTCCCACCGTCACCAAGATTCCAGACACCCGAGGCGTGGGCTCCTGTGAGTTCCAAACCATGCTCCCCTCTGGCTGACCCAATGCTTTAGATCAGGGCACCATGACCACATGAGCACCAGCCTTGCAAGCAGCTACCCCTGTCCAAGGAGCAGCAGCCTCATGCAGCCTGCCCCTGTCTGAGAAGCAGCAGGCCTATGAGTGGCCCACCCACATCTGAGGAGTGGCAGCCCCACGCAGCCCAGCCCTGCCTGAGGTGCAGCAGCCACACAAACAGCCCACCCCCATCCAAGGAGCACCAGCCACATGAGCAGCCCACCATCACCCAAACAGCAGCAGGTGTGTGAGTGGCCTACTCCCCATCTGAGGATCAGCAGCCTCATTCTCAGACCACCCTTGTCTGAGGAGCCAGCCCTGCAAGCAGCCCAATCCCATCCAAGGAGCAGCAGCCCTACAGGCAGCCCACCCCTGTACAAGGATCAGCAGCCCTGTGAGCAACCTGCCACTGACCGAGGAGCAGCAACCTCACGAGCAGTCTGCACCAGGCCAAGGAGCAGCAACTGCATGAGCAGCCTGCCCTTGTCTTGAGAGCAGCAGCCCCGTGAGCAGCCTGCCCCAGTTCGAGGAGCTGCAGCCTCATGTGGCCTTCCCCAGTCTGAGGAGCGGCAGCCCCGCAAGTGGCTGCCCATGTCCAATGAGCAGCAGGCCCACACAAACAACCCCCATCCAAGGAGCAGCATCCTCATGAGCAGCCCGCCTCTGTCCGAAGAGCAGCAGCTGCATGAGCAGCCTGCCCCCACCAGCAAGAGGAGCCATCACTGCTGCGAGTAGCACCCACCAGAGGAGTTGCCACCAACTGAGGAGCAGCCACTGCCACAACCACATGAGGAGCAGCCACCGCCCAAGGAGCCACCCCTGCATGACACAACACCTAGATCCTTTGGTTACAGTAAAAATGGGGAGACAAAGAAACCCCCAAAGGAAAGAAAAGGAGGTATCACCAGAAAAGTAGCTAAGTGAAATGGAGGTATGCAATATGTCAGAAAGAATTCAGAATAAGGGTCCTAAAGTTCATAAACATATGTATAAAAAAATCAACAACTTATGAAAGATCAAGAAGAAATAAAGAGTGATATAGCTGCAATAAAAAACACCATGGAAAGTTTCAACAGTAGACTAGGAGAAGCAGAGGACCGAATTAGTGAATTAGAAGACAGGAGAAGAAAAACACATACAAACTGAACTACAATTGGAGAAAAAATTTAAAAGAAAGGAGGAGAGCCTAAGGGAGCTTTAGGACAACATGAAACGGAGCAACATACAAATAATAGGGGTTTCAGAAAGGCAGGAAGGGGAACAATGGTTACAAAACATATTTGAAGAAATAATGTCTGAAAACTTCCCTGATGTGGGGAAGAAAAAAATCACACAAGCACAGAGAGTCCCAAACAAGATGAACCTGAAAAGACCCACGCTAAGACGTCATAATTATGATGGCAAACATTCAGGACAAAGAGAGAATCTTAAAGGCTGCAAGGGAGAGACAGAAAGTCACGTACAAGGGATCTCCCATTAGATTATCAAATTATTTCTCAAAAGAAACACATCATGCCAGAAAGGAATGAAAGGAAATGTACAAAGTGATGCAAAGCAAGGGACTGAATCCAAGGCTATTATTCAAAATTGAAGGAGAAATAAGGAGCATCACAGACAAAAAAAGGTTAAGGGAGTTTATCACTACCAAGCCAGCAATTCAAGAAATGCTAAAGGGACTGGTGTAAAAAGAAGAAATAAATAAGGAAGAATGAACACAGGAACAAAAAATTAAAAATGTCTACAAACAAGTACCTATCAATAATAATTTTAAATGTAAATGGACTAAATGCTCCAGTCAAAAGACACCGAGTGGCTGAATGGATAAAAAAAAAAAATGACCCATATATATGCTGTCTACAAGAGATCCACCTCACAACAAGGGACTCATACAGACTGAAAGTAAAGGGATGGAAAAAAAAACCTTTCAGGCAAATGGAAATGAAAAAAAAAATATCTGGGGTAGAAATACTTATCTCTGACAAAATAGACCTGAAATTGAAGGCCATAACAAGAGATAAGGAAGACCACTTCATAATACTAAAGGGATCCATACAACAGGAAGATATAACCCTGGTAAACATATATGCACTCAATTCAGGAGCACCCAAATACATAACAACAAAAAAACTCCTAGAATATATCAAGGAAGAGATCGACAACAATACAATCATAGTTGGGGACTTTAATACCCCACTGACATCACTGGATAAGTCCTCTGGACAAAAAATCAGCAAAGAAACAACAATCCTAAATGACTCACTAGATCAAATGGACTTAATTGACATCTTCAGAACATTTCAACCCAAAGCCATGGAATATACATTCTTCTCAAGTGCACATGAAACATTTTCAAAGATAGACCACATATTGAGTCACAGGCAAAGTCTCTCCAAATTCAAAAATATTGAAATCATATCAAGCATCTTCTCCCACCACAGTGGCATAATATTAGAAATAAATTACAATAAAAAAATCAAAACACTTGGAGTCTGAATATCATGCTTATTAAACAATGATTGGCTTAGAAAAGAGATCAAAGAAGAAATTAAAAACATCCTGAAAATGAATGACAATGAAAACACAACAATCCAAAATCTATGGGACACAGTGAAAGCAGACCTAAGAGGGAAAAATTGTAATAAATCATCTAACTCTACAACTTAAAGAATTAGAAAGAAAGCATAAGAAAAGCCAAGAGTAAGGAGATAATAAAGATCAGAGCAGAAATAAATGACATAGATACTACACACACACACACACACACAAAGAAAGAAAGAAAGGAAAAAAAGATCAATGAAACCAAGTGCTAGTTCTTAGAAAGGATAAACAAGATTGATGAGCCTCTAGCCAGGCTCACCAAGCAGCAAAGAGAGAGGAACCAAATAAACAAAATCAGAAATGGAAGAGGCGAAATAACAACAGACCCCACAGAAATACAAAAGATTGCAAAAAAAAAAAATACTATGAACAACTCCATTCCAACAAACTGGACAATGTAGAGGAAATGGACATATTCCTAGAAAAATACAACCTTCCAAAACTCAATCAGGAAAAATCTAAAAATTTCAATAGCCCAATAACTATGGAGGAAATTGAAACAGTCATCAAAAAGTTTCCAGCAAACAAAAAGCCCGGGGCCAGAAAGCTTCACAGAGGAGTTTTACCAAACATTCAAAGAAGAACTAAAACCTATCCACCTCAGATTATTCCAAAAAATTCAAGAGGGAGGAACACTTCCAAGCTCATTCTATGAAGCCAGCATCACCCTAATACCAAAACCAGATAAAGACAACACAATGAAAGAGAATTACAGGCCAATATCCCTCATGAACATGGATGCCAAAATCCTCAACAAAATTCTAGCAAATCAGATCCAGCAGTACATCAAAATGATCATACACCATGACCAAGTAGGATTTATCCCGAGAATGCAAGGATGGGAAAATATCTGAAAATCAATAACAAATTGAGAGATAAAAATCACATAGTCATATCAAGTGATACAGAAAAAGCATTTTACAAAATCCAACATGCTTTCTTGATTAAAAAAACCCTCAGCAAAATGCAAATAGAGGGATCATTCCTCAACATAATAAAAACCTTATATTACAAACCAACAGCCAACATCATACTCAATGGGCAAAAACTAAAACCACTTCACCTAAGAACAGGAATGAGACAGGGTAGCCCACTTTCACCACTCCTGTCGGACACAGTATTGGAAGTGCTAGCCATAGCAATTAGATAAGAAAAAGAAGAAATTAAAGGTGTCCAAATTGGAAAAGAAGACTTAAAACTGTCATTATTCACAGATGACATGGTATTGTACATAGGAAACCCTAATGACACCATCAAAAAATTATTAGTCCAAATAAATGAATTGGGCAATGTATCAGGATAAAAAATTAACACCAAGAAATCTGTGGCATTTTTATACACCAATAGTGAACTTACAGAAAGAGAGATTAAAACATTAATCCCATTTACCATAGCACCAAAAAAAAAATTAAGATACCTAGGAATAAACTTACTAAGAAGGTAAAAGACCTGTACTTGGAAAATTACATGACACTGAAAAAAGAGATAGAGGAAGACATAAACAGATGAAAGAACATATTGTGTTCATGGTTTGGTAGAATCAACATCATTAAAATGTCCATACTCTGCACAGCAATCTAGAGATTCAGTGCAATCCCCATCAAAATACCAACCACATATTTTACAGACCTAGAATAACCTCTCCAAAAATACATCTGGAATTTAAAAAGACCCCAAATAGCTTCAGCAATCCTGAGAAAGAAGAACAAGGTAGAAGGGATCTCAATACCAGATATCAAGCTGTATTACAAAGCCACTGTTCTCAAAACTGCCTAGTACTGTCACAAGAACAGACATATAGATCAATGGAATAGAATAGAGAACCCAGAAATTGACAAAACCCACTATGCTCAATTAATGTTTGACAAAGGAGGCAAGAACATACAATGGAATCAAGACAGTCTCTTCAATAAATGCTGTTGGGAAAATTGGACAGATACACAAAAATAAACTCAAAATGGATAAAGGACTTAAACATAAGATGGGAAACCATAAAAATATTAGAGGAATACACAGGTAGCAATATCTCAGACATATGCTGAAGAAATATCTTTACTGATACAGCTTCTAGGGCAAGGGAAACTAAAAAGAAAATAAACAAATGGGACTACATAAAAATAAAAAACTTCTATACAGCAAAACAAACTATCAACAAAACAAGAAAGCCCACTGCATGGGAGAACATATTTGCCAATGTTATCACCAATAAGGGTTTAATCTCCAACATTTTCAGGGAACTCATACAAATTAACAAAAGGAAGATAAACAACTCAAGAAAAAAAGCTGGCCTACGGACCTAAAGAAATACTTTTTGAAAGAAGACAGAAGGAAGGCCAAGAGACATATGAACACATGCTCAAAGTCACTAATCATCCTAGAGATGCAAATCAAAATGACAATGAGGTACCATCTCACACCTGTCAGAATGGCTATCATCAACAAATCAAAAAATTACAAGTGCTGGCAAGGATGTGGAGGAAAAGGGAACCCTGATGCACTGCTGGTGGGATTGCAGACGGGTGCAGCCACTGTGGAGAACAGTATTAAGTTTCCTCAAAAAACTAAAAATGGAACTCCCATTTGACCTAGTGATCCCACTTCTAGGAATATATCCCAAGAAACTAGAAACACCAATCAGAAAGCATATATTCACCCCTATGTTCATAGCAGCACAATTTACCATAGCTAAGATTTGGAAACAGTCTAAGTGCCCATCGGAAGATGAGTGCATTAAAAAACTGTGGTACATCTTCACAATGGAATACTACGCTGCTGCTGTAAAAAATAAGGAACTCTTGCCACTTGCAGCAGCATGGATGGTACTGGAGAGCATTATTGCTAAGCGAAATAAGCCAGTCAGAGAAAGATAAATATCACATGATCTCACTCATTTGTGGAATATAATGAACAACATAAACTGATGAACAAAAACAGATCCAGAGACAGAAAAGCATTGATCAGACTGTCAAACCTCAGAGAGAAGGTAGGGGAGGGTGGGGGTAAGGGTGAAAGATCAACCAAAGGACTTATATGCATGCATATAAGCCTAACCAATGGACACAGACACTAGGGGTTGAGGGCATGAGTGGTGGGTGGGGGGTTATGGGGGGAAGAGAATACATATGCAATATCTTTTTTTAAAAAAAATATATATTTTATTGATTTTTTACAGAGAGGAAGGGAGAGAGATAGAGAGTTAGAAACATCGATGGGAGAGAAACATCGATCAGCTGCCTCCTGCACATCTCCTACTGGGGATGTGCCGCAACCCAGGTACATGCCCTTGACCGGAATCGAACCCGGGATCCTTCAGTCCGCAGACCGACGCTCTATCCACTGAGCCAAACCGGTTTCGGCATAATATCTTAATAAATAAAGAAAATAAACAAATTAATTAATTAATTAATTAATTAATTAAAAAAAAACACCCTGAAATGATAAAAAAAAGACACAGGCAAAAGACAGAAAGAATCTTAAAATCAGCAAGAGAAAAACAGTTATCTATAAGGGAGCACCCATACAACTGTCAGCTGATTTCTCAACAGAAACTATGCAGGCCAGAAGGGAGTAGCAAAGAAATATTCAAAGTGATGAATAGCAAGAACCCACAGCCAAGATTACTCTATCCAGCAAAGCTCTCATTTAGAATTGGAGGTCAGATAAAGAGCTTTACAGACAAGAATAAAGCTAATGGAGTTCATCACTACCAAACCATTGTTATATGAAATGCTCACGGGTATTCTTTAAGAAGACGATGAAGAAAAATCCTATCTAATAATAGACAAACATGGTAATTAACCGTTCCTCCGACACGCTTCCCATTGGCTAATCAGGGTGATATGCAAATTAACTGCCAACCAAGATGGAAGCTCATTTGCATACTACAAGCAGGGCGGGAAAGCACCATCCCGCCTGCCCCCCTACCATCTGGGCCTGCTATCTGCGACTGGGGTGGCAGGCAGCCCGTATGGGACCCGACCCAGGGCTGGCTCCAGGGACCACAGCAATCCACCACCGGACACACCCACAAATGGCCCTCTCACAGGGATGCGTGGCTGGCAGGTCCTATTGCACCGATCAGCCACCTGCTTAGCCCACAAACAGCCCTCTCGCCTGGATCCCGGGTTGGCAGGTGCTAATGCACCAATCAGCCACTGGCCACACTGGGGATCCCAGGCTGGAAGATGCTAATGCACTGATCCGCCAATGGCCACGCCCACAAATAGCCCTCCTACGGGGATCCCGGGTTGGCAGGTGCTAATGCACTGATCCGCCATCACACACACCCAGGTTGCCTTTGCCCTGTGCATACTATGCAGCTGGGAGAGGGGAGTCGGGCTGCTGGGAGCAGGGCGGGAACTGCCCAGGGTTTGCGTCAGGCAGCCCAGAGTGGAGTGCGAATTATCCCGACAGGTAGCTGCTTGCTCATTCACTTACTTGCTCATTCATTCACTCATTCACTCACTCAGCAAACCCTCTCAGGTCCCTGGCACCAGGCCAGGCACTGAAGTTGAAGCAGGATAAGACAGAGCTATGTCCTCAAGATGTTAGTAATTCAGTATGCAGCCAGGAGAGGGGCACCAGTCTGCTGGGAGCAGGGTGGGAACTTTCCTGGGGTGGACTTCAGGCAGCCTGGAGTGGGGCTGGAACTTCTGCAGTGTTGCCATGGCAATGTGGAAGAAGTTCCCACCCCTTAGCTGCTTGCTCATTCACTTACTTGCTCATTCATTCACTCATTCACTTGCTCAGCAAACCCTCTCAGGTCCCTGGCACCAAGCCAGGCACTGAAGGTGAAGCAGGATAAGACAGATCTATGTCCTCAAGATGTTAGTAATTCAGTAGGGCGAAGCAGGCACATGAACGAGGCAGTTGTATGCACAGATGCAGTGTACTGGGTTCGGTGAGGGCTGTAACTAACGCCAACTTTGTTCTCTTGATAAAATGGGGCCTCGGGAGCCAGACCACCCCAAGCCTGTAGGCCTGTGCCTAGGCCAGGAGTGGCCGGGGTCCAGGAACATGACAGAGGGTTGCAGGTTGGATTGAGGGGTCTGGCCCCACCCCTCACCCTCACCCCCGAGTGCACAAATTTTTGTGCACTGGGCTACTAGTGTAAAGATAAAGAATGTGAACAACAATGTGACAACAAATACATGTCTATCAACAATTGAATCTAAAAATCAAATGAATAAAAAATCTGATGAACAGAATAAGCTGGTGAATGGAATACAATCAGGGGCATGGAAAGGGAACAGACTGAAGATTCTCAGAGGGAAGAGGTTGTGAGGAGGTGCGGGAAGAGATTAGACAAAGATCTTATATGCATGTATGCATTACCTGTGTACATAGACATAGGGTGGCAAGGGCCTGGGGTGGGGTGGGAACTGGGTGGAAGGCAGCTATGGTCGTGGGGGGGGGGGAAGAGGAACATCTGTCATAATCTCAACAATAAAGATTTAAAAAATCAATGGAAAAATATCTTTTGTTGATGATTAACAAAAAATAAATAAAATAAAAATAAAATGACTCTCTGCCCTGAAGCTTCAAAGGATAGTTTACTGGGTAGCGAGCCAAACACTAACTATTTTTGCAGAAAGGTTTTGTTTTTATTTTTAAGGCAAATAAGTATCATGTCACTTGTCAAATATGCCAGAGATTTGGTACTTGTTGAATGTCTACTCTGTGGCAGGGCACTATGCTGTTTTCTTTACCTATGGCATCTCATTTAATCCTCAATGCATATTTGTGAGGTGGGCATCATTAACCCTGTTGGAGAGGGCAGAAACAAAACTATAGCTCAGAAAGATTAGGTGAATTTCTCAATGTCACATAGCCAGTAAGAGTTTTATCTGACTTCAAAGTAATAATCGATAGATCATTGACTGTTGAGAAAAATCTAATAAATAAAATCAAAATTGTAGAGAGATAATAGAAAGATTTAGAAATCCCAACAACATTCCTTTAACTTCTACTCCTTCAGTAACAAATAGCTGACTCCTGATGAGGAGCTCAGTCATGCCCAGATTGAGAGTGGAAGATTCTCTCTTTGCCTCAAGAGCTATAACAGGGCTTGGCTCCAAAGTCAGTTGACTCTAGGCCAGAACAATGTGTTTCAGATTCATCTGAGCTCTCTCCAGCATCAAAAAGCCATAGCCCCAAACACAGGTTATAACTACAAGATGAATAAGCAAACCAATTTGAAGGAGATGAATATTGGCTATTTTCTTTATTTTCCTCTCAGTAACATGCTCAAGTATGCCCACTCTGACCTTCTGAGTTCACACTCTGTTGGCTGGTTCATGTTTGGTGGGTGACAGAGATGACCAGTTGGAAGTAGGAGTGAAGCCTCTTCTCCCCTTTATACCCACCAAACTAAACTAATGTGCTTCCGAGTCCAAAGGGGTGATTAAATACTACTACACAGTTACTACCTTTTTTTGTCCCAAAGAAGCAGAAGACTTTAAAATGAGTAGTTGACTTTTCTTCCTACTGCTTTGTAAATAGTGGTGATGGTGGCTGTAATAATATCCCCATCTCCCTTTCCTGAGAATTAGGTCCAAAATAGGGTAAGGATTTGGGGTCTTAGCTCAGTTACCCTCAAGTACTTGGGAAGGTGGGGGCTAGGTTAGGGTATTAAATTTGTAACCTGGATGGGGAGGCAAGAAAAATTATAGTAAACAGCTCAAGGAACAAAGGAAAGAGGGAATTTTCTGTCAAATTTAGGAAAGCCCACTCCAATATCCTCTCCCTTAATCAAATGAGCAATTTAAAAAATGAGTCAACAGTAAAAATGATGGAATATCAGTTCAGCCTTATGCCCAGGTCACTCAGTGTAAGATCCCAGGGAGACACCTGTTGAATAGTGGTTGACTCTCATTTCTAGATATTTCTAAAGACAATATGTGGATCCATTTGGGTCCATTAATCACCAAGTGTCAGATAAACTCAGGCAATGCCTATATGATGTGAAAACATAGAAAATGGTTCTAATTACCCCAAAAGTGAATTTAATAGAAATTAAAACATTTGAACAGCACTTCGATGTTTATTATTTTCTTTTATCTTCACAATAACTCTGTAAGATATACAGAGTAGCGACTCTAATTTGGATTTTACTAATGGAAAACTGAGACTCAAAGAGACCTAACTTGCCTGCTATTTCCAGGGAGGTGATGGTAGGGCTCAGACTAGGACCCATATCTCCTGACTTCTGTGAATATAACTGCTATAATATCTTCACTTAATGTATCTATGCTATTACCAGCCTTAGCTGACATTTCTGGGCTTTATTACCTGTACTTGAACCTAAGTTACCTGCTTTCTGCTCCTTGTAATCTTTCTGGAATTCCATTGGTCCACCTGAATTACAATACCTACCAATCCCAAGCTCATCTATAGGGGCTTCTGATTCTATTTTTCCCTGTCTTGTTGTCACTGATAATCTCACTGGCCTTTTCATCCTCATGTAATAATCAGAGATTGCTTTCAAGGAGGTGGTGGAACACAGCAGTTAAGCATATATGCTCTGGAATCTGACTACTGGGGTTCAACTCCTGGCCCTTCCACTGATTCTTTATATGACTTCAGGCAAGTCACATAACCCCTCCTAGTCTCAGTCTACTCATGTGTAAAATAAAAGGAATAACAATACTTACCTTATAGGGGTTTTTTTGTATCACATAATTTAAGCCAAAGCCCTTATCACAGTAATATACATAATAGAACAAAAGATTTGACTCTTCAGCCAGAGAAAACTAGGTTTAAAGGCCTACTTCTACCACTTACGACTGTGAGCAAGATGTTTAGCCTCTCTGTGCATCAGTTTGCTCAGCAATAAAATGGGGATAATAGTAGTTCCTATCTGCATAGGGCTATTGTGACTGAACAGCTCAGCACTTGCAATAGGAGGGACAAAGTAAGCAAAATATCATCCCTCCAGAGACTCAATAGGAGAGGACAAGATAATCAGTAAGCTGAATGAGGATTAATGATGTTGAATGCTTGTGGAGGTACTTATGTCCCCTAGAGGAGACACGTTTTTTGGCATAAATATCAAGCTTCACTCATCTCATAGAGAGGGTTTGGGTGCCTAGCATTTTGTCTTTATTATGAAGTCAGTGATGGAAGACTCTGGGTGTGGTTGCTTGGTTTTAGTAAATTGATTTGAATTTTTTTCTGAGATAATTCCTAACTAATCAGATCTTGTTGAGATAAAATTAGAATTACACGGAGAGAAAACACATCCCTCACAGACTTCAGTGTGCTACAATGAAATGGCTCTTTGAATTTGTGGGTCTAAGGAAGAAGTTAAACTAAAGCCAATCATGATCCTGGGTCCCTGCCCTCACCAGCTACCACTCTCCTCAACTAAAGGGCTTCTAAAAAATGGGGTCAGCATTGACTTCCCTCAGTGTTATTCAAATCCTTAGTTCTGGCTCAGTGATATCCCCAGGATCCCTGCATCCACAGGTAGAAAGAGTGAGCATTGAAAAAGTCTTTTGAAATACAACTCTGCAACCTCCCAGTCTCTGGGCTGTCAGCAAGTACAAGTATGCCCAGGTATTGTCAGACCATTATCTATTGTTGCTCTGTGCAGGCCAACAATTTGCAGCTTGGCAATTCAGAAACTGCTCTGAAACTGAGACCCAGAATCAGCCTCAGGCAAGATGGCATCGTCTAGACCAGTGGTCAGCAAACCACGGTTCGAGAGCCATATGTGGCTCTTTGGCCCCTTGAGTGTGGCTCTTCCACAAAATACCACGTGCGAGCACACACGTATGTGCGATTGAAACTTCGTGGCCCATGCGCAGAAGTCGGTTTTCGGCCTGGGCAGGTCTATTTTGAAGAAGTGGCGTTAGAAGAAGTGGGGGGTGTCGGTCAGTCAGACAAAGGGAGAGGTGGTGCAGGCGGGCTCCGGGATACTCAGCGCGGGGAAGGCGCGTGCGATTCATGCACGAGTTAAGGATGGGAGAGTTGGAAGGGGTCGACCTCAGCGAACATACTTCAATCAGATTGAGGACGTTTTTAGCAAAGGCCAGTTTAGGAGTACCCTAATTAAGTTAATAACAATGTACTTACCTATATAGTTTAAGTTTAAAAAATTTGGCTCTCAAAAGAAATTTCAATCGTTGTACTGTTGATATTTGGCTCTGTTGACTAATGAGTTTGCCGACCACTGGTCTAGAAAGTTTGTCTCCTAAGCCACATCACTCCCAATATTTTCCCTCTTCTCCCACCCCATTATTCAAGTCCTTAGGTAACCCTGCCCAGTTTTGAAACCCAATCATCCCCTCCTGGTCACAATTTTAAACCTCACTTTTCTGAATCTCACTCTGCCTTTCTGGATGACTGATTACACTGATAAACTCATTTCTGCATAGGTGTCAATAGCAGATAATGGCCCCACTTTGAACAGCAGCCTTCAATAATGCCTTAAAGAAGATCATTCCAGAAAGATTTTAGACACCAGAGAGTTCTGTAGAATAGCATATTCTCCAGCACACCAGCCTTACAATCTTCATCCTGGAGGATCCAGGCCGAGGCTTGTGAACTCCAGACACATCAGATTCTCTCCTGCCTACAGACCAAAGGCGGAGTTCATGGGTTGGTATTAGCTGTTTGTTTGACAACCACTTCATTGCTTCATCAGCCCACAGAGACTGGCTGCCACTTAAAAGGCTGCAGTGCCTGGGAAGTGAGTTTTGATACACTGGTACTATAGGACATGAGCCCCACATCAATCCTGACTTTATCCCTTCTGCTTACTCACTGCCCTGACAGCCACAAAAATGAGGCAGGAGGGGCGAATGGATATCAGGTAAGTCTGCAATTTATAACTTAGCTGGGTAAAGGACAACTAAGGACATGGTTCCTGGATGGGTTAGTAGCCCTGACCAAAGCCAGGGAGAGGCTGAGAGTCACCAAAGACAAGCTCAAATGCTGCCTTCATGTTGGGTGAGTGGAGAAATGGTATTCAAGTTTGATAAAGTAAAATCTATGCTATAGGATGTGCCTTTCATATCAAATAAGTTAGGATGTGAAGCCATGAATGGCATTTGTTGGTGTAGGGCAAACACAGGAAAAATAATAGCCATCAGTTATTGGGAATTTAATATGTGCCTGGCACTTCCCATAAATTACTATTATTCTTTACAGTGATCCTGCAGGGTTGTTCTTATCCCCATTGTACAGTCATGGAGACTGCTTAAAGTGCACACTTCCAATAGTTGTGTCTCTCCATCCCATAGCGATGTGAGAGTACACATCTGTTGGGAGTGAAAAAACGATACAGGGGAGGCTTTGGGGAAAAAATTGCCACTTACCTGGTCCTTGAAAAATGAACATAATTTTTACAGATAAAGCTAAAGGGAAATGATATTCCTGAAACTGGCTATAATATGCATAAATGCATGAAAAATGCAGGGGTTAAAGGCATGGACTTTGGAATGAGAAAAGTTAAGTTCAAATCCCAGCTCTGTCACCTACTAGCTGCATTCAATGCCTCTATTTTACTGCCAACTTCCTACTCACACCCTCTCACATTCACCGTTCCAGTGTGTAGATGTCAGCTTATCCTGGCTTGCAAGAACCAACTGTGCACATGTCTTCCCAACTCTGAGTTCAGTGATTTCACATATGTAGTTGGAAATAAAGCATGGTGAGAATATTTACACCTGGAAATTGGCAAATGCTACAGATTAGAATTATTTTCTTTCTTTTAGAGAGATGGTTGTCAAACATTTACCAGCACACCATTGCACCAATTCTCTAGGGATGGAACCAGAACAGTGGATTTCAAGCAGGTATGCACCAGAATCATTGAAGGGGAGGTTGCGAATATGTGTGCTAATATGTGCTATTAGTCAGGAGCGGAGCCCAGGAATCTTTATCGTTACAAGATACACGCCCCACCCCCCAACCAAGATTCTGTTGGAGTTGATCTTGAGCATTTTGTCTCACCTCAAGTGTACAGGCACTGTAGGTAATGGAAGCAGAGCAAAATGCAAGGCTCTCTGCCTGTGCCAATCACAGCCATCTGAGAAATAAACAGAATCACTCGAATTTCTCACCAGGCTTTCTGTTTTTACCATGGGGAAAAGGCAATTGATTAAGCAGTTGGAGAGAAACCTTTTATCCTAATGAAGGTGGCAAAAAAAGAGCACAAGAACAAAATGCACAAAGTAAAAGAGAGCTCACCATTTAGGCAGGGTGATTTCTCCCTGCCACCCCATTCCCTGAATCATACACTATGTACATGAATAATATGCCAGAGAAAATTACTAGAAAAACAAGTTTAGGAGAGATCAAAGCCTAGTCTTGGAGATGAGGTAAGCTTGGAAGGTGGGATTGAGAAGAAATTCTAAAAGGCAGAGAAGTATAGTAGATAAACAGGTAGGTCCTGGAATCAAACTGCCTCAGTTTAAATCTCTGTCCTGCCACTTATTAATGCTGTGACCTCAGGCAAGTTATTTATTAAATCTGTGCTACACATTACTTATCCTGTGAAATGAGGCTATTATTAACTAGAGGCCTGGTGCACAAAAATTTGTGCACTGGCGCGGGGAGGGGGGGGCGCTATCCCTCAGCCCCACTTGTGCCCTCTCACAGTCTGGGACCCCTCGGGAGATAACGACCTGCTGGCTTAGGTTTGCTCCCGGGTAGCAGAGGGCAGGCCCAATCCCTAGGTGCCTACCCCCCAGTCCGTGGTTGGGCTCAGAGCAGGGCCGATTGGGGAGTTGGGGCACCGCCCCCTGTCACACTCAAGGCAGGGTCGATGGGGAGGTTGTGGCGCCACCCCCTGTCACGCACAGAGCAGGGCGGATCAGGGGATTGTGGTGCCACCCCTGTCATGCACAAAGTAGGGCCAATAGGGGAGTTGGGGCACCGCCCCCGTCACCCACAGAGCAGGGCCGATCAGGGGGTTGGGGCACTCCCCCTGTCACACTCAGGGCAGGGCTGATGGGGAGGTTGTGGCTCCACCCCATCACCCACAGAGCAGGGCCCATCAGGGGGTTGGGGCGCCTTCCCCTTTCAGGAACAGAGCAGGGCAAATAGGGAGGTTGTGGCCCCACCCCCTGTCACACAGAGAGCTGCAGGGCTATAAGGGGGTTTGGGTGCTGCCCCCTGTCACGCTGCTCCAAGGGCCAGGAGGCCTCGCTGCTCAGCTGATCCCGGTGCTAGGAGGCCTTGCGGCTCCGCTGATCCCAGTGCTGGGAGGCCTTGTGGCTCCACTGATCCTGGGTTCGGGAGGCCTCGCGGTTCCAGTGATCCCGGTGCTGGGAGGCCTCGCAGCTCTGCTGATCCCGGGCGTGAGGCCTCATGGCTCCGCTGATCCTGGGTTCAGGAGGCCTCATGGCTCCGTTGATCCCAGTGCTGGGAGGCATATTACCCTTTTACTATATAGGATAGAGGCCTGGTGCATGGGTGGGGGCTCGCTGGTTTGCCCTGAAGGGTGTCCCGGATCAGGGTGGGGGTCCCGCTGGGGTGCCTGGCCAGCCTGGGTGAGGGGCTGATGGCTGTTTGCAGCTGGTCACACCCCCTTCAGGGTGGGGATCCCCACTGGGGTGCCTGGCCAGTCTGGGTGAGGGGCTGAGGGCCGTTTTCAGGCTGGCGGGTGACTGAAGCTCCCAACCTCTCTTTTTTTTCTTTTTTCTTTTTTATTCTGTGATTTATTTACCTTCTATGGCTGTCACTGGAGCTCAGAGCCAGCTTTAGCTCTGAGGCTCGGCTCCAGCTCTGAGACCTCGGATGCTGAAAGCAGGTTTCTGGGCTTTGTTTACCTTCTGTATTTGAAACTTTGTTGCAACTCCAGCTCTGAGATCCCAGCTGGCTGAAAGCAGGTTTCTGGGTTTTGTTTAGCTTCTATATTTGCAACATAGTTTCTTAGAGTGCAAGCTCAGAGACCGGTAGCGGCAGGCGGGGAACCTTGGCTTCCTCCTTCACTGGAGCAAGCAAGCATCCTGTTAGCTTCAGTTGCCTGGCTGCCAGCCGCCATCTTGGTTGGCAGTTAATTTGAATATCTCACTGATTAGCCAATGGGAAGGGTAGCGAAGTTACAGTTAATTATCATGTCTGTCTATTATTGGATAGTTTAACTACCTCCTGGGATTTTCATGAAGATTACATAAATTAATATTTACAAAGCATTTAGAACAGTACCTGGCACATAAGAAACACTACATATGTTGGTTAAATAAATAAATGGCCAGTCCAAAAGTAAAACAATCCTGAGGGCTATGGGCCAGAAATTGTTTTCGTTGCTAAATTAGACTCTGCCTACTTGCTTAATGAAAATAAAATTGGGGGATGGAGACTACAACATTGATTCTCTCCAACAAACTATCACCCACCTGGGAATGGAAACCACTGTGGTTGTTTTATGTGACCAATATGAGAGCTAGCTTACATTGAGGTGACATATGAATGAGTGGGAGGCATAAACCTCCCTGCTCTGAGTGGCTGATGTAATTTTCTGAAAGAATCTGAAAAGTTTGTAATTATGTATGCTATTCATACAAATAGGGCAATTCTCCAAGGTCATTTGATGTTACCCAAACTACAGAGTTGCATTATTTCCCTTTGTGGGCCATGTCTCTACTGGCATGATTCTCAGTCAGACTAACTGTCTTTCCCTGATTCCTCAGAAGTCTCTGTATGCACCTATTCTGGTTGTGATAATAGGCACCAATTCTTGGCTCCACAACTTCAGAGGATGTGGAGAACCAGTGGGGGAGGGAGCAAGGAGAGTAGATAGCTTATTAACACATATTAAAAACTAATGTCTAAAAGAAAAAAAAATAAAGGAAATGGAACAGTTTTATCAAGAAAGACCAAAGAATGACTTATCTGTGGATTCCAGGAATTATAAGGCATCATTTACAATTCATCACATGAAAAGGAAGATAAAATTGTTGTGGACAAAGGGGGCCACATGCTAACCTGACAAGCTCAGGGAAGGCCTGCATGGCAGTCTTGCAAACTCAGAGACCTAAAGTAATCACAAAGGATGGTCTGAAATTAAACTTTAACTAAAAGCAGTTATGGTGGGTAATTAAATCCTAGGCCAGTATCTTCACTGACAAGGTCAACCTTTACCTTAACTGAGTCTATCTTTTTGCATCCTAATATATAAAAGGCCAGGGTTGTAACAACTGATCATGACTGAAGGCTGACCAACCTGGAAGTCCTTCAGTCAGTGCGACCCATCACTGACTACCCCATTGCAACCTGACAACCTAGCACTGACTGCCCAGGGGTTTGAGACCCAGAGAGAGAGGTAGGGTCTGATCCACAGCCTCAGTGGCAGCTGTTGATCAGTACTTGCCTCTCTCTTTCTCTCCCTCTTTCTTTCTGAGCTTGCCAGCAGCCTGGCTTTTCTTTCTTTCCCTGCCAAGTAGGGGCTGCTGTTCAGCCCTGCCTCTCTGATCAGGTCCAGAGATAGGCCCAGAGATGCTGACTGGCATAAGAATCGACCAATCAGAACCAAATGCGGGTGCTGTGAAAAACAAATGACTACCTAGGAGGCAGAGCTTCTCATGCTGACTGGCATAGACACCGACCAATCAGAACCAAATCTGGGTGCTGTGGGGAGCCAATGGCTGCCTAGGAGGCAGAGCTTTTGATGCTGGCATAGAAACTAACCAATCAGAACCAAGTTGACCAGCAGAGGAGGGCAGTTGGGGGTAGGATCAGGCCAGCAGGGGAGGGCCGTTGGGGGCAAGATCAGACCAGCAGGGGAGGGCAGTTGAGGGCAACCAGGCCGGCAGGGGAGGGCAGTTAGGAGCAATCAGGCAGGCAGGCAGAGGCAGTTAGGGGCTATCAGGCAGGCAGGCAGGTGAGCAGTTAGGAGCCAGGGGTCCCAGATTGTGAGAGGGATGTCGGACATCCCCCAAGGGGTCCCCAATTGGAGAGGGTGAAGGCTGGGCTGAGGGAACCCCCCCTCCATGCATGAATTTTGTGCACCAGGCCTCTAGTCTATAATAACATACCCTTTGAAATGTCTGGGTAAGTTGTAACTTCCCTTTTTCTGGACCCCTTGGGGCACAACCTAACGTGCTGGGCGCCACAACAGATAGCACAGATTCCTTCATTATCACGTTAATTTTTCCTGCACCCACCTAAGTGTGTGTCTATCATTTTACTTTTTATCCAATCCCAGGGGTTTCCCCACTTTTCTTTCTCCCACCTCTCTAGTATATCACCAATGGATATCATGTAACCCACCTATGTCCCTTTCCTTTGATTGCAATGTATAAATACAGCTGTAACCCGCCATTCTCCAGAGCATTATCTCAATTTATTGAGGTTCTGCCTCCCGGCATATATTAACAGTTTAGCTCAAATAAACTCACAAAAATTCCTTACAGGTTTCAATGGCTTTTTATGTTAACATTGTAAATCTCTATTAAGGAAAATTGAGCACTAAGTTACACTGTCAGTAACTTAAATCAGATATAAAGAAGAACTTGCTGAGAGAAAATCGTAATGTACACTATTGTGAATTATAGGGTAGGGCAGAGAGAGGCTGAAAGACCTTACTCAGGCAGAGTTTTGAACTTGGGACATGGTCTGCTGGAATAGTCCCAATGTACAGTAGTTCCTACCAGGAGGTAGAAAATTAACTAAATGTCACCTCAAGATCTCTTCCTATAAGTATAATAACAGAAACATCAATGGAAATAGCCTGAAGCTATCCACAGACATCCCTGGGGACATAAGGATGCAGAACTGGGGGCTGTAGCCTCTGACATAGATTACACAGAATATGCTCACGGGGGACACAGGTAGCAAGCACCTTAGCCCATCTACAGTTTATCCTTTTGTCTTTAAACTGTCTCATTTAAGATAGTTAAGGTCCAAGTTAGATTCAATTACAGCAAGGAAATAGGATTCTTTTAAGTAGATAATATAAAACATGTCTAAGGAAACTCAATAATTGTATTAGCACTGCCAGGCTGTCAGGGAATAATCTATATTGTATTAGGTGGTGGAACAAAGCCAAAAAGCTATTTAAAATGCAACACAAAACCAATTGTGCTAGCCAATTAGTCACTGGTTAAAAATGAATTTAAAAGCTGGAAGATTTTAAATTCATAATTCCAGTTGCCCTTCTTTACCAACAGTGATGAGAACTGAATACAATTAACAAACGGCAGCTGGGATAGGCCGAAAAAATCCTAGTGATGATAATCCCATCTCCTGACCCTTCTTCCTTTTTCCCACACACAGTTCAGGCTGTTTGTGAAATTTCAGCCCAAAGAGCAGTGTTCATCATCCTGTGTATGTTTCAGTCCCTGCTGAGATTTGTCAATAATTCTGTTTTCATAATATATCAATACTTGTATCATAATATGTTCAATCTGGACTTACTGAGAGTGAAAACATTATTGAAGATTTCCCTCCCCAGTTGATCTTCCAGGACTTCAAAACATATTTCCTATCCCCAGTTGTAAGAGAACCCACTTTAATAGGTGGGGTGAAAAGAGAGATGGGAATTTCTGGAGAGATGGTAAACATCTTAATCTTTGTTTCCAAGACAACACAGGGAGATTAATAACCTTCATATCAATGTTTTTAAGTCACAACTTCAGACTTTGTGGGTCTAGTGAGCTTACATAAAATCAAGAAAAAAAATTAAGTCATTGACTCTCAGGTTCCTGTTGTTTGGATAAAGCTGACTTCATCCCCTGATTTCATGGAAAATCAAGTATCCCAGGTCTGGACAACAAGAGTAAATCTTAAGATATTAATTGAAATTACTGCTAGGGTTAACACACTAGTAAGATGTAAGTCTAGAGATATCCATGGCCATCTTCCTCAGCATTTCAGAAAAACTTGGCTGAGAACAACACTGACATAGAGAAAGCCAGAACCCAGAGATAGAAACATATTACTCGTGATCTGGATGGAACACCTTGATCAAACTATACTTGATACCAAATATATCTCTGGACTGTTTAGTTATGAGTCACTTTTTCTTCCCAAACAGCTTGGAGGTGTGTGTGTATTTTCTTACACACAACTGAAATACTCCTGATTAATACACAACTAAACCATTATATCTGTTATTTGGAGAGCACCTTAGAGTACCTTTGAATCTAATAAATTGAATGATTACTTACTTTACTATTAATAGTGTCACTATTGCTTCAATTGGGTCATGTCTTCAACTTGACTAGAGTCCTTTTAAAAATATATACTATACTATGAGCCCATAAGAAGGAATATTTTTTAAATCAGCAATACAATGTAGACTAGAAAAAACAATTGGACATTATTCTTAAAGAAGTCATTATTTTATAGAATTACTTAAAATTAATTATGTTCTAGGAAAAGGGGGCAGAGTCCCTTTGGAGAGAAATATTAGTATCAAGAGCCAGACTATAAAACTACTATGAGTTTTTAATGAGTAAATATAACTGATAATGTATAGAGAAGATTATTGATTTGACAGAGCAGGTGGAGGTGGGGATAGAAATACTGGGATAATATGGAACTAAAGATCTGGGGAAACAAACAGAGAAGGAGGAGATGGAGTAAAGCCCAAGGAAGAGAAGGGGAGAAGATGTGGAGGAAGGATTTTTCTATCTTAAGCAATTCTTAGGATTAAGTATCCAATAGACCAGACCTACACTCAGCAAAAAGGCAGGGATCATGCACCACATTACAAAAAGAAATTTTGGAGGATATGTCCAAATATATGTAAATTTGCTTATCTATAAATTTTGTACATGCTTTATTGTGATTCACTAATATCTCAAGGCAAAATATACACTTAGGATAAGATATGATCATTAATGATAATCAATAATTTTTTTGAATACTCGCCTTAATAATTTTGTTTTGCTTTTGGACACTGCTTTTCCAAATGTATTAGATCACCACTGTTTTATGATAAATCAATAGCTGATGAAAAGTTCATGCCACAAATAGGAAAGGTGCCAGTTCTTTTGTTGTTGTTGCTCATTTGTGTTTATAAGTATGGTCTTCAATTCACAGTTGCTTTGAAGAAATATTTATTAAGCAACATATCCATTTTGTGGGGGTTTATTTAATTAGAATAAGTTAATATGATTCATAAATTATCTGATCTGGACATATGTAAATTGCAATGTTCTGAATGCAAATCAATAACTTTCTAGTTATGGAATTATTACCCTTTCTTCAGGATACCCTGTAAATCTTAGATGGCATGAGACTATCTAATATAAACACAGTGCATCTTAATTCATTTCATTTAATGAAAGTTAATATATCACTAGAATTTCTAATATTTTCTTTCAGAACACCATTTTGGAGAACACTGCTCTAGCACACTCCTCAGCACAACATACAGACATGTACCATCATAAAAGGCCTAAGCCATGTTTAGTTTATTATCCACTGGATGGTTCTAATGTGCTAGCAGCATCTACCCAGCCTACTTCTTTTTTTTTAATCCTCACCTGAGTATATTCTCCCCATTGATTTTTAGAGAGAGGAAGGGAGGGAGGGGAGGAGAGAGAGAAGAGGGAGAGAAACATCGATGTGGGACAGACACATCAATTGGTCGTCTCCCACATGTGCTTGGACTGGGACCAGGGATAGAACCTGACACCCAGGTATGTGCCCTGGACCGGGAATCGAACCCACGATCCTTTGGTGTGCAGGCTGATGCTTCAACCACTGAGCAACACCAGCCAGGGCTCCTGCTTACTTCTTAAAGAGAAAATCACAAGGTAGTAGCTCCTAAAATGAATTTTAAAAGGAAACCTGGCTTTCTGTCCTTATTTGTTGATAACAGAATTAAAATGCAAAAGCTGGTAGAACCAACACGAATTTCAGACGCTGTCAACCATAACCAGCTACACCTACTAGCAATTTCCAGGCACTCAGATCTTCACCCCAGAGCTGGTAACCAAATAGCTAGTAACACAGGTAGTTACTTAAATTGCAGATAGACTATCTAATCAGAAACCAATATTTCCATTGAATTGTTATTATAAACCTAACTAGAATCATACCACACCCATATATGTCTGTGAAAGTATGATGGAGAGCAACCATTAGTGGGAAATTTTTGCTAAGGATTTAAATGGCTTAAACTATTTTGTTCTTTAACTGAGGGATACTGAATTTGGGTGCAGATGGACTGGGAATACCAGTTGCCAGTAGGCAGGCAGTAAAAAATAGGTGAAGACATTAAAAAAAAAAAAAAAAGAAAGAAAACACACACACACACACGCACACGCACACACACACACACACACACACAAATCTGCCGAAACCGGTTTGGCTCAGTGGATGGAGCGTTGGCCTGCGGACTGAAGGGTCCCGGGTTCGATTCCGGTCAAGGGCATGTACCTGGGTTGCGGGCACATCCCCAGTGGGAGATGTGCAGGAGGCAGCTGATCGATGTTTCTCTCTCATTGATGTTTCTAACTCTCTATCTCTCTCCCTTCCTCTCTGTAAAAAATCAATAAAATATATTTTAAAAAATAAAATAAATAAATAAATAAATAAATAAATAAATAAATAAATAAATAAAAAACAGTGTTCCAGAGTCAGACCCTATGGGAAAAGGCCTTCCAGTAGCTTGATCCTAGACTGGCTATTGGCCTTCACACTCTGGTCATGTGACAGCTGCCTCCTTCTTTGCTCAGATGGAAAAACATGAAAAGCAGCTTGGCTTCTGTACCAGCTAGCAACACATAGCCTGACTATTTGGCATCTTGGTAGATGGCTCAATGCAGACCGGCATCCCAGAGACAGGGACACCAAGACAGTGAGAGTTTAGTTCATCTCAGCCAAGGAAAAGACACATAGCCAGAGGTTGTGTCCCTTGCTTATAAACATTTTGTTGTTCACTTTGGTTCTTACCAAAGTTTCCCGCTTCCCTAAATGTTCTAAACTCTTGATGAGCTACTGGGCAAAGATGTGTGATTGGCAATATTTGTTTCATCCCTCATTCCCCTTATCCATTTCCAGATACTTCTGATTCTTCCAATCCTTCAGAAGACATGATGTTGCTCCTAAAAGGTTATTTCTAGCTAGTGTCAATTAACCCTTAATAAGAGTTTTTGTTTAATTGATGAATTGTCTAGTAATGGCTTACAGTATTCCCTCCCACAGAGGTTTCCTTTTTCCTTTTTCCTTTTCATTTTTGAAAGCTACTTCTGAAGACTAGAAAGTAGACAAGAAAATGAAATCTTAATGAAATTTCACTCTGTGATAGAGAATAAAGGAAATATTTTATGCAGGGTAACTGCCCAATAATTTTGAATCATACTATCTAAGCTCCTTTAGGGCCACTTCTGTGTTAAGCAGAGCAGTTAGATTTTTATTGTGTTTATACTGTACTATTGACAGAAAATTTTATGGGCATATTCTTTTCTCCTTAGCCAACATTTGGTTGTTTCTTTTGTGCATTATCACATTTGATACTCACAACAATCTTACGTGTCCTGCTGTCATGATTTCCTGCACTAACAAATGAATAAATTAAAATCCAAAGAAGTTAAATAATTGCATGAGAGCATACAGGTAGTACTTGGCAGAGCTGATATTGGAACCCAACTGCTCTCTGGAGTTGGAGTTCTTAAAGCTGCATTTTACTGCCTATTGGAAAGTAGAGACAAATGAAAGAGGTGAGAGTGTTGTTGACATCAAGTCACTTACAATGAAAAAAGGCAAGGTCCTCTTAGGTTCAGGCCTCTTCTGGTCCCCACCTTCTATATTCATGTGCCCCACAAACTTAGTGCATCCTCAAGGCTCTTACTTTTGAAGAACTCTCTGACACTGCCTACTGCCACTATTTCAGACTCCTGTAGGAGGGCAGGAGGGCAAGAGACCTCTGCACTGTTAGTACTCAGCTTTCCTGGGATCATAGGCAATGAAAACTTTGTATCTATTCTCCCCTCTCTTTTCATCTAATTCTCTAATCTCCTTTCCCTTAGGGTAGCATTGACCAGTGCTAACCTCTGGCCAAGAAATGTCAATTTTTCTAATGTTTAATGAGAGCTAATGATTTCAAGGCTAATAAAGTTCTGGAGGATCCCTGTTGTCAAGAATGGATCATTAACTCTTCACACAACTAGTGAATGACTGCAGGATTAAATTTCTCATTAAGTATGCTGAGGCCAAAGCCTTTGAAACAAGCAACAAGATGCATGATGCATTCAATTTATGAATAGATGTCAATGGGCTGCCCCACTGCCATTGGGAGAAATGAGCTAATTTCTCATCGTACAGATGCTGGAGAGGATTTCTTATTCCCTTTGTACTAAAATAAACATTCCTAAGGAGACAATTTTATTTCAGAGCCCTCTAAATCAATCATACCTTCCATCTTCACATGTCCATTAAAAATAGGGGCCATCCATCATTGTAGAAAAGCTTTGCATGCCAAAGCCGAACAAGTAGGGGAAAGCAAGATTACAGACCTCAAATTTAACCAAGAATATTAAAAAAGCTTTCTTATAAGTTTCTACAACCAGAATTTATAGGTGAATTAGGTAATGAGCCAGTGCAGCCAAAATATTCTTATAGTGCCCATACATAAATCCATAAAAATTCTTCCTTTAGAGATAGATTTGTTATTGGGGGTTTAAGAGACACATTCATTCTTGGGGACTTAAGGTTTTCCAACTATTAAAATAGAAATATCCTACAGTTAGAGGAATAGTGATTATAAAAGCATAATGTTCTAAAGCATTCATGAAACCACTCCTGTTGCTTAATTGTATTTCTAGTGTGTAATGTGTTTTAATAAATTGGATGAGGCCAAGAGGCCTTCTATTTCAAACTTCCCCTGAGCTTACCAATCTTCTCTGCAATATCCCTGACAGGTAAGGCCCCAAGAGTTGACTGGTAACTCTGCTTTCCAAGGAAGCCCACTGTGCTGTAAGTGCTTCAAACTGAGTCCAGACTCACTTCCTTAGAACCTCTATTCCTTGGCCTTGGTGCTACTTCCTGGACCTTCAATCTGAAATTAAAGCAAATAGCATCCTGCTCTCAGCCCTTGACATAAAGGAAAATAGTGTTGACAGATGTGAAATTACCTTTTTATGTGTTGGCAACTAATTTGAAAGCCTTTAAAAATAGTCATTGGTGAGAATTGGAACTCTTTTTCATTACTGGTAGAGATGTAAAATAGTAAAGCCACTGTGGAAAACAGTATGGCAGTTTTAAAAAATTAGCAAAGAATTACCATATGGACCAGCAATTCCACTTCTGGGTGTATACCCCATAGATTTTAAAGCAGGGATTCAAACAGATTTGTACACTCATGTTCATAGCAGCATTATTCAAAATAGCCAAAAGGTAAAAACAACCCAAATGTCCATCAACAGATTAGTGGATAAACATATGTGGCATAGCCATACAATGGAACACTACTCAGCCTTAAAAAGGAAAATACCTACACGTGCTGCTACATGGATGAACTTTGAAAAAACATTATGCTAAGTGAAATGTCAGACACAAAAGGACAAATATTTTTTTATTCCACTTATATGAGGTACTAAGAGTAATAAAATTCATAAATACAGATATAAGAATTATAATTACCAGGGGTAGGGGGCAGAGATGAATGAGGAGGTATTTTTTAATGGGTACAGAGTTTCAGTTGAGGAAGAACAAAAAGTTCTAGAGATGGGTGGTGAAGATAGTTGGAGAACAATGTGAATATCCTCAATGCCATTAAAGTAGACACTTAAAAATGACTAAAGGGATACATTTTATTATCTATACTAGTATTTTACCACAATTTGAAAACGACCCTGGTAAAATCTGAATAAATTCTGGAGCTTAATTAATAGTAAAATAAAATAGTATTTGGTTTTACAAACAAAACATGCCTGTATGACACCAAGAACTGGATCTAATTCTTTTGCCTGCACCACATGCAACAGACTGTCACTTCCCTTGATCCAGAGCATAGATTTTAATAAGCACAGACTTAATCTTATACTCTAAGACAATGACACTTTTTGAATACTTGTAACATGAAAGGCATTGTTCCAAGAACCACTCACTTATTAACTCAATCCTTCACAACCCTGTGAAGCAAAGAATGTTATTAACCTTATTTTACTGAGGAAGAAGCTGAAGCATGCCAACAGCATCATGTGGCTTCTAAAACATTCAATACATAATAATCTTGAAGCCCACTAAAAACCCCAGACTTTTTTTTCCATTTCCATGAACTAATGCTTCTTCCCCGCTGCTGTGATAAGTCTGTTTTCTATTTTACTGGTTATGCCACCCAACATGGAATAAAGACAGAAGTGAGCTTATCAGCTTTTCCCATAGGACAAATATACTGGAGAAAACAAATATTGCTAGTCACATAGCATACTAATATATGCACTCCAGAGTCATTTGGTGCCTAAAGCCAACAGTGTGGGTGTGGGGTCAGCCAGTTCAAGCCCACATGGTAAGCCAACTTAGTCATTTGTACATCAATGTAATTAAATGTTGCAGCTCCTATGTAAATAGCTTTTAGTAGGGAGAGATAATCTTGGTTAAACTTGGGAAGGAAAACATCCACTGATCAAGTGAGCGACACTGAAAGGTTACTAGAGAAATACTGAACAATAAATATCTTGCTAGCTATTCTGACACAGGCCCGCACTGCCAATATGTTTGCATTTCATCTTTGCCACTGGCAACTCTCTCAAAATCTTAGTTGTGTCCTCTCCCAGTGCTAGGTTATGAGACTATGGCAATAGTACTAAAAAGCCCAGCCTCAATGTCTGCAAAGAAGAAAACCAAAACAGCAAGAGATCAGGAAAGCATTTTAGGAAAAGAATAGCCAAAGGACCTAGGATATTAGTTTGGAGAAAAGAAGGTTTAGTGCCACTAGGCCTTGTTAATAATAGAATAGCAGTAGCAATGGTTGTACTGAGTGCCAAGAACTGACCTATGCACTGCCTATGCATCACCTCTTCATGTTGACACTATTACAGATGTCCCCCATTTCCCCCCTCTTTGCCCATCACTTTTTTAAATTTTCACACACACACACACACACACACACACACACACACACACACAAACTATAAAGAAGGTATATTGTTACCCTAGCTTACAGGCAAGATAATGTTAGGCTAAGAGAGGGTAAGTTTGGAAAGTGAGTTAGTAGTCAAACTTACCACACTACCTGATTACACACTCCCTGTTTACCCCTATCACCAAACCCTGTTTGCTTCTTCCATAGCAATTCCTACAATTTGTATTTATTTTACATTTTGCTCATCCAAAGGAGGCTATAAACTCTAAAGGGGCAAAAACCATACCTAGTTTTTTTCCACATCATATCTCTACTGTTTAGCACAGTGCCTGTATATTCCTTAGCACTCAATAAACACCTATGGGAGGAAGGAAAGCCAAGAAGAAAGGAGAAACTAAAACTCAGGTAGATCTAACTCCAAAGCTTGTGCGCTTAATCATCAAATTACATCACTGCTGAATTGGCATAGGCTACCAGCACCAAATTTTGGGCAACACTCTGGTTTAGTCATCTGGAAAGTTCACAAAAAATCCAGATCCACGTGCTGTGTGAAAGCAGCCAATTCAACAGCAGACAGATCTCCTAAGACAGTCTATTAAATTATGTCTTACTCTGTTGGTCACCTCCATGGTCATTTCCTATGCGGCATGGTTCTAACTGGAATAAACATTCTAACGGTGCATCTTGGGTTGAGGTTCACACAAAAAGGTTTATAATTTTCTTCAGAAGCAAATATGCCAGTGCACTTTTCCTGCATTTCAGCAGCACTGATACAAGAATCATTTATTTCACCCTCTGTCCCTCTGTTTTAATTAGTCCTCTTTTTAAGCTCCTCAGTGGCTTTGCTATGAAAAACCATTAAAATTGAAAGACTGTTTTCCTGATTAAATCCCCTCCCTGCACTTCCAAACCTTCAGTTGTCTATTTATGACTGTGAGCTTCATTTTTCTAAGTTCTATTTCTAGGCCACTAATATCGTCTCATGCAGAGAGATGTATTCAGCTTTCCATGTGGTGTCATTTTCTGAAAAGGGTGAAATCTCATCTCCAATGCCTTACTATTCTTTTTTTAAAGAGAGTTTGAGAACACATAAACCAACTGTTTTTGAAGAAATTCTTTATGTTCTTGTCATTTCTATTACTGTATTCTAATGGTGAAGAGTTAATATATTTCCACGGCATAGTGGAGATAGTTCTCAAAGAAAAATAGCTCTCTTTCAGAGAAACTTGTTTTCTAGGACTTGGTGAAATCCAAGCTAAAATGCAAATATTTTTCCCCTCAAGTTCTCACAGGAGCTGAAAAATCTAAGACCTGCTACTAGAAACATTTCCCCCCCTTGGATCTGATGCCCTGAAAACCATCTGAAAATTTTGGTTGGAGCTTTAATGAATGCAAATCAACTGACTAGGTCACTTGTTTGTGTTGCTGTCTTTGTGGAGTCCCCACTGGCTTAGGAGAGCTCAGCTTGTATCTGGGATGAAAAGGTAAAGGGATTTCTGATTTTCAGGAAAGTAATTACATGAATTTTGGATAAGATACAATGAAAATGAAGTAGTGTACAAGAAATTAAAATATTACTTATGTATGTCAATATCTTCAATGTTCTTGTCATCTCTGAACTAAGTCATACAGAACCTGTCATGACTTCATGTTGTCACACAATCCAAGTTATGTTATATTCTGTAGCTTAGGAATGATAAAAGCTATCATTAAATAAGTAATTTTTCAGGCACTGTGCCATGTATTTTCATTTATTGAGTTCTTCAGTCTTCACAACAACCCTATGATGTAGCTACTATTACTATACTCATTTTATACATGCAGATGCTGAAGTACAGAGAAGTAAATAACTTGTCCTATGATCACAGAGCTGAAATACAACACAGGTCTTCTGACTCTGAACACAATACACATAGCCACTATCTTATACTGCTTCTTGAATAAGACAATGAATACAGGTTGAAGAGGGATAGATGAAAAAATTTTAGAATATGAAATTATTGTGATGCTGTTTTTACAGGAAAGCAAACTCTAAGAATATAAATAATCTAAGCCAGCTTTAAAATAAAACTGAAACATTATCCTAATGTCTAGGAAACGACTTTTAGAAAAAAAGAATGCAGTTAACATGAGAATGTCCAGAACAGGCAAATCTACAGAGATAGAAGTAGCTGGGTGGGAGCGGGGATGAAAAGTAACTGCTAACAAGTTTGTGTTTCTTTATGGGATGATAAAAATGTTCTGGAATTAGATAATGCAAATGGTTACACAACTTTCTCAATATACTGAAAATCACTGAATTATATGTTTTAAAATAGCAAATTTTATAGTATGTGAATTATGTCTCAATAAAGCTGTTACTTTTTTTAAATGAGGTGACAATGAAATCAGAAGGCTTTGGAACATGTTGGCAGAAGTTTGCTTCAGAGATAGAGATCTGAAAGAGCTGGAAGTTCAAGGTTATAAGCTACCCCTTTGGAGACACCAAGAACTTTATTCCCAAGCTTGCCAGGACACCTAGAAGACAATAACACTGCCTGACTACCCTGCAGTGCCTCCTTTCAGGCATTTGTATATGGGATGGAAGTGGGTGGGGAAAGGGTATAGAGTTACATTGAACCTTCTTTCTTCTTTCTTTTTTTTTTATTTTAAATCTTTATTATCGAAAGTATTATATTTGTTCTCTTTTTTCCCCCCATTGACCCTTTCTAGCCTGCCCTCGCCCCCCCTCCCTAGGCCTCCATCACTCTATTGTCTGTGTCCATGGATTATGCATATATGCATACAAGTACTATGGTTGATCTCTTCCCACCCACCCATCCACACCTTCCCTCTGAGATTTCACAGTCTGTTCTATGTTTCTGGATCTATTTTGCTCAAGAGTTTATTTTGTTTATTGGATTCCACATATGAGTGATATCATGTGATACTTGCCTTTTTCTGACTGACTTATTTTGCTTAGCATAATACTCTCCAGGTTCCTCCATGCTGTCTCAAAGGGTAAGATATCCCTCTTTTCTACTGCTGCATAGTATTCCATGGGGTAAATCTACAGATTTTTTTATCCACTCATCTACTGATGGGCTCTTGGGCTGGTTCCAGATCTTACCTATTGTAAATTGTGCTGCCATGAACATAGGGATGCATACATTCTTTCTGATTGGTTTTGGGTTTCTTAGGATATATTCCTAGAAGTGGGATCACTGGGTCAAATGAACCTTCTTTCTTTAGGTGCATCTTTGTAAACAGGTTGATCTTATTCCTAAGCCAATCCTATTTGTGGAGAGCTAATTGGTGCATCAATCTTAAGGTTTATGTTGCCATCACTAGGAATAGAGTATGAGTGTCCCGTGAACTGATAACAATAAAGGATTGAGGACCTAGATAAACCACAATACACTCCTTCAGTTTCTGATATAATGGTGGAGGTTGGCTACATATCAAGGTTGTTGAAAGAGGCTAAAACATAGACCTTTATCTCAAGGACTTCTATAGGCAGTTGAATTATGCTCCTTAGGTCAGTTTCTGGCCTAAAACAAGGTAGTGTATCTATGGTTGTGTTTTCACATACACACCCATAATTTAACCTGTTTTGAAGCATCTGAAAAGGTTTCTTTATCTAGCAAGACATGTTAAAACTGACTTTCTCCCTTGATTAGAGGCTCAGTTTAGTTGCGGCCATAGGTATATGATAGCTACATTGGCTTTTGCAGTTTCTACAAATGGTCCCTGCTATTGGCTATCATTCTAGTTCATGGATATAGTCTCAGTGAAGATGTCAAGGATTTTACTTTTTGAATTTATTCCTAAAAGAATACAGATAAACTGTTGCCAAGTCACCTTCTGTCCTCATATCTATTCACTATCATAGGGACATAATGCTGCAGACAGAACAATATCTGGGTTTGCTTGATGATGGTGAGGCCTGTCAGATCAAGCACATCTTCTGAACTGGCCACTCCCAATAGGTTCTGTTTCCCAGCACTGCAGAAGTCATAATTTGTATTAGTACCAATGATTTATAAAGAAACAAGAGGAACACAAACATCTTCTCCACACAAACAATTACTCAGTGACCTTCACAGCTGAACTCCTTTCCAACTAATAGCAGTTTGAAATTAAGCCCCATCCATTAATTTCCAGGGAACTTTTCTCTGGTATTGCAGTAGATGCTTTGATTTAATATTCTACTTTAGTGCCACAAGTCCCTGTTTTGAGCAACTGAACAATGCAATGGTCTAATATCTGTCATATGGGACATATTCTCAGACCATGGATATCAATTGAGTCAATTTGCATAGGGTCTCTGATTTCTATCACTACTACTAAATATATATTTAGAATGAGCATGAGCTAGAGGAGTTGTGCCCGGTGTTTGACCCTACATTTCATTCTATTAAATCTCTAATTCAATAGTTCAAGCCATGTTTAGAGCCCCAGGATTCTATCTATGGTGGGTCTTAGGGGGCCTTTAGAGAAGTTTCAAGGGACAAGAATGACTGGGCAGGCTATATCCCCTGCTTCACCAAAGCAATTTCATTTTTATCTGATTTATTTGGTTCAACAGAAGACTTTACTTGAAAAATATGATGCTACTCATGGAAAATATTAATTTTATAAGCCATTACACAATCAATCCAGACATGATTGACCATGAACATGGATGGAGTATCCAAGTAGTGAAATTAGAGTGTCAAGAAGAACTCCATATTCAAAAGTACATGGTTAATTTTGCCATCCACTAATTTCTCACATCAATTTTTAAGCATTTTTAAGATAGCCATAAGTACAAAGAAAAAAATAAAACAAGGTAATGAAATTGCAATGGAATAGCATTGCTTGAGTGGTGAGTAAAGAAACTATGTTAGATAGGATGAGAGATCATGAAAGACCCTCAGGATGTGACATTTGAGGTGAGATGGTATAGAGAGAAAGACAATTCAGTGGGAACTCAGTAAGTTGGTGCATTATACATAAAGTGACTCAGGTTAACAACTGAGAGATAGTTCATGCAGCCACCAAAGGAGTTTAGGCATGGATTGATTAACATTTTCAAAATATTAGTCCAGGGGCTGGTTATAAAGGAGGGCAAGAGAGGAACTATTAAAAGCATTAAGGAGACTATTACAATAGTTTAGTTGAGTGATGATGTTGACTAATTAGAATGGTAATAAGAAAGACTGAGAAAAGTAGATATATGTGGAATATACTTACAGAGATAAGGTTGAAAGTATTTGATGATGGATTGAATGTGAGTTGTGAGAGATAGAGAAATCAAGAATGATTCTTGTGTTTTAGGGTTAAGCATTTTGGGTAATAGTAGCACTGTTAAGGTACTTTATGCAGTAGTGTAAATAACAGAGAGGTTTGACCAGGGCAGAGGAGAGAAGTAGAGGACAGAACCAAGTAAATTATTTTTGAGCATATTTTGTTTGTGATACCTGTTAGACATCTAAGAAATATCAAGAAGTCAAGTGAATAGAGGCATCTGAAGTACTAAGGAGATACAAATTTGGATGTCATCAGCATAGAGATTATATAAAAGTCATAAAAGTAAATGAGATCATCTATGTAATGAGTATAAAGAAGGCAGATCACATTTAAGCACTAAGGAATTCCCAATTTTAGAAGCCAAAGAAAGGGGAGAACCAACAAAGTAGCAGGAAAAATGCACTCTGGCAGAAAGGAGAAAAACCAGGAAAGTGTGGTCATTAAAGTCTAGATAGAAAAGTGTTTTAAAAAGGATGGCATGTTCACCTGTGCTAAATGTTTCTGAGAAATAGAGTAAGGTAAAGACAGAAAAGTGATTATGTAATTTTAGGCTTAGGCTAATGAGTAGGAAGATTTGAGGAGAAGTAAGTCATTACAGTCTTCCTGCCCTTTCTGAAATCATGTTACTCAGGTGGCTACACAGTCCATTTATACAGCCCACAGTACTCTGAACAACTTTAATCATCTGCTTTATCTTTGACACAAATCCTTATATATCTTGAAGTCCTTGCCACGTAGTCAGTATTCAACAAATGTTGGGTGGATGGGTGAATGGATAAATGGATGAATGGATGGAGGGATGAATGAGTGAATTGGTGAGTGAAGGGATGAGTAAATGGATGAATGGATATCATGAATATGCTATATATAAGTATAAATCTTCACAGAAGTACTGAATAATAGAGAATAAAAGGACCTGAATGATCTTTTAGTGCAATCATCATTTTTCATAAATTTAGAAACTCAGCACAGAAAAAGGAAAATGGCCTGGTAAAATCTCCAGTTAGTGACAAAATCAGGGCCATAACCTTGGTCACCCAATTCCAAGTCATTCATTTACTCTCTCATACATTCATTCAACCAATATTTATTGGAATGCTGCTGTTAAGGTAAGTACCTAGTTAATTATTAATAAAGGAATGGAGAAAATGGAATCCGTTATTAAATGTGATTAAATAGGAAGCTGTAGCATTCACAGACTCCCCAGGGGACAGCCCTATCTGTCTCCAAATGGAGGCTAATCCTCAAGCAGGCAGGAAAAACTGGCTTTCCAATACACCAGGGGAAAACAAGCCTGTTAGCTTGGATTACCAGAGAGAGAGGTAAAACAGCAAGGGGGAAATTCCTCTCCTGAGGCATGTACAATAGAAGCCAAGATGGTGCAAGAGGAGGTCCTTCCACTATGAGGAATGCTCAAGAGGAGTCAAATGGCAACATGAAGGGAAGAATCTAGCCTGGGGAAAGGATCAGATAAGATAAGGGCATGGAACCCCAAAAGATTCAGAAAAGGGATTGGTTAGGAAGAGGGTCCAGCACAAGCCTGTGAAGAATTAGGAAGAAGATTAATTAGTTTGGAAGAAAGCTACATCTTTCCAAACCCAAAGAAATATAAACAAAGCTTCACAAAGGCCAGAGGCTCATTTCTTCCTATAGTAACCATGAGGGCTGAAGTGCAGCCGGGAGCAGAGACTATGCTGAACTACTGGAGTCCAGGGTGATGGCTATCTAGTTCTGGACCCTGACCTTCCTGGTGGGACCTTGTGTTTACCAGGGTCAGGGCTTCTGCAGTGGGACAGAGCTGATCCACCTGGCCGTGGATGAGACGCCAGACAGCTGAGGGCAGTCCTTTGTTTTCACTCCAATAAATCTTACCACGGTGTCTCAAGTCCTCCTATGTGTGGGTCCCTGAAATGCATTTCTTGCAACTCCGTGGAAAAATCCTACTTCTACTGGCAGCACTACTACATGCCAGACACCATTGTAGGTTTTGGGGGCACATTAGTAAACAATTTAGATACAAATTTCCGCCATCATAGAGCTGATATACTAGTGGGGAAAGAGAGACAATAAACAAGGTCAGTAAATACAATACAGCCAAAGAGTTCTACTTTGAGTTATGTTTAAGATACCTAATACCTAATTCCATGTTGAGAGTGGGGAAAAAAATCAACGAAATTTCTAATATTCTCTCAAGCAAAAGTAGTTAAGGCTTTTTTCTATAATACCCTAGGTTTCCAAGGAAGCTACGCATGACAAGAATGGTGAGGAGTGGAGAAGAGAATGGAAGGCAAGAGAAGGGTTCCCAATATCCATTATAATTTATCAGTCTTTAAAGTTAATGAAGAATGTAGATATGCTGTATCCAAGTCCATTGCTTTTTGCATGGCATACATGTGCCTTCTAAAGGGAAAATGTCAGAGATCAAGACTATTTTAATGAAAAGGAAGTATTAGGAAAGAACACATGCAATCTTCCAAAGAACAGGCCAGAATGAGGCATTTGGAGGAAATAGAAGCTATTACTCAAAGACAGAAACAGCAATCAGTAGAGCATGAAGGCCACATTTATGGGGAAAGGGAATCCCCTATTTTTGTAGAAGGTAAAAGTCAATGCACAGACACTGTAGCCACACCGCTGAGTTACCCATCATCAAATATCATATCAGGGATGAACTACATGCAGGCAGTTGACCCTAAAAAGGGAAGAGAGGTCCTTCCATAAGATACAGCTATTTCATTTCCAATGCATCTTGAGGTGCTTCTAAGCCACTCTCAGATTTGTTAGATCTAAGAAGAGAGAAACAAATTGATATATGTAAATTAGGAATCCTGATGAGAGAAGACAAATTAGTTGTAAAATGTTAATAACATTCATAAATTTCCCACATGAAGGGAAAAATCAGGAGGGACTCCTGTGGCATATAATCTGTGAAAATGAATTTCTAATGAGACTTCACCAACTTTAACTCTCAAGAAAGATATGGAATCAAGCTTTGTTAAAAAATGGGTTTCCTGAGGAGTTTTTCTAAGGTTAAGGATTAAACAATATTCTCTGGGGATTTGGGCCTCTTTAATAGTGGTTTTGGTAAGTGAAAAGATTCAACTGGATTTTCCACTGGACCAAGATGAAATTAAAATGGAAAAGATAGTCCCAAACTAAGCCAATACCCCAAATCTGAAAGAGATCTCTTTTTGCTCCAATTATGGTCAACTGAAAAATGTTTTATCAGCATTCACAGAGAACCCACTGCATGCCAAGAACCTTTTATCATTTTGTAGTTATAGAAAGAAATATAGGTTAGGTAACTGTCTTCAAGAGTTCACACACTAGCTATAAAAATAAACTATGGATAATAAAAAGAATTTGGAAAAGTTACCTTATCAGGAGGCCAGGTGACCTGGGCTTTAGTTCTGGTCCTAACTTTAAATTACTATGTAACCATGGGCAGGCTCTTTCTCCTCTATGAGTCTCAATTTTCCCATGTGTAAGCTGAAGAGGTTGGACTATATCCTAAAGGGCCTTTCTAACTCAGACATTTACTTAAAAATAACAAGTGTATATATGGAATTGGGGGGGGTGGATTATTGAATATCCCATGCTAATGAGAATTTAGGTTTTTTGAACATGAGTTTCTTTTCTATCCTAAAGCATTTCCTAACGTTTTGGGGTCACTGTAAAATCAGGGCCATACACGTCCAATGCCAGGGCTAGATAACATTTCCTCTCCAAGGATCAGTAAATGCAGTAAAAAATAGTGACTCATACCCTTGCTGTTGTGGCTGAGTTAGTTGGGCATAGTCCCATGCATGGAAAGGTTGCTAGTTCAATTCCCGGTCAGGGCACAAAAAAATAAAATGAAATGAAATTGGTGACTCATTCTAAGATCCTCAAGGAAACTATAAAGGACAATTCCAAAGTCAGCTTCAAATTTTCTAAACTTTCCTTTCTCATCATCTGCTGTCCAAATGCAGGAGGATTGAAAGATTCCTATCAGTGCCATTAATTTGGCAGAGAGCCCACTATCTGCCTGAGAATGAAGGCAGGGTTTGGTGCTCATGAATAAGGCTGTAAATTGGTATACTCTGTAATATTGCTGAGGGGACAATCCCAACTTTAAGACAAAAAGGCCATAGGTAGGTTGGATGTCAGGAGAAGACAATTAAATGGTAAGTGGTAAATGGTAAATGGTAAATGGTAAATGGAGGTGATCTTTTATAGAGATTACAAGTACAGGGTTTAGAGACATTGAGTCCTAGGCTCAACTCTAGCTCCAACACTTCAAGCAAGGTGTTTAACCTTTTTTGGAGCATCAGTTACTTCATGTGTAAAATGAAGATCATAGTAATATTAACTACAAAATCACTATTATAAAGATTAATTAAGATATTGTATATAAAGTGTGGGGCATGTACCTGACACCTAGTAGAAACTTAATAAATGGCAACTGCTATCATCATCATCATTAATTTCTCTCCTTACTGGCAGTAAAGACATTCTTAAGTTACTCACATAAAAAATCACTTATCAAAGATCATTGACATTAAATGTTAAAAAGTCATCAAAGACTATTTCCTTTGGTTTCAAATCCAAACTCTTGTTCAGCATTTAATGCCCTCCAAAATTTGGCCTCATCTGGCCATTTCCACTTCATTAGTCTCTCAAGCAATTTACTTGCAATCCCAGGCATGCTCAAATACCCTACAAATCCTAACCATGGATTGCAATATATTGGAGGTTTTATCTCTTCCAGGGGGTGGATTGGTTTTAATTGTTCACCTTCATGCATGGTATGCAGTGAGTCTGTAGTGATCCATGACCTCCTGTCTCTGCCATGTCTCTTCCTTAACCCACAGTGATTCCATCAAAGACTGAACTTCTGCCTATTTCCTGGTGGAAATGATGCCTATCTTATGTGTATGCCTAAATCTAATAAGTTTCTTATCAGGAAGCTGGCTTCTGTATTATGGTACCCTCAGCTATGGTTGGGGTTCTTATTACCACACACTGATAATTGAGAACCCGGAAGCTCCCCACACCAGACTTTGAGTGTTGTCTGTATAGATTTTGTTGACTCCATGCCTCACACCACAGTGCATTTCTCAGAGTACCATATTGGACTGATGATGTTTAAGTCAGGGTCACAAAAAGAAATAAATGACACACTCAGTGAGGTTAATTGAGGAGAGTTTAATGAAAGAAGCTATTCAAAAGGTGTGCAAAAGGCTAAGAGAAACCAACAAAGGATGATGAAGTACCCTAAAGCTGACAATAACAGAGGAGCCTTTACCACTCTTAGGCCTAAAGGGACAAGTGGTAAAAACAGTTACTGAAACCCAGAAAGAAACCCATAGCTGTGACTATAGGAGATTACCCCAACCCCCCAAAATTGTGGCCTTTCAAGGATGAATTTGGTCATTGACAACCAACATCAACTTGAAGAAATAAATATTCTAACCTCCATCTCCTTCCATCTGCTGCTGTCTTCCATTAGCTGTGCAAACTGAGAAGCCAAATAACCTAGTTGTTACATCCATAAAGATCAGCCTCCTGAGGCACATAGAAGAATGCAGAAGGACTGAACTTAGAGGAACAGATAGAAAATATTCAACACAGGTGGATACTTCTATGGGAGAGTATACTAACAGGAGGATCAGTTCTGCTATCACCAGCCCTTCTCTACCAAGAAACTACTTGAGCTACTGAGGTTCTTGTCCCTCCAATGTCTACTTCCCTATCCCTCAGCTGCAAGTTATGCTAGAGACTAGATGTTATACATCTATCTCTATTCCCTCATTGCATAATACTTGTGGAGATATTGTTCTCCAAGTTTTACAGTTTCTCCATATTGTGTCTTTTCTGTTTATCTTTCTATTCATTCAACAAGATTTCATGAGTTTCCACCATATATCACTGAGCTAAGTGGTGGGTTACAATGGTACACAAAATTATACACAGTCACTCCTCTCATGGCATTTGCAATCTAGAACAAGAGATAAACTAATAAAGGAACCATACTTGAAAGTATAAGACCTAATGTCTAGTAGTTGTTAATAAAATGTCAGGCACTGTATGGTCTCTTTGTATTATGTCAAATTAGTTTTAATCTAAAGCTATGCTTCCCTGCATTACTTTCCCTGTATGGTTCCAAGTTAGAGTTGGCCACAGGAGAAAATCACATGAGATTTGAAAAGTAAAGGTGAAAAAACAGCCATTTCTAACATTCAAGGTCATTGTGGGGCCAGGTGTTGTCTCAGTTCATGATCATGGTTGCTAATTTACTGGCCCATCTCATTGCCAGCCAGACTCACAGCTCCTCCAGAAAGTCCTCCATGAGATTCTTGAATTCTGGGCTAGGTACATGTGCAGCTCTGTTGTGAAGGGCACCAGCTTCTCCTACAGGTTACACACATCATTATGGCTGGAGGTGGTGAACGACAGGCACAGTTTCCAGACTGTCATTGTGGGATCCAGTTTATCCTCTCAGGTTCCAATTTGTCTTTCTTCTCCCCCAGTTCCCCTGCTGATTTTAGGCTCAACACCAAATGTTGAAATATGCTTTATGAAAATGACTTAATTAGCTCCCATGATTACTTAATGGCTAATCCTCATCAACAAAACCCTTTATTCTTTATTATCTATAGTGGTTCTACTTCTTTGATTGAACCTTAACTGAGACTAAGGTGGGTGTTATTAGTATCCCCATTTTAAAGATTAAGGACACTAAGACTCAGAGAAATTAAGCATCTTGCCCAAAGTCACATGGGTAATAAATGAGGGAAGCCAAGTTTTGAACCCAAAAATTTGGCTTAAGAATGTGTGAGTGTGTGTGTGTGTGTGTGTGTGTGTGTGTGATCAACCACCATATTATCTGCTTCTCAAACCTCAGTTTGAAACTATGCACAGAGAGGTAAATAAGTACTATGAGAAAAAGAACACAATTCTATGACAGCACAGCATATTTAAAAAGGAGCCTGAATGAAATTCTATGTCTATACCAATCCTATTTATCTATATGCTTAGAAAAAAATATATTTTAAACATTATAACTCAAGCAAGAGGAAGGACTGACCTGACTAAATTTGGGCAAAGGTGACAAAAAAACAGAACCCCTTCCTTTCCCCCTGACACTAATATTAGGATACATATGCTATCTACTGCACAAAAGAGAAATCAACCTACCAAGATTATAACCATGCACAAGTTGTTTGCAGTGCTGAACATTTATGAGAGGATAGTACAAAGTGCACTAGATTAGAAATCAAGAAAATTGCCTTATAATCCTAGATCTACTACTGATTCATTGTATAACTCTGTACAAGTAATTTCATCCCTCTGAGGCTCAGTTTCCCCTTTTGTAAGATGACTTGACTAGACTCTATGCTCTCTAACACTCCTAGTTCTAGGATTCTGTAACCAGTGGCCTATGAAATTATAGTCTGTCCAGGTTTCCAGCTCAGTTAAGAAAACACCTGGGTAATGAGCTGCAGACTCCTGGGTGATTATTTGCAAACTTTTAATAGAAAACAAGATAGCTAACATTTAGGTAGTTTTACTGGAACTCCTGATGAGAAAGAAGGAATAACTGGGACAGTTTACCTGGTCATAAACCAGTTTTTCAGTCACTGGCTATACACAATAAGCCATTTTACTCACCAATATCTCAAATGAATTATCATGTTGCAATAAAAACGATGAACACATTCATTTTGGGCAGGTGATCTCTTCATCCAAAAAATCTCCAGGGAAAATTTTATCAAATAGCAGAATGTGAAAGTAAAGCATGATTCTAGACAACCACATGACCTTCTGCTCAAAGAATGATAAATATTTTCTGCCTTGACCAGGAAGGAAAACATGAACTAGAACTGATTTGCTTTCTTCTCTTGGGAGAAAGTAGGAGTGAGGGCATTAGAAATTTCATTTTAGAGTCTGGATTCAAATCTTTGTATTTCTTGATATGTGCAAGTTAAGAGAGATAAAATACATGTCCTGTTCAATTATGTTTGTTTCTCTACAGTTTGATCTGAAGACATTTTTCTAATTAAATTTTAAAATAAAAGAGTTGCTTTCTGAGGACGGCCATAGATTCTGAAGCCACCAATGGAGCTGGAGCTGATGTATCCCTTCGTTTTCTTTTCCACTTCCCGTTAACCAATAAAGGCCATTTGTAAAATAGAGTTAAGTGAGAGGTTCAGGTATCATGGCTAAGGTCATAATTCCAGCACCCATGTCTTAAAGAAAGATAACAGCTACAGAGTTAACATTATACCCTAAAGCATCTGGATCAGATAACTAAAGAGCTGAGGGATAAAATCTTCTGTTTATCATGAAAGAAAATGAGGTGATTTAAAGAGATTGCTCTTAGGTCCATGAGGACCATGGTCCTAAAAGTATATGGATGCAATGAGATCGCATTGCTTTGGCCTACAAGCCCATAAGGTAAACTAACTAGTCTTTTGAGAAAAATGAACTTACCTTATTTAATTGGCATGGATTGTTTTTTATTTAAGAAAAAGATAGGCTTAATTAATTGTTTATAAATGCCCCTATTTAAAAAGTGGGAATTTATGTTTGGAGAAAAAGTCTACCATATCTCACAGGAAGAAATTGTACCTTCTTTTTCATCTAGTTGCTCCTTTTGTTCTGGCATTTGTTCAATTCATTCAAATATTTATGAAGCATGGGTTTTATGTCAAGAACTGTGTTAGGTACTTTCATATCTCTTTGGCCTTTAAGAACTGTGTTTATATATTGAGCCACCAGAGCTGGGACTTCAATAACAATTTTAAGACTTTCACTTTGCTTTGGAATTTCCTTCCTTTCTAGTTTTTTCTCTAACTCACTCCTTTAATCCAGATTCTAGGCCCATGGTAGTCAATCCGCGACTCGCGAGCCACATGGGGCTCTTTGGCCCCTTGAGTGTGGCTCTTCCACAAAATACCACATGCAGGCGCGCACGTACAGTGTGATTGAAACTTCGTGGCCCATGCGCAGAAGTCGGTATTTTGTGGAAGAGCCACACTCAAGGGGCCAAAGAGCCGCATGTGGCTCGCGAGCCATGGTTTGCCGAGCCACCATTTGCCAACCACTGTCTAGGCTACCTGGAAAGGGGATGTGGCATGCAAGATAACATAAGTGCAAGTCACAGTTGGCATATAAGGTAATGTTTCCAAACATCAAGATGTTTTAATGGTCCTATGTAGCAATTTACACCACTCTCAATCAGAGAAAAGATATTCATCTCTTCTTCAGACTCCTTGAGAATTCGGATCAATACCTGGGGATAGAATTCTGCCATATCCAACAAAAGATAAATTAAATCAGAGAGCAAATACATTTGCCCTAGTATTGACACTTGTATTTAGCATCCCTTACTAGTGCTGGTTTGTTGTTACATTGGAATTTTTCATCTTCTAAGTCAGACTCACCTAGTTCTGAGACAGTATTCCCACCTATCATCATCATTATCTATTCCCTTACCCTGCTTTTTATTTCATAGCATTTACCACCTCCTAAAATATTATATATTTATCTGTTTGCAATCTGTATAAGTCACAAGAAGACAAGGAATTCTGTTTTGTTTTTTCAGTGCCTACAATAGTGTTTGGTACATAGTTAAGCACTCAAAATAATGCACTTGAATGTAAGTCATGAAATTATAAAAGTCCTAGAAGAAACCACAGGCGGCAAAATCTCAGACATCTCTTGTAGCAATATGTTCTCCAAAACATCTCTTAGGGCAAGGGAAACTAAGAAGAAAATAAATAAATGGGACTACACCAAAATATTTGCTTTTGCACAGTAAAAGAAACCATCAACAAAATGAAAAGGGAGCCCTCTGCATGGTAGAACATATACATTTGATAAGGTGTTAATTTCCAAAATATATAAGGAATTCATAAAATTTAACAAAAGGAAGACAAACAATCCAGTTAAAAATGGGCAAAAGCACCCAGCCGGTGTGGCTCAGTGCTTGAGCATCTACCTATGAACCAGGAGATCACAGTTCAATTACCAGTTCGATTCCTGGTCAGGGCACATGCCTGGGATTCAAACCCCAGAAGAGGGTGTGTAGGAGGCAGCTGATCAATGATTCACTCTCATCATTGATGTTTCTACCTCTCTCTCCCTCTCCTCTCCTTTCCTCTCTGAAATCAATAAAAATATATATTTTTTAAAATGGACAAAGTACCTAAATAGAAACTTCTCCAAAGTGGACATACAGAAAGTCAAGAGAGAGGAAAAATACTCAAAGTCCCTAATCATCAAAGAGATCCAAATTAAAACAACAATGAGATATCACCACAGACCTGCTAGAATTGCTGTTATTAACAAATCAACAAATGACAAAGGCTGGCAAGGATGTGGAGAAAAGGGAGCCCTTGTGCACTGCTGGTGGGAAAGCAAACTGGTGCAGCCACTATGGAAAACAGTATGGAGTTTCCTCAAAAAATTAAAAATGGGACTGTCTTTTGACCAGTGATCTCACTTCCAGGAATATATCCTAAGGAACCCAAAACACTAATCAGAAAGAATAAATGCCCCTCCATGTTAATTGCAGCACAATTTATAGTAGCTAAGATCTGGAAATAACCCAAGTGCCATCAGTAGATGAATGGATAAAAAAGCTGTGGTAGATTTACACCATGGAATACTATGCAGTTGTGCCAAAAAGGATATCTTACCCTTTGAGACAGCATAGAGGAACGTGGAGAGTATTATGCTACATGAAATGAGCCAGTCAGAGAAAGATAAGTATCACATGATCTCACACATATATGGAATCTAATGAACAAAATAAAATGGTGAACAAAATAGATCCAGAGACATAGAAGCATGGAACAGACTGACAAATCTCAGAGGGAAGGCAGGGGTGGGTGGTGGGTAAGGAGAGATTTACTGAGGAATTTATATACATGTATGCATAATCCATGGACACAGAAAATAGTGTGGTGAAGGTCTGGGAGGGGTGGGTACTTGGCAAAAGTGGCCAATTGAAAAAAAAAAAAGGGCATCTGTAATACTTTCAATAATAAAGATAAATTTAAAAAAAAAGAAATAAGAAGAGTAAAAAATAATGCATTTAACAAATTAATAAATGAGTGATGTTTGACTATTCCTTTTTGCTTTAGGTGACTCTTTGGACTTCAGTCTCCATTTGTCTGAGATCTGTCACATCAATCTAATCTTCCTATTCCTTGAGCATCAATCCTTTGTTTGCCTTACCTGATAAAACTGGATTCTGATTGGTGAACTGGCCTCACATTTAACCTAGAGAAAAAAATAACTAAATCAAAGCATTTTTCATGCAAAATGCCCCATTCACAAAGCTACTCATTTCTTCATTTTTGCTTAAAGCTGTTTGTTTGTATTACTGTATTCCTGGGTACTTAAAATGGTTTTAACCTAAATATAAGAGGCAGAAACATAACTATCCACCACAGCCCCTCCAGGTCCTCATCCTTCACATGGGCTCTGTTTAGCCTTAACTTATCACACTTCCTAGGCAGTATTTGAATTTTAATAGGGAACACTTTAATGCCCTATGCCTAACTCACAAAAGTGAAGAATTATGGGCCACATTAATTAGGGGGCAAGAGAAACTGGGTACTTTGTAACCTCTTATCGCTATCTGGTCCAGCCTTCCACTAGCATACTGGGTAGGTCATGCTTGAAAAAAAGTGTTTAGAAAATATTAAATACTGTTCCTCAAGAAGGAATCAACCCAACCAACCACTATTTTCTTTGCCAACTAACTGTTATAGCTTATTGTCCATTAGGCCAAGAATCCAAGAGTATTCTTTTGTCTATTGACAATTCAAGAGTCTCTTCACATTCTCTTTGCTCTCACTGCATGTATTTTCTAAGAAGTGTGGAGTCAGAGAGAAATATGATGAGAATTACATTCCTATTCCTGTTGGACGTATCCTTGGTATGTCATTCTAAGGAAGCAATGATGAATTGGAGTTGGGGTGGGGGGCAGATTATACTTTGCATATGTTATCACAGATGAGATTGCCTAACAATAAAGTGGGATGGTTGAGGATAGGATATCAGTTAAGCAGAGAGGTGTGATTTTTTCCTAAACTATGTATTTTGGAATGATTTTAGATTCATAAGGAAGTTGAAGAATACCATAGAGTTTCATGTACAACTTCACTCAGTTTCCCCTAATGTTAGCATCCTATGTATTCATAGTACATTTGTCAAAAATAAAAAATTAACATTGGTTAATTTAGTCCTATTAGCTAAACTACTGGATTTAACCAGTTCTCTACTAGTGTTCTCTTATTGTTTCAGGGTTCAATCTAGGATCCCATGTTGCAGTAAACAGATAGCTTTTTGGTATAATGGGAGAAGATCTAATCAAAAGGCCAAGCCTAAGCCCAGCTCATTGGGGGGAAAGCTGCTCACATGGCCTTTTTTTTTTTTTAAACTGTAAATCCTGATTAGTCAGCACTGCATGGTGCAAACAATGGGAGCTTGGCTAAATAGCAAAATGTAAAAGGATATTGCATAGTGAAGGACATCTTTCAGATAAAAGAATAGCATGAGGAAAAGAAAGAGAACAATATCATTTGCCAATTAGAGATTAGTTGGAAAAAGGGGAATTTGATAGTCATATCCCAGAGATTCCAAAATCACTTAGCAGAGTTTCTGTAAATGCATCAAGAAGAAGAAAACACCAAGAATTCAGTAGGATTCCATAATGAATACAGTGGCAGGGAGGGTTATGCTTAGGCATGAAAAGAATTATGGTCAGGCATTCAGGCTGACACATAATGAATCCCCTGCCTCCAACTATATCAAGTACGACAAAACTGTATTATAAAGTAACTATGGTAGGATTACTAAATCAAAGTGTGCCAAACACATGGAATGTTATAAATCAGGGGTTAGCAAACTATAACCCTTTAGGCCAAATCTTGCCTGCTGCCTGTTTTTTTTTTTTTTTTTTTTTGTAAATAAAGATTTATTGGAACACATAGCCACTTCCATCTGTTCATATATGGTCTATGGCTGTTTTTGCATTACAGAGACATAATTTGAATAGTTGAAACAGAGACCCTTTGGCCCATTATAGAAAAAGTAATTTAGATTTAATCAACAGGTAGAGAAATAAGAGCCTGAGTGACCTCTACCAAGTGGAAATTGTTCAACTGTCAGCCAAAGTGTGCGACCTATGTCAGTGGCATGCCCAGTAATGAGTGAGGCTTCCTTGGGAACTCTAGGAACAAGACTGCTGAGCCTGGATTCTACCCCAGACTCAAGCTGCTGGAATCGCTAGTTAACGGCAGATCACTGAGCCACAGAAAGGCTAGAAGAGCATGGTTGTGGGAAGGGGAAAATCACTCCTGTCCAGTGTTGAGAGACCATTGCAAGATACAGTAATGTTGAGAAACAGATATAAGGAAAACTCGTGGGTATAAACTACTAATATATCTTAATGCTTTCTTTTGATAATGTTGTATCTTCAGGATGACTTTAAAATATTAGTTCACCATCAGATAAGAGAATATTTTTATCACTCAAGTCCTTATAGAACACTTAAAGCATGGCCCTCTGGGATTACAAAGAGAAGTTAAACCCTTATGATTTTAGTGAAGAATAAAAGACACTCATCTGTCCACCTATAATAAAAGTACAATAAAGTATCAAAATGTCTAAATCAGGGGTGGGCAAACTTTTTGACTCTAGGGCCACAATGGGTTCTTAAACTGGACCGGAGGGCCGGAACAAAAGCATGGAGTGTTTGTGTGAACTAATATAAATTCAAAGTAAACATCATTACATAAAAGGGTACGGTCTTTTTTTTTTTTTTTTAGTTTTATTCATTTCAAATGGGCCGGATCCGGCCCACAGGCCGTAGTTTGCCCACGGCTGGTCTAAATGCCCTAATTTAGTCCCAATCCCTTCTTATCCTAGGACTGCTCTGTAATTTCTTCCCTATATCATCTTTTCAACCTTTTCCATTGTGATTTCTGGAACCACAATTTCAAGGTAAGCAAACTCAATGTCGAGCTCAACTTCTCTTTTATTTTAAATTTTATTTTATTGTTTAAAGCAGTGGTCAGCAAACTGCAGCTGGTGAGCCACATGCGGTTCTTTGGCCCCTTGAGTGTGGCTCTTCCACAAAATATCACGTGCGGGCACACACATACAGTGCGATTGAAACTTCGTGGCCTATGCTCAGAAGTCGGTATTTTGTGGGAGACCCACACTCAAGGGGCCAAAGAGCCTCATGTGGCTCGCGAGCCGCAGTTTGACGACCACTGGTTTAAAGTATTACAAATAGCAGTACATATATCTCCTCTTTATTCCCCATTGACCTTCCCACAGCCTCCCCTACCCTCTGGCACATGCCCTCATCCCCCCCCCCCAAGTGTCTTGTGTCCAATGGTTGTGCTTATATGCATGCATACAACTTCTTCAAAAAACACTTCTTTGCTTAACTGAAATCTGCCTCTACCACAGGCCCCAGCTTTCCCCTGGAGCTCAAGAACAGATTGCTCATTCCTCTATACCTCTGAAATCATACAACCATAATTTCTTTTATTGTCTTCATTTCAGAGGTGAGAAAACTGAGGTTTTCTTTCCAACTTTCCCGAGGTCACATAGCCAGTAAGTCTCAGGTGTGTAACTCAGCTTGGAATAATTGGAGCACTACACTCTTGACCACCACACTACATACTCTTTCAGATCTTCTACTATTCTCCACCACGGCTTATTGCTAAATGTGAAACATCAGAAAAGCAATAGACTTTAAAAAATTATTTTATGATCAGATGCTTTCCTAGAGTACCTGATGCAACTGCCTAATGTTTCTGTAGGGGCAGCGGGGAATTCACAAACTCACTTTATGTTCTGGCAGCAACTGTTACCAACCCACTCTTCTTTCTTGGAACCAAAACATTACCACCAGCAATCTAATTACAGTCTGTAGGCCAAATCTTGTCTGATAGAACATCTGCTAGAAGCTGTGTGGTAGTTGGAACCATGAGAGTTCAAAAGAGATATAAGCAGAAGAGCTATATGGGGAAAAAGTCCAGAAGAATGCTGTAAACTAGCATTTCTTTCTAATCAGTCTGCCCCAACACTCTGGTGTGCTCCAAATGAGTTACAGGTTTGCCACTATACTGATGACATATAGTTCCCTCAGCCTCAGGGTCCCAATGCTGATTGCCTCTTGGTGCTACAAGTCTCACTCTGTATACCAGGGTTTCAAAGAAATATTTTATACTTATGCATGGTTGCAGTGAAAAGTTTGGAAAGCATTAGCATTGAAAATAGCTATACATAACCAATGGACATAAGACACTGGGGGGTAGGGGAGGCCAGGGGATTGTCAAGGGCAGAAAAAAAAAAGCACACATATGTAATACCCTTTGTAATACTTTAAGCAATAAAAAATAAAATAAATAAATAAATAAATAAATAAATAAAAATAAAAGTGAGCACATCTAAAAAAAAAAAAAGAAAAGAAAAGAAAAGAAAAGAAAATAGCTATACTGATATTCTGGCTACCAAAGACACCATGTCGTGTCTTAGACCTAATACAAAACCCTTTATTTTCTTCTAGTCTGCTATGACATCAGAGGCTAAGGATGCTACTATGAGGGTTTCAGGAGACTACTATATGAGAAGAACTGTGAAAGGGAAGCAGAGTCTACCCAGAGTGGCGGGGGGCGGGGGGGGGGGGACTAATGGCGCTCAAGGTGAACTTGTGTCTACATTAGAAGAATTCCAGCTCTCTTGATAAATATTTTGCTCAGTATGCAAGATAGATGTATATGTGGAACTGTGCCTATTCACAAATAGATGAACCTTTCTGCAATACTTGTATCAGTCAGATCAGCCCTGATTAAATATGTACTGATATCTTGGGGATTACCCAAATACAGATGAGGTGATAGAGAAATAGATATATAGGTAATGAGAAACTGTCTTGGAAGGCTATATAGCAAATTTTTTTGCTTTAGGGCCTTTAGGCTTTTCTGTATTGTCTTATTTATTTTAATATTGAATATGCATTTCCTATCATAGAAAATAATAGCAATAAAACTATTTCCATTTTGGAAAATGCCACCACAATAAACAGAGTACCACATGACCTTGGATATATCTAAACCTCATTTAAACTCAGTTTCCTATAAAGCAAGGATAATATCAGTGCCCTACAGGTTGTTATACCAATAAAAAGAAAGAGTAGCAGAACATAGCAGAAATTCAAACATTTAGAAATGTATGCAGTGTCACTCACAAAGCAAACGTTACCCAGGCTTTTTATATTTGGAGAATAAGGCTAAATAAGTAGGAAAATATTTAACAAAAAACAAACATTTTGAAAATCCCTCCAAAAGTGGAGTGTTAGTGATAAAAATATGAGGTTATTTCTGAAAAAAAAATGGAAATAATAACAATAGAAGCCCTCAGTTTAAGGATCAGACTGCTTAGCCTTTGTGTCTCTAGAGGTCAGGAACAAGCAACAGATGAAGCAAGATAAGTAGAATAAGGAACCTTATTCCCAAGAAGGAAACTTACCCAAATTCTACTAACACACTTTGCTGTGCCATTGTTTACTCCTATTTTGCCTTAGTTTTCCACTCCTTAGTGAAATGAAGAATTAAGAAATTTACTTGGCTCCCTAAGTATGTCACTAGAAGATACATCTTGTTAGAAGTAAATCTAACACACAGATGAAAATATGTACTTTTGTCAGTGACCATAATGAACACAGGATTTGGCTCGAGCCCATCTGTCCTACTGAGTTCACAAACCTGTGATCTGTGGTATATATTTTTTGAAGGAAGTTTTTGTTGTATCTCATTTCTTCCTGTCAGGCACACAAAAATAAAGGCTTCTATATCTTTAAACAGAAGAAAACAAGTAAGAAAACAGAATAGGAAATACCTGCCAAGCCAAAAGGAGAGGATGAGCAGCCATGGCCAAAGGGGAATGGACTCAGAAAGTCAAACTTAAAAAATTAATCAAAATTTCTTATGTAGTAGTTACTGTGCATCAGGCCCTGTTCTTAATACTTCCTATACATCAACTCATTTAATCTTCACACAACCTCATGAGGTAGGTTCCTTTACTATCCAATTTACAGTTAAAGAAACTGAAATACAGACTCACTCAGGTCATCCAGCTAGTTAGTAAGTGGTAGAACCAGACAGCATGATCCAGAGTTTCTGCCTGTGAATGCAGCACTATGTTGCCTCTGTAAGAAACAAAGCACTTTCAAACACAGGCTGCAGTTAACCTGAGTAAAAGGGAAATCCCCTAAGTGTTCTTTCTCTGTTTATCCAGGCTGTTTTCCTTTTTGGACATACATCTTTATCACTACTTACTCACCTTCTCTAGCCTACACTAAGTGACACTTGGGATCTTCAAAAAGACACTTCAGCAGGACATTGTGTCCAGCATCTCCTAAAGATTAACCTCTTACCTTCTTCCTGGTGTTCCATTTATCTGAGCTCACTGGATCTTGTCCCCTTCATAGTTGTCTATATAAAAAACTGCTCTGTTTCCTGCAATTTTACTACTCTCCTTCCTCTTGCCAATTCAGGTCATTCAAAAACATGATCTTTATAGAAAATGAGAAAGAAAACTGAAAGAATTTAACAGCCAAAGAACATACTTCACTCTATTTTTACCTTCCCAATTAGCAGACCCAGTGGCTACACTGGCACTTAGAGTGTTTTCATTGGACAGAGCCTCTGAAAGACATTGCTGAATAATATGGATCCGTAAGCCAAGACTAATCAGCACTTTTGTCAAGAACACTATATTAAGTACTGTTTAAAGCTTTTAAGAAAGGACAGATTTTTTGGATGAAAGCGATTTCAACAAGTCAATTATTTCTCATGTTGCAAATCTTAATCTCCTTCCTCTTAAAGAGTTCTGTTTTTTTTTATATGAATTGGTTTTAATGGACATATGTTCCATTCCTAATGAATATGTTCTCCATTAATAGAATTTGAGTAGAAAGAAAAGTGCTACAATGTTGATACTCCTTGACAGAAAGGAAACCTGAGGCCCCTTACAATGTACCCACAGGACCTGACCATCTTGATGCTAGAAGAGCACAGTTACAGTGACAGATCATTCACTGTGTTCTCAGCAAGGCCTTTCTTGGTTGTTACCTGACTATGTAGGGAGAGTGATATGGATACAAAACTAAAATAATAAAAAGTACAAAAAATAAACTAGAGTCAACAATATTAAAAATAAAAGAGGGAATAAATTTAAGCCAGTGAGCTCTGTCTGCAGAGAATGCAATTTCATCTTGGTCTTGGCCAACAGGAAAAAGGTGTTTAAATCTGATTGGACTCAATCAAATTCCCCTAGGATTTGCTGAGGCCCTACTATGTTCCTGGCTTTGTGCTCAGAGCCAAGGCAGGACAGAAGAATGGAGGGATCTGGAGTATGGAGTACAAAATAAGAAGAAATAAGAAAAAAAATAGGAAGCTCTTTCCTTCAATGACTGGAGCACTTAGTTGGGAGGTAAGATACATTGACAGGACACAGAGGATAGTTCACCCCAATCTATAAACACATGTTGAATAAGATGGTGTAGGTACAGTATGCTGTGCATTTACCTTTGGCATTCAACACTTCTGAAAATGAAGGCTATGATACAGCTGCTGTGTACATTTCATTCAGTGTTTCAGTGTTCCATTTTGTTTCTAAATAGTTGTTTTTAAAACCAATGGTGCATCTTGGAATGATATAAATATGCTATATGGGCTCTGAGTCTCTAAAATAGAAACAATATCTGTGATCCCAATATGAAGGATAGTCACTACTCATGAGGCAGTTTCAGATCAGGGACCTGAAAAATGAATGAAATAGAATTAGATAGTCATTAGGCTCTTCTGGTTTGGTTAATGGGAAGGGGCAGAGAATCACAATGTCAGGTACAGAAATGAATATGGCCTGAAAATAGGGAGAGAAGCCTGCTGGAGGTGACGTTGTTTACAACACTGTTAGGAGACCAGGCAGAAGAAATAGGTAGGAGGCCTGCAGTATAAGGTATCCTAGATCCAAATAGCCATGTTCAGGAAATGAGCTGATTGTGGAAGGCACCTTCAGGTGAGTCTGAAGGGTTAGCCTTTGAGAAGCAGCTGTAAGGAAACAGATTTAAAAAATAACAGGAGCCCTAGCTGGTTTGGCTCAGTGGATAGAGTGTCGACCTGCGGACTGAAGGGTCCCGGGTTTGATTCCGGTCAAGGGTATGTACCTCGGTTGCGGGCTTGATCCCCTGTAGGGGGCTTGCAGGAGGCAGCCAATCAATGATTCTCTCTCATCATTGATGTTTCTATCTCTCTCTCTCCCTTTCCTTTCCTCTCTAAAATCAATAAAAATATTTAAAAAACAAACAAACAAAAAAAACCAAACAAACCAGGAAACAGGCTCAGAACATGCTGGGAGCTGGTCCATCCTTGCTGCTTGACACAGTCGCTGCAGGGAAGGAACATCTGCACAGCATATGTTTCAAGGGACCTGGCGTATATGGCATACTGTTCTTAATATGTTTGCTCACCTTCTTGGCGCTATGTGTTTTAACCAAGGTCACCTCTCCGAGAAAGGTTGTTTCCCCAGGTAGGGATTTTCCCCTGAAGTTAGGGAGGGAATAAAACCTCTTAACTAAGTGCCAGGCGGGTAATTAATCACTTTAACTACGAACAATCATGCTTAAGCTACATAATCTTTACTCCCTGGAATGGAGATAAGAAACGCCCTAACCTTTGGAATAGAGATTGATAGGATTGGAATCAACTGGTGTAAATACAGATGTAACAAGACAACAGGACACAGAACCTAGACACAGAACCTACACAGAACCTAGAGACAGAACCTAGCGAGAGAACCTGGCTGAAGAACCTAGAGACAGAACCTGGCTACAGAACCTGGATAGAACATGGCAAGAGAACCTGACTAGAACCTGGTGACTGAACCTGGCAAAAGATCCTGGACAGAACCTGGCTACAGAATCTGGCAGGAGAACCTGGACAGAACCTGGCAGGAAAACCTAGCGAGAGAATATGGCAACAGAACCTGGACAGAACTTGGCAACAGAACTTGGCAGGAGAACCTGGATAGAACCTGGCTGGAGAACCTGGCTAGAGAACCTGGTGACAGAACTTGGCTGGAGAACCTTGGCTGGAGAACCTGGAGAACCTGGCTGGAGAACATAGTGAGAGAACTGAACCAGAACTTGGCTGGAGATCCTGGCTAGGCTGCTGATCAACTGAATGCTGTCTCCATGTCATTCCTTCTTCGCCGACTCCGTCCACACCTTTGGGGACCCCTGGACCTGCTGGGGTTGGACCCCAGCAAGAACAGAGTTGCAGTTAAGAGGGTTCTACAATAAGAAAGAACAAACTGGAAGCATATTATAGACAGATTCTTGTATCTAGATAGGTAGAATAAAGATAGTGAGATGCAGTCCCTTCTGGGCAACAAACATAGCCAGCAGCAGTCCTACAGTGACACACCTCCATGCCATGATGGGCCATCTATAAACAGTCAAGAGCTGGCAAGTGAGAGGAGAAGCCAAAGAGAAATAGGACTTAACATATCCCACTCCTCTGTGGTCTTAGCAACTGACTAGAGCCAAGAGATTTGACCTGCCTAATTCTTTCTGCCAGAGAACAGTTCGTATTTCTTTAGTGAAAAGCTCAGCAGCCACTGGGAACTTCAGCAGGATGGTTATGGAGGGGAGTGCAGCTAAGGTGAAACTACCATTCTCAGGAAGTACCCCCACCCCTCATTAGAGGACAGACCTGGAGGTCAGAAGATGGAATGCCTGCAGGGAGAGTCAACATGTAACCTTCTATGAGAAGTATCTAAGGCTGCTATGTGAGGCTGCTTGAAATCATTAGAAATCAAAAAGGCTTTGGGGTTAGACTGCCTGGGTTTCATTCCAGATCTACCACTTATACTAATTGGCCCACCATGGACAAATCACTTCCACCCTCTGGACCTGAGTTTCCTTAGCTACAAAATTAGTCCAGTTTTACTGATGATATAGCTGAGTTTTCATCTATAGCTACAAAATTAGTCCAGTTTTACTGATGATATAGCTGAGTTTTTATCCTTCACCAAACTATCTTGCCATGACTTCAGAGACGAGTTGCCCCATTCCCAAGATGCTCATGCAAATCCTGCCAGCCTTAAGATACTATATTAAAATTTAAGAGTGGGAGAGCATTGTGAACACTTGCCTCAATTCCTGTTTTCAAAGGGAATCATAATTTAGTGAAAGACCACTTACTAATAAGTATTTTGCATACTTGGTTTCATATAAACCTTCCAACAACCATATGAAAGTAGGTACTATTATTCATATGCAGTTTACAGTTAAGGAAATTGAGGCTAAGAGAGGTTATATGTCTTTCCCAAGATCACACAGTTAGTACTTGAATGTGTCTGACTCCAAATTTCATGCCCACACTTTCCATTCCATATGTGACCACCATTTGAAACAGTTTCTAGTTGTGCAACAAAAGACTTTTTACCCTAAAATACAAGGAATATAGGCCTTAAGAGTGGAAGCACTGAAAGGTACTTGTGAAGCAAGGAGAAGGGTGCCCATATACCAATGGTAAGGGCTGTCCTTTGCAGCTCACAGAGATACATCAGAGTTTGCAGAACTCTCACCTAAGTGATAACACATTGGAGCCTCAAGTCAACCTTCTAAGGCACACAGGACTGCTACTATTACTCCATTTCACAGAGTTAAGGATAGTGAATCTCAGGGAAGTTCAGTAATTTGCCCAAGGTCAAAAGCTAGGAACATGACAGAGCCAATGCTCAATGTAGGATTTCTGTCTGGATTCCACACACTTATGTTCTTTCTACAATTCCATGTTGTGTGCTTTGTACAGTTCCCCACGCGGTATGATTATCCAACAAATAATCAATGACATCTACTGCATGGCTCCCAACCAAGAATAGAACACAGCGAAAATGTGCTCTATGCACCCTAAAGCACCAGAATAGGAAGAACAGATCAATAAAAGTGCAAAGTGCATGCCAGGTGCTTAGTATTCATCATTTAGCATCAGCAGCAGACGTCAATGTTGAGGCAATTCTATTTTCAGATGCCGCTAAATAAATTCATCTCTTTTCTCTGGCACGACACTAATAGTAATAAATTATGCTGGCTTTTCAAGATGAAATTCTATCTCCTTAGGATCTTCAGGAGCAGAAAATATTGAGCAAAATAGAAGAAAACAAAATAGCAGTAGGAATTCCTGAAACTATATTTAGAGGAAACTTGTCTACTTTACATGGCAAAAATGATGAAGTGAACCCACAAATTTCTGAGATGGAGTTAAAGACAATTAACCATAACTCCTGGTTGCTTAATGCTAAAGACACTTTTTTACCCTGAGGTTTACCCTCTCGCATTTAATTTTATCTAAGGAACAATCTCAGTTTAATCAGGGCAGGACGGGCCTGCTAAGATATATTGTGTAGTAGAAGTATTATGGGCAAGAGGTTTTAAACCAAATTCTATCACTAATGATGTCAGGCAAATAATCTCTCTTTTCCTTAATGAGAAAATGTGCAAGGCTAATGTATTCTCAACTGGAAAAGGTTATCTCACAGTTTTTAGTGGTTTTATAACCAACCATGCAAACACTGTCCCTACAACATCCCTACCAAATACCAATCTACCAAGGAGAACAATGAGAAAAAATGGAAAGGAGAGTTTTCCTAGATATTTCAAGAAGAAAGCCCACCTCTTTGAATGGTAGTTTGTTGCCTCAGAAAGATTTTCTTCAGTCAGGATTGATTCAAAGTAAAACAAATGTTTCATAGAGTTTTATTGTTGTTTTTGTTATTATTATTATTAAAACAGATTGATTTGGTTAGCCATAGACAATCTACCAGTATTCCCTGTGATGTATAAAATTTATTTCCAAAACCCTCTTTTGTAAACAACAAATATAATTATGATTAATTAAGAAAAATAAAAGTTATTTCTAAAAATCTACCTTGTTGAAGCCAATTATAAAAGTTGTTGGTTCCAAGGGCATTACTATGACAAGTCATGGTATACAAGTGGGAAAAAGATATTGATCAGAAAGGAGAAGGGGCATTTCAATGGATTTTTCCTCAAAGAAAAAGAGAAAGAAAGAACAGCAATTTGGCAGTGCAGTCCTGACAAGCTTAAGGCCTGCTGGTGCTCAGAGGCTCTCCCTCACTCTTAGTTCTTCAGCCCATATAAAAGAGAGAAATAAAAGGCGAAATGTGCAGGAAATGCATTTGACAACAGGCTGTGTAATCACTCCTAGGCTGATGTACACTAGTTGGCAACTGTGAAACTCTAAGATGGCTTTTGATACTCAACTGTTATAAAATTCTAGCATTGAAGTTCCAATAGTCTTTCATGTGAATTAAATTGAAGATAGAACTCAGGATAGAGTCTAAATCTAGTCAGTGTCTGGGGCAAATATCAGGGTATACTAAGCTGAAACTATGGTTAAGGATTGATAAGAAAGTTACCATATTGTATCTACATGTTTGGTTTCCTCAAAGCTTTCTCTGAGAAATTATCTTATCTGCATTATGTTTATTTATTTTAAGATCTATGGGTACAGATAAGACATAGATATTGTAAAGGAGAACAACAAATAATAGCTGTAATTGGACCTCAGACAACATATTACTGTTGTACAAATGTTATCAACCAAGGTATATACTAACTACCTAATGCAAGAGTATCCAAATTGCAGGATCAGATATAGAGGCATGGATAACCTTTTCAATAGTCTAATTTTCAAGCTCCAGGTGACAATAAGAATGTCATATTCACAATTTGTGTTTAGCCTCTCAATCTAAAATGTAAAATTCAATTGAACTGATAGAAAGGTTGCACTATATGCTATTAATAAAATTTAAAATGATTGAAAGTGAGGAACTTGTATTCTGCTTATTTTGTTTACCTCAATATTGACTAGGATGATGCTATGCTCATGGTAGACACCAATAATATAAATAGTAAGTGATTAGCTGGATTGGCAGGGAACCTAAGATTTTCTGCTTGGCTGCATGGTTCATGCCTATCTTCTTTTTAGGACCTGTTTTGTTTCCATGTAAACTATCAATTGAACATTAAGAGGATGCACTGCTGGTGGGAATGTAGACTAGTGCAGCCACTATGGAAGACAGTATGGAGTTTCCTCAAAAAGTTGAAAATGGAACTCCCATTTGACCCAGTGGTCCCACTTCTAGGAATATATCCCAAGAAAACAAAAATACCAATCAGAAAGGATATATACACCCCTATGTTCATAGCAGCACAATTTACCATAGCTAAGATCTGGAAACAGCCTAAGTGCCCATCAGCAGATGAATGGATTAGAAAACTGTGGTACATCTACACAATGGAATACTATGCTGCTGTAAAAAAGAAGGAATTCTTACCATTTGCAACAGCATGGATGGAACTGGAGAGCATTATGCTAAGCAAAATAAGCCAGTCAATGAAAGAAAAATGCCACATGATCTCACTCACTTATGGATAATTAAGACATTATAAACTGATGAACAAAAATAGATACAGAAGCAGAGCAACATTGAACAGACTGTCAAACTACAGCAGGAAATCCGGGGAGGGTTTGTGCGGGGGGGGGGGGGTAAGAGATCAACCGAAGGACTTGTATGCATGCATATAAGCATAACCAACGGACACAAGACACTGGGGGTAGGGGAAGCCAGGGGAAGGTCAAGGGAAGAAAAAAAAGGAGACATATGTAATACTCTTTGTAATACTTTAAGCAATAAAACAACTTCGTTTTTTGTTTTTTTTAAAAAAAGAGGAGACCAGGAATTTTCAATTGAATAATTGGAGAGAGCTTTTTAAACTGGAGCTAGGAATCACATGTTTTCCACTTAAGCAACAACAAGAACAATACAACCACAATATTTTACAGTTTACCAAGCTCCTTTATGTACATACACCACATAGGGACCTATAAAGGGGACTTCCCCTTGTATTAAAATGTCTTATACAGAACATGCTTTTTAAAATTCCCTCTTATTTATCAATTCTTTTCTCCTTCCACAGAGTTAATATTACAAACCTTTCTCTTTCCTCATTCCTTAGTATGCATTCAAAGTCTTTCATAATCTATTCCTAACCTAACTAAGCTCTCCCACTCTCTTTCCCCCTTCCAAAATGCACACACAAGACACACATAGCCTTGCACCCCTCAGTTCCTATAACATAGTTTTCTATCCCTCTACCTTTTAAGTCAATAACCAATTATCCAGTTCAAAAGTTAACTTTTCACAAAGCTGTCCCCTAAACTCTGCCTCAGTGCATCATCCTTACCCAAGCTGAAAACATTTACATAGATAGTGCTTGCCATATAGGAAGCCCTCAAGTGTGACTTTCCCTCTAATTCCCACAGCACTTTGTAGATACTTTTACCACAGTACTCACCACGTTGTATTATAAGGAGCTGTGTACATATATGCTTGTGGAAGGTATTTATCTCCGTATGCCTAGTGCCAAGCACACTGCCTGCCACATAGGTAAATGGTTGTGGAATGAATGAATGAATGAGATGATTAGATGGCATTCCCAAGGTAAACTATTAAGATGCTAGCAGCAGCAGGTTTAGAATTGAAGTCTACCTCACTCAGTGGACTGTGACTTCCTTAAAGGCACAAACCTTCCAGTGCTAAGCCAAATGGAGGCACACAATGAATACTTAATACATGTTTTAACGAAATGGTCAACTCAATAAATACAAATCAACACCTACCAATTTATAAACTTCTGCTCCAGGTTATCCCATACGAATAGGCAAGATGTATTGAAGTTCTGTCCCAACCTCCCCAAGATCTATACCTTCTACATGGGGACACAAGACCAAACTAAAAGCACATGCATCCCTAAGAGGCAGGATGGCACAGTAAAGATTACAGTAAAGCAACAGAGTGTGTGAGAAGGAAAGGGTCTGTAAAATCTGAGATGTGGAGGCTTCATGGAAGTGGCCCTTTATCTGGACCCTGGAGGAGAGGACATATTTATATAGACACAGAAAACGGGAGGAGAAAGAGCATAGCAGATGTGGAGCAAAGTGATATCACAGGGTGGTATCACTGAGGAGAGCATCATCCTTACCCAAGCTGAAAACATTTATATAGATAGTGCTTGCCATATTCTGAGTGGAGTATATCTGGGGCGGTGGAGAAAGAAGCCACATGGAAGCAGATTATTATCGGTCTTGAGTTACAAGCTTGGGAGTCTGCACTTGCCTGGAGACAATGGAGAGCTACTACAGGTTTGTGTGATGAGGAATAAAGTGATAAAATATTTGCTTTACTTTGTCCAGTCAATTATTAAATACCCTGTGTAAAACTGAGCTTTTTGTTCATTTAAATCCAAACACATTGGCAGCAAGAGAGGTAATTTTAAGATTTCCTGTATGGATCTCTTTGGAATATGGGATTAGGATTTAACATAACAATATTTGGGAAGATGAGTATCACATCTCAGCTCAGCCACTGAGCTCTACAGTGATGCTGGCTAAGCCACTGAACCTCTCTGGGACTTCATTTCATGCTTTCAGACATGTCTACCTTGCATTTTAACTCCAGTCCTGACTTAGAATGATGCTGAAATAATAAATAAGCAAAAGATTCTATTCCTGCCTATAACTAAAATTGCTGTGATGGATATAGTGAAATCACTTCATATCTATGTTTTAAAAATCTCATTAGAAGATGTTACAAATCAATGTGACAAAGGAAAATGCACTAATAAACAAATGGGCAAAGGCTACAAAATAACAATTCATAGAAAAAATACAAGTGACCAATAAACATATGGTAAAATAAAAATCTCAGTGGTAATCAAAGAATGTAAATTAAGAATGAAACAACAAAGCAAGAATAAAATAGCATTTTTTCTAACAATTCATTAAAGACTTAAAAGATAGGTAATATCCAGTGTGACAAGAGTTCCTAGAAACAGTCTTTGTCTTATACACTAGTTAGAGTGTATATATGTGCAAACTTTTTGAAAGTCAGCCTGGATATACATTGCAAAGACTTTCAAAATATGTATACTCTTTGAGCCAGTGTTTTCATTTCTAGGAATTGATCCTCAGGAAATTATCAGAGAATGACACAAAGATTTATCCACAGAAAGATTAATTACATGATTAATTATAATAGCAAAAATAACTGCAAACAATTTATATGTCCAACAATTGAAGAATGGTTTAATTATATCTTAGTATGTCTATAATAGAGACTATGCAGCCATTAAAAATGTTTAGAGAAATATATGATGACATGAAAGATGGCTATCATATATCACTAATTGAGAAAATATATACAATCTGATCATGTTTGATAAAAAGTCGAATTGTGTGTGTATATATGTGTATCTATATATACATGTATGTGTGTACATATATGAACATACATATACACACCTATATTTAATTACTTTCAATTATAAATATATACTGAAGTAAAATTCTTGTTATTATAATATATATATATATGAGTGAAGACTGAGAAGGATACATACTAACGTATTAGTAGTCATCTCCCTCAGTAGTGGGATAGCAAATATTTTTATCATCTTTTTGCTTGTCTGTATTCTACATTTGAAAACATTATTTTATATGTATTTAAAACTTTTTAAAATCACATTGGATTTCTATTAACTACTTATTAAAAACTACTTGTTTTTTTTAAAAAATATTAGTTCTGCCCTAACTGGTTTGGCTCAGTGGATAGAGCGTCAGCCTGTGGACTGAAGGATCCCAGGTTTGATTCCTGTGAAGGGCATGTACCTTGGTTGCGGGCACATCCCCAGTAGGGAGTGTGCAGGAGGCAGCTGGTTGATGTTTCTCTCTCATCAATGTTTCTAACTCTCTATCCTTCTCCCTTCTTCTCTGTAAAAAATCAATAAAATATATTTTAAAAAAGATTAGTTCCTTTAGAAGAGTTTCTAGTTTAGGTTGAAATTACTATGACTTTTGGAACCAAATAATATTCACATTGTCCTTCAAGGCAGCCACCTAGGAGTCAGTGGTTCAGGACAGGTGGGGCCAGGTTAGTGTGATAAAGACAAAAGAGGTTACAAGTGCAGTAGAGCAACAGGCAGGCAGGAACAGGGTCCAGGGAAATCAATAAAGTTCCTGATCCAGATAGAGCAGGCTACAGACAAAACGTCAGCAGAAGAACCTAGCAAAGGTCAGTTTTCACAGTGCCAGACAGAGCTGAAGTGAAAAGTTAGGAGACCCAGGGCCAGGGCTTCAAATCAGGTAAAAAGAAATAGTTGAAGAATAGAGACTAGTCAGAGAACAGGGACTACAGCTCAGGAAGCAGCGCAGAAAAGCATGAGTGTTGAGACTTTCTGTGCTGGGTTTGAGTAGCCCTCCTTGCATAAACAGAAAAAGATTGCCAGATGTGCACTGCTTATCTGAGGAATACGGCACTTGCCAGTATAGGCATTTGAGGTCATTGCTGCCTAGGCAAATACATAGCACCTTTCTATCATTACCCACCTGAACTACACCAGCTAAGGTATTGCTGAAACTGAGGCTGGAGAGAAGAGTAGAACAGCTGAGAAGCCTAGGGTGGAGGTGGGGAGATTACAGTTTTCCTAAGACAGACCTCTGCTATGTAACTTTTCTTTCTTTCAACATCTGCCTAAAACACACACACACACACACACACACACACACACACACCCCACATTCCAATTTCACAGAATATCAGAGTGAGAAGTATATAGAACTATACTTAGAAATCATTTAGCCCAACCTCCTTTGATTTATAATGAGAAACTTCAAAGGATAAAGAGAAACAAAGGATATACTTAAAGCTTCACTTAACACAAAACAATACAACACAATATGAACCAAAAAACACAGGGAGAAAATAATCAAGTTCATTCAACAGCCCATATCCTGCATTCTGGGTCAAAATATATTTTAAATATTTCAGTTAGAAATTGAGGTTAGTATAGTAAAGCTGATTCTGAGGTATCTTATTTATCATTGAATGATTAAAGCATAGAGAAAAGACAGAAAAAAGTAACAGACAACCATGTGCCCACTGTCCAGACATCACAATCTTTTTTTATTTTTTTAAGGTGGTATAGCAAAAGTTGAGATTTATTAAAGAACAAGTACAGACTCCCACGTGGGATATCCCCACATATCACATTTTTTAATACCCTGAAGGCTTTGCTCTAGTTGTTTTTAAGAAACACAGCTCTACATATACAGTTGAAATTCTCTTTGTATGCTTCCCCAGTATCACTTCCATTCTCACCTGGACCCACAAGAGGTGAATCCATGCTCTTAAATAGGTATAGTTACTAAAAAGATTTAGTTTTACTTTTCCTCTTCCTATGTGCTTGTACAATCGATGGTATCATTTTGTGTGTTTTAAATTTTTATGAAATGGTCACGCACAGCACATATCATCCTGCAACTTGCTGTTTTCACTCAACATGTTTTGTGATGTGTTGATACACGTAGGCTACTTCATTGTATTTATCCATTCTTCTATTGAGAAAAATTAAAGTTTCACTGTTACAGAAATGCCATATACATCCTTGTCAATATCTTTTTGTATACATATATGATTATTTCTTTAGTTTACTCAAGGTTTATATACATAAAAGTAAAATGATGGGTATTGAGTGTTGAAGAGATTCCAATAAATAGCATCTCCCTCACTCAGGCTATCAATCAATCCAGAGGATTGGTTGTTGTTTTAAAAATAAGAAAGATTATTATTAACAAATAAAGCTGACATTAGAGAAGTTGTTTATATCTGCAGCCAGGTATACTTTCTAATTCTAAAAGGAAATTTACACCCACCCCCATCACAAGCAAGTTTAAAACTTAAAACATAGAAGAGGACAAGAGGACAAGTGCTCAGCCTTCTCCTAAGCCTCCAAGGAGGAAGTTAATCACAGAAGGACTGAGCCTCACAGACTCAGTTCCTCCAAAACTCACCAATAAAAATCAATCACTTCTGCCCCCTGAGGTGGAGTGAGTGAAGGGGCAGGGAGAGGCCAGAAGTGCTACATTAGTGGAACTCTGTCAATGTGGAAGTGAGGAAGAAGCATGCAAGATCATCTACACTAATAAAAGAGAAAAATGGTAATTGGCATACGACGATACCCTTTTCATTGGCTAATCAGGGCTATATGCAAATTAACTGCCAACTATGATTGACAGTTAACTGCCAACTAAGATTGGCAGTTAACTGCCAACTAAGATTGGCAGTTAACTGCCAACAAGATGGCGGCTAATTTGCATATGTAGGCACAATGCAGGGAGGCGAAAGGGAAAGCAGAAAGAAGCCCCCTGCCACTGACAGTGATCGGAAACCCAGGGGGGAGCTAAGAGCTGGGGGGCAGGGCAAAGGCAGCCCTGGGGCCGCCTTTGCCCTGCCCCCCAGCCATGATTGGAGAATCAGGCGCCTTTGCCGCCCTGGCCAGTGATAGCAGGAAGTAGGGGTGGAGCCAGCGATGGGAGCTGGACAGGGTCGAAGCTGGCAGTCCCAGGAGCTAGGGGTCCCTTGCCTGGGCCTAAAGCGAAGCCCACGATCGCGGGGCCGCTGCAGCTGCGGGTCCCCGCTGCCCGGACTGGACGCCTAGGCCAGAGGCGTTAGGCCTGGGCAGGGGCGGAGCCTGCAACCGCGGGGAGCTGGGGGTCCCCTGCCCAGGCCTGACACCTCTGCCAGAGGCCTCAGGCCTGGTCAAGGGGCCGATCCGGTGATTGGTGATCGCAGGGTGATGAGGGTCAACTCCTCTGGCTGAGGCATCAGGCCTGGGCGGGGGGCTGAGCCAGGGATTGGGGGGATATGATGGTCCCCTTGCCCAGGCCTGAAGCCTGGGTCAGAGGTGTCAGGCTTGAGTGGGGGGTGGAGCAAGCGATCAGAGGGAGATGGGGGTCCCCTGCCCAGGCATGATTCCTGGGCCAGAGGACTCAGGCCTGGGCGGGGGTCAGAGCCAGTGATTGGGGGGAGATGGGGGTCCCCTGTCCAAGCCTGACACCTCTGGCGGAGGCGTCAGGCCTGGGCAAGGGGCCAATCAGGTGATCAGAGGGTGATGGGGGTCTACGCCTCTGGCTGAGGCATCAGGCCTGGGCAAGGGGCAGAGCCAGCAATCGGAGGGGTCTGGGGGTCCCCTGCCCAGGCCTGACGCCTGGGCCAGAGACATCAGGCCTGGGCTGGGGGCAGAACCAGTGATGGGGGGAAATGAGGGTCCCCTGCCCAGGCCTGACATCTCTGTCAGAGGCGTCAGGCCTGGGCAAGGGGCCGATCCTGCGATTGGAGGGTGATGGGGGTCAACGCCTGAGGGCTCCCAGTATGTGAGAGGGGGCAGGCTGGGCTGAGGGACACTCCCCCCCACACACACCCAGTGCACGAATTTCGTGCACCAGGCCCCTAGTATAATATGAACATCTTCAGCTTGACTAGACATTGGCAAATTGCTCACCAAAAATGTCTCTGCCAATTTGCACTCCCTCAGCACCATTTTCCCACATTCACATTTGGAATATTCAGACTTTTTAAAATTTGCCATTGTAACAGATGAAGAGTGGTATCCGAAAATGTTTGAATTTGCATTTCCCACTTAACATGTTTCTTAACCATTCTGGTTTCCTCTTCTGTGAATTGCCTGCTTATATACATTTCAAATTTTTCAAATTGGGTTTTCAGCCCTTTTCTTATAATGTGTACATATTCTTAATATGTTCTGGATCATTTTTGCCAGCTAAATGCACTGTTAACATCTCACATTCTGTGAGCTGTCTTTTGATGCACATAAGATTTCATTTAAATGCATTTATCAATAGTTTCCTTTATGGATTGTCCTTCTTATGTCATGTTTATGAAATCCCTCCCTGCTCTGAAGTTATAGATTCACCTACACAAAAATTATAAAGTTTTGCTTTTCTTATTTATGTGTTTTTTAAAATTCTCATCAGAGGACATACTTAGAGACAGGAAGGGAGAGAGGGAGGAGAGGGAGAGAGAGAGAGAGAGAGAGAGAGAGAGAGAGATGGATTTGAGAGGGAATCATCAATTGGCTGCGTTCCACCTGGGAATCAAACAATTCACAACCCCAAACACATAACCCAGTTATGTGCCCTAATGAAGAATTTAAACCACAACCTTTTGGTACACAGGATGAAGCTCAACTGAGCCACTCCAGCCAGGCTACTATTTAAGTCTTTATAATGTCAAGCCTTCTGGTTACTACAATGTTATATCCATGTCTTGTTCTTCAGGACTATTTTTACTCCCTTCATAATCTTACAGTTTCTGTTCTTTTTATAAAGTAGGTTTTTCCATCATCTTTTTCTAAGTTTAATTGCTGATATATACTATTTCTTTGTTGTTTTTTAGTATTTATCTTATATTTAGACAACTTGCTGAATTCTCTTACTAGTAACACTAGTTGATCTATAAAATATGTTGTTCCTTTTATTACTAGGCGGTCTCCTTTTTTATTACTATTAATGCTATTTGTCTTACATTCTATTTTGTCTGATATTAATTTTGGCATAGCAGCTTTTCTTTTGCCTAGTGTTTGTCTCATTTGTTTTTCTTAATTCCTTTATTTTTATTTTCTGTATGTTTTGCTTTTAGAAGTGTCTCTTATAATTTGTGTATAGCTGCATTTTATTATTTTTAATCCAATCTGATAGATCATGTCTTCTAAAAGTTTTGTTTAATTTACATTGATTGTGATTAATCATTTCTTTTTTGACTTTTAATTTCTTTATTGATTAAGGTATTACATATGTGTCCTTATCCCCCCAATACCCAACACTCATGCCCGCACCCCCTTGTTGTCTGTGTCCATTGGTTAGGCTTATACACATGCATACAAGTCCTTTGGTTGATCTCTCCCCCTTACCCCCACGCTCCCCTACCTTCCCTCTGAGGTTTGATGTTCTGATCGATAATTCTCTGTCTCTGGATCTGTTTTTGTTCATCAGTTTATGTGTTCATTATATTCCATAAATGAGTGAAATCATGTGATGTTTATCTTTCGCTGACTGGCTAATTTCACTTAGCATAATGCTCTCCAGTTCCATCCATGCTGTTGCAAATGGTAAGAATTTCTTATTTTTTACCACAGTGTAGTATTCCATTGTGTAGATATACCACAGTTTTTTAATCAACTCATATGCTGATGGGCACTTAGGCTGTTTCCAAATCTTAGCTATGGCGAATTGTGCTGCTATGAACATGGGGGTGCATATATCCTTTCTGATTGGTGTTTCTAGTTTCTTGGGATATATTCCTATAAGTGGGATCATTGGGTCAACTGAGAGTTCCATTTTTAGTTTTTTGAGGAAACTCCATACTGTCTTCCATAGTGGCTGCACCAGTCTGCATTCCCACCAGCAGTGCACGAGGGTTCCTTTATCTCTGCATCCTCACCAGTATTTGTTGCTTGTTGATTTGTTGATGATAGCCATTCTGACAGGTGTGAGATGATACCACATTGTCGTTTTGATTTGCATCTCTCAGATAATTAGTGACTTTGAGCATGTTTTCATATGTCTCTTGGCCTTTCTTCTGCCTTCTTTCAAAAAGTATCTGTTTAGGCCTGTTGCCCATTTTTTTTATTGGGTTGTTTATTTTCCTTTTGTTAAGTTGTATGAGTTCCCTGTAAGTGTTGGAGATTAAACCCTTATCGGAGATGCAGGGATGGCACAATATCCGCAAATCAATAAACGTGATACATCACATAAACAAATTGAGAGATAAACATCACATAGACATATCGATTGAGGCAGAAAAAGCATTTGACAAAATCCAACACCCTTTTTTGATAAAAACTCTCAGCAAAGTGGGAATTGAAGGATCATACCTCAACATAATGAAAGCCATATATGAAAAACCCACAGCCAACATCATACTCAATGGGCAAAAACTAAAACCATTTCCCCTGAGAACAGTAACAAGACAGGGATGCCCACTCTCACCACTCCTGTTCACCATAGTACTGGAAGTACTAGCCATTGCGATCAGACAAGAAGAAATAAAAGGCATCCAAATTGGAAAAGAAGAAATAAAACTGTCCTTATTCGCAGATGACATGATACTGTATATAGAAAACCCTAAAGACTCCATCAAAATAATTATTAGACTTAATAAATGAATTCAGCAATGTAGCAGGATACAAAATTAACTCCAAGAAATCTATGACATTTCTATACACCAATAGTAAACTTACAGAAAGAGAGACTAAAAAAGCAATCCCATTTATTATCGCACCAAAAAAATTAATATACCTGGGAATAAACTTAACTAAATAGGTAAAAGACCTATATGTGACACTGAAAAAAGAGGTAGAGGAAGACATAAACAGATGGAAGAACATACCATATTCATGGATTGGAAGAATCAACATCATTAAAATGCCTGTACTGCCCAAAGCAATCTATAGATTCAATGTACTCCCCATTAAAATACCAACGGCATATTTCACAGACCTAGAACGAACTTTCCATACATTCATCTGGAATAAAAAAAGACCCCGAATAGCTGCAGCAATCCTGAGAAAGAAAAACAAAGTAGGTGGGATCTCAATACCAGATATCAAGCTGTATTGCAAAGTCAAAGCCACTGTTCTCAAAACAGCCTGGTACTGGCACAAGAACAGACATATCAATCAATGGAATAGAATAAAGAACCCAGAAATTGACCCAAGCCACTATGCTCAATTAATATTAGACAAAGGAGGCATGAATATACAATGGAGTCAAGACAGCCTCCTCAATAAATGGTGTTGGGAAAATTGGACAGATACATGCAAAAAAATGAAACTAGACCACCAACTTAGACCATACACAAAAATAAACTCAAATTGGATAAAGTACTTAAACATAAGACTGGAAACCATAAAAATACTAGAGGAATCCACAGGCAGCAAAATCTCAGACATATGCCGAAGCAATTTCTTCACTGATACTAGGGCAATGGAAACTAAAGAGAAAATAAACAAATGGGACTACATCAAAATAAAAAGCTTTTGCACAGCAAAGGAAACCATCAACAAAACAATAAGAAAGTCCACTGCATGGGAGAACATATTTGCTAATTATTTCTTTTTACCTGTTTCTGCCATCTGTTTTTGGCCTTTTTAAAAATTTTTGGTTTATTGCTTAAAGTATTACAAAGAGTAGTACATATGTCTCCTTTTATTCCCCCTTGACCTTCCCCTGGCCTCCCCTACCCTGCAGCATCTTGTGTTCATTGGTTTTGCTTATATGCATGAATACAAGTCTTTCGGTTGATCTCTTACCTTTATTTGGCTTTTGTTTTTATCCATTCCTAATTTTTGTTGAATTGACAAAGATTTATTTATCCCACTTACCCCCAGCTAGTTGCAAATTATGTTTTGTTTACATTTTTAGTGGGTATCTTTAAACTTTTAACAAACATTAATTATAAACTTATCTAATAAAATCTAAAGTTATCCAATATCTCTACCTTCTCAAAGACTTTAGTATGTTGAATAACACTTAATATCTACATATTTCTTGTGATTGCTTTCTAGAATTTTAGTTCTGTCTTCTGTTATAAGTGCATTAATATTATTATTTTATACAGTGTATAGTTAAGTATTCAGCGAGTTTTATTGTTTCTGTACTCACCAGTGTTTCTTGTATCTGCTCCTTCCTCCTGAGTTCACTTCCTGTTTGTTAACATACAATCTTAAGTAATTATTTTTTTTTAAGACTAGTTTAAGTTCACAAAAAAGAGAGGAAGCTACAGAGATTCTCCATCTACCCCCTGACTCCACACATGCATAATCTCCCTCATTATCAACACCTTCTCACACCAGAGTGACACACGTTGCAACTGAAGAACCTACACTGACACATCTGTATAACTCAAAGTCCACTATGTTTTACATTAGAGCTCAGTCATAGGTTTAAACAAATATATAATGATATGTATCCGTCAGAAGGGTATCCTGCAGTGTATCTACACTGCCCAAAAAGTCTTCTGTGCTCTATCTATTTATCACTCCCTTCTTTCCCTTTTACCACTGGCAACCGCATATATTTTTACTCTCTCCATAGTGTTGCCTTTTCCTGAATGCCATGTACTTGGAATCATACAGAGGGTACCTTTTCAGATTGGCTTCTTTCACTTAGTAATGTGCATTTAATTTTTCTCTGTCTTTATATGGCTTGATAACATTTCCTTTTAGTGTTAAATAATATTTCATTGTCTGGATGTACCATAATTTATCCATTTGCCTACTGAAAGACATCTTGGTTGCTTCCAAGTTTTGGAAATTAAGAATATAGCTGCTATAAACATTAACATGCACGTTTATGCATAGATAAAAGTTTTCAATTCATTTGGATAAATACCAATGAATGTGATGGCTGATAAATGTATGTTTAGTTTTGAAAAACAATACCTTCTAAAGTGGCGGTACCATTTCTCATTTTCACAAATAATGAATGAGAGTTCTAATTGCTCCACATCCTTAACAGCATTTGATGTTTATCAGTATTCTGGATTTTGGTCATTCTAACAAACCTGTGGTGATATCCTATATTTTAATTTGCATGTTCCTGATGGCATATGACATAGCACATCTTTTCATATCCTTATTTATCATATATATATATATATATATATATATATATATATATATATATATATTCTATGGAGAGGTCTTTGTTAAGGTATTGGGCCATTTTTTTACTTGTTTTCTTATTGTTGAATTTTTAAGTTCTTTATATATTTTGGATAACAGTCCTTTATCAGATGAGTCTTTTGCAAATATTTTCTCTCATTATGTGCCATATCTTTTTATTTCTCTTGATAGTGTGTTTAGAAGAGCAGAATTTATAACTTTAATGGATTCCAGCTATATGTAGTTCATGTATCATATCATTAATCCTTTAGTTAGTGCCTTTGGATAAACTGATTTGTTGGATTCTTATTGTTGGATTCAATTTGCTTGGTGTTATTTTTTTGTGTGTGTGTGTGTTTTAAAAAAGCTATCACCAAGTCCAAAGTCATTTAGGGTTTATCCTATGTTACCTTTAGGAATTATTTATTTATTTATTTATTTATTTATTTATTTATTTATTTTATTAATTAAATCTTTATTGTTCAGATTATTACAGTTGTTCCTCTTCCCCCCCCCATAACTCTCCTCCACCCAGTTCCCACCCCACCCTCCTCCCTCACTCCCCACCCACTGTCCTCATCCATAGGTGCATGATTTTTGTCCAGTCTCTTCCCGCATCCCCCTCACTCCTTTCCCCCCCCCCAAGAATAGTCAGTCCACTCCATTTCTATGCCCCTGATTCTATTATAATCACCAGTTCATTCTGTTCATCAGATTATTCACTTGATTTTCAGATTCACTTGTTGATAGATGTGTATTTGTTGTTCATAATTTGTATCTTTACCTTTTTCTTCTTCTTCCTCTTCTTAAAGGATACCTTTCAGCATTTCATATAATACTGGTTTGGTGGTGATGAACTCCTTTAGCTTTTCCTTATCTGTGAAACTCTTTATCTGACCTTCAATTCTGAATGATAGATTTGCTGGATAAAGTAATCTTGGTTGTAGGTTCTTGGCATTCATCACTTTGAATATTTCTTGCCACTCCCTTCTGGCCTGCAAAGTTTCTGTTGAGAAATCAGCTGACAGTCTTATGGGTACTCCCTTGTAGGTAACTGACTTTCTTTCTCTTGCTGCTTTTAAGATTCTCTCTTTGTCTTTTGCTCTTGGCATTTTAATTATGATGTGTCTTGCTGTGGTCCTCTTTGGATTCCTTTTGTTTGGGGTTCTCTGCGCTTCTTGGACTTGTTAGTCTCTTTCTTTCACCAGGTAGGGGAAGTTTTCTGTCATTATTTCTTCAAATAGGTTTTCAATATCTTGCTCTCTCTCTTCTTCTGGAACCCCTATAATTCGGATGTTGGTATGCTTGAAGCTGTCCCAGAGGCTCCTTACATTATCTTCATATTTTTGGATTCTTTTTTCATTTTGCTTTTCCAGTTGGGTGTTTATTGCTTCTTCATATTTCAAATCGTTGACTTGATTCTTGCTATCCTCTAGTCTGCTGTTGGGATTCTGTATAATATTCTTTATTTCAGTCAGTGTATGCTTAATTTCTAGTTGGTCCTTTATCACAACCTCGAGGGTCTCATTAGATTTCCTGTAGGTCTCATTAAGTTTATCGGCAGTTTCTTTTTTTTTTTTTTAATATATTTTATTGATTTTTTTACAGAGAGGAAGGAAGAGAGATAGAGAGTTAGAAACATCGATGAGAGAGAAACATCGACCAGCTGCCTCCTGCACATCTCCCACTGGGGATGTGCCCGCAACCCAGGTACATGCCCTTGACCGGAATCGAACCCGGGACCCTTGAGTCCGCAGGCCGACGCTCTATCCACTGAGCCAAACCGGTTTTGGCAAGTTTATCAGCAGTTTCTAGAAAATTCTTCAAAAACCTTAAAAGTGTGGTTATGAACTCTATATCCAGTAGTTTGCTTTCCTCCATTTCTTTCATTTGTGTCCTTTTTCTTTGTCTCTGCATTTTTTATGCTTCCCTGTGTTGATAAAGTGGTTTTCTGTGCTAAGTGTCCTCTAGGGCCCAGTGGTTCAGCCTCCCCAATTACCTGAGGAAGACACTCTTGGTGCACCCCCTTGTGGTCTTTGTGCACAGTCTTGTTATAGTTAAGCCTTAATTGTTGTAGGTATCACTGGGAGGAATTGACCTCCAGGCCAATTGGCTGTGAGAATCAGCTGTGTCTGCAGTGGGAGAACTTTTGTGCTGGAGACACCCCTCTGGGGCAAGGCTTGCTTCAATGGGGCTTTGGTGCTCACTGAGTCTGCCCCCGAGTGTGTCCTTTATGGTTCCACGGAGCTGCAAACTGGATGGTCCCACTCTGACTTCTGAGTACACTGACCTTTAGGAATTTTATAGTTTCACATTTTAGATTTAGTTTTGTGATCCCTTTTGAATTAATTTTTGTTACGTGTATAAGGTCTGTGTTCCGATTCATTACTTTGAAATTTGGTGTCCTGTTGTTACAGTACCATTTGTGGAAAAGACTATCTCTGATCCATTGTATTGCCTTTGATCCTTTGTCAAAGATTAGTTGACTAGCCCAGCCAACGTGACTCAGCGGTTGAGCATCAACCTATGAACGATTCGATTCCCAGTCAGGGCACATGCCCGGGTTGTAGGCTGGATCCCCAGTAGGGGCCATGCAGGAGGCAGCTGATGGATGATTCTCATCATTGATGCTTCTATCTCTCTCTCCCTCTCCCTTCCTCTCTGAAATCAATATATATATAGATTAGTTGACTACATTTATGTGAATCTATTTCTGGGTTCCGAATTATTTTCCATTGATCTATTTGTCTATTCTTTAGCTCTTTATTAAGTCATGAAGTCAAGTAGTTTCAGTTCTCCAACTCTGTTCACCTTTAATATTGGGTTGGCTATTCTAGGTCTTTTGTCTCTCATTATAAAGTTTAGGATCAGTTTGTCAATATCCACATATAACATACCAGGATTTTGATTAGAATTACTTTGAATCTATCAATCAAGTTGGAAATACTGAATTTTTTTCTCTCTCTTTCTATTCTTTTTCCCCCATTTAAATATGATCTGAAAAATGTTACAGACCACCAAATTCAAACAAGCATCTTATTGTTTTTATAAAGATTTTAGCAGAAAATCCCTTAACAAAGAAACCTCTTACAATTTAAAAAAAAAAAAGGAGGGGGAATTTTTAGGAGTGAAAAAATGAGACATATTCCAGTTATTTTATTTATCAAAATCTATTGTAATTTTAGTTAGTAGAGGTAAAATTTTAAACTTTGTTAATTTAGAGTATACTTATTTTCTGTAAATTTAGTATATTTTTATTTTACAATCATAAAATAAAAATGTGTAAATGTACAAAGCACAAATAGTTCTGATGTATTTTGTGGAAGGATAATGCATAGCAGTTCAATTCACAATATATTTATTTTCAAAAATAATTATATTCTCCTCTATTCAATCAAACATTAGAGCCTGAGACCCATCGCTCAGTGTTAGGAAAGGGAAGGTTCTCCAAACATGAGCTGCCTATGCCATTTTGATTGAATGACTCCTGAAGCATCCTTCATTAATTTTTATTTGTTAGTTGATTTTAAAATAATTTTGCTCTTTGACCTACATGTCACAGGTGAAATATTAAATGACTCAAAGAAAAAAGTGTCATCCTGGAGTTTTTATCACACAGGCGAATACTACTGCCTCTCTTTTCAGGAAAGTTAAACACATTGAAAAAATCCTGAAAATAAGGCAGCTGAAACCACTGAGAAATTATTTCTGAATAGGCTTTATAGGAGGATAATAACCAGAATGATGTCTTGGTCTGAAACCCAATAGCCAACCTAAAGGCCAATAGCCACACCTTACAAGCTCATGTGAAGCTAAACAGCTGGAAACTTGCCCTAAAACTCACAGAACCATCCATAAGAAGTCTAAGATGCACTTTGATGAAGTCTTAGTTTAAAACTATATATATATCAGTGAGAATGCAGAGTAAAGACCTCCAAAAAGCATCCCCCTTATAAAGTAATGAGAACACTGGGCAAAAAATTGACAAAATCAAAATTTTCAGAACTCTGGAAATTAAGCACAGGCATTCAACAATCTAATCAACATTTATTCAAGAAAAATGGTTGACTCTGGTTAAGAACAGCAGCTTTGTGATTTTTACTTGGCCTGTTTACAACCCCCAGCTCCACAGTAACCTTGAAAACCAACAACCCCATACTCAGAATGAAAAACATCAGCCCAGTGGCCACCAGATGTGGCAGAATCAGTTTAGAGCTTCCCCAAACCACTACTCACAGAATTGTCATTAATTGACCTATCTTTCAGTTCTGTTAAAACCCCAATTCACAGGGCTTGTCTTTATTTGACCATAGACATTGCTCAGTGCAAAAAGCCTTTTCCTTGGATCTTTGAAAACAATCTGTGGCAGTCATTTAATATCATATCTGCCTAAAATAGCAATAAAACTTGGGACAAATAAAAAGGTAATCTAAAAACTTACAAGGAAAAGCTAGGGAATAAAATGCAATTGGGGGTTTTCAAATGCTTGAACATACTCCTTGGAATCTAAAAGTCCATGCAAATGGGTAAGACTGTGTGGTTGCCCAAGTATGAATTAAGAAGGCTTCTATCTCTACCCTCTGGCTGACTTTGAGGTTCTGCACATGCTCTTTAGTAAGGCAGAGTTATAATATGCTAGAGGGCTGAAAGCATGCCCCCAAAATAACAGGTAACCTATGCAAAGGCTGGAAGACTTTTGGGTTCAAATCATTTAAGGAAATATTAATCCACTGCTATGATAACCAAGCAAAGACCTCAGTGACTACACATGACAAAAAATACAAGCTTTAAGGAATTAATACAGAAAAGACATTAAATAAACAAAGAAAAACAAAAGGCAGCAATAAACTGTGGGGCAGTGAGAATCTGATTTTCAAATCTGATACATTATGTTTTCAAAATGTCCACATTTCTACAAAAATTTACAATACATGCAAAGACATATGAACTTATAGCCTATAAATAGGAAAAGAAGCAGTAAGTAGAAATTATTGCTGAGGAAACTCAGCTGTTGGATTTACTACATAAAGACTTTAAATCAGCCTTTAAATATTTTAAAAAACAAAAAAATGTCTAGAGGACTGAAGAAAAGTATGAATATGATGCCTTATTAAATAGAAGACATCAGTAAAGAAATAGAAATTATAAACAGAACCAAATAGAAATTCTGGAATCTAAAAGGACAATAATGGAAATTAGACATTCACTAGAGGGGTTCAACATCATATCTGAGAAAGTAGAAAGAATAAGTAAACTTACATATAGATCAATTGAGATTATCTAGTCTGAGGAACAGATAGAGAAGAGAATTTAAAAAAAAAAATGAACAGAGACTAAGAGACCTGTGGACACCATTAAGAATACCAAAATATACCTAATAAGAGTTCTAAAAGGAGAAAAGGGGGCAGAAATAATTTTATGAATAATGGATAAACTTTGCTAATTTTATTTTTTAAAAAACACTTTAATCTGTTCAATGAACTCTAGGTGGAACAAACTCAGAGATTCACACCTAGACACTGTTAAAATTAAATACAAAATGGAGACCAAACTTGAAAATTCCCTGAGTACACAAAACCATTTAAGCCAAAAAAGTGAAAATTAATTTAGCTTATTCTGCATAACATGTGAAACTTAACTTGAGCCGCTTCATATAAGTGCCTCTAATACTCATGAAAAACTTAAGTCATGTTCTTAAAAATGGTGTAAGATAATCAATTTTTAATTAATCCCTTGCCATCTGGAAACTCCATTAGAATAACCAATCATCATAAAGGTTAAACAACTTCATTTTCACTTTATAAGCCACACTGTAACATCAGGCCCCTGAGCTTCATATCAGTTTTGAATTCAGTTTTGAAATTCCCAGTTCATGAACTGTTTTTATATGTTCAATAAACTCTTACTAAATACTATTTATTGATTTGGTGGCTCTAATTTTGCTGTATCTGTTTTTCTGACAACACATCTTAATCAAACTGTTTGAAATTGAGATTTAAAAAAAAGATCTTGAAAGGATGGTACCTAATTGTCTCTCTATATTTTTTATTTTAAAATGCATGCTTTAGTACTATCTATGTCATCCTATATTCAAACAGTCAAACACAAACATTAGAGTTTTATTTCTATGGAAATGAATGTCTGTATGGGAAATTGTGTTTATTTCTTTGCTATTATGTTAGCTTACAGAAAGCCTGATTGTTTGGATTTTGGATCCATAATCAAAATGCTTACAAGCAAATTATCTCAGGGGGGAAATCTTGATTATTAAGTGCATCAAAACATAAAAACCATTACAGAAATATCTCAACAATCAACTTTCATTTATTCAGTTTGATTGGGAAATGGCATATTTCATAATTGATTACTCTGGTAAGTGAAAATTTATTGCCTCTTTCTACTTTACATAAATCATGTGGGGGGGTTTCCCCCAAATAATTGGGGTACAATACTATAAAAAACACCAAATCTACTCTATTGAGTATGACCATTTTTTCTTCAGTGATTGAACCTTGTTTACTGCTTTAATGTCCCAATGTAAAATATGATTTCTCATCATTCAGTACTCGAAATATAATTTAGAAACTTGGAATGAATATGCAATAAGTCTTAACCAGTCCTTGGGTGTTGCTTAAAAAATCAATTTAATTATATCAGTTTGCTTATTCTTTCTCATCAAAGTATTAGGATGAAATGTATTTATTTGACCTTTTCCATTTTCTAGACTTCAAATACATAATGATTGTTGTACCTGGTTGTAAATTAAGTATGCTGGTAGCTATTTAATGCTTTCGGATAACTGGGGCAATGTTTTTTACAGGATCTTTAAGGACCTCTAAGGACAGGAATAAGCTCATCCAACTTCCTTAAGTATTTTCCTGAAAGTCAGTAAGACTTTGATGTAACAGAAGAATCTGTCTCAAACAGTTTTAAAAGACTGTGGACGTTATTGAAGAAAAATACAATAAAGAACCAAAGTACTATGGAGTCTAATTCTCTACTGAAGATAAGAGTAAGAGTAGTATAAACCCATTGGAAAAAAAGACTTCAGAAGCTTTACAGGACAGGGAAGGGGTCAGAAGCCACTTCTTTCAACCTCCTTTTATAGGACTAAGTGGGTTACTCTACAAAAATATATATTTCTTTCCTATGTGCCTGTGTGTTTGAGCAGGAGAGGAGATAACGTCAATTTGCAACCAGAGGAGTAACTCATTCATTTGTCCAGCAAATATTTAATAAAAAGCTATCATGGACCAGGCACTGCACTAGACCCTGGAGATACAACAGTGAACATAAAAAGTCACAGGACCCACTCTTATGGAGATTACAGTCTGGCGAGGTATAATTTTTATTTAAGTTCCAGAGTTTACTAAGTGCCTTTCAAAGTACACTCCAAATCTGTTAGCCACCTACCAGTAAAATTTGGAGGCAATGATCAAATGATTTTTCCCAGCATATTTCAAATTTCAGAACACTGGCCAAAAATTTGAAACCCTTACCTTTATTCTGGAGCCCCATTTACAGTCCTAAAGACCAAAGTACTATACCTTGCAAAGCTGTTAGGGTAAACTCTAGTCTTTTATCATTTGATCTTCTCAGGCTCATGAAGAGAGCACTTTCATTTCAACTAAAGAAGAAAATGCCCTGAAGAAGATACTATAATCTTATCCCCTTGTTTTTGCCTGGTCTTTGGAAGTCTAGAAATCTAACAGGAAGAACCACACCCTCACAAACTGTGTTTTGCTTTGTGGATTTACTCAAATGCTCAAGAAGCATATGAAAAACTATATTGAACCACGGGGGCTCCTTTCTTTTCCTTTGTTTCCTTCTGGCATTCCATTTGTAAACCTGTATGGAAGTAAACCTGTATGGAGATTTTGTGTTCAGAGAAGCAATGAGGTCAAGGTTTGGAACATAATTGCTACAAAATAGTTTGAATAGTCATTGCTTTGAATGGATTAAAGCTGCATGAACACCTGCTTTGCTAAAGGGAACAAAAGGTGAAACTGTAGAAATGAATTAAACTCATTTTGCTTCCAGGGGAACATAGAAGGCATACTGAATACCATCAAATCTGTTTCTTCCTTATCCCAATTGCTAATGAAAGGAAATCGTGAAAAGACATTCAGCATTGGCATGAAATTATCAGACTTCTAACTTCAGTGCTGGAAAAGTAGCCCAAATGGCTTTATTACTGATATTTCTCCACATAATGTAAAAGTGATAAAGGCAAACTTTGGTAATGAGCCAAATAAACTGAATAAACTGAAAGGTCAGTCCATTTGAAGTCATGGAGCGGGATTGAAGAGAGTAGTGAAGAGGTGAGGAAAACAAGCATCTTCAAATAATTACCACTTGTCAGTCTCCAATTCTATAAGTGCTTCATAATTGCCTTTGGCTCAGCCCTGAGCTTTTTCCATTGAATATTGTGTGAGAGGATTAGAAATCATGCACAAAAAGAAGGTTCCAAACAAAGAAAATATACCCAATGGAACAACCTCTGTGAGACCATGTACTGACATCAGCATTCACAGCCAGCCTGGGGCTGTCTTGTATGCCTCAAAATGGTTGAAAATGAAATCCTTCCTTTTGGAAGAATTTAAAATGAAAGGAGATTTGGGTTCCTTGATTATCCCAACAGCTTCTCTTTTTCTTGACTTTATTTCAGACAATGTAGTCAAATCCCTTTCCCATGGGATGATAAGAAACAGAGGAGCCCTCAAAAGTTCCTGCTGACACCCCTCTAAATCCCTTGTGCAAACCAGATGGTCAGCACTTGAGAAGAGCAGAAACAAAGAGTGCTTTTCAGAGTCCAGAGAAAATAGGTAGGTGAGAAAATAATTTTAATTAATGCCATCAGAGTAATAGTTCCTGAGTGCTTCCTCTCATAGTTCTTCATGTCCCACATTTTCCTTTATTAAAGCAAAAACCCTCATTGACCTCTTAGTACAGAGTTATTTAAGCTGAATCCCATGTTTCCTTTAGCATCCATGAATGGGCATCAGGGGGTCCATGAACCTATGAAAATAGGCAAAAATTCACATTCATATGTCTATAGAACTTTTTAAAAAGGTATTTCATAGTTTTATCAGATTCTCAATGGAATCTTTTTCTCCTAAAAGGTTCAACATCCCTGTTTTGTGTGCTGCCACTACAGAACATCTGTACCTAGTATGTCTTCCATCTTGAGTTTCAGCAGATTCAATGGGCAGAGAAAGGTAAAAGAAAAGTAGCTATGTTTGGGCAGGTGGTGGGGATAATTCATTTCAGTAAAGAGCAATTGGTTGCGATAACTAAAAGGAGCTCCACTCCCTAGGTCTCTCTCTGCCATGTCCTTTAATCTCCTCAAGATTACTTGCCTTTTCCATTCTATCTGTTCTTTCGAGAAATAAATAAACCTCAAGCTCCAATTTCAGAAGCACTACCTTATTAATAAATCCATTCTAAGAACCTCATTCTTGGCACCAAGGTTCCTTTACTTATACACCAAGATAATAGCCACACTTGAAATTCTTCCCATCTCATGGTCTTTATAGTCTTTTTTATGTACCAAAATAAAATTTTTATTTCTAAGAAAAGCTACCAAGTTATATTCTGACAAGTTCTATCATATGGATTACTTCATTAGTGGATCATTCTAATTTCCACGGCAGTGCACATATTCTTTTATTCATAGGGACAGTGGAATTGTCCTGCCAAGTTTTAGAGATATTTTCTTAAATATTACCTTCCATTTTTTATACTGTGTGGTAATTACTCATGTGGAGTCTGGCTACAGATTTTGAGAAAATTTGTCAATAGAAGTAAGTGAGAGAAGGATGTTTTCTCATATTCAGTTTAGTAGAGGAGAAAAGATAGGTACCTTCTATAATTGCTAGTGTTTTATTATTCAGATCTATAAAAGACAAAGATATGTATTCCAGTCTCACACTTATTTTGGATTTGACAATTTTGCTGACTGAGTTGACTCTTCAAATCACTTAAGGTTCATTGAAACTATATTTTCATATATACAGCAGATACATGAGAATAAACAGAAAACTTGCTCTCATTTTATTCTTGAGATTGTTTTGAAGCCACCATCAAATAAAACTTTACATTTGTATAATTATCCATAGCATGCATTTTTACCTATAAGGATTATTTCATTTAATGCTCACAACTCTATGAGATATGCACTATTGATATCATTTTCCACATGTGTAAGCTATGAACTAGAGAAGAACAATGACATTACCCAGGCAACATAGCTGGTAGGTGACAAAGGCAGAATTTTTTATTTTAAAAATTAAATCTTAATTGTTAAAAGTATTACATATGTCCCCTTTTCCACCGATTGACCCTTTCTAGCCCGTCCCCTGCCTCAGACCTTCACCACCCTGATGTCTGTGTCCATGGGTTATGCATACTTGCAAACAAGTTTTGTGGTTGATCACTTCCCATCCACTAACCCCCACTTTCCCTCTGAGATTCCACAGTCTGAATTTTAATCTAGATTTTTAACACCAAGCCCAGTGCTCCTTTCATGACATCCTTCTATTTCCATATTTGACCCTAAGGAAAGCTTGGTTGTCTAGGGTGACAACTTGCCTTAGTTTGCTTAAGTCTTTCTTGGTTTTAGCCCTGAAAGTCCTGTGTCCCAAGAACCTTCTCTGTCCTAGTTCATCACCCTAGTTATCACTCAGGCCATATCCACAAACACATGCTTCTTTCTACCCTACAGTACCCATACTTCAAACCAGATTGAATGGTACCAAATTTGATATTTGTTTGGTCCCTGTGCTCTTGTTTATCATATAAGTTATATAAATATACCTTTCATATAGAGAGAATGAAGATTTAGAGACAACAAATCTATGCACTTTTTGTTTTATGCCTAATACAGCACCCAGTATAAATAGACACTTAACAATGTCTGTTTAATAATTCTATGACAGGAACCGTGATTCATGTTTAGAAAGGAGCAATGAAGCCTGGATTCAAGGTATGGGTCTACTTTTTGCTTATGGGAAAGACCCTTCCCATCTTCTGGATCTCAATTTCCTCATCTGAAAATAGGCCTAATAATCCCTGCCCTGCCCATCTCATAATAATGAAATGACATATGTGTAAAAATAACTTTAAAAGGGCTAAATATATTAGCAGCCTTGTATTAGAAAGGCGAGAGGCAGATGATGAGCCTGGCATCCTGTGTAGTGTGTGGTGGAACGGACTGGTCCATGTCAACTGTTTTTGTATTCAGCCTTGTGAGGAAAGAAGTAGATCAAGGCAGTAGAAATAAACAGATTAGCTCTGCCACAATCACATCATTTGACTTAGCCTTGCCCTTGTTACAGCCACCTGATGGCTAAGAACATAGTACTCTCACATCCTTCTTGGAGCCTATTTACTTATTTACTAAATTTGCCAAATGTGTTCCCTGCCTCTGGGTGCAATTAGCAGTAGGCAGGCTGTGACATCCTGCTATTAGTACCTAGACTACTTCTCAGATAACAGGAAACTTAGAAATAGCACCATGCTCATATTTCTAGATATTCAATGTAAATGTAATTGATAAAAACTGACAATATTAAAGCCTTGAACCTTGGAGAACGCGTAACCCACAATTTGCTCATACAAACAAGAAAGAGCATATGTAACAAACTTCCCAGATCTCTCAGACAGCCAGTTGTTTATACTAAAGAACTCGTGATGAGTGCATGGCAAAAGCCTTAAGATTAAATCCTGGAAAAAAAATAGGATGAAAAAGAGACATAGCAGGCAAGAGGCATTTGCAGTTTGGCATTTCACTATGAGTTTTGGCATTTTTCCAGAGCCAGAGTAAAACTCAAGATGAGGCTGTTGTCACAATGGCCATGACAGCTGAGTTGACCTAATGCCTTGAGATTTGATAGAATGCCCATCCACCCATAGCCAGAAAAAAAAAAAATGAGACAACAGCAAAATTGTTAAATCAGTTTGAGCTTTGATCCATTTCTACCCTCCTTTTTATGCTCTACAGTTACATCCTCAAGTAGTGATCATTTCAGACTGATTTTCTTTGTTGATGACAGTGAGTGAAATGGGCAGTAATCAGAGAGATCCTTCTAAATTCTCCATAGGTCCCCATTTTTACTTTACTGAGTAAACGGCAAAGTACTTACTGTTTCCCACAAGGCTCTACCACCTGCCTTCCAACTCCCCAGTTACCTCTCTGATTTCATTTACTGTGTTTATTGTTCACTAAAATACACTGGCCCCTTTGCATAGGCAATTCCCCTGCTGGATGTCCTTTGCACTTATCTTGTATTCTTCGCCTAGAATGCTCTACCTCAAATATTTGCATTTCTTCAGCCTTTTACTCAAATGTCACCTTCTCAATGATCCCATCCCTGGTCTCTCTGTCTAAAACCTAAACTCTATCACTTTAGGATAACTTTTATGCTTTCTATCATGTTTTCTTGCTCTTTCTCCCTGGTACTTAGAACTATATAACGTACAATGTTATAGTTAACTTGCCTTATTTATTGTCTGTTTCTCTCAAAAACATTTTAAGCTCTATGAAAGTGAGGTTATTAGTCTGCCTTGTATCCTAGTACCTAGAAAAGGGCCTCACTCATAATAGGCAATTAACTAAATCTGTGAAAATAAGTAATGAGTGAATGAATGAATGAAATAGTTTTAATATTTTAGGTTAAGCTGTGATAAATAATCATCAGCTGAGGATTTTTTATTTCCAAGAGAATAGAATAACTAAATGGCTAAAAAATGAAAATACATATGCCTCCATCCACCAACAGCTGCAGGAAGTATTGAGATACTTAAGGGCAAGGAGACTGTCTTCCCTACCTGCCCTCAGATGTGCCATAATCACCCTACCTAAAGTGCTTACCAGGTAAGACACATCAATAGGATGAGATGCAGAGATTACTTCTGGCACAAATAAAACTGTAATTTTTAAGCTATTACAAATCGAGAATTTACTGTGTGCTAAGCCCTTTATATAACCAACTAAAATCCTCATACAAACTTATCAAGTTATATGTAATTATCCTCATTTTATGGAAGAGGAAACTAATACTCAGAAAAATTGAGTAACTTGCCAAAATCACGTGACTAGAACTCTGTCCTACTGTATTTGAAGAGAGAAATGTACCCTCATCCAAGGTTTCAATTCTGACCAACAGGTCAAAATCCTCAGACTTGGCATTACTTGCTATTTACAGTGAATATTTCCATTCATACTAGGGTGGGGGGAGGAGGGCAGAGGGATTGGGCAAAAAGAAAAAAACTCACGACATGTAAAATGCTATGGTGATTGTGGGGTAGGTTTTGGGAGGTGGAGGAGGGTAAAGCAGGGATAAATGATGATGGAGAGATACTTGACTTGGAGTGGTGAACACACAATACAGTGAACAGATTATGTGTTGTAGAATTGTGCACCTGAAACCTGTATAACTTTGTTATCCAATGTCACCCCAATAAATTCAATAAAAAGGAAAAAAATAAATAAGTCATTCATGTTGATTAAAACAAACAAACAAACAAATAAATAAATAAATCTCTGCCCTGCCTGCCTCCTGCAGCACATTAGGACAAATGTCAATCTTTTCCCTTTGCAGGCTGTTGACTGTATTTGTCTGACTCTATATCATTTCCATTAGCAGAGCTGGAGTTGGAAAACCAAATCCAGAATTTCTCACTTCTAAGTGTCACATAGCAGTCTGATCACATTGAGAGAAGTGAAACACATGTACTCCTCCTTGTTTGTGGCATGCTAATAGGCTCTAAGGAATTCCAAGCCTATATCACTGTACAGAGCAAGTTTGAAGAGACAAAACATTTCACTTAACACCAAATGAACAGGAGGCACCAGACTCCCTTGAGGTCTGCCAAATCATTTTTCTCCCCTTCTTACAGCCATCCTCTCTCAAAATGGAGAGTCTCTTATTCAGTCAATGTTAGTATGTTGAATGTGCTCAGTGGCCAGGCCCTGTGCCAGTGCCAAGGACAGAAAGATGCATGTGACTCTCTCTAGTAGGAGAGAGACGTGTAATCAGATGATAAATAACTACCCAACATGGCAAAAAAATTAGAAGAGTTCAGGGAATGTATAGGAGGGAGGAAATCTAATTTTTACTAGAGAATGTAGCAGAAGGTTTTCCTAGAGGAAGAAGACGGTGGCCAGCAGGACAGCAGTGAGGAAGAGAGTGTGTGTGTGTAAGGGAGTGATAAGGGAGTGTGTGGACATGTGTGGTGTGTTCATGTGTGAATGAGGGATAGTTAGATATCGCAGGAATCTCAGGGGGCTGGCAAACCAGGCTCTCCTGGACAGGGAGCCCCTGCTACCACCGCTGGCATTTCCTGAGCAACGTGACTCGCCATCTTGAAGGGGAGAGCAGCCGCGACTAGGAGCCTAGCCTCACCATCACCCAGACTGGCCTTGGACACCACCCAGGACCCTGCAGCCACTCCAGCCAAAGTCATGTTGCCTCACCCACAGACCTGCAAACCCCAGGATGCCCACCTCCCCAGCCTCTGTCTCCTGGACCCCTTGGTGTGTTGCTGAGTGTGTGCCTCTCTAGCCAAGGGCATGCTGCTTCAGCTGCAGACCCTGTGAATCCTAACCCCACCCACCATCTGCAGGCTCCTGGACACCTTGGTCATGCTGCTTTGGCAGCAGACCTTGCAACTCCTGCCTCCCCGGCTGCCAGCTCCTGGACCCTCTCATGATTTGCAGAATGAAGCCTCCCCAGTTAGAGTCCTGCTGCCTCACCTATGAACTTCAGGATGCCCAGCCTCTGTCATGGGCTCCAGGACCCTCACACTGATTGACAGAGTGACACCACTACTGCAAGAGTCATGACAACACCAGCCAGAGTTGCATTAACCCAGTCACAGGGCCGAGAACCCAGGCACCCAGGCTGTGGACTCCGGGACCCCACAATGAGCTGCATGCCAGTGAGACCTCAGGCATCCCTGGCCACAAGAGCTGGAACCATGTGCACATCCATAAAAACTTGCACAATGAGGCTGGGGTGAGTCCCATCATTAAACAACCTGTGAGGACACTTCACCCATGAGCAAGAAACTAACATTCAGGACCCAACTACATCAAGAGAACACAAATAACTCAAGTGGGTAGCTCCACTAGAACACCCAGCTCAGAAGATCTGAGAGACTGCACCAATGAATCCCCCAAATCTGCAATTACATAGGACCACCCTCCAAAGAAACTGGGTGACATACCAGTTGGATCTAAGACATAGGAACAATTCAAATGGGACAGCAAAAATGGGGGAACAAAGAAACAATCCCCAAAGGAAAGAAAAACATGAATTGCCAAAAAAGCAATTAAATGAAATGGAGGCAAGTAATTTGTCAGAGAAAGAATTCAGAGTAATAGTTATAAGGATGCTCAAACGTCTGGAAGCAAATATAAACAACTGAATTAGAATCATAAGGAGCTGAATTAGAATTTTGCCAGTATAAATAACATTCAAGATGAAATGAAGAATGGCATAGCTGCAATAAAAAACACAATGGAAGGTTTCAACAGCAGACTAGAAGAAGCTAAGGACCAAATCAGTGAGTTAGAAGACAAAGTAGAAAAAAACAACATTCAAGCAGAGCAGCAACTGGGGGAAAAAAGAAGAAGAGTATAAAGGAAAATTTGTGACAACTTGAGACAAAACAACATCCACATAATTGGGGTGTCAGAAGAAGAGGAAGCTGAGCAAGAAATAGAAAACCTGTTTGACAAAATAATGAAAGAAAACTTCCCTGGCTTAAGGAAGAAAAAAGACACACAAATCCAAGAAGCACAGAGAGTCCCAAGCAAGATGAAACCAAAAGGACCCAGACCAAGGCATATTGTAATTAAATTAACAAATGTAAAAGACAAAGAAAGAATCTTAAAGGCTGCAAGAGAGAGACAGAAAGTTATCTACAAGGGATTTCCCATTAGATGATCAACTGATTTCTCAACAGAAACAGATCAGGCCAGAAGGAAATGGAATGAAGTATACAAAGTGATGGAAAGCAAGGGACTGAATTCAAGAATACTCTATATAAAAAATTCAAAATTGAAGGTTAAATCAGGAGCTTTACAAACAAAAAAGGCTAAGGGAGGTTATTACCACCAAGCCAGCAATGAAAGAAATGCTAAAGGGACTGCTATAAAGAAGAAATAGGAAGGGAAGAAGGAACACAGGCATAAAGTATAAAAATGGCAAAAAAACCAAGTGCCTAAACATAAATGGATTAAATGATCCAATCAAAAGACATAGGGTATCTGAATGAATAAGAAAACATGACCCATATATATGCTGTCTACAAGAGACCTACCACCTCAGATCAAAGGACTCACACAGACTAAAAGTTAAGGGATGGAAAGATTTTTTCAATCAAATGAAAATGAAAAAAAAGCTGGGTTAGCAATACTTATATTTGACAAAATAGGTCTCAAAGTGAAGGCCATAACAAGAGATAATGAAGGCCACTTCATAATACTAAAGGGATCCATGCACCAAGAGGATATAATGCTTGTAAACATATATGCACCCAATACAGGACTATCCAAATACATTTCCAAAAAAAAAAAAAAACTTCTGCAAGATATCAAGGGAAAGATCAATAGCAACACAATCACAGTAGGAGGCTTTAATACCCCATTGACATCATTGGTTAAATCTTCTAGACAAAAAATCAACAAGGAAACTTCAATCCTAAATGACTCACTAGATCAGATGGAACTAATTGACATGTTCAGAAAATTTCACCACAAAGCTACAGAATCTACATTCAAATGCACATGGGACATTTTCAAAGATAGAGCACATATTAGGACAAAAACAAGATCTATAAAGTTCAAGAAGATTGAAATCATATCAAGCATCTTCTCAGATCACAATGGCATAAAAATAGAAAACAACTATAATAAAACCAATTAAAAAATCAAACACTTGGAGGCTAAATAGCATGCTATTAAACAATGATTGCATTTCCAAAGAGATCAAACAAGAAATAAAAAAACATCCTGGAAACAAATGATAATGAAAGCACAGCAACCCAAAATCTATGGGACACAGTGAAATCCTGAGGGGGAAGTTCACAGCACTAGAGGCTTACCTCATAAAAAAGGAAAACTTGTAATAAGTTATCTAATGCTGCAACTTAAAGAATTAGAGAGAGAGCAACAAGAAAAACCCAAAGCAGAAGGAAGGAAATAAAGCTCAGAACAGAAATACATGACATAGAGACCAAAAAATAAAAAAAAATAAAAATAAAAAATATCAATAGAACAAAGAGCTGGTTCTTTGAAAGGATAAACAAGGTTGATGAACTTCTTGCCAGACTCACCAAGAAACAGAGAGGACTCAAATAAACAAAATCAGAAACTAAAGAGGTGAAGTAACAACTGACCTTGCAGAGATACAAAGGATCATAAAAAATAGTATTAAGGATTTCTCAGTGATCCGAGGAGTTGGCTGTGGGCTAGCTGGACTCCTGGCCACGGTGCGGGAGACAGCGGCCACCCTGAAGCTTTCGTCTTTCCACAGGTCTGCTTGGGGCAGAGGAACAGGGGAATAATATATAGCTTGTAATTGCATATGTGACCCTGGAGCATCTTCTCCTACCATGGAACATCAGGCACACCAGCCATCCCTTATCTCTCCATTGTTCCTCTGAGTATTTTCCTACCTCTAGGAGCTACAATTCTATTATCTGATCAGTGTAACTTCCTAGATCCACTGGTGTTTTAGTTACCTATTTCCGTGTAACAAATTATCCCCAAACATAGCATTAAAAATAAAAATTTAGGGGAGACAAAATGGCAGCAGTACAGAAGGGCATGTCCTGTGCTTTGTCCCGGAGCAGATAGGGTGAGCAGCTGAAACAAGTAACATCCAGCCCGAATTGGCAGAGGAAATTCAGCTGGAAGACAGTTTGCAGCTGGGAAAGGCAGAGGACTCCTGGAGAAAGGGGACGGTTGGAGTTTGACGGATCAGGCTCCCCTAACCGGGCAGCCTCCACTGCTGCTGAAATCTCTCCCAGAGCGGCCAGCTCAGCCGTGGAGACCTCGCCATCTTGAGTGGCTGTTATCAGAAGCATATACATCCAGGGACCCTGCAACCACAGCTCCCAGGGACTAGCTACGAACCCAGAAACACCAGATCTCAAGCAGCGTGAAAATGAGGACTCAGATGAGCCCTGCCCCTCCTCACAGAAAGGTCAGAGTTTGCCTAGATAAAGGTGTGGTTTGTAATTCAGATTGTAGAGAGAAACGTGCACGGGGGAAGTCTGCACCCCACAAAGTCCGCTGCCATTGGGGCCAGCATGATCCTCGAGTGTAGAAGGGGTCCCACAGGGCTGCGGGCAGAAGGGAACTCTGGGAATCAGCCCATAGCTGGACTGGGTGCAGAATGGCAGCCTCGGATTTTGCCAGTGTGCCAGCTGCTTGGTGCCAGGGGAAAGAGGATGTGTGGAAGAGACTTTGGGAGATTTGCGCACTGAGCTGGATGGTGGAGTGTTGTGGGCTTGCACACCTACTCAGGCTCTTTTTTTTTTCCTCCTTGGATAGTTGCATTTGATTTTTGAACCCAGTGCATAGGATCGCCCAGTTGGGTTCACTCATGGAGACTGCAGGGAAGGTTGTTTTTGTGGAACCTGGGAGTCAGAGCAGGGAGTAGCGATCAAGGAACCGGCTCTGGGGCAGTTGACTCTCCTAAACCAGTATTAAGTGAAATAGGGAAAACAAAAACCAAATACTGGCTAGAGAGGACTTATAGCCTCAGAGGTCAATCCATAAACACTGCCACCCAGGGGCTGAACCACAAACTGACTCTGTAAATACAAATAAAGTCAGTCTGGGAAACAAATACGGCCTGCTTTAAAATCAGGACTGTGGTTTACAACACGGAGGAACAGTGTACCGCAGGGAACTTCAACATTCTCCTGAATACCTGACAGGACAAGGGCATGACAAACAGAAGAGTAGAGGAAGTGAAGGACCTTCACTACTGCACATTTTTATTTTTTTTACCTTTTACTTAAGAAACTATTTTTTTTCTTTTTTCATCACCTGATTTTTCCTTTGTAATTACAGCATTTTTATTTTTAACCAGTATTATTACTACTACCATTTTACCTTTTTTTAAAGTGTCATTTTATTTTCTCTTTATTTTATTTTGGGATTAGTGTTCTACATTCTATTTCCATCTTTACTTTATCATCATTTTACTCTATCTCAACTTGACCTTTATGCCAAAACTCTCTTCCTCACTTTTCCCTTTTGTTGTCCTGCTTTTCTTACACTATTCCTGCTTTAAATTTTCCCTAATCCTTCTTTTTACAATCTGTTAAAATTTCACACTATTTATATTTCTAATTTCCAATCCCCTGCTCTAAGTCCATATACACCACTTCTTCTATTTCTTTACTATCCAAATTTTTTTTCTTTTTTTCTCTCTGTTGTTTTGTTGTTGTTTGCTTGATTGTTGATTATATTGGGTTTTTTATGCTTGTTTGTGAGATTGTTTCACTTTTTAAAATTTTTTTTGTTGTTCGTTTTTTTCTTTCCAGTTATTTTTTTGCTTCTGTTTTCCCTCACCTCACTTGATATTAGTTGTTGTTTGTAGTTAGCATTCATCTCTAGTTATCTGTTGCTGGAATTTCTTGGGATTACTGGCTGTTCTATTGTAGTTTTCTCCCCATATAAATAGTTTTTCCCCTCTTGAATTTCATTCTCTTTCTTTTCTCTCTTACTTTTTTTTCTTTATCCCAATTTCATTTTTGCACTCCTTTTTTTTCTTTTTCTCTTTTTTCTTTTTCTCTTCTTTCTCCCTTATCCCCTAATTTTCTTTGCTCTGGTGATCACCTTTATATGGGGTTATTAGTATCGTGAATATATTTGTGTTCAGTGCCTTGTCCATTGAGCCTTGTTGTGTTGTATTTTGTGCCTTTAAATCAACACATCAGAGAGAGAAATACATAACCAAACACCTGGAGAAGAGAGATCATGGGAAGACAAAGAAACAGCCCACATATGAAAGAAAAACAGCCATCACCAGAAAAGGAAGTAAACGAAATGGAGGAATGGAGGCAAGCAACCTGTCAGAGAAAGAATTCAGAGAAATTGTCATAAGGTGGATGAAAAGAATGGAATACAAATTCAACAATATGTGTAAGAACCAAGAGGAAATGAAGAAGAACCAAGAAGAAATGGAAAATTACATCACTGCTATAAAGAACTCAATAGAAAGCATCAACAGTAGACTAGAAGAAGAAGAGTACTGGATCAGTGAGCTAGAAGACAAGGTAGGAAAAAATACCCAAGCAGAGTAGCTTTTAGAAAAAAAAAAATTAAAAAGCAGGGGGAGAGCCTAAGAGTAATTTGGGACAACAAAAAATGAAACAACATCCGCATATTCAGGGTGCCAGAAGGAGAGGAAACTGAGCTAGGAATAGAAAACCTGTTTGAAAAAATAATGACAGAAAATTTCCCTCATATAGGGAAGAAAAAACTCACACAAATCCAAGAAGCTCACAGAGTCCCAAAAAAAGTGCACCCCAAAAGACCGATGCCAAGGCACATTATAATTAAATTGGCAAACACCAACAACAAAGCAAGAATCTTAAAAGCAGGCAGAGAGAGACAGAAAGTTACCTACAAAGGATCTCCCATCAGACTAGCGACTGATTTCTCAACAGAAACACATCAGGCAAGAAGGGAATGGAATGAAATATACAAAGTCATGCAAAGGAAGGGTCTGAATCCAAGAATACTGAACCCAGCAAGGCTATCAATCAAAATTGAGGGTTAAATCAGGAGCTTCACAGACAAAAAAGGACTACAAACAAGTATCTATCAATAAAAACTTTAAAGGTAAATGGAGTAAATGCCCCAATCAAAAGACATAGGGTAACTGAGTGGGAAAGAAAACATGACCCAAATATCTGCTGTCTACAGGAAACCCACCTTAGAAATAAAGAAGCACACAGACTGATGGTGAAGGGATGGAAAACGGTTTTTCAGTCGAATGGAAATAAAAAAAAAGCTGGGGTAGGAATACTTATATCTGACAAATTAGATCTCAAAGTGAAAAGCATAAAAAGAGATAAGGAAGGCCACTTCATAATACTAAAGGGAGCAAGCCAACAAGAAATAACTCTGGTAAACATATACACACCCAATATAGGAGCACCCAAATACATAATAAAACTTCTGGAGGTGATCAAGGAAAATATTGACAGCAATACAATCATAGTAGGGGACTTTAATACCCCACAATCACCATTGGACAAATCCTCTAAACAAAAAATCAGCAAAGAAACATCAATCCTAAATGACTCGCTAGATCAGATGGAATTCATTGACATCTTCAGAACATTTCACCTCAAAGCCACAGAGTATACATTCTTCTCAAGTGCACATGGGTCATTTTCAAAGATAGACCATATATTAGGTCACAGGCAAAGTCTCTTCAAATTCAAGAAGATAGAAATCTTATCAAGCATCTTCACAGATCACAATGGCATAAAACTGGAAATCAACTACAATAAAAACAATCCAAAAAATAAAACACATGGAGACTAAATAGCATGCTATTAAACAATTACTGGGTTACCAGAGAGATCAAAGAAGAAATAAAAAACATCATGGAAAAAAACGACAATGAAAACACAACAATCCAAAGCCTATGGGACACAGTGAAAGCAGTCTTCAGAGGGAAGTTCATAGCTCTACAAGCCTACTGCAAAAAACAAGAAACAATGAGAATAAATTACCTAACCCTACAACTCAAAGAGTTAGAAAGAGTGCAACAAAAAAATCCCAGTGTAAGCAGAAGGAAGGAAAAAGTAAAAATCAGAGCAGAAATAAATGAAATAGAGACCAAAAAAACAATACAAAAGATCAACAAAACCAAGAGCTGGTTCTTTGAAAGGATAAACAAGATTGATGAACCTCTAGCCAGGCTCACCAAGAAACAAAGAGAAAGGACCCAAATAAACAAAATAAGAAATGGAAGAGGAGAAATAACAACAGACCCCACAGAAATACAAAAGATTGTTAAAAATAAATACAATGAACAACTCTACTCAAACAAACTAGACAACTGGAGGAAATGGACATATTCCTAGAAAAATACAACATTCCAAAACTTAATCAGGAAGAATCTAAATATCTCAACAGGCCAATAACTATGGAAGAAATTGAAGCAGTCATCAAAAAGCTCCCATCAAACAAAAGCCCGGGGCCAGACGGCTTCACAGGGGAGTTTTACAAAACATTCAAGGAAGAAGTGAAACCTATCCTCCTCAGACTATTCCAAAAAATTCAAGAGGAAAGAACACTTCCAAGCTCATTCTATGAAGTCAGCATCACCCTAATACCAAACCAGATAAAGACAACACAATGAAAGAGAATTACAGGCCAATATACCTCATGAACATAGATGCCAAAATCCTCAACAAAATCTTAGCAAATCAGATCCAGCAGTACATCAGAAAGATCATACACCATGACCAAGTAGGATTTATCCCAGGGATGCAAGGATGGTACAATATCCACAAATCAATAAACGTAATACATCACATAAACAAATTGAGATATAAAAACTACATAGTCATATCAATTGATGCAGAAAAAGCGTTTGACAAAATCTAACACCCATTTTTGATAAAAATTCTCAGGAAAGTGGGAATAGAAGGATCATGCCTCAACATAATAAAAGCCATATATGACAAACCCACAGCCAACATCATACTCAATGTCCAAAAACTAAAACAATTTCCCCTAAGAACAGGAACAAGACAGGGGTGCCCACTCTCACAACTCCTGTTCAACATAGTACTGGAAGTATTAGCCATTGCAATTAGACAAGAAGAAGAAATAAAAGGCATCCAAATTGGAAATGAAGAAGTAAAACTGTGCTTATTTGCAGATGACATGATATTGTACATAAAAACCCTAAATACTCCATCAAAAAATTACTAGGATTAATAAATGAATTTGGCAATGAAGCAGGATACAAAATTAGTGCCAAAAAATCTATGGCATTTCTATACACCAATAATGAACTTACAGAAAGAGAGACTAAAAAAGAAATCCCATTTAACATCACACCAAAAAAATTAAGCTACCTAGGAATAAACTTAACTAAAGAGGTAAAATACCTCTACTCAGAAAGCTATAGGACATGGAAAAGAGAGATAGAGGAAGACATAAAAAGATGGAAGAACATACCATGTTTATGGCTTGGTAGAATCAACATCATGAAAATAACCATACTACCCAAAGCAATCTATAAATTCAACTCACTCCCCATTAAAATACCAACAACATATTTTACAGACCTAGAACGAACTCTCCAAAAATTCATCTGGAATAAAAAAAGACCCCAAATAACTGCAGAGATCCTGAGAAAGAAGAACAAAGTAGGTGGGATCTCAATACCAGATATCAAGCTGTATTACAAAGCCACTGCTCTGAAAACTGCCTGGTACTGGCACAAGAACAGACATATAGATCAATGGAATAGAATAGAGATCCCAGAAATTAAGCCAAACCAATATGCTCAATTAATATTTGACAAAGGAGGCAAGAACATACAATAGAGTCAAGACAGACTCTTCAATAAATGGTGCTGTGAAAATTGGACAGATAAATGCAAAAAAATGAAACTAGATGACCAACTTACACCATACACAAAAATAAACTCAAAATGGATAAAGGACTTAAACATAAGACTGGAAACCATAAAAACACTAGGGGAATCCAAAGGCAACAATATCTCAGAAATATGCTGAAGCAATTTCTTCACCAATACAGATCCTAGGGCATTGGAAACTAAAGAGAAAATAAACAAATGGGACTACATCAAAATAAAAAGCTTCTGCACAGCAAAAGAAACCATCAACAAAACAACAAGAAAGCCCACGGCATGGCTGAACATATTTGCCAATATTATCACCGATAAGGGTTTAATCTCCAACATTTATAGGGAACTCATACAACTTAACAAAAGGAAGATAAACAATCCAATCAAAAAATGGGCAAAGGACCTAAATAGACACTTTTCAAAAGAGGACATTCAGAAAGCCAAGAGACATATGAAAACATGCTCAAAGTCGCTAATCATCTGAGAGATGCAAATCAAAACAACAATGAGGTACCATCTCACACCTGTCAGAATGGCTATCATCAACAAATCAAAAAACGACAAGTGCTGCAGAGGATGTGGAGAAAAAGGAACACTCGTGCACTGCTGATGGGAATGCAGACTGGTGTAGCCTCTATGGAAGACAGTATGGAGTTTCCTCAAAAAGTTAAAAATGGAGCTCCCATTTGACTCACTGATCCCACTGCTAGGAATATATCCCAAGAAACCAGAAACACCAATCAGAAAGGATATACGCATCCCTATGTTTATAGCATCACAATTTACCATAGCTAAGATTTGGAAACAACCTAAGTGCCCATCAATGGATGAACGGATTAGAAAACTTTAGTACATCTACACAATGAAATACTATGCTTCTGTAAAAAAGAAGGTATTCTTACCATTTGCAACAGCATGGATGGAACTGGAGAGCATTATGCTAAGTGAAATAAGCCAGTCAATGAAAGAAAAATACCACATGATCTCACTCATTTATGGATAATAAAGATCATTATAAACTGATGAACAAAAATAGATTCAGAGGCAGAGCAGCATTAAACAGATTGTCAAACTACAGCAGGAAGGCTGGGTAGGGTCGCACGCGGCATAAGAGAGCAACCGAAGGACTTGTATGCATGCATATAAGCATAACCAATGGACACAAGACACCTGGGGGGGCAGGGTAGGGGAGGCTGGGGGAAGGTCAAGAGGGAAAAAAAGGGAAACAAATGTACTACTCTTTGTAATATTTTAAGCAATAAAAAAATAAGTGGAGCAACAACAAAAAATAATAAATAAATAAATAAATAAATAAATAAGAATTTAAAGAAAAAAAATATTATTAACAACTCTACTCTAATAAACTGGACAACCTTGACCAAATGGACGTATTCTTAAAAAATAGAATGTACCAAAACTCAATCAGCAAGAATCAGAAAATATGAATAGACTGATAACTACTGATGAAATCGAAGCAGTAATAATAATAATTTTTAAAAAATTAGCAACTAATGGCCCTGGTCCAGATGGCTTCACAGCTGAGTTTTGTCAAACATTCAAAGAACTAACATCTATCCTCCTCAAACTATTCAAAAAACTCATAAAGAAAGAACACTTCCAAGCTCTTTTTATGAGGCAAGCATTACCCTAATCCCAAAACATGATAAAGACACTACAACAAAAGAGAATTACAGCCCAATATCCCTGAAGAACATAGATGTTAAAATCCTCAAGAAAATTCTAGCAAATCAGATCCAGCAATACATTATAAACCATGACCAAATGGGATTTATTCCAGTGATGCATGACTGGTACAATATACGTAAATTGATAAATATGATCCTATATAATAAAAGCCTAATGTGCTAAGTGTCTGGTTGTCCAGTCATCTGTTCAATCAATCAAAGCATAATATGCTAATGATATGCTAAGGCCACTTCACTGCTCACTATGATGTGCACTGACCACCAGGAGCCAGACAGTCGACTGGTCGACAGGTCACTATTATGTGCACTGACAAACAGGGGGCAGATGCTCCAACCAGTAGGTTAGCTTGCTGCTGGGGTCTGGCCAATCGGGACTGAGCAAGATGGGACAGAAATGCTCTGGAGCCCTCCCACAGTCCTTTCCAGGCTGGCCAAACTCCTGCATCCCTCTCTGGCCATGATGATGCATTTATGGGGACCCTCTCTCAATACGGGACACCTCGGGGGATGTCGGAGAGTTGGTTTTGGCCTGATCCCTCAGGCCAGGCCGAGGGACCCCACTGGTGCAGGCTTCTAGGATATTACATAAACAAACCCAATGATAAAAACCACATGATCAATCATATCAATAGATGCAGAAAAAGCATTTGTCAATAGCCAACACCCATTTCTGGTAAAAACTCTCAATAAAGTGGGTATAGAGGGATCATACCTCAACATAATGTAAGCCTTATATGACAAAACTACAACCAACATCATACTCAACAGACAAAAGCTAAAACTATTTCTCATAAGAACAGGAACAAGACAGGATGCCCACTTTCTCCACTCCTGTTTGACATAGTACTAGAAGTGCTATCTGTAGTGTTCAGACAACAAGAAGAAATAAAAGGTATACAAATTGGAAAGGCGGAAGTAAAACTGTCACTATTTACAAACTACATGATACTGTACATAGAAAACACTGAAGACTCCATTAGAAAACTACTAGATTTATTAAATGAATTCAGCAATGTGGTAGGATATAAAGTTAATACCCAGAAATCTATAGCATTTTTATACACCAATGATGAACTCTCAGAAAGGGAAACCAAATGAACAACTCCATTTACCATTGGAACAAAAAAAATTTAGATACTTAGGAATAAACTCAAACAAAAAGATAGAAGACCATAGTGGCTGTACAGTCTGCATTCCCACCAGCAGTGCACGAGGGTTCCTTTTTCTCTGCATCCTCACCCTTACTTGTCATTTGTTGATTTGTTGATGATAGCCATTTTGACAGGTGTGAGATGGTACCGCATTGTCATTTTGATTTGCATCTCTCAGATGATTAGTGACTTTGAATATATTTTCATATGTCTCTTGATCTTCCTTCTGTCTTCTTTAGAAAAGTATCTATTTAGATCTGTTGCCCATTTTTTTATTGGGTTGTTTATTTCCTTTTCTTAAGTTGTATGAGTTCCCTGTAAATGTTGGAGATTAAACCCTTATCAGTGATAACATTGGCAAATATGTTCTCCCATGCAGTGGGCTTTCTTATTGTTTTGTTGATGGCTTCTTTTGCTGTGCAAAAGCTTTTCATTTTGATGTAGTCCCATTTGTTTATTTTCTATTTAGTTTCCATTACCCTAGGAGCAGAATCAGTGAAGAAATTGCTTCGGCATATGTCTGAGATTTTGCTACCTGTGGATTCCTCTAGTATTTTTATGGTTTCCAGTCTTATGTTTAAGTCCTTTATCAATTTTGAGTTTATTTTTGTGTATGGTGTAAGTTGGTGGTCTAGTTTCATTTTTTTGCATCTATCTGTCAAATTTTCCCAACACCATTTATTGAATAGACTGTCTTGACTCCATTGTATGTTCATTCCTCCTTTGTTGAATATTAATTGAGCATAGTGGTTTGGGTCGATTTCTGGGTTCTCTATTCTATTCCTTTGATCTATATGTCTGTTCTTGTGCCAGTACTACAAAAAACTGAAAATGGAACTCCCATTTGACCCACTGATCCCACTTCTAAGACTATATCACAAGAAACTAGAAACACCAATCCGAAAGGATGTATGTACCGCCATGTTCATAGCAGCACAATTCACCATAGCTAAGATTTGGAAACAGCTTAAGTGCCCATCAGCAGATGAGTAGATTAAAAAACTGGAGTACATCTACACAGTGGAATACTACGCTGTGGTAAAAAAGAAGGAATTCTTACCATTTGCAACAGCATGGATGGAATTGGAGAGCATTATGCTAAGTGAAATAAGCCAGCCAGAGAAAGATAAATACCACATGATCTCACTCATTTATGGAATATAATGAACAACATAAACTGATGAACAAAAACAGATCCACAGACAGAGAAGCATCGATCAGATTGTCAAACCTCAGAGGGAAGGTAGGGGAAAGTTGTGGTAAAGGGCAAAGATCAACCAAAGGACCTGTATGCATGCATATAAGCCTAACCAATGGACACAGACAACAGGGGGTTGAGTGCATGAGTCGGGGGGGGGGAAAGAATGGGGGGATAAAGACACATATGTAATACCTTAATCAATAAAGAAATTTTAAAAAGAGTGATAGAAGACCTATACTTGGAAAAAGAGTTAGAGGAAGATATATGTAAGTGGAAGAAAATACCGTGTTCATGGATTGGTAGAATCAACATCATTAAAATGGAAATACTACCCAAACCAATCTATAGATTCAAAGCAATCCCTATCAAAATACCAATGATTTATTTCACAGACCTAGAAGATATATTCCAAAAATTTATATGGAATAGCGAAAGACACTGAATAGCCGCAGTAATCTTGAGAAAGAAGAACAAAGTTGGAGAGATCACAATACCAAATATCAAGTTATACTACAAAACCACTTTACTCAAACAGCCTGGTATTGGCATAAAAACAGGCACATAGACCAATGGAACAGAACGGAGACCCCAGAAATTGACCCAAGCCATTATGCTCAGTTAATATCAGAGAAGGCAAGAGTAAACAATGGAGTCAAGACAGTTTCTTCAATAAATGATATTGGGAAAATTGGACAGATACATCCAAAAAAGTGAAATTAGAACACCAAGTTACACCATACACAAAAATATACTCAAAATGGATAAAAGACTTAAATATAAGAGGTGAACCAATAAAACTCCTAGAAGAAACCATAGACACCAAAATCTCATGCACCTCTCATAGCAATGTGTTTATGGATATACATCCTAGGGCAAAGGAAACTAAGGAGAAAATAAACAAATGGGACTACATCAAAATAAAGAGCTTATGCACAGCAAAATAAACCAACAATAAAATAACAAGAGAACCCACTCTATGGGAGAACATATTTGACAATAATACATCTGATAAGGGTTTAACCTCCAAAATCTACAGGGAACTAATACAACTTAACAACAGGAAGATAACAATCCAATTAAAAAATGAGCAATGTACCTAAGTGGACACTTCTCCAAAATGAACGTACAGAAAGCCAGAAGGCATATTAAAAAATGCTCAAAGTCACTAATCATCTGAGAGGTGCAAATCAAAATGACAATGAGGTGCCACCTCATACCTGTTATAATGGCCATCATCAACAAATCAACAAATGGCAAGTGTTGGCGAGGATGTGGAGAAAAAGGAACCCTCATACACTGCTGTTGCATATGCTGACTAGTACAGCCACTGTGGAAAACAGTTTGGAGTTTCCTCAAAAAATTAAAAATGGAACTACTATGTGACCTAGTGATTCCACTTCTAGGAACATATCCCAAGAATTAAGAAACACCCATCAGAAAGAATATATGCACCCCTATGTTCATAGCAGCACAATTTATAATAGCTAAGATTTGGAAACAGCCTAAGTGCCCATAAGCAGATGAATGGTTAAAAAGCTACGGTACATCTATACAATGGAATACTATGCAGCTGTGAAAAAGAACTCTTATCATTTGCAACAGCATGGATGGACCTACAGAGCATTATGCTAAGCAAAATAAGCCAGAGTCAGATAAATATCACATAATATCACTCATTTGTGGAATCTAATGAACAACATAAACTGATGAACAAAAATAGAACCAGAGACAAAGAAACAGACTGTCAAACCTCAGAGGGAAGGCAGGGGAATATGGAGGGTGAAAAGAGATCAACTCATATGCTTATATGCATAACCCATAGACACAGAAAATAAGGTGGTGAAGGCTTGGAGGGGTAGAAGAGGGCAATGGGGGTGGGAAAGGACATATTTAATACATTCAAAAATAAAGATTTATTATAAATAAATAAATAAATAAATAAATAAATAAATAAATAAATATTTTACTAAAAATGGCAAAGACTACCTAATTAATTATTTTTAAATCAAGCACATTTTGAACACCCAGTTTTCAAGGTATGATGTTGGGCCTTATTCATACACGTATTTACTTCAAAATGTGAGCAGTGATGATCTTACATCACTGTCAGTTTACTGACGTGAAAATTACCATGACTTCATCCTACATGTTCTGATGACTCTGTGGTATGTGGTCCAGAGCACAGAGGAATTTCCTAACACTGACCCATAAACCTGTAATGCCAATGGTTGGTCACAGGGTCGGGGCAGGTAAGAATACAAATTCAAGAGTTTTAAAAGCTAATGGACACATAAAATGCATCCAGTTGAGTGATTTGCAAACCACAGGGCAGAGAGTGGGGTTGGGAGTAGAAGCCGGGGGTATAAAACTACATACCTACACCAAGTTTGAAATAGTGCAACTTTGCTCTTTTATATATTGAGTTTCTGCATCTCTTTTTGTTTTCTGAAAAGAATTTAAAATAATGCACTCACTCATTTTATAGATTAGGGAAACTGAGGTTCAAACAGGGAAATAATTCACTCCAGATACACTGTGTAACATTGAGCAAATGATTTTATCTCTGTGAGCCTCAATTCCCCCACCTGTAATATGGGAATGATGGTAGTGTATACCTCATGTTGTTGCTTTGAGGATTCACTGAGCTAATTCAAACACTTAGGCCAGTGCCTAATACATACTAGATAAGGAAAAGTAGACTACTACTACTATTATAATGATGATGATGCAGTTAGTTCCAGTTAATTCTCAAAACTCAAGTTTCCCGCTTTGCAAACCACATTCTATTCTCTACATCACATTTGCTCAGGACAGGTCTTTTAGCATCACTAGTCAGCGTGGAACATTTGATCACTCCTTCCTCTGAATTCACTTTTTTTCATGTGGATTTCTAGGAAAGGTACTAACAGGGTTTATCTTCATAACTCCCTTGCTGCTCATTCCTAGTCTCCTCTGCTTCCTCCTTATTTCCCTAACCATTAACCTTTAGATTGCTTCAGGGCTCAGACTTCAGATCTCTTTTTTTCTTTCTTCTACACTCTTTGCCAAAGCATCTTATTCAGGCCATGGCTTTAAATTCCCTCTACATGTTGATGAATTACAAATATATATCTTTACCTCCGACCTCTCTCCTCTGGGTGCCAGTCATGATGTCAATCCAGCATCTTCATTTTATTATAGACATCTCAAAGTAAATATGACCAAAATAGAATTTTTATTTTCCTTTCAAATTTGCTCCTCCTTCCACTATTGTCCATTTTGGTAAATGCCCCAGCATCTTCACAGTTGTTCAAACCAAAAACCCAGGCACCTCTTCTCTTTTATTCCCATTCCATATCCATATCCAACCCATCAGCAAGTCCTGTTGGCTATGACTCTATAATTCATTATATTCACAAATTCATCTACTTCTTATCTCTACATTGTTAAAATTGTAGGCTAAGCACTATGACTTGCATTCTAATCACCCTGCATTCACTCTTGCCACCTTATATACCATTCTTTATACAGTAGTCAGAGTGATCATTCTAAATCCATTATTCAGATAATGTGATTCCTCTACTTAAAACTTCCTGCAATTACTTCTCATTGGACATCCCTAGGTAAAGCAGCATAGCCCTGTACTCACTCCAAGTGCCCTTTCTATCCCAGTAACCCACTTCTTTCCTTCACTGCACTTATAACTATTTAAAATTATATATATATATATATATATATATATATATATATATATATATATACACACACACACACACTAGTGGCCCAGTGCATGAAATTCGTGCACATTAAAAGGGATTTAATTAGCGGAAATATTTTAATATTGCTATTTGCCCTTTCTGTATAATAGAAGTGACAGAGATGAAAGAAAATTAGTAAAATGTATATGAAAATCTTCCTCCTGTCAGAGTCTGGGGCACACCACAGGACACAGAATCAAGTCCCCGCCCACCCACGTGTGCCTCAAAATCATGCAAGACCCAGACCTGGCCGCCCCCCCCTTGGGCTAGATCCAGACCCGGCTGGTCCTACCCTTGTCAAGCCCCACAGGGTGGGGGGTGAAGCCTCAGGGCCCCTGGCCCGGTGCCAGGGCAGGGGGCATGCCTTGTGGTCCCCCATCAAGCCCCATCAGGTGGTAGACGCAGCCTCAGGTCCCCCGTCAAACCCCACCAGAAGGGGAGCATGACCTCAGGTCCCCTGTCAAGCCCCACTGGGCAGGGAGCATGGCCTCAGGGCAGGGGGAGCAGCCTGAGGTCCCCCAGCCCAGCACCTTGAGGTCCCCTGTCAAGCCCTGCCAGGCAGGGGGCATGGCCTGAGGTTCTCCTGCCTGGGTCTGGGGCAAGGGGCATGGCCTGAGGACACCCATCAAACCCTTCCAGGTGGGGAGTGTGGTCTGAGGTCCTCCGTCAAGCCCGCTGGGTGGGGGGGCACAGCCGGAGGTCCTCCAGCCAGCATCGGGGTGGGGGGCTCTGCCTGAGGTCCCCCATCAAGCCCCACTAGGGGCAGGATGGCACAGCCTCAGGTCCCTGCTGATTGCTCATTAAGGCTCGTTATGGGAACTCAGCCTCCACTGTAAGTGCAGCCATATTGTGTTATAGAAACCCCACCTTCGCTGTAGGCACAGCCCTCTTTGTGGCAGAGTGATGGTCAATTTGCATATTCCCTCTTTATTATATAGGATAATATTTCTATTTATTTACATTTTTAAATGTCTTCAACACACATACTAGACAACAGAATGTCATTGCTATGTGACAGGAGCTTTAGTTTATCCGGTGTTCTATCTCTATCACTTAAACAGAACCCAGCACAGTAGGCCTTCAGCAAATATTTGTAGAGAATATGAATGAAAAAAAAACTGACTAGAAACAAACTTGACTGGGTCTCAACATTCCCTGCCTGTCTCTGTGAAGCTTCCATCCCACATGAAATCCACACTCTAGGTAAGATCATAGGGAGTCTTGGAAGAAACTGCTTTCCACACCACATCAACACTGACAGGCAAATTAAACATCAATATAGTTCTCTGAAAGTATTATTTTCATAGTAAAACTGGTTTCTCTAGTCTTCAAAAGATTTTAATTAAAAAAAGATTTATCAGGATCAAAAGTACTTGTTCCTAATGATTATCATGATGAATGTGCAATAATTAAGATATTCCAACATGTGTCACTTGATTGGCACATTAAAATTAAGCAGAATGCTATGAATAAAGAGGTTAAAAATATCACTTTTTGTAAAATTGTATAGAAGAAGAGCTCCTGCACATGACCTTTCAGAATAATAGTTTTAATGATGAATGTCTTTATTGCTACAGAAATAAATTGGATTATAGACCATAGACACTGGGAAGGAGGGGAAGAACATGCTGATGTGCAAAGTCACAAGAAGCCAGGATGATGAATCCTGAAAATAAGTCAAAGTTGAGATTAAAAATCATGATTGGCCCTAGGCAACATTGTACAGCAAGGGAAGTTGTCAAATGAAGGAAGTAATAAGTGCAGGGATTTTCAACCTCTCCCTCCATCTCCAGGATGGAGGAGTATAAAAAATGTGGGCATATGTTAAAAGGAATACAGGAATTAATAAGTATTTTAGAAAATATAATTGGAGCCTATGCAAACATCCTGTTTCTCCTTAAAGCTTTACCCACTATTTTGGCATTTAGCAGTGGAATTTGCCTCCAGCAATTGTTACAGTGGTGTTATAAGAGTTATTTTCTATTTTCCTCATTCCTTCTACATTTATTAATTTGAATTATTCAGTAAGAAAGAGTTGTTACATCTCTTCTTTATTATTTTGGTCATTTATTTATCTTAGTCTGGATTCATAGATATTTATGTTATTATTTGGGTTATAATCCAATGCTATCATTACTTAGCTTGTTGTTCAAATTGTTCAAGTATTGAACATTGGAAGTTCTTTCATGTCAGCTCCTGCGTATCTTTGACATGGCTCTATCTTTTGTTTTCTTAAGCACTTCTTTTTTTAGTCTTTAAAAAGTATGTATTTGCATAATGATGAATATGGTCATCATAATAACAACTTCAAATGCTACTATAGCCACCATTTACTAAATTCCACTATTTACCAGGCACTGGGCTATACAATTAATGTACATTAATTTTGTATAAGTACTTCTTTATTTTTGTCATTATAAGATGATCCAGCCTTACCTTGTGTTTTCCCTGTCCTAGCCCTAAAATCAGACACTTCTCCAAAGAGCACTAATCCTTTTATTGGAGTTTAATTTCTCTCCCTTGAGTGTTAGCTGATTTTCTTTAAATGAACAGAGTACAGAAACTGAAAAATAGAACATTTTTAGTAAAGAAGAATAGCAGACACCACCTTAACAAAGTGATCAAGGTTAACAACATCCATGATAGGTCATTTTGATATCATACAGCCCCGATATTATGTAATGAGAAGAGCTCTTCATCTCTGTGCTATTGTTTCCCAAAATTCATAACCATAGTCTAATAATGATAAAATATCATACAAACTCAAATTGAGGGGCATTCAACAAAATACTTGACCATTATTCTTCAAAAGTGTCAAGATTCTGAGAGAAAAACACTACAGAAATTTCAGTTTGGGCTGACACCTAAATGCAATATGATATACTGGTTTGGATTCTGAAACAATAAGTGAACATTAGTAGAAGACAGGAGAAATCTCAATAAAGTCTAGAGTTAATAGTATTGAATCAATGTTAATTTCTTAATTTTGATCATTGTACCATGGTTATACCAGATATTATCATTAGGGAAACCTGGGCAAAGTATAGATGGGCATATAATTAATTATTTTTGCAACTGTTCAGGCAGCCTAGAATTATTTTTTAGTATTTGGAAAAACCTTGCAATATTTTTGGTAAGTAGAGCTGATTCTAAAATTTGGCCAGCTGACTTTAAGGTTCATTTGAAAATGAAAATAACCTAGAATAGAAAAACAACTTTGGAGGAAAACAACAAAGTCTCACTGCTGCAGTTAAATATTTTACCCCTTGTTCTCCCTGCGTGATCTACAATAATAATCTGCTTCATGTTGATACTTACTACTGTGTTGCTGACAATACCTGGAAGAGAAGTTGGGGTGCTTCACTGAGCTGGAAAAAGTTTAGCTACATCAGAAAGCAGGTGTAATTATGCAAGTATATTCTATATATAAAGGGTGTCCCAAAATTCATGCAAGAAGTAATTTTGATAGAAAACACAGGTTTATAATTGAAATTGTAAATTTTTTATTGATTTATAAAGTATGCAGTAGACAGTTATGTATGGAACAGCATATCGGGTAAATGGCCTCCACGGCTTTGCTGGCACATACGCACTCTTTTGTTGAAATTTTCCATGACCATTTTGCATAAATGTGGCTGAATTTCATTGATACAGTGCTCAATTTCCTCCTTCAAGGTGTGGGTGGTCATGGGCTTGTTGGCATAAACCTTAGACTTCAAAAAACCCTGAAGAAAACAGTCCACCGGCGTTAAATCACATGATCTGGGCAGCCAATTCTGATCACCAAAATGAGAAATTACACGACCAGGAAATGACTCATGCAGTAATTGAATTGTTTCTCAGGCTGTATGGCACGTGGCACTGTCTTGTTGAAACCACATGTGGTCCACATCCATATCTTACAATTTAGGCACAAAAAACTGGATTATCATGTCGCGATAGCGAGCACCATTAAATTCAAATCTTGCGTGAATTTTAGGACACCTTTTATAAAAGACTAAGTTGACCCTCTCATGCAGGATACATATAAAGCTCTCGCTGGCGCCAATCACATTTGTGTGTTTCAATCTGTCATTTTCAATCGTGAATTTGGTTGGCATTTCTATTATAGAGAAAGGGCAAATAGCGATATTAAAATATTTCTTCTAATTAATTTCCTTCCAATGTACACAAATCCATGAACAGGGCCACTAGTATAGATGTAAAAGCCTAAGCGATCATTCGAGCATTCAACCAGTAGCTGTGATGCTCACTGACCACCAGGGGGCAGATGCTCAATGCAGAGGCATGGAAACATGGAACAGACTGATGAATCTCAGAGGGAAGGAGGGAAGGGAGAGGGTGGGAAGAGATTAACCAAAGATTTCATATCTCTGGCCTGTGGGGATCAGGCTGAAACCAGCAGTCCGACAACCTCTGAAGGGTTCTGGATTGTGTGATGGTGCAGGCCAGTTCAAGGGACCCCACTGGTGCATGAATCCATGCACCGGGCCTCTAGTTTATTTATATATTCACATTCTGCACAAGATTTCTGTTCAAATAAAGTTTTCACTTAAAAAAAAAAGTTGTTTAAAGAGGCTTAAAAAGTACCAATAACAATACAATCTGCTCATGTTACAAATGAAAATCCTGAGGCCACAAATGGAATGTGCTTTAATTTTAGCAAAAATAACACAGCAAGTTAGTGGCAGGTTCTGGCTCTATCCAACACTCTTTTCTACATACCACTATTTCACCATGAATCCCAACAATGTCTCATCATTGGAATTCATGAGTTTTGGAAAATTAAAAATAGAAAGTAAACAATAACTAGAGAGAAGATCCTTTTCTGAAATTCAGAGTGAACTCTCCTCTTCCGGAAACTAATAACCATCTCTAAAATCCAAATATTTGAGGCAAAAGAATTTTCCAGTGGGCACTGGAGTATAGTAAGTATTTAATGCTATTATGGAACTTATCATTTTTCTTAATGCAAATCAGGTAGGAGTTTACATAAGAATGAAAACTTAAGCTTCTCTCATCAAACATTTCATAGGCATATTCCTTAAAATGGAAGAGAAGACAATCACATCCAACCTTTGTAATAGTCAAACACCAGAAATGACTCAACTGCATTGGAAAAAGACGCATCAAAGTTCTGGCAGTCAGGATACGAGGCTTGGTGCCCACACTCTCTCACTCAGATTTCACTGTTACTTTCTTTGCAGTTCCAGGCCTTGAGACTTTCATCTCAGATGCAGACCTCAGAACTTTGTGGGGGCCTATAAAACTCCTGAATTGTTATACAAATTTTGCATGTATATGCATATTTCTAGAATGTGAGTCTTTAGCTTTTATCAGAATAGCAAAGGAGTCCATAACTCTCAAAAGGTTAGGAAACTCTGGTTTGGGCCAAGTTTCTATAAGTGAAGTGGGCAGTAAACCCTTTGTGAAATCAGAGGGAGATAATCTGTCTACATGACCTGAAAGCTCCAATAGAAGTGAAAACTGATATTAGGGCTTTATTTTTCTGTCTGCCTACCTGTTTATATCCCTTGTGGGAAGCACAAAGTGAGATAATGAAGAGAAATAAAAGCTAGATTATTTTATGATGTTTATATGATGCCAAATAATCTGTTTTGCATAAGTTTTTGCCTTTTAACTTGCTTCAGAATCATATACAAGGTAGCTGATATAATAGAAAGAGTATTGGCTCTAGAGATGAACAGACCTGGATTCAATTTCAAACTCTACCACTCCAGGACAAGTTACTTAACTTCTTTGGGCCTCTGTTTCCTCATTTATAAAATGGGAATAGTAAGAGCTACTTCAGAATGTTGTTGAACAAATTGAAGTTTATAAGGCAAAGTGCATGATAAATAGAAAGGGCGTGATAAATAGTAAAAATTCTTAACTTTAAATCACTATTATCATCATAGACACAGTCTCCCTATTTTTTTATTCCCTTTACTTTTATTCTCCCTGTCCCACTTTATCTATTTATTTTCCTGTTTGGCCCCTTCTCACTTTATTACATCCCCTTTTTCTTTTTCAATTTCTTTCCACCTTCCTCTCTTTAATATTTGTCTTTCTCTCATTCTATATCTGCCTTTCCTGACACTCACCTGTCAGAAAAGAGGGAAACATGGAGCACCTTGTTCCAAGACATAAATAGTCAAGGGGAAATTAAAGGCATTTGTTATATCAAGTTTCAAGGAATAACAAGTCTCATTATGAAGTTCTGCATCTTCACCTGAAATCTCATATGCATTTACTTCTAAAATTACCCCCTTCCATTGAATGGCTCAATCTTAGCCAAAATCAATGTCAGGTTCCCTGTTGTCCTCAGAACTAAAAATAAGTCTGTGGAGATTTTAAATTCTCCCCAAGATCGTGAGCTTTTACTTAAATGAAAGGCCAAACATCCAAGCAATAATTAACCAAGGACTTATTATTTGCTACCTTAATTAATTAAAATATGGTACAGGCCCTCTTACAAATGCAACAGAAACAACTAGATTGTTTACTAATTTTAAAACATCCTTTAAAGCAAAAAACAATTAAAGGATACATATATCTTAGATTAGATATTTTGTTTTAACTTAAAACATAAGTGTACATTCATTTCTCAATATTTTGATGTAGGACCAAAGTTTAAATTATCATTTTTCTTGTGTAAAACTCATCCATAATGTCATCAATGATTTCTAGCTTCAGTTCACTTAACATACAGATGCTTGTAAACTATATTGAGTAAAGAATCCTCCAGATTCTATTTTCTTATTCCTAATTACTTATAGTTGCCATAGACCCATTTGATTTGACAGCAACATTTTCAGTGACATGGACTTACTGAGTTTTTCCAAACAATTTAAGTATTTTTTAAATTTTTATTATTAAATATAACATAAAAAATAATATACATGTAAGATGTAAAGAATAAACATTAAATGAGAATCTATGTACTCACAATCCAATTTAAGAAATATATTATTACAAACTAGAGGCCTGGTGCAAGAATTCATGCATCAGTGTGGTCCCTTGGACTGGCCTGCGAGATCGGGCCAAAACCAGCTCTCTGACATCCCCTCAGGGGTCCCAGATTGCAAGAGGGTGCAGGCCAGGCCGAGGGACCCCACTGGTGCAGGGAGGGACTGTGGGAAGGCTCCAGGGCATGTCTGGCCAGTCTCACTCAGTCCTGTTTGGTCAGACCCCAGCAACAAGCTAACCTACCAGTTGGAGCATCTGCCCCCTGATGGTCAGTGCATGTCATAGTGAGCGGTTGAGTGGCCTTAGCATATCATTAGCATATTATGCTTTGATTGGTTGAACAGCTAACCAGACAACCAGACACTTAACATATTAGGCTTTTATTATATAGGATTACATTGAAGTCCCTGTATCAAGAACTGTGAAGGGTCTTATATTTTACCCTACTTGCATTGTTCATGATCTCAGGACAAAAACATTGAATCTTTCAACTTTACATATAATATTAGCTGTTAAGTGATGTGTTTTTCTGTTTGTTGTTTGTTTTTTGCTGGTGTACTTTATCAGGTTAAGAAAGTTTTTTTCTATTCTGGGTTTCCTAAGAATTTTTCACAGGAATGAAGGGTGGATTTTGTCAAATGCTTTATCTGTCTATTATGATAATCACATTGACAGACATAATGTTAAGCCACTCTTTAATTTGTTTTGTCTTGATGTATTATCATATATATATATTAAAATTTACAATTCAATAAATTTTATTCATAATTTAAAAAAATCTTTATTGTTGAAAGTATTATATATGTCATCCTTTATCCCTCATTGACCTTTTCTATCCCACCCCTGCCTCCCTGCACCTCAGGCCTTCACCACCCTATTGTCTGTGTCCACGGTGTTCATGAAGAATATCAATATGGAGTTTTCTTCTGATGTCAGGCTGATGTTGGTGTAAGAGTATTGCTGGCCTCATAGAATAAATTGGGAAACATTATCACCACTTTAATTTTCTGGGAGAGTTTATTTAGGATTTCTTCCTTAAATATTTGTTAAAATTTACTGGTGAAACCAGTTGACCCTGTAATTTTTTTATAGAAAGAATATTTCTTTTAATTAAATTTATTGGGTTAACATTGGTTAATAACATTATGCAAGTTTCAGGTGTACAATTTTATAACACAACATCTGATACTGATTTTCAACTAAAATGTCTATTTATTTAATAGGTGTAGGGTTAATTCTTCATGATTATGTTTTAGTACTTTATGTCTTTCAAGGAATTTATCCAGGTGATCTAAGTTGTTGAACTTATTTGCATAAATTATTTTAATGTTCATTTTAATATCTGTAGAATCTTAATGATGTTACTTATTTCTACTATTGATAATTCATGTCTTCTCTATTTTGTTCAAAATTCTGGCTAGAAGCTTATCCATTTTTAAAAATTTATCTTTACTGTTGAAAGTATTACAAGTGTCCCCTTTGTTTTTATTTTTTTCTGTTTTGGTTTTTTCCCATTGACCTCCTCCACTCCACACCCTCTCCTCCCAAGCCCTCACACAACACTATTGTCTGTGTCTATGGGCTATTCACATCTACTTATATAAAAACCCTGGGTGTAACATCACGGCCAGAAGCGCGACCAACTGGAAGGAAGTCAGTCCTGCAGGGGTTGTCTTGGAAATGGCTGCACCCTCCCCCAGCTGTCCTGGAGGGTGAGGTTTCAGGCAGGAACCCGCCCTCGGAGTGGAGCGTGGAAGTGAAATGATTTGTAATGGATCTATTATTGAAGCTACCTTTGGAAATACTATATCTATAGATCAGTGGTTCTCAACCTTGGCTGCACATTAGAATCACCTGGGAATCTTTTTAAAATCCTGATTTCTGGGCCTCATCCTCCAGAAATTCTGTTTCTTTGTTACTAATGTTGTGGCCTCACCCCATAACAAAAAAACAATTTCTCGAGGATGAGGCCCAGGAATCAGGATTTTAAAGATTCCCAGGGATTCTAATGTGCAGCCAAGGTTGAGAACCACTGCTATAGATAATATTAAAAATATATCTAAACATGCAATGAGCATGTTCAAAAATTAAATGAAGAAAAATTGGATATACTTGATGGAGATTTTCACACATATTTGAGTGATGATTCCATTGATTTTTGGAATTTTCCCATCGAATTTCTTAATAGTATTACTCCTTTGGGAATGCCATGTCATAAATTAAAATTGAAAGTGGGTGCAATCATCATGCTATTGAGAAATCTCAATAGTAAATGGGGTCTTTTTAATGGTACCAGATTTATTATCAAAAGATTACGACCTGACATTATTGAAGCTGAAGTATTAACAGGATCTGCAGAGGGAGAGGCTGTTCTGATTCCAAGAATCAATTTGTCCCCATCTGACACTGGCCTCCCATTTAAATTGATTCGACGACGGTTTCCCGTGATGCCAGCATTTGTGATGACTGTTAATAAATCACAAGGACAAACTTTAGACAAAGTAGGCATATTCCTAGCTGAACCCGTTTTTGCACATGGTCAGTTATATGTTGCTTTCTCTTGAGTTTGAAGAGCATGTGACATTACAATTAAAGTTCTAACTACTTCATCACAAGGGAAATTAGTCAAGCACTCTGAAAGTGTTTTCACTCTTAAGGTGGTGTACAGGGAGCTATTAGAATAAGTGTAATCACTTTATCAGTCATTGTTTGCATCACTGTTGTTTTCATATCATGTTTTTGTTGTTTTCATATCATTTTTTTGTCGTTTTTATATCATGCCTCTGTTGTTGTTATATCATTTTGTGACTGTTTATTTATTAATAAATTTATATATTATTTTCATATACATTTTACTAATTTCCTTTCATCTCTCGCACTTCTATTATAGAGAAAGGGCAAATAGCAATATTAAAATATCTCCGCTAATTAATTCCCTTTTTTAAAAATATATTTTATTGATTTTTTTACAGAGAGGAAGGGAGAAGGATAGAGAGTTAGAAACATTGATGAGAGAGAAACATCGATCAGCTGCCTCCTGCACACTCCCCACTGGGGATGTGCCCGCAACCAAGGTACATGCCCTTGACTGGAATCGAACCTGGGACCCTTGAGTCTGCAGGCCGATGCTCTATCCACTGAGCCAAATCAGTTAAAGCAATTAATTCCCTTTTAATGTGTATGAATTTCGTGCACCGGGCTACTAATATGCTTATAAGTTCCCTGGTTAATCTCTCCCTATCCACTCACCTCCACCCTGCCTTCCCTCTGAAATTTGTCAGTCTGTTCCATGGTTCTATATATCTGGATCTATTTTGTTCATCAGTTTATTTTGTTCATTAGATTCTTCATATGAGTAAAATCATGTGCTACTTCTCTTTCTCTGACTGGCTTATTTTGCTTAGCATAATATTCTCTAGGTCCATCCATGCTGTTGCAAATGGTAAGAGTTCTTTTTTATTGGTGCATAGCATTCCATTGTGTAAATGTACCACTGCTTTTTTATCCACTCATCTGCTGATGGACACTGGGCTGTTTCCAAATCTTAGCTATTGTAAATTGTGCTGCTATGAACATAGGGGTGCATATATTCTTTCTCAATTTTTTTAATATTCTCTAACAACTAGCTTTTGCTTTCAACAATAAAAAATTTTTATAATTTTCCTCATTGATTTCTGCTCTGATATTCATGATTTTGTTTCTTCTGCTTACTTTGGGTTTCATTAGGTTTCTTATGATTTATTCAAAAGGAATCTGAAGTTAATGATTTGAGATCCTTTTTTGTTTTTCAACATACGCATTTAATACTAAAACTTCCAACTAATGTTTTAGCTTCATACTATAAATTTTAATATGTTGTATTTTCTTGTCATTCAATTCAAAATACTTTCAAATGTCCTTTTTTATTTCTCCTTTGAACCATAGATAATTTGAAAGTGTATCATTTTGTTTCTCAACAATTAGAGATTTTTATCAATATTATTCTATTGTTGATGTCTAATATATTCTCATCATAATCAGATTAAATACTTTGTATGACTTGACTCTTTTTACATTTACACTGGGGCCTTGACTTACGAGTTTAATTCGTTCCTAGACCGAACTCATTAAGGAGCTCATTAAGGAGCTCATTAAGGAGCTCATTAATCAAATTACTCTGTCAACTCAATGCAAAAAATCGGTCGAGAGACAGCTGGTATCTCAAAAAACTCATTAGTCGGGACACTGTAAGTCAAGGCCCCACTGTATAGACAATTCTTATGATTCCAAATATGGTCTGCCTTAGTAAAAGTTCAGTATGCACTTGAAAAAACAGTTTATTTTGTTTTTAGAAGGAATAGTCTAGAAAGGTCAATTAAGTCAATTTGTTGATAGTGTTCAAATCTTCTACATTCTTAATATTATTCTATGTACATGTCCTATAAAATATTGAATGTTGAATCTCTGACTATATCATGGACTTATTTATTTATACTTTAAGTTCTATCAGTCTTTACATCATATATTTCTAAGCTCAATGTCTTATTCCATTCAGGTTACTATAACAAAAATACCAGCAGTTGGGTAACTAAAACAAACAAAAATATTTATTTCACACAGTTCCAGAGGCTGAGGGTCCAAGATCAAGTTCCCAGCATAGTCAGTGTCTGGTGAAGGCCCATTTCCTGGTTCATAGATGGGCAGTTTCTTGCTGTGTCTTCACATGGTGGAAATAGAGCAAGAGACTCTCTGGAACAATCTTTTATAAGGGCACTAATCCCCTTCATGAGGACTCCACCCTCATAACCTAATCATCTCCAAAAGGCCCTACCTCCTAACACCCTCACATTAGAAGTTAGGATTTCAACATATGAATTGGGCAATGACGTTCTGTCCATAACACTCTCTTACTAGGTAAATAGACCTTTAGGTTTATTTTCCCTTGATAAGTTGACACCATTAGCATAATAGAAATGGCTTTCCTGATAATATTGTTTGCTCTTAAATGCAATTGCATGCTATCAATTATGTAACTAATCTGACTTTCTTTTGGTTAGTGTCAACACAGCCTATCTTTATTCCATCCTTTTACTTTAAAGTATATGTGTCTTTTATTTCAAATGGGATTCTTGTAGGCAGAAAATAGTTGGGTCTTGCTTTTATATCCAAACTAATCATCTCTGCCTTTTAATTGTGATGGTCAGATAATTTACATTTAAATGTAATATTTTTACATTTTAGGATTCCAAATTCAGTTTTTTTTTCTTTCAATACTTAAAGGATATAGTTCCACTGTTTTCCTATTTGCATTGTTTCTGATGAGAAATTTATGTCATCTATGCTTTGTTCTCTATACGCAGTGTGTCTTTTTTTATTACTACTGTTAATATTTTCTCTTTATTATGCCACTGTTTTAAACAATTAGCTATAATATGCCTTTGTGTTACTTATTTGTTACTGCATAAAAAAAAATACCTCCCAAACTCAGGGTCTTAATGGTTTCTGTGCATCAGGAATTAGTATGTACCTTGCCTGCATCTGTGGCTCAGGGTCTCCCAACAAGCTGCAATTAAGTTGCTAGCTGGGGCCACAGTTCTTTTAAAGTTCAATTGGGCCAGTTTCTGATTCCAAGCTAACTTAGTAATTCTTGAAACGATTCATATTTTGTGTGTTGTTAGACTTAGTGCCTCAGTTCCTCACTGGCTGTTGGTCAGCAGACAGCCTCAGTTCCTTGTCATGTGCACATCTCCATAAGGCAGCTCACAATATTGCAAGTGGCTTCATCAATATGAGCAAGAACAGGCCAGAAAAATGGAAATAACAGTCATTTGTAACCAAATGTCAGATATGATACCCATCACTTTTTTGTATATTCTATTTATTAGGTCAAGCTCACATTAAAAAGGCTGAGATTACACAAGGATGTGAATTTCAGAAGGTGGAGATCATTGAGGTATGTATCTCAAAAGGCTGCTTACTGTACTTGGTCTATTAACATTATATAGTTTATTTCATGTTTCTTAGGTTTGGGTTTTGTTGAGCTTCTTATATATTTTTCTTCAAATTTGAAACTTTCCATCATTATTTCTTCAATTTTTTTTGCCCCTCCTCCTCTCATTTGGACCACAATTAATCACATATTAGGCTGCTTGAGATTGTTCCAACAGCTCACTTATACTCTAGTTCATTTTTGCTATTGGGTTGGGTGTATATGGGCAAAGGATGGTTGTGGGGGCATAGGGACATCTGTAGTAATGTCAACAAAAAATAAAGTAAAAAATATAAAATGAAATAAAATAAATGAAATTGTCTCTTCTTGAAAAGACAAGAGAAACAAACTTTCTCTGTTCTAGTCCAAGCTTCCACAGATCTACAAGTCTTGACCTGCAATTGGGGTGCTTTCTTGGTCCTCAGGAAGTCTTTATCCCAAAGAAATACCTGTCCCCTCATGCTTTAACTCTCTGTACTAAAGAGATAGAGCATTTTTCCACAATTGGTAAAAAGGCTCAAGACAGAGCTACTCCTGGGAGAGGGAACACATTGGTATTTTGATTAGGGAAGGTTATTTCATTCCACGAGGGCAGCTTTCAATATTATGAGGAGGGACAGGCAGAATAAAAGACTAAACCTGCCCCTTCTGAAGCCACACAGAGAGTCTGTCACAGAGCTGCAAGAGTTGATTGGAGTCTTGTCTCTGTCCTATCATGGAACCTCAGGCAAAGCCCTCTTCCCTGGCCCAATGTTCTTTAATATTCTGTGATTCTTTATAAATGTGCTCAGGGCCAGCTCCATTTGCATTCCTATTAATGGTAAGCAATGCAAAGTCCTTAGCTAATCCATAAAGTATGGTTTTGTTTATACTTCTTTTATTAAGATTAATCACTATTTATGGCCTCATGCCTTGATTACAGGGATCCTGTTGTGACATAAGAGTTTAAACATACTTTTCAAATGTGAAATATGTTTTCAATTAAAGCCATTCATGGTCCCAATTGAGGAAAACTTTTATTTAAATAAATAATTAGTCTTGGCAAGAGAATCATAATTTATGAATATACAGTTTGAATGTTCTGATTGTTGGTCTCTGCATTCATCTTTACAAGTGACAAGTTTCTGTATTTATGCATAATATTGGGCTACGAGTGATTCAAAGCAAGTGACACTGATGTAAGTCTGACTCATTGGAAACTTATTTTCTAAGGCAGTAGCTTATTCAGATGATTTTGAACAGATATTCCACACTTCCCCTGGGTTTTCTTTTGCTGAATTCCTGATCAGAATCCTACAATGCATTAGTGTTGTTTGACTTCCTGGGGCAGAGATACTGCTGTATGTTAAAACCCACAATCACACCCAGACATTTTTTCAACACACCACAGCAGCAATTTTCAACCTTTTTCATCTCATGGAACACATGATCTAATTACAGTGGGACTTTGATTCCTGAACTTAATTCATTCTGGAGGGCTGTTCGAGATGCAATTTCTTTGAAAACAGAATCACTCCCCCCAATTGGAAATAATGAAAATTGAAATTAATCCATTCCAGGCCCCCAAAAGCATAAAAAAATAAACAAAAACAAAGCAAAACATGAAAATATTCACAGCACAATTTCCTGAGATCTTAACAATGTGATGTTTAGCAGTAAACTTACTCATACTCGGGCATTCTCTCCTTTGTCTCCTGACAGATGTGTGAGTGATCATACATGTATCAGAATGAAAGGGTTGTCAGGTCGAGAACTGAAGGTTTTGTTTGACAATCAAGATACTTTTTCTGTAAACACCTTGGTTTAGGACTGAATTGTTCGAGATGGGAGACGTTTGAGAAATGAGCTATGAACATATTAAAATTCTGTGGCACTCCAAAACATATATTACATTTTTTGCCACTCTGACAAAAAAAGTATAATTTTGATTCATTCACACTGAATAGCTATTGTTGTGTTGGCTCTTGTCCATTTTATTATTTGACAATCTAAGAGAAAAGAGGTCAGTGCCCCTGACTACATAGTCAGGTATTGCATGTTTTATTTTACTTATTTTTATTGAATTTTTGGGATGACATTGGTTAATAACATTATATAGGTTTTAGGTATACAATTCTATAATACCTCAGCTGTACATTGTATTGTGTGTACAGGACCCCAAGTCAAATCTCCTTCCATCACCATTTATCTTCCCATAACCTCTCCTACCACTCCTTTACCTCTAGTAATCACCATGCTGTTGTCTGTGTCTATGAGACTTTGTTTGTTTGTTTGTTTTACATATGTTTTCATTTATTTTTAGAAAGAGAGTAAAGGAAAGGGAGAAGAGAGATAGAAACATCTATGAAAGAGAAACATCCGTTGGCTGCCTTCTGCACACCCCCTGCTGGGGATGGAGACTGCAACCTGGTCATGTGCCCTGACCTGGAATTGAAGCAATGACCTGTTGGTGCATGGGAGGATACTCATCTGCTGAGCCACACCAGCTAGACTTGTTTTATTTTTTACTCAATTCCTTCACCATTTTCACTCATCTCCGCAATCCCCCTCCCGTCCCACAGCTGTCAATCTGTTCTCTATCTATAAGTCTATTTCTATTTTGTTTGTTAGCTTATTTCATTCATTAGAGTAGACATAAGAGTGAGATCATATGGCACTTGTCTTCCTCTGACTGGCTAATTTCACTAAACATAATGCTCTCCAGGTGCACCCATGCTGGCGCAAAGGGTAAGATTTCTTTCTTTGTCATGACTGAGTAGTATCCCATTGTGTAAATACACCACAGCTTTTTTTTTATCCATTCATATACTGATGGACACTTGGGCTGCTTCCAAATCATGGCTATTGTAAATAATGTTGCAATGAATATAGGGGTGCATATATTATTTCAAATTGGTGTCTTGGGTTTCTTTGGACATATTCCCAGAAATGAAATTGCTGGGTCATAAAGCAGTTCCATTTTTTAATTTTTTGTGGTCACCCCATACTGCTTTCTACAGTGGCTGCACCACTCTGCATTCCCACCAACAGTGCATGAGGGTTCCCTTTTCTTCTCATCCTTATCAGCACTAGTTTTTTGTTGATTTATTGATGATAGCCATTCTGACAGGTGTGAGGTGATATCTGATTGTGGTTTAATTTGCATTTCTCTGATGATTAGTGATATTGATCATCCTTTCACATGTCTATTGGCCATCCTTATGACCTCTGTGGAGAAGTGTCTAATCTGAATAGACAGATTGCAACTAGTGAAATTGAAGCAGTAATTTTAAAAAACTCCCAACAAACCAAGGCCTGGACCAGTTGGCTTCACAGGTGAATTTTACCAAACATTGAAAGAAGAACCAGCACCTATTCTTCTCAAATAGTACCAAAATATCAGGAGGAGGAAGACTCCCAAGCTCATTTTATGAGGCTAGCATTATCCTAATTCCAAAAACATATGAATACACTACAAAGAAAGAAAATTATAGGCCAATATCCTTGATGAGCATAGATGCTAAAATCCTCAACAAAACATTAGCAAACCAGATTCAGTAATACACTAAACCATGATCAAGTGGGATTTATTTGAGATTTTTAAGTTTGGTACAATATTCACAAATCAATAAACATGATACACCACATAAATAAACTGAAAGATAAAAACCAGATGATCATATCAATTAATGCAGAAAATTAATTTGATAAAGTCCAACACCCATTTGTCATAAAAACTGTCAGCAAAGTGGGAATAGGGGAGTCATACATCAATATAATAAAGGCCATATATGACAAACCCAAAGGCAACATTATACTCAATAGGCAAAACCTAAAAGTATTTCCAGTAAGATCAGCAATAAGACAGGAATGCCTACTTTTACCACTCATATTCAACATAATATGTACTGGAAGACCCAGCCACAGGAATCAAACAAGCAGAAGAATTAAAAGGCATTCAAATTGGAAAAGAAGTAGTAAAACTCTCATTATTTGCATATGACATGAGACTATACATAGAGATACCTAAAGATTTCACCAATAAACTACCAAGACTGATAAATGAATTCAGTAAAGTAGTAGGATAAAAAATAAATATACAGAAATCAATTGCATTTTTATATACCAATAATGAACTATCAGAAAGGGAAACTAAGAAAACAATCCCATGTACAATTGCTTCAAAAAATAGGAATAAATTTAACCAATTATGTAAAAGACCTATATTTGAAAAATTAGAAGACACTGAAGAAAGAAATTTAAGAAGATACAAATAAGTAGAAGCATATACAGTGTCCATGGATAGGGAGAATTAACATAATTAAAATGGCCATACTACACAAAGCAACCTATAGATTCAATGCAATTCCTGTCAAGATACCATTGCGTATTTCACCGAAGTAGAACAAATACTCCAAAAATTTATTAGGAATCACAAAAGACCCCAAATAGTCAAAACAGTCTTGAGAAAGAAGAACAAAGCTGGAGGAATCACAGTACCTGATTTCAAACTATACTACAAGGCTATAGTAATCAAAACAGCTTGGTACTGGCATAAAAACAGAAATATACATCAGTGGAATAGAATAAAGAGCCCAGAAAGAAACCCATGCCTTTATGGATAAATTAATATTTGGCAAAGGAAACAAGAACGCACAATAAGGTAAAGATAATCTATTCAATAAATGGTGTTGGTAAAATCAGGCAGATACACGCAAAAATATGAAATTAGGCCACCTTCTTACACCATACACAAGAATAAACCCCAAATGGATCAAAGGCTTACATGTTAGTCTCGAAATTATAAAAGTCCTAGAAGAAAACATAGGCAGTAAAATCTCAGACATTTCTCATCACAAAGGAAACCATCAACAAAATAAAAAGACAAATAACTGAATGGGAGAACATATTCACCAAAACATCAGATAAGGACTTAATATCCAAAATTTATAAAGAACTTATAAAACTCAACACCAAAAAACCCAACCATTCCAATTCAAATACTGCATGTTTTTAAAATTCTTGCAGTAGGTACAACCAGTTGAAAATCACTGCTCCACAGTATTTGAAAAATCATCTCTCCATTCCATTCCATTCCATTCCATTCCATTCATTTCCTTTGCCTTTGCCATTGTCAAGTATTTATCTACAAAGCAGGTAACTAGAAACCTTTTCCTTTTTAAATAAAAACCTACCTTCAAACTACTCAATTTGTTAAAATCTTTGTGATGATGTGGTCATTTCAATGCTGCATACATTGTTATGGCATAACTGCCATTTTTTGGTGAAGTCAAAAAATTCAACAGGGATTATGGTAATTAGTAAGACAAAGAACAATCTCCCTAAGGTATAACCTTAAAGAATAAATCACAGTTTGGAGATAAAGGGGAAATAAAAGAAGCACAAAGCCAGGTTGGATTCAATACAGAATATCCATGAAGATCTGCAAACCTTCCTTTTCAGGGATATAAAAGTTGATAATGTCTTAGTGTATTGAAGGCTAGGATTACGCCTTATAAATTTTTGCTATAATCAATACCCTACTCATAGTGAGTGCTCAACAAAAGTTAGATGGTGATGGGGAGGTGACAATAATGAATTCAAACATTTATCAAAATTTATTAATTCATAAGAACTCCTTTTTATGTTGTTTCCTCACAAAATATATTCCTTATCTTCTAAGATTTTGTTTCATACATGGTATGGACAGGCCATATGTGCAGAATTAAGGTAAAATATGGTCTTTGAAATGTGACACTACCTTGAATGTCAGTGTTTCTCAAAGGAGAGGGTGATTTTGCCCTATAGGGAACATTTGATAATATCTGGAGACATTTTTGGTTTTCACAAGATGGGAGGTGTTATTGGCATCTAGTGGATAAAGGCCAGGGATGCTCCTAAACATTATACAATGCACAGGACAGTCCCCTGCAATAAGGAATCATCTGGCTCAAAGTGCCAATAGTGCTCAGGTTGAGAAACCTTGCTAATGGGGAAAAGAAAATGCCTTTAATATCTGGATTCTGATAGGGGCAGAAATAGAATGTTGAGGATTGAAAATTGAAAGAAATATTAATCATGATCTGTTAAGCTAGATTGTTTTGTTCTGATTAAAGAAAGCACATTCTAACCTGCTGGGAATTGCACACTGAACCTGAGAGCTCACCTGGAAATGTGGCCCATCCTTCACATCCTGGAGCTGCCTATTATCATTGAAGGATTAACAATCTTCTTGCAGAAACCAGAGCCTCCAGCCCTTTGTATGTCCCCAGCCCTTTAAAGACCCCTAGCCCTTTGCATATCACCAACCTTTGAAGACCCCCAGCTCTTTTCATACTAGTGGGCCTTTGCAAATCTCCAGCCCACAATTACCCGTAAACAGCCCATTTGGCATACCTTTTCACCTATGTTATCTTCGTTCTTCTACCCAATATAAGCAGCTGGCTTATAGTAGGGAGCAGAGCAGATTTTTGTGGATGATCTGCTGCTCTCTCATACGGCCAGCATTATTAGAATAATCACTCATATATGATTCAATCCTGTGTCTGCTGAATTGGCTCAATTAGTGACAGGCAGCCTGGACCCATTAATTGTCCAGTTACAGTTCCTCATATCAATCTCTCTTTGCCTGTATGAAACTACACTACACTCCAGTCCATACTGGTATATTCTACTTTCCACTATTGTATAGGCTATAAGAAGAGTAGAGAAAATAGATTGTCCCTGAATTTTTAATTCAATTGCATTTTGACAGTCATATTTGGATGATGTTTGAATAGACCAGGCCATGTGAGTAAACCTCGCCTAGAAACCAGGTAGATTTGGGCTAAAATTATTCAGTCACTTACATTTTTTGCTTTGAACCACTTTCACAGATGTGGCCTCTGGTTGCAAACTGCCCCATGAGAGTTCAAACAGACATACACTTGCAGTCACCAGATAGAAAACCTGAACATTTCCATACCCACAGAGAAGAAGAGCCGCCCAGCAATAGCAAAGGCAACCTAGGAAAGCCTGGGATCCTGTGCAAATCAGCTTCTTAATTGCACTAGGTTCTCTAATAAATTTGTCCAGGAATTTGCATAATAATCTGTGACATTTGCATGGTGCTTTTAGCTTTGGAAAGGGTTTTCCTTTTTGTATTCTGGATCTCCTGAAGAGGTTTGCAGAGTAAGGGCAGGAGCAGGTAGAAACTTCTGGGTCTTACCCACAATCAACTGGGAAAGCACCCAAATTCAAAAACATCTATAATCCTCATAAAGACAACTGCACTGTATATAGGGCCTTTGAAGGAGACAGCTCTCTCAGCACGGTTCCTGGTTGTATCCTAAGTTTGGAAGCCTTAATTGGACTGCAGTTTGGTCAAAGAAAAGGAGGTACACCAAAGTCTTGTCCTGAGCCACATATGTTATTCAGCCTTCATACCAAAGGAGGGACCAGCTTAATTAAAACATAGACCTCTTTTGTTTGGGAGGCTGTACATTTGAGGTTGCTGGCCACAGTGAAAATGCCTTTGAATGGGAAAAAGGCAGATAGGTTCCAGAATCTAGTGATTTTTTTTCCATCCACATCATTGGCCAGTCTTTACACACACTTTCTGAAGTGTTTAAACTGTATGGAGGGGAGGCTCCAAACTCACCCCTGCCCTCATCCCCCACAGAAAAACAAACTCTTCAATCCCTCAAAGCAACACTTTTCTCCAATGCATTGATCCCACACAAAAACTTAATATTTTCCAGCTCATTGGGCCACCTTGCTAAGGAGCTAAGGGGCCCCAGGACAACAGAAAAACTTGCCTCGCTTGGTGTTCACATGGACTTTCCCAGGATAGCCTAGGAGAGGTGCCAGGGTAGCCAATAAACATAACTATGCCAGCTTCACCCTTCACCAGGAAGTAAATGGGAACCCTGGGCCACATAGGCAGGACAGAGGGTTCTGGCTCTTTCTGGAACTCTACTTAGGCTCCCAGTGTGTGCTCCTGGGCAACAGTGGGAAGTACACCTCCAGTGGGCTTTTGCTCAGCTCAAGGCTGTTCTGAGAATGGGTAAGGAAAAGGTTCCAGGTACCAGCTTAGAGTCCAGAAACACAGATCCTTGCTCCTCCCTTTCCAGGGAGATGTAATAAAGGAGATAAAAGACAAAGCCGAGCTTTGGAGCTGTGTGACCGGGCTAGGAGATGCTGCCAGCTAGCTGACATAAGCACCAGTGGGTTGCAGGTAGAAATCTCAGGCTTGTTGTAGGGGGTGGTGCCATTCAGTCAGCTCCAAGAGATTTCAAGAAGGTGGCCATTCTGAGTGACAGAGTATAGGGTGAGAGGTGGGGGTGGGGAGGTGTCTCATGTGACATGAAGGCACAAAGATCAAAGAGTCACCCAAGAGTCCGGTGACAGCTCCCCCTCCCCACCATGACAGAGAGAGAGAGAGAGAGAGAGAGAGAGAGAGAGAGAGAGAGAGAGAGATGCCACTGTCACTGCGACCACTAAACAAGTTACTCCCTCATCCTACTATCCCACTATCCATCCCCACCCCCCTTCAATCTCAGCTGGATCCTGGGAGACCAACCCCATGGGTGAGAGGGGCAGAGATGGAAGAATTCGGCTGTGCTCCTATGCTGCCTGCACTGGGTTACCCTTAGACCCATCAGGGATCAAAGCCCGCCCCGGAGGATCCCAGGCCTGTCCCTAGCGACTCAGGGTCCCGCTGCCCAGCTGTCCCCCTGCCAATTGCCTCAGTTCCCGCTGGCTCAACTCCTCTTCCCCCAGGGGATGACCGGTGGCTGCCTGCGCACAGTCTCGCCGCCACCTGTCCGAGCCCGGGCTGAGAGGGGCAGGTGGGGGTGTCACTGTTCAAAGCAGGGGACACTTAGAGCAATGGGCAAAAAGAGACTCTTCAAGCCAGGCGCCCAGAGTCGCTGCGGTCCCTTCAACCGGCGCTCAGCCCCCCAGTCTCTGCCACCACCAGGGGAGGAGGAGACCCAAGGAAAAAAACAAAAACAAAAACGAATGAAACAGAAAATTCCCTACCGAGGGGGGAGAGATGAGACGGTGGGACAGGGCAGCGGGGGCTGACTTGGGGTTGCGGCTGCGGCTTCCTTCCACCCCTGGCCACCGAGCTGCAGAGAAGGCAGGAGCTGCTGCCCCTGCAGGCTGCCCCGTCCTCCCTCTTTCCGTTCCGGATCCCTGACTCCCCCGCCCCGCCCCGCCCGCCCCTGCTGAGAGCGGGGTGTGTGTGAGGCGACAGCCTGGGCTGGGGGGAGGTGAGAGGTGCTTTCACCCACCTCACGGTCTCTCCCCCACCCCGCCCTCCTCTCTCTCACACATGTACACACACACACACACACACACACACACACACACACACACGGAACGGGTTCTCCAGCTCGAAGCCACCCTAAGGGAGGGAGAAAGAACAGGAGCAGAAGAAGCAAGGAGCAGATAGAAAGGAAAAGGAAGAGCTCAGGGTTGGACATTTTGGGAGCTAGGGGTGGGGAAGAGAAAGGGAGCGCGTCTCCTAGATTTCCCCCCCTCCCCTCATTGCTTTTCTCTCCTCTTCGCTGTATATAGCATTTTCCAGAAGCGGCTGCAAAAGGGGACAGAAACCTAGTCTGGAAAGATTTTGAGGGGTGGCTGGGGCTTCCGCCAGCTTCTACCTAATAGCTGGAGCTTGAGTGTGCGTTTTTATATGTAAGAGTGTGAATGCGGTTTCTCTCTCTCTCTCTCTCTCTCTCTCTCTCTCTCTCTCTCTCTCTCCCTCTCCCTCTTCCTCTCTCTCCTCTCACCTCCTGTGTCAGTTACCCCTGTCAATTCCCCCGTGTCAGCTTCTTCTCTTGCTGTTATCCTGTGCCTGACTGCGTGAAGGGAGTGCGGGCATTTGAAGGGGCCCAGGTTAGCTCTGAGAACCAGGAGAAGCTAGTGAGAGGTAGAGCAAAGAGTTTCAGGGCGCTGACGAAGGCGAAAGGTACAGGAGGGCCAGCCAACGAAAAGGAAGTTTGGAGATGATTGAGGATCAAAGAGAGAAACCAAGGTAGGAGCCAGTACTTTCGTCCCTCACAGCACCCCGCCCCTTTTGCTGTGCTCATCAGCCCACCCGCCCAGCAGCCTGGAGGCCCTGAGCTGTCCCAGGCAGCTCTTTGCGTGCTGCGGGAGAAGAGTCCTGTAAGGTGGCTGCACCGCGATCCCTGGCTCTGGGACACCAGACGACGCAGATCTGAATACATCACTTGGCCAGGGGTAAGTGGACAAGTGGCCCCGTGCCCTCCGTTTTGATGCAGGAGCAGCTTTGATGCAGGAGCGCTTCCAAAGGTTGGGAAGGTGCAGGTTGAGTGAAGGTGTGGGGATGGGGATGCTGAGGGCTGGGGAGCACTGGCTGGCTGGCTGTGGGCTGGGGTGGTAGGGAGCAGTGCAAAGGCAGCAACAGATTGTCTTTGGACCCAGGGAGAGAAATGTAGTGGGAGGAAACTCTAGGGGCATTGAGATAAGGTGGCTATTGGCAATGACCAAAAACATCCTTTTCACTTGGGATGTTCTCCTAAACCAGAGCTTTGCCCTACCTTTGGACAGCGATCTGCTCCATCCCTGGGTAGGTACTAAGCTCCCTGGGAACCTGCTCTCCTGCCTCTTCAAAATCAGTCCTGGAGGTGGGCATGGGAATAAGAACACTGGCCCTTTTGCCAAAAGCCACTTCAAGTTGCAGAGGGTGAGCTCATGGGGGTTCAGGAACAAGAAGAAGGCACTTCTTTTTGTTTTATATTCTTCAAATTTAAGAAATGGCCAGATTAATCTGCCTGGCTTCCTTAAATGAAACAGGAAATGCAGACTGGGGTGGGGGGTCAGTCAGATCTCTGATCTAAAGTGGACACCCTCCTCCCTGCAAACATACACACTAACTTGGGCAGTCATGTTCATCACACACACACACACACACACACACACACACATACACACACACACACACGTGTACTGGGCTGTATTCACAGATCCTGATCTTTCTCCCTGGTTTCTAAGAAGGAGACTGGAAGAAGGACTTATTCCACATTTCCAACCTGGGCTCTCGGGCCATAGTCAGGTGTGTGGTAATGGCTGAAGGGCTAAGCAGGTGTGCGGTAATGGCTGAAGGGCTAGCAATGTTATCACTCCCACATGAAATGTCTGGAGTCTGGAAACCAGCCTGAAAGACAGTATCTTTGAACTTTACCTGAGTTTATTGTACAAGTAGGAGAGACAATAAAAAAATGCTCTTTTTAAATATTGTTCATGTCAGCTCTGGCTTCAAATGAGAAATAATTACTCCATTGACATAGCACTCAGACCCGCTTGCCTATTGCTATATATATTTATCTCCATGGCATTTAGCAAATATGGCAAGTTTATATGTCAGCATTCAAAATTGTCTATTGTCAATCTCGGGCATTTTTGGTATTCTACAGATTATCTATATCATGTCTCTTTTCCCATAAACTCTTAAAAAACTGAGATATAAATGATGTCAAATGTAACCTTTCACTCAATCTTTAACAACTGCTTATTCCAAATCAAAAGGCATGGAAATACATTCATGTAGTACCAAGTTGGTTTCAAAGCAAATGGTTATCCTGGGATAAAGGAAATAAACAGGGTCAAGAGGAGCCTCTGTCACCCTGTTTGCAAGGTTGAAGGAAAAACTGAATGCCACTTGAAATCTATGTTTGGTCCCTGAGAGATGCTGGTTTCATGAAGTTTCACCATATATTTTGTGTGTGTGTGTGTGTGTGTGTGTGTGACGCTTTCATATAGTGTGTGTGTGTGTGATGCTTTCATATAATGTGTGTGTGTGTGTGTGTGTGTGTGTGTGTGTGTGTATTTTTTCAAGGACCCGGATCAACCCCATGCTACAAATCTGGGCTCTGTGTGCCTGTAGCAGAGAGGAGAGCAGTTGAATTTGTGCTTCCAAAGCACCCAGGCTCTTCTATTAAACTTTCTGCTTATTACTATGTTACTGGAATACAAAGAATTACCTCCTTCCAATTCAGAAAATGAGAGAAACCAATTTTTGCATTAAGTGGAACTGTTTATGTGGCATCAGGCAATTTGTTCTAATGCTCACTGCTGAGGGACAGAATGGAACGAGGATTACTCAAGCAGGATCTGAAAAGGTGCCCATTCTGTTACTTTTTAAAGGAAATCATAAGAAAATATCTTCTTAGATAGATTAAAATTACACTTTATCACAAATAGCAAAGACCAGGCTGCAGACAGGTAGGAAAGAAGTGGCAGTTTCATACTTGGGAAGAACTGAAAGTGTCAACAGGGATGAAGCCTAAGGTGTAGGCCTTTGCTCTGTTCTTAGTGATGTATCTGGCTGCCGCAGTGGATTCTGTTCCATGGTTCCTCAGGGACAAGGAGGTAGGCAGTGCAGGGATCCAGAACCAATGATATTGCCAGTTGTATTGACACAGGTTCACTTGACTTCAGTGTATGTTCCAACATAGAGACCTAGATTATATCTGCCATCTCTACCAGCTATAAGAGTGATAGTCCTATAATCCCCTTCTTCTTCAAATTAACCACCAAAATCAGAATGTCACACAGAAGCACAGCACTTAGAGAAGGCTTGGCCAGAAAATTAGAGGAGGAATAGGACAGAACCCAAAGATGTTTTGAAATACATGGAAAGAAAACCATCCTGGTATTTGGTTTCCTTTACTTAGGCTAGAGATAGAATTAGTCCAGAAAATTGATTCAGATTGAAGCACCCTAAAATTGCTTACAATTTATCATATAAACCCTGAGTGAATAGTGGTAGAATTCCTTAGAACCAGAGAATTTGACATGTTGGAGTACAGTTTTACTTTTGCTATCTCATTTCACTCCTTAGCATATTAAATTCTTATCTACTAGCCATGCAGGTGCTTAATTATCAAATGAATACTTCAAATGTGTCATGCTACTTTCCTTCAGCCTGCTTCCAAATATTCGAAGTTGTCTTTTGCCATGGCTCCACCACTGAAGGAGAGGGGCCAAAACATTTCTACCTGCTTTTCTTCTGCCAAACGTCCTCATTTTTAGCTAAGTACACTAAGCTATTCAGAAATCTCTTGTTAGCTGGGCAATATGAGGGGCAGGACATTTCTCCCCAAGGTGCCACCAACCTAATTTGGCCTTGTCATTTTCCAGGTTATCAGGGAGGGGTATGACAAAGTTTTCAGCCTGAAAACAGGAATGATATTTCATTCTAGGCATAATTGAGCTAATCAACCCCAGATTAGGGATAAATTGAGACTAGCCACCAAGTCCAGAGCTTATAGCTGAGCTTTCCATAGTGTCATCCTTTCTAAAACTCATATGCCTTTCCTTCTGTTGATGGGTCTCTTAAGCCCTTTGTCCAGTGAGACTAACCAACCCATCCCAATAGCAAAGGTTGAATTCTGAATGACTCAGCTGTGGTCTTATAAACAAACGTGTACATCATGTTCCACTGAGTAAGAACAGATGATTTCAAAATAATAATAATAACAATAATAGTAATACCTGCTGGAACAAAGCAAAAATTACAGTTCACTGGCTCAAGGGCACTTTGCAAGCTTCCTATGTTTGGTTCTCTATCACCCATTGCAGATTTGACACTTAAATGCAACTGCCCCAGCTTTTTGCCTTAGCAAAAGAAAGAAAGAGAAGATAGTGCCAAACATGCAAGGATCATGGCAGAATCCAATATCTTCACTTCATCTATAGAGAAATTGCAACCCAGAGAGTAGAAATGATGAAATCACACAGCTAGTTAATGACAGAACCAAAACCAGAATTCAAGACTGCCTGCTAGTACTAAATAAATTTCCTAAAGCTCTGTGGAGATCTCTCCAAGAAATCAAAAGGAAACTAAAGCCAGGTTTACTAAGATCACAACCCTCTACTTCCATCCCATACTCATAGTTACATGTTTATATTTACATGTTCATTGCCATATATTTGTGACTTGTCTTCTTAATCCCCACTCCCCTCTAACACACACACACACACACACACACACACACACACACACACACACTTACACACACATGCACACGCACACATGCTTCTATTTTGCTAGCTAAGAAAACATGGCATATTTCTACAGCTAGCATATTCAGGTGGAGGGCAGAATTAAACATGATGAAGATTTCACTGCTCACACTTTTCTTGCTGATCTTGTTCACAAGGCGCCTAGAAAACTGAGTCTCTGCAGCTCCCTATTAATTTTAAGTAATAGAAGCTGGTGAAATCCAGTGACTGTGGCTCTGGTTCTATACGCTCAGTCTTGGATTGGCACCCATAAATGCCCATGCACGCACGCACACACACACACACACACACACACTTTCTGAAAAAAATTAAAACAAAGGAAATAAAAAAATGCAAGTCAGATGGTTTTATAGTAGACTATGATAAAAAGAAGTTTTGTTAGGAGTCTGGGGTGGTATTGTTTCTTAATTCCTTTCCCTAGGATCTATGCTTGGTTTCCATTAATCCACCTCAATACTAGTCAATAATGGAGGTTGTTGCTATAACTTTCTTTTAGAATCTGAGAAAATAGGCTGATGCAAACATGTCTACTACAGCCCAGAAGGAGGATGTGGAGAACTTTTACATTATAGTGAGGATATTACAAGGTGAAGAAAGAGAGGCTAAGATGAAGTGGGCTTGGGTTTTGCTATTCTAAGTGTGGTCACCACACCAGTAGCACTACCATCCACTGGAAGTTATTTATAAATGCAGAATTTTAGACATTTCATTAGACTTACTGAATTGGAATCTGATTTTTAAGAAGATCCTCAATGATTTGTTTGCATACTCAAGCTTGAGAGTCACCGAACCAGAGTTTATCCCCAAAATCATCTGAAAGTCATTTGAGAATAGACAATGTGTGCTAGGCATTTAGGGACAATTCATGCAGCTTATCACTAAAAATAAAAATATAAAATTCCACCAGGTCCACTTCTCTCGTTATTCAGCATAAAAGCATTAAGTGTAGGCAAGAGTGATTATTCAAAGGGAGTCCACAGGATTGTTCTGTTTACCAGAAGAACCTGGGTTTGGGGACTCACACAAACCTGAGTTCAAATCTTAACTGTGTCCACAAATAACCAGCTGTGTAAATTAGTACCAGATACTTTGAGCCTCACATACCTGATCAGTATAAAGGGATTAACATTGAAATTGAGTTAATAAGAAGACTAACTGAGACACTATCTATAAGACACCAACCTACTGTGAACAATCAAAACATGAAAGATATTATTATAAGTAATATGATTTAGCCAATAATTTTAGTTTTCTAGAAAACTCATCACTTGATGTGATGTCTTGAGGTACCTAGCATCTTGGTGTGAATCACATTGGGATTTTCACAGATATAATACTAAGAAAGACACACAAAAGTATTTGAACAAACTTGTATGCATGCAAAAATAAATATTATTCTGGAAAAATTAGAGGTGTCCCTAATCACTTCACAGAATAAGACTGAAGTCAGAAGTGACCCTATTCTATACGGCATGTCTCAAAATTATCAAGTTAGAAAGTTAGTTAGTAGTGAGGTTCTTTCTGCATGTTTGCACATATATGCAGTAGTGAAACACATGTACATACAGACCTAACCAGACAGAGAGAGAGAGAGAGAGAGAGAGAGAGAGAGAGAGATCCTTCAATGGACCAACTATGGAAAAATCAAAGATGAAACAGCATTCTAGGGGCAGAAATAAATATTATTGGATTTCTGGTCTGATAGCAATCTGTAAAGATGGGCAAATAATAACTCCTACTACACAGAATGAATATGAGATAATATTTGGGTTAAAACAATGGGTTAGATAAAGACATAGCAGAGAAAGTCAATAAATAAATATTTCTTTTAAAAAAGTACGTTTTTATTGATTTGAGGGAGAGAGAGGGAAAGAGAGAAACAGATGAGAGAGAACTATGGATGGTTGCTTCCTGCATGCCCCTCTATGGGGGCAAAGCAGAGAAACTCAATAAATATTTCTTAATCATAGCCAACAAAAGTGGCAAAAATGTTACAGATAATTCCCCAGCTTACCTACAATGATTTTTCCTCCAGAAACTAGTGGTGTTATATAAGAAATACTTTGCCTTTCCAACATCTTACAAAGGTCAGCTCAACAACAGTTAGCACCTGGAGTGCTCAGTTATGTGCCAAACGTTTTACACACAGTATCTCATTTAAATCATCACAACAACTCTATGAAATGGATACATTATCATCTTTATTTTGCAGATGAGCTCAAAGGAATTAAATAACTTGTTCATTTTATAATTTAATAACATAGGTAAATATTATGCCTACCACTATTTTATAGGTGGGGGAAAAAAGCAGGTCCTACTTTCTCCCCGCTCATAGTGCTCTCTACCTGCTCAATTTTTCGCACCTGTAAAATATGGAACTGGAGGGCATTATGCTAAGTGAAATAAGCCAGTCGGAGAAAGATAAATATCACAGGATCTCACTCATATGTGGGATATAATGATCAACATAATTTGATGAACAAGACTAGATTGATCTAGAGACAAAAGGTAGGGGAGGGGGAGTTAGAGAGCAACCAAAGGACTTGTATGCATGCATATTAGCATAACCAATGGACACAGACACTGGGGCAGTGGGGGCTTGCCTGGGGTTGGAATGGCTGGATGGGGGGGGGTCAATTGTGGAAAAAAAGAGACACATGTAAAACTTTAGACAATAAAAAAAGAAAAAAATATATGTACCTATGATTATTGAATTTTATAACTTCCAATAAATTTTATAAATTTCAGTAAAATCACTAAGCAGTAGATTCTCTAAAGAATTATTGATTGGCATATCTAATCTAGACAGCCTGATTGCAAAGATACAGAAAGAGACACCACAAACTCTGGGTCCCATTCCCTTGGCATGTTTGAAACCTCAAGCTTCTTTTGGAATAGAGGATGCCCAACATCTGTTGATATTTAAGAGGATAGACAATATAAATCACTAATTGATAAGATTTCTGGGATCACCCTAAATTAAAAATAGCAATTGCTATCAATTATTGAACATATTTGTATTAGTTCTTTATTGTGGCCATAACAGACCTCCACAATTTAGCAGTTTTAAATAACACTAATTTATCATTGTTATAGGTCAATAGGTCAGAAGTCTGACTTGAGAATCATTAAAGTAAAATCAAGTTGTCAGCAGGCCTGAATTCACTTCTGGAGGCTCCAAGGAAGAATCCATTTCCTTGCCTATTCAGGTTGTTGCTATAATTTACTTCCTTACAGTTGTAGGACTGAAGTCTTGATTTATTTGCTGGTTGTCAGTTGAAGGACATTCCTAGCTTCTAGAGGCCGCACACATTCCTTGGCCCATGGATGGCCCCATTCTTCCAACTTCAAATCCAGCAAAGGCAGATTGAATACTTATCATGCTTTGAATATCTTCTGCCTCTTCTTCCTTTGCATCTCTCTCTAACTATCATGCTTCCCTCTCTGCTTTTAAGAGCCCATGTGATCACATGGAGCTCACTGGATAATCCAGAATAATCTCTCCATCAACCTGAATTCCATCTGAAAAATCCCTTTTGTCATATAACTTAACAGATTCACAGGTTCTGGGATGTATTGACATATTTAGAGGGTCATTATCCTGCCTACCACAATATTCTTTGTGTTGAGTGGTACAAGTACGTTATCTGAATCTTCAATACAGTCTTTTGTGATAGTTATTATTATCCCCACTTGACAGATTAGGAAACAGGATTAGGCAAGTTAAGTTACATGCCTAATATAACATAGCTAGTCAATGATGGAGGAAGGATTAGAATATTGGTCTCTCTTCCTCCAACTCTTGCATTTTCCCTTGGCCTCCTCATTGCCAGAAAGCTCTTTTGTTTGTTATTTTTATTTTCCCTGTTGTTATTCATTTGTGCTTTCTCTTTTTTATTTAAATGACTGACTAGGTAATTTATGTCTACGGTTAAATAATCAAAATACATATATAAAAAGGCATTTAATGGAAAAGCTTGCTCCTAATCTGTTTCACATCTATTTTATTGCCACAACCCACCCACCCCCATTTTATTTTTCCCTCTAGAACTTCTGGATGAAAGTACAAGAAACTGTGAATTAATGTTCAGAAAAATCTTTATTTCAAAACAAAATCTCTCAAACTACAGCTCAAATCCATTTTGTCCTTTTGTAGTATTCTCTCTACAGTGTAACTTTGAAAGAACTAACATCCGTGTTAAAGGCCAAGTCTTTGGACCAATCAATTATCCAAGCAACTCATGATTATGCCCACTTTAAAAAATGTTTTATATTCCCTTTGGCCCTGTGACACTCACCTGAATACTCTGTACTCTGATGCCACCATATTATCCCACCAATGTTATCTGAAAATTCCAGAATACAGGAATTCCAGTATTTACAAAGGGGAGACAGAGGAGAGAGAGAGAGAGAGAGAGAGAGAGAGAGAGAGAGAGAGAGAGGAAGAAGAAGGAGGAGGAGGAAGAGAGAGGAGAGGGAAGGGGGGAGGGAAGGGGAGAGAAGGGGAGGGGAGGGGAGAGGAGGAGAAATGTCCATAGTGCAGTGGAGAGAAAACATAACAATTCATGAAATATAGTTATTATCATTCCATATAGTAATAAGGTAATTCTATTTTAGTATAAATAAGCCCAATATCCTTTTTATAAATAATCTTTAAAATTTAGAAAGCTTTCTGTCTAACTTGCAAAAAAGAACATGGAACTCTTGCATAGCTGTAAATATTTAAACAGATTGCCCTATAGTTTGGTAGCATGTTATACAGAAACAGGCACAGAAAACAAAAGATGACAAGTTTGTTTAAACAAAGGATTGAATAAAATTTATAACAAAATCAGTACACCACAGTTAATTATTTTTGTTATCCCTGCTATGAATATTGTTCTTTAGCTATAACTTGAGTACTGCTTCTTCCCAGCATAGCAGCTGCATGCAATACTTATTTTCCTCCTAGTAGCATAAAATAGAACACATTATCATCTTCTTTCTAGTTTCCATCCTTTGAACCAGTGTTTTTCAAAATGTGGGCAAATGATTCATTATTTACTGTGAAATCAGTTTGGTAGTTCATCAGCACCACTATTTTAAATGAAATAGATTAAAAGAGAAAAATATGAATCTCATGTATTAAGAGTAAACATTATTTCATGAAACTTTCGTTCAGTATTTTGTGTATGTGTATCTGTGTGTGTGCAAATGTGTACATTGGTGTGTACTAGTACAGTGGTCAGCAAACTCATTAGTCAAAAGAGCCAAATATCAACAGTACAATGATTGAAATTTCTTTTGAGAGCCAAATTTTTTAAACTTAAACTATATAGGTAGGTACACTGTTATTAACTTAATTAGGGTACTCCTAAACTGGCCTTTGCTAAAAACATCCTCAATCTGATTAAGGTACGTTCGCTGAGGTCGACCCCTTCCAACTCTCCCATCCACACTCTTCTTGTATACTTGTTTCATCTATCTTTTGTCACCCGCGCACGATTTGCGGATGCGACTAGCACTAACCACTGCACATGAGACTGCTGACTGACTGGCTCACTGAACTCATGCATGAATCTGCTCTTGCCTCTCCCGTGCTGCATATCCCGTGGCCCACCTGAGCCGCATCTCCCGTCACCAACCAATCGACACCCCCCACTTCTTCTAACGCCACTTCTTCAAGAAGAAGAAGACCCGCCCAGGCCGAAAACGGACTTCTGCTCATGGGCCACGAAGTTTCAATTGCACTGTACGTGCACGCCCGCAGGTGGTATTTTGTGGAAGAGCCACACTCAAGGGACCAAAGAGCCACATGTGGCTCACAAGCCGGGGTTTGCTGACCACTGTACTAGTATATTGGGTCCAATATAAATGTTGTTTTTGCTCTGGGTTTTTTTGTTAAAAGTTTTATAAATATTTGTCAAAATATTTATGTCAAAAAAGTTTGAATGATTAGAATCACTGACCAGATATTATGAATAACCTTTAAAAATAAATGAATATCTACCTAAACATAAAAACCTTAATATTCCTGAACTGTAAGTGAATCCATGCTGTTTCTTGACATCGTGGTCCCTAATCTATGGCAATGCTTAGAAAGTAGCAAGGATCTAAAAACAAGGTAAAAAGTCTAATAAAATGGGAATGTTTTCTCTCAGTGATTCAAGAACATCTGCAGAGTTATAACATCTGGATTTGGAATGGGACTTCCCAGTTGTCACTTACATTGCCATCTCTTGGATAAAATGGCTCAGGGTTCCTGATCAGTGCTTAATATGACCTGAAAGTCTGCAGCTTACATAAAATATCTCACCTCAAGAGCCACCAGAGAACTTTATTCTGCAGACTGTGCTTAGTCATTACCCAGTGGTAACCCTCAGAAACTTTTCATATTAGTAACTTTCAGTTTAATGGTAAATACCAAGAAATGAAGAAAGATTGGCAGGAAGGTATGTTTGGGGGTAAAGTGAGGGAAAAGCTGATGAAATGGTAATAGGTTTCTCTAAGATGTTGATGTTGCAGAAAATAAGATTTTCACATTTGTGGTAGGGTAATTTTTCCAGGGAAGAAAAAATAAAAACAAGAGGTATAATGAGGAGGAAAGAAAGAGGAGAGTGTTAAAATAAAATTAAACAATCTAATCCTCCAAGTGGTAACTGGACTCCTACCATCATTCACTTGACAAATATTCACTGAGTGTGGACTAAGTGGGAGGCACAATGGGTTGCAAACTTGCATGTCCAAACATTCCCCCCTAGGAACTCACAACATGGTCAGAAGTGAGTAGGATGATAGGGATAAACATGCAATGAAATCAAAGTATGGCAGAATAGGGCAGCATGGTTTAATTTACTTATAGAAATATATGCAGGTACAGATTTCAAAGTTTGACAGTGAAGAAGACTAGTAGGAAAATTTTGATTTATTTAAAATAGGGTGTTGGAGGAGAGCACTGCGAATACCCTGGACCACCAGAAAGACAAATCAAGTGGGTCCTAGAGAAAATTAAGCCTGAAACATTGCTGGAGGCAAAAATTACAAAATGAAGCTCCCCTACTCGGACACATTATAAGAAAGTAGGGCTCTTTAGAAAGGCCTATAGTGCTAGGAAAATAGAAGGCAGTGGGAAAAGGGAATCATCAAATATGAGATGGACTGACTCCATTAAAAAAGCCATAAGCATGGCTCTACAGAAGCTGTATAGGGCTGTTGAGGACAAAACATTGTGGACACCACTCATTCAGAGACTCACCAGGAGTCAGAGCCAACACATACACTTCCAAAAATAAAGCTGAGAATTTAGGTTGTGATAAGATTGTAAAGGACTTTGTATATTTGGCTGTGGATAGATTTAATTTAGTGGATAAAAGAAAAGGAGCAATGAATTTTGAGAAAGAAAATGAAATAATGATAGCAATGTTTGGGGATGATTATTCTGGAAACACTATGCAGGAAGGATTGATAGAAGAGCAAGCAATGACAGGCATATCAGTTAGAAAACAATTATAGAAATCTAGGTATGAGGAGTAAGTAACACTGTAAGTTAAGGTGAGAATTTGGGTTCAAACCCATTTTGGTGTGATTCTAGCTCTGTCATTCTGAGTCTTAGTTTCCTCGCCTATGAAAAGGGGATGGCAAGAATACCTACCTTGTGGGAATACTTATCAGGATCAAATGATTTCAAACATTTAAAGCACTTAGCCTAGCACTTGGTCATAACACTCTATTCATGTTTATCATTATTATTGTTATTATTGTTGTTGTTACTGTAGTAGTGGACTTGAAAAGGATGAAGCCTAAAAGATACCATCAAGGAACAGTAGATATATTATGGAGTAATATTGTGCATGTGTGATGAAAGTAGTTTAAGACAACTACTAATTTTATCCAGATAACAGAGAATGGTAATGCCATAAGGAAATGTCAATTTGGGGTAAGATGGGGAAATGATGAGTTGAGATTTCAATATAGTATTAAGTTTGAAGTCAGGCAAGACATCCTTGTGAAAATGTCCACCAAAACGTTTGAGATGTAGGAAAGGAGCTCAAGAGAGAGGTTAGAATATGAGATGAAAATTTGGGAAGTCATAGATATAACTATCTTAAAAATTATCTCTAAAAATAGATTTAAAATATTCAAGGAAGAAAGTGAGAAGAAGAAGAAGAAAACTGGATAAAGTAGAACCTTGTATTCCACATTTATTGGAAGGAGAAGAGCCAGAACATGAGAGATTGAAGATAAAAGGAGACTTGTATGATGCATTATGGAGAATTCACAAGAATATTCTGTGCTCTCTGAATTTAAGATGTTTATAATGTAGTTGAAACAATATGACTTATAGACTTGTGATAGAAAGCATAATAAAGTATGAAATATGTAATAAAAATCAAATTTAAAGTATAAGCGCTCAGTTCCAAAATATACCTTATTTTGTTAACTGGAGAAGTCAAGAAGGCTTCATGGGTGTTTCAGCTCTTAAATGATGGATGGCATTTGGAGATACATCAAGAAGTACATTTCAGATGAGAGAAACTGTGTGATCAAAGGTCAGGAGTTAGAAATGAGCAGTTTGAAGGACAGAAAGAAGATCAATCTGAATGAGTGGAGGGAAGGAGATTAGGAAAGGGAAAAGAGGAACAATTTTCAAATCAACCTCATAGCTAATCTCAAATCCCAACTCAGGGGAAATAAAAAAGTTCAGTCTCATCTTGACTTTAAAGCTAGATGTTTAATGTCATTTATTTTCTGATATAAAACTGGACTCCCAGCTTTATCAGTTAAATGACTGAGGGGACAGTGTTATTGTTAACAAGAATAAAGAATGATGGAGGAAAAATAGATTAGGGATGTGGAGTGGGAGACAGATGATGAGTTAGGTTGCAGACATGTTGAGGTCAAGATGCCAATAGGATATCCAAGTACAGGTGTTAAATAGGCATTTCAATATTTGGGTATAGGACTCAAAAATAGAATTCTGAACTGGAGATATAGAATAGGGAGTCAGCATCCAATAATAGTAGCACAACAATGACACTACTATTTTATTGTATTAAAAGCATGGGTCCAGAGTTTTCCAAATAATTTATTTAATCTTCACAAAAACCCTATGAGATCACACAAGCAGTATTCATTGGAGCAGGATTTAAACCCAGGCAAATAAACCTCCAAAGTCCATGCTCAAAGTTAGTACATTAACAGCAGACGTTAGTCATGGAAGTAGAATCAATTACTATAGCAGAGTAAACAAAGTGAACTACTGATCTTTGGAAATACCAACATTTGAGGGGTAGGTGGGATAAAAAAAAACTTTCAGAAGACACAAGGGAATATAAAAGTAGATGGAAAACTGGAAGTGACTTCATAGTCATCAGAGGAGGAAAAAAAGGAGGTGGATCATTAGCATTAAAAGCTGTAACCACTGGATTTGACAATTGGAGGGGCCCTGAATAGTGTAATGATTAGAACAAGCAGTGCAAACTATAGCCATAAGCCAAAGCTGGCCCACCCCCTGTTTTTTTTATGGAATTCAAGCTAAAATGTTCATCACATTTTAAAACCCTGAGAAAAAGTCAAAAGAAGAATATTTCATGACGTGAAAATTATAGGAAATTATATTTCACTGTCCATGAATCAAGTTTTATTAGAACAAAGTCACTCTCATTCATTTATATATTGTCTATGGTTGCTTTCATTTCACAATGGCAGAACTGAGCAGTAGCACCAGAGTCTTTATGGCACACAAAGTCTGAAACCTTTACTTTCTAGGCTTCAGAATAAATGTGGTGCCTTAAGTTAGAGTATGGGTTCTAATGTCAGATTACTTTTGCTTAAATCAAAGCTCTACTATGTGACCTTGGACAAGTCACTGGAAAGTTCTAACCATCATCATCCATAAAATGGAGATTATGATAATACCTCATAGGGTTGTTGTGAAGATCAAATAAAATAATTCGTATAAAGTGCCTCACAGAGTGCCTTGTTCATAGTAAGAACTTAATAAATGTTAGCTGCTGTTAGTGTTCAGATGTTATAGAAATGAGTTAAGAAGATAGGGCTAAACTGTACTGGGTAGCAAAAATAATTGGATATGTAGACTACACAAATGGAAACTTTGCATTTGAGAATTATCACAGTGGAGTTGAGGGGGGAGGAAGTAGCTTGAGGAGGCGACTTTAATTTTGGATGGACAGCCTTGAACACATTCAAGGGCTGAGAAGAGAAGAACTGAGTGGAGAAGATTGAGCATCTGGGGAAGAACATACTGAGAAGGTAGGAAGTGGGGGGTCGAGAGCCAAGGTGGGGAAATTAGCCTAACAGAAAGGAGTATAAAGTTGGATGCAAATATATTTGTCATGGATCAGAAGAAATTCACAGTTCAAAGAGTCTTTCCTCTTTGTGGTAGGAGACAAGCTTTTTCTGTGTGAAGCAGGGAGGAGGGACACGGGGAAACAGGATGTATACCTGCCTATGGGACTTTCAAAATGAATCCAACCAAAGAAATTCAAAAGAGAAGCTTTTATGGAATAGCACTGTGGGCTTAGCAGAGCTCAGAAAATATGAACTTGCGGGCATCAATCTGGATAGCCATGTGACTTGTTCTGGAGGTGCTCAAAAGCTTGGGAAAAGAAATCTAGAAAGTGGAGGGTTGAGTTGAGTCAGAACTTGCAGGTGTTGAAAGACTTGGAAAATGCAATGCCATTACTAACAACAACTTGATCCCATACGAGCCTGTCCCTGGAACCACTGTCTTGTCAGTAGTCTCCATAGCTTGCTCATCTTTGTCATACCTGGTGTGGTATTTAATTTGCACAATGGCACAGCCTCCCCAGACATTGCTAAATTTATTTCCCTGAAATGTCTTTGCAACATGATAGTAGACAGACAGTACATTGGAAAGCTCTGCGGAGTAACAGAATATGTGACTTTTAGGAGAGAGAATGATACTGCCAAAAAATGGGAGCTAGTGCTTGAGACAGTTGAGTACCTATTAGGACTCTATGAACCGAACAATAAAATCCCTTTTAATTTGTAAGATGTAGGATGCAAGCTTTATGATGTCCCAGCATAGATCCAAATAAAATGCTACAATAGCTGGTGTGTTAGCTTCCGTTCCCTTGAGACTCAAGAGGTAAAGTAACATTTATAACAGGCCAACTCTTGTCTGGAAAAACTAAAGACAGAGCAGTGGTGGGGAAAAAAGAGGGACGTGTCTACCTAAGTTGCCTGAAAAGGCCAGAGATGCAGGGAACAAATACTTTAGGAGTCAAGGTGGCAAGGAAAAAGTGGAACAATATTTGCTCTCATATAGGTGCCCCTGAGCCCATGGTGACATGCAGATTAGCTGACAAAACAGAGTAGGTCTGAGGATGCTGCACACACTACCTTCAGAGAGCTTGAGCCTCCTACTGGTGAAAGGCGGTTTCCTATAAGCATTGCTCCAACTTGCTCTGACCTTCTGGCCTGGTGCCCACACAAGTGTGCATTCCCCTTAGAGCAGCGGTTCTCAACCTGTGGGTCGCGACCTCTTTGGCGGTCGAACGACCCTTTCACAGGGGTTGCCTAAGACCATCCTGCATATCAGATATTTACATTATGATTCATAACAGTAGCAACATTACAGTTATGAAGTAACAACGAAAATAATTTTATGGTTGGGTCACAACATGAGGAACTGTATGTAAAGGGCCAGAAGGTTGAGAACCACTGCCTTAGAGGCTGCCAGGCTCATTTGGTGGGCCTAATAAAATATTGTAGAGAACTGGTCTGCAATCAGATAGCACTGCACATTCCCAAAGCACTTTTCACTTATTTTAAGCAGAATAGTACGGTGTCAAGAGCACTAACCCAGAGGTTAGTCCTAGGATTTAAGCACTAGCTGTGCTATTTGCTGAATATGACCTTAAGCAAGACATTAAACCACTGAGTTTCAGTTTGTAGCATTTGTAAGATCAGGATAATAATAGTACTGTCCTTATAGAGTTGTTGTGAGGGTTAAATAACAGTGCTTAGCACAGAGTCTGGCTTATGATAAACACTCATTAGCTGTCATTATTGTCATCCTCACCATTATCATCAACATCATCATCTCCATTTTACATATAATGACCCTGAAACATGAACAAAATTGGACTTGCTCTGCCACTTACTGGTCATGATTTTGGGCAAGTCAGATAAAATTTCTAAGCTTGTTTCTGTATCCTCAGTTTAAATAAGACTTGATGATCAAACAGGGTACTGTGTGAAAAATGTATACAGTACTCTCCAGACATTCATTTTCCTCTTGAGAGAGCTTCACCCCATTTTACAGATAAGACAAGGGACCTGAGAGGTAAAAGCATTTACTCAATGAAGCTACAGGAAACCAGGAATGAGAACACAAGGCCCTCTACTTCCAACCAGGGCTCTTCCCATTTATATTCTCCTGGAGCAGTTGGTCTTCTACCCAGAATAGAGAGTCCCATATGGTCCCAGCAGTGGAGACTCTGGTAATGTGTGTGCTTCCCTGCTGCTCACTATCCAGAAAGGCAGCAGCACTGACTGAGCCCCTTTCAGGCAGATGTCAGAAGCAAGAACCTCACATCCTTCTCTTTGCTCCTGTTGCAACTGAGTAGTGTTTGAAAATAAAGAGCTCCATCTATCTTCACATTTAAAATACTTTCCTCTCCCCACTAACAACTGACCTTGGTGTCTGGGTCTCCATTAGGTGAGCATTGTTCTATTAAGCTTCAGTCCTTGTTCAAAAGATGAACTCCTTAGGACATTCATACAGGGCCTGCTACCAAGGACCAGTCATCAGCTCAATAGTAGAATTAAGATTCTTCCACTCTTTTTCTTGCTGGAAGGGAAGAAAGAGAGATTTAAGATATAGGACATTTCTCAGGCCTCCTGTATAGCTAGATGACACTGGAGACATCAGGGGAGACATGATAAATGGAGAGGACGGCACACGTAAGGGTAAGCTGTTAAAGCAGATCATCTGTAACCTTCCTGGGTATGAAGGGACAGTAAAAATCATAGAGACATCCCTGGAATGTTGAAAAGAGCATGAGCTTGGAATGAAAAGTTCAAGGTTATCATATCATGGGCAACTTTCTTAACTTCTCTAAGCCTCCATTGTTGTTTTTTTACCTATAAAATGGGATAATGTGACCTATCTCACCAGACAGTTTTAAGAGTAAACAGAAAAAATATTTATAAATATGCTTATAAATTTCTGCCCAGATAAAGGGATTATTAGGACCCTGGCAACTAAAGGGACCTGGTAAATTTCTCAAGGGAGGTTCAAGGCTGCAATGACCTTGACAGCTAATTGCCAGGCCAGATATACCCAGTGTTCCTCCCAGCCCCTTTACTGTGAAATGGAGTGTTTCATGCAACTGACATGCTTCATCTCTGAGTCCATCTCCCTCCCCATCTCTGGCAAAGGGGAAGAGTTTACCAGCTCTCCATGGGTACAGCAGGTCTTAAGAATTCTGATAGGAGAACAGTGGAGGTGGCCAGGGCAGAGGGCAAGGCATTTGAGACTGCATGTCTTTCCACTGGCCAGAGGCAGCCTCTAAACAGACATGAAACCCCTGGCATCAAACTGGGGAGGCAGAAACAATTATGATGACCTCTCAGGGATGTGGTTTGGGATTCATTAAAGCAGTAACATAATTGGCTTGCCAAATCTGAGAAGGCAGGCACACATTCCAACGATGTGGCAAAAATAATTGTCTCAGGGAATAAATAAAGCAATATATAAATAATTACTTTGGCTATTTGCTATTTTTTATCTTCACTTTCCTCCTCTTCTCTGATACTACTGGGCTCAGAGACCCCACAATGGTGGCAACCAGAGGAAGAGAGGTGATAGGGGAAGGAAAATGGTTGGGTTCAAGGACCCCATTTGGCCAGAGGTTGCAAGTCCCAGTGGCCTCCACAGTCTTTTCTGTGAGGAGAGAAGGCAGGCATTTGGCTAAGAGCCATCCCCAGTGAGTGATGGAAGAGAGATGAGACCCGTAATAGGGCTGTGAAGTACCTAATGTCCAGTTGTTTGACTCAGCTCTAGTCACACAGAGGTAACTGGTCTTCAGCAAGTTGAGGCTCCAGCTGTGTGAAGTAGTTAAGTAGACAGAATGGCAGGATACTGGGCTTTTTTATAGGGTATTTCCATCATACTTTCCTCTTCTCTTTTCCCAAACAAGCCCTAATCTTAAAGTGACAGAAATTGGAAAGTCAGTATGAGGAGGTAAAAATCAGAGTTGGCAAGGACGGAAAAGACCAGCCACATTATCCCTCAAACCAACCAATTTAAATTTCTTTGTACTCTCCACTAGGTTTTATTTTATTTATTTTATTAGCATTTAGTATATACCAGACACTGCTTTACAAATATTAACTCACATAATTCTCATAATATCCCCTAAGAGATAAAGGCCATAATAATTCCCATTTTACAAATGAGGAAAGCAAGAACAGGGGCATTAAGTAAATTGCCTAAAGCAACACATCTAGTAAGTAGTGGAAATGGGATTCAAAACCAGGCTAGCCCCGTTCCAAAGAAGAGACCATGTTCTTAGCTTCTATGTTATGCTGTCTGACAACTTTCAAACTTAACACCTACCATGTTGTAGTGGAATTCTGCATTTTTTGTGGAATTCTGTATATTTTCCCCTAGTTAATTGTTTGCTAATGATTTTACTCTGGTTATAGGATCAAGTTTGAATTGATCAGTAGGCTCCTACCAGCTCTCCAAAAGTATCTTCTGTCACTCATACTCACATATCCTAGACTCCAGCCACACCAGTCTGCCTGTCCCCACAACACCTCTGACTTTCCTCATGCTTTTCTCTCCCAGTCTAAGCATTGATGGTAAGCTCTATGAGACACAGGACTAGGCCTCGCTGGCTCATTTCCAAATTCCCAGGACCAAACAAAGGGGCTGGATGATTACATGAAATTTATTAACTAAACACAGATTTAATGAATGTTCTCTACATTGCAGGAGAGGTTTTATCTCTCTTCTAGGTGCTCCCTGCCCCTGATGACTGATTGACTATTGAGGCTCAGAACAAAGCTGGGCAATAGCTTTTCCTCTTCTAAGGAAAAATAAAGAAGAAAAAGAAGAGGAAAATGAAAGGGTATTGATGCTAAATTGCTCAGTGAGCTTGGGCGAGTAATTTATCCTCTCTGTTGCTTAGGAAATAAAGACATCTATCTAATCTACCCCACAAGAAAGCTATGACAATCAAATGAAATAAAGGGCATGAAAATGCTTCTTAAAATACACTAGAGTAAAATATATTATAATTTCAAGCACCAAGATCCTTGAACTCTACCTTTCAACTTATTGTTCCGGTCAAAAATGGTATTTCATTCTGCCTCCATTTACTTTCCCTTCCAATATATAGGAGTGACCATAGAACTTTGTTATATTGAAGTGTGCATGTGTTTGGGTAGGGTGGGGGATATTATGGCTTGTACACAAAATAAATTATTATAAGTGGCTTAGGAATAAGTAAGTACATAAAATGCTAAGTAGATTTTTATATATTATCTGATGTTATTCTTTTTTTTAGTATATTTTATTGATTTTTTTTTTTTTACAGAGAGGAAGGGAGGAGAGGGATAGAGAGTTAGAAACATCGATGAGAGAGAAACATCAATTCAGCTGCTTCCTGCACACTCCCTACTGGGGATGTGCCCGCAACCAAGGTACATGCCCTTGACTGGAATTGAACCCGGGACCCTTCAGTCCCCAGGCCGACGCTCTATCCACTGAGCCAAACCAGTCAGGGCTGATGTTATTCTTTTAATCTTTCATATATCTTCCTCTGGTAATTCTTTTGCTTCAGTGGATTCATTGAAACATGTACTACTAAAACCAATCCCCTAAAAGGAAAAGAATAAATGTAATCTTCCTGTGCTTCTGTGCCTGCTCTAGAGGCAAAGGTGCTCCTTTATTTAAATTAATAAAATAAAAATAAAGGCATGATTAGTTTTTTTAGGGTTGGTGCCTTTAGCTACATAAAAAAAGCAGCAAGTGTCAATCTGTGAGATGTCTGTAATTTGCAAAGGCCAAAAATAAACATGAAGACATGTGCTAATATCAAGCAGAGAGACAGTGCTTCACAGGTGAGTAAGAAGGAAGACATGCCAATGAATTTAAGCTAGTCAGTCCCTAAATTGATTGCCTCAAAAAGCAAAATCTGAATAGAACCAACATACTTGAAATCTGAATAAAATAGCAAGAGACATCAATTGGTACACAATAGAATTGATCTGTCATAAGTTAGGTTGGCCCTGCTTAAAGTCAAGTTCAAACATAGCAGTTTAAAATATAGATATCTCTTCAAGCCCCAAAGTCCCAAGATAAAATGATAGAAATGAATTTAGGAGAATCAACGATGGCTTCAGAGTTGGTGGAAGCTACACTCACCTCCTCCCAGGATCAAACTAGAATTACAACAAAATTATGGAACAATCATCCTGAATAACCAACTGAAGACTGACTAAACAGAAGCCTTATAGCCAATGATTTATAGAAGAAGCCGTATCAAGACTGGTATAAAGGAAAGAGATATAAAAAGGGATGGCCCCTCTCCCACTGGCAGTGACTGACGTCCCAGAGGGATACCTCAGTTTCAGGGGTTCCTCATGAGAAGCACGGGATTGAAACCCAAAGCCGGTCTCCCAGCAAGGCACCAAAGCCAGGGACAGGCCTCCACATAACATCAGGCTTTTTTTAAGTTTATTTTTTTTATTGTTGACAGTATTATAGATGTTACCTATTTACCCCCTCCATCCAGTTGATTGAAGTAGTCACAAGTCTGCTGAAATTAAAAGTTGAAAAACACTGAATTAGATGAACACTTCATGTCCTCCCAACTTTAAAATTTCATGATTCTGTGAATTGGCACTAAAGCAATTAGGGCAGGGTTCCTCAAACTTTTTAAACAGGGGGCTAGTTCACTGTCCCTCAGACCATTGGAGGGCCGGACTATAGTTTAAAAAAAAAACAACTATAAACAAATTCCTATGCACACTGCACATATCTTATTTTGAAGTAAAAAAACAAAATGGGAACAAATACAATATTTGTATGTGCATGTGGCTTGCAGGCCATAGTTTGAGGACCCCTGAATTAGGGAATTAGAGAAAGAAGGGAAGAAATAGGTGACTAGGTGGAGGTAAGTCAAATGAATGACAAAATGTGTCAATTAAGGGCATTTTTAAATAAAATACACATAACATAAAATTTACCATCTTAATGATCTTAAGTGTACATTCAGTAGTGTTAACTCTATGCACATTTGCAACCAATCTCCAGAACTTTTCATCTTGCTAAACTGAACTGTGGCACATCTACACAATGGAATACTATGCTGCAGTAAAAAAGAAGGAATTCTTACCATTTGCAACAGCATGGATGGAACTGGAGAGCATTATGCTAAGTGAAATAAGCCAGTCAGAGAAAGATAAATATCACATAATCTCATTCATTTATGGAATATAATTAACAACATAAACTGATGAACAAAAACAAATCCAGAGACATAGAAACATCTGGCTTTTAAAAGTAATGGAGTTTCTGTCCATCAGGGAGAGATGGAAGTCTGCTGGAAACACAGGTGCCCTCTTAAAGGGCCAATGTACAAATTTGCATTCACAGCCACTCACCCTGGGCTATGGTAGATGAAAGGTGGAGTGGACTAGAGTTGCATGAGGAGAGTCTTGAATTTGTGGTCCTGGGGAAACCCAGGATCCTTGTGCTGAGTCACTCTCCCATAGTTCTGATGCCATTTTTCTTAGGTGAGGCATTCTTCTCTCTGTGGTATAGCCCCACAATATGGACAAAATAGACTCTTTTATCTTTTGTTGTTGAAAGTATTACAGATGTCCCCCATTTTCCCCACTGACCCCTTCTAGCTTATCCTTGCCAACTGTCCCAGGTCTTCACCAACGTATTGTCTTTGTCCATGAGTTATGCATATATGCATACAAGTTCTTTGGTTGATCTCTTCCCTCCTACCCACCCACCTCCACCTTCACTCTGAGATTCAACTGTCTATTCCATGCTTCTCTGTCCCTGGATCTATTTTGTTCATCAGTTTATTTTGTTCTTTAGATTCCACATATGAGTGAGATTATGTGGTTTTTGTCTTACTCTGTCCAGCTTATTTCACTTAGTATAATACTCTCCGTGTCCCTCGATGCTGTCTCAAAGAGTAAGAGATCCTTCTTTTTTACTGCTGCGTAGTATTCCAGGGTGTAAATATACCACAGTTTCTTTATCAACTCTTTTACTGATGGGCAGTTGGGCTGTTCCTAGATATTAGCTATTGTAAATTGTGCTGCTATGAACATAGGGGTACATTTATTCTTTTTTAAATTTAAGTTCCTTATTGTTTAAAGTATTACATATGTTTCCTTTTTCCCCTATTGACATCTCCTCAGCCACTCCCACCCCCCCAGCACATGCCCTCACCCACCTACTGTCTGTGTCCATTGGTTATGCTTATATGCATGCATATAAGTCTTTTGGTTGATCTCTTACCCCCCCCCCCTCCTGCCTTCCCTCTGAGGTTTGATGTTCTGTCTGATGCTTCTGTGTCTCTGGATCTATTTTTGTTCATCAATTTATGTTGTTCATTATATTCCACAAATAAGTGAGATCATGTGATTTTTTTCTTTCTCTGACTGGCTTATTTAGCTTAGCATAATGCTCAAAATGGATAAAGGACTTAATCGTAAGATGGGAAACCATAAAAATCTTAGAAGAATACATAGACAGAAAAATATCAGACATATGCCATAACAATATCTTTACAGATACAGCTCCTAGGACAAGGGAAACTTAAGAGAAAATGAACAAATGAAACTCCATCAAAATAAAAAGTTTCTGTACATCAAAAGAAACCATCAATAAAACAAGAGAGCCCACTGCATGTGAGAACATATTTGCCAATGTTATATCCAATAAGGGTTTAATTTCAAAATTTATAGGAAACTCATATAACTTAACAAAAGGAAGTAAAAATTCAATTTGAAAAATGGGCAAAGGGCCTAAATAGACACATTTTGAAAGTGGACATACATACGGCCAAGAGACATATGAAAACATGCGCAAAGTCACTAATTATCCAAGAGATGCAAATCAAAACAACAATGAGGTACCATCTCACACCTGTCAGAATGGCTATCATCAACAAGTCGATCAATGACAAGTGCTGGCAAGAATGTAGAGAAAAAGGAACCCTGGTGCACTGCTGGTGGGATTGCAGACGGGTGCAGCCACTGTGGAGAACAGTATGGATTTTCCTCAAAAATTTAAAAATGGAACTCCCATTTGATCCAGTAATCCCACTTCTAGGAATATATCCCAAGAAATCATAAATACCAATCAGAAAGAATATATGTATCCCTATGTTCATAGAAGCGCAGTTTACAATAGCTAAGATTTGGAAACAGCCTAAGTTCCCATCAACAGATGAGTGGATTAAAAAACAGTGGTACAGCTGCACAATGGAATACTACACTGCTGTAAAAAAGAAAGAACTCTTACCATTCGCAACAGCATGGATGGATCTGGAGAGCATTTATTCTTTCTGATTGGCATTTTGGATTTCTTAGGATATATTCCTAGAAGTGGGATCACTGGGTCAAATGGCAGTTCAATATTTAATTTTTTGAGGAAACTTTATACTATTTTCCATAGCGGCTGCATCAGTCTGCATTCCCACCAGCAGTGTGCTAGAGTTCCTTTTTCTCTACATCCTTGCCAGCACTTGTCATTTGTTGTTTTGTTGATCGTAGCCATTCTGATAGGTGTTAGGTGACACCTCATTGTTGTTTTAATTTGCATCTCTAGGATGATTAGTGACTTTGAGCACGTTTCAATATGTTTCTAGGACATCTGTACCAGTATGTCCACTTTGCAGAAGTGTCTATTTAGGTCCTTTGTCCATTTTTTAATTGGATTGTTTGTCTTCCTTTTAAATTGTAAGAGTTCCTTATATATTTTGGAAATTAACCCTTTATCAAATGTATCATTGGTAAATATGTTCTCCCATGCAGTGGGCTACCTTTTCATTTTGTTGTTTCTTTTGCTGTTAAGAAGCTTTTATTTTGATGTAGTACCATTTGTTTGTTTACCCCTTTGTTTTACTTGCCCTTGGATATGTATCAGAAAACACATTGCTTTGAGAGCTGTCTAAGATTTTGCTGCGAAAGATTTCTTCTAGGATTTTTATGGCTTCATAACTTACATTTAAGTCTTTTATCCATTTTGAGTTTATTCTTGTGTATGGTGTAAGTTGGTGGTCTAGTTTCATATTTTTGGATGTATCTGTCCACTTTTCCCAGCACCATTTATTGAAGAGACTATCCTTACTCCATTGTATGCTCTTACCTCCTTTGTCAAATATTAATTGAGTGTAATGGCTTGGGTCAATTTCTGGGGTCTTTGCTCTGTTCCATTGATCTAAATGCCTATTCTTTTTTCAGTACCAGACTGTTTTTATTACAGTGGCTTTGTAGCATACGTTGATATCTGGTATTATTATCCCTCCAACTTTGTTCTTCTTTCTCTAGATGGATGAGGCTATTTGGTTTTTGTTGTTGTTGCTGTTGTTCCATATAAATTTTGGGAGAATTTGTTTTAGAACTTTGAAATGTACTGTTGTTATTTTAATAGAGACAGCATTGAATCTATAGATTGGTTTGGGTAATGTGGACATTTTAATGGTGTTAATTCTACCAATCCATAAACATGGTATATTCTTCCACTTGTTTATATCTTCCTCTATCTCCTTTTTCAAAGACCAGTAGTTTTCCATTAGGATTCAAAATAGACTTTAAAACAGGGTATTGTTAAGAGACAAAGAAGGCAACTACATAATGATAAAGGGAGCAAAGCAACAAGAGGATGTAACCCTTGTAAACATTTATGCACCAAACATAGGAGCACTTAAATATGTAAAGCAAATCTTGATGAACATCAAGGAAGAGAATGTCAGTAGTACAGTCATAGTAGGGGACCATAATACCCCTTTGACATCAATGAATAGACCTTCCAGACAGAAAATCAACAAGGAAACAGTGGCCTTAAATTACACACCAGATCAGATGGACTTAATAGATAGCTTTAGAAAATTTCACCCCACAGGAGCAGAATATAATTTTTTAAGTGCACATAGAACACTTTCTAGGGTAGACCATAGTTAGGACCCAAAAAAGTCTCAGTATATTTAAGAAGATTGAAATCATACCAAGCATCTTCTCTGACCATAATAAACTGGAAATCAGTCACCAGGGGAAAAAAAGGAAAAACACACAAAGACTAAATAATAGAGGCTAAAAAATATATTACTAGACAATGATTAGGTTAACAATGACAAGGAGGAAATAAAAACATAGCTGGAAACAAATGAAAATAAGAACACAGCAACCCAAAACCTATGGGACACAGTCCTAAGAGGGAAATTCATAGCATTACAGGCCTATTTTAAGAAACAAGAAAAATTCCAAATAAAAATTTAACTTTATATTTAAAGGTAATTGAAAAAGAAAAACAAGCAAAGCCCAAAGTAAGTAGAAGGAAGGATGTAATACAGATCAGATCAGAAGTAAACAAAATAAAGTCTAAAAACAATACAAAAAATCAATGAAACAAAGACCTGGTTCTTTGAAAAGATAAACAAAATTAACAAACCTTTAATCATACTCATCAAGATAAAAGAGAGAGGACCCAAATAAATAAAATCAGAAATGAAAGGGAAATAACAACTGACACTAAAGAACTACAAAGGACTAAAAAAATATTACAAAAAGCTATATGCCAACAAATTGGACAATCTGAATGAAATGGATTAATTACTAGAAACATACAATCTTCCAAAACTGAATCAGGAATAATCAGAGTATCTATCTGGTTTTTTGTTTTTTGTTTGTTTTGTGTGTTTTTTTTTAATTTGTTTTTTGCTAATCCTCATCCAAGGATATAATTTCCCATTGATTTTAGAGAGAGTGGAAAGAAGGAAGAAAGAAAGAGAGAGAGAGAGAGAGAGAGAGAGAGAGAGAGAGAGAGAGAGAGAGAGAAACATCTATGTGAGAGAAAGACACATCGATTGGTTGCCTCCCGCATGCACCCTAACTGGGGCTGGGGATTGAGCCTGTAACTGAGGTACATGCCCTTGACCGGAATTGAACCTGCAACCCTTCAGTCCATAGGCTGACATTCTAATCAGCTAGGGTGAATTGAAGAATCTTAATAGACAGATTACAACTAGTGAAATTGAAGCAGTGATCAAAAAGTTCCCAACAGCCCTAACGGTTTGGCTCAGCAAATAGAGCATCGACCTGCGGACTCAAGGGTCCCAGGTTCCATTCTGGTCAAGGGCATGTACCTTGGTTGCGGGCACATCCCCAGTAGGGAGCGTGCAAGAGGCAGTTGATCGATGTTTCTCTCTCATCGATGTTTCTAACTCTCTATCCCTCTCCCCTCCTCTCTGTAAAAAATCAATAAAATATATTTTTTTAAAAAAAAGCTCCCAACAAACAGAACTCCTGGAGCGGATGGCTTCACAGATGAATTTTACTAAACATTCAAAGAACTAACATTCATCCTTCTGCAACTATTACAAAAAATTCAAGAGGAGGGAACATTCCTAAGCTTATTTTATGGGGCCGGCACTATCTTTATTCTTAAACCAGATAAAGACACTACAAAGAATGAAAATTGTAGGCCAATATCCCTAGTGAACATAGATGTTAAAATCTTCAATATAATAGCAAACCAATCTAGCAACACATTAAAAAGATCATACACCAGGATCAAATGGGATTTTCCTGGGTGTGGAAGGTTGGTATGATATCCAAAAATCAATAAACATGACATACCACATAAAATGAAGGATAAAATTCACATGATCACAATAGTTGCAGAAAAAGCATTTGATAAAAATCTAGCACCCATTTATGATTTTTAAAAAAATCTCAGCAAAATGGTAATGAGGGAACATACCTCAATGAACATACATGACAAACCCATAGCCAACATCATATTCAATGGGAAAAAACTACAATCATTTCCCTTAAGATCAGGGACAAAGCAGGGAATTTTGCTTTCACCACTATTATTCCACATAGTACTGGAAGTCCTAGCCACAGCAATTAGACAGGAAGAAAAAAAATAAAAGGTATCCAAATTTGAAAGGAGGAATTTAAACTCATTATTTTAATTGTATTTTTGTGTGTGTGTTGAATTATTTGACTTCACAAGGTAATATCTAAATGTTCAAGACTGGCCCTTATAGGTTATTTCTTTATATTAATGTTAGCCATAGATTTATGTCTAAACATTTTCTTTTCCCAAGTAGACTAAGTGCCTTGAGAGCAGGGACTTGGTTCTGTAGTTCTTACAATTCAACCCTCACTTCACACCGTGGAAATAACATATTGCTTTGCATATGATAGGAAGGCAATAAATAGTTTTCAAATATTTTTATAACAGCATATTTACTCTCAGAAATCTTTTTGTTTGGGGAAAGATTTACTGTCAGTTAGCATTGAAATAGTCTAAATGAAGCAGCGCAAAAGTAAAATAAGTTGATTATCTCAGCCACAATGCAATTGATTCTAAAATCTAGAAGGAAAACACATCTTGCTGATTAAATGAAATGTCCTGGAGATCTAAAGAATGTCTATATCATAAATGAGAAACAGTAAGATGACTGCAACTCATAAAGGAAATTAAAAATCAGTATGCCATTAGAATAAACTGTTTCTGGATTTAAACAGGAGAACTATTTCAAAACTCTTAATAACCCCCAGTTAGAGTTCACTTTAGGCTTCCTTACATATTGCAGGTTAGTGTAAAGAAAGCAAAAACGGTGGACTTCCATCAGAAGAAGCTGTTTCTCGACTTTTTCTTTTACTCTCTTTCCCTCCATCTCACACTCTTTCCTCCTTATTGTGTCCTCAACTATCACTAGAGCCTGTACACACATGAATGAGGGGGCGGGGGTGGGGAGAGAGAGAGAGAGAGAACTGCCTGTTTTGGTAAAGGTTGCTCATGCCTGCCTCCTTGGAGGGCTCAAATTAATTCGTGACTGTGGTACCACAGTCCTAATCCCATACCAAAAGCCAGAGACTCTGCCAATTTGCTTTCTTCCCTGCTCTGCCTTCACCCAGGTCCTTTTCTTTTTCTTCAGCTCTGATTTCAGGCTCCACACTTATCTCAGATCATGGTCTTCAGTTTTTCCCTTCAGCACTCTTCTTCAGACATTGCTTTGAATTTTCCTCCCCTGGTGCCTGGCCTTTCGATGAAATAAGCCTGCTCTATTATCCAGGGACTATCCTCAAGTAACCCTCAGAGCTTGCACACTTGAGGGAATCTGACAGGGTTGAATTCTGGTGTTCAGTAGGAGATGAAGATTTCTGTCAACACTCTTTTCTTGTTGGTCACGTGTCTTATATCATTAAGTACAGATATAATCGAAATTAAACTTGACCACAAAGTAGACAGAGCTTGGTACAATCCAAGAAATCCTGTGGGTGTTTACTTAATAAACAGTTGTTGAGCAGCTTTAACTGCCTACAAGCTGAATCAGAAACAAATCAGTATGGAGCCAAACCAGGAAGTGTTTTCTTCACCATTGGGAGGAAGTTTCTAAAGGGGAAACAGAACATTAAGGTATGGAAAATGGCCAATAGTTGGAGAGTCTAGGGGGAAAGCCAAGATTAAGCCATCAGGCATTGTCATTAAGAGCCCATGAAATAAGAAAACAAAGAAAGACAGGTTTTATTTTTCCCCTTTTACAGGGGAACCATAGAGGCCTGTGTTCAAATAGAATGCAAATTGCAACTAGCAAGCCAGCCCTTTCTCATACCTAATATACATGTACATCAGTGCTGGAAAATGTTATATTTTTTTCTCACATAAAGCATATTTATTTCATCCTTCTCAACAAATTAAACTTTATACCCTTGCCATCTGCTAAAAAATACCCATGTTTATTGACTTCAGTTTTATCTTCATTAATTTCCTTTCCCTGCCTTTCGTCAAGATGAAGGGATAATAAATAGAGTTTTTAAAGGGATTTCAGAAATAGGTACTTGGTGCAGAAAACAGTCAATAATGTTTTGATTATGCTGGAAGGAAATTTTTCACTTTGTTCATTACTAAGAACAAAATAGTTTGATATCTTTCTAGTCATAGTCTAGCTTAAACATTTTTATGGGGTATAATTGACATATTAGTTTCAGATATACAATATAATGATTTGATATTTATATACATTATGAAATGATCACCACAGCAAGTCTCGTTACCATGTGTCACCATACAAAGGTCCAAGTTTCATTTCTTATAATGAGAAATTTAAGATTTACTCTGTTGGCAACTTTCAAATATGCATTTCAATATTATTGACTATAAATCCTTCAGAAGACATATTACTAGTATTCACAACCTCATTTGAATTTGTGATAATATTTTTTTCCCTCTTGTTTCAAGTTCAGAACAGTTGCATGTGGCCCTGGGTGGCCATTCCTCTGCACACAGTATATAATTTCATCACTCTAAGGTAGTTTGGCAGAGGTTGCAAATTTAAATGTCTTCAGGGGCCAGGAAGATTACATAAACGTGTAAAATGGTTGGGTACAAGACAATTGAGAGTGGTGAGAACTGTGGTGATCAGGAGAGGACATGCCCAACCACAGGACTTAAATTCGAAACTTTTTCAAACCACATGTTGGCCAAACATACATAAGTTCCTAAGTTTTGGATTCAACACGTAGGCACCTCATTTTCTGCCCCTGGTTAAGAAGAGAAGAGAAGAGGGATGGGCTTGATCAGTCCTCGGTGTGTTTCAGATAGACGAGTTGGTTATTTTGTACTTAACATTGCAAATCCATCAGAACTCTTTAAGGATTAGATTCTAAATGAGATTCAGTAAAAAACAAATTTTTCATATATTAATACCACTCCTCTCATTCTATCCTACAGAATAAAAGTTTTTCATGGTCCTCCTTTAACTGAAACATCTTCATAAATTTCCTTTCATTTACCAAATCCCTAGCTATTCTCTTTGACAGCTACTCTGGTATTTTGTACAGCATGGAGTTGATGCCCTAGCTCGGCCTGGTTCTGAACTTGTCAGAGTTGAAAATTCTGAGAAACAGGCACTTTAAGTTGAGTTTATGATTGTAGTGATGGGCATGGAGTTTTTGAGTTAGCAGAGAATCACTGACTTGGTTGTTGAGCTCTCCTTTCTACACCTTCCTAAACTTCCATCCCTTGAACTCCAGCATAACTCAGAGCTACAGAGAGCTACCTTGCCCACTGAATGCATATGTTGAACCATACTGTTTGAGTGGGTTTTTCAATAATGTGGACAGTTCTAGAAATGGGACCACATCATGTGGCAGAGTCTATAGCAACCAAACTAACAGTATGCAAGAAGAAGCTCCACTGCTCATGGCAGCTGCAGAATGCTTTAGATGCAAAGGTTTCTAGAAGGCAGGCATCATTCCATGTGTCATGCAAAGAAAAGCACCGAACATGTTTTATTAATGCTGAATAACTATCCAGAAGGCTGAATTGGCTTTGCAAGATGGTGGAGCCCATTAGTAGTAATGCAGGGTATGGTTGGTGAGTTGGGTTTCTCATTTCACCATGGTTGGAATTCCTCAAACATCAGTGAAGCAGTCAAGATTCAGCATTGTTACAGTCAGACCTCAAAAATGATTTTTTGGGTAGGGAATTGACAGGATAGAGAGAGTGTGGTGATGATTATTTTGGTTATCTTGCCCCTCATGTTTAAGAGACAGGATGCATAGTGGTTACGCTCATAGGCTCTGGAGCCAGACTCTTTGGGTTCTAACCCCAAATCTAAGGCTTTCTATGTGGTTATTTGCTTAATTTCTCTAGTTCTTTCATCTATAAAATGAGGCTGATAAGATCTACCTTACAGTGTTGCTGTGGGGATTAAAGATGAAGCACATAAAACAGTTTCCTGGCATGTAATGCACATACAAATAAATTAGTTATTATTAATATGTTTTCCTCTTATAAGCTATTAAGAGTAAGAATTTAAATAAATGCTAAATATTTAAAGGTTTGAAGAGAAGTTAAGTAAGTCACATCCCCTCTCTGCATCTTTGTTTATCCATCTGTAAAATGACATAGTGGGACTGTATCATAGTTTTTTCAAACATTTTTTGATAGCACAACCTTTTTATCAAAATCATCTAATGCTTCTTTTTTACCTAAACCTTGGTAAAAAGTATGATGCCCTACATATTTCTTAGGTCTTCTTAGTCCCCCAAACTAAGAGTGGTCCTTTCTACTCTGCCTTAACTCTGTGACACCAAAGTTGTAGAAATAAAATATCTTAGCCCCAGCTCAACTGCTCACTCCAGCTGCTAGGGGAGATTAGAGATCATCCTTTAGTAGTGAAAGCTGCAGCAAGTATCTGAGGGAATTTTATTTATCGATTTTTTCTTTTTGTTACCTACCAAACCTAACACTGGTCAATGGAATTACACAAACCAGCTGGTAGGTAAAAGGACTAAGGTTAGTGTATTGGCTTGCTTTCCACCCTGTCCTATTATTATGCTGAATGGCAGTAAGACTGCTCTAAAAAGTCCAGCTTAGGAGATCAGCTCAAAGCTACCAGTAAGAGAGAAAACTCCAATATTGTTCCTTCTTCACTGGGTGTTGACTCTGAAGAAGTCACTTCACTTCTCTGAACTAGGAGAAAACAGAGTTTGCAATAGCTCTCTTTCCCCTCACAAAGACACTCCATGGAGCGCAGGAACAAGATCAAAAGAGGGTCAAAAGGTACCAACTTCCAGCTATAAAATAAATAAGTCATGGAGATGTAATGTGCAGCATGGTGACTACAGTTAATAACACTGTACTGCATATTATTTCAAAGTTGCTAAGAGAGTAAATCTTAAAGGTCCACAATAACAAGAAAAATAAATTGTGTAACTATATAAGGTGAAACGATAACTGTACTTATTGTGGTGATCATTTTGCAATATATGCAAATACTGAATTATTATGTTCTACACCTGAATCTAAATAATGCTATATGGAAATTATACCTCAATAAAAAAAGCAATACCATATGAATTCATATATACAAAGGGTGTCCCAAAAGTCATGCGAGAAGTAATTTTGATAGAAAACACAGGTTTATAATTAAAAATTGTAAAGTTTTTATTGATTCATAAAATATATAGTATAGGGTTATGTATGGAATAGCATATTGGGTAAATGGCCTCCACAGCTTTGCTGGCACATACGCACTCTTTTGTTGAAATTTTCCATGACCGTTTTGCATAAATGTGGCTGAATTTCGATGAGGCTCATTTTAATCTTGATGGCTTAGTTAATCGACAAAATTGTAGCATTTAGGGTTCAGAAAATCCACGAGTGATTGTTGAGAAACAAATGCATCCACAACGTGTCACTCTTTGGTGTGGATTTTGGGCTGGAGGCATCATCGGACCATTCTTCTTCAAAAATGAGGCTGCTCAGGCAATAACAAAAGAGGGCATATGTGCCAGCAAAACCTTGGAGGCCATTTACCCGATATGCTATTCCATACACAAGCTTATACTGTATACTTTATGAATCAATAAAAAAAACTTTACAATTTTTAATTATAAACCTGTGTTTTCTATCAAAATTACTTCTCGCGTGAATTTTGGGATACCCTTTATATATGTGTGTGTGTGTGTGTGTGTGTGTGTGTGTGTGTGTGTGTGTGTTAATGTATATATTTCAGGGAGGAGAGGGGGATAGAGATACAAACATCAATGATGAGAGAGAATCATTAATCGGCTGCCTCCTGCATGCCTCCTACTGGGGATCAAGCCTGCAACCTGGGCATGTGCCATGACCAGGAATCAAACTAAAATCTCTTGGTTCATAGGTGGATACTCAACCATTGAGCCATGCCGCTCGGGCCATATGAATTCACTTTTACGTGTAATCTAAAAAATAAAACAAAAAAACAAACAAAATAAAAGAGAAACAGACCTATAGATATAAAGAACAGACCGATGGTTACCAGATGAGAATGGGGTGGATGGAAGGGCAAAAAGGTGATGATATTCAAATTTCCAGTTATCAAATAAATGTCATAGGGATGTAATATACAGCACAGGGAATATAGCCAAGAATATTGTTTGCCGAAACCGGTTTGGCTCAGTGGATAGAGCGTCGGCCTGCGGACTGAAAGGTCCCAGGTTCGATTCCGGTCAACGGCATGTACCTGGGTTGCGGGCACATCCCCAGTGGGAAATGTGCAGGAGGCAGCTGATCGATGTTTCTCTCTCATCGATGTTTCTAGCTCTCTCTCTCCCTTCCTCTCTGTAAAAAATCAATAAAATATATTTTTTAAAAAAGAATATTGTAATGCATTGTAGCGTGTCAGGTGGGTACTAGATCTAACATGGTGATCACTTCTTTCAGTTATATAAATGTTGAATGACCAGTAACTATGGTGTACACCTAAAACTCATCTAATATTTTATGTTAGCTATATTTTTAATAGTTTTTTTAAAAGGAATGATGACATTCTTTTTAATGTTGGTATAAGCCATCCCCAAACTCCTTAAACCCATGGTTAAAAAGCAACAATATTACTTGATGTGTTTAACACCTTGACTAGGAATCAATGCCCTGCACACACACTTTCCTAATTCAGCAGGACAGCTGAGGCTGACTCCAGGCTGCTGAAATCACCCCTCAGAGCTACTCCCAAGACTAAGATAGTACATATGGTGAACAGTGTCTCTGCCCTCATGCAGCTAACCTATTGTGTGACTTTAGGCTCATCATATTTTCTCTCTAGATCTGTTTTCTAATTTAGAATACAACAACTTGGACTGGGGGGAAAATATAAGCCAGGATCTTCAGAAATGTCAAGCAGCAACTGACATTAGTTGTCTCTCTCCGTTACCATCTTTCAAGAGAAATGTTTCGCCAATGGCGGACCACTCCACTGGTCAACTGCAGTGAATTCATCTGGAGTGCTTGTTAAAATGTTACTAGTAGATTCGTTGGTGCTACCCAAACCCATTGGATCTGAATGTTTGCTAGTGGGGCTCAGAAATTTACATTTTAATAAGCTTCCCAAGCGATTCCTTCCACTAAGAGACTTGCTTAAGAACCATTTGTCTAATAATTGTCAACTCCCTTTATCCAACTTGAGTGGTTGATAGATCTTTGGGTTCTGAATTATGGAAACGTCAATTATGGACAGGAAATGGGTATAATTGTAGCTGTAGAAAACTGAATTATGTAAAAAGATTTTCTGACAAGGTATTTAAGCACTTGGGAATGTAGAACCAATAAATGCTGCAAAAAAATTTAGCACATATTTCTGTTTTTAAAATTAGGTAACTAGGTTTGGTAGTTTAGGGGAAAGCCTGAAGTATATGAAAGGAGGCTCAGATTTTTGTCTCTAGGAATAATAAAAGAATCGGTGGGGATAAAATCCTCTAGTGTTCTCTATACATTTCTTAAGTTCTATGAACACAAATGAACTTATTTTATAACTAAGAAAACTGAGGCTTAGAGAGGGAAAGTCATTTGTCCAAGGTTGCATAGCCATTGAAATGGTTATAAGTCTTTATTAAATGAGTCATTGATGGGAAGACCAAACTTACTTGGTTTATTTGCCTATCTGTCCATTTTTCTCTCTTCTCCCCCAATTTTGAGAAAAAAAATACCATTTCTTCCACTATATTTTTACCTTCCACTATATTTTTACCTTCCAATTAGGGTTTATTGCTTGTCAGCTGAAGTAGGAACTTTTTTGAAATTTTGGGCAGACCATCTAAAAGAGATATAATGAAGTTTTCTGACTGAAAGTGAAAAGATTCAAAAAACACTGTCAGATTTCTAATCCATTCATCTACTGATGGGCACTTAGGCTGTTTCCAGATCTTAGCTATGGTGAATTGTGCTGCTATGAACATAGGGGTGCATATATCCTTTCTGATTGGTGTTTCTGGTTTCTTGGGATATACATCTACACGATGGAATACTATGCTGCTCTAAAAAGGAAGGAACTCTTACCATTTGCAACGTCATGGATGGAACTGGATAGCATTATGCTAAGTGAAATAAGCCAGTCAATGAAGGAAAAATACCACATGATCTCACTCATTCATGGATAATAGAGACCATTATAAACTTTTGAACAATAATAGATACAGAGGCAGAGCTGCCTCAAACAGATTGTCAAACTGCAGCGGGAAGGCTGGGGAGGGTTGGGGGGCAGGAGGTAGGGGGGTAAGAGATCAACTAAAGGACTTGTATGCATGCATATAAGCATAACCAGTGGACATAAGACATTGGGGGATAGGGGAGGCTAGGGGACTGTCTAGGGCGGGGGGGATAAAATGGACACATATGTAATACCCTTTGTAATACTTTAAGCAATATATTAAAAAAAAACAACACTGTCAGAGATCTTCAGCTGCTCTGACGAAGCCTTCAAACTGCTGAAGCTAGACCTTTTGTTTCACAGCTATCAATTGGAGCAACCAGGAAAGAAAACATTTTTTAAATAACTTACAAGTTATGTGAGTAAATGTGATATTCAGTTAAGCAGGATAATCAAACAATTTTAGTTGCCACTCTGTGATTGGCTGTAAACTCTGCCTATGCTGCTAACTCAACTTTAAAGATGCCTGCCAGACACTGGCAAGAGGAAGACAGTACAATTAATGGTAAAAGTGGTTCCTCTCTAAAAACAGAGTTAGAATGAACATATGCCTTCAACCCTTCTCAAGAAAATGAGCCAATACCAGCTAGTAAAATGTAGCTTCACAGACTGCCTGGCAGAGAATTTCCATACATCACTAAGCAGCAGAATGCATTGAGCATACAGTGCTATGGATGCAAAGACCTTCCAGATCATCTAGCTCAACTTCTTTCATTTTATAACTAAAGAAACTAAGGCTCAGAGAGGAAAAGTAATTAACCCAGGGCCACACAGCAAGATCATTGGTTATAAACATTCCTTAAATCAAAATAATACATTGTATACATTATACGACAAACAAAAAATAAAATTTAAAGTATGCAATAAAGATTGAATTAACCATATTTTAAAATAATTTTTAAATATATTAATAACTCTAAAATGTTTTTTTACTTTCACTAAAAATATATTAAACTAATGTCTTTATAGATAGCAATGTGTTTAATAAACTTCATTTTCAAAATCTTAGTCTAATCCTTCATTGTACAACAATGTAAAGTTCCAATTCTAAGTTCAGTAACTTCAATTCTTGGTGTTAATGACTGTCAAACCCTCCCCCTCAAAAGATACCTCACAAAGACTTTTGACAAATCTTTTTGGCCTGCTTCCTATCAGTTTATTAATTAAACTAGAGGCCCAGTGCATGAAAATCCGTGCACTGGGCGGTGGGGGGGTGACCCTCAGCCTGGCCTGTCTCCTCTCACAGTCCAGGAGCCTTCAAGGGATGTCCGCCTGTTGATGTAGGCCCGCTCCCTAGCCTAAGCTGGCAATCAGACATCCTTCTGGCAGCCCTGGAGCCCTCGGGGGATGTCCTCTGTGGGAGGCAACTGGGCTGATCAGGGGAAGGCACTGCCCTCATCACCCCACTGCTGCCGCCACTGCTAGCCCTGGCAGCTGTGAGGCCTGAGCCCTGGGCCTCACAGCCGCTGGGGTTCACGGCTGCCTGAGCTCAGGGCCTTGCAGCTGCCGGGGCTCATGGCTACCTGAGCCCACGGCTGTCATGAGCCCATGGCTGCCATGAACCCCGGACCTCGCAGCTGCCTAAGCCCATGGCTGCCTGCACCCCGGGCCTCACAGCCATATGGACCTCCAGAAGACATCTGCCCTAATTAGCATATTACCCTTTTGTTAATATAGATTGTTGCTGTTTTGATTTGGTAACTTGTATGACATGAGCTCATTCTAGGAGTAGATCCTTCTGGGAGCAGAATGGCATTAGCTCTGCCATTTTCTTATTGTTCTCATGTGTTTACACTACATTTTTCCTTAATCCCTGGTTTGTTTGCAGGAGAAATTTTAAAGTATTTGTTCATGTTGTAAGGATTAGGTTAGTCAAACCTAAAAAACATAATCTTCAATTCTACATAAGCAGACATACACAAACTGCAATACAGTTCAATAATGCAGAGAGTAAATGAAGGAGTGAAGATGATATCATCAGCTTCTCTTTGTTCTGTAACTTCCACCCTGCCCTTCAGATCCTTCCTTTAGTCTTCATAGCCTGGGACTGGCTGAGTTCCTCCAATTCTCCTCTGAACTCTAGTTCTACGGTCTCTTCATATCTTGTCCCATAGTAACCACAAGAGAAGTTACAGCAGTTGGAAGGTAGATATGTACCACAGAGGGCTTCTCAGAGGAGGCTACATCTGAGTTGGGCCTTGAATAATAATAGCAATATAATCCTATAGAATAAAAGCCTAATACGCAAATTGTACGACTGGGAGTTTGACCAGGAGTTCGACCACTCCCTATGACGTGTGCTGACCACCAGGGGGTGGCATAGAACATGGTGGGAGTTGGCGACGTGCCTTGGCAGCAGGTGGCAGTGGAGACGTTGCCTCCCTGATGAGCCTCCGACAAGAGCAGGACTGCGGTAGAATAGTGGAGCAGGAGAGCAGGCAGTGCCAGACCAAGGCGAGTGTGAGCAGGGGCCCAACTGCCCTGCCAATTGCTCTGCAGACAGTAACCAGTGGCGGCAGTGGGGGGCGGGGTCCCCACCCAACTCCCAGGTGCTGAGGGAGCCAGGTGGGGGGCCTGACCGGGTTTGATTGTCCAGCAGGTGGGATGGTGGAGCAGGTGAGGGGGCAGTGCCAGGCCACAGTGGGGTGCTAGGCAAGGCTGCAGAGCTGCAAGGCTCAGGGCATGAGCTGGGGCTGCAAGCCTGGGGGTGCGAACTGGGGCCTGATCTCCGCAGGCCACCCTGAGGGACCCTACCCATGAACAAATTTGTTCACTGGGCCTCTTGTAGTAATAATAATAGTACTAAAGTGATGATGATAATGATGACAATGATGATAATGGTGGCGGTGGTGGTGATCATGATGATGATGATAGGCAGAACTTTCTAGGAAACGAAGAGAAAAGGCATGCTAGGAAGAAGTAACAATATGAGAACCGTCAGTAAAGGGTAGGTAGTTGTGTTCATAGACTTTGGAGATATGCAGGCTTCTGGGTTCTGATCCCTAGATCTGGCCATGGTCCTCACCTCTCTCACATGCCACCACTGAGTTCCTATGCTCACGTCTATCAATCCCACTCCTTTACTTAAAATCTTTTGGTAATTCCACTTAGGCATCTGTATTTTCTAATCTAGATTTGGTAACCACCAAAATATACCATGACTATGATCATGGTTATATAGTCTTTTTACCACATCCTGCCACTCCCTATTGCAATATTGTGTAATGGCTCCCCTTTGCCTCCATATTGCCTACCAAGTTAAATCCATGTACATTAATTTAGCCTCTATCACCCTCACCTAAACCTCATTTTGGTGTGCTAAGATACTTTCTTGAGCCCTTCTTTTATCATTATTTAACACAACATTGCTCTTCTGTAACAATTCATTCCTCTCCACTACTAATCCACTCCACTCTCTGCAAGGCCCAGCTCAAGGTCCAGGACAACACATTGTATCCAGGAGGTATTTCCCCATATTCTTCTACCTTATCCTGTTTACTTCATACTCCCACATCACCTGAAGCTATTGTTATCTCTTTGGATTAGAGTCAAACCTCACTTTTTTTAAGATCAGTTGAGCATTCTAATGAATAAAGAAAAAGAAAAATTTGAAGAATATGAAGCTTGTAATACTTTTTAATTGCATGTATCCACCTAAACCAGTGACTCACAGAATATTACCATATAGCAGGCTGGCCAGGTTTGTTTTATTAAGATTTGTGTAAAATTATAATTAGTACAATAATTAGATAAATGTAAGCAAGATACCTATGAGCTAATTTGATAGATGTGAGCTAATGGGTTACTTAAAATAGTTTTATTATGTTAACATATATATGTCATTATATATGGGAGGACAGATACCTGGTGCCATACCATCTCCCCTGCCAACTCCTCTCTCCAACCACAGGGTACGTGTGCATTTGTTGTGCTCCACATTTCCTCCACTTACTCACACCAGAGAATTCTTTCATACACACACACACACACACACACACACACACACACACACAAACACACACTTCCATTCCCTTCTTATATCTTCTCCCTGGCACAGCTTTCGGCTCCAGAAACAATTCTCCACCACTTATTCATATAGCCCCAACTAGTAGTCATTCCTCTATTAATTTTAAATAATGTGTTAAGGGGATGGTGCTATTGATACCCAAACATCAGAACTGGTGTCATTAACATATAAAACCCTTTAAATGGAAAGGAATGGTATTTATTAAGCACCTGCTATAGACTAAGTGTTAAGATAGTTTCTAAGTATTCAGAATTTCATTTAGTCCTGAAAACATAGGTACTACTATCACCATTTTATAGATTAGGAAATTGAAGCCCAAAGGATCTAATTCATATAGCTAGAAAGTTGCAAACTCAAATTATCTGACTTCAAAATCCTTTCCTTACCACTCTACTCCAAAATCTGGGAAGGACTCTACAGACCTTTCAAGTCTTTTTAAAAAAATATATATATATTATTGATTTTTTACAGAGAGGAAAGGAGAGGGATAGAGAGTTAGAAACATCGATGAGAGAGAAACATCGATCAGCTGCCTCCTGCACACTCCCCACAGGGTATGTGCTCGCAACCAAGGTACATGCCCTTGACCGGAATGGAACCTGGGACCCTTGAGTCCGCAGGCCGACGCTCTATCCACTGAGCCAAACTGGTTAGGGCTCAAGTCTTTACTAATCTCTATTTTGTTCCTTGAACTTCTTTTTTTTTTTTTTTTTACCACAGGACTACTTTCAAGAAACATCAAACAAATTATTATATCCACTTATTGTCTTTCAAAGAATAAAATGGTATTCCAGTCTACCATATTTTTATTACTAATAACCATAATTTCAAGCATGTTCTTGGTTAAATATTATTTCATGATATGGCTTTGAAAGGAAGACGCAATAAATACCTCTTTACAGAAAAATGAAAACCAAGTTCTCAAAATTGATTTAAATGTCAGCTTTCAGAATTTGAATCATTAAAACATTTTTAAGCTTCTTTGTAAAGTGTGTCCATTTCATTTCTCCAGTTAGACTGCATTGTTCTTCAGTACACTATGTTAATGTTCCTATTAGCTAACATGTTTTCTTCAAATTGCCTGGTGTTTCCATCTGACTTGTCTCCTTACTCTGTTACTGATACCACACCCTTCAGTCTCATACCTCAATGGGGGAGGGGCACTACCACTATAATAAGTATATATAATATAATATAATCTATAATAATCAAAATATAATATGCTAATTAGACTGGGCATCCTTCTGGATGACCTTCTGGACAAAACCGGGGCTGTGAGGGAAGCCTGTGTGTCCCAGGTGCCAGAGCGAAGCCAGTGCCGGTAGCCAGGGTAAAGAAGGACTACTCTTGAATGAATTTCGTGTGTCAGGCTTCTAATATATATATCTTTCCTTAAAAGTTTCCCTGGCACATAAAAACAGATATAGACCAATTGAATGGGATAGAAATACCAGAAATAAACCCTCACATATATGCTCAAATGATTTTTGGCAAGGTTGTCAAGACCATTCGATGGAAAGAGAATAATCTTTTCAACAAGTGGTACTGGGAAAACGATATCAGCATGCAAAAAGATTATCACTTTACCTTATACTGCATACAAAAACTAACTCAAAATGGATCAAAGACCTAAAAGTGTAAGAGCTAAAGCTATATAACTCTTAGAAAAAGACATGCACCATCATGAAAAAGTTCTTGACATTGAATTTGGCAATGATTTCTTGGATAAGTCATAAAAAGCAGAAGGAAACAAAAGCAAGTAGAAACAAATTGTACTACATAAAAACTTAAAACTTCTATGCATCAAAAAATACAATCAACAAAATAAAAAGGCAACCATAGAATGGAAGAAAATATTTTCAAATCGTATATTTTGTAAGAGGTTAATAAACAGAATAAATAAGTAATTCCTACAACTCAACAACAAGGATAAATAATCCCATTACAAATGAAGAAAATACGTTAATAACATTTCTGCAAAGATGTACAAATAGCCAACAAGCACATGAAATGATGTTTAACACCACTAATTATTACAGAAATCCTAATAAAACATCCAAAAGAATTGAAAGCAGGGCATTGAAGAGATATTTGTTTATCCGTGTTCATAGCAGCATTATTCCTAACAGCCAATAGTTGGGAACAACCCAAATGTCCATTGACAGATGAATAGGTAAACAAAATGTGGTATGTGCATACAATGGAATATTATTCAGCCTTAAATGGGAGAAAATTCTGACACATGCTACAACATAGCAGAACCTTAAAGGCATTATATTAAGTAAAATAATCCAAATACAAAAGCACACGTATGGTATGATTCCACTTATATAAGATACCTAGAGTAGTCAAATTCCTGGAGACAGAAAGTAGAATGGTGGTTTCTAGGAACTGAGGGAAGGGGAAAGTGGGGAGCTGTTGTTTAACGGGTGTAGAATTTCAGTTTTGCAAGATGAAAATAGTTCTGGAGATTAGTTGCACAACAACATGAATGTACTTAACACTACCGAATTATACACGTAAAAATGGTTAATGTGGTAAAATTTTTGTTAAGTGAATTTTGCCACAATTTAAAAAGAAAGGGTATTCTGACAAATGTGGCTCCAAGATCAGATGTAGCAATGCAGACATGTTTTTTCACAAGTGTTCAGTTTCTGTGTCTGAACTTCTATGAACTTTGGAGTAGATGAAGATTGCTTTGGTAAACACCTCTAAGCCCCACTCCGCATTACTAAGGTATCTACGGTGGAAGGGAAAAGCAGCATATGTTGAGTTGACAAGACACACTGTATTCATTAGGGTCTGAGCAGGAAACAGATTCCCTCCCCCCATACTCAAAAGATTCTAATAAAGAGAATGGACAATGGGATAATGAAGCACCCAGAGACTTGCAACACCAGGGTTCCATTGTTAACCATAGAGGTGAAGGAATAAAAGAAGAAAATAATGAGAAGTAGAACCTTGTAGGGGGAGCTTCCTAGCAGAAGCTAGAGCCATGGCACCAAGGAAATAGCACCAATGCAGAGGGGAAGCAGCAGAGAAGAAATATCCTGAGCTTTATCTCCTCCCACCCTTCAATATTCTGCTGAAAACTCCCATTGGCTGATCCCAACTAGAAACCAGGCAGCAAAAGACCTAACCTATATGTTCTGCTGGAGTTGGCCTCTTAAGGCACAGAAGAGGAATGGTGTGTGTGTGTGTGTGTGTGTGTGTGTGTGTGTGTGTGTGTGTGTGTTGGTGTTGGCAAATAGAGTAATCAACATACTTGGGCTCTAGTCCTAGTACTGTAACTAACCATGGAACATTAAGCATATCAGTTAACCTACTTTGATTTTTGATCCACTTAGGAATTTTTACATACTAACCCCTGTTCTGTTCCTTGACAGGGGCTCTCTGAGACTAAAATAAAATAAAACATGACAGAATCTTTTTTACCCCACAAAGTACTGTTAGACATGGCAAAAATGTTCATTCTACTCTTTCCTTAACCCTTTCTCCTCCACCTGGGAAGGTTAGGAAATAAAATTTATAGCAGAAACAAAGCTAAACTGGTAGGTGGTAGGTGGGAGACCTGTGGTCTCAAACAAGTGACCTTCTTCTGAGTTTTGTTTTTTCCATATCTTAACTAGATGTTCTTATTAGCGCATCTTCCAATTCAAAAGATAAGATTTTTTCAGCCACACACACACACACACGAAACTTTCATTTTCCTTTGCCTCAAGTCACACACATATTTTTGCTTTCATCAAACTAATATTGCCATCCATAAAAACGGAAACCAGGGCATTGATTATTACTTTGTCTTTTACATCATACCATGTGGGAGACCAATAGTGTCTGGATAATCACCCACAGCATTATTGCCCTGTATGTATTCATACAGATTGTAAACAAGTGTTACAAGCAGAAAATCAAATCTGTCTGGAAAATTCTCAGATAAACAAAGGCAAACATGCACCTTTAGCGCAGGACTTGTCATAGCCTTTAATGTTCTAATGTATGTTGAGCATCTCTCAGAGTATTATAGTAGTAAGGTATATAGTGTTTTCCTTTTTTTTTGGTTTTGTGAAACTTATTTGACTATGGAAGTCTCCCACCACCATTCCCACAGCATCTCAAGCCAAGTTCTATGTCCAAATAACTTCTTTGTATATTCATACTCAGGCCCAAAATGTTATATTTAAAATTAAAAATATATTTTAGCCCATAACATGCTCTCTCTCAGTCCCTGCCCTGGTGACCCCCTGCAGTGTGGTGCTTCCAGATAGATTTTTTTTGGGGGGGGGGGAGGGAAAGCATAGAAAGGCATAATTTCTTACCCAAATTAGGAGAAGGTACACAAGAATATCATTAAGAACAGGCAGTCCCTTGGTACTTGGCATTATTGGACAAGATGAAATGCAGCTGCTGTATGTGCACAAATAGTAATAATTCACATTTAAAGAGCAGTTTACAGCTTCAGAGAGCTTTCCCATGCATCATGCCATTTCTAAACAATTGAGATAGGTATGCGCTCTCTCCATTTCACAGATGAAAAATAGCAAGGCTATATATATTTTTCAAGGACTCAAAAGCAGGCCTATACATTTCAAATCCAGTGCTTCTTTTAATATATCAAGTCTGAAGGCAGAAAGATAAGATTCTCTCAGCTTTGTAATGACTCAAACTCATTGGACACTTGCTGCTAAGCATTTCACTTCCAGGACATGAGGCAGGGGTGAAAGTATCCTCTGGTGTCTGATTAATCTCCAAGGATGGAGAGATAAACAGAATATCTTAAAGATTTATTGCAGAAGTTAATCATGCTCATTATAGAAAGGTCAGAAACTGCAAATAAGCAAAAAGAAGAAAAAATCAAAATACCACTAAATAAACACCCCAAAATACCTGTCCAGAAAAAAAAACACACAGTCATATGCCACATAATGATGCTTAGTCAATAATGGATCACGACATAACAATGGTAATCTCTTAAGATTATAATGGAGCTGAAACGTTCCTATCACTCAGTGACATGGTAGCCTTCCTAATGTTGTAGCACAATGCCTTACTGTTTTGTGCCAGTCTCCGTTTACTGATAGTAATGCTACAAGCTAGAAATGACTGGGGGCACTCAACTAGGCCCACGTGAGCTTCCCAGGGACACCTCCCCTTTCTAAACCACTGTTACAGTTGAACCAACACTTGTTGTTCTTATTACAATTGCAAGATGCCTTTCAGCAATAATCATTAGGAAACTTTGAACAAAATAAGTTTATTACTTACAGGCTTTGAAGTGTACAAGGTATACCAGGGGCTAAGAGAAAGAAAGAGATAGAATAAAATGAGCTGAGGGAGCACACAGACCTGAGTTCTATTTTTATGGTGGTCAAGGATGGGAGCCTAGGATTTCATGGGGGAAGCAGCCTGGCTCTTTATCTAGTTGAGTGGTAATGTGTTTATTTGAGATTGTTGTCTTTGAAGTGGATGTCTTGGCAATCAAAGCACTTGCATTACAAAAACAAAAGTCAACTGTTAGGGCTTACACTACAATTACTCAATTACAGTTGTAGTGATGCTCATGTAAACAAACCTGTGCCACCAGGCCTATAAAAGTATAGCATATATAATTACAGTAGTAGGCTAAACTATCTAGGTTTGTGTAAGTGCACTCTATGATGCTCACACAAAGATGATATTTCCCAATGTATTTCTCAGAACATATAAACCATCATTAAGCAGAGCATGACTCTATTATTTACACCATAGTGTATAATATTCCAGACATTTTCTATACATATTAGATTATATCATGCATTTTCTTTCTTATACTCATGTTTCTGGAATTGGACTATGTGTTACAATGGATGTTCACAATTGATGTGGAAGTGCCACCCTCACAAACATGGTTAGGATTACCATATAGATGATGTGTCTTAAGATCATGGCATTTTAGAGTCAATGAGAAAAAGTATTTTCCCCCAAATTTTGTGAGATTGCTGATTTGGAACCTTTTATCATTCCCTATATTTCTTGGCCTCAATACTGTAAGTAGATGTATTTCTACCACAATATATTTAGTGATGCAAAACAGTTTACTGACTGAATGTACCAAATTTTTAAAAAACACCTATGCTGGCCATTTAAATTATTTAAAACATCTCAACTACAAATAGTAATAAGCAATAGATATTAACTGACAAATTGAGATCTTACTAGGTGATATACATAGTACTAGGTGCTAGAGAAAGAGCAATTAACAAAATAGCCATGGTACCAACCCTCCAGCAGTGATAATCTAGTAGAGATAGCAGGTAATAAACCAGTAAACATTAATAAATACATAGAGATATTTATAAAATGTCAAACACTGTGAAGGATAAGAACAATTTTTATTTGGATTAAGCAAGCATGGAAGGCTTATCTAAAGAAGGAGCAATTAAGCTGAAGGATAAGAAAGAAATAGCCAGTGTGGGAAAGGCTGCATCAAAATGGACTCCCCCAAGTAAAGAATGAAATACCCAATCTCTTGCCAATATGGGACAGTCTCCTTTTTCTTTACCAATCTTTTAGGCAGGGGACTCAATTTTTAAATTAGCGTTTTAAAAATTATTTGTAAGGTTGAACGTTTATTTTTACTTCATATTGTTTCCTCTCCACCAAAAGAACTAATCAATAACACTGTGTTCTCAGTTGTGACCAGATCATGTCAACTACACATAACCATAGCATACACCTAGGACTGTGGTTTTCAATGTTCCCTCTGGGGAATTTAGAGTACACTAGCATCACTCGGGAACATACTAGAAATTGGAATTCTACAGCCCCATCAAGAATGACTAAATCAGAAACTCTGTGGGTGAGGTCAGCAATCTGTGTCTTAAGAAGCCCTCCACACAACTGTTATGTATGACTAAGTTTGAAAACCACTTTCAAGGGGATACGCAATAGATATGTGTAAATGGAAGTAGGTCATCTGAACAATAGCACCACCAAAGATACAATTCAGACAATATGGGTCTCATTTGCAACAACAAAAGACAAAAGAAACAGTTTATTCATCATTTTTCCAACAAACATTTTTGAGCACCTACTTGCCACAGTCTTTCGCAGCAGGGTTCAGGAATCTGGAGAAGGGGCTGTGACATAAATGGGTATACTAGACAAGAAATATAAATTTGGAAGGCATTGGGGAAGCCAGGCGGAGACCTCACCCTCTCAGGATCTCTGGACCCATGGCTTTTTATTTACACAAAGCAAACACACATATCAAAGGTAAAGTTTGGCAAACAGTAAAAGATTATCAGCTTAGGGGAATTGCCTTCAGCTATTCAGCCAGCAGCAGGTAATAATATCCAGATTTTCAGCCCTGCTGAAAATCAAAGTCCATTAGCCTTTTGAGGACTTCTCTCATTTATTATGACCTGCTGGTCTTAGCCTCCAGTACCTACTATCTACCAGACACTGTGCTAGGTACTAAAGATTTAATAAAGAAGTAAGACTAAGGTCTTTCTCCTCACAAAGCTGATTGTTTAGTGGAGTAATTCCTGAAAGTGAGTTGGATGGCCAAGGCAAATTCTAGCTTGCACTGTTTTTGAAATGTTGAGGAGCAGTAAATATGGAGCAATGACACTTTAAGTACATTCTGGTCAGGATAGAGGAGAAAATAGTGGAAAGAAAGAAGTGGACACAGTAGGTTCATTAAACTTGGTGCTGCCAAATCTTCTTTACAGACTTCTCCATAGCAGATATAGATTCCAGATTGGAAAGACACCAGTATTCTACGCAGTTACCATTACCCATGTTATTTCTCCAAATTGCATGCATCATTTTTCCCTTTTGCAGACAGTGGAGCTACTACTACTTTCGATTCCTGAACTGTGCCCCAAGGATTTGCAGTTCTATGTTAATGTGATACATAATATAGAGTCACCTTGACTTTGAATTTATCTGACTTATGTAAGCTCTAATCTTTTACTGCAGTACAACAGAAATGCCAGATCCATTTTGTCTAGGCATGTAAACAAACATTCTTATTCTAAATAATATATTGGGGACCCTGGTGACTGTGACAACATGACAACCTACAGGGGCCAGGGAATTAAGCTACAGACTCAAGTCCTGTTGTGGAGGAAAACACTAGGCAATGGCTCAGTCCCTCTTCCCAGGAGAATAGCTCATTGCCCTAAGAACTTTGGAAAGAGATCCAGAACTTTTCCTTCTACTGCCTGTAAGGCACTGAAAAGATCCAGAGAAGGTATCTGATGAGTTCACTATCCCACCAAATTCCAAAGCCTTGAACAAACATTTTAATCTTTTTCCTAATTGAGAAGAAACAAATTTAAAAACAGAGGGAAAGAGTTAGGCTGCCACTAGTTTTTGTTTTGTTTTGTTTGCTTTTTCTGCCCCAAACCAAAGTTTTTCAACTTTGGCACTCTTGATGTTTTATGCCAGATATTTATTTGTTGTGGAGTTGTTCTACACATTGTAAGATGTTTAGCACATCCCTGACCTCCACTGATATCAGTAGCCCACCACCACCAAAAAATATTGTGATAACCAATGAGATATCACTAATTTTCTCTGGGAAGGGCGTCAAAATTATGTCTAATTGAGAACCACTGCCCTAGAAGTAAGAGCAGTTTAGAGATCCTGGACATTAACTCTTGGGGAACATCACAGATCTTAAGACACATCATCTATAGTTTCCAAGCGTGATGGATCAAATCAGTCTAAAAACAGAGTATAGCACTCCAAAATTCACATTGCAATTTGAATATTAAACTTCTTACAACCTATAATAGCTCTTTAACTGCTTTCACTGACTTTATTTTTTTATTGTTTACACTATTGCAGATGCTTCCCATTGCCACCCTCTTTGTCACCCTCCACCAGCCCCTGGACCAGCTCGGCCATCAGCACATTATTGTCTATGTCCATGGGCTATGCATATATGCATACATGTTCTTTGGCTAATCTCTTTCAGTCTTTCCACACCCCTCCCTTCTGAGAGATGTCAGTCTGTCCCATGTATCCATGCCTCTGGTCCTATTTTGTTGGTCAGTTTATTTTGTTCATTAGACTCAACATAAGTGAGATCATATGGTATTTGTCTTCCTCTAAACGGCTTATTTCACTTAGAATAATAATGAGATCCATCCATGCTGTTGCAAAGGGTAAGAGTTCCTTCTTTTATATAGCTGCATAGTATTTCATTATATAAATGTACCACAGCGTTTTTATCTATTCATCTACTGATGGACACTTGGGCTCTTTTCAGATCTTGACTATTAATAATGCTGCTGTGAACATAGGGTGCCTATATACTTTCTGATTGGCGTTTTGGGATTCTTAGGATATATTCTCAGAAGTGCAATAACTGGATCAAACAGCGGTTCAATTTTTAATTTTTTGAGGGAATTCCATAGTGTTTCCCCAGTGGTTGCACGAGTCTGCATTCCTACCATCAGTGCATGAGGTTTTCCTTTTCTCCACATCCTTGCCAGCACTTGTTTGTTGATTTATTGATGGTAGCCATTCTGGCAGATGTGAAGGGATACCTTATTGTAGTTTTAATTTGCATCACCCTGATGATTAATGAGGTTGAGCATTTTTTATATGCCTATTGGCTATTTATATGTCTGCTTTGGAGAAGTTTCTATTCATGTCCTTCATCCATATTTTAATTTGATTGTCTTTGTGGTGTTGAGTTGAATAACTTTATATATTTTTAAAATTAACCCCTTATCAGATGTATAATTGGCTAATACATTCTCCCATATAGCTGTTACCCTTTCCGTTTTGTTGATTAATTATTTTTCTGTCAGAAGCTTTTTAGTTTGATGTAGTCCCATTAGTTTATTTTTTCCTTTGTTTCCTTTCCCTAGGAGAGATATTGGCAAAAATATTGATTTACAAGATGTCTGAGGTTTTTCTGTCTATGTTTTCTCATAGGATTTGTATCGTTTTGTGATTTACATTTAATTCTTTATCCATTTTGAGTTTATTCTTGTGTATTGTGTAAGTAGGTGCTCCAGTTGTATTTTTTTGCATGTACCTGTACAATTTTCCCAACACCATTTATTGAAGAGACTGTTTTTACCTATTGTATGTTCTTGCCTCCTTTGTCAAATATTAATTGACCATAAAGGTGTAGGTTGATTTCTGTGCTCTCTGTTCTGTTCCATTGATCTATAGGCCTGCTCTTGTGACAGTACCAGGCTGTTTTTATTACAATGGCCTTGTAGTATAGTTTGGTATCCAGAATTGTGATCCTTCCAACTTAGTTCTTTTTTTACAAGATTGTTGAGGCTATTCGGGTCTTTTGTGGTCCCATATACATTTTTGGAACATTTGTTCTAGATCTCTCAAATATGCCATTGGTATTTTAATAGCAATTTTGTTGAATCCATAGACAGCTTTGGGTAGTATTAACATTTTAATGATGTTAATTCTTCCAATCAATGAACACAGTATATGCTTCCACTTATTTGTATCTTCCTCTATTTCTTCTTTCAGTGTCCTATACTTTTCCAAGTACAGGTCTTTCATGCCCTTGGTTGTTTATTTCTAGGTACTTTATTTATTCATTTTTTACTCTTTTTATTTATAATGTTTTTTTTCATATTGATTAAGGTATTACATATGTGTTCTTATTGCTTCATTGCCCCCCACCCCTCACTCATGCCCTCACCCCCCTGGTGTCTGTGTCCATTGGTTAGGCATATATGCATACATACAAGTCCGTTGGTTGATCTCTCTCCCTTACCCCCACCCTCTCCTACCTTCCCTCTGAGATTTGACAGTATGATCAATGCTTCTCTGTATTTGTTCATTTTTGCAATGGTAAATGGGAATTTTTTCTTAGTTTCTCTTCCTGAGAGTTCATAAAAATGCCACTGATTTCTGGATATTAATTTTGTATCCTGCTATTTTGCCCACTTCATTGATTCAATCTAGAAGTTTTTTGATGGAGTATTTAGGGTTTTCTAAATATATAATATCATGTCATCTGTGTATCACAGTTTTATTTCCTCCTTTCCAATTTGGATGCTTTTTATTTCTTGTCTGATCGCTATGGCTAGGACTTCCAGTACTATGTTGAATAAGAGTGGTGAAAGTGGACATCCCTGTCTTGTTCCTGATCTTAAAGAAAACACTTTTAGGTTTTGTCCATTGAGTATGATGTTGGCTATGGGTTTTTCATATACGGCCATTATTATGCTGAGATATAATCCCTCTATTTCCACTTTGCTGGGAGTTTTTATAATAAATGGATGGTGGATTTTATCAAATGCATTTTTGTGTCTATTGATATGATCATGTGATTATTATCCTTCAGTTTGTTTATGTGATGCATAACATTTATTGATTTGCAAATATTGTAACAATCTTGCATCCCTGGAATAAATCACTCAAACATGGTGTATGATCTTTTTAAGATATTGCGGAATCTGAGATGCTAATGTTTTATTGAGGATTTTAACATTTATTATCAGGAATATTGTCCTATTATTTTCTTTCTTTGTAGTATCTTTATCTGGTTTTAAAGTTAGGATAATACTATCCTCATGAAAAGAGCTTGGGAGTCTTCCTCTCTTGAATTTTAGGAATAGTCGGAGGAGAATAGGTGTTAGTTCTTACTTGAATGTTTGGTAAAATTTACCTCTGAAGCCAAACTGGTCCAAGATTTCGGTTTGCTATGAGTTTTTGTTTGTTAGTTTTTTCTTCTTATTACTGCTTCAATTTCATTAGTTGTTACTTGTCTTTTAAGGTTTTATGATTCTTCCTGATTGAGTTTTGGAAGATGGTATGTGTCTAGGAATTTTTCCATTTCACCCAGGTTGTCCAATTTTGGGGGGCATATAGTTGTTCATAGTATTTTCTTACAATCCTTTGTTTTTCTGGGCTGTCAGTTGTTATTTTGCCTCCTTCATTTCTGATTTTATTTATTTGGGTCCTGTATTTTTGTTTATGATGAGTCTGGTTAAAGGAACATCAATTTGTGTATTTTTTTCAGAAAAACAGCTCTTGGCTTCATTGATCTTTTTCATTGTTTTGGTGTTTTTTTAGTCTCTATATCATTTATTTCCACTCTGATCTTTTTTTTAAACTTTTTTTTTAATTGCTTAAAGTATTACATAGGGTATTACATATGTGTCCTTTTTTTGTCCCCACCCTTGACAATCTCCTGGCCCCCTCTACCCCCCAGTGTCCTATGTCAATTGGTTATGCTTATATGCATGCATACAAGTCCTTCGGTTGATCTCTTACCCCCCTCCCTCCTGCCTCCCAACCCTCCCCGGCCTTCCTGCTGCAGTTTGACAATCTGAGGCAGCTCTGCCTCTGTATCTATTATTGTTCATAAGTTTATAATGGTCTTTATTATCCATGAATGAGTGAGATCATGTGGTATTTTTCCTTCATTGACTGGCTTATTTCACTTAGCATAATGCTCTCGAGTTCCATCCATGCCCACTCTGATCTTTATTATTTCCTTCCTTCTATTTACTCTGGGCTTTACTTGTTGTCCTTTTTCTAGTTCTTTTAGTTGTAGAGTTAGATTGTTTATTTGATATTTTTCTTGTTTCTTGAGATAGGTCTGTAATGCTATTAACTTCCCTCTCAGGACTGCTTTCACCATGTCCCATAGATTTAGGGTTGTTATATGTTTATTTTCATTTGCTTCCAGGCAATTTTTTTTTCTTTGACCTCATTGGTAACCCATTCATCCTATATAATAAAAGCCTAATATGCTAACTGTGCAGTCGACCATTGGCCGTTCAACCAATCAAAGTGTAATATGCTAATGATACGCTAAGGCCACTCAACTGCTTGCTATGATGTGCAATGACCACCAGGGGAAGACAGTTGACTGATGGACCAGTCGCTGGGATATGTACTGACAACCAGTAGGTTAGCTTGCTGCTGGGGTCTGGCCAATCTGGACTGAGCAAGATGGGCCAGACATGCCCTGGAGCCTCCCATAGTCCCTCCCTGGCTGGCCAACCTCCCACGTCCCTCCCCAGCCCTGATCATGCACTGGTGGGTTCCTTTGGCCTGGTTTGCGCCCTCTTGTAATCTGGGACACCTTGGGGATGTCGGAGAGCTGGTTTCGGCCCAACAGCAGAACGACTGGTCACTATGATGTGTACTGACCACCAAAGGGCAGACACTCAATGCAGAAGCTGCCCCCTGGAGGTCAGTGTGATCCCACAGGGGGATCGCCATTCAGCCAGAAGCCAGGCACATGGCTGGCAAGCACAGTGGCGGTTATGGGAGCCTCTCCTGCCTCCGCAACAGTGCTAAGGATGTCCAACTGTCGGACATCCTCCAAGGGCTCTTGGACTGTGAGAGGGTGCAGGTTGGGCTGACAGATTCCCTCCTCCCCCCCCCCGCCCCCCGAGTGTACAGATTTCATGTACTGGGCCTCTAGTTGTTTAATAACATGCTATTTAGCCTCCATGTGTTTGAATTATTTTGAGCTTTTTTATTGTAGTTGATTTCTACTTTCATGCCATTGTGATCCAAGAAGATGCTTGATAAGATTTCAATCTTCTTGAATTTCTTAAGACTTACTTTGTGTCCTAACATGTGATCTACCTTTGAGAATGTTCCATGTGCTCTTGAGAAGAATGTATATTCTGCTGCTTTGGGATGAAATGTTCTGTAAATATCAATTAAATTTATGTATCTAGTGTGCCATTTAAGGTTGCTGTTTTCTTGCTGATTTTTTTGTCTGTAAGTTCCACCCAGAAATGTCAGTGGGGTGTTAAAATTTCCTACTATAACTGTATTGCTATTTATCTCTCCTTTAAAGTTCCCTTTAGGTATTCCTATACTGGGTTCATTTATGTTTACCAGGGTTGTTGGAGCAACCCCTTTATTATTATGTAGTGCCCTTTGTTGTTTTTTTGTTATGGCTCTTTTTGAAAATTTATATTATGTCAGATATAACTATTGCTACCCCAGCTTTTACTTTATTTCCATTTGCATGAAATATTTTTTCCATCCCTTCACTTTCAGCCTGTATAATTATTTTGTTCTGAGGTGCGTATTTTGTAGACAGCATATATATGGGCTATGCTTTCTTATCCATTAAGCTGCCGTATGTCTTCAGATTGGAGCATTTAGTCCATTTATATTTAAAGTTATTATTGGTAAGTACATATTTATAGCTATTTTCATTATTTATAACTATGTTGCTCTCTATATATTTCTTCTTCTACTTAACAATCTCTTCAACATTTCTTACAATGCTGGTTTGATGGTAATGAACTCTTTTAGCCTTTTTGTCCTTGAAGTTCTTAATTTCACCTTAATTTTTAAATGATAGCCTTGCTAGATAGGGTAGTCTTAGTTTCAGATCCTTTTTTTTTTTCATAATTTTGAATACTTCATGCCATTCCCTTCTGGCCTGTAGTGTTTTTGTAGAGAAATCAGCTAAAAGCCTTATGGGAACTCCCTTGTAGGTAACCAATTCTCTCTCTCTCTCTCTCTCTCTCTCTCTCTCTCTCTCTCTCTCTCTCTCATTGTTGCTGCCTTTAAGATTCCCTCTTTGTCTTTAACCTTTGCCATTTTAATTATGATGGGTCTTGGTGTCAGTCTCTTTGGGTTCATTGTGATTAGGACTCTCTGTGCATCCTTCACCAGGTCAGGGACATTTTCTGTCATTATTTCTTCAAACAGGTTCTCTATTTCTAGCTCTCTCTTCTTCTTCTGGGACCCTTGTGATGCTGATATTGTTATGCTTGATGTTGTGCTGGAGGACACTTAGACTTTCCTCATTTTTAAAAAATTCTTTTTCTTGCTGATGCTTTGCTTGGGTGCTTACTGTTATCTTGTCTTTTAAATCACTGATTTGGTCCTCTGTTTTATCTTACCTCCTGTTGATTCATTCTACTGTATTATTCATTTCTGACTGGTTCTTTTTATGGTTTCTATTTTTTAATGCTTAGTATCTCCTTAAGTTCTCACTGAGATCATCTATTCTTCCCCCAAGATCCTTCAGCACATTATAACCATTGTTTGAAACTCTGCATCTGGTATTTTGGTTGCTTTCATTTCATTCAATTTATTTCCTTGGGATTTATCTTATTTTAATTGGGGCATATTTTTTTGTCCCCTTATTTTGTCTCTGTGTATTAAGTAGATCTGTTATGACTCCCAAACTTGTTATGATGGCTTTATGGTAGGTGTCTTTTTGGGTTCAGTGGCACAATCTTTGAGATCACCTGAGCTTAGTTTTCCAGGAATGTTTTTGGGTTTTTTGTGGGTTATATGAAACCTCCTGTTGTAGTTGAGTCTTTAATACTGTTGGCATTTTTGTGGCTATAGTTAATGTTTCCAGCTGGGTGACTATAAAATTAACCTTGGTCACCGTGTATGAGGCATTGTGCAGGGACTGCTCCATAAGGCAGAGTTGTTGGCAACAGGGAATGGTACCTGCCAGAATCCTCCTTTGGGTGTGCAGCTTGCATGTCTAATTGGGTGAAACTCTGATGTGGTGCGAAGCCCATCAATGTTATCTGAAGTTGGCCACTTGGTGTCTGGGTCCTGGGCCTCCCAGGTAGTTCTCTGGTGCAAGCTGTTGTCAGATGCTGTCTTTACCTGGCCCGCAGCAACCTGTCTGAAGCCCAGCAGGACACAGCCACTAGTAGTCCAACTGGCGGGGCCTCCAGAGCCCAGAGGCTGGGTCTTCTGGAAGCCAAGAGGGTGTCTCTATTGGCTCTCCTATGAGAGGAAAGCACCAGTCAGATTCCCTGGAAAATGAAAATAATGGCCCCATCTCAAAGCCAGTCTATGACACCACCTGAATCTGCCCAGCCTTGTATACCCTGGCCTGTGCTGCTGTCTCCTCTTCAGAGCTTAAGATGCAGGATGGGAAAAGTGGAATTCCAGAGGGTTGGAAGAGTGGGATTTCTGAGGGTGGGGTAATTCTTTTCCCCGGCTGACGCTGCTCAGAAGGGCTTGCTCCTCTCAAGAAAAATGATTGCCAGTACCAAAATATGACCCACCACAGTGATCCTGCTGGCTGCTCCTCGAAAGCCACCCACTTCAGACTCTCGTCAGGTAATTCCAGTCCTCCACTCTGAGTGGCTGCAAACTAAAATCTTGCACATTACCTTTTTTAAAAAGTGGCTTTCTCTCCAGCAGGCTCTGCCTCTGCTTGGCAGGCAGAAATTCTGACACTTTTCACAGGTGAATGCTATGTGGCCACCTGTTTCTGGCCCTGGTATTCCAGGCTGGGGATCCTGGTCTGGGGTCTAGGCTTCACACCTCTCAAAGAGAACCCTCCATAACCTTGGCAAGGCTCTTAGCATCTCCATCCTTCCTACCAGTCTCTAGGGGACCTCCTCTGTCAGTCCATGGTTAAAAGTCTCCTCCTCAGGTAAACTTCAGTTGGTAACTCAGGGTGATTATTCCAAAATTTAGTTTTATTTCCAGTTTGGTTAAGAAAGAAGGTGCTAGAAAGATCCACCTACTCCACCACCATCTTGAAAATCTCTACCTCCACTGACTTTAAATAGCCCAACTTCATTTTAATTAACTAAACATGAATTCCTGAAAACAAGCAATAAGGAGCCTAAATGTGACTACTCCTTACAAATGAATGTCACTTCATACCTTTAATAAGTAATTTTATTTGAGTTCAGTTTAATATTCATTGGTTATTTTCTATGCACCAGAAGCTTTTCAAATTTATACCACCTGTATTAATTTTCTGTGACTACTATGACAAATTATCACATAATTGGTGGTTTAAAACAACAGAAATCTATTCTCTTAAAATGTGGGAGACCAGAAGCTGAAATTACCGTGACTAGGCCAAAATCAAAATGTTATCAGAACCACACTACCTCCAGAACATCTAGGGGAGAATTTTGTGTTCCTTGACTCTCCCAGCTTCTGGCGACTGCCAGAATTCCTTGACTTGTGATCACATCACTCCAATCTCTGCCTCCGTGGTCTCTTCTTCCTCTCTCTGTGTTATCAAATCTCTATCTTATAAGGATATATGTGGTTGTATTAGAGTCTACCAAAAACCCAGGATAACTTCCCCTTTTTAAGCTTCTTAATCACATTTACAAAGGTTCTTTTTATCTAAGGTAACATTCATAAGTTTCAGTTTAAGACATGGATTTTTTTTTGGGGGGGGCACTATTATCAGCCTACCACACTTGTTAAGTAGGTAAAAAGTAAATATTATTATTTTAATTTTACATATGAGGAAATACTGGCATTAAAAAGGTTAAATGACTTATCAGAGGTTGCATAATGAGAGACTGGCAGGGACGAGGCAAGGCTTGTAACTCCTTTAATTAACTATGGCCCAGAAAGATAGATACCTATTTCACCTTCCTGTAGAAAACATAGATAAATGAATTGTGGAGTTTGTATAATCATGAGCATTAGGAATTGGTGTTTCTTGGCTTGGGAAGATTCTGGAAAACCTTATATCATGCTGAGGGCCTTAGGGGTAGCTAACCACATAGAATCTCCAAAGATATAGGAATAACCCAAGGCAAACAAAAGGAGACTTAACCTAGTATTAAAAGAAGGCAGGTAAGCCTTTTAATATTCCTTGAGTGCATGACCACATTTGGTTTCCTCTGCTACTCAGCACTGTATATTGAGACGCCTGAGTAGGCATATGCTATGTACAAAACTGTTTCACCCAATAGTCTCCAGTTAGATTCTCACAACACATCTGTATGGAAGGGCAATCATTATCATCATTTCATTTTATAGATGAGTAAACTGAGGTTCAGAAATTTAAGTGACTTTCTCAAATTGGAATAAAATCCAAGCTTTCTTCCTCTTACCAAAATTGTGTCTTCCAAATATTGCATCTCATTTAAGAATGACATATCCAAATGTCTCATAAGGTTTTGACCCATAGCTTTAAAGACGTCAGTACAAATGGCAAACATCACTTCATGTATTTAAAGATTTTTTTAAATTGAATTTTAGAGAGAGAAGAAGAGAGAGGGAGTGAGAGAAACACTGATGTGAGAGCACATAGATCATAGATCTGCTGCCTCCTGCACACCCCCTATAGGAGATCTCGGCCCCAACCCAGGCATGTGACCTAACCAGGAATAGAACTGGCAACGTTTTGGTGTATGGGAAGATGCCCAACCAACTGAGCCACACCTGCCAGGGAACTTTATATATTAAGTTATGTAGTTCAATCCACAATAGACTCAAATACCCATCAGGCACTTTTCATGTAATTCAGACACAAGGACAACAGGTGGCAGTAAGTTCCTTGGGTAAGTGGTTTGAATGATTCATTTTAAACCAAGTGTACTTACCTTAGACTACAACAACAACAAAAATGTGGTTTTCCAGGGCTGTATATTTAATAAGGAATATTAAACATTGTTAGTCTATCATATTTTAATATGTTCACACATGCTTAAAGGATAGCCACATAACATCATTTAAAGAAAAAATGTAAAAATACATAATTTATTATCTTTCAAAATAATCCTTTAATCACCTATAGTTGAACTAAAGTTTAGTCTCATTCTCAGACTATAATTAGAATGATCCATTGTACCTTAAATATTTATTTTTAAATCAAATTTCTTCCTGGCAATACCTGGCCCCAAGATTTCTATTTGCTGTACCAACAAAAAAGCCATGGGATCTTTTTCTCAGGTGGAAAAAGCTTTTATTTGTTCCCAGTTTCTCTTTAAGACTTCAAGAAAAAACTTCTAGAATGAGAAATGAGTAGGCAAGACAGTTTCTCCCTTTGAATTTCCTACCTCTATTTTTCTACCTATTCTCAGCAGAGAAACTATCAAACAGCAATGTGTTATTACTCAAAGCACATAGCCTCATAGCTTTTCTTGCTATAAGAATGAGGTAAGTTTTCAGTTGAGTCCCAAAAATATAGTGTCTTAGTTCATTAAGGCTACTATAACAAAATACTATAGATAGGTGTCTTATAAACAATAAACATTTATTTCTCACAGTTTTGGTAGCTGGAAAGTCCAAGATTAAGGCTCCGATGGATTCACTGTCTAGCAAAGACCAACTTTTCACTGTGCCCTCATGTAGCAGAAGGGGTTCTATGGTGTGTCTTTTATAAGAGCAATATCCCATTGATGAGGGCGTTACTGTCATGACCTGAGGATCTCCCAAAGGCCCCATTTCATAATACTGTCACATTGAGCATTAGATTTAAACATATGAATATTGGGAGGTCACAAATATTCAGTCTATAGCAGATAGCAACATTCCTCCTCCTAAAAGGTATTTCCAAAGGACCTTTGCTGGTGTAGCTCAGTTGGTTGGAGCCTTGTGGTACACAGATGGGCTTCTTCTTTTCCAAGCTAAGTGATAAAAACCCAGGCTCCTTCTTTTTAAATTTATTTATTGATTAAGGTATTACATATGTGTCTTTATCCCACCATAACCCCCCCCCCGACCTCCCCAACTCATACCCTCACCCCCCTGTTGTCTGTGTCCATTAGTTAGGCTTATATGCATTCATACAAGTCCTTTGGTTGATCTTTCCCCCTTACCCCCATCCTCCCCTACCTTCCCTCTGGGGTTTGACAGTCTGATCGATGCAGCTCCTTCTTTTTTAAGTAAAATGATAAAAACCCAAAACAGCAAATCAAAGAACTCACACACAATTAAGCACTGTTATATGGTTTCACCACAGATACACTGGTACATTGTAGAAAACAATGTCCAGGTTGTCACCAGGATGAAATGTAAAACTGCCTAGGCTTGGCACTCTGCTAGGAACTGTGAGAACTCAGGAGAAATGTAAGCCACAGTTCTTTTCTCAAGAGATTTATTATCCAGTGAGGAGATGAGATTCCTAAATGAAGCATTTCTATAATATAGATATAATATATACATAAGTACCTATTTTAAGGAGTTATGGTAGATAGTATCAAGTACAATACAGTGCATTATAGTAGAGAGCAAGGTTTCATAGAAAAAAGAAGTTAAGGGATGGGTAGAATTTACATGAACTTATACAAGAGGCAGAAATAGTTCAGGTGGAGGGAATATGGCTCACAAAGGCAGAGAGAATGAATCTGGTAGAATTGCATGTCAGAATAAGGAAATGCCTGGATGGAGCAGAAATTAGGATGGAGAAATATAGCCAAGTTATATAGTGCATGGTCTTAAAGGCAGAGAGCTTGAAAAAGATGATCAGCTTTTAATACTGTTCACCTCTCTGAATATGAAGACTGGGTTCTAGCAGTAAGAATGCTTAGGTGAGAGAAGTTCTGTGGTTAGGATTAGTGGTAGAGAAGAAGCCGGGTATGGGGGACTGAAGAGGGTCAATCCATGAGAGGAAAAGAAAAGGGAGTGATCATGACTTTGAAGGGTAAGTGAAGGAGAAGGAGCAGAAAGCCATCAGCACTAAGAGAAGCCCGAGAAGAGATAAAAAAGAGTGATGAATTTTGTTTGGTATGATCAGTCTCTGAAAGTGATAGGTACATGCACAGAAGAGACAATTGAAGATGTAGTCTTAGATGTAGGAATAGAGTTAAGTAAAAAACATTCTTGCCTCTTGGAGCAACTAAGCATAGCCCATCAATAACATCAGAGTCGGCAGGTTCAATGTGGCACCTTCTATTTTTCCTCCAAATGTTCAGTGCTATTTATCTTCCCTCCCCACGGATTGTGCATTTAATGGTTGTCACACCGCTCGGGAAACTTGATTGCAACACTGTCATTTCATGGGCACAAGTAAGAAGGCTTGTAACAAAGTCCTTGCAAAAGACAATTTTCAGACAAAATATGCACATGTCATATCTGCAGTGAGCATCTGTCAGCCTCATCATAGGCTGTGCACAAAGAATTAGTTTCTAATCCTTAACATTCTAGCTTCCCCATGCTGCTTCTACTGAGTGGATTGAGACATGCAAATTAAACTTAATTTATTTGATTTGCATTTGAGCAATCACCCTCACTGTCCATACAGTGACAGGTAAAACAAAAATATTTTCCAAATTGACCAGCTTGCCTAAGACCATCAGAAGGAGAGAGTCAAGCTATAAAATATCTTTCTACAATAGGGGAGCAATGTTCATAAAACATGTTGATTTATTTTCCACTACAGAGTTATATGCAACGTAACCTATAAAAAAATAGATCAGACATTTCTGTGAATTTCAAGGCACTGGTTGAGAAACCAGCAAACAAAACCTAGGCAAGCCATCTTAAATCCTCTTTACCAGCTGAGGTATTTGGTTATAAATGAAAATTTAAAGAGACAGGTTCTTCAAGGTCACCAAAGAGGCTGCTCTGCCCATTACCCTTAAGGATATTGGTAAAACATAGGGGTTTTCAAAGTGTGAACTGGATAGTTTGACTACCAGGGTTCAAATCTCAAGTCTGCCACTTACTAGCTCTGTCAACTTGAGCAAGTTATGTCAACTGTCAGAACTTCTATTTTATAACAATATTTAGCACAAAAGAGGATTAAATGAGCCAACATATTTAAAACATATATCACGGTATCTGACACATAGTAGGTAATTAATAGATGTTATAATTATTTAAATTTCTTTCCAGCAATATGCCTCTTTGTCAGCAGTTACATGGATATTAGCAGGTAACCATAATTCTAATGCTTATAATTATCAAGAACTTTAATTTTTACAAAATACAATCACTTATATACTTGTAGCAAATGTATATGTTATTATGGATCATACATCTTCACTCTTAAAACTTCGGAGCATGCTACCCCAACTTACTACTGCCAGCGCCTGCATTCTTTGCCTGAGGACTTTCTTCGGATGTTAAAGCCTCTTTGCCAACCTGAGAGGCAGGTTGGATGTACCAAGGTATTAATGGCCTTCAATCAAAAACTGACAGAATTTCGTGTCATCTCACCCTTCAGGTGGGCTAATTCTGGAGCACATATTATACACTGCCTCCCAGACTTTCTCCTAAAGATTTTAAGTCCCATCACTTTCTGTGGTAGCTAGTTTGAAAATGTTCCTTTTTTAATTTATTGTCTAAAGTTTTACATATGCCTCCTTTTCCCCCAATTGCCCCCCCCAATAATGTTCCCTTTAATCCCTGCTTTTTTCCATTCCTTGTTTCACTACCCCATTCTTCTATCAGTGTTTCCTTCGACTCTCAAACTCCTTACACTTGAATCCTTGCCTTAGTTTGAAGAGCCCAAACTATGATCTTCTCACAAACCTGTGATATAGGTGAAGGTAGCCATAATAATTTTGCATAAGTAAACTGAGTTGTGGGTATTGTGGGCACTTAATGAAAGAGCTCGGCCTAGAACCCAAGTCTCTGGACAAGCTATATTCTTTTTCTGTTACCAGAGTATATATCACAGCATTTCCCAACTGCACACAAACAGACTGATAATGTCAGCAATTCCCCGTTGTCCTTCTTCTCATTTCATATTAGTTGATCTCCCAAAAATATGTCTGGACCAGGCAAGAAAGGGACACACTCCAACTGACTCATACCATTGAACTTTCCCATGTATGATATGCATATTTATCAGTTTGTTCTTTAAGTTTATGATCTTAACTAGCTATCTATCTAATGAAAACTGAATTATCTATTAGAGTCTAGAAACAGATTGTTCTAGTTCATCAAAGATTCTAGCTAATAGAGTAGTTCTGAATTAGCTGAGACTGATTTTTTTTAAAAAGTAACACTTAGCATGGTGGTTACACTAAATACAAATTAAGTTTCCTTTGATAATTTCTTAGAAAATTGAGATCCCAAGGGCCTCAGGCTCATGTGTGTACATATCAGTTATCATTAAACTCGAGGCCCAGTGCACGAAATTAGTACACTCAGTGCGGGGGGGGGGGGGGAAGGGGGGTCCCTCAGCCCAGCCTGCACCCTCTTGCCAGTTCGGGAGCCCTCTGGGGATGTCTGACTGACAGCTTAGGCCCGCTCCCCACAAGCCAGGACTAAGCCATCAGTCGGACATCCTTAGTGCTGCTGCAGAGGCGGGAGAGGCTCCCGCCACCACCGCTGCTCTCACCAGCCATGAGCCTGGCTTCTGGCTGAGTGGCGCTCCCCCTATGGAAGTGTACTGACCACCAGGGGGAAAATCCTGCATTTATCATCTGCCCCCTGGTGGTCAGTGCATCATAACGACTGGTCATTCCATCGTTTGGTCTATCTAGCCTTTTGTTATATAGGATTGAAAGACTTACAGGAGAGCTGGATGCTGATTGTTCCCCAGTTGATGCACTACTGGGTAATAAGTATTTACTTATGTGATGCACCATCTTTTTGGGGCCATCTCTATGTTCTGTATCTCCTTCCAAAAGGGAAACATCCCATAGCCCTCGGTACTATAACTGAGACTAGTTAGACTGAGCATCTGTTAGATATAGAGCACAAGAAGGTTTTGTACATTAAGGTCTCTTATTTTGAGAGCTTCCTTAATTAATGGCCATCTGGTCCCCCATGAAGGACTGTAATTAGGGAAGCAGTGTACGAACAGATACAATAGTAAAACAAACAAACAAACAAACAAAACTTGCCTGTTCTTGCCTTCCCTCCAAGATATGGAGTGTGCAGGTGAATACCAAGGTCACATTGGGCTATTTTTATTTTTCATAAAAATAATTTGTGCCTAGAGGTTGTGATAAAAAAAAATCTGATTAAATTAAATGGCAGACACAGGACTTGCTAACATCTGAATGCTGCTCACCAAATGTGATTCAGCACAGATCTGCTATTTTGATTGTCCCTATTTTTCCCCAGTTGATTTTAGGCATCACAAGACAGTACTAGAGGCTCCCTGCAGCTTCATGGTAAATAAAAGAACTGAACAAGACACTTTGTTTTGATAAAAAGACCTGCACATGTCTTTTTCAGCATGAACTTAAGTGAAAAAATTCCTACCACAGTTATTCCTTAAGACAATAATCAAAGGAGTGTTCTTTATCTAAGCTCCCAAGGAATATGTACTATGTTAGAAATAATCTCTGTTGCAACATTAAAACCTATGGATATGATCAAACCAAAAGTTATTTAAGAACATGTAAAAATAAAAATAAAAGGGACTCCACCCCGATCCTTGCTGTCTACCTTATCTCCTCCATCTGCAGGACTTTAGGTGAAAGCCTTTAGTTCTGAGAGTTAGGTATAAGGTGCTCATGAGATCAGAAACTAAGGTTTCAGGAAAGAGGTACAACCCACTGACATGCTTTAATTATGGTGATGAGCTATGGTTTTAATATATTTCTCTGAAACAGGTGAAATAATAGGGGTATAAATTTTAACAGTGGAATACAACATGAAGCTCTTCAACTACCTTCTGACAGGAACTACTTGAATGTTACCATAAAAAGTGACCCTTCACCTCATTCAGGAATAAGACAGGTATGTCTGCTTTCATCACTCTATTCAACATAGTGCTGGAAGTCCTAACCACAGCAATTATACAGAAGAAGAAGAAATAAAACGCATTAAGACTGGAAAGGAAGAAGTAAAACTGTCATTATTTACAGATTACATGATACTGTGTATACTAATAAAGAGCCATGAAGATTCCACCAAAAAACTACTAGAACTAATAAATGAATTTAGTAAAGTAGCAGGATACAAAATAAATATCCAGAAATAGGCTGTATTCTTATACACTAATAAGAGACTATAAAAAAGGGAAACTAAGAAAATAATCCCATTTCCAATTGCATTTAAAAATGAAATAAAATACCTAGGAATAAATTTCACCAAGGAGGTTAAAGATCTGTACTAAAAAAATTATAAGAAACTGAAGAAGATATAAATAAATGAAAGCATATACCCAGCTCATGGATAGGAAGAATTAACATTGTTAAAATGACAATAATACCAATCAAAATACCAATCATAATACAAATGATTGTATTTGTATTGGTATCCTATCAAAATACCAATAGTGCATTTCACAGAACTAGAACAAATAATCCAAAAATTTATATGGAATCACAAATACTCCAAATAGCCACAGTAATCTTGGGAAAGAAAAACAAAGTTGGAGGAATAACCTGATATCAAATTATACTACAAGGACATAGTAAAGAAAACCACATGGTACTGGCATGAAAACAGACATATAGAATGATGCAACAGAACAGAGAGCCAAAAATAAACCCACATCTATATGATCAATGAATATTTGACAAAGGAGGCAATAACATACAATGGGGTAAAGACAGTCTTTTCAATAAATGGTGCTGGGAAAATTAGATACATGCAAAAAATGACACTAAACAACCTTCTTATACAACATACAATAATAAACTCAAAATGGATCAAAATCACAAAACACCTAGAAGAAAAGATGGGCAGAAAAATCTTAGACATTTCTCTTAGCAATATTGTTTTTAATATATCTCCTCAGGCAAGGGAAACAAAAGAAAAATTAAACAGATGGGACTACATGAAACTAAAAAGCTCTTATATAGCCAAAAAAAAAAAAATCAACAAAACAAAAAGACAACCTACTGAACGGGAGAAGATATTTGCCAATGATACATCCCATAAGGGGTTAATATCCAAAATATAAAAATCATTTAGATAACTAAACACTAAGAAAACAAACAACCCAATTTTAAAACTGGGAATAGAACCTGAATAGACACTTCACTAAAGAAGACATAGAGATGGCCAATAGGGATATAAAAAGATGTTCAACGTCAGAAATCATCAGAGAAATGCAAATTAAAACTACAATGAGATATCACTTCACACCTGTCAAAATGGCTATCATCAACAAATCAACAAACAACAAGTGTTGTTGAGGATGTGGAGAAAGTGGGGTCCTCATGCACTGTTGGTGGGAATGCAGATTGACGCAACCACAATGGAAAACAGTATGGACTTTCCTTAAAAAACTAAGAATGGAACTGCCTTATGACCCAGCTATTCCACTTCTGGGTATTTATCCAAAGAAAACTAAAACACTAATTTGAAAGAATACATTCACCCCTATGTTCATTGCAGCATTATTTACAATAGCCAAGATATCAAAGCAACCCAATTACCCATCAATAGACTATTAGATAAAGATGTGGTACATATATACAATGGAGTATTATTTGACCGTCTTGTAACTTGGGCAATTGGATGCAGGTTTTCTTTTAGAGCTATTTTGTGGAAAGAATAAAAAACACATTGTATTACTGGTAGAGGTTATATTTCTTCTTTCAGAAAATAATTTTACTTGTTAGCACAGAACCAAATCGTTGGCATTGTTGTCAGAAAACACATTCTATAAGAGTTCATCATTTCTTATCTGAAAAAAAGTGTTCTATTAAAATTAAGTTCAAAAATTTATTATTTTAAAATCAGTTTATAAGCATACAATATTGAAATAAACATCATAGTCCACCCAAAAAGGAATATCACCTCTCTTGGAAAATGCATTCTATTTTTCTGGTAGTATATGAACACTTATTCATAAATATTTGATAGTTTCAATGTATCTTGAATGCTCATTAAATATTTATATTATGCATTGTGATATATTTTATACAGGTACATGTTAAAATCAATACAACTTTCAATTGAAATAAACCACCTACAGGTCACATCCAGGAGCTTTGGTTTTATAGATTGCCAATTGCAGAAGAAAAATCTCAGACTTTTATGATTATGGATTAATTAATGTCATAAATTTCACCAGGAAGAACTACTCAAGGCCTCTGCCTATGGAGTGAATGGTTGGTCTTCTCCTCAGCCCCTGCAATGCTAACAACTGTAGCCCCCAGGCTACTGTGTTCCCAGAGTGGGTCTTTATGGAACATGCAAGTAGGCCTTAAGCTCTTGCTATGGGCAGCCTTATAACACAAGGCTCTTCCTCAGACTGGACAAAAGACACACTATGAGGAAAGGTTTTATAGGGGTAGGGGATCTTAGAGTTTGGTCTATAATAATAAAAGCATAATATGCTAATTAGACCAGATGACCTTCAGGATGAAGCCACAGGGGTGGAGCCGATGCAGAGGAGGCAAAGGAGGCAGAGGTGGCAGAGGCCCCAGCCACTGAGGCAGGCAGGGACCAAGGCCAAGGCAGAGGAGGCAGAGGCCCCCAGCTTCCGTGGCGGGCAGTGGCAGAGGCAGAGGTGGCAGATGCAGGAGTGGGCACTGAGCCTCTTGCATAAATGTTGTGCATCAGGCCTATAGTAGGATAATAAATATCTTTGGATGATGAAAAAAATGAAATCTTACCATTTGTGCCAGTATGGAAGGACCTAGCTCTTATGCTCAGTGAAATAAGTCAGTCAGAGAAATACAAATATCATATAATTTTATATATACATCCTATATAATAAAGAGGTAATATGCAAATTGACCATCACTCCAACACACAAGATAGCCACCACAAGATGGCTGGCAGGAGAGGGCAGTTGTGGGCAATCAGGCTAGCAGGGGAGGGCAGTTAGAGACAACCAGGCCTACAGGCAAGGGCAGTTGGGAGGGACCAGGCCTGCAAGAGAGGTCAGTTGGGGGCAATCAGACCTGCAGGGGAGGGCAGTTAGAGGTGACCAGGCTTACAGGGGAGGGCAGTTGGAAGAGACCAGGCTTGCAGGGGCGGGCAGTTGGTGGGGACCAGGCCTGCAGGGGAGGGCAGTTGGGGGCAACCAGGCCTGCAGGGGAGGGCAGTTGGGAGGGGACCAGGCTGGCAAGGGAGGGCAGCCAGGGGTGACGGGCCAGCAGGGGATGGCAGTTAGGGGCAATCAGGCCAGCAGGGGAGCAGTTAGGCGTCGATCAAGCTGGCAGGGAAGTGGTTAGGGGGTGATCAGGCTGGCAGGCAGAAGCAGTTAGGGACAATCAGGCAGGCAAGCAGGCGAGCAGTTGGGAGCCAGCAGTCCTGGATTATGAGAGGGATATCTGGTGGGATCGGGCAGGCAGTTGGACATCCCTCGAGGAGTCCCAGATTGGAGAGGGTGAAGGCTGGTTTGAGGGGCACAGCCCCCCTCCCAATGCACAAATTTTGTGCACTGGGCCTCTAGTAGAATATAAAGAAAAATACAAGCAAACAACATTGAAATGGTTTCATAGATACAGACACTAGACTGGTGATTGCCAGAGGGGAGAGTGGCTGTGAGACTGGATGAAAGAGGTGAAGGGATTAATAAGTACATAATCATAGTTATAGAATAGTCATGGGTATATAGAACATAAGGAATATATAAATAATATTGTGATAATATTGTATGGTGCCAGTTGTGTACTGGAAATATTAGGGGGAACACTTTGTAAAGCATATGATTGTCTACTCACTATGCTTTACACCTGAAACCAATACAAAATAATATCGAAAAAAATTGTTCTGAACCTGTGGAAAGGCACAGGAGCTATGATGTGAAATTTCAAAGGCTGGATATAGAGTAACCCCTCAAAAGAAAGGAAGAATGGCATAACAAGTGGAAGAGAGAGGGAAGGACCAGCATACCTACTGTCAGGAAAGGGAGGTGGCTTTTCCTAGGCTTCTGTGTATGTACATCCTGAAAGAAAACCTTAAATAAAGTACCACAAGTGAGTCACTCTTATTAAAACCAAAGAAGCTGAGCAAAACATTAATTATATGGTGTTTAAATTAATACCTAAGAGAAAAAAAGGGTGTTGAAATTAATGCCTGAATTTTCATTACAATATTATTTATATATTGATAACTTAAACTACTTTTTCTTAAAAATCCATTTCTAAAATTGATAATTAGATTTTATTTTAATTAATACATATTCGTTTAGCATTATGAAATTTCAGGAACAGGAATAATTTCACTGTTATGAAGCAACTGACATAAGTACTGTGTGTGAATGTCTGTCAGTTGTATTTCACTCAAGATACATCTAAAATACTTTAATGAGAAAAGGAAGGATAATAGGGCTCAACTGTATTTTGATAAAGTTCATTGACACACACACAAAAGTGACCCTTCACCTGTAACATTGTCAAGAATCAGAAACAAGCAATGAGTGCATGGAGCACCACATCCATGCATTTTAATGAATGTACATACCTCAAAGTGAACAATAGGGCTTGATTCAGAATCTACACACGTGTATTTTACATATAATTCTAAGCAAGTTTAGATATTTTATTTCCAATCTTACCAAAGATTGGGAACATCATGTCATATGCTAGACAGTGGGTGTTAAAAAAAAAAAAGATAAGCACTTATAGCAAGGAGGCGGGGGAATACACTAGGAAAAAGCTGACAAAATAACTCTTTGCACTCTGGGAACATTTAGTGCTGGAGCAAACAGTCTTATCACCTGTAATAGGCCCTGAGGGCACTGCTGGATACAGCACACTAAGAAATTGAAAATCATGAAAATCATTGCATGGACCCTGAGTCAACAAGAAAAGATAAAATTATATTCTATATATTTTGCATAAAGAGGCAAGGAAGTGTGCAATACAAGTTGAAAAACTTTATAGCCAAATGCTTAAATTAAAATTCATGCAGAATTTTTTACAATAGCCAAGATTTAGGCGCAGCTCAAGTGCCCATCAGTAGATGAGTGGATAAAAAAGGTGTGATACATTTTCACAATGGAATACTACTCAGCAGTAAAAAGAGGAAAATTTCATCTTTTGCGACAGTATGGATGGACCTGGAGGATTTTATGCTAAGTGAAATAAACCAGTCAGAGAAAAACAAGTACCATATGATCTCACTTATATGTGGAACCTAATGAACAAAATAAACTAACAAACAAAATAGAAACAGACTCATAGGTAGAGAACAAACTGACAGCTGTAAGAAGGGAGGGGATTAAGGGGCTGGGTGAAAAAAAGGTTAAGGAATTAAGCAAAGAAAAAGGAAAACTCATAGACACAGAGAACAGTATAGTGAGTACCAGAGGGGAAGAGGGGTGGAGGAGTAGAAAAGTCTAAAGGGGTGATAAATGGTGATGAAAAGAGACTTGACTTGGAGTGGTGAACACACAATGTAATATACAGATGATGTATTCTAGAATTGTATACCTGAAACCTATATACTTTTATTAACTAATGTCACCCCAATAAATTCAACAAAAGTTAAAATTAAATTCATGGAAATGCAGAGGAAAATTTGAATTCCATAAAACTTTGTTATCCAGAAATACTCCTTTTGCAAGAGCTCCATATCTTGTTGTGGTTTCACTCTACGTCGTTCTGACCTCATCTTTTACAGTCTTGGTCACCTTTTGGTGGAAGAAGGTGATGATTTTGCATTTGATACTTTTTTTTAATGTAAAAATACATGTGCCTGGTTTTGCCAAGTCTTTTAACTCTTGGAGGAAGGGGGGAATTTTTATTTTAATTATATATTTTGTATGCTTCAAAGGGGTCATAAACTATCCTCATTCTTATATTAGCAGTGAATATCCAACAAAAATCTAGTGCAAACATATACCCCCCAATGTAGAAGAAAACTACCCACAATGCATTCTTGCAGTAGAATGTTGGTCCAATTAGATTATGAAACAATTAGTGTGATTTCTCGCCTGTACACTCAGCATTTAGTTTCTATTTCACTGACCGCAACTGCAGTTTTGACATTTTGTGTGACAGGTCCATAGCTTACAATTCCTAAAACATGCCAAAGACACTAAAGCCACCAATCTTTGTAAGATACGGTTCAGAAATTTTGGAAAAGTGTAAGAATAGTGGACTCAGCAAAGGAAAAAAAAACTGAGATGAAAAGGAAATTGTATGGCTTAGTTCTATGAGCTAATGCAATGGCTAAAAAGAGTATCTGTAAGGGAGCGCAATACTGCAGGAAAGATTTAGGGAGAAAAATATAAGGTCAAGATGGTAAAAGAAAATGGGCATGAATTTCCCAATAGGTAAAATAGATTCCAGAGGAAGTAACTAGTGCAAGCCAGACAGAGCAAATTTGGTTAACTATTTTTTTTTATTTTTTTATCTTTTGGTGGCAGTGGTGGGAAAGGGTATTAGAAAAGCAGCAGGAGTAGCCTTTGAGTGAATCTGGGTCTTTAGTGTTAGGAGTCCAGACTAGGAAAGATAGGTGAACTGGAAAATCTATTAAGTATAATAAAAAATGAGAAGGAGAGGATCAATCAGGCAAACCTAGAAACAAGAGGAATTACCTAGAATGGTGGGCATATACTAGTAATGATATTTCAGAGCTGTGCTTAGCAAAGAAATATGTAAGCCTAGTGAACTAAGAGTAATTACAATTGATGGACAAAGGATGAGAAAGAACAACCCAAGGAGAGACAAAATCCATCAGTGAAAGCCATTTCTGGGAACATATTTTGAAGGAAGGCTGGAATCTGCTCACTAGACTTTGAAATGTTGGCCCTAGCTCAGTGGTCAGCAAACTCATTAGTCAACAGAGCCAAATATCAACAGTACAACGATTGAAATTTCTTTTGAGAGCCAAATTTTTAAAACTTAAACTATATAGGTAGGTACATTGTTATTAACTTAATTAGGGTACTCCTAAGGCTTAGGAAGAGCCACACTCAAGGGGCCAAAGAGCCGTATGTGGCTCGCGAGCTGCAGTTTGCCAACCACGGCGCTGGTTTTGCTCAGTGGATAGAGCGTTGGCCTGTGGACTAAAGGGTCCTGGGTTTGATTCCAGTCAAGGGCACATGCCCAGGTTGTGGGCTCGATCCCCAGTGGGGGGTGTGCAGGAGGCAGCCAATCAATGAGTCTCTCTCATCATTGATGTCTCTCTCTCTCTCTCTCTGAAATCAACCAAAAAAATATTTAAAGAAAAATAAATGTTGTTTGACTTCCTTCCCATTGCTTTAATAGTTATCAGAATCTTTTCCCACCAACCATAAGCATTCAAATGTCTGTGGGTACACTCTAGGCTTAAGTCCAAACAAGAAGTCCAGTGTGGGGAAGACATATGAAGACTACGGCTCCTGTTAAGGGTCTCTGTAGAGAAGTATCTGTTGTGGGCAGAAGTTATAGCCTTCTGGAACCAAGCCTTCCAGAATAAGCCCTGGATTGAATGGCCCAGTTAAAACTTCGTTAGTGAGAGTGACATCAGCAAAATTTCAGTGTAGGTAGTTCCAAACTCCCATTCCTCCTCAGACACATTGTAAAACATCAGAAACTGTCATATCAACTTTGTCAGAACTCTGGAGAACAAAGACTTACAGAAACCAAGCAAATGATGAATCAGAAAGAAAATCAGCTTCCATATAATAGAAAAATTTTGTGGTATTTTTCCTGCCCTTGTACACACCCCCAAGCTCAATAGTGGTCTTGAAGACAGTAACCTCCATTCATTGTGTGAGAGCCTGATCCCTGATTCTACATGGAATAGAGCAGACCTTCTCTGAGAGCCATTATGTTTATTTGTTCTAATTTGCCTGGGACTCACTGAAGTACTAGTACAAGGCACTTGTCTCTGTTTCATCTAACTCAGAAAAACTCAGGGCAGAAAAAAACAGTTGTTCTTGCTCAAAAACATTGTAAGGTAAATGAAAAACCTGCACTCACCTGGAGCAAAAGATTGTGGTTGAGACAAATAATGGGCTGTCTAAAGTCTGAAGGAATATCTGGGAAGAGGTTTCTGCGGGGGAAAGTAGGACATTCAAAAGTACCAGTATACACTGGAGAAATTAGAAAGCCGTGCACATTCCCAGGGAAAGACAGATGTTCTGAAAAGTCCTAAGCTTTCACCTCTGACTGATTTCTGGGCTCAGTGTAAGCAGGAAGTGAAGGCTAAACCAGGGTTGGCTAAGTGTTGAAGAAGTGTCCCAGCAGAGAACCCATCTTCAAAGACTATGAAAGGTAGACTTTTGAGATTTTTATGTTGGTGTGTGTGTGTGTGTGTGTGTGTGTGTGTGTGTGTGTGTGTGTGTTCTGGAGTTAAAGTAAATCTCTCTCAAAACACTAGCTAAACACCACAAACTAAAAGAACAGAGACTTCACTGACCACACATGGCAAGGACTAAGAAATACCACCTTTGCAAAACAGTTTGGAAAAGTCATTGCACAAATAGGCAACTACAGCTTTCTGTAATCAAAAACAGCAAATCCTGAAGAAGGGAAACAATATAATTTTCAGAGTTACATTAACATAATACTCATTATCTAGTTTTCAAAGAAAAATCACAAAGTGTACAGGAAAGTGTGGCCCATTCACAGGAAAAAGAAATAAAGTTAAGAGAATCCATTTAAAAAAAAAATTTTAATCCACACTCAAGGATATTTTCCATTGCTTTTTAGAGAGAGTGGAAGAGAGAGGAAAAGACAGGGAGAAATATATTCTGCATGTGCTAGGACCAGGGCCTGGACTGGGGAGGAGCTTTCAAGTAAGGTACATGCCCTGGTCTGGAATCAAACCCAGGACCCTTCAGTCTGCAGGCCAATGCTCTATTCACTGAGCCAAACTGGCTTGGGCAATCCATTTTTTAAAGGAAAATTTAGAATTGTAAGCTTCCACTTAAAAAAAATCTCAAATACAGAAATAACAAGGATTATAAGAGAATATTGTAAAAAATTATATGACAACAAATTAAATGACCCAGATAAAATGGACAATTTCCTAGACTCTTAAAATTACCAACACTGACAGAAGAAAACATAGAAATTCTGAACATTTAGTAAAGAGATTAAATTAGTAAAAACAAACAAAACACCTCTCAACAAAGAAAAATTCAGGACCTTATGGTTTCTCTGGTGAATAATGTTAAATGTTTAAAGAGATCAAACCGCAAAAATCCTTACAAGAAATAATATGAGTAAATCTTCATGACTTTGGCTTTCACAATGGATTTTTACATATGACATATAAAGTATAAGCAACAAAAGAAAACATAGATAAATTTTGCTTCATCAAAATTAAAGACTTACTCGTATGTACATCAAAGGGCATTATCAAGAAATTGAAAGAATGACCTACAAAATCAGAGACAGTTTTTACAAGTTATGTATTTAATAAGGACTTGGTATCCAGCATATGTAAAGAACTTTTGCAACTCAACAACAAGAAATAAAAAATCCAGTTAAAAATAAGCAGAGGTCTTGACTTTACTTTTCTCCAAATGAAGATATACAAATGGCCAACAAGCCAAATAAAGATGCTTAACATCATTAGTCACTGGGGAAATGAAAATCAAAACTACAGTGAGGCACTTCACAGATACGAGGACATCTCAGAAAAAAAGGACAATAAGTGTTGGCAAAGATGTGGAAAAATTGGAATTCTTGTATATTGCTAATAAGTATGTAGAATGTTTCAGCCATTTTGGAAAGCATTTCGGTGGTTTCTCAAAATGTTAAACATAGCATATGAACCTGCATTCCAATGCAAAGTTAAGCAAAGAGTTGCAATATGAACCTGCATTCCACTCTTAGGTATATACCTGAAATAATTTAAAACAGGTTCTCAAGCAAATATATGTGCATACATATTAATAGCAATGCTATTTACAATAAATGAAAGGTAGAAAAATCCCAAATATCCATCAGCAGATTTAAGGATAAAGAAATTGTGGTATATACATACAATGGATTATTACTTGGTCATAAAAAGCAATGACATACTGATAAATGCCATGATGTGTATTAAATAAAAAAAACACAAAACATTATGCTAAGTGAAAGAAGCCAGAAACAAAAGGTCACATATTGTAGATTCCATTCACATGAAATATCCAGAATAGATAAATCCACAGAGACAGAATGAAAATTGGTGGTTGCTAGGTGATGGGGGGGAGTTGGGGGTACAAATGATAAGAAATTACTTCGTGGGTCAAGTTGTGATGGAAATGTTTAGAGGTGATAGTTACCCAACATTGTGAATGTGTTAAATGCCACTGAATTGTTCACTTTAAAATGGTTAATTTTTATTGTTGACAGTATTACAGATATCCCGCATTCCTAATTTTTGCCGCCCTTCACCCAGCCCTCGCCCCACCCCAGGCCTTCCCCACACTATTGTCTGTGTCCAAGGGCTATGCATATATGCATATATGTTCTCTTTCCATCTCTCCACACTCTCCCCTCTGAGATCTATGAGTCTGTTGCATGCATTCATGCCTCTGTACCTATTTTGTTGGTCAGTTCATTTTGTTCATTAGATTGCACATATAAGTGAGATCATGAGATATTTGTCTTTCTCTAACTGATTTATTTCACTTAGCATAATAGTCTCCAGGTCATCCATGCTGTCAAAAAGGGTATTTTGTGTTATGTGAATTTTACCTCAATAAATTATTTTTTTAACTTTGTTGGTGGTCAGTAAATGTTTTAAATGTTAATATTTTAAATAGTTTACCCCTATTAACATAATTAAGAGTACACAAGCTTCAGGAAACTGAAAATAAAATTAGCCAATTAGCAGGTGCTGGAATTGAAAACAGGAGATTGGAAGAAATGATCGCCGTTAAAATGGCAATAAAAACACTGTCTGACTTATATAGCCAAGAAGCTATTCCCAGATGTTTGCCCCTGATTTGACCAGAGACAACAGAGGTATCCTCAGAGCTTTCATCCAAGGCAGAGACAAGTGGAAATGGGAAATAATCCTTCAATTCTATGTCTCAAGGAGCTGTGCTTTCTGCCCTGCCCTTTTTCTTTCTGGAAAACTTGGTAGTTTCTGTTCATTCTACTACAGGGGAACCTCCAGAGAGGGGTAGCCAGGATTTGAGATAAGTTATTAAGACTGAGATTTTTCTGCTTATCTATACTCTTATAGAAAGTGGTAACTGTGTTTTAAATTAAGATTATTATAGTGGAATAGACTGTGGATTTTATAGTAAATTAAAAAGACCCAGATTCAAATCCCAATTCTATCCTTAATAGCCATGCCATATCAGATTATTTTACCTTGCCTTCCCAATCCTTTTCCCCCTTCTCTTAAATGTGGATTTTAACTGAAACAATATTGTGAGAATTAACCTAAATAGGTACAATGACCAACACACACTTGGCACACAGTTGATATTCCATGCTACTTATTTTTCTTCATATTACATATGACTTCTCTCTCTCACTTCACTTTCCCTCAAAAAAATAATTAGAATTGGTTGAAGAGAAAGGATAATAAACCAAAACTTCAATTACAAAATATACCAGAACTATTATATCAGGTGATGGGGTAGAGTATCCAAAGCAATGCTTTTTCACCTGATAAAATATCCTGCATGAGGAGGGATAAAAGCAGATTTCTTCAGGAGAGATGAACAAAATGAGAGAAAAGCTAGGATGAATTCACAAATTCACCCCAGAAGACTTGTCTTTTCTATTGGCCTCATAAGAAACCAAAGTTATCCACAATCCATAATCAAAGAGAAGCTCAGCTAATGGATGAATTACAATGAAATCTTTTGATCAAGAAGAGTAATGGTTTTCTTCTCCTAAGGAGGCTCCAGGATTCAGAATGCTAGAGTGACAAAAATGTGGGTATGGAACCAGACAGATACTGGTTAATTCCCAGCTCTCCCTCTCATTTGCTACCTTGGGCAAGTCACTTTCCTTTTCTAAGGCTTGGCATTCTCATTTATAAGAAACTAGAGGCCCAGTGCATGGAATTCGTGCACAGGTAGGGTCCCTAGGCCTGGCCAGCGATCAGGGCTGGGGCCTTCTGTCTGCCAGCCAGGGCCTCCTTTCCCCGGCTGCCGGCCGGGACCTTCCTTCATTCCACGACACTCCCTGGTGCTCAGCACGCGTCATAGCAAGCAATCGGTCTCCTGGTTGAACTCCCACAGTGAAATTTGCATATTAGGCTTTTATATATAGAGACTAGAGGCCCAGTGCACAAAAATTTGTTCACTCGCGGGGGAGGGGGGCCCCTCAGCCCAGCCTGTGCCCTCTCGCAGTCTGGGGCCCCTCGGGGGATGAACACCTGCTGGCTTAGGCCTGCTCCCCAAGGGATTGGGCCTAAGATGGCAATCAGACATCCCTCTAGCAGCCCGGCAGCCCTTGGGGGATGCCCACTTGCCAACGGGGAGCAGGCCTAAACTGCAGTCGGACATCCTTAGCACTGCTGAGGAGGCAGGAGAGGCTCCCACCACCACTGCTGTACTGGCAGCCGTCAGCCTGGCTTGTGGTTGAGCAGAGCTCCCCGCTGTGAGAGTGCACTGACCACCAGAGGGCAGCTCCTGCATTGAGCGTCTGCCCCGTGGTGGTCAGTGTGTGTCATAGTGACCAGTCATTCCCAGTCCTTCTGCTGTTAGGGTCAGTTTGCATATTACCCTTTTACTATATAGGATAGAGGCCTGGTGCATGGGTGGGGCCCAGCTGGTTTGCCCTGAAGGGTGTCCCGGATCAGGTTGAGGGTCCCCACTGGTGTGCCTGGCCAGCCTGGATGAGGGGATGATGGCTGTTTGCAGCTGGTCACACCCCCTTCAGGGTGGGGATCCCTGCTGGGGTGCCTGGTCAGCCTGGGTGAGGGGCTGAGGGCTGTTTTCAGGCTGGCGGGTGACTGAAGCTCTCAACCTCTCCTTTTTTTCTTTTTTTTTTAATTCTGGGATTTGTTTACCTTCTATGGCTGTCACTGGAACTGAGAGCCAGCTTTAGCTCTGAGGCTTAGCTCCACCTCTGAGACCTTGGCTGCTGAAAGCAGGTTTCTGGGGTTTGTTTAGCTTCTATAATTGCAACATTGTTTCTTTTAGAGTACAGCTCAGAGGCTGGCAGCGGCAGGCGGGGAACCTTGGCTTCCTCCATAACTGGAGCAAGCAAGCCTCCTGTTTGCTTCAGCTGCCTGGCTGACGGCCGCCATCTTGGTTGGCAGTTAATTTGCATATCGCCCTGATTAGCCAATGGGAAGCATGTCAGAGGTACGGTTAATTACCATGTTTGTCTATTATTAGATAGGATAATACTTGCTGTGTGTATTACCCACAATAATACATATAAAGTGCTTAAGTGCAATGTCCAGTACATAGTCAGTAACCCATAATGTTCATTCCCTCCATGTTGCTAACATTAAATTCTACTCTATTTTACAGAAAAAGATTTCCTTTTATTTCTTTTGTTCATTTTTATTCTTTATTATTTTTATTGAATTTGTTGTGGTGACACTGGTTAATAAAATTACATAGGTTTCGGGTGTACAATTCTATAATACATCATCTGTATATTGTATTGTGTATTCACTGCCACAAGTCAAGTCTCCTTCCATCACCATTTATCCTGCCTTTTCCCACTTCTACCACTCCCACCCCTCTTTCCCTCTGGTAATCACCATACTGTTGTCTGTGTCTATGAGGTTTTTGGTGTTTGTTCTTCTTTTTGCTTAATCCTTTCACCTTTTTTACCCAGCCCCCCAACCCTCCTCCCCTCTGACAGCTGTCAGTCTGTCCTCGGTATCTATGAGTCTCTTTCTGAAGCTGTCATGAAAATGAATCATCATTTCTACCTTTCTTTTCATTCAAATAGCCATTTAAGTGTCCCCTCTATTGGGTTATATAGGCCCCTATCAACCTGGCTCAATTTAAAAGTTGAGAGACAAGAAGCTTTTGTCAGTGGAAAATATAATAAATTAAACATTCAAAGCCTTGAGTTTAGCCTTAGCCTTTCCACTAATTAGCATACCTTTTTTCTGGGCTATGTTCATATAATGAATGAAGAGTTTGGGCCTGAGTATCCCTTCCAGTTTTAAACTTACATGAAACTAATTACTAAAGCTCACAGTGAAGGAAATGTCACAACCTTTGCTAGCAAGTAAAAAAGAGTCATGGACCTGTGAGTATTTAAGGGACCTCAAGAGGTCAACTAGTTTATTTAATGTTAGAATGTTATAAGCCCAGCACCTAGGATGAAGATGACATACTTCCTTGCTGGCTTTTTCTAAGGTTTCTTCTTTCTGAAAGTAAGCTTCTGTAATTTGTATGCATGGAATAAATAGAGTGTGCAAATAGCATCTATATATATAAAAGCCTAAGTGACCGGCTGACTGGCTGGAGCCCATGCAGGAGCTGCCCCCTGGTGGTCAGCACACTCCCACAGCAGGAGCAGCGCTCAGCTAACAGATGGGCATCAAACACAAGGCTCACGGATGGCGAGTGCAGCTGGGGCAGTGTGAGCCTCTCCTGCGGACACTCTCCCTGGGTGCCAGAGTGGTGTCAGCGGCAGGTGCAGCGGGGTCGGGATGAACGGGAGAGGCACGGACAGTGGGCTGGAGCCCGATGAGCTGGTGGGTAAGGCCAGGTTGCGGCTGTGCGGAAGTGCATTGATCCCCGTGGGTGAGGCCAAGGGACCCCACTGGTGCACGAATCCATGCACTGGGCCTCTAGTGGGTATATAATAGTCATTAATGAATCAACCTATATTTAGAGACGTGATGATGAGTTCTATGGCATGGAATGGTTTTGAGGTAATTATAAAAAGGATCCTAAAAAAAGGTTACTTGATCTGAAATATCAATATAGTGTACCTCCAAGGCTGAGGAAATTTTCTCTTACTATCAAACCTACTTAGTTAAGCTTTAATCCTGTAATATGAAAGATGAAACATAACAGGATTTACAAAATTCACACATATGCATGCACATGTGTATGTCCGAGCTCGTGCACATGCGTGCACCCGCACGCGCGCGCGCACACACACACACAGCACTCTTCTTCTCATAAAGGAGATAGGGTCTATCTCTCAAATTATACCAGTTAGATGTGGTTCCAAGGAGACTTGAATTATATTCACCCAGTAAGTCAAGCAAACTATCAATACTACCAAAAGTAGAAATTCAGGAAGGCCAAAACTTAGAAAAGGCTCCTAAAGTACAAATTCAAATTCTCAAGGTCAAGGGCAGAATGTGGTAACTGTTGCTTCGATATCCCTAGTCCAGGAAAAAAATAACAAAAACTTCTTCACACTATTAAACAGAAGACTAACTGCCTCCAGGAGAGTTCACCCTCCTCCTTGTCCTGCATATCTTAATGTAGCACCTTCTTTCCAGAGGAATTACATAATCTTGTAATCCAATGTCATACACAATCACTGTCCTTAAGAAGTTTATAATCAGGCCAAAACTCCTACCTGCACAGAGAAACATGACCTACAGAATCTCATAAGGGTCTTTAGAGATCATCCAGTGGGTTTTCACACTCTTTCATGGAGCTTTTAAGGTTCCACAGAAGGGCCTCAAACCAACATTAAAAAGAGGTCTAGGATTTTTTGGTACCCAGAATTCTCTTGGTCCATAGTCTCATTTTCTTTATGAAACTCCCTTTTTTGGGTCCATTTTGTATACTGGACTTTTACAGATTTTGTTAGTAATGTTTCCATGATCAAAACAAACTGAAAACCACAGCTCTGATGCAAATTCTTCATTTCAAAGATGAAAAAAAATGGAAGTCCAGAAGCATTCATTTCTTCATTCAAAGATGAAGAAATGGAAATCTAAGGTTTCACCACAAGTGTTTAGCCAAGTCACGAAGCATTGAAAAGTGGAGACTACGTTTGCCTTGTAGTATCTCTGCTACTGTTAAGTGCCAAATCATGTGGGTGAGCACAATCACGGGCATGGTATACAGGGACCACTTCCCAGGGGAGATTGAACTTAAACTGAGCTATGGCTTGTGGGGAGGATTTCAAGAGTTTGAAGGAAAGGTTCCTGGCAGAGGTAGAGTCTGAATAGAGGTACTGGGGGCACTGATTTAAAAAAAAATGTTCTTCAAGCCATTCTTTGTAGTAAAGTTGTCAGTAGCCTATGTCTTCTGCTCACAAATTTTTTATTCCTATACTGACAAAATCTGTTTCTATTGACCCTTTGTGAATTTATCAGTACAGGAGGATGAAATCAGTTTTGGTATGAGCCCTAATAAGCTGCAGTTTTGACAAATGGTATGATCAGCTAATTCTTTTCTTTTAAGTATATTTTATTGATTTTTTACAGAGAGGAAGGGAGAGAGAGAGTTAGAAACATCGATGAGAGAGAAACACCAATCAGCGCCTCCTGCACATCTCCTACTGGGGATGTGCCCGCAACCCAGGTACATGCCCTTGACCGGAATCGAACCTGGGACCTTTCAGTCCTCAGGCCGAGACCCCATCCACTGAGCCAAACCGGTTTCGGCATAATTCTTATTTTTATCTCAAATAGCAAGCTTGGAAATACAATATCAAATCTTACATTTAATAATTTATATAGCTTTTAGATATGTATGCCTATACTTTTCTCATAATATCTAGGTGCCCATTTCTTGCACATAATTATGTTGGCTTGTCATTACCACAAGAAACCATTTTTCCTGAAAGACATTGTATCTATATTAATAATTACAAGACACAAAAGAAAGCAAGGAATCAATGTTGCCTTTGGTATAAACAGAATCAGGGAAGATTATAATAAATTGTTCTTGGCTAAAGGAAAAATTTCAGGAGTTGATATTATTGCTCATTAACAATTATTGAGTTGCTTGACTTTTTATAGCACACCTAAGACATAAGTATAGTATGAGCATTCATTACAATACTTTCTAGCACAATAAAAGGCAAGTAATACAGGGGAGATGACCTACCAAAAGTCATATCAAAAATAAATTATTGAGTCAGAATTACAACTTTGGTTTCTTAATTCTTAACAAAGCTTTCTTTTTCCAAAATCACCCTAATTTTAAATACTTTTTCAAGTATACTAAAACTGCTTTAAACTTTCTTTCATCTTTTCTCTTGCTCTTCATGGAGCAGCCAAGGTGTGATTACAGGTACGTTAGCCAGGGTTCTCCATAGAAACAAAAACAGTAGAATAATAGGAGATATATATTTATATATGTTAATTAATGGGTAATAGAGATGATAGATAGATAGATAGATAGATAGATAGATAGATAGATAGATAGATAGATAATACATAAATAGACATAGATAGATAAACAGACATCCTGGTCCATCTATGCGGAAAGAGAAAGGACTGATGATTCCCCAAGATATATCTCCCCTGAGAAAGAAAGAAGAGTTTCCTCTATACCTATTATGGTATATATATATATGAGAGAGAGAGAGAGAGAGAGAGAGAGAGAGAGAGAGAGAGAGAGAGATTATAAGGAATTGGCTCACATAATTATGGAGGCTTAAAAGTCCCAAAATCTACAGGGTGAATCAGCAAGCTAGAAACTCAGGAGAGTCAATGGTATAGTTCCAGCACAAGTCAAAAGTCCTACAGAATATTATGCTAAGCAAAATAAGCCAGTCAGAGAAAGACAAGCGTCACAGGATCTAACTCATATGTGGAATCTAATGAACAAAATAAACTGATGAATAAAATAGATCCAAAGATATAGAAGCATGGAACAGATGTTGAACCTCAAAGGGAAGGCAGGGGAGGGTGGGTAGGTGGTGGGTGGGAACATATCAACCAAAGAACTTATATGCATATATGCATGACCCATGGACATAGGCAATAAGGTAGTGAAGGCCTGGGGCAGGGAAGGCGGAGGCAGGCTGGAAGAGGTCAATGTGTGTGTGTGTGTGGGGGGGGGGATATACTTTCAACAATAAATTTTTTTTTAAGTACAGAGAATCAAGAGAACCAGTGATGTAAGTTCTAGTCCAAAAGCTAAGCGAGCTTGAGACACAAGAACAGCCAATATTTTAGTTCAAGTCTGAAGGCAGGACAAAACTGGTGTTCAGGTCAATCAATTGGGCTGGAGGTGTTTCCTCTTACTCAGGGGAGGGTCAGCTTTTTTTCTATTCAGGCCTTCAACTAATTGGATGAGGGTCACTCATATTAGGAAGAACAATCTGCTTTATTCGGTCTACCAATTAAAATGTTAATATCATCCACAAATACCCTTATAGACACACTTAGAATAATGTTTGATTAAGTATTTAGGCACCCATGGCCCAATCTTGACACATAAATTAACCATCACAGCAGAGATAGGAGAAACTCTTATCTTCTGTTTAGGGGATATAGTCCTCTTACTTTCTACCCAGAGTTGGACCAGCATTTCCTAGAAAGTAAGGTTTGTTTTTAAGATGATCTAGACTGAATGAAGCTTCTAAGACCAGAATTCCTATAAAGATATTTCTAGAGATTGAGGACACAATGATCCTAACTCTATGAATAGGGGAAGGGTTTAAAATTACTAATTGGAACTACCCTCAGTCTGTTTTAAAATTTTCTGTTATTTGGACTGAACTTGCCTAATATTATTCCCTCTGTGAGGGCTTAAGCACAGTTTGGAGCATCGAGGTTATGAGAATGTCAAGCAAAGGAGCCATGAGCTACAGGAAAACATGGAACTATAACTGTAGATAAAGGTAGATTATTGAACCAGAATATAATAGCATTTCAAAAAATAGTCCAATTCCAGGGAGTTCATGGAAACTGCAGGTCAGAATAAAATAAAATATCATAACCAGGAAAATAATCAACAAAGACTCCAGTAGCTAGAAGGCAAGGTAAGTCCAAAGAAAGAGTCAGAATAGTAGAGGCTGACACAAAGATCCAGAGACAAGAAGACTTGGAAGAAGACATGGAAATCAACTTGTCTCTGACTGGAATCCTCGTAGACTTTTTCACGGGAGCCTTAAGACCTATTTGATAGGATCTGGCCAATCTAGTACCAACCTGGCCAGAAGTCACAGAATCAGGATCTGGCTCCAAAGGATCTGCCAGGAACTCTGAGAAACCCACCAAAGGTTGGAGGTTGGGAACAGATTTCACTGGCAGGTGGGAAAGTTGCAAAGAGAAGGCCAAGAAGGGAGAAGACAATAAATAACTTTTAAGTAATTAAGTCCTGATTGTAACAAATCTTCCCTAATCCCCAAGGATGGGTTTAATAGAGAGATTCACTGTAGTATTGGAATTGTGCTACATAAATGCTAAACAATAAGAAGGTAGAACATGCTAGTCTTTCTGTCACTAAAATCCATAGCAGTTGATCTTGCGCCAGTAAAATATTACTTCCAGTAAATACCATAGAAATTAACTTTTTTAAAAGTCCTCACCCAAGGATATTTTTCCATTGATTTTTAGAGGGAGTGTAAGGGAGGGAGGAGGAGGAGAAGGAGAAAGAGAAAAACATTGATGTGAGAGATATACATTGATTGGTTGCCTCCCAGGCTGGGAATTGAGCCTGCAACCAAGGTACCTGCCCTTGATCGGGAATTGAACATGTGACCCTTCAATGCCAGGGCCAATGCACTAACCATTGAGCAAAAGCATCTAGGCCCTAGACTCGAGGGAAATTAACATTTTTTTCCTTAACTCAAGCCAAGTTTGAAGGCCCTACCAACCTAATTTTTTTGTGCGTGGTTGTAATTTTGGAACTACCCAAAATGTTCTTTCTCTCACAATAATGCCTTTTCTAGATTTCATACTCCCATTCCATGACAATTACACTACAAAGCAATATATAGGTATGGGTTACAATGTCCTATCTGAGATGATGAATGAGAGCACTCATACATTCATCCATTCAACACATGTATTGAGTTTCTACTAGGTGCCAGGCATTTTTCTAGACACTAGAGATATAGCAATTGAAAAACCACACAGAATTCCCCTCTCTCATAAAGTTTCTATTCTTGTGTAATCCTAATGTGCTGTTTTGATGGCCTGATAATTTGGACTTTTGAACTATTCTGGTACATAAATGAAGTAAGCTTTTCACTGTAAATAGAAGGTCCTTTCTCCCTGTCTGTACTTTAATGGTTTAATGGAGTATCTGAGTCCTAGATAAGTACTATTTTTTCTATCAAATATGACAGAGGATTGGCATACATGGAAATTTGAGTGAGTCTTAGAACATCTAATTTTTATAGTATAAATATAGTATCTTCTCCCACTAATCCTTTGGACTCTTATCTACTCTAAAATGTACATCTAAGCTCTCCTCATCAAGCTCCTGGGCCTTTTGAAACCAGACATCTTAGGGCAGTGATGGCGAACCTTTTGAGCTCGGCGTGTCAGCATTTTGAAAAAGCCTAACTTAACTCTGGTGCCATGTCACATATAGAAATTTTTGGATATTTGCAACCATAGTAAAACAGAGATTTATATTTTTGATATTTATTTTATATATTTGAATGCCATTTAACAAAGAAATATCAACCAAAAAATGAGTTCGCGTGTCACCTCTCACATGCGTGTCATAGGTTCGCCATCACTGCCTTAGGGCCATAATTCATAATATACAAACATGTACTAAATACCCATTAAGTGCCAGGCACTTGACACACTCATGTAATTATTCCATATATTTCTTACAACAACCCTGTGGTAGATGCAGAATAGATATTCTAAACTTTCCTAGACTTAGGGTTTCTCAGCAAGATGTGTCCATAACTTACCCAATAAGCTAGTTAAGTAGTCCATTTGGAATATGAAAATATATTTTGACTCCATGGAGCTTGCCCCATAAGGTCCTTATGGGGAACATTTTCCCCCTATCAAACCCCCTATGCGCATGAAACATAGTCACAAACACAGCACACACAGTAGCCTAATTGTTTGGGTATATTCAATAATATTGACTATTCAGTAGCTCAAGATGTTTTCCCTCTAGATTCCACACATGCAAGAGAACACCAACAGAGAAAAGGAAGGTAGTGGTGACAGTGAAAGATTCATTCACTAACATGTGACTGAGAGTCTGCATTTCTATCCCTATTCATTTTGAGATTGGGAAATTGAAGCTTGAGGCAGTTTCACAATAGAGATTAATGCAAGAACAGAATAAACAAAATAACAGTCTCAGATATCTGTATGAGTGATTAAATTTATGATTATTCTACTCTACCATTGGTTGGTGGGGGAAATGTTCAGTTTTGACATAGCCTTAAGGAGTTAAGTAGATAGAAGTACCTATACTGATCAACTGAAGGTTTTTCTGTGTTGTTTTTTTGTTTGTTTTTTTCTTGTTGTGATTTTTTACCTGCCTATCACATTTGCTGTGTGGGTTGGCACAATGGATGTCATTTTTAAAATATATTTTTATTGATTTTTAGATAGAGATACAGGGAGAGGGAGAGAGAGAAAAACATCAATGATAGAAAAACATCTATTGGCTGCCTTCTGTATACCCCCTACCTGGGATAGAGCTCAAAACCTGAGCATGCACCTTGACTGGGAATCAAACCAGTAACTTCTTGGTGCATGGGATGGCACTCAATCCATTAAGCCACACCAGCTGGGTTGGACACCATTTAATATTGCAAATCCAGAGGTTTTATGCACCACCAAGTCAGTTTTAAGTTATGTGTAACAATGGGACAGACAGGGAAATAAGAGAAAGTGATAAAGGACAGATAATTCCTCAAGGCCCAGTAGGATAAATGGTTTGTTTCTACCACAACTCCTAGCAGATCTTTCTTTAAAGCTTCAAACAATCAGAAAGAAAACTTATTTTCTACCAGTTACTCTGTCCTCTTGTGATCCTGTGGTGGAGGTGGTAATAAGGAGGATAAAGACCCCAAAGGCCTGAAGTGAATAGAAATCATCAAGCAAGTAGCCTGAAGCATCGCACAACTAGATAAACATCCCCAGAAGAATTGAATATTGACTGCTGTTGTGAGTAGAAAAACTCAGATGCAGTTGGATTATTGATTATTTTGCAGTAAAAAAATTATCCTCAGTTTCTGAACCCCTGGAAACATGAACAATGAGAAGAAGAGATTTTCAATAAATAACCTAAGCTAATGTGACAGGGCTGTGAATCAGGTCCCAACTCAAATTCAAAGGTAAGGAATATAGGAGGCCACAGTACCTTTATATTCAGTTATTGACAAAGTCAAACATAAAATGCCTGTCAGGCGCAAGCGATTCCATTTTTTTCTGCTTCTGCAAAAATAATACTTGCTAATCTCATCATGTTGATAATGTACTATTAGCACTGGATGAACAAATTTTATGTAAGCATTTTTAAAATTTGGGCCCAAGAATGTCACTCAAGTAATGTTCCTTTGAAACCCTCGGGTATTACATTACTTTCTGTTCCTTATCACATCTTTTTGGGGGCCTGAACAGAGAATTTTGAATCTCAAAGCTTATTCCCGTCAAAAGCTGTTAAGAATGCTGGTTCTCAATAGCCCATAATCTCTACTTATCTGCCCTTAAAAGTCTGTTCTCAAATAATTCTATCACCTTACTTTGTTCTGAATAAGAAATAGCACTACTTCTTTGCCCAAGTTCCTCATCTCTTAAACAATTGATATATATATATTATATATGTATGAGGCCCAGTGCACAAACATTTGTGCACTCGGTGAGGGGTCCCTCAGCCCAGCCTGTGCCCTCTCGCAGCCTGGGACCCCTCGGGGGATGACCACCTGCTGGCTTAGGCCCGCTTTCCGGGGGATTGGGCCTAAGCTGGCAATCAGACATCCCTCTGGCAGCCCGGGAGCCCTCAGGGGATGTCCACTTGCCAGCAGGGAGCAGACCTAAGCTGCAGTCAGACATCCTTAGTGCTGCTGAGGAGGCGGGAGAGGCTCCCACCGCCACCACTGTACTGGCAGCCATCAGCCTGGCTTGTGGCTGAGCAGAGCTCCCCCTGTGGGAGTGCACTGACCACCAGGGGGCAGCCCTTGCATTGAGCGTCTGCCCCCTGGTGGTCAGTGTGTGTCACAGTGACCAGTCATTCCCAGTCCTTCTGCTGTTAGGGTCAATTTGCATATTACCCTTTTATTATATAGGATAGAGGCCTGGTGCAAGGGTGGGGGCCAGCTGGTTTGCCCTGAAGGGTGTCCCGGATCAGGGTGAGGGTCCCACTGGTGTGCCTGGCCAGCCTGGGTGAGGGGCTGATGGCTGTTTGCAAGCTGCTCAAGCCTCCCCCCAATGGGGACCATCACCCCATGGAGGTTTGTCCAGCCTGGGTGAGGGGCTGATGGCTGTATTCAGGCTGGCCACACCCCCTTTAAGGTAGGGTGTCCTCACTGGGGTGCCTGGCCAGTCTGGGTGAGGGGCTGAGGGCTGTTTTCAGGCTGGCCAACCCCGCCCACCCCCACCCCCGGCGACAGAAGCTCCCAGCCTCTCCTATTTTTCTTTTCTTTTTTATTCTGGGATTTATTTACCTTCTATAATTGAAACTTTGTAGCCTTGAGAGGAGCTCAGAGCTGGCCAGGGCGGGCTGGAGGGAAGCTTGGCTTCCATCATTGCCAGGGGCAACCAAGCCTCCTGCTCACTCCAGCTCTGTGGCCACGGCCGGCTAAAATCAGGTATCTGGGGTTTATTTATCTTCCATAATTGAAACTTTGTTGCTTTGAGTGGAGCTCAGAGCTGGCCGCAGCAGACAGGAAGCTTGGCTTCCTCCATCATTGGGGCAACCAAGCCTCCTGCTTGCTCCAGCTCTGTGGCTGCCTGCCATCATCTTGGTTGGGTTAATTTGCATATAGTGGCTCTGATTGGCTGGTGGGCGTGGCTTAAGACATAGAAATGGTACAGTCAATTTGCATGTTTGTCTTTTATTAGTGTATATTATCTTTAACATGCCTTCCAATGCCTACATTTCCTTATTTCAGCTTCCCCTCCATAGACCCTGTTCCCACTTCCTAAATAGGCCTTCTCAGATGCTAAAAGAATTGGCTCCTTCTGTAGACTCATGGCTTCTGCTCATAATTTTATTCTCACTGAAATAATGGAAGACCTTGTTTGAGGTCCTTTGTTAGGTGGAATTCTTAGACGAAGACCCCAGATTCCAAGTCACTGGTGTATACACATCTTCTCACAGTTATTCAATAAAACACTAATGTAGGTATTGCTATGAAGGTATTGGCAGATGTAATGAAGGTCCAAAACCAGTTGACCTTAAGATAGAATGAGTATCTGGGTGGAACTGACCTAATTGTGCGATCCCTTTAAAAGCATGGAATTTTCTCTGACTGGTAAGAAAGAGGAAGTCAGAGAGATATGTCTTGGAAGAAAGCAAAATTTAATCTGAAAACTGTCTTTGGGGCCACATGGCAAGGAACTGATGGCAACCAAATTCTTCCAACAGCCTGAATAAAATTAGAAGAGGACCTGAGCCCTAAAGAGAAGTGCAGCCCTGACCAAACACCTTGATTAAAGTGAAGTGAGAGCATGAGCAAAGAATCCAGGCATGCTGTGCCCAGACTCTGACCCAAAGAAACTGTGAGATAATAAAAGTATGTTTTTTTCAGTCATGAAGTTTGTGGTAATTTTTATGCAGCAATAGAACATGAATATAGGTCCTTTTAGCCACAGAGTCCAGGCTCCTGCTGGCCTCTCCACTTTTTTTTGCTTTAAATTTCCCTTAGCTAGGGAATTATTTACAACTTTTCACATTGCTTCTCTGAACAGACATGAGAAAGATTTACAGATAATAAATCTGTAAGTAGATAAACATTACATCACTTGCCCACAGCTACAATGACCTGTCATTAGTGAAATTAAAGACATAAAAACCAGTAATGTGAATTCAATACCTAGTTACACAGAAGAATGGAAAAATAAATCCAATGATTCTGTGCACCTTCTAGCCAAAGTTCCAAGGTTTAATGCAAACCCAGATACAATATCAGTTCCTTCTTTGGTTATTTAGAAATATTTAAAGAACACTACTCTATAGCAGGCAGTAGGGATACTATGGTGAGCAAAACAGATCATGTGTCTGCCCTCATAGAGCTGACAGTCTAGTCTAGCATGGTCCAACAAAAATATAATCCACATTTTTTTTTATTTCCTTGTCTAAAGTATTACAAATAGTAGTACATATGTCTCCCTTTTTTCCCCATTGACCTTCCCTGGGCTCCCCTACCTGCCAGCACATGCCCTTACCACCCCCCCTCAGTATCTTGTGTCCATTGGTTATGCTTATATGCATGCATTTAAGTCCTTCGATTGATCTCTTCCCCCTGCCCCAACACTCCCCAGCCTTCCCACTTTAATTTGACAGTCTGTTCGATGCTTCTCTGCCTCTGTATCTATCTTTTTGTTCATTAGGTTATAATGTTCTTTATTATCCATAAATGAGTGAGATCATTTAGTATTTTTCTTTCACTGCCTGGCTTATTTCACTTAGCATAATGCTCTCCAGTTCCATCCATGCTACTGCAAATGGTAAGAATTCCTTCTTTTTTATAGTAGCGTAGTATTCTATTGTGTAGATGTACCATAGTTTTCTAATCCACTCATCTGCTGATGGGCATTTTTCATTTCTTCTTGGTTTTTACACATATTGTTGAATTTGTCCTCCATTCTTTTCAGTGATCTTATGACCATTTCTCTGAATTTTTTCTCTGACATATTGCTTGCCTCATTTCATTTACTTCCTTTTCTGGTGATGCCTCCTTTTCTTTCATATGTGGGCTGTTTCTTTGTCTCCCCATGATCTCTCTTCTCCAGGTGTCTAGTTTTGTAGCTCTCTCTCTCTCGCCTTTCCTTGAGAAGGTGCAGAGCTCATCTGAGTCCGCGTATTCGCGCTGCTAGTGATCCAGTGTTCTTGGGTTTGCAGCTGTTCCCTGGGAATTATTGTTATACATTCCCGGGATGTATAGTTTTCCGATAACAGCCACTCTCCCCTTCAAGATGGTGCTGTCTCTGCGGCAGAGCTGGTCACTCCAGGAGGGTTTTCAGCAACAGTGTAGGCTTCCCTGGTCAGGGGAGCCCAGTCCGGCAGTCCCCAACAGTCCCTTGGAGTATAGCTGTCCCTCCCTCACAAATATACACTCCTCGTACGTCCATACGTTCTCCTTTCGTTCTCTCCCTCTCACACTGTCTTGCGGTCTGCCTTCCCATCAGCAGCCATCTTCCATCCCACCTAAACCACATTTTTTTATCTTAAATCTTCTAGTATCCACCTTTAGAAAAATGTTAAAAAGATTAAATTAATTTTACTATATTTTATTTTACCCAACATATGCAAACTACCATCTCAACATGTAGTCAATATAAATAACTAGAGGCCCAATGCACAAAATTCATGCAAGAGTAGGCCTTTGCAGCCACGGGTGGCTGCCTGGATCCCTCCCTCACAGCCATGGTGGCTGCAAACCCAGCTTAGTCTCAAAGGACGTCCAGTCTAATTAGCATATTATGCTTTCATTATTATAGATTAGTAATGAGGTTTTACATTCTTTTTGGGCCAATTCTTCAAATTCTGGTATGCATTTTACACTTATAAAATATCTCATTCCAGAGTAGTCACATTTCAAATTCTCATTAACCACATGTGGGTTTTAGCTACTTGATACTATTGGCACACTGTGATAATTTATTATGCTATGAGAATTACTGAGGTCTGTGGAAACATGAAGGCAAAATGTTGAACTCAAGGTCTTGAGTTCAAAGTGGGGAAAGGGAGAAAACAATGAAAGTTTAATAAGTATTAAAAAGGTGAATGGTGTGTAAAAGGGTGTTCCAGGATGAGGGAATAGAATAAGCAAAGAACTAGAGTTGAGAAAGGTAAGGATGGTCAAAGCCCAGAGGAAGGAAAGCCGAGTATTTCTAATGAGCTACAAGTGTTTCAGATACTACTGGAGTGTGGAAGGAGAAGGAAAAAGAAAAGCCCAACACCCTCCCATGGAATTACCCTCACTGCCTGATGACCCATCCTGTCAGATCTGCCTCTTCCTACTTAGGGTGGTAATTCAAGCAAACACTGCTCAGTCCCTTCTTTGCTTGGAAATTTTACCCTCTAAGCCCTTCTTCCCAAGAGTATCTTATACTTCAGACGCTATTAAATAATAAGCTTAATTTGGCCATGATTATAATGGCAACCACACAAGGAAAGGGCTTTCCTGAGGGCCCAAAACAGTGGTTTTGCAATCCCCAGACATTTAGGTTATGTTGCCAGCACTGTGGGTTTCTCTTCCTGCCCCAGAAGTCTCTTTCTTCCTCCATAAAATTAATGATAATGATAACAACAGCTGATATGTATTAAGTCCTTATAATGTGCAGAGATAAGTACTTTAATGTATGATATCCTAACTATAACAACAAATCTCTATATTAGACTCTTTTGTTTTCCTTTGTTTATAGAAAAGAGCTAAGGCTTAGAGTGGTGAAGTGATTTGTTCAAGGTAATGAAGCTAATAGGAGGTACAATTGGGATTTAAGACCAAAGAGTCTGAATTTAGATGGTTAACATTAAGCTATAGTGCATCTTCACCTCCCTCTACACACACCATGCACACAAATATGTGCATTCTCATGCACATACAGCAAAAGCCTAGCCCTCAGAAAGGTGAGCTGGTGGTAGTTCTGAAGTAAGGGACCTTAGAGGATGGAGAGCATTCTGTTCCTCATGGTCTTAAAGTACTAGGATGTGGGCCAGGAAGAGAAAAGTTTTCAGAACTGATCTGCCAATTCTGCATTCTGAGTATTAGCTAGGCCAGCATTTATGCCAGTTCATCCCCACTCTTGGCATACAAGAGAAAAATTAGTAAGGAAGAGTTATTATCTAATAAAATTGGCCTTGTTGGGTCTCTCTCTCTCTCTCTCTCTCTCTCTCTCTCTCTCTCTCTCACACACACACACACACACACACACACACACACACACTAATCTGTGTGATGTAATCAGTGTCTCAGGGCTGCTCAACCAATTTACTACTTCCATTCTTATTTTTCACTCAGTAGAGAAGAGAAAATGGATGGTAGGAGCTGCATTGCCAGCCATTCTGAGCCAAGAAAATGACTAACCAATTCCCTACCAAACTCATCATCCTTGTCTAGCTCCCCCAACCCCAAGCTTTGTGGAGAATAATTAAGCTTGCAAGCACTGGGCAGTGTTAGCCAGAGCTGACTGATATAAAAAAAAAATCCAAAACAGTCTTCTTTTTGGTTTGCTGCCCTGGATTAGGAATGGCTTTGATTTGTTTTGTTCTGCTTTCTTTATGCTTGTGATCTCTAATTTACCCTTATGCTTTAACAATGAACCTGTTCCTCTTTAAATGGGAGAAGACCATTCTAACCATGGCAGGTGGGGATGGGGGGCAAAGAAACCCAAACTGTATAGAAACTAAATCAAAATAAACAACCTAATTATTTAACTCTTTCCTCAGCTGCTGGCTGCCTCCCATTACCCAGGAGAACATTTGCTTAGTTCCCCTAATGCAGTCCATTTGTCTTTCACTTGTCTTTGCAAATGGACACTTGGTAACTTTGGTATCACTCTCTCCAACACAGCTGTGCTTGAAAATTGTCATGGAGATTGTCTTTTAAGGGGTACTAGATGAAGAGAATTGAGTGCCTTCCCTTAACAACAATGGTTTTCAAAGTATGGTCTCTAAATCAGTAGTATCCACACCACCTAAGACTGTTTCTCAACCTTGGCTGCACATTAGAGGATGAGGCCCAGAAATCAGGATTTAAAAAAGATTTTAAAAGATTCCCAGGTGATTCTAATGTGCAGCCAAGGTTGAGAACCACTGAAAAAAATTTGTTAGAAATCCAGATTCTTGGGCCCCAACCCAGTGCTACTGAATTAGAAACTGTGGGTGAAGCCAGAAGTCTTTGGGATTCAGGTGACTCTAATGCATGCTAATGTTTCAGAATCACTGCTATATGGAATCACTTCTAAAATAAAGAAACCCAGTTTAAAACAGCAAGAAAGCAGAGTAAAGGAAAGCAGAGTTAACAGTGGTTCTCAACTTTGGATGCACATTAGAATCATCTGGAGAGCTCTAAAAGTACTGATACCTGAGACCTACCATCACAGGTTTGGATTCAGATGGTTTGATGTGGGCCCTAGGCATTACAATTTTTAAACGCTACCGAGGTGATTCTAATGTGCAACCAAAACTGAGAACCACCATATTCAGAAACATAGGGTATGTTGTCATGTAGAGGACTTTCTCATTTCAATTATCATCTGGTAAATGCCTGGGTTTGAATCAGGGAAATGCCAGGATGGCTCATGAGTAACAGGGTAGTGTTAATAGTCTGAGAAGAGAAAGGCGAGGTAGCTAATGCGTATCTAATGCATATTGAGTGCCTGCTGTAAACCAACATGACACTAGGCACTAGGCCCACACAGCCCTGAGTAGGTAGATTTCCTGGGAGCATCACTGTGAAGCATCCAAGGGGTGGAGTTAGGATAAAGTGATGCTTAATTCACAGGACCAAAGACAGAAGGTGTTCATCATAATCATTCAAAGAATAAATGAACAAAAGAAGTGGGAGAAGCCACTTCAGCTTAGATGCAGAAGGCTAGACTAAATGACCTAATATTTCCTCCAAATTTCTTCGAGAATACTATAGAAAAGCATGTGGGCTGATATGACTTGGAAGCTGTTTCTGCATATTAACAATGATGGAGAAAAATGAGGTACTATCTCCCAAACCATTCTCACCTAAAACTTTGAGGTGACTCAGACAACTTTAGGAGGAATGAGGTTAAGTTTTATACCAATTTTATAGAATAGAATAGTGGTTCTCCATATGTGGTTCCTGAAATTTGTTAGAAAAATAAATAAATTCTCAGACCCCACCCAGTCCTACTGAATCAGAAACTTTGGGGGGCCTGCAATCTGTGTTTTAGCAAGTCCTCCAGGTAACCCTGTGTTCAAGTTTGAGAAACACAACTTTAGTGAGTTCATTCAACTGATCCTCAAAGGAGTCATCATTTTTTTTCTTTTTTTTCACATCACTAAGTATTCACAAATCAGCCTGCCTATCTAGCTCCCATCACACCCTACTCAGAACTGCACTGGAAAATGCTGAGAAAGGCGTAGGGCTGCAGTGAAGACTGGCAATGATGCTGGTAGGAAACATGAGAGAGTGGGCCTGACAAGTGCTCATAGTGTGGCCCTTAGAAGGTTACCTAACATCTCTGACTCAAAACATAGCACACAACAGGTGCTCAATAAATATTTATCTGAGCACCTGCAAACCAAGGATAATAGTGCTGAAAGAAGCAGGTGATAGTGTAGGGAGTATAAGTGAGACATCTAAGATTGGGTCCTTTGGTGTGTGTTCTTTTTAATTTTTAAAAAATCTTTATTGTTGAAAGATTGAGTCCTGATTCTGTCTAAACTGGCCTTTATCTGGAGCAAAGCACTTTCCAATGCAGCCTCAGTTTTCTCAATTATAAAATGGAGAGAAATTCTGATTACAAGATCTCCAAGGGCTCTGTTGACATCAATATTGTTTTGTTTAAAGATACTGAGAGAGTTTAGTGACCCCGACAGTTTCTATAAAGACAAGACCATATAAACACAAAATCTTCTCTAATCTATGAATATGTTCTATATACATGATTAATTTCTAGCACCAGGCAAATAACTATAACTACTACTATAGGAGGTGGGTTAATCATTAATGTGTGGCAAGGCACCCTGCAACCACCTGATTAAACACTGTCCTGACTCATTTAATAATTAGAGTTTTCCATCGTCTGGGTAGTACACAGCAGTCTCTCTTTGTGATTGGAAGCTGTTTGGAGTATCTGGGAAACATTATGCACAAATGACTGAGGCAAGCTGCTTTAGCTCATTAGGATTGTAGGGCTGAGTGAACCCCTCAATTGCCCTTAATCATGAGAAGGTGAAAAATACAGCAAAAGGTCAAGGAAAACCTTCAAAACAGATCATCAGAAAGGAATGCAAATAGGGAAAGAGGCCAGATCTGTTGCAAATCTCTGCTGCCCAGTAGGCTTGCCATTTCAGACTCACATGTGAAAAGGAAATAAAACCACCTGCCTCGTGAGGTTGTTCTAAGGATTAAATAAAAATGGACTATGGAAAGGCCCAAATGAAATCCAGAACAATCTGAAACAATTGGCCAATGAGAGAGGATATTATCCTGAATTACCTCTGTATGTGAAAGCAAATAGAATTGTGAGATTCTCGTTGCCTGCAACTTAAACAGTACCAGCTTCAAGCAAGGTACTGTGAGGCATAGGCAAGAAATGGCAGGCGGAATCACACAAAATTGCACTATTTGATCATTTTGCTGACAAACTCACTAATGCTATGGTTTGACTTAATATATGAGCCTGTGCCTTATTTCATATAAAGTCTGATACTGTCACAAAATGATTGATGTGCAGGAAAACAATAGAAATCCCCAAATGTTTAACCAGGTGCTGACTTGGATATAATTCAAACTGTGCAGTTCAGGGAGGCATAGTTGGGAGCCTGGAGGCAGCTGATAAACTGTCTTTTGGGGTTGTGTGACCTTCTGAGATCCCCACACTTTCTGGATTGCTCTTTCAAACTACCTTCCTTTTGGCCACCCATCTGGCTCCACTCCCTTCCTTACTGCCAGCTCATGGATATGAGGGCAGTGGAAGACTTAGCCCCCATGGTAGAAGGCCCCCACTGGCAGGCTAAAGGCTAAGGTGAAGAGCTCAGCACAATCAGAGTGAGGTTGACATGAGTAACAGGCTTTGCTCCTTGAGATTCCGTGGACCTCCGACCAGCAGGAAGCCCTTTTCATGGAGCACGTCTCTGCTAAAAAGAGGCAGCAGCATCAGATAACTCTTTCCAAGTTGCAGTAATTATGATGCCTGTAACCTTTTCATTATAAAAATGTATGCATTATCCCCCAGAGCCCTGCCACTTCCACCTTCCTTGAGTGGTTGCTGGGTTTCACACCCACCAAATTAGATACATTCCTACTTGTTCAGGCACAAGCAGTTTAGATCCCGTGGTGTTGCAAGCAACAATTTCAGGCAAGAGGATTAAGCCCTGAAATATCCAAAGAGAAATTGGGGTGCTTTCTATGATGAAGATTTCCCAAGGGCAGCTGCATCTTAGCTGATGATGGAATCATCCTTTTCCCCACATAGTCTCCTTAGATATAATCTTTCTTTTGTCCTTGTTAAATTTGGAGGTGGAGGTGGCACGTCCCTGATGTAGAGAATTAAGACCACTCCATTTTCAACCTGTACACTCCTCATACTCTCCTCTGAGGGAAGTGGGTGTTTGGCTGGCTGGCCCTGTCTCAGGCAGGAAGTTGGAGTGCCAGGCATCTCAGAGTATACATTTATATCGCAAACATTTATGTAATGATCACCATGTGCTATTCTAGGCAATACATCCACAGTAATTGATCTACTATTCCCATAACAACCCTATGCAGTATTTACAGTTGTTAAGTCCATGTTACAGATGAGAAACCCAAGGCACAGAAAGATGAAGTAATTTGCCCAAGGTCGCAAGCTAATAAGTAGGAGAGCTGAGATTTGACCAGGCAGTCTGGCTCCAAAGCCTGTTCTGTGAACTCCTATAATATCCTGTCCCCTAGAGTAAGACCTCTCTAAGGGGTAGAAGGGGACAGAGAGAAGGCCAGAAGTTTTACCCAGTGTTACAGCCATATGCACCACCAGGGCTTGTATTGGGGGGCAATAAAGAACTCAGCTCTAAAATGTCTCCCCTTTACCCTGCTGAGTCAGAGTTCTTACTCTGCTCCCTCTTCTGAGGCATACAAGGCCCTTCCTGAATTGTGAATAAAACTTGGCAGGGGTAATGCAGCCATCATTAGTCATTAACACCCAGGTCCAAAGCAAGTTATTATATATAACCAAAGCTGAGCAGAGTCATGAGAGTTTGGCTCCCTGAATAGTCAAGTTGTGAAGATGACAAAGAGGATTTAGGAAAGGTCTATGGCTGGCAGAGTTTCCCAGGAGAAATAGCCCTGAGGATGACCATGTTAAGGATCTTTAAGTAGCCATGAATTTCATGAAAATATTGGGTAAATGGGGGCAGGTGGGGGGAGCAAGGCCCCACAAGGAAAAATAAGACTGAATTGAAGACAAACATTACCTTCTTGTTTTGCCCCCCACCCTCCAATCTGACTTCTTAAATTAGCCCCAAGTCAAACCTAATGAGTGGCAGGAGCAGAGATGCCCAAGTTAATGAACAAGGCCCCTGGTGATTAGTTGTCCAAACTCAAAGTCATCCCCCTTGTGCCTCTGTGTTCTAAGCAAAAGATTAGGGGGGAAAGGGCCAACGAAATTCTGAGAATATAGGGGAAGTTGTAAGTCAAGGTAATGAATCTGTTATACTGCCTGGCTCTCTCACACCTGAAATACCCTTCAGGATCCTCATATACTCTTAAGCATGGAAGAAGTCATTGTTGTGTGCTCTCTAACTATAACCCATGTAAGAAATCCCTTTCTTGTCCAAAGAAAGCAGATTGGATGAGAGTACACTTTGCATGCCTCTAGCTCCTAGGAACAAACTTTCAATAAATCTCTCCCAGAGAGAAAGTAAAACAGCTTCATGGCTAAGGGAGAAACCTAGTCACTTCTGGGACAGCATCTAATATAAAATAATAATATTCATACTCATATAAACACCAAACATGCAAGTGGAACTACATAGGTTTCCAAAGCAAATTTATTATTCCCTCAAATTATCGTTCCTTCCTGATCCTTCCATTTCATCATCCAGACTACATTTCAGAGTGCTCACTGAATATAGGAGATGAGAGAGGAATATTAATGAAATCCTGTTGATTCTACTTTCTCAATGAGACTTGCATCTGTCCTTTTCTTTCTAGCCCCATCACTAACCCAGTACTCAGCCTTATCTTCCACCACTCAATATGTTCTTGACTCTATTCCTGTCACCAGGGCTGGCTTCATGGGCAGTCTCACAGGGACTCACACTTGGTTTAACACTCTGCTGTCACCATCTTGAAAGTCTTAATAATTTTTAACAAGAGGTCCTTCATTTTAATTTTGCAATGTCCCCTACAAATTATGTAGTCTGTTCTTTCTGTCTTTCTGCATCTGGACCCATTTGATACATAATATTTATTGTCAGAGTTTGTTTGCTAATGCCAATAATTATGTCCTAATGTCTCGATGGCTATCCAGTATCTCTAGAACCAAACCCAAACTCCTCAACCTGGCCTTCTGTTACCTGGCCTCTGCGTAATGTCAATACATCCCATGTAAGTTCCACTCATTCCAGAATTTGGGGTGGTTTTACCTTTAACTAACTGCAGCAGGCTGATTAACAGCTCACATTTTGGAATCAGACAGGCCTGGCTTAGGGTCCGGTCACACATACTAATTGTGTGACTTTGGGTAAATTCCTTAACCTCTCTGAACCTCAGTTTCCTCCTCTGTAAAAAGGAGATGCCAATAGTGCCTGTCTCAGTAGATTGGTGTAACAATTAAATGAGACAATAGAAACAAGCCTCTAAGCATAATGCCTGGCTACTAATATTGTTGTTTGTTATTGTAATTGTTACAAAGCTAAGTGGTTCTAGAAGCCACCATGCTTTTGTTGCAGTCTAATAGCCACATTGCTGGCTGGATTTTAAGTATCTGAGTGACCTGACATATCTCTATACTTCCCTGTCATGTACACCTCATATACTCTCCTCCAGTTATAGATCATCATAGTTTGCATGCTGGTGAGCTTCTCCCTCTCTTCTCCTTCTGCTAGTGTGGGAGCAACCTGATGGGCCTACAGAAGCTACAGAGGCAGACATGGAGAAGAAGTGGCACATTTGCCAATGAGGGCTTCTGAGGGAAGCAGATATTGGAACTGGCATTCAGGCTTTGAACACCACTCCTTCCCTTGCCAAGGCATATCAATTTCCCTGGCAACTCCATGGTGGATGTTGGGGGATACACAGAGATTTGGGGTGGGCTTTGTCCAGGTATATGTATGAAATGGCTTTGGGAAGGTGCCCTAAATTATATCAATGAACTCTAATGTTTCAGCAAAAGTTCATCCTGAGCTGCTGAAGTTGTTGACAAACTGTTAGGAAAGTGGTTCAGCCTATATGAAGAATAAGAGCCCCACTTCCGCATGGGTCCTTTGCTACAACCCAACTGTGTTGAAGAGACCAGTTTCCAGCAGTGTCACTCCCTGTTCCTTCCCATCCACTTACAGATGTGTTTTATCTTTCTCTTAAAACAGGGGTTCTCAACCCTGGCTGCATTAGAGAATCACCTGTGGAACTTCTGAAGCATACCAATGTTGGGTCACCCTCAAGACCAATTAAATCTGAAGGTCCAGGAGAGGGGCCCTGGCATTGGTGATATTGACAAGCTCCCTGGGTGATTTTAATGTGCATCCAGGCCAAGAACCTCTGGACTGGATAAGAACAGTAGCCTCTTAATTAATCTACTGGTTTCCATGTTTTTCTCATTTTTGAACATTGCTGGGTCACCTACTACTTGAAATTAAAAGTCCATATAAAAGTCCAATAGAAAGCCTCCAAATATGACCCCATTCACTTTCCTGCCACCCTCACCCATGCACTATACCCTCCAGTCCCATCCAATTCTTTATCAGTGCACAGAGGCATCACCAAGATTAATCCCATTGCAATTTTGCTTGTACTGTTTTCTTGACCTAGTACAGTGATGGCGAACCTTTTGAGCTCGGCATGTCAGCATTTTGAAAAACCCTAACTTAACTCTGGTGCCATGTCACATATAGAAATTTTTTGATATTTGCAACCATAGTATAACAAAGACTCATATTTTTGATATTTTATATGTTTAAATGCCATTTAACAAAGAAAAATCAACCAAAAAAATGAGTTCGCGTGTCACCTCTGACCTGCGTGTCATAGGTTCGCCATCAATGACCTAGTATGTCTCCCCTTCTTTGCCTAAAGAAGTCGTTCTTAAACGTGAGGGCTAGTTACAACACAGATTGTTAAGCTTCACTCCAGAGTTTCTGATTCAATAGGTCCAAGTGAGCCTGAGATTTGAAAGTAACAAATCCCAAAGTGATGTTGATGCTAGTACTCAAAAAAAACCCCTGCATTTTGAGAATCACCTGCCTAGAAAAACCTTACCCTTTAGGTCTGGCCAGCTAAATGTTGTCTTCACCACAATGCCTTCCTTTATCTCCTACCTTCAAGGTGAAAGCAGGCATTTGTGCTCTGCAATCTCCTGGTGTTTATCTGTGTCTCTGTTGATTATATTTGGTTTTATTTCTGTCTCCTCCATTAGACTATATGCCACTGAAGATGGATTTATGTTGCAGCCATGTTTGTATCTGTTGTGATGCTTACTGCTGCATTTCATAGTGAAAGAGCTCTGTAAATATGAATTGAATGAAGTTGTTTACTCTAAAATGTAGAGGGAGCCTGGGTGTGTAGGCATCCCCTGCAAACTGAACTTGAGTCACATAGAATAGCACCGATCTTCTTTGAATGTGTAGCGTAAGCCCCAAATGCTTCAGCTTTACCTTATGATTCAGCTTTAATGTCTATCTCACCCCTTCCTGAATTTCCAAAAGGCCTATTTCAAAATGACATTGCATTTCTAGGGAGAAATGACTCTAGCAGGACTTGCTCCTGGCAAATTTTAAGAAAGCACGTTTATCTTCACCGTGTTTCCATCTCTCCTCACTGACTTCTGATTCCTACTCTCCCACTCCCAAGCACCAGGTTCTTCATGCTGGTCTCTGGCTATTCAAATGGCTTCACACCAAAGGTTCCTGTGCTCCAGCCAGACTTCCCTGCCCTCCTCACATGCCCTTTGGTCTCTGTACTCTGCTAAGGTGCTCTGTTGATAATAAAACCTCTAGACAAAGCACAGTGGTTAAGAGCGCGGGGTCTGGGGTCAAAGAGATCTTATGGATTCCTGGATCTACCACTTATCAGCTATGTAACACTGGAAAAGTCATTAAACTTCTCTGGTGCTACATTTTCTCATCCGTAATATAGGGATATCATGCACACCTTACAGGGTTATTACAAAGAATAAAATAAAATGATGCATATGAAGTACATATATTAAATGCTCAATAAATAGTTGCTATTACAAATACATTTAAACTGTATGATCAATACCTAATGAAAGCTTGCCCAGTTATCTCCTCATCCCCATCCCCATCCTAGGTAGCCTTTGCAATCTAAAAACAACTTTGTCAGGGAGGGTCTCTGGGGAAAAAACACACACTCTTTTTTTTGCAGCCAGAATGATCTATTTTGTTTGTTCTTTAAGGGACCTACTTCCTCTTTTTTATTTCCAATAGTATATCTACATTAGATTTCATCTATCTTCAGCACTCTGACAGTGATCCTTCTGGGCTTTATTTCTTTGGTTTTTTACATAATTTATTTTGTAGAGCAGTTATAGATTCACAGCAAAATTGAGGGGAATATACAGAGAGTTCCCATATACCTTCTGCCTCTACACACACACTGCCTCCCCCACTATCAACATCCCCCACCAGATTGGTACATTTGTTACAATTGATGAACCTACAGTGGCAGATCAAAATCATCCAAAGTCCCTACTTTAAACTAGGGTTCACTCTTGATGTTGTACAATCTATAAGTTTGGACAAATGTATAATGACATTTATCTATCATATGATACACTGATTGTGTATCATACAGAGTAGTTATACTGCCCTAAAAATCCTCTGTGCTCCACTGATTCATGCCTCTCCCCCACTGATCTCAGGCAAGCACTGATATTTTTACTGTATCCATCTTTTTTTTTCTTTTACAGCATGTTATATAGTTAGAATCATACTGCTGTAGCCTTTTCAGCTTGGCTTCTTTTACTTAGTAATATGCATTTACAGAATTATCTTTTCAGAATATAAATTGGATCACTTTATTCCTCTGATTAAGCTTTTTCTCATTGTTTCTCCTTTGCTTGTAGGACCAAACACAAGATCCTTAAATGGCCAAAAAGATCTTGAATTTAGTAGTTCTAAATTGGACCGTATTTGGAAATTTAGTGACTTTTTGACTATCATAAATACCAAGGGGACAGTTTGGCATTTAGTGGATGGACCACAAAGGCTAAACATCCTGAAACTTTACATAAGCAAACTAGCAGCCCCCATCCCCATTGTAGAATTGTCCTACCCAAAATCCAATAGCACCCCATTGAACTTTCTAGTTTCATCTCCCACCTCCCCCTTGCTCTCTGGACTCCAGCCACTCTGGCCTCATTTCTAGTCCTTCACAGCACCTTGGACCTGCTCTTCTTTTCTGATCAGTCACTTAACTTCAACTGACCTTCAAATTTCAGTATAAGCAATATTTCTTCCTGGAGGTCTTCATTAACTTCCCGTTACAGTGTACACTTTCTTAGAACTGTTTCTTTCCTTCAGAATATTTATCTCAGGTTATAATTATATACTCATTTTAGTAATTATTTGATTAGCATCAATCTCACCCATGAGATCAGAAGCTCCAAAAAACAGGCATCATATCTGGTTTTGCTCACCATTGTATACCCAGCACCTAACCCAATGTTTAGCTAGTAGTTCTCTCTCTCTCTCTCTCTCTCTCTCTCTCTCTCTCTCTCTCATGAATGGCCACATAATTATCCCACAGTCTTTCTCAAGGCTTAAAGGATAGGGGGCAGCTATGAACATACTCTGCTTCCAGGGGTCTAGTAACAATAGTCTCCCACTTGACTCTTTGTGGTAGTAGGGAGAACTGGACAGAATAAAAAGGCTCTTCTCTTTAATTATTCTGCCTGTATTCAACTTTCTTAGAATGAAGTCACAACGGTTGTTTCCACTTTCTTCCTGATTCTAAAATGCTACACATAGACATTCTGATTGATTGCCTGCTCCCAAATCTGATTATATTTTAAAAAAATAAAAGAGTGTATAAAGCATGTTGTCTGTTCACCTTTTTATGCTGTCAATATGTGCAGAGTACCTGTCCAATTTTTTGAAATTTTGAAAAGACCCTATCAAGAGAATCTAACAATTGAAATATGGTACAAGTGGTGGAGCCACTTATACCTCAACTCACTAGTGAGCTCTACATTGAAAATCAAAATAGCAGGCTGCTATTTTTAAGTGGTTTAAAGTTGGTTTGTTTGTCTTTTTAATGTCATAATCTCGGCAATTAGAGAGAAAGAGAAAAAGAAAGAATGAATGTTATTTATAGGTGTACAATGGGAAAGGAGCTACTGAGAAGAGCAGAAACATACTTCATGGGCACTGGACCCAGGGAACAGTGTGTCAATTAGTGGAGAAAGTGGTGACACAGTGCATTATGATGTAGCTATTGGGATGTGTGCTATTTGAGGACATTTCCTGGACCTCTAGGAAGTAGCATTTGGCTGAGGTCAGGGTTAGAAAAGCTGATTCCCACTTGCTTTGCCCATTTTCATCCCAAAAACCTGAGTTCAGGGCAACTGCCTTGCCCCTCCTTCCCAGTTCTTAGGTTATAATTTGGGCTAGAAACTAAGAGGTTGGAGCCTATGCCCTCAATCATTTACTCTGGCAACTTAGTGTGCTCCTTGTGTATGTAAAAGCATAAGAAGTAACCAAAGAACTTATATTCATATATGTTTTGCCCATGGACACAGACAATAGGGTGGTAAAATCCTCGGGCGGAGGCAGGAACCTTGAGGGGGTTTGCAAGGGTAGATAAGAGAGTAACATCTGTAATACTCTCAACAATAAAGATTTATAAAACACACACACACACACACACACACACACACACACACACACACACACATTAAGAAGTGGCTCAGAGAGTTCTGGTGGACCTGTGGTTTGTTAAGCACAGCACTCTCCCCCCTCAACCTCGAAGCTCATTGTGACTTATCTGATTATATGGATTTAACACAGATGGGAAAAATAGAGTCTTCCTAATTTTTAAATTCCCTCCACTCCAGAGCTTAAATTCACAGCCCTAAGCAAAGACTTGTGAATCAAACATTTTATTTGAAACTGGAAGTTCAAAAATTTGAAAAATCCAAAGCTTCAGTAACTTTGTCAATAGCTTTGGGTTTCTCTCATTTTCCTACTACATTTGCCTAGTGTAAATTTTTTTCAAGTTGGAATGTTAATTCTTTTAACATATGTTTTTATTGATTTTTTTTTAGCAAAAGAGGGAGAGAGAGAGAGAGAGAGAGAGAGAGAGAGAGAGAGAGAGAGATATGAGAGGTAGAAACATCAATCTGTTGGCTCCCGCATGTGCCCTGAACGGGGATCAGATCCAAAATCTGAGCATGTGCCCAGACCAAGAATCTAACGTGACCTTTTAGTAAACAGAACAATGCTCAACCAACTGAGCCACGCCAGCCAGGGCAGAATGTTAATTTTTTTAAATAGGAAATTTTTCATCAATTGTTATTTTTCAAGGTGTTACCAGCCAAAGGGGGAAAAATTCAGAATAAAGAAGGCATTTTTATTTAAAAATATAATTCTTGCTCCATGTAAAAACATTAAAAATACAGAATTATATCAAAGTAAAGGTCTACCTTTCCCTTCTCTTTCTCCCATCTTCCTGTGCCCAAAAAAAGACATTGTTAACAGTTTGAGCCTTTTGAAATATGTTATTTAATAAATGTATTGAATAGACTCTTCAGAATGATTTTTAAATGCAGCCAGAGGGCCCTCAAGACTCACCACCAGTCTCATAGCATGGAAGAGTGAAGCCACACGATAAAGCAATTGTTCCACCAAATTGTCATCCCCAAGGGCTTTTGTTAATTTCCCCCATGAGCCCCAAGTTTTTTCTGTATTTTTCCTTTATCAGGTAAAATTTTATTTTTTACACTCTCCAAGAATTAAAGCCAACTATAACTTGTCCTGGAATGAGGTTATCATAGAATATAAGCTGTTTCTTAGAGTAAAAAGACACTAGTGAGGGATATTACTTTTTTTTAAAATCATGTATTATTCATTCAATAAATAATTATTGAAGAATCAAAATAATCCAGACACTAGGGATAAAGCAGTGAACAAAACCACCAAAGTACCTGTCCTGGAGAAGAAGGTATTTTTGATGAGGTGAGACAGACAATGGTTAATAAGCAAATAACAAATATTTCAGGTGGCGATAAATGCTATGGAGAAAACCTAAGAGAGTAAGGTGGTGAGGGACTGTTAGAGGTTGGAATGCTGTTTTATATGATATCATCAGGAATAGTCTCTTTAAGTCCAATATTTAAGCATAGATCTGAAGGAAGCGTGGAAATGAACTAAGCGTGTATCTGAAAGAACATTCTTGGCAGAAGGGACAGAAAGTGCAAGGCTCCTGAGCCAGAGTATGTAATTGGCGTGTGTGTTATTTAAATACTATTCTATTCCAGTGTGACTGAAACACAACAAGCAAAGTGGCAAAGTAACTGATGAGATCAGAGAGATAGCTAAGAGCAGATCAGGTAACATTCTTCCATTTGCTATGAATGAGCTGGGAGTCAGAGGAGGGTTTTTAGCAGAGGAGAAATGAGATCTAACTTATGTTTAAAAAGAATCATTTTGAGTGCTGTTTGAAGAAAAATTCTGGATGGGGAGGGGAGAGGCAGGTTTCAAGGGGTAAAGGAAAGAAACCACAAGGCCACTTAGGATGCTGTTGTGATCATTTAGGTGAAAGGAGATAGAGGCTATTGACCAGATGGTACCTGAGAAGGCAATGAAAACTGATCAGATTCTAGAAATATTTTGAAAATAGAACTGCTGGATTGACTATGAGGTGTGAAAAAAGAAGAGGGATTAAATATTCATTCATTTATTCAACAGATATTGACTGAGCACCTTTTATGTACCAGATACTGTTCTGTGTGTTTGGGATGTGGCCATGAACAAAGCAAACAAAATTCCCTGCCTTCATGGAGCTTACATTCTATTAGAAAAATAATAGCTAACACTTATTGAGCACTTTGCTTTCTTAACTCATTTAATCCTCACCACAACCCAGTAAGGTATGTATATATGTATCATATTAACTACATTTTTCAGATGATTACCCTTACAGAGAAGGTAATTAATTTCTTTGAAGTCTTGCAACTGGTAAATAGCAAAGTCTTGTTTCAAACTCAGGAAGTACTTCTGCTAGAGAATCTGAATTCAAACCACTATACTCCAGTGCCTTTCCACCAGGGCAGTAGTCCTACACCAAAAGTCAAACCTGTACCCCCTATATGCAAACAGGATTCCCAACTACTAAATGACTCAAAGTTTTTTAGGCCTGAAAAACTGTAAGAATGTGTTTGCCATTTACTTGATTTGAACATAAACTAATAGCTTGGGTCTATTGCCTGAATTGTGTGCCCTCAACCCCCAATTCATATAATCAAACCCTAAGTTCAATGTGATGCTATTTGGAGATGTGGTCTTTGGAAGATAATTAAAGTTAAATTAGGTAATGAGGGTGGTCCTCATGATGTGACTAGTGTCCTTATAAAAGAGACACCAGAGTGAGCACATATGAGGACACAGCAAGGAAGTTGTCTGCAAACCAGGAAGAGGGCCCTCACCAGGCATGGAATCAGCCAGCACCTTGATATTAGACTTCCAGTCTTCAGAACTGTGAGAAATAAATTCATGTTGTTTAAGCCACCCAGTCTATGATATTTTGTTATGGCAGCTCACTGACTAATATACACTTGGGCATCGAAATATTTGGTCCAATGAATACTCTCTAAAATGTCCTGTATTGTTTGACACAAAATGTTATGTCATAGGACCATATATGTATTAGCTCTAATGATCCACTAGAATGGCTAAGTAGAATTCAAAAGGGCAGGCCTGCTAAGAAGCTGACATACTGTCAGACAAATTAGGAGGCATTGGTCAGTGAAATTGCCCTGGGATTCTTCCATAGACATCTTCCATCAAATGGTAGAAAGAAATGTGTGGGTATGAAAGTGAAAAAGAAGCCTGAGTTTTGGAGATATAATGATAGAAATTGCTTGCATTTTGTTGAATGTTTACTATTTTGTAGACTGTGCTAAGTGCTGAAAAGGTATTACTTTACCTAATCTTCTCAATAACCCTAGGAGGAAGTATTAGAGATATTCATGATTAGTGCCTGTTTACTGATCTGTGACTTGGGGTCCATAATGCCAAACTTCAACTTCAGGCTGACATCAGGCTAACTACATACAGTAAGAAGAGTGATGATAATTTTTCCCTGACTTACAAAGCTAATATGAAAAAAATCAGTTGGGCCAATTGATTTCTTCTCTTTAGATACAAAATATGCAGATTATTTATCAAATAGACCAAACCCTACAGATCCTTTGAGCTTCTGTGTATTAGAAAAATGGGTTTGGTGTTTACAAGCTTTTGAAAAATCTCTAATTTATCCAGTAGAGTCACTTCCAGGCTATGACAAAGGTAGCAGAACAAGTCAACGGCTAAATTCATTTTTTAAATAAAACCTACCCAAAGTATTTATTTGATGAATGAATCTATAAGTGATAGATTGCTACCAAGTTTTTAGGACATGATTCATAGGAATCTTAAAGGGCTTTTCTTTCTCAAATATATGTATTTATCAACTTTGTTCATTTACTCAATTTCCTTCACCCACACATTAACCTAACATTTTCACTCTAAGTGGGAATAAAATACTTGGAGTGAAGAAGAATTGTGTAAACATCTGGGCCCTAACAGACCACTACCCTTGGCTACTATCACCCATCCAGCCAATTCCCAGGCCATTTATGAAATGGAATGATGAGGAAAGGAGATTAATATCATTTAAATGGTGAGAGAATTCAAAGCAGTATAACATGAGGTTGTTCTATATGGTACAGCTGATATGCATAGAATAGAGAAGAGAGGTCAGTGTGCACAAAGGTGGTCAGGGATGGCTTTTTAAAGGAGGATCTAGACATAGGCCCAGAAGAGAAGGGATAAGTATTCCAAATGCATCTAACCAATGGAATAACTATAGGTTAGAGGCAGGAATGAGTGCAGCAAATGTAGTGGGTATAGAGGGAAAAAGAAGGCATCCAGTGTTCAGGGTTCGATATATTTAACAGACATTCATTGCTGACCTAAAAGAGATAGAAACACAGAAAGGAAAGAGGGATGAAAGTATTTGCCAACTAGTTCTTTTGTCTTTTTTGCCACAATACATGGTAATCAGATGTCTGGTGCTTTTAATTTCAGATAAGCCTTTGTCTACCCATCAAAGAAAAAGCAATTCTGCTTAAAGCAGCTTCTATTAGCAACAGCAGTTAACATAAAAGAAAAGTAAGCAGGGGGAGAAAATTCTGCAGGGAAAACATTTTTTCTTGATGTTCCTGTCAAAGGTCAAATGTTCTATAGTGAGAAATATCCAAGACTAAATGGTCTTAACACCCTTGTCAAAAATCAGTTTACCATAGACAATTGGCTCATGCAGTTTAAAAGGCTGAGAAATTCAGACCCAGGAAAGTTTATGGTATAGTTCCAATCCAAATTTAAGTTCCTGAAAATCAGGAAAGTCAATGGTGTAAGATCCAGTTCAAGTCTGAATTCAAAGACAAAAGACTGATGTCACAACTTGAAGACTGGCAGAGAGAGAGAATTCTTTCATACTCAGCCTTTTATCCTATTCAGGTCCTCAGCAAATTGGATGAGGCCTTATCCACATTGGGGAGGACAATCTACTTTACTCAGTTTATCAATTATAATGTTAATCTCATAAAGAAATATCCTCACAGATACACCCAGAAATAATATTTAACCAAATATCTGTGCATCTCATGATCCAGTCCAGTTGACAAATAAAATTATCACAGCATACAATAGTTCATATTATTAATCCTTTTTGTTTCTGGAAGTTGGTAGTTATATCCCTTCTTTCTTTACTGCTTTTAGAAATTTGAATCTTCTCAAATTTTTCCTTACGCACTGTAGCTAAAAGTTTGTTAGTTTTGTTAGTCTTTTCACATATTTGACTTTTAGTTTTGTTTGTTTTCTCTATGGTTTTTCTATTGTCTATTTATATCAATTTTAATATTTATTATTCTTTTCCTTTTACCTTCTTTGTGTTTAGTTTCCTCTTATTTTCTTACTTTTTCCAGAAGGAAATTTAGTCATTTATTTGATATTTTTTTCTTTGATAGTATAGTTGAATATAGCTATAAATTGTCTTTGAGTATTGCATTAGCTGAATTCCATATGTTTCTGTATAGATTTTATTTTGTTTTAATTCATTTTGAGGTACTTTATTATTTCCCTTATGATTTATGATTTATTCTTTGACCCACTTGTTACTTAGAAATGTGTTGTTTAATAGTGACATATTTGTGAATTCCTGGTGATTCCTCAAAACATTAAGAATAGAGCTACCATAAGACCCAGCAATCCCTCTCCTGGGTATATACCCGAAAATCTCGAAATTATGTCTTCCCAAAGATATATGCACCCCTATGTTCATTGTAGCATTATTTAGAGTGGCCAAGACATGGAAACCACCAAAGTGTCATGCGATAGAGGACTGGATAAAGAAGATGTGGTACATATTACAATGGAGTACTACTCAGCCATAAGAATGGATGAAATAGCACCATTCACAACAACATAGATGGACCTTGAAAACAATATGCTAAGTGAAATAAGTCAGTCAGAAAAAGCTAAGAACTATATGATTTCATTCATATGTGGGAAAAAAAATTGCTAAAAGAAATGTCCAAGATTTTGCTGCCTATATTTTCTTTATTCTAGGAGTTTTATAGTTTTGATTCTTACATTTATTGCAATCTATTGGAAGTCAGCCCTCAACACAAGGGTTTGTCTCACTCCAGTCCTCTCCCTTCCCCGGGTGCTGCCAGCCCGCCGTGGTGGCAGCACAGAGGTGAGGGAAGGAGGAGGGAGGTGGTGGGGAACCGCACAGTGGCAGGGTGCCGATGGCAGTGGTGCCATCTGGGGTCTGTTCCTTCCTCATCCGGCCTGGCAATCATTGCCACCTCTCCCAACCCCGCTGGGGCCTTCGGGCCAGGCTGGAACAGAGAACCAGGGGTAGGTGGCGGCAGACATGGCCCCTTTCTCAGGGGGACCAAGGGCAGGCTCCCTCCTTGGGGCCAGTGGCCAACCTCCTATAGTCCATCCCCCACCCAAGCATGAATTCGTGCACTGGGCCTGTAGTTGGTGTATAAAAATGCAACCGGTTTTTAAATATTTGTTTGTATACTGCTACATTACTGAATTCATTTATCAGTCTGGTAGTTTTGGTCAACTCTTTAGGGTTGTATATATAGTGTGATGTTATCTGCAAATAATGACAGTTTCACTTTTTCAATTTGGATGCCTTTTATTTCTTCTTATTGAGTGATTGCTGGGGCTAGGACTTCCAGTAGTATGTTGAATAAGAGTGGTGAAGGCAGGTATCTCAGTCTTGTTTCTGATATTAAGGGAAACACTTTTAGTTTTGTTTGTTAAATAAGATGTTAGCTGTGGGCTTGTCATATATAGCTTATATTATGCTGATGTGTGTTGCCTCTATTTCTAGTTTACTGAGAGGTTTTATCATAAAAGCATGCTTTATTTTATTGAAAGTTATTTCTGTATCTATTGATATGATTATACAATTGTCTTTCATTTTGTTTATTTGGTGTATTACATTAATTGATTTGCAGATATTGAACCATCCCTGTTTCTTTTTTCTTTTTTTTTGTTCTATCTATTTTTGAAAGTGGGATATAATATTAATAACTCTGTTATTGTTGAATTTTCTATTTCTCACTTCATTTCTTTTAGTTGTTGCTTCATGTACTTTGGTGCTGTTATTAGGCAAGTATATACTTACTAGTGGCCTGGTGCATGAAATTCATGCACTGCGGGGGCAGGGTGTCCCTCATCCCAGCCTGCACCCTGTCACAATCCGGGACTGCTGGCTCTCAACTGTTCGCCTGCCTGCCTGCCTGACCACCCCTAACCACTCCCCTGCCAGCCTGATTGACACCTAATGGTTCCCCTGCTGGCCCAATTACCCCCAACTGCCCTCCCCTGCAGGCCTGATCACCCCCAACTCCCCTCACCTGCTGGCCTGGTTGCCCACATCTACCCTCCCCTGCCAGCCATCTTGTGGTGGCCATCTTGTGACCACATGGGGGCAGCCATTTTGACCACATGGGGGAGGCCATCTTGTGCAAAGGTGTGATGGTCAATTTGCATATTACCTCTTTATTAGATAGGATTATTTCTATATCTTCATGACTTTTTCAATTTAAAATATTTTTATTTCTCTCCAACAATGTGTTTTGTTTTAAAGCTTAATTTATCTAATATTAGTACAGTCATTCCATTTCTTTTTTATTTTTTTAAAATATATATTTTATTGATTTTTTTACAGAGAGGAAGGGAGAGGGATAGAGAATTAGAAACATCGATGAGAGAGAAACATCAATCAGCTGCCTCCTGCACACTCCCTACTGGAGATGGGCCTGCAACCAAGGTACATGCCCTTGACCGGAATCAAACCTGGGACCCTTGAGTCTGCAGGCCGATGCTCTATCCACTGAGCCAAACCAATCACGGCCATTTCTCTTTTTGTAATTATTTGCAATGGTATATCCTTTTGGCCCTTTTATATTCAATCTAGTCATCTCTATCGATTTAAAATGTGTTTCTTAAAAATAGCATAAGTTGATTTTTTTCCCTTTTACTAATCACTGCCTTTTATTTAATATATTTATAGTGTCTACATTTATTGTAGTTATTGATAATGTAAAATTTATATCTATTTTTCCCTATTTCTTTTATACATGCCATATTATTTGTGTTTCTCTATTCCACCACTTTTATGTTAAGTAGATATTTTTAATATACCACTTTAATTCTCTTTTGTTTCTTTTACTGGGTATTTTAGTTATTTTATTGGTGGCTTCCCTAAGGGGTTTACATCTTAAATTTAAAAAAATTAATATGGACTCATTCTAACTTAATTTTAAGAGTAAACCATACATTTTTTCAATGTACCTCTGTTCCCTCCACTCTCCTTTCAGTTATTATTGTCAGAAAAATTATATATGTATACCTTATCAGCCTATCAATAAATTTTTATGATTAATGGTTTATGAACTTGTGTTTTAAATAAAAAAGGAGAACAAAAGGCCAACATACTTTTATACTATCTTTTTTATTTATATATGTATTTCCTTTACTGGTACTCTTTCTTTTTCATATATATTCATATTTTTGTGTAGTGCCCCTTTATATCAGCCTAAAAGAATAATTTTATATAATTTTTTGTAGGGCGAGTTTAATCAGTCTTTGTTTATCTGGGAATGCCTTCATACTTCCTTCATTTTTGAAAAAAATTGTTTTGCTGGATATAGAATTATTTGTTGACAGTCTTTTACTTTCAGTTCCTTGAGTCTCCCAATACATGCCCTCAACTGTTTGTGATGAAAAATAAGTTGTTAATCTTATTGAGAAAACTTTATATGATGAATTACTTCTCTTTTGCTGCTTTCAAGATTCTCTCTTTTGACAATTTTAATAGGGTTTGACTAGGTGTGTATTTCTTTGAGTTTATACTACATGAATTTGTTGAGCTTCTTGGATGGGCAGATAAATGTTTTTCCATAAAATTTGTGAAAGTTTTGGTAATTATTTCAAAATATTCTTTCTGCCCTTTCTATTGCCTCTTTTTGAAGCTACCATGAAGTGTATGTTGGTGCATTTGATTTTGTCCCACAAGTGTCTGATGCTCTGTTTAATTTTCCACATTTTTATTTTATTTCTGTTCCCCAGATTGGATAATTTTAATTGACCGATCTTAAATTTCATTGATTCTTCTTTGGTCAGCTCAAAATCTGCTGTTATACTCCTCTAGTATATTTTCATTTCAGTTTTGTACACTGCAACTTCAAAATGTATGTTTTTTTATTTTTTAATAATTATTCTGTATTGATATTATTTGATAAAACAGTATTCTCATACTTTTAATTTTTGAGACATGGTTTCCTTTAGTTCATTTAATATATTTATGATAGTTGATTTAAAAATCTTTGTCAAGTTCAATTTTGGGACTTCCTTTGGGACATTTTACTGATCAGACCTGTTTATTTGTGCATCTAGACATGTTTGTTGAAAACTGGACATTTCAAATAGTATATGATATGGCAGCTGTGAAAATCATAGTGTTCCTTTATTCAGTTTTATTGCTTCTGCTGCTGTTGTTGTTTGTTGATGCTGATTATATTGATTTAGTGAATTTCCTGGACTAATTATATAAAGTCTGTATTCTATATTGTGTGTGACCACTTGAAGTCTCTGCTCAGTTAGCTTAGTGTTCAATTAATGACTGGACAGATATTTATTTAAATTCCTTGAACTACTAATTCTTCCAGGTTTTTCCAAGGGTGTTTGTTGGGGCAACCCTTCAATGACCTGACAGTTAGTTTCCTTTACTTTCACTTCCTGATTATGCACAGTTTCATGGTCAGTCTTATTTCTCATGGTGAGAAATAAGGCCCTTCTCAGGTATTTTTTGGTCATACACACAGCTTTGCATATGTGCATTACCTTTTAGATTCTGGGGAAATTTTCAGAGCTATTCAAAGCACCCTAGGGACCTCTAATTCCCATATTCTCCTTTTACATTTTTGATCAGCCTCTCATGTGCCACAACTGCATCAGGAAACTATAGTGTCAAAATTTTTCACCTGATTTTTTTGACAGCTAAGGAGATAAGGTTTCTCTAACTGAAAATCTCTGAAATAAGATTATATAAAGACAAACTCTGAGAATGGAGCTTTTCCAGAGATTTCCAGACAGATCAAATAGTTACAATTCTCTGGGGGTGAGCCTGCGGGGAGTTCCAAATTGCAATGGCTACTAGGCTACTGATTTTTTCTTTTCATTTACTGTGGTTCTGCAGTTGCAGGTTTTCAAGGCTACCATAAATCTGGAGACTGGGCAATGGGACTAGAGCAAGCAAAATGTTCTCTACTGCTACTGAGATTTAACTGTATTTCTGGAATAAACGCTTCTCAGACTGTTGCAAGCCTTTGATTAATTTCCAGAGCTCTGAAAATGTCACTTTGAATAATTTTTTGCCCGTGTTCTCATTGATTTTATGAAGGATCTTTACACAGCCATGCCAGAAGTGTTTCTCCTATGCTGGGTATTTTTATATTCCTATAAATATTCTTCAGCTTTGCTAGGGACATAGGTAAGATATTTGGAAACAGAATGATCCTTTACAGTCTAGCTTTTTAAAATTTGTTATATGGGACTGGAGATTTGTTTAATCTGGGGCTAATTATTTCTCACTATCAGGGTAAGACCTTTCTCCCCATTACCCCATAATGTATAAAGGTTCCAGGATGGCTAGTAGCAATAAGATCTTGTCCCATTTCTATGTGAACACCAGGTAATGTTCCATTTAACACTTCAGGTGTTCTTTCTCCAGCTTTGGATTACCTCGTCATATGCATGTACTGATGTAGATATTTGGAGTTCCTTCTGTGGAACTCTCTTGTCCAATACACTATCCTATCATCTCTAGGTGACTTGGTTTCCCTGAATACCCAGCTATATCTCCTTATTACATGGAATCCTCCAGTGTCTGCCTCAGTTTCTTCCCCCCATACCATGGCCTAAAAACTCTCTCAAGGCAGTAAGCTTGGGAAATCAGAGAGTTCTCCACACTTGTTTCCCATCTCTCAGAAACAACTAGCCTTCATTAGCTGATGTCCAGTGTCCTGAAAGCAACTGAGTCACTTTTTTTGTCTCAACTTTAAGTTGTTTCAAGTGTGAGGTCAAATTAAGTTTCTGCTATTTCATCTTGGCTAGAAGCCAAAGCCCCTACATAACATACTTTTAATTTTTATCTGCATTATTAACATTTTCTCTATTATTTTTTTCTTTCCAGTTTTTTAAGATATTATTGACTCTCCATCATTTCCTTAATTTTACACCATCAACAAAACAATAAATCCAGTCCTGGCTTATAGCATTTTGCCAATTTGTGTGGCATTAATACTCCTACTATGGCCAATTTCAAGCTACCAATATATGTAATATTTCTGTTATAGAAATACAATAGATGGAAATAACCTCAAGAACATAAATTACAGTAAAATAATTAAGATTTGATAAGTTTTAAGTATTACTTTGTTTTAAACATAGTTTATTTACTTTTAAGTTGATACTATTTAAATTTTTAATAACTTAAACCAGCTTAAAAATTCCTGAAATTTTACCCAGCCTGCATGGCTCAGTGGTTGAATGTCAATCTATGAACCAGGAAGTCATGGTTCAATTCCTGATCAGGGTATATTCCCAGGTTGCAGGCTGGATCCCCAGTCTGGAGCATGCAGGAGGAAGTCAATCAATGATTCTCTCTCATCATTGACGTTTCTATCTCTCTCTCCTTCTCTCTTTTCCTCTGTGAAATCAATATAAATATTTTTTTTAAATTCCTGAAACTTTAATAATTAGCTCTTGTGAAATAGTATGAACTGTCTGCAGCATACTACTGCTTCTATCTTTGGAGATTAGAATCAATGTGGAAGCATCACTATAAGTCAGTATACAAAGAGCGGACTTCCTCCACCTGGGGATATGTGTGCATGCTCCCTGCTCACTAAGGATGTTAGGCCACACTATCAAATACCCTAAGAAAGGATTTGATAACTTTTTTCTCTCCAGCACAACAAAAACTATCCTCAAAACTCCACCATTAAAAATTACTTACTGCCAGGCCAGCGTGCCTCAATGGTTGAGCATCGACCTATGAACCAGGAGGTCATGGTTCGATTCCTGGTCAGGGCACATGCGGGTTGTGGGCTCGATCCCCACTGTGGGGTGTGCAGGAGGCAGCCAGTCGATTCAATCTCATAATTGATGTTTCTCTCTCTCTCTCTCTCTCTCTCTCTCTCTCTCTCTCCTTTCCTCTCTGAAATCAATAAAAATTATTTTAAAAAATTAATTACTATAGATCTTGAATTTTTTTGGATTTCTAAGAATCCCCTTTAAAAATGGCAAGGTATTTCTTGTGAACAGTAATACTTTCAGGCTTCTAATTGGCTAATAACTTTATAGATATTAGGAAACTAAATAAGAACAAAGCCTTGTGTCATTGGCCCACAGGTTCTGTGCTTGGTGGAGGCAGTAATGGTAGATGTGGGAGAGAAATTAAAATGGGACAGTAGAAATATGCCCTCCAAACTACCTTTTTCATAGATAGTCTTTCAGAAGTTCAGCTCCAGTGTATCACATTTTGGACAGGGTTTTAAAATACTAAATGAATTCTATTTTGGCCTGATTACCCACTAGCAGGAAATACCACATGAGCTGCTGATCATTCTATCTTGCCTGTCCCCTCAAAAATACTTTTATGTTGGGGAAAAATGAAAGGAAAAAAAAGATAACAAGATGCATGTTTATAAGCATAACCAGTGGACACAGACACTAGGGGGAGGGAGAGGGCATGAGCGGGGGGGGGGGGGGAGACAATGGTGGGATAAGGACACATATGTAATACCTTAATCAATAAAGGAAAAAGAAAGAGAGAAAGAAGTAAAAAAAAAAAAAAGAATAGGAAGATTTAGAGAGAGAGAAGATAAAAAGATCATCCATAACCTTCAAAGGCTTAAAATACCCTTACAAAATAAAATAAACTACCCTATTAATAATAGACATGACAAACTATAAAAAGCTAGGGATGTTCAGTAGTTTATGTAAATAGAGAAAAGTAAAACTGGAATGAGAGAAACCAGAGAAAAATAAGAAGAACTTGATATAGACAACCAGATTTGCAATGAAATTCTTTTTTTGTGTGAAAGATACTGTTGTTTTTAAATTTTTTTTGTCATTGCTTCTGTGCATAAACACAATTGCTTTTTTCCTCAACTATTTTTTTCTTTATTGATTAAGGTATTACAAATGTGTACTTATTCCTCCATTGTCCCCCATCCCACCAGTCCTGCCCTCACCCTCAACCTCTGTTGTCTGCGTCCATCGCTTATGCTTATATTCATGCTTACAAATCCTTTGGTTGATCTCTCCCCCTTACCCTTGCCCTCCCCTACCTTCACTCTGAGGTTTGAGCATCTGATCAATGATTCTCTGTCCATAGATCTGTTTTTGTTCATTGGTTTATGTTGTTCATTATATTCCACAAATGAGTGAGATCATGTGATATTTATCTTTCTCTGACTGACTTATTTCATTTAGCATAATGCTCTCCAGCTCCATCCATGCTGTTGCAAATGGTAAAAGTTCCTTCCTTTTTACAGCAGCATAGTTTTCCATCGTGTAGATGTACCACACTTTTTTAACCAACTCATCTGCTGATGGGCACTTAGGCTGATTCCAAATCTTAGCTATTGTAAATTGCACTGCTATGACCATAGGTGTGCATATATCCTTTCTGATTGTTGATTCTAGTTTCTTGGGATATATTCCTATAAGTGGGATCACTGGGTCAAATGGAAGTTCCATTTTTAGTTTTTTGAGGAAACTCCATACTGTTCTCCACAGTGGCTGCACCAGTTTGCATTCCCACCAGCAGTGCACGAGTGTTCCCTTTTCTCCGCATCCTCTCCAATACTTGTTGTTTGTTGATTTGTTGATGATAGCCATTCTGACAGGTGTGAGATGGTACGTCATTGTCATTTTTATTTGCATCTCTCAGATGATTAGTGACTTTGAGCATGTTTTCATGTCTCTTGGCCTTCCTTATGTCTTCTTTTGAAAAGTTTCTATTTAGGTCCATTGCCCATTTTTTGATTGGGTTGTTTGTCTTCCTTTTGTTAAGTTGTATGAGTTCCTTCTATATGTTGGAGATTCAACACTTATCAGAGTTCTCCCATGCAGTGGGTGTACTTTTTTTGAAAATATATTTTATTGATTTTTTTATAGAGAGGAAGAGAGAGGGATAGAAAGTTAGAAACATCGATGAAAGAGAAATATCAATCAGCTGCCTCCTGCATATCCCCTACTGGGGATGTGCCCACAACCAAGGTACATGCCCTTGACCGGAATCGAACCTAGGACCCTTTAGTCTGCAGGCCGACGCTCTTTCCACTGAGCCAAACTGGTTAGGGCATGCAGTGGGTTTTCTTGATTTCTTTTGCTGTACAGAAGCTTTTTATTTTGATGTAGTACCATTTGTTTATTTTCTCTTTAGTTTCCATTGCCCTAGGAGCTGTGTCAGTGAAGATATTGCTTCAGCATATATCTGAGATTTTGCTGCCTGTGGATTCCTCTAATATTTTTATGGTTTCCTGTCTTACATTTAAGTCCTTTGTCGATTTTGAGTTTATTTTTGCGTATGGTGTGAGATGGTGGTCTAGTTTCATTCTTTTGCATGTGTTTGAAAAAAATTTCCCTGCACCATTTATTGAAGAGACTGTCTTGAGTCCATTGTATTTTCTTGTCTCTGTTGTCAAATATTAATGGAGCATAGTGTTTTAGGTCGATTTCTAGGTTCCTATTCTATTCCATTGGTCTATATGTCTGTTTCTGTGCGAGTACCAGGCAGTTTTGAGAACAGTGGCTTTGTAATACAACTTGATATCTGGTATCGAGATCCCACCTACTTTGTTCTTCTCAGATCGCTGTAGCTATTCGGGGTCTTTTTTGTTGTTGTTGTTATCCCAGTTGAATTTTTGGAGAGTTCTTTCTAGATCTGTGAAATATGCTGTTGGTGTTTTAATGGGGAGTGCATTGAATCTATAGCTTGCTTTGGGTAGTATGAACCTTTTAATGATGTTGATTCTACCTATCCATGAACACGGTATGTTCTTCCATCTCTTTATGTCTTCCTCTATCTCTTTTTTCAACATCCTGTAGTTTTCTAAATAGAGATCTTTTACCTCCTTAGTTAAGTTTATTCTTAGGTATCTTAATTTTTTTTTGTGCAATGGTAAATGGGATTGTTTTTTTAATCTCTCTTTCTGTAAGTTCACTATTAGTGTATAAAAATTCCATAGATTTCTTGGCATTAATTTTGTATCCTGCTACATTGCCAAATTTATTTATTACGTTTAATAATTTTTTGATGGAGTCTTTAGGGTTTTCTATGTACAGTATCACGTCATCTGCTAATAATGACAGTTTTACTTTTTTCCAATTTGGATGCCTTTTATTTCTTCTTCTTGTCTGATCGCTTTGGCTAGCACTTCCAGTGCTATGTTGAACAGGAGTGCTGAAAGCGGGCATCCCTGTCTTGTTTCTGTTCTTAAGGGAAATGGTTTTAGTTTTTGCCCATTGATTATGATGTTGGCTGTAGGTTTGCCATATAAGGTTTTTCTTATGTTGAGGTATGATCCTTCTATTCCCACTTTGCTGAGCGGTTTTTATCAGAAAAGAGTGTTGGGCTTTTTCAAATGCCATTAGTTCATCAATTGATATTATTATGTGATTTTTGTCTCTCAATTTGTTTATGTGATGTATCACGTTTATTGATTTGGGGATATTGTACCAGCCTTGCATCCCTGTAATAAATCCCACTTGGTCATAGTGTGTGATCTTTCTAATGTAATGCTAGATTCGGTTTGCCAGAATTTTGTTGAGGATTTTAGCATTTATGTCCATCAGGGATATTGGCCTGTAATTCTCTTTTTTTGTGGTGTCTTTATCTGGATTTGGGATTAGGGTAATGCTGGCTTCATAGAAAGAGGTTGGAAGTATGCCTTCCTCTTGATTTTTTTGAAATAGTCTGAGGAGGATAGGTTTTAGTTTTTTGAATGCTTGGTAGAACTTTTCTGTAAAGCCGTCCGGACCAGGGCTTTTGTTTGCTCTAAGACAGCGGTTCTCATCCTGTGGGTCACCAACCTGTGGGTCGTGACCGTTTGGGGGTCGAATGATCCTTTCACAGGGGTCGCCTAAGACCATCAGAAAACACATATATAATTACATATTCTTTTTGTGATTAATTACTATGCTTTAATTATGTTCAATTTGTAACAATGAAAATACATCCTGCATATCAGATATTTACATTATGATTCATAACAGTAGCAAAATTACAGTTATGAAGTAGCAACGAAAATAAATTTTGGTTGGGGGTCACCACAACATGAGGAACAGTATTAAAGGGTCGTGGCATTAGGAAGGTTGAGAACCACTACTCTAAGATTTTTGATCACTGCTTCAATTTCTTCAGTAGTTATCAGCCTATTCGGGTTTTCTTATTCTTCCTGATTGAGTTTTGGGAGATTGTATTTTTCTAAGAATATGTCCATTTCGTCTAAGTTGTCCAGTGTGTTGGAATAAAGTTGTTCATAGTATTTTTTTTAATCATTTCTTTTTCTGTGGGATTGGTTGTTACTTCACCTCTTTCATTTCCAATTTTGTTTATTTGGTTCATTTCTCTTTGCTTTTTGGTGGGCTTGGCTAGAGGTTCATCAGCCTTTCAAAGAGCCAGCTCTTGGTTTTGTTGATCTTTTGTATTTTGTTTGTTTGTTTGTTTGTTTTCTGTGTTTTGGGTTTGTTTTTTGTTTTCTGTTTTTTTGGGGGGCGGGTTTTTGTCTCTGTGTCATTTATTTCCGTTCTGGTCTTTATTATTACCTTCCATCTGCTGATGCTGGGCTTTTCTTGTTGCTCTCTTTCTAAGTCTTTGAGTTGTAGGGTTAGGTAATTTATTACCATTTTTTCTTGTTGTTGTTTTTTTTTTATGTAAGCCTGTAGAGCTATGAACTTCCCTCTCAAGAATGCTTTCACTGTGTCCCATAGATTTCGGATTGTTATGTTTTCATTGTCATTTGTTGCCATGATCCTTTTTATTTCTTTTTTTATCTCATTGGTAACCCAATCATTGTTTAATAGCATGCTGTTTAGCCTCCAGTTGTTTGATTTTTTAATTGTTTTTATTGTAGTTGATTTCTTATTTTATGCCATCGTGATCTAAGAAGATGCTTGATATTATTTCTATCTTCTTGAATTTTAAGAGACTCTGCCTGTGCCCCAATAGATGGTCTATCTTTGAAAATGACCCATGTGCACTAGACAAGAATGTATATTCTATGGCTTTGGGGTGACATGTTCCAAAGATGTCATTTAATTCCATCTGATCTAGTGAGTCATTTAGGATTGATGTTTCTTTGCTGATTTTTTGTTTAGGGGATTTTTCCAGTGGTGTTAGTGTGTTATTAAAGTCCCCTACTATGACTATATTACTGTCAATATCTCCCTTGATATCCTCCAGAAGTTTTTTTTTATGCATTTGGATCCTCCTGTATTGGGTGCATATATGTTCACCAGAGTTATATCTTCTTGTTGAATTGCTCCATTTAGTATTATGAAGTGGCCTTCCTTATCTCTTGTTATGTCCTTCACTTTGAGGTCTAATTTTTTAGATATAAGTATTGCTACCCCACCTTTTTTTTCCATTTCCATTTGCCTGAAAAACCTTTTTCCATCCCTTCACCATCAGTCTGTGTGAGTCCTTTGTTCTGAGGTGGGTCTCCTGTACACAGAAGATATATGGTCATGTTTTCTTATCTACTCAGCTACCCTATGTCTTTTGATTGGGGCATTTAATCCATCTAGATTTAAAGTTATTATTGATAGGCAGTTGTATGTTGTTATTTTTATTCTTTATGCCTGTGTTCCTTCTTCCCTTCCTATTTCTTCTTTTTACAGCAGATTCTTTAGCATTTCTTGTATTGCTGGTTTGGTGGTAATAAACTGCCTTAGTCTTTATTTGTCTTTGAAGCTCTGGATTTCACCTTCAACTTTGATTGATAGCCTTGCTGGATACAGTATTTTTGGCTTCAGACCCTTGCTTTGCATGACTTTGTACATTTCGTTCCATTCCCTTCTGGCCTGATGTGTTTCTGTTGAGAAATCAGTGGATAGTCTGATTGGAGATCCTTTTTAGGTAGCTTTCTTTCTCTCTCTGGCAGCCTTTAAGATTCTTACTTTGTCATTGGTGTTTACCAACTTAATTATAATGTGTCTTGGTGTCAGTCTTTGGGATTCATCTTGTCTGGGACTCTGTGAGCTTCTTGAACTTTGTGAGTTTTTTCTTCCTGATATTAGGGAAGTTTTCTGTCATTATTTCTTCAAACAGGTTTTCTATTCCTTGCTCAGTTTCCTCTCCTTCTGGCACCTCTATTATGTGGATGTTGTTTCGTTTCAAGTTGTCCCAAAGTTCCCTTAGGCTCTCCTCCTGTTTTTTAAGTTTTTTTGTTCCTAGTTGCATCTCTGCTTGTATATTTTTTCCTACCTTGTCTTCTAGCTCACTGATGCGGTCTTCTCCTTCTTCTAGTCTACTGTGGATGCTTTCTATTTTGTTCTTTATTGCAGCAATGTCATTTTTTCATTTCTTCTTGGTTCTTCAGTTCCTCTTGGTTCTTACACATATTTTTGAATTTTTCTTCCATGATTTTCAGTGTCCCTATGACCATTGCTCTGAATTCTTTCTCTGACAGATTGCCTGCCTCCATTTCATTTACTTCCTTTTCCAGCAATCCCTCCTTTTCTTTCATATGTGGGCTGTTTCTTTTTCTCCCCATGATCACTCCTCTCAGGGTGTCTGATTATGTAGCTCTCTCTCTCTTGTGTTGACTCTCTCTAAGCCAGTGGTTCTCAACCTTGGCTGCACATTAGAATCACCTGGGAATCTTTTGAAAATCCTGATTTCCGGGCCTCATCCTCCGGAAATTCTGTTTCTTTGTTATGGGATGGGACCACAACATTAGTAACAAAGAAACAAAATTTCTGGAGGATGAGACCCAGAAATCAGGATTTTAAAAAGATTCCCAGGTGATTCTAATGTGCAGCCAAGGTTGAGAACCACTGCTCTAGGCCAGTGGTTGGAAAACTGTGGCCCCTTAAGTGTGGCTCTTCTACAAAATACCACATGTGGGCACGCACGTACAGTGCGATTGAAACTTCATGGCCACACTCAAGGGGCCCAAGAGCCACATGTGGCTTGCGAACTGCAGTTTGCCAACCACTGCTCTAGGCTATCGCTGACCTTTCCATCCACAGATTGCCTCACCAGCTGTGTTCACTTTGCCAATTCCAGGTGGATGTTATTTGATTCAGCTGTTCCTTCTAACTGCTCTGTGAGAAGGTGCAGGACCCATCCGCATATTTGGTGCCACTTTGTCTCTCCCTAGACAAACTTTTTAGGCACTCACGGTCAGGGAGGCTGGAGTCTCAGTGTTTGTGGGTTTGCAGCTGAGGCAGCTAAACCCTGGGCGTTGTGGTTGCAGGGTCCCAGGAAGTATCTGAGGTCTCCCTAATTAAAGGTAAGGCTGGGCTTCTGATCACAGCCCTTCTCCCTTTCAGATGGCATGGTCTCTGCAGCAGAGCCGGCTGCTCAGGGAGAGATTTCAGCAGTAGTAGTGGCTGCGTGGCCAGGGAAGCCTGGTCCGCCAGTCCCCAACAGTCCTGTGGATATAGCTGTCCCTCGCTCACAAATACAGACAATCCCCTGCATATCCATGCACTCTCCTTTCGCCTCTCACTCACATGCTATCTTGCAGCCTGCCATCCCATCAGCAGCCATCTTGGATCTCTTTGAACTTAACATTTTTTTACTTGATTTTAAAATAATATATTAAAATTGTACTTGGGGGGATGTATATGCAGAATGTACAACCTTTTTTAACACTTTGAGGAAGAAGAGTACTAGGAGCTAAATCAAACTCCTCTAACAATAATCAGCAATTCCTGTGAACACTACTGACATCCTCCCCTAATATGAAATATGTACCACCCCCAAATCACTGAATAAAGAACCTTAACTTCCTTCTAACCCCAAACCCAAGGCAACCTCTCACAGCATCTCTCTCTCTCTCTCTCTCTCTCTCTCTCTCTCTCTCTCTCTCTCTCTTTCCTCTTCCCACTCTCTAAAAATGAGTAAACATATTCTCTGGTAAGCATTGAGTCAGCTTGGGCTACCCTAACAAAATACCAGGGACTGAATGCCTTAAACAACAGAAATTTATTTTCTCAATTTTGCAGGCTAGGAAGTCCAAGATCAAGGTGTTAGCTGATTTGGTTATTGGTGAGAGCTTTCTTCTTCTTCTTCTTCTTCTTCTTCTTCTTCTTCTTCTTCTTCTTCTTCTTCTTCTTCTTCACTGGCTGGGTATCTCAGTTGATTAGAGCATTATTCTGATACACCAAGGTTATGCGTTTGATCCCTGGTCAGGGCACATACAGGTAACAACCAATGAATGTATGAAGAGGTGGAACAACAAATTGATGTTTCTCTTTCTCTCTCCCCTTCCTCACCCTCTCTGAAATAATTTTTTGTTGTTGTTAATCCTCACCTGAGGATATTTTCCCATTGATTTTTTAAATCCTCATCTGAGGATATTTTTCCTATTGATTTTTAGAGAGAGTGGAAGGGAGGGGGAGAGACAGAGAGAGAGAGAAACATCGATGTGGGAGAGACACATCAATTGGTTGAGAGCTCTCTTCTTGGCTTGCACATGGCACCTTCTCTCTTTGTTCTGACATGGTGGAAAGAGTGAGTGAGATCCCTGGGGTATCTTCATATAAGGGCACTAATCCTAGAAGGGACCCACCATTATGACCTCATTTAAATGTAATTATTTCCTTACTCCAAATACAGTCAGACTGTTGCGGCGGGTAGAGGGGAGGCAGGGCTTCAACATACAAATTTGGAAGACATCATTTAGTTCATAGCAGTGGGGAGGTTTCTGTTACTTAAAAATATTTTATGCATGGTCCAACTTGGTAAAGGGCACAAGGGCCTAATATTCTCTGGAGTTCAGCTGAAGCATGGTGACTCCATCTTCAAATACAATGTGAAGTGCATCCCTGGGATGGCTGCAGAAATAATTCACACAATGGCTTTTGCTTCAATAATGTATTTCTTAGAGAATTTCTTCACTTCTCCATTTTACACTGAATGGACCAACAAGTGGAAAAAGCCCAAAATATGGAGTAGTCAGAACACTGTTAGAAACCTGACTCTGCCTCTTATTAGTCCTTGGGTACTGGAGCAACTCATTACTTTCTATAATGCTGAAAATATTCATCTATTAAAAAGGGAAATAAAAAAACTCTGTGAAGTAGGCAAGGACAAGTGAAAGAACCAAATGAAATGGTGTATGTAAAATAACTTTGCAATCATAAAGCTCTCGATAAATATCAGGAACTTTTAAACTAAAGAGAGAGCTCAGAGCTTCCTGACGCTTGAGACACATTTCATCTGGGAAAGATGATGGACAAGAAGGACCTTTTTAAAAATATATATTTTTATTGATTTCAGTGAGAGAGAGATAGAAACATCAATGATGAGAGAGAATCACTGATCGGCTGCCTCCTGCATGCCCCACACTGGGGATTGAGCCTGTAAGCCAGGCATATGCTCTGACCAGTAATCGAACTGTGACCTCCTGGTTCATAGGTCAATGCTCTACCACTGAGCCATGCTGGCAGGGCAAGAAGGGCCTTTTTAATTGGAGGTACAAAATTCTGAGATACTAGATTTGAGGATAAATAAAAGTCCCATACTGCACAGTAAATTGTCAACATAATTTACAGAACTGCTTACTATAAGTAGTACAGGATGACTAATTATATAAATAACACTAAAAAAATTTTCTGGTCAACTGGTAATCATCAAATTATGGTTCCACAAATCACTGATGTTCTTAAGATTGCACTAAGGTGCTCTACTGCCAAAATCAATATGTGGCAACCACTTCTCAATTTACAGAAACAATTTTTTTATATATATTTTTATTGATTTTTTACAGAGAGGAAGGGAGAGAGATAGAGAGTTAGAAACATCGATGAGAGAGAAACATCGATCAGCTGCCTCCTGCACATCCCCCACTGGGGATATGCCCACAACCCAGGCACATGCCCTTGACTGGAATCGAACCTGGGACCTTTCTGTCCACAGGCCGACGCTCTATCCACTGAGCCAAACTGGTTTCGGCTACAGAAACAATTTTAGTTCATGGGGAGAATTTTCTACATTTCAAGTTTTCAGTCACAATTCCTCTTAAAACCTTTAGTTGCTGCTGGCAGATAGCCAAACAAATGAACCTGTAGCAAAAGAGCACTAGAAAAAGCATATCAGGCTTTTATTTGTTTGTGGACACATACTTGTGCCTGCACATAAACTGCTATTACAAATTCCCTGTTGTTATATGATGTATGAAACGTACCATACAACAGTATGGTGATTGGCAGAGGGGAAGGGAGGATAGAAAAAGGTGGAAGAGGGTAAAGGGGGGATAAATGGTAATGGAAGGAGACTTGACTTGGGGTAGTAAACACACAGTACAGTGTAAAAATGATGTATTATAGACTTGTATACCTGAAACCTATATCATTTTAATTAAACAATGTCACCTCAATAAATTCAATAAAATTAAAAAAATAAATAAATGCATGCTTACAATTTCAAAAGAAACAAGGCAGGTGGTAATTTTAATTTAATTGGTATTTTCTATGTGCCCTTATAATGATTTTGTCCCTTCTGGATCTCAAACCATATGCTTAGTTTTAAGTGCTATTTTTTCCATAGATAATGTCTGCTAATTATCCCAAAAGATATTCCGTTTAAACCAAATTGAAATATTTCAGCCTAAAAGGAACTTAAAAAAACTGTAAAAATTATGATTGTGACAGTAATGGAAGTCTGATTTCACTTTAAATTTAGAACATATTTACTTCCATTGATCTTGCAAAGTTTTTATCCCACTATAATTTAATTTTCTCAGGAACAGCTTTTTTTGTATCTGTTGATCATGGACACTTGGAATTATTCCTAGACAAATTTTCAAAACTCTGAATTTTTGTTGAAATGAACAAAATTACCTCACCCAATCCCAAGAGGGTCCTAAGAGAGAAAACAAAAGCAATCATCTGGAAACAAAACAAAGATGAAGAAGAAAGAAACATACTATCTCAATCTCATCTATAAGAGCCATTTCCCCACAAGGGAAAGTGGGGGAGGGGGATAAGGAGATGCAATAGAGGGCAATTGTAACCTGAGGCAGTCTTGGAAGCAGAAAATTCTGAAATAAGCTGAAATTTGCCGCCAAGAAGAACACAGTTTCACATCAGCATTTAATCTGGAGAGCAAAGTGTAGGTAGAATAGGTAGCTGAGAGAATAGACAGCATGAGAAAACAGGACTTGAGTTACTGTAGATGAAAGCTTTGCTGGGCAGAGTTTTTGTATGAGTTATTATGCTCCTCTATTTGCATAGTACTCATTGCATTAAAGTAATGGATGCAAAGGTTCAGCGAATTTGGATTAAATTTATAGCAATATTTTATAGGGTCCACAGAGAGCATCCTGACTTCTATGTGATCTGCTGTTCAAATCTGAGAAGCACTAAAGTTAAATGGTGGTGAGAGCCATAGGGAATCATTAATAGGCAACAGAGATACTCTCACAATAGTCCTACTTCTTGGAAGGGGCATAATGGAAGAAAAAACCCTCTCTTCTAACAACGCACTCTTCAGAGTCTTTATTAGGTGAAAGATCTTGTGCTGGTTCCCTTTATGATGGAAATCACTAGAATTCATTAAGATGGCTCTGGACAGTATGACTGCTATTTGTGGGAATCAGCACTCAAGAGACTTTAGGCACAGGACTCAGAAAATCAGAGCAACCCCATCTTTGGGCTCCCTTCTATTCTACCTTAGGAGCATGGGCATATTATGTTGGGTTGGTCCCAGTGTCAAAGGGAAAGGTGAATTATTGTGGATTATTTAGTTTCTTTCATCTACAAAAACAGCCCAGACCAGTAACTGAGTCTCAAATTCATTTTTTAGTCTGCATCATTCCTGTTTGTCTTTATGGAGTAAACACATGGCTAACTGATGATAAATGAGTCTCTCACTTAGTGCTATAGCTAATTCAATGGTCTCTAAGTATCATAAATGTTTCTAATACTGTTTAAGCATTTATTACTTTTAATAAATAGTTTATTTAGGGGCTGGCATTCATCTTAGTAATCACCTTTCTATCCCCCTCATTTTACAGAAAAGGAAACAGAACTTAAAGAAGAAGTAATGTGATTTCCTTAAGTTCATATTTCAAATTAGTGGAAGAGCTGAGACTAGAATCCAGGTCTCCTAATTCCCAGGACACTATTCTTTAACCTGCACACTTTGCATGTAGAGGTATGTACCATTATTTCTAGGTAAGTACCCTGACAAATTTTTATTTTTTGTTTTAAAACTTTACTATTATAACATTTCAAGTCCTAATATTATCTGTTAGGGTAGGCAGGGAGATGGAGAACTAACCAACTTTGTAGGAAATATATCCTGTACAAAAGTTAAACCCTCTAAGGAATAACAAGGGTGACCTGGTTTTAGAGATTCCAATATGCAAAATGAGAAAGTTGCTAAACAGTCACATTGAAGGAGATTGCATTATAAGGTAATACTCAGCAGAACTTCTTGAGTGCATTCAAGCATTTAAGATCATTACTTGGCAGAATCCACTGGGACAGAGAAACAGTCAAAATGTTAAGAGCCACTGCCAAGTGAAGACCAAGGAGAAAGCAAAATAAGCATCTTTGAAGTAGAAATGGAAGTCGTGAAGAAATAGAATGTTTGACAAAAACTCTTAGGACGTTAATAACCAGCCTAGTGAAGAGCCTTTCTCAATCACATGGATAGCAGCATTACCACTTTTAGTCACTCAGGCTTAAATGTAATGTGCAGCATAGGTAAAAAAAAAAAAAAAAAAAAAAAAAAAAAAAAGTCAATAAAATCATAATAACTTTGTGTGGTGTCAGATGGTTACTAAACTTACTGAAGCGATCACATCATAAGGTATATAAATGTTAAATCACTATGCTGTATACCTGAAATGAATATATGTCAATTATCCTATATAATAAAAGGGTAATATGCAAATTGACCTTAACAGCAGAACGACTGGAAATGACTGGTCACTATGACACACACTGACCAACAGGGGGCAGATGCTCAATGCAGGAGCTGCCCCTTGGTGGTCAGTGCATTCCCACAGGGGGAGCTCTGCTCAGCGACAAGCCAGGCTGACGGCTGTCAGTACAGCAGTGGTGGTGGGAGCCTCTCCCGCCTCCTCTGTAGCGCTAAGGATGTCCGACTGCAGCTTAGGCCTGCTCCCCGCTGGCAAGTGGACATCCCCCGAGGGCTCCCGGGCTGCCAAAGGGATGTCTGACTGCCAGCTTAGGCCCAATCCCCTGGGGAGCAGGCCTAAGCCAGCAGGTGGTCATCCCCCGAGGTGTCCCAGACTGCGAGAGGGCACAGGCTGGGCTGAGGGATGCCCCCACCCCGAGTGCACAAATTTTTGTGCACTGGGCCTCTAGTACTTTAATAAATAATAAAATTTTAAAAATAAAATAATTTTAAAACTTAGATATCATCTTGAGTTCTCTCTATAGTCTTTTGATTACCAACTCCTGGGTTTTTTTGTTTTGTTTTGTTTTTAGCAAGTCTCATTTTTTCTTCCTTTGAAATAACTTTAAAATTTGTCTCTTCCTTCTCCATTCTGACTTATAGCAAAAGTTCCATGATCCTGGTTTTTGACCCAGTAAGTTGATTTCTTGGAAGTTATAATGTGCACATAACTTAAATATACTATATAAAAACCTTTATGTACAAAAGTATCTATCAAAGCATTATTTACAATAGCAGATATAAATGCAATAAACCCTAAAGATCCTCAAACTATAGACTAGTTTAGTACATTATGGTTAACCTGATCTGACCCCAAAAAATACTATGTAGCCATTTAATGTGATGTTTTAACATTTGATGTATGAAACATCCTGTATCAGTCTCACTGGGCAGAGCAAACTTCCCCACAGGGGAAATTGGGTGGGAAGGCAGGAGATATAAAGAGTACTATTATTACAGATAGGTGAGAAATTATTATAAAACATCAAGTGAAGAAAACTGGATAGAACATGTATATACAGTAACTCATAAAAAGATGCATGGGGGGAGACCAGAAATATTTCTTTATTTTAAGCCACATTGTTATATTCTTATGAGAATCCATGATTTACTGGTTTAAGTAAATTTTTATAAATTTTTATTTTAAAATAATTTCAGACACAGAAAAGTTGTATGAAGACTGCCCATGCACCCCTTCACCAAGATTTCCTAATTCTTAGCATAAAAAAATTTTAGAGTCCCATTGCTTCCATTTAAGGAGGGTTTGGCCAATAAGCTCCTAGGTGAACATTGCCACTTTAGATTCTAAGGTGAAAGGGTGACAAAAAGGGGCCAGATACTCATTTCTCAAGGCCTGTGGGTTCTGGGGTGAAAGCCAACCCCAAGACTGATAATCAGATGCAAAACTTTTAACCAATTATACGGCCTACTATTCATTGTAATTAGTGTCATCCCATTCTGCCTTTTCTTTGACTACTTCAAGAAACATTGCCAAAACCGGTTTGGCTCGGTGGATAGAGCGTCGGCTTGTGGACTGAAAGGTCCCAGGTTCGATTCCGGTCAAGGGCATGTACCTGGGTTGCGGGCACATCTCCAGTGGGAGATGTGCAGGAGGCAGCTGATCGATGTTCCTCTCTCATCGATGTTTCTAACTCTCTATCTCTCTCCCTTCCTCTCTGTAAAAAATCAATAAAATATATTTAAAAAAAAAAAAAAAAAAAAAAAAAAAAAAAAAAGAAACATCATGCAAAGTGATAATGAGTGTTTAACAAAAGATTTAAAACTCTCCCATACAGTTGAGTGTCTTAATGGAAACAAATATCTACTTTTCACTCCAGAGCAAATAAAAAGTATTGATTTAATCCAGTCGCCAGCAGTTCTACATAACTCCTCTGGACACCAACGAGTAGTGACTAACAAGTTGAAAATCTTACAAAAATAAAAATACCACATGTCCATAGTCATGAAAATTCATTAGGCAAATGAAAGTACCCACATGTTAACATGGATACTGTATATTTCTACCCTGAATTTGGAAGAATCCTCTGTATTATAGACAGATGAGAGGTAGAAGAGACAATTGGATCATCCCACACCATCCAATGGAACTTTCTGTAATGATTAAAATGTTCTATATCTGTCCTTTCCAATATGGTAGCCACAAGTCATCTATGGTTATCAAAGTGCTTGAAATGTGACTGGTGCAAATACAGAACTGAACTTTTTTTATTTCATTTAAATTTAAATAGCCACAAGTGGCTAGTGGCTACGGTACTAGATATTGGAGTTCTATACCTTTCTCCACTCTAAGTAGAAATTTGTTCTCCAGTTCCCCTTATCTCTTTGCACTTTCCCTGATGATCATATCTACTCCAAACAGCTCCAATTACCACTTACAATGATGGCATTCAATCTTGGCTGCATGTTATATTCACCTGGGAAGCTATTTTTAAATGACAATGGCGGAAAGGTTCGGTGACCCAAGCATGAGTATTTTTTCAAAAGTTCCACAGATTATTCTAATACGCAGCCAGGGTTGAGAACCTTTTATCAAAATGCTGATGACTCCCAATTCTATATCACCAGATTTCAATGCTGTGCTCCACATGCTGGCTGGATCTCTCCTTCCTGATGTCTCCAAAACCCTCAAAAACCAACATATCCAGATGGGACATCGTTATCTCCTAGTACCCTCACCCAAGTCCTTCAAACTATAATTATTTGACTTACTTTTACCATTTTTCTATTTGTTTTATATATGTCTAAATAGTTTCATGCCTCACTTCCTTCAATACAGCCCTCTTTGTGTTTAATTGATTTTTGTAATGTATCATTTTTATTTAATTCTCATTCTCTATTCTACATATGTTTTTAGTTATTTTTAGAGGTCACCATGGCAATTACAATTAATACCTCTAATTTATAGCAAACTACTTTGAATTAATAACTTAGCTTCAATAATATAAAAAACTTTGTTCCTATGCAGCTACATCCTTCTCCCTTTATGTTGTTATTGTCACAACCTACATTTTATATATTGTGTATGTACCCATTAACATAGATTTATAATTTTTATTCTATATGTTTGTCTTTTCAGTCATATAGGGGGAACAAAAAAGACTTACAAATAAAAAGTACAATAATACTGGCTTTTATAGTTATCTATAGAGTTATTTTAAAGGGACCTTTTCTATTTCTTTGGGTGTCTTTTAATTACTATCTAGTGCCTGAAGGAGTACCACAAGCATTCTTCTAGAACAGGTTTACAGACAATGATCTCCCTCAGCTTCTGTTTATCTGGGAATATCTAAATGTGACATTCATTTTTGAAGAATAGTTTTCTAGGATATAGAATTTTTTTGAAAGTTTCTTTTTTGTTTGTTTGTTTGTTTGTTTGTTTGTTTTTTACCTTTGACACTTCAAATGTATCACTCAACAACCTTGTGGCTTCCATAGTTTCTGAATAGAAATTGGCTGTTAATTTTACTGAGGAACCCTTAAATATAACAAGTCACATATCTAGCTGCTTTCAAGATCTTTTTTTTTTTTTGACAGTTTGGTTATGATGTGTTTCAGTGTGGAATCTCTTTGAGTTTAGCCATCTTGGAGTTTGTTGGCCTTCTTGAATATATAAATTAATGTGTTTTATCAAATTTTGGAACTTTTGGGTCATTATTTTCTCAAATTTACTTTCTGCCTGTTTCTGTTTCTCCTCTCTTTCTGGGGCACCTATTATGCATCTGTTGGTGATAGTGTCTCACATACCTCTGAGGTGCTATTTACCTCTTTTCATTCTTTTTTACTTTATGCTCCTCAAACTGGATTATTTCGATTGATATGGCTTCAACTTCACTGATTCTTTCTTCTACATGCTCAAATCTACCATTTAGCATTTGGCTAACACTGCTGCAGAGGCTGCTCCAACTCTGAGAAATCCCAAAGAGGGGTAAAAAAAGTCAATCCTCTGAGATGACCCCTCTTTTTCATAGAGCAATTCAATATATAGGAATTAAATCAGTCAAAATATACAATCACAATTCTTTGAGATTAAAATCCATATTTCCTTTCATCTTGGCACCAGCAACCCACACTAGAAATGCAGGCCACTATCCCCATGGCTGTCTCTAAGCTAAGGAGTAGGGAATGGTCAGAAGTTCAGTAAAAATGCCACAACACCTTCTTACCAAAATTGAGTAGCTTCTTTCTTCACTAAGCACTACTCTGGTTGTAAGTTTTTATTAGATTCCAGAGTTCCAAAAAAGTTGATTCTGGTGGTGTTTTGCTAGGTAAATCATTGCATTAGTGGAGATATGGGTTTTTGAAGGTGCTTCCTCTGTCATTTTTAATAATGTCATTTTTTTCTTAATCAAAATTACTTAGAAAATTTTTACACATTTATCCTTTCATTTAAACTTTACTTTCTTGTCCAGCTCCATAAACACAAATGGAATGCTTTTTAAATTTATATCTTAATTTAATAAGAAATCATATTTTTATTAGAGTCTTTCAGTAGCATACTGTGTTTCCCTATTTTCTTTGGTCTTGTTTTATCACCTTCAGTGGCTTCTTTTACATGGATCCTGTTATTTTCTAGGTAAATTTATTCATAGATATCTTAAGATGTCACTAAAGTGCATTGGACTTTTTCCATTTCAATTTATGAGTGATTATGATAACTCGTGTTATCAATTTTTCAAAGTAGTTGATATTTGTACATTTTTCTTACATTCTGTCACCTTACCAAAGAATCTTATTCATTCTACCAGACTTCAAAAGTTTCCTGGGTGTTTATTTATACAAATATATTATCTGCTTATAAAGGTAATTTGTCTCCTCTGTTAAATATTTATAACATTTTCATATCTCTATTACATTATGCATAACTTTAAAAGTGAATAATAGTGCTGATAATGGCATCCCTATCTTGTTTGTGACTTTAATAGCAATAGGTCCAGTATTTCATAATTTATTGTGATTTTTTTTATTGATTTGAGGTAAAGAGTCTTTTGTGCATAAGTAGTTAATTTCTATTCCAATTTTTAAGGAATAGATGCTGACTTATATCAAATTATTTTTATTAATATAATCATGTTTTCTTTCCATTAAATTATAGACTTATTTACTGAATTATATTGAAAATTTCCTTATATTGAACCACGCTTGTATCCTTACGATAAATTCTACTTAGTTATACTGTATTACTCTTCAAATACACTACTGTTTATTTAGAATTATGGGAACTATTTTCATCGTTGAAATTTGTCTATAGTTTTCATTTGGGGTTCCTTTATTAATTGTTTATCATTAAGATTATGCTAGCTCTGTAGAATTAATAGAGACTTTTTTCTTTTTCTATAATCTGAAATATTTATATATTTGTTTTATTTTAGAGGGAGAGGAAGGGAGATGGTGAGAGAGAAACATCAATGTAAGAGAAAAACATCATTTGGCTACCTCTTGCATGCCTCCTACTGGAGATTGAGCCTGCAACCGGGGCATGTGCCCAGACTGGTAATCAAACTTGCAACCCTTTGGTGCATGGGCTGACAATCAATTGAGCTATCCCAGCCAAAGCTAAAATATTTTTTAATATAAAGATACCATCTGTATTTTTTAAGTTTTATATATAGCTATAAAATCACCTGAGCTGAATTAATTTTAATTGGTAGATATTTCAAAATATTTTAATTTTTGGTATGATTATTAATATGTTCAGGATATCTATTTCTGATTTGATTTTGGTAATTTTCCAGAGAATCTTGTCACTTAGAATGATTTTGACGTCTTATAACAGAAAAACATGCCAAAAGAGGGTTAACAAAAAGGGAGTTTTCATCTCACAATACTGGAAGTCTAGAGGTTGAGCATCTCTCAAATTGATTAATTAAGTGGCTCAGAGATGTCATAAAAGACCAAATTTATGCCATCCTCAGAATGTAAGCTCCAACTTTTAGGTTGGCTATCCTCAGAATCTCAAGGTGGCTATCAAAGTCTTTGTTATCACATGCAAATTACGACATTCATAGGCACAACGGGAAATACTTTTTTTACATCTCTTGTTAAGAACATACAAGGGAAAGAGGGACAGGTATGAACAGGCAAAGGAAGATGAAGATCAGATGCACTCAAAAGGGGAAAAAAACTATAGTATACTAGGTGTACCAGTTAATAATGCGGATTTTTTTCAATAGATTCATAAATATGCAATTTGATATGTATGCTATTTTGTTGTATTGACAACAAGCTTCAAAACTTCATATGTCAAGTTTTCTGAAGATGTTAACATCATAGATCTTTTTATGTTTAAGAATGTCAAATTTCATGCCAAAAAAAAAGAGCATTTGCGGGAAGTTTTAATTCATTACTTTAGTTTGAAGAAAAGTGCTTCTGAAAGTTATCATATACTTCCGGAAGCTTATGGTGAACATGCTCCATCTCAAGATAGTTGTGAATGCTGATTCAAACGCTTTAAAAGTGATGATTTCGATGTGAAAGACAAAGAACGTCCAGGTCCATCTCAACCAGGCTTTGATCACAAAATGACCAGAATGGGCCAGAAGACACAGCAAAGTAATTTTGCTTCATGATAACGCACCATCACACACTTCAAAACCAGTTAAAGACACGTTAAAAGATATGGCCTGGGAAGTATTAACCAACCCACCGTATTCACCAGACTTTGTTCCTTCAGATTACCACTTGTTCTGATCGATGGCACAAGTACTTTCTGAGCAGCACTTCAAAACGTACAAAGAAGTTGCAAATTGGGTCTCTAAATGGTTTGCCTCAAAACAAGAAAAGTTCTATTGGGATGGTATCCACAAATTATCTGAAAGATGGGGGAAATGTGTAGCTAGCAATGGACATTACTTTGAATAAAGCACTTTTGATGTTTCTCTTGAAATTATAGTGTTTTCTTTGATTAGAAAATCCACATTATTAACCAGTACAGCTAATATATGCAACTTCACTTTTTATAAAACTAACGGCAACCACACATAGAAATTCCCCAAACAAGACACAGATCCAGAGACAGAGAAGCATCAATCAGACCATCAAACCTCAGAGGGAAGGTAAGGGAGGGTGGAGGTAAGGGGGAGAGATCAACCAAAGGACTTGTATGCATGCATATAAGCCTAAACTATGGACACAGACCATGGGGGGGGGGTGAGTGCATAAGTGGGGGCCTGAACACCAATGGGGGAATAAGGACACATATGTAATACCTTAATCAATAAAGAAAAAAAGAAGAGATATACGAAAAATGGCGACCAGCAGGAAGGTAGGGAGGGAGGGAGTGTGAGAGCTCAAGGAAGTGATAGAGGAGTGTGTGGACGTATGTGGTGTGTGTGTATGAGCCAGGGACAGTTAGATTCTGCAGGTCTTCTAAGGGGCTGCTAAACTGGGCAGTCTTAAGCAGTGGAGTCCCGCTCCCTGCGCGGACACTCCTGGGCAGCCAGCACAGGCACGGCGACCACGCCATCTTGGGAAACAGAGCTGCATGAGACTAGGATCCTGGCCTCAGCACCACCCAGTCTGATCTCAGACTCATACCAGGACGCAGCAGCCACTGGGGACAGAGACCTGTGACCACAGCTACAGACCTGTGGACACCAAAAGTTCAGAAATCCCAGCTGCAGATCCGTGAGTAACAGAGCCCATCCCCCCTTCCCGCAGGCTTGGGGGCAGCACCAGAGTAACTAACTGATAGACCTATCCATGCCAGGGCATGAGCGCTCCAGGAACCTTAGCCTGGAAGTGCACAAGCACCTTGGACCTGATCCCTCTTAGGGCCAGGTTCAGGTGTCCTGGGCTGGGAGCAATCCCGCGAACACCTGGAACTGATCCTAAGCTCACTGCCAGCTTCGGAGTCCTGGGCTGGGAGCAATCGCGCGAAAACCGGGAATTTGTCCTGCATATCACAGGCCCAGGGACCCTGATTCTCTGGGCAGGAGGCAGCACCAAGCACCAGTGACTTGACTGTGTTTCTTATCACCTGTGCCTGAGATCCTGATTCCCTGTGCATTCATACTAAGAGCCAGTGACTCCAATTCCTGGTGCAAGGGCACACAGGGACCCTGATTCTCAAGGCAAGGTCGCGCGAAGCAACAGAGACTCTGATACTGGATTCTTGGGGAACTCTGACTCCTGGCGCAGGCTAGGGGGCTCTGGTTTTCAACATGCTTCAGGGGGGTCTCTGTTCCAGCACGGTGCAGGCAGGGTCCCTGATTCTAAGGGTGCATACGAGGCCACATTGAGTGCTGACAACACTGACTCTGAGCGAGCCTGGTTCCCACCAACCCACAACAACCACACATCTTAGTGTCAGAGCTCTTCAGTGACGCTAGGGTGGTGGGAAGCTCACACTGCACACAGCCCAGGCCCACGCAACTCGACGTTTGAACCATCGGGAGATAATCAGAATGAAGAGACGACACAAAACCCAGAGGAAAGACAATGAGGAGTCGCCAAGAAAGGAAATTAATGAAGTTGAAGCATGCAACATGACAGAAAAAGAATTCAGAATAATGGTTGTACAATTCATTCACCGGATGGATGAGAAAATCAACAACCTATGCAAGAATCAGGAAGAAATGAAAAGTGATATAGCTACAATCAAAAACACCATGGAACGTTTCAACAGCAGACTATAAGAACCAGAGGACCGAATTAGTGAATTAGAAGATAAGGCAGAGAAACAAGCTCAATCTGAACAGCAACTGGAGAAAAAAATTAAAAAGCAGGAGGATAGCCTAAGGGAGCTTCGGGACAACATGAAACGAAGTAACATACGCATAATAGGGCTGCAAGAAGAACAAGAAGAGCAGCAAGGATTAGAAAATCTATTTGAAGAAATAATGTCAGATTTCTTCAGATATGGGGAAGAAAAAAGTTACACAAGTACAGAGAGTCCAGGGCAAAATGAACCCTAAAAGACCCACATCAAGACACGTCATAATAACGATGGCAAATGTACAAGACAAAGACAGAATCTTAAAGGCTGCAAGAGAGAAACAGAGACTTACCTACAAAGGATCCCCCATCAGATTACCAAATGATTTCTCAACAGAAACACATCAGGCCAGAAAAGAATGGACAGAAATTTACAAAGTGATGCAAAGCAAAGGACTGAATCCAAGAATACTCTATCCAGCAAGGCTATCATTCAAAATTGAAGGGGAAATAAGAAGCTTCACAGACGAAAAAAGGCTAAGGGAGATTATCACCACCAAGCCAGCAATGCAAGAAATGCTAAAGGGACTGGTGTAAAAAGAACTAAAAAGCCCAGAAAGAAAACAGCCACACAAAAAAATAGAAATGGCTACAAACAAGTACCTTTCAATAATAACTTTAAACGTAAATGGACTAAATGCTCCAACCAAAAGACATCGAGTGGCTGAATGGATAAAAAAACATGACCCATACATCTGCTGTCTACAAGAGACCCACCTCATTAGAAGGGACTCACACAGACTGAAAGTGAAGGGATGGAAGAATATCTTTCAGGCAAATGGAAATGAAAAAAAAGCTGGGGTAGCAATACTTATATCAGACAAAATAGACCTCAAAGTGAAGGCCATAACAAGAGATAAGGGAGGCCACTTCATAATACTAAAGGGATCAATACAACAAGAGGATATAACCCTGATAAACATATATGCACCCAATGCAGGAACACCCACATACATAAGAAAACTCCTGGAAGATATCAGGGGGGGAGATCAACAACAATACAATCATAGTAGGGGACTTTAATACACCACTGACATCACTGGATAAACCCGCTAGACAAAAACTCAGCAAAGAAACAGCAATCCTAAATGACCCACTAGATCAGATGGACTAAATTGACATCTTCAGAACACTTCACCCCAAAGCCACAAAATATATGTTCTTCTCAATGCTCATAAGACATATTCAAAAATAGACCACATATGGGGTCACAAACAAAGTCTCCCCAAATTCAAGAAGGTTGAAATCATACCAAGCATATTCTCAGACCACGATGGCATAATATTAGAAATAAACTACAATAAAAACAACTCAAAATACTCAAACACTTGGAAGCTGAATAGCATGTTATTAAATATTGATTGGGTTACCAATGAGATCAAAGAAGAAATTAAAAACATCCTGGAAACTAATGACAATGAAAACACAACAATCCAAAAGCTTTGGGATAGAATGGAAGCAGTCCTGAGAGGGAAGTTTATAGCTCTACAGGCCTATCTCAACAAACAAGAAAAAATGGTAGTAAATCATCTAAATCTACAGCTCAAAGAATTAGAAAGAGAGCAACAAGAAAACCCCAGAGTGAGCAGAAGGAAGGAGATAATAAAGATTAGAGCAGAAATAAATGACATAGAGACCAAAAAAAAACAATACAGAAAATCAATGAAACAAAGAGCTGGTACTTTGAAAGGATAAACAAGATTGACAAACCTCTAGCCAGGCTCACCAAGAAGCAAAGAGAGAGGACCCAAATCAACAAAATCAGAAATGAAAGAGGCGAAATAACAACAGATCCCACAGAAATACAAATGATTGTTAAAAAATACTATGGACAACTCTACTCCAACAAACTAGACAACCTGGAGGAAATGGACATATTCCTAGAAAAATACAACATTCCAAAACTTAATAAGGAAGAATCTAAAAATCTCAATAGGCCAATAACTATGGAAGAAATTGAAGCAGTCATCAAAAAGCTTCCAGCAAACAAAAGCCCAGGACCAGACGGCTTCACAGGGGAGTTTTACAAAACATTCAAGGAAGAACTAAAACCTATCCTCCTCAGACTACTGCAAAAAATCCAAGAGGAAGGAACACTTCCAAGCTCATTCTTTGAAGCCAGCATCACCCTAATACCAAAACCAGGTAAAGACAACACAATGAAAGAGAGTTACAGGCCAATATCCCTCATGAACATAGATGCCAAAATCCTCAAGAAAATCTTAGCAAATCGGATCCAGCAGTACATCAGAAAGATCATACACCATGACCAAGTAGGATTTATCCCAGAGATGCAAGGATGGTACAATATCCGCAAATCAATAAACGTGATACATCACATAAACAAATTGAAAGAAAAAAACCACATAGTCATATTAATTGATGCAGAAAAAGCGTTTGACAAAATCCAACACCCATTTTTGATAAAAACTCTCAGCAAGGTGGGAATTGAAGGATCATACCTCAACATAATAAAAGCCATATATGACAAACCCACAGCCAACATCCTACTCAATGGACAAAAACTAACACCCTTTCCCCTAAGAACAGGAACAAGACAGGGATGCCCACTCTCACCACTCCTGTTCAACATAGTACTGGAAGTATTAGCCGTTGCAATTAGACAAGAAGAAGAAATAAAAGGCATCCAAATTGGAAAAGAAGAAGTAAAACTGTCCTTATTTGCAGATGACATGATGTTATACTTAAAAAACCCTAAAGACTCCATCAAAAAACTATTAGACTTAATAAAAGAATTCGGCAATGTAGCAGGATACAAAATTAACGCCAAGAAATCTATGGCATTTCTATACACCAATAGTGAATTTGCAGAAAGAGAGATTAAAAAAGCAATCCCATTTACCATCGCACCAAAAAAATTAAGCTACCTAGGAATAAACTTAACTAAAGAGGTAAAAGACCTCTACTGAGAAAACTACAGGATGTTGAAAATAGAGATAGAGGAAGACATAAAGAGATGGAAGAACATACCATGTTCTTGGATCGGTAGAATCAACATCATTAAAATGTCCATACTGCCCAAAGCAATCTATAAATTCAACGCACTTCCCATTAAAATACCAATGGCATATTTCACAGACCTAGAACGAACTCTCCAAAAATTCATCTGAAATAAAAAACGACCCCGAATAGCTGCAGCGACCCTGAGAAAGAACAAAGTAGGTGGGATCTCAATACCAGATATCAAGCTGTATTGCAAAGCCATTGTTCTCAAAACTGCCTGGTACTGGCACAAGAACAGACATATAGATCAATGGAATAGAATAGAGAACCCAGAAATCAGCCCCAACCAATACGCTCAATTAATATTTGTCAAATGAGGCAAGAACATACAATGGAGTCAAGATAGTCTCTTCAATAAATGGTGTTGGGGCCGAAACCGGTTTGGCTCAGAGGATAGAGCGTCGGCCTGCGGACTGAAAGGTCCCAGGTTCGATTCCGGTCAAGGGCATGTACCTGGGTTGCGGGCATATCCCCAGTAGGAGATGTGCAGGAGGCAGCTGATCGATGTTTCTCTCTCATCGATGTTTCTAACTCTCTATCTCTCTCCCTTCCTCTCTGTAAAAAATCAATAAAATATATTTTAAAAAAATGGTGTTGGGAAAATTGGACAGATACATGCAAGAAAATGAAACTAGACCACCAACTTACACCATACACAAAAATAAACTCAAAATGGATAAAGGACTTAAATATACGAGGGGAAACCATAAAAATACTAGAAGAATACAAAGGCAACAAAATCTCAGACATATGCCGAAGCAATTTCTTCACCAATACAGATACTAGGGCATTGGAAACTAAAGAGAAAATAAACAAATGGGACTACATCAAAATAAAAAGTTTCTGCACAGCAAAAAACCATCAACAAAACAACAAGAAAGCCCACTACATGGGAGAACATATTTGCCAATGCTATCACTGATAAGGGTTTAACCCCCAACATTTATAGGGAACTCATACAACTCAACTAAAGGAAGATAAACAATCCAATCAAAAAATGGGCAAAGGACCTAAATAGACACCTTTTAAAAGAGGACATTCAGAAAGCCAAAAGACATATGAAAACATGCTCAAAGTCGCTAATCATCTGAGAGATGCAAATCAAAAGAACAATGAGGTACCATCTCACACCTGTCAGACTGGCTATCATCAACAATTCAACAAACGACAAGTGCTGGAGAGGATGTGGAGAAAAAGGAACACTTGTGCACTGCTGGTGGGAATGCAGACTGGTGCAGCCACTATGGAAGACAGTATGGAGTTTCCTCAAAAAACTAAAAATGGAACTCCCATTTGACCCTGTGATCCCACTTCTAGGAATATATCCCAAGAAACCAGAAACACCAATCAGAAAGGATATATGCACCTCTATGTTCATAGCAGCACAATTCACCATAGCTAAGATCTGGAAACAGCCTAAGTGCCCATCAGTAGATGAATGGATTAGAAAACTGTGGTACATCTACACATTGGAATGCTATGCTGCTGTAAAAAAGAAGGAACTCTTACCATTTGCAACGTCATGGATGGAACTGGAGAGCATTATGCTAAGTGAAATAAGCCAGTCAATGAAGGAAAAATATCACATGATCTCACTCATTTCTGGATAATAAAGACCATTATAAACTTATGAACAAAAATATATACAGAGGCAGAGCTGCCTCAAACAGACTATCAAACTGTAGCAGCAAGGCCGGGGAGGGTGGGAGGGCAGGAGGGGGGTGGGTAAGGGATCAACTGAAGGACTTGTATGCATGCATATAAGCATAACCAATGGACATAAGACACTGGGGGATAGGGGAGACCAGGGGATTGTCAAGGGCGGGGGAAAAAAAAAGGAGACATATGTAATACTCTTTGTAATACTTTAAGCAATAAAAAAAATAATAAATAAAAAGAAAAAAAGAAGAAACAGAGGAAAGATATATGGAATACGACCAAACAAAAACAACAGATAGAAGCATAAAGAAAAAGAACCAATGAGGCACAGAGTTACCAGAAAACAAAAGATAAAATAGCTATAGGAAATCCTCATACATCAATAATTACCCTAAATATAAATGGCCTAAATTCACCAGTAAAGAGGCACAGAGTAGCAGATTGGATAAAAAACAAAACCCAACCATATGCTGCCTATAAAAGACACATCTAAACAGCAGAGACAAAGGTAGATTCAAAGTCAAAGGGTAGAAAATGATTTTTCAAGCAAATAACATCCACAAAAAAGCAGGTGTAGACATACTTATATATGACAAAATAGATCTCAAAGTAACAACGATAACAAGAGACAAAGATGGACACTTTATGATGATAAAGGGAAGGAAATATAACACTTCTTAATATATATGCATCCAAACAGGGAGCACCAAAATATATTAAACAGTTACAAAACTAAAGGGAGAAACAGATCAAAACACAATTATAGTTGAAGACCTTAATACTCCATTGACAGCTCTAGACAGATCAACCAAACAAACCCTAACCAAAATACTAGCTAATCGAACACATAAGTACATCTAAAAAAATAATACATCACAATCAAGTGGGATTCATTACAGGGGCACAAAGATGGTTCAGCATTTGCAAATCAATCAACATAATACACCACATTAACAAAAGAAAGGATTAAAAAGAACTAGCAACCTTAAATGAAACACTAAACCAAATAGATATAATCAACATTTAGAGAACATTCCATCCCAGAACATCAGATTATGCATTCTTCTCCAGTGCACATGGAACATTCTCAAGGATAGACCATATGCTGGGTCACAGAACAAGCATCAACAAATTCAAAAAGATTGAAGTTATTCCAAGTATATTTTCTGACCACGATGCCATAAAATTAGAAATCAACTGCATAAAAAGGATAAAAATATCTACAAATACATGGAGATCAAACAACATACTAGTAAAAAATGACTGGGTCAAAGAATAAATGAAAGATGAGATCAAAAGATATAGAGAGACAAAGGAGAATGATAACACAACATATCAAAACTTCTGGGATGCAGCGAAAGCTGTAATAAGAGAGAAGTTTATATCACTACAGGCCTATCTCAAGAAACAAGAGAAATTCCAAGTAAACAACCGAATATCACACCTTAAAAGACTAGAAAAAAGAAGAACAAAAGCAACCAAAAGTTAACAGGAGAAAGGAAATAATAAAAATCAGAACAGAATTAAATGAAATAGAGAACGAAAAGACTATACAAAAAATCAATAAAACAAAGAACTGGTTCTTTGGAAAGATTAATAAAATTGACAAACCCCTGGCCAGACTCACTAAGGAAAAAAGGGATAAGACCCATATAAACAAAATCAGAAATGAGAGAGGAGAAATCACCACAGACATCACAGATAAACAAAGGATCATACTAGAATATTATGAAAGCCTTTATGGCACCAAATTAAATAACCTAAAAGAAATGGATAAGTTCCTATACATATATAACCTTCTTAGACTAAATGGAAGAAATGGAAAATCTAAATAGACCGATCAGCCATGAGGAAATTGAAACAACCATCAAAATCTCCCCCCCAAAAAAAGTCCAGGACCAGATGGCTTCACCAGTGAATTCTACCAAACATTCAAGGAACAATTAAAGCCTATTTTTTGCCAACTTTTTCAAAAAATTGAAGAAGAGGCAATACTTCCTAACACTTTCTATGAAGCCAATAAAACTCTGATACCAAAACCTGGCAAAGATAACACAGACACACACACACACACACACACACACAATATAATAAAAAATAAAAAAAACTACAAACCAATATCCCTGATGAATACATACTCAAAAATCCTAACCAAAATACTATCTAATCGAACACATAAGTACATCCAAAAAAATAATACATCATGATCAAGTGCGATTCATTCCAGGGGCACAAGGATGGTTCAGCATTTGCAAATCAATGAACTTAATACACCACATTAACAAAAGAAAGGATAAAAATCATTTCTCGATCTTGTCAATAGATGCAGAAGAAGCATTTGATAAGATACAACATCCATTTATGATTAAAACCCTGAATAAAATAGGAATAAAAGGAAAGTACCTCAGCTTAATAACGGACATATATGATAAACCCTCAGCCAATATCATACTAAATGGTGAAAAACTGAAAGCTTTTCCCCTAAGATCAGGAATAAGACAAGGATGTCCACTCTCACCACTCTTATTCAAAACTAGAGGCCCAATGCATGAAATATGTGCAAGAGTAGGCCTTCCTTCCCCTGGCTGCCGGCACCAGTTTCCCTCCAGCACCTGGGAGCCAGACTTCTCTCTGGCACCCGGGATCTAGGCTTTCCTCTGGCCACAGGCAAGCACCTGGGCCCAGGCTTCCCTCAGAGCCCTGGCTTTGTCTGGAAGGTCATCCAGAAGAATGTCTGGTCTAATTAGCATATTATGCTTTTATTATTATAGATAGTATTGGAAGTTCTAACCAGAGCAATAAGGCAAGAGAAAGAAATAAAAAGCATCCAAATAGGGAAAGAAGAAGTCAAACTGTCACTTTTTGCAGATGACATGATGGTATATAGAAAACCATAAAGACTCTACCAAAAAACTACTGGAAACAATAAACAAATACTGTCAAATTACAGGATACAAAATCAATGTGCAAAAATCCATTGCCTTCCTGTATGCCAACAAAAAAACTTCAGAAAAAGAAATGGAGAAAACAATTCCTTTTCCAATAGAAACCAAAAGAATAAAATACCTAGGAATAAACTTAACAATGAATGTGATAGACCTATATGCTAAAAATTGCAAAACATTTTTTAAACAGATTGAAAAGGACACAACGAAATGGAAAAATACCCCATTTTCATGGATTGGAAGAGTCGACATAGTTAAAATGGCCATTTTACCCAAAGCAATATACATATTTAATGCAATCCCCATCAAAATCCCAATGTCAGTTTTTAAAGAAATAGAAGGAGCAATCATCAGATTTGTATGGAACCACAAAAGACCCAGAATAGCCAAAAAAATCCTGAAAAAAGAACAATACTGGAGGTATCATGCCACCTGACTTCAAAATATACTACAAAGCTACAATAATCAAAACAACATGGTATTGGCAGAGAAACAGATACACAAATCAATGGAACAGAATAGAGAGCCCAGCTATAAAACCAAATGTATATGGACAGATAATTTTTGACAAAGGAGTCAGAAGTGCACATTGGAGTAAAGATAGTCTCTTTAATAAATGGTGCGGGGAAAACTAGAAAGCCACATTCAAACAAATGAAACTGGATTGCAGTTTGTCCCCATGTACAATGGATCAAAGACTTAAACATGCGACCCAAAAATATAAGTCACATAGAAAAAATATAAGTACCAAACTTTTATGGACCTTGATGTTAGAGAACATTTTATGGACTTGACCCCAAAGGCAAGGGAGGTAAAGGCAAAAATAAATGAATGGGACTATATCAAACTGAAGAGCTTCTACACAGCAAAAGAAACAGACAACAAAACAAACAGGCAGCCAAACAGATGGGAGATGATATTTACAACAATAGCTCCTCCAACAAAGGTTTAATTTTCAAAATATATAAAGAACTCATAAAACTCAACACCAAACAAATAAACAATCCAATCAAAAAGTAGGCAGAGGACCTGAAAGTACACCTCTCTCAAGAAGACATACAAACAGCCAATAGATATATGAAAAGATGTTCAACCTCACTGGCAATCAGGGAAATGCAAATTAAAACTGCAATGAGATAGCACCATACACCTGTTAGAGTAGCCGTTATCAACAAGACAAGCAACAAGTGTTGGAGAGGTTGTGGGGAAAAGGGAACCCTCATTCACTGCCGGTGGGAATGTAGACTGGTACAACCACTTTGAAAAGCCATCTGTCGATTCCTCAAAAAATAAAAAATAGCCGAAACCGGTTTGGCTCAGTGGATAGAGCGTCGGCCTGCGGACTGAAAGGTCCTAGGTTTGATTCCGGTCAAGGGCATGTACCTGGGTTGCAGGCATATCCCCAGTAGGAGATGTGCAGGAGGCAGCTGATCGATGTTTCTCTCTCATCGATGTTTCTAACTCTCTATCTCTCTCCCTTCCTCTCTGTAAAAAATCAATAAAATATATTTAAAAAAATAAAAAATAAAAAAATAAAAAATAGAGCTACCATACGACCCAACAATCCCACTCTTGTGCATATATCTGAAAACCTCAAAATCACTTATACACAAAGTCATATGCACCCCTATGTTCATTGCAGCATTATTCACAGTGGCCAAGAGTTTGAAACAGCCAAAGTGCCCTATAATAGAGGACTGGATAAAGAAGATGTGGTATAGATACACAATGGAGTACTACACGGCCATAGGAAAGGATGAAATACAGAATTTACAACAACATAGATGGACCTTGAGAATATTATGTGAAGTGAAATAAGTCAAACAGAAAAAGTTAAGAACTATATGATTTAACTCATATGTGAAATATAAAACAGAAACTTATGAACACAAACAGCAGTGTGGTGGTTGCCAGAAGGAGGGAGGTGGGGGAAGAAAAGGGTCCTAATATGAGGTGACAGGAGAAGATCTGACTTTGGGTGGTGGGCACATGGTCCTATATACAGATTTTATAAATTAGTAATCCACACATGAAACCTATATGTCACCCCAATAAAATTTTAAAAGCATTAAAATAAACAAGAAACAGAATAAATACATATATAAATAAACAAATACATAAATAAATAAAAAAAGAAACAGCTGGTAGGAAACCCTGGCCATTTTTCCTGACTAGTAGAACCAAAACAGGAACAGAAATTGCTATGGTTATAAAAAGTGAAAATGTTTAGAATATTAAAGGATGTTTACTTCAGGACTTTCTCTATAAAAGCATTGAAGATTATAAAAGCTGTAAATTGCTAATCTTAATTTTATATCTTTCAGAGAGAGGGAATATAAATGGAAATATAGAAAATTACTAGCAAAGTAAACCTGGGATATTGATTCCCTAACTATTTTTCTAAGTCTTTATAAGTATTCTATTTAAACACACACACACACACACACACACACACACACCTTTTATTTAAAACATTTTTACTTTTATTATCGCAAATACAATTGTTTCACAATCTCTCTGAATCATTTAAGCTTATATCTTATTACAAAATGGGATTATATGTACCTTTTTATTTTACTCTTAAAAACATAGTTTAGGAAAATTACTAATTGTGGAAAAAATAGAGCCCAATATTGGAATAGAACTATGCACACTAGAAATGTTTATGTATATTCACAATGTTAACATTGCTAGGCAATCCTATAGATGTATAAAAATTTAAATAAAACTTAGATTCCTTCTTTTTTTTTTGATGTACCTGTTTCAATCTTTTGCCCATTTTCTATCGAGTTATCTGTCTTTTCCTTATTGCTTTGTAGCCATTCCTATAAATTCTAGATATAAGCTATTTGCTAGTTGTGTGCATTGAAATAATCTCACTCAGTCAATTCGCCTTTTTATCCTTTAAGAGGGTCTTTTGAATAACAAAAAATTCTTAATTTTAATAAAATAAAATTTAGCATTTTCTTTTAAGTCTATTTTTGCTGTGATACTAAAACATTTTATTTTCATCTTCTTTAAGATATCAAGATATTTCTTGAGCTCACCAAGATATTTTCTTTTTTTAAAAAATCTTTATTGTTGAAAATAAAAAGAACAAAGAAAACTTTCCCATAAGTCCTTCAGCATATCTCATTGTCAGGAATTGCATCAAATGCTGAAATCTAGTTCAATTACTGGCCAAAGAAATGGAATTTGCAATATTAACTTAGACTAATTAAGACTCTTCTTGAGGTAGAGGGGCTTTTTGTCTATGCACAAGGCTGCATGGGGTGGAGGAGGTTACACATCCAATCAAAAGTGGAGTTCAGCCGAAACCGGTTTGGCTCGGTGGATGGAGTGTCAGCCTGTGGACTGAGGGGTCCCGGGTTCGATTCTGGTCAGGGGCGTGTGCCTGGGTTGCGGGCGCATCCCCAGTGGGAGATGTGCGGGAGGCGGCTGATCGATGTTTCTCTCTCATCGATGTTTCTGGCTTTCTATCTCTCTCCCTTCCTCTCTGTGAAAAATCAATAAAATATATTTAAAAAAAAAAAGTGGAGTTCAACCAACAGAGCATTTCCCCATTGCTATCTATCTACACCACTATTTTGTGTAGTAATTCAATACCATATGCCTACTGAGAATCTATTATTGCTAGGTTCTGGGTATAGAGTAGTAAATATGACAGATAAGGTCATTGTAATTATGGGATTTACATTTTGGTTGGAAAGCTATATATTAAAATCATAAATAAAAATATGGTCATTTCAAGTAGTGATAAGTTATTGAAGAAAATCAAGTAAGGGTAATGAGATAGAAGGTGAGGGGCTTGCTGTGCTTGGAAGCTGAGGAGATGACACTTGATCTCAAACCTACACGATAAGAAAGAAACTATGAAGATCCAGTGGAAGAGGACTATAGAGACTGAACTGCATGTGCAGGTGTTTCAAAGTGGTCACATGCTTGAGAGGTTTGAAGAATAGAAAGTCAATGTTCTCTTAAAATACATTGTATTTTATAAACCCACACCTCAGCACATGCTGTATCATCATCTAGAATGATCATCGCTACATTGCTGTCTCTCAAACTCCAATCAATCCTCCTAGACATAGCTCAAATATTACATGGTCTTCAATTACCTCCCCAGGTAGAGTAGGAACACTTTGTGTCCCTACTATATATTAGAATCTTTATCTCACAGTAGTACATTTAACTTATTTTTATTTTTGCCTTTCCCTCTGGACTTGGAGTTGATTCAAGGCAAGGGCTATGTCTCACTTAAATTTGTATTTCCCACTATCAAGTATTCTGGCCCTGCATGACAAATAGTAGGTATATAACAAATATTAGTTGAATTGTAGCATATAGCTACAAGTCTTAGCACTATTGTAGGCACTAAGGAGCATACAAAAGAACCTATCTTCATTGAACTAGTTAAGAAGGTAGACTCGAGTCAGAAGCTTGGCTCTTGCCCCATTTTCACTACTTAATAGTTGTGTGAACTTAAGCCATTTACTTAACCTCTCTGTGCCTCAGGTTTCTTATCTGTGAAGTTAGAGATAATAATGGTAACTGTCTTTAAAAAGTGAGGAATAATTTTAAAAATGTATGTGAAACTTTTAGCATATACATATCTGGCACATGATATGTGCTTAGTGTCAATTTATTATCTGTAAATTAATAAAAGTATTAGATTAATAAAATGTACACAAATTAAAAACATAATACTACAAATACAACACTATGCAGGATGGTTTAGAGTGCATTCTGAAACAGGATGTTATATTATCTTGATCTCAAAAAAGCACTGCTGAATGAATAAAAGAAGAAAAAATAGCCACAGCATAATATGTGCTGGCGTGACCATTCTAGAGCACTGGGTTCATTTCTAAGCATCATACTTTTTAATATATATTTTTATTGATTTCAAAGTGGAAGGTAGAGAGAGAGAGAGAGAGAGAGAGAGAGGTAGAGAGAGAAAGAGAGACAGAGAGAGAGAGAGAGAGAGAGAGAGAGAGAGAGAGAGAGATCAATGATGAGAAAGAATCATTGATCAGCTGCCTCCTGCATGTCACACACTGGAGATTGACACTACAACCTGGACATGCACCCTGACCCGGAATTAAACCGTGACCTCCCGTGATCTATGCTCAACCACTGAGCCACGCCAGCCAGGCTGAACATCATACTTTAAGAAAGAAAGAGTATTGTGTAACTAGAAGCAAACCACTAGGATGGTCATAATTCTATTGAAGGGGACACTCAGGGCAGAGAGAGACATGAGAACTGAAATCAAACATTTGAATGGGTAGTCATGTGGAAAAAACAGAGTTTTGCTTAATGCTGCTCCAGAGATCATACCTGGGACCATGGAATAGAAGTTGTAGTAGGTGATTTCAGCTGAACATAGAGAAGGATTTGCTGGAAGTAAGTATTCTCCAATCAGATGAGAAAGTGGTGAGTTTTCAATCAGTAGATGTTCTCATTAACTAAGGGGACTTTTTCATTGGGCAGGAGATTCTAGATGATCTTTGATGTCCCTTGCAGGACATTCAAGATTTGGACCTTTCTGGGAAAGATTAGTGTTCTTCCACTAAAATTAAGAAGTTCTCAGAGTGTTACTCTGAAAAAGAGCCAAAATCCTCTCAAAATTAATACCCCACCAAATGTGCATGCATGCACATGCACACACACACGCATGCACACACACATGTGCGCCCTTCTTCTAACCAGCCCATTCCTGTGCCTTTGAACATGAAATTTCCACTTCAGTCACTCTTATAATTGAACATTCAAGGTTCCTGTTCAAACGTAATTTTTTTCCTAGAAGAGGCATTGTGTTAAGCCACTCAGCCATTATCATCAGCTTCTGTCACAGTGCCTGGTATATATTCATTGAATGTGTTTATTATCTGCCATTCACACTTGAAAGTGTACAAGTTTATCAAATTAAATCTACTTGCCTTAAAGAGCTCTAAAGAGATGCACAAGTGAATAGGTAAATGTGGATAAGGGTGAGAGGTCACAAGGGTTTCACTATTCAAGATCAATCTTCATGGCACTGAGTGCAAGCCATGCACAGATGCCATGTCCCTCCAAACGTACTTTTTTTTAGTTAGGTGGAAAGCAAGTCTTTTATCTTAACAAAGGCCTGAGATGGGCAGTGATCTGGGCTGATATTTGGCAAAACCACTTTGCTCCTTGGCCTTCTGCCCAGTCCATTGATTTCGCGTTTAAGCCTACAAATTGTCACAGATTTAAGCCTACAAATGTCACAGATGCCATTATACAAACTCCTCTGGCTAGCATCACAGAAAATAGAGAGCATGATAAGACCCCTGAGGCAGACTATTAGACCATTTCTAATATTTTATGCTTGGGGGACTACTTTGGGAGTGGGGTTCACTCATATAATGGTATGAAGTGTTGGCTGGTATAATTTTGTCCAGTTAAGAACACACCTCAAGGCCAGTGCATAAGGATGGGAATGCCAACTCCATCTCTTGGCTTAGGTTAATGGCAGATGAGTGCAATCTGCCAAGTATAAAGGTAAAGAGTGATGGGAAGGCACCTTCCCAATAATAAACCCTCAGGAAATTCCATTGTTAGTTACTTTTCCAGAATAATGATAGAGTAAGACTAACAGCAAGCATATGGAGAAAGGATTGGTCTCAGAACCCAGAGCAAGGCTGATGCTAAAGCTGTGAGGATTGGAAGAGGGCAGGGCATTAGGCGATTCATTAGACATCTACATAAGCCTACATGTAGATAGACAATGTCAGGAACCCATTTTACATCACTCAATACATATTGTAAAAGTGAATATGGAAACATAGAGATTTTCTTTCTCCTCCATCACATCTTCCTTGTCCTAGACAAACCCTCTGTACTCCCAAGGCCCCAACAACTTTCCTAATCAAGGAATCCAAGTTAAGGTGTTATTTGTGTTCAGCCACATTATTTGTTATCCCTTCCAGAGATAATTTTAGTGTCCTAATTCAAAAGAGTGACTCTAATAGTATAATATCTGGCTAACCTCTGGGGGAGGTATTTTTCTTTACAGAGAAATAATATAGCACAACTCACTGGAATGAACTAGGCCAGATGAATTTCAAATGCAAGAGATTAAAAGTAAAGCTAGACTTTGAATTGATATATCATGTAATGATACTTCAATTCTCAAATTACCGTGATTTTACTGTCCTCTCTCTTTAGTACTATAACCCACAATCTAGCACATAGTGTGAGTTTAATGAATGCTACTACTTGTTGCCTTCATTATTATTACTACTAGAACCAATAGTAGTAATAGTGCCACTGCAGTACCTGGCACAGTGCCTCGGACATATTAAATATTCAAAACTATAATAATTATTTTATTGTACCAGCTCCTGGCATGGTGCCTGAAACATGATAGTGCACCAATTTAGTTAGTTCCACTCATTCTCATCTTTCCCTGGGAGACATTTGTCTTCAGTTTCCCACACAGCTGTGGGCACAGATTTTTCTGTAGCAGTACCAGTGACACTATCTGAAAAGACATTCAACCTGTCTTCTATGGTAGCCTTTTAAGTGGCAAATGGTCAGCAAATGTTTTAAGATCATTTTTAGATGGAAAAATTGAGGTTATGGAATTTCAGCTCACCTCTAATCCCTTTATCTTATTATACCACTGTTTCCCAACTAATCCATGATCAATCATCACCTTCATTCTTGCACTCTGCAGTGCCTGGATTACCCTCACATTTTTACATTTAATTTATTCTCCAAGCCCTGGCCTAATAGTTACTTTCTCCATGTAATCTCTCAGGTATACAGCCCTCATTGAGCCCTTTCTGAAATCCCAAAGCTTCAAATCAGTAACACATAATTTATCACTTCGTCCCACGACCTTGCCAATCCTCCTCAGCTAGGCTGTAGTTGCTCATTAAATATTCATTTGTTCAGCACCATCATGTTCTAGACCATGTGTGCATACAGGGAAGACAGGAAACCAAGTATTCTTACCCTAGTGGCAGTAGGACAAACATGCAGTTGGGTGACATTGGAGAATTGTGATTCAAGTGTCCATGGAGAATTCAAAGGAAGATTGGCTAACCTGGGGATATTGGGGGAAGGCTTCACAGAGAAAGGGACCTATGAGCAAGGTGCTGGAGCTGAGAAGGATTTTGTTGGAAGAAGCCATGTGCAAAGACAGGGTCATAAAATGGCAACTCAGAGAACATGGCCCAGTATGGCTAGAACTGAGGGTGGGTTGGAGTAAGATGAGAGAATATTGGGAGGTTTACTCATTTTTCATCAAATATATATCAAGCATTCATGGTATGCCAGGAATTAGCTAGGCGTAGATACTGAAAAAAAACAGGACAAATGCAATTTCTGCACTTGAGTTTTAAGGATAATTGAACAGAGCAGGCAATTGTCCAATAAGAAAAAGAAATATATAACTACAAATTGAAATAAGCATTAAGAATGAAGAGGGCCGAAACCGGTTTGGCTCAGTGGATAGAGCGTCGGCCTGCAGACTGAAAGGTCCCAGGTTCGATTCCGGTCAAGGGCATGTACCTGGGTTGCGGGCACATCCCCAGTGGGAAATGTGCAGGAGGCAGCTGATCGATGTCTCTCTCTCATCGATGTTTCTAACTCTCTATCTCTCTCCCTTCCTCTCTGTAAAAAATCAATAAAATATATTTTTTAAAAAAAGAATGAAGAGGAAAGAGTACAACGAAGAAAAGAATATGAAGGAACTACTTTATAGAGGGTAGTTAGTGGGGATTGCTCTGGAGAGGTGGCATGTTGTTGAGGTTGGAAAGATGAAAAGAGCTGAAGAAGAGTGTTCCAGGTGCTGATCAAAGATCTTGGGGGTCAGGGAACTTGGCATGTTGGAAAAATTGAAAGAAGCTCCACAAGGCTGAAAAATAGTCATGAGGATATAAGTAGAACACAGGGAACAAAGTCAATAATATTGTAATAACTATGTATGATGTCAGACGGGAACTAGATTTATTGAGGTGATTATTTTGTAAGTTATATAAATGTAGAACCACTATGTTGTACACCTGAAAGTAATATAATATTGTATGTCAACTGTAATTTAAAAGTAAAATAATAAAAATAGTGGATGAGGGTGAGAAAATGGCTTAAGATGAAGTTGGAGAGGCAAACACAGCCAAGACCTGGTAGACCTCATCACGAAGTGTTGATTTTATAACAAAAACAGCAAGAAATCAACCAAGAAAGAGTAAAATGGAATCAAGTTTGTGTTACATGGGATAGTGTGATAGACAATCTGGAGGGGAGAGAATGGCATCAGGATGATCAATTATAAGGCTGTGAAAAGGTTCAGGTAAAAGATAATGAAGGCAGGGATCTTTTCTTTCATATCCTCCAAAGGTGACCAGCATATTGATAGGCACATGGAAACCTTCTACCATATTCATATTGATTGGCTAAATAAATATAAACTGAGTTTCATTACTGAGTCTCTCTCCAGGAGATCACAGTGTCTCTTCTTCCTTCTTCCTTTTGTTTATAATGGAGACATGGAGGCAGTCTACAATTAGTATTATTAAAGTCATTTGCTTTTTAGTGACAAATGCTTACTCTAAGCACCACTTTCCTGTCACTTGAAAGTAGCACAGGAAAATATCAGTATTTCTCAAGACAGCCAAACAGTACCCTATCTGTCTGAGATTTTTATGTAGAGACTAATTTGTTATTTAGGCCTATTCAGGGCAAGAGGTAACACTCATCTTCAAATACTGACTTCCCAGAAGATCACAAGCACATGAAATGCAAATGCCACTTAGTATAATATATGCTTTTCCCTCTGCCAAAACAGGGATGTAATTACCTGGAAAAGTGAGGCAAATTTTTAAGGAAGATTCATGTCTTCATCTCTCTTACATCAAGATGAGACAAGAATCCCTTTATCATATTTCTACTTCTTTTTGCTGCCAAATCAGTTTGGTAATGAAAGGCATGTAAAAAACTTTGGTAAAACTCAGCTTCCAGAGAACACTAGACGTCCCAGAGATAGGAGAGAAAGGAGCCAATCACCTAATGGATCTGAGCCTCATTTTCTACCCTGGGAAGGATAGCCATTTCTAACTCACAGGGCTAATATAAGGAGTCAATGATAAAGATTCATGAATTTGATCTGTGAACTACAAGGCAAAAGCTCTATACTGTGATTCATTCTATCCAATTGAAGGCAAAGACTGCGGTATTTTATCACAGAGAAAGTTAAACACATTGCAGGAACTCAATAATAGGTTTTATTTTAAAGTAAATTTTATGAAAAACTGGCTTTAGATGTGGTGCATGTAAAACAGACCATTTACTTCCCAGATTTGAATCATATTTTAAGATCTATCAGTTCCTTGGTTTGTAATAATAGAGGAAAAAAACCATGAGTGAACAGAGAGTGTGTGTGCTTATCTTTTGCAGCTGCCTTTAGCCTATTGGAGCCAGTACCCCTGCCCCAGTGAATAGCAGCAAGAAACGGGATTTCAGTTAGCACTAAAATGGGATGGCAATCCAGGATCTGCATCTGGGGCAACTGCAAATGCAATCCTGAAAATCAGCACAAGCCCATAGGCCCAGAGCCCAAAGAAATTGGCCAAAGATGAACTCCAACTTTGCATCACAAATCAGAAGTATTATCATGAGTATTTGCAGGCAGCAGAAGAGAAGGAGGGAACTAGCTTGTTCCATGTCTCAAGAGGTTTACCCTGAGCCAGCTGCTTTGATAATACATTATGTTATTTAACTCTCACAATAGCTTTATGAGGTAGAAATTATTCTTTAGCACAGAGCCTGGTACACAATGATAACTGCTATACATATTATTAATATTGATAAACTTAATAATAATAAACTGAAACACAGAGGGATTGGCTTGAGTAACTTATCCAAGGTCATAGAGCTGGTAAAGTCAGGATTTGAGCCCAGGTATTTCTGACCCCAAAGCCTGAGCTATACTCCTTTTCAAAAAGAAAAAGATTGTGACATTAAAACAGTTTGGGAATCACCGGCAGATGAGTGGATACAAAAGCTGTGGTATATTTACACAATGGAATACTACACAGCTATAAAAAAAGAAGAAGGAACTGTTACCATTTGCAACAGCATGGATGGACCTGAAGAGTATTATGCTAAGTGAAACAAGCCAGTCAAAGAAAGATAAGGATCACATGATCTCACTCATATGTGGAATCTAATGAACAAAATAAACTGATGAATAAAATAGAACTAGAGACATAGAAGCATGGAACAGACTAACAAATTCCAGAGGGAAAGTGGGGGGTGGAGTGGGAGGGGAGTGATTAACCAGGGAACTTATATGTCTCATGGACACAGACAATAGAATGGTGAAGGCTTGGGAGGGGTGGATATGGAAGGGGTCAATGGGGAAAAAACACAAACAAGCAAAGGAGACATCTGTAATACTTTCAACAATAAATATACATTTTTTAAAATCACCATAGTTTTAATAAAATAATGAAGTGTACAGTAAAAAAATAAAAATAAAGAAGAAGAAGTTTGGGATTTTCCAACCCATTAGCAAGGTTGCCTCCACAGTTAACCATTTGAGACCTTCAGGTATCTAAGAATATCTTTGGTCTCCTTTTCTCTCCTTATTCAGGTTTCTAAATTGCTATGAACCATGGCCCAACTGTACTACAAAAAGGTCAACTACTCACCGTACAGAGACCGAATTCCCCTGCAAATTGTGAGGGCGGAGACTGAGCTCTCTGCAGAGGAGAAGGCCTTCCTCAATGCTGTAGAGAAGGGGGACTATGCCACTGTGAAGCAGGCCCTCCAGGAGGCAGAGATCTACTACAATGTCAACATCAACTGCATGGATCCTCTAGGCCGGAATGCTCTGCTCATTGCCATTGAGAATGAAAACTTGGAGATCATGGAGCTACTGCTGAACCACAGCGTGTATGTAGGTGATGCCTTGCTCTATGCTATCCGCAAGGAAGTGGTGGGTGCTGTGGAGCTTCTGCTCAGCTACAGGAGGCCCAGTGGAGAGAAACAGGTAAGAGAAGTCCCTATAGCCTGGAAAATAACCACGGATAACAGGAAACTATAATCAGAAGCCTTGAAACTAGGGAAGGTCAGGTAGGCTAGAGTTGAGAAGCCCTATCATGGCAACCCTCTGTCCTCATCAATGATCTTAGGTGGTATCTAGAGCTACCCTGCATGGCCTATGCTGAGTTTTACTCATTTTCCATTCCTTTATTAGTATTTTCCCTTATATATTCAATACTTAACAACCAAAAAGTATGCTCTCCATTTCCAAAATATTCAAGCTTCTTTTACCCTCCCTACCCTCTGCTCTCTATCTTTATTTTCTTTCTCTACTCAAAGTCACATTCTACAAAAGAAGAAACCAAACATAAACCTGAGCTTTCTCCTTTTATTAGCTTCTCTCTTGAAGGACAGGAGGCCTTTAAACATGAGAGTCACAATGCAAATGCAGATGGATACAGGGACTCATATTTTTTCTAATACCTGTCATATGACTGCATTCCACCCTTAGTTGTTCAGGTGTCTGTCAGGCAATTCCACTGCCCTCAGAGACACCTAAGTTTCATATTCTGGAGTCATCTTCAAGTGCTTCCTCTCCCTTGCCTCCATATCCAATTCCTAAACCTTGTGGTTTCTTCCTTCCTAATATATCTTACATACTTTCCTCTCTAGCCCAACTCCCACCGCTCTGCCTCTGGTCCTTATCATATCTCTTCTAGAATACTGGTGCTCAAAGTGTGCTCCAGCATTAGCATCACCATGGGAACTTGCTAAATGCAAATGCAAATCCTCAGGCACCACCAGAGGCTGAATTAGAAACTGGGGATGGGGCCCAGCAAGCTGTGTCTTAATAAGCCCTCTAGGGAATTCTTATGCATACTCAGGTTTGGGAACCAATGTCCTAGAGTAACATTAAAATCTTCTAACTGGACTCTCTCCCTCTAACCTCTTTCTTTCCCTCAAAAAATTCTGAACAATGATGCTGCTTATTCTTCCCAAAATATTGTAACAATTCTATAATTCCTGTCCATCCTTTCAGCAACTACAATGTCTTCCCATTAGAAGAGAAACCAATTCAAGAAGCCTAGCACTCAACAGTCTTCATTAACAGTCTTTTCCAGTCCCATCTTCCCTAGTCTTTTCTAAACCCCTCAAGTCAAGCACATCTTCTGTTTGTATTTCTTCCTTTGGAGCATAGCATTGAGTGCATAGTAGGGACAAAGAAAATACAGAGTCTTCAAATGTGGAACAGTACAATACATTAAAAAGTAGAAATAGTATAAATCAAAACTAAAACTGCAAAATGCTTAGAAGAAGAAAAAAGAAAAAAGTATATATATTATGCACTGTCCCCTCAGGAGTTCAACCAACCAGGAGTTCGATCACTTGCTATGACATGTGCTGACCACCAGTGGGTGGCACAGAATGAAGGGAGGTCCCAGCCAGCAGCTGACAGCCACTAAGGACCCTACCTGTGCACGGATTTCATACACTGGGCCTCTAGTTCATAATGAAAACATGCAACATCAAATCTTATAGGATATGACCAAAGCTAGGTTTAAAGGAAATTCATAGCTTCAATAATTTCCTAAACAAAAAGAAATGAAAATAAGCTTAGCGATAACTAGAAGACTAAGAATTATAATTGATAGAGCAGAAAGGAAAACATTAGATTAAAAGTTCCTTGAGTAAAAGGCCTGAATCCCTTTCTCTTCCATCAGCATTTAACACAGTGCCAAAAGAAAAGGGACTTTATCTCTCTTCTTCATTGCTATATTCCAACACTGGGAAAGTGTCTGCAACATCAAATACACTCAATAAATATTTATTCTATAAATGAATAATACGCAATCAGCACTATACTAAGCACCGTAGATGACTTACTTTATCTAATCCTCCCAGTAACTGTTAGATAGACACTATTATTATTATCCCCATTCTATCAATGAGAAAAATATAGTCACAGGATGATTGTCAGTTGTCTAAGATCACAATAAATATCATAGCCAGGATTGAAACCCAAGCAGCCTACCTCCTAAACACACCCTCTTTTTAATTTTTTTAAATTTATTTCAGAGAGGAAGGGAGAGGGAGTGAGATAGAAACATCACTGATGAGAGAGAATTATTGATCGGCTGCCTCCTGCACGCCCCACACTGCAGATCGAGCCTGCAACCCAGGCATGTGCCTTGACCGAAATCGAACTGTGACCTCCTGGTTCATAGGTCAATGCTGAACCACTGAGACATGCCAGCCAGGCCTAAACACACTCTATTAACCACTAGGCTGTATTGCTTCCCTGGCAGTCTGAATTCCAAGCACAGGAGTTCTGAGATGGGGTAGGTCAGTGGAGTATGGATGGATGAGCTCTCTGGAAAGAATTCATCATGTGAATTAATACCAAAGCAGAGAGATGTAAACATGCTCCCTACTTAGTCTACATCACCATCCACATAAAAAATGATTTGTTCTGTGCCCCATTTCCCCAAAGCCCTGCTAAGTGCCTGAGTGATTTAATATGCCAATCTGAACTAACATTTATCCAGCTACCCTGCAGCAAAATTATCTTGCTCACCTCTGAGATTACGGAGCCCTTCACTTAACTACCAATCACTCATTACTATATACTATTGGTCAGCTTTACTTGTGTAATTGTCTGATATCTGTAACTAGATTGGTTTTTTTAATCCTCACCTGGGGATATTTTTCCATTGATTTTTAGAGAGAATGGAAAGGAGGAAGGAGGGGGAGAGAAATAGACATCAATGTGAGAGAGATACATTGATTGGTTGCCTCCCACATGTACCCTTATCCAGACCAGGGATCAAGCCTGCAACCAATGTATGTGCCCTTGATGGGGAATCAAACCTGTGACCCTTTGGTCCATGGGCCAATGTTCTAACCACTGAGAAAAACCGTCCAGGGCTAAATTGTATATTTTTAATGTGAGACACAATCTAATGCCCAAGTGTTTTCAATGCTTCTCCTATCAGTACCTAACCTAGTGCCTAGTATATAACGGGTAATATACAGGGGTAAGCAAAAGTAAGTAAATTATAATAAATAATATAATAATTAATAAATAATAATCTCTACTAATAAAAGAGTAATATGCTAATTAGACTGGGAGACCTTCTGGAGACCTTCCAGACATCCTTCTGGACAAAGCCGGGGCTTTTCCAGCCTGCAAACTGCCCCTCGCCCAGGCTAGCCACACCCCCCAAGGAGATCCCCGACACTGATCTGAGACCTCCTTCAGGGCAGACCAGCCAGCCCCCACCCATGCACCAGGCTTCTATCTATACTAATAAAAGGGTAATATGCTAATTAGACCGGGAGACCTTCTGGACAAAGCCATGGTGGCAGAGCTGAGGCAGAGGTGGCTAGGAGCAATCAGGCTGGCAAGGGGGACAGTTGAAGGGGAGCAGGCTGGAAGGGGAGGGCAGTTGTGGGCAAGCAGGCCAGCAGTAGGGACAGTTGAGGGTGAGTAGGCTGGCAGTGGGGATAGTTGAGGGCAATAAGTCTGGCAGGGGCAGGCAGTTAGGGGTGATCAGGCCAGAAGGGGAGACAGTTGGGGTTGATCAGGCTGGCAGGCAGAGTGGTTAGGGATGATCAGGCAGGCAGGCAGGTGAGCAGTTAGGAGCCAGCAGTCCCAGATTGTGGGAGGGATGTCCGACTGCCAGTTTAGGGATTGGCCCTAAAACGGCAGTTGGACATCCTCCGAGGAGTCCCAGATTGGAGAGGGCACAGGCCAGGCTGAGGGACACCCCCTCCTGTATGAGTTCCATGCACAAGACCACTAGTAATAGAATAATAAACTGTTTTACATACTCACAACTACAAACCTACTTTTGTCAACCCCTGAATAAATATTTACTGATTAATATGAAGGAATTAAGTGCATCTCCCAGAAAAGCACATGGTTAGCTGATTGCAAAAGACATCATGACTTTCATATTCACTCCCATTTGGCATCATAACTGTTTTGAAAGAGAGGAGAGCACAGAGGTGGTTCCAAAGAGGGAACTAGCAATATTGGTCCCGAGTTTGAAAGTAGGCCAAGTTCTTATTTGATGGCCTCCACTTTCCCCATCTTTCCCCATTGCTCTGGCAAACTCTGAGGAAGAAAGGTACCAGATAAACTTATACTAAAGTACAATCTAAGGCACGACCTTCCCTGAAGAAAGGCTGTGCTTCGCTCACAGAAATGAATCACTAATGGTGGAATATCAGGCATATTAAACCTGGGTAAAGCTATTTGGGGGAATCTGTCTTTACCAAGATCCTTTCAGACACACTGCTAGTATAAGACTTCCTTTGTCCATACTCAAATATAACACCATTTGTACAAACACACAAAGCTGTCAGCTCTTCAGCAGCCTTCTCTTCCCTCTCTTCTCTCCCTCCCAACCCCTACACCAGCCTCTGCTAAATTTCATTTTCTTCCATTGCTTTGACAATCGCTGTAATAAGTCAGACGTCAGTAACTATAACAACAGATCGTCACTGTGCAGGAGCTCTGCCTTTGGAGGAGAGAGAAACAACATTTATTTACCTGGGGTCAAGAAGGGATGTGAGTAAACACAGGCCTCCTGAAGGACCTTGGATCCAGATGGGTAGGGGACTCTCAGGAAGACACTTCTCCCACAAACACCTGTCCTTTTTCACAGAGGCCCTCTCTCATCTCTCCAAGGGATTAGTCACAGCTGACCTCCATCAATCTTGTCTAAAATAGTGCCCTCTTTAGCTTTATTGGGAATGGAGTTTGACCTAAAGCTGGCAGCAAGAACCCCTCAGCTTCCTCTAGCCCCAGTCCACTGTCCTCTTTTAGCCTATCAAAACTGCTCTCAGATAAAGATTGGAGGCCAGGCACAAATGGTTGACACTGACTTCAAGGATCAACACTTACATGGAGACCTGCATTTTTAATAAGGACAACTCTTTAAGTAAAAATGGCGGTCTCTATTAGATTGAATTCCTTGTACTAGACAACAAGTAGAACATAGTGTGTGTGTGTGTGTGTGTGTGTGTGTGTGTGTGTGTGTGTGTGTGGTTACTGTACTGTCTTCTTGAGTGTGTTATTCTGTGGCCTTCATGCTGCTTCAGAAATATGACCCTCACCCTAACCGGTTTGGCTCAGTGGATAGAACATCGGCCTGCAGACTAAAGGGTCCCAGGTTCAATTCCTGTCAAGGGCATGTACCTTGGTTGCAGGCACATTCCCAGTAGGGAGTGTGCAAGAGGCAGCTGATCGATGTTTCTCTCCCATCGATGTTTCCAACTCTCTGTCCCTCTACCTTCCTCTCTGTAAAAAATCAATAAAATATATTTGGGGAAAAAAAAAGAAATATGACCCTCTTGGCAGTATCCAGTCTGGAACCACTATACCACTATGGCCTATTTCAGAAGGAATAGTTTTTGATGACTTAGAGGACTTGTGATTCCTTGGGGTAAACACTCAAATAATTCTCAGAATTCAAATATTTTGGACTTCAGAAGGTTTAATACCAGCCTATTTCTTGTCCATTAAATCTACTCCCTTTAGCTCACTGACTCTGGGCATCACTAGAAAAGCATCAGTAAGCAGGGACAGCAAATCTAGCAATAGCCCAAAGACTTGTACCTGTGTATGGTCACAACAAGCTCAAAGATCAATAATTGTGCATATGGAGAACTTGTCAAAATGCACATCCCTGAGTCCCATTACATACCTAAAGAATCAGAATCTTGGGGTTTTGGCCTGGAATCAAAATTTTAATAAGACCACATGTTTCTAGATAAGAGGTATATGTACCTCTCTGTATTTGTTTCACATATCTACCATAACAAAATACCACAAACTGGGTGGCTTTAAATAAAGAAATGGTTCAGGAGGCCAGAACTCCAAAATAAAGGTGTTGGCAGGGCTAGTTCCTTCTGGAGCCGCTATGGAGAATCTGTTCCATGCCTTGGCTTATAACCACATCACTTCAATCTCTGCCTCTCTCATCACATACAGTCCTCCTCGGTGTCTTTGTGTTCAAATACCCCTCTCCTTTCTTTTATAAACACAGCAGAGATTTGGTTTAGGGCTCACCCTAATCCAGGATGACCTCATTTTAACTTCATTATATCTACAAAGACCCTTTTTTCAAATAAGGTCACATTCATAGGTACTGGGGTTTAAGACTTGAACATATCTTTTAAGGGGACACACTTCAACCCACTATACTCTTTATGAGAAATACTAGCCTAGATAAGTGGCTTTCAAACGTTTTCAGAGCTTTTCATGAAATAAAATCCTGCCCAGATGTAAAACAGACAAACTAATCCAAGCAGAGCTGCCCTAGTTTAAGTGCAGATTGGGACCCAAAGCCCTAGTTGTTCACACACACACACACACACACACACACACACACACACACTCCCATACCTGCTTTCTGCCTGAGGAGTAAGCATAGCTGGAAAACTACGGGCCTAGAAAACAGAATGACAGCCTCAAATTCAGAGTTTCAGGTACTAGCCAGTTGTAGCAGGCCAAACACCTTGGGCAACTCATTAAGTTGGGTGTCAATTGGATGTCTTTTACACAAGTCCAATTATGGAATCACTCTGCATCTCAATTTTCTCATCTATAAAATGAAGCTAGTAATATATGCCCCTACCTAATCTAGGGATCTATTGTAAAGAAGAAATAAAATAAAATAAAACATGTTAAAGTATTTTGAAAAAAAAATTAAATGCTAGACAGAAGTCAGTGACTATTATTTTCAGCTTTACTCTATCAGTTTGACTTAACCCATCATATTGTATGGAGAGACCAGCTGACAGGTGGCACTCATCACAAGTCACCACCAGTACAGTGAGAGGGAGAGGCTGGTGAACAAGCTGGCCCAGTTCACAGATTACCTCCTTCTGCCTGGCCTTGATGACAATGGTCTCCCTTTTGCTGTCAGGCAAGCTGCATAACCTCAAAGTCATCCCTCCTTGTTCACTAAAGTCTAAGTATTTGAGCAATAGGGAGGTAGAGCTGCTGGCTTCTGTATCAAGAGCCCACCCAAGTACTTTTCTTTCTTGGTCACTTGCATCAATGCAGGCAGGAGGAAAGAGGCTAAGCCAACCTTCTCCCCATGGCCCACCCCTGTGAGCTCTGCCATAATTACGCATTTTTCTGTGGCAGATACCTCCAAATTGAATTTGGTCTCACAGATGAGCTAGCGAGATTAAGTCTCAGCTACACTGGTAAGTTTTTGTATTAAGATTGGAGAAAATCAGAAACGAGGCACTCTATTTACTCCTTCTCCAGTCTGATCCTTGGTCTCAGAGATTGAACAGTGTGAAGGGGGACACTAAGGGCCCAGGCAAATGTGATTGGAGCACCAATAGGGGTTAAAGAGTCCAGCCTATAAATATCAGTCAATATGAGAGCAGACATTAAAAGAGAGAATTATAAAAGTCACCCTGCTATTTATAGGCAGCCTGGCATGGTGGAAAGAACAGAGGCTTTGGAGTCATCCACCTCTGAGGTGTCTTTACCTGGACAAGTCACTTAATCTCTCCAAACCTCAGTTTCTTTATCTGTAAATGGGAATGACAATGGAGTCTATTTCATAGTTATAGTGAGAATTAAATAAAAGAATACATGTATATTACTTACAACAGTGCCTGAAAATGGATATTCAATAAATGATAGCTAGTACTAACTACTACTACTCCTATTCATTGAAGCTGTGATGATATGACCTTCTGGCTAATCTAAATTGTTTATTTTTTAAGTGTTAAGTACCCACTAACACATAGTAGCTAAAAGTTCAGACTGCATGACCTTTGGAATGGTGTTTACCCTGATTGAGCATCGTTTTCTTAGCTGTATAATGGGGTTAATGATATTACCTACACCATAGGTTGTTGCAAGTTTAAAATGAGAATTATTATTTAACATTTGACATAATCACATAAGCACTAATACAAACTATTATTAATATTACTAACTCTTTGTTACCTGAATTTCCTTATATAACAGTAGGTGTTTGTGCCTATAATAATCTGAGTAACAGCTTTAATTCTATGATTTTCATTCCACAAAGTTCTAGGCCAAAAAAAAATGGGTTGTGTCAAGAAAATAAATAAGCCACTTCATAGGGGAAAAAAAGGTCAGAGTGACTGCATGGCATCATATTGACTAAACTGATTAAGTGAGTTACCTCCACTCATATATCTGTGCTGAATTTTAATAAACCTGGCCTACTTCACTCACAGATCACAAATTGTAGAGAGCTTAGAGATCATAAGTTCTGAAGTGACATGTCCAAGGTCACTTAGCTGAGCCCTGTACCGACACAAAAGCTCTCTCTCCAGACACTCTTTCTACTACACCACTCTGCTTCTAAGGAATCATTAGAAGTGGTAATATTTACAACAAAGCTGAAAATAAACAAAGCAGCTACAAGTAGTATCTGTCTAGAATAACTCATTGAAGACAGAGTTCCAACAAATATTAATTCTTTTCAGTTCTATTCAATTTTCTAAGCATTTATGACTACTAATCAGATGCCTCACAATAAATTTAAAAGATACAGTTAGTGCCCTTGAGAAATTTATACTCTCATGGGGAGAACAGACGCACATGCTGTCTAACCAGTCCACCCATCTTAATGGACATGGACTTCTGTGTTCCAAGAGTCACAAAAGACTGAATATAGTGATGTTTGCCTTTCTGGAAAAAAAATTATTAAAACTTGAACTCAAGTAGACCAAGAGAGCTGGCTATGTAACACTTCACAAGGAAGAAACCATGAAGTAATCTCAAAAGTGAGTGACTAAAAAGAAACACATGAGGTTTTTTAGCCATGATCTTCCTCATCTCCCTTCAGGGTTACCACCAACTCGGGGCTTTCTTTCTGCAACCTCACACTCATAGTGGTGAATAGCCTTTAACCCACATACACATGTCTAGTTAAGGAGTTACTCTTCTTTGTCCTCCTTCACCTCACAGGTATAGTTTTCTAGAGGGCAACTATTTTCTGTTTCCTTCTCACACCAGGCTCCTCATTGTTTTTGGTTTTCCCAGATTATGGCTCTTATCACAAACTCAGTTCAAGTGTGAAATATCAGTGCAACATTCAGAGCTCCTCCATCTCCCCTCCATCAGTTCTATCCCAGTGCACCAAACACCACCTTATACTGATTCTTTCCCATATGCCAACAACAAACATGAGAAAGAAATAGTACAGTACAAGGAAACATGCTACAATGTCCAAAATGTGTAAAATGGACAATATAGGAGGTCAGTCTGGATACAAGTAGTCAGAGAGATTTCAAGGGCAGAACATTTCAGATAAGAAAAAGGCCTTGAGCTGGAAAGGAAGAAAGAGGAGGGAGACACACTGGTCAGAAGGAAGTAAATGGACGACATCGATAGTGAGAATGAAGGTGGCTTGTTCACAGTGGGTCCTGTAGTGATGGGTTAGTGATAAAAAAAAAATAATGCTTGAGGCTCATGTTACCCTCATGAGATTAGCATCATAGAGGAAGAACACAGATACCTTATTCAGAGTCAAAACACTGGGGCAGGTGGGTCCTGAGTCATATCACAAACAGTAGTTGCTGGGTTCCTGTGCTCATCTGTCCTCCCTTTTTTTCTTCGTTACTAATTGGAGTAAAGAAGAATGAGTCAGTGGACATTAGTTGAGCTGATCCTTAGTTGGGACCATCGTGAACAGTTACCACCATCCCAGCTGGTTGTTACTGGTCCTCTGAATGGCAGTGGGAGCTGAGAGGGCTAGTGTGGGATGAAAGAAAGAAGCTAGAGCCACTGACCACTCAGGGGCTGGTTGGGTAGAAAATACTTATGAGGAATTGACCATATTGAAGTTTTATTTTCCCCTTTCATCTTCCTTCCCTCCACATACACATAGGTACAATATCTGTGTTGCATTTTAATCTCATTAGTTGACAACTCTTTTGGCATCCATATCATGCCTATAAGGTTCCTCTTCTCTCTCTGACCACTAAATTTTAGTCTCTTTTTCAAATCCTTTGATATTAGTGCTACCAAGAGTTCTGTCACTTCTCCCTTTGTAGACCAATATCTACCAAAAGGTTCATAATTTATTTTCCAAATTTTAGTTAGATATAACAATCTAGATGTACTCCCAAATATTTAAAATCACTGTCTAATAATAAAAATAGCAAACACTAATTTAGCACTTACTCTGAGCCAGACACCATTCTAAGTACATAACATACATTAACTTATTTGAAACAATCATCCTGTAATGCAGGATAATACTATTAACCATCCTTACAAATGGGGACATCAGGAGGTTAAATAAGGAACAAAAGAGGTTACATAAGTTTCCCAAGCTAGTAAGCGGACAAACCAAGATTCAAACCTAAGCAGACTTAGCAGTAGAGTCTATTTTCTTAATCCCTGTTCCAGCCTCCTCCATAGCATCCTCCTCATCCAGTGTATCCTCTCCAGTGATGACTCCTGTTTCCTTCCAGTCATCCTTTTAGTTATCTAGATATGAAACCTTGCAGTTGTCTTCATCTTTACCCTCTCCTTCAACTATCACACCGAGTGGGTTACCAAGTCCCTTTGAATTACTTGATTGAGGTGAGGAGGCAAACATATAAACAATTAGTTGAAATATAAATGCTATTAGAGATAAGACAGTCCTGCATTTGATCATGTTACTCAAATGACCACAGAGGTTCCTTATTTCCTATGGAATAAATTTCAAAATACAGGCACAGGGTTGATAGTTTGAGGAAATAGGGCTGGCTAATTGCCCCTGAAATCAGTTGAATTGTCACTAACAAATCCAGCCCTAGGACTTTGGAGTTAGTTAGGCCAAGAGACAGGACAGGATAAGGGAAGTGGTTTCTTCTCCTGTCAACAGAGTCTGGAGTCAGGAGAACCACCTTAGTGAGGGTCATGCTGGATTCATGGACCAGTTGATAAATGCAAACTTTGTTGCCTCTGGCAGAATTAAGTGGCCCCAATCTAGCAGCTATTCTCTGTTCTAAGGAGTATGTCTGCCTTGTGAAGTTCTCAGTAAAGAGAAGGTAATCAGCACTTAAATACCAAGATCTTGATTGAATAAAAGCGTACTGTTTCACTTGTTATTAGCGAATTGTTATTATCTCTTCATTAGTAAAGGAGGGCTGTGAACCAGATATGAAAAAGGCACATCCAAAGACAGTAAAGTCAGAGAAGGATGATGAAGCTGGTCCCAAAGACAAATCCATGAGTTTACCACCTTTACCTCTTCCCCTGAAGAAGGGGGCAGGGGTGATGGCCCATTACAAAACCCTGAGGTTGGACAGTGGAATTTCTAAATCCCTTTCTACTCTTCAAGGGCAAACTGGAGTGATTTAATATTTGTAGCCACCATCAGCTCCATTATCCGTATCAGAATGGTGGATGGAACTTTGGAGCTAAAAAAAATTACCTCTACAATTCCTCAAATCAATCCCTTGTCTTCAAATAGGCAGATAGTATCTCACACCTTCCAAAGGGCCTGCACAGAGAAGGTTTCAATCCCCACTGAGTAAGCCAAAGTTTAGAACAACTTGGACTTTGTCTACACAACCAAAATGAAAATGTATCTCCCTTGCCCCCCTTTCTTATTTCTTAAGTCTCAAAATGAGGTGTGAAATTATTCAAGTACTAGAGGCCCAGTACACGACATTCGTGGACCAGGAGTGGAGGGTCCCTCAGCCTGGCCTGCGCCCTCTCACAGTCTGGGATCCCTCAGGGGATGTCCACCTGCCAGATTAGGGGGATGTCTGACTGCTGGGATGGGGCCTAAACTGGCAGTCAGATATCCCTCTCAGAGTCCCTGGCTCCTTAACGCCCACCTGCAGCAGAGGTGGGAGAGGCTCCTGCCTCCAATGCTGTTCTTGCCAGCCACAAGCCAGCTGAGTGGCGCTCCCCGCTGTGGAAGCACACTGACCACCAGGGGCCAGCTCCTCCTGCGTTGAGCATCTTCCCCCTGGTGGTCAGTGCACATCATAGCGACCAGTTGTTCTGCCATTCAGTCAATTTGCATATTACCTTTTATTATATAGGATTAGGATCCTAAGTCACCACCACCACCCTTTTCCACATCCATTTGTTTACTTTGAAATTTTTGTTACAAAAGAATTAAATTATTGTAAGGATTAAAACAGTATAAAAGCATGGTAAGAGAAACATACCATTTCCCACTCTCATGGTCAACTCTGTAAAAGCCATCTCTAAGAACAATATAGGTTTATTTCCTAGGTATTTTCTATGCATATTCAAACAGAAGCACACATAGACACACAGACTTTTCAAAAATGTTCTGACTTGTTTCTTTTTTCTTTACAATACATACAGGCATTTTTCTATGTGAAGATATTTATCTTTACTATATTCTTTTTTTATATTTTGTATTGATTTTAGAGAGAGAGGAAAGGAAGGAAGAGATAGAAACACTGATGAGAGAGAAACATCAATTGGTTGCCTCCCTGTATACCTCCTGCTGGGGATCTGTTCCTGCAACCTGGACATGTGCCCTGGACAGGAATCAAACTGGTGACCTCCTGGTTCGTGGTTTGATGCTCAACCACTGAGCCACATCAGCCAGGCTTTACTGTATTATTTTTAATGACAGTATTGCATTGTATCATACAAATGCACCATATTTATTTAACCAGCCATCTATTTAAATTGTTTCAAGTATATTTAGACTTTGAACTTTTTTTATATTTTTGCTTTACTTAACAATGCTGTAATGAATATCCTTGTATATACATGCCTTTGATCACTTGTGTGATTATATCTGTAAGGTAAATCTGAGTAATGGAATCACAGGGTGTGTGCATTTTAAAATTTTGCTATACATTGCAAAATTGCTCTCCTACCAACAGTGTGTAAGAGTGTCCTTTTCTCATATATTTGCAATCATAAACTGCAAAAAATCAAAGTTTAAAAAATATTTGTCAATCTGACAGGCTAAAAATTCTATCTCGTTATCATTTTACATTTTAATTCCTTATTAAAAGTGGGATTTCACATTATAAGGGTTTTATTTTATGAGTCAACTTTTTATTTTTAACTAGAGTCTTCATCTCTTTCTTCCTGATTTGTCTAAACTCTTTGTACATTACAGTCATTAGCACTTTATTTATTCATTTAAAAAAAACCTAACTTATTAGAGAACAGTGGTATACCCAGACTTTTATAGCAATTGGAGCAAAGAACAAAGCTAATTGTGTTCTAGGTCTTTTAAATTTTCTGCATAAGAATATAGAATTGTTTTAGTAATGCTTAAAATGCCTTAGGGTTTCTCTGGTATAAGCATGAAAGTATTCATGCTCAATCATTCATTTATTTTTAAGTTTAGGGCTTAAGTATCTTTGTTCAAAGGAAAGAAAGTTTTGACAGCACAGAAATAGAGGACTGGAAAGGCCTACTTCTCAAGCCCAAGGGAAGTAAACAAGATACAGAAACAGGAAAAAGGGTTGTTCTTTATATATATAAAGAGCCAGGGTCGATAACATCCAAAACAACTGAAGGGATGACCAAACACCAGGCTGCATGTGCAGCAGGCTCGGGTGGGTGGGAACTGGCGAGGAGCTGAACTGTTGACCTCTCGGAGAGAGAGAAAGAGAGAGGCGGGGCTGCTCAGCAGCTGCCACAGATGCTGGCAAGGCCCAGAGAGAGAAGCAGGGTCTGATCCATAGCCTCCGTGGCAGCTGCTGATCAGCCCTTGCCTCTCTCTCTCTCTCACCAGGCCTCACCAGCAGCCCTGTCTCTCTCTCTCAGAGAGGTCAGCAGTTCAGCCCCCTCACCAGCAGCCTGGGTCGGCTGCTGGTCATCCCTGCCTCTCTGATCAGGCCCGGACATAAGCATGGAGACACTGACTGGCATAGAAACCGACCAATCAGAACCAAATCTGGGTGAACTGCAAGGAGGCAATGGCTGCCTAGAAGGCAGAGCTTTTGACGCTGACTGGCATAGAAACTGACCAATCAGTACCAAATCTGAGTGAACTGCAAGGAGGCAATGGCTGCTAGGAGGCGGAGCTTTTGACGCTGACTGGCATAGAAACCAACCAATCAGAACCAAAACTGGCTGAACTGCGAGGAACCAATGGCTATCTAGGAGGGAGAGCTTTTGACGCTGACTGGCATAAAAACCAACCAATTAGAATGAAATCTGGGTGAACTGAGAGGAGCCAATGGCTTCCTAGGAGGCGGAGCTTTTGACACTGACTGGCATAGAAACCAACCAATCAGAACATAATTGGTGAACTGCAAAGGCAGAACCTAAGGTGGGACCTGACGAGGGGTTTTAAGGGCAACAGCTATTTGGTGTAAGGTGTAAGAAAGAGGTTCAATTTTTTTAATGACCAGTTTGGCAGTATAGTGCATATGGCTGGCTATCAGTACAGATATAGGGATTATGTATTTTTATCTGCCAAGAGCATCTCCTCCTGCTGAAAAAGACTCCCCCCACCCATTTAAGCAATCCTATCCTATATAATCTAATCTATACTAATAAAAGGGTAATATGCTAAGTAGACTGGGTCGACCCACCATCTTCTGGACGTCCAACTTCCCTCAGAACAAAGCCATGGTAGTGGGGGCCAAGGCAGAGGCAGTTAGGTGCAATCAGCTGGCAGCGGAGGGCAGTTGGGGGCAAGATCAGGCCAGCAGGGGGTTAGAAGCAATCAGGCCAGCAGGGCAGGGCAGTTGGGGGTGACATCAGGCCAGCAGGGAAGGGTCATTGGGGGTGAGATCAGGCTGGCCAGGTAGGGCCATTGGGGGCAAGATCAGGCTGGCAGGGGAGGGCAGTTGGGGGTGAGATTAAGCCAGCAGGGGAGAGCAGTTAGGGGTGATCAGGCAGGCAGGCAGAGGCAGTTAGGGACAGTCAGGCAGGCAGAGGGGTTAGGGGAAATCAGGCAGGTAGGCAGAGGTAGTTAGGGGCGATCAGGCAGGCAGGCAGGCACGTGAGCAGTTAGGAGCCAGTGGTCCCAGATTGTGAGAGGGATCAGGCTTAAACTGGCAGTCGGACATCCACCAAGGGGTCCCCAGTTGGAGAGGGTACAGGCTGGGCTGAGGGGAACCCTCCCCCATACATGAATTTAGTGCACCAGGCCACTAGTATATATATATATATATTTCAGAGAGGAAAGGAGGAATAGAGAGAGATAGAAACATCAATTATGAGAGAGAATCATTGATCGGCTGCCACCTGCATGCCCCCTACTAGGAATCAAGTCCACAACCTGGGCATGTGCCCTGACTGGGAATCGAACTATGACCTCCTGGTTCATAGGTCAACACTCAACCACTGAGCCAAGCCAACTGGACGAAGGTTGGTCTTTAGCAAAAGAATGAGTTCTAACACTCAAGCAATGGCAAATATCCATTTAATCCATTATTTTCCCTGACTTCATTGGCAGCAGAGTTGCTACTTCAGAAAATATGGCAAGTATCAAATACATAGGAAAACATTTCCTTGATTTCCTTAGTAGGGAAAAGATGTAAAATGCAAACAACATGTGACTTGTTGAGTCTATGCCATTTCTGGTCTAAACTCTCCAAATTGTTTTCACTGAACAGATAAATAGGATAGTCCAAGTTCTTGCTTTATTTGATGCCATGCTGACATAATCATCTACACTAAAAATGTTTTGACACTGAGAGCATTGATGTATAGTGCCAAAATAGATGATCAGGTAGCCCTGGCTGATATAGAGGCTTTTAGTTTCTTCTTGTTCAGCAGTCAATAAAAGGTGTTTATGTCTGGAATAGAACAATCTTAACAAGCTCAAAGAAGAGAAGCTTTATCTCAATTGATGCTACCAATGACACCAATTGTCTGTTACTTCAGTTATTTTTTCCTACTTTGATTTGAGAAGAGCTAGTAAGTTCAGAAATTCACACAACAAATAAATCAAGCTTTCCAGTGTTTGAAGTATTTGAACTGCAAATATAGACTCACAATATCTGGAAAGGCCTCAAAGAATAAAGGATATCATGATATGCCCATGACAGGATACTTCAAGCTTTGAATCATTCCAGACCATCCTAGAATTTGACAACTTTTCAACACTCAATCACCTTACCCTAGTTCAAGCCATGGTTACCTCTCACCTGGACAACTGTAGTAGCTTACTAACAGATTTCCCCTCTTTTCCCTCTCAGCTCCACATAATCCAGTCTTTTCCATGAAACTGAGTCACACTTTTAAAACTAACTGTGTCACTCTGATCAAAGCCCTCCAAAGCCTTTTTCAATGCCTATAGGACTCTGCATGATCTGGCCCCCTGCTCTTTGATCTCATCTCTTTCCACTCTTATCTTACTTGATCTGTTCCAGCCATACTCACCTCTTATAGGAATGGTCTACCCTCAGTTCCTTTGTCTGAAATGTTCCTCATACAAGTAACTGCATGGCTGGCTCCCTTTGTTCCTTTAGGTATCTGCTCCAATGCTATCTTATCAGGCAGACCTTCCTTGATTTTCTTATATAAAAATAGCACATCCCCCATTGTTCCCTATTCCCTTGCCATAATTCAAGATTCTCCATAGCATTTACCACCATATGACATATATGTTTGTTGCCTATGTCACCTCTTTAGAGAAAGGATTTTGTCTATTTTTTTCACTTTTGAATCTCTAGTGCCTAGAATAGCTCTTGGAACATGGCAAGTATCCCATAAATGTGTGTGTGGGGGGGTTGCTATATGATTTCATTTATATAAAGTTTCAGACAAGCAATCTCATTCATGAATTCAGGGATAGTGATTGCACTTTGGTGGGAGGGATGAAGGTAGTGGTGGGAAGGGTTTCTAGGATGTTGATAATGCTCTTTTATTTATTGAGCTGGGTAGTGGTTACAGGGATGTATTCATTTGGAATAATTCATAAAGTATACCAGAAATGTTTTTAATTGAGTTATAATTAATATATAACATTAATTTCATTTATACAATGTAATGATTTATATATATATTACAAAATGATCACCACATAAGTCTAGTTAACATTCATCACCATTCATAGTCACATATTTTTTTGTAATGAAAACTTTTCACATTTACTCTCTAAGCAACTTTCAAATATAAAGTACAGTATTACTAACTATAGTCATCATGCTGTACATTACATTCCTGGGACTTATTTATTTTATACTTGGAGGTTTGTAACTTTTGACCACCTTCGCCTATTTCTTCTATCCTCCAATCCCCACCTCTGGCAATAACCAATCTCCAATCTGTTCTCTGTATCTATGAGTTCACTTGACAACACAGAAATAGAGGAACTGATTCCACATATAAGGAAGGTCATATGATGTTTGTCTTTCTCTGTCTGACCTATTTCACCAGCATAATGTACTCAAGGTCCATCCATGTTGTCACACATAAATAGTTTTTTGAATTAGTGAAATTAATAGAATGTCAGACTTGGAAAGATTATTTAACCCATTCCTCCCTATTTTATAGATGGGGACAGTGAAGCTCACAGAGGAGATGTGATTTATTCAGACTCAATAAACTGACTCTTATAGCAGAGCCAAGATGCATAACTTCTGATTTTCAATTGTTACTTCCACTACAATAAAAATTAAAGTATCTGTCTTTAAAGCCACTCAGAGTGAGTTCTATAGTCACCTGTTCTGGAGTCTAGCACCATGAACTGTCTTCCAAGAACTATAACCTAAGTCCTTCATCTTAAAGGATTATTACCTAAGTAATTTTCTCTACTTCAACTCTGGGTGGACAGAAAAGGCATTATAAAGATATACAAACCTTCTTTCAGTCATATATTTGTTATTTTAAGGAGCTTTTATTTACTTTAAACAAAACCCAAGGCAAGGTTTCTCATTCCCATGGTACCCCAAAAGACTTACAAACCCCATGAATCAAGCCTCTCATTAGATGGCAGGGATCTAGAGACCCAAGCAAGGAAGGACACATGAGTATCTAAATGACAATAGCTTTGGCTCCAGGTTAGTGCAGTTGAGGTAGGAGAGATGAAAATGTGTCCCCTAAAAAATATATCTGTGTCTAAAAGCTGAACATATTTAACCAATAGCCCTTGGCCTTGGATCTGAAACATTTATTTGTGATATTGATGTGGTCATAATTCACAGCTTTTACTAACTAAATCGCCTTCCCTTGGACTACTAAGGGTGTACACAGTGATTGGCCCTGGTTTGGCCTTGGCGTCATTACTTTTCTGCCTTCCCTGTTGAAACTGCCATGATTAGCAGGTTTCCATTTGTAAACCAGGAAGCAGGACACAGTGGGCTTGCAATATTCTGCTGTCGGTGCTAAGTTTTGGGGAGTAATAGCTTATCTGATCAGAATGGAAAATGTTCTCTGGGTCCTAGAACTTACTTGGGAGAAAATGCCATAAATCTTATTTGGGAGAAATAACTTAAATGAGCGAGTTTTTCTTTAAATAGAAATAATTCTTCTTTGGTCGTTTCCCCCACTTTTTCATTTAAAGTACCAAGAAGGAAGCCTGAATTCATATATTCAACTAAATTATTCAACTGGTAATATCATTTCTATCCCCCTTGGTTTTCAAGATTGGAGAACAAAACCCAGTAGCCAGACTCAACACTAATCTAGCACTCAATCCTTAACTCCTTCTTTGGAACCAGGCTAAAATATTTCCTGAAAGACCCTTAAGGCCAGCATCCATAAGCTGATCAGATGAATGATCAGATGAACCACCTTACACCTAGAGTAATTAACTATAAAATAGGAAAGTATGCCCTAATCGGTTTGGCTCAGCCGATAGAGTGTCGGCCTGCGGACTCAAGGGTCCCAGGTTCGATTCCGGTCAAGGGCATGTACCTTGGTTGCGGGCACATCCCCAGTGAGGGGTGTGCAGGAGGCAGCTGATCGGTGTTTCTCTCTCATCGATGTTTCTGACTCTCTATCCCTCTTCCTTCCTCTCTGTAAAAAAATCAATAAAATATATTTTAAAAAAATAAAATAAAAATAAAATAGGAAAGTATGCTTTTCCTTCTTTCTCCTCCTTTTCCTCCCCCTCCCTCCTCCTCCTCCTCCTCCTCGTCCTCGTCCTCCTCCTCCTCCTCCTCCTCCTCCTCCTCCTCCTCCTTATACTTATTCTTATTCATTTTTTGACAGGATCAATTGTCTTCATTAAAGAAAACTAGTATGAAAAATGACTTAAGAGTTAGAACTGGTGCCTTTCTTCTTGTCAAAAGGGGTACAACATTAATGAAGCAATGGTACTATACCTGTCTCTTGACACAGTTCATAACTGTCTACTCCTCCTCTCTTTATCCCCCTTTTTCCTTCTTTTTGGCCACTCTGGGAGTCTGACTTCTCACTTTCCCAGCATAGGCCAGGGTACCATGGACTCTACCTCTAAGCAGATGGCCAGCTACTTCCAGCATGGTCAAGGCCTCCGCCTGACACTGGCCAAGGGAAGTCTCATCCTCTAAAGGAGTATCTTCCAGGAGTACCATTTTATCTTCTGGGGCAATGCCCTCCATGAGCCTTGATCTGGGCCACTGTCTAATGGCCAGACACCTTGGGTGTATGTAGCTCCTGGGCATGGACAAAGAACTCCATGTTGGCTACTAAACCAACTGTGCCCATGGCTGCCACTACCACAAAGATGGAGTCAAAAAATAGGAAGGAGTAAATTCTCATTGCCTGCTGCATGCCACATTACTGTTCAGGAAAGAATTTTTAATAAAGAGTTTCATGCTAAAGAGAGCAGTCTGAAGGTGCTGAGTAGTGTTAGTGTTTGAATGGGAAGAATAAAATGTGACCACCCAATTTCAAAACAGTAATCTCAGCAGTGGAAAGAAATGAAATGGCATATAACCACAGGAAATGTTTGAACAGAGGCAGAATGGCCATTGGGCAGGAGTGTTTACAAAAGAGTTAAATATCTATTATGAGGTTGGACTATGTCATCTCCAAGGTCTCTTTCAACCTTGCAATTTTGTAATATGTATATCAGCTGAGGCACATGATATCATGGACAAAATCTGAGAATGGAGTTCTCATGTTGACTCCATCTCTCAACTGTTATGTAGCCTTAGGCAAACTACTCAACCTCTATATAGCTTAACCTCTTACCATTTGAAAGCAAAGGAAGAACACTAAATAACCTCACAGGAATGCTGTGAGGAAATGAACAATGTTTTAAAATTATTCTATAATTACTTTATAAACCCACATTAAATAGGTACCATGTCAGCCACCTAATTGGCTTACTAGAGAGGAAAGAATACAAAGCTCTAGTATTTAATAAAACCACAGGGGAGTTCACTAATAACTCCACAGGCAATGGTGTCATTGATACATTTCTAGAATAAAACCCCTGGAGTTCTGGTGGATATCTGTTTGGCTGTGGTCCACTTAATCACCGAATCATCAGAATTAGATGAAGCATAGTAGCAATTTAGCCCATTCTCCTGTCACTGCAATCAATCCAAGAGGTATTAACCTTTAGCCTCTGAAAAAGTTAAACACCTCAATGTTAACTTGATGGAACCTTGGCAGGGTATGAAAGAAGTCCCACAGCAATTCTGTGCAAGTGTCAGTTGCCCTGAATTCTCAAATGTATGTCTGGGGCTTCCACAGAGTCTCAAGTTTATAAATGAATGGTTTTATAAGACCACAGGTGCAGAAGAATTTTCTGGAAGCTAAGCCTCCTTCTTGCATACCTAATCATCTTAGCTGCTCTTTTCGACATAGACAAACAATCCTATGCATCTATGGAGCCTTCCAAGACCTGGGTTTGTTTCCTCCCCCACCAGAAATTGGGGGTGGAATAATCAAATATCTGGGGGCCTCAAACACTACCACTCTTGCAACTTTTCATCAATCTGAGATTCTTATCCCCTATTCATTGAATATAAAGAAGAAAATTAAGCGGTAGTGAATTTCATTGGGAACACCAGCCCCTTCTCCTCCTTTCTATTAGCCCTGCCCTGCATTCCTGAAAAGGTACTGCAGAGTGAAAGACTTCATTGAAACTCTAAGGTATCTGGTTACATGTGTCTTCCAGAGAGGATGGAATGTTTTGCAAGTGATTAAAAGGTCATCCTTACATTTAAAATGTCTCTGAAATTTCAAGTTTCAGATTTGGGGCATGTTTGCCTTCAGAGAAATAAGGACAAGGCACCCCATGTTTTCCTAATTCAGCAATGATCAACGCCTAGCTTACCTTTCTCTGGGGAGACAGCAGCCCACACCCTTAGCCTGGGAGCATACTAGAAAAAGACAAGCAAAAGACAGAAACAGTAGGGTTAAAGGCCCAAAGTAGCTCTTCCTTCTCCCATCTCCAGCCAGAAGCAACCAAGCTCCTGCTTCTTTCCTTTAATAGTTAGTCTGTTCTGACAAGAACAAAAGGCATTCTGCTTGAGAAGCACTATTGACAATGCAGCTGCCAGTTCAAAACAATACAATTAGAAGTAATGTCAGAGAGAGGAAGAAATTATGGTGGGAGGCGGGCACTTTTCTTGAGTTTGTCCTTTCAAAATGCAATAGAGTGAAAATATATAAGTAAATGCAGAACATTATACACACATCAGTGTGTCAGATTTTTGCTTGTCAAAGATTGTGTTTAAAAAGAATTTGCTTACCACTGACAATGTCAATATGATAGGCATCGCTTCAATCACAAAATGGCTTACACTATTTTTCCTGTCAACCAAAGGTTAAATGTATTTATTAAATGTGACCCATTTATTGTTATGACCCACTAATATAATCCTGATTGTTGTGTTCTGAAAAATCAATCGATCATCATGATGTGTGCTGTCAAGGCCACAGAGACATTTAAATCCTGTTTTCTGCTAAAGAAAATTTCTTGAAATGAGTCCTCCTGACATGTCTGTGCTAGGTGAACTTAAACTGCTTGGCATTGTCCAGATTCAAGCTTCTTTTCTAAAAGGCTTTTCATTTCTAGCCAAACTCTACTTCAGAATGAAGGACTCCTTGTTGCATGAGTGTTTTTCAGAGAAGCCACTCAGAAATCCCAGGTGGGGAGTTCAGCAGGGAGAGCCTAAACACAAAATTCTCCCAGGGTGCTTCCAGCAGTACAAACGAATAAAACATGCTTCCTGCCCCATGTCAACAAAAATTCACTAAAAAGTATCGGAGGGACAAAAGAGACTTTCTTCAAGCAAACAGTTTGCAAACTGGGATGATGCAGCCTCAGGTAAAAGTAGAACAGTGCTCTGCAGAGACAAAGGAGAGGCCATCTTTTATGGAGGAAGTTTCTGCCCAGGTTCCCATCATGCAAATGAGGACTTCAAGTCTAATCAGCATGGATTGGTTGATGATAATTACAATCTGTGCAGTTCTAATTGGTCAGGGTGTATCACAGTCTATTGCTTAAGTGGTAGTATGGTGATGAGGGGACAAGAAACTTCCCTGCAGTAGTTGATTCAGAAAACATAAACAGACAGGGGGTTGAAAGTTCAGTCTATGATTCTCTCAAGAATGCAGAGTACATGAAGGGCCTCTGTCAGCAAAGAGCCGCTAAACTCTAGTTTTGAATCTAGGCCCAGTTAATCTCAGGTGTTATAGGCACCTCTCACTAACACCAGGGAGGTGTTACTGGACAACCCCCTGAGTCAGTGGGAGAAAGCTGTCCCCATCCTCAATCCTTGTCTTCTCATATAAATGAATTTATACAGAGACCCTGAGTGCATTGAGAAAAGCCAATTTATTAAAGCAGTTAAAGTATGCGCCTTTACTGAAAAAGCAAAGCAAGCAAGCAAACTTGTACATCTGGCTTATGAGGCGCAGATGGGCTCTCAGATAATCTGAAGAGCAAGTTGGGTGTGGGTCCAAGGTGTTATATACCCTCCTGTATATAGGCTTCAAAATTCCTTTGCTGAATATTTTGGTACAGATTGATTCTCAAGTTTCTTTTGTTTTACTTTGTTGTGGCCTTCCCAGAAATCACGAGAAGTGCCTGGCCACTTGATCTTGCCATGCTCTTTTCCCCTTTCCCCTTTCCTTCTCCTTTTCTGCATTCTCAACCAAAGGACTTGTATGCATGCATATAGGCCTAACCAATGGATACAGACAGCAGGGGAGTCAGGGTATGAGTGAGGGGTGGAAGGGCAATGGAGGGGGTAAGCACACATATGCAATACCTTAATCAATAAAGGGAAAAAAAGAAGAAGTGTGAAACACAGTTGAAAATTTTGGAACTCATAGAATTAAAAAGCTAGATAGTGGCCGGCGGGGGGCGGGGAGAATCACCTGTTAAAATTTACCTTTACATTCTGAAAACCAACTGAGCCTAATTTTTATCACCTAAGCTCTTCTAGACCTAAACTGGGACTCCCAATAATACCTATCAATTTTCATTGTATGGCAATAAATATACTTTTCAATTGTATGGGTATAAACTACTAAAAGCAAATTAAGGGTATCAACTCCTCTTTTTGCATGAAAGGCCCTCTTTATTCATTCTGATTTTGTTTTGCTGGTAGAATTGCTTCTAACAAAATCAGTGTCTACTAGAGAAATTAGAAAATAATAAATGTTTATTTGTATTGAATCTTATCATATAGTTCATATCAATCTGGTTATCCTGGCCCTTACATGGTCCTGTGCCCTGGTTGATCCCCACGGTTTCTGCATCTGGATTTTCAGCCCTGATCAGAAACCTTTATCATGCAACCTGAACTCATACTAGTCACATGATGAGCAGTGACACAGAATACTCTAAATCAGCTTGGTAGCATCCTCTTTCCAGTAAAACAATATACAAGAGAAATTTAATTTAAAAATTACATGATGACATAAAAATAAACTAAGAATAATGCCTTTCCTAAAGAGCTATTTGTACCAAGCACCACCATAGAGCTACCTGCAAAGCAAACTACACTCACACCAGCAGATCAGGGATCCATTACTCTAAGCCAGTGATGGCGAACCTATGACACGCGTGTCAGAGGTGATACGCGAACTCATTTTTTTGGTTGATTTTTCTTTGTTAAATGGCATTTAAATATATAAAATAAATATCAAAAATATACATCTTTGCTTTACTGTGGTTGCAAATATCAAAAAATGTCTATATGTGACACGGCACCAGAGTTAAGTTAGGGTTTTTCAAAATGCTGACACGCCGAGCTCAAAAGGTTCGCCATCACTGCTCTATGCAGTGCTAGAGACACAATGACCATAACTTTACTTCTGGCATTTTTTCCACATCCATAATAACCCACACCTTCTGATTTACTGATTTTTGAACTTGCTGCATCTGAACACAAATGGCTTTGACATAAGCTCAGATGGTACACCAAATCTTAATTCGGAAGGTTCTGTTTTTACCAGAGTCTGGGAAACATTATTTCCCATCTGATGCCAATGGCTGCTCCTGCATCGCTACTACTAGCCAGCTGATCTATAGGTAAGGCAGAGTGGGTGGCTGGTAAGATGATGTGATTAGATGCAGGTGTTCTTCATTTCTGAGTAATACAGAAAAATGAAGTTTCCTTTCCAACAGTCCCTTGAATTGCTGAAAAGATTGAGCATTGATTTTATCTGCATGTTAGGGTAGAGAAGAGGAGGCCCAGCATGTGAAAATATTGCAATTTCACTAAATCCAGTCATAAAATAGGAGATTTATTTTGGCATGATACTGTGGCGCCAGTTCTATGAGGAAGTGACAGTTGGATAGGTTAGCCTATAACCAGACAGCATTGTGGATATGAATGAGGTAGCTCCTGATATGGGACTGTCCATTGGAGGGTTTAATTTCAGAAGTCTGTGATGAACTTAGGATGCCTGCCTAAGGGTTCATAAAAATTCCAGTTAGCAGATTGTGTCCAGTGATGAGGTTAATGGAAATGAATGTATCATTTGGGCCACTTGAGAACAATAACCTTGTAAAAGCTCTAGTCAGTCCTGAGAGTGGGGAAAGTGGAGCATCACCTATTCCTCTGTTGTGTCCTCTGGCAATGGAATTTAGCTGAAAATATGAAGAACTAACTCAAGCTCTCTGTTCACTGTACTGCCAGTGTTTTATATGATTAACTTAGAGCCCAGCAACTCTGTCCTGTGCTCATTAATCCAGAAGGACTCTAGAATATAGTGCTAGCTTTATAACAGGAAGACCTAGGGTGATCCAGGAGCAAACTCATTAAGGCCTGAATGCAAAGCCCCAGGGAGATAGAGGCAATGTATTCTTTAGTGGCTATGGCCCAAGTCATTGCAAATTTTAAAATTAAATCAAATTGGTTCATCTATCAGGTTTCTTTAGAAGCAGAGTTGTAGATAATATGAACCAAGTGTAATTTCTTGGTGTATTGATTTCCTTCCCTTTTCTCCACCCCCCACCATACATTTTGAGAAAAATGCCTTTTCCAGTTTCCCTGAAAGTATAAACTCTGACAACCTATGGCGTTAGCCATGTATTATTTTCTCATAGACTTAGCTCCTGTCTTTTGAAAAATTAAGTGACCCTATTTGATAAAAAATCAAGAATGGTTGTCTTAGCCTGTTTGGCTCAGTTGGATAGAGCATCAGCCTGAAGGGTCCCAGGTTCAATTCCGGCCAGGGGCACATGCCCGGGATTCGGGCTTGATCCCCAGTAGGGGGCGTGCAGGAGGCAGCCAATCAATGAGTCTCTCTTATCATTGATGTTTCTATCTCTCTCTCCCTCTTCCTTCCTCTCTGAAATCAATAAAGAAATATATATATATATATTTTTTAAAAAAAAAAAGAATGGCTTTGTGGTCTCCCAAATCTTGAGTAATGCTCCATAACATTTATCTGGGTTTAAGGAAGAATATTAGTTGATGAGATTTATTATTACTCAATAAAACCTGTAGCACATAATTATAATATGTATGAATATTAAATGTTATGATTGTATATTTATTTATTGATATAATAAATCAAAAATTTGGTCTTTCACTAGTTGGGAGTGAGGCAGCACACTGGCTAACAGTACAGGCTTTGGAGCCAAACTGCCTGGGTTCAAGTTCTCTCCATTGTACTTCCTAGACATGAGACCTTGGGCAAGGCACTTAGTTTTTCTATGGGTGAGTGTCCTCAGATGTAAACTGGGGATAATTACTATGTTTATACCATAGAAACAAAGGGAGGACTAAATGAGATACCATAGCCTGGTGCCTGGCATATGGAAAGTTCTCTATAATTAGTAGCTATTAATGTTATTTTTATCCTTGTTACAAAGGGTAATAATGGTAGCTATTGTTATATACATTATTGATTTTTATATATCAATTTTGACTTTTTAAAAACATCGGGCATGTATTGTGACATTATCCCCAGAGAAGTTTTATCCATTTTGTTCTTTCAATATAAATTATGTACACATTTTTTTCTTTTTTAAAAGCAGAATTTTAATGGGAAGCACAAGATCATGCAGTATAATTTTGGAGTTAGAAAGCAAAACTTGATGAGAAAATAATAAAATTGAATTTTCCACCTGACCTCAATCTGAACACAAATGGCTATTAAAGCATAATTTTTAAATGGTTAAATCATGATCTGTATACAAATTCAAGTGAACACATGTCAAAATTTTTGTTTAACTCATTGATTAGTGAGGGAATGAGGAGGTCAGGGGTCTATCACCTATAGCCTAAAAGTCAAATACAGCCTGTCACATGTTTTTGTAAATAAAATTTTATGAAGTACAGCCATACCCATTCATTTACATAATACCTATCGCTGTTTCCCTGCTACAATGGCAGGATTGTATTGTCCACAAATCGTAATATATTTACTATCTTATTTTTCAAATATATTTTTATTTATTTCAGAGAGGAAGAACGAGGGTGAGAGGGATAGAAACATCAATGATGAGATAGAATCATTGATCGGCTGCCTACTGCATGACCAACACTGGAGATTGAGCCTGCAACCCAGGCATATGCTCTAATAGGGAATCCAATGGTGACCTCCTGGTTCATGGGTCAATGCTCAACCACTGAGCCATGCCAGCCAGGCTACCATCTTACTTTTCACAATAAAAAGTTTGTTGGCCCCTGATATAGGCCATCAGGAATGCTGAAAAATTTACAAATAGATGCACAGACAAGAAATATTTACATTATCATTAACAAAGCTATAAAATAACTCAAAGATGAAAAAAAACCAGGGATTTGGGCAGGAAAGTTTGCCAGACCTCTGAACCCAGAGAGTCAGAGGGAGACCGCGCGGCAGCCGCGTCCCTTGGGACAGGCACAGCCCCTGACGGGGGAAAGGAGAACCGCGGGATTCCTGGCGCCGCCGGGGGAATTGAGAGCTCAGTGCTGTGATCACAGAGGACTGAGCCTAAAGGGGGCAGCCTGAAGAGCTGACCAGACCATGCAGTGCCGGTAAGAGAAGAAGCTTACAGAAACCGAGCCTTCCCCGTTTCCGCGGCCGGCGTTTGTTTGATTGTTTTCACTGAATCCTGTTCATGGGACATTTCGGATACAGACACTCACCTGTGCTGAAGAGAGGGAGAGTGTGCGGAGGAGTGGAATCTGGGGAGAGACTGAGGAGAGAGTGGGAGCCGGGAGAGGTGGCGGCGAATTGAGTGCTGAGACACCCCCGAGCACAGGACTGGGGCAGCCATTCTCTCCGGAGAGTGAGACTCCTCCCCCCAGCCCCCAGGCAAGGAGCACAGCCACACCCAGATTCCACCCTGTACAAGATCAAGGATTAAAATAACCTGATCAGTCCCTGGGAGTTAACAGGGTCTGGCCTATAGAGGGATTTTCAATCCCAGCAACAACACAGCGCTGGTAACTAACTATTACGCAGCCAGCTCTGGGCAGTGAACTTCCACTGGACAGAAAGGCCCTACAGCCTCAGAGGCCAACCCCAAAACACTGCCACCCAGAGGCTGACCCACAAACTGACTCTTTGCTAAACACAAAATAAGGCAGTCTGGGAAACAAAAGCGGTCTGCTTTAAAATAAGGACTGTGGTTTACAACACAGAGGAACAGTGTATCGCAGGGAAATTCAACACTCTCCTGGATACCTGGCAGGTCTAAGGCGAGCCACACTGAAGAATAGAAGAACCAAGGGACCTTCACTACTGCAATTTTTTTTTCCACCTTTTAACTAAGAAACCAATTTTTTTTCTTTTTTTTTTTTTTCTTCTTTTTTTTTTCTTTTCTTTTTTTTTTTTTCTTTTCTTCTTTTTCCATCACCTGATTTTACCCTTTTAATTACTACCTTCTTATTTTTAACCAGTATTACTACTGCTACCATTTTACCATTTTTAAAAGTGCCATTTTATTTTCTCTTTATTTTATTTTGGGATTAGTGTTCTCCATTCTATTTTCACCGTTATATTATTGGTTGTTTCTAGTTTGCATTCATCTCCAGGGAGCTGTTGCTGGAATTTGTTGGGATTAATGGCTGTTCTATAGGAGTATTCTCCTCATATAAAAAGTCTCTTCCTCTCTTCCACTTCATTCTCTCTTTTCGCTCTTTTTTTTTTTTCTTTTCTTTTCTCGCTTTTATTTTCCCCCCTTCTTTTTCCAAATTTCATTTTTGCACTCCTTTTTTTTTGGTCCCTACTTTTCTTTTTCTCTTTTATCTTTTTCTCTTTCTTCTTCCTTGTTCCCTAATTCTCTTAATTCGGGTGATCACCTTTATTTGGGGTTATTAATATCGTGAATATATTTGTGTATAGTGCCTGGTACGTGGTGCCTTGTTGTGTTGTATTTTGTGCCTTTAAATCAACGCAGCAGGTCCAAGCAACAGCAACCTCCTGAGCAACACACCCTCTGCCGAGGAACAGCAGCTGTACGTGAAACCTCGCCCACCAGCCAGAAGAGCCACCACAGCTGTGAACAGAACCCACCAGAGGAGCTGCTGCCAACTGAAGAGCAGCTGCTACCGCAACCGCCCGAAGAGCAACCACAGATCAAGGAGTCACTGCCACCAAGGGAGCAACCACTGAACGACTCAACGTCTAGATATGTCAGTGAGATCAAACATGGGTAGACAAAGAAACCCCCAAAGGAAAGAGAAGGAGGACTCTCCAGAAAAGCAGCTAAGTAATACAGAGGCATGCAACATGACAGAAAAAGAATTCAGAATAAGGGTCCTAGAGTGCATAAACCGGATGGAGGAAAAAATCGACAACCTCTGCAAGAAGCAAGACGAAACAGATGAAAAAATCGATAACATATGGAAGAAGCTAGAAGAAACAGATGAAAAAATTAACAACTTAAGTAAGACCCAAGAAGAAATGAAGAGTGATATAGCTGCAATGAAAAACTCCATTGAAAGTATCAACAGTAGACTAGGAGAAGCGGAGGACCGAATTAGTGAATTAGAAGACAAGGAAGCAAAACACACCCAAAATGTACTGCAATTGGAGAAAAAAATTAAAAGACAGGAGGAGAGCCTAAGGGAGCTTTGGGACAACATGAAACGAAACAACATACGAATAATAGGAGTACCAGAACAACAAAAGGATGAACAAGGATTAGAAAACCTATTAGAAGAAATAATATCAGAAAACTTCCCTGAGGTGGGGAAGAAAAAAGTCACACATGCCCAGAGAGTCCCAAACAAGGTGAACCCGAAAAGACCCACACCAAGACACATCATAATTACCATGGCAAATGTTCAGGACAAAGAGAGAATCTTACAGGCTGCAAGAGAGAGACGGAAAGTTACATACAAGGGCTCTCCCATTAGATTGTCAAATGATTTCTCAACAGAAACACATCAGGCCAGAAAAGAATGGACTGAAATTTACAAAGTGATGCAAAGCAAAGGACTGAATCCAAGAATACTCTATCCAGCAAGGCTATCATTCAAACTTGAAGGGGAAATAAGAAGCTTCACAGACAAAAAAAGGCTAAGGGAGTTTATCACCACCAAGCCAGCAATGCAAGGAATGCTAAAGGGACTGGTATAAAAATAAGAAATAAAAAGCTCAGAAAGAAAACAGCCACACAAAAACAGAAATGGCTACAAACAAGTACCTTTCAATAATAACTTTAAACGTAAACGGACTAAATGCTCCAAACAAAAGACATCGAGTGGCTGAATGGATAAAAAAACATGACCCATACATCTGCTGTCTACAAGAAACCCACCTCATTAGAAGGGACTCACACAGACTGAAAGTGAAAGGATGGAAAAATATCTTTCAGGCAAATGGAAAGGAAAAGAAAGCTGGGGTAGCAATACTTATATCGGACAAAATAGACCTCAAAGTGAAGGCCATAACAAGAGATAAGGAAGGCCACTTCATAATACTAAAGGGATCAATACAACAAGAAGATATAACTCTGGTAAACATATATGCACCCAATGCAGGAGCACCCAAATTCATAAAAAAACTCCTGGAAGATATCAAAGGAGAGATCGACAACAATACAATCATAGTAGGGGACTTTAATACACCACTGACAGCACTGGATAAGCCCTCTAGACAAACAATCAGCAAAGATACAGCAATCCTAAATGACTCACTAGATCAGATGGACTTAATAGACATCTTCAGAACACTCCACCCCAAAGCCAGGGAATATACATACTACTCAAATGCTCATAAGACATATTCAAAAATAGACCATATATTGGGTCACAAGCAAAGTATCCCCAAATTCAAGAAGATTGAAATCATAAAAAGCATCTTCACAGACCACGATGGCATAATATTAGAAATAAACTACAATAAAAACAACCAAAAATACTCAAACACCTGGAAGCTGAATAGCATGCTATTAAATATTGATTGGGTTACCAATGAGATCAAAGAAGAAATTAAAAACATTCTGGAAACTAATGACAATGAAAACACAACAATCCAAAACCTATGGGACACAATGAAAGCAGTCTTGAGAGGGAAGTTTATAGCTCTACAGGCCTATCTCAAAAAACAAGAAAACATGGTAGTAAATCATCTAACTCTACAACTCAAAGAATTAGAAAGAGAGCAACAAGAAAACCCCAGAGTGAGCAGAAGGAAGGAAATAATAAAGATTAGAGCAGAAATAAATGACATAGAGACCAAAAAAACAATACAGAAAATCAATGAAACCAAGAGCTGGTTCTTTGAAAGGATAAACAAGATTGACAAACCTCTAGCCAGACTCACCAAGAAGCAAAGAGAGAGGACCCAAATAAACAAAATCAGAAACGATAGAGGCGAAATAACAACAGACCCCACAGAAATACAAATGATCATTAAAAAATACTATGGACTGCTCTACTCCAACAAACTAGACAACCTGGAGGAAATGGACAAATTCCTAGAAAAATACAACATTCCAAAACTCAATCAGGAAGAATCTAAAAATCTCAACAGGCCAATAACTATGGAAGAAATTGAAGCAGTCATCAAAAAGCTTCCATCAAACAAAAGCCCAGGACCAGACGGCTTCACAGGGGAGTTTTACCAAACATTCAAGGAAGAACTAAAACCTATCCTCCTCAGACTACTACAAAAAATTCAAGAGGAAGGAACACTTCCAAGCTCATTCTATGAAGCCAGCATCACCCTAATACCAAAACCAGGTAAAGACAACACAATGAAAGAGAACTACAGGCCAATATCCCTCATGAACATAGATGCCAAAATCCTCAACAAAATCTTAGCAAATCGGATCCAGCAGTACATCAGAAAGATCATACACCATGACCAAGTAGGATTTATCCCAGGGATGCAAGGATGGTACAATATCCGCAAATCAATAAACGTGATACATCACATAAACAAACTGAAAGAAAAAAACCACATGGTCATATCAATTGATGCAGAAAAAGCATTTGACAAAATTCAACACCCATTTTTGATAAAAACTCTCAGCAAGGTGGGAGTAGAAGGATCATACCTCAACATAATAAAAGCCATATATGACAGGCCCACAGCCAACATCATACTCAATGGGCAAAAACTAACACCATTTCCCCTAAGAACAGGAACAAGACAGGGATGCCCCCTCTCACCACTCCTGTTCAACATAGTACTGGAAGTGTTAGCCATTGCAATTCGGCAAGAAGAAGAAATAAAAGGCATCCAAATTGGAAAAGAGGAAGTAAAACTGTCCTTATTTGCAGACGACATGATATTATACATACAAAACCCCAGAGACTCCATCCAAAAGCTACTAGACTTAATACATGAATTTGGCAATGTAGCAGGATACAAAATTAACCCCAAGAAATCTGAGGCATTTCTATACACCAGTAGTGAACTTTCAGAAAGAGAGATTATAAAAGCAATCCCGTTTACCATTGCACCAAAAAAATTAAGCTACCTAGGAATCAACTTAACTAAAGAGGTAAAAGACCTCTACTCAGAAAACTACAGGACGTTGAAAAAAGATATAGAGGAAGACATAAACAGATGGAAGAACATACCGTGTTCATGGATTGGTAGAATCAACATCATTAAAATGTCCATACTACCCAAAGCAATCTATAAATTCAACGCACTTCCCATTAAAATACCAACGGCATACTTCAGAGATATAGAACGAACTCTCCAAAAATTCATCTGGAATAAAAAAAGACCCCGAATAGCTGCAGCAATCCTGAAAAAGAACAAAGTAGGTGGGATCTCAATACCAGATATCAAGTTGTATTACAAAGCCACTGTTCTCAAAACTGCCTGGTACTGGCACAAGAATAGGCATATAGATCAATGGAATAGAATAGAGAGCCCAGAAATCGGCCCGAACCAATATGCTCAATTAATATTTGACAAAGGAGGCAAGAACATACAATGGAGCCAAGATAGTCTCTTCAATAAATGGTGTTGGGAAAATTGGACAGATATATGCAAGAAAATGAAACTAGACCACCAACTTACACCATACACAAAAATAAACTCAAAATGGATAAAGGACTTAAATGTACGACAGGAAACCATAAAAATTCTAGAAGAATCCAAAGGCAACAAAATCTCAGACATATGCCGAAGCAATTTCTTCACTGACACAGCTCCTAGGGCACTTGAAACTAAAGAGAAAATAAACAAATGGGACTTCATCAAAATAAAAAGCTTCTGCACAGCAAAAGAAACCATCAACAAAACAACAAGAAAACCCACTGTGTGGGAAAACATATTTGCCAATGTCATATCTGATAAGGGCCTAATCTCCAAAATTTATAGGGAACTCATACAACTCAACAAAAGGAAGATAAACAATCCAATCAAAAAGTGGGCAAAGGACCTAAATAGACACCTTTCAAAAGAGGACATTCAGAAAGCCAAGAGACATATGAAAACATGCTCAAAGTCACTAATCATCCGAGAGATGCAAATCAAAACAACAATGAGGTATCATCTCACACCTGTCAGACTGGCTATCATCAACAAATCAACAAACGACAAGTGCTGGAGAGGATGTGGAGAAAAAGGATCACTTGTGCACTGCTGGTGGGAATGCAGACTGGTGCAGCCACTATGGAAGACAGTATGGAGTTTCCTTAAAAAACTGAAAATGGAACTCCCATTTGACCCTGTGATCCCACTTCTAGGAATATATCCCAAGAAACCAGAAACACCAATCAGAAAGGATATATGCACCCCTATGTTCATAGCAGCACAATTCACCATAGCTAAGATCTGGAAACAGCCTAAGTGCCCATCAGTAGATGAATGGATTAGAAAACTGTGGTACATCTACACGATGGAATACTATGCTGCTGTAAAAAGGAAGGAACTCTTACCATTTGCAACGTCATGGATGGAACTGGAGAGCATTATGCTAAGTGAAATAAGCCAGTCAATGAAGGAAAAATACCACATGATCTCACTCATTCATGGATAATAGAGACCATTATAAACTTTTGAACAATAATAGATACAGAGGCAGAGCAGCCTCAAACAGATTGTCAAACTGCAGCAGGAAGGCAGGGGAGGGTTGGGGGGCAGGAGGTAGGGGGGTAAGAGATCAACTAAAGGACTTGTATGCATGCATATAAGCATAACCAATGGACATAAGACACTGGGGGATAGGGGAGGCTAGGGGACTGTCTAGGGCGGGGTGATAAAATGGACACATATGTAATACCCTTTGTAATACTTTAAGCAATAAAAAAAAGAAAAAAAAATAACTCAAAGATGATCAAAGGCACAGGTAATCCAGAAAATATACCAGGCCTGGGCTATTAGGCCCATTATACGAAAAGAAATTCAGACTAGAGATCCAGGGAGAATCTTGTTTTACAAACTAGGGCTAAGGTGGAGAAGAAGCTTGGATTCAAAAACTAACAGAACAAGGAGAGTGCCCAAATGCAAATCCCCAATGATTGAAATATGGAATAAAGGAGGCTGAGGATGGCCAATTGAGTGCTTCGTACTTCAAGCCTCGGTTGCTTTGGAAATTGGGGCAGGACTGAGTCCTTGGGGTAGATCAGCAAGCCCAACTATGGGGAGGCTGGGGCAGGCAGAGACTGATCCCATCCATTGTCTTGGTTTCAACTATTACAGGCTAAAGACTCTCACATCCACATTTTTAGTCCTGAAATTTCCTTCGAGACTCATGTTAGAGCTACACAATTTCCTACTACTGTCCCAATAGGTACTTGAAATTTAATGTGTCCAGAACTGAACTTTTTAAAAACCCTAAACTTGCTCTTCCTCCTATATTCACTATCTGTTGGTAACACCACAATCAACTAGACATGCAATCGAGAAACCTGACCTCCTTGATTTATTTCTCCTGGTGTATTGACACATCCAATACTACCTGACACATCCAATGAATGTTTTAAACCTATTATTTTCTGTGTATCTCTAGAATTACTGTTTAAGATCTCACCATCTCTTCATCTACACTAGTGATATATTTTAACTAGTCATATCCTTCTGAAACTCATCCAATGGTGTGCTGGCGCTGGCTTACACTAGCTGATGAGAACTGGTTGTTTATCTCTTCCAAATTCTATGTTCCATGATGTTATATTGGTAACTTGAAATTGGCCACAGTGGGAATATTTACACCACAGAAATTGCCAAACACTATAAATCAAGATTTTTTTGTGTGTGGAAAGCTGCTTATTAAAAATTAGAAGCACATTTACCACTGCCAATTCACCACACTTTAGCTAATTGATCTTTTTAAAACACTTGTTTAACTATGCACCTCTTCTGATTAAAATTCTTCAGCAGTTCACTGTGGCAAAAAATAACATTAAGTTCCTTAGCATGGCAAAGAACACCTTTGATAATTTGGCTCCTGCCTAAATGTCCAGCTTCCTCTCACATTCTTTTATTAGTCTCACAACTTATATGCTAGCTCAAAGGTCACAAATTGGTTCACTCAAGCCTTAATTCCCTCATATATGTATTTTGTCGAGCCTGCACACTTTCTCTAACTTTTTTGAGGCAACATTTAAATCTTTAAAAATTCTTCCCCCAAATCCATATTTCTGATTTATCTTGAAAAATGGCAACACTGTGGCCCTCATTTGTGCTTATAACGAGAAGCTGAACAGAAGATGCCCCTCTTGAGAAGGTATGTGCTCTACAGTTCACCAGTTCCTATAATTTACTCATTAAAATTATGCATGTGCCCCCAAACCTAGTCTTCATTTCTTTTTTCTATTTACTTTTTGGCCCCTGATGTTAACCATATTATTAAGTCCTGATTATTAACAGAAATCTCTGACCTTCACTATAGAATCTCTCTTTCTTTATCAGGGTATCTTCATGATAATCCATATTTCCTGCACAGTCTAGGAAGGGAAAAGCAGCAGGGTGAATAGAGGTAGAAGAAGAGGGTAGAAGAGTCTCCATTTTGAAGCAATAGAATTGTGAAAATGACAGGCAGGGACTGTCCCAAATTTTTGTGATGTCAGGGTATTCCCTATAGAGCCAGTCTTCTAATCCTCATTAGAGTCTTGGAATGTTTACCTTCTCAGCTGGGCATGGGAAGGAAAAACCCAAGGACACTAGCTCACACTGACTCAAATTGTAGGAACCAGGTTTGTAAAGTAGAGTCAATTTCTTAATTTGATATTTGGATACTTAATTCCCTTTTGCAGAGTGCCTGCTGTGTCTTGTAGTGTGCTGGACACTATGGGGGAAAACACAAACAGACTAAGACAGCTCTTCCTCCAAATAACTCACAACCCTAATGAAGAAGCAAAAAAGATACATGCAACATAATTAGAGAACAACAAGATATTGGGTGTAACCTAGTGCCCACAACAACTGGGTGGTCTGCAAGGGGTGGGATCAAGTTAAGACAAGGAGCTATTGAAGGAGCCAGGGCTTACAATGACCCTTTGCTGGAAGAGCTATGAGGTAGACCATTCCATACAGGGATCCCACAAGGATGTACACACAGAAAGAATGACTGAATTAGGTATGGCAACCTGTGAATGATAAGGCTGCCAGAAGGAGAAAAGGGAGTCTGGGTTGGTCATTGTGGGCCAGTTTTCTTTTGAAAAGTTTTCATCTTTGGTGTCATATACCCAGAAAGCTAAAAGGAGAATCAAAGACTCCTTGTTAAGTACTAAGTCAAAGACAATGGAATCGGGTGGTTCCAAAAAGCATTTCATATTCTAAGCATAGACAGCAACCTTTCAGCTTTATGACGCAAGTGGGGCTAAGCAATATTCACAAGTACTACTGTGTGTCTTGGACAGGCCTGGCAGCATTGATATAGAAAGAAGGAAAGAAGGAAATAAAAGAGTAGGAAAAACAGAAAGAGCATGGAAGTGGAGAGAAAGGGCAGGAAGAACATCGTGGTAAGAAGCAAACACATACCTCCAATCTAACCCAGGGAATCCTGTGCTACAAACTATTTTTTCTCCACCTCCCACTTCCTGCCTCTAAATCTTGACAGAGATTGAGGAATGACCCTGCCCACTGATAACTGGCAGGTTCCCAGATGTAAGCTTCTTTCTTCCTGGGCCAACTGTGATACATGGTTCACTTAGCATCTCTCCCAACTCTAGGCTTTATGCTGGTTGTGGTATTTATTTTCATTACCAGGCCCACTCAGACCTACTTCTTCCTTAGCCTGTAGGCTTATGTTAATTGCTGAGATTATTCTGTCCTGTGTCCAATTTACTTTATGAGCCAGTTGCTCACTTCCTGCTGTCTCATTTGTAGCTGCTCTCTATAAATGTTTAACAATGTTTACTTGCTGCTCAATCCAGGCCATTGATGACCAATGTGCAGCCAGCTCTCAACTATTCAGAGGCTGATGCAACCACTCCCTGAAGGAAACAGATTTCTTGCGCATTCCTCCCCCTATTTCTCTTCCACCTTTTTCCTATTCCCTCTTTTCTGGCCACTTCCCTGCTTGGGGATCTTCCATCCAAGGTGGAAAGGAGGTAAAGATGATGAAAAACTGTAACTCATCTTTTTGTCAGTTCTCCAGAAATTCTGGGTTTTTAAAAAATTCAAGAGTAAAAAGAAACTATAGATCAGGGGTCCTCAAACTTTTTAAACAGGGGACCAGTTCACTGTCCCTCAGACCGTTGGAGGGCCGGACTATAGTTTAAAAAAACACTATGAACAAATTCCTATGCACACTGCACATATCTTATTTTGAAGTAAAAAAACAAAACGGGAACAAATACAATATTTGTATTTGCATGTGGCCCGCGGGCCGTAGTTTGAGGACTCCTGCTATAAATTAAAATAATATTTGTCTATTCTGTGAGAATCTCAATTATCCACGTTCTCCCCCAGTTACACTTGAGCTCCCAGCTCAACACACTTTGTATTGAGATCAATATTTCACTACTTTCTGGAATCCTACATATGTTTTGAATACTCAGCCCCACACCTCCATGAGGCCTTCTTGGATTATTCTGGTCCTCCTTATTATCTAGCTCTAGATCCTGTTATACTGAGACTCTTTTGTGGGTCTAGTGAGCTGCCTAAGTTTCACTATTAGATTGCGAACAAACTGGGTCCTAAAATACATTTAAAGTTGAAAAGTTGTTTCTTTATTGACCAGTTTCTGCACTCACCCAGAGATGCTCCTGAATACCCAAAGAACTCCATACCTTTCGCCTGTACCTGCTATTTACACCAAGCATCACATAATGGACATGGCAATTTTATCAAAAGTCCTTTTGTTATTGGTAGTCCCTCCCTAAGCCTGGAGGTCCTCATTTATAGACTACTTCTTCCTGACAATAACAGATTATCTCTCCCTTGTTGGGACCTGCAGGAAGTTGTAGGGAACATTGGCTTTAGTCTTTGGCCCCCTGAAGTTCTATATATATATATAGTATAGGCTTGGTGCACAGTGCACTGGTGGATCCCTCGGCCTGGCCTGTGGGGATCGGGCTGAAACCAGCAGTCCAACATCCCCCAAGGGGTCCTGGAATGCAAGAGGGCACTCTGAAAAGTTGCTGTCATTCAGCAGCTCCTGGGTTGAGCGTCTGCCCCCTGGTGGTCAGTGCACATCATAGCTACCAGCCGGTTGGCCAGTCGGCTGGTCAGCTGGTTGCTTAAGCTTTTATATATATAGATACAAAGTCAGTGTAATGATTTGAGGGTATCTTCTCTTTAGCTACCAGGGCTTGATTTAGTGGCATGGTCTTTAAAATTACTGGTTGTCATTAGCCTTTCAATGAATAACCAAAGAACATATATGCATGCATATATGCATAGCCCATGGACACAGAATATACTGGGGTGAAGGCCTGGGGTGAGGTGAGGGCTTGGTGGAGGGGAGCAAAGGAGGGGAAGATGGAGGACATCTGTAACACTGTCAACAATGAAAAAATATTCCTGCAATCTCTGTTGCTCCCTTTGGAAATGAACACAAACTACCATGTACTCCTACTCACCAAGTTTGTGATCTACCAAACTCAGTTCCAGAAGGTCAGGAAAAATGTCCTTTACTTCTCTGTATCCCCATTGTGCCTTCTATAGAATTGGGCATATTGTGGTTGCATAATTTTAAGAGGGAAGATCTAAAGACATATTGCCTGAGTTTGAATCTTGGCTCTGCTACTAAAAGCTGTGTAATCCTAGGTATGTTTTTAACTTCTATGTGCCTCAGCTTATTCATTTAAGGGAAATATATATCCCAAAAGGTTGTTGTGGAATTAAATTAGTAAATAAATGTAAAGCATTTAGAACAGTGCTTGGAATACAATAAGCATTCCACAAATAGCCATTATGATAAGGAGGGGAATTGACAAAGGAATGTTAACTCCAATTCCCAAATCACTAATATTTGATAGGCCTTGTGCTCCCTCTTTCTCCAATCCTAAATCTTGCTCTTATACTTTTTGTTTTATTTTACCTAGGTTCCTACTCTGATGATGGACACCCAGTTCTCTGAGTTCACACCAGACATCACTCCCATAATGCTAGCTGCCCACACCAACAACTATGAAATCATCAAATTGCTTGTCCAAAAACGGGTCACTATTCCACGGCCTCACCAGATCCGTTGCAACTGTGTGGAGTGTGTGTCCAGTTCAGAGGTGGATAGCCTGCGCCACTCCCGCTCCCGTCTGAACATCTATAAGGCTCTGGCAAGCCCCTCACTCATTGCCTTATCAAGTGAGGACCCTATCCTAACTGCTTTCCGCCTGGGCTGGGAGCTCAAAGAACTCAGCAAGGTAGAAAATGAGTTCAAGGCTGAGTATGAGGAGCTCTCCCAACAGTGTAAGCTCTTTGCCAAAGACCTACTGGACCAAGCTCGTAGCTCCCGGGAATTGGAGATCATCCTCAACCATCGAGATGACCATAGTGAAGAACTTGACCCTCAGAAGTACCATGACCTGGCCAAGCTGAAGGTAGCAATCAAATACCACCAGAAAGAGGTAAGCTGAGTCCTTCTCTGTTTTCAGGGAAGCTTAATCCCTCCAGAGTCCAGAGTATGTAGAACAGAGTTAGCATTTTTCTACCACTAGACCTTTAAGAAACAAATGGTTACACAGGCCTAAGAAACAGACCCACTTATCCAAGGTACATACAGCCTCTGCATATTTTCTTTTTGGCCAGATAAGTAAGGAAAAATACTGATCACCTAGCTCTTTGATGGGAAAGCGCTTATCAGTTCAACAAATTATTATTTAGCTGTTCGGGATACAAAAACCAGATACTCTGTATTCATGGAGCTTACAAGCTATGGTAGACATTAAGTAAATGATAACATAAGTGAACATATAATTACAAATAATTGTTAAGTGCTCTGAAGGATAATTTCTATGAGAAAACATAACAAAGGACCATGCCCTATATTCTTGGATGTGGAGGGCAGTGATTACAAATGTCTCACTGTATGGATGCTGGTAATTGTTGGTAAAACTAAGTCTTTGGAAGCCCCTCAGCAAGAAGGCTGATACATGCAGTTGAAAGATGGAGTGTGTAATGCTGTGGAAAGCAAGAGCAACCTCTCCTATGGTATGACCTTCTAACTTTTAGAGTTTACCTCTTTGAGGGAGGTCAGTTCAAGCAGAACACAGAATTAAAGGCTTTGTTTTCCACCTTGGCTGCATTTACAGTCTAGCAGGTGCTGTTCTATGCCATCAAATCAAACAATTTGGGGGCAGCATGGTACACTAGAAAAGGCAGGGACTTTAGAGCCAAAACAACTGAGGATGCATTTCCAACTCACCTGAAGAAACTCAAATTTTCAGGACATTATTTTTTTAATTTATAAGATGAAGATGACAATAGTTGCTCCACTTCATAGGACTATTATAGGAAATAAATGAGAAAGTGCTAGTGTGGCACAGGAAGTACATTAATGTCCATTTTCATCTGTCTTCCAATGCTACCAGGAGGATGATTCAAACAGGTTGAACCAAGTAGTGGTTACCATCTGAAGGGGAACAGGCAGTGCCACCCTTTCATGGGTCCACCAAGCCCTGAGGCAAATCACATTGTATGCTCACTGGTCCCTTTATCTGACACAAGAAAAAAAAATGCTATGCCTTTGAAATGAGGCAAAAATGAGTAGCAGGGACAACCTTGAAGGGGATATAAAATGACAAAAGAGAAACATGAAGATCAAAAGACTGCATTGGGGGAGATAGTAAATGGATAGACCCATCCAACTCTCCTTATCCTGTTTCTTGCCACTAATCACTTTAAGTTATTTCACTAGGCCTGAAGTTACTGAACCTCACTTTTCTCTTCCAAAAAATGGGGAAAATAACAGGAACACCTCCCTGGAGAAATATAAAGTTTAAATAAAATAATACATGTTATACTTGTGCACAATATTCAGCATACATTAGGCATTCAATAAATATTAGCTGCTATTATTATTCATTTTCATGGTGTATGGTCGGATTCTGTACTAAAATTGTAGGTAATAGATTATGACTATATTGTAGTCATATAGTAATATATGACTATATTGTAGGTAATAGATTATGACCCATCCCCTCCCTTACTCCTTACTCCTTCCCACCGCCCTACTGTTGATTTATAGTATCAGTTGCGTTAGTCTGCTATAAGGTCTAATTGATTTTTCTTCACTTTGTTATATTTGTATATTTCTATTAATGACATATATTATATTTTCATTGTGTTCTTCACTTTACATAAATTGTTCTAATACTGTGAGAAAAAAAAACACAGGTATTTTTAGAACACAAATTGCTTCCAGGTAACAAAATAGTTAATGGGCATACAAATGTAAAAAAAAAAATAGATACTACAGAATATAACTCAAGTGTGCATTCCTTACCTCACTAGGTAGCAGATAAAGTTCATAATTTAAGCCCCATCCCCCTGAATATTGACAGAGCATTTATTTTCAAACAATTTCACTGCAATATTTCATCAATTTTGTATTAATAGATTATCTCCCAACTACTCTATCACTTGACCCCATCTGCTCATATAATCTTCATTTGACAATTTTAGTTACTTTTCCCTTCGGAAATAACTGTGATGAGTTCCTCACTCTCGTGGGGATCTGCTTGGCATAGGACCATGGACTCACCCTTGGGTTCTACATTCACTGCCTTCCAACCCTTATTTCCCCCTCAGGCTTTAGTCGTTTACTTTCCTGAAACTTTGTTCCCTGTGTCTCTTATTTCAAATTTATCTTATTATTGTTATTACAGACTATCTCTATGTTACTGTATGTTCATACAATATGTTTCTCAGCTATCATTATACCAACTTGGATGTGAGAAGCAATTATATTTCTTTTTGCTCACTTAATTAAGCACCAGAGATTCCAAAACTGTTTTCAGGGTCCATTTGCTATGTACATTCAAATGGAGGAAAAAGAAATTTGTTTTATTGTAGTAAAATATGCATAACATAGAATTTATCATTTTAACCATTTTTAAGTTTACAGTTCAATGGCATTAAGTTTATTCATGTTGTTGGGCAACCATCACAACTAGGATTCAGTTTTTTTGAAGATGCACAAGTTTTTGGGTGTCCATTTTTCTTTCAAATGTGAACCCATACAATTAGAACTTTACGTTTTACAGACTACATTATTTTTAATCCATAACACAAAGTATTACCTTTAACTATTCAAATTTATGGATATTAAGCAGTAATACAAAAGCAATCCAAAAAGCACTGTATGCAAAAATCAACAATTTCAGGCCTGGTGGTGTTCACTCATCATTGTGAATCAAATCAATGAGAACTCTGTAATTTAATAGACTGATCTGTTTCAGTCAGAGCACATCAAACTCCAACTCAAATACAGCAAAAAGAGTGAGTGGCTCTCAACTTCAATGTCAGTAAATTCATGGGAAATGATATACTTTCACAGTAATCCCAAAATGGCCCAAAGTTTAATCCCATGGCCAGAGACTTCAGAATTCTTTTAGGCTTTATATATGTAGCTCCAAATTTTCCAATGGAGTTAAATATATAAACAATGGCTATAGATCAATTTTAGTTTATTTTATCTTCAAACTTGGGCAAACTTGAAAAATCAGATATACCTTAAGGTTTGTACTTCAAAGACACTTCTTCCAGACAGCAAAACATGATTTATACTCATCAAAATCTATGAATCTCTTCTAAATTGTGACTTCACTTCCACTAAAGAATTCTATAATCCTTCCCAATCTCTGAAATAGTTTTTTAAATATCTGTGGTTCCACTGAGTCTCAATAGGCTCTACAATTAACCCGTGAACAAGGTGGAGGTTAGGGGCATTAATACCCGCCACACACACACACACACACACACACACACACACACACACAGTTGAAAGTCCACCTATAACTTTTGACTCCCCCAAAACTTTATTACTAATAGCCTACTGTTGACCAGAAGCCTAACCAATAGCATAAATGTCAATTAACACATATTTTGTATATGTATTATATACTGTATTCTTATAATAAAATAAGCTAGAGAAAAGAAACTGCTATTAAGAAAATCATAAAGAAAAGAAAATACGTTTACAGTATTATACGTAGTTAGTTTTTTTCATAATCTTTATTGTTGAAAGTATTACATATACCCACTTTTTCCTCCTATTGACCCCTTATAGCCCCCCACCCTGACCCAGGCCTCCACCACCCTATTGTCTATGTCCATGGATTATGTATATATACATACAAATTCTTTGGTTGCTCTCTTCCAACCCACCCCCACCTTCCCTCTGAGATTCGACAGTCTGTTCCATGCTTCTATGTCTCTAGATTCAGAGACGTATTTAGAATTTTTTAAAAAAATCCATATAGAACTGGACCTTGACAGTTCTAACATGTTGTCCAAGAACCAATTGCAATCTCTAATTGCTCTTTATTCAGTCCACATGTCTAGTTTAAGACTAAATACTCTCACCTTGAACTTATCAACAATGTTCTTATTTTAGGGGTGTTTTTGTAATTTCAAGTTTAGTGTATTTGGATGAGAAACACAATCCTGTGAGCTACTGGTGTTCTAATAATTCAGGTGTTCGTCAGCACTTCATTCTCAGAAGTCCTAAATCTGAGGAAGCAGACTAAGTCTGTTAAATATATATCCACAATCTAGTCTTTTAAAAAGTGAAGCATACATAGAAAACAAGATGGCGGCATAGGTAAACACCTGAAATTGCTGCCTCACACAACCTCTTCAAAAATACAACTAAAGACAAAACGGATATCATCCAGAACCACAGGAAGGCTGGCTGAGTAGAAATTCTACAACTAGAAGTAAAGAGAAAAGCACACTGAGACTCAGAGAATGTGTGGAAGTAAAGTGAAGAGGTATTGAGGCGCGTGCGGGAAGGGCTGGCAACTGAGAACGCGGTTGTCTTTTTCAATCAGGAGGGAGACACATGCTCCTGACTGCTCTGAACTCCAGTTATGGGTGAGTCTCTGGGGACCCAGACTCATATGGGGAGAAACTGGACTGTCTGGCATCGGGCTGAACAACAGGGCAGCTTTCTCTCAGAGGTGCTTGCAGCAATTTCCGATTACTGCGGGACACTGAGACCCAAGGCCTCTTAGGGCTGGACTGAGGATCAGCCATAGCTGCTTGCTCCACCCTGTTCATTCCCTGAGACCCCGCCCCACCCAAGCTGTGTGCAGAGGCTTTTGCATATGAATGCCCTAGCCCAGGGATGGGCAAACTTTTTGACTCGAGGGCCACAATGGGTTCTTAAACTGGACCGGAGGGCTGGAACAAAAGCATGGATGGAGTGTTTGTGTGAACTAATATAAATTCAAAGTAAACATCATTACATAAAAGGGTATGGTCTTTTTTTTCAATAGTTTTATTCATTTCAAACAGGCCGGATCTGGCCCTCAAGCCGTAGTTTGCCCACGGCTGCCCTAGCCCTTTGCAATCTAAAATTACCTAACACACTGTGGCTGGGTCAGAGAGACCCAGAACTTCCAAAACAAGGCCCACAGCCCCACAGCAGCTTGCATTGCTTCACAGCTGGGCCTCATCTGGGCACCTCCAAACCCCAAACAAAGAAGAGGAATCTGTAGATCTCTCCATAGCTCCTGCTGGGTAGTCTCAGGCAGAGGCTAAATTAGCACCTCCTTAGAGATCCAAGAGCCAGTGTACCCAGTGGTCAGAGTGGGACCATCCAAATTCCAACTCCTCAGATCCATAAGGGACACACTCAGGGGGCAGACTCAGTGAGCACCAAAGCCCCACTGAAGCAAGTCTTGCCCCAGAAGCGTGTCTCCAGCACAGAAGTTATTCCACCATAGACACAGCTGATTCTCACAGCCAATTGTCCTGGAGGTCAATTCCTCCCACTGATACCAACTACAATCAAGGCTTAACTACAACAAGACTGTGCACAAAGCCCTCATAGGGGTTCACCAAGAGTGTCTACCTCAGGTAATTGTGGAGGCTGAGCAACTGGGCCCTATAGGACACCTAGCACAGAAAGCCACCCTATCAACACAGGGAAGCAGTCAAAATGCAGAGACAAAGAAACAGGTCTCAAATGACAGAAATGGAGGAAAGCAAATGACTGGATATATAGAGTTCAAAACCACACTTCTAAGTTTTTTCAAGAATTTTCTAGAAACCGCCGATAAATTTAGTGAGACCCTCAATAAATCTAGTGAGACCCTCTAGGATATGAAAAAGGACCAACTAGAAATTAAGCATACACTGACTGAAATAAATATTATAAAGAGATCCAACAGCAGACTAGAGGATCACAAGAATCAAGTCAAAGATTTGAAATACGAAGAAGTAAAAAACACCCAACTGGAAAAGCAAAAAGAAAAAAGAATCCAAAAATATGAAGATAGTGTAAGGAGCCTCTGGGACAACTTCAAGCGAATCTGAATTATAGGGGTGCCAGAAGAAGAGAGAGAGCAAGATATTGAAAACCTATTTGAAGAAATAATGACAGAAAACTTCCCCTACCTGGTGAAAGAAATAGACTTACAAGTCCAGGAAGCGCAGAGAACCCCAAACAAAAGGAATCCAAAGAGGACCACACCAAGACACATCATAATTAAAATGCCAAGAGCAAAAGACAAAGAAAGAATCTTAAAAGCAGCAAGAGAAAAACAGTTAGTTACCTACAAGGGAGTACCCATACAATTGTCAGCTGATTTCTCAACAGAAACTGTGCAGGCCAGAAGGGAGTGAAAAGAAATATTCAAAGTGATGAATAGCAAGAACCTACAACCAAGATTACTTTACCCAGCAAAGCTATCATTCAGAATTAAAGGTCAGATAAAGAGCTTCACTGAAAAGAAAAAGCTAAAGGAGTTCATCACCACCAAACCAGTATTATATGAAATGTTGAAAGGTATTAGATAAAATTTTGAACAACCAGTACATATCTGTAAACAAGTGAACCTAGAAATCAAGTGAATAAAAAATCTGATGAACAGAATAAACTGGTGAATATAATAGAATCAGGGGCATAGATAGGGAGTGGACTGACAATTCTCAGGGGGAAAGGTGTGTGGGAGTGCAGGAAGAGACTGGACAAAAATCGTACACCTATGGATGAGGACGGGGAGGGGGGTATGGGCAGAGGGTGGGGTGGGAACTGGGTGGAGGGGAGCTATGGGGGGGAATAGGAACAACTGTAATAATCTGAACAATAAAGAGTTAATTAAAAATAAAAATAATAAAAAATAAAATAAAAAGTGAAACATACAGCCCTGTCCTGGTGGTTCAGTTGGTTAGAGTGTCGGTTGTCCCATACACCAAGGGTTGTAGGTTCATTTCCTGGTCAAGGCACATACCTAGGTTGCGGGTTCTATCCATGGTCAGGGCATGTAGAGGAGGCAATTAATCGATGTTTCTGTCTCTTTCTTCCTCTCTCTCTCTCTAAATATCAACAAAAACATATCCTCAGGTGAGGCTTTTTAAAAAAGTGAAACAGCCCTGGCCAGTGGTAAGAGCATTGGTCCATGCACCAGAGGGTTGTGGGTTCAATTCTCCAGGCAATGGCACATACCTAGATTGCAGGTTTAATCCCTGACCCTGATTGGGGTGAGTGGGGGAGGCAATCAATCCATCACATTGATGTTTCTCTCTCTCTCTCTCTCTCTCTCTCTCTCTCTCTCTCTCCACCTCCCACCCTCCCTTCAACTCTCTCTAAAAAAAAATCAATTGGCTGAGGAATTTTTTTAAAAAATGAAACATACAAACAGTACTTAAGGCTGAAAGCATGAAAAGTGTGATATTGATAAATTATTTTATATTATGCAAAATAATTGAGCACTAATTTTCATAGAACAAATTCTCCTTATGTATGATGTTATAGATCTAGGCAAACTAATCTTTATATCAAACACAAATAAATGAATAAAAACTAATATTATCCTTCTATAATATAGAGAGCAAATAAACTCAGATTTTCTGTTTGATAAAATTACTCAAATTCCTTGGAGGCATACAGTTTATTTGTGCTTACTCATCAAGAAGAAAAATAATTAACATCTTAAGTGAGTCACACTCCAGGGTCTGGTAGAACACATTTGGTTTGAAGGTTTCATGTTGGGAGCCCCTAAACAAGTTGGAGACATCTTTTTAAAGGCAAGTTTTTCCAGATGAGCTTCAGGCCCTGAAAAAAACCTAGACAAGATTTATCTTCCAGTGCCAGAATTATTCAAAGGAGAAACAAATTGTAGATGGGAATGGGATAACTGAACTAAAAGAGAACATGTGTCTTGTTTTCACACCTTATTCCATACCTAATTCTAGTTTGAGCATGAGGTTATATCTTCAAAGACACTTAAGAAGTGCTAATCTCTCGTACAACTATTGGATAATCCTTGTGTGTCACATAAACTTAACAAGTATTGTCATATAGTCATTTTCAGATATTTCTAAAAAAACATTTCATATATTTGTCCCATTGTCAGATCTATCATACCAAGGCTATTGAAAACTCTATCATTATTTTGTTCCTTATTACAATTAAAAGTAGACAGAAAATTTATTTTAACTCCCATTTTACAAACAAGAAAAGACTATATTTCAGAGATTTGTTCAAGATTATTTGACAAAGCCAGAAGTGGAACTTCAGACTCCTGGTACAATATTCTCTGAGTATACTCTACCTTTTGTTGAGTGGGGTTCTTATATGCCTGTTTGATAGTCCTTAAACTCACCACCAAGTAATTAAAAAAACTACAAGTTCTTTGATTTGTGAATGAGTTTGTTAGTTAAAATCTGTTAAAATACATAACTACTAAATGGTGTGCTTCAATAGCTAATGACTGGCAGTAATCATCACACACAAGCATGTAACTGTGTAATCACAATTTTCCACATACTATAGTCAAAGCACACAGGATGAAGACTTGTACTTCCTAATTCATTGCCATCTACCAGTATAAGTTCCTTGGTTTTCACACCTTTAACTTGGTCTCAGAATGATGAACCTGACTCCCTCTCTATCCCTCCTCGCAGTACAAGAATTGGCTTTAACGGCCCCAGTGAGGCTGGGACAGCCCCGGTGAGGTTGAAACACCTCTGGTGAGGTCGGCTCTGGTGAGGTCGGGACGGCCCCGGTGAGGTTGAAACGGCCCCGGTGAGGTCGGGAGGGCCCCGGTGAGGCTGGGACAGCCGTGGTGAGGCTGAAATGGCCCTGGTGAAGTCAGAAAGGCCCTGGGGAGGTGGAGACAGCCCCGGTAAGGTCAAGACAGCCCTGGTGAGGTTGGGACAGCCCCAGTGAGGTTGGGATGGCCCCAGTGAGGCCAAAAGGACCCTGGCAATGTACGGCACTGGCAGGGTCAAGACAGCCCAGGTGAGGTCGGGACAGCCCCGGTGAGGTTGAGACGGCCCCAGTGGGGTAGGGATAGCCCTGGTGAGGTAGGGATGGCCCCAGTGAGGTAGGGATGGCCCCGATGAGGTCAGGACGGCCCTGGTGAGGTCAAGACGGCCCTGGTGAGGCTGGGACGGCTCCAGTGAGGTTGGGACAGATAATGGGAACCAGTATAGACCGATGAACAGGGGTAGATGCAGAGGCAGAGCAGCATTGAACAGACTGTTAAACTACAGTGGGAAGCCTGGGGAGGGTTTGGGGGGTTGGTTAGGAGATCAACCGAAGGACTTACATGCATGCATATAAGAATAACCAATGGACACAAGACACTAGGGGGTAGAGGCTGGGGGAATGTCAAGGGGGGGAAAAAAGGAGACATATGTAATACTCTTTGTAATACTTCAAGCAATAAAAATTATTTTAAAAGAAGAATTGGCTTTAGTGTTGGTCTCAAGCCAGAAATGGAAGGAGATTTGACTTTGAGTGGTGAACACACAATACAATATATAGATGATGTATTATAGAACTGTACACCTGAAACCTATATAATTTTATTAATTAATGTAACTACAATAAAAAAAATTTTAAATCCAAAAAAGGGCTAGTTTGGATAAAGAACCAGCACTCTCTTCATTCTCTTGGAGGAGAGATGCCAGATTCCAGTCAGAGGCATCCAGTCAGTAGACTGGCAAGTTAGTTAATATATCTCCTTCTAATTGGGTTTTAAGTGCATGACTTGTGTCAATTGTCAGACGGTTATTTCTATCAGTATCAACAACTTAGGGTTGGTTAATTTGCATATAACAAAAACAAAGCCAAGTTCATAAACCTGCTTAGGAACTAATTCTATGCCATGGCTTTCCACCATAAACAGCTGCATAACTGTTGGCAACTTATTATTTTTCTTTTCTCTCCTAAAAATACATTCCCTACTAGCTCTTGTTCCTAAGTATTTTCTTATATCCTACACTTATGTCTTATCACTATTGATTCTATTTCTAATTCTGTTCTAAAGAATAATCATACTTAATACAAAAGTCATTGCTTGAAGCAGGGTTACATTTTAACCTGGTTCTTAAACACATACAATCACATAATCAAAGCAAACATTGAAATATATTTTATCTATTCCTGAGGTGTCATTAGAGTACAATCTTTCCAGGTGACCCACTTACCAAGTGGCTAGCCACGTATTACAGAGTTGTAGTATGTTTCTGCTTTGATACCTAAAGACCATGTTAACCATTTGTTGTTTTATAGGCTGGTTCAATCGTTATCTTGTTTCAAGGTCTGGAAGAGTCTCACAGATTCCTCTTGGTTTATTTAGTGACTTGCCTGAGTTAGCATGGTTGCTTGTGTTCTCTGATTAATACTAGCAGTTTTAATAAGCTCACACTAAACTATTGTAGAATTGTATAAAGTTCATATTCCAGAATTCAAGTAGGAGAAATAGCTACCCTTCAGTATCTATATTTGAGGAACACCAGATCTGTCCATTTACAGTTCAATTACTCATCAAATAGAATTTGTAGCAAATTATGGACTCTCCTTGGGTATGTTTCATGATCTTGCTCAAGTATTTATGCTTTTTTTTATTTGACACAAAATTATAGCCCAATTTCCCAAAGTCCAAATTTCTAGTGCAGAGTTTACATATTCCCTGACTGTTTCTAAACTTTTAATTAAAGCTAAGTGAAATAAGTCAGTCAGAGAAAGACAGATACCATATGATTTCACTGATACTTGGACTCTAAAAAATTAACAAACAAAACAAAGAAAGGCTCATAAAAATAGAGAACAAACTGATGGTTGCCAGAGGGGATGGGGACATGAAAGAAAAGAAAAAGATAAAGGGGATTATGAGGTAAAAAATTCCAATTAAAATATTAATAATCCATGGAGATGTAGTAATGTACAGCACAGGGAATATTTATACCAATAATAACCTAGGTGTCCCTCACACGACGACCTCACGTCATCAAAAGATGGCTGCCCCCATGTCGTCACAAGATGGCCACCACAAGAAGGCCACCACAAGATAGCCACCACAAGATGGTGGCCACAAGATGGCCAGCAGGGAAGAGAAGTTGGGGGCAATCGGGCTGGCAGGGGATGGCAGTTGGGGGCAATCAGGCTGGCAGGGGGGAGAAGTTGGGGGGTGACCAGGCCTGCAGGGAAGGGCAGTTTTGGGCGACCAGGGCCACAGGGGAGGGGAGTTGGGGGCGATAGGGCTGGCAGGGGATAGCAGTTGAGGGTGACCAGTCCTGCAGGCGAGAGTAGTTGGGGGTGACCAGGCCAGCAGGGGGGGGTCAGATCAGATGGGGGTGACAAGGCTGGCCAGTGAGGGCAGTTGGAGGCAACCCGGCCAGCAGGGGAGGGCAGTTGAGGGTGACCAGACCTGTAGGGGAGGGCAGTTGGGTGTGATCGGGCCAGCAGGAGAGGGCAGATGGGCGCCATCGGGCTGGCAGGGAAAGGCAGTTGGGGGCATTCATGCCATCAGGGGAGGGCAGTTGGGGGCAACCAGGCCTGCAGGGGAGAGCAGTTGGGAGCAATTGGGCCAGCAGGAAAGGGCAGTTGAGGGTGACCAGACCTGCAGGGGAAGGCAGTTGGGTGTGATCAGGCCAGCAGGGGAGGGCGGTTGGGGGTGATTAGCCCATGCACAAATTTCATGCCCCAGGCCTCTCATAGTCAATAATATTGTAATAACTCAGCATGGAGACAGATGGTTACTAGACTTAGTGTGGTGATTACATCATAAAGTATATAAAAGTTGATGCACTGTGTTGTGTATCTGAAATTAATATACTATTGTATGCCAACTATACTTCAATAAAAATTAAAAACATTATTTTTAAAAGTATAGATTCTATTAACTTCTATCCAGTGCCTGTATTATTCTTCTTGGTGGCTACATGTATAGATTTCCTTGATTAACTATTATCACTAATCTTCCTTACAAAATCATTTTTATTGGAATGGTAGGTTATACATTCTTCTTGCTTTTCTCCTGCTCCAGTTAGGTTAATTTAGCATTGCCCATTTGCACATCTCTTATTTGAAAATTTTGGAAATATTGTATATCTAGAGTCCCCTACACTGAAAAAATTAAGGCTCAGTTTGTCCAGTTATTACAGCATCAAATTTCCTCAAGCTGCTGTGTGATATGGCCTGTAATTATCTATAGTAATTGCTTAATGATATCGTTTTTATTTCTTCTCTTTGTGTCATTGTACACTCCCTCTAATTCTCCTATATCCTCATCAACTCTATCAATCTTTCCATATAGCAGTCTATTATTGTAAAACTTTTCATACTAATATGTTTGAGCAGCTCCATAAATTCTGAGCTTTCAAAAGGGTCTGTGGTGTTTTTTCTTGATAAAGCAGTCTCTTTCCTAAATTTGTTAACTAAACTTGCCCTGAAATTCAGTAGTTATGTTTCTCCTGCTACTGTTCATCCAAAGAAAACCTGGTTGTATAGTCTATAATTTCCCCCATTTACCTTTAAAGGTAACCAATTATTTGTGTATGCAGACTTCTATATTAGATGCAGCATCTGTCATGTTGGTTAACTGTGATATTATCTGAATTAAATGCCTTTTAATCCTTTGACTATAATATGCCTTAGGACTCTATATGAATTGGTATAGTCTGGTTTCTATCAGTGTGGATTGACTTCTATATGTCACTTCTTCGTAATTTGGTTATACTACTTTGCCTAATGGTATATTTTTATATCTTTACAAAGTTGTTGCCCATGTTATGAGATGCAAAGGTCGTTCTCTTAAAAGGAATACAAGTGTCCATGGACTTATCTGAAGGGTAGTTATTCTTCCAAATGGGAGTAAGGATACTGTATGGCATGGAATTAGTATGATCAGTGAATTTCCCACACATTTATTTGGCCCCTCTTTGTTTTGATATGGGGGCCCTCTAACTATTACATTTTCCCCTTCTGGTATGTGTAGGATTGTTGTGGATAAATACCAGTTAATACTTTGTTTAAATTCATACTGTTTCCATCTCTCAATAGTTAAAATTTCTTTTTTTAAAGATAGTTTGTGGGGATAAGGGAGGCTAGGGGACTGTCTAGGGCAGGGGGATAAAATGCACACATATGTAATACCCTTTGTAATACTTTAAGCAATAAAAAAAAGATAGTTTGTATTTCTCTTTTATTGAATTTTGGGAGTAACACTGATTAACAAAATTATACAGGTTTCAGGTGCACAATTCTACAACACATCATATGTACATGGTATTGTGTTCACCACCCCAAGTCAAGTCTTTATCCATCACCATTTATCCCCCTTATACCCTCCTCCACCAACCCCACCAACCCCCATGTAATCACCACACTGTTGTTTATGTCCATGACTTGTTGTTGTTTGTTTGTGGGGGTGTTTTTTGCTCAATCCCTCCATCTACAACCACCCAGGCACCCACCCCTGACAGCTCTCAGCTTGCTCCCTATGGGATACTACTTGGTCATAAAAAAGCAGGAAATCTTACTCTTTGCGGCAACATGGGTGGATATGGAGAGCATTGTGCTAAGTGAAATAAGCTAGTCAGAGAAAGACAAGTACCATATGATTTTATTCATATATGAGATCTAATGAACAAAATGAACTAATGAGAAAAATAGTGTTCATTAAAAGTTTTATGTCAAGGCTGCAGCAGGTTCACTATAATAAGCCTATCAGTTATTCTTTGTAAATTTCACTATACTCGCCCAGAAGATGTGGCTCAGTGGTTGAGCGCCAACCCATGAACCAAGAGGCCACTAGTTCAATTCCTGGTCAGAGCACATGTCCAGGTTTCAGGCTAAATCCCCAGTGAGGGGTGTATGTGCAGGAGGCAGCCAATCAATGATGTTTCTGTCTCATTGAGGTTTCTCTCTATTTCTCTCCCTTCCTCTCTTTCTAAAAATCAACAAAAACATATTTTAAAAATTTTACTATACTTAAGAAGATACATTTTATCCACTACTACTTGTGGACCATGATCTCTAAGTCTATGCCGTAAGTATCTGACTTTCCATTGGTGACTAGTCCTTATAGAGCTTTATCTAGCCCTTCTAGTACTAGTACTTCTCTCGTTATTTGCTAAAATTTGCCATTTCCATTTGGAGAACAATGTTTCAGAGTAGTTCAATGTGGGCCAGCATTTGAGGAAATAGTCCTGCATTGCAACCTCTTGGCCTCAGCTTTTTTAAAACTTTCTCCCCTGCAGAAGTTATCTGAAAACCTTTCTGCAGTTTTAGTATCTGGTAGATGTTGCTTTTCCAGAATTTTTTCCCCTAGTCTGCTATAGAATCCAATGGTTGACACACTTTCTTAAAGGCCTAGTATGGAGGCCTTTTTAAGTAAGAAGTTACATCTTCTTAAATAAAAGTGTCCCAATATTGTCCTGTTAATGTAGATATATTCACTATAAGGCCATCCTGGGGATTATGCCCCTTTCGGTTTCCATTCATTGTAGAACAATGAAATTGGGTCTCAAGATGTGATAGAGTTCATCAGGTCTTCACTGCATTGTTCGGTGAGGAGTTTATTCTCCTTGTTTTTGAGTCTCTTATCAGGAATCTTAGCAGAAGAACAAGTACAGGTAAAGAAAGATCCATATCACTAAAGTCAGAGTTTTTAAAATAAGTACAATGAAGAAAAGAGACCATCACCTGCTGTAACTAAATCAAATATTACTGGTTCTATATGGTATTAGTAAGGAAAATATACAGAACTAGGAGAAAATTGTTATTACTAATATTCAGAAAAATCAGAAAATATTAGAAACAAAAAAAGAAACTGTTTGAAAAATGCTGGTGAGTTTTCACCCACTTCTTAAATCATCATTTATACCAGCGAGTACATCATCATATACGTTTTCCATGTCAAGCATAGCTTGATCTACATCAAACATTAGGTCTTCTTCTTCTCTTACTGTAAGTATTGATTCCAGGTCTGAGAAGTCAGCGAGGTCTGGTAGTGAACCTTCCTCAGAAGGAGATGAATCTACTTCTATCTGTTCTGCTACCTCATTTTGTTCTGCTACCTCATTTTGCTCTACACAAGGAACTTGTTCCTGTGAAAATAATTGCAAAATCTCTTCAGCTATTCTTATTAACTGAGCAACACAATCAATAAGTCCACTAATTAGTTCAGGGATTGACAGAGACTCCATGCTGTTCTTCTCAGAAGATAAAATAATCGTAAAAGCTGCAGCAAATGGACTCTTGGCGACAATGAATCCTGTGGGGCTGACGATGGTTCTGTGGTTGGTTGGTCCAGAAATCAGGCTGTTGATATAATTATGATGATCAAGTACAGAATGAGTCCAGTGGTCCTATAACAATTTTTTATAAAGTTGGTGAACCTCCCACAAAATCACATATGGTATTCTTGTTGGTACCGGTGGTGAATTGCTACTATAATGGCAATCTGGAAGATTGTCACAGCCAAAAGAAAACAGCAAAGCAGATCTAATAATAGAAAATAGAAATATAAAGATTAATATCTTTGAGCCTTTATCAATCCTACCGGTTCTGACTATAGGATAAAGTTGAAAGGGTAGCCCTAGATATTGATCCTCTTCTTTTGAGGACCTTATAAGAATCTACTACTTATATTCTCCTTTAAACATTTCATGGTCTTTATCTCTTCCTAGAGGATTTGAGAACAAAGTGAGCATAGGTAGTCTGTCTATCTTTCTTGAAAAACTCTATTGAGGAAGATACATCCACTCAGAGTCTTTCAGTTAATTCTGTCTTTATTAGCATCTGTGTCTCGTCACCATTTATATCTGGTGCTGATAAATTCTTTCTATGTTTTTAAGAATCCATTCATCAAAGTTTCCAATTGCCTCTGCAGCCTAGGAAATTTATGGTACATTAAAGTCCAACATTTTCTCTTTTTACAAATTTTGGACAATTTCTGTTATAAAATTAGTTCCTTGGTTATTTCTTATTGCTGCCAATATTCCATATCTAGCATATAGTTCCTGTAACTTTGTCTAAAAGCCATAGTCATACTATTCTCATCTGCATGTCTGGTGTGCTTTGCAAGTCTTTCTAAGAGCTTATGCTTCTGTAAAGCAATATTCTTTGTTTAAACATCTAGGAATTGGCCCAATATAATCTACCTGACATGTTTGTCTGGCTTACCACCACCACTTCCCTTAAAAATGAGTTATATATAAAAACAAATAAGTCATAGAGGTATACTATATGTGGTAATATATAGGTAAAATAGTCAATATTATCATAATAAGTGTATGGTGACAGATGGTTAGTAGAATTATTGTGGTGTCCACATTGTAAGGAATATAAATGACAAATCAGTATGTTGTACACCTGAAACTAATATAACATTGCATGTCAAATATATTTTAATAAAAAATATATTGTCAAAGATTCAAGTTTTTACACATTTGACATACCTCATATTGCTTACTTGTTTGCTTGTTTGATTCATAGTTGCCTTTACTTTATTCTTTCTCTTCTGCTTACCTAGGACATTCATTCCATATGCCCAGAGGTTTCATATGCCAATCCTGCAACTTTAGAATGAACTGACAAGAGAACTGACTTGGGACTTAGAGTCCCCAATATTGCAGAGTCTACATTAGTTTTGGGGTATCCAATTGCTTCCTTTTAAGTAGAATGTTCTGTCTTTCCAGTCTGATGATCTAGTGCATATCCTACATAAACTGCTAAATTCCCTTCATTGGTTTATTTTCATATCTCCCTTTACAGGATTGCTGCTCCTGCTATAGTTCAGTCTATAATCTTTAAATTACAGCATATATCTTCAGTTCATGGCTGATCGGTGTAGCTATATACTTTGACTAATTGTTTTCTTGGACATGTATACATATTAAATTTCTAGCTACCAGTCCTGCATATTAGGATGATTTTTTTCTCTCCAGTCTCAGTCAAGCTTCTTCTAATGGAGAGTATCAGGAAGCAGTCATCCATCGCACTCCTTTAGGATAATTCCAAATCTGTTATTGCCCTATTTCCAGCAGTTCTGACCAGAATGATGCCCAGCTAATTGTACTCCTTAGACCTTTACTGGAGTACAGTAAGTCATCAGCCAGATGGTCTATGATTTTCACATGGAACTTGCTTGTCTCCACAGAGCCTAGTTTGACCCACTAGGTTATAAACTATCTGTACTTAGCATAAGTACTGTCAGAACCACACTATTTTTTGGTCCAAAATCCTGACAGTAGAAATGGGATTTGCCCTATAATAGTGGTACAATCCATGAGAACCAGAAGGCATTGTTTTGGTTATAGGCAACTTTGCATCTGAAGCATGGGAAAACGGGTAGTAGAGGCATAGCAGTTTGTTTTATTAATTCACAGGGAAATAAATCATACAAGGAATTTGGCATTAGTATAGAACTGAATCAGCTCATCAGAAGGGAAACACAGAAGAAAAGTATGTGCTAAACTTTACTAGAGGGCACCATCACATTTTCAAAGGAAACAATAACCTACTATGGTGCCCATAGCCCAAGGTCATGCAAGGCAAGGGTGATAGGAACACACACAAAGACTAAATTCTGCTTTCCCTTTCATCCAGTTTTTTTTTTTCTCAGCTACTCTGCCTCCCTCTAGAACTCTTTCACTCTTCTTCTTGGTTTATATACCTCCATTTCTTCACCTATGTTTTTCATTCTATTTCACTTTCTGTCTCTGTCTTTCACTATCCCTTCCCATCATCTTTTCTTTCATCTCTCTCTAAACTGGGAAAAATTTAGAAATAAATTATATCCCACTTATCAAATTGATATTTTATTTATAGACTCTCACATTGCACAATCTAAATATAAAAAATAGAGTTAGAACATTTCATATTTTATTATCTTATAAAGACAAATTTAGTTACTTATTACTTATGCAACCCTTGATTTACTTCATCTATCACTTGGTTACCTTTGATGGGAAAAATTTCCTGACCTAGCCTTAACCCAGATGACCATTGTGTTAGCTAATCCACAATTCCTATCTTCAAAATATCTTAGACCCTAGGAGCAGGGGGTGGGGTGGAGGTTAGTGAAGATGTTGAGAAACTACTAAGAACTGCAGTACTAAGAAAGAGTAATAGTATAGCATCAGCTTATTCCAGTTATGATCATTTCCAAAGCAACCAATCCTTGACACCTTTGTTTGCCTAAAGGAGCATTTTGTATAGTTTGTGCCTACTCCCCAAATCACTCTAAGGACCTTTTTATAAGCAGTTCCCTCTGCCTGAGATCCCTTTCACTCAGGAAAAAAATGGCTTCTTCTTATTCTGGTCTCAGTTTAAATATCATCTCTTCAGATTTTTGACCCTCCAACCTGAAAAAGGCCCCTAATCATCCCTTTATCATTAGTAATACCATGCATTTTTATATTATGGTGCCTATAATTACCTCTATTTTCTTGTTTATTTGTTTTTCTATCTCCTATCCTACCACCATATACCTATAGACTAAAACGCAAGTGCCATGAGATTAGGAAACTTGTGTTGTTTTGCTTTTTGTTGTATCCTCAAAAGCACAGAAGAGGGGCTGTAACATAGTAGGTAATCAGTAAGTGTTGCTAACTAAAGGAAGGAAGGAAATGAGGGAGGAACAACTTTCAGCTCTTTTATTCAGTAAATAGTATCAAGTTTGAACCATGCATGAGGATAGAGGAGGTATAAAAATAAACCAATTCATCAAAACACACAGTAAAATGAGCAGGTAATCCCCAAATTGAGAGAAAATATTCACAAAACAGATATCTGACAAAGAAGTTGTGCCCAGAATATATATATATATATATATATATATATATATATATATATAGAGAGAGAGAGAGAGAGAGAGAGAGAGAGAGAGAGAGAGCGCTTGTACAACTCAAAAGTAAAAACAAACAAACCAATTTTGCAGATAGCCAAATGATTTCACAAAGGGGAAAAAAATAAATACAGGTATCGCTTGTTTTACTGTGTTTCACTTTATTGTGCTTCACAGATAGTGTGGGTTGTTTTTTTTTTTCAAATTGAAAGTCTGTGGGAACCCTGGATTGAGCACAGAATTTGCTCACTTTGTATCTCTGTGTCATATTTCAAACTTTTTCATTATTATTATTATATTTATTATGGTTATCTGTGATTAGTGATATTTGAGAAATCAGGAACGGAAGAATAACTCAATGAGGCAAACATCACTGTTGTCTTATTTTAAGAAGTTGCCACAGCCACCCCAACCTTCAGCAATCACCATCCTGATCAGTCAGCAGCCATCAACATCAACGTATGACACTCGACCGGCAAAAAAATTTATGAATCACTGAAGGCTCAGATGATGGTTAGCATTTTTAGCAATAAAGCATTTTTAATAAAGGTATGTATATTGTTTTTTAGACATAATGCTATCACACACTTAATAGGCCACAGTATAGTGTAACATAACTTTTGTATGCACTGAAAAAAATTATGTGGCTCACTTTATTGCAATAGTTGCTTTATTGTGTGGTCTGCAACGGAACCTGTAATATCTCCAAGATATGCCTGCGGCTAAAAAGCCAGTGGAAACATATTCAGCATCACTAATCATCATGGAAATGCAAATTAAAATCACAGTAAGATACCACAGCACAGTCACTAAATTGGCTAAAATTAAAGATTAATAACATCAAATGTTGGCAAAGATGTAGAGCAACCAGAATTCTTGCATATTGCTGGTTTTCAACCTCTTTGAAATCATCTGGAAATTGTTTTACTTAATTAAGCAAGCACCTTAATTAAGCATGTAGTCCAAGCAATTCCACTCCAAGGTATTTACCCAAAAATGAAAGTTTACAAAAAGACTTTTATGAGACTGGTCATGGCAGCCTTATGCATAATACCCCTCCCCCCAAAAAATGAAAAGAGTGCAGGTGTCAGTCAAAAGGAGAATGAATATACAAATGTGCATTCAAACAATATGATACTAATCTGCAATACAAAGAAAGCCACTACTGATAGGGACAACATGGATGAATATCAAAAAGAGTATACTTAAAGAAATAAATCAGACACAAAAGAGGATTACATATTGTATGATTCCACTCATATGCGATTCTATAAAATACAAAATGATCTATGGTAGAAAAAATCAGAATAGTGGTTACATCTAGGGAAGTGGAAATTGATTGGGAAGAGGCATAAGAGAACTTTTTGGGTTGATGGTAATGATCATGCTTTAGATAGAGTTTTGGATTACACAGGAGTACGTATTTATCAAAACTCATAGAATGGTACTTTTAAGATTTGTGCATATCATTGTATGTAAATTTTATTCCCCCCTAAAGTGACCAAGCATAATCCCCGGCCTCATGAACTATATATATCAGATGAAATGACATTCCCATAAATAATTATCTAATAAATGCTCATGTTTTTGGAAGACCTACTATATTTTAAGCACTGTGAAACCCACTTTTCTTATATTAATACATTTAATTTTTACAATAATGCTACAAAGTTACAGATGGAAAAAATGGAGGATGAGAGAAATTAACTTGCCCATAGCCAAATGGTAAGGTTGCAGAACTGGAAATCAGCCTAGGTCTGACTCCTAAAGTCCTTTGCCAGAGGCATAAATTCAGGTGCCTACTGGAGCAAAATTTTCCTTATTTGCACCGAAGAACATCTCATTCTAAACAAGAATAGAACTGAGAATGTTAATATAATTTGCCAACCTTGGAAACTGGCTGAATTCCAAATTCTTAGGACAGTGAGTCCCAAGGCAAAGAGATAGAGAAAGCCTGATAAATCCCCCAGGGATCCACATCATTTGTTACAGGAATGTTGCCGTCCATTTTATCTGCCCCTCCACTGACCTACTGAATTGGGCCAAACACATAAACTACTCACCTGTGATAGAGATGAGATGGATGAGAGGGTCAAGGCGCTGCCTACTAAAAGTTTCCCAGACTTGCACTTTCAAATGGAATATGGATGTTCCTGTCACAACTATAAAACAACAAAAAAGAAAAACTGCAAATTTGATAGGCTTAACGATATCCACGATCTTTGGAAACAAGGACAAGCTGCACTAAAATTTCAGAGAACTACGAGCGGTTCCTACATGAGCTGATAGTCATGAGACGGTTGCTAATTCTGGGTACAAGTTGAAGATGAGGTTTGGCCCCAAGGCTGAATGACTCTACTAAGGAAAAGGAGAAATTTGCATAAAATTTGAGACTAGCATAATGATTGGAAATTTGAGAAGCCTGAAATACAGAGCTGGTTTTCCTTACCTGAAGTTAGTTGAGTTTTAGGCTGGCGCCTAAAAGTGAAAGTCTCAGGGAAATATACCGCAGTCTCGCAGTACTTCAGAGATAAATTTTCAGTAGTGGGAGGGTAAATGCCATAAATACACTGCCACTCTCTGCCTCAAACTCTTACCTCAACTTTAAGGGTGGGCTCACCTGAGGTGGCTAATAAGTTAATAAGCTCAAAACCATCCCCAAAGGGCACTTTGGACAAAGTGATTCTAAAACTCATAAAGATATATAAAGGGCTTAGTATAGCCAAAACATCTTGAAGAAGAACAAAATTGGAGGACATATACTATCATCTATCGAGGCTAGCTATACAAGTATAGTAATTATGACAGCATGGCACTGGCACAAGGACAAGCAAATAAATCAATGGAGCCATGACACTTCACACCAGATATCAAAGTAATGCTATGACTACTACTACTAATAATAATAAGTTGAAATGGATAATACCTGTAAATATGAAAGGTAAAACATTAAATCTTCTAGACAAAACCATAGGCAAATATCTTCATTACATTCAGTAGGCAAAGATTTCTTATCCGATACAAAAGGCATTAGCTATGAAGAAGGTTAATAAATTGGATTTCATTAAAATTAAGAACTTTCATTTACCAAAAGGCACCTTAGGAGCCAGAAAAGCCTCACAGATTGGGAGAAAATATTCACAATACATATATCTAACTTGTATCCTGCATATAAATGTTTTTAAACTCCTTCAAATCAACAAGAAAAAAGACAGACTATCCAATTTTAAAAAGTAGAAAAATATTTGAAGGGCACTTCACAGAAGAGAACATCTAAATGTCCAACCAGCATATGAATAAATTTTCATTATTATTACTTATGAATAAAATGCAAATTAAAACTACAGTGGGACATACAAACCCAACCAGAATAGCTAAAATTGAAAAAAAACTGACAATATCAAGTACCAAGAAGGACATGGAGCAACTGGAACTCTCATACATAGTTGGTGAACGTGTTAACTGGTATAACTACTTTGGAAAAGTGTTTCACAGTATGCACTGAAACTAAACATAGTTTTATTACATGACCCTGCAATTCTACTCCTAAATATCTAACCAAAATAAAAGAGTAAAAATGTCCACAAAAATACATGTACAAGAATGTTGAAAGAAACCAGATGCATTAAAGTGTGTATCACATGAATTTCATTTATATAAGTGAGATTTAAGAACAGGCAAATGAAAAGATAGAAAAGAAGTGAATGCAGTGGTTACTTCTACGTGGGGGTTGCTGGAAATGTTCTATGTCTTGATATGATTACATTTGTTTAAAAAAAAGCATTCAACTATACTCTTATAATTTGTATACTTCACCATATGAATGGTATATATAAAATAAGTTTATTTTTTATTTGGGGTCTCCTTCCTATAAAGCCAGTAAGGGCAGTCAGAAAGTGATGAGAGTCTTTCTAGGGTGAGTAACCCAGTCATTACAGGAAAATGGAATGAAGTCTGAAGGTACAGACTTGTACCTTTGGCCCCTGTGGCTCTACTTCCTGCTAGGGTAGTGCTAAGTAAAGAAAGAGGTCCTTATAGCTAGATAGAGTTGTAAATTGAGGCAAGACGAAATAACCCACATCTTACATGTAGCTCAGAAAGATAGCTGGGGCAGAGGCCATGTTCTCCACCTGATAACTAGAATATCTAACCCCATAGATTTTTATTAATCTCACTGTTCTGACATTTTTGTCAACACAACTAATCAAAAGCTACCATTTAGCTCTTTGCTGACAGTCTTACCCTGCTATTTTGTGATGCTCATAACTGGCTAACTGGTAATGTCTAACAGTAGGATGGAAAAAGAGCAAAGGAATCCAAATCCTCTTGGCTTATGTTTACAGTCAGTAAGCTTCTCTGCATTGGACAAGATAAATTAGTTCAGATCCAAAGGGAACAGAGGCAGTTAGGTGGGAGAAATTAAAATGTGCCCTTGGTGAGTATAGGTGCCAGTTTCTTATTTACAAACAAGATTTTTTTTCATAATGCACCCTTTTCTAGTGCTGCAGTATCATATGGATACACGCATTTAATATAGGTTTTTTTTAAAAAAACACCCCCAGACATTATTTCTCATTGCTCTCCTCATCTCAGAGGAAAACATTAAGAGGTCCTTGTCCCCAAAGTGCTGTATTGTGGCTCTTGTTCACACATAAGCCCTTCAGGAGACCTGAGACCAATCGAGTAGGGAATCCCTGAGGCTTAGTGGATCTTCCTAGCCTAACTTCCTCTTGCCATCAAAGTGCTTGCTCACTCTGTTTCTGAGCTCTGGCAGGCAAAAGCTGATTACACTTTGGACTGTTCATTGTCTACTCCTCCAAAACACTGCCAACTACATGGAGAAAGCCTTCCCCTTGGTATTATGGCAATGAATCTTTCAAAGCATTAACTGGCTATGCCTTGGAAACATGTACTTGGAAAGTAATTGGCAAAATCATTGAGGCAAAATAATGAAGGCCATTACCCTGTGTCTAGTATGCTTTCACCTGAAAGATCAGAGGTCCTATATTTCTTCCTTCTGCCTGCAAATGTGCTTGCCTCTTATCCACCAAAGGATAAGCTTCTGTTTTTAATTATCTCAAAATAAGATTCTATAACCTCACTTGGTAGCTCATTTCAGTGTTTTACAGTTTCCTTCTTCTGTTAATTATATTCTCAAGTACTTTCACATACATTAACATATTTGATTCTTATAATAATCCTGTGCACCAAGGATTATCCCTATTTTACAATTAGAAAATGAAGACCCAAAGAGGATAAGTGGCTTACCTTGATTACACAGCTGGTTAGTAACAGAGCAAGAATGAGAATCTGATTCTTTCATCTCTCAGGCCCTCTGTGCTGTCACTTACAATGTGATCTGCCTAGTGATGTTCTGGGAAGCTTCAAATCACCAGCAAAATAAGGAGCAGTGTTAAGATGTCAACAAGAACACAAGATAGTCATGGTAGGTGGCTTGCCAAGTATATCATAGGCCACAAGTCCCCTCAAGGATAACCATTTCATTGTTCTCATCTCTACATATTGTTCCCAGAGTGTACCTGCAGTTAGAAAGCTCTAGCAAAAAGGAAAGATATCAAAAACCTAAATGATCATTAAAATCACAATTAATCCCTAACCGGTTTGGCTCAGTGGATAGAGTGTCAGCCTGCAGACTCAAGGGTCCCAGGTTCAATTCCGGTCAAGGGCATGTACCTTGGTTGCGGGCACATCCCCAGTAGGGAGTGTGCAGGAAGCAGCTGAATTGATGTTTCTCTCTCGTCGATGTTTCTGACTCTCTATCCCTCTCCCTTCCTCTCTGTAAAAAAATCAATAAAATATATTTTAAAAAATAAAAATAAAAAAATAAAATTAAATCACCATTAAGACGATATGCTTATCTATGAGTATAAAATAAAAGACAAGAGTTCATGGTATTCTGTTTATTAATTTCTCCCTTCTGACCTTTGAGATAGGTACAATCAGAATAAATTGGAGGAAGTGGGGCAGAAAAAATATTTCTTAATCTCCTAAAAAGAAAAATGTTTTGCCCTTGAGCATGAATTTGTTTCTTTTCTCTCTGAAAATTTCATTCCTCTATCTCTCAGGGCTCATAAAGGGGCCAAAGGTTAGCATTTGAAACATAGATAAAGAGCAAATTCCATTGTGTATCTGCTTGTTGCTCAGAAAAGCACACCAAGGCCCTACAGCCCTTTGGCAGGAGCCCTCCCAATGCCAGACCAGCATGCTGCTCAAGTGAAAAGCTGGATGGAGTTGACCTTATAGGATTCCTTACAGGATTTCCTTTTTTTAAAATATTATCTAGAGGCAGGGGAGTCTCACAGCAGGTTTGCTCAACAAGAACCAAATCTCTCATCTCTTGTGACATTACCAGGTTAAGTAATTCTGTTCTAAAATATACTTTTAATTAAATACAATGGTCACTCTGCCTAACTATCCTTGTCAAAGTCACCAGTGACTTCCACACTCCAAAATCCAATAGTCAGTTCCAGTCCTCATCTTATTTGTGCTATAAGCAGCATTTGACATGATTCATCACTCCCCAAGTCTTCTTCTTATTCATCTACAGTCATTTCCTTGATGATCTCATAGAGGCTGTAAATAACAACTATATGTAGATGACTCTTAAATTGATTTAGCTAGTTAAGACCTTTCTCCAGAATCCCATAAGTGAGTATCCAATTGCCTTTACATTGATTTTTAACATCAATAACCTATATTCAAAACTGGATCTGTAGTCTTCCCTCCAAAACTTACTCCACCTACAGCTTTCTCCATCTCAGGAAATGGCAAGCCTATCCTTCTAATGACTCAGGCTAAAAAAAAAATCTTGATTTTACCTTTGACTCTTCTTCTTCCCACAATCTATTGTGAATCCACAAGAATACTCTCTTTCCTCTTCTTTCAAAATATACCCAAAACACAATGACATGTTGTCATTGTTTGCCACCATCATATACCTCTCAACTTAATTATTTCAACAGCTTCCTAACAGGATTCCCCTTGCCTTACTCCAGTCTCTTCTCAACACAACAGTCAAACTGATCCCTTTAAAATGTAAGTCAGATCATTTCACTCTTCTTCTAATGGCTCCTTTCCCCAAACTCACCAAGCATACTTCCTCTTTAGGTCCTTTGCACTGGCTATTCCTTCTGCCTGGAATGGTTTTTACTCAGATATCTTAATGGCTAAATCATCACCTGCTTCAAACCCTTTGTTTATATTTCACATTCTCAATGAGAAATACACTTACCATCCTTTTAAAAATTGAACAACCCCTCCTAAACTGGCACTTCTGAGTCTCTCCTATTTAAATTTTCTTAGAACTTACCACCTTCTATACATATTATATATTTTACCTATTTAATATGATTATTATCTTGATTTTGATTTTTAATTTTTAATTACAGTTTACATTCAATATTTTTCTATTAGTTTCAGGTGTACAGCATAGTGGTTAGACATCTGTATACTTTACAAGTGTTCCTTCTGATATTTAAAGTACCCACCTGGCACCATACATAGTTATTACAATACTAGAGGCCCGGTGCACAAAATTTGTGCACAGGGGAGGGAGGTGTCCCTCAGCCCAGCCTGAACCCTCTCTAATCTGGGACCCCTTGAGGGATGTCCAACAGCCCATTTAGACCCGATCCTAAACGGGCAGTCGGACATCCCTCTCACAATCCAGGAATGCTGGCTTCCAACCACTCGCCTGCTTGCCTGCCTGATTGCCCCTAACCGCTTCTGCCTGCCAGCCTGATCACCCCCTAGCCACTCCCCTGCCAGCCTGATCAATGACTAACTGCTCCCCTGCCGGCCCGATTGCCGTTAACTGCCCTCCCCTGCCAGCCTGGTCGCCCCTAACTGCCCTCCCCTGCAGGCCAGGGTCCCTCCCCAAATCGTCCTCCCCTGCAGGCCTGGTCACCCCCAACTTCCCTCCTCTGCCGGCCCGGTCCCTCTAAACTGCTCTCCCCTGCAGCCCTGGGTCCCCACACAACTGCCCTCCCCTGCAGGCCTGGGTCCCCCCATAACTGCCCTCCTTCTCAGGCCTGGTCTCTCCCAAATTCCCTCCCCTGCCGGCCATCTTGTGGCGGCCATCTTGTGTCCACATGGGGGCGGCCATTTTGTGTGTTGGAGTGATGGTCGGTCAATTTGCATATTACCTCTTTATTATATAGTATTTTTGATTATATTCCCTATGTTGTACTTTACATCCCCTTGACTATTCTGTAACTACCAATTTGTACTTCTTAATCCCTTCACCTTTTTCACTCAGCCCCCCAACCCACATCCCCTCTGGCAACCATCAGTCTGTTCTCTGTATCTATGAGTCTGTTTCTGTTTTGTTTGTTCACTTATTTTGCTGTTTAGATTCCACATACAAGTGAAATCATATGGTATTTGTCTTACTCTATTTGACCTATTTCACTTAGCATAATAGTCTCTAGATTTACCCATGCTGTCATAACTGGTAAGATTTCATTATTGTTATGGCCGAGTAATATTCCATTGCATGTATGTACTACAACTTTTTTATCTATTCATTTATTGATGGGCACTTAGGCTGCTTCCATATCTTGGCTATTGTAAATAATGCTGCAATGAACATGAGGCTGTGTATATTCTTTTGAACTAGTGGTTTCTGTTTCTTTTGATATATACTCAAAAGTGTAATTATTATGATTATTCTTTATTTTATGACTCCCCTCTCTAGAAGGTAAGCTGCATGAATGTAGTGATCTCTATTTTGTTTAAGTACAAAAATACTGTCTGGTATGTAGTGGGTACTCTATAAATGTTTGTTGATTTAATAATAGGACTGATAATTTCTTCTACTTTTTATGGTGCTTTATAGTTTTTTCTAAGTGTTTTCACATTACATTTTTTTCCAAATTACCATACAACATGGGTATGTTAAAAATAACATAATTTATTATCTCTAACATTTTTTAAAAAATTACATCAGCCCAGCTGGTATGGCTAGATGATTGAGCGCCAACCTACAAATCAGGTTTGATTCCCAGCCAGGGCACATGCCTGGGTTGTAGGCTCAAACCCCAGTCTGGGGCATGCAGGAGGCAGCCGATCAATGACTCTCTCATCATTGATGTTTCTGTCTCTCTCTCCTTCTCCATTCCTCTCTGAAATTAATAAAAAATATATTTTTTAAAAGAAAGTTGACATCCAGAGAGGCAAAACAATCTACCCAAAGTCAGGAAGCTGGAATGTGGTAGAACAGGAACTCAATTCTGTGCTCTCATCCCAGAACCTCCAACTTTACTGCAAAACCCTAGTCCTTAAGGAAAGGCCTTCCAGATTTTTTTTTGTTAGAACAGAAGCATGTCCTGCTTATGCCATTAACCCAGTGCTTTGAAGTTGAATGTGTGAATTTTCCAGATCATGGAAATATATACACAAAAAGTCATCTAAAGACCTGAGTTTGTGTGGGGGAATCACTATGTGAATGTCAGAGAAAATGATGCCATTCCCAAATGGTGCTCTCTCTAAGAAAGAAAGCAACATTTGAATATACCAGCTGCTCAGTAGAATAAATCATTTGTTTCTTTCTAGCCAGCTCTGCCTTCCTTTTGTGTTAAACATTAAACTGCACAACTGTCCAAAGCAACTTAACAAAGCAAAGGGGGAAATTGTAATCCAAGAAGGCATCTGCTACCTAAAGTGCACTTTAGTGGCCTCTTCCACTGTGCCACCACCTAAGTCACTGATGGACTATGTTGAAAGCTCTCCCCCAACTGCCTCTGCCATACATGAAGAGCAAAGACTGTCCCTTTAAATGTACCACTGAAGATGAAGCTGGTGTTTACTTGGCAGGGGGGAGGGGGGAACAGGATACTTCATGCTTGGCATACTGCTACCATTGGCATCCAATCCAGAAGCTTCTACATTCTGCAGGGGTGGCAACTATTTTGTCCTCAGTATAACATAGTGGAAGATACAGCTATATTTACATACATGCTTTTTAACAGAGACACTTGTCACCCCTGGTAAACTCACAGGATGCGACAGAAATGGCACAGCCAGGAAAAGGCAAGCCAAGTCCTCAGTTCCTTCTGGCAGCTGAATCCACAGTATTAGCAAGGATGGTGTCTGATCTCTTTCCCTCATCCTCAGAATGTCATTACAACAAGGATGTATGTATCCAGTAACCCTCCCAAGAATCACTAAGTAGACCAGTCTTGTCTTCAGTGCCTTTGTCCTTTGACCACAGCAAATCAAGTGGTTGAGGCTTGACTCTACTACAAAATCAGCTCTGTGACCAGACTCAATAAATATCCCCTAATGCAATGATTCTCAACATTGGCTGCACATTAGAATCCTCCAGAATGAGGCCCAGAAATCAGGATTTTAAAAAGATTCCCAGGTGATTCTAATGTGCAGCCAAGGTTGAAAACCACTGCCCTAATGAAAGAGCAAGCTTAGATTCAATAAATAAACCTCAGACTGAAAACAGAAGTGTAACACAGGTGCAATCTACCAAATGCTTGATGGATTCAGTTAATACATGGACACAAACATTATTGAAACATGAAGACATCAACAACCTCAGTCACACAGACAGGTACTTAAGGTTTTGATACTAGGGAAGGATAGAAGAAAGAAATTATTTTTAGGGGAAGAATATGGGGTTTGGAGGCAGAGAAGCCTGTGTAGAAGTCTAAAGGTTTTCTTACTTTGGGCAGGTCACTTAAGTTCACTGTGATTTACTTTCATGATCTCAAAATAGGATGATGATAGTACGTTAAACAATTACTACTTTTATGATTTATGTAAGTTTTAATTATGGGGAGATGCCCCTTTACTTTAGATTTTTAAAAAAGAGCACGACTTTTGAATTTAAACATAGATTTAAACTCTACCACTGACATTAACTGTATGGCATCTCTCTCCAAACCTGAGTTTATTCACCTGTATTTTAAGGAGGAGGATGATCTTATTCCAAATGGTTGCTATAATAATAAAAAATAATAATGTTGAAAATGTGTTTTTTAAACTATAAATTCCAAAGCAAATAAATGTTTTCTTTAAAAGGCCTCAACTAAAGTGACCAAAGACTCTGGTTTGCCAGGGACCAGGGGATTTTCCAAGTCCTAGAATTTTCAGTGCTAAATATGTAGTCTTGGGCAAATGGGAATAAGTTGGTTACCCTAGTCTTGAGTAATCCATAACAAGTCTTGACTAGTCCTTAACAAAGTCAAGGGCCTGAATAGGCCTTAACTGAGATAGCCTTAACTACGCAATGACTAGATATTAGCTAGGTTTAGTCCTTGGGTAGGCCGGGACTAGAGTCTGACCAAACATTTACTAGGTTTAGGCTCTGGCAAGGCCTTAGACCCAGGCAGTGCTTTAATTAAACTCAGATTAGGTCTTCTCTATATTTATACCTTAGATAAGCCTTAACTATTCTTTGGCTAGATTTTAAATAGGCTTAGTCCATGGCTAGACCTTAACTGGGATTCAAATAGATCTTAACTAGAATTGAGCACTGACTAGATTTTAACTGGCTGATTAAGCCTTACCTCAGATTTATCCCTAACTAGGTCTTAATTTGGCTGACAAGGCCCTACCTTGGCTAAATCTTAACTAGGCTTAGGGACTGGCTACCCCTTAACTTGGATGACTAGGCCTTAATTAGACTTAATTAGACTAGGCTTTGACTTCACCTTAACTCATTTGGGACTAGGACTTAACTAGGTTTAGTCACTGGCTAGGCTTTAATTAGATTCTGAGGAGGACTTCCCTAGATATAAGCCCTGGCAAGGCCTTAACTGAGCTAAGTATTCACTAGGTTTAGACCTAGCAATCCCTAAACTAGACTCTGCATATGCCTTTTTAAGATTTAGGTCCCAGCTAGGCCTTAACTACACTCTGACTAGAACTTAATTAGGTATTGGCACTGGCTAGAGCTTAAATAGATTCTAGCTAGAGCTTAACTATGTTTAGACCCTAGATAACCTTTATATTCCCAGAAACCAAAAACAGTGATTCAGAACAATATATGCACCCCTATGTTGATTGCAGTGCTATTTACAACAACCAAGATTGAAAAGCAGCCCAAGTGTCCATGAGTAAATCAGTAGATAAAAAAGTACTGGTTCATTTACACAATTGAATACTATTTGCTGTAAAAAAAAAGAGAGAGAAATCTTACCTTTTGCAACAGCATGGATTGACCTGGAGATTATTATGCTAAGTGAAATAAGCCAGTCACAGAAAGTAAAATACCATATGATTCCACTTATATGTGGAATCTAAGAAACAAAATAAACAAAGAAAATATAAACATTTATCTTTCTATCACCATTTATTTACCCCTTTACTCTCTTCTACTTCCTCCTAACCCCCTCCACTCTGGTGATCACCAACTAAGTGAAATAAGTTGGTCAAAGAAAGACAAATACCACATGATTTCACTTCTATTTAGAATCTAAAGAACAATATAAATGAACAAACAAAACAGAAAGAGATTCACAGACACAGAGAACAGACTGATGGTTGTCAGAGAGGAGGGGGTTTGAGGGACTGGGTTTAAAAGGTGAAGGGATTGAGAAATACAAATTAGTAGTTACAAAACAGTCGGGGGGATGTAAATTACAGCATAGTAAATCTAGTCAATAATATTTTAATAACTACGTATGGTGCCATTTGGGTCCTGGAAATATCAGGGGGACCACTTTGTAAAGTATATGATTATCTAACCACTATGCTGTACACTCAAAACTAAAATAAAATAATATTGAATGTAAACTGTAATTGAAACATAAAAAAAGAAAATATTGAGAAAAGAAGAGAAGAAAATACACAGAGGACAGGGTGATATGAAGACTCAGGAAAAGAGTGGAGCAATGCAACAAGAAACCAAAGCATGCCGAGGATTACCTGTAGCCCTCAGAAGCTGGAGAAAATCATCGAATGGATTCTTCCTCGGAGCCTCCAGAAGGAACCAAACCTGCCACCACCTTGGCTTCGGACTTAAGACCTTCAGAACTGGGAGGAAATAAATTTATGTTGTTTTAGGTCAAACAAAAGAAAAGCTGATCTGTTCAACTCCTTCTAGGACACCTATATTTTGTAGCAAGTTTGTAACAGATATAAAAGAAAGTACAGGCGATGTATCTACAGCTTTTGAACATAATGCGCAATCAGCGGTTAAGAAAAGAGATAGCTGGCACACAACAATTGCAACAAAGGGAGTAAAAGCATCACAAGGCCAAACTCTGAGCACTTGGTGAACTCTCCACATTTTTTTTTATCAGGCCTTATGTGAGGAAGCAGCCAGTTTGATGAATACTGGCTTGGGCTATTAAAGGATATTGGAGTCCTTAGTTGATGATTCAAGAATGGGATGATGAATGCAGCACAGAGCATGAACCATGAATTCCTGTCTAATGGTTTCATCACTATCCTAGCAGTGAGAGATTGGCCCCCAAAACCTTACTATATTAGTATAAAAATATATACTCCCAGACCAGTACAGTCATGCAACTTTTAATGACAGCAATACATTCTAAGAAATGCATCATTAGGCAATTTCAACATTGTGAAACATCATAGAGTATACTTTCACAAACATAGATGGTATATATAGCCTACTACTCACCCAGGATATATGGCATAGCTTATTGCTCCCATGCTACAAGCCTGTACAGCATGGTACTGTACAAAGCACCATGAGATTAAATGAAGCACAAGAGAAAATTATGCAATTAGGAGACACCATAAACACAAAATATATGATGAGGTTGCTGCCAGCATAACACAACATACTGTTTTATTTTTTTTTTTTTTTTTTTTTTTTTTTTTTTTTTTTTTTTTTTCTCTTCATTTTTATTTTTTTTTTAATTTTTTTATTGCTTAAAGTATTACAAAGGGTATTACATATGTGTCCATTTTATCCCCCCGCCCTAGACAGTCCCCCAGCCTCCCCTATCCCCCAGTGTCTTATGTCCATTGGTTATGCTTATACGCATGCATACAAGTCCTTTAGTTGATCTCTTACCCCCCTCCCTCCTGCCCCCCAACCCTCCCCGGCCTTCCCACTGCAGTTTGACAATCTGTTTGAGGCAGCTCTGCCTCTGAATCTATTATTGTTCAAAAGTTTATAATGGTCTCTATTATCCATGAATGAGTGAGATCATGTGGTATGTTTCCTTCATTGACTGGCTTATTTCACTTAGCATAATGCTCTCCAGTTCCATCCATGACGTTGCAAATGGTAAGAGTTCCTTCCTTTTTAGAGCAGCATAGTATTCCATCGTGTAGATGTACCACAGTTTTCTAATCCATTCATCTACTGATGGGCACTTAGGCTGTTTCCAGATCTTAGCTATGGTGAATTGTGCTGCTATGAACATAGGGGTGCATATATCTTTTCTGATTGGTGTTTCTGGTTTCTTGGGATATATTCCTAGAAGTGGGATCACAGGGTCAAATGGGAGTTCCATTTTCAGTTTTTTAAGGAAACTCCATACTGTCTTCCATAGTGGCTGCACCAGTCTGCATTCCCACCAGCAGTGCACAAGTGTTCCTTTTTCTCCACATCCTCTCCAGCACTTGTCGTTTGTTGATTTGTTGATGATAGCCAGTCTGACAGGTGTGAGATGGTACCTCATTGTTGTTTTGATTTGCATCTCTCGGATGATTAGTGACTTTGAGCATGTTTTCATATGTCTCTTGGCTTTCTGAATGTCCTCTTTTGAAAGGTGTCTATTTAGGTCCTTTGCCCATTTTTTGATTGGATTGTTTATCTTCCTTTTGTTAAGTTGTATGAGTTCCCTATAGATTTTGGAGATTAGGCCCTTATCAGATATGACATTGGCAAATATGTTTTCCCACACAGTGGGTTTTCTCGTTGTTTTGTTGATGGTTTCTTTTGCTGTGCAGAAGCTTTTTATTTTGATGTAGTCCCATTTGTTCATTTTCTCTTTAGTTTCAAGTGCCCTAGGAGCTGTATCAGTGAAGAAATTGCTTCGGCATATGTCTGAGATTTTGTTGCCTTTGGATTCTTCTAGAATTTTTATGGTTTCCTGTCGTACATTTAAGTCCTTTATCCATTTTGAGTTTATTTTTGTGTATGGTGTAAGTTGGTGGTCTAGTTTCATTTTCTTGCATATATCTGTCCAATTTTCCCAACACCATTTATTGAAGAGACTATCTTGGCTCCATTGTATGTTCTTGCCTCCTTTGTCAAATATTAATTGAGCATATTGGTTCGGGCCGATTTCTGGGCTCTCTATTCTATTCCATTGATCTATATGCCTATTCTTGTGCCAGTACCAGGCAGTTTTGAGAACAGTGGCTTTGTAATACAACTTGATATCTGGTATTGAGATCCCACCTACTTTGTTCTTTTTCAGGATTGCTGCAGCTATTCGGGGTCTTTTTTTATTCCAGATGAATTTTTGGAGAGTTCGTTCTAGATCTCTGAAGTATGCCGTTGGTATTTTAATGGGAAGTGCATTGAATTTATAGATTGCTTTGGGTAGTATGGACATTTTAATGATGTTGATTCTACCAATCCATGAACACGGTATGTTCTTCCATCTGTTTATGTCTTCCTCTATATCTTTTTTCAACGTCCTGTAGTTTTCTGAGTAGAGGTCTTTTACCTCTTTAGTTAAGATTATTCCTAGGTAGCTTAGTTTTTTTGGTGCGATGGTAAACGGGATTGTTTTTATAATCTCTCTTTCTGAAAGTTCACTATTGGTGTATAGAAATGCCTCAGATTTCTTGGGGTTAATTTTGTATCCTGCTACATTGCCAAATTCATGTATTAAGTCTAGTAGCTTTTTGATGGAGTCTCTAGGGTTTTGTATGTATAATATCATGTCGTCTGCAAATAAGGACAGTTTTACTTCCTCTTTTCCAATTTGGATGCCTTTTATTTCTTCTTCTTGCCGAATTGCAATGGCTAACACTTCCAGTACTATGTTGAACAGGAGTGGTGAGAGGGGGCATCCCTGTCTTGTTCCTGTTCTTAGGGGAAATGGTGTAAGTTTTTGTCCATTGAGAATGATGTTGGCTGTGGGCCTGTCATATATGGCTTTTATTATGTTGAGGTATGATCCTCCTACTCCCACCTTGCTGAGAGTTTTTATCAAAAATGGGTGTTGAATTTTGTCAAATGCTTTTTCTGCATCAATTGATAAGACCATGTGGTTTTTTTCTTTCAATTTGTTTATGTGATGTATCACGTTTATTGATTTGCGGATATTGTACCATCCTTGCATCCCTGGGATAAATCCTACTTGGTCATGGTGTATGATCTTTCTGATGTACTGCTGGATCCGATTTGCTAAGATTTTGTTGAGGATTTTGGCATCTATGTTCATGAGGGATATTGGCCTGTAATTCTCTTTCATTGTGTTGTCTTTACCTGGTTTTGGTATTAGGGTGATGCTGGCTTCATAGAATGAGCTTGGAAGTGTTCCTTCCTCTTGAATTTTTTGTAGTAGTCTGAGGAGGATAGGTTTTAGTTCTTCCTTGAATGTTTGGTAAAACTCCCCTGTGAAGCCGTCTGGTCCTGGGCTTTTGTTTGCTGGAAGCTTTTTGATGACTGCTTCAATTTCTTCCATAGTTATTGGCCTGTTGAGATTTTTAGATTCTTCCTGATTGAGTTTTGGAATGTTGTATTTTTCTAGGAATTTGTCCATTTCCTCCAGGTTGTCTAGTTTGCTGGAGTAGAGCTGCCCATAGTATTTTTTAACAATCATTTGTATTTCTGTGGGGTCTGTTGTTATTTCACCTCTTTCATTTCTGATTTTGTTTATTTGGGTCCTCTCTCTTTGCTTCTTGGTGAGTCTGGCTAGAGGTTTGTCAATCTTGTTTATCCTTTCGAAGAACCAGCTCTTGGTTTCATTGATTTTCTGTATTATTTTTTTGGTCTCTATGTTATTTATTTCTGCTCTAATCTTTATTATCTCCTTCCTTCTGCTCACTCTGGGGTTTTCTTGTTGCTCTCTTTCTAATTCTTTGAGTTGTAGAGTTAGCTGATTTACTACCATTTTTTCTTGTTTTTTGAGATAGGCCTGTAGAGCTATAAACTTCCCTCTCAGGACTGCTTTCATTGTGTCCCATAGGTTTTGGATTGTTGTGTTTTCATTGTCATTAGTTTCCAGGATGTTTTGAATTTCTTCTTTGATTTCATTGGTAACCCAATCAATATTTAATAGCATGCTATTCAGCTTCCAGGTGTTTGAGTATTTTGGGTTGTTTTTATTGCAGTTTATTTCTAATATTATGCCATCGTGGTCTGCGAAGACGCTTTTTATGATTTCAATCTTCTTGAATTTGGGGATACTTTGCTTGTGACCCAATATATGGTCTATTTTTGAATATGTGTCATGAGCACTTGAGTAGAATGTATATTCCGTGGCACTGGGGTGAAGTGTTCTGAAGATGTCTATTAAGTCCATCTGATCTAGTGAGTCATTTAGTATTGCTGTATCTTTGCTGATTGTTTGTCTAGAGGACTTATCCAGTGATGACAGTGGTGTATTAAAGTCCCCTACTATGATTGTATTGTTGTCGATCTCTCCTTTGATATCTTCCAGAAGATTTTTTATGTATTTGGGTGCTCCTGCATTGGGTGCATATATGTTTATCAGGGTTATATCTTCTTGTTGTATTGATCCTTTTAGTATTATGAAGTGGCCTTCCGTATCTCTTGTTATGGCCTTCACTTTGAGGTCTATTTTGTCCGATATAAGTATTGCTACCCCAGCTTTCTTTTCTTTTCCATTAGCCTGAAAGATATTTTTCCATCCCTTCACTTTCAGTCTGTGTGAGTCCTTTCTAATGAGGTGGGTCTCTTGTAGACAGCAAATGTATGGGTCATGATTTTTTATCCATTCAGCCACTCGATATCTTTTGGTTGGAGCATTTAGCCCGTTTACATTTAAAGTTATTATTGAAAGGTACTTGTTTGTAGCCATTTCTTTTTTTGTGTGTGTGGCTGTTTTCTTTCTGGGATTTTTATTTCTTCTTTTTACACCAGTCCCTTTAGCATTTCTTGCATTGCTGGCTTGGTGGTGATAAACTCCCTTAGCCTTTTTTTGTCTGTGAAGCTTCTTATTTCCCCTTCAATTTTGAATGATAGCCTTGCTGGATAGAGTATTCTTGGATTCAGTCCTTTGCTTTGCATCACTTTGTAAATTTCCGTCCATTCTTTTCTGGCCTGATGTGTTTCTGTTGAGAAATCATTTGATAATCTAATGGGAGATCCCTTGTATGTAACTTTCCGTCTCTCTCTTGCAGCCTGTAAGATTCTCTCTTTGTCCTGAACATTTGCCATGGTAATTATGATGTGTCTTGGTGTGGGTCTTTTCGGGTTCACCTTGCTTGGGACTCTCTGGGCTTGTGTGACTTTTTTCTTCCCCACCTCAGGGAAGTTTTCTGATATTATTTCTTCCAATAGGTTTTCTAATCCTTGTTCCTCTTTCTGTTGTTCTGGCACCCCTATTATTCGTATGTTGTTTCGTTTCATGTTGTCCCAAAGCTCCCTTAGGCTCTCCTCCTGTCTTTTAATTTTTTTCTCCAACTGAAGTACAGTTTGGGTGTGTTTTGCTTCCCTGTCTTCTAATTCACTAATTCGGTCTTCCGCTTCTCCTAGTCTACTGTTGATACTTTCAATGGTGTTCTTTATTGCAGCTATATCGCACTTCATTTCTTCTTGGGTTTTAGTTAAGTTGTCGATTTTTTCATCTGTTTCTTCTTGCTTCTTGGATAAGTTGTCGATTTTTTCCTCCATCCGGTGTATGCACTCTAGGACCCTTATTCTGAATTCTTTTTCTGTCATGTTGTATGCCTCTGTATCACTTAGCTGCTTTTTTGGTGAGTCCTCCTTTTCTTTCCTTTGGGGATTTCTTTGTCTACCCATGTTTGATCTCACTGACGTATATAGATATTGAGTCGTTCAGTGGCTGCTCCCTAGGTGGCAGTGGTTCCTTGGGCTGTGGTTGCTCCTTGGGCGGTTGTGGTAGCAGCTGCTCCTCTGTTGTTAGCAGGTCTTCTGATGGGTGCTGTTCACAGCTGTTGTGGCTCTTTTGGCTGGTGGAGGGAGGCTTCACCCACAGCAGCTGTTCCTCAGACAGAGCGTGTGGAGATCAGGAGGCCGCTGTTGCTTGGATCTGCTGCGTTGATTTAAAGGCACAAAATACAACACAACAAGGCACAACGTACCAGGCACTGAACACAAATGAATTACGGTATTAATAACCCCAAATAAAGATGGCCACCCAAGCTAAGAGAGTTGGGGGGTAAGGAAGAAAGAAGAAAAAAAGATAGAGAGAAAAACAGAAAAAAGAGAAAAAAAAAGAAGAAAAAGAAAAAAAAAGAAAAATAGAATGAAGTAGAAGAGGGGAGGAGACTATTCATATGAGGAGAAAACTCCGATTGAACCGCCACTAATCCCAACAAATTCCAGCAACGGATCTCTGGAGTGAATACAAACTACAAACAGCCAATAATATCAAGTGAGGCAAGGGAAAGCAGAAGCACAAAAATAACTGGCCAGGGGTGGGGTGGGGAGGGGGAATGGTAGACAGAAAAAGAAAAAGAAAAAGCAGAACAACCTCACATAAAATTCTTAAAGAAAAGAAAAGAAAAAAAAAACACAATATACTCAACAATCGAGCAAGCAACAACAGAACAATAGAGAAAAGGAGAGAATAAAAAATTTGGATAGTGAAGAAAGATAAGGGAGAGGTGGATAAGGATTTAGAGCAGGTGATTGGAAAAGGGATATATAAGTAGGGTGAAATTTAGACAGGGCATATGAAGAATAGGAAAAATCTAAAGCAGGAATAGGGTAAGAGAAACAGGACAGCAAAAGGGGAAAAGTGGGGAAGAGAGTTTTAGCACAGCAGCACAATTGAGGTAGAGGAAAATGATGCTAAAGGAATGATGAAAATAGAATGGAGAACCTTAGTCCCAAAATAAAATAAAGAGAAAATAAAATGACACTTTAAAAAAAATGGTAAAATGGCAGCAGTAATAATACTGGTTAAAAATAAAAATGTAGTAATTAAAAGGGTAATATCAGGTGATGAAAAAAGGAAATAAATGGTTTCTTAGTTAAAAGGTGAAACAATAATTAAAAAAAAATAATTAAAAAAAAATGGGCTGTAATGAAGGTGCTTCAGATCTTCTGCTCCTCTTTTTGGCACACCAGGTATTCAGGAGAATGTTGAATTTTCCTCTGATACACTGTTCCTCTGTGTTGTAAGCCACAGTCCTGATTTTAAGGCAGGCTACATTGGTTTCCCAGACAGCCCTTATCTGTATTTACAGAAGAGTCAGTTCGTGGCTCTGCCTCTGGGTGGCAGTGCGTCGGGATTGACCTCCGAGGGTATAGGACCTCTCTGACCAGGTGTTCTCTATTGTACCGGAAGCTGGTTTGGGAATGTCCTCCGCACAGAGCTGGTTTTCCAGTAGTCACTCCCCGCTCTGTTTCCCAGGCTCCCCCAAAACAGCCTTCCCTTACAAGCTCTGTGACTGACCCCAACTGGGTAGTCCCTTGCACTGGGTTCAACAATCAAACGCACAGATTTAAGAGCCTGGGAAGTTGTGTGAACTCGCAACGCTTCACCTTCCAAATCTGCGCGAAGTCTCTGCGCGCGCTCTGGCTCCTGGCACCGAGTAGCCGGCAAACTGGCGTAATCTGAGGCTGCCCGTTTGTGTCCCGTCCAACTGTGGGCTTATTTATAGCGTTCCCTTCTGCCAGCAGCCCTGGGGGTGCCCTTCCACACTCGTGGGTCACGCTGGCTCCAACGGCCGCGGTCTTTGTGGGGCGCAGAGCCCCCACCCCCCTGCGCGCGTTCCACTCTCCAACCTAAACTGCAAACCGCACCTTTGGGGAAAGTCTAACCTTTCTGTGGGGAGAAGCAGAGTTCCTCCGAGTTCACGTAGTCGCGCTGCTTGAGAGCCGTTGTTGCCGGGTTAGTAGCTGGTCTCTGGATGCCGGCGACAGTCACCCAAGATGGCACGGTCTCCGCGGCTGTGCCGGCGCACCTGGAGAGGTTTCAGCCTCAGCCTCTAACCGTTCCCTTTATCTAGGATTTCTCTGTCTTTCCTGGCTGCAGACTGTCTCAGCTGAATCTCCTCTGCTTATTCGGGCTGTATGCTACCCGTTTCAGCTGCCCGCCCTTATCTGCTCCGGGACAAGGCACCGACACGTCTGTCTAAACCTCCGCCATTTTCTCTCCCCTCACAACATACTGTTTTATAGCAAAATTATTTTATAAGTAGAAAGCCTATACTCTAAAATAATGACTCAAAGTATAGTAAATACATAAACCAGTAACATAGTCACTTATTGTCATTATCATGTGTTATATACTGTGCATGATTGTATTACTGTACTTTTATATGTCTGACCACGCAGGTTTGTCTACACCAGCATCACCACAAACATGTGAATTAGGATGGCTATGATATCACTAGGAGGTTGAAATTTTCCAGCTTAATTATAATCCTATGGGACCATTGTTGTATATACAATCTATCATTGACTGTAACTTCATTATGTGGCACATGACTGTATGTTCACTTTTTAGTAAAATATATTTGATTAATTTCCATTGGGAGTTCACTTAGGCTCAGCTAATCATTTTTGTCATCCTTATCAAGTTCTAAATTAATTATTTACAATAGCTAAGATCTGGAAACAGTCCAAGTGCCCATCAGTAGATGAATGGATAAAAAGCTGTGGTATATTTACACAATAAAATACTGTGAAGCTGTTAAAAAGAAGGATCTCTGCCCAGGTGGCGTGTCTCAGTTGTTGAGCATTGACCTATGAACCAGGAGGTCATAGTTTGATTCCTGGTCATGTCACATACCCAGATTGCCAGCTTTATCCCCAGTGTGGGGTGTGCAGGAGGCAGTCGATCAATGATTCTCTCTCGTCACTAATGTTTCTATCTCTCCCTCTCCCTTCCACTCTGAAATCAATAAAAATATATTTTTAAAAAAGAAGGATCTCTTATGCTTTGAGACAGCATGGAGGGACCTGGAGAGTATTATGCTAAGAGAAATAAGCCAGTCAGAGAAAGACAAGTATTACATGATCTCACTCATATGTGGTATCTAATGAACGAAACAAGCTGATGAACAAAATAGAACCAGAGACATTGAAGCATGCAACTGACTGATGTATTTCAGAGACGGGAGCAGGGAAGAGATTGCCCAAAGAACTTCTGTGCATATATGCATAACCCATGGACACAGACAATAGTGTGGTGAAGGCCTGGGGAGTGGGCAGGAGTGGGGTGAAGGGGATCAGTGGCAGAAAAAAAGGGGGCATCTGTAATATTTTCAACAATAAAAATAAATTTTTAAAAACACTTAAGGATTCCTTAGCAAAAAAAAAAAAAAGTTCTTAGTTAAACTTAAATAGGCCTATATAGTTTTACTAGTCCCTTCCAGTACAGGGTAATTCAGCATCACTCTTGAATGAACCAACTGAAACTTGTAGGTACTATTAAGGACAAGGTTGCTCACTGGTCCTGCTCACATAGGATAGTGTTTAAACAAGCCCTGTTCCATATGATGTAACCACTCCTTACATTAGGCTATATGCGGTAGTAGGTCAAAGAGACTAATGTGGACACCAGGGAGTTTGTGCATTCATTCAACCAACAAATATTTATTAATTACCTACAATGTGCCATAAATGGCCCTAGGTCCTAGGGACTGGAATATGATGGCAAGCTCAAATAACCATAGCCCTTACCCTCACGGAGTTTTCATTGTACAAATAAAACCAAGGAAGTGTCTGCATAGCCATTAGTTGCAACCTAGCATAAAACAATCTATATCTTATGGATATCACAAGGCAAAGTCAAAGATGATGGGAAAAGCTCAAATTAGCTGTACAAATTAGGGTAAAAACCTGGGCAAATGTCCATGTGGTCATAAAATCAGACAGCATTAACAAATGAGTATTATCCTCACTTTATAAATATGGAAAGAGAGTTGCTGAAGATCACCTGGCTATTAAGCAGTAGAGAGGGGATTCCAATCTAGAACTGACTGACTCCAGAGCCCACATGCTTTTCAGTGCCACCACATTACAGGACTGACGTCTGGTCCTAAAAATCTCAGGAAACAAAGTAAAGAACTTTAAGAATCTTCACATTTCTTTACTAAAGATACTAACCACCGCCACAGTCCCTCCTCCTTAGTTCTGCCTGTTTCTAGATGGTGGGGCAAGAATATGGTTTTGATGGGGAGAGAGGAATGAAAATTTGGTGACAGGCCTCCAGGTTACAATAGCATAAAACCTCTGGGCTATGACCATTTTAGTGGGAAAACAAACTAAAATGTATATTTCATGAGGATCCTTTTGTAGTAAATTATTGAGAGGTGTGGGGAAAACACCAGAAGATTTGTGACTATCCAATGCAACAAAATTCTCTGAGGATATGCAGTAATCCCTGGGGTTGTAAGGAATAATACTTGTCTACATCCTGTCAATAAAACAGCTAATTCTTTTTTTTTTCCAGCCTATAACAAGCAAAAATAAAATTTAGTTTCTTGGAAGCAAGAGACTAGCTCCATCCCTCTGATTTATTCAACTTGATACACTAATGGGAGGGAGTTTATTGCACCAGACTATATAAGGGGATTCCAGTTGAGAATTGGAAACCAAACTGCTTTAAAACCAAAGAATTCACAAGGTTGTTCAGAATTTCCAACTATCATTCAGTTAAATTTTGGAAGATGCCAATTTGTTCTTCAGTCCCTTCTCCATCCCCCTCCTCAAAATGACTCAGACGCTACTTAGTAATGCTCTGGAAAACTCTGTGTTTATGGCAGCTAGATTCTCTAGCCCAGTTGCCTGGTCCAAGTGTGTAGTATGTTTTTTGGTCTCCTCAATTACCCTGGCAGATCCTGCAGGGACACAATGTCCTCTTCATTTAAAGCCTGCTGGCAGGCTAAGAATAGCTAATGACCTCCAACATCTACTAGGAAAGAAAATGGTTCCCTTGTTTGATTTGTCATTGCCAGAGTTCAGAAATTCAGTATCATACAATTGATGACAGACTATCTTTTTCAGTTCTTTAATTATTTCCCAGAATGAGAGGTGTCTTCTCTTCTGAACTGGAAAGAATGGGGTAGGTAGAAAAAGAGCACACAATATGAGGAAGAAAATGTGTTTTCTAGCTTTACCTTCAGCTCCTTCTCCTACTGTCACTGCCACTACCACAACATCTTCCTGGGCAAGTCGTTTATACTTTTTGGTCCTCAGTTCTTCAATAAAATGAAATAGCTTACTGATTTGAAAAAAATGAAGGAAAAGTAGACTACATAAATGTATCATATTTTCATGGTAGTAGAAGCACAGACTTTGGAATTGTACAGATTGGGGTCTGGATCACAGCTTTGTCACCCTGTAGCTATATACCCTTGGCAAATGATTTAACCTCACTGAGCCTCACATTTCCTTCCCTGTAAAAGGAGAATGGATACAAATAATACCTACTCTATGGGTTTATTGTTGTGCCACAATCTGAGAATACATGGAAAATGCTTAATTTAATAAGTTAACATGCTACATTAAGAACCAGGAATAATGAGCATGCAACCTTCTTTCTTTTATTCACATCACTTTTTGGTGTGTTAAGAATATTTATCAGGTACTTGTCAAAAAATGTACTGAATGCTTTATTGGACTTTCCCATAGAGGCGTGGGAAGATTCACAGGGCAATACCATGGAACCTCAGAAGCCTGGAAAATGATAATAGAACAGGGCAAGATATCCAAGTTTTTCCTTATTTTCACCCTATGTCCAACTTAACCCACATCCATTCATTCATGACTATAACAGAGAAATGTTTCCTGCAACCACAGACACCATTGGGATGATACATAAAAGTGTCAGGACTGCACGGCAGGTTTAACGTGAAAAGAAATGAGAACCAAGGACTCCTGGGTTCTCTGCTCTCCCTGTGCACTGAAACCTTCTGTACCTTCATTTTATATATTCCCTCTTTCTTGATTTCCCCAACCTCTTGCCAATCTCTGAGGAGGCTACAGTCATTATTACAACATAATATTTGAAAGATAATTTGAAAAAGAAAAGCATTATTAACTACTAGTTGCAGTTTGTAAACAAGTTAACAACAGTTTCCCTTACAGTTCCAGAAACATTACAAACCACTGCTGTAATTAGATATCTCCCTGGCTTTGTTTTGATATTTAGGATCACAAGGGAAGTGTGTTGGCATCATTTTAGTATTTTGTATTTAAATTCAAGTAATGAGTCATTCACTCACTCCAGGGAGAGGCAGAGAAAGGAATGAGTTTAAGGGTCTCAAAAGTGACAGCAAGTAACCAAGGGAGGTTATACATCTCTTTCTGGAGCCCATGGACTGGACACCAATGCTTTACAATGGAAGATATGCTGAAGGGCAACAGATAAACAAGCTAGGTCCAGCTCACCTAGAGCAGTAGGTTTCTGGAAACAGTTTTAGTGGTCACAATTGTGGGAGCTGAAGAGGGAGTTAATAGTTAGAGGCCAGGGATACTACTAAACATCCTACAAGGCACAGGACAGTCCCCCAAATCAAAGATGTTTCCAGCCCAAAAGGTAAAAGTTTAAGGTTGAGAAAACCTGACCTAGAGAATTTTTTAATTCTTCCCATCCTAACAACTAGCTAACATACTTGAAGATCTTTTTGTGGGCACCAGGGGAAATGCAAGCCATGGTTTCTGCCCTAAGGAAGCTTAAATCTAATAGGGAGACCAACCAAGCAACCAAAAGCTACTAGAAAATAAAGATTATATATATTACATATGGCTTTTTTCCTCCTACATAGTATGGTATAGTAGCCTCTGGGTGCTATAGGAACTTTGAGAAGGAGAACAGCACCATGACAATCGTTCAGAAAAACTTAAGAGTTGGATATTGAGCTGTAATCTGAAGGAGAAAGCTACACTTTCTCATCCTATTGTTGGGAGAAAGATGAATCTATGCTTACTGCCCACACTTTCTTTCTTCCTTCTTTCCTTTCTTTATTTTATCAGCATCTGGCAACCTGATTTCAGGACTCCACAGAAAATGTTCTCATGTAGGTGAATAATGACATATTAATCACCAGAGTCGATCACCTGTCCTTAATATTAATATTCCTCAAACCCCACCATTTTGAAATTTTCTTCTTCCTTGACTTTTATGACATCATCATCTATTCTGGTTCCTTTTAGATTTATTGGGGCTCAGCCTCAAGTTTCTTTCCATAGCTGTCCTATACCAGTGTGCCTCAAACTCCAGTCTGAGGCCTTTTCTCACTCACCATTTTCTCTTTATTAATTATTTTATTAATTCATTTATATCCACAAGGATACATAATTCCCCAGGGGATTTGAGATAGTTATAATTTCATGCTAAGCATTCTCCCTTAACTATCATACCCATTCCTTTGGTTTTACCGATCATTTCTATAGAGGTAAGTCCCCAAACTGTGCCTTGGACTCTGATATCCTTTCTACACACCATTCCTACCTGCCAGCTACCTGCTGGAGACTGCCCTCAGACACCTCAAATGCAACATATTCTAAACCTAGGGTGACCAACTCATATTTTGCCCAGGAATTTCAAAGTTTTAGCACTGAAATTTTATTGTCCTTGGAATCCCCCTAAGAGCAGAAAAACTAGGACAGTAAGTCACCATGCCTAAAATGAACTCATTAGTATGTCCCCCTCCTCCTGACTCCCCTATATCATTTAATAGCAGAGAGAGCCTCAACTCCTCTTTACCTTTCATGCAATTGGTTGCCAAATATTGTCAATTCTATCTCCAAAATAGCTCCATCACCATCACCTCCTTTTAACCCCCAATGCTCTAATTCAGGTCCATATCATTTCTCACATGGAAATTTACAATAAACTACTAATCAGTTCCCCTGCCTCTAGTCCCTTCATAACCCCATTCCAATCCCCTTTGCCAATCATCTTCCACAGTCAACACTGATTATTCTGAAACACAAATTAGGTCATACACACATAGTTATCTCATCGATATGGAAGTATTGCAGTCTGAACCCCAAGAATAGTATTAAACCAAGGCTCCCAGGTATTTAAGCATAATGACTACACAATGTGATAACTAAGAAATGTTGCTATGACTAGCTAAAATGCACTCAGCAATAATGTAAGCTGTAAGTGAAAGGGAAAAGTAAAACAAACACCATACCTTTGAGAAGCCAGAAAATCTGAGAGTGTCACTTAGAACATCTCATTTCTTCAGAGAAGCGACAGTCACAGTTAAGGCCAGGAAGCATTGCCAGGGCATTCTGGGTAGTAGAAACCAGTTATGGCCTTGACATTCCTCTGAAACAGAATCAATTGGAAGTTACATTATGTATAAACTAAGCTCCAGAGAAAGTCCATTTGCTCCCTTTGTTCTTAACTTATCTGTGGCCCTCCTCCCAAATCACCACTGTTGCAAGAGCCATAAGTTTCCCACCACAAACTGGCAAAAAAGAGAATTTGCTTGAATAATGTGTATATCAGAGACAGAAAATATAAATTTCATTTGAATAATGGGAAGGGAGACTCAAAATTTAGATTATGAGAAGTGAAAACTGCCAGATGAAAAAGGCAAGTGCTCTTTCTAAAGGAGAGAGAGCTCATGTCTTTCTCCCTTAGCAAAACATAGCTATCCTCTGGCTGCTCTCAGACACTTGCAAGTAGGGAATTGTTTATGAAGGAACTCACCTTGGGAGTGAAGGGATAACCTTCACAGAGACTTTAGAAAAAGATGGCTATCAAAAAGGGTAGTGCCATAACCCAATCTTTTACCTCTCTAATGGTAGGAATTGCCATTGTAGTTAATTTCCTCTTCCTCCTGGGTATCTAAGAGATGTAGCCACCCAGGAGGAGGCTCCCTGCTGCTAGGGTCCTGCCTTTTTTGCCATGCTGTTTTTCTTTTTTTCTTTTTTGTTTTGTTGTTTTGTTTTTGTTTCATTTTGTTTTTTACTTTTTCTGTCACTTAAGAGGACCCTAAAATACTTCATTTGTCTCCCAAAGACTTTGCTTCTGAAATTCATTCTCCCTTCTCTATCAGGGACCGTCCCAGTCAGGAACACATGACAACAACACATTCACTTTCATTGTTTAATAACAGCAACACTTTCTTTCTCCCTCAACCTTGGAGATAAAAGCCATGGTTTCTGCCCTACAGGAGTTTAAACTCTAATCAGGGAAGCCAACCAAGCACAACTGTGAACAAAGCATACCACATAATCATTTTTGCTATAGTTGCTACAGGAGAATGGGGAGGTCAGCACACACTGGAATCCTTAAGAAAACTCCCAAATTTTCAAAGAATGGAATCACAGTTCATTCAAGTGCAATGCAGGGAGAGGGATGTTTAAAGATACAAACAAACAAAAACCTCACAAAATTGGGGATGCTCACTTTTTCTCTCACTCACACATCTCACTTTGGTCTTATAATTTGTTTCATGCTTTAAGCATTAAGCAGCTTATTCCAGAGTAAACTATCTGTTGTCAACCCCTCTCTAGGCTAGAACCACTGTGTTCACTGCTCTATCCTGTTCACCCCCACACTTCTACCTCCAGCCCTAAACTTCAGTCTTTCCTTCAACATTAGAAGGCCCTAGACAAGTTAGCAAGAATAAGAATAAGATAAATACAAATATTTGGTGTTTAAGTGAACATTCACTATGTACTAGGCACAGAGCTACATTCTATGCATTGTCATTACCATTCCAAATAATTTAACTACCATTTTTAAGAGTTTCCTATATGCCAGGCATCCAAACACTGTGCTAATAACTTTTTATGCATAGTATCTCATTTAATCCTCACAACAAGGCTAAGAAACAGACAATATTATTATTTCTATTTTACAGATGGTGTAACTGAGACACAAAGGAAATAAAGAGACTTGTCTGAGGTGTCTAAGGGCACACTGTTAATAAATGCCAAATCCAGAATTTGACCTCAGCTCTAACTCTAAAGTCTACATACCAGAGACTGTGTGATATGGTGTTTAGAGTGGGTAGGGAAGGGGGTCAACAAACTTTTTCTGTAAAGGTCAGATAGCAAATATTTTTGGCTTTGTATGCCATATGCTCTCTGTTGTAATCAATCTGCTCTGCCACTATAGTGCAAAAACAGACATCTATAATAATAAAACCATAACATGCTAATTAGACTGGACGACCTTTCAGACATCCTTCTGTCCTTCCAGATAAAGCCAGGGCTGCGAGGGAAGCCTGGTTCCCGGGTGCCAGAGGAAAGCCGGTGCCAGCAGCCAGGGGAACGAAGGACTACTCTTGAACGAATTTCGTGCACCAGGCCTCTAGTAGAGAATAAGTAAACAAGTGAGAGTGGCCGTCTTTCAATAAATCTTTATTTACAAAAACAGGTAACTGACTAGATTAGGACCCCAGGCTGTGGGCTGATGACTCCTGGGGTCAGAGTATCAAATGTATACTCAGATAGACCTGGGTTCAAAACTTGGCCCTCACCACTTACAAGAGTCTCTCTGTGTCTCAGTTTCTTCATCTGAAGAACAGCAATAATAACTATGTCATAGAGTCATTGTGAGGAAAAGAAAGAAGAAGAAAAAGAAAGAAAGAAAGAAAGAAAGAAAGAAAGAAAGAAAGAAAGAAAGGAAGGAAGGAAGGAAGGAAGGAAGGAAGGAAGGAAGGAAGGAAGGAAGGAAGGAAGGAAGGAAGGGAGGGAAAGGAAGCGAGAAAGAGTATTTGGCACATAGTAAATAAGTCATTAATAAAAACCCATCACAAGTTTGGTCCCTAGAAGGACAGGGATTAAGATAGTACCACTCGCTTTAAAATCAAACCATCAGAGCCCTGATGGTCTTGATACACAGAAGCAGGATTCTGGTTCATTTTATTCTCCCTTCAGCTGCATAAATCATGTTCTTTTGTGAGGTTACATTCCTGTTTTAGTCCTTAGTGAGAGAGTCTCCTGATTTTATTGCAGTTCTAGTCAGGCCCTTGGAACCCCATCATTGGAGAGCAGAAATATAATTTTATCATTATTTGTTAGGTGTTTCCTTAAGGAATAGGATTCTAGCCACTGGAGTCATGTCTGTGTCCCAAGCACCTGGCACAGAGTAGGTGCTCAGTACATGTTGCTGGCTTAATTGAATTGGCTTCAAAATGGTCCTGCTTGGAAGCAGAAGGAAAGTGGCTTCTTAAAAGCTCTTCAAGCATTGAGGATCCCTGTTTTCAAAGAGAGAGGGAGAGAGGGGGGGAGAAGAGAGGGAGAGAGAGAGAGAGAGGAGGGGAGACAGTGTAGGAGTATGAAGGATGGTTGCGGTAGGCAGGAAAATGCAGAACATCCTGTTCTTCTGTTACATTAAGCACACAAGAGTCATGCTGCACTGGTCTCTCCAGGTCATGCCCCTGGAAAATCATTCTGTAAAAGCCACTTTGAGGGAGTTTATTGCTTTGATCTAAAATCATACTCATAAAATCTTCTATTTCAGCTTTAAGGAACCCCCTGAGATACCACTCCTTGTCATCCAGCCCTGAAAAGGTCATCCTTCCTTTGATCCTGACTTGCCAATCTTTCTCAATGAAAACTTCTTTTCTCTATCTACCAAGTTGCCTCTCTTCCTCTAAAATGTGTCTTGCATAATAATCTGCTTTTTCATTCTGGGATTTGTTAGAGTTATTTATAGGATCTAACTGTACAATCAGGATGGTACCGTTTCCAATTGAATGTACCTCCTTAATGCACCCTTAGAACATTCAGAGGAATTGAAAATGGAAGCAGTGCTGATGTGTGCAAATTTCCTAGGTGAGATCTGTGTCAAGTCATGTACATAGACATTTCAAGACTGTCTATCCAAGAAGCAACAATTTCCCATCCTATATAATAAAAGGTTAATATGCATTGACCCTAACAGCAGAACGACTGGGAATGACTGGTCACTATGACACACACTGACCACCAGGGGCCAGATGCTCAATGCAGGAGCTGCCCCCTGGTGGTCAGTGCACTCCCACAGGGGCAGCTCTACTCAGCCACAAGCCAGGCTGATGGCTGCCAGTACAGTGGTGGTGGCCGAGCCTCTCCTGCCTCCTCAGCAGCACTAAGGATGTCTGAGTGCAGCTTAGGTCTGCTCCCCGCTGGCAAGTGGACATCCCCTGAGGGCTCCCGGGCTTCCAGAGGAATGTCTGACTGCCAGCTTAGGCCCGATCCCCCAGGGAGCAGGCCTAAGCCAGCAGGTGGACATCCCCCGAGGGGTCCCAGACTGCAAGAGGGCACAGGCCAAGCTGAGGGGACCCCCCCTCCCGAGTGCACAAATTTTTGTGCACCGGGCCTCTAGTCTTATAATAACAGCCATAATGATGAAAATAGCTAACATTTATTTATTGCTTCTTCATCTAATCTTTACAATAATCTATGATGAAAAAGTGACAACATTTTTGCTTATTGCCAGGGGCTGCATTAACTCTCTTAATCTTCATAATGACTCTATAGCATGGGTTACTAGTATAATCCTCATTTTTCAGATGAGGAAACTGAGAGCCAAAGAGATTAAGCAACTTGCCAAGGTCACCCAGCCAAGGAGTTGTAGAGCTGAAATTTAAATTCCCAAGTCTTTCTGTCTGACTACAAAGACCATGCTACTACTTTACCTAATTAGAAATAAGTTTGTGCTTACAGCCTACATTGAACAGTTAAGCTAACAAAAATGTATGAGGAATGCCATCTTCCATTTTGAGAATGTTTCAAAGCATTTTGCCACCCATGATCCATTTGATCATCATGGCAACCCTATGAAGAAGGCAGGGTAGGTGGCAGAACCACCATTGCACAGAAAAGACCCAAACACAAAGTCTTGCCCCAAGTCTCACTACAAATCAGAGGCCAGACCAGAGACAGAGTTCAATATATATGTTTTCAAAATGTGTTATTTATTATAGAGAGGGGTTAAGTTTCCTCCACATCCTTTTTTTTTTATTTCATGCTGAAAATTTTAAAGGAAGTGGGCAGCTCACAACAGGTCATGAAACTTCCAGCCAAGACATCTAAAAATGTGAAAACTACTGGGCATACCTGACTTAATCTCCCATTCACCCCAATCCTTCAGGATCCACAGTACCTGAACACATCCTGTAATCCAAAACAGGGAGGAGGGGAACATGGTCCTTAAGAATTAGATACACTGAAGGCTTACCATAGATCTCTCCATTGTTCTATTTACTGAACAATTACAGGTCCACAATTCTAAAATCTACCAATTTCTGAAAAACAAAAGAAAAATTAATACATTTTCTATCAAAACTCATACAATGACAAACCCTGAGAGAAACTGATGTGAGGAAATTTATGGTCTTGATTTAACCCATTGCGTCTAAGCATTCATGAGTTTTGCTGCTGAAATATTTATGTATTTGATTATAGTAGGGTTGCCAAACAAATTACAGGACACCCAATTAAATTTAAATTTCAGATACACAAATAATAATGTTTTAGTACAAGTATGACTCTTCCAATATTTAGGACATACTTATACTAAAACATTATTCACTATGTATCTGAATTCGAATATAACTGGATGCCTTGCAGTTTTATTTGCTAAATTTGGTAATTTATGAGTGCTGCCTCAAAATCCACTGGGGGTATTACATAAACTATGGCACAGACTGCATATTATTGTTCTAAAATCTGACAAATTTAGAAGTTGAAAACACATCTGGCCCCAAGAGTTTTTTAATAGGGACTGTGGATATGCATAACTGTTGCATCTTCCCAGCACTGGGCCTGGTACTGCCATCCAGCTCTCAAGGCCATCTGAATCAGTTGTCTCTTTGGCTCTCATTATATTTCCCCACCTGCTCTGTTCCATGTATCATTAGTTTGATCCATAGGTTAGTGCTCTCTGCTTCTCCCTGCTGAGAAGTTTTCCAATACAATCTCCCAGTTTCCCTTCTAGAATGCCCCTCTTTGGAGTAGGAAGTGAGCTCCTACCACCCTCTGCTGCCATCTCATGGCCAAAAGAAGCCATTGCATTGGACGTAACAGCCTCACTAGATGCTTTCAGAATCCATCACCTCCAACACAGAACTATAACATGTAGTTAAATCCGACTTCTGTGTATATTTGCAAATGAAAAATTTTAGTTTTTAAATATGTGTTCTAAAACAGATTTTAGCATCTATCTTCACCTTCCTCCATTTAGTTCAAATTACTGAGGTTTAGCTCTAGTTTTAAATTAGAGATATGATTGCCACTTGACTTATATTGTGAGTTTGCACCTGGGTTGGCATTGAGATTGATTATCCCATCTCCGGAACCAAGTCTGCTAGCTAATTGAAACAGCAGCCAGCTGAGTACAAAATGTCTCAGTCATCCCTGGGTAAGCAAGCATCTCCTTTTAAAAAATAAATCCCCATGGATTAATGATCTGAGTGGATAAGTATCAAATTGCATTAGACAAAGTCTACATGTAAAAGTATAATCTAGGCCTAAACTACTTGCCTAAACCTATTCTTCATCTCAAATTTCTGCTGCAGTGGTAAAAAAAGCCGAATCACTTCATGAAAGTATGGCTCAGCAAGATCACTGCATTGGTGAGAGAAGAAAGGTGTTTTGAACATTTCTGCCTCTTCAGGGAATATTGCATTGCCACAGATTTCCTTTTTGAGTTTTTTCTCCTCATTAGAGCCCTGCTTGATCGGCAACTACAAAACAAACCAACAAAACCGGTTCTCTCTCAGGTCATTTCTGCTGGCTGGCTTTTTAAATACACACAACACATATACAACCCAGCTTATCTTTTAAAAAAACTGACATGTGATGCAATGAAATTTGTGCCTATCCCAACGTGCAGCCATTCACTGAGAGAGCATAAGGAGGGTCTGGGAAGATCAGTAAACCTTTCAAATTACAAAAAAAAAAAAGGCCCTCATTTCAGATCCTGCCATAGCCTGGAACTCAGTTATTCTTCAAGATCCTCACCTTTTCTCCTGAGGTGGGGGCATGATTCATTCTCATATTTCAGGTGTTCTTTTTCTCCAAACGAACCAAGTGATTACAGCTGTAAATTCCCCAGCTTGAAATCAGCTAATTTCTTTTTGGAAACAAAAAGATAAGCCATTGCTAATTACTTTCCAGAACAACAGGCCTGTACTGCTTTACAAACCTCTGAATGCTAAACATGTCAAGGTGATCTTATTTCCAGTCTCACGTATTGCACTTTTGTACACACTGAACAATTTTAAATCATCTAAAAAACAGTTAAGTGACTAAATGTGGGACTGACATGTATTTTCCTAATTTAATTTTTTTCTTGCTGACAGCTACCATGGCAGAAAATAGGATAGATTGTGGGAGTTAAATATTTTTCTCCTCTGACCATTGTCCGTTCTGAATGGAGTCATTGGAAGCTCACTGCTACTGGCTTTTTTCTCTGCCTCACAGCCTGGCTTACTTCTCAAGGGCCTGTCTCCAAACTCCAGACCCTCTGCTTCTTCCAGTGGACTTTCCTTCATTATCCATTGCTTCCTCAGAGAATGGGGACTCAATAACCAGGGAAGTCTATCCCTACCTCACTACTCTGAAATGAGCACAGAGTAGGCACTCAAATGATAATTATTGTTATTATTACAATTTACCCTTTCTGAGCTTCAGTTTTCTCATCTGTACAATGGGTATAAATATAGCACCAACCTTCTGGGTTTGTTAACACATATAAAGTGCTTTTTAAAATACCCAAAACATAGGAAGTTCTATGTACATTTAATCTGTGACTATTATGACTAGTACTAGAGATACACTTTGAAGGCACACAAAATGCAAGGTGAAAAAAAATCCTGCGCGCGTGCACGTGTGTGTGTGTGTGTGTGTGTGTGTGTGTGTGTGTGTGTGTCTTGGGGGCTTTTCTGGGGAAAGAGATCTATTTGAGTTATGTGTTTGAAATGCCCCTGGCAAGTTGAACATTCATATATAAAGTTTTTAGCAGAGATGCAGACAGGAGAAATTTCTCACTTTAACAAATACAGATAATTCCCACAAAGCCCTTTGACGGATAAAATGGCATACAACATACAAAATTGTTCTTCCCTTTCAGAAGCTTACTGTTGTAAGAAGGCCAAGTCATGGATTCTACATGCAAGTTAGTGTAACACAAGACAGGCTCTAAAAGGTACCACAAAGAAGAAGCAAAGTGGTCTGGGCTCAGGCAGGAGGGATCTCCTCTAGCTGTGGCCATCAGGAAAGTCTTCCAGAGGAAGTGAGGTTCACTGATTTAATGATTCTCTGCAGCTTTTCCTGCTGACTACAGTGCCTGCTGATTTGTCCCATCTCTGAATGCCCTGAGTTCCTAGACTAGGGTGCCTCATATCAAAGTAATGAGCTTTTCCTAATGTTAAGTGGACCCAGTTTGCATGACTAAAATGTATTCTGATCTTTAACAGGAGGTACAAGGAGCATGTCTTTTTTATGTCCTTACTGACAAAATATTTTTACTTGGAGGGGAGTGGCCTTCATCAGTCTGTGAGAGCCAACCATCTGGAAACCTGACACTTTTACAATCTGTACTGCTTGTGAGGTGTCTGAACACTAACATTGTCCTGTTACTCATTTTATGTGGGTTTGGCTGGTCTCTCAATGAGCTCCTGCAAGCCACAATAACTGTCAGTCTCTCTTGTAAACTTCTTTCCATGTGCCACACAGAACTGGGCACAGAGCAGCTGTACAGAAATACTTGTTGAAACATCTAAATTGAATCATGTTGATCTTCCACTCCTTTGGCAATGAGCAAGTCAAATTCTGTCTGCTTTGGGTTCAGCATGTGAATCAGGTCCATGCGACAGATGTAGGAACAAAAGTTGCATACAATAGACTGGTGAAGAGCTGGGGAGATAATTCTCTTCACTGAATGATTAAATCAAAGCAGTTTTGCTAGTTGTCTGGGGGAGGAGTGGGGTCTTTCCAATAGAACTTGACATTATTCCTATCAAGAATTATCCTTTGAGTATATATGCATAACCCAGGAGCCCAGACAATAGGGTGGAGAAGGCCTGGGGTGGGAGGTGGGGGCAGGCTGGGAGAGGTCAATGGAGGAAAAAGGGGACATATGTAATACTTTCAACAATAAAGATTTTTTTTAAAGAATTATCCTTTGGAGGGGTAAAGAGCTATTGAGCCACTCCATTTAAAACACAGATTTATGTCAAAGGAAAAAGATCCATGGCTTTTCCAAAAGTTCTATGCAGCAGTAGAGAAATAATAATAATTTTTAGCCCTTGCCTGAGAACATTAAAGAAATGAAGCATTGCAGAGGGAAATACTGCAGTGAGGATCCTAGGAGGTTTATGAAGAAAAGATTTAGATAGATTGAAAACATAGGTTCCATAAAGATCAGGCCTGGGGCTAAACCCAACAGCTAAGATCTTTAAGGTTTCCCCACATGGTCCTAGCTATGCATCACTACCCCTGCCTTTCCAGCTGCTACTCGGGAGCCTAGACTCAGGAGAGCCCCATAGCTTCTGTGCTTTGCTGGTAGGCAGATCTCTTATAGCTAGATAACTGGCTGATATGATATACTCACTTTAAACTCATAAGGGTAGTTCAATATATCACTACTTCCTAAAAACATAATGCCTTAACCCAAAATAATAAGAGATATGGGCATTTCAATCACTGCAGTAAGGTCAATGGGGAAGATACTGAGAATATCAGCTTTCTGCAGGCTCCAGATCATACTATCCATGGATTGCCAGCATTCAGTGTGTAAGAGCTTGGTCTATGGTCAGCCAAGCTAGGGATCCAGTCCTGGCTTCACCACTTACCAAGAATGAAAGCTTGGGCTCAGTCCCATCATCTGCAAAATGGGTATAATACTAATATCTACCTTTGGGGTTGCTGTGAGATGATATATGTGAAAATCTGGTACAGTGCCTGGCACACTATATGTTAGTTAATCTGGCTATGTTAAGAATAGTTCCTAGTTGCAACTCCTAAAAGATTTGAGTTACCTACCAGACTTCACCCACTACATACACTAAGGAAAGAAGGCTTTGGAAAGAGAGAGTTCTTCCAAGATTCATCCAGCACAAATTTATTTATTCAATCACTCATTCAACAAATATTTATTCAGTGTTTACCTTGTGTCAGGCATTTAGCAAAATATTGGGAAAATAATAAAGACTAACACATGCTCTCAGTTCTTGAGCAACACCCAGTCTTCTGGCTTTTAAGAAGCTCCTATAACTGCTCATCCTTTGTTGTTGTTTCTTTTAAGCCCCCTAAGGAGGAAATTGGAAAAGAACTCTATTTGCACTAACCCACACACAAATGCATCACTTTGACAAATCAGGAAGCATGAGTCCTCCAAATTTGTGCTTCTTTTTCAGAATTGACTTAGATATTCTGCCTTCATTGTATTTCCATATGAATTTTCTGATCACCTTGTCAATTTATGCAATAAAACACCTGGGGTTTTTATATGGATTGCATTGAACTTGTAGAACAGTTTGGGGAGTATTGCCATCTTAACAGTATTAGCTCTTCCAAGATTTAATAAACCCTTACTAGTGCTAAGTATAGTTCTAAGTGCTTCATACGTAGTAACATAACTTAATCCTCACAGCAACTATATATGATAGATGCTATTATCTCCATTCTTCACATGAGGACATTGAAGAACAGAAAGAACCACTGCAATCTAGCTCCAGAGTCTGTAGTCTTAACTACTCTACTATACTGCTTTACACACACACACACACACACACACACACACACACACACACACACACTTTATAATGGCCTAAGACTATCATTGTGATCTTCTGTAACCCCTACCTACCTCTTAGGCCTCTTCTCTTGTCATTTTCAACTGCATGCATCCCAGACTGCTTTACTTCCCTGTACAAGCCATGGTCTTTTTCACCTCTATGACTTTATCCCCTTTTCTTTGTTTACTATTTTTCTTTCTCCTTCCCTACACCTAGCCAACTTCTATGCATTCTTTAATGCTCTACTCAGGTACTACCTCCTCCAAGAAGCTTTTTCTGAGCAGTCCAGATTTGCCTCCTTTATGCTCTCATTTTGCTTTGTTCATATCCATTTTAGTGCCCTTACTATACTGTTTTATAACTGTCTTTTTATACATCTGTTTCTGTCACTAGACTGTGTGCTCACAGTGCTTTTTCTTCATTGCATCCAAATATATTGTTTTACCCTTCTACTTTTCTTTAATTTTTTTCTGGTACTTTTTTCATCCCAGCCTTAGGCATAGGCTGCAATGCCAGGAAGAGTAGAAAAGACCAGATGATTTTGTCTTTTTGTGTGTGAATGTGTAATAAGGATATGTAAAGACATAATGGGGATCTTTGGAGAAATTGATATCCCATCATTAAAAGATTTTACAGCTTATTTTTGGAAGTTTGGTAATAGTAAACTGCTTTAGGGTAGGCTAAATATGTGATGGCTCAAAACAGTCATGTACCATTCCAAGATAGGTATTATTGGTGAGCAAGATAGTACTCCTCCACATGGTCATTGCGGGGCACAGGCTGGCAGAATTCCCTAAATCATCCTGAGTTACCACATCCCAGTCAGCCATAAAAGGGAAAGAACATGAAGGAACACACATGGTAGACCTTTACAGGCAGGTCTGGAAGTGCCACTCATCATTTCTCTGAACATTCCATTATCAAGGACTTAGTCATGTGGCCATACCTCATTGCAAGGGAGACTGGGTGGTGTAGTCCAGCAGTGTGTTCAAGAAAGAGAAGAATGACTTTGGTGGAGAAGCAAATGACCTTCATAAATATATTAACAGTAAAGTTGGGTATGTAAGATATATATAGTGCAGCTCTGTTTAACCTTTCCCATGGATAGCTGTAGTAGTCGTCAAGTATTTAAAATCATGACTGACGATTGAGTTCCTTATTGAGTTCCTTACCAGAAAAAGAGCAGTTGGAGGGTGACTTGCAATGCTGATGATTCCTTAACTATTAATCACTGACACTTTGTAGATTGATTTTAAGTAAAATTTCAGCTGAGTTGTATACATGTTATAATATTGGCTCCAAAATATATCTTCCTCATTTGCATGTCTAGATTAGGGAGGGTGTTAAGTAAATGGCAAAGTAGCAACCCGATTCATTGCTAGCCAACCACCAGGTTCTCAGAACCAAAGGAGGAAAAAGACAAAATAAAAAAGGGGATTTATTTACATTCCAAACCATAGCCACAGGCATGAGCTGATTCCCTGCCAGTTTATGTTTGCCCAAAGTGCACAATTGTTGATGACTTTACATAGGCTAGGGGAATGAGTAAAATGTAAATCAATTTGAAATGAAAAATACCCAATTCTCTGCTAAGGGACATGTAAACTCTCAGGAGATCTTTGTAAAACAGCTGCCCAGGCTCTACCACCCAGAGAGGCTCATTTAGTCAGCCTGTGGTACCACCTGGGAATGTGGATTTTTAAAATTCTAATGCAGAGCCAATTTTTAGGAACCATTTCTCTAACATGATGAGAGGTGGAATAAAGAGGCAAGTCAATGCACAAACCAAACAGAGTAATTTTGTTTAATACATGAAACAAATAATCCAAAGAAAGATCTTGTCTCATAACTTGACATGTAAAGCTATCTCTGGGGTTAGATCCATTCATGGGAACCTGTAAATCAGGCCTCTTTGGGTGATTGGTCATGCAACTGGCTGTAAACTAGGAAAGGTAAGAATGTAGACTTCCTCCTTGTCATCTCTGATGCCTAAATTGTTCTCTTCTTTTTCCCAGTTTGTTGCTCAGCCCAATTGCCAACAGTTGCTTGCCACTCTGTGGTATGATGGCTTCCCTGGATGGCGGCGGAAACACTGGGTAGTCAAGCTTCTGACCTGCATGACCATTGGGTTCCTGTTTCCCATGCTGTCTATAGCTTATCTGATCTCACCCAGGAGCAACCTTGGTCTATTCATCAAGAAACCCTTTATCAAGTTTATCTGCCACACAGCATCATATCTGACCTTCCTCTTCATGCTTCTCCTGGCTTCTCAGCATATCGTCAGAACAGACCTTCATGTACAGGGGCCTCCCCCAACTGTCGTGGAATGGATGATATTGCCTTGGGTTCTTGGTGAGTCAAAGGAGATAAAGCCAGACTGGCTGCTGGTCCTGTCTAAAAAAACTACTGGAATAGGCAGTTGGACTAGCTCTGAACCTTCCATCTGTGTAGTGGTGTAGTCCTTTGTTGGGAGCCTCAGAAATGTAGTTCCTTCTTCCCCATCCCTGGTCACTCAGTATTACCTGTTTTACAGTGAGATTGGCAGTGTACTCAGGGCTTGTTTCTGTTAACCTAATACCATCAAGGACAAGGAAGGTGTCTGTCAGTTTGTTTAGAAGGAAAGCCACGTATCAGTTCAGAACCAGCCTCAGGTAAGTTAGGGAGGGCATGCCCTCTTTCCCATAACTAGGAGAGGTGGCACTTGGATCTACTTATTTTTCATGGCTATTCCACACAATCCCAGTACATATTCAGAGTAGACATCCTATTTGGATACTGATTTCACAATCATGGGGGAAACCTGGGAAATTCACACAACTCATGGTAGAAGCAGTCTTACCAGCATCCTCCAGGCTTAATTAGATTGCACTGGACCCTTTAATACACTGCCATCCTCTAAGTCTTTGCTACTCAAACTGTGGTCCTGGGCGTTTGTTAGACATACAGAATATCAAGTCCCACCCTGGATCTTTAGAATCAGATCTGCATTTTAACATCATCCCCAGGTGATTTGCATGCACTTTAAAGGCTGAGAACCACTGCCTTAGACTACAGCCATATACTTTACTGTGTTGCACATTCCAAAGCATCAGTACTATCAGGCAGAATTCCATGAAGTCATCACACAATGAGAAGAGAGAGGAGAAAAGAGTATTCTAAATTATTTGGGGCCCCACTGCTTGGCTTTAACACCAATATCAAGTATTTTGGTCCATGGTCAGCTTGCTTACCTCAAAACTCATTAAGAATTTTTCCCACTAGCACACATTGGACACTAAGGATTATGGGAAAATATTGACCTAATTAATTTTTTGGTGAAACTACTCCTACTCTAAAATGGAAAGAGGGTAGAATCTGGAACCCAAAATTATAACAGCATCCCAGTAACTATAATAAAAATGCTAAAAGTGAGTAGTAGCCAGAAAAGTATAACATATGTGCATATCCAAGTAAAGCCTATCGGGTTTAGTAAGTTCAGTACTGGGAGATGAGAAAGAAAAGAAAAAGAAATAAATGATTACTATCTCTAGGGACTTCACTCCACTGACCCCAATTTATTCACTTATTTCATGTTTTGTTATATGAGGGAATCCTACTATGATGACTAGGATGACTATTCTGCCCTGTAAAGAAATGAACCTTTCGCTTCCATTCTTCAGGTTTCATTTGGGGGGAGATTAAGGAAATGTGGGATGGTGGATTTACTGAATACATCCACGACTGGTGGAACCTGATGGATTTTGCAATGAACTCGCTCTACCTGGCAACTATTTCCTTGAAGATTGTGGCCTATGTCAAGGTAATTTGGAATGTCTGCCTTTTTTCTTAAGCAATAATTTTGCTTACATTAAGCTTTAGCACTGGGGACATAAAGAGTTTAAGGGCAAAGTGCCAATGACGATCCCATCCATGTGGGAAAGTACCATATAAACATTATTTTAATAGTTTGTAAGCAGTGTCGCCTAAGCAAAGAAAGTGGAGAATGGAGCAATTTGCAAATAAATTCATAGCTTCTTAAACTCTGAAAGTAAAATAGCTTTCAGCCACCCATCCATTCAATAAGTGCTTAAATGTTGTCTAAAATATCCTTTCCAAGAAGATGGCCCACCAATACTTGTATAGGACAGAGATAAGAAACTTCACTGAATTCACTATCTCTAAAAGCTTCTCTCAACCCTTGTCACCTCATTAAAAAGTACTAACTTTATATTTTTCTAATATTTTCTTCCTGTGACATATTCATTAGTAATGCTTTTTCCCTGTGGCATCAAACAGGACAAGGCTGTTCCTTCTCCATAATACTGCTCCCACTATGAAGTGATTGCTTCCTAACCTGCTAAGTTCTCTCTTCTCAAAGCTAAATATTAACACTTCATCAACTATTCTTCATGTAACAGATAGCAGAACACTAGAAACTTCACTGCATGAGACATAGACCTTTAATTGTCTCTGCCTCCCTCATCACTTCCACCACCAGGATGGTTATTCAAGCTGTTATAAATCCAGCTTTTTTGGTATCATCTAATCTATGTCCCCCTATCAATTCAGATGACATGTATACACACACAAACCACCTTGATACTGTTCCTCCACACTATACAACCTGAATTATCCTGAAAAAAAAAAAGTTTCATATACAGGCCTTCACATTAGGTAGTCACAGGCTTTGAGTTCAAATGTGATGCTCATTAGATAATAGAATGGCCATCCTCCTCTACCCTGAATTGAACTTCTCCAGTATGAAGAAAGGCTGACGATTAAGGCTCCAATATTATCTAGTTATTCATGCTTTTTGGTACTAAATTCCACATTAAGTTTTAGAATGGGAATATGGCTGTCCCCCAAATCTCCAACAACTTGCTTTATTTTTATACCCATAATATGCATATTGCATAAATTTTAAGATTTGGGGAATTAGTTATATAGTGCATGAATGTGGAATGCAGTCATGAAACATTTTTTTAAGAAGCCTAAGAGTATGCCTTATACTTGTGGTGATCACTTAACACATATTTACAACTTCCTTATACAAGAAAAAGCTGGTGAGGAAATGTTTGAATCTCTGGATAATGTGCCTGGATGAAATCCATGTCATTCTGGCACTCTGCTGACTAAGTAACACTGTTTGCCTAAAAAAATACATTTCTTCCTTTGGAAGTGATATTTATACACTGGAGAGATAATTATCAATCTAGAAATTGGTGGGTTTTGCTTAAAAGTTTAGAATAAGTGATCAGTAAAATGATTAACTATTGGGGATATGAAAATGTACCTATAATGCCCAATATTAGCTAATCACATAACCTGTCCAGCTTCACTGGTAAGGTTTCCAAAGAGCTAAACACTTCCCCACCTTAGAGTGAAAGGATAAATCAGCTCTGCTAAGCTGAGTGAATGCCCCTTAACTGAAAAACACTTAACTCAAAGGAAACATTTGCCAAGAAGCTGGAGTCATCCTATAAAAAGAGGAAATTTACGAAGCAAGACATGCCACATGCAGACTTTAGATTTGCAATAAGAAATTATAAATGGGCAATCTGGCCCACTCATCCACAGAGCACACCAGCCTGAGATGAACTTATTCTGAGCACCACATAGGCTGTGTCAACCCCTAGGAGGTAAAACCTCAAGAGCTGGTTCCCAGGCTTCTTGAAACATTTCAGATCACTATTGTACTGAGGAAGTATAGAAGCACCATGGGATAAGCTGGGCTTAAAGAAGATCCTTTCTTAGAGTGAAAACTAGTCACCCCACATGGTTTACAACAACAGGAACCAAAAGGCACAGACTAAAGTACTCAAAAGGAACAAATACACATAAGGTTGGTGGTCCTCGGTGCCCCCCCCCAAATAGCCCCACAAATGAATAATAATTGTCCTTTAGTCTTTTAGAATAGCACCACCTAGATTTATTCCCCCACCACCTTACTTCCATATGTACAGACTAAATCTGAACTTTGATAGCCATTGAATTGTAGTTCTTTCTTTAAGGGCCAGTTCTTGGCTGCAGACACACACACCCATCTCGTTATGACTGAGTCCCCTTTGAAAGACATGGAAGCCAATTTTTAAGGTGCATTCCATCTCAAAAAAATATAAGAAAAATCCCTTGCCTCCCAATATCACTAACTCAAGAGTCAGAAAATTTAATCCTTGCTCTGATACTCACAAACTGGATTACCATAGGTCATCCTTCTACCTCTCTGAGCCTTAGATTTGGACTCTAAAAAATAAGATTGGAACCACATCTTGAAATTAAAACTTATACAGAATTGCAATATATTAGAGTTTAAAGTATTGAATTTGGATTGAGGAATGGGTATTCCAGGCTTCCTCATTGGCTCCCACAGTGGCCACCTGCTATTTCCAATGAACCCTCAGGTTTCAAGGAACACGGTTGAAAAATCATTTGCGTTAGATCAGGAGTTAGAAAACCATGGTCTTCAGGGCAAATTTAGCCTCCAGCCACATCCTTTTGTTTACATACTGTCTCTTAGTTCTACAAGAAATTAGTTGAGTAATGGTTACAGGAACCATGTAGTACAAAGTCAAAAGTACCTGGTGGGGCAAAAGTAGGTTTACAGTTGTTCAAGTGGGAAATAACACAATATTTAATAAATAATACAAAAATAAACTCCATGTTTCATGTAATTACAATTGCAAACCTACTTTTGCCCCACCGTGCTTAACACAACATTTTTGTTGACCTCCATATTAAATGAGTTCCAAATTTATTCCCTGCTCTCATATTTTATATCTTTCTCTAAAAGTATATGCAGAGCAAGATTTGCCCCAATAATCATCTTTCACACTTATGAATATTCTGCAAATTCCTATGGGCAGCAGACTTCCCTGTGGTTACAGTTGTGGCTGTGGAGAGAAAAAACCCTAAATTATGAGCTATATATTTTCCAGTAAATAATTTCTAGTTTTAAGACATAGGTCTGTTTTCTTATCAGCAAAGAGTCTTCATCTTTTACATATACCTCAAAACCTTTAAAGGCCTATCTACCATATGTGCTGTAATATCATCATATCATATAAGTAACTATCATATAAGTAACATTTAATAGAAATAATGCTAGAATGTTTAGAGACCTGAGTTTTAGTCCTGGACCTGCCATCAATTTGCTGTATTGTGTGATCTTAAGCAAGTCACTCTGCCTCTCTGTATTTCAGTTTCTCCACTTGAAAAACAGGCATAACAATACCCACCCTCCACAGAGATGCAGCAGATTTTTTTTTTGGAAGGAAAAATATAGAGATACAAGATTTGGCCAAGAGTGTACAAAACTGGTTGGCCAACTAAAGTCTATCTGAAACAGAAGCAGAATGTGGCAAGGTTCCTCCAAACTCCTCTGACAGTAAAGAATATTGGATACACACAAATGATTTTAATAACACCAGTTTCCTCAGTTGTTGGAACTGAAGCACATTTTAGAAATGTGCTAACAATATAATGTGGCCCACAATACAACATTTTCTCAGGAAAGTTGTTTACATTTAGTCTTGAGAAACTGTGATATTTAGATGAGAGCTCAAGGCAATATGCTTCATAATGAATTCCAAGCCAAATCTACTTCTGTCTTCAGAAGGTAATAAGCACTTCCTTGTATTTCCATAACATCTCCCCTTATGGAGTACACAGACTTTCACATATGGGTACATAATCACAAACGTGTGTAGTGGGTAGGAGTAGATATTATCCTCATTCTATGATGAAATTGAGAGATAAAGGCAATTTGGGGTTTTTGTTGTTTTGTTTTTAGAAAGCAAACTTGCTCTTCAATGGTGGATGGGATGGAGGGCTGCTCTCATAAGAATGGGGTTAGGGTGTCAGAAGCGCATCCCCTTGCAGGCTAAGTCAGATCTAGCCTCCCGGATCTGGCTCTACAACGCACATGTGGTGTCCTGGAAGGCGAGGAGGGTGAGAGCAATGGTGGAGAGGCTGTGAGGCTACCATGATGAAATTAGAGCAGTGGCTTTGCCTGGGAAGCCCTGACCATGGGAGCCCTGGACCTGGAGCTGCCTTCATCATGCTAGGAGTTACTCTGGCTACTGCCCACCTGCTTGCTGATGTCTGCCAGCTGCTATGCCCTGGGCACTGTGGGCTGTCGCATGATCGCTTTTCACAAGAGATAAAGGTAGTTTGAAGTGACAAAATCCAATTGAACTTTAGGTCTCACAACAAAGCCATATTTCTACAAAGCTGGACATCCAATGTTCTAGGAGCTAGTAGTCCAGGACAGGAATGAAAAATGGATAATAACCCTAGAAATACTAGCTCTTTTCCTACTTCAATCCCCTAGTTCTTCACTTGTACTAGACAGACATTCAAACTTGTAGGGCTGTCAAAGGAACAATAAAATACATCCATACACCACTGTGTGGGCAGTGCTAAATTCAATACATGGAAGATTGACATGCCATTTGTAATAGTACGGAATACATTACAGATTGCAAAAAATTAGCATAAAATTCTGAATAATGGCCCTCCAGAACGCTCCATCAGCCCCAAACTGCAAAGAGCAGGGAAGTCAGGGTAAATACTGCACATCATTGAGGCTGAACCTATCCCTTGTCCTTCAATAACAACTTGTCTGCGGTGCTCAGAACAAAATAGATGGGAGATGGTTGAGGAGGTGAGTCTAATTTGAAATCTCATTAGGAAGCAGAATAATTTGTCCCCCCACCTTGGGCATACCAGTGGCTCGATTCCAGTGACACTCCCCAACAATCTGGCAAACCCATAGTTAGAAAATGTTGACAAGTCACAGGTGGTTGCTCCATATGAATGCTCTGAAATTCATTTTTCTATGTCTATATCCTGGGTATATATTTGGATGGGAGTGGGAAGAATAGAGTTATTAACATCATGTATTGATTGGGGGGTGGGCAAAAGTGTTATATAAGTGAATGCTTGATGCTTACTTTGATGGCTTTATTTGGGTGCAGAAGATAGGCAAGAGGGGAAAGTTTTATAAATGCTCACTGTGCTTCTCATCTTGTGCACTTGTTTCTTTCAGTATAATGGTTCTCGTCCAAGGGAAGAATGGGAAATGTGGCACCCGACTCTGATTGCAGAAGCGCTCTTTGCAATATCCAACATTTTAAGTTCGTTGCGTCTCATATCCCTGTTCACAGCCAACTCCCATTTAGGGCCTCTGCAGATTTCTTTGGGGCGAATGCTGCTTGATATCCTCAAATTCCTCTTTATCTACTGCCTGGTCCTTCTGGCTTTTGCCAATGGATTGAACCAGCTTTACTTTTATTATGAGACCAGAGCGATTGATGAGCCGAACAACTGCAAGGGGATCCGATGTGAGAGACAGAACAATGCTTTCTCCACGTAAGACTTCCCCTCTCCTCCATGCCTTTTTCTGCCTTCTCCTTCTTTACTCTATTTTCAGTCCAAGCCTGTATCACTGTCTCTTGACAGTGCAAACAAAGCTTACTCATGGATTAACCTGAAGGGTCTGAAGTGGAGGAAGGTTCTTCACTTACTACAAGGGACTAGGAGAGGAGGTAGACTTAGGTGATGGAGGATGGGGAAGAGAAAAACACACAGCTGGGCTCCCAGGAACACATCTAGAGTTAAACTATTTTGGTAGCATCCCACATTTTTTAAAAGAATCAATAAAGAGGGAGTAAATAATTTCTCACTCAAAAAAGCATCACTCACCAAGGAAATGAAACAGCAAGACTATTCCTCTGAATAAGTGACTATGAAAGCTAATTTAACTAACTATTCTGAACCAAGAACAAAGAAAGGGAAGGATGCAAAAATATTTTAATGCATCCTGTGCTATTGTGATTCATAATAAGAAATATGTACTTGGTCCTCATCCCCTTCTCCCTCCCCCCCCACCCTTGTTCTGGCACAGAGCTCCTAAAAGACTCTTGGAATTTCCTAAGTGATAAGAGTGATAATGTGTCTTATGTGAATGAGGTTACTTTATGGGAGCTGGCAGCCAGTGGAGTTATCCATTTGATTAGAGAATTCAAATTTTCGGTCCCACCCTTCTGACCTCCAGGGAGAAGAGAGCAGCTGGAAATTGGGGTTCAATCACTAATGGCCAATGAATTTAACCTATGATACCTATGTGATGAAGCCTCCATTAAAAAAAAAACTAAAGGATAGGTTTCTGAGAGCTTCTGGGTTGGTAAAGATTTGGGGAGATTGGCATATGCTTGGAGAGGTCATAAAAGTCCCACGCCCTTTCCCCATATCTTGCCCTAGGCATCTCTTCCATCTAGCTGTTTCTGAGTTATGTCCTTTTATACAAACCAGTAATGTAGTAAGTAAAATGTTTCTCTGAGTTCTGTGAGATGCTCTAGCAATTTAATTGAACATAAGAAGGTTGTGAGAACTTCTAGTCCAGCAATTTTCAACTGTTGTGCCACAAGAATTTTTAAAACATGTAATTCCTGACTATTTAGTTAGGGGCACTCACCTCTTTTCCCTTTGATTGTCAAAAAAAAAAAAAAGACAATGGTCAACACACCAAAAGCGGTCTCACATGAATGAATCAAAATTATACCTATTTTTTGTCAAATCAGCAAAAAATGTAATATATTTTGGTGTGCCATAGAATTTTGATAATTAGTTTGTTTATGTGTGTCATGACATGAAAATTGCTGTAGTCTCTAGATTGTCCGTGAGAAGCAAACCTGGGATCAGAAGTGGGGAAAGGAGCAGTCTTGTGGGACTAGGCCCTTAATTCAGCAGTGTCAGAATGAAGTGGAATTGTAGGACCACCCAGGTGGTATTGGAGAATTGGTGGTATGTGTGTGCATGTGGGGGGAAACATACCTATACCCACACGTTGGATTTGAGTTCAGAACCCCTTAGTTGGTGTCAGAGAAATGGGATTTGCTAGAATAGCTGCGGCTCACAGAAATATGTAGTGGTTTCGGAAGAGAAAAAAAGAGAAAGGCAGGAGATGATGAACCTTTGATCCCTGGATGGTACCTAGTCACCATGATATGAAACTGCAGTTGTGCTATGATATGTTACTAAAGGTAAAAATTAGCAATGGAAATTACAAATGTAGTAAACCTCACTCTGAGTTGACTCATTAAATATATAAGGAAATGCAAAATAATAAGAAGCATGCTATACATACAAACCCTTGGTTATTGTTATCTGTAATAGCTAAAATGGAAATATAAGAAAATGTTGGGTTGGACATTAATACTAAACCAAGCTGAGACTTAGATCACTCTGATCTTGGGTCATCAGCCTCAAAGCTGCCCCCAAGGGGGAAATTATGTGGGAACAATAGAAAATACCTTTAAGACCTCTGATCAGCAAGAAGGTTTCAATGCAGTGGGGCAGGTGACACCAAGAAACTACTAAAACTAGGGAGTATAGAGTGAAGGAGTTGTTTCATTTTGTAGTTCAGTATCATCAGCTTCTCAAAGAATCTATACTGAGATGTATTTTGAGAGTAACTACTTTGGATACTGTGTAGTTGGTTTTGAAGGCTGCAGAGTGAAAGAGCAAGTGTAGGTATATGTAGAACCCACCGCTCACTGTGGAACAATCAGAGATGGCTATACACAATCCATACACCCAGGAGGTTATTTCTGAAGGAACAGCCAGCCTGTGGACTGGATAAAAGCCATTAAGGTCTATTTACCCTGATAAGGGGGACTTTCCATCTCCCCCTATAAATGTGGAGCCAAGTGCATCCCCCCAGATGAAGCAGCTGGTATGCTTCATATGCAAGCCATGTGGGACTGGCTTTATGATGACTGGGATATTCGGTGCTGAACATGCCCATTACCCAGGTTATGGTAAATACTACTAGTATAGTTAAGGGGAACACTTTCATTTGGGTGCCCCATGTAACCTTTCTACTGCAAAACCCAGGGACCTTTGGGGAAGCCTTATCAAATTTCCTATCTCAGCTTCCCCTCCTGGGTCTTACACGTGCTAGTAAAAAACATTAGGCTAAGTAACAGGAGAATAGGAAGAGACCAAAAAGGTGGAAATTTTTCAGTAGTTATTAAAAAATAAGATGGCCCCAGTTGGTGGTGTGGTTCAGTTGGAGCATTGTCCTATACACCAAAGGTGTACAGGTTCCATTCCTAGTCAGGGTGAGTGCTGGAGGCAACCAATCTCTCTCTCTCTCTCTCTCTCTCTCTCTCTCTCTCTCTCTCTCTCTAACTAAAAAAAAAAGAAGATAAATAAAGCAAATATTGATAGGAGCAGAAACAAAGTGGAAACAAAGTGGAGAGTCACAAGACTCATCCCAGCAGGATGTAAATCTTAAGATGGTTATTTTAAAATGAGATAAATAAAATGGACATTGATAAGATTAAAACAAAAAATTTAGTATAGTACTATCAAAGATTGGGTGAGACTAAAGGACCTGTGCTGGTTCCCCAACATTAAAGGGTCCAAAACAAGTCCACTCTACCCGTTTGGAGAAATTGAAAAAGCCAGAAGGCAAAAATCACAATGAGAAACCTGATCATCAATCTCTTCTGGCAGTGGTTTGGGAGATTAATCAAGTTAGATTGACACAAGGGCAAGGGTCTCTTGGATCAACCCCTGGCTGGGGACCCAAAACCACAAGAGTAGGTAACATGGTCAGAGGGTGGAAAAGAGAAGTTTCCGGGACTCATTTAACACAGGAGTCCCACAAACTGTGGTACCAAAACCCATTCGTGAAGCCCTGACTCAGGCTTCACCAATTGAGAGAATATAAAAATGTAAGGGTTGATAGAATTATGAAAGTTGGAATGTTTGAGCAGGCTTTATGTAAAGAAGGTGTGTCTCCTCTTCCTGAATGTTTTAAGGAAATAGATATATATCTGACAGTGGAACACTTCCCCTACCCAGTATTATAAAATCAAAACCTGTTGATGAAGACCTACTAGAGGCTGCAGTTAGAAACACAAGGGTTGATGGGATTAATGTCAACATTTGTAGAATTGGCATGTTTGAATGGGCTTTATGTGAAGTGGTTGCATCTCTTTTACATGATTGTATTATTGGGATGGGCATGATATCTGATTGAGGAATGTTTTCCCTACCTAGAATTGTAAAACAGAAGTCATATTAATTGGACATACTAAATGGGAATCAATAAGGTTGCTTGAGCACACATGGTGTAGAATAGAAGCTGGAATGATGGTAGGGACAAATGCTCTGTGTCATAATCTTACGTGGAGTGTAGAATGGGGTTATGGCAAAAGCTTGTGAGCATCTCCCAGTGACAACTGCACCACCTTTCACAGAAGTAAGCTAGCAAGAGAGGACAGGCTGAAAGAGATTAAAATCAGCTTACCTTCTAGGATTAATTTAAGGTTTCAGGTGGGCGAAAGGGTACCAAGCACTGATTGGAAATGTTTACCATTCCTACTGGGGACACAGGAGACAGCTCAAGACTCTTTGTCCATGAGTCTACTACCTCCGGACACATGGAACTCCTGTAACTTTTCTTTGCAAATTCAATACCTGCTTCTTTAGGACCTTCAAGCCTTAAGTGTGGCTTTTCTTTTCTGGCAAATCACTATCAGAGAAATAGACAATAGAAAGCAAATAAGCACACTTCAGGAAATGTGTTAGGTTCCAGGAGTGGTGATGGGATTACCCTGGTCTCACTGGCCTATACATTGCCCATCTCCACCCCAAGTTTTGGGAAGTGCCACTCATCAATATCACAACAATGACCCCAAGCTTGTGAGATATTCATAGTCATTAAATTAAGATATAATTTTTCCCTTTAACTCTATAAACTGAGGCACTTTAGTGAACTCAGATATTCTAGAAAGCTTAGCAAAGGTCAAGAAAAAAGTGTTCCTGCTTGACCCCAAGCTGCACAAACTGAGAAGAGAAAAAACAGTGCTACCTAGCTTATTCCTATTATTTGCCTCTAGCAGCATTTCCTAAAATGGGTTACAAATAACCACAGATCAGGGAAATGTTAATAGACCTAAAAACAGGATCTAAGATCAAATGTGTTTTGAAAATGCTAAGACAAATTTTAAAAGATGTCTTCATTGCAGGACCTCTCAGACTTTCCATTGTGAATGTACAATGTAGTGAGAGGTTTCTCCTAATGTATTGGCCAGGATGATGTTCCAGTGAACAGAGTTTGAAAAATGGTGGCTTATTCTATTGCCCATTTTGCAGTGCCCACCCCCTCCACGAGGCCATAATTATTGCCTCTCAGGGTAAAATTTTGGATAGAGAAACCAGACTCCTGTGAAAGGAAAGAGAGGCCAAAATAAGTTGACAAAGAAATAGTGCTATTTTTATTAAGCCAACCTTGGGTGTTTAATGGTAACTGGTCACCTTGCTAGTGCCTCCAGACAAGGAACTGCTTCCTTTCCTGCATAACTCTAGAGACAGATTTCACATCAACCTGTTTTTAATATAAAGAGCAATTTTGTAGTGGCTTAAGCACTAGGAGACTATATTTGTTCCCATCAAAGCATTCAACAGAATTGAACACCTGAATGCAAGGTGTTTTCCAGGATGCCAGGTCCCTGCCAATTACCCTTTCATATAAACTATGCTTAGGAAGTTTATGAAACACCTTCTTGCAAGTCTGTAGTGATTATTAACACCCCTGTTGCCAACTGACATTTTGCTCCCATCACTTTCCCAGCAGGGATAATTGACAAGAATGGGCACTGTCACACAAAAAATTATATCTTGGGGGGTCAGTTATGAAGAAGCATCATCCTGCTGGGGTCAAATCAACAGTAATATTAGCTCAACTTTTCTCTAGGTGTTGATTTTTTTTCCTTCCATACAGGTCTGACTCTGATTTATGTTTTCTTTTAAATTACTCAACTCGGGCATTTTCTGTATAAACCTACTAAAATACATGCTACTCAGGGCATCAGAAAGACTCAGCTTTTAGAGAAGGGGAAAGTGAACTTGTTTGTATGCCTAGAACAAAGTACAGCACGCTTACTGTCATCCTTTTTCTTCTGATTCTACAGATGCCATTGCTATTCTTTGGCTTAAAAGAAGGAAAAATCTTATTTTTTCCCTTTGGCACATAATTCAAGGGGACTTTATTGTCCTTGCTTACAACCACATGACAGTACTATTGGTGGTTTTAGTTCAGAATTCCATACTGGGAGTGCTTGGCCTTCATCTACTGTCAAGAGAAGCAACTGGGAAGGCATCACCATTATGATTGCACAGGACTTGTGAGAGAAAAAGGGTGGAGGTGGTAAGAAGCTAACTTTCTGGTCTTGTGTCTCTTTCTGAGACCCAAGCCCTTATCTCCAAATGCCTCTTGAATACACCTGGCTGTGTCACAGGCCTCTCAAACACAAAATATCCACAGCTAAATGCCTTATCTCCATATCCCCATCCCAAACCTATTTTCACTTTAATTCATCACCTTATTAAGTAACACCAACCAGATCCTAGGCATCATCTGGGACTCTCACCCTCTCTCTCATGCAACACATCTAGTCTTTCACTCAGCCCTCTTAGTTCTATTTCCTAAATATTTCTTGACTTCATCCTCTACACACACACACACACACACACACACACACACACACACACACACACACACACACCACTGTCTTGGTGTCTTTATTCAGGTCTAAATTATGTCTTCCAAGAACTGCTGCATGCTTAACTTGTCTCCCAGATTTAAGTCTTTCCTTTAAAAAAAATTATTGAATTTATTGAGGTGACATTGGTTAATGCAATTATATAGGTTTCAAGTGTACAATTCTATAATACATCATCTGTATATTATATTGTGTGTTCATCACTCAAAGTCAAGTCTCCTTCCATGACCATTTATTCCTTCCTTTACCCTCTTTTACCTTGCCTCATGACCCTATCCATCTGGCAATCACAATACTGTAATCTGTGTCTAGAATTTCTTTTTTGGGGGGAGGGTGTTAATCACTTCACCTTTTCACCCAGCCCTCCAACCCCTCTCCATCTGTTCTCTGTACCTATGAATCTGTTTCTATTTTGTTCATTAGATTCTACATATAAGTGAAATCATATGGTACTTGTGACTGGCTTATTTCATTTAGCATAAAACTCTCCATGTCCATCCATGCTGTTACAAAGGGTAAGGATTTCCTTCTTTTTTTACAGCCGAGTAATATTTCATTGCATTACTGTACCACAGCTTTATTATCCACTCATCTACTGATGGGCACTTAGGCTGCATCCAAATCTTGGCTATTGTAAATAATGCTGCAATGAACATAGGGTTGCATATATTCTTCCAAATTTATCAGTTCTAGTGTTTTGGGTTTCTTTGGAAAAATTCCCAGAAGTGGAATCACTAGGTCATAAGGCAGTGGACATTTTTAATTTTTTGAGGAACCTCTATACTGTTTTCCTTAGTGGCTGCACCAATCTACATTCCAACCAACAGTGCACGAGGGTTCCCTTTTCTCCACATCCTGGCCAACACTTGTTGTTTGTTGATTTATTAATGATAGCCATTCTGACAGGTGCTAGTTAATATCTCATTATGGTTTTAATTTGCAGCTCTCTGTAAATTAGTGACGTTGAACATCTTTGCATATGTCTATTGGCCATTGGTATGTCCTCTTGGGAGAAGTGGACATAACCCCTTATAAGATGTATCATTGGTAAATATGTTATCCTATTTAATGGATTGTCTTTTCATTTTGTTGATGGTTTCCTTTGCTGTGCAAAACTTTTTATATAGTCCCATTGTTTATTTTTTTCTTTTGTTTCTCTTGGTTTTTTATGTATATCCTTGGGCTAAGAGAAATGTCAGAGTTTTCGTCTAGGATTTTTATGATTTCAAGTCTTATATGTAAGTCTTTAATCCATTTTTAGTTTATTCTTGTGTATCATGTAAGAAGATAGTCTAGTTTCATTTTTTTGCTGTATCTGACCAGTTTTCCCAACATCATTTATTGAATAGGCTATCTTTACCCTATTGTATGTTTTGCATCCTTTGTAAACTATTAATTGACCATAAAGGTGTGGGTTTATTTCTGGGCTCTCTATTCTGTTCCACTGATCTTAATGTCTTTTTTTATGACAGTACTATGCTGTTTAGATTTCTATGGCCGTGTAGTACAGCTTAATATTAGGCAATGTGAGTCCTCCAACCTTGTTATTATTTGTAAAGATTACTATGCCTATTCAGGGACTTTTGTGATTTCATATAAATTTTTGGAATATTTGTTCTAGTTCTGTGAAATACGCCATTAGTATCTTGATAAGAATTGTGTGGAATCTATAGACTTCTTTGGGAAATATGGACATTTTAATTATGTGAATTCTTCCTATCTATGGACATGGAATATACTTTCATTTGTTTGTATCTTCTTTAATTTCTTTCTTCAGTGTTTTATAATTTTCTGAGTATCGATCTTTTACCTCCTTAGTTAAAATTATTCCTAGGTAATTTATTTATTTTGATGCAATTGTAAATGGAATTGTTTTCTTAGTTTTTTTTTTATAATAGTTCATTATCCTATCTAATAAAGATGGAATATGCTAATTGACCCTCACACCATCACAAAGATGGCGGTGCCCACAGCCAATAAGGAGGGAATATGCTAATTGACTGCCCCACCTTCAAAGGTGGCGGCACCCACAGGCAATAAGGAGAGAATATGCTAATTGACTGTCACGCCCTCAAAGATGGAGGTGCCCACAACCACAAGATGGCCAGCAGGGAAGGGCAGCTGGGGGGGGACCAGGCCTGCAGGGGAGGGCAGTTGGAAGAGACCGGGCTAGCAGGGGAGGGCAGTTGGGGGCAACCGGGCCTGCAAGGGAGTAGTTAGGCTTCAATCAGGCTGGCAGGGGAGTGGTTAGGGGGTGATCAGGCTGGCAGGCAGAAGCAGTTAGGGGCAATTGGCAGGCAGGCAAGCAATTGGGAGCCAGCAGTCCCAGATTGTGAGAAGGATGTCCGGCAGTTGAACATCTCCCAAGGGGTCCCAGATTGGATAGGGTGCAGGCCAGGCTGAGGGATACCTCTGCCCATGTATGAATTTCATGCACCAGGCCTCTAGTTGGTGTACAAAATACAACTGATTTCTAGATATTGATTTTGTATCCTGCCACTTTACTGAATTCATTTATCAGGTCTAGTAATTTTGGTGGAACCTTTAGGGTTCTCAATATACAGTATCATGTCATATGAAAATAATGACAGTTTTACCTTTTCCTTTTCAATTTGCATGCCTTTTATTTTTTCTTCTTGTCTGATCACTGTAGATAGGACTATGTTGAGTAAGGGTGGTGAAAGCATGCATCCCTTACTTGTTACCAATCATAAGAAAAACGCTTTTAGATTTTGCCCATTGAGTATGATGCTGGCTGTGAGTTTGTCATATATAGCCTTTATTATGTTGAGGCATGTTGCCTCTATTCCCACTTTTCTGAGAGTGTTTATCATAATTGGGTGATGGATTTTATTAAATGCTATTTCTGAATATATTGGTATGAGCATGTGGTTTTTGTTTTGTTTTGTTTTTTTATTTATTTATTTATTTTTATTACTAGTTAAGGTATTACAAATGTGTCCTCATCCCCCCCATTAACCCCCAACCTCCCCCCCACACACAAACTCATGCTCCCATCCCCCTGTTGTCCATGTCCATTGGTTTGGCTTATATACATGTATACAAGTCCTTCTGTTGATCTCTTCCCCTTACCCCCGCCCTCCCCTACTTTCCTTCTGGGGATTGATAGCCTGATCGCTGTTTCTCAGTCTTTGGGTCTGTCCCTTTTCATCAGTCTATGTTGTTCTCTATAATCCACAAATGAGTGAGCATTATGCTAAGTGAAATAAGCCAGTCAGAGAAAGATAAATACCACATGATCTCACTCATTTGTGGAGCATGTGGTTTTTATCTTTCATTTTGTTTACATGGTGTATCATGTTTATTGATTTGTGGATATTGTACCAACCTTGCATCCCAGGAATAAATCCAAGTTGATCATGATGTATGATCTTTTTAATGTATTGCTGGATCCAGTTCGCTAATATTTTGTTGAGGGTTTCAGCATTATGTTCATCAGAGATATTGGCCTATAATTTTCTTTCTTTGTAGTGTCTTTATCTGGTTTTACATTTAGGATACTACTGGCCTCATGAAGGGAGCTTGGGAGTCTTGCCTCCTCTTGAATTTTGGGAGTAATTTGAGAAGGATCGGTATTAGTTCTTCTTTGAATGTTTGGTACAATTCACCTGTGAAGCTGTCCAATCCAGAACTTTTGTTTGTTGAAAGTTCTTGTTTTATTACTGCTTTAATTTCATTAGTTGTAGTCTGTCTATTCAGATTATCTGATTCTTCCTGATTCGGTTTTAGAAGATTGTTTTATTCTAGGAATTTATCTATTTTGTCCAGATTGTCCAATTTGTTGGCATATAATTATTTATAATTCTTTCTTACAATCCTTTTTATTTCTGTGGAGTCAGTTGTTACTTCTCCTCTTTAATTTCCAATTTTATTTATTTGGTTCCTCTCTCTTTTTTTTCTTGATGAGTCTGTTAAAGGTTTGTTAATCTTGTTTATCTTTTCAAAGAACCAGCACTTGGTTTCACTTACCTTTCATATTTTTTAGACTCTATTTTGTTTATTTCTGCTCTGATTTTTATTTCTTCTAGAATCTAGACATTATGGCCTTTTTTGTTGCTGTTAATTTCATAGTACTTTTAAGTGTAAACTTAGATTATTTATTTTAGATTCTTCTTATTTCTGATTTTAGGCCTGTAGTCCTATGAATTTCATTTGTAGGACTATTTTTGTTGTGCCCCATTGATTTGGGGTTGTTGTATCTTCATTTTCATTTGTTTCAAGTTATATTTTGATTTCTTCCTTGATCTCGTTTTAAAGTCATTCAGTGTTTAGTAATGTTACTTAGCCTCCATATCTTTGTGTTTTTCTTTTTTTTATTGATTAAGGTATTACATATGTGTTCTTATTCCCCCATTGCCCCCCATCCCCCACTCATGCCCTCACCCCCCTGGTGTCTGTGTCCATTGGTTACGCTTATATGTCTTTATGTGTTTTTCGTTTTGTTTTGTTTTCTTGTGATTGATTTCTAGTTTCATGCCATTATGGTCAGAGAATATGCTTGATATGATTTCCATCTTCTTAAATTTATTAAGACTTGTCTTGTGTCCTAACATGTGAGTTTATCCTAGAAAATGTTCCATGTGCCAGCCTTAAGTCTTATCTCTTCTCCAAATAACTTTCCACCTGCCACATGCAGGTTTCTTTCTAAATACCAGGGTTATCCTGTCATCCCCCTGGCTTAATGCTCATCAGGTAGCTGAGTATTCTCCAGTGTAAAATCCACCTCTTTACCATAGCACACAGGATTTAGTTATCTGGACTCCACCTCTCCACCCTCTTACTCCTATCCTTCATAGTCAACATTTTTCTTGCTCTTTTCCAACTACAGGGGAGCATCTCAGCCCTATAGTCTTCACACATAACATACCATTCCTTCTGCCTAAAATGCCCATCCTCAGCCTGGAAAACTTGTAACCATCCTATAATTCTCTGCCAAAGCATCACCTGCTCTTTAAGTCTTTTCTTACTCTGACTTTGCCCTCAGTAACAGTCTCCTTCTGTCTTTTCCATGGCCTTCTAACTACATCTCTATTATAATAAATAATCTGCTGTATTTTAGTAATTTATTGTCTCTCACCATACTGAGATCCCCAGCTTAGTAAGCTTTGTACATATCATAGAGGAAACTAAGACATAAAGGTGTTCAACATTCCCGTTAAGTAACTGAGTGAAAAGAATGAAGTCCAATAGCAATCCTATCTTTAATTCTAGAAGATCTACTTCTGTTTTACCCTCCCCCCATATGGTTGAAGTAACTGGCCAGCTCTTTCGTTTTGCTGATCAACTTCGAACTTGCTATCAGCAAAAACCCTTGGCCTTTCTCCAATCTCCCTCATTTTGTACTTGGGCACTTGGCCTGAGAGCAAAGCTCTACATTGATCCCTATTAAATGTCATCTCATTAGTTCTAGCACATTGTTTCAGGCTGTTAAAATGTTTTTGAAACTTTATCCTGTCACTCAATCTATTAGCTAACATCCCCAGTCTTGTATAATCTGAAAATCTAAGAAGCTTAGCATCTATACTCATCAAAAACATTGATAACACTCTCAGACCAGCTTGGTATTTGCTAGATAGAATATTGGGCAGCTATTGAAATGTTACCTTTGAAGAATATATATATATATAAAATATATATATATATATAAAATCTACAATTTTTAAAACCACAAAATTTATATACACTATGATTTCAATTATGTAACTAGATATGCAAATGAATGACAATCTATAAGGACAATAAAAGCAAAACAACAACAAAGCTGTATTTGGGTTGATGATTAGTAATACTCATAAAAATAATATTTACTGAGTGTGAGGTCCAGGCACTATAACAAAATGAGCTTTACATGAATTAACTCATATAATCTTTACAACCATGCTATCAGGTAGCTATTATCATTAACTATTTTACAAATGGAGAAATTAGGGCACAAAGAAGTTAAGCAGGCTGCTCCCAGTCACATAGATGATCAGTGGCAGAGTCAGGATTTCAATTTAGGCATACATGCTCCACTCTGCTTTATTCCCGTATGCAGGTATAAGACTGGTTTTGTAAACCCTGTAAAATTTGTTGTGTAAAACTACAATAATAACAAATGCAGCCCTAGCTGGTTTGGCTCAGTGGATAGAGTGTCGGCCTGCAGATTGAAGGATCCCAGATTCGATTCCAGTCAAGGGCACATGCCCAGGTTGCAGGCTCGATCCCCAGTAGGGGGCATCAAGAGACAGCTGATCAATGACTCTCTTTCACCATTAATGTTTCTATCTCTCTCTCCCTCCCTCTCTGAAATCAATAAAATATATATATTTTTAAATGCATTTATAGCTAAATAGCACAGAGCTGTGACTTAGCAGGTTATTTACAACCTCCTTGTAGACTATCACCATTCATTTATGGCTATTTCTAATCAATGTTGATTTCTCTACCTAACATTCAGTCCATATTTTCCCATATTATGTATGTGGATAAAAACTTAGTCCCCTCAAAGGCTTTTCTTTTTTTCCCTTCCAGATACTAAAGGTCCTTATTGATTGTCTTCAGTTTTCTCCCCTAATTTCAGTTCATAGCCTTCTAAATATGATCATCACAGGGTAGTGCCATTTGTTTGTACTTTCTTTAGTTATTTTCATCTCCTGTCATCTTTTATAGTTATTCAACAAACATTTATTCAGCAAACTGCTATGTGCCAAGCAATGAGCACAATGAATAAGATGGCATCCTTAGCCTCAAGAAGTTCATAGCAAACAATTAGAATAACTGCCTTTTTTATGCTAACCATACCCCAGACACTGTGTTGAGTGCAGTATCTTATATGATAGAGTAAGGTGGTTAAGTGTGTGGGCTCCAGAGTCAGAAGAACTGGGTGCAAATCCTACCTCTTCCTGCCTGTGTGACCACTTTGTACCTCAGCTTCTCATTTGAAAAAAAAAATAGTATCTACTTCATAGGGTTATTCTGAGAATCAAATATTATAATACAGTGAAAACCCTACAGTGCCTGCCGTATAGTAAGAGCACAACAAATGTTAACAATTGGTATTTATCCTATCAATAACTATTTTAGAGATCAGGAAACTTGAAGCTTAAAGTGGCTATGTAACTTTTCCAAAATCAAATAGTTAATAAACACTTATAGCTGGGTGACCATGAGCAAGTCACTCAATCTCTGAACCTCTGTTTCCTCAGCAGTAACAAAGTTTTTATAAGGATCATAATGATAATGTGTGTAAAAATGCTTAGTGTGCTTTTATAGTACTCAATAATTATTAGTTAACTAGAGGCCCAGTGCATGAAAATTCAAGCACTGGAGCGCGGGGGATGGGGGGGGGGTCCCTCTGCCCGGCCTGCCCCCTCTCACAGTCCGGGATCCCTCAGGGGCAGGAGGCGACCCAGCAATCAGGGAAAGGCAACAACCCCATCACACCTCTGCTGCTGCCACTGCCAGTAGCGCAAGCCTCGGTGGGCCCTGGTTACCTGAGCTCAGGCCAGCCCTGGGCAGCTGGGCAGCCACCATCCGAGGCTTGCCTGCACCTAGGCCGGCCCTGCCTGAGCCTCAGTCAGTGGGGGGTGCAGGAGGACCCAAGGCCCCTGGCAGGGGTAAGGGGACTCGGGGCTGAGGGGACTCTGGTGGCAGGCATGTGGAGCAGGCAGCCCTGGCTGAAGAATGGAGGATACTCTCAACGACATGAGTTATAACTTCCAATTTGTTGGACACCACAGTCAGGCTTCAGCTTTGGGAGAGGGAGGAAGAGAGGGATGGGCAGCTGGTTGGAGGAGCCTGGGCGAGCTGTCAGTCAGTGGGGGGTGCAGGAGGACCCAAAGCCCCCAGCAGGGCAGAGGGAACTCTGGTGGCAGGCCCGCGGAGTGGCCAGGCCCACCCCCACTGTGGGCACCGCCATCTTGTGAGGGCATGATGGTCAATTTGTATATTACTTCTTTATTATATAGGATATACCATTAAAAATAACCCATATAAAGTATTAATTCAAAAATCTGTAAGCTTCTCAACTGAGCTGAGCACCATCCTGGGAGCTGTGGGAACCACAATAGAAGTATTACAAATGATAAGTGCTCATGTTCACTCAGCTAGCAAATGTCAGAGCTGACATTTTAATCCACAACAATATAATCCAAGCACCATAATGCAACTGCCACTGTATTTCTCCCTCTATGTAATTAAACTGATGGTAAGTCATATGGTCTGAAGATGAGAAAGTTTGGTGGAGGAAGTCTTCAGCCCTTGAAATAAGTCTTGCAGTACTATAGGTTCTATGTAGACTAAGAAGAGGGAGATGGTATTATAGGTGGAAAGACAAAGCATAAGAAGTAGAAGTGACGCCAAAACCGGTTTGGCTCAGTGGATAGAGCGTCGGCCTGCAGACTGAAGGGTCCCAGGTTCGATTCCGGTCAAGGGCATGTACCTGGGTTGCGGGCACATCCCCAGTGGGAGATGTGCAGGAGGCGGCTGATCGATGGTTCTCTCTCATCGATGTTTCTAACTCTCTATCTCTCTCCCTTCCTCTCTGTAAAAAATCAATAAAATATATTTTTAAAAAAGAAAAGAAGTAGAAGTGAGAACAAACAAACAAACTGATCTAGCTGGTTTGAGTTGGGGAAGAGACCAAAATATGTGAGATCATCAGTCTACCTGTTTGGATGCAAATATGGCAGCCCCCTTATTAGCAGATCATCCCACATTTTCTCTCATCTTGCTCTTCCTAAAGAATTAACTAACCTGTTCTTTTCTCTCTTTAGGCTCTTTGAAACCCTTCAGTCACTTTTCTGGTCTGTATTCGGACTTTTAAATCTCTATGTCACCAATGTGAAAGCCAGACATGAGTTCACAGAGTTTGTGGGAGCTACCATGTTTGGGACATACAATGTCATCTCCCTGGTAGTGCTACTGAACATGCTGATAGCCATGATGAACAACTCCTACCAGCTTATTGCCGTGAGTAGCTTTGTTTTGCAAGGGTGGTTACCTTTACTAGGATGGTTTCGGGGGAGGGGTCACATTGGCAATCTGTATGCTTCACTTATTTTACATTAGCTTTCCTAGTTGTTAGATTGAATTATTTCTTTCCAAGACAACTCAGTTTGGACTCTCAGTCCATTGAATTTCAGAAATCTAAAAGATGTTCTACTTAATAAGGTTTTTTGGTTACCTGATAAAAATATTTTTAAATATCTGAATCTGTTTTCTTATCTTAGTAAGGAGAGCTCAGGAAGTCTGAGTACAATTTAGTTACTACCTGTCACCCTACTAACCTCCAGAGGAGATTGAGCTGATCCAGTTCTCTAGGAAACAGGACCTTATCTCTCTTCACTGCAATCATCTTCCTCCCAAAACTGAGCATTCCGCTGACTAGAACAACCTTCTCAGACAGAGTGGCTATGTTTTTTATCAAAGATATATGAATAACTGTACTTCACTGTGAGATGCTCTTAAGTAGAGTCCATAGCTGAATATTTTTTCACCATCACATACCATTTGGATCAGCAATATTTAGTACTCTAAACTAGAAATGGCAAAGGTATAGGATATGTGATCAGTCTGGGCCGTCTTGTTTTGTGATGCCAAAGTAAATATCCAGCAAAGAAGTTCTAGCTATCAGAGGTCCTATTTAGTTAAATATCACCGAATTTGGATATTTAGTTAATATTAAGATGCTAAATCACCCCTATGGGTTCATCTCGTGCTCAAGGTTTTGCTGTAGCATTAAAGGGACAGAATAAAAAGACCCAAGTCTTATATTCCTTCATAGGTGCTATTTTTCTGACTTGGTTTACCACTGAGGAGTCATTTAACCTATAGAAAAGAAGCTTAATTTTTGGTTGTGTGTGTGTGTGTGTGTGTGTGTGTGTGTGTGTGTCTACAGGCCTACCTCGTTTTATTGTGCTTCACAGATGTTGCACTCTTTTAGAAATTGGAGACAGGACCCTCCACCAGCAAAAAGATTATGATTGCTTTATTGAAATATTCACTTTATTGCAGTGGTCTGAAACCAAACCTACAATATCTCCAAGGTATGCCTGTACAGGCACACATATGTGCACACATATTTCATAAATATTATTGGTGATAGTGAACATCTGTGATCCATTTCCATTAAGATCAGACGGAAGAGGAATGGATTCATGTTGCAGGAAATATTTGAGTTATATGTATGGAAGAACTTCCTAATCACAAATGGCAATCTATATATCTACACTAACAAAAGAGAAAAATGGTAATTGGCGTACGGCGATACCTTTTTCATTGGCTAATCAGGGCTATATGCAAATTAACTGCCAACTAAGATTGGCAGTTAACTGCCAACTAAGATTGGCAGTTAACTGCCAACAAGATGGTGGCTAATTTGCATATGTAGGCACAATGCAGGGAGGCGAAAGGGAAAGCA